>NC_143146.1:7665000-17665000 GCF_059928025.1 Delphinapterus leucas
ATTCTGCGTGCTGACCCCACAACCAAATTGGCTTCAGTAACATCAAGAAGTAGAACATCAGGGATGTAAAGAATGGTGAAGAGTGGCAGGCTATACTCTCAGGTCTAGGAACTGGATGCTACCAGTATGGTTTGGACAGATCAGCAGGAAAAGAAATGAATAAGTAGACATCTTGAACAAGTGACCACATTTCCATGCAATCTTTGCCTGAGAAGATGGACATGAATCACAGAGACATCAGGGTTGAAAAGTACTTGATAAGAGAATTGCTTTTGAAAATAAGAGGAGAGGGTTTGGTGTCAAATGTCTGTTTTGTTGCTTCTGCATATGAATTTTCTCATGTACCTACTGGACCACTGCATGAGCCCAGATGCTATAATATCCTTCACCATCACAACACAACAATTAACTAGGGAAGAGATTTGGTATGATTTTCTGTGTCTGCTTCAAAGTAGCTCTTCACCTCAAAGATATCTCGCCAAAGAGGATTTTAAGGGGAGTAACCTCCCTCACCTAGACTGTGTTCTCTGTTTTCTAACCTTCCATCCCTGCTTCCTAGTAGGGAGGAAACAGACATGAGTCAGCGAGAACATATGTGGGCGTCCATTTGTCTGTCCACCCATGCTTTGCCTTCAAAGCAAGAGGATTTACAATTTCCTCCCATGCAATTATTCCCCAGATCTTCTTCCTTCCATCAAATGGACAGCTAAGTGTGGGTTACTGTATATTTTCCATTGTGAGTTCAGTAATGCCTCCTCCCCTGAGTTCCAAACAATAATTATATATTTTTCCTTTCTCTCCAGGGCTGTTTTGCACTTTGAACTAGCTCTCAAAGTTTCCCAAGCAAACATCAGATCGGCAACATCTATCTCAAGACAATTGATGCTATGGCTGTGCAGATTTGAGGGAGAGAAGCCGATAGCACCAGAGGTCATTAACTTTCTTTTCCAAAATCACCTTTCTCATTAGATTTGAAAAATGTGCTTGAGGACAGCAGCTTACGGTAGTTGACTAGATAAAACTTCAGAAAGATAGTACACACAAGGAAAGGTGAAACAAATTGTAATGATAAGGTATGTCAGCAGAGGGCTGATGCTGCAAGAATATAGTGTCTTGGTATCTGTAGCCATTCATTTAAGCAAGGTTGTGTCAGTGCTGTTGGCATAGAAAAATGAAGACTCCCGTATACCCAGAAGCGGCAGAACATAATCACTGGTAACTTCTGGACTTCTATATCCTTCCCTCAGGCTACTCATTGGCACTGATATGTTCATTTGAAAAATACATATGCCAGAAAAATTATTTTGAGAATAGTCATTTTCAGTACTTTAATAAACAGTTCATAATCCGCAAATATCAATAATTACCTGTCCACACTGTGATATGAATGATTCTGCCTCAGAAAAAAAATCTGATTATTAAGCCTGAATAAACATGAAAGTCTAAAGGTGTCCTATTAGCTTAGGAAATATAGTCATGTTTCCCTGGAGTGGGGTCAGAGAAAAAAGAAAGACACTTAAAATGAAAAAAAGAAAATTCCTGTTTTCAATTTTAATTTACTATCACTATATATCTGAACATATTCTTTTGCAATAATGTCAGTGTTCAATTCCTCATTTTTACCAAGGAAACACTGGCAGGTTTCTGCTGGTATGGGAAATATCTCCATAATCCACAAAAAGTGATACTTTTTATTCCTTTAGGTAGGGCTGGCTCTTGCCTGAGAGGGTTTTCCAATCTTTGTGTCCTATACCTGAAGGATGATTAGAATCTCTGTCTATGAACTTCCTGTTGGAAAAGGAACTACTTTCAGATTAAACATTAACCGTAGGGATCTGAGGTAAAAGAATTCCATTGGAGATCAAAATTCTCAAGTGTGATTATGGACAAATCAGAAAAGAACTTCCTCACCCTCCCCCAGTACGAGCCCCTCCCAGTTGTACACTCATGTATTCTGACTTTGAGTGGGTCTCTCTACTCGTATTTCAGGCTAAGGTCTCTGTTTTTTTGCAGTGGCTCCCATACTTTTGCACCAAAAGTCAAAAAACTTGCTTCTGCAAATGAGCTTTCTCGTGTACCTACTGAATCGTTACAAAAGTGCACGAAGATACTATAATATCCTTCACCATCACAATACACAGATAAAAAACAACACAAAATATCTTGACCCACCTCTCTCTCAAGCTAATGTTCTATTTCTCTGCTTTCTTTGAAAGATGCCATAACCTGATGGAAAATGCAAACTGAAGCAAGACTCAAAGGTTAGTGTTTTCATGGGAGATGCAGTCTCAGGCAAGGGAGGGGAGGAAGAAATGTGGCAAAGAAAGGGAAACAAATAGAAGATTAGAGATTATAAAGCAGCTTCCTAAGGAGATATAGCTGACTCTTTGGTTGCATAGGATATCTCCAGCTGGCCAGAAAGAAACACCTTATCTGAGAACCATCCATTAGAAGGAGGATGGAGGAGGGATTTATTTATGGGTTCCCTTACATCTTCTACTCATCAATGACCAAGATTGTTCTCACAGAGAATTAATGCCAATGTACATTTGTGTCATGTCATTTGGACCTTTGGGAAGCCAATGGAGAATCAGACATCACTCCTGAACTAGGGGACTTCATCTGGATCCCAATGTAATGGCAGGAGTCAGGGTCACGGCGCATCCCTTCAGGTAGAGTCAGGTGGCAGCATCGCCTCTGCTCCCTCTGCATCAGGGGCGAAGAGAACCTTTCCCATACATGGCACTTACGCTGGTAGAAGACCTAATGGCCTTGACCCCTGGTAAATGAGCCAGGAGACTGTGACTACAGTGTGGGTTATCGAAGACCAAGCTGGCGAGAGCCCAAGAAACAGGTAAGGCAAAGCCAATTGAAAGGTGCGCATAAATTGGGCTTGCTTAAAAAGAAAATTCACTCATTAAACTCCATCCCTCCATAAAATTGATCCTGTCAATTTTCAATGTTCTTCAAAATGGCAGCTCTAATGGTCAATTTTTACTTCTCATCTTTCTTATCCTCTCAGCAGGGTCTTATCCAAAAGATTGGTTCCTCATCCCTGAATCACTGTCTTGCCTTCTCTAGGATCACACTCTCCTCATTTTTTGACTATCTGGTCTATTTCTGTCTCCCTGGTGGACTCTTCCTCCTTTTCTGAGATTTCCAAATATTCACGTATTGAGGCTGAATCCTTGTGTCTCTTCTCTTCTCTCCCTACTCATTCTTGGCGTGACATTGCTTATATTGTAGTAAATGCCTCCTATATTCTGAAGATGCCTACATTCATTCTTCTGATTTTAACCAGAATCCAAATTCACTTCCCATTGATTGACCTATTCACTCAACATTTTCTCTTGACTCCTTTCAGAGGACTCCTTAACTTAAATAAATAAATGAATATGCTCATGGGAGAGGAATATTGAACAACTAATAGGAAAGATTCTCAACTTTCATAGTAACCAGGAAGATACAAATTAAATCACTAATTATATTACATGTCACAACCTTTCCAGTGACAGAATTTTTTTTTAAAGTAAGCAGGTAAACTGGCATAAAAAAAAATGGTGTCAGTATAAAGAAAAGGAAACTCAAAGAGGTCCTTTATTAATACTGGGGCGTGCAGTCAGGGGACAGCTGGTCAACTGGAAAATACACATACACTTTAACACAGCAGACTTACCTTCACCTGTCTACTCTGGAGAAGTGTTCCAGCAGAAAGATGTACTAAGTGACTACATACACCTTGTGCCTTAAACGTATTTATTCTTTTAATAGCTTTGTTGAAGTATAATTGGTATATAAAAAAACTTCACACTTCTAATGTATAAAATTGGATGAGTTTGGATACAGGCATACACCCATGAAACCATCACCACAATCAAAATAATAAACATGTCCATACCTTCCAAAAGTTTTCTCCTGCCTCCCCCTTTTTTTGTGTGGGAAAAGCACTTAACGTGAAATCTACCCTCTTAGCAAATTTTAAGTGTATAACACAGTATTGTTAAAAATAGGCACTATTTTGTATAGCAAATGTATAGAACTTATTCATCTTATATGTGTTCATTACAAAATCAGTTGCGACAGTAAACTATAGAAACAATCTAATTTTATATTAATTCTCAAATGAATGTTTTAATATATTTATACAACGAAATATAGAACAACTTGGGTAAATCTTAAGGATGCAATGATAAATGAAAAAAAAGCAATTTGAAGAATACCTATGTTTTCTAATGCACTATGGATGGTCATAAACAATGATACTCAAATTGTAATAAATTGGCCTGGAAAGAAATGCACCATATTTAACATAACATTACTTCTGTGTATTGACAGTGAGAAACAGGTGCAGGTAGACAGCAAATAGAATTCAACTGTACCTGTAACATTTTATCTCATTAAAAATAATCTTTGAAGGAAAAGAATCTTGCTTTAAAAAGCATTTTTAAAAATCTGTACAAGTAGAAAGAAACATTTATCAATGGCTTATTACGTGCCAACTTTCTGATTTCAGACCATAGACTCCAGAGCCAGGATGCCTGGGTTTGAATTCTGGTTCTGCCATTTACTAGATGGATTGCTTTGAACAAGTTAGGTAGCTTTTCTAAGATCTGATCTGTTTGTCTATAAAATAATGGTAGTAATAGCACCAACCTCCTAGTATTGTTGTGATAATTTAATTACATGATTTATTTATAAAGTGTTCTATATAGTGCCCAGCGGTAATAATGATTCAGTAAATGTGAATTGTTATCATTAAACTCAACTCAGACAGTCTCTCTCCAGAGCCTCACTATGGTAGCTAAGGAGAAAATCAGACTGAAAAGAATTATAATCAGGCTGCACCTTTTATTTTTTCCATCTTAAAAATACACCCACTGCCGATGAGGTCATTAGCAGGAGTAGCTGCGTCTATTCTTGATTAATTATCACAGGGCCTTAAGCATAGGTCAAGCCTGGGGAGCTGTTTTCCATCACCTGACACATAATATCATGTCCATAAATCTAAGCACATTTAAATGGAATATTTAATCAGACATTCTTGCAAATCAGAACATAAAAAGTTAAGATATTATTCCAAAACCGTTCGTGAATGCAGTTATATCATTGCATAGTCTAAATTATACAGAAACTAAGATAAATTATCACTAAGATAAATTATCAAACTGAAAATAAAAACATCAATTACCTGTCATATCAGCATGAAGACTGTACAGTTACCAGTTGAAGAAATTGCAGCCAAAGGCTCTATAAATATGCAATATAAAATTTGCTGAATTTGAGTCCGTTTCCTAAATTTATAGTTAATTTTTTTTCGTGCACGTTTGAATATACAGCAGAATTGAAGGTTAAGAAAGAGGGAAGGTTTTTGCAAGAATCATTTAAACTAGGAAGACTCTTCTCTGCCTGGCCTAGTTACCAGATTCTGCTGAGGTGTCATTCCTTGGAGTGCTCGCCCTTGCGAACACATGCTTTTGTATTTATTCTCCCAATTTTTCTCATTTTAACTTTTACACAGTTTCCTTCTCTAATTCCTCAGGGGCCACCTGGCCTCCTTTCAGAGTAAATGCTTGGGTTGCTACTGAAGGCGAGCTGGTAGCCACCTGTGCTCAGAGACACTCTCCCTTGCCTCCAAAACATGCTGAGGGGCCCACAGGGCAATAAAACACAGTCCCTGGTGGGTTCAGGCTTCTTGTTATCTCTATTTCACTAGCATAGTCCGATTAGGTAAAAATACTCTCACTTTTTTGCAATGTTTCTTTTTTGATAAAACTGGAGAAGTGAAGGATGTCCAGTAGGGATTTATAAATTTATTTATTTATTTTTGGCTGTGTTGGATCTTCATTGCTGTGCATGGGCTTTCTTTAGTTGTGGCTAGCGGGGGCTACTCTTAGTTGCGGTGTGCGGGCTTCTCATTGCGGTGACTTCTTTTGTTGCGGAGCACAGGCTCTCGGCGCGCGGGCTCAGTAGTTGTGGCGCATGGGCTTAGTTGCTCCATGGCATGTGGGATCTTCCCGGACCAGGGTTCGAGCACATATCCCCTGCATTGGAAGGCAGATTCTTAACCACTGTGCCACCAGGGAAGCCCTCCAGGAGGGATTTAAATTGCCTCAGACACAACACAATTTCAGACACAACTCATTTTGATTTGAGAGTGAAATCCATTTAGATTCTTTTTCTCATCTCTGTATGGATCTCTACATCAACAAAGGATGAAAAACACAATAGAAGCTTGCTGAATGTCAGGCATTATACTATTATCAAATAACCTATGAAGATATTTTGAAGACACCTCCATAGATGTAGTATTTTAATGTTTAAATTTTGCACCAATTAATTTACTTTGGAACATTTCAATAGCGGGTTATCATTTTAAGGCATGTAAATAAAGTGATCTATAGAGCAAAAAAGACTGAACTGCCTTTATTTTGAAATATATGTAAAGAAAATAACATGTGTAGCAGAATGTTTAATGTTTGCTTTAAGAAAAAATCCCCAAAACTATAACTCTGGAAAGTGACCCAACTATTTCAGAAAGTAACTTTGTGAGTTTCTATAAAAAACTATTAAAATGGAGAAAGGCAGGGACACCATTATTAGAAATCATAGTTGATGAATAAAAATGTGAATTGTCCCAGGCTTCCCTGGTGGTGCAGTGGTTGAGAGTCCGCCTGCAGATGCAGGGGACGCGGGTTCTGTGCCCCGGTCCGGGAAGATCCCACATGCCATGGAGGGCTGGGCCCGTGAGCCATGGCCACTGAGCCTGCGCGTCCGGAGCCTGTACTCCACAACGGGAGAGGCCACGGCAGTGAGAAGCCTGCGTACCACAAAAAAAAAAAAGACACCTGAGTAGAGGAATGGCATTTTAGTTGAATCCTTCTGGCTGCTTTTTTTTTTTTTTTTCTTTTCTTTTTTGAGAAGAGACTGCAAGGAACCCAGATTGGAGGTTATTGAGGTGCCTATGGCATTATCATGAGAGATGACAGTAAGATAGGAGGTGAAAAGTGCCTGAATTTTGTATACTCGAAGCTACCAGGATTTACAAACAAATTGGAATAAGTAACTGGGGATGATAAAATAGGCAAGTCATATTGACATCAAGTTTGAGACCTTAAAACCTTCAAGAATGTGGGTGCACATAACTAAGAAAGGGAAACTACAGGAGGAGCTGACCTGTGAAACTCAGGGACTCAGTACTGGACACTGTAGATATGGACAAACCAATGTGGAATTCAGGGGAATATCTGGGTTAGAAATACCAACTCGGGGATCATCAGCATGGGGATGGTTTATCCACCCGTGAGACTGGGTGAAGTAAGTTAGGGAGTAAGGATAGATAGGAAAAAGGAGACACTCAAGGACTGAGTGCAGGAGTAATGCAACATTAAAAGGACAAGGAGGGGCTTCCCTGCTGGCGCAGTGGTTGAGAGTCCGCCTGCCGAGGCAGGGGACGTGGGTTCGTGCCCCGGTCCGGGAAGATCCCACATGCCGCGGAGCGGCTGGGCCCGTGAGCCATGGCCGCTGAGCCTGTGCGTCCGGAGCCTGTGCTCCACAACGGGAGAGGCTACAACAGTGAGAGGCCCGCGTACCGCAAAAAAAAAAAAGTGATGAAAGATCTTGTCTACAACAGTTATTTCTAAGGCCAAACAGTGATCATAGTTCAATTCTAAACTTTTAGGCAAAGACACCAATCTTGAGCTTGAATTTTGTCAATGATGCTGTTGGATCTCTAGGTGAACTGATAGCTGAACTGAAATTCTTTGTGAGTCTAACTAAGCAGTCAGTCTTTCTGAGAATTGAAGTGGGTTTTCAGGAAGATGAGGCCGGAAACTGTGGCCAAGACAGTTTTCTCTCCAAATGACCACATATGCATAATGGGAAACCATTTTGCATAATCTACTCTAAAAATTGGCCTTGTTCTTATGAACTGTAAACTACCAAAGTTATTGAAAACAGAAAACCCAATCAAGCACTGTTACCAAACCACCGTTTCTGAGTAGCTAACAAGATATTTCATGCTATTTATACCATCTTCATCTTGTTTTCATTACAACTTGTTTTGATTTATACATATATTAAGTTGGGCCAAATCAAGAAATAGGAAGACATAAAAAATATATTAGTTTGGGAAGTAGATCTATGCCCATAGATGTTCTTTAATGTCCGTCAATATTACTGAATCTTAAAAGTGCTTATAATGCAACAGACAATGTGCAGATTACTAAACTCACATTTTCTATTTTAATTCTCACAAAAAATACATATAAGGTATTATACAATAGTATGTATAAGGTACTACTATGGATAATTTATTGTGGAATGAACTGAGGTTTAGAGAGGTTAGATAGCATAACAGCAATCACTTCACTGCTAAAATATGAGAGAGTCAGGATATAAACTCAGGCCCCCTGTACCAGACTTCTCACTTCTACATTGAATTTCTTCCATCTAAAGTGTCTTATATTTTCTATTCATTGATCACACCATACTCTTTACTGGAATGTGATCCCTGACCCATTTTCACTTATTAGATTCCTACTTATGTTTCAAAGTCCAATTAAAATAAATATGCTCATAATTTTTGTGGCAGAGGCTGGCTAATTTTTTTTAACAGTTCGTGAAAACTTGTTCACTAATTGTTAACCAGCATAGAAAATTTCTATGTTGGAAGTGATGAATTAGGAGATTGGGAATGACATACACACACTACTATATATAAAACAGATAACTACTATGAACCTACTGTATAGTACAGGGAACCCTACTCAATATTTGTAACAAACTATATGGGAAAAGAATCTGAAAAGGAAAGGATATATATAGAACTGATTCACTTTGCTGTACACCTGAAACTAACACAACACTGTAAATTAACTATACCCCAATAAAATTTTTTTTAAAAAAGATCTACGTTCTCATTTTGTAGTTCACCAGTAAATATTACCCAGCCTACTCATATCTTGTCAGGACCTTTAGACTAGTCTTCACCAATGGAAAGTGGGTGAAATGGTAGATGCCAGTTTTATGCCTGATCCCAGAAATTTCTTCTCTAGGCATTTCACATTATCTTCCTTCTACTCTTGGCTGGAAGCACAGATCCCAGTGGAGGTCACCAAGACACTAGAAAGTAATAGAAGGCACCTGTGTCCTCAATTTAGCATGCCTGACTGTGGACATCCACACCGGATTTTTCATGATTTTGTAATACACCTTCATTGTCTTAAGTAGCCCCTGAGATTTATTTGCTCTGGGAGTTGGTCTTTATAGAAACTGCCTAACCCACAATTTAACCTGTGTTAATCATTTTCAGTTTACAATATACTTTACAGACAGTATCATATTCTAACATTCTAACAGTCACATGACACAGGTATTATTAGTTGCTATTTTGCACTGATTTGTGTCCCCCCAAAATTCATATGTTGAAGCACTAATCCCCAGTACATCAGAATGTGACTGTATTTGGAGATAGCTCTTTAAAGAGGTTATTTAGGTAAAGTGAGATCATTAGGGAGAGCTCTAACCCAATAGAGTTGTTTTTTTTAATGAGAAGAGGACTTAGGTACACACAGAGGAAAGAGCATGTGAAGACACAGGGAGGAGAAGATGAACACCTCGAACACAAGGACAGAAGAAAAAGACAATCCTGCCAATACCTTGATCTTGGACTTCCAGCCTCCAGAATTGTGAGAAAATAATGTTCTGTTGTTTAAGCCACATAGTCTGTGGTACATTGTTAGAACAGGCCTAGAAAACTAATACAGTTTCTCTCCAGATAAATTAAGCTTAGAGAAAAAAAATGAACTTTATAAATGACAAAATGATAATAGGTAGCAGAATCAGAAGTCAAGTCCATTCTTGAGATGAAACGTGTAAAACCTTTTCTATTCTCTCTGACCTTTACTATGAAGATTCTAGCTTGATAAATTCATCTGAATTCCTATGATGCTTACTGCTTGTGCCATCAATTTGGAAAGTTTATACTCCCATAATTGTTTTTATTTGTATTATTTCCTCATTATATTTTAAGCTCATAGTAGCGAAAGACTACATTCTAAATCTTTATATCCCTTATAGAATCTGGAACCATGACTTAAAGTTGAGAAGTGTTAAACGTAATGTTTATTAAACCCTTCTCAATTTTAAGGCATGGTAAAATATAATGAGGATGTTAAAAGTTATTCACGTCACAAGGAAAATGTGTGAGGAATGTGGTTTAGCTCCCTGTAAAGATGCTTTAATTTAGTTTGATCGTAAAAAATTTTGTCAAACATACTTCTCTTCAATTTCTTAATGTGATTTCTTTTTTCTTTCTTTTATATTCTTTTTTTTTTTTTTTTTTTTTGGCAGTACGCGGGCCTCTCACTGTTGTGGCCTCTCCCGTTGTGGAGCACAGGCTCCAGACGTGCAGGCTCAGCGGCCATGGCTCACGGGCCCAGCCGCTCCGTGGCATGTGGGATCTTCCCGGGCTGTGGCACGAACCCATGTCCCCTGCATCGGCAGGCGGACTCTCAACCACTGCGCCACCAGGGAAGCCCTATATTCTTTTTCAACAAAGATTTTCCTGCAAACAGATTTTAAGGTGCATATATAGATTGAGTCTGAACTGTGTTTGCAGCTCACATACATATAACCTTATAATAATACCTTAGATCTTTTCTAATAACCCAGTTATTGACATTATTCTAGATATTAGTATAGCCCCATATGTAAACATAAACTTCACACTTATCCTTTTGCTTCTTTGTGTGTGATATAAGAAGCTCTATTCAAACGTTTATTTGGCTACTTACCTTAATTCATTTCTGCATCTTATTTGCCTGATAATATCCCACCAAAAGGTCTTAGGTATAAGTCCTTAAAATTGTGATTGTCATGGTAACTACCAGCAGTCACGTACCAGTGTCACTGGCAGTTCCCTTTAAAATATTCAGGACTGAAACAGCAAAATAAGGACATAAAATAACATCATACCCAAATAAATTAATAAAAAATGATAGATGGGTAAAGCCTGATATTCTTGTTTGACACTTGGAACATTGTTAGCTTGCAAGACATAAAAAAAATTAAATAAAAATATATGCATGCTGAAATAAATTAGATTTCAAACGCATCATTTTTAATAAAGGTTTTTAACTGCCTCAGTCTGGAAATAGTCTGCAATCTGGTTGATAAATATGCAGCAAATGGCAAATTAATATGTGTTGGCCCTCATCAACATCGGAGACAAATGTTATTATAATGTTTTGGGCTCTGCTCAGTTTTGTCTGTCTGGGGAAACGCTGAAAAAGTGGCAGAGAATCTGCAATTCAGAGGGATGAAGCTGCCCTCTATGTGAAAAGTGTGTGTGCTGCACCACACAATAATAAGTGAAAAGTTACAAGATTTAGAGGGAAACACATGCTATTACCTGCAAAATCTATTAAAACTCTTAAATATTGAAAAAAAAAAAAAAAAGGACCTTGGGACTTATGTCCCATCAGGACCTGTAAAATTCCAGTGGAACTAGCAACAGTTTCCCCAATGGATTATATATTTCCAGAGGTGAAATAGTCAACTTAACTTCTTTAACATTAAATTTGTCATTTATAAGTTCTTAACAATGTAACAAAACCACTTTAACACAATCAAACATGCAGAATAATTTTAGGTAATTAAAATTACTTTAGACATTCCTGCTAGATTATACAAATACACAATAAAAAATCAAAATTTTTTCTTATACTCAGGATATTTCCATAAAACAAATGTTAGTGAGTTTCCTAAGATCTACCCCAAGGTGAAAAAAACAGTTCAATTATAACAGATTGTGTAACTTCGGGAGTCTAGAAATGTAGATAAGCCTTAAGTTGCTGATAATAAGTATTATTCTTTATGTTGTTTATTATTTATATTATTATTCTCTCTTATATTTAGATCATCAAGAAATGATTACTAGGACTTTATATGAAAAATACTATATCGTATTAATTAATGACTGTGAAGTTATAATGTATTTCAGTCCCAGATCTGTCTATTAATAGTTATATTATCTTGGGCAAGACTGGAAAAATTAATAATATTAAGAAACAGACTTTGTCCAATAGTTAAATAAAATATACATGTAAAACATTTATCTCAATAAAAGGCACATAGTAAGTGATTAATAAATATTGTGTATTCTTATTATTAAGATTGCTATGATGTAATTTCTGTCTTTGACTTTGGAATATCATCATAATAACAGTACTCTTTCCACTACTATGGTCTTGTTTGCCCTCCACCCCAGCATGTCAAAGCAATAGCGGTCAGTATATTGTGCCACAAATATTAAACTGTGTTTGACTCCTACCACATTCAATTCTGATTTCCACCTAGGGTGAGATCACTACTACATTTGGCTCCAGGTCTACCTTCTCCCTTTCTGCTTAAAAATTGCTCTGGGAGCTCGGGAATTGAGTCTGTTCAGGCTTAGAGAAAGCCCAAAGCTAGTAATATTCTAAAAGTGCATTCCTGTGTGTAAATAGCATTACGACAAATTTTAAAACATTCCCTGTATAACAAAGATTTCCAAATTCTTGCCAACGGCACCTTCGGTATGAGCTACAGTCTAACTGCCAGTGTATGGAAACATTTGGGGGAATTTTTGGAAGTATTTGGTTACTGTATAAGAATATGACCTGCTGTTCATTTCAAAATTGACCATCCATTTTTATTGAGCACTTGCTTTGTGATTCGTATAAAATGTACATCATGTAAAATATATTTTAAAGAGCAAGAGCGAGAATTCTAGTGCTCATGGTGATTTCAAATGATATAGCTAAGCCATAGTTTAGAGCAAAGTTAAGATGGTTCAAATTTTTCATACTCTAAGAAGATTATTATTGCTGATATATGTCCCATACACACATAAGAACACAAAAAGAATGAAAATTCTTTGGTGTGGTATGGCAGAAAAAAATAGTAATTAGTGTGCAGAGTTTTCTACATGATTCTGCTGTAGATCATTGGGTCTAATACTTATGGATAAAATGAGACTTATGTTTAATTAGCCCATCCTATGGCTATGGTGGTCTCAGATGAGAGAGAATGGACAAAAAGCCCCCAGAGCTCCTGTGGCAGGTACACATATTTGGACTGAAGATACCTGGGTTCTAATCCAAGATCCACGAGTATCATCTGTGTGAGCTCAAACTATATAATCTTTTCCTCTCAATGCTAGAAGGAAGTTCATAATGCCTTTCATTATCCTTATATCGTACTGTTAAGAGTGAAACATAAGCTTGACTTACAAGAGATGAATAACAACATCTTTGTAAATAAGATTTTAACTGTAGTGTTTATATGCTTAGAGGAGCTAGAAATATAATGTAGGTTTAATGACATTTTATTTTTATCCTCTGAGTAACTTAGGTATCAGGGAGAATCTGAATATTTAAATGAAGTGGGAAAAAATGAGTGAGACTAAGATTTTTAACCAACGAATTAAGACTTGACTCTTCTGTTAGGGTGAAATTTGGGGAGTAAATGAAGAAATAATCTAATATTTACTAATGTTAAATTGCCATACATCATCCTGTACTTAGTATTTTTTTCTCATTTTATAAACGTGTAACTGGAGGCACAAGGAGGTTGTATGTATCATATGGCCAAAGTCAACCAACTTGAGTCCTGTACAACAGGAATTTAATATGATATAAGTCACTGAAATTTGTGCTCTTTCTTCTATGAATTACTAGGCCAGAAGGCATCACCTTGTAATGCTCTGAATTTATTAAGCTACTTAATGTTAATAATTCTTTGGAACTCCTCTTTTCAAATTCTCTCTAAAATGTGTCATAAGCTACATACACATGCACACACACTCACTCACTCACTCAAATTATTCTCATACATCTGTCATATCTCAGATAACATCTTATTTCACAATATTAAATAGATTTTTTATTGTCCTTTGGGTGACTTAACATTAACATCATGTCATTCCTATCCCACTATCAACAATGGATAGATCATCCAGACCAAGAATCAATAAGGGAACATCAGATTTGAATCACATTATAGGTCAGATGGGCCCAACAGACACACACTGAATGTTCTATTCCACAACAGCAGAATGTTCTATCCAACAATGGGCAGAAACATTATTCTCAGGTGCACATGGAACATTTCCTAAGATAAACCATATTTTAGGCCACAAAACAAGTCTTAACAAATTCAAGAAGACTGAAATAATACCAAGTATCTTCTCTGAGCACAGTGTTACAAAACTAGAAATTAATAACAAGAGGAAAACTGGAAAATTTGCAAACACATGAAAATTAAACAATACTCTCCTGAACAACCAATGGATCAAAGAAGAAATTAAAGGGGAAATAAACAAGTTTCTTGAGACAAACAAAAATGGAAACACAACATACCTGAGTGTGTGCGATGCAGCAAAATCAGTTCTAAGAGGTAAGTTTATAGCAATAAGACCTACATAAAAAAGCAAGAAAGATCCCAAATAAACAACCTAACTCTACACCTTGAGGAACTAGAAAAATGTGAAACGACTGAACCCAAGGTTAGCAGAAGAAAGGAAATAATAAGGATCAGAGCAGAAATAAATGAAATAGCGAACAGATAAAACAATAGAGAAGATTAACAAAATTAAGAATTGGTTCTTTGAAAAAATAAGCAAAATTGACAAACTCTTAGTTAGACCTAACCAAGAAAAAAGGAGAAAGAAACCAAATCGACACAATTATAAATAAAAAAGGGGACGTTACAGCTGATACCACAGAAAGGCAATGGATCGTAAAAGGCTATGATGAATGATCATATGCCAACGAACAGGACAACCTAGAAGACATGGGAAAATTCTTAGAAACATACAACTTACCAAGACTGAATCAGGAAGAAATAGAAAACTTGAATAGATCAATTACTAGTAAGGAGATGAAATCAGTAATTAAAAATGTTCCCAATAAAGAAAAACCTAGGACTAGCTGGCTTCACTGGTCACTTTTACATCAATTCTTCTCAAATTCTTCCCTCCCAAAACATAATGTTATTCCTGTAAAATCTGTCTGAACAATATTTTATTCCAGGGTGGCACAGGGAAAAGTTTAAATATTAGGTAGAAATAGAAGAAAGAACAAGTTTTTCTCATCCAGCAGCCTAGATCAATGTACCTTGGTCCTGCATACTTAAAAAATACATGCTTTGGGACTTCCGTGGTGGTCCAGTGGTTGAGAACCTGCCTTCCAATGCAGGGGACGCGGCTTCAATCCCTGGTCAGGGAACTGGGATCCCACATGCCGTGGGGCACCTAGGCCCTTGCACTGCAACTACTGAGCCTGAGTGCTCTGGAGTCCACACGCCACAGCTAGACAGAAGCCCGCACGCCACAACGAAGGATCCCCCATGCCGCAACTAAGACCTGACACAGCCAAATAAGTGAATGAATGAATGATCAAATAAATAAATTAAATAAAAATACATGTTTTGAGGTGGATCTGAATTTGATCACATTAGTACACTGTATCTTTGAACTCTAAATTGTTCATCGTATATTAAACAAACCTAAGGTGCTTTCAACAAGTTAATGGATGTCATTGCTATCCTACTGAGACTGGTCTTACATATATGTATGAATCTTATGTTTACTATGTACCTTATTTACAAAATGAAATGGTCATATATTGTAGAAAAAATGTTATTAAAAAGTAAAACAGGGGCTTCCCTGGCGGCGCAGTGGTTGAGAGTCCGCCTGCCGATGCAGGGGACACGGGTTCGTGCCCCGGTCCGGGAGGATCCCACATGCCGCGGAGCGGCTGGGCCCATGAGCCATGGCCGCTGAGCCTGCGCATCCGGAGCCTGTGCTCCTCAACGGGAGAGGCCACAACAGTGAGAGGCCCGCTTACAGTTAAAAAAAAAAAAAAAAAAAAGTAAAACAGCAACAACCAAAACCTTCTTAAAGGGGAATGATCCACTACTATATATAAAAGAGATAACTAATAAGGACCTACTGTAGAGCACAGGGAACTCTACTCAATACTCTGTAATGGCCTATATGGGAAAAGAATCTTAAAAAGCGTGAATATATGTATATGTATAACTGATTCGCTTTGCTGTGCAGCAGGAACTAGCAAAACATTGTAAATCAACTATACTCCAATAAAATTTTTTTAAGTTTTAAAAAAGGTAATGATCCAAACACTTTTATCTGTTTCTAATTTACAGTTTACCTGACATTGAGAAAGAATGAGTGGATAGTAAGGTGGGAAAGCAGTGTTTTCTTTCCCATACTCAGTCTCTATTCCGAATAAAAATGTCATTATTTTCAAATAAACAAAATTTAATATTTTTTTAAATTATAGAGATCAAACTAAATAAAGGCCCTACACATTTCACAGAACAAAAACTATAGCTTCAAATGGAAAGCCTAGGGGAACAAAACCACACAATTATCCTTGGCAGCACTAAGAAAAGGTTATGTTAAAATCTATGCAGCAAAACACAGACATAGTGCATTTAACAGAGATAGATGCTTTCTTAGTAATTAAGTAATTTGGAGAGTATAGCAGTAGAATTAAAAAAAAAAAAAGCAAATGAACTTCATGTTTATGAAAAATAGGTGGTTGCCTAAACAGGAACCCAGTACAGACAGAGCCAATTAATTGAATTTTAAAATCCTGAAATAAGTAGATAATTAAGGAAAATTTAGTGTGAGAGAAGAAACTGTGCTCAAAACTAAAGAAAAAATGAGGGCATTTTAGCTAAATAAAATTAAAGAAAAAGTACGTTCATACTTAAACATTCTTATAATGTGAGCAATTTATTAAAAATAAATGTCCATTATTTATTTTTCTTAGTAAATGCAGTAGACATAGATGATTGATGGTTTTAACAACCATTGACTAATTTATCCTTTTCTACGATTTGAAAATTTAACCTTATCATATAATAAATTCCAATAGTTTCTAAGTCTCACATAGAATCTGTATTCTCTTTCATTAATCTATTAGTACACAAAATAATAGCTCTGTAATTACCCACTTTAATAGCATGTTTTGAAATTTCCAAAGTCATGTAAACTCCCCCTTGTTATTTTTAAAAGTTACTCAATTTTTGTATATTACTACTGATAAAATCAGCACCTCAAATTTATGGGAAAAAAAATCCAGGTTTTAGTTTGGTTTCAAATTTAATTTATAGCTTGACTTGAGAATTTTCACCTCTACTATATTTTGTCTTTCCGTTACTTTATACAATAAAGTCTCTGATAATATAGGGCTTCCCTAGTGTCCTTCACTAAAGTTTCACTGATTTTACTATACTGTCCTTGAATGTTAGAATTATTTCCTATTTCTCTATGTTTTCTTGCCATTACAAATTAGTGCATTGTTTATTTAATTTTCCATCTGTTTATTGCTGAAAAGAATAGACAGTTTATATGTTAGTCTTGAACTACGAACATTTTAAGTTCAGTTTTTGTTCTAAGAATTTATAGTCTTAGAATTTTGGGGTTGAAAATTCTTGTCTGTGCCTTTCTAATGCTTATGATACTATACAATTCTTATGTATTTTCTCCCTTCCTCTTATTTTATGCTTTAAAATAATTCTGGTAAAACAAAGATTAGCAGTGACAGTAGTAGACACCCCTAATTTTTATGTAAAAATTTTTCATTGGAATGCCATGTAACATAAAGTATTTACTGTTTGTTTCTGGTAGTTAACTGTTGTACAATTGTATCAGTTTTATTCCATTGCTCAGAGGATTATCATGAAGGGGTAATAAATTTAATCTTTATTGTCACTATAATCAACAAATATTTATGAAATGTTTACTTGGTGTTAAGCACGGTTAAAGAGGTTTTTTTAAAGAGCTTTTCTTGAACATAATGAATTATAGTGATAGATTGTCTAATGTTTACTTTTTGCATCACTGCAGTGAAATGTATTAAATTAGGCTATATTTTAAAGACTAACGATGGTAAATTTTTATTTTTTACATGTGTACTTATAAGTATGATTAAAGAATAATTTTTTTCTTATTATATTTTGTAATGGTTTTTTATTATTAGTTCTTCCACAAATTGATCTGAATCTCTCAAATATTTTCCTGTGTTTGGGGTTAATGTGAAATATGAAAATTATATTAAGGAGTCTGGCTTGCCTTTTTAGTTCCTTAATATTCTTTGGGGACTTCCCTGGCCGTCCAGTGGTCCAATGGTTAAGGCTCCGAGCCTCCAACGCAGGGGGTGCAGTTTTTATCCCTTGTCGGGGAACTAAGATCCCACATCCCACATGGCGTGGCCAAAAAAATAAAAATTTTTTTTAAACTCTCATAAAAAAATCATCTTTGATGAGCATAATTTTCTGATTTTGATGAAATCCAATTTTTTTTAAACTTTCTCTCTTATAGTTAGCTCCGCATGGGTCCTTCGCCTACTCACTAGAGCAACTTTCTTCATCAATTTTCATGAAGACATTCTATTTTTTCATCTAGACACTCCATAGTTTTAGTTCTTAACTTAATGATCTCCCTCAAAATACATTTGGTTATGGGGCAGTGAGGATTATGTTTCCTTTCTTCAGATAATTATTCAATTGCTCCAATACCATTTGTTGGGAAAAAAAAAACCTCCTTTCTTCATTGAATTTCTTTGCCATAGTTGTTAAAAATCGTTTGACAATCACCAAAAAAAAAGGTAAGTATGCAAAGTCATGGGTGTGTTAATTAACTCGAAGGGGGAAATCCTTCATTCACAAGTATATTTTTTTCATATTGATTTCTCTACCTGTGAATTGAGAGTCAAAATGATAGGAAAGGCCGAGTAGAAACCCTTGAAACCGGAGATTCTGTCCCTGGGCAAGAAAATAAATTGAAATCAATCTGAATACTGGATGCAATGGTAGAGATTTATAGCCCCTCAAAGACTCACAGGGCTCAGGTGATCCCCACCACAGCCCTGGGTAATTCACTGTCTGGTCCCTGGTGACACCAAATGGATGATGTCAGATGCCAGGGAGTAACCGTAAATTCAACAACGTGGTGGCCTGAAGAAGCGCTACTAGCAAGATGCACTCTCTTGACCACACTGGATCCACACGACCACTGTACTTAGGATGTAGCTGTTGATCTGGCAAATGTATTCTCTCTAATCTCGATCAAGAGGAGAGCCAGAAGCAGTTTCTACCCCCTTGGAATAGATAGTATGATACATTCATGTCCTCAGTCTCCCAAGGAAAAACCACAGAGAGCTAGAGCAGCTGAAATGCTGGACACAGGTGGGTCTAGGGTGGAGAGCAAGGGAGGAAGATGGTGAGTATCAACTACGGTAACAGGGACTGTCATTTGTGTCACAAAAGTTCCTGCCTTAAGTGTGTTTTTTAAACCTGACTGACTCTTGACGAAACAGGTGACAGGGTTTGGGGAATACAATGTGGGAATGAGTTCTCTCATTAGAAGAAGCAGGTGGTTAAGAAGGGGATAACTTTGAAGTGCATGTTTTACTCGGTTTCATGCTGACTTCTGAATTCCCTACAAGGATTCAAAGCTCCTTTACCCACTGGGATAAAGCTTTGCTTAAAAGAAACCCATTTGGGGCTCCTTTTCCTTCCCTGTCTCACTAACAACCCTTTAACTTCACTAACTGCTGTTACCTGGGATCACTTCTAAAATCAACTACTTCCTTTTGAATCCTTGTCTCAGGGTCTGCTTCTGATGGGACCAAAACTAAAGAAGCCACAGGATCAGCAAAGAAGAGTAAGGAACTGAGGATGGATACCTGTGAATCTGAAAACCTCATTTTGAAAAAAACAAAAAACCTCAGCGATGTGTTCCCATAACCACCTTCAACCCAAGTGAGGCAACTATAACCCTCTATTACAGTTACCTGCTTTCTGGCCTGAATTCCTAGTTATACCAAGACCTTAAAATAATTAATATTTAATATGCTTTTTACAAATATTGATTAACTGAGTCAATGATCAGAAGTTTCTGAAAATATTTCAAAAAGCTGTAAAGCTCCAGCAAAATCAAAGAAGCTTGGGAGACAAGGTAGGAAGAAGACCTCTTCAGATTTATAGAAATAGTGCAGGCATTGGCACATCTATCTGGCTCCGATGTTTTGTGAAATTTTGTTCACACTGTTGCCATGTATCCTCCATTCATTTCTCATGTGCTTGGATTCCCTAGTTGTGCCCCAGATTAAATGAATTTAATCCTCTTTCTTTCAGGGCTTCAAAGCACTTCTAAAGCAGAGTTTAATGATAAAGAATAAAAGCTTTATGGAATGGTTATACTTGTAAGATAACTCTAGAACACATTTTCGTCACTCCTGTATCCTTGGAGACAAGCTGTCATCCCAGCCCAGTGACTTTCTTGCTTTGTAACCTCATCCTGGTCTTGGTATTGGTCAGCTTATCCCCCCTGTGGTTACCAGGAGGACTGAGCTCACAGATGCCCCCAGTACACTGGCTGCTACAGCACACAGATCTACATCCAAGTTCGACTTTTCCCCTTATCCTTCCTTTCTTGATACTAAATATTTGTGATCATTTTACGAGATCTTAGTTTGAATATTGAATCATAGCTCTCAATTTCTAAGAGAGGATTTATTCAAACAGGAGCCAAAAGCGATAACAGAGCTTTGGTTTAAATATGAACTGACTTGGTAAGGAGCTACCTAATTTTTGGACTACATTTTCTATAGAAAAATTCTTTGCCAAGCTAAGGTGTGGAAATGAACTCACTCTCCTATTCACATCATGAAACAGTTTTTGTTTTTTTTTTCTAAGCAGTCTTTGCACTCATCCCATACAATCTTAAAGCCATTACCCTTCACATATCATAGGCTAGCCCTGTGTTTTGGCGCAAATCCAGGAAGAGTTAAAAAAGAATACATTTGATGAAGAGCCTTCTGATGGTGATGATTCTGCTCTGTGTAACCATAGGGAACTGAACACAGTAGAAAAACATCTTTTGCTGTATTTATTTCAATTGAATAAGCACAATTTTGACATGAATCCATTAAAAAACTACTTCAGTTCTGGAAAACTGAGTATTAGAAATACGAGCATATTGGAGCACGTTCAAAACTGAACACCAGGAGTAATTAAGGGGATGGAGAGATTGATTTATGCAAAAAGATTAAAAGAGCTCAATCTGTTTAGCTTGGCTAACAGACAACTAAGTAGGGGATATGGTAATTGTTTACAAGTACTTACAGGATGTAAACATCAAGGCTGGAGCAGACATGTTCAGGCTGAGATCAGAAAGCCTGAATCACTACAAGTTAATAAAGAGAAAATTTAGGTTGATTGCCATCCAAAGTTTGGTGATACTTAAGGCCTTTCAGCAGGAATTGTCTCTTAGGGAAAATGGAAAAACAAACTCTTTGGGATATTTAAATGTGAGACAGCCTTCGTGGATTTATAGCTGCTGTACGTTTATCATCAGCAATATTTGAGAAGTACTGAAATCGCATCATTACGTGCACCGAGAGGGCTTTCCACCTGTTCAAACGAACCAGAGTGTTTCAGAAAAATACTTTATAAAGATAAAGTTCTAACACGTATAGATGAACACAATATGTGTAGAGAGACATTATTATTTTTCAGAAGAAGGAGGGTATTTTCTACTTTTTTTACACCTTTCTTTACCCCAAACAAATCATGATTTGGTATTGTAATTACACAAACTTCTTGCAAATTAATATGTATCTATTAAAATATGAGTACTATTATCATATTTATTCACATAAATGTGTAATTCCTGAAAAGATATTCACATAAGATTATTCGTGTTATTAAGGTACCAATGTATTTTAAAAATTAGTAGAAATTAAAAATTTTACAGCCATTCATATAGGTGTTTAAAGTTTGCTTTATAGAAAAAAATTAATGAGTATTATGCTATTGAAATAACCCACAGAAACATATACTGTGATTAAGTGATTTAAATATGAAAATAATCATAATAACAACTATAAAACAAAATAAATATTACTTTTATAACATTACTAGAGATCATATATATACTTACTTTTCTACATTATACCTATTATCATACCTCGCTCTCCCCTGCCCCTGT
Organism: Delphinapterus leucas; assembly: GCF_059928025.1. Taxonomy (NCBI): domain Eukaryota; kingdom Metazoa; phylum Chordata; class Mammalia; order Artiodactyla; family Monodontidae; genus Delphinapterus; species Delphinapterus leucas. The sequence goes on from NC_143146.1 coordinate 7,687,064, forward strand.
GGAGAACGTAATTTTATTTACTCCTCTATATTTCTCCACAAACCAAGCACAGTGGTGCAACCGTTTTTATTTCTTATACTCCTGGTTCTGTTAGGTTTTGTAGGAAATAAGTTAATTTGAAGACATTATCTCCATTCTTTATGCTTTTTATTATTATTTAGAAAAATTAGAATTAAATATGTATGCAAGTTGAAAGAGCAGCTGAAATGAAATACAAATTCTACCATTTTTGTATAGATTGGCTTTTAAATGGATGATTTCATTACAAATGTGTCACTTATTTACAATGAGCTATTCAATGACTGACCCTTGAGTCTATCTGGAAGCATTAATTTGAACTAAACAATCTATTGCACTTATATCCATTGTCTAAGAGTTATTGTACCTCTGAATCTATGTATGTCCTGCTGAACTAGCAGTTGCTCAGGGAAATCAGAGGAATTAAGATATACACACACATACACACAAACACACACAAACATGCACAAACACAAATATACACATGCAAATACTACACACTCAAGCACACACACACAAATACAGAAACACACAAAACACACACATACAGAAACACACACACATAAGCACATACAAATGCACACACAAACACACACTCTAGTTTGAATCCTGGCTACCCTTGAGATTATTTTCTCCCTAATTGAAAATGTATTAATTTTCAAAATAGACACAGAATATGGAAGTATATTGGTGCATATGATTTGTAAAAGAATGAAAGTAAATGAAGTGGTTTGTGTAATGCACAAAATCATTCTTTTAGGAAAACTGTGTATAGATAAAAAGGATCATTGCAATTTTATATAAAATAAATCATAATTTAGGTTCTAATTTGTGACATTGCCATAGAAAATATATTACTGATCTTTTGAGTACTCATGATGTTTATAGTAAACATGAGTATGTTTATCTAATTATACAATTATATATATATTTCTTATAGATGAATGTATAAATTAAACGGCACAATGAGAAAAGAGTATATATATATATATATATATATATATATATATATAATGACAAAATGATAACTTATGAATATGTTTGACATATGCCAGTATTATATTAGAATAGGAAAGGGCAAGAACTAGCAAAATTTGTAAATGTAAATGAAGACCCATAGAAATTCAGTTTTCTCATAAACTATAGACATTTTACTAATTTGGATGCATTAAATGGGTATTTAACATATTCATAATATTACCAGGCCAACTGATCTCACTTCTTACATGTCCCTGGGCACCTTTTCCAACAGTGTTACACAAAACTCAACTCTCTACAATTAGGGATGTGTTTTTGAAGTATCATCATCCCTCTATTTAAGCTAATACTGCCATAATGTCCAATCAAAACTTGATTTATGTTCGATTATGTGTGCACCATCATGCTTTCTAGAAGATTCTGGAATCCTTTTGGATTAACTGATCTTCATGGGTGGGAAACAAAGTATATCTTTTTTACTCCAAGGGATGAAGCTTGTAACTCTAAATCTGAGCATAATTGTTGCTGGACTAAAATTAGAACACTGCCTAATTTCCATCTATTGCTCCCAAGAATCTATAATGATTTTTTAAAAATGAAAATATTCTTGGGACTTCCCTGGCAGTCTAGTGGTTAACACTCGATACTCCCAATGCAGGGGGCACGGGTTTGATCCCTGGTCGGGGAACTAAGATCCCGCATGCTGCATGACAGGGCCAAAAAAAAGACGTGTATTTAACCAAAATAAGAAAATATATATTAAAAAAATTAATAAAAATGAAAATATTCTTTCCTAGAATAGAGTTAACCCCTGAGTATTGGACAATGTCTAATATTATTACATTAAAGACAAATATTCTAGGGCTGTCCACTAGTTATGACCATTGCTGGGCCATAATGAAAGAGGCAGGATTGTCTAAAAATCACTCTGGGTTGCCTGGACCATGAACCAACAAGAACTAGGGGCTTCCACCTTCTCCCAGCATAAGGGCCAGCGTCCAAAGTCGACATCCTATAGGATAGTGGCTTTAATCGTCTGTTGCGGGGGAGGAGGTTTCTCCATGAGCTCCATGTTTCCCAGGTGCTGGAAGACTGCTTTCTGTGATAATACAAGTGAACAACTGTCATGAAAAGCCAAGCCGTCTACTGGTGAAAGAGTCCTTTCAAATTCCTACTGACAGGTCGCTCCCATGATTTCCTCGTAAGTGCAGAAAGCAATGGGGTGACATATACAGCTGAGTGTCAAGATCTGAGTATGCCTCTCCATTGATAAAATGAGAAATGAGGCAAGGACTTATACCTTGTCTTCTCTTGCTGGCCCTTTTTTTGTTATGTTTTCTAATGTAGCTTGTTTCTTAATCCATACCATGTGACATTGTAGAAATTATTTCAAGTTATTTTGCTGATGACTACAAGAAGGTCATTAGCAACGACAAAAATTAAGATCTCGTAACAAATATATGTGGAAGAGGTATGGTTGGGAAAGCATTGCTGTTGTAAAAGAACATTATGTAAGTTGGAATGTGAACCTGATGTGCAGAAGAATGACGAATGTTATCAATAGATATCCAGTTGCTGTTTTATGATTTGACTACAAAAATACACATATCTCCTTTATATTCCCCTTCAGGTTAGAGCGATATCTATTATTTCTCAAGGAGGAAATGTTTCCTAGAATGCATCCTGCAGATGCAATTTACTTCAGTTACCTGCGAGGCCAGAACTGGGTCACATGGCCAAACCTATCAACATAAGAGTCTGAGAAACATATCTTTGATTTGTTATCCTCTATTGTGGAATGGAGTAAGTGTAAAAGACATAGACATAACTGTTTTGTTGCTGGTCATCACTATTCACTTCTTGTACTAATATTTTAACTGGGTTTCTGGAGGGAACAGAGATAAATTCACGTTTATTCTGCCATGTTTAACCTGGGTCATGGATCTGAATACACTTCCTGAGATACATCATCCCTGCCTTTTTTTTTTTTTTTTTTTTTGCGGTACGCGGGCCTCTCACTGTTGTGGCCTCTCCTGTTGCGGAGCACAGGCTCCGGACGCGCAGGCTCAGCGGCCATGGCTCACGGGCCCAGCCGCTCCGCGGCATGTGGGATCTTCCCGGACAGGGACACGAACCCGTGTCCCCTGCATCGGCAGGCGGACTCTCAACCACTGCGCCACCAGGGAAGCCCCTGCCTACTCTTTGACCAACCTTTCTGCCCTCCCACTCCCCAGCCTTCAGTAACCATCATTTCACTCTGCTAACATTGATTAGTCAGTCCCTTATGCCAAGCAGATTCACTATATGCTTTTGGAATTGCTTAATTATTTGGCTATAAAGCAATTAGAACTATGATTGCGAAGCAAAACTACTGGAACACAGAAAAATTATGTAATATAATATTTTAGTTCAATAGTACAGAAAACATGAGAGCAAGTCAAAGAAAAATAAGAGCAAATAAAAAAGGTGAATAAATGAACGTGTCTCCCCTATTCCACAAGTTCTAACCAACATGGAGGGAGACAGCTGTGAAAAGGACATTGCAACTGTAACTAGATTTGTGTGGTCATCCTTATATCACCCTGTGCGTGATACTGGACACATCATTTCAACTTTCTGAGCCTCCTATCCTACTGGACTTTCTGGGATTTGAACTAATGCACATAAAAGAGATTTGTAAACCAAAGTTTTATACATCTGTAATGTATTATAATACGCTTCTGAGTTCTTTCAACCTGCCAAGATGATATCGTATCTTCTGAACCTACTTTCCCTCAGGGATTAAAGGAAAATAATTTCTCTTCTTTTACCAAGATTCAAGAAATAAAGTTATAAAAGAGAGAAAAGGTGAAGAAAAAATATATTTTTAAAAGAGTAAATGCACATCTGCGGGAAAAAAGGCCAAAATACAAGAAAGATAAAGCACTTCGGATTATTGCTTCTACTCTTGGAGGGTGAGAATAAGGTCAAACCTTGACCAAGATTTAAAAACCTTGGCCAAGGCTTCCTCAGGGACTGACAGGCCAGCCAAACTCTCATGTCTGGTTAAGTTCAGTGGCTCTTGTGGCTGCAGTATATTGACAAGTTTTCAAAACTATGAAACAGAAATGAATCTGTTGCAGCTAAGTCTGGATAATAGCATGTGGATTACCCTTTTGTTGATTATACTTCGCTGACATGAACAGTGTTATAGTTTACACTGGCCCAGCAGGAGCTAGCAAGGGGGAAAAAAGGAACTTTTAAGTTTATTAATTACTTCCTTTCTCTGAGAAGGTGTGTACACCAAGGCAGACCTCTTGTAATTCAGACAGACTCACTGCATTAGTGGAAGGGAAAATAAGGGGAATTCACGAGCATAGAACGTGCTGAGTGGAAGCTAACAATTGGATGACACAGGCTGGATCTTCAGATCTGTAAAACACAATATATGAATCAAGTTTTAGTAATCACTTTAATATTAGTTAATTGGGTATTATTCTCCTATACAAAGTAAATATGGAACTAGATCCGGCAATTAAAACATTAGAGCTTCATCACGTGGGATTCCAATACAATGTGGGTGGTCTTACGAAGTTTGGGAGGAGAATATACTTTCAGAAGGAAAAGGCGAACAAAGAAAGTAATTCTGACTTGTCATGAGAAAATTAACAACAGTAGCAGCAAACAATTATTCAGTGGCAAATACAAATCACTACTGGGCATCAAATGATTAAGCCATTGTCACCATCCTTACAGAGATTATAATCTATTCTGAGGGAGAAAATGATGTTTGATGGTGCTGGTTTTTACTGTTCAACCTTCATTTGCTCACCTCCTGGTTAAGAGCCCTCCAAGATTTCCCTGTCAAGACCAAACCTTCATAATTTTAGCTATATGTTCTTTGAGGGGTTAACCCAAAGACTTCTCAGAATGGCCCTAATTGAATAAGTCATTCATAAAATTCATCGTTTGAGCAGGAGAATTTATGTGTAGGACAGCTGCAGTCACGGTCAATGAAGTACCACAGGATACTTATCAGTGACTCTGAAAGTTAACCTTACTCTTTCTCCCAAAGCAGCTCCTGAAGGAGATGCTCACTCTTATCCTGGACATTATGATGGGAGCACCTGAGATCAGGGATTTGCACACCCATGTGGCTCCTTTGAGGAGGAAAACCTGAAGATGGCCTTGAACCATACAAAGGCAAAAATAGAAGACTGCAAAACTGGAGCTTACATCCAAATGATATAACTGGAAGTTCTGAAAAGAAAAGTAAAACGAATACTCTCCATGAACTATTTAAATAAAAGAGACAGTAAATTCTTTTTTTTCATTTTTCAGTTTTATTAGATTCTTTGTTTTTTTCTTCACCAGCATTATACATCGTCCTATGATGTCACTCAGGGATACACACATAACAAAAATGTTCAGTTGACTGTGTTTATAGAAATTGGGTTCTACTTCCACCTCTATCATGAATTTGTGGCAATGCTGGAAATTTATTTAACCATTTTTTTTGGCATAGGTTTCTTTTCTCCCTATTTCTTCCTGTCCTTTTCCTTTCTTTTCTTTCTTCTATAACCATTTTTGATGCAATTACAAAGGGCTATGAGCCTAGATTTCAAGTATAAAAGACAACGCCTTCTGATCTTAAAGGGCTTACAGAAGAGTAAAAGTGACATCCAAATAGACAATTTAATAAAGCAATGTTACCAGTACTACAGTCTTCAGTCTGGTAAAGTGCTGTGGGAGCTCAGGGAATCATTACATTATAAAGTCTGTCTACAGAATCAGAGGAGCTCTAGAGAACTGTGATAATTACAGTGGCTTTTCCCAGTCCAAAATGTAACCACTTCCTTTTCTCTTCTTGTAACAAATATGTCTTTCGTGTGGGATGTTCAGTCCTTACCTCATTTAGTTCAGGTGAGGTCGACCACATCTCCCACACCCCAACCCAGGGTGGGCACATAATCCAAGCCTGGTCAATCTTCAACAACTTCATCTCATCCAAAAGTCGTCAGAACCTGACCTAGAACATTAGCCAAGAGCATGCAGAACGATGTGATTTTGTTTTAATTGTTTATATCTGTGATCATTATTTATAAGGAAAATGGGTGTATAGTGTCACTTGTGAAAATTTGACACCAAATAGGGAAAAACCATACTAAGACACCAACTCAGAGAGAAGAGAAAAAAGAACAAAGGGAAAGATAGACTCTTAATCATGTCACGTGAATGCTTTGGTAAAACAGTGCCTTAAATTGTTCAAACTAACCAGTTTCATAATCCAATACGATGCCTATCCAAGTAGGGAATTTTGACAGCTGGTCATACCCTAATGTTTAAGATAAATATGGATTCAAAAATGAAATATGTGAAATAAATCATAAACTATAAATGAGATCTCTCTTTATTCTGGTAATGTGATAATATACATAAACTGAAATAGTTGTATGTCTAACAAGAGATACTCGTGGAGAATAAAAAAACATACCGAAGGAATAAAGGAAATCCAAAGTGCCACAAAAGCAAAAGTATCTTAGCTGGAAAAGAGTGCATGTGGTTGTCCTAGATGTGTGTGTATGTGTGTGAGCGCATGTGTGTGTGGCTGTAGTTAGTGATGTGGGTAAGTCTCAGCAATAAAGGGCTTGGGTTTTAACAGGAATAAATGAACAGACATTAAGACCTTGAAGTTACATGAGATGGTGAGTTGCAGAAATCTCCAAACAAATACTGGTCCTTAAATGTTACACCTTTCTAGAAATAATAGGCCAGAAAAAAATAACCTCACAAGTAAGAAAATCAAAAGACTAATTGGTACTGATTGAAACCCAGGTGGGGAAAAAAATCTTCTATGATAAATTTAAAATTTGGGTTCCTATCACCTTTTTGTTTTGGAGTTTAAAGTTATATTACTTGCATGGTTCAAAAACTCCCAAATAAGGAATGAAAGCTAGAAATTCACAAAGCCACTCCCATAGAGGAAATAGGTTGAATCTGAGAAATATTTATGATCTATCTTGATCTATGTTGAATTTGAGAAATATTTAACAGGTACAACTACGACAAGAATGTGAATCCACATTCTTAAATAATAGACAATCTGAAAAAATTATAAAATATAGATATTGAAAATAATTGAAAATGTAAAAGAAAGAATCACATGTATAAGAACAGAAGAGATGCTATGGAAGAAATGAATAGGCATATACGAAAAAGAAGCGGAATTTGTAGAAATGAAAAATTAAAGGCTAATTAGAAAATTCAATATGGCACATTAAAAAGTTCAAGTAAAGGGCCAAGAATAGCACAGAGAATTCTGAAAGTGAATGAAAAAGAATAAGTCAAAAAGTTACTCAGCATCATACATCATTAGGGAATTGCAAATGAAAACAATGAGAGACCACTATACAACTATCAGAGCAGCCAAAATCTAAAACACTGACAACACCAAGTCCTGGCAAGAATATAGAACAGGAACTTTCATGCATTGCCGGGAATGCAAAATGGTACAGCCGCTTTGGAAGACAGTTTGGCAGGCTCTTACAAAACTAAACATACTCTTACCATCCAACGACATCACTTCAAATGATTGGAAGATTTATGTCCATAAAAAAACCTGTGCATGGATGTTTACAGCAGCTGTTTTTCCATTATTGCCAAGTTTGGAAGCAGCCAAAATGTCCTTCAGTAGGTGAATAGATAAACTGGTCCATCCAGACAATGAAATTCTATCAAGCACTAAAAGGAATTGAGCTATCAAGCCATGAAGAAAACTTAAATGCATATTACTAAGTGAGAGAAGCCAATCTGAAAAGGCTGTATGCTTTATGATTCCAAATATATAAACGTCTGGAAAAGACAAAACTGTGTGGACAGATCAGCGGTTTCCAGGAGGTCTGGAGAAAGAGGGATGACTAGGTAAAGCACAGAGGATTTTTAGGGTAGTGACATTTTCTGTATGATACTGCAACGGTGGAGACATGTCCCTAAACATTAGTCAATACCCATAGAATGTTCAACTCCAAGAGTGAATCCTAACATAAACTAAGGACTTCAGGTGACAATGATATGTCAATATAGGCTCATCCTTTGTAACAAATGGACTACTTTGGTGGAGGATGTTAACAGTGCTGAAGTCTATGAGTGTCGGTCCAGGGGGCATGCGGGAAGTCTGTATTTTCAGCTCAATTTGGCTGTGCACAAACAACATAAAACAAAAAACAAAAAAACCCCGCCCACATTGATTTCAACTTATAGACCAAGGAAACTGAATGGTAACTTGACATATGAAAATATTTTTAAGCTCACTGGGAGACAAATATGATAAACAAATATCAAAGCCATAGTTTTCCATAGTAATCAGATGATTTCTTTTAAATACTCAAATAATACCAAATTGTGAGAGAATACAGGAGTATGAATTAGCCCAACCACATTGGAAAACAGTTTGACGGTATTAAGTAGCATAAAACATTCTACTTACAGGTGTCTCTGCTAGGGAAACTGCCTGTCAGCAAGGGGAGAGTTTCACATTGTTGCTTATTGCAGCATCCCTTATAATAACCAAAAACGTAGAAATTCCTTAACTAATTCTAAATAGATTTTGGGTAAATGAATTTTCTTAATGATCTAGAAGATTCCAGAGGAGTTAAATTAAAAAATGATACGTGTCAATATGCTTAGGATCTAAAAACAACACAATGTCGAGTGAAAAAATCAAATTGTAAATGAATCTGTATCTTAATCTCTATTTTATACTAATAGAGATAAAAGCTATGATATATACAGTTTATAAAGAATAAATATCAACTTAGGCGCTCATCTGGGGATGCTGGCAGAGATAGAAGATGATGGCGCTCTAGTAGGGTCTGTAATGTTTCATTTCTCTAAAAAATGAAAAGAGAAACTAAAAGCAAATACAGTGCAATGTTCACATCTGGTTAATCTTGGGAGTTGGAGTACAGGGGTCTGTTCTGTTATTTTCCGTTTCTTTCCATATGTTTAAAGTGGTTTGTAATTAAAATAAACACGGATGAGTAGGAGTTAGTCTGGTAGAAAAGGACTGAAAATGCATTGCAGGCAGAAGGAAGCAAAGGAATTACAAAACTCTAAAAGGCGAAGATGGCTTCAGAGAACTGCAATTTGGCATGGCTTTGTTCTAAAACGCCGGTAACGAATTTGGGGATGATAGAGATGGATAAAGTAGATTAGAGTTTGATAATAAAAGGGTCTTGGGTATTATTTTATCAAATCTGGACTTCTTCCTATGGACCAGTGTGGTAGGCAGAATAATGGTCTCCCAAAGGTGCTCACCTGCTAATCCCAGAACCTGTGAATATGTGACATTATATGACAAAAGAGATTTTGCATATGGGATTAAGTTAAGGATACTGTAATAGGGGAATTTCCCTGGATTTTCTGGATGGGACCAATGTAATCACAAGAGTCCTTATAAGAGGGAAAGGGGAAGTCAGAGAAGGAGATGTAATGACGGAAGTAGAGGCCAGAATGATGCAGGACCATGAGCTAAGGGATGAGGGCTGCCTCTAGAAGCTGGAGAAGAAAAGGAGATGCTTTTCCCTCTAGAGCCTTCCGAAAGCATCCCTGACAACTCATTTTAGACCTCTTACCCTGGAATAGTAAGATAATACATTTCTGTTGTGTTAAACCACTAGTTTGTGGTTATTTGTGGCAGCAGAAATAGAAAACTAGTACAGCAGGGATGATGAAAGCTTGTTCATGGAGGGAAAAGTAGAAGGTCCTTCACTCTGTGTGTGGACACGGAGGAACAACCCCATCGCAGCGCTGTTACTTATGGGTACAGCAAAGTAATAATATCTACCCTACGAGCATCGTTAAAGAGAAACCAGAGGATGATATTCTCAACATCCACCCACTTTGCTGCAGAAGGACAATTACTGCCTGATTCCATTTACATGAAGAATCGAAAATAGTCAAAAACACATAAACACAGAGTAGAACGGCTGTGGCCAGGGGCTCATGGGAAGGACAGATGAAGAGCTGTCCGAGGGCTATAAAGTTTTAGTGATGCAAGATGATTAAGTTCTAAAGATCTGCTGCACAGCACTGCGCCTATAGGTAACGATGTGGTACTGTACACTTAAAATTTTGTTAAAGAGGGTAGAACTCATAGTAAGTGATATTACCACAAAAATCAGTCAATAAATCTATCGATCAGAGGAGAAAGCAAGCAAAGAAACCAAATTAAACTCCTCAGTTGTGTGTAGAAAGAACTTGTTAAAAAAAAAAAATGTACCGGAAAAAATGTGGCGGTTTCTCAGCCTTATTAAGAGAATGTCAGAGAAAAGGCCATGGCTGTGGGGGACAGCCATAAAGAAAAATGAAGAAAAAAAGAAAATTGTGCAAGTTCATTGTGTATTACTTCATAATGAAGTTATCAAAAATATAAAACTTATTTCTATATTTTTCTAAAAAGAGTTAAAATTTATACAAGTTAAGTTATAAACTCAAGTTAATATATTTCTCTCCTTTTACTCTGGGCAAATGTGAAGGCCACACACTAATTTGTCACCGAACCCCCAAACACCTGGAACCTTTTGAAACATGGAGGGTATTCGGGGGTAGTATTTTAATCATTATTTCTTTAAAATATCATACAGCCCTAAACATGAATAAAGCATTATGAATACTACTTTTGGCATTAATTTCTCACATATGATTTAATTATTTTGTTCAAAGTTGTATGAATTTCCATAGCAAACCCACCAAAGTGAAAGTATGTTTTGAAAAATAGAACAGCTACAGCCAAAAAGCAGCAAGTAAAATGTGTATGTATGTGTATGTGTGTGTGTGTGTGAGTGTGTGTGTGTATTTTTCTACTAGAGCTACTATATCTTCTTGTGAGGCAAATTACAAAATTCAGGGAAAATCCCACCATCTCTCAAAAGACCTCTTTTAAATATACTTATGTCCAATTTTAACCTGAAATAGTTTAGCAAATTAAGAGACTACATCAAAATACAACACTTGTATGCCAAACTGAAAAACTCCCCAACCTTCCAACAAACAAAATAAAATAATATCAAATATATCACCAAATCAAAATGTTAGCTCTCATAAATAGTAAAACAGAAACTAAATCACTAGGTTTGAAATCATAATATGAGTTAGTTAGAACCTTGAGTTAGCTGATTCTCATTTAATGTCACCTAATGTCTAATGTATTGTATGGGGGGGTTATAAAATTTTGCTGCTGTAAGAATTAAATAAGGCATTTTGATGTGAAATCACTAAACTGCAAAATGGTTTATGGTTGTAATGATTATATTACAATCTACCAATGAAGATAAACCAAGATACAAGCACCATTAAAGAAAACTGATAGATTTGCAATCAAAAAATAGATTTGCAAAGCCTCGTTAAAAAATTAGAGATTAGAATACATATCATACTTCCAAAACTACAGCTTTAACACTTTAAAAATTGTTCTTGATGTCAAGCTGGACAAGATATCTTGCAAGAAAAATAACGCCAGGATCCACAAGAATAACTTAACTTGGGACAATGTGATAGAATTTAAAGGACAGGCTTTTTTCACTGCTTAGAAGAATCCACTTATTTTCTGGTGTTGAGTGTTCCGTTTCATCAGCATTCTTATAAGCTGGTTCCCTTAGGCTACATTTTTCTGACTAAAGTTAAATCTCTCAAAAGTTTAAGTTTTCTTTGCATGTATAAGTTATAACTTTTCACCATAAAATATTTTTGGGGGAAAAATTAGGTTCAGATAGATTTAATGAAAAGTGAATTTAAAAATTCTGTGTAAGATTCCTTACCATTGACACAAAAGATCCAAAGGTGGACATGACCCAAAGGCAGACATTCATATAAATTTTGGGATTCTTTTCTTGTGCTATTTCATTATTCAGTACTCGGTAGCTTAAAATACAGAACAACAAGAAAAAATTAGTAAAAAAATAAAGATTGAAATGTACCTCTCTGGCACATCGAAAAACAATGGTTTTATGTTTTTATTCAGTTTTTCAGAGACTTCAAAAATCCCAGCTGTTAAAACTGCACATATTGTGGAGTAACTGTAGATATACAAAAAGTTGCAAACACAGCACAGAGAGGTCTCACATACACTTAACCCCATTTTTCCTAAGGTTAACGCTGTAAAAAGTCATGATGCGTTGGTCCAAACTAAGAAATTAATATTGACATAATGCTACTGTACTAATTAATACAGTGCCTCAGAGGCACTATTAGAACAATACCATTAACTAAACTCTAGATTTTATTCAGAATTCACCAGCTTTTCCACTAATGTATTTTGTTTGTTTCAGGATCCAATCTAGGATACCACATCACATTTAGAACAATATTTTTAAACTGTAGAAAATCTTAAACTGCCTTTGATGCATTCTCAGAAATGCACAGAACTTAGGGTGGTTCTGATTCATGCTGCCCGTGGATGCTAGCATTCCAGACTCAAATACATTGTATCAGCCCATTGTGTCCTTGAATTAAAGCTATTTGTAAACTTTAAACAGATGTTTCTTACATCTGCTTCAACTGCCAGCCTTTGAAATATCATGAAGTATGCATTTGGCATTTTTAAGACTGCCTTCCTTCAAATATCCCACAAGTGCTTTGAAATAAACACTGTTCCCTAAACCAGATCAGCCAATGCCCTCCCTCCCACTGTCCGAAGTCTGTCCTGGCTCACTTCACCTGATCCTGTATTTCATACCTTCCTTATTTCCACATATTTCCTGTTTACCATATTAAAATTTATCTGAGCTATTTTCCTCTCCTTAGGATCCTTCTTTCTGCTTATCAAATAAGTCAACATTGTATAAAGAAGTAGTAAGATAAAGCATCTGGGTCCTCCTAATGCAGAAGCTTCAATGCATCCTCCTCTGATTATATCTGCTGCCACTTCTCAAAGATACAGATGTTGATTCCCGAAATCAATATCTTTCTATAGTTCCCTTCAAAGCACTCCTTATGCAGTGAGGCCACATGCCCAGCTCAGAAGGCAGCAGTATGGGGATGTTTCTATCAATAGCAGTAAAGAAAATAACATTAAAAATAGGTGAGAGTTATATGCTGTTCTAATACTGCAGATGTAACTGTAATGTACCCATTTAGGAAATGAGAAGACAGAGGCTGACCGTAGTTAAGTATGTAGCATTCAGCCTTCAAGCTAATTGAAATAACTTCTCATTGTGGCATCCTCTGTGTTATTACCACAAGGCAGTGATGTTTCTTTGCTAAATTGTTTATCAGACCCAGAGCGAGGCATAACCATTGCAGGGGACACACCCTGTTTGGACTCTCTCCCCACTGGCAATGTCTTTCATCTGGCACTGAGTGCTCTTCCTAAAAGACGATGACCGAGCTGATCTCCCTGTGCTATGTGGCTGCTTCCCACTAGCTATCTACCTTACGTTTGGTAGTGTATATATGTCCATGCCTCTCTCCCGCTTTGTCACAGCTTCCCCTTCCCCCTCCCCATATCCTCCGGGGTGGGATAGGGAGGATGGCAGGGAGGGAGACGCAAGAGGGAAGAGATATGGGAACATATGTGTTTGTATAACTGATTCACTTCGTTATAAAGCAGAAACTAACACACCATTGTAAAGCAATTATACTCCAATAAAGACGTAAAAAAAAAAAAAAAATAACAACAAAAAAAGACGATGGCCTTGTGACCTGTCCCTAATTGGGGCAGATGGCTATCTCTGGCAAGACTGACGAAAGATCACAGCCGGCTCCAGGCAACTGAAGTCACTGTCCTTCTTCCTAGATGATCTAATACGAGCTACTATTTCTGCTTCTTTTTATTGTAGCAGCTCAATTTTCTTCTCCATTCACGTGTTTTCCTTTCATCAGTTTTTAAAACTGACTCTGTATCCGTTTCTTTCTCCTGCTGTTAGTATCCCCACTTGGAATGATTCCACTCTCTTGAATCAAGCTAGTGGATTTCTGCCCTGTCACGCAACGGCATCACAAAGAACCAAATTGACAATGAGCTGGCACAGCCCTGCCTTCTCCGGAATACAAGAAACAAATACTTGTAAACTGGAACTATTTATTGTAGATTGAGCTCACGCGGTCATCCTAAGCAGAGGAGAAATGTGTCTTTTAATAAGATCTCTTTGAAAAGAATTTCTCTACTTAGAGGAGTAATTTGCAAGATGGTGATATAGGTCTGATAATTTATCTGGGAGAAAAGAGGGCAAAGATCCACCTGAAGCCAGCACTTCCACTAGAGCACAACTCCAGGTCATCAAAATATCATGGGATTTTCTAACCTTCTAATGTATTGTAGAAAACACACTGTATAATAGTAATTCAAAAATTTCAAGTTCAGTCCTCTAATATCAGTTACCTGTATTACAAAAATAGTACATTTTAAGTATTTCTAAAACAGCGGCACATTTAATTTAAAATGCAATTTTATAAATAAAAATTAACACCAAATGGAACACAAATGTTCAATTAAAAATTATGTGGGTCTATATACATAGATGGTGTCTACATGTATATAATCATTGCATTAAAACCATAATTAATAGTAATAGTATAAGTATTATTTATATAATAATGCATATGTTTATATGTGTATCTTACGTGTTTATTTTATATGTGCATACGTATTAAGGCCATTCACATGCCCTATATTATTTGTCAGTGCTTTGTAAATATAGATTGTAATGAAAATTATCCAGTACCTATTTCAAAAGTTTTTTAGCCTGCTGGTCTATTTTATTTTAAGAACCGGATAAAGAGAGATATTCGATAACCTTTCCAAACTCCAGCTTTCTTCAAGGTATAGCTCTCAGTTCTATTGCAAACCCTTTACTTAAAATAATTCTCTTAGATCAATGTGACAAAGCTATTTCGATTGCTTCCAAAAGCTTCATCCCTCTTATAATTTTCCATCTATTATTTTTTTGTTAACTTTGTGGTTTTGGTTGGGGGGAGTGTTCTTTCTGTCTTTGTGCCTTTTTTTTCCCTTCTTTCTCTCACTGGATCTGCTGTGCTGCCTTTCCCTCAGGTGCCCGTTCAAGAACCTTTTCTAAATGCTCATGCAAACAAGAGGAAAAATGTCAGCTTCCGCACTTGGCAAGACAACGAGGCCCAGAGGGTAGGAAGGAGCTTTGCAGCAGGCACTAGGCATCCACCGTGGGGAGGGGCAAAGGAGAACTGGTCCATTTTCAACAGGTGCAAAGGGTTCTGAAAGAGCCCATCTTTCCTAAAACTTTATATCTCTGTTGATACTTTATATACAGCTGTTCCACGTGGATCGTCACTGCACTATATTTCTCTAAAGTTAGAGTCAAGCCAAGTTGGAGAATTCAATACAGCAGAGACGGGAAAGCACCTGTATAAATGTGCTATTTGTGCAGCCACATTATTTATAATATCTTATCTAGTGCTCATGATGATTCGCTCTATCTAGAACTCATGAAATTTGCTTCAAAAACATATCATACTGTAGTTTGTAGTATAGTTCGTAGACTTGTCCGATTGGCTTCTTTCCCTCAGTAATATGCATTTAAGGTTCCTCCATGTTTTTTCATGGCTTGATAACCCTGAATAATATTCCCTTGTCTGGATGTGCCACAGTTTATTTATCCATTGACCTACTGAAGGACATCTTGTTTGCTTCCAAGAAAACTAGGTCCCTTGTAACGAACAGCCAAGTTGTGAATGCAAAGGAAGAGCTCTTGAAGGAAATTAAGAGTGTTACTCCAGTGAACACACAAATGATAAGAAAGCAAAACAGACTTCTTACTGATATGGAGAACATTTTAGTAGCCTGGATAGAAGATCAAATCAGCCACAACATTCCCTTAAATCAAAGCCTAATCCAGAGCAAAGCCCTAGCTCCTTTAATCTGTTGAGCCTGAGAGAGGTAAGAAAGCTGCAGGGGAAGAGTTCGAACCTAGCAGAAGTTGGTTCATGAGGTTTAAGGAAAGAAGCCACCCTCCATAACATAAAAGTGCAAGGTAAAGGACTGAGTGCTGATGTAGAAAATGCAACGTTACCCAGAACATTTAGCTAAGATAATTAGTGAAGATGGCTACATTAAACAACATATTTTCAGTGTAGAAGAAACAGCCTTATATTGGAGAAGATACCAGCTAGGAATTTCATAGCTAGAGAGGAGAAGTCAATGCCTGGCTTCAAAGCTTCAACGGACAGGATGACTCTTTTGTTAGGGGCTAATGCAGCTGGTGATTTATTAAAGTTGAAGCCAATGTTCATTTACCATTCCAAAAAACCAAGAGCCCTTAAGAATTATGCTAAATCTACTCTGCCTGTGCTCTATAAACGGAATAACAAACCCTGGATGACAGCACATCTATTTACAACATGGTTTGCGAATATATTTTAAGCCCAGTGTTGAGAACTACTGCTCAGAAAAAAAATTCCTTCCAAAATATCCGTGCTCTTTGGCAACACACCTTGTCACCCAAGAGCTCTGACGGAGATGTACAATGAGATTAATGTTGTTTTCATGCCTGTTAACACAGCATCCATTCTGCAGCCCATGGGTCAAGAAGTAATTTCAACTTTCAAGTCTCACTACTTAAGAAATGCATTTCATAAGGCTATAGCTGCCATAGATAGTATTCCCCTGAAGGAACTGGGCAAAATAAATTGAAAACCTTCTAGAAAGAATTCACCACTCTAGATACCATTTACAACATTCATGATTCATGGGAAGAGGTAAAAATATCAATATTAACAGGAGTTTAGAAGAAGTTGATTCCAGCCCTCATGGATGACTTTGAAGTTTTTAAGACTTCAGTGGAGGAAGTAACAGCAGATGTGGTGGAAATAGAAAGAACTAGAATTAGAAATGGAGCCTGAAGATGTGACTGAATTGCTGCAATCTCATGATCAAACTTTCACTGGTCAGGAGTCATTTCTTATGCTTGAGCACAGAAAGTGGTTTCTGGAGATGGAATCTACCACTGACGATGCTGGGAAGATTGTTGAAATGACAACAGAGGATTTAGAATATTACATAAACTTGATTGATACAGCAAAGGCAAGTTTTGAGAAGGTTGACTCAAATTTTGAACGACATTTCACTGTGGGAAAATGCTATCAAACTGCATTGCATTCTACAGAGGAATTGTACATGAAAGGAAGATTTAATCCATGTGGCAAACTTCAGTGTTGTCTTATTTTAAGAAATGGCCTTAGCCACCCCAATCTTCAACAAACACCACCCTGTGCAGTCAGCAGCCATCAACACTGAGACAAGACTTACCCTCAGCAAAAAGATTATGAGTCACTAAAGGCTCAGATGATGGTTAGCAATTTTTAGGAATAAAAACTTTGTAAATTAAAGGTATGTAAATTATTTTTAGACATATGCTGTGGCACATTTAATAGACTATAATGTAGTGTAAACATAACTTTTATATGCACTGGGAAACCAAAAATTTATGTGACTTCCTTTATTGTGATATTTTCACTATTGCAGTAGTATGGAACAGAACATGCAAGATCTCTGAGGTATGCCTGTATTTGTATTTTAGGTATATATGTATGTATGATATGTTCTTTTCTCTCTGTTTTATTTCAAACAAAGCTTGAAGTTGGAATAATAGGTGAATCTGTTTATCTGGTGGCCAATTTTAAAGGACTCTCTATCAGTGTCATACCAAAATCAAGGGTTGTTTTTAAATTCTAGAATATGCCTCATCCTGAAGATGGTTATTCACTAGTCACAGTTGGCAGAGGTAGAAAACAGAATGTATACTCATGGAAACTGCTCAAACAATCTGTAGATATCATGAGGGCTACAAGAATCCTGCTGTGAAGGACCTAAAACTTGATTCTGCAAAAATTTACAGTAAGAAGTCACGTGACCTCATTGACCTAGAAGAACCCCTCACTGATAATACTTGGTCATCATTCAAAATAACCTTTAGTTTTTTGTAGCCACCTCTGGGAGTTTCCTCTCCTCTGTGCAAATGTCCTGTTGAAGCCCTCCTGAAACACTACCCTAGCCTTAATTATGATATTAAAGCTTACATTGTTTTATTTCTCACTAAGGAAAATTTTGTTGGTAATTCGGATTCTGAAACCATAACTAAAATGTCATTATCAGGGATATTTTTTCTTCCTCTCTAAGAGGTACAGTGTCCACACCAAGGATTGGCTTTGGGCCATGGTCCCACCAGCCGTGAATGGACACTGCCCTCTTGGAGCCAACATGTTGTATTTGGTACATTTGAACAAAAGGCTTGGCTATAGCTCCCTACTCAGCTAAGTTTCCAGACACTCTCAGAGGTACACTGTTTGAAAGGCCATGGGCTAGGGCTGCAACTTGTGAAAAACCTCTCAGGCTAAATTAATTATACTCCTGGAAATTATGGAAGGAAAGAAAAAAAAGCAACGAAGTGTGAGATCTGGGGAAGTCATTTACTTTTGAATTATTTCTTGGGAATTCTTAGCTGATACTAGAGCATCAAAGAAGGAAATATTACCACTGATAACTAACTTTAAATGAGGACCTTACTGAAGTGTAACTATGACCTAATATAAAATTTAGGGCTGCAAAGAATACAGAAGATCTATAAGGTATGATCCCTACTTCAAGGATTTTATACCCATTGAGGAAAAGAATTACCTTACAAAATTAAACTTTGAGCAATTAGGGCATGAACTGTGTTTTTCATATTGTTCTAGTAGACAATCTGGAGCTGGGACCATAATCCAGGGTAAAGTCATGTACTTTAAAGTCATTGCTCTTTCTGAATTTTAGGGGGAACCACAGGTGAGAAAAAGTCACACTCAAGAACTGTGCAAGATCAAAGATTTTATTCTATTCGAAAGTTAACAAGTTTGCCTGCCACCATTTCTTAGGTGCCGGCAGAAGACACCTGGCACCTGATTACGAGGCAAACAGCAAAGCCAGAGGTTCCTGTCTGTTTCTGTCAGCTTTCCATGTCACTCAGATCCTAGGGGGTGATACAGGCAGTCCATGATGGATGCTGGTACACACAGCAGCAGGTTGCATTGAGAAGAGCAACACTGAGCTTGAGGAATCTACTGCTTTTATCAAAAGAGAAGTCAGTTGGCCCATTGTTTGGGGGAATATTTCCTTCATCCTTCAGAGCCTCTTATTGAAAACACAACCCAAAGAAATTCCCTGGGGAAAGAGTGGTCATAGCTTTACACTCCTGACATACTTAGTAAGAATACACAGTGCAATCCATGGCAGATGCCTCTTTCTCAACAGTCACCCAGGGAGAAGTTATGGAGGAAAAATAAATGCCTAGGAGTAAACTGTAAGAAACACCAATATTTAAAAATATTTGGAAGAGACTAGAAAGGAGTAATGAGAGGAACGGGGGAAAAGTCAGAAGAAAAAAATGTAATGAGAGATAAGGATGAAAAGAATATACAGGAGGGAACAGTGACATACAGGTCAGATATGTCCACAATCTTCCCTACAAATATACAACAGAGAATTGTTTGAAGCAGTGGTGTGCAGATGTTTTTGTCTCAATATGGTTTTATACCATTAAATAGATTTGATGATCTAAGAGCTTTTGCTTACGTGACTTACATCCATCAATAGTTACTACTGTATTAAAAGGTGAGTGTGAGGAACTTCCCTGGTGGTCCAGTGGTTAAGACTCTGCACTGCCAATGCCGGGGGTGTGGGTTTGATCCCTGATCTGGGAAGTAAGATCCTACAGGCTGCGCGGCGTGCGCAAAAGATAAAGAAACAACAAGAAATGTATATATATATAAGGAACAAATTGGGAAGAAATATATAACATATATAGTAAAAAAATATTTTTAATTGAGTGTGAGAAAAATTTTAAATATTTATGAATTAAGTCTTTTGAAATAACAATTACTTGTTTTATGAAAAAAATTACTAAAATTACTAAATTTTCTAAAACTAAAAAATAATAAGAACATTGTTTTATATTTTTGCAAATCTATGTAATGTCTGCCTTTAGATAGGTTAATTTTTATACCTGGTTCTGTATTCTTTGTTTTGCCATAGATTGTTTAGACTAAAGCATATGGACAAAATTCTTCTCAAAAACATGTGTAGTTGGTAAAAGGGGCGATGGTATGAATTACCTTTTTCAGATAATTGGGGATATTCTTCTTTAATACTATACCAAAATTTGACAAGTGGTAATTTTAAAATATAAATTGAAATCAGAAAACATCATTTTTTTGCCCTTTTACATTCAAATTGATTGGTCTGTCTTGCATTCTAAATGGGTCTTTTAATCATACACGATTATGTGACATCATGCATGCACAGATCATTTGGAAAGTATTGTTTTATTAAATTATGCTAATCTTTCAAATATTGACACATCTTATTTTATAATATTGTCACATTAATTTCATCACCAGTCCACTAGAAAAGCATTTAAGAATTAAGTAGTGTCAGTGTTACAATGGTGAATACAAGTTCTCCAAATTTCTGATTTTCATTTGAAAGCTCAAATTTCATCAGTGGCAACAAATGCTATCAGATGTTTTTCTTAAAGAGGCAGGTTCAATGTCTTTGTTCAACGTCAAAGAAATGTCCACCAAATACTCAGCTCTAAGTAAACACAGCTTTTTTGTCAGTCTTTCAAGTAAAATAAAAATGGTGCTTCATGAAAAAAAAATGAACTAGTTTGGCTTGCAATTCAGACAATTACACAAGCTAGGGAGCAATCACCGTACTTTGATATGCAGTGGGAATGCTTTATAAATGCTTCCATTTCATCACTCAGTAAATTAAAACAGCATTACTGGAGAGTTAAGATTTAACAAAAGTAACAATATTTATGGTTCACCCTGGAAAGTCTTCTATAAATTTTCTTTTTTTCTTTTCCTTACCAAGGTCCTGGCTAAATCCATGGTTACCTGTGGTTTGGGGCCACTCCCTTGATTTGTGCCAAGAAACCAGCAGTTTTACCCAAACTGGTTTACAAGGTTAGTGCATATGTCAACACCATAAGAAAGACAAATAACATCTCAGTATTATTATGAAAATAGTTTGACTATTACAATGAATGTATCTAGGGGACCCCAAGAGTCTGAAAACTAGATTTTCAATGGCTACTTTCAAAAATGAAGTAAAGGCTGTGGTCTCTTCCTTCCTTCAATTACTAATCTAGTTTTCTGTTTGTTTGTTTTTTATGTTTATTTTAACCTCTCTGTTTTCATCCTTTCCCTCGGTGTGTGTACGCGTGTGCACATTCGCACGTGTACACATGCATATGGGAGTTCTACCAGTGACTATTTAGAGTTTAATTACAAATTGAAGAAATACTTCATTTTCTTATTGCAGAATATTTTCAGAAATTCCTTGTCTTTTTCAATAGTTTTTTTTGTTTGTTTTTACTTTAGATCAGTAGAGTAGGTTTGTTTGTTTTTGTGTGTGTGTGTGTGTGTGTGTGGTACGCGGGCCTCTCACTGTTGTGGCCTCTCCCGTTGCGGAGCACAGGCTCCGGACGCGCAGGCTCAGCGGCCACGCCTCACGGGCCCAGCCGCTCCGCGGCATGTGGGATCTTCCCGGACAGGGGCACGAACCCGTGTCCCCTGCATCGGCAGGCGGACTCCCAACCACTGCGCCACCAGGGAAGCGCGGTAGAGTAGTTTTTTTTTAAATCTGTGTTAAGACTTCATATTTTAGAGCAGTTTTAGATTCACAGCACAACTGAGGTGAAGGTTCTCCCCACACATGTAAAGCAGCCCATTCTCAACATCCCCCATCAAATAGTACATTTGTTACAAGCAATGAACTTACACTGCAAAACATCATCATCCAAAGTCCTTAGCTTATATTATGGGCTCTCTTTTGAGGCTCCAAGAAGCTGTGACTCTCTTTATTCACCTGTCTCTCCTGTCTTGGAGATAGTGGTTTGTCCTGTGTCATTCTTTTTTTTATAGATTCAAAAAAAGTTGTTGATGTTTCAATCTGTTCATCTTTTTATATGTTGTTAGGAAGGAATAGTGAATTTCAATCTCCTTACATGTGGAGCTGGAAACCTGAAGTCTTTAATAGAATATTTTTGAGTATGTTTCTCCTCTGCTTTAGAGAAAAATCTTCTAAAACCTTCTCAGTTTCTGATTATACTAAACAACACTCTCAAAGTCTATATCTGTAACTACCTTCCCTGTGTTTAATTATCTACTTAAAATTATTACAGAAACTTCATGCATGCACATCATCTAATCATTTTTATGCCATTATTTTAGAGAGGAGCAAAATAATCAATTAACAAAGCCAGGATAAGTCTCATCATTTTCTACTATGAGAACTTGACAACTAATTGACATTCATTTTTTAGTATAAACACATCCAATTGGCAAGGCATACATTGTATCTATTAGTTGGATTTAAACATTACATTTTCACATAGTTAGAAAATGCCATAACATATAGTAACGCAACAAATAGAAGTTGCGGGCTTCCCTGGTGGCGCAGTGGTTGAGAGTCCGCCTGTCGATTCAGGGGACGCGGGTTCGTGCCCCTGTCCGGGAAGATCCCACCTGCCGCGGAGCGGCTGGGCCCGTGAGCCATGGCCGCTGAGCCTGCACGTCCGGAGCCTGTGCTCCGCAACGGGAGAGGCCACAACAGTGAGAGGCGCACGTACCGCAAAAAAACAAAACAAATAGAAGTTGCATCAAATTAGAGTGTAAAAAGTTGAGTTAAGGCAAAAAGCAAACCTTACGAAATATTTTTGGGTTTCCTTGGATCTGGCACAACCTATATTTACACAAGTTAGAGATTAGTTTATTACATAATAAACAAAAATATAAAGGATAATTGGAAATTTTACATGTCTCAGGATTAGATTAATATATTTTAGAATGACTTACTCATAATGAATATTACATTAGGAAGCTTACCCATTACCAAATAGGATTGGAAATATAATTGTCAATCTAGATTATGGTCTTTGCAAATGTAGCAGAATGGTATTTTGAAATACTATCCAGCTGATTTTTTTTCCCTTTCTTAGTTCTGTTTTACTCTGAGTTACCTCTATCATTAAAATAATACCGAGTTGGGCTTCCCTGGTGGTGCGGTGGTTGAGAGTCCGCCTGCCGATGCAGGGAACACGGGTTCGTGCCCCGGTCCGGGAAGATCCCACATGCTGCGGAGCGGCTGGGCCCGTGAGCCGTGGCCGCTGAACCTGCGTGTCCGTAGCCTGTGCTCCGCAACGGGAGAGGCCGCAACAGTGAGAGGCCCGTGTACCGCAAAAAAAATAATAATAATAATAAGACCGAGTTATTGCCCTGGGAAGGGAAGACACACAGAATAGAATATGAAGAAGTAGTCAAATAATTGGCTTCGACTTCCAAAATAAGCCTTAAAAATCCAAAGCTAGATAAGCCTTGCAGGTACTCTTGATTTATATAAGTGTAGATTCGGAGGAAAGCAAAATGACTTAAAGATTCCAACGATCCAAAAAGTAAACATTTACAACACAGAAAAAAGGTAACTAAGGAGTATTAGAGTAAGACAGGCAATATGCAGATACATTAGGCATTTTCCCAAACAGATGAATAAAGGTCTCAATAGTTAAGCAGGTAGAGGAAAGCTAGAGAAGTTACTGGTCTTTAGAGGCTGTTGGAACCTGAGAAGGAGTCCAACACACCCACCCCTCTGCTCTGTCCAGGGGGAAGAGCTAGTCCCCATTTAAGTTTAAGGGAAATCTGAGAGTAGAGGAGAAGCCTTCTATATTCCCAAGTGTAGCCCATGAATGTTCAGACCTTGTAGAACATATCATGGTGCTGAACCAGTAAAAGAGATGTAGGCTGTGGGCTTGAAGGCAGCTTCAGAAAATTCTGATAATCTTGGCCTGGTGCGGATAAGGAATAAAGTTCCCCATGAGGTGGGTGTGACAGGTGGTATTTTCAAAAGACAACTGCAACAATTACTCTTATTCCGTGTGCTATTTTTACTACATGACTTTGACAGTCCTACCATCAAGAGATGGGTTTGTGTTTCTCCCTGAATCCGGTGGGCTTACAAACAGTAGAAGTGACATTACGTGACTCCAGTGCCTGTTTCTGTTGGATTTTCTTTTTTTCTTGGAACCCAGCCATCCATGCTATGAAGAAGCCCAAGCAGCCAAGAGAAGCTGCACATAGGTTTTGGGCCAACAGGGCCCAGCTGAGGTTGCAACCAACAGCTAGCACCACCCTTCAGACATGTGAGTGAAGGAAACATGCCTTTAGATGACTCAGATGTCTCCAGACATCATGTGTTCCAGATGAAGCCCAAAATAGCTCAGCGTAGAAACAAGCTGTCCCCACTGGGCCTTTTCTGGATTCCTTCTCCTCAGAATCCAAGAATATGATAAAATAGTTGTTATGCCACTACATGTGGTTTGTCATGAAGGCTAGATAACTGCAACGGTGGGGAGGGGAAACAAGGAGTAGATCTAAGGGGGCCCGTGATCTAAGCACCTGCTCTTAGGAGAACTAAGCATAGTGTCCAAGGGCCGAGGCCCCACGCCCAGAAGCCGTGGCACAGTTCTTCGGCATCAGGACCAGATTCCATGTCAGGTGCCCCAAGACTTGGCTAAATTAAATGACGTCTCAGTAAGTGCTGTCAGAGACAAAAGCTGGCAATGGAACGGACACCTCTTCCTGGAATGCCATGACACTAGCACAGTTTCCCAGGAACTTAAGAGAAACCACGGAAGAATGAAAGGAAATTGTGACATGGGAAGAATCATGAATTGGCCAAGCTTCATCCTCAAACACCCAACATTTAAATCACATATCTGAATCGGGATGATTTAGATTTCCTCTGCCACTTCTGGATTATTTTAAATTTAGTCAAAGAGAAACCAAGTCCCATTTTACCTATCTTGAATATTAACTTTATAAAATGTCAAGCGATGGCTAAATATTTCTTCAGACGTGCTTGTAGAAACGGACGTTGCTCTGAGCAGATGACATATATATTATCACACATCCCTTTGTAAAGTTTTAAATTTAAACTGGAAACTAGTGAAAGTTGGCAGATTGAAACCAAACCTTCATGTCATCATGGAGTTACTCTGAACAGAAACTAACAGCTCTTTCTGATTTCACTTTTTTTAGTTTAGCTTGGATTAATTGTAGTAAAATAAAAGTAACATAAAATTGATTTTCTTAACTGATTTTAACTGTACAATTCATAGTTTCTGTTTCCATTTTCAATGATGCATTCTGTCCTTTAGACTTGTCTAGAGGTCTGAAGGCCTCTCTAATATAAATTTTCAAAGAGGGCTCTTAAGAACATTAGGTATTGTTCATAACGACACGCTCTAAGTTTCTGCCAGTGATAACTGGCCGACACCCAACTAATCAGACTCCTCTCATGAATACTTTTTGAGACTTGTGGTAAATTTTGTAAGATAAACGGCCTTGACTGAGATGCATCTGTGGCCTCATTCCAGAATGGAGTTAACTGGCCTGAATGGGAGATGAATCCACAGCCACATGTTCTAAGAAGCTCAATGTATCTTACACAGTCAGATAATAAAATATTATCAGGGGCGCTTTCTTGACTAAAATTTATAAAACTTCAGATTTGTGTAACCAAAAGTGTGCGATTTGGGGTTTCGGTTTCTGTGGCATCAGCGTTTCTCAGACTGGAGTTGTGCGATCAGTGAAAGAAAAACAAGTGGGAGATTTAACCTGATGGTGCACAAAACCATCAGCTATGTAGAACTCTAAAGAACCTGGGCCTTTGGAGGAAGTATACACATTCTGAGCAGATACGGTAGCATTTATTGCTTTGTAGACAATACGATGGAAGTTCAGTTCAGTGGCTTATCATAAAAATGTAGGTAAAGACTCAATATTAGCTATTCAAGTAGTTAATACACACCTCCTCTATCTTGTGATGAATGAATTATTAATGATTGCCTGAGTTCAGTTCTTAGAGAAAAGAAGAGCGAGAGATAGCAGTTCACATTTCTCTTTCCTATCCAACTTTGAAAGAATATTCGGTCAAGTTCAGGGCACTGATCACACTTCGGGTTCATTTTTAGTAAGTCTAGAAAGAAAGAAACATGTGTGGAGAATTCCAAATATTTCATTTTAGTAGTTTTTCGAGCCATGGATCCCTTTGACAACCCAGTGAAGCTCACAGGCTTCTAAGATTTTTATACATGTAAAATAACCAAATAGGATAACAAAGGAAAACAAACTATTGAAATGTAGTTAACATATTAATAACTTCCATAATTTCAAAGTAGTGGTGAGTGTACAGTGTTTTTTTGATATATTCAAATAACTTGAATGTAAAATGAAAGTTTTTGATTTCTATTGGTGACAAAGTTAACATCTCATCCAAGTTCATGAACCCCCAAAAGTCTATCCACAAATCCCTTAGGGTTCAGTGCAGCCGAGTTTAGGAACACCTGAGTTAAGATTAGGCTACAACTTTACGCTACCATGGAACGAATTGCTACAGGCTTCTTATTAATGTCAAGAAAGGTTGCTTACCATAAAGTTCCAGCTAAAGTCCAAAATCAAAACAAAAGAACAGAAAAAACAAAAAGTTCTACCTGTATTCACCAGGAGTAAGCCGGCAACCATAGCCTGGCTTAGTCTCAAGAGATAAAATGCTGTATGCAGGAGACTTCAAAAGGATTTTGGAAAATGTGTCATATTAAGCTTAGGGTGATTCCATTTTTGATTAGAGTTAAAAACAAGTGAAGAAAATGTGTAGACATATCAGGAGAGCAAGATACCATCTGTGTTTAATCATATATTCTTTTTCTACTGGTCCTCCAAGGGAAATTTCTTCTCTGGTTAATTTTCTGTGTAAGTTTAGCTCTGCCAATTACAGAGGAAAGGGTAAGTTACTTAAACATTCAGCTCCTCGGTTTTCTCTTGTGTAAAATAAATGGGTTAAGCGAAATGATCCTTTCGGTGGACTTTAGTGGAAAGAGAGTGTTTTGAAGAAGTTAAACATTAGTTAAAATGCCTACTGTAATATTATTGAATAAAATATGATGTAAGAGAGTTGAGACCTGGGACTCAGGTTAAGACTGAGTGGCTGAGACCTCGCCCTCCAACGTAGGGTGTGCAGGTTTGATCCTTGGTCGGGGAGCTAAGATCCCACATGCCAAAAACTAAAAGCATAAACATAAAACAAAAGCAATATTGTAGCAAATTCAATAAAGACGTTAAAAATGGGCCACATCAGAAAAAAGAAATTCTTTAAAAGAAAAAAGAAAGAAAATTGAGACCTGGTTCATTATAGAGCTATGAGGATCAAATAAGATAACATAATATTTCTATAAGACACACTGAAAGCACTAAATAAGGTGACTTCATGCCCAGACTCTAATACGGTTGAACCAGAAATGCCTGTCCCATGTATATGAAATCCCAATTATTGCTTTCAAATGAACGCTTGTTATTGAAAGTACTACGCACATTGGGCTACAAAATGTTTGCATGTTACAGAAAAGTAAAACTGCCAATATCTCTCTAAATTGCTTACTTCAGAAATGCTGCAGTATATAATCATTGCACCCTCACCCCTGCCTCAGCCCCGCCCAGTGGTGACCCTCACCTCAGCACATCTGTAAGCCACCTGTGGTCCCTTCCAGAGCACAGCAGTTGGGCCTCTTGTCTCATACCTACAAAATAATTCGATAAGGGTGACTTGTCAGACTAATAGGATAGAGCACATCACTTTCAGCTTTTTAAAGCAGGTTCCTGCCAGTTAAAACTATTATTTGAAAACATCTACAGTGGGGTCCCAAGCAAGAGAATTCTTCCAAATTCCAACTTATTTCCATGGTAAGGCGATAGGGAGAAAGAGTGTGACACAAACAAGAGACATTCTAGGCTAACAGCTAAAACTCAGAGTGCTCGGATGGGAGAGGGTAGATGTGAGGGGAATTTAAGGTCTAGGTTAATTTGAACTTGCTGTTATCTACCTGCGTGCGGTACACAGAATGATGTGTCTCCCACCCCTCAAGACATCCAAGTACTGATCCCTGGGACCTGTGAATATGTTACCTTACATGGCAAGAGGGGTTTTGCAGAGGTGATTAAATTAGAGGTGTATCTTGAGATAGACAGATTATCCTGGATTATCCAAGAGCCTCAATGTGATCACAGAGGTCCTTTTGTAAGAGGGAGGCTGGAAGGTGAGTCACAGATGGACATGTGACAAAGGGAACAGAGGTGTTGGGGGAAGAGAGAGACAGACTGAGATTTGAAGGTGCTATGCTACCGCTTAAGTTGGAGGAGAGGCCAAGAGACAAGGGACACAGGTGGCCTACAGAAGCTGGAAAAGGCAAGGAGGCCAGTTCTCCCCTAGAGTCTCCAGAGGGAACATGACTCTGCTGACTCCTTGGTTTTAGGGTGTCTACCTACAAACTGAATATGTGTTGATTCAACCCACTTGATTTGTTGTAATTTTTTTCAGTACTATAGGAAACTAATACGTCAATTATCTGGTTTTTTTACATCCAATTTTTACACTTCTTCCTCCCTCTGCTTGCCATATGAGCCATAGTACTGAACCAAGTAAATACATATTGAATCACCATGTGTAGAAGTACAGTTCTCACACAGAACTCTAATCTCCCACCTTCACAAAGACCCTGGGGAAGATAGTTGAGGACTTGTATTTTTTCCAGTATTTTATTAACCGTTTACACTAAAATGTTATGAAATATCAGAAAAACTGTAAAAATCACTAAATGTCTCATGTTTAAAACTCTCCCTGCATGATGCTGATACTTTGTTTTAATAAAGCGCACTGCTCATCACATTTGCTTTGGAATATCAATGATTTCTTAATCGTTGCCATATGGTCTTTTCTGGTTAACGCTATATCTAGATTTTAAAATGGCACAAGGAGAATAGACATGAAAAGAGAGATACTCTGATAATGTGCAGGACGTATGTATGTTGTGTGTGTGTGTGTGTGTGTGTGTGTGTAACAGACGTCACACTGCCTACCTCAAGACCCTTGGTTTTTCTAATTCTGGGACTTTGAAAACTAACTACTTCCTCTGTATCACAGTTTTCTTGAAATTAGAGCTACTAATACTACTTCATAAGATTAGTGGAAATAATAAAATAAATCAAATTAAATGTACATAAAATGCTAAGAACAGTACTTAGCACATAGCATTCACTCTGAAAACATTAGTTATTACTGTTATTATTATGACCACCACTATTATTCCCACTAAACTACATGAAGTGTCCAAGAAAAAGCTCTTTCACTACCACGGTAGTTGTTGAGACACTGCAATGGCCATTGGTGTCCACCTGTCCTGCTGTATTGGGTCGATGGCCTGCCTGATACCCCACCTGGCCACTTACAGCCCTGTTGATTACATCACTGCCACACACTGCCCACTACAGCAAATTGTTCTGCCATTTCAATAGTTTTGTTTCAACAATGCAGGATCATGAAAAATATTTTTCCAGAAAAGCGAGCTGTTTGGATGCTTTTGGGATTCCCTCGGCAAAATTAAGATCACATTTAGGCTTCTGAGTTGGATGGTAAGAATCTGAAACCAACAAAAGGATGAGGCCCTTTGCATCAGGTTCTATCCATCGACCTCTATATTCAATCTAAGAAGAAGTTCACTTATTGGAGCCAAGCATTCATCATGTCATAACTGTGTTGAATAGATATTTTTCTCCCTTAGAAACGAAAATCTCAATGTCATGCTAACATTGTGATTTCTGAATAGGGTGGGTAAATATCCAGTAACCAGGGCAATAGATAACAATTTCTAGGATAAGAATGTGGAATGCTCATTTAGAAGCCACTTCCAATTCTATCAGAAATGGCAATCAATTGTTTCTTGAACTCTCCCCTAAGCTTCTACAGTCTTGACATAGAATCAATAAGACATCACCTGGCAATTACAAAGTATGCTGCAAATATATAATTAGCTAAATAATTTAGTAGTCAAATATAATCCACTCAAGTACTTGCCTCTTTATAGCCTTTGAACACAACTGCAGACCACTATAACCTCTCATTTCTCCAGATTCATGGCATCCGTTTAATACATCTCCTCATTTGAATATTATTTTGTCATCTAATGACACTTTTTAATTTACTTTTCTTTTTCAAAATTATATGTCTTTTCTCCCATCTAGAGTATACAGTTTTAACTGCACATATTAACTCTGCACATATTAGGTCCTAGCTCCCCAGACATTTATTTTTATCAGATTGCTTTAATGTATTATTGAGTCTATGTTAGCAAGCTTAATTTTCATATGTTCTAGTTAATTTCCTACACAGTACAAGCCAGAATACAATGCATCCGTTCCATCAGAGGCAGAAGGAGAGACAAGATATATCATGATGAAACTAATATCTGTTCCTCAATAATTGTAGCCTGAAGCTTCGGCTTTATTAACAACCAGATATTAGCAGCATTCTCACAAGGTACAGAATATTTGGTTGACTTAATTCTTTCACTAATTCAATAAACATTTCCAGAAGATCTCAAAAATCTGACACTGTTTCAGTTGTTGGCAATATAAATAGCTATTCGATTTGCCATATTTTATAAAGGGGAAAATGGAAAAGTGATTTTAACATAGACACGTTTCTTTTTAGTGGCCTATTACTGCATTAGCACAGAATCAGTTTTAAGAAGGGAATTTAGAAATGATCCAATTGTTTTCCTATCTTTGACATGCCTTATAAAATTTTTCTCTATATCTCTGCATTTGTAATGAGGGGAAAAATAAAGATGGGGCTTTTGTTCAAATTCTGGGCTGCTACATGCACATCTGGGGAAACATTTTCAGAGGTAGGGAAGCCACTGATGAGGGGAAGAAGTGAAAAGTGAAGAGCCATTCCTTGGTGTCGTGTGGGTGTGGTGCAGAGTGGACTCCTGCAGGAATGGGTGTGAAGAAAGTCGCATGCTGTATAGGTGACACCTATCTTTTCTGATCATTCTTGGTAACAGAAGGTTAGACTACGGTTGTCAATTGCACCCTTTGATAAAACTGGAAAGGGTTCTTCAAGCTAGGACTGAGGTCTTAAAACAGCAACAAAAGCTTTCCTTGGGAATGACTAAAACATGATATTAGAACTACATGCAGTTTATTAAATGATTAACAGAACCAGAATTATTTATACATCAAAATACAGGTAACATATAAAGCGATTCTGATTAATCTTTGGTCCTTCTCACTTGGAAATGGATGCAGTTCTTAGTGTATCATGACCAGCCAGTATGCGCTCCGCTCCTTAACACACCCTGCTTTCTTTTATTTTCTCATACTCTCTTGTGTGTACACTGTCCATATCCCAGATTGTTAGCTTTATAAAGATTGATATCAATACAAACTGCAGAGGGCTCGATTTATACTATCTGCTAATGTTCAAAGTTCAAAAAAGATGAGCCTATTTTTCAGTTTTTTACATAAGGCTGGCTAAGCCTGTTACTACTAGCTACTGCACTGGTCTGTGTGATACAGTAATATAGGAGCATGTATGCTCCTTCGATAGGCTTCCTAGGAATTCGTGGCACAGTTGCCTGCTTCTTTAACTGAGAAATGTACCACTGTCATAGCTCCCTAAGTTTTGTTTCCTCGACTGAAATCTGATTTGGGCTGGGGCAGTAAGAGAGATTTTATAGCTCACTTGTGTTTGGGGTCTGAAGAAAACTAGTGCCAGGTTTACATCCTGATCAAGTCACCCCACGGCATCTTTGACACTATGATACTTTCTGGATCCTAGCAGCAAATATCTCTCCTGGCTACTGCAGGCAAAGTGTCTAGGAGTTTTCTCTTTAACTGTTTCATTCTCACTTGTCTCTGGTATTTAATACTAAGCATTTACCATTATGTCTTAAATAAAAGAGTGATGAATGAATATACCAGTTATTTAAAAAATAAATGCATTAATTAAATAGATTAGTTCAAGAAGATAAAGTATGAAACATTATTACTATGCAAATAAATATGCTATTCCTCTTTTTATCAAAAGAAAACTGTTCTTTGCTACATAAATATAGAGATGCATAGATAGACAAACATATAGGCATAGTAGATATCTCATTTTAACCTCCCCTTAAACCTAATTGATTATTTTGATTTGCAAACAAAATTTTAAAAATTCTATCAGGTATATACATAAGACTGAGACCTTTTAAATAAAAAGGGGCATTTTTCTCATTGCTGCTTGAACAGAAACTGAACAATAGATTCTACTAAGGCTAACTGACATCAGTTCT
This sequence comes from Delphinapterus leucas, assembly GCF_059928025.1. Lineage (NCBI taxonomy): Eukaryota > Metazoa > Chordata > Mammalia > Artiodactyla > Monodontidae > Delphinapterus > Delphinapterus leucas. The sequence goes on from NC_143146.1 coordinate 7,719,271, forward strand.
ATTATCACTTTAATCCAATTTTCATTAAGCGCCATGGTGCTAAGCCTTGTGTTACACCAACCGCTCATTATCACAGGAAGACTTGCTATATTATATTAAATGAAATATAGGATTTGTTCAAAATAGAATGATAGATACTATCTGGGAGTTAATATGTAATACATTATCCACCAGGTTTAGAAGATAAAAGTTTTTTGAATGTGCAAATCCTTAGTGATGTAAATATAAATTTAGACTAATAGTAATTTTTTCAATAAAAACCTTCAAAAATGTTATGTTTAAATAACAGTAATTAAAAGAGATTAATTTGTTTTCTGCTTCTGTAGAATTCATTCAGAGCATAGTTCAGGATGCTATCTTCCTCTAAGAATTGTGTTTTTGTGTTACTATTTCCTTTAGAGAGTTCACTAACTTTAGACAAATGCTGTATACTGTGTAAACGGCCTTTTATGTCTCAAAACTGTCTTTTTTCTGAACACACTGAAAAGGCTACTTCCCCTTCTCATGTATCATGGTAAAGTCTGTAGGACAACAGTAACGAGGTCAAAAGGACCTTAAAGCAGCAGGATACTTCAATTAATAAGACAAGATAAATATTTGAGCAGCTTTAAAGGTTCACTTCTCATAAAGATTTAGATAACCATCATACGTTATATAATGACTTCATTTTCATAATTATCTGAAATTCCCTTCAAATTAAATATATATATTACATGTAGATATTTTTTTATTTGACATATCCTCCCAATGAAACAATTACTTTGGTGAATTTAATGGCCCTTCTCCTAAGTGATAGAGCTGTACAATGTTCACCATCCTGCTATTAAAATATTCTAATTAAATCAGTCACCCTGGTCCCATCTGTTATATACGGATCTCATGTGGAGAAGCTGCTGGAATCTCTCCAGGGCAGTGAATGTACTTCGTTCCTTTCATGGCTCATTGGATGTCACGTGCACGAGGACCTTGTTCTTGGTTTGAAATTATAACTAAGGCTCCGGGTAGACAATAAACCACAGTGAATGCTATGAAGATTAAATCAGCTCTTTTTTCGTACTCTCAGAATGCTTGCAAAGTAAAAACAGTTGTGGCCCATGACAATATTTAGCAATCCACTCTTCATCGTGTTCTAGGCATGTGCAGAAACGCTGGACGTTCTCCCCAGTCCTAAGCATGAGGTGATGGTCCCAGGAACCCATGTCTGTAGGAACATTGGAGAACTGGGGAGTCCACCCCAAGGCTGGACCTGACCAGGATACCAAAGTCAAAGTCAGGGCTGAAGGTTGATTTATAAGTGCAGACCTCTGTTCTCCCAAAGATCATGGCACATTTGATTACCATTTTCCAACAAACGTACTGGTTTTCAAATTTTACTTTCTTGGACATGAACAATGGTTTGATGGGGGTTGGGAGGTGGGGTTTAATTCATACAACTTCACGTGTATAACCTTGTTAAAAGATGATAATAACAAAGGCTTTGATATGTTAATCAGGGGAAATTTGTTGACAAAATGTAAGATTTCGTAAATGATAGACGAGAAAACTGCGTTGTCCTCTGCATTTGTCACTGCTGTTTTTCAGCTCTAACTATTTGATTCATGAGTTGTCAGATGACTTTCACAAGGAAAACAATCTTAGTTTTAATGCCATGTTTTAATAATTAAGTGGGTTAGTCTAGCTGAAACTACTGTTCCCTGAAATGCACAGCTACACACTATTAATTGTGACGATGCTTCATTATAGAGATGGCAAATCTGTTTATATCTCAGATCCTTTTTGGCATTAAGAAGGCCATGAAGTGTAAACAAATAAATACATGCATTATTTATTCAGGCAGCTAAATGTATAGCTTATCTATACATATATATATACACACACACAAATGGGCATGTACTTTTTTCTCCCTTTTCCTATTCCTTCTTCGATATTTCAAATATTAAATATTTTCAAATGTGATTTATATGAAAGCTATTCATGCATATAAAGAATTAAGTAGTTCCACCAGCTCTAGAAATAAAATGCAGTCCTTTTAACAGGAAACCACTTAGCTCTTGAATCTGGTTCATTGAGAATTCACCTCTTTTTATACAAATTGCATGTGCGATAGTAACTATTAACCTTCTGCTATGGTTCTTTTCTACTTAGCTCTGTTTTCTCTCCTTGTCTTCTCTCACACACATGGACTTTCCTCTTCAACGTTTTCTCCTGATGAGCTTAGAGTCTGCTTTGGGTCTGATCAGTACTCAGTGCTGGTGTCTCTATTACTCTACATTCTACCCAAAACTCAGGTCAAGGTGACTTGGCCCACTCACTTTCCCACGCCCATGCAACCACCATTTCAAATGTTCCCCTGCTCCAAGCTTCTAACGTCTTCTCCCCACCTTGCTTCTATTTTCCTGAGAAAATTGATGCAAGTAGGAGAGAGACCTTCCCCCAGCTCTCAGATATGACACATCGACCCCACGTCTGCCATGCCTCCACCTCGTCTCCTGTAAAGACAGATGTGCCATCTGGGTTCCTAGTACTGCCTGCTTTCCTCCTGCTGACACATCCTTCTGGCCCACACTTGGCATTTGCTGTAGCTCTTCTCCCTTCCCTGCATTTCTACTGAATCAGTATTATCATCAAACACTTTTTCTATCATTTTCAAAAAGAAAAATCCCTCTCTTAATACATTTAGCATCCGTTCCCACACTTCTTCTGCAATTCTCTACTCCTCCCCCCTTCCCTCCCCCCCAGCCCCCCATTAAGGCAAATCTACACCAAGTATTGTCTGAACAGACTCACTCTCTTCAACTGAACTCTTCACGTTTTCTCTTGAACCCTCCTCAATCAGGACTGCATTCTCACCCTGCTTGCAGGCCATTAACAAGAAGACTAATTCCTGTTCTCCATCTGACTTGAATATCAACATTTGACATAATTGCACCCTGAAACATCTTCTTCGCTTGGATTCCAGGAAACACCTGGTGTTCTAGCCTTTTTTTCTCAGTCTGCTTTCATGAACTTGACTCCTCTCTCTGACCTCTAAATGCTGGTAAGCCCAGGGCTGTCTTCTATTCGCACTCGAACCCCTCATGACGTCACCTCATCGCATGCTTCCCGTTTATATCTACTGTCTGAGTTCTTCCTCTGAATCCCAGAGTGTTAGATTCAACCACCTGTTGAACAGTTCTTCCCGGATGTCTAATCTACATTTCGAGCTCACCATGTTGAAAACAACACCCTCACCCCCACCCCCACCCCCAAAAAAAAGAGAAAAGAAAGGAAAGAAAAACCAACTCTGTTTCTACCACTAGTAAAAATTTTGTCGTAGGGTTACCTTGCATTCAATCTAGCAGCAAATCCTATTAGCTTTACCTCCAAATTATATTTAAATATTAAATTTAAATACAGGTTCCCACCACTCTCTTCACCTGTGCTGCTACCACCCAGGTCAAAACCCCTTCCTTCCCTCATCTCTACCTTATCACAAGTGCTGCAAATGGATAGGTTTGCTCTGTCTTCGTCTTCTTTTCTGTTGTTCTCGGATTGATCAAGTTAAACTAACAGACGATGTCATTTCTCTACTCAAAACACAGCAGTCGTTTCCCATCTACCCCAGTAAAAGCCTGAGTCATCACTGATGCCTATCAATTACTGAAAGATTTGACTCTTTCCTCTGTGTTCAACTTTGAACATGGTCTTCCTTGCACATGGCACTCAGGGAACACTGGCTGACTGTTCCCAGGACCTAGGAGGCACGTACCCTCCAGTCAGTACACAGGGCACTTAGAAAGCTATTCTAATCTAGACTCATGCCCTTTCTCTTTAGCAAGTTTCCATGAATTATCTAATTCATGGTGCTCTCATGTCTGTTCTCTCTGTTACTCTTTGTGAATTTCTAGAACTTCAATTAGAATAATTTTTATTTTAATCTTTTCTCGTGTTTTCCATCTTTGTCTTTCTGCCCTACTTACTGGAGATTTTTTTTTTCAACTTTATCTTCCAAAACTTCTACTGAGTTTTACTTCTGCTCTCTTGAGTTAATTTCCCCAAGATATTTAGTGTGTGTGTGTGTGTGTGTGTGTGTGTGTGTGTGTGTGAGATGTATGAATGTGTGTGTGTGTAGCTTTCAGACTGCTCTTTTTTTCTAGTATATTTTTCTTACTTCAAGCTTGCAATATATTTTCTTATCAGTCTGAGGATATCCAGGGTAGTGTTTTAGTATTTTTGAAGTTTTCTACTCCCTGGTGAGTCCCTATTTCCTCTAAATTCTTTCTCCATTTCTCTTTCTTTTTCTTTCTTTCTCTCTTTCTTCCTTCCTTTCTCTCTCTCTCTCTCTTTCTTTCTTTGTTTTGTTTGTTTTCCCTTTACTTCAAACCTCTTGTTTGAGAGGCTCTGGTTGACTCCATTGATTCTGCTCCTTGTAAGGAGGCAAAGTAAGAAGCTGTTTAGAGGTTCCAAGTGTACGTCCCCTACCATCTTCTCCAAGTGGTGATTCAGCTAGGCCATTTGATGGGGAACTGACAATCAGTATCCTTAGGAGTCTTCTCTTAGAGTCATCGTCTTCTTTTGCAAAAAAATTCCTCTGATATCCTGCATGGAGGATAAGTGTCTGGGAGTTCAGTGGGAGAAGAGATTTAGGACATCAGAATGTTTCCTTCACAACTTTAGTTTTATTTCTCCCCTTTCGATCTCATTCTACATAATCATCCTTCTCTATCCTCCCCGTGGAGTGAACAGCTAATATTAGTAGTCTTGGAAATTCGAAAACCTGCTGGAAATGGTTCATTCTATCTCATTTTGGCTCTCAACCCACTGCCACTCCCCACCTCCACCCCCAACAGTATTTTGTCATCCTGGGTCTATTAAGAAAACTTTTCACTATTTGCCTTACCTCTTTGAAAACGGTGTTGCTCTTTTCTCTTCTAACATTTTTTTTCCTTAATAATTCTGTTTATTTCTTTTAAAATATCTCTTCACTGTAGCTTTTGAGCAGTTTCAAGAGGGAAGAAAAAAAGAGATGTATGTATTCATCCTCTGTTCCAAATGCACTATACATCCAAGGAACATGTTATCTGAATCGGTGTCGAGATTTCTCATTAGAGTCCCTACCCGGGGTGGCTGCTCTGTGGTCTCGCTGGGCGCGATGCGCACGGGGTGGGGAGCTCACTGCGAGGATGCTGGGGAGGGAGCTCTGTCCATCCGAGCGTGTGGATGGAGAAGCCCTCGGAGAGTTGCTGCTGAAGCTGAAACAGGCCACGAGTGACCAGGCATCCCTGAGTCAACCTCCACCTCCTTCTCCGCTGCCAGGAGGAGTGACACTGGGAGGGCAATGTCGCCCCCAGAGGGCAAGATAGCACCCTGTGCTGTCAGTTTCCAGGGAGCAGGTGAACCGAGTGCTTCCAGCCTCCTGCCCGTCTCCTGCACCCGCTTTTCAGGAGGGGGCCCTATCTGGAAGAGACGGGATAAAGGATAAGCACGGTGTATTTTCATGATCCCTTGACTTCCTCTGCAGATTTTAGGAGACACGCCTTTGGGAATGGCCTCCAGGTCTTAGCTAAATGTCTTCTCCTTCCTCTGTGGGTCAGCAGTCAGCTTTCCCTTATAGTCTCAGCTATTTAATATTGTTTCGGGAGAGTGGGGTGACCCACAGCCTATTCTTCACAATGAGCTTCATGATAAGGGGCGCAACCATCTAGAAAGAGAGATGGGCTTTAACACAGATGCCAGCTGGCGTGCAGGTGAGAACGCAGACATAGCTGAACAACTCTTGTTGGAGGGTTAAAAATCTTTGCTGGGTTATGATGACCTGGCTTCAAAAATCTAAAGAAAAGAACCAAACATGTCAAATCTACTTGGGCCCGGCATTGTACTAAAGTGTTGTTCATGAGTTCAGAAGGAAATAAAGACTTCCTTACTGTGGGATTAAACACCAAAGAAGGCAGGGACCAATTCTACTGGGAAAAAATGAAAGCTTCTCAGTGCATTCCTGAGCTTTGTCTAGAAGATACTGATTGGTTCTTGACATCGGGTGATGATGCTTGTGTCATACAAGAGAACCCGAGATGGCTTTTGGCAGACTAACCCTGAAGAACCCATACACTTAGGGAGAAGATTTAAGCCCTATATAAGGTAGGGCTACATAAGTGAAGAAGCAGGAGATGTACCAAGCAAAGGAGTGTTGAAATTTGTTGATGCAGCCAAGACAGACGGATGTACACACAGTTCTGCCATGGGAGACAGCCCAGGGGAGACACATGGAAATCATGAATGTAGAAGCAGGGATTCTAAAGACCCCATTGGAAAAGAAATTTTCCATCTTTTTGGACCAGAACACCACTGAAAGTTTATCTAACCAGAAACTTTTGGTGCTGGGGCTATACCTATTATCCTCCTGTAGAGGGTTCTTTTTGCTGTTTTGAACTTGCAGTTTATCTTCACTTTGTTGACTCTACAGCAGTGTATGTGTTAGAATACCTTGTTTATCATCTTCATCCATATGGTTGTGTTTACAGACAGCGATCTACCTTGCCTGCGATTAGACTAAAGGAAACAGTGAGGCATACAAACATGAAGATCCAAAGGAAAAATTATAAAACTCTAGGAGGAAAAACATGAGTGAATGGAGAAATAAAGTGTCTAACATTACACTGAATAAAGTCTTCTGCGTTTCTGTTGTAGAATCTTGGAACCTCAGTGAGCACTTCTTCTAAGTGAACATTCCATGGTATAGTATCTTAAATCTTTCTTATGTATGACTGTCGACTGAAGCTTTAAATACGCTGTGCAGTATGTTAAAATGGGCTTTGGCCACATTGAGGAACTAGAGATTTTGTTTCCTCTTCCTGACCATGTGTATTATTGTCTAACCAAACTAGTTAAATTTGCTAAAACTTCATCACACCATTTTGTAACATATACACAATGCTAAATAAAACCTGTCCTTAAAATATTTTAGAAGGAAATATTTTTGCTCAGTGTTATTTGTAAACTCAAGCCTTGAATCTGTAATTGCAGTGATAACTTATAATTGGTAGTATCTCTTCCAGAATAAAGAATAAAAAAGGCACTTGTTCTAAAGGTGCATTCAGGAGACCAAAATTTAAAATAAAAATCCTATCGGTGTTTTCCAAGATCCTACCAGAACACAGCATTACTTTTCTAATACTAAATAACAAGATCTCCATGCTGAAAAATGATTCAATTAGATAATCATTTACTAATAATAGTTATTATTATTTGTACCAAATTTCCAAGATCTGTGCTGGGGGTTGTGCAAGTCAAAAATAAGGCATGGATTTTACATTCAAGTTATTTGTTGTTCCATTAATACCTATTTCCATATGACCAATATGAACAAATCGGAGAAAATCTCACTGCCAAAATGTGTGGTTCTAAATGTAAAATGAGAGGTAAGAAGAAGGAACAAGTACTGTTGTCTGGAGAATGCAGACAAGACGTTCTGTGAGGGGTGGAGGAATGGCTAAGACTTGGAGGGTAGGGCCATGTTCCAGAAGTGGCAAGATGCTTTCCAAGTCAAGCTGGCAGAATGACTTCATAACATCTCATACAAGAACAGAGTAGGTATTTGGGAATTGATTACTGAATAAAGGGATATTGAAGTGGGAATTCATTTCTGAGAGGGCTATGAAGCATGTCCAATTGAAACAAATGCTATGTGTTGTTGAACAGTGAGAAGACACAATTCTCCAGGCAGGCTTTCAAATCAGACTCCAGTCCTGGTCAAAACGGTATGGAAGTTCCTTAAAAAAACTAAAACTAGAGCTACCATAGGATCTTGCAATCACACTACTGGGCATGTACCCAGAGAAAACCATAATCTGAAAGGATCCATGCACCCCAATGTTCACTGCAGCACTATTTACAATAGCCAGGACATGGAAGCAACAGAACTGTCCATCAGCAGATGAATGGACGAAGAAGATGTGGTACATATACAATGGAATATTACTCAGCCATTAAAAAGAATAAAATAATGCCATTTGCAGCAACATGGATGGACCTAGAGGTGATCATACTAAGTGAAGGAAGTCAGACAAAGACAAATATCATGTCATATGGCTTTTGTGTGGAATCTAAAATATGATACAAATGAACTTACTTACAAAGAAATAGTGGTTGTTACTGTTTCTTAATGAATTAGTAACCAAATCCCCCTTTTATGACTCACAGAGAGAAAACAAACTTATCATTGCCAAAGGGAAAAGGGGGAGGGATAAATTAGGAGTTTGGGATTAAAATACACACACTGCTTTATATAAAATAGATAACCAACAAGGACCTATAGCACAAGGAACTATACTCAGTATCTTGTAATAACTTATAAGGGAAAAGAATCTGAAAAAGAATGTATATCTATCTATATATATATAACTGAATCACTTTGCTATACACTTGAAAGTAACACACCATTGTAAATCAACTATACTTCAATAAGGTACAAAAAAACACCTTGTTTGCAACCTTGTGAGAGATTCTGGAGCAGGGGACCCAGCTAAGCTGTGTCCAGAACCCTGACCCTTTGAAACCGTGAGATATTAAAGATGTGTCATTTTATGCCACACATTACACAGCAGCAATAGATTAATAACAAAACGTGAATTTGAGATGATAGACAAAGGATAACATCAGTGTTCAGCAGAGAAAAAGAGTTCACAAGTAATATCAAGTTGGTGTGTCATTCTTCTAACGGTAGAAGAGTCAGAGGAAAGTTGTACATTTTGAAGCTTGTGGAATTATTTAGACTTGAAACATTGAGCCTCTAACTATATTAAAATCCATGGGAATTAAGACATTACTACTCCTGCTGCTACTACGAGTCATATATTGAGGAATTTTTTCAGTGCTAGACACACTTCTAAGCACCTTACGTGTATTGATTCAGTTAAAAATGATAATTACCTGATGTGATAAGTTTATCAGCCCATTTTGCAGGTGGTGAATAATAATGGGGCAAAACTAATGGGTGGGAGATCCAGGCAATGTATTCCTGAAACCCATGTTCTCAGAGATAAGGTGCTCTTCAAACACTTAGGATCCAAAGAATACAGAGAGGGACACTCCACCTGAGAGCAGAGAGGGTGGCTGACTCCAGGGTTTAATTGTATCAAAAAATGTGCACTGCCAATATAAACAAAATATGTTGCAGTGTATTTGAATCTGACCCTAAAAACCCAAGGATATTATAGTGCCTTTGGTCATAAAAGGGGGATTTGGTTACTAATTCATTAAGAAACAGTAACAACCAGATCTATTTAATATTTAAGAATTTATTTTTAGGTTGAAATCTAACTGTAGAGATGTTATAGAAGATGCTCTGAATAGAATTTATATGGCTTATGAGCAAAAATAAAATTGCATGCTCTTCCCAAATGTATGTTTTGTGCCAGAATAGATTCCCAGATGGTTTTATGGTTTGAGATAGCAAAAGCTAGGAGGGAGAGGGAATAAATTAATAGCGTAATGGTTGCATAATTGCAACATAACTTTTATCCTAATGACAAGTACACCATAACAATAATAAAAGTTTTGGAAATGATGATGGGGCACTTATTCCTTCAATGACCATATAATTAGTTTATATTATATTTGGCACAGGATACAATCCTATATTTTATCATGAACAAGCCACTGTTGTTTGTTGTAGACTTTGAAAATTTTTGTTTATTGGACCGCAGTATTCATTTATCTATTCATTTCAAAATAAGTATTGAGAACCTTTTGTGTATAATACAGATTTTTAAAATAAGCATACGCACAGGACCAGATCATCTAGAAGCAAATCAGCAGTGTTATGGGCTTGTTTGCATTTGGTAAATTGAGATAGAACCCTACGTCCAGGGACTAAAATGCAAGCCATATCACCATCAATAGATGTGGGAAAGTGAGGGAATTACAGGGGTCAAGGGCAGTGAAGATTCCTAACTAGGGGGAAATGGTGATAGAATTTATAGGGAAAAAGATAATGAATTTGGTTGCATGAAACTGAGATCCTATAAGCTATACCCATATTTAAAGGTAAAAAGTGTACAAATATTCCACTAAGTAAACAGTCAAAAAATATTCCTGACTCTTTTAAACCTTAGTTCTAGATAGAAGGGGAAAATTTTCCCTGAAAATTCATAGTTACAAATCACACCTCATGTGGTTTTGATGTATATATTCATGTCACCTATATATCCCCAAAATCCTCAAGAAAAGTATTTAATTTTTTTTTTTTTTTTTTTGCGGTACGCGGGCCTCTCACTGTTGTGGCCTCTCCCGTTGCAGAGCACAGGCTCCGGACAAGCAGGCTCAGCGGCCATGGTTCACGGGCCCAGCCGCTCCGCGGCATGTGGGATCTTCCCGAACCAGGGCACGAACCCGTGTCCCCTGCATCGGCAGGCGGACTCTCAACCACTGCGCCACCAGGGAAGCCCAAAAGTATTTAATTTATAGTGGATTAAGATTGTTATTATCCTCAGGCATTTTCAGAAGGAAACGCAAACCTTTAAAGAAAAACAAACAAACTTCAACCTAGGCCTCAAAGAATTTGGGACTCACGGTGACAGATCATAAAATACCCAGGGCAGCTTGGTACCATGACTGAGCATTGAAACACATAACACAGAGACTTCAGGTTTTGGAGTTATCACTCACAAAATATAGAATAAGTATGTTTAATATGCTTTTAGGAAGGCAATTAGGAAAACGTGAGCAACATTTAAGAAATAAACCAACAGGTTTTAACAATAATGAAAAGAATACCTGGAAATGAAAACCACAATTGAAAAATTGCAACTCAATGGATTAGACATAGATGGAGAGATATCCTCAAAGCTAGCGGAATACAGTCCAGAGAGAAAAAGACATGGAACTATGAAAGAAATGTTAAAAACGATATAGAAAATAGAAACATTTTAATATACATTTAATTAATTTTCCAAAAGGAAAGAAAGGGAAACAAACTTTAAGAGGCACTATTCAAAGAAATAGTGTCTGAAAGTTTTCCAGCTAGTAGACAGTAAACTTCAGATCCAGGAAGCATAGAAATTACAAGCAAAAGGTAATCCACACCTAGACATTTCACACTGAAGTGAAGGGACTTCGAAGAAAAAATAAATTTAAAACATTCAGGGAGAAAAGACAAATGCGAAGAGCCAATAGGCTGACCGTTGACTAAGTGACAGCAACAATGATAGAAAGCCAGAAAACAGTGTGATAATAATTGTAATGTTCTAAGAGAAAATAGAACTTAAAATTCAAAATTCCAATCAAGAATGAAATTTTACAATTTTTGACATCTAAAACTCAAAAGTGTTTATCACCAACATACTTTCACTAAGTAAATTGTGAAAGACACATTTCAGGAATGAGGAAAATGATTTTAGAGTGTAGATTTGACGCATAAAAACACTGGTTAAAAATGTGATTTAACTATATGGGTAAATATAAATGAATATTAGTTCTATATAACTATAATATGTGATGTCTAGTTTGAGAGATTGGAATAAAGCAGAACATGGGTTGGAGAAGAATACTTAAATCTAAGTGGTCAATTTCTCAATTAAACTAGGGGGATAAACAAGAGCTTTTAGGCAACAAGAAAGAGGGGTGTGCAGAGGAGCTCAGGGATCCAAGGGATAGGAGATGATCGGAGAATGCCTTTGGGTTTGTAGGCTGAGGAAAGAGGAAGTAGTCCCTGAAGGCTGAATCTACCATTAAGGAAATGTAAATTCTTGGCAAAGCAATATAAACACCCAAGTCAAAGTACCTTTACAATTGGAAGTCCATATGGTCTTTCATGTGTTACAAAAATGCATGGAGGCTAACAAGTGAAGGAAACTCTCCACACAATCATGAAGAATAAAAGTTCTTTACATCCTGGGGCTGCCTCTACTCCCTTCTCTCATTAACATATCATTCTTAACCCGTGGTTTGCCTGGTCTCATTAAAGGTAAAAGAAGCTATAAGCCTCATACCACAATGCAAGGTTTTATGTTCGAATGTATTTATTTAAAGAAGGCAGAAGGGAGGAGGTTATTATTACTCAGCTTAATTTCACTTTGAAAGGAAAGCTCTAGCATCAGACGCTAATGTGTTCCGTTTCCTAAACAAGTTCCCTTTGAACAGTAAAAGCATTTCTTTGTCAAAGCCTTCTTCCATTTTTTTTCCTCTCTCCATCAAAGGAATAGAAAAAAATAATGTTGACTTTCTTTTTAATTCATACTATATCAATTAATTATAAAAGCTTTCGACAGATAATTTTGATTTTCCCAGATATGTTTAAATCTGAAACAGTCGTGCAATTAATTCATCTTCTGTAAAGATGAGTCTGCAATGTGTATTTATAACAGGGAAAAAGACAAAGAATAATAAATAGAGTTGGCCATCATTTATATCTGTTTGAAATTTCTCCACATTTTTGCACTCAGTCTTGTTTCTGGTAGCCTTTAGCCATAAAGACTGTAGATTTGTTTACTTCCTTCTACCTTTTTAAACTCCACCTTGTGACATAACCACTGAAACTTATTTTGTGGCCCTGATCCTGTGGGTCTAGCAATCATGCCCTCAGAGGGCTAAGAGCCTTTTTATTCTTATATATCAAGTCATCATCCTCTGTTAGATAACGCTTTCAATTCTTAAAGAGCATTGTACACTGATTTTCCTGCTCTTTACCTCTATCTTCACTAGAATAAATAATTATATTTCTTTCCTTTTTCTATATAATTTTCTAACTCATTTATCTTACATTCCTCTTACCTTCTCTGTTTCTTAACCATGTGTACTTTCCAAGATATGGTCCTTGCCATCTGCTTCTCTCTACCATCTCATCCCTGGATATGCTTGTCTTGTCTTAAACGATCCTCTCTGTAGTTGTGTAATGTCCAAGGTAGATTATAGGGCTCCCTGAAAAAGATAAAATTTTACACACAAATTAGGTTTGTGCTTAAGCAGTTAGCCTGGACTGTTTCTTTGAAAATTTGAAACAGTAGTTACATCGCAATCTATCAAGCTTGAGCATATAATTAGGAGAAAAAATAAACATATCTGATACTTTAGAATAAAGTGATACAGTAAGATATTAGACATTATTCATGCCTATGTTCTATATTTACTTACTTAAGAGTTTGACAAATAATACAAGCATATAACCCCATATTAAATCACCCGTCCATGATCTTTTTCTCTTGCCCCTTAACTCCTGACATTAACAGAATCATTTTGGATAATGATGCCAAGTGCAAACCCAGGATGGTAAAAGGAATTCATTAACTCAAAATTCCATGAGCCTCATAATTCTCTCTTTCCCTGACTCCACCAAAATATTAATTCAGTGAACCTCAGAGCAGGTTCAAGAAGAATCAATTTTAGTTTACTCTTTTCTTAATTGGTGTGTTGAGTCCTGTTGTGAGACTGGCTTTGTTGTTTAAGCTTTGTTTTGATAATTTTGTAACATATTGGCAACGAAAATCAATGTCAGCATTCTTTTTATTATCAAAAGTCAAGAAAAACATATATTTTGATAATTAAAATTTAAGTTATTTCTTATCTTACATAAAGTCTGGATAATTAAACAGACTTCTAGAATCAATGTTCTTTTGGGAAGAAAACAAACCTCCGGTAAAATACTTTAAGATCCCATTCAATTTTATAATATATACTAATAAATAAATTCAATAGTTTTCTTTTCTGAAATTATTAAGGATTATCAATTCCATTTCTTCTGATGTTACCTTTGTCACTTTCATTGCCAGTGCTGTACTCTTTTTTTTCTCAGTTACCACTATAATTATCACTGCAAAATTTATAAATAATGCTTCAAGAAATTATACGACTATGCAGCTGTTTTTGTGTCACTGACTCGTTATAAAAGAGCTTCCTAGTCTGAAGCATTTCTTACATGGTTGAAAATAAGGCTTTGGATTTATTTTTTCTTAAGCTTGACGGTACTATTTCTACGTTAATTGGGAGGCCACTTAATGAAAATCCACGTGGGTAAAATCAGGATGTACACAAAGATAGAGCAAATATAAAGTGACCCAGAGATTCAGGAAAGCAGGCAAATGTGAAGGAAAAGTCATGAAAAAGTGTGCAAGATTGAATTAATTATCAATATTTTAGTAACTACATTGAATCTTTTAGTAAATATAAATCTTTTATTGAGATCAAGGTTCCTTTCTCTCTTCAGTAGACCACAGTTAATCCTGCATCATATGTTTAGTTCTCTTTTATCTTTACTACAATTTCCACATTGGCTCTCATCTGATATTTAAACGTATATGTTGTACAAATAGTCTGTATTATTTAAGAGTATAGCAGACTCACTTATGTATACACAGAATTTAATTACTTTTAAAATCTCTGATGGTATAGCTTATTTGCTTGGCTTTCTAGTAATTTTTTTTTAATTGAAACAAGGTAACATTTGGAATATTGTTTCTCTGAATGAATTATTAAAGAGATAAAAATTGAGAAGCACTTAAAAAGAATGCTCTATCTACTAAATTATCCCAAATTAAAATTAATTATATGGTTATATTAAAAAATGCTATATATGCTGAATGTAGCTTCTGCTCAATTTTGATGTGAATCTGCTCTAAAAAAATCTACTAAAATATTTTTAAATTCAGAGTATAAAATTATATGTAGATTTGGGTGGCAAATGCAAAAAACAAAATCCATAGGTGCTGACAAATTTTATTTTATTTTTATTTATTTTTTAAAATATTTATTTATTTATTTTTGGCTGTGCCAGGTCTTAGTTGTGGTATGTGGGATCTAGTTCCCCGACCAGAGATGGAACCCGGGCCCCCTGCATTGGGAGTGTGGAGTCTTAACCACTGGACCACCAGGGAAGTCCCTGAAAAATTTTAATATGTGGAAGTAAGAATAATAAAAATAGTTTTGTTAGGTTTGTTAATTTTTGAGAACCAACTATACAAATCCACAATTATCATAAACAATATGATTAAACATGCAAACATGATTTAAAACGTAATATTCAAGGATCTATTGATATCACTGAGGAATAGATATGGAATTTAAGAAACCAAAGCCCATTTGGATTCAGTGACGACTACTTTCACTTGCCACCACACACACACGTACACACACACACACACACACACACAAAGATGCAAATTACTGCTTATAGATGGAGAAGGGAGAAGAATAAGAAAATAAATTATTTGTTTACATGTTTAAGGAAGTATCACAGTAAGCAATCCAACGGGGGAAAAGTTCCAAATAAAAATAAAATCCCGAAGGTTTTGTTTTAATGTTATTTGCTTGTACTAAAAAACATATTTCTATAAGGAGGAAGTAAACAAGATGTTTCTAGAAAGGAAGGGAAGAAGGAAAAAAGGGAGGAAGGGGTAGAGGGAAGAAAGAAGGGGGAAGGAAATAAGGAAGAAACATTTCAGAACATTTATCTCTGACAATTTTTCTCTAAGACAAAACAAAAACAGGAACAAATCAAAGCAACAAAACCTCATTTCAAATATATATAAGTTACACATAAGCAACACTAATAAATGAATGAATGAATCAATCAATCAATAATTAAATGAACAAAATAACATGCTCCTTTTTCCTTTGATTCATTTTTTCCCAATTTCATTGATGGCTACACTACAAACAACAGAGAAATGAACATCATGGTTTTTACTATGCGTGGGCCTCTTCCATTGTATGCATGCATAAGTGCCAGCTAAACACTTTAAATTCAGTCAGAATTCTTCCCCATGTGGTAGAAATGATGATTCTTTTTTAGCTACACTTTTTTTTTACACTTTAAGGTACTTTAAAACTAATTCATTTACTGTAAAATATCTTAGAGGTGGAAAAAATGAGTTTCTATTTTCTTTTACAAGCCATGCCTTCCTGGCTACACAGAGCTTTTATATCAATAGCTTCATCTTTTCGGTCTGGACTCAAAAGGGTGTTTTTTCATGTAACCATGCAACCCTTTTTTTTTTTTTTTAATATTGAAGAGTTTTTCCTTGGGGTATTATGAGAACTAATTTGCTCAAAAAGATCTGCAGTTGTCCTGTGGCCTTCTGTCACATCATCCATTGGACTCTACAGAGAAGCTTGCTCTCCCCCTAGCCACTGGAGAATGACATTTACTTTGTCAAAATGCCCAAGTTTTCACTCAGTTTTGCTACAGGTTGCTGCCTTCCTTGATTCAAGCACAACAGCCCCCTGCAAAAATCTTTGCTCCCCTCTCCTGCCAAGTGTTGTTATACGAATTCCTGCCATTAATATTCTGGGCTCCTACCTCTTTGGGAAAATAAACTAAGCAGATACTTTCCATTTTATGAACTCAGAACCTGAGGGATAGTCATGCATGAGATCTCATTCCAGAGTCCTTGGTCTTTAGACTTAAGGCACTAAACAGCCTCAAATACTCATTCATTAATTCACATATCCAATTATTCATAAACTCTTGTATTAAGAAATAAGAACTGAGCTCATTCTCTGTGCCTAGAATTGGACTAGATGATACCTGCTCCCCTTTTAACTTTAAAAAACAACATATCCAATATTTTTAAAACATCCTAATTCAAACAACACAGACTGAATAACCGATTATGCAATACTGTGTTGAATCAAGGGCATTACCACTTCCAATCAGATAGAGAAGATGCTGGCAACATTATGTGATCCTACCAATAAATTTACATTTTAGCATCTCACAGTCTGTTTTCTGATTATTTTCGGCACACATTTTCACTGTAAAGCATAGAGAAATGTGTAATCTATTATCCAAATAAGTTATCAGTTAGTTTTTGAGGTATTAAAAATACTTAAGGGGCTTCCCTGGTGGCGCAGCGGTTGAGAGTCCGCCTGCCGAGGCAGGGAACACGGGTTCGTGCCCCGGTCCGGGAAAATCCCACATGCCGCGGAGCGGCTGGGCCCGTTAGCCATGGCCGCTGAGCCTGCGCGGGAGAGGCCACAACAGTGAGAGGCCCACGTACCGCAAAAACAAAAAACAAAAAACTTAAGAAAAGAGACATCTAGTGGTTCCTATCCAGTACTCTCAAACACTCTTCTTTATAAATATCTGTTCTTAGATGCCTCCGTAAAATTTTACATGACTAGTATAACTATTTTGCTCCTTGAAGATTTAGAAAAAAATGGTCTGAGATGATCAAATCTCTATAGTTGGAAAAAAGAGTGATATCGCTTGGAATTAAGAGACAAAGTATTTCATTTCTCTTCCATTTCTTCAGTACTCATGATTATGTAGAAATATGGTCATTTTAACATCAAATTCAGTGTTATAATTTCATAAATAAAAATTTCTAATTATGAAAATAGATCTTTCCATGGCCAGGAATTATGTGCCATAGGTTGACTACTGCATAAGTCTCTGTACCTTAGCGTTAAGCAGGTCTTGAAGACTAATCCAACCAATTAGGAATTGCAAATCTGACCATTTCTTACATCAGAAACAATACTACAAAGTGCCACTCTTACTGATGAAAATGTAGACTATCACTCCAAGGTATTGCGACAGAAGGGTGTTTGGGATTTATTGATTTAGTGAAATGAACTTGCTTTTTTTGCAGGTTTTATGTGAGCTATATGTGGAAATCTCAAACTCTGTGTGACCAGTTTTAATGTTATGTTGACTTTATTGAAGTCAACATTTTTAAACAGAAAATTCCATATCATTGAGCTACGTTCTTAAATGATTGTTGGAACACAGTCACAAGAATAAGCAAATCATCAAACAAAAAATACTCAAACAAAACTTATAAATCCATCATGAAAACGTGTTTAGCAACTATTAGATTCATAGTATATGTTGACTGACGGACGATCATGAAATATGAGTATAAACGTAACAGAAGCATAACATGGGGAAATCTTAGGAACTATAAAGTATATGAAAAGCAGAGCTTCTCCAGATGAAATGGAGATGGTTTGTTCTTCGTATAATTTGGGCCTGACTTCTTTGAGACACTTCTGCAGAACCATGAGAGTTCAGGGAAGAATTTTATAGGAAAGAAAATGGAAATTAAAAAAAAAATTTGCTCAAGACCCTAATTTATGAGTAGGTAGTACTTGACCTTGGGACTTGTGACTGCAATGCCAGGGCTTTAGTTCATTTCTATCCCTGGGATTTAAGTAACGCTGCATTTTCAAATTTAGCAATTTAATTATCTCATCTTCTAGATGGACCCTGGGACAAACAACAGAAAACAGGAACAGCACATGAATGTCTCATTACTGAGAACTTGATAGTTACAATTTGTTAAAATCACTGAAAGGAAAAAGAAAGTGAAATTACCATACCTAGTTTCTTTAATAATATCTGTTTATAACGCAGAAAAATGCTTCCTATATAGTATAAGACTTTAGTGGGGGATTTTAAATATGTGTTACCAATAGTCATTATCATCACCAATCACAACAAAGTAAATGTATCTATGTATGAAGTGTGAGGAAAATTCCTCTATATTCAGAAAAATAGCATTAAAATGTCTGTGCATTCAGCTGAGAAAAACATGATAATATCTCTGTATTTATCACTCTAACATTTTCCAGTTATGGTAGCTTCGGTCTATAATACTTAATATGAAAAAAAACTAAACAGAAGTGAAGAGTAAGATTCTGTGAAGGGTCTCATTTAGGATGAATTCTCTGATTATAGACACTGAACACATGAGTGATTACCAGAATAACGCACACAGATAGCCTACTCCAATGTGTCAAAAATTGCAAAAATAGCACTTTATTAATAGATGACATGATAATATTCTAATTTTTGTCATCAGGAAACTGCTTGGCTGCAAATCACCTCCACTAGAAGCATTTGGTTATGAGATATGTGAAATTTTCCATCAAGCACTCAGTTAAAAATAATATCTCAGAAATGCAATGGTCCTGATATGTTCTAGTAAACCATCCTAGAGATACTCATATATATGAGAATCTATTTCTATAGTTATAAAACACTCATAAAAGTTCCAAGAGGTAGATTTTGTCCTAATTTTTTTATGCGCTATAAGCAATTGAGCTACAAGAATAAAAGAACTCACCAAAAATTTAGTTTAATGGAGGTTAAGTCTATGAATACACAAAAGTAACATTACCAATCACACTGATTTTAAAAATAAAAAGAGAATCATTCAAATCAGTGCTAAGTACAAAGATAATTCACATTCAGTTCCTAACCTTTCATATAATAGTTTAATGTTTCCAAAAAGTGTTTTTCTACAGTTAGTTTTTCAAATCCTCCATCAATCCTTTTTAAAATACTCCATATCTTCAAAGAATATTGACAAAGGATGCAGAAAAATTTGACTGCAATATAACCCGTCTGCAGTGGGAAGATATGATATTCATTTGTTTATTTATTCCTTCAACAAATACGTGTTAAATGCTTTATAATGCCAAGCAAGGTTTCCTGCAAAAAATCTTTCCCTTGTATGTACTTCATGATCTAGTGGAGAAGCAAGTAGTAACAAAAATAAGAAAAATAGCATGTTAAATGCTAAGTACTAGAAAGGAAAAAAAAATGTTGCTTATTGAGATTGGAAATGCCTGAGGGAGGGCTATCCATGGGAAGCCCCTCAGAGAGGGTGGATTTTGAATAAAGTGTGGAGGGAGCAAGTTAGCCGATACTAGCAGAAGGAATTTCCTGTTGCTTGGATGAGGGCCTGCCTGATGTATTCAAGAAACACACCAGAGCTCTGTGTGGCAGACCAAAGAGAACAAAGAAAGGGATACTAGATGTCAGGCAGTAATGAGAAGCCAGCCTATGTTGAGTCTGAGAGGGCATAGGAGGGGTTTGGGGTTTTGCTGGGAATGAGATAGAAGCCATTTGAGGGTTTCACTTGAACATTAACAGGATTCCTCCAATCACTGTGTCAAGGAGACTCTACAGGAAGCAAGGCCAGAAGTAGGGCTGACTCAAATTGTTTTCCGTATGGTTCTTAAGTCAGAAAACATCAATCTTTTGTTGCTTGAAGATGTATTCTGAAGAACTCTACATTATGTATTTTTATATATCCTAAGTAATAATAATATATGTTATTGTGTTAATTTCAGATATGCAACATTGTATAAAATAGTCTGTAAAAATTACCCACGCCCCTACAAATTAGGTTAGGTAATCAAGAAGAGCCGACATAGGGCTTCCCTGGTGGCGCAGTGGTTGAGAGTCCGCCTGCCGATGCAAGGGACACGGGTTCGTGCCCCGATCCAGGAAGATCCCACATGCCGCGGAGCGGCTGGGCCCGTGAGCCACGGCCGCCGAGCCTGCGCGTCCGGAGCCTGTGCTCCGCAACGGAAGAGGCCACGGCAGTGAGAGGCCCGCGTACCACACACACACACACACACACACAAAAATCCACTGTATGGAACTCACAGTAATGAGCTATGGGTTGCCCTGTTTTATTAATTAATATCTGTTAATAATTCTACTGTTAAAAATATTCCTAATAAACCAAACTTTCTTTAAAGTTCATGTTACAGTCATATTAATCTTCTGTTTTCATGCTGATATATAAAAAACAGATGATAAAAATATATAGAAACGTATGTAGTGATTTAAGTATTTAAAAGAACATTTATATTACAGACATGAATATTCTTCTTTAATAATCTAATTGTATGTGCGTCAATTAAAACTTGGTGCTTTTTAAAGGATGATTTGTTTTTCCTCTGTTGTCTGAGATTATTTCCTCTGAACCAATAAGACTTCCAGAATAATCCCAATTAAGTAAAGCTGATTTCAGAAACAGTTTTATAAATATTTAGGAGCCAAAAGCTTTCATTCTAAACCATGGAAAGTGACTCTGCACTAATATTGTCTGACAGTGACCTAATTAGAGTCATTTGCATACTAATGAGAGTTTGAAGGCGATAAGCAATGGCATGCTTGTAATAGATAATTAATTTGTATTTCAAAATAAGCTAAGGCTATTTAACAACAACTCAAATGACACATTGAATTAAAGGAGCTGTTCAAGTTGCTTCTTAACAATAAACTCCTGTTCACAGCTTTTCCATTTTGCTTAAACTTCAAGCTGATGCACGGATCCCAAGAATCAATTTATATTCATAAGGTGACTCCTCATTAAGTGCTTAATTCTCAAATTCATCTTCAAAATACTATCTCCCTTTGCTAAGAAATTCAGAGTGATTTATGTAGCATTACTTAAAATATTTTCTACTTATGTAGCAATGTGCATCTAAATAGTACAATGCACTTTTCAAATAATCTTACATCATCTCCCAGGATCATAATTCCCATGTTTCAGTTGTTGAAATGGTTGCACTGAGAGTTATAGAGATTTGGGCAGATCAAAATGAGTCAGGGTGCTGCAGCAGCCTTCTTCACTTTTCATTTTGTCTCCTAATATGAAGTAAGATGTACAGAACCTTGAATAAACTGACCAAGACAACTAATAAACTAGTTCCATACATCCAATATACTGTCCTTTAATGATCACTGAAAGCATAAAATATCTAGAATCACTCACCAATCACTGCAATTGGTAATGGATAAGTGAGTTGGGGTGATTTATAGAATGCTTTCTCCTCTAACCCATTAATTTTTCTTTCATGTAAGTTTCAAACTATAACTGTGGTTTATTTTCATAAAGATAAGTCACTCTACGGTATAGCTGTTCTGTTATCAATTACTCTATGCCTAGCAGTCCTGAAAAAGAAAGCACTGATGACATAATTGTGGGTGAATTATGAAAATAATACAGGCCTTTATCCAAGAGAAAGTTCAAATTTTCACATGAAAAAAATTTCTCCATTGACCCCAGAGGGCACATTCAACCCAGACAGGCACTAGCATTATTTATGTAGCCTCTGACAAGAAGATTAAGAATAACCATTGTTGGAATTTCAGGTAAGTAGGGAAGAAGTAACAGGGCAGCACAAAGGGGAGGAAGAAAAAGAAGTGGGTCACATATTTGAAACATGAGGTTTGTTGTCAATCAGACAATCTTGAAAACTCAGTATAATCTTAAAGTTCTGAAATACTTTTTTATAATTATATAAGTATTATTTTTATAATCTTTTTATATTATAAAACATAAAAATTATTTCACTGGAGTTTGAGGTTCGGCATTATTTATATGCCATTGTTCTAAAAACCAATAGAATCATAGACAACAGAGCTAGACGAAACCTCTAGCGATTTTATATATTATATTCTTTTTAACCCCCAAATATTTTGAGATTTTATTTATATTTTGCATGGGGAAATCACTAAACACTAAAAAGTATTAGATGGCATTCTTGAGGTTACAGATATTAAGCAGTGGATTACAAAGTAATATAAGCTTATACATATTAAGGTATCAAATACCTGGGGATTTTTTCGACTTTAAAATCACCTAGAAATGCCAGAATGAGACACTTCTATGATTTATGTTTTTTTGATGAATCACATTTTTTGAGGTTCAGTTTATTGGTCACAATTTGGATGTCTACGTGTATTGCGAGGAGGCCCTTCTAGGTTCCATATTTTTGCTAACCCTGACTTTGAAATCCATACATAACACTTTATCTGAGGAGGTACATTCTAACCTTTTTATTGCAAAATTCCATTTGAATGTCTGCATTTGAAGGTTATTGATCACACAAACATTATAGGTAAGATTGAATTTAAAAGAAAACAAAACAAGAACATTTTATCAATTTTGGCAAGGCCTGTTTACTAATATTTCAACTCCTAAAAATAGAATTACCTTGCTAAAACAGCCCATCTATTTCCAAACATAAAAATAATCTGAGTTTGATTTTCTGACACAGATAGAGCTGAACCTATACTACTCTGAAGTGATCGATCTTTTCCCCCAACTGACATCAGCGTTTCCTATGCTCCTATGTTTAGATTTTGGGATCCTAAGTCATTTCATGCCTTGTTCAGAATTTATACACCCTGTTTCATTGATACACACTTACAGATAGATACTCAGCTGGCTCTGCTGAGCATTTATTAGAATTGTACAGCTGTGAGTGAAAAACAATGCTCTGTGGTCTAGCATCTGAAGAAATGTTGTCTTAATCATTAAGATTCTTTCAGGGTGCTGAAAATTCTGAGTTTCTGACTTTGGGCACTTTAAAGTACTCTTCTAAAAGTCACCTTGTGCATGTGAGAGTAGCTGGCAACACATCACCAAAATGACATTTCCTTTAAAAAAAGAGTCATACTTTCTGTGCACTTCAGATAAAAATAGCAGGGGCCTCCAGCACTGTTCCACATTTTATGGTCTCGGGGACAAGCATAAGAAGTTTCATTTAAAAACAACAAAACCCATGGAGCGTTCATTTAATTGTACAGAATGTCAGAGTTTTCCAGAGTTATCCCCTTCAGTCTAAATTAGATCTGCACTGTTGATGTGTATCTGCATTTTGCGATGGTAGTCATGAGGCCGAGCAGATATTACGTACACTTAAGCAAGTACTGTTGGGCAAGCCTGCCTCTACAGTTTGGTAAATTTTATAATTTGGGACATTAATGTCAAATGACTCTACAAGAAAGAGAAAAAGAGATTCAAAGATGGAAGTGCTTCTTTTCTGTTATTCATAAAGGTAGGATAGATTTTTATCAGCAATAGCTTTGAATTCCCAACCATATTAAAAGAATGAAGTGTCATGTACTCATTCAAGACTTCTCTTGAAGCCCCACAGACAGTTAAGCATGCTTTGCTTCCCACAACCATCATAGCTTGTACAGGCTTTGTCATTTGCTTGCTCCATTGCATTGCAAATACATTTCTCTTTTTATTTCTGTCAACCCTTTAGACTCTAAGGTGCAAAATGGAGTTTACTTCTTATTCACCATTTTACTTACAGAGACTAGCCCATCAGACCCTCAATAAGTCTGGGTGCTCTTCCCTGCCTACACAGCTCACTCCTAGCTTGAAGCTCAGTGCTGCCAATAGCTAAAGGGAAAGGCTAAAGGGAAATGAAGACGTGGTGAGAAGAATCAAGAGGTCTTCTGGGGTTTACGTTCCTCCCAAGTAGTTCTTCCCAACCAGCAATTAAAGGGTTACTGAGTCCAGCACTGGACTGGACACAACGTGGTTAGCCATGGTTTACTTTATCTACAATATGTTGGTAATAGGTAACCTCTCCCTCGAGTCCCCCGAGGTAGAGTTTTCAGCAGCCTTGAGATAATAGCCATCACTAATATACCTCCCAGAGGTATCTGAGTCACTTAACCTCTCTGGTCCTGTCATCATCCAATCATTTGTGCTGATAGATCTAAGGAAGCTCTACTGAGGTCATACCCAGACTAGAACGCTGCTCAAGGTAAGTAGTAAGAAAAAAGCAACGAAGGCATTAGCCACAGTGTAGAAATGCTTCCTGGTCCAAATGCTTCCGGAGTCCAAAGACCTCATGGAATTATTCCCCTCACCCTCACCTTCCCAGGTTTCAGTGAAGTGAGTTTGGTGATCATCCATTCAGGTAAATAAACTTGTCTCTAAGAGAACCATCTAAGGAGCATATATCCTTCAATGGATTGTAGATGGTTGGTGGGTTCCACCAAATCTATGGAAATTCTGATCATCAAAACCTCAGTTGAGATGATGAATTCCAGTGCTGTGAATATGGGAGAGAAAAAGAGAAGACACACACAAGCACACAGCTTGCAGCCTAATGTGTGACTGTTAGTGTCAGGACACATCACGTCGCATTAGTCAGGAACTGGGTCAGGAGGCAGGCAGTTTATTCCTGCCTCTACTTCACAGTAGAGCCACAGCAGATGGCTCTTCTTACAGGGTTCATACCCAAAGTCAAGAACAACTCCACACTCTTCCAAAACTTCAGGGGGTTGTTTGAATTTGTCTCTTTTACATGAATGCATTCATGTTTATGTTGTTTCCCTTAACAGAAAAGTTTTGTCTCACTTTTTCATAATAAACATGGATAAACAAACAGAAGTGAGAGTATGTAGATGTAAAAGGAAGAAAAAACCACATGCGAGAACATGATAGTGAGAAGTTATTAAACAGTGAAAAGAAACCTAGAGGCAAGATATATTTAGATAGGGCTCATACTGTTTCCATACAGGTATGGAGACTATTTATTATAAGTTCTAATAGATCAAAAAAGCAGCTTCTCATTAAAAAAAGTGAAAATACACTATTTGGGTAATAAGTGTGCCATAATGGGAATGAATCAATGCAGTTGAAATTAATTCACCTCCAAGGGTCTCTTATTTTTTCCTTCCTAGACTCAATTATGCCTTTGAAATCGAAAAGCCTGAATTAGTAACCTAAGTGCAGATTCTGACGTTAAATATCTTATTCTAACTCTGGATCCACTCATTTACTAGCAATATGATTTTATCAAGTTTCTTAATTTCTCTAAGCCTCTGTCTTCTTTCGAGAAAAATAGATATTATATTAGTAGTGACCACAGGACCCTTTGGTGATAGATAAAATAGAATGTAGGCAAGTTGCTTTGCACATGCCAAATAAATGCTCTAAACAAAGAAATTAGTTCCGAACAGAAGCCACAGATCTAGTTCCAGTCACGATCTTGTGAAGGTCAGCGGCTTCCACACTCATTTATCTTCAGAAGATTCATCCTCTCCACTCGACTGTCATCTGGCTATCTTTAATAACTATCCTCTCTCTCTCTCTCTCCCTCTCTCTCTCTCTCTCTCTCTCTGTCTCTCTCTCTCTCATACAACCTCCCCTCCCCACACACACACGTGCAGTTAGTATGCAATGAGATCAATGTTAATCATCACACACATATAGTTAATACACATGGGACAATGATTTGCATTAATGTTTTCAATCATTTACAGTTTGTTACAGAAACATACAGTAGCAGTAACCTCTTACAATGGCCGTTTCTACATTTTCAATGTATCTTTGTCAGATGTGTTTTCTATGTATACTGCTCCGAGAAAAAGTTAGTTTATGCAGTTGATGACATTAGCTTATGATTTAAAAAGCAATGTTGTTCTATTTCTGATATTTTTTTATGGTCTCAGTGCTCAGAATACTTGCGATATCAGCCAGTTTCCTAAAGTTTTCATCTTTCAGTGTTGAGAGGGAACTTCTTATTCTTCACAGTTGAGAAAGGATTAAAATTGAGCCAACAATGAAATCGCTAAAAATTACCTTTGGTCTGATTTTGTATCTGATATTTTATTTAAAAACTAAGAGAGAGGAAAGAAACAGTATAGAATAAAATATACAAATATGTATTGACTTATGAATAGCATTTGACACTGATTGTCACACATATAGATATATTAATACTCTAATATTAATGTGTGGTATACCCAGGGTGGCCCCATGGGTTTCACTTCCTTGCTGTTCACAACCTATACTCTCTTCCCTTTCTGTAATGCAAGGACCCTGTGATTTGCTTTTAGAGTATGGCAAAAGTGCAGGGATTTAGTGATTAACTCGTTAAACAGTTAAACTTTCCATTGCATTTTATATTAATTTTCTTTTTCTTTTTTTTTTTTTTTTTTGCGGTACGCGGGCCTCTCACTGTTGTGGCCTCTCCCGTTGCGCAGCACAGGCTCCGGACGCGCAGGCTCAGCGGCCGTGGCTCACGGGCCCAGCCGCTCCGCGGCATGTGGGATCTTCCTGGACCAGGGCATGAACCCGTGTCCCCTGCATCGGCAGGCGGACTCTCAACCACTGCGCCACCAGGGAAGCCCTTATATTAATTTTTATTGGAGTACAGTTGATTTACAATATTGTGTTAGTTTATACTGCACAACAAAGTGAATCAGCTCTACGTATACATATATCCCCTCTTTTTTGTATGTCCTTCTCATTTAGGTCACCACAGAGCATTGAGTAGAGTACAGCTGATTTACAATGTTGCGTTAGTTTCTGCTGTGCAGCAAAGTGAATCAGTTCTCCATATACATATATCCACTCTTTTTTAGATTCTTTTCCCATATAGGTCATTACAGAGTACTGAGTAGAGTTCCCTGTGCTATACAGTAGGTTCTTAGTAGTTATCTATTTTATATATTGTAGTGTGTATATGTCAATCCCAATCTCCCAGTTTACCCCTTCCCCCCTTTTCCCCTTGGTTGCATTTTCACAATTAGCTGTGCCCCGCTTTGTAGGGGCTTTGGGTTTCAGTGGGAGTGGACATATGAGCTGATTCAGGGCTCTTTGAAGAAGGCAACCACTCTTTTACAGTGAGGAGGCTTGAGAAAACCATGAACTGCCTGATTCCAGATGTGGAGGGAGCCCATGCAGTCACCAGGGTGTGGTAGAAAGAAAGGGTTCAGTGGTCTACCTGATGGAGCACAGGAAGCTGGTACAGTGGATGTTGGTGAGGACAAATGTCATAGAGGAGCTCCCTCAGGTTCCAACTTCCAGATCTGGCCTGGCAAAGTGACCCTCTGCTTCAGACAGCTCACACATTTTGTTGCATACTAAGCAACTCTCATTGATGAAACGGATGTAAACTAATTAGATAAATCTCAAGCCATGATGTTATTGAATAAGTAATGTAAACAGCACACAGAACTCAAGAATTAATTGTGCCCTTTGGAATGACTCAAGGGTAACTGGTATCTCTTGCTGATATCCAGAATACCACTGCTCTCCAGGCTTTCATTTCATCGTTCTTACTGCAAATGGGCTTGACATTATTTTCTCCATGAAGTTTTTACTACTCTATACCAAGAAGAAGAAAAAAAAATGGAGATGTCACACTTTTTAGATGTTGAGATCTAAATACACTAATACAGCACTTCATGAAGAAATCAAATATTGTCTTTGGTGTTCTGAAATAATTTAAATAGCTTGTTTCAATAACCTACTTCCCCTAAAGTTTGTGAAACTCAAAAGAAAAGTAAATATTTTGGTTGGTTTGCTTTTGCTAGTTTTGAAAGACCAGATATAAACTAATAATAATAATTAATACAGAGGTTACCTTAAATTAAGAGATTCTATATAACAGCATATATAAGCATCACTGAGGGGTGTGCCAGCTTTTCTAGAAGTTTCTTTGACATATTTAATAACATTCAACATTTTTCTAATGACAAAAATGATATGCAATCATAAGAAAATATTCATCGAATACAGGCTTTTATTCAAAACTATCCAGAACATACTTTTTAAAAATAATAAGTGAAAAAAATTACACTCAAAAATTTAATTGTATCTGTGGAAAATAAAATAATTATACAAGTAACAATTAGAAAATATAACCAAATTATACCAGTCCGGAAACAAAAGCTGGCTTTTTGAGATTGGGTAGAAAAAATGAGAAGAGAGTTTAAAATAGGTGGAAATTAACATAGACAGAAGGTCATACAAAATTCAGGTTTTCAGATACATATGAGGAGTACAGCCCAATATGGGAGGATATTGGGAAATTCTGGAAAGCAAAATGATAGTAGATTCTGGATGACCTTGTCACGAAGGTGAGAGAAGATTTCGGCTGATAAGTAAACAATAATGAAGTTTGAGTTTGTTCATTTCAGTTGAAATGTTGTTCTAACAAAGGTGCTAAAGCTCTAGCGCACTGATTTTCAAAAATCTATACCAGCAAAGTGTACCAATTCTTTAAATGATTCTCGTTGGAAAAGCAAATGGACCACTAACGAAAGTGAAACGATTTTGTTAAGGGGGAGAGTTCCCCTTGTCATCCTCAGCAACTCCTAAGGCAAGTTTCCCCAGACCAGATTTTGCCATCCACCACAGCCCATCAGACTAGCAGGCTATTTGAAAAGTATGCCAATATCTGGTGAGTTAGATGAAGGAATGATAGCCCTACTGTTAAAGCCCTAATGGAGTTGCTTTTAAATATTTGATTTCAACTTTCCTGCATAGGGGCTGAATAAATAAGTAATGTGTATGAACAGATCCTAATTTGACAAGACCATTTTGACAATGCAATTCTGAAGAGCAGCTGTTTTGAAACATAATAAGGATAAATTTTCCATGTTGGTTAATTATTACCAAGTAATGCATGCCATAGACATCTTTACTTCATACTTGAGGTACTGAGTGCCTACCTGTCACCCCATCAGTGATCTCAGATTCGTGTCCCATCCCATCACTGAGGAACAACTTATCCTTTGTCCTAAAGCAAAGGTATAGGGTAAAGTAGAGGGTCATGGGACTCTGTGCTGTTACAATTTGGTGCATAAGTTCTGGCCCTGCTCTATCAAAATGTTTACCTCAGAAGTCAGCAATCTAGGGCTCACCCTTGTTTTTGTATAAGCAGCGAGCTAAGAATGATTTTTACCTATTTAAGAGGTTGGAAAATTGAGAAAAGAATTATATTTCCTGACATGTGAAATCATATAGAATTCAAATCTCAGTGCCCACAAATTAGTTTTACTGGTACACAGCCACCTTCACTTGATTACATATTGTCTGCTTTCGCATTATGACACTGTTGACTAATTTGATGGAGACCCCAAGGCTCTCAAAGCCAAAAATGTTTACTATCCGCCACTTTATAGAAAAAAGTGTGTCCACTCCTGAGAGGCAATATCAAATTAGCTACATTAAAATGCCCTGCTTTGGGAATATCATCATATTCTAGCTATTAAGAATTTCTCTTTATGAAATCATCATTTTTCACCATGACTTAAGAGAAAAAATACAGTACTACAAGTTATACATATTTTCCACTTATTTTTCCATGCAGACTTTAAATTTAGCTATAAACTTTATAGTTTTTTACAAAACTGAAAAACATCAGGAATCACCTGTATGTCGCATGTATTTTATACAGCTGTTTAGGATTAGCGGTGATTTCATATTTTCCTAAAAAAGCAACTGAGAAACATCTTGTCTTATACCATGGCCATATCTAATTATTGCTTCAATCTGCTTGAATAAATAAGCAATATTTAAAAAATAACTACAACATCCTGCCCAATTTTTGCCTGTTAAAATTTTTTAAATGGTGAATTTTTATACATTTGTGAAAGAAATACCACATGACAGAAATATAAGTATTGCAAACTTTATTATAGAAATATGGGCCAAACTAAGTGCCAGGTGACTGCACTAAAATAAAGATTTACAGATTACATGCATCCATTCTCGAAACAAGAAGCTTCAATAACAAGAAAATTACTCAACTAACCTTCATTCATAAATATGTTCCGTTTTCTACTCTACCCTTACTCTTCACAAAACTTAGCTCAATTAAAACAAAATAATTACAAAATTATCCTTCTGGAAGAAGATATGGACATATTACAGTTACTTAAAATTAAAACTCAGAAATTTTATTTAATTTTGTGAATCAACGTAATTCTTCTTACCTTTAATAACACTACCCAGTATTATACATGAGTGGACAAAAATATTAAACCACATATTCCAAATGCAATCTACTTTTAATAAACACAAATTTGAAGGCTGAAATAAAATGGCAAACTATTACATGTGTGTATTAATACTGTCTTTCAATCGAGAGATTCTACAGGAACATTTATGATTCTTCTAAATCAATTAGGCTAAAGTTAATTTAAAATATGATACATTTGAGCACTAAAACGTTAATTTTGAAATTTAATCCTTCACTTATTTTCCTTTATTTCAAGTATCTTGCCATATTGAGAGAAATGAAGTTAATAACCACGTAGGAAAATCAACCCTTGGTAGAAATACAATAACTTCAAAAGGTTAAAATTCAATTTCTGTCCTAAGTAAGGATTATCTCATTTCATAATGGAAAGAGCATGTTTTGCAAGTGTGAATGTAAATCTTGATTTGCATATAACAATTTCATGATGCAGAGAAAAGGTGGATGGGTTGTATATTTATACACATTGAATAAATGCTATAGTATAGTCCTTATTTTATTCATATAAGTGGCAAATAATAAGAGGAATGGATGATTCTAAGTTCTCATTTTTTCCTGATGTTTTTATTTAAGATTGCTCATTTCAAACTGGCATGATTTTTCTTTTCTCAGAAGCAAATATTAAATCAATATTTTTTATGAGTTTTCTCTCATATGATTAACTACTCTGTTTTCAGTCCTGTGCAATTTGTACTAATGAATACCTAATAGAAGCTAACTTATTTTCCTGAATAAAAGAATGAACATCTATAGTATTCCATTAAATCAATAACCTTAAAAATAGAATTTACGTTGGTGACATAATAATGCCTCACCACTTAAAGGCAACAGCAAAGGAAATCTAATTTTCATGTGCATTAACTTTACTAAATTGTTATACCAGAAAATCAAAAGAAGGAAAATGTCACTTTAAGTTTCAAAGAAAAGAACAGTATTTTTTCTAATGAGATATTATAAAAGTCTATTTTAATTCTTTTAGCTTTAGTAATGTCAAGTATTTTAAGGGGAACTTTGCTTTAACTAAAAGTTGTCTGACAATTTGTTTTAACTATAAGAAGCAAAATTCTACTTAGCCTTTTTTTTTTTTTATGAACTGACTGATGGACTACTTCATTGGCTTTTTCACTGGAGAGAGAAATTATATGCAGGATAGTTTACAGAAGACTTATATCAATATCACACCTATGGGAAAGCATCCACCAAGTATTTAAGAAGAGAGAAGTTTGTAACACTCAAAGACACTCATTCTGCCACGAAGTTTTCCCTCTAAACCCATGCATTCATTTAAGGGTTGTGCCATCCTCCAGGCATGTGATTTCTTTGCCACCAAAGAGAAGCAGCCCATTGCATCTCCAAGGCAGACAGGCCATTGCAGTAAAGAATCCCTCTGCAAAAAGTTTAGTATGTGGCTTATTTGCTCTCTATACCAAGAGATGGAAGATTTCAATAGTGTGCAATATTTTGGAAGTTTAAATGTCAAAAGCCTTGAATTGCAGGCAGGGAAGTTTTTGAACACATGATTCTGTCATAAAGATCCAATTCATTGTAGCTGCTAGTGGAAATGCCATAAATCAGAAACACTGTTTATCAGCAATAATTACATAATTGTATTGAGAAGGCTGGACTCTAACCTGGAAATAGTCACAAAGGAAAAGAGAATTGAACAAAAAGCAATAGCAGTAAATTGAACAATGTGTTTAATACATGGAGGCTGGCAAACAACTGGGATATTATAATATTATGGTTCTTGATTATGTATATCTATTATACATAGGAGTCAAGAATCTTAATCAACATGTATTTCTCACATAGCAAGCTTTTTTGATAATAATTTTCAGTCTTACCCTAAGGCTCCTGCACATCATAACTAGAGTTTCTGGGAAGGGGATGGAGTAATTTCAAAAATGACAACTTTCGATATATATACAGAATTTCTATAAAATCAAAACATTGGTAGTTGAGTGGGCCAAAGTCTCATTTATTTACATCAATAAAATATGCACCTCAAGACAAATGGTCTCAGTTGAGTAACGTATTGCATTTTCCACTGTTTTTAGAAGGAATGAGTAATGACAGTGAAAAGGCTTAGTTTCATTAAAGAAAAACAAATTTAATGTACTTGAGTCCTTTATTTAGAAGGAGTCTGTGATGTGAGTTGACAGTTGCTTTGTTTAGACAAGTGTCATAGTTTTATTCCATTGACCACATTTTCTAAAGTCAAATAGGGCAATCATTCTATCAGCATCCAACTTGGACATCCAACATCAACAGGAAAACAATGGCTTCAAACTAAAAAACGAAACCATTCAAAATCAAATAACTACTTTTTTTTCAATAATGGCAACATTTTACGTAATTTGACCCATATGGGCCTAGATCATCAATGGGTTGTTGAGGTGAAATCTAACCCCACATTCTCATTCCAGAAGTTTTAGGAAAATATTTTAAAATAAACAAGAGATTTGTTGTTAATGAATTAATGAAAGCTAAACATGCTATTTTGAAGTTTAACTATAATATAACTCATACTCTACTGAATATTCTTTGATTTTGAACAAACGCATGCCACTTTGTCAGAAAGATTAGAAAACAAAATCAGATACTTCCTGTCTCTCGTAAAGGTGATACCAATTGTCCTTAAATTGTTCTAGCATCTAAGAAGCATCAAAAAGTAAACACACTGGAAGTGGCAAAGAAAGGCTACATTCAGGGTAGAATGGTCTTTAAAATTCTCAGTAAAATTAACTATTATTTTACTGAATTATTTTAATTTATTTGCAAGTAGAATTCATCTATTGGAAAAACAGATTTGAGAAAAAGTACACTAATAATATAAAATTTAGAAAAATTTTATGTCTTTGGTGTTTAACAATATAATTTATGAATCAGTTTAACCTATAAGTCCACCTTAAATTTTTATTAGTGATTTCCAAGATTTTGCTTTCTAGTGGAAATCATCATTTTTATTAAGAATGCTTGTAGCTTCAGCCACATTCAGAATATTGGAAACCACCATTTCTGCTATACAGTTTGTGTTCTTCAACAAAGGTTTAAAAAGATGACAATCTTCTTATTGTGTATCTCAAGACATAAAGTTGATCCACAGAACTGAGGTAACTGCCCACATGATTCTGGCTGAAAAATAATGTAGTTAAATTATCTAAAATATGGGAACCAAGAGTTTCATTTAGTTATATTATTCCAACACTATCTTTCATTATTTAATTTGCTTTTGTACATAATAAAATTTTCTGCAGCCAAAGATCAAACAAGTTATATGTAATACCCTATGATCTCTAAGTAGCCTTACCACAAAACATAATGATTAATTAAAAAAAAAAAAGCAAACTCTACGAAAAATTTTTGAAGACTGTACAAATAACTGACAGTAAGGAAAGGGAAATGATTCAATTCAAGTACCCTCTGGCTCTTTTCAAAAATAATTTTGTTTACTTTGTGTTGTGAAAAATACAACATGAAGTATTGAATATTGATTAAACCCAGAGTTAATATAAAATCTGCTTCCCAAACAGATTGTTTGACATAAATTAAAGCCATCGCTCTCCCATTTGGAGTTGCAGAAAATGCATACACTTGAAGGTACATTAGTTCCAAACTACTTATTTCAAAACCATTATACATTAAGAAAAATCAACTGATTTAGTGGAACATATATTGTCTATTAGATAATGTAAAATTGCAGTATAGAAAAAAGCCTATACTACATAAAATATTAATGTCCTATATGTACTATATAAAATATTGTACGTATTATTATTTCCTTTCTCAATGTGTAGTGAGTATAGTGTTGAATATACAGGAGAGTCTTGTCAAAGCAATTTGAAAACTTAGTAGTAGGGCTTCCCTGGTGGCGCAGTGGTTGAGAGTCCGCCTGCCGATGCAGGGGACACTGGTTCGTGCCCCGGTCCGGGAGGATCCCACATGCCGTGGAGCAGCTGGGCCTGTGGGCCATGGCCGCTGAGCCTGCGCGTCCGGAGCCTGTGCTGCGCAACGGGAGAGGCCACAACAGTGAGAGGCCCGCGTACAGCAAAAAAAACCCCAAAAAACAAAAAAAACTTAGTCGTCAAAAAGGTGAGGTGTATGTACCTAATTCTTCTAGTAGATAACGGAGAGACAAAATCACTAGGTGTCATTGGCCCTAAGCTGCTGGTCTGAAAACCCGGCCTTGGAAAGCAGTGAGCTCTAAGTTTCTTTAATATTATATGATCTTGCGATCCATGTTACTTAACTTTCTGTGATTACCTAATTTGGGCTCAGGTACAAATTTTGGACTTTCTTGAGGGCACTGCTGATAGTGTTAAAGGGAATAACTAGCAGGCTTGAGGACCTCTCTGGCTGGAACCCATCCTCAAAGTGGATTCTACTTCAGACATCTTTCTCTATAACAGATATGATGGTTGTACATTTCAAATTGAGTGGTAAAGGGAAACGCTAAAGGACTGATAACCCACAGTCATGTATGTCAGGACAATGGCTTCTTTACAAGGGCAGATTTAGAATGAACTACCTCAAAGTCCTGGGAAGGGGGTTAGTAAAGTGTTCACATGGTTTTATGTATTTTTAAAATTTGAAAAATTAAATTATTTTGACTATGATTCTTGAAGATCACTGTCTCTTTCTGCCCTGATTTTCCCTCTGTTACAACACTCCTTATTTTAGTCGACCATTAAGATGCTATTGTGATTAGGTAAGTTGTTTTGGGAATTATTTTCATTTGGATTTGGTGATTCAGGTCTATTTTATCCTTTGTCATCACTCCCATGGTAAGGTTTTGCGGGCCCACCCACAGAACAGGAAGGACTTTCAGGAAAACATCCACTGTCCTTCGTGCTGACCTGTCCAGTCTGAAGATTCTGATACAGGGCCAGAAGTCGTGTCGCGTGATAATCAGGTACCATAACCTTGACATCAAAGCCCTCACATCAGCCCTGATGAGAGAAATATAGTGGCCACAAAAGGCATGGGATAGGCGAGGACTAGTTTTGCTTTTGCTGTAAATGTGAATTGAGAGCAGAAGATTCATTTTTCTTTGACACTTAATCAAAATGGAAATTCAACACCTCCTGCTAGGGATACACACAAATATGTGTGTGTGTGTCTGTGTGTGTATGTTTATGCATATATATGTGTATGTATATATATATAATATATATTTATATACACACACATATCATAGTAACCATAACGGGAACATAGATTTTATTTCTTTTTTGATGGGAATTGCTTGGGATAGAATTGATGCGCATTCCTGTATTTACAGGGCACTGAAAAGCTCTGGAGCACCTGTGTGGGCAGTTACAGGTTCTATATGTTCCAACCTACCAAATTATGTCTTAGTGTATCTGATGCATTTTTCCTGATGAAAACTGGCAGTGCCATACAAAATAGCGCTCAAAATTTCTACCAATTCAGCAAATAGAATGAAGAAACAAGTACAATGGTGACAGAGCACCTACACGTATTAATCAATAGATCAGTGTAAGATGAGACTAATTTGATTACATAATAATGTAACTCAATGTACAGAGCAGAGATTTAAAGTGTGTTTGAATTGATCTTGTGTATGCCTTAATTTCAGTTTACTTTTGTGTATTTTTTGAGAAATATTAATCAAACCAGTAATTGAAAGAAATATACAAATGTGTCAGGCAGCTAATTAATCAAGATAGCTTGCTTTTTTTTTTCTTTCTAGATTTTATGTTTGTGATATTTGCCAGTTTTTTCTCAATTTAAACACTCAATTTCTTACCTAATTTTGGATTTATAAATTTTATTCATTTCTATAGGAGGCCTTTGCAAATCATAAAAAAATATAAAATTATAAAAGTTTCAGCTCTCATAAAACTTGATCTGTCCCTGCCTATTGTATATGTCAATATTGATAGAACAGCTTAAAAGACTGAAACCCACCGGGGAGCATCAATTGTTCTAATGGTCTGTCTTGTCTAACACACTTGGATTCTTTATAACTTATGTGTAATTATGTCTCCATTTTATATTCACTGCCATCATTTTGCTAGGTTAGGTTCTGCCAATGCAAGTATTTAAAAAAAATTTTTTTTTCCAGTCTCAATGCAGGAGGATTTATCCTGGCTTAAACATTCAACGTTTCACAGTTTCCACAAAATCTATTGACACCTTATCCTATTGTTTTACACTAAGAAAACTAGGAAAACAATATAAGTTCTGTCTCTACCAAGTACCAGAGTATGACAGGCATTTGTACAAGTTTTTTCACTCAATTACACCAGTCTTTCTTAGGTAAATAGTATTTTCCCCATTTTGTAGTTGTAGAGCATGAAGGCCAGTGAGGCTCAATTTACCTATGGAATTGAAAAATGGTAGAAAAATTTAAGCCAGGTCCATGAGACTACCAAACTTACTCGCTTAAGCGTCATGCCATGTGGATTTGAAATTCCTTCTCACACATAGAATTTTCAGTCACATTTCCATGCATGGATAGCTACGCTCTAAGTCTATACACCTCTCTAGGGTTATGGTTATATTTAGACGGCATCAAAATATTAGATAAATTTACCATCTAAATGTTTCATTTGCTCAATAGCAAACAATCAGTTTTACGTTTAAGTGATTGGGTGCTTCAATAATGCATAAGCACACACCAAGTCTATTTTCATATTTTAAAATGTAGTTTGAGGAATTGAAGAGCAAAGGCAAAAAGTAGCTGCAGAGGTGGTAGAAAATTATACACACAAAACATCAACGGCCTGCCTTGTGGTTTGAGATACTGGTTAGTATTTTATACATTTCCAGGTAAGACAGAAGAAATACCAGTAGCCACCTGACATTATTAAGCCTAACTGCTGGCTGACTGTCTTGAGAAGTTATCTAAATTATATGTTTGAATGTATTTTAAAGTGATTTTTAATCAGTATAAGATTTTCAGTATTTGGAATAAAATATATTCCGCCATTTACCTATTGCCCAAATTCATCAAGGTTGAGTTTTAAACTCTTTTCTAAGCATAGTTCACAAAAAGGTTCTTCTCCAGGCTATATAAAGTCCACAGATACATTCAGTGTAGCTTAGGCCCACTGTGTTTTAAAAACCAATGTAATGGGCTTCCCTGGTGGCGCAGTGGTTGAGAGTCCGCCTGCCTATGCAGGGGACACAGGTTCGTGCCCCGGTATGGGAAGATCCCACATGCCGTGGAGTGGCTGGGCCCGTGAGCCATGGCCACTGAGCCTGTGCGTCCGGAACCTGTGCTCCGCAACGGGAGAGGCCACAACAGTGAGGGGCCCGTGTACCGCAAAAAAAAAAAAAAAAAAACCAATGTAACAAGACCAGTCTCTATGCAAACTTTAAAGTGTCTAATTTTATTTCTTGGCCCCTTCAAGAGTTTATATTAACCACAAACATCTCAGTTTGCAGGCCTGTCCTACATTCTTTCCCACTGTTTTCATGCACACTAATGCTACTACTCACTTCTGGATGGCCACCAAGTCCAAATGTAAATTTCTATCCAGAGCTCACCTCGAAGTTCTAGACCCATATACCAAAGGCACTTCAAGGGTGCCCTATTTTAATAAACATTATGACACAGTTACTCATGTAAGAAATAAATTTAAAATCATCCACAATGCCCTCCTATCCATCACACGCTGTAATTAGGCACCAAACTTTTCATTTTTTTTTTCCACAAATGTCTCTGAAACCTGATCATTTCTGTTCACTTCTCCTTACTCCCTGGTGTATGTTGTCAGAGTGCCTTGTACTATTTTTACATGTGGTTTATAATTATATAGACTTCGGTGGAAGTATTTATAAACACCAGTTTCTCCCATTAGATTCTAAACTTCTTGTGGAGAATGACAATGTATGATTCAGTCTCCATTTTATCCCCAGAAACTACCATCAGTCTTGATAACCACTTCAGTGAAAAATGAATGTAGAACCTTGAGATTACTGCATTTTTACTTTATGAAATCAAAGAGTTATTAATATCATTATATATAAATTTTTAATGCCTCTTAGATTCTTCCCTAAGATAATTTTATGCAAGTAAAAGTATTGTTTCAAACACTAGGAAGTACCAGAAAATCTTTCAAAAAAGCTTTTATTATTTTACATTACCCAAGCTGAGTATAAGATCACTTCTACAATGCTTTCCCAAGCATTTACAACTGTAAGGCTTATTCTTTGTAAATTTAATAAAAATCTTTAAAAATTATTTCTCTAATTTTTATAAATTTGACTTCTTGCATGGTTCAACTTTTTAAATTTATTGGAAATTTATATTATTTCTATAAATTGTCTTTTAGAGCCATTTCTAATTATACTGATGTATTAATATTTCCTTATCCAATAAAAAGAGCTATTTATATGTTAAGATAATAATAATTTGCTAAAAGGTAGTATATCTTGTTAATTGTATTTGTGACATTTTGACATGCCACGTATTTTACACTGTATTTAACCAAAGGTGAACTGTGTTTTTGTCTGTTTCTATGATAAGTAAGCCTTTGCCCATTCTAAAACTGAGACAGATATAAATTTATATTGGTGTCTATTGGCTTTGTATTTTAATTTTTTAGAAGTAATTTTTTAAGTTACCAAGTTTTTGCAGTTTAAATTACTTTTACAAAAATAATACATGAAACTAATGGTCTTATAAAATAATTATTATAGATAAAATAAAAGTCCCCTTTGATCCTCACTGCTAAATCCATTGGGTAGGCATTGGGTTAAATAAGGCAAGAATTTATCCAATTGTGTATGGTGAGGGAAAGACAGCAGGGATAATTTATAGATATAAAGTGAAGTAATCCCATAAACCAACAAGAGTGTAAAGAGCTCTGGTACTTTATCTTGTGAAAACAAAAGAGCAAATAATTCAACAGAGCTGAAGAATCGTTTATATTCTTAGGGCCACAACATGGAGAAGAGTTGAAACAGTGGGAGTTTAGCCAAGCAGAGCCTAACTCTCACTAAAAGTGGAAACACACCCACTCTGGCACAGAACCCACACCTTATGGTAATGGAAAGAGTACCATAATGAGAAAAATAACCCCAACTCCAATAAATAGTATTTAGAGATGGTGTTCCATCTTGGCAGGTATTTGAGGACACATTTACATTTTATTTATTTATTTCATTTATATATTTACCATAGGAAAAGAATCAAGCCATAAGTCATTTAAAGGTATAGTGCTCAAGAGATTTTAGATATATTTTTGGACATGCACAGTACTAATAAATTATTCCTTCCATTGAATTTCATCAAAGTCAGTACAGATAATAGATTCAGTAGTTGCACATCTGATCTGTCACCTTTTCCACTGGTTTGGCATCACTGCCTGGAAGAATCCTTGGACTGGAAAGAAGCTGAAGCCCCCCTCCTGAGTCCCTTTGTGTAATTCAGCCTAGTCCTGCAGCAATCAGAGCAGCTCACTATTGGACACGCGTATAATTTTAAAATTATGTTAGGTACGTCCTCTTTATGCTCCTGTCCCTCTCTATTATTGTATTTGTGATAGCTCCTAATTTATTAGACTTCTTAGTGAACATTTTAGGTTTTATTAATCAGTACTAATTTGTTGGTGATGGATTTTGTAATTTCTACTGTATTTCTTTTTTTTTTTTTCTTTTTCTTTTTTTTTTGCGCTACACGGGCCTCTCACTGCTGTGGCCTCTCCCGTCGTGGAGCATAGGCTCCGGACGCGCAGGCTCAGCAGCCATGGCTCACGGGCCCAGCCACTCTGCGGCAGGTGGGATCTTCCCGGACCGGGGCACGAACCCGTGTCCCCTGCATCGGCAGACGGACTCTCAACCACTATGCCACCAGGGAAGCCCCTCTACTGTATTTCTTATTAATTCTTTTCTTCTTTTATTAATCTTGGTTTTTAGTTTTATTTTGCTGTTTGTTCTTGTTTTCTTCACGTAGCCTACTTGAGCTAAAACTTACTTCATTTATTTAAAAACTTTTATGTTGACAGTAAATGCATTTGAAATATAACTCTTTTGTGTTGTTTTATCTATATTCACATGTTTAGTGTTGTTGTCATTCGATTCAAATTATTTTTAAAGTTTAATTTGTTTCTTCTCTATTTCCTCATGTTTATGAAAAATGTTGTTTTTAAAATTTCTATGTGTTATTTGTTGTTACTTTCAAAGTTAATTGAATTGAGGTCAATAATTATGGTTTTAATAATATAAAACTAAGAAATTTCCTGAAATTTCCCTTGTGATTTACTGCATAGTTATTTTTATAACAGTTCACTGTATATATTCACTGTTTTTAAAATAGATTTTACACATATTTAGTTCAAGTTTGTTAATTGTTTTATTTATTTCTTCCTTAGAGTTATTTATTTTCTGCCTGGGGAACTTCCCATTTTCTTCCAAAGTATATTAAAAATTTCTAAACATTTTTTAGACATGTGTCAATACTCCTGGTAGTTTTATCAGTCATTTGCCATAAATATTTGGAGGTTCTTAGTTGTTTAAATACAACAGTTATTTTCCTTTCAAAAAATAAACCAACTCTGTTTTCTTTTGTAATGGTTTGACTTAAATTTCATTTTGTCTCAGAGTAACATTGCTATATAACATTTTTAATTAATATTTTCTGGTACATTTATATACAGCCACTTATTTTCAATTATTTTCTTTGATAGGTTGCAGCTCAAATTTTAGGCAGCATAATCTTTTAAATCTATCCTGACACAGTTATTGTAAAACCTTATAATTCTGAATTTAATCTTACCATCTTATTTTGCTTTTTATTTTTGCCTTGTGTCACTGATAAATAAATGTCTACTTTAGCTACCTAAAAATTAAAGGGTATTTCTTCCTTATGCAGTAATTCAAGTGTATTCTTGGACATCAGTTGGATCTTCTGCCTCCACAGCCAAAAGGCTCATCCCTCTGGTGGTCCCAGGTTTACATTCACAAAAGGGGTTTATATTTGCAAAATTTTTCCATACTCAAGATGTCCAAACTTTTTAACCTTATTTGAATTAGGCTGTTTCTTCTAAAATCCCACGAAAAAGAATTCATTAAGGTTACCATTGACATTCCTGTTGCTAACTGCAGTGATCAATTTACTGTCCTCATCTTTGACACAGGTAATCATTCCTTCCTCTTGGAAATATTTATTTATATTTTTTACTTCCTTGGCAAAAACCCCACTTCACTTGTTTTCATTCTAACTGCCTGGCCACTTTAGTCAGTTTTGCAGAGGCTTCCTTTGTTTCCTGAATTTTTGCCCCTTCAGTGGCTCAAGTTTCAATTCTTGGCCTCTTTTTTTAATCTAAATTCTCTCTCATAGCCCCTCAATCAGATTCGCAGGGCTTTATTAATTGTAAGGTTGCAGGTTTACAATGTTATGCATATAAATAAATCATCTGGAAATAGTTACTATTTCTGTATCTCATTAAAAACTGCATGTAGTATTTCTCTTTGTTGCATTAGCACTGTGGCCAGAACTTATAGAAAATTGTGTCTGACAAGGATTCTCCATGAGTTGTTATATATAAATATGCTTTACTCTTTTGATAAAAAAGGTCTACATTCATTATAAATAAAGGAATATAATATGTAAAGAATGAAGTAAAAACAGTCACTCAGTAAAACCATTGTTAACGTTATCTACACATCATTATAGATATCATGACACACATAGAGAGTGTGGGCAAAAGTTAACAAGACCTTTTGCCTTTCTGCATGAGAATTTGTCTTTTGATTAACTTCCTAGTTTTGTTCTCCTTCTAACCTGATAAGATGGAATATGTCAACTATGGTACTAGGCAATGTTACTTAGAGTGGGAAGCCTATAAAGAACTAAAAATAAACTAAATATTTGATGGGGAGATATAGCTTCCTTGACTGTGGTGGAATAGAATAATTGGGCATAATCTCTGAGGGAACATTAGAAACTATGCCTGTAGGACTGTTGCAAGAAAGATTGGATACTATGAGGCTCCTACTAAATCCTCCCCGGAAACCTCCTACTGACCCAACCTAATGTCCTAAGTCACTACTTTCCTTCACACCCCGATGCATAAAAGTAGTTTGTTCTAATGGTCTCCATTCTCA
Source organism: Delphinapterus leucas (assembly GCF_059928025.1). NCBI lineage: Eukaryota > Metazoa > Chordata > Mammalia > Artiodactyla > Monodontidae > Delphinapterus > Delphinapterus leucas. Next base: position 7,761,643 of record NC_143146.1, read on the forward strand.
CTTTCTATTTATGCCTTATCTTACAGTTTGAATTCAAGCTAGACCATCCCATGTTAATTTCTGTGTCAAGCGTGGCTGCGTCCTCCACTGCATCTCTGTGCTCATCCTCCTGGAGGTCTCTGTAACATCTGATACTATTTAATCTTTGAACTTCATTGGCTTCACCATCCTCTCCTTGGATGGATTCTCTGTTCAATCAGACCCATTCTTTTCAGCTCTTCTCACTTCTCTCTTTCTGTTTTCCCCACTAAATGTAGGCATTATGCAAAACAGTATCCTATTTCCAGTTTTACTCAGTTCTGTTGTTTCAGTGATCACCTCAATTTCACACCTGTCAATCTTTCATGGAAATATTCTGACATGTTTCAACAGCATGGGTGTGGAAATATAATTTCATCTTTCCTCCAAAACTAGCAACCCCTTTGATACTCAAAGTCTACTCACAGCACTTCCATTTTCCCCTCATTTGGGCTCAAAATATCAATGGCATTTAGAAACTTTCCGTTTCCCCTCAACCTCATCTAAATAGGAGAACCAGATAAGTCTACATTACCTTTGAATTATACTTGAATTGCTTTTTCTCTCCTTGTTTTATCATTACTACAGCCACAAACTCATTATTTCCCATATACACTATCCCAGTAACCTAAAATTAATTCCATAAATGACAAATAATGGACTCTTGAAGCTACCTACCATCCACTACCAAAAACGTCTATGGCCTACTGAAATAAACCTCACTTCTTTAATCTTCTCTTGAAGAGTTTACACCAAGAATCACCAATGCAGACTGCTCCCAGGGTGAGGGAGATTGGGTAAAAGCTGAAATGTACCCCATGGAGGTTACACACCCCGTGTAAAGGAAGCAGCCGCTACTCAGCTGCATCATGATGCTCCCTGTGGAAACGTGGTTCATTGATTCAAGATCTTCAGTTTATTAAAAGAATCCAGAAATCCAAACTTGGCAAATGTGGTAAATCTCCTGATTTGATAAGTTTGGCCTTCATTTTTTTAAAAACTATGTGTATGAGTCAAGCAATAAAGGGTTTGCTAGCCAGATCTGGTCTACTGTCAATTGTCCATAGTCAATCTCTGCTTAACTGCCGTTGCTCCAACCTTTTTTCCCAGTTGTTTTATTTAGCATGGATTCCAAAGAGATTAACTCACTATTTGCACAATTTGTACTATTAATTTTCACTTTAGGACCACTCTTCTTCACTGTAACTCCTCTCAAACATCTCCAGTTTCTATCAAATCGCCGCTTGAAGTGAATGTGTCCTTATTCTTTTATGTTGTCTCTACCTCCTATGAACCAACTTTCTTTGATTTATTTCTATATAACCTAGGCTAAAGAATGATTAGGGATAAAAGAAAAGCTTTTGTTCAATAGTTCTAGGCAACTAAACAAAATCTAATGTCTTTATGACTGTGGTTCTCAATGAAGGTGGCACTGTTCCCTAGGGGAACACTGTGGAAAATAGAGGAGATGATCTTGTCGGTCATGACAGCTTTGGTGGTTGAGATGTACTGTCATTTACTAGATGTAGTCAAAGGATACTAGTTATTCTGTAATACGTGTGAGAGTTAGCCCATGTCATTGTCCTATGTCCCTTCCGTCTTGGTAAAATCCTGTTAGACATTTATTTTGGCTAAAAACTTGTTTAAATCATCTGAGCCTAGAACCTAATGCTCATTCACAGAGAAACCAGTATTTTTGCAAGATTTAAATAAACATCATTTTTTTAGGAATGTAACTACTATGTAAATTGAAGGGATATTTTACTTTGTTTTATTTGGATCTTTCACTAAGATTGTCACCACTTTGGAAAATCACATCAGTGGAAGTTGTTTAATGTATTTTGAGTTGCCATTAAAATGCATGTGTATAATTCTGTCTTTTTAGCTGCCATATTCATCTTGATTCTATGTGGATTTGTAAACATCTAATAAATTTATTATGTTCTAGTGCAGTCATACCTCAGCCTGTTCATATCAATATACATATTATTGTTTTCTAAATTACTTAACCTAGTTCCTCCTTTATACCACAAAGCATTATTGATTTTGTTTTAAATTTTTCTAAAAAGGTAAGATATTATCTATAAAATTATTTTCTGGATATTAAAGGGGCCATTACAGAACAATTTTTATTATTAAAAAAGGGGGAACTGGGACCTCCTTTCTATGGTAAGCATGGTCCTAACTGGGCTTTGGCTCCCTCAGGGTAACTTTGATGGTGCAGATAACCAAGAGTGGTGAGATGAGATGTGCAACTTTAAAAAAATATTTATTTATTTATTTTCTTTGTTTTTTTGGCTAGTTGGTTAGTTATGGCATGTGGGATCTTTTGTTGCAGCATGGGTTTCTCTCTAGTTGTGGCACATGGGCTCCAGGGCACACGGGCTCTGTAGTTTGCAGCACTCAGGCTCTCTCGTTTGGGCACGCGAGCTCAGTAGTTGTGGCGCGAGGACTTAGCTGCCCTGAGGCATGTGGGATCTTAGTGCCGTGACCAGGGATCGAACCTGCATCCCCTGCAGTGGAGGGCGATTCTTTACCACTGGACCACCAGGGAAGTCCCTAGATGTGCAGTTTAAAATGAAGTAACATTTCAGGTCAATTTCGTCATGTTTAATGATGTGACAAATAAAGGAAAGTAGAAGAATTTAGCTCCCTCGTACCCTTGTTTCCTGTCAAACGAGACTGGTTAAAAAGTCTGCCCAGATGACTCCCAGGGAACCCAAGATTTATTCTTGCCTTAGCAATTAATTTTCTCATGCTTTTGCAAATGATGATCGACTTGTCTCCACTAAGTTGCATGATCCTTGATCATACTGACTCTCTTACTCATTTTTTAACATGCCCATTTCCTAGCACATGCTAAACAATAACCCTTTTAATTAGAAGCAACAGAAACAAATTCTAACATGAGGAAAACTGGGGTTGTAGGCTTTACTGATGGGGATCACTGAGCCCCATATAATTTAAAGAAGAACTAAACAACCCAGCCTCACGGAAACTACAAAAACCAGAATAGCACCAACCATGTTCAGTGTCTGTGTTATGGGGGAGTTGAATACGATAGTTCTAGTTTGGATCGTGTTTTCTGTCTTGGTAACAATCAGTCATGCCTGAGGAAAAGGACAAGTAGCACAGTCTTTGGAGAAACTGATGGGTGCTGGTTAGTCACTCCAATTTGTGTCTATCATAAGCACTGATAATATTTGTTTAATAGCTAAGTAGATAAAAGGAAAAAAACTGTTGTCAAAAACATTTTCCACAATATTTTACAATTTTTCTCTAGTCCAGCTCAAGAAAATGAAATTTGTAATGCTAACATTGAACTAAATTATTTTATTTATACTTTGTAAATTTTACATTCACATTAAAATCCATCTATCATGACTGAAAAGTGGAAAGAAAATATTTTGAATACATAAAGGAAGTATTTTTCAGAACTTGGACCTTTCATTCTAAATTGAGAAATGAAAATATTTTACAAGTGACTACGCATTATTTTCCTCCAAATATCAGGTTGTATTCCCACATCATTATGATAAACACTTCGCAAAAGTCCTGTTAGGAAGTGAGTTGGCTCATATTTTGTCTAACATACTCTAAGACCAAATGACAATCTATTTCTTCCTTATCTAAAGCAGTCTTCAAAACCTTATATATCATAGTTGTGTAACTCATTCTAGTAGGATATTTATATCAAGTGGAATATCTTATTCGATCAGACTAAATGTTATTCTTACTGGGTTATATGGTATTCTAATTTGAAATTGTAGCAATATTTAGGATTAAACAAAAAGGTAATTAAAACCTTAAATAGCCAATAGATTTAAAATTCACATTAAAATGGAAAAGTGCCAATTATGATAACGTCTAATTTTGAACAGATAATTCAAACTTAAATCTACCTGGTTTTATTTTTATTACAAAACTTTGTGTCCCATTGGATAAAACAGAGAAAAAAATTTCTACAAAATAAAAGGGTTATTGGGCAAATTATTTACAACCAATGTCAAAGTAAACTTTGTCAATTGTTGTGAAGGGTGTGAGATTTTACCCTTGTTGAAAGATAACAATTTAACCTGCCATAGTTTCATGAGTGCTATAGAAGACGAGGCTCCTGAGTAAGAGAAAAAGCATATTTTATTATTCATGGTAGCCCAAAATCATCATTTTTGCTCCAGTTCCTTGAGCTCTAATTCCCATGAGGTGATGCAGAGAGGCCCAAGTAACACCTTCACATGTGGTGCATTATGTGAAAGCAGACCAACCCTGAGCTTAGGGCACCCAAATATTTTATTATGGGCAGTAGATTGCCTGACTGTTGCTAAGAGGAAGACCCCATCTCTATACTCCAGGGGTATTGACTATACACACGCCATTGAAAAGACACTCTATACCAGGGCAGTCGGTGCCTCTGTTCATAAGAATGCAGAAATGTTAAAAGCTTATAAAGAACAGTTTCCCAACAGACTACTGAAAACTCTCCAAAGGCTTCCCAGGTGTCCAAAGTAAGGTTGCCAAAGTGCGCCTGAGACCAGAAAATTCACTTGGTTTAATTCTGACTTGTTAGTCCCCTTTTCTTCTTACATAAATGATGTAACGTTGCTCAACCCCTAACAGATAGGCTGACTGTGAGTCAAAAAAACCACTGTTAGAAAAACAGTTCTGTCTGCAGACAACTGAGAATCTTGTAGTTTCCTACAAAATGCAGGAGGAGTAAACAGATGACCAGTAAGATTATTTCTTCACAGCTTATACTTTTATTCACCCGTTCCCCAAATCTCAAATGCCCTTTGCTTTTTATATCGCCTTGATTAATGTTAGAATTACTTCCTCTCTTGCTTTACTAAGATTTACTTTTGCATTAATACCGAAAAAGTCCTTTAGACTTAATTTCGTACACGTTTGCTCTATTGATCTGAATAATGTTTCAGTTTAAGAATTTCCCCCTCACCAAATGGAGAATATTAATTTGTATCGTAAAGCTTCATATATGATGCTACCCAACTAACAATGTCCAAACTCTCTTGTGCTTTATCTAACCTTAAAAACTAATTTGAAAATATTAATTTTGGAAACTTGTGCTAGCTAATCCTCAGTGCTGTTTCTCCTTGGCTTTGAAAATAGATTTTTGAAAGGGGTGTACGAGATTAATCGTCTGTTGGATATGGCGGCCATTAACCCCATTGCTATGAATTTTAAACGTGGCTGGTACAAATGAGCAACTGAATTTTTAATTTTATTGAACTTTAATTAATGAGAATGTAAAAAAAACTAATGGTCAATTTGGTTATTTGAAAACTTTTAAGTATGTTTGGAATACCTGGTGTATATGAATCTGCTTTCTGACAGTAAATGTAATGAAAGCTAAATACAGATCAAGTATTTCCCATGAAAACTGAGCATCCAAAATTAGATGTGATTTAAGAGTGGAATTCAGAACAGACTTTAAAAGAAGATATTTTTACATTACACATAAGGTTTGCACTATATTGGACAGAGCTAGAAACTTTCAATTGTGTGTATTCTTCAAACTGCTGGTAACTTTTTATGTCCATATTTTCTAATAAGATCTCTGTGTGACTGCATTCAATTACCAGAAATCCAGTCATATATGTTAAAGACTTTTGTTAAAGTAGTCATAAGTGTCTGTCAGTTTTATTAAATATTTCTTTACATACTTTGGAAATAATTTCAGTGATAAGTGATTCAAAGTATAAGTGATTTAAACGAATCCAATTTAATGAATCTGTGTTTAACCTGATTAGATTCTTGTTAAGCCTCACGTTGCTAGCTTTGCTCATTATATTTAAATCTGTTTCTACACGGAAGCATCAAAACTATTTCTATGTGAAAACCGGAAGCATTATGAAGCCACAGGATAGTGCTACCCCGAGAGCATCTTGGTGGCAGGTTTAACCTAATCCACTGATTCCATTTTAAAAATATCAAAAACAGAGAACCATTTGAAAATGTTATTTTCCGTCTGGGGAAAATTCTGCATTCTCTACCCGACTGGATAGTGTATCAAATTGATTTAGAATTGTGCCAACACAAATGCAGCTGTTTAGAAATGGAAATGTTTACTATGTAGAAACTCCAAACTGCATCCCATAATATGTTTAAGGTCAAGTTCACCCAGGGAGAAAATCCTAGGGCACAAGCTGAGGGACAAAGGCTCCATTTGCCCCTCACCCCAGAATCCATCACTCCTTCTTCTCTTGGTCTTCATTTCCTCTCTCACTGTAATGCCAAGAGAAACATCTGACCCAAATACAGGAATTCCAGAGCAGTAGATCAAAAGTGTGATGTCTCTGATTACCCTGATTTGTGTGTGTGTGTGTTGTGCAAATATCTGAGGACAGAAGTATTAGCAAAAGGAAAGACAAAGAGACACAACCAAAGCTAGTCCATCAGTGTATATTTGCTTTTTCTCTTCACCACCCTGCTCTGCCTTCTACACGTTTTGAAGTTCATTTTAAACTACTTTTTTCCTACTACCTCTGCTTACTTCCCAGTTAGCTGTAACTCCTGTGTTTGCCTTTGTTTTTCATTCTGACTGACTTCATTTAGCTTCCGCCTGACACATATGATTTACACATATGTTTCAGTAATGTGGTGGACCCATTTTTTAATTATTTTATTCGTGAACATCTTTAACGGGCATTAAACTCACTGCTATATTTATGTGCAGAAATCTGATCGTTACTACGTTGTAAGGAGAAAAAGATAAAAAGAAATATAACTTTGTTTATCTCCTCTAATTAGCTGAAGTTGTCATAATAGAGAAGCTCACTTCTGATAGCCTTCAGATATTAAAGTTAGATCATCTCGGTCTTCGGTGGAGAATGCCAAGTTTAAAAGTCTTCAGTATTTTCTTTAATAAATTGTGGATATTTGAGGGCTTAGGAAGTATTTTCTCTTTCTTCTGTTTAATATGCTAGAATACTATTCATCCTGTTCTAGCTTTAAATAGACTTAAGTGTGAAATAAACAGTAAGATGTCTTTAAATATCATTAATTCTCTGAAAGCTTTAAAATATTACCAAGTTATGTAGACATTGTTTCCCTTCACTTGTTCGAAGGCTAATTCAAACCAGCAGTAAAAGTTATGATTGAATATTGATTCTGAAAGAATTAAAACTTGAACGCATTCCACTTAATTTTGATAATTAAAATATAGACAATGAAATTATACAGAGTTGTAATTGTATTTCTATGTAAAACTATCCACCAAATTAAAGGGAAAAAATAAATGCATCACACGTCCTCTGAGCAAGGAGAAGCTCTTGCATGCACATGCAATTTTAGCCAGTAAAACTATTATTAAAGGTCTTGGAGATGAACCAAATCACAACTCATTCTCAAACTTTAAAAGTTTTAGAAGCTTTGCACATTTTTCCATTTAGCCTTCACAGCAATGCTATGAGGCAGGTGTTATCCTCATGATAAAAATGATGAAGCCAACTTCCAATTGCAAGATAGTGCAACAAAGAATTTTCTGACCCCAATTCTCTGGCAAATATCCCTTAAACTGCGTATAGAATGAGCATCAGTGTGCAATTTCTATCTTCAGGAGAAGAGATCTTTAATCTCACACATCATATAGGCAGAGAGCATGCACAGGGAAGATGACTGATGCAGTGAGGGGAAGAAATCAAGGTCCAAAACCAAATACGGAGGCCACAAAAGACAAGGACCAGTTACTCTAGAAGTGACAGAAAGAGAGTGCTGTTTGCCAGAAGTCTACCTGAGGGACTGTGGGGTCATCATGGCCACCCTGGACAGACTGAGGCTTACACCTTCACGGGAGCCTGAAGAGTCATTGCTGAAGAAATGGGATGGGTCAGCACTATTGAAAACAGGGAGTGGGACGTGGAATTAGAGAAACCCTACATTCCGAAGGGCGAAACCCCCTGCGCCATCCTGTTTTCTGAACCCCAACTGCCCAATTGCAAGTTGTTCCATGCAAATGTTTGGAAGAGCCTTATCTGAAGACATTGAAAGTTTCCAAATGAATCCGTTGCTGTCAGCTTGATCACCACGCAATTCTTTTTTTTTCTTTTTCTTTTTTTTGGCTGCACCTTGAGACTTGCAGGATCTTAGTTCAATCCCCCAACCAGGGATTGAACCTGGAACTGGAAGTGAAAGCTCTGAGTCCTAACCACTAGACTGCCAGGCAATTCCCCCCATGCAATTCTTAGAAAAGAGGAAGGTGACGGTGAGCTGCTGTTTTTTTCCAGTTATTACAATTACATTGATTTTAGTATCTCTTAGCTTTTTCAAAAGCATGTCAATTTGTTATCTTGATAAAAAGTAGGTCAGATAAAAATAAAAATGAGAATCACAAAGGTTAAATAACATGCAAGCGGACCCATGACGAGAAGCAGTGAGAGACAGAATGTCCACTCACCCCTGATATTCTAAAGCTAACGCTCTTCTAGAATAAGAGATTGGTGTCTGGATACCTTTTGCTGTATGCACAAACAATACAGAATAAAAAATTATTAGATTAAAAATGCAATGTTCACAAGTGCATTTGGCATTTTAAAAGAATAATGTGATTCACAACAAAAAATATGTAACAACCTAAACACTTGACATTTCAGGAAATTATTGCCAATTTATCACTGAGCCTTACTCACAGAAAAATAATCTTCAACTGTTCTATGTGGAAGGGTAGGAAATAATTATCTATTATTACCAGAAAATAGGCGCTATATTTCAGCCAGTAGTGAGGCAAAGCTATTTTAATTCTTTTTAAAATTATAACACAAGTGTGTTTGAAGTCTGTTTTACTCTTTGTAGTTTTTTTTAACTTTGATGCTACAAAGTTGATATGACAATAACTTAGACATACAAAACCACTTAGTGATCATCTGAAATGAGGTAGACACTGGGTAAATTCATTTTTTGTGGCAGACTGATAGACATATAATCACAAAACAATGTATAATTAAGGGGCATTTTGCCCAGCAGAGACCAGGGAACTGGGAATTGTAGAGGTGATGATATCGGAACTGAAATGTGGAAGATGGATTAACGCAAGTTCTGAAGAAGGTAGAGTGTGAAAAGGCAATCGGGATTATGTGAGTCATGACACCTGGGCATAAGAGACCATGGTGTTTTCAAATAACTGCAAGTTATTCATTTTAGGTGAAATTTTGTGTTTGGGGGAAAAAGTGATATCACTAAAACAGGCAGGAGACAGATCATAAAGATGCTTCTAGGGCGAGGTAAAAAAGTCTAGTCATTTTTCAGGCAGTGGATCCACTGAATTATTTTTTTTAAATAAGAAAACAATTTTAAGAGAAAATATATATTATCAGTTTGCAGAATAAATTAAGACTGGAAAATTGAAGTGGTAACATTGAAGAGAAAGGATTGGATAGATTTGAAAGCTCTTTAGTCCAACAGAATGTGATGACCAAGGGGATAAAGAAGGTGAAGAAGAAAGCCCTCAGGAGTCTGGCAAAGGCAATCATGTGCATCTTAGTGGAATTCTCAAAGAAAGCAAATATTGGCTATCAAGTGAGGCTTTATGTCTAGTGTGTTTGTGGAATATATTTATGAGTTCACTTTTAGACTTCCATTCATCTATTCTAAAATATCTACTGGACATTTTCTATATACCATGATTTGTTTATATAGATGGTTATGTCCCTTTATTTTGGGTGGGTGTGAAATATCTCAATGAAGGTGGGCAAAAATACACTTTGAACTCCATCCTGGACAGAAGTATTAAATTTTTTGTTCATACTACCACGTATAAGTTCATGAGACTGGGATGAGTTTTTTTGGAGAAAACATAACAATTAAGGCAAATACTTGTTAATTTAAGATTTAGGTTGATAAAGCATAAATACATATTGGTAAGAAGGGTAAGAAATTTGAATGGAACACTATGAAGGACCTATTGAGCTGAAAAATCTTGCATTTTATAACTACAGATCTATCATTAACATTGCATTAATAAAGCAAGTAAAAAAAACTGATGCATTTTAAACTTAAAACTCAGGCAGATTTTTAATTAAAAATGTAATTCATAATTATAATTTATTTCAGAAATATAGATTGTGTTACCTCTGAATAATTTTTGAGTATTCAAGATGTATCATATTTAAATCTATGACCATTATTTTGTGTTCAGATATACTATAGCTGGTATGAGTAAAGATACTTTCTTGTGCATAATATAATTGAATAGAGAAGGTCATCAGCAAAATGTTCTTCCTGTTTCTTTAAAATGAGAGGAATTGCTAAATGGGAGAAAGGCACAGTTTGGTTCCCTCCATGACAAGCTCTATGGCATGGCAGCTGTTCAGATAGCTACTGCTATGATCAAGTTTGTGTAGTAGTTTATCAAGGAGGATTTTATTCCAAACAGAGCAACAGTCCTTTGTGTCTGATAGGTTGAAGATCCAGTGGAGAATCCGATGGTGGAAATGGATGGCTCTTTTCTAGGGATGGGATAGAGGGGATTTTTTTTTCAAGTGACCCAAATGGCCGATGACTCTCTTGTTCTCCAGGCTATGGCTCGAAGGAGTGAGTCACCGCCCAGGCAAGAGAGCAATGCATTGCTGTCTTGGAGCAGAGCATCACCAAGGCCACCAGCCAAGAGGCTGGGACATTGACACATAGAGTGTTTTGGCACCTCAGCCAGCAGGGAGCGCGTGTCCTTCTCCCAATACTGAGTTCTGAGCATCCTGCTAAGCCCTCAAAATGAGAAACGAAGGCAGATTTTACCAAGTAGAGATAATAGGCACTCAGTATTTCATTTATCACATGCAAGCTGTGTGTGAATGTCATGTACACTGGGCCTCACATGGAGGCCCAAGTTTTATTTAAATAACAATTTCAGTGGAGCACATGGAGAACATAAACTCTCATGTGAAACAAATCCAATATTTAGTTGTCAGAAACTGTACGGAAACTGTAATTAGTTAAAGCCTCATTCTTTTTCTTTCCCAAATAAGCCATGTAGCAATATTATTTGTACTTAAAAAGTAAGGTTTTAATGAGTGTCACAAAGCACTGTTTTATGTAACTATGAAGGATATTATATAGTCCAAAACAGCAAAAGTCACATCATAAAAATATTCTTAGCTCTCTGTAACCTACATTTACTGCAACAGACAGCAGTCCTCCTATTTCACAAAATGCAGAGTAAACTTTTTTAGGTGTAAAACCACTTCTATGAAAGGCCAGGAACTAGATATGAACAGTTTGAAAAATACGTATTTTTAAATTAAATGATATTGATACGTTTTTGCTCTTCAACATCCTTGAACCCTGAACTTTGGTCAAAAACTCAGATATTAAATGCCTATACTCTATTTAATTACCTGCAGGAAATCAACTTGAAATGGAAATATTCATGAAAATGAATTATTAAGCTATAAGCAGGCATTCAAAATGGAGTGTAAGTTTAAGATAATTTTACCAATGTTAATTTTGCTATGAATATCAAGCACAATTTCATGGAATCATTACAGAATCAAGGAATACAATTCTGTCTCCATCTCTTTCCAGATGCTTGTCTTTGTATGTTACTGACTTTTTACTTTTAATATGAAAAATGAAACTACTTTACTTGGTTCTTTTGAGGAATGACTGAGATTAAGTGAATGAAAGTGCTTGTAAACGAGAGAGACAAATAATATATGTGATTACATGGAAGGTACTAGAAATAGCAGTAGAAATAAGAGATTGCCTGATACAATTTCCACATTCGAAATTAAAGAGTGAGAGGCAAGAAACGTGACTTGCCTAATGTCACTAGGAGATGAGATCGGAAACTGAATCTTGCCCTCACTTCCCTAACTTTTCCATTTTCATCTGTGGATTCTTTTACAAGATACCATGATCCTAGAGAGAAGACTGGTATTGTGATTTTTATGATAATACCTTTCAATAGGGCCCCTTAACGTTTTAACTGGGCACGTTACGGCTCAGCTAAAGGATGATTTTTTCATAGCTTCCCCCAGACATCCGTGTAGCCAAGTGACTAAGCTCCTCCCCAGAGGTGGGACGAGCATATTGTGGTACTTCGGTAAAGTTACCAGAAAAAAAGTACAAACAATCTTCTTATGTCTTTCTTCTACTCTGCTGTCTGGAACATGGAGATACTGATTGAGGTTCTAGAGCAATTCTGGATGAAGCTAATGAGAAGGACATGCTACCTTTGGCCAAGTAGGAAGCTGTCATGGGGTTCCTGGAGACCATGAAGAAGCCATAGAACAACTGGGTTGCCACTTCTGGATTATTTTACTGGAAAAAAAATTGAAGTTTTATATCGCTCAGTTTTTCTTATGTGGGGCTTTTCGTTTTCGTGCTGCTGCAACTTCTCTAATTGAAAAGTGAATTAAATGAAATGTAGGGATTGTATTAAAAGAAGAGAGAAAATGGGTATTGGGATAGGGAATTAAAACTTTCTGACACTAATTTAATGAGCTCCCTATATATTCATTCAATCATTTATTAGAAATTAACAAAATATTTATCAGAGATTCACTGAGTACCAATCAATCTGCTTGCTGGCCTGAATCTCAAGCTGAGTAAAGGCAGCATTATGAGGTGCTGGACCACAGTAACACAAACCAGTGTAATTGACGTGTGATCTGCAAACGGCCTGTTACCCATCTACAAAGAAATATGCATGGAAATTGAGAGTGCATCTTAATTTTTGTTGTAGTTTGGCAGAGTAATTTACATCTGTTAAATCCTATAACAAATTGTTTAGGCATATATTTCATGGTTTTAAATTGCAGTTTTACCAAATTTTTCTTATATTTAACAAAAGTATTAGTTCAAGATAGTGTGCAAATAAAACAAAAACCCAGTGTGAAGATACAAACAGCAGAGACAGTGTTGAACGAGAACACGTTTGATGGTGAGGACCCTATTCAGACTTCCTGAAGTGCGAGCAGAATCACATTTTGAGGATGTGTATGAGCTTAATTGAATCTTTCGTGTCAGATGGATGACAATCCAACATGAGTGATTTGATAGTCCTTACTTCCAAAAGAGATGAAGTTCAAAAAGAGAAAATTTTAGCCTTCATCAAGCAAGAAGTACCCAGAATAATTGTGGCATCAGGCTTCCCAGCTTTTTTCTGTCTCCACCTACATTGAAATCTTTTGTCTCCTGTGACTGTTGCTTCCATGTCTCTGCTTGGGGCAGAGAGTTTCACACACTTTTCTAAAGCTGCAAGGCACTTTATTATGGGTTTTAGATGTACTGATTGCTGACTACTGGCCAAAAGTGCTTCTGGAAGTATTTTCTTTCTTCTCTTATTTCTGGTGGCCTCTTTGGGCTAATGCTCATTTTCTCGTTGGATCTCACCTAAGGCTGGAAATAGTAGGCAACACATTTCAACGTCCTAATTTTTTTTTCTTTTTACCCAGCCCCCTAACGCTATGGTCATGAAGGGCCCATTACGTGAGTCTAAGATACAACAGGTATTAGAGCATCTACATTTATGTGACAGGATTGACTACTTATCTTTCTTAACTTTCATGTCTTACCAGCTTTATTTTCTGGCAGGTCTCTTTCCCCACAGAGAACAGATCTGGCCGGGGAGTGGGGAGTGGAAGACAGAGGGTTAAAAAAAAAAAAAGAACGCGGAATGGACCAGTTTAACTGCCCCTGGACTAATTAACTTTCCTGAAAAGATAGGTTACTTCAGTTACCCTAAGTCATATCGCCATCCCAGAGGTGGGCAATGCCAAGCTGAAGCAGGGTCTCAGAGTGATGTAGGGTAGGGAAGGGCATGGGATAGACTGACAAAAATTGGGGGAAGTCCCAAAACAGATGTTTAACTTCAACTCAAGAGATGTAATTAAACACAAAGTAATTGAAAGTACTATAAACATTAAGCATTTACGAGTTATCATTATGCATTTACAAGTTTTCACTTTTGTTGTAATATAAATTTTTACATATTTGTTTTAATACTATGGATTAATGCATGAGAAAAATGAATTTCAAATTTAACCTTTCAAAAAAAATTTTTTTTTGAAGCTTTTGCATGTAAAACATAACCAGGAAAAGAGCCACAGAAAGAACTGAGAGCAAGTCTTTGGCTAAAGGTCTCTCGTGTCAGTCTCCAAAGCTGAAAATTGTTAACTTACATTAATTCAGCTCTGTATCACTACAAAAGCCCTGTATATACGACAATCATATTACCTGAGAATAAGGAGAGATATACTTCCCACATTTTAATTGTTTATATGATTTTTAGTATGTTTTTTTTCCATAGGAACCCAAACAATTTAATAAGCAAGTCTGAATAGTGACTGCATGTGCCACATACCTAGAAATTCAGGCATGGGCTAAGGCTGGGCAGAGGCAGTTAAAAAGAGGGAGCTGTGAGCTGCCATGGACTGGATATTTGGGATGTGTGCTGGATATCACAGAAATAAAAACTCATCCATTTTTCAGTCCAGCCACTGGCTGGCTCTGGTAAGCAGTGTGCCAGGTCCTGTGGGCATATTAACTGGCAAAGCTTAAGCCCAGCTTTGTACCCTGCACTCATAGAATAATGAATAGAGATGAGTGAGCCTAGCATCAGTTTTTTTTTTCTGGAAAACATCAGCTATTTTTTAAATGTTTGGAAATAGCAAATCCTTGATTAAAGACAAAGAACAATCACCCTCCTAATGTCTAAACCCAGGCATATTGTAATATGGAATTAACGTATCATTTCTGATTCATTTAATCTTATCTCATCACAATGTTATACTGACAGTGCTATTTTATAGGTCAAATTGCTGTTCAGCTTTTAAATTAGGCATTTAAAAGAATCCAGAAATAACATTTTAACCAGGTGTAAAAACAACTTGAAATCTGCATGGTCCAAGCTAGTTGAAAACATGGATTTCATGATTTCACATGGGCTCCATACCACACATTCCTCTGTAACTACAGGACATAATCTTGCCAATCAACGGTAGGGACCTCCCTCAGGATCTTACCTTTACAACTTGTATAATGCCTATGTACACTACAGTCTAATTATTATAAAGATTTGGCTGCTTAAATAGTAAATATTTACCCAAATTTTCCCCATAAATAAATTACTGCCTGGGATGTTAGGCTCCTTGGGACATCCATAAAATATTTCAGTGATCTCTGGTTCATTTAGTAAAATAGTTCACTCCAAGATACACAAGTACTCTGGAAAGTGGCATACCTTAGTTACTGTTGGGCAGTAGTATACATACTAGCAGGCACAGGAAGTGACTCTATTCTTCAAACAAATTCCAAAATTACTGATTTTCTGTCTTTCCAGTGATAGGTAGGAGAACTAGAGCATTTAATGAATGTTATTAAAAGTATATTAATATGAGGTATGTTTTATGGTAGAAAGAGTAATTCTGAGCTGATCCCAAATTATGTTACTGTCACTGCATGTAGATTAACTTGCCTTGTAGGATTTATACAGGTAAAGGAAAGGCCATTGCAAGTAGTAAAAAAGAAATGTTTCTGATGCATTCATTCATTGTGTGTGCATCATTCATTGAAACTGGGCAGTCAACAAGCACTTATTGATTTTCTACAGTGTGTTTGTCAACGTGCTTCAGAGACACACATAGAAGCAATGAATTATAACAAATGGTGATAGGATTTAGGAGAAATGTATGATATTATAAGGAAACAAATAATGAGAACTGAATGGTTCAGAAAAGTCTTCATCAAAGGATGACATTTTGCCAAACCTTGTGAGATTTGAGTAGGTTGTCAGCAAGGATGTGTGAGAAAGGAATTCCACTAAGGTACTAACATCTGTAGAGGCTTTGCAGGTGAGGCATACTGGAAGAGCAGGCATGCAAGTTCTTTGATGAATTCATCAATGTCCAAGTCCATAAAATGAACTCCCTTGCTCTATGTCTGTGATTTTTATCTAAGCCATTGTGCTGGAGAATTTGACATTGAGGAACCAGTCAAAGAAGAGGGAGAAAATTGGGATTTTATAAAACAAGAGAGTCATTGAGGAAGAGTGGATTTGGGGTTTATCCCACACAGGGGAGGGTGATCTTCTGTGGTTAGCCCAGGAACACAAAATAGAGGGGGTAGATTTCCTACCTTTGCTGTTTTCCCAGAGTGCTGGGCTCAGACAAATTTTTGTCAGTCCCTAAGACTCTGGGATATTGACCTAAAGTAGTAAAACTCTAACAGACAAATATCAGATGACCTGCAGATATTAAAAAAAAAAAATCCTAGTCCAGGGAAATAAAAGCAATTACTGAAAACAAATAAAAACAAAAGAACCACAGAACTGAAGACATAAAATTCTATATTATCATTTGAAAAGTCCTGATTGAAAAATAAAATTCACATATCTATGTGTGTATATATATATATATAAAATCATGCATTAGTATGAAAGCAAGTGAGCAAATTTTGCAAAACACTATGATACTTATTAATTTTACATTTGTCAAAATTATTTCAGAATTATATACAGACTTCTTTCATGAATGCAAGGACATGAAGGAATTTTAGTGTTTTGAACAATGCTTGAACTCAGTAGTGAAACAATATATGTGGCACAATGAAAAAATAATACTTTTTCTTTAACATTTAATATTGAGAAAACACACTAAGAAACATATGTTAATAAATGTCTGCATGCATGCATGAATTAAAGAATGAAGAAATTTGAAATTTAAAAATTTGAGGGATATATATACTTATATTTTTAAATTATGAATTAGAAATAGAATATTACCTCTGCATTTTAAAATTTAGTCTTAAATTTAATTTCTATTCTGCTCATTTCAGAATGGCAACTGGTATAAATTTAGAGGGGAATATCTAGCAACCTTATGTACATGTGTGCATACAAGGATAGATAGATAGATAGATAGATAGATAGATAGATAGATAGATGATAGATACTATAAAACAAGAAACTTCACTTGCCATCTGGTTCTATAAGGATTAAGTCATTAACCACTGCAGTTGCTGACCTACAGTTATACCCTGAAAGGAACTGAGGATGAAGAAGAGATAAGGCACTCTGTGCTTTGGGAAAACAGGTAAAACAGAAACATAGATAGTTTGATATATTTCAGGGGAAATTTTTAGTGAACCCGGATTCTAGCATCTTCCCATACTTAGAAAAGCACTATAATCGTTAACGGAGGTATCTATTCCTCCTGACTAGCAGTAACCTTCTACTGAGCTTGCATGTGCTTCTTAGCCAGCACCGCATGTATACTGGCCTGGCCCCCTGCCTCTTCAGAGCTGAGAGGCTGTCTCCCAGACTACAGTCCTCAGTATGACATTGAATAAAACTCAACTCACAACTCTTTTTGAGTCTTTTTTTTCCTCGTCCACTATACATACCTACATACATGTTTAGAGATCGATGTGTGTATACGTATGCATACATACATATATACATACATGTAGTTTGTATAGCAGATCGTTTGTTTGATAGGTGCTCTGAATAATTATCTCCCTTGACCATCCTTTTCTGATAATTTGCAGGTTAGTTCGTACTCCTCCCCAATTCCCATCTTGCTCAGATTTCCCTGAATTCCTATATTCTTTCTTTAGATATGCTAATATATTTAATAATTTAGAGTTAAAGCCTGCTGGCCCTGGGGGCTTTCAGTCTCTTTAAATTGAAATGTCTTCTTTACATGTTGATCAATCTCCCAGGACAATTTTATTTCCCTCTTTTACTGGTGCTTGGGGGATTCTTCATGTCTAACTCTTGTGCCAGTTACAGCATGTTGGCATGAAAATTCATTGTGTGTTTGAGGAATAGCAAGTAGCCTCCTGGAATTACAAAGCAGAGGTACTGGGGCAGGAGGGAGGAAGGAATGGGAATATTATGTCAAGGACTTATGCAAGGACAAAGATCCTTTGTCATGAACATTTGGCACTAGTATATATTGGGCTTGGTCAAGTCAGGGCACTCCTGTAGTGCACAGCATAAGGACATTCATCTTTACTACACTGTCAAAGCTCTAATCCAGCAAATCCAAGGTTACCTTGCATTTAGCTCTATAGAAGTTCATTATCTGTCATGATCTTCTTGTGGAGATAAAGCTAAAAGTCATTGCTCTTTTATTATTATTATTACAAGTTTTTTTTTAGAACTGTGACATTTTATGTATGTCTTTTCCCTCCACTCTATTGCTTTTTAAGCATTAGAGACACTCGTTTCCCAATGACGGTAGGTTGAAGACAATGCTCAGTGTAATCGAAATAACTTGATGATCAGGTAGATAAGAAATAGCTTTGTCTTGATTTTCAACATGTAACTTAGACTATGGCTCAAGGAATAGTTCATAAAAATCTTAAAAATAAGAACATTAAATGAATGGATAAATCATAAAAGCACTGAGAATCTAAATTTTTCTCAAAATATTCATTGGTATTTTTATGGAATACAATAACACAAATATAAGTTAAATTTATCTGAATCATAGTCAAGATTTTTGTATGATTAAGGACAGGTGTTTAGAGTAGTTCTGAACTTTAAAAACTAAGTATTTACATGAAAATAAAGAGCCTCCTTTAGGGGATTGAAATCGACTGAATAAATCCATTGCCATTTCTAGTAGATGGAAGGACAATTCAGTAACTCAATCATTCCATATGATCAACCTGGTAAAAAACTCTGCAAGAGCTTTACTAATTTTTACTTGAAAAAGTATGTGACGGATGGAGGGACGGAGAACACCCACATCTATTACCTTGAAAAGTGTTTGGAGTTGCAACACGGATTCCTTGCCATTAGGATTCAACAATTGTGCCAGTGCAAGAACTGAAGAAAAAAACCGTGAGAGACACACAGAATATCAGTATGAAGGAAGGAAAAAGAAGTATTTCTCCAAGTTCAGTTAGAGCCAAGAAAGTACTCCAGTGAAAATATGATTGTGAGGGTCTGTATTGATTATTTTTCAATGACTTTTACAGTAATGTTTTACATTTGTATAGAAAAAAAAGGTGATTTCAACAACTGCCAACGCTAGACTCAGTCTGGGACCCTAAAATCAAGCTGTTCTTTCTGACAGGGAATAATAGTAAAGCTTCTGAGGAATTACTTCATTGACAATTTAGTTCACGATGTGCAAAGAGGGGTACAATTCAACTCACTCTGCTGTAACTATATTGACTCGAGTTTTGCAGCAGCAAAAACAGCTTGTGTTTTTTTTTAACATCTTTATTGGAGTATAATTGCTTTACAATGCTATGTTAGTTTCTGCTGTATAACAATCAGCTCTATGTATACATATATCCTCATATCCCCTCCCTCTTGCATCTCCCTCCCACCCTCTAGGTGATCACAAAGCACTGAGCTGATCTCCCTGTGCTATGCAGCTGCTTCCCACTAGGTACCTATTTTACATTTGGTAGTGTACATATGTCAGTGCTACTATGGATAAAGAAGATGTGACACATGTATCCAATGGAATATTACTCAGCCATAAAAAGAAAGGAAATTGAGTTATTTGTAGTGAGGTGGAGGGACCTAGAGTCTGTCACGCAGAACAGCTTGTTCTTGTGTAGACTTAATGACGCAAAATAACACCAATAACAGATACATTGAGAATGAAAGTGTCAATTTCATATAGTTTCTTTTCCTCATAAAACTGCACTTATAGACCATCTGATACATTTTATTTCTCAGTGACACAAAATAATATGTAAGATTCAATAGAGCATCATTGAGCCCCAGCAAAGACAGAAAAATAAAACCTCTGTCAAAACAAGATAGTTTGAAACTTATTTTCTCTGTGTCTTAGTTGCTCCCCAGATTTAAATTTGTTACCCCAAAAATAGAAAGAAAAGAAGAGGAAAAAGAGGAATTATTGGCACTTACTTTTCTTTTCTTGATAACATCATGGACTCACACACTTTAATTTTTTTTTAATTTGAAAATCTAGAGCAAAATTTAGATGTATTTTGAGTATTAAATACGTGCAACTTATAAAAATTTTAATACTC
The DNA here is from genome assembly GCF_059928025.1 of Delphinapterus leucas. NCBI lineage: Eukaryota > Metazoa > Chordata > Mammalia > Artiodactyla > Monodontidae > Delphinapterus > Delphinapterus leucas. The sequence continues at coordinate 7,781,626 of NC_143146.1, forward strand.
AGTGATGATGAAGATGAATGTGTTACACACTCTCCTTAGAAGGGTATTTTGATATATTTGTTGCAAAAATAATTGCCTTATATTTTTTAAAAGCGGTACAAATCTAGAAATGCATCCTAATTAAAATTGAAATACAGATCAATAGTTACTGGATAAGCTTCATTAAAGAATTACATATAAAGGTGAAAACCTATAATTTACATGTCAAATACCAGAAGGATCACAAATTAAATTAATTTATATAATTTCTGGAATTTTAGTTTTTAAAAAAGTTTCCTGAATTAGGTAACTATACTAATTAACTACCTATATTTCTTTTCTCAATTTCCATTACACCTATTAATAAAACCTGTCAGTGTCTGTTCTAAATGGTTACTAAACTGTAGATGAATGCTGCTGCTTCTTTTTCTTCTTCTTCCTCTCTTTCTCCTTCCCCTCCTTTTTCTTCCTTGCTAAGATTTCAATCTTTTCTTTTAGCTTTCCTAAAATAAAATGTTTCAATAATTTTATTTAGTAACTTCTTGATTGCTAAAGGCTTAGGTTGCCTCTGAAAATGCACTATAATAAACAAAGGTATAAAGGATGTCATATATATAACATGTGGGGGGGGTGTATAGTATGGACTTAATTCTTTACTTGAGTTACATCCCTAAATGTGGAATTGCGAAGTGAAAATTTTTAGAGTTTTTGTTGTAAATGGCTAACTGCTCTTTCAGAAATGCTGTGACAGCATACTCTACCACCATCATAGGAGTACAAATCTCTTATTGACTTTTCAATTCTTGTCCTAAACGCTCCATCTACTTTTTCTTAATCTAATCATGAAAACTCTGATCACGTCCCATTTTATCTTTCAGCTTTGTTTACAGTGATTTTTGTCACAGCTTTAAACTTTTTATAAAGTCAAAGTCTTCCTTTAGAGATTTTGTGGTTTTAGAAGTTTTGTCATCTCAAAAAACATTTTTGAAAAATCCCTACATTTGTGTTACATTATTTCAGATTTTACATGTACACCAATTTCCTGTGGAACTTATTTTGATGTCAGATACATATTAGGAATTTAAGTATGCTAGTTCCAAATGATTAATGGTTGTTCCATTATCTTTTCTTAAATAATCTTTCTCTAATGGCCTACTTGTCTCACTAGCATCGTATTTTAAATTCTTAATTATAATTTAGCAAGCTTCTGACCTCTCTAAAATATGTGAGTATCCTACCTCAGTGGTACTTAATCTTACCAGATCAAATTGTTTCTTGTAATATTCCCCTTACAATCCTGGAATGAAAGCGATATTTAATATAACCTACTACACACATATTTTTTAAAAATCAATAAACTGATATAATTCTAATATAAATGAAAAAAGAGAGAGACTCATATTAAAATTATATATATATATATATATATATATTTCAGTGCTTCAGCCCTCCTATCCTAACGGCCATAGTGAAGTAATTAGAATCTTACATCTACTTGAAATGAATAAGATAGGTATGAGAAGAGAAGGAAAACAACATTTAACTTAATATTGTCAACATTTCCTTTAATATATGTACACACACACACACAGAGCTGATTCTCATCATCCATGGTAGGTATGTTCTATAAAGTTCCTGTGAACACTGAATTAGTGTATACTAACCTATTGCCCCTAAGGGGAATGTAAGGTTAGGTTCCTGCAACCCTCTGAGAACAAAGTTTTATCAACTGAAACTCCATTTATGTTCTACAGGTTTGTTTGTCAATTTCCTTGTAAGACGAGCCAGTCTCACCAACTTTGAAAACCTGCTCCTACACATAACCTTTCCTGTATAACCCTTAAGCAGGCATATTAAAAATTATTTCACAGACTCCTGATCTGTCTTACCTGCCTCATACATATTTTATGTGTTTATTAATTTAATAAGCAAAACGTAGTGAGCCAACTGCTTTGGTCATTTACACTTTCTCACTATAATTTTGTATGTTTGGCACACAACTGTTTACTTATTTTATTTCATCTTTGGTGAAGTGTCTGTACAGTTATAGCATCTATAAGAAACGTTTTCAATAAATATCTTAACGCACCATCTCTATAAACCAGGACAACTCTGATGTATTTGTGCCTGTCTATTCAACTACCACTAAAGAGAAAATTTACAAAATGACTTTTTATAAAAAAAAAATTGTAATGATGGTTAAAGACATTCTAATAATAAATTACTAAAAACTAGATTGAGGAAAGTTTAACCAATAGATTAGAAAAAATCTCAACAGTAGTTAAAAAAAAAAAGCCAAAATCTTGAAGAAATGATTTTAGGTAAAGAAGCAACATAATTAAGAAAATCTAACTGGGAAAGAGTTTGGTAGAGAAGAACAATTTTAAGTATATAAAATTGATGAAATGGAATTTTGTTTTTACTTCACTTGTAATTTAAATTATAGAAAACTCTCCTCTGGTAATAGGCAAATAAGCATGCAAATAACCATATAAATTGTTTAAGTCTATCTGTAAAATGTAAAAGTTATCCTTAGCCTGATCAGTCTTTTGAAATGTGTCATACTCCACGAACCATTCAGCATAAAAATTACATGCAAAAATGAGGCAATTGTTCAGATAATTGTTAATGAAAATATATTTGCTGCATCTGGATAATTTAATGCAAGATATAAAAGACTGATTTTTTTGGTGGGGGAAAGATTATAGATATTTGACAATGGACATTTGATGCTTATGGACTTTGTAGAGGATTTAAGAAAACATTTTGTTAATAGTTAACAAGTCTCAGAAAATCCATCAGCACTGAATGTGATAAAGCTTGCTGTAACATATGATAAGATCTTTATGCGCAGGTGGAAACATTTCATTATACTTCCTTGCTATCTGAACTCACAGAGAACAAAACCCACTTGGGCGTGCTCATGTAACCAACAAATGGAATCAATCAAAAGACTCACATAGCATCTACAAACATCAGAGAATACAAACAAAGAAAGTGCAAGCAAATGCATCTCAAGGGCTCTGTTTGCATAGGTCTGGCCTCTCTGAGATCCAGCCACGCTCAGTGCACTAGCTGGAGAGGCTTTCTTAATGCACTGCCTAATGGCTCGGCTCTTCATACCCGACACACGCCATTGCAGCGCATATGTTATACTGCCTGTGTACAGACTCCAAGCTAGAATTGAAGCAACGATCACTCACCCAACTCAAACAAACTTAAAAATTAATGCTGCGAAGGGGAGAAGTGTATTCTGCATCTCCATGAGCTAGTATCTGTGCCAAATTAAAGGACTATCAAAGGGGCATTGAAGAAGCATTGTAGGAAATAGAAAAGAGAAAAAGCTCCTTTAGAGTTGAGTACTTTAATGGAGGGAAGAACACTTTCTATCCAACAGTGTACTCACAGTCATGTATGGGAGTCACAGGTGTGCCCTCAATCACTTATTCAATCCCTTGCAAATTGTTGACCTTTACAAAATTGAAGGCAATTCTCTAGTCAAGGTGAAGTATAAGTAGAGGTGTATGAAACGGCCCCTGATTTCAGTGAGTTTGGAGGCTTGTAGGGAAATCAAGACACATGCTTAGTGTTAATGATACAAGGTGACATCATTACACAAGAATTTTTTAGAGTAGGAAAACGTGCTATTTGAGTTTATAGGTGGAAAAATGAAGAATAAATCTTTAACATGATAACGCCCTTTTTCACTATTTGTAATATAGTATTTTGCCCACAAAATAAAACAAAGCAAAAAATCTAAAATTATGCATGTACCATATCTTATGGAATAAATTACGATACGGTTAAGAGACCCGAAAATGTCGATATCTCTAATAAGTATGTGTTTGTTCCTTATAGAAGCACATATTTAGACAGTATTTCTAATTGTATGGCGGTGATGTGTAAGTACTACCAATTACATCATAACGCTGGTCGTACGTGTACCATTGTTTGGGTTTTCAGTAAAAGAATGACAACCAGGGGGAAAAATGGATGGTGCTAAGCAATATCGCGCTGCCTATTGGGAATTTTACACGGTGTTCAAAACCTTTCACTGGTTTTCAAATGTAATTACTTTTTTCAATTCCATGGTTCACAAATGCATAAGTACCCAAGTATGTGATTCTATTCAATCCATGTGATTTATAAAAAGTCCTAGTGTTACAAGATTCAGGTGGAAACATTCTACCCGATATAACTTGAAAAAGCTCTGGAGGTACAAATATACTTAAGAGTCTCAAAAATATCCATTCTCTTTTAAGGGCCTATATGAGGCATGGGCTCAGTGTATTTGAATATATTATTACCTTCAGCTCATATCTTCTTACCTTTTTAAAAAATTTTATTGAAGTATAGTTGATTTACAATGTTGTGTTAATTCTTACCTTTTAATTCTTGAAAAAGTCAGATGTGTGTTATTACAGAATAAGATATGGAAAATCTGTGTTAAGGAAAATTCATATATGTTTATCCACTAAAAATTATTTAAGTTTAAATGCATGTACTTATAATATTAAGTTCCCTTTTCTCTCTAACAATATAAATCTTTTTAAACAATTTTAGTGGAGACTTTAATATGATGCTATGCACAGTGGTGTTTATTATTACTTACAAGAATATATTTTTGCATTCATATGACATTCTTTCTTCACAATTTATACATCTATGGTTATTTTAATTTGAGAGGAAGAATGAAGTAGTATCAACAATCATTAAATCCAGCCACCATATTTTTGCTTAAGTTCAGGAAAGAGAAACCTCTTAGGGCAATAGACAGATTCCCCAAATTATTGTATGTGATTAGCCAAAGATGAGCAGAATTCTTTTTGTCTCACTGTAAAAGACTAGTGAAGCTTTAATTAATTTACTGCCATTGAACTTCTAGGAAATTATAAATCTTTAGGAAAGCAAAATCTTTGAAACACTTTCATTAGGATAGATTCTCAGAGACACTAAGCAAGAGAGACAATAACTGAAAAACATATTAGTAGTTTTCCCCTTTGTGCTGGTGTTTTGGACTAGAAGAGAAATAAGACTGCTTATCGCATGCTTATTTCTTCTCAGATTGACTCTTAACACTACAGAATAGATGTCGTTGATTCCATTTTACAGAAGAGGAAACTGAAGTTTTGAAAGCAAAGTAACAGAATCGGATTCATGCAGAAAAGGTGGAATTTGGATGTAAGGACATTGTGATTATACCTGTCTTAATCACTTACACAAACCCAAAGGACTTTATTAGGGTAATAAAAAATAAGAGGTCATGGGGAAGTGCTGGGCAGAGAACTCCAAGAAGAGAGGATCTAAGAAGATTACATATAAAGTTGAGGCACCTGCAACTGAAGAGTGAACTTTCTCAGAAATACCAAGACAAGGAGGCATGGAGACCATCTAGGAGAAAGGAGTACATAGAATAGCACTTGCCTCTACCCTGAGTCCATGAAAAGTCTGGTATTGTAAGCAAAGAAAGCAGGTTATATTCATAAGGGAGGTTTTCTTATCTAGAACGAACAGGAAATGAAGCCATTCCTCTGGTAACTTCCTTAGCAGGAGAACACGTTCAGAGATGAGAAGTAGATTCCATCCCCTGTGCCATCTTTGCTCACTTGGTGGTTGAGAGCATGAGTGGAAAAGATTGAAGCTTTCCACTCTAGAACTAGATAAATCCATTGACCTTTAAAATCTCTTGGGGAGAGAGATTCAGTAAGAATAAATTGATGATGAGGACTCTCAAATCGTTTTGATATATTCAGCATGCAGTTAAATCTATGCATCTGACACCTTTAATAGAGAAGGTGCTTGTGTTGTTGAACTGGGTGATTCTTATATTGCACTGTTCATGTGTATCTCCAGAGGCACTCGCAGATATCTGAGCCTCCTTTCCCACGGTTTCAGTAAAAAATAAGGGTTGGACTCATGAGCCTGCATTTTAGAAGGGCTTAGGACATTCCATTTCAAGCATGAATTAACAGAATAACAATATTGAGGAACACTGTTTTAATATTTTTCCTCTTAAAATGAGTCAAAATACATACAACAACCAAGAAAACTCAGCAGCTCTCTGTTGACCCCATATATCTTCCTCCACCTGCTAGCATTTCTTTGTTCTCTTTCAAAGGAAAACGAAAACATTCTTGAAGGATTGTCTTCCCAGGTTGGTCCCTTTTCTCACATTCCACTCACTGTTAATCAATTCTAGTTTGATTTCTGACTTCACTGCTCTATTGAAATCCTCTAGTCAAGCTCACAACAGGGCGCTTGTTCTTAAATCTTTTGAATCCAATTAACATCTCCTCATGAAACCTCTCAAGGCATGTCATAGTTTTGACAACGTCTCCTTTCAAAAACACGTTTCTCTGTTTGTTTTAGGGAAACTATATTCTGCTACTCTCTTATTTCCCCATCAGGTTAAATTTATTCTTTGTCTAATTTTCTCTGTTTACTTCCTATCTTTTATCTATAAATGATATTGTTATTTCATATTCTATAATTTCTGAAAATGAACCATCTTTGCAACCACAATGTAAAGGCACAGCTTATCCTTATATTTTATATGTAAAATAGAATACAGAAATGTATGTGATAAAGGGTTTTTAATAAGTATACTAATGAATACTATACACATGTTTACAGTACTTACATAAATGTCATATGTGGTACTAAAGAGTTGCTTATTTATGATTATTCTTTCTTAAAGGATCACTAATATTTTGTGGATATAAACCAAATTATTCTACATCCTTTAGACATTTCTTAATATAAGTTTTTAGGCATATTGTTGGCTCTGTGAAGTTTCTAGGGTTTGTAGATATGTATAAGATCCTTCAAAAAGGAAATATATCGTGATGGAACAAATTTAGGCTTTACATTCAGAAAAACCTAACTTTTCTTCATACCTCCTTGAATACCTTGGTATATAAATCTGGAGAAGTAACCTGGGCTCCTTGAATCTGATTATCAGTATTTGGAAGAAGGAGGACATTACAGTTTCCAGTAAGGACATTGTCTAGAACAGAGAGAATGTATGCATAGAAATTATCCAGCTCATGAAATGTCAATAAGCAATCACTGTCATTACCATTCATCACTCATCAGGAATGTTTTAAAAGAAAAGGAAAGGTTAAATAACAATTAGCTAGGTCACTAGTGGTGGGAACAAGACAGATTCCAACCAGTGATGAAAAAAATACACCACGGTTGCTGGAGCACCCCCAATCGACCAGGAAGTAATCGTGTTTTCACTGGGAGTACTATAACAATATCTTCTTTTCTGAGTACCTTCTCAATCTGTATGCAATCACTCATTTGCTCTGTGGTCTTGGGCAAGAAAACAAACCTCTCTGGGTCTCAGTTTTCTCATAGATAAAATAGAGTTAATAGTCATGTTAAGGTTAAGGTTAAATTATTTGATTCACGAAAAGTAGTCAGTCTAGTATCTGGGAAATACTGTGTGCTTAATACATGTTAGCTATCCTTGTTCTTATTGTAATTATGGGTTGAGCACTAAGCCATATTCCTTATGTATACTGTCATTAATTCTCACTGACTTTCTATAGAAAAGTAATTTTTTCCCCATTTCAAGATGAGAAAATTGAGGTGTAAAGAGACCAAGCATTTTACTCAGGAACATATAGCAAAAAAATAACAGAGTTGGGATTTGAAGCTAAGTCTGTATAATTTCCAAGCCTGTGCTAATGAATTCTCAGGGTAACTTGTTATTGTTATAAATGTCAATATTCAGCCCTTTAAATAACTTCTTTAAACTTTTGCGATCATGTATCCTTTTCAGTATTTAAAAATACACATATCTACTCTTGAGGCTTAGGAACTATAAGTACAACTGTTGCCTCATTTAATCTTCACTCACAACCATAACTTATGAACGTGGTGTAGTGATTTCATTTTGTACATGTGGAACTGAAGCTTGGATGAATTAAGTGACTTTCCCACGGCTGGACGATTGTAGTTGTAATGAAAAGATCAATAAAAGCTACAACTTAGTTCCTTATTGTCAAACACTTTACTAAAAGTTTCCATACATTAACTCATGTCACACTTCTAATGAAGTTTGTCAAAGGATGATTCACACTTTACAGAGAAAGGAACAGACAGAATCAAGACTCAGATCTGGATTTGCCTAGTTGCAATGCCCCTGCTTTCACAGTTTTGCAAAACGGCTTCCTGCTTACGTCTTTGAGACTCAAAACGTCCTGTAGCCTAGCCCATAGATGAGCTGATTCTTGCTTGGAAAATTTTAGGGACAGGTATTAAACCGTCAGCATCTTGGGTCATAAACTAACTTCAGTGTGGTCCCCATAGAAAGTCTGATTTAGAGCACCTCTCCCTGTTAATGGGCCTTCCAAGAACAGTCAATTGCCTATGGCCTGCCAAGTACTTGAATGAATTAACTTGCTGGATGAACTTATTTTCTAATGTCAAGGTGTCCTGGAGGAAGAAATGAGGTAGAAAATGATAATGCTTAACCCTTGCATAAAAGCTGTCACAGTGACATTAGACCCTATCTTAGAGCAATGGTTTAAAGATTTGGGTTTAGAGATTAAGTAAAGTAGTGTCACTTACTGTTCTTTCCATGAAAAACGAAGGTGAGAGATAACTTTTTACAGGCAAGGGAGAGAAATACAAGAAAAGAGGAAAAAATAACTTCTCTATTACATGGAAGCATAACAGGATGAGTCTTTTTAAACCTGAGAATACCAGCACTGAAAGGCTGGTTGCAATCTGAGACATTTAGTAAGACCATTAATTTTGTATTTCATGCTTTCTAATTGACTTAACTGATTCTATAAATTTGGCTAGGCACCATAAATTTTAAAAATTAAAAATACCGATAGGATTTTATTAGTTAAAATGCTTGGACCATAAGGGCCTCTCTCTAAGTGTTTTCTTTCCCCTTGTACTAAAGTGAAGTCGTTTTTCAGATAAACATCAAAATGGTAAATTGCAGTCTCGTTTTCAGAAACCTTTTCTCTAACGTCTCTGTGTACCCTGCCTCAATTTATATTAAATCAAGTCCACTTTCTCTAAAGGCATAGTTAGCTAAAAGCACTCGGGGAAGGACCAACTTGTAAAATGAAAGAAACTATTCATTACTTTCAAGTGTAAGTTCGAATAGCATTGAGAAAATGCACTAAATTAGGGGTGAAAAGTCAACATACACACAGCTAACAGCTCGTCTTCATGTTAGCAAAAAGACTTTTATATTCTTTTCTTTGGTGGGGGGGTAACCAGTATTTCTTTCCCAAGTATAATGAATCATGTATATCCAAGTAGACTTTAAAATATATTCAAGTAAGACAGTTTTAGAAAATCAGTGTAACACATTTTATAGGAACACTGGTTGGGTAAGTAAACAAATCAAAAGGCAAAAATGGTAAAGAACTAAAGTGGAACTCAAAACTCATAGAGGTGTCTATTTTGAAGCAAATTCATTATACACTGTAAATATGTTATAAAGAAACTGTGTGTAAATATCAATGTTGAGAATTTCTTGGAGGAACTGGGAAAGCAGACTTTCTGAGTGTGTTATGAGCCCACAGAACACGTGCATGTGCCCAAATCCTTAGGAGACAGGAAAGGGAAATGTTCCCTTATACTGCTCCCTTCCAATGCTAATTCTATTTCATATGTCTCCGGGCTGTGCGATACTCCAAATGTGCATGATTATAGATGCATTTCAGCTCTTTTCTGCATTACAGACATGACAGGTGATGTCATCTACTTGACACACTCCAGCTCCCAGCTCTAGTATAAGCAGAATTCTCTATACTAGCTCTAACTGCAACTCGTCCCTACCTCTCAGAAAAAAAATACATCAGAATGAAAATGAGTTGATATTTTGGTAGGGATAACCCTACATTTACTGCAATTATTTTAAAAAGTTAAAAGGAGATGGATTCTTAGTGGAAATAAATTATTCTTTGCTACACCAAGTAGTCAAATGTGACTCACTCCTGTGCTGGGCCACCAAAGTTGCAACCAGAGAGCTGATCTAGGGTCTTCAGCAGGATAAAGCGCACAGGATAAAGGCTGTCAGTGTCCCCTCATCCCTGCCCGCAGATGAAAACCTTAACGCTAGACTTGAATCAGGGTTAGTTTTTGAATGATAAGGGGATCTTGGCTTTGAGATATCTACAACTCAGATGTGAGGGTCAAGTTCCCCACAAAATTGGTATAGGGTCGAGTTCCCACAAAATTGGTATAAAGAGCCATGTGTTAATACTAATTTGTGTTGACCTTTATGGATAAAAGCCAATATTCATAGGTCATAATAAAATATCTTTAAACATGCATTTTTTTCCCTAAGCAAAATTGGGCTACAGACATCATGATACCTAGGAGGACAATATTCCTTCTGGAATGGTCTTCCTGCTCTAGTCAGGACCATGTCCCAAGAAGATCTGTTTCCTTAAGCCACTCCTTAAAATAAACATAGGCTATGCCAGAGCAGAGACAAGTCACTAGGAAGACAGAGGAATTTAAGATAGGAAAATGTAGCAAAAGACTCCAAGCCGCAGAAACAACATTTTTTAAAAATTCAGTGTCTGATGGAAATGTTCAATTTTATACTGATTTGTTGATAAGAAAACATGTAAGGTCAAGGTCTTCAATAAAGTGACTACTGAATTTCCCAGTGCAACGTATATAGTATTACAGATTATTTCCAAGAAGGTCACAATTTTTGAAAATACTTAAAATTGGCTTATTTATCATTCATGATTTAATATCTTGAAAAGTAATTACTCACATAATATAACTAAGGAAGAAAGTACATCCTAAATTTCAACAAAGAAAGATTTTTGATAAATGAGTAAGATTACTTTAGTCATTGGTACAAAGGACACAAGTCTTTAAAATATTTCAGATGTATTATGTTTTATAAAGAGTCAGCATGCATTTTATTTGCATTAAAATATTTAAACATATGATTATTTTCAGGGACAAATCTTTTACACACTGCTTTGATGGACAGCAACAATTATAGTTTAGCCCCTAAGTTCACTATTATTCACTGTTCCTTACCCTGGGCTGTTATTCACAGCCTTTAAGGACTGAAAATTTGAAGCTTTTTCTCTCCAAGTTCTCAACATTACAGTAAATAAATGGAAATTCCTTCTTTGGTCCACAATTTCCTCCTATTTTACAATCCTGCGGCTATGAAGCTTTCAAGTATAAAAAGGATTTATTTCTTTAGTAGCTAGTGTAATATTTATGGTCATTCATTCACTTTTCAGCTGTGAAAATATTGGATTTAAGATCAATCCAGTTACTAGGCTGGTTTTGATGAAACTGATGGGTATGTTTTGAAAATAATTTATATAAAATATAAAAATGGGCCTTCCATTGTGTGTCAGTTTTTTGGTTGCTTCATGTTTGTTTTGTTTTGTTTTTATTTATTTTTAAAAGAATGTTTACTTGACAAGTAAATCATTATTATTTACTTAATTAATAATTAAAGAAATAATTAATATTCTCTCCGGGCTGCTTTTTCCCTTTCCTTCTTCTTTTTGTTTTTTAATTGGAGTACAGTCGCTTTACAATGTTGTGTTAGTTTCTACTGTACAGCAAAGTGAATCAGCTATATGTATACATATATCCCCTCTTTTTTGGATTTCCTTCCCTTTTAGGTCACCACAGAGCATTGAGTAGAGTTCCCTGTACTATACAGTAGGTTCTCATTACTTGTCTATTTTATACATAGTATCAATAGTGTATATATGTCAATCCCAATCTCCCAATTCATCCCACTCCTACCTCTTCTCCCCTTGGTAACCATAAGTTTGTTCTCTACATCTGTGACTCTATTTCTGCTTTGCAAATAAGTACATCTTTGAAAGAAATAAGAAAATGTAACATTTAGGGAAGAAATAAATGTTATGGTTCAGGGAAAAGTAGACTATTTGTAATTTAAATTATTCAGAATTATCTTTCCACTTGGATTAGGTTTATTTAAAAAAACTATTAACTAGTCCTTTCAAATTGCTTTTATTTGTGGAAGAACTTACAGATAAATTTGTTACCTAGCACATTTCTTCTTTACCAAAAATTATATAATTATATATATACTCACACACACACACGAGAATGAGACTAAATATTCTATTAATTTATCAATTAAAACTAAGAGCTATGAAGATTAACATTTCTTTAAAATTTTTTAAATGAAATATAAAATATTTCTTACTAATCTACACAGGCTAATTTTGCCTGTTCTAAGACTGCTTTTAAGATCAATTTTCAACCCTGTTTTTCATTTACATTTGCTCTCTAAGCCACAGGTCCCCAGACGGTATTTCCTTCATGTACATCACTTTAGAGAACTTCCGTGCCCTTTAAATCTGGGCACGATATGCATCTAATTCTAACCCATCGATTTCTCTATGAATGAATAACTCGAGACACAGAATATTATTTCATCATTGCATTTATAACTTATTTGTATATAAGACTTGGAGCTCCTCAACCCCAACCCACGTGTTAATCTTTTCTAATTCCACAGTATTAGCACCTAGTAGTTGCTCCGTAAGAAGCGTAGTGTTGGTAATAAGGTTCCCTTGAGCTGACAGTGGGATCTACGCAGATATGCGTGTATAGATTTATGAATGGACAAATAAAGGAATGAGTGAAAGTATCTGGATTTAACCAGAGAAGAGAAATTTTACACAGAAAACAGAAATAATCTTCTAAAAGTGGTCTTAAAAAAGGTTTAATCTAGTTCACTGTGAAATCTTTTAAACTGAAATCAGATTTCTATCTCAACAACAGCTTGTCCCCTTGGCTTACTGTTCTTTGAAATGTCAGATCAAATTTCTTAGAAGGCATTTGTTTGTTTGCTGTGAGTCAGAGCGCTTTTCCTGTGCACCTGTTGTCAACCATCTTGTTTTGGTGGACAGTTGTCACCCCTTATCTGTGGGGCATGCGTTCCAAGACCCCCAGTGGATGCCTGAAACCAGGGATAGTACCAAACCCTATATATACTATGTTTTTTCCTATACATACATACCTATGGTAAAGTTGAATTTATAAATTAGGCACTGTAAGAGACTCACAACAATAACAAATAATAAAATAGAACAATTATAACAATATACTGTAATAAAAGGTATGTGAGTGCAAAATATCTTGTTCTACAAATTTAATGCCTTGTCCTTCTTAACTAAGCACTTATCAAGCACTGTGGCCATAACTTCTGCAGTTTAGATGGGACACCAAAACTAGCACAAATTTTTTTCCTTCTTCACAATTTCATGGATAGAAGATTAATTCTTACTGTAGATATTACCAACCTCAACATACTTCTTTTTTTTTTTTCCTGTGAAGTCTAGAACTTCCAACTTTTCACTTAAAGGAAGCATTTTACAGCTTCTCTTTGGCATATCTGAATTGCTGGCATCACTACTCTTGCACTTTGGAGTCATTATTAAGTAATAAAATAAGTTCACTTGAACACTAGCACTGCAACATTTGATCCGCTGATTTATCGAGCAACTACTAAGTGACTATGAGGCAGGATGTGCTGGACAAAGTGTTGACTGACATCCTGTACAAAAAGGAGCAGGTCACGCAAGATTTCATCACACTACACAGAATGGCTCACAATTTAAAGTTTATGAATTGTTTATTTATTGGATTTTCCATTTAATACTTTTGAACTGCAGTTGACCATGTGTAACTGAGACTGCAGAAAGTGATACTACGGTTAAAGGGGGGATGACTATACTTGCTTAATTCCAAGTATCTGAACCTATATTCTCATCTCCATATGTTAACTTAAGTATTAAATGTATTATTGATGTTTGAGACATAGCTTGCCTGAAGAATGACTCCCATTCTTCAGTTTGATAGAAATAAAAATTTATTCTGCTACAATAAAAAGATCTGACATATGAATCTTAATTTTGGTTAAGTCTCAATAATACAAAGAATAACTTGAACCCTGAGCTGGTTCTGTGTAGAGTTATAAAATAAAACATAAACTTTAAAAAGTAAAATGACATTTACTTCTTTAAAAAAAGTCCTATTTACTTGTTACAGTGATGGAACTAAAGTCACTCAAATACAAAAAAAAAAAAAAAAAAGTTTGACAGTCATTAAATAAATAAAACTTTTGAATCTGAAGAAGCCAGGTTCCAATCCAGCATCACTCTTTTACTATCATTGTGGCCTCAGTCAAGTTACTTGGCTTCAGCTCATTAATCTGTAAAATCATTTGAATAATTCCTTCCTCCCAGGATTGTGAAAATCAAGTGGAATAATGCAGCACAGTCTCTGACTGGAGATGGAATAAATGATGAGTATGAAAAATGTTTTTATAAGACAGTATTTGACAAAAACCAGAGTTAAAATGTAAGTGTATTATGGGGAGAGGATAACTAGTTAACAGTCATGAACACAGTAAACTGTATCTATTTAGCATTTTTCCACCTCAGAGCAAAGACCCTGGTGAGGACAGAGGACAGTTGATTTTTGATAGTATCCTGGAGGATTGGTGACGGGAGGACAAATAGACTCCATGAGTTACTTGATGTTTGGTCCTGCCAGGACACCCCTTCAATCTCTGGAGCCTGAAAAGGAGACACATAGTGACAGGTTTCAACAACTTCACCTGTAGGATCATGCAGTTTAGTGAGGGCTGACCCACCTTGACATAGTTATTCCCTTATATAGTCCACTAAAAAGGATCACTCCCAAGGTAAAACTTTGAATGGTAGAGAGAAGGAATCTAAGATTATCATCAAGGCTGAAAAAAAGAGAACAGACAACCTATAGAAGCATGATTGTTACAGAAACGGAACAGACACCCTATAAAAAGCATGTCTTGTCCCACTAAAGACTGACTATCCTCATTACTTAAGGCCAAATCAGATGTTAGTTCAGCAGTGGTACTAGGGAACACTTCAAATATTTTTCAAAGGGCTAATATATATTAAAAATACAGTAGTGTTTTGTATCTTTATGGCTTCTTTACACTTGTTTATTTTTGGGTTTTTTTGTTTTGTTTTTACTAATGCATATAAGATGCATTACATGAATGATTTGCCACAAGATACTCCACTTCAGATTGATGCTATATTTCAAACGGAGACGATCGTAATCACTGATTGTATAAAAGCTCAGAGGACACTTGAAGGAGCACAGAATTGCTTTTCCTTTTTATGAAAAATGTAGTAGGACTGTGGAATATTTTTTGCTAGATCAACGTCAAATCCACACCTCAAGTCACACTAAAAGAGGTTCCATTCTAAAACCACAGGTTTCATGTCACGCAAGTTTTATGTATTCAATTTACTATATTTTTTCAAGATTGGATCACCACAAATAGGTCTTTTATGGACAAAATTCCTTCAGTGCCCACCGACCACACACGCACACAGCCTATGAGATAAAGCCATACTCCTTAGCTAAAAACAGAGTGGCTAACCCAGCTTGGTTCTAAATGTGTTTATTCAACTATGTTTACTTCTATTTATCTACAGAAAAGTCTAGAATACATTGGTTTGTTTACTCATTTTCTCTTGAAAATATGTCTTCCTTAGTTAGAGCCTCTTTTACTTTCCCTCAAGGTGCAACTCATCTGTAATTCCTGCCTTTCTTTCTACCCCTGCTTTCTGTCTCTCACTGCCCCCTTCCTCGTTCCCTTCAGGCATCAGTCACTTATTTTTTGATGAAATGTTTCATACATTTAAAAGTATCCAAAATAGTTGAACTTGCACATTACTCATCACAAATTTTAAGAACTATAATGTTACAAATATCTCAGAAATCCTTTGTTTATCCCTCCCTGATGGTATTTCTCTCCGTCTTTGCCTCTCACCCAACCCAGAGGTCACTACTATTCTGAATTTATTTTCCACCATGAAAAAAAGACCAAGCCCAGTGCTTGGGCTGGTGTAGTGGACACTGGAAGGCATCGTCCATGGTCTTGCCATGAATAACGTGTTGTAGTTGCTGGGATTACACTGTGTGGAGAGCCTTTGGCTATGAGTCCCTTCATGGCATTGCTGGTCTTCATGTGGCCACCTTGTTTGGGTCATTAGAGTGTGACGGGTATTAAGAGCTGGCCATTTCAACCTCATGGGGAAGAACTTCGGAGGATCATTCTGCCTCCGGATTTCTTTGTGAGAATGGCCAAGCTGGTTGGTAAATCGGCTTCCCAGACTAACTTCTCTGTAGTCCCAATTACTTCAGGTTGGACTGAGGCTCTTCATTGCAGTGTTGAATAAAAGTACCAAGGAGAGGCATTATGTTTCACTGCTTTTATTTCATCCTTCAGTATGATAATTGTGAATGTTTATTGGAAGACTTTGGAGCAGTGCCGTCCACTAATCACGTGTTGTTATCGATCACTTGAAATATGGAGGCTGCAAACTGATGTGTATCAGCAAGTATACTAGAAGTAAAAGAGTATGAAAAAGAATGCAGAATATCTCATTAGAGATCTTTTTTTGACAATTTGTTGAAATAATAATATTTTGTATTTGGACTGAATAAAATATATTATCATATTAATTTCACCTGTTCCTCTTTTTAAGTTTTTTTAATATGGCTACTAGAAAGTTTAATATTGAAGAAATTCTCATTTGCTGAATACCTTTTTATGTGAATGGGTATGGAGGTCTTATAAAATTCTTTCTTTCTGCATCTATGATATAATCTTTTATCAGTTAATGAGGTGAGTTACATTGATAGATTTTTCTAAGGGTCAGTCTTCCTTACCCTTGAGTGATTCAATCCAACATAATCATATATATTTTTTAACTATAATACAGGATTGGTGCATTAATATTTTACTTAGGTCTAATGACTGTTAACTGATGTTATTGGTGTGTAATTTTTCCTTCTGGTTCTGTCCTTGTCAGGTGTTGATGTGAAGGTAACACTAGACCAACAAAATGAGAAGTGAGTCTGATGAATTTCAAGGGTAGGTTTTTTGCTCAAGATAACAGTTTTTAAATGATCTTAGAAACATTAATACTTTTCAATTTTACTTGTATTAATTTTGGTAATCGCAAATTTTGTATTTATTATTTATTTTCTTCTACATCCTTTGAGCGACTCTTGTCCTTTCGAGGATTTCTTAATCTAAAATTAGCTAATATCCTATGTTAAACCATAATGGAAAAGAATAGATAAAAAAGAATGTGTATAAATATATATGTGTGTATAACTGAATCACTTTGTTGTACAGCAGTAATTAACACAATATTGTAAATCAACTATACTTCAATAAAAAATAAAATAAAATTAGCTAATTCTTTTCCAGTATACTCCTTTTTGCTAGAAATTTTCTCCCCATTAATACCTTATATGAATATCAATTAAACTAAACTTTTCAATATTTTGTTTTTGTTCAATTGTATTTTCTAATATGTTGTCAGATCTTTGTTGTTCATTATGCTGTGTATTTAAAAATCCAACGATATAAAATATCTTTAGTAAACTTTTTATTACTTGTAATAATATTATTACGGTTAGAGAATGTGGTAAATATTTCTACTATGTGCCTAAACAATACAATTTTCACAAATGTTCCCTGGCCTCATAGGTGTTGTCTTAATATTTTAGTCAAATATTCTTTTTTAACTCCCAGAATTAGTCATTATCATATTTATTATTATCTTATTAAGTCGTGTCTAGAATTGTCTCCAATTTTTTATTGGTAAAGTGTTTTGATTCCAATTTCTGTTTTTTAACTTACTTAATATTGTGTATATACGTATTTATATGCAGTAATGAAAAAATCTACTATATTAATTTTTAATAGTAATTTTGATTTTTTTCCACTGATTTTTGCTCATGGTGGATTTTTTCTCCTCGTGTGTTAGCTAAGAGCCTTTTACTGGAGAGATATCTGTGTTAGTTTATGTTGGGTTCCCATGTGTTACGTATTTTTATGCTAATTGCTCTGCTTGACATTTCCTGGACTACTCAGATACTATAAACGCAAAGTCCAAAGTCAAGCCTGGGGAAATATATTCCTGAGAAGTGTATTTTATTTCATATCATCTCTTGTGCCTACAGCAGGAAAGACATGTTCCTTGCTTTGTCCCTGTTCAGTGGCGGGACTTTTTTAGAAATGCTAGTGGCCACTTCACTCTCCCTCCTTTGTGGGTTAAAGACGCTCTATTTCTCATTCCAAAAACCTTTGAATGTTTAAATATCCTGAGAATAGCCAAACAGAGATCCATCTTAACACTCTTTTTACAGTTTCCTTTTCATTTTTGTCCCTTAGGGATTTTCCTCGTTTTTTGTGTCAGCTCAGTTAATCCTTTAAAGGATCATTTATTAAAGTTTACCCAGCATTTTTTAGATGTTTTATTATGGTATATAGTCTGTCTTTTTGCAAGAACCTTACTTTGTTGATTTTCGTTCCATTTACTCTTCTTTCTATCTTTAAAAATCAGAGCCATGACACATGTTTTCTCTAAAGATTTCCAAAATGGCTCCCAGGATGATTAATTTTATGTGTCACCTTGACTAGGCCAACGGTACCCAGATATTTGGTCAATCACGTCTGGATGTCACTGTGAAGAAATTTTAAGGTGAGCTTCACATTTAAATCATTAGACTTTGAGAAAACAGATTATCTTCCATGATGTGGGTCTTCATGCAAACGCTTTAAGAAAAACACTGATGTTCCTCAGAAAAAGAACAGATTCTGCCAGACTGCCTTGGATTCAAGCTGTAACATCTCTTCCTCCCTGGGTCTCCAGGATCATGGCCTACCCTGAAGATTTTGAACTTGCCCATCCCACAATCATGTAAGTCAATTCCTTAAAATCAATCTCTCTCTCTCAGGATGTGTGTGTGTATAAAAAATATTGCATTGGCCAAAAAGTTCATTTGGGTGTTTCCCTTACATCTTACAGAAAAACCCAAACGAAATTTGTGGCCAACGAACTTTGTAGCCTATATATATACACACACACACATATATATATATCCCTGACTGATACAGCTCTACCCTAAATTCAACTTTCCTTTCTGAAATTCATAAAATCATAGAATGAATGTGGAAAATACCTATGCCTTCATAATTCTGCTGTTTTAACAATATTTTTATCTCTCAGCACACTTCCTCAAGTCATAAAATTCCAGAATTGATGGTTGAATCAAATGTTCAGGGTAGTTATTTTAATTCTACCTCCCTGAATTTGAAACACTGTTTCTATATTTTCTAGTCTGCTTCATCTCTCACTTTTGCTGACGTTTTCCATTCTCATTGGCATATGTATTTTCAACTAGACGTTGCTTATTAAATTTTTTAAAAGGACATCAATTGTCAAGCAACGGAGTGCTTAACCCAGTCGTATTTGATATGCTTAACACCAGATCGAATTTTTCGTGTACAAAAATGCGGTTAAACAATCAAATCTAATTTGCATAAATCTTAGAAAAACTACTGAAAAAGCATAGCATAACAATGGTATTAATAATATAGAAATAAAAACATATTCTATTTTCAAATATGTGTCAATAAATCATTGGTTTTTTTCACAGCAGTTTTCTGCCTCCATTTTACTTTCTTTTCTTCAAAAATGCTCTTATTTGTGTTTAAGGGCAATTGCATTTATATATTTGGGATAACTGTTAATGAATATAGCATCTAATACAGGTTTAGGTGTCCTTTTAGCGTCTGATTTTGTACGATTATGATAATGTGTAAATGTTATTTTAATTTATTTTTTAGGTGTAACTCTATTTTCCTTGCCAAAATCTATATTATAAGCCACAAAATGTTGACTCTATTTTTTTCACTGTTTCAGGATGTGTGCAGTTTGACAGTTTTCACTTAAACTATATGAGTAGCATAGAAACAGTCACTCAGAAAAGGAAGTTTGGGGACTTCCCTGGTGGTCCAGTGGTAAAGAATCCGCCTTACAATGCAGGGGACGCGGGTTCGATCCCTGGTCTGGGAACTAAGATCCTACATGCCGCAGGGCAACTAAGCCCATGTGCCACAACCACTGAGCTTGCGTGCCTCAGCTAGAGCCCATGCACCACAACTACAGAGCCCATGTGTCCTGGAACCTGTGTGCCACGACTAGAGAGAGAAAACCCGCATGTCACTAGAGAAAACCCTGCGCACCACAACAAAGATCCCACATGCCACAACTAAGACCTGACGCAGCCAAAAATAAATTAAATAAATAAATAATAAATAAATCTTTAAAAAAAAAAAAAGAAACAAAAAGGAAGTTTTTGGTAATAATTTAACTTTATTTCTTGTGCTTCTATGTAAAACTTAAATTCTCAGCAGTGATTCTTATGTGCCAAATGGTAGTTTTAAAGCTTGTGTACGGGTTACCATTATTAACAAGCTATAATGGTTAACTTTTTTCCCTAATTCATACCTGGGGGTTAAAGATTTCAAATTAAATTAGTCATAATTTGAAAGTAATTAAAAATTGTATCCATTTCCAGCTGGAGATCCAAAGGTTTTCTCATCTTTCAATGCTGGTTTCTTAAAGAAAATGGTAAGTGCTAGAACAGCTTTGGTAAATATCTTTTGTAAAATCTGACAATTGTTTAGATAAACCAAGTTCTTTCCCTGGCAAAAGTCAAACTCCATTTAAGTAAATGAAGTGCAGAGATAAATGTAGAAAGACCCCCAAACAAGCTAGTCGTGTCTTTAAAATGAACAGAGAAGAAATCCCACTCACTTATTTGTAAAACATTCAAATATCCAGAAAATTACTGTTTTTTCCAACTGCTTTTTTTACGTTACATAAGAAAGAATTTTAACTTCTGTTCCGAGAGTTACCCAATACCTAGTGACCCCCCTCCACCAGTTGCACAAAGACTGAAAAAAAGAAAGGGAAAAAACCCACCCTGAGTCAGTTGTTTTCTGCCTCCTTGAAGCACCTAAGGACTAAAAGTCATGGGCGTTCATGTCAGTGAAATGTTGAGGTAGAATAGTCCTTCTCAATCCATATGGTTTAATCCTTTTTTTTTTTTTTTTTGTGACTCAGTCAAATACACCAGAGTTTTGCATTGTAACCCAGAGAAGGGGAAAAGTACCTCATATTTGAAAACCAATAACAGAACAGTGGGGAGCTCTGTTTTCTCTCACTGTTCCTTTGTAACCTGATGAGGTCTAAGAATTTGTCAAGTTTTCACTGACTATACGCAGCCCAGAATATCCCCTCCTTCTTTTCCTTGGAGGGATTTGGTGAATCCTAAAGTTTTATTTTAAAATATAATTTGGAGATAGCACGTCATGTTTATCAACTCAAACTTATCTATAGGCATTTGTCCTGGGACCTCATTATAAGAGTTTGCTACATGTGAAATTTAACATTACAGACACCTTCTTAAGATTGTGTAGAAACATAAGATGTTAGAGCAGAAAGGGACCATGGTGAATTATTTAATTCAACTCCTAAAATTTACCTGAGGAAACAGATTCCAAGAGGTCGAGTTAGGGTTGAGATAGGTTTTGAAGGAGTCCAGGCTAGCCAGCAAAAGAGCTGGGGTAACACAAGACAGGCCTTCAAGAAACAACCATTTGAATGAACCAATGCATGACTGTATGAATGGAACTTAATGCCCCTGATTTAGAGTCTACTGTTCTTGCGCATTGGTTTGCTGTTTCCAGTACCTCGTGTTGCCTTCTACAGAGATCATTTCCACTCACACCTTCATTCTTCAACACAATATGATCATTAAGAAATAGTGAATTAAAATCTACAACTTGGTCATAGTCACAAATTAAGCTTCTAAAGTATTTTTAAAGTATTGCTTTTTAATATTTTCAATATTTAACAGCTCACTGCTAGTGTGTGTTAGAAATATAGATATCTTTGGTGGAAATACTGGTTTTGGTAATCCACATGACCCTTCATTTTTAAAGCCCTTTCTTAAAATGCCAAAAATTTTACCACTGTTTCTAATATGAGATCAAGTAGAAGGGAAATAAATATTTATATGCATTTTTGAAATTTTATATCACTTATATACATATTCCAAATATCACATCTACAGTCCATTAAGAAAACAAAACAAGCAGGAAGAGATATTTTATTCTGGAAGAGGGAAGGCCTGTATTTAAACACAGCATAGAACTGTTACTGTTTGTGGAGCTTTCTCTTAAAACAAACATTGATTTCTTATGTCTCATCATTTTCGAGTCTTATTTTAAAGCGTTTTGCCCATTAAACTTCAGATAAAATGCAGTTAAGTGTACTATTCCCATTAGTACACCATTAATACTATTCCAACTAGTTTTAAAATTACTAGTCATGCTAATATCATCATTTATTGAGATCTTATCACAAGCAGGCACTGGTCAAAGTGTTTTACATGTAATAACATGTTTAATCATCACAGACACCCTAGGAAGCAAGTATTATTTTTCTTTTTTTTTTAATAGCTCCTTATTGGAGTATAATTGCTTCACAATACCGTGTTAGTTTCTCTTGCACAACAAAGCAAATCAGCCATGTGCCTACACATGTCCCCATATCCCCTCTCTCTTGAGCCTCCCTCCCATCCTCCCTATCCCACCCCTCTAGGTCATCTCAAAGTACCGAGCCCATCTCCCTGTGCTGTGCTGCTGCTTCCCACCAGCCAGCTATTTTATATTCGGTAGTGTAAAATATGCTACTCTCACTTCACCCCAGCTTCGCCCTCCCACCCGCATGTCCTCAAGTCTATTTTGTATGTCTACCTCTTTATTCCTGCCCTGTAACTAGGTTTGTCAGCACAACTTTTTTTTTTTTTTTAAAGATTCCATATATTTGCGTTAGCAAATGGTATTTGTTTTTCTCTTTCTGACTTACTTCACTCTGTATGACAGACTCTAGGTCCATCCACCTCACTACAAATAATTTAATTATTTCTTTTTTATGGCTGAGTAATATTCCATTGTATATATGTGAATCAGGCTCCCTGACTTCAAACTATACCACAAAGCTACAGTAATCAAGACAGTATGGTACTGGCACAAGAACAGAAATATAGGCCAATGGTACAGGATAGAATGCCCAGAGGTAAACCCATGCATATATGGGCACCTAATTTACAACAAAGGAGGCAAATATTATTTTTATCTCAACTCTCCTGATGCAGAAATTCGAGGCCCAGAGAGATTAAGTAATTTTGGCAAATGTCACACAGCTGCTAAGCAGAAGAGATATAAAGTTCAAACCCTGGCAATCTGGTGCTCTCTTGTCATTGTATTGATATTAGTTACAGTTTGATCAGCAAGGTAGAATCACTATGAGTGATACAGGATAAAGGACACATTAAAATAATTAGCCCTTATCATATTGTGGCATCTGGTTAAACAGTCTGTATGTATGGTTGTGGCTTTTGCAACTAGCATTGGACCTGAAGTTGGCAGGACCAAGATCAGGAAGGGAAGTAAAGGAGAGCACGGAAAAAATGGAGCCCATGTCTGTCTCTGTGACTTCAGCCCTGAAGGTGTGGGTGACCCACAGAATAAGCTGGTGTCCTTCACAAGAAGATACAGGCACAAGCTTATTCCAGGATTTGGAAGATTGAAGGAGGACATTAGGGTTCTCAAAAGCAATAGAATCAATAGGATAGAAATAGATATAGTTAAGAGGAGATTTATTATAGGAATTGACTCTTGGGATTATGGAGGCAGAGAAGTCCAGAGTCCGTGTCTGTAAGCTGGAGAACCAGGGAAGCCAGGGGTATAATTCAATCTTAGTCTGAAGGCTTAAGAACTAGGGAAGTCAATGGTATAAGTCTCAGTCCAAGTTCAAAGGCTTAAGAATGAGGGTGGGGTGGTAATGGTATAAATCCTGTTTGAGTCCGATGGCCTGAGAACCAAGAAAGCCAATGTCTGTGGGCAGGAGAACATGGGTGTCCCAACTCAAGCAAAAAGAACAAATTCTCCCTTCCTCCGCCTTTTTGTTCTATTTGAACCCTCAATGACCTGGACGAGGCCCCCCTGCATTGCTGAGGGTGATCTTCTTTACTTAGTCTATCAATTTAAATGTTAGTCTCTTCCAGAAACATTCTCACAGGCACACCAAGAAATAATGTTTTACCAGTTGTCTTAGCAACAGTCAAGTTCACACATAAAATTAACCATCACAGAGGAGGCCCGGCTGCTTCCCCACACCAACCAGGTGAGCCACAGGACAGAACAAAGTACATGAGCTACAGCAGCCGCAGGACCTGAAGCAGCCCCAGAGCTTGATAAGGTCTTGGCTCTATCACAGGCAAGGGCATTCTGGGAAATGTAGTTCTCAGTTACTCAATTTGACAAAGTACAACATGTCCACTGTACTAAACTTCCTGTAACCAAGCAAGACATGGAAATATCAGTAACTGTGTTTAACTTCACGTGAATGGAAGCACCAAATCCTTTTATGACAGCAGTTCACTTAACATAGGTGTGATCAGGAGAGACTATATTGCCCATGCAAGAAGACGAACTGGATAAAAAAATTTGAGCCAGAATCAAGAAAAATTACTGAAAAGATAGGAAAATTTAGAAAAAGAAGATTTTGCTTTGTTGATTCCATAATGTGTCTGAAGTTGATTCTATTAACAGGAAAATATTTCTCAAATTTTGTTAGTGAGAGTTATGTGAATATCTATCAATTATGCAGAATTGGACACTTGCCAATTATTTTCTGAAATGAAATGTAGATGTTACGTAAAGTCTTCTGTTTAGACCAATATGGCAGATAAGTACCCAGCAAAACCTTCTGGCTGAACCTGTTTAAAGTGTTGGATAAAAGTGTAAAAATGACCTGGTAAGAATTTGACAGATATTCAGATAAAAAAAATAATTCAAAGAGGAACCAAGAAATATGAGAAAAGCTATGAGTCAGGCAGAAACACAAGAATCAAGTTACCATGGGTGAGATCTAGCAGAAACTAAACCTCAATTATGAAATTATTTGGAATAAAAATAAAATATTGACATTTGAATATTTAGCATGTTTAAATCAATTAGCAAAGAGATTAAAAGTGTAAGTCTTGGTCATTTGTTATTCTTCAAGATAAATTTAGAAGAGGGCTCATAAATACTTCTAGAAATGAAAAATGTAATAACTATAATTATATACAAATTGGAACAGTTTAAGAGCAGATAAATACTGCTAGATAAAAGTTTAGTGAATTGGAAAAGAGAACATAAGAAATTATCCCCAAAATGACAGGAAGTCAAATAGGTGGAAATTATGAAAAGTTATGAGACTATAGATGAAATGTTGGACTTCCCCGGTGGTCCAGTGGTTAAGACTCCATGCTTCTACTGCAGGGGCACAGGTTCCTTCCCTGGTCAGAGAAACAACTTGACTTTGTTCATTTCATTTATTTATTTTAAATTTCATTTTCTGATATTCTCTCTCTCTTTTTTAAATTTATTTATGTATTTTGGCTGCCTTGGGTCTTTGCTGCCGTGCATGGGCTTTCTCTAGTTGCAGAGAGTGGAGGTTACTCTTCATTGCGGTGTGTGGGTTTCTCATTTCAGTGGCTTCTCTTGTTGCTGAGCTGTCACAGGGCTCTAGGTGCACCGGCTTCAGCAGTTGTGGCTTGTGGGTCCTAGAGTGCAGGCTCAGTAGTTGTGGCGCACGAGCTTAGTTGCTCCGCGGCATGTGGGATCCTCCCAGACCAGGGCTTGAACCCGTGTCCCCTGCATTGGCAGGCGGATTCTTAACCACTGCACTACCAAGGAATTCCCTGATATTTTCTTAATTATCTCTGCTCATCCACGTTCTAATAACATTTCAAAGCAATCTTTCATCACCTCCTCTGTCCTCTGTAGCTCACTCTGTAGCTTTATTCACAGAATTGAATGATCCATTTAAGATGCAGACCTTCTGAACCTTCTAAAGGATTTCCGTCTCTGAGAAAGTGCTAAAGTCCTTATCTGACCTTCAAAGTCCTACACAATCTAGCCTTAGCCTCTCGTCATCTCTTGACCCCATCCCTTTAATCACCGTCTTCCCTGACTTCCTTTGTTTTCATGTCACTCCAGCCATCTCACTGCTTCCTGACTTCTCCAGGCAATTCCTGCCACAGGGCCTTTGCCCTCACTGTTTTCTTTGCCTGGAACCCACTTCCCCTCCCTATATATATGTAACCTTCCTCGCTTCCTTCAGATTTCCTTCATAGCACTAATTAATAACTAACATTATGTATTTGTTTACTTGTTAAAAGCTCATCTTGTATCGCGTCTAATTGCCTCTTCACATAAATGGAGGATTTCTTATTTTATTCAATATTGTACTCCTAATGTCTGAGCAATTCTTGGCAAATATTATTCACTCCTATAAATATTTAATGAATAAATGAATGAACAAATAAAGAAATGAAAGTAATAGGTCTCAAAGGTTTTCAAACTGAAAACATTCCACTAATTGGATTTCTCAAAATTGTAGACAGCCATTTTCTCCAGTTGCAATAAGCAAGGGGAGTGCAGCGGTGAGTTAATGGTGCTGCTTTTGTTTTTAAGAAGACCTTTAAAGAAGGCAATGGTAAAAATACAGAATGACACTTTCTCATTACCTTGAAGTTTACCATCTGCTTTGAACAATTTCTACATGACAGTAATTATGTTTTCAAAATATCTCATAAATTATAATTGGAAAAAACATTTCTCCCTGTCTCTCACTGAAACTTTAAGATAATTCTTCTTTTTCTACTTAATGAGCTGACTGCATCTGTATATTACTGTTGAACCTCATATTTGCTTGACTATAGAATTCAAAGATATTGATTTTGGCCTGTAAGATAGTTAAATCCCTAGTTACTTCAGAGACTACTTACTTACCTTCATGATATCCACCTTTGGAGAAAAGAGATCAATAGGGCACTCCTGTCTGATCCTCAGAGTTGAACTTCTGCCATTTTCCCCAAAGGACACACTTATCTGGAACTCATTTCCTCTTCATTACAACAAAGCTAAGGTCCTTGGCCTTCGGGAAACTACTCAATATTAATTTGTTTAGTTAAGCTTTTACCTAATTGATGAGGTGGAAAGAGTAATTGAATTGGTAGGAAATCTCAATACATATTCATATTGCTATACTTCTGAACATATTCATACATTTCCATAAGTTTCATTTTATTACTTAAATTTAACAATGATAACTACTCACAGTTTCCTTAAAATCTGCCGTGAATTTACTTCTCATTTCTGAAATTCTATTTTTCAAATATCCTATGTAGATTTTACAAGGTAGAGCTAGGTTATTAAGATTTATGCTGTGATATGCATTTAAATATAACATGGGATATTTTATTCACTTACCACAGTAAACAAAAATTGATGGGACAAGATTGTTCTATAAAATAATAGCCATGATGCCCTGAAAACATAGTATGACTATAATACTTCACTATATTTAAAAATACAATAGGAACCAAAGTGATATTTATTTCAGTATAAAGAAAATAAACATGCAGTCAAGCATGATTTCATTAAAAATATATAGAGAACAAGCGTATGGATACCAAGGGGGAAAGGGGGTTGGGATGAACTGGGAGATTGGGATTGACATATATACACTATTGATACTATGTATAAAATAGATAACTAATGAGAACCTACTATATAGCACAGGGAACTCTACTCAATGCTCTGTGGTGACCTAAATGGGAAGGAAATCCAAAAAGAGGGGATATATGTATACATATAGCTGATTCACTTTGCTGTACAGTAGAAACTAACACAATATTGTAAAGCAACTATACTCCAATAAAAATTTTTTAAAATTAAATTTAAAAAAATAATTTATTAGATGTACAGTTGCTGTAAAGTGAGTAAACTCCAATAAAAATTTTTAAAAATAAAAAATATTTATTAGATGTATAGGGAGGTCAGTTGGTTTATTCCTTACCTGTTAAGTGAATAGAATTGGGAAAAATGGAATATATTAAATTTGTAGATTTCACGGAGGTAAATGTATTTGATTAGGTTACTAAAATATACAATTTTAATAAACACTTCAAAGTAAATGTTTATGTGTTTTAAACATTTAAATTAATACTCAGGGTGGAGCTTTCAATTTATGTGGTACAATGATGCTTTGTGTATAATGACATTACCCCAAACCTTTTGTTTATTATCCACAAATGTCTAAAGAGTTATGCCACTTGCCTGGCTAAGTAAAAATCCAAAAAAAAAAAAAAAAAAAAAAAAGAGGCTGGAATTCTCACAGAAATGACTCCCCATATGATACTTTGCTGATGTCATGGAATTTCATTCAACCTATTGAATCATCATTTCCCAATTATGTTTTCCTCTATTTTATAGTTAACATAGGAAAATAATAAAGGTGTATTTCTTTGACTTAATATGAATATCAAAAGAACTATCTTGCAATAGAGTCTTATTAAATCCAGTTGAAGTAAAAGCTAATGATTTCCTGCTAAGCTGTTAAAAAAAAATGCCTTGACATACATGCAATGTCTACATAATATTATTTTCTTTTGCCAACCCTTGACAGAAAAATTATGCCCAGAATTTTGGAAATCTCGCCTGGGGTTCACATGTCCCTAATAAATAATGACAGAGAATTGGGCAAACCTAGTGGTATACATGACTGAATAATATTTACTTAAACCAGAACATTTATGTGTCCCTTCCCCCCCCCCACCCCCCGAGCTGAATAACTCACAACACAATGGGCACTGACCCGTTCTCACAGGAGCCCTGAGTCTGCCATCTGTGTGCAGCTGAAAGTGGCTGAGTCTTCCTTTGTTGTGCCTATATGATGTTATGCCGTAGTTAATAACGGAGAATTCAGGTTGAAAAGAAGGACGAATCCCTCTGATGTCATTCTCTTTATTGTGTCTGCAGAACTGTGCTCCACCACCCACCAGGCTTTCCCGGACTGACCCATGTTTACCTTCTGTCGGTGCCACTTCCCACTGGGTTATTGATGTGCTTCTTTGCCCAGGAGGCCAGCGCTCTCAAAGCCCTTTGTTAAGCTGACACCAGGGCACACACAGGCTTTTGTTGTACTGTTTGGAGGGGGATGCTGGTTAGCACAGTTAAACTCTTCTTAGAGAAGCGAGAGAGACAGACAGACGTCTTATTACACATTCTCTTTATTCAGATGATACCTGAAAGCTGATTCTGTTCTGAGGGAAGGCAAAGGTCAATGCTTCCCTATGATCAGGAGCCCTTTTTATATATTATAATATGAGACTGGTGACTTAAGATGACTCCCAAAGTAAAAACAACCCTGCCTTGATTAAACAGCAAATGAAAATTTACATTATTGTGTTTCCTGTCTTACATAATGATAAATATTGCTCTTAGTTTTGTTTAGATTGAATGGGCATTTATCCAGTCATCCTTTTTGGTTTCGCATAGGAAAAAAACAAACAAACATCAAAGTGGAAATTGATTACATATTTTAGAAAAATTTAGATAGCATTGCTGACTACATGAAAATGTCCTTTGGCATTTTCACTATTTTATGCCCCCCATGAAAAAAGACAGATTTAAAGAAAACAAGGATATCTTCAAAATGGAGTTCCCAGTTATTTTTAAAAATTCTATGTAAAAGTCTTTACCATAATAGGCTAATATTTAACTAGACATATGAATATTATGCATTGCAATGCAGATATGAACACAAAGCAGAAAATACTCATGAGATTTGGAGTCACACAAAATATGGTAGAATGAACACTACCCGTTTGTAAAAATCTGAATGAGACTGTTTTCTGACTAAATATCGATGTGTTCTTTATCTTTTGAGTGTTCAGTTTTCTTATTTGTAAAATGGTTTAACTATATCACTTCTAATGCCCTGTTTAACCCATGCAACACAATGCAACAAAGACAAGATTTATAATACAATTCAGGAAGTAAAAGTTAAAATTAACTTCATATTAAAAATTGAGGGATGCTTAATCATTTCCCTTGTTATTGATACTCCCGTTTTCAGAAAGTTTATTATAGGTCAACCATAAATCTACCTGTTTGGGGTCATGTAGAGCCTGTATGATCTCTGCATTTTGCTCATAAAATTGAAGCCAGAAAGAGAGGGTAGAAAAGGAAACTTCAAGTAATGCTCAAAATCTTTCAAACTAAACACAAGGCAACAAAATGAAGTGCTTCTGTTTCCATTATTTGCGTTGTTTGGTCAAAATAAATTGTTTTCTTTAATTGATCTCAGACCATTCCCTTGATTCTCCAATTTATTTTCTTGTGAAGTGATGGCCTTCCTTTTGCATAGATGGAAATGGAAGTAATTTTGTCATCTTAGTTAATTTTGAAGGGTTATTACTGGTACCACCTCACAACTGCTAAATTTTATTTTACCACTGATAATATATTACTATGTTTAAAAATCACTACAGAAGGACAAGTACGCGATCCATAGTGTAGTCAAAACTGCCTTATCAGTGTAGTAATGTGTACTTATGATTGATAATAAGGTCTTAGAAATAATTCATTTCTTGTTCGTTCAATAAATTATATCATTTTAACAGATTAGATTAGAATGAACTAAACTATTCCCCATAAATAATTCTGATTTTTAAAGAAATGTTTTCCATTTTACCAAGAATTTGTTTCTAGACAAATAAAGCAAATCTAAACTTTTAGAATAATTAATAAGTGCCAATAAATATGTCCTCAAGAATCACTGTCCTAAAAAATACTTTCAACATTTACAATCATAAACATTGGAAATTTACACACACACAGATCAAAACCTTATGACCAATCCATCTATCAGAACATATACATGGATTTTTTATAGAAATGTTTAACAGTTTTGTTGTAGCATTGGTATATATTTCCTAAAACACAAGAAAAGTCACTTTCAAGAGAATTAAATAATCTGAGCTTTGGAATACTAAGCAAAAGTGATTTCCAGATGAGTTTTGGCAAAGAAAAAAAAATATATATATATATACATATATATATATATAGAGAGAGAGAGAGAGAGAGAGACCTGTCCTGCTGTTTTCCAAAAGGAGAAGATTCATTTGCAAACAAGATGACACAGGATGTTATGTCAGCCAGGCTTCAAATTCATATGGCCGTGCCCTATGGGTGTTCATCTTATTACATTTCAGCATAAATGAATATCCTTTTGGTGTAGAAGCAAAAAGAGAGATCCAAGTATACCACAACGTACTAAAAGAGAGATATTTTAAATGTGGCCATAATGGAAGATATGACTAATCCAGAGCATTTCCATTTGAAAGAGAAATGACTAATAATTGATTGGCCTGAATCCAAAGTCACAGTGGGGTTCAAAAAGCTGGTAAGTGGCCTCATAAAAATAGAAGCTGTATCAACCAATTGAATTTAATTATATATGAAGGTGATGATGGAACTAAACTGCCTGTAATTGGAGTCCAATTACTCAGCTGGTCTCCCATAAAATTAATTCATCTGAAAGTTTGCCATTGTCCTGTGCTCCAGGTCTGCGGCTGGTTTAATTAGTTAACACTGAGGAATCCTGAAACAGTAAATTATTTTGTCTTTATTACCAATTACTGGTTAACGAAAATTGTGTATTAAATATTAACATCTGCTTCCAGCACAAATAGGAAAGAGCAGAATGAAGACATTTTTTGATTTCCACCTAAAAGAGGCTGAAGCATAGGAGAGCAAACAAGTATATCAGCTTCATGTAAGAGAACTTTGAACTTTAAGCTATTGAATATGCTGCACATACTATCCATAGGCAATGATTTCATAAATATACACTTAGGCCTCTCATGGTGTACACATGCAAAAATTAAGTTTAATATCAATGGGAAAAATTATGGGCAGATGACATTTCTGAAGAAATCCTCTTCAGGGCTTTAAATTACTTTGAGCAATATTTGATAATGCTTTAGCAGAGTTTTAAAATGATATTGGCTGACTCCTGAGGTTTGATAAAGTAATCTATATTAGATTTTTTACAATGATCTGAATTGCATATTAAGTTAATCACTGAGCAGTGGAAAACAATTGAAAACATTGATCTAATGGCTTAAATACTCATGCCTAATTAGTGTTCTTTGTAATACAACAAAATGAAATATATTGCCAATTGGGCTGAAATCACTGACACCATTCCAAAGCTGTCCCCTACTGATATCATGTCCCCTATTGATATCAGATATAGCTCATTAATATTTAATAGTCTTCATCATACTGTGATTTAATTTAGAAAGAATCACAATTCACAACATTTTATTCTTTAATTCCATGTCCAATAACTAATTCAAAATGGAACATAAATGGGAATATTTAATAATAAAAGAGTCAATTTGATTTATCTATGAGAGGTATCACAAGAAGAGAATTAGTATGATCAGATGAAAAATAAAATAGTCTCTTTAAAAGCCATAATGGAGTAAACATTACAGTTCTCTCCAAATATACCACCAATTTTGAAAGAAAATGAATAATTAGCTTGCATAAATTTTTTTAAAAAATTTTACATATTTTCCCTCTAAGAATATAGAAGTCCTTATGGCAAGGTAAGGTTGTGATTAATTATAACACTCTCAATTTTAAGACATAATTTTAAGGGTTAAATCAGACATGAATAGTTTTTGTCCAGATTTCTTCAGTAGATGTGTCTCTTCAGATTTGTAACATTTACAATTAATAACTCTCTCACTACATCCTGCAATTAATGCAAGAATTGTTACTTTTTCTATATTTCTTCCAAAAATAACACCACAAGAAACAATTACCATTTAAAACCCTTGAATTCAATCCAAAATGTCAAAATAAAATTAAACTTTTACAAGAAAACTGAAGTCAATCCTTTTAAAAGAAAGTGCCGGGGGAGATCTTCAAGATGGCAGAGGAGTTAGACATGGAGATCACCTTCCTCCCCACAAATGTATCAAACATACACTGTGATTTAATTTAGAAAGAATCACAATTCACAACATTCTATTCTAAAATCATAATAAGGTCACAAACACCCCAAAACACACCACCGGACGTGGTCCTGCCCACCAGAAAGACAAGATCCAGCCTCATCCACCAGAACACAGGCACCAGTCCCATCCACCAGGAAGCCTACACAATCCACTGAACCAACCTTACACACTGGGGACAGACACCAAAAACAACGGGAGCTACGAACCTGCAGCCTGCGAAAAGGAAACCCCAAGCACAGTAAGTTAAGCAAAATGAGAAGACAGAGAAACACACAGCAGATGAAGGAGCAAGGTAAACACCCATCAGACCTAACAAATGAACAGGAAATAGGAAGTCTACCTGAAAAAGAATTCAGAGTAGTAATAGTAAAGATGATCCAAAATCTTGGAAATAGAATGGAAAAAATACATGAAACGTTTAACAAGGGGCTAGAAGAACGAAAAAGAAAATAAACAATGATGAACAACACAATAAATGAAATTTAAAATTCTCTAGAAGGAATCAATAGCAGAATAACTGAGACAGAAGAACAGATAAGGGACCTGGAAGATAAAATAGTGGAAATAACTACTGCAGAGCAGAATAAGGAAAAAAGAATGAAAAGAATTGAGAACAGTCTCAGAGACCTCTGGGACAACATTAAACGCACAAACATTCGAATTATAGGGGTCCCAGAAGAAGAAGAGAAAAAGAAAGGGACTGAGAAACTATTAGAAAAGATTATAGCTGAAAACTTCCCTAATATGGGGAAGGAAATAGTCAATAAAGTCCAGGAAGTGCAGAGAGTCCCATACAGGATAAATCCAAGTAGAAACACGCCAAGACACATATTACTCAAACTATCAAAAATTAAATACAAAGAAAAGATATTAAAAGCAGTAAGGGAAAAACAACAAATTACAAACAAGGGAATCCCCATAAGGTTAACAGCTGATCTTGCAGGAGAAACTCTGCAAGGCAGAAGGGAGTGACAGGACATATGTAAAGTGATGAAAGGAAAAAACCTACAATGAAGCTTACTCGACCCAGCAAGGATTCGATGGAGAAAATAAAACTTAACACACAAGCCAAAGCTAAGAGCATCCAGCACCACCAAACCAGCTTTACAACAAATGCTAAAGGAAGTTCTCCAGGCAGGAAACACAAGAGAAGCAAAAGACCTACAGTAACAAACCCAAAACAATTAAGAAAATGGTAATAGGAACATACATATTAATAACTACCTTAAATGTAAGTGGATTAAATGCTCCCACCAAAAGACACAGACTGGCTGAATGGATACAAAAACAAGATCCTATATATGCTGTCTACAAGAGACCCACTTCAGACCTAGTGACACATACAGACTGAAAGTTAGAGGATGGAAAAAGATATTCCATGCAAATAGAAACCAAAAGAAGGCTGGAGTAGCAATTCTCATATCAGACAAAATACACTTTAAAATAAAGACAATTACAAGAGACAAAGAAGGACACTACATAATGATCAAGGAATCAATCCAAGAAAACGATATAACAATTGTAAATATTTATGTATCCAACAAAGGAGCACCTCAACACATAAGGCAAATGCTAACAGCCATAATAGGGAAAGTTAACAGTAACACAAAGTAGGGGACTTCAACACCCCACTTTCACCATCGGACAGATCATCCAAAATGAAAATAAATAAGAAAACACAAGCTTTAAATGATAAACAAGAAGAACTTCATTGATATTTATAGGATATTCCATCCAAAAACAACAGAATACACTTTCTTCTCAAGTGCTCATGGATCATTCCTCAGGATAGATCATATTTTGGGTCACAAATAAAGCCTTGGTAAATTTAAGAAAACTGAAATCATATCAAGTATCTTTTCCGACCACAACGCTATGACACTAGATATCAGCTACAGGAAGAAAATCTGTAAAAAATACAAACATAGGGAGGCTAAACAGTACACTACTTAATAACCAAGAGATCACTGAAGAAATCAAAGAGGAAATCAAAAAATACCTAGAAACAAATAACAATGAAAACACGACGACCCAAAAACTATGGGATGCAGCAAAAGCAGTTGTAAGAGGGAAGTTTATAGCAATACATCCTACCTCAAGAAACAAGAAACATCCCAAATAAACAACCTAACCTTATACCTACAGCAATTAGAGAAAGAAGAACAAAAACACCCCAAAGTTAGCAGAAGGAAAGAAATCATAAAAATCAGATCAGAAAAAAATGAAAAAGAAATGAAGGAAACAATAACAAAGATCAATAAAACTAAAAGCTGGTTCTTTGAGAAGATAAACAAAATTGATAAACCATTAGCCAGACTCATAAGAAAAAAAAGGAGACTCAAATCAATAGGATTAGAAATGAAAAAGGAGAAGTAACAACTGACACTGCAGAAATACAAAGGCTTATGAGAGATTACCTCAAGCAACTCTATGCCAATAAAATGGACAACCTGGAAGAAATGGACAAATTCTTAGAAAAACACCATGTTCCAAGAACGAACCAGGAAGAAATAGAAAATATAAACAGAGCAATCACAAGCACTGAAATTGAGACTATGATTAAAAATCTTCAAACAAAAGCCCAGGACCAGATGGCTTCACATGCAAATTCTATCAAATATTTAGAGAAGATTTAATACCTATCCTTCTCAAATTCTTCCAAAATATAGCAGACGGAGGAACACTCCCAAACTCATTCTATGAGGCCACCATCACCCTGATACCAAAACCAGACAAAGATGTCACAACGAAAGAAAACTACAGACAAATATCACTGATGAACATACATGCAAATATCCTCAACAAAATACTGGCAAACAGAATCCAACAGCACATTAAAAGGATCATACACCATGATCAAGTGGGGTTTATCCCAGGAATGCAAGGATTCTTCAATACAAATCGATCTATGTGATAAACCAAATTAACAAATTGAGGGAGAAAAACCACGACCATCTCAGTAGATGCCGAAAAAGCTTTTGACAAATTTTAACACCCATTTATGATAAAAACCTTCCAGAAGTAGGCATAGAGGGAACTTACCTCAACATAATAAACGCCATATATGCCAAACCCACAGCCAACACCATTCTCAATGGTGAAACACTGAAAGCATTTCCACTAAGATCAGGAACAAGACAAGGTTGTCCACTCTCACCACTGTTATTCAACATAGTTTTGGAAGTTTTAGCAACTGCAATCAGAGAAGAAAAAGAAACAAAAGGATTCTAAATCGGAAAAGAAGAAGGAAAGCTGTCACTCTTTGCAGATGACATGATACTATACATAGAGAATCCTAAAGATGCTACCAGAAAAATACTAGAGCTAATCAACGAACTTGGTAAAGTAGCAGGATACAAAATTAATGCACAGAACTCTCTTGCATTCCTATACACTAATGATGAAAAATATGAAAGAGAAATTAAGGAAACACTTCCATTTACCATTGCAACAAAAAGAATAAAATACCTAGGAATAAACCTACCTAAGGAGACAAAAGACCTATAGGCAGAAAATTTTAAGACACTGATGAAAGAAGTTAAAGATGATAAAAACAGATGGAGAGATATACCATGTTCTTGGATTGGTAGAATCAACACTGTGAAAATGACTACACTACCCGAAGCAATCTACAGATTCAATGCAATCCCTATCAAACTACCAATTGCATTTTTCACAGAGCTAGAACAAAAAATTTCACAATTTATATGGAAACACAAAAGACCCTGAATAGCCAAAGCAATCTTGAGAAAGAAAAACGGAGCTGGAGGAATACAGCTCCAGACTTCAGACTATACTACAAAGCTACAGTAATCAAGATAGTATGGTACTGGCACAAAAACAGACATATAGATCAATGGAACAGGATAGAAAGCCCAGAGATAAACCCATGCACATATGGTCACCTTATTTTTGATAAAGGAGGCAAGAATAGACAATGGAGAAAAGACAGCCTCTTCAGTAAGTGGTGCTGGGAAAACTGGACAGCTACATGTAAAGGCATGAAATTAGAACACTCCCTAACACCGTACAAAAAATAAACTCAAAATGGCTTAAAGACCTAAATATAAGGCCAGACACTACAAAACCCTTAGAGGAAAACATAGGCAGAACATTCTTTGACATAAATCACAGCAAGATCCTTTTTGACCCACTTCCTAGAGAAATGGAAATAAAAACAAAAATAAACAAATGGGACCTAATGAAACTTCAAAGCTTTTACACAGCAAAGGAAACCATTAACAAGATGAAAAGACGACCCTCAGAATGGGAGAAAATATTTGCAAATGAAGCAACTGACAAAGGATTAACCTCCAAAATTTACAAGCAGCACATGCCACTCAATATCAAGAAAACAAAAAACCCAATCCAAAAATGGGCAGAAGACCTAAATAAACATTTTTCCAAAGAAGATATACAGATTGCCAACAAACACATGAAAGAATGCTCAACATCACTAATCATTAGAGAAATGCAAATCAAAACTACAATGAGGCATCACCTCACACCAGTCAGAATGGCCATCATCAAAAACATCTACAAACAATAAATGCTGGAGAGGGTGTGGAGAAAAGGGAACCCTCTTGCACTGTTGGTGGGAATGTAAATTGATGCAGCCACTATGAAGAACAGTATGGAGTTTCCTTATAAAACTAAAAGTAGAACTACCATACGAACCAGGAATCCCACTACTTGGCATATACCCTGAGAAAACCATAATTCCAAAAGAGTCATGTACCTCAATGTTCATTGCAGCTATATTTACAATAGCCAGGACATGGAAGCCATCTAAGCATCCATCAACAGATGAATGGATAAAGAAGATGTGGTAGATATATACAATGGAATATTACTCAGCCATAAAAAGAAACGAAATTGAGGTGTTTGTAGTGAGGCAGATGGACCTAGAGTCTGTCATACAGAGTGAAGTAGGTCAGAAAGGGAAAAACAAATACCGTATGCCAACATATATATATGGAATCTAAAAAAAAAAAACAAAGGTTCTGAAGAGCCTTGGGGGAACAACAGGAATAAAGACACAGATGTAGAGAATGGAATTGAGGATACGGGGAGGGGGAAGGGTAAGCTGGGACGAAGTGAGAGAGTGGCATGGACATATATACACTACCAAATGGAAAACAGATAGCTAGTGGGAAGCAGCCGCATAGCACAGGGAGATCAGCTCGGTGCTTTGTGACCACCTAGAGGGGTGGGATAGGGAGGGTGGGAGAGAGACACAAGAGGGAGGGGAAATGGGGATGTATATATATGTATAGCTGGTTCACTTTGTTACAAAGCAGAAACTAACACACCATTGTAAAGCAATTATACTCCAATAAAGATGTTAAAAAAAAAAAAAAGTGCCTTAGCAAGAGAAGCAAGATAAAAAGTGATCCTGGAAATTGTGCTACTCTTTGCAGGATTTCACTGAAGCTTTAAAAAGGAAATGCTTTATTCAACGTATGAGTAATTATAAGTCAATTTATCTTGGTTTTACTAAGTTGATAGAATGTTGGCAGATGCTTTATATAGTTAGATTATTTTCTTTTATTCTATGCTATTTCAGCTTACATCTGTATATTCTGCGAGAATCCAGATTCACCAAATACTATTAAGCTGGTTAACATCTACATTTAGCCACATCTATGATTATTCGCATCCATTTTGGGAAAACCTTGCAGCAAATGTCATCGTCAAACAAATATGCTCCCCAAAGCAAGGAGAGCGGAGATTCTTTCATTTCAGTTTTTAAAGAGATATTTGCCAAAATATTTGTTTCTAATACATCCATAGGTAAGAAAAGACTAGAAGGAGCCTTAAATTTTTCTTCCTGTGTAAGATTTTTGGGAAACTTTTCACACCAGGTGGTTGCCTAGTGTTACTAAGGGGTGGAAAGTAATATTGAAGTGTTCCCCATGGAGCCCAGTGGCAGGATATCGGCTCGAGATGCCACTGAACAGCCTAGGCAGGAAATGTGAGGGCTCACGCAGGCTCTTTTGTTAGGGCTCTGAGTCCTCTCTATGAAAAGAAGTAAACACACTCTATGCAAAAAGTGGAGGTTTTCTCGCTTTACACAAGTAACACTTTTAAGAGGAAATAACCCATAATGAGAACGATGAACCTCTGGTCTCCTACTTTCCCAGTAGCTTTTCTCAAGGCAATAGCTTGCTATGAGGACCACATTGCACTCAGCTGAAATAAACATAGAAGGTGTTATTATTTTTCTAACTAATTATAATAAATTATGAGAAAGAGAAGTTTCCTCTCTGTTTTAAGGCACCCGTTATCTTGTTTCTGAGATGACTTAAATAATTGCCTTACACCTTGTTTTGCATAGACAAACTCTAAAGAGGAACTACTCTTTCTTTTTGCTGTATCTACCAGATCTATCGGATCGCTTTGTCACTGGGCACGCACACACATGCACACACATGCACACGTGTGTACACCCATGAAGAGGCTGGCCACCAAGGAAGAAAAAATTGTCTTAGAAGAAGGCAACTTTCTGCAGATAAGGGCTGTAGCACACTCATAGTTTTCATAAGTCCCCTAGAGTCTTAACTTTACTACAAGCATGTACAAAACGTTCCTGAGAATGACCTAAAGGCACATATAAACGTGCCTTTATGATGACAATTTGAATTGTTTACTATTTAAGTGTTAGAAAGAATCATCTCCATCTCTATTGAATTTTCAGAAGGTATGGCTCTGGCAATGCAGAGGGTATTAGGAAATGCAACCTCGATCAAGAAAAGCAAGTAGCAGCAGCATGGAAGCCCCGAAATGCTGCCAGAGCTCCAAATATCACTCAGGAATTTTGAGTGCTTTGATTGCTTTTTTTCCTCATGAGGAAAAAGTAGCTTTTTCCCCCCTAGTCTTAGTTATTCTACAGAGAAAGATGGAAAAAGATGCTGGTCCTGTTCTGACAGGCCTTCGCTTCTGAACAGTAGGATTCTTTTTTACATCAAACCCCAAGTAGCATAAGACTTGCACATCCTGGGGTAGCAAATCTGCAGAATCTTGACTTGAGAAAGTCAGAACTGGAAACAGAACTGCTGGAATGGCGAAGCCGGCTTGCTCAGCTCTCGAAATAAATTCTCGAGGCTCTGCAGGAACAAATCTGCAAATTGATTGTCTTTCTTTGCGGGCACATGGTCATAGCCCAGAGGCCTCCCCACCAGCAGTCCAAGGACATCATCTTCCTACTTCACTTTTGAAATGTGTTTGCACGTTTTCTTTTTAATGAAAAAATAGTAAACTGAGTATGCAGAAGATTCCCATTTGACATGAGAGTTTATTAAATGAAAATGTAAGTCAGGAAATTTCAGTGAAAAAAGTGTTTAATTTTTTCTGCTATGTTTCTGACATTTGGAGGTACTTTTCATTTTATTCAGTTGGAAACGTATAGCCAGGAAAAACAGTTTATTATTTCTAGGTAACTTGTACTTGAAATTGTTGTAACAAACACCAGATAGTCTTGGGTTATTAGGGTAAAGGTCTAGGTAATGAACGTCATCATCAGGGATCAATCAGAGGTGTATTCAAAAACCTTCATTCACTTGTAGATTCATTTCTTCACCAACAGAAGTTTCCAGCGCCCATTACCACCGAACAGGCGGTATGTTCCATGCAGCCCCTATATTACAGAGAACTGTGAATCGATTACACATCATTTGTCAGTGTTTAAATTCACATGTGTGTCCCAGAAACACTGATGGACCACCTATCATGTGGGCGCAGTTCTAGTACCTTACCATGATATCAATCAACGATCCCAAACAAGCAGCAATTCCCGCCCTGGTGGAGTTTGCACCCCTCTACAAACAGGATTCCCATTGACAGCAGTCCCCTGCCTCTGTTGATGGACCCACTGTTTCCTTGGCATCTCTGACCTGTGCACACACAGCCTAGAAACACTTTTGAGCCCTCAGGTCCATGTCCGCCCACGTCTTTACATTCCAGGCCTCCACTTCATGATCTGTACCATCCACCCATAAGCTCTCATGCTCACTCAGATGTTTGTTGAAACCTCTTTGTTAACCACAAGGTCCCCTCTCTTTTCCTTGGCTGTATGATTCCTCACTTCATATTTTTTAATGAGGTCTAGGGAAGGAAAAGAAACAAACACTCAAGCTAAGCTAAGGATCTTGCACAGAGCATCTGCTCTATAACATGTGAACTAGAACAACTGGACACAGACTGAAGAACTGTGGTATTTTAGCATCTAACTGCATGGGTTCAGCTGAGTTATAATTACAAAAAGAAAGATCACTTTCCTCTATTTTTCCCAGATACGCCATGTGGCAGAAAGACGCAAGAGTGACCTCCAATAATTCCCGCCCCAAGGTTTTTGTGGCATCCCCTCTTCTGGATTGCAGGTGGGACCTGTGATCTGCTTATAATAGAACTTGGCAAAAGGTGATGGGTTATCACCCCTTTGATGAGGTACGTTATATGGAGTGTACACATTATGCGGAAACAGTGAAGAGAGGCTCCTTACGTGATTCCATCCTCTTAGACTGCAGACTTTGGACTAGCATGAAAGATTCCTTTGTTGACCTCATGATCAAACTGCTGTGATGTGACTGCCCATGGAGAGTCCCTCATGGTAAGGAGCTCTGAGCAGGCAGCCTCCATGGGCTGAGGGCCTCAGCCTTACAGCTGCCACGTGGAACTGAATTCTGATAAAAGAACCAGAGTTTGCAAGAGGACCCTAGTGCTAGACGAGAATGTGGACTGGCAATAACTTGACTGCAGCCTTGGGAGACACCAAGCAGAGCACCCAGCTAAGCCATGTCCCGCTGATACACAGGAGCTATGAAATCATAAGCAGGTGCCGTTTTAAGTCACTAGCTTTCTAGGAAATTATTTCACACCAATAGAAAACAATACAGCCCATCATAACTGCTTTAGCAATTTTTTTCACAAAACCCAACAGAAAATGCTCTGTTACCTTGGGACCTGAGGTGTCTGGGTTTCAGGGCCACACCTCTCCTTCCTGATCAGGAACTCATTTGCTTTTTTTTTTTTTTTTTTGCAGTACGCAGGCCTGTTGTGGCCTCCCCCGTTGCGGAGCACAGGCTCCGGACGCGCAGGCTCAGCGGCCATGGCTCACGGGCCCAGCCGCTCTGTGGCATGTGGGATCCTCCCGGACCGGAGCATGAACCCGCGTCCCCTGCATCGGCAGGCGGACTCTCAACCACTGCGCCACCAGGGAAGCCCCACTCATTTGCATTTTGCATCCTCTTCTCTAGTAGAGATTTGACAGTTATCATATGCATTTTCCAACTAAAAGCTCAAGCTTACTGAAATATTAGACTGACTATTAAATACCACCAAAACATATTTTAAACATACAGGGACATTTTGTCATCATTATGCAGGATAGATTCCCTGCACTCACATGAGTGCTTTTCCCTTTTACATTAATCACTGCCTGAAATGATACGTTACTTATTAATTATCATCTGTTAGAAATTTAGGCCCAACAAGGCAGGGTTTCATCTGTCATGTTCACTACTGTTTCCCAGTGCCTCCAACAGTGACAGGCACACAACCAATACTGAATACACAATGATTGATTATGCCTAATAATAATTTCTGAGTGGAAATTAACTGAAGCCTCGAAAGCCACAGGAAGAAAGCAGGTTAGAAAGCAAGTGATCCACTCAAAAAGTTTGCTGTCTTGAGACTGAGACATGTAAAGTTAACTTTCAGTACTGCCTACATCCCAGGAGGAAATGAGAAGACAAATGGCAAGGACAGGAAAACTGAAAGAGAAAGTCAGAGACCAGAGCCATGCGTCTAGAGCTTCCCAGGAATTCTCCTCCCACTGACCTTCCAGACTGACCTTTCTGCCCACAGCAGCCTCAATGTCAGCTCAATAACAAAAGAAGCCCCACCCACAAGACCAGCAGGGACAGTGAAATTGCAGGAAGAGGTAGTATTTTGGCCTGTGAGGCTGACATAGATACCATGAGAAAACCCAAAAGAGAAAGCAAATTTCTCAACAGTCAGGTAATAAACAATGCTGTCTCTTTACACTATATCCTCCACCCACGTTTTTCTTAGAACATCCCGAGTGTGTCTCTCTTCCTTGCACCCAGAAAACTTTTCTAAAACACTAGGCTTCCTGTGAATGGCTCACTTTTTAAGCTCATTCATGGATCTCCCTGCAAATGGAAGCGAGAAAATGTCTAGAAATTCAGAAATGTCTAGAAATCTAAGATAAGCAGGGGACAATATAATAGGAAGATAAGCAAGGTCTTTGTATTATTGGTGCTTTGCTTCCCTGCCAGTTACATCTACCATGTGTGGGCATGAAACATATGCCGTTAGCAGAAGACTGACATATTTCCGTTGGAGTAGTGGGAAGCTTGCCCTCTCTCCACCCGTGACCCTCAGAAAACTGCCGAGAGTATCTGTCCCGGGCTTTCTGGGAGAAAATTGAGGCTAAGTGTGAATCTCTCTGGAGACAAGATGGTGATGGTCATAATTTTTCTCACATTGTATATGGTTGCATACCACTTGTGCTCTTTACAATTACATACAGGGGAAAAGCTTTTAGTTACACAGTCCTCTGTAGGGTGCTCTGAGGAAAATGCAGACAACACAGACAATGAATGTGTAGATAATCACAGAGCGGGAACCTGTTTCTTGTCCTTTGCCCTCAATGAAAATCCCAATGTTTAGAGCTGTCTGAAACGACCAATTTTCACTTTCCATCCATTCACTTCAAAACTTGGGTTTGGCAACAATTTGAAAATTTAATCCCATGTGTAATATTTCCATCAGCAAAGAGATTAAACAGGGACTATAATTCTGTGTTTTTGTGAGCTCTCACTAACATTGCTCATGGAACATACCTAAATAAGCCCCTGAATATTTATTTCAATTAATTATGTGAGCTTGAGTTACATTTTAAATTCAGTTGGGTTCCAGCTACTAAAGAATTT
The DNA here is from genome assembly GCF_059928025.1 of Delphinapterus leucas. Taxonomy (NCBI): domain Eukaryota; kingdom Metazoa; phylum Chordata; class Mammalia; order Artiodactyla; family Monodontidae; genus Delphinapterus; species Delphinapterus leucas. The sequence continues at coordinate 7,825,422 of NC_143146.1, forward strand.
TTATTGTCAATTTCAAGTGAGTCTAATGCCATTTGCAGCAACATGGATGGACCTAGAGATTGTCATACCGAGTGAAGTAAGTCAGACAGAAAAAGACAAACATCATATGATATTGCTTATATGTGGAATCTGAAAAAGTGGTACAAATGAACTTATTTACACTACAGAAATAGAGTTACAGATGTAGAAAACAAACATGGTTACCAGGGGAAGGGGATGGAGAGATAAACTGGGAGATTGGGATTGACATATACACACTACTATATATAAAACAGATAACCAATAAGAACCCACTGTGTAGCACAGGGAACTCTATTCAATACTCTGTAATGACCTATATGGGAAAAGAATCTAAAGAGTGGGTATTTGTATATGTATAACTGATTCACTTTGTTGTACACCTGAAACTAACACAACATTGTAAATCACCTATACTCCAATAAAAATTAATTTAAAAAAATGTCAAGCGAGTTATATATCCTTGATTTATCAATATTTCCACAATGGGTTATTTACTTTATACACATATACTCAGAGTTTTTTGACTCTATACATAATCCTTCTTTCTTCTTTTACTTTCTCTATGGTGCTAAAGAAAGAATGAGTCTCCATACTTGACATTCGTGTTCTCTAATCCTATTGAAATTAGAGCCATGTGCCTATTTTCCTTTGGTAGTTAATAAAAAATCTCTACATGAGGTTATAGGGAGAATGTCAAGGCATAACATCCTACACGCTTCCGTGCACGTTTCTTTTCATGATATTGTGGTTCCTCAGAGACCCCTGTCTTGAATGACATGATGACATGTTCCTTTTGGTGAGTCACAGTATTGTGTAGCGTGGGTGAAGAAAGAACAGGGAGGATAAAGAATAACATGAACTAGGCAATGAGTTGCTCAAGATGAAAATCTGGAGTAATCTTTAAGTATTTCAGTCACCTAGCTGCCATATCTAATGTATTCTAAGAGTTAAGACTCTAACCCCCAAATTTTCTTAACTATAAACTTCTGGCCTTCTCTACTTACTCAATTTGCCACCATGGTACTGGATGCTACTCCAGTAGCATGCTACTGGAGTTTCTAACAGGCCTCCTGGCTTTCCCCTTATCTCCATACAATCGGCCATTTATTTTCAATAATAGCATTATTTTACCATCTAATTTGAACCATCGAATACTGCCCTCATAGCCCTGTCGTAAAAATGAGATGGGATATCACAAGACAATGCTTTGTAAAAAAAACCGTATTATATAAATATTTTTATACTTTATTCTCAGAAGAAATCAATTTTATTTCACGGAAGCCTCAGGCAAAATGTCTCAGACTACATTTTGAATGTGTTTGCACTTACTGAAATCTTCAGTGTTATCCAAATCATTTTCATCATGTACAAGAAAAACAAGAGAATGGACTTAAGTTACTTTACTTTAAAAAATGTTGTCAAAGAGCAGGAATTCTACTCTGTGGATAATACAATATGGTTTTACAGATTATATCTGTGTTCAGGTATTTAGGATAGTATTAATGCCATGATAAAGTAAAAGCAAACTAACGGTACCAACATAATTAAATCTGATTTTTAAGGAAGAATGACACACTCTTTCATAAGAACACACTGGACTTCTGAAGTATGAAATTCCTCTTATACCAAAGATTTCTGAATGCTGTGCATCATTGAATTTGTCAGACAATACAGCTTTATAGAAGCTTTTGTATGTAAATCAACCCTCTCCTTTTATGTTTATGAAAATGTCTTGATAATATACTAAGTTTTGATAATGTATTAAACGTTGTCTCAAATGTCTGTACTTCTCACAGCATCAAGCACCATGTAATACAAAAAATGCAGTTCCTTAAATTCTGTTTTTGATTGGATGATGGCATTTCTTTTTTTCCTCTAAATACGTTTTTTTTTAATTACTGTTTCTTTGTCTTATCCCTTTGATAATTTTGAACTTACTTATATTATATTCTTCTTATTATTTTTTTATCTCCACTTATGGGAATGCAAAATATTCTGTTAGATCTTATAATTAAACCTCTTGAGTATCCTTTTTCCTGCAATTTCATTTTCTTTCCAGGGGCGGTGGGGGGGGTATTCTCCCCGACGGAGTATTGTGTACCATTTGCCCTATATTGTCAAAGTATCTAAATAGAAGGTTTTGTTTGTTTGTTTCTGCCTGTGTTGACAAAGGATTTCTCTGCTCATGTTGATTTCTTGGTTTAAGGTCGCAGACATGTATAAAGCATCAGTAGAATCACTGAGCATGGCTGAAACAGGGCTTGGGTTTTCATTGTTTGTAGTTGAATGTTTACTGTTATTGTTCTTTTCTCTAACCATGACCCTAGGCAGAAAGTGAGCATCTTTGCAGCTTTTCTATGCTGATGGGCAGAACTTTTCTAAACACAGAAATGCTTGCATATTTCAGGCTTTGAAAAAGGATCCCTACCATGAAATATCTGAAGACGTATTTTCCAGGTCTTCACTCCCACTGGCCTATCTATGGTGGCATCAATTCTAGTTTATTAATCTAACTTTAAGTTCCATACTTGTTTCCAAGAAGGACTATAATTTTTTCTTTTAACTTTACATATATATATATACATATATACATATATACATATATATATATATTTTTTTTTTTTTTGCAGTACGCGGGCTTCTCACTGTTGTAGCCTCTCCCGCCGTGGAGCACAGGCTCCGGACGCGCAGGCTCAGCGACCATAGCTCACGGGCCCAGCCGCTCCGCGGCATGTGGGATCCTCCCAGACCGGGGCACGAACCCGTGTCCCCTGCATCGGCAGGCGGACTCTCAACCACTGCGCCACCAGGGAAGCCCCTACAAATATATTTTTAATGCATTATTTCCATAGGTTTTTAGTTGGGCAGAAGGGGAAGCAGTCAATGCTAGTTTAGATGAACATTTAGAGATGCTTCTCTCCAGGTTTTATAAAAATTGTTATTGTTATTTTAAAAAAAGGAAATAAATTTTCCAAGTTATTAGTAGGAATACAATATACAGAGGTAGAAAAAATTGCTCCAATGGACAGTAGACTTTTTCAGAGTTTCAATAATTTTAAGGTTAAAAAAACAATTTTATGATTATAAAAATTACATGTCACAAAATTTTTTCCTGAATAATTTTTTACATTAGATCTGTTTGGTGTGGTCCTAGTATATTATATCTCATTACAATCTAATCTTCTATGCTTTGCAACAGAGTTCTGATGAAATAATACAGAATCTGACACAAAGCTTTATTGTATGTTTCATAGACTTACAAGTGTCTTGGGAAGTATATAATGTTAAATAACATTTAAGATATTTGCATAAAACCTCCTAATGCTTTTTTATATTTAGAAGATACTAGTCTGCAGAAAGAACATGAATAAATGAATACATATATAAATACATAAATTTAATAAATTTATATGTATATTCAGTACTTGAATATTAAAATAATCCATCATTTAAAACCACATTTATAAAATTCTTAAAAAAGAAATCTTATCTCTAAACTGGTACAATACTGCTATAAATTAATGCCTTTAAAAAGCCACTTACTCATAAAAGAAATATTTCAAGGATTATTGTCTTTAAAAGTTATACTGTCTCTGGATATAACTGATATGTTATCAACTTAAAAAAAAAAGGTGAATTTTCCCTCTAAGCTAATGTAATGGTATTTCCACGTTATGTCACTAAAGGCCTTAGTCCAAATCCTGAACTTTTCAACTCACATGTTCATCTTGGCTAAGATCATGTACACATTGAGGGCTTCTGAAATATGTGATGTGCCCATACGGTTTGTAGCAGAGAGAAACTCTCAAACAGAATTTCAATTGCCTAGCAATATTAGGAACATTTGTACAGCGTAAGTTATTAAGTAATATCTTAATAAAATTTGTATTGAAATAATGTCATCATGAAAAATAGTCTCTTTTAAGTGAGAGCAGTAACAGCTTTTATTTATCCTTCATTTTTGAGAAGTTATCAGGTAATTATGATTTGAGAAAATACTCAATGAAAACAAGTTGGGAGATTGTTAACAAAAGACCTAAACATATTTCAAATATAGTTTAATATACGATGTGAATAATTTATTAGTTAAATATGTATGCTCTCGAGTGTTTGTCATTTGACATGTTTTATATTGGCTTGACATTGAAAATTTTATGATTAACATGATCAACATTAGGCAAACTTTACAGAATGGGAAACAACTTTCTAAGTATAACAACTGGCTATAGAATCTCACTGCCATAATCGTTACGGTATGTTTATGTATACAATACTACTTTTATAACCTGAAAAATATTAGGTTCCTAATGGGTTCTGAAAAAATTAACTGTTGAAATATTCTGAGGTTGAACACTATAAAGTGCAAGATTTCTCTTAGTTTATCAAGTAGGATGGTGACAAGCCCCAGGACCTGTTCCAGCCATGTTAAGTTGAGCTGGAAGAACGCAGAGTATAGAGTATGAAGTAGTGGAAATTTTATTTAACCAGGGTTGTTAATACCAAGGGAGTTTGACAAAGTGAGAGCAGGGTAAAAGCTAATGCAACTGAGTTATTATAATGATTGACCACTGAGTTAAAGTTGGGTAGAAGAGGGAAGGAAGTTAGGACATGAGGGAGGTAAGGAGCAGTGAAAAAATGGTGGATCTTATTAGGTATGAAATACGTGAAGAGTCATCATGCAATTGTGAGTGAGTTCGCAGAGAGTAGGGGCCTTAAAATTAAGGTTGTGGAGGGTTTGCAACCCTTAGTAATGACAAGATCTAAGGTATGACAATTTGTTTTTTTTAAAAAAAAAGACATGAAATGCTGTGTCCTACCACTCCCGTATGAAAATATTGTTTGCTCTAGTAAAAGTAAAATCTTTACATTCACCGCCCACTGATCACACTGTCCCTTCTCCCCTATGCTGGACTTCTTGTTTCCCCATGTTGCCGAATCCTGCTTGAGCGATTCTTGGTTTTACATCTCCTCCTTGAGCTATTTCTCTGTGACACTGGTCTTAACCTGCCTCTCGCATCTCATCAATTACATTACAAATGTTAATACAAATCTTTGTAAGTCTCAAAGTGATTTTCCCATAAATTAACTAACATGAGTTTTACTTATAATTACGAACTTATTTATGATATAGATATCATGTAATACAATAGTGAATACATTAACCAATGAAAGTCACTTTTTTCTTCTAAAATTTTCCAGATACCACTAAGATACCCAGACACTGGATTGACCAGATTATTGATCTGATGGAGTTTGATATTTTAATATTATTACTTGTTACATCCTCACTTGGGTTAATGTAGTAGACTGAAATAAGATATAGAAGACCAGAGTATGACACTTAGCATTATTGTTATTTTTTTAATTAATTTATTTGTTTTTGGCTGTGTTGGGTCTTCGTTGCTGCACGCGGGCTTTCTCTAGCTGTGGTGAGCAGGGGCTACTCTTCGTTGCGGTGCGCGGGCTTTTCATTGCGGTGGCTTCTCTCATTGCGGAGCACGGGCTCTAGGCGAGCAGGCCTCAGTAGTTGTGGCACGTGGGCTCAGTAGTTGTGGCGCACAGGCTTAGTTGCTCTGCGGCATGTGGGATCTTCCCGGACCAGGACTCGAACCCGTGTTTCCTGCGTTGGCAGGTGGATTCTTAACCACTGCGCTACCAGGGAAGTCCCCAGCTCTATTATTTAATTAATGATAGACTTCAAAAAATCATGTAATTCATATGGATACTAATCTCCCTGTTCTTAAAAAAGTGCGTTACTAATCAATGTAATAGAGACATGAGCACTAAATTAAAAATATTTGTATTCTGTACTAGCAGTTACCAAATATGAGGTCTTGGTCAATCTATCCAAAACTCTTCTTACTTATGCATTTTTGTTAACTATTAATCTCATAGCTATTAGGAAGTTAAAATAATGTGAAGACCTCTTTTATATTGTAATACTATAAAGAAATATTAAATTTTCTGATAATCTCATCTTAATAATTTTGGGTGAATTGATGTTTTTACTTGCATTCTCTAGTGCTTATATTAATTATCCTCATTTAAACTTAGCAAAACCCAAATATCACATGTCAACTTAAGCTAGATTGTATAAATACTGGTAATTAATATACAAAAGCTCTCTATATACTTAAGTATATAAACATTTTTATGATCCTATTGGTTTCTTAATATTTTACTGTTAATATTTGCCAGTTTTTAAATTCTGTCTTATTTCTAGTGTGGAAAAAGAAACTTTCCTTTATGTTTCCTGACTTTGCTGGCAAACATTATATATTCCTTTCCTTCTTTTTGGTATGTGGTAATTATTTACTTTATCTCAATGACATAAAAATATAGGTTTCACAACATTATTTATTATTCAGTTATATCCACCACTACATTACATGAAGCTGCACTTTAACTGAGATGGTTTATTACTAAAGACTCTGTACAAATAATCTCACCATATCTATATCAAAAGCAGAGCAAATTGATTATTTGTAAGAGAAAGAATAAATATAGGTCACCCTCAGTGCTGGTGGTCGAGAGCCAAAGGTTGAAAACAACAGACCCCACGTTAAAAATCACTCTGAACCTCACAGAATATTTCAGTATTAGCTGTGAGATCATTTAGACTCAAATTTGCTACACCGTACTCATGGTATCCAGATACTTCATTTAAAAGGGCCATTCATTTTTTCAGTCACTTGTTTAATAATCTTAAAATAAACAATGCCTATGTGTCAGATATTTAGCTGGCTTTTAGTTAATGAGTTAGTTTAACCCAGAATTTCTAAGCCTAGTTAGTAAAATACATGTGAAAAAAAATTCCAATATAAAATGATAAGACCTATAAAACATGAATAAAGAAAATACTAGAGAATATGAATATGGAGAGAAGTCTGGAGTTCAGAAACATTTCACGTTTAATAGAAAAAAATTAATGTTTTAATTAGGTCTTGCAGGAAGAGAAGGTTAGAGATTTTTCTGCCCATAACAATGGCATGTAAAATTCAGGAGAGGCACTGATTTAGATCTTGCAAGAGTCTTAAGTGAGAGGCTCTGAAAATGACCATTCATACAGTTGAAATCATCTCGGTAGGTCGGCCATGTGGAAAGGATGGTTGGGAAGTGGTTGGCATTTATAGCAAGACGATCCTGACATTTGCAGGGAGGAATCATTTCCTATGTGTAAATACAAATACTAAAGAGCCTTTAAGTGTCATATTGAATTTAATTAGTTAATGTGTTTTTTACTTTACTGCATTTGGAAATTGGTACTTTTCTCTAAGTAGATGTTCATTCCTTTGGGGAAATTTATAGGATTTCTGCCTCTTTTCAGAATCTATATCAGAAGGCCGCCATATTCTGTCCTACTATCAGCTGAATCTATGAGGTAGAAAGGCTTAGAATAGGGTCCAAGCTGCACCCTACAGCAATCGTGATTGCTCAGCTTTTCAGGGCCAAAGGTATCCTACCAATAAAATAAAGTATGGCAGAATAAAGATATCTAGCCTCCACCCACCCAGAGATGTTATAAGACAAAAGGAGGCAATCAGGGAATTAAAAAATAGGCCTGATCGGGACTTCCAAAGCCTGAGTCCATTTTTTTTTTCCTTTCCTTTCCTTTAAAATATTGTCTTATTTGAAAAATAAAATAAAATGAAGAAATAACTTCATTGGATATAAGAATAACAGGCTCAATCTGCTCTAATATCAAGCTATTATCATTAAATTGATGTTTTATATGCTTCATATTAATAACATTTCATTTTTTAAAGTGTTTTGAGCTCCTTTTGTGTGTGTATTCATATACTCTAATAGGAGAGTTATTGGTATTCCATGAATACCCAATCAGATATAATTTATTTCTATATATCTTGTTACACAAGATCACATTTTGGTTCTGCTACTTCCTTCATGTGACTCTATGGGAAAAGCTGGGTTAGGACACTTGATTTACTGTTTTGCCACTACTGTCCCACTGGGTCTAGTTGGCAATTGCTGTTTCCTCCTGGTGTTCTAGCAGTTGGATAGAAAACTTAGTGTCACACCTGTTTTCTCCCATTTTGGTCATCATGCTATTGACTAGGCCTGGAGGGGAAGAAGCAGTTATGGAAATTGGTTTTGTTGCTCAGCTTCTGCTGAAATTCATATACCTGGTGTGATTCTCCCTGTACTGTATGTCAACATAGCCTGATATTTATTAACAGAGCTTCCTTCTAGGTAACCATAAAAATAGATGAACTCCAAATATCCCTTAGTAAATCAGAAAACTTAAAAAGGCATGTAGCATGCTTATGTTGCTACAGGAGTACTTAAACATTGTTTTTGTGCTTCTAGTTGCAATATATTTAATAATATAAATACTATTATAGTTGCACAAATATTAGAGGTTCAAATCTAATTAGCTCAACATTCTGGACTTGTGCTCTTTTATTTTATATTATTGTCCTTAGAGTTTTATTTCCACTTTTATATTTTTAAAAGTCCAATGGATGTAGGAAAAGAAGGAAAAACATATGGGCAATACAATCAGATTTCTAATTTTAGAAGACTACAAAATTATGAATTTAAGAGGTTCCTTCTATAGTGAATCTATACTTTTTTCAGTCCATATTCATATAATTCTTTTTCTATGGAACATAACATGGAGGACTGCATTTATTAAACTCTTTTTTTTTCTATCCTTGACTGTGTTCTGTCTTAAAATTTAGCCATATGGTATAGCATCTGTTGAAAAATATACTTATCTTTCTTAGATTCTGGCTATAGTTATAATTAATTTGTCCTTCAAGACACCATTTTACCTGATGCAGATAAATATAATTTTCTATAGCCCAAAATACAAAAAACAAACAATAAGAATTTGTTGAAAAGTCAATCATGATGACTTTCACTTGCAGTTAGTGTACAGAGATCACAAGAACTGTTGTTCCCACCGTCATTCCAAGACCAGGAGATCTAGGTAGGCTTTATATATATATGTGTGTGTTTAACCCATCAGAGAGAAGTAAGTACAGGAAATCTAAATGAACTATAATGCAGACAGTGAAGAACCCTTTTCAAATAGAGAAGACCCGTCACTGTTTGCACCACTGCTAGACAAGGAATGTGCCATAGATGAGAGGAAGGAGAACCAGAATCTTTGGAAATACAGAGTTATCAGCCTTGCAAAGACTGGCTTGTGAGATTAATACCCAGAGAAGCGCTAGTTCCACCACAATCCATTCACACCCACACCCAGATCTTACCACTGACCTCCATCAAGTGTATTGGGGCACTCTTCTAAAAAATCTAAAAAATTAAGGATGAGTCAGGATTACTTAGGACATGCTCTATGTGTAAAGCAGTGCCACTGACCCTGGGCGTAGGGAAGAGGGGCTGTGGGACATCTCTTTGAGGACTTTGTTGACACAGACTGCATGAGGGGGCTTCCCTCGTGGCTCAGTGGTTAAGAATCCGCCTGCCAATGCAGGGGACATGGGTTCGAGCCCTGGCCCGGGAAGATCCCACATGTCGCGGAGCAACTCAGCCCATGCGCCACAACTACTGAGCCCACGTGCCACAACTACTGAAGCCCGCGCGCCTAGAGCCAGTGCTCTGCAACAAAAGAAGCAACAGCAAAGAGAAACCCGCGCACTGCAAGGAAGAGTAGCCCCTGCTTGCCACAACTAGAGAAAGCCCGTGAGCAGCAACAAAGACCCAACACAGCCATAAATTAGTTAATTAATTAATTAATTTTTTTACAAAAAGAAAGACTGCATGAGGGCAGGGAAAGCAGAGCTTTCTTGAGGCACAAAAAGCGAGAGAGCAAAGAGAACTCCCCAGTGATGCAAAATGCTGGCAGCCTTATTTTAAAGAAAAGTCTCAAATGGTTTGAAAAGCTGCCCTCTACATCTCAATGGCATCTCCAGTTTTGCTGGGGCTTCAGTTTCAAGCAGTGTTGAAGAGAATGTCCTGATTCTGCCTTCAGAATATTTGGAGTTGTTACTGAGCTGAATCTAAAAATGCTGCAACAAACTTCCAAACTAGCTCATCTAGAAAATGAATTCACTCAGTTCCCCCTCTGGGATAACAACAGAAGGAGCCCTGGGGCCTCTTCTGGTATAAATATCAGATTCTTAATACTTTGTGTACTTTTACTGTTCTTTTATCCAAAGTGTTTGGTAGGTACTAATAAAAAAAAAAATACGAGTGAGAAGCAGGAAATGTGACCTATGATCAAAAAAAAAAAAAAGTCACTACAAGCAAAGTCAGAGATCACCAAGATATTAAAATAATAATAAAAATATTTTAAAGTAATTAATAATTATAAATATATTTAAAAATCTGATGTAGAAGATAAACATGTTTGAACACATGGGAAATTTCAGCACTGATACAAACACTATAAAAAAAGAATCAAAGGTAAGAAATAAAACTGTCTCCATTCACAAATGACGTGATTACTTAGGCAAAGATCCTAAAGAACCTACCTAGAAAATAATTCTAGAACTAATAAGTGCATTTACTAGAGTTGTTCAATCCAAGGTCTATAGAGAAAACTCAACGGCATTTCTAAATACAGAAAGCAAACAATGGGACACTAAAATAAATGACCACTTACAATAAAAACGTAATTTTCTTAGGAAAAAATATCAAATGACATGCAAGACATTTGCACTAAAAATTATAAAATATCCCTGAGAATAGACTCACACACATAAGGCCAATTATTTTTGAAAATGTGCCAAAGTAATTCAATGGAAAAAAAGGATTGTCTTTTCATCAAGTGATGCTAGAACAACTGGACATCTCCAGATGCAAAAAACAATACCTCTTTCCTTACTCATAAATTGATCTGAGCTGGAGCATAGACATAAATATAAAAGATAAAACTGTAAACATTCCAGAAGAAAACATAGGAGAATACTTTTGTGATCTTGAGGTAGGTAAAGATTTTTTAGAGTTTGTAAAAAGCACAAACCATGTAAAAATTGATTAAACTTCATTAAAACTCACATGTTCTACTTATTAGAAAATGACATTAGTATTATAGGCAAACCATCAACTGGGGAAAAGTATCTGCAAACCCTGCATCCAGAATATATAAAGGAAATGTAACAGTCCAATTAAAAGTGGGCAAAAGACTCAAACAAATACCTCAAAAAAGAAGTTATACAAATGGTCAGCACACAAAAATATCAATGCTCAACATCTTTATCATCTGGGAGATGTAAGTTCAAACCAAAATAAAATATAATTTTTCAACAGCTAGAATAACTAAATTTAAAATGTTCGAAAATAATAAATGTTGGTGAGGACATAGACACTAGTGATGTGTTTGTAAAATAAAATACATCAACCTTGGAGAACTGTATGTGGTTTTGCGCAAAGTTAACCATACATCTACCTGTGACCCTACGACTTCACTACTAGGTATTTATCCAAGAAAAATGAAAACATATGTTCTAAAATAAAGTCTGTACAAGAACGTTCTTGGTGGCCTAGTGCATATTAGCCCCAGACTGGAAAGAACCCAAATGTCCATCAATATATAAATGAATAATCAAATTGTCCTATATTTTATACAATGAAATACCACTAAAGAATTTTAAAAAAATAGCTACTAATCCAACCAAAATCATGGATGATCTCACAAGCATTATATTGAGCAAAATGACTCTCTAAATATGGGCTTCCCTGATGGCGCAGTGGTTGAGAGTCCGCCTGCCGATGCAGGGGACATGGATTTGTGCCCCGGTCTGGGAAGATCCCACGTGCCGCGGAGCGGCTGGGCCCGTGAGCCATGGCCGCTGAGACTGCGCGTCCGGAGCCTGTGTTCCGCCACGGGAGAGGCCACAACAATGAGAGGTACGCGCACCGCAAAAAAAAAAAAAAAAAAAAAAAAAAAAATATATATATATATATATATAGTATGATTCTGTTTTTATAATATCCCAGAAAAAGCAAAACCAATCTTGAGTGATAGAAATCAGAACAGATGATAAATGGTGAGAGACTGATGGAGAAAAAGGCCAAGGCAAATTTTCTGGTTGCTGTTGTATATCTTGACTGGGGTGGTGGTTACACAGAGAGTGTTCACTTATCAAAATTCATTGAACATTTTGATTCTGTTAAATATAAATGACACCTTAAAACAGAAAATATAATATTTAAAAGAATATTTTCAATGTCTAAGTCAAGCACCAAAAATTTACACATTGCCAATGAATTCATATCTAAGGTTTGTTTGCCAATGAATTCATATCTAAGGTTTGTTTATATAGTAATGAAAAATCCAAAAAATGAGAAATATTCATGTTGTATAGTATAGGACTTTAATTCTTTAAGGGTGAATACAGTTCCTTTGAATTATTTTTTTGCTCTAGGTGCCATCATCACACAATATTTCATATTTAACCTATGGTTATTTTAAATGTCTTGTAGGAAACGAACCAAAGCAGTACATAGCATACCAATAGGAAGACAAAAATTGATAGAAAAACTTAACACGTTATTTTTTTACTCTTCCAAGCTACAGAATAGAATTTAAGAAATGAAAATTCTAAATGAAAATAGAATTTAAGAAATGACAGCTTTATACAAATTTTAAAAAGTTCTTATTCATGCAACGTAAATGTTATATCCTGGGTAGAATTGTTTTACCTTACGAACGTCCTTATTCTACCTTGCCTTACCAAACTAATTGGCTTGAGAAGCAGCAGAGTAATGAAAAAAATAAATTTACCACATTAGCACCTATGAAATTCAAATAAGACACTTAGGAAAGTTCAAAACACTTGCCATTCCATTTGTTCCTATGCTCAACAAATGCTTTCTATATAGTGCATCTCTCCCTCCCCCCCCGTTACAATCTCTACTAAAAGTTCTTACTGTAAACTTGCTAAACTTCCCCCCCTCTTTTAAAATTCCAAGATTAACTCTTTGGACATACCTATGTCAATGGAGGCTGCATTACCCTACTTTTCCACAATAATTTCACCAATCAAATCCCATAAAAAAACCTGAGTAGCGTTTTTGCCATATATGTGGGCTACTCAGAACTTAGTGTGCACTAAGTTCAGTGCTATTCCAAAAAGACACACCAACTGCAATGTCTTAGGGAAGAAATAATAGCAGTATTTCCAAAGAGCCATTCAGACCAGGGACCAACAGTATGTATATGCTTAAATCCAGCAAAGTAACAGCCGTCTCCGAATTTCATCTTTATTATCAACTGCCCTCAGGGATTAAAAAGAAATCATAATCTCTCTGCATTTTTAGTGTTGTGATTGCTTCATCCAAATTAGACAGCTTAAAACAATGCTGAAGGGACCCAGGAGCAGCTGGGAGAAAGTTCAAACACAGGTCAGCATGCAGCCTAACTGAGCTAAGGTTTCTGCATCTTTAGCCTAAATTAGAAGAGCATTAAAAACCAATGTACTGTGATGTGAAATGGCAGTTCTGAGTCTTGTACACAAACAATGTGGAGAAACGTAGACAGGGTGTTGCCTTGCAGATATGATGTATTTTGAAAGCCCTGACAAAAGCTTGCAAAAATAAAACATGAAGAGTTCAATGCTCTCATACCACCCCTTCCTCAAAGCCTCAGATAAGATGTAGGTAGTAAAATGCCCTTGTACTGAACTCAATACAGCCTATAAAATACATACGATTTGTAAAGAGGTACTTTATATGATAACTCCTCTGATAAGGGCTGGGGGGCAGGGAGAATGAGACAGAGCATGCAAGTGAGAGAAAGACAGAACAAGGCAATGATTAGGGAATTGGGTCTGTCAAAAAACGGATGAAAGGAATCTTTCTTTCGGGGCTTTACTTTGTGCGTCCTGTCACGTCAACCTTGTTTATATGTGTTTTCTCAAATGTGAACGTTTTTATACTATATTTCATTAAAGCTAATCATTCAGGAATAAAATCCTTTCACTGACCCAAATTTCATTTTGATTTCGCTATGTGTATCTGAATGATGCCTATAGGTCTACTGTCATCTGACTCCATTTACAAAAACATCTCAACGGGAAAAAAAGGACTCTAAACGGAAATAATGATTTCTTATGCTTTATATGAGCATAATAGAGGGGTCTCAAGATTAAATAATTTAAAACGTATATCAAAGGTGAAGCGAAAATACAATTTGTCTCTGCAATTATTATTCAACCGAATATCAAATTTATCTTGGAGGCTTCTGTTACCCAAGGTAAAAAAAAGACAAAGCAAAAGTACCACACTGTATAGAGTATCATTAATTAATACCAAATATGCTGTTTATACCAAAAGAGATTAGGTTTTCCTGGATTTAAATTCCTAAAGGAATTTGTCACTATAGGTCCCTATATTAGATACTAATTAATTAGTGCGAAATAGTAGTTTGCAGAGTAGTCAAAAGTAGTTTACAGAGGAGCATAGATTGGGACTTCCCTGGTGGCGCAGTGGTTAAGAATCCGCCTGCCGATGAAGGGGACACGGGTTCGAGCCGTGGTCCCAGAAGATCCCACGTGCCGCGGAGCAACTAAGCCCATGCACCACAACTAATGACCCTGCGTGCCACAACTACTGAGCCCACATGCCACAACTACTGAAGCCCACATGCCTAGAGCCCGTGCTCCGCACCAAGAGAAGCCACCACAATGAGACACCTGCGCACAGCAACGAAGACCCAAAGCAGACAAAAATAAATAAATAAATAAATGAAATTGAAGAGAACAAAAGGAAAGCATAGATTTTCTTAAGCTGGCCTCTTCTTGTGTCAATCTTTCAAAATATTCAAAGCTTACAGGTTTACTGAAGGCCATTCTCTCCAGGCTTATACTAATTTTAGGTATATCCAAAGTTTTACCATATTCTATGTTGCAACATAAAAAGATCCATATTCTGTAATTATAAGATATGCGGATGTCAAGTTCAAACATTTGAACTTTTTTGGTGTCTAGTCTCTCTTATTATCTCCTTTTCATTCTTCAAATCCACCAAGTGATAATTTGGTTATAATAATAATTAATCATTATAGGATAGAAATATTTAATACAAATATATTTCTAAAACTCTGGGAGGAAACAGTTTCGAATCAGAAGCTTCAGGCAATTTCATGAATAATAAGATTACCTTTGGCATTTCTAAACTTTATTTGAAAAATAATCTTAAAAGTAGAGCACATGAGGGAGGGAGAGACACACCTGGGCCTCATCTGTTGATATCAATCAATATAATAATGTACACGTCTATTATGCTGTGATCTGTAGTTTTGATATGCCTAAAACATTTATGATAGCAAAAAATAAACACAAAAATTGTGTGTAAATGCCTACATACAATGCTTGCATTAGAAATCTTGTTTCTAAATCTCAGAAAGTTAGAGTATGTAAAGTGTCTTTATCTGAAGAAAAATGGGATTCACGTGAAATATACTCTCAACAGATTAGAATATTTCTAATTAAACTTTCCTTTGGGACAATACTGAACTCCTGCTCTATTTAGCCAGTCACAACAATTGAACATTTTCGAATGAAACTGATGTAGAATTTTGAAGAGGGAGCGCAGACTTAACATGCATTATAGACTTATGAAATCACTATTTTCAATAATTAAAATATCACAACTAAATATTTTTTCAAGTGATTTCAGAAAATATTGTCTTAGACACCATGGCCCTCTGTGCCAATGGATTTTAATCTATTTCAATCTTTATTATAGCAAATGTTGTTTTCCTCCCTCATAATTGAAATTTTCACCACAAAGACTACTGGCTGTACTGACTCATTACGTGGTGATCGTATGCCTTTGGATCACCTCTCTGTCTAAGTACAGTTGACCCTGAACAACATGGGTTTGAACTGCGAAGGTCCACTTATCAGTGGATTTTTTCCAATAAATACAGTACTACGTGATCTGAGGTTGAGTGAATCCATGGATTTGGAACCCAGAATATGCAAGGCTGAATATGGAACTTGAGTATCCAAGGATTCGAGTGTCCCTGGAGGGTCCTGGAACCAATCCCTCACGGATATAAAGTGATGGCTATAGACTGAAGCTAGATGTAAACAGAGCTCCTGACTGACATGGATCAGAATTCACTGATGTCTGCCTTATTTTTCCTCCTGCAATACGAGATGTGTCTTTGAAACATTCAGCTGTTTCAAAGGCCTGCTCTTGGTCGCACGAAGAAGTTCCTTAAACTACTCAGATCTTGGATCACAAATATCTGTTAGCTGTGAAGACCTTTCTTAAATCACTCATTTGAAAAGCTTGGCTGCGTATCGCCTTTAGTTTCTCAAAAGTCAAGGTGGCTTTCTTAATGCTATGGGAGGCTCCTCCCATGCCTTGTTACCGTTCTCAGAAGTGAGTCAAACCGAAAAACAACAAAACCTGATAATTAAATTATGTTCTTACAAGTAATAATGTTATATAAATACATTTTTTCCTTGCAGGGACTGTGAACAATTTTGAATAATGTGAACTAGTCATTGAGAGATTTATGCCTCAGGAATGAACCCATTTTTTCATTTTGGAAGGACCGAGAGGGTGTAACCTGAAAGTTCGAGAGGGAATAGTTGAAAGGAACTATGTTTGAAGTGTTAACTGCAGATTTTCAAACTGTGATGGCATTGGGGAAAAATTCTATTTTTCCAAACAGTTTAGACAGTACTAGTACTGAGAGTTTGTATTTTATTTTACTTTTCATTTATTTTCTTATATGAAGCATAGTTGATTCAGGTGTACAGCAAAGTAATTCAGTTATACATATGCATATGTATATATATACACATGTGTGTGTGTTTATATATATATATATATTCGAATTCTTTTCCATTATAGGTTATTACAAGGTATTGAATATAGTTCCCGGTGCTTTACAGAAGGACCTTGTTGTTTACCTATTACGTTTATAGTACATACTGTGTATCTGAGAGTTCGTATTTTAGAAAGGGTGTGTGTTTGTGTGTTTGCAAGCATGCATGTACGTATCTTATTCAACAGTTACACATCAGGCAAAATAACAAAATAGTGAGTCTGCAATATACACACTGATGGAGAACTTCTAATGCGGCCACACTCACTAGACTGCTTCGAGGAACTGCAGGGTCCAACAACAGAAGTGCCCTTCTCCACAACTTGGGATGCTGAAGGCTCTTACAGGCCTTCTTGCCAAAGCCAGGTAACCTCTATACACAACATCTCACACCTATAGGGACTCAGGAAATGAAGTATGGTGACCTAGTGGGTTTCCAAAAAGGTGGGTTGAATGCCATATGATTGACTTTAAGAGAAAAAAAAGTGTTTTCTCAACGAGCTAGGGAGCAGAGGGCAGGGTAGTCCAGTCAGAAACTGGTGATTTCCCCAGAGAATTCCATTTGAAGGATGTCTTTCCATAGATGCTTCCTCCATGGTGTGTGGGAAAAGTTCTCCATAGCAAATGAATAAACATCTTTCCTTTCATCTTCATAATCTTTTACTTTGAGAAGTAAAATCTGATAAACTCACATAGTTTTGTGGGTGGCATTGTAGGAGACAAAAAAGAAAAGAAGGAGAAAGGGTGACCTCTCTTTCTGTCTTTCCCTCTCTCTCTCTCTCTCTCTCACTCTTTCTCTCCCTCTCTCTTAATGTCCATGGCCAGGAAGCAGCCTCTTTTCAAGACCTGTATCCAGGACCCCTGGGGGGAGCCCCCAGGATAGGAAGAGATGCCCATGGAGGGATTGAGAAGAGTATCAGACGAAATAGAGAAACAACTAACTGGACAAGCCAGGAGCCAATATGGAACAACTCCATGCCCATTTCCCCCCAAGTAGTGAGAGGTATTCCTTAAAAGCAGGGAAACAGTAAATTTTGGAGTCTATGTGTGAAACATGGAACCCGTAATAACACTATTGTCTAAATGTAAGGATTTCTTACTTGATTTCAAACACATTATTATTATTATTATTTTGCCTTGTTGCCTTGTAACAGTATTTTGAGGCTCATGGTTTAAGCTAATATTTTCACTTCTGCTCCAGCTCCATATTTGAAATGTAAATTTTGTGAAATGAGAAATGTTTTTATCGTGCCTCTTATGAACACTAATTCAAAAACTCGCTCAGAGATGAATGAACTGGTTCTCCCTCCAGTGGCACACGTGGGCCTTGAGTGGGGACACAGTTGCCAAAGCCCACACCTGCGGGAGCTGGGAAGGTGGGCTGGGAAGATGGCTTTGAACTGACTGGCTTCCTAGTGGAAACAAAGAAAATAATTTGCTCGATTAGATCATGGCTTGTCTTGGAAATAATCCAGCTTAATATCTGCCAGCATTCGGAAGAGATCATCAGTGAAAGACGGTACTGTGTGCACGGGCGATTCAGGAATTAAAAGAACAATGACAAATAACACACTGGCTCTCAACTGCAAAGCGTGTGAAATATTCCAAAAGGAAATGTTTCAGAAGTATAACCGTACCTCTCACACTGAAAACATCACTTAAGTGATCGTATCAACCAAGAATTAGGAAGCTACCCAGAGGTATCAGCATTGTTTTAGGAGGAGATTAAATCACATATTTATCTAGGAAATGAAAACTTGATGCCTCATTTTCACTGTCCGTTTGTTCATACTGATTTTTTATCATAATTTAGAAACAGAGCCAAACACTCCCAAACACAAAAGCAGAATAAACCTCACTTTCTTATTACACCAGAGAGCTTCTAAGTAGTGGAGGATTTTGATCTAGATTCAGGCATTAAAATTAAATCACACATCCTAAGGAAAAATGATCTGTAATAATGAAAGCCACACACATGGGATATGAAAGTGGTCTTGAGTAATGAAACTAACTACAGTTGCAGTGTGTGAGGCCAGGGTGATTTAATGAAGAGTGCTTTTGAAAACCAATTTCTTCTCTGCTGTCATCTATCGATTGCTGGCATATTAGCAAACAAATTACTGGAAGAGATGAATATCATACATTAGAAAGGAATTATTCCTCCTCAATTAAAGTAGCTTCATTTTATGGATGCCCTGTGGAGGCTGTTAGGACTGGGCCTGTAGGTACCATTTCAGGGCACAGCAGAAGCATCAGCTGGACAAGGTTACAAAGGATGCCCTTTCTCTAACTGTTACTCAGTGACACTAGCCACCAGGGAATGAAAAAGTGTGTGGTACTGATATTGACAATTCTTTCATTACCTGAGCTCCTTGACGCACTTGTTTTAATGCCACCTGAGGTAATGACCGAGGTCAAGGTTTTTCTGCATTCATAGTGAGCTGCCTTGAAAGCTCTGAGTTGGCACTTTTTTCTTTTCTCTTCTTTTAAAATCAACATCTTTATCTTGTTTGGTCCATTTTAAGATTTTCTGATTAAAATGTTTATCAGTGATAGTTTAACCAGGTTACAGAATTTTATGACATTTTTTTAAAAAGTACTTTTTTTTGGTGGGCAATAAAGATCATTATAGTAAATACATTTTTATTAGCAGATTAAACAGATGAGGGTTGAAATCCAGTGAACTCATGAAAAGGGCTTTATCTACCCATCTCATTTTTTTGTGAGTGATTTGTATGTCATTAATGTTTTGGGAAAACACTGATATGGTTTCAATCGCTTTGATTTAAATCACAAAAAGAATGCATTTTTCAGTTGGTCCTCATAAACCAGAAGCATTCCTACTTGGTAGTGGGAAGAAAAAGAGCCTGTCCAGCTATTATCAAATCCCTTTCTGACCTATGCTACGTGACTCTGCATTGATTTTACTTCTCTATTTGACTTCTAAGGAATTTTAAGTATGTAACACTAAACTGATGTCTAGCAAGAATCATTATGAGATACGTTAAAAGGGAATTAAATATTTTTATTCATATTTGTAGGAAATAAGAGAGAAAAAGGACAGGAAGAAAGAAGGAGAAAGAAAAAGTTTTCATGGTTGGAAAACTGTGAAAAGAATCCCTAAAATTCCCTAAGAGAGAAGAAAATCTCTACCTTATATGTTTGGGATGGAAATAATACATGTGCAACATGTGCAAAAGGACTTTGTAAGTATGAAGCTTTCTGTAAAGGAGAGAGCTGAGTACTACGGGAATGGAAGTGCCATGATCTCCAATAGTGACTGAACAAAAATTCTCACCAATCACCTGGGTCTTGAGATTTTGAATAAGAAGTTGTTGGAAAGGTCTTCTGAGATAGCACTTGAAAAATGGCTTCTTCTGCAATGTGTAGAATGAAAAACTAATGCTAAAACATCATAGAACATTATTTGGTGGCTCACACCTGGTCTTCCTAGATGGAATGAATACACAAGTTGCTGGTGCTACTCAGCAAGTTAAAGAAAATCAAGGACAATGACACAGACTCGTTATTTCTTTCTTTCCTTTTTGCTACTATAAATACCTGTCTTCTCTTTTCATGTTATGGATGCTTTTATACAAAAGCCAGGCAGGTAAAAAGAAGGCAACATTATCAGGTTAAATAAGTAGTTTCTATATCATTTTAGGATATTTCCTAGATAAATTAAGACAAGTAATTATAAGGGAGAAAAAAATGCATGAAAACTTACATTTTTAAAAAGCCTGAGGCCATAGATAGACTTATCCCATGCATATTCATATGCACCTATAAAAATGTCATAGTTTTAAAATTCAAATGCTTTTACTCCAGTGTCATAATCCTGGGACTAATATATATATACTACTATATATAAAATAGATAACAAACAAGGACCTACTGTATAGGGAACTATACTCAATATTTTTTAATAACCTATAAGGGAAAAGAATCTGAAAATATATATATATGTACACATATATATATTTATATCTGAATCACTTTGCTGTACACCTGAAACCAGCACAATGTTGTAAATCAACTATATTTCATTTTAAAAATAATAAATAAATAAAAATACAATTCTTAAATTGGAAACTCTTTCTTCAAATAATAGCTGTAAAGGAAGCCCAGTATTAAAATATATATGTATACACACACACATAGGTGTGTGTGTGCGTGTATATACATATAAACTAAGCTCTCTATTTTAAGATACACGAGGGTGAAGAGGGTACCTTGGAACGCTGTCTGCTGTCTCCCGCCTGCACCCTGTTTTTCTATAACCATAATTTAAAGATTATTGAAATAGCTCTGCAAAAGTAAAGTGAGATTTCTAAACTTTGGCTTTAAGTCATGAAATAAAGTGAAAGCTACAGAAGCCTTGTGTCACCATGGGAAATTTTTATTGTTAAAACTACTTGTCAAAAATTAACCTTTTTTCCTACATTTATTAGAAGTAATATCATCTACTTATTAGAAGTCATAAGCTTTGTAGCATTGTGTGTAAGTTGTTCTGAATAAAGTTAAGGGGATGTGAATTTGAAAGAAAAAGAAGTCTGATTGAATTATGCAGCCTGAATCATCTCCCATGATATTAAAAAATATCAAGATATTTTTATTAGCGACAAATCTGAAAACTAATTTATCCAGTAAATGACACCAGCACTGCACAGCCCCTTTCTATATTTCTTAACTCTTTTATTATCAGCCAACCACGTCCATAAGTTCACAAAGAATTTCCATTAAAAAATGAGCCTTACAGAATACATAAACCATGAAATTATTGTCAACAGTGCTACAATTCCCTCAAACATAAAGTCCAATAAAAATACTCTTGGCGTAGATAAAGTCTGTGAATACGCTATAATGTGGAGATAACACACTGAATTGACATTTATTAATCACAGTAAAATACCCATTAAAACTAAATTGCATGTGCGTTAAGCAGAAGCAGTCAGGATATCATAAGACAAATCACAGTATTAGGTTTAGCCCCAGTTTGAGTTGTAACCTGACCTCAGCAATCTGAGATCCCTGGGTTCACAGTTCTTTCTGTGACTGGTCTGCTTGTGCAGGCTCACACTGGCCGGTCTGTGGCCCCTTTTAATTTTTTTTTTTTTTTTTTTTTTTTTGCGGTACGCGGACCTCTCACCGTTGCGGCCTCTCCCGTTGCGGAGCACAGGCTCCGGATGCACAGCCTCAGCGGCCATGGCTCACGGGCCCAGCCGCTCCGCGGCACGTGGGATCTTCCCGGACCGGGGCACGAACCCGCGTCCCCTGCATCGGCAGGCGGACTCTCAACCACTGCGCCACCAGGGAAGCCCTGTGGCCCCTTTTCACAGAGGAAAATGTCTCCTCATTAGCCATGTTAACAGTGAATAACTGCTGACAAAAATTACCCTATTTTATTTGACCCTGCTCACTTTGGGGGAAATAAAATGAAAGCCAACAACAAAGGGAATATGGAGTAATTTTTGCAGTTCCTTGAAATCGAGGCAAAGGAGAGAGGAATGCTTTCTAAAAGTGAGAGCAATGGCTGTCAAGAGCGGCAGGTAACAGGCCTCCAAGGCCAGATGGGTGTGATGGCGGCATTGAGTTCAGCTGTGACAATTCAGTGTGACCTTGACTCTGCTGTCCTAAAAGGCCTTGCAGAGGAGTTAAGGCGAGACAGTTTTTTGTTTTGATTTTGTTTTTGTTTTGTTTCTCCTTGCATTTTCCCGAGTCTATGAGACCCAAATCCAATAATCTTCGTGTTATACTACCACAGTATACTCACCTCTGCACTGGGCATCATTTTGTTTATTTGTTTATACTTATCACCATGGTATCAGAAATAGAATCCAAAAATCATACTTAGTTTGTAAATGAACATATAGAGCCTCCGGGTTAAAATAATATACAGATAATAATACACAAAATAGTCTATGTGTAACAACCTAAGACTGTCTATTGGGTATTTTCTGGTATTACACATATGTTTGCCACTATTAATGCTGACCAACTATCCGGGTTTGCTCCAAATGAGAGTTTTCCCAAGATGCGGGACTACATCTGGGAATCCCCAGGCAAATTGGCATGAGTTGGCTACCCTAATTTCCCTTTCCTCATTTTAAAAATTTGTTCACTTATTTTAGTTATTCAAAAGTAAAGGGATTTTTTGTTGTGGTTCAAATACCTGATGTTGTCAGGAGGGAAAAAAAGTGATGGCAAGTTGAAATAGGACTCTTGGGTTGAAGGAGAAGTATAATGAAGATTAAAAATATTTTGACAATGTAGAATTAAAGAGTTACAGTGTCAGGATATAGGTTCATGGTGAATCATTTCACAAATGAAGGAAAAAAACTGCTGTTGGAAGAGAAATAGCAATAATGTTGTCATTTCTTTTAAATTCTAGTTCAATTAGAATCATGCTGAGGAAAGAATGATGTGTAAAGAGAACAGGTATTTGTTGAGTGCCTGTGATGTGACTCCGGAATCATAGCCCATTTATTCCTCCCATGAACACTTTCACTCTGCACTACATTTTCTACTTGAACATAAGATATAACTTCAGAGCAATTAAGAGTCATAACCAAGCTTAAATTGCTGGTAAATGAAAGACAGTGATTTGAATTCAGATCTGTCTGTTTCTAAAGTTATTGCTGTAGGAACCAACACTGGAGTTTTTCCATAGTCACTGCCATGCTTCCCTGGGGTGGGGTAGACTAGGGGTTCCCTAATCCAAGTGATCAGAAATGAGTTTAGTTCTAGTGGCTTCTGCAGAAAGACAGAATTATAAAATTATAAATTTAAGTAAAATTACAATGGAAAGCAGGAATATGTGAAAGCACTGCTTGTCTTAAAAAAATAATCTTTCAAACCTGAGTTAGTTAGATTTCTTCTAGGCAGCTAAAATATCTCCTCTCGCCTCTTCCATTTCCCACTTATTCCATCTCTTCTAACTTCCCTCCCTCTCTCTTTCTTATAATTTGGCTTTTAAAATTTTGTCCAAAGGTTTTTACTACCTGCTGTAGAAAATGTAATCCAATTCAAAAAGAGTAAGAAAGTGAATATCCTCCAAATGCCCCAAACCCCAGAAACAAAACTTTTGATTACCTTTCAGTCTGTCTCTATCTCCGCACAGGTGTAATTGTACAAACTCTCTCTCTCTCTCTCTCTATATATACACACACATACATATATATGTGTATGTAAAACATATGCTCACAAGGCATATTTTTTATTCAGGTCATTAACATATAGTGTAGTTTCATGCACCAGTGTATCATACATTTTAATGCTACTTAATGATGGAACTACAGATGGTTTCTAAATATTTCAATATTTTTAAAGACAGCATAATTAATAACTTTGCATTAACATCTTTATGCACCTTGTCCAATGGGCTTTCTTGCAATAATAAGAGTAAGATTGCTGGGTTAACAGGTATGCTCATTGCTTATTTAAATTTGATGTATTGCCAAACTTCTCTATCAGGAGCTTATATGAAAATAAACTTCCATATTTCATACTGTGGGCAATAATTTGTTTTATGTACACATATATACAAACACAGGGTATATGCTAAAACAGGTAACAAAGGTCATGACATCATTATTACTGACATTGATGTTATTATTATCCTGGTTTTCTAAATATAATATTTAGTAATATCCATTCTTTTATAATGTGTAATGTTTTACTTATAGAGAATATGTGATTACCGAAGGTTGGAAATAGTTTAATTACCTTTAATCCTATCTAAACTACTAGTATGTGGAGTAATTCTCAGAGAACTCTATTTTTCTCAAAGCTACTAGAAATACGCTAGTATTTTCCTATTACTTCTTGGGTCATATATGTTGTCCTATTTTCCTTTACATTTTACTTATTTTTCATTTATCCATTTGTTCATTAAGCAAATTTGTGTTTGGGTGCCACCCTTGTGGCAGGCACAGTTCTATATTCTTAGTGAACCAGAGTCAAAGATTTCTGGCCACATGGAGTTTCCATTCTAGCGCAGAGACATTTTCTCTAGAGAGAAAATAAAAAATAAATAGAATACACAAATCTTTGAGTATGCCAGAATTTGACCCATACTAAAAGGAAGATAAAAAGTAGGGCAGTTTAAAGAACATCTGAAGTGTTCAAGCATATTCAAGTAGGAAGGATCAGTTGGCAGTGTTAAATAGGGTCTTCAGGGTGGTTTTATTGAAAAGTTAAGATTGGAGGAAAGAAAAAGACTGATGGAATGAGGAAGTTAAAAAAAAATAGCTAGTGAAAGACATTTCTCAGGAGAAGGAGTGATTGGAGCAAAATTCCTGTGTCAGGAGTGTGCTTCATGAGGTCTAGGATTGGCAAGGGTCCCGTATCACTGAACAGAGTTCAGTATATTATCATACAATTATTTGCATTCATCTAGATCCTCAGTAGCTCTCTGTGTTCTAATTCAGCTCTCGCACTTACTGGGGCTTCCTGACTATAAGAGACCTTACCCCTCTATGTCTCAGTTTTCATTTAGAAAATGAAGGTATTAAAATACTGACCTCGCTGTGCCGATGAGAGCAATGAACGAATAAGTACTTGTCACACATTTAAAGCAATGCCTAGCACATCATAAGAACTAAAAGTGGGTTAGCTCTTATCATTGTCCTCACCACCACCACCAGCAGCACCATCAACGCCATCATTTCTCACCCAAGAGAAATTAAGTTTATATCAAGTCATTGGGATTTTTGTAGTTTTAGCCAACTGTTTGCCCCAACATTTAGTCTACATTGGTTGTCATCAAAGATTTGTAATTTTCTTTCCAGCCGTTCCGATGTCCAAGGTGGTCAAAAGGTAACCATATATAAAGGTAATATATATTATATTCCATATTGTATACATCTTAATAATCAAGGTTTTTGGCTTGCGAGTCTTCTCATGTTGCATACAGTAGCTCATTTAAATCTTCCTACATAAATATAGGATTATAAATCCTAAGAATATGTTTCAATATTATTCCTAAATCATTGTTTAACTTCCTGAAATTTCTTGGGAGGTAGAACATTCATTCTGTGCTTTCTAAACTACTTTTGTGTGGCTTTCTCGTCTTCTAGATGATAAGAATCTTATGCGCACAAAGCTGCAATTTTTTATCCAAATTTTACTTTGCCATTAGTACATAGCTACACAATGACAAGCAGACGTTTTAGAGGAAAATATACATTTTTGACTTGTGTTTTTCTTTAGTAAGGAATTGGATATTCTCCTCTGAAATATTTCATTAACTAGTTTGATGGTATATTTACCTTTAATGGCAGAGGGAGCACCAGTGGGAAGGTGTTCAGTCAACACCAGGACACTGGTAGCTTTCCTGGCCTAGCAAGTGGTCCAGGTTGACCAGCTGTCATCAAACAAGGAGGAGGCTTGCTGTAGGAATCTGGAGCCTTGAGTTAGATTCTTGTTTGTTTAGTCTTTAAATTTCTCAGCTATAAAGTTAAACAAAAATTAAAAGTTGTCCCCAGGTCTTTACTATACAGTACCCTAATCCTCTTATTCTAAATTATAGTAGAGCTCATTTTATCAGGAATCTCATTTGAATTAACCAGAATGTCTATTTGGCGACCTTTAATTCCATTTCTAGCTAAGCGTGAAGGCAGGTCAAAAAAGCAACCAAGTTGTTGCCATCTGAGGTCTCCCCAAAGACCTGTTTGCCTAAAAGCATCACACTTCTTAGCCTCCAATTATAAACTGTCTATAATTAGACCACTTCATATAGACGTCTAGTGACTTACAGACTTTAACTTTCATTTGGAGGCTGCCTTGGTGGCAGGCATCTAACAGATTACATAGCACATAGTAGCTACTTCATAAATATGGAAGGAATGGAAAAATGGATCAAGATGGAACTGTTAAATAACAACTCTATAACACTAGACTCCAGTAGTTTAAATTATCACAGTTGCTAACACAAGTTACTTCCCAAACAGAAATAGAGGTCATCAATTGGTTGGTACTGAGAAATTAAACTTAAAAAAAAGAGCTGTTTTTAGTTTTTACTCTCAGGTATTTTTAGAAAATATATAGTCTGTGACATTATTTACAAGAGAAGCTATTAGGATTTTCCACTTCATTATATAATTAACCATAAAATGAAAGTAAATCCTGCAAAAATTGCTGAATGCTTTTTTTAGGCACCATCTATTATTATGTCACTATTTCCTTCAAACCATTTTGTGCGTGTGTGTGTGTGTTGCTTTTGATGCTTAAAATACTTCTTCTAAAATGGGAAATGAGATAGCTTTTTCCGCTGTCATGATTTAAAGACAATCTTTTATAGTTCCTTTTATAGTTTCCTTTTCCTAAATATCTGTGTCCACCTCCGAGGTCTCCATCTATAACTAATGTACCTTTTCAGAAGTTAGAAAAAATAAATCTAATATTGTCCTGTATATTCTAGAGAATATAATTCATTGAGCACTCTTTGAAATATTTTGTTATTATTTTAAATGAACATATCTTAATTTTAAAAGAGAGTATGATCAGACAGGCCATAAATACTTAAGGAGTGACTCAATAAGATAGTAAGATAATGGTAGACATATTTAATACGCACATTATCAATAAACTCTAGATAATCATATTTAGTATATTAAGTTGGAGGAAAATAAGTTTACTTCCGAACATAGTACATGATTCATAAATCAATCTTCAGGCTTTTTTTGAGTATATATGTGCTTTGAGTAAACAATGACTAAGTAAGAAGGATTAGAAGACAAATTCTGGTATTGTTCAAACCAAATGTTTATTATGTGATGTTCGGCAAGTCACTTAAATTTTCTGATATTAGTTTTGTCTATATATATAGTGGGTACAGTAATATCTGATCTTGCTGACCTTGAAGGACTGTTTTATGATCAGATATAATAATAATAATACTACAGTGATTTAAAAACGTTAAAGCATTATCTATGTACAAAGTATCAATAATTGACAACTGACCGACCAGGAAGGTAGAAGTCCAGCTCCTAACCACTCCATTGAGTTCTCTAGAGGTGAGTTATAATTACTGATTGTCTTATTAAGTATTGTTTTTATTGATTAGATACTTACTTTCCAGTAGCTAACATTCTAAAGGATAAAAATATACAATAGATTATAGACAAGCACACACACACACAAAATAGACAATAGACAAGCACACAAATAGAGTTGATGTATCTTGATGATGAAAAGTACAATGATGGTCACCAGACCTTCTGAGGAGTACATAACTGAGTGGATTAGCTGTTTGATGGGCTGCAGTTACTGTAAACAGGGTACTCATGGGAAGCTTCTGAGAAGATGAAGTTTGAGATGAGATCTGTAGAATAAGAAGCAGCTAGGCCATACACCAGTGAGAGTTATAAATGATAGTATACATGGCCTTGAGGAATGAGATGGGTGGGTGAATCTTGAAAATATATGGGAAGAAGACTTGGCTATATTTGTTGATAGATTGAATATGGAGGATGAGAAAAAGAGAGTCTGAGTAAAAGATTTTTGGTTTGAGGAATTGGGTAAATAATAGTGTCACTTACTGTGATTAGAAAGAATGTAGGAAGAACAAATACAGAGCAGGAGAACAAGAGGTCAGTTTCGAACATGTTACATCTGACATATATGTGAAACACTCAAGTGGAGATGTCAAAAAGGATATATGCTTTTGGAGTTTAGAGGAAAGATAAATGTCAGGGATGTAAATTCTGTAATCGTCAGTGTGTGGAGGCTTTCTGAAAGCAAAGAAAAGAATGAGTTCATGTAGAGTTTGTAGACAGATAACACGGTATGAAAGAAAGAGAGAGAGAAATTGATGATAAGAAAAAGCAAGACGGACACTCAGTGTTTGGCGTCCACTTTTATGATCCATGCTTGTGTCATAACCATTTGGTAAATATGTTAAATAATAGCAAAAAACTGAAACAGCATTGAGTAACCCAGATAAGAAAGAATCTGGAGTGTACGTTGGAGGATGACATTTTACCAAAGATGTGCTTTCGGTTGCACCATTGAGAAAAGACATAGAATACAAACAAAGTTTGCAGAAGGTTTGGAGTTTTAAGGGTGAAATATTGATGGAGTTCCTATAAGATTGATTTTTATATCCTAGTGATTCATAAGCAAGGTTTTCAGAAATGGGAGAATGTTTTTATTGAGATATGGGAAGAAAAGAGACAGAAAGAAATATTTGTCTGGTAGAGTGGAAAAACAATCCTTCTAGAGCCACATTAATAAGATTGCTAATGAGGGAGTTTTGTAATTTTAGGACCTAGAGGAGAAACAAAGTTTGAACAACACTGAAACAAGATACGAATACTATTCCTGTTCTTGTTCTATGAGCAGCAGTGAGGATCTGTGTAGTAATTCTCACTACTTTACAAAGTCCCTTTAGTCCTATAGCCTCCACACGAGTTTTTGTCACCCTCAAACTGGGATTTAACCAGAGTATATTAGATCTGGCAATGACCTTAAGGATCACTCTTTCCAACTATGGCATTTTATACATAAGACAAGCGAGGCCCCTGGGAGTTTAACGATCTAAACAATTGTATGACTGTGCTGTGGCAGTCAGGAGGCCCTTCCTCTGCTGTTCAGATTTCTTCTATTGGGTGATTTTTAATCACTGAATTCCCCTAACAGTCGATTATAGATACAAAGATACTTTACCTATACTATGGGTACATGTGATGTAAGAAATTAACTGGGAAAGAAGAGACACATTAAAAAAATACATCATTGTTCTAATGTTTCCTTTGTGAAGGTTTTCTTTGTGAAGATAAAAAAAAACTTGGAAATATATATTACCATTCTGGTAATGTGATTGCCATACATTATTAGAACTTTTCAAGCTAAATGGTTTATTATTGCATAAAAAGGAACTGTATTTTCCACATTATCTTATAGATTTTCTTTCACCCTTTCGACAGAATATTCTAAACAACTCGTATTCATAAAACAGAAATGAGGCACACAAATATGGATAAAATGTATCTACACAATTAGGAAATTTAATGAATGGTATTTTCTATTGACTTCTATTTTATACACTTGAACTGTCTATAAATGCAACTGTAAAGTTCCCAAGTGTAGCAAGTAGGCACAGATATGAATTTAAAGAGTCTCATTAGTAAAAATCATCTTTGAAGTTGTAAATTAAGAAAACATTTATTTGCATATAGGATCTTTCCAACAGAGGATCTCAAAGCATATTTAATTGTGACATGATTTATATAAAGAAGAGTGCCAAGAAAACTATTTTTTCTTTATACAAGAGCATGCTACAAGGATAAACAGTCACTGAATAGCTGCTTCACAAACTACTAGCATAGTTTAAAAAATATTTTTCACTCCAGGAAATCTGTACTATAATACTTAATGTTTCCTTCTCTTCTCATTTATGATTTTTTTCCATAACTCATGAGACATCTGATGAAACTATACATGGCATAAAGTGGCTGTGTGTCTTCCCTCATATTAAATAATAATCAAGGTCATTTGCCTAGATTATTTTTGCTACCAATCAATTTTTCTTATGAAATTCTAAACAATGAAGAAACTCAGACTATGGGTATAATTTTCAAAACAAAACTCATACAATTTTTTTCACTGATACAATATCTTATATATAGTTTATTTTCCTTTTTGTGTTCTAATATAGAATGTTTTTTAAAAGTATTCAATTAACATTTTTGAAATAGCAATATAGTGTTGAGTTATTAAATTAGGAAATTAAGGATCACTAATCCAAGGAGAATGTCTCTAGAGGGATAGAACTGAAAACTATGAACCACACACAAATAAAGTAAATGTATTGACAGGTTTTGTCGATTGTATTTAGTTGAGTAAATTTACAAAAGAAAAGTAAGGTTGAAAGGAAGCTGTACTTATATCATGTATATTTTTGTATAGATAATTTTCTGTACTATACATGAATATTAAGTGAAGAGTAAATAGAATGAATGCAACTTGTTATGTAAGTGCTAAGTTAAGTTTTTTTACAGCAACATTCTACAAAGAAAACTTCACAGAAGTCCAAAGCTAATAAACCAGGTGAACAAATCTCTAGTATTGGGAAGTGGATTGGGATAAAGAGAGGGGAAAAAAGGCTTTCTTAATGTCTCAAATTTATTTGCAAAGAGAGAGAGTGCTAAAGTTATCTTGATGCAGAGATCTGTGTTTGTTTAAAATAATAGAAAATATGTTTAACTATGAGGGTGTACTTAAAATATATTCCATTTAATTTTATATGAATACATACATTTAATTATTATAATTTCTTGCTGGATAGAGAAAGCAAAATTAAGCCAGCATTTTTAAAAGCATTGGTTTAAAGTATATAAGTACATGTCTTTCTCATAAACACTCAAGAAGTAGGTGGTCCAGAGCTAGCATACCCATTCCCGTATATTTCAAATCTTTCTATCAGGAAAGCTTTCAAAAGCATACGAATTAAATAGAATAGTATAACTAATCCCTCATTGATCCACACTAATTTTGGACAGTTGTTCTTAAGTTCTGCTATTCCTGTTTCATTATACCACCACACACAATCCACACCATAACATTCACTTGTTAGTATTGTTTTACAAATGTGTATATATAAAAGTAGAAAATTTCCATCACCCCAGAACATTTTTTTTTTACCCACTTATTTCTATTGAATTCTTTGCTTTCTTTCTTTTTTTTTTTTTAGTGGATTACACTTTGACAGTTCTTTATATATCCTGGAAAAATAACCCTTTATCAGATATTTTATTTGCAAAATTTCTCCCATTCTGTTCATTTTCTTTCCATAATTTTACTAGTGTCTTCTGTGGAGCAGAAGTTTTTAATTTTAATGAAGATCAGTTCATCAATATCTTCTCTTACGGATCATTCTTTTGATGGAAATGTCCAAGAAATATTTGCCTAACCAAAAGTCCTAGAGATTTCTTCCACCAGAAATTTTAGAATTTTAAGCTTTATACTTGGCTCTTTGTATTTTATTGAGATCATGTGTGTGCATGGTACATGCTATTGATAAAATTTTGTTTTCTTAAATAAGATATACCATTGTTTCAGTGTCATTTATTGAAAAGATTATTCACTGAATTGCCCTTACACGTTTGTCAAAAATCAAATGACTATATATGTTTGCATCTAGAAACACATCGATTATCCATTGGCCTCTCTGGACACCAATACCTCACTGTAGTGATTCTGTAGCTTTATAGTAGTGCTGAAGTCAGGTCCTGCAACTCCTCAAACTTCATTCTTCATATTCAAATTTGTTTTGACCATTTTAGGTTAGTTGCATTTTAACATGTATTTTATTTTTTTAACATCTTTATTGGAGTATAATTGCTTCACAATGGTGTGTTAGTTTCTGCTTTATAACAAAGTGAATCAGTTATACATATACATATATCCCCATATCTCTACCATCGTGCATCTCCCTCCCTCCCAGCCTCCCTATCCCACCCCTCTAGGTGGCCACAAAGCACTGAGCTGATCTCCCCGTGCTATGCAACTGCTTCCCACTAGCTAGCTATTTTACATTTGGTAGTGTATATATGTCCATGCCACTCTCTCACTTTGTCCCACCTTAACTTTCCCCCTCCCCATGTCCTCAAGTCCATTCTCTAGTAGGTCTGCATCTTTATACCCGTCTTGCCCCTAGGTTCTTCGTGACCTTTTTTTTTTTTTTAGATTCCATATATATGTGCTAGCATATGGTATTTGTTTTTCTCTTTCTGACTTACTTCACTCTGTATGACAGACTCTAGGTCTATCCACCTCATTACAAATAGCTCAATCTCGTTTCTTTTTATGGCTGAGTAATATTCCATTGTATATATGTGCCACATCTTCTTTATCCATTCATCTGTTGATGGACACTTAGGTTGCTTCCATCTGCAATCTGCAAACAGTGACAGATTTACTTTTTCTTTTCCAATTTGGATTCCTTTTATTTCTTTTTCTTCTCTGATTGCTGTGACTGAAACTTCCAAAATAATGTTGAATATTAGTGGTGAGAGAGAGCAACCTTGTCTTATTCCTGATCTCAGAGGAAATGGTTTCAGCTTTTCACCATTGAGAACGATGTTGGCTGTGGGTTTATCATATATGGCCTTTATTATGTTGAGGTAAGTTCCATCTGTGCCTACTTTCTGGTGGGTTTTTATCATAAATGGGTGTTGAATTTTGCTGAAAGCTTTTTCTGTATCTACTGAGAATATCATAGGGTTTTTATCCTTCAGTTTGTTAATACGGTGTATAACATTGATTGATTAGTATATATTGAAGAATCCTTGAATTCCTGGGATAAACCCCACTTGATCATGGTGTATGATCCTTTTAATGTGCTGTTGGATTCTGTTTGCTAGTATTTTCTTGAGGATTTTTGCATCTATGTTCATCAGTGATATTGGCCTGTAGTTTTCTTTCTGTGTGACATCTCTGTCTGGTTTTGGTGTCAGGGTGATGGTGGCCTCATAGAATGAGTTTGGGAGTGTTCCAAACTCAGAATAAAAGGGAGAAAAATTAGAAAGAAAGAATTAGTAGAAGTAGAAAGAAAGAAAGAAGGGAGGGAGGAAGGAAGGAAGGAGGGAAGGAAGGAAAAAAGAAAGAAGTTAAAGTAAAATAAAATAAAGTAAGATAAAATATAATAAAGTTATTACAGTAAAAAAATAATTATTAAGAAAAAGAAAAAAAATTAAAAAACAAAAAAACGGACAGATAGAACCCTAGGACAAATGGTGGAAGCAAAGCTATACAGACAAAATCTCACACAGAAGCGTACACATACACACTCACAAAAAGAGGAAAAGGGGAAAAAATCATAAATCTTGCTCTCAAAGTCCACCTCCTCAGTTTGGGATGATTCGTTGTCTATTCAGGTATTCCACAGATGCAGGTACATCAAGTCGATTGTGGGGCTTTAATCCGCTGCTCCTGAGGCTGCTGGGAAAGATTCCCTTTCTCTTCTTCATTCGCACAGCTCCCGGGGCTCAGCTTTAGATTGGGCCCCGCCTCTGCGTGTAGGTCGCCCTCAGGCTTCTTTTCTTGCCCAGACAGGAGGGGGTTAAAGCAGCGGCTGACTCGGGGGCTCCGGCTCACTCAGGCCACGGGGAGGGAGAATTATGGTATTTATCATTGGAATGCAGGGCCAGCCTGCGGCAGCAGAGGCCAGTGTGACGTTGCAACGGCCTGAGGCACGCCCTGTGTTCTCCCGGGGAAGTTGTCCCTGCATCACAGGAGCCCGGCAGTGGCGGGCTGCACAGGGTCCCAGAGGTGGTGGTGTGTGGAGAGTGACCTGTGCTCGCACACAGGGTTCTTGGTGGCTGCAGCAGCAGCATTACCGTTGTATGCCTGTCTCTGGAATCCAAGTTGATAGCCACGGCTTGCACCCATCTCTGGAGCTCGTTTAGGCACTGCTCTGTCTCCTGTGGGCAGATGGGGAAGGAATCCCTTCTCCTCGCACACTCCGAAACAATGGTCTCTTTTCTCTTCGGCATTTCCAGACTTTTTCCTGGACTCCCTCCCAGCTAGCTGTGGTGCTCTAGCCCCCTTCAGGCTGTGTTCATGCAGCTAACCCTAGTCTAATCCCTGGGATTTGACCTCCGAAGCCCAAGCCTCAGCTCTCAGTCCCCACCCGCCCCAGCGGGTGAGCAGACAAGCCTCTCAGGCTGGTGAGTGCCGGTCAGCACCAATCCTCTTTGCAGGAATCTCTCTGCTTTGCCCTCTGCATCCCTGTTGCTGGGCTCTCCTCTGTGGCTGTGAAGCTTCCCCCTCTGCCACCCTTCTGTCACCACCAGTGAAGGGGCTTCCTAGTGTGTGGAAACCTTTCCTCCTTCACGGCTCCCTCCCAGAGGTGCAGGTCCCATCCCTATTCTTTTGTCTCTATTTTTTCTTTTGCCCTACCCAGGTACGTGGGGAGTTTCTTGCCTTTTGGGAGGTCTGAGGTCTTCTGCCAGCTTCCAGTAGGTGTTCTGTAGGAGTAGTTCCACATTTAGATGTAGTTTTGATGTATTTGTGGGGAGGAAGGTGATCTCCACGTCTTACTCCTCTGCCATCTTGAAGGTCCACCCCCTTAATATGTATTTTAGAAGGAGCTTGTCAATTTTCACAAAAATTTGTGCTAGGATTTTGATTGAGATTATATTGAGCTTAGAGATGATTATGGGGAAAGTTAGCAATATTGAGTTTCTCAATTAAATAAGCACAATACATTTCTCCATTTATTTACATATTTACTTTCTATTATCCGTGTTTTACAGGTTTCAGGATAGATGCATTCCCATCTTTTGTCAGAGTTGTCCCTAAATATTATTTGTTTTTGATGCTACTCTAAATTACATTTTTATTTACATATTCGATTGCTTATCACTAACATATAAGAATGCAATTAATTTTCATGTATTGACCTTTTATCATCCATTGTTGGTAAACTCTTGTATTGGTTCTGGAAGGTTTTTTTGTGCACTTCATAGAATTTGCTAATAGATAGTCATATTGTATGACTACAGAGAACCTCTTAATTTGCAATCTGGATGGCTTTTATTTCATTTTCTTGCCTTATTTCACTGGCTAGATCCACAGTCCAATGCTGAAAGATACAGAGAAATTAACATCATTATCTTGTTCCTGATCTTAGAAAGCATTTAGTTTTTCACTATTATGTATGATTTGTGATGCAGGGATTTTGCAGATGCCATTTCCAGGATGAGGAAGTTGACTTTAATACCTAGTTTTTTAAGAGTTTTTATTAGTAATGGATGCTAGATTTTGAGAAATGCTTCTATGGTCTATCAAAATGATCATATGCTTTTTGAGATTTGGTCATTTTTGTTCAGTTTATCCTAAGTTATAGAAATTATGAGTAGCGTGCTGTCTGTAGTTTTCATGATTATTATAGGTAGAGGATTAAAAATGTATTAGTCTTCTCAAAGAACCAGATTTATTGATTTTCCTGTTTTCTATTTCATCAATTCCAGTTCCAATCTAATCCTTATTATTTTTTTCCCCTTACTTTTGGTTTAGTTTGTTTCTTTTTTTTTTCTAATTTCTTAGGGTGGAATCTGAGATCATTGATTTTCATTTCTAGTACGGGCAATAATGTTATAAATTTAAGTACCACTTTATCTGCATCTCATTCATTCAAATATGCCATGATTTTATTTCTATTCATTTCTAAATATTTTCCAATTTCCTTTTGATTTGCTCTTTGCCTCATGTGTTACTTTTGAAACCACTATACTGAGGTATTACTGACAAACAAAAAGCTGTACATATTTAGTGTATACAACTTAATGGGTTTGGAAATATGTATATATCCATATAATCATCACTATAGTCTATCCCATAAACATATCCATCACCTCCAAAAGTCTTTATCTCATATCATATTAAGAAAGACTCATTATTAATAAAAATTCTATTATGGTGAATTTATTGTCAAAAAATGAGTCTATTGTTAAAGTAGAAAAATCTAAACTACTAAAGAAGTTCCCTTTATTTAAATCTTAAAAAGAATTATCCATGAAAGGCAAAGTGTTATTTTTGTTTTGTATCATTAGCCAACACACATTTTTATGATTTTGCACAGATTGTTGTTTTGAAATTATTTTTACTTTCTTGAAGAGCTCTTTTTGAAAAAAAAATGCTGTACATTGAAGCTTAAGGCTTGAGGAAAATAATTTTGTCAAATTAGGAAAAGACTGGTTTTATGACATCAAGTAATAATAGTGTGAACTGTAAGAATTGCATACACTTAAAACCATGATGACCTTCAAAATGGCAATGTCATATGCTTCTACCTAACACTTATACCTTGAGGAATGCATGGTCACTGGATTTTTCTTGTGTATCCCTAGAGACTCCCTGAATCCTCTCAAAGAGGCTTTAGTCATTTTTCAAGGAAACAAAGCATGTTTTATTAAACATGCCCTTGTTTAAAGAACATGTATTACATCACTCCAGGAAAAGCACAGGAGCTAATGTAAGATTTTTCTCAGATCTTCACCACATGGAGAAAGTGCTAATTAGTGACAGTACATAATTTGAACAATTGCTACTGACAAAGTTCTTCATAAACCTATATTTCAAGGTTCCAACAAGTTCCCTTGATTTGAAATTAAATCAATTTCATCCAAAGGCACTCAGAATAATGGAAATCCCCAACAATTAATGTAAAAATAGGTAGCTTGGTCAGACACAGATTACATCTCATTACCAGCTAGTCTTTCTTTGGGGTCAAGTATGCCATTTATATTTTATTAAAGTAACATACTTCCGCACAAACTAGATTTTTCTTATTTTAATAGTGGTATTAACTTAAAGACATACATTAAACCAATATACATGCAAAGAACAATGTTTAAAATAACAACTTTCTTTCCTCCTTGTCACCTGGCCTAGATTCAAACACTGCTGCTATAGATATCAAGTCATAATAATTTAAAATATATTAAGTTTATTCTTTAAAGTGTAGTGTATAATGCAGAACAGTGCGCACAGTAAATGTTTTGGGAAAGGAATAAACAATAAAAGATTAAAGAAAAGACACAAGAAAGAAAGAAAAGATGTTTGAAATTTCCTGTTTACTTTGTCTATAAGGAAACAACATTCACAGATAAATTAAGAGTGTACAATGTGGGTATGATGCCTGATTTCCCATTACTTATTTTTTAAAATTCTACATTATGGTATTTCATCTTAGGTGTGATATCTTTGAAGCAACTGCAACAATCTACCAATATATTGAGGAATCTCCTTTCTCACAATGACCTTTAAACAGCATTCTTTCAACATAAAGGAAACAAAATGTGCTTATTGAAAATAAAGTTAATTATCTTTGCCATCAAAAATAATTCATCAAATTATGTATGTCACAGTGCTGTGTGCTCTACATTAAGAATTTTTAAAAAATATATGCATATCCTAAGAATCAGTAGTCTAAAATAAATAACCCTGATATTGAATTAAAAAGAATTGGGCTTGAAGTTTTTGGAAAATAGGACAAAAATTAAAAATTAAAAAAAACATACAGAGTTGTGCTTTAAGTTTATTTTTTCATTAAAAAAAGTAAAGATGTTCTTCCTATTGACATCACCAGAGAAGAAGGTGAATGCAGGTATAATCCACAAGTCCAATTTGGTATAAGCTCCAGTTTGAAAAATGCTGTTAACCGTTATAATTATAAAGAAAACCATTTGTTTGTGTGTGTGTGTCTGTGTGTGTATAAAGAAGCATTGATCTTATACTAGGCACATTCTGTGGAAATGTTCCTCCCAAGTCCCTATGATTGCCAATAGAGATATGTTCTTACAGGATTATAAATTTTATAGCCAAGCAAAACTTTAGATGAGCTGTTTTGCTGTCTTTTTTTTCATTTCTCTATTATTGTATTATTCCCTTGGTACTTTAAGGCAGTCACCAAAATGTCAGAGGATTTATTAAACATTTTCATATTCCAACCAAAATGTTTTACCAGTGAAGGGAAAAGGGCATGGTACTAATTTTAACCTAAACTTTGGGAGAAACCGTATGATATTCTCTCACAAAGCATAAATATTTGCACAATGGATTACTAACAAGACCTTCAGTTATATATATTCCTTTGCGAACATGGGAGAAAACTAAATACCAAAATACTTGGAGGCACCAAAACCAATATTTTATATATATATATACGTATATATATGTATATATATATACGTATATATATATAAATTTATATTTCACTGTTTTAAAAATTATTTTGAACCAGTTATCCAGTTTCAGGCAAAACAATATCACAGGTCAAAATTCCATCTCTTAATTAAATAAAATAAGAAAGATCACTGAGTAACACCCCATGATAATTATTAATATTTTCAAACTTGATATTTTCAGGAGAAAATTAAATAGGGACTCTAATTCTCCAGACATGGAGTCCAGAAATAGGCTAACACAAATACATACAAGCTTCACTCTTTCAGTTTACTTCTCTATTTGATTATTTTTCTGGAAACATATTTGTTTTAAGCATCCCTCATTAGAATTTCACTCAGAAGAGACGGAACATGTGTTGCAGGTTATAAACACTTGCTCTGGTGATCAGTAACCTACAACAAAAAATGCAGGATTTCCTGCCCTCTCCCAAACTCAGATAATCTCTATCATTATAATTATAAATAAATTATAAAGCCCAATTTTCTTTCTTTTTAAAATGTAATGTTCATAAATGTTTGCAATGTTAATGTTTTAATTAGTTAATATGATCTCACCATAGGAAAATATATTTGTAGTGGTAGAAAAAATTACAAACATTTCCCACCATTTAGAGATTCTAACAACTTATTAGCAAAGCTACTTGTGGTCTTTTCCCTTTACTGGTTACACACTGAAACTCCTTCTGTATGTGGAAACTATATCTGAAAACCATTTGCACATGTTTTCAGAGACTG
This sequence comes from Delphinapterus leucas, assembly GCF_059928025.1. Classification (NCBI taxonomy): domain Eukaryota; kingdom Metazoa; phylum Chordata; class Mammalia; order Artiodactyla; family Monodontidae; genus Delphinapterus; species Delphinapterus leucas. The sequence continues at coordinate 7,864,647 of NC_143146.1, forward strand.
TTCTTCAACTTTATTCTTAATGGTGGCATGATATTTATATAAATGCTTCATGATTTATAAAATTTCTTATTACTTCAAGTTTAACTTATGTCCAACTCTCTATTATAAATTACAATTAGTGCACATACTTAGTCATAAATCTAATTATAATTATAAAACATATAACTTAATATTTTAATAAAAAGTTTAGAAATTTCAAAAAGATACTTATTTTAATTTTGAAATGGGGTACTGAATACATTGACTATTTTAACACAGTGGAAACACTGAATGATATTGAACTGACATTTGTTTAATAACTCCCTGGTTAATAATGCCCTTGATACCTATACTCTATATGTGTATTTTGATAATTTAACAGAGCACGAAGCAATATAGTAGAGAGCTTAACTGCACTGTCTACTCAGTTTACCTGTGTTACAAGCTCAGTTGTGTCACACGCTAGGTGTATAACCTTGGGCAAATTATTTAGCTTATTTTCTCCTTTCCTCATTTATAAAATGAAGCGGTGGTAACAGTATACCTATTTCAAAGAGTATCTGTGAGGATTAGTGAGTGAATATAAGTTATTAGAACAGTACTTAGTACATAGCAAATCACACGTATGTGTTAACTCTTATGGTAGGAAAACATTAGGTTACTGAAGCTTTTCTAATCCTTCCAAGTTTTCCTTTTCTCATGCATACAAGTATCTGCTTACTCTATGTCTTTATGTCTTTGGGGCTTGTATAACATCTATTAAAACAGAACTAGAGAAATATATTCAGAGACCAGAGGAGATCAGAAAAGTGTCTGACCAGTCAGAGCAATACCGAGTTATCAAGTCACTGAGTTTAACGGATTGCAGCTGGCAGGATGAAGATGGCTCTTATCCCAACTTGCCCAATCCCTGGATTAACCATCCTTTCCATTCCTACTCTAAACCATACTCTGGGGAACGCTGGGGAACCAGTTCCTCACTGGTAGGTGGCCCCCCTGTTGGACACCCATTCCCACTGCCAGAATACTTTCACCTATGCTTTCCAAATGTTTAAGGCTGTGCCAGTTGTCACTTTAATTATATAATTTAAAAACCTTTAATAATTGATAACATGTACATATGAAAGGAAAGAAAACAGATGTTTTCAAAAGAGAGTTGACAATGTTTGCTGAGATTTGAAGTTGCATCTCTAAAACTAACAACAGAAGCTAAATGGGAATTAGGTATATGTAAGGTGACGGTAAAAAATGTGGAAAAATCATAATCCAATAGGTTTTACACACACTTGGCTTTTCAAATGTCATCAAATTCTTACTCTAAAGAATAGAAACACAATTACAGAGTATGTGTTATAGATTTTATCCAACTAAAACCATCAGGAAATTAGTCATAAATAAATGTATTAAAAATGTAAATTGGTTGCATTCCCCACCCCCAACAAATTATGCTGGTTATTTATTTATTCATTTATGATACAGTTTAGTTTTTAGCAGTCATAGCAAAATTGAGCTGAAAGTTCATATTTCTCATATAGCCCCAGTCCTCACCTGTGCACTGCGTCCCCCACTAGCAAAATCCTGCATATGTTTTTTAAAACTATATGTTTTGTGATAATTGGAAATTTACATGCAGTGTATGAAATAATACAGACAGATCCCCCTGCGCCCAACACGTATTTTCCCCCAGCCATTTTGTACAACTACAGCACGCGATCATAACCAGGATTATGACATTGATACAATGCACTGACCCGATTCACATTTCAAAAGCAAGCAGACATGCTTGTTTGTATGTGCACTTAGCTGTATGCAATTTTATCACATGTGTAGATTTTTGTGGTAACCATCGCAATCAAGATACAGGGCATTTCCATCACAAAAATCCCCTTTCATAGCCACAGAGCGGCTGTGGTGGCCATATTTATTTTAACAAATATATGTAACATGAGCCAGGCAGGGTTCTAGGAAAACTTTTTTTCCGGACACGCGCAGGCTCAGCGGCCATGGCTCACGGGCCCAGCTGCTCCGCGGCGTGTGGGATCTTCCCGGACCGGGGCACGAACCCGTGTTCCCTGCATCGGCAGGCGAACTCTCAACCACTGCGCCACCAGGGAAGCCCTAGGAAAACTTTTAAAAAGCTAACTCATTTAAAATTCTTCTTCCCAGTTTTACACATGAGGAACATTAAGAGACAGAGAAATGAGTAAATTTCTCTAAGTCACAGAGCTGATAATATCATGGTTTATTATGAGGTTTGAACCCAGGACACCAGGATCCACAGTTCGTGCTTCAGATTCTTTGCTGGCTCACATATCAGTTGATGAGAGAACTCCTGTGTGTTTATATTTTTAGTTAAAATAAAATATTTAATGTATATTTATGTATTTTTATGACTCACGACATTAATCATCCTTTTGAATTATCGAATCAAATACCACCCTAAGATGGTTTGATGAGAAGATTGACTTACATAGTTAAAACATACATAGTTTTCTGAGCCCAGATATAATAAAAATGCAAAATTATATGCAGATTATTTTTTCATAAAACAGAATCCAAAAAGCAATCTAATATGTACTTATAATTTATCTTAGAACTATAAAATTGGTCCTCAATATAAAACCATTCAAAATCCATGAAATTGAATACTATAATTAAATAGGTTTCACTTTACTTTTCACATGTCCCTAGAGTAGATGTGAGACCGTCTTCTGTGTCAATAGGAATTAATTCCTTGGTACAGAGATATTTCACCCACTTATATAACAAGGAATGTTTATTTAAGCACATACTATGTGCCAGGGATTTTTCACATGGATTATGACTTTAGTCCTCATCTTTATTCTAGTTGAGTCTACAGTCCAGGAAGTATATACTGATAAATGATAATGCACTGGGATAAATGCAACCTGGAAAGGCAGGTGAAACTAACTCGGCTTAGGGAAGTAGGGGGTAGTAGTGAAGGCTGCTTCACAGGAAAGATGGCACCTGGTGGCAGCTATGCAGCGTGAGCAGCAAAGGCAGGAATGGCTTCAGCAGAGTGAGTGATACAAGCAAACTGGCAGTCAGGAAAGTACATACACTTTTTGGAATAAAACTGAAGCAAAAAGACCCAATGCGGAGTGAGGTGTCAGATGATGAAATCACCTCCAACGGGGAAACGGAAAGACTGACCATCTGGAGGTAGGGGAATGCCATGCACTGGAAACGACAAAAAGTCATGTTGAAGTTGCATGGAGACTGGCAAGACAGAGGGCCACAGTTAGTACCAATAGGGCTACGTTTTGCCATGCATGGCAGATTACATTAAACATAGCAGGGAGCAAATAACGGAATTTCACCTCTGACCTCTAGAGCCACTGATGTTGCCTCCCTGTTTTGCCAGATTTTAGATTCTGTCTGTTGGGGTCTACAGTAAACATTGCCTGGGGAGTTGCAGTGGGCAATGGTTATGGGCATGGGTTTTTGATCAAGATATACCTGGTCTTGAATTCTATAACTATTACTTTTTAGATGTGCGAATTAGGCAAAAGCCTGGTTCCCTATAAATTCCTCCTGTAGGGAAATCAGGAGACATTGGAGCCCACGCAGGGCAGCCTGGGCAGTGTGTGTGATCAGGGCGAGGGGACGGCAGGTGGGGACCCCATCGATCGTGGTTGGGCAGTCTCCGACCAGCAGGTTTGCTCGGCCCAGGAGACTCCGGCTGGGCTTGTTTTTGTGCAGCTCGGGGAAGTGACCCTGGACAAGCAGGCTCTCTCCTGGACAAAACAAAGAACTGCCAGAACGAGGCAACAGCTGCAGAGACACCACCTTAAAATGGGACTCAGATTAGGCTCATGACACCAGGAACTGCGTTTCACCCTGATAATAAAACAAGGGGGAGAAGGGAGAACTGACCTTCTACTAGGTAGCCTGTCTTTGAGATAAGATGCTTTTAAACATTAAACATTGGCAGGGTCTTTCTCCTTGCTAACACAAGCAGCACACAATTTCCAAGCCAGCTTTAAAAGCCATTGTTATCTTTGTTATCTGTTATTATTTGGATTTTTTACAAAATTGATGGAGTAGGGGCCAGTAGAGGAATCCTGTTTGATCTGGAAATTCTCTGTGGAGAGTCCAAAAGGCCAGAGCACCAAGTTCCCAAGATCTTTTAGTTTACCTAACATCCCTGCCTTTGCTCTTTCGTTATGTTCTGCAGTTTGCTTAGGTAATATCAGACAAGCTTCTCTTGCTTGACGTATCCCCAGCAACTCTCAGAGAAGATTATGTGGAACCACCAAGAGTCACTGCCACTGATGGATCTTTTTCTAGTATGGTTCCTAGCACAGTATTTTAGAAAATGTAGTTGATCACTGACTCTGTCTTACACCGACTCTGTCTTACAAGTTTGCTGTTAAATCTCAACAAAATTATATCTACAAAATACAGTGCCTAGAACTTAGTAAGTCCTCAAATAACGGTAGCTATTATTATTATCTCCTCCTAGCAACAGCTGACTCTTTTCTGTCTATACTTGGATTTATCATACGTTGCTGAAGTTTTAGCCTGAACTCTGCTGGTCTGATCTGCTCCGTTGCTGACAGTGACTTAACTGGCAAAGGGATATATTTTTTATCTAATGCAGCTTGTTGCATGTGTGTACTGCCATGAAGAAGCAGTGGTTTGGTTTGAGTTGGCTTTGCTGTGAATCCAATCCTGAGAAATGGCTGGGGCAAACCGAGATAAGGGCCTTGCATTCTTGGCATGAAAGGTGTGTAAGAGCAAGAACCCTCATGGAGAAATGTCTCTCAATAAGCATGATTTCTGAAGGATAACGTCAGATAATTAATTCAATTTATATATATTTATGACATGCCTACTCTGTATCAGGCACTTGCTGAATGGGCAAAATAGATATGATTTCCGTAACAATTCAGTGAAGAGACAAAAATAAAGAAATCAGGGCATAAACAAATACGTAATTTCTGATTTTCATAAGGACTCTGAGTAAAACGAAAATGAGAACGTGAAGCTGGAAATAAGGACAACATTAAATGTAGTTTCAAAAATCACGGAAGGGGCTTCCCTGGTGGCGCAGTGGTTGAGAGTCCGCCTGCTGATGCAGGGGACAGGGGTTCGTGCCCTGGTCCGGGAAGATCCCACGTGCCGCGGAGCAGCTGGGCCTGTGAGCCATGGCCACTGAGCCTGCGCGTCCGGAGCCTGTGCTCTGCAGCGGGGGAGGCCACAACAATGAGAGGCCCGCGTAACGCAAAAAAAAAAAAAGTCAGGGAAGGCCTCCCTCAGAAAGTGACAGGTAAGTAACCACATAAATACCCAAATGAGCATCCTGCCACATGCTAGGTCCTTGAATCGTTCTGTTTTAGAGCACATGCTAAAATACAAAATGCCCTTATCTTCATTCAAATTTCTTCCAAGTCATTCACTTGATGGTCAGAATTTAAAAATGAAAAGAGAGAGTCCTATATATCCCACTCCCACCTGCATTTAGAGGGCACGATTGAACATTCTGAAAGTAGAAGCTGCTGCTTCTTCAGACCTCTACACTACTCCATGGACACACTTTCCTTTATTGAGTCCTGTTTTTATAAGAAGATCTATAAATTTTAAGAAGCAAATCAAATGGGAATTGCACATTTGGAAGAACATACACATTTTGGCTGTGTGAAAGATAAATGCACTGTGTCTTCCTCTGATCCGAGAAGAGCCTCTGAAGAACTAACTCTACAGTCGGCACAGAGGGATAATCCATTCAGCATCTTTGAATTTCATTCTTTTTTAAATGATGTACGCTCCTCTGATATTTTAAAGATCACTTGTCATTACATGTTCCTAATTGGTCATCTGATAGATTCAAACAGCCCTAAAGAAGCATCGCTGGTTCAAAAGAATGATTCTTTAATTTTAGGCTCCCCTCTACTTTCTGTCAATGTGGCAGGGCATCCCAGTTGAGCTCAAACCAAGATTCCGTTTGAATGTTTGTGAAACCGGTAGGCTGTGCATCTCTCTGGCATATGTTTTTGTGATTTTCTCGAGGGCTTTTAGGAGTGTTTGTTGGATGCAGGGGTAGAAACAGATGGAGATGAGAGTGGGTGGGAGAACAGAGAGATAACCGAGCAGAGACAGAGAGAGGCAGAGAGAGAAGAAAGTGATGAAATGGCTTTTGACTGCCCACATGGCAGATTCCTTTTGAGAGAGCTGAGTAGTGAGAGTTGATGTATTAAGGTTCTCCAGAGAATTGGCTCCTTGCAAGTTTGGAGACTGAGAAGTTCCCTGAACTGCTGTCTGCAAGATGAAGACCCAGGGAAGCCAGTGCTGTGATTCAGTCTGAGTCCAAAGTCCTAAAGGCCAGGCAAGCCAATGGTTTACATCCAAGTCCAAGAACCAGAGAAGGTGAGACAAGATGTCCCAATTAAAACAGGTAGGCAGGAAGCAAAAAGGGATTAAATCAGCCTTCCTCTAACTTTTGTTCCATTCATTTTCTCAACAGATTAGATGATACCCACCCGCATCGGAGAGGGCAATCTACTGAGTCCACAGATGCTAATCTAATCTAGAAAAATCCCTCACAAGCACACCCAGAAATAATGTTTAATCTGTGCACTTCGTGGCCAATTATGTTGACACATAAAATTAACCACAGTGGTGTTAGAATCAGAAGCTAAAGAAGTCATTCTAATGGCTGCAATTAACAACTGAAAAACCTTTTCAGAAGATGTTAGGTCAGGATTACAGGAACAAGTGAAATCTAAATTCAGGTTGGGGGTCAATGCTTCTTTTCTCCATCTCAGAAACATTGCCACTGTGCTTCATGAACTTCTGTACTCTGAGGGCTCATATATGTTCCCAGGAGAGGCAGAGGAAGGTACCTCGATGAAGAAGCCAGAGCAGATGAAACTGTGTGGAAATTCCTGGAATTTCCCAGCAACTCTCAGAGAAGATTATGTGGAACCACCAAGAGTCACTGCCACTGAATTCCTATAGTTATAAAAGGTGGGATCTAAAAGTCGTACTAATTAGTTCATAATGTCTATGTAAGCACTGCTCCTTCATACATTGATGGTAAGACTTTAAAGGGACAAACATATTCCCAAGACCTTGATTTGGGTCACTGTGGCACCAAACTTCACCATCACACCCAAGAGTTAATAAGGAATAAGGAGGAAGATTTCAATAAGTTAATGATGAATCAACAACAAAATCCAGTTAGTTTGAGTCACTGCGGTTTTCACTCTTCAAGCAGTTTGTTCAGTTTTTACAGGCGCAGTCATAATTTTAAAATAAAATATGATGTGTGGAGTAATCTTCCCATGCACTATTTTCATGCCACATCATTGAGGTTTTTTAAATGAAATTATAAAGAGATGGTTCCAATATTGTATTTATAACTAAAAATGGTAGGATCTAATCTTTGTCTCCTATTTCACTCTTATCGTATTAAAGCCACAAACCTGAAAATCACCAATTAATTAGGTAACACTTTTAAGTTACGTGTACTCTTGACTTCCTTGAAATAATTGGGTCATTTTATTTTACCACCTGTCTATTCAAAAAGCTGACTTAGCCTTTGTCACATGTTCAGTAAGCAAATACTCACCTAGTGGCACATATGAAAAAAAACAAAAGAACTAAAAACAAAACACAACACAGCAAAACAAAACCCTCCAAACCCAAACGAGTTGTGAAAGAATATATATTTTTTAAATGTTCTCAGCATTTTCTGTCATCCCTCCTTTACTTCCAGAACCTTGTCACTCCTCCATCAAGTGGTGGAATCTATGTCTCCTCTTCCTGGACTTGGTGAGTCTTTGTGATTGCTACAACTAATTGAATAAGAAAGAAATGATGCTATGTGATTGAAGTTAGACAATAAAATGGGATAGATCTTTTCTCTCTGTCTCTTATATTCCTTGTGAAGTTTAAGACACATGGAGAAACCCATGGGGGGAAGAACTGAATTCTCAGCCCTCACCTTTAGCTGTTCTCCTGGCTAACAGCCAGCCAAAACTCTACAGCCATGTGAGAAATGGACCATCTTGGAAATGGACCCTCCAACCTTCAGGGGAGGTGTCTCAGCTGATGTTCCATGCAGTACCACCAAGCCAATACCAATTTTAACGTGCGATATAGGCTACATATCACTTATATATAACACATACTACTATATAAGCATGCATCACAAGATTTAGAATGTTATAAGCACTGGTAAAATTTTCTGCTGGGTGTGGCTGGAGAAATACTTCTGAGTTTTTGCAGAATCTTTTCTTCCATCACCACATTCCTCATTGATCTTTTCTGTCCCCTGCCAGCAACCTTCTTTGTATCTCATCAGTTTACACAAGCTGACCACTGTGCTCTATTACCATGCATTTTAAATGTTAAATTTCAGGAAAAGGAAGGGAATTGATTGTATACGCTATGTACCAAGCACCACCATTGGGTGGTGCAAAATATTGGGTTCTTTGCAAAATATTTTATTATTTAATTGAAATTACTTAATTTTTACTGTCCTTTGTTTTGTTGCTGTGGGTTGCTTTGTTTGTTTATCTGTTTTTGTTGACACACAAATTTTGTAGATCTTTTGAGTGCAGAACAAGGGCTTTTTTTTCTTAGTGTTTGTTCTGCAACATTCCTGCAATAAAATTCTGCTAGTAGATGTGGCAGCAGGGGATGTACTACAGTGCAGTCAAGCTTAAGAAACGTTACTGAAAAGAAACTGAAGACAGGGTACTCAGTGAAATATTAACATATGCCGCTTCCCATTGCTTACAGAAGTAGTCTTAAAACAACTTGGTCCCAGGGCTTCCCTGGTGGCGCAGTGGTTGAGAGTCCGCCTGCCTATGCAGGGGACACGGGTTCGTGTCCCGGTCCGGGAAGATCCCACGTGCCGCGGAGTGGCTGGGCCCGTGAGCCGTGGCCGCTGGGCCTGCGCGTCCGTGAGCCTGTGCTCCGCAACGGGAGAGGCCACAACAGTGAGAGGCCCGCGTACCACACACACAAAAAAAAACAGAAACAACTTGGTCCTGTCACCACAGCAGGACATAAACAGAATTTACGTGGTCCCTGCACTTTCAGTAAATAAGAATTTGAACAATCGCTGTATATTTAGTTACACACTTACAAAGAGATTGCTACCAATTCAAATATCTATTAGTGAATATTAATTCTTTCATCATTATGTAAGTATATAAATAGAATGTGTAATATTTTCTTCCCATGCTCCAGTAAGGAGCACACGCCAACTTAGTTTACAGAAACCCTCTGTTGCTTGCTGGCTGTTGTTACAATGCTGTATCATCTGTGAATAAAGTTTTCTCCTTTATTTCTCATCATATGTGAGCTGACATAAATCATATATATTTCTGTAATATATGTTTTATATATTAAATATATATAATATATTTATGTTTCACATATATATATGAAACAGAACATAAATATTCTGTTTCTCTAAAATATTAATGTATTCTCAATCTACACTGAGATCGCAGTGACTTTGGAACATTCCCCTGGATAAACAAATGATTTAGTCTATAATCAAAGTTATTGTTATTTAGCTTACAGAAATAACATATGGCATAAAAATTCTCCTTATATTCTTTCGATACTATTCTATCTTTCTACCTAGGAAGGCTCATAATAGTACAGATGATGCTGTCAGATGTGGTATTTCAATGGCATTAGCCATTTCTAACACCGTTCAAATTCAGTCATAACACGTATACGAAAATATCACATATAAAAAGAAAAAGAATTCTTTTAAACTCTTTCTGCAAGCCGATGCTCATCCTTCTGGCCAAAGTAATCCTAATATTTTACTTATAATGCCATAAAATTAGATTTGCCCTTCTTTCACTAATTCTATATTGTTCATAGCTTCCTTTTAGTGGTTGTTCTAGTGTGTATGCAGTTTTGATCATTTGAATTACAGACGCATGCAAATTATTTTCAAGAATTAGAACCTATTTTTCCTCTTTCTAATATATTATTTTGTGTTTCATATTTGAACTTTGTAAAATTACTATGGAAATTGAGGCAACTTCTTAGATTCATATAGTGGATAATATTTTATATTTATTTCAGTAGCACTGACTTTCAACTGCTATAATTTTAATCCCATCTAAAAGCAACAATCAAAAACGATGTGAGTCGAAAAAGAAAACAAATAGTTTAAAATCTCAGATGTGGCGTACGTATCTTTTTCAATTCAGCTTCGGTGAATTTGTCATCTAATCTTTTCTAAAACGCTCAGCAGGAAGTTTACAAAGGCCCATTAGAAGCAATCACTGCATGATGGAACGTGGGGAAGAAAAAGGAGCTTTGTATTTTCAAACAAGAAATAGGATTTAAAAAATAACCTGTGGGGCTTCCCTGGTGGCGCAGTGGTTGAGAGTTCGCCTGCCAATGCAGGGGACACGGGTTCGTGCCCCGGTCCGGGAAGATCCCACATGCCGTGGAGCGGCTGGGCCCGTGAGCCATGGCCGCTGAGCCTGCGCGTCCAGCGCCTGTGCTCCGCAACGGGAGAGGCCACAACGGTGAGAGGCCCGCATACCGCAAAGAAATAAAATAAAAATAACCTGTGATCAATGGTTTGTTATTTTTCTTTGGGCCTTAAACTTTGGTTTCTCTTACAAAGTCTTATGCTGTTAAATTTCAGATGCTTATTTGACTAAGTCACTAAAGTGTAGAAAATTAGCACGGAGAGTGTTCTGAATAATTTAAATATTTTTCCAAGATTTTTTAAATTGAAAAGAGGAATAGGATTAAAGTTTATTAAAGAGAAAACAGATATTTTAAGTAGTTAAGGAAGACAATATTGCTCAAAGATTGTTTAGTATGGTTAATAATTTAGTATTTTCAAAATGGAGACATGACCAGAAATTCTATCCCTACATGTGTGAAAGGCAATATATGTTAGCTCTAAAAAGTAAATAAGAATGCAGATTAGCAAAAAGATTTAATTGTGATCATAATCCCACTACAGTGTGTATCTGGGCGTATTTTCTATATATTCCTCTACTTCTCTCTGCCTATCTATCATTTATCTATCTATCTGTCTATGTATCTATCGTCTATCTAGCTAATCTATCAATCAATCATCTATCATCTATCTCTTATCTATCTATCTATCATCTATCTATCTGTCTTTTTTCTATCCATCATCGTATCTATATCATCTAGCTTACTATATGAGAATCATACCATTTTATCATCTAAATTTTGCCATTTAACTCTACAGCATACCCTTAGATGGATGTAGTCTAAAATAAGTTGGCTTTACTCAATAATTGTATTGTGTGTTGATAATATGTCAGTATGTTGTGATGCAACATATATTTATTTTGAGGAATCTAGAAGTTTTATATAATAGTAAAAAAATGTAATGATTGAATCAAGAATTTAAGTGGGATCACTGTCATGTTAAATCTGGATTAAAGTCATTAATATAGATTTAAGATTTATAATTCAAGAGTAAATATATAGCCTAACCTCATCCACTGAAATGCACAGAAGAAATGCCACTTACACAATGTTATTCTTGCAACAAAATTCCGGTCTCTAACATAATTTTTCACCAAAAGGAAGAAGAGTTCTTTGGAGAAATAGCTAGTTTCATGTCTTGGGGAGGAATATGCAAACTAAATGTGAAACACCTTTAGTCAGAAAACTTGTCAGCTTTCAAAGATTAATGGTACATATTAAACTGACAAAAGAGCCAATCTATGAGAACCTGCCACAGGCCAAATCTGAGACAATTTGAGCCTAAAAGGAGACTATTGACTGAGGTCAACTGACATACAGATAATATGAAAGGTTTCAGTACTGATATTAAAAAAGCATTTACTAATAGGCAAAAATGAAAGAGTTAACACAAGACATTCAACAGAAGATGAATATGTTTCTATTGTGATTTGTGTTGGTATTATTGACTCATTCATTGTCTTGGAAAATACAAGATCTACTACATGTAAATACATCATTAACGGTAACTTCATGTGTTGTGACCTTTAGGCAAACAAAGCTAATTAAAATATCCAGAATTCAATGAGGTAGGATATATGGAAGTACTATAGAACCATATAATGATGAGTTGAATTTGGTCCTGTTCAAACATTTGATCCATGTCCAAATGTCCTTGATAGCTGGTCCTGTCAAAAAGTCCATGCTTAGAAAACATCCCTAGGTTCAAATAGTCCATATAGTTTATTTATATTCTTGGTTTACAGGATTAATACCTAAAACTACTATCATGTTTTATTAGTCCAATAATTGTGTTGTGGCTGTACTGCCAATAATAACCATTCTTGCCTCCGAAGCCTAGCTGGTAATGGTACACGAGGTGAAATAGGTGGATTGGGATTCAAATCTTGCAGAAGAAAAGAATTGGCAGGCATATTTTGAAGATATTTTGAGCTTGGTTCCAGACCGTGACAATAAAGCAAATATCACATAAAATGAGTCACATGCATTTTTTGTTTTCCCAGGGCATAAAAAAGTTCTGCTTACATTATACTGTAGACTATTACATGTGTGATAGCATTATGTCTAAAACAACGTATATACATTAATTTAAAAATACTTGACTGCTTATCATCAGCTGAGCTTTCAGTGCATTGTAATCTTTGGCTGGTGGAGCGTCTTGCCTCTTTGCTGATGGCTGCTGACTAGTCAGGGCTGCTGAAGCTTGGGGTGGCTGTAGCAATTTCTTAAAAGAAGACAGCAATAAAGTTTGCACATCAGGTGGCTCCTCCTTTCACTTGAACACTTGGAGGTCATTTTAGGGTTATTAATTGGCTTAATTTCAATATTGCTGTGTTTCAGGAAATAGGAAATAAGTTTGCACATCAGGTGGCTCCTCCTTTCACTTGAACACTTGGAGGTCATTTTAGGGTTATTAATTGGCTTAATTTCAATATTGCTGTGTTTCAGGAAATAGGGAGCTCTCTTCTTCAAGAAGAGAGATGGAAATGGGGAAAGGCAGGTTGGTGGAGCAATCACAACACACACATTTACTGACTAAGTTCGCTGTCTTAGATGGACTCGGTTGGCACGTCCCCCCACCAAAACAACTACAATAGTAACGTCAAAGATCACCAATCACAGATGACTCCAACAAATATAGTAATAATGAAAAAGTTTGAAATTTAAAAGACATTAATGTTTACTTCTTCACATGTCCAATTAAACCAGCTTTATCTACAGTCGAGAAGGGATAAAAAGACTGTAGATTAACAATTTTCTTAAATAAGACGTTTTCTTTTTACTCATTTATTCAACATCTAGGTTAAAAATATTGGTTCTGACAGTGGTTTACCTAAAGATCCTCTGAGGACAAAGTCTGAGCTCTTAAATACAGTAATTAGTTTTATGTATACATAAAATACAGCACAGACAGATGATGTCAAATATCAAATTGATTATAATACAGATCTTTTCATTTGCAAGTCTTGTTTCTCAGAACTAAGGGAGTTTCCTCAGAGGCATTGTGATTTTTTGTTCTGGTGCCTATTATACAAATTGTGGAATGGGAGGATAGGGAAGGGGTGAAAGGCAAGTCCTATATGTTCAGGAGGAAAATTCGGAATGTAAGATTCTCAGTTGCATGCTAATTTTACTCAGATACCTCCTGTTATTCTTTGCACAACCCTCTGTAATTACCTGAGGGGTGTGTGTGTGTGTGTGTGTGTGTGTGTGTGTGTGTATAAGGTGAGACTTTGGAATGTACAGTCTTTCTATCCCATGTATTACCTAGTTCTTACCAGACCATATTTATGTGGTGCTGAATTTTACAGACACAAACACATCTAAAAATGTCTCCGTCTCAAGTGAATTCAATGACAGAGAAAATGGTCTCTGTACTGCATTTTCTGCGTCCATAACGAATGCAAACTGGGTCAGTTCTAGTCACCAAGTATAAGCCTTTTATCTTAAATTTAGTATATGACAGGGATTCAGTTTCTCTCCAGAAACGTGATGCTAAATATTGACCATTTAAAACCTAATAAGATGCTGAGTGGTAAAGATTAATAAATCAAATGCATTAACACTGCGAACGTCTTTGAATGTTGCAGATTGCCGTGACAGCACAGATTTTATTTGACTCCATAGTACCACTACACTAAGCTGCTGCTCTGAATTTAGCTCATTGAATGCCTGATGAAATGTCATATACTGAGAGTCCATTATAAGCACATCAACTCTTGCATCTGTAGTTTTCATGATGAAATGTCATATATTGAGAGTCCATTATAAGCACATCAACTCTTGCATCTGTAGTTTTCAAGTCTAGACAGTTATTCTTTGAAAAAACTCTTAATGGGTTTTTAGCATTAGCGTTTGATAAACTATGAACTATTTCACCTAGGACAAGGCTCTCCTAGTCAAAACAAATGTATTTCCTCTTCTAACTTAAAGATCACAGAAAATTAAAATAAAACAGTAGCACTTTTATCAAACCCTTATTATATATTTATAGACATCCAATATAAAAATCCATTCAATCAAATAAAGCATAAAAACATAAAGTCAGTGGTATTTATTTTAAAATATAGTAGTAGTAGTACCAGTAGTAGTAGCAGTAGCAGGTTTCCTTATGGAATACTTACGTTAAACGGAAGACTGGCATACATCAAGACACTAAACCTCACAGTAACTCTCTGTGTAGGTATTATTTCCCTTCTTACAATTGGGGAGACTAAATTTCAAGGAAATTAATTACTTTTGAAAGAGTCACAGGATTAATCAAAGCAGAGTCACATTTGGAGAACAGAAATAACTAGTTCCAAAGCCACCCTGCTACTTGACCGTCCTAATAGAGATGTATAGTTCATTACTCCTTTCTGCTCTCCTAATTTTAGTTGTTGTCAGCTATGGACTATCATTTAGACTGTGCAAATAAGAATATATTTGAGGTAAGACTGCCAATGTTGGAGCAATTGCCTAGATGTTCACTTCCTTGGACACCATGTAGCAACTTCCCACTACATTCAGGAAAATGCTTTCTTATGCCAAATGAAGAGTGAAAGGAAGTAAAGACACACTGTGATTTCGACATACTGTCTTGGTCTCAGTCACTTCTGGAAGAGGTAGTTCCCAGGGGAAAACAAGTTCTTCTTTTATGATCTCAATATTCAAAGTAATGCAGTATGTTCAACCACCTACCCATTTAACATAGGTTCATAATCAATGCGCGTTCCATTTTATGATGCATTAACTCGAAAAATTATACAACTAATTATAAGTAAATTGCAGTTTCAGTCTTTAGATTTCAATTCCTTTGCTTTTTCGAGACCATGTTTTCTTTTACATACAAATATCTGGAATGCATCCTCAACGTTTTCCTTCTCCATTTTTTAACAGAATCAACTTGAGTGATGTGACAATCCGTTTATGCCCTTAGGCTGCAATTTTTCTTATTCTTATATTTTATTTAAGTCTTTTCTTTCCCCATAGGGCAGATAGGGAAAATATGTCTGGGCAGATTTAGGCAGAGGCAGCTGTTCCCCAACCCCAGGCACTACAAAGCGTGAGCTTTCAGAATTCTCCCTGATCTTCCCTTTGAGCATCTGGTGTAAAATCTACAATAGGGTGCCAATCTCCCTAGGTCTGCGGCCCTCAAGGGTTTCATCCTCTCTCTCTAGCCCATAGTTGGCCTTCTACAGCGCATTGTAACTTTCTAGCTGAATCTTACCAGCTTTTATGGTGTTCAGGGGTGTCTCTCCCAGATAAGCAAATGCTCAGGTCTTGCTTCTCCCTGCAGGAGTGTGACTCTCAAGATTTAGGGATATTTGATTGCCCTGAGATCTCAATTATTTGTTGGTTTTAAGGAAAGTTGATTACTTAATTAAGAATTACTTAATTACAACTTGTTGATTCTTTAAAGCTTGCCCCCCCCATTTTTCCTGTGGTAACGGAATGAGCAATACTTTCCTGCTCTTCATATTTCCAATCTTTCTGTCTGTGGCAGGCACAGGTACACAACTATAATACAATCTTTTAATAGCAAGAATGGGTTGATGGTAGCACAGAGGAGGGACGTTCACCCCAGTCTCCAGCACTCAGGGAAAACTCTAGGAATTGATTTTAAAAGGAAAAATTGGGATTCCAGGAAAGGGGAATTCCCAAGAAGAAGGTCTGCACATGGAAACCACATTTTGTGATAAAGGGAACCGTAAACAGATTGGGATCATTACAGCTTAAATTCTGAAGGAAAAAAGTGCCTAGAAATAATTCTGGAAAGGGAGATAGTCCCAGATACCAGATGCCATTTTACGAAGCTTAGACTATGTTCACCTGGTCATAAGAAGCTGTGAAAGCATTCTACAAGTAGTTAATGGGGTGAGTTTTATATTTTATATAAATCTTGAGAATATGTGCAAATGGTTGATTCAAGAGACCTGTCAATGGATGCAGGATGGCTGTTCAGTACTTTATAACAGTGGCACAGAAATAAGATGATAAGAGAATGTGGGTGCTACAGCTGTCATTAGCAAGGATAGAGAATAAGGGCCAATTTGTTAAACCTTAGGAAGTAACACAAAATTTAGAAATTGTCTGGAGGTAGGGGTAAGGTGACAAATGCTTGAATGGAGGTATGAGACAGAGAAAAAACGATGAGCAGGTTTATACAAGAAAAGGATGGATTTGGGTTTTGACATATGGAACTTGAGATGTTCGTGGAACATCAAGGGCTGTATTCAACAGGTGGTCAAGTACATGATTCAGAAGCTCAAATGAGCTCAAATAAACAGATGGGATGATTGAGAGACGATGGGTCAGGAGGAAAGAGTGGAAAATTAGGACACCACCTTGTGAATTCCTGAAGCAGCTAAAGGGAGTCACTCAGGAACTAGTCTGAAAGAAACAGTGATAAAGTCCTAAATATGACCAGAATGCTTCTGAGGAAACCCAAGGAACAGAGCTTTACAATCCAGTTTACAAAATAGATGACATATATCCCAACATCTCCTCCCTCTTGCATCTCCTTCCCACCCAGAGATCTTTAACAAAGGATAGACTGAAGAAAAAAAGAAAGAAAAAGAAACTGAAAAAGCCATTGCACCCAACAAGTAGGGGGCCAAATGAGAAAAGGCAGTTTTAGTAGCGTGCTGTGGGCAGGAGTCAAATTTCAAAGCATAGACGATAGACCAGAAATTGAGTCATTGAGGACAGACTGTATTTAAGAGTAATTTTGAAAAAGATGATGAGGCTAGGAGAAAAACTCAACTGCTCTCAGAGAATACTGCAAATGATGATGTATTAAAGGACAAATGTCAGAAGTGTCAACGACTAAAATTCATTTGTATGCACGTGCATAAACATTCCAACCTGAATTCAAGTCCTGGGTTAATCTGAAAAGTCAAACAATGTCCCTCCCCCTAATGTGTCTCTTCCTAAGAATTCCCCTCTTACTGTTCATTCTTCTTTCCTTCTCTGCCTTCCTTCCTGTCTTCTCTCCTCCTTTTACTGCTCTTCCTCTCATTGGTTTCATTACTCCTTTCCCTTTCCCTATGACATACCTATACAATTGATATATATTTTAAAATAAATTCTTAAAAGTTAAGGAAATCAAGGGAAATTGAACACAAACTTATGTGGATTGGTTCATTAAAAAGTCAATTGCAGGGCTTCCCCGGTGGCGCAGTGGTTGAGAGTCTGCCTGCCGATGCAGGGGACGCGGGTTCGTGCCCCGGTCCGGGAAGATCCCACATGCCGCAGGGCGGCTGGGCCCGTGAGCCATGGCCGCTGAGCCTGCGCGTCTGGAGCCTGTGCTCCGCAACGGGAGAGGCCACAGCAGTGAGAGGCCCGCGTATCGTAAAGAAAAAAAAAAAAAAAGTCAATTGCAAAAGGAGGTAAGGACTAATAAAGTGTTCTTTGAGGCCAGATAGTATCAGTCATGTGGAATGTTTTCTTCTCCTGGGAAGAGATGACTTTGATGAACCATCACCATTTTTTCCCGAAGCTTTGTAGTACAAGGCTATACCATTCCACCTGATGACAAGAAGGAAAGGTGCCAGAAACCAGTACTACTTTGCAAAATTCCTATGATATCTTTCTCTATCCAGCAATTTTGTATGCTTAGTATCTTGAAGTTTCTATTAAAAAATAGAAAGCGAAGGACACACAGACACACACATCCTTTCTTCTCAAGCCTCAAGAGAAAATCTGTAAGTGTATTCTTTAAATTTTTAATCTAATTTTAAAGGCTACACTCCATTGGAATTATTAGAAAACATTGGCTATATTCCCTAAGTGTGTTTTTTTGAATATCTGCCATTTCTGCCACAGGAGAGATTATGAACAAATCAGAACCCCAGCACTTCCTCGAAATAGTTTTGCCCACGACACACCTCTGTCCTTGTCCATCCATATGTCTTCGAGTGAGTCTAGAATATAACCAAGAGTCAGAGCGTAATGTCTACCTATAGACTAGCCCAAAAGGGTAAGGATTAGGTAGCCAGTTCCCAGCCCAGGGTTGACATCACCTCCACCCTGCTGTGCACCAGGCACAGACAGATCCTCTCACTGATATTATAGGATGCTGCACTCACACTGGTCCAGGTACCATCTGAACGTGATAGAGGCAGGTAGAGATGAAGTATCCCTTCAGGAGAATTAATTGTATTATTTTGCTTTGTTTCTAAGTTTTCTCTTTGGACATTGTATGCTTATTTCTGCTTCAAGTTTCACTCATGTATTTATTTATTGCTTTTTGCATAGAAATTTTATATCAGTAGACCAAGGAATTTCTTGAAGTACTGAGAAATGAAAGAAAAATATGCAAAAGGAGATAGGAGTATTTGGTTCCCAGTTGTTCTTGGATTGATATTAATTTCCACTTACAAAAATGATTAATCATTTACATTTATTTTATGCCATATCTGGATATTCTATGTAACATATGTGAATAATGAAGCATACTAAAACAATTAAAACCATATAGTTTAGAGACAAGAAGAGTGTATATAAGTATACACACATATGTATGCCAGACATACATATATGTACATACATATGATTCAGTACAGGTATCAGAATGTATAACCAGATTCCCTTGGAAGACTGATTTTGTCATATGCCCACAAGCTCATAATATTATTACAATCAGTTTTATGTACTTTATCACTATACTAAATCTTATGAAGTAAAATTTTAAGATTTACACTAGGCAGAATTCTAAGATGACCTGCATCCCACACTCTTGTATAAACTGCTCCCCTTGAGTGTGGGTAGAACCTTGATCCTAGCCAATAGAGTATGGGAAGGTAATGGAGTAGTTACTTTCTTCATTATCTTATATGGCAAAGGTGATGGAATAATTACTCACAGATTATATTATATATAACACTTTGTCTTAGCGGTCTGGAGAAAGAGAGACTCTCCTGCTGGACTTGGAGAAGCCACCATGTTTTGAAAGGACACATGGGCAGCTTCTATGAGCTGAGTTCAGTTGTTAACCAACAGCTAGCAAAAAAAAAGGGGGGGGACTTTGGTCATATAACCTCAGGAAATAAATTCTGCCAACAACCCGAATAAGCTTAAAAGCTGACTCTTCACCAGACAGGCTCCCAAGCACAAATGCCACCTAACCTACGTTTTGATTATAGCCTGTGAGACCCTGAGCATATGCCCAACTGCTCTCCCACAGAAACGAGACGATAAATGTTTGTTGCTTTAAGCTACTAAGTTTTGTTAATTTTTTACACAGCAATTTATACAAGATGGATGGAAATGTATTATGTAAACAAGTGGTCAGAAGTTTATACAATTCTTGTAAATTGTCTCAAATACCTGATTACCTGTCAATTTCAACAGCTCTAAAACAACAATCATGGTTTATACAAGATGTCTAGATGCATGTACATGTCATATATGGGTCATGCCCAGATAAATTTCAAGAAGAAATGCATATGGGATGGTCAGTGTGTTAGGCATTATTGTTATGCAGTGATCTAACTGGTGATCATGAACAGAACCAACCCCGTGCCAACAAAGAGTAAGCCTGGAACCAAGTCTGCTTATGGGTTTGGAGATGTAGTGTGTTCAGTCTGTGTTCTCTGGGTAGGTTTTCTCAGGGTGAGATATGAAAGGCAAGCTTGTCAAGGACACACATGTTGTTTGAGTGGCCCATACACCTGGGTCTATAATTGTGTCTGAGCAAATGAGTTTGTATTTCCGGGTTGACTATTTCCTTTCATTAAAAATAAGTGATTAAATTTGTTGAGATGTCATGTGAGTAAAGGTAATTTGTGCACTCTTTGTTTATATTCTTAAAAAGAAAGTTGCCTGCCCTTCATTTTTTTCTTATTCGTGTTAACTAGAAAATGGCAAAACTGGAGTTGCTAACATGGACCCAGAGGTGAAAGCCATTATATTGAGAATGGCAGAGAAATCCCGCCCTCCTGAACAGTTTGGGAATAAACCTGAGAGAGTAGTAAACTTCCATTTTGTTTAATTCATTGGATTTTGAGTTTCTTTTGTTTGAAGACCTAAAGGATTCTTACTTTGAACCCTAACTACTAGATTAATTATAGAGTGGTCACCTAGACCGATCTTGCCTGTTTTTCTCCCTGGTCACGAGGTACCTTGGTAACATTTCCACCTCATAACTCCCTGTTGCTTACTCCAAACTTTCAAAAGTTCCAGAGCCCAGACTTTTGATGTCTTGACATCTTCCTGCTCATGACTCTCTGTTTTTATGTTTTACTTATTTATTTTTTAATATTTATTTATTTATTTGGTTGTGCCAGGTCTTAGTTGCAACTCCCAGGTTCCTGCTCATGGCTCTCTGTTTTTATGTTTTACTTATTTATTTTTTTAATATTTATTTTATTTATTTATTTGGCTGTGCCAGGTCTTAGTTGCAACTCGCAGGTTCCTTAGTTGGGGCATGTGAAGTTTTAGTTGTAGCGTACATGTGGGATCTAGTTTTTAAAAATGTATTTTGAGTCACAATATAGGGTAATAATTAAAAACATAAGACAAAGTAAAAGTCATATATGAAGAGAATGTTGAGTGAGAAGAGAAAAGCACAGAAAAGAATGAACAGATGCTATGGATTGACATTTGAGGAAAGGTAAAGGAAAAGTTTCAATAAAGGAGATTGGAGATGTATCTAGAGGTTAGAAGGAGAACTCTGAGAGAACGATGCTATGGAAGCAAAGGAAGAGACAAAGGAAAGTGAAGGGATGGGAGGGAAATGTTAAAGTTGGCTTGTAACCTAGTCATTCCTTTCATCAGAGATTCAACTCGGGAGAAAGAAAAGGATGCAGATGGGCAGGTGGCCTGGTCTACTCTCTTTGTCTCCTGGTCCTCTGATATCTGCCCTGAGGAAGACCTCATCTCTGAAATACCCTTAGCAGGATGTTGATGGCTAAGATAACCTATAGGCAATTGGATCCAGTATCTAGGAGGAATAGCAGCCTAGAGAATGTGACATAAGCTGCACAACACTTAACTGGTTATAAAATGGAGATATTTATAATTTAAATAATCCCACTCTGTTAGGTGACCACGGACCTCATTAGAGACCTCACCTATTACTCTGAATCAGAGGTGCATGACTGATGCAGGAAGACAGGACCCCGAGGAGCTGCCCTTGAAGTCCCAGACTCCTCTCTACTTCAACTAAGCATTGATATTACTGGTAATACTAAACATTATCAGGAAAATACCTGATTCTATTAGTCTGATTTGACAATAAGGTCCTATGTGTTTGTGCACAGTCAATATTGTCAAAATGTTTCATGGAATCCAGAAAAATAATGCTTAAAAATATTGGGTGGATTTAGTTTTTAATTTGGGCAAGCATCAGTGGGCAATCACTGGTGACCTTTGCTGTGGGCAAGATTTTAGTTGACTGTGGATGAAATAAGGAATGATAAAGCAGAGAGGGTCATTCTAGCATCATCCGTTAGGCAGGTGAACTGAGAATGAAAGGGAGGAAGCATATTTTCTCTGGGAAAATATCCAAAGAAGAATGGATTTTTTTCTTTCCTTCCTTCCTCTCTTCCTTCCTTCCTTCCTTCCATCCTTCCTTCCTTCCTTTCTTCTTTCCTTCCTTCCATCCTTCCTTCCTTCCTTCCTTTTTTCCTTCCTTCCTTCCCTCTTTAGTTAATGAGAGAAGGGGAGAGGGCACCAGATCAAGAGCATAGATTAAGGGTTTTTCTATGGACAGAAAGAGGAGCATCTCTTACTCTGAGACCGGCAGGAAGTAGCAAAGACGAATACGGATCCTGGGAACTTTTGAAACTGCAGTAAGTTGGAGGATGTCATTTCTGATGACCTCTACTGTTTCAGTCACATAAGTGACAAAGATGGGGTTAAATTTCGGCTGTGAAATGAGGAGCATAAGACTAAAATTTCAGTAGAGCAAATGAACACAATTAGGGGATTAAAAAATAAATCAATGAAAGTCAACAGAAATGCATTAATTATTGGATTTCATGACATTAAAGCCTTATATATAACAGAATTATTCTACCTCCTAGTACTCCTTTCTTATACACTGAGACCATTGTAACTTGTCCATATGAAATCCAATGTAAAAAGTTCTCTCCTTTGAACTTCTTTAAGCAATTAAACCAAACTATTAGTATTTATTTTGGACTTTGAAAATTCAGCAAGCTAATTTTCTCTCTCTAAACTTCTGGCGTGTCAATTCTTGTGGGACTTTTCCAAAGTCTAATTTTCAATAACGGCTACCCTCTCTTGTTTTGTGGCTTTTGCTAAAAGTATCTAAAAAATATTTTATTAATCTCACTCTGTCTGCCACATCCTGGAAGCTAGGTCATGGAGGTTTTCTTTTATTTTTTTCCTTGTCTTAGTTTCAAAAAGTGACATTTTACATTGTATAAGAAAGAGAAGACAAAAATCTCTATTCCTTTACAACATTTTATAATACCCTCTCCTATTCCCAATGAAAGCTTCTTCTCCCTCTTTCTCCACAACCAAGATAATAGAGCATCACATCAAGAGATATAAGAGCAGGCAGTCAATTTGTAAGGAGGTCTGAAACATTATACCAAATACATCGGTGTAATATAAATCAGTCCCAAACAAGCACTCTCATGTATACACATCTATGTTTATGGAATACTTTTCCATTTACATAATGCAGTCTCAGTGGTTGAAAATTCTGTAACAGAGGAATGCAGAGCCTAATGCCATTTCCCAGAATAAGTTATATTTAATTTAAACTTTAAATCCTTCAAAGATCTCATAATAGTTTGTCCATTTTAGGAAAAAAAAAGAAAAAGAAACTGAACAGAATTACAATTAGGTAAAATGGAGAAAGGCTTACCAATTTTTTTTTATCATTGTCTATTTTTGTTAGTGTAAAGAAATCTGGTTTTATTTGGAATTAAAATATAGTATATAACATAATAATTCATATATAAGTAGTGATAGAAAATAATATAATGATTAAAAAATAAATTAGAAGTAATATGTATCAGTACAAAGTGAGTTTCTTCCCATTTTCTCTAAATAAATTTTAATCATTTAAAATTTTTGGTTTTAAAAGAAATAATTTATTATACTCTCTGGTGACTCCTTGCTTCAAGGTGTCAGATATTGATCCTGATTTCTCTTCTATTTCTCTAAGTGGCCAATTACCCTTACGAAATATCCAATTCAGCTAAATATTTAGGGCTTGGATGACACCCACTTCTCTAATCTGCCCACCCTTCCCCCAAGGCCATCATTAGTTGAACAGAATGACACCAATTTATTTTCATTCAGCAAACAAAATGGGGGAAGTGGAGACAAAATATTATAAGGAAAACGAGATCACAAAGCGTTACCTTATAATGACGTTTGGTGAGTTTAAGAAAATATAGGAGAGCTATAGAGTATTTCATCTGGGAAAAATAGTAGAGATAACATGACATTGATTTTAGACCATGTTACTTAGGAAGATAACTGGAGTTTCTTGATCAATATCTGTAGCCCTCTTTATACTCTTTAGTGCTATTGACCTCTGAAGTAGTCCGTGGAGTGTCCAAACAAATGAGGGCATTTTCAATGTATAGCAATTCAATCCAGCATACAATTTTATTCACTCATTTGGAGCCCCTCTGTGTCATTGATAATCCAAGATCAATATTAGACATAATTCCTACCCTCCAAAAATAAACAAATGGGACCTAATGAAACTTCAAAGCTTTTGCACAGCAAAGGAAACCATAAACAAGACCAAAAGACAACCCTCAGAATGGGAGAAAATATTTGCAAATGAAGCAACTGACAAAGGATTAATCTCCAAAATTTACAAGCAGCTCATGCAGCTCAATAACAAAAAAACAACAACCCAATCCAAAAATGGGCAGAAGATCTAAATAGACATTTCTCCAAAGAAGATATACAGACTGCCAACAAACACATGAAAGAATGCTCAACATCATTAATCATTAGAGAAATGCATATCAAAACTACAATGAGATATCATCTCACACCAGTCAGAATGGCCATCATCAAAAAATCTAGAAACAATAAATGCTGGAGAGGGTGTGGCACTGCTGGTGGGAATGTAAATTGATACAGCCACTATGGAGAACAGTATGGAGGTTCCTTAAAAAACTACAAATAGAACTACCATACGACCCAGCAATCCCACTACTGGGCATATACCCTGAGAAAACCATAATTCAAAAAGAGTCATGTACCAAAATGTTCATTGCAGCTCTATTTACAATAGCCCGGAGATGGAAACAACCTAAGTGTCCATCATCAGATGAATGGATAAAGAAGTTGTGGCACATATATACAATGGAATATTACTCAGCCATAAAAAAGAAACAAAATTGAGCTATCTGTAATGAGGTGGATAGACCTAGAGTCTGTCATACAGAGTGAAGTAAGAAAGAGAAAGACAAATACTGTATGCTAACACATATATATGGAATCTAAGAAAAAAGAATGTCATGAAGATCCTAGGGGTTAGACAGGAATAAAGACACAGACCTACTAGAGAATGGACTTGAGGATATGGGGAGAGAGAAGGGTAAGCTGTGACAAAGTGAGAGAGAGGCATGGACATATATACACTACCAAACGTAAGGTAGATAGCTAGTGGGAAGCAGTTGCATAGCACAGGGAGATCAGCTCGGTGCTTTGTGACCACCTGGAGGGGTGGAATAGGGAGGGTGGGAGGCAGCGAGATGCAAGAGGGAAGATATTTTGGAACATATGTATATGTATAACTGATTCACTTTGTTATAAAGCAGAAACTAACACACCATTGTAAAGCAATTATACTCCAATAAAGATGTAAAAAAAAAAAAATTCCTACCCTCCATGATCTTCCTGTAGTATTAGGAAAGTGCCATGTAACCTCTATGAAGGCCATGACAATGAGTCACTCATACTTCCTTTGAATGTCTAATCCCTTCTTGGTGTGTTCTCAGAGAACACAAACATGGGTGATATCAAGAGTAATAAAACAGGAGGTAAGATGTGGCACACCTGTCACCTGGTCACTTGGTAAGCAAAGAGGACCACATGTTGAGGGATGTCCGGGAAGAGATAGTTGCTGGCATACGATGGCAGCCTTATTAATGAATATTTCACTTATAGTGACCTGGGAAACATTTTGGTGGAGAGCAACAGGTGATTTAGGCATTTGAAACCTATGCAAGAAACGATGTACCCAAGGAGTTGACTGGTTATTGAAAAAGTGTGGTAACCTCCTATCTTAGTCAGCTCAGGCTGTCACAACAAAACACCATGGACTGGGTGACTTGCACAGAAATTTCTGTCTCACAGCTCTGGAAGCTGGGAAGTCCAAGATCAAGGTGCCAGCTGATACTGTTCCTGATGAAAACTTCCTTCCTGGTTCGCAAATGACCTCCTTCTTGCTGTGTCATCACATGACAGAGTTAGAGAGAGCTCTGGTGTCCCTTCCTCTTCTTAGAAGGGTACCAGCCCTACTGGATTAGGGTGTCATCCTAATGACCTCATTTAACCTCCATCATCTCATAGACCCTACCTTCAAATATTAGGGCTTCAACAAGTGAATTTGAGCAAGCGGAAAGACACAAACATTCCATCCAAAAGACTGAATGTGGTCTCTCTAGAGAGAGACAATGAGAAACTGAGTGCCATTACCAAGCACTTAAAGGCTGACCTTGAAAACTAGAAGTCCTCTTTGGAAATTCAAGAGACCCTTATCTCCTTTAGTGAGACGAGGTTGGGGGGGAAGATGAAGAGCAGACTTAGAACCTAAAATTCATAGATCTCCAAGAGATATTTAAATATTCAGTCAAAGCCAATCTTTGGACTAAGTTTAGGACCCTGCTTAGAAAAACCTGAGAACTGGAAACATGGAGTAGGCCATCTGGATGGATGCCCCAGTGGATTGTCTTTGCAGATCCCCTGAGCTGTCATGGCTTACAGAAGTGGCCCACCTCTCCTTAGCAAATCCTTCCCCTGTGATGAAAGATAATGTACAAGGGAACGGAACCCCACCCCAGGAGCCCACAAGCTGATAACCATGATTTAACCCCAGCAAGCATAATCTGGCTAGGGACATGCTGGGACTGATAAAAGAGGAATAAAATTATACAACAAAAGGAGCTACAAGAACTAGTCAGCGTGTACTTGCAGGAGACTCATTGGGGTTAAATTCTGAGTATGCTTAAGAGGTCTGAAACTGAAGACTCGAAAAGTAACAATTCATTGACCTGGTGGCAGCTTCTCAGGACACAGGATTTTACAACCTGACAAAGGCCCTAAGGATGAGCCTGACACACTGGTAGCATGGCTATTAGAAGCTTGGTGAAAGTGGGGGCCAATGCTTAGTAAGATATACAAATCTGAGTTGTTGTAACAGACGGTAGTGGAAGGTAGATAGAGGCTGACAGAGGGGGACATGATGGAATAGATATAGTATGTGATGCCAGAGGACCCACTCGAGGATTATGTTCCCTAGAGCCACAAAGAGAACGTACCATTCATCAAGGCCAGGAAGAATGCTGTGGTGAGAAAGATACCCAAGTTCGGAGACTGCTGTCCTCTGCAGGCTAGGGTTAATGTTAAAATGCTTCTCTAAAATGATAGGGTCAGGGTCATCGTTAACGTATACTGGAAGAATTCATATATATTTGGATTTCACAGACCAGTACAATTCAAAATATATATAGGAGAATTGTAATTGGGTTGTCGTTTTTTTTTTCTAGTAAGGGTATAAAAAGTCAAAACAAAACTAGATTTTACCACCCAAAGTAGAACTTTTCCTCAAGTCATTTCATGAAAGGAACAGTATTTCAATACCAAAAATTAGGGAAGAAATAACCTCAACTCAATTTAAAATCCTTAATAATGAATAAATTTGGCTTTAGGAAAATTTTACTGCATTAACCTTGTTTCTTACATTTTGACATGGCCCAATAAAATCTCATTATGGAGGAAGACTGGTTTGCTGACCAGAACTTGGAAACAGCTAAATAAGATTTTGTTCCAAAACAAACCATATTTACCCAGGATAGAGAGCAACCCAGTGCCAAGCGCTTAGTTGTGGTTGAGGAGACTCAAATTGGAAGGTCTGAGGCTTAATGTACTTGCTCTCTATTAAAGACTCTTACATCTGCTGGGGAAAAGCTGCCACTCAGCTCTTGCTTGAGCTGGTAAAGCAAGACTTCACTGGACACAGGTGAGTGGAAATTCAAATTGGATAAGCTGGCAACAGATAAAAATTAAGATAAGTGAAATTGTCATTACATCTTGAGGACATAACCTGTTTGACTTTTCCTTGTGTGTAAATCAAGGGTTTCTCTTTCCATTGCTAATTAGGATAATATGCTGAAGGAGTATCACTGCACTATTTATCGGGGAGTAGGCTGTTTCCCACCAACCTCAACTAAATAAACTTAGTCTTAAATATGGGTTGCCCATGAAAAGGGGGAAGACAATAAGATAGTGAAAGGGCAGCTTAAGTGGATTTTAACCTGTTTCAGGACTCAACTATCAAAATTGCTTGTGGGCAAAGGATTCTAAACAGTTGCATTATTGCCATATTCTAGTGCTATCCATTGCTCCATACATTACATTCTTCTGGGATTCCTAATTTTTGTACATGCATCCTGTGTCTTTATGTGTTTCAGAAACCTCAGTCCTGTAGATGTGTTCTGAATCTATTTTCCAGTTCATTAACCTTAGCTTTGTGTTTGAATCTCCATTTAATTTACTCTCTGGGTTTCAACATCTGTGGATTTCCATAATTATAATAGCAAATACCATAGACTTGCATACATTTTTTTTATATATCAGGCACAAATAAAGTGCCAAATCCCATTTCTACCTGCTTGTATCACAGAACGTTTTGCAGCAAGGCCAACACTGTGGTTCAAGAACCGGAATGTTGGGGTCAGATAGAAAACAAATTTTGACTCCATGCTGATGAGTTTGGATTTTGTCCAGTAATGAGCCAACAGGGAGCTGTCCTGATAAAATTAATTTAAAACAGCAACCTTGGTGACAAGGTAGGTGATAAATTAGAAGGGATTAAGACATGAGTGAAGTTAAAAAAAAATAGTACAATCTTCTGGGTAAGGGATTTTTGAGAGGCTGAGATAGGAAAATTTCACTGGGGCTAGAGAGGAAGGCATAGATTAAAGAGACATTTTGAGGTAGAACTGACTTAACTATGGTAAGCAATGTAGATGGGGGAGAAGTAGTGGCTAAACTCTAAGACTACTGGGGTTTCCATTGTGGAGACAGCCAGAGAGAAATATGCTGGAAGAAATTAGGAGAAACAAAGTTAGAAAGTAAATATCATGCTTTGGACAGATAGGGTGTCTACAGGACATACTGGCTGCTCTGAAGAATAACCATTTTATAGATGAATACCTGGTCATCATACTTCCCAGAAAAAAAACCATTATTAATCTTTCTATTGTTCTCAAAGTCCAGCGTATGTGCTAACAGTCTCTAAATATGACCGCACTCTCATCTCTCTGTGAGCATCAACTGCCTACCTTCATGACTTCCTTTAGCCATACCTAAATGTTCTGCCTTGTTGTTTATTTCATATCTCCTTTTGCAAAGTTGCTTCTTCTACAAGAAAAGTACTCACCTCAGGTAGGCTGAACCCTTATTTATCAGGATTCACACTAACAGTCACTTACTCTTACTCTGAAGTTTTTAATTTTTTTCTTTCTCCCAAGCATCCCCACCCTCAAGATCATATTACAAATTAATTTTACATGTTCTGAATACATCCCCTATATATTTTTCTCATAACAGAGTTGAATTCAATGTTTTCACCGGTGTTTCCCTCAATACAGGGTAGACACTGTATTGCATTTGGTTTTCTAGTCCAATAGCCATTGTAGCTAGGAAAGAATAATGTTTCTTGAATGAATAAATGAATGATTAGTTGAACCAACATTACCCATTAGACGGTTGTAATTATCAATCAGGTATCCTGAAGATAGGTTGTTAATTAAGAGAGATATTTGAGTGGCACCCAAGGAGATAGAAGAGAATTTCAATGGGAAAGGAGTTGGTTAAGGGTTTCAGATGTCGAGGGGGTATCTAGAGGATGAAGACTGAGAAAAGGCTGAATTTGTTATTAAAGAAGCAATAAAGACAGAAATCATGGTTGAAAGGTGACAACTAGGGTGAGCATAGCACTGGCAGTTCTGTAGCAAGAATAGCAGATTATCTCTCTATCTATTTACCTCTCTATCATTCATCTATTTATGTAGTTAGTTTAGTACTCCCTGCTCTTTTTAATGAAGGATTTATAGAATATACACATGGACAGAGCCAATTAAAATAACCCAAACTGGGAATTCCCTGGCCATCCAGTGGTTAGGGCTCTGCACTCCCAATGCAGGGGGCAGGGGTTCGATCCCTGGTCAGGGAACTAAGATCCCACATGCTGCACAGGCGTGGCCAAAAAACTGAAAAATAAAATAAAATAACCTAAACGATATACTGAGAATGAATGTTCTTTTACAGCTAAAGTTCAAACCAGGAAAATAACCTAATATTATGCAACCTGGACCTCTGTGATCTCATACTAGACAGACTAGTGCCTGAGATAAGTGTGGTGTGTGTGTATATATATATATATATATATATATATATTCAATTTAATTACTGTATTCCTAAAAGACATTAACATATCACCTTCTTCTTCCCTCATTTTACAGGACACTTTCATATAGAAAAACAAAACTGCTTGAATATGGATGTATTTTGTTATAAAAAAAGATAATATTGAGATATTTCAGTCAAGCATCCAGGAGAACGAGTTTTTGAACGTACTGCGTCAGTTCATTTATTTTTATGGTTTAAATTTTGAACTGATCAACCGACATATGTAATAAAATTAATTTTTCATATAACGACTTTTTAAATTAAAACCAAAATAAACACATATTCTCCTGAGGCCTAGTATGAAATAAACATTTATATGAAATAACAACATCTTAAAAGTCTATATAAACTAAGAAATTAGTGAAGCGATCATTTTAATTCATTAGGTTAATTAATCTATTTAATTGTATTTCTCTTGAAATATTATATTGATTGTAATAGAATGCCTTTAAACCTACAATTACGGAGATTTACCAAATTATAAATTCTCTGTTCTCATAATTAGTTTATTTCATAATATAAAATATCAGGCTTCTAATCATAGCTATGATGTAGCTCACAGCAGCTGAATGTTTCAAAATAGTTTAGATGACCTGCTGCTCATTGTAGCAAAAGAACTTCAAGAGCTTCTGAAATAGGTCAGATCATACTGGTGATATTGAACTTTTCAACTGAGAATAATTAGGTTTTATTTTCAGTGTTCACTGACCTGGCCTGAAATTTAAGGTAATACAGGAAGAGTTGAGCTACATTTGGCCTTACTTAGAAGCAGTTGTTCGCTCTGTGTCCTATTAGAATGGTTATCAGCCCTGAAACTTTTGCTGACATCTGCATCGGCAACACTTTGCCACAGTTTAGGAAGCTGAAGTGATCAGTGGCAAAAAAAAAAAAAATGGTTACTATCACTTTCTTCAAAACAAGAACTGACTATTAAATCATTTTAGCTTCAGTGTTCCTGCATATAACCACAAAAGCTCTAGAGATAGTGTTTCTGAAAAAAATTTTTTAAATTAATCGTGATAGCGTGGAGCATGGTGGCATTATAATTTCTAGTTTAATATTCAGTGCAATATTAAGAAAACATTTTTTTAGCCTGATTTCTCTTTTAGCCCATGACTCAAGAAAAAGCATCTATTAGGTCAAATAACATTTATCCTTTATATCAGGACATGTATGCAGTTCAGACTGTAAGGTTTAGCAATATGATATCCTTTTCCACGATTGGGGCAGAATATTTTACCTGCCACAATAGTTAGTGCAGCAAACAATTTACCATCTGCTTTCATTCTGAATGTGTTTTCATAGGTGTGAGGGCAGCTTGCTACCCCGTGTCAGCATCCATTATAAGGCACCATGCAACTTGACATGACACAGTATGACAGATGAAACCCAACTCAATATGGCATCCGTGAAGCTGATACAGATGAGGAATTGCAGTGCATGTGCTTTCACATTTTAGCAGAGAAATAATGGAGAGATGCTCAGGTATTTTGTTTCACTTATTTCTGCCAACCTAATTTTTGAAAGAAACACAACGTGTTCAGTTGATTTTTCTCAAAATTTCCAAAGCAGAATCTATATGATCAAGTAGAACTAGACATCTTCATTCAGACCGTCATTTCTTCTGAGAAAATGTTCAATAAGCAGAAGATAAAATTATTCCAAGTAAAATGGCAATAAAATCACATGAGTTTATATTCTGAACATATTTTCAATTGTACATATTTTCTGACATCAAACCTATAAGATAGCAATAAATATTACACCCTCAATACCTAGGCATACAGTGTATTGATAGTTTTGCTATTTTGATGTACAAAAACTTTGTAATGATTCTTATCTTGTCTTACGTGCCTATTTTTTTGCTCCAAATAGATTGTAATCTTAATGAGCAGATATATCACATCTCATAGCCTAGAATAAGAGAGAGATAAGTAAATACCCTATAATACCTAAGATATACAACTTGTTATAAAGGTATATACTTTGAACCTCATGGTAGTAAATACCAGTTCTTATCAATCTTGGCAAAGTGAAATAAAACAAGTAGTTTCTTTAATATAAAAGCTCAAATTCATTACACGGTATTTTAAGTTTTCAAGAGTTTAAGTTGATTTTTGAAAAAAATGTACTTTTAAAAATTTTGGTAAGCATAATATAAAACGAAGCACTTTTTTAAAAGTTTTTGATTTCAAAAGTCACACAGCAATATCTTATTTTTATGTTTCAATGATACAATAAGCCACAGGATATACTATCAATACCTTCATTTTTGGAAGACTCATACAAATAGATTAATATTTTTGCCTCTTACAAAGCAGAAAGAAAGATACCCAAGCTGAAAACCAGAAGATCTAGGTCTTGTCCATATGTCCCTCTGATTATACGATTTTTGTTAAGTTTGTTAGATTCTTTTAGTCACATCTTCTTGCCTCCTGAATAACATAATCATTATAATATGATCTGATTTCTATTACATCTACGTAGCACAAGGACAATTTATAATTTTATTTAACTCTAACAGAGTAAATCTTTGAGTTGATACTATATGAGAACCTTAAAGCAATTTCACATATGCAATTGAAAATCTGTCTTTTTGTCTCTCTGTCGCTCTCTCTCTCTCTCTCTCTCTATATATATATATATAAAATATATGTATATGTATGCATATATTTCTACACATATATGCCTGTGTACACACACATATATATATAAATAATTGGGTTTTAGAAATAAAAATAAAACCTAACTCTAAGATAGTTGGTAGGAGGAAAAGTTTAAAGTTTTAGTATAGGTTTCTTATCGAATATAGGTTCATATAGGTTCAACATATTCCTATTGAATATATTGAATATAGGTTTTTATAAGTTTTTAATAAAGGCTTTTAATATAACATCATAGAATTTTATGATGTATTATGAGGCATTTCCTTAGATTTGCATTCCTTATATAGGTTAAGTCAGGGCCTAAATAACACAGTATTTATGTCATTAATATATACATATACCGATAGTGTGCACATTTGGGTGTATTTTAGGGGAGGTGTCAGCAGTGTGTTTTGTGTCATAAATATAAATGTGAGTATATGTGTGACTGACCAAGAAATATCAACCTTCTCTTTGATAACTGCTGAAAATGGATATTTAAGATGAAAGGGAATCTTTACAACTCTCCACTCCTCCCAAATTAAAAATGTACATCATACTAAAGTACTACTGACGGTATTAACATCCTTCTAATGGGCCACCTGAGTTACTTTTTAATCTCATTTCTTCCTTTGATGCTGATACGTAGTCTTTTGCAGGATCAACTTTTTTCCCTTTATTTCTAGTCTCTAGCCTAACTCACTGTGATGTAATAACATGCATGAAAACAACTGCTCTCACTTCTGCTTTTCTCAAATGTGTAATCTACCTATTAGGACAAAAGGCTAAGCACCATTTTCATCCTGCCTCTCCCTTGTTCACCAAGTCCCCCACCCCCAAAAAAAGTGTTCACATTTTCACACTGTGTTTAATTCAAACTCTTAGAATAAAGTTTCACATTCTCTGTTGACAAATGATCAAGTAATATTTGAATCCTTTTTTTCTGTTGCAGCAATTCTGTGCTCTCAGTTTTAGGAGAAATCAGACTATATGTTGCTCCTCCAAAGTTAAAGCAAATTCACACTAAAGTTGGCTCTTTATCCAAAGATGTCATATTATGTATATATTTTCAGGATTCAGGCCATTTAACCTTATTTGAATGACTTCCTTGGTAAGTTTGCACACCTTGTTCATGACTCATATATTAAATAGTTCCTTGTGACAAGCCATTTTATAATCTCTCTTGAAACATCATAGTTGTGTATATTTTATTAAGTAACATTTATAAAAAATTAAAGTGTTCAATAACAGTATGCCACTGAAGACATTTTTCATTTCTTTATAGTCTCTTACTGCTTAGAGTTTTCCAGAGTTGAAAAAATAAGGTATGGTTCTGTGATCTCTTTGTGGACATAACAATGTTATGTGAAATATTTTCAAATTATTATATAATCAAAACAGTTATCCTTTTGGTGATCACAATCAAAAACAATTTTACTTGCAGTTGGACTACATACTGTACACATTATCTCATTTAATCTCCTTACAAAATTTATGATTTGGTGTTATTATTTCCATTTATGCACAAGAAAAATTTTAAGTTCAAGATATTAAGGGATTTGTCAAAGATTATACCCAGCTAGCAAATGGACAGCCCAGGTGTTTCGGATTCTCCATTAATGTAATAGGAAAGAACAAATCTGACTCCATATTGGATCTGTTTCTTTTACTTTAACCTTTGTATTCTACTGCTTTTGCTACAAGTTAATCACTAAAGGGACGTTGCCTATAACTTCAAGTGTACATAATGGCCCATATCCTAGAACCCTGCCTCCCACACCTGAATATTAAATACCTTTGTTCAGCTCACAGGAAACATCCTGACCCAGCCCACCTGTGAATGGCTGCAGGAGAGAAGAAATTAACATATCCTGTCCAGAGACTGGCCAAAACCAGGAAATACTGGCAACAATTTATGGTCCTTTTACATTATATCCTCTTTGTTCTGTAAAAGAAATTAGCATCCAGACCTTGACAAGATGGTTCTTTAGGACGCTAGTACGCCATCTTCTTGGTCTCCCGGCTTTCCAAATAAAGTCCCTAGTCCTTGCCCCTACACCTTGTCTCCTGCATTATTGACCTGTCGTGTGAGAAGCAGTATGAGCTTGGACTCGGTAGCATTAATAGAGGTGCTCATGCACTGTATTTCTTATTCCGCAATGTTTCCTCAAGGGAATTTATTAACAACTAGTATGGTTTTACTTTCTGTTTTTGTTTTTGGTTCTTGGCTCCTGAGAAATAACCTGTATCTTGCATATTTTTGAAAGGAAATGTTATGGTTTATAATATGGGTTCAGGTCTACATTAACAAGTAAGTTTGTGTTTTCAAGTAACTTTAGTTTGGTCAGTAAATCACAACTTCTGTCATCTCATCAGTAAAATAAAAATAATTAAGCCAAACTCATTGGGTTTGCTTCATATTTGAATAAGACACTGTCCACAAGCATAGCTCAGGGAATGAAATGTAGTAGGCATTTCATAACTTTAATAGTTATAAAATAACAATAGCCTTCCGTTTTTGAATGACGTTAAGATTGACAATTATACTTAATGTAGCAAACTGATAAATAAAAATGGAATAAAAATCCTAAACACTGATTGATACTACATCAACTATTTTACTTGATGAAAGAAGACTAGTTCCTTCCTCCTTCCTTCCTCCCTTCCTTCCTTCCTCCCTTCCTTCCTCCTTCCTCCCCTCCTTCCTTCCTTCCTTCCTCCTTCCTTCCTTCCTTCCATCCTTCCTTCCTTCCTCCCTTCCTTCCTCCTTCCTTCCTTCTTCCTTCCTTCCTTCCTCCCTTCCTTCCTTCCTTCCATCCTTCCTTCCTTCCTCCCTTCCTTCCTTCCATCCTTCCTTCCTCCTTCCTTCCTTCCATCCTTTCTTCCTTCCTTCCTTCCTTCCTTCCTTCCTCCCTCCTCCCCTCTCTCCTCCCTCCATCCTTCCTTCCTCCCATCCTCTTTTTTTCAATCTCTCCTTACTGCTCCTTGTCTTCCTTTTCTACTCTTTTTCCTTCTTCTTCAATTTCTTTTCAGTTTACAAAAGGTTCTGGGCATCAGATATTTGTATTCAAGATGTTAATTTGTATAAATGTTATGGCTATTCATATTTTAATAAGTATTTTCATATTGTTTTCCCTTTATTG
The DNA here is from genome assembly GCF_059928025.1 of Delphinapterus leucas. NCBI lineage: Eukaryota > Metazoa > Chordata > Mammalia > Artiodactyla > Monodontidae > Delphinapterus > Delphinapterus leucas. Next base: position 7,900,513 of record NC_143146.1, read on the forward strand.
TATATAACTGTGGTTAAGGAGGGTTAAATAGTTGATTATCTCTTATAAACCATGCACCATGATCTGTATGTAACAGCCCAGGCAAATTTCACAATAATCATGTCTTATTGCCCCATTTTACAGAATGGGAAATGTATGTGATCAGGGTCAGTGCTGGAATTGGGACCTAGTGTTTTTTTGTTTTTTTTTTACTCTACTTTTTTTATTGAAGTATAGTTGATTTACAATATTGTGTTAATTTCAGGTGTACAGCAAAGTGATTCCATTATATATTTTTTCAGATTACATTCCATCGTAGGTTATTACAAGGTATTGAATAAAATTCCCTGTGCCATATAGTAAATCCTTCTTGCTTATCTATTTTATGTATGGTAGTTTGTATCTGTTAATCCCATATTCCTAATTTTCCCTCCCTCTCTCCCCTTTGGTAATGTAAGCTTGTTTTTATGTCTGTGAGTCTGTTTCTGTTTTGTATATAGATTCATTTGCATTATTTCTTAGATTTCACATATAAGTGATATCATAAAATACATGTATTTCTCTGTCTGATTTACTTCACTAAGTATAATATTCTCTAGGCCTCTATATGAAATATTGTGGTGCATGTATCTTTTTGAATTAAAGTTTTCATTTTTTCCAGATATATATCCAAGAGTGAGATTGCTAGATCATATGGTAGCTCTAATTTTAGTATTTGAGAAACTCCATACTGTTTTCTATAGAAGCTGCACCAATTTACCTTCTCACCAACAGTATACAAGGGTTCCCTTCTCTCTGCGCTCCCTCCAGAATGTATTATTTGTAGACTTTTTGATGATGGCCATTCTGACTGGCTTGTGGTGATACCTTACTATAGTTTTGAATTACATTTCTCTAATAATTAGCGACGTTGAACATCTTTTCATGTGCTTTTTTTTGGTCATCTGTTTGTTTTCTTTGGAAAAATGTCTACTTAACTCTTCTGCCCATTTTTTGATTGGGTTGTCTGTTCTTGATATTGAGTTGTATGAGCTGTTAGTATATTTTGGATATTAACCCCTTGTCAGTCACATCATTTGCAGATATCTTCTCCCTAGTTCTGTCAAACCCAAAAGCCTGTATATTTTTCCTTTCAGCGTTTCAAAAAGAGACTGTTAGGTCATACAGCCATAGGTTTGAATACGTTTGCATTTTAATCTTAAAAAGAGAAATTGAAACTCTAAAGATGTCATGTGTAATGAAGATTTTTATCAGAAGACTATTTTAAAATGAGAAAAATAATACAATGTGATTTCTTTAAATTCTGAAGTGATGAAGTAAAAACTTTGAAAGCTGCTGCACACTGGTGTGTAAATACAAACAACTAGGTATTTGTTTCTATGCCATCTGGCTGCATACAGATATTTCCTTAAATTCAGCGCTTCATAACACAGGAAATGTATGCCTATAGTTTTAACAGTTTTCAATAAATAAAGTGAAAAAATATGCTACTCTCAAGTAACCATTCCCATGCATTTAATTATTCAGAGAAGACCCTGGGCCATTTTTTACCTGCTAGGAGCACGTTCAAAATTTTAGCAAAATATCAAGGAGGAAACTATTAACTGTTCTGAAAATTGCATTACAAATGTAAACATATGTGTCCATAAACATCATGGTGTAATATGTGTACATCAGGGTGTACAAAATTATCTAATTATTACAGCTCCATTTTGAAATGATTTTAACTTCATTTCACATATGCTTGCATTCTCTGTCAACTAGTTTGTAATATTTCCAAGAATAAATATTTGTTTATTTATAAATATATACTTTAATGATTAAGGTAAATTAAGGATATTAATAACTAATTGTTGAATTTTAATACAGAGACTAGCTAACGAAAACATAGGCTATATGTCATAGTATACCTCTACATGGTCCATCTCTTAATAAATACACTACTAATGCCCCTGAAGTTCTAGGATTGATAACCATAGATGGATAACAGTGGTAGACAGTTCATTCTTCTGAGCAAACAAATTAAATGGCTTTAGGAATGGACTCCTTCCCCAAGTACTACATTTCAGCTATTCTAGAAGCACATTTCCCCCAGTATATCAACTCTAAGTTCAAGACACATCATCTAGGAATTGATGGCATCTTTCAATCTCTGCCAGCAAATGTTAGCCATTGGAGGAATGACTGCAATTCCATTTATTTTCTTGCAAAGCAAAAATAAAGTGCTTTATTGTACCTAAGAATGGGAAAAACCCACAGGTAGATCACCATGTGTTCCATTTTGCAAGTGAGTTATGTGCAATATGATTGCCCATCACCTGCAAACAATAAAAAAGAAAACAGATGACATCTTCCTTGAAATATATTAAAGATATTTTCAAGTTTCCAAAGGCTAGTGTGATGAATATATATGCTGTGTAAATTATTCCTAAGCATGCATTATAGTTTATAATTTTATTTTCTGTCTGAGCGGTACATAAAACAATGGTACGTTTAAGTACATTTAATAATCAATGGCTTGTCGGATTGAGTGAAAACAATATCTTTTTATATCTACCACAGAGCCTGCAATTCCATTATTTAGACTTTTAAGCGCTTTGTTCAATGTAAGTTGTATAAGAAAATACTTCACTGGATTGACCTAAAGGCTTCTGCAAGCAGGTACACACAAGTAATGCTTAGAATATTGGGAGGAAATGGAAAATACTAAGAGGAAGTACAGAGGTCCTTGTGAAAAGGATTCATGCAATTTTGACTGGTGTCTGACCTCTCAGAAAATTGGAGTAGGACATTTTTTCCACAAGCAAGCAAACTGATGTCAAAATATTTACTTAATTTCTTCATTAGTAAATATTTGCCATTTATCCACAATATTGAAAACGACGAAGTAAAATAAAGGTTTTCTGAAAAGTTGATACATAGAAAACATTATTTCCTGATAAACTGAGGAATGAAAACATTTTATTCATCCAGGTGCTTCTGAAACATTCTAGGCTAATGACTTCATTCATGTATTTTTTTCTCATCAGCTCTTGTCACTATGAAAATTATTCTACAAGACTTAAGTAATTGAAGAGCCTTAGTAAATCTTCCAGGAAACTATGATACTGTTAAATAAGTTATTCCAACCAGAGTAGTAACATGATTAATGTACACCCCACATTGTTCTGCTTTCTTTAGAAAATATGAATTGAAGGCACAAGAACACTCAAACAGAAACACATCATTAGGTTGGCTTCCCATTAAACATTTCATTAACATCAAACGGTCCTGTTTTATCCATCTTAAACCTTCACCTGGGAGATGATTTTATAAATCATAACCTGATCCTAAAGTTATGCTTCCTAGAAAACAGGTCACGACGTTCCAGAACCACAGGGCTGACACCACATTCCTCTTGAGTGGACACATACATCACTCCAGTTCTCAGGGATTACTATTTTTTAATGGGTTTCGCCAATTCTGTTTACCAAATGCTTACAAAACACAATCCGTTCTTTGGAGTCAACTCACTTAATATGCTACTTACAACTACTCATGTAAGAGGCAGCCAGCCGTAGATGTCTGTGTTTCCTCTCTTGATAGCCTAGCCTGTTGGTTCCACCAGATCAAAGCATATTCAAAGATAAGGCATTACATTGCTTTAACTCTCCCTGTGGAAAATGTGACAAACTTGGCCATACACATTTATGTATGTATTACTGGATTCTTTTATGAAAAAAACCCTTTAATTTTTAAAGCCAGAATATTGGGATTCATTGATAACACCTTCATATCTTCATTTATATAATTTTTGCAGTATTTTATTTTAATTGGATGAACAGTTTCCAGGGCGCCTCTTACCCCCCCCCCATATACTTGCTGACATAATAATACTGACAAGGAAATAAATGCTTAAAGAACTGCAGGCTGGGAGTGAACTTTTCGTGTCCTTAACCACTTAATTAGCCTACAGTAATGAAGCACCAAAAAACAAATCCACCAGTTAGGTTTTGTAAAGTGAAGCAGAAACAATGCTTAGTTCAACTTGTTATTTATAGAAGCACAACACATTCAAAATAAAGATGAGCCTTTTTTTTTCCCTAAAGGACAACATCATAACCCAGCTGTGTTTAGAATTCTGGCTTCCAGAGCTCTGCTAAGGAATGCTGTCAGGGATGCATGCTTTCTCTGTACCCTGCACTCCTGCACAAAGAAGACATTCACTCCAGTTCCAGATATTCCAACTACTGCCATATTCCAGTAGTTGGTTTTTATTTTATTTATTTATTTTGCGCTACGCGGGCCTGTCACCGCTGTGGCCTCTCCCGTTGCGGAGCACAGGCTCCGGACGCGCAGGCTCAGCGGCCATGGCTCACGGACCCAGCCGCTCCGCGGCATGTGGGATCTTCCCGGACCGGGGCACGAACCCGTGTCCCCTGCATCGGCAGGCGGACTCTCAACCACTGCGCCACCAGGGAAGCCCAGTTTCTGCTTTTTAACAAAGTGAATCAGTTATACATATACATATGTTCCCATATATCTCCCCTCTTGCATCTCCCTGCCTCCCACCCTCCCTATCCCACCTCTCTAGGTGGTCACAAAGCACCGAGCTTATCTCCCTGTGCTATGCGACTGCTTCCCACTAGCTATCTATTCTACGTTTGGTAGGGTATATATGTCCATGCCACTCTCTCACTTTGTCACAGCTTACCCTTCCCCCTCCCCATATCCTCAAGTCCATTCTCTAGTAGGTCTGTGTCTTTATTCCTGTCTTACCCCTAGGTTCTTCATGACATTTTTTTTCTTAGATTTCATATGCATGTGTTAGCATACGGTATTTGTCTTTCTCTTTCTGACTTACTTCACTCTGTATGACAGACTCTAGGTCCATCCACCTCACTACAAATAACTCAATTTTGTTTCTCTTTATGGCTGAGTAATATTCCATTGTATATATGTGCCACATCTTCTTTATCCATTCATCCGATGATGGACACTTAGGTTGTTTCCATCTTCTGGCTATTGTCAATAGAGCTGCAATGAACATTGTGGTACATGACTCTTTTTGAATTACGGTTTTCTCAGGGTATATGCCCAGTAGTGGGATTGCTGGGTCATACGGTAGTTCTATTTGTAGTTTTTTAAGGAAGCTCTATACTGTTCTCCACAACTCTATGACATAAATCACAGCAAGATCCTTTCTGACCCACCTCCTAGAGAAATGGAAATAAAAACAAAAAGAAACAAATGCGACCTAATGAAACTTCAAAGCTTTTGCACAGCAAAGGAAACCATAAACAAGACCAAAAGACAACCCTCAGAATGGGAGAAAGTATTTGCAAATGAAGCAACTGACAAAGGATTCATCTCCAAAATTTACAAGCAGCTCATGCAGCTCAATAACGAAAAAACAACAACCCAATCCAAAAATGGGCAGAAGACCTAAATAGACATTTCTCCAAAGAAGATAGACAGACTGCCAACAAATACATGAAAGAATGCTCAGCATCATTAATCATTAGAGAAATGCAAATCAAAACTACAATGAGATATCATCTCACACCGGTCAGAATGGCCATCATCAAAAAACCTACAAACAATAAATGCTGGAGAGGGTGTGGAGAAAAGGGAGCCCTCCTGCACTGCTGGTGGGAATGTGAATTGGTACAGCCATGCTAATCCTGATGAGAGATGGTACAGCTCCTGGGATCACTGCTTTCCTCTATGTTGCTCTGGAAGACAGGAATCTCAACTCCAACCTTAAATTCATCTAACCATGTTTAAATTAATCAAACTTGTTATCCAGAAATAGAGCATTTGTCCACAACTGGAAATATCTGATGCCTGGGGGTTTCAGGGGGTTTTTGTTTGTTTCTGCCCCTTCCCTTCTTTTTTTTTAAAAAAATGTTTATTGGGGTATAGTTGTTTTACAATGCTGTGTTAGTTTCTGCTTTCTGAAGAACCTAGGGGCAGGACAGGAATGAAGGCGCCCCTTACCTTTTAAGCACCCATTCTCTCCTCCTTCAAACTTGGAAGAATTCATTAGCACAAATTCCCAGACCAGTTTGGAAGGAGATTACTCAGTTTGTCTGTCCAAGGTCATCCACTGGAGCCGATTTCTCACTTGGCTGCATCCAGAGGCTCACATGTCTGACCCTTAAAGTCACGCCGTCCTTTACCAGGGTTCTGGGACCGAAGGGCGGCCTCCAGGGCTTTAGCGCGACAGAAGCCTGCTCACATGACACTAGGGGAACCTGGGGAGGACAGGCTGGAGGCCCTTCATTCAACACCTTGTTAACTTCTTATTTTAACAAGTTGACCTCAAGCCACTGGCCCCAAAAATAAATAAAAGGAGGGAGTGGAGGAGAGGAATTAATTGCATTGTCCGAGGAAAGACGTCAAAACAGATTCAGGTTGCTTCTGATCTATTTATTCTATATCTGTATCTGTATCTGTACCAGTATCAGTATCTGTATCTACCAATATCTCTCTATATATCCTGATGTAGTTATATAAAATCAATTTATATCTATTAATACAAGATATAAATATAGATAGATAGATAGTTATGGAAAAAAATTAAAATTCAAAGCATAATATTTAACACAATCTTGAAGCCCCCCCAGAAAGATCTCGATCTACATACAGCAAAGCCATCTGGACAGAATTAAAATAAACTAGGCGTAAAATCAGTAAGTAAGAATGAAAAGGCCTACAACATCCCAACAACGGAAAAATAAATTAATAAAGAATAAGACTCATACTGATATAGATAACTGAAAAAATAAAAACTAAAAACAATAAAATTCATCCTCTAAAATAATATTTAATAGATTTTTTAAAGAATAAAAGACTAAATCAGAACTATCAAACATAGGAATAAATATGGTATAAAATAAGACCATATACTCTATGATGCGGATGTGGTGTTTTAGTGCTGTCTCTCCGGCACTTTGAAAAGTGATGTGATTAGAGTTTAGTGAAAACTCTGTTTTGATTGTAGATTTTCTTTAACTGATATAAAAGCCTGTGAAAAAATTATCTTTGCAGATTTAATTTACTACGTAGATAAGCCAAGGGAATACAATTAATATATATTAAGAATCATAGAAATCAAATTCCAAAATTTCCCAAATCTAGCAATAGTAACTAAGAAGCATATGGATTCAAAGCCTTCATTTACACCTACCATAAAAATGCACATCATCTAAAAATTAACTTGGTATGTATGTATATCTCTATCTATCTATGCATCTATGTATGCATCTATGTATCTATGTAAGTATGTATGTATGTATGTATCTATCTCTAGAGAGAGAGAGACAATTTTTCTAAAGTTGTATGAATAAACATAAAAATATTTTTAAATGCAACTTATCCCTAAGTAAAATATAAATGTAAATAACGATATTACTTTGGGCTACTTAACAGAAGTATGATGAAATGGTTTGGGAAGCAATACTGGGAGAAAATTTGTCAATTTCTTTTAATTTAATTAAATTATAATGAGAGAACTTGCTGTGCTAAAAATTAAAATACATTTTAAATAGCCATGTGATTGAAACGGTGTCCTCTTGAGTTGGAAAGACAGAATTTAATCAAACAGAACCAAAGAACAGAAATAGACTTTAGTGTCTAGTTTTTAGTACATACATGCTAAAGATGACACTCTGAAATCAATGGAAGAGAGACATTATTTAATAATAGTTCCAGGGTAACTGTTTACTACAAAAATAAAATAAAATTAATTCTTCTACCCTACCATGTGTTCAAACATATTACATATAGATAATGAGATAATATTCAAAACAAAGAGAACAAAAAATATAGGTAGATATTTCCATAACTTAAAGAGATTTTGTAAGCACTCACACAAAGGCATAAACTATTCTGTTACATTTAATTTTATATATTTGGAATTATACATATGCAAAAAATGAATCTTTTAAGCTTGCTAAAAATATAAAAAGAAAACTATTGGTAATATATGATGAGTGATTATATAAAAGATATTAATCTTAATTGGAAAAAACATAAAAATAGAATTTTCTTAATTGGAAAAAACATAAAAATAGAATTTATGCTTAAAAAATCATATAAGTATTTATTTATGATTGTTATTCTTAGAAGAGTCCAAAAATGCAATTTAAAACATTGAAAATACATTTTTCTTATAATTTGAGAAATTTTATTTAAGACATTTGTATTAGATTCTGTGAAATGGACAGATTAAAAAATTACCATGCATCAACTTTATAAACAGAATAAATAAATAAACAGCTTAGGGCTGTTGTATTAAGAGGATAAAGGAAATAACCTAAATACTCAAAAACCCTTATCGATCAACTAGACTGTGCTGTATCTATAACATGGAGACTCACAAAGTTTACAAAATTTCTCTTTCCAAAGGGTACTAGCTGACATGGTAAATATTCAAGATATGATCTTATGTGACAGCATAAAACAGATTCAAAAATAAGCAGCAAAATCTCCCATTTGTATTTGCCCCTGTCTATATAACTGTGTCTATACTATGTGGTTCACTGACAGCAATCCAACTCGGAAAGATACACAGCAAAACGTTAGGATCTATAAGTAGCCTGTGATAGGATTATTTTTCCTTCTTTACTATGTATGTATGTAGAATTGTCTTTTTAGAAAATCATTATGCCGTTTTATAATTAACAAATTATTTGAAAGTAAAAATCATTAAAAATCATTTTTACTACATAGATTTCAAGCTTTATAAAATTGTTGTTTTATAATTACCAAACAATAATCATGCAAATCAATTAAATTCATTATCTTGTATCCAAAAATGGGCTAATTAAGTTATCTTAAATGTTTGCATTATTATATCTGCATTATTTTTCTCAAGACCAAAGGATTATTTTACTAGCAGATTCCCCACAGACATTAAGATAAAGTTTCCAAATTACAATTCTTGCTGAGGCCTTTAGTCACGGTTAGATGATCTTTGTTTGCTTTATTTAACTTCCTTTTCCAATGTCTATTTTTAGAACTCAGGAATATATAATTATTGTCCAAATGAATAAGAACTGAAACAGGAAGTGTTCCAGAATTAAAACTCTGGACAAGGTATTTGGACAGGGGATACATTTAGAACAATATGATTATTATTTTAACAGGTCAAACAATGGAGATCACATGCCATATAGATGCATCGCTTTAAAATGAGAATCTTTCACACAACCAACAGAAATCTGCACAGATGCCAATACCAACTTTGACACATTCAATACAGGATATTTATACTTCCTCACAGTACTATCCATGGCTTATATTCTACAAACTACAGAAGTTTCAATTTTTCTTGATCTAATTACCTCTTTCATTCTCCTAATCATTTCTTTTTTTCAAGCCTTTCATTTAAGTAATAAAGAATCTGGGCCAGTCTGAAGGAGGGCATACTTTTCTCCCTTACTCACTTTATTTTGAGGATTAACAAGATTTATGGACGGGTGCTTATTCGGTGGGGCTTTGGGGCTGTTTTATTTTACTGTAGTCATTCTAGCCTTCCGTTGTCTCTGCTCTTCCTCATGAATTGAACTTTTTACCTCCAAGAGTCCATATGCTCGCTCAGTGGACCACAGAAAATGCCAAATGCTGCCTAATCGTATTTCTACCTTAAAACCGGTAACCGGTTATTTTCATTTCAAACTTTATGGCCAGTGCGAAAGCTCAGGAAAGGAAAGAAGCACTGTATGCTAAGAACACACGAAGTCTCATTAATAATTTAAACTAAACAGAAATAGAAAAAGGTTGCGGGTGTTCCCAAACCTTAAATGCACTTTATTTTTCTAAATTTTATTTTGAAAAAATATTCTCTGGCTTCTTGTAAATCTACAACCTAATAGATCGGGCATTTTGCTAATGTGCAACATTCTTGCAAACGATGCTCAAAAACATCAATGAACATGAACTCAAGTCCTACATTTACTGTGAAGCTTTTATTGCATGGTGTTTCCAAAGTAAATCCACTGAAGAAAATACTAACTTCCTAGATTGCTCTGTTCTTCATTTGCTCACATTTTGTCCCCTGTTAAGGCTCCACCTTTAAGAAAATTAAGAATGATAATATGTACTATTCTATGTAGGAACTTTAGTCGGAGTTCCTACTAAATGATGATATATATTGGCACTGACTTGCTCGTTTGATCATAAAAATCTGACCTGTCATCTTTGACCCAAATATTTGTAAATATTATGCTTCTGGGATTATTACTGTGGCGTGCAAAGAGCAAATCCAGAGCAAAGAGAACTCAAACCTGGGAGCCTTTGGTGGAAGTCATTTGACGGCCTTATCGGCAAAGCAAAAATTTTACCAGCACCCTCCTTTATTTGTCTGTTTCCAGTGCTTTTTACGCAAGGGATGATTTTGAATTTGCTGATTTGCAGCATCTCTTAGTGTGCGGTGTCTTTTTTAAAAGCTATTTTTAAAACCTTTTATAGTAACAGAAGGGCCAAATTTCCCCATCTCTATAGATGTGTCCTTATAAAAATAAAACTCCCTTGGAAAATGTACAGTAGGCTTAATCCTAAATTAAGGTAGTTGCTGAAATGCTATTACTTAACCCCTAGGCGTACATGATTTCTAAAGAAACAAATTCCGCGTTTAATTAACTCTGAAATCCTCCTGTAAAGGGAACTTATGCGTTGTGTGTAAAGTTCAAGGCAGGATGCATTTAGAGGAGAAAACCGCTTGGAGGGCTGGCTGTCCTACAGCATCCCGCCTGCCCTATCTGAGGCGGACAGATTCCACACATGGCTACATGTTCTAAATTAGGGAGTGCAGGGGCTCATCTAGAGTGCACAGATTAAAATTTTCAGTAGACCTAAAAATGTCTCGAAGGCATGAATGAGCCTGTCACTTTTTCTCTGCCTCTCCAGCAAATGATGGATTCACTTTATCCCCACCATCTAACCCACGAGATCTGCCAGCTTTCAGCCGTTATTCTTTGGCCCCAGTCATGCTGAAATACACAGGTTGCCTTTAAATAAATCTGCTTTTATGGAGCAAAGCGCTGTGAAACAGAGCTGATTAGGGTCTGACACATCGAATTAGACCGGGCTATAAAGTTGCCTGATGACTCTATTGTTTCAGGGGACCTGGTTCTAGCTTTCCCATTCTTTCTAACCACACGTGGAACTTTGTTTCATTTTAATTTAAGGGAGAAAACTTTTGCAAGAGTGAAATTACCATGATTGCAATCATAAATATTTGATTTCTAAACATATTGGATGCAGTTTTTTTTCTTGGCACCTTGAAACCCAGGTTCTTGCCAACTAGACACTAAACAAATCAGCTAAGAAACATGAAAAATTACCATTGGAGGGTGTTTTAAAATATTATTGTGTGAGAAATAGCAAGGCAAATGACCAATAAAGTATACAATATGTGTGAAACGTTCTGAAGTATTTTTTCAATAAAACCACCTTTGTAAATATAACTAAGACTATTGTTTAGTATCTGTCACAGATGAAAACTATTTTAAAAAACTACTAATCATTTTATAAGAGGATGATTGCTATCATATTAGCATAAATTCTCATATACTTCCTGGATCCATTCATGTGTGTATATACATTTACCCATCAAGAGAAATCCAGGACATTTATCAGGAATTTACTCAAAGTTTTGAGCAAATATTCCCCCAAAGATGCTTACCTTTAAATACATCATTATTGCTTTTTATGCAAATGTGTTATACTTTCTTTTTCCGACTCTAGAGAATTTTCTAAGGTTACTCTCATGTTTTTATCTGGAATCCTGAAACTAATACCTTTTCAGCAGTCTTATTTGCTTGAGATAGTAACTCACCTTAGGAAGAGGATAATATAAAGAATACTAGTTAGGAAGTAATGGGTTTTTAAGCCATCGGTTAGTTGCATGTAGCATCTTTTTGCATCTCAGTTCAACAGGTTGAAGTTTAGATTGCAGAGGAGAGATGGATTTGATATGAGATCAAGTTTTATGTAAGCAGAGTTCCCTGGCCCTGACCTCCTCCCTCAAAATGCCAGTGTTAATCTCTCTGCAGCCTGTGTGGCCCACAAGCCACCAGTCTGTGGTGTACCCACAGGAGGGACCCTCTGTTCTGAGTTCTATTTGCCACCTTCCCAGGGCAGGTGACAGAAGTAGCTGATCTTAGACATTTTTCAGATATTTGAGTGATGTGCTAATGCCAAACAGAATGTAACATACAAAAACAATTGTTCATGAAATTGTCAGTTTTCCTTGACGTCTTTTGTAGCTTTTCAAGTTCAGACAGTTCAGGGAGGGTTTGGGATTGTTCCAGATTTCTAAAATTTGAAAAAAAAGATTGAACAAAACCTGTGTTTTATCGTTAGTACTTAGAGATTCTTACAATTGATAACCTCGGCCTGGACTAGTCTGATGGTCACTGTGAAATGTCAGTGTGATAGAATAACTTAACCTCAAAAACCAGATTGCTCTTTCTATTACGTGTACGTCACAGACCACATGTGTGTGGGTTGGTTTGGGGTTTTCTTCCTCTGCATAATGTCTGATACTGCAGGAAAGAAAGAATGTTTTTTCTTAGCACTTCTAGATGTGGTCAGGGCACTCAGGATCGCCCAAAATCTTTATATGGTGTACATGGATAGGAAAAAACAAGTTCTCATAACTTGTTGTTATGATTTCATTACTTTTGTTGTTACATTTATAATAGAAACTTGGGTTGAGGAGACCCTCAGGGGCTTCCCAGAGGGTAGGGCTTGAGTAATGTGTTTCCTGAGCTGGAGTTCAGAGGATCCAGGAATCAGGAGCTTTGGCTGACTTGATGATCTATCTCTTTGATGACTACATCTGCTGGTCCTTTCTGATTCTGCTATCATGAGAGGCAAGAGGGCATTTCTGGAACCTTGCATTTGCATCTGAACTTGTTTTTTTCTTGATACATTTAAAAATTACTCCACACATGATCATACATATGCATGCCTACCCACAGTTACACATCTCAGACTGTAAATTCCACCAGTGATAACAGTAGATGGTTATGAAACACAGCTACAGTTGTGAAGTCATTTTTGGTTAATTCTCAGATTAGATAGAACTGTTACTTTAAATTAAATCTTGAAATAATTTACCTAAGGTCATTTTCACTCAATATGTTAATAAAACCAGTTATCTTTTCCCAACGTATTTCAGTTAAACAAAATACATGGGATTAAAGTACTATATGGAGAAAGTCTCCTTAAATTCATCTGAATGAATTTAATAAAATACCCAAATATCAAAAAAGTGGGAGAATACTGTCCTCGAACAAGCTGAAACTAAGCAGTAATAATAACAATAAAAATCTTACCAAATAAGAAATTTGTCAGTTACAAAACCATTTTCTCTTAGCATCTATATAGGTTTTATAATTCTTTATGCACTTAAATAATACTTGGGATATTAGAAGAAAAAAATCTCTAACTTCAAGAGTTTTACATATGGACATAATTCTCTTAAAATAATTTTTCTCCTGCAATGCCTACCAAATGTTACATATTAGCTACAAGCAAAATAGATGGAACAGTAATTATAGGCATTTTGGCCTCTGTATATTTACATTTCCATTATTGTAGTTGAACAGTTTAACACTTGAGTAAAATTCATTCTATATTGTTAAGAAAAATTATATTTCCATAATTAAAAGAAGGTTAATTATATATTAGCTGGAACACCTAAAGTTACATATATTTAAACATATAGTATTTACACACAAATGGTAAGAGGTAAAATAAAGATAATAAAATACAGAAATATCATTATAATTGATTCAAGTTGCAATATGACAGTATTTTTCTAGATTAATATGTAAATGATTCAATGATTGAAATATGTTTATTTCTCAGAATTTATAAATTTTCACATGTACATATTGCAATTTAAAGCATTGATATAAATCTTTTTATTTATGAGTTTCTAAATTGGCAAGCATTTGCCCTATTATTTTGTGATACTTTATTGTAACACTGCCTTATGATTTTCATTGTCAGAATGACATATTGAAGTAAATGTGATTTGAAATAGGCAATTCAAATGAGGTGGAATAAGTGCTGCTAATATCTAATGTTTGAAAATACTAGCTTGTCAATATAAAAGGGAAAAAAATTACCATTGTTTTAAGTCAAGTTTTGTTGATGTAGAAATATTGATTTTTTTTTTTTTAATTCTTTCACACTCTTAATGGAATTCTATTCAGATTTACATCAGGGTTTTATTTTATTTTACCTTTATTTTTAGGGGTGCAAATAACAAAAGGAAATAACAAAACAAGGAAAACTATTACCTCTGTCTTGTCTAAACTGAGTACAAATCCTAGTGCAGACAGCGAGTAGGGAAGTTGGGTATAGGAATCTGACAGTCATGCACTAGGGCTCTGCTATTTTTGTGCATTTGAAAGTCAGGGTTTGGATGCTCTCTGCAGTCATGGGATAAGTTAGCTGTGGGAGGGAATGCACATATAGGGAAGAGGGGTGAGGAAGAGGCCTTAGGACACTTCTCTAGCCAGTAACTGATAAAGTAGAAAAAAAATACCAACAAAGGAAATGGGAGTGCATTACTAGTAGTCACTAGTGAAATGTCAAGAAAGCTGAGAAAAGAAACTTTTATGAAAAAGAGGATGCTTAACACTGCTAAGATGTAATGTAACCTGAAGAGAGAAAATTGATCTTCAGGTTTGGCAGACTTTATACGAGAAGTCTCTGGAATGGTGACACAGAAAGTCTGACCAGAGAAGGGTGAGGAAAACTAGGAGATGAGGAAATAAGGCCAGGAAGGTGAGACACTTGAGGAGAAATTAGTTCTGAAGGAAGGGAAATCACAGTACAAAGGCAGAGATGAATAGTATCAAAGACATAGATACTATGTATTAAGTCTGGCTTATTAAGGCTGGCTTTCACACAGTGACTATTCTTTCAGCTCCACGGGTGGGACACTTGAGCATATGGGTAAATACTGGTTAAAGTGATGATAGAAAAATGAAGTCGTTTTGACTGGTTTCAATGATTTTATCCCCATGCTGAGAGTCAGGCTGGGGATGAGTTGTTTAAGATTTGAGGAGAAGGCGTGAGATTGTCATCCCAGAAAGCAGAAAAGGTCATTTAGCAGAGAAATGGAGTTGCATTATCCTAGAGTGCTGAGAGCCTATTTGAGGTCAGTGATCATAAATGTGAACTGAGTCCATCCAGCAAGTTTGTGGGATTTTTTTCTCCATCAACGTTCAGCTGCTTGAGTCTGTGCAGTGGGTGGAGCTTCTGAAGCAGTGGTATTTTGACATGTGAGTATGCCCCCTGAGCCCCGCCCCCCGCCAACAAAAAAAACCCGGAAGGACAAGGGGGTTAATGATATTTGTAAGAGACTGATTACAGGGCTAAGTGGGAAAATACAAAGGAGGTCGGGACAGTAAGAGGGTGAGGGTAGAGTAAAAATGAGGCAGGGTTTGACGCATTCATTGGAGGTTGTTATGGGCAGTAAAGTAAGTCAGCGGGAAATAAACAGAGACAGATTAATAAAAACAAACATTGCAAATCACGATTTAAAGGTGACACAGATAGTGGCCATGAGAAGATATACAGTAGAATGACTAGAGCGAATTTGAGAAAAAAGATAGAGCAAAGTAGGTCAAGAAACTGATAAGCCAGTGACACCTGTTGGTGGATGATCCTTGTGGATGTTGAGGTTTCCAAGAAGGATGCAAAGCTGCAGGGAAGAAGGAAGGAGGAGAGTACCCTTGTGCTAAAGCTGATAGCTCAAAAGAACTAGTACCTGGGAGGCCATTAGGTAATGCTCACTATCACGGGTAATGGCAAGAATGATCCCATGGAAGGTACTTCAATGGTATTGAGACTTGTGAATAAAGAAATGAATAAATGGTTTAGAACAGCAATGAGAGAGCTGCAAAGGAAGTGAGGTCTACAGGTGACAATTCATGTTTAGATCTTTGGATCTAGGAAGAAAAAGTTTAATTACAACTTCCAGTTTTTAGTGTATAGCTTATATTATGAATGGATTAGAAATGCAAAATGCCATGTGAATTCTGAAGAGGCATATAACCCTGGAAAGAGAGGGGCACACTTGTTAAGGATGCTGAAATTGAGTTTTGCAGTTATTGAAAGCATTATCTAGATTCAGAAATTTTAAGTAACTACTGTAGATAAGAAATTGAATAATTATATCAATCCTAAGAACTAGATTTGTTTAAAAGAGCAGAAAACACTGAAAAAGACATTTAGTTCAAAATATTTCTCTATTTTTAAAAAATGGTAAGGAACTATACAGATGTATGCTAATATGGATGGTTGCCTTAATTTTGACAATAGGTACAATAGCTCATTAGGGGCTAATTTCAACTTGAAGTGTGTGTGTGTGTAGTAACAGTATTTAGGTATGCTTTGAGTAATATTACATTTAAACATATTTGAGGCTCTATAATTTGTTCTGGAAAGTCAGAAATTAAAAAATAGTTACAATATAAAGAAAAGTAATAAAGCTACTTACTCTGAAATTAAGTATTTTTTAAAATCTAGGGATTATTGAATTGATATTTATGTTATAAAATATCTACACTGTTTCATTACAGATTTGTGTATTGAATAAGAATGCTAGTGGTCATAGTTCTAAATATTTTACAGTAAGGCCTACTATGAATTTTGATAAGTATATTCATTATTAGATAAGTTTTCTGGGTAGAGACTTTACTACAAGAAATCTGGATTGAGACAATCTTTAGAGAGAAAATAATGGGTTAGGAGTTTACATTACATTTAATTCACTCAACAAAACTGTCTTATTCTATACACTCATATTGCAATTGGCATTTAATTGAGTTGACTTCTTCATGAGTATTAGTTGGTTAAATATAAACTTAATGATATGTGGACATTAATTCAATAGAAATATCATATGTATATAACTAATCGAAATATTGATTTAATATAGGTGTGCCACATTTGTTCATATTTTATGTGGTCATAAAATGTGTTAATTATAGCATGATTTTATTTTTGATACATTTCATTGCTGAAAGTTTGGATAAAATAATTGAAATTAAAACACTGTGCTGGTTCTTGGATTTTTCCATGAAATGCAAAGTTAGGAAACAAAAGTAGACATGTTTATTAACTCTATGTGATTAAATTTTAACCTACACATCCAGATTAAGGGACGGTAGTTGCTAATACATTTTAATTTGAATGCTTTTATTTAGATCACTGAGTGTAAATGTGGCTATTACAATATCTAGAATGTCAGGTCACTGAATTTGGGTGACTTTTCCTCCTTGAGAAGGAAATAGAATGAGATTGGAAAGGCTGATATGTAATTCCAAGAAGAACAGGAATTGAGATTGGATCTATTTCTCCAAATAATTATAAAAAATGTAAATTTGGGGTAATGAATCTATTCATGTAACACTATTAACCTCATTATTTTAAGACTGACATTTATCTACCCACCTATATACCCAGCTCTGTTTCCATTTCACCTCTGGAATCTGGACAGAGAGAAAGAAAAGACATAACAAGTGTGTTTCTTCTCTGATTAGCTACTTGACAGAGGCTAGTTCAGGTAACTATTAATTCCTGGAAGGAAACACAGTATTTCATTTAATAAGAATGAATACAGAAAGATCTGTAAGATCTGAAAGATCATACAAATTCTAAGATTTTTTGTTCTAGTTCTGTAAAAACTGCCATTGGTAATTTGATACGGATTGCATTGAATCTGTAGATTGCTTTGTGTACTATAGTCATTTTCACAATATTGATTCTTCCAACCCGAGAACATGGTATATCTCTCTATCTGTTTGTGTCATCTTTGATTTCTTTCATCAGTGTCTTATAGTTTCTGAGTACATATGTGGCTAATTCCTTAGGTAGGTTTATTCCTAGGTATTTTATTCTTTTTGTTGCAATGGTGAATGGGATTGTTTCCTTAATTTCCCTTTCTGATCTTTCGTTGTTAGTGTATAGGAACACAAGAGATTTCTGTGCATTAATTTTGTATCCTGCAACTTTACCAAATCCACTGATTAGCTCTAGTAGTTTTCTGATGGTCTCTTTAGGATTCTCTATGTATAGTATCGTCATCTGCAAACAGTAACAGTTTTACTTCTTCTTTTCCAACTTGTATTCCTTCTATTTCTTTTTTATCTCTGATTGCCCTGGCTAGGACTTCCAAAAGTATGTTGAATAATAGTGGCAAGAGTGGCCATCCTTGTCTTCTTGCTGATCTTAGAGGAAATGCTTTCACTTTTTCACCGTTGAGAACAATGTTGGCTGTGGGTTTGTCATATATGGCCTTTATTATGTTCAGGTAGGTTCCCTCTATGCCCACTTTCTGGAGAGTTTTTATCATAAATGGGTGTTGAATTTTGTCAAAAGTTTGTTCTGCATCTATTGAGATGATCATATGGTTTTTATTCTTCCATTTGTTAATATGGTGTATCACATTGATTGATTTGCATACATTGAAGAATCCTTGCATCCCTGGGATAAATCCCACTTGATCATGGTGTATGATTCTTTTAATGTGTTGTTGGATTCTGTTTGCTAGTATTTTGTTGAGGATTTTTGCATCTGTATTCATCAGTGATATTGGTCTGTACTTTTCTTCTTTTGTAGTATCTTTGCCTGGTTTTGGTATCAGGGTGACGGTGGCCTCGTAGAATGAGTTTGGGAGTGTGTCTTCCTCTGCAATTTTTGGGAAGAGCTTGAGAAGGATGGGTGTTAGCTCTTCTCTAATTGTTTGATAGAATTCACCAGTGATAACACAATATTTTAAATCTACTATATTTCAACAAATATTTTAAAAAATTAAAAAACTGAATGTCAAAACAATAGTTGGAATAAAATGTATAAAAGATTAAAATACCACAAATAACACGTTTTTATTTAATATAGCATCAATAACAGACAATTTTAAAAATATGTCACCTCCCATAACCTTCATGTATAAATCATACCTGTCATGTTATTTTGGTTTGCAGTAGATTTGATCTAATATTTCCCCACTTGTTTAATTTGGGGATCAAATGCATCTAATTGTTTATATACCCAATGCCACAATGATGATGGTAATTTCTATTTCGTGCTCTATGTCGCCTTTTAATTGACATTAAACAGTTGTTGAAAAAAAGCTTTTTAAATCAGCTAAAACGGATCTTTCTGAAAACTGATTATTCTGGATATATAAATAATTTTAAAAACCTCGTTTTATTGAAATTAAACATTTCCATCAAACTCAATTCAGGGAAGCCACATATGTAATTAAGCACATTAGCCAAACAGCCCTTTATTACATACCAATTTATTAGGAAAGAAATTTACGTGGGGAAGGAAGGTGTTGACCTTTACTGAGCACGTACTATATTGAAATTAAACAGCCCAATAGAGACTCTTATTGAATTTCATCAACTTCAATGAATTTCACAAAATGTGCTGGAGGAATGCTAACTATAGATTTAGGGGAAAACATTTTATTTCACCAACAGAGTGCTAAAATGATGAAGGCTTCACCACTGTGGATCCTTGGGATCTTAGGAGGGTCTGCCTGTGAGCAAAGACGTGGGTGTGAAAGATGGCCATGAATGATCAGTTAATTAATGGATAGACCACAGAGAGGAAACTAAAAGCCAGAAAAGGGCACCTGGTGGCAGGCTAAAGTGAGTGACTCTTTCAATAAGTGAATCAGGTTGAAAGTTCAAGGGGAGAAGGAAAGGCAAGGAAAGCGCTTCTATTACAGAGCCACCTCCCATTTGAAAGGCACTGGACTGTAAAGTTTATTATCCCATGTCCTCCCATGAACCTTATGAAGTATTAATGGCCCATTTTATAGGAAAAGTTCCTTGAATCTGAGAGCATTTATATAGGTTATCCAAGGTTCCCCTGCCAGTAAGTAGTGAAACCAGAGTCCAAACTGCAAACAAACTCACTCAATAATCTGTGGTTTGTCAACTAAATTCTTCCTCCACAGACTGATCTGTGTCTTGGGACCAGCAGTGTCTTCATGTGGGAGCTCGTTGGAAATGAAAGGTTCACACTCCCCGCCAGAGCCACAGAAGCAGAATCTGCATTGTAACAAGATCTCCAGGTGATTCTCATCTACGTTAAAGTTTGAAGAGCACCAAACTAAAACCGTCTCGTGAAGCAACACAAGACGATAAGCAGAACCAATGACGGGCACTCCAGACGTGGAATGAGCCAGAAAGTACGCAAATACAAAGAGAGTTGCCGCCTCTATCACAGAGCACCTGCTGGGGGTCTGTGATGGGGAGGCTGGCTACCTGCTGTCTCGGACAGAGGCAGAGGATTAAGTTGCCCAGGCATGGCCAGACTGTGGCCAAATTCGGAATCAAAAAAAAAACCCAACCCATATCAAAATGTGAACTGAAATAGCTTTACGAATTATCTGCTCCCAACCCCTCAGTTTCCACTTCAGGTGCTGACTTATGCAAGGTAGACTGAAACCAGAACTGACTCCTACTCGCCAGACCCGAGTCATGCCTTCAGAAAAGGAAGTGCTATTAGCTCCCCCCAAATGAAATCGTATATCCTGTGTTTTTCAGGATACCTCTGACTTCACATATTGGATAATGATTAGATCACACATATCAATGTAATGAAATACTTGGATATATAAAGCTTAAGTTTTCAAAGTGTCGATTTGCTAGCAATTTTGATAAATCTAGGCTGAATGCTCTAATACTAGCAATATGATGTTATATAAATTCAGTATTAGGGCAAAGCAAAAATCTATTGATTTTTAGTTAACGGTTTATATGAAAGTTGTTAAATTGATGTCACTTTTTCATGTTTATTAATAATCTTGAATCTCAGCATGTTTAAATTATTGCTAAGTTTTAGTTATTCATTTATTAATGTTTACTGAGTGTTTAAGAGATGCTAGATATTATTTTAGTTATTAGGGTTTAAAAAGGCCTCTGATTTGGCTCAGAAAACAGAGGCATGAAGATAAAGAGTATCAAGGTTCACTGTTAGCTGTATTTTAGAAGTTCATTGTTAGCTGTATTATCATGCCTCTGATTTGGCTCAGAAAACAGAGGCATGAAGATAAAAAGTATCAAGGTTCATTGTTAGCTGTATTTTAGAAGCACAGAAGATTCAATGGACACAAAAAGAGAGATTCAATTCAACTTGCAATGAGGCTGAATCCTTCAAACAAGGTATGAAGCTTGAGATGAATACTGTGGATGGTTACTGTGTGAAAAAGCTGGTTGGGATAAATCCCAGGGGAATGCACCACGGTAAACAAAGAGATGGGCTAAAAGGCAGGAATATCTTTGAGAAAAATACAAGTAGTTCAGGATGAACTACTGCTGTGTAAGTTGTGAACTGGATTTTGTTGAGAAATCAGCCTACATGTCTGATGTCCAGGAGGTTGGACTTTGCTCTTCAGATGATGGTGGAGCCCTGGAAGGAGGGAATAAAGTGATCACTCTGGCAGTTTTGAAAGACCGTTCTAGTGCTGGTGTTCGGGGGCTACATTACACCAAGGGAATCGATTAAGAGAGGACAGACTTGATGGGAACTGGAATTAAGAAAACATATGGTGATTTAATGTCTTTTTGCATCAAGTATGTTATCTGAGATTAGTGTACATGTTTGGGCATTGGAGCAAAAAAAGAAAATTAAACATTCATCTGGGTCGGGGGGAGCCTTAGAAAAAAATTTAGTAAGATACTTGAATTTGAATGGGAAGTAAGACCCTGAGCATGTGAATTTTAAAAAAAGGAAATGTTTGTTCTGCTTTAGAAATGGTCAGGAAAATCATGGCGAGGCAGTGCAAAGAGGAGAGGGGGGAGCCGGAGAAAATGAGTAAATGTACAGCAACATGGAATACTGGACGGTTCCATTTTTAGGATCACAGATGTCTCTTGTTAAGCTTGCTTTACATACAAAGGCTGATGTGAAAGTTCTACTACGTCAATGTATCTGTATGCCAAGTATCTGTATGTGTATTAAATTTAGGAGGAGCTAAATTTAATATTTGGGTCTATATAATAGGAAAATAGGGGGATTAAGTAATGAATAGCAAAAAGTAGAAGTTATCCTCAGGGTATGAATGGGAACCCCAGCCAATTGTGAAGTCAGGTCAGTTGTAAATTAGCAGTTACAATCAACAGAAATAAGAAACTAGACATGTAAGAGACATGTGAAGGGTGACTTTCAACACATTGAAAACCCTCTGTGGCAGGTGTTCCAACCTATGAGAAAAGATATATATCTATAGACAACCAATATGGCCATACAAGCGTTATTCTCTGAATACAAGTCCTGCTGAAATTATTGGCAAATGTTTGCTTAATTTGGAGCTCAGCTAAACAGGACAAAGGAAACACTCATGGTAAGGAATGACTTTACTCCTCCTTTAGGGAGCCATTTGTATTCATGAAATCTGTGGACTTATGCAGTTAACATAGGGTAGGAATCACGCCAAGCCAATTAAGTATTGAGTCTTCTTTACGTTTGGGCATGTGGTTCCAACCTAAGAAGCCATGCCGTTAGTATTCGAGCCCCAATATTTGCTCAGATCTACTTTGCAGGATCTGGATCTAGAATTTCTAGTTGAGCCATCTAGACTAGGGTTTCCAAGCTAATATATGGGCTCTTTGTATGGCTTAAGGGCCTTTGTAAAACCCAAAAGTCAAAGGAAAGATAACTATATTTAAAAATGTCCACCAGACTTCCAATCATTCTGAAATAGCCACTGTTGATCTGCAACAATCTTTCCCCATATCTCTTGCAAGAACATGGAAACCTATCATGCATAGGCTGTCACTACAGGCACAGTTTGAAGTGTTTTAATTAGCTGTGTTCTGCTTGTTTTATTTTTATTTACCTTGTTATCCCCTCATCCACTCCTTATACCAACACCCAAGGCCCTACAAACAATGGTAACAACCAGATGGGTCTGCTTTCTAAGAAGTTTTGCACTGAAAATTTCAAAATATTAGTTGAGAAAGTTAGATTTTCAGGCCAAACAATTTTTGTCTTTATCATATAGAAATAACAAAAATAAAATGAAAATAACCTGGGGCAGACAAATAACATTTGATTGTAATATTTGATAATATGTTCAAATGCATTAGAGTGACAGCATGTTGGAGTGACTCTGAAGGCTGGCTCCAGAGATAACCTGTTTGCATTTGTGTCCTGATTATTCTTTTTTATTTCTAGCTGTGTGATGCTGAGCAGTTACTTAACCTCTCTGTGTTTCAGTTTCATCATCTATAAATAAGGGTAAAAATAAAACGTTATGGAGTGGTTTGGGAATTACATTGGTTAATACATGTAAAGCGATTTGAATTATGCTTGGTGCTCAATGCAGGAAAAGACAAAACAAAACAAAACCCTCATTTTTTGTTTACTGCTATTATTGTATTTACCAGTGTTATTACTATTCCATTCTTCACTCTAGAACCATGTGTAACTCCCACTTGACCTTGGCTGTGTTTGTATGTCCTTGAAGTACCCAAGGATCTCTTTTATGATGTACCATATACGTTCAGGTGGTGGGGTGAGAAGGGCGTGGTATCTTTGTCCATCAAAATTTGTTGGAATAATCGTGGCCCCATGAGATGATGTCACAGGTCAGAGTTTCATTTCATAAGAGAGCACCTGTCTTGGTTATAGGCATTTTGCACTAGGTCTCCCTTGACCCTAACTCCGCTCGCGAGTTTACCCAAAAGGGCAGTATTGGGGGGCACCTGCGGAGCCCTTATGGGGCCTGCAGCCAGCCTCCTCGCCCCCCTCCCTGCGCTGTGGATGAGTAGGAGGGAAGAAGGCAGTCCCACTGCAGGCGTCCAGTGGAAAAATCGCTATAACATTAATGAAAACAACAAAGAACGTTGGAGGAGATTTAGCAGCCGGACAGCCCCACAAGGCATTGGCAAATAAGCCCACTAAATGCTGTGTTCAAGTTGTCTTATCTTACGATTCATCTGCAGGCTTTAATTAATGTGTGGCACCATAATTTACCCGATTTCAAATATTATCGGTACTTCTTCAAGGGCTTTTGCCTCGATGGCTACCCGAACTCACAATAAACAGATTACATTTTAATTGAACACCCTTGTAGTCTGACTTAGTAAGTCATCATTCCAGATATTTTAAAAAATCTCATCTGAATTTTAATAAAGATCAGCGTATATGTGGTAAAGGGTCTCAGGTTTCTCTTATGAGAACTATATCTACAGTTCTTTGAATTCATATAGCCTAAAGTTGTGGTTACTTTTCACATGAAATTCATATTTCCAGAAATGTTTAGGATGTTATTTGCTGTGGATAAGTTAGGATTTGATGGTAAATAATAATTGTTTTCACTGATTAACAATCAAAAGGAAAGTTTTGTTTTTTTTGTTTTTTAGGAAAGTTATTAATGTGTAATTTGACTTTGGCTATTTCCTGTATCAATTACTGAAACTTACTGGAATCTAGGAAAGTGATTTTAAATGAGAGGTAGCTTATAGAGAAGATTGACTTATTCTCCTTGAAACATGACTAAATTAGTGATTATGTACCTTGGGGCTTACAAATTTAGATGTCAGTAAATCAATGGATTTAACCATTCCTATCAGGTGCAAAAGATATAACTTTTGAAGGAAGCTGACTGGGAAATTCAGATATTTAGGATAAAGCTTTCATCTATTATAGAGAGTTAGAACTACAAATTACAAATCTGTTCTCAATTTAAAATAAGCAAGAAAACAGTAAAAGTCATAAATAGTAAAAGAACATAAATATGAAAATATTATATCCCTTCAATTTAGTATTCTTTCAAATATGAAGTCTTAACCAAAATGCAGAATGGCTTTGTTCTCTTCAACAGAGTGTAAGTCAATTTAAAAGAACAAAAACAAACTATTTTATCTGAATTCAAATTACTAAGCACTTTAATTGCTAAGTAAAATTTCTTTCACACATAGTGAAGAAACATATTCAGAGTTATTGCGAATAACAACAGCTAGAGAAAGGTGTTAAAGACTAGCATACTCTTGGAAAAATCACTTTATCACTTAGTCTATTAAAACTATGTACGCTCTATTTTCATTTGTAGCTGAATAATTTCAGCCATATTTAACATTCTTGTTATTACTACCCTGTATAATGATAAACTAACATGAGACATCAAGTTGCAAATGCGTATTCATTAAAGTTGCTTATTGGCTAAAAAATGTTTATAAGTTAATATTTTTAAATGACTGAAAATTATTAAATTGTTTCCCCTGTGATGTCAAATATGCTATGTGCCCCAGTTAAAGGGGAGGCAGTGATTACAGGATGTAGGGGAATATTCCCCAGCCAATATGAATACAATATTTAATGTAAAGTCAGGAAATGTAAGTGCTGCAGGCCCTTGATAGCTAACCTAGAGACCTCTGGGTGCCGAGCTAGAAAAAATGAAGTCTGATTTTGACTTCATCATATAAACAGAATGTCATCCACACATCAAATTCCACCCACAGTGAACCCCTGGCATGGTTAATGATTATAATCTTCACATTTAATCATGGGAACTCAGTGACAGGCAAACAAAGGTTAGCTAAACTGACAGTTCAGATGGTTTCAACAGAGAACTCCACAAGTTTTATTTCTAAATGTGTATGTACAATTCCAATGGCATTTTGCAACAATGTAGTTGAATTTGTACAAACATACCTACATGAAAGAATTGACCATTTGCCTATCTTTTATATGGTAAGAATTATATGGGAACTTGTTAGATTTCTTTCCAGTGCCTGTTTTCCCAATACTACTTTCTCTGTTGAAATAAGTGGTGGGTTCTTAAATCTGAAACAACGATCTGGACGAAGACTGGATTCTTTTAACTGAAAATGTTCTTATGTTCTCATCTTTCTTCAAATCCTTGGATTCATTTTACTAAATAATCTCATTTTAACATGTTTCATTCCTTCACAGAATATGCACCCAAATCATGTGTAATCTAATAAAATGTGTTAAAGAACTCGAGATATGTTCTATAATAGCATGTATTCAGAATTCCTTGAAATGACAATGATTTAAAGTTTTTAGAATTTTACACAAACACACCATGAAAATAAAATTAGCTTATTGTATTTTAATTGGATAATCATGACAATTCAATGAATACATATTTAACCAGTGATCAATACTATTTACCTACTAAAAAATCAAAAGTGGGCATTATTTAATTATTTTAAATTTAATGAAAGCTTTATAAAAATCATGTTTTAATATGTAATGTATGCCATTATATATACATGACATATTTGTTTTTATAATTTTTGTACCTTTTCCAATATTATGCTTTTCCTTAAATGAT
Source organism: Delphinapterus leucas (assembly GCF_059928025.1). NCBI lineage: Eukaryota > Metazoa > Chordata > Mammalia > Artiodactyla > Monodontidae > Delphinapterus > Delphinapterus leucas. The sequence goes on from NC_143146.1 coordinate 7,926,827, forward strand.
AAGATATACTTTAAAATGTATTAAAAATTATTTGAGGATTTTCATTTTATTTGGAACTTATTACCTCACACAGACAAAAAAATATATATATTGCTTCTCCTCATAAATTTTTAATATGAGATAATTTTAATAAATATTTTATAGTATTTAATGCATTGTTCTACTCAAGTAGCTTTTTTAGTTACTTTGTATTATTTTTTTCCAAAAAATGAATTTACTGTCCTTATTCACCATGCAACAATAACATAAGAATGTTATGATGCTTAAGAAATCATAAGAATCTTATGATTTCATAATTTTACTTGTTAAAAAAATAAAACTTATCTTCAAAATAACTACAAATAAAAAAGAGAAAGAGAGTGAAAATCAAAGAATAAATGCAGGTACAATCAGAGTTGAGTGGGGTCTGCTGCTTATACAATTTAGGGTCCCATTTTAAGAAAGATGACACAAGCTTATGAATAAAAATGTGTGTAAAAAGCAGATCTCATGTACAGCATGATGACGATAGCTAACAATACATATTGTATACTGGAAATTTACTAAGAGGATAGTTCTTAAATTAAATCTCAAAACATACACACATACTTGGTAATCATGTGAGGTGATGGGTATATTGTTTAACTTGAGTGTGTTGATCTTTTCACAGTGTAGACATATCATCAAATGTACATCTTAGATATATACAATTTTATATGTCAAGGATATCTCAATAAAGTTGTTAAAAAATAAGCACAATCAGAATGAAAAAAATCGCAAAAAATAAATGAAAAAAATTACAAAATCTAGAAAAAAACGCATTTTCATTAACTGACTACTTGACAAACTATAATACTTCCTTAGTTTTCAGTTACTTATATTTACATCACCTTTCATATGACAGAATATTTGCACTATTTTCTGTAGAGATAAGAAAAAGATAATTCAGTCTTCCTTTTAGCCCAACTAATTAAACTTTGTTTTGCATTATTGATTTTAAAAAGTTTAGAAAAGTTGCTTTCAGCTTCACAATTGTAGGATTTTTATCTAATTTGGGGATATTTCAGTCAGATTGTCCCGTACCTGAGCTGTTCCAAATATATCCACTTTTTGTAGTGCTGCCACAGGTTATGCTCTGCAGACGTAAGAATTCTGATAAATTCTATTTTGCATGATACTCATCAAAGAAAAAATAAAATGTACATCAAATATATTATTTTGTTCAATGCCTTATTAAGAATGTCACTGACTAGGGCTTCCCTGGTGGCACAGTGGTTGAGAGTCCGCCTGCCGATGCAGGGGACACAGGTTCGTGCCCCGGTTCCGGGAAGATCCCACATGCTGCGGAGCGGCTGGGCCCGTGAGCCATGGCCGCTGAGCCTGCGCGTACGGCGCCTGTGCTCCACAACGGGAGAGGCCACAACAGTGAGAGGCCCGTGTACCGCAAAAAAAAAAAAAAAAAAAAAAAAAAGAACGTCACTGACGAGAAAGAACTTCCAGTTGACAATTACCCATGAGCACAATAACAATAGTCTCCACATGATGTTTTGAGAATTCTTCTACAGATTAGATTTTGGCTCCATACATTGTCAACCTTGTTTTTCCTCCTAGGCCTACATGCTTTGAGGATATAGTTCTAGAATACCTTCAAATCCATTGACTGCAGGCCCTGGACCTTTGAGTTGAGACACAGAGTACTTATTGCAGGATAGGGAGAAGCAGGAATATTCTTGGAAATTATTTCCACCCCAGAGCAGCTGGCAATAAGTGAGCTGTACACCTAAGTGATATAAACCACAAAGCTATATCCATTACATGTATTCTCACTCAGCTTCTCCTTAAGGGGATCCAGAAAAGCCTGTATCCACTCCTATCTACTCCAGTCACCCTAGGGAAAAGGTGATGGAGGGGAAATTTAAATGGAAAGAAAGAGTGATCCTAACAAAATATCTTGCTTTTGCAGATTTTACAGACATATGAACATGGGAATACGTCATTGTCCAGGGTCTTAGAAAGGCCCGTGCAAGTGAGGAGGGTCCTGGAGCTTAAGGTACTTTAGGTTCATGGAAAATTCCCCTGTCGGTAGATTATAGATAATACAATCTTGATTCAGGAAACATGTTTGAGGCTCTCTGATACCGCAGGTTTCTTTTCATGGTTCACGTTAAAAGTATAAATTTGTTGAATTATATAGCCATGAAATATATAGATTCATTTTTATAAAATTTCTCTCTTACCCTCTTGCCTCTCATATGCTTATAGGGGCTCAGGTACAGGCACACATACACCTCACATTTAAAATCTTAGAGGCATTACTCAGCCATGAATAAAGAATGAAATAATGCCATTTGTGGCAACATGGATGGGCCTAGAGATTATCATACTAAGTGAAATAAGTCTGGCAGAGAGAAACAAATACCTTATGATATCACTTATACAAGGAATCTAAAAAGATGATACAAATGAACTTATTTACAAAACAAACATAGATTCACAGACATAGAAAACAAACTTATGGTCACCAAGAGGGAAAAGGGGGAGGGATAAATTAGGAGTCTGGGATGAACATATACACACTACTATATCTAAAACAGATAACCAACAAGGACCCACTTGTAGCACAGGGAACTATACTCAATATCTTATAATAATCTATAACGGAAAAGAATCTGAAAAAGAATATATATATATATATATATATATATATCTCCAAATCACATTGCTGTACACCAGAAAATAATACAACATTGTAAATCAACTATACTTCAATAAAAATTACCAAAAAAAATCTTAGAGGCAATAAATAGCCATGATGGAGAATCTATATTTCCTTAACAAATTTCCCCTTTAGTCAATTAAGAAATTATAATAATCAAGAATTTTGAGAAAAAAGGACTTTAAAACCAGGGTCAGTTTAAATCCTCTGGATTTTATCAACTATGAGTAGACCAAGAAAGAATTAATTACATCCAAGGAATAATTAGCAATAACAACTGAGATATAAACTCACAACCTAGTGTTAGTTCCTAAAATCAGGAATAAATTAAAAAGCAGCAATTGGGATAGTAAAACAACTGGGAAGATTCACACTTTATTTATAAAAATTAAAATAATTTCAGCAGAGAGAAAAATCCAGAAATGCTTTTCTTTCATTGTCAAATAAAAGTATATACCTCTTCTTCACATTTATGAGGAAGAATTTATAGCATGGGTGTTACTAATTGTATAGATGCACTTCAACACTGTAAAGAATGTTAAATGTTACTTTGATAATCTATCTCAGACATTGTTCATATTCTAATGTTTCACAATTATGTAATAAGAAAATAATAAAAATTATGTTAGATTAACACATGTACTTCAAAAAAATAAAAATATACTTTTTAATCCATCATTCATAATGTAATAAAAATCATTTCATAAATATTGTCACAAACTTTTTAACCACAAACGAATATTCTATTCTACGTTACCTTCCCCATCCAATCAAACTTTGAGCACACAGTTTCGCCAATTTTCTCCTGAGAAATGTTACTATTACATGAGTTGTTCACAATTAAGGTAACTTGACCTTATCTGATATATATTTGCAATAACACAGATTTTCCATTCTAAGTGTTAAGGTTATGAAACGCTCCATTTGAGATCAGGCTATCTATCCATTTTAGTGAATTATTTGTCAAATGCTGTTGTACCTCATCAGAATATTTTAAATAGAATTGTACTTCAAATAAAGTCTCAAGCGTTTTTTTGTTTGTTTTGTTTTTTTAAACTTCTTTATTGGAGTATAATTGCTTACAATGTTGTGTTAGTTTCTGCTGTATAACGAAGTGAATCAGCTATACATATACATATGTCCCCATGTCCCCTCCCTCTTGTGTCTCCCTCCCACCCTCCCTATCCCACCCCTCTAGGTGGTCACAAAGCACTGAGCTGATCTCCCTGTGCTATGTGGCTGCTTCCCTCTAGCTATCTGTTTTACATTTGGTAGTGTATATATGTCCATGCCACTCTCTCACTTTGTCCCAGCTTACCCTTCCCCCTCCCCGTGTCTTCAAGTCCATTCTCTACGTCTGCATCTTTATTCCTGTCCTGCCCCTAGGTTCTTCAGAACCTTTTTTTTTAGATTCCATTTATATGTGTTAGCATACAGTATTTGTTTTTCTCTTTCTGACTTACTTCACTCTGTATGACAGACTCTAGGTCCATCCACCTCACTACAAATAACTCAAGTTTCATTTCTTTTTATGGCTGAGTAATATTCCATTGTATATATGTGCCACATCTTCTTTATCGATTCATCTGTTGATGGACACTTAGGTTGTCAAGCGTTTTTTTAATGCAAAAATTAGGAACAGTAAGAACGCTAAGAAAAGTTAGTGACAATTTTGTATGTAGATGAAGATTAGGAGAGGTTGAGTGGGAATAGATATTTTTTAATCTATTTCCAATGTTACATAACACAATGCTTGAGCTGTCAAGAATTTATTAAAGAGGGAAAGAAATGAGAAGAAAAATGATGCTGGGTTTTAAGCCTGAAATGATAGAGTGATGGTACCAGAAGAGATTAGAAGTGTTGTTTATCCTCACTTTATTGATTCTGGCTGATAGACATTTAAACTGATGGCAACAAACAAGCTGAGAATAAATGGGTAACCCGTATAACTCTTTCAATTTTATAGCCACAGAAGCAGGGCACGGTGACTTATAATCCTGAAACATCTGCTGTCTACCCAATGGGGAGGAGCATCTTTGAGGAATAGACTGGTCAATTTCTAGAATCAGTAAGAAGGAAAGATCTGTGAAGGACACGGAGACCCCAAAGAAACAAACGAGTATGAACATGAGCTCAGAGCTCCACAATCAGGGTGTGTTCACATGGGTGTGTCTAGCTAAGAAAAGAAAAGAAAAGAAAAAAACTACAACATCCTAGTGAAAAGAAATTAGAACCAAAATATAGCTACTATGAAATATGAGTCCTAAGGGAGGTCTTTAGGCAAGTATGTTTTTTAATCTTTAAAATAGGGATAATGCCACATGTAGGTCCCGTATAAATTATAAAAAATGATCTGTGTAACAGCACTTTTAAATTATCAAGTGTCATATAAATAGCAGCTCGATAAGCCCTGCAGAGAAGCGTGAGATGATGAAAGGAGATATTTGACTTGCTCTCGTCCCAGGCAGTCTTCATTTCGGACTGCCTCTCACAGATCCAGGGCCTCAGTTCACTGGTTAGGTTATCTTGATGGTACACACTTTCACTTTCCATGCTGATTTTAGAACCCAACCACCCCATATAAGAGAGTCAACGTCATGTGGATTTCATCTGAGTGCAGAAGTGAAGTGTGAGATAGAAAATAAGTCCCAAGGTCTATTGGGAAAGTGTTTTCCCAGTGGACGGCGTTTCTCTGTTGAATCAGTCTTTTTGTGGGATATTGTCCAAGTGAATTCAGTGCCCAGAGAATAATGGTAAACAACACTACGAGACCCTAGTAGACAAGCATCTGTTATCCCCAGCTCTATGGAGGTTAAATATAAAATGGCTGCTTTGTTTCCCAAAAATGTGGTGAGTGCAACTACCAATTTCAACTACTAACGGTTTGTGCTATTCTCATCAGAATTTCCATCCTGTTGCCCTTGCAAGCACAGAGACGCCAAATGTTTGTTTCACTGATTCTCCTTGAGTGCACAGAAGGGCATCACTGGACAGGAAAGGATGGTGAATCTCTGCCTACAGCCAGATTATCATGATGTTTGCCAAGCTACTTGATATCATGCAAAGAGTGGCTTTTCCTGTCAATCTTTATTTGACTTCAAAATTCACTTATATAGCATCCTCACAGATGTAGCAGGATTGGACATTGTTTATTACATGTGAGTCATATACCCAAACTCTTAGAGAGTTACATCATACAACCACAGCAAATGAAGCTACACAAAAGCTAAGCAAGAATTAAACTAGAGATAAACAGTTGATATGAATTTAGCTAAATGAAACATATTAGCTAAAGGAGATCTCCCCACTAGAGAACAAAAACTGAAAAAACTTCCCTTACTTCCTTACTTTATCACTCCATCAATATTTATAGCTAACAAACCATAAAAAAGTGTGTGTGTAATATACACAGTACCTGCGAATTCATCATTTCAAGGTGTCCTAGGAGGACAAAGCCGTGATCCACTCTTTGCTAAAGCTGCTGTTAGTCATCAGTTTCAGTGCTCCACGGCCCTGTGCACTCTGTGCAAAGTCCAAATCCCCTCTTGAGAAAGGACTACGGTTGCAATCACAAAATGACAATTAATTACGGCTTGCTCTTAAAAGTGTGCCTTTTTTAAAAGACAAATTCCACGAGGTACTGGATCATGGTATGGTAATCATTGGAAGAATACTTAACTATCAACATAAGTACTGACATTTTGAAAATACTTAAAATTGAAATTCTCTAGTACTGAGGTTTGGGCCTAATGAAATCATATCTGAGAATGAGCCAGTCATTTATATCCCAGCCTCGAAACAAAAGTCTACAAAACAGCAACAATTACTAGCCCCACTTTAGAGACAACAAAACTTCAGGAAAGAGAGAACATGTTTTACAAACGTCCCAATACCAAGTGGTGTGTAGGTACGGAATAGTCTCATACCAGGCCCAGGCATTAAATCATGAGGGCATCTTTCCACCAACAGGGAGAAATGGAAATGGAATGGATCCCATAAAAACCCAACTCATCCTTCAAAATCTCCACTTTCGTTCAGCATACCCATTTCAAATTTAGAATCTAAAAAACAAAGCATGCTTACAAACACGTTCTTCTGTTGTTCAGATATAAATATCATAAAGCATTCAATGCATATAGTCATTTTTAACAAAGCCCAAAACATTCATGTCACATTTCTAAGGCCTCTTATATAAATTGTTATTTTATTGCAGTTATTTCTATAATTGAAGATACATATGCCACAAACTACCATCCAACAAGAACTGATCTCAGGTCACGTCATGCTCTCCTGCTGGGCATGTTGAAGTAGCAAATACAAGAGACTCTTTGATTGCCAGAAGACAATATAAACCATATTCCTTTGGAATGGATTTTACCTTCCTTTTGGTCAAATATGTAACAGCTAAGCAAACAAACAAACAGAAAAAAAAGAATCAAGACCCCAGTCCCATTTTTTTCTTCTTTTTTCTAATTAAGATAGTATTGCCACCAACAAAATTAACAAAGTAACACTGATAAATTACTACCATCTAATCCTTACACCTCATTCATGTTTCATTGCATGTCCCAATAGTATCTTATGATGAAAGAATTAGTTCAGAATTGCTGTATTTAGTTTTCATCTTGTTTTAGAGCCTTTCGCTTTGTAAAAGGCCCAGATTTCTACCTATCACGCATGGCCTTAGCACCTGATAAAACTTGGTAGGAGACTGAGACAGCATCTCACTCTACTTGTTGGTAATATGAAGCTATTTGAGGCATAAGTGTATTCTATAAATGTATAATGATAATTACGATGAGCACAAGAGAAACATAAACTACCACAAATATCAGAAGGGGTTCATGTAAATGAAAAATAAAGCGAACAAAATGTCATATAACAAATTAGAATTACAAAATAAAAACAGAAACATAATGTAACTTGTTAGAAAATCAAGCCATGTCCATCATAAGTACTGGTGGGAGGAAAAGAGAATTTGGTGACCAAATGCTTCAATTCACTTCTCTCAGCCTCTGATTAAAAAATACATTAGTATATAATATATGTAAAAACATAGGACTGATTCTTAAATATGTCAAACACTTGACACACAAAAAAAGCGTTATAGTTATTTTCCAAGTGTCTATGTTATATTCATAAATACTGACCGTATTTTATGGTCATGATCAAAATTCAACAAGTAAAAAATGGAATTAGTATAGCAATGCTATCTGATTAGAATATGAAAAAATGTTAATAAATATTAGAAAAAGACCTTCATTCTGGCAATTAACTTAAGAAATCTTTAACTAATACTTGAGTGGAAAACAAAGCAGAAGTAATTGTAAAACTTATCAAATCTATATCCTGAAAATAGAACTTATGTGATATTCGTAAGGCAATGATCAGAGATATAGCTACCTGATACTGTGTAATGAAATCTGTCAACAATTAGAATATGGGTAATCATTGAACAAAAATTTTCCAAATGACCAATGCAAGGTGCTACAAAATTATGTATGGACAGAAGATGCATTCAAATTACAAAATGGATTTTAATATTATAGAGTAAGAAAAATTCATGACTATTGTTTCAGATTCTATATTGCAACTAGCTTTGTAAGAAAATAGTACTTGTCAAGTTTTGGTGTAGCATAAAAGAAGAATATGCACTATTATCTGAAAAGTTCATTAAAATACTCCTCCCATTTCCAACTACATATATGAATGTGAAGCCAGATATTTTTCATATATTACAACCTGAACTCATATAGCAAGAGCTGAATGCAAAAGTAGTTGTGGAAACCCACTGGGTTCAATTAAATCAAATTTTAAGGGAGATTTACAAAATATAAAACCATCCCAGTATTTTCATCTTTTTTAAAAAATATGGTTATTCTTACAAAATGTTATTTATGTTAACATATGTGGTTTTATTCTATTAAAATGAATTGATAGATACACATTTCAAAAACTTTTAATTTCAAATACAGTGAATATCAATATAACTAACCTATTTAAACAAATGATCTTTGAAATCCTCAATAATTATTTAATGTTTAAAGGGATATTCACACCAAAAAGATTAGACTCAACAGCCTCTGCCTTAATTGATGAGTTTAACTCATTCAATGGAATTACTGATATGATTGCAATTATCTGTATCTTATTGTTTTCTGTTTTTCTCGTCTATATTTTTTTCCTCTATATCCTTCCTACTTTTTAAAATTATTTCTGTTTTTTTATAACCCACTTCATTTTCATTTATCTTTCAAGTTTGGGTTTTTTTTAAAAATATTTTTGCTTTTTGTTTGTTTTCAGTAGCTTTTTTTGTGATTGCTCTAAGGAAGATTACAATATACATACTAAATTTTCCCCCAGTAATTTAAAAGTTGGAGGAAAATAAAATGGGACTCTTGCTACCAATTCAGCTGTACTTAGAGTTCTGGTTTCTTTCTCCAAACTTCCTGCTACCACTTACTCACCAGAGTCCTATCATGCATTCCATCTGAAGTATTCACTTGCATTTAGTGAGAGAGATGGTGGAAGGAGCCTATGCCCTCCTGAGTGAAACAGCAGGGGTGTGGAATTATGACTACTGCTTTTCCTGCATCTACCTAGATAATCATAGAGTCTTCTGCTAATATCATGAATTGCACTGATTATTGATTGTTACACAAACCTTGCTTTCCTGGATTAAACCTCAGTAAGTCCTGTTCCTTCCTATTATATTAAGTTGGATTTTATAGTATTTAACTTGGATTTTTGCATCCATAGCCCTGACAGAGATGATCTGTAACTTTCCTTCTATAATATCTTTTTCATGTTTGAGTATCAAAGTTATGCTGGCTTAACAATTCAGTCAGGAAGTCTACCGTCTTTATTCTTAAAGCCATCTAAGTCTGGGTTATATTGTTTTTGTGGAACAGTTTTAATATTGGTTTGTTGTTTAAAATTTTTTAATCGTGAGAAAAAAATATAAAACTTATCATCTTAACACCACCTTACAGTTCAGTGGTGTTAGATATCTTCATATTGTTTTGAAACAGATCTCTAGAACTTTTTCATCTTGTAAAACTGAAACTCTATACTCATTAAATCAAATCTCCCTTTCTCCTCTCTCCTCCCAGACCCTGGCCACCTCCATTCTCCTTTCTGTTTCTGTAAGTTTGACTACTTTAAGACACCTCATATAATGGAATTATATAGTATTTATCCTTTTGTAACTGGCAGATTTGTTCAAAATATTTCGGTACATTTGGGAGTAATTGTATTCTGTATTTCTCTTTGTGATATTTTAAACTAGTATTATTTTTCAATGAATTGGTCAATTTCAAATTGTTAATTTGCAGCATAAAACTGTTCACCGTAATTTATTATTTTTAACGTCTACAGAATCTATAGTGAAATATTTTCCCATTCTGATATATTTTATTACTCTTTTTTCTCTCCTTACACTCCTTTTACATTTTATTAGTCTTAATAAGAGATTATCTTTAATCATCTTTTTAACCAGTGCTTGACTTGTTCATTGCTTGCCTTAGAGGATTAAAATCCACATTCTCAGGCTTATTTTCTTTTATATTTTTAAAATTTATTTATTTATTTATTTTTGGCTGCGTTGGGTCTTCGTTGCTGTCTGTGGGCTTTCTCTAGTTGCAGTGAGCAGGGGCTACTCTTTGTTGGGGTGCACGGGCTTCTCACTGCGGTGGCTTCTCTTGTTGCGGAGCACGGGCTGTAGGCCCGCGGGTTTCAGTAGTTGTGGCTCGCGGGCTCTAGAGCACAGGCTCAGTAGTTGTGGCACACTGGCTTATTTGCTCCGCAGCATGTGGGATCTTCCCAGACCAGGGCTCAAACCCGTGTCCCCTGCATTGGCAGGTGGATTCTGCACCACTGTGCCACCAGAGAAGTCCTCTCAGGCTTATTTTCTAGTAGATTTGTTTGAGGTTATAAATTCTATTTCTAGCATGTTTTATCTGCTTTCCTGTAAGTTTGATATTTCTATCATTCAGTTTGATATATTTTCTAATTTCCATTGTGATTTGCATTAGTTAGAAGCATATTGCTTGTTTTCCAAAATAGTGGGGCTGTTTTTAGCTCCCTTTCGATCATTGATTTCTACCTTAATTCTGTTATGGTCAGAAAATCTACTCTGAGTGAACTGAGTTTTCAGAAATTTCATTAGTTTTGCCTACTGACCCTGTTATGGTCATGTTGGTATATGTTGACTGTGTATTTGAAAAGAACATGTTTCATGATGTTGCTAGGGGCAGTTTCTTTTATATCAGTTAGGTAAACTTAATTTATTGTGATATCAAGTCTTTTATATCATTACAGAATCTTTGTCTTTTTCTTCTGTCGGCTCGTGAGAAAGATATGTTAAAGTCTTTCACTAAGATTGTGCAATTTTCTGTTTCTCCTTTGACTCTCCCTTGGAAGGGCATCTAGAATCAGGCTGGCCACAGTTCTGACCAATCAGAAACAATGCTTGCTTTCTGCAGTTTGTCCCTAAGCATCAACGGTCTTTATCAGAGTCTTGTGTATTCTGCATGCCTCTTAACTCAGCCACATCCAATCATGTCTCACCAGACTGCAGAAAAACTCCAGTCTGCTTTTCAAAAGCTTTCTGCTTGGGCTGTTAGTCTGCTGACCTTGGTGTCATGGCAGCATCCCCTCCCCACCCAGTACCTGTAAATGTCCTAGGGGAAAACTATCCAGGTGATTGAAGCCCACTGGTCCCTGCCAAAGCTCTGGGGTTTTGCTGTTGTTTTTTTGTCCTCCTGACCCCCAGCTTCTTTCTATGTAACACCTAATGCTTATCCACTTTCTCTCACAATAAGTCAGCCCGAGTGAAATTTCTGCCAAGTCGCTAACCCAAACAAGATTTTCCCCTTCAGATTCTTAGCTCTCTGCCTCACTTGTCTTTGCATCATTCTGCACGCTTCAGATGATTCACCATTTTTTATTCCATCTTTTCTAGTTGTTTAGGCAGAAGTTCCCATCTGCCATCAGCTATTCTATGCTACTTACAATCAGAAGACACTTGAGTTCAAACTATTAGATTAGTTCCTTTTTTTCTTTTGTTGTCTTAGCTTTATACAAGCAAGCTTTTCCTGGATCAGCTATATCTACAGGTCTTTGGTGCTTTTCTCATTTATTGTTTTCGTTTTTATTTTGAGATTGGGGTTGTGTGAGTAGGGGCAAGAAAATGTTTCTGATCATTTCCCTAGTAGTCCAAAATTTATGGGTAAATTAGTTTTTTATTTGCTTCTCCCTAACCAAGAGGAAATGAAATCTGTAGGATTTTTTTTCTTATTTTCTCATTTATATTTTTATTTTAAATGCAAAGACTGGATTTTTGCACTCCACAGGGACAGGCTATATTCTACAAATATGGATTTTTTCATGCAATTCTTTATTAGTCTGCAGAATCACTTTCTGAAATCAAACAGCAATTCAGTGGTTCTCTGCTGTCATCCTACTAAGTCCTTTTTCCCTCTGTTTTAAACCAGTGGTTTGGATTTCATACCTAGCCCTTGAGAATGGGATTTGACTGGGTCTTTTTTTGACCACTGGGTCCTCTTTTCCTGATATCTTCCTCATGATATTCTGGTCCCTTCACACATCCTGGAGGGTCTTCCAACTAGTCTTCATATGGAGGCTCTAACTTTTTACTAGTTTTATTTTTTTAAAAAAGAGAGAAAATAAAAATAATACTTCATTTTTGTTTTACTTCTCCTTGTTGCTTCTAGGACAGAAGGGGGAAATACCAGATTTATACATCTTCAAAAAGAATTAGCAAGCACCACTCTTAATTCCCATATTTTAAGGGTGAAATATATAATCAAAGGGGTTGGCTCTGCAAAATATTTTCCTAAATCCTCAAGCTCTTTTATAAGAAAGGGACAACTGGCTGCCCATATGTTACGTTTTAATTTGAATACTTAAGTTAGTATCTTATTTACATAATAGCCAAGGATTAAAACATGTGGGACTAAGTCAGAAATATAGCAAAAGAGATAAGGCAATAATTCCCGTGAATGGAAATTAAAATACATACACATATGGATAAACACAGAAGAGATGCTATAACAATATGGCAATAACCAGTATGTTTCTAAATTAATGATCTAAAGTAAAACTCAGAGGATTCTTAGAACCTACTGCAACAAACCACTTAGTTAAAATCTCCTATAGAATTGTAGGGATTCAGAAGAGAAAGGACGCCTAATAAAATTCAACTGCTTTTCCAAATTAAAGACGAGTAACAATAAAGTATTTAATCGTGTCAAATTTTGTTTCCAAATATTGTAAATACTCAGGATAGACAATGACTGACCTAAACTGATGTATCAGAAAGTCAGGAGAAACCACACAATTCTAGTCTTCGATTCTTTCAAATCCACAAAGTACTAAAAACAATGAGGAAATTCCAAAATATTTATCTTTATTGTAATTTAGATCACTTTTCTGGCAGTCCTTTAAATCTTTCAGTACATCAATCCAGGTAAGACATAAAAGGGAAGATACTATGTTACCTTCAGGAATGTTTACAATCTCATGTAGCAAATAACTTAATTGAATTTTTTAAAACTGTATTCCTCATGTGTGTCTCATCTCAGAATGCTCAATATCTACTTAATGACCTTGTTTGCTGTATCATTACAACTTCTGGCCAGCTCTTGCTAAAGGAACTTTAAAAAATTAACAATAGTTAAAAAGCAGGAGGAGATCATTATGCTCATTAATGAGGTTGTTTACCCGATTCCACAACAGTCCCTTGCATGGCAGGAGAGCCAGGCTATTTTTATGTCAGATATACTTATCCTTGACATTCCTTAATTACTTTTCTTAGTTTTCCTTGACTCACCTTAACCACAAGTGTGCACCCCAAACCCACCATCAATCAAAGGTAGTTCAGATGACAATGACCCACTAGTAGACTTGATGTAACACTAGACCTGAAAAGGTTAAGCTTGTTTTACAGAAATTAAAACCACAAATTCTTGTTAGATCTCAACAGTTATGTTTATTTTTAACACTGAGAGTAGAAATTTAAAAACTTTGAATGAAAGATTGTCTTTCATGTACTCAATTAAAAAGGTAAATATTATGAAGTCTACTATAAGCAATGATACTCACAAGGGGTGAGAGGACTTTGGAAGAATCATTACAGTCACAAAATTACTGAGTACTGAAGATTTCTACGTGGTCAGTTATTTTAATTTGTTATTATATTAAATTTATACAACACTCTGAGGCAATTAAAAATGAATCAGTTGATTATTAAGATTCTTGATGACTTAAGACAGGATGAATAACTTCCTTAAATGCTAGGACCTGGAACAGATCTGATAAAATTGACATTATTTTCATGCAATGGAATGTTTTGGGGGGTAAACCTGTTCTTTTCTAAACTAAAAATGTTAATGATATCTGACAATAAAACAGAATAAAAGCAACAGGTGATCTGGCATAAATTTTGCACTATAGAGGGGTTTCTTTTTGTTTATTTGTGTAGAAGTGGGAAATCCCTAATGTTTGCCAAAGTAAAGTAATAGTAGTAAAATGGAGTGGGTTCCTAGAAAAAAAGAAATTCAAATAAGATGTTTCAAAACACCTTAAATGACTGTATGAATCATTGTTGCCATATAAAGTTGTAAAGCAAGTTAATAGAGACCTTCAAGTGATTTAAAGTGGTGACCAAGGGTGATGGAGCTGGGGAGAAATAGGCAGAGGCAGCTTTCAGGGATCCCAATGCAATCAGTGCCTTGCTCACGATCCTTGTTTGCCACAATTGAATTTAGATGTGCCATTTTACATACATTACCTACGCTCTCTAAGGAATTATTCACAATCTCTTAAAGCATATACATTAAATTTATCTCCTAGGATTAGGAACGGTTTGGCATACTTGTTATCACTATTAGCTACTGCCTCCTGAGAGGAGAATTAATAAATAATATTAAAAATAATGAGAATATATGTCTCAAAGACCGATTAAATAAAACTGTGACCACAGGGTGACAGAGCTGTTCTCGATGACTCGGATGTCATGGCCATGGGTGCGTATTTGAGACACATTCATGTAGGATAATGCTGGCACCAATTGTTGTGAAATAGTCACTTTGTCCAAGTGAAACATATTGACGGACGTAGATACTGATGCTGTCACTGTCTGTCTGAATATCGTGGCTCTAAATAACTGCTTTTACCAAAATGCCTCAACCTTGTTATTTGTCCACAAAATCCTTCAGGTAAAAACTAAAGTACAAAGAGGAAATCAACAATTTAGCCGTTAAGTTTCTTCCCCGCCACAGATTTTTAAGTTTCAAGTTTTTGATTCTTGTACAAGAGAAACGCTTGTACAGATAGTGTTTCTCTTATCTTTTGATCCTTTGATAATTGTCTCTCCTGTACCTAAGTGTCCCTCAGTACAGAGTAAAATCTATTTTAATGGAAAGAACATGAAATTTGTACTCATGAAGAACTGGATTTATGTCCTGATGTTGGTAAGTAATCTAATGTACATCCTAATCGTATTCATGAGCTACAATTTCTGTATATTGAATAAAATATCTCTGCTCCAGAATTATATTTAGAATATGCAAACCTTACATAGTACCGGTAGCATTTTTGTCTCTCAGTAAATAGAGTGTTTATTTCATTATCCACCGTATGATTAATTTATACTCTCACACCCCCCAGGTAACTCATTGGCAAGGTGGGTAGTTTCTATTTTCCCCATCCTCAGGGATGCCCCAAATCATTTCCTTGCTACTCTCTTACATACACACTCTCTCCTATAAAACAAAACTCTCATCTTTTCAGGATTACATATGTAATTTTTTACACTATAATTCCTCTTCCTTGTTGCTGAATTATGTCAACTCACAAATCATACCTTCTCTTTCATTAATTTTATTGCCATTTTATATTATCATGATTATGTATTTACCTTTATAGACAATGTACTCTTTAACAAAACTGAGAAAATAGATGCTATTTTTATTATTTTCCTGTTTCTTGAAATAGATTTCATAGTTTTTAATTTTTTATTATATTTATTAATTTTATTTTATTAGTTGTATTTAATTATTTTATTTTTATTCTCTGGGTTGTTCCTCCTTTGGATTTCAGCATTTTCTCACAAATTACCTCCTTTCTCTTTTTTTCCTTTTTTGCTCATTGGATAAATACCCCTGCCATACAGATTTACTACTCTTTCCAAAGTCTTGGTGTAAGGTTTCTTTGGGACATCTGCCCCCAAAATGCAATCACCCTAACATTAGGTTTCTCTTTGTCCAGTCATCGAACCCAAATCTATCTTCATATCTCTGAATTAGTGGGTTTCTTTCAGTCTCCAGAGACTCTTGAATCAATGCCTTCACAAGGAGAGAATTCACGAGATATACTCTCCATGCTTTTATTTCTATTTACTTATTCCCTTATAGCTTCTGGCATTTCTCTTTAATATGCATATCTGATGAGAGATGATGCCTCCCTTCACCTTCTTCCCTCCCCTTTTTCTTTCTTTCAAGTTTTGTCATTTTCTTCAGATTCTGGGAATAGAGTAGGCACTTGATTGCACCTCAAAAAATAATAGGGAATAATTTTAAGAAATATAACTTCTGATCAAATTAGATAATGATGAACTTCTTTAAATAACATCTTCATTAAGAAGCAGATGACAAAATAAGATTTATCTCTTAGGGATTTTTGTTTTTGTTTCCCTTTGCTTTATAACAGTAAAAAGTTGTCTTAAAACATGGTTACAGAAATTATAAAAAAAGAGACAGACCACATGATCGATATTCATGATCATACTAATATCTGGCTTGACGCTGAGTCTCAGTTAAGAAAACTTAGAAGAAAAGAGTCACGTGATTTTTACTTGAGTAATTATTGCAAAGATTTATTTTTAGTGTATTGCTGTATAGCACTTGGCGGAGTAAACATTTTCTCTTTTTCTTCTGCCCGTTCCTCCACCATGGTTTACCATTTGGTAATCCTAACAATGATTTTAATCTCTAAGGAATGCAAATAACTATGATTATCAATGCCATTTATTAAGCAATATACTTTTTGCACTGAGTTATAAGAAATAAAAGATGGTTTAAATACAAACAGCCCTTGTCCTGTAGGAATTTACAATGTCAGCCAATGGTACAAATCCACGTTAAGAATACAGACATAAATAAACAATTCCAAAAGTAAAATATATGCATTTTAAATCTGAGTGATATGAAAGGGAAGAACGTTTCCTGGAAGTTGGAGGAATAACTGAGATATTGAAAGTAAAACTCTAAAAGCAGCTCAGCTTCTGGCCAAACCCTTACTGCAAACTCCTTTGAGTATTGCTGGAGGGAATGTTGATTGGCAATCTTACACTGGTGGCCACAGATGCTGCTGAGGATTTACTGAAAGGCCTCCTGGGGTAAAGACCCTTCAGTTTTTCTCAAAATAAATGGAAAGTTATACTTCATTAGAACCAAAATCTGTTGCATTTTTCTGGCAGCAATACCAGCAAATGGAGGTTACCATGTAGTTGATATTAGTCTATAGCAAAAGGAAAAAAAAAACTTGAAAATAAAAAATTGGAAGCAGTCTTGTATGAGCTCTGAGGTCAGACATCCTGGGTTTGCGTCCTGGTGCTAGCCTATTAAACTTTCCAAACATTAATTCATCTAAATCTCAGTTCATCTAAATTTCTATCACCCTTATGGTTGTAGCTAGACCTTGTCATTACCAATAAGGGCTACCACTCCTATCTAAATTCCTTGCATCCCTCTCTGGGATCCCTTCCACCTTCCTTTTCAGCTCCCTCTATCTTGTACCATATTTTTGTCAACTTTTCAACTTTACCAATGACCTCCAGTTCATTGACTCTACCAAATTTTTACTGTCTAGTATTCCCTTGATTATCTATACCCTCCTTCTTACCCAAGTTAAATCCATGATAAATTATTATATCCACTCCTTTCCCTTACAAACTTTACTACGTTACTCATTTGCACCCCTCCCTCTCTCCCTCCCTCCTTTCCTCCCTCCTGCCTGCCCTTAACACTAGGCAAATGTAAAACCTTGATTAAATCTAAACTTCTGTCTACTCCACACTACACACATGCAGCTAGACAAGAAACATAGCCTAGGTGGCTGGCTTTGTTTTCACTGGGTAACAGCAGACCTCAAGTGTGCCCTCAGTGCTGTCAGGCTCGCCCTTAGTTTCTAGAGTATTTACTCTTTCCTTTTCCAAGGTAAGACTTCAATCTCCATTATTTTCTCAAATCATAGCGTCTCCCTTTCCACTCCCACTTTTAACCGGTTACCTAGACAAGAGCCACATACGTCTACCCAGCTACCAACACCTGCACCCCTTAACTCTGCTGTCTTTCATCTCAGTAGAGATGAGCCATCATTAAGCCCAGCTCGCATGACTCCCTCTGCTTCTGCACCAGCTCCTGTTTCCTTCCCCTTACACTAGACATAACTTCAGGTCTCCACTCATCCAGCATCATCTGTTCTTTGCTCTCTAATGGACAATTTCCATCAGTATCCTAAGAAACCACTTCTATGTCTCTCATTAAAATATAAAGTTACCAGAAGACTTCCTCTGAACCCACTTACTCATTTGGTTGTTTCTAATTGTCTGTATTACTGTCTCTGACTTCTTCCCACCCATTCTCACAATTACCCAACAAGCTTTGGTTTCCACCATCCCAACAAAACTGCTTGCCTTCGTGCAACCAATGATGACTTTGTTGTTGAATCCAATGGTAAATTCTTGGCACGTGATTACTCTTCCTTCTTAAAACATTTTCATTTGATTCCAAGGGCATCTTACTCCCCTTGTTTTTCCGCTTTCCTCATTTGGTGCCCATTAGTCTTCTTTACTGGTTTCTCCTACTTCTCTGTTTCTATATGAGAGTCCCAGGACACTTCTCTTGTTTATCTACACTCATGTCCCTGGCGATCTCCTCCAACTCAAGGAGGAGATCAATCAATTATTTATTACTCAATTACTCAATTATTACTCAATTACTCAATTATTTATTACTCAATTACTCAATTAAATATTAATTACATATTAACTACTTCCAAATGTATTTCTCTGTCCTGGGCTTCTATGCCAAACTTCAGATTACCATATATGATAGCAAATATATCTCATCCTGGAGGTCTAATCTCAATCTGAATATGTTCAAAGATGAATATCTGATTACCCGCCCTCCCAAATCTATTCTACTCTCAACTTTCCCCATTTACGTTGATGACACCTCCATTCTAACGATTCCACGGATCAAGCCCAGAAGGTTACCCTCATCTGCTCACTTACCTCACAACTGACATTCAATCTGACAGGAAATCCAGCTAACTCTACCTTTAAAATATATTCAGAATCAGATCTATTCTCATCATCATTAATTTCTTCTTCTACCATATCTGAGAAACATCACTTCTATTCTATTCTATCTCAACAGCCTAACAGTTCTGTGTTTTCATCCGTCCTTTCATCATAGTGTCTTCTATACCAGAAGGATCCTTTAAAAAGGTAAGTCAGAGTATGTCACTTTTCTGTTCAGAACTTTCTCATAACCCCTCCCTTCCACACTTCCCCACATTACTCAGTAAAAGCCCTAATTCCTACTGCTTGGAATGCTTTTCCCAAATACCTTCTCTGCTACCTCCATTTGCCCAAGTGTCACCTTTGCAATGACATTTACGTTCATCAGTATTTAATACTCTGCCCCCTTGAACTCTGCTCCACACAGATGAACCCAACCCTTGTTACTCTGCTGTACATTTTTGGTAGTCCAAATTCCACAGAACTTATCACTTCCTTATGGCCTATATAATGTAGTTATAAATTTATTTATGAGTATTACTGTGTACTATCTCCCAGGTAGAAAGCATGTCCCAATAGAGTAGGGATCTTTATACATTTATCTCAATAATACATAGTGTTGGTCAATAAATGTACTTTAATGAAATAAATAAATAAATAAATAAAAGCTGTTAAATATTGCTATTATGTATATCATGCAATAGGTTTATGATAAGGGCAAAATGAAAGATTAAATAATTTGCTTAGCTGAGTGGCTAGCACAAATTAAGCCCTCAATAAATGTTACTATTATCATTATTTTATGTCAGCTTAGATTGTCTTATTGTTTAGACAGTGCTGAGAAAATACTAATCAAATACCTTTTTAAACTTTATGGCTATTAAAATTATTTGGGCAAAAGAATTTTCATTCTAATTTTATACCAATTAAAATTGTTTAATTGCACCAATATAGTATTGATATTTGTGTTCTATTTAGCATAGCAGTAATTTTAAAGTCTACCAGAAACAAATATTTTAAAGCTTGACATATCTATTTGTATACATATGTAATATATATGTGTACGTATATAAGATGTATACATGTATATTAATATATATGTGCATATGCATACATATGTTGTGTATTAAACATACAAATAATATTTAAAAAACTAACAATTTTATTCAAATTTGTTAGAGTTTATTGTAAACAAAACAAAAATAAAATAATATTTGAGAATGTGATATTTGGTTCTGCATTGGATTTCCCAACAAATCATGGAAAAAATTCAAGACAAGAATGACACAGTAAATTACTACAATGTTAAATAACTGTGTTTTATGTGTGCATCTGTTTTATTTTCCCATGCTCATTTTCTTCTAAAATTGCCTTTGCATTGTCAATATTCCTAAAAGAAATATTTTTGAGGTTACATACTGCTGGTATTTTGTTCTTTTTATTTTCATAAACGTTGCAAATACAATAGCACACTGACAACTCTTTCCGAATGTACTAGAACCCTGGCAAATACCTCTCAGGTCAGTCTATTTTTATCTATCTCCCCATCCAATGAAGCCTTTACAATGTTCAGAGTATAAAATCAAATCCTCTTATGTCCTTCCCTTGTTTAATAGCTCTTTTCTGCAGAATAAAGTTCAAATCCCTTTTCCTGGTAAGTGAGGTCCTCCATGAGCTGTTTTTGTTCGCCTATCTTCCCACAAGCCTCGCCTTTACATCCCCATTTTCACAAGGACTGCAGCCATATTGACTACTTAAAATCCCGTAATACGCCACATTCATCTCTGAAGCACTGTACATGTGTCTCCCACTGTGTAAAATTTCAAAAATATATAAAAATGCTTTCTTTATTCCAGAGATTCTGTTCATTGACTTTGATGGCTCCAACTTACCCTTCAAAACTCCTACAGACTTAGTTCCAAGGGGAGTCTTTGTTGATTGCACACGATTGAGTCTGTAGGCCCGCCTCTGTGTTCCCACAGCACGTTTCACATTTTTTCCAGTTATAGCACTTTCCATGTCCACAATTCCTAGCTTGTTTACTTGTTTATCTCCCCTAAGATGCCATTAAATTCTTGAAGCAGGAGCAAAAGCATACCATATTCTCAACCTAGATAGCACTTGATACAGGGGAAGTTCTCAGTTAAGGTTTGCTGATTGCATAATAGCGCACAGATGGGTAGTACAGTCTAGCCTCAGGAGTGACAAAGACGTTAGAAGACATGACTGAGCAATGACCTCAGTGCATGCAGTTCTGGTCCAAAAGCAACCTAGCATCAAGATGCCATCTGGAATTGCAAGACTAGGTAGTTCTAGCCATGCCTCTATCCTTGACGTCTGTGGGTAAAATTTAAAACTTTTCTTCCCCCCAACACTTCGTTGTTTTCTATTCCACTGTCTCATTCTCTGACATCGACTCAAACGTTACAGCTAATATTCTTACCAAACATTTTCACTTTGTTTTTAGTTCTTGCTATTTCTTAAGTTTCACCCATGAATTTCCCTCTCCCTGCTGACTTTATTATCTCCCCTCAGCCTGCAGCTTCTATCATTGCCTCTTTGGGTTAAATCTGCTCATTTTCTCATATTATCTATGTTTCCAATGAGGGTTCATGGCACGGTTGTTTTCAAAGCTTTTCACTGCAGACTTTTAAATTTATCATTTATCCTGCAAAAACTCTTCTTTGACATCCATTTTACTTAACAATTTTACTCTTAAAACATATATGTCATTGACTTCTACAAAGTTCCAAGTCCCTCTCAACCTTACTTAATTATCTCCTACACTCTATCTGAATTACTGCCAATATATGGGTCATAATTAGTAGACAAAAACATTATACCCGGCCTTATAGATTTTTAATCTACTCTACCTCAGTGACTGTCCTTTACTTCTCTTTTGACTTTTATAACCTGGCCTGAGGTTTCATTTCTTCAGTAATTTCTACAACATCTTAAGAGTGCTTCTAATTTCTGTTCTTCCACTGCACATACTTAGTACTCCCAATGCATGAATGTATACAGACTTCCAAATTCTCTACTCATATACCTGGAGTTTGAGCAATTCTAAACAACATTGACCAGGTGCCACATGGAGAATCTTTTGACTTTAGTTAAGAAGCTGAAGTGGTCTCTGAAAGAATTTACAGCCTGGGTCTGTCAGAGTAGCCACTTTCTTTGCACCTGGGTAGTGATTCCTTCTTGAGGAGAATGTGACATCATGAGTTTGTGCCTTCCACAATCACTGACGTGGAAGTAAAAGATACACAGCACAGCTGAGATGAGGGGCTGTCAGACTACCTGTGCACGCACGATGCCCTAGCAATGGTCAGAACAAAAATGTGGGCCAAGAGCATTTGACAGAAGAATGAGATACTGCTAACTCAATAGACATCTTTATTTTCATTGTGTGATGTGGCCATTTGTGACTTTATTGCCCAGCATTTGTTTCTCATCTGCCTCATGAGAGTACTATAATTTTTTTTTTTTTAATTAGAAGCAGCCACCTCCCTGGCTCTCAGTTTCTGTGGTTGGAAGGAGTCACCCAATCTAAATTTTCAAGGCAGTCATCGTATGAGTCAGTTAGTAAATCCCAATCTCCCAACCAAATGATTGGTCCGGGGATGTGCAACTAATCCCATTTAGGCCAATGGGATCCAGAACTAGAGCTTTTACATACACTCTTAGGAATCAGCACCTCTTTCTCATCTACTGGACTTGAGAAGAGGATGCAGTCCTGGGGCTCCAGGAGCCTGCTGTGTAGATGTTACTTCTTCAGGGATGGTGCTTACAGAGATGTGAATAGAGCTGAAATGGAGAAACACCAGTTTCTGGTGACACATTGAGTCCCTGAATCAAGTCACTTGCGACATTCTCTTGGATGTTATTTCACATGACATGATGCATTCCTTTTCCATTATGCAAGTTTGAGTTGGTTTCTTGTCACTTAAAATCGAATCCTCTCAAGTAATAGTTATACCCAGTTTCCAGGTAAGAAAATTCAGATGCTGAGAGGTAAAGTACTTTGTCTAGGATCACGTAGGACAGGGAACAGTCTGAGACCTTTATGCCACATGTACTTGAATTCAGATATACTAGTTGCATTCCATTGGGTTATATACCTCTAGAGCTTATCTAATCAGTACTTTAATTTGAATAGCTTTTTTTTCTTTTTTAAAGTTTTTTATACAATTTTTAAAGGTTAGTTTCCATTTACAGTTATTACAAAATATTGGCTATATACCCCGTGTGGTACAGTATACCCTTGAGCCTATCTTACATCCAGTAGTTTGTACCTCCCCACTCCCTCCCCTCAATGGTAACCAGTAGTTTTTTCTCTATATCTGTGAGTCTGCTTCTTTTTTGTTATATTCACTAGTTCATTGTATTTTTTAGATTCCACATATAAGAGATAACATACAGTATTTGTCTTTCTCTGTTTGAATTATTTCATTTAGCACAATGCCCTCCAAGTCCATGCCTCTTGCTGCAAATGGCAAAATTTCATTGCTTTTTATACCTGAGTACTATTCCATTATGTGTGTGTATACACATATATACACACATGTAGAGTATATGTATGTATATATATATATATATATATATATATATCACATCTTCTTTATCCATTCATCTGTTGACGAACACTTAGGTTGCTTCCATATCCTGGCAATTGTAAATAATGCTGCTATGAACACTGGGGTGCACGCATCTTTTCGAATTAGTGTTTTGGTTTTTTTTTTTTTTCGAATATATACGCAGGAGTGGAATTGCTTTTAAAGTAGCTTGTCTTCTTTCTATTTTGCCAGTTCTCTCTCAGTTTAAGCATTCGGCATTTCCATACCACAGTTTTCTTTCCAAAACATACATATGATCATATTTTTCCTGTTTAGTAAACGACTATTTTTCCCTATAGTCTCCAGGATAAAGCCCTAATTTAGTGGATGACACGTAAACTCTATTATTGAGTCACGCCAAACGTGCCCTGCTCTATTTTTGCCCCATTTCTAGTAAGACCTTTCCCCTAGACTGGATCTCTGCTCCCAAGTCTTCCCCAGACTAAGAGTCATATCTTGTCTAAATTCATACCTCTCAGCAATGCCATGAATCTTCATACAATGAACTGTGCTCCTCGAGGGCAGGGATTATCTTTTACCCCACTCCTGTCCCTTTGTAAGAGAACAGTCCTTAGTAAATGATACGCCCCCAACTGATTTTGAATTAACTAATTGTTTTAATAGCTGTCAAAGACTGAAAAACAAAGTTTGCACAGGTTTGTCAGTGTCAGCTAAATCAAGGGGGTGCAAATTTTTAAAAAATCAGTCATGTTTTCATCAATAAGGTATTATTTTCTTCTTCATAGAAGTGAACAATCGCTGATGAAATATTCTTGACAGAAAAAAAAAAAAATAGAACCTTACTCCGACCAAACATCTACAGAAAAACTGGACAGAGAACGTGAAACGTGACACCAATAAAATAATTTTAGACTACGAGAAACTCTATGGGACTAATCCCTCTGTATCATTTACAAACGCATTGCAAAAGGAAAACAAGACAGCAAGGAGGACACTACATAATAAAAGAGACTTGCAATTTATCAACCAATTACAATATATAGCTTTTTGAATCCCGATTTAAAACCCAAGCATTCATTCAGGCAAGTGGGGGAAATAAACACTGACTGGATATTTGATAATTTTGAGGGGTATTTTAAATAACGATAATGCTATGATGGGTATTTTTGTTAAAAATTTTCTCTCTTAGAAATAGATATTGAAATAGCTTTAAATACAATGAAATGATACCAGGATTTATTTAAAATGCATATGGGTTCGCAAGGAATGGGTGGTGTCACAGATGAAATGACATTGGACAGGAGTATACAATATTTGATGCCGGGTAATGAGTACATCTGGGTTCATTATACTGTGCCTTTTATTTTTATACATGTTGGAGGTTTTTCATGTTAAAACATTTTAAATCACACTTGGCATGTAGTACTCACGTATGTTTCATCTGTATCTGAGTGGAGAGGATCTCGGAACTTATTTAAAATGAACTCAGTTCTTCTGATCTCAGTACACATACGGACAACACCTTAACGTGGCAGTGACGTATTGATGACCATAGTGAAATTCAGATTATTTCAGCATGATCATTGTAAAAGGCAAAAGCAAGTTTAACAGATTCCATGAATTACTTTTCCCACCCCTCATCCCTTCAAAATAGGCAAGTATACTTATTATTTCTATAGAAGCCAGTTTCCTGGCAGGTGTTTCTTAAGAAGTGTTAGGGCTACATTGTGCCATCCAATTATGCATAGGTACGCTTAAGATTCAAAAGGGAGCTGAATCTTGGTCCTTGATGGACATTTAGGTATGAGCATCAAATCAACAGTGAAAAGTAGTGCAAAATAATCATTTTGTAAGCAGTTCGCACATGCAGTGTTTATTCCCATTCTTGTAAAACAACTGATATTTCTTGAGATAACGGCCACATTCTGCAATGGCTTTAACTCTAAAATTAATTCTGTTCCATCCATCATCCAATGAAGGGGCTGGTTTACCTCTATTCACCAGCCTGATATCAGATTACCAAGTTATAGCTATTGCTGGTATTTGTTTAGAAGTAATTCAGCTCCATTTCCCTTTAGAGAGGAACTGCTGAAGTAAAACTGAAAGAAAATTAAAGCACTGTGCTCCTTAACATTTATGAATCAACATCCTAAATGCTTCTCTCATGCCTTTAAAACCAGTGGCTAAATTAAACAAAAACAGCATGGCATTAGATCACAGGATCTAAATTCCTCTGGGATTCTACTTAATGCAAATTCCACTTTTGGAGTTGAAAGGAAATTAGAGAAGTTTAGTGTGGATAAAATGTTTCCATTCAGGCATTTAAAAGAAACGGGATAAACTACTGAGCATCTGCTCGATGTAATAACATTGGGGAATACAACATCTTGAAATGAAGCTCTGAAAAAATAAATAATAAAGTAGCTATTTTCCCCAAAGCCTAGCACCCAGTGTAAGCTATTTTCTAACGACTTCTGTTGGTTAAGTAATTTTTCAAAAACGGTTGAAACAAAATCAGTCTTTACCGTATGAAATTTTAGCTATTGCCTGGATGCCGAAATTAACAGATACTTAACCATGGCGGAACCAGTCTTTGAAGTTCTAGTATCTTCTTTCTGGATGAAAGTGACTCTATTTGCAAGTATTCTATCCTTATCCGGCTCACTTCTCCTTGATGGCCGACGGGATAATGGTTAGGTCACTTGGTGGTCTGAAACATATATAGGGCACCACTTTTTCTCCTAAGTCTTAATCTGGCTCATATAAGGGAAAATCCATTTACAAGTGCGCTCTTTTCTATAGCTGTACTTGGTCACCTGATCCGAAGAACACTGGCAGTGGAAGGAGTAATGACAGGCAGATAGCATCAGTCAGCTGTTGACAGCTGCCAGCCTTGGAAGCTCCTCTCAGCTAAGCTGTAAATCGTACACAATGAAGGCACAGAACATTAAAGGCAGAAATTCTGTAAAAACCCGTTGAGCTGATTAGTACTAACTTCCTGATGTCACATCTGCTGGGGTGGTACTATTTTTTTTTTAACTGCCTGACTGAAAAGCTTCATTTCACAAAGAATCCATGTTCAGTAGTCCCAGGAGATGTACTTTATGGATGTACAAAAGAAGGAGATGGGGACAAATATGCAATCATTGTATGAGGGTTTAATGCCACCATTAAGAAAACTAACAACCCATATATGAAGGAATTAGGAAAATATGTTTCCAATAATGTGCAAATGTATATTTTTCCATCAGAGTGCTGAATGGAAAGTTAGGACTGGAGCCTTCCGATTTTCATACACGTATATAAACGTATGGATAAACAGAGGAGGATTTCTGTCACATTGTACTAATATTAGTGCAGATGTTAAGGCTAGTATCCAACCATGAGCTGTCCAGGGGAGAGAGAACCAATCAGCTTCGAGTAGTTCACACCTGCTGAAGTCATTCAATACTAGAGATGACTGCATCTTAGCCCACTGCAAATAAGCATTTGATTTCCCTAAAATATTGTATAATGATTCCATGCTTTCCAGGCAGTATTTTCATCACGGTTTATCTTTCCTTGTAGATTTGCTTATAAGCACAGATATAAGTACTTGGAGTCTTGACATCCCAGCAGTGATATTTCTCTGTAAATTATACACGTTGTTGAGAGAATAAAATGCTGGAAATCTAGTGTTATATATTATTTACAGATTCTGTGTATGAGAGATGAATCCATAATCAGTATACTGACAAATCATGTTGCTAGCTTGCAATTATTTTGAAGGTAACAGAAAATGTAAATTAGGCAATTTTTCATGGAATGGTTATTAGTAAACAAGAACTTGTTCTGATAACTTTATATATCATACAGCTCAGACTTAGTAATATTACGGAACCAAACAACCCTTACACCTCAGGAGTTCACTCGAGCTAAGACTGGCTGCACATTTATTTATATGTCCTTAAACATGAGCTATGATTCTCTGTGCTGTCTTCGTGCCAGGATGCAGCCTGGAGGAGCAGCCTCTATCAGCAATCTCACAGGCTTCAGAGCAGAGGCAAAAGAACGATGGGGTAGAAGACATGGTGGTCTCAGAGCTTTTCCTCATAACAGATATCACTTCTACTCACTGATCAAAATAAGACCCAGACCAAGTTGATCAGTGTGGAGGAGATGAATCATCACTTCTGAGAAAATTAAAAACAGCACTGCTCGCAGCCAGTACGAGGTGTTCCCAACTGAACACAGACGACATCCAATAAGGCCAAGCTGAAAGCATGCTTGGAACAAGATGAGGACACACCAAACCCGCCGCCCTGACAGTGACTGAGCAAACCTTACATCTGATTAACGTGGATGCTACTGCTTTTTTTTTTTTTTTAACCAGTGACTATCCTAGCCGACTCTGATACTCTTTCCCCCTAGCTGAAATGTTTAAGGTACACAATATCTGAATTCCCTCTGCTTCCAGAAAACATCCAATTAAGAACCAGCCACAGCTTCCTGAATTCCTAGCAAGAATCATTTGGCACAAGCCTGAATTCTATAAATTCTATAAAATGTTCCTCCAAACAGTCCTTCTTGAGGTGTTGCCATGATGCCTCTGGGAAGCATTTGCCCTTGTTGAGCTAAATTAGCCTAACTTTTGGACTACAGGTATATCCCCAGTGAGTCTTTGGTCAGTGACTTCTAACGCTGGGTAGGGACAGGGCTCACTTTCAACAATGATGCCAGTGACATACTTGTAAATTACATCTCCAGTTGTAGCTGCACACCAACACAGGGACATATGCTCTCAACACTGTGCCATTTACACATCATCATGAATTACTAACTGAACACTGCTTTGAAAATATATCTACCCAGATTAATTTTAAATCGATCTTCATGTTTACAAACACTTTTCTAAATCATTCCTTCATATTGCTTCCTTTTTAATAAAGTCCAATTATTTGAGTGAATTTATTTTCTCTACCTTGGTACCGAGTAAAGCATAAACAATGAAAAGGAATAAAGGCCCTGGATTCTCTGATGGTAGACATAAATTGTTAAAAAGCAACATATACAAATTAACTTACTAATAACTAATATTAAGAAATTACCTCATGAGAGCTTAAGACAACATCAATCAGTTGTTTTCTGTAATGGCTGGATGAAGAGTTATCACCTATCTATGAAACAGAAACAGACTCACAGGCATAGAGAACAGACCTGTGGTTGCCAAGGGGGAGATGGGGTGGGGGAGGGGTGGATTGGGAGTTTGGGATTAGCAGACGCAAGTTATTATGCATAGGATGGATAAACAATAAGGTCCTGCTGTAGAGCACGGGGAACTGTAGTCAATATCCTGTAATAAACCAGAATGGAAAAGAACGTGAGAAGGAATATATATATATACATATATATGTAAATGGAGTCACTTTGCTGTACAGCAGAAATCAACACATTGTAAATTGACTACACTTCAATAAAATTTTTTAAAAATTAAAGATACGACAACAAAAAAAAAGAGGTGTTGGACAAATTCTTCCATAAAGAAAGCTATAAAGGCAGAAATTCTCATTGCTTGTGTACAGCAGGTTAACATCTGAAAGAATATATTTTTATCTCTGCTTTCAAACTAAAAAAAAAAGCCAAGTCTTTGTGTTTCTTTGCCTGGAGTCCTTTAACATTGCAGTACAATACTATTAGCAAGGCAAAGGGGTGGGGAGAGTAAAAAGGGAATCGATGCTTTGAAATGAGAGGTGAACCTCCGTGGAAGGGCATGAGGCAAGATACAGCATTGCATATTGAAGAAATTGATACACGCTCAGTATCAGAATAGAGTGCTAGTGAAGAGGGATAAGAGAAGAGTAAGAAAAGTAAGCAGGAACCAGACCACAAGAGCTCCAATGAGCATCTTAAGGAGTGTAAACTTGGTCCCAAGAGCAAAAGGAGGCATCGGAGAATCTTCATCAGTGGAGGACACTGTGATATTATTGGTACAATAGAAACACAATACTGGGCGAAATGTGGAGTATAGCTTGGCAGATATCAAACTGAAGAGAGGAAAACAATGAATATATTATGGCAGAAATCCACGTGCAAAAAATGGGAATAACCTGAAACAGAAAATGGCAGTGGTTTTTGGAGGAAAGGAGTAGCTGGTATAATATTTAAGAGGTGGAATATGAATGATTTGGTGAACATTACTGGTGTAATGAAGGCCAAAGAAGAGTCTAAAACACATCCAAGTCCATGTATGATGGAGACATTTATCACATGAAGGAGGACAGGCAGGAAGTGGGAAGTTTGAGGGAAAAAACAAGTTTGACTGTGGGCACAGTACGGTTGGAAAGCCTGTGAAGCATCTACATACATGTGCCCAGAGATGAGCTACATATATGCATCTGATATTTAGAAAAGAGCCTGCACTGAAAACAGTGACTCTATACTCACCTTCATTTACATGGTACTAGAAATATGGGAATGGATATGACTGCATAGGAAAAGTGTCTAAAATGAGGGGTTAAGTCTTGCTAAAGCAGAACCCCAATGGACATCTACGTTTATTATACAAAATTAGATAGAAAAGCCCACAAATGAAACTGAGGAAAAGCAAAAATGGGCAAATTTTTGGAAGTCAAGGGAGGAGAGTTTTAAAGATGATGTCATTTATATTGTCATTCATTTTTTTCCATGAGACTGAAAAAACTAAGGGTTGATGTGCTGGACCATGCTAACATCAGAGAATTCAGTTTCAATGTAATGAGGTTAAAAAAAAAAAAAAAAAGCAGAATGGTGTAAATGAGCGTGTGACTGTATTTATCTGAGCTGATGTTGGTGAGAGAAACTCAGTTTGAATATCTACATCAAACCAAGAGATTTATCAATATTAAATAGAATGCACTTGTGGCTGGACTTCAGAAATAGCTGGAATCAGGGTCTTGGAGTTAAGGAGGATACTTTCTGCATTTAATCCCGGACTTTTGTGTGTATATAAGCATTATTCTTTCCAATGTGATTTCTCTAATTTTAGGAGAAAGGACAGCCAGGGGAGGTTGACCAAAACTCAGTATCAGCAATGGACTGAATCTCTTACTAAACTAAAATTTGTTTGAAAAATAATAGGCGAGAACAGGGACCCAGTTTTGGTCTGAATGCATATGCCACACCCATGCAGTTTGACTTAGGTGTCTGCCCCTAAATTGACAAACCCTTTCCGGTGAGTATGAGGGTATTAGATTGCATTATCTTTCCAAAAGCTCCAACCCCTCCCCCTACATCCTGGGATGGTCTCGACCATGTGCCTGTGATGGTGGAGCGGTATCTTCCCTGGCTTGGCATCAGCCATAGAACTTGCCTTGGCTAACAGTTCTCAGTGGCCCTGACATGTGCTAGCTTTGTCCAGCTTGTTCTCTCACTCCAGCCATCAGGACTGGAGGAGTTTCTTCTGAGGAGTGGTTGTCCCTAATCCACAATACGGACGTTAGTAGAGCAAACCTGAGCCCACGTGCAGGAAGAGCCAAGCCCAGCCTGACTGCAGCCTAAAGCAGATCTTCCCATTTGCATTTCAGCCTAAAGCAGCAACATGGGGCCAACCTGTGGTCACGGTGAACAAATGGTTATTAATGAAAACTCCTGAATTTGGGGATCATTCTTTGTCACATCACCTTTATGAGGCAACAGCCAAATGATACAGGTGGGGTATTATGTTTTTCATTTTCCTCCAGAAAAAAAAAAAAAAACTCATGTTTTTAGTTAAGGAAAAATAATTCCCCAGGAATGAGAAAGAAAAGCTATGCAGGATAAAGAATGGGCAGTGGAAAACCAAAGGGCCAATGCCCACCAATGTTCAAAAATGAGTGGGGCTGTCACATTGAGAAGTTAGAGTGAAAACAAGAAATCTGGGCAGGAGAGCAAGGAACAACTGAAGGCGGTAGCTGGAGGGCGTTGTGAAGCCGAGTTTTGTTTTAGATTCTATTTTGTGTTTTGTTTGTTTTTCCAACTGGAGAACTTATTAATGTATAAAAGCTGATAAAATGGAGTGAACAAAGCAGGAACCTTTGAAAATATCAGCGATGGAGAGTGAATGGAGTATAAGGTCCCTGAGAAGGCTGAAGACCACGTGGCCCAGAATGAAATGGCAGGTCGCAGAGGACAGGCAACAGATGTTTACTAAACAGAAAGGAAAAAGGAAAATCTGTGCTTGGAGAAAATAATTGAGAAGAGTCTATGATGGAAAGTTGAGGCGGGTAGGTTTACTTTGATCATGACAAGTTATTTCTGTGATGCAGATACTAAATGCTTTTGCTAGAAGTTTGGGAGTGCACACAGGGTTAGCGATATGAAGAGAGGGAAGAAGAGTTGAAATAACTGCTATGTAGACTAAAGAAAAACAGAAATGATGAAGGCTCACATCACCACACCAGCTAGAACTTATAATAAAGCCATTTACAGGATACAGAGGAATTTTCTCCTGTAAGTGTAGTGCAACCATTGAGAAACAAAATGTGAACCCCTGTCATTTTTATTTGCTAGGACTGCTATAATCCCACTGTCAAGACACAAGTCAGAAAAACACATTTCTACTGTTTGACCCCAAACTGAGAGTCATAATATCTGCCCCTCCACCACAAACAGAAAACAAGGCAAAACAATGAAAACAAGCGAGTAATAACGACCTGATCTCCTCTGCTGCTCTTCGAAGAAGCTACAGGAATGTTAATCCAGCCCCACCAGCAACTCTCTCTTTGAAAAATCTCACTTTACAAGCGCAAGAATGGAGAAATACACAACCAAAAAGTGTAAAATAATCCATTTGACCGAACACAGCAGAAAACCAAATCCATCACTTCTGAGAACTATTGTAAACCGATTAAACCCCGTTTTGATGCTCAAATTAATTAGAGATATTAAACCCAAATAGATACTACTTTGAAGAGACACATTTAAAATGAAATTTGACATGAAACTTTTAAACAAAGGTGGACAAAGTGATGTGGACAAAGGACACAAAAACAGTGCACTTGTGGCAAATTAATTGTGGGCAAAGAGGGATTTAAAGGAAAAGTCTTTGACCGAGGCAAATAGGGTTGGTTCAAATGGACAAAATGTCCAATCCACAATGAGTAATCACTCATGAATGCTTCTGTAATAAATAGGATGGCAACAAAATATATAAGCCAGAACCCTGTTAGAATAACAATGATAAACTAAGAGAAACATAACTGCTCTGTGATTTTGACGGGTCTCTTCCTTGCTCCACTGGTCTTACAGATCCCAAGATAAATAGATGACTTAATAAAATGTAAAAATAAAAGACATGTAGAAAAGTTTACTTGCTCAGTGAAAAACTGTCTAAGTATTAAATCAGAGGAAACAATCGCAGAGTAAAATATTATGTTAGCATAAAAAACATTTCACACTGCAAAGAAAAAATATGCTAAAATATAAAAAGAAAATGTGACAAATATGGCTAACAACTATTAACCTTTGTACAAACACTTATGTTTCAAATGAATAAGCAAAATTCTAGCTCTCTAATTAAAATCTTTAAAATGCAACGTGTCTTCAATTCCATTAATAATATAATAGCAAGATAAAATGTTTATTGAAACTGATTATCAAATAGATGTACATTAAATTAAACACCATTTTAAAAATATGATACTCTGATACTATAATCTTCATTGCCAGTGAGCATCTGGTAAGAAAACTTATTTTTGCAAATGGTGCATATTGCTAGTCAAAATATGGCAGTAAATATTAGACCCACCTATGCTATAATGTATAAGTGGTAAACCTAAGCTCAGCAGGGTATTGGAGAACTTTAAAACCCATTTTTTAAGTAAAATTATGTATGTCTTCAGAAATGTCTATACTATAAGTGAATTAAAGGACTACAAATCTTACATGCAGAATGAAGAGACTTGTGACACATGTAGACCAAAACAGAGATTAATATTAGAAGGAAAACAACCACCTCCTAACAATACTTTCAGGGATTATTCTTCTATGTATTCTTTTTAATAGTTTCCAAAGATATTATAAAATATTATTTATTTTACATAAAAAGTGTATGTTGTAATAAACATAAATAAGACAATGTACAGAAGAGGGCATTTAAACCCAACCTGTTAAACTTGTTATCAAGTCTTTGGTCCCATGATGGAGATTCCATTATCTATTTCACTAAAAAGAATGTATGGCTGGAAAATTATTCTAACCAGTTCTTCATGTCCTGCACATGTGAAATTCATAGGTTTCTTTACTAGAGCTCTTCCTCTGCTCTGCTTTCTCTGAATACCCCATCTCTTGGATAAGAGTATGGAAACTGGCAGTGTCTCCAAGAACCTTGGGTTGAGATTTGTTTTCAGCGCTGCAACTGCTGCTCTTTACTTCAGGTGTTTGTATATCACTCTATCTATGAGACTATGTTGGAAGTCGTAGTCCTAGTAGTGATAATTATGTTTCATGAGTACCCAGTTTGGGTTGCAACAAGTAGTAGAGTTGATAAATGATACAATAAATAAAAATGACTCTAATTAATGTGAGCTCTTTTGTGGGGTCCATTAGAAGACAAATAATACAAAATATTCTTAGAGAAGTTCCCAAAGCTAAATGCCATCAATGCAGCAAGCAATATAAATCAGAAAATTCTGTTTGAGGTGTTGCAAATATGGTGACTTGAATACTGAATAACGTAGGTAAGAGAGCAACAGAGAGAATAACAAGCTAGTCTGGATAAGACAACATTCTGTAAAGTGTGCTGCTTATCCATTTTAATTTTCTCTACCCCCAAATCAAAACAAGTCAGGCAGGAATAATTTGCTGTAAAAATCTACCCATAAAATGATTTGAAATGTGTTTCTAAAAATAACATGGGTATCATTAAAGCACTGAATATACATTTTATGATCTAGCATTCTAAAGCATACTTATAATGAGTTTCTGATATTAAAAATTCAAGTAACATATTTACTAAGTAAGTATTTACCCATCAATCTCTAAAAATATTTTCTTCATGTTCAGTCCAGTTGACTAATTTTGTTCTTTCTGAATCTTGTTCAATTTGACTTACTTTTACTTTTCACATTTTGGTGGCACCTCATTCTTTTTAAAATTCTGGAATAGATTCCTTCACCTGTGTATACCCTAAGTATTTAGACTCTTGCTCAAAATTCATTTTAAGTGCAGTATCTTGAAGAATTACATTACTACTAGCACTTAATTTTCAATCACTGTGTTTTGCAAACTGCATGACTAGTTATTAATTTGTGAACTGCAATTCTTTCATTTGAATTTCTTTGCAAACGAATCATATGCATTTGTTGTCATATTAAAATCTGATCACCTGAATCTTGCTGTCTGAAGTACTCTACCTCAGTTTTCTGTCCCAGTGACATATTTATTTATTCATTCTTTTTCATTCATTAAATCATCAAATATTTGGAAACATCCATTCTGTGCTGTCATCTGTGAGGTGTTCAAAATAGAAAATGATTTACAGAAAAGCAGTACTTTGTAGGAAAGCCAGAGAATTGTGGCAAACCTTTTATTAACGTGTGATATTATCTCTCTTGAAGCCTCCCTCCTTGAAATTTAGACTTTCATATCTTTACGTTTATGTCGCTGTGCTCTTTGTTGGAGAGAGGACTCGTACTTCAAGTGACACCATATTTCAGACCACATTTCATCGACCATCAGGTCTTTTTCCCCTCAGGCATTGATACCTTATCACAACTGCCACCTTTCAGCATTTTCAATTATCACTCTACTGATTGACACTCTTGAATATTTGTCAACATGTTTACTTTTTTTTGGATGACATGCAGATATTCTGAAGCAAATATTCAGGCAACTCAATTACTGTGGACTGTTGGGAAGCATCATTATTGACAGCCAACAATAGGACAAGCTGGTCAGCAAATGAAAAGCCATGTGTCAGTACCTTCTATTTAGCAAATGTGTGGCGTGGACCAGGAGGTGAAATATCCATGGTTGTTTTAGCAAAGAAGTTGACAAGTGAAAACAAAACAACAGTGTAAAATGTACCACTGGCCAGGTGCACAGATCAGCACTGTGTGTGTGTGTGTGTGTGTGTGTGTGTGCAAAGTAGATCTTCGCAGTTGTATGGTATTAGCCCTCTCATCACAGGTGGTAATATTGATATTCAAAAGAGAGTCAAAACTTTTCTAAGCCCACGAGATGGTTAAGATCAGAATTTGAACTCACAGCGTCCTTTCCAGTGCCTCCAGTGCCTCTTAGGCACTAGTAAGAGTTGCAAATCAACATGTACCTTCAGGTTAGAAATAGCTCTGCTATTGGTCTCATGTTACACATATACATGTACTCTTGCCCATAATACCAGCATAATATGTTGTATCTTCACACATTTATTTTCCAAGTTTTAAGGGTGAACTTGGTACCTGATGGCATTTACAAATAAAATGCCTGTATAAAAGTTTATAAGGCCTGAATAGGCAAATTATAAACTACAGTGCTAGACATAAATATTGAAACAATTTTGTTAGTTAATTGCCAAATAAAGTCTTATTGAATTTGAGATGAAGTGGCTAATAAACAGAGAGATACATGATATACAGATGGATGGATGGATGGATGGATACTTAGGTAGGTAGATACATAGGTCATTATTTCTTACTTTTGTAAATGCTACATTATTTTCTAGAAAAAATATCATGAATGGAATATTTAAAATTAAAAGGAATATTAATGGACTTTTCTGCATTTTCACTAGTAATATTAAATATTTTCATTAATCTCTAATGATACCCACTTAAGGTGGCATTTATACACCATACTCATCTTTCAATCTGATTTAAACCATCTTATTAGAGTCAATATTCTATGCTTTGTAACAGGAGACAAGTCAGCTATTTCTCACATTTGAGACTCAAATATACTTGAATACTAATTACCATAAGTTTAGACATCTAGATCTTATGATAAATAAAAAATTCCCAGCACAGAAAGGAAAAAGTCTGCTTAGGATACATTAAAGCATTTGAGCCATTGAATTTCTAGTTTGCTCAAATACAACACTACATAGAAGGCAAAAATTCAATTACCTTACTAGAATCACAGAAGTGGAACTAGTTTTTGTTGTGATGAGAAGTTGCTTTTAAATTGAATTAGTTTTGAATTAACCCAATTACACATCACTATTCAACTGTGATATTAAATTTAGGAAATTTAATGATGTGAAAATACTTTTACAGGAATATCTTGGGGACAACAGAACATTTGAAATGTTCATATTTAGAAAATATTAACTACACATATTGAACTATTTAAGGAATGTTTCTCATAAAGTATCATTTAAGAGAAGAACATATTTAATTGCATAATATATGATTAGTAAAACAAAACAGTTTCAGAATATCATGGCAAAAAAAGAGGATTAAAGAGCACTTAAAATTCTTTGGCAAAATTTTTTCATGATCTGGAAAAGGAAGATATGTTTTCAGAATGGAAATTAAATGACTTCAGTTTTACCAGTTTTCAATATATTCTGAAAGGAAATAAAAATTCCTTGGAACATATTACTAAAACACATTTCACCCTAAGTTTTATCAATAAGTGAAACTTGAATTGACATAATTTATTTTTCCAAATGTCTTTTTAAATGTAATAACAAAAGACACAAAATTGTGTCTAAAATATCACTGACCTAGTTTCAAATCTATACTTTGTGCAAAAAAAATGTAGTTAAATATTATTTTTAAATGAGAAAATAACACGGAGAAAGAGAAAGTCATATATCTTAGGCTACTACAAAATAATAACATTCTCTTGCAAAATTCTATAAACTCTGTACATATTTTCATTTTGAATGAACTGAGTACCCTGCATCTTAATCCAATGAAACTAGTAAAGCAAATTATACCATCGTGACGTAAATCCTTTTTGGACTACAAATATATACATTTGTAAAGAAAATGTACAAACCAATCGGCTTGTTGATAGGTATAAAGGGAAAACATTTAAAAATGCTTTGCATACTTACAATAAAATATCTTTATGATTAAATCTTAACAAGCCATAAGGGCTCACTCCAAAAGGGTTTTATCAGGACATAACATTTTATCGTAAGGTTGAAATTAATAATTTGAGAAAACTAGAAATATTTCTTATGATGTACATTGAATTGCGTCTTACATTCTGGCTAATTAACAAATATCAATTTTCAAAAACTATAATATTTTGGAATGTATTAATTGAAAGGGCAGAGACCTAGAAATAATAAGATTTCACTCACCATCACTCTATTGGCTATCCCCTTCACTTCTCTATACAAGTAATACTAAAACAAAATTATCAAATATGCTTCATTCTGATAGATGTGAATGGAACTGTACACCAAATCATTCTTTTCCTAGGTTATAACTATAGTAGTCGCTAAATACTATTCCTCTGTCATTAGACTAAGATACCTTTACAAAAAAATGTTTTCTCTCCTCATTAAAGTAGATAAACTTCTTCCTTGAAATAGTTCATTAAGTCTCTGCTATGAAAAACAAATTTTGTTAAATGATATGATCTAACATGAGTCTGATGACAGCATAGCTTTAATTTGTTAGGGGATTTTACATACTTTTTTGCTAAATCACACATAAATCAGCTTAAATAATGAACTCTAGAGTCAGTCCAAACAAAAACAAAAAGATTAAGAATAAAATATCTTGGCACTACACTTTGTCAAGATCCTATATTAAAACCAGTGCTTCCCTGCTGGCGCAGTGGTTAAGAAACCACCTGCCAATGCAGGGGACACGGGTTCAAGCCCTGGTCCGGGAAGATCCCACATGCCGCAGAGCAACCAAGCCCATGCACCACAACTACTGAGCCTGTACTCTACAGCCCACAAGCCACAACTACTGAGCCCACGTGCTACAACTACTGAAGCCCGCGCACCTAGAGCCCGTGCTCCGCAACAAGAGAAGCCACTGCAATGAGAAGCCCGAGCACCACAACAAAGAGTAGCCCCCATTCTCTGCAACTAGAGAAAGCCCACGCGCAGCAACGAAGACCCAACACAGCCAAAAATAAATAAATAAAATAAATAAATAAATTTAAAAAGAAAAACAATTACAAAAATGGAAGGAAGTGCAGTCATTAACAAAGTAAGCAGTCATTAACAAAAGCTTTAGATACTGTTACTTAGTGATTTCATATTCCTTAATCTTTCAGATTTGTCTCTCTGTCCTCCATGACAAAACTGTATTTCCTTATTTTATATAAATACTACTGTAAAATGTGTTTTAATCTTTACAGTAATAAACATGCTTTGTAATTTAAAATTTTCACCCCCAAATCATTTTAGAGAGAACTCCATATGAGAATTACCACAAGGTTTTCGAATTGCACTATGGACAGGCAATAACAAGTATAACTGATTGAACGCTAACTGTATGCTATTTACTGGATGTTTTGCATGTTTTACCTTATTTACCATCTTCAAAAACCCTTTGAGATAGTTTTAATTTCCCCCATTTTACAGGTGGGAAATCCAAGTTTCAGAGGAAATTTGCCCAAGTTCACTCAGCTACTACATGAAGTATTACAATCCAAGTCTGTTTGACTCATATAACATACTCTAAGTCATTACCCAATTCTTTCTAAAACACTGACTCCATCAAGTCTTTCTTAGATTTTGTAACCGAGGATGTTTGCCCTTAAGCCAGTGAGAAACATTAGTAATCAATAGTCTCACCTATTTTCAGAAGCCTCTCTTCAGGGAGTTATTCTCCTTGAAAAGCATGTAGCATTAATTCAATTTTCAATTTTTTTGATATTGCCTACCAACACAAAAGTAGAATTCTTTTTTTTAAATTGTATCTTTAGTTAGTTTCATA
Organism: Delphinapterus leucas; assembly: GCF_059928025.1. Classification (NCBI taxonomy): domain Eukaryota; kingdom Metazoa; phylum Chordata; class Mammalia; order Artiodactyla; family Monodontidae; genus Delphinapterus; species Delphinapterus leucas. The sequence continues at coordinate 7,966,271 of NC_143146.1, forward strand.
GAGTATCTTCCTCCTCTCTCTTTTCTCTCTTTTTTTTTTTTTTGTCTGTGTTTGAGGAAAAGACCTACTTTAAAATATGTAATAGATATGAGTTAAAAAAAAAAAGTCAAAGTATCTTGTAGTACAATTCTCAACCATCCAATATGATATTGTTCAAAAAACTAAATGGAAAGAAAAACCTCCAGAATTAGTCTTATGTCAAACTTCAGCACATTAATGTCATAGTAAGATTATAGTAAAATGAAAGTATAATATTATCTCTTTACTCCCAGGGCTCCCAAACTCTTATCACTAGTTTGAAAATTATTTATTTAGAGTTTTCTGAAATCTCCTTTTAGAAGTATTTGGTCTGTTTTGTTCATCTTGAAGATGGAAGATAATAGGGTGTTATATCCCCTATATAGTGAAAAAAATACTGTTAAGTAATTACAGAATTGCTCCTTATATTGGCTTAATTATACTCTTTAGATACATGTATTTTGACTGAAATAAATATATTAATATATGGGTGAGCATCAACCTCAAAGAAAAAGTACGGAAAAGCATGGCCTTTAACTTTTATGCAGAGATTATTAAATTTTAATTAGATCTTTACATTGTCTCTCTTAAGTCAGTAAAAGTTGGCTCTGATATATACTCCTTCTCCAGCCCAACCACCATCTAACTGTAGTCCCAGAGGAAACTCTAAGTGAAAATTACCTAGCAGAGCCTAGTAAACCCAAAGACACATAAGAGGAAATAATACATACCTTTTCTTTTCAAGCTACAGATACATAAAAGAAAATAATATATTGTTTTGTTTTAAGCCACTAAATTTTAGAAAGTTTTTTTATGTAGCAATAAAAAACTGGAACAGACTTAAGGAAACTACTAATCAATTACGATACATAGAATACATTAGAAACCCTGTTATAGGACAATTTGGAAAACGAAATTGGGTATTTGCACACATCAAATAATTACTGGTAAATTTCAAGGTGTGAAAATGGTAACCTGGGGTGTAACCTATGGAGATTCGTTAAACTTCCTTCAGCTTAGTTCTTTCATGTATTAAACATGAGAAACAATATAGGGAATTAAATTGAAAACAATGTGCATAATGTATAATGTAACTAGCACAGTAACTGGGTCATATTACTTTCTTGGTAAATTTTAGTCCCCTCGTACTCATTATTTTAATGAAATATTTACCTAAAATAATATCAAATAACATCAAAAATTTGAAAAATGAGTGAAACAGATCAGGAAGGGCCATATCAGAACATAGGACACTTTGACAAAAGCATAGGAAGAAGCAGCCTAGTGTTTGTTGAGCATCTATCAAGAGTCTGTCCCTAAAAATCAACAATGAAATGTTCATATTTAATCATATTTAACGCTAACCACCAACCACAATAAAAAAGCAGGACTGGGACAATAGCAGTAATTAGAATACGTTGTTTATGAATAAGTTGCAATTGAAAATTATATGACTAAAGATAATCAAGTGACAACTCTATTGCAGAGAAGAAAAGAAACATACTACAGACTCTGAGCAATAAGTAGGTACATTGAATGGTACCTTTGTTTTCTGTTCTCTGGGTTGAAGGAAATTCCTGAAGGGTTGTGTTTGTAAAGGAACGCTAACTTCTTTTTTATTGTCAGACTGCTTTTGCAAGAGTCTGTGAGAGCACCAGTGTAAATGTACTGTTATTAACAAGCAGTTTATATTCTATTTAAATATATTGCATTTAAATATATTTAAATGCAAAGAACAGACATTTCTAATGTACTCCTGTTAATAATTAAATGCATTCATTGCTGTCCAATTACCAAGAAATATTTGAGGTGACTTACGAAGCAGAACATATATAATAAGATGAACATTTTGAAATGAAAAATTAGGTCCAAGGGGAAAGAAATGGAAAGCAATATAAATATATAAATAAAATATATTAAAATATATATAAATACTGGCATCTATAGTAACATCTGATGAAAATTAAATGTGTGATGTTCACTGGCTGATATGGATTAGCTGGTGGTAGGTGGGTCCTCCTTCCTCACCAACTAGAAAAACAGCATTAAAATGAAAAAAAAAATAAAAAGGCTATAAGAAGGCAACGAGAGTGCCTGAAGCAAAGAGAACTAGACTAAGACTGTTAAGAGGAAAGAACCTTCTAGAAGGAAGTGAACCTCCTGCCAACAATTCTACTATGGAGACATTTTCTAATTTTGAGTGATTACAGTAGGTTGATGATTCTGCTTACATACCCATGGAGGACAACTGCTGAGAGAAAGAGAGAACTGGCAAATGTTTTCGCAGAGATTTGAGGGGCCACAAACACACAGCCAGTTTCTCCCTAAGTACATTTGCTGAATACGGAAGATTCTATGGGGCTGAGACTAAACACCTAAGTTGAAAGCCCAGGCAAAGCAAAACAAAGCATTTTGTTAGTTTTCTGAGATAAGGTAAGATTGCTTTATGGAGAAAGGCCCCAGAGGACCCACTGTGACCTTATTTTAAAACCCTGAAGGACCAAGGAGATCATGGATAGAGTTGGCCTTTCCAGGACTGCAACACAGCTGAGATATAGCCAGTCCCTGATTAGATTAAGATGATCAGAACCTACTTTATCTGCTGAGAGCTGGGGCATACTTTTTCCGTAAAGGTCCAGATAGTAAATAGTTTTTGCTTTGCAGGCCATGCAGTCTCCTCCTGCAATTTCTCAGGTATGCCAATGTATTGTGCATGCAATCATAAACAATATGTAGATAAATGAGTGTGCCTATGTTCCAATAAAACATTATTTACAAAAACAGGAAACTAGCCAGATTTGGCCCATGAACTATATAGTTTGCCAACCCCAGGTCTAGTGGATGCTAACATTAGCTGAAGGCTTCACAGTTTTTATATGCAATGTCAATATATGGCATTCAATCAAAAACTGCTAGTTGTACCAAGAGATAGGACTGAAAACCAAGAAAGAGAAAGGAAAATGAAGCAGACTGATAGGTGAGGCAGAAACTGAAGTTAGCTGACTAGGGTTTGAAAATGAATACTATGATTTTTTTTTTTTTTTTTAAGGATGGGTGGACAAGTTAGACAAAAACATAAAGACTTTCACGAATTAATTAGAATCAGTAAAGGGAAATATATGGACTCTCTAAAGGTAAAAAACAGAACTCCTGAAATTAAGAACTATTTAGGTCATATTAACAGATTAGACACAGAACACAAGGAGAAATGGGTTAAGTTAACAGAATGTATGCAAATGGAAGGAAAAACTTTTTAAAAAATGAGAAAAAAAACAGACATAATTCCTTCAAATGGGCAAGCATAAGATTGACAAGTAACTTCTCCATAGAAATCACAAAAATCACAGGACAACGGGTAGAGTTCTTTACAATATTAAAAGAAATAACCAAGAATCCTGAACCCAAGAAAAATATCCTTGAAAAAAAGGCAAAAAATATTTTGAAGCAACTTGTAAAAATCTTATTGATCTTGGTGTTAGTAACATGTAAATTCATCTAATTGTACATACATTTCCTTGTGCTTTTCTTTATTTATATATACATTAATAAAAGATACATTAACATTAAAATATAGTAAAAATAAACACACACACACACAAAGAATATTCTGTAAGGGTTAAGTTAATATAGTTTAAAAGGTTAGTCAGATGGATTCACAGGCAGAACTCAGGCCATATAGAGGAGTGAATATATACTCTATCACATGGATTGTATTATCTCTATAACATTTCTCTCAACTAGATTCCTGGTGAGATACCAATTCAGGATTTTCTCCCTAAAGAGGCTCTGGAATGCTGGTAACTTATTTTGTTGGATGAAGGGATCTACTTGCTCTAGGATTCAGACAAGGATGTAGTAGGGAAACATTTCTTATGGAAATCTAGACATATCAGTGATTTTGTGTTTGGAATCCTTCAGAACTCATCTCAATTGCTAGCCAAATCCACTCAATAGAAATTAGAAATATCAAAACTGCGGCTTCAATTGCACTGTTATTGAAATAATGGATAATATTTAAAAATTTATGTTGGATTGATTTTATGCTTTATTGATTTAATACAAATCAATATAAAAAATAAGAGAAAATGGTACTGATACAATTAAATATAGTTTAAGAGCACAAGACAAAATATACATTTTATATCCTTTCTTGAGCAGCTTACTCATTTTGTAAATACGTTATCCATGCCTACTACATAAATGAAAAACCAAAACATGCTAAGCGCTCAGGATATAAATGAAATGTAGCTTCTGCCTTGCAGGGTTATGAATTGGTTTTGACGGATAGCTAGATATGATAAATAGAAGAGAATAGATATACTTGGTGGCGGGTGTGTGGCGCCAACTTGATAAATACTGAAAACCAAAGGCTATTTTTAAAGAAAAGTAATAATGTTGCCAGATTGCCTCTCTCTCCCTATGCACACAGTTGTTAAGGGCTGCAGCCATGTCTTAGCCAAATAAGTTCTACCAAATTCTTGTAATTGATATCTCTCCTCTGTGCTATATTTTAGGTTGCCTGGAGGTGAAGGGGGTCTCTAAAATTTCCACATTGTTATTGTTCTCGGATCCTCTAATCATATCATAATCCATATTTGTACTACAATTTCCAATGTTCTAATCATTTCTCAGAGTAAATACTTGGTCTTAAATTAGAATATTCAGCAAAATATGTGGCTTTTTTATATTCTCTGTTTCTATGTGAGCCTTTTTATTATAATCAATTCACATTCCCCTAAGATGCTAGCAAGTGAAATTCACTGGTGCTTTTTGGTTTATTAAACCAAAGGTTGTATGAATTTTGATGACCCTCTCATGTTTAGCTCCTATTTACCTCTACTGTTGACAATAATTTGTGCTTCACTGAGTCAATCATCCCAGTGTGATGATATCTGATTCTGATACTGGCTCTCAAAAGCATCCTCAAAGACTATTAAAATGTTTTTTTTAATTGGGGTATAGTTGCTTTACAATGTCGTTTTAGTTTCTGCGGTACAACGAAGTGAATTAGCTATATGTATACATAGATCCCCTCCCTCTTAGACCGCCCTCCGCCCCCCCATCCCACCCATCTAGTCACCACAGAGCACCGAGCTGAGCTCCCTGTGCTATACAGCAGGTTCCCACAGCTATCTGTTTTACACATGGTAACGTATATATGTCAAGCCCAATCTCCCAGTTCATCCCACCCCTCCTTCCCCACCCCCGTGTCAAAAAAACCAAAAAAGACTATTAAAATGTTGCTTCATTTCAGCCAATGGCAAACTCTGATGCCATTCATTTTTGAAAATGAAGATATAATTTTGTAAATTATTTTCAAACAAATAATATGTATGTATATTTGGGTATTATCTGATCCAACATTTCCACTGGGATTTTGCCCAAGTTTTTGTCTGTCATTAACTGTTATACAAAGGGTTTTCTTTGAAGCCATTCTATTTCCTGAAATAGCAACAGGAAAATAGGAAACAGAGTTAATATATATTGTGAAAATTGAGCTGTTATTATTTTATTATTCTAGTTGTTTTATAATTTAGATATATGTATAAATATATATACCATATTAATAATTATAATTTCTAGTTTTCCAGAACATCATGATAAGAAAATTTACACAGCTTAAGAAATTTCAATTAATTAAGATTTTATGAATTTTTGATAGGATATTTTTGGCTTTTATTAAGTAAAAATTTCTCTATGGCTAGTGAAAACAATGAACAATTTTCAACATTCTTTAGGAAACTTTATTATTTAAATCACTTTCATTTGGCATATTAACTGTAGGATATGTGTCCAATATTTTACTTTAATCAATTAAACATCAAAGAAAAAAATTGAATATTAAAATATCCCATGAAATATTTTCTTAGCTGGTAAAAAGACTGACTCTGTTATGAAGTTGGAAAATACTGTACAAAAGAAAATCTTTTTGAATGGCTGAATAAATACCAAAGTGCTGGCAATAGCCATGGAATCCTTAAGAGACCAAAAATGACCCAAGTGTGTTTTGCTTAGATGTACAATAACAAAAAGGAATAGGGTTATCTTACTTTGATATTATTACTCCCAAGCTTTTGTTTTTTCTAGCAATCCCTAAGAACCAAGAGAACCATGAACCAAGAAATTTCAGTGGGTGTTAAAAGAAAAAGATTAGCACTGAGAAGATATGAAGAGACACAGAATCAAACGGAATCTGTTTGAATTCCCATGGACATTCACTGCTGCAGAAGAACTGTTAGCTCTTTGTGGAGACGTCGAGTGCATTACACCTCTGAGGAGTCTGTGACTGCAGACTATTTGAAGTCAATGAAGCAGTCAGACAGTTAGACCCAGTTTTCCATCTGGCTTAAGTGAGTAATCATCTCATTTCCTTTATACTATTTCTTGACATCTACAACCATTTCATACCCTGCTTCTAGAAAAAAAAAAGAAAATAATCCTCGACCTGGAGCAGTAATTCTATGCTTGTGTTGATTCTGGAGGTCACTTTCAGCAGTGGGCATCATTATAAATATATTTTTTAATAGGTCTTTGATGGAGTATAATTGCTTTACAATACTGTGTTAGTTTCATTATATTTTTAAATGAAAAGCAAGTGAAAAATATTAATATGCTTGTTTTCTTTTAAAACTTTTTTTTCACTTACTGGTTCCTGCACTTTATGATTTATAAATATTTACAAATATTTATACATTTGTTATTTACGTATAAGTAATAAAATCTAAAATAAAATATTTGTCAAAATCAAATAACTTAACTTTTCCTTAGTTAACACTGTTTGAGATTTTGTGCTTTGTCCATAATCATATTATCATTTCTGGTTCTTGTAAAGTCAAATAGCTTCTCGAAACTGGGACTTCACCAATAAGATTGTGTTTAGAAGAATTCAAGTGCATAGCAAAGTATTAATACTTAATCAAAATTGCCTACATTAATATTGCTAAAATTGTATTTTTAGTACTAATAGTAATAGTTTACTTCTGTGTGTATTTTTCTCAGTCCTTTATTTTTAAACTTTCTGAGGTATTTGATCAATTCAACTTTATCTCTGACAATGTATGCCAAAGAATTTATTGTAGATGTGCCCAAGGATTTTATACAAGAATGTTGATAGCAGCATCATTTTTAATCGTAAGCTATCGGGAGCAATATAATTACCAACAATGAGGCTTCTGTTAAAGACATCTATTTATGAATATGGAATAGAGGCAGTAATTAAAATAAAATTTTAGAATATTTAGTGACATTGGGACAAGTTAATAATTTCTTTTCAGAAAAATCAGGCTACATAGCTGTAAGAAACAATTTGGTCCACTTTTAAAATTAGTGTGCTTTTGTGTTTGAACAGAATATACAACTGAACTAACTGTAACAAATTGCAACAAATATCATTACTTTGCTGGCTGATTAAATGTGATTTTTACATTCCATTCATGTGTTTTATTGGGTTCAGTGTTATATGCCTTATGAATGTTATCAGATAAATATAAAAATATTATGAAAGTAGAAAATTACATTAAGTAACTGGACTGGAATTTGAGGAGTGAGGATATTAGGAAAATATTAATAAGCGTATGTGTCTAATCAGAAAGGCATCTTATGAGAGAAAGTACTGAAAATGTGACTTAGAGAGAAAACAGTTGAAAGGACAATTACTGTATAGTACCTTAGAAAGAACAACAAAGAGAGAAGTAAGTAGATTATATATATAGTGTATGATAATTGCTATGACCTTCACTGGTCACCTAAGATGTGACCAGAAGGAAGTAAAGGGATTTGGAGTTGGGTGAGTGATGCACAGGAATAAAGGGAGAGTGACAGGGTGAAGAGGTGACGGAGGGAGAAAGTTATGGTTAGGATGACATAGAGATGTTCTAGACATGGGCACAAAACAGTCCAGTCAGATGGCTTCTAAAAATACATAAAAATGAAGTATTCGCCTCCTATAGTGAACCCTTTACATATCATGGGTAATTATGCTGCAGAATAGAAAGAAGCTTTTGCATATGGATATACCCAAGACATGTCCCGGTTTTTCGGAGTATTTATAGACAAAATGTTATAGTGCAAGAGATGTGTGCTAAGCATTACTGTGCAATTGCTTGAGGTCTATGAAGGTAGTAAAGTGAGGAAGCGATTTGCACCTGTAAAAGGATCAGGTCAAAAATCAATTGTCCTTCGACAGGTGAATGGATAAGAAGATGTGGTACATATATACAATGGAATATTACTCAGCCATAGAAAGGAACGAAATAGTGCCATTTGCAGAGATATGGATGGACCTAGGGACTGTCATACAGAGTGAAGTAAGTCAGGAAAAGAAAAACAAATATCATATATTAATGCATATATGTGGAATCTAGAAAAATGGTATAGATGATCTTACTTGCAAAGCAGAAATAGAGACACAGACATAGCAAACAAATGTATGGATACCAGGGGGGAATGGAAGGGTGGTGGGAAGGATTGGGAGATTCAGATTGACATACGTACACTACTGATACTATGTACAAAATAGATAACAAATGAGAATCTACCGTACAGCACAGGGAACTCGACTCAATGCTCTGTGGTGACCTAAATGGGAAGGAAATCCAGAAAAGAGAGGATATATGTATATGTATAGCTGATTCACTTTTCTGTACAGTAGAAACTAACACAACATTGTAAAGCAACTGTACTCTAATAAAAATTTTAAGAAATATATCAATTGTGTGCTCTCTGCTCCCTCTCTATCAACACTCATCAGGCTGGATTTTATAACACATTCCTTTGTTGGTTCTCCCTCCAGGAACAAAACTATGAACTTCTTGGTCTTTATATTCCTAAACCCTAGCAAGGTGCTCAATATAAATTTTAATGAGTAAATGGATGGATGGAATATACATAAACAAAAATCCTTAAAGGATAGCAAAATTGCAAAGCTATATCTATGAGAAGAAATTATAGGTAAAATGTAATTCCATCACATTGTGGATTTTAGAGAAGAAAGACACCATGGAAAAAAGAAGGAAGGTCTATGAATAGTCACCAAAAAATAACTGAGTAGAAAAAAATTCTTTTCAGGAAAGCTTACTTAACTAGTCTGTCAAATTTATTTTTATTTAATGATAGTGGAAAATCAAATGACTATGTATATTGATAGGTAATAATCATGCGTTTTGAGGTAATGGATCATTTATGGCTAAACGTATTTTAATTTGAAAATTTTACCCATCAACCTTAAAGTCAAGTTATATCTATAAGTGCCTACGTTGCCTTAAAATTAGGATTTAATAACTAAGTATCCTTATGTGAGAATACTCACTACTATTTCAATGATTTTAAAATGTAGACACTGCTTAGCACTTGCATTAATTAGATTTATGTGATTTTCACAAAATCCGTTCATTTCACAGACCTAACACAAAATTATGGGACTTTTAGTAGTCTTGATTTGTTTGAGAAATAACAGAGGTAAATAAACTTAGGTGTAAAAATGATGAAATATTAAGATACACCTCAGATATATGCAAAATATTTTTCCCTAGAATGCAAGTGAAAAATAAACAAGATTTTCTATACAATAATTTTTTTCTTGGCAAATTTGTTAATTCATAAATAAACACAGACATGAATAGAAGAATATTTTAAGAAATGATTTCATATTTTACTGTGTTTCAGTTTCATAAATTAAGCGACCCACCTCCTTTCACTAAAGTATGTTGGCACCATAAGCTTTGGAAAATATTGATTTGCTCCCGACTGTACCTAAAGACATAATTTATGAATAAAGAAATGAGATTAAATCATCAAAATCTTACAAACTAAATGAGTTCTCACTTTTAAAAATTTAATAAGCAAGTTAAAGAAATAGATTTTCTTTAATTATTCATTTAATGGTTCTTGGCATTGAAAAATATGAGACTTTCCACATTTGACGTATCTTCCATGTAATTTTAAATATATTTGTAAAACTTCTAATAATTGAATCGTGTCATTTCCTTGCTTGAGCATCTCATATACCTATGATAGTTCCTCATTACTTCAAGAAAAAAACCTAAACACCTCAACACTGCACACAATGCCCTCCACAATCTGCTGTGTTCCACTCCTCCAAGCTCATCTCTTGAAGTCCTGTCCATTGACTCTGATTTACCGGCCATAGCGGGACTCTGAACACATGCTACTTTCACACCTCTATTTCTGACTATGCTAGCTTGTTTCCAGGGATACAATTTAAAGACAATGCAAAGAAGTTCATTTGCACCATTTTTTTAGATTCCACATATAAGTGATATCAATGAACTTATTTACAAAACAGTCACAGATGTAGAAAACAAACTTACGGTTACCAAGGGGGAAGGAAGGAGGATAAATGGTAGATCAGGATTGACATATACACACTACTATATATAAAATAGATAACTAATAAGGACCTACTGTATACCACAGGGAACTCGACTCAATACTCTGTAATGACCTATATGAGAAAAGAATCTAAAAAAGAGTGGATACATGTATGTACAACTGATTCCCTTTGCTGTACAGCAGAAACTAACACAACAATGTAAATCAACTATACTCCAATAAAAATGAATTTAAGAAAAATCTCTATCTTCAGACTAAAATAATAAACAATGTAAGTAACATCTTCTTGAAGTCCCTGCTCTTCAATCATAACTGAATACTGATCTTATCTCTTCCATAACACTAACTATATGTTTCTCTTTCCTTACAGTCATCTATATTAATGTTTATGTTTCAACATATTTACATATTTCAAGACCTAGAAATGCCTTCCACATTGCAATAGGTACTCAGCAACTGATTATAAGTGGATCAAATCATAAGAGGAAGAGAAGACCGAACTTATTCAGGAGACCAAAGGCCTAATTCTGGATTTTTTTACTAATAAGTACATTTCATCATGACACAACCAAAACAGTGATGCAGGATGATACAAATCTGAGCATGTATTCAGACTGAAATTGGCTCCATCACTTATGAGTATCTTATCTAATCTTGCTTATGTCTAGCTTGAGGTTAATTGTGTAGATTAACAATGAATGGACCTGCCTGAAGTACTTAGAAGATAATAGAACACAATAAATACAAAGATTATTTCATATATTTTCACTCTTACATTAAAAAAAATGCTTAACTCTTTTATGACTCAGTTCATTCATCCTGAAGGAGGATTTTGAAATGGTTTCTAAATTTCTACTTATCTCTGATATTCTAATCCAATAATGACTTCACAGTGTTCAGTAGCATTAGTCTGTACATGTGAAACTCCTCTTATGGATCTGGAACCATGTAATACACAAACACATGAAGTAATCATATTTAATGCATGCCATAGTTTTTCAACTTGATTTGCTTAAGGCTTGTAATGTCCAGTGTCCTCTGCTTCCTTTTCTGTAAGCAAATTTGCAGCAAAAGTTTCTTCCCTGCCTAATCTACAAAGTTGCTGAGGGATCAAATGACAACACATATGTGAACATCCTTAAAATAGAGGAAGGTGTGAAATAAGTATGGAGTATTTTTGTATCTTACATTTATAGTTTGAACATTATTTTTATTATCTAGATACTTACAAAACTCCTGATCAGTGGCTATCTATTTACAGCACATCCATTCATAGGTAAGGAATCTGAGGTTCAGAGTGCAAGTGGCTTGCCCCAGGTCTCCTAGCCAAGGAGTGGAATTCTGATTCAAACCCAGATTTTCTCACTCCTGATCCAGTTCCCTTTTCCCTACACTAAAATGTTTTCAATAATTATCTTTACTATGAGGCTGTAGGAAATAAAGCAACATATCTATAGAGTCTTCCAATCTACGAATAAATTAGCTGTAACTGAAATACCAAGAAGACTTTATCAATTCAGACATCAGCAAGGTAAAGCATTAATAACAAGATGGTGTATAGATAAATTTACATCTCAATTTTATAGTGTAGAACTGCTTTATTATTGCTACCTAAATTCATTTTTCATGACGCCTGCTGAGCCAACATAGGTTAAAAGTCACATGAAAAGAATTATCCCTACGATAATTTCCCTCCTCTGGACTTTACAGTTTCAGCAGTCACACTACCAGCACATCACATTTGCCTAACGAGAGTATCACAGACCTTACTGTCAAAACTAGAACATTTTTGAAAGTAAAAAAGGGATCCATGTATAATTACTTCAAGACATAAGGTCACTCTATGCCTAACCAACCACTCTCTTTACTTTATTATAACTTTTAATAAAAGAGTGGGAGAATTAGATAGAAGTAAGGTTGAAATATAGAGATTACCAGAGAAAATCAAAATATTATATTTGAATGTAGGTCTTGAACCTAATGATGTTATTTTTTTTATTTTTATTTTTTATGCGGTACGCGGGCCTCTCACTGTTGTGGCCTCTCCCATTGCGGAGCACAGGCTCCGGATGTGCAGGCTCAGCGGCCATGGCTCACGGGCCCAGCCGCTCCGCGGCATGTGGGATCTTCCCGGACCAGGGCACGAACCCGTGTCCCCTGCATCGGCAGGCGGACTCTCAACCACTGCGCCACCAGGGAAGCCCTAATGATGTTATTAATGAACCTTTGGCACATATAATTAGAATAAAGGAAAAATACTTTTAAGTGCTTATTTGCTCATGAATTTAGCCATTCACACTTTCACTTAATCAAAAATAGTATTTTACCATCAAGAACCTTCTTTCAAAAGGTATACATTTCCAAGTAGAAGATGGATAATTTCTGGAGATCTAATATAGTGAATATAGTTAACAAATATTATATATTAAAAATTGCTAAAAAAGTAGATCTTAAGTATTCTCACCACAAAAAAGAAATGGAGTTATGTGACTTGATGGTGTTAGCTAACTGTATAGTGGTAGTCGTATACAGTATATGGGTGTCAAATCAAGACATTGCACACCTTAAACCTATACAAAGTCATACGTCAATCATATCTCAATAAAGCTGGAAATTAAAAAAAAAGAACCTTATTTAACTCCTTCATCAGCAACTACTCCTTTCATTTACCTTGCTTTGTACCAAAATTCCTTATATGAATCACTGGTTCTCATGATCTTTTCAACTCTTTTTACTATTGCTTCTTAGGCTCATTCCAGTTGGCCTCTTTCCTCATTGAATGAATGCATGGTAATGCTTCTGCCAACGTCTTCATTTAACTTTCTGGGATCAGGACCTCTCTTTGTGTTATGCAACAGATTACTCTTTTTTTTTTTTTTTTTTTTGGCCATACCGCACAACATGCGGGATCTTAGTTCTTCCACCGGGGATCAAACCTGCTCTCTCTGCAGTGGAAGCGCAGTCTTAACCACTGGACCTCCAGGGAAGTCCCAGATTACTCAGCATTTATACTAATGAGGGTGCCATTGTAAATTCTCATTGAGGTTAATAAAAGTTTATTCCTTATCTCTATTTTTAAAACATATACATGGACTAACACCCCTTGAAATAAAATCAATATTCTTAAATCCATGCTGATATAAATAAATTGAGTAAATAAATAAATGGAAAAATAAAGAAACCACTTTCCTCATGGAAGCATTTCAATCAACACATGCAGTAGGAAAAAGAACCTAGAAAATCACCAGACATAGAGAATGGACTTGAGGACACGGAGAGAGGGAAGGGTAAGCTGGGATGAAGTGAGAGAGTGGCATGGTCATATATCCACTCCCAAATGTAAAATAGATAGCTAGTGGGAAGCAGCCGCATAGCGCAGGGAGATCAGCTCGGTGCTTTGTGATCACCTAGAGAGGTGGGATAGGGAGGGTGGGAGGGAGATGCTAGAGGGAGGGGTTATGGGGATATATGTATATGTATAGCTGATTCACTTTGTTATACAGCAGAAACTAACACACCATTGTAAAGCAATTATACTCCAATAAAGATGTTGAAAAAGAAAAAAAAATCTCAGTAATTCTAGCTACAGGAAAGATTCACTAATGCATGCTAAAATTAGTGGGAAAAAGAAAGGTGTCTGTCAATCTATCTATCTCTCATCTATCTATCTATCTATCTATCTACCTACCTATCTATCTATCCTAGTGTCCTAGTATAGGAGCCCAGCAACTTTAGCAGGAGAGCTGTAGCTAAGCAAGCACTAGCCAGAGCTTCTCCTGGGTGCACTGGAAGCCATCTCCTGAGGTGGGAGCGCTGGAGCCAGAATCCAGCACAGGTCACAGCTTTTCCCTGGGCACATCAGAAGCTGCCATCTTGAAGGGGTGGCTGGTTCCGGAGGCGCTAGAGTCAGAGCCCAGCATGGGCTGGGGCTTCTCTGAGGGCACACATGGGGTCCCTGGGTCGGCAGGGATGCTGGAGCTGGACTTGTTTGTGGGATGGGAGGCATGGAGGGCAACCTTGGCAGGCTGGCTAGAGTCCCCACCGCTCTTCAATCCTCTGCCCCTGTGCAGGGTCTTGGAGAGAGTAAGAGTACACACTTTTAGTGCTGAGTGTCAGTTTGCTAGAGCCCTCTGGCTTTCCTGGTTGTAGTCCCCATTTTTTTTCAAAACCAGTGAAGGGGGCTTGTCTTCCCAGTGTTGGTCTCCAGAGTGGGGTGCCCGCTGTGGGGCTCCAGCCCCTTGCTCCTTAGGGAGGACCTCTGAGTTTGTGACACACCCCTCCTCTTTTGGGTTGCCTGCTGGGGGCGTGGGTCCTAACTAGGTCCCTTCTCTTTCCCTCCTACCTGTCCCGATGTTTTTTGTTTTGTTTTGTTCATTTTGTTTTTATCCTTACTTGTAAAAGAGCTATTGTGCTAGTCTTCACGTTGTTCTCAGAGAGTTGTTCTATGTGTAGCTGTAGTTTAGGTGTGTTCGTGGGAGAAGTTGAGTTGGGGGTCTTCCTACTCCGCCATCTCCATCTCGCTGCCTATAGTGTAACTTTAAAATCTCTTTCTCATTATTTACTATTCACATGTGGGTGAACAGAATAGTTATCCCCTCTTATTAATTACACTAAAGATAGTTCAGTCACAAAATATGATTGAGCATTTGGAAGTATAACACTTTAGAAAACATATTAATAAGTTACTTAAGTTTTTTAAGCATATCTAACTTGCTGGATCAGTTAATGCTAATACTTCAAGCTTCTCTTTGATATTTATTATTGATTTCAGTTAACATTTTGAACGTCCTTCCATTTCTTAGCTGTGGAATGCTAAGAACTATACCTTCTATTAAGCCTTGAAGTTCGTAAGTTAAATTTCTTTAAATTTCAAAGATTTCAAAGGTATTTGCAGAGATAAAAATCCCACTTGTGGAAGAATAGTGTGTCATTTCATTCAGTAATTCAATAAATAATTAGTACCTACCATGTGCCAGATATAATATTCTAAGATTATCTGTTATTTTACTGAGCATATTACAGGTATAATACATGCTCAGTTGGAACAGGTCAAAAATATTTACCTTTGATGCTATAATATAGCTTTCAATATAGCTTGTGCTATTGTTATTTTTCTAGAAGTATTGTCTTCTTTTCTCCAAAGAGATTATAGATGTTCTGTAAACTTTTAACCTCATCTGTTGTAAAAATTTGAAGACAAACAATAATACATGAAACAACTGAAGCCACATATGTCATCATTATTGATTTTTGTCTTAAAATATGCAAAGGACTTTGGATATTCTATTGATTCATTGCCTGGCTTTGTTTCAATTTTAAAATTAAAATTGATTTTTAGGTCTTTGATTTGTTTGGGGTCAAAGTGTTAAAATGTGTATTCTGTAAGAAGAAAGAGATGTACATACAAAGAATAGAGTGTTTATGAAGGTCAACCTTTTCCAGGATAATTCCAGAATAATACTTTTACCATTCTGAACATTATCAGGAGGATTCTAGAGCTGGAAATTGTGTTATTAAGTATACAGCAATCATCTGTTAAATTGGGAGAGTCTTCATTTCACATCAGGAACCACATGGTTACTATAACCATTATTTATGTTTTTATGATTGTACGTATTTATTTTGAGGGATGCTTGAGGAGCAAGTACCAGAATCACTCCAGGAATTTAAGATGTATTTGCCAAGTCAACATTCTTTAGGATATTACTTCGCAGGAAGTTGGGAGAGAAGAAGCACTTTCTTTTTTGAGACTGTGTAACCACCAAATATGGGCCAGGAATGCACATGAGAATCAGGTTAGTGCTAGACATAATTCCTTACATGTGATTCCTTTATTCCATTCCCAACGCTCAACCTAAAATCAGGCACTTTCAGAAAGTCCCGTAAAAATCATTGAGTTTTCCAGGTCTGGAGCTGGCCCAAAAAACATAAATATGACCACAGGTCATATCCGTAGTCATATATCAGGATCCTCTGAATTCCTGGGAGAATACTGTTTAAAGGATACAGTCAAGGGGAAAATTAGTGGCATAATCAGTGGCGAATTGACATATTCTCAAAAATCATTGCAAAACTTTCTTGGATATGAATAGTTTAATTATTTATATATTATGCTTTCAGAGAAATGCTGAAAAAGTTAAAGTGATTATAATAAGAAGTATATGCATGGGAAAGGTGTAATCTATAGCATGGAGCCAATATACAAGGTAATCTTAGCAATCAATGTAATCTTGAAGTTGAGGGAGATTATTTATTCGACATGCACTCACTCAATTTTGGCACCTTTGTTTCCCATAGGGGTTAAATAGGTAGAATTCATTCTCTCAGGCAGGAACCTCAGGCTATAGCTCCTGTGCTAGGGAGGCCCAAGGAATTCATACCATTACAATGCACCCGAAGAAAGCAGTGAGTCATTAAGAGATCCAATTCATAGAATGTATAAAGTGGCCATACAGAACAGTATTAACAGAAACAAGAATATGAGTTTATGATAAGTTCCATAAGCTCTTTATCACAGAACCCATTACAGGAATAAGCTGAGAGAAATCAATGTTATTAGTAAAGCTATCCTTTGTAATATCACAGCTAATAAAATAACAAAAAATGTACCATGCAATCAAAGGCAAATTGGTTTTCTTTTAATGTTGAGTATGTATGTCTATATTTCTCATGTGTACTCTTTCCAAGTGGTAGTGAAGATAATAACTTCTTTCACAAATATCTTTAGTGGAAATATGCAACATAATTTCAACGTCAAGAAATTGGCTCTTGATTACTTGAAAACTCAAACAGAAAGTGCTCTTTTGAGTATAGCTGTGTGTGTTTTTTAATTAAATTAGTTTAATGGAATTTTGAGTATCTTAGAACAATAATGTTTGTACCTAGAATTGTTAATATATGATACTCCATGGACTTAAAATGTAAGAAAAAGAAGAATTTCAGAATTATGTTCTCAGGAGACAAACATTCAGTAAAATGTTTTTGAGCATTTCTAGATCTAAAAAGAAGAGATGGGGGAGTAAGGGATTTAACATTTTGGAGCCAGTCAGGTGGGATTAGGACCCACCCCATCAGCCTCATTTCAAATTAATTTTCTTTTTTAAAGGCCCCATCACCAAACACAGTCATATGCTGAGGTAGCAGGGTTAGGGTTTCGACATATGAATTCGGGGGGGACACAGTTCAGTCCATGACAACTTGCAGAAAGGAATGACCAAGCCCATGAAAGAAATAAGTCAGAGACTGTCAAAAGGCTTTTGGTGTGTCTCAGAATAAACACTTTTTTTGCTCATGACTGAATTAACTATCAACCCATCCAAGAAACAACTCCTCTTGGAAAATGAGGTTTGGAAATTGTGAAAAACAACATCTTGCAAAAATAAAAATTGTCATGTCCTTATTGACTCAACCAAATGGAAATATCTCATAGTCTGGCAAAACAAGCTTTACTTTAAATCGAAATAAAAAGTCAGAACCACATTATGTATTTAAAACTTTGAAAAAAATGTCATCATCATAGTGTCCTGTCATCATATACAAATCCAATGAAAACCCTCAGAAACATATAAAGATGAGTATATTCCTTCTGTAATCTTACTTGTGAAAGGGACTCTCCAGCTTGTGAAACACACTCACTTTCCTTGAATCTGGCAACATCCCCAATAAATTATGCAGTTCCATATGGTCTGGAAATAGCTCCTATTACTTTCCTTATCTTTCCAAAATGAGGCCTATTTGGATAAATAATGGACATTATGAGCAATTTAATTTGTTCTTGTCTGTATATGTATATATGTTAGCTGTATTTGGTTTCTTCTTTCCTATTATTTCATCAGACACAGTAAGTCAAGAAGGTATTCATCTATTCCTAAACACTAAATCATAATTCTTTGTAAAAGCAAAAGAACTAATGCCTTGCCAAGAATACAAAAACTGTAATTTGAGTAAATGCTAGCTTCCACAATGGGTTTTGGATAAATAGATCATTTATTACAAATACATAAATGAATGTTAACATCCAAATGCCAGTATGTCTCTAGATTGAGAAGACTGTTTTCAAATGGAGAAGCTGGCTTAGCTAGGCTTATCCAGAAAGCTCCCACCACACGTTGATTAAATATATCCTTGAGAGAGTGCATGTTTTGTTCTGAGTTGTGGCCTACACAGCCAACTCAGCCGTGAGTCTGATTACCAAGATTCAGCTTCTATCTGAAATAGACTAGAGTCACTAAGAGATTCTATGGGACTGGGAACACAGTCTTGAAGAATTCTCATCAGCAATTCTGTTTTAGTCTTTAATCGCCTCTATCCTAACCCTAATCCTAGTCAACAACAACTTCATGCTTCATTCTCCTGCCATGCAGAAACTAACAGCTCTCACTGAGATGTAAATCAGATAAGCCATTTCTATGCCACTTGCAGAAGTTTCTTTTTATTATCCTTTTACTTATTTTCATTTGTTTGTCACCTTATCTACTTTTTAACATCTTTTCCTTTTAAAACTTGAGAACAAAAAATTTAAGAGTTTAAGAAAAGAGTGATGGATACAATCTGTGCCCTACATAAAGTCAAAATGTTCCCTTCCTTGCCCCCGAAAGAGCTCTTAGTGAATTCTGAGAACACAGTATTACTTGACATAAGAATCCTCTTTCTCATTCAAAATGAATGCCTTGAAACAAACTCAACCCAGTGACAATTTGACGACATTGCTTTAAAACCACAAAACTGCAAGTCAGGGAACCACAAGCCAGATTTCCTCTGGGAGGCATAATGATATCAGTAGTAGAAAGTTCCAAGAAAAGGGCTAGGAAAACGCAGCATCAAGGATTCTTTTCAGCAATTAAACATGATGGGGGGGGGAATTATTGTCTTGTACATTATCCAGAGTAACATTTTTCCTGCCACACTCTATTCTTGTACTTATTTTTTTATTAAATTGCATACAGAAAACAGTACATGTTGTAATTATGCATCTTGAATGCTCACAAAGGGATCTCGCCTGTATAACCATCTCCAGTAGATCAGGAACATGTCCAACGCTCAGGTATTCCTTTTGTGCCCTCTTCCAGTCACTACCCCTCCTCCTGACATTTACCAGCAGAGTAGTTTTGTTTGGTTTTGTTCTTTATGTACATCAAATCATACAGTGTGTGCTCTGTGTCTGGTTTCATTCACCTTGGTGTGGACAGTTGTCCATTGTGCATTCACATTGTCATCTAGAATATCATGGTGTGAATAAACCTCTATACTGATCATGGGCATTTGGGTAGGTTCCAGTTTGTTGCTGTCACAAATATTGTCATTGTAAACATTCTATCTAGTGTGTGCTTTTGGTTCACATATGTATGCATTTTTGTGGGTTTACATCTACGAGTAGAATTGCTGGAATATAAGCTATGCTTTGCAACATTACCAGAATTTTCCAAAGTGGTTCGAAGGGGTTGTTACCAATTAATATTTCTGCCAGCAGTGCCAGAACCTTTCAGTTTTCCCAGTCTTGCGAACATTTTGTATAATTCTTTATTTTATAATTTTTAGCTTTGTTTATTGTTGCTTCCTCTTTTAAGTCATTTGGTAGTGCATGGTATTATTGTATTATAAGTCTAATTTACTTTTCCTTGATGAATAAGGATCTACTTTGACAATTACCTCCCTGTTTTCCCCTCTCCCCTCCCAGCCTCTGACAACCATCAATCCACTCCCTGCTTCTGTGAGTTTGACTATTTTAGATTCCTCATATAAGGAGTATCATATAGTGTTTGTCTTTCTGTATTTGGCTTATTTTGCTTAGTATAATGTTCTCCAAATCCATCCATGTTGTTGCAAATGGCAGGACTTCCTTCGTTTTTGAAGGCTGATTATTCTATTATATATATGTATACAACGCAAGCTGAGGAATATGTTTATGACATAGTGGTGGTGATGGTTTCACAGACGTATACTGATCTCCAAACTCTTCAAAGTGTATACATTAAATATGTAAAGCTTTTTGTATGCCAATCATGGCTCAATAAAAATGTACAAAAATCCAAAGAATCTATTGATACTTTCATATATTTATTGATCATGTGTTTACATTTTTGGCAACATGCCTGCTGAAGTCTTTTGATATTTTTCTGTTAGGTTGTCTGCCTTTTTCTTATTGATTTGTATTTGAATTTTTTTAATATTCTAGATATATGCATTTGTTGAAGGAATGCACTGGAAATATTTTCCCTCACTGTGGGTTGCTTTTTCAGGAGTGATTTTGAGCTCTTATTGAAGAAATTTTTGCCAACTTTGGGACTGAAAGATGTTTCACATTTTTATGTTTTTAGGTTACCTTTCACATGAATATCTTTATGCCATCTGGAAATAATTTTGTGTGTGTGATTGAGGTATATCTGATTGACTCAATATCATTTATATTAAAGATCATATTATGTCCACTGTATTGAAGTATTATCTTAGATAAAACCCAGGCAAATATTTATAAATATTATATATGAATAGGTTTGGTTCTGGCCTCTATTCTAGTCCATAGACCATTTTTTCTATTCATGTTACAATACCACATTATCTTAATTATTATAGATTTATAATAATTTTTAGTATCTGGAAATGTACATACTACAGCTTTTTTGTTCTCTTCAAGATTTCTATGGCTATTCCTAACCCCTTGCATTTACACTTGAGTTTTAGATTTGATCTTCATTATAATACTTTATTTTTAAATACAGATTTTATTTTGATTTATTTTGAAGCCACTTATTACTCGATTCAATAAATTATGCAGCTACTTAATAATGTTATTTCTATAAGCTCCAAAAATTAAATTTGTCTTTCCTTACTATTTTTATAATATATATAATGTACATATATGTTTTATATAGGATATATATTATATATATATATATAATTTCTTTAAATGGCTAATTCTTATTATTGCAGGATATCATGTTTTTGAAAAGCTAAAACCAAAACTTTGCATGTGGGGTTATTCTACCTCCATAGCAAAAAGAATACAATGAAAAACCCACATATTTAATGGTAAAAATATGAAAGCTTTCCCACTAAGATCGAAATAAGACAAGGATGTCCACTCTCAACACTGCAATTCAGCATTGCACTGGAGGTTCTAGTCAGGGAAATTAAGCTAAAAAAGAAGTAGGAATCATTCAGATTGAGAAAAAAATAAGTAAAATTATCAGTATTTGCACAGGATATATAACCTTGTATAAAGATAATCTTAAGGAATCCATTAAAGACTATTATACCTTAATAGTTGAGTTCAGGAAGTTTTCAGAATGTAAGATTAACATTTTAAAAAATCAATTGTATTTCTATACACTGCATATAAACTATCTGAAAACAAAACTAAGAAAATCATTTCATTTATTATAACACTATAAAGATTAAAATGCATGGGAATAAATTTAACAAAAAAAGTACAAGTCTTGTATATTAGAAACTGTAAGATATTATTGAAAGATATTAAATAATATCTCAATATATAGAAAGGTATTTAATGTACATGGATAGGAAGACTTAATATTGTCAAGATGACAATGCTCCCGAAATTGATCTATAAATTAAACACAATCCCTTTCAAAATCCCAGCTTGTTCTTTTGCAGAAATTTACTTGTTAATCCTAAAATTTATATGAAATTACTAGGGACCCTGAATAGCAAAATAATTCTTAAAGAAAAAGAACAAATTTTCAGGTTTTAGATTTCTTGATTTTAAACAGAATATAAACCTGCAATAATCAAAACTATATGGTATTGGTATAATGCTAAGCATATAGATCAGTGAAGAAGAATTGAGAGTCTTGTAATAAAACATTGTGTCTATGGTCAATTGATTTTGACAAGGGCACTAGGAAAATCCAATTAAGAAAGAATAAACTTTTCCAAAAATGGTGCCAGACAACTGGATATTCACATGCAAAAGAATGAAGTTTGATCTCTAAGTTATGTAACAAACAAATTTGACTCAAAATTCATTTAAAAGATCTAAATGTGTGAATTAAAACTCAAGTACTCTTAGAAGAAAACATGGAAGCAAATATTCTCGACGTTGGTTAGGCAATGCTTTCTTAGGATGCCAAAGGCACAAACAACTAAAGATAAAATAAAAATCTGAACTTCATCAAAACTAAGAACTTCTGTATCAGAAATTAAAACATCAAGAAAGTGACAATACACGAATTAGAATGGAAAACATTTCCAAATCATATATCTGATAAGGGACTTGTATCCAGAATATATAAAAAATTTTGGAGCTCAGTAAAAGAAAGGAAAGAGAGAAAGAAACAAAGGAAGGAAGGAAGGAAGGAAGGGAAGGAAGGAAGAAAGAAAGAAAGAAAGAAAGAAAGAAAGAAAGAAAGAAAGAAAGAGAAAAGCACAAAATAACCCAATTTAAATAAGGTAAACAATTTCCCTGGGTATTTCTCCAAAGAAGATATACAAATGACTGTCAGACACGTGAAAATATGCTCAACATCATTAGATATTACAGAAATGTAAATCAAAACCACAATAAGATCTCACTTCACATACAATAGGATGACTACAAAAAAAAGGTGCGGGTTTCCCTGGTGGTCCAGTGGTTAAGAATCTACCTTCCAATGCTGGGGATGTAGGTTCAATCCCTGGTTGGGGAACTAAGATCCCACATGCCGCGGGGCAACTAAGCCTGTGCCGCAGCTACAGAGCCCACCTGCGCCACAACCAGAGAGAAGCCCGTGCGCCACAACTAAGACCCGTTGCAGCCAAAAATAAGTAAATAAATAAATATTTTTTTTAAAAGATGGACTATAACAAGTGTTGACTAAGATGTGGAGAAATTAGAAACCTTATATAATGCTGTCAAGAACATAAATTCTGAAACTACTTTGGAAAACATCTAGCAGTTCCTCAAACTGGCAAACATAGTTGCCATATAACCCAGCAATTCCATCCCTTGGTATCTATCAATAAAAATATATGCCCACACAAAAACTTATACAAGGATATCCATAGCGACATTATTCAAAATAGCCTCAAAGTGGAAAGAACTTTAATATCCATTAACTAACGAATGGATAAACAGAGTGTAAAGTATCCATATCATAGAATATTATTTAATAATAAAAAAGAATGAAGTACAGATGCATGCTACAACATGGATGAACTTCAAAAATATCTCGCAAAGTGAGATAAGGCAATCTCGAAGACCATATATTGTGTGATCCATTTTTATAAAATGTCCCTATATGCTAATAGAGAAAGAATGACAAATTAGCAGTTTTGGGGATCAGGGTGGGCAGTGTGGAGTGATTGTTAATGTCTACATTGTTTCTTTTGTAGTGAGAAAAATATTCTAAAATTAGAATGTGATAATAGTTGCACACCTCTAGGAATACACTAAAAACATTGCACTTTACATTTTGAATAGGTAAATTTTACATGTGAATTATACCTTACTAAAGCTAATAAAAATATATGAGGCAAAAAGTGATCAAATAAATGAAGTAAACAAATTTACAGTTATTAAAGATTTTAAGACTCAATAATTGATAGAATAAGCAAATGATAAACAATTTAAATATAAAAGTCTTAAAATACTCTTAACCAATTTGGCCTAATTCACATTTATAGAAGAAGCTACCAGAACACATTAGATTTACACATTTTTTTCAAGCTAATGAAGAGCATATGTCCCAAGATAAACTGTATTCTAGGATATAAAATAAGTTTGAATATACAGATCTTCTTCAAATTAAGATGAGGTTAAGTCCTGATAAATCCATAGTACGTAGACAATGTATTTAATATACCTAATCTACTCAACATTATGGCTTAGCCTAGCCTAACTTAAATGTGCTCACAACAATTACATGAGCCTATAGGGGGGCAAAATCATCTAACACAAAGCCAATTTTATAATAAACTGTTGAATATCTTATGTAATTTACTGACTATTATACTATATATATATATAAAGTAAAAAACACATATAAGTGAAAAACAGAATGGCTGTATGGACCAGAATATAGCTGTTACCGTATATCACTAGCCCAGGAAAAGATCAAATTTGGAATTCAAAGTACAGTTCTACTGAGTGCATATGGCTTTTGTACTATTGTAAAGTGGAAAAAATCCTAAGTCAAACAAACCACCATAAGTCAGGGACCTCCTTTATTTAAAAGTATGCACGTCATATTTAATTAGTTTTATTTATGTTGAATTTCATCAAAATTAAGAACTGCTTTTTTGAAAGACAGTCTTAAGAAACTGAAGAGACTAGTTATTTACTAGGATAAAATATTTACAATTTATACACACACAGTATATAAAAAACTCACAAGCCCAATCATTAAACAAGAAATCCAATTAAACATGGAAGAAGGATTGAACACATATTTAACCCGAGTAGATAAGCATATGAAAAGATGCGCAATATCATTAGTTGTTTGCAAATATATTAAACCTACAATGAGATATCCACCTATTAGAATGTCTTGAAATTTAAAAGTCTGACCATCTTAAGTTTTTGTCGTGCTGTTGAGTAACTAGAACATTCATACAATGCTGATGGGAATATAAAAATGGTACACTAAAGAATACAGTTTGGTAGTTTTAAAATTTTTTTAATAAGTTTAGCATCCTCCTGACATTTGATGCAAGCATTTCATTTCCAGCATTTCCAGCATTTTGTTGTCCACGATAAATGACAACTTACATCGATATAAAGACTTGTTTACGAATGTTCCTAGATGTTTTAGTATCATCCCTAACATCCATTATTAGGTGAATTGAAAAACTCATAGTATGGTGGAGTGCTACTCAGCAATAAAAAGGTCACTGTTGATACACACAACATGGGCAAGTCTCAAAATAATTATGCTGAGAGAAAGAAGCCAAACAGAAGAATGCATACTGTGTGGTTTCATTTCAATGGAAGTTTAGAAAATACAAGCTACCTAAAGTGAAAGAATGCAAATCACTGCATTGCCTGAGGATGGCCAGGAGGCAGGGGCAACTGTGGGAAGGAGACTCACAAAGGGGCATGAGAAAGCTAGGAGGAGTGATGAATATGCTCATTTAAAAGAAAAACGGATACATATATTTGCAGATTTCTGTTATTTCCTGTTAATGTGTATTATGTTCATAGTAAATTAGCAAGCTACTGTCCAGGAGGCACACGCTAATTACTCCATTTTACAGCCAAACATATGGCATAGCTAATGTTGAGGCCATCATGTCAGTGTGAATTGATGATGGTTTCAGTGGGATTGCCTCTTTGGTTTCTTTCATTTGAAACAAAAAGAAAAATTAGTATTGTACAAATATCTTAGAAAATATATGTTTAAGAAATTTTTGTCTACTATTACCAGGCAAAGGAAAACAATGATTTTAGACTGCATTTGAAAATATTTAAAAATTGGTTTTATAACCTAGTCAGTTATTAAAGCCAAATCACATTTTTTTTTGTATTTCTAATGAACTAGTGACATTATACTTTATGTATCTAGATACCATTGCATGCTAATTTATGATGAAGTAATAAGTTCAAATGATCAACTCAAATTTTCCTTGTATAATTCCAATTTTATCAACATTTAATTGAGGTTCAAGTTGATTAATAGAATCATCTAAGTTTGTATAGCTCATAAGAAATTATTCATAATATATGTGCTAAAAATAACATTACTTGATGCTAGATATTTAATGTATTCTGGCTGAAAGTGTAATTTACCTTAAGTAAAAGCTATCTTGGCACAGAAAGCTTTCTTACTGTGTGCTGAACTAAAGGAAATAGTTTCTGTTTCTTTTCAAATAATAAGAGAATGTGAACTTATTGCTAGCATATATTTTGATATGATAAGAGAATAAAATTCATGGGCAAAATTGAACAGTTTATTTTCTCAAATCATATCTAAAATATATTATATGTAACACTGCTCAGGCATTAAAAATGATATTTTCCTGACTTCAAAAGAGACAAATTATTCACTGTGTGTTATTCCCTCCTATACCACAATGGTATTTACCCCCTTTTCTATAATCTTTTCTTTCATATGCCACTCGACATGCTTATACAACAACAAACTTCTCTTTTCATGTGTAAAAGTCATAGAAAAAATAATGAAGATGCAGGACAGGTAGTTGAATAATTTTACCAAACCTTCTAATGAAATATTAAAAATCTTTCACCTAGCCCCTAGCCCCCCGCACACACACAAAAAAAAGCAAAGGAAAAAACTACAGAAACACAAATTGTACTTATTTTCAAACTGAAAAGAATCTAAAAATTGGTTGTGCTAAAGGTTTAAATTTACAGCCTCTTTCTCTAAAACCTGTCTAGGCTATTCTTTCTGTTCTGAACCTTTCTCTTCTTTTAGACACTTCTTTTGCTATTTACTTGCATTTTTCTTAATAATATACTTAGGTAGCAATTTCTTGATACAATTAATTATAGACAAGACCTTTTAACCACCGGTCACAGTGCCTGAGGGCTCATTTTTTCTAAATTCCCCACATCCTGCCTAAAACAACCCATTTTAAAGACATTTTAAAAATATATAAATAGCAAATATTTACATACTATAACTACTTGAATATTCACACTGCCAAGTAAAGTAATGTGTTATTATTATAATTATGTTTCTTTTCCTAGGTTTCCTGAATTTAATCATTCATTCACGTATTTTCATCGGACTGGTATTCTGTGTCTGAGTTTAGATATTCTCCCCAAATTCTAAAATACATCCATAGATCTGTCCAACTCCTAGCTATTTTCCTACCTAGCTAAACATTCTAGAGAATCCATACACTATACACAAATTTACAATTTGCTTTGTTCTGTTAACTTTAACTTAATAACCTAGGTATAACCAAAGCATATGAGGTTTAGTTCTTTCTTGTTCTTTTTCATTGATTCACTTTTAAATTTGTCTTTCTTTTCAAAGAGCACTGTTGCAAAGAACATCCTAGTGCACTTTTAGCCATTCGTGTTATGTGATTTTAGATGTGAGATACCTGGGGTAGAGAATGTGCAGTTAATATCTGATTGAACTGATTATACTTGAGAATCAACCATGTGCTAGTAAGTGTTAGTCACTATTCTAGGAGTACAAGGCACAGTAGAAGACGTGGGAGATATGTTTGTTTTATGATGATACCATATTTGCTGGTGGATACTTTTATGTCTCTCCTCAAAGCTGACAAAGCGAACAATCTCACCAATAGTTGATGATGCTGTTAAATTCCATGAACCATGGCCAGAGTTACTGGCAATGTTTTAAAATTTTACTTAATTTTATAAATCTGATGGGAAAAGGGAAAATTCCATAGTTATTTTGTTTTGATTTATCTTGATCACAAGACGTTCAATATAATTTTATATATTTATTGGCCATTAATAATAGTTCTTGTTCATTTCCTGTTCATATATCATGTTGATTTTTAATATTAGTCTCATTGATTTGCAGCAGCTTATGTGTCTTTATGTTTTAATTAAATATTGCTGAACTGTTAATGATAATATCACCTTATATATTTTTTCCAAATACTTCACCCGAGACTATTTCTTGCTTTTTCAACTTTGTTTAGGGTATATTTTCTCTTAAGATATTTTGTTTCATTCAGTTTGGGCCTAAGAATTTTTATTAAAAAAAGACAACACTGCATTTGATTTTGTTGATGATCCAATGTTGAAAATCTCTGATCTGTGTAATTCTATGTCTGCTTTTTTACTTGGGCTACATACAAACATCTGAACTGACTCCCCCTCCCCTTAGTGGGACTGAAACTAGTGTAATTACCTCTTAGTTTTTTATAATAAACAACGTATGAATACATTTAATTGACTAAAATTTCAAAGGAAACTCTACAGAAGATAGTTCACATTGCTTGACTCTATTAGAAAAGTTAGCCGAAGAATTTATGAAAATGCTCCCCAGTGATTTGAAATATTAACTACCGAGTTTACTTTCTTCTCAAATTGTAATAGTCCTTCGGGTGACACAGCACACTGGTTCTTATTTTCTTGAATATTGTAAGTATTTGTAAAGGTCATCAATGAGGGTTTGCTCAATATTGTGGCCCTTTGTTGGCATTATAATGCTGAGAGGCTAACATGTTAGTTGAAATTTAAAAAAAAAAGAAAAACTAGACTTTTTATCAATGTGACAGATACACATGCCTTGAGCACTAACAAGGCATAGCTAATTACTGATACAGTTGCCGAAAAGGGATTCTGACAGTCATGAAATATGAGCAAATTTGTCTTGCAAGTGACAAGTCAAACAGAGGTTACTGGGAGTCTTGGGCACTGCCAGCTCGGTGGGTGGGTTACAGAAAGTGTCTGCTCCTGCATTCTTCTTTGCTGAGGGGGAAGTAATCTACCATCATCTCAGACTGCTGGGACTCTCATGTACACTCATACTGTTTCATTACAAGTCCCAATATTTCTTTCCACAAATGTTTCCAAAAGGATTTGAAAAATCCAACTATTAGTTTTCCTCCAAAGTTCCTGCTTAAATTCTTTGCACCTGCAGGATTTCTTAGCAACATGCACTATTCTGTCTAAATTACATACATTTATATCACCCTTTAGTTGCTTTAGTCGTGCACATTGCTTATAGATGAAACTATGAAAGTTAACATATATAAGGCATAGTAAGTCTCACAGTATTTGACCATTGCCAAGTTTCCTCATTATATCTCAAATCCAGAAAATTATAAGTCCTATGCAAACAACTGAGAGTGATTTTACTATAAGCAAATGACTATACACTATATTTGTGTGTGTTTCAATAAGAAATGTTTTCCTAGAAAGTGAGGCCTATATTCAGAGGCACTATTTTTACACTGCTGATTTAGTTTCTTCAATGCTAAAATAAAATGAAATAAAATAAAATATAAATAAAATAAAATAAAATCTTAGTTATGCATCAAAAGTTTCCCAATCTCCCCACTTCCACAGTGCTACTGTAACATTCACTACCACGAATCATTTAATAAGAACTCATTATTCTTATAATGAGTTAGTATGAAAGGATATATATGACACTAGTAGGCTAATATTCCAACCTTACTATGAAACCAAGGCCATCTATAAATTATAATCCAAAGCAGACACAGTGACAGTAGGATGTGTATATTTCATTCCAACCTGCATCATACTAATTGCCAAACGAGTTTTTCACCTCTTTGTGAAGGTTTATTTTTTATAAATAGGAGGATACTATTATGGAAAACTATACTCTGTATGCCTACCATGCACTATGGCTTGCCTGGAATACAATGATACAAAATGTCCATTGTAGTATAAAGAAATAAAGACTAAAAACTTCTATGTTTTACATATAGAAGAAAATTGTCCACTTTTATAACAGAATAGAAAGCATACTTTTTCAAGCCTGAGGGAGGAGGGTGCAGCATTGTTTGTGGTGACAGAGGTGTTTATGTGACGATGTGGGTAATGGTGTTGGTGATGGTAACAATGATGGTGGTTCCTGGAAGGAAGGCAATTGAGCCAATCCATGAATAGTGAGTAGGGTTGGGCTGCTTCTCCAAAGAAGACGTACAGATGGCAAAAAAACACATGAAAGGATGCTCAGCATCACTAATCATTAGAGACATGCAACTCAAAACTACACTGAGGTATCACCTCACACCGGTCAGAATGGCCATCAACAAAAAGTCTACAAAGGGGCTTCCGGGAAGACGGCGGAAGAGTAAGACGCGGAGATCACCTTCCTCCCCACAGATACACCAGAAATACATCTACACGTGGAACAACTCCTACAGAACACCTACTGAACGCTGGCAGAAGACCTCAGACCTCCCAAAAGGCAAGAAACCCCCCACGTACCTGGGTACGGCAAAAGAAAAAAGAATAAACAGAGACAAAAGAATAGGTACGGTACCTGCACCAGCGGGAGGGAGCCGTGAAGGATGAAACGTTTCCACACGCTAGGAAGCCCCTTCGCGGGTGGAGACTGCGGGTGGCGGAGGTGGGGAAGCTTCGGAGCCGCGGAGGAGAGCGCAGCAACAAGGATGCGGAGGGCAAAGCAGAGAAATTCCAGCACAGAGGATCAGGGCCGACCGGCACTCACCAGGCCGAGAGGCTTGTCTGCTCCCCCGCCGGGGCGGGCGGGGCTGGGAGCTGAGGCTCGGGCTTCGGTCGGAGCACAGGAAGCGGACTGGGGTTGGCGGCGTGAACACAGCCTGCAGGGTGTTACTGCGCCACGGCTGGCCGGGAGGGAGTCCGGGAAAAAGTCTGGACCTGCCGAAGAGGCAAGAGACTTTTTCTTCCCTCTTTGTTTCCTGGTGCGCAAGGAGAGGGGATTAAGAGCGCTACTTAAAGGAGCTCCAGAGACGGGCGCGAGCCGCGGCTAAAAGCGCGGACCCCAGAGACGGGCGGGAGACGCTAAGGCTGCTGCTGCCGCCACCAAGAAGCCTGTGTGCGAGCACAGGTCACTCTCCACACCCCCCTTCCGGGGAGCCTCTGCAGCCCGCCACTGCCAGGGTCCCGGGATCCAGGGTCAACTCCTCCGGGAGAACGCACGGCGCGCCTCAGGCTGGTGCAACGTCACGCCGGCGCAACGTCACGCCGGCCTCTGCCGCGGCAGGCCCGCCCCGCACTCCGTGACCCTCCCTCCCCGAGTCAGCGGCTCCTTTAACCCCGTCCTGTCTAAGCAAAAAGCAGACGCCCTCAGGCGGCCTACACGCAGAGGCGGGGCCAAATCCAAAGTTGAGCCCTGGGAGCTGTGCGAACAAAGAAGAGAAAGGGAAATCTCGCCCAGCAGCTTCAGAAGAAGCGGATTAAAGCTCCACAATCAACTTGATGTACCTGCATCTCTGGAATACATGAATAGACAATGAAAAATTCCCAAATTGAGGAGGTGGACTTTGAGGGCAAGATTTATGATTTTTTCCCCTTTTCCTCTTTTTGTGAGTGTGTATGTGTATGCTTCTCTGTGAGATTTTGTCTGTATAGCTTTGCTTCCACCATTTGTCCCAGGGTTCTATCTGTCCGTTTTTTTTTTAATTTTTTTCTCTTAATTATTTTTTATTTTAATAACTTTATTATATTTTATCATACTTTATTTTATTTTACTTTATCTTCTTTCTTTTTTTCCTTCCTTCCCTCCTTCCTCCCTCCCTCCCTCCCTCCTTTCTTTCTTTCTTTCTTTCTACTTCTACTAATTCTTTCTTTCTACTTTTTCTCCCTTTTATTCTGAGCCGTGTGGATGAAAGGCTCTTGGTGCTGCAGCCAGGAGTCAGTGCTGTGCCTCTGAGGTGGGAGAGCCAACTTCAGGACACTGGTCCACAAGAGACCTCCCAGGTCCACATAATATCAAACAGCGAAAAACTCCCAGAGATCTCCATCTGAACACCAGCACCCAGCTTCACTCAACGACCAGCAGGCTACACTGCTGGACATCCTATACCAAACAACTAGCAAGACAGGAACACAACCCCACCCATTAGCAGAGAGGCTGCCTAAAATCATAAGAAGTCCACAGACACCCCAAAACACACCACCGGATGCGGTCCTGCCCACCAG
This sequence comes from Delphinapterus leucas, assembly GCF_059928025.1. Taxonomy (NCBI): domain Eukaryota; kingdom Metazoa; phylum Chordata; class Mammalia; order Artiodactyla; family Monodontidae; genus Delphinapterus; species Delphinapterus leucas. Next base: position 7,998,180 of record NC_143146.1, read on the forward strand.
AAAGACAAGATCCAGCCTCATCCACCAGAACACAGGCACTAGTCCCCTCCACCAGGAAGCGTACACAACCCACTGAACCAACCTTAGCCACTGGGGACAGACACCAAAAACAACGGGAACTACGAACCTGCAGCCTGCAAAAAGGAGACCCCAAACACAGTAAGATAAGCAAAATGAGAAGACAGAAAAACACACAGCAGATGAAGGAGCAAGATAAAAACCCACCAGACCTAACAAATGAAGAGGAAATAGGCAGTCTACCTGAAAAATAATTCAGAATACTGATAGTAAAGATGATCCAAAATCTTGGAAATAGAATAGACAAGATGCAAGAAACATTTAACAAGGACCTAGAAGAACTAAAGATGAAACAAACAATGATGAACAACATAATAAATGAAATTAAAAATACTCTAGATGATGGCTTCCCTGGTGGCGCAGTGGTTGAGAGTCCGCCTGCCGATGCAGGGGACAAGGGTTCGTGCCCCGGTCCGGGAAGATCCCATGTGCCACGGAGCGGCTGGGCCCGTGAGCCATGGCCGCTGAGCCTGCGCGTCCAGAGCCTGTGCTCCACAATGGGAGAGGCCACAACAGTGAGAGGCCCGCATACCGCAAAAAAAAAAAAAAAAATACTCCAGATGGGATCAATAGCAGAATAACTGAGGCAGAAGAACGGATAAATGACCTGGAAGATAAAATAGTGGAAATAACTACTGCAGAGCAGAATAAAGAAAAAAGAATGAAAAGAACGGAGGACAGTCTCAGAGACATCTGGGACAACATTAAACACACCAACATTCAAATTATGGGGTTCCAGAAGAAGAAGAGAAAAAGAAAGGGACTGAGAAAATATTTGAAGAGATTATAGTTGAAAACTTCCCTAATATGGGAAAGGAAATAGTTAATCAAGTCCAGGAAGCACAGAGAGTCCCATACAGGATAAATCCAAGGAGAAATACGCCAAGACACATATTAATCAAACTGTCAAAAATTAAATACAAAGAAAACATATTAAAAGCAGCAAGGGAAAAACAACAAATAACACACAAGGGAATCCCCATAAGGTTAACAGCTGATCTTTCAGCAGAAACTCTGCAAGCCAGAAGGGACTGGCAGGACATATTTAAAGTGATGAAGGAGAAAAACCTGCAACCAAGATTACTCTACCCAGCAAGGATCCCATTCAGATTTGATGGACAAATTAAAACATTTACAGACAAGCAAAAGCTGAGAGAGTCCAGCACCACCAAACCAGCTTTACATCAACTGCTAAAGGAACTTCTCTAGGCAAGAAACACAAGAAAAGGAAAAGATCTACAATAACGAACCCAAAACAATTAAGAAAATGGGAATAGGAACATACATATCGATAATTACCTAAAATGTAAATGGACTAAATGCTCCCACCAAAAGACACAGATTGGCTGAATGGATACAAAAACAAGACCCATATTTTTGCTGTCTACAAGAGACCCATTTCAGACCTAGAGACACATACAGACAAAGTAAGGGGATGGAAAAAGATATTCCATGCAAATAGAAACCAAAAGAAGGGTGGAGTAGCAATTCTCATATCAGACAAAATAGACTTTAAAATAAAGACTATTACAAGAGACAAAGAAAGACACTACATAATGATCAAGGGATCGATCCAAGAAGAAGACATAACAATTGTAAATATTTATGCACCCAACATAGGAGCACCTCAATACATAAGGCAAATACTAACAGCCATAAAAGGGGAAATCAACAGTAACACATTCATAATAGGGAACTTTAACACCCCACTTTCACCAATGGACAGATCATCCAAAATGAAAATAAATAAGGAGACACAAGCTTTAAATGATACATTAAACAAAATGGATTTGATTGATATTTATAGGACATTCCATCCAAAAACAACAGAATACACATTTTTCTCAAGTGCTCATGGAACATTCTCCAGGATAGATCATATCTTGGGTCACAAGTCAAGCCTTGGTAAATTTAAGAAAATTGAAATTGTATCAAGTGTCTTTTCCGACCACAATGCTATGAGACTAGATATCAATTACAGGAAAAAAATCTGTAAAAACTACAAACACATGGAGGCTAAAGAACACACTACAAGGCAGCCAAGAGATCACTGAAGAAATCAAAGAGGAAATAAAAAATACCTAGAAACAAATGACAATGGAGACACGATGACCCAAAATCTATGGGATGCAGCAAAAGCAGTTCTAAGAGGGAAGTTTATAGCAATACAATCCTACCTTAAGAAACAGGAAACATCTCGAATAAACAACCTAACCTTGCACCTAAAGCAATTAGAGAAAGAAGAACAAAAAACCCCCAAAGTTAGCAGAAGGAAAGAAATAATAAAGATCAGATCAGAAATAAATGAAAAAGAAATGAAGGAAACGATAGCAAAGATTAATAAAACTAAAAGCTGATTCTTTGAGAAGATAAACAGAATTGATAAACCATTAGCCAGACTCATCAAGAAAAAAAGGGAGAAGACTCAAATCAATAGAATTAGAAATGAAAAAGGAGAAGTAACAGCTGACACTGCAGAAATACAAAGGCTCATGAGAGATTACTACAAGCAACAATATGCCAATAAAATGGACAACCTGGAAGAAATGGACAAACTCTTAGAAAAGCACAATGTTCCGAGACTGAACCAGGAAGAAATAGAAGATATAAAGAGACCAATCACAAGCACTGAAATTGAGACTGTGATTAAAAATCTGCCAACAAACAAAAGCCCAGGACCAGATGGCTTCACAGGCGAATTCTATCAAACATTTAGAGAAGAGCTAACACTTATCCTTCTCAAACTCTTCCAAAATATTGCAGAGCGAAGAACACTCCCAAACACGTTCTACGAGGCCACCATCACCCTGATACCAAAACCAAACGAGGATGTCACAAAGAAAGAAAACTACAGGCCAATATCACTGATGAACATAAATGCAAAAATCCTCAACAAAATACTAGCAAACAGAATCCAGCAGCACATTAAAAAGATCATACATCATGACCAAGTGGGGTTTATCCCAGGAATGCAAGGATTCTTCAATATACGCAAATCAATCAACGTGATACACCATATTAACAAATTGAAGGAGAAAAAACATATGATCATCTCAGTAGATGCAGAGAAAGCTTTTGACAAAATGCAACACCCATTTATGATAACAACCCTGCAGAAAGTAGGCATAGAGGGAACTTTCCTCAACATAATAAAGGCCATATATGGCAAACCCACAGCCAACATCGTCCTCAATGGTGAAAAACTGAAAGCATTTCCACTAAGATCAGGAACAAGACAAGGTTGCCCATTCTCACCACTCTTATTCAGCATAGTTTTGGAAGTTTTAGCCACAGCAATCAGAGAAGAAAAAGAAATAAAAGGAATCCAAATTGGAAAAGAAGAAGTAAAGCTGCCACTGTTTGCAGATCACATGATACTATACATAGAGAATCCTAAAGATGCTACCAGAAAACTACTATAGCTAATCAATGAATTTGGTAAAGTAGCAGGATACAAAATTAATGCACAGAAATCTCTGGCATTCCTATACACTAATGATGAAAAATCTGAAAGTGAAATCAAGAAAACACTTCCATTTACCATTGCAACAAAAAGAATAAAATATCTAGGAATAAACCTACCTAAGGAGACAAAAGACCTGTATGCAGAAAATTATAAGACACTGATGAAAGAAATTAAAGATGATACAAATAGATGGAGAGATATACCATGTTCTTAGATTGGAAGAATCAACATTGTGAAAATGACTGCACTACCCAAAGCAATCTACCAATTCAATGCAATCCCTATCAAACTACCACTGGCATTTTTCACAGAACTAGAACAAAAAATTTCACAATTTGTATGGAAACACAAAAGACCCCGAATAACCAAAACAATCTTGAGAAAGAAAAACAGACCTGGAGGAATCAGGCTCCCTGACTTCAGACTATACTACAAAGCTACAGTAATCAAGACAGTATGGTACTGGCACAAAAACAGAAAGATAGATCAATGGAACAGGATAGAAAGCCCAGAGATAAACCCACGCACATATGGTCACCTTATCTTTGATAAAGGAGGCAGGAATGTACAGTGGAGAAAGGACAGCCTCTTCAATAAGTGGTGCTTGGAAAACTGGACAGCTACATGTAAAAGTATGAGATTAGATCACTCCCTAACACCATACCTAAGAATAAGCTCAAAATGGATTAAAGAACTAAATGTAAGGCCAGAAACTATCAAACTCTTAGAGGAAAACATAGGCAGAACACTCTGTGACATAAATCACCGCAAGATCCTTTTTGACCTACCTCCTAAACAAATGGAAATAAAAACAAAAATAAACAAATGGGACCTAATGAAACTTCAAAGCTTTTGCACAGCATAGGAAACCATAAACAAGACCAAAAGACGACCCTCAGAATGGGAGAAAATATTTGCAAATGAAGCAACTGACAAAGGATTAATCTCCAAAATTTATAAGCATCTCATGCAGCTCAATAACAAAAAAACAAACAACCCAATCCAAAAATGGGCAGAAGACCTAAATAGACATTTCTCCAAAGAAGATATACAGACTGCCAACAGACACATGAAAGAATGCTCAACATCACTAATCATTAGAGAAATGCAAATTCAAACTACAATGAGATATCATCTCACACCAGTCAGAACAGCCATCATCAAAAAAAAATGTACAAATAAATGCTGGAGATGGTGTGGAGAAAAGGGAACCCTCTTGCACTGTTGGTGGGAATGTAAATTAATACAGCCACTGTGGAGAACAGTATGGCAGTTCCTTAAAAAACTACAAATAGAACTACCATATGACCCAGCAATCCCACTACTGGGCATATACCCTGAGAAAACCGTAATTCAAAAAGAGTCATGTACCAAAATGTTCGTTGCAGCTCTATTTACAATAGCCCGGAGATGGAAACAACCTAAGTGTCCATCACGGGATGAATGGATAAAGATGTGGCACATATATACCATGGAATATTACTCAGCCATAAAAAGAAACGAAATTGATTTATTTGTAGTAAGGTGGATGGACCTAGAGTTTGTCATACAGAGTGAAGTAAGTCAGAAAGAGAAAGACAAATACCGTATGCTAACACATATATATGGAATTTAAGGGAAAAAAATGTCATGAAGAACCTAGGGATAAGACAGGAATAAAGACACAGACCTACTAGAGAATGGACTTGAAGATATGGGGAGGGGGAAGGGTAAGCTGTGACAAAATGAGAGAGAGGCATGGACATATATACACCAGCAAACGTAAGGTAGATAGCTAGTGGGAAGCAGCCGCATAGCACAGGGAGATCAGCTCGGTGCTTTGTGACCGCCTGGAGGGGTGGGATAGGGAGGGTGGGAGGGGGGGAGACGCAAGAGGGAAGAGATATGGGAATATTTGTATATGTATAACTGATTCACTTTGTTATAAAGCAGAAACTAACACACCATTGTAAAGCAATTATACTCCAATAAAGATGTAAAAAAAAAAAAAAGAAGAATATAAAGAATACATATTTGCTAAAAAAATGTCTACAAACAATAAATGCTGGAGAGGGTGTGGAGAAAAGGGAACCCTCTTGCACTGTTGGTGGGAATGTAAATTGATGCAGCCACCATGGAGAACAGTATGGAAGTTCCTTAAAAAACTAAAAATGATCCTGCAATCCCACTCCTGGGTATATATCCAGAGAAAACCAAAATTCAAAACAATACATGCACCCCAATGTTCATTGCAGCACTATTTACAGAAGCCAAGACATGGAAGCAACCTAAATGTATCAACAGAGGAATGGATAAAGAAGATGTGGTATATATATACAATGAAACATTACTCAGCCATAAAAAAGAATGAAATAATGCCATTTACGGCAACAAGGATGGACCTAGAGATTGTTTTACTGAATGAAGTAAGTCAAACAGAGAAAGACAATTATCATATGATATTTCTTATATGTGGAATCTAAAAAAAAATGGTACAAATAAACTGATTTACAAAACAGAAATAGAGTCACAGGTGTAGAAAACAAACTTATGGTTACCAGGGGAGAATGTTGGGGGAGGGATAAATTGGGAGATTGGAATTGACATATACACACTACTATATATAAAATAGATAACTAATAAGGACCCACTGCATAGCACAGGGAACTCTTCTCCATACTCTGTAATGGCCTATATGGAAAAGAATCTAAAAAAGAGTGGATATGTATATGTATAACTGATTCAGTTTGCTGTACAGCAGAAACTAACACAACATTGTAAATCAACTATACATCAATAAATTTTTTTTAAAAAAATGGCCAAATGGGAGGGTGTCCAGACAGAGAAATTAAATATAGCAAGTTTAAGTTCTTCTTTGAAGAATGTTACGAGAGATGGTCTGTCTCCCATCTCCACCCCCAATTCTATTCCTGTTTGCCTTTGACTTAGGGAGGATGGGCTATTTCAGAAGAACACATTTAACCCTGCAATTTGTACATAAAAATTCAGAAGGCATTAACATACTATTCATGTTGTCTGTTTATTTCCATCTTCCTTACTAAGTTGCTTATTTATGCAGGGAGATTACTTATTAGCAAATTTATCCTCAGTATTCAAATAGGGTGTGTTCCCTAATCATTATACAATAAATGTTTCTTCAAGATTCAATACATTTTAATCTATTTATTTTATGTCTGAACCCCTGTGATAGTTAATTTTATGCATCAATTTGATGAGGTAAGGGATGCCCAGATAGTTGATAAAATATTATTTCTGGGCATGTTTGTTAAGGTGGTTGTGGAAGAGATTAGCATCTGAATCAGTAGACTGAGTATAGAAGATCACCCTCATCAGTGGGGTAGGGATCGTCCAATCCACTGAGGACCTGAATAGAACCACATGGCAAAGGAAGAGTAAATTTACTCTCTCTGCTTGAGTGGAGACATTCATCTTTGCTTGCCCTCAGACATTGATGCTCCTGATTCTTGAGCCTCTGGACTCAGATGGGGACCATAAGACTCCCAGTTTGCAGGTCTTCAGACTAAATTACACCACTGGCTCTCCTTGTTCTCCAGCTTGCAGAGAGTAGATCATGGGACTTCTAAGCCTCCATAATTATGTGAGCCAATTCCTATCATAAGTCTCTTCTGTATATCTCCCATTGGTTCTGTTTCTCTGGAGAAACCCCAACTAACACAACCCCCAAGCAATATTTGAGGTATCTCACAAGTAAACATAGAGATCATAAACATAAAATTTCTTAAATGGTGTAATAATAAAACTGGAAAGCAAAAATGTGAAAATTAAGATGATAATGAAGCATAATGAACAAATAGTATTTCAAAGACCATACATATATGTATTTCCTTTATGTAGGTTTTGCTCTAGGACTTATAAATCTATAAATTTAGCTGCCCATAATATCAATCAAATAATTGTTGTATATTTATTAAAAAGTATGTGCATCTTCTAGATGTTACAAAACTGTGTCATGACAATATTTTAGGCAGATTTTCTTTTTAGTCCAGTTAGCACAAGGCAGTGTCATGGACAGCTCAGTTGGAGGAGCCAAACCCAACATGGCTATTTTCACTAAATCTCAGTAAGTCGCAATTTGTTCTCTGGCCCTATTGAAGGACAATTAAGATGAAAGACAAAATGAGAATAGTTGGTGAGATGCTACAGCTTATAGGGGAAAATAGAGAAAAAAATGGAAAAGGGGAGAAGGGGAAAACATGAATACATTTAAAAATAAAGAAAAAAGTAGAGTAGAATAAAATACTTACATTGTTGGCTTCCAGGGATAGTTGTGTAGAAATATCATCTCTGAAAAATTTATTCCTTCTTTGTTCTGTGACCATAGTTTCTTAGTTTCATAGAAAGTATTGTTTGCCTTGGTGACAGACATCATAGAGTTTTTCTTTTACTTTTTCTGAGTAACTGTCTTCTTCGAATATTTTCACCCAGAAACTAATTTCTGACAACAATTCTTCAGGAAGATGACGGCATCCGGCTCGAAATTTTAAAAATCTTCTTAGGAGACATATGGCAAGTTTACCACAGATATTTATAATGTTCCCTCCTGAAACCAAGTTTAAATTTTAAAAATAAAATAAAATTTATATAATCCCATATCAGCAAAAGAACAGGGCAGACTTCAGCAGAAATTTCCAAAATTTTAGTAAGAAGGGAAGCTGAGCGGTAATCATTGATTAATGAGGGTAAGCTGATCTTAATATGATCCAATCTCTCAGCAAGGTGCCAGAACCTCAGTGAGGTGTGGCTTCCATATATAAGATGCAAATGAAGGATCGTGTGGAGGACATTTAGTATCTCAAACCAGATCACATTTTCTCAATACTAAGCTGAAGTAGTATAGCCAGGTGATCACACCCAAGGCTAAAAGGGAGGTTTGCTTTGGAAAGAAATTGAAGAAAATGTCAAAAGACAATTACAATACCTAGCTGGACACCCCACAATAAAGCTTTTATATTCTTTTTTTTTTTTTTTTTCCGGTACACGGGCCTCTCACTGTTGTGGCCTCTCCCATCGCGGAGCACAGGCTCCGGACGCGCAGGTTCAGCGGCCATGGCTCACGGGCCCAGCCGCTCCGCGGCATGTGGGATCCTCCTGGACCGGGGCACGAACCCGTGTCCCCTGCCTCGGCAGGCGGACTCTCAACCACTGCGCCACCAGGGAAGCCCAGCTTTTCTATTCTTGCATATGAGTAGTCTCCAGCAGAATGTCTGGTTCTGTTCAATGATGTACCTTGTCCACCTTCACTGAGTTACTAGCTTACAATATTCTGTGGCCACATTTTAAAATGTTGTGAACTAAGAATGCCACCTGCTATATCAGTGAACAAAGGATGTTGTGGCCATCAAGCCATCAGCCACTACAGTTCCCCCAAAAAGGTGAGCCCTAAAGGGACTCAGGATGAGAAAGCATGGGATACTAACCCTAGACAGCTGAGGTGCATATCAAAGGAATGATTTCCATAAGCCCAGATTTTGCATCTTTCCCTACATAGGAAAGTGCTAAATTCATTATCTTGAGATGCCTGGTTTTCTTTAATTAACTGTAATCTTTTGATGTTTGGACTGCGCGGGTTTTTGTTACATCAACTCCTATACATCATGGCTCCTCCCTCAGCTCTTCGGAGCTGTCCCTCAGAGCCATCTGAGAGTCCTGTCCACTGGGTATGAAGTCCTGAGAAAATCCACCAAATAAAACATAAATGTCAACTTTTAGGTTGTGTGGTTTTTTTAAGTCAACAATATCTATAGGAAAACAAATTAGGGCATACCTTAAAGAAAGCCTGCAATAGGGAGACATAAGTCTTAGGAAAACAATAAATTTCTAGTGATATAATTAAGAAAAAGATACAAAAATGAAAGCAAAAAGTGTTCAAAATAGTATTTTCGATGGAAAATGTGGAGATTACATATTCATAAGTTAAAATCAGAGTGGTATCAAAAAAGAGAAAAACAAGATCTCTTGAAAACTAAAGATAAACATAAACAAAATTTCACGACACATTCTAGAATATAGAGTTTAGAGATAGTCTTTGATTTGTTCAATAAAAAGGATGCATAAAATATGAGGAAAAAAGGCAAATGAAATAACTCATAAAGCAGAGAAATTGATGATCCAATTAATGTGAGTTCCAGAAAGAAGAAACAGTAAAAATGGAGTAGAAGAAATTATCAAAGAAATATGAGAGAATTTCTCAGATTTAAAATGGCATAGACCTTTTCAAATTACATAAAGTTTACTGAATAAAATTATGCAGAAAAACATACTAGGATACAGAATTTCAAAATATCAGAAAACATAGGAATAAAGTAGAAATTAAAAGCTTTCACTGTGCTGTGGGTTGAACTGCATTTCCCCTAAAGGATAGGTTCAAATCCTAAACTCCCAGTATTTATGAAAGTGATCTTAATTGGAAATAGGGTCGTTTTTAAAAAATATTTTTATTGGAGTATAATTGCTTTACAATGGTGTGTTAGTTTCTGCTGTATAACAAAGTGAATCAGCTATACATATACATATATCCCCATATCTCCCCTCTCTTGCATCTCCCTCCCACCTTCCCTATCCCACCCCTCTAGGTGGTCACAAAGCACCTAGCGGATCTCCCTGTGCTATGCAGCTGCTTCCCACTAGCTATCTATTTTATTTTTGGTAGTGTATATATGCCCATGCCACTCTCTCACATCGTCCCAGCTTACCCTTCCCACTTCCCGTGTCCTCAAGTCCATTCTCTATATCTGCATCTTTATTCCTCTCCTGCCCCTAGGTTCTTCAGAACCATTTTTTTTCTTTTAGATTCCAGATATATGTGTTAGCATACGGTATTTGTTTTTCTCTTTCTGACTTACTTCACTCTGTATGACACACTCTAGGTCCACCCACCTCACTACAAATAACCCAATTTCATTTCTTTTTATGGCTGAGTAATATGCCATTGTATATATGTGCCACATCTTCTTTATCCATTCATCTGTCGATGGACACTTAGGTTGCTTCCATGTCCTGGCTATTGTAAATAGAGCTGCAATGAACATTGTGGTATGTGACTCCTTTTGAATTATGGTTTTCTCAGGGTATATGCCCAGTAGTGGGATTATTAGGTCGTATGGTCATTCTATTTGTAGTTTTTTAAGGAACCTCCATACTTATCTCCATAGTGCCTATATCAATTTACATTCCCACCAACAGTGCAAGAGGGTTCCTTTTCATTCCACACCCTCTCCAGCATTTATTGTTTGTAGATTTTTTGATGATGGCCATTCTGACAGGTGTGAGGTGATACCTCATTGTAGTTTTGATTTGCATTTCTCTAATGATTAGTGATGTTGACCATCCTTTCATGTGTTTGTTGGCAATCTGTATATCTTCTTTGGAGAAATGTCTATTTAGGTCTTCTGCCCATTTTTGGATTGTGTTGCTTGTTTTTTTGATATTGAGCTGCATGAGCTGCTTGTAAATTTTGGAGATTAATCCTTTGTCAGTTGCTTCATTTGCAAATATTTTCTCCCATTCTGAGTGTTGTCTTTTCATCTTGTTTATGTTTTCCTTTGTTGTCCAAAAGCTTTGAAGTTTCATTAGGTCCCATTTATGTTTTGTTTTTATTTCCATTTCTCCAGGAAGTGGGTGAAAAAGGATCTTGCTGTGACTTATGTCATAGAGTGTTCTGCCTATGTTTTCCTCTAAGAGTTTGACAGTGTCTGGCCCTACATTTAGCTATTTAATCCATTTTGAGTTTATTTTTCTGTATGATGTTAGGGAGTGTTCTAATTTCATTCTTTTACATGTAGCTGTCCAGTTTTCCCAGCACCACTTACTGAAGAGACTGTCTTTTCTCCATTGTATATTCTTGCCTCCTTTATCAAAAATAAGGTGACCATACGTGCAAGGGTTTATCTCTGGGCTTTCTATCCTGTTCCATTGATCTATATTTCTGCTTTTGTGACACTACCATACTGTCCTGATTACTGTAGCTTTATAGTATAGTCTGAAGTCAGGGAGCCTGATTCCTCCAGCTCCATTTTTCTTTCTCAGGATTGCTTGGCTATTCAGAGTCTTTGTGTTTCCATATAAATTGTGAAATTTTTTTGTTCTAGTTCTCTGAAAAGTGCCATTGGTAGTTTGATAGGGATTGCACTGAATCTGTAGATTGCTTTGGGTAGTGCAGTCATTTTCACAATGGTGAATCCAAGAACAAAATATATCAGTCCACCTGTTTGTATCATCTTTAATTTCTTTCATCAGTGTCTTATAGTTTCCTGCATACAAGGATTTTGTCTCCTTAGATAGGTTTATTCTAGGTATATTATTGTATTTATTGCAGTGGTAAATGGGAGTGTTTCTTTAATATCTCTTTCAGATTTTTCATCATTAGTCTATAGGAATGCCAGAGATTTCTGTGCATTAATTTTGTATCCTGCTACTTTACCAAATTCATTGATTAGCTATAGTAGTTTTCTGGTAGCATCTTTAGGATTCTCTATGTATAGGATCATGTCATCTGCAAACAGTGACAGCTTTACTTCTTTTCCAATTTAGATTCCTTTTATTTCTTTTTCTTCTCTGATTGCTGTGGCTAAAACTTCCAAAACTATGTTGAATAATAGTGGTGAGAGTGGACAACGTTGTCTTGTTCCTGATCTTAGAAGAAAGGGTTTCAGTTTTTCACCATTGAGAATGATGTTGGCTGTGTGTTTGTCATATATGGCCTTTATTATGTTGAGGTAAGTTCCCTCTATGCCTACTTTCTGGAGGGCTTTTATCATACATTGATGTTGAATTTTGTCAAAAGCTTTTTCTACATCTATTGAGATGATAATATGGTTTTTCTCCTTCAATTTGTTAATATGGTTTATCACATTGATTTGTGTATATTGAACAATCCTTGCACTCCTGGGCTAAACCCCACTTGATCATGGTGTATGATCCTTTTAATGTGCTGTTGGATTCCGTTTGCTAGTATTTTGTTGAGGATTTTTATTTATGCTCATCAGTGATATTGGCCTGTAGTTTTCTTTCTTTGTGACATCTTTGTCTGGTTTTGGCATCAGGGTGATGGTGGCCTCATAGAATGAGTTTGGGAGTGTTCCTCCCCCTGCTATATTTTGGAAGCCTTTGAGACGGATATGTGTTAGCTCTTCTCTAAATGTTTGATAGAATTCGCCTGTGAAGCCTTCTGATCCTGGGCTTTTGTTTGTTGGCAGATTTTTAATCACAATCTCAATTTCAGTGTTTGTGATTGGTCTCTTTATATCTTCTATTTCTTCCTGGTTCAGTCTCGGAACATTGTGCTTTTCTAAGAGTTTGTCCATTTCTTCCAGGTTGTCCATTTTATTGGCATATTGTTGCTTGTAGTAATCTCTCATAAGCCTTTGTATTTCTGCAGTGTCAGCTGTTACTTCTCCTTTTTCATTTCTAATTCTATTGATTTGAGTCTTCTCCCTTTTTTTCTTGATGAGTCTGGCTAATGGTTTATCAATTCTGTTTATCTTCTCAAAGAATCAGCTTTTAGTTTTATTAATCTTTGCTATCGTTTCCTTCATTTCTTTTTCATTTATTTCTGATCTGATCTTTATTATTTCTTTCCTTCTGCTAACTTTGGGGGTTTTTTGTTCTTCTTTCTCTAATTGCTTTAGGTGCAAGGTTAGGTTGTTTATTCGAGATGTTTCCTGTTTCTTAAGGTAGGATTGTATTGCTATAAACTTCCCTCTTAGAACTGCTTTTGCTGCATCCCATAGATTTTGGGTCATCGTGTCTCCATTGTCATTTGTTTCTAGGTATTTTTTTATTTCCTCTTTGATTTCTTCAGTGATCTCTTGGCTGCTTTGTAGTGTGTTCTTTAGCCTCCATGTGTTTGTAGTTTTTACAGATTTTTTTCCTGTAATTGATATCTAGTCTCATAGTGTTGTGGTTAGAAAAGATACTTGATACAATTTCAATTTTCTTAAATTTACCAAGGCTTGATTTATGACCCAAGATATGATCTATCCTGGAGAATGTTCCTTGAGCACTTGAGAAGAAAGTGTATTCTGTTGTTTTTGGATGGAATGTCCTATAGATATCAATTAAGTCCATCTTGTTTAATGTATCATTTAAAGCTTGTGTCTCCTTATTTATTTTCATTTTGGATGATCTGTCCATTGGTGAAAGTGGGTTGTTAAAGTCCGTTACTATGATTGTATCAATTTCCCCTTTTATGGCTGCTAGTATTTGCCTTATGTATTGTGGTGATTCTATGTTGGGTGCATAACTATTTACAATTGTTATATCTTCTGGGATCGATCCCTTGATCATTATGTAGTGTCCTTCTTTGTCTCTTGTAATAGTCTTTATTTTAAAATCTATTTTGTCTGATATGAGAATTGCTACTCTAGCCTTCTTTTGATATCCATTTGCATAGTATATTTTTTGCCATCCCATCACTTTCAGTCTGTATGTGTCCCTAGGTCTGAAGTGGGTCTCTTGTAGACAGCATGTACACGGGTCTTATTTTTGTATTCATTCAGCCAGTCTATATCTTTTGGTGGGAGCATTTAATCCATTTACATTTTAGGTAATTATCGATATATATGTTCCTATTACCATTTTCTTAATTGTTTTTGGTTTGTTATTCATCTTTTCCTTCTCTTTTGTTTCCTGCCCAGAGAAGTTCCTTAAAATCTGTTGTAAAGCTGGTTTGGTGGTGTTGAATTCTCTTATCTTTTGCTTGTCTGTAAAGGTTTTAATTTACAGACAAGAATCTACAGAATCTGAATGAGATCCTTGCTGGGTAGAGTAATCGTTGTTGTAGGTTTTTCTCCTTCATCACTTTAAATATGTCCTGCCTGTCTCTTCTGGCTTGCAGAGTTTCTGCTGAAAGATCAGCTGTTAACCTTATGGGGATTCTCTCGTATCTTATTTGTTGTTTTTCCCTTGCTGCTTTTAATATTTTTTCTTTGTATTTAATTTTTGTTAGTTTGATTAATATGTGTCTTGGTGTGTTTCTCCTTGGTTTTATCCTGAATGGGATCCTCTGCGCTTTCTGGACTTGATTGATATTTCCTTTCCCATATTAGGGAAGTGTTGACCTATAATCTCTTCAAATATTTTCTCAGTCCCTTTCTTTTTCTTTTCTTCTTCTTCTGGGACCCCTATAATTTGAATGTTGGTGCATTTAATGTTGTCCCAGAGGTCTCTGAGCCTGTCCTCAATTCTTTTCATCCTTTTTACTTTATTCTGCTCTGCGGTAGTTATTTCCACTATTTTATCTTCCAGGACACTTATCCGTTCTTCTGCCTCAGTTTTTCTGCTATTGCTTCCTTCTAGAGAATTTTTAATTTCATTTATTGTGCTGTTCATCATTGTTTGTTTGCTCTTTAGTTCTTCTAGGTCCTTGTTAAACATTTCTTGTATTTTCTCCATTCTCTTTCCAACATTTTGGATCATCTTTACTATCACTACTCTGAATTTTTTTTCAGGTAAACTGCCTCTTTCCTATTCATATGTTTGGTCTGGTGGGTTTTTACCTTGCTCCCTCATCTGCTGTGTGTTTCTCTGTCTTCTCATTTTGCTTAACTTACTGTGCTTGGGGTCTCCTTTTCGCAGGCTGCAGGTTCATAGTTCCCATTGTTTCTGGTGTCTGTCCCCAGTGGCTAAGGTTGGTTCAGTGGGTTGTGTAGGCTTCCTGGTGGAGGGGACTAGTGCCTGTGTTCTGGTGGGTGAGGCTGGATCTTGTCTTTGTGGTGGGCAGGACCGCATCCGGTGGTGTGTTTTGGGGTGTCTGTGACCTAATTATGATTTTAGGCAGCCTCTCTGCTAATTGGTGGGGTTGTGTTCCTGTCTTGCTAGTTGTTTGGCAAACGGTGTCCAGCATTGTAGCTTGCTGGTCGTTGAGTGGACCTGGGTCTCAGCGTTGAGATGGAGATCTCTGGGAGAGCTTTCACCATTTGATATTACATGGAACTCGGAAGTCTCTGGTGGACCAATGTCCTGACCTTTGCTCTCCCACCTTAGAGGCACAGGCCTGACACCTGGCCGGAACAGCTAGACCCTGCCAGCCACATGGCTCAGAAGAAAAGGGAGAACAAAGAAAGAAAGAAAAGAAAAGAAAGTTATTAAAATAAAAAAAAATTTAAATTATTAAAAATAAAAAAATTACAAGTAATAAAAAAGAAAAAATAAAAGGACAGACAGTACCCTAGGACAAATGGTAAAAGCAAAGCTATACAGACAAAATCACACACAGAAGCATACACGTACACACTAATAAAAAGAGAAAAAGGAAAAAAATATCTATATATATAAAAAAAGGAAGAGAGCAACCAAATCAATAAACAAATCTACCAACGGTAATAAACTCTAAATACTAAACTAAGATAAACATAAAACCAGAAATATATTAGGTGCAGAAAGCAAACCCCAAGGCGTTTGTTCTTCGCTCAGACAGGACGGGGTTAAAGGAGCCGCTGACTCGGAGGCTCTGGCTCACTCAGGCCGGAGGGGAGGGAGGGGCACGGAGTGCGGGGCGGGCCTGCCGCGGCAGAGGCCGGCGCGACATTGCGCCGGCGTGACGTTGCACCAGCCTGAGGCGCGCCGTGCGTTCTCCCGGAGGAGTTGACCCTGGATCCCGTGACCCTGGCAGTGGCGGGCTGCAGAGGCTCCCCGGAAGGGGGGTGTGGAGAGTGACCTGTGCTCGCACACAGGCTTCTTGGTGGCGGCAGCAGCAGCCTTAGCGTCTCCCGCCCGTCTCTGGGGTCCGCGCTTTTAGCCGCGGCTCGCGCTCGTCTCTGGAGCTCCTTTAAGCAGCGCTCTCAATCCCTTCTCCTCGCGCACCAGGAAACAAAGACGTAAGAAAAAGTCTCTTGCCTCTTCGGCAGGTGCAGACTTTTCCCCGGACTCCCTCCCGGCTAGCCGTGGCGCACTAACCCCCTGCAGGCTGTGTTCACGCCGCCAACCCCAGTCCTCTCCCGACGCTCCGACCGAAGCCCGAGCCTCAGCTCCCAGCCCCGCCCGCCCCGGCGGGGGAGCAGACAAGCCTCTCGGGCTGGTGAGTGCTGGTCGGCACCGATCCTCTGTGCTGGAATCTCTCCGCTTTGCCCTCCTCACCCCTGTTGCTGCGCTCTCCTCCGAGGCCCCGAAGATTCCCCCCTCCGCCACCCGCAGTCTCCGCCCGCGAAGGGGCTCCTAGTGTGTGGAAATCTTTCATCCTTCACGGCTCCCTCCCGCTGGTGCAGGTACCGTCCCTATTCTTTTGTCTCTATTTATTCTTTTTTCTTTTGCCGTACCCAGGTACGTGGGGGGTTTCTTGCCTTTTGGGAGGTCTGAGGTCTTCTGCCAGCGTTCAGTAGGTGTTCTGTAGGAGTTGTTCCACGTGTAGATGTATTTCTGATGTATTTGTGGGGAGGAAGGTGATCTCCACGTCTTGCTCCTCCGCTATCTTGAAGGTCTCTGGAAATAGGGTCTTAATCAAGTTGATATGAGGTCATACTGCATTAGAATGGACCCTAATCCAATGACTGGTTTCCCTTTAAGAGGAGGGTGATGTGAACAAAAAGACACAGGGACGTATAAGGGGAATGTCATGTGACAACAGAGGCAATGTTTGGAGTGACACCGCTACAAGCCAAGGAACACCAAGGATTGTTGCAACCCCAAAAGCTAGGAAGAGGCAGGGAATGATGCTTCCCTACAACCTGCAGAGGGGGCAGGGTCCTGCTGACACCGTGATTTCAGACTTCTGGTCTTTAGCACTGTGAAAGAATACATTTCTCCTATTTTTAAGCCACAAAGTTTCTGGCACGTTTTTATGACATCCCTAGGAAACTAGTACACATGGTGTCAAGAGGTGGGAAACAAGGCAATCTCAAAACAAACAAACAATCAAACAAAAAAACAGGGAATGAACTGAAATAGTCAGTGGTGCTGGATGATTCAAAGAGAAAATGTCTTAATTTCTGTACATAATGCTTTTCTACCTAGCATTCTTCACTGAGACAAATTAAGTTAGGCAGAATAAGGATATTTTTAGACAATCAATGATTCATAAACCCTATGTACCATTCCTTAGCTGAGGATGTACTTCAAACAAATGAAGAATTAAACCATTAAATGGAAGGATATGATGTCTAGAAAATAATATACCATATTCAGCAAGCAAATGATGGGATATCTCAGGAGGACAGCTTTGTACAGGCTTATAAAGCAACCAGCGTAGATTTTAGAAAAATGGAAACCATCAGAATAAAAGTCTCTTTGGGAAAAAAAAAAAAAGATTTGTCAGTCTTCTTAAAATGTTTACACAAAGTTGAAATTGGATACTTTGATAATGAAAAGAGCAGAACAGATGGCAAATAGAAACTCTCAGACAAAATGCACAAGGCATTAGATATAATCATAATATACTCTTTAGATATGTACTGACCAGAATTAACATAGCATCATGTAAGTATATAGGTATATATTTATATATATTCATATTTTTTATATGTAGTAGATTTATATATTTGCATTACTTTAATTTTAAAGGAGGAGAGACACAGGACAATATAGTTATTTAAGTAGATAATTTCTCATTTATCAAGTCAAAAGTTCATAAGTTAATATATAGCAGTAAATCAATTTTTGGTGTAGTTAAAACCAGACTAACAAAGAGGGTGTGTGTGTGTGTGTGTGTGTGCATTTGGTGGGAGATTTCAATTGACAATATTTCATTGCTTTAGACATACAAAAATAACAATTTCCTGTGATTCAACCTTGTAGTTTTTGACATGGTTTGAATTAATCAGATCTAAATCCAGGTCTCTAATGACAAAGGGTCTTAATATTTCCTTCAAATTTCTATAAACTAGCTAATGTTGGGAGAATTTAAAAGATATTTCTTTTAGTTCATGGTAATCTGAGGATCCAAGTTGTACTTTACTCACAGATCTTCTTTCATGGGCTATCAAAGATCGTCCTTATGTAATTAAGCCTAGTCTGGGTGCTTGGTGACTCGAGGAATAATTAATGTATCACAGAAAGGAAGTTCTATTTGGATAAAAAGGAAAAAGGAATCCTGACCCTGCTGGTCTGTTGGGGTCCAATTTGAAATCCCAGTGGACAAGTTCGAGACTGAGGAGAAATAGAAATACACAAATAAACATGTGATAACCAAGGAAGTTTTTCCTGTTTTAAAAACCAAGTCTCCAGTTTAAGTCCCATATGGAGCAATGTCCAGCATTATGTTAATTGCACAGCAAAGGAGAGAGTTTGCTAACTAGGTGATGAAGATAGCATACTACTACTTGTTCCTGGCATTCAAGAAATCAAGAAGTTTCTGTGTGCCCTGGGAAGGACATATGTAGCTGCTGAAAACCTCATTTAGTTGACAGAGACCTGGGATGGGTTTGCATGTGGTCAGCTGTCAGCAGCAGTGGTTTTTATGTCATAACAAGAGACAGATGAATGCATTCATCTCAGCGGATGCCAGTACAGAGACTAATCAAGCCAACATCTAATGGCAATGACCAGGCAAAAAGACAGTACTAGGTACCTACTCTTAACCTTCTTACAGAGAAGGATGGTCAGATTTCCTCTACTTCCCCTTGAATATGAGAAAATACAAAATTTTAGTTGGACTCAGAATGAACTGAAATTTAACCAAGGGAGATTTTTTAAAGAAGATAAAAAATCAAGATAAAATTAAGCGATGAGTCTAAATTTATTTTCTATAAAGTAGGCTGGGGACTTATAAGGAAGATTAAATGACTTCTAGAAAATCAGAAAAAAAATTGACCTTGTATAACGGATTTGTGTGATTAAATTTTTGACCTTGACTACAATATAATTTGTATAAATTTGAGTTAAAGGTTTTAAACAAACGAATTTTTCTCTAAGCTTACAATACTTAAAAGATCACAAGGAGAAGATAAAGAAAGGAAAGTCTCAATTTCTCTTTTCTATTCCCTTTGTTATTAATCTGTGGTTTATGAGTCAAGCAAGTGAAATGTCTCAAGTTTAAGACATAATCATAAAGAAAGTAGAAAGTACTTCTTTGTATGTCATCAGAAGTTTAACTGGTCAAAAGTAGATGAACTGACATTTGGAACTTCAACTAAATTGAGCTGTTATCTAGGGACAACCACCCTGAATCTTTGAAGAGGCAGAAATTCAATTTGCATATGGAACATACATATTTCAATGATTATCACTAACCAAACCTTGGAGGAACATCTGTTCAGCCCAACCACATCTTAAATCTCATGCTTATTTCACTTTATTGTAATAATCCCTCTACACAAAGTTAATCATTTTCCCTGAATGAAATAAGACCAATCCTTCTAAAAAAGAGTACAGAAGACAAAACTTACTAAAATTGTACGAGTGAATATTAAGGTCTGCTATGTAATGCAATAAATAATCCTAGGAACAAAAGCTGAATTTACATTAGAACATGCCATCACAGCCTAAGTAAACACAATGATTATCTTATGCATTACGGTGACATAACTAAAATAAACTATTGGGACAAACTAATTTGCCTAAATACTAACAGCCTGCCTATGAATAACAATTACTGCCCTTAACGTGTTAGGAAATGAATCTATACGAACTCAGAAGTAGGTGGAAAGGGGGCCAAAATTTAGATAAGTGCTTATCACTGCAATAATTTTTCCTCCGTTATGGACTCAACTATGCACCTGACATGCTTATAACTCAGTTGCTAAAGTGCTGTATACTGACAACCAGGGCAGTTCTCTCCTGAGGCAGTTAAGGAGGTGATCTGCCATAAAATTCTTTCCTATATTTTATCATCCATTAGATGACAGAGAGAGAGTTTAACCTAAGACTACTGCTTAAGATTTGTGAGAACAGAAGGGAATGTGCAAATGTCCCCACTAGCTATTAGAACCAGACTGATATGATTATGGGATACAAATAGTGCCACAGAGGAATTCATTAGAGGTTTGGTATTTTTTAACTTGTAATTACTGTAGTATGGATTATACAGTGTAGGAAATAGATCTCAATATTATAGCGTCTTTGGGAAAGAATCCAGGAAGGGAAATTTGATACAAATGTTTCAAGTAATAATAAAAATGAATAAGCTGAAAACAGTTGAAAATAATATTTGCAAAGACACAAAAAGAATAGTGCTTCCGTTTACTAAAATTCTAAATGGGAATCAAGAATCACTCAAACATGATTCTTGCAGAGTTTGGTTTCGATTCCTGGTCAGGGAACTAAGACCCCGCAAGCCGTGCAGCATGGACAACAACAACAACAGCACCAACAAAAACAAAGAATGACTCAAACATACTTTAATGTTTAGTATTAACATTTTATTGAAAAATTAGCTGATTAAAAGCTGCACGTTGGCAAGAGCAAAAATTTGTACAAACTAATGGGAGCTAGTAAAGGCCATGTTTTCTGTTTATATTGATTATTCACAAAGTAACGAAACAAAACACTAACAAGCAAAAAGATAACCAGTGACATGCATAATTATTTTCCTGTATGGATTATCTTCATTTCTGCTTTTACCATGAAATTTAAAAAGAAAATCTTTAAAGTGCTCATATCCATTTCCATAGTCCTGCAAATGACATTCAAAAACTAAAATAAGAAGAGCATAATTCTGATATTACGTTGCATGAGAGAGTGTGATAATAGCAATGACCAATATAGTTCACTAATCTAGAACTGAACTTACAGTACAGACTTTTCTTATTCTACCTTAAACCTACTATCACAAAGAATCTCTCTACAAACCAAATTCTGATCACATAGTCAGTAGTAGCCAGAGGCCAACAATTCTTTTATAAATCAAAACTATTTGAATTATGTTTTGATACTTATTTTCTTTACTTCTTTGAAATATGATTTTAAAAATACACAAGCAAAACATCATTCAAGATGACTGACTCAAGACTCAGATCTTAGTTTGTTTTTTTTTTTTTGAGGTATGCGGGCCTCTCACTGCTGTGGCCTCTCCCGTTGCGGAGCACAGGCTCTGGATGCGCAGGCTCAGCAGCCATGGCTCACAGGCCCAGCCGCTCTGCGGCATGTGGGATCCTCCCGGACCAGGGCCCGAACCCGTGTCCCCTGCATCGGCAGGCGGACTCTCAACCACTGTGCCACCAGGGAAGCCCAGATCTTACATTTTGAAGTGGATGTTATTTACCCATAGACTCATGTCTACTCTTTGCCTTCCCAATAAGAAGATAGAAGGAAAGAACTCTCTATTTTGAGGCACTTGAAATGAAGTTTTTACTCCTCTGATTAAATGGTTTGCTCTTCTAACACAAATCTCATCCCACATAGGACATTAAATATGTTTTTCTTTCTGATTGAAATACCTTTCTCTTCCAGGTAATTTGGTAACCTGGATTTATTCAGTCAATGTTCCTACAAAAATAGGATTATTTGAATTTGTTTTATATATCTGCAAGATTTAATATAACCCTCATATACACGGGGATCAGATCAAGTCTTGCTTTTTCTCCCTGTTTTTATGTGATCAATCATGTGGCTTACAGCATAAATTTCAATTGGTATCAAAAGAGATCAAACTCTGGCAGCTATATAAAACCAATGAGGTTAAGTAGGCAGTAAAAAAATAAATGCTGAAGTGTTCATTTCTCTGTCTGCTTTACTACCAGTGATTCTGTTTCCTACCTTGCCTATTTGACTGCCATTTCTTCAGAAAAGAAGTTGTAAGTACTTCTGAAAGAAGTAAAACTAAAACCAAGAAAACTTGAAGCCAAATCCAGTCTCTGTACACCGACACCGAACTCAATCTCGGAGACAGAGTTTTGGGTGAAGTAGAAAAGAATAGCTTTATTGCTTTCCCAGGCAAAGGGGGCCACAGAGGGCTAATGCCCTCTAAACTGTTGATCCCAACACTGAGGGGCTAGTGAAGAGTTTCATAGGAATGGTTCAAAGTGGGCATGATCGGCTCGTGGACATTCTTCTGATGGGTTGGTGGGGAGGTAAGTGGGAGTTGGCATCACCAACCTTCTGGTTCCAACCAGTCTGGGGTCCGTATGCTGTGGGCAGCAAACCCTTAAGTTCTCCCACCTGGTAGGGGTTTCAGAATCTGCAAAACAGCTCAAAGATATTGTTCTGTGTATCCCTTGAGGGGGAACCAGGACCCTGCCCCAAGGCTGCACTATTGTTTCCTGACTGCTCCTCTCTTGTCTCACATCCCCTCCCTTCCCTAATTAGCCACTGTTTGAACCTGCCCGTTGGAACTCAGGGAAGGGCTTGGAGGCTGAATGAAGCCCATTTCCTGTAATCAAGAGATGGCAGATGCAGAAAGGCTTTGGTGCTCAGGAACCCCACAGGGTCCTGCTGGGTATCAAACTCAGCTGCCACCTGTAGAGTCTATAGAGAGATCAAAATGAGCTAAGTGGCAATATAATTGTATGTAAGGCAGTGAAAATGCCTTTATTGACATTCCTGTACATTTAATACAACATAAAGCTGACAGGATCCATACATTTTTCCACAATTAGTTTTGTGCTCCAATTTCTATTCTCTGCAGAGCTCAAATAGTTCTAAAATAAGTGTAGAGGTAAGCAGTTCTTTGAGTACTAAACAGTTATTAAAGATACAACAGCATTTGACCTCAATCTCACGCCACAAATGACTTTGAATTATAGAATTTTACAGTTGGCTGTTACAGAAGAGGCATCTGCTATACAGAGAAGTAAGTGACTCATCTTTGTGGCCTGGGAGAGTTTGACATCAAAATAATCTGTAACTTTGGACAAGAAGGTTGTATAAACTATTTCTCAATGAAATAGCACTTGTATCGTATTGTATTTTTTTCTCATGTCTAGGGCTACGCTCTCCTCGTATTGATATTTTTTTTTTCTCTCAAATACTAATGTAGCCATGTTTCCCACAGAGCATCCCGGTGCCCTCTCTTTTTCCGGGCTGCTCGTGGTTAGCTCTGTCGATGTGTGGTTCTGCTGTAATTCTGACCAGTAGGTGATAAATGGAAGAGATTGCGTATCAACTCTAAGCTAAAACAGAGAGAAGCAGAGGCGGTTCTGTCCTCTTGCTCTGCTCTGATGGTGTAGGAAGTCACATGATATGGTAGACAGAGTCCAGAGCCATCAGGGAAGAGGGGGCCCTGGGGAGTCACCCAACTTCCTCCAGACTTTGCCTGAGCCAGAAATAAATATGTTAAACTTCTGTGGTTTATTGATTAAATTAATACTGCAACACAGCTTAGTCTGATCTGGGGTGGCCTCGGCCTTCAGCTGCTTGAAGCAGGGTTTTAGTTCCCAGCCAGAGACTGAGGTCGGGCCATGGCAGGGAGAGCACCGAATCCTAGCCACTAGACCAGTGGTCAGTGACAAGGCCCTGGCCCTACGGTTTTGCAGAAAAGAATCCCCGCAGAGAGAGTAGTGAAACAAGTAAACTGTTTATTAGGAGGAAAAGAGTACAGTACGTGTGGAGAGAGTCACGCACTCATGGCAGTTTAAATCACTTCTACGGTGCATTTCTTCCAAGTTTCCAAGTATCTCAGGATTTTCCCACATGTGCATGTGCATCTCTTAGCCAAGATAGATTCTACCGAGGAGGCTTATGGGTAGGTTTGGCCACTTGGCAACTCCCCTTTTGACCTCCAAGGAGCCTTTCTGCACATGAGTAGTCGGGGAGGTCTCCTGACTTCGAGAATGAGGAATATGTAATCTCTTATCTTCTATCTGGATGGGGCCCAGCCTCCTCTTTCAATTGTCCTGTTATTCCCAGCTCAGAGTATAGGTCCCCAAGAATGAACTCAAACCGTTTGCCCTGAGGGCCCATCTATCTCCTGCCTCAAGACCATCCTTACTAACTCATTCCACAAGGTCTTGCCTCTACCTTTCTACTCCCTGGAGCTGCTATTCTACGCTCTATGTTCCTTTTACCATCGAGCTCATCCCTAGTGTAGATTAGTTTACTGTTTGCAGTGCCAGCCAATCCTAATTCCCTTTCACTCCTCAATTTCTTTTTATCAATGTATTTATTTTGTTGAAATTGTTGTTGTTCAAACATAATCTCATAATTAGGAAATCTGTTTCATCCTCTGTATCTTGTGAGACCAGTTGACATTATTGAGCTCTTTCTCCTTTAAAGGTATTTCTAGCGTCCATTACTAGAGATAGCAAATCTTCTACTCGTTCTCTCCTTCTGCAAAACTGCCTCTTTCCTGTCCTTTAAAGCAAATAAACACAGACCTTTCCACAAAGACCTGATGTCAGCCTTATTTTCCTTCTTTCTTTACAAAAATAATATACTTATTTTATTTTGTATATAGCATTCTCTTGAATTTCATATCTACATATAAAATAAATTATGAAAGCTCCACTAGAGTATTTGGCCATTATCTCAAACTCAGATGCCTTACACTGGGCTCATGGCTTTCTCCACCATTTTCCTTCCAAACCTGTTTTGTAGGAATGAACATCTATTCATCATCTAGACTTTAAAACTAGAATTAGTTCTCTCAACTTCTCCACGCTCCATCCCTGGTCTCCGTCTCATTAGTTCTGCTTCCATCTGTCTCTTACCATGTCAGTTTCTGCTTTTCCCAGTCCCACTTAGCTAGGCACTGGTAGTAGCTCCATTCAGAGGCCAAGACAATTTGAATTAAAATAGACAATAAGACTAGATAAAAGAGTTTGTGCATTTTAAAACTAGTTGTAGTCCCATGAGCTAAGAACAAAATGTGTCTAAAAACTTACTTAGTCAGCAGGAAACTATGGCCTTCGCTAGTCCCCATAGGTCTGTACAAACTATTTTATAGGGTTAATGCTTCACTTTGTTGAATATAATTCTTATTTTATATAAGACCACTTATCCAAGGCTCCAAAAGTCTTTCCAACCTGTTCATTCCTCTCTCCATGGTGGAAAAAGGGGTAGCTTAACTCTCTTCTTTCTATTATTAGCTGTTGGCATTCTAATGCACATAGAAGGCCTACACTGTTTAACTCATTGGATTCAAAAATCAACACCCTGGTTTTCTTTATGCCACTATTTTCAGAGTTTAATCATCTCTCACATAGACTATAATAACTTCTTAATTTCATACCTCACTCTTCCAAATTTAACATGGCTTTATAATTAGGCTCAAACCTAAATACTAAATTATAGATATTACATATGCATTCTTTGCATCAGTTTGCATATATAAATAGGGTGACTATTACCACATAATGTATTATAAAAACTAGAAAACTACTGAGAAAAACAGGTGATAGAGCATAGGGATAACAAACATAAATCAAATCTATCCCTGGAAAACTGAGATCTATAGCCAACCTGACACATAATTTTTACCTTGCCTCATAATTTTCTACTTGTGCACAATTGATCATCCCTCCCCTGGAATAATCCATATTGGAATACTGATCACAATTAATTCTAGCATATGTGTAACTTTCTTTACATTTTTTCATCCTCCAAGCATTAAGCTCATTATTTAGATCTTTTTAGGTTGTAAATAACAGAAACCCAACTCAAATGAACTTACTGGGAAGTCCCGAGGTGAACTGAGATACAGCCATGAATGGGTAGAATCGTGGGCCCTCCTGCACTGAGCTCCAGCTTCTTTCCCTTTAACCATAGCTAGGTCTTCCGTGCAGCAAGAGGAGGAGGGACATAGCTTCAGAAGGCAACAGCTTCCGTGATAACAAATCGAAATCCAGGAGGAAAGAGAGCGGATCCTTCTCCCAACATAGGTACAAGAACCACAAAGAAGGGATTTTACTGATTTGGTTTTGGTCCTTTGTATATTTCTGAGCCAACTATGGTGGCTTGGAGGCCTTGGTCACATTTCCACCCTCACAGGTAGGAGGACAGCGTACCACCTAACTGGCTTCCACCATAACCACAATGAAGGAAGGCTTTCACCAGAAAATGGGAACAGGAGTTTAGACAGAGTGCAAAGAGCCACTGGAGCAGAATTACGTAGTGACAACAAATCTGTAAGTTTGGACATATGTGTTTGAGTCTTTGCCCTATGACTTGCCAGCTACCTTCCTAAGCTTTATCTATAAAATATGTTGCTAGGGAGATACAAGATCATTTCTTTCAACAGCTCAGAGTTGAAGCACTCTTTTTGTTATTGACGTGATCACTGCCCCTTTTTCTCTTGATGTGTCATTGACCGTGTTGTCTTATTTCTCTCATTGCACTAAGCTTCTTGCAGTCGGGGTCCATATCTTTTTCATCTTCTTATCCCCATAATACCTAGCATGACTTCCTGCTCTAATTAGGCACTCACTACATAACCCTTGACTGCACTTTGCCTTTTCCTATACCTTACATCACTCATGATTATCTTTTTTCCCTGAAAAATGGTCAGCTCCCCAGAAGCAAAGGTTCTTGCCTCATTCTTTGTATCTCTTAAAAGAGTTTAGGGAATATGTTGTGTACTTTGGATATATAATAAACTTATGAATAAACTCAGATGAAAACATGATGTATATAACATGGTGGGTCACCCAGTATCACTCCCTTCAGTGGAAACCTTACAAGAATAAGCAATATCTATGCTTACAAAGGATGCGTGCCCTAAACATCCTCTGATGTGTGCCTGTTAGTTCTGTACCCTCTCTTTATGATATTCGTATGCCTTAAAGAGTGAGAAAGAGCTTTACAGTAAGAGCATTACAAACCTAAGGTCATTTTGATTAAAGTTAACCAATCTGAGTTCATATTTTTACTGAAAGCAATTTTTTTCTAAGTTCCAAATTTCTACAGCCTCCTCCTTTCCATTCTCACCATCAAAAAGCTGCTAACACTCTTCTAATTTTGATTTGTTTAAAGGAAAAAAGGGGTGAAGAGTTCATGCAGTCATTTTTATACGCCACAAATAAAATAACTCTGCTTCTCTTTCGGCACATGCAGGAGTATGAAAAGCCTCTCAGATTCCTGACAGAACTGTCATTGTTTACCATGAGCACTGTCATAGCTGTGTGCCTTGTCATTCTATACAGCAGGGCATGGGCTGGCACCCTGCCTCATGCTGATTGGCGGAAGGGAAGCCTCTTATCTTACTTCCCAGGATAATTCCTGGGGAAAGTGTGCTCCCTAGTGTTAGGAGAGGCTTAATGGCTAGAGGGTTCCAGCTGACCACACAGGAAGAAGGTGGATGTTCATTTCTCAACACTCTCTACTTACACCTTGTGTAGTTGTCAGGCTGTCCATCCTTCTAACTAGTTGTGTTGCAGATTTGACATTCCACTGCAACAAAAGACATAAACAGAATTTCTATATGCCTTCCAGAAATCATCTGAATCTTAGATGTTTTGGTGATTTTCAAGAAGGTTGACATCTTCATGGAAGACATTAATAATTATTACATTTATGACGCCCAAATACAAATCCCAACTTATTCTCCTCCTTCCTTACCTGCTTTAAAATTGTATCCATAGCGTGGAAGTAAAAAACTCTCTTTCCCACTTACATTTTTGTGTAAAATCAATGTTTCTCTTTTGTTGAATTGCAACTTTTTGTAAATAAGTTATTTCACATATAGGAAAATGAAAGATGTAATAACTGATAAAGAAATTAGTCGGGCTATATGTATACATATAGCTGATTCACTTTGTTATACAGCAGAAACTAACACAACACTGTAAAGCAATTATACTCCAATAAAAATGTTAAAAAAAAAAGAAATTAGTAATTAAGAGGCAGAAGTGAGTTATACATCCCACTATTTTTCTAATTAAAAGTTATTTAGGGCTTCCCTGGTGGTGCAGTGGTTGAGAATCTGCCTGCCAATGCAGGGGACACGGGTTCAAGCCCTGGTCAGGGAAGATCCCACATGCCGCGGAGCAACTAGGCCCGTGAGCCACAACTACTGAGCCTGCGCGTCTGGAGCCTGTGCTCCGCAAGAAGAGAAGCCGCAATAGTGAGAGGCCCACACACCGCGATGAAGAGTGGCCCCCGCTTGCAACAACTAGAGAAAGCCCTCGCACAGAAACGAAGACCCAACACAGCCAAAAATAAAAATAAATTAATAATTAAAAAAAATTTTTTTTAAGTTATTTAATTCAAAGTATTTTCACTGAAAGATTTATTTTGCTGGAATAATTACAGATTATAGCTCCTAGAAGTAAAGTTTTATTTTTCTCTAGAAAAATATCTGCCGAAATGTTTTGGATTCTTTTGATGTTATTTTTAATAAATATGCTGGAGTTATTTATTTCTCCACGCACCTGCACGTATGCGTTTTGCTTACAGAGTAGTTTGATGGTGGAGATCCCATCTCACACCTCAGGAATTTACTTCCGCGCTTCAGCATTATGTTGTTAGTGTTGGTATTTATAAAACAAAACAAAAACAGAATAAAACCTAAAAAAACCTTAATAAAAAGGCTAAAGATTTTTCTTTAAGTCATTGGTATTAGTTGGTTATGTATTTTAATGATCTGATAGTCACCTTTTAAAAAGTCATTCGAATAAGCATCACTATTCTCCAAGATTCTTTGGCAAATATGTTTGTCCCAGGACACACACTATACCTTAATTTAGGGTTTATCAAAGTAATTGTGATGTCAAATACAGATACATGACTGTCAGAAACATTCTCGCTGTTATAAAATGAAGAGAAGGTTAGTCTGTTTCAGGTAAATAAATGTTTCCTAGGTATCTGATATAACAAGTTTTGCTATCCAAGAAAAAACAACTGAAAATATTAAATAACATTAAGAATACTCTAATATTTTGTAGAATCATATGCTGAATATTATAGAAATAGGGACAAAA
Organism: Delphinapterus leucas; assembly: GCF_059928025.1. Classification (NCBI taxonomy): domain Eukaryota; kingdom Metazoa; phylum Chordata; class Mammalia; order Artiodactyla; family Monodontidae; genus Delphinapterus; species Delphinapterus leucas. Next base: position 8,027,463 of record NC_143146.1, read on the forward strand.
TTGAAATAATTAAATTCTACTGGGTCCCTATGACTAATCCTACTTTATTCAAGGACCCTGGAAAAAAGACACAAATAAACCCGTATGGAATTTTCTGCATTTACTGCAAGTGGGCAAAAATTACAATTATTTACTTGTTACATATTAGAAGGGGCTATGAAAGGAGTGCCTACAACTTCTATCTTTAGCTCTCAGACTGACTTATGTAGTTATTTACATAGGCTCTCCAGTCTTAGGAATTTGCAATACCCTCTCCATACTTGTTAAACAAACTGTACATGATATAACAGTGTGAGTATATATTAGATGAAAATAATCTAATATTATTTTGAGATCAGTAAAATGACCATACTGTTTTAGAATCTATCAAAGTAAGGCAATGTTTGCATGTAGAACTTTGTTAGATGTTTATCTGTGCACAAGAAGTTATTAAATTAAGCTCATTTTCAGCCACAACTCTCAGTTCTAGGGATCTGTGATTTGTGAGTTAAAAAAAGAAGGAGAACTTACAGAAAATACTATAATTAGTGAATAAAATGTTTGACCATTCCAAAATGAAGCCAAATATATTACTTGCACCCAGTGTCTGGCCCTTGCCCACCCCTCAAAGTTACATTAGTGAGTTGATGATGGATGGTGAGAATACTTAAAAATCATACTTATAGGATTAATCCATTTTTGCTTAAATGTGTACTTCTTTTATAATCTTGTGTACCTAACTGGAATTATTTTTGTTACCTCTTTTAGGGAGAGGGAAGGGGGACGGGCTATACAGGGCTAGGGGACAAAAAAGTACAAACTATTAGGTATAAAGTAAGCTACAAGTATATACTGCACAACACGGAGAATATAGACAATATTTTATAATAACTATAAATGGAGTATATAACCTTTAAAAATTGTGAGTCACTATATCGTACGTCTGTAACGTACAATATTGTATATCAACTATACTTCAATGAGTAAGTAAATAAATAAAACCAACAAAAAAAGGAAAATAATCAATAAAATGTTGTAGTTTGGGGGGGCGGCTAAATACATAACAACCTTGTTTTTCAATTAGAGATAATCCCAGGAGTTAGACAGATGGAGATTAAATATTACCTTTATTACCTAAAATAGTATATGTTGGAGAAGGTGAATTTTCTGATACGCACTCAAGCCTTAGGTATTCTCCTCCAAAGCGACACAGTAGAAAAGCAGAGAATGAATGCCCTCCGTAGGTAAGACCATACCAGAAAGATGAAGACAAGAACCACTCAGCCAGGGAGCTAACCCTAACCCCCAACACTTACCCGTGAGATATGTCACATCTTCGAGCAGCAGAAGGGAGCCAGGGATGCTGTTGCTCTAATGGATCTCCCTCCTTATTATAGGAAAGAAGCCTGCCCCCTCCCCATCCTCAACAACAAAAAATAACATTCCCCAGCGGAAACTGAAATTACTTGGATTTCTTGAAACCACTACACCTTCTCTTTAAAGCTGGTCACAAACCTTTTTTGGTGTTCAAAAAATTCCACAAATAGTCTTGGAAATTAGTTCCGATTCGTAACAACCAAATCTAGAGATGACTTTGCTTGCCAAATATACTGTTCCAAAGCAAATTAATCACTTGACTATCAGAGAGCTTCTTTGGGTCTGACAGTTTTGCTAAATCCCAGGAAAATTCAAATGGCATATTGTGAGAGTTAAATAGAATCTCTCTCTTTTTTTGCTTTCAACTTAATTTATTTTAGAAAATAGGCAGTATTTGAGATTTAGGTTAATGTTTTCCCATAAATGCAATGAAACTAATATTTGCATAAAGTATCTATAATCCCATATACAAACATTGTGTGGTTTCCCTTTTTCTATCCCATATTTCAAAAGCATTACAATTTAGCTGTAGATATTAAATCACATTAAAATCTGCATAGTAACATCAAATTTCAGTCTGCCTGTTCGTTTCATATCCATATGATACCATGGGAGACTTTTGTCAAGAGTGAAGTTGAAACTGTTTAAATATTTCCTGTTTGGGAAAGAGAGCTCTTGGAATTAGGCAATAGTCTATGCTTACTGACATGGATCAATTAGCTTCAGCTGTAAGGAAAAGACAGGGTGTGGATCATGAACCAGGCTGAACGTGTCACTTTCCAAATTTGAGATGATACAAAACCGGGAGGAATAAGCAATATAACAGTTGATGACAAGATTGAGATTCAGGTTATCTCAAAAGACTGGAATGCTGGATGAATACCAAGAATATGAAATTTGATCAGATGAATCTTAAGCCATGCTTTGGGTTTAAAACAAGAGAAAAAGAAATGGAAAGTAGTGGATAGTGCAGACAGTAGTTCATGGTTATAAGATCTGACTTGGCCATAACTCAATAATCACCAACAGTGCAAAGAGGCTGCTAAAAACAAAAGCATATGTTGCATTAGAAGAAGCTGACTGTACAGAACTGTGGATAGCATAGACCTCATTTTGAAATGTTATGTGTACACATCTGAAATACTAGGTTTGATATGTGAAACAGGAGGTTAATGAGTAAAGGCAGAATTTTATGGTAAAACAACTGAAAGTGTTAGATTGTTAACTTGAAAAAAAGAATATTTTTGAAAAAAAAAGCATGGTGACCAATTTCAAGTATTTAATGGCTTCCTTGCAGAAACATAAAGGACTACCTTTGTCCTAATACTTTAAAGAACAGGACTAAAAATTAGTAATCAAGTTAGATTTGAGTACATTACATTTCAGTACTTACTACATAGTAATAGCACAGTTAACAGCGTTGAATGAATTAATGACCAAACAAAGAATTTTGTCACACTTTAGTTTATGAAACAGTGAGACAGGCTGCTTAATAAGATGGTGACTTTTCATTCACAGAGGGATATTCAAGTATAAGATTATTAATGTTTCAAATTTTGTTGATTTGGTCAACGGGTTATTCCAATATCCTTCCTTATTTCCTCTAATTCTATTCTCTATAACTACTTCATTTTTCACCATAAAACAGCTCTATATAAGTCTATGTTTGTTTCCATTTCTTGAAGAGTCTTAGGAGGCATGCTTAAAATGGAGAAAATAAGTAACTCTCCAATAAAGGATTCTTAGTGATGATAATTTTACAACAGCCAAGACCAATTAATTGGAAATCTAGTAATCTTTACTATAAAATCTTCAGTCAAGAGAAAGAGATGTTCTCCTGTCATTTACCCACCACATTTATGCCTTAGCAGTGGAAGGATACATTTCATATGGAAGGTTCCTGATTTTGTGTGTATGACAGTCTGTGTGGGTGACATCATTAAAATTTTTGACCAATGTTACTATCAGCTCATCAGCACAATTCACCAAAGTCTCATTTGCTGTGTATCTTTAAAATTTGCCTTCTTTTTTCCTGGTCTAGTGTTCTGCTAGTACAGAAGTTCTGAGGCCAAATATCTACTCCTCTCTTCATTGAGAGGATGACTTCTGTCCATCTCTGGTAAAAATACACACGGATATCAGCAAGTGAATAGGAGCTTAAAATTAGAAAGACAAAGAGTATGTTTGTAAATCTGGGGTAAAATCCTTTAAGTTTTTTCACTGTTAATAGTCAGCTATGCATAATGGATTAGACTATCTCTGCTGTGGTTCTAATTGGCAATTAAGATGGCTTAAACACTGATTTCAGTACATTAAGTTTGATGGGGTTTTTTTTTTTTTTTTTGGACGTCTTGAAATTGCCCAAGGTGAGAAGGGCTCAGGTATACATAATTTATGAATTGATTATCATACTCTCCAGATAAACTTATCTGGCCTCCAGGCTATTTAGATGTTACCATATCAAGTGAACCTTATTTAAATTCATCAACTTTCTCCCACTAGGTTCCTGGTCTGCCATACTACATGAAATATTTTAAAGTAAATACAATAATGAAATAAAGGAAGTAAAGCGGTCAAGAGTAAGGGAACAAACCATAATATGCTGAATTATTTTACTTATCAAAATAATAATTTTACTTATCTTTTTTATATTAGAAAGAGAAATATCTTCTATAAGTGATTAAAATATATTGATGCCCTTTCTAAAATAAAAATAATTGCAAGCATAATGATTAATTTGATGAACTTTTTTCTGCATAAAAATAAGAAATAATTAACACAAAAAGAGACAATATATTTGTAATGAGAACTAGACATAAAATTAACACTAAAATTTTTTTGCTTTGAGGAAGGTTCAGTAATTGAAGGAAACTTAATTCCAATTGGGGAAGAGAAAAGAATCACTTATTATTCTCTTCCCAACTTCTTCATGTGCCAGCACTTATGCAAATATTTTGTTAGACTCTCCTGAATGTCAAAAAGAAAACTCTCTTGGAAATATGGACTAGTTGCCATGTTGTATTCTTCTGCAGGCTGACATCAGCAAGTGCTTTTTAAAGTATGGGAAAGCAGGATTAATAGTCCAACTCGATTCATATGTTGGTCCCTAGAATGTCTGTTGGGAGAGCCTAAGACCACCTGAAAAATCTGTAAAGGAGAAGAAAAAAAACAAAAGCCAGGGCTCTGTAAAAACCAGAATTCTGTAATGGCACGTGAGTTTGCCAACATTACAATGAAAAACCAATACAAGAATTTTGACTTACCTTGAGATTTCATGTTCCCCTCATTTTTATTTCTTAATTGTTTGGGGAGGTCTCATCATTCTTTGCATGAAATTGACATCTAAACTCTGTAGAGCCAAGTCCATTAATATCAGTAAAGGACAAATGGGCTATGTGGTCTAGGTGAAGGATTTTTTTAAAAGGAGAGAAACATATATTTATACAAGCATTTCATCAAAACTGTAATCACCTGTGCTATTCATTAGATTAAGATACTTCTTTGTGGCTGCCATCTGTAGTTACCTACCTTCTTCCTTTCTAAAAGAACCCTATTTTTGTTCTCAATGACAGTGTATCTGGTCAACATGACACACCTCCTCTCAGACTTGCTTAAGGCTAAGGATAATTATGACCCAGTTCTGGCCAATGGGATGTAACTGCAATTTAATCAGTTGGGGTTACTGTAACATAATGCTTTTGAGTAAAACTGATTCAGTGAATATACGCCTTTAGTTTTTTGTCCATTCCCGTTTTTTACTGCCTGTGATGCTGACAGAAAACTGGAGCTGGGGGACCATGTGGCAAAGATGAAGACAAAATAGCCATAAGTAGCTGTAGAGGAAATGCAGAGGAGGAAATGCAGAGGTGGAAATGCAGAGGAGGAAATGCAGAGGAGGAAATGCAGAGGAGGAAATGCAGAGGTGGAAATGAGGAGGGCCCTGAGCCTACAGTCATTTCTGTGTGAACATTCTTCATACTTCTTGGTAACCAGTGAGGTGGTGAGAACCCCCTGTCTGGTTAAGCCATGAGACCTGAAGATTTTAGATTTTCTGAACCATAATAATTAGGCTTTAAAAATAATTTTTCTTTAGATATGAATACTTAGATAATCTGAGCCTTGGGAAGAATAATGTGTTTATAGGTGGTGAGAATTCTCAGGAAAGAATTGAGAAGAGGTGCTATAAAGTAATAGTACTGCTTCAGAAATAATAAAATTTTACTTGGAGATGTATATGAAATGTGGGGAATTTTACAGTTACTGCCTAGAAGTGTTAAAAATGTGAAGATTATTGGAGAACAAACCAAATATCATGACAAACCCAAGGGATGAAAGAAATTTAACACAAGGAAAAGAAAGTGTAAAGTAATTGGAGAAATATTGAACAAATGAACTTACCCAAATAAGAAAGTTCTGTTGGGTATCACAACCTATTTTTTTTTATTTCACCAATAAATTGAAGTATTTTGGGAAATTAATAAAATATATAGGACTCCAGATAATATTTCAAGTCATACAATACAAGGACAATGTGTGTGTTATCAACATAGGGTTAGCTTTATTTAAAATTTATTTATTTATGAACAAATTCATTCACCTCATTCATAAAGTTTCCATTCACAAATACTAAACATTTATTAACTGTCACAGACTATTCTAGGCCATAGGGCTATAGAAAGAAACAATATAAGCAATATTCATGCCCCCACTTAACAAGTATTCCAACAAAAATAAATCAAAATAAATGTGGGACCTGATATAGGCTAGGTTAGATAGATCAATCAGGAAATCTTTCTCTGAGGAGGTGACTTTTTATAGCATGTAATGATATGTTAGAATAGGTGTATCTAAATTAGACTGCACATGTTATAGATACAGAAAAACATATAATACTGTGTATACATACTTTGCAATGTGTGTATGTTTCTCTGTCTCTCATATCTATATCCATATTTATATGAATATATATGTATATATATATGAATAAGTGACTGTCATCAGAAACTTGTGCAAAACAACAAATTCCCGTTTCAGACCCTTATCATTGGACAATTAATTTGCCATCTCAACCACAAATGTTGCCTACTCACTATATGGCAAACACTGTGAGACACCAATTATTTTAAAAAATGAACAAAAACTGAGTAGCTCACGTCCCAGAAAGGAAGTAGCTCACATCTCTGGGATGTGAGCTAGAGTAGCTCACATCCCAGAGAGGAAGAAAGGCAAGTAGCAGTGGTAAAAAAAAAAAAAAAATATATATATATATATATATATATATATACACTTAAAACATGATATTTTAAAAAATGATAAAACTCCTTAGAAAGAAGACTGTCTTTTATTAAGCTGAATCCCTTGGTTGGTCATTTTGATTGGCTTTAATTGAAAGGCTACATGACAAAGAGACTTAATTTGTCATGCAGAATAAAATAAAAAGAAATGTGGAGTTTCATTGGGAATCCAGAGACATGGGATGAAGTAGGTGAGATTGGCAAAATAGGGGACAAGGACACAGCAATGTGGATTGGTAATTGAGGATAAAGTCCTTCTGGGTAAGGACAGGGATGGTGCACCTGTCAATTTAAAGGTTTAACTGATGTGTTATCAACAGCCACTCTCCCAATTTTCTCTAGCAAGAGCGGCCATAAGAATGAATTGTTTCAACATAGATTTGGGGGTCCCACCCCCAGAGTGTCTGACTCAGAACATCCAAGATAGAGTCTGAGAATCTGCGTTATTAACATGCTCCCTGGTGATGGGTACTGCTGATCTAGGGAGTACACAGCTCTAGAATAAGGAAGATCTTAATAGGGTTTGTAAAGCACTTTGTCTTTCTGTCAAGTTTCTCCACCATAGATACATAATCAGTCCATGCCGTTCTATATTCTGCTTAATACATTTTTTTGAGCTGTTTAATACAAATGTATTAATACAATTAATACATTTCTTTGGAATTGTCCTTTAGCCATTTCATTTATACTTATATAGATACAGATCATTTTCAATATATATTCATTTTCTCTCTAGCACAGTGGTCGTCTAACTTAAGTGGTTAACAGAATATGAATATATATTATAGGTATATAGAGAGGGAACACTTTCATTACTCTTTATGGCTTCTCCTATTTGTATTTAAGTTACAATGATAGAGGCATTGCAAGTTTAAAACTTGTTTAGCCTAAAAAAAAGTAAACAGACGACTACTATGATGAAATACACTGGAAATTGAAATTAGGTGTTCTGACTGGAGAAAACTTTTCTAAATCACCCTATACTTTACTGACCTTTATGCGAAATCTTTTCCCCTGAGATTCTGCCTTAATTTCATTATTCCCATTTCAGTGTCAAGTTTAATGCCATTTAGACCAGTTTTTGTTTGCTTGTTTGTTTTGCTTGTGTTTTGTTTTGTTTTTATAACCAAGACAAATGTAAAGCAACGATGAGGTGTTGGGGCCTTTCCAAGCACCAGAATTTTCCAAGAGCTGAGGGAATGTGCTTTCTTTCTCCCTACTTGGCTCCGCAGCACCATGTGACAACAGTCTGCCATGGAAAAGATCTTCGTTTATTCTCCTAGTTGTTAAGTCCTGTCGTCTACTTAGTACTGACAATACTGATTATGGTAAATATCATTTAGCGAATGCTTGCTATTGCTATTGTCTAATTCAATCCAAACCACACAAAGATGTAAGAAACATTCTTACTTAGCGGATGAGGAAACTGCAGGAAAAAAAAATCACGCTCAAGTTTATACAGCTCTTCCAAATACCATATAATTAGCACTGTGATTTCTTAGCATAACTGACAGCTCAAACTGTTTGCTGAATTAAAAGTAAAATACACGAATGCACAAAATTATGACTCAAATGCAAAACCTACTGGAAACCATCACACTTGCTTCCAGTAACTAAAGGTGATATAGATGTTGGCTACAAGATGTAGTATGACCAAGAGGCTTTACCATTTAGAAACACTTATTGAACAAGACCCTAGGGAAACCTGGTGTTTACATTTAAGGAGAGAGAAGCAATGCCATCCTCAGTCCCTCTGTCTTTTCAGTGCTGATAGAACATGCCTTTCTGAAGTGTTGTCTCATCAGTGTAACCTTAAAAGCATGTAGTATTACTATTAGGCATCTTTCTATGCAATTTATTTCAGAGATAATTATTTTTAAAATGCTAATATTGGCAAATTGCTGATTCAGTTGATGGCCTCCACTATTCCAAGTGTTTAGAATTCTTTCTAGGTGTATATATATTTTGAATTTTGCATAAACCCAGCAGTAGAAGCCTAAAGATTGATACTATGCATATTTACTGTGATGAAAATGTTGTTTAATTTTGACATTATAAGGATATATTGTATCGTTTTGAGATTGTCTAGATAATACTGTGCAAACGAGGAGAAGCCCAATACTCCAGTCTAATGCTCAGGGGTAACCTGCATGATTTCTAAGTGACCATAAGGCAGACGATCCATTTTTTATACTACCTGTCTCTCACCTTTAAACATATTATGCAAGGCAAGATCTCCCAAATAACTATCCTTTCTATTTCACTTGTTTCATCTATATTCTAAAGAAAGAAACAGTAAACAAATAAATAAATGAAACAATACAGAGACACCACAAAGTTAAATTATGGCCGCAGAAGCAAGATCTTGAAAGAGTATTCAATTTGTGAAACTTTAAAATTAAAAAAAAAAGATAGTAATTATCACATGTTTTATAGTACCTCAGGATCGGAGGGGACTCCAAAGACCCTATTATAACTTCTAATTCTTCAGTTTAAATCTCCTACAAACTATTCTTAAAGACTTCCAGATTTGAGGATTCATCGCCCAATTAAATTTCTAAAAAAGAAATTTAATTATCGTTACCACTGAAATGAATGGCCAAGTCAGATGTGTGCGTGAGTGAAATGAATACTGTTTTCTCTTTTTGTACAGTAGCAGACATTGGTTGTCTGTGCCCCGACTTCATTCCTCCCTTCTGTCACAGAAGGGTTCCTGATTTCAAGATATCTACACTTTGGCCGATATAGCGCTTTTAAGAGTGAATGATTCAAGGCGTATCTCTTAATTCGGACCAATGAGGGCAAGGAGAATTCTTCTGTGGACTTCTGGAGAAGTCTGAGCTTGCTCTACCTTGCTCCTGCTAAGTGGTACTGTTTATAAATATGTGACCTGATAGTGCCTTAGACGTCAGGCTACCAGATGGAAAAATCAGGCATTGGAAAGAAAGCGGAGCCTGGAAAACCGGGGCAATTCCTGCTCGTAACTGCAGCAGTAAACTGCAGATCATGGAAATATAAATTCCGGTTCCTTTAAGAGCCAGTTTCATTTGGGTGAGGCAAATACAACCTGGTATGCTCCTGAAAAAAGTTTTAAAGTATGCAAGATAGAAAATATATGACATGCTGTAAGGCTGGTTCTAGCTACATAAAGTCAAAAGTCAAATTCCAAATGACACGTGAACTGACAGTTCTTCTGACAGTTTTTCATGTTCTGAAAATGTGTCCCTTTGATTCACAATTAAGCACAAGAGTCATTCGTTTAAGTTCATTGAGCATCCAATTGAGATTAAAGGTTCCTGGCAGTAGTTTGCTTAATAATTTCCAACTCTGACTCATTGATATTATATGCATGAGACTCCCAACTGAATCAGTATTTCAGTCTTTATTTCTTTGTAGAGAAAGGAGTAAATACACTGGAAGTATTCTGAAAATGAGCAAACAAGTTAAGCAGCTAAAAAGGGAATACTGCAAAAATTGGACTTTGGGCTCTTTTATTCAGTAGGTATACAGAGTTAAATGAGCGTCTGGACATCAGTAGATAAATTTACTATACTGTAAACTCACTGAGGGCAAAGAGGGTATATTTGTTTACATCCTGTTAATGTATCCTACATGCCTCTGCTTTTCCCTAAAATGCAGAAGTCACTTAAGATATATTTGTTTAATGAATAAATGGTTTTCCAAAGCCCTGATTAAAAAATTTAATGTCCCTCATCAAGACTAAGATATCCTTCATTTTAACAGAGAGCAACAGAAAAGTGTGAAAGTTCAGTAGGGCTGCTCCATTTGGGTTTTTATGATTTTGCCATGACAAATATCAGAGACATTCCTAAAACAGAAGTTCCATCAATTCAGTTTAATACCCAAATATTTACTTAAGCCTTTCAAGTATTTGGACTAAAAACATTTTCTTAAATGAGTTGGACTGAGCCTAATGTAAATTAAACCTTCTGCTTTTCCGCCCCTCCTCCTACCCTTACATCTCATTTAGGGCATCTTTCATTATCCTCCGCTCAGCGACATCTCTGAAAGGGTGGGTAAGTCTTACAGTCACTCTCACCGAGTTAAAACTCCTCGCCTCTCTCTCAAGCATGAAAGCATCTGCATCACGTAGTTCTTTCTTGACTAACGGAAAATTATTTATTTTTAAAACTCAGGACTTATTCTGCACAAGATGCTTAAGTAGGGCAGCCCCCAGAGGAAAAGCAGCACGTGGGTAGCTTCTTCCTTTTTCCTTACTTGCCTCCGCCCCACTCCATACGCCCTATTCTTGACCCCTCCATGTGAGAGACCAGAGCAGAGAAGATCAGAGGCCAAGGATGTAACTGATCAGGACTGCACAGCAGTGCTTCCGCACCAGTGCCTTTGGGAGTGGCCGGTGTGTGATGCTGACTCCTAATTTTATGGGGTGTTTTGGTGAGTCACTCGCGTGCAACCCACTGGAAATTTTGAGGTCGGCACCAGTATCTTAGCTTAGGCTGTGGGATTCCTCCAGATCCCCCATTTCAAAGAAAAGCACCCAATAACCTAAATGACAACCCTCATTATCAATTCACCCTCAAATTCCTTCCTTTACCTCATCCCATATCTACTTGGATTACAAAGTCCTGTGGTCTGCAGCTCTTATAACTTGTATTCCACCATTATGTAATATCCCAAATCTTCCTAGGATTACTTTTTTCCCAAAGTATACTTTAGTCTAAAGTTAACATTGCTGTGACAGATTTATTTCATTCTTCTAGAATAATATTTTTACCCTTTTGATTTGAACATTTTCATATCTTTATATGTATCTGATTCCCTAGTAAACCATCTAGATTTTATTTTAATTCAGTATGACTGTTCAGGTCTTGTAAAGTATGTTTCATCTATTACGATGATGGATGTATTTGAGTTTTGGTACAATATATTATCATGCATTTTCTACTTACCTTTCTTACTTCATTTGGCTACTTTTGTCTTTGTCTACTTTCTATTGAATTGACCCATTTTTATTATTTCCTTTTATTGCCAACACTATCTGAAAATTTTACATTCTGTAATTTTAATGGTTACTGTAAAATTGTCTATGTGCATCTTGATTTGGTAAAACCCTTATTCAGGTAACATTTGTATTTAAAGAAGCAGTCCAAATTCCAGTCACTCTCTAGCCTTTTAAAGATATATAATTTCCCTTCCTAACGCCATCTGATCTTATGTTAAATGTTTTTGTTCATCATTTATTTCATCCTATTAGAGTGTAAGTTCTAGAATTCTTGTCTGACATCGTCATTGCATATTCCCAGTGCCTAGGCATTGCCTGACATACTCTAGGCACCTAATCGGTAGATTTTTAATGAATACTTAGGAAATACTGCTTGGTGTCATTAAAGTAGCTTCGTCATATGGGTTTAACAGTACCAACCAGTAAACTTTCCTCTTCCTTCCATTTCTAGGTAAACAAAGTTGGAACATTCGTTCATGTGTTTTGCTGGCAGCTAGTTTGGTCATTAAGGAGAAATCAAGAGGAGAAAAAATGGTACAATTATAATTTAACTATTTTTTTTCTTAGAGTGACCAGGTATTCCATATGTAACAATCTGTTGAAATACAAACTCTATCATGTTCTTTGGAACAAAATTAATCTCCGGGATTTTTAACCAATACTGACTTGGTGCTTGGCCTATCCCATAGAGTCCATGGTCTTTTGGACTCAGAAATGAATAAGACACTCTTTTTGACTTTGAGGAATGCACATTCTAGTAGGAAAGATGGGCCTGTAAACCTGATCAGTTATTCCCCATCTTTGCCCTTTAATTCTATGAGCTCTGCAGACCATTAATTGGGATCTCAGAAATGCTTTTGAAACTGCCTTACAAAACTGTTCTCTGTGTTTTTCACATGGCCTTAAAAACACTGTACACACTTCATGTTTGTGTCCTTCCAAAATTCATATGTTGAAACTTGACCCCCAATGTGATGATATTTAGAGGAGAGTCCTTGGGGACGTGATTAGGTCCTGATGGTGAAGTCCTCAGGAATGGGATAAGTACCCTATAAAAGAGGCCTCACAGAGCTCCCTCATCTCTTCCAACATGTGAGGTTACAGCAAGAAGACAGACATTCACGAATCAGGGAGAGGGTTCTCACCAGATACCTAATCTCCCAGCGACTTCCCAGCCCCCAAACTGTAGGAAATATATTTCTGTTGTTCATAAGCCACCCAGCCTATGGTAATTTCATTATAGCAGCTGGAACGCACTAAAACAACCTCGTGTAATAAACTATGCATAATCTTATCACTGAGGTATAACGTGCATTCTTATCACTTCTGAGTCTTACAACTTTCTATTCCTCGGTTGAAAAACTCTTCTGTAAATGATTACAACCTTATTCACCCTGTTCTCATGAGCTTCTTCTCTGTCAGTCCTTGGTCACAGAGGCCTTCCGTGATCACTCTCTATGACACCCTCATCCCTGCCAAATCACCCTCATCTAATACCCATTTCACTACCTGAAATGATGCCTCTTAGCCATTTACTTTTTTAGCAGTAAGGTGTCAGTTTCCCTGATGGAATAAGTCTCATGGAAGCAGAGTCTTCACTTTCTTGGTCAACCTGTGATACTAGTGGTCAGGGTAGTGCCTGATATATAGTAGGCGTTCACTGTATGTGTAAAATGAATGAATAAGAAATCCAAATTTTTTTGTCCTTATGGTGTATTACAGGATACTGAATATAGTACCCTGCGCTCTATAGTAGGACCTTGCAGTTTATCCGTTGTATATCTAAGAGTTTGCATCTGCTAGTCCCAAACTCCCAATCCATCTCCCACCCACTTGGCAACCACAAGTCTGCTCTCTATGTCTGTGAGTCTCTTTCTGGTTGGTAGATAAGTTCATTCATGTCATATTTTAGATTCCACATATAAGTGATATCATATGGTATTTGTCTTTCTCTTTCTGACTTACTTCGCTTTGTATGATAATCTCTAGGTCCATGCATGTAGCTGCAAATGGCATTAAGAAATACAAAATTTCTAACATTTTTATAATAATAACAAAGGTTTTATGGTATCTACATAATCTGGATGTTTTGGGAAGCTGTTAGAAGAATAAGCTCACCAAAGCAAATATTTATTCTTTAACACATTTCATTAAACACTCCGGAATTAAGCAAAACAGAACTTGGAAATGGTGCTGTAGGCCAAAGCACATAGGATATTTGGCCTGAGGGATTATGGCCAGAGAGCACTCCTGTCTGTTCATTTCAAAACACTATCCCCAGACTTTGTTCTCTACTCTAGGGACTCTTTAATAAAAGTTCAGAAATGTTTAAAAGTTTCAATATGTTTTGAAGGTGGTTTTGAGGTTTCCTTTTTCATTATATTCTACACACTTTTATATTCTATCTGGAACCATAACTTCAATTATTTGAATACCACTAGTGTATTGAATAGAAAGAAGTTTGGCTAATTTTGACAGATTGCCATTAAATTGTGCAGAAATAAGGAAAATTAGACACCACGCTTTTCATCCCTATGTCAGCCGGCTCATTAAAGCCCTCCCGCAATATGTCTCGTAGTACTGCCAAACATAAAATTAGTGAATTTTATAATAGATAAAATTCCCAGGAACTTTTAAGTTTAATTGTTGATTTTTATAAATATTTATTTTAAATATTAATTCAAACATTTTCGTTTGAACTTCCAAAAGGTTATAAAAATAAAACAAATCAATAAGAAAAATTATTAGACAATAGCAGTATATTCAAGCATGAACATTTAACTAACAAGAGAAGAACTTCAACAAGTTAACAAACATAATGTTTAATCTTGGTGGCCAAGGGGGAATTCCCTGGTGGTCCAGTGGTTAGGACTCTGCGCTTCCACCGCAGGGGGCACAGGTTCAAGCTCTGGTCGAGGAACTAAGATCCCACATGCTGTGTGGCATGGCCAAAGAAAAATTTAAAAAATTAAAAGATCTTGGTGGCCAAGATCATGCAAATTATAATAATAGCTAACATTTATTGAAAAGGTACTGTGTGTCAGACGTGTTTCTAAGAACTTGGCATGAATTAACTAATTCAATCATCACAGTGAACCTATTGAAACAGCATCATTATCATTATAATCTCCATTTTATTAATGAGGTCCCCATCAGTAGTAAACAGTGAATCTTGTACATAAAACCAAGACATGCTGGTCTCAGAGAACACATACTTACCCAACACACAATTCTGCCCCATTCAGCACTGTCTACTTCTGTCTGTTTGCATAAATGCCCTTATAAAACTACCCATACAATTGAGCAAATGAACTTTTGCATTTATCTCAGAGACATGCAAACTAATGTCTACCCCAAATCTCATGCTTATCGGCTTTGTTTATAATAGTCAAGTACTGAGAACAACCAAAATTTCTCTCAATAGGTGAATGGCTAAATATACTGTGGCACATACATACCATGGTACATGGCAATAAAAAGGAATGAACCATTGATACACAACTTGGATGGCTCTTTCAAGGACATTCTGTTGTGTGAAAAGCTAATCTCAAAAGGCATATTTGAATCATACTGTATGACTGCATTTATATAACATTCTCAAACTGACAAAATTATACAAATGGCAAATAGATTAGTGGTTGCCGGTAGTTGGGGGATGGTGGTGGAAGGGTAGCCCGAGGGAGCCTTATGGGGAGGGACAGTTTTATATCTTGATTCTGGTGGTGTCACAGGAGTCTACACATGTGAGAAAATTGCACAGAATTACACGCCCACTGCCACAAGCTCATCCCCACCTCACACATAAACAAGTACATATGAAACTGGCGGAATCTGAATAAGCTCTGCATGCTATACCAAAGTCAGTTTGCTGCTGTTGATATTGTAGGATGGCTAGGCAGGATATTATTATATTGGAGGAAGCTCTGGGGAGGGTATAAGGGACCACAGTCTGTGTAGTTTTGTAACTTCCTGTGAATCTATACATAGGTAAAAGTAAAAAGTTAAGAAAAAATCCTGGATCTGTTTGACTTTGCTCCCAAATTCCAACTTGTATTATAGTCACTTAACCTCTTTAGGCCTTTCTACCAATAGACTGGGGAAAATAACATTTTTCTTCATAGGAACATTGCTAATTTGCCAAACTATGTGACATATTACACACGAAAGTACTTTTATTTCTTTGAAAGTGGGGAGCTATCGATGACAAGTGATATTGGCCTAATCATTACCATAGCCACTTTTCTGCTACACAAAGACAAGTGATATTCTTATGGAAACTATAATGCAATATACTTTACAAGGCAATGAGTTCAGTGAATTTATATAAATCTAGATGATAAAGTCCATGAGCAGAAACCATCTAAAATCTGTTTTACTTTATCCCCAAAATGATTCTCTTCGTGACTATGGCACCTTTAATTATCAACACCCAAATAGTGCTTTCATGAGCAAACAGTATATAATGTTTAAACTAGAATGCATTCACACTCCTTTAAAAAAAAATCCCAGTTAATTGAATTTGCCTCTCAACATCATGCAGTTGTAGTAATTTTCATAATGAAATTACTACTATATTTGATACATTGTCCATGACAACATATTTACCACAAACAAGAGAAAGACTTTTAGAGGATAATTTTCACACAGGAAACTTTCAAAGGGAGCTTTTTGAATAATGTGCTTGTCTTCATGGAATAAAAGTTTGTTGAATTCCAGTGGTTTCCGATCAAAAAGTACAAATACGTTAAATTATTAGCTCAGCGTTTTTCTTCTTAAGGTCATTTACCAAGAGGCTGGACAGTAGTCAAGATTTATATTTATAATGAAAGTGTGTTAGTAAAATATGAATTAAAGCATGCCTGATGCGAAATATGTGTATGAGTATTCAAGCATGAACATTTAACCAGGCATCAGGTGTACTGAGTCATATCCACCATGATTTTCTTAGTTTTGAACCATAAAGTGGTCTGAAAAATATTAGAACTGGACACAAAAAGATTTTCCTTCTTATGTTTTGGTGGGAATGAGTTGATTCTATTTACTCTGACTTCAAAATAAATATTGTTGGAAATATAAATGAGGTGAAATTTGCCTTGATGTTAATATAGAGCAAGTTTCTGAAAGCTCATGGTAAACTGGGCAATTTTTAAATGGAAAATATTACTATGGTAACTTCATAAAGCTTTATTTTTCTCCTTTCGTTATTTTCCACGCCCTTTCATTTTACGGAAACGCATCCACTTATTGAACCAAAAACTAATCTGAAAATACCCCGGGCAGATGATTTACTTGTGAATAAAGTTGTCAGCTTAGTTAGCGATTAAGAAAAGAAAAGTCTTAATAGCTTTTAAAGAAAATTCTTTTGTTAACCTTTGACGGTTGAGATAATTGCTCCTGTAAGTAATTAAGAGGAGGAAAGACCTGTGTGTTGCAAGGCCAGTAGACAGAGACACAGTGATGCTGCACATATGTGACAAGCATAAACCTTGCTAATTTGGGTGGCACTCATAGGAAATGCTTTTTAGGAAAATACAATGGCCTCTCTCTTTACTTCACCACTTCCTTTTCTAGTAGCACTTCCCCATATACTGGACATCAGAATTACCTTGGAAGGTGTTACAAGGTTCAGATGCCCAGGCCCCATCCATAGAGATGTGTTTTGTGTTGATTGAAATTCAAGTCTGGACAATAGAACTAATTTTAAAACAGACAAACAACAACTGTTAACAACAGCAAAACACCCAGGTGATCTGAAAGTACTTCTCTGTAGTTTCTCCTCACTTAGCTGCAAATATGAATACTTCCATTGAGTAGTATGTGCTTTGGCTTTTCACCTAAGGTGTATGATAGACTTTGAAGAGAATGATCTGCTTCAGTGAAAACAAGAGGAAATTGGCAAGGGAACCAATACTGGTCTGTCCTCAAATTGATGGGTTCAATCAATATGTGAACGGAGCGGTAAGGGAATTAGAAGAGCTAATACCATTTAGAAAGAGAAGAAAGGTAAAGAAATTATGCTAAACAGTTCTAAGACTGGTTAAAAAGCTATTGCAATCAACACAGTGTGCTATTGGAGTGAAGCCAGACAAATTAATATCAAAAGAATGGATTAGAGAATCCAGATATCCACACAAATGTAGCAAATTGATTTTTTTAAACATCTTTATTGGAGTATAATTGCTTTACAATGTTGTGTTAGTTTCTGCTTTATAACAAAGTGAATCAGCTATATGTATACATATATCGCCATATTCACTCCCTCTTGCGTTTCTTTCCCAACCTCCCTATCCCACCTCTCTAGGTGGACACAAAGCACCGAGCTGATCTCCCTGTGCTATGCGGCTGCTTCCCACTAGCTATCTGTTTTACATTTGGAAGTATATATAAGTTCATGCCACTCTCTAACTTCGTCCCAGCTTTCCCTTCCCCCTCCCTGTGTCCTCACCATTCTCTACGTCTGCATCTTTATTCCTGTCCAGCCCCTAGGCTTGTCAGAACCTTCTTTTTTTTTAGATTCCATATATATGTGTCAGCATACGGTATTTGTTTTTCTCTTTCTGACTTACTTCACTCTGTATGACAGACTTGAGGTCCAAACACCTCACTACAAATAACTCAATTTCATTTCTTTTTTATGGCTGAGTAATATTCCATTGTATGTATGTGCCACATCTTCTTTATCCATCCATCTGTTGATGGACACTTAGGTTTCTTCCATGTCCTGGCTATTGTAAATAGAGCTGCAGTGAACATTGTGGTACGTGACTCTTTTTGAATTATGGTTTTCTCAGGGTATATGCCCAGTGGTGGGATTGCTGGGTCCTATGGTAGTTCTAGTTTTAGTTTTTTAAGGAACCTCCATACTGTTCTCCATAGTGGCTGTATCAATTTACATTCCCACCAACAGTGCAAGAGGGTTCCCTTTTCTCCACACCCTCTCCAGCATTTATTGTTTGTAGTTTTTTGATGATGGCCATTCTTACTGGTGTGAGGTGATACCTCATTGTAGCTTTGATTTGCATTTCTCTAATGATTAGTGATATTGAGCATCCTTTCATGTGTTTGTTAGCAGTCTGTATATCTTCTTTGGAGAAATGTCTATATAGGTCTTCTGCCCAATTTTGGATTGGGTTATTTGCTTTTTTGATGTTGAGCTGCATGAGCTGCTTGTAAATTTTGGAGATGAATCCTTTGTCAGTTGCTTCATTTGCAGATATTTTCTCCCATTCTGAGTGTTGTCTTTTCATCTGTTTATGGTTTCCTTTGTTGTGTAAAAGCTTTTAAGTTTCATTAGGTCCCATTTGTGTATTTTTGTTTTTATTTCCACTTCTCTAGGAGGTGGGTCAAAAAGGATCTTGCTGTGATTTATGTCAAAGAGTGTTCTGCCTATGTTTTCCTCTAAGAGTTTTATAGTGTCTGGCCTTACACTTAGGTCTTTAATCCATTTTGAATTTATTTTCTGTATGGAGTTAGGTAGTGTTCTAATATCATTCTTTTACATTTACCTGTCCAGTTTTCCCAGCACCACTTACTGAAGAGACTGTCTTCTCCATTGTATATTCTTGCCTCCTTTATCAAAAATAAGGTGACCATACGCGCATGGGTTTACCTCTGGGCTTTCTCTCCTGTTCCATTGATCTATATTTCTGTTTTTGTGCCAGTACCACACTCTTGATTACTGTAGCTTTGCAGTATAGTCTGAAGTCAGGGAGCCTGATTGTTCCAGCTCCAGTTTTCTTTCTCAATATTGCTTTGGTTATTTGGGGTCTTTTGTGTTTCCATACAAATTGTGAAATTTTTTGTTCTAGTTATGTGAAAAATGCCACTGGTAGTTTGATAGGGATCACATTGAATCTGTAGATTGCTTTGGGTAGTAGAGTCATTTTCACAATGTTGATTCTTCCAATCCAAGAACATAGTATATCTCTCCACCTATTTGTATTGCCTTTAATTTCTTTCATCAGTGTCTTATAGTTTTCTGCATACAGGTCTTTTGTCTCCTTAGGTAGGTTTATTCCTAGATATTTTATTCTTTTTGTTGCAGTGGTAAGTGGGAGTGTTCCCCTAATTTCTCCTTCAGATTTTTCATCATTAGTGTATAGGAATACAAGAGATTTCTGTGCATTAATTTTGTATCCTGCTACTTTACCAAGTTCATTGATTAGCTCTAGTAGTTTTCTGGTAGCATCTTTAGGATTCTTTATGTATAGTATCATGTCATCTGCAAACAGTGACAGCTTTTCTTCTTCTTTTCTGATTTGGATTCCTTTTACTTCTTTTTCTTCTCTGATTGCTGTGGCTAAAACTTCTAAAACTATGTTGAATAATAGTGGTGAGAATGGGCAACCTTGTCTTGCTGTTGATCTTAGAGGAAATGGTTTCAGTTTTTCACCATTGAGAACAATGTTGGCTGTGGGTTTGTCATATATGGCCTTTATTATGTTGAGTTAGGTTCCCTCTATGCCCAATTTCTGGAGAGTTTTTATGATAAATAGGTGTTGAGTTTTGTCGAAAGCTTTTTCTGCATCTATTGAGATGATAATATGGTTTTTATTCCTTAATTTGTTAATGTGTTGTATCACATTGATTGATTTGCATATATTGAAGAATCCTTGCATTCCTGGGATAAACCCCATTTGATCATGGTGCATGATCCTTTTAATGTGCTGCTGGAATCTGTTTGCTAGTATTTTGTTGAGGATTTTTGCATCTATGTTCATCAGTGATATTGGCCTGTAGTTTTCTTTCTTTGTGACATCTTTTTCTTGTTTTGGTATCAGAGTGATGGTGGCCTCATAGAATGAGTTTGGGAGTGTTCCTCCCTCTGCTGTATTTTGGAAGAGTTTGAGAAGGGTAGGTGTTAGCTCTTCACTAAATGTTTGATAGAAGCCATCTGGTTCTGGGCTTTTGTTTGTAGGAAGATTTTTAAACACAGTTTCAATTTCAGTGCTTGTGATTGGTCTGTTTATATTTTCTCGATTGGTCTGTTTATATTTTCTATGTCTTCTGGCTTCAGTTTCAGAAGGTTGTGCTTTTCTAAGAATTTGTCGCTTTCTTCCAGGTTGTCCGTTTTATTGCATATGGGTGCTTGTAGTAATCTCTCATGATCATATGTATTTCTGCAGTGTCTGTTGTTATTTCTCCTTTTTCATTTCTAATTCTGTTGATTTGAATCTTCTCTCTTTTGTTCTTGATGAGTCTGGCTAATGGTTTATCAATTTTGTTTATCTTCTCAGAGACCCAGCTTTTAGTTTTATTGATCTTTGTTATCATTTCCTTCATTTCTTTTTCATTTATTTCTGATCTGATCTCCATATTAGAAAATTTGTGGGATATCATTATAAAAGGCTACAAATCTCATCTGATAAATGACTTATACCCAGATTACATACAGAATTTTCAAAATTCAATTATGTGTAACAAAATACATCAGCAAAAGTTTGAATAGACATTTCATGAAAACTACGAAGACAGCAAATAAGCACATGGAAAGATGCTTAACATCTTGGATAATAGGGAAATGCAAATTACAACCACAACAAGATACAAGTAGATGTCTACTATAACGACTAAAGTTTTTTAAATTGACTATCCTTGTTTTAGTGATACTTGCAGGATTAGGAACACTCATACATAGCAGATGTGGATATAAAATGTTGCAATCACTTTGGAATGCAATTTGGCATTACATCACTTCACTCCTATATAATTCAGGAAGAGAAAACTAATATATGTCCATACAAAGCTGTATACCTGAATTTCGTAAAAGATTTTCTTGTAATACCCCAAAACTCTAAATCACCCAAATACCCATCAGTAGGGTGAATAGATAAACAAATTGTTATAGATCTATACAATAGAATGATACCCAGAAATTAAAAAAAATAATAGACTATTGGTGCATGCTACAACATGGATGGATCTCAAGACAATTATGCCAGTGCAAGATGTCAGACAAGAAAGAGTCACTGATGTTTATCATGACAAATTTTGGGGGGACTGGTATGCTCACAGTTTTTATCATAGTGATGTTTTTACAAATGATTATTTATGCTATAACATCAAATTTTATACTTTCGATATTTTCAGTTTCCTGGCTATCAGTAATACCTCAATAAAGCTGTTTAAAAAAGAAAAAGAAAAAAAGAAGTTTGAGATTTATGCTAAAAATCAGTGTTCTAATTGAGAGTCTACTATTTCCTTGATAAGTTTGTGACTCTAGTCAAGTGACTTGCTATTTATGTACTTCAGGTTTCTCACCCATAGAATAAGCCAAACAATATTTTTCTTGTATTTGGGGGTTACGTAAGAGTAGCACCTAATATAGAGTAAGTTCAAGAAGTGCCAGGTTTCACCATCTTAGTCATTTCAAATTATTTTCCTCTCCATCTCAAATTCCTGGTTAGAAGAAGTGTATTGCTTCATTAAGTATGATATATTTTTAGAGTTAGTTTCTATGTTAATGGTGCTTTCAAACATAATACACATGGCTTCTTTCAAAATGGGTCTACAGTCACATCTGTAATTTTTTTAATCCTTATACACCAGTGGAAAAAAATAAATTTTATACAAAAATCTTCTCGATCAAGCCCGAGAGCCAACAGTAGTCATATGTATGCTGATTTTGTGTCAATATTTATAAACATACAGTTTGTATTTTACATATTAGGAACTCATTAATATATATCTGGCTGCATGTATGGATGAATGACAGCACCGTTTTTTGTGCTTTCTATTGTGATTTGATCACTAAGTCTCAAAACGTCTTTAGTAAACAGCGTTCAGCAGAACGTGGTTAATCTAAACATCTTTGAAACCTTTACTGAACGTGCATGTTGTGAATGTGAAATTTCTGGAACCTGAATCTCTAGCCTGTTGGAGCAATGGCGGGACAGATGGCCAGTTGTTACATAAGACAGTAGTTGAAGAATTTCCCTCTCAGCAACCCTCTTAAAGCTAAGAGGAAGCATCTGGTGGGTATGCACGAGGTATTAAGCGGACTACAGAGTCTGGGAGGAAAGCCACTTGGCTGCTCTGAGTTATCCAGGCTTTCTTAAAGACAGCACCATATGGATCTATATTGGGAGAAGGGTAGGTCCAATGGAAACTGAAGAGAGAAACAAGCTAAAGTAAATGAGAAACAGAAGTTCAGTAGATTTGTCAGGAGCTAAAATCAGAGGGCTAAACTTGAGTTCATAGTTTTTTCCATTTATTACACAACTTACTTCATGACATTTCTCTGCCAAGGC
This sequence comes from Delphinapterus leucas, assembly GCF_059928025.1. Lineage (NCBI taxonomy): Eukaryota > Metazoa > Chordata > Mammalia > Artiodactyla > Monodontidae > Delphinapterus > Delphinapterus leucas. The sequence continues at coordinate 8,050,346 of NC_143146.1, forward strand.
AGCGCCATTTAAGGACGACATAGTGTGATTCATATATTCCTACACGCAGAGCTATTTTAGGATCGTTTCGTATATCAGGGTCCATTTGTATATTTAGTTCTCTGCATACATGTGTCATTCTGAGATCAACCATTTTGTTTATTGCCTTTTCTTGACAGACAACGAGCTACCATTTTTGTTAAGAACAATGCTTGGCAATCAAAATAACATGCTTCAGGTTGGCGAGTCAGTGACACACAGATGTGTCACTTGGTCTGATTCAAATGCCTGTTGAGTGTTTACCGGGAAGAGCATTTCCATATTCCTTTAAATTTCTTCTTCTCAGTAAACTTTCACTGAGCCCTTACTACAGATGGGGTTCTGTGCTAGGAGATGAAAATACAATACTGAACCATAATGTTTTAACTCTAGGATCTGGGAGTCACTTATGATAGAAAAATATGTAAAGAGATGTATCTGACATGCTGGTGGCTAATTCAATAATGACAACATGTATATGATCCTGGAGAAGCAAATGGGATACCTATCCAAGCCTAGGGTGACTGATAGTGGAGCTCAGAGAGGGCTTCCTGGAAGAGTGGGCATCCCAGTTCACAGTAGTTAGCGAAGTCAAATGTGGTGAGGAAGGAAGAAATGCATGGAAGTAAAACATTGCATCATTTGCAGAGACGCAGAAGCTTGAAAGAGCTAAGCACTTGGGGAAATTTGGTGGGTTACAAAGTTATTAGAGAAGGAACAGGGATTGAGTTTGGTGAGGTAGGTGGAGACTAGCTCATAACAAAAACATTCATGCTCTGTTCTGCTAATCTTGACTATGACAGAAGGACATTAATTGTTTTTAATCAGGGGGAAAATAGAAACAGAATGACAGTTTTGGTAGCATGGTAGAGAGAGGATCTCAAAAGATTAGGGTGTGAATATGAAATATTAGTTTAGCTGGCCTTCCTGTCTTGGTGTCCTCTCTAGAGAAAGGAACACTCCCCTTGCACTTTCTTACTGGGGGCAGGTAACATCCAGTAATGCAGAAAAAGAAGTGGCTGTGAGGATGCCAGTATCCTCAGGCCCCCTGGGTATAATGTTTCCAGTCCCAGACTGGGCTGTCAAACACATCTTTCTCCACAAAAGCTGATACATAGCTCAGCAGGCAAAAAGTGACTGAGCACAAGATTCAATCTGAGCTCCAGACTCTGTCATTAGTCTGTGTGAGCACGTAAATCTCTTTTCCAAACTAAATCTTTATATGTATATAAACTCTGAGGCAAATACGTTAATCAGAGAGCACTGCCCCCACTATGCATTATGTATATTTAAGTTAATAATTGTAAGCTCACTTTTAGATTTAGGCGTGGGCTACCTATCACACTGGCCCATTTCTCCCCACCCTCCCTCTGGAGGAGCTGCACTGGTCACAGACATGGACAGTCAGGGCAACCTAGCTCTCACAGTTGTCAGTGTGGATTGCCCGGTGTCCTGAATACTCAACTTGCAGGGGTTCCTCCACCCTTTGGTAGGATGTCCAGCCAACTGAGGCCAGCCTTTCTGTTGTAAACCTCATTCCTCAAAAGATAATCTTCTAAACCTCCTTCTCAAGGGATGTCCCACGCTTTTCCTTTTTCTGGCTGCCTCACCTGATACTAGCTAGTTTTCTGTATAAACCCTTCTTTAGACATAAGTACCATAAGTATGGTGAGGGCCATTGAGATGAAAAGACTGACCTCTGTTCCCCTCAGAGCATTTCCATTGCCCCCCAGAGCACCGCCATGCAGTAGAAATACGATGCAAGCCACACAGGAGATTTCAAATTGTCTAGAAGCCACATTAAACAAAGAAAAAGAAACAAGCAAAATTAATTCTAATGATATGTTTAATTCAACCCAATATATCTAAAATGGTATCATTTCAATAGGTCATCAATAGAAAATTAAGGGTGAGAGATTTTGCTTTCAATTTTTTGCACTGTATTTGAAGTCTGCTGTGCATCTCACAACTGCTGCCCTTCTCAATTTGGAATCACATCCAAGGGTCCAATAGCCATGCTCTAGAGGAAAAATAAGCTAGGAGGACATATTTTTTAACGGTTCACCTAGCTTTGCCTCCCATGCTCTTTGCCCCTCCCAGTGCCCCCTCAAGGCTTCTCTGAGCCTCTGCCCGCAGGTGACACTGGCCATGGTACATCTACGTGGAAGCACACATGCTAAAATGTCTGTTGCTGTCCTTGCCCTGGTGATTTGCATTTTTAGGGCTTTAAGCTTGTAAAGCTCTTGGGCATTGCATTGACCCTCTGTTGGTGAGTCATTTATTTTGCAGATTTTTCTGAAATCATACCATTTTTGAACACATTTACTATAAGTTCAGGTCAGTCTTGTTTTGAGAGGGACAAAGGTGGGAAATCTGAGCAAACAGACAGCTGTCTTGGAGTTTGCAGAGTGATTACAACCTCACCATGTGAAAATGACATATTGAAGATATTTGAGTATCTTCAATGTCCTTATTTTCTTAACTCACTTTCCTTTCACCTCGGAGAGGAGCTCTGCTTTTTGTTCTTTAATCCTCGTGATTGGTATTCAGAACAGGGCTGCCACGTGGGGCTCACCAACGGGAATTAAACCTGAACATCCACTTGCTACCTGCTTGCTTGAGGCACTTTAAAATTTTCTCTCAGCTCAGCACGGGGCAAATGAGAGCAGTATTGTCAGCTGAGAAGAGTTTATTAACCGGAGTTCAAACTTCCAGTAAACAGCACGCAGGAGCTCCCCTCAATCATGACATCCAGAGGCAGATTTCTGAACTAATGCACGTGGGCTTCTGCACAGAAATGGAAGCATCAGATCCTACTTCCCACAGTTTGCCCTGCATAACTCAGTTTACTTGCTCGGCTAAGAGATGTGCCAGACTAGAAAGGACCCCACAGCCTCAGCCTGTGAGCCTTTTAGTTGGGAGAGGTTTGGACCTGCTACTTCACCTCAATGACTGGGATTAATTAAGAGCACATTATCACTTCCCTTCAATATTCGAAGGATCTTTGCAGCCCAACATGTCTTTTTGATTATAGGTACTTAAAAGTTAATTTTCAAAAAGCACAGCCCCCGAGAAGGAAAGAGTATACTGTTTACTGAACAAGAGCCTTCTAGAATATCCATATTTGATTTAGAGAAATGTGGTTTACTTATACTATATCAAACTGAAACAATCTAGAAAGAGACATCGGGCAAAGATCTCTGGTATTGATAACAGATTATATTCCAAATAAGACATACACTGTTACTAAAAACTTTACTGTGGAGAAAAAGAAATATTATAAAGGAAATGTGGACAATCTAATGGTTTATAAATACACAGAACTTCCCTCTGTCACTTCCATAGTTTATAACATAATATTTTAAATGTATAATTTTAATAGAAAAGTACAAAGATATCTTTATCATTTACATATATATGTACAAACATATGTTTTGATATATTTAACTGAAGGCTTGTTTGATGTGGGTTATGAATAGAACAAGTAAGTAGTTTATAAAATGTCTACTTTTCTAAATTGGAGATTAGAAGCGAGTTGTCTTAAATCTTTTGCATGAGAACTTCTATAGGTTTACATACATTGTTCATGGTGGCAAAGGGTAGTATTTTCTTTACTTTCTTTACTCTAAGACAACTGTAATTACCATGTCTCATTCTTAACACCAGTCGCCCCTCCTTTGTAAAATGATTTCAGAGTAGGAGGATCCAGAGGTCTTGGATGTGAAGGAATTCAATCCAAGGCTGCATTGCCCCACTCTCCACCCTGACCGAAATTCTAATCCCATGTAACACTGAGGCATTGTCATCAGAGGAGATCAAGCACCAAGGGGTGTGTTGCAGGAATTCAGAAAGACAGAGCAAAGTATGGGCATGGGTGAGGTCAACGTTTCAAACTATTGCACACACCGCGAGAATTCATGAAGTGATCTTCCTGAAAGAAAGCACATGGAGACCTATAATGACCCTCATTAGAGTGTCCTGGCTTCCCCATTCACCAGCCTCAGCCTTGGGTAAGTCACTTAACCATCAAGAACTTCAAATTTTCCTCACACATAAAGTGGTCAAAATAATAGCTTCCATATATTGAATATATTCTAGGGTTCTATTATCATGTTTGATACCTTACATACTGTACCTTTTATTCTTTCACCAACCAGTTGGGACTATTATCCCCATTTTACAGGAGAAATAAATCAAATTCATAAAGGTTAAATGACTGATCCAAGGCCAAATTGCTCTTAAGTGGCAGAGCCAGAATTCAACTATACATACTTGCAAATTTTCTACAGTATATATAGCTTATTACATCCAAAAGAGTATGATTTCAGCATGCTACCCAAGCTTCATATCAAGTACAGATGGCTAGTTACCAAGGTACTGAATGTATCATTTTCTTACCATTCTCCATAAAAGACTTAATCTCCATAATCACCATGACTTTGGTTATTCACACTCCATCTGCTTGAGCATCTAGCATCACCAAATCCAGATTTTTATAAAATCTTACATATTTTGGAGGACTTCAGCCTCAATCAAAATTCCACAGGTTACCCAGATTCTCTGGCATGAATTCTTCTCTTTCTACTACTTCCTCATTGTATTTTGTGGTTCTTTTCCACACTAAACCTATACTTTTTTAGAATTATAATTGTTTTTACATTCATCACGGTCACCAACTAAACTGTGAGTTATTGGCAGCTACAAGCTGGGCCTCACCGATCTATGTTTACTTATACAATCCTCAGTATGATGCCTTATATGTAGTGGGTAACCAGTAACTGTCAAAGGAATCAAATTGCCAGATAAGGAGAAAACAGTAACACATGTTTGAAGGATGATCAAATTTTAGTGTATGTTATTTGTTTGATGAATCTAATGCCTAGATTTAGATGTTATTTTAAGACTGATATCCATGGTGATGCCAAACGTTTTCTGATATATTTACCTTTTAGGACACGCACACACACACAAAAAGAGGCCACAAATAAACTGTTTGAGGATTCTACTGCTGGCATCCAAATTTACATCTGAAAATCCATTATTTATGTTCTTCATAAGTGCATGTATATTTATTTTGGTAGCCTACTCATAACTTTGTCATCTGAAATGACATTTTGTGATGGCTGCATTATGCTAGGTAATAGAAATGACATCTATGGAAAGTAATTGCAAATGGATCAAGCAATCCACATATTAAGAAATGAATACAAAAATAATAAGCAACAAACCAGTAAATAGCTTATACTTTCACCTCACACAAAGGAATGCCATAGTTTTTATGGCCATTGAATGTAAAAAGTATAACTATTCACATATATTCCTTGTTATGGAACCAAATGGAAAAATGAAAAAAGATTTTTCAATCAACAAGAAACAGTGAATCAAGCAAATACAATGGTATTTTGATGTCAACTGTATTTTAAATTATCTTTTCAGGTAGAACTCACAGCAGTCTTTCCTACAGGCATGCACTGAAGATGTACTTTTGCTTTTGCTTTTTCGTTAAATCAAGATGCTCCTTTTACACTAGAACTTAGGCTTTTTTAAGTTAAGAAACAGAAATATAAGCTGCTTTAGAGCTGACCTTTAATTGTATAGTTGACATCAACACCACGGAAAAACAGATATGAACACATTATAGTAATAGAAATCACTTTAATTTTCCCATGGTTTATAGTATCACACATGAAAATACAACAGAGATGATAAAATGTAGAATATGATTAATGGAATAAGAAGTACCTATTACTTTTCCAGTTACAGATGGCCATTGTTAAAACTATGGACATATTTCCAGTTTCTTGTGTTTGTGTGGTATGGTATGTGTATGGTTTCTCTGTAGCACTGAAAGAAAAGTGTCCTATGGTGATCAGAGTATTATTTGGTATAGCCCTCCAAATTTTCAAATATTTTTCATATTTCCAAATTATGTTTATAGTATTTTTATAGTAGATGTGAAGGGGGTATTTTTTAATACAAGGTCTACATATGTCTCTAACCATATTTCTAAATATCTGGACTGTTTGTTTTAGTTCAGTTTTTGGTGTTGTTGAGATTATTTTTATCCTCATGCCCCTCAATTGGTCTTTGCTATCACACGTAAAAGAACAGTATTTTTGTATACACCTATGCACTCAATTATTTTATTAAATTTTCCTTAAATATGCTATGACCTTCCCCTATTTTCTCTTTAATTATTTGTTGTTATATTTTGAGTAGATACATAGGCACAGAACATTAAAAATTCAAATTATTTTAGATGATTATGGAAAGAAGAGTCAGTCCTCTCTCCTCCCAGTTTGTACCAGCTCACAGAATTAATTTCTTTGAAAAATGTTCTAATCTGTGTCAAGCATTTAACTCCACACCTCAATATCATTTGTGTACCACTAGCTCTTGATTATTCAGGTTGTGACGTGACAATGATTTCAAATTATGGAAAGTGAGAATTTGGCCCTGTCACATCAACGACATGAATAACGCACTTCCTCTTCTCCATCATCCAAACCGGTTTTCTTAATTTTGACCAGACAGTATGTGGTGTTTACATATTGACTAGTTATGCATCATCTCAGGTAAGACAGGTGGTGTTCTCTATGACGTAAATCACAGCAAGATCCTTTTTGACCCACCTCCTAGAGAAATGGAAATAAAACCAAAAATACACAAATGGGACCTAACAAAACTTAAAAGCTTTTGCACAGCAAAGGAAACCATAAACAAGACAAAAAGACAACCCTCAGAATGGGAGAAAGTATTTGCAAATGAAGCAACTGACAAAGGATTCATCTCCAAAATTTACAAGCAGCTCATGCAGCTCGATATCAAAAAAACAAACAACCCAATCCAAAAATGGACAGAAGACCTAAACAGACATTTCTCCAAAGAAGATATAAAGACTGCCAACAAACACATGAAAGGATGCTCAACATCACTAATCATTAGAGAAATGCAAATCAAACTCACAATGAGGTATCACCTCACACCAGTCAGAATGGCCATCATCAAAAAACTACAAACAACAAATGCTGGAGAGGGTGTGGAGAAAAGGGAACCCTCCTGCACTGTTGGTGGGAATGTACATTGATACAGCCACTATGGAGAACAGTATGGAGGTTCCTTTTAAAACTAAAAATAGAACTACCATATGACCCAGCAATCCCACCACTGGGCATATACCCTGAGAAAACCATAATTCAAAAAGAGTCATGTACCACAATGTTCACTGCAGCTCTATTTACAATAGCCAGGACATGGAAGCAACCTAAATATCCATCAACAGATGGATGGATAAAGAAGATGTGGCACATACATACAATGGAATATTACTCAGCCATAAAAAGAAACGAAATTGAGTTATTTGTAGTGAGGTGGATGGGCTTAGAGTGTGTCATACAGAGTGAAGTAAGTCAGAAAGAGAAAAACAAATACCGTATGCTAACACATATATAAGGAATCTAAAAAGAAAAAATGGTTCTGAAGAACCTAGTGGCAGGACAGGAATAAAGATGCAGATGTAGAGAATGGACTTAAGGACACGGGGAGGGGGAAGGGTAAGCTTAGACGAAGTGAGAGAGTGGCATGGACATATATATACTACCAAATGTAAAACAGATAGCTAGTGGGAAGCAGCCACATAGCATAGGGAGATCAGCTCGGTGCTTTGGGATAGGGAGGGTGGGAGGGAGACTCAAGAGGGAGGGGATATGGGGATAGACGTATACATATAGCTGATTCACTTTGTTATACAGCAGAAACTATCACACCACTGTAAAGCAATTATACTACAATAAAGATGTTAAAAAAATTTAAAAAGACAGGTGGTATTCTAAGATCACATGCCACTTGCATCCCTTTGTGTTTCCTGGAGTTAATAATGGTCTAACAATTTTATTTGTTTAACTTTTATGCACTTTCCATTAAATCATCTCCTTGCACTCATCACTTTTAAATAATTTCAGACACATGGACATTTTCTTCTTTCTTATATGTAAAATTCTCCATTAAATGGATCTCGTATCTTCCTGATCCTTGGTTTGCTCCTTTTTTTGGATGGAGGACATCTTGAGAATAAAGGTGAAAATTTGAGGAAGTGCATATATGAAATTATATTTATTGTGGACTCATGCTTAATTGACTGACTATAGAATCAGTGTTGGGAAATCCTTTTCTTCAGTAAGACGTGTTCTTTTGAAGGTATTATTTCCCTTATATCTAGTTTCAAATTTTGCTTTTGAAATATTGATATTTAGTTATGTTAATATTTTCTCTGGAAGTCTTTAGGGATTATCTTTGATCCCATTGAACTGAAGTTGGGAACGATGGCCTTATTATAAATCTATTTTCATTAATTGACTGAGAACTAGGTGACCTTAGCAGTCAGACAATTCATGTCCTTCAATTTGCAGAAATTTCCTAGACTTACTGACCTGATAATTTCTTCACCTCTATTTTCTCTATTCTTTTGGTGAATCTGCAATTTGAATTTTGGGAACTAGTGGACTGATTCTTTAAAAATATAGTATATTCCTTCTCATTTGATCTTTTTGGTCTTTTTATTATACTTTCTGTATTGCTTCCTCAATCTTATCTTCCAGTCAATTTCCTTTTTTTAAAAAATTAACTGTTATTACTTTCCAATGGTTATTCTTTATTTTCAAAATGCCCTCTTTCATCCTTATTAAAAACATTGATGACTTACTTATCTAAGAATATTTTTCCCTTTTATTTTACTGTTCCTTCTAAGTTATGTGAATGAGCGTGTGTGTTTGTGTGTGTATGTAAGTATTTAGGAAAGTGTGAGGTTGGTTTTTGAAATTGTACTTATTAAAAAGCAGCCACAATAAAAGAACTGCAATGTTTTCCCAATAATTTTACTTTGCTGAGCAGGAAATTGAGGATAGGTATGGATAAATAATCCCCTAAGCTTATTTTATTATATAATAGTATAATATGTGTGTATGTTGATTTTTTTTTCAATCTAGCTTTATAAGCATTAGAGTTAGCAAAAATTAATCTAGAAATCTGAAAGTGATTTTGTTAAATTTACCATTTGAGGAGTGCTGGTGATTTACGTTGTAGTTTTTAAAGCCATATAGATTTATTTTATTTTACTGTTTTATCATTTCACTTTACTTCCCAGACAGGGAAAGTAGAAATATGGCATGCATCATTCTGGTTCACACAATTCCTACTCTGAAAATGTATGCTGAAGATTTAAACACAGTTATTTCTTTGAATGTTTCAACCATATTATCATAATAGTATTTAACCTTTGCTTACAAATGTTTAGGTATTTTTAACATAGACTGTGTTGGTCGCTTACATTTCATGGGTGTATTTTTTTAATTACATTCATTTTTCCATGATTCTGAGAAATTAAAATTTCCATTTCTATAATAGTGAAGAGATAAGAACCGCTTGTAAGGAAACAACGAGCTAGAAAAGGTATCTAATTACTGGCAAGCAATGCTGCTTTAAAGCGTGTGAAGATTGTTTCAAGTGGAGATGTTTTTATTTGGAGAGATTCTCTATGTGTATTTATAGACTTAATAAAATTATTTTAATATTTTTCATTTGATCTTGATTGAAGTTTGCTAATAGATATTTCTATTTGTAAACAGATAAAGGGTCAAATTTTCTTGTACGAGAACAACCACTGAAAAGAATGCAAAGATGTTTTTCAAGATGTCCCACCTATTTGAAAATGGAAATGGGAAGATTACAACACTCCCCATGCTCAACAACGACTCCAGAGAAGGAAGTCCCAACCACTTCTTACTACCCTTGGATAAAATTTTCTTGAGGGCTCAGAATATAGTCAGTTTTGTCAAATGATCCAGGTGATCTTGCAAACTGCACATCTCTGAGTAGAACTAAATCTGTTCATGTCTAACGTGTTAATAGTATCATTCTAACATCCCATAATCTTACAAATCTCATTCGTTTATCGATTACTGAGGTAGGTGTGATAAAACCCCTCACTATCAATATGGATTTGCCTACTTCTTGAAGTTATTCTATTTTGTGCTTTATCTATATTGGATATGTATTATTATGTACATACTAATTATACTGGTTGAGTTGACCCTTCAGCCTTATGACATATCTTCTTTCTCTCTAATAATACTTTTTTGCCTTGAATTATCTTTTATCTAAAGTGATTAGAGATATGCCACTTTATTTTTATGTTTGTGTGCTACACTTTTTTGGTCCTTATGATTCCAAAAGTTCCGCATTCTTATGTTAAATATCTGTCTCTTGTAAACAAAATGGTTGTCTTTGTTTTGTCTTGTTTTGCCTTGTTTTTCTCTAGTCTGACAATGTTTGCTGTTCATTGCAGTATTTAGCCCATTTACATGTAAACTCAATACTAACATATTTGGGGTTAAATCTACCATCTAATTATTTACTGTCATCTTATTAGTTTACTGGAATTGCTTGTTCTGTGTCTTTTCTCTTTTGCCTTTTTCTCTTTGAGTGACTACAGAATATCTTATCACATCTCATACGTACCATTTCAAATCTTTGTGACCTCACCTCTCACTCCATCACTGCTGAAGCAAACAACTCTGCTTCATGTAGGTACAACTTGACAGCACCTTGAGTCAAATGTGTGCTTCATTCTTCTTCCTGCCTGGGGCACTCAGAGATCATGCATAAACAACCTGGAAACAGGGATTGGTTAAACCCCACAGGGCTACATTTGACCACTGACAGACAATATTTCCCCAAATTTTCTCTCATGGATGGAGGTCTTTGTTGTTACATTAAGAAAGCAACACAGACTAGTCAAAGTCCTTGCTGTGGGTGAAAAAAAATCTACATGAATGGTGGAAGATGAAGAAGATGGATACAAATTCTTGTAAAAGAAGTTACAGCAGCCAAGACATGGAAGCAACCTAAATGTCCATCAACAGACGAATGGATAAAGAAGATGCGGTGTGTATTTACAATGGAATATTACTCAGCCATAAAAAAGAATGAAATAATGACATTTGCAGGATCATGGATGGACCTAGAGATTATCATACTAAGTGAAGTAAGTCAGACAGAGAAAGACAAATATCATATGATATCACTTATATGTGTAATGATACAAATGAACTTATTTACAAAACAGAAATAGACTCACAGACATAGAAAGCAAACTTACGGCTACCAAAGGGGAAAGAGGGGGGCATAAATTGGGAATTTGGGATTAATAGATGCACACTACTATATATAAAATAGATAAACAACAAGGACCTACTGTATAGCACAGGGAACTCTACTCAATATTTTGTAATAACCTATATATGTGTATATATATATCTACATCTATATCTATCTATCTATCTATATATATAACTGAATCACTTTGCTATATACCTGAAACTAACACAACATTGTAAATCAACTATACTTCAATTAAGAAATTCTTCTAAAAGGAACTAGTAAATTATAGGCAGTATTGGTAGCAGTCTTATGTACAAAATAGAGAAGTAAAGATTTTACTATATTTTAAATTAGTCAATAAACCCCTTGACTTTTTCATTAAAACTTGTGCCTCACATTTTAAGAATTTGAATGAGTGTATGTAGATCTAGGCACCTAATACTACATGATTTTTTGTTGTCATTGGAAAAATAATTGAAGAAACACAGGGCATCTAACTCAATGAAACAAGACCATAAGAAGTCTTGGTTAAAAGGGATACAATTCAAATATTTTATTAATTTCTTAAACAGAGTTATAAAGTGAAAGAGAATGGGTTAGTATATCACACAGAGAAAAAGCAAAGTATTTAAGAGGGAGCACAAATGAATCTTTCCTAAACCATTTAATCAAAGTGAATTTGCTTTGACCATTTTATACTCACTCGATTATTGCATTATAAAAAGAAATATTAATATTGTTCCAGTATATGATTCTTCAATTAAATGTTGAGATCATCATGGGTAGTTTTGTTCCCCATGCTTGCTGCTATTGCCAGATTCTAGTATTGTACTTGGAGTTTAGTGGAAGCTAACTAATTTCATACTGAATGTCGAAATGAATGAACCAATATTATTAATCCATCAAAAACTGTGCATCAGATTGATTTTGAACTGAGCCTCAAAATTTAACTTTACCCTATTACTGAGAAGATAAGGTTGTATAATATTATGACTATTATGTATTGAATAAAATAGAAAGCAAAAAAATTTTTTTAAATAGTAAAGCAAGTAAAAGTGAGGAAAATCTAAACAAAAATCGTTCTAAAGAGAACAGCTGGAAAGGAAGAAATACATGGAAAATTTTTGTTCTTATTTTTAAAAAGTTATTTTGGCATTTTCCCCATATATTAGTGATTTTATGAATTGGATACATAGATAAATGTTGCTAATTAAAAGACTAAAATGTGTTCTTAAAGGGACTAATTTTCATGTGCATCTAATTGACAAGTTCCTCTGCACACATTAAACTCATTGGAATCTCTATTTAGATGTCAAAATTAATGAATATTTAATGGTACCAATAAGTCATTAAATGAAATTGATTGCATGAAACTCAAGCCAAAAAAAAAAAAAGCAACCCATAAAAAAGAAAACAATGAAGGAACACAGAAACATGTTTAAATGAAGCATAAAATAGCCAAGAAATATTACAAAAAGAACACAGGGATTATCAAAGATAAAGCACGTCTCTACCAAAATTCTATGTAATCTTTCTTTATCATCAAGACTCTCTCACTAAAGGCTGGCATCTCAAGCTGGCTTGATAAAACCTAACTAAATGCAAACTCCATGTGTAAAAGCTCCTGGCATCTTCCTTTGAGCATTGAGAACTTTTCCTTTGCACAGCATCTGTTTCTGCCATTTTGGGAGGAAACAATATAAGAAATAGCACAATATTCTTCAAAATGATTTGGTAGAGAAAACAAACTAACTCTCAACTGCATTTCAAAAAATTTGACAAAAAGTACTAAGAAATTAAAGTGCTTGATATTTACATTTACTATCTTCACTTAAAAAAGTGTTCACATTCAGGGACTAAAAACTATAAAAGTATTGTTTTTCCTTAGTTTGAACAAACTATTTTAAGTAAGCCTTTTAAAATTAGAATAAAAAGACAACTCTAAATCTCAAAATAAATGAAATCTGTTGTCCCCAATTCTACATTGTTCAGACTCAGAAAAAATCTGATTATTTTTGAAGTACAAGGAAAGTCAACACAAAGTGAAAGAAGTGTGAGCAAACACCTGTCCATCACAAAAGAACAGTCTTCCTTCCAAACCATACTTAATTTTGATTGAAGAAGAATTAGCATCGTCATTAACTGCTTTTACTTTAGTCATTTTCCTGTCTGTCCATCAAATGAAGAAAAACTCCTGTGTCTACCAGTGAAACTCACACATAGGTAAGGCCTCTGACCTTGCCAAAGCACTGACATCTTTGTCTCCCATTTGTCATTTGATCTGAGGTTGTCAGCAAACAGATGTCTCCTTTAGCCTAAGGCATCCTCAGAGTTACTAGGACAGCTGTTGCCATGACATTTGATGAAGGTATGGAAAGTGATGATTATGTGATTTGTAGGTCCATCCGCAGTAAGTGCTTGAGAGTGTAAGATGGGAATGATGCATTCCCTGCTAATTTGTTAATGCTTATTTTATTATTTATTTATTTATTTTATTTTTATGTTAATGCTTATTTTAAAAAGTGCTTTTAGTTAAATGTAATTTCCTGGGCCAAACATATTTTTTCCTTTAAAGTGCCTCCTCAAATAATTTATAAGGAGGCAACTTATGCCTGGGAAATGCCTCTATTTAATGTCTGAACTTGCAATGTTATTTGCACGAGAGAATATCCAATAGTCTTGCTACTTTAAAGGCAAATGTGTGCTAATTATCACTGTGCCTTCCCATAATGAATGTATATACAAACGGGATAGTTTCTTATACCAATATGAGCAGAGGGATTCTAACGTGCTTAGCGAACTTAGAAGACTCAGTAGAAATCTGGGGGTTGAGGGGGGAGATCGCCTCCACATAGTGTGTGAATTTCCATTTGCCATGCATAGGTATCACATTTACCTAACGAGCATTTCTAATGGGTACATAACTGTGCTTCAAGCAAAGTACTAAGTGTCCTGTTTCTTCAGTCTTAGGATTTTTTTAAAAAACATACTTTACATTTGTATTATTTATTTATTTATTGGCCATGCCACACGGTTTGTGGCATATTAGTTCCCCGACCAGGGATTGAACCCAGGCCCACGGCAGTGAAAGCGTGGAGTCTTAACCACTGGACCGCCAGGGAATTCCCATATTTTACATTTTTAAAATTGTTTACATTGGAAAATGCAGATTAATTATGTATGTAGAAGCAATATTTCAGGATAATGGTAAAATTTATTTTTCCTTCTATGAACAGTAATTTATTATTTAATACATTCACATGAGTGATTGAAATGGATGCTAGTTATGAAAACATGGCTATGATAACTAGTTAAAAACTGGAGTACTATGATGGTATTTAACATAGTTATCAGAAATCTATGGGAAGGGAGAAAATGTGGAGTTTGAAACTCAGCCAACGTGATCTCCAGAACGTTGGTAAAGGCAAGTCCCATGATCTCTTTAAGTCTTAGTTTCTTGAAATATAAAGTGAGACTAATGATAACTATTTTGAAAGATTATTGCCATCACTGAAATTAATATTTATGAATCATCCAATACCATTGCTTCCTCTATAGTATATGAAACAGTGTTACACATATAACAAATGAGTACTACATTATTATTTTCATACTAAGTCTATACAGTCCCAAAGAGAAAAGTGTGTGCTAGTGTTTGTATATGAGTGCATGTGTGTATTTTTGTGCATGATGAATAAATAGAAACTCTTATTGTATTTTATAAGCCTACTTGAGTTCTCAGGAAAAAAGTTTATAAACCTACTTGACTTTTCCTAGGTTAAAGTAGTCAAACTTTAGGCTCTTTCCTTATAGTAAATTAGTGACACTTCTTAAATCCATTGCAAATGTTCTCCTCTTAATTCTACTGGGTCAAAGTAAGGGGAGGATTGTTCTTAAGTCTTTGTAAGAGAGAGATAGAACCATGCAGATAGTGCCCTGCTGTGTGGCAGGCCTCATGGTGCTTTGCAAAAATGGTCACAGAAGTGTTATTGCATTTTGTAGTCAATAGTAGGCCCTTGCTACTTCCAGGAGAAATCTGAAGTAAAATTTTCTAGGACACCTTTTTGGAAAGGGCTAATTGAACGGTAGCTCAGCTAAGAACCACCAGCCTGCTCAGACTGCACTCTTTTGTAAAGCAAGTTCATTATTTTATTGTATTTTTTTTTAAGTTCATTATTTTAAATGAATAAGGCTTGCTTTACCTCAGTGGTTTTTTTTGTTTGTTTTAAATTTCCATGACATAGTCATCAAATACGTGTATTGATCTTTTCTGTAAACTAATTTTCCTCTAAATATGTGTTCATTTTAAACAGCTCCACGTAACAGCTATTGGTTTAAAATAATTTATTCTTTTAAATAATTACTTAAATACATGCTTTAAATCATTTATTTAAATATCCAATTGTATATGACCCTTCTGACTGATACATTTTGTTAAAGTTCACTCCAATGTATGTAAAACAGTTGCAAATTATCTAAACTGATCTAGTGAGAATACAAATATGAATACTATATAGGTGTCAAAGACTTTCTTTTTTGAGTGAGGATAGGATGAGTAACCATGTAAACTGTTATTTGACACCAAAAACTATTAAGGAAAATTACTCTCAATTAAAAATCCTTGTGAGCAAAAACAAATAAAATTGGAAGGCACATTTTTAAATGGAAGAATTTCACACTCTTTAAAATTTATTGACTTAAGTTCATCAGAACATGTTTGTGTTTGGGCTGAAATAAAGGGGAAACTTGATTTATAGAATTGTCAGTGACTTTAAAATTTAATAATTAAAAATTAGAATAAGAGATTCCATACAATTGTCATGAATGACATTTTAAAGTTTTAATTAGACTTTATAGTGAGCACCGAAAGGCTCAATTACATCCACAGATTTTATTGACTCTCCAGCCAAGGACATTAAGAATGCAATCTCATAAAGTTGACTACACATTGGATTAGCAATGTATTTAGAACCTTACAAAGCAGTAATGATGGAGCAGAAAGCAGAAGGTTAATTCAGAACAAATTTGGCTAGAAACAGTATCGTTATCTTGGAGGTAAGAATGCTTGAAAAATTGTGCTAGTTTCTACTGAGAAGAACAACCCAGGGACTGTGTGCTTGGCACTGATTTCACGTCTGTTATGATAGTACACATCGGATTCACAACAACATCTGCGATATTTAGTAATTGGGCGTTACATGACCCTTGATGTAATGAGCACAGAGAAAATCATGATCAACCACATGGTGAGAAGTTTAATGGAGAAGCATCAGGAAAATGATTATGGCATCAATGAAAAAAAATGCTCTAGATAATCTCTTATTGTTGATAAGTGATATAAAACTCACCAAAAATGGCACAACAGAAATCTTAACAGATGGTAAGTCATCTTAATCTAGCAAATTAACGGATCATACATTAAAACAATAAAATAGTAGGTTATTTGACATGCACTGTAATTACATTGGATATATTGCTTTCAATAAACGTTAAAGGACAAATTAGCATTAGTCGTGCCAACTACATTGCCAAATCTGCTTTTCAAGCTTATAATTAAAATCCTAAATTATTGCTGCCGCAAATTAACAGTTTTAACGTAATGCAGCTCTTTGTTGTTTTTAAAGGGATTGTCTCATGCAAATTTAAACAATATTCACCTCAGTAAACAGTAAATACTAAAAGCCTTTTCAGTGTTGCAGGAGAAAACCATGAAACAGACTTCTCTGCTGGAGACCTTTCTCAACCAAGAGAAAAGGCTTGACTCACAAGAGGAATGGTGCAATCCTTAATAAAACAATCGTGTCGGCCTCACCCAAAGCAGTGACAGGCTTGGAATATAGTTGTTTAGAATCTTCCGCCTTACGAAAAGCAACGGAGACTACACTATCTCGTCTGGCTCATGAGTGCTATGATGTCACTCCATGGGAGTCCTTTAGCCAGAGGATGAGGCTGGAGGAGGCCAGATCGTCACATTCCAAAAGGATTCTGATACTCGCATTGAACAAGGCGCTCCGTTAGTTCTCACAACTTTCTAAGTGATTTTCTTTATTATAGCAGATTATAGGGAAGTAAATTTTAAGACAGTTATTACACGTTTGGAGTCTTGTCAAATTCCACTCGAAGCTCTCGCTGTTTAACTGTATTGATGCAAACTGATGTCTTGTGACATCTGACCGCATTCATCTGTCTCATATTGTATATCTCCTGAGTCAATGGTTTGGGACTCAACAATTAAAGAAATGCTGCAGTTGAAAAGTGTAATCACAAACAGCAAGGTGTCATTCAGTCAGGCTGATCATATGAAGTTTGGGATCATAAAATTTCCTCTTTAACTATTATGTAATTGATGAGGACTTGAGTGTGAAATAGGCAAATGAAAGATTATGTATAAAGGTAGTGTTTTCTCTTTAAAGTAGGAGAAATGAATAAGAAATATTTGTAAATTTTAGATTTAAATGAGTATGGGTGATAGCCTCAGGAGTCAAAGTTATGAGGGAACTACACACACACGCACAGTTATCTGTATTATTATCAATTGTTCTTTGCATAGATTATTTTACTCACAGAAGACTACAAATCCAGTGTACTTTTAATCTTCGATACAATTTTAATTGAAATAATCTCAGTATAAATCAACATTAGGTTATTTCCAGGACATTTTTTTTTCATTCTATGGTTGGAACCACAGGAAAAATCTTTACTAACTTAAAGAGCCACTCAGAATTCTAAAGAGAAAATTGGTAATTGTGTTGTCAATTATATTTGCCATATTAGAATTCGAAATAATATAGTGCTTTATGAAAAGAAAAACTCATCAGCCTCTTTCTAAGCCCTCTTATTTATCTACTCTCTGCATTAGTAGTTCCACCATTCTTAAACTCAAAGACACCTTTAATTTGTTAGTAATTACCCATCCTTCTGCAAATGAAGGGGGCATGATGAAGATGATGAAAATGATGCTGGTCTCACTTCTTATGAAGGATTCTGGTGAGCATAAAATGAGAAAAATGAAAGTGTCTCTCAAACTACAAAATACACTACAAATCGAATGTATTAGATTTGTATTAGTTATTAGAAGTTGAAGTTGTTCTCTTAATTTCTTGTTATTTGAGGGTCACTGGGATGAAATTAACTCCTTTTTAATCTCAGCTGTAGCGTGAACTTCCGTCTTTGTTAAAAATATTGTATAATTTTTGTAACCCTAGTGCCTATATAAAAGGCTGCTGATTAATTTCTTTTTCCTTAGAAATAAACTCATAAACCTGGGAAAATAACTGTGTTGTACATTCTTTCCTGCAATCACTCAAACCTTTATCTTGGAAAACTTTTAATTCAAATAGCTGTGCAGCAGCCTTGAACCCCAGACACAGATACTGCCCTTGCTCTTTTCCTCCCATGGTTTGAGACTCCCAAGGCTATTTAGACCACATTCTAGAATTGTACGTTAGCCATTCTACATCCAATACATTGACAAGTGGCACGCCATTGTTTTGCCGACTGCTTAAGGTACCACATTTCATCTAGTGGATCAATCCTCTGAAGTAAGCTTTCCCTGCCGAGCATCACCTTGATGGATTCTATATACCATGTGTTGAACTTCTGGCACAAGTCCTAGATCTTCAACATTTTCTGATTTGCCCTTCTTTCCACATTTTGGAGGCCTCTCTAAGACACCCTGAATCGTACACAAAAGGAAATGGGAATCACCCACTCTAACCTTCAAGAAAATTCTGTGCTCCTGTGGCTCACATACTCACTTCCACATGATCTTTCACTGTTTTTTTTATCTTAATGAGAACTTTTAACAACTATTTAACAACTTTGGTTATTACTTAGTGACTATTAAGTAATAGTGATTATTAATGGCTATTACTAACTCAAATAACCAAATTTTAGTTTAATTTGGTTCTCCCCACTTCATGACCCCTCTTCCCACACACATACAAAGAATACTCATTCCTCTTCACCAGAGCAACCTTTATTCTTACTTCTGTCCATTGGCCAACAACCTAGACTATCTAATTCAATTCAAAACTTATATATATAAACAATTCCCCCCTTAGTCTTACATTTATGGAGAGAAATTGTAGTTCAGTCACATGCCTAAGTAGGCATCCTAGATCCTCAGGCAGGGATTGATGGATCAGCATGGCTATCCCTCAGTCCCATCAATGAAGAGCACATATACATACATGAACACTAGCATACACAAATCATACCAAGTACTATGAAATACAGATTAAATGTGCAAACTCATTTACAGCTACAGGAATTAAGAACACATATTCTACAGTGAAAAGATGTGTGCTCAGATTCTGAGTCTGTCATTGATGGTGTGACAGTGTCTTTTGCCTCTCTTAATTCCACACGTGATCTGTATTTCCAACTATGGCTGCCCACCATTTGGTTCCTCACGTGACACCCTCCACCTCACAACCCTTGCCATAGTATCCTGGACTTGGCAACGGGCTCGTCATTCTTCTAATTAGAGATTTGGAATGACTTTCTAGTGTCTTTCGTTTACAGGCCAAACCTTTCCAAATAAGTCGGAGGCTTCTTTTTTTTTAATGCTAATTTTTCAAAAAGCCTTAAGTAACTGTCAAAAGTGTCAGTCAGGAAGGTGATAGCTGAAAGGAAGCCAGACACAATGCTGACATGGCTGACAATTTGTTGGAAGTGGCAACAGCAATGAACCGAGAATGACAGAAAGATAACAATGAAATTTTGTTGACTAATAGACTTTAATGGCAAAGAAAAATAGACACAGAGACCAAGATGAAAATGAGAAACTCCATCCAAATATACTATTATTATTTATATGGGGTTGATTATAATATTTTAAATATTTACTCACAGCATGAAAGACCTGCCTCACCATACCATTAGAAATAGAATGTAATTTTTAAGAGGTCTTCATAATGAACTCTGGTCCTGTCATCAACTTCATTATGGAGATTTATATAAGAATGAATGAGTGTAAGAGGCTACACAAAGTATTTAGAAAGAGTGGTACACACTGATAACCATAGCTCAAATAAGCAAACAACAGTAAGAAAAGCAAAGAGCAAATTTTAAAATGGCTTTAAATATCTTATTTACATAAAGCATTGTTACTCCCTTATCTTTTGTACTGGAAAATTAATATTGCCTAAAAATATAAGTGTGAAAATGTCAGATATTTATTATAAAGTATGTAAATGCAGGGTGTGATGGTTAATTTTATATGTCAACTTGACTGAGTTAAAGGATGCCCAGATAGCTGGTGAACATTATTCCTGGGTGTGCCTGTGACAGTGCTTTTGGAAGAGATTAGTATGTGAATTGGTAGAATGAGTAAAGGCCACTGTCACCAGTGCAGGTGGACCTCACCCAATCCACTGAGAGCCTGAATAGAACAAAAAGGCAGAGGAAGGGAGAATTTGATCTCTTTTTGAGCTGGGACACCCATCTTCTCCTGCCATCGCACATCGGAGTTCCTGGTTCTTAGGCCTTCAGACTTGAACTAAATCATTACACCATTTGCTTTTCTGGTTTTCCAGTTTGCAGACGGCAGATCATGGGACTTCTTGGCCTCCATGATCAAGTGAGCCAATTTCTATAACAAATCTGCCTCTCTTCCTCTCTTTGTCTCTGTCTCTGTCCCTCGCTTCTCTTCAGTATGGCTGTATCTATAATGAATACGTATATTCAGTGTACATCCCCTATTGGTTCTGTTTCTTAGGAGGACACTGACTAATACACAAGGGTGTCCTGATGATGAATAAAAGCTCTGTAAACTTGAATTTATTTATTTTTGGATTAAAAATACAAACTCTAGGAAGTATTGGATGCATGGAGCTCAAAAATGAGCTATATTATGTTAAAAGTTTCATGTGCCTCATTTTTTTGTCATTAGAAATCTTTATGTAAATCTATAACTGGAAATACAATTCCATGACTTCTTAAATCATGTATTCATTTTTCATTTACGTTAAATTGACAAAGATCATATTCTATTTGACACGTATGCTAGACTTCCAAGAGAAAATTCCCTTCAAACATGAAGTGATGAAGCATAAAATCATACTATTACGTTTCCTAAACGCACAGAGTCACATTAGATATATATCATTCCTAAGTTCAGCATTGATGCTGATACTACATTTTCTTCACCAAATGTGAATAGCAGTTTCAGAAATTTGATATATTCAATGGATACTTGGACTCTCCCATGCTTCATTTATTGAAATATCATTGCAAGTATTTCTATCATGATCATCTAAGTGCAATTATATACCCATTTTTCCTCTGAGAAAATTTCACTGTTTCTGTTTGTAATATAAGATATATGAGTTCTTAGCTTGAGATCTTACCATTATAAAATGTTCGAATCTGCCTTATCAACTTTTGTTGCATATATTTGATAATATAATGTAGGAGAAAGGCAACATATTTTTCTTGGATGGGGGCAACCGCAAAACCAGTCAACATGCTATGAAAACTTTGATAATTTTATCTTTAGGTCAAATATCTTAACTTTTAAAAGAAGCGTTCATTATCTCAAAGGTTTGATTTTGATATAATATTATCCGAGATTTTATTTTTTGTTCCATTTGGTCTTGTGACAAAAGTACATAACAAAAAATAGCAGAATAGAAAAAAAGCAAACTTCCTACAAGAATTGAATGCTACACAGACAATTGTGATACAATTATAATGCATATCTGTATGTGACAATAACAATTGAAACAAAAGTTTTGTGATTTTCTCATGACCTTAAAACTATTCATTTTGCCTGAATACTGTTCCCTAAAAACAAATCACCTTATGATTTTATATTTGTACTTGTTTTGAATATAGCTTTTAAAATAATGGAATAATTATTTAAATTTTTGCAGAAATATAAATAAAACAAAAATATATAAACAGGGCTTCCCTGGTGGCACAGTGGTTGAGAGTCCACCTGCCGATGCAGGGGACACGGGTTCATGCCCCGGCCTGGGAGGATCCCACATGCCGCGGAGCGGCTGGGCCCATGAGCCATGGCCGCTGAGCCTGCGCGTCCAGAGCCTGTGCTCCGCAACGGGAGAGGCCACAACGGTGAGAGGCCCGCGTACCACAACAACAACAACAAAATATATATATATATAAACAAAAATACTTAATTTAAATATTTCTCATCCTTTTAAGCCAAACATTCAGCTAACAATTTTATAACGCTGTGTATCTATTATATTTAAGGGGCACAGTACATCACAATACCCAAGCCATTTCTATAGTAAGTAGTATGCTTTCAGATGAGGGAAGTAGGAATCCTAGGTATTAATGACTTAAGTAAAAAGGGATTTATTACCTTGCATAATGTGCAGTTATCAATTTTTTGGCTCTCATCTCCAAATTCACCCTTTCAGAACCACTTAAAAATAACTGATGGATTTATTCCAAGGACACAAGGATGGTTTGACATTTACAAATCAATGAATGTGACACACCATATTAATAAAAGGAAGGGTAAAAATCATATGATCATCTCAATAGACACAGAAGAAGCATTTGACAAAATTCAACATCCATTCATGGTAAACATTCTCATCAAAGTAGATATAGAGGGAACATACCTCAACATAATAAAGGCCATTTATGATAAACCCACAGCTAATGTCATACTCAATGGTCAAAAGCTAAAAGCCTTTCCTCTAAATTCAGGAACAAGACAAGGATGCCCTCTCTTGCCACTTCTGTTGAACATAGTACTGGAAGTCCTAGACACAGCAATCAGACAAGAGAAAGAAATAAAAGGCATTCAAATTGGAAAGGAGGAATTTAAATTGTCACTATTTGCAGAAGACATGGTATTTTATATAGAAAACACCAAAGTCTCTACCCAAAAGCTCTTAGAACTAATAAATTAATTCAGCAAAGTTGTAGGATACAAGATTAGTATACATAAATCTGTTGCCTTTCCATACGCAAATAATGAACTATCAGAGAGAGAAATTTTTTAAAAAATCAGTTAAAATCACATCAAAAAGAATAAACTGCCTTGGAATAAACTTAACTAAGGAGGTTAAAGACCTATACTCTGAAAACTATAAAATATTGATGAAGGAAATTGAAGATGATAAAAACAATTCAAATTTATCTCATGCTCTTGGATTGGAAGAATTAATATTGTTTAAACCATACTACCCAAGCAATCTGCAGATTTAATACAGTCCTTATCAAAATACCCAGGACATTTTTCACAGAGCTAGAACAAATAATCCTAAAACTTATATGGAACCACAAAAGCCAGAATTGCCAAAGTAATGTTGAGACAAAAGGACAAAGCTGGAGGTATCACCCTCCCAGACTTCAGACTACATTATGAAGCTACAGTAATCAAAACAGCATGGTACTTGCACAAAAACAGACACATAGATCAGTGGATCAAAACAGATAGCCCAGAAATAAACCCATGCACCTATGATCAACTAATCTATAACAAAGGAGGCAAGAATATACAATGGAGAAAAGACAATCTCTTCAATAAGTGGTGCAGGGAAAATTGGACAGCTGCATGTAAAACAATGAGTTCAGAACATTTTCTCACACCATATACAAAAAGACTTAAAGATAAGACCTGAAACCATAAAACTAGAAGAGAGCATTAGGCAGACCACTCTTTGAAATAAATTATAGCAATATATTTTTGGATCTATCTCTTAAGGCAAAATAAATAAAAGCAAAAATAAACAAATAGGACCTAATTAAATTTAAAAGCCTTTGCACAGCAAAGGAAACAGTCAACAAAGTGAAAATACAACCTGCAGAATGGAAAAAAATATTTGCAAATGATGTGACTGACAAGGGGTTAATATACAAAATATAGCAACAGCTCATACAACTTAATGTCAAAAAAAACCTAATCAAAAAATTAGCAGAAGACCTGAATAGAAATTTTTTCCAAAGAAGACATACAGATGGCTAACAGGCACAGGAAAAGATGCTCAACATTGCTAAGTATTAGAGAAATGTAAATCAAAACAACAATGAGATGTCACCTCACATCTGTCAGAATGGCTACCATCAAAAAGTCTGCAAATAACAAATATTGGAGAGAATGTGGAGAAAGGGAGCCCTTAAACACTGTTGGTGGGAATGTAAATTGGTGTAGCCACTATGGAAAACAGTATAGAGGCTCCTAAAAACTTAAAATAGAACTACCATATGATCCAGCAATTCCATTCCTGAGTATATATCTGGGAAAAATGGAAACACTAATTCAAGATTTTCATGCATCCCAATGCTCATAGCAGCAGTATCTACAATAGCCCAGATATGAAAGCAACCCAAGTGCCCATCAACAGATGAATGGATATAGAAGATGTGGTATATATATATATATATATATATATATATATATATATATATACCATGGAATATTACTCAGCCATAAAAATGAATGAAATTCTGCCGTTTGCAGCAATGTGGGTGGATCTACAGGATATTATGCTTATGAAATAAGTCAAACAGAGAAAGACTTTACAATATCACTTATATGTGGACTCTAAAACATAATACAAACACATGTATATAGCAAAACAGAAATAGACTCACAGATATAGAAAACAAAATTAGTAGTTACCCGTGAGGAGAGGGAAGGGGAGAGGAGCAAGTCAGGGTTATGGGATTAAGAGATACAAACTACTGTGTATAAAATAGATAAGCAACAAGAATATATTGTATAGCACAGGGAATTTTAGGAGAGAGAAATAGATAAATATAGGGAGAGAAATAGAGGAATAAATGTAACATGTGATATATATGTGTATATATGCATGTGTATATATATATATTTTTATGCAGGAGAGATGCTTAGAAGTTGGATTGCTGGATCATAGCTATGTGCAGTGAAAACATTAATAGATGTTATCAATTTATATTGCAAAAATTTAGCAGTGTACATTTCCACTGACATGAGAGAATATCGTATTGCCCATAATTATAAAAGAATTCTATTTTGTCAACTCTTTCAATAGGAGAGAAATAGTGTCTTATTGCTTTAATTTGCATTCCCCTGATTAGTCATGAAGTGGAGTATATTTTCACAAGTTTATTGACAATCTATGTTTTTTCTCCTATGGTTTACCTATTTACATCCTCTGTCAAAATACGTTCCTTTTTATTTGTTTCTTCTAGGAGCTCCTTGTGAATAATGACTATTGATTAAGTGCTAAAACTAATTCACCTCAAATTGCTTTGACATCTCTTAAAGAGACATTGAAAGATACCGATATTTTCAGTTGATTGTTTATCATTAAATCTCTCTGACTCTCCAAGTATTTGTTTCCACGACCTCTGCGGGTTTCCTCAACCACTCTCCTTATCAAAATGATTACCTTACTTCAAGCTTCAAATAAATCCTATCATCTCTCTGCAATCTTATTTGTAGCTTTCCTTGATTTTTCCATTTCTCTGAATAACTCATTTAAAGATTACTCTCCTTAGCATTTATTTTGTAGTCATTATGTTCCATTTTGACATCTGGCACCACATAAAATGTACTTCCAACATTATTAAGCCATTTGGCTTATTAGGCGTCACTTGGTTGCTAAGAAGAGAGAAAAAATTCAACCTTCCTTAATAAAATCAGGACCTATTATATGAAACAATGAATATGCACAGGTACCCAATAAAGTGAAATAAAAGAGCCTTCTATCCCTTGCCCCAGTGGAAGGGCACATCTTACTACAGAGCTCCCTGTGGGATCAGGTCCACTCTCAACTGCATGAGAGATCACAATCTTTCTTGGATTTTTCCAGCGCTCTATTCTTCCCTCTTGTGCTTTCTCCTAGGAGCACATCCTCAGTCACTCATACACACAAGAATTCCTGTCTCAGGCTGTCACAGTAGAAAACAAACCCTAAGAGAAAATGCAGTAAGCATGAAAACTAGAAAGAGATTTTCTGTTTCTTATTACAATTTTACTTGGCAAATGAAAGAAAACAATTCTCCTTGCCTGCGTTATGAAACATGAAGTCAAGACTTTATTTTGAGTTAACTGGATAATTCTCTAACTACACACAGGTAAACATAACCTGTATACTTGATACTGTCCCAGAATTAAACTTTTCTTTCCATCCCCAAGACAGCACATACTAGCAAAATCTCAAACCTAAAAGAAAAGGACATGTAATATTATAAATATAGTTAGATGGATATGGTTGTATCAAAGTTTATTTAAAATACAAAATCATATGGCTGTATATATGCATGTGATGAAAAAGCTAATGTTTGTATAAAATCTATTTTCTTGACACTATGCTAAATATTTTACATAATATATCTATTGTGACTGTATTATTTAACCAACTTAATTCTCTGAATAATTTCACCCTCATATATATTTCTAAATTAAACATAGATTTGACTGATTTGCTAATAAAAAAATGAGTGTTTAAGGCTTAATTCTGAGAATTCATAGGATATTGTTATTTTCTCACCATTAGACTATTTTTCTCTTCAATAAACACAAGATATTTATAAAACCTTCAAAATTTATTTGAACAAGTGATGTTATCAAAAATTAATAAAGAAGAGGCTGACTCAATTACTTAATATTTTATTTCCCATGAATGTATTTTTTAACTGAATAGACCACACTGAACAGCTAATTTTGTCAACAAAATACTGTGGACACAAAAAATACTGTGTTGAATACAATGCAGAATATTGCAAAGGGTTTGGAAGAGAACCAAGAATAACCTTACTAAGGTCCATGAGGACCAAAGGGCAAGTGTCTCAGTATTCATTGTAAAGCACAT
This sequence comes from Delphinapterus leucas, assembly GCF_059928025.1. NCBI lineage: Eukaryota > Metazoa > Chordata > Mammalia > Artiodactyla > Monodontidae > Delphinapterus > Delphinapterus leucas. The sequence continues at coordinate 8,077,306 of NC_143146.1, forward strand.
TTTTATTCCGAGTAGCTTGTGTTCCTTAATGGCCCTGCCGGTGAGAAATTCCCCATATTATAACAGCATATGGGCTTTCTTTTTCAAGCAAAATGTAAGTAAGTCAAGAAAATACAATGTGTGTTCATTGAAAGAAGTATGTTGCCATATATCTGGTTGAGCCTCTCTCTATCTTTCTCTCATCTATGTATTTTGCTAATCTATCCTTAACTGCTTTCCTTAATGCATTTTCGTCTGCATTTGTATTCATCTCCCAGAAAAGTTGATTATGTGAACCTCTTATCTGAAAAGCTCCACTCTCTGAATTAGGCCATGTTTCTCTACATGCCTCATTTACGTTAAGAACTTCCCATTCTTATCTGAAACCTTCATTATCCAAATTAAGTCTCTGACCTTTTTCCATCTTGCTAATTGCGGTTTAATAATATCAGAATTCATATTTTCTGATTTAAGAGAATAAGGGGGAAAAGTTTCCTATGTCACTGGACCAAAATATAATAATTACTCATCTGCATGTTTTGTAACTGTGTTGCAAGTTTCCAGTTCAGATCTATTTTTTTAATCAAAGAGCATTGGTTTTAGGAGGCAACAAGTTTTCTTTTACTTTCTTTTTATTTTTAGTTGAAGTACAGTTGATTTACAATGTTGTGTTAATTTCTGCTGTACAGCAGAGTGATTTGGTTATAATATGTACATTCTTTTCCATTATGGTCTGCCACAGGATACTGAATATAGCTCTCCGTGTTATACAGTAGGACCTCGTTGTTAATCTGTTCTATTGGGTTGGTCAAAAAGTTCGTTCGGGTTTTTCCATAACATCACCACTTAGTGATGAGATCTACAGCAGGTTAGTCAGATAGTCAGATATGTACTTAACACTTATATGTACTTAACACTGTTTTATTTTTTTAATTTTATTGAAGTATAGTTGATTTACAAGGTTATGTTAATTTCTGTTGTACAGCGAAGTGACTCAGTTATAGATATATATATCCCTTTTCATATTCTTTTCCATTATGGTTTATCCCAAGATATTGAATACAGTTCCCTGTGCTATATGGTAGGACCTTGCTGTTTATCCATCCTATATATAATAGTTTGCACCTGCTAATCCCAAACTCTCGATCCATCCCTCCCCTCCCCCTTCCCCCCTTGGCAACCAGAAGTCTGTTCTCTATGCCTGTGAGTCTACAACAAGTTTCAGTGTAACATGTGAGTAATAGGTGGATTTTCCTCCAGACACAGGAGAAATCAGTAACAGAAGGTGGTACTAAGTCCACTGGAGAAAGATGAGGGAAAGAGAAGACACTGGAGGAAAGCTTAAGAGTTTAGATCTTTTCAGGTCTTCACGTTGGCTCAGGGCTTCCAAGGGAAAGGAAGCCAGGAGCCTCAGGAGAGACCATGAAAGGGAAATCCGAGTAACGGGGCAATAGTGAGGCCTTCAAACTTCAATCTGTGCAGCCGTGAGATGACAGAGACGCTGGGCACGGCTTCATGTTGTCACTGTGCCCACTTCTCATTTCTTACACTGATTTTAAACTTTTACATAATTATCAGTAAGGGATTAAAGAAAGTTATAAATGCCTACTATTTATAATATTTAAGGTGTGCAAGATATAATGGACCTGTCTAAGATGGATAGACATAAATCTATCTCTCTATATATTTATATAAATATCTAGCTACATCTGTATATACAATGTGTATATATATCTAAACAAAAATCTCTATATCTGTACAAATATCTCTATATATATCTGTATGTTACATAGCTATCTATATAAATAGAGTTAGATAATAGATATATAGTTGAATTATAAATAAATTCAAACTTTTTTTTTTTTGCGGTACGCGGGCCTCTCACTGTTGTGGCCTCTCCGTTTGCAGAGCACAGGCTCCGGACGCGCAGGCTCAGCGGCCATGGCTCACAGGCCCAGCCGCTCCGCGGCATATGGGATCTTCCCAGACCGGGGCACGAACCCGTGTCCCCTGCATCGGCAGGCGGACTCTCAACCACTGCGCCACCAGGGAAGCCCTAAATTCAAACTTTTAAAAATTAATTTTTATTGAAGTATACTTGATTTACAATGTTGTATCAAACTTTCATGTTAATATTTATTTTCTATTTTTATTTATGTTATTTTATATTGTATTTATTTACCTTAGGGCCTGGAAAAATGCTAACATAAATAAAGGAAAAAAAACCATCAGGATGCCTGTCAGATGTTTTTATATATTGTAATGTATTCTCTTGATCACAAATATTGTTTTGATTTGTATTAAACAATATGACATCCATTATTTCTAATTATGCTGATAGGATAATATAGGAGAACCAAAGGTTGGGTTTACTAATGATGAGAAATTTATCTACAGAAAAAAGGCCTGATTATATAGTTAGAATAAGGCACTGTCCAAGTATTAGGATTTCAGAGGTTATATAGCCTGAGGACGAGTTTTTTTCTCATTGGTTTCCTGAAATAACAATTTATTTTAAGTGGGGAACCATCATTGTATTCCTCAATTAGCTAGACTAAAATGAAAATACCATTATTAGCATTTACATCAAGGTCCTTTATGGAGAGATTTTTTAATGGCAGAGTGAGGCAGTAAAATGTCATGAAAGGCCTGATCCAGATTTGCTCAGAAAATTGAGTTCAGGTTGTTGTTATTATCTCTTCAAACAGCAAAACTTCTGTAATAGAGACTTGACTTAAACATTATGTATCATGCACAACAAAAGTAGGGAAATATTTAGATAATTTAAAGTAAATAATGGCTAAGTACCCTCATCTACCCTAAATGTCTGTATAATCGAGGCTTCAAAATTTCCCACCTCCCATTTCTGCCCCAAAGTTCCACTTTCATTTTCAAGTCATGCTGATCTGAAAACATCATTGATCTGAAAACTCAACCAGATATTGTAATAACTCTTTCTTGTACTCATAACATTTCAAGTAATTTATTGGACATTTTTTCATGCTGAGAGATGGGGAAGTTGTAATTTTTGTAGGATGATATAGTCAGTGACATAGCCGGCACCTAGTTCCCTGACAGCATTCCCATTGGTATTTTCACATCATGGACCATTTTCCTTCTTTTTGAAATTTGGCAGGGAGAGGATCACATAAATAAGATTGAGGTCAGTGGTTCTCAATCCTTGTTTCATTTTAAAATGTGAACTATTAAAAAAAATACTAGCCAAGCCTCATCGGTGGAGACCTGAGGCCATTGGCTAAGGGGTGGGCTGAGTTGGAGCTACACAAAAGCCCTTTTTCAAAGTTGTTTTCAAAAATTACCCCAGGTGATTTTTTTATGAGTAGTAAGAGTTAGGTAGAAATAAAATGAACTATTTTTTCCCATTTATCTATTGTTTTCTGAGACTATCACTTCTAGACATCTTTACTAAAAATAAAAACATAAGCCCAAATTTCTTGTGTTTCTATTTCCCTTTCTTTCAGAAGTTACTTCAATTCTATTCGTAAAAGAATATGTTAAGGTGAATTGATAATGACGGTGAGGATGCTGAGGGTATTAGTTATGATTCGCTGGGCATTGATTTTGTACTAGGGACTCTGTTGAATATCTTTCCTACCTCATATCATTTAATCTTCTTACGAAGATGCAAAGTAGGAATGATTATAATCCCTGATTGCATATAAAGAAATCGAAATAGGGATGGGAATTAAACTGCTTCCCTAAAATCACACATTCCATCCAAGGGTTGGAATAAGACCTAAACATTCCTGGTTCTGCTGCGCATGTTCTTAACCACAATCTAGCCTCTAGGTTTTAATTCAAGCCGTGGGAGAGGGAGAATATTGCTTATGAAAGTAGGGAGATGAAAGATATTTGATGACCGATGTCTTCTAAGTTTTTCCTTCCTTAGTCCTTAATCATATTCACCCCACTTTACAGAATATTTTCTCACCTTTGAACCCTGGCAAAAGGGGAGTAATGACAACATTGGCCACTTGTCATTCACCATGTGCATTTAGTGCACCAAGCTCTTTGCATGCAGTGTGCCATCGAATCCTTACAAAAAGTTGGAATTATCACTTCCATTTGAAATGAGGAATCTGGAGTTAGAGCAGACAGCTCACCTGCCCAAGGCCACCAGAGGGCGGGACACCGCCAAGGTCTCTGTCCTTACCACTGAAGGATGCTGCCCTGAAGCTAATTAGGAAAATCTGGGGATTCTGAGAAATACAAGATTTGTGATTGACTCTGAAAAGAAAATATCTCACTGATCCATACTTACCACAGAGGCCCTGGCTGAGGAGAAAAACAGAGTCATCTGAAAACGGACAAATTTGTTGGGAAAAAACTTTTTTAACAAAGGGAAAATGCCGTGAAGGCTAGGAGACCCGTATTAATCAAGACTCCTCTGACAGCATGTGACAGAAACTAAACATGAGCTGTCCTAAATGAAAGGCTGACTTTACTGAGTCTAGCAAGAGATAAACAAATTATGTAAAATGCTGCAAGGGACACTGGCCTCAGGGACAAATGAATGTATGATTCTTAGATCCCTTCAAATCTCTCTCTGCTCAGTCTCTGGTTCTCAGCGAGCCTGGGGAGTTGGCAGTAGCATCCTGGAACTTCCCTGAGAGACACCCACCTTGTCCCCAGAAGCATCAGTGATGCGGGTGCAATTTCTGTATCCGCGGTGCCCAGATTCCGTTAATGACAGTGGCGGAGTGGAGAGCTGGTGGTGGCTTTCTCTGACCTTTACTCCTTCCAGAAGTCTTGCCAACACATAATCCCCCTGCTTAAGTGCAGTTCCACTTAAAATAATTAGAGTAGTTTCTACTTTCCTGATAAAACACCAATGATACAGCCCCTTAATAACATAAGCTATGTTTTTGAGTAAATGACTATTGGTACCGTTTTACAAATCACATTTTATTCTCAGTATCAGCCTGTCAAAGGTCATGGAGGGTGATTTTAATTCCCTGATGCATTTCAGAATTAGGTTCTTGTTTCCCCCTAAATTCAATAGGACTCTCTCCCTTTACTTCCATTGAAGCATTTACCCAACTTAACCTTATATTACAGTTAGGCAATTGACATAGCAACTGTTAGTAAATTATGTTCTTAGAAGGCAGGTCTTGTGTTTTATTTATTTTTTATCTTACCAGTAATTATTCCTATAGTAAGAACCTTTGCAGATATTGTTTGGAATTTCACTAAATTGGATTAAAATGATATTTCACAATAACATAATAACAAAATAAAATATAATTTTATTTATTCATTCACAAATTATTAAAAGTCCTACATATTTTTTTCTAATAAAATTTATGAAATAAGCTGTTCTAGTTCTTTCTTTAAAAAAAAAAAGGCCATTTGGGTCGGGAAAACCACTTTTTATTCAACTATTTATAGCTTCTTACATGGGAAAATAGACCTGAAATCTGAATATCTAGTTATTTTATGTACTGTATGTTCATAACCTTGTGCTTTTCTCTGATCATTTAATTTTCTTTTTGATTTGTAAGAGCTCTTCAAAAAATGGAGATAAAAGCCTTTCTCTGTCATATGGGTTACAAAGAGTTTTCAGTGTTTTTTTTTTTTTTTTACTTTTGCTTTGATATTTTTGCCACTCTGTTTTGATGTGGTTCAATTTATCAAGTAGTTAAATTTATTCATATTTCACTTTATGTCGTCTTATGTTTGTGTCATGTTTAGAAAAGATATTCTTGCTTAAAGGCTTTTTAAATCATCCACTATCTCTTCAAGTTCCTCCCAACCTGAGCACCCTGATATAACCAGAATTATGGACATAATATATGTGCTTCCAAACTGTGACAATGCATTTTATTTCTTTCAATGTATGTCAGGTACATCGTCATTCAACCTTAAATGGTAAACAATGGAGACATAGATAATTACATCTCTTCTTTGTACAGTATAGTATTCCAGTGTTTAGAGTGTGGTTTTATGGCTGTAACGCAGTTTAATGTTCTCTTCCATCCATTCCCTCCCTCCACTGATGCGCATTTGTTTGCATTTATTTTCTCTTTTATTTTCTTTTCTCTCCTCCCCCTCCACCAATTCCTTCTCCTTGTCCTCTTCTTCTTTTAATTCTAATGAATATATTGATGTAATCATCCTTTTATTTAGGTAGGATAAAATTCTAGGCAGACGGTGTTGTTGGGTAGTAGATTATCAGATTATGGACACTTTAAATTGAAATCAATACCTAAATAACTTTCCCAAAAATCCCCAGTGTTTCATTTTGAATAATTATTGTCCTAAAAACTAAACAATTAGCCAGTTGCATAATCTTCTGTGAATTGCATGTTTATATTTTTGACAGGTTTTGAGTTGGTTCAACGTGGTCCTTAGGTATCCACGGTGGATTGGTTCCAAGACCCCCCAAAGGTACCAAAATCTGGGAATGCTTAAGTCCCTTAGAGAAAATGCCACAGTTACTGTATTTATCTTTTTCCAAAACGTTTCTGGAATTCTTTATTTAGTATGTTATCTGATTTCACCAGTTTACACGTGTCATAAAATATTGGGTGAAAATTTCTTTTGTCTTTTTACCTTTTCTGCCATTAAAATGTTTAAACTTGTGATGAATGACATATGACAACATTTTTAAAAATAGTTGCTGCATTTCTTTAATTGTTTAGAAAACTTTTCCAATCCATATGTTATAAAAGTATCCTTTATTTCTTTCTGATTTTTAATATAATTTTTAAATGTTATCTGATCTATTGTTAATTTTTTCTTAAATAAATTTATATAGGTTATTTGCCTCAACATATTTATTGAATAATCTACTTTCTAATGTGATAATTAACATGCTCATTTGAATGAATTATAAATGCTATAATCTTTTGTGTAATTTTTTTTCAATATTATCTTACCCAGTTACACATGTTGTGAGTCACAGTAGCTTTATAACATAATTTAATTATAATAATTAGCTCTATCTTCAGAATATACTATCTTCCTTCTTCTACTTTCTGTGAGGAGGAATTGAGGAGATCGGGGAGGAATCAAATCCTGGTAGATTCCTTTATGTCGCTGGTAAGTTACTAGGTGGGCTTTTGTCTCCTTCTCATCCTTCTAGAGAATTTCCCCCAAACTTCAAAAATTTTAAAGGATTTTGTCCATTCACCACATTAAATTTATTATTCGTCAAATTACGTTTTTAGATTTGGGGTTCAAATTATGGAGATGCAGATTGGAGATAAGAGCTGAGGTTACCCTGGTGATCAGGAGACCGACTAGGAGGAAGCTGCTGTAATGAAGGCTAAAGGTACTGGGGCCTGGAGTAGGACAGAGTGGTGGGGGGCAGGGATTGGCTGTGTGCATAGCTGCCCAAGTCCTTCCTCTGTGATATGACCACCAGATCAATGCCTTAGATGATAGCAGTGGTTGGATACAGTGTGCGTTGCCCATGCTCCCTTGGATACAATAATTATTATTGGCGGCCCCTTTTCTGGCAACTAGATCTGACTTTATGCTTATTTAAGTTCTATGAAAGCCAATTTATTCTCCTTTCTCCTTGGATCCGTGGTTCTTTCCATCATGGCAGCACTCAGCCGGTATATGGAGCTTCCTAAAAATTCTGGGTTATAGTGATAGTAAGACTACTTACGTTACATCTCCCCCTGCATTAGAAGTATTTGTCCACTGCTGTGGGTGTTGATTTTGTTAATATATGTTTAATTTTGTGTCTAATCTCTTCTGTAGATATAAGGTAAAACACTAGAATGGATGTTGATAATTAAGTGAACTCTAATCATCAAAAGGGATGGAAAAAGCGCAACCTGAGCCATTATGCTAATTCGGTTTGTTAAAACACAAGGAAGTTACAGTAAATAAATGCTTGCGAATGTTCTTTTACGTAACACAAGTAAGCTAACAGCCAATGACTTACTAAAGCAGTAGTTAGGGAGCTACATGCATGACTGAAAATCTAATTTCTTAAATTCAAACTGCTAAAATGTATTTAGAGAATATGAAAAGAGGCTTAAGTTTATGCTATTGCTACAAAAAAGAAATCAGGTACAGTTGCCTCAAAATCAGTATCTCAACGCTATAACAGTTTTAAGTAAGATCTAGTCACTGGTAAGAAAATACTTTGACATATTTGAGTACCACTGTATTTCAGTATTCATATTGCCAGAAATAATTGTTTATGATACATAAATTCTCTAAGCTGAGCATGTGAAAAATCTTATTAGACATAAAGATTTCAAAATTTAATTTAAAAGAATGGCAGACATATAATTCCTAAAGATAAATCATTTCTTACTTTGTAGTGAATCAAGATAAATCATTTCTTACTTTGTAGTGAATCAAGTTGTTGAGGTTTTGTGTGGTTTCTTTTTTTTGGCTGTTGTTTTTTACTAAGTATATGTTTAGTTTTTCTTTTTGCATTTATTAAGGTGGTGTTTTCTCTGCTTAAGCCTCTGCTAAAAACGCAAAATTGCTTTGCAGCAATCCTTTGCAATCTTCCATAAGGCAGAGTTTTTTCAGTCCTCTTTAAAAGTCAAAAACTACTGTCAGGACCAGAGGGAAGAATACAGGATCATACACAGAATTTTGCAAGATCACACCAACACACTAAAATCTTAGCCTCATGTGATCCTGGTACTTTGTACATCTGTGAATAAGTAACTGGCCTAATGGAAAATTGCTTTCATGACATTTATTTGGTGTAGACTAATAAAGGTAGAAAAAATGTTTAAGCCTGAAAATATGAATAAAAAGACTTTTTAATATCTAAATAACAATCTGCACATTTGCACATTTTTATTAAGATTCCTGTGTTTTGTTTCCTTTTATTTATCATTTGGCTACTCAAACTATCAGTGTACATTAGGGTTAGAATATCTTGGCATTTTCACTAATAACAACATAAAAGCATAACCAAGTCATTAAGACTAAAACAGATTTGAATAGTCTCTTGAAACTTTCAGAAACAAAAATCCTCATTCAGAAGATTAATCCCAGCATTTCTAGTTGTTTTGTTATTTTCGTTGGTTTGTTTTTAGTCTTTAAGACTTTATATTTTCTTAAAACTCAGCAAGCATTTTCTCCCTTCATTTTCTTGAAAGGTATATCTACTTAGGTCTCAATAAATGTTAAATGAATTTAATCATGTTTTCATATACTTTTAATTACATAAACATCTCAAAAATTTTGTTGTAAACATATATAGCAACAGAGTAAGAAATGCATTATTATTGCTATACTTAGAACTGATATTCTCAATGCTTCTATATAAAATACTCGGAAATATATTTATGAAAATTTACATCACCTAAACAGTGAAAAAAGGACTAATTTTCCAAAATGGTTTTTCAAAGATATTTGATTTCTTTGTTGTTCAAATTCTTTGTTAATTATTAAATGACTTCAACGTTATCTGCTTCAAACTGAAATAGAGATAATGTTCTAAAGAGAGGATCATATATCATAATGAACATGAGCTTTTTAGTCAGACCAATCTGGGTTCCAGATCCAACTCTGTCATTTATTATTAGCTCTTTGAATTGGGAAAATTAAACATTTTAAGCATCAGTTTCCTCAATTAAAAAATTCATTGTAGAACTATCCACGTCTCACGGTCTTTGAATAAATTATGTGAAATAAACTATATAAAATATATGACATTTCTGAAGTGCTCAGTACATAAAATCTATTACTAAGAGTCATTATTGTTTATCTTTAATATGAAATGATGGACATTGATGGTTCCTTTTTTTTTTTTTTATTTTCACATGTGAAATTGGATGTCAATACATTTCTGGGTAGATATAAATTTAATTGTTATAAAACTTTGGATCGAACTACCAGCATCAGAGCAAGATGTGATTACCTCTGATAAGCTGTATGTTTGATTCTCTTTCCTACACCCAGGTTCTTCAGGCAAAAATAATTCCATCACTGAGACTTAAGGTATAAAACATCTGAGAAAATGATTGAAGAGGTAGTTCTGTGTCCACGTTTGATTGACACCCAAAAGTTTTACCATTAAATTTGTTGAGGTCAAGTTCTCCACTATCCTTTTATGATAAAGTGCTGTAAGGTCAGAGGCAGCAGTGGGAGAAAATTTTTTATAATCATAGCAATTAAAAATAACCACTGCTACTGCAAATATATAGTGATTTAAAATATACCAGAATCACAAGGAATGGTTTTCTAATTATATGAAAATCTATTTGAATGCAAGTGACAGGAGCATACCTTGAAATCATTTAGAATCTGCAATCAGGTCATCTGGGTTTTGCAAATTAAAGGAATATATATTTTTGTCTCATATAAAAGTGAAGTATTTGATCCCACTTTAAAATTCTTAGAATAGCGTTCCTCCCACGATCAGGTGCACTTTAAATATATCACATTTTTGTATCAAGAAAAAAGGCAATCACCACTTACTGAGACAGAAAGAGTTTGGATCCCAAAATTAATAAAACTTGCACTGTACTATTAGCTGTGCTTTTTCGACAGACTAGCAAATATTTTAACAAGTGGAGATAAAGCTCAGGTCCAATCCTACAACATGTTAGCAGCACCTCATGGAAATGTGGAGAAAGGGGGTTATGTAGAGTTCAAATGCAGGCCAGCCCTCTCCCCCCACCGGATTAAAAGCAAAGGTAAAAGAGAAGGTCTTTCATATTTTGGAAAAAAAAAATGCACATGAAACAGGAACTAAAAATATTATGTGTGTAACAATTATTTGAAAGATGGAGTATAACATTTCAGGGACGATGAAGGCTGTAATAAATTCAGTCAAATTGGTTCAAATATAATTGTATCAATTATACTTCACAGAAGCCTGTGCTCCAGTCCCACGGTCAGTGGCTTTATTGTTTGCAATAGGCCAGTCTGTGCTTTATCTCTATTACACAAGTGGAAATTCTCTTCAGAATCTCATAAAGCAAATTCACACTAAAGATGCATTCCTTAAACTATAACCCAATGGGCCTACATCACCTTAAAACTAGGCTGATTCATAAGTAATCTGTTTTGATTTTGCATTATATGTGAGGATCTTAGAAAATAATAATTATGATTCAACATGATATTATGTTTTTGTCTCATTCCCATGAGTTGAGTCATGAGGCATAGATGCCATTAAGCCACTAAAAAGCAGGAAACTGAAGGACACGCTCGAACAAAATTAGTTTTACTTTGAAACTATTTCCTTTAGCACTAATTTTAACTTTTTTCATCTTAAAGCAAAGTAAATTAATAACTATGGCAAGTGGAAAGGTTTTTTGCTACTACTAATATTTCATACTACTGCAATGCCCTTATTTTTTGAGATCCTTTAAGCATCTTCTTATCTACCTATATCAATATTCTAGGAAAAATTGCTAAAGGAGTAATGTGCTCAAGTTACAAAGTGAGAAGATAAAGATATGTCTTGAAATCACCAGAAGCATCATTTGCTGAACTAGAATTGTTTTGTTTCTCTTGCTGCCATCTTATATTAAGTAGATTTTATAGGGAAAGCTGGACGAAAGAATGAAAAACAATTAGCCATAATACTATTTCAGGAATTAGATTTTAAACCTGACATAGCCTACTAGGTTCAGTTTATACACATATATCCCATATCCAGTGTTGTTATTGAGTAAATAGAGGAAAAATATATATTCTCATGTCCATGAATTTCAGCTGTGTAACCTTGAACAATAAACATTAATATTTATCTTGGTCTTAAATGCAATAGTACCCACAGGTACTAATCAAAATGGTCACACATAGCAGATATTCTACAAAGCTTAGTTTCTTTTTACTTTCCATAGGGAAAAAAAAATGATACTTTTATCTATGGTTTTCTAAGCACCAGGAAATGGAAACTACCAACAAATCAAAATCTCAGTCCTTCACATGGCTTCCACTTTTATTCATTAGAAATGGCCCACCTCATGTTGAGCAAGTGAAGATTAGTTTTAACCCAAGAATTGCTTGAATAAGCTTCAGTGTGCTTCTTTTCTCTGCTATCATTTATTTTTGGCCATCTTAAAGTTAAATAAAAAAAAAAAACAACTGAGCATGATCTTAAGCTGGTCCCCCTGCCACATTCCCATCCCAATCCCACCATAGTCTAGGTCTTTACAATCTTCCTCTTTACTTGGCTTTGGGGACTGGAAACGAGAGAAAGAAAGTGCATTTAGTTCCTTTTAAAAGCATACACCATAGGATCAATCTACGCTGCTTTTATTCCTTTAGCAACAACATAAACTTATTAGGGAAAATGGCAGCAAGGAAATTGATTTCACCATTAGCATGGAGCCTTCCTTGCAATTGCCCCATTGCGTTTCTCAGTATCAATGAATTTCGGCGCTCTCCTAAGTCAGCTGTCTCCAAAAACTGGGGTAAAAGTAAATGTGTTTCCAGCGAAGCTTCCGAACTAGATAGTGATTGAAAACTCTACACACAGACCCATAACATCCCCTCATTTACAAACCCCAGAAGTGGGGAACGGAGAGCTCAGAGCCACATGCTGAAAGCTCAGCGAGAGCCTCACCCTGTGCACCTTGACCTCCTGAACCAAAGCTGACGGCCAGTCACTCGTAAGCCTTCAGTTGTGCTCCAGTCTAAGAGCTGACATGTGAGCCTGAGAGGCAGTGACAGGCTGCTCTGACGTGGCTGTCATCTGGCTCATTTTCTACACAAACCATCAACATAATTCGCTCTAAAGGGCTCTCCGAGAGGACCTAATGCTTTTTTCTTTCTTCCCTTGTACAGTGCAGAATTTAGGACAGCTTATTTTAATTCGATGACCTGCAGTATGATCTAATAAGGGACAGCTGTGGCAGCTAAATCCCCAAGCTATTTATTGTCAATTAGAATGAATCCTAAATAAACTCCCTTCATTCTAAACGTGACCCATTCTTGAATGGTAGATGAAAATGACACTTAGAAAAGGAAACGTGGAGGAGTGGAAGAAAGAGCCAGTGGAATGTAAAAAACTGTGAGAATGATCACTCTTCAAACAAAATTAGAAGGAGGAACAGTGATAGTGACATTTTGATGTCAAATAATTGCAACTGAAATGTTGGTATTGGGGAGGGTATCCACGGGGGGAACACAAAGGAATAATATCAAGGTGTCAAAGAAAATGTACCATGTTATTAGAGGTAAGCTAAAAATAGATGCATTCTATTTGAAGAAAAAAGTCTTTACTCAAATACAGAAGTTAAAATGGCCTAGAGCAGTGAATTATAATCTTTTCCTGTCTGGTATTCATAATAGATAAACATTTTCCAGCAAGACCCTGGACGCCAGTACACAAATCTATCTGTATATGTATGTTAAAAGAAAGTCTCCTGAAGTCATATTTACTTTGCCACATGTGATGCACTCTTAGTCTGTGTTCTGTTCTATTCTTTTTCATATTCAAAGAAATGCTAATCACAACTCATCAAGTTCACTTCACCATCCCCTCAATGGTCAGGACCTACCCTTTGAAAAATTGTATTCCAGAACCAAGGAACAAAACACAAAAAGGAAATGTCTAAAGAAAATTGGAAGCATTTGGAAAAACTGATAATCGGAGAGAATCTAACAGCTCAGTGAAGAGGCAAGTACACTGTGGGCCTAAGCAAATTAATTTATTATATCATTGTTTACTGCTTCTTGAGTGTGGAGGACATGGTGGAAAACATAAGGAAGCGAACATCGGAGTGTGAGACTGTTATCCTTAAGTGTAGCTGTCCATTAATTCCTAAGCTTTTCTCACTTAAGTATATAAAACGTGAAATGATTTCTTAGTGTCCTTGGAAACCCTCATACGGATAAATGCTAGAAGTGATAATGATGCCACGTCAAATCAAGACACAAGAGAACTTAGGCCTTGAGTAGAGAAAGCCGGATGATTCCCCCTGTTTTGGGGGAAATAAAAGACTTTTAAAGGGGCTCAGATTGCTAGAATTGTATTGAGATTGCATGACAGTTTTGAAAGTGTAAGGGCAAACTTGACAAGTAGAGTTGTTTAAAGGGATCGGCTCTCCCTCCTGGAGGACCATATCTCTCGAAGAATGTTGTCAGTTTGTATCACTTGCTCTGTACCTTTCTCTGACTGTCAGGCAGACCCAGGAATAAGCTGAAATTGGGCTGGCTGTTGTGAGGGGCCTTCTGCCTATGGGTAAAAAAGACACCATGGATGCTGGACTTCCTGCAGAGAAACCCATTCTCCCCAGCCTGCTGGGGCTGAGGACCTAGAATTTATTTGTAGTTTCCTCGGCCCAAAGGATCTCCAGTGCCCTTATTAATGAGCTGGGTCTTAAACTCTGAACTCTCCAAATTTCTTCACATGCAAGTTACTATATCAGTTTTTTTGCTTTCTTTCACATTAAAAAGTGTTAAAACTGTCAAGAAATAAGAAAATGTGTCATATCTAAGCAGTAAAGTCTAAATATGGTTTTTAAAAATCCTAATCCTGGGCTTCCCTGGTGGCGCAGTGGTTGAGGGTCCGCCTGCCGATGCAGTGGACACGGGTTCGTGCCCCGGTCCGGGAAGATCCCACCTGCCACGGAGCGGCTGGGCCCGTGAGCCATGGCCGCTGAGCCTGCGCGTCCGGAGCCTGTGCTCCACAACGGGAGAGGCCACAACAGTGAGAGGCCCGCGTACCGCAAAAAAAAAAAAAAATCCTAATTTAACTAGTTTTCTCCAAATTATAGACTCCACCAGAAAGATGTCTTTAGTGTCTCAGTCATATGCCAAAATGGAAATGTCTGGAGAAGGCAATGTATTTTATGATATTCCTCCCTAGGTTGCAAATGGAACTCATATTTCATAAGCAAAGCTAGAGGCAAGCTATCACCACTTGCATGTGCTAATGTGACTTTTCCATGCCATCAAAAGGCAACAGAAAAAAAGAAGAGGAGATGAAATAAACCTGGTTCTCAAATAACATACTGACTGCAGTGATGCCTGTAACAGTGAAAGGATTACACAAACTGCAGTCAGAAATGGTGTTGTCAATAGTTGGAATTCACAGTCATGTCATAGTGAGATTAGCTCGTGACCATGGCTACACGTGAGCCATGTAGACATCCACAGCCACCCTGAGACTTTGAGAAGTCGATGCTCTGACTTAACCTCATACAGAGAAGGGAAAGTATGACGACAAATTAGTGAGACATTGCCTAACATT
This sequence comes from Delphinapterus leucas, assembly GCF_059928025.1. Lineage (NCBI taxonomy): Eukaryota > Metazoa > Chordata > Mammalia > Artiodactyla > Monodontidae > Delphinapterus > Delphinapterus leucas. The sequence continues at coordinate 8,092,442 of NC_143146.1, forward strand.
GCTATTCTCGCCAGCTGTTTATACCATTAACCCCACCGTTCGCTGCTCATCTTGGGACCTCAGTCAAAGTGATGAGAACTTTAGTCCTTCACATTTCCTCAAATCTGAACCAAAGTAAAGCCTAGGGATTAAGAAGCACCTCCTGCAACTATTATCTATTTTGCTAACTTGGTATCAGGAATGGAAGTAAAAACGTAAATATGATGCTTTAATTTATGAACGAGGGCAATGGGTCAAGCTAGATATTTCATTATTTGTGATAATTAATAATAAGTAGAAGAAACTCAAAACCTTGTTGCTCATTCTCATTTAGGGCTGTTCAAAAGTAGATTACACACACGCACACACACACACACACACACACACACACACACACACACGTTAAAATAAGAAGCCGGAACAAATTTTCAAGCTGTGAATTACCCTCTGTATTTGTTTTGTTTTGTTTTCTTCCTTTTTAAAAGAAACCTAAGGTAAAGATAACCATAACTTTAGGTGTCAGGAAAAAAGCCTTTAATATAAAAACCTAGACTCACCCTATAGAACAACAGAAGAGTGGTTAAGAATTAGTGTATCTTCCTAACGAAATCTTACTTAGCCATGATATACAATAAACCATCGTATTTAGAGTGATTTAATACTTACGATAGGATGATACCTATGATATAAAGTAAAGTGGACGTTAAAACTAAAAATAATATGGTCTCACATTGTAAAACAATGCATTAAAGGATCAAAATACATCAACCTGTTTAATTGAACCCTCCGTGTGGTAACATAATGGGTGATTTGACTTGTTTAACGATACTAAAAGTATTTTACTTCCAAGTGTATTGTCATATATACATATTGTTATTCATATATAAGATATTTTATAATCAAAGTAATACACATTTAAATTTTGATGATGTTCATACCTTTGTATGCAAGCATGTATACAGTTATATTTTTCAACAAAATATAAGGCTAATGAACATAGATCTAAAATATGATGTAACCTCACAAATAACCAGGCAAATGTTACTTTAAAAAGTGCTATGATAACCAACTGATGGGTAGAATATTAAGGCTGATGATTTCAAGTTTAGGCAGAGATACGGGGATACAGAAATCCATACAATTGCTAGTTCAAGTATAATTTGCTAAAATCATTTTGGAGAGAAAGTTGATAATACTTGGGAAAGTTGAAAATATAACAATTCCACTTTTAGGAATATATTCTAGGAAAGTGATCCCACATATGCAGAATGAAAACTTGGAAATTCCAAATTGTACCTCATTAACAGAGACTGAATAATGTACTTAAAATGAGTGAATTGGATCTTCATATCAAAATGAATAAATTTTGAAAACAATATTGATTGTAAAAACAGGTTTCAAGAAGATATTTATATCATGATAGCATTTATATTAAACTTTTAAAAAAATACTACACATTTTATAGATACCAATAAAAAATATGGGCAAAGACAAAATCAACATAAGAATGGAGTCTACATCTAGGAAAGGAGGGAACGGAGTGGAAAAAAATAAATCTACAAAGAATTGACTGCATAAAAAAGCCGAGATAATCGCCCTAAGAATTCAGTCTTCATTTTGTCTGAGCTAAAACTGTGTGGGCATCTGGTATACTACTCTCTCTGCTTTTCTGTAGGTTTGAGATAGTTTGTAATAAAATATATATTCATACAACAAAACTTTAAAAGTTTACAGTTAAAACTAATCCAGTATTCATTTTTAACTATCAGTTTACCTTTCTTCAATGTTTACGGGGATAGTTTAGTCCCATATATCACAAGAGCATTATACTGGTTAGATCACATATGCGAAGAACCTGTTTACAGTAAGTGCTATAAAATGACACGCCGTTTCTACTCATATATAAATTCATCCAAAATGTTTCCTCATGTTTCCTTTTGTTTTCTGAACGAGAAACATAACTGGTGCAGGTGCACCCAGTTACAGGCCTTGCAGCCCTGTGAAGCTAACGTCTAACAGTGCGCTGCGAAGCATACCTTCGGTGCTCAGAAATGTGCCTTTTATAAAGGACTTCCTTTACCAGGACTCTCCTCGCCTGGTCTGTGACCCTTCAACAACTGGACTGAAGCTAAACCTGTCTGCTTCACAGAGAGAAAGTCAACCTAGTGTGATGATGATAAAAGAAAAGAAAATCATTTGACAGTGATATCATAGTTTCCTAAATTACTTCAGATTTTAAAACAAGATAATACTCCAGACAGTCCAGTAAATGCATTATTGTGAGTGCTGGCATCATTAAATCTCCCTTTTGACTTAAGAATTTTATTTTAAATGCAGAAGTACATTTTAAAAACTGCTTTTGACAGAGGCCTTTCCCAAAATAGCCAGTTATAAAGATCAGAAAGGTAATCATTTTCCAACTCCTGTATATAATCAATTTCTCAAAGAAAATGCTCTCACTTCACTTCTTGTTATGTAAACATTATCAGTACATTTGCTTATGCTTATATCAACTGGGAATCTTGCTTGTTTCAGGCTGGCACTATCCCCAAAGTTACTTGCAAAATACAAAAGTTTTATAGAAAAGAGACTTGAAACTTAGAGGAATTTAGCTCTTTGCACAAGGATTCTATAGCTGTAAGTGGCCCGCAGGGAATCAGCATCCAGCATGGTTAGCAGGACGGCCATTGTCTTAACTTATATTCTGTTAAGAAGAGCTGGTTCCAGGAGACCAAGGTCGGGCACAGCCTGTGTTCACCTGCCTTGTCTGTACTTCTGGTCCTAGAGAGTCCAAAATCAACTGATGTACTCTTGGTAGAGCACAGTTGGGTGGACCATCTCTCTCTAATCTCTATGTGGGACTATAAATAGATAAAAGAAAAAAAGATGACTGACCAGTGACCTGACCATCTCTCCAGTCATGATGAATCTGTGAGACTGCATTTCTTCTAGTTTTGTTATCATAACACAATTTACAACACATATTCTGTCATTGCTATGGAACCACTATTTGATAGATAGTGCAATAATAGATTGATAGAAAGATAGATGTAGATATTAAATTTTATCTAATTATATATGTATGCATTTACATTATCTATCTATCTATCTATCTATCTATCTATCTACCTATGATGTCAACCACATTTATGTATTAACCAGGCCCAATAGATATTATAAATGCATATCTCTTCGAAAATCTAAGGTCATTTTATTAGTTTTGCTAAAGCTGCATCTTCTAAGCAATTGTATTTAAGAAAATAAATTGTTATTCTTCCTTTACATCATATCTGTACCAATCTACACTACACTACTTGCTCTACAAGTCCATGATCACCATTATTTTCCTAATGCATGTGAACAGACCATATAAATAGCCATTGCTATTGTGAAAGATCACATACAAAAGGAGAATTGTGAGAAAACTATTATCTTTAAAAATTTAACTTTGAAACCAAGGATTTTAGCTCACATTGGTTTCTTTGTGCCATGGCATATTCTAAAGGCCTTATATTTTGAAATGATGAATGTATCATATACTGAGATAGTTTGCTAAAAGTTGTTACTTTAGCCTTGCTTTAAAAAATCATATTCAAATAGTAACAGATATTATAAGGTCTCTTCCACAGTATCTGTTCTCAAGTGCCTTCTTCTATACCTTTCACTACTTAAAAGCTAGAATCTAAATACCATTTCTAGCCACCCTCTAGGGCAGGGCTGGCCACTTGATTAAACTCTGCTCCAGAATGGTAAATGGAAGTTTGCTGGGAGGAACATCCTTTGGCAGATAGAAAGTCCAGTAGAGGGAGACACTTCGGGCCCTCCCACACCTACTCTATCAGGACCCCTGGAGGTTTGGCAGGAAACATGAGGACTAGAGCAGGAAGAGAGGAGAAGTCTGGCTCTTGAAATGATATTCTTAACTAGCTGCACCTTCTTTGGTCTGCCTCCTTAAGGCTTCCAGTTAGAAGAGAGAGAATAAGCTCGTGTATTTGTGAAGGACCAGCCATCTCCTGCAACAAAGGAACCACAGCTCTCTGCCACATGGTGTTTTATCCTCTTTCATCTGGTTGGGAGTTGAGCCTGACACAGTCTCAGGAGCAATGGGCTCAGGTGGAAGAGGTAGGGCAAACATTTCAAGGCTTCGCTTCTTTCCTTCTCCTCCTTTTACTCTATCTTCTTCCTTCATTTCTCAGGGAAATGGACTCTTTATTTTTTCCCTTTTTTAACAACATTAACACACCTTACTTTTCTCAATCTTCCCATTAAAACCTAGGTGGAAGTTACCAAAAATGTCACTCTCAGTTCTAACTTGGAAAAATTAAAGGGGTGGAGGGAAAGAAATAGCAAGAGAGGAAGGGCAAACTCTTTCTTACGCCACCAATATGAAGACATACATTTTATGATGCACTTCAATAAAGAAACGAAACTTTCAAAACATCTGCAAAATAAATGCAAATAATTATCATTGCTTTTGAACACATTCATGTTTAACTAAAAAGCATATACTTTATCATTCACTTTATAATTGGTTATTTCTTTTTAAAAAAAATTATGAGAAAAATGTCAGGCGTCTAAAAATCTCAAACTTTCCACTGAAATAGTGGTATTATGTTTTTATTTAACAACTTTTGCTTTATATCTCTTTCTATTTTTAAATCAATTAAGTGTGCTGCATAGGGATAGATGGGCTGAGATATACACACAGACAGCACCAGAGCAACCCTGTGAATTAGATATCAGATCTCTTCTCAAAGTCTTTGAGTAAGTATATTCCTAGCTCCCAGAGTAAAAGCTAAAAGCCTACAAGGCCCATCATAATCTTCTCTCCCCCCCCCCCCACGGCCCCCCCTTAACTCAGCAATTTCATCTGCTCCTACTGCACTCCCCCAGGTCAGGACACCGATCGTGACCTTTAACTTAAGCACAGCCAGGTCAGTCCCACTCGGTGCATTGGTCCTGAGTTGTACTCTTCCTGTCACACTTCCTCACCTCCTTCAACTCCTACTTCAAGTGCTCCATTCTGAATGAAGCACTTCCAACCACCCTACTTTCTTTTTTCTTTTTTTTTTTTTTTTTGCGGTACGCGGGCCTCTCACTGTTGTGGCCTCTCTCGTTGCGGAGCACACGCTCCAGACGCGCAGGCTCAGCGGCCATGGCTCACGGACCCAGCCGCTCCACAGCATGTGGGATCTTCCCGGACTGGGGTACGATCCCGTGTCCCCTGCATCGGCAGGCGGACTCTCAACCACTGCGCTACCAGGGAAGCCCCACCCTACTTTAAATTTGAATATCCTTCCACACTCTTTAGGATGCCTAACCTCCTAGGAGCTTTCATTGTTTCCCTATAGAACTTACATGTGTTTGTGGATCAGTCCTGCTGTTTTCCATCAAAGCAAGATGACTCAGACTCACAAATGTCTCCATTGGAGAAAAAATTATATGGCCATCCTCCTTATAACCAATACAATTGACTTACTGTTGAAATATAAAGTGTTTTTCTTCAAATAAAGTCAAAAATGAAAACTCCTAAATGACATAAGTATTGGGCGATAATCATGTGTGCATATCACTAAATTTTAATTGAATAAAATCACCCAAAAACATGGAATCCTAGGCAACGATCATGTCTTTCTCTGTCACTTAGCCTTTTGCCTGCAGTTCATTTAGGGATAATTACAGGACAATTATCCACCTGCATCAAATTTGAGGCTCCTGCCTAATGTTTACCAGAAGATTTTACAAAGGATATTCAACTCATGATTGATGGCATAGTAATTATCAAACATTTCAATCTTGTTCAAAATAAATAAAAGCCCAAATAAACAAACATCCAAAAAATGGAGTCAGTTCCTGCTAACTACAGGTAAATGGAAAAGTCTTGGCACAAACAATGCACTTCAATTAACAAAAGATAATTTTTAAAAGGTCTTCAAATATACTTAAAACCAATCATAATTTCTATTTTTATTCTGCAACTCCAGTGTCTATGAAATTATTAAGCTGGAAAAAAAATCAATCAAGAATTTAGCTAACAGAATATTATAGAATTCTCTAAACAAATCTGTGTAGTATTATATATAAAACTCTCCTAAAATGTAAATTTAATATATACCTAATAACTCAAGGATGTCATTTTTCACAATCCAAAAATAGGCTGGGATGGAAAAACTTTAATAACACTTATGACTCCAGGAGGGCTCACGCCAAGGAGTACTTACTTCCCAGAACTTCTGCTGCCAGTGTTCTCGTCCCTGCAGTGAGCCATAGCCACCCCCTGCCTCTGGAGGAGACCCTCCAAGACTAGCAGAAAGGGATTGAATAGATGACCTTCACAAATCACCATCAGTCCTAGGATACTGTGACACATGTCAAAACATGCGTGTCAGGCTTCCCCAGTGGCGCAGTGGTTGAGAGTCCACCTGCCGATGCAGGGGACACGGGTTCGTGCCCCGGTCTGGGGAGATCCCACATGCCACGGAGTGACTGGGCCCATGAGCCATGGCCACTCATGGGCCATGAGTGGCCTGCGCGTCCGGAGCCTGTGCTCCGCAACGGGAGAGGCCACAACAGTGAGAGGCCCGTGTACCACAAAAAAAAAAAAAAAAAAAAATGTGTGTCTTCTTCCGTTGTTGAAAGCATTCCAGAAATTACATATCAAATCATTCATGGTGAATTTGAGGATATTTGTTTCTGAAGCTTTCATTATTATTATCATCCCTGGAAGAGGAAATTGTAAAGCTGCTGCACCCTTTACTCAAATGAGAGTGGCAATATCATTTAAAACTACATGCTGAATCCTGCAGCCTGTGGAACGAAAACCACATTCACAGAAAGAAAGACAAAATGAAAAGGCAGAGGGCTATGTACCAGATGAAGGAACAAGATAAAATCCCAGGAAAACAACTAAATGGAGATAGGCAACCTTCCAGAAAAAGAATTCAGAATAATGATAGTGAAGATGATCCAGGACCTTGGAAAAAGAATGGAGGCAAAGATAGAGAAGATTCAAGAAATGTTTAACAAAGACCTAGAAGAATTAAAGAGCAAACAAACAGAGCTGAACAATACAATAACTGAAATGAAAAATACACTAGAAGGAATCAATAGCAGAATAACTGAGGCAGAAGAACACATAAGTGGAAGACAGAAGGGTGGAATTCACTGCTGCAGAACAAAATAAAGAGAAAAGAATGAAAAGAAATGAAGACTGCCCAAGAGACCTCTGGGACAACATTAAACACACCAGCATTCACACTATAGTGGTCCCAGAAGGAGAAGAGAGAGAGAAAGGACCTGAGAAAATATTTGAAGAGATTATAGTCGAAAACTTCCCTAACATGGGAAAGGAAATAGCCAACCAAGTCCAGGAAGCGCAGAAAGTCCCAGACAGGATAAACCCAAGGAAAAACAAACCGAGATACACAGTAAACAAATTGACAAAAATTAAAGACAAAGAAAAATTATTAAAGCAACAAGGGAAAAACGAGAAATAACACACAAGGGAAACACATAAGGTTAACAGCTGATTTCTCAGCAGAAACTCTAAAGCTAGAAGGCAGTGGCATGATATATTTAAAGTGATGAAAGGGAAGAACATACAACCAAGATTACTCTACCCAGCAAGGAAATCATTCAGATTCGATGGAGAAATCCAAAGCTTTACAGACAAGCAAAAGCTAAGAGAATTCAGTGCCACCAAACCAGCTCTACAACAAATGCTAAAGGAACTTCTCTAAGTGAGAAACACAAGAGAAGAAAAGGACCTACAAAAACAAACCCAAAACAATTAAGAAAATGGAAATAGGAACATACATATCGATAATATGAATGGATTAAATGCTCCAACCAAAAGACACAGGCTTGCTGAATGGATACAAAAGCAAGACCCATATATATGCTGTCTACAGGAGACCCACTTCAGACGTAGGGACACATACAGATTGAAAGTGGGGGGATGGAAAAAGATATTCCATGCAAATGGATATCAAAAGAAAGCTGGAGTAGCAATACTCGTATCAGATAAAATAGACTTCAAAATAAAGAATGTTACAAGAGACAAGGAAGGACACTACATAATGATCATGGGATCAATCCAAGAAGAAGATATAACAATTATAAATACATATGCACCCAACATAGGAGCACCTCAATAAATAAGGCAAATGCTAACAGCTCTAAAAGAGGAAATCGACAGAAACACAATAATAGTGGGGGACTTTAACACCTCACTTAACACCAGTGGACAGATCATCCAGACAGAAAATTAATAAGGAAACACAAGCTTTAAATGACACAATAGACCAAATAGATTTCATTCATATTTATAGGACATTCCATCTGAAAACAGCAGATTACACTTTCTTCTCAAGTGCAAATGGAACATTCTCCAGGATAGATCACATCTTGGGTCACAAATCAAGCCTCAGTAAATTTAAGAAAATTGAAATCATATCAAACAGCTTTTCCGACCACAACACTGTGAGGTTAGAAATCAATTACAGGGAAAGAAACGTAAAAAACACAAACACATGGAGGCTAAACAATGCATTACTAAACAACCAAGAGATCACTAAAGAAATCAAAGAGGAAATCAAAAATTACCTAGAGGGCTTCCCTGGTGGCTCAGTGGTTAAGAATCTGCAGGGGACATGGGTTCGAGCCCTGGTCCGGGAAGATCCCACATGCCGTGGAGCAACTGAGCCCATGCGCCACAACTACTGAGCCTGCACTCTAGAGCCCTCGAGCCACAACTGCTGAGCCTGCATGCCACAACTAATGAAGACCGAGCACCTAGAGCCTGTGCTCTGCAACGAGAGAAGCCACCGCAATGAGAAGCCTGCGCACCGCAACGAAGACCCAACGCAGCCAAAAACAAATTTTAAAAAGATTAAAAAAAAAAAACCTAGAGACAAATGACGATGAAAACACGACAATCCAAAACCTATGGGATGCAGCAAAAGCAGTTCTAAGAGGGAAGTTTACAGCAATACAATCCTACCTCAAGAAACACCATCTCAAATAAACAATCTAAACTTACACCTAAAGGAACTAGAGAAAGAAGAACAAACAAAACCCAAAGTTAGGAGAAGGAAAGAAATCATAAAGATCAGAGCAGAAATAAATGAAATAGAAACAAAGAAAACAATAGCAAAGATCAATAAAACTAAAAGCTGGTTCTTTGAGAAGATAAACAAAACTGATAAACCTATAGCCAGATTCATCAAGAAAAAGAGGGAGAGGACGCAAATCAATAAAATTAGAAATGAAAAAGAAGTTACAATGGACACCACAGAAATACAAAGTATCATAAAAGACTACTACAAGCAACTCTATGCCAATAAAATGGGCAACCTGGAAGAAATGGACAAATTCTTAGAAAGGTATAACCTTCCAAGACTGAACCAGGAAGAAATAGAAAATATGAACACACCCGTCACAAGTAAGGAAATTGAAACTGTGATTAAAAATCTTCCAACAAACAAAAGTCCTGGACCAGATGGCTTCACAGGCGAATTTTATCAAACATTTAGAAAAGAACTAACACCAATCCTTCTCAAACTCTTCCAAAATGTTTCAGAGGAAGGAAAACTCCCAAATTCATTCTACGAGGCCACCATCACCCTGATATCAAAACCAGACAAAGATACTACAAAAAAAGAAAATTACAGGCCAATATCACTGATGATAGATGCAAAAATCCTAAACAAAACACTAGAAAACAGAATCCAAAAACACATTAAAAGGATCATACACCATGACGAAGTGGGATTCATCCCAGGGATGAAAGGATTCTTCAATATATGCAAATCAATCAATGTGACACAACAGATTAACAAACTGAAGGATAAAAACCATATGATCATCTCAATAGATGCAGAAAAAGCTTTTGACAAAATTCGACACCCATTTATGATAAAACTCTCCAGAAAGTGGGCATAGAGGGAACCTACCCCAGCATAATAAAGGCCATATATGACAAACCCACAGCCAACATTGTTCTCAATGGTGAAAAACTGAAAGCATTTCCTCTAAGATCAGGAACAAGACAAGGATGTCCACTCTTGCCACTGTTATTCAACATACTTTTGGAAGTCTTAGCCACGGCAATCAGAGAAGAAATAAAAGGAATACAAATTGGAAAAGAAGTAAAACTGTCACTTTTTGCAGATGACATGATACTATACATAGAGAATCCTAAAGATGCCACCAGAAAACTACTAGAGCTAATCAATGAATTTGGTAAAGTTGCAGGATACAAAATTAATGCACAGAAATCGCTTGCATTCCTATACACTAATGATGAAAAATCTGAAAGAGAAATTAAGGAAACACTCCCATTTACCATTGCAACAAAAAGAATAAAATACCTAGGAATAAACCTACTTAAGGAGGTAAAAGACCTGTACTCAGAAAACCATAAGACACTGATGAAAGAAATCAAAGATGACACAAACAGATGGAGAGATATACCATGTTCTCAGATTGGAAGAATCAATATTCTAAAAATGACTATACTACCCAAAGCAATCTACAGATTCAATGCAATCCCTATCAAATTCCAATGGCATTTTTTACAGAACTAGAACAAAAAAATCTTAAAATTTATATGGAGACACAAAAGACCCCAAATAGCCAAAGCAATCTTGAGGGAAAAAAACGGAGCTGGAGGTATCAGACTCCCTGACTTCAGACTATACTAGAAAGCTCTAGTAATCAAGATGATATGGTACTGACACAAAAAAAGAAATATAGATCAATGGAACAATATAGAAAGTCCAGAGATAAACCCATGCACCTATGGTCAACTAATCTATGACAAAGGAGGCAAGGATATACAATGGAGAAAAGACAGTCTCTTCAATAAGTGGTGCTGGGACAACTGGACAGCTACATGTAAAAGAATGAACTTAGAACACTCCCTAACACCATACACAAAAATAAACTTAAAATGCATTAAAGACCTAAATGTAAGACTGGACACTATAAAACTCTTAGAGGAAAATTTAGGAAGAACACTCTTTGACATAAATCACAGAAAGATCTTTTTTGACCCACCTCCTAGAGTAATGGAAATAAAAACAAAAATAAACAAATGGGACCTAATGAAACTTAAAAGCTTTTGCACAGCAAAGGAAACTATAAACAAGGCAAAAGACAACCCTCAGAATGGGAGAAAATATTTGCAAATGAATCAACGGGCAAAGGATTAATCTCCAAAATATATAAACAGCTCATGCAGCTCAATATTAAAAAAACAAACAACCCAATCCAAAAATGGGCAGACATTTCTCCAAAGAAGACCTACAGATGGCCAAGAGGCACATGAAAAGCTGCTCAACATCACTAACTATTAGAGAAATGCAAATCAGAACTACAATGAGGTATCACCTCACACCAGTTAGAATGGGCATCATCAGAAAATCTACAAACAACAAATGCTGGAGAGGGTGTGGAGAAAAGGGAACCCTCTTGCACTGTTGGTGGGAATGTAAATTGATACAGCCACTATGGAGAACAGTATGGAGAACAGTTCCTTAAAAAACTAAAAATAGAATTACCATATGACCCAGCAACACCACTACTGGGCATATACCCAGAGAAAACCATAATTCAAAAAGACACATGTACCCCAATGTTCATTGCAGCACTATTTACAACAACCAGGTCATGGAATCAACTTAAATGCCCATTGACAGACGAATGGATAAAAAAGATGTGGTACATATATGCAATGGAATATTACTCAGCCATAACAAGGAACGAAATCGGGGAATTTGTAGAGACGTGGATGGACCTAGAGACTGTCATATAGAGTGAAGTAAGTCAGAAAGAGAAAAACGAATATCGTATATTAACGCATATATGTGGAATCTAGAAAAATGGTACAGATGAACCGGTTGACAAGGCAGAAATAGAGACACAGATGTACAGAACAAACGTATGGACAGCAAGGGGGGAAAGTGGCTTGGTGGGTGGGGGTGGGGGTGGGATGAATTGGGAGATTGGGATTGACATGTATGCACTGATGTGTATAAAATAGATAACTAATAAGAACCTGCTGTATAAAAAATAAATAAAATAAAATTCACGAAAAATGAACACTTTAATTATCTGCCTTAATTATTTTCCACATTTATTCTCTAATAAGGTATTTCACATAGTTGCCTTATGTCTACCCAGTTATTCTTACATATATGCATTTCTTGTGCCTATAAATTAACATTGACTTACATTTAAACTTGAAAGATAAAACAGCATCAAATCCATGATATGTGTATAATTACCAAAATTTTAATTTTATATCGACGTGTATTATTTACAAGAGAATATTAAATAATACCATTTAGCTGGTGCATGTGTCTGAATTTTTAACAAAGAGAACAGATACAAATTATGCTGTTTTGAAAACTCAAATGAAGATTTCATATCCTTGGTTACTGCTGAGCCAACCTCTTTTCTCTTATCAGTGTCTCATAAATCTCACTGAAGAAGGTTTAGTTACATCAATATATTGTTGATTTTTATATGGTCTTTTGGGCTTAGGATAAAGAATAACAAAGTGATATTGATTTAATTCAAGCTAGGTAAATCTTCTATGACCTCCTTGCTCAACTAAGTGTAATGTTCATGACTTCTAGATTAATCTATTGCAGAACAAATCCATACTTGTTCTTAAAATTTGAAGTACAAATGGATAATAAAATGAACTTTATATTCTGGAGGATTAGACTATATATCCTGTTTTATCTCCTATTTATGAATTCTTGTTTATTCATGTACATTAGTACCCCTATATACAAATTTAATCAATATGAATGTCAATTAATTTCAAGTTTTTCAAGGAGTAAGTTGATATAGACCTGAAACAAGGTCATCAGTAGTGGATACAGAACGGAATTGGAGCAGTAAATGGTAAATGTAGAGATAAGGAAGAAAATGCAAAATATATTGAAGAGTTGACTTGCTGAAACATGGTGCACAATCTTTGAAGGCATAAAAAAATTGGAACAGGGAGTAGATAAGAAAAACAGAAACTTATAGCTTGAATGAGGATGTTGGTGATGATTAAACTGGGATAGAGAACACAGGCAGTGGAATAAATATGAAGAAAAATAAGTTTGGTTTTAGCTTGAAAGGTGCACGGCTTGGGATAGAATTGTGCACATTTGAAACTACGGTGTGGTTGGTGACTTCTGTCTCTTTTGTGTCAAATCCTTAGTTCATTCCCTACATTTAGTATAACTTTCTGTCAACAAGGAATACTCATTTGTTCATAGCAAAGAGCAATACTAACAGAAGTATACATATGTATAAAAAGGAAAAGAATTAAATATGACAGTATTAGCATCTATTCAATGAACGTTTTGATGTCTATATCATCTCAGTACAAGCTGAATGATTTATATAAAATAACTCCAATACATCTGAATACTTTTAGAGCTAAAATAAAGTTTTTTTAATGTTGGTCAAATTTAGCCTAATAAATATATTACATAAATACTTCTGATGTTATAGAAGAGACTCTCGTATGCTATAGGAATAACAACTTGTAAATGTGTGCCACAACAGGTATACTATATGAATAAGAAAACATGTCTTTCAGTAACTGCCCATCTCCTGAAGCCAGTGCTTTTAGCTCTAAATAGATATCTCCTCCTTCCAAAAGCACAAATGAGCATTTCCCCCAGACTCAAGTTTCTGATTCCTCACTGGGATAGCAGTTTTGTCTGTCCTTCATTCACTAAAGGGACTGCACTCTGAACTACTGATAAAGGGGGACTTGTCCATTCCTATTCTGACCTAGGATTTCTCTGGCCCCTTCTCTACCCAACCCCTCAAGGTAAGGTACTTAGTGTTTCTTGTAGCTCGTGCAATTAGTAGTCTCCACTATTATTGTTAGATTTTTGGGTGTTTACTCAGGGTCTGGAAGATAATAAATATTCAAGCAACTCACAACTGCCAAATACTATACAACCTTGGGGAATCTACTCTCTTACACCCTGGCCTGTATCCAGGAAACTGACTGCTATGGACCAATTCAGTGGAATTCCTTGCCCTCCGGCTTCTGGTTGGTTTGGCCAATGGGGAACCCCAAAAGAGATCAAGGTTGTCTCCACAGTCTGTCTGAATCCTTTAAGCAGTGGTTACCTCTTCAGCCATGGTCACTTACAGGAATCTCTTTCAGCTTTTATCAATGGCTCCCTCCTCACCCCTTTGATCTCACTGTGGCATTAAGCTTCACTGTTACCAAGTCCAAGGTACTGAAAATCCTTTCTGTTTCCAAATACCCTACTCATACTTAAATATTACTTTATCAAACTATCTCCAGTTTCTCAGTTTGTATTTGCCGTCTTTTTTTTTAACTGGACCATGATGGATACAAACAGCTTTCTCTCCTAGTCTTTTCTTTTCCTCTCTTTTCCCTTCTCTTTTTTGTATCCTCTTTCTTTTCTTTATTTCTTCCTTCATTCCTTCCACTTGATTTCTATTTTGTTCCATGGAAGAGAATTGATAGCCAATGGCCAAGAATTACAGAAACTTAAAGTTTATTATTTCAGGAGAAAAGAAAAAATATAATTTTATAAGAATTAGAGATGCCAGTTAATGAAACTTGATGCCTTGTAATAGATGGGCTGCCATTTACCAGAGGTATTCATGATGAAGCTCTATAGCTATGGTCAGGGGTAGTGTTACAGGCAATGGGATGACTTAGAGATGGTACTATATCATTGCTTTCAGTTCTAAAATTTTGTGTTTCCCAAATAAGATTGTGCATCAGATTTCTCAAATGTTTTGAAAATCAAATGCCAAATTGCCCAGCAGTAAACCCATACATCCACGATTGGTTGATTTTTGACTATTCAAAAGGGAAGGAATAATCTCTTCAATAATAGGTGTTGGGACAGCTGGATTACCACATGTAAAGAATGGAGTTGCACCCTTTCTGGACACCAAATACAGAAATTAATTAAAAATGGATCAAAGACCTAAGCGTAAGTGCTAAAATGTATATAAAATCTTAAAATAAACTAAAGGAATAAATCTTCATGACTTCAGATTTGGTAATTAATTTTTAGAAATAACATCAGATGCACAAGAAACAAAATTTAAAACTAGGTAGATTGAAATTCATCAAAATCAAAAACTACTGTGCAACAAGGGTCACTATCAGAAAGGAAAAGACAACCTACAGACTGGGAGAAAATATTTTCAAATCATATATCTGTTAGTCAATTATCCAGTATATATAAAGATTTTTTACAATTAAACAACAAAATATAAACCACTCAAGTAAAAAATATGTAAAGAAATTGAACGAACATTTCGCTAAAGAAGATGTATAAGTGGCCAATAAATATATGAAAATATGCTTAACATAATCAATAATTAGAGAAATGTAATCCAAAACCATAATGAAATATCAATTAAATGAACTAAGATGGCTATCATTTTTCAAAATATTTACAACAGGTATTGGTGAGGATATGAAGAGATAGGAACCCTCCTATGTTGTTGGTGGAAATGTAAAATAGAATTGCCAAATGACTGAGCAATTCCACTCCTACTTATATTCCTAAAAGATTTGAAAACAGGTATTTGAACAAAGACTATACATAAATGTACATAGTCACACTATCCCCAATAGCCAAATGGTGAAAACAACCTGAATGTCCATTAAAAGATGAATGGATAAACAAAATGTGATATAACAGCACAATGGAATATCATTCAGCCAAAAGGAATGAGTTCTGATACATGCAACCTAGAAAACATTCTGCTAAGTGAAAGAGGCCAGGTACAAAAGGCCACATATTTTATGATTCAATTTATATGAAATATTCAGAATAGTTAAGTCCATAGAGATGGAAATCTGACTAGTTGTCACCAGGAGCTAGGGGAGGGGGAACGTGGATGTAGCGATGACTTAATGAGTAGGGAGTTTCCTTCTAGGGTGATGAAGATGCCTTGGAACTGGATAGGGGTGATGGTTACGCACTTTCTGAATGTATTAAATACCACTGAATTCATATTTTAAAATGTTTAATTTTTTGTTATGTGAAGTTTACCTCAATTAAAAAATGGTAATAAATGCCCAATCTATGTAAAGTACAATCAGTTTCTGTTAGTTTTCTATCCTGGTTCTAAACCTTTGTAGACTATGTACTCACAGAGCACATAAATAAAAGGTAATCTTTCTCAAAGGAAATAGACAAGGAAAGGGTCTTTTTGAACATAATAATGTCTTTATTCAAATATATAAAGCATAAATTACTTGAATAACTTGAATAACTTACTAGGATTGGTTCAATAATTATTTTATATTGTACCCCTCGTCTCAACATACTAAAAGTGTGCATTAAAACATTTGAAGTCTGCAGAGAAGGAATGCCTGACAGTTTTCTCCTGCATCCTTTCCTTCAGTTAGGTCTTAATTTTCCCCAACTATGGACTCAGGTCTAACTAAGTGCTGACCTTGGTCTGGTTCACAAATCAAAGTCATTCTAGAGACTGACTCCAGGATCTGCTTGAATTCTTTCAACCTGTCATTTAGACATTCCCTAAGAATCCGTTAGATGCTTTTCTTTTCTTTTTTCCTTTTTTCCCCCCCCCATTGGGTGGCTTAAGACAATGATGAACAAGACGTGGCAAGTGTTCTCAAAGATTCATGGTTTGATGGACGTGGAAGACAAGTAAAATAACGCTGATAAAATGAAATACCTTTTTTAAACATCTGAGGGAGAAGAGAAAAAAGAGTGCCCCGCTCGTTGGTAGGGTATATGGCAAATGCAGAGTTAAGGAAAAGTTCACAGAGGAAACACTGAAAATCATTTCAGTCATGAAATGATTCTCAGGAGATGTACATGTGCAGCAGGAACAGTGTGTCACGCTTCAACCTGGCTTACTCACTTAGAGCTCCGAGAGGCACCTCTCCTTTCATTCAGGGCTGATCTTTTGAACTCTGCCTCTGTACCTGGGCATCTGGTCCTAATATAGACTCCTGAATCCTCACTGGCTTCCTGTTGGGGACTTTCCGCTTAACCAGACTGTCAGGACCTATCAGCCCTGTGTAGCCCAGCAAGACTCCAGGTGAGACTTTTCTCGGCTTCTCGTCCTGTAGGCAAGTGGGGATTCACTTAGGAAAGGGAGTCCTCTCATCCCTTTCAAAGAGAAAAGTCTAGATATTCAACAATTTGTGGGTTCACTTCTTACTATAGACTCCATATCTTTACCAAACAAATCGGAAAGTCCTAAATTGCAAGACAAGTGTTTCCATATCTCCAACTGCAATGTTCTCAAAACTAAGTCTTTTAATGTGGTTTTGTATTCTTCCTTTGTCAGCGTTTTCTACTCCTTTTCTCTCTTTGAAGAAATTACCTGTCATCAAAGCTGAATTCAAATGTTACGTCCTCTATGAGACTTCTATCAAGTATCCTCACCCTACTCGGGACTGTTCCTGTAGCCCCTTATAGCCGTTGATCTTTGATCATTGGTCTTATCATCATTCAATTTATTGCATAAGTATTTGCCCTTCTTATATAGGATAGGAGAAGCATGAGAGCAGGGGTTATTCTCTATTCTTGTGTGCATCCCCCTAATACCTATAACTGTTCCTGGAGCCCATTCATTCTTTTGTTCATTGAACAAAGGTGAATTATTTTATGTATATGTATGTATCTTCCTGGCAGTGAATTGAATTGAATTAAATTGTAACCTTTAGTGCAGAAAGATATAGATTTTCTTTGTTTAGTGAGTTAGTGGGAGACAATATAAATATATAGGGATTTTTCCCCCTTTAAATCCAAAAATAGTATACAACTAGAATTCTAGGCTCAAAGGGGAGAAGCAAGGGCTTTAAAATAAACCTTGTCATTCAACATAATCATACAAAATCACAAAACCCTCTGCTTTTTTATATTGCAATGCTCTTGTTCAAACGTCATTTTAATTCTCAAATCAATTCCATGTGTTAATACGTAGGAATGAAAAGGTCACATAGGTCGGTCCTTGAGGAGTTACGGTCACATCCTTATTGCTTGAAATTCCAGACTGAGAACTGAAGTGTCCCACAATGCTTTAAATAAAAAAAAAAATCTGATGCAGCTGTGTTTTTGATGCTTAAAAAAAGATCTTGTCATTAGTCGTTTATGTTTAAGACATTTTAGAAAGCTTGCACATCCTCAGGCTTCATGTCCCTGAAGAAAACAAAGGCCAAACGTCGAAACAGCAGCTGCCTAGAGATGGGAGTGCTTACGGCTCTTGTCTCCCTCGGTTGGGCTGAAAATATCTAACATCGAATGCTTTTTCCATGACTAACTACACAGGAGAAGAAGTTAGTAGGCATACACTTCTCATAAAGGTTTTGGCTTTCCAGAGTAAAGTAGGGGAGAGAACATCTCCAAGGCAATCCCCACTAGGAAAAGTAAATTGTGGAATAATTTAAATTTTCCTAATATCAGAGGTAAGGGCAGAAAGCTACAGAACAAGAAAAGCAAAAATGAAAATCAATTGAGTCATTAAGGAAATGGTTCTCTCCAGCGAACACAGGAAAAACATGATGTCCTTTAAATGGAGAGATGCTACTCCTTTTTCTATCCACCCTTGGGAAGACACAATATTTGAATGGCTTTCCCACGATGCTAAGGAACTAGGGCTGATTAATTACGACTTTCTCATCTGGTGTTCAGGACTTCTAACACATATTTTTGAGGAACGTGACTATGAACTTTGGATTTCAAATTGGAGTTTGCCTTTGGAGACCTTCTTATAGGGAGAGTACAGATCAGTGGCTAAAATAAGAGTTTTCTATCTGTGATGGGAAAGTTCCTTAAAGTTCGTCTCACTATAAAGAAGGCTTAATGCTTAGAATTTCCATTGTTCTCCATGGTAAACTTTCAACCTATTTCTTCCTCTTGAATACTCAAGAATTTATGAGCACATAACTTCTTACCCCTCCCATCTAAGGCTACAAGAAATAACAGACAATAGTATCTGAGGAACATGAATAACAACAGTAGAAAAGCACTCAGTCTTTTTCTTTCGAATCTCTGATTAGGTGACAATTATATCGAGACTACTCATTTCTTCATAAAACGCCGGGGCTGAGTCACAGATGTGCTCTGACGTCTGCTTTCTGCCTTCATCTTCAGATCTGATTCCCACCACCCGGTGGGTTTAATCTGCCCTTACCTCTACCATTAAACAAGACAGACATCAGCAGTGATTTCAGAAATTCTTGATACTTCCCGTATTGATGTCGCCTGTTTCACCTCTGCTTGCCCCATTGTTTTCTCAATATACAACCGTCGTGGTGGTTAGAGAAGAGTCTCCTCCAGTACATGGCATAGCTTTGTTCAACAAAATAAAAGGATACATGAGATCTCCCTGCTTTTGTCTGTTAGTTTGTTTTGTTTTCAGCGGCGTCTCCAATACTGTGTCCCCTTTAATGATGCCCACCCTGCCCTTGCTCTCTAGGTAGATCCTGATGCTCTGGGCACCTACAGTGTGCACCTACAATAGTGTGTGCACAGTCTGTAGACCCAAGCATCAGCAAACCCGTGTCACGATGTATTTTAGAGATTGCCAGCTGTCTCCCCCCAGACAGCCTTCCTCCTAAACACCTGAGTGCCCAGGTAGTTATGTTCTCCAGCCTCCTCTGTTTCTAATGTGCTGATGTTGCTACGTTCTCAACAGGGGAATGTGAGCGATAGGACTGGATTAATCTCAGAAGTTACACCTTAAGAGGGCAGAGCTGCCTGCTAGCCCTGTTTCCCGGAATATTTCCAAGAGTATTTCTCACCCTAGGTTGTTAACCAATAAAGAAATTACCTTTGAGTTTGAACGGCTGCATTTTGAGACTTGTTTGTTACAGCAGCTCAGCCTCACTCTGATTAACACACCGTAATTTGTACTACGTAAACCACTACCCGCTATACAACTGAATTGACTAGAGATGAGCACAGGACATGTATGAAATCAGCATCCTAGGAAAATTCTTGGGTAGGTGGTATTGTTTTCCTCATCAGACATGGTTGGAAGTGTGGAATACAGATTATTTTATTATTTATAAATATTTATGCATATGTATTATTGAACTGAGATACTTAATATTTAAGAATGAAAACCGGGACATAGGATACATTATCTGCAAACTATACTGGCTGTTGATATCATTTTAACTCACATTTGACAGAGAGAGAGAGAGAGAGAGAGAGAGAGAGAGAGAATTATATGTGAGACTCGATAACATTTTTAGACAGTGGACTATAAAAAGAAAGTGAAAGTAGAAGAGCTAATCAAATACTAACATTCAGCATTTTAAAACGGTAAAGTGTTCTATTTCATTGAATATGGTTGTTTAAAAATTAATAATAGTAATATATTTCATTTTAAGATGTATATATACTTACTGTAGAAGTTAATTTTTAAATATATTAAATAGAATACTAAAATAGAGAAGACTTATCTAACACAAGCCCTCCCATCAGAAAAGGCAAAGCAGCAAGCTAGCAATGCAAGAAGCAGTTAACAGGCTGCAAGAAAGTTTCTTTGCATTAAAAGAAATGATCTCTGTCTCTGGAAGAGAACTTTAAAAACTCACTGTCCTTCTAATAAGGTACAGCTCCCTGCTTCACCTCATCCCCTTCTTTGAGAATAACCATATGTGATGGAATATTACTCAGCCATTAAAAAGAATGAAATAATGCCATTTGCAGCAACATAGATGGATCAAGAGATTATCATACTAAGTGAAGTAAGTCAGACAGAGAAAGACAAATATCATATGATATCATCTATATGTGGAATCTAAAAAGAAATGATACAAATGAACCTATGTAAAAAACAGAAAGAGACCCACAGACATAGTAAACAAACTTATGGTTACCAGAGGGCAAGGGTGGAGGGAAGTGATAGTCAGTGAGTTTGGGACTGACATGTACACACTGCTGTATTTAAAATGGATAAACAACAAAGACCTACTGTACAGCACAGGGAACTCTGCTCAATATCATGTAATAACCTAAATGGGAAAAGAATTTGAAAAAGAATAGATACATGCAGATGTATAACTGAGTCACTTTGCTGTACTCCTGAAACTAACACAACATCGTTAATTAACTCTACTCCAATATAAAATAAAAAGTTAAAAAAAAGAGAATAACCATATGTGATTTCAGGTTCCTGTTTCATCTATGATAATCTTGATCTGCTATCCTTAATTTATACCAAGTTTAACTATGAAATTAAATTGAAAACATTACATATAAACTGTCCTTTGCAACACCCTATTAATAAAACAAACAAACAAAAACTGTTATTTGTAACCTGAATGTTCCTGGGCTGTAGCCCTGAGGAAATTCCACAAGGGACTGTTGCTCATGTAGATCGGGAAAGGCTCTAAGCATCATTCAGTATCTGACCTGTAGCCAAGAAGGCAGAATAAAAATTCTGCACGCTCTCAGAGGACGATTATCTGTGTATCACACCTAAGTTATTGGAGGGTTTGAGTAAATAATCTGAACATTCCTAAAACCTAGAGAGGTCATGACTCTTTCTCAAGGACCCTTAGCTGTCTCTACTTCCCTTTTTAGTAATGATATTAGGACCAAGTCACATGGAGATCTTATTGTGCGATAAGTAATAACAGCATATACCCACCTTTGACTTGTAAAGAGGTAGATACCAAGCAATATAAGGTAAATGTTTGTCAAGGTCCTCAATCCCACCACTAAGGTTACTACAACTACTACGGATGATGATAACAATGAAAATGGTCCTAAGAAGTTACGCCAGTAAAGCACTCATGATGTGCCATACAACGTTCAGTGCGTTTCACTGTTAGATCATTGCATCCTCATCCAGAACAGCGCTATGGTGTGGGTATTACCATTTTCCCAGTTAACATAAGAGGAAAATGAGACAAAAAGAGGATAAGTGAGTTTGGCAACGTAACATCTGCCCCACTCATTACAAAGTCCTGGAAGAATCTGGATTGGGGATGGACAGCCACACTCCAAATCCATTGGGAGGAAGCGCTGAAGTAGAGAACATCAGCTTGTGGACTGAGAATGGGGGACGGAGGAGAGACCAGCAGATGTAGCTGCTAGCAGCAGTGAAGTCACACATTTGGAAGAGGACCAAGAACGCGTCTGCCATTTTCCATAGCAGGGCATGGCAGCTTAGAAATAGAGAAGGGGTGATTCGGGTTGAATTAATCCTAGAAGCTACTCAGTAAACAGTCACAAACTCAGATCTCTACATATTATATGTTGTTTTGCAATCAGAACATAGAGTAGTGTCAGAATTCTCCAAGGCTATTCACAAAGGATGCTTTATTTAGAAACTTGATTCATAATTAAAATGTTTTACTGCATGGAACTGAAAAAAAATACATTTTTCCCCAATTTTGCCTGTATATAGTCTCAGAATGCAAGTTAGACAAGTCACATGCAGACTTCAGAATGATATGCTTGGCAAGTATGTACCTCAAGACGTCTTAAAGCCCAATTTGTGCCAACACCATCTTTTAAAGAAATTACATTTGACAATGATATGCTACCCATATAATTAGAGCATATGTTTTTTTCTCTAATAATGTAGAAGATTGAATCCGTTTTCCACTTCATTTTGCTCATGTAGACATTGTGCTAGTGGCCAAGTCATTAGACAGACAACAATTAAAGCATTTTCTGTTGTGGTATATCTGTTCTGTGCCTGAATAATACTTATGAGCAATGTGGTTCACTAAGTGAATTCAAAGTATGAAAAGGAATTATTCAAATTAGAACAACTAGCTAACTTATTAAAATACTTATCTTTTCCCACAGGTCAATTACTATGGCAAAGGTTATTTTTATTTAATTTATAATGATCACTACTAATTTATTTATTCAACAGCCATCAGCCAAGTCTAATAGGCTGTATAAGAGCATGGAATTATGTCTAATATATGATACTGTAGGCAAAAGACCACCTTTTACCCAAGCACTGTGCCAAGAGCTTGTTTAGGAGAAAGGTCATGAGCTCTGCTTTGGCCTTTGGAAATGCCTACAGATATCAAACAAATATTCACATATGTATACCTCAGGATATTTAGAGATTTTTGTGTTAGACATACAGTTTGAGAGCCACAGGTAATTGAACGATGTAGATGGGTACAATCACTCTAGAAAAAAAATATTAATCAAGGAGTAAAAGAAGGCCTGTTGTAGAGTACTGTAAACTCAATATTCAATTGTCAGAATCTGGCAGAATAGTCAAGAAACAAATACTGAGAAGGAGTGGCCAGAGAGGAAGGTAGAAAACTGGCAAAACTGGTAAATATGGGATGAATTCAGTTCACATTACGGGGTTAGTTGTCTAGAAGGGGGTGGGGAGAGGCTTGGCTCCAGTGCAATTTTCCTCTAAAGATTTCTCTCTTGGGAGCCTAAAATACATGTAAACACACGCACAGATGCCCACACACAGCCTTCCATGTATACACATATACACACGTGCCTGCACCAGAGCCTAAATCTCTACTAGAAGACCCTGAAAAGTGATTTGTGGAAAGGGAGTGAAAGTAGCCAATTAAATCCTGTTGGCAGGCCTCACAAGATAACGACCAAATAGAAACAATATATTTTACTTAGGTCATATACAAGTATGATCATTAAAATAAAATGGAAAATAAGATTTGTTTGGTTTGAGGCAAGATAATCCATGTATAATGCCAAACATAAATGGCAAAATAATTATAGTTAACATTTACTGTGTACGTGTATACAAATGGAACTATATGAATAGGCAGTTTTACAGTAAATTTTCAAGTTAAATCTTTTAACAACCCTATGAGGTAGAGACTAATATAATGCTTTATAATATAATGCCTTATTTAAAAAAAGAAATTGATGTTTATGGAACTTAAGTAATTTTCTCAAGATAACTAAGAAGTGGAAGCAGATCCAGATGTATTGGGCCTCAAATACCATGCTTTTAAACACATGTTCACCATTGGCTTTAAGCCTCAACAGAAGTAAAAGGAGACAGTGAAGATGCCTCTCCTTTGTAGAAATGGAGCCATTAAATAACCTTGGCAATGGGTGCCCTTGACTCCAGGCAAGTGAGACAAGGGTTCACTTCAACCATCCAAAAACTGGGTGTGCAAGGCAAATTAAAGGCTTCACCTAAAGCCATGATTCTCCCCTTGGAATCACGATGTTCTCAGTAATACCCAGTGATTTTCAATGGAAAGAATAAACACAATTAGAACACAGTATCATTTACTGTTGGTGATTTTAGTTTCTTTTAACATTGGTCTATATTATCCAGGCTTATATTATTTGAAAATATGCATACTGCTTTATGTATACAATATAACATCAGCTTGAATTTCCTCTGTAGGATCTCTGTTGTTGTAAATGTGTTTCCTTTTGGTGGCATCAGTCTCCAAATAGACCACTAACCATGTAAAAAATGTTTCTAGTTAGGGTAATAATAATAATAAGGCAGAACATTCTAAAATGTAATATCCTAATTTATTCAATTCACTATGAAGAGAAAGGACTCACATTAAATGCTATTAGGGAAAGAAGGAGAAGAATGAAGAGAGCACTTAGGATGCTCTGGAGGAAACATTTTGTTCCATTTTAATATATCAAGATTAGAAAATAATCAACAGCTGAAATGTTATTTCCACAAATGAAAAATCCTCTCTGCTGGAAGAAAGGGTTGAAGTTATATAACTTAATAACAAACTGGCATTAATGGGAATTTTTAATGTAAAAAAAGGTCATTCACTTGTGATTTGTGTCTACACCCCTGGTGATATTTAGACATATTTAGTTTCCTAATCCAGGTAGAAATAATTTATTTCCCTTCCATGATTATATTAACAATAAGATTGGTCGCAGAATCGCACCTAACATTAGTTTCAGTCTTATATTAAGTAAATATTTTAAATAGTCTCTTGCATTCCATTTAACACCAAACTTCAAAAAAATTCATTTTCTTAGAAATCAAGCCTGATGGGAAGAAATAGCATTAAGTTAGTCTTTTTAAAAAATTTCCAAATGAGTTATCCAATGTAAAATTAAACTGTATTAGCTAAAATATCTATTTTCTTTTGTGATTGGGACCTCAAAAAAGGATTTATTTCTGTATCACAAATAAGAGCAATATTTGATCCGCAGTAGATTCTTAAAAACATTTTTAATCTTAATTTATGTTATTTTTAAATTAGATAAAAGGAGGAAGAAGTAGTGAAGGGAAGGATTAGGGAAGGAAGATGAACAGCAAAGAATAATGTTATTATTGGTAGCTGAGCTTAGTTCTTGCACGGCTGGATACACATTTCATGAAAGGATATCATTTTTATGTTACCTTCTATAGTAGTTTTCAAATTTTTCCTTCATAATTTCTAGATCTTGATTAATCTCCATATATTCATCTGGTGTGAAATATTTTAATCCAAATCATATTAATTTTGCAAGATGATAAATATACTATGTAATGTTGCACAGGACAGGATTTGGGAAAAAGAAAGAACAAAGAATAAAAATCTGTGCACCAGCACAATGCAATTCTATTTCTAATGCACAATAAGCTATTGAAACAAACAAACACAAAAGGTCGGTAGGTTGGAGAAATTCATCTCTATAAAATGGCACAAAATACTCATGACCCTCTTTGTTCCAGCTGTGGATTCCCCAAGTACCTTTATCTTAAATAGTCTTGTCCGCTTAGAATGGCTGTACTATGTAAATGAACAGTACTGATACATTAAAAGTTAAGATCTCTGTTTGTTAATAAGTACTTTAGTAATGATTTTGTCAGCTAGTATATTTAAATTGAGTGCAGTTTAAGTCAAAATAATCCCTCCTTGAATTAGCCGGCTAAATAGCATTCCTGAAACTTCAAAGCTTAGGATCTGACCCTGAACCCATGGTAAATGTCCCAGATGTGTTGTTCTAAGTGTGTGGTCACCCAGCTGGTCGTTCTACCCATCATGAATGAAGCAGGTATCAACTTAGAAAACTTGGTCTTCATGTACTCTATTCTAAGGCAATTTTCAAAAGAAGATAAGTTATTGTAAAAATATGAGAAATACTTATAGAACATAGAATTATGATTTAGACAGAACAAGAACATATTTACTACATGAAATTCATTCTAACATCTTTTCTGTCCACATTGCTATCACTTCTTGTGCTTAAAGAATAGTATTACAGTAGAAGGACTCAGAGTCAGAGAGACTTTTTATCAGAAATCCAGTACTCTTCTTTCTTTAGTTTTATCATTATAGTTCCTAGAATTTTTTTTTCATTATAGAATGAGTATGAGTGGAATATATGAAATGGAAGATAACTAAAATAAAAATAGTTTAATTTTTGTCTCAGATTATACACTTAGGGTAGAAAACTCTCAGTTAACTGAATTAGTAGTTGCCAAAACTTGTGTAGTTTAATATTTAATTGAAGCTCTACAATGTAGTATTTAATTTTGTTATGTAAACCAATATATTTAAAATGTACTATGTCATAGTTCTAATTCTATGATATTCATTGGGTATTCTGAAGGTCTTCTTAGATAACTAACAATTGGAAAACTATTAACTAAGAGGATAACTTACTATGTCATTATCATAAGTAATAGTTCTATATGCCTCCTAATATACAAATATAAGTAAAGACAAATGTTATTTACATTGTCTTATTGAAATATTTTAAAATATGTTATAACACAGGACAGGAATTGAAAAAACTCATAATGAACAGCATTGAGATCCTCTAATGCATACACTGTTATGCAATATTAATGATAAAGTTCAGTAATTATGATGAAAGAAAATTAATATTTTATTATGTACTTATCCTAACATTTTTTCAATTCATTCCATAAGCATGCCTGCTAAAATATCTGCTCTTTCATGAGAACTCTGAGGTTAAAAAAACCCAGAAGTATCTGATTTTCCCTCAAGGATCACACAACCCACTTAGAAATACAAGACACACATTTAAACAACCAGAGAACAGTGTTGTATCTAAAAGAATGTGATGGTTAATCAATCAGGCTTCACAGTGAAGTTTTCAGTTCTATCCCAGGTTGCATGATGCCTCTAATAGGTGAACCCATTTAATTTTCACCTTCATGATTAGCTGTACCTTCCTCATACTGTGAAGCCAATTGCTTGGGTCCTCGGAGGAGGTAAAGGATGTTCTAAAACTGTTCCTCCGAAACTTAACGTTTAGTGCACAGGTCAGGAAATTTTTTCTATGAAGAGCCAGCTAGTAAGTATTTCAGGCTTACTAGGGTGCCTGAAAGTACCTTGTAGGGTGCAAAGTCGCTACAACTCACTTCAGCCACTGTAGACAAAAGCTGCCCCAGACAACACACAAACAGATGAACATGGCTGTTTCAGCAAAACTGAACTTGCAAACAACAGGATTGGCTCACCAGCTGTAGGGAGTGAACCCCTGGCCTAGTGGATCGCCCTGGTCCTGATCTGATTTCATATCCCAATTGGTTAGTTGGTGAAGAAATCTCTTCTCTAACTGGAGTCATTCCCAAATTAGACAATTGTTTTGTATCTATACTTCTAAGAAATTGGGTTCTCTGATTTTTACACAATTTTCTGGAGGCTTTCTCCCCTCTTCTATATTTTTCCTCCAAGGCTGAACAACTGGTTTATTGCAGTTAATACATTGGCTTGGGGCACTGGCTTATTTCATCACTGAATCTTGCTTCCAGATTTAACAACATTTGACTACTTATCTGTCAAAATCTTTGTGGAGCACATGGCCCTGTGAATTTCCTGAATATTAGGCTCTTTAGGCTTGTTTATTTAATTATATCACTCCTCCATTTTTCCACAATATTTTGTTTTTCCCACCAAATTGTAACCATGCTTGCAGTTTCCTTCTACAATTCACTTCTGCTGAAACACCAATGATAACAACCCCAAAACAATGAACCTGAAGGAATGAAGGCATTCATTTCCCAGAATCTGTGCTAAATGCTGTACATATAAGGGAGTTAACACACAGTTGGTAAGGTTGCATATTAAAGGATCAAGTTGTGTGAATTATCTATTTGTTCTCCCTGTATGCTCATGCAGTTATCTCAGATACTGTTTCATTCTTTTCCAGACCTCAAGGAAACTAAAACTAAGATTCAAGAAAGCCACAAGAATAAGAGTAACACACAAATGTAATGGATTTGGTGAATTCCCTACCAACAGAGACTTGAGAAGGAGAGGGGTGAGCAGGTAGTGAGTCTTGGGAGAAAAGCCTCTCAGGGGCTGGGATTCCTCTGAGCAGGGAGCAAGGATGAAGGATGGGTTAGAAACGACTCAGCAATGGGCTCTTTTGGAGCGTCATCTTGCTCCCAACAAAAACATACCAAACAGGGGCTTCCCTGGTGGCGCAGTGGTTGAGAGTCCACCTGCCGATGCAGGGGGCGCGGGTTCGTGCCCGGTCCGGGAGGATCCCACATGCCGCGGAGCGACTGCGCCCGTGAGCCATGGCCGCTGAGCATGCGCGTCCGGAGCGTGTGCTCCGCAACGGGAGAGGCCACAACAGTGAGAGGCCCGCGTACCGCAAAAAAAAAAACAACAACAAAAAACATACCCAACAGCTGACATTCCCCAGATAAGAAAACCTAGCACTCAGAGGTTAAACTCTAGGTCTAAGTCACACAGACTTGGAGAGAAGCAGAATAAGTCACAAAGACCATTTCACTGCTTTCTAGGAATGGACAGGTGCTGAATGTTTTAAAAATATCTTCCCTATTTTTTTGATGATCATATAATTTTTCTCCTTTATTTACTTATGTGGCAAACTACATTGATACATTTTTAATGTTAAGTCAACCTTGCTTGCTTTAACCTTTCTTGGCCATACTCGATTACTCTTTTTAATATATTGTTAAATTCAGTTGCTAATATTCTTTTTTTATTCTTAGTTTGAATTCATGAAGGATAATTGTTCTACTATTTTCTGTTTTGCACCATCCTTGTCTGATGTTCAGATCAAGGTCGTCTGGCCTCATAAACAAGTTGGGGCATCTTTCCCTAACTTCTGTTTTCTAAAGATGTTTGTGTGAGTTTTGTATTATTTCTTTCTATTAATGTGTGAAAGAATTCACCTGTTGCAGATTATCCCATGAAGCTACGAAAAAAACATATATATTTATTTAGGACAACTAAGTTTTTAGATATAGCTTTTTAAAATACAAGTATACATACATATTTCTGGGTATAAGAAACTGAAAAATGTTTATTTAAATATTTTGTCAAAATGCAGATTATTAAAACTATAGTACCATCTAAAATGCAGGGCATGTTCTGGCATTGACAGGAACACTTTGATACACACGTGTAGTACTTTCTTCATGAACTTTTAAACTATAATATATTTTATGTAAATAAGATTGATAATCTTATGAACACATTATTATACAAGTACCCCCACTTTTCAAAAGTCCTCTTTACACATCTTCACTTTGATGAAACACCTATATTTGCACCTGTTTTTGCTAACTGAAAGAAATCCAAAGAGAATTTTCACTTTTATGAAAAAAGATGAAAAGTGTAAATAGTGTTTAGCATTTGCTTTGCAGGGAGTTTCTATAGAGTCAGCACAGACCCGAGTAGAAAGGGGCCCTGCAAGCTCCTTCCCCAGGAACTAAATACACTCAGCATCTCAGCATCAAGCCCCTATAGCTTTGAACTGTGTCCACGAGCGTCTGTGCTTTATCTCGATATATTTTGTGCATCCGTTAGCAAGATGCGCCGTAAGGTAATTGCTTCTTCCCTTTAAGCCATTTCAGCTTATGGAAGGTTTCATAGAAATGCTCTACTTTCAGATAGAGGAGGAAACCTGTACGCAATAACTGCTTCCAAACTGGGCCCATCAGTGTATTGTCTTGACTCACAATGAAAGATGGCAATGCCATCTATAAAATTAGTACAGCAACAATTTTAGTTTCTTTCCTTTTCTTTCACTCTTTATTCCTCTTTCCTCTTTTTTCGCTTGTTAAGATACTTAACATTTATTTCATCTATGTTAATGCTATGCCTTCTTAACTTACATGAATTGTAAGCATGTATAAAAATAATTTGTTATGTTGAAAATAGCATCAGTTACACCTGGCATTATGCCATAATAAAAAGCCAAGGCATATTCTCACATTTTATCTCTGCCAAATTGATTCCCATGCTGGTAAATGGAAGAATGATTGATCTGCTGCTGCCTAAAAATCTACAGCCATTTTTTTGTCCTTAGGGTGACAAGATGTCTCCATCACAATTTTCATGGGTAGTAAAATAATGCAGGAACTAGAAGCGAAAGAGCTCTGATGAGAATGACCCCACTAGACAAGAAATCAAACAAATTGCTATGGAAGGGAGAATCAAAATACAGATGACTCTGAAAATGCAAATGCATCATCCATGCAAAATACGTCTAGGGAAGGCCAAGTAGCAGCTGGACCTACACGGCGTTAGTAAAGACACTTAAATCGGGAGAATGTGATAAAAGAATATTTTTCTTGTACTTATCAAATAATGACAGAATTGAATTCTCGGACGTGCACCCTAAGTGTAGAGGTGATATCTGAAAAGGCACACGACTTGTGAACACGGAGTCACGGTGCAAAGCAAAAGACAGATTTGAAGAGGTCTTCACCTCACAAAAGGTGGATAAATGGTGACGCCGTGATGTTGATAGTATCTTATTTGGAAGCACCTCATCCTGACATCTGACAACTGGCTGACTTGCAAGGAACCAATTCATACAGGCATTTTTTTCCTTAAGATAAATGTAGAATTTTTGAAGTAAGCCTTTGCCTAGAAATATATAAACTTGAAAGAAGAATTTGTAAAAAGTAACTGAGGAAAATACCACCAGAAGAAGAGGAGTCTTTATTTACTCTTCCCACCCACCCACTGTATATATTTTTATCTATTTTAGCAAAATTAGAAAATAGGGGAATTGGCATCGTCACATCAAATGTAGGCAATATTTACTAGATTATCTTTACCAAGCAAGGATTAGGGTTGCTGTAAGAAGTTGGATACCAGTACCATACACAGAGAACACTAGGCAATGCAGCAATACGATTCTACTTATAGGCTACATTTGAATCTCTCCCCACATCTAGTGTTCCAACAGAATATGTTTAAATCTAATGTTGTTTTTCTAAGAAACCTGACTTTTGAGTATCCTAGTTAATCTCCTAACTTTTTGTGATCACACAAATGTACAAAATAAATACATAAATAAGCATATGCCTTCTAATATTTGTACATTTGCTACAGACCTAAAATAAGTTTAATATTAGAAATGATTTAAACATTGATGTGCTCTAAATGGCTTACAGAAACCATCTACACACCATTAAAGGCATTCATTTATATAAGGATCTTTCCCCAGGGCCAGTGTAAGTAGTTTATTAAACTCAATGTAAAGCAAGTGGTGGGTATTTTAAAGACCAAAGATAAGTGTATATGGAAAAATCAGAGCACTTTAATAGAGACAGTCTCTGAAAATAAAACACTGGTGTAATAGAAACAAATTAAAATGTTTTGTTGCCTTCAAATGCAAAAAGCCTAGAAGATAAATCAGACTTTCATAGAGGAATGAAACATTTTTTAAGGTAGAATTTCAAAATTTGTCTTGCAGAATGGGAGTAGGAAAACAAAAGTGCATTATGAAGTAATTTTGGAAAGAGCTTTATAATTCTTTGCTTTTTTTCCCCTGATACTTCTGTGAACTGTGCCTATTTAGACCTTTTGATGTTTGTTTGTTTGTGTATATATCCTCCTACTTGAGTCTTAAAATTCCACCCTCTTCCTTTAGCTTCACTGGAATGTTTCTGAATATTTTATGTCATGATCTTAGGCGTATCTTCTTTTGAGTTCTATTAGGCAGATGCAGTTATATGAGGAAAAGGTCAAGAGAATAATCAATGATGACTCTTTAAAAGGTTCCTTCAAATCGATTACTCATTTCAATTGTGACTTAACTGCTTTAAAAGAAAAAAAGATATCCATTTATCCTCCATTAAAGCTGTACCACATTTGCTGTCTTAAAAGAAATATAAGGAAATTGAATGTGTTTTTCCTCCCACATTCCACTTGTAAATACTAACATTTCTATATTTCATTTATAAAGATAGGGATTTTTGTCAATTCTTCTCTTTATAAGTTGCTATGTGCAGTACTGTCAGTTAAACATATGTTTATTTGTTTTACTGAAGAAAATTGAAAGTCACAAGGCACTATAATTGCTGATAATCATTTAAATAATTTTATTCTCTCTGCCTGAAAGCCTTCCCTCTTACCTGTCAGTTATTCCAATGACTGTTGGCTCACCTCCTTCAGGGCTTCTTTTCAAATGTCATTTTATCATTGATGTCTTTCCTGAACTCTCAGCTTAAAATAGCAAACTTACTTATACGATGAAGTGTTCTCACAAGATGTCCCTTTTCCATAGTTTTTCTTAATCAGAAGTTACGACACCCAAGTACACTCTACACTCCACTGCGCCAAGAGTCTTGCATCAAACAAATGCTTTCTCTTTAAAGTCCTTTTCCAAAATGGCTTGAATTGTGTCCATCACCTCCGTGAACCTTGCCCCACATCAGGGATAAGCCCTGAGTGGGTGAGAGATGTCAGCTGCTACTCATCAGGAAAACCGTCATTTTTTGTTTTCCATGGATGTGAAGCCACATTTACATGCAGTTTATATGTTTATCAGAATTGATCAAAGTGAAGTTCAAGTTTCTCTTCCACATGATAGAAATAAACCTCCCGCCAATGTGACGCTATGTGGACACATTCTCCTACCCATCCATACCATTCCAGTGCTTATAGTGAGAATGGAAGAAGTAAGTCAAGTTTGCATATATTTTTGTACATGCATGAATGGATATACACACCTATTTCACCAGAAAAGAGCCCCAATAGAAAGTCTCAAAACAAGGAATCATTTCATGGTGGTGGTTGTTTTTTTTCTTATCAGCACTGATTCACTTGCTGCTTTTATTTCTTATTTTTATGAAGATTTCATGTAAATTTGGAAAGAAAATACATTTCTCAACAGCAGCATTTGAAGAGGGAAAAATGATTCTCGCAGCCAAAACTGTCAGGGAAGCGCCCTGCATGAGATGAATTTTGAACGTCATTTTGAAAGAAGTATGTATTAGAAGGCGAACTTTAATGCTAATCTTCAAACACTTCCATATTTCATCCCGAGCTTGCCAAGTAGACAATTACATGCATTGACCAATGTGTCTGGAATGTTATCCAGACAGAGGCATAAACTTGCCTTTGGATTCCAGTGATCAAGACTCTATCAAATCTCACATGTCAGCTGTTTTGTTTTTTGA
This sequence comes from Delphinapterus leucas, assembly GCF_059928025.1. Classification (NCBI taxonomy): domain Eukaryota; kingdom Metazoa; phylum Chordata; class Mammalia; order Artiodactyla; family Monodontidae; genus Delphinapterus; species Delphinapterus leucas. The sequence goes on from NC_143146.1 coordinate 8,125,790, forward strand.
TTGGTCTCATGGTATTTCTGAAGATTATATCTTCCATAAACAAACCAGAATATCTTCAAAAAGAAACAGCTTGATATCAGCCTTAGTGTTTTACATATAAAAGGAACTCAATAAGTGATATTAATCTAGTTCATCTATAGTATATTTAAAACCACCTGTAAGCCTCTATGAAGTTCACATTTCCAGATACTTATGTCTCTACACTTGTGTATATTTACATCTCTGTCAAATGTTATTTGCTTGTATCTTACAATGTTATTTGAGTAATTATTTTCTTCCTTGTTTTATTTCTGTATGAAGTCATAAAATTATAGCAACTCTGAGATTCTTGAATGTGTACATCTTCAAATATTCTAATAATTTCTCTTTATAAAAAGTCACCTTGTAAAAGAATATAAAAGATAAAAATAATTGTAAATATCTTCTCTTTAGTTTACAAACTTAATATATTCAATATGTACAGTGGTACTCAAAAAACAGAAGCAGGGATGGACTTGGAGGGTATTATGCTAAGTGAAATAAGTCAGAGAAAGACAAATACTGTATATCACCTATATGTGTAATCTAAAAAGTACAGCAAACCAGTGAATATACTAAAAAAGAAGTAGACTCACAGACATAGAGAACAAACTAGCGGTTACCAGTGGGGAAAGGAGGGGGGAGGGGAAAAATAAGGGTGGGGAATTAGGAGGTACAAATCACTATGTATAATATAAATAAGCTACAAGGATTTACTGTACAACACAGGGAACATAGCCAGCCAATATTTTACAGTAACTATAAACGAAATATAACCTTTAAAAACTGTAAATCACTATGTTGTACACCTGAAACTTACATAATATTTTACATCAACTATACCTTGATGAAAAATAAATAAATAAATAAATATTATAAAAATACAAAAATTTAAAAATTAAAAAAAAACAAGCAGGAAAAGAGAGATGGGGCATGTGACAATAGTGCTGAGGGAATATGAAAAAACGATCTGATAAGAAAATAAGTTTAGGGACTTCCCTGCTGGTCCAGTGGTTAAGATTCCGTGCTCCCAATGCAGGGGGCCTGGGTTCTATCCCTGGTCAGGGAAATAGATCCCTCATGCCGCAACTAAAGATCCTGCATGCTACAACTAAGACCTGGTGAAGCTAAATAAATAAATGAATAAAATACATAAATATTGTTCCATAAAAGAAAATAAGTTTAAACATAAAGGCTAATTATGGAGAGTTTAATGTATTTTAGCTTTAGTCCTCTGTGAGATTTTTCCCTTCCTCTAAAGAATAACATCCAGTTCTGACTACAGTAATGTACAATTTTCAATGGGAAAACAAACAATTCCTAACATGGCAACACTGTTAAGATTAAAGACTTGATTAATGTATGTAGATATTTCTAATGTATTTTATATCTTATATTTTGTATAATAAAGAATATATTTGTATTAATTTTGTTAACATTTGTTGTCATGGAATTCTTTTCTTTTTTTAATTGGAACTTTAAATCAATGCATAAAACAAGGGAACAGACAGACATTTGGAATCATACAGGCAGAATTGAGGCATTAGGAGCTAGACAGATACCGATTCCAATCCTCCCTCAAATGTCGGCTGGTCCCAAATTATTTAACAAGTTTCTCAATTTCTTTGTGGTAGGACAAGGCCAAGACTGCTGTAGACTCAATGAGGTAGCAAAAAATTGAAAAGGGAAGAACGAAACTCTAACCCGACAAGGATGTTCTCATATGATAATAGGGTAGATCCTTGAGCTTGGATGAGGCCTCTCCAGCACCCTAGAGGTTCAGGATCCTGGAAGGTCCTGGAAGATCACTGTTCTGTATAGACTGCCTTGTCCACTTAACTTGGGACAGGCCTCTGGGAGGGTAGTGAGACATCATGGAGTCCTGTCCACCTACCAGTATATTTTTAACATTGGATTTATATTTGGTACTACCATTTGCTTGTTTAATAGTAAATTAGCTAAAACCAGGTCCAGTTGGCCATTTCTTTCAGTTTGCAAAACTGAATGAGCCTATCTCACTCTCCTAGTCCTGTACCAAAATGCTGGCATTGGTTCTTTTCTCATAGTGTGAAAGTAAAAGTTAAATGAGATACTCTACGTCAAAGCTTTGTGCAGTTCTTTGTGCAGTTCTATCACCCACAAGTCCTAGTTATTCTTGTTCTTACTGTTACTGGAACCAATTCAACAAACTATTTCAGTGAAACAAACTATTTCATATGTCAAAAATGACTAAGTACAGGAATATGAATAACCTTGCATATATTTGTTAATGATACATTTGTAGTCACTTTTCCAATCTTCGAAATAATGCTTTTAAGAGAAGCAAATAATTATGCATTTGTTTTCAAAAACTCTTAGTTTTCTCTTAGAACTTAAGTAGTGGATATGGAAGTGGCTATGCTCCATAGTTCTGAAACACAAAATTGAACTGAATTCATTTAATCTGAATGAATAGGAAATTTGATTCAAGTTTAATTATTGGGACCTATTTTTTTGCTAAACATTCTTAATTGGCACTGTGGTAAACTCGGAAATGGAAAAGATTTGGTTCCAGCCTTGAAGGGGTGCTCATTTTAGAAATGAAAATGCCCTGTAAAAAGCAAAGTGAACATGTTCTGTTATTTCGAGGTGAAGCTAAGGGCTACAGCTTAACTTCTACGGAGCTTTTGCCTTTCACTAGTTTTTGAGAACATTTACGAAAATCATGGGGCTGAAAATTAATATAAAAGAGTATCATTTCAACGTCAAGTGGGGTGATCTTCTGTCACCTCCCATCCTATTTGGAGAGGTAACTCTTGCTCTCTCTCTCTCTCTCTCTCTTTCCTAATCTCTGCAAGGATTTAGATTTGAAATTACACTCCATGGTTGTGCTTCGGTAGATTTAAAATTGCTACTTTCGTATGTTATGATTTCACATGGTCAGTCTCGATGGGAAATTAGTTTATCCTCCATTACCTTCAAAGTGAACTTTGACTAAAGTATTTTTAAGATAAACTCCAATGTAAAGCCACAGCTTTTCCCATTAATTTAAAGAATTGTACGCTCTTACCTTTCTCTTTTGGCTACTGTTAGCTTAAAACTCAAAATTATGGTCATAAAGACACTGCCATCAAATGAAAAATAATTTTACTTGATATTTTCTGTACTTACAAAAATTGGAATCATTTGAACCACTTTGCAATGGGTTAATTGTAGTTCCTATCAATTCTCACTTGATTTTTGAGGTTACAGTACAAAGTAAATTCACCTGATTCAAATTGTTTAAAACTTTTTGAATTGTAGCTCTCATAACCTCAAAAGTTAATAAACCCTAAAATGTTCTCAATTTTTTTTCTACTTTAATGTCACAACTGTGAAACATGATCTTTCAGAAATGAATTTGGAATCTGTCTTTGTGATATCTATGTGAAAGCAAAATTTCCTCAAAGTTGAAAAAAGAAATTTGTAAATTATTTAGAAATCTCACAAAATGACATTCCTCATGTTACTTAATTACAAATAACTACAAATAAGATAATAGGTAAACTTTTATAAGATTAATTTTTATCTCTTTCACATATATCAAGTTATTTGTTATCAGGAGCATAAATTAGGTAAGATATTTCAAATAGTGATTTCTTCATTTTATCAGTTAGCAAACCGGAGTACAGAAGGTTAAATAGCTCACACAAGGTCATGGTTTTGTATAGAGGTGAAACCCAAGATTGAGTTTTCACCTTTCTGCATATTGCCACCTGTAATTAGGTGCTGAATCAAGATGTGCTTTTTGTTGAAGAGTCCCAGGTGTGCCCTTTCCACTGGACCATGGCACCTCGCAACAATGGTAATCACTCTATCATCTGAAAAATCCTTCACTATACGATGGATTATATCAGGAACCTAACCCCTACCATATCTTCTAAATTCTTTTCCTAACTAGTGTCTTTAATAGAAACTCAGTGAAACATTTAGGAAAAAATTAGGAGTAACTGGATACCTGTTATAACTTGCAAGATTCAGTTAGAGCATCATAACCTAAAATTCACCATTACAACAAAAAGCAGGCTATGTAGGCTAAGATCCAGAGAACAGTTTGCTCTTGGGCCATATAGATAATCTTTATACAAATGCTATTTATTTTATTTAATTGCAACCATTTTCAAAATATCTCACCCTAAGAAAAGAACTACAAAATTATAATGGCAAGATCCTTTATGAGTCTATGATGACTAATCCGGCAGCTGTGAATTTGCAAGTTCACGTTGAAATCAAGGTGTAAAGCTGCTGATGACTGTCAGTGTTAATGGTGGTAATGTTTTTTGTTGAAACCTGAGAGATGCAAGACCAGTTTTTGCAGAAATGTTCACATATTACCCCAGTTTTCCATCCCATTCTTTCCTCCCATGTACAAGAGCATCAGCTATTAGTGCCATTAGCACCACTACCTATCCAATTTTACTTCTTCCCGTGACTGGTATTTAAAGTTGTACAGAAAGATGCATAGTAGTAGGTATTTGGTAATACTTAGTACAGTCAGTCTTCCTGGTTCCAGGACCCCCCATGGATATCAAAATCCTCAGATGCTCAAGTCCCTTATAGAAAATAACTTAGTACCCTCTGCACCTGCCGTTCCACATCCCTGTATTCAACCAATCGGGATGGAACCGGTTGGTCGAAACTGCGGATGCAGAACCCACCTTCACGGAGGGTCGACTTGTACCAACTTCCCTCCTCAAATTATTGCAGGTCTCTCAGAAAATTAGTTTAACTAGCTGGGATGAGAAGCCAATGGAAGCAAAGGTGATTCATAAAAGCAGGATGCCAGGCCTTCTTTTAATCTCTGTGTGTTGGTTGAATTAGGCTCAGAAGTGCTATAGATCCTGGAGAGTAAGATGCCCACTGGTGCCTTTGGGAGGGCACTGCCTGCAGCATCACATAACAGAGTCAAGAATAATGGTCACCTTTGTGGGGAGGAGAAAAGGGTAGATTAGCAAAGAGGAAGAAAGACTTAGGAAATGGTCAACAGCCATATGCTCATCTAACTCACCACCTCCGTAATGTGACTTGATGGGAAAATAAACTCTGATCTGCTTCTGGCAATAATAAATGTGTGTGTTTGTGTGTGTGTGTGTGTGTGTGTGTGTGTGTGTGTGTGAATATGAACTGTCTTCACACCTTTCCAGATGTATCAGGGGCCCACAACATGCTTATGCCCATCCTGTAACACCACACCTAGAACAATGGCTAGAACATAGTAGGAACTCAATAAACATCTGTTGAATGATGGAATATATAGTACTATTTATTTTATCTGAATGCAGTGTTATGTGGATATCTGGATTTTGCACATTGCAATGATTCTAGAGTCCTACAGTGAGCTGAGGGTCATGGGTGTCAACCACTGGCTTACCATCTTTAGGGGCAGTGTTTGTAGACTCTTATTTATGTCATCTCTCAGACCCTGCCCTGCTCCAGGTTCCTAGACAGTAAACTCAGCCTGCAGCCTTTGTGTTACAACCCTCTTGACCAAGATCAATGATCTGAGACAAAGTAATCTGCCGCAAGTCTTCCAACCCAGCTGGCACCAAATAAAAAATAAATTAAAAAATAATAATATAATATCATAGCCCAATCAGTGTCATGCTACAATATACCCTTAATTATTATTAATTGCCAATGGTATACAATAGTGATATTTCATTGTAAGATCCAATTTTGTCCTGATGTTTCTTGTTTATTTTATTGCTATCTATTAATATTCAGGTTCCATAATTAATATTATGGTTAAATAAATCCAAACATAATTGCTGAACTATTAACACCTGATAATAATTAAATTAGTCAGGTTGAATAAGGGATCATGGTAAAAGCACCCTTCAGCTAAAATGAATATTTCTAAACCATAAACCCTAATTGTCTATGGTCAATTCTTTTCTGCTTTAGCCCATTTATCTTCCTCTAAAATTAATCTCCATCAATATTCTCCTATGGGAATTTTCACTGACCTTGGCATGTTCTTTTCACTCACCAAAGATTGACCCGTCATGACCTCAGATGAAAAATACTGTTGATTTTACAAGTTATGAAAATTGCAGGCTTTCATTTCCTGGGCAGGATCTCCTCTTAGTCAAACATGCAGAAACTAATGGTTTCCAACAATTTCCTGGTTATATTGTCATAAGAATTGTGCACACACTAAAAAAGACTTAGTAAATTATTTTTTCCAGTATGGTTAACTCTAAATTATTATTTGAAAAAAGTGTTTTAAGTTCTTTACCATTTTAACCCAAAATAAATTAATTTATTTTGATTTTAAAATGTCTAAAGTCACATTACCAAGAAAAATTATTTATTTTACACACCTTAGTGTATTTGATAATTTTGATTTTCCTTAATATCACGTAAGGAAATAAAATTCAATGCTTACTTGGTTGGTTTGTCAAATTTTGGCATACTTAATAAAAATCCTCCATCAAATGCTAAAATTTTATTTAATGAAAGTATTTTGGCAAAAATTGCATTCAGTATCATCTATTTCTGGCCATTAGAGCATTAGTATATGCTTGGCATATCTTTTTTTAAATTTCAATACAGTTAAATACCATTTATGCCTGTTATGCCTAGTAATTACTAATTAATAATAATTATGAGAATAAAATTTAGTTTAATTAAAAGTAATGATTAGCTTAAAAGCACTTGCAAAATTCTATAGGCAATTTGACTCTTGAGTATTTAAGAGTCTATATGACTACTTAAAGAAGGAAAAATGGTGTTAATTCCTTCCTTCTCCCATGTAATGTCATAGTGAAGGAAATATCTCTGAATTTTTGCAGGAGAAAAGTTTCTGGTGTGGAAATACGCTGATTGTAGCGCTGTCATTTTCCAAGATTCACACATGTTTCTACAAACCTACAACCCTGGGTTGTAGGCCTGGGGGGGAATGATTCTATTGCTGAGTACTCATGTTTTGCCTTTATTTTATTTCCCTTTCTATTTGCTGAGCTACTCCTCCACAATCATAGTCAGTGTTCCTTCTTTCTCATTTTTTCATGTATTTTCATGTGCATATATATGATTTTCTCTTCATCTACTTCTAGGGAACATTGCAATATCGCAATATTCAGGAATAAAACAGTATCAGCCACATGAAATGAATTATTACAAAACATATAATTGATTTGTTTTACTTAAAAGCTAAAGTCAAACAAGAAAGAAAGAAAGAAAGAAAAAGAAAGAGAGAGGGAAAGGAAGGAAGGGAGAAAAAAGAAAGAGAAAGGGAAAGAAAGGAAGAGAGAGAGAGACAGGAAAGAAAGAAAGGAGGGAGGGAAAGAAGAAGAATAGGAAACAAAAAAGAGAGAAAGAAAAGACCAGCCCTGCTAGTCCTCGGTGGGGAGCTCCCAGCTGGGCTCGCCTTCAAGGGCAACAAGGCAGCTGAGGACTCTGACTCAGGCCTCACTTCCTCTTGCCCTGAGCCTGGAGATGAGCCAGAGGTGAGCATAGGGTCTTCTCAGGTTGCCTCTGAGCCTGGATTCTGCACTCGCTATGCATGTGGCTTCCTCAGTTGCCCAGATACAGGTGTTTTTTGGTTTTTGTCCCCCTCCGCCTCCTCCACCACACCACATGTGGGATCTTATTTCCCCAGTCAGGGATCAAACCTGCGTCCCCTGTGTTGGAAGCATGGAGTCTTTTTTTTTTTTTTTTTTTTTATAAATTTATTTATTTATTTATTGGCTGTGTTGGGTCTTCCTTGCCGTGCGTGGGCTTTTCTCTAGTTGCAGCGAGCAGGGGCTATTCTTTGTTGCGGTGCATGGGCTTCTCACCATGGTGGCTTCTCTTGTTGCAGAGCACGGACTCTAGGCGCACAGGCTTCAGTAGTTGCGCACGTGGGCTCAGTAGTTGTGGCTCGTGGGCTTTGTTGCTCTGCGGCATGCGGGGTCTTCCTGGACCAGGGCTCGAACCCGTGTTCCCTGCATTGGCAGGCGGATTCTTAACCACTGCACCACCAAGGAAGCCCCGGAAGCATGGAGTCTTAATCACTGGACCACCAAGGAAGTCCCCAGTTACAGGTGCTTTGAAGGCCTTCCTTTCCCAAAGATGCTGTCTCCCAGCTTTTCCTCCCAGACTTGGTGCTTTATTGTTTCCCTCACCTGAAATCTTCACCTTAGGCAGCAATGGGTTGTTCCTTTACCTTACAACAGTTTTGGGGAATGCCTGCTGCATTTCTGCTCTGATTGATTTCCAAATTCTGCAAAAACATGACAAGCTCCGTGCGTTAGTGCCTAGGTAGCACCCAGACAGGTTAGAACACGAGGGAAACATATTCTTTGAGAGGAAGGTCCGGGCTCTTCTCCCAGACCCAGGAATCTGGGTTCCACAGAGGAAACGTGGGCTGCTGTCGTCCAGGCAACTGCTGAGCCCAGTGAGAGGGGGAACAAGCCCAGGTAAACATATCACAGAGCTTTTCTACCACCTTTGAGTTGTCTTTCTCTTGATCCACTGCTTTCCTGGGCTCCTGTAGAGCTTTGACTGTTTTCCAAACAAGTTGATTCTGATAGCTTTTGCTTGATTTTTCAGAATTCTTGTAGAAGGATGGACCTTTGGAACTACAGCGATACCATTTTCACTGATGTCACTCTTGCTATTCATTACCAGTTGCAAGATTACTGAGAAAGTAATAATGTTGAGTGGATATACCATCATCTATGTAAATATATACGTATGTGTGTGTGTATATTTATAAAGGTGATGGCATATCTACTCAACATTATATATTTGACGTTGTTTTAGGGTATGCAGTTCATGATAATGAAACAAGTTGAGATATTGGAGGAATATTTGAAATTATGGAACTACCGTTACCAGGGAATTTATGGTAGAAAAACTTCCTTTTTAAAGTCGCATTTTAGTCCATTTGTTCTTTAAAATGTCAGTAATTTTTTGTGTGTGTGTGTGGTATGCAGGCCTCTCACTGTTGTGGCCTCTCCCGTTGCGGAGCACAGGCTCTGGACGCGCAGGCTCAGCAGCCATGGCTCACGGGCCCAGCCGCTCCGCGGCATGTGGGATCCTCCCGGACCAGGGCACAAACCCGCGTTGCCTGCATCGGCAGGCGGACCCTCAACCACTGCGCCACCAGGGAAGCCCCAGTAATTTATTTTGCCTTTAAATTCTTAGCTTCAAAATGTAAAGCATGCTGATGTCACGGTATTTAATGTGTGATTGAATTTCAATTTCTCATTGCAGCTTCATACCAGCCATTTTCAGTATTACCTCCTCTTCCTTCTTAGGGGCAAACAGCAGCAGACTTTTACTGGGGCATAATTTGAAAAATCCATTAATCCTACTATCAAACATCGAAAACAGTTTCTTCCATAGTTTGGCAAAATAATGTAAAGAAGTACTGTGGTTGCCTTTGAGTTGTGTGACTTGTAAACATCTGAGAATTAAGTAATGCATTCTGAACAAGCTCATTTTAGTAGTAATAACTTCATTTATAAAAAGTGGTGGAAAAAGCCTGTGTAACTCATTTACACCGTAAGTAAACTTTCAACAAAGATCTAGTTTATACAAAATGTTTTAAAATAAACTCAAAAGTAGTTTTCTGTATAAATCATCTCAGTGGTTTACTTATCCATCTTATCATTTTAAACTTTTACTGCTACATCTCTGCTTTCCATAAGTAAAGCAGTGCCTGGTTTTAAGAAGTGACATTAAAAATGTATTTGGTCTTTCATGTCTTTCATACATACTTTTAAAGCCTTCTTTCAATCATGCCTCGTTCAGAATTACGTTCCAAAAGACCACACTCTAAGAATAAACATCAAATTGAGTCCTTTTAATAATATAAGAAATTATGATAGTCTATTTAAATTCCATTATTCGAGCTTTTCCAAAAATATGCCATAAAAAATACGACAGTTAAAAGTAATGGTAATTTAAATGCTGACCCATCAACAAAAGCATATAGTATTTATATTGGTGGTATGATACCAAAATATTTCATTATGCAGAGTATATGTGTAAACACTGGCCCATAGCAAATATCAACAAATGTTTCTAAAAGAGTGAACCAATAAATGCAAAATGAATGAATAAGTAACTCAATAAGTAAAAGAAGTGTATGTTATAATCCTCATCAAATTACCTTATTTTTATAAAGAAAATCTATTCTTTTTTGTGCCCTTCCTTTTTTCCAAACATTAGTTTTTATGACATTTTGTAGATTAGAAATTCTTCGGCATTGATTAACTTATTAGATACTATATATATCATATATACCTTTTACTTCTCAAATTATCAATTATATATATATAATTGATAATTTGAGAAGTAAAATAATCTCCCCCAAATAAAACATGAAATATATAAGAAAACAGCTTTCTTCTCTATGACCACTCTGTATCCAGATAAAAGAAACAAACTATTTATGGAACAGCTATTTTGTGCTAATATTTCAGCTGCCTTTAATGTCTCCTTTTAATGTAAAACTTGCAACAATTTTAAATAGGAATTATTGCCCTCATTTTATCATTTTATGAGCCTATATATGTTAAAGCAAAGTCCCAGTGTCATTGAGTTCGTGATTTAACTGAGATCTAAATGTTTCCCATTTCATTAAGATGGACAACACAGTCTTAAAGATAAAGCCCATATTCTTTCCACTTCAACAAGATAGATGTCACACATGAGCAGGTAACACAAGTTAAAGGAATTCCTGGTTTAGGAATAAAAGAAATAAATGAGGATATAACAGGTCGAAGTTCAATTTAACTTATGAAGACTGATAAACGGCTAGTTTACTCTGCGTCTTCTATTCTGGATTTAATATACATCACAAAATATGATGCCATTGAAACTTATTAGGACTAAAATTAAGGAAAACAAATACTGAGATACTATTTAAATGTGTCAATTAACTTGTTAGCCAGTATACAATGAAGTACGTAAAATAGAAGAGAGAGAAAAAAAGTTTGCCCAGGTGTTTGTCAGTCAAAAGGAAGAATTCACCACTGTGTGAACAGAACCAAAGTTTACATTCAGTTGTCTAGAATTTTTCTTCTAAAACTCCTCTTTGCATTGCTTTTAGCTTTTGACTATATTATGCTGTTGTGTTTAACAAGGAGTTCATTCATTCGCTCGTAGCATAATATGTACGTTTAGTATTTGCTTTGGAAAGAACTATAGGCACCACCCAGTGCTGGACTGGTGATCTTGTCCTGGAGAGAGGGCTCTCCTGCAGCATCTCTGACCGGCAGTACCAACTCCGCTTGCACATCATGAGTTGGCTCCATCACTAAACACCTAATATTGATTTATATGAACTCATTTTTCTATCATTTCTACCCTTCGCCTATTGATTTTACATATTAAAGAAATACAGCAATCCCTAAAACAATTCTTTGGATTATTTAAAGACAGCTATATAAACCTTCTCTTTTCCTTCGCATTCTCTATATGCATCTCACCATCTCCACTTGCTTCAAATATTTCTTCATGATTCTGGGTCTCCTCCTCCAACTTTATTCTAAGAAGTTGTCACATGAACACAGGTCTCTGCTAAAATTTCATGGAGAAAACTAAGAAAAAAGCGGAAGAGTCTTTGAACTCAAGGTTTTGAGAATCTTCAACGTTTGCCCCTCGGATGTACTTTTCCTCACGACATTATTAAATTAGTAATCTCCATGCACACCCTACTACCTTCAGTTCTTCAAATCACCTCATTTACTGTCTCCTTAACACTCTCATTATCTCAAATAATCTTGTGTTTTTCTTCATTAATTCTCGGTTTTCTTCCTGGCCCCCTTTGGAATGCAATCTCTGATAGGAAGTGATTTGATTTCTTTCACTTCTGTGTATTTGGCACCAATAAGCCTTCCTGAAACATATTTGGCACTAAATACATAATTACTAATTTAATCAGTCTACTAGAAGTATAAGATATGATCACACACTAACATAATACAAAAGTTTATGGATTAGGTGTTGCAAAGCAAACAGAAAGTTGCAGTTACTTACAGTTTCAGAGCAAGGAAGGACAGGTCTGAGTTGCACTACTATTCATGAACGCAGGGCCAGTTTCTACGCAGATGGCCGTAATCTGCAGCAGTGGAGATGGACAATCTGTGAAGCAAAGGAAGTAGGATTGAGTTTGCTGCTTAAAATAGGGTGAAATATTTAAGTGTAGCTTTTGTGAAGATAGTAAGATAATCAAGGTAGGTCTAACAGAGAGCTGAACAAGCCTGAGAGCTTAGCTGAACTTGAATAGCAAGATTTGTTAGTGATCACGCTTTCATTCATTTATTCCACATTCATCAAACATCTCCTTTATTAGCTGTCCTGACCAATTTCTTGTTTCTCTTTCAGAGGTTTAAATCTATATGCAAACGGTCCATCTTATTTGCTAGGCAGCCACTCAAAGACTAAGGGTATTGGAAGACTTTGTGCATAAATATGTAGCAGATGCCACCTCATTTCTTTGGAAAAGGTTTTGAAAAGATGAATGATTACTAAATAACTTTATATACTGTATCTTTATAAGTATATAAAATTTTAGTGAGTTTATTCTCTAAAATACTTTAGGGACTCGAAAGTAGAAACCCTTGTTATGATAATTTAGCTGTATGGTTCTTTCTTTGAACATAAATGTATCTGTTTGAAGGCTCCCATAAAACAAATTTATCAGTATTCCACCATGTAATGTATATTCACTACTTTATAACACTTTATAAGTAAAGGGAAGTTTGCTCATTCCCTGCCCCCCACCAACCTGCCAGAGCTACACACTTTAGGAAATGGAGAAAAAAAGAAAAAAAATTGTATAAATTGCTTAATATGTCTGATAACACTAGGAATTTGGAAGAGCATTTTGGTAGGAGAAATTGACAAAATGGCGATTATAATTTGGAGAGAAGAGATGACAGGCAGGAAGGCTGAAGAGTATTTCAGAGCCGACTGAAAGAAAAAAAATTAAGAAAGAAAAGAAAAGCAAAGTCACCATGGCGGGCGAGATAACAGTGATACCGACCAGGGTTCTTGGCCTTCCCCAATCAATAGAAATTGACTAGAGGCCAGACAAGAAATTCAGGCAAGGCTTTATTGGGGCCCCTGCTTCAGCTGGGAGAAGCGACAACAAACAACAGGTTCCCTCGCTCGCTCCCTGAGGAGGGGCGAGCTGATTCCTTACATGGGGTGAGGGTAGTGGTGTGTCCAGGGGTCGGGCTGGAGTGGTGGCTTAGGTGTTTTGCCCACCCCTTAGGTGGTGTGTGCAGGGGGCATGTGCAATACCCTGCTTTTGCTCCAGGCTCTTCAAAAGTGGCAGTTGGGTTTTTTGGTCCCTTTATATCTTTTGTTCAGAATTTGCCCCAACTGCACATGCATGCAGTTGTTTTTAGTCCAATACAGTTTCTTCGTATTTTGTTGCTTGAGGAGAGGTTTGTCCAGGGGCAAGCATTGCAGCAAAGGGTCCAAGTCCCAGGCCTGTCTCAACACCGGTGTATGGATTAAGCAAAGAGGTTCATTTTATCTCTGAACCCAGATATTCTGATGCTATGTCTTTCCGTGGCACATGATTTACTAGCAATTTAACGTTGTGCAACGTTTTCTGCTGCTAATTACTCTGAGCTTGTTTTTGGAGACCTTGGGCTCCTCTGAAAGGGATGCAAGGGGCTGTTTTACTCAATTCGGCCCTATTATCTCTGAGCACTTCTCTCCTCTTCCCCTTGTCCACACGCCTTCCCAGTGCACTGGCCTCCATGATCCTGGTTCATGAGAACATGCCTCCATGGTACTTGCTTCTCCCTCTGCCTGGAAGGCTTCCCTGGCTGATTGACTGCCTTCCCCATAGAGAGAGACTGAGAGAGTGGAAGGGTTACGTGCTTACATAGGAAAGGAGGAAAAGTCCAAACAAGGGACCAGCATCGGGGTCACATCTGTGGGCAGTGACCCACTCTGCCAGGCCCCGCCCACCAAGCAGCATTCAGAAGTCCTCCCAGAATGGTCTGGGAAAGTCAGCATCTGGAAGCCCCCTGTCTCCTATTGGCTGAGCGCCCCTACTGTGATGGAGAAGCTGGACAGAAGCAGAGGACTCACAACTAGTGCTGGAGGTGAGACGCTATCAGCCAAGGTGAGTCTGTCCTTGTGGAAAAGTGTCCCCTGCAGTTACAGCAAAATTCAGAAATACATCAAGGGCCCCCAGAGGCCTCTCTTCTCTTCCTGCACCCATGAGTTATTTGCTCATAGAAGACCACCCTAGTTAAAACCCCCATGCCCGCAACTTCTTGCTCTGTGCTCGTTTCCCCAGGCTGTTTTCCCCCGGAGCATTTGCCACTATTTGATATTTACCAGCCACATATCAGATTTGAGAATTTGGGTGAGAGGTGGTCCTGCATTAAATATATGCATTAAAGGGGTGCAACTGTCAAGAATTAAAGTCATAAAGAAACCCACAAAAGCCTTTCACTTTTCATTTTCATGAAGCACCAGCTATTTCAAACAATGTTATTGAGAAGCACACTTTTTCTCTAGAGCATTGACCACCTCTGCTTGGCCTCCCTTGATACTTTAATTTATTCACTTAAATTCTGCATCCCTCACTAAAATGTGATTTCTATGAAGACAGACTTTTTTTGTCTATTTTTTTTTTTTTTCACTGAGGTAACCTTAGTGCTTAAAATGTGTCTGACATATTATTTCGGCCGAAGAAACTTTCCTCTACACCTCTAGGTTCTTCTCACTGGTCTAAGGATAAAACTGACATGGGATAGATTAACAGGGGAAAATCAGATACAAGTTTAATAACGTATATGCATGGGAGAGACCCAGGAGTACTAACTCACCAAAACTCACCAAAATCCTCACCTTAAGTGTCATGTTCAGCTAAAGTCAAAAGAGGATATTGGGGGCAGTGGTTTGAGACTTCAAGGGGAAAAAGGCAATTCACGTGGAGACGGAAAAGCAAACAGTTGATAAACAAATGTTTGCCCGGCCAGGCAGAGAAAATGGGACACAGAGTGGAGTCTGATTCTAGGCCCTGCCAAATGTCCTCCACCACACCTAGCCCATATTTTTTGCAGTTATCTCTGATGATAGCTCTATTCCAGGAATCGGCCCTTTATCTAAATTATTTTAGGCAGTTAAGGAGGAGGTAAGAAAAAAAAACATTCCTGAGCCTTCCATTCTTAAAAAATTATCAGTCTAAATTAATCCTTGTGACAACAAGACACATTTTGGGGTGGCATATTCTGCTCCCCTACAATATATACTTATTTGTTGATGCAATGTGTGATTGTCCTGTCTTTCCTCCCCACCTGGATGAGAAGGTGGTGCAAAGGGAGAGTGGCCTGATGCAAACGGGCTGATGAATGAAAAAAAAACTGGGTCAGAAGGAGAAATTTAGAATCCTGGAAGACAAAAAACAAAATTGAAGAACACCGTTTTGCTTTCATTCCCTCCCACCTTCCCAACCCCACTCAAAGTAAGAAAACTTAAAAATCAATAAAAATTGTTACACAAAGGGAAAGGAGAGTGGCAGGATAGAAGTTTTACTTCTTTGAATATGACATATTCAAATCTCAAGCTCTTTCATTATTGATATTCTATCTAGCAATTATGAGATGATATATAGAAAGATAAATAGATGATAGAGCAAATAATTATGTAGTTAAGACTTTCAGTGGGGAAAAAAAGGACACAAATACAAACTCAAGTTAAGTAAAAATTCTACAATTTTAACTTTGAATTAGAAATATCAATATGAAAATATTATGCATGTTTCTTTAAAATGTTTCCTAGTTCTGTCTAGGAAAAAGCCTAGAAACAATGATCAGCACTAAACCAATAGCAATCCTAGTTGGTTATCAGTAGAAAATATTGATAAATATGTGTGATCAACCTGCTATGTTTAACTTCAACCAACAGAGATCATTTAGAATCTCAAAGTTATGTTTTCATTTTAAAATCAATAATGATGAGTTAACTTTGTGGTCATTTGGTTGAAAATTTAACATATTCTGCATATCCCACTGTGATTTGGAACCATCTTCAAAATCTTCCACGTTTGTGCATTTACTAATAGACTTTGATGGAGTCAATATAATAGACTTCGATGGAGTCAGTATGTAAAAGTGCAAAAGACGTATGTTGCTGCCTTGGATCTCACACTTTTACTCACATCTGCCTCTACTTTATCAATGAAATACAGCTGGAGTGTCTAAGTAATAGTAATTGCCTCCAAAATCAATATTTCTACATTCCTAGGACTTACCTTTGGCTTTATAAATAAATAAATAAATACAAGCTAAAGATGAAAAGAGCACTTAGTCTGTGCTCTAAATAATGAATCTAATATCGGGACAAGCCTAATCTCAATTTGCTTTTAAAATAAGTGTTGTCACACTAGGAAGCTATACACTAATTCCATCTTGTTGTTATTGAATAGAACATTCTTGCAGTCCCAATTATGGAGGTGATTTTGAAGCTGGTCTATGAGTCATGGAAATCAGCATCATTGCACTGAACATAGTGTTGTTAACCAGAGGCCTCCTGTTCTGATTTGAAATAGGAAAAGGAAAAAAGAAAAACTTCCATAAAGCATAAAGGGACAAAGGCCTGATTATTATATCTGCTAACAGGTTTATCTATTTCTCAAATTGATTCATATCATATAAGACACATATTTCTAGCTATTCATGTTTATTTAAGTGAAATTGCAAAGGAATAGTAAAAAATTCTTTATGAGTAGCAAGTTGAAGCACTTTATGTAAACATGCTACAGTTTCAGAAAGGCTACAAACTAAAACTATGCAAGTGTCAATATTACGTAGTGACAAGGAGTGGCCACTGATCTTGAGACACCCTGCCTGGGTTTGTATCCAACCTCCGACTCTTACCAACTATGAGACCTTGGGCAAGTAAGTTAACCCCTCTGTGCCTTAGTTTCTTCATTTCTAAGGTGGTGCCTACTCTGAAAGGTATTTCCAAAATTAAATGAATTAATAACAGTATATAGAGCACACTTAGAGGACTGCCTGCCACATGGCAAATATTAGCTAGGTTAGAATCTCCTGTTTCATTTGCTTTGTTAAGTTACTGTGTCTTCCTTTGCTTGACTCTCTTTGATCTTATTTTCAGAATATGCTGGAGTTACCGATTTTTCTAATTCGAATGCTTTGTAATGAGACGTGAAAAATCACACGATTAAAAGCTTGTGTCTGACTTTTAAGTTTTATTCCAGAAGAATGTTCATATTTAGCAGTTCAATTTCTAACTAGATTCACTTGACTTCTGCACACTAGAAATACTTTCCTAGAATTGCTTGGTCTTCTAACTTGCTGCCTTACACGTCTATACTGCAAGCGATGCTGCAAACGTTGATGGCACCTTCAGTGATCCCGTCCCTGGCTGGTTACAGCAGCTGGGTGGGGCTCCATATGGGTCATCAGAGAGGGAAGGCAGAGAGCCAGGTGGGAGGCACCTTCTCCAAGGTATGCGCAGCACCTGCCACCCCAGTTCTTGCTGACCTATTTCTGAATATATCCTTGACCTTTGAAAATACTGCAGATAACTGCTTTTCCTTTTACAGGTACAATAGCATCTAAAAATTATGCCCTTGAGTTCAACTTTAAAATCTTCTTTCCACTTTTATGGGCAACTGATATTTTAATAGATTGCTTTTCTTTTATTACTTTATTTTAAATGTATTCATCCATCTCCACCTGTTCTTGTTTCCAGTTGAGTTTTTCTTCATATTTTTTCCAGTTTTTATTATGGACTGAAGATCCTTTCCTGTAACAAGTTATGGTTAAATAAATCTAGAATTGAGAATTAATGGTCATATAGTATCAGCTTTCTATATTTGATTCCATAAAGTTTATAAGTGTTATATTGTACTTAATGGACATAACAATAATGATTTCATATACTTGATTCTACAAATTGGAAATGCATCATTCTGCACTTAATGCATTACTACTAATACACACCTAACAAGTTTTTAAACTGAATCAATACAGGATTGATCTATATGTCTTCAAATTTCAAGTTATTACATGCCCTTTGAACGCAGCCTTATATTTGAGTTTTATTTTGATAAGCATTTTAACTCAAATCTTGTAAAATAACAAGATTTTCTTATTTTCTTTAGCATACCCTGAACAACAAATCAGTAGTAAAAGGAAATTACAATTAGAGTAGAAGGATTGACAGTTAGGTGGTTCTCTACAAATGTCTTCCCATTCTTCCAGGAAATAATAAGTGATATTTGGGGAAAAAAGAATTCAAATAGCACGAGGCACCTTGGCACATTTACAGTGTTAAGAGTGGACATCATGCCTCTCCTCTGCATACAGAAAGGTACCTCTATTGCACCAGGCACTGAAAGCCAAGCCATTTCTTCACCTGACATTTTCTTCTCTAGCTCTAAGGTAGTTTGTTCAGCTTTAAAAATCAGATGTTTGCTAGATAGGTTGTACCCATCTCCTTCTTTGTAGCCACAGAATCAGCGAGCTTCTGGTCCAAAGCCTCAGGCCAACACTGCATTCCTAAAGTTTTCTGTCTATTGTCTAGATTTTGAGGAAGTTCCACATGGAATTCATCATTCCAATGTTTTCAGATTTCCCTGATGTATTGATTTCCTAAACTGGGTGGGTTCAAGCAACAAACATTTATTGTCTCATAACTCTGGAGGCCAGAAGTCCAAAATAAAAGTATTGGCAGGGCCATGGTCCCTTCAAACCCTCTGCAGAGGATCCTTCCTTGCCTTTTGCAAGGTGCTTTTTGGTTGGTGGCTGCATGACTCCAATCTCTGCCTCTGTTTTCACATTGTTATCTGCCTACTGTGTCTGTTTCTCTTCTCTTCCTATAAGAATACCAGACATATTACATTAGGGCCCACCTTAATGACCTCATCTTAACTAATTACATCTGCAAAGATCCTACTTCCATGTAAGGTCAAATTCATGGGTGCAGGTTAGGAGTTCAACATATCTTTTAAGGGGCATATTTCATCCCATAATAACCAGGGTAACAACTGATTATTTTATCTCTAGCAGAATTTGAGCCTTTTACAATTTAAGAACAGGCTGGTTGTACTTGATTATCAGTAACTTGATTTAGACAGTAATTTGCTTTGTATTCCTTTGTTATGTTTATGAAGATGGGTGCATTATTGAGTCGAAATATCTTTATTGATCTCCTAGGCAAGGTGCTCAACTGAGTGAAGGAAATGCATGCAAGTGAGGTGCAAATCTTTTCTAAAAGAGCTTACATTTTAGAAACTGAAAGAAAGCAAGCATAAAATACTACACATTCAAAATAGAAAATTATAAGTGACTTAAGAGATGGGGATTAAATGCCAGGAGTAAAGTGTCTACGTAAGGAGATTTTCCAGCTAATAGTCATGGTTCAACAAAGCAGTGTGTTTCTTCTCCCCCATGGAATTCTAAGCTTGTAAAGATCTTCTTCTGCCTCTTCAAATACATCAGCATTTACAGTCTAGATATGCCCTGACTTAAAGCACTTTTCCTCAAGGGGCAGCCCGGATCAGTGCTACTGTGTTAGGTCTGTGGTGAGATTAACACACAAAGTATGAGTAAACAATTTGCAAGTTCTAAAATGACTTGGTAATTTTATGTATAATGAATGCAATAATTTTTTTAAAATGTAGGTTTGTGTTTTGTATGCTCTTTTCCCCTTTACTTATTCTAGTAAGTTTTTATTGGATTTTGTGAAGGTGTGTAGTGGTGATATATTAAGATTCAAAAAAAATTAAATGAATTCTTCACCTCAGACATCTGAAATGCCATGAAGTAAGGACTTTTTCCTGGAGAAGAACCACATTTAAATGCACAGCACAGTGAGGCCTCAGGCTACATCTCTTTCGCACCCACCCATCCCACAGAGACTTAGCTGAGGAGCGTTCAGGGGGCTAGTAAGAGATTTAATTCTTTTTGTTCCTATCCACACTGATCCAGATTGTCTAGGAAGGCATCCCAGGTATAAAGATAATTATCTTTTTAAAGAGAGGAAGATTGCGTCCTCATTATACCCAGGTCTGCAGTCACAATCCTAGATCTGAAGCAGCTGAAGAAGCACTCACTGTCAGAGGGCTGATTTCTACTTTCAGCTCTCCTGCTTCACAGAGTAATGACCCTGAGCGCTTCGGCCCCTCACTCTTGACAAATCAATCCCCATCTACCACAGGGTTTTTTGACCCAGCAAGATGAGATACGGCATGAGAAAATTTTCTACCATATTCAAAGTTCTGTATACATGGCAGGAATTAGGGTTTTATGGCAAGTATGGTGTTCATTCTTCAGGGATATGCCAACAAGGAAAATGTGCCCTAAGTTAAGTCTTAGACAAAAACAAAGACATGGAATTTTCTCGAGACTTTCTTTATGGATTTTTTTGGCTAAGGCATAATGGAGGATCTTCACTAGGTAACTATTTTCACTTTTTCCATAGCCTGACCTATGGACAGACCCAGATATATTGTTCCATCAGCCATCAAGGATGGACCCTAAAAACATCCAAATACTTTGATATTTCTAGATCTTTTTACTTTATTAAAATAAAGAGAAATTGAACGTGGTTAATTTTTTTTCCAAGAAAGCCTTTCAAAATAAACATGTTACCACTGTTGGTGGTTAAAAACTACTGAGAAAGCCAAACCCCAGTGAAACACCAGGGTCCTTTCATGGTTGTTCTCAAACCAGGAGTAAACACTGACTATGGTAGTTCTTACATCTACGAATATGTGTTTGGGTGTGGATGTGTATACTAGTTGACAGCTGAGAAAAACTTCCTTCCTTTTTTTTAAAGTTTCTCTCTAAACACATAGAGGATGCTATCTTACGTCAGCTGAAGACCAAGAACTTAAAACAGCAAAATTCCTGTACATTGTTAAACAATAATTGCATACTTTCCTATGCTTTCCTATAACTAGATCAAGCAAAAATAGCTTATCTTTTTGCTCCAGGAATTAACTGCTCCTGGAAGATAAGACTAGGAATTAACTAAACTGCTTACTTATCAAGACTAAATTTGCTCATCAACCTCACTTGAAGATTCTCACTTCTCTGATGTGCCTGCAAAACCAAAGCTATTATATTGTAAACTTTGCCCAATCCCAACCAGTTCTACACCTTGAAATACCCACCTTAAAATCACCTATCTCGTTTCTCAAACATCAATAAATACAATTCTATAATTTCTTTATGTAGAGTCTTTCCAGAAACTACCAACATGGTTTTCTTCTTACTTCCATAAGTCTAATATACTTAGTTTGCTTAATCAACAGAGCTTTCTTCTGGTCTTTTGGGAAAAGGACAGTGAACAAGGTGTACCAGAATAATTTAATTAATGTAGAATTCTGGGTCAATGTATATGATAGTGTTTTTCTACAAACTATTCTCATTTTTCCCTATTCCTCCCTTAAAGTCAGTATTATTAGAGACCTTGTTTAACCTGTTTCCTTTGACTTGTTAGTTTTCTCTTACATCGCATGTCAGTTGAAAGCCTCTTCCTTAGGTAGCTCCAATATAAATTTATTCAATCCAGGCATTACAGTTTGTGTCACCATCTAATTGTTTTGTACCTACCTCTTCTGAGGAAAAATGAAAAATAAAAGGGACATCTGTTATGTGAATATGTGGGCACTTAGACGTAAGGAAGCTGAACACAGGCAGGAGTATCCCATAAGAAAAGATGTTTGAGCACAGTTGCTGGGGACCCAGGCTAGGAGCAGCTGCAGATTGAAATAACAAAGTAGGAAGACCCCAACCCTAGAAGCCTATACCCAGGATATAAGAAGCATATGTTCTGTAAGCAACAAGACTGATTGACAAATTAAGGGAGCCACTGAATGGCCTGTCGAGGTGATGGCTAGGTACATTCATGGCCTTAGGGTATTAATGAGGATTCAGAGGTCAGAAGCCACTAGTCCCAAAGAGCCATGGTTTTACAAATGTTTCAAATTCAAGCAATGTTTTTCTAAGGAGAATTTGCCTATGAATCAAGTCTCCAAGGACAGTTGTATTATTCAGGGAAGAAAATTTAAGACCAAATTAATTTCCCAACACAACAACAAAAGTTTACAGAGAAGGAGGTAGCCCTGTGTTAAATCTAAGAAAAAGCTCCCAGTGAAGACTAGGTTGCACGGATTTACACAATTTAAGGGATCATATTAATCAGCTTTGCATTGTTTCTCACTGTTTCAGTGAGAAAATGAATTGAAAAATGCAGACTGTTTGTACATAGACATTACCTTTCAGGCTTTTCATTCTTAACATCACTGACCCTAAGTTTCGTAATAGAAAGAACTAGGTGAATGAGGCAATCTTGAGGAGGAGACAGACTATCTGATCCCTCTAATTCTACAATTATCCTACTGAGATCCAAGGTTTTGCTAGCCAGACACTCAAAAAGAAGTATCCTTTTTAATTGCATGCCATTTCACCTCGTGGAGCCTATGTCTGGGAAAAAAGGGGAAACAAAAAGACTCACACAAAATTAATTATGGAAGTTACTAAAAGACATAGCAGCATATATTATCTAAACTCACTAAAACTATGTCTCATTTTATAAACACAAATATATATATATATACACACATACATATATATGTGTGTGTGTGTGTGGCTTTCATTTCTCTTAGAGAAATTTTACAGATAAGTCTGGATACTTTATTACTTGAGTTGTAGTTGAATTTTAGCAATCCAAGGACCAGCTTTAATAGGGTAGTCAACCAAATTGTTTATTCTAAAAAAAAAGAAAACTTTTTATTTGATTAAAAACATGGTCTAATATATCTCCAAATAGAAGAATTCATTTGAATTTTCAGTTAAAAGGAGACTCAAATTCTTGCCAAAATATTTATTATCCTAATTCAACATGTATAGTTTTATCAATGTTGGTTAATTGATTAACTTATTCAGGAATCTTTGAAGTTTATTAAAGATCAAAGACAGTGCTTACTACTAAACATACATAGGCTCAAAGACTTGGTCTGTCTTTATGGAGTTCTAGATGTTCAAGATGCAAAATGTGGTAAGATCATCAAAGGAGGTTATGATGGCTAATTTTATGGTTAATTTCGAGTTGACTGGGCCATGGGGTGCCCAGATATTTGGTCAAACATTATTCCGGGTGTTTCTGTGAGGGTATTTTGGGTGAGATTAACATTTAAGTCTGTAGATTTAAGTGAAGCCGATCGCTCTCCCTAATATGGGTGAACCTCATCCAATCTGTCAAAGGCCTGACTCAAGCTAAGGCTGACCCTCCCCCAAATAAGAGGGAACTCCTCCTTCCTGACTGCCTTCAAACTGGGACATCAGCTTTTTCCTGCTTTTGGACTGAAATGGAAACATTGGCTCTTCCTGTGTCTTGAGCCTTCCAGCCTTCAGACTGGAACTACACCGTCTGTTCTCCGTGGTCTCCAGCATGTTGATTCCAAGTCTAAGGACTTGTCAGCTTCCATAATTGCATGAGTCAATTCCTTATAATAACTATATATTATATCCTATTGACTCTGTTTCTCTGGAGAACCGGGACCAATAAAGAGGGTTTACAGAGGATATTATGAGATTGTGGAGGAAATATCACATAATGAACCATAGAATAATTACAGATGGCTTCTTGATTAAAGCTGAATCTGAGTTTTAATTTAAATATTTTAAAAATGTATGCAAATTGCAGTCTTCATCAAAGGAAAAATATAGTCTACTTTAGAATCTTCAAAGTTATTTTAGCACCAGAAATTTCTTTCAAATAACATCTTAGAAAAACTCCATTGAATAAAACAGATGCATCTATAGCTGCTCTAATTGATGTAGAAGTGCCAACTGGGCACCCAGTTATATCTGCAAACTCCACAGAATCTTCTCCATAGACTCCTGAGTCTTATACAGTGGTTCACAGGTTAAATATTATGTTTTGACTGCATTAGGTAAAGGGAGAGGGTTCACACAATTATATATGATTAAACATCATGAAATTTTTATTTATTTAATTTATTTATTTTTGGCTGCATTGGGTCTTCGTTGCTGCAAGCGGGCTTTCTGTAGTGGCGGCGAGCAGGGCCTACCCTTCACTGCGGTGCGCGTGCTTCTCATTGTGGTGGCTTCTCTTGTTGTGGAACACGGGCTCTAGGTGCGTGGGTTTCAGTAGTTGTGGCGCATAGGCTTAGTTGCTCCACGGCATGTGAGATCTTCCCAGACCAGGGCTTGAACCCATGTCCCCTGCATTGGCAGGCGGATTCTTAACCACTGTGCCACCAGGGAAGTCCCAACATCATGCAATTTAAACCATCTTACTTTACAACAAATTTTAATACCAATAATTTACAAGATACCATTTTTTATGAGGAACATGTGTTTTTTTTGTTTTGTTTTGTGTTTTTCTTTTTAATTTATCTGTATTTGTTACAACTTTTAAAGCAGAATGTGACTTGAGCACTACGTCTCCGTTCACAAAACTTGCTCCGAGTCACTTTTCAAACAGCTTTACAACATGCCAGGATAGGCTTATAATTCTGCTACTCTCAACACTACTTTTCTGTGGAAAACAAGCCCTATGTATGGACAGTGACTCCCATCAAGTTGGTTCAGTTGAACATGCTAATTTCTAGGGGCCTGGCACATGCAGTCAAAACAGGCGATGGAAGGTTTAAAAAGGAACATGTGTTTTTAAGTACAATTATTCCACTTGTATTTATTGTTGTATCTACTCCATCTGTGACAGAAGAATTAGATAAAGCAGTTAATCAAATTTGTTTTTCTCTAGGTTGATGAGAAAAGAATGAAAGGTATTTTGTCCAAAACAGGGGAGTAAGCAAGGATTTATGTCTAGAGGCTTGAGGTTTTCCTTGTCTTGAAGGAGAGTCAAAAAGTCTAAGATCGGGCTTCCCTGGTGGCACAGTGGTTGGGAGTCCGCCTGCCGATGCAGGGGACACGGGTTCGTGCCCCGGTCCGGGAAGACCCCACATGCCGCGGAGCGGCTAGGCCCGTGAGCCATGGCCGCTGAACCTGCGCGTCCGGAGCCTGTGCTCCGCAAAGGGAAAGGCCACAGCAGTGAGAGGCCCGTGTACCGCAAAAACAAAAACAGAAACAGAAACAAAAAATGTGGTCAAATACAGCTTTAGCTATACTTAAATGAAAATTACAGCCTTAAATGTTTTTGTTATAAAACAAAAGACACTGAAAATAATTAAGTTGACATTCAGCTTGAAGAGCAAGAAAATATTACAGTAAATTCAAATAAAATGAAAAAATATGAATAATAGAGGACATATATGAAATAAAATATACAAAATAAAAAATGAATGTAAGCAAACAAGAGACTCCCCCAAACCACCAACAAAACAAATCATACACACACACATACACACACACACACACACATATATAAAGTCAGTAAATATAGACAGCAAAATCAACAAAGAAGGGAAAAATGCAGTGAAAATAAAAAAGAGGATCTTATCTCCTGTGAAAAAAAATGACTAAAATCATACAGGGAACAATTTTATTGCAATGTGTGTGTAAGTCTAAAGTTTAAATTAAATGGAAAAGTGACTAGAAAAGGGTATGTACAATAGGAAAGTTTATCTACACACACACACACACACACACACACACACACACACACACACCTTACTAGTCCAATTAAACTCACTTGTAAATCATCTACTCCCCTCCCAAAAATATAGAAAGTGGAGGTACAGGTTTTAGGCATATGCTTTCTAATTTTCATGGAACAGAAACAACAATCTTATACAAAAACTCTTCTTCAATCCTATGCATTTTCTTCTTGAAAATAAAAAAAGTAGAAAGAGTCTCAAACTTATTTTACAAGGCTTCCAACACCAACGAGAGTAAAAGTTCAAACTAAAAATGTAACTACAGCTGGCCTTTAAACAACATAGGTTTGAACTGCATGGATGGACTCATAGGCAAAATTCTTTCAGTAAATATAGTATCTGTGTTTTCATTTACAGACGTTTAAATTAACTAGGTGTGGAGATAAATTTGTGTCCTATTAGAGATCACAATATGTGGAATCAAAGGAACTACTGTTTCAGCTTCCAGCCCTTGGGTGAGTCATTGATCAATTCCTTTGTTTTTGAGGCAGAGATAGAAGTTTGTAGATTTCCCACTGCATAGGGGGTCAGCACCCCTAACTCCCACCTTGTTCAAGGGTCAACTGTATATTTAATTCAGTAGTGTGTTTTAAAAAAATGTATTCTAACCAAGTAGTCATATCCTAGAAATACAAGTTATTTCGTTCTAGAAAATTGGTTAACATAATGTGTGCCATTAATAGATAAAACAAAAAGATCATACTAATATATGCAAAATATGTTTTATAAAATTAAAACATTCATAATAAAAACTTAGCAGTGTAGGATTAGGCATGATAGTCATTAACTGATAAATGGCATTAGCTAAAAAAAAAAATAGATGTGAAAATTTTGGTGCATTCCATCACATTCAGGGAAGAAAAAAATCAAGCATATCCAATAATATAATAAAACTATCATATAGCATTATACCAGATATCGTAGCCAATGGAATAACACAATAAAAAGAAATACAAAATCAAAATGACAGAATCATTATTAAATGATATGACTGTCAACATTCAAAACTCAAGAGAATTATTTAAATAAAACTGATCAGGTTTATGAGACCAGAACTACATTTTTAAATATTAGAAAATTTCAGCAATAATAACCAAATTTTTTAAATGAAGTAGTAAAAGGAATTTCACTTAAGAGAAATAGAAACTAGAAAATTACCTGGAAAATAAACCTATTCAAATGTTTAATACCTTTTTTGTAAAAATGTACGAAATTCTACTGATTGACATTGGAAAGATAGTTGCAAATATACAGACTCTGAAATATGAGACATAACTTCTTGAAAAAAATATGCATAGCCTAAAATTTATATATCAAATGCAAATTTCCCACAAGAACTAGTGACAAAGAAGTTTATTTTGCCAGTTCTAAGGGTATGATTACAGCTGAATAATCTGAAGATTTATGACCTAAGTTAAACATGCAAAGTCAGTGATGTCCTCTCTTCTTCCACCAAAAGGAGGGGTTACCATAATGTGATGATGGCAGAACCCCAAAATTCACACCAAGCAAGATTAGAGCAAAGGTCATTGCCCAAGTGGATTTCCCCCCCAAATCACATGCCCTGTGGAAGAGCTTCCATTTCCTAAATGCAATTCTTCTGCTTCTTGGTACCAGAGATTCCCCATGAACTAGAAAGCACACATCATTGATCTGAATAAAGACAAGTTGTAAAAATTGTAATACAGGATGACCTCAGTGTGTAAGTTCTTAGGTACCCTGTTGGTGGCAAGTCAATAATGCATGTAGCCACCCACTGGTGAGAGCCAAGTGACAGTGTTTGTTATCCTTGTCACTTCAAACCATTTTGAAGGTAACTGGATCTACAAAGAAATAGCTGATGCAGTACAATCAAAAACTGATCCAAATTCTGCCTTTCAAATTCATTATATTCCTGAAAATGTAGGGCAGAATTCATACATGGAGCATGTTGCTTTAAATATTAAATTGACTGATCTGCGTCTATACCTTGTGCTCAATAGCTAATCAATGTATTAGGCACTTAAATTAAAATTTCTGTTTTAAGCATTGTTTTTAACACACATCTTTACTACAATAAAATAATCTCAACGCTTATATGCTGTCAGATCTTTCAAGACCCCGATCTTTGTTTACTAAGTACAAAGACCACTAACCTCATCATTTATCATCAATAGCAGACAATTCCCAGTCACAATTGCTCATCTCATGGCTGTATTCTCCTTTGCAGCATGAAAAAGAGTAAGCTATTTCATTCCAGAATCCTGCTGGTGTTTTGTTCTCATAGGCTTAATATTTAGAAAACTCAAACCTTTAAAAAAAAAAAAAAGGAAAGTTCCTAAATAAATAGATTGCATATCAAATAAGGGATTGCTTTCTGATAATCAATAGAGTCCCTATCAGAGACTTGACCAGGTACAGTTGTAATCTATACCTATTCCCTAGCATCCTGGCCAGGTGGTTTCCAAAGGCCATTTATTCATGCAATCTCCTATTTCAATTTATAGATGAAAATTAAATCAGTCCTTGAATTTAAATATATAAGCATTCTCTTTCTTCTTCACAAAGGTAACCTTTTTCTTTTTTTATAACCAGTAGAAAGATTGAGAACTCCATATTCATTTAGCTTCCCTTCTCCACCTGGCTCTTCCTACTTGTCTGGTTATTTGTGTTGACAGATTGAACGTGAAGCTTGTTTTATGGTTATACACCAACAGTCATATTTTCTCCAGTCTGAGTCATCTCCACTCTTTGTTCATTCTCTGGCTGCATTTGAAATTTGAATTTTGTCATTTTGCCTTGCAAACGCAATGGCTTGGGAGAACTTGGGCATGCTAGGTAATAGAATACAGCCTGCTAATCTTTCATAAAAAAAAAAACAACAACAACTATAATCCTATATAACGTGGTGTCAGCCTGCACTTTTTATGCCTTCATTTTTAATCTGATGAAGAATGGCTCAGCATACTTAACTGATCATCGCATATAAATGTGCTTTTGGAATTACATACCTTGAGTGATAAATACTATAACTTAACCAATACTTTTTTGACATGTGGCAATGAAGTCCATTTTCCCCCTTTCCTATGATTTTGTTCACTCTGCTCCCTTCCATACTTTTTTTTTTTTTTCTGTTGACAGAGAGAGTAGTGATCATTCGGGTGTGTATTTGATTCAGATACTATGACATTGAAAACCTAACGTTAATGCCGGTGGTTAGCCCCTCACCTCCATTCTAAACCTCCACATCGGAATACAAGTACTTAGAAAATGTACTCCAATTTTTGAAAGAGAAAAATAAAAATAAACACCCCTCAGTCATGGCTCCAAGTAAAACACAGAATCCAAAATCCCTAATCTGAATACCACAGCCATCATTACCTTGCTGAATTCTCAAGTAAAGGGATGTTTATTTGGAGAATATGATTTAATCACTAAAAGGATCTGTATTTTCTGCAAAGCTTGCCTGGTCTCATATCCTGGTTTATAAACCGAGATTACACATAACCTTTATTGCTTCTATTTTCCAGTGGGGACAGGAAGAGCAGAGCACGCAAAGCCTCGGGCTGAGTGCTGTCTTCCCGCCAGCAATGATCTTACCCTGTTTCTACTCTGTACTTTGCAAAGAGCCTCACAGTCTGAAAAGAATTCCAGTTTCACTTTTCCACACGGATTACAAGAGTTCAAAGGAAAGTGTTGCATAAAAGAAACAATATCACACCTGTTAGGTTCCATATGTAATCATTTTTCTCATCTGCAAAAACATCAAATGCTGTCCTTTCTTATGTCTCTGTGGATTCGAGGGCTCCACTTTGCCCTGGACTTCTAACAGAGCGTTTCCTCCCTCCTTGTAGAGCAGACAACCAGGATGGTGTGGCATTTTAGCAACTGGTGAAATAGAGATTCTCGAGTGTGACCCGTGGCCCTCCAGAGAGTAATGGGTTCAGTTCTTGGTTCTAATTCACTTACTTCCCCACTGTAAAGCGAGAGTGTACAGGATGGGTGAGCTCCGGGCCCTCTGTCATGCTGATATTGACTACACTGAACATTTATGTAGCCGCTACCTTGTATAGTTAGGGTGTGATGTGGGATAAACACACTGAAATAGGTTTTCTCCTTTTCTTCCGGTGGTGTTTTGAAATCTTGAACCCAATTAACTAGGTTCATTGTGCTCTCCATATAGGAGCAACATCGTTAAAGAAGAATTCTCCCTGCCCCTTTTGGAATTCTTTTCTAATAATTTAAGTTACTTTTATGTATTAAAGGTCAAAATGGTATGTGAATCAGCTTTTAAGGACTTGATATCTCCGGAAGCTGCATAACATCTTGGCTGCTGGGCAACTGTCATGTAGTGAAGTAGACGCGAGAAGGCTAAATTTGGTGTGATGCAAAAGTCTAGATGAGAATCGGGTTGGATGGTAATGGTTTGGACTAAGGTAGTAGTAGTAGCAGAAATGGAGAGACATGAATGGATTTCTGCTGTATTACAGAGGTGGTATTTCTATTAGATTAGTATTTGCTAATCATTGAGATGTTACCTTTAAGAAAGGGGCACATGAAGGATACGTTCTGTGATTCTGATCAAAGCAACTCAGTAGATGGCGACACCATTCACTGAAATGCAGAAGACTGGGGAAGGAGAAGTCCTTGGGAGTGTGGGGAGAAATCAGTTGCTCTGTTTCGGAGAAGTTAAGTCAGAGGCGTTTACAAGGCATCCGTGTGGAGATACAGACCAGGCATCAGATACGTGAACTCAGTGAACAGACAAGGGATGGAGATATACCATTAGGAATCACCAGAGAAGAGACTGAAACTCAGGTCATTAGGCAGGGGTACACTCACCATGGGAAAGTGTGTGGACAAGTAAAATGCAACATTGAGACTCCCCTCCTTCTGCCAAGTGAGCCCAGGCTCTCACTGAGAAATCAGGAGAGCTAAAGAAAGTAAAAGTCCACTTCCGTGTTCCCATCTACCAACTTAACACCACTTGAGTGTTCACTTATGTACAAAAACATATATGTGCCATGTGGCTCCTTACTTCAGCTCACATTCATGTGAGGAATAGCAGTGAAGTGAATGAATGAAATTTCAGGCATTTCTTTAATTATCTGAGGCTTGGGACATCTTCCCATTGAAATCATTTCAGCACCTCTGAAAATAACTCTCGCTAACCACATCTTTCTATAGTTTTAGGAAACACTCAGAGCACCCAAGAATACCACAGCTTCACCCTCACACCCACACAATGTGGAAACAACCAAAATATCAATTAAATATGACAAACAGCAGTTTATAATCTAAATTCCAATTACTCTATTACAAAATTTTGCTGCAAAACCTGTCAGAATCAAATGTACATTTTAAAGTCTAGCCTTGAATTTTCATGACCACCTGCAGAGAATTATTGTTATTTAGGGGGAAGATATATAAGGAGAGTAATATAAAAAGATTTCCAGATTTCAGAGTCTTGAGAGCATTATTTCCTCTGTGCCAATGAGTTTTTTATTGCCAACCTGAATGGTTAAAACCAGTTATTAAGCTGTTGCTAGAAGGTTAAGTTAAAAATGTAATGGTTAGAGTGTCTATTCTAGAGCACGGACATTCATTTTCAAATCTCAGCTTTGCCAAACTTTTGAAGTATGTGCTCAGATTACCTAACTTCACTCTTTTGCAAATCACGCACCTTTAAAATAGTTATAATAATATTGCCTAACTCATGTCTCCGTGTAGAACTTGCCCATGGAAATGCAGCTGCTCAAATCCATCCATGAGTGTATATTCACTCTTGTCTGCTTCAATATGTCACAAATCCATCATTTCTCCAAGACGTAACTAGAATTTATTTGCCTTTCCCTTTTACATTTCTTTTT
This sequence comes from Delphinapterus leucas, assembly GCF_059928025.1. NCBI lineage: Eukaryota > Metazoa > Chordata > Mammalia > Artiodactyla > Monodontidae > Delphinapterus > Delphinapterus leucas. The sequence continues at coordinate 8,157,263 of NC_143146.1, forward strand.
CTAACTGGAGATGTAATGAAATGGGCAATTCTAAAACTCTCAGGAAAGATTTAAGTATGCCTCACAAACACAAGGAAAGGGGAAAATTGTGCTTAACAATTATTTACACAAAAATTTTCTTCATGTAATTTCTCTTTATATGTAAGACTATATAGCTAACATAGCATTTCTTGTGTGCCAGGCACTGTTCTAAGTGCTCTGTAAACTTTATCTCCTTTGGTTTTCATAGCAACCCCATGAGGTTAGTCTGGTCTCTTAATCTCTCTGCTGTGCTGCTTCCAATGGTAAACAAAGGACACTGCACATTTACTTAAAATACTTGGTGAAAAGTAAGATGATAGCCTACCATGGCTGAAATCTCCTCTGACTCAAGTAAGTTTTATGAAATGACACTGCGTCTGTCACAATACAAACTAACATATTAGAGAGTCTGAGATGTCCTAATTTTAAAGCCTAACATTTCCCAGATTGCCACAGTTTGACTTTTAGTGTGTGTATTTATTAAGTCTTCATTGTGACTAGTGCTCTAAGGAACTGAGTCAGGGAAATGCTGATTGAGATTCTCTTCCGGACCTTAAGGACCAGTAGTCTCTTTTTTTGTAGAAATATTCTGAGAAGGGAAGATGGAACTTCATTAGCATCAATGAATGTGTTTCTGGAGAAATAGGAGGGATGATCTTTTTAGGGTTTTTTTCATTTGTAAAAGGAAATTTAGGAATCCCTGAGCAGTGGATATTATCAAATCAGTGTCCTATGTATTAACCTAACTAATTTGGTTAACTGGATACTAGCAGGTTTCTGACAACTTTCATGTTATCGAGGATTTGGAAAGTATGGCATCTTATGGGACAACCAAGAAGACTGTCTTTAAATACCCTGTGTGGTCCATTTTTCTCTTACATATTATAATTATTCAGCCCAAAGGGTTTAGGGAATCTTGCAGTAACGTTCTCTCTCTCATCCATACATACAAACACTTAATAATTAACCTGTGTCTCTGACCCTTCTTCCCGCATTATAAGGCGACTCTATAAGCCAAAGACCTTTAAATATTATGAGGGTATATCTCACATACTTTATAGTGATTATATTATAAACATTTACTGAGTGCATACCAAGTATGAGCACGCAGTGTAAGCTCTTACACCACGTTCATTCATCTAGTCGTGGAGTGCCTCTTGTACAGCAGGTATATTATTTTGTTTGGTCATAACACCAATTCCATGGGCTAAGAATTATTATCCTTATGTTATATATGAGAAGAAAGAGGCCCAGAAAGGACTTGCGAAAGAACTCAAATCAGAAGTAACAGCTGGATTCAATGCTTGGTCTTCTATGCCCAGTGTGCCTTCAACTAGATCCTTCCTGTAGCATTTGTTTTTCTTACCTTCAGGATTCTGTGGCTTTCAAACAGACAGAGTTGAGCTTTTGTGTTCTGGACATTTTTGTAATGGAAATTCCATATGTCCCTTAAAGTTTATTAAAACACTGTTGCCTCCACCATACAACTATAATTATATCTTCCGTTGAAATGTTGGGTTTAGTGGAACACTATCAACTCTAGCTGGACAAACTCTTGGGGCAAATTGCTGTGTCAGTTTAAGCTGATGAGAGAACAAGGAACAGAGAGCTGACATATCTTATTGTTAGTGGCACATTCTAACCACCAGAGCAAAAATTCACAATTAGAAGTCTGTGACTGAGCTCCTTAGACTTATTGGCTTTCTGAAATAAAAGGCAAAGTCACTTTTGGGAAGCAGGCAGGCATTTCCCTGGGGATCGAAGACAAATCTATATTCAATGTTTAACGGATTCCATGACCGCAAAATTCCCATCCACTTATGGAAGAGAAGCACATTAGCCACTCCCTACCTCACCCACACACCTATTCTGGTCCTGAGCATTAGAGTAACACGTGCATGTCAAATCCGAGGGCACAGTGTTACGTCCTTAGGTTCATCTGTCTCTCTCTCACTCCCTCTATGAACATAGATATTAATTGCTAAAATTAGGATGAAAAACTTAGAAAAAGGGGTCGATAGAGGAAAATAAAGTCTTTCTTTCCTGTACTTGTTTCAGCCTCATGTGCTAAGGTCAGAAGTCCAATAGAGAAGTTTGGAAACAAGTCCTCTAGTGTTTAGAGAGAGTGTGAATTTAGTTGGAAGCATCCCTTTCTACATACCTCCCTTTAAAACTGTGGCAGTTTGAACATGTGGAAAACAATTCAAGATCTCAGGATTCAAGTTACCTCCACCATCTTTCCACTACTGACACGGGAATATCAATGAAAGCTATTAAACTGGTTATGTGTGGAGAGGGTTAAGTGGCTGGTGGTGCTATATATAACAAGGGTTAAGCTTATACCGACCATCTGGGAAGAAGATTTGGTCTGTATTAAAGACAGGGAGGGTCACCCAGGAAGTCAGGAACTCAATATGAGAAAAGGACTGATCTAAGACACAGCCACTTTCTGGCAACCATTGAGACTTAAGAAAAGCCTCAGAAGCCTCTGGGACAAACCAATGGAGAATTAATTTTATGTCCTTTGGAAACAATTGATTTTTAGGAGGCTGCAGCACTAATGCCCAACTGTTAGAACTGCATGGTTGGAGTTCTCTTTCCATTGGTGACATTGGATGTTGGACCCTGGGAGCAGCAAAGCAGCAAAATGATGTTGGGATCAGTAGTATTAACGGAAGAAGAGTCAAGGCCAGAGGCCACAATGTCAGTGGAGTAGAAAAACAAAATCAGCAACGAGTTTAATTAAAACAATAAAATCTGCTATCCACTTCAAAAGACACAGCAGCAGCTAGGATGGATATGGGACCCTCACTGTGGGCCCTCTGGGAGCAATGAGTTGAAACACATGATGAGAGAAGGGCCATTCTCACTCACCTATCATCACAAGAGGGAAGCCAGCGCACGTTTGGGCATAGAGAATATTGAGCTGGGGTGGGGAAGAGGACTGGTTGAGCTAAAGATAGAAGCAAAAAAGAAAACTAAGAATGGCTTCAGAGAATGACTTCGTGATTAAAGACAGAGCCACTGATTCTCACAGTGGCTTGAATCACTTTGGAAAATATGGTTTATACACACAGGCACAAAATGAGCATGTGTTTACATATAGGCTGGAAACAGAAGGTCAGGCAGGTGGATTCCATGCCTAAAATGATCTATTTGATATTTATATTGCACAAATAGCATTTGTGGACTATTTTTTTCTCTTCAATTGAAATACTTTGAGATAAGGAATAGAAGAGGTTTAATGTGATATGTTTAATGTAATTGACTATCTGGAGAACAGCTGTGAAACTTAATTTTTAATATGCAATTAGAAGCTAGGAGGATTATCTTGAGCCTGTTGTTTTGAGCTCGAGAACAAAGGGCATAGGATCTTAAGCGCTCCTAAGCACAGGGGATGAAGAGAGATCATCAGTTGACCGAGAAGTAGCAGCCATAGAACAAAGCAGAACTGGCAGAAGTTCTTGTTGTGACAGAATCTCTGGTGAATAGCTCTGTCCATCTGACCCCCTCTGTCTCCTTCATGATCTCTGAGGAATTCTTGTGGGACCCCCTTGAGTTCTGCATAGCTGAGACACAAAATTCCCTATCTATAGATTCCACTGAAGATCAATGCCTTCATTCAGCTCTCTGAGCTTTGCAAAGGTTAGACTCATGCTTTTCTGTTTTGATCCCAATTCAATTTCACGTCTGCCATGTGCCTCATTCTATTATACCAGTCTTTTAAAATAATACCTGTTGAAAATGCACGCTAATCGCTATGTGGGAAAAAACTAAGCAAACACACCAAAGGACTAGCAATGCATTGTGAACTACACTTGGGAAGGACAAGTTGACCAGAAATTTGAAAATGATGGATACTAGTGACCTGTTTTGATCTTTTCAGTAGATTCAAACTTTTTGCTTTTGAAAGAGAGTGTGAAAAGGGGCTCATTTGAAACTTTGTGATTTTTTTTTCTGGCTTATTATATATTGAAGAATACCCTCAGGAGTAGGTTTCATGCCTGAGTATTTTTTGGACCATATCAGAATACCTGGCCCATTATCACATAGCATTGCAAAGATCCTTGAAGGTTGCAGGAACATTCATATCATCATGTTACTTTGTGATAACATATGGAATAAACATATGAGCATATTAAAATGATACTTGCCTAAATTCATTCATCTGGACAGATTGCTTATACAAAATACTCCATGCAATTGATTTTAAGGTCTATTGCTAAGTCTTGTTCTAAAACACAGGAACATAATAAGTTATTTGGTAAATTTAATTAAGGAATTAGAAGGAATTTTTCTCAGTTTGAACATGAATGTAAAAATTCAGTTTTCTCCTATCTCATTTTAGAGGTCATTGAAAAAATAGCAAATAAAAAAGAAAAGTCAATATTCAGTGAAACAAGGAGGCAGCTGGGAAGCCAGACAACAAAACAGATGGAGTGGCTACGAGGAAAGATGGAGATGAAGTGGGCAACCAGAAAAATGTGGAGCTATCACTCCAGTACAGAAGATTCGGTTCTGATGGATCCCAAGCAAAGAACAAGCACGACTGTCAGAAGCAGAGGCACACACTTATTTGCGAAACACTAGGTTACCATTGAGGTGACCGGTTCTGAGAAATGAAAGAGGCAGAAGTAAATGAGGATGATTTGTAAAAAAAAAAAAAAAAAAAGTCATTTTCACAGAATCTATACTGTCTCCATGACAATAGACGAGAAGGGAGTTTTTTGAAATGTGGCTTTTCACAATGAGCTGTTTATCTTATTTAATTAGGAAGAAGAAAAGCATTATCAAATTCAGACAAAAAAGCATCTCCGAGAAAACAAACAAACAATAAAACTCAAACCTCCAATTAGCTTGGAATATGTCCAGACAACTTCCAAAACAAATCCCTTGCAAGTAACCGCCAGAGTGGCTGAGCGGGTGGGGAAATCACCCCTTTCAGTGACGTGTAATGAAAATGGAATCGATACAGACTCTATGCAAATAGGATACATGAAAAAAAAAAAGAAAGGAAAGGGGACAAAAAAAGGACATGAAGTGTTCGCAGCGCTCAGTCTTACCACAGAAAACATGAGAATGATAAACAAAACTATTTTCAGGAATATATGTATTTTTTTTAATTGGAGGAAGAGCAAAAAGCAAAAATACAAGACAGCCAGGGGAACTGAAAGTTAAGCTAAGAGAATTTTAAAAAGCGGATGGAGGGACAGAAGGTTGTGTAGAATCACGTTTCCTTGTATATGCATGAAATACTTGGAAAAGATACACAAGGAACTACAGATGCTAATTATTTACTGGAGGTGAACCCAGCAACTCTACAGGGTTTAACAGGATACTTATCCTAACATGATATATACAATACTTATACTTTTAGAATTGTGAACTAAATGAATGTAATACCTAATTAAAACTTAAATATTTTTTCTTAATGAGCTATTAATAGGTAGGTGGCCTATAAGATATTCCCGGATGTCTTCAGGCCAAAGCATCTAAAACCCCTTTAGCTTGCTTACAGATTTAACAGCTACTTTTCCTCAAGTTCATGTGTGAAATCTTGGCATGTGTGGGCTTCAGTGTTCCTTGAAGAATTCTCTGAAAGGCAGGGCCCTAGGACTGGGCAAGGCTAATTACCCTTTTCTTGCATCTTCTCTCTACCCATACTGACAGCTCCACTCTGATTCCCTAGGTTTCCAATTCTACATCTCTCAGTTCCAAGCATCCCCAGGCCACGCAGCATCTCCACTTAATAGATTTTCTTACATTTTCCTATATGTCTTTCCCTGTCTTTGTCGGTCACTTCACAAGGACTATGTCATAACAACAGTCACCTGTTTTTCGTTTTTTTCTCTCAGATGAGAAAGATGGGCCTAAGAAAATGAAACATATTGTCCCAATATCACAAAACGGGTTAAAAAAAAAAGAAGTGCAAGCTACATGACTTAAATTTCACCTTCAATGTCCTGTATATCACCTCTTGTATTCTTTTGTTTTGAATATGAGCTAGTTTTCACACAAGAGGAATCATTGTTATAAGGATAAAACTTAAATTCGATTAACATAGAGACCATTAAAATCAGCTTCAATAACATGATCAAAAGATGCTTCTGCATCTTATCATTTAGGAGATATGTTTTTTCTGAGTTGTATTTAATATTAAAATTTCAAACATTATGTGTTCCTTTTGAGAGATCCAGAAGACACATCCTCACTCACACTTCACCAAATGTTTTTTTCAGCAAAAGCAATTTTGATAGAAGACATATGATTGTATGTTGATTTTGTATCCTGAAACTTTGCTGAATTCATTTTTTAGTTCTAACAGTTTTTTGGTGGAATCTTAGGTTTTTCAATGTACAAGATCATGAAATCTGCAAACAGAGGCAATTAATTCTTCCCTTCTAAATTTCTTTTTTCTTACCAAATTGTTCTGACTAGAACTTCTAGTACTATGTTGAATAGAAGTGGTGAGAGTTGGCATCTGTTTTGTTCCCAATTTCAGAGGAAAAGCTTTCAACTCTTCACCGTTAAGTATGATGTTAGCTGTGGGCTTGTCATGTGTGGCCTTTTTATGGTGAAATACATTTTTTCTATACCTAATTTGTTGAGCGTTTTTATCATGAAAGAGTGTGGAATTTTGTCAAATGCTTTTTCTGCAATTTAGGTAACCATAAGATATTTTTCATCATTCTGTTAATGTGTTATATCACATTTACTGATTTACATATGTTGAAACATCCTTGCATCCCAAGGGAAAACCCCACTCGATCATGATGTATAATCCTTTTAATGTGCTGCTGAATTTGTTTTTCTAGAATTCTGTTGAGTATTTTCACACCTATGTTTATCAGAGATACTGGCCTGTAGTTTTCTTCTGCAAGCCATTTACCTGATAAGGGTAATATATATATAAGAATCTCCTGCAACTCAATAGTAAAAAGAGCAAGTAACTGGATTTTAAAGTGGATAAATGAATTGAATAGGCTTGAAGAAAACATACCAACAACCAGCAAGTATATTATGAGACGCTCAACATTAGTAATCATCAGGAAAATGCAGATCAGAACCACAACGAGACATCACCTGACACCAGTTAGGACGGATTTATAAAAAAAATAAGTAAATAAAAGGTTGTGAGTGTTGACTAGGACATGAAGAAATTGGAACCCTTATACTTTGTTGGTGAGAATGTAGAATGGTGCAGCCACTATGGAAAACAATATGATGGTTCCTCAACAAATTACCTATTGTGATCCAGCAGTCCCACTTCTTTATACATATATACAACATATATATGTAACAGAAAGAAATGAAAACAAGATCTCTAAGAGATATCAGCACGCTTACATTCATTGCAACGTTCTTCATAATAGCCAATATTTGGAAACAACCTACACGTCCACCGACAGATGAATGGATAAAGATATTTTTATATATGACACAACACAATGGAATATTATCTTCCTTAATAACAAAGGGAATATTGCCAGTTGCTACAATATGATTAAACCTAGAGGATGTTATGCTAGGCTCAGTAAAATAAACCAGTCGCAGAACAAATACTGCATGATTCCACTTATATGAAGTAGCTAAAATAGTCAACCTCATAAAAGCAGAGAATGAAATGGTGGTTGCCAGGGTCTGGGGGAAGGAAGAAATGAGGGATATTTTTTCAATAGGTATAGAGTTTCTGTTATGCCAGATTAATAAGTCTAGAGATCTGCTGTACAGATAAAGTATTGTATAATTTAAGATATGCTAAGAGGATATATCTCGTGTGAGGTATAATTTAAAAAAAAACAACATAAAAGACAAAACAACACAAGGATATTTTTGGAAGTGATGGATATGTTTAGTGCTTTGCTTGTCTGGTTGTGGTGATTGTATATGTATATGTCCAACCTCATCAAGATGTATACATGAAAAGCGCGCAATTTTTGGTATTAATTATACCTCAATACAGCTAAAAAACAACACTTGCTTACTTTGGTTTTAGTGACTTATATTTAAAAAATATAGTTATCCCTCAAGGATGTCACAATCTGCTCCACTTCCAAAACTTACAGCATAAGCTTTTATCCCCACAATTTGAATTAATAAATATATAACTTTTAGGGCTGCCTTGAATATGTTTATTATTCATCAAGTACCACATGTCGCCTCTCTGTGTAATTATGGTCTCCTCCTTGAATTTTGTTTCCAGGGTAAGTTATTTTTTCTTTTTCTTATCCACAAATAATTTCTCCTCTCTCTATATTTCTAATCAGTCTGTATTTCACTCTCCCTTTCTAGTGACTAATTCAGCAGGAAATCACCTCTATCTGTTGCTCCCATTTTTCTTGTGTTATCACCTCCTTGTCCTTTGGCTTTCAATCAGAAATGTACCTAAAGAATCATGCAATTAGAAATGATTATATCCCCCTTTCCCATTTCTTTTCTTTCTTTTTAAGCTTAATATTGACTAACATCAAGCTCTAGACAAGAATCTTTTGGAATAGAATTTTTATTCTTCAGTCAATCCTGTTCTTCCTCCTTCATTCTCAATTCTACATCTTCCAAAAACTTAAGTTTATTCTCTTATTCTTCTATTTTCTGTGAACAAATGGTCCACAGAAAATAGAAAAATAACACTGTCTATATATATTATGTGTATAATTTTTAACACTCTTTATATATTGTGTGTGTTTTATTATTTTTTACTTACAGGAGCGATGATACTCATTTCTGACAATTCCCATTTTTCTATACATCAGTAAAAAAAAAAAGCATTTCTCGGCCATTGAACAAGACACATGCTACATATTGTGGGTGATTGAAAACATTAATATGGCACATCTTCGGTCTCAGGACCTCAAAATCAAATTGCAGAAATATTCAGATACAAAAGTAGCTCTAAGACAAAGCAAATGTTGTTCAGAGATATACCAGAATTGCAAATAAAGCCCAAGGATGAAGTGATTCACATCATTCAGGGAAATCTACGGGTTGGACAAAGTGGAACTCCAAGTGTCTGAGAACTTTATCGGCATTTTAGCAGAAGGCAAAAGAAGGTCGGAGAACACAAAGTCTACAGCACAACCATTCCAACCTACAGTATTGACCTGAGGTAAGAGGAAGAGTAAGTAGGTGTTTACAGAGGGTGTTAGTCTACAAGCAGAAACATCGGAACTTCGGAACTTGACAAGAAATGTAAAAGGTTTTAGCTCAATCACCTCATGCATTGGATGAAGAAATTAAGATTCACAAAATTTACGTTACTAGCATAGAGTCACAAATACTAGTAGAATCAAAGTCAAAATCAGAATTCCTGTCATCCACTTCCCGGACAAGGGATTTTTCACACCATCACCCACAGACCAACAGCAAATAATAGTTAATGACGGGGTTGGGGAGAGTATTACTTCTGCTTTGCAATATTCCTTTGAGTAGGTGGAGAATATTCATAAGCAGCTGTTAAAACCATCTGAAATTCCATCCGTAGAGTTGACAATTTTCCACTTTTTATGTGAAGCATCTTGGTAAAATCGAGAAAAGAGATTTAATGTTAAGTGTGCCAGAGGTTGAAAAAGGTCATTCTGAAATTTGGGATGTGGCCAAAGAATTCAGGCTTAGAAGACATCACTTGGAAGAATCCAAGTAACAGAAGAGCAGCAGGTGGGAGCATACCAGAGCTCAGGAGAAGAAAACACAGTGAAAGGTTGTAATTCCCCATGAAAACATTGTCCACGTTGAATCTTTGCTTAAAGCTAGTGCTAGAGATTCTCTGTCAATGATTATCTTCTAGAGTCAGATATATGTTATGATTATCATTGTTGTTGTTCTCTAATTTATGTATAATTACTGGTGGTATTAAGGGAGGGACCTCAATTATATCAACTTACTGAGTCCCTTCATCTTTACCCCCAAACTGTATGCTCTTAAACCAGATTCAGATTTATGTTTCCACATGTTTACTTTGAGTTATGATGAAAAACAAGGATTCTATATTGAGTTTTAGTGAAGTAAATAATTATAGAACTTGAAAAATAACTTTACATAAGAAAGAATGTCTTCAGTTATTTTTCTTTAAAGGCAATAGAATGTTGTGTTTAAGACCAAGGATTCTAGAATCTTGCTGCCTGAGTTCAAATCACAGCTCTGCCAGTACTTTGCACCATTGGTAAGTTTCTTGAACTCTTTGTACCTCAGTTTTCTTACCTATACAATGGAAAGAATGATACTAACCCACAGTATAAGTCTGTTGTAAGAATTAATTAAATTAATGTATATGAAGCACTTAGACTAATGCCTAGTATGTACTAAATTTTCTTTGAGTGTTACCTATGGCTGTTATTACTAGTGTTAAGATAATCTGTAGTCTTTCATACCAGTTGAGTAAATTAGACCTTTATCATAGAAGTCATTGTCACTCTTTGCCATGTGTAAAAATCAAACTGTAAATATATAAGGATGATAATTTCATAAAATTTTCAATCACAAATTTTGAATTGAAATTCTGCAAGTCACATACTTTAGTTTTGCTAAGATACATACATTCATACATTTATTCGTTACATGATTTGTTTTTTGTCAAGTAAATTGGCAAAGAAAAATTTTTTTCTTGGTAATATCTTAAGGATATTTACTTAAACATGTGGAAAATTTGAAGCTAAATTAATCAAGATTACAATAGATTGTATTGTTTTTTCCCACAAAGTAATCCTTCCATACTAAAGAATGAGTATGAATACATTTAATTAGCAAACTCTAGAGGGATATGTAGCAAGCAATTACAGAATTAACTTCATGGACCAATATATTTTATAATAGAAGCTATTTATTTGGCTATTCACAGAGTCCAGCTACCATTTACACTACAGATTTCTGCACACAAAGAACTGTGAAGGTAGATATTTACATGTCTTTTTAGCTTGAAATATCCCAAGTCAAGTCAGGCGCTAGCTATCCTCTATTTTTTGACACATAGAAAAAATGTATTTCTGATTTCTCTCTTGAGTTCTATCACTGCATCTTGACTTATTACTAAAGCAGTCCCCATGATTCAATCAGGGAGCTGGCTGTACACACATGGGTTATGCATCTCTCCACAGATGACAGTGGAAACTTGAAAGGAGAAAACTATTTTAGCCAGAGTTTTCAAGCTCACCATAATTTCAAAGTTTTTTTTTTTTATTGTGTGCCTCACTCCCAATAAACTCTCTAAAGAAATACTAATATTTCAGCTTTTAGTCGATGTTCAGTAGACTTCCTCTTGCTACCTAAAAATACCACAGAAACTATTACTTATCTAAAGACTTGATCACTGCATTCATAACTAAACGAGGGTTTTCCCTAAGTCTCCTATATGGGCGCTGTTATGGGGGTCTCTGTCCTCTCCTCCTAATGACAAGACCATAGATTACTTTTTAAAAATTGCATTCATTTAATAGTATATCATTTTAAAGCAATTTATCCTATGTTAAAAATCGAAAGCTTTGTCATTTCTGCTTTTTTCATTACTGTTAGGGGAAATACAACTGAAGACACCAGAAAAGAACTGGCATTGTCTATTCATTTTATTGATTTTACTGCAATTATTGTAATAAATCGTATTTTTCTGCTTCAGATCAGGTGAGTGTGAATTTTGTATGAATTTGCCTTCATAAAAAGCATGGAATTAAAAAATTGTCTTGGGCTTCCCTGGTGGTGCAGTGGTTGAGAGTCCGCCTGCCGATGTAGGGGACACGGGTTCATGCCCCGGTCCGGGAAGATCCCACATGCCGCGGAGCGGCTGGGCCCGTGAGCCATGGCCGCTGAGCCTGCGCATCTGGAGCCTGTGCTCCGCAACGGGAGAGGCCACAACAGTGAGAGGCCCGCGTACCGCAAAAAAAAAAAATTGTCTTGTATATTATTTAATTCAATATATTTTCACCCATTTTAGAAGACTCATGTCCAACTCAGTCAATAAGTAAGACCCTAGAAAGGAAGGGGTGTGTATCAATAAATAGCAAGAAAAGAGGCTGAGAGAAGAGGGTATGAAATACTCGAGACTGAGTCTGGGACACGTGGGTCTGTAGTAGAAGCAAACAGAGGTTGCGAGCATCAGTCTTTATACCAAAAGTAGGTAGATGCAGTGGCTGAGGATACGTAAGGACATGAGGAATCTATGTGTGATTAGAAAGAGCTTCCAATTTGCCATTCCAAATACTTGGTTCATATGTTTATCTTATTACTTTTTTTTTATATATATGTGTCTGGTATTAAATGTCAATCCCACCCCACTAGAATATTGGTAACATCTTTAGCCACGTGTGATGAAGGATTTGGGCCCAGGTCAGTCCTCTTCCATTTTCATCTGTTGGTCCTGGGCCACTCCGATCTGCTTCTCTATCCCTCATTGATTTAATCTCTTCTCTTAATGCCCAGACTTTTTCTCGGCTCAGAGCTAATATATTACTGCAAGAGTCCTCAGTCTCAATAGCTAAAATACTCCTAAGTGAAATTCTGAACGCACATAGACTTCATCAACAGCATTTGCAATGTGTAGCAACATTTACTTCTCTTTCCTCTTGCTCGAGTATCTTTAAATGTGGCCACTGTTAGGGATGTTTTGTAAATGCCCTCAGGAAAATATGTCTGGCTCGAAATTTCCATGAATTCCTGTCTGCAGCTGAAATGGCAGAATTTTTAGAGCCCCATGGCTTTAGGCAAGCAAAGAAAAACTTCCAAACTAGCTTTCTCTTTGAATGGTCTATCTGAATAAGCATAAGCACTTGTTTCATAACTGTGTCCTCTTAATCCTTCCCCTTCTACCCACTCAAAATACTGAAGTTACTCAAAGGCATTATGCCCAGCTGCTTATGGCCCAGCCAAACAATGGTACTGTTTCTCTCATTCAGAATTGTCAGGGAGAACTTGATTCCTTTCTTTTCCCAGTTTTTTTTTTTTTAATTGTGGCAAGAACACTTAATATGAGCTCCACCTTCTGAACAAATTTTAACAGCATTGTTAATTATAGCCATGGCATTGTACAGCACATCTCTAGAATGTATTCATCTTGCATAACTGATACTCTCTACTCGTTGAACAACAATCCCCATGACCCCCTTTCCTCAGCCTCTAGTTACCACTGTTCTCTTCTCTGCTCCTAAGAGGCTGACTATTTGAGATACTTCATATGAGTGGAGTCATGCAGTATTTGTCCTTATTTCACTTAGCATAATGTCCTCCAGCTTCATAGTGTTTTTCTGTGTTTGTTTTCCAAAGTATGGAAGGAAAAGAAAGATCTGTCGCCATCGGCCCTAATGGTCTGCCAACATATGACTTTGCTGACGATTTTTACTTGCCCAATACTCATGCAGGTCTCCTCCTGGGCACCTCCTTGGGTTTAATGCTAACCTATTCCTCCCTAATTATTTGGAAAGGTCAAATTAATACTCTGGGAAAGTGCTAAAATGGAAAATGTTCAGATCAAACAAACAAATAAACCTGGGTCTGGCCCAGTATACATGACAGCCTGAAATAAATCACAAACCAAGGATGATTAGAATTTAAATATTTTCTCCTTCTCTCCAGCAGCTTATTTTTCCGATACAGAAGATGACAAACATTCAAATAAATGACATTCAGCAAAATGTCATTGAATTTTTTATCAGGAAAACAAAAGCATTTTACCCTTACATTTAAAACTCTCTAGTCAATTTTGAAAATAAATAGTTGAAACTCCTAATCAAGCAAAACCTCAACCAAGACAACTTCTCATGATTGGTGTTTATCCTGTTGGCTCAGCCCTCACCGTAAAGTCCACCAAGGAAGGATAACAGAGCCATTGATTTAATCCCTTTCTGGCAGGCCTTTAAACTGAAATTTAATTAGGTTGATTTTGTCTGCAACCTTCCCCCAAGGTTTCTGTGATATTAGAATACCTCCTTTAAGTGTTATGAAAAGCGCATTAGAGAGTTTTTCCTCTGATTATTTCATAACATAACATAGCAGTTCCTTCTGCCAGCAAGCCCACACAACCGTTTTCAATAAATGAAAAGTTTTCTTTTTTTTTTTTTTACCTTGTATAAAGTGTAGATTAAACAGTAATTAGTTGTAGCCGAGTTTCAACAGTTTCCTTTTACAGCAATCTTTTCACAGCTAGTGTTCAAACAACACAAATAAGTCCCTATAATGTGTGAACGATGGCACAGCCTTAGACTTCAGAAAGGGCAAGGATGCGTGGTGAAGTCAATCCAGTCTTAAACTGTTTTGCAATGATTTCATGCTGAGCAGTTATTTCTATATTCCTTAAATGGCGGGAGTTTCAAAGGCATGGCTGAGTGTGTATTTTTATAACTAGCGAAATCTTATTAAATGGGTATGGCTTTCTGGATTTCTTTCCTTCCTCTTCTCCAAGCTCACCAAATTGAAAGAGGCCAACCCCGGTGTGTAGCAAGCACAGTAGCATCTACATCTTATGGTCACCAGTGTCAATTCTTGTCATTTCTGTTTACTATTATGGGCTTGTCAGGAGCTCCACGTCTCCAAAAATAATTGAAAATGAAAACAAACTTTTGTATGTGTCTTTTTTCTCCACAGCAATGTGTCAGCCTGAGAAAATGCTCTCTTTGAAAAGAAAGCGGAGCTGACATATAATTGTTGTCTTTACCCCAGCTGTTACTGACATTACATGCTGAAACTTCCTTGGAGACGGAAAACCAATTTTGATGTGATGTCCTGAAAAGTCACCACTGGTACTGTACAAATAGTTCAAGGTCACAAGAATCTTGCCTGAGACACTCTCAGGTAAACCTCTGGAGGACTTTTCTTTCTTGGGGAAAGCAGTGTTTTTATTGATTTTGCAAATTGTAGACTTAAAATCTAACAAAGGAAAAGCTATCAAGAGGGGGAAAAAAAAAAAAAAAAACCCAACCTAAGTACAAATTCAATGCTTTTGCACTGAAATTTTAAAAAGCAATTTCATGCAAGTATTATGGTAAAAGAGAAGTTAAAAATTTCAAGTCTGATATTTGAAACTTGTATTTGGGAATAGAAAAACTCAATACGATGTTCTGTTAATGAAATATTTGGTAAAGAATGTAACTTTTATTACTTAAATATAAGTCAAGTTCTTTATTAAAAAAATTTTTGCCATTTAGAGTATCCTATCTATTACATAAACATTTGAATTTGTTAGTCTTATTGCTTCTTTATTGAAACTTTCATGATTAAATCAGCAATGTATTAGCTTTATTCTAATAAAAACCATTTTTTTGCTCTCATCAGCTAAGTAGTGCTGCATGAGTTTCATTTCTGGTTAGTAATCTCTGGGATAAACTAATCTGCTCTCATTTTTTCCTTGTCTTTTGAATCCTCTTATCAAAGCTGAATGCTTCTTAGTTGCTAAGGTGTTAAGGCAGCCCAAGCTTCTAAGGAAGCTCAACACTACTTACGTAATAAAGGATCAAGACCTCGGTGGTCAGGTTTTGTTTCTGAGCTTGCTGACCACCTAAGCTACACTAGCCAATAATCAAAAAGGTTAATCTGAACTCAGAAACTGGACTGAACTCTCCTCAGACTCACGCTAGTGTTAGTGCTGTCCCTTTTTATTCTTAGTTCTGTATACTAGGAAATTTATACTACTCACATGGGTTGAGCTGAGAAAGATCAATTTCTGAACCAGATGTCATTAAGAAAAAACCATCCATTTGGTAAATAACGGCCTCTTATCTATGTTCTCGTTATTGACATCTTTTAATAATATTCTCATTATTTGAGAGCTTTAGGGCAAGAAGCAACACATTAAATTTATAAAGTTTATGACTCATATTCACATGACTGCTATTTAGAGACAGAGTCATTTTTTATATGTAAATTCATTTTGCTTTGTCCTAAATTAAGATGATAGATAGACAGATAGATAGACAGGCTCTTCCACAACCTCTCCAAGAAAAAGGTTTCATTACAAGTTCATGATATGACTGAATCCATAAGGAACAATAACTAATACCACTCAACTTGCAAATATTTATTGAATGTAGAATATAGCAAGATATCACATTTACATTGTAATAATAAGGAAATGGTTATGACTTGTTCCCTAACTTAGACACATTTAACGTAGTTCTAATTACAATAATCATTTATTATTTTCTATGTGCTGTGTATAATATATATGTGTGTGTGTATTTCTCACTGCAATCTTGAAAAGTGTCATAACTAATTAAATGAAGAAACTGATCACAATGAGAAAAAAATGACTTGCCCGAGTTCATCAGGGAATGGGTAAGTGAAAGAGTTGAATTCGAACCCTAGACTATTAGAGCTAAAGATCCATATTTGGTACATTACACTAAACCAATACATAAAGAAAATTGACAATTATACAAAACACTCTATTAATGAGCAAGCTGTGATCGTTGTCATGTGAGATATGATAAGTTCTACAGAAATTCACATCTTACCATTGGTATCAGAGGAACACTTAGGAGAAAGTACAAACTTAATGACAAACTTGGAAGTCCAGGTAAGGAGTAGACATATGAACACTGAGGCAAAACGAAATCCAGGTAAATGAAACAATGGAAGAAATGTAATCTTGGAGGCCATTCATTACTTTTGAACAATTGTTTACTAGCCCACTAGTTTAGAATATATAGTGTCATGTTAGGCTAACCAAGAAAAAAAAAGAGAAATCTATTTCCAATGAACTAAATTGGCATTATTGTAATGATTTCTGCATTTGAAGATTGAATTATTTTTTTTTAAATAAAGGGGCCCCAAGGTTATCATTTAAGAGGAAAGGGGTAAATGATAAGGTTAATCCTACAGTTGGTGAGTAAAGAGGCTTGAGGCAGAAAAATTGAAGGGATAGCTCAGACAATATGTAAAACAAACGTGTTTGGTTGTAGAAAGTAAAAGAAATGGATAAATATAGGTTCAAGGTACTTAACAGGTGTGATGTTGAGTATTAGGGAAACTCATGGTGATGATAATAAAATGGGAAATTCCGATGTGGGGATGATTTTTGCATTGGCTATCTCAGGTATTCTTCTCTTACACCTCTCATGACATTCAGAATATTACTTGTCCTCCACATACATTTCAAAATACAATTGATTCAATTATATAATTACTATAAATAGACTCTTCCATGAAAGAACCCCCCGAAATAAAATAATATAGTGGAAAACCAAGAAGTCTTGTCAGTTAAAGTTTCCAATTTCAAGTCTAGCTAAATGATTTGGAGAAATTTACCCTAATTCAGCCATAATTTTTTCACGTAGAAAAAAGGAGATGATGGGACTTCCCTGGTGGTCCAGTGGTTAAGAATCCTCCTTCCAATGCAGGGGATGTGGGTTCGATCCGTGGTAGGGGAACTAAGATCTCACATGCTGCGGGGTAACTAAGCCTGCACTTAGTTACTGAGCCCGTGTGTTCTAAGAGCCCATGTGCCACAACTACTGAGCCTGTGCACCACAGCTAGAGAGAAGCCCATAGGCCACAACTAGAGAAGCCCGCGCACCACAACAAAGACCCAACACAGCCAAATAAATAAATAAATTTTAAAAAAGAAAAAAGATATGATGTACCAATATGTATGTATTTTGAGTTAAAGGAGTTAACAAAGATAAAGAATATAGCATGAAGCCTGATAGAAAAATTTATGTAACAAATATTAAATTTCTTCCCTCCTTTCATGTACAATGAAGGTCACATTTTATTTAGATTAGGAGGTCCACCAACTTCCTGTAAAGGGTCAGTGTTCCTAAGGGTTAGCTCAGTCTGCTAAAATAAAATACCACAGACTTGGTGACTTAGAGTCAACAAAAATGTATGTCTCACCATTCTGGAGGATGGAAGTTTGAGATGAGGGTACCAGCATGGGTTCTGGAGAGGGCCTTCTTCTGGGTTGTAGATTGCCATCTTTTTTGTATCCTCTCTCTACATGGTAGAAAGAGGGTGAGAGAGCTCTAGGGGGTCCCTTTTATAAGGGCACTAATCTCATTCATGAGGGCTCCACCCTCAGTACCTAGTCACTCTCAAAGGCTCCACCTCCTAACACCATCACCTTGGATGTGAGGATTTCAATATATGAATTTGAGGGGGAACAAACATTCAGTCCATTGCAGTCATATTGTAACTATTTTAGACTTTGCTGGCAAAAATAATCTCTGCTTCAACTACTAAACTCTTCTGTTAAAGCACAAAAGTAGCCATAGATAATGCATAAAAAAATATGTCTGTGTTCCAATAAGACTTTATCTTAAACAGGAAACATTTAGATTTGGCCTGTGGGTAGGATTTTGCCAACTCCTGACATGTCATGGGTAAGTGGAGCTATGTGTAATTTGTTTATAGGTAATGGAAAGATGATGAATTGTGTCAAGTAAAAGCATGTTATAAATTAGGAAACCTATTTGATCATCATTTTTTGTTTATATTCAATATTAATAATTAAATTGATGTCATAGAACTTGAAGTCAAGATGAAAATACTTAAGATGATTAAATATTTTTACATGTACTATGGTTCCTTGAAAAAGCAACCGAGTTGACCTAAGAGAGTTGAGAAGAATTCTCAGAAAAGCTGGAACTTGACAAATGTCTTAAAGAATGATTCTGAGGGCTTCCCTGGTGGTGCAGTGGTTAAGAATCCACCTGCCAATGCACGGGACACAGGTTCGAGCCCTGCTCCAGGAAGATCCCACATGCCGCGGAGCAACTAAGCCCGTGTGCCACAATTAATGAGCCTGCGCTCTAGAGCCCACAAACCACAACTACTGAGCCTGCATGCCACAGCTACTTAAGCCCACATGCCTAGAGCCTGTGCTCCACAACAAGAGAAGCCACCACAACGAGAAGCCCGTGCACCGCAACGAAGAGTAGCCCCAGCTCGCCACAACTAGAGGAAGCCTGAGCGCAGCAACGAAGACCCAATGCAGCCAAAAATAAATAAATTTAAAAAAAAAAGAATGATTCTGAGAACAAGAAAGGGAGGATGGAAAGAAGAAAATGCAAGACCTAACCAATAGTATGTGAAAAATTAAGAAGGCATACAATGCTACAACAGGTTGCAAGAACAATGGGAATTTTGACACGGATGAACACGGTGTGGGGACATGATGAAGATGAGGCTGGAAATGTAGGTTGCAGATAAAGGTTTTGAACCATAGGATTTTGTATATACTACTGAGTTTCAACAAGGAAGAAGCAGAAATTGTAGTCATCAGCATTGCTCACCAAATATTTCTGGTTTCACCTCTGGGCAGAGGGTAATCTGGCAAGTTCCCAACTCCATGAAGTTAAGCTGTGGCCACATGACTTACTTTGACCAAAGAATAAGAGGCAGAAATGGTATCTGTCACTTCAAGAGCCAGGGTGTGAACTCTATGACATCTTTTTCCTTCAGGGCAATCATGGGAGATGGAGCCTCCCCCAGCCTGGGTCCTCGAGTGAGGATGATGTAAGGGCAGGGCACCCTACTCTACCTGTTACAGTTGTCTAGCGGGAAAGATAAATGAACCTTTATTGTTTTAGGCCTGAACTGTTCTCTTTTCTTATCATAGGCCACCCTACTCTGACTGCTATAAAATTCTTTAAACAATCAAGTAAAATAAGTACCCAAGCAATCATTTAATGCCCCTATAACTTGTGACTTAGAATAGCTGCATTAAAATTTGCATAACACAGTTAAATAACATTTTAAAAATTATCTTTATAATAAAACTTAAAAAGAAAGGAAAATTCTAGACCATTGACAATCTGAAGTTCCCAGTCCTAGGTAATGCATCAAATATGCTGAATTTGGTCTCAGTAAAATAATGACCCATGGTATTGTATATGACTACACACTTAAGTAAACAAATAATGTGTCAGAAAGTTATTTAATGTATATAAAAGTACACTTGAAAAATATAATTTGTCTATGTCTTTCTTTGTCCTGTTTAGAAAATCCATACATTTCAGAGTGATATAACAAAAACTAAAACGGTTATTTTTTGCAGGTATGTATGATTTTATAATATAAGAGATGTCTTTTGGTTGTGATCAACATGTTTGGTACAAATAATATATTCAATCTCTTGTATGCTGTGCCATGGAAATCCTGTAGGAAGCCATTGTTTGGCCATGTGTATAATAGCTTAAAGAGAGGTACTAAGGAATGGCAGACATATAAAAGGTTTTATTTTATTCTCTCTTATTATGAAAAGCAATAGTACACCAGAAATTTTATACACTGTAAATCTAACTCCCTAGTGTTTATCTTTGTAAAGTTTCGGCAACTGAGGAGAAAAGGTCCAAATCAACAAATTAAGTTATACTCACACTGACTGCCACAGGCAGATGCAATTCCATTCTTTGTTTCTACCAATGGTACTAGAGGTCATATCTCAGAGGAAAATGAAAATCTCTGTGTCTCAACCTGACACATTCCATTTAGTTCCCGAACATGATTTACCTAAGTAGTTATGAGTATGACACAGTTAATTTAGTAAACACAATGGTTTGTTCGATACCATTAGCCTTCTAAGAAAATATCCCCACCTGTTTTCTAAAGTAAATATTTTAAGATGTAGGTATAATTAACATTTAAACACAGTTTGACTGTATGTAATACAAGGATTCCAATAAAATAAAATTGTACACATACACATGTGTGTGTGTATATATATGTGTGTGTATATATATATATTTTTTTTTTTTTAATTTTTCCCCATAAGATACAATGAGTCAGAGTAAGAAAAAGTTGTCTGCATTTTTCAGGACACATTTGTTTTATATTTTGCAGAAATAGACTTTGGTAGTCAAAGGTCAATTAGACATTACTCTTAGCTTAAAGAAGACAATGTCTTAATAAAATATTAGAACAAAACTGAAACACCCTAGCATGGCCTACAAGACTCTACACGAACTCATCCTTTTCTGATTTAATTTTGTGCTATTCTGTTCTCATTTATTCTTACTAAACTGCATTAGCTTTCTTTCTATTTCCTTTGAAAAACAACTTTCATCCCCACCTTCAGGCCTTTGCACTTTCTATTGCCTAGAATCTTCTCACAGTTGACTACTTCTTGGCATTTTACTCTCAGCTTCAACGTCACACTGGAAAGATTGTCTTTGACCTCTCAGTGAGAAGTAACTCCCCCTTTGGCCCTTTTACTCCCATACTAAGCTATTGTATTTTCTTCCTATCAATTATCACCATCTAATACTATCCTGCTTATTTAACAGTTTATTTGCCTTCTCCTAGCAAAACAGTAAGTGTTATGAAAGCGGGAATCACCTCTGCCTTGTTAACTATTCTTTGTGTTCCACTTGTATTGTTGAATGACAGAAAGAAAACTTCTTTTTTCTTTAATTTCCATGGGTCCATTTTTTCTTTCTCTTTCCTTTACATTTTCATGGATGCATTGTATTAGTGATTCTTAAATATATTTTATAGTCTTACCTTTTACTTTGAAACTAACTCTGTCAAATTCATATCACTTTTTTACAGAAAGGTGCTTATGTATATTTTCAGAGAGCTCATATGGCACATAATATGGGTAGGTACCTAACTGGTTCATGGTTTAAAGTTCTGCCCCATGCCTTAGTGATGAATTTAACTGTAATTTAAAATAAGATCATTACCTTTTATTCTTTATCGATAAAAGCATAAAATAATTTCTGAGTTGCTTGTCTTTGTACTATTGATAACATCAAGATAATTAGCTACATAGACCTTTGGCTTTTTTGTAATAACCATATTTATATGCGTTTATTACCTTTATGCTGAATATTTCCATTTTAACACATTGGAAAAGAGGACCAGAGGGGTAGATATACCATATCTAAATGTATGTTCTTAATGAATCATAAAGAATTGTTAATGTTTAACCAATATTAATATGATATTTTTATTGCCATAAAAACCACCTAGACTATGCTGAAGGATGCTAACTAAGCACAATTAAATTCTATTGTGTGCTCATTATATTAAAAGCTGACATCTATTTACAATTAATATAGTAATATTCTTTAAAAATTTACCATTTGTGAAGCATAACAAGTAGCAACTTCATATTAATTAGCACTTTCTGAGGTATCAAGATTGTAGGATTAGAAGGCAGGGAAACAAAATCTTTAGAAAGTGAGCAATGTCCCTTATTCTCATAGTCAAACTTCTGGTAAAGTTTCCTCCTGGATTGAGATTTAAACTGGAAATACAGGTTTTCATACCTATGAGGGCAGGAAGGCAACTCCTGTGGAAGAAATGTCATAAGTAGATGTGTAGAATTACTGTAGAAAGATGAGAAATCTAGTTTACCTAAAATGTGGGTTGTATATAATGACAGTATTACAGTTAAGGTAGTTTGAAACAAATGAGTTTTGAATAATAGTTCATATAAATGAATACTCCCCAATCATAGAAAAACCAATCTAATAGTGATTTACAAGGAGATTTAGAAGAGTAATTATAAGTAATAAATATTATTAAACAACTATTGCTTTGTAGGAGAGTAAAGAGGTATTGAAGACTTGAATTAGGACAGTGATATTATTTATGTTTGAACTATGGGATCACAGCTGCTGGGACAAGGGGAGAGAAGAGTGTCTTAAGTCTACCATGGATTATACATTGCTAAGGTAAGGTGGGAGCAAAAGGAAATAAACCAGCTATAAAGACTTGACTCAGAGAAGAATAGCATGAATAGTAGTGAAAAATGCAGTAATCTCACACATTGGTACAGAGTGGTACAATTAATGTGAACCCAGGCAGCACTGGGGAATTCCTATAGCAGATTAAAATCAGAAGCCTGTTGAGTGGCAGATCTTTCACACATGGTCCAGCTACAGCAGGACTTCTGCAGGTGGATGGGAAGAGGTGAGAAGCAGATCACATACCTGAGGAAGTTGAATAGAGAAGTACCCCCAGATGGGGTCTGTGGTTTACTACGGGATCTCAAATCCAGTAGAGGAATGCTGTTCTTGATCAGCACTTGGGGAAATGGTAGAGGGATGTTAGCCAAATCTGAAACCAAATCTAGAGTATTGGGTCAGGTCCAGGGCACAGAGAGTGCTAAGCTTTGTAGCCTTTTGGGTACCTGGGATTTGTCTCCTAGCTAGAAAAGGAGAAAATATGTTAGCACAAAACAGCCCAGAAACAGGCCGGCTTCCAGCTCCAGCATCTGTCATAAATCATCCACTTCATGACTTAAATTCAAGCCCTGTTAGACTGTGAGGCTGAAACTTTTGAACTATATCTTCAATTGGTCTGAATTGCTTTAAGAACTAGGGGTGAGTGACGAAAATACATGGAAAATTGAAGTAAATGGTAAAATCAGGAAGTTTTCAATGGAGGCAGTGTGAATAAAAAATAGAGGATAAATGCCCAAGGAACTGTGAGCACAAGAATGATGGGATATTAATCAAATGGATGCATGGTTGCAATGAGGAAGACCAAGAAATCAAGACTGACTCCATGAGGTCTTAAGCTTAGTTGATGAAAAGAGTGGCCAGAGATAAACAGTCAGCAGTAATAGATGGATAAAATGTAATAGATAAGATGAACTAAAGTATGGTTTTGGTTTCAAATGCAGTACTCTAACTACAAAGGCATTAGTAAAGATACAGCTTTGTGGAGTGTACGGAATCACACAAAGAGAGAATGTAGATACAGGAAAAATATGTTTGGAGAAGAAAATTATGCATTGACATCATTTAGGGTTTAAGAAGAGTGAGAAGAACAAACCATGATAACAGCGAAGCCATGTTCACAAAGGCACAAAGACAAACGGATGATACAGCATAAAAAAGGGCATTTCACTCATGACGGAGTGATCAAAACTGATAAGCTGAGGGAGCAAATGAGGATAAAACTGAGAAAAATTATTTTCACATGATATTTGTAGGGCCATTATTAACCTATAAAGAAGTAGTTTCTTTATATCCATAGAGATAAATGTCAGATTTTAAAAGGTTACCAAATGGGTTTGATAGGTAAGAAAACAGAGGCAGCAAATGTACACTATCCTTATTATTAGATTGAGTATGACAGGAAGAAAGCAAGAGCATAGGCCACCTGAAAAATGTGAATCTGATAAACAATATTGGAGCATGTTAGTGGGCAGGCAGGGAGTCCACATAAGCCAGGATTAAAGACTGAATAGAGGGAATTAAGTTTAGAAGGAGGTTGGATGGTTGAGACTGAACTAAGGGTGATGATATAGGAATTGGTCTTAGAGAAGAACAGACACATACTTAGAGCAGAAGAGAAAGAAGAAAATGAATGGAGATGAGCTGAACAGCCTCATTCGAAGGTGAGAAAAAGGGAATTTAAGCAATTTTTTTCTGGATAAGCATCTACCCTCTTATTTAAATAGCAGACAAGGAGGAACTTCTAGGAGTTAAGGATCAAAGTTTGGGAAACTGAAGTTAAATAATTGTTCTTTGGAGAAGCCACTTTGGGGAATTTGATAGGGAATTAACAAATATTATGGAGACCACAGAATAGCACTGATAAATTTATTATATTTTCCAACCTTAAGAATGTTGCTACTCTATATATCTCCCTTTATATGAAAGTTTTGTTTTCAAATTGTTTTATAATTTGACTAAAGTAATATATGCACACGATTTTTAAAATCTAATAGCACAGAGAAATTTAATAAAAAATATGTGTTGATTTACTTTTCTCAAAGGCAAATATTTTCAACCAATTTTGAAGTGCTCAAACAACATTTTCTTTCCCTTTTCTGTTAATATATATGGATTTATAATATTATACTTCCTCTTACCTCTTCTCTAATTTTGTTTTATCAAAATTCTTAGTTCACCTGCTATGCAACTATGGAAATTTAAAAATCATACTTTATCTTCTATTTCTTGTTCCTATAAGAGAAAATGAACTTTCCTAATATCAACTTTAAGTCTCTGACTTTCCTTTTTAATCTGTCTTCCTCTCCTTCTTCCCTCCAGTCTCTGTAAAATGTATGTGTATGTTTATATTGGCAGAACTTCTAATTTTTATTTTATGTTCTCTAACCCTAGTTAAGTATTCTATGGTATGTCCATTGTTGATTCCAAAAGATAAAAATCAGCAAGCATTATTTTCAGGAAATTAATTTATATAAACATTGGTCATTGTAAACCCAAGTGTCACCCTTGAATTTATGATGCTTGGGCTTACACCCTGGGATAATATGATCATAATTCCTTTAGTGTCACTTCTAATATGCCAATCAAAATATCATGTGACATGGTCAAGACAAACTCTCTCATTATGATATTCATTGAGTTGCTCAAAATGAAGTTGTGTTTTAGTTTGCTTTAAATTTCGACCATAACAGTTTTAAAGCCTTTTGTTTGTTTTCTCCTAGAATTTGTAGTTGCTTACTTATTTAATATTATTTATGTTTAATTAAATAAATTACTATTTTAATTTTATGGAACGTCTCATGAATTTTAGATTTATACTATAGAGCTTTCCTGTTATTATTATTTTGCCCTGGAGACTTCCGTCCTTCTGCTCTAAGCTAGACTGTAAGACTTTGTTGAGGATTTACCTTTAAAAATCTCCTGAGTCATCTAACTTTATCTTGCTACCTTTATCCTCTCATTTTGCTAGAGTATTGCCTCAGGGAACTTTCCAAGAAAGGGTTAATAGGACACAAATTTTATAGATCTTTGAATATATGAAAATAGCTTTATTTTCCCCTCACCCTTGATTAATAATGTGAATAACATAGACTTTTTGAAAGAAAATGTTTTCTTCATAACCTGGAAGTTATTATCACTGCATACATTTCTTTCTTGTCCCATCTAATCAAATTCCATTTATAGCAGAGACAATGGAGATTATGAAAAACACCTGCAATAAGAGATAGCCCCATGTAGCTCAAATGAAGAGTGTGATTTTTTTTGGAGGGGTGCAGCGTTCCTATTGATGCATCCTTTTTGCTCTTCCTTGTATGCAGTTCTACTTCATCTTGAAGACTGAGTAGAGGAATGTTTTTTGTTTGTTTGTTTTGTATCATTTTGTGTTGGCAACCGATATAGTCTTAACAGGCTTGGGCTACTAGTTTCATATCTATTAAGAATCACAATTTACCGACTACTTTGTATAATGTGAATTTTGGTAATTAAAGGATGTGCATACAAAAAGATTCTGTGTGAATTTAAATTCCATTTTGTTACAAACTAATATTTCTAGTTTATTTGATTTGACTTGGGGCACATATTGAAACTATAGAACAAAACTTTATGATCTGATGTTAATTAGACTCAAATTAATGAGTTTTAAAAGGATTTACCCAAGTATACCCTGGAATAACTGGTATGTATAAGGATTTTATTTAGTATATGATCTGTGTTATACAGTTTAGATATCTGCTCCATGTGTTAGAAAAGAGGAGGAAAGAAACAATAACTACATTTTTGTAATAGTTTAGTCAGTCCCCTTTTATTTTCCTTAATGACACATTTGTAGGCAGAAATAAATATGCACAGTAACAGCCATTGCTAGTTTCTGACCTACAGACTGCTAGTTTCTGACCTATGTATTGCTAATGGTATTGCTGTTGTAACTTAGGAAAATTTCTGAACGGCAGGTAAATGGAAGAATTTTCCCTGTCTGGCCTACAATAAATTATCGATGCACTGGGCTATCAGACTGGAGACATTTGACGAGCCACCAAAGGGAAGCCACTGAGAGCAAAGGTTCAGGGATTTGTTTAAAAAGTAATTTATTATTGGCATCATGCCATCTTTGAAAATCTTTCCCCAGGCAATAAACATTAGAAATTTTATTATCATTGCCCCAGTCTTCAGCTTCTTTGGGAATCAGATAGCTTGTCTCATTGTAGCCTAGGGCTGCCTTCATAGTTTCCTCCAGGAAAAGTGACCCTGGTTTGCAATAAAAGTCATGAGGTTAATCTGGTACTTGGTATTGTTTTCCCCAAGAGATCCTAAGTCTTACATTAAATTATATTTTTTTCATTATTCATCTTCCTCATTAAAATTCTTTGCATTAAAACCTTTCAAATTATAGCATATTCTGACCCATGTTTTCTGAGTGAGATTCTGGGCATTGATGTTGTGGCCTTCTCTGCTATAGATCTTTTGGTAGTTTAATCGGAACAAGCTTCATCTTCCATCTCACTAGCACCCCTCAGTGATGAGATCTACAGCAGAACAGTCAGACAGAGTTGTCTTATATGCACTTAATACTGTTTTATTTTTTTTTAATTTTATTGAAGTATAGTTGATTTACCATGTTGTGTTAATTTCTGCTGCACAGCAAAGTGACTCAGTTATATATATACTTTTTCACATTCTTTTCCATTCTGGTTTATCACAGGATATTGAATATAGCTCCCTGTGCTGTACAGTAGGACCCTGCTGTTTATCCATTCTATATAGAATAGTTTGCATCTGCTAAGCCCAACCTCCCACTTCATCCCTCCTCCACCCCCTTAATACTGTTTTGTGAATAAGGAAGTTCCATTTTTTTTTAGTTGACAGTTTCTTAACAAGTACTATCATTGCAATAACATCCCTACTTTAAAAACACCCTATTCAACAGAGCATTACAAAGAAATAAACAACAACAAATCTACAAATACTTTATTTATTCAAAGAAAATAATCTCTCAGATGCAAGTTTGTAATTTTAAAAGGCTGATACAACTACACAGTATAAATTATACAACCTTGTACTCAAAATTTAAGTGTTATATTTTCCACATTGCTTCATTATGGCTCAGAAAGATAATACAAAAGAAAAATGCATAGTAATTTAGATGAGAAATTAGATTTTTCTCCAGAAGAAAAGGACATATGAGGAGAGAAAAAGTACCTAACAGTCGTATAATGTTTCCTTTTTTCTGATAGAACCTTCACATGTGTTGTGTCTTCTGAGCATGTATCAAAGTAAAACTGGCAAATCCAAAATTACTCTAGTTGATTTTTTTCAGGGACAGATTTAATATAGGTAATTCAAAACTGTACAACACTTGGAGATGCTGGGGAAGTGAAGGCCAGCTACTCCTTTCAGGGAATTAGGGCTTACAGTGAGCTACATCTGACGATCCCAAGTGTCTTCAGACTGGGGAGCTGGAGGAAGTTATCACTGATGAACTAAAGTACCTGAGAGATGAATTATACGTACTTCCAGGGTTGGGTAAGAGGGAATAAGCAAAATGCTGGGTAAATAGAAAGAGCAACTACCAGAAGACTCTGAAAAGGAAGCGAAATCAAGCTGATTGGGAAATGAAGTCAAAATTGGAAGAAGCAACCTGTATGAAGTGAGAGCCCAGGGGGGAGTTTTGTTTTGTTTTTTCTTTTCTACTTTCTGTCCTGACATGGATCTGAGAATGAGACCCCAGCAGGGTATCATAGGCAACAAAAGCTCTGATGAGCCTTGTCTTTCTGGACATAGAATCAGGAATAAGGGCCACCATGAGCAAGAGAGTGTAAGGGGGTCTTTCCCATCACCCCCCGACCCGCCTTGGGCTCTCCTACTTCTGACCCAAGGATGGTCTGAGTCACTGGGTTGCAACAGCTAGAGCAAATGAAAGAACTTTGTTTCTATGGTATGATGTTCAAGATGATATTTAAACTGAGGCCTATTGGCAGGAAAATGGGGAAGCACGTGATTCGTGAGGATAACTGAATAAATAATTAAACACCGAACAAAAGGCAACATGGCTGGATCTCAGTGGAGGGGGACAAGATGAGATTGAAGAGAAGAGCAGAGGCCAAATGATGCCAGGTTTGGAAGGTCAAGTCAAGGACAATAGCAAACTCCTATATGACACTTACTGTGTTCAAGACACTATTCCAGTTGCTTACATAGTTAACTCATTTAATTTTCTCAAGAACTCTGACAAATGTATTTTCACCATTACCATTCTCATTTTAAAAATGAGCAAACTAAGGGGCAAAGAGATTGCATCCTGGGGTTCATACAGATTACAACTAGGAAGAACTAGAAAGACAATCCATGCAGGATTCTGGGAAAAAAATCCAGCTTTTGTTCTAAGTGCAATAAAAGGTGATGACAGGGCTCTAGGCAGTGAAGTAATAAGTGTGTTTTAGCTTTTCAAAATATATTTCTGGTTATTATGTAGCAAGTGCATTAAAACCAGGCAAGAATGAAATGGGAAACCAAGAAACCAGATAAGAGATGGTGGTTGATCAGAGCAGAGGGTCAGTCAGCACAAGAGATGGTGGTTGATCAGAGTAGAGGGTCAGCACTGAAAACAGAGAAACAGATGATACGAGGAAACCTTTTGTAAGTAGAATCAACCCAACCTGCTGGTGAATTAGATGTGCAAGTGTCAAGGAAAATTCCTAGGTGTCTTGCTTGAGCAATTAGTTGAATAGATATGGCTTTTACTCGAAACACTAAAGGCGAGCTAGTTTATGATGACAAACATGAGAGATAACTATGACACTTCCATGTAATATTCAAATAAGTTATTACCTAAGTATGCATCGGAGAAAATACGTCAGGGCTGGAGATGTAAGTATAGGCATCAGAAAATATTCATGACATTTAAACCAACAAGAATGAACTGGACTTGAGGGCAGGGGTAGAATGATAATTTTTAAAAAGTCAAAAGTCAGGCCCTACTAACTCCAACATTTAGAAGATGGTAAAGGAGGTATTTCTGGCCGCAGAATATTCTGGGTTTTCTTCTCTCTTAACATTTTTCCCACTCATTTCTTGATACTTAATCTAGCAATGTGATGCTCTCAGGCTATTCCTGTACTTATAAATCAGTCCCAGAGAACAATGGTCATGGTTGATCAATGTTCCTTAGAAGTTAAATGAAACATTTAAGCAACCGGTGAATAATATCCCCCTAGAACACCTCCAGAGTGCATTCCTCCATGACCTTGGTTTTGCACTTCTTCTACAGAAGAGTCTGTTCCCACAAAAATGAGTCAGAACCAAAATATTGTTAAATCAAGGGAAGATCTCTAACTGGCTGTTGTGCTTGTACGTACTTTGCTGTGGAAATGCTAGGCCTTTTAGTCTTTAATCTTAGTCTGCCAGCCTGACAGCTTTGAAATTGCTGCAGAAAAGTTCACTGAAAGAGATAAATCAGGATATCATCTGCATAAAAAAGACGATGCATCATCGTGGTAAATAAGATAACCAGATGAAGCATAGATACTGAGGATAAGCTCTCCTGGGTAGGCTCAACAATAAGACTAGGGAATTCAGGAAAGTTACAGAAACAAAAGCCATATGATTATAAGATACTATCCAGTTTCATCATGGAAATAACACACACACACACACACACAAATGTAATCATGTACTTCAAAATTCCTTGCAAGTGTCAAGATGCTCTGAGTCTGAAATTACAGTTAAGAAATAAACAAAAATATAAAAAACAGACATATAATGAAAAGGTCAACATAATAAACATAATGAGCTTCTCTTGCAGATAAGAAATCTTTTTAAGACCAAATTAAATTTGGCATTTAAATCATAATTTAATCCACCTGATCCCAAAGTCTAAATGAATCTAATTTAAGAAATACAATATGACACATAAATTGGAACTATCATACCTTAATATGTAGTAACATCTTTGTTTAAAAATAGGGTGGGTTTGAAAAAGGGCAGAAACCTGATTAATTTTCTAGAGACAAGGAGGCTCCTGCGTTATTGAAAGGATAAGTATCCTCAATATCTCTCCCAACTGATAAAGTGGAAAAGCAAATGCTCTCAAAGGCTGCAGGCTCTCTTATAAGCTATCCATACTGGAAATAGATCTTGATAGTAGTTTTTTGCTGCCACTCTTGTACTTTTTTGGTAAGGAAAGGCACTGTAGAAATTTCAATATATACCGTAGAACCTGAAATAGGCAGATCAGAATCAACCAATGATTCAATGTCAGGAGAAAAGATGATGGTGGTCAGAGGTGGCCAACTGCAAATGAGCTCAATTTTCTAAACCCAAAAATAAATTCAAATAGCTGAACTTAGCACAGTGCACTATATATGAGAGATGAGTCAACACTGAAGCTACTATTTTCTGTGTCTTTCCCTTCAATTTTTAAAGAAACATTATACACCTGTTACAAAAACAAAATATTTGTTTGGGGAATGTCACAGTGCAATAATAGTTGGTGAGTAGAGCTACAAAACAAGAGTTCCACTGGGCAAAAGGTGTCAACTTGAAGTAAGATAATTTATAAAACCATGTTTTCAACCATATCTTGAACTTGAGTGAGTCTTAAAACTGCCAAGAAATGCTGCTATTAGAAAATGCTAATATTTAGACAACTCACTAACACTATAGGGAAGACACACTGAATTTGAAGAAAATAGCCAGTGTGATTTTGGGGAAACTAATGGAGTGTAATATTTGTGTGACATCAAATTTCACAAAAACATGAAATTCTACAAAAAGTAGTCAGAAGTCTGCTGCTAATTAAGAGGTATATGGTGTTAATTTATTTTATCTCCCTTCCCACACCCATGTTTATTTCCTTCTGTGGACTTGCACTACGATATAGATGATTTGAGTTTCTCAATACTCCCTCATGACACAGAGTTTTCATATTCCATACCCTTCTACCTCCTTACCCATATCTTTCCTCTCACCCATCAACACACATATTAATGATTTTTTTTATAATTTATGTCAACCCTCTTATTTATTTTATTATTATTTTTGGCTGCGTTGGGTCTTTGTTGCTGTGCGTGGGCTTTCTCTAGTTGCAGCGAGCGGAGGCTACTCTTTGTTGCAGTGCGCGGGCTTCTCATTGCGGTGGCTCCTCTTATTGCGGAGCACGGGCTCTAGGTACACAGGCTTCAGTAGTTGTGGCACACAGGCTCAGTAGTTGTGGCTCGCGGGCTCTAGAACACAGGCTCAGTAGTTGTGGCGCACGGGTTTACTTGCTCCGCGGCATGTGGGATCTTCCCGGACCAGGGCTCTAACCTGTGTCCCCTGCACTGGCAGGCAGATCCTTAACCACTGCGCAACCAGGGAAGCCCCCAACACACATATTAGAGCTTTGTCCCCTTCTATCTCTTCCCCTCTGAGCCTACTGTTTTTCTAGTATCAATGCATAGTTGAAATGTAGCCTGTTGAACACGAATTTTAGAACCCCAAAATTGGATTCAATTCTCAACTCTGTAGAAATAAACTCTTAGTGAAAGTATTATAA
This sequence comes from Delphinapterus leucas, assembly GCF_059928025.1. NCBI lineage: Eukaryota > Metazoa > Chordata > Mammalia > Artiodactyla > Monodontidae > Delphinapterus > Delphinapterus leucas. Next base: position 8,189,417 of record NC_143146.1, read on the forward strand.
CAATAACGCTAACATCAAAGATGAAATAACAAGCGGATATGAAAAGTAGTTTTCTGCATATGAATGTTGTTATTGGTAAGGTGCTATCACACTCAGGTATGGATGCCCATGTGGAACTACCCTAATTTGAAACTTTCAGATGTAGTATCTAGTTAATAAAGGGAATTCTTGTGAAATTCCAGAACCCACATGCAGGATTTTGGAGAAATCTAAAACTTCTAGATTAATGGCTAAAAACAAGATGAGATCATGGATGCCTTTTATTTTTCCTACCCAGTATTTTTGGAACAACTTTGCTATGTTTGATTAATTTCCAGATTTATGAGTTGACCTCCTAAGGTAGAATCCAGAAAACTTCTTAAGAACTTGAATTCAAAAGTGAGCAACTTTAAGAGGTAGGTCCATCCAAAAGTAATTTTGTCCCCAAAGGCAGTAGTGGCTGGGCATCAAATTGTGAGGGCAGCAGCAATCCAAAGTCCCCAGCACAGAGCCACCTTCAATCAGGCAATGGCAGTCATGGAACTTCCCAACATTGCTCCAGGGGTGGCAGCAGCATCAATGATGCCTCATTGACTGAACTCTGCAGGAAAGATTTTGGTGTTATTCCTGGAAAGTTTGCTTGAAGCTTGGTTCTTTCATGTCAAAAAAGTTGTGAGCTACCATATATTCTTTTAATAGACACAATTTCTGCTCAATCACCCAGACTCAACTTTGGTTCCTGGCAACCAAGAACCATGACTAATGCATTCTTTCATACCAGTTTGCAACCACTGAAATGATATCCAGAGTAGGTGCACAAGCTGGAGGAATAAAGAGATGTTGAGTAAAGGTGAAACTAAAAGGTAAATACCCAGGAACTCATTTCAATTGGACAAAATGTCCCAGAGAAAAGAGAAAATTCTGTGACTCTCTCTCTCTCCAAGACCTGATAGGCTCAGCGACCCATAGTTAAGTAGAAAGATAATGAGAGAGGCATAGGGGGAAGAATGGTTACAGGTATAGCTAATATGGCAATTATGTGTGGAAAGAAACAATGAGTGTACACACTGATACGTGGAACCGCATTAAAATCAAATCAGTGAGAAGCTGACAGTTCTGAGAGTGTTTCTATGTCAAAACCACAGCTTGCCAGAAGTAAAAGAGACTATGACCATCTGAGACATAAAATGACCCTTGGACTCCAGCAGCCTACAAGCAGAAAGCAGGCTGAGAAAGCTGCTCGTCTCCAAGGAAGGTATATTCTCCAACTTCAGATATGGCCAAGCAGGAAAACGGAAAAGGAAGAGCCTGGAGACATGATGGACGGGTGGGCACCCGCAAAGAGCACCCAGAGCTCAATCGATGACTGTTCCCCACCCTTGGGGTAGAGGAACCAAACAGTCCAATTTAGTGAGCTTCCAGGCTGCTATGGGATAATGACGGCTGTTTGTTGCCCATCCTTCCCCTTCATGAATGAGAACATGTACTGCAGAGGTATATCAGGAGTATAAAGGGGAGGAGAGGATAGCCAGTTTTGTGTCTGCTGAGTTCACAAGTCTCGTGTCTCAAGCGCACTCCTGAGAACTGGACATGATTTAAATCTCTTGGGCTTTGAGTTGGACCCAGTGACTGGATCAGACTTTTAGGCCATCTAGCTTGGGAGGGAGGTTAGTGTGTTCTGCGTGGAGGAAGGAGACTGAACTTAATATTTTGTGAACTAAAGAGCAAGTGGTGACTGTCAACATTGCATTGATGTTGCTCACACGCATTTCTCACTTTCCATCAGGGCAATCAAAGAATCATGTTCTCTGTACTCAAGAAGTAAGGAGCAGTTAGTTAACTTCAGCACAGGACCCAGAGTGGCGGTGACGTCTAAGGCAATCCAGTGACCCCTTCTAGACACACAGCAAGAGCAAAAATAAAACCTTTCTTGCTTTAAGACACTGAGATTGGGAGGTTACTGTTTTTACTATAGTAAAACTGAGACCACCCTGATTGACAGAAATATCATGGAGTTCAATTTCTAACCATGTTCCAACAGGCCATAGGGGTGCCAGAGGAAGGGTAAGGAGGAAGAAAGACTGATATCACATGAAGAAATGAGAAATGCTTTCTTAGAAAGAAGATTTTGGATCAAATATAAGATCCAGAGCTACAGAGCAAGAGGATCTAACCTTGCACATGCAAAGACAAATCTAAGTGCAATTTTAACATGTGTTTGAAAGTGAAATCATGATGTTGTTTAGAATTTAATTTAAATCCTAATTGACATGCACAAATAGTAAAAGAGAGAGAACCACAGCACATGATCCACTCTCTATGTACATGTATATACAATATACACTCACATGCAGAAAAGCAATGAATACAAACCGAGAGGAGGTCCTTCTGAATTAGAAATATGTTGACAATATTAAAACTCCTTTAAACTGTAATTTGATTTATAACATTGATTTTATCCACACTATCAAGATAGAGGTGAAAAATGGGAACCCTGCTCAGACAAGTTTCCACCTAGGTTCACAGGTAGCATAGACTTTGAAGTTCCCTACCTACTTGCTCACCTTATACAACAGTCCTTTTGCTATCACTATAATCACACTCCTTATATTTACTTTCTCTTGAGAGTAAATATTTCCAACTTATTCTGATTTACATTATTATTTTCTTAGTATTTTTCATTTTTTCAGTGATGTTACAAATGTAAATTTATATCCAGCCTTGTCCGAATTAATACAAATTTTTATTTCTCCAAGCAGGTGAAAAACAAATTTCACTTTTCTAAATTATGCTTGCTTAACTAACAAACAAAAATAAATAAATAAGCATACCAAAAAAGGAAAATCAAAGAACATTTACTTCAATTAAAAAAAAATCAAAACCAAAATATGACAAAAATGATCATAGAATTAGGGAATAAAAGAGCTATATTGTTCTGGTTGAGGAAATATCCTGATAAAGTAAACAAAGAATAGAATCAAATGCTCATATCTTTGAATGAAACAAATAAACTACAACAATCAAATCTCATTTATCATTCTGTACATGCTATGAAAAGAGACCACTGAGAAAGTTCCAAGCTTGTGAATTGCACTGTTCTCTTTTAACTCAAAGTTTATTTTTTCTTCTCTATTTTTTTCATTTTAAACTTCGTTTTTAAAAGTTTAAACTGCATAAAGATATCTACCCACAAATATAAAATTTATTTTCTAGGTTAAATAGGGTATAAAATTAAGGTCCCAGCTAATGATGAAGGTATCTATCTATACATGTGTTTATTCTCAGGGGGACCAACTCTCTCACTTTAGTCTAGATAATACCAGTCTCCTCCACTAGTCAAACAGCAAATAACGCTCAACATAAATGTCAACAGAAAGAGAGGGTGTTATTAAGCAAGAAACACGATTGGGACTAACGTTGCTTTGCAAAGCAAGCACGGGAAAGTAGACAATTTAGTTGCTAAAACAAAAATGGGTTTTGAGACTGGGTCAGATACAGAACTTGAATAGCAGAAGTTGTTACATTTGACATGGAAAGGGTTAAAAATCAGTTCTTGGACAAAGCTGCTAGGATTTTAGAATGGCAGGAAATTAGAGTGGATTCCAAGTCTGTCCAAGGAAGTTCTTTTTCCTGGCTTTATTTCAATATTTGATAAATAAAATATGCAGTTATTTAAATGATAAGTTAACAGGTAATCATAAAAAAACAGTGGTTTTGAAAAGGTGTAAATGAAGGGGAAAAATGGTAGATATCATATCATATTTAGAGAAACACCATCTTAAAAATATTCCTAGGGAGAAAGTCTCAGAGCTAGAGTCAGGAGCTTTAAAGGGACTAGAGTTCACTGTACAACAGTGGTTCTCAACCCAGGTGATTCTGACACCTCCCACTTCCCACCTCCAGAACGTTTGGCAATGTCTGGAAACATTTTTGCTTGTCACAAGGGATGCCATTAAACATCGTGCAATATATAGAACAGCCCCCCAAAACAAAGCAATTTTTAACACAAAATGTCAGAAGTCGAGGATTGAGCAATTCTGTTATGGACAGCTCTAGAATTCCAGAATGGTACTATTCATTAGGCTCCCAAATCAAAAAGAAAAAACAATATACTAGATGTTGGGTATGTTCAGAAAAGTTTCTTTAAATACAAAAGAAAGATAATTTTCTTCTTAGGAACATCCATATAGTATTTTATCACATTAAAATAACTCTAATGAGTATGAGTGCTTTGGTTTTAGCCAGACCTCAGTTAAAAAATACATTTTGCTAATTATGAGTTTTTACTTTGGGCACATGCACAAAGCTCTCTAATCCTAGTTGTCTCATCTCTGAAGATGGACGTTGTGATGCTTCCATTTTAGGGATGCTATAAAGAGTATAATGACAGTATTTATAAGGACCACACAGAGCAAATAATAGCAATTGGTATTATTATTGTCATTATCACTATTTTATATGGGGTAATATAAGCCACTCAAATCCTATGCAGTTAAAATTGGGAAAGTTTAAAGAATATCGATAACATTCTACTGGAAGGTACCAATAAGAAAGAAGAGACCAGAAAATTCATTATTGTTCTCAAGTCTCAAAATTTCCAGTTCATGTGTTTCCTTCCAGAAAGTGCCCTTGATATAGCATCAAGGAACAGTAACCTAAGAACAACCTGTCTCCCATATGAAACAAAGAAAAATGTGGATAAAATAGATATTTGGTGTATTTAAACTGATGGATTTCCTCAATGCAATGGGAGAGTGTCCTGTCTTGTACAAAACCTAAGGGGAACCTCAACAGATCACATCTTCTATAATCACTTCCCTTTGAGTGGAGGTGGAAACTATGATGTGCTTCTTACCAACAGAATAGGTCACTCCCATGGTTATGTCCCATTATATAAGGCTCCAACCTAGCAGCCTGGAGAGAGGGACTGTCTTGCTGGCCTTGAAGAAGCACACAGCCACGTTGTAACCTGTTATGAAGAGGGCCATATGGTTGGCTGAGGGTGGTCTCTAGCCAACAACTGGTAAGAAACTAGGACCCTCAGTCATACAGTCAAAAGAAAATACATTCTGCCAATGACCTGGATGATTTTGGAAGTGGGTTCTCTCCAGTAAACCCTCCAAATGAGAATATAGCCTGACTTCAGCATGGGTAGACCCTGGGCAGAGAACTCAGAGAAGCCTCGTCTGGGTCCTTACCCAGAGATTGTGAAATAATAAATGTGTGCTGTGCAAACCCACTAAGTCTGGGATAATTTTTTTTTTTTTTTTTTTTTTTTTGCGGTACGCGGGGCTCTCACTGTTGTGGCCTCTCCCGTTGCGGAGCACAGGCTCTGGACGCGCGGGCTCAGCGGCCATGGCTCACAGGCCCAGCCGCTCCGCGGCATGTGGGTTCTTCCCGGACCGGGGCACGAACCCGCGTCCCCTGCATCGGCAGGCGGACTCTCAACCACTGCACCACCAGGGAAGCCCTGGGATAATTTGATATGCAACAATAGAAAACTAATATAGAAGGACTGGCCAAAAATATAGAGTATCTCTAAAGTGAAAGTAAAAGCTTGGATATTTAAGGTATAAAGAATTACAAATAAAGCTAGAACATGAAGGGGTTCCATGGATCATGGATCCACACTAGGTTGGACTTGATAGTCCTATTTTACAATCTTACAGATTTAACACACACACACACACATACACACACACACACAAGTATTGAAAATATTTTACTAAGAAATTGCAACTGAATCTACAACATCTATGTTTTCATGAAAGAATTCTATACCCTATGGAGATAAATGAGAACCAATTAAGCCAATATACGAAGCAGGAACTCTTTTATTTGGGAATACTCCTACAGCGTATTATCATGCCAGTAAGCTGGATGCTTCGTGTGAATATTTCAAAGTTATTAATGTCTTCGTAAATATTATAAGCACACGAACTTCACCATGAAAACTTAGGATGCATTCATTCACTGATGAAACATAATATCAAATTAAATGGGCTTAGGAAACACCCTCTTGAAGTTGAAAAATGTTGACGTCAAGGTCAAGTTTTACAGGAGAGCTTGGCTACATTATACCCTACATTTTTCATCAAAGGCATGGAAGGGGTATTTTAATTAATTCAGGAAATATATCATTCATGGAATTATATGTAAGTATAAAAGGAAGTCACTTAACCTGATAACAGGAGGAAAGAAAAACGTGAAGCAGCATTAGATTTCTGCAGGTAGTAAAAATAGGCAAATATGTAAGAGAAACTTGGGTGCAAAATGAAAGATGAGGCTTTTTTATGAAGAGAGAGGGACTCTTCCCTCTCAACCTAGTCATGTTCTCTGCATGCTTCCTTCATCACATTTAAGTCCAAAGAGGATTTCAAATGATGACTGGTGACGTTACTCATCTAAGAAACACACACAGCTCTCAGGACTCTGCATCCTTATTACAACTAATGATAAAACAACTTGTGGCAACATTTACACTAATTGGCCTGTTTGGTACAAATGCATCAGGCTGATATTTTTGATGTCATGGTGAATGCTTTTTTGATACTGAAATTAAAACACACATACAAATAAATAATTAGGTAGAAATACCTCCCTAATAATTTTTAACAGGATGAAGTAACAACAGCAATAAGGATGTGGTCTGAAAAGAACCACAGGGGAATGAGTAAATCTGGATCAATGGTAGCTTCCTAGTCTATAAAATACAATAATGTGTATATATTTATCGTGAGAATTAAAGTAGATCATGTTTACAAAAACGTAATGTCTTACAAATGGAATGTGACCAAGTATTGTTGTTGCTGGGTTTAAGTTATCCAGTCTCTAAAAAACACAGCCATAATTTACTTCAGTGCAAATGGTAGCCACCAGAGAATTCTTGCAAAGGACCCAGTCTTGATTGGCTCTCAATAAAACTGGTTTTAAAGAGGGACTTCCCTGGTGGTCCAGTGGTTAAGACCCCTCACTTCCACTGCAGGGGGTGCAGGCTCGATCCCTGGTGGGGGAACTAAGATGCTGCGTGGTATGGCCAAAAAATAAATTGGTATTAAAGAAATATTTCTTTTTCATTAAAGATGCCAAGACTGGATGAGCAGAGAAAGTTGCATGTCTTCTTCCAAATCAGTGATATCATGACACGAAAGTTCTTCCTGCGACAAATCATTGCAGTGCGGAATCAAAAGGAAGAAAAACCCAAGGTTGTACTACTTTGAAGGTCTCTGTGGACTAGAAGATTCATGATAAAGCAAGAGACTGAAGAGCAAAGCCTAGTATCAATAACAGTCACAAACCTCTGAACTGTCCCTATCACCTTCGACCCATCCTCCCAGGCAAGTGCCAGGTTTAGAAACAGCCGTTTTCTCCCTTCTTGGCAAACATGAGGAAAGAACTGGGTCAGATGACACAGATACTTTCTTGTATTCTTGCTCCCATAATTATAAAAATGAAAAAGTGTAACAACAACAAATTTAGGGACAAGTGAGTTTCCTATTATGGACTTCAAATGGTTGTGGTATTAGCAGTATTAGTAATCTACCAATATATAGCTTCACGTGACTCAAATGAGGTAGATAAACAAATTCAGATATCCCTACAAGGCAAGGGCCTCCTGCAGTTTTCTCTGCCTCCTGAAATTGCAGCAGTGAAATGGCATAATTCACCGAGTCTCTAGAGTGTCATAGTTTGATGGCATTTCACAGCCATGGTACATCACGTTACATTATGTTCACAGTGTCACCACAAAAGCCACAGCACCATAAAGTGATAACATTGCATAATGAGACATACAAACTCAATGTACTGTGACATACAAAGAAATCAAGGCAGCATATCACTAAAAGTACCCCAGTTTGGAAAGGGGTGCCAATGAGCATTTCAAATGAATTTACAGATCATTCATTTCCTACATAATTCTACTGTATTTAATTTCTGTGCATCTGCAGGCTTCCACAGAGAAATTTAAAGCTGAATTTGCGAGCTGTGCAGTTGCGTGGCCATATTTCTTTTCCAGAGGAAGCCATGGAGTAAAATGTAAATATGTAGCATAAACTATTTGAAGGAATTCAAAGAAGGGCAAGTATGTCTTTTTAAAGGGTGGTCTCTCTGTAGAGATTGTGTGCAGGGCCACACATTCCGTAAATGAACTGGCACAATTCTGACCTGTCAACAGTAAAAAAAAAAAAAAAAAAAAAAAAAAAAAAAAAAGACGTCCCTTTAAAAGAAAGACGTAGCAATTATAAAAGGATTAAAAGGTAGGATTTATCTGGAAGGGCTACAAAGAACACAGAGTGCTGGGTAGACTTAGACACTAAAGCAATAAGAAGTTCCTCAACAATAATCTTTTATTATAGGAGGAACAGTCCCAGCTGACACTGCCCCAAAGCGCTGAGCAAGTTACTATGGGAACACTCAAGAACCAAACTTCTAATAGCAAACCACTGACAACACTGCCTTTGCATCTCACACAAGAAGGATAATAATGCTCTCTCATGTATGCTGTTGAGTAAAATTCCACACCAGTTGTAGTGAGTGCAAGGAAGATGGAGTTAATGCCAGTTAGGAATGAGTATCTGATGGTGTAACTGAGCAGGGGTGTCTGTAAGTGATTTGCAAAGTAGTAAAATATGATGACTGAGTTAGACTAGAAGATATTCTAAGGTAAGTTTAGACCTTTGAGTGTACTGTTTTTTAAACTTTAAGGTATCATTTTCAAAACTGACCAAAAAGTTTAGGAAACTAGATTTAAAATAACATTTAAAAATGGAACAAATTTTTAAAAGACTATGATTTACATATATGCAAATTAAAAACCCTACCTTGTGTATTTAGGGTGGAAATGTGTTTCACCATCCCCTTACTTTTGACTCCATCCTATTTGAACTTTAAGAAGACCTGAAAAGTCAGCACTGCTTCTGACCTAGGGACATTTGTGGACCTTACCAACTAGTTCTATCTATTCCTTTTCTCCCCAGTTCTGAAAATATCTCCTTGTTTACTATGCTATGTTTGGCATGCTGTCTTGGGATGGAAATGGGCATGGCTACAAAATGATTGAGAGTGTATTTAGAAGTTAAAATAGAAATGAAATCATACAAATTATAGTTATGTTTTCAAATAAAACACATGCTAGTTTTCCATTATCTTTTGTGTGTGTGTTAAAACACATAACATGAGATCAACCCTCTTAAATGTTTAAGTGAACAGTACAGTGTTAATTATAAGTAAAATCTTCTAAATCAGATGTCTAGAACTTTTTAGTTTGCATGACTAAAATTTTATACCCTTGTAATAGCAACCTTTCATTTCTACTTCCCCCAAGCTCCTGGCAACCACCATTCTGCTCTTTCCTTCAATGAGTCTGACTACTTTAGGTACCTCATATAAGTGGGGTCATGCAATATTTGTCTGTCCTGGCTGATTTTACTTAGCATGATGTTCTCAAGTTTCATCCATGTTGTTGTTTGTATATGACAGGATTTCCTTCTATTCTAAGGCTGAATAGTATTCTATTTTATGTATATACCACATTTCTTTATCCATCCATCCAGTCACAGGCATTTAGGTTGTTTCTACCACTTGGCCATTGTGAATATTACTGCAGTGAACTTGGAAACATAAATATCTCTTCGAGGTCCCATTCTCAGTTCTTTTGAATAAATACCCAGGAGTAGGACTGCTGTCATGTGGACGTTCTATTTTGAATTTTTACGGAAGCTCCATAGTGTTTTCCATAGTGGTTTCACCATTTTACATTCCCATCAACAGTGTATAAGGGTGCCAAATTCTCACATCCTCATGAAAACACCTGTTATTTTACATCATTTTAATAATGACCATCTTAACGGGTGGGAGGTGATACTTCATTGTGGTTTTGATCTGTATCTCCCCAATAATTAGTGATTTTGAGCATCTTTTCTCAGCTCATATAACTGCTTGCTATTTGTATGTCTTCTTTGGAGAAATATCATTCAAGTCCTTTCTCATTTTTTAATTAAGTCACTGTTTCTTTGCTATTGAGTTGCAGGACTTCCTTATATATTCTGGAGATCAACTTCATGTCAGATATGTCGTTTTCAAATATTTTCTCTCATTCTGTGAGTTGCTTTTCACTCTATTGATTGTTTCCTTTGTTGTGCAGAAGAATTTTTTAGTTTGATGTAGTCTCACTTGTGTTTATTTGTTTTTGTTGCCTATGCTTTTGGTGTCATATTCAAGAAAACATTGCCAAAACCAATGTCATGAAGATTTCCCTTCTCCTAGGAGCTTTCTTCTAGGAGTTTTACAGTTTCAGCTCTTATTTTTAAGTCTCTGATCCTTTTTGAGCTGATTTTTAATGTATGTTGTAAGACAGGGGTCCAATTTTATTCTTTTGTTTGACCAGTAACCCTGACCAGTGTCAGGGTACTATGGCAAAACGATACCATGATTTTCCTAACGGCCTTGTTGCAGCTGGTTTTATGCTTACGTAAGATGAAAAGCCTTTAACTGGTTTCTGGATTTCTCGCAAAGGAAATTGGTGTATGTACTGTTATTGAATCTGTGTTTCTGTGGAAGGAATTAAGGAAGGTCTGGGGCTTCCAATTTTGACATCTTACTGATGTCACTCCTGTATCGCTATCTTTTATGCCCAACCTATTTGCAATCAGGGCATTTGCGGGGTAGGTATTACAATTCATAGATCTGTAAACATCCTTCTTTATCTGGAATGCATCTGATCCTCAGCCTTACAGAGGGCATAAAGCAAAACAGATTCCACATATAAGGCTAAAAAATGAGCGCATCGGGCTTCCCTGGTGGCGCAGTGGTTGAGAGTCCGCCTGCCGATGCAGGGGACACGGGTTCGTGCCCCGGTCCGCGAAGATCCCACGTGCCGCGGAGCGGCTGAGCCCGTGAGCCATGGCCGCTGAGCCTGCGCGTCCGGAGCCTGTGCTCCGCAAAAGGAGAGGCCACAACAGTGAGAGGCCCGCATACCGCAAAAAAATAAAAATAAAAATGAGAGCATCTGGATGATTCATGGCATGAATCCACTGACAAGAAAACCTTAGATATCATTTTAGAGCATTTGGTAGCAAGTTTCCTGATCCATTTATTCATCATAAAAAAGAAGAAATATTAAAGATAAACATATTATGTGAAAACTGTTTGCTCCAACTTAAATTTAGCATCCCTAACTAGTCCTCCAATTTTTCAGTTCAGTTCTACTTGCTCAAATCCTGTTAATGTGTGTTCTAATATATTATATAACTTCTGTACTTATGACATGCCCTCTAATTATGGCAAGAACCTTTAAAACTAAAGTAGCATTGAGTTACAAAATTAATTATTCAAACTTGTATCCAAAGTAGAGAAATGCACAAGTTAACCTTTGGCAAATACAGGCTTATACATGTAAAAAACCTTCATTTAACAACACCCATCTTGGAAGGATAGAATCAAGGACAATTGACCACAAGTAATGATTCATTAACAGTAAATCTGTTTTGGGCTCAAGCTCCCAGAAAGACAATATCAGGAACCTCTGATTTCTCCAAGATCTATAGCACATGACAGTCCCAGGGTGTCTGACAAGGTGTTCATACAACACATGTCACTGTAAATAAATGATCACTCCTCTCTGAGCAAGACACAATCTGTTTTCTACTTTAATCAAGGTCACAGTACAATTACTGCATCTGAGTTTCCTCCCCCACCTCCTTCCTCTCTATTCTCTTTGCCTAGAGAACAAGGACACAGTCATGACTTATTTAGACCTCCTCTTCAGCACCTAGAGACCTCAGGCAAGGGACACACTTGGTAAAGAGACTCAGTAACTGTGGAGTGCTGGTGTCTTTTTTTCTTTTTTTAATTCACTCTGTAATTTGATTGGATTTTTCTTCTCCACTCTCATGATATGGCAAACCTTAGTCCAGGGAAATTAGAGAGAAGATTCTTCCCCAGGATTATGCAAGTCCCTACCTCTTTGTCACCCCTCTTCAACACTCCAGGAATTAGAGGAGTCTGGAAAACAATTCCACCATTTTTATTCCTTTTTCTGTGTAAGGACTGGGAATCCAAAGAGGTTTCCCTTTCTCTAGCCCTCAAATTATCAGGGCTTTCCCCCAGGTGTTCTTCTAAGGCTTTTTCTGGTCAAAAGGTTTATGGCATCAATTCTGGGCAACTTCACAATAATACAAGATAGGTACTTTTCATTAAAAATGTGGTAGAGCTGTTTTGCTTGTTATGTGTAGTGATAATAAAAATGCTATTTGGTTGTTTGTTTTGTTCATGTTTTGTTTCTACGCCCATTACAATATACTCATTAACACTGGGTTTATCCATCATGTTTTGATAATTTCAGAGAAATTTTCTAATCTTCTTAGTACAATTAGTATTTGTTCACTCTACCTTTTTTAAAACTACATTTCTAATAGTGTATTATTCTTATTTTATCTTACTTTATTTTCTTTAGTTCTGATCTTTTTAACCAAACAAAGATTACTCATTAGTTGTGTTTCCAAAGGAAGAGTGATTTCAAAAGATTCATTATCAACTGATGCTGCCTACAAATTCCAAAGTTTGAAATATACATAGGTGAGTTCTTTACATGCTTGAAAACATCATGTCAGAATTTAACTAATGCTTAAACCATGTGTACACTGTGAAACAAAAACTTATCAAGATAATTCAAATTGGACTGAGATTTAAAAAAGGCTTTATATGAAATGGCCAAGCAATCAGAAAGAAACGCTTTTTTTTGGCTAAAAAACTTAATATCCTCACTTTTACCTTTATAAATAGACAAAGATATTTCATGAGAACAACACTCACTAAAAAGTATTTTTCCATGAAAAACGGATACAGAAAATAAATTGGCGGTTGCCAGGGGTAAGGGGTGGCGAAATGGGTGAAGGGGCTCAAAAAGTAAAAACTTCCAATTATAAAATAAATAAGTCATGTGAATGGAAGGTACAGCATGGTGACTGCAGTTAGTAATACTGTACTGCATATCTGAAAGCTGCTAAGAAAGTAGATCCTAAAAGTTCAAAAAAAAAATTGCAACAAAGTATGGAGATGGCTGTTATTGTGACCATTTTGCAATATATACAAATATCAAATCATTATGCTGTACACCTAACTATAAGGTTATATGTCAATTATTCCCCAATAATAATAAAAAAAATCACCAGACATTGCCATATGCCCCCTAGCAGCAAAATCACTCCCACTGAGAAACAATGCTCTAGAAATTAACCAGTAATGCCATTTCCAGTCTTTATTCCTGCAAAAAACTGTTTCTTCATGAAAAATTTTACAAGCTTTCTACAAGGTTTGAATCCCAATTATCTATAAGTAATCTTTTAACAATCTCTCTATGGATATAGTCACTCATTTATCACTCTATTCAATTTCTTTGACCTCATTTTTCTGATTTTATTTAGAAAGCTTGTTTTCTTTATTTTAAGTTTCAGATCAAAAAAGTAAAATGAAAACAAAAGTTTTACAATTTGCTGATATAAAAGTGTACATAACGGACTTACAAGGGACAAATGTATGTCATACACATTTGTCAAAGAATTTTCCACTTTTATTCAGTTAGGGTTCAAACAACTGCATATAACCTTCAGATCCCCCATGGATTCTACAGCAAGACAAGGAGAAACAGTCTCTGGAAGGGCGCTCTCCTGCCTGTTACAAGGATGGAGTGTCACTGTATATTTTCCATGTGCTATGAGTAATGAAAAGGACAATCAGATTGGACATAAGAAAGATATCCTGAGCTGACATCTTTGCAGCAGATGTGGAAGACTTTTTATTACTAATAAAGAAACATTTATAAAGACGCTGGTCTTAAAAGGAAAATCAAATGTTGCATTTTGTACTATACTGGACTGTGTAATAAACCTTCCTCTCTTATGTTTGAAACTGTGTTTCTGTATGATGACAGTGACATTTTATGTATTTAGTGCACAGTTTTAACAGCTACTAAATATTCATAATGCTAATTTTAAGTCACAGCATGATTTGTTAATTCTTATAACTCTGCCAAACCTTGATAAATTGGGCTAAATTTGAACCAGATTTTCTAAGCCTTGCAGGGACATATTAATTCAATATTATTACTGTCAAGCATAAAATATGTTCAGAAGCTTCCAGCATCATATCACATCACTTCAGAGCTGAACTGGCATTTCATTCCTTTAAACTAACTTATCTGCCATTGAAATAACCAATAACGGTGTCTATTGTTCTTGCATTTAATGGGGTTCATTCTCCTGACCAAAATTGTAGAGTAGGAAAAGGAAATAGGGAAAATTCTTTTGAGAAAAGTAATAGCTTAGGTAGTTAATAAATATGAACTCCCATGTTTCACAAAATTTTAAAATGTCAAGTAAGAAAAAGAAGCTAATTGTTGTTGGTCTACCAGATGCTAAATATGGTGAATGGCTCTAAATGAGCAAAATAGAGAAAAGTCTGTTCTTTTCTTAGGGACATTTCAAAGGAAGTACACATGGTTTATTGGATTTCTGTCATTAATCATGCATTGTAAGTAAGTCAATATCTATTTATATTGTCTAAGAAAATTTTATTTCCTGGCTATTAAGCTGTGTTATTTTGACATTATTCTATTTTCATGGTAAATCTGAACCTGATTTAGATTTAGATTTTGGAAAAGGAGTTTTCCTACTTTATTTTATCTGAGGGCAAGTTAATAGCACCTGTGGTTATAAAAATGTATAAATGTAACACTAAAATGATACTGAGTATCCATAACTTAAAGGATATATGAGACAGATAATTCTTCATAAGGTTCTTTTCTTGTGTTGTTCTGCTTATGACTCTCTGCCCAAATAACTATCTTTATCTCTTTATCCTAGATTCTTTCTCCAAACGTAGCCTCCTATCTCATGCATCTGGATCTTATCCCCTTTCACTTACTCAAGGATTTCTGCTTTGGAAATTGTGCTCCCTTTTACACACTTTCCATTTTTTGCTCTCTGCTACATCCTGCTTTAATACATGCCATTAAAAAAAAAAAAAAAAAAAAGCTTTCTTCGACCCCACTTCTTCCTCTGGCTAACATTTCATTTTCTGCTCATATTCAGAGCAAAACTTCTTGAAAAATGGCTGTTGGTCTCTTTCTCAAATTCCTCAACAACATACACTTTTTTTATTAAAAATGCTATATTTATTATTTTTTGCTTCTTTGTAATAAATTAGACTTTATTTTTTAGAGCAGTTTTAAATTCACAGAAAAATTGAGCAGAAGGTATAGAGATTTCCCCCAAGACCCCTCTCCCTAACCATCAACACCCAGCATCAAAGTGGTACCTTTGTTACAACTAATGAACCTACCAGGTTGGCCAAAAAGTTCGTTTGGGATTTTTCGTAAGATGTTTCAGATAAGATCAATACGCTGATACATCATTATTAACCAAAGACTATAATTTACATTAAAGTTCACGCTTGGTGTTTTGTATACTATAGGTTTTGACAAAAGTATAATGACAAGTATCCACCATTACAGTATCATGAAGGATAGCTTCAGTGCCCTTAAATTTCTGTGTACTTATCCTATTCATCCCTCTCTCCCCACTTATCCTTGGAAATCACAGAGCTTCTTTACTGTCTCCATAGTGTTGCCTTCAACATATCCCTTTTTAACCCATTTAAATGTTTCTACCAACTACTCCACAACTACTTCTGCTGGGATCACTAATCAAGATGGAGAAAAAATGGTAAGGCTTCTAAGAACCTAGAGACTCAAGCAATGACACAGTGGTGGCTTCCCTGGCGTATCTTTTCTTCATCTATTCCAGCCTGGGTACTGAAGAAGACATCAACCTGAAGGCATCAAGGAGCACAGACCTAAAAAGCCAAGGGAAGCTGCTCTATCTAAGCGAAGGACTGGGAAAGTAGCATCCTGCCAATACAAAAAACTTTCAGACACGTACCTTGAATAGAACCATGGACCCAGCATCACCACTGTCAGCAAAGGCAAAATTGAAAGCCCAGATTTCCAACTTTGCCTATAGCTATGATGATGCTCACTTATCCCTCACCAGGGTGGTCTCAAAGAAGACCATTTGGGGATCTGGGAGTTTCATCCTCACCTAGAAGTAAGGAGTTCCCCCTACACACACACATAACCAAAGTGTCAATGGAGACCACATGAAGAACAGTTATGAGGTTCCCCTCCAGTCCCAGCTAAAATGGTCACTGCAGAGGCCTGCTGGGGAGCCTGAATTATCACCCCACTCAGCAAATCATGTTAGTTTTCTTGCTGACATGGTGTCAGAGAAGGACCACTAAAACAGAAGATTAAATAATATCCAGATTTTTGTGACGTAATATCCATAATGTCCAAGATACATCCAAAATCACTTAGGCCAAAAGCCAAAAAAATCTCAAATTAAATTAGAAGAAAATCAACAGACATCAACACTGTGATGAAGGATGTCAGAATTATCTGACAAGGAGTTTAAAGTAGCTATTGTAAAAATACTTTAATGAGCAATTACTAATATGCTTGAAGGAAATGAAAAAGTAGAAAGTCTCATCAAAGGAATAAAAAATGTCACCAAAAAAATGGAAACTTTAGGAATGAAAAATACAAAAACTGAAGTTAAAAAATGCTATGAATGGGTCCAACAGGAGAATGGAGCTGACACAGGAAAGAATCAGTTAACTTAAAGACAGAAGAGAAAAATTACACAATCTGAACAACAGAGAGAAAACTGATGGAAGAAAAATGAACAGAGCCTCAGAAACCTGTAGGACTATAACAAAAGATCTACATTTCATGTCATCTGAGTCTCAGGAGGAATGGAGAAAGAGAGTAGGGCTGAAGATGTATTCCAATAGCTAATGGCTAAAAACTTCTTAAATCTGAAAAAAGACATAAACCTACAAAGTTAAGAAGCTGAGCAAACCCAAACAGGATAAACGCAAATAAATCCATGCCAAGATACATAATAATCAAACTTCTGAAGACCAAAAGTTGAAGAAACAAATCTTGAAAGCAGAGAGAAAGAAATGTTGTCTTACCTATAAGGTATAAACAATTCAAAAGATAGTGGATTTCTCTTCAGCAACCTTGGAAGCCAGAAGGAAGTGGCACAACATTCTCAAGTACTGAAGGAAAAGAAGTATCTCCCTAAACAAATAATAAGTGAAAAAATAACTTCTGAGGTTGTGATTTTTTAAAAAACGTGTGGCCCTTGAATGTATTATTTTGTGAGTGATAGACCCAAGCAGCAAAGCTATTCTCCCTTCCAATCTTAAGTGTTGCCAAATATCTTCATGAGAGCTGAAATTTTTATTCTGATATCTAGATTATTTCAAATGCATATAACCTTGATATTTTAATAAAAGAAATTTAAGCGTTGATGGCAGAGCATTATATTAAGAAACAAAATATCTGTATTCAAATACTTGCTCATCCTCTTAGTAACTACCAGTAAGTATTTCTGATAAGGACCCTGTATCTCCAAACCTTAGTTTCTTCATCTGTTAAATGGGATGATGGTATCTGCTGCATACCTCACCATGAGAATCAAAGAGGATAATATATAAAGTTGCAGTTTTTCAGATTGGATATATTTTTTGAAATTGTAGGACTATATGGAGGTGTGCATCACTTAATTTATTTAAAATATATTGAGCACAATTTTTCTAGGCCTGGAGGAACAAAGAGGTCAGTCTCTAACTTTAAGGTAGATAGTTAATTGGAGAGACAGACCTGAACACATTCCATAAAGGGCAACATGATGAGGCAAAATATGTTTGTAGACACAAAAATAAAGATCTATAGGAGCAGCAAGGACCTTACTGTAAACACCTGGATATTATAAGTCCAGGCACTGACACCTAGGTCATCAGATGGATTATTATTCTCTCCAAAGTTCAGTTTCCTCTTTGACAACATGGGGATAGAAAAAATGTATCCTTGGGCTTCCCTGGTGGCGCAGTGGTTGAGAGTCTGCCTGCCGATTTAGGGGACACGGGTCCGTGCCCCGGTCCGGGAAGATCCCACATGCCGCAGAGCGGCTGGGCCCGTGAGCCATGGCCGCTGAGCCTGCGCGTCCGGAGCGTGTGCTCCGCAACGGGAGAGGCCACAACGGTGAGAGGCCCGTGTACCGCAAAAAAAAAAAAAAAAAAAAAAAAAGAAAAAATGTATCCTCTGAGAAGGGTTGTGCAGCTCAGATAAAGGCAATGAATGTGAAACATTCAGCCAAGAGTGTGACACACAGCAGCATTCTACAAGATGAGAGATTTATTACTATAGTTATTAATCACAAGATTATTCATCGGGGTGGCATTCACATGACATAAGTTTTGGGGAGTGCAGGTTTTCTAGAGGCAAGTACATTATGAATTACAAGTGGATCCTAAGCTGATAAAGCAGAACACTGAAAGTCAAAGAGTTAGAAAGCTTCAGGATAAGTTCAGTATTCTAATAGGGTTGAAATACAACATAAATGACAAAAGGACTCCTTGGCAATTTGACTTTAGATCATATTATTGGCAATAAGGAGCTATTAAGGGTGCTAGAGTACAGACTGAGCATGATAATCATTGCATTTCTTAAAGGCGATTCTGACGGCAGAGAGAACGTCACACATAAAAGTCCAGAGGCTGGAATCAGGAAAATCAATTACAATGTTGTTCCAATAACCCAGGCAGCAGATGATAAAGGCCTGAACTAAAGAGAGAAGTGAGTATATACGATGACAGGTACCAGCAGCGGGAAGAGATCTCAGATAATGCAAGTGGACTGATTCTTCGAGAAGAATCACACACAGCAGTGATTAAAAACACAGCAGGAAAAGGTTTCCTGAACTTGACAATTTTACCACCACAAAACCTTGACCTGAAAGAGCCTGAGAACTGTGCTAATGACACAGGTCATCTATCTTAGATAGTCTTTAATTTCGCTTTTGTGTCCAACAACCTTCACTCCCTCAAGAGCAAATATGATGACTTATTGACTCTGGCTGGGAAAGCAAATATCCTGAATGCCTAGTTATTGACACTTAAGAATTACGTCTTTTCTAATGACTCTGTGGGTGTGATATTTAGTCATGGGAGTGCTTAATTTGTGATTTTGATACACCAAGATCCTTCTTGCAGCTGAATTTTGCCTGCTGATGTCACTGTCTGCAGAGATCCCATCCACATACGCTGCATGCAATTTCCTGTTCTGTACTCTACATAATTGAATGATGCCCTCAGCACTGGTTTTCCGATAAATATCACTCAGAATGACCTTGAAAATACCCTTTCTCCTTCAAATATGCCTCTTCTAGCTCTGGTCGTTAATCAAATGAACTAACATAATAATATTTATATTAATCTGAAAAAATTCCAAAATCGTGTAAATAAGATTTTCAGGCCAAATTGTTTTCTCTGGCACTGCTAATTATATTAAATGATAGTTTATTAGTATAAATATAAAATAAAGTATATGTATCCACATGAATGAACACGTTTATACACAATCTATTGATAGTATTTATGGACTGTTGCAATGGGCGAACACGCTTTTAAGGGCTTTATATGTATTATATTGTTTTAAACCATAAAAACTGGGTAATAGTATTAGCCTCATTTGACAGAAGAGTAAAGTGAAGCTTAGAAAGTTTAATGGCGCAGCTCAAAATGAGGACTGAGATGTCATGAATTTCATGAATCTGACTCAGAGTCCTTATTCCTGGTCACTATAATATGGCAGTGTGTATTCTGGCACATGCGTAGCTGTACAGATACAGGTGTATGCACATATATGTGTGCTTGACAAGATAAATGCTGTTGGCAATGCGTCAAAGCCCTGTTCTGAAGCTCTGAAACCAAGCAAAATGTCCAGTTATAGGCTGAGTTTATTTCTCTTCCTCTTGGCCCATCTATTCATAAATCTGAATTAAACTGCATGACAAATTCTAGCATTCTACTTTCATCAACAGTTATTAGCGATACCAATCAAATTAAATTTCCAGAAACCTCTTCATAATTTCTAAAAATAGCAAGATTTCAAATTTCAGTTTTCTACAGCAGCAAACTTACAAAATACCTGTAATTAGGACATCTTTAATTAGCTTAGGGAAGCATAAAGCGTAATTTTCAGGTCGCTCAGTTAGTTTGAAAGAAGTCTGAGTTACTCTGGACACCAGCCTGAGGTGTGACTACACATTAATGAGGGATTTAATAAGCAATTAAAAAAAATCAATCCTATGATTGTAGAGCAGAGGTCAAAAACTGGCAGGCTACAGGCCAGATTTTGCCCTCAGATACGTTTTGTTTGGCCCATATAACTTTGGCCTGTACATAGTTATAAATCTTTTAAAACAGTTGCCAACATTTGGAAATTGGGAGATACATAAAAACCTGAGTTTCTGGCTTCTTTGAAAAAGCCAGAAGATCTGGCAAGCTGGGCATTTTTTCCCTCATAGCAGCTCTAACTTGTATAAAGGTAATCTAGCAGCACTCCTTTACTGTGATTTTGTCCTTTATTGCTGGAATTTTGTTATATTTTCTAACACTCAGTCAGCTTTATTCATTTACATTACCTGTGCAGTCTCTCACAATTATTTCAGTCTTGGTATCCTGTCTGAAAATTCTAACTACTATTTGAGAATGACTGTTCATCTATCTGAATTTCAGATTTCCCTAACAGTATAGTGATAGGCATAATTCTGAGATGCCACCCACCCCCGAATCCAAGATTCCCAACCCCTGGTATACGTACACCTTCTCCTAGTTATTCAGTCAAACACTAGTCTAGGTGCTGCTGTGAAGGGATTTTGCAGAAGTAACTAAAGTCTCGGATCAGTTGACTTTAAGATAGGAAGATTACTGAGGTGGGCCTGATCTAATTTAGGGACGTCTTTAAAAGCAGATAATTTTCTCCAGCAGGTCACAAAAGGGGATGCCAGGGATTGCAGGACACTGGCAGGGCCCAAGCAAAGACCGCTGCTGAGAACCACCTTCAGGTCCCACTGCAGGAAGCCTGTATAAGCTGAGAGTGGTCCAGCAACAACAGCTAGAGGGAAATCGGGGGCCTGACTCTTACAGCCATCAGAAAAGGAATTCTGCCAAACCAGTGAACTTGGAAGAGAATCTTGAGCCCAAACGAAAACCAGAGTCATGGCTGATACCTGGATTTCAGCCCAGTGAGACCCTAAGCGGGGAAGTCAGATGTGCATGCCCAGACTTCCCACCTACGGAATCGGTGAGATACTACATTGTTATTGTTTTAAGCCTCTAGGTTTATGGTAATTTTTAAAGCAGCAAAAGAAAGCCAATACAATATTCAGTCATTCTCCCAGTCACTCTGATGCGAAACCTTAATATTAACATTAACATTTATTTCCAAGCTGTTGACGAAGTGTGTTGATTCTATTTACTTTGCTACATCACTGACCTAGCAGGAGCTCTTACCCTCCCACACCTGAAGTTCAGTTGTCCTTCTGCCTGGTCTCCATACCTCCAGTTTTTCCCACACACACAGATACATGATATGCAATATTTCTATTTTAAACTCTCAGAAGCACTTTTCAAAATCTTTATAGTGAATCCTCAGCACATATCTGGAAATCATCACGGTATGTTCTAGAACAATATTTCTACAGTGGGAGGTGTGGACACTCATTCCTGGATTTCAGAGTTCTCCATAAGCCTTAAAATGTAATGCTTTCACACATTTAGTAACTATGTTAAAAAATAACTGAAGTATATGTCTGACCATTTAAAATACAGGTTTATGACCAAGTACAGCCACTCAGTATTGGTCTCTTTCTTTATACTTGTTCGGATTGCTGGTCTCACCAGCATACGCTGTACTACACTGATTTTCTTTCTTTTTTTTTTTTTTGTGGTACGCGGGCCTCTCACCGCTGTGGCCTCTCCCGTTGCGGAGCACAGGCTCCGGATGCGCAGGCTCAGCGGCCATGGCTCACGGGCCCAGCCGCTCCGCGGGGCACGAACCCGCGTCCCCTGCATCGGCAGGCGGACTCTCAACCACTGCGCCACCAGGGAAGCCCTACACTGATTTTCTTAAACAGCGAAGTTAGGAATAAGGAAGGACTTGATGTGGAAGTGATGCTTGCTACAAAAAGTGAAGGCTGAATAATGTCATGGCAAAGTGTGAATGAAAATTTCATTGTACTTTAAATGGAAAACAAAATAGTTCTTTTTAAAAAGAACAACAAGTAGGACAAGGAGTGACCCATCATAGTATAAACTCACCCTATTTATTTTGTGATTAGCAATTTAGTTTCAACCAAAAACAAACAATTCAAAACAATGCACAATAACATTACTCTTATTTGTTGAATTTTAATGGCTCTTTCATTTTGTCATTGTGTTTGTGCCTAACTCATAAATTAGTTTTGGATTTATAGTAATTTTTGAGCTGGGAGTTTTTACCCAGTTTTATTTTTATATTATATTTTAGTAATAAAATACCAATAATTTAAGCTGACGTAGAGAAGCCAAAAAAACCAATGTCTCAGTTTCTCAGACTTTCCTTGTTTTCAATGTCCTTGGCAGTCTTAAAGAGGGCTGGTCAGGTATTTTGCAGAATGTGCCTCAATTGGGATTTTGCTAAACTTTTTCTCATGATTAGACTGTGGTTATGCTGTTTCAGAAGGAAGATCACAGAAGTGAAGCAACATTCTTAACACATCTTATTAAGGGTATAAATTATCAGCGTGACATCACCATTGATGGTTAACTTTGATCATCTGGCTAAGATTGTGAATAAATTACATAGCTCACCTCCTTGACAGCAAAATATTTATATAAATTATTTGGATTCTTCTGCATGATTTTTTAATAAAAATTTAGAGTATTAATATAAGGAATCCCATATTTCAGAACAACTGAAATCGAATATCTAAGAGACAGGCTCGGTCTTCTCAGGAATCCATTTATTATTTATATCTTTTTTGTAATTTGGCTAAACTACCAGTCTGATAACTTAGTATCCAACACCGTATCTTATAAAAATTAGATGTTCAGTGAAATTTTGTTGAATAAATTAATAAAGTATGACCACCTCAAATTTATTTATATAATGTATGTATATTATAAATAAATCTCAATAATTTTCCTCATCAAAAGGAGGCAGATAAAAAATAATATACACATCATGACTCCATTAATACATAGTGATAGAAAGCAGAGTGGGGTCAGCTAAACCGGGATTAACCAGAGAACTTTGGGGTGATGGAACTGTTTTATAATTTGACTGTGGCTAGTATTACACGGATGCTTACCATTCATCAAAGCTTATCAATAGGTGTCTTAAAATGTAATCACTTAATGAGTTAAATTATACGCCAATAAAGTTGACTTTCAGAAAGTAAAATATGGACCTATTTTCTAAGTTTTCTTATCAGATGACAGAGAAATACTTGAAACTGTGAGAAGAAATAAGATTAGGAAATATTAAAGATGGGTCTAAATTTAATCAATAAAGAGGAGTTTATCAGTAGTTGGCCAACAAAATTTATCTTCTCACTTGCCATAATAATGGAATTTAAAGAAGAAATGTGGCCTTCTATCTAGAGTATACGTTTCTAGTTCTCCTCTGTGAGTCATTATACAGTCATGTGATTAAGTCTTCACCAAACACATCTGGGAAGAACTGACATGTATAGCTTCTGCCTTACTTGCTTAAAAGAAAATTGTTTGCATGGCCCTCCCTAATTTCCTCTTCACGATCACTACAAGATGTCCTGTATCCAGCTTTGATAACAGAGATGAAGATATGAATCTAGATACCAGTGAAACTAAACCATTAAAGAAATCTGAATCACTGAATGCCCATGTGGAATAAAGCCTACCAGCCTGTCACCCAGGGGAGGTACAGGTAAGTGAATTAACATTCTTCTTTAAGCCACCGTGTTTTTGGTCTCTTATGAAAGCTTAGGCCTTTCTCTAACTGAAACCAGGAAGACCCAGGGCATTTCCTGTGGATGTCATAGAAGGAATAAAGGCAGAGAGCTGTATATGGAGGGCGGTGGGTAGACAGGACTCACTGCATTAGGAAAAGGGATTGGGATAAAGGAATGGAAAATTAGGTTAATGGAATGACCAGACTGTTGACAAACTTGTAATTTATACAGTTCCACTGGGGTTTAGCAATATTACAGAAGAAATGAATGATCGTGAACATTGCAGGGATATGTTGAAATCATTTCTTCAAGAAGATTAATCAGATGTATATAACTAATGGGAGAAAAAAAGATTCTAGTAAATAAACTGTAGAAATTATTTAGAAATAAAGTGATATGTACTAGGGCCAAGGAAGAGGCCATAAAAATAGAAGAAATGAAAAAGCCAGGATACATCTCGAAGACAAAACTGATGCAATGAGGTGATAGATTCTATAAAGGGATAAAAAAAAATAACTAAGGTACAAAAATTCAGACAATGTCGGTAACTGTTTGGAGAAACAAAGAGATAATCTCTGTATAATGAACATTTCAATGCTATTTTCATAGGAGCTATATTCTGCTAAACTTTTGGATTAATTTCACTAACCTAATCTTTTTAAATGGGTTGCCTGCATGAATTACAGTGTGATTCTGTATCTGAATTTAAATTCAGGATTAAATTCAAATTGTATTTGTTTGCCCTATGTTCTCCTTTTCAAGGAAGCACAGAAGTGCATCGAGCAGTGTAGGGGGAAGATGCCTTCCAAGAAGACAACTCTGCTGGGTCAGTTAATAAACAGACGCTTCCGGGATGTATGGAAGAAAAGGGCTTTCCTCTTGCTCTGAAGAGCCTGTAAAGAGGTGAGGTTTTATGAGAAAACATGGCAAAAGTAAGGGATTGCAAATATTCCGAATGGTCCAGGCATGAAGTGAGTATCTTAGGGAAATGAAACTGAAAAATATTCCTTTTCTTCCAATCTCAGTCCTAAAGCTCTATGTCAGATTCATATTATCCATTATCAGTTTGACAGCAGGCTTCCTTATTCCCTTTCTCCAATCTATCCCTCACATTTCCAACCATGTTATGCTCTACAATGTATACTGGAGCGAGCCCTCCTTGGTTTCCAAACCTCTGAGAGATCCCACCCCCATTGCCTGAAGAATATAGTTCAACATCCTTGCATGGCTGTCAAGGCTTTCTAACCTCTACTCCAAATTATCCCTTATCACCTGCTAACTCATAGCAAACATTACACTCTAGCTCTAAAATACAGCCTGCTGTTTCCTTTCTTTGTTCCCTCCCAGTCTACTCATCCTTTATCCTCACCTTCTGAAAAATCCACTCATCTCTAAAGGTTCAGATTAAATAGCACTTCTTTCTAGATCTTCTTATACTACATTTTTAATGTGATTTATCACCTTTTTCATTTATTATATTTAGTTGGTTGCATGACATTTTTCTGTGAAGAACTAAGTTATAATGCTCAAATCTGAAACTTTGTAAAATGTTTCTTTTTGGTTTTCTATATGCCTCCTCCCACCCTCTTAAATGAAGCACAAAAAATCTTTGCACTAAGAGAATAAACCACACACATTTATACAAATAAGTTGATATAATTGTTTCACTTTCCTAACCATTTAACTGGAGATTTAAAAGAAAAAAAACCTTACACGAATTTACTAAATGACATTTCCTTTTTACTTAATAGTAGACATGGCAATTTTCTGACAACTTCTCATACCAATTTGTAGGTGATGATAATTTTAAAAAGATGACCCTCCTAATATTGTCTTGCTTGGCATATTCACAATACAGAGAATGCAAATTGTCATTCTAAGAATAGAATAAAAACGAAGTAATATCAACTACAATAAAAATAAAATTTTTGTTCAGAATTTTTCTGAAAAGGAGTGACAGAAAACCCAAACTAATCTCATTTGAGCAAAAAAAAATTAAAAAAGCATTTTATAAGAAATATATTGGCTCAAAAATTGAAAAAAGACACTGGTCTAGCCACAGATATAGCTTGATTCAGGTCTCAAATGACATGGTGGATCGCTGTCTCTTGCTTTGTATTCTTCAATTGGCTTTAATCTCAGACTCCAATCTGTAATCTCTGTTGGCTTAATTCAGCAAATATCTTTTGAATGACTATTGTATAGCAGGTGGTTTGTGTGTGTGTGTGTGTGTGTGTGTGTGTGTGTGTGTGTCTATTTAGTGAAAAGGTGAAAAATAGCTCAGGGTAAGGGGCAGAAAGTGATGAGAAAAGGTATTTTCGATAGTTGCCAGGCAAGGTTGTCATGGAAAAGAACCTCTAATGAAAAGGTGTTTGGACTAAGACTGAAATGCAGTCAAGAGAGGAGCTGTGGGGTGATCTCTATGGAGAGCCTTCCAAGAAGAGGGAAACCCAGGCAAGGATTCTGAAGCTTGAATATGCCTGATATGATTGCGGAAGACCGAACAAGTCAGTGCAGCTACAGCAGAAAGAGCAAGGGGAGAGTGCAAGGCAATGATGCCAGAAAGGTAATTAGGTGACACAATAATCTAGAGCCATTAAGGTCATTATAAGAATGTTTGCTTTTACTCTAATGAGACCCAAAACTACCAGACGGTTTTGAGCTCAGACTGGAATGACTGATAGCATTTTAACAGGAGCATTCCTTGTGAAGTTCAGGATCAAAGAATCAAAACTCTGAAGTCAAAAGTGGAGAGTGTCCTTGTCACAGAGAGCTCAATGTAAATTACAGAAAGTGAGGTTCCTGGTCAATGAACCACCTGACTTACATCATCTACACTTTTTTAAATGAATCATTGGGCCCACAGAAGGGGATGGAAGGTGACTGCACAGACTGTCTCAGTCAGGGTTATGCCCCGCACTTTGTATCTGGTGGTTGAGGTAGCATCACCTGAAATACACAGAAAATATATAAAATATGGAAGTCACTGAATTGATTAATAAATTGATGGAGATGTTGGAGGAAAGAGTCAGTGAACTTGAAAATAGATCAATATAAATGATCTAAATTGAAAAAGAGAAAAGTAAATGAAAAAAGACAATCAGAGCCTCAGGAACACGAGTAGTAATGCCAGTGTATCTAAATGGTGGGTAATTGCAGGATGAAGGGCAGAAGTGAGAGTGGGTCAGCAAAATGTCTTTGGAAATAGAATGGCTAAAAACTTTCAACATGGAGTGTCAGACACAAATTTATAGGTTCAAGAGGCTCACCAAAACCCAAACAAAAATGTGAAGAAAACCACTCCACAGTCAAACTTCTGAAAAGCAAAAATAGAGAGAATATTTGGAAAGCAGCCAAAGAAAAACAACACATTATCTACAAGGGAACCATTATTTAAATGTCTGTAAAATTCTCCTTACAATTGATCTAGACCAGAAAAAAGTGGGACTTTAATGGCACAATACATAGTCTAACTTGGTGAATAGAGTCATGTGTACTTGAAAAGAATGTTTACGGCATAGTTGTTGAGTGCAGTGTTCCGTAAATATCAATTAAGTCTTCTATGTTTTTATTGCTTTTTCTAGGTATATTATCAACCACTTAGAGAGGGGATGTTAAAGTCTACTATGATTGTAAACTTAGGTATTTTACCCTTTAATATTAACAATTTTTGATGCATATGTTCTGAGGCTCTGTCATTAGACAATTTTATATTTATAATCGTTTGGTTTTCTTGATGAATTGATTCTTGTATCATTATGTCAAGATCCCCTTTTAAAAGAAAAGAAAATAAACTGTCACCCAGAATTCTGTTCAGCAAAAATGTCCTTTAAGAATGAAGGCAAAAGGGCTTCCCTGGTGGCGCAGTGGTTGAGAGTCTGCCTGCCAATGCAGGGGACACCAGTTCGTGCCCCGGTCTGGGAAGATACCACATGCCGCGGAGCGGCTGGGCCCGTGAGCCATGGCCGCTGAGCCTGCGCGTCCGGAGCCTATGCTCCGCAACGGGAGAGGCCACAACAATGAGAGGCCCGTGTACCACAAAAAAAAAAAAAGAATGAAGGCAAAATATAGACATTAGCAAATTAAAAAAAAAAAAAAGGAAAACTAAGATCATTTTCAGTTGCCACCTACAATCATCCATATAAGCTAGTGCTAATGGCAGTTCTTAAGGCTGAAAGGAAGTGATACCAGAGGGGAACCTGTATCTTCAGGAAGAAATGGAAACCATCAAAACTGGTAAATATGTGGGCAAACATAAAAGACTAGGTTTCCTCTTTATTTAAAATTCTTATAACTATTTAAAGCAAAAATTATAACATTTTTGTGGGATTTTCAATGTATATTTGTATAGCACGTAAAGTACAGCCTAAAAGATAATAGGGTGGTCAGTAAACTCTTATAGTCACAATTTTTTTTAGCAAAAGAAAAGGCAGATTTTTATTTATATACATACACAAGAGTTAACAGAAAAACGTTACTCTGGTGGCAATTTTTTGAAATATCACATGAGGTGGTAAAATAGTAGTAGTGACTTGAGAAAAAAAGGATTATAATACATTGCAATTCCTAGAAAAATTATAAAGCAAATAGGTAAAGGGTCAATAGATAAAATAAAATTCTAAAAATCATTCAAATATTTCAAAGGAAGGCATCAAAGAAGAAACACTGTTGGGACTTCCCTGGTGGTACAGTGGTTAAGAATCCGCCTGCCAATGCAGGGGACATGGGTTCAAGCCCTGGTCCGGGAAGATCCCACATGCCACGGAGCAACTAAGCCCGTGAGCCACAACTACTGAGCCTGAGCTCTAGAGCCCATGAGCCACAACTACTGAAGTCCACGTGCCACAACTACTGAAGCCCATGTGCCTAGAGCCCGTGCTCCCCAACAAGAGAAGCCACTGCAATGAGAAGCCTGTGCAACGCAACAAAGAGTAGCCCCCACTCGCCACAACTAGAGAAAGCCCAGGCGCAGCAACGAAGACCCAACGCAGCCAAAAATAAATAGATAAAATAAATAAATTTATAAAAAAAAGAGAAGAAACACAGTTAAAAAAAGAGAACAAACAAAATAAATGACAAATTAGAATAAAATGCAATATATAAACAATTATATTATTTTAATAGACTATTCTCATTGAATTCAGCAATTATTAGTGTAGATAAATTTAAAAGTATATGCTGTTCGTAAGAAATGTAGTTTAAATACATTTATATCAATCAATTAAAAGTAAATAGATTTTTTAAAAAAGGATCAAACAGTGAATTAAAAGTCTCAAGTAGCTACAATAATATCAGATATATTAGGCATCAAGAGAAAAAGTATACAGAGATAAAGAGGGCCAGTTCATAATCACAAAGGGATCAATTCAACAAGACAAGACAATCATAGGTAGATTTGTCTACTAACAAAGTCTCAGAATATATGAAACAAAAAAATGACAAAGTTATAAATAGGTAATTCCACAACCATAGTAGGAGATATTAATATCCCACTCTCAGTAGGTGATCAAATATCTAGAAAAAAAATAAATAAAACCATAGATGGCTTAATTGATGTTTACAGAGCACTGTGCTCAAAAATGTAAGAAAAAAATTCTTTTGAAATGCACATTGTTATATTCACCAAGATAGACCAATGTACTGGGCCATTAAACTAGTTTCAATAAGTTTAAAATAATTGAAATCATATAGAATGTGTTGTCTGATCACATGAAATTGAATAAGAAATCAATAATTATAAGATTTTAGAGAAATATTTTGAATATTTGGAAATTGAACATACTTCTAAATAATACTTGGGTCAAAGAAGAAATTAGAAATAGAAAATATTTTGAACTGCAGTGTAATAAAAACACACCATGTATGAAATAGAGCTAAACCAGTACTTAGAAGAAAATGTCGGTTCAACATCTGAAAATCCAAAAATGTGATCAATAAATATAATAAATTAAATAAATAAATAAAATTTAAAAATCTTTTTCATCCTTATCAAACTAGGAATAGATGAAAACGTCCTCATGCTGATAAAGAGCAAAATTAGTGATTAAATTATGAATGCTTAACCCGAAATTCACCAATAAGGCCTAGTTTCACACTCACACTATTTCTCTTCAACGTGGGACTGAAGATCCTCACTGTTGCCCTAAGCTGAGGGGGAAAAAAAAGCATTCAGACTGGAAAAGAAGTAAAACAGTATCTATTTGCAGATGGCATGATTGCTTACATAAGAAACTAAGAAATTTATCAAGCTGTTTGAACTAATAAGTGAATGTGACATTTTTTAAAGAATTCAGGTTAATAAAAGGAATTATATCTTATATAATAGTAGCAAACAATGAAAATGAAATAAAAATTTATTTACAATAGTGCCAAAATAAAATATTTAGGAATAAATTTAACATGAGATATGAAAGATCTCTTCACTGAAAATTACACAAAATCACTGAGATTTTACAAAAAGAAGAAGGACTAAAAAGTGTAGCTATCACTTTGTCCTTAGACTGAAAGTTTTAAGACTGCTACCAGGTTAGTTCTCCCTTACCTGATCAAATTGATCTATAGATTCACTTTAATCTCAATCAAAATCTCTGAAGGATGTTTCGTAGATGTTGCAAGTTGATTCTAAAACGTGTATGGAAATTAGAAAGATATAGAATAACCATAGCAAAGTTTTAAAATGAACACCAAAGTTGGAAGGTTTACACTACCTGATTTCAAAATTACTAGAAGGCTACAGTAATTAACATAATGTAGTATTGGAATTAAGGTAGACATTGTATAAAAGGTACCGAAGAGAGAGCACAGTCATAAATCCTTACGTATATAGCCAATTGATTTCGACAAAGGTGCCAAGGCACTTTCATGGGAAAAGAAAAGCTATTTTAACAAATGATGCTGGAAGAACTGGATATCTGCATGGGGAAAAAATTAATGATCGATTTTATTAACACCCTACACAAAAATAAATTCAAAATGGATTCAGACCTAAAGGCAAAAAACTATTGTTTCTAGAAGGAAACGGAGAATAATATATGTGCAAACTTGGAGTATTTTTTAGCTAGAATCCCAAAATCATAAATTCTAGAGGAAAATATCCATAAGCTGAAATTCATTAAAATGTTCCTCAAAAGGCAGCATACAAAATTAAATAAGCAAACTACACATTAATATGAAACAAATTATATCCAGAATACATAAAGAACTCTTACAACTTAGTAAGACATACAACCTATTAAATATAGGCAAAATATTTAAATGGACATTTAACAAAAGAGGATATGGATAAATATAATACATGAAAAAGACTAAACATTATCATCAGAAAAACACTAATTAAACCTTTTCACGTTTATTAAAATGTCCAAAATTAAAAACAATTACAATGCAGAGCATTGGTCAGGGTCTGGAACAACTGGAATTCTACACATTGTTGGTAAGTTATAAAATGGTACTACTGCCTTAGAAAAGATTTTGGAATTTCCTTACACAGCTAAATATGCATTAACCCTATTACCCAACAATTTAACTCCAGGCACTTATCTAAGAGACAGGAAAATATACATCCACAAAACGATCTGCTCAAAACTATTTACATCAGCTTTCTCATAATAGTCAAAAACTGGCATCAATGCAAGTGCTGATCAACAGGAGAGTGGATCAATAAATGTTGGTGTGTTCTTTCAAAGTATTTGGTAATAAAAACATGGAATAAATGTCATGGATAAATCTCAAGACATAATGCTAAACAAAAGAAGCCAAGCTAAAGAATACATACTCTATAACTCCACTAACGTGAAGTACATATTCTATGATTTCATTTACATGAAGAACAGGCACAATCAGATGTTAGAACAGTAGTTACCGATGAGATACGGAGACTGAATGAAAGAGGTACAAGGGAATATTGGAAAGGTTATACATCTTTACCAGGATGATTCTTAAATGGTTGTATATATTTGTTAAAATTCTCAAGACTTAAATTTTATCTTCATAAAAAAAAGAATATATATAGGGACTTCCCTGGTGGTCCAGTGGTTAAAACTCTGTGCTTCCAATGCAGGGGGTGTGGGTTCAATCCCTGGTCGGGGAACTGAGATCCCACATGCTGCATGGGGCGGGTAAGAAAAAAAAAATTTTTGTAAATACCATCATCTTTTTTTTACCCATTCACAACTGAGGAGTGGAGGTAGATGTCATTACATGTGAAAGAGGTAAGGACCTGTGAAGCTAGAGTGTTAGATTGTTTATCTAGATGACTATTGCAATAACCTAAGGGGCAGACAGAATTTAGGATGGAGAGGAAAAATAAACTAGTTATGTGAGAAGAATTAACTCTTCTGTGTTTAGATTGGGAGCATGAGGGAGAGCTGGGAAATCCACCTCCTTCAGTATCTGACGTAAGTAGTAATAACAGCCAAAAGAATAACAGCTAAAACTTACATGTATTACTATGGGCCAGATGTGCTTCTCAGAACTTTAAATATATTAACTCATTTACAGGAAGTACTCAGTTATGTCTGGTAAAATAAAAATCCACCCTATTTAAAAGTATCCAAATACATTATAGAAGCTAGTTATGCAATTTACAACAGACATCGGTCTTGTTGTGAGACATGCATACCTAATGTATTGCAGTACTAATATATAATATAATAGGTGAGGCAACCTATTGCTTTTTATATTCAAAATTGAGAATACAACTATATTTCCAAGAATGACTGAAAATAGTAAGAGGCAACCAACTGTCATTTATTTAGTCATTAACCTATATATTGCTATTTGTTCATCACTGATGGTCCCACAGTGCCTGTCATTCTATGAAAACTTGTCTCTAAGATGCTATTAGGGTTTGCACTTTTCTTTCAAGGAGTCTCAGCTATGTCACACACCCTTGGAATTGCATCAGTACACATCCTCCTGTGAATGTGATTTCAATAGTTTGGCATAAATGTTGCTATGGTAAGTTTAAAGAGTTAGCCTGGCCATTGAGACCTTCTTCTTAAGAGGCTTTCATCCAGGAAATAACCTGGGCACACATAGGATCTGGTTTGCTGGAGATACATCTCTTAGGACATTGTAAAGGAACTTCTAAATATAATTGCCTTATTCAACTTTAAATTTTTAGAATGTCATAAGTAAACTCAATGTCAAAAGTTTTATTTCTCTGAGTTTATCATACCCATTCCTGACTAATTCTGGAAAATCTGACCAATTAAGAGAAAACGCATATGCCACATTGGTGTGATTGAGCCAGTCTAGAATTCTGTATACTTTTCAAAGGAACAATTAAAAATAGTCAACAAATTGCTCCAGTGTTCCTAGAGAAAGAAAGTCCATCTCCAACATTTGGCTATTGCTTTCACACTTTGGTACGGACTATTCTCAGCATTTGCGGTGTTTAAAAGACCATAACTCTGTGTGTCTATGTATCTTTGTTATACTTTATCTCATGAGTGTGTGCTCAAAATCTGGTATAAAGGTTAAGTATAAATTTAAATCTGTCCCTTTGTTTACTTTCAGTACTTAGGTAATATCAAGATGACCTTCATAAACTGCAGAAACTTTAAACAATATGAAGGATGGTAGTTTTTAAAAAAATGTAACCCATCTTTGTGTTCCTGTTTGATCAAAAATAAATAAATAAAACATCAAACACATGTCTCTTAAAGAAGGAACACCAAACGTCCATAGCTAGCTTGAAGAGATTATAACGGGGAATTTAGAAAGAGGAATGATTTGGGGAAGCTTTTACAGCAGAGCCGTTAGCAAACAGAGTCAAAAAGTCAAGCACCTGAATGAACAGCTCAACACGACATTACTCGCTGAATGCTATCAGAGGCTGTGGTCAAATACCTCTGCTGCAGAGCCAGCTGGTAGATAGAATGATTGAGCGCTGCATACAAATCAACGGCATTCTATGTGTGGGCACCCAGTGAGCGGCTGGCAGCAAGGAAGAGAATGCCCATCACCGGTGCCACTTCTTCACTTACATCACATTGGAATTCAGATGGTGGCTGAGAACCCGAAAAGTGAATTTACTGTTGCAAGAAAGTCAATATTTTACAATAACTCTAGGCAGTGATTTTAAAGGACATTTTGTGCACTCCATTTACTATTTCACACACATGTATATCGTTATTCCTTTGCCAGCGATACCTAGGAGCAGAGTGATTCCATGAGGCTACTTCATTTGAAGCACCGGGTCTTTACAAAGCAAACAAATGGCCTATGTCTCACCAGGAAAACTGAGTTATTAGAAGAAAGTTCTCTGAATTTCAAGAGAGGCTATTTACTTCACTTGTCCCCCCACTCCTCCACCATTTTGCTCTGTTTCTGAAAGGATTTTTCATTTTTAATAAAATCTGTCACCAAGTCAAAACCGTCACATTTACCCTTCCTACAGATGACTTGCCAACGTGATGCTGTGAAAATGGATGCAGATATCAGAATGTAAACTTGACTTTTAAAAGTGATATGTTTTGATTGAAGGAAGAGTATATCTATAAATCTCCAATAAAGCGAGTGTCCTTTTCTAAACTAATGTCTTCTTGCTTATTTATAAATAGAAGTATAACTATTATTTTTGGTTTCCATAGCATCTTTTTAAATGAACTTACCTTAAATAAAAGAGACTAAGATGTTTTATATATCATTGTCCTTTATGGCATACACACACAAAAGTAACAAAATATCTGTTCTTCATCGTTTCTCATAACAGGTATTCAGTTACAAAGACAAAGAGAAATGAATACATTCGATGCCGCTCTTAGCACTGTAAAATCCTTCTGCCTTTTTCCCCCTTTGCTTCGCAGAATAGAAGAGGGATCAGAATACCTGTTCACGGCCATAGGGTTCATATTTACGCTGGTGTCAAGGAGTAGCTTCTCTCTACAACTATTTTTTTCATTATTAAAAAAGGCAACTTTGTTGAAATATACTGTCAGCTCTGAGCCTAAAACTCTGAATAGAATGTTATCATGGAGAAAAACACAGGGTTCCTATAGATTAATTTTCAATTTCTTCAGTCACTACAAAGCACATAACCAGCCATGCAGCCTGCCCACCTCTGTACGGCACTTCATGTCGACCTGAATATTGGAGTTTGAGAAAGGCTCTACAGTTGGGACTTATGTATATCTTCTCTCCTTCGCACTGTGCATTTAAGTAAAGGGAAAAGTGAAGTTAACCTCACAGTAGAATTTTATTTGTTTGGATAACTGGCAACACAAATCTTTCCCCTAAATTTATTAAATATGAGCTTCACCGCTCAGCATCACTGTTACGTGAATGAATTGATGTAAAAGACAACCAAGATGGAAATGAGATCTGAACTACTGCAAAATGCATTTCAAAATGGTTTAGGGGATAGAGGAAGTATTGCGTCAATTTTCTACCCAGCAAAGAAATACGGCATTTACTGTATTTACATACAAAATCCAAGCACCTGTGCGGGGGGGGGGGGGGGGGATTCAAGAATGAAGTGTGTATTGGGTGGTGTGATTTAGAAAGTTTAAGAAGGGCTGTAAGGCCACCCTTCAGAATTTAGGAATCGACCCTTGACCTGCTCACAACGCAACACTTCCTGGCTTCCTCTTACTGCCTTCGGGCATTGTTTCTCTAAACTTCCGTGACTCCAATTCTTCCAGTTCTGTGTCTTCAGTGAGTCCGTTTCCCTAGATTTCTCACTTTCTACATCATTCTCAAGTTTATAACTGGACTCCTCTTTTCCATCTTGGCCTTTGTTTTCAAACAGTCTTGCTGGTAATGAACTTGTACAGTGTGGCTTTGAGACACTCTTCTGGGAGCCCTCCAATTTGGTAAATTTGTTCTGAACATCCTGTGGTCCAACCCTTTATCTGTTCTGGTCTAGGACAACTGACATGAATAATTTAGCCAATTCTGCTTAACAATAGAAATGCTTTCTTCCATTCAATTACTTTTCTTGTCATTTGTGAAACCTTTACATTTGCTCCTCAAAAAACTAGCCCAGAGAGTAGTTTGTGTTTGTGTAATCAAATATGAAGGGGAAAAAGGACAATCTGAAGAGCAACTTCTTCAAACTTGACTTGGGGAGAATATAAATTGTTCCCAAATCTCTTATCTTTATGAATTATTTTTCAATGTTCAAGAAAGCGCTTTAACTGATATTACAGGGCCAAAGATCAGTTCCCATAATTATATTTAACTGTTTAATAAAATGCCAGTTTATTTACAAATAGTGTAATTATTTGCATCATTACATTTGCTACTCATGACATGGTGATCTATTTACAAATATTTGTTTGAATTGAGTAAATGTGAAAAAGTGTTCCTCTGAAGGTAGAAAGGGAAACATTTATGAAATTTGATATCTCGTCGCCATCAAATAATCTTTTAACATTTGAAAGCTCTACCCCTAGTGTCTGCTCCGTTGGTATCCGACTGCAGTTAAGTGGACCGTAAGTGAAGCCATCATTGGGTTCAGCACTTTGATAAAACTCAGTTCAGCCTAAAATTGCTTTAGCACACATGGTAAAAGTTGCATGGAATATTAATTTTAAGGATCACTTAAAGCCTTCTTGCTGAAACTTTGTGTGCTTCTTTAGGTTGAAGCTGCCAGAGCTTCAGGAAATCTGAGTGTCAGTAATGATATTTGCTCAAATGAAGAATAGCAGGACCCTTAGAAACGGAGGAAGTGGAAGAGGAGACTCTCTTAGAGCAAATCGCACCAGGAGCTTTTAAGACAATCAAAGGATATAAAGTACTGGGACATGTTAGATAAATCCAAACACATTTTCATCCATCATCCCTTTGAGAAATGGAGTACATGTAAACAAGAGGACGAATTGATACTCTTGGAAGCAAACTTTCCAATCTCTCTGCTGTACTCATCTCAAATACTGTTTGTGTGCCTCTCAATCAGCATGTCGCTTGTACCAAAAACGCTAAATGGCAAACATCTACAGGGCCAGCAGTAGAAGGATAAATGTACCCTTTTGAAAAAGGAAAAGGGGAGAATTCTAATTTACAAGCTACCATAGTAGAATGAAAATAAGAAAAGTATAAATTTCACCAAGAATAAACTATTGATACCTGCCCCAACATGGATAAGACCCAAAGACATTAGACTAAGTGAAAAGAGATGAAAAAGTACATACTGTATAGTTTTGCTACATGGTTATATGAAGTTCTAGAATATGCTAAACTAATTAATAGTGATAGAAATCAAATCAATATTTGCACTGTTTTATAACTTGATAGAGTGGTGGGTTACATGGAATTTGTCAAAACTCCTTAGGATATATAATTAGATCTGTGCAGTTTACTCTATATAAAGTATACCTTCATTGAATTATGCATGGAAAAAGCTTAAAACATAGTTGAAAAACTATTAAGCCCTAGGGACAAAAGCATTTTCACAAAATATAAAAAATAATTTATTCAACAAATATTTACTGGATGCCTTTTAAGTGAAAGAAATTGCTTGGGGCACTTATGAGACATCAGTGACCCAATCAGAAAATGATCAGTGCCTACATTTCAACAATCGAGAGAAAAAAATAGCAAAAAAGAGAGAAAAAAATAAAATAAATTATAAGTAACTTTATAGTATAGTAACAGAAGGTGATAAATGCCATGGAAAAGTAAGAAAGTACAGGAAGGTGAAGAGAATCAGTAGTGCTGGTCAGGGAAGCAGAGGCTGGGTTTAAATTTTAAATAGGGGGCCAGGACAGGTATCATGAAGATGAACTGTTCATGAACTGAGACATGCAGTGGGTGAGGTTGCTTCCCATGTGGATATTTGGGTAAAGGGCACTGCAGGGAAAAAGCACTGTCAGTATAAAGGAATAAGGTGGGGATGTGCATGGAATGTATGAGGAACAGCAGGGAGATCAGTGTAAGTGGTGTGGACTGATTAGACAACCAGGAGGAGACAAAAGACCACTGGGATTCAGACATGTAGGTGCCTTGGGGGTTCATCATAAGAATTTTGTCTTTTGGTTGGAAGGAGATGGCAAACTATGTGGGTTAAAAAATATAATGAGCTGGAAATTTGATGGTGAATCTTGGTTGATGGGACATGGAAGAAACAGAAACCTTTTGTTAGCAAGAGGTGGTGAAAGTGGTCACATGTGCTGGCTGTACTTCGAAGGTAAAGCTTGTAGGATTTGCTGAGTGATTAGATACACAGTATGAGAACAAGAAAGAGGTGTTGATTTTAAGTTTTCTAGTCTATTGAAGGGTGTTGGTGGAGCAGATAAAAAATAAACAGATAACTATAGATTCACACACAGCAAGCCAAGGTGAAGGTACTATTTGAATGTGAGTTATTCTTACCCACCAGTTTGGGGCAGAATGGAAAGAACAGAGTAATCTATAAAGAGTAAAGGGTTTGAAGTCAGAAAATACTGAAGTGACCTCACCTCATTACTCCTCTCTTTGCTCCTCAGTGAAAGGGACCATCTGTACAACCATCTCCCAGGATTGCTGTGCAATGTTAACAACAACAGCAAAGAATAAACAGAAAGATAAAGGAAAGCAAAGGTGGATCAGAAGTAATTAGACTTGAAGTTATCTTGAAAGGCAACTCTAGCTTTATCCACCCATTAAACTAAAAAACCCCAAAACCTCATCTGAATTATCCAAGATGATTGGTCCATTGAGAAACAGGAACCTCGGCACCTCAAGAAATCCCATTCCATGACTCAACTGCTGGAACTGTAATGAAGTTCTCAGGTGGATCGGCAAATTTCTGTTTTTATATAATTTTTACTTTTGCATCTATTTTCGTTTTAATATCTGCACTGAGTAAGCATAATCTCCTTTATCTGAAAAACGTACAAATCCTTCTGACCACACTCATAAAGCACAGTGAGTATACTCATCCTATGTTTCCTTTAGGAGATCTGCACACCCCACTTTCCTGCTTTCCTCAGAAGTCCGTCATTTACCCTTGCCTCTAAAGTCTCTGTGGTCATAGTTTGTCCAGTCTCTTGTGGATGGACACCTGGGCTCTGTCCAGCTTGGGTCCAGTGTGCAGGAAGCTGTAGATGTTCTTGTGCAAGTCCTTCTGCATCATAAAGTAAGTGTATGTTTCCTTTCATGAGGTACTGCCAAAGCTTTTCCCAAAGTGGTTGTACTATTTCATTGATACATCCTCACCAGAAATGTATGAAACTTCCAGTTTCGGGTGCAGCAGAGGTGGGTGGGGACTGACTAAGCACAATCTTGAAAAACCTTCTGAGGTGCTGGAAATATTCTATATATTCATATGGATTTTGGTGGCACACATGCATGTATTTGTCAAAATTTAGCAAATGTACGCTTTTGTGTACATTTCATCGTATGTAAAACTTATATCTCACACAGAAAACTGTAAACAAATACTAAACACCGACTAATGATATGCTTACTATTTATGAATTGTACTGATGTCTGCAATTTACTTTGTAATGCATTTAAAAAAAGATAGATTGATGAGTGAACAGAGGGATGGCTGCATTGATAGATATCTGATAAAACAAGCACATCAAATGTTAATGATGACATTGTATGGTGGGTATACAGGTGACCACTTGAAAAATCATTTCAACTTCACCATATGTTTAAAATATTTCAAAACAAATTGCTAAAAAAAGAGGAAAAAAAAGTAAAACATACACTGACCACAGGAACCAGCTGTTCTACTCATAAAACGAAGGCGTATGTCCATACAGAGACTTGTGCATGAGTGTTCAAGCAACTTTAATTGTAGTGACAGAAAGCTAGCAGCAACGCAGGTGCCGACAAGCAGGTAAGCGGATGAACAAAAGGAGGTAGAGACATGTGATGGACTACTTACTGCCCTGCAGTGAGAAGGAAGGAGCTATCAATGGGCACAACGTGGATGAATCTTGAAATAATTGTGCTGTGTGAAAGAGGCCAGACCAAAAAAAAATTATATACACACACACACACACAGAGAGAGAGAGAGAGAGAGAGAGAGAGAGAGAGAGGGAGAGAGAGGGAGAGAGAGGGAGAGGGAGAGGGAGAAAGAGGGAGAGAGAGAGATACTGTATGATTCCATTTATGTAAAATTCCTGAAAATGGAAACTAATGTAGAGTGACAGAAAGCAGAACAGTAGTTACAGGGGATGGAGATGGGGGAGGGGTTGGGATGGGGAGGGAGGAAAGAATTACAAATGGGAATGAGGAAGCGTTTGGGCCTGAGAGTGGTGATGGTTTCAGTTATATGCATAAAACCTATCAGACTTTATACTTTAAATAGGTGCAGTTTTGTGTATATCAATTGTACCTCAATAAAGCTGTTTTTAAAATCCTAAAAAAATATTATCTATGATCCTTAAATTCATTTTCTGCTCACAGGGTGTTCATCAGTCTTTTCAATGGTCTCAGCCGTGGAGAACACCTCTTTGACTTACATGCTTTACTCCTATGAATATGGATTAAACCTATTATTTTGGTAGCATTG
Source organism: Delphinapterus leucas (assembly GCF_059928025.1). NCBI lineage: Eukaryota > Metazoa > Chordata > Mammalia > Artiodactyla > Monodontidae > Delphinapterus > Delphinapterus leucas. The sequence goes on from NC_143146.1 coordinate 8,229,725, forward strand.
ACACAGCGTTAATATACAGTGGAATTATAGAGTAAAAATAAAACTCTTTAAGTCCTTTAATATTTTTATTTAAAATATGCACTGCTGTTAAACCAGGTCATATGCAATCATACTGTATACATTTTACTCAATTTGTAATATTTTGGCTCATTTTACAGTCATTTTAATATTCGTGTGCCTTTATACTGCAAACAAAGGATCAGCGATCACTTTCTTTTGTGATGCCATTGTATTGGGATGACAAGTGTAAATACTGGCTGGTCAGTAGAATATAAAACTTACAACTTAGAAAAATATTAAGAAAAAAAATCAAATTATACAATGTGCGTATTATCTTTTACTATGAAGTTCATGATATATCAACATATAGCATGTTGTTCTCAACCTACACTTCATATTTTATTAACTGAATAGTTTACTATAGGTGGAATTACTGAATATACAGGTAATGGTTATATAAGAGACAACTTTAATAAATACTATTCCTTAAGTAAAGAAGTGATATATATTATGAATTTTTGTCATGTTACACTCGATAAAACTGACTTTTGTTTTGTCCTTAAATTGTGATAGCTGCCATTCATTTTATTGTGTAGTTATTGCTACTTGTTGAAGTTCCTATTCTGTCCTATCGATAGTTATTATAATTCTGTATATTTATTTACACCCTGAGGCTATGGGGAGAAGATTCTGTGGCTTTGTTTATTAAATAACAAGAAATATGTGTAAGGCAAAAGTCTAGTTAGTGGATGATCTTTCTTTAACAACATTAAGACAAAAGAAATGACGGCTTGGAAAATTTGAAATTGCTACATTAAGTAGAGGACAAGAACTGTACAAAGAAAAATAGCATACTTCTTGCTTTGGCAGATTAAAATAAACTAAAAGTATAATATATGCATAAACCATCACAAAGCAGAAAAACAAACTTATTGTTTCTTAGCACAGACAGCAGTATTGCTCGTGGCAAAACGCTGTACCTCTGCTATTAACTTGCAGGAAAGCATTACAATCACAGGGTACTATTAAAATTTATCATATTTTGGAAATAAAATATAAAATAAAGTGTGAATAAATTCAATTGAATAAAAGTGATAATCTATGAGATAAAAAGAAATGTAATGAAAGAGTTCATCCGGCCAGTTACTTTTAGTGAAAATGTGCAAGTTAAAGCGGCTTTTATTCCCTTTTTGATTGTGTAGACTGTTACTGTGCAAATAAACTTTAAATTGTCAAGTTCTCTTATTATCTAGTGTAGCTGATGGTTCACAAAGAGGGTCAAAGAGGTTCACTTGCCCTGTGATACTTATGGGAGCAAATATCTCTTACTCCTTTGCCTTCACGGTTAAATTTCCATTAGCTCGATATGAATAATGATGTAAACATGCTAGGTTCTCTTCTGACTGCTAACTGGAGTAACCTTTAATAACCTTCATAACTGCAAGACCCAGTATTTCTGGAATGCCCATTGTTTACTAGAAAATCTGTTCTTTGTGAAAGCAGTTTTGGATGAACATATGTTTGTTATTTCCAAATAAAGCCAATAGTGTATAGAAAGTGTACACAGTCAACTGAAGTATCTGTAACTATAATTATATTTCATATATAAACTTCTAGCCAAAAAAATCAAAATCGTAAGATGCAATGAACTGCATTAAAGAGATAATCTCATCTGTCAGAAGACAGCTCTGAAGTAACCGCTGTGGAAACCAATACTGGTCTTTCATCCTTCCTGCAGCAGTATACACGAAACCAGTTCTCTTTATCTGTTTACTTAACTGCTGAGAAGTCCTCACAAGTCGCCTCTACCCATTATTCTCTTTCACTGTTCTCAGGGAGTTATAGGAAGGCAGAGCAGAGCATGCAAGGCTTTATAGGACATTCTAAGTAGAATAAGGAGTTTTCCTTTTCCATTGTCAAGTGAAGAAAAGAGTGAAGTGAGCTTAATGAAAAGCTGTGGGATGTTAACCGCTCACATGCATTGGGCAAAAGGTCCTTTTCTTTGGGTCAGGAAACTATGAGGCACATGTCTTGTGTTGGCATACAAGAGGGTCCAAGGCATGGGCCCCCCACAAGTTCTGTTACATAAATGTTTGCTTTCTTAAATTAGAACTTGGCATTTGAAGACGCTCAGATTAAGAACCCTAGGAACCCTTTGCCTCAGGTACACCTTTGTCCATGGGAACCACGGGAAGCGTCATGACCATGGGTCCATGAATGAGAGATTAAATAAGAAATCCTAACCACGAATAGGAACATTCTCCCTGGGCTTGTGTGGAAAGATGCTTCTTCTGGGGCCACTTTCTGTCTGGATTCTAAGTGTTATCTTACTAATAAGGACATTGTGGGTGGGTGGTGGGATTGTAGGAAAATAAAATGTGACTCATTAACTACACTCCTCAAATAGGAAGCCCATTACATGGTCTGTGATGTGTCATGCAGTAAATTATAGAACGTCGTGGAAACACAGCCCGTCTGTTTTTATTACCCATCTGGTCACAAGCCATGATTTAATCGGTGAACCACGTCTAGAATCAAAGGGTAGGGAGGAACACTGAACAGCTGTCAAATAAAAACGTGAGGAGTCAGCATGGTGGTTGCTGTCCTTTGTGTGAATTAGAGGCAGGCACAAATTTGGGGGAGGATGCAGCCCTGCCAGGATACATGGCTTGTGGATGCCAGACACTCTCATTCATTAGGTGTTGGGCAGCACACGGAATCTGAAATTTTAGTTAAGTGCACAGGTTATTCTGAGAAAAGTGTTTAATAATCCATAAATTCTCCTCTAACATTCATGGTTCTATTAGAAGACCACAAACAATGAGAAAAAGTAGATAACAGTGTAAGAGGATCATATACTGAACACTTGAACTTCAAAGAGCAAAAAGGTCACATACGATCAGATCAGTGAGACTGGAAAGGGCACAGAAGCATATCACCGGGCGGAGGGGGCGGTCAACTGCCTTCCCCATGAAGGAAGGGCATGGGTGGAACAGCAGAGGTAGAGATACTGGAGCACATGCTAAACTGTAAATAATCCAGTTTGATTAAAGAAATGCCTCTGAGATTATGCAGGAGACCAGAGGCAGATGAGTCTAGATCGTCAGAGGACACTTCATTTCAGACGAAGCTATTGGTTTATTCTTTATTCCATTGACAACAGATGAGTTTTGGAGGTTTGTAGGAGAGAAGTGACACAAAGATAATTGTGTCTTAAAATGACTCATTTTGGGTCAGGAGAGAAGATAACTTAAGAAGAGTTTGCAATCTTCCAGGAGGGTAGCAGGAGGAAGTGAGGGAAAGAATATACTAAGCAGGCATCAAGCATGGGACCTTGTGAATGATGAAATGCAGGGCAGGATAAGGAGCATCGTATTATTACCCGGTAATAGAAACAGGGAAATGGGGATTAGGAAATCCGGGAGAAATGATGGGACTGATGTTATGGCTACTCTCCACTACAGTCTAAAGAATGCAAAAGGAACTTTCCCAAGTAGCTTAGAGGTTAAGAATGTAGGCTCTGGAGGCTGACTGCCTGCATTCAAACCTGGGTTCCATGACAAACCAGCAACATAACCCTGGGCAAACGATTCACCCTGTGTGTGCCTCACCTGCCTCTTCCTTAAGATACGGGAAAATAATATAGGAACTCCTTCAGGTTTGTTTTGCTGTGCTTTTTGAGTCTCAAATGGGTTAATGCATACTAGTTGTTTTAAATAATACCTGACTTACAGTAAGCCCTCAATAAATGCCGGATGTTATCATTTCTGTTATGTATTAGTTGGCCTTTAACCATCCTTTCCTTTAACATACTCTACCTTAGATCTAACTTACCTCTCTTTTACCAAATGTATACTATGTATCCTCTGTAAAAAATGGAATATGGTTGCTCACATTGCTCGTTGCTGCAGCCCTGAATGTAAATTAATTTACCCTCTATGCTTCCTGTTATATTTCTACTTTTTAATAAACTCTATGACACTTTCTTCTTCTGACACAAAACTAATCTAATAGAATGCATTTCCCCAAAATTATCCATATAGCTACTAATGCTTATTGCTCAAAAATACTGTCTCAAAGCTTTGTAACATACTGCGTTATGCTACCTGAATAAATAATGCCTTTGCCACAAAAGCAATTCCTGTAAAAATCATGCTTAATAAAGTCTATTAAAATAGAGATTTTTCTAGAAAATGAGAATTAAAATAGGCATAGATCACTGAGATATACACACTGACTGCAAGTAAAATTACTCATGTTCTATAGTCCTATAAAACTATGTGTTTGTCTCGTGTTAATTTGTGCTGTGGCCACATTGGTTTTTACGCACACACAGATCCCTCTTCCTAATCAGTGAGATGTCACATCTCTAAATCACAAAACGAATCCAGCGCTTCTATTGTATTTTTTCAATAAAATCTGGGCCCTTTATCACTCTTGATCCCCACACAGAATTTCTAGTGATGTTGCTAAGAGCTGTGAACATGAATCAAGCCTACTAAATGACACATAATAACTAGTGGACTTGCTCCAGGGATTAGTAATGGGCCCCTGACCTATAGGTCAACAATTTGAATCCAGACTCAGTTAATAGTAGCTAAAACTTGCTACAATCTGATGTCCAATGGGCAGCCAATGAAAGGAGACCTACAGCCTCTGTGGAATTCCAAGTTAACAGGTGCCATAGCACAGAATCCCCAAAAGCATGGCTAAGTTCAAAGGTCAAAGAAAAAACCCGTGTGGAAGTCTAGCTGCTTCTGACCAGCAGAGGAAGTCTCTGCAGTCCTTCCTGGTATGCTGACTGTGAAATATATCCTTCTTCAGTCACACAAATGGGAGCCCTCTTCCTTCTGTGACAATGTCATCAGAACAGTACAACATAGCAACTTAGAAAATTAAATTGTGTATGTGCGAAAATGTTTGTTTGCCTCTAGGTTTATATAAATTTCATTTTAAGTGCAATTGCTATAACAGAAAGAATGCAGTATTTTCACAGAATTGACATGATGTGCAAAAATAAAAGCTTTTTCTTTACATGCACATACACACACACACACACACACACACACCCCAATGAAACGATGACAAGAAGATCCCTCACAGATTAAAATTAAATTAATGTGATCTCTGTTCTTCAATGAGTACATTTACTGTTACTATATTTTCCTATTGATGTTATCATAAAGGTTTCCTTCACAGGTGAGAGTCTCACTTTGTTTCTCTTAAGAAATGTCTCAGTAGTGCTATATTTATAGTGTTGCATTCATAAGTAATAACAGTTATTGAGCATTTGTTATATTATATATTGAATTAATACTTTAAACATTCATTGAAAGCTCTGCATACCCATATGTTGATAGGGTATCACCAGATCAAATTTCTGATAATAACAAAGAAAGATAAGTCTGCATCACTCATCTTTAAAAGTAAAGACATTTATAGGGTGTTTGTAAATTCCTAATGCAACCTTACCTTCTAATAAATGTGGATGTATTCACAATATGAAGAAAACTACAAAAATATGTTCTATTCTTCAAGATAACATGATTTTGAAGAAATTTAAACCAAGATTATGTATGTATATGTGTATATATATATATATATATATATATATACACTCAACTACAACTGGAGAGTATTTTCAAACTATTAGAATATAAAATGACATAACATTATGTATCACAAGAAATACAGAACCATTTACTTTTAATTTTTGTCCTATGCATACCTAAAATTATTACCTAAATTAATACCTAAAATTATTTCACAATACAGATTTTTTTAACAACTGTACACCACTTTCTAATCATACTTGGGACCCTAAATTTATAAGCAAGCTACTTTTACATGGCCTCTACCCTTTTCTCATAACACCTGGGCTTTTTTATTTTTTGAGAAAAAATAAAAGAATTCAAATTATAAACTTGCCACTTTTAAAATCAACCATATTTAGATATACTATCAAAATAAAAATGCATCATTTATCTAAAATTATTCAAGTAATCCGAAAAGGCCCCTAGCATCCATGATGACTTGAAACATTTTCTATCATAGTGGTGAAAGAAATGAAAAACAAGAATTTTTAAATACATTTGAAAATTCAAGTTCAGTGATATTTCTGACTCTACTTCATTTGGATTACTCCTCAACTCACATTAGAAATGACCCATTTTACTTTTTTACAGTGTTCTAAATCATCTTTGCTTTGCTGACACAAAAACTCTGCTTTCTGTGCCTGTTAATAAGATGATTTATTTATAGAAAGATCAGGCAGATAAGCCCACAGATGCTATGCCCCCATGTTTTGTAGGTGTTTTGCAAAAGGTCAGATGACATTGACCTTTTAGATAACTGGAGTAGTTGATCTCACAAAGAGATCACTTTTCTGTCCCTGATTGAATCTGAGATTGGCTTTCTCAGCTAAAACAATATGAATGGATGGCTGCTAATATGTTCAATAACCTTGCTATTTTTTTAACATCTAGAAATCTAAAAAATCTCTAACCCTAATATTAACATTTCTCCTCCTGACGATAGATACTATCTTCCACTGGAGATGTTTCAGTTATAAATGCAAATATCCATTTTATATCTATTTATTTATATATCTATTTTTATTATATATCTGTTTATATATCTATTTTATATCTATATATTTATATCTATTTTATAAGCACACAAATTTCATAGTGGCATCTGGTGCTTAAGTACTCTCAGACTTACTGTGTTCATTCTCTTTTTATTTGCTTTTTCTTTTAACCTCTGCCTCATTTCAAAGACTTTAAGGTGAATTATAGAAATCTATGCAACATAGTAAGACAAATAGGAGCACAAATCCAAAAGACAGGTACAAATGACAAACAGTAAAATTAAGCAGCAGAGATCGCAACCTTACATGCACATAAGTTATAAAAGGCTCAGCGTACATATAATGATATGAACACACATGCGTGTGCGCACACACACACACACATGCACACCATTGACTCGGGGTAATCAAGGCCTTCCCAACTCTCAGCTCTGGGACACACTAATCCTCTGGGCCCTTTTATTGGAACATTAAGTGATGAAATTGGTGACATCTTCAACAATATCTCAATGGTGAAGCCAATAACACCATTGGAAGGTGACTCCTTACTACAACCTTGAAAGCTAGGTGGAGGATACTTACTCAGCTCAGTTTGCTTAAAGCAACTCTGCAGGGCACAGAAAGAATTAAGTCCCAGATACCATTTATTGATGATCAGCTGGATGACAGTGTAGAATCCAGACTGATGATTCTTAAACTTCACTGTGCAAATGCGCCGAGGGGTGGTTAAAATATACATTTGGGGGCACCACGCAGAAATTCTAAAGGAGCAGGAAAGGGATGGACTCCTCCTGTTTAACAAGCACCATACCAGATTCTAACGCAGGTGTTTTCCGGACGCGCAGGCTCAGCGGCCATGGCTCACGGGCCCAGCCGCTCCGCGGCATGTGGGATTTTCCCGGGCTGGGGCACAAACCCGTGTCCCCTGCATCGGCAGGCGGACTCTCAACCACTGCGCCACCAGGGAAGTCCAGGTGCAGGTGTTTTGAGGACCATCTTTGAAGGGAAAACTGAGTAAACAAATGTATGTGACGCTTACAAACCTGCCATTCAGTTTCCCAGAATACTGTTTCCAACAACTCACATTTTTAAAAAAATGGACGGTAGAGTTTTTAAGCTATAGCCTGGGAAAAGGGGACTCATAAGTTAATGAAGGATAGATAGTACATTAAAATATTCATTAGGTTTCTTTAATAGGAGAATAACAATCCAAATCAGAGAATACGATGATCCCACTTTATTTATTCCTCTCTGCCATGTCTGGAATACTGGGTTCACATTTTTAGTGACACATCTGTGAAGGATAGTGATAATTTACTCAACAGGCTCTACAAATGTTTTCTGTCCAACCCAGCATGACTACAGCCCAATGGTGCCTATTTCTGGAACTGAAAACATGTCTACAGTGGAAAAGAAAAGGGAGTGAGTGTGGACTGTGGCACTTGAGTTCCATATAAAAGAGTGCAACTTTCTCATCAGAACGATGAACCTGGACCCAGACTCACTGAAGTAACCTCCCTGTACCTTAGTTTCCTTTTCGCTAAAATGGGCATAATATTAGTACCAAACTAATAAGTTTCTTATAGGGAAAAAGTGTTTTTATATAAGTATAGCACTTAGACTATTTGCTTGTCATATAGTAAACACTCAATTAAATGTATCTATTATCTGTTAAAAGCTTGATAAAAATCATCACTAGCCCATCATCTTAATAAGTCTGATAAGGTAAAAGTTTCACAGTTCACTTTAAGAACTATTCTGAAAAGTTTAGTATGAATTTGACTTCTCATTTTAAATTAAAGAAAATTATTGACCAAATATATACCACCTGGCTGATTTTCAGCTTGAGATCCTTTAACATGTGTCCATTCATTCTCACGTTGCTACCTATCTGACATTTTGTACTATTCTAGGAGCCATAAAAACAGTGAATCAGTCAGAGTTCCTGCCATTAATTAACTGCAGCCTTCAGCTGTGATGAGTAAATTGACAAGTAAATGCATTTAGCAATGTAATTTTTGCTACAGTAGGTGTAAACACAGGGGATTAAAGGAGTATATGAGCTCCAGAAGGAAAGCCAGTCATGGGATAAAGGCTGGGCTAGTGAGCATCAGAGAAAGTTCCTTGAGGAAATGATCCCATGTGAAAACTGGAAGGTGATCAGAAGTGAGCCTGTTGACTTGTGGGATCAGGCATCCTACGCCAACGTCACAGAGCGAGGAAGAACGTGTGCTTGTGACAAGAGCAGGGTGTGTACAATGGGGGCTACAGAAAGATGGTGATGAAGCTTTAGACAGGAGCTCAGATCATGAAGAGCCTTGCAAGTCCTGAAGTTAAGTGTACGGTTTAAAAAATTAGGTTATGGAATTTCAGCCTGGGGAAGTCCTGTAATCTACAAAATATTTGATTAGTAGCACCAGGAAGACACTCCTAATTTTTTACTCTGGAATGAGAACATGGGCTGTATTTGAGGCTAGGTAGACTGCAGTCCGTCTAAGGGCCGTGGGTTACTCATCATCATCTAATATGATACACAAAGCATTAAATGTTACACTGAGAAAACATACCCACATATCTTTGTGGGCTGAATCGTGTCTTACAAAAAGATAAAAGTCCTAAGCCTGAGTGCCTGTGAATGTGACTTTATGTGGAAACAGCTCTTTTTCCCTGTGTAGTTAGTTAAGATAAAGTCAGACTGGGTTAGAGTGGACCCCTAAATTCAATGACTGGGGTCTTTCTTAAAAAGCCATGGAGAAATACAGAGACACAGACACAGAGAGAGTACCACGTGATGACGAACACAGAGACTGGCATGCTGCGTCTACAGGGCAAGGAAAGCCAAGAATTGCCAAGGCAACCAGCAGAAGCTAGGAAGGGCAAGAAAGGATCCTCCTCCAGAGCTTTCAGGGAATCCTGGCCCTGCAAACACCTTGATCTCAGACTCCTAACCACCAGGACTGTGAGAGAATAAATTTCTGGTCTTTTAAGCCACCGAGTTTGCAGTGGTTTGTTACCCTAGGAAATGCATATACATGCAAATAGGATCTCCTTTTCTTCCACTCCAGTTATTAAATATATATAAATGACATGTATCAACACACGTACACACAAACTTGTATAGTTGATGTCTGTCTTCATCTGAGTTCCCCCCAAAGCTGACGCTGAAAGAAAGATTTTGGTGCAAGTAGATTATCTGAGAGATGATCCCCGGAAGCAAGGTGAAGGAATGGGAAGTAAAACAGGGGATGCCGGAATGTAAAACAGGCTGAAGTCAATGAACAGGTTACTGCTGGGGGCACCAGATATCCTCTGAGAAACTGTACGAAACACATCTCCAGACTGGACCACAAAGAGATTAGAAAACTGACTATTCACCACCCATTCCTGTCCCTCCCTCATTGGTTGATGGTTGATACTGGAGGCGGAGAGGCAGCCTGCCTGAGGAAGGAAGCCAGGACATTTGAGGGAGCTGCGTAACAAAGCTGCCAGTGGCCTCCAGATGGGGCTGAGAGAACATGGCAGGGCATTAAGAACTTCTACACTGTCCATTAAAAAAAACATCATTATTTAATATTACTGGCAGCCACGGCAAAGGTCTCTGGTAAAGTTAACCTTGCCCATTGTTGGTAAGAATAAATTATACCGTCCAATGAACTTATTTACAAAACTGAAACAGAGTCACAAATGTAGAAAACAAATTTATAATTACCAGGGGGGAAGAGGGGGAGGGATAAATTGGGAGATTGGGATTGACATATACACACAACTGTATATAAAATAGCTAACTAATAAGGACCTGCTGTATAGCACAGGGAACTCTACTCAATACTCTGTAATGGCCTATATGGGAAAAGAATCTAAAAAAGAGTGGATATATATGTATGTATAACTGATTCACTTTGCTGTACACCTGCAACTAACACAACATTGTAAATCAATTACACTCTAATAAAAAGTTTTAAAAATTAAAATTACACAATGATTAAAAAAAAAGGAAGGTGAAAATTACCCACAAAAAATAAAAGAATAAGTTTTACCAAAACTTGCTAACATAGTGGCTAATTTTCAAATATTTGATGGAACTATTAATACTTCTCAAGATCATTCCATGTTGGAGAGTGTTTATGGATCTTTACAATTAAGACTATTTTATTTAGAAGAAACATGTTATTAAATAATCATGTGAAGACACTAAGCGCTATATGTTATGGTACACCATTTCTATGTTTAAGTACACAGGGCAAAATCAAGTTGATTATCGGTGATTCCATAAGGAAATGTCATCCTTCTTAGTACTTAAATGATAACCAAATATGCACAGAAATGGGCATTCCTTTCCTTCTGCAAGTGTAGTGTAGGAATTCTGTGTTAATCCAGTTCGGAGTTAGGCTGTGTTTGTGATTTATTGTTGCTATGGTTACTATCAGTGCAGCGAAGGCTTCAAATTCCAGGAGACACAGCTGTGTCTAGGGTGGAGAACGGTTTGACAGAACAACCTCTTTGATTCTGAGTTTTAAGGCCTCCCTTTGTGCTGGGCCACGGAGTGGGTCTCTTTTCAAGCACGTGTTCCTCTACTGCCCTTCTCCCAGCGGTGTTCTACTATTACTCGCTATTTGAAACTTCTCAGCTTGTGGAGGGCTGTAGGAGGGCGCGTCTCTGTTCTGATTAAGGCTCTGCTGTAGGCGTGCACGGTGCCCCTGGCCATGGGGATGTGGCCTCCTCCATTCTGCTGCTCTTCCCCAGGCTGCCTCTGCGGGCTCAAGACGCAGTTCTGCTCCTCTCCCGGGACCATCGTTCCTTCTTTCTCTTTCCCATCTGCAATGATTATTCACCACAGTCCAAGGGTAAGCCGTTTTGCCCTTCCTCCCCACCCTCCGCAAATTAAGGCTTTTGTTCATATTGGATACACAAGAAGAGGGAAGCGGAGGGCCCGGCAGGGTGGAGTGTCTTGTTCCTCACACGTGGCTGTACTTTCCCTGCCCAGAACTACAGCATAAAGGACTTCTCGGGGCTCTCTTTGATCTTGTCTGTGAGAGCCTGGTAAAGAAAGAGTCTGCAGGAGTGTGTGGACTCCTCAAATGTCTCTTACCCCAGGGATTTTGTGCTGTTCCCCAGCCACACTCAGCCTTTGCCAGTGTGTTCACTCTTGCAGCTGAGCTCTTGTTGCTGGCATCCTCTTGCATCCACAGTAGGTGAACACCTGTTCAAGTCTCCCCTCTTCCTACAGGCACCGTGTCTCTCAGATTTTCTTCCTGCTGTTTTCTTTGCAGTCTCAGCTCTCTTATAAGTTTGAAAAAATCATGAATTTGATCTTAGTCTGGGTCTTTTTTATTCTAAGGATGGGAATCTGCTCTTTCCAGCTTCTATATACCAAGAAGCCAGAAATCCTAAACTCTACTGTAATATATTCTGCAATTGCCCTTTAATTTTTATTAGCTTGTCAGTTACAAAATATCCCAATGCCCACCCCCTCATCACAATCATACAGTTTAAAAGTGAGTTATGTCACAGAGTGTTCTTATATATGGAATCAAAAAAAACAATCGTTCTGAAGAATCTAGGGGCAGGACAGGAATAAAGACGCAGATGTAGAGAACGGACTTGAGGACACAGGGAGGGGGAAGGGGAAGCTGGGACGAAGTGAGAGAGTGGCATGGACACATATACACTACCAAACGTAAAATAGATGGCTAGTGGGAAGCAGCCACATAGCACAGGGAGATCAGCTCAGTGCTTTGTGACCACCTAGAGGGGTGGGATAGGGAGGGGGGAGGGAGACACAAGAGGGAAGAGATATGGGGATATATGTATATGTATAGCTGATTCACTTTGTTATAAAGCAGAAACTAACACACCATTGCAAAGCAATTATACTCCAATAAAGATGTTAAAAATAAATAAATAAATAAATAAAAGTGAGTTAATGTGAAACAAACATGTAACATATGGATTGTGTTAATGGATAACAATTGCATTGTATCGACTAATTATTTTGCAAATAAATCTTGCAGATCTATTTGGCCATAAAATTTCTTCTAGATTATAAAATTTCCATAGTTTTCTTATAAACCATGATTAATGACTTCTACTTAAATCCATCCCATCCCCCTATCCTTTTTCTAAAAGCTAAGGAGATAATAATCATCCATCTACAGACATTGTTATGCCAATTTGCCCTACAAATAGATTTCTTCAGAATCTGGAAACAGAAAGACAAAATGAAATACATAATTTCATATTCACATAAGTTTTACAAGAGTACTTTAATTGTACATTAATACTGACATGAAATTTACTTTTAATTTTTGCATTAACACATTTTACTCACATGTCCTGAGCCAGGCATGCAGCAGTGCCACCACTGCTCATATGATTAATACCCAAATATTATGAATATATATTTTCTCCATCAAGGATTCTAGTGTCCCTCAAAATACTTTTGGGCTTTCTAAATACATGCATAAGTACGGAGGAATTTCTATAACATAAAAGTGTGATGGCAGTAGACTACCAGAGGCCAACCTTTTAGCATGAGAGGAGAAAAATATACCAAACAGATGTTTCTAACACAAGCATCAGAAAGCCAGCATGAGACCCACAGCATAAATTGGCAAAGTCCCCCTTATGATCTCCAAACCTCCCCTGTTCGTCTCAAACAGCTATTAACAACAGGATTTAATAAAAAAATAAAAACCAAATAGTTAATACTATTCTTTACTCTTCACATCTAGGTTATATATTGTTCTTGCTTAGAATCTAAAAGTTCACAGGGAAAGCTCCATTTTAAAGTTCAGTAATATATTACTAAGTTACTATCATTTGCTGATTCCAAGAAAATCCTGTCAATTTCACCTTATAAAATTTAATGGGAATCTGATTTTGATTTCAACATTATCTATCTGCTATAATTAAGAAAGAAATGTTAGAATCAGTAGAAGCCCTAGAGTCTTTTCAAAAATTCTCAAGCAAACTATTTTTATTATTATTATTTGGGGAAATTCAAAGCAAATATAACTAATTCTAGATTTTGAAAACGAATTTTACTGGTTAGTAACAGACTTTAATTAGAATAGGTACAGTATGTCTAGATTTTTTTTTTCAATTATCATTTTATGTGAAATAATAGGAGGTAATGACGAAACACAAACTATTCTTTGAATTTTAAAGACATTTTACTGTCTGGAATCTATGAAAACAATGTTTGTATATTTCATTCCTTTTAAAGGATTGGTCGTAGTGCTCCCTGACTGTAATGAGAAGATACTTTTAAAGAGCTGGATTAGTTTTCTGCTCCTGTTGTAGCAAATTACCACAAACTTTGTGGCTTAAAGCAACCCTGGTTTATTATCAGACCACTCTAACGAGTGGAAGACAAAAGTCAGTCTTGATGGGGCTGAAGGTGCCAGCAGGGCCTGTTCCTTCTGGAAGCTCAGAGGGAGGATCTCTTTTCTGGCCTTCTTCAGATTCTAGAGGCTGCTGCATCTACCCAAGCATGACCCCTTCCTCACGTTTTGCTCCAGCTTTTTGCATCCATCATCACATCTCCTGTTACCAACTCTGATCATTCTGTCTACCTCTTACAAGGTCTTTTCCGATTACATCAAGCCCACCTGGATAATCTGGGATCATCTCCACATTTCAAGAGCCCTAATCTACAGAGCCTCACATCTGCAAGATCTCCTTTACATGGTAACATAACCGCAGGTTCTGGGGATTCGGACCTGGACGTCTTTGGGGGCAATTATTCAGCCCACCACAATAATTTTCTATGTTTTATGCAACGTTCTGGTTTCTTTATACTTAGTGGGTTTCACTGGCTTTCCTAGGCCAGTTAAAGGATTTTCCAAGTTCACTGAAGACTATGTATTTCTCTCTTCTGATGTATACAAGTGGTTGACAAAACAGTAACGTGACTGTTCAATATTATATTCCTGAGTTCACAGGTGTTCCACAGGCATTTTCTTATTTCGCTTTCAGAATAACCCAGTGAGGTAGGTGCTGCATCCTCATTTTACTTTTATACGGCTGCTCAGCATCAGCTGACTACAACTACTAACTCTGTTTGAATAGCAGCGTATAACTGCAGTCCTCCTGATACTTCCTTGAAAACACTGTCCTCTTCGGAAATAATCCCACCTGGGAACATGCATCTGAAAAATCAGTGAAGAATGAATTTCACTGTTTATTCCCAAATCAAATGCAGGAAATCAAACATATGAAAATCATCTTCCTCTCTCATCTTCTGAATGTAGATTAAGAAATGTTTATAGAAATAATTATGTAGAGAATGAACAAAGAGTTTTTAATTAATTAAATATAATCAGGTAAGCTCTCAGCTACTGTAGGTAGACAGGAAGGAAATAATTTCAGTAGATTAATGCATGATATTTGGAAAACTCTAACGTGTTTTTTTTTTCAGGATTGATTAGCACTTACCTTTAAAACAGAGAAATATATTCAAATTTGCATTATAAATTCCATCCATGTTTTATATTGCTACATAGGAAAAGTATTTATTCTATAGATAGGAGTCATGAGGCATTAATTAAGATAGGAGCTCAGGAACCATGGACTTTAAAATGTTAGTGTATTGCGTAGTTGAGATTATTTCATATGTGTGAAATCTAGTCTGAATCAAATAGTCACCTCTGAGTGACAAACTGTTTCATAAATCCTGTATTATGTAAAAAAGCACAGTTTTTCAAAAATATGGAGATAAAAAGCTGTGGCTTAATATATAATCAGTGGCTTGATGCAGAAGCAGGCGGTCATTTGAACTCTCATCAGCACTTCATTAAATTTTCAGATGAATTGTTTAATTTAGCAAATCTGTCTTAGCTTTTGCATATCAAACTGGTATATGTGAAAATTTTGACAGAAATGTGTTTTTATTCCAGATAGAAGAAATACTTGGAGCATTTAGCTCATAAAGGAGAATAATCCAGTTCTCAAAGTATTAGAAATGTCATTTTATTTTTAAAAGAAACACAGGTCAGATTTTCCTTCTGTTCACTTTGTTGCCTGATGAAGTGGAAACCAGGGAGTTTTTCAAGCATGTTCACCAGTGAAGGATAAGGAGTGGTTATGTAGTGTCCTGAAGTGTAAAACAGCTCTGTGAAAGCCACGACACCAGCCCTAAAGAAAAATCACGCCGTGAAAATTTTGATAATGAATTGTGTAAAGCATGATATATTATGCTAGTAGATGACAGTGATGTTTAACATCCATAATCTAAATAGAAAAATGCTGTCTGAGAGATTAGAATGGCCAAATCTCTCAAAAGACTTCATTTTAAACATATGTTAGGGAATGAAAATTACGAATATTCTAAGTAAACTTGACATTGATAATTCAAGTGAATTTGAAAAAAATATGTACAAGAAAATGTTTAAACAATTGGTAGAATATATAAAACAACTCTACTGATACAAAAAAATGCATTAAGGCGCTAAAAAGAAAATGATAAATTGACTATAAGGAATTCATAACATTTCTCTCAGTTAATGGCCTCAAGGGAAAATGTAATCTATATTGCAAATATCAGAGCAAATATTCAATAAAACTAGAAAAACATTCATATATATTACAGGAAGAGAGGAAAGAAATCGTAAATTTTTAAGTACTGGTTTATATACTCCAAAATACATCTATACTTTAAGCTGTTTGCACAGCGTCCTGAGTTCTGATGAAGGTAGAGGTGTGGGAATCCCACCTGAACCTTAAAATGTGTGGGTTAGTTTGTCCTTTATTCCATCGTCCCCAAATGACATGGATTGAGTATATGACATGAGCCGGACACTCGCCTGGGTGGGTTCACATGCACTGTCTCATTTTACTCTAAGAATAATTCTAGGAAGGGTATATCACAGTGGCCATTAAATAGACAAGGAAACTGAGTTCTACAGAATCTGTTGCTTTGTTTAAAATCACATATTTGGGGGGTTTCCCTAGCGGTCCAGTGTTAAGACTCCATGCTTCCAATACAGGAGGCAGGGCAGCCAAGAAAAGAAAATTTAAAAAGAAAATAAATTAAATAAGATCACATATCTGGTAAATAAGGAATCTACGATGCGATCTATGAATAACTCTTTCTAAACACAGTGCTCTTTCCAATATCCAACTCTGTCCTCCAGTAACGATGAAGAAGAAAAATAAAGCATCCACTCATGTTTTAGTGCAGAGTTCAGGGTACAGAGTGAAGCAGAAGACAGGTGCTCACTCTGAACACTGTGTACCCTTTGGCCTAAGAGTAGGTAGCAAACATATTCCACCACAGTGGTGTGTGAGCTTGTGTGGCCAAGCAGCTCACTGAAATTACGTTCATGGAAAGTGTTTTATTTTCATTTCAGTCTGAATGCCATTAGGATTTTCTTCTCCCTTCTGCCTTCTTCAGATTCTAGAGGCTGCTGCATCCACCCAAGCATGACCCCTTCCTCATGTTTTGCTCCAGCTTTTTGCATCCATATAACCAAAATAAAATCAGGAGGGTTCTTCAAATGAATTTGTTTTACTAAGTTCCCCACCTGCATGTGGTGGGTATGAGATAAGGCATCAGTCTGTTTAAGAGAAGAAATATTTATTTAGGATCTACTATATGTAAGATACTCTGGTAAGCACTATTAAAACAAAATATAAGTAAGCCTTTCCCTTTATCCTTCAGATCTTAATAGTCAGAAGGGAGAAACAGACACACAAATAAATAATGGGTGTGAGCGCATGTGTGTGTGTGTGTGTACAAGTGTGTGTATAGTTTTGCTCTGATATTAAATTATATCAATGTCATATAAAGAAGAAATTTGTTAGAATGATTGTTTTTACTAAAGTAATATAGAGTCATAGATCTTCTTAGATATTAATATTCTTTACCAAGAATATCATGTTACAAAAGAGTAAACAGAAATGAGATGCAGAAAGCTTAAATAATTTACTCAAAGATTTAGTTTATTAGGTCAAGTTAGCACTAGAACTCACATCTCTGACTCTTCAGTCTGTAATATTTCGAAACACACGTATGTAGAGACATTAAAATATACAACTAATTCTAAAAAGCTTTTTGTGGAGAATGATGGTTATCTCTTAGAATCTCAGAGAGAGGTAGAAAATACTTTTGAAAGAAGAATTCTAGTTTATTCCTATCCATTTCAGGCATTTGTCTACTGCACACCACATTATTGACGGATAGCCAAAAGCCTCTGCTTGAACTATTGCTGTGCTAAAAAGCTCACAACTTCATATATGAACCCATTCATTATGGCAGCTGTACTATCGCTAGGAGTTTCATCTCTATGCTTAAACCTGAATCAACATAATTTCCATCTAGTGGTTCTGAATCCAACCTTTGGAACTGCAGAGAATAGATCTAACCATACTTATGCGTTATCAGTTCAATATCTAAAGGTAGCTACTCATTTTTCCCATACGTTTTCTCTTTTCTGCACTCAACAGTCCTAGCATTTCCTTTCCAGATCTTTCATCATTACAGCCCCTCTTGTTTGGATATATTCCAATCAGCTAGTGTCAAAATGAGACTTCAAAATGAAACATCTAGAAAAGGGTACGAAATTCTGACATGGTCCTGCTAGGTCAGAGAACACTGGTATTTTCTCTTTCCTGGACCCAATCCCTACTGGTATAGGCTAAGACAGCATGCATTTTTCTGGCAGTCACCTCACATTTTTGAATGTCTTGTCATTCAAAGATGTGGATTATTTTACAGGCCACATTTCCAAGAGCCCCTGTGAAGAAAAAGCCACTGACAAGAAGCCTCTTCCAGATGCATGGAGCTGAGTCTCCGGGGACTGTGTTGGCATTAGAGTTCCAGTCAGAAACTTCAGATCACCTAGCCGTCTCATTCCTAATAGTTTTGTCACTGTTCTTTGAGGTTCTTCTGTTCGTGCACTTAAATCTAATCCTGATACACCCATATTCTATAAAACCTCTCCCCTGAGCCAATCCCATGATTTGCTTTCTATCTTTTTAGTAAAATGTCAAATCATCAGATGCTCCCCATGACACAGTCACTGGCGAGACCACTACAGTTTCACCTCCAAACTCACAGGACACACTGTCATCTAGCAATCCTCTCCTTTGTCTTTTCTCCAGTAAAATTTCCATTTATCCTCAGTGACTACTCTATTTTACTAATGGCTCTACAGAGAGGACCTCATGTCCAACTTTAGAGAGAGAATCAAAGACTCAGGCATGAAGTGTCTCCACTTCCCACCCCCTACCCCCATCAGAAACCAACATTCCTCCTCTTTTTCTTCATTTTTAGATGATGAAGTGGCTCTCATACCAGTAACATCAATCCTCTCATGCTGACATTTCTTTTTTTTTTTACATCTTTATTGGAGTATAATTGCTTTACAATGGTGTGTTAGTTGCCATTTCTTTCTTTTCTGCGGAGTTTGCTTCCTATTTTTAAAAATTTCTTTTCCTAATGATTATTTCACATTACTCTATTTAAGTCTTCCCCATAATAGAAGAAAAAAACAAGGGGGGAAAAATCCTCGACCATGCTTCTCACCATTAATCCCACCTCATCTCTTTCTTTCCTTTCTCAGCCATGACTCTTCACAGTCAATGACACTCACTGTAAGAATTTTCTCAATTCTGAGCCACTGTCTTCATAAGTGAAATTGTCCATGTCCTCAGTATCTATAAATTTTTATCTTACTGAAAACATTTGATGCTTTTTATGATTCTTTTCACAATGAAAGTTTCAAAGCCTTTGATTTTCGTTACAGTTCTCTTTTCCGAAATTTTCTACTTCACTGGTTTCCTTAATTCTCCTCTCAATGAGTGTTGGAATTCTTCAGTTGCATTTGATTCTCCCTCTGCTCTCCTTACCTATACACATTTTGATCTAGGCAGTTGTATCCTTTCTCTTATCTTCATTACATTAGAATTTCCAGCCATGATCTCTGTGCTATGTCCTCAAAGATTCAGGTGCATGTATTAATCTGCTCACCAAGCATTTTCACTTGGATTATCCAGTGGACATCTAAAACTTATTATGTCAAAAACTGATTTCATCATATTTCCCTCAGAATATAAATTCTTCATATTACTCCTCTTCTACACTGTTCCCAAATTCATTTATGATCTGTTCACCAGTTACTGAAGCCAGAAAACCGAGAGTTTTCCTATCACATCATTCCTCCATCCATATCCAATTAATCACCAGTTTCCACGTTTTACTCATTTATTCTCAAACCTGTCCCTTTCTCCTGTTATCACTACCGCTGTTTGAAGGTAAGGCTTCATCATTCCCGACTTGCATGATTGCTCTAGACTCCAAACTGGCTTCCCCAAATCCAAGCATCCTCTACTGTTGGGCCCCGTCTCTAACATATAAACCAGGCTTTTGATCCTCACCTCTTAAAAGGAACTGGGTCATTGGGTCACTTCTATCATCTGTAACATAGAACTTGGACAACATGCAAAGGCCTCTGTCATCTTCTCCAGCCTCGTTTTGGGCCACTACTCACAGAGTAATTTATGCTAGAGGGATGACAAGCTGCACATTTTCCTTACACACGCCGATGTTTCTTGTCTTGGTGCCACTATGCACACTACTCCCTTAGCCTGAAAAACCATTCCCATTATATTGTTACCTATGTATTTTCCAGAAACTGGTATCTCTTGCAAAGTTGACTATTTCCTAGATATTTCATATTTGAAAATATGAAAATCCATAATTTAGATAAAATGTTTTAAGACCTGTAAATTTATTACATTTACTCTTTGCATGTTCCAAATTAAGAAATGGCAATAACAAAGTAAAATTATAAACTATATTTATAAACTATATTTAATATGTAACATACATTAGAAATAAACTAGATTATAAATATATATAATATAGTTACATATATTATATATAAATATCAGGTATTTACATATGATAGATCATATAGCCTATATCAAGCATCATATAAATATCAATATTTTTGTGTATATATTTGATGCGGCTCTACTGAATCTATAAATAAAAACAAAACTAAATATTTTTGTTAAATATTTTTTAAAGAGAATTTTATCACAAGGTCATTAAAACTGGAATCTTAGACATCATGCGAATGTAAGGGAATGTGCATATTCCAATGATTTTGTGAACTATTTTTAAGATAATATTTAAATGTGCAGAATAAATCCACTCTAACTTTGGGATTATTTGTAGCCTTCAGTTTTATTTATATATTATATCCCAAATTTCTCCTTAGAGATGATATAAACTGTTTTTACCCTATATATAAAGAATTATTATTTTAAAATTCCATTTATTGAAATAACATATTAGACAACTTATATTTCCAAAAATATATGATCTTTACTGTGGAAATATTTGGGTTTTCTATTTCCTTTCTGAGGGCTGGCGTCAATGCTACGGGGGAAAGTGTGTGCTGAACAGATCTTGATGCTGATGAAGTGTGAGTGATGCCAACAAGGGCAGCTGTGGAAACACACACTCTGTGGGGCCTGAACTTGGGCCCCGACACAGGAAAGTCTTTGAGTTCATCCTTACAATGTTCTTTTCTTTCCATTTTCAAGGTTAACTGTAATATAATGGAATTTGGGGATTCCAAACAGTTTTTCTTAGAGGTTTTGAAATCGTTTCAGGTCATATGTATTCTAGTGGATATGTATTCTAATCTTCTCATAAACCTCTCTCAAGACAGTGTATGCCAACAATTAATCTGAAATTCAATGTAGAATATCCTCTGGAAGAGGCTTAAAGTAAAAAATATTCACAATCACTCGCAATTCCTAATTCCTGCTGCTCTATATTTTATAAGTGACATGTAATTTAATTCTTTATGATGAAGAAATTAAAGTCTTGACATCCATTGCCAAAATACACTGCCATCAATGAACTGAACTAATAAATAAGCGTATTATCCTTTTCCTCACTTGAAAGTCTTGAAACATTTCGAATAAGGCAAAATGAACACAGCCTATGTATCACTGGAAACTATTTTGCTTTCATGATATCTGTTCCTCCTCTTATATTATTTGTTTAGCTTATTTATCAATATTGTTTTCACTTTAAAGATAAAACTTTTCTTCCAATGAAATAGTTAGGTATATGCCCAAACTGTATACACTTTAAGCGTGATGTGTTCCTGTAAAATCATAAAGGAAAGTAATTTATGGAATAACCTCTATCAATTAACATCACATTAGACATACACAAGGAAACTTGGTTGACCCAAAGGAAATTTAGTTAACCTGGACACAACATTTCATCACATAAAAAAAGAAAGCATTTGTGTAACTGGAGTGCCCCAGTGGTGTAGAGATTGTTAGATATCACATTTATGCTTGAGTTTATGATCAAAAGTAACTTAATTTCGTTTCCTTTTATGGCTGAGTAATATTCCATTGTATATATGTGCCATATCTTCTTTATCCGTTCATCTGTTGATGGAAACCTAGGTTGCTTCCAAGTCCTGGCTATTGTAAACAGAGCTGCAATGAACATTGTGGTACATGACTCTTTCTGAATTATGGCTTTCTCAGAGTATATGCCCAGTAGCTGGGTCGTATGGTAGTTCTATTTTTAGTTTTTTAAGGAACCTCCATACTGTTCTCCATAGTGGCTGTATCAATTTACATTCCCACCAACAGTGTATGAGGGCTCCCTTTTTTCCACACCCTCTCCAGCAGTTATTGTTTGTAGATTTTTTGATGATGGCCATTCTCACTGGTGTGAGATGATATCTCATTGTAGTTTTGATTTGCATTTCTCTAATGATTAATGATGTTGAGCATACTTTCATGTGTTTGTTGGCAGTCTGTATAAGGCAATAATTAATCATAGAAGTAAAATGATAGGAATAAGATAAGATGACATAACCTACTTGTGATTAAAATCATACATAATTGAGAATGTGTATGTGTGTCAAGGGTTGAGTTTAGTGGAAATCACTTTGGTCCTTTTTTCATAAATTCTCCTGATTAATAGATGTGTTAAAATGGGCAATTCATTCTTAACACAACTTAATAACATTTAATGTGTACCTTAGTAAAATTGAGGTGCAAATTCCGGCCTAATTCTAGATTACTTAAAACTAATAACCTTTGCCCACCTCATACTGAGATTACAAGGATATATTGATTCAAGGGTTGTAAAAGATGATACTAGTATTATTTAAGCTTGCCTGTGTGACAACTACAGGCCCCCTTTAAACAGGAATCCTAGTTATCTTCAATGACTGATTTCAACAAGCAAATCAATCAAATATATATTGAAAGCTTATTAAATTTGAAACTCAGCATGAAGTGTTTTGGGTAATATAAAGATGAATAATTGGTACTTCCAGTACTTAAGAGTTGTTTAATTTAGTTAAAGACACTTTGGCTGCAATGAGCAATTCACAAGTCACTTATTTCTGAAGATTTCTTTCCAAAATAATCAATACTCCTTGTTGAGAGATTCAGCAACCAAAAACAGATGACCTGGAGCAGAAGTTGCAAGAGCCATTAACTGTTAGGAACACTTTATTGTAATTTTGACAAACTGCTGTAGTCTGAGTGGGGACTGTCTCAAAAGTGAGAAAATCTTGGGCTGCAGTCGAAGGGGGATCTTAGACTGTCTTTACATAAAGGGTTCCTCCAGGTTCTCCAGAAGGAGATCCAAGAGAAATCCCCTCCTGACACTGCCAAGGAGAGGGAAGAGTCAACATGGTAAAACCAGAGACTTCGCATCACAAAGGCTTACTCTCCGGGGTAAAGGCCTTCGCCAGAGCACAATTCTGAAAAATTATCTCAGCCAGAGGATGCCCCATCCAGGCATCCTCAATCAAGTAAGAGGGAAAATGTGAAGAAAACATAGTCAAAAGGCAATAGGAAAAAAAAGGCAATAGGACATCAGAGAAATAAATTGTGATTGCTACAGCAAGGGAAAGGGTAAGAGAGCAGAAGCTATACACAAAAACACTTGTAAAGGTCAGAGCCCTAAGATGCAGGCCCACTGGAAGACTGAGACTTAATCAGAAGATCACAGAATGTTCCCTGTCTCATATGCTACCACCATACCAAACAAGGCTCCAGATTAGTAACAGTGGATCACAGCTGAAAGGGCTGCCAGACTCACACTCTGTCCAAGGGGCAGTAGATAGGAAAGCCTCCAAGCCTTGAAGGCAGGCAAAATCAAGGATACCAGAGAAACGCGAAACCCCTGGTGCTGAGTTACAGCAAACATTGACCACAGCCCAACTTCTGGCCACATTGACATAAATCCTCATGCAAAATGCCTATTGACTTCAATATCTATTATCCAAAACAACAAAAGATTGCTGGCTTTCCACAAAAAATTTCAAGACATGCCAAAAGATAGGCATTCATATGTACATACATACATACCAATCTGGAAAAGGCAAGCAGTCATCAAAATGAGACTCAGATAAGATGCATGTTGGAAGTGTCAGGCAAGGAATTTAAAATAATGATGACTAACATTCTAAGCGTTCTAATGAAAAAGGTAGACAACAGGCAAGAACAAAGGGGTTAAGCACATCTGTAGAGAAATGGAAACTCTAAGAAAGAATGCTAAAAGTAAAATGCTAAAAATAAGAAAGCACAGTAACAGAAATGAAGAATACCTTCAATGGGATCTTCAGTAGACTCAACATGGCTGAGGAAAGAACCAGGAAACCTGAAAATAAGTCAGTTAAATCCTCCCAAAGTGAAATAAATTGATCACATGTGTGTAACTGGACTATCCAAGGGGAAGAAGAAAGAATGGAGCAGAAGAAACACTTGAACTTATGGTGGCTGAGAACTTTCCAAAAGTAATGACATACGCCAAATCTCCAATCCAGGAAGTTCAAAGAAAAGCAAGCAGGATAAAATACAAAATATTCTACACTCATATCATATTCAAACTGCAGAAAAGTACTGAAGAGTTTCTGTTAAATAGAGAAAAAATTTCCCTAAAGAGGACCAAGAATAATAATTACAGTGGATTTTCATTAGAAACCAAGTAGTGAGTAGAGTGAAATTTTTAAAGTGTTGAAAGGAAAAAAAAAAAAAGGCAATCTAGAATTCTATATCCAGTAAAAGTATCCTTCAAAAGAGAAGGAGAATTAAGGCTTTTCCAAACGAACAAAATTTGAGGAAATTCATTGCTAGCAGACCTACTGTGCAAAAAATATTTTAAAAAATTTCTTTATATAGAAGAAAATATTACAGATCAGAAATCTTCATAAAAAAGGGCATAGGAGAAGGAATAAATGAAGGTAAAATAAAATTATTTTTCTTATTTTAATTGATTTAAAAAATAACTCCTTATGTAAAGCAAAAATAGTGGCAATGTATAAGGTGATTACAGTTTATGATTAAGGAAATTAATAATAGCAATATCAGAAGGGAGCAAGGGGGATATACTACTATAAGGCACATACACTATAAGTGAAGCAGTATAATGTTATTTCTAAGTGAACTTAAATTATTTTAAAATGTATGTTGTAAACTCTAAGGACAACACTAAGTATGCTTTAAAAGAAGTACAAAAGATATCCTAAAAGAGAAGATTGGATGAAATTATATTAAATGGTCAATTAAAGCTAGAAAGGCAGAGAAGGAAGAGGAAAATTTAAAAAAAAAAAGAACAAATGCAAATGAATTCAAAACAGTTACAATGATAGCACAGATTGATGCAACTATATCAATAATTACTATTTATGTAAACAGTCCAAATATATGAATTAAGACAGAGATTGGCAGAGAGGATAAAAACCAAGACTGGATTAAAAGGTACAGACTTCCAGTTACAAAATAAATGAGTCATGGGTGCGTAACATACAGTGTGGGGAAAACAACAACAACAACAACAAAACCCAAAGGGAAAAAAAAAAAAAGACCAGTGTTAAAGATAGTCTCACAGTATTTGCTTTTCCCTCTTGTCCACTTCAGCAACTTGCAGAACATGCGCTCTAATATTCCTGGGTTCTTCTCCGAAATCATTCACACATTTCCAAGTCCTTCCTCTAACCTAAAGACCAGCTGTGAACATTGTGTTGTCATTTGGCCTGGGCGACCTATCCACTAGCTCATTGAGCTTATGCCATCTGAAAATATGATAAATATGCTCTATAATATTCAAGGAATATAATAAAATTGATGAATTTTGATAGCCCCAAAGATTGCTTCCTATCAACATTTTTTGTGAATGGCCATTCTATATTACAAATCAACCAAAGTGTACTATAATCTATAGTATGTATATTGTACATACTTTTTCTTCTTGGCCACAGAATATCAGGAAACATTTAATCAAATAACTTATTGAAACCTAAGCAAACTGTGCTACTGTTGCTGCTCACCTCTTGACATACAATTCTAGGAATTACAAAATGCTGTGAAAAAGGAACTAATTGGTTTTAGTTAGAAAGTGTGGCTCAAAAAGATTGTTTTGTTTCTAAGCCCTCAAATACAATTACTTTAATCCATTCTACAATTTTTATTAAATTATTAACAAACACACTCCACTATGGTGTATGTGATTTTATTTTCTTTTGTGAATATTATAGCACATTGTCCATGACCCCTCAAGAAATAATAAATAAGGCTCAATAATTACATCTATACATTTCTGTGGGACCTGGGATAGTATTTACCAACCTAAAAAATAGACTCATCCAGTTAATGAAACTAACCCTTACAATCTAATAATTATATTTGCTTCACAAATTCAATCTTACTTATTCAACCAATATTTGGTGAGGGGCTTCCCTGGTGGCACAGTGGTTGGGAGTCCGCCTGCCGATGCAGGGGACACGGGTTCATGCCCTGGTCCTGGAGGATCCCACATGCCGCGGAGCAGCTGGGCCCGTGAGCCATGGCTGCTGAGCCTGCACGTCCGGAGCCTGTGCTCCGCGACGGGAGAGGCCATGGCAGTGGGAGGCCCGCATACCACAAAAAAAAAAAAAAAAAAATTTGGCGAGTGCACATTAAGTGCCAGATACTGAGCTAAAAGAAGCAGCAAATGATGGTTGAAGGCTTATCGCATTCTCTGCCATATGTTAACAATCTGCAGTCTTACTCTTCTCTTGTTCACTTTCTACAAATAATTTTTAAATTTCCCCAATTAACTCACAAACTCAATAGGAGAGAGAAATAGATAGATACCCATTCTTTATATGTGAAATATGTGTTTAATAACCAATAACAAAAGTTTACTAATTTGAGAATAGTTAATTTTGCTATAAAAGGTGAGAAAAAAATTGGATAGATAAAATTCATTAGAAACAGTGAGCCTGAAAGCATAAAAGTCACAAGTTTTTGAGATATGTGTGAGACTCGTAGGGATTGTTAAGCATGTGTAATGAGTTAGCATGTTCCTTGGTGTTATTCATAAGGAGTAATAAATATTAATGGTAAGATAATAACCCATTAGGCATGCTAAAGATAGTTAGAATCAATAGAAAACAAGATCTAATAAACAAGAATGTTACTTAACGATAGAAAAGAAGGATAAAGAAGTCACTGTCCTGCCACCTCTGGGCTGCCAACTCTGTCATCTTTAGGTCCAACACTCTTTAGAAACATCACCTATGGTTTATACTGGCTTTACATGTACTTCTCCAAGACACACAGATAAAACCCACAGCTTTTCAGTAGCTTATTAAAAAGGTGCCTCTTTGGCCAGGCCGGTCTCCGTCTCTCTCCTCTACAGCAGGGATGCGTCATTAGCCCAAGAGGCATTCCATCTATTTGGAACCCATTGGTCAATATCAACTCTAGTCTTCCTAATGTGACCACCATTGAAAGAGGCTGATGTGTACATGAAACTCAGAATCACACAACTCAGATTCAGTAGTGTGGTCTCTCTGCCTGCTTGTGTCCTTTCCTAAGTCTTAACTTACCCATCTCGTTTACTTCACTTTTGACTCCATTTAAAGTTGATTTATTATGCTATGTGATTTGAGCGCGTTCATTTGGTGTGTTTCTTTTTTTAATTTTAAAACAATTTTATGCAATTTTTAAAGGCTACTATCCATTTACAGTCATTACAAAATATTGGCTATATTCGCTGTGTTGTACAATACATCCTTGAGCCTGTCTAGCTCACGTTTATGAGCTAGTGATAGTGATAGTTTATGACTCCCACTTCCCTACTCTTATATTGCCCTTCCCTCTCCCCACTGGTAACCAGTAGTTTTTCTCTATAAACATGACTCTGCTTCTTTTTTGTTATATTCACTAGTTTGTAGTATTTTTTTAGATTCCACATGTGATATCATACAGTATTTGTCTTTCTCTGTCTGACTTATTTCACTTAGCATTATGCCCTCCAAATCCATCATGTTGCTGCAAAGGGCAAAGTTTTGTTCTTTTTTATGGCTGGGTAGCATTCCATTGTGTGTATATGTGTGTGTGTGTATATATATATATATATATATATCACATATACTTTATCTATTCACCTGTTGATGAATACTTTGGTTGCTTCCATATCTTGACAACTGTAAATTATGCTTCTATGAAGATTGGGATGCATGTATCTTTTCAAATTAGTGTTTTTGTTTTTTTGGATATATACATTTGGTGTATTTCTGTTCCAATTTCTGGGATAATTTAGTTGTTAGAGTAGCTGGAGAATATCACCACATCAAAGTAATTTCCTACACATAGGAAAACGTTATATCATAACATGTTTGCTGGCATTAGTAATTTACTCAAGTGACTAAGGTCTAGAAAAGAGAGAGACTTGTTCAAAACGTTTAGAAAAGAGGGTGACTACCTTGTAGTTTAAGTCTATCTTTCACTCTATAATACACTATTCTACATATCTAAATAGGAAGTCAAAATTAATGAGAGGTTGTTAGAGAATGATTGCAGTACATTGTATCATGAAAAGTTGTTTTAAAAATATGATCATTATATTATTATACCTAATTGGTACTCACTTTTATTCTTTATAAGTAGAATTTTTAAACATGTAGCAAAAATTTAAATCTTCAAAGTTTGAACTATTGCTCTAATTCTGCATGTACATCTGACTATGTCTGCCACATTCCTACTTCACATATTCACTTACTTTACCAAAAATTTTGCATAATGAATTTGCTTCATAGTAGATATTGACACAGATAAAGTATGTTTCTTAGTTACTACACTAATTACTCTAACATACATTACAAACATCTGGAATCATTTGAATTTTGACTATCTAATAAAAACATATTTAGTTAGTACTTTTCATCATAACTACTATAATTCGAGACAGTGAACACATAAGCTCAGGAATCTGACATATATTGCAATAAACATTCACTCAGATGGAGAAAATATTGAAACAGCCATATTTGATGAGATCAGCCACTTCTGTAGCATTTTCTTACTTAATGAAATCATCCAGAGATGGAAAATTTTTCATAACGTATTTGAAACACTCAGAAGAGAAAAACAATGAAGCAAGTTTCTCCAAAGCATAAATAACAAAGTTATTAATATTATAAGATTACCTATTTTTTATGAAATCACTTATACAACAGTAGATAATGGAAAAATATTGAGCAATGAAACTCCTAATATTTAATATTATAAAATTTTTTGTTTATTATAAAGAAAAAAAGCAGGAAATTTAAGAACTTAAAGTGTTGGCCTCATACTCCTTCAAAAAGGGAAAATAATAGTTACTTAATATATGTTTTCATAATTTAAAATAGAAATTGGGAAATGTTACATTCTCAATTATTTTAATCATAAAAATCAACAAAGTAGTCACTTAGGGCAGAAATAAAATTCTCCTGAGAGTTGGACCTACAAAGAGGCCAAAAGTAGTTTGTAAACAATAAAGTATTTAATTTTTAGACACAGTAACTTGGTTGGCTTATATTTTCTTGGTTGTTAAATTTTCAAATATCTGAAAAAGTGGGTATTCACTGTGCTAAATAATTTACTTTGTAAATAAAAGTACATGCCATCTAAGTGAGAGAGTTTCTCAACATACTTAATACAATAGGAACTTTAAATGTATATTCCACAGAAGGAACAGTAAAATTTTACCCTTTTAAGTGTATGGTGACTTTTTAAAATGCTGTCTCTAAGACAAATTCCTAGGTAAGGGATGAGATTTGGGTTTTTGTCTTCATCTCTAGAAAAATATAAATGCTGATAGGAAAGATTAGCAAAGTTAATAATGGTTTCTTTCCTCCATAATGTTACTCAAGCTCCACTTTTATGCAATGCATTGATTCCATGGTTCCCACAGGAAAGCATTTCTTTATGGATACGTGTCACCAGAAGGAGAATGACTTTGTGTCCCTATGATGACTGTATGACGTATTAGTATTAGGTTATTTTTGTACCCAGCCTAGAAACACTGCATTTGATGGCAGTGATGGAATGGAGGATTTTTGAGTGTCCCAGTGACAGGTTAAATGTTTGTTTTTATACGTCTGCTTCTGTACTAGAATAGGACTTCTCAGCAGACAGCAGTAGCTACAGTCAACCGTAGGGACTCTTTATACCTCGTGACTGAAAATAACAGGCACCATTACTCCATCAGCATGAACATAATTATATCTCTGTTCTTCTGTCACAATTCATTCTTTGATATAATATTGAAAAGAATAAATGGGTAGTGGCAATCAAGGTCCTCACAAGCTAAATAAGTTGAAGAACTACAGTATAAAGCAATCTGGATATAATGTCTCATGATAATTTTAAAATTGAAACTTTACAATAAAGCAAAAATATAGTAGTAAAAGGTCTTACTATGTTGCAAAAGCATTTGCACTACCTAGGATAATACTAAATTAAGCTGCATTACTTCTACGTATTATACCTTAGTGATCTTGTAAGGAAGTCTCCCAGTCCAACTATCATCTACACACAAATCCTCTCTGAATTCCATTTTTTGAGGACAGTTCTAAGTAAGTATGGATGCATGAATCTTATGTGGGGCCCAGTGTTTCTGTTTAGCAAACTGTTGATTCTGTTTATTTAAAGTTGTGTTGTATAAAAAATGGTGTGTCCATAAACAGAGGAATGGATAAAGAAGATGTGCTACATATATACAATGGAATATTACTCATCCATAAAAAGGAACGAAATTGGGTCATTTGCAGAGACATGGATGGACCTAAAGAGTGTCATATAGAGTGAAGTAAGTCAGAAAGAGAAAAACAAATATCGTATATTAATGCATGTACGTGGCATCTAGAAAAACAGCACAGATGACCTTATTTGCAAAGCAGAAATAGAGACACAGATGTAGAGAACAAATGTATGGATACCAAGTGGGAAGAGGGGGTGGGAAGGATTGGGAGATTCA
Organism: Delphinapterus leucas; assembly: GCF_059928025.1. Classification (NCBI taxonomy): domain Eukaryota; kingdom Metazoa; phylum Chordata; class Mammalia; order Artiodactyla; family Monodontidae; genus Delphinapterus; species Delphinapterus leucas. Next base: position 8,260,600 of record NC_143146.1, read on the forward strand.
GATTGACATATGTACACTACTGATACTATGTATAAAATAGATAACTAATAAGAACCTACTGTAGAGCACAGAGAACTCTACTCAGTGCTCTGTGGTGACCTAAATGGGAAGGAAATCCAAAACAGAGGGGATATGTGTATACATATAGCTGATTCATTTTGCTGTACAGTAGAAACTAACACAACATTATAAAGCAACTATACTCCAATAAAATTAATTAAAAAATTTAAAATGGCGTGTATATGTAATGAAGATTTAAGCGCCACCTGAAATGTGTATGCCACCCTAAGGATACCACTGAAGCTTCCTACTTGGTGCTTTTAATCTTGATTGCACATACAGTACTCAATTTCTTCAGGAGAAATATGGACCTGATGGAAATCCTTGGACTGAACTGGAGAGCAATTTTGTCAGTAACATCCATCTTAATAGATAAGTAATTCCACTTGCTCATTCCAGATCCATATTTACAGAGCACCTCATAATAATTCTGATAAGGTCTCAGGACTTTGTCTCCGAGCATTTTAGAGAACCAGGAGATGGCTCCATCTACTCTCTGAATCCAAAGGGTCTGTTTTCCCACCTAGTTAGGCAAAGGCAAGCCTGTTCTGTCATCTGCTCATCCGGGCTTGAAGCTCTGATTTCCTTGCTTCCTTAATATTTATGCTGCAGTTAGTTTCCCATTGGGAAGAATGCAAGGGGAATAACAAACCTCTTGTTGAGTGCCATTTTTTTTCAACTGAGAGAAAAGTCACTTTGGCTTTAGGCTTTGTTTAGAGGTAGGATCTAGCAAATGCCCCCAATCTCACCCCTCTCAATAGGTACTATGGAAAGATTATTTTCATTTCAAATGCTCTATTCTGCTTGCCCACACTCTTTTAAACATGGGTTTCTCTTTCTGTGTGTGTGTGTGTGTGTGTGTATATAAATATATGTTTGTATGTATTATATAAACTATAAATGCATATATTAAAAGCATTGCCCTTTCCTCCCATACCTGCTTATGGAGGTATATGAGCATGAAAAGTGGTTGTGGGATATGTAAGCAAAAATGGCATTAGATATTTCACATGTGATATCTATATCTATATCTATATCTATATGGATAGATAGATATCTGGGGAAATATATCTCGGAAAAAAGGCATAAAATTTATGTTCTTTCAAAGACCACGTGAGTAAAGTCATAAAAGAAGATTCGCACACTAGTGTTATAAATATGGAAATAAAAACAACACAGTTCTGGGTGTCAGTATCAGTTGTAGGCTGTGTGAACAAATGTCAACGGGAATATGTTTCCAGAGGAGGTTATACATGTCTGGACTGAAATGTTTTATAAAAGAATGAATGAGGCTCTCATTTCTCAGAAATACACAGGATTAAAGCTTGGAGGAGGGAGAAGGTGATGGAGTATTCTATACAAGGAAATCAAAAGTTAGGTCAGAGTTCTAGAGCAGAAAGGGAATTAATGTGGTTGAGAAGGAAAAGAGAACATTCTGAGGGGAATATTTATTGTTTTAGATAAAAATAATTGACTTCACCATGCACCCTTGTTTGCAGTTAACAACTAAGTTAATAAGCAATAAAAAAACATCCCTCCAATGAAAGTACCAAATGTGTACACTGGCTTTGCCAAATAATGTGTTTCTGTGCAGCCAAGTGTAATATAACTTATAAAAGATTGCAAGAAGTATAACGTAAAGGTTTTTCATTTCAAATGTTTTTGTATCCTGCTTTCCCACACTCTTTCAAACCTGGATCTCTAATAAACATTAAAAAATTACCCCTGTGTTCAAAAGAAGTATGATTTTCTGTCCATCACCAGTGTCATTCTAAGCCTTCTTTTACTAAGAAAATTTAAACTGCAAATATACACTTGTAGATTGAAAAGGATTAAAATGACTTTCAAATTGCATTTTGCCTATTTCTCTTTCTCTAGGCAATACTAGGTGTAAACAATATAAGGGAATCACTATTTTTGTGGGTTTTTTTCTTTTTTGCAATCTCAAGTATAGATAGATCTGCCTTTCTGTGGTCATACAATATTCCCTTGTATGTTTATATACAGCATTAATGTTTTTATTAGATTCGGCAATATAAAAGCTGTGATTTAAAAATTATCTCCTTATTTAAAGAAAAATGTGGGGAGAAATTGGTCAGTTTTAGTTATTTATTGCAATTCCCTTTAAAAGGGGCAAGACTAATTTGGGGATTTGCTGCAGTAAAATCTGAAGTAAAGAAAAAAAAATTCTCTATTTTACCAGAATTTCACTGAGTTCAAACCCCATGGCTTTTTGTTATAAAATAAGATTTTTGCAGAATAATTTTAGCTCTATTCCTTGACGTTTAAGGGTACCTCCAACTATTGGATAATACGAATGAATAAAGCAAACAAAATGGAATATTTATGAATAACTTATGAACACATTCTTCAGTTTAACTATTATATAACCTAAAAAAATGAATTATGCTATGATTTAGCCTGTATGTAGAGATTTTAAAATAAGAGAATGTTTCTTCCACATACACACATTCTTTGTTTAAAAATCCACACATCTCCTGAATGTGGGATATTAAAGCCCTACACTTTTAAATCTCTGTTTGCTTTTAACGTATGATTAATCAGTACCCACACATATACTGTCATTCTAAATTATTTTTACTTCATAAGCACTCCTTGTTCAAAGTGATTCCAAAACCCTCAAATGATCATTTCCTATTTTGCCCACCACCCTATGACCATATTGAATCTTCCAAGAATTGTCAATGGAATAAATGTCATTTTTGTATATAAATTGTCTGGAAAGTTTTTAAATGTCAAAACATTTTGCATGTTTCCCTTTAAATGAGATTTTAATTTTGTGAATGCTGCATGACAGGCACAGAAACATGCCAACCTGCAGACCAGCCAGTGGTAAATTGGAAGATAGAATATGCATAAGCACAAGAAAATATTTGACTTCAAATTTACAATTCAGTTTTAAAATACAAAGCAAATGTTGTGTATGTGGTAGGCAGCATACTTAACAAAAAGCCATCATTCATTTGTCCATGTCTTACATTTAATAAAGTTAACACAAAAGCATTCCTGTATTTAATTGGCTTCCAAAAAGTAGAGTGATTTTTATTAGTTTAAGAGCTCTTAATGTTATTTATTTTCACTTCAATGTGTTAAATTGTATCATTCACATCTGTTTCCAGTTAACTTCCAAGGCCTTTTGAGTACAGCCTGGATTGCTTCTTCTCCATTATCAACTCAATCTCATGTGTTTAGGTTAAAACCTTGCTATCGGCATACAGGTCTCTTTACTGTTTCCTAAATATATCATTTTTGTCTCCATTCTTCTGCTAAAGTCTATGACTATCTCATACTGTGAGTTAAGCATCCACTCGATACACAGTTGTCAGCTCCAAGAATTCTTCCTCAGGCTGTGGGTATGTAATTTAGGCTTCTAGAGGCTTTCCTTTTCCTCCCCTCATCTCCACTGTTGTTGTTTCTCTGCTATCCATGGAGTAGGAGGGTAAAGAGCATTGATGAGATTTGTGAACTGACTTTTTCCTGCTAGTACATTTATAATGTGATTCTGGGCACATACTTTGCTATCTCCCAAATTCAGTTGTCTCATCTACAAGATAAATATGTTGAAGAAGATCATCACCTCGGAGTCTCTGGCCCAAGGCCAGAATTCCAAAACGCCAAGCAGTTCTGGGCTGCTCAAAAGCAGGTCTGTTGTGTTCTGCTTTTTGTTTGTTTTTGTTGTTCCCACTGTGCCTGGTACATACAGTCCACACAGTCTTAACTAAATACATGCTTATGGAATAACCTGGAAATGACTCCTTCTAGCAAAACCAGTGCTGAGGGCTTTTGTGTGCTGAATTACCCAGTGTTGCAGAAATGCTGTGGCCCCTTTGGCCTCTGAAATATTCAAAGATCAGAAGCCCAAGTCACTTAGGCAGCTTGAAAGTGTGGTATTGGAAAGTGAGTTCGGATCTCTGTTTCTACCACCAGGGGTGTCTGCTGCAAGATGGTGATGCAGAAACACACTTCATGCTATTTCCAAAAAAAACAAAAGCAAAAGCAAACACCTTCAGTATCTTCAAGAAGAGATGAAAAACAGCATCAAATATGAACAAAAAGGTTTCCGCCTACCCTTCGGTCCAGTCTAGACTCACCAGCAAGGAAAAAGACAAATAAATACAGAAGAAGGAAAAAAACGATTTTAAAAAAGAATTCCACTTCAAATCTAGATTTTACTCTTGTAAGTTATTTTTTCTCTTTAAGACATACCAAAGGGTGCAGTGGCAAATGTCAACATGATTCCAGTAAACATTGCTTAATGTCCAAACGGAAACACCAAGGAAATTTCACAACATCAAATACAGTGTATAATTTTCATGCCTTCCACTCTATCATCCTCCAGTTTATTTAATTTTTTCTCCTATCTTGAATCCAAGAGAACCCTGGGGCTTTGGCCAAATGCTGTATGGATAAGAAGTTCTTTGTGGCCTGAGTGAGTTGCATCATTTCTGAGCCATCTTCCATTCAGCATGCCTCACACTTGCATGACAGTTGGAGATAGATGGGGATGTCAGGCTGCAGTAAGTTAGACATTAATCCACGCTCCCACTGCAATGGCAGTGAACTTTCCTGGATGGGCGATGGGAAAGAACCGTGATGTAAGTGTGTATGCTGCTGGTTTTTTCCATTTTTTCCACGGCTTGCTAACTCCTCTTGAAATGATGAGAAGACGCTTACTAAAAATCCATCCAGTGTGAAACAGGCTCTATTCCACAGGCGGTTACTGTTATTTCATTCAATGACATTTCCTTCGGCTTCAGATGTATTTTAATTCTACTAAGTATTCAGATAGACTATTTTTCATCTACCTAGATGGAGATTGTTTTCCCCCATGAATCCAATGTGTTTCCATCTATAAGTCACCTGTAAACCTTAAAGGTAAATGGACTTATTTTGTTTTATTGCTTATTATATAATCTATTGCTCTGCCCTATATTTAGTTGTATTTATATGAACACTAATATGAAGTTAAATGCCACGGTTTTATCATATACTACAGATCATTTTACACTAGTGATATTGCCTTAGTTTAATTTGTCCCCTTTGTTCACTCAAACTCCATTTTTCTGATTGTTCCTGTATTTAAAAAACTAAATGCATTTATTTTAAAATTAAATACCAAAGATTACTGCCTAAGGCAGAGGACAATTTACACATTTTCAAACATGGTAACACTAATTTCTATATAAAGTCCAGCTGTGAATATTTAATATACTAATCATAATAAGTAAAGATTGAGCATGTCTATGTTATAAAACCTAAAAATAAATAATCAGAAGAAAAAAAATGTTGACAGAGCAAAATTGTTTATTTAAGCCAACAATGAGTTTTGAAACTAAGGCCTGTACACTGAGAATACTTGACTGATTTTTTAAAATTTTCTTTTACCCTTTTAGGCATTAGCTTCTTTTGCTATTTATGACATAGAAACGCAGCCCTAAATACAGACTGGTTTAAACCAGGGAACCAGTTATTGTGGCCGGAAGGGTGGAATCATGTAATACGCCTGTCGTGGGTTATATAAACCCTGCTAATGTTGGAAGGCCGGGTCAGTTGCACTTAAGTAAATAGATCAGGCATGGTTACTATAAAATGGGGGAGGAGTTGATACCAGTAGTGGGTTGAATTATGGCCCCTCAGAATCTATGTCCACATCTCAGAATCTGTGAATGTGATCTTGTGAATGTGATCCTTGCAAGATATAATTATGTAAAGGATTGTGAGATGAGCTCACCCTGGATGGATGCTCTTGGTGGATCCTAGGTCCAACGTCAAGTAAGAGAAGAAGATACAGACATAGAGGGAAGGACATGCAAAAACCCAAGACAGAGATTGGAGTTACGAGGCAATAAGCCAAGGAATGGCTGGAGCTGCAAGAATCTGAAAGAGGCACGGAAAGATCTCTCCTAGAGCCTTCAGAGGGAGCATAGCCCTGACGTCACCCGCATTTTGGACCTCTGATCCCCAGAATAATGAGAGAATCCATTTCTGTTGCTATAAACCACCAAGTCTATGTAATTTGCGAGAGCAGCACTATATCAAATATGATATCCAAACAAAGAAAGACTGAGCAGATAGGAACTTTAAAATTATATTGTTTAACTCTTCCTGAAACCCTTTTGGGATTCTGAATAAAACTGCATTTAATTTAAAATAAATTTGTGGAGGAGTGACAGTTTCCAAGTGTTAATTCAGAAATGTGGAATTTCTCTTCATTCATGCAGTTGTGATTCTGTGTCCTTAAATAAATTTCATAATGTCCACCATGCGTATTCTGCCTTTCGATTGTTAAATGTTATCAAATATTTTTTGTCCATTTCCATTCACAACCAACCTAGAGGTTATAATTATATTATTTTGGCATGATTGTTCTGTCTTCAGAATCAGCATTAGTTTTAATATTTATTTAAGTCTCTTACACATCTTACCTTTGCAAACATTAAGATATACAGGAGTGAAAGAAGAAAATAACAAACATTATGTTAGCAGCACCCGAAGCCACAAGCACTACAACTTATTTACTTACTGTCAAAATCTATCATGTATCTGCTTCTCTTTTTTTCCTGAACATGGAGGATCAAGCATCCTATGTTTTCTAGCCTTAGCTTGGTCTTAGTTTTGTTTTCAATTCTGTTTTCTACTTCCCTGCCTGCATCCCTCTATAATTAGCTTAGGATAAAAAATTCAGATTTTAAATTCTGGTGAACATGAAGAATATATGGCTCTCGGGCTTCCCTGGTGGCGCAGTGGTTGAGAGTCCGCCTGCTGGGCGGAGCGGCTGGGCCCGTGAGCCAGGGCCGCTGAGCCTGTGCGTCCGGAGCCTGTGCTCCGCAACGGGAGAAGCCACAGCAGTGAGAGGCCAGCGTACCACAAACAAACAAACAAAAAAGCATTGCTGTACCTTCTACTCATGGTGAGGAGGAATATCTGTGTTTACCACTATACCCAGACTTGCACAGACAAACATGTATTAGGAAGTATATTAGTTTCTATACTCTCTACCGGTACAGTCTGAAAACTGATGATTTGCTATTTACTCCTTTGAAAGTAGAGGTGAAGCTCACATATCTCTAAACATCTAATTCAACATAAAAGACTATTATTAGTAAATATGAATAAGATGATATTAATTAATTTTTATGTCACTGATGATTATGATAATATACTCGAAAGACCCTTGCACTCAGCTTGACTGTGAAACGGTTGCTATAATTGATCATCTATAAGTTTCTTCTCCCCTCCCCCACTCCTGTCTTCGAGCCTCCACTGCTCTTATTAAAGCAGTCTACTATGCAATTTCCACATTCCCAGCTGCAGCACCCCACAGCAAGTATAAAAGTAGCCTTAGATCCTAGGAGGAAATAGGTGACATAGGGGCACAGCATTCTGCCACTAGAGCCCCAAGAATGTAGTCTCAGGGAGGAAGGAGATAGGATGTTTATAGCAAAGAGAAAGAGAGAGGGAAAAACCTGCCCTTTCGACTCCAGAGCATGGTGAGAACCATAATAACCCAGAATCAGGGCTGAGGCAGAACCTGTACATCCTCATAGTAGAAGCTCCTCCCTGGGAAGGCAGAAGGGGCACATGGTGGGCTGCGGTGTGGGGAGAGGAAGACGATGCCAATCACCTCGTCACACCGTACTAGGGGAGGCTGAGAGCCTCTAGAGTCCTACACATGCCATTTCCATCGCAAAGAATAGAATTGGGGGAATCTAGACATTTCCACATGCCCTTCTGTGGGAACACAGAGGTGCTAGGAAAACTAGAGGTTCATCAAAGCCCCCAGATTCAGTAAAGAAGCTCTGTTTCTGACTATGTGATCTTGCGCAAATATTTCAGGCCATGAAATCCAGGCATGGTACCAGCTTATGGCCCCAGATCCTCTTATGCGGAGTCATACTTCAATAATCACGAGTTTATAGGGCAGACCACAAATGCTACTGCCCAGGAGAGAACAGTCAAGATCTAAAGGACACTGAGTGTATATCTGGCTTCCTTATCCCCCGTCATCGGGAGCTCAATAAGTCCATGTACAAGATGCCTTGCAGAGTGAAAATCTGAAGAAAAAATAATACTGTTTGTCAAAGTAAACTGAGACCTCCAAGAAAGAGCATTTAAAATGAAAATTACTAAGATACCTGTAAATCATCAAGTTAAAATTTTATCAATCCCCATCCCCATCCCCACCTAACATACACATTCTAAATAGTTAAATGCAGCCATGAGAGGGTCACATAAGTGATAGATTTCAAAGAAGCTATGTTTACATTGTACAACTTAATGCAAAATGTGTGATTTTCTGACGAGTGCCCATTGCATTAGGGGTGAGAACTGATTCATATTATTTAATTACATGAGTCTGGAAGGCACAGCTCTTAAGAGAAACTGCAGTGAACCCCTGAATAGGAATTTTGAGAACAAGAATTATCCTGGTTTAAGATCCCCATGTTATTCCAGTGCTATGTATTTCTTTTTTTTTTTTTTTTTTTTTTTTGCAGTACGCGGGCCTCTCACCGTTGTGGCCTCTCCCGCTGCGGAGCACAGGCTCCGGATGCGCAGGCTCAGTAGCTATGGCTCACGGGCCCAGCCGCTCCGCGGCATGCGGGATCTTCCCGGACCGGGGCACGAACCCGTGTCCCCTGCATCGGCAGGCGGACTCTCAACCAATGCGCCCCCAGGGAAGCCCGCTATGTATTTCTTACATAATTATTTGAAGCAACTTTTAGAGCTGAAATTATCTAAGGAGGTTTTGTAAAATGACAGAAAAAGGGGGCCTAGGACAAAGTCTTCAGAAAGACTAGATTTGTCAGACTCTCAGAAAAAGAGGAACAGCAAAAGAAGACAGCAAATTCTGAGGAGCTAGCTGAGAGTGTGGCCTCACAGAGGCCTGAGAAAGAAAATTGTTCAAGAAAGAAGAGGTGATCCACAGCATCAACTACTGCTGATAATACAAGAAAGATGAGAGCTGAAAAGTGTCCATTCGACTTAGTGAACAAAAGGCCATTGTAAACCTCCTGCTATCTGTGTCCACAGGGTGGTAGGAAAGAAGCCAGGTGGAATGAGATATATTCCAGAGAATCCTTCCCTCTCTCACTAAATGAAATGTTCATCTCATAAGGAAATGACATAACACAATATAATTAGTTATTATGAGTAGCAGCGGTCATGTACTGCAGATCTGGAAAGTCATCATAACAAGGCACTTAAACTCTCCTTTTACCGTAAAATAAATAATCAGCATTCAACTATTCTTTATACACACATGCACACATGCAGGCCGTCCAAGTTTAGAAGATGCTGATGTGCTGTGGATGAAGGAATCAACAACAATAATAATATAAAAAATGTTTAAAGTACACTGTCTTAGGCACTGTGCAGGATATAATATATAAATATATACTATTATTTAATCTTATACCAACCTATCTTATAGATTTTTATGAGATTGATTTTCAGGTTTAGAAAAATGAGTTTTAAAGCAACTGAATAACTTACCAGCTATATTCCCTGAGGCAACTCTATCTTATACACCAATGAACTGGTTGTAAAGACAGAACACAACAATGCTTGTGAAGTACCTAGCATGGTGTCTGGTACACATTGGTAATAAGCATTAAAAAAACAAAAATGTGTTGGTGTCACTTTGATTTCTGTCAATATTCTTTTGCTTAAGATTTGTCTTCATCTTGTAAAGGCTTTCTCTACATCTCTCAATCCCTTAACGTAATGTAGGATGCAATGATCTGAGATCTTTATCTCCACTTACCCTTCCCATCATATTTGTTAGTGTTGTCATTTAGTTTTTCTTTTTTAAAAGCAATTAGATTTTAGTCTCACTGATTTATTTAATCATTTGGATGAATCGGCATATTTACATTTTATTTGCTTTTAATTCCATCTTGACTTGTTTGGATCATTTTCCTTCTATCGGAAATAAATTTCTTAGAATTCTCATTACCAATGATAATCTTTCCAAGGTGTGACAAATTCATCAGGAGAAAAGCAGCTATAGATCTCTATTTATCCCTCTGGATTCCTGTGTTTCTTAAATTTCACCAAATAATTTCTATCAATATTATCCCCTCTTCAGGCTTTTAAGATTTATCTTACATTGTATCTAGCCTTTTTAGTTGTGTTCTGAAGGATGGTTGCCCTAAATAACCTAACCTAGCATAGTCATGGAAACAGCTGGCTTTTCTGGGATTTTTTTCAACTAGCCTCCATTTTTCTTTGTATTATAAACATACCTCAATTTTATCAGATATTTGCTTAGGTTTTATTTCTTTTATTAAACTGTGAGCTCCAGGTAGGCAGAGACCATGTCTTTTTTTTTGTCTCTTGTTTTGGGAGAATCAACCCTAGAACAAAAAAGAAACTCAAACTTATGTTTAATGGAAATGTGTACATCTTAATGTGTGTTAATACTTTCAAAATCTCATTATACCAATGTTATTATCATGATTCAAAATATTGTTTGGATTTTCACTTTTTGAAAGACAATACCACATTCTTTTCAATATCTTCAAAAGTGTTTTATATTTGTTCTTGAAAGTGAACTTTGTTAGAAACACCTGAAAATAATTTGAAACCTTTTAATATTTTGGTGATGACAGGAGTAAGCAAACTGATAAACTTTAATTTAAAAATAGGTGTGACTGTGGAGTAGTAAGATGGACTTTTTTAAGGCATCATTCCTAAATTGACTTTAACTGAAATTCCAAATCCCATAATCTCATGATAATATTCATTTAGCAAAATAAATAAGGGTAGATTTATTTAAATGTCTCTTTACCATAAAGTTGCATTTTTGCAGACTGATGCATTCAAGTAAATGTTTCTATATTTTCATTTCATTATACTCAGTCTCTAGATAAATGAGTATTCAGAAACATCTGCTTCAAAGTTATGGAAACCTGGAACGGTAACACAAGCTAGTCGATCAGTTCTGAATTCATACGTCCAACACTTTAGCATCTTAACTTTTCTGCTTCCATATTGCATACATGGCAAACATGATTCTGTCATTTTGAGATTTTTTTCTTATACTGCAGTTCAGGTGATCATATGATACATTGATAATGCTAGCTACTGGTCTTATCTGACAGTTTATATTTTCCATTGTTATATTCCAATTTTAGTATGTCCACAATATTTTTTTTTTTTTTTTTGCGGTACTTGGGGCTCTCACTGCTGTGGCCTCTCCCGTAGCGGAGCACAGGCTCCAGATGCACAGGCTCAGCGGCCATGGCTCACGGGCCCAGCCGCTCCGCAGCATGTGGGATCCTCCCGGACCGGGGCACGAATCCGCGTCCCCTGTATCGGCAGGCGGACTCTCAACCACTGCGCCACCAGGGAAGCCCCCACAATATTTAAATATATGAAGATTATTCAAGCATTCAAATATTTAATTTAAAAAGGTTGATTTAGATTTGCATTTGAGAGTATGTGTTTTGTGTGGAAATGATTTGTCCATGTGTGTAGGGGTAAAACTGCAAAGTATTTGGGGTATGGGCTGCTAACTAACTATATCATTAATTTTATTCTCCATTTTCTTGAAAGTGAGAACACCTCTGAAGATACTGTATCCTAGAAATTCAGGAACAAACTGTGATATGCAGAAATAACAGTAACTCACTGTACAGTCACATTTATGCAGGAGATTACAGCGTTAACTACAATACCAAGTTCATCTATCTACAGAGAAAGAGCATTACATTTTTTAAAAATTAAACGGATATATTAGTAAATACAAGTTTATTTTTATTGATGTGTATTTGCCAATTTTATTAACTTATATAGAGGCAGAAGCGTGAAATTAAAGAGAAAAAAAAAAGCCTAATTGTTGCATGTGGAAAAGAACCATCAGTGTCCTGTGCTGGATATGCCAGGTGACTTCTAAAAATTGCTTCAAATTCTATTGTGTCACGTAAAAAGAATTAAGATCTGCTATTAAATAGTTTGACAAGTTGCATTTCCTCTACTACAGCATGAGTGGGGGAAAACTGTCTTCATTTGAACGGGGGGTCTTCTAATCTCGTGATTCTCTCTGTCTCTCTCCTTCTTCCTAATCTAACTCATTGTTTTTTTAAAAAGTACCAAACATACATTCGTCTTTATTTGTCTCTGCAAACAACATGAATGATCGGAAGCAGCAGAGGGGCCAGGAAGCGCTCTGTGCGTCACTGTTGCCTCCTATTGCTGTGATCGCTAATTGCCTGTCACAGTCACTGAGCCATGGACCTGGCAGGGCTGCCACCTCCGGTTTCCTCAAGTTGTCATCTCCTATTAACCTGAACCCTGTTATTGCTTCCATTGCCTCCACTCTTTCTCACTCTAAACAGAATGAAAAGTTATTATCTGACTGTGATATGAGGGTATCAAAAATTTTTTTAATTAATTAGTTTGTTAATTAATTTATTTTTTTGGCTGCGTTGGGTTTTCATTGTGCTCGCAGGCTCTTCTCTCTAGTTGTGGCCAGTGGGAACTACTCTTCATTGCAGTGCACAGGCTTCTCATTGCGGTGGCTTCTCTTGTTGCAGAGCACGGGCTCTAGGCACGTGGGCTTCAGGAGTTGTGTCTTGCAGGCTCTAGAGCGCAGGCTCAGTAGTCGCGGTGCACGGGCTTAGTTGCTCCACGGCACATGGGATCTTCCCGGACCAGGGCTCAAACCCATGTCCCCTGCATTGGCAGGCAGATTCTTAACCACTGCGCCACCAAGGAAGTCCCCCAAATTTTATTTTTGAAGAAAAAGTTGAATAAGAAGGACTTCTCATAAGGAAATGAATCTCTCCCCAGGACTGCATGGCATTTTCTCTACCATGCTGATTTTAAGGGTCCATGCCATTTTCTTTTTCACTATGAGTCAGCTATTTTTATAGCACTCGAGGTCATCTGGTGAAATTTTGCAAACTGCAAGCAAGAACAAAACAAAAAACATATACAAATGTAGGGAAAGTTCTGAGGCCAATTTGCTGATGGTCAGAATGTTTGTGTTGCTTACGGGTTTCTGCAAAATATTACGGAAAACATGACCAGAGGGGGCCTGGGATCTCATTGCAAGACTGTGGAAGCAGATCCAACCAAAGGCCACACAAAGAGAAGTACCTGAACACCCCTGGGTCACAGCAAATCCATCAAACCCACCAAGTAGTACACACACACACACACACACACACACACACACACACACAAAAGCAAAAAATTCACTAGCAAACAATCTTAAGAATCTTGCAGGTGGAAAAACTCTTGAGCCAGAGCTTCAATATATAATCAGGCAAGAAGGGGTTACTGATACTTATTTGACTGCTGACTGCCTTCCATCAATCTAGAGGGCCACTGGATTGTTTTGTTTTGTCTTGTTTTGTTTTGTTTTCCTGAGGGCGTGGCACCTCAGCCTGCCCATTCAGAAAACTCCAGTTCAGTAAACATGATGTTCTGAAGTGAAAGTGGCCACGAGAATCAAGCTAACTTGACTGGTTTCCTAAGGCTGCAGCGCCCGCACAGGTAAGACTCCTCCCAGAAGATGAGCATGGACTCAGGTTGTGGGAAAAGTGACCACCTTGCCTTGATGACCAGTTAAAAAGCTGTGTGATAGCCTTCCAAGTATCTGAGTGTGTATACAACTTACTCTCGGTGGCCAAGCCTGATAAAGTGGCTAGAACGAATATGTGTGATTCTTTCTTTTAAAGATTAAAGATTTTATGTTGGAAAATAGAACCTTTCCCCCAATTCTACCATGCTCCCATGTAGGTGCACTTCTGGGACTAGCAGTGGCCTGTGACCATTTGCTCACGCAGCCCTGAAATTGGTCAAAAAGCAGGACATTAATGAACTCCAGGGCCCTACTTTCCCCAAACGTTGACGATTTACTCTTGATTCTAATTTCTGTCCTAAATTTTACCCAATCTGTTTATCCCATATATTCCACCAGGTTTGGCAAAATGCTGATATAAAGATCAATCCATTTAACATACAGATGTCTCAAAAATAAAGCTCTACTTTTGGTAAATTCTTAAAGAAATTTTAGGTCCCCAAATTAATTCCTATTACCCTTTATATAAGTTAAATTTCACAGAAAGATTAATATCCCAACTTTAAAGTCCAAAGAAAATAAAAATCAAACATCATTTATCCTAAACAACTTATTTTGTTCAATCCCCATCAGAAACCTGTAGCTAAGTAGCCTCCATCCCCTCTAGGAAGATTACATTTCAGTCCTACAGAGTCTGTCAGCCACTGCTGTTGTCTCTTACCCCAAGATACCAGTTCTGCCACACCCATCCCACACTCATGTTCTTGTAATTGAAGAATCACCTGTCTTACATTCAAGAACTGAAGCTGCCCTCAAGTTTCCTGGAAGTTGTGACCCTAGGGGCCTAGTGAGGACCAATAATCTAGCCCAAACTCTGCCAAAGATCTGTGTCTGGACCCACCACCTCCTGCAGAACTGGGATCTATTTCACTCAGCTTCCAATTTTTCCCTCCTCCTTTAGGAAAGGATCAGCTCTGTCCACACTTTTTCATTGCCTTTTTCCCTTCTGAACCTCTTGTAGAGCTGGGTTGAATGTGAGTACCCAATTTTGTTACTATCTTTTCATTGCTTTCTGGCCCAAAGCTTTCTTTTGCTAACATATTTCTAGGTGTCTCCCATAGTAAAATGTAGGAAATTAGCAAGTTCTGGGACTGCCAAAGGCATCCATAGTTCACACCACACTTTCTACCTTCCTTTTCTGAGTGGGAAAACTGAACTCTGAAGTTATTTCTCATCAGACCACCTCCTACCCTAGTGTGAACCTCAACCTTCTTTCTAGTTTTCTTAAAGCTTTATCTTTTGTGAAATAAAAGGACAAGAAATTAATTTTTCAAATCAATCAGTATATTTCTCATACCATTTAATACTGGTAAATTTGAAACCTATAAACTATTGCAAGAAAAATACAATGAACACCCATATATTTTTCTCCTAGATTCAGCAATTCTGAGCATTTTGCTACATTAAGATTTTTCTTTCTACATGTACGTTTGTGTTGTTTTTTGCTTACACATTTGAGAACTATTTGCAGGCATAATGACACTTTACACCTAAACACTTCAGTATTTGTCCTTTAGAAAAAAAAGGAACTTCTAAATACCCATAATAGAATGACCACACTGAGGACATCTTAATATTAATTTTACACTGTTCTCTAACATACATCACACCCAATGTTCTCCAAATGTCCCAATATTTTCCTCTAGCGCTGTCAGTTTTTGGTTATTTGTTTTGTTAATCCAGGATCCAATCAAGATTCATGCTTTGCATTTAATTGTCATATCTTTTCGGTCTCCTTTAATCTTGCAGGTTTTTCAGGCTGTTTCTGTCTTTTAAAAATTGATTTTTGTTTATTTTTGTCTGTTGGTTTACTCATGGTTAGCAACAACTTAAACAGTTTTGGCAGAAATACTATATAGGTGACAGCTTTGTTTTTAATGGGCCTTATCTTCCTGTCTTCCTGGAGTCCTAATTCCATAAATCTCTCAGGCATATTCTCCAGGGAAACAGGTGACACGTATCCCGACCCATGTGAACTGGGTCCTCCTAAAACTCCTCCAATTATTCTTTGAGTGTGGAGCAATACTTAATCTTCCTGGTATCTCCCTCTGAAATTGGCTCACATTTTTACCAGTTCCTTAGAACACCGGCCTAAGTGTTCAAGAAGGCTCTCTAACTGCTCCATGCAACTTTAAAAACATGCTTCTCAGTAGATTCTAGGCAGATTTGGGGGGACTCATTCCTGAGTCCTTTCTGAGCTCTGCTAACTTATCTGGGGCCCCAACCATCCTTGCTGATGTAATAATAAGTTGAAACAGCTCCTCATGTTTTAAATACCCTGTTTGAGGGCTTTTAGACTGCAGGGTATGCTTTGAGGTCTACTCCTTTTCTTCCATGTAGATTTAGATTTACTTCCGAAATCCCAAGTCTCTTGACACACATCCATCTGTTCCTTCATGTCTCGTTATAGATTTCCTAGCTGGCCGTGTGCTTTTTTTTGTTTTTAATTGAAACTGTTTCCAAAGAAGAAATATCAGAAGTTGGGAATAAATGTGCCCTTAATACTCCATACAGCAAATACTGATGACTTCTCTCTCCTTCAACACATAGACTGGGAGGTAAATGTGCTTTGCTTCCCCTAGAAGCAGAGTCTGAGACAGATTTGGGAGCACAAGATTTACTGAGGATGTGAGAATGGGCCTGATGCACTAGGGAGCTCGAAGGATGAATCACACTGCAGCACTGTCTTTGTCTAGAAGAAGAAGGGTTGGTCTTTTGAACCCTGTAACAGCCCATCCATCTTGTCTGCAAGTCACCCCACAGGCTGGGGCAAACGGGGGTGCAGCAGGGCTGGTGATAATTTTGCAGGAATTTGGCCCCAACCATCTGAGGGGGATTCTCTGGAGAAGCAAGGGAAGCTAGGAGCCGATAGCAGCTCTCACAACTGAGGGCTGGGTGTGCTGTCTTGGTCAGTGGATCTGGACAAAGCACCAACAGCATTCACTGCTCGGTGGTCAGGCTTAACATCCAAATAAGCCCTAAAGAAGGGACCTTCTTAGAATGTCTATTAGACATTAGACATTCTTCTAATAGCTTCTATTAGAAGAAACTACTCCTGATGACACCTCAGCCGATAAGCCTATTTTCCAATTCTGGGGCAACTAAAGATATACCATCCTATCTAAGTACACATGCAAAATCTCATTGAATCCTCTTAATTTAACCCTTTGGACCTTTGATGTAGTTAATATTATGCAGTGGCTTATTTTTCCAGCTTCTGTTCTCTCGCCTAACCCCAGCCTTGGGAGAAGGTTAAAGTCAGGAGTCTGCTTATACCCCGCAGAAGGAGGATGTCTCTTAGAGACTCCTCCTCTCAGATTCTTCTTGTCACTGTCCCAATACACCCAAGACATGGTCTTTGATCTAACGCAGACTCAGACTCTCTCTTCAGGGGAGTTCATTAATTCCAGAGACAGAGCCCAAGTGTCCTTCCAAGAATCTTCCAAGAAAGCTCAGGTGTCCTCCAGAACCTTTTGGAGCTGCTTGGGTCATGCTGGCTACAAGTCCTGCTCATCAGCCTTCTGTTCACTCCAGAGCAATTCCTGGCAGCCAGGTAACAAATTCTTGTTTTTCTTAAGTTAACTGGATCCAATTTCTATTGCATAAAACAATAGAAATTTCCATTACATGTAACAGTTTAAAAGTTTACATAATCTAATGTTCCCCAAATGGCAAAGCTAGTAAGTTTCATAGCAGGAATTAGAATTCAGGTATGTAGGACATCCAAGGCTGACCCCTTAGTCACTATGTTCTTTCTATTTTTATTAATATATTTATTTTTTTGTAGGCAATGCACAAACTATACAGTTTCCATATATGAAGAATTCTATACAAATTCTTCAATGATAAATATTTCAGTATGGAGAAGAAAAAGGTATATATATATATGGCTGCATATGGGTAAGAACTTCAATGAACATCAATATAATTCAATGTAAAAATATTTGCCTTTAAGGCCATCACAACATTTTGTGTCCACCAGAAGACAAAAATGCACCTTCCTTATCTTTTAGAAAATACTCAGTACTGCCAGGTATCACCCCAGGGTGTCTGCTCCCTCAAACACTGATGCCTTTTGATGAATTTACAGTTTAGAAGACACCTGAATAGGGAAAAGTATGAGAGATTTCTGGGGACCTCTCCGAGGTTAATCAAGTTTCCTGATTGTCATAGACCAACATATGCTTCTCTAAAACCTTTCTCCGATCTGGGTCTACACAGGCACTATGCTCTACAGAACTCTTTAACTGAGTTCTCCCTAGAAAAGTGGACTGGTTGTATGTGGGAGCCACACCACCGAGAGAATGGTCTAGAAAGGGAGCTGGCTCTCTGGGGAGGATTCCCTCCTGCAGCTTCCGTATGCTCAGGAGAGTCAAGGGCTCTCGAAGCATCTGAGCCACCTCCTTCTGTGTCCTCGCGGTGGGAGATTCGTAGTGTCTGCCCCAAAGGGCTGCGTAAGTACATGAGACCTTACACGTGCTCAGCCTCTGCCCTGCAGGAAGCACACAGGTCTGCCCTGCAGGAAGCCCGCAGTGCACAGGGGCTGGTAGCAGCAGCAGCATCTATGGAAGCAGTGTCCGCTCTGAGATCCAGAAGGGAACGCTGATTGTTTGAGGAGTTCGGCGGTGGAAAATGTTCAGTGAAATCCCCATGAAATGAACAGTGCACTGTCCTGTCTCTCAACCCCCAGGCAAACACACTGTGATTCAGTCCGATTTGTCAAGGCCGACACAGGACAAAGTCATCAGCTTCTCCCTATAGCTCTCTGGAGGCCTCGTATCATCAGCAAAGCCCGTTAACAATTCCCGGGGAGTACAAAAAGAATTCGGTTCATAAAACACCGGGGAGTACAAAAAGAATTCGGTTCATAAAACACCGGGGAATACAAAAAGAATTCGGTTCATAAAACAAAGTCTAACCATTTTTTCCCTTTGTGCTTAGTCTAGTTTCATTGCTCACAAGGGTGCCACGTTCAGAGAGCTCGCACCGGGACCTTCAGGCCAGAGTTCCTGGTGCAAAATGGCTGTGCCGACACCTCAGTTCGGCGGGCCCTGGGCAGAGACCCTGCTCCAGGCACTGGATCTGGAACCGAGCAACTCGCCTGCGCCTGCCTGTGAGAAGCCTGCCCCCTTCCCCTGCTGATGTGATCCCTATAAAGCAGCCCCCCAAAAACAAAACAAACAAACAAAAAGCAGCCCCACCCTTGTCCTACTCAACAACGAGAGCTCACACCTCTCCATTCTCTGATCAGAGAATAAAACTATCCCTTGCTTCGGAATTAAAAAAAAAAAAAATTCCCTTTAACACCACCTCAGCGTGACTGATGGCAACCATGAGGCTTCATTTCAATAAGATTATCCTGAGTGGATCTTGCTCTGGCTGAGTTGCCCTGCATCTTATATCCCTTGAGGGAGAGCACTCTGGAAAATAAACGGGATGAGGGCATCTCACAGTGTGGTGAGCTAGGCAGTTCCCCTTCCCCAGGGATGCTCAGGAAAGGGGAGTAAGACAGAGATAGAATTCTCTGTGCCTCCTCCCCCCACCATCTAGGAAGACCGCCATGGTTTCTCTTTAATCTGACCAAGGGACAGTCCTGGCTTTCAGGGCTCCCCGCCTTCTTACAGCCACAGAAGTGATTCAGGGACTTTTGTATTTGTATTCTTTTCTGAAACTAAGTTGTATCTTCACAGGCAAGTAGGAGTCATAGTCAGTGAAATTAATCATGAAATTTTGCCCATCCAAGTAACTTGACTGAAAAGCCTGTCTAGATTCAGGAATCTGAATTTAGGTAGAGCCAATTAAACGTATCTGTTCCTAAGCTGCTTTCTTTATACACTACATAATATATTATACCTGTATTAACTTGTGGATCAATCTGAAGGTTATTATTTGCATAACAATCTGTCAGTGCTCATCTCTCTTCCTGCTGCTTCAGCATAACTCTCTTGTCTCCCCAGAGATTACTAATTAACTCAGTATAGTTTTATGTATATTGGATTTATTCATTGCAGTATTTTTTTTTTTATTTCACCAAAATTCACATTCATTCTATCTGGCTGAGGTACAGGGAATTTAGAGGCTGGGAAACATTCTGTTCTAGATCTGACATGGGCCATATTTTAGCTAAGAATTTATTTTAAACTGGCAGAAAAAAAAAAAACCTTAAGAGTATTAAGTGGAATCTGATCAAAACATTCAAAGACTTCCTTCATTAAAAAGGAGACACATTTGAAAGGCATTTTTCCCAGAGTCTGGAACCATTTTTCCCTTTCCAAGAATCTTTCTGGCAAAAAAAACCCCCCAGAAAACAAAAACAGACACAAAATCAACAAGAATAACAAAAAGCAAAACAAATACTACTTTTCACTAGAGGGTATTAAATAGAAAGACTCCTTTCCTGCCCTACACCAAACTCCTCCCTTTAAAAGAAAGTATTTTTCAATTTCGTTTCTTTTTAGGCTGAGTAACATTCCATTGTATATATGTGCCACATCTTCTTTATCCATTCATCTGTCAATGGACCTAGAGTCTGTCATACAGAGTGAAGTAAGTCAGAAAGAGAAAAACAAATACCGGATGCTAACACATATATATGGAATCTAAAAAAAAAAAAAGGTTGTGAAGGGGCAGGACAGGAATAAAGACGCAGACGTAGAAAATGGACTTGAGGACACAGGGAGGGGGACGGGGAAGCTGGGATGAAGTGAGAGAGTGGCATGGACATATATACACTACCAAACGTAAAATAGATAGCTAGTGGGCAGCAGCCTCATAGCACAGGGAGATTAGCTTGGTGCTTTGTGACCACCTAGAGGGGTGGGGTAGGGAGGGTGGGAGGGAGACGCAGAGGGAGGAGATATGGGGATATACGTATATGAATAGATGATTCACTTTGTTATAAAGCAGAAACTAACACACAATTGTAAAGCAATTACACTCCAATAAAGATGTTAAAAAAAAAGTATTCTTTCTGATTCTTGACATGGGAAGTGATGGAAAAAACATAAAACAGAGGTTTAAGAAATGAAAAGACTTACAGGTTTTCAAGAGCAAAGGATATTCATAGAACTTTGAGATATTATAAGGCTAGAGCTTGTTGGGGAAGTTTAGAAAGGCAGATATGGAACAGATTATAAAATATTCCAAATGTCATGCAGTGGAATTTAGATTTATTGTGCAGTAAGCCACTGAAATATCTTTAGCATTGAAATAACAACATAGCTTTATTTAACTTTTACACAGATAGCTTTCATACCGGAGTGAGGATGAATTAGAGATACGGAGATAAGACAGAAGTCATCTGAAGCAACACATAAGAAAGATGCTGAGTCTTCACTAAGAAAGCGGCTATAGAAATAGAGATGAAGGGCCGTAATTAAGGACATTTTAAAGACAGAAACAAACTGGTGGCCAGTTAGATATACAGAAGAAAGGAGAATAATTTACTGAGACTGTTTCATTCTTCTTAAAAAGATATTAGCCTAGGGCTTCCCTGGTGGCACGTGGTTGAGAGTCTGCTTGCTGATGCAGGGGACGCGAGTTCGTGCCCCGGTCCGGGAAGATGCCACATGTCGTGGAGTGGCTGGGCCTGTGAGCCATGGCCGCTGAGCCTCCGTGTCCGGAGCCTGTGCTCCGCAACGGGAGAGGCCACAACAGTGAGAGGCCCGCATACCGAAAAAAAAAAAAAAAAAGATTAAAATGTGTTTTATCTTTTTATTCCCTTTGGGAATGAGAATTGTTCCCTTATATTAGATTTTCAAATTCCTGTGTTCCTAGCATTTGCTTCCAGTCCATGCTAAAATCAACAGTTTTACTTTATTATAGATTCTTCGTTATAGATCTAAGGTGTATGGATCTACCTTGAGCTGTTACCAGATCACCTGATTCCACACCACTGCCTTTCTTAGGATAGCCTCCTACAGTTCACCAGGGGGCCCCACCAGACTTCTTGCTAGTTGTCTAACCACCAATACCTGCATTTCCACTTATAAACTCTAAAACTCTTAAGCCTGTGTAGCCTCCTTATCTTGGCTTTCCCTGGTCTGGTCCCATCACACCAGCAGATGTGGAAGATCTAGCATTGTGAGAGTACAAGTTTCTGCCTTTCCAGTCTATTTGGGTCACCTTTCCAACTCCTTTCAGTATTCTTGTATGCTTACATGGTTTTGCTACCAAATTATACAGACACACCCCAGTATGAAAAGAAAATTGTTTAGGATCAAAGCTGCAATATCTCTGTCATAGAGAAATGAATATATTTTCCACAGGTCTCAATTTCTCTTTGCTTCTCTGTCTGATTTTACTAGAAAGGAGGCCAGAGAAGAATCTATTGTGCACTTTGTTGTATTCTGTTACCTCATAACATTAAAAAAAATAATACTAAAAAAATTCTGCTAAAAATAGAATAAAAGCGTTATTTTTTTTAAAGGCATACACCTACAGGACCAAAGAGAATAGAAAAGAAAACAACTGCAAAATTTTGGAAGCTGAAAACTGACTTAGTGAGATAGAGAAAGCTAAACCGAAACCTGAGCCTTGCATAGACTATGGCCAGAAATTTCTGAAGGAAGTCCAAAAGTAAGCCTGTTCACACCATGGAATCCCAGAATGGCTCAAGAATTGGAGACACTGGGTTGTTACAAAATGAAGTTTCTCACAGGGCTGAAAAGAGAAGACTCGACTGAGAATGTGGAAAGTAAAAAGTTCCTTTCCCAAGCTACTGAGCCAGGCAACCACCCTATCCTGTTCTACAGCAGAAAGCTGGAGCTTTAAAATCAAACAAGCCAATTAAGAAGCAAACCAGCAAGCAAACAGAAGGATTCTTGACTTGGACACCAGGCACAGCTGATGGCAGATACATGGCACTGATGTAAGTGAAATTAACTGAACATCTATATGCTGAATTTCACGATCTCCAGCTCCAAGCATTTGGCTCCTGTGGTGACACTGCAAATTTGTATCAGTATCCATTCTCATTTTTTTCCCTTTTAGTAATGGAAGCCTTCACTGCTCCAAGTTTTAGCTGAGCACCCAGGTAAACATTATTCTTCAGATTTTCCATTGCAGCTAGGTAGAGCCATGTGATTACACTTTCACTCATGAAATGCAAATGGGAATGATACACACTTGCTTGCATATCACGTTTTTAAGAGACAGCTGCTGACTCTGAATTCTCTTTCCTCTGGTCAGGAAACAAGATGATAAATGGAACAGGGCTTCTCACTGCCCTGTACCACCTGTTTACATTGAGTCTATTTCATGAGAGAACCAATTTCCATCTTGTTGGAGGTATTGCTTTCACGGGTGTCTTAAGTAGAAACCAATAGTCTTAACCAATAGTCTAAGAAATGCTTAATTCCTGGCAACAGACTGAAACGACACTTTGGAGTAACTACTATGCCTAAGAAACATAATATGTGGATACCAACAGTTGGAGGCCTCCAAAAATTGGCTTAATCTGATCACTGAAACGAAGAGGACATTAAGCATTCTGTCCAGGGTCACAATTAGATATTTAGTGCTTAACAGTAAATACGAAAACAAAGATAATTACTACTAGGAGTTTGAGGAAATTCTTTAGCTAGAAAGACAAAGAAATATATATACTTGTTTATATATATATAAACAAAAACAAATAAACAAACAAAAGAATTGAGAAGAAAGAGATAAAATGAAGGGAGCCAAAGAAAACTTTAAAATTCTGTAATTATTATCTTCAAAAGGTAAGAAAGTAGATAGATAAAATTAGAATAGGGTACTATAATGTCATGTTTAGAGAAAAAATGGTATTTTGAATCTAACAACTAAGTTTAAAAACTCAATACCATATTGAAATGATAAAAGTGAGATAATCTCCACAGTAGTAAGACAAAATAGGAGAAAAAAATTAAGAAAATATCAAGAATATTCCAGATAGCCCAACAATCAAATAATAAGAGTTCTAGACAACAAGAAGTGAGAAAATAAAGAGGGATAAAGAGGAAGGCTTTAACCAAAAAATTATTTAAATTTTCCCACTGAAGTCATAGCTTTCAGATGAAAATGCCATGGTGCTCAAAAAAAATAAACTAAAAGTAACTGCAACAAGTCTTTATCCTCACAAAATTTCAGAATCTTAGGGACAAGGGGAATATTTTAAAATTACCCCCAAAAAGAAATAAGTTACATACAAAGGATCAAAATTCAGAATATCTTTGGGCTTATTAATAGTTATGAAAATCTAGAGAAATACCTTTAAACTGTGAACAAAGAAGATTTTCTATGAAAGAAGAAAAATTACAACTGATACTGTATAAATAAAAAGGATCACTAGAGATCATTATATACCAACAAACTGGATAACATAGAAGAAACAGATAAATTCCTAGAAACGTACAACCTAACCAGATTAAATCATGAAGAAATAGAAATTCTGAACACATCTGTAACTAGTATAGAGAGAGTCAGTAATCAAAAACTTCCCAACAAAGAAAAGTCCAAGACCAAATGGTTTCACTGCTAAATTCTACCAAGCATTTAAAGAAAAATTAACACCAATCCTTAAACTCTTCCCAAAAAAACTGAAGAGAAAAAAACACTTACAAACTCATTTTGTGAGATCAGCAGTACCCTGATACCAAAGCCATGCAAAGTCACTACAAGAAAATAAAACTGCAGGCCAATATCCTTGATGAATATAGACACAAAAACCTTCAACAAAATACTTACAAAATGAATTAAATAGCACGTTGAAAGTATCACACACTGTGACCAAGTGTAATTTATCTTGAGATGCAAGTGTGGTTCAATATACAAAAATCAATTAATGCAATATATTGTATTAACAGAACAAAGCATGAAAATCACATGATCATCTAAATAGATGCAGAAAAAGCATTTGACAAAATTCAATATCATGTCATGCTAAAAACTCTCAACAAACCAGATATAGAAGGAAATTAACTTAAAACAATAGAGGCCATGTATGAGAAGCCCACAGCTAACATCATATTCAAGGGTAAAAAAAGTAAAGCTTTTCCTCTAAGATTAAGAACAAGGGAAGGATGTCCACTCTTGACATTCTATTGAACATAGTACTGGAAGTCCTTGCCAGAGCAACTAGGCAAGAAAAAGAAATGAAAGCAGGCAAATCAGAAAGGAAGAAATAAAACTGTCCTTGTGTGCAGACAACATGATCTTATACAGAAAAACCTAAAGACTTCATTTAAAAACTGTTAGAACTAATAAACTAATTTAGTAAGGTTGGAGGGTGTAAAATCAACATAAAAAAATCAGTTGTGCTTCTATACACTAACAACAAACTATCTAAAAAGGACATTAGGAATACAATTCCTTTTATGATAGCATCAAAAACAATAAAATACTTAGGAATAAACTGAACTCAAGATGTGAAAAATTTGTATACTAAAAGCTACATAGCATTGATGAAAGAAATTTAAAAAGATGCAAACAAATGGAAAGACATCTTGTATTCATGAATTGGGAAACAATCTTTATAAAAAATCTCCATATTACCTAAAGTGATCTACAAATTTAATGCAATCTACAAATTTAATGCAAAGTGATCTATCAAAATCCCAATGGCATTTAACATAAATAGAAAAGAAATCCTAAAATTCATATGGAACCACAAAAGACTATAAATAACCAAATCAATTTTGAGAAAGAACAAAGCTGGAGGTATCACACACACCCTGATTTCAAAATACATTACAAAGCTACAGTAATCAAAACAGTATGGTACTTGCATAAAGACCATGTAGACCAACAGAACAGAATAGAGCTCAGAAATAAGTCCACACATATATGGTCAACTAACATTGACAAGAATATATTGACAAGAATACACAATGGGAAAGGACTGTCTCTTCAACAAAGGTACTGAGAAAACTGGACCATTGCATACAGAAAAAGAAAACTGGTCCCTTATCTAGGTAGAATATTACTAGATAATACTACTAGATAATACTACTTCTAGGAGTATTATGATTTTACATGTTACATTTAAGTCTTTAATATCAATACATTTTGAATCTAAATATTTTTAAAAGGATGAATCTCATATTAAATGTTATAAAATAAAATAAAGTATTTTCAGTGAAAGTTTTGATACCCAATCCAATTATCAACTAATGAGTGCACTGAATAATAAAGACATTTTCAAAGACATTAAATGTTTCAAAAATTTACCCTCCATGCTCCTTTTCCTCAAGAAACTGCTATGAGATTTCATCTCCCAAAAGGAAGGATCAAACTAGAGAGGGAAGAACATAGAATTTAGAAACATAAGACCCAAACTAGTAAAGAATTAATGGGAATTATCACACTTGATAAGGAATAATTTAAAATATCAGCCAGGTGGCAGGCCAAGAGAGTGAGTAGATGGGGTTAAATCCAGAGGAATAACCCCAAGGGGGAAAAAAAGAAGTATGGAGAACTGATACATATTTTGATGACAGATTTGGGGAGTTGATTTATATACTAGATATAGATAATATACTAGATAATTAAGCAAATGGATAAAAAGGTCTATTATTAACTCTAGAGAAAGTAAAACATTTAAAGCAGAAATAATCAGAGTACTAGCATAATTTAATAAAAATATTATTCACATAGCCATGATAATATAAACACTTAGTGTTGATTTTAGTAAAAATTATAACTATTTTAAGACATAGGGAGAGGGGAAATGTGTATGTGTGTGTGTGCGGGTGTGTGTATGTGTTTGATTCCAGCATGGAGAGATAAGAGGGTTAAATTCATATCTTTTGGATTTGTAATTTATTAGTTAAAACACAAAACAGAAAAAGATTAAAGTGTTTTACATGCCAACATGAAGCTATAAGTCAAGAGAAAGAGTAAATGGCATAAACAGTTGCCTTTAAGAAGTGGGACTCCAGGACTGTTTTTTAATGTTATTGTTGTCATAAAACATGTAACTGTTTCACTATTTTAACCCTTTTATTGTATAAATTTGATTTAAAAATTAAAATTAAAAAAGTCTTTAAACATAAATAATTACTCCTGCTGTATTTATCTGCTAGGGCTGCCATAACAGAATGCCACAGAATGGGTGGTTTAAATAATAGGATTTTATTTTTGCACAGTTCTAAAGGCTGGAAGTCCAAGATTAAGGTTGGTTTCTGGTATAGTCTCTCTCCTTAGCTTTTATAGACAGCCACTTTGTTGCTGTGTCTTCACAGGGTGTTCTGTCTGTATGTGCATCCTTGGTGTATCTTCCTCTTCTTATAAGGACCTCAATACTATTGGATTAGGGTCACACTTCTTGACCTCATTTAACCTTATCTCCTTAAACACACTATCTCCAAGTACAGTCACATTGGGGGTTAGGGCCTCAATGTATAAATTTGAAGGGACAAAATCCCAACCATAACAGTCACATATTTCTAACTGTTTAAAAATCTGTCCAATTCATACATTTAAACATGTTGATTACAGCCAACATCCATTCTGATTGGCTAGAGCCCAAAGTGCCCTAGTTGTTAAATACTTCTATTACTCCTATAAACACAGATTAATTTCCTTGAGATATTTCCAGGCTTAATAGTGAATGGAATCTATTTCCAGTGACCTTATCAAATGTTTAAACAGAGAAATATTTCCATTTATGAACATTAGAAGGTTTCTCAGTTGTTAAAGCTTAATAATGTAAACTATAGAATCATGCTTTTAAGTCAAGGAGACATGGGAATAAACAATAGATCACCATATATATGCTCTTAATTTTCAAAATTGAAACTGCTAATGCTAATTTTTACGTGTGCATCTGCTGCTAAAAACCAAATAAGCTACTCACTTCCTTCTGAAGTTTGCAAATACATGTCCTTTGATTAGTGGCTGTAACTGCTCTCCAATGAACATGGAATTGACTGCAAATCTGTCTCTTAGATTAGAGGTCAGCTGCAAATATCAATATTTGCTCCAAAAAGGGAAGTCTGTTTGCTACATTCATTTACAATATTTGATATATGGTGTGTGTGTATATATATGTGTGTGTGTGTGTGTGTGTATATATATATATATATATATAAAATACGTATGGTTGGAGTTGAGATTCATTTCCTAGGTGTGAAACTTCTGAGTCTTTTTCCTTCCTGTAACTTGGGAGTATCACTAGAGACTACCAACCATAGAGTTTTCTAAAGATTAAATGAGATAATTTATATAAAGGTCTGAGTGTTACTACCTAACAAGTGCTCAGTAACCATTAGTTATTATTTTATGGACCCCTACTTGCCATGGTTGCCTCACACATGCCTTAGTTCTTGGGATTCTACTGAAGTGAATCTTTTTGAATGGTTCTCTGAACCTCCCTGCAAATTGTTCCCCGTTTAGTTAGTGGGGTCAAGATTGCCACTGCTTCCTTAGGCTGTTATTATGAACCAAAGATTGATGTGACATTTCTCAAAGAAATCAGGCCATTTGACTCAACAACTTGTTTTTTTAAAAATTACATGTTTTTCCTCCAAAAGGTACTTTTAATACTTATAAGGAATTTCAAAATTTTTTTTAACTTGCTTCTCTATTTAAAAAAATCATTCTGTTGTAGTTTTTGGTTAAATTAATGCTAAATACATACATACTTACACACAAATTACTAAACTGTTTCAATTCATAAGCAATGCTTGACACATTTTAGGTGATCAATAAATATTTATTATTTGAAGGCATGGTTCTGTATATAAGCAGAAATTCTATTCTATGAACTCTGAGATGTGGACTATTTAAAATAGTGTGTGATTTCTTAGGAACCAATAACACCATCGTATATATTTTTATTTAATTTTTAAATATGTATCTATGAAACTATGTACTTCTGTTGATAAGACTATACAGAATATACACAATACTAAACTTACTTCAGAGAAGTAAATTACTTGTATGACTTAGGGCTTTCACTTAAAGTTCCATGCTTCTGAACTTTGGGAATGTCACATTTTACAAGGTGGGTGCCATATTGTGTGATTGACTGTCTTTTAATCAACTTTATTCTAAAAAGAAGACATACGAAACATGCGCTTCCCTGGTGGCGCAGTGGTTAAGAATCCACCTGCCAATGCAGGGGACACGGGTTCCAATCCTGGTCTGGGAAGATCCCACATGCCGCGGAGCAACTAAGCCCGTGCGCCAAAACTATTAAGCCTGTGCTCTAGAGCCTGAGAGCCACAACTACTGAGCCCGCGTGCCACAACTACTGAAGCCTACATGCCTAGAGCCCGTGCTCCCCAACAAAGGAAACCTCAGCAATGGGATGCCTGCACACCACAACGAAGAGTAGACCCCACTCACCGCAACTAAAGCCCACGCACAGTAACAAAGTCCCAATGCAGCCAAAAATAAATTTATTAAAAAGATAGAAAATAAAAAGAAGACACATAAAACAGATATTGGTTATATAAAAAAGAAGCAGGAGGAGATAAAAGAGGTATTTGTCACTGCTTTTATCTTATGTAAGAAGAACCCTTCTGGTGCAGCTGTAGGTAATTAGAGCTTTGAGGGAAAGAGATGAGTAGAGATGCCTCAGTTATTTTCCTTAAGTATTAAATGTTCCTTTAAAACTCCCAGATTTGCTTGTTTAATATCATTTTCTGTTTGTTTGCCTGATTTGCTTTCCTCCTGTCTGGAGGTTGCTCCTAGGTATGCTCAGTCTTGTGTTAAGTAAGTTTCTGAGCAATATAAATAGATTGCTTCACTTGGAGATGTTTCCACATTTGTCTTCTTCAGTGATAACTGCCTAATGAAAACATTTAGAAAATACTACTCCTGTTGAATGACTTTCACCTGTGGCATCACCCGAGACAAATGAAAATCTTTCTTCTTTAAGTAGGGATCTCTGCAAAGTCAGGGTACTAATCCAGAGTGACACTTCCTCGGCATTCTTTAATCGTTGATGACAGCAAGTGAAATGGGACTGGACGCACAGCAAATTGCTTCATTAGTAACATAGCCTAGAATACCTGTGAAATCACAACCTGCATTTCCTAATGCATGGGCCAAGAAACGTGATCATTTACCTCTCACAATTTAGGCACGTATTGTCTGCTCGAACTGGCTTTTTTTTAAGTTTTAATAAATTACTTGTTAAAATGAAAAATTGTTATATTTTCCTGATTTTTCTATGTTCAAATACAGTACATGGCACTGGTATAAACAACAAAATTGTTAACAAAATAATGCAAAACTGAAAATAGTTGACTGTAGTGTTAAATTTTGTAGTGCATACCCAAAGGGGCATGCATTAAGCAACAAATTTGTACTTTCATTTTTGTGAGTGACATATGAAACGTACTAATCCAACCAGTACTGAATGGATGTAATCATTTTAAACCATCATTTGGTTGGTTTTAACAATAGTTCAAAACTGCAGAAATGAGTGAAAAATTAATACCATAACTATAAAATGTTTTTTCAATATATATACTCTTAATCCCCAACAACTAAAAGCTCAGATGCAAACTCTGGAAACAAGGTTAAAGAAATGATAGCACATGACTGAAAGAAAAATTGCACAGTACAGCCTCTCAAAAAAGAGGAAGTGTGACATTTTTTAAAAGGAGTGTTTTCTTCCCAAGAATTCTGTTAAAAAAAGTAACAATGCCCTTTTCAGAAGTTAAAAAGTTATAAATTATAGTATACAAATGGATGACAATATAAGCAAATTCATTTCAAATATTCTTCTAGGTGTAGGAGAGACAGAGGGAGGAAAAAAGTAAAAAAAAAATCTTTTGTTAAATGCTACAATAATATACCTTCTCATTGATTTTAATCATAGAGCAGGAGTGGGCAAACTCTTTCTGTAAAGGGCCAGGTAGTCAATATATTGATATTAGACCTGGTGAGTCACAGGCTCAACTCAGCTGTTTTAGCGCAAAAGCATCCATAGAAATACATAAGCAAGGGGGTGTGACTGTGTTTCAATGGGATTTTATGTTCAAAATCAGGCAATCATATTTGGTCTGTAGGCCATAATTTACAAAAACATTTATCTCAGAATAACTTTTAGAGATTGTTATTTTTAAAAGAGACTACGCTCTTGAACCAAATAAAATTAAGTTAGTATTGATGGAAAGATAAAGGATATTCTAGGATATTCTATTCTATCAAATCTGTAAGTGTTACTTTGAGGTCACTTAGAGTTGCATTCCTATGTTCAAAGCAATTGATTTAGTTTAAAAGCATTGACACTGATACAATTGAAAAGCATTTTACTGTTACAATATTTCATGTTTGAAAATTATCAGTCCATCCTGAGCGAAGGTAAGAGAAGGGGTGATGAACAACACTTCAAGTTACCCATGTTCAAGTTCATTAAAAAGTATAGATTTTTCTCCCTTTAAAGTAATTGGACGAATCCATGCAGAATGAGCTGGTTTTACAAACCACTGTTTTCCTAAATAGAAATAGATATATTTCCTTTATAAATCATGACAAATCCTGAAATTCTATCATTACTTAAGTTTTAATCAGTTTGGTTGTCAAGTCTTTTATTAACTAACAAAAATAACACAAAATAAAACAACAGCAACACTAGCTACAATTTATTCTGCATAATATCTCATTTATCCTTATCACAACAGTAGGAGTAATATTTTAGAAATAAAGAACATTTGAGTTTAGGAATTTAGATAATTGTCATATGTGACATATCCAATCAGAAATGGCATCAAGATTTAAAATTAGGTCCCCTTTGTGATTTTAAACTTTTCTCACTACAAGATATTAAAAGGGTTTTACTATGAATCTGGTGCTTTACATGCAGAATTTTGATTTCTGACAATCTTGCAAAGTAAGTGTTAGTATTTCTCTTGTATAACTGGGAAACTATATGCAAATGACTCATCACGATCACAGAGCTACCACAGCCTGAACTGGAACTTGTTCTGCTGTCTCCAGACCCATACTCTCCCTGCTAAGCCGAGCTGTTCGTATGTGAACTGAGATGTGAGGCTATATTTCAACCAGACTAATTTAATGGTTAGATTTGCAAAAGCAAAGGCTAGTTGAGATTAATAAAGAATAATACAAAATGAGACTTGAGTATGTGAGAACAGAAGTGAGGAGAAAGGAGATGTTTTAAATAGAGAACAAAATATGGAAAACCAAGAGGTTTACCAATGTTGGCCATCTTATCAACTTGAGTGAAGGGGTTAAAAGTGAGGAGCTTCTGTCGATTCATCTTCAACAGAAAAGTAATGAGACAGATTCAAAACGTTTTGATCTGAACATTAGATGATAACCCACATATGTAAATTGCATTAATAACATTCAATTGATAAGAAAAGATGTATGCATCTTAACATATACAGATAAATAAGGACATATTCTGCATATTTACTTCCATCTCTTTTAACAGTTTTTGTTAAGTTTTGTCTTATTTCTAATGTCCAAATATATGGAGCTTTAAACTTGACCTTCTGGAACTGATTTGTAATTATTTGGGCTAATTAGCTGTATGAAAATGATTCTCTGTTACTAAAATTTGCTCAGTTTTCAAGCTGCTCAGTGTGCACTTAGGGAAAAATAATTGGCTGATTTTAAAAGAGAGCAGTTCATTGTGTTATTCAAATCTGTTGTAGCCTGATTATTCATCAGATTTAAAAAATTACTGAGGAAAGGGTTAAAAATCTCCTACAACAATACCAGATTTTGCTCATTCTCCTTGTAGTTCTGAAAGTTTTTCTTTATATATTTAAGCTGTAATTAATATAAATCAAGTTTAGAACCGTTATTTCCTCCTGGTGAATTAGAACTATAATCATTGGGCAGTTTCCATCTTTGTATCTTATAATGCTTTTGGCTGTAAAGTTCAGTTTATATGATATTAGCACAGCCACAAAACAGTTTGTAAAATTAAGTAAGAATTCTTTCACATTTCTACTGTTAAATTTTTTGTGACCTTCTTATTAACACTACAGTCTTCAGTGATTCTCAACCCAGTCGGACAAACTTTACCTTTAACAGAAGAATTTAGTCCATTTACATGTATTGTGATTATGGTTTTATTTACATTTTTTACCATCTTACTTTATAGTAATTGTCCTGCATGAATTTTTCCGATAATTTTTCCCATTTCTTATTTACATTGATGAAGGTGATTTACCTTCAAAATTTAACTTTTCTATCATTTTGGAAGATATATACAATTCCTTTTAGGTGTTTTCCTTAATATATTACTGAGGACGTTTAAATTCACAAAATAACAAGTTAATTTCATAACATCAGCTCCTCCTAACCACAAGAAGGTGTTAAAATATTTTAACTCTGATTCTTCTTCTGTCTTGCTTTTATGGCATAAATTAGACTTCTTATTCTTGTGTATAGAGTCAGTATTTTGTCAGATTTACCCAAACATTTGCAATTTACTTTACTCACTATTCCCTATGCATCTCAAATTTTTCATACGGGATCATTTTTCTTCCTCCTATATTGTAATACTCAGAAATTTAGTTGGTAAGATATATTAATGGTAAATAGTCTCTTTTATGTTGTCTCAAAATGCTTTATTTTTTCTTTTTCAAAGATAGTTTGCTGAGCATGTAATTCTAGATCAATAGTTATTTTTTGTGACCACTTTGAAGAAATGTTTCTATTATATTTTGGCTTCCATGATTAATGTTGAGAAATCAGTCATTTTTTGCCTAATTGCCATTCTTTTGTAAGTAATCTTTTTCCCTTGAGCTGCTATTAAGATCTCTCTTTTTATTTTTATTTTGCTTTAACATTTCAAGATGTCTATTTTTTTTTTTTTTTTTTCTGTGGTACGCGGGCCTCTCACTGTTGTGGCCTCTCCCGTTGCGGAGCATGGGCTCCGGACGCACAGGCTCAGCGGCCATGGCTCACGGGCCCAGCCGCTCCGCGGCATGTGGTATCTTCCCGGACCGGGTCACAAACCCGTGTCCCCTGCATCGGCAGGCGGACTCTCAACCACTGCACCACCAGGGAAGCCCAAGATGTCTATTTTTTGCCTTGGTTTCGCTACACTGTGTCTTCATGTAGATTTCCTTTTCTTTATCTTGCTTAACATGTGGTGGAATTTGTGAATCTAAAGATTTGTCCCTTTCATCCTTTTTGAAAAATTTCAATCAGTATTCTCTTCAGAAGTTGCCTTTCTATAATCTTCTTAACTCCAATTAAACATATATTATTTTCACTACCTACAAAACTTCTTCATATTTTCCTTCTCTGGATTTCTATGCTGTATCCTAAATAATTTATTTACAGCTTCCTCTCAATTTTTCCATTGTGTCATAACTTTCTGACCAATCATTGGGTTTTCTAATTTAATTAATATATATGTTATTTCTATAATTGTATGTTGTTCTTAGTATCAAACATAGCTGTCTGTGTTTGTGTTTCATTTTGTTCTTTAAGAGATTTTGGAATATTTTTTATTTATATAAGTATAATTAAATCAAATATCACAATTTGTAGCCAATAATTCCAATATCCATTCTTTGAATATCTGATTCTTCTGAAATTTGTTTTAGCTTCTGGTTGTTTCTTCTCAGTGTTCTAATGGTGATATTTTTTCTCATGTGTTTTACAAATTCTGATTAGTGAGGATTCTTTAAAGTGTAGGTTGAAGGTACATGGCTACCAGGGGAATATGTGTTACCTTCTCCCAAGCAGCCAAGGGCACTTCCTAATAAGGACCACTTTAAAATAAATGATTACTTGATAGTTTTTGTATCTCATATGTGGTTACACATATGAGAAGTTTTCTCTGGTCCATGGCCAGGAATTTATAAGAAATGCCATTTTTTTTGTACTCTGGTCCAAAACCAAGACAAGTAAGTATCATTATTTTGTGTTATAAACTTTCACCAAGTGTGTAATCATTGAAGCATTCTACAGGGACCTTTATTAGACTTTCCAGACTAGGTTTCTCTGTGCCCTGAATGAGGCTCATTAACGTGGAAATTCTGGTCACCAACATTTGTATTTGCTCCATACTATCCATCAGATATAACTCTAGTTTCTAGATCTGTGGATTAGTACTTTCTCATAATTTTTGGCTTTTGAAGATTTCCTGAATTTTGCTTACATTTTAAAATTTTATCTAGTATATTTTGGATTTTTGTGCTTGATGGAATTTCTGGATATTGAATTCATCATATTATGAGAAATTGAATGCCCTAAATCTATTTTGTATTCTGATGATTCATGACATTTCAAAAACAAACAAACAAAAAATAATGAGAGTACACTAGACTGCACTATTTCAGTAAGCAATGCCAATTTAATCCCCCATCTCACTACTGAGTTGGTTCTGTTTCCACATCTACTCTTTAGTGTCACTTAGCTGATCTCCATCTCTAAAATGAAACTGTACTTGTGTCCACTTACCAATGCCAGGGAAGTGTGAAAGCGTCGATTCAACCTAGTTAACTTGTCCTTTTAGAAAATTCTGTTTAGATATACATGGAAGGGATTCTCAGTGGCCTCCAGATATCCTAAACTGATATTTTCCATTTTAACAAGAAGCATTAAGTTCCAATTTGGTCTAATCATTACCTTGGCTGGCTCAGAGCTTTCCCATAGGAAGCCAAATGTAATCAGTGTTTTGTATAAATGACCTTTTTTTTTCCCCTCACAACTAAGCCTCAGAGTGATGGTGAAATCTAAATTTCATTTTTATTCGTTTTGTAACCTCCAAATGAGCTTAAACAACAAAAATAATGGTTATGTCAACTCACAAAGTTAAAGCCAATCACAACTTTGTTTTTGTAAACATCACCAGTTTGGGAATGAATATTAAATAACCTATCAAGAGTTGAACATAAAGTCATAACAGAGGCAAAGTGTAAAATTTTGCCACAGAGGATGTTTTCTACTTCCACCATCCTTTAGAACCCACCTAAGTAAAGTTTTCTACCACAGAATTGCACTTTCAGCTGCTACATGCTTATGGTGTGGAGCCCTAAAGCAGACTAAAATATTTTTCTCTTTAATCAACTGGTTGTAAAAAGTTCTCTGGGAGGCCATCTGAGACATTGATTTAAGTTGAGAGAGTGGTGGAATAAGAAGAAGCTCCTTGTAAACAAGCGTCACGGAAGGAACCAAGATGGCGGAGTAGAAGGACGTGCTCTCACTCCCTCTGTGAGAACGCCAGAGTCACGGCTAGCTGCTGGACAATCATCGACAGGCGGACACTGGAGCTCAACAGAAATGGTACCCCACATCCAAAGACAAAGGAGAAGCCACAATGAGACGGTAGGAGGGGTGCAATCACAGTAAAATCAAATCCCATAACTGCTGGGTGGGTGACTCACAGACTGGAGAACACTTATGCCACAGAAGTCCACCCACCGGAGTGAAGTTTCTGAGCCCCACGTCAGGCTTCCCAACCTGGGGGGTCCAGAAATGGGAGGAGGAATTCCTAGAGAATCAGACTTTGAAGCCTAGTGGGATTTGACTGCAGGACTTCGACAGGACTGGGGGAAACAGAGACTCCACTCTTGGCGGGCACACACAAAGTAGTGTGCGCATTGGGACCCAGGGGGAAGGAGCAGTGACCCCGTAAGAGACTGAACCAGACCTACCTGCTAGTGTTGGAGGGTCTCCTGCAGAGGCAGGGGGTGGCTGTGGCTCACCGTGGGGAAGAGGACACTGGCGGCAGAGGTTCTGGGGGGTGCTCCTTGGCGTGAGCCCTCCCGGAGTCTGTCATTGGCCCCACCAAAGAGCCCAGGTAGTCTCCAGTGCTGGGTTGCCTCAGGCCAAACAACCAACAGGGAGGGAACCCAGCCCCACCCATCAGCAGTCAAGCTGAATAAAGTTTTACTGAGCTCTGCCCACCAGAGCAACAGTCAGCTCTACCCACCACCAGTTGCTCCCATCAGAAAACTTACAAAAGCCTCTACATAGCCTCATCCACCAGAAGGAAGACAGCAGAAGCAAGAAGAACTACAATCCTGCAGCCTGTGGAACAAAAACCACATTCACAGAAAGATAGACAAGATGAAAAGGCAGAGGGCTATGTACCAGATGAAGGAACAAGATAAAACCACAGAAAAACAACTAAGTGAAGTGGAGATAGGCAACCTTCCAGAAAAAGAATTCAGAATAATGATAGTGAAGATGATCCAGGGCCTTGGAAAAAGAATGGAGGCAAAGATAGAGAAGATGCAAGAAATGTTTAACAAAGACCTAGAAGAATTAAAGAACAAACAAACAGAGATGAACAATACAATAACTGAAATGAAAACTACACTAGAAAGAATCAATGGCAGAATAACTGAGGCAGAAGGAACGGATAAGTGACGTGGAAGACAGAATGGTGGAATTCACTACTGTGGAACAGAATAAAAAAAAAAGAATGAAAAGAAATGAAGACAGCCTAAGAGACCCCTGGGACAACATTAAACACAACAACATTCACATTATAGGGGTCCCAGAAGGAGAAGAGAGAGAGAAGGGACCCGAGAAAATATTTGAAGAGATTATAGTCGAAAACTTCCCTTACATGGGAAAGGAAATAGCCACCCAAGTCCAGGAAGCGCAGAGAGTCCCATACAAGATAAACCCAAGGAGAAACACGCCAAGACACACAGTAATCAAATTGGCAAAAATTAAAGACAAAGAAAAATTATTGAAAGCAGCAAGGGAAAAATGACAAATAACATACAAGGGAACTCCCATAAGGTTAACAGCTGATTTCTCAGCACAAACTCTACAAGACAGAAAGGAGTGGCATGATATACTTAAAGTGATGAAAGGGAAGAACCTACAACCAAGATTACTCTACCTGGCAAGGATCTCATTCAGATTCAATGGAGAAATCAAAAGCTTTACAGACAAGCAAAAGCTAAGAGAATTCAGCACCACCAAACCAGCTCTACAACAAATACTAAAGGAACTTCTCTAAGTGGGAAACAAGACAAGAAAAGGACCTACAAAAACAAACCCAGAACAATTAAGAAAATGGTCATAGGAACATACATACCGATAATTACCTTGAACATGAATGGATTAAATGCTCCAAACAAAAGACACAGGCTTGCTGAATGGATACAAAAACAAGAACCATATATATGCTGTCTACAAGAGACCCACTTCAGACCTAGGGACACATACAGACTGAAAGTGAGGGGATGGAGAAAGATATTCCATGCAAATCAAAAGAAAGCTGGAGTAGCAATACTCATATCAGATAAAATAGACTTTAAAATAAAGAATGTTACAGGAGACAAGGAAGGGCACTACATAATGATCAAGGGATCAATCCAAGGAGAAGATATTACAATTATAAATATATATGCACCCAACATAGGAGCACCTCAATACATAGGGCAACTGCTAACAGCTATAAAAGAGGAAATGGAAAGTAACACAATAATAGTGGGGAACTTTAACACCTCACTTACACCAATGGACAGATCATCCAAACAGAAAATCAATAAGTAAACACAGCTTTAAATGACACAAGAGACCAGACAGATTTAATTGATATTTATAGGACATTCCATCCAAAAACAGCAGATTACACTTTCTTCTCAAGTGCGCACAGAACATTCTCCAGGATAGATCACATCTTGCGTCACAAGTCAAACCTCAGTAAATTTAAGAAAATTGAAATCATACCAAGCATCTTTTCTGACCACAACACTATGAGATTAGAAATGAATTACAGGGAAAAAAACGTAAAAAACACAAACACATGGAGGCTAAACAATACGTTACTAAATAACCAAGAGATCACTGAAGAAATCAAAGAGGAAATCAGAAAATACCTAGAGACAAATGACAATGAAAACATGACGATCCAAAAGCAGCAAAAGCAGTCCTAAGAAGGAATTTTATAGCTATACAAGCCTAACTCAAGAAACAAGAAAAATCTCAAATAAACAATCTAACCTTACACCTACAGGAACTAGATAAAGAAGAACAAACAAAACCCAAAGTTAGGAGAAGGAAAGAAATCATAAAGATCAGAGCAGAAATAAATGAAATAGACACAAAGAAAATAATAGCAAAGATCAATAAAACTAAAAGCTGGTTCTTTGAGAAGATAAACAAAATTGATAAACCATTAGCCAGACTCATCAAGAAAAAGAGGGAGAGGACTCAAATCAATAAAATTAGAAATGAAAAAGAAGTTACAACAGACACCACAGAAATACAAAGCATCCTAAGAGACTACTACAAGCAACTCTATGCCAATAAAATGGACAAACTGGAAGAAATGGACAAATTCTCAGAAAGGTATAACCTTCCAAGACTGAACCAGGAAGAAATAGAAAATATGAACAGACCAATCACAAGTAATGAAATTGAAACTGTGATTAAAAATCTTCCAACAAACTAAAGTCCAGGAACAGATGGCTTCACAGGTGAATTCTATCAAATGTTTAGAGAAGAGCTAACACCCATTCTTTGCAAACTCTTCCAAAAAATTGCAGAGGAA
Organism: Delphinapterus leucas; assembly: GCF_059928025.1. NCBI lineage: Eukaryota > Metazoa > Chordata > Mammalia > Artiodactyla > Monodontidae > Delphinapterus > Delphinapterus leucas. The sequence continues at coordinate 8,299,692 of NC_143146.1, forward strand.
GGAACACTCCCAAACTCATTCTATGAGGCCACCATCACCCTGATACCAAAACCAGACCAAGATACTACAAGAAAAGAAAATTACAGACCAATATCACTGATGAATATAGGTGCAAAAATCCTCAACAAAATACTAGCAAGCAGAATCCAACAACACATTAAAAGGATCATACACCAGGATCAAGTGGGATTTATCCCAGGGATGCAAGGATTCTTCAATATACACAAATCAATCAATGTGATACACCATATTAACAAATTGAAGAAGAAAAACCATATGATCATCTCAATAGATGCAGAGAAAGCTATTGGCAAAATTCAATACCCATTTATGATAAAAACTCTCCAGAAAGTGGGCATAGAGGGAAACTACCTGAACATAATAAAGGCCATATATGACAAACCCACAGTAAACGTAATTCTCAATGGTGAAAAAACTGAAAGCATTTCCACTAAGATCAGGAACAAGACAAGGATGTTCACTCTAACCACTATTATTCAACATAGTTTTGAAAGTCCTAGCCACGGCAACCAGAGAAGAAAAAGAAATAAAAGGAATCCAAATCAGAAAAGAAGAAGTAAAACTGTAACTGTGTGCAGATGACATGATACTATACATAGAGAATCCTAAAAATGCCACCACAGAACTACTAGAGCTAATCAATGAATTTGGTAAAGTAGCAGGATACAAAATTAACGCACAGAAATCTCTTGCATTCCTATACACTAATGATGAAAAATCTGAAAGAGAAATTAAGGAAACACTCCCATTTACCACTGCAACAAAAAGAATAAAATACCTAGGAATAAACCTACCTAGGGAGACAAAAGACCTGTATGCAGAAAACTATAAGACACTGATGAAAGAAATTAAAGATGATACCAACAGATGGAGAGATATACCATGTTCTTGGATTGGAAGAATGAAGACTGTGAAAATGACTATACTACCCAAAGCGATCTACAGATTCAATGTAATACCTATCAAATTACCAATGGCATTTTTTATGAAACTAGAACAAAAAATCTTAAAATTTGTATGGAGACACAAAAGACCCTGAATAGGCAAAGTAGTCTTGAGGGGAAAAAACCAAGCTGGAGGAAACAGGCTCCCTGACTTCAGACTATACTACAAAGCTACAGTAATCAAGATAATATGGTACTGGCACAAAAACAGAAACACAGATCAATGGAACAGGATAGAAAACCCAGAGATAAACCCACTCACCTATGGTCAACTGACCTATGACAAAGGAGGCAAGGATATACAATGGAGAAAAGACAGTCTCTTCAATAAGTGGTGCTGGGAAAACTGGACAGCTACATGTAAAAGAATGAAATTAGAACACTCCCTAACACCAAACACAAAAATAAACTCAAAATGGATTAGAGAACTAAAGGTAAGACCAGATACTATAAAACTCTTAGAGGAAAACATAGGAAGACCATGCTTTGACATACATCACAGCAAGATCTTTTTTGATCCACCTCCTAGAGTAATGGAAATAAAAACAAAAATAAACAAATGGGACCTAATGAAACTTCAAAGCTTTGGCACAGCAAAGGAAACCATAAACAAGACGAAAAGACAACCCTCAGAATGGGAGAAAATATTTGCAAATGAATCAACAGACCAAGGATTAATCTCCAAAATATATAAACAGCTCATGCAGCTCAATATTAAAGAAACAAACAACCCAATCCAAAAATGGGCAGAAGACCTAAATAGACATTTCTCCAAAGAAGACATACAGATGGCCAAGAAGCACATGAAAAGCTGCTCAACATCACTAATTATTAGAGAAATGCAATCAAAACTACAATGAGGTATCACCTCACACCAGTTAGAATGGCCATCATCAGAAAATCTACAAACAACAAATGCTGGAGAGGGTGTGGAGGAAAGGGAACCCTCTTGCACTGTTGGTGGGAATGTAAATTGATACAGCCACTTTGGAAAACAGTATGTAGGTTCCTTAACAAACTAAAAATAGAACTACCATATGACCCAGCAATCCCACTACTGGGCATATACCCTGAGAAAACCATAATTCAAAAACACACATGCACCCCAATGTTCACTGCAGCACTATTTACAATAGCCAGGTCATGGAAGCAATGTAAATGCCCATCAGCAGACAAATGGATAAAGAAGATGTGGCACATATATATACAATGGAATATTACTCAGCCATAAAAAGGAACGAAATTGGGTCATTTGTTGAGACGTGGATGGACCTAGAGACTGTCATACAGAGTGAAGTAAGTCAGAAAGAGAAAAACAAGTATTGTATATTAATGCATGTATGTGGAACCCAGAAATATGGTACAGATGAACCAGTTTGCAGGGCAGAGGTTGAGACACAGATGTAGAGGACAAACGTATGGACACCAAGGGGGGAAGGTGGAGCAGGGGGTTGGTGGTGGTGTGATGAATTGGGTGACTGGGACTGACATGTATGCACTGATGTGTATAAAATTGATGACTAATAAGAATCTTCTGTATAAAAAAGTAAATAAAATAAAAATTTTTTTAAAAAACTAAAAAAAAAAATGTCATAACACATCTTGTGTCTGTTACTTTCACATGTCCATGCTGAAATGGGTGAAGCTATAAAAGAACTCCCTCTGAATATGAAGGGTAGTATTTGTTCTGAAGCTGCTTGTGGAATGTATAGTTTTGTTTTGTTTTGTTTTTTTCCCAGCGCATTACTTCACAGAACACATGGCAGTTAAACGGCAGAAAGAGTTAATGCTCCTCCACTGTGTAGCAGGAAGGAATGATGCCACTTCTACCAAGTATCTTTTAAAGAGAGAGCTGTTTCCTGCCTTTGGTCTCTCTAATCCTGCTGGCTGGATTGTGATTGGATGGCTGGAGCCAGCAGCCATGTTAGGCCATGAAATGCCCATGGGAAGGAGAGAATCACAGAGAAACAGGGTGATTTCCAGGGTGAAACATACCAGCCCTGACCCAGATTACCTCTGAAAATCTTGAACAAAAGAGCCCAAAACTCTGGGTCTTGTTTAAGTCACTCAATTTATTGTGTGCTGTAGCTGTTACTAGTACTCACAGGGAAACCTAATCCTGAATATAGATTTTGGTACCCGGAAATAAGGGGCTACAAGTACCAGGAACTAAGTTCCTAGTGTGTACTTAGTGGAACTGGTAGGTGGGATATCGCATGAATTGAGCTACTGTCACTTGAAAGCTTATTATACCTGCTGTTTCTTAGAAGGCAGATCACATGAGAGTGTACTCACATTAGAGAAAATGCTAAGAAATATTAAGAAAACTCAGATTATTAGTTTTTGCTGGCTGCTTCCTGTCACTTTTGGCAAAGCCCTAAGGACGGATAAACATCGCCTCTGCTAGCCTGTCCGCACGCTACTCCAGCCGAGCATAAGTGAGGCGTCTCTGTCTGTCTAGACAGCACTGTAAACACAATGAGAGTCTGGTAAACCAAAGCTTTGCAGACCTGAACAAGTAAAATGCTTCCCTTTCTGCAACTAGAGCAGTTACCTTCCATGGCTCTTAAACAGCAGCCTCGGTAGGAGATTGAGGCCCAGAACTCTGTTGACTATCTTCCATTAAAGTTCTATGCCAGAGAGTACCTTCCATTAAAAGTTCTGTGCCAGACAATGGGGTCAGCCCAACAGCAACCTCAGATTAAAAGTGTTGCCTTCCCATTCAAGGCCCTTGTTTAAGAAATCCTCAAAAGCGTCTCAACCAGAGAAGCAGCGTATTTGTGTGTGTATGTGTATGTGTGTATACACACACACATATGTATGTATATATATTTGTAGATATATAGAAATGTATCACTATAGATACACAGATATGTAGATATAGATTATTTAGTTACATAGTATAAGAAAGTATACAATTGCAGGTCTGGCTGAGAAAGCGCAAAGTCCACTGGACAAGCATTCAGGAAGGAAAGGTCACTGTAAGGCTGGAAGCTGCAAGCTTGAGGTAAAACTCAAAGTCCAGTACAGGCAGGAGAGCAATTATAGGTCTAGCTGCTGCTTCACACCGAGGAGGTGAATCAGCAGATCAGCAACAGTGACGTGGGCAGAAGTTCATAACGACAGGACCCAGAATGGAGAGAACCCTACAGTTTTCCTTCCATTTTGTCAGGGGGGTGGGAAGAGGGGAAAGAAACCAGTCAATAAAATATGTGCTTTGAAAGCTATGAGCTGTGGGTACCTGCTCAGAGAACGGACCAAGAGCAAACAGCTGAGAAGTCCGCAAAATGTGGCAAGAAATTATACTCTCAAAGCACCTGCAAGCCTGACATGCAAATACCTGAGTCTGTTCACATCTAAAACACCCCTGTGTCTCCAAACCCTCCCCCTGAGAAAAGCTGGTGAGCTCCCAAAAGAGGAGGTTCTCATGTCCACATTAGACGTGGCTGACCATGGAGTATAATGGAGGGGAGGAATATTCCAGAAGACAGAACTGGCTACAGAGGACAAATGTGTAGGGACATCCTCCCAGAACACAGACACAGAAGCAGCCAGAGATCAACGATAACTTACTCCACTGCCGAAAATGAAGTATTCACTAACCCATCCCTAATGGATCTGATCATTGCTAAGCAGTAGTGATTACTTCTCCAAGTGAGAGTTTTTAATTGTCATTATCCTCTTTCTATGGATAATTGTGGCTATCCATAAATGTATATTAGAAGTGATGATAGCAGATGACTTGTCTTTGCATTTAACAAGATGAGGTCTTCAAACGAGATGAGTTTCCATATACCCTCCTAACCAAGAACTGTGCATTATCTAGGTATTATGGAATTTGAGTTGGATGCAATAACTGGACAGGTAAGGTAAGTGGCCAAATGGACTGTCAGGTAGCTGAGACAGCTTCCCATCTTCCAAGTGGTAAAACTTTACCTGGATCATGACTTCCCAAAACAAAGGTTATATTTCTTTGTCTAGCTTGCAACTCAGTGTGGCCATATAACTAAGCCCTGCCCAATATGATGGAATTGACAGCATTGTGTGTCGGCGCCTTGAAAAGTTCCTTTAACGATAACTGGCATGCACCCTTTATTTGTATCTTCATTATTTATTCCTCCATTTCACTACTGGAAATGAACTCTGACAGTGGCTACCTCTGACCATGAGTTGGAGGAACACAGCAGAGCGATGGTGGCTTGGTGACCTGACAGTAGCCGGGATCCCTGAGAGTTCATTGAACATTTCCTTAACAGCGCTAGCCTTCCTGACTCAGACATTTATACTCACCAAAATAACATAATTCCAATCCTTACTGGTAAACAGCTTCATCACAATGTCTCTAAAGACGCAATACTTGCCTTTTTCTGTGCATCACTTCTAATCATCCCCCAACCTGCTTCATTTCTTAAAGAGCTGCCTACAATTCTACTGAATGATGCCTTTAGCCATCCTTCTTTTGTCCATCATGTGGGTAGTCACTTACAGCCCCTTCATGGGGATGTCTATAAAGAACATTTCTATCCATTAATTACAGAACCTTGTTGAGGCAAACACTGATTCAATTCTCTCATCTGGGCTACATTCTCACATCTAATTTTTGTAGACGCTGTCTTGCCATTAAGTTTAGGCATGGCTCATGAGTTATACTAATTAAATTGTTCATGAAGCAAAACGTGGCCCAGGCGGCTTGTAAAAGCTCCTGGTTGTAAGAGCGTTAAAACCAAACAGGGCTCTACAGACTTTCTTATATCTCAGGCTAGATGACACACTATCATTATATTCTGTCTTGCCGGCTTCCACAACCTATCTAGCTGTCTTAATTCAGTTTTCCATTTTGGCTATTCCTGAAGAGTGCTTTTTTGGGATCACAGACTACAAGATAGCAACTTCACCCATAAAGATGATCTTTAAGAAAACAGAACTGCAGGAAACAATATTGGAAATAGCACATCAGATATATCAAAATTTTAAATGGTTTTATACCAATGTTTCCAAAGTTCTGTCCTAGTGGTCAGGGTTCAGCCACATATAAACAAATTATATGTGAAAAAGCAGAATTTTGCAACTTGAAACTTAAGAGAGTGTTAAATAAAATGTAACCTGTTTTAAAGCACTAGTTATGGTCAAGGACATCTCTGAGCAGTGAAGGCACATGCTGCTGGGGTGTAGGTTACATGGCATTTCTCAAACTTGATGGACTAAGAATCCTGTTTCCCTCAACAGCCCATGCTCTGTGACACATTATTGTACAGATGCTGTGTTGCACTGTCAACAGACTTGACCTTGGGCAACCATGAAGCAAATATAGCTCTTTGGGGTCTTGTAACCCATAGTGGAGTTTTGGGCATGGCACAGCTAGCAGCAACTTATTCGTTTTTTCTGTTCTCCCAGGTCATGGAATCAGGTTGAATAAATAGGTCTTGAAGAGTTGAATTTATTGAAAAATGCTTAAATCATAAAAAAGTCTGTAAGCTAGGATTAAACTTCAAATCTGACCATCCAGAAAATGCCAAGGCTTCGAAGAGCTTCCAGAACCTTCTGGGAACAATGACTGTGCTCAGCAAGATCAGCCCTGGGATGTGTCATAAATCACGCACCATTTGGCAAAGATGCCCAATGAGGCATACGATCCCAATAAAACTGAAGAAGTCTGAGTTCAAAAACCTCACGCACCAGGGAAGGGTGACAGAGAAAGATATTCACTAGGAGAACGTATCTCATGTGCGGTATTCTGTGTAAAAGACTGATAGAATCTTTTACAATAAAAGACTGATACAATAATAGGTGGCGTCTAGAAGGATTTTTTTGTAGTTGTTTATTCTCATGTAAGACAGGTTTTCCAATTTGACATTTTAATGAAAATCAAAGTTGTTCTGAAGTTTGTATAATAGAATAAAACCCCTTGTATGAAAAATGATCTAACCTCACAGTAACTTGGACCCTGAAACACCTAATCACCTTATTATCACCATCCAGTTAAAAGCCGTTGCTGATGTCAGGAGCACTTTCTCATTCATGGAGACCCAGAGAAATCAAAACCCACACTTGTGTGAATGTGTGTGTGCATAGGGGTTCAACTATTTTGGTTCAAAATCAAATTTGTACTTTTTCTATATTTACTTATTCATAATATGCAACCTCCAGAATTTTGGTGGTTTCAAGATCAGCAAACCACAATTTTCAACTGTTCGTTTCTCCTCAGTGTAAGAAACTGCCTGATTTCTCTACCACTTTTCGGCAATAAGAAATTACGTTTAAAAATATAGATTGTGGTGCAGACTTTGCCTGATTGCCATTAGCAAAAAAAGGACAGGAGCTCTACAGCGGCAAATTTTGTTACTTCCTGGGTTGCTCACAGAAGAATGGATTATAAAATTTCTTGGCTGTAAAGTACATAAAGCATATATATTAAAGCAGGGGGCTTTTTCTCCAGGTTGAATAAATTGGTCTAATACAGGTAATTTTATTGAGAAATGCTTAAAAAGTCTCTGGAAAGGACCGAAGGTATATTTTCTTTCTTCATTATGCTGATCTCCCTGGCTACAAACTTGTATCACAATTCTAATCTTTTTCTCTCTCTCTCTCCCATAGTCACAAATCCAGACTCTCAAGAAAGAAAAAAAAAAAAAAAAGACAAGAGATAGACCCTAGAACAGATTCTCTCCACATAAAATATAGAACAACTCCCCTTAACTCCCTGTGGCTCCCAGGGCTAAAACTTAAGTCAGTTAAAATTACTAATATAATGAAAACAAGAGTCTTCACAAAACTTTTGATAAAAAGAAGCTTCATATTCATCAGTTATCTGTGACTGACATCAGTCATCATATACCTCATTTCTAGATCATCATTTCTCAAAGTTTTGTCATTAAACTAAGAGCAACCTGCCTTGGGGGACGGTGATGGGCAAGGGGTTACAAAACCTTGCCAATCCCTGAGCCAAGCTCCAGACCTGCTGAGTCAGAAGCTCTAGGCACGCACCTATTGGAATGGTCCATGTACTTGTAACATTTTTCTTTAACAAAGTGGTACACAAATTTTGGTACATGTTCAAACCACTGGTGTCTCTCCCCACCATGGAAATGGGTCATTAATTGACTGTGTTCTGGGCATTAATAATTTGAATAAACTTTCCAGACGACCCTGACACTCCCCCCTGAGTTTCAGGATCGTGGCTTTACCTCTATGACATATAAGCTGAATGAGCACCACTTGGCAGGAAAACTTTATTCAATCTGGAAAGCATGTAACCAGGTTTCTCTCCAAGTGAGTAAGAAGGATTTGAGATACGTCTCATTTCAGTCTGTTTCAAAACAAAGTAAACTTTAAAAAAAATATGTATTTTAATAAATACCTTCCATGAGATATGTGTAGCAACAAACATAAGTATTACTTACAACAAAATTAAAAGAAAGGCTTAACACTAAGGTGGTTTGTTGATTATTAAACGAGTTACTTATCTCTCCTTTCCAGCGTTTAGAGACTGACCTAGAATACACAGCATGGCTTGTATGCAGTGTATAGGGTCTCTCAGCCTTTCTCTAAATACAGAAAGCCCTTAACTCTTGCTGTTAACAGGTATCTAACAGCTTAATAGCTGGAGTGCTTGAGTGCTTGATGTCTGTCTGTCTGTCTCTCTTTCTCTCCTTCTGCCCTCCCCCACCCCACCCAGCAAGCAGCTCACTGCCAATCTAATAAACAGGATTTTCCTCCCCCGATTACACTCTGCAATAGAGAGATGTAAAAATGCCAAACTTTTCCCTCTTCTTTTCAGACAACATACCAGGAACTTACTAAATGCTCTGTGTACAACTCACAAGTGCTAAAATCTCTTTTTTTCTTTTTGCTTTAAGTTGTCCCCTCCTCCTTCTGCTTAAAGTCATAAAATTGTTTCCTCCTTTTGGCCCTGCGCTTTGATCCCTACCCCTCCCTACCCCTGCCGACCAAGCCCAGGTGACTGAGTGGCTCCTCCAGCCCCATAAGTACAGGTGGTGTCCTTTATTTGTCCCCTTTCCTCACCAGGTATTCCACCACAAGGGACCGTCTTCCTTCTGGGTGGTGTTTTAATAATTTCACTCTTAGCTTGTGTTTCATTTAATTAACCAGAGAGGTCATCTGACTAATTAGGCTCTAGTGCCCTGGTGTCCTACATAAACAAACCAAACTCTAAGCTCATAAATGCCTCAAGGTTACAAAATCAAAACACTAAAGACAACCAATCACAAGCAGCCAGCTAGGCTTTCGGCTACAGCCAATTAATAATTTCCTTACTTCCCTCCTGCGTGTTCTCTATACTCTATCAGCCCTTCCTCTGGGTCCGGTGGCAAAGTGCTTTGACCACTTGCGGTGTGACACTGCCTGGTTGCAATCGATTTTTGCTCAACGCATTCTTACAATTTTTGATATGCCTCAGTTTATCTTTTAACAATAGTTATAGAGGGCTTAATAGATCTTAAGTACTTATAACGTCCTTATAAACAGGAAAAATACATGAGAGCATATTTGTGATATAAAAGTAGGCTGAGTCTTGTGCCTCAAGTTCTCCACAATCTCCAGGTAGAAAAATCCAATGGTTGTGCAGATTAATGTAAGTATTGCAATACTTTGTCAACTTGTATCCTCTGCTGAAGGATGGCAAACATAGCATTCCCTCCTTTCCAGTATTCATTTACCTGGCATGTTCCAATTCCTCTACCTTTCCACTCTCTTGCCAACCCAAATTAAGTGGCCTGCTAAGGAGTCTATGGTGCTCTCCTTCCAGAAGCCTGCATAATTCACTCATGGAGGTGGCAAAATGGGTATCGTAATTCACTGTCAACTGTTATCCTATGGACACCTGAATTCAATATGCTGATAGAGGGCAAAGTAATTGAAAAAGGTAAAAGCCCAAAGAACTTAACCCTTCCACAACCTGAAAGGGGTGCTAATAGCCGAGATCTCATTAAAAGATAAGGTCTGCTTGTAAAGGCAGACAAAGGCAAGGGAGGCGGGCAGACTGTGATTGACGGCGCACCTGCAGCCTTCGCCCACCAGAGACCCTCACAATTTAGAACAACAAACGGCTTTACTCCTCTTTCCCTCCCTGAGCTCCTGGTGGCCGAGTTTTTCTACACAGGTCACTTCATCTCATTATTTAAAGAACTTTAAAAATCCAGTTATGTCTTCAAAAAGACTTCAGTCCTTGACACTCAGTGTGAACGCTTTTATCACAATTAAGGCCCCTTGTAGACAAGTACTGTTAAACCCAAGATTTAGGAACAACAAGTGCAATAAACAAGAAACACACAGACACAATATCCCAATATGATCAGGTTGTATTTCTATGTTCCATGGCTTACCTCTAATTTTTTCTGCCTCTTCAATAAAGAAAAAAGAATATTAGTAAAATACGTATGATTTGCTAACTTAATTTTCCAAAATGTGTCTTCACTTTGTAGCTGCCAATTGTCAAACTCACAGTCCAAATCTCCTGCTTTGGTGTTCCATGTCTGCACCTGCAGGCTCTCATAAGAGTATGGCTCTAGTCCCAGGTCTTCTAATGACCAGCTCTATGGCACTGGGGAAGTGACTTCACTGCCTTAGGGTTTAGTGGGATGAAGTTGTACTAAACGCTTTTACATTATGTTTGGAGCATGTATTTCAGCATCTCCTATATGAGAAGGTCTGCAAAATGTGTGGAGAAGATGACAAGTGTGATCAGCCTTTGCCTACAAGAAGCTTAATTTAATATGAGAATAAGAGAGAACCTACCAGCACAGTCTATTATGATTGGTCCTGGGGCCTCATCTAGCTTGACCCTCTATTACATTAGATTCATCACACATATTCATGTAGCCACACCAGATACCTTGTCATCTCCACAACTTCACCATATCTGCAACAAAATTCTAATACATCTGTAACAACATTCTAACTTTACAATTTTATTACTTAATTATTTCTAACATCGTAGTTATTTGCCTGTCAAGATCATATTGATTCACCAGCCCCTTTAAACTTTCCCTATATACTTGAAGTATAGTATTACTAGATGTATAAAATACTCAATAAAAGTAAGAACAGGGGCTTCCCGGGTGGCGCAGTGGTTGAGAGTCCGCCTGCCGATGCAGGGGACACGGGTCCGTGCCCTGGTCCGGGAAGATCCCACATGCCGCGGAGCGGCTGGGCCCATGAACCATGGCCGCTGAGCCTGCGTGTCCGGAGCCTGTGCTCCGCAATGGGAGAGGCCACAACAGTGAGAGGCCCACGTACCGCAAAAAAAAAAAAGTAAGAACAGAAATCAATGAAATAGGAAACAAGAATTTAATAGAAAAACATGAAAAACACAAACTATGGTTCTCTAAAACAATAATAAAATTTGTAAAACCACAGCAAGATTATATAAGGAAAAATAAATTCAAGGAATACAAATGAAAAAAAATCAGTATAGATATGTAAAATATTCAATATATAAAAAAGAATATAATAAACAACTTTATGTCAATACATTTGCTAATTTAGACAAAATGAAATTTCACAAACAAAATTTACAAAAAGTAAAACAATTAGAAATAGAATTCTAATCCTGCATCCACTTAAAATTAGCATCTTTTATTAAAACCTTCATATAAAAATATTTCAGACCCAGACAGTTTTCCTGAGAACTTCATCATAGCATTCAAGGAAGTAATAACTCAACCTTACACAAACTCTTCTAGAGAGTAATATAAAAAAACTGAAAGACTTATCAACTCATTTCATGAGGCCAACATAAACTTGATAGCCAAAATTTGCCAAGATCATTACAAAAAGAGAAAATTGCAGGATAATCTTTCTCAGTAGTCAAAGACATAAATCCTAAATATAATATTTACAAAGAAAATCTAATGATATATTAAAAGGAAACTCCATGACCATCAAATAATTTTGCTGACATTAACAGAATAAAGAAAAAAATCATGATCATCCCAAATTCAGTAAAACAATTGATGAAAATAAATGCCAAATTATACTTGAAAACTTCTTGGCAAACACAGAACAACAGGAAAGTAAATTCCCTCCTATTATCCTATCTTCCCCTTACCTCCCATATGAAAATGTCTTTGACCATTTAAGCCACAGTTATCTCTGCTTTTTTTCAACTCCTGTTTTTTACAATAAACACTATTTTTCTTACTATTTTTCCCTTGCACTTGCTTATATAATACATGTAATGAAATTTAAGTTTCTTGTTGTATTGGCATGATCTCTCAACTAAATTATCACCTCCTTGAGGTGAGGGACTATGAATAAGATATACACTTAAAAGATTAAAAATAAATCTTTTTTCCCCTTCAATAAACATAAAGTTGGACAATGTATCACGCACTAACAGGTTAGTTTCTAAATATACAGTCAGAAGACACGGAGCTTGCCCACAAGAAATTCAGTCTAGCAGAGGAAACATATGAATGAAAATAAACAGTAAACCTAACAGACAAAGTCAAAGAACAGTGCAATAACCAAAAAAAAAAAAACTATTTCAGTGAGTAGTAATATAAGCCCATAGAATGTTATAGTTTGATAGCACTTTCTAAGATTTTCTGTTGCAATCTATTTACATTTATTATCTGAATGCATTTAATTGTTATCACTGGGTGCTTACTATGTTCCTGAACATACAAAGATGAATGAGATGTGATCCCTGCCCTTATGAAAACTACAGTCAGGGAGAAGGCTGAATGGCAATGAGATACGGCAGCTAGATTATAGAGAGAAGAAAAAAGTGATTGGGGAGCACAAACGACAAAGACATCAGCTCTGTCTGAGGCATCAGGAAAGGCTCACTGAAGTGACCATCAATTACTTATTCAATCAATATATTCTGAGTCCCTTCAATGAGCCTGGTACTGTGCTAAAAGCCAAAAGTTAGAAGAGAAAACAAAATAGACCTAAAATGTAATGACATTTAACCTGGATTAAAAAAAAATAGTCCTTTAAAAGGGAATATGGTCTAGAAGAAAATTATATACATGAGAAAAAGTTTGAGAGGCAGTATAGTTGTTAAGAGATCAGTTCTGAAGGCTGAATGCCCATATTTTATTCCAATCTTAGGCACTCCCTAGTTAGATAACTTTGGGCAGACTAATCCTCCAAAGTCTCATTTTCTTCATCTTTAAAATGTGAATGATGATATTAATAGCATATACTTCTCATGTTGGTTGTAACTTTTAAATGATTTAATACATGCAAAGTATGTAATATGGCAACGGGAACAGGTAATTCCTCAATACATACTGATAGAAGAAATGTAGATTTTTTTTTTGAAATGTAGATTTTTTAAACCAGAAATTTACATAATTGTTTTTTGTTTGGGGAAGATTGTGATGGTTTCCGCTGGGTAGATAATGGATCGGAGTAGTAAGACCTTTAAGTAAAGAAATGATGACCTAAGTCTGTGGCAACAGAGATGCAGAGGAGAACTCGTACAAGAGGTGTTTCAGAGGTTAGATGAAAAGGATTTAGTGATGGTTTTCACGTGAAAGGAGAGAGATGAAGAGTTGGCAGTGGGAAACAGAATGGATACTCTATCAGTTTCCTAGGGCTGTCATAACAAAGTACCACAAACTGTGGGGCTTAAAACAACCTAATTGTTTTATGTCCCTGTTCTGGACACCAGACGTCTGAAATCAAATACGGAAGCCGGAAGGTTAGTTCCTTCTGAAGACTCTGAGGGAGAATCCGTCCCATGCCTCTCTCCTAACTTCTGGCGGTTGCCAGCAACCCTTGGCATTCCTTGTCTTGTGGATGCAGCAGCCCAGTCTCTGCCTCCATCCTCACCTGATGTTCTGTCTGTGTTCCTTCACCCGGCCTTCTCAGGAGGACACTAGTCACTGGATTTAGGTACAGTCCTAATCCAGTACAACTCATCTTAACTAATTACATGTTTCCAGACCCTGTTTTCAAGTAACTTCACATCGGAAGTTCTGGGTGGACTTGAATTTGGAGCTGGGGGCCGCTATTCAACTCACTACAGAAGGTCACACTCTTAACCAAGTGCAGATGGATGAGAAGGTTTAAGCTGGAGACTGGGAGAATGACTTGTATTTCACCATATTAAGGCTTAGGTACCTACAGAAAATCCCAGTGAATATGCCCAGCCAGCAGATAGAATTAGGGGTTAGAATTCAGATGAGAAGAGCAGTTTGGAAATCAGTAATATTCAGAAGACAGTTATTTTAGTAAATGAGACCTTCCTGAGGGTATACCCAGAATGTGATAAGAAGGAGAACAAGAAAATCTTCTTAGGGTAAAAAAAAAAACCTTGTGAACTTTTAAGTTTCTTAAAATATTAAGGTTTTCTTACACTTTTGTAATGTGTGCGTCGCTGACGATAATTGTATCCAATTTTTAAATCCCTGTGTAAACTCCTGATGTGATGACCTTGCCAATTTTATTAGCCAAAAAGCAATAGAGTATTTACAAAATACGCTTGATAGAAATGGACACAAAGTTCTTTTATATTTAACAATTTGTTTCTATTCTGATCAAATTAATTGTTATTTCTTGAAATATCTGCACCTATTATTATGCAAATAATACTACTGACTTGTCACATTTATTACTTCCCTTAAGAGGTTGAACTAATGCAGTTCTTCTATCAATAAATACTTTATGTCCTATACAAGACCACATGTGTATTGGGAGGAATTCTAAACTTAAAATTTTTAAAAAAATAAGAAAAACACTTGAATTTCACTGCAACTGCAAGATTAACTCGGTGTAACATTGATCAAATCACTTGACCTTTCTGTATCTCAGTTTCTTCAACCACAAAATGAGGAAAATAATAACTACCCCTGAGCTTACAGGCTGCTAGAAAGCTTGAATAAAATAAAACATGGAAAAACCTTTTGTCAACTACACAGGGGTATATAAATGAAAGATACTGTCAGACCAATGTTATGATAAAGACCAAGTTTAATACGATGACCACAAACCAAGAAAGTCCTATAGCTAAGACGGTGTTTGGAGATCCAGTAGCTTTGGAACAAGTAGTTGGAGTGGTGGAATCAAAGGAACACATGACAGGGAAAATGGTCCAGGTTCTCTGAAAAACAGCTCCAAGAAATAAGGGTTAGCTCTTGACTACTAAGAAATAGCACCGTTCGATACAGCAGTTTGGCAAAAGGTCAAAGGGTGGGTGGGTGGGGGGAGAAGGTCCACTCAGAACGTGGGTCAAACCTTTAGGGTGAGTTGTAGTCCCAGAGGTTGTACCAGGCTGTGCAGATAAAGATCCACAATCAATCAGCCCATCTGTCTTCATAAGCAGATAACAGAGTAAGGAATTATTTTCACCCTCTGAGACCCTCAATATCTCCAAATACTCTCCCTTCCTCACCCAACATACAGAGAAAAAAGAAAAGTTGCACAGTGGCGAAAAGTGGGTAGAAGCCAGGACCAAGGGCATTCTCCCTCTGGTTCAGGACACACAGGATAGATATGATCTTTGTGTAGAGGGCCTCGGAAGCAATGCCAGGATCTCAGAAACAGCTGGCATGAAATAGCAAGTGAGGCCAAGTTGATGTATATGCAAACCGAGCAGAGGTGGATTAAAGAAGAATAAGAAATGATAAAGAAAATGCTGTAACATTGTATTATTTCTGTTGAGTTAGTGCATGGACCAAATTCACCCTACTCCTGTTTTTGTAAATAGTTTTACTAGACACAAACTCACTCATTTATTCATTGCTATAGCCACTTATGCACCACATGGCAGAGCTGTTTTGCAGACAAAGACCATATGGCCTGCATAGCAAATATATGTACTATCTTCCCTTTACAGAAAAAACTTCCCTAACCTCTGTGTTAGAGGAATGGAAGAAGCAAGATATTACAGTGAATAGAAAATCTCAACCAAAGCACAGAGCAAGAAGTGGGATTTGATGTCGGGAAGAGGTGGATTGCAGGAAATGGAGAACACTTGGACCAAATAAACAAAACGATTACAACATATATTCATCATATTATTTGAAATGAATTGAGAACAGATGAATAAAATACAGCTCTTTGATGTCCTGGTTCCTGGATGTTCTCACAGATGTCATCATCTCTAAAATAAATATTTGAACTAGATGAATCTCTAGAGACCATTCGGGCCTGAACATCCACAATTGTAAGCATTTCCCAGTTTCTCCTAGAGGAAGTATCTTGCTACTTGGCAGGAAAGATTCCTTATATCATTTATTTTCTTTTAAACCAAAAGAGAAGGAGCACTGATATGGACTATTACATTTTTCCTACTTAACACTTTTTGATTAAAAAGCTTCATTCTTGTGGAAAAGGCCTTTTAAAAATCTCAAATCAGGGCTTCCCTGGTGGCGCAGTGGTTGAGAGTCTGCCTGCCGATGCAGGGGACACGGGTTCATGCCCCGGTCCGGGAAGATCCCACATGCCGCGGAGCGGCTGGGCCGTGAGCCATGGCCGCTCAGCCTGTGCGTCCGGAGCCTGTGCTCCGCAATGGGAGGGGCCACAGCAGTGAGAGGCCCACGAACCGTAAAAAAAAAAAAAAAAAATTTCTTGACAATTAGAAAACAAGATGTTAAAATTATCTTCAATTACATTTCAAGCATAAAACAGGATAGAAGTGTTAGACTGAACATAAATAAGATAAATTTAATTTTTACCTCACATGATCTACCTGGAAATGTGATTCATATAGAATCACAGTCAGAAATACATGAAATATCAAGGCATAGATTCATTCAGGGACCAAGGATCAGACCCTTGTTACAGTCACCATTCATTACCTTTACTTTTAGTCTCTTTGATCGGATCATATGAGAAATTTTAAGATTTAGTGAGATGGTTAACTTATGCAAAATATACATACTTTGGGGAGTGGAATTGTAAGCAGAAAATAGTATATGCGTTATAATTTTGAGAACCAACACATTTTGAAAAAAAATGCAGATAAGTTTTTAAATGTTTAGATTTAGGAAATGAGAGATATTTATTTACAAATTCTTAGTTTTCAAAAACTTTTAATTTTAGTTGTTAATGTCAAGAGCAATCATAGGCCCTATTGTTAGCTATTATCTTTTTAAGAAAATAAACTGTGATAATGCAAATGCCTCAAAAATAGTTTCAAAGGCAAACACTTCTCCGTAATTCTAATGTGGAGATCTAAATATTTACATGAACATTTATAACTGTCCTACAAACATACTATTATAAATCATAACAGTGTTAAAACAGTGATCCTGAAATATCCTGTAAATAAGAAAATACCCACATTAGAAGAAAGACCATAAATATCTGACATAATGAAATAGTATGGCTTTTTTTTTCCTTACAAGATTAAAACATTCCCATGTATCTTTATTTTGCATGTGAGCTGTGAGGCTATAAACTGTAAAGCACAAACCAGTAGGAAGCCTAACTACATTGTGAAGAAACTAAACTAGTTTGCATTTAAGATGGAATTTGAATTCTATATATTTTATAGGCCTATACATTCTGTGAAAGTTTGTGGCATGCATGCATATCCACATACACATTTACTTAATGTTGTCTTAAATCCCAGTAGAAATACTGAAGGAAATAGAGGTGGTCAGAGCTAAAAGTGACCCAGAGGAGCCAGAATAGGAATCTGTAAAGATATCACTGTTCCCAAGACCCCCAACTTTGAAGAGAGGAATTAATAGCTCTAAAGGATGTGTGACAGCAGAATTTCTCAAACATGTGGCACGTTATTTGTTCCAAACTACAAAATGATGTGTAAGCACTTCAGGAAAATCTCAGGAGTAGAAGAAAATGGTTCCTATTTGCTAAAAAAAAGGCTCTCACAATTTGTCACCTTGGAAAGATTCCATTTCATATTTTGTGAAATTTGTTTTTAAGTGTGAAGTGCAGAAATTTCTTTCACACTCTATAGTGCATACACTTCACCTCATATTCCCAGAATAATTCACAGGAGGATATATGCCATATATTAAACAGACAATGTGTATGGTGAAAGAGTTTTAAACATTTTCTTGTTATAGTTTTATTTATTTTATTTCTGTTTAAAATTAGAGTTCCTTTTAAAGTATAATAGAAGGATGAGAGCTCAGCTGATGGTGATGACATGCTTTTTCTTGTCACTATGCAAAAGCTGCCTCTTATACAGTTGGCCTTGCTGTTTAACCACTATCACACTCCAAATTTAATAATTATGTAGAACATACAGCACAGCACACATTTTCTTGTATGTTAGGTTTTGGGGGGCCATATCCAACTATTCTATGCTATTTACTTTAATATGAACAAAAATCCATTATTTATCTTTTACTTTATCGTGTTGAATGTATTCCTGTAAGATAAATCATATTTTAAATTACATGGATTACCGAAAAATAAATGAAGATGTTATAATAGATTCATAACCTCATAAAATCGATAGAGACTGTGTCAAAATGATGCTCGTTTCCTGAAATTTGAAAATATCTTAGCTATCGATTACCTCTATTTCTCAACTCTTAGTGCGCCAATCAGTTATTCCACGTTTTAGCACTTTATTGGACATACTCTCATCCTCTTGTTCCTTGTGTGTTTTAGTATAAATAAATTAGCTGATTTAAAGCTTCTTACGGAAGGGAAATCAAGCTCCCACTTGATTTTATACTGTCCATAAAAACAGTATAAAATCTGGAGACACAAAGCAATTGCTCAATCATACCTCTGATTGTCTGATTTGATGAAGGTAGACATATTCAAAGGAGCGCCTCATGAATGGCATTCCTTTATGAAGTTAGCTTACACAGTACTCACCTGCCATTTTTTCATTTCTCCACTTGCTTCCCATTTAGCAGTTTTCACAACAATGGTAAATTTATTTGTAAATTCTACTCTTCTTCATTGACTTATTCCTGAACATTTACTATACATATATAAAAACTACTATATATATTTCATATATATATATATAAAAACTCTTATAGAAGCATTCAAAATGGTCAAGTGGTCATTTTTGCTTTATCATTTTGTTCAGGTGTTACGTGCCTAACCCTATGAATAACACTTTTTTAAAAGGAGAGTAAGAAAGAAGGCTATTTTGAATTAAGGGATAATTTTAACAAAATTGTGTATATCAAAATCATATCTTAAACACCGTTTAACTTCTGAGGGAGTTACTTACTTAGAGAAAACTCTATTTTGGGTTCTAAAAGATCATTGGTTGGGAGGCAAACCAATATCAAAGAATGCCTATTTTTCTTTGTTTTCTCTTGTTGAATTCAAACTCGTTCTGGGTCTTCACTGAATCTCAGTTATCGCCCTCACATCTCTTCCAAAACCATCCATCGGAGGAGCTTCAAGATGGCGGAAGAGTAAGACGTGGAGATCACCTTCCTCCCCACAGATACACCAGAAATACATCTACATGTGGAACAACTCCTACAGAACACCTACTGAATGCTGGCAGAAGACCTCAGACCTCCCAAAAGGCAAGAAACCCCCCACGTACCTGGGTAGGGCAAAAGAAAAAAGAATAAACAGAGACAAAAGGATAGGGACGGGACCTGCACCAGCGGGAGGGAGCCGTGAAGGAGGAAAGATTTCCACACACTAGGAAGCCCCTTCGCGGGCGGAGACTTCGGGTGGCGGAGGGGGGAAGCTTCGGAGCCACGGAGGAGAGCGCAGCAACAGGGGTGCAGAGGGCAAAGCGGAGAGATTCCCGCAAAGAGGATCGGTGCCGACCAGCACTCACCAGCCCGAGAAGCTTGTCTGCTCCCCTGCCGGGGCGGACGGGGCTGGGAGCTGAGGCTCGGGCTTTGGTCGGAGCGCAGGGAGAGGACTGGGGTTGGTGGCGTGAACACAGCCTGCAGGGGGTTAGTGCGCCACGGCTAACCGGGAGCGGGTCCGGGGAAAAGTCTGGACCTGCCAAAGAGGCAAGAGACTTTTTCTTCCCTCTGTTTCCTGGTGTGCGAGTAGAGGGGCGCAAGTCGCGTCTATCAGCGCGGACCACATGAGACGCTAAGGCCGCTGCTGCCGCCACCAAGAAGCCTGTGCGCGCACAGGTCACTCTCCACACCTGCCTTCCGGGGAGCCTGTGCAGCCCGCCACTGCCAGTTTCCCGTGATCCAGGGACAACTTCCCTGGGAGAACGCACGGTGCGCCTCAGGCTGCTGCAACGTCATGCTGGTCTCTGCTGCCGCAGGCTCGCCCCCCATCCTCACCCCTCCCTCCCCCCGGGGCTGAGTGAGCCAGAGCCCCCGAATCAGCGGCTCCTTTAACCCCGTCCTGTCTGAGCGAAGAACAGACGTCCTCAGGCGATCTACAGGTAGAGGCGGGGCCAAATCCAAAGCTGAAACCCAGGAGCTGTGCTAACAAAGAAGAGAAAGGGAAATCTCTCCCAGCAGCCTCAGGAGCAGCAGATTAAATCTCCACAATCAACTTGATGTACCTGCATCTGTGGAATACCTGAATAGACAACGAATCATCCCAAATTGAGGAGGTGGACTTTGGGAGCAAGATATATTATTTTTTCCCCTTTTCCTCTTTTTGTGAGTGTGTATGTGTGTGCTTCTGTGTGTGATTCTGTCTGTATAGCTTTTCTTTTACCATTTGTCCTAGGGTTCTGTCAGTTTTGTTTTGTTTTTTTACTTCTTAAAATTTTTTTCTTAATTATTTTTTATCTTAATAACTTTATTTTATTTTATCTTCGTTCTTTCGTTATTTATTTATTTTCTCCCTTTTATTCAGAGCCGTGCAGATAAAAGGCCCTTGGTGCTCCAGCCATGGGTCAGGGCTGTGCCTCTCAGGTGCGAGACCCAAGTACAGAACACTGGTCCACAAGAGACCTCCTAGCTCCACATAATATCAAACGGCAAAAATCTCCCAGAGATCTCCATCTCAACGCCGAGACTCAGCTTCACTCAATGACCAGCAAGCTACAGTGCTGCACACCCTATGCGAAACAACTAGCAAGACAGGAACACAACCCCATCCATTAGCAGAGAGGCTGCCTAAAATCATAATAAGGCCACAGACATGCCAAAACACACCACCAGACGTGCACCTGCCCACCAGAAAGACAAGATCCAGCCTCATCCACCAGAACACAGGCACTAGTCCCCTCCACCAGGAAGCCTACACAACACACTGAACCAACCTTAGCCACTGGGGACAGACACCAAAAACAACGGGAACCATGAACCAGCAGCCTGCAAAAAGGAGACCCCAAACACAGTAAGATAAGCAAAATGAGAAGACAGAAAAACACACAGCAGATGAAGAAGCACGGCAAAAACCAACCAGACCTAAAAAATGAAGAGGAAATAGGCAGTCTACCTGAAAAAGGATTCAGAATAATGATAGTAAAGTTGATCAAAAATCTTGGAAATAAAACAGAGAAAATACAAGAAACGTTTAACAAGGACCTAGAAGAACTAAAGAGCAAACAAACAGTGATGAACAACACAATAAATGAAATTAAAAATTCTCTAAGAAGATATCAATAGAATAACTGAGGCAGAAGAATGGATAAGTGACTTGAAAGATAAAACAGTGAAAATAACTACTGCAGAGTAGAATAAGGAAAAAAGAATGAAAAGAATTGAGGACAGTCACAGAGACCTCTGGAACAACATTATATGCATGAACATTCGAATTATAGGGGTCCCAGAAGAAGAAGAGAAAAAGAAACGGACTGAGAAAATATTTGAAGAGATGATAGTTGGAAAGTTCCCTAATATGGGAAAGGAAATAGTTACTCAAGTCCACGAAGCACAGAGAGTCCCATAAAGGATAAATCCAAAGAGAAATACGCCAAGACACATATTAATCAAACTATCAAAAAATAAATACAAAGAAAAAATATTAAAAGCAGCAAGGGAAAAACAACAAATAACACACAAGGGAATCCCCATAAGGTTAACAGCTGATCTCTCAGCAGAAACTCTGCAAGCCAGAAGGGAGTGGCAGGACATATTTAAAGTGATGAAAGGGAAAAACCTACAACCAAGATTACTCTACCCAGCAAGGATCTCATTCAGATTTGACAGAGAAATTAAAACCTTTAGAGACAAGCAAAAGCTAAGAGAATTCAGCACCACCAAACCAGCTTTACAAGAAATGCTAAAGGAACTTCTCTATGCAGGAAACACAAGAGAAGCAAAG
Organism: Delphinapterus leucas; assembly: GCF_059928025.1. Classification (NCBI taxonomy): domain Eukaryota; kingdom Metazoa; phylum Chordata; class Mammalia; order Artiodactyla; family Monodontidae; genus Delphinapterus; species Delphinapterus leucas. The sequence continues at coordinate 8,321,777 of NC_143146.1, forward strand.
GACCTACAATAACAAACCCAAAACAATTAAGAAAATGGTATTAGGAACATACATATTGATAATTACCTTAAATGTACATGGACCAAAAGACACAGACCAGCTGAATGGATACAAAAACAAGACCCATATATATGCTGCCTACAGGAGACCCACTTCAGACCTAGGGACACATACAGACTGAAGGTGAGGGGATGGAAAAAGATATTCCATGGAAATGGAAATCAGAAGAAAGCTAGAGTAGCAGTTCTCATATCAGACAAAATAGACTTTAAAGACTATTACAAGAGACAAAGAAGGACACTACATAATGATCAAGGGATCGATCCAAGAAGGAGATATAACAATTGTAAATATTTATGCACCCAACATAGGAGCACCTCAATACATAAGGCAAATACTAACAGCCATAAAAGGGGAAATCGACAGTAACACAATCATGGTAGGGGACTTTAACACCCCACTTTCACCAATGGACAGATCATCCAAAATGAAAATAAATAAGGAAACACAAGCTTTAAATGATACATTAAACAAGATGGACTTAATTTATATTTATAGGACATTCCATCCAAAACCAACAGAATACACATTCTTCTCAAGTGCTCATGGAACATTCTCCAGGATAGATCATACCTTGGGTCAAAATCAAGCCTTGGTAAGTTGAAGAAAACTGAAATTGTATCAAGTATCTTTTCCAACCATAGCGATATGGGACTAGATATCAATTACAGGAAAAAATCTGTAAAACATACAAACACATGGAGGCTAAATAATACACTACTTAATAACCAAGAGATCACTGAAGAAATCAAAGAGGAAATCAAAAAATACCTAGAAAGTAATGACAATGAAAACATGACCACCCAAAACCTATGGGATGCAGCAAAAGCAGTTGTAAGAGGGAAGTTTATTGCAATACAATCCTACCTCAAGAAACAAGAAACATCTCAAATATACAACCTAACCTAACACCTAAAGCAATTAGAGACAGAAGAACAAAGAAACCACAAAGTTAGCAGAAGGAAAGAAATCATAAAGATCAGATCAGAAATAACTGAAAAAGAAATGAAGTAAATGATAGCAAAGATCAATAAAACTAAAAGCTGGTTCTTTGAGAAGATAAACACAATTGATAAACCATTAGCCAGACTCATTAAGAAAAAAAGGGAGAAGACTCAAATCAATAGAATTAGAAATGAAAAAGGAGAAGTAACAACTGACACTGCAGAAATACAAAGGATCATGAGAGATTACTACAAGCAACTCTGTGCCAATAAAATGGACAACCTGGAAGAAATGGACAAATACTTAGATTGCACAACCTTCTGAGACTGAACCAGGAAGAAATAGAAAATATGCACAGTCCAATCACAAGCACTGAAATTGAAACTGTGATTAAAATCTTCCAACAAACAAAAGCCGAGGACCAGATGGCTTCACAGGCAAATTCTATCAAACATTTAGACAAGAGCTAACACTGATCCTTCTCAAACTCTTCCAAAATACAGCAGAGGGAGGAACACTCCCAAACTCATTCTACGAGGCCACCATCACCCTGATACCAAAACCAGACAAGGATGTCACAAAGAAAGAAAACTACAGGCCAATATCACTGATGAACATAGATGCAAAAATCCTCAACAAAATACTAGCAAACAGAATCCAACAGCACATTAAACGGATCATACACCATGATCAACTGGGGTTTATTCCAGGAATGCAAGGATTCTTCAATATATGCAAATCGATCAATGTGATACACCATATTAACAAATTGAAGGAGAAAAACCATATGATCATCTCAATAGATGCAGAGAAAGCTACTGAAAAAATTCAACACCATTTATGAATTAAAACGCTCAAGAAAGTAGGCATAGAGGGAACTTTCCTAAACATAATAAAGGCCATATATGAAACCCACAGCCAACATCACCCTCAATGGTGAAAAACTGAAACCATTTCCACTAAGATCAGGAACAAGCCAAGGATGTCCACTCTCACCACTATTATTCAAAATAGTTTTGGAAGTTTTAGCCACAGCAATCAGAGAAGAAATAGAAAAAAAAAGCGAATCCAAATCGGAAAAGAAGAAGTAAAGCTGTCACTGTTTGCAGATGACATGATACTATACATAGAGCATCCTAAAGATGCTACCAGAAAACTACTAGAGCTAATCAAAGAATCTGGTAAAGTAGCAGGATACAAAATTAAGGCACAGAAATCTCTTGCATTCCTATATACTAATGATGAAAAATTCTAAAGTGAAATTAAGAAAACACTCCCATTTACCACTGCAGCAAAAAGAATAAACTATCTAGGAATAAACCTACCTAAGGAGACAAAAGACCTGTATGCAGAAAATTATAAGACACTGATGAAAGAAACTGAAGATGATACAAATAGATGGAGAGATATACCATGTTCTTGGATTGGAAGAATCAACATTGTGAAAATGACTCTACTACCCAAAGCAATCTGTAGATTCAATGCAATCCCTACCAAACTACCACTGGCATTTTTCACAGAACTAGAACAAAAAATTTCACAATTTGTATGGAAACACAAAAGACCCCTAATAGCCAAAGCAATCTTGACAAAGAAAAACGGAGCTGGAGGAAACAGGCTCCCTGACTTCAGACTATATTACAAAGCTACAGTACTCAAGACAGTATGGTACTGGCACAAAAACAGAAATATAGATCAATGGGACAGGACAGAAAGCTCAGAGATAAACCCACGCCTATACGGTCATCTTATCTTTGATAAAGGAGGCAAGAATATACAGTGGAGAAAAGACAGCCTCTTCAATAAGTGGTGCTGGGAAAACTGGACAGCTACATGTAAAAGTATGAAATTATATGACATACATCGCAGCAAGATCCTTTTTGACTCACCTCCTAGAGAAATGGAAATAAAAACAAAAATAAACAAATGGGATGTAATGAAATTTAAAAGCTTTTGCACAGCAAAGGAAACCATAAACAAGACGAAAAGACAACCCTCAGAATGGGAGAAAATATTTGCAAATGAAGCAACTGACAAAGGATTAATCTCCAAAATTTACAAGCAGCTCATGCAGCTCAATATCAAAAAACAAACAAACCAATCCAAATATGGGCAGAAGACCTAAACAGACATTTCTCCAAAGAAGATATACAGATTGCGAACAAACACATGAAAGAATGCTCAACATCACTAATCATTAGAGAAATGCAAATCAAAACTACAATGAGATATCATCTCACACCAGTCAGAATGGCCATCATCAAAAAATCTAGAAACAATAAATGCTGGAGAGGGTGTTGCACTGTTGGTGGGAATGTAAATTGATACAGCCACTGTGGAGAACAGTATGGAGGTTCCTTAAAAAACTACAAATAGAACTACCATATGACCCAGCAATCCCACTACTGGGCATATACCCTGAGAAAACCATAATTCAGAAAGAGTTGTGTACCAAAATGTTCACTGTAGCTCTATTTACAATAGCCAGGACATGGAAGCAACCTAAGTGTCCATCGACAGATGAATGCATAAAAAAGATGTGGCACATATATACAATGGAATATTACTCAGCCATAAAAAGAAACAAAATTGAGTTATTTGTAGTGAGGTGGAAGGACCTAGAGTCTGTCACACAGAGTGAAGTAAGTCAGCAAGAGAAAAACAAATACCGTATGCTAACACATATATATGGAATCTAAAAAAAAAAAAAAAAAGATCATGAAGAACCCAGGGAAAGATGGGAATAAATACACAGATCTACTAGAGAATGGACTTGAGGATATGGGGAGGGGGAAGGGTAAGCTGTGACAAAGTGAGAGAGTCGCATGGACATATACACACTACCAAACGTAAAATAGATAGCTAGTGGGAAGCAGCCGCATAGCACAGGGAGGAGATCAGCTTGGTGCTTTGGGACCACCTAGAAGGGTGGGATAGGCAGGGTGGGAGGGAGGGAGACGCAAGAGGGAAGAGATATGGGAACATATGTATAACTGATTCACTTTTTTATAAAGCAGAAACTAACACACCATTGTAAAGCAATTGTACTCCAATAAAGACGTTAAAAATAAAGAGAAAGAGTGAAAACCTATTAAATAAATAAATAAATAAAAATAAAAACAATCCATCGCTAGAGAATCATACATGTGCAAGTTGTACATAAATGCAGTTATGTTCAGGCTTTTAAAAAAATTTCATGGGAAAGCATCTTTCTAGACATTTTTTCAAAGAATCTGTTGCACTAGACTTTGTCAAATATATGATTGAAACAAGTAATATTTCTATTCAACGTATAAAATGCATGCAGTGTTATTTCCTTTCAGTGGTGGTCATCATACCTGACATTTGTGAATGTATTTTGTCCTCTAAATGTCCAACTGATTGTCCATGAAGGATTTCAGCCAAACAAAACCTAGCAAAGTCCTCATCTCTCTCTGGCTACACATGGAGTTGTTTGTATCAGATATTTAAACTTGGCATCTAACCTTCAAATTACGGAATTCAAGATCAAATAAGTAATTAATTATTCTTGGTGAATGTACAAAAATAAAATAGCCAGATGCTGTCCCTGACAAAATGTTCAGAAGTGGAAAGAAGTAAAAGGTGTAAAATTTGAATCAGATTATTCAAAACACACACCTAAACACATGTTCATGCACATGCTCACAGTTGATCTTGGAAGTTGCAATTTTCTTCATTTGTGACTATTCCTCCCACCCTAACTAGCTCTAGATCTGATTCTGGTTAAAAAAAAAAAAAAAAAAAGAAAAGAAAAAGAAAGTACACTTATTTTTAGGATTATTTGTAGGAACAAAATATACATGCATGCTTGACTTTGACTTTTCAAGAACAGTGGAATATAAGAAGAAAGAAGGGAATGCATATTAGTTCATTGCCTGGTAGTGTAACAGAAGAAAGCCTCTGAGATTTCAAACAAAAAAAGAAAAAAAAATCTGTCTCTGCTAAGCAATCTCAAAATACATACAGTCATCCCTCGGTATTGGTGCGGTATTGATTCCAAGACCCCTGCAGACACCAAAATTCAGGGATGCTCAATCCCCTTATGTGAAATGGCAGAGTACAGTCAGCCCTCGGCACCCCAGGGTCCCGGGTCCCGGCTTCAACCTTCCGTGGAACTCACTGAATCCCAGTGGAATCCCAAGGATACTGAGGGCCAACTGTATTCTGAAAAAAATCACCACCACCAGTCCAACCAAGACTGGGAAACCACCAGGTACCCCAAATCTAGGATGTGTTCCCAGGGAGCAGTATAAAGCTGCAGTATACTCGGTCACACAGATCAAACATGTCAAGGAAACAAACAACACTGCATGCTTTAGAGCACCCACTTTTCCAACAGATGCTTTCACTTCCATTCTGTTCTTGAGTATGTGTAAGACATAAGAAAAAAGAAATATGTCTTTGTTCTCCTCTCACATAGATAAGTGTACCTAAAGTATCTGTAACTCCATAAAAGTTTGCTTCTCCTGTGAATAAATTTGAATTCTGGCTTAATTTATCCCAAATCCATTCCATCCAATGATATTCATAGCCTGGCATTTGTACAACCAGATATAGTACAGCGGATATTAAGAATAGTTTCTAAATTAGATTATTTTTAATTCTGTATTTTGCCTGAGGATCCCTATAAAAATTTATAATTGCTATCATAGCATACCAACATTCAAAAATAAATATTTAATAAAATCATCAACATGAAAACAACTGAAAAAAATAACGATATAAAAATCGGCACCATGAAATCCTTTGTTTTAGAAGAGGTAAAAATAAGAATCAGAATATTTATCAATTTTTTTTCAGGGTATTTTAAAATTTAAATGTAGTACAAGAGCTAGTTATCAAACTAGTTACCAAAAACATTTAGGAAAAGAATAACAGCAAACCGTTAAAGTAATTAGTGGAATAGTAGAGTATATGTTACAACTTAAATATATTTATACATTTTTATAATATAAATAATTTACAAAGATATATAATTATATATAATATGTATTCTAACTATATATAATTGAATGTTTGGACGTTTAAGAAAAAGGAAACAGAGTGATCAAAGCTAGTCCAAGTGCCAAATCTCAGCATGAACATTCTCTACCCCATTCAGTCTGGCATGGTTCACTGGATGCGAAAGGAAATATTTAGTTGAAGATAGAGCTATAAATCTGGGTAGGTAAAGACGATGGTTAGTTTCGAATGCTAGTCTGAAAATTTCTGATTTTGTTAGTTAATATGTGGGTACCTATTTTATACACTATTAAAAGAAGTCAATCCTTACAAAATTTAGTTCTGTTTACTAGGGGTTTCACAAGTTAGATAAATATATGTGATCTAATTTTAGCAGTCAAAGGACACAAAAATTCATGTATATTAGTTATTTTGTTGTATCAAATCACAACATTTTCTCTCTGTACCATATTATACAACTTAATTATTCATGCTTCCTCTATCCTCAGTTAGCACCAGTTGACATGAATTAAAAGAACGAAGAATAGAAAATGAAAATATGTGATTTTGGAAATAATTTTCTACACATATTGTGAGAGAACAAGACAATTCTTCATAAGGTTGTTAAATTATCCCTGAAGACAATTTCAAAAGAAAAGTAGTGGTAGACACAAAACTGGCAACCAAACACCATTCCCATATTCTTCTTATATTGCACCTTCTCACTAAATTAGGGGCTTAAAGAAGAATGCTTAACTTTCTTAGCCTCGTTTTCTGCTTAAGTATACATGAGACTGATTCCAACCCATAAAATGTAAAAGGACTTTTTCTAGGGGTGCTTCTGGGAAAACAAATAAAAAAGGATAGACAGATAAATGTAAGTATAAGAACCATACACACACTGCTCAGGATGTGATACCTAGAGCTGCAGCAGCCATCTTGTGCCTACGAGATAAATGCCAACTAAAGTACAGGGTCATTGGCCCTAAGAGTGTTTAGCCACTGCACCAATACCACTAAAAGTCTGAAGAACTGCTTATGTGGCAAAAATGAATCTCAGTTATTTCAGCCACAGTAAGTTAAGTGTCGCACGCTTTTTGTTTTGTTTTTGCTACTCCAGTTGTTGTTGTTATTGTTACTTGGCCTTGAATTCAGTCCTGATCACTATAAAGTGTTTTTTGTTTCTTCTTTCTGCAAAGGTGCCTCACTGAATAAAAGCAGAGTCTAGCATGAAGGATAACTGTAAAGAATAATACTCTTTCAGATCTATGAGCTCTGTACGCTTCTTATACTTGTTTTCAACTTGTTTATCAACAATCCTTAGAATCAAATAAATAAAATATATAGTTATCCAGTGAAGGTTTCAATCCACTACAATAACACAAAATTCAAAGGTTACTTATGACATGAGCAGCCACTGATTTTTAAGGTTTATGATCCAATTTATTGAGATGCGTTTGAGATTGTCACACATTTGAGACAAGACAAAGCCTGGCTCTTTTTGTTGCAAAACAAAAATAAAGACACAAATGTCTTAAAAATAATATTTTTTCAGACAAATAGGAGCTATTTCATATAGTTTAAAGGTTAAAACCACTAGTATTGATGGTAACTCCCAGCTACATAAAGAATTTTGCTTTGAAGGCACCATAATGTCTAATGACATATATCTTTTGTAACTACGGACAGACTTTTCAATGAGAATAAGAAGACGGCAAAATATCTCTAGATCTTTTCAAAAGAACCTTTGATAATTACTATTAAAAAATTTTAAAGGGTCAAAAATTTTTTTAAAATAAGACATTTTAGCATACACTCTTCTATTTGCTCATGTTATGTACAATTTTAGCAATTAACAGCTATACTCTAGCTGGTGTATGCCATTCTCTTTCATTTTAAATGAGTTTAAAATAATATTTATAAGCTACATCTTCTCCATCTTTGTAATCTTATCCACTAGAGCCTGGCTGTTGGTGATGAGATTAAAAATACTGAATGTCTCTAAGTGCATCTTTAGACATTAAAGAGAATGGAAAAAGCTCTTTAGTATGTAGTAATTCTTTAATATAATCAGGTGTAATAAAGGAAAAACACGTTTGTGACTTGCCCCCAAAAGTATGATAGATAGTGAAGAATAAAAAGTTCAAAATCTAAAGAGTAGTTTGTTCTGGAAGATTACACTTCTCGTTGGTGTTTTAAGGGAAAGAGGCCATCATTCAGTAGTGCCACACTGATTAAACAAACTTCAAGAAGCAAGATGCATTAAAAGGAATCTGTCGTTGCCATGCACTTTTTATAAGCAATTCAACTACTTAAAACTGTTTTCCAAAGTGAAGAATGCAGTGAGTAGAATTTCGTATGTCTGTGCTTTGAGTCTATTCTCTGTTAACCTTTCTCTGAAAAGACATGCCAGACATTACTTCCAGACAATTGTTCTGTTCAGAAGAACACTAAGAACAAATAAGCATTTGCACTTGAAGTGTGAAGAACATTTTAATGGCGTTAGAAATAATTTTTGCTTTGCTAGCTGCAGGGCTAACACAAATAACGAAAGAAAAACAGTCCAAAAATGTGGTGAAAAGATATTTAGATTTATCACTGAACTCTGTCTGCTGTTTCTCAGACCTTTTCTTTCACCAGCTGATAATAAATGTCATGTATCCTTCATAGTCAGGCCACAAAAGAGAAAAAAGCATCTCGTCACTGAGGTGTAAGGCTCTTCATCTTTTCAAAAATGACAGACATTCCAAATAAAAGATTAAAGGTCTAAGTTAATCCTTCTAAGTTGAAAAAAAGTTTCTAAAATTTAGATGTTTTCTCACAATGACAAATGATTGTAATATCACCAAGATGGATGTATTTTAGCTTCTTAAGTAATAAGTGAAATTATAAATAATCTATATTAGGTAATATTAATTCATCCTAGTAACCATATGTTGAAAATCTACTAAATAGCTCAGTATTTTTTTAATTTAAGGATACCTGCTATTAAATTTAAATTCTGTAATTGATAAGACAAGTATACAAGCATAAGACAGTAATGCCCAAAGCAGAATATAATTAAATGCCTCACTCCACAAAGGGGGGCTCATATAATGCAATGATACAGAATAAGAGTTCTATGCTGATATATTCTAGGTTCCAATATTTCCATATTTCCTCTCTTGTCTGATTCTGACCTTTGGAAACTGACCTTATCTCTACGAACCTCAGTTGCATAAAATCTATTTTCTTGTCATTTGTTTATATGTATTTCCTGAGAGATGCACCATAATAGTTTATGTCCCTGCCAGAAATCTTCCTTCCCCTTCCTTCCCTTCCTCTTTCCTTCCCTCCCATCATTTATTTTTCTTTCTTCCCTTCCTCTACCTCTTTTAGGGAAGACAGAAGTCTGGAGTAGTATATCTGCACTCTTTTCCACTTAGGCTGAATAGCTTAAAAAAGAACTCCTTTAATTCTTGTTTTGTGTCCATTTTTAAATGAACACCTGTGCTTTGTTCCTCTGTCCTCTTGTTTCCTATCTGTATTCTCACACCCCATCCCAACTCCAGCCATTAAGGGCTCCAAAATTAAAGAGATTTCCCAAACAGGAGTGCTACAGAGTTTTCATTCATTGGGTGGATCTTCATCCCTAACTAAAAGCTTTAGAGAAATCCTGAAGTACACCTGAGTAAAAGGTCTCTCAGGAGTGCACACTTCCACTCCAAAAGAACACCCTAAAAAGCAAGGGTTTGAGGGGAGATGGTGATGGATGTATATACACTTTGTGGTAACTCATTGAAATGTGCGCGTAAAACAAAATACATCAAATTTAAAGCATGTAAAATCTAACTCAATCTCTTGCCCTACCAACCCTCTTCCCAGATGTTCAAGACAGAAATCTGAAAACCTCCTGCATGGACCTTACTTCAAATCCTATGCTCCCCTGTGCCTACGAAATGTCTCTTGTCTCCTACACACGGGCCAACTGTACCCCCCCTCTCATGGTCGGGCCTGCATAATCCCATGAGCATGTGATTTTAATGTCCTACCAACTAACCACATCCTCTGTGGTTCACTTTTCTAATTCATCCTGCAAATTACCATTTGAATCATCTTCCCTCACACCACCCCCAACTATGACCTTTCTGTGCTTTCCCATTGCCAAAAATCCAGAGTAAGTAAGAAGGTGCTTTAGAGTCAGACTTCCGTTCACCCTGCAGTCTCTTCCTATGCTACCTCCCTTCCAATTTCCCCAAACACCCCCAATGCTTACCTCACACAGCCCAAACTCCAGTCAAGTGAAACTACTTCTTAGTTCTGTCCATTCACATCTAGGCATCATTGCTCATGGTTGAAACGCACCCTGGGTGGGATAGGTTCCTAAGGTGCTTGACCATCCCAGTAAAGTTATTTGTTACTTCATTGTGCGGTTCCACACATCAATACTCCTTATGTGCATACATATGTTTAACCATTTTACATGTCAGTCTCCCCATTAAGCTATAAGATCCTTGAGAGCAAGGCTGTATCTTATCTGCCTTAATATCTAGCACGAGACATAGCTTTGAGTTTCATTTGAGACATCTGCCCTATTGCCCCAAGAAAAGGATACCCATCTATCTTAAAGCAACAGTTTCCATGTCTGTCTCTCTTTCCCTCCCAGATACGCTTTATCTCCTTGGCCTTAAGTTTTCTTTTCTAGCATTTCTAGCAGGCTGTCTCCTTTCCCTGTTTCTCCTCATCCACCCTGATAATAAAGGCCACTGGGAAAGTTCATTTATATTGTTTCCTGTTCAAAGTGATGGTGATGATGACAGTGGTGACATTAGTATTAATGTTAATTCTTGGTTGTTCATTATTGGCTGAATTTAAGTACTATATAAATAAACAAATCCCAGGGGCAAAAAATGAGTTTTCTTTTCTATATTAAAATCTGCTGGAGCTCTCCACCCTCCCCCGGGGCCCTTTCCAGTCACTCTGAGCCAGGAATCTAAATGTCCTGCCTGACAGAAAGAGGCTCAGAAAGCTTGTCCAGCCCAACGTCCTCCTCCTGCTTTGCCCCTCTTTGTCTGCCCTTCTGTTTGTTAGGGTAATTTTCTTTCTAGCATATGCTCATTTTTACTTCATTACAGAAGAGTTAAGGCACACTAAAGATACCAAGAGTGACCCAATAAATAGGCTGGTACTCAGCACTCTGTGTGGGAAATACAGCCTTCCCAGGCTGCATGAAATCCCTTCCCTGATCTGATCCCATCCCGCCCCCCGCACTGAGTCTCTGTCCTAACTCTGGTGATTATTACTCCCAGGCATTTCTTTAAGCTTTTACAGCTTGTGTTTGTATACATAATTCCTCTAAGTATTCCGTTATGTTTTTAAATTATATATAAACGTTATCACGTAGCAGGTCTTCTGCCAACTCTCTCTTGCTGGATGTTGTTACTAAGATTCATTCTGTTCATGTGTGTAGCTCAAGTTAGTTTACTATCATTGTCATATGCAACTTCAATGTATTAATATAGCATACTTTATTCTCATTTTGATGAACCTATTTGCAGTTTCTTTTATTTATTGTTATTATTTTTACAACGATTCTGCTAAGAATACTCTTCTATGTATCTCTTTGAGTACATCTGTAAAAGTTTCTCTAGGCTACAAGAGAAACTTGTATATACTTGTACGTATAATCGGTATTTTGGGAGGTAGATATTCTTACAGTTTTTCTCCACCACACAAAACTTTTCTACCAGGATTTTTATTTTAATTGTGTTATTTACATAGTACATTCAAGAAAATGGACATCTCTACTATATTAATATTAGGTGTTTTGTAATATGTTCCAATAAAATGCTGTATTTTTCTTCACACTGACTGTGTATAGCTTGGTTAAATCAAGTGAGTCCTAAGTACCAGATTTTTGTTGATTTTTAAAATCAACATCTTTATATAAAATTACATTTTATATTTTATATATATTTTAATTTCTGAGATATAGTGATAAATTTATGTTTCATATTGATCGTGTATCTAGCAGACTTCATCAACTTATTGATTATATTAACATTATTGGTCACTCTGATTAGTTGATTAGATTTTCTAAGTCAAATTATATCATCTGTGAGGATAGACTCTGTTTTCTCTTTCTTGCCAAGTCTTCTACATTTTACTTTATTTTTTCTTTTGCTCCAGTTAAGATCTGCAGGATCATATTGAAGAGAAATGGTAATGTCAGTCATCCGTGTCTCAATCCCAGGTTTCACCAAAATACTTTCTACTTTTAACTCTATGTTTTAACTTTAAATATCATCTAGCTCTAGTTTCTGAGTAGGCACTGGTTAGCAGCTTAAGAAATATTTCTTTAATTTCTAGTTAATTCAGATTTGTTTTGATTTTTTTGAAACCATAAATATATGACAGATTTTTATGGAATCTATTGACTTGATCAAATGTTTTTATCCTTTAATTTATAAATGTTGTAGAATACATTAATGACCTCCTAATGTTAATCCACCCTTGAATCTCTGGAGCAAACAAGTTATTCATGAAATATTATGTGTTTCATATACTGCCAGATTTTGATTGTTAAAATTTATTTCCACTTTTTAATTTTTTTAACAGTGAATAAGAGTGCCTTATAATTACTTTTAAAAAGTCATCTTCTGATTTGGTGCATGAAATAAATTTGGAATAGTTTCCCTCTTTTTACTAATCTGTAAAAGCTTATTTGATAGGAACAACATGATCTTAAATGTATCTAATAATTTACTGTGAAAACAATCCATTTTTCATTTTGAAGTTTACAATTTTAAAAATTGCAGTAAAATAAATATAACATAAAATTCAACATTTTAATCATTTTAAGTGTACAGTTTCAGAGTGTTAAGTACACGCTGTGCAACCATCCCATCATCCATTTCCAAAACTTTTTTATCTTCTCCATCTGAAACTCTACCAATGTACACTAATCGAAGGTAATGTTTTAAAATTACTGATTTTCTATTGGTTTTAGAGTATTGGTTTTAAACAAGGGAAACCTGCTGGACATGAAGAAATCATGAGGGAAAAGAATGGAGAGTATTTTATTTCTAATCATTTTATGTGTAAAGGAGGACATTTTACTTGCACAGTGTCAGGAAGGTCACCGGAATCCAGAAGGTTTCCTCCATAAGTAACTATTTTGCTTACCTAAGATACAGAAATCACTGTCAAACCCTGAGGAAGAGAGGGTTTCCCCAAAAGGGGCAGCTCCCCAGCCTTCTATAAGATATTCTACCAGAGTCATCAGTGGAATAGTGTCTATGACTTGGAAATAGTGTCTATGAGTTGGGAAAAAAAATAAAGTGATGTTTCATGTCGACCTAATTTAGAATGTTAAGATTTATACCCACTTCATATAAATTCTAAATATGGATTTCTTCTGATAAGATTTATCCCAATATCTGAGACAGAACTCTCTCCCTATATGGAAATTGCTGCTAGAAATCATAACAGGAATCTTGGGCCAGGAAAGAAGCTATTAATCTTGCATCAGCTTACAGTGGGAATATTTCTCTAAAGCCAATTCACAACCTAGCTACTTTGGCACCCAAAAGGCAGCCCCTCAGTGTTGGGAACTTTAATATTATAAGTATTCATGTCAATCACACCAAGTCTCCAAAAGTATTATTCTTATCTACCTATTAGTGTCTTCTCAGACTAGCTTAATTTTTTCTGGAGTACAATCTTGCCTCTACGTATGTACTCTACTTGAAATTCCAGACAGTTCTTAGGGTGGCAGTCAGGGACTGGAACCAGAAACTTGCTCTGTTCAAGCTGATACTGAAGCTGAAATGGAATCCAGCCTATTTCCAGGTTCAAGGGAAGAGATTTAGCTCAGAGATGTGTGGTGGAAATAGGGATTTACTGCAGAATTTTAGGCCTTTTCATCTTTCCTAGTACATCTTCACCATGGGGCTTTAATATCTTTTTTGAAGTGAATTTGCAGAGAATTGGACATATCTGTATCTGTATATTAGTCCAGGGTACATTCTAAAGACAAAATCATGTTTAGTATGACACACTGGTACTGTCATTAATACAGATGGTTTGAAGAACACACACTACAGTGCTAGGTTAGGAAACTATTTTTGTAAAGATCCAGATAGTAAATATTTAGGGCTTTGCGGGCCATGTGGTTCTGTTGCAATTACTCAGTTCTGCTGTTATAGCCCAAAAAGAGCCATAGAAAATATGTAAGTGAATGATCAGGGCTGGGTTCCAATAAAACTTTATTTGCAAAGTGGACAGAGGATCGGATTCGGCTCAACGGCCATACTTTGCCAACCTTTGTTTCCGTATGAACTTCATCCTCACATCCTTACCTACTTGTATAAGGAAGCAAATTGGGAACCCACATGTCTGTTAACTTCCAAATATTCCAGCACCCTTCCCAGGTTTACAATTTGAGTTTGACTTTGTTATCGCTGAATAAAATAATGTTTGAGATCTATCTCCTCCAAGTGACTTATTTAAAAGGGAGGTTTTTTTATATCTAAGTGTAGGCTTTGAGGGATTGTTTCTGTTTTGATCTTTATTCTTAGACTATTTGTTTGTTTGTTTGTTTGAGTTTTACCTCAAATACATCCACAGGGAGAAACATATTGTTGTAGAAGGCTCTAGTCATCCTGGCATGTTTTTTCCCTTGAAGATATCATAGCACTGCACGTGTGAAGCCTGGGCATCATTGCATACTTTCTAGGTGTCTGCGTTGGGTGATATCTAGATCTTATCATATAACTTTTCCACAAGTGGTAAAATGGCACTGGTAGTGTTTTTTAAAAATACACTCACAACCTGGATATCAAATCCAGATGACTTGGCCTGCAACCTTGTAAGGTCACGGTTCTCAAGCAGTGTTCCCACGGGCCCTGGCATGCTGCACTAAACTCACAGGGGTGCCAAGGAATATGTAAATTTTCAGAGAAAGAACAGTGATACTCAATATCTCTTTATTTTTCTATCTGTAACTCTACATTCCTGACATGTTCTTTTGAACGCTTTCACACCAGTCTTTCTTAAATTCAGTAAACTTTATTTATCAAATTCTAGGTTTTCTGTTATATGTCCTTTTTTTGTAATTCTAGAATTTCTATTATTCAGGTATTAACTTTTATAAGGCTATCCATACTATCTCTTAATTTTTTTCTATCATCATTTCCATCCTTCATCTTTTTGCTCTCTCTGAAATGTCATTGGGTTACTCCTCTAAATAATTTAGTTTTAATATAGCCTAGTTGTTATTAGATTTATTTCAACAAGCATCTTTGACTTTGGGAACTTAAGAACAGCCTTTCCCAGAACCAGACCTTCAGTTTTCTTCTAGGGCCAGAACTTCTGTATGAAGGCAGAATTCCTTGCCAAGGTGGGGAATAATCCTTTGGAAGTAATGGTTGGAAATTATATGATTTCATACTACACCATCTATCCTAAACTCAACTGCTAGAACAGTCTTCATAAACCACCATAATTCCACCATTACCCTGTTCAATAGGTAGTTTGCAACTCATTGTAAATACGTTCAGATTAACTCTTATCCACGTTTCTGACTGTGATTCTTTTAACACCACCTGATTAAACTTCATTTTTTCTTTCAAATCCATTTCCAAAATGAACCAGTTTGCAAGGCAGAAATAGAGACACAGATGTAGAGAACAAACGTATGGACGCCAAGGGGGGAAAGCAGGGGTGGGGGGGCATGGGGGGGTGGGATGAATTGGGAGATTGGGATTGACATAGATGCATTAATATGTATAAAATAGATAACCAATAAGAACCTGCTGTATAAAACAAATAAAATTCACAAAAAAGAAAGAAAATTAAACTATATCATACCAACAAAAAAGGCTCTACACACAAAACATATGAATAAAAACCAAATTAAAATGTGTCTTTCCTCATACAGAATCTATTTTGTAGAAAACAACGTAACTTGCAGCCTTGGTTTTCAACCTATGAATTATTATATCTATCGAGATATAAAGCTGTCAGCAACAGAAAAGAGAAGGAGGGCACATTCCAAATTTTTTCTTAATTATAGAAATATGGTAACAGTTGTGGAGGCAAGAATTCATGTTAACACTGTAGGATCTGCCTAATTGATAAATCTTTCTACTCTTGTAGCTAGAAACTTTAGGGATTTTCCCTAATGAAATGGTTCGTCTTCGAGAAAGTATCCCTTCCAAACAGTATTGAGAAAAATGTGATGTTATAAATTCCCAGAAGAATAAACTAGCTCAGGTCCTGGCCAGTTTTGTTTCAGGACTAAAGTATGTGGAGGGGAAAGAATTTTGTTAAACTTTTCAGTTTCATATCAAACTACTGTCTTGAATGCCTTTACTGTGTAACATGGTATAGATCTACTTCAGTATTCAAGAAGCATAAATCCTCCATCTGGATTATATTGTAGGTGTGAAAGTTGAAAGACATGTACTTGGCAAAAACTTAAAATTACAGGAAGCTTTTTGAGTAAGTGAAAGGTGAGAAATTACTACAGTCAGAAGATCTGAATATCTGATTTCTTCATTTTGAATTTTACAGTTTTCTTTGCAGTGCTTGGAAGCTTAAATGAGTCTAAAATCACTATAATTTTATATTTATTTTTCAAAAAAAATCTTCAAAAACATTTTTCTCGCTGATGTAGAAGACTCTTTCTTTATAAACATGTTATAAAATATACAGAAAAACTTGTATTTTATCACCTGCAGCATACTGAAGGTCAAAACTTAAAAGGAGAAGGAAAAAATGGAAAACATAAGAAAAAGCAGCCTTTAACAGGAATGTATGTCCCCAAAGCTACCTTCTTTACATTTCAAAGCTTTAAAGCAGAATGGCTAAGGCAACACCGTCCTTAAAGCCAGAACTGAAGTGTCAACCCAAAGACAAGCTTCTTTGAGGTCCTTCTACTCCTCCATCACCACATATAATTGCTTATTTTTCTTGTGATGAGAACCTTTCAGAACCACTCCCTTAGCATCTTTCAAATATATGATACAGTATTAGGAACCAGAGTCACCAAGCTGTACATTACATCCCTAGGACTTATTTATCTTATAACTGGAGGTTTGGTTTCCTTTTTTATACCCATAGCTGCCTCAGTGTTGTACAACTTTAAACAAAAAATCCAATTATGTCAAGTATTTTTAAAATCCCTGCAGTGCGTCCCCAATGACCACAAGATTAAAGAGAAATTTATGACAAATAACTAGGAGAGTTTATGTGCATGACGTTTAAATTATTGTAAATAATATAAACAAAACCTGATTGTGTATGACAATAATAACCTTATCTAATTTGTGTATGGAACACAAAACATAGTATAAACCAAAAATACTTGAAAATAGTTTATGATCAGAGAAAAACTGAGGAGGCACGTGCTGAGGAAGCTCTCTCATGAGAAGGGGCCATAGGTGCATGGCTGCCATACACTACAAGCGCCTGCTGGGAGGAGCTCTCCAGAACCACAAAGCAGAGCTCTTCTCCTTCAGGGTCCTTCCATGCCTCCACTACTGTCACTTAACACCATGCAATTTGCTAAGAGAAAAATGTCGTAGGACTGCAAACGGGGCTCCAGGTGTGGATTTGGAGTGAAGAGGCAATAGTTTACAACTGGCGCAACAATCAAAAAAGCCTGACCTAGTGACTACATGAATAAAAATACACCCAAGGAGGACATGCTTACTTTTGACTCTCAATGGAGCATTTCTGAAAATTTAGTTACACACGTTTTATAGACTTGGACACTCAAGGAAAATATTTCTAAGACACTCATGAGTCAAAGAGGAAGCTATGGTGGACATTTAAAAATATTTAAAATGGACAGATAATGGAAATATCACACATTGAAAATTTAGAATGCAGTTAAAACAGTTCTTAAAAAGAGATGAATGGCTTAGTTTTGAAAAGAAGAAAGCCTCAAAAGTAATGAGTTATGCATTTAAGTTATACAGTTAGAAAAAAAAGTAGAAAAGATAGAAAATAATAAAGATAAAGGCAGAAATGGATGAAAAGTTAAATGGAGAATGAAATAGAAAACAACACACGGTTCAAGAAAGCCAAATGTTGGTTCTTCAACATACAAGCCTTTGGCAAGCTATTAAAATATATATTTTAAAGAGTGACAGGGATTAAGTAAGTTAGGGGTGACACTGGAGGAGGAAGAAGAGAGGGGAGAGAAAGATATGAAAGAGAAAGGGAAGGAAAAAAAGGGGGAGAGGAGGAGAAGAAGAAAAGGAGGTGGAGAGAACGGAAAAAATAAAGAGGAAAACAGCACTTTGGTGGGATTTACCTTTTTTGCCATCAGTATTTACTAGAAATTGAAGCACTTTGGATAATTTGGAAATGGCACTGGGGACGGACAAATAACTTAATGGAATGGACTAAAAGAGTCCAGAGGTTGATAAAATATATGTAGAAACTTGATTTGTGAGTATCATTTGCAAATTAATGGGGAAAATGACAGGTTAATTAATAAGCATTGACGGACAGTTTTCTATGGACAAAGATAGGTTCATTAGTTTGTGTTATTATAAGGAATACTAAGAAACTTATATGAACTTTGCTTTCTTTGTATTTGTGGGTTTATTTCTTCTTTTTTAGAAAAATAATTGTATTGAAGTATAATTTACATACAACAAAAGATATCCATTTTTAAAGAACAGTTTGAGAAATTTTGAGAAATGAATATACTCTGGTAACCACCACTGAAATCAAGGTATAGAATATTTCCAACAGGCCACGTAGATTTCTCAGGCCATCTGGCCATCAGTCTTGCCCTCACCACTGGCAACCTGTATTCTTCTTCTTGTCACTAAAGAGTAGTTGGCTTTTTAAAAAATTCATATGAGTGTAACCATATACGCATACTTGTTTCTCTCAGTATAATACTTTTTATGTTTATGTTGATGGGAGTATCACTAGTTTATTCCACCTGTGTAGACCACAAGTTGTTTATCCATGGATACATTAATGGTCATATAAACTGTCCAGTATTTGGCTGCTACAAAAAGAAATGCTACCAATATTTGTTTATTAGTCTTTGTGTCGTTATATGCTTTCATCTTCTGGGGGGAAATACCTGAAGCTAGAATTCCTGGGATGTGTGGTGAGCGGATGCTTAACTTTATAAGAAACAGTTTTCTAAAGGACTTGTACAATTTTACACTCTTACAGGCAGAATATGAGAGTTCCAGTTGCCAGACATACTCACCAAAATTTGCCGGTATCAGTAATTACAATTTTGGGAAATCAAATGGATGTTGAAAGATATCTTATTGTGGTTTTAACTTGCTCTATATGATGACTAATGGTAAATCAGCAAATATGAGCTTTCGGAATCTACTGAGTAAAAGTAAGAAGGAATTGCATGAAAAACGTACACCAAGCCAAATATCTGATATTGGGGAAAATATATACAGCTTAAAAAATCCTTCTAAACTAAAAAACAATTTCTTTTTCTGGAATAGAAATCTTAATTCAAAAATGAGACTTGCTTATTATTGCTAATGATGTAAATGTGGGATGGAAATTCTGTCCAAAGTTGTAGTATCAAAGCAAAGTGTGAGAAACCTATTTCTTTAAAGATGACAATCATGTTTTGCTTATTCCATAGTTCAACCAACAGTAATAATTAATGTGAAACAATTTAATAAATGTTATGAATTATATAAAAATAAAGCATTTGGAATATTAAAATTAACCCCCAAAATCATGAAAACAACAAAACAGAAGCTAATTTGGAGGCTCTCATACTCATAAAATTGGGACAAGTTGAACATAAAATAATATTGATGACAATGAATTACATCACACTGAATTAAAAAGAAATCCATGAGTATATAGTAATATTCATTCAAAAAAAGAAAAGAGGGAAAACAGAATGCAAACTAATAAATGTACAGGGAAAATTACAATTAGAATATCACTATATTGCAAACTCGGACCAAGATTATTCACTGAGGCTAATGCTACTGGGTGAAAAATAGTTGCGTAATCTAGAACATTCACATGGTCTCAAATTATCATCCCACAAATAAATCACTAATTACAAAGGATAATGGGAAAAATACAGCCTTATGATGGCTACTTCCATGGTCATCCATTTAATCAAGTGGTCAAACTTTGCATCACTAATAGATACAATCATTAAGATGATGCCATAACTATATCACCTATATTTTAATTTTGTCATTAATGTTTAACATGTTTCTGTCATGAAGAAATACTCAGATAAATCCAGGACATTTTGTCTGGTCAGATTATGGGAACTTGACTGGGATTTCAAAAAATTCAGGGTAAAGAAAAAGAGAAAAATGTGAGCAGACTGCTTTTAACCCAAAGTGAATAAAGAGAAATTACAATCAAATGTAATATGCAAATCTTAATTAGATCTGGATAGAAAATAAAGTTTCCATAGATATTTTGGGGATAATTCAGGGAATTTGAATATCCACGGCATATTACGTGATTTTTTCAAATTAATGTTGATAGTCTAATGTATAATATATTCTAGCTATGTAGGAGGATGTCATTATTCTTAAAGAGATGCGTCAGTTGAAAATATGCCTGTGTGTGTGTAAAAGAAACAGAGAGGGGAAAAAAGTAACAAAAGTTTCAAATTGTGACATTTCTTATTTCCTTAAGAAACTAGAAATAGAGCTACCATATGATCCTGCTATCCCACTCCTGGGCATATACCCAGAGAAAAACATGGTCCGAAACGATACATGCACCCCAATGTTCATTGCAGCGCTGTTTACAGTAGCCAAGACAAGAAGCAACCTCAATGTCCACTGACAGAAGAATGGATAAAGAAGATGTGGTACATATATACAGTGGAATATTACTCAGCCATTAAAAGAATGAAATAATGCCATTTGCAGCAAAGTGGATGGACCTAGAGATTGTCATACTAAGTGAAGTAAGCCAGGCAGAGAAAGAGAAATATTGTATGATATCGCTTATTTGCGGAATCTGAAAAAAAATGATACAAATGAACTTATTTACAAAGCAGAGACAGACTCACAGACAGAGAACGAACTTATGGTTACCGGGGGGAGGGGTAGGGGGGAGGCATAGTTAGGGAGTTTGGCACGTACACACTGCTATATTTAAAATGGATAACCAACAAGGACCTACTGTATCGCACAGGGAACGATGCTCAATATTCCGTAACAACCTAATTGGGAAAGGAATTTGAAAAAGAATAGATACATGCATATATATATAACTGAATCACTTTGTTGTACACCTGAAACTAACACAACGGTGTTAATCAACTGTGCTCCAATATAAAATAAAAAGTTAATAAATAAATAAATAAAAATTATGTTTGTTTTACTATTCTTTCTATATTCCTGTCAGTTTGAAATTTCTCAAAGTTATAAATATTTAAAATAAATAGATAAACTATGCTGGTAAAATAAAGACTATAAAATTCTACCAGAATGTTAACGCTATGTTTAACAGCATAAATCAAGACGAATATTTGAAATAACTTAAAAAAATATTGCCAAAGTTCTATTCCTGCCATATTAATTTATGGTTGCACTAGCTAACATACTTCATTAATGTATGGCCGTACTGGTTACAAAATATCTCCTGAAACTCCAAAACAAGTTTTTGGAAAACAAACAATGCAGTAAAAATTTCATGTAATATTTATGAAGATTTAACTCATTTACATAAAATTTTAAAACACAAAATGTAAGAGTTTTGAGGATATTTTAAAATGTTTTTGTTTGTTAATCTAAGGTAACTAAAGAAAATATCTGAGATGATGTATGAAAATTTATTAGTAGTATTTGAGGAAAATTACCTTGAGACATATTGATATTACAGTTTGTCAGATTCTGTAAAGATTGCAGTCAGTGCATTGTTAATGAGGAAGTCTAAAATCTTAGCAAAAAAAGTTTTTTTAATCTCATTTTACTTGGCAGTATCTGCAACTCTCTCCTAAGGATGCAGTAACAGGTAAAAAAAAAAATCTCTTCCAAAATTTTCTTGATAAACTTTATATTTTCTAGTATACATCAAATAATCTATTACAGAGAATTAAATAACACTTCTGATGAGCTGGTAATTGATGTAATACAATTTGGGGGGACATTTGCACTCTGACAGACAGCCTATAGTACCACAGTTCAGATATATATACAGGCAGACCCGTATATATACGATATTGCGGGTTTAGTTCCAGGCCACCACAATAAAGCAATTATTGCAATAAAGTGAGTCACTCAAGTTTTTTGGTTTCCCGGTGAATATAAAAGTTATGCTTACACTATACTGTAGTTTATTAAGTGTGCAATAATATTATATCTATAAAAACAATGTACATACCTTAATTTAAAAATATTTTATTGTTAAAAACTGCTAACCATCATCTGAGCCTTAAGCCAGTCATAGTCTTTTTGCAGTAGTAACATCAAAAATCACCAATCACGGATCACCATAACAAATATAATAATGATGAAAAAGATCGAAATATTGTGAGAATTACCAAAATGTGACACAGAGACAGGAAGTGAGCGAACGCTATTGGAAAACTGGTGCCAACAGGGTTGGCTCATCACAGGGTTGCCACAAATTTTCAATTTGTAAGAAAAACAATATCTATGAAGCACAATAAAGTGAAGTGCAGTAAAACAAGGTGAGCCTGTATACCCTTAGAAATTGTGGAATGGCAATAAACACTTGGGAAAAAATACAGTTCAGCTTCAACAAATGATCTCCAACCAAGGTTTTATTTTTCTTGGCTTTATAAGAAAGACATATTTCATTCTTACAGCTGATAGATAATTCAACTGCTAAGAGTGTTTGAACACATAAAATTAAAAGGAACGTCAAAGGAAGTAATGACTATGCTAGAAAACAAAGAAGTGAACTCATAATTTAATTGAGCTGTGGTCACCTATGTGGTCTTTCTTTTATTTCATGGCATAATATTATACCTTAATCTTCTAAATTTAAGATACATTAATTCAGCCAAAGGTAGTGAACTTCATTTCAAACAAACGAAAATGATGCAATCTGATTTCACTTTAAACTTAACCTAAAACAACCCAGGTTTATAGGTAAAAGACATTAAATTGGTATGCAAAAACGTTTTTGAGATAAATTTAATATATCAAGCTCTGGGAAACACGGGTATTAAACATGAAAAAAAGTTTTTTAAAATCTCATTAAATATTTCTCACTGTGGATCAGAATTTGTTTCTTTTTTACTCTACCTTGAGGTCCTGAAAGAGTGAGCAAGCTAATATATGAATGACAGGATAATGATAACATTTTTATATCTCCCATCTCCAAGGAACTCAAATTCTTTATAAGAATGATCTCATTAATCCTCACAGCATCCCTGCAAGGTACGTAGGTGAAAACTATAATAACCACTTTACAAATGAAAATAGTGGGAAATTTTGCAGTTCCATATAAATGAAAAAGAAAAGTGGTACCTTTTAACATTGAGTATAGTAGTTATATATATAAGCTGGACTGCTACTTTATTAACTTTGAACACTTAGTTGCATTTTGAAATTATTTAACTCATGAAACAAAGTCTTACAAAAATAAAATCCATCTACATGCCACAAAGTTTATACTCTTCAATTATCATTATATTTAACAAGAATATTTGAATTGTCACTGTAAGATTTCGCACCAGGCAAAATTGTGAAAAATTAACAAAGACATAAAAGTGTGCAACTTTACACCATATATACAATGGACCATCAAAAATAAATTTAAGTAAAAGAATATTCCAATGGATGGGACACTTTACCTCATGAGAAACCCACGTATAATCACTACATACATAAATTTTCATCTCAGAGTAAACGAGATAAGCATTTATAAGGTATGTCAAAATATTAAAATATATCAGATATCTTTAGATATACTTTTTAGTGTTGATTACTAAAATAATAAGTCTCATAATTAAAAGCTTGGGAAATAAAAACATTACATAAAGAAATTTATAATTAGGAAAAGCATAAAAGTCACTCTTCGTAATCCATTAATATAGAATAAACCACTGTAAAATACTGACATATTAAATTTCAGGCCCATACTCACACACACATTTTAGCACATGTATTATATAAAGTATATATTTTGCAATCATACTGAACATTTGATTTTGAAAACACATTTAACCTAACATTGCAAGTATTTTTCAACTCCTTAAAAAATTCTTGAAAACATCAATTCTAACATCTGTATGGTAGTATGTCATACATGTGGAATATTTATACATCAATATTAAATGTTTCCTTAGGCAGATAATAGGTTTCATCTACTCTTTGTGTTATAAGCAATGCAAGGATGAGTCTCTACAAGCATCAGTCCCTTATTTGCATTTCATGTTATTTCTGTAGATTGTTTCCTAAAGTGAATTGCATAGATAAAAGATGTAAACTCACCAGACCTTTTGGAATTCAAATCTCCAGACTGTTCTTGGAAGTTTGTATAGTTCACATTCCCAATACACATTTGACTTTGTCTTCACGGGCATTTATTACTGTGTTTTTTCCTTTGAAGATATTCTGAAATGAGAAAATATAATCTCTCACTTTTAAAATTTTAGTTGGTTAGTTAGTTAGCTGTCATTGAGGTTAAACCTCCCACACACCACCCCTTATTTTTATTAAGCACTTGTGATTTCACATTTCTCCATGGTCTGTTTATTTCTTTTCCTCATTCTTCCATCAGGGTGTGTTTTTAATACATTTTTTAAAGAGTGTGTTGATTTATTAAGATAATATACACTGTTAAAATATCAGTCTATAAAAAGGGAGAAAAAAAAGCAATAAGACCCTGCCAGCTAGAAATCATCTGTGTAAGGCTGTGGCATCCATGCTTCCATAAATAAGTACACATGTGGGCAGGGACACGTACCGATAATGAATGAGGACGCTGAGAACCAGAGAACGAAATAATTTCATAATTATAAGATTACATTAAACATGCTTAAAATGTATTACATCCCATTTTAATTGAATGTAAGACAAGAAATACAAACTCAAGTGACACTGAAAGGATTCTGGAATTTCGTGTAAATGTTGCTTTACTACAGGAGATAGTCTTCCTTTAAAAATCTCTTTGAGATTGAAAGAAGGGATTCTGATAGCTATATTGAGTTTGAAGTCATTGTGGTTTTATTTAAACCACATGGTTATATTCTAAATACTGTAAGGTTGATTCCATGCTATATATATGAGATTTTTATTAATCATATATGTATTTCCTTCTACCTCCCTATTCCACTGGCCTATTTTCATTGGTTGCATTATTTTTTCCTTGTCATGTTTTATTGCATTTACATCTTGTTCAAATATATAATTTGTTTTATTTAGATGGGTTTAATTCTCAGCATCAGTCATTTTACCACATCTCTTCTTTGCATACTTCTTTATTTTGATTCCTTTGTGGATTGGATGAATTTCATCATGAGGTTGCTTAATTGTCAGGTAAATAACCTTATGTTTGAAGTGTCTTATACTTGATACTGAACACCAGATCGCCTGCACGTAAGATTGTGGACATATCTCAGAGTTGGTTGAAATTAGGAACAAACTAGATTTTTTAAAATATTCTAGGTTGCATATCCCGGAGGATTTTTGGATTTGTGGGACTCTCTGTATTTTGACTTTGTATTCAAAGACTTAGTACAAAATTGGAGGTTGATAGCTTCCCCTAGAATTTTTGAGGCAAACCTCCGCTATCAACTGGCCTTGAATGCTGCTGTAGAAAATTCTAAGCGTGACTTGATATTTTCTACTATTTGATGACTTTTCCTCCCTAAATAGTTGTAGACTTTTTTTTCAGCCATTGAATTTACATCCTTTTTCAGCATAAATTTTGGAGTTGATTATTGTCAGTTTTTCTGGGGATCTGGAAGGTTGATTCAAACTGCAGTTTCAGGTCTACCTACACTTCAGGTATTCTTTTCTATTTTATCTTTAAATGTTTCTTTTTCATTTATTCTGTCATATTTGTAAGGAACATATAGTATTGACCTGCTGACTCTCTAATGTCTGCCTTCTTTATTATCCTGTATAATATACCTGTGATTTTCCAGTCTCCTTTCCTCCAGCCTGTCCACCATGTACATAATTGCTTTAGCTCCTGTATTCTGTTTTCTATTACTTCTTATGTGCTTTTTGTGTCTATAATTTTTTTCATTTCTTTCCTGATGTCTGCCAGCTTAGCTGTCATCTCATTCTGTTGTCTTATAATTCCATACTTAAGCCCTTGTATTTATTACAATTTGATTTTTTCTCTCTCCTTTCTCACTTAAAGAGGAATTGTTGGAAAGTTCTCAGAATGGAGAACAATTTTTGGAAATCTTACGTTTCTTTGAAAATTTATTTTCTTATATAGATCCTCTGGAAAATGTGTGCTAATGTTTCTCTTCCCTTTTTACATTTTGACCACTATTTATACATAGGCCCATATTTCTTCTTCTTTCACTCTTTTAGTTGTTTTCAGTGTGATCATGAGGGACCATAAACTAAATATACCTCACCTTACTATTTTGAAATAGAAATATTTTAGTGTTTTCTTTTCTTTGGTTGAATGTTATCTGGGTTTTATTTTCTCATTGTACTTCATTTTATATTTTATTGAATTGGAATCACCTTTACGTGAAAAGTAATTTTTAAGTTGTCAAACAACTCTTCAGGAGCACTAAATATTTCATAAATTTTCCAAAAAGGTTGAGAAATTCAACATATAAAAGAAATACATTTCTATTACAGTCCTTCTGAAAATGATTTTAGAGTCCATTTCCCTTTAACCTTTGTTTCCTGTAGCATCCAGTAAAATTTATCTAAAATTTTTAACTGAAAAATCCTGTTGACATTTTATTATAAGTACTATAAACCAAAAAAGAAATGATTACTGATATACAAAGATCCTCACTGCATGAAAATAATGTGTGATATATAACTATTTAAATTCAACAATGAAAATAAAATAGATCAGTGTGAATGAACTAACTCTTATGGAAGAATTGTACTAATGACATTGGAGTACCTTTTTTGATTAGATATTTTGTATCGATATTTATCATCAAAACAAAATACCAGAAAAGATAAGCTCTTCGCATCTTTAGATCCCTTAACTACAATGTTAGAGCATCATTAAAAATAAATATATTTAGCATAAATACAATGTAACTATCATGTTGTTTTTAAAACAAATTAGCTTTGATAAATTCCTTTTATTTGTTTAAGGTTTTTGTTGCAGTAGACATATCTTAGATTTTTTTTTCCTAAAATCTGCTTTAATTTATATTTTCTGCCTCACTGAAGTTCTTTTTAGACATCTGAAATTAATTTTCTTGAACTTATTTTCAACAAAATTTTCTTAAAACTTCAAAATATTCTCAGAATTTTAATTTGTAAATAAAATAATGCAAAAATCATGTCTAAATTTAAATGCTTTTTTTATTTCTATAGATCTGGAGGGAAGACAACGATTATAACAGTTCTCCTTTAACTCGGCATTATTTTGGACATCCAAGAGCTAAGTTTCAGAAGAAAATTGGTGATGTGTTTTACCCTGGGGATTTTGGTGCTCCACAATATAGTGAAAAAATCTGCCTCTGTGTTAATTATGGCTTTGACATTGTTCCAGATGTACATAATACATGACGTGTAAGCCAGACGCCCTGTGTGTTCGGGCCTCCACCTGGACATTGCTGCTTGAAGAAATCAGAACCCCTTTGGCTGCAGGTGGGACATGGCAGGCATCCAAGATCTATCTCAGGGTACTTTTGCTGCCCTCTGGGGAAATGTGCAAGATCGCTCTAGGGAAACATTTATGATTTCATTAAAGACTGAATCACCAAGAGTCAATGGAGGCCTGCTAATTGGCATTTAGGATATAAATTTATTTTAACTGTAAATGGAAGTTTTTCTGTATCCTTTGTCCCTAACCATTTCCGAAAAGTTGTACATCCTAACAAAACTTCCTTATTATGCTTTCCACTTTTAAAGCTTCCCAATGGTTTTTCAGCTTCAGAAGGATATAGATTTCTACTAAGGAATTTCTGAAAACATTTTAAGAAATGTACATATCCCTTCCAATCTTTAATTTTACATAACTTCAACTCAAAATTCACCCCATAATGGCTCAGTAAATTTTTCATGTTTACCCCATCCTTCAAGAGCTCCAGAATTCTGACATTGTGCAGTTTGTTCTCTACTATGTTGATTACAGCATCACGCATGCCTTTAATTCAAATGTATTTTCCTAGCTTTTATATAAGGGAAAAATAAGCTCTTTGGCTTGAAGTTTATTATTTATGTTAATTATTTCTATAGCTATTTCCCAAATAACTATAACCACTTTATAAATAATTATGCATAAAATATTTGAAATTATCTTCATAAATATAGTTTTAATTTGGGCAGAATGAATATTTATCTGCCAGCCTCTATAAATTAATTCTCTGTTTAGAGAAAACTCAGGAAAATATATTGCTTCAACTAATCTTCCCCGTGTCACTTTATAAAATTCTACAGCTTAAAACATACAACTTTTTTTGGCTACTTAAGACTCTATAATTCTAGTGAGTTTTTTCATTCTGACAGAAAATGTGAGCAAACCAGTCTACAAGTCCTGCAATGAAATATCTTCTTGAAAAACAAACCTATGCTGGAAAAGACTATTTTTTCATAAAAGGTAAATGCTAGAAAATTTCCCATTTTGTCTTTATTAAAAAAATCTATTTGTATTGGAATTAATAAAATCTAGAAAAATCTTACTGATACATTTTTGATATATTATTGTTGTACTTATTCAATTGTATTAAGCAAACATTAAGAAACCAAAATTTTATGCTACCGATGCCTCTAATTATTCTGTGCCTTAGTGAATGCATAATGAGCCTTTTCATTCTATAAAATTGGTGCACGTCACCTTTCTTACTTTTAGGTTGTGAAGAACTTTTTGTTTCCTGTTATTAAAATTACAGCTTCTGTTCACACACCACCATAAATGTATGTGCTTGGAAAAATTAACCAAAAAAAGTTTTAAGTAAAAATAAGTGTAGATACAACTTTCAAAGAAAAGGGCTATTTTTATATCAGATATACTTTGGGAAATAAGCCTCTAGTTTACTATCACTGCTAAAATATAAACACTAGCACAGTTATGATATTATAGAGTGAACTTCAGCTAGACTCATTAATAACTTAGTTGCTTAAAAATATCTGCTTTTAAAATGTAGACTCTCAACTCTTAGGTTACAATTCATAATCCTTAATATCTTCCTGAAAAGTCTGACTCTACCAGGGGCAATAAAGTTTTTTTATCATTTCTCTCTCATTATTCTTCTGAAAGAAACTTTAATCACAGGCACGTAAAGTCCAATGTCTAGAATTCTCTTTTTCCTTACCATGCTGTACATTAAATTCCCAGGATTTATTTACCTTATAAGTGAGTTTGTATGTTTTGACTACCTTCACCCATTTTTCCCATTTCATTATTTTTATTTATTCTGGGAATTGAATATACTGATTATACGAAAATTAACAGATAAGCCAAGCATAGGATATCAGAGAACTTGCAAATTATTGAATTATAGGATTACAACACAATTAACACAAAAACTCATATAATTCAAAAGTCATTTTGGAATTCTGAAGTCTTACAAGGACACCAGTATGAACACCACTTACAGCTCTTTAATTACAGATGTTATAAAGCATTGGATTAAGTTTATACTGGCTGTCTGTGTATCTTATTTTGAACAATTTTTAAGATATATTTTTTCATATCTATATGTTGGGGTTCTTCATTTTGCAAAAGTTACAGTTCAGAAAAAAAATCAGTTTTGTTATATTTCAATTACCATGCATGAGTTCACCAAAAAACTTCCTTTTTCTTGCATCTCTTCATAAATTGGCTATACCTTTTAGAGAAAAGGGGATTGTGTTTTTTTGTTTGTTTTGTTTTTAAACAGCAGGTGGGACAAAGCAGCATGCCCCTCCTGCTCTCCAGGGCTGGGAGCAAGAAAGTACTGTACTTATTTGGAGGCTGACGTAACTTAAAGGGAGAGGTGCATCCCAGGACCTGCTCCCTTACCCTATCCACTGGGATGAAAAGAAACAGCTGAGAAAAGGAGCTTGTTAACATGTCCTCTAGTGAAGGGTTTATATAGTGAAAGAGTCTTTATTTAAGAGAGCCCAATTTCCATGAACTGTGCCTATTATAGGGGCAAAACATAAATTATAGTGACCTTTATCACAGCATATAATAATT
This sequence comes from Delphinapterus leucas, assembly GCF_059928025.1. Classification (NCBI taxonomy): domain Eukaryota; kingdom Metazoa; phylum Chordata; class Mammalia; order Artiodactyla; family Monodontidae; genus Delphinapterus; species Delphinapterus leucas. The sequence continues at coordinate 8,352,026 of NC_143146.1, forward strand.
CATGCTGATATGCCTTAATTTGATATTTTTCTTCGTCTATGGAAAAAACTATCCTTGTATATCGAAGTTCAATTTATACATTTCAAAAGCATGATTGTTACAACTTGCTTCACAGTATTCCCATATATTTAAAGGTTCCCCTTTGGAAATTTGTGATCAAAGTGAGAGGATGTTGCTTCATTCGAACCTCATTTCCATAAACTATTTTAGATAACTGAGTTTTGTGAAAACGGCGATTTTCTATAAACATGAAAATAGCCTAGGTAAGTTCTATGGCTATTTCTATGTTTATGCTTCTGAGTTCCTTTCCTAAAACTTCTTTTCCACAGGAAGCATAAAATCATCTTTCTCTCTTTGAATCCGTTACTCACCTTTTCAAGTCAGGCCTCAGCAAGGGTTCCCAGCGTCCTTTGAGCCAACAGGACGGGCTCGAATTCGTCTCAGAAGCAAAGGAAAAGTTTTATCCTTTGACCAGAGAACGGAAAGCTGCCAGCTCTCGCTCTAGAGCACACGCTACCCGGCAGGCCGTGAGCAGTGCCACCTTACAGCGCTCAAGCCAGTGGTGAGGGAGGAGGCGTTTTCGCGGGCTGGCGGGCTGGCGCAGGCGCATTTGCTCACAGCTCCAGATCCCGTGCCGCGCGCAGCGTCTCCGCACACGGCCCCCGCCGCCATCTTGGCTCGAGTGCTACGCGCGCAACTTCCGCCCACGGCCCGCCGAGCTGAGGTACCGGCACAGCCGTTTTGCATCAGGAACTCTGGCCTGAAGGTGCCGAAGTGAGGCCTCTGCACGCTGCCCACTGTGAACAGCGAAACTAGACTGAGCGCAAAGGAAAAAAAAGGTTAGACTTTTATTTTATTACCCAGATTCTATTTTTATTTCCCGAGAATTGTTAATGGGCTTTGCCGGTGACAAATCCTTAATTATTAGAGTCTCAAAGTGTTTTAAATTTTACAAATACTACATCTCCAAAGGAAGTTTTATTGTATATTTCAAAGTGTTTGAATTTCTTTCAGCACTCACGTCAGCTCTAAAGGGTTCAAATAAGAATATTTTAAACTATCAATGATACTGAATATATCAGGACTTAATGTACGACATTAGCTTTTGCTAGAAGGATTCCACGTGTATCTACTTGTTCCTTTGTAAACATAGCTGATTTTTAAACCCTGTACTTCGTTGACTTATGTCAACTATGATCAACTCTTTGAAAATAACATATAATCCTGGGTCACCCTTCATCCCTTCTGTGGCTTGATTCAGTGAGCTGTGACCACAAACTCCCAAGGCATGGGGAAGTGTTGGAGAGAGTTCAACAAATAGTAATGGATTCAGAGCTTTAGAGCTGGAAGGTACATGTGGGAGCAATGCAGTCCCCTAACTGCACAGAGAACAAATAGATGAAAGATTGGAAAAAGATAATGTTTTTAAAGAAAGAATTATTTATTGTGTTGAAAAAAATGGTGAAAAGAGTACGTTGCCATGACAAATATATAAATAAAAATAGAATATAGATATACCTGTGCCACACACGCAGTGCACACCACACATATGCACACACACAATCACACAAAAGGGCAACATATACCCCTTCCTGTCCAATCAGAACAAATAGTGGAAGTATACTATGCTGTCAACTGAGACATATGCAAATAGGTAAGTAAATACCCAATGATAGGTGCTGTTGTTCAATCTATCTAAAGAAATTTTTAGTGATGAACTCTTTCTACTTCAGTGGCAAAAAAAAAATAGTTAATATTTGTATAGCAGTTTTTGGATTTCAAAGCACTTTTTATGTCTGTGTTTCTCATTAAACTGACACAATAATCCTGTGAGATAGGTATTAATACAGACATTTGCCATATGTGGAAAATAAAGATCAGGGAAAATATAGTTTAACAAAAATCCCAGTTAGTAAACCCTTACTGATAGAAAGGCAAGTGTAATACCCTAAGAGATGTGCATAACAATAACCTCCTTTAAGAGAAGTTGGGTTTTAGAAGGATTTTCTTACAAATTAATCATTAAAAGTTTAGGTTTTCAAACAGTAAGCTTCAGTTGTTTAGGGAATACACTCAAGCATACACAGATAATCCACAGTAAATCAGTGCTGTCTGATGGAGGGAACATGGGTTTGGGCACAGTCAGGCTCATAATCAACTCCAGGATTAACATTTTATTCTTGGGTCTCATTGCCTATATTTATTTACCATCACTGAACATCAGTTATGCCATCCATAAATAGTGGGAAATGCCTATTTCAAAGGACTACTGAGGCTCAGATGAGATTATGTGTGTAAAATGCCTTCTGCCAGCCCTTCCACAAATGCCATTCTGCTGTTTTGTGTATTTATAAACAAATCTGCCTTCCCAGACAGGGCAAGGATCTGATGTAGAGTTAGTAATACAAACAGTTAGGTTTAGTATAATATTATAGTTGAAGATTAGGAAATCTTTATTTTCTCTTCTTAACTAAGATGTGCAAATACTATATGTCCTTTATGAGTGACATATAAAACTTGCATGCCTCAAACAGTGACACATCAAAGTTGTTCAAAAAACATTGTTTTGAATATTGCCAAGTTTGCTACCATACAGATATTGAGTAGTGCCAAAAACTACAGTGTTGTGGCTTTCGCCCAGAACTCACTCGCTCAAAGGTCAGCTACAAAATATTGCTTCTGGACTATTATTGTAGGAGGAACCATATGTGTTGGACAAGGATTTCTTTTATTTATTTATTTTTTCAACATCTTTATTGGAGTATAATTGCTTTACAATGGTGTGTTAGTTTCTGCTGTATCACAAAGTGAATCAGCTATATGTATACATATATCCCCATATCCCTCCCTCTTGCGTCTCTCTCCCACCCTCCCTATCCCACCCCTCTAGGTGGTCACAAAGCACCAAGCTGATCTCCCTGTGCTATGCAGCTGCTTCCCACTAGCTATCTATTTTACATTTGGTAGTATATATATGTCCATGCGACTCTCTCACTTCGTCCCAGCTTACCCTTCCCCCTCCCCGTGTCCTCAAGTCCATTCTCTATGTCTGCGTCTCTATTCCTGTCCTGCCCCTAGGTTCATCAGAACCATTATTTTTTAGACTCCATATATATGCGTTAGCATACGGTATTTGTTTTCCTCTTTCTCACTTAGTTCACTCTGTATGACAGACTCTAGGTCCGTCTACCTCACTACAAATAACTAAATTTTGTTCCTTTTTATGGCTGCGTAATATTCCATTCTATACATGTGCCACATCTTTATGCCATTCATCTGTCGATGGACACTTAGGTTGCTTCTATGTCCTGGCTATTGTAAACAGTGCTGCAATTAACATTGTGGTACATGACTCTTTTTGAATTATGGTGTTCACAGGGTATATGCCCAGTAGTGGGATTGCTGGGTCATATGGTAGTTCTGTTTTCAGTTTTTTGTTTGTTTGCTTGTTTTGCGGTACGCGGGCCTCTCACTGCCGTCGCCTCTCCCATTGCGGAGCACAGGCTCCAGACGCGCAGGCTCAGCGGCCATGGCTCACGGGCCCAGCCGCTCTGCGGCACGCGGGATCCTCCCAGATCGGGGCACGAACCCACGTCCCCTGCATCGGCAGGCGGACTCTCAACCACTGCACCACCAGGGAAGCCCCTGTTTTCAGTTTTTTAAGGAACCTCCGTACTGTTCTCCATAGTGGCTGTATCAATTTACATTCCTACCAGCAGTGCAAGAGGGTTCCCTTTTCTCCACACCCTCTCCAGCATTTATTGTTTCTAGATTTTTTGATGATGGCTATTCTGACCGGTATGAGGTGATACCTCATTGTAGTTTTGATTTGCATTTCTCTAATGATTAGTGATGTTGAGCATCCGCTCATGTGTTTGTTGGGAATCTGTATGTCTTCTTTGGAGAAATGTCTATTTAGGTCTTCTGCCCATTTTTGGATTGGGTTGTTTGTTTTTTTGATATTGAGCTGCATGAGCTGCTTGTGTATTTTGGAGATTAATCCTTTGTCCGTTGCTTCATTTGCAAATATTTTCACCCATTCTGAGGATTGTCTTTTTGTCTTCTTTAAGGTTACCTTTGCTGTGCAAAAGCTTTAAAGTTTCATTAGGTCCCATTTGTTTATTTTTGTTTTTATTTCCATTTCTCTAGGAGGTGGGTCAAAAAGGATCTTGCTGTGCTTTATGTCATAGAGTGTTCTGCCTATGTTTTCCTCTAAGAGTTTGATAGTGTCTGGCCTTATATTTACGTCTTTAATCCATTTTGAGTTTATTTTTGTGTATGGTGTTAGGGAGTTCTCTAATTTCATTCTTTTACATGTAGCTGTCCAGTTTTCCCAGCACCACTTACTGAAGAAACTGTCTTTTCTCCATTGTATATTCTTACCTCCTTTATCAAAAATAAGGTGACCATATGTGTGTTGGTTTATCTCTGGGCTTTCTGTCCTGTTCCATTGATCTATATTTTCGTTTTTGTGCCAGTACCATACTGTCTTGATTACTGTAGCTTTGTAGTATAGTGTGAAGTCAGGGAGCCTGATTCCTCCAGCTTGGTTTTTTTCCCTCAAGACTGCTTTGGCTATTCGGGGTCTTTTGTGTCTCCATACAGATTTTAAGATTTTTTGTTCTAGTTCCGTAAAAAATGCCATTGGTAATTTGATAGGGAGTACATTGAATCTGTTGATTGCTTTGGGCAGTAGAGTCATTTTCACAATATTGATTCTTCCAATCCAAGAACATGGTATATCTCTCCATCTGTTGGTATCATCTTTAATTTCTTTCATCAGTGTCTCATACTTTTCTGCATACAGGTCTTTTGTTTCCTTAGGTAGGTTTATTCCTAAGCATTTTATTCTTTTTGTTGCAGTGGTAAATGAGAGTGTTTCCTTAATTTCTCTTTAAGATTTTTCATCAGTAGTGTATAGGAATGCAAGAGATTTCTGTGCATTAATTTTGTATCCTGCTACTTTACCAAATTCATTGATTAGCTCTAGTAGTTTTCTGGTAGCATCTTTAGGATTCTCTATGTATGGTATCATGTCATCTGCAAACAGTGACAGTTTTACTTCTTCTTTTCTGATTTGGATTCCTTTTATTTCTTTTTCTTATCTGATTTCTGTGGCTAAAACTTCCAAAACTATGTTGAATAATAGTGGTGAGAGTAGGCAACCTTGTCTTGTTCCTGATCTTAGTGGAAATGGTTTCAGTTTTTGACAGTTGAGAACGATGTTGGCTGTGGGTTTGTCTTATATGGCCTTATGTTGAGGTAAGTTCCCTCTATGCTTACTTTCTGGAGGGTTTTTATCATTAATGGGTGTTGAATTTTGTCAAAAGCTTTTTCTGCATCTATTGAGATGATCATATGGTTTTTCTCCTTCAGTTTGTTAATATGGTTTATCGCATTGATCTGCATATATTGAAAAATCCTTGCATTCCTGGGATAACCCAATTTGATCATGGTATATGATCCTTTTAATGTGCTGTTGGATTCTGTTTGCTAGTATTTTGTTGAGGATTTTTGCATCTATGTTCATCAGTGATATTAGCCTGTAGTTTTCTGTTTTTGTGACATCTTTGTCTGGTTTTGGTATCAGGGTGATGGTGGCCTCATAGAATGAGTTTGAGAGTTTTCCTCCCTCTGCTATATTTTGGAAACTTTTGAGAAGGATAGGTGTTAGCTCTTCTCTAAATGTTTGAAGGAATTCACCTGCTAAGCCACCTGGTCCTGGGCTTTTGTTTGTTGGAAGATGTTTTATCACAGTTTCAATTTCAGTGCCTGTAATTGGTCTGTTTATATTTTCTATTTCTTCCTGGTTCAGTCTCAGAAGGTTGTGCTTTTCTAAGAATTTGTCCATTTCTTCCAGGTTGTCCATTTTATTGGCACAGAGTTGCTTGTAGTAATCTCTCATGATCCTTTGTATTTCTGCAGTGTCAGTTGTTACTTCTTTTTCATTTCTAATTCTGTTGATTTGAGTCTTCTCCATTTTTTCCTTGATGAGTCTGGCTAATGGTTTATCAATTTTGTTTATCTTCTCAGAGAACCAGCTTTTAGTTTTATTGATCTTTGCTATCGTTTCTTTCATTATATTTTTGCTTATTTCTGATCTGATATTTATGATTTTTTTTTCCTTTTGTGAATTTTGGGGTTTATTTGTTCTTCTTTCTCTGTTTTAGGTGTAAGGTTAGGTTGTTTATTTGAGATTTTTCTTGTTTGTTTAGGTAGGATTGTATTGCTATATACTTCCCTCTTAGAACTGCTTTTGCTGCATCCCATAGGTTTTGGGCTGTCGTGTTTTCATTGTCATTTGTTTCTACGTATTTTTTGATTTCCTCTTTGATTTCTTCAGTGATCTCTTGGTTATTTAGTAGTGTATTGCTGAGCCTCCATGTGTTTCTATTTTTTACAATTTTTTTCCTGTAATTGATATATAGTCTTATAGCATTGTGGTCGGAAAAGATACTTGATACAATTTCAATTTTCTTAAATTTACCAAGGCTTGATTTGTGACCCAAAATATGGTCTGTCCTAGAGAATGTTCCATGAGCACTTGAGAAGAAAGCGTATTATGCTGTTTTTGGATGAAATATCCTATAAATATCAATTAAGTCCACCTTGTTTAATGTGTCATTTAAAGCCTGTGTTTCCTTATTTATTTTCATTTTGGATGATCTGTCCATTGGTGAAAGTGGGGTGTTAAAGTCCCCTACTATGATTGTGTTAACTGTCAATTTCCCCTTTTAAGGCTGTTAGCATTTGGCTTATGTATTGAGGTGCTCCTATGTTGGGTGCATAAATATTTACAATTGTTCTGTCTTTTTCTTAGATTGAATCCTTCATCATTATGTAGTGTCCTTCTTTGTCTCTTGTAATAGTCGTTATTTTAAAGTCTATTTTGTCTGATATGAAAATTGCTACTCCAGCTTTCTTTTGATTTCCATTTGCATGGAATATCTTTTCCATCCCCTCACTTTCAGTCTGTATGTGTCCCTAGGTCTGAAGTGGGTCTCTTGTAGACAGCATATGTACGGGTCTTGTTTTTGTATCCATTCAGCCGGTCTGTGTCTTTTGGTTGGAGCATTTAATACATTTACATTTAAGGTAGTTATCGATATGTATGTTCCTATTACCATTTTCTTAATTGTTTTGGGTTTGTTATTGTAGGTCTTTTGCTTCTCTTGTGTTTCCTGCCTAGGGAAGTTCCTTTAGCATTTGCTGTAAAGCTGGTTTGGTGGTGCTGAATTCTCTTAGCTTTTGCTTCTCTGTAAAGGTTTTAATTTCTCTGTGGAATCTGAATGAGATCCTTGCTGGGTAGAGTAATCTTGGTTGTAGGCTTTTCCCTTTCATCACTTTAAATACGTCCTGCCACTCCCTTCTGGCCTGCAGTTTCTGCTGAAAGATCAGCTGTTAAACTTATGGGGATTCCCTTGTATCTTATTTGTTGCTTTTCCCTTGATGCTTTTAATATTTTTTCTTTGTATTTAATTTTTGATAGTTTGATTAATATGTGTCTTGACGTGTGTCTCCTTGGATTTATCCTGTATGGGACTCTGCACTTCCTGGACTTGATTGACTATTTCCTTTCCCATATTAGGGAAGTTTTCTACTATAATCTATTCAAATATTTTCTCAGATCCTTTCTTTTTCCGTTTTTCTTCTGAGACCCCTATAATTCGAATTTTGGTGTGTTTAATGTTGCCCCAGAGGTCTCTGAGACTGTCCTCAATTCTTTTCCTTCTTTTTTCTTTATTCTGCTCTGCAGTAGTTATTTCCACTATTTTATCTTCCAGGTCACTTATCCGTTCTTCTGCCTCAGTTACTCTGCTGTTGATTCCTTCTAGAGAATTTTTAATTTCACTTATTGTGCTGTTCATAATTGTTTGCAGTTTAGTTCTTCTAGGTCCTAGGTGTTTTCTCCTTTCTATTTCCACAATTTTGGATCATCTTTACTATAATTACTCTGAATTATTTTTTAGGTAGACTGCCTATTTCTTCTTCATTTTTTTGGTCTGGTGGGTTTTTGCCTTGCTCCTTCATCTGCTGTGTATTTCTGTGTCTCCTCATTTTGCATCACTTAACTGTGTTTGGGGTCTCCTTTTCACAAGCTGCAGGTTTGTAGTTCTCATCTTTTTGGTGTCTGCCCCTAGTTGTTGAGGTTGGTTCAGTGGGTTGCGTAGGCTTCCTGGTGGAGGGGACTGGTGCCTGTGTTCTGGTGGATGAGGCTGGATCTTGTCTTTCTAGTGGGCAGGACCTCATCCGGTGGTGTGTTTTGTGGTGTCTGTGAACTTATGATTTTAGGCAGCCTCTCTGCTAATGGGTGGGGTTGTGTTCCTGTCTTGCTAGTTGTTTGGCATGGGGTATTCAGCACTGTAGCTTGCTCATTGTTGAGTGGAGCTGGGTCTTAGCGTTGAGATGGAGATCTCTGGGAGAACTCTCACCAATTGATGTTACGAGGTGGCGGGAGGTCTCCGGTGGACAAATGTCCTGAACTCGGCTCTCCCACCTCAGAGGCTCAGGCCTGACACCTGGCCAGAGCACCAAGACCCTGTCAGCCACATGGCTGCCTTTCCATCCTGGAGTATGTCTTCCGGCAAAATGGGCACACAGAAGTGCTAAAGCCTGTAACTCCTCCCAAGGCAGATGATGCCACCCAATTTCGGGGTGTTGTTTGCCCGGGTCCGCGCATTGCTGCCTGAGCTCCTGGCCCTGTCTCCGTCACTCCCCTAGGGTTTCTTTTAAATCATACATAAATGAGTGAGTAATGATCTTCCGACATCCAAAAAACCTACAGAAAACTTTACGGCTCTACAGTTCCTGTGCTACTATTATTGTATAGGCAATCATGTTCTATAAATAACAGATTAACAGAAATTTGATTAGGATATGTGTACACCTTAAATATAGCCTAGATTTAGATTATTTAAATTTTATTTCTATTATTTTAAAACTATACATTGTCAAGTACCTTATGGTCGTGCCATAGACGAGAGCAGGAATTAATATTTATTGAGCATCTACTATGAATTAAACTTTATGTATTTATTAGCATTGAATGCTCACTTTATTATCTTTCAGTGTTCTAAATCATAAATCGACTTAATAATTGAACAGCTACAGCATGAGGCATGCTTACTTAATGTTTATGTAACAACCCTGGGTGGGTGTTCTCAGTAGAGTAGCTATTCTCCTCCAGTCTATCGTTCAGGAAGGGCTTCCATCTTGTGGCTGCTCCATCACCTACTGCCTCATCCTTATTTGAATCCAGTTAGAAGAAGAGAGTATCTCATATTGAAGCTTTTTATGGCCACACCTGGAAGGGGCACATGTCACTTCTACTCACATTCTTCTGGAAAGAACTTAGTCACATGACCATACTTACTGCAAAGGATGCTGGGAGACGCTTTCTACCTGTGTGTTCAAAGAGGTACTTTGGGCTCTTAGTGTCATGACCATACCTAGTGCAAAGGATGCTGGGAAACGGTTTCTACCTGTGTGTTCAAAGAAGGAATAACTCAGGCTCTGAGTGTTAAATATTTGTGGTAATGACCAGATTTTAGACACAGGTATATCTGACTCCAAAAGTTCACGTAGTTTTTGCTTCTTGGGTTTGAAAAAATTTGTGTTTTTACCATTCTCCAGCTCAAAAGTCTTTGTATTTCTTTTCTCCTTCTTTTCTACTGAAGAAGGCAGAATGAATAACTCTCCTGAATTCAATATCTGTAGCCATAAAAGTTTCTACTGTAAGGCTCTATTTCAGATCTGGTCTTCTAAGTGTGCATGAGTGGGATAGGAACATATATACCAGCTTCTATGTCAAACGTTAACATGAGGGTTGCCCAAGACCTGAAATGCTTTGGAGCAACTTTCTTGCCTCAGGAAAATTCCAACATGCCCTGAGAGCAGAAATGCAAATATTCTATATAAAGATAAAAAGAATCCAGTAGTTAATTAGAAGTGTGAATTGTGGAAACCATACAAATGAGCTTCTCAGCTTTACTTCAAGAGAGATCTGTGTGGGTGTGTAGCTAACTGGTATCAGCAGCCACCCCTCTGGATTGACCACCACGTGAAACACCAATGCTGCAGTAGTGCTCTGGCGTCTCCAGTCAGGGGTGAGCACAGATAGGGCAATAGTGAAGGTTCACAGAACTCCTCTAATGGGAAACTTTGGCTCAGGATCTCCCCATAATGATGGCCAAACTCTCTTAGAACTGCTCCAGCATCTGAGAATCTTCCCACCAAATCTCCCTTCCTTCCCTTTCTTGTTTCACAACTGCCAGGCCTGCATTACAGGGTGAAACCTCTGCAAGCTCCTCCTGCCCTGCACCCTTTATTCTTCTCATGTGTTTCCCCCACTAATTGTGCTTGTTTAATCCTTTTTGAGCATAGACTTCTCAGAGGACTCAAATTGGCACAAGTATAAATTGAACTACATATATGCTGAAAAAGCACTTATATGTACATTATATATACTCATATACAGTTATGTAGGTATGCAAATACACCCACATACACACACAAATGAAGACATGGTAGATAGATAGATAAACTCAAAAGTCAGCAAAATACTTGAATCAGAAAACTTTGAAATAATCCCACTAAAGTCTGGACCAAATCAACTGCCATCATTTAACACTGTAAATGAGGAACAAGGCAAAAATAAAATGAAAAGAATTACGGTTATAAAATTCCAAAGGAAAGAAGTAAAACAATCAATTTTAGCTGATATGATGTAGGCCTGAGAAATTGAAAACATAATAAAATATTACTTCAGGCAAAAGGAAAATTCAGAAAGATGACATAGAACAAAATTTATATGAAGAAATCAGTTGCTTGTATACATACAAACAAAAACTAGTTAGAAGCTATAACTGAAGGGAAGGCCCTATACAAAAGACAATAGAATGATAAAACACCTATAAATTTAATAAGACCCGTGCAAGATTTATACAAAAAACAACTTTAAAACAGCACCAAGGGCTTCCCTGGTGGCGCAGTGGTTGAGAGTCCGCCTGCTGATTCAGGGGCCGCAGGTTCGTGCCCCGGTCCGGGAAGATCCCGCATGCCGCGGAGCGGCTGGGCCCGTGAGCCATGGCCGCTGGGCCTGCACGTCCGGAGCCTGTGCTCCGCAACAGGAGAGGCCACAACAGTGAGAGGCCTGCATACCACAAAAAAAAAAAAAAAGAAAGAAAAGAAAACAGCACCAAAAAACAAAGAACAAAAATGGAAGCAAAGGAAAGACACACTGTGTTCTTGGAGAGGAAGACTCAGTGTTGCAAGTGTTAATTTTCTGTAAGTTTATTTGCATGTTCAACAGGTACCTAATAAGATGCCAAAATTGTGCTTTTCAGAACTCGACCACTTGGTCATAAAACTAATATGGAGAAATAAACATACTGAAGATATATCTGAACAAAATAGCAATGAAAACTAACTGGTCCTACTAGATATTTAAATATAAGGCATCAATAACAACGATGTGGTATTAGTACATAAATAGACCATCAATCAGAATTCAGAATCTACATCTTTTTTAAATCTTAATAAAGAAAGAAACTTAGTACAATGGAAAGATTGCTTCTAACTTACAAAATCATTGAGGAAATAAAGACTATTCAACAAGGGATCATAATAGACAGACATTTGAAAAAAATATAAAGTTGGATCCACATACCACATATACACCATGATAAATTTCCAATGATCAGAGATTTATATGTGAAATTAGTAAGCCAAGAACTAACAGAAATACATGACTGAATCCCTTTACAGTACTGAAGTAGGAAAAGTCCTTTTAACTATGACTTGAAACCCAAAAGCCATAAATGATGATTTTTATAAATTTAACTATATAAAAATCAAAACTTCCTTAATGTACAAACTTCATGCAAAATAAAGTCAAGGGGTGGTGGGAGGGAGCAGTGCTCAAACTTACCACAAGTATCACACTTGGATATTTGGAGACTGACGCAAAACCCAGTAGAAAGAACATGAACAGAGAGTTCACAAAAAAGAAAATACAAATGATTCTTAAGCACATGAAAAGATGTTCAGCCTCCCATAGAATGTGTGATATGCTTACTAAAGTTTTATTGAAATAAAAGTTTTCTCCAGGCATTTAAGGGAATTTTTATATTTTGATAACAATATCAGTGTTATAACAGTGATGAGGCTATAGGGACATAGGCACTTTCCTACATTGCTAGGGTAAGTTAGCACCATCCTTCCAGAGGGCAATTTCACAATGTCATCACTATCAAGTTGGATCTAAAACCCAGCAACTACATTCTGGGAATTTACCTACACAAATGTGAAGTGCAAAGTTATTCACCAAAGCATCCTTTATATGAGCATAAGATTGGAAATAAATGCTCATCAATGGGAAACAACCCAAACTATTAACTCCTTATAATGGAACGTGACACATAGTAAATTCAAATGTGGAAATGTTTCCAAGATACTTCAAGTAAAGAGCAAGATAGAGAGTAGTGTGTGTGGTGTGTGTAGCACATAAACAAAAAGAATGTATACAAAAAAAAGAATACACATGTGTACATGTTGGTGTGTGCATGTTGGTATGTGCAAAGTGAAATTCTGGAAGGAACCATAAGAAACTAATGCTTTCTCGTGATTGTGGATGTGTGGTGGGGAGACAGCTGTGCAGGTGGAAGGTGAGAATGAAAGAGAGACTTTTCCTTCTATACATTTTACTTTTGATTTTGCATTCAAATTCTTTGATTATCTATTCAATTTCTTTAATCATAAGAGTATCAAAGCAAGCAAAGGTTAAAATATATATATTCATTTATTCCAGAAATGTTTATTCAACAACTACAGTGTGGTAAGAACTGCAGCAGGCAATGGAGAATAAAAGGATGACAATTCCGGTACTTAGGGAGCATACAGTCAAGTGAAAGAAAAAAGCTGACGAGCAATCATGACCTAGAATTAAACTTGAGTGATTGAGGAAAGGAAGCTGTACCAGTAGAAACAAAAGTCAAAAGGGAAAGCCACTTTAAGAAATAATATAGTTGATGGGAGATGCTCTGCAATTTGATGAAGTGAAGGATTTATGCAAATTGAAAATTCCACCAGGGAGTAGATGAAAGGTTGGCATTTAGAAAAGATTCCAGAACGATTTTGAGCATTCTCTGGAGGTGGAAAGTCTAAGAAAGTAAATGGAGAAGGGAACCCAGAAGGAATCCTGGACAATGTCCACGTTTATTGGGTTTCAGACATCTTTTCCTTTTATCAAGTTTCCATGTAAGATTTTGTTTTTTAAAAGTAGTCTCAATTGGGCTTCCCTGGTGGTGCAGTGGTTGGGGGTCCGCCTGCAGATGCAGGGGATGCGGGTTCGTGCCCCGGTCCGGGAGGATCCCGCATGCCGCGGAGCGGCTGGGCCCATGAGCCATGGCTGCTGAGCCTGCGCGTCCGGAGCCTGTGCTCCGCAACGGGAGAGGCCACAACAGAGAGGCCCGCTTACCACAAAAAAAAAAAAAAAAAAAAAAGTAGTCTCAGTAAAGGTAAGATTGAAGTCTTTTTCAAATGTAGCTTCAAAAGGGCTTAAAACACTGTAACAGTCTCTGGCAAAACTTCTAGGTTTTTATGATAATAATAATTAAAAAGAAAGCTCCACAGTCAGGTATGTACAGCCCACGACATGATATTCCTGAAGTTGTGTATCTGACATCTGGTGAGATGTCTAGTGCCATTGTATGATTTATGATGCAGGAAATTTGAAGATTCCTTGGATACAATATAACTCAGGTAAAAAAGACACTTTGATTCAAATCCATTTTCTTTTATTTCTGATCATTCAGAGAAATCATTTCATGTTGCATATTAATTCTTCCTAGAGCCAGCTTGTAGAACACGAGGCTAATGAGGCCAAAGTTTCTGGTTCAATCTCTGTACTGCCGACAGGCCTCACACAGGGAAAGCTTTTTTGTATGCACTTCTATTCAAGTCCAGCTGTCTTCCCAGTTTGGCATTGGGCACAAAGGGACCCAGGTGAGAGAAGGTGAATTCCTGATGAAGAATCATCATCCACGAAAAGTAGCAGAAGTTTCTAACCTCGTTAATCTTACATCTCACAACATGGCAGACTGTGGGCTCCACTCACCTACATTTGTCCTTGAGGGTTTTTTTTACATGTAAGACAAGATTATTCAAATAAGTATATCACAAATGATTCACTCAACCAGGATAAAGAGAAAATCCAAGGAGATGTCTGTAAGTGCAATTGAATTCTTACCAAGTCTCCTAGGCTTTGTTATTGTCAACCAGACCATTTGTATTGCTCCTGTTTTAAATCTGAACATAACTTTGCCATGCAGGAAAAGAAACCTACAAACAAAAAATGCATTTTCAGACTCCATCACAAGTTCTGCCAAGCATAGAGTTTATAAGTGTAACAATGGCAGCTGTTCCCACTAGTAAGAACAGCTGGGGAAAACAGCACTAGAATCATTATCTCTCAGATTATGATCTGTTGGAACAATGCCCAAAATATCAACACTGACACTGATGACAGCATTTAGCCTCTGATAACCTCTTTTAAGTTGGTGTTTCATTTTGCCAAAAGAAATGAACTATATCACATATTCATAAACAAACAAAATATTTCAGAATTATTTCAACAATTGAGGCATAAACCTGCTTTCTTTCAGATATTTTGAGCTGCTTGTATTCAATATCAGAATAAATATTAGTCACTCCATTCTCCTGAAAAATTAAAATAGAAAACAGATACACATTTTAAGTGAGAATATTCAATAATAGAATTGATATCTTATTCAAGTTACCAAGTATCAAGATACTTTCACAGTGAAAAATAGGTACCTCCAACGTCCAGATGACTAAGAATGGAGAAACATCTTGTCAACCTTACACTCTGTGGATGTGAATTAGGATTAGAAATTCACAAAGTGAGTTAGATTTAAGGGAAATCTTAAGGAAAACTTAGAACAGAGAACAATAAATTGGATCAAGGAAAGATATAACTCAGAGTCAAGAAGAAAAGAGTCATAAGCTCAATTAGAGTAAAAGCTGGAGCATATCATATTGTCACCTTGATCTCAGCTGCCGAAATTAAATGAATAAAAGTTTACTTTTTTCTTGCTCTTATGAACATCGTAGAACAAAAAATGATCAACCCAGACATCAGGTAGCTACAGAGATTATTTTAATGCCTGGACAACTGGTATAAAAGACTAGATTCTGTAAGAATCTGATATTGAGAGAAATAAAGTCTATCTGGAAAACAGGAGAAAAACAGGTGCCATCTGTAATCCTTATGTACCCCTCTGTGCCCTTAGAATTTTATGTTTAACAAAAAACACTTTCAATCAAATCTCTAGATAACTGATGAGGTTACAACAACATAGATGACATCATGACAATAAAAAAAGAAGCATGAGTTTTAGAATCAGGCAGAACCCAGATTTAGCCAGTAAATCATAATTACTAAAGTTTATCAAGTGTTTCCTATGTGCTCAGGAATCTTCTGCAGGCTGTACATGGATTATTTTCTCATCAACTCCCAACCACCCCTTAATTTTGTATTATTATTTATTCCCATTTTATAGATGAGGGACATCAGCCACAGAGAAGTTGAATAATTTGGCCAAGGTCATAGAGACAGTAAATGGCAGAGCTAATCTGTAAAATATTTCATTTCCCCAAAGTATCACTATCTGAGTGACTCTAAGAAAGTCACTATACTTCTTGTCATCTCACTTTGCTTTTTTATACAATACGACTAAGACTTACTTACAAGTGTTAGCATGTGCTGGCATCAAAACCATGGATTGCTGCAAAGTAGTGGTTCAAGGTTGGTTGACATCATTATGACCACCATTCAGGATTTTCTGTGGAGGACTTAAGAAAGAAGAAAGGACCAATACCCTTCCCAAATATCTAAAATGTGGACACTTACTCGATTAGCTTTTCTTTGGTAGGTGAGGGACTCTTGTAAAGTAACCTGTTTACTGTAGTTTTGAAGAATAGCTGCTTGCTTTGAGCTTCCAGATGTAAGTCTCATGCTGTGACTTTTTCCTCCCTACACATTAATAAAATAAACTGAGAAGTTCCGCACATCAGGGGTGCTAATGAGAGGAAACAAAAGTCAGGCATGGGGACGAGGTTGGATGGCTACCGTTTTTAATACTGCTGTCTGCATAGATCCGAGGGCCCTAACTTTTCCTCACTACATTTTACAAAAATTTCTTCCTGACTAATGGGCCCCTGACCTCCCTTTTCTTAGAGCATATACTTTAGAGAACTTGCCATTGTAAATTCTTTCTCTGCTCTTTGAGATGTAAATGTTCTCCCAGCCTCTTGTCAATTCTATAGCCCAGGAATGTCTTTCTCAAGGACCTGGAAGCCATCCCTTTGAAATGTAATTAGGAAAGATCACACCTCTCTCTCCAAGTCTCCACGGGAGGGTAGAAGCACCAATTAGGAAACACAGACGCCTAATCACATTGAAGAAACTCCTCCCTTCTGTCCTCAGCACATTCACACTGGCTCATGCCAGTACTTAAAAACTCTCGAATTTAGTACTTACGTAGAGTTGAGTTCAGTCTCTCTCCTATTGCAGTAATGTTGACCTCTATTGCAGTAGTTTTGAATAAAGTCTTCCTTTCCTGATGCAATTTTCATCGACAGTGGTGGGCTTAACAATCACGGAGGAGGGCAGACACTAGACAGGAAAAGGGAAGAAGTGTGTGTAAGTGGATTTTTCTGATGAGAAACAAGAACCAAGGATGGTGCCAACACACCTCCCTGTGAGTTCTTTATGTAAAAGCATCAGTACCTCCATTACATCATGATTGGGTCATGAAAGGAGGCATTCCTAAGAATGCAGAAACCTTGGGAAGGACTGAAAAGGAAAGGGAGAAAGTATGAAAAATAAATGACAGCTTTGAAAAAGAACAATTATAAAATGTATACTCAAAAGGCATAAAATAGACTTTTATGCAAATTAAAATGCATTTAAATGCAAAATCAAGGAATATTTTTTTGCAAATTCAAGTGTGGTACTCTTGCCTATTTCACATATTTGGCTGTGACCTTCTAAAGACCTTAGCAACAATTCCTATCTAATGTCTTAGAGCAGTTGGGTACAGGAGAGGTCTATTGCAAGCTAATCTCCAAGTGACTGGGTGAAGTTTCGGGAGAAAGAAAGGTAACTTCCTAATGATCTGAAATACTCAGCAGAGGGCAGATAAGAGAACTTTCCAAGGGCAGCTCCCAGGTTTGAGGGGTTAATATGGATTTCAGAGCTCTTGGTAACCGTTAAAACCCAGTGTCTACCCAGAAGCATTAATGAGCCCTGGGGTGCAGACCTGACCTTCCTTGGGGCTGGAGAATCTTTGGAAGCCCCTACTTCACCTTGGAAGAATGCGCAATTGTCAAGTCTGTTCCTTCAGACATAAGAGCTTCAGGTTAGGACTCAGATAAATTTATGTTAAAAGTTTAGCTGGGGACGAAGAGAGAGAGTGGCATGGACATATATACACTACCAAATTTAAAATAGATAGCTAGTGGGAAGCAGCTGCATAGCACAGGGAGATCAGCTCGGTGCTTTGTGACCACCTAGAGGGGTGGGATAGGGAGGGTGGCAGGGAGACGCAAAAGGAAGGGGATATGGGGATATATGTATAGGTATAGCTGATTCACTTTGTTATACAGCAGAAATTAACATTGTAAAGCAATTAAACTCCAATAAATATGTAAAAAAAAAGTTTAGCTGTGAGATCTTGGGTGAATAAAAGATTTAACTTCTCTGAGCCTCAGGTCCTCAACTATGAAAGAAATAAAAATCTTTAATAAAAAGGGTGTGGCAATGCTTCATATTATACCTAGCACAGAGAAGTCACTAAATATAGAGTCACTATTGTCATTGTTATCATTATTGTGATTTTCCCACTTTTTATTCTCTACCAGTCTTAAAAGCCATTCCCCACTTGGCTGTAGATTCCTGAATGTGCATGTGTTTGTGTGTGTGTGTGTGTGTGTGTGTGTGTGTATTCTTCAGGTACCTAAAGTGTAATTATACATGTCAGGTATTAATTTCAAGTAGCTAAGTCCTGGGTAAATTAATGCCCACTGCACAACACTTACTAAAATGAAGTATACACAATATTTGATCAATAATTATTTTGGACTCACTTTTCAAGGCTTGGGTTGTATTAGTTTGCTAGGGCACTATGAAAAAGTACCACAGACTAGGTGGCTCAAACCACAGAATTTATTTTCTTACAGTTCTGGAGCCTGGCAGTTCAAGATCAAGTAGTTGGCAGGGTTGGTTTCTCCTGAAGCTTCTCTCCTCGGCTTGTACATGGCTGTCTTCTCCCTGAGTCTTCACATATTCTTGTGTGTCAGTGTCTATTCCTCTTTCAATAAGTCACATTAGATTGGAGCCCACCCTAATGACCTCATTTTAACTTAATTTCCTCTGTAAAAGATCCTATCTCCATATACACTCACATTCTATTGTGACTTTATAGGAACAGGGGATTAGGACTTCAATATATGAATTTTGTAATGGACACAATCTAGCTCATAACTGCCTTGCTTTCGTAAACATCTATTTTATATAGTTTTCTTACCTCATCCATTATATTTTTGCATTATTTATAATTTTTTATCTGTATTTAATTATTCAGACACCTTTTGAACGTAATCTGATATAGAAAGAATATAGTCCAGGTACTTGATTAGGAATCTCTCAGTCTCTTAGGATAGAAGAAGCTGGGATCTTGTATAAGAATACATGATAGAAAAATTAAGTTTGTAAATTCCTGGAGAGTGTGGTCCAAGTATTGTATTTCTTCGTAAATCCCACGATGCTCATGCAGTACAACAAACTCAGTGAATCAATGAGTGAGTCGGCGGGAGTCGGGTAGCAATAGCTGATACAATCCTGCTTCTTCTCGAGGCACACAAAGTAACGATGTTGTCTACTGACTCTTTAGAGCCACCTGCCTAGGAAATCTTCAATATGAGAAATGGCCAAGGATCTCTATTCATCTACAGAGTAACTCGAACTACATCTTGAGATTTTCCAATGTTTCCAGAGTTCTATGAGCAATTCCTCCAGAGGTGGGAAGATTATTTCAGAGAAGTAATTTGCCAAGGTCCTGAGCAGACTCTGGGGAGAAGAAAGACAAGAATACCACACAGTTGAAATGATTGAAAGCAAGAAATCTGATAATAAAATTTGGCAGGTCATTGCGTTTCTCCTTTACGAAGACCAATTTTGTTCACTTCGACCAAATAACAGGCTTAATCCACAGTCAAATAGGTGATCTATTTAACCCCAAAATGATTGCATCTTCAAGTAATGGAATAAACTAGCCTCTCTGATACAGGTAATCTCCCAACATACTAAGCACTGGGCTCCATCTACAGAGAATTCTGTATAAATGTGTAATTGCACATTTCAAAGAGAAAGCTGTCATCTATTTTTTTTTAATCTGTAGCTCTCCTAACTCCAGAATTTATAACACTTAAAATTTTCAAACCCCTGTTCATTCATTTTCCACTTTTTTCCATTTTGAAACTGAGTAATTCAAAAAAGTTTGATGAGATAATGATAAATACAATTCGATATAGATATAGACAGATAAAATCATTGAAACCCTAATCTCTCTCTACAAAGTTTATTGTTACCCACATACAGTTTAGTTCACTGTTCATTATTTTGTTTTTGTTTTTGTTTTTAACAAAGACAAAAAGGAAGGAAGAGGAGACAATCATACATTTCTAAGCGTTTTATCAGAGCATGAGATTGGAGGTTGTGTTACAGTCCCTAGTGGAAACTTGTTTTCATCACAAACCACCTCACAGTATGATATAATTTATCATGATTGTCATTCTAGGCCCAAGAGAGAGCAGAAATAGAATCCTAGAGACTCCATGTGGAGAACCTGGGTACCCAAGTGCACGGTTAAACCTCAGAAAATCGTCACCGTCATTGGATGCTAGCTGTTGGCTACTTATTCTCACAAATCATTAAATGGCCCTAATTTCCCAATCTTAACCCTAAAGTTGACTGGAATGTACATCAATCAATAAATATTTAGGAAAAAATTATTCAAGTGCATAAGTATGCCTCCCAAACTGAACAACCACATACCATGTGCACTAATAATTCTTTATATAGACTAGGCATTGTACAGTTACTTTTTTCTTCTTCCTTCTTTCCTTTTTTGTAACCTGCATTTTATTGCCCCATGAGCATTTAGACTTCTGTCAGAAATGTTGACTTGAACCAAGATTTTATCTTTAATGTGAGAAAGGGGAAGGATGTAATGTCTTAAAAAGAAGGAAATGCAGTCAGTTTCTGCAGTTAGCAATATTGAAGTCAGTTAGGATGCCTTCTGGAAATCTCCAGTAGATTGGGGGGAAGTTAGAATGACAGCAGGCAGAAGAGGAAAGCAGTGCTTGACAATCTGGGAACCCTCTTCATGTGATACACTATCCAGTAGGCAAGCATTGTGCCTTTCTTTAAACTCAGATAACTTGGTTTGTCTGATTTTGATAATTAGCACAATGACACATACAATTGTCAGTTAAATTAACTTCAGACTGAACACAGGTCTACTTCCCACCTCATTCTACTTAAGTACTTTCAGAAAGCCCATCTCTTCTTGGAGAAACACTGAAACAAGAATTAGAAGGAAAGATTCCCAGACTTCTAAACCTCTCCTCCTCTCTCATCTCTGCTATTAAGCACCATGCCAAGGGGTGACAGCTAAACAAACCCAAAAGGCCTAAGCGATTCTAATAGGTATCCAAAGCTAATGATCACTAGTCCAGCGTCTCTACTTACAAGTTCTTTCTTCTATTTCCCAAACATGCCTTGAAGTGAAGGGAAGTGGCAGTGAGGCTGGAGAATGCACTGAGTTTCTTCTTTCTCCCTCACCCTTCCCTAAGCCTGAATGACCCTCTGGCTTAGAGAAGACAGTCAGGCAAATGGAAGGAAAGCAAGGAAAAAAGTAAAATGAAGAAAAAATGGTAAATGATAAAGAAATGAAAACAACAGTGCATTACTAATAGGTGTACAAAAAAGAAACCCCGTAAACTGATCTACTGTCAAAGATGTGAAAAATAAAGAAGCTAAAAGTAACCAGAAGTTGTCCCTTTCTACATATCAAATTGGGAAATTTTAAAAGAATGGATTATATTTAGCATTGATGAGGGAACGGGGAAATAAACTCAAACACTATTAGTGGGAACATAAATTGGTAAAAACTTTGTGGAGACAAAATCCAGCAGTCCTGCTTGTGAAGAGTCTGTCCTACAGAAACACTGGCACACATGCACAAATATGTGTGCATAAAATACTCACTTTCAAGTTTTAACTAAATATTAAAAGTTGAGAGTAACTCAGGTATATATCAAAATAGGAATAATCAAATAAACTGTCATTCTATACTTCTAGGGAATATTATATAATCATTATAAAGAATGAGATAGATTTATAGGTAATGACAAATACAGATCTCCAAAACACAGAATTAGAGAAAATAATAAATCACAAATTATTACATACAGTATGTTGTACTTACCTAAGTATAAAACCAGTATAACGTGTGTCTGTATGTGTGCACATATATTTGTGTATATTTTATATATAACTATTAAAAATCACTTGGAAGATAATCTAAGTAACAAAAGTGGCTACCTCTGGGTATGGCAGAGGATTGGAAAAAGGTAAGGAAAGATTCATGTGCTGCCTGAGTAACTTTTTAAGTACTTTTTTCAATGAAAAGTTAAAGCCTTCAGAACTGAACTGTGACAGCATCTGTTTCTACCATCTTTGCTGGGGTTAAGAAATTGTGTATCTGACCTGTTCAGTTTTCACATCTAACAATGTCTCCTCCAGCCCACCTCACTCGAGGTATCATCAGTTACCAAGGCTCGTACACAGTCTCATGCCCCAGTTGCCTCTTTCATTGCTAGGATTTTGCAAATTTGACATAACTGTGACCCATTTTCTACTATTTTCTAAGAAAAATCAAGTTTTGTTTCATCCATGTGCTCATTTTCACCACTTGCTTGTGAAAGTAATTCGGTTATTGCTGCCTACACAGAGAAAGTTGTCAAATAAGCCCCTGGCATACGTGTACAATGTCAAGCTTCTTGCACCATTGTTTCTGCCTACCAACAGTACGTATGGTCATGGTGACATTTCCATTGTAACAACTGCTAGTCAGTAAAAGAAACAGAGAGACATTGCATTATCCAAGATCATTATGCCATGTGTATGTCTATTTCATTTGTATTCAATGTTCTGGAAAGGGTGTATTTATAGACTAACTCCACACTGAAATGAGCTTTGAAAAGATTATATTTGTAAACATTCATCATCTGGGAAGCATTTATTGAGCCCCTTCTATATGTATAAATATGTTCTAATTGTTCCATAAAGATTATATGCAAAGAATTACAATCCCTGACCTCAGGCAAGTTTGGATTCACTGAAAGATGTAAGGTTACTGATATCTAAGAGGCAACTCTTTATTGAAATTTAATTGTTGTTTATTTTAAAAATATTTACTGAACTCTTATTATGGGCTGGGAAGGAGCGTAGGCCCTTGGAATACATCGGGGAATAAAACAGAAAGAAATTAAAGACTCTCTTCCTTCTCGTAGCTCATATTGTCCCGGGGGAAGCAGACAACGAGAAATAAGCTGTAATACCATTTAGATTATGTAATATATTAGGAAATGATTAGCGCTACAAAAGTGGGTGGAAGGAGGAATTGAGCATTGGGCTTTCAGGCTGGTGGTGGCGCTGTGGTGCCACGGGGCGTGAGGTGCAGTTTCAAAGAGAGTGGTGAGGGAGACACCCAGTGGGAAGGTGCATCTGAGAGGCACCTGAAGGCCCTAAGGGAGTCAGCTACGCAGTTCCAGGCTGAGGGAACAAGTGAGACGATGTCCAGGGGCAATTATATTCCTGGTATGTTTGATGAGCAGCAGGCAGGCCAGTGCTC
This sequence comes from Delphinapterus leucas, assembly GCF_059928025.1. Classification (NCBI taxonomy): domain Eukaryota; kingdom Metazoa; phylum Chordata; class Mammalia; order Artiodactyla; family Monodontidae; genus Delphinapterus; species Delphinapterus leucas. The sequence goes on from NC_143146.1 coordinate 8,375,026, forward strand.
TGAAGTAAATAGTGGTCATGGAAAACCAAGTGGCTGTGAAACATACGAGTCCGGATGATATAGGGTCTTGTGAGCCATTGCAAGGATTTATATATACCTTTAATTGGAGGGAGAAAAAAAAAGACTTGATTTGGGCAGAGAAGGGACATCACATGAAGAGAAGCTCAAAGGAATCACTGAATGCTCTCTTAATGACAGACCATTAGGAAACAAGAGAAAAATTACGGAGCCCAGTTATACGGTTGTTGGAATAATCCAGAAGAAATGTGATGCTCTTTAGGCCAGGGTGGTAGCAGTGGAAGTGGTGAGAAGAGATTCGGATTCTAGACATATATATTATGGATAAGTTTAACAAGATTCCCTGGGAAACTCATTACTGAGTTTGTAATGTCTACTAGACATTCAAGCGTGGATAGAATAGGGAGCACGTGATATACATGTGCTTGAATTCTGAACTGACGTCTGGGCTCTAGATATACATTGGGGAACCATCAGCATATAGATGCTACTGCAAACCTTATAACTGGATAAAATCATCAAGGAAGTCAGTCTAGCTCTAGGAGAGAAGATGACCAAGCATGAGCCCTGGGCACCCTGACATTAAAAGGGCAAAAAGGAGAAGAGAAGGAACAGCAAGAGACAGAGGAGGAGAAACAAAATAAAAAGGAAAATCAAGAGCAGGGTCTCCAGAAGCCAAGTGAAGAAGGTATTTCAACAAGGAGGAGGTGATGAACTACTTTTATTCTGTCAGTTTGCTGAGTAAATAAGACTGAAGAGACACCGTTGCCTGTAGCCAATTGGTGCCTTTGACAAGAGCCGTCCAGGTGCTGTGGAGAAGCCACATAACTGGTAGTGGTTGTCAGGGAGGAGTAAGGAGGGCTGTTCCAAGATGGTTTGTTAGGTAAGGGGCAAAGAAATGAGAAGGAAATTGAAAGGGAAAAGGCAAGGGACAGATATTTTAAAGATATATTTCTATGCTGATGGGGATGATCCAGTCAAGAGGGAAAGAATGATGCTCAGGAGAGAAGGTAGATATCCTGGAGCAGTGCCCCTGAATAGACAAGAAGAGGTAACCTCAAATGCACAAGTGAAGGGATCGACTCTGTGTAGGGGGCAAGGGTAGCTCATCTCGTACCAAGAGGGAAAGAGTGCAGGGGTACACGGCTGGTAGGTGGACTCAAGTGGTGATCCAGTCTATGGAAGTTCTCTTCTGATTACTTCCTTTTTCTCAGTGTGGTAGAACTCAACGTCATCAGTAGAGAATGAGACTGTGGGAGGAGATATAGAGCTTTAAAAGAAAAAGAAGAAGGAATAGTCTAGATCTGTAGAAAGATGAGCTCACAAAGTAGGAAAGTAGAGCTAGATTGTCAGGCAGCATTAAGGCTGACTCGGGGTTCATGGTTATGGATTTACAATGAGACTAGTCATAAAGGAATAATTACCCACATTCAGAGTGATTCTTTCCTTAACAATATTTTCAACCCCACAAGTTTCTAAGTCTCCAAATCTTATGAAACCTCTCCCTTGCAATTGTTTTCAGAGTGTGCAACACAATCTTTCCAGCATACACAAAGTTGACAAATCTTCAACTCTTGAAAACTGATTTTGTTTCGGAAATAGCGAAAGTCTTTTGGAGCCAAATCTAGTGAATTAAGTGAGTGATCAGGCTATGTAATTCTATTTGGGGTCCCAAACGAGGTGTGATTACAAAGTGATGAGACTAATTTCCTTGAATGACTCATAAACTGACTCTGAAGAAAATTGCAAAGGAAGAGTTACACAACTTGGAATTAAGGTCAGCTTAATCAGGAAAGGGCTTCTGGAGAGAGTGAGCTTTAAATTGGGCTACAGAGGGGATGGAAAGGCAATGGATTGGCAGACATGAGGAATGACCTTAACAGGTAGTACTTACATTTCTACAGATATTTTAACTTTAAAGTTTTGATATTATTTGCATGTACCGCCATTCATCCTTAAAATAATTGTGTAAAGTAGGTAGCATGGAACTGTAAAGAAATAAGATTCTTTATTCCCTGACTACTCCGTTCATAAATGAGGAAACCACAGTCTTCAGAATGTAAAAAACTTGTCCAAAATTACAGAAATGGTGAGGGAAAAAAAAACAAACCAGAAAAAACCTATGCCTCCCGGTCATAACTCGGAGCTCTCTCTTCCAAATTGTCATGGTCCTCAAGAAGGGGCATCAGAATTCCTGCTCTTGACTTCTCACTGCCCGTTGTTGTAATATATGTACAGAGGAAGCAAAGTCAAATATTTTCCTCAGTAAAGGCCCTAGATCAGTGGCTCTTAACTGGGGTGATCTTGCCCCCCAGGGGGCATTTAGAGACAGGAGTCCAGGGGCAGGCGGGGAGCAGGGTTGCTCCTGACATAAAGACAGGGATAAACTCCTACAATGATAAAGGTCCTTCAGTGCACAGGACAGCTCCACAACAAAGAATTATCTGGCCCCAAATCTTAGTAGTGCTGAGGTAAAGATATCCTGCTCTAGATTTACATCTAGATCTAGAAGTAATGGGTATAGTATTTGGGAACATGAAGATGTCTTACTAATAGTTTCTATGTGTGTAGTCCTTATGTAGAACATACTGAAACTAGAAAGCATTAGTAGAAACTGGTGCCTAGGGTTCTGGGTTATCAAGAGGTATTTGAATATTAGTATGTTTGTAAATTTATCACTGAATAAAGAATCCATCACATATAGTTATTTTTCAAAGAGTAGCTTCTGAATTTTGCAGTTAGACTCCCTGCATATAATGACATTCTTATTTAGACTCCAAGACATCTGAGCCAAGGTATAAAAAGTGTTTACAGAAGATGGCATTGGTAGAATCATCCACAGCGACTGAAGAAAGAGAGGATAAAGGCAGACAGGTCAATTAGGAGAAAAACAGAGGTCTTCACTAAAAGTCTAAAGATATTCATAAAGAAGAAAATGTCACTTGAAAAAGTCAGGGGCCCATGACTGTGTCAAGTATCTATTTGAGAATTTGAAAAATATATAAATATAAACAAAATCCCAAACTTGGGAACGTAAGATTACAAACATTATTGGAAGCTTCCTAAACTGAAATTGGGCATGTTTCTTACCAAATTGTTCTTTTATGTACGTTAAGGAACATTTTCCACAGAAACTTACAAACATGATAAAAACATAAATGACTTTCATAAGAATAATAATGGATAATGACATTTAATATTTTGAGATATTATTTTCTAATAATTAAGAAAAAAGGTTTTGCCCCTTTCTAGATATATTGGAGTTAATTTTCAGTTTATGAATCCTTATTACTATTGATGTCTTTGGCAATATATTTTATAAATGAAATATACTTATTTTAAAAAGCAGCAGCAAGAGAATTTGTTTCCCAAAGCTGTATTTCAGAACTCACCAGATTGTGTGGCTGTTGAGAATCGATTTTTCCATCACTTTGTGGTCTGTACGTGCAGTTTTTATTTTCCAAGGGGAAACACCTGCAATCAATTGATGAACTGCTGTTTGTGGACCCAACTGTCACTGGGGCCACGCAGTAGCAAAAGCCTCATTACCAGGACAGGAATGTGCCTGCAAAGGTATCACTGAGATGCAAACTGTGAGCACATATATTACTGTCTTTGCAGATTCTTCTTTCAGAACCAAGCCCAACATTTAGAACTAGCCATCCTGAGCCCTAGCCGATGACTGTACCATTTGGTAGTACGTTAATGGCTAAGACACACTCATATTCCTCCTTTGTCAGATCGCACTAATTTTCCAATTTCTTCTCCCCAAAATAACAGCAAAAAACTTCACTCAATCTCCCAAATGGTATTGAGTCTGAGCGTCTGTTCAATTTAGGTATTGCTTTCAATAATGTTCTGCATTGTCACAGCTGGTATGTACCCTCTAAGGCAATTTCTTTAAAAAAAATATGAGAAAGAAAGGGGTTCATCTTGCAGAGTTATAGCAAATTCTACAATTCTACACATTTGCTGTTTGCACAAAGTTGGTTGGTGCAGTTTACATTAAAATATTTCCCCCTTCAGACATAAGAAGATGGAGGAATAGTAAAACAAACAAAAACAACAAAAGACTATTACTTATAGAACACCTCTCCACCCCCCCCCCACTTTTCCTGTCTCTCCTCCCAATTTCTGTCCCATTTAACCTCATTTTTAAAACAGCTGTAGAGAAAAGTTAGGGAATATGATTGGGACTTTGTAATTCTAATAAAAACAAAGGAAATTTTTTCTTCTAAAAAAAATTAAAATATTTTCCACTTCTTATAGTATGGTTGCACATAAAAGAATATAATTTTGGTGCTGTAAGTGAACTAAGACATCATCCTGTATAATTCACTCATTTTCAGAAAAGAACACGAGGCCCATACGCTACCCACATTGCTAAAGCTCACTTAGCCAATTAGTGACTGTTGTTAACTTGAATCTGGGTCTTTTTTATTTTCCATAGGCCACAAGACAGTTTGTTTTATTCAGTGGCAAAGCTGAAGAGTTGATTAGATGTCAAGAATTTCCTAATCTGGTCAGTCTGGAAATGATATAACTTCACATATACCAACTCAATATGCACTAAATACCCAATAACTTTTATTAAGCACTACCATGGCTCTGGTGTCTCACTCAACACTAAGTATACCGTGGGGATTAAAGGAGATCCCCTACCCTCAAGGAATCTGAAGATTAGAGTGGGAAACATATGAAAGTACGTGTAGACATACCTCATTTTATTTTCCTTTGTTTTACTGACCTTCCCAGATATTGTGTTTTTTACAAATTGGAGGTTTGTGGCAACCCAGCGTAGAGCAAGTCTATTGACACCATTTATTCAACAGCATTTGTTCACTTCCTGTCTCTGTGTCACATCCTGGTAATTCTCACAACATTTCAAACTTTTTCATTATTATTATTGCATTTGTTATGGTGATCTGTGATCAGTGATCTTTGTTGTTACTACTGCAACTCACCGAAGACTGATGATGGTTCACATTTTTTAGCAATAAAGTATTTTCTAATTAAAGTGAATACAGTTTTTAGACATAATACTATTGCACACTTAATAGAATACAGTATAGTGTAAACATAACTTTTATATGCACTGGGAAACAAAATTTATGTTCCTCTATTGTGATATTTGTTTTGTTGGTGTGGTCTGGATATGAACCCACGATATCTCCCAAGTATGTCTGTAATTGCAAGATAATACGATAAGATGTTAAAATATAATAGATGTGATAGGTACAGTGGCCACAGACAGGAAAGGATGTTCAGTTTCATCTATGGGGTCAGAGATGTCTTCACATCAGTGATGTCATGTATTTGAATGGCTTTTCTAAGAAATGTATTTTGTTTTATTGTTTTTGCTTTTTTCTAATTTATCATTCTGTGTCCAGGTATAGTACATAGGCTCTTTTAACACTAGGTTATCTCTGAAAAAATAATGTGAATAATATTTTAATAGGGCAATGTGGCACTTTTATTATTTTTTATTTATCGTGCAAATAAAATAACAGCAAAAGAAATACAAATATAAATGCTTCCTCCCACTTCCCATTCTCTAAATCCCTGGTAGTACTTGTCCAAGAAGACTTTCCTGTTATGCAAGAAAAAGTAACCCTTATTGACTTGGTTAAAGATACGGATCACCAAGACCTATTATGAAAGAACGTACAGAGCATAAGGAGGTAAAAGGAAGGAAGTACCTTTGAGGGAAGGAAGGGTGATGAGAGACTGTAAGGGTTTCAGGGTATGTGGAGCAGGAACTGGGAGATAAATCTGAGGACTTTGCTTTCAATGGAAGAGAATCACTGTGAGACCCAGGAAAGGAAGACCACTGAATGTGCAGAAGCCCCATGGGAACTAGTCACCTCCTTCATCCTATGAGCCTTCCCACTGCAGCTCTGAGGGTCCAGGGAACTTGCACTGTCCCTTCTTTTGTAACTGGTAAAGATTTTCCTTTGTCAGCTTCTGGCATCTCACTTGTAATTATCCACTAAGAGTGATGCTCGTCCGCACCTCACTGAGGACTTTGCTCCGAGATAGTATGACTTACTGGTGTGGGCAGTCCCATTCCCCAGCTTGAGCACCACACTTCACATACGCCTATACACTATATTCCTGAGGGCGATGGACTAAATTGTGTCCCTCCCAAGTTCATATATTGAAGCCATAACCCATGTTATGCTATTAGAGGATGATGCCTTTGGGAGGTAGTGATAGATGAAGTCATGAGGGTGGGGCCCTCATGATGGGATGAGAAGCTTAATGAGAAGAGAAAGAGATGGCCATCACTCTCTCCTTGTGAGGACACAGTGAGAAGGCGGCCATCTGCAAGCCAGCAAGAGAGCCCTCACCAGGGAACTCAATCAGCCAGCACCTTGATCTTGGATTTCCCAGCCTGCGCAATATGAGAAAATAAATTTCTGTTGTATAAGACACCCAGTCTGTGATATTTAGTTATGGCAGCTCGAGCTGACTAAGACACTGAGTAAGTGTGGTGCCTGGTAGGGTGGTGACTACTTATCCACATTTACCCTTTGACCAAAGCAGAGAGGGTCAGAAGCTGGGCTGAGCTAGTTTGAAGAGCCCTGAGAGGAGCTGGTGGCCTACAAGTTACAGAAACCTGTGATCTCTATAGGCTGGGAAAATGGAAAGAGCTTTGATACCTCATTGTACCCACCTTCCTTCTCTCTGAAGTGAGCGGCTTCTCAAATCTCAGATCTGAGAGTGCATACATTTAATACGTAAAACCCAGAAAACCTCCTGCATGATTAGGCTGAAACTCCTCTTGATTTCTGTTATTATCCATGAAAATATTTTTTCAAGGTGTCAGATTCACAGCTACTGAGAAATTCATGGCATAATACAGGATCTGCCATCTTGAAACTCTAAAATGTGGTTTCTGAATTGTTGAAAGTTGATTGTCTAAGACCCAGACACTCTTAAAGGGAATTATTAACATGGAAACATTTGTTACCTAGGCAGTCACTCCTTGGCACAGCTGAGGAGTTCTTCACTGAGAGATTAGCCCTTGGGAAAGGAATTAAAGCTTCACTGTGTTACTATAGTGACCCGGAATATATGAAAGAATCTGAGCACAAGAAGGAAAAAGCAAGAACTCCCATAACCAAAGAAAGTTTTAAAGAAAGTTCTTTTCTATATACTCAATGAAAGTATTTACAGTAAGTTGCTCAGAACTAAGCATTGCGTCTCCCTTCTAAGGACATGTTTTCAGAAATAGTGTTGGCTTTGGAGCCCAAACTGTGTGGATTCAGAGTAACTTTGGCTAGCTTTTTAGAATTTCTAAATTATAATTTGCTGTACATTGGCAATATTAATATCTCAGGATAGTAGTGAGGGAAAATGAAAAATGCATTTATATATATGCATATATGTATGTATGTGTGTAAATATATGTGTATATATATATGCAAATGTGTGTGTATATTAGTGTGTATATGCACATATGTATGTATATATGTATATTCATGTATGTATATCGATGTATATGTATATACATGCAAAGGTATGATAAATAGATAGATAATAGATATAGCTTGCCCAATATTCAGTAAATTCCACTTTTCTCCCCCATTATTGAATTTGCTGTTGTCTCCAGAGATTGCCAAGCCCTTCAAAGGTATTGCCTCCCAGTGCTAACAAATGCAGGATCTGGAACTAGAACCCAGTTCTCTGTCATTGGTTCTACTCCCTGCCAGCATGCATCCCATTAGACTGTGATTACTTGTTTATCTGCCCTCCCCCAGGCAAGGGGCTTTTGGTAGGTGAGGATGGTATGTATTCTGTTTCTCCCGTGACTCCCACAGTGACCAGTACTTAGTAGGCACTAGATAAGGCTTGCTTGCTAAAGTCAACAACCGAATAACCGAATGAGTAAAGGAATGAATGAGTTAATCAACAGGCATAAATTCCTTAGACTTGGTTTATAATCATGACAATGAGGTATTCAAGAACAAGTCAATGTGAAAACTGGTTAGGAGCCTGTGAGTCTCTAGCTGGGAAAGCCAGGTTAGCACTTGGAAGGACCGAGTCCTCTGGAGTCCAAACCTCCAGTGCCTGCAGGGCTTCAGGCTCTAACAAAAATAACAAAGGAAGTAGGGCTGGAGATTGGAGCAAAGGACAGGACATACACACATTCTGGCACATTCTAAAGACACTCTTTAATTGTTTTTTAATATTGCATGTACTTTTTACTTTTCATATATCGGGCAGGAAAGCTAATCACCTCCGCAGGGCCTGACTCCTGGTCTCCCTTCAAGGCCCCTGGAGAAGGTGACTTGCTGTGGTCTTCTGCAATGTTAAAATGGAATTTATTTCATTTGCAAGATAGCTAACAAAGCAAGTACTTCCATAGGTAATGCTCCAACTCCACTTCCCACTCCTAGTTTATGGCTTCATTCTTCTGTTAAGATAAAACCAGAAATGGCCATATTCAAAGCTCAGACTGACGTCATAAGATGTGATAGCCCTTTCATTGTCCCTACAGGTTCACAGGCAACTCAGCTGTGGCCTGTGGCCTCACAACAGTTGACTTTGTCCACATCCCCTGTTGTATTTCTACAGGACAGCTCTGTGAAAAATACTAATTGATCTTGAGATAGCTGCAATACAGATACAAAACAGCTTGTAGTTGGTCTGTCACCAGGGATTCCTAGGGGAAGGGAAGAGGTAAGGTGATTAAGGACACCAGCAAGAAAGGTTTTATCTCAAACGAGACGCTAATGTAAGACAATCTGGCTTTTGCAAATTTCGTTTTCTGCTTGTGTTTTATTAGTGATCAGAAGGAAAGTGCATTTGTAGGTGAGGATTCTCCCTGTGCTCTGAGTTATTTTATGGCTCTGTTCGCCAGCTAAGTGCCCAAGGCACAGAGGAGAGGAGAGAGCACTAGACTTAGAGTCAGAAGGTCTGCATTTAGGCCTCAGCTATGTGAACCTGGGAAAATCACTTGACATCTTAGAGCCTCAGTGTCTCTGTCTGAGAAATGAGATAATGGTCTATTCTTTGCCTTTTCCTGTGCACCGCACCAGTCCTAAGCCTTTTTTTTTCCTTTAACACTACACTCTTTTAGTAAAAAATTAAGCATCTTCTCAAACAAATATGTCTTTATATATTTGTATGTCTTGTACATATATCTTTTAATATGTCATGTATGTTAAAAAAAATAGACATTTTCAGAAGCTGATACGAAACTCGAAGAAGCTATAATAGTTTCTTCTCATTGTCATCTTGTGTGTCCCTTGGGGCACACGACCACCACTTTGGAGATGGTGCTCTGGATATAATAGATTATTTATATTTTTGTAAATGTGACCTTTTCCCCCCAAAGCCTTGATACTCAAAATACAGTCGGACCAATGGCATCAGCATCACGCAGGATATGTTAGAAACAAAAAATTCTCAGGTCCCACCCAGACCGACTGAATCTGCATTTTGATAAAATCACCAGGTGACCAGGTGTATACACTGAGGTGGAGAGTTTTCTTGGCATAAGCTCCCTTCACCTGAGGGTCTACAGAATGTTTGCTCACCTTTTAAGACTCCAGGAGCACAGAGGTGTTAATGCATCCTTCCCTGACCACCCTCACGCCCACGCAGAGCTAGATGTATTCACATTTCTTATCCCATGTACCTTTACGTGCTCTGGTATAGTGACAGCTCTTAGGTGTTAGGCATTAACTTAAATGTATTTGTCCATCTTCCTGATGCTCGATAATATTCATTGAAATAAAAATTCAAGGGAGTCTGTTGCCAGATCAAATGAGACAGTGTGTATGGAAAGACAACCATTTATTTATTCATTCATTCAAGAACTTATTTTGAGCAGCCACCAGATGCTAGGAAGATCCCCAGGTGTGTGGTAGAAAGAAGGCAGGAGCACAGCCCTGCCTTGGGGACCTCAAGGCTTAAAGCATTAAAATGTCATGATTTTCATCCTCATTCCTTGGTCATTCCTGTTGCTGCTTTGGCCCCAGCCATTTCAGAAGGTAATAACATTCTATGAGAGCTCAGGTGTTCACTCTTGGGACTGCCGTTGGACCAGAATGTCCAGGTATCTTGTCCAAGAAAACCAACCGCTCGGTTTTCCTAGGACCCCAGTGGAGCTTGCCATGCCCCAGACCCTGTCCTTCCCTTAGGGTTCAAGCTTTTGCTCTTGGCTGAACTATTTCCAGCTGCAAAACAAATGGAAACATATTTACATTTTCAGTGGGGAGCCCAATAAATAAGCCCAAAAGGACGGCTAAATAAGAATATTAAAAACACTGTAGTAGAGAGGTAAGGGCTCTGCAAAGAGTTATCATTCTTCTCGTTTGACCTTTATACAATAGTTCAGTGAAAATGTCTCCAATTACAAAAAAATGCTTGTGAGGAATTCTGTACTACTACTTCTACACTGCAGAGCACCTGATATCATGGCCTAAATAAAAATTAGAAGCCCAGAAAGTATGCTTTGAAAAACATACACCATACTTGGTGGACCATCTGTCATGATAGAAGAATTAATCTCTAAATAAACACATCTAGCTCATTCCAACAGCTCAGACCAATTGATGCACCTTGCCAGCTGCCTAGCCCCAGCTAAGAAGGAGATCTCTACTCCCTGGTTACAAATATAGGAAGCAAAGCATAGGGAAAAACAAGCTTTGCTATAAACTCTCATTCCCATATGATGTGATGTGAACGTTCCTTTGGTCACCAGCTCTTATAATATCACCTTTAGTACCTTCTATCCCAGCTGTATCTCTCACGCTCAGTAAGTAGCATCTTAGATACATTTTCTTTAAGAGTTTGCCTGCGATCTATAATTTTAGTGCAATATTTCTGAAGTACTTATCAGAGATTAACTTTTGGCCTAATACAGCTGTAGTTTTTTTCCTCCACTACTTAAGTTACTGAACCTAAACTGGAACATAGAAGTGTTGATGCACAAATCTGTGTGAATTGTATTCCCTGGAATTGTTCAGTGCACAACTTGTACTATATTACATGGCAGCCTGTTTTTACTCTTTCTCAATTTTGCCCTCAAGATTACAATTTCAGAGTTATTCGTTTATATACTTTTTTGTCTAATTTAAGTGGATAGGCTATTTTTATAGGAGAAGTACTAATCTCAGAAGACAGACTGGTTTTCTAATGGAAATGCTTAACCATAGCAGCATGAATGGTGTAACTATAATTACCATTTAAAGAAGGGAGCAGAGAGGGAGCCTTCAAGATGGTGGAGTGAGACGTGGAGATCACCTTCCTCCCCACAAATACATCAGAAATACATCTACATGTGGAACAACTCCTACAGAACACCTACTGAACGCTGGCAGAAGACCTCAGACTTCCCAAAAGGCAAGAAACTCCCCACGTACCTGGGTAGGGCAAAAGAAAAATCAGAGACAAAAGAATAGAGGTGAGACCTGCACCTCTGGGAGGGAGCTGAGAAGGAGGAAAGGTTTCCACACACTAGGAGCCCCTTCACTGGTGGAGACGGGGGGTGGCATGGGGGCAAGCTTCAGAGCCACGGAGGAGAGCGCAGCAATAGGGGTGTGGGGGGCAAAGCGGAGAGATTTCCACACAGAGGCTCTCACCAGCCTGAGAGGCTTGTCTGCTCACCTGCTGGGACGGACGGGGGCTGGGGGCTGAGGCTCGGGCTTCGGAGGTCAGACCCCAGGGAGAGGACTGGGGTTGGCTGCCTGAACATAGCCTGGAGGGGGCTAGTGCACCACAGCTAGCTGGGAGGGAGTCCGGGAAAAAGTCTGGAGCTGCCGAAGAGGCAAGAGACCATTGTTTCTGGGTGCGCAAGGAGAGAGGATTCAGAGCACCGCCTAAACGAGTTTCAGAGACGGGCGTGAGCCGCGGCTATCAGCGCGGATACCAGAGACAGGCATGAAACGCAAAGGCTGCTGCTGCCGCCACCAAGAAGCCTGTGTGCGAGCACAGGTCACTGTCCACACCTCCCCTCCCGGGAGCCTGTGCAGCCCGCCACTGCCAGGGTCCCAGGATCCAGGGACACCTTCCCCGGGAGAACGCACGGCGCACCTCAGGCTGGTGCAACGTCACGGCTGCCTCTGCCACCACACACATGCCCTGTATTCAGTACCCCTCCCTCCCTCCGGCCTGAGTGAGCCAGAGCTCCCGAATCAGCTGTTCCTCTAACCCTGTCCTTTCTGAGCGAAGAACAGATGCCTTCAGGCGACCTACACGCAGAGGCAGGTCCAAATCCAAAGCTGAATCCCGGGAGCTGTGCGAACAAAGAAGAGAAAGGGAAATCTCTCCCAGCAGCCTCAGGAGCAGTGGATTAAATCTTCACAATCAACTTGATGTACCTGCATCTGTGGAACACCTGGATAGACAACGAATCATCCCAAAACTGAGGCAGTGGACTTTGGGAGCAACTGTAGACTTGGGGTTTGCTTTCTGCATCTAATTTGTTTCTGGTTTTATGTTTATCTTAGTTTAGTATTTAGAGTTTATTATCATCGGTAGATTTCTTTATTGATTTGGTTGCTCTCCCGTTCTTTTTATATGTATATATAGATATATATATTTTTTTCCTTTTTCTCTTTTTGTGAGTGTATGCTCCTTTGTGTGATTTTGTCTGTATAGCTTTGCTTTTACCATTTGTCCTAGGGTTCTGTCTGTCTGTTTTTTGTTGTTGTTTTTTGTACAGTTTTTAGCACTTGCTATGATTGGTGGATTCGCTTTTTGGTTTTGTTGCTCTCTTCCTTGCTTTCTTTAATTTTTAATAATTTTTTTATTTTAATAATTTTATTTTATTCTTTATTTTTTTCTCCCTTTTCTTCTGAGCCATGTGGCTGACAGTGTCTTGGTGTTCCAGCCGGGTGTCAGGCCTGTGCCTCTGAGGTGGGAGAGCCAAGCTCAGGACATTGGTCCACCAGAGACCAAAGAGGAAATCAAAAAATACCTAGAAACTAGTGACAATGAAAACACGACGACCCAAAACCTATGGGATGCAGCAAAAGCAGTTCTAAGAGGGAAGAATATAGCAATAAAATCCTACCTCAAGGAACAAGAAAAATCTCAAATAAACAACCTAACCTTACTTCTAAAACAATTAGAGAAAGAAGAACAAAAAAAACCCAAAGTTGGCAGAAGGAAAGAAATCATAAAGATCAGATCGGAAATAAATGAAAAAGGAATGAAAGAAACAATAACAAAGATCAGTAAAACTAAAAGCTGGTTCTTTGAGAAGATAAACACAATTGATAAACCATTAGCCAGACTCATCAAGAATAAAAGGGAAAAGACTCAAATCAATAGAATTAGAAATGAAAAAGGAGAAGTAACAACTGACACTGCAGAAATACAAAGAATCATGAGAGATTGCTACAAGCAACTATATGCCAATAAATTGGACAACTTGGAAGAAATGGACAAATTCTTAAAAAAACACAACCTTCCAAGACTGAACCAGGAAGAATTAGAAAATATAAACAGACCAATCACAAGCACTGAAATTGAAACTGTGATTAAAATCTTCCAACAAACAAAAGCCCAGGACCAGATGGCTTCACAGGTGAATTCTATCAAACATTTAGAGAAGAGCTAATACCTATTCTTCTCAAACTCTTCCAAAATGTAGCAGAGGGAGGAACACTCCCAAACTCATTCTACGAGGCCACCATCACTCTGATACCAAAACCAGACAAAGATGTCACAAAGAAAGAAAACTACAGGCCAATATCACTGATGAACATAGATGCAAAAATCCTCAACAAAATATTAACAAACAGAATCCAACAGCACATTAAAAGGATCATACACCATGATCAAGTGGGGTTTATCCCAGGAATGCAAGGATTCTTCAATATATGCAAATCAATCAATGTGATACACCATATTAACAAATTGAAGGAGAAAAACCATATGATCATCTCAGTAGATGCAGAGAAAGCTTTTGACAAAATTCAACACCAATTTATGATTAAAACCCTCCAGAAAGTAGGCATAGAGGGAACTTTCCTAAACATAATAAAGGCCATATATGACAAACCCACAGCCAACATCGTTCTCAGTGGTAAAATACTGAAACCGTTTCCTCCAAGACCAGGAACAAGACAAGGTTGTCCACTCTCAATACTATTATTCAACATAGTTTTGGAAGTTTTAACCACAGCAATCAGAGAAGAGAAATAAAAGGAATCCAAATCGGAAAAGAAGAAGTAAAGCTGTCACTGTTTGCAGATTACATGGTACTATACACAGAGAATCCGAAAGATGCTACCAGAAAACTACTAGAGCTAATCAATGAATTTGGTAAAGTAGCAGCATACAAAATTAATGCACAGAAATCTCTTGTATTCCTATACACTAATGATGAAAAATCTGAAAGAGAAATTAAGGAAACATTCCCATTTACCACTGCAACAAAAAGAATAAAATACCTAGGAATAAACTTACCTAAGGAGACAAAAGACCTGTATGCAGAAAACTATAAGACACGGATGAAAGAAATAAAAGATGATACAAACAGATGGAGAAATATACCATGTTCTTGGATTGGAAGAATGAACATAGTGAAAATGACTCTACTACCCAAAGCCATCTACAGATTCAGTGCAATCCCTATCAAACTACCAATGGCATTTTTTACAGAACTAGAATAAAAAATTTCACAATTTGTGTGGAAACACAAAAGACCCCGAATAGCCAAAGCAATCTTGAGAAAGAAGAATGGAGCTGAAGGATCAGGCTCCTGTACTTCAGACTATACTACAAAGCTACAGTAATCAAGACAGTATGGTACTGGCACAAAAACAGAAATATAGATCAATGGAACAGGATAGAAAGCCCAGAGATAAACCGACACACATATGGTCACCTTATTTTTGATAAAGGAGGTAAGAATATACAATGGAGAAAAGACAGTTTCTTCAGTAAGTGGTGCTGGGAAAACTGGGCAGCTACATGTAAAAGAATGAAATTAGTACACTCCCTAATACCATAAACAAATATAAACTCAAAATCGATTAAAGACCTAAATGTAAGGCCAGACACTATAAAACTCTTAGAGGAAAACATAGGCAGAACACTCTGTGACATAAATCACAGCAAGATCCTTTTTGACCCACTTCCTAGAGAAGTGGAAAAAAAACCAAAAATAAACAAATGGGACCTAATGAAACTTAAAAACTTTTGCACAGCAAAGGAAACCATAAGGCAAAAAGACAACCCTCAGAATGAGAGAAAATATTTGCAAAGGAAGCAACTGACAAAGGATTAATTTCCAAAATACACAAGCAGCTCATGCAGCTCAATATCAAAAAAATAAACAACCCAGTCTAAAAATGGGCAGAAGACCTAAATAGACATTTCTTCAAAGAAGATATACAGATTGCCAACAAACACATGAAAGGATGCTCAACATCACAAATCATTAGAAAAATCCAAATCAAATCTACAATGAGGTATCACCTCACACCAGTCAGAGTGGCCATCATCAAAAAAATCTACGAACAATAAATGCTGGAGAGGGTGTGGAGAAAAGGGAACCCTCTTGCACTGTTGGGAATGTAAATTGATACATCCACTGTGGAGAACAGTATGTAGGTTCCTTAAAAACTACTAATAGAACTACCATACGACCCAGCAATCCCACTACTGGGCATATACCCTGAGAAAATCATAAATCAGAAGGAGTCATGTACCACAATGTTCACTGCAGCTCTATTTACAATAGCCAGGACAGGGAAGCAACCTAAGTGTCCATCAACAGATGAATGGATAAAGAAGATGTGGCACATATATACAGTGGAATATTACTCAGCCATAAAAAGAAACGAGATTGAGTTATTTGTAGTAAAGTGGATGGACCTAGAGTCTGTCATACAGAGTGAAGTAAGTCAGAAAGAAAAACAAGTACTGTATGCTAACACATATATGTGGAACCTATAAAAACCCCAAAGGTCTGACAAACCTAGGGGATGGACAGAAATAAAGATGCAGCCGTAGCGAATGGACTTGAGGACACGGGGCGGGGGGAAGGGTAAGCTGGGATGAAGTGCGAGAGTGGCATGGACATATATACACTATCAAATGTGAAATAGATAGCTAGTGGGAAGCAGCCGCATAGCACAGGGAGAACAGCTCGGTCCTTTGTGACCACCTAAAGGGGCGAGATAGTGAGGGTGGGTGGGAGACGCAACAGGGAGGGGATATGGGGATATATGTATACATATAACTGATTCACTTTGTTATACAGCAGAAAATAACACATCATTGTAAAGCAATTATACTCCAATAAAGATGTTAATAAAATAAAATTTAAATTAAATAAATAAATAAATAAAAGGAGCAGAGAATGAAGCAGAGTGGTGCATTCGTTAATTTCCCAGCCTCTAACCACCAAGATTCAGGTGCAGCTCAGAGAGTGAGGCCAAAAGCCATATTAATCTGCACTATGAATGTTTAGCACTGTGGAAAGGAATGTTACAAGGCAAAGGAAGGAACAGGCTTCTCTGCCACTGTGTTGACCTTGAAGCAACAAAATAGAAATGTTAATTACCATTTGGATTATCATTCTGTAATGATGTCTTTATTATGGTAATCATTAAATTTTAGGTAGAATTAAAGACATTAAATCAGACCCTTAAGAGATGCTACTGCTTGAGTTTGTAAGGATACCTAGTTTAAATGTGTCTTTGAGGGTAAAATGTATATAGTAATTTAGTTTAGATTTGCTTATGAACAATATTGTGCACAAAGAAGTTTAGAATATAATACATAGAAGTGTTATAGCCCGTGCTTTTGTAAAAAACATTTTAAATCCCGTGTCACATAACATAGTTTTAATAAATATAATTTACAGCAATCTTTACATGAAAATAAAAAGAAATAGATATGGAATGTATGGGGAATTACAACATTTTAAATAGGGAAAATAGATTCAATTTATTTATTATTTCCACTAAGTGGCATGTTTGAGTTCTTAGGACATGGAAACTATTATAAAAGATTGAATGAAATATTTCAGTAATTTTTATCAGAGACTTGAATAAGGTTATAATAAAGCACATGCCTATATTTTGGCAACATGTGATGACAGAATTGGGGCCCAATTGGCTATTATCCCTGGAATTTCATTATGTTAATTTTATAGACAAATGAAATAACAAAATTACATTCTTTGGTTCCTTTGTCTATGTATTTACATATTGGTTTTTTTCCTCATTTACATGTGTCAAAATTTATACACATGCATGTACACACAAGCATATAAGATATGGTTTAAGATTATGAGATTTGTAATAAAAATATTATGATTTGAATATGTATTCTGCAAATTCTTACCTGTATGCTCTTGGACAAATTTTTAATCTCAGTTTCCTTACTTGTAAAATGTAAATAATGACTCTACCTCCTGAGAGAGGGGTAAATGTATGCAAAGCTCTAAGTACCAGCAAATCTCACCTCCCTGTTCGTGGTCTTAGCCTCTCCTGGAGGCTGGAGGTCTGGGAAATGAAGGCAAACAATCTCTTTTTACACCAATTTCCCACAGATTTTCAATCTGTGCTTCCCTCTCTCTCCCTTTCTAAATTTATTTCCTCTGGTGCTGGCGGATATGCATGGTTCAATCTTCCCTTAAAATCCCAAACTTGAGTTTTGACTACAGAAGGTGAAATAGGGCAGTCTCCTCAGCTTGCTTTAGTGCAAAGAAATATATTAGCAAAAAGTAAAAAATACTTGGGAAGAGTTTTTTATATGGATTTTGGGGCCAAAATGTTAGTTTAACAAGGGCCATCTTGCTTGTGATTGGCAGGATCATTAGGTGGGAGGCTCAGCCATGCACAGGATTTAGCTACTACCATACTCTCTTTACTATTGTATGAACTTCTAACACTGTGCCAAGTTTAAAGAAGTTTTGTGTACTGTATTGACAGCTCTTTTAAGGCTTTTGATCATGGCAAAATACATAAAATGTAGAATTTACCATCTTAACCATTTTTAAGTGTACAGTTTAGTACAGGTTAGTGTTAAGTACATTGAAATTACTGTGCAGTAAATCTTCAGAACTCTTTTCATCTTGCAACATTGAAACTCTATACCCATTAAACAACAATATTGGCAGCCTTTTTATTATTCTTGAATATATAATGGTATAGAACAAATCTTATTTGACTTACATGAGGTGACAAAGAAAACTCAACGTAAATGTATCAGATTCCACATTAACACAGAATGCCAACTATACACATGTGTATATTGCATTTAATGCTCAGAATTAACTGATACTAGTATTCACTAGTAACATTAACTAATACTTGAATATCATTACTCTACTTTTTACAGATGAAGAAACATTACCAAAGAAGTAAACCATATTCCACTAGCCACAAAGTTGGTAACTTATAGACAGGACTTTCTCCCAGCTCTAGATATCGTGCTGGTCACTGTCTTTCCATCCCACTGCTTTTCTCGTAGTTCACACCTCATCCTTTCTTGCCTGGATATGGACCAACACTTAGATCCCCTAGTTGCTAGTGTATTTCAATCCTTCTCCCCTTTGTGTCCAAATAGAGCTACATCAGATGTAAAGCTGACCAAGCAACTTTCTGCCTATAATCCTACAAGGAGCTCCTGTAACCTTAAACACCAAAATAGAATTCCTTCCTTTTTTTGTTTCCATTCTTAATGAGATAAGACTGACAATAAGCAGCACATATGCCAGGTATACGAATTGATGAAAGTATGTATATGTATTCACCTTTAAAACTATCAACATAACCAAGATGCTAAACGTGTTCATCACCCCTAAAAGTTCTGACCCCCATTTCCAAGCAGCCATTAATAAAGTAACAGTATGGTTAGTTTGTATTTTCTAGAATTTTATATAAATACAAATCACAAAGTATGTATTTTTTTCTGGCTTCTGCCACAAAGCATAATTTCAAGTTTCATTCATATAGTTGGGTCTATCAATCGCTGTTTCTTTTTGTTGCTGAATAGGGTCCCACTGAATAGATAAACTCCAATCTGTTTACCCATTCAATAGTTGACACGCATTTTATTTTTAATTTAGGGCTATTATTTGAAAACTGCTATGAAAATCTTGTAAAAGCCTTTGTACAAAGGTATGCTTTCATTTCTCTTGAGTAAGTACCTAGTGCTTATGATAGATGTGTATTTCATTTTTAAGAGAGGCTCAAACTTTTCCAACATGTTTGTACCATTTTATACTTCTACCAGCAGAGTATGAGAGTTCCGGCAACTCTGCATCCTCTGCAACACTTGGTGTAATCAGGCTACTTCTTTAGCCATTCCAGCGGGTGTGTAGCGTATCTTAGAATGGTTTTAACTGGCATTTCTTGTGTGTGTGTGGGGGGGTTATTTATTTTTAACATCTTTATCGGAGTATAATTGCTTTACAATGGTGTGTTAGTTTCTGCTGTAGAACAAAGTGAATCAGCTATACATATACATATATATCCCCATATCTCCTCTCCTTGCGTCTCCCTCCCTCCCTCCTTATCCCACCCCTCTAGGTGGTCACAAAGCACCGAGCTGATCTCCCTGTGCTATGCAGCTGCTTCCCACTAGCTATCTATTTTACATTTGGTAGTGTATATATGTCCATGCCACTCTCTCACTTTGTCCCAGCTTCCCCTTCCCCCTCCCTGTGTCCTCAAATCCATTCTCTACGTCTGCATCTTTATTCCTGTTCTGCCCCTACGTTCTTCAGAACCCGTTTTTTTTTTTTTTTTAGATTCCATATATATGTGTTAGCATACGGTATTTGTTTTTCTCTTTCTGACTTACTTCACTCTGTATGACAGACTCTAGGTCCATCCACCTCACTACAAATAACTCAATTTCATTTCTTTTTATGGCTGAGTAATATTCCATTGTATATATATGTGCCACATCATCTTTATCCATTCATCTGTCGATGAACACTTACGTTACTTTCATGTCCTGGCTATTGTAAATAGAGCTTCAGTGAACATTGTGATACATGATTCTTTTTGAATCATGGTTTTCACAGGGTATATGCCCAGTAGTGGGATTGCTCGGTCGTATGGTAGTTCTATTTTTAACTGGCATCTCTTTAACGATGATGTTGGCATCATTTCATGGGCTGTATGCCACCTGCGTATCTTCGTCATCAAAGTGTCGACTCAGAATTTTTGACCTTTTTTTTTTTTTTTTCGGTACGCGGGCCTCTCACTGTTGTGGCCTCTCCCGTTGCGGACGGAGCACAGGCTCCGGACGCGCAGGCTCAGCGGCCATGGTTCACGGGCCCAGCCGCTCTGCGGCATGTGGGATCTTCCTGGACCGGGGCACGAAGCCATGTCCCCTGCATCGGCAGGTGGACTCTCAACCACTGCGCCACCAGGGAAGCCCTTGCCCATTTTTAAAATTAGGTTCTTTGTCTCTGTAGTTCAACTGTAAGAGTCCTTTGTACAAATCCTTCATTTAACATATTTTTTGCAAATATTTTCTCATCTGTATCTTTTCATTTTTTTAACTGTGTATTTTGAAGACAAAAGATTTTGTGAAACATTTCAATTATTGAATTTTTCTTATATTTTGTAGGTTTTGTCTTATAAGAAATTTTTCCCAAACTGAAAGTCACTAAGATTTTTCTCCTGAATTTTATAGTTTTAGCTCTTAAACTTGAGTATGATGCATTTCAGCTGAAGTTTTGAATATATCATAAGGTCGAACTCATTGTTTATTTTTTGCATATGGTTATCAAATCATTTCACCACCACTTATTGAAAAGATTATGATTTCCAAACAGAATTACCTTGACATGTGTCAAAAATCAGCTGCCCATGTATGTATCTGTGGGTCTACCTGGGCTCTATTCTATTTCACTGATTTATTTGTTAACATCTACTCCAACGCAATTGTATCTTAGTTACTGTAGCTATGTATAAGCTTTAACATAAGAGGGTATAAGACTTCCAACTGTAATTTTCTTACTCAAATATATTTTGGCTATTCTAGATCCTTTGTATTTCTGTCTGAATTGCAGGATCAGCTTGCCAATTTCTACAAAAATCCACTACAATTTTGACTGAGATTGCATTGAATCTATAGATCATTTCGGGAGCATAGATTTCTTCATAATGTTGTGACCTGTGATCCACGAACAAGATTCTGTAAAATATTCTACGTAGACAATCGCATCATCTGTGAGTGATGACAGTTTTAATTTTCCCTTTATGCTCTCAAAGCACTTTATTCCTTCTCCTTGCCTTCCCCCACTGGTTAAAGCCACTGCTGAACTATTGATGGAGCTGATGGGAATGGATGTCCTTGTCCTTGTCTTATTCCTGAACTGAGGAATAGAATTCAGTCTTTCACCATTAAATATGATGGTAGCTGTAGATTTTTCACAGGTGACCTATATCACTCTCTTCCTGACATTCTGAGAGTTTCTGTTTGGAATGGGTGCTGGATTTTTTTTCAAATATTTTTTTCTTGTGTTTGTTGTATGTGTTGAGATGACTGTAATGTCCTCACTGGACTCCCAGACCCATCTTCTCAGCTTGGTGAATCCTAAGGGTTACCCCCGCATCCCCTTCTGTGCTGTGGCCTGGATACACTCCCAGAAGGAAGCAGACCCACCGTAGGGCTCACCCCCTGGTTTCTCCTCCTGGATTCACGGTCATGTGCTGCCTAATGTGCATCATCTAAAAACTGCTCCTTCGTATACTGTTTCCTATTGTTTAGCTGGTTCATGAGGGAGGACAAATCCAGACGTTGTTCCTCCATCAAAGACGAATACTGATGTCCTCCCACTGATATCTACAGCCTTCTCTCTTGCCAATCTCTAACTTGCAACTTTGTCTTCAGACCTAACAAGCTATTCAGGGATCTCCAAAAGTTCTGTATCTTTTCATACTGTTTCCTCTGCCAACTGTGCCCTTATCTACACCTCTGTAAACCCCTCATCCTGTAAGATAAAGTATAGCTGCTACATCCTCCCAGAAAACCTCCCTGTTCTTCCATAAACATCAAGGTCCCTCCTGTGTGGACCCCACTGCCTTGTGCTTATCACTGTCACATCAGTACCAAGCTGCTCCCCTCAGTGGGTTGTGGCTATTTGAGATCAGGACATCTGTCCTAGTCTTCCTTGCTCTCCCCAAATCCAGTTCATAATAGGAATTGGTAAGTTGAAAGAAGGAAGGAATGCTAATATTTATTCCATATGTCTGCTTTGGCATAGATGTGTCTGTATTTCACTGAAGTTTCCCTGATATGCTAACTTTTAATATTTTTAATCATAAATTGAGAAGTACTTTAATGAGAAGTTGAGAAACCTGAGTGTCTTTTGCTCCAGAAAATGAATTATTTTTAAATTTAATACATATTTTCTTACTTTAAAGCTATTTTTATATAAAATTACTATAGAGAATACTTCATATAAAATTACCCTGGGGTTTATTTGTGCTTATAGGCAATTCAGCTTTATTGTGATAGAACAAGATATAAATAATGATGAGAGCAAGACAGGAATATTCATACAATGAAGAAGAATACCAACATCTTTTAATTTGTCTTTGGCATTTAAATTTATGAGTTTATGTGGTAGCCCTCCACAAAATTGCTTTTGCCTCATTGTATTTTAGTGCCAGTGTGGCTTTTGACACTGAAATATTCTTTAGTGTATTCTGTATTAGTCCTTGGCAATAAAAACAATTTATATATCAAGCTGTAGTGCCCCAAACAGCACACACACGGTGAATCATCAAAAATCTATCTTAATGGTCTCACCTATAGACCTTTTATGGTTCAGTCATTGTTGTTGTTTTTGTTGTATCTTTCCAAAAGATAAGAACAGTACCCCACACATAGCGTTTTGTCCCTAGAGAACTGAGCATGGTCATTCTCTGTAGCTCATTCGGTTCAGAATTAGAAAATCAAGACATGCTTACCCTGACCCTCATATTATTTTTAGACATCTATGGCAATAATCCAACTATCCATTTCAATATATCCTTTTACTATCATCCTAGCAGATACACTGAAGCAAGAAGAAATACTGCCCCTCGATTTTCCTGAAGAATCCTGATTTCTAATATGGTCTCCATTGGCCCCATATGTATGGCCATACTTGTCAAGTCAGGCATCTCATCCTTTACACATGAAAAAGGATGTCATTGTAGTCTCTGCTAATCTCTTCTGAAGTTCTATTTTTATTTCACTGTTTGAATTTTTTAAATCTACTGAAATACGCCCTTTTCCCCCTTCTGCTTAGTATCCTTGTTTTCCTCAGGGTGAGCAGAAAGGGAGGAAACATCATAGCATAAAAGCATTTTCAAAACTATCTACTTCAGCCACCTTATTTTAAAGAAAGGACAAGACACAGAAAGGCTAAATTAGCTGAAGTCTCACAAAGGTGAGAAAGGGAAGTTTAATAAAACATGTACTTGACTTTTACTGATGATTTGACAGAGTCCTTACGGGAGTTAGGAAATAGCCCCTATTTCCATGTTCTGCTTTCCCACGCTTCACTGAAAGGCAGTCATTCACAGAGTCAGCTGAGGCCGTGGGCACTTTACCCAAATGACCTCATTTAATCCTCACAACAGCCCCATGGCAGATGCGGAAGCTGAAGTAAGAAATGAAATAATTCACTCAGCGCTAGGAAATTAATACTTTTCAAGAGAGCCAGTGCAGATCTGTTGGACTCCAAAGTCTTTTCACTGTACAGTGATCTTCCATGATGTCCCCTAAAATACTGGAAATCTTGAATGGGGGGGTGGAGAAAGACATAGGGACACACAGGGGAAGAGAAACCAGTGATCTTTATCATGGTCTTTATCCCACAGTTAGTTTTTTGTAATATTTCTTCTCAGTGTCAGTTCCTCACATCCAGTTGAGCCTCCCAAGGGGAAATTTTTTTTTTTTTTTTTTTTTTGCGGTACGCGGGCCTCTCACTGCCGTGGCCTCTCCCGTCGCGGAGCACAGGCTCTGGACGCGCAGGCTCAGAGGCCATGGGTCACGGGCCCAGCCGCTCCGCGGCACGTGGGATATTCCCGGACCGGGGCACGAACCCGTGTCCCCTGCATCGGCAGGCGGACTCTCAACCACTGCGCCACCAGGGAAGCCCGGAAATATTTTTTTATGCAACCTCCTATTTTTGTTGAGTCTCACAAGGCCTGGCACATAGTAATATTCAGTATATAGTCATGTAATTAATAAAATAGGGTAAACGTGTCTAAATGTGTGTGCAGAATTTCTACATATTTTTGACTGGGAATTAAAATTTATATCCCTAAAATGAGGCAATATCCTTCTATTTTTATATAGACCTGAAAAAATAAGTTTACTTATGATCATATTCGAACATTTCTACTTTCTAGTACAATAACCTGAGATAAGTTAGTATTTAGAAAAATTCCATAACACGTTTCCTTTGCACTGGCTGACACTTCTTCCTCAAAGCAAACTTCCTGCTTCAGGGTCACAGATTTCTTCCTTTTGCCCTGATTATCGCTGCAGACACGAGCCAATGCCGACTGCCCTCCCACCACGCATCAAACAGAGCAGTGGCCATCTCGTCCAGGACATCTCCCTGTTTTTCATGGTCTCGTGCTTACTTTCCAGTACCCACTCCTTCCCGCACCTCCTACTTATTGTGGAACGAAGATGTATTTTAACTTGCAAATATTGATATAATTATACTTTTACAGCTTAGTGTTCTCATGGCAGAATCCCAGCCAAACTTTTTATTTCTCTGTGACTTGTGACTGGTTCAGGAATATGCACACATCTGTGGAAAGCCAGTGACCCATCTGTCCGCTTAACAGTATATTTGGCGGTGAATGTAACTGTAAATGTGGCTCTGCAGGTCAGTGTGTGAGGGAGGGAAATGCAGTACTAATGCATGGCGGTGACGTTCACCCCACAACTATACCAGTTACTCAGGTCTTTGTACATCCAGGGCTGCATCACTGACTTGAATATGCATCTAAGCAGTTCAGAGGGAATTAGAAATTTTACCTGTTCCTTCTCTTTCCATGAAATTGACTCACACGTGAGTCTTAAAAGGTTTTCATATCCAGTTTGAAACTGAGAGCCTGTTCAGGGTCAAGTTCTGTTTGGTATTTCATGGTCCTGAAAAAGAAAATGAACTTTTGAAAAAAGAATCAGATTCTAGTCTCCGTTAATGGCATGCAAAGCACCAGCATGCATGGGTTTTACACCAAATCTACAAGATAAATTTAACTGGTGTGTTTTCCAGTTAAACATTAGCTTTAACATGGACTGTGAGACTCTACAGTTTCACGAGGGCAAGTTTGTAACCGAGACACACACTATCTAAAACAGGTGGAGACCATACGTAACTTCCCTTGGAAGGTTAATGTCGTAGCAAATAGTGAAATAGAATTTACTGGACAAATAAGGAAAAGCCACTCCAAATTAAGTCTTACAATGGTTACTGTATAAGGCACATATGTAATGCTTCTTGTTTTCCTAATAATTGCTATATTTTCCTATAATAAACCATTACATGGTTTCACAAATATCTTTTCCTCTGCTATTAATGGTCCCATTTTATTGAAATATATCCAAGATTGGACAGTAAATCCAGATGTCAAGCATACAAGGGGACATGCCAAAGTCTTGTGTTCATCATTTATGCAGGAGACGCTTTAAAACTGGGTTTCAATCCAAACAAAAGTTTCATGTGCAGAGTAAAACTGCTTCCTTAAAAGACCTGTATCCACGACAGCAACACAATGGTTTCTGGTATTTACTTTCTTCAACAGAGAAGCTGAAGAAACACATGCTAGGAATCTTAATGAGCCTTGGTCATAAGGAACACATCAGAGGAGTCTCAAGGTCACAGAATCAGCAAGTTGTAGTAAATCTACCAACATCATGGCTGGAGCGCTGGCCCAGACCCTGATGGCCCTGTTTCCACAAGTCTATGTTTCATGATGCTTAACTCAATTTTCACAGGAGTTGTCCATCACCAATGATGTCACAACACAGTCCCACATTCAAGAAAGTCACAGTTTCAGAGGTCAGAAAGTCAAAATAAACATTTATTCAACAGGAATGTGTTGTTATCTTTCCCCTGCATGTGTCAGGTCCTTTGTAAAGTTGTGTTAAATGGAAGGGTGAATCAAAGACTGTAGAAATCCTATTAGAAAGTGGAAGATCAAGGTGAGCTTTCTGGAAGCGAGGAGAGGTCAAATGAATGGTTGGCTGTAGTTTAGTAGAGAAAAGGAAATGCAGGAAGTAGCCGAGAGCCCTCTTTAAAACTCCTGTCAACATCTGCCTCCAAATGCCGTGTTTGGGGTCACAGAGAGTGGCCCTGTGACTCAACTTCCTGGAGCCATCTGTACACTACCCATTTAGAAAGATGTTGCTGAGGAAATATTTTGAGTGTCTGTATATAATAAGCATTTCATCCTTTATAAAAAAAAACTTTAAAATTAGTATAAAATGGAAAGGCAAATATTACTTGTGAGAAAAGCTTGGGTGGACTTTGTTCCTTAGCCAAATACCCAGCACTCCCCTTCCTACCTCCACAAGGCTGTCAAGATTATGAGCCTCGTGAACACAGGTGATTAATTGATATAGATTTTTTTTTTGATGCAAAAAAAAAGCCTAAATCTGTGACCTTCTATTCCTGCAACATCCAGTGCACTCTGGCACCACGGCCGCTGCTGTACCTGCCACAGATGCCCTCATCAGTCGGATGAAGGAAAGGGCATGTAACCCTACAACTGAGCCTCTCTCCCAGGCCAGAGGTTACCAGGTAGCCAGACGGCAGCCCTTCCAGGAGACGGAAGACCTCACCTGTCCAGTCTCGTACATTCACCCGGTACTGCTCTCCACAACCCCGCATTTCTCCCATCCCTCCCAAACTTTTGCACAGCGCCCTCTGGAATCTCCACTTGGTGAACAGCCATTCGGCTACATCATCAACCCCTTTCCACAACATTCCCTCCTTTTTTCTTGTTGTATAGAAAAGGCTTTCCGAAAATAACGGTTCCCTTCAGCACCCTTAAGAGGCGGCTGCTCGCCTTTCCCTGAGGTGAGGAAGTAATGTGACCTTAATCTCTCGCGCTTTCTCTCTCACTGCACAACCCTCTCTCTCTTGGAGCTCACAGCCGCCCTGCTCTGGCACCTTCAGAGTCTCCTAGAGTGCAGGCTCCCTGCAGTCGTCTGCAGACCTTCATGGCACGCCCCGTTCACCAGTGTCCCTTCCACCAGGCTCACACTTGTGCTCTACCCACTTTCTCTGGCTGTGATTCTAGGCTTCATCAACATCTACATGAAGATGCCCCTGCAACCCTGGCCTTCAAGTTTCCTGACTTCCTAGACTAAAATGTTCTTCTCTTTGTTCTACAGCAGCCACTCTTCCCCATCTTCAAATCCTGAACCACTTCTTGTCTAAATCATGAATCAAAATATTCCACTTTCCAGGCAAAACTTTTTACAGTTCTATCCTGCGCATCCAAGTACCTCTACAAAACAGTGCTTCGATCTCACTGAGACCCTCATTTTTGACCCTTCTGCTTTCTCTCTGTCTAGCAAATACCAGTTGTTGTCCTCCCTTTCCACTCAGCCCATCATTTAAATCATGCATTTTTAAATGTCCCAAATTCCTTTGCTTCGTATTTTCTTTGCACCCACTTATCAAGCCCCTAGTTCTCCTTGTGGGAAATTATACAACGGAGCAGATTGGTGTGACGATAAATTTAGATGCGTCACTCTCAACTGGGCTTTTAGAGCTGCTCCATAGAAGTTCTCTCTTCCCCTCAACCCGTACAGCTCCAATCTCATCAAACCTCCAGCCTGCCCACCCAGCCCTTGTTCAGGAGATGATATTGTAGTGAGAGTTTCAAGCCATCTGCTGGGGATGGTCTCAACGGCCCACCACCAGATCCATGCATCACCAGGGTCTACACCCAACTTCTTTTCCACTGGAGACAGTATTCCTCCCATTCGAGCCCATTCTCTCCTGAGGCTTCCTTCTGGAATCTCAGGCTGTCATTTATGTGGATTCGCTCTTGCATCTTCAGCCTTCCCTTACATATAGAATTTGACCCTTCTCATTGACATTAACAGATACCCTGTTTTCCCCATAAAAACAAAAGTAAAACAACAAAAACAAAAATATCTTCTCATTGACATTAACATATACCCTGTTTTCCCCATAAAAAACAAAAGTAAAACAACAAAAATATCTTCCCAGACATTATAGTCCACTTGGGCTGTTGCTTTCTCTTTCTTTCATAGTCAAGCTTATGAAAAGTTTGTTCTGTATATGCTCTCTGTGCTACTTCGTCTCATTTGTGGATCCATTCACTGGAATAAGACTCCACCACCCTATGCAACAAAATCTCCCTAAAGTTGCCAGTGATCTCTCTGTTGCTACATCCAGTGAATAACTTTTGCTCTTCATTTCGCTTGACTTATTATTAGCATTGTACAGAGCTCCCTCTTCCCTATTTGCTGAAATACTGTCTTCTCTTGTCTCCCGTGATGTATGATCTTGACATCCCTGGATCTCTCAGAAATCTTCACAGTTTCCTTTGTCAGCTCTTCCCCTGCCCCTCCTCCTTCCCCTAGATCTTAGAAAGTTGCAGAGTTACAATCTTAGAGTTATTCCTGGATGCTCTCTTCTCTCAGTACATCATCTTTGGAGCCATTTCATATATCCCTTTATGTACCACTTCATGAATTCAGCCCAGACCACGCTTCAGGATCCATGCTGGTTTTACTCAGCTACTTACATGACACCTCCACCTGGATCCCTGACCACATCAAACTCACCCAGCTCAAAACTGCAGATCTAATATTTTTCTCTAAATGCTGCTTCCCAATGTCTCTCATGAACACAGTTGCACAAGCCAGAAGCTCTGAGGAAATTTTGCTTGTTCCTTGTCTTTCACTTTAGCACTGGATCCTATTGAGTTTACCACCTACGTCTCTAACCCGAAAGCTTCTCTCCATCTCTATGTTATACCCTGGGCCAGGCTACGTTCCCCACTCAGCAAACAGGAAGCGTTTATAGAAATACAATTCCAGTAATGTCATTCCCTGCCTAAAATATTTCATTGGTTCCCATTGCACCTCAGATAAAGTTCAAAATTCAAATCTGGCTCCAGCCTACCTTTTTATCAGGAGAAACTAACCTGGTTTTTTTTGTATGTTTTTTTTCGCGGAACGCGGGCCTCTCACTGTCGTGGCCTCTCCCGTGGCGGAGCACAGGCTCTGGACGCGGACGCGCAGGCTCAGCGGCCATGGCTCACGGGCCCAGCCGCTCCGCGGCATGTGGGATCTTCCCAGACCGGGGCACGAACCCACGTCCCCTGCATCGGCAGGCGGACTCTCAACCACTGCGCCACCAGGGAAGCCCTAACCTGTTTTTATTTCCGATCCTTGAACCACTAGGTTCCATCTTATTTCAAGGACTTCTCACATGATAATCCCTCTGCTTGAAAATCTTTCCTTCTCATTGTAATCCCCACCCCTCCCACCTATATGACTAATCGTAGTGTTTATAGTCTTAGCTTAATGTTACATCTTCCCTGCGTCTACACCCCTAAGTAGGAGCAGAATCAGCATCAACTAAGAAACCGGCAAGCGTGGTCCCCACACTGCGAGGCCTCCAGTCTGGCCTACCTTCTGACTAAGTCCTGGCCATGGAGTGAGGAATGCAAATGAGACCCTGCTCAGATGCCCCAGAGCATCCTGCTGCCACAACCGCCCACAGGCCACCCTCCATTCTAGAGGCTGGACTCACGTCTCTGCTGTGTACTCAAGAATCTGCTGTGTGCAGCATAGGGGAGAAAGGAATGGAATGATGTTGAGCTCGTGGGGTATGATATCTACATACCTATGTATGAAGCCCTTCATGCACAGTAGGAGGAAGCTGGGGTCGGAAGAAAACAGTGTTGGCGCAGGCCAAGGGCCTACTGTGGAGTCTCATCACCAGGCTGCATACTGGAGACGGAGGGTTACTTGTAAATGGCCCATAAAATGGCTAGAATGAGTGGCATGGAACATGTTCTCATCCGTAGCGTGAAAGTGAAGAAATGTCCTAGAAAAATATCTTGCATTCCCTCATGCAAAACTTTTCACAGAGGGAAAAAAGTTGAAAAATCAAATAGGGGCCAATAGTCCAGACTTCAAATACTTGGGACCAGGATATAACAGTAATAACAGAAAGGAGATGGAGTGGGTAGATTTTCAGGACAATAAGGATAAAAAGACTGGTCTCAGCAAATGCTTCGATGCGATAAACACAGTGTACACCCCAAGTTCAGGTAACTCGAAATGCTACTTACTGAGTCATAAAGTACAATTCCTATTTTACTGAGTGCTTTCTCATTACACATTATATTCCTTAAGTTAATCTAGTGTCTAGATTCTATATTAACTCACAGTTCTACAGATGGCTTGGAGACCTATAAACAATTACACAAGTTGAGTCCTCTAGCACTGAATACATGGATTAATGTTTCAGCAAACTAATTAAGGTAGAGGAGTTTCAAGCCAAATGTTACCTTAGAGGTTTTTAAATAAAAGTCAGAAAAGCTCATCACGATCTTTGCTTATAAACTTACAGTCAAAAACAATTTCAGGGTAGAAAACAGAGATCAAGTTAACATTCCCACAGTAAATTTATCGCTGCTGATAACCATCATTACACAGAAGATGGGGACTTTGAGGGTCCAGGCTACTCCAGAGCTACCCATTTGCTGTCCTAGGATGATGGGCCACAAAAGCTTTGAGTACCAAATGGCCAACTGTTTGCCCGGAGGAGGGTTGAAATCTCCAAAGTTACATCCAGAGAAGTGGCAATTAAACCACAGAAAAGATCTTGACAAAAATATGAAACCTGAGATGATGGCAGACTTCTCATTATTGGAAACCTCAACCGATTCAGGTTTACCCCACATAGAAAATTCTATACTCCAAACGCATTTCAAGGGGATCCAGGGGTTTTGAAAAAGAAAATCCCCAAATTGTAGAAGAAATCACCCTGTCAAGAGCTGAACCCAATGAAGCTAATAACAATTAGAAGCACTGCTGTTTGAGAAAGGTTGCAAAGGGTTATTCTATAAAAGCAAATGCAAAACAACTAGAACATCAAAATGACTTGTGGTAATTATGCTCATGCTTTTGCTATTGTGTTTAGATGAATATGCGTTGTAGAAAACAGCTGCACTGTTATCATACGTGTGCAATTTTTAAACGGTGTCCTCTTTTTGCCACTAATACGACGTTTCACTCTAGTATTAAATTGGATTTAGAGACA
This sequence comes from Delphinapterus leucas, assembly GCF_059928025.1. Lineage (NCBI taxonomy): Eukaryota > Metazoa > Chordata > Mammalia > Artiodactyla > Monodontidae > Delphinapterus > Delphinapterus leucas. Next base: position 8,406,308 of record NC_143146.1, read on the forward strand.
TCGCTCCCATCCCCTCTGAGGGGTCCCTTGGGGATCCACCTACACACATTCCAACCGTCACTTTCTCTTGAGCTGGTCTGTCCCCATGCCGTCATGCCTTCAGTGACGAATGGCAATGCTTCTGTATCTCTGATAAAGTTTCATCATCATGGAGACACATCACAACTGATGGCTTCAGTCAAATTTAGGATGAAAATATTCCAGAGTAGAGCTATTGTCACGTGTAGGCAAACATCATGAATGAGTTTGCAGGGAGTAGTGTGTAGTATTTCATCTTATTGAATGATGAGAATGATGACTCATGAATGATGAGTCAGCCTAACCAAATGTTGTCCCATCAGAACCTGTGAACCTTGTCCCTCCGTGGGTGGTGGCCTCCTGTTCTCTTCCTAGACTCCAGTGCAGCATGATTCTTGACACCATCTACCCCATGTCTGTAAGCTGAGTTGCAGCAGATGTGGCCCAAATCTCTTCCATGTGGAGGGAAATAGCATTTATAAGTGTACCGGGGCCTCGTGCATCTTATGCAATGGCAGCTGGAAACTTTAATTTTCTCCACACAAAATACATGCAATATAGGTATGAAATTACAGAAGGTTGTATGAAGTCTCCAGCTCTGGCACCTCATGAAACACTTTGCAACATATTCTGCACTAAAAAAAAAAGCAGACCACAGGCATGAATCTGGATGCATGTGCACATGATCCTGAAATACTCTGGTGGGGAAAATTCATATGCAATTCCTCCTACTTCTAGTCACTTCAGTCAGAAACCACATTGGACAAGAGAAAAATGAACTGTGAGGTTAGGATGAAAGATTTTAGAGTATAATAAACGCCTAATACCAAATGTCTTTGCAAGAATGATGCCACTTGTTTGTAATCTTGAATTCCAAAAGTGACTTCTTGTTTTGAAAAAAAAAGTCATAACATCCCTTTAAAAAATGCGTGTTCTCGGGCTTCCCGGGTGGTGCAGTGGTTGAGAGTCCGCCTGCTGATGCAGGGGACACAGGTTCGTGCCCCGGTCCGGGAGGATCCCACGTGCCGCTGAGCGGCTGGGCCCATGTGGGCCATCTCAGAAAGTGAGAGAGACACCAGGGAACAGGGTTGTCAGTTTTTATAGGGGTGGGTAATTTCATAGGCTAATGAGTGGGAGGCATATTCCAGCTATTTGGGGGAAGAGGTGGGGATTTCCAGGAAAGGGCCACCACCCACTTTTTGACCCTTGTGGTCACCCTTGGAACTGTCATGGCACCTGTGGGTGTGTCATTTAGCTTGCTGATGTGTTACAATGAGAGTATACTGAGGCTCAAGGTCTAGTAGAAGTCAGTCCTTCCGCCATCTTGGACCTAGTTTGTTCTAACCAGTTTGTGTATTGTCCTCGGGCTATGTCATTCTTTTAAAGGTTGTGCCCTGCCCCCTTCCTGTCTCAGTACCATCATCCACTCCCCCTGAGCTGTGACAACCAAAAACATCTGCAGACACTGTCAAATGTCCCCTGGGGAACAAAGTCACCCTCAATTGAGAATTACTGGTCTAGAAGTTTGTAAAATTTACTTGTATCTGAAGTTCAAGAAATTTTACTGGGAAGAACCTAATTATGTAGGATCTTTATAAATTTATTTATACATCCTTCCATTTATGTGAGCCTTTTTACAATGGTCTCTGTCCCCATGGACTGGGACTTAAGGACTCAGACTCTGAGACTCAGATTGAAGCTCTTGAAGGAAGACACTCTGCACTGTTGTCTCTCACAGTGTCCCAAACATAAAGACCTGGAAGCCTCAGCCTTCAGGTTCAATCCACCCTGGGCTTTGTAGGATCATAAACCCCAGAAAACTCACATGAGTTCAAAATTCACATTCCCCAGACTAGCACGGACCCCTGCCAACCTGGAAGCAGCTCTATCTCCTAAGATTTCATCAAAACCAGCCCCCCCTGCCACTGTACTCACTTGTCCCAGGAAAAGCAAAGCCCTCCAGAATTAGCAGTAGAGGGTAAGGAAGTTTATATTCAGGTGTTCCAAGAGTCACCTTTAGGACTTTTACTTACTTTAAAAGACTTGCTTTTGAAAATATTAAAGAAGTTGGGAGAGGCTTGGTAAAAGACAGTACTCCATGTGGGAAACTTGTGCCCATGTAAATGACTATAACAGTAAAATTAAGCACAAAAGAAAAGTGAGATAGGGCTTCCCTGGTGGCGCAGTGGTTGAGAGTCCGCCTGCCGATGCAGGGGACGCGGGTATGTGCCCCGGTCCGGGAGGATCCTGCATGCCGCAGAGCGGCTGGGCCCGTGAGCCATGGCTGCTGAGCCTGCGCTCCGCAATGGGAGAGGCTGCAACAGTGAGAGGCCCGCGTACCGAAAAAAAAAAAAAAAAGAAAAAAAGAAAAGTGAGATAGAATTAGTTGGTAAATTATGCAAATTATTTTAAAATTCCACAGAAATCAATCAATAGTGATTTTTAAGTAAGTATGAGAACAATCAAGATTTTAATACTAGATATAAGCTCTCTCTCTAGTTTTGAAAATTCTTCCAAAGGGGTGTGTGTGTGTGTGTACATATATATATAGAAAGAGAAAGTCCACTGACAGGGTATATCATGAAAAAAGTAGGTATAGAACTAGAGATAAAGAGGATGTACCATTACAAAATACAAAAAGAACTTAAATGGAACCCCAAGGAACCACTAGTATAAAAAAAAAAATCTGTTCCTAAGGAATGATTTTTCTAAGGTGATAAGCATATTCAAACAGGTACTAAGTGAAAGCAGAATGGTTGTATAAGATACAAGTACGAAGGACAGAATTTCTCATTTATCAGTGACAAAGGCAAATAGAAAGTCCAACGTGAGTCTTGTCAGACATGCTCCCAGCAGAGTAAACAAGGAACAACTACAAATATCAGAAGCAGGAACAACATCAGGAAAAGGTTGGTGCATTCGTTGGACTGATAATCACATCAACCTCCCAAGGTTCTTTTCTTAGTGGTTTCATTTCAAAGAGATTTCGTAAGTAACACTCTGGCATGTTCTTATCCTTTCAGCAATCATTGTTGAGAGCTTTCAAATGAGCAAGAAAGTATCTGCCTCAAAACTCAGACTAGATTTTTTTTAAATGACTCCTGGAGCTGTTGCTGTCTTCAACTAACCGAGAAATAAGCTACATATGTAGAACTTGAACAACAGCAGAAGGGAACAACAGGACATGTGACTATCCCAGGCATATGTCACAACTTGAAGGGAATGGGATAGTACACATTTACATAGAGAAAATGCCATCTCCTCATCTCCTCTGGAAATGGAATCTGACTGCAGAACTGTTAGAACCCACACACAAAGTCAGGTTCAGACTGAAAATGAAACAGGTGGAATTTCCTTGCAAGTCATTCTATCAAGCGCTCCCCGTGAACAAGTGAGCCCCCCACTAGCAATTCAGAACTTTCAATAAGGGATGGGTCTCGAATGAAAGAGAGAGGAATCCTCTAGGAATCTTATTCAGAGACAGCCCTGGGGCTCCTGGAGGTTCTGCTAGAGTAGGCCTAGGGAAGGGCCCTAGAATCTGCATTTTTAAATTTATCCCAAGTGATTCTAGGACAAACAGTCCCTAGATTTCTTCAGAAAGCACTGGTAAAACCGCCGAGACACAGAAAACCTGGAGTTGCCTTAACTAGGTTTGGGATTTAGGAAATGGATTCCTTCTCTGTTATATTTCCTTTGGTCTGCCCCAAATAAGTCCCCAAACTACACAATTCTCTTGGAAATAAATCTTGGAATACCACTGATTCTCTGACCTGTGCCATAGGACCAGAAGTGTTCTGAGAGATGAAAACTTTGACCTCAAGAATCATCCATACATCCTTTCCTTATGGGGAAAAAAGTATGAGGAGGAACATAAAATGCAGACTTGAATTATTTCTTCTGCAATCCTGGATGAGATGCAGAAGCTGGGGAAAAGCAAATCACCAAGGAGGAATCCAGAAACTTGGCCATGATCTCTTCTCTCTCCAGATAATTATATACTCCCTTGCTCATTTCAGCCATTTCACCAAACACTGTAAGCCGAACTCTGTGCACAGTTCTTCCACAAATGTTATCGCATGAATTACACATATCAGTGCAGCTAGAGAAGCTGTACAACAGTCCTGAGGTCTTGCACATGTTATTGAGCCTTAGTTTATCATGTGTAAATAGTAATATCCCACAGGTGATCCTGAAGATTAGAGATGATGCAAGAAAGTGTCTATCATAGCAGTCAACAGCTTTTATAAATGGTCACTGCTTTGGTTTTTGTGACTGTTATTATTACTGTTAATAACAACTTTACCATATGAGTAGTGAAACTAGGACACTGAATGATCCCCCTTGACCCATCATCAATAGATGATAAAGCATTAAATGAAGCTAAACTTCTCAACTCTAACACCTGTAGTACTCTGTCTACAATCCCATAGAGAATGTCAGTGGTAAAATATTTTTTAAACATCTATGGACTTTAGTTTAATCAGTATACAGAGCCTAGCATTGCTCCCATGACATTCAGTCGGAGTATGATATACATTACAAGGAGAGTATCTTAGATCTGGCTGCTATAACAGAACACCATAGACTGAGTGTCTTAAATGACATTTATTCCTCAAGTTCTGGAGGCTGGGAAGTCCAGGATCAAGGCACAGGCAGATCCAGTGCCTGGTGAGGGCCTGCTTCCTGGTTTGCAGATGCCTATCCTCTTGCTAATTCCTCATATGGCTGAGAGAGCCAGCTAGCTCCCTGGCCTCTTATAAGGGCACAAATTCCATTCACGAGGGCTCCACCTTCATGACCTAATTACCTCCCAATGGTCCCACCTCCAAATACTGTCACATTGAGATTAGGGTTTCAATATATGAATTCTGGAGGGACACAGATGTTCAGTCCATTGTAGAGAATTAAACAGTCAAAAAATTTGGCCGCTTAGGGTATTTTGCAAGGGAGAGTAGGTGTGGAAACAAAACTGCCTTTGTGGTTTGACATAAAGAACAAGTGTGAATCTGAGCTTCACTGATATGCATCAATCACCAGTTATTTTGCAGTTTGTTATTTACCTCTGCTGCCTGAATTTGACCTATTTTATTTTAGAGTTTTCCATTGTGTAGGGTAATCCTCTGTGCAGCAGCTAGAATTTCTTGGAAGACAAAAGTACAATAATATTACAGTTAGAAAATGCAGGATTTGGTCAGAAAGAAGCAACAGATAAAGGAGTTAGTTATCGACCCTGCTTCCAACACTCTCTGGCCTCATAAAAGTGCTCTGCAGTGGGACTCCAAGAAGTCCAATTCCCATTAGTCAATGAAATAACCTTGCCAGCTGGGCTGACCTTCCTTCAGATATGCACAATAAGGACATTACTGGTGGCACGCAAAGAGAAAAACAGGACTTTTCCTCAAAAGCAGATCATTTTCTCTTAAGAATCTTCTCCAAGAAGGGCATCTGGGCATTCCCTGCTATTTTTTTATCACCTGAGGCTTCACTTAGCACAAATGAATTAGAACCATCAATTAAAAAGGGATGGGTGACGGGAGGCCCAGGTAAAACCAATTACACAATCATAGACACAAAATTGCAGAAATTATGAAGATGAGCAACCTTAGAAAGTATTCAGCACTTTTATGCAACCCACATGCATTCTTCAAATTATGCAAATGATTTAATAAAATCAGAATTCATTAAAATGTACATACCTCCACCACCCCATCTCTCCAGGCATACGGCTCCCCAAGCCTACATTTACTCATTTCTCTGTTAATCAATCAAGGTAACTTTTTAACCTCCCAGCGTTCGGAAAACAGAGAGCCCTAAACCAAAGCAAAAGGTGTCTTCCACTGAGTTATGTCAGGAAACCAAAATGAGTTGCCCTTCCATTTGAAAGTTAATATTAAAAGAAATAAAGATATTTTCCCTCAATCAAACAGAGATCTGTTCATGAAGATATTCATCCAAATTGTCCTACCATCTAGTTTCAAAGCTTTGCAAAAGGAAACCATCTAATATTTAAGAGATGATCAAAGAAACAAAAATGAATAAAAGGACAGAAGGAAAGAAAAAAGTAATAGGTATGCACTAACTTGCACTAAATCACAGCAAATGATTTTAAATTAATATTTTCATAACAAGTACTTACTAAAGAAATAGATTTTAATTACTTTCATGTATTATTAAGTATTGTGACTTTACAATTCAAATTCAAACTGAACTTTTTGATGTTTTAAAATATATATCTAGTCATTAGCATGAGTTTACAACAGTGTAATCCACTTCTGTAAAACTGTTTGCACAGGGGCTTCCCTGGTGGCACAGTGGTTGCGAGTCCACCTGCCCATGCAGGGAACACGGGTTCGTGCCCTGGTCCGGGAAGATCCCACATGCCGCGGAGCGGCTGGGTCCGTGAGCCATGGCCGCTGAGCCTGCACGTCTGGAGCCTGTGCTCCGCAACGGGAGAGGCCACAACAGTGAGAGGCCCGCGTACCAAAAAAAAAAAAAAAAAAATGTTCGCACAAAGAAGTAAAACGTGACTCAGTGCCTTTGTTTATATTATCAATTTTCTGGCTATAAATGTCCTCGTTTCCCACAGAGTGTGGGGATAAATGTTATCCTGCTCTGCCTAATTATCACCAACCCCAATTAGGACAGTTCAAATCCACTGCTTAGTGTTGTAGGATATATTCACAGTATTGTCAGTACAGACCATGAGTTATGTGTGTTCTAGGTATGATTTATAACAGTGGTCAAAACTTTCATTACAGTGGCCTGTAAAATATTAACTTATAGTCACTGGAATGCAGTTTTGGTCATTTTCTTCCTATGATCATAGATCAGTTATGTGAGCACAGCATCATCTTGGAGAAAATAAAATGCAGTTAAGTAAAAATGGCATGTGGCTAATGCCCAGTGGGAGCTCCGATTTAAAATGGAAATACAAGCTTACCCCTGAGAAAGGACAAGAGGAAACGGGCTTAAGTTTCTAGAAAGAGGGGACAAAGCGTTTTCCCTCCTGCCCTTACCCCCCCCCCCCAGCATATCCAAGAGGTTGCTAACTGCCAGGTGAACAGGAGACAAGAGTGAAGAAAATGAAGACATTCTGTAGCTGACCATGATCTCATCCGGATGTGGGAGAAGAGAAAGGGGGCTCTGCACATCTGCCTCATTCTTGATTCTTCACTTAGACTTTGTAAAGATCCATTATCCACTACTTTAAAACAAAGTTAGGAAATTAATTGTTAATAACAGTTGGAAGTTTCTGCTGGAGGTCATAACAATAGATCCCGAGATAAGGGAAAAATTAAGACAGTTGTCTATTTATTTGGAATAGCACTCCCGCACCTTTGCAATCACCTCGTTACTGGCTTCTGAGACCCCGCTTCATCCTTCATCTCTTCTAATGAAATCATCAAACTAAACCAAACCAAACTGCTTCCAACATAATCTGCTTGAAATGCTCTCCAAGTGTCAGAGATCTAGACAGAATATTCACACACACACAAAAAGGTTTTTTTTTAAAAACCAAGGTGGTGATGTAAAAATATCACTATCTAGAGTGAATCTCAACTCCAGCAATTTTAACAGTAGCTGTGGGAACTTGAGGAATTTTCTTAATTATTTTGTAAAATAATTAAAGCGTAGGCATCGCAGGGCCCTGAACTGAGCAAAGTCAGAAACGCTGGGTGATAAGCAACTTGGTGAGGCCGGCTCAAGGTACAGAGCCGGGGAGGGCAAGTGCTAAAGGGGGACCTGTGAGTTCTGAGCATCAGAGGCAGATGGACGATGAGGTGGAAGCTCAAGACTCAAAGAAGGTGGGAAATAATAATAATACATATTTGTATTTCAAGGTGAAATTGAAGGTAACTAAGAAATCTAATTTGGGGGGAAAGAGAAGGGAAAAGGAAAGGTAATGCATAAATCTGAGAAAAGAGAAAGAATTAGATGGTACCCTCATATATTTAATTTTTAAAAGACCTCTCCCATACTTTAATAAGTGAATGTACAAACATAAAAATACACTCTTTTGAATATAACTTCTTAGACTCTCATGTGTTCTCCGATTTTTTTCTATGTGCATTAAAAATTTAATTCACAAATAAATTTTAAAAGTTGCACAATGACAATTTAAGTCAAGTGGGAAAAAAAACCCTAATTTTTTCTTTTCTTTTTATAAATTTATTTTTTATTTTTGGCTGCATTGGGTCTTCATTGCTGAGCGCAGGCTTTCTCTAGTTGTGGCAAGCAGGGGCTACTCTTCGTTGTGGTGTGTGGGCTTCTCATTGCGGTGGCTTCTCTTGTTGCAGAGCACGGGCTCTAAGCGCACGGGCTTCAGTAGTTGTGGCACTTGGGCTCGGTAGTTGTGGCTCACGGGCTCTAGAGCGCAGGCTCAGTAGTTGTGGCACACGGAGCCTAGTTGCTCCGCGGCATATGGGATCTTTCCCGACCAGGGCTCAAACCCGTGTCCCCTGCATTGGCAGAAGGACTCTTAACCACTGTGCCACCAGGGAAGCCCAAAACCCTAATCTTGTATTTGTTGCTATAAACTCAAGGCACAGAGATCCAGGGGAAGTAGTTTGAAAATGGCAAGTTGTTGTGTCACTGTATATTTAGTAACTTTTTGCGCTAACTGAATTATCTGAAAGTATATACATTATTCATTTTCTGGAGAGTTGAGCTGACCTATCAACAGAGCCTCTTCTGCTGTGACTTTTTAGTGTAAGTAAAAGAACCCAAATGCCTGCAAACCTGAGCCCCATTTGCATGGAATTTCACATTCACACACATCTCATTAACTAGGGAAAAGGCCTTATCTGAACTCAGCTACCTTTGCTCCCACATTCCAATTATGATTTTCTACTTGTGATTTCCAATATGCTACTATTATAATTGAACAAAAGAGAACTCTTCATGTATTTCCAAGAGTTTGTAAGCAGCATTGGAGGCACAATACAACCTAGAGACTTTTATAATAAAACATGAAAGGTTTTATGGAAAGAAGAAACTATTTTTTCTTAATTTTGATAGACAAATTGTCTTAAGAAGTAGCTTTGAACTCTCAAAGTCTATGCCAGCTCAGAGAGTAGAGTGGTGCTGAGCCAACGATCTGGGGGAGGAAGGGCACAGGGTATTTTTCTTTCTTTTAAGATTTATTCCCACTATTGAAACTTCCAGGCCAGGGAGACTTGAATCAGGATAAACTTTAGACGTAAATGGGAAATGTCTTTTCTATGAAGCTTCTTTTTGTTTACTGTTACTTTCCTGAATACTGTCCTCTGAGTAGAGACCAAGGAGAGAAGGTGGAGAAGAGGATCTTATCCCCCAGTCAGTTAGGAGTTATTGGTCTACACTGTGTGCTCTTTGAGGACAGAACATCCTTGGCTCCGCATTCTACTCTCAGTAGCTAATCCAGAGATAGGCATCGAGTAAGTATCCAACACATGTTTTGTTTCTAAAAGATGGCAATACAGAGTGAGAGTATAACACTCAAGTCTGGGCACTTTTACTGTAAAGGGCCAAATAGTAAATACTTTAGACTTTGTGGGTCATATAGTCTCTGTTGAAACCACTCAGTTCTGCTCTTGTCATGTTAAAGCAGTCTTAGATGATATGTAAATAAATGGGTGTGACTGTGTTCCAATAAAACTTTATTTATATAAACAAGCTGGGGGCCATATTTGGCCTGTGGGCTATGGTTGCAGGACCTCTGGCTTAACATGTACAAATGATGGTCAGTTAGACCTAGTCAGTCTAAAAGCAAGAGACCAGTTCATAGGTGGTTTAGAATAGAAAGCTTCAAGGTCAGGGTCAGGACTGAAGTCAAAGGGCTAATGCAACAGAGCTCTGTGGAAGCTGAAGAGTAACTCCCAGCAGAGGCTGCTCTGATATTTTCTCTAAAACTCCAAAGTCATGACTGCTGGAGTATCCTGTCAAGTGTTAGCTAAGGTTATCAGTAGGATTCGCTCCCTGGGCAGGGTTCAGTGAGTCTTTTCCCAAACCTTCCTCAGTGACTTGGATGGTTGACTTTCCAGTTAATTTTTAGGTAATAAGAAATTGGAGAATGGGACAAATCCATGATATTGCCACAATCTCTGTGATATTAACATGTTACACTCTCAACCATTCCCCCAGGGAAATGAAAAAAGGAATAGGCATGGAGGGTGATGGAAAAGGAATTCCATTTTATAAACAATTATTATGTGTTAGGATCTGAGCCATGTTAAATGTTGTTCCTATCTGTGCTCACATAATTCTCATTACAACTGTGAAATAATCATTTCCCCCTTTTCAGGTGAGAAAACTAAGATTCAGAAATAATTCAGGCAAAACACAGCAGTGCCTTCAATGGTCACCAGTGACACCTACTCTCCTGGGTCTCCTCTGGTCTCTGAATGGTCCTTATTAGGCTTTGGAGCTGTCCTTCTCCCATCTGCCCACCCTGAAGTATCACTACCCCCTGTGAGGCCAGCTTTGGCTTTCTTCTAACTCCCTACTCTCTCCCCGTAGGGATCTCATACATGTATGTCCACAATGACCACAGGTATGCCGATGATCAAACCTCAACCACAGCCCAGTTCCTTCCCCCAAGCTCCAGGCTTACACTGCAGACTGTCTACTCTATCGGAGCTGTGGCATTTCAGATGGAATATATCCAAAGCCAATTTCATTGTTTTCCACCCACAGCCTACTCCATTTCTAACATTCTCCCTATTAGCCCACGGTATCCCCTTCTACCCAGGCAACCATGCTAGAAATATGAGAACCATCTTCGAATTTTCAATTTCCCTTCCCTCCCACATTCAATCTGAGACCAAGTCCTGTCAATTATACTCCTACCCCTCTCAAATCTATCTTTTCCTCCCTATTCCCATGGCTGCTGCATCATCTTTTGTCAGACTGTTTAAAGTTTTCTAACTCTTCACACAGTGAGCTTTCCAACAGGAAATCCATCCTTGCATGTGACCCTTCAGTGGTGGCCTCATTGTCTCTGGCAGTATTTTTAAAAGATATTTCCATGGCCATGATCTCAGGGGTCCTGGATTTCTTTACTAATTTACAAATTGTACACTTTTTAATAATAATCCAAAACATAAATGTAAGCATACATATAGGTATATATTCCAGACAAGCATAAATATAGGTATATATTCTTGTGACACGGCCATGCCGCAAGATTTCAGCACCTGCTATTCTGTCAGTGCCAACAATTTCATTAGCAACCAGTGATACCACATTCATCTTTCTGACTATGAAAAAAAAAAAGGACATAGGGGAACTTAAAGTCTTAGAGCCAAATGGCATCCCCTCATGGTATATAAACATACAAAGATCTCTCTATGGTTTAAAGAGAGACACATCATGAGCAAACTGTGCCCTAGCAACATTAGTGTTGGTGAAGGCATGACAAAGTCAAAACTCCCGCACCCAAGCAGTTAAGACCACGTTCACATCAATGCAGTGTTTTAATTGAAAAAGAAAGTAGTAACATCCCTCCAACTTTGAATTGTAATTGTTTTATAATTCTTTTTATTTTTAACTTATAATTTTGTTTTTGTTATATAAGAGCTTTGTATATAAGGAGTTTGTACTTGGTTTTACATGTGTACATATGTAAGTAAGAATGCAATAAAAATAATTGAGGTGAACAATGGAAGTCGCAAGAGGTATTTTCCTTTAAAAAGCATCCATATGTTACTCAGGTTTAAGAAATACTGGTTTAAGAAATGCTGGTGTATAAGCTCAAGTCCAAATGCCGTATGTTGAGTTCCTCCACAATCTACCCACCCTCACCTGCCACTGCTGAATGCACCCTGTAGTTCAGCCATCTCAAATAGCCTACTTTGTCTACTTTATCCTTGCTTTTGTATGCCTGGTGTTTTGCAGTTTAGATTCCTCTACTTAATCTGAATTCCATCTAATATATTGACAATATCTTTATTCTTTCTCATTTCTTCCATCATCAACTCCAGTCAGGCAGGTGAATGTAAATATTGTTTCCCAAGTCTTTCTCAAGGGCAGTATATGCCTATTATGGCACTTAACTGCATGTACTGTAATTATTGATTTATGTGTCTGGCTGTTTTCTTGAGGTCCTAAGCAACTTGAAATTAGGAATTTTATTTTATTCGTCTTTGCATTCCCAGCTCCTGGTTCATTTCCCAACATACAGTAGCCACTCAATAAATGTTATATAGGTGGATGAATGAAAATATAAATAAATGGATGAATGGATGGATGGATGGATGGATAGATGGATGGGTGAGTGAATGGATGGATGGATGGATGGATGGATGGATGGATGGATGAATGGATGAATGGGTGAGTGAATGGACTGATGGCTAAATTGACATATGGAAAGATATTGTCACTTCAGAGTACAATATATTGGGTTCGCCAAAAAGTTCGTTCGGGTTTTTCCATAAGATCTTACAGAAAAACGCGAACGAACTTTTGGGCCAACCCAATATTTTAAAGTAAAGACAACTGAGAAATCACTGTTCTTCCTAAATATCATTCATAGTTTCTTCAGACTTCAGCTCAGGTTATAACGGTATTCTTGTTACCAGAATGGCTCCACATGTAGAGTATGAGCTGTAATCTACCATGAACATGCTTACACATATACATCAGTACAATTGGAAAGCTATGATATTTTAACCTGAATAGCTCTTTGTTGTCTGGATATAGAAAAGAAAACTTTTGGTGATCATCTTCAATCTTAAACTGTGTATTATTAAAAGTTTTATATTGTCTTCAGTGAAAAATACTATTAACCCTTCACATTGTATTTTCTATTATTTTTCCTTCTGATGAAATTATAAGGGGAAAGAATCAAGCTATATACTGGATGTTCCACTTCAAATAGAATCTGTGGAAGCTAATGTGTTAAAAATGACAATCCGAAGGAGCAATGTAGTTCAGCTTGAATATGGGGTTCTATGGTTAACTGGATTCTCCTCCTCGGCTCATAAACACACATAGATGAGTAGTTAACTACCAGTGGAGGCGAAATGAATACTGACTGTTCTTTGTTTAATTTGTGCTTTAAAACTGCTCATGGGTTCTGCAACTTTTTATATGGTTTCAGCTTCTCATTTGTGTTTGTTGTTTGAGAAATTGGGGCCTGTAGGCAATAGGTTTACACATAAGAACTCGTATTTCCAGCCCTAAGTTTCCAGCCCTCTTCCTTTTGCATTTTAGCCATACACCAAAGGTGCATATTATATATGACATATGGTATATAAAATAGTGTCATTTAAAATATATATATTTTATGTGAGTTTAGTATTTCCCTTTATTTAATATATACTCCTCCCTTGACATGTTATTCAGAGAACTTTAAGTACAGAAAGCAAATGAAGTTTGGAAAGAACAAGGAATATTTCAGTTAAACTCACTTAAAATTTCTCTAAGCATAAAGAATGATGTAATGAGGAATATGGATTATACTAAGCTAAACAATATTGTTAACAATGTGAGATTGTTAGTAAAGGGGAAAATATGTATAAATACAGTTTCCTTCTTTTTTCTCTTTACCCAGTGGTAGACATTGCTTCTGTGAAGAAACAAACACAATGACTGTGTTTTAGGAGCAGTACAATGGATTCAGGAACAATCCTAGTTAATCCCTTTGGGCTTTCTAATAAATGCTGAAATTGACATAGTAGACCTTACCTGTACATTTATTCTGAACCGGTAACTGAATTAATTCACTGATGGCAGTTTTTCAGGGCAAGAAGCCTACGTAAACATTGGCTCAAATAAATTGAAAGAGAGGGCAATCTAGTGTCACAAGGAAGAAAATCGTGCTGTTATTCTTAGTTTGCCAGGTGAAAATGGAATGGAAGTAGCACCAACGTGTCTATGATGGCAATTTGTGAAGGTCACATAATTAGTAACTTACTGAACTTAGATTTGAACCGAGATCTGCCTGACTCCTATATTCAGGCAATTTCCACTGTACTATACTGTGAATTCCACTCTCATTAACAAGCAACACACGCATGTAACCCTTGTCTAAAAATGCTCTTGTCATGAAGAATCCTGGGTAGTTTTATTTGCTGGAAGGCTGACAAGGAATGTTGTCAGAATCCTATTTCTCTTTGCCTGGATCCTAGCTAAGAATCCTTGAGTCAATTTATTTTCCTGGGCTATATCCCATAGCTATTCACTTAGAAAAAATATTAATATTTTAATAAAAAGCTTAAAGATTGGAAAATTAATCAGAAAGTTTTTGATGTTCATTATTAATTTGAAGGCAGAGCCTCATAACATTATGCATCCCACAAATAGTACTCCAGTAATTAGAAAAAATGAAAAGCAGGAAATTCTCCAATTCCTAAGCTCATTTTGCCTCTAAATCTACCTTGGCCAAGCTCTTCTCTCTCAAGTGTCCTCAGACTTAGGACCTTTATAACCCTGTTCCCAGAGGTGTCCCTCCTTGTCATTTACCAGCTATTCTGTTGTTAGCTTCCCTACACCTTTTCCCTCGAGGAACCTCTGATATTGAGAGCCTATCCATTTCCTCCTAGAAATATTCTATCCATTAGAAACTATTTTCTCTTTCCATAAAATTGGGGAAAAACTAGGTCTCCATCCTTCCTAGATTTGTCTGTTGAGCTTCTCTTCTCGTTTAGGCACAATCAATGGCCCTGGATTGAATTGCTACTAAGCAAAGTTTATAAACACAAATGCCCTATTTGGGAAAGGGAGGTAAGGAGAAGTTTGTCACATCTTTCTACATGGGTATGACTTTTCCTTCTCTTAAAAAATTGGCCATTTTTCAAATCAAGGAAAGACCGCGTGGAGACTGAAGGTTCCAACAGTCTTCATGAATTACTTGCGCACAGGATTTTTCTTTAGGATGGACATTCTGTGTACGTATCCTAAAGGCAACTTAGACCTGATTTACTTAATAAGGCATAACGTACGGTTTTGCAATAATAAATCCAGTAGTAGTTTGCTTCCCTAGCGAAAAACATGTCTGAAGATGGATTTGTTGTCTTATTCATGTTTGTCTTCCCAATAATTTAAAAGTTCCTTGAATATAAGAGGTAGAAATAAATATGAATTAAATGAAACTTTGACTCATACATGGCTAATGGGTCTTTTAACTAAATGTTATTTTAACAGTGAGGGATGAAAAGATTTTTACAGGTTTCAAACAAAAATCTAGAAAATTGGTGTTGATGCTTCGATGGGCAGATGTAGTCCTTTTTTCTTATGCCATTCTATTTTCCACTCTCCCCTTTTCTTTTTTAAGTCATTTGAACTGAAATCTTATACCATTGCCACAGGGTAAGTCTAATGTGTAAATGATGTAGAGTGTCCATAACTTGAAAAAGGCAAAGAAGCCCTATTTGATGCCAGGTTCCAACTGCTCCCTATTCAGCAATCTTTGTGCTGGCTTCCCCTTATTACCTCGTTGAAACTCTTATTATTAGAGATTTTTTTTTTTTTTTTGCGGTACGCGGGCCTCTCACTGCTGCAGCCTCTCCCGTTGCGGAGCACAGGCTCCGGACGCACAGGCTCAGCGGCCATGGCTCACGGGCCTAGCCGCTCCGCGGCACGTGGGATCTTCCCGGACCGGGGCACGAACCCGCGTCCCCTGCATCGGCAGGCAGACTCTCAACCGCTGTGCCACCAGGGAAGCCCTAGAGATCTTTTTTTATTAAACAGAAATGGTTCCAGGAGGCCAAAGAAATGTTGGGTTCTTGAAAAGGAAGCTATATTCTTACCTCCTCTGATGGTTAGCGCATCAGAGAGCATTCATTCATCAAGCCAACGCTGGGAGGCTACCATGTGGAAGAGTGCAGTTTCCGCAAGGTTTTTGAAGAAGAGAATGGGAGTGACTGAATAAACACCAAGCATCAAGAGAAGCCTAACTTCCTTTGTCTGTGGCTACAGTTATCAGCTCAGGTGATGGGTGAAGCCAGTAGGTTAGAAGGATGAAGAAAAAAGGCAGAGATAGACGGCAAAACAAAGGGAAACCCAGACCCCTCTGACAAGGGTTTTTAAGTGCAGCCACCTTGCCTGAGATTTATATTCAAAAGACAAAAACTAAGTTTCTATGTGTATTTTTAATGATGTCTTCTGAAAGGGAACAGGATTGGTTTTGAGAAAAGCCCAGTGATATGTCCCAGTCTCCCAGACTTCATAGCGTACGTATTAAACCCTGGCAGAGATCTGTTAAATGCTTAAAACCAAAAAGACTATTACGAAGAGTTTTTCAATACAACAACCAGCAAGCCTGCTTCTTCCCTAGAATAGAACTTTGTTCTTCGGCCCAGAACAAATGCCCATTTGCCCAGAGCAAATGTTTCAGCTGAATTACTTTCGGGACTTTATAAGGTGCTGACACATCTTTGACTTTCACATCGTAAATGTGCCACCCTAATAATCCCTGTTTAATTACTGTTTATTATAAATGAATGTTCTCAGCATTCCAGTGTGGCATTTTTCATTCTTCTGTCAGTGAAGTTTCCTCAGGTGCAACTTTTGCCCCCAGCTACCAATGATGTGATCCCAGGCATGCATAAATCCGGAACCTGTGGGGGAAAGCACCTGGGACCCTGGAGGCAACATCTTTGTCGATACTCAAATATATAAAAACTAAATAGGCCCTTAAAAATGATAGAAGAAGGCACTGCATCTTCAAAGCAAACGTCCTCTAAAGACTGGATTACATATTCACAAGTTAGCATCAGTCCCATTCTGACCAAATTTCCTCTCTGTGAAAGACTGACAGCTAATGAGAATTAATAGGAATAATAATTTCCCCCATCCAGTGGCTCACATCTAATATACCCTAGATTGACAAGACAGAAACACAAGAAAGGGATATGAGAAAATCTGTTTGTACCTTCTGAGTGGCAAAATATTCTAGAGGTCAGTCCAAAACTGAACTAATTTTCACAATCATTCTATAAAATAACAGCTGGCCTTACTGGAATGTCAAAGGCTGAATGTTATGATGACACAATATACAGGAATTAGAAAAAAAATCAGGTCAATTAATAATGTTTTCCCTGCAAGGATCAGATGGACCAGATTCTCTGAAATAAATGCCTGTGATAAGCAAAGCTCATGGTAAGACAATGGGCCTATTCATTATCACCAGAGAAGGACATTACCACCAATATACGAAGCTGAGATTTTAAAACTTTGGGTAATTAATTTCAATCAGAGCTCGATTCAAGGTCAGTTGTGTAATACCAGCCACTATTTTCCCTTTGCTACTTTTGGCAGGCATTTTACACGGTCATCCATAAATAATTAAGAGCAAAGTATCTGCTGCATCAGCTTAACTACTGTAGGGAAATGCAGAGGTCCTAGATTTCATTTCATTTGTAATTTCTAAGAGAAAGGGAAACGACCTTCTCGGTGTATTAAGAAATGAGTCTTACTTCCTGCATAAACAATACAAACATTTCTTTTTAAGCGTTCAATATGTTCATTTCCATCTGGTCCTTTCTAAACTGCTTGAGTAAATTGAGAAGAATTACGAAAGCTAAAGCCTTATGCACATATCGCCGGCGTGAAAGAATTTAAATCTGAGGTAACCTCCAATTGACAATAGTGAGTCATCAGGATAATGTAATATTTTGTGAGACACATGATGAAATAACAATTTGAAATTTAGCAACATGAATCATGTTTTCAAAGCAGGAGAAGGGACCCCTGAGACTCCCCCATTTAGGCCTGGTTTGGGAAAGACACAGTCTCTAGGGTGCCCAAAAAATGAAAAGTAGACTTAACAGGGTTAAGGTTGGTGTGTAAGCAGGTCAGAAAGTTCATGTACGTATATGCAAAACTCTAGACTAATATTACTGTGCAGGAGAAAGAACAACAAATTAGATATTACAGACTTTAAGGTAGCTGCCTAATCCAGACCTAGACAAACATAAAATATGCAATTTACCCAATTCTAAGTTGACAAGTCTGCTATGGTAAAGTGAAAAGAACTGTGGGTTTGAATCACAATTTGAGTTAGAACTGTGTGAACCATACAAATTATACAGGTCCATTGAGATCATAAGGGATTATATAGGACAGAGTTAGTTGAAAATCACTGTACAAATTTAAGGGAAAAAAAAAGGGTAGAGGAGAGAGGGACAAGAACAGGAAGATAAAATGAGGGACTAGAGAGTTACACTTATATGACCTTGTATGTTTCTGAGGAACAACCACAGTTTAGGGACAGTCACCACTTTGACCCCAGAGGGGGTGATTCCACTGATACTGCCAGTGTGAGGGTACACAGATGTACCTACTCACATAGCTTGAGTAGGTTTCCTTTTATGCATTTTCTGTGCAGCCCCAAGACCCAAACCAGTTACCTGGGGGTCCACAGTGAAATTCATATACCTTCGGATTCATTGCCATCAACGTTATCATCCTTAACATTCTCTTCAACACTGTCATCATCTACTAGCTTTGATACAAGAATAATACGTACTTTAATATTAAATCAAGGGCATCAGTCATAGTGACAAAGGGAGATATAACCCTTACATGTTAGTAGTTAAGAAGAGGAAAGTTAAAGCCCTCACAAAATGATGGGTCCTTAATCATTGTCTGGACAAATACTGTGATCCCTTTCAAATGTATGTTATTAGCTCTTAATAATATTTGCTAACTTCAGAAAACAAAAGCCCATCCACTTCTCCTCTGAATATCCAAAGACCTCCTCTTTCTACCTGAGTATCCAGAAGCCCCTTCTATCCTGCTGACTAAAGGCAATTCTCAGACGGACCTTAGTTTGAATTTAAGTATAAGAAATCCCATAATTTCAAGGCTAGATTTATTCATAAAAGGAAGTCTATAATGTTGATATAACCAGAAGGTTGGTGTGATCATCCCTCAGCCACCCTCCTCCCTTCTGGTAGTGAAGTTCTTAGTTAACAACAATTCCTTTTTTCAAAACAGCTTTGTTGAGATATAATTGAGATACAGAAAAACTACAAATATTCAACGTATACAATTTTCAATTTAATGAATTTGGACATACGCATACACCCCTGAAGTCATCACTATAATCAAGGTAATAAACATCGATCACTTCCAAAAGTTGCCTCAGGTCCCTTTGTTTTTTGGGATTTTTGTTTTTGTGGTAAAAACACTTAACGTTAGATCTACCCCCAACACGACTTGTAAGTGCACGGTACAGTATTGTTAACCGTAATGCAGTATATTATATAGTAGATCTCTAGTGGAACTTTTTCATCTTGCATAACTAAAACTTTATGCCCATTGAACAACAACTCCATTTTTTTTTCTTCCCCCCAGCCCCTGGCAACCACCATTCTACTCTCTGCTTCTATGAGTTTGACTATTTTAGATTCCTCATAAAAGTGGAATTTTGTAGTATTTGTCCTTCTGTGACTGGCTTCTTTCATTTAGCACAATGTTTTTCAGGTTCATCAATGTTGTCATATATGGCAGGATTTCCTTCTTTTATAAAGCTGAATTATATTCCTGTGTGTGTGTGACATTTTGTTTATCCATTCATCTATAAATGGACATTTAGGCTACTGCCATGTCTTGACTGTTGTGAATAACACTGCAATGAACATGGGAATGCAAATACCTCTTCAATATCCTGACTTCGATTATTTTGGATATATACCCAGACGTGGAATATGTACCCAGACATGGGTAGTTCTTTTTTTAGCTTTTTGAGGTCCTTTCTTACTGTTTTCCATAGCAGCTGAACAAATTTGTACTCCTCTCAGTGGTGTACAAGGGTTCCAATTTCTCCACAACTTAACCAGCACCTGTTATCTGTTTGTTTGGTTGGTTTTTGATAACAGACATCCTAATAGGTGTGAGGTGATACCTCACTGTAGTTTTGATTTTCATTTCCCTAGTGGTTAGTGATGTTGAGCACCTTTTCATATACGTGTTGGCCATTTGTCCGTCTTCTTGGAGAAATGCTCATTTAAATCCTTTGTCCATTTTTAATCTGGTTATTTGTTTTTTCACTATTGAGTTGTAGGAGTTCTTTATATATTTTGGATATAAACCCCTTAACAGATATATATGGTCTGCAAATATTTCCTCCCATTCCATAGACTGCCTTTTCATTCTGTTGATGGTTTCCTTTGTTGTGCAAAAGCTTTTTAGTTTGATGTAGTGCCTCTTGCCTATTTTTCGTGTCGTTTTCTGTGCTTTTGGTGTCACATTCAAGAAATCATTGCCAAGGCCAATGTCCTGAAGCTTCCCCCACCCCCATGTTTTCTTTTAGGAGTTTTAAAGTTTCATGTCTTATGTTTAAGTCTTTAATCCATTTTGAGTTGATCTTTTTTTGTATAGTATTAGATGAGCTTAAAACAAATTCTTATCTCATGTTCTGATTCTGGATTTTAATTTCCTAAAACAATAGCAGAAAATAATACTCAAATTATCCTGAAGAGAAGAACTATATAGAGCATTAAAATTAATTCACACAAATGCATACAAATTCACTTATATTTTTATGTCAATGTTTGTTATGATCTACTCTGAGCATTTAGAATTGTGTAGACGTAAAGGAATCTTGTGATATATGTGTGACTTGAGGACTGTTTGACTCACAGGTCAATCAAATGTGACATTCTGTGCTTACCTAAAATATAAAAGTATTGGTTCAACAAAGGCATATTTAAAATAAATTCTAGCAGCTAGAAAAGGAACACAATAAACCAAAGGGCTAAAATTATGATAATAAAAGGGAAGCCTTTGATTTAGTTTAGTATTTCTCAAAGACAGAAAAAAATTTAAATTAAAAGTTTTGAGAATATAATGCTTAAATTGAGCTGCATGATGTAAGTTTGCTTTGGTTCATTCTTTAAGTAGAACTCGGAAACAAATTAGCAAGTGAGTAGGTAAGGGAAACAGAATGTAGAGATGGAAGGCAAAGGCAATTTGCCCTCCTGAGGCTTGATGCCTGAAGGGCTGCCTTCTATTTCAGAACGGGGTGATACACTTTCACAGTGGAGCAAATTTATCACACTCCCAAAAGGGTGCATGCTACACCATTTCCTCCAAAGGGGGCCCCAGAGGTAGCAGATTTATAATAAAAATATTTCTACATTTTGACATGTTCCAGTCTTAAAATCTGGTGGAGCAGATTATTTTTTCACAAAGAATTTGTTATTGCACCTGGTTGTTTCAAACCACTTTTCATCTTTGAAATCCTAGCTTTTTCTTTCATTCTTATTGTTCTTTTCTTTGTACTCTGGTCCATTAGCAACCTGCTCTCCAAGACGCTACAGTAAAAATCTCACTTTGCCCTTGTCTCCTCGCAGAGATTTTAGAGCCTATGGATTTAGACAATGACTAGGTCAGCACCTGCTGACGCCACTGGCTCATGGTTTTGGGCCACTAGAAGAGTGAGCCTAGATACGGACGAATAGTTCCATCGGATAGGAGTCCTTCCATTTGGCCTCACTCTTCCAAGTACTAGGTCTGTGCACCCTCAATCAAGTTTCTTAATGTTTTCATGCCTCAGATGTCTCATCTCAAAAATGGGGATCAGATTTTACCTAAATCTATAGAGTTACGTTAAGATAATCAGTCCTCCCCAGGATGATGTTTGCAGTAGGTCTGAACAAATCAGTTACTAATGTGTACTTACCAGTCTATTGCCCTGGGGAAGCATTGCTACTGTAGTAAAGTCACGGAGCTAAGGGCTTCCATGTAGCCACAGGGAACCTCCCAGGGTGAGAATCTCTACTCTGGGGAGCCATTGTCAGGAGAGCGTACGGGTGTGTGAGTCATAAAAACATGTGTGACTCCACTGAACAGAGGTTATGGTTTGTTTCCTAGAATGAGTAGTTACATTATATTAGGATTCCTTCTTTATCACCAATGTCATCGATTTATTGGTTTGATTGGGGCACCAGAGACTAAGCTGTAACAATCAAGGGTAACTCAGTTTTGATATTTACTTATATATTGCACTATGTGAAGGGGCTCTTTGATTTAATAATGTGTAAGGTATTCTGGGAGAAGAACCACATAAATCTATGGAATAAGAACTGTCAGCCGTTTGCTATATTAGTTAATATAGTCACACAAATATGCATCGCAAAGTATGAATGACACCAGTTTGGTTCATATGGTTCATTTACAATGTTTTCTAACTGGGAGCAAATAAATGCTAAAGCCTGGTGTGACCAAGCCAGTGGAGGGAGAACAAGTATTTGAAACTATGTGGATATTCTTCCTTCTTCATCAGAGTTCCCTGCAATCAGTGACCAGTATTTATGAGCTGACCTCAAGGGCCTGCCACCTCCGTCCTGGAGTATTAGGACTTTTAGTCCAAATTAGAGAATTATCAGATTCTCCACCAGATATTTTTTAGGGTTTAGAAATAATGTGAAAACCTATATCTTTATAGTCCCCAAATTTGCTTTCCTCCAATGTATATGTTCTGAAAGTGCTGACTGCCTTTACCCAGGAACTCCCCTCTGCATCTACATGGCCTGGATTCCCTCTATTCCTGTGACTTAACCACAGAGGGAGGGAATTTATTGCTGCTAGTTTTTAAAGGCAGGGAAACAGATTCCAGGGGATACGTTCATCCTGAAATTTCATGAGTCTGATGGAGTTGAGCAATACTCTCACAGTTCACATCCCCCCACCTTCATCTTATCTGACCCACATTTGGAAACAACTTACTGTCTAAAGATGCTTCCAATGTAGGTGCATACATTGCCTTGGATTTCTCAGGTATAGCAATGGATGACACCAAAGAAATAAATACAAGCCTAGTCAAAATACTACTGTAAACATGTGGAACAAACATCAGAGGTTATAGTAGTGCAGGTGGAGGTGTATTTGATGTAGAAGAGACAGTCCTGGGAAGAGCTCTGGGACACAGTGAGGAGAGCAAATTCAAAGCCCTACACTCCCCCACACCACCCCCCACCCCTCCGCCGCCCAGACAAGACTAAGCTTTGCGATAAGATGAAGGCCAGGGCAGCATCACTGCATGAGGGCAAAGGTGGAAGAGGCAAGAAGATGTGGTTGTGTTAGCTTCCTAGGGCTGCTGTATCAAATTACCATAAATGGGGTGGCTTAAAACAAGAGAAATTCATTTTCTCATAAAACAGGAGGCCAGAAATCAAAATTAAGGTGTCCGCAGGGTTGTTCCCTTCGGGAGGCCCTGAGGAAGAATCTGTCCTAGGCCTTTTTCCCAGTTGCTGGTGGTAGCCGGTGGACCTTGCGGTTCCTGGCTTAGAGCTGCATCCCTCCAATCTCTGTCTCCATCTTCACGTGGCCTTCATCTCTGTGTCTCCTCTATGCCTCCGAGTCTCTTTTCTTCTTATGAGGATACCAGTCATATTAGATTTAGAGCCCATGCTTATCCAGTATGATCTCATCCTCACATAACTGATTACATATTTCCAAATGAGGTAAGATTCTGAGGTTCCAGGTGGACATGAATTCTGAGGGGACACTATTCAACCCAATATAGTGAGCAATCAATTCTCAGATCATACAGGGCCTCGTGACCCATTCCATGGAACTTGGGTTTTTGTGTCGTTTTGCTTTTCTAAATGCAATGTTAAACCTTTAGAAGGTTTTTAGCAGAGAAAAGGCATAATCTAATTTATACATTTGTAAGATCATTCTGACCAGTATGTAAAGAAAGAGTTTTTGGTAGAAAAGAAAAGGCATACAAAAAGCCAGTGCATTGACTACGGCAGTCATCAAGGTGAAAGATGATAATGGCTTGAGTGAGCATGTGGGCATTTACAAGTGAAGGATGCAGACATTTGGGGGAACTATCTGAAAGATGTAAATAACACGTGTTGCTGATGGATTTGATGTGGGAGTGAGGGAAAGGGAGGGACCTGAGATTTCTGCTTTGAGTAACTGGTTGGATGGAGGATGTACCATTTACTATGATAGGGAAGATTGCCAGCTGGGTGGGGATGGATAGGAATCACAAGTTCCACTTTGGATATATTATATTTGAGTTGCACATTAGAATTCCAAGTGGAGATAACATAAGGCAGTTGGAGCCTGGAGAGAGGTCAGGACTTGAACGATAAATTAGACAGTTATCAGCAAGTTAAGGGTAATTAAAGCCATGCTGGATGAGGTCATCTGGAGTTTGAGGGTAGAGCAAGAGGAGAGTCTGTTATGCATCCCAGGATACACTCCTGCTTGGAGGCCAGTTAGACAAAGAGGAAGACCCAGCAAGAGAAAATGGGACAGAGGAGCTCTGGAGGAAGGAAAGTTCAGGAAGGCAGGAGATCATAACTCCTACTGTTCCTACTGAGTGCATGGTGATGTGAAATTCACATGTAGAAGATTCCATTAGTTGTTCAAAATGCTGCTTTTTCTCCCAGTCACTACTCTTGTGTGGCTCTCCCTGTGGGAGGAATAGTCATCACTCAACATTGACGTAAGGCTTGGCCGTGTGACTAGCTGTGGCCAATGACCTGTGAGCAGAAGTGATGGGTTATTCATCAAACAGAGGCTTTCAGAGCCGTTGCATGTTCTGCATTGTTCTGTTGCTTCAGGGTCAAGAAGAGTGTGTCCCAGATAGGGCTCACTCGTTCAGCACAAACCCAAATGAAGAAGTGAAGAGCAGATCTAAACCCACCGTTTAATGTGACAAAGAGTAAACCTTATTTCTGTGAGCCACAGAGATTTAGGGATTTCCCATTAAACACAGCATAACCTAGAGAAAGCTGAGGAAACCATAACGTTTTATGTAGGGCAGATGTAAAGTGAGATGTTCTTCGGGGCTCTGGAGCCCACGGTGTTGTAGAAAGAACAACAGCCTTCACATCAAACTTATCAAAGGTTAGACCCCAAATCTGCCACATACTGACTTTGTGAACTTCAGCAAATTAATTGATGTCTCTGAGCCTCAATCTTCTCATCTTCTTCAGTTGCAGCAAGCGGGGGCTACTCTTCATTGCGGTGCTCCGGCTTCTCATTACAGTGGCTTCTCTTATTGTGGAGCATGGGCTGTAGACGCGCAGGCTTCAGTAGTTGTGGCATGTGGGCTCAGTAGTTGTGGCGCATGGGCTTAGTCGCTCCGCGGCATGGCATGTGGGTTCCTCCCAGACCAGGGATCGAACCCGTGTCCCCTGCATTGGCAGGCGGATTCTTAACCACTGCACCACCAAGGAAGTCTTCTTTCATTATCTCTTAACTCAGGTTTAACATTTATCTATTTATTTATTTATTTATTTTTCATTTATTTTAAGCCCTTCCACCACAACTACTGAGCCCACACACCACAACTACTGAAGCCTGCGCTCCTAGAGCCCATGCTCCCCAATAAGAGAAGCCACCGTAATGAGAAGCCCGAGCACCAAAATAAAGAGTAGCCCCCGCTCACTGCAACTGAAGAGAGCCTGCGCGCAGCAACGAAGACCCGATGCAGCCAAAAAATAAAAAAAAAAGAAGACAAAGATCTAGACATGTGACCTTAGCCCATAAAGTAACTGAAAAGGGGAGGGGAAAACTGACAATGTATGATCACCCAAAAACTTGTAGAAAAATATGATCCTAGCAGCATTATTTTTAATAGCCAAAAACTGGACAGTAACCCAGATGTCCATCAGCAGGTGAAAGCGTAAACAAGTTGTGGTCTATCCATACAATGGACTATTATTGAGCCTTAAAAAGGAAGGAAATTCTGACACATGGCACAACGTGGATGAACTTTGAAAACTTTATGCTCAGTGAAAGAAGCCAAACACAAAGACCACATACTGTATCATTCCATTTGTGTGGAATGCCCAGGATAGGCAAATCCATAGAAACTAGTGTAAAATAGATTAGTGGTCTCCAGAAGAAAGGGATAAAAGGGAATGGTAGTGATGCTTGATGGATACGGGGTTTATTTGTGGGGCAATGAAAATGTGCTGGAACTGACAATGATGGTACAACCCTGTGAATGTAGTTCAAAACTATGAATTTACTGTTATGCAAATTATATCTCAATGAAAAGCAGAGGGAAGGGGAGAGGTATAATTTGGGGGTGTCTTCTAGTAGCATGTGGTGTTGAGGTTTGGAATCCACTGACTCAATTCCCAATCTGATTACTTATCTCGAGTCTGAACCCCACAGCCCTCGGAGTGGTTGGAGGAGAGGCTCTCATTTCAGCCACCCCTTGGTCCCCACTGAGTCAGGCATGGAGCAGAGTCCGGAGCCTACCTGCCAGTAAGGCAGCAACAGAGGCAGCTGCCAGGAGCCAGAGTCTGAGGGGCCCAAACATCAAGATGCATCATGTGTGGACTCTCACAGGCAGTGCAGGTCATCTGCATGGAAGCCTCCAGTGCCCTGGGTGCACTGGGAACGCCCATCGACCTTCCACTCCTTGGAATTATGTCAGGATCTTCTTCTATCTTAAGAATCTTTTCAGAAAGAAGGAAAATAATAAGAGCAGGAGAGCAAGGAAAAGCCTCATCTAATGGAGGGCAGGAAAATCTCCCTGCGCAGGCCCCCATTATACCTCACAGCTTCCCCATCTCTAACCAAAAATGCTGCATGTTTATAACAACAAAGCAACCGAGCAAGTTCCCCAGAGACGGAACGACTAAGGAAAGGCAAAACCACCCTGGAGCCTAGATCCTGCCCTAACCCCTGCCATCATACCTCTGAGTTCCAGAAGCCCAGTCATTCTGACTCTTGACGAGGAAATGATTCAGTCTGAGGAAAGTAACAAGGGTAAGCCCCCTGGTCTGGGTGGTGGCAATTAGCTGGGAACAGCTAAAGCAAGAGGGAGAGGCGCTGCCAGAGACCTGCCCTCCAGACTTGGTTCCTCCATTGCCTCAGCAACCATGGAACCTCTGTGTGCTGGGAGTTCCTCAGGTGGAAACTGGAAATGCTGAAAGCTTCGCTCCCCTTCATTCTGAGATAGGGGCCCCAAGGGCCCCGACTGGGAGGACGACCTCTGTCCTCTCCTTCCGAGTGATCATCTCTCCGCCGTGTGCTCCCTCGAGGACTGTGCTCACAGAACTCAGAGCGCGACAATTAGCAGCAGTTTGCTATTCAATGTAAAATAGGAATTCAGGCCGTGATGGGCAGGGAGAACTCAGAAGGAAGCTTATCGTGTTTAATCTTGGCCACCACCACTTACCAGGAAAAAAAAAAAAAACCCATGGGAATGCCACGTCACCTCCACAAGTCACATATGTATTTCCTGTTACCAGTGTTTTGCGGCATTTTGCAAAAACCTTGTATTTTCACAGTTTCAATAATTTGGATTCCTGATTAAACATCTTTTATCTTACTTTTCCCTACGTAGGCATTATAGCTTTAGATATCCAAACTTCTTAAAGCTTAGAATTTTCTTTAACCACTGTGAAAAACCGCTAATGCAATTTCCCACTTAGGAGAACTGGCAACCATAAGAGTGCCTGAATCTTCACAAAACTTGAGTGCCCAGAGATGAGGAGAGAAATGTTCTTTAAATTTGATCCTCTTTCTTTTCTTTAAAAAAAAAAACCAGCTTCTAACTCAGATTGTACAAGGTTCTGTCAGGATCCTTTTTGTCAGTGACTTGGTATCTTTTAGATTACAGAGCATTAAAATTTACCCAGAGAGCCTGGGGGGTGGGAGGAATAAATATGGCATTTGTCTTGAACTCATAAAAGGGGTCATACAAAAAAAGGAATTTAATAAAAATCATTACCACCTAAGAGCAATGCCCAAATTTAATTATACATTTTCAACCCCCAGTGTTAGATGCTCTAACATCTAAACCCGCTGAAAAGCAGCCTGGCTTTATTACTGTCATACCTACAGTGGTATTTTTTTGAAGCAGTCTCATTTAATTCTTGAACGCATGACCACCTAGCCCTGCAGGTAGAGAGAATTTTTCTCTTTTGCTAAAATAGCCTCTATTCTCAAAGGCCCATGGCAGTCCATCAACATGATCCTCTGGGGTAATTAGGCCCCTTCCCCTTTCCAGGCAGAAGTTCTGGAGGAGGGTGCTGGCTGAATGACAGCAATGTCCAGGGCCGTATTCTCGGCTCCAGGGTTGTCCTCGGTCCCTTGGTGCCATGGAAACTTTTCAGAAGGGAAATTAGTCCCCCTGCCAAGCCCTATATTTTGTATAAGCCCAGATGTCACACTTTGCTAATATCATACTGGACTGTAACATTTTTATAATATAGTGGAGAAAACCAAAGCAGAGCCAGATCGGCACACTGCTGCCAGGTGGCTAATAACCTTTATCTACTGAGAAAAGCTTTTTAAATCATAAAACTTGAACTTGTTAGAAATGAGCAGTTTTCAAGTTCACAAGCACAGTCCTCTCTCCCGAGAGCAGGAGGGAAGATGAGCTCACAGAAAGACAGGATGTGTAGAAATCCAGAAGTTTCCACGGGGCAGGGGCAAGGGGGAGGCTTGCTCCCAGGCACGTGGGTTTTCTGTGCTCAGCAACTGCTGGAGTTGTCACTCAGGAAATGAGCTACAGGGCAACACGGCCACCTGCCTTCAGAGCATGAGGGGCTCTTACTGTCAAGCAGTGGCTTGTCTTCCTCACATGTCTCCAGCCTGAAGAGAAGAACGAAGGCGATCGTCTGGTTTCCCAGCGGCGCCTTTAGCTTTCTCCCCAAAGCCATTCTTGTACAGTAACCGCATCCCTAATTGAATGCAATCATGTTATTTTTACTTCAAAGAGAGGGCGATTATCCCTCCTTCATATTTCCTTGCAGATTTATTTCCTTTGAAAATGTTTTCTGTCCTGAATCATGTATTATTTTTTCTTTCCGATTGGCTCTAAATACAGCTAGTATTTTAATGGGCCTTTTCCACATTCTACTATTTTTCTTCCCCAAACAAAATTATTGTCCCTACGTATTTATTGATGTTGAACTCTGAATGCTCCATGTATTTATCATGACCTTGAAAACAGAAATTTGCCTCATTCTCATTCTCTTGTCATTAATAGTCCAATTATCAGTTACTTTAATAATACATGGCTTCGCCAATACATTTATTTCCTTTTATGACCCCCCTGCATTTGTTACTTTTATATTTGTTAATAATTTGCTACCTCACTCATCTGAACTGTATTACCTTTTTATACCTTTTTATTTTATTATTTTCAGTTAAATAATAATCACATTTTCCCAAACTTCATAGGTTCATCAGGCCAACAAACTTTTTAGCGCACTGAATTAGGATATAGTAAAAACCAAATACTCTCCCCAGTCCAGAGATTTCCTGATTCAGATATATTAAAAAATCTACCCACCCTTCTGTTTTCCCTCCTCATTTCCTTTCTAAAATGTAGGGTCTTATAAACTCAGTCTTAATTATTGGTAGCAATCCCTCTGCATAAAAACATCACCACAGCCAGCTAGGGTGAAGTCCCACCATTCAGGATGAATATCTCCATGGGTAAGCATTGTGTCTCAAGATTATTAAGGTGAAAACATCAACTGGGAGGGTTAAGGTATTAGGACTTGCAGTCAGATAACTCAGGATCAACCCCAAGCCCTACTTCTTCTATGCATGTGATTGATTGACATTAGACATCTCCCTTCAATGCTCTACACCTCCACAAAATGAGGAGGGCAATAAACGCCTGTAATTATCCAGATTATTGTGAATACCAAGGAACATGTGCATAAAAGTGATTTGCAAACTAAATATCTAAAATATACTCTCACTATCAAGTTGCATGGTCCTTCCCTTTTCAGTTTATTCCCTTGGAGAAGTGAGAGCACAGACAGTGGCTACAAGTCTGGCCAGGTGAGCTAGAGCAGAGAGGGCACGGTGGGGGAAGGTAGTCAGGGAAGAGGATGCTGTGTAAAAGATGACGTCCCAGAGGTCACACACGAGGGGGTGTGAGCAGAGGGGCCGTGAGGATACGGCAGAACTTCCCAGGAAAGGAAGCCGCAGGAAAGAGAGGTGGGGCACAGAACACGGCTTCTCCTCTCTGGACTTTCGGTCCAGCCCAGACTCTCTCCATTGTGCCTGACCCTACCTCTGTCGGCAGCCTTCAGCAAAGGACGATCACAGGCTTACAGTCTGGCCACAAGGTAGGAGACCTTAAATCCTCAGTTCATTTCCCTCCCGTGATTTGCAGCAATGGGGTTGGGCTCCATGAAACAGGCTCAGAATTATGCCTTGAATAAAGTGAGATCGCAATCATTGTGGAACAGACGGATGAGAGAAGGAAATCTGAATTTCAGACTAGCATAGAGGTAAAGGTAGATGTATCACTGCCCATGTGCCTCTTCTCTTAAAACAAACAAACAAATGAAGAAAAAAAAACCTTCCTC
The DNA here is from genome assembly GCF_059928025.1 of Delphinapterus leucas. Lineage (NCBI taxonomy): Eukaryota > Metazoa > Chordata > Mammalia > Artiodactyla > Monodontidae > Delphinapterus > Delphinapterus leucas. Next base: position 8,436,565 of record NC_143146.1, read on the forward strand.
TCTTGTGGATGTGTAGTATATAGTTTACACATCTTTCTTTCCTGTCTTTTCATTACTTTTTCATGATGATATTGAACATAGAATCACCAAAATCCCACCACCCTATTAGTGGGAGGAGAACTTTCTTTATTTTTCTAAGTTAGATTCAAATCCAGGTTTGTCTCACTTTCTGTTCTTTAATTTTCTATACAATTTTTAATGGTTACACTCCATTTACTGTTATTACAAAATATTGACTATATTCCCCATGTTGTACAATACCTACTTGCACCTGTCTTACACCCAGAAGTTCGTACCTCCCACTTCCCCATCCCTTTATTGACCCTGCACTGGTAACCACTAGTTTGTTCTCTCTGTCTGTGAATCTGCTCCTTTTTTGTTATATTTACTAGTTTGTTGTATTTTTTAGATTCCATATATTAGTGGTATCGTATAGTATTTGCCTTTCTCTGCCTGACTTACTTCATTTAGCATAATGCCTTCCAAATCCATCCATGTTACTGCAAATGGCATTATTTCATTCTTTCTTATGGCTGAGTAATATTCCACTGTATATATGTACCACATCTTCTTTATCCACTCCTCTGTTGATAGACAGGTTGGGTTGCTTCCACATCTTGGCAATTGTAAATAGTGCTGCAATGAACATTGGACTGCGTGTATTTTTTGAATTGCTTTTTTTTTTTTTTTGGATATACAGCCAGGAGAAGAGTTTTCTGAGCAGTTACCGGGTGCCACACAGGACCTGGGTATGCACTGATGACTAAGCCAAGGTCCCTAGAGCAAGAGGTACCAGTCATCATCCTACCCAGACCTAACCTGAGCTTCCTTGGAAATTATTTGTTTGTGTGCAACTGGAAACTCTGTCTAAAGCACATACATTAAAAAAAAAACAGACAAACAACCCTAGCAGAAGCTGAATTAGCAAATCCCTTTCACCAAAAGCTCACCTGTTTTCCTCAATCAAGTATCCCATAAAATTAATTGACCAGATATCCTTTTACAAATTACAATACAAACCTTCCTAGTGACTTCTTTTGGACAATACTTTTGTGAGATAAATAAATAGCCGCAAGAACACGAGCAGAGACGCGACCAGGGCCTTCTGCCTGACACCAGCACTTTCTCAGGTTTATCTTCAGCCACTGTCTCTATTAGCTTAGTGCTCAAAAGCAGGCTTTTCTCGTTTGTTTTTAAATCTGTTATTCGGGTAATTTCTCTTTCCCTCGTGTATCTCTAAAAGCATTTGCTCCATTCCAAGAACTGATTTCTTTTCTAAATTGCCTTTCTTTTCACCCCTTACTGCCTTTCCTCTATCTTTTTAAATATTTCTCCCACCAAAGAGTTCTCCTCACCATTTAATCATCCACTGCACCCTTGGGTTTCTTTACCCCACCCTAAATTCCCTCCTTCCCAAAGCAAACTGACACCTCAAAGAAATTTTTTCATTCCCACCCCACGATATCAACAATTTTTTTCTCGGTAGGGAATCATTTTTCCCCAATTCAGTTTGCTGTGTATTTTCTTCTGTAAGTGAATTATCATGGCATATGGTATGGATATCATCTCTCCCTTCCTACAGAAAGACTTCAATACTTTGTGTCATATGTAATTTTTATTTTGGCGATCCCTGCTGAGGCCAGTTCTTTTTCTGTGATGCAGCAGAAGTCCCCTCAGAACATTAATCTTGTGGTGCCTAGAAATGGAGATAATGTTCAAATGTATTGCCTCCTGCGTACCTGTGTGCGTGGCTCGGCACAGAATTCACAAACCTCACTACCTTCCTGTGTCTTTCCGTGATAATATTTAAGTGGAAACTCAAGTCACCCACCAGCCTAGTGATAGGAAGAAAGCTTGCAGGCTGTAGTCCTGGCCATGTCCAGAGATGCCTGTGGCCTCTACCATTACAGTGGATTGGGAAAGGAGAATGGAAAAAAATACACATTGATATGACTTTCTTTCCCTCAAAGCCCCCCAAAATGAAGCCAACTCAAAGCCTTACCTCCCCTGATAACCCCCAGCCTACCCCACTGACATCAGTTCTGGGCTGAAGCATCGTCTGCCTGATGCACTCCACCATTCATGAAACTGGTCCCCGTCATGCGTCCTGAATCCATCTTTAATTGTGCATTTTCTCCAATTTACCCTTCTCAGTGGTTACAAGTTGCCTGATGCACTCCACCATTCATGAAACTGGTCCCCGTCATGCGTCCTGAATCCATCTTTAATTGTGCATTTTCTCCAATTTACCCTTCTCAGTGGTTACAAGTTGCCTGATGAACTCCACCATTCATGAAACTGGTCCACGCCATGCATCCTGAATCCATCTTTAATTGTGCATTTTCTCCAACTTACCCTTCTCAGTGGTTACAAGTTACACAGACTGTTTTCAACTCACATTTCCTAAAATTTAGACCTCTTTATTATTTCAGTTTCTCCTGGGTCTTCTTAGACTCTGGGTCCTCTTAACAGGTGAACGGGAATCTCCCTCTGATGACTAAATCCCTTAACTTGGGCTTTCTTTAGCCGACCACATGTTTCAACAAGTTATGTAAATCTTGATGAATTTCTGATTTTTCCTCTGCTTATCTCACACGTTTAGTTTTTTCTTTTTCATTGGTTTTAAAGATTCTTCTTTGTCCCCCTTTCCCCAGTCTGTCTCACGTAAGTTACTTACCCATGCTCAATGCCTACAGGCAAAGAGGAAGTGTCATTTTTATGCTCCAAGAGTTTATTATTATATCTGAAGAGATAAGATATTAGCATACAGAATTTAACATGGAAGTCTCTATTTTGCAAATACGAAATGATCAAGATGATAAGCTCTACAAGGTTAAGAAGAAAGAGGCTTCATTCATTGCAGGATGGTGCAGACGGGGTCAGGAAAATACTATGGAATGGAAAGGTGTGTGTCTAAAAAGAAACTCAAGCCGTGTTGAGGCGTCAGCGAACACGCTGACAGGGCCAGGTCAGCAGGGCCAGGAGTGAACTCGGAGGACTCCTAAGAAATACGATGGGAACGGCAAATCAAGTCCTGTTGGCGAACAGCCAGTCTATGTAGCTGGGATGTTATTTTAGCAGCTTTAGGGAGACTTTGGAAATATTCAGGGGGAAAATGGCAAAATCAGAGCAGTGATTGCAATGCAAATCAAAGATCCAATTGAGCAGTGTCTACAGCAGGCACAGGCATCTGCTGTAGAAGTCAGGTATGAAGTCATCAGAGAGAGTCTGGAGGAGCAGCCATGTGAGGAAACCAATGTGGGATCCATTTCATGGTCAAAACTCCCCTTTTGGATAATTAGTGAGTGTCAGGCAAGGGGTAATTGCACAAAGTCTCTTTTCCGTCTTTAACTTGCTTTCCCCTTCTTCAACCTTGGAAAGTAGTATAGACTCAGCTAAGATCAAGAACTGGGCTAAGGACTTTACACAGGTTAACTAACGTATTCCTCATGACACACCATTGAAGATGAGGAAACTCAGACCCAGAGAGGTAGAGGATCTTACCCGAACTACATGGCCAGCATTCTCCAGGCAGTTTGGCTTAAAATCTGTGTTCTTAGCTACTACACTGCATCACCTCTCATAGCCTGGTTACAGGACAAGTTCTGGAGGCAAACACACTAGGTTCATATGATGGTGAAGCTGGCTGTCTTCACTAAGCCTCAGTCCCTATCTGTAAAACAAGAAGAAGACAGATCCTACCTTACAGGGTTACTGTAAAGAGTAAATAATCCATTTTACCTACTTCGCAGTCTCAGCAAACTTTCTTTCTAAACTAGTAATAGGTGATTCAGTGAATGCCTATTATTTGTCCAGAAAGTTCTGAAAGAACCCAGTTTGGTGTCATTCCCTCTGTATGGACCTCTCTTCCTGAATGTCCCCTGAATTCTCTTCTGATTATAAGCAATCAGGGTAAGCATCTCTTGCCTTGCTGGTGCAAAGTTCACAGTGTTATATGTTTCTGTGCCCCTCGCCTCTCACCTCTAGCACTGAGGTCAGAGAGAACCCCACCCTTGAATCGTAAGTAGGTCCGCATTTATGGCCAGTGTGTGGATGGCCGGTACATCTCCTGGCACTCACAGGGAGTAGTTGCAGAATAAATCTTTTATTCTGGTTTCTCCAGGCCAAAATGTTTCCTTCATATTCTATCCTCTTGTCTACACCTAAAGACATCCGGTATCTTACTCAGTTGTCATAATCTCTTTTTTTTTTAATTGGAGTATAATTGCTTTACAATGTTGTGTCAGTTTCTGCTATACAACGAAGTGAATCAGCTATACATATACATACATATATCCCCTCCCTCTTGGGCCTCCCTCCCCCCACCACCACCCCACCCATCTAGGTCATCACAGAGCACCAAGCTGAGCTCCCTGTGCTATACAGCAGGTTCCCACTAGCTAGCTATTTTACACATGGTAGTGTGTATATGTCTATCCTAATCTCCCAGTTCATCCCACCCTCCCCTTCCCCGCCGGTGTCCACCAGTCCGTTCTCTACGTCTGTGTCTCTATTCCTGCCCTGCAAATAGGTTCATCTGTACCATTTTTCTTGATGTCTCTTAATTATAAGCATATGCCGTCTCTAGCAAGCATTTATTACATGATATGTAAACAGTCTTATCTTGCTGTTTCTTCGTGGCATTTTCGTGACGTTCAGCTGCAGTTTTCCTTTTCTTCTCCAGAAATTTCGTTCCCAAATAAATCATAGTTTGCCAACTCCTAAAACTGACATCATATGCTTTTATGCTTGGTATCTCTGACTGCTGAGATTTTCTGTGTCATCTCCACTGGCTTTCTAATCAAGGTTTTCCTGGAAAATAATTACTTTACGGACCCTTGCACACCTCTGTTCTAAATCTTCCTAAAGACCAACGTTTTTTTAAAATAAAACTTTCATTTAAGAATCTGAATGACCTGTTTTTTCTGCAGAGAACTAAACATGTCCTGCTTTCCTTATCAAGGTTGCAGTTTCCTTTCGTAAAAATTTAAAACCTTTACTGCTTTTGCTACTTTTCAACACTCTACTTACTCCACTCTCTGAGTTTGAAATGAAAAGTTTTATATTTGGATTATAATTTCTTTTTCCCTTCCTTCATCTCCCTGCAGCTGGTCTCCTCTCATGCCTCAGACTCTCCATCTTGTACCCCCACTTCTCTTCCACAGCAGGAACATTTACATAATTAGGAGAAGACTCCCTTGCCACCCTCTTTGTAGTGCCAGGCATTAGACACACAGTAGCCATGTCTTCCTTCCAATAATCCTCTCTGTCAGGGAGGGAACTGCTTTCGAAACCACTTCACAGAGAACAGAAGTAAGATACAGAAGAGTTAATTAATTTTCCTAAGATTAAAAATTAAATCAAATTGGAACACCATTCTCTGAGGACCAACTCCTTGTTGCTGACTGACTCTGCAACGTTGATCAGGAGAGAAAAAGAGAGGAAATCATCCCTCCTCTCTCTTCCATGTCATCATGTCACCATCCCTAAAATAGACATCTGAAATCATGTAATTTTTCAATAAGAGTCTAAAATTTTCTTTCAGGGTAACAGCTATTACTTTATATTTCAAGTAATATGAGGAACACTCAAGGTAAACCCAACACTGTCAGATCTGTTCTCAGCCACACTCAGTTCTGGGCTGGTTTGCACTGTGAAGTTGCTGGATGGCCGCCGGAAGTCATTTAACTCCGATAGGTCTCAATTTTCTAATTCATAATACAAATGGGCTCTATTTTCCCCAAGGTCTCTTCCAGGTCTAACTGTTCTTAATCTATGCTGTAAGATAGAAACAGTCATTGCCAACTTTCTCAGTACTCTAGGTATGTCTCCTGAGATTTCACATGCTGGGAGAATTTTATCTGCAAAAATCCTAGGCATAAAAGTGTACAAGTGAAATACAAAAGGCTTATTAAACAAGCCCTACCCTTTCAACTGGAGTATGACAAGTGAGGCTTCCGCTAATAAAGTGATACAGCTTCCTAATCCAGTGAGAATACAAACTGAGACTGGCAATACAGACGTCAGGTATGTTCTGTATCAATATATTTATATGTCGCTTTTCAGTTAAAATTACAATTTTTTGACAACCTGCATCTTTCTTGCTACAATCAGAGGGAATAACCCCATAGGCTTCCCTGTCTTTTGTTTTAACAGTTTTTGAAGCATTGTGATATCAAATCATAACTCTGGGTAGTTTAATATCTCTTCTTGAGCGTGGGACAGTTTCTTTCTTCAGGACATGTGAATTTCTGAGGATACATAAATCAGAATTTCAATCTGTATGAGTCCTGTGTATGACTAGGTCAGTTGAACTGTTGTCAATGCAAAGAATGGTAGCTGGTTCCAAGATTTAACTTCTCGAGAAAGCTTTTCAGAAAATATTCATTAAATGAATGAAATTTTAAAGAGCAATACTTCCCACTTACCAAGTGCATCTTAGTCACTTGGGGAATGTTTACAATACAGATCCTGATCCATTAGTTCAGGGGCAGGGATTGAAATCAGGATGACAAACCATCTGGCTTTCCCCATAACTAAAGGGTTTCTGGGATAAGGGACATTCAGTGCTGAAACTGACAGAGTCCTGAGCAAACCACTCTGAACTGCTCACCCTACATGAGATGCTGTGCCTCCATCAAGCCCACCAGGTGCTGCTTGCTGATGCTACTCATCAGATCAAAGTTTGAAGAGCTAGAATATCGATTACTGGTTTCAGAACGTGTTGTCTGGGCGGCTGGTTCTCCCTCCCTCTTGATACTTCCATGATCTTGTGCAAGTTTCTTAACTTATCAAGCCTCTAACCCTCAAATCAAAATTAGGATGGTAATAAATGCCCACTTCACAGGGCTGTGAGCTTGAGAGGATATGAAGAGTGAAATATCCCTGATCAATTCGGAATTCTCCACAATTTGTCACTTTTTGGTGTAATCGTTATCTTAATTTTTTTCTCCTATAAAATATCCGTTAAATGAATGTCATTACACTCCACAGCTGTAAAAGAAACTTGATTAGAAATGGTGTTGATACTTGGCTGAATTGAAGCAAGATTTTATTTCACTCGTATCAAGTCTTTGAGCAAGGATGTCTTTAGAAAGTCAAGAGCATGTGGCAAAATAACTAATATGTGCACAATTTCACACTTTAATTACGAATGCGCCAAGGGTAACAACGCTGCATCTGCATCGAGTTCAGTGTCTCATGATAACTGGCTCACCAGTCAATACTGAGTCCATTCACGGACCGGAAATTCCAATCCAACTGTGTCAATTCCTGTGTATAATAACTAAAGGAGAATAAAATAAAAATCCTATTTGGTCGATGAGCAAATCAAGCAACATAATACATTTCCTTGAAATTTATTTTTAAAAAGAAGCTTTCAAGAGGTAATTCCTTTGTTTGGATGTTAAAATCACGTGTCACCTAAGGCCACAATGGTCCTGATAAAATAACACAGCACGCTGTTGAGGCCTGAGATGAGACAGTCTGTGAGCAAGAGACAGTTAACTGAAGAGAAAGGGGAAAAAGTAAAGACCCTGGGAAGTAAAAAATGACAGGATTTGAAATGTGATGTGACAGACAAGGCAGAGGAGACTGGCTGAGGGTCAAAAGGAACCCCAGGTTATAAGCTGTGGATTCTAAGTATTCAAACTACAAAAATGAACTCCAGAATCTCATAAAGAAGATGATCTGAATCAACTGTTACTTAATTATATCAGTATTGTTAGTCATATTTTTAATCTCCTATCATAGTGCACCATGCACCTAATCTTTAGAAAAGAATTTGCATATTAAATAAACTGGAAAGTGATGATTATTCCAGGGTTTGTTTGTTTGTTTCCCTTCTTCTGAGTACTTCTAGAAGTTCTAGGAATCTTGTTTTTGACTGTATAGTCTAGCATTTGAACTTTATAGCCAGAAATCAAATTGTGAATATACTGGGCAGGTTTATGATTATTAAGCCACAGAACAGGACCTGAGCCACTGTTTTCTCTATCACTCCCTGTGCCTATAGGAGCCATGGCTTTGATTCATGATTTGGGTGTGGTTCACCATCTAATCAATCAACAAGACAATTGACACAATAATTTATTTCATGTTAGGGTCATTTACCAGCCTGGGGATATGTAAACTTTCAGTAATGTTTAAGATATTGTTTTCATAATAAAAAATATTAAATCATGTATTCCAACTTTCATATGACAGAAGAGAAAACTAAGGAAACCAACACATTTGGAGCAGGGCTTGTACTAGAACTTAGTTCATCTAACTTCTGGCCTTAGGCTGTGTCTCTTACACTAATATTGACAGAGAATAGAGAAGAAAAATTGCATCAGTGCTTGAGCATCGATCACCTACTTTGTCATTTGTCAGAGGGGTAAATGTTCCACTCTTGCCAGGCCCTTTTGTAGATACTCATTTCATCTTTCACCTCTATTGAGTTAGTTCATGTTTTCCCAAACTTCTTAACTTCCTATGAACTTGTGGAACGAGTACATATCCAAGGGCATTCATTAACATAGTACAGAGTCACCATAAAGGAAGCACACAGCTCGGGGCCCAGATGAAGAATTAATACATCACATCACGTGAGGCACATCCATGAGGCAAGTGTGATAGGCAAACACCTTATATCATCTTCAAGCACCTTGAATGTAGCCATACATTAATTGCAGATTTGAATATTTAATTTTCTAGTTCCCTGTGTGTTCAGGTTTTTGCAATCTAGGGTGCATTTATTCTCTAAGCAACAGACTTCCTTTATTTAAAAAAAATTTTTTTAACACCTTTATCGGAGTATAATTGCTTTACAATGGTGTGTTAGTTTCTGCTGTATAACAAAGTGAATCAGCTATACATATACATATATCCCCATATCTCTTCCCTCTTGCGTCTCCCTCCCACCCTCCCTATCCCACCCCTCTAGGTGGTCACACAGCACTGAGCTGATCTCCCTGTGCTAGACTTCCTTTAGAATAAAGTAGTTTATGTTAAGTGTTCCTTCTTTCAGGGTCCTATAATCTTCAAGAAGCCCTGGGCCACCTACAGTAAGAAACCTCCTGCCTTACAGAATTACTTTAAAAAAAATCCCTAAGGCTTCTAAAACAATTTCATCTGACCTTTATTGGAAAGCCCACCATCCTGCCTCCTACCCCCTACATTCGGCAACCGATTTTCAAGCATCTCCCAGGTGCTTCAGTAAGACAAGCTGCACATGTGCACATACAAAATTATGTGTCCTTTATCAAAAACTGGCTTGGGAGGAGAAACTCTGTGGCTGTTAACTGCAGGTGTTTTATTCGAACAGATATTATAAATGGATTTTAATCGTGCTTTCAAATGTAAAACACCCACCAAGGAATAACCATAATAGACCCTTAGAAACTCAATAAAATAAATCGATAGCATATGTTCTGGAAGAGTATTGTACTTTCTAACATTTTGATCAATACTGACATTTGACCTACAAAATTGTTATCTGCGTTTTTTTGTTTTTGTTTTTTTTTTTTAAGAATTTGCTTACAAGTGCAACTGCATACAAGAAAACATATTAAGGAGAACTTTATTCTCCAAGACTCTTGCCAGCATTTTTCTGACTCGTCACCATGTTATCACCTCTCTCTTGCTAATGCAGCTCTTGTTGCAGGAAATAATAATCATTCCTTGTGTCAGATCCACATCCTTCTCTGAATCTCAAATACCCACATTGTTCAGTAACCTACCAGGTCAGTATATTAGCTGACTTCATGCAAGTCTCTGCATGAGAGGCACACAAACCACAGAACTAAATCCAAGTTCTCTAGACAACACAGCACAATGAAATGTAGCCAGATAGCTCCAAAGATCAAGTCCACAGCTGCCCTGAGACAGGAGAGGTCTGATCAGGTCCCTCATAGGCCCTAGGTCCCGGCAGCATCAGTCTGATGTTGACACTTTACTTCTTCCTGATGCTGTGTGAGTCTGTTCTCACTGAGTAGGTAGATGTTAAATATTATTGTTGTCAGTTGCTTATGGCATAAGAGAAAACTAAAATTTTATTTTTGAGAAACAGCAAAAATGCCAAAAAGACTAACCAAGCTAGGAAACAAGATGACAGGGTAACCTAAAAATCCAAGATTTGGCAGGAAATTTGGCTAAAGAAGAAAGAATTAGATAAAGTTGTCGTACTGTGGTCTAGCAGTGCAAACTGTCAAACATGACAAATTCAAGACAAAAATCATAATATACATATCATAATATGTTTTTTCCCAGAAACAGATGGGAAAGAGAGAGGCAATGATTGGAATTTGGGGCTTAAGAAGGTGTTATACAGGGCTTCCCTGGTGGCGCAGTGGTTGAGAGTCCGCCTGCTGATGCAGGGGACACGGGTTCGTGCCCCGATCTGGGAAGATCCCACATGCCGCAGAGTGGCTGGGCCCGTGAGCCATGGCCGCTGAGCCTGCACGTCCGGAGCCTGTGCTCCACAACGGGAGAGGCCACGACAGTGAGAGGCGCGTGTACCGCAAAAAAAAAAAAAAAGAAGGTGTTATACAGAGGAAAATAAACTGACATTTTATTGAAGGCTTACTAAGTGCCAGGTCTTCACAACTTTCAAGAGAGAAGCATTCCCTACCCCCTTTCCCATTGAAGAAACCGAGGTTTAGAGAGGTCAATTAACTTCTCAAGGCCACACAGTTCCTAATTGAAAACGCTGAGATTCTCCTTCCAAAGCCTTCACCATGTTCCAGCATGCCATTTGACCGTTTATTGTCTTACCAGCCAAATCTCTGAAATATTAAAGTTTATGTTCTCTTGCCCCTTAGCTGCGCTTTTTCACCTTTTGCAATACTCTGTGTTCTGTACCCACACAGAATGTTGATCAGGCTCTCACAGTTCCCCTTTCCTAAACCATGCAGGCCCCCCTTTTAAGACTCAGCTTATGTTCTTTTGTTCTTTTTTTAGTCTTAAAAACTACTTGTTAATCTTTATCATAGTGTCTTTTTAGAAAAACTTTTTATTTTATATTGAAGTACAGTTGATTAACAATGTTGTGTTAGTTTCAGGTGTACGGCAAAGTGATTCAGTTATCCATGTACATGTATCTATTCTCTTTCGAATTCTTTTGTTCTTTGAGAGTTTTCTGAGAGTGGGAGAGTGACAAGTACCATACGGAGGGAATAAAACAAGCCCTGGAGACTCATACAAAAGCAAAGTGCTAAGCAAGAGTTTTTGGGAAACCATATGTAGTGCTAAACTTAAGCAAGAGAAGGATAAAGACAAAATTCAGCATTGTGGTTGCCTCTGGGGAAAGGCAGAAAGATATGATCAGGGCTGAAAACTTAGGTAGATGCAGCGTCATTTTTTTATTGTTTTAGGGCTCAAATTGGTAGAGAGCTGAAAGGCATATAACCTATTACTAAGTTTTGTAACTAATATATATGTATATATATATATACATATATATATATGTATACTACTTTGTTGTTTCATATATTACATGAAAAAATTTTAAAAGCATTGGTCCCAGCCCAGAGCAGCAGGGCAGCCCAGGCACTCCCATACAGCTAAGGTCCTGAGAAAGAACTTGCTGGTCCCTCCTCTCTCTGAATCAAGAAAGGTACAGATGATCCCACTGCTGTTCCACAGATGTGCTCTGTAGCTGGCCACTGAGAGCTGAATCTATGTTCACACAAGGGATTAGCACGCCATGACGCACCTCTGACATTCTTATCAATAACTGAGTTCGGGTTCTTCCTTCTGTAAATGATGAAATGCCTCTCCTGCCCTCCATCCTCCCACACTCTGCTCTATTCTCCAGGTACGAAAATGAGATCTTTACAATCAATTAGTCAAGGGAGAAATGCCAACATATTTGATTGGACCTTTGTCAATACGATGGTGAACAGGAAAAATTGTTGTTTTACTGTACCAGCTGGTAACATTTTAAAAATAAAGCAAAACAAACAACACTCACTCACTTAAAGCCAAAATGTATTATGTTCTTTCCTTTGTCTAAGAAATTGGAAAGTAGCATGCCTTTCCCTTTCAGCACTACAGGAGTTATGTAATGTTACATTTACTTGTCTGAATGTTTGGCTAATATCTACCTTCCCCAGTAGACTGTAAGTTGCATGAGGGCAGCTCTGTCAGTTCAGCACGGGTTTCCAACACTAAGCATAGATCCTAGAACAATTCAGAAGCTCAGAAATGAGTGGCTGAGTGAATCAGTGAACACAGATTTTAGGATAGGAAATCTATATCCTATATGTCCACTGCTGTTGCTTCATAAGAATTAGACCAAATAATATATTAATAAGCACAACTATCAATGGATAGAAAGTTCAGTCATTAAATCAATGCATCAGCTAAATAGCACACCCTCCAGCCCACTCTCCTGGTAATACCTCAGACATTGGGGTATTACCAATAAGATATCATCTCATAGTCATATCACAAGTATTCATTTTCATGGTATTGGCTGACCGATAAAATATTGTTGGAAATAAATTCTCTAGATAGTTATGCATAATGCATAAGAAAATTATTAGTATGTACCTGTAATTATTAAACCCATGCTCTTCAAAAAAGAATGACTTAATTGTAGGGAAATGAATCTCAAAAAATATACATATATGATAATGTACATATACATATATATGATATATGGATGTATTTATAATCTGTATTTTTTCTGGAAAGCAACCTAGTTTTAATTATTTAAAAATAATGGTCTATAGCTTATCAATAAGCATCTCCAATGTACTTTGCACAGGTATTAAAGCAATAGTTATATACTTATTCGTTTATTAGTTTATATTTGACAGTCATTTGTTTTTAAATATCTTGCATAATGGGAAGAGATTGCTGCATGATTATGAAAAACTTCTTTTTCTGTGTATCAGTTAAGAAAATAATCATTTCTTTTGTATCCAGAGCAAATAATTATAAACATGAGCCAGATTTTCCCAATAAATATTGGCAGTAATATTTGAATAATACATTGGTGTAAACACCTAATACAAAGTAAGACAATATGGAGGAAATGAGTCAATGTCATAGAAAAATAGTAATTGAGTGACAAACACTTTCAGTATTGTAAGGTGTGAGTAAGAACAAACCACAGGTACCTACCAAGGCAAGGATGTGGGTTAGGAACTGAGAGTCAGGGGCACAGCACGAGGCTGGGCCGTGGGCACTGCCCTTAGAGGCTGCCGGCCTCTTCATCAAGCAGGTGTTTAGGCAAAAGTGGATTATGAGGAAAAGCGAATGGAAGTACCACATCCATTTCAGAAAACTGTGCCTTAATCCAGAATTCACCAAACAAGGACCTCACCCCTGGTCACGTTAAAGCAGAGGACACAAAACAAACAAAGAAACAAGACAATCAGGGATCTAGGTACCCCCTAAGAGAGACCCACTTTCAGTGAGAGGAGCTGGTGAGAAAATCAGCCAGTGGCCTTTCACAAATAATCGTCCTTTACTTCCTCTTAGCCATCCCATTAGAATCCTCTATGTTTTATGGGACTTAACAAAGTTGAAACTTTAAAACTAAATCTGACAAGTCACAAATGACCACATACTGTGTGATCCCATTTGTATGAAATGTCCAGAACAGGCAAATCCAGAGAGACAGAAAGGAGTTTAGTGGTGCCCAGGGCTGGCGGGGAGGGGGCACTGGGAGGAAAAGCCAGTGACTGTTCACGGGTACAGGGATTCTTTGGCGGGGTGGGGGTGGGGGGAAAGGTTGAAAATTGATTCTGGTGATGATTGTACAGCTCCATTAATTCACTAAAAGCCATTGAACTATTCATTTTAAATGGATGATTTGTAGAGTATATGAATAAAACTCAATAAAACTATTTTTTAAAAAACTCTCAATCCACGAGTTTAAAACCAAATTGAGAGTCACATAGTGTCATTCATATCTCACAGCGTGTAGAAATCTTTTGTTAGAGGATTATTTTAAAAGTTGCTTATGGAAGCATATTATTTTAATAGGCATTGGATGAGGTATCTAATTATTGTCCATTTCTCCTAAAGAGAGTGCAAGGACTAGTGGATTTAAAAATTAAACTTTAGGGAGAAGATTTAAAGAAGGATTTTTAAAATTCGATTTGGAATTCTAGAGAGCCTATGATACACTCTCTCAACAAAGACTTTAAAGATCGATCAGTGCCCACATCTCATGGTGGTTGAACAAAGCCCTATATAAAGGTCAGAGTGATGGTAGATTTTATGTCTCAACTTGGCTTACGCTATGGTGCCCGGTAGTCTGGTCAGATCCCAGTTTAGACGTTGCCATGAAGGTATTTTTTAGATGTGATTAGCATTTAAATTAATACACTTTGAGTAAAGCAAATTACCCTCCACAGTGTGGGTAGCCTTGTTCAATCAGTTGAAGGCCTTGAGAAAACAACTGAGGTTCCCAGATGTAGAAGGAACTCTTCTCAAGACTGCAACACAGAAGCTCTGCCCGAGTTGCCAGTCTGCTGCCCTGAGGAATTCTGAGTTGAGATGCAGTATCAACTCTTCCTTGAATTTCTAGCCGGCCAGCCTGCCCCACAAATTTAATATAGGCCAGCACCCACATGTGAGGCAATTCCTTAAAATTCTTTCTCTCTCTCTCTCTCTATCTATCTATCTTTATCTCTTTCTCTTGAAAATGCTGACTGATACAACCAGTATCAAGAGTTGCCTCTTATTCATTCCTGATGAAACAACATACTACTCAAACCAAAAATGTGAAAATTCCACCCAAATTGCTATTTAGGTTTTGAATTTTCAATGCCCAAGCTTAATGGATATTGGCACTGACTGGGCTAAATTGTTTACAACACAGATGAGACCAGACACCACAATGCCTACATGAGTATGTCTTGTGACACACACCTCTCTCTCCTCATAAGATGGCACATGTGACTGCCAACCTACACATTGCTGGTGGTGGCAGCTTCTACACAAGCAGGAGACAGAAAAAGAAGGATGTGTGTGATGCATCTGGGATACTTATGTGCATCGTATGGCTTATAAGCACAAAGAATTATGTAAGGATGAAAACAAAAGTGTGATTCCCTGGATTTCTCCTGTGTCACTATACATACATTTAGGATTGTATAAATAATTTCTGTGCAAAGGAGACAATCCAATGTAATGATTTCAAAGGGACAGTCTTCACAGAATTCACTTTATTATTTTTACCAGTGATAAGGGCCTTAGGCAAGGATAAAAATCCTACCCTCGAATTCTCTGATATTGCAGCACTGTGGAGTGGGCTTTATAGTCATTAAGAATCTATAGCGCCTTCAGGAATAAAGGAACATTTATTTTTATTAGGTAATTCTGTGCAAGCTTTGTTTCTTAAAGTTATGGACATGCCAGCAGTAATGAAACAAAACTGAAAAGAAAAAGCATTTAGCAGAAGATACCAAGATACCAAGTGATACCAAGACATCACTGAGTATTAAGCAAGCCAAGGAGAGAATTAGAATGGACAAATGATTAGGGGGGAGATAAGAAACAGCTCAGCTGAGAATTCCCATTTTCATTTCTATGATTTTGTCTTTCTGTAAATGGAAAAGGGAAGGGGACTAACAATTGGAAAATTATGAGGAGAATCACTGCTGTAGTTTCCTGGAGTGAAGAGGTATCAATTTCCTTCTTCGGGTAATTACACTGCTAATTTTTATTACGGAGAGGAGGGTGTTTCTTCTCCTTTAATGATAGGTAATATTCAAGGACACAGATGATGTAATGACCTCACAGGTTGAAGAGGTTCCCATAGTTTCGGGTGGGGTCGGCAATGACTAGTTAGTTCCATTACCACCAAAGCAAGAGCCGCCCAACTCCTTACCAAAACTGACCAGTTCAATGAGCTCCCCCAAGATAAAATTTTAAATATTCAACCCAGAGTCTTTATTTTACTTGTTTCACCTAAGATCCTGACCATTGTAAATTAAGACAGGAAAGTGTTATTTACTTGAGTTTACGAGTGCAACCAGGGTTATCCTCAAATGTGACTCATCATATGTGAAACCAATAAAAACTAAAATCAGAGCACACAAGAGATAAGTGCTCCTGACTCAGCTCCCAGGTCAACCCAGGGTTTATACAGGAATTCTTTTACCACATCCTTTGTGACGTGATGACAGAAAAAGACCCTTGTGTGATCTACAAGCAATCCTTGATAAATGAATGTCCACTTACAAACCATTATGGATTCAAATGGTCATTGGGATAGTTTGAACCCGTAAATCATGCTTTCATGGAGAGGATATCAGTTGTTGTTCCTCTGTTTTGTGGGCCTGAAAATAATAGAGAAGAATTTTTTCTTCTGTTCAAAATCAAAGATATATGTAATAGGTAGGAAAATACACTATTAAAAAGAACAAAAGAAAGAAGGAAGAGAGGAAGAAATAGGAAGTGGGGGAGGGTGGTCTTCCATGGTGGCACAGTGGTTGAGAGTCTGCCTGCCGATGCAGGGGACACGGGTTCGTGCCCCGGTCCGGGAAGATCCCACATGCCGCAGAGCGGCTGGGCCCATGAGCCATGGCCGCTGAGCCTGCACGTCCGGAGCCTGTGCTCCACAACGGGAGAGGCCACAAAAGTGAGAGGCCCGCGTACCTCAAAAAAAAAAAGGGGGGGGAAGGGGAGGAGATGAGGGGAAGAGATGAGGAGAGGAGATGGAATGGAATGAATGGCTGCCGGACTTCCAAAAGACACACTCCAAAGGCAAAGACTCGTTCACTGAAGGCCGCACGTCCATGAGCCTCTTAGACAAAGAAATGAAGGGCCTCCCTGGGTATAGTGTACAAGGTAGAGGTTTTTTTTTTTTTAACATTTATTCTTATGCTTATGTTTATTTTTTTCTTTTAACTTATATTTTGGCCACGCTGTGCAGCATGTGGGATCTTAGTTCCCTGACCAGTGATAGAACTGGCGTCTCCCTGCCTTGGAAGCACAGAGTCTTAACCACTGGACCACCAGGGAAGTCCCAACCTAGAGGTTTAAACAAAACCAATTACATGTCTTTGCATAATACAGCATTCTTTACATAATAAAAGTAGTTATTTGTTGCTGCATGACAAACCACTCAAAACAATGACTGAAAAATTAACAATCATGTACCTGGCTTACGAATGTGGGGTTGACTGTCGACTACAAGGCGGTCCTGCCCAGAAGTCTCTCGAGTGATTGGGGTCAGATGGCAGCGGGGCTGGGGTCACCTGAAAGCCTTCTTCACTCATCTCTATGGAGCCTGAGCTAAGAAGACTCAAACAATGAGAGGTGGAAATTCTGGGGCTCCCTGACATCATCTTCAGCAGTGGAGTGTGTGTGTGTTCATGAGTGTGTAGTCTCCCCATGGGCCCCTCCACACAGCAGCCTTGGGATAGACTACTGACATGCAGCTGAAAGCACCCACATCAAGCGTCCCACAAGGTACTGGGAGAAACTTCATGGCCTTTTCTGACACACCTCAGAAATCAAGCAGCATCACTTTGGCCATATTCTTAGTCTTTGAAGCAGCAATAAATTTCTGCAGAGGTTCAAGGGGAGGGGTCATAGACTTTACCTCCTGAAGGAAAAAATGTCAAAGGATTTGCGGAAATATTTTAAAACTACAACAGAAATGAACAAAAATTTCTAATTTTTAAGCAATATCTATTATGAGTAGTTAAAGAGAAAAGAAAGGGGAAAACAAAGATGTTAAGAAAAGGTCTTACTTTTGGATGTTTAGACAAGAAAGTTAGAAACAAGAATGCACCATGATAGGCAGAATACTCTATGACATAAATCACAGCAAGATCCTTTCTGACCCACCTCCTAGAGTAATGGAAATAAAAACAAAAATAAACAAATGGGACCTAATGAAACTTCAAAGCTTTTGCACAGCAAAGGAAACCATAAACAAGACCAAAAGACAACCCTCAGAATGGGAGAAAATATTTGCAAATGAAGCAACTGACAAAGGATTAATCTCCAAAATTTACAAGCAGCTCATGCAGCTCAATAACAAAAAAACAAACAACCCAATCCAAAAATGGGCAGAAGACCTAAATAGACATTTCTCCAAAGAAGATATACAGAATGCCAACAAACAAATGAAAGAATGCTCAACATCATTAATCATTAGAGAAATGCAAATCAAAACTACAATGAGATATCATCTCACACCAGTCAGAATGGCCATCATCAAAAAATCTAGAAACAATAAATGCTGGGGAGGGTGTGGAGAAAAGGGAACACTCTTGCACTGCTGGTGGGAATGTGAATTGGTTCAGCCACTATGGAGAACAGTATGGAGGTTCCTTAAAAAACTACAAATAGAACTACCATATGACCCAGCAATCCCACTACTGGGCATATACCCTGAGAAAACCAAAATTCAAAAAGAGTCATGTACCAAAATGTTCATTGCAGCTCTATTTACAATAGCCCGGAGATGGAAACAACCTAAGTGCCCATCATCGGATGAATGGATAAAGATGATGTGGCACATATATACAATGGAATATTACTCAGCCTTAAAAAGAAATGAAATTGAGCTATTTGTAATGAGATGGATAGACCTAGAGTCTGTCATACAGAGTGAAGTAAGTCAGAAAGAAAAAGACAAATACCGTATGCTAACACATATATATGGAATTTAAGAAAAAAAAAATGTCATGAAGAACCTAGGGGTAAGACAGGAATAAAGACGCAGACCTACTGGAGAACGGACTTGAGGATATGGGGAGGGGGAAGGGTGAGCTTTGACAGGGCGAGAGAGAGTCATGGACATATACACACTAACAAGCGTAGTAAGGTAGATAGCTAGTGGGAAGCAGCCGCATGGCACATGGGATATTAGCTCGGTGCTTTGTGACAGCCTGGAGGGGTGAGATAGGGAGAGTGGGAGGGAGGGAGACGCAAGAGGGAAGACATATGGGAACATATGTATACGTATGGCTGATTCACTTTGTTATAAAGCAGAAACTAACACACCATTGTAAAGCAATTATCCCCCAATAAAGATGTTAAAAAATAAATAAAAAAAAAAGAATGTACCATGAAGGACAACATAAATAAAATAAAATAATATAATAAAATAAAAATGTTTTTTTCAGTTCTAGGAAAGGTCAAATGCATTATTCCTTTTTATTTTGTTTTTCTATGTGATAGTTTCCCCCAGTGCTTAAATCTTCAGTAACATGCTGCCACACTAACACAGCCTGGAACTAATGGCACTTTGTAGCAAGCGTGGTACAGGTTACAGGGGCAGGAGCGAAATCATGCTGGACGGAACAGTGGCCATAAGACCCTAGGGCAAACATTGGGGAATTAGCAATCAGGTAACAGTGGGGGAAAACACACACACACACACACACACACACACACACACACACACACACACACAGTACTGCACATAGTAACTCAGGAGAGCAGCTGAGGCAAAATTCCTAATCCCCAATATACTAGAGGAGGGTGACCCTGAAAAAGAAGAGAGGAAAACAGGACCACCCATTGATTGTGGTTGTGGGCATGGTTCCTCAAACCAACCCATCTGGATGCCTAAGGAAAGGATGATGACAAAAGACTGTCGATGGGAAATCTTATGCAACAGCATGACTTCTGCTGTGTAGTAAGAGAAGTTTCATGAAGATGGAATGTTGGCTGGGGCCTTTGAGCTGCTATGTTCCCCTTTTCAATTGGAGTCCTGCCTTTGGTTATTATTTGGCAGCTCTAAGTATAACACAAAATTTTGTTCCCTCAAATAAACAATATTTTAAATTGTAACTAGTTATAGCAGAAGGAGTGCAATTGGGATTATAATATATATGCATTTTAAACAACTTTTTCTGAATATATAAACAGTAAATGAAGATCTGTCCTGAAGAAGGACTTCACCATTGAGCTCACAAGTTCTCCTCTCTCTCTCTCTTTGAAGAATTTGATGAGACGTTTGTTTCTTCAGGTTTGTGAAACTGGACAGACTTTTATATCATGATTTAGGGCTTTCTGATGAGAATATTTCAACATCATTTGCAATTAAACTTGTATTTTGTTACACAGGAAATGGGTTTTAAATTAAAACTTAATTACAAACCTGCCAGGTTAGTGTTCCCATACAGCTGTGCCTTCGGGTAGACAGGGAAAATGTTCATTTCAAAAGAAATGACCCTACCATCTCATTCAAGATAGCTGACTGGAAAAAAGTGTTTTCTGTTTCCCCAAGTAAAAACAACTCGGTGACCAAAAAAAAAGTACAAAAATAAATACAAAAGTAAATTCATGAGAATGTTGAAACACAGGACTATTTTACCAGCAGACCTCAATGTAAATAGTTTTTGAAAGGCATAAAGCAAATGGAAACAGAATGAAAGTGAAATTCAAGTCAACTGAAGCATCTATAAACTCAATGGAGGCAACAGAGGTGATGAAAAAGAAAAAGAAAGAAAGAAAGAGAAAAAAGGATTTTCTGAGCAAAATCTTGAAACAATCCCCAAAGCTAACAGAATGGAGCTATGAGGAGTGGGTCATGTCCAATGAAGTGGTGGGTAATTAAAGGGTGTAACCCTTGAGCCAACACCACCACCCTCTGCACTGACGGCCCTAATTTTTCTCTGAATGGGGCACCAGAGCCAATGCATAAAGGAACTTACTGCAATTTACAGGGGTGGAAACCTGCTTCTCCAGAAAATAAACGAGGAAGAAACCTGGCATGATCACAGGCCCCATACATTTCCTGAGTAATCACAAGAAACAAACTTCTGTAATCCAAAGTGGCTTTGACTGCCAGGCAAATCTAATTATCATCTAGTCTGAGGAAATACTGCCAGTTACTAATTTTGTTTAAACTAGACTCTCATTTAGTATGTGATCAAAACAAGGAAACAAAACAATGAAAAACTCAGTATATAACGGATCTAAAAATTATAAGGAACAGAAGAAAACTTCAACATGATTATAATTAATATCCTCAGAGAAATTTCAAAGAACATAAAGAAAAAACCCACTGAAAACAGGTTGTTATGGAAAGAAAAAATTCAGATCTCTTTGGTATTATAAAATATAAATGACAAACTGCAAACTTAATAGGTGGACAGAATAGCAACTCAGACAGAGCTGGTAATTAAACACTGAAGTAGAAGCAGAATCATAAGATAAAGACAGACTAACAGGGCTTCCCTGGTGGCACGGTGGTTGAAGAGTCCGCCTGCCAATGCAGGGGACACGGGTTCATGCCCCGGTCCGGGAAGATCCCACATGCCGCAGAGCAGCTGGGCCCGTAAGCCATGTCTACTGAGCCTGCGCGTCTGGAGCCCGTGCTCCGCGACGGGAGAGGCCACAACAGTGAGAGGCCCGTGTACCGCAAAGAAAAGAAAAAAAAAAAAAAGACAGAGTAACATTAAGAACAACAAAAAAGACATCTTCAAGGACGAAAAAATAATGCTGAAACCTGAGCTCTTCACAAGAAAAATGATGGGAGCATAATTCAGAAGAAAACAGAATATTTAAAGTTCAGAAAAAATATGCCTACCTTGACTCATATAACTTTGAAAATATCTATCAAAAATAGTCTCGGGCTTCCCTGGTGGCACAGTGGTTGAGGGTCTGCCTGCCGATGCAGGTGACACAGGTTAGTGCCCTGGTCCGGGAAGGTCCTACGTGTCGCGGAGCGGCTGGGCCTGTGGGCCATGGCCGCTGAGCCTGCGCGTCCAGAGCCTGTGCTCCGCAGCGGGAGAGGCCACGACGGTGAGAGGCCCACGTACCGCAAAAAAAAAAAGTCTCTATAAAGACATTTGTAGACAAAACTGAGGAAGTTCATCCACAGCTGATCACATTAAAAGACATACTTAAAACAAATTTCCATGCACAAGAAATATGACCTCAGAGTGAAGCATAAAAACGAAGGAGAAACTAAAGATCAACAGAAAAATCAAAGGTTAAAAAGAAAAAAAAAACCAGTAAATCAAAGGTTAAGTATGTGGAAAAACTAGAGTATTGATTATTTAAAGTAGCAATAATAATTTGGGGTTTAAATTTTTAGAAATAAAATACATGACAAACAACAAAAAACAGAGAGGTTAAATGGATTTAAACTGTTCTAAGTTTCTTTCATTGCTGTGGAAGTGGCAGATGTATTAATTTATATTAGACATCAATGGTCAAGATCATGATCAGGGTTACTGTTGTCAACTCAAGGGTAATTATTAAAAAATAGTCAAAGAATATGTAACTATCTAATAGAAAAAAAATAAAGATTTCGATTACCTAAAAAAATGCAATAACAGGACTAAATATTAATAGACATGTGAGAAAAACAAAAAATACTAAAATGGTAAATTTAAGTTCAAACATATCAGGAACCACATTAAATTTTAAAAGTATTAAAAGTTTATCAGACTAGACACAAAACAAAATTTCAAGATACACTGCACACAAAAAAATTAGACCTTAAATTTAAGGATACAGAAAATTTAAAGATGAAAAAATATAATACCATGTAAACAATAAGCGGAAGAAAGCTAATATAGCTATGATAACATCAAATTAAATTTTAAGGCAAGAAACATTACTAAAAATAAAGAGGAACAAATAATAATAAAGTGTCAATCAAGCAAGAAAATATAAAATTTCTAAATGCCCAGGCTACTAATTATGTAAGTTTAAAATATTTAACGTAATGGTTGAAAGAAGTAAAAGGAAAAATAGAGAAACCCATTATCATAGTGGGATATTTTAACATACTTCTCTGAGTTACTGCTAGCAAGCCAAGCAAAAGAAAACAATTCCTTAAGGATACAGAATATTTAAACAACATGATTAATCCAGTTGACCTCCATGGAACACCACATGCAGCAAGTGCATTCCGCACATAATTTTCAGGTGCAGGAGAAACATACCAAAATCAAACATATGCAAGGCCATAAAGCTAATCTCAGCAAAGTTTAAAAAATTGAGGGCTTCCCTGGTGGCGCAGTGGTTGAGAGTCCGCCTGCTGAGGCAGGGGACACGGGGTTCATGCCCCGGACCGGGAAGATCCCACATGCCGCGGAGCGGCTGGGCCTGTGAGCCATGGCCGCTGAGCCTGCACGTCCGGAGCCTGTGCCCCACAGCGGGAGAGGCCACAACAGTGAGAGGCCCGTGTACCACAAAAAAATAAAATAAAATAAATTGGAATCACACACAGAATATATTTAGACAACAGTGGAGTTAAGCTAGGAATCAATAACAAAAAGAAAAAGAAAAAAAACAAAAACAAAAAACAAATACATTAGAAATCAAGCAATGCTTTTCTAAATAACCTATAGATCAAATAGGAAATGTCAATAAAAATTACAAAGTAAATTTAAACTGAATGATAATGGAAAGAACAGAGCTCATAAGTAAAAGACCGATAAAACTCATATATAGATTTAAATAAATGTATTAGAAAAAATAACATTCTCAGTATCTATTTGCACAATATGACTAGCTTTATAAAAAGAAAAAATCTTTACCCTCAAATCTATCTGGTCTTTTAAGTCTTCCTCTGGTTGAGGTGGTAGGGAACAAGAGAAGAGAGTATTATTACTAGAAAATGTTTTAGCTTTTTAATCTGGAGAGCATTTTTGCTATTTTATACTTTCTCAGTGAATATTCTCATTTTTGTCATTATGACAATTGGGAAGACTTAACCAAAATCAGTCTTGTTTGTTTGTTTTGGATTGTGAGGCTTTTGCTTGTCTTTTGCGATTTAGCATTCTTTACCAACATCTGGGTTGGCTGACATGGTGGACCTGACAACACTGCTCTAGTGGTGCTCGTTGAAGTGGACGGCCATGAAGAGTCCAACCCCACTTTCCCAGGAAGGAATATCCAATGAAGGGGATGCATTTTGCCATTCTCATGGTCCTCATGGCATTTCAAAGAAAAAAATCCTAACCTTATTCCTCTTAGATATTTCCTTCTTGGGTGAGCAGGGTGTAAGATGTCATCCTGGTCTTGGCCTCACAGATGTGTGTCTCCACAAAGGATGAAGAGGGAGCTGCTTTTGAAGATCAAGGTCAGATAAGGTGCCACCAGCAAAGACCTGATCTGCTAATCAGGAAGAGTTTTTTTCTTTATCTAGAACTTCTCTTTTAGCTTTCTATGAATATTTGTATCCTCTGGTCATTTCACTTAACAGATGTAGGGAGAGGGCAGGGGTTTGACCCAGAGGAGCAGAAGGGCAGGAGGGCAGAACGGCTTCCAACCAAAATGCAGCAAAAAAACCGCAGCCCAATACTGGGTTTTAAATATTTATTAGTCATAAAAAAAACTTTAAAAATCTGAAAATATCATTTTCCCTGTCCTGGGGAAAACATTGCACACAGGGAAATACAAATTTTGCATACAACTTCAAGGCATTTCTAGAATGCCTGATGTCCTATACTCTGAGAAAACCATAATTCAAAAGGAGTCATGTACCACAATGTTCATTGCAGCTCTATTTACAATAGCCAGGACATGGAAGCAACCTAAGTGTCCATCGACAGATGAATGGATAAAGAAGATGTGGCATATATACAATGGAATATTACTCAGCCATAAAAAGAAACGAAATTGAGTTATTTATAGTGAGGTGGATGGACCTAGAGTCTGTCATACAGAGTGAAGTAAGTCAGAAAGAGAAAAACAAATACCATATGCTAAGGTTCTGAAGAACCTAGAGGCAGGACAGGAATAAAGAGGCAGACGTAGAGAATGGACTTGAGGACACGGGGAGGGGAAAGGGTAAGGTGGGACAAAGCGAGAGAGTGGCATGGACATATATACACTACCAAATGTAAAACAGATAGCTAGTGGGAAGCAGCCGCATAGCACAGGGAGATCAGCTAGGTGCTTTGTGACCTCCTGGAGGGGTGGGATAGGGAGGGTAGGAGGGAGGGAGATGACGCAAAAGGGAAGAGATATGGGAACATATGTATAACTGATTCACTTTGTTATAAAGCAGAAACTAACACACCATTGTAAAGCAATTATACTCCAATAAAGATGTTAAAAAAAATTTTAATAAATAAAATATAAAATAGAATGCCTGATGTCCATTTATGAACCCCATTTTCAAAACCTCTGACATTAACACTCAAAAGAAGGAAAAGGAAAGGGAGGAAGAGGAGGGGAGGAGAAAGGAGATTAAAAATATCATAAGAAAGTGAAGAGAAATACATGTTTTTTCATACACCAACCCACTAAAAAGCTCAGATTTTTTATACCTTCCCAGACTCAGCACTCAACACTTTAATGTCATGAATTGTTCTTCCACTTAAAGAACCATTATCAACAATGCCTTTCCTTTTTCCACGTAGCATATTCACTGAAGCAAGACAGTGAAAAGAGAAAGGTAAAAAAATCTCACCCCATTTAAGATCATGCACTTGATAAAACTGTTTCCTTAGCCAGACAAAGTGTGAAATTCTTTTCATGGTTTTTAGTTTAAGTAATTTGATCAGATCACCATTCAGCTTGTCACCTGGAGCTACTCCATTAAGCTGAGTGCTTCCCCAAAACTGTTTCCTCCCATCCAGCTTCTCCTCCACTGATGGAACAAGAAGATTAACAGGATTAGGTGTCTTTCATTTGTTCCTTTTTATCAGGCAAGATTCTACTACTCATATATTGGGAAAAGCTTTGTGTAAGATTTTTTTTAACTTGTTTTTTGGTACTGTTCTATTGTATTTTTGAAAGGTTCAAATTTTTTTTCCTACCCACCTCCATTCCTTTGTAAAAGTCTATATATCTCAGTAATATGAAAGATCATCTTCTAAATTTTTTCACCTCTAACTTGGTTAATGCTTAAGAAAACACCATCTGACTATATTTATTAGTATTTACTTTCATTCCCTAATATGGTAAACAATGGACCTTAGGATTATGTCCTCCGAAAGATGCATCTTTCATCAAGAAAACATATTATTTTCCTCTGATTCTAGATTTTCCATTGCAAGTCCAAACAAAAAAAAGTTCTTTCTGTACAGTTTGGTTAAGCTATTGATTTGAAGAAAAGAGGAGAAAATAGAGAGGGAAGAAAAAGAAACAAACAAAATAAACAGAATGAGCAATTAAGTACTGCTATGTTTCAAGGGATATGTGAGAAATTTTCATTTTTCTTTCGCTTCATCCTCTTGTCAATTCTGATATAGGGATTTGTAACCCAAATGGTCTCTACATTGACTAGCCTGTTAGTGAACTGGTTATTGATGGCATCCTTGCTAAGACTCAGCTGGCTCACAGCCCCAGCTCCATTACCATAGTATTCATACCCTCCTCCACTACCCTCCTCCCCTTTCATACTCCCAGCTTGCAGCCACAGGGCCTCTTGGGTACCTCAGCTCCAGCCCTGTTGAGTTGACTACCTTCTCCAAGGTATCTTTTTAAACAAAGTTATTTTATCTATGCCTATATTTACAATATCTTAATTCCTTGCTGATCATTTTCTGTTGTTTATAGTTTCTACTGGTTTTAGTTATTACCCTTTTGATCATGTGTTGTGTGTATAATTCAGGATTGTGAGTTGATCATTGACTGACTTTGATCAGTAATAATCTTTGGGTCCCTGGGTTGAGGATGTTTTCTTCCAGAGAGTCCTGCTTGCCTTTATTGAATGCCCCAGGACATTGCCACCCTATAAGTCATTTAAATTAATTCTTGGTTTGGGGTTTCCTAAGTCATGCAGTTATGGTAATTACCCAAAGAAGAAAGAAATTTTCATTAAAGTATTAATTTTCCATTTGGTGCCAAGACTAAGGCAGACGTGTTTCCCTATAATCTCCCTTTTCCAAAGGTCAGTTTTTCTTTTCCTAGCCTACCTCTCCCTAAGAATGTAGCACATCTTTAAAGAGGGAAATTCAACTTCTTGTCTTCATCTTCTACAGGGTCACTTGTCTTCTGTCTCTGTGTAGCCAACCTAGGACAGCTAAAACATCAAGGCTTGCTTAAGCCTGTTTTCAGCTCTGTCTTAAGTTTTGACCTCTGGGAATATCTTGCACTGCATTTATGTATTTCCACACTTGCTCGCTCACATACGTAGGGAACTTCACTATGTACTTAAAATTATGTTTCTGTATTTTACCCAATATTTCTAGATATTCAATATGGAAAGTGTATTCAGAACATAGTCCTACCATATTGTTATAAACAGAACTCTGAAATATAATATTTGTCATAGAGTTGGTTCTCTACTTTCTAGAAATTTCCTTTACCCTTCCAGAACTTTAACTTGGGAAGTCATCAAGATCTAGAAGGGAAGACTTTTGGAGTTAAAATTAAAGGCCCTTCTCAAAGAAGTCATGATCCCTCATCTTTAGTAAAATCATTAAGGAATAGGAAGAGGACAGAAACTGGATGAATTAATAATTCCCTGCCTTTGAGAAGATACTATCCTAAGGAAGCTAGAGTCTCCAAATTGTGAATTGGTCAAAATGCATGATTTAGGCCAACTTTTATGAACCCTTAATTCAATTCCTTTCCTCTGCCTCCTTTCATTCTTATGGCTTTTCTTGCTGTTGTTTTTTGTTTTGTTTTTTTTGCGGTACGCGGGCCTCTCACTGCCGCGGCCTCTCCCATTGCGGAGCACAGGCTCCGGACGCGCAGGCCCAGCGGCCATGGCTCACGGGCCCAGCCGCTCCACGGCATGTGGGATCCTCGCAGACCGGGGCGCGAACCCGCGTCCCCTGCATCGGCAGGCGGACTCCCAACCACTGCGCCACCAGGGAAGCCCCCTTGCTGTTGTTTTGAATACCACTCTTTCTACACCAAAGTGAACTTGCTCCACCACCAATATTTTATCTTACCTAGTTTCCGGAAATGAGATTCCCTTTAACCTTATTGAAAAAGTTGGTCTGTATGCTGCCTCCGCCTCACACCTTCATCTTCCTTCCACTGACTAAGTTCTCATCTCCATAATCTAATAATGTGTGCTGACCAGCACTGAGCTGCTTTTTTCCAGGGTAAAAGCAAGATGTAAATGGTTATTTTTTCCTAAATCCTAAATCGTAAGAATAGTAAGACACATTGGGCTACACTTACGTTATCTATAGTGCTGGCTCCAGGAAGAGAGATGTAGCTAAAGTATCTTTCAGACTTATTACACCCAATACAATGTGATACTACCATAACGTGTATAAATGGGTTCATTGATGGCTTTTTAATTCATGTGTGTATTTCTAATGCTATATTCTGAGAGTAAAGCATTCCATTCATTCTTCAGTAGCTCCTGTTAGAGTTTCATCATATGGCAGCGAATTCTGTATTTCGTTTCTCCCCCAAAATTAGCTCTTCTGTGGGGTAGATAAACCATATAAGTTTAAAAGGTCATAGAACTGAGCCCGTGTACTGAAGCATACCATGCACCTTAGCAAGAGGTGTACAAGCATTAAGACAAACCACAGCCCACTTGCCAGGAAATGGAAGCAAATCTTTCAAGAAGAGAATCCTCCCACTTGCACCAGACAGCTCAGGAGAGGCTGCCAGAGATAAGGGTGAGCAATCCAATCTACAGTAACTTCTGCTAAAGTAAGAGAGTAAGAGAAAGAAAGGCAAATAATTCTGAATATAGACAGGTGTTTGTACTAAAATCCTGATTTCTCGAAGATAAACATTTTAAAACTTTTCACAGGATTATCAAGAAATATGATCCTCAATTTCAGTGCCCCTAAAGCCAAAAATAGAGACTTTTCAGAGTATATTCAAAGAAACCCACCAGCTCTAAAGATAGACATCCGTTAGCTTTGCTGTTAAGTATGTCCTCCAAGGAGGGTGGCATTGACCTTGGTGTGGCACATCCAGCCTCTATCAGGCAGTTTCTTCTAGACCAAAGCAAAACATTTCTGACACAGCAGTTCTGTCTACAAGCTCTCTGAGCCAAGTGACCTAGGATGAGTTGGGAGTAACTTCTAAGATAGTCAAAGACTAGTCTGTAAGAACAAGTACAGCAAAGAGCAAAGACAGTGAGGAATTTTTGAACTTCTCTAGGGAACTCATTTGGGCTGAGAACCTTTTGAACTTCCTCAGATGCCTCAAACATGAATTTCCCTCTCTTCTTTCCCAAGAGCAGATTGAGACTAGTTTATAATCACTTTTAAACTGCAAACAGGGAAATTTCCCAACACCTCTTTTGACTTGTTGAGTGTTCAGCCAACAAATCTTTAACAAGATTAGGAAGGTGCCATATAAAACAAAATTTGAAAGTGTCCATCAAAGACCTTTTGGAATTTAAGTTTATTATAAGGTTCTCCAACCATAAGGGAGAACCTAAGCCAGGCTGGTAGATTCTATAATGAGTACATTTTGGAGGAAATGATTATTTGACAAATAAAATGAAGTTGGTAGTGGAGGTCTAGAAAACAGTTCTTCAAATAAAGATCAATAATCATCTTTATATATAGCAGCTACTTTATGGATGGGGCCTAATTAGAGTCTGCTATAATATAAGGTTGATTTAAATATTTTAAGCATAAAAGAAATACTTTCAAAATATGATTTGCTTCTTCAGGGAACTGTATTAACTCCACACACATGGAAACCCAGGGTTTACTTCATTTTATCTTTGGAAAGGCCAGCCGCCGTCTACCCCAAGATTATAGAGTGTTAGTTCATTTGCTAAATCAACCAAAATTTACTCCTGAGTCAATTTGTCCTACACTAAAACTGCTCCACTCTGAAAATCAAAGATTTACTATCTCAATAGCTTCAACTCTTAAACAACTCTTATACCAGTCTTCCCATGAGAACTCATTGTCATGAAGACCTCCAATCCATGGACCCCTCCACTTCCATTCTCCCCTCCTTTATTCCCTCAGGTTGGAATTCACGGGCTTCCATTACAGTCAACCTTTTACAAATACATTCTTTCTCAAGAGTTGTCTCTCCATCACAGTCACTTGGGGAAAAAAAAAAAAAAAAAAAAGCAGCCATTGATCTAATAGCCATTTGGCTTCACCATGTCCAAGATTATACAGCTGAGAATTGTTGAATAAAATCACACAAAAGGTGATGCAACAGCAGTCCAGAGTCCAAAGTCATTTCTCAGTAGCCTCAATAAAATTACTTCCTCTGTCTCTCTGCCTCTCTCTCCCTCTCTGTCTCTCTCTCTGCCTCTCTCTTTTTCACTTTCTCCTCTCTCTCTCTCTCTCTCATCTCTTTGATGCATCTTTCACATTTAGAAAAGTATGCGTGTTTTGTTCTAATGACTTCATTTGTAACCCTGTTTTGAGAATTATTATCCATGGCTCCACTTCCTGGAAAGACGGGCTCACACCTTTTCCTTAGTCCTCAAGCTCTGCAGCTCCTTGTCTCTGCTGTGCACATTACCGAGTACTTCACAGAGACAATCCTCAGACAGTATCTGATCCTCCTGTTTCCTTCATCCATACCTTGTTTCTCTCTTCTTGTGAAAATAGAGGAAGTGTTTTTTTCCTAGCCAATGAAGAATCTACCCATCTCAGCCTTCCAAGGACTTTCTTGGAGTGACCCCCCCTCTCTCCCCTGAATTCTTATTCACTCCTGTTACTGGCTCTTTTTGTTTACCCAAGCAAGATCTAGTACCTACCATTAAATAAAATAAAGATAAAAAGGAAGAAAACCTCTTGATTTTCTGTTCTTCCCCACATTTTCATATTTCTCTGCTCCTCGAAGGACCATATATGTTATGGTGCCTACTCATTATCTCTGATCTACGATTTCCACTTAAGTCATTTCAATAAGTCATTTCAATCTAGCTTTTTCCCTTACCATGCCACTGAATCTGATTGTGCCAAGGTCATCAATTACCTACCTACTGCCAAATCCAATAGATATCTTAATTCTACTACATACAAGTAGCAACTAAAACAGTTGACAGCTCTTTGCTTCCTGAAAGGTTTTCCTCTTAAGGCGTTCCCTGTACCATCTACTGTAGACAGAATTTGTACCCTTTAAGTTAGTATGTTGAAGCCAAACTCCCAGTGTGACTATATTTGCAGATGGTGTCTCTAAGGAGGTAATTAAGCTTAAATGAGGTGAGAAGGGTGGGGCACTGATTCGATAGGATTAGTGTCCTTATAAGAAGATATACCACATATGCTCAGAGGAAAGCCTATATAAGGACAAAGCAGGCATCTGTGGGCAGGAAGAGAGTCCTCACCAAAATCGCTCCATGCTGGCACCTTGATCTTGGACTTCTAGCCTCCCAAACTGTGGGAAAATAAATTTCTGTAGTTTAAGTACCACCCAATGTGTGGTACTTCACTATGGCATCCCTAGCAGACTGAGACATTGTCTTCTCCAGATTTTCTTCCAACTCTTTCACTGCTCCTTTATAATTCCAGCTCCTCTGCCCTAATGTTAACACGGAGATTTCTTACAGCTGAATCTTCATCTTCTCTCTTTATATCCTCCACCAAAGCAATCTCAAGCTTTTCCGTGGTTTTAACCACCATCTGAATGCTGATGACTCCCACAGCTGCAAACAGTTTAAATGTCATCTGACATCCCCAGAATTTCATATCCAACTCATTAAACTGGGAAAAGAAAACACTGAAAGATCTCATTGACTCCTAAAGTTTCTGCCCACAAGTGACACACTCTCCCATTCCCATTCAACTCATCAAGGCAGGTCACCACATCATGTGTGACTTTAGCATGTGCCTGGAAAAAGAGAGAGGATCAAAATTCATCACCAATGGCTACTATAACCCCAAACCTATTTCTCCTCCATGTGGCTGAGGTATCTATCTTCTCACACTCTGTTCACTCGGTTGCCAAAAGTTTGTTGGCACATGATTCCTTCCTTCTCATCCCCCACATGCAGTCCTTTGTTAATCCTTGACATCCTTCTTCCACAAATATCTAGACTGCAGTCCTTGCCGTGTCCGTGCCACCTACTTAGTCCAGATCACTGCCATCTCTTACCTAAACTAATACAACATCATTATAACGGAACTTCCCACCTCCTCTCTTTCTTTCCCTTGCCCTGAATTTTCTACTTTGCCCTTTTCCAATCCATTTTCCATATTCCACGTAGAATGATGTACTGGAGGTGAAAAAAGAAAGTCAACCATGTCAGTAGCTCCCATCACCATCTCCCAACATGTCTTGGACCATTTTTCTCACTCACAGTCCTCCACGCAGGCTGGCTTCACTTGCTTTACCATCTTCCTGGAATGCTTGCCTATGGCCGCTCACATGGCTATATCCTTCTCATCCTCAAAAACCAGCTTAAATACTATGCTCTCAGGCAGGATTTTCCCAATAATCTTATTTTAGCAGTGACACATACCCACCCCACTCCTTTATTTCCATTATAGAACACAGTTCCCGAATCTTTAATAGATTTGCAATTTGGTTGCTTTTACATGTGTTTATCTGTTATTTTTCTTCCCCCAGTTGACAAGATGTGTCTTTTTTGTTCTCTAGGATGTCCCTGGTATTTAGCTCAGGGCCTTAATAAATGTTCAGTGAATAGGTGACAAACGTCAACTGCGAAGCTCAGGCCAATGTTTACTTGAGCCAGAGGCAGATGTTAAATATGCTTGTCTACCTCTCTTACTACTTTGCTCACAGTGTATGTTCAGCAAGTAGAACAGACCTTGTCTACGGTATGTACCCAACAAATATTTGTTGAATCGATGAATGACCAAATGTGGTAAAATGTATCAGAAACAAATGTCAGATTATTTGCAGTCTTTATTGGCCTTTTCTTGGCCTTTGGCCATTGGAATCATTTATAGATCATACTGTGTATACTTAGACTAGATCCTGGTTACTGACCCATGAGCTTCATGTTTTCCTTAACTTGCTGCTGAGGGTCCAAACTGGAAAGAAGACCTTCCTGGAGGGCAGTTAAAAATTTCTAACTGAAGAACTAAGGATAATATTCTGACTCCTTTCTTTTAAACTTGATTGTTAATCTGATACTACTTTTGAATGTTTATAAACTGCCCCTGCTACAGGAAAATAACATGGTCATATCATATTTCATTCTTATTTCATACATATTGTGTTTTTCTTATTTATTATCCTGTTAATTAATTATAAATAAAAATCATTAAACATCAAATATTCTTATAATAAAATTATTGGTTGACATTTCCCTATTTCAGGCAGATTATAAATAATGATCCTGTTTAACAAGATAACATTTTGTTACTTTAGTGTTAATTTTTCCACTATTTGCAAAGTGGCATTGAGATGTATTTAGTGAGGCCATGAGAGGTATCAGCTTCCATGTACCTTGGCCTTGAACTATTTTCAGGCTAAAATTCTTTTATCCATGCTACATAGAATATAGCCTTTGGATTTGTGCCATCTATTTATCTATTCAATAGAGCAAATTTTAAATAATCATTTAAGCAAGATCCTGGCTTAGTTAGAAGACTAGCTATCAGATCATCTCAAACAAATATGAGATAATTTTCCAACTAGGTTGTATCTTTGGTGGGTTCTTCAGCTTCATGAAGACACAGAAACTATGCTCTTGCCCCATTTCCTGCCAAGGCAGCATGGAAATGTACAAACGTGACCTGTCAGCCTTCTGAACTCAGTTGAGAAAAATTACCATTCAAGACAATTTTCTCAAAGGACATCTGTTCCACCCATTCTTCCAGGTATTTCATAATGAAGATGGCAGTAGATCAACAATGGATCAGCAAAGGTCCATAATAGCAGAATTGCTTTTAAGTGAGTTGTTCTTGCTGTGACCTCATCTTCTGTATTGAGGTACACTTAGAGAGGAGCCCAGTGAAATAAATTGTAAGTCAACAGGAACTTGTTGCCAAGAGGTATTAATTGCATCACAGTGTTGGGTTTTTTTAATTAAAAAAAAATCCAGGAGATATTTCTATTGTTTTAAAGATCTTGAGCATTTTTTTTCAAATTTTGATTTTTCTTTCTGTCTTCTTTCGTCTCATTTTCAATTTATGTTTCTATATATTTGTCACCTATAAGTCATTATAAATATTTTCTGAAATAAAAATATGTACATACAGACACACATAATAAACACACACATATATACACACACACATAATGTATATATATAATACATAATACACAATATGTAACACATATAAAATATATGACTGACCCCTCTAGCAACTCTCTCTAATCAGGTTATTGGCCTTTTTTGAGGACAGTTTCTTTAACCAAAGAAATAAATCTACAATAATGCAGTTTTACCCCAGTGGAAGGCATGAGGGAGATATTAGTGAGTAGGAAGAAAAATAGCCAAGTGACACT
Source organism: Delphinapterus leucas (assembly GCF_059928025.1). Lineage (NCBI taxonomy): Eukaryota > Metazoa > Chordata > Mammalia > Artiodactyla > Monodontidae > Delphinapterus > Delphinapterus leucas. Next base: position 8,470,759 of record NC_143146.1, read on the forward strand.
CAAATTACAAGTTAGCTGTTACCTGTCCCATCTGATCACTGGACCATTCTAATGTACACGCAATTTTCAAAATCAATTTCATTCTCAACTTAAGGCAGAAAATTGGAGCTTAGCCTTTGCACTTTGATCCTCTTATTGACTTATCTTGGGACATCATTAAGCTATTTGGTAGCTTTCTTTTCCCATATTATTTCCTCTTTCATCTCTACTTCATAGTCAGAAACAGCCTACCCGGGAGATCTCCTAGATTTAAAAAATTAATCTATTCATAATTTGTTAAGGAACGTTTCCTCTGCAGGTAGCACAGCGCTAGACTCTGGGGGATACTAATGAGTCCAAGGCATAGTCCTTTTCCCTATGTCCCCCCAATAGTGTAATAGGTTCATATTCCCTGCTCTGTGGGTGACACATGAACAAATGCAAAACAGATAAGAAACAAAGAATCATTTTCTTAGGGAAGGGACTGTCTGAGTTGACATTTCAAGAAGGAAACCTGGACCCTGAAAAGTAGAGTGAATTTGGTACAGTTGGTTAAAAAAATGATGTAGAATTTCTGAGGAGTGGGGTTGAGAAGACAGGTTAAATAGAAGGTTGCAAATACAAGCATGTTATGCAGAATATCCATAGATAACTTTGAGAAGCAGTATAGCCTAATAATAATAATAACAATAATAATAGTAGTTAGCATTTCCTAAGCACCTAAGTTCACAGGTATTGGCTAATTAAATCCTCACAACAACCCTATGATTTAGGTGTTCCCATTTGACAGATGAGGAAACTGAAGTCCAGAGACGTTAACTTTCCCAAAGTCACACAAGCAGACAAATCATGGTGGCCCCAGAGTCCACCTGACAAGAGTTAACCCTTCATCCCTGCTGTGTACTACCTATGTGGCCTTAGTGAGTTATTTAACTTCTCTAGGGTTCAGCTGTCTCATCTGTAAAATGGGATTATATGGAAGTATCTCATAGGATTAAGAAACATTTACAGAGTTGTTAAATGCTCCTTAGTAAGTGCTTGCTATATGTTATTTATTATCGCCGTTATAATTTTCATCTGGGTTGCTCTTGCTGTTGTAACGCAGTGTCCTTCTAGTTAGAAAGGTAAGTTGAGGTTGAAATAGAGATTTATCCCAAACATTACAGGGCCCTGAATATCTGGTATTACCCACACCAAAGTGGATACTGGTGTCTGTAAGGTACCCAAGGACAGGAGTACAACTTGTTGCTTCTTTGTGTCACAAAGTCTGATGGAGAATTGAAAAGTAGATGCATACTAGATGCTGAATGAACAAATGGGTTCACTCATACTCCCTGCTTCTCGTGATGCATATTGGAAGGTCCACAGGTTGTCATGGAGCCTCGTGAGATAACTGAATGGTACATGTGGCTCTCCACCCAATGCAACATGGAACCAGAGAACTACTGGGACTACAGAAGGAAATGGGGAGGAATGAGGAATTGAACCTCTGCCCTTTGCACCTGGAGCATTAACTATGGGGAAGCTGCCAAAGTCCGTGATGCTTGGAGGTAAGTTCAGACAAATATCACCGAAGAATGGCTGCCCCTCCTTCCTGCAGGGCTGTCACCTGTGAGACACTTTTGCTGGTAATATTAACCGTAGAAGGAGAGCTGTTCTGAGGAGACTCAGAATTGCCAGCCTCATTCCCTGAGGATTTGAGATTTCACCACAATCAATGTGTTTACTTTGCTTCCTGTGTCTCTACCAGTGATTCTTAAAGTAGCCTCCCACTTTTACATATAAATCCTAATCTTGGCTGAGCTTTTTTTTAAGTAGAAATTTTAAAATAACAAAATATAAACACTAAAAATTTACATGTAACACACTTCTAGATAAAATTATGGAGTGGTAAAGGCAAATCCTAGACAAAGAGTTTCAGATCACGAAACTATACTGTTTTTTGCCCAATGCAGTACAAAGTAAGTCCAGTGAGTTTGTCATAGACTATATTATTTTCAAGAAATCCATCTTTGATCCATAAACGTACAGCCCTCTCAAAGAATTTCCAGAAACACTGAAATGGAAGCAAAATCAGGAAGGCAGATCAGTGGCATGAGACATGGTACAGAAAAGCAATGTTATTTCAATCACAAACATTTGCTAATGTCTTGAACTTCTAACAGCTTCCTTAACCTCACGCTCTACTCCACTGTGGTGTGTTCAATATCTTTGCACGTTTGGAAGCGCAAAGCACTAATTTCCATGACCCTTTTATTATAGGAGCTGAGGAACAAGGATGATTGGTGAGGTGGTAACTTAAAAGCCATTTAGAAAGATGATGGCTTTTAAGGTAGTGTGATGTCAGGCTGAGAAGTTATGCTCACACAGGACATTAATGCTTTAAGGAACTGCAGGAGTCCATTAGGAATTGCTTGCCGCAGCAAATTGCTTGCTGAATTTTAGCCCCTTCTTCCTAAAAACACACTACTACTAGGTGTAATAATTTGAGACATTTTGTTAATGCATATGCTACTTTTAGGAAGTGGGATTTATTCTTTCAGGTCACTCACTCTATAAGCCAATTTAGGAATCTTTTTGTAAGAAACAGTGCTCTCTGTGATTTCCAACATTTGTTTTTTGGTTTATAGGAAAAGCCACATCAGCTTTTATGGCAGAGCATTTCATTTAGCCAAACAGTCACCATTTCAAGAAATTTTTCTGAGTATGTGTGTTACGTGCTGGGTTGTAATGGTTAGCAAAAATGGGCCACAGCTCTCTACTCATATATTTTTACATTCTAATGATTAAGATGGGTATTAACAGCATAATAACAAAAATGAATTTGCAACTGTGGTAACTGCTACAAATGAGATGTATGATAATATCTAACAGGTGGGGATAGTAGGGATTCTTGTTTCGACCTGGAAAGAATAGAGAATATTATAATAGTCAGTGGGAGCCTCAATCCAGGATAGATGTCAAAGATAACGAGAAAAAATTACAGCCTCATTTAGAATCTGAAGTCAAAGACTGTATGAAGCATTTTCGTATAATAAACAAGAAAAGTTCCCATTGGAAATCCCCTTTTAGAAACACACACATGAACCTTTACTCTCTACATCGTTATCCTCCTACCCTACTGCTGAAAATTCAGACCCTGCTTATCATAATAGCCGAAACTGCAGTTTATCAGAATAAAGGTACAATCTAAAATGGATTTTTTTTAAAGTCCTAATAAAAAGTCACAACTAGGGCCAGAGACTCTTTTTTGTTTGTTTGTTGTTGTTTTTGTTTTGTTTTGTTTTTGTTTAGTGAAAACTAGAAGTAAGTCTTAAATTTAGTGTTCTGCTTGCTTGTCCAAATTTGGTCCTCCTAACCAAAACTCATAAAAGAACAGACAAGATAAAGTAAAAACACAACCATCATTCTCATAACTTCACCTGTCCATCAGTCGGTGATAACAGAATTCCTTTTCATTTTTCTTGTAGACATCACCAATGAAGACACACATTCCTAAATGACCATCTTAAATGGCTGCCCTAGAAATAAAAGCCAGACACTGTGTACAGAAAAAAATCCCTTGCTTCTGAAATCACTTTCATGCTACAACACATTTCACTGTCTAGATTTATGGAGCTGTCCGAATTCCCATAATAATCATGGGATAATGAATCCCTTTGGCCAGGTAGTTTCAGGTTCTAAAATGGATTATTTGTTTTTAGGAGAAAAAAAAATGAGTGGACACAATATTGATGGCTAGCTTAATCTACTCCTTGTTTTTCTTTTCTTTTGTTAAAATGTTCTGTGATTATATCGGCAGCACTCATAGTTTTTATACTAAGTGATAAAACTCAAAATAAAATGGCACATCTGTGTTCCTGCCAGGGAATTTTTAGTCGCTGAAAAAAGTGTAAGTTTTGTCTTAAAACCAATCACTTTATGATGTATTTTCTAAAACTAAAATGCATTCATCTTACACTTGAAATGTATACCATAAATGTAATTCATTTTTTTCAACCATTAACACACAGAGGAGGTTTGAATCAAACAAAGCAAGCAAATCAGGCCCCTTCTCAGCCTTCTGGAAACCGCAAAGTCTTAATAGTAGACTTATTCATGCCTACTTTATTAATTTATAAGATTTTAATCTTACGTAGATCACTTATCCAAACATATGCAGTCATTCTGGCACAATGTGGAATTTTCTGCTGTTTGGAAAGAGCACAAATTAAAGCTCTGCTCTATAGAACATTGCTCACCTTTAGAGCTGGATGGAACTGGCAAAGCGAGAAGGGAGCCAGGTCTCCAACCCCTGGTAGAGGTCATATCAAGGGTATTGTGAGAATCCGTGGAGCCACTGCAAGCAAATTGATTGAGCCAGTATTTTTTGGTCTCATTTTATTTCTTTAATTTTCAGATCCATTCTAACCACACAAAGTAATCCCAAAACTTCAGAGAAAAAAATAAATGCTTTCCTTCCCTCTTTATCTCTGTCCAGGTCTTATTTTTATCATGAGTAGTACTGGAAAATTACACTTTGAAAATCAGGTTAGGACTTAGAATGCCCTAAGAAACTATAGTGGTTTGAATTATGCTTTACTTGCAAACCTCCTACACACAGAAACTTTGTCAGAAAATGTGAGCAACGTTCAAAACAGTGATTTAAACAGATGTAACTAGAAGTGATGTTAACACAGCCACGGTCAAGAAGAAATAGATTTCATCCTGAGGTCTACACACAGTCAGCCCTGTTGGCACTATGCTTTGCTTTCTATTTCTGTCATCTCATAGCAAGCTCCCTATCACCCCATCTCTGATGGCTGTACCTAAGCCTGATCTGTTTGCCTTATCTGTTTTATCACAGCCAAGGGCTGTGCTGCATTGCCGGCAACTGGTTTCCAGATGTCCTGAGGTAATTTCTCTCCTGCCCTGTTTGCAGTCACCCTGGTCATCCCATAATAGAGCTCTGCCATCTACCCATGCACATTTCCAGCTCGGCAAAAACTGAATTGCAGGAGGTATAGCTTCAAAGTTGGACGCATCCAATGTTACAAATGGTTCTTGGTTGACACTGATGAAACTCCTCAAATGTCTGATGGGACATTGGTGACAAAGATAAATGTCATAGGCGTGTGTGTGAGCCGGCATTTGTGCGAGATGAGAAAAAGTGAGTTTGAAACTTTAACATGTAGGTCACCTCAAGATGAACATTTATTTCAACCATTATCAACATTTAATTTTTTTTCAGTTGAAATAAGGACAGTTGTCTACATTATTTGCTTAAGAAAATGCCAGCTGCCACAATGGCATAATAATATTTACTTATTAAATGAGATAGTATGTTGGCTATTTCGAATCATCTTTTATGTAAAGGTGACTTCTCTGAGATCTTGCAGTGCCCTAGACTAGATGTATTTTAAATATATAGTCATTATTGATTCACTTGGCTGTGTATGTCAGATCATAAGTTCTAATGGACAAAACACATAAAGAGATAAATAAGTAAATGAATGAGTAAAGGGACAGATGCATTCTCTCATTCATCCCACTGTGCTACAGCTTAAAGAAAACTACAATTTAGTATAGGCCATCATTGTTAGTACTATTATTCCTTTCTCTTACCGAACATCTAGTCAATTACTAGGACCTGCTGCTTGTGCTGCCCAATTTTTAAAATAATACGTGTTACCTCTTTCCCCACTATGCTACTGAAATCCAAGCCTTCTTCACTTGGACCCCAACTCAAGTTTTTTTTTTTTCCCTTTGAAATTCAGCTTTCATAAAACACCAGTGATATTTGTTTTTCCAAAATGCAAACTTAATCATGTCATGCTCCTCCACGGGCTTCATCACTTGCTTCCAGATGGCACACAAGGACCTCCAGGGCCTGACCCGCCTACAGGCACAGCTTCATCTACTATTTCCCCTCTGGTGGTATAAGCTCTAAGAGCAGTGTCTGCCCTTCCACCTGCCCTGCTTCTTGGCTCCGTGCCTTTGTCACTGTGCACTCTTCCCCCAGCCTTAAACTAGTCCTGTGCCTCAAGGTGCAACTCAGGTTTCCTCCAGGGAGCTCTGCAGCCCTCTGTGGATGCTACTCCAGTAGGGCGCCCCCATACTGGCGTACAGGCCCCTTAGCACTCACACCACACCATTGGCAGGAGAAGTTGCTGCAGTTAGCTCCAACCCCACTGACTGTGCAATTAGCATGGATATTTCTTATTCATCTCTATTCCCTTCACTTGACAAAGTGCCTGACTCACAGGAAACACAGAAGGAATGGAGACAGAACTCAGTTGAACCTTGTGAAACAAGCTGGCCCGTCTCTGTTCACCCAAATTAAAAATCGGTTTCTCCAAGTGTACCTTTATGTTTATAAATTTAAAAGTAATGAAAGTCAGATTTATCATCCTCATTTTGGATTTGTCTAGTTCTCCTAAACAACAAACTGAATGGAGGCCATTTAAACCACCTTCCATTTCCTGAGAGGTCATTGATTTTCCTGGAAGTTGTACAGGTAATAATGTCCTAACCAAAGCTGACTATATAATTGGTCTGTCTTTGCTTTGGTAGAAAAGCAAAAAGTCAATTAAATTGTTAGTTTCAATATTTTTTGCAATGTGGGTATTTCAGTCCTACACACACATTTAAAATTAAACATATATTTATTATCTGATAGCTCAACTTATTAATAGTAAAACATGTGAAATCTCCAAAAGCAGAAAACTGGTAACCAATCCAGAGCTCTCCTTTCATTTTTGGCAGGAAAGTTGATCCCCGTAGTCAGGAGGAACATTCATGTGTGTTTTTGCTGTTGAGGACATAGCTGCTCCATCCTAAATCTGGCCTTAGTCACAAAGGTTGAATTGAAATAGAAATTATGTGGCACATCGATAAGAATTGCAATGGTAAAATATTGGCCAGAAATTATGCCAAAAGCAGGCTTTCCCCACAGATAAGGGAGAAAGTCCAATTCAAACCTTGCAGCCTTTGTGTCTCAACGTACAATAGGTACCAACTGTACAGATATCACCAGCATAACAATAGACTATAATCACTCTGTAACATAAATCTTTAAATGGATCCTAAGCTTCTGAATTAAAGGGAGTCATGGAGTATCAAAGAAAAGGGGTGGTGCCTCTGAAACATAAAATAAGGAAATGACATGAAGAGTCATTTATTAAATCCACCCTAGACATAAAGGGGGCACCATAATAATCATTGAGCGATGGCTGCAATCAGTTCTTTGTGACAGGCCATCGAGATCTAAAATGAAAAATTGAATTATTACTAAATAAAAGGATCTGTTTCCATTGTTGAATTTATTCACATATTTAATACAATTTAGTTATCTTTGCAGTTATATCGAAGGTCAAAGAATAAAACTGAAGCATTTTGCCTATTGCGAAGATGCCCCTTGGCTCTGGGGAGTAGGTATCTCCTGGATTTAGAAGAAGGTTAGATGTCTTATTTAGGCTTGTATGAGAGTAGACATTTCTAAGGAAGTACAGAGATCCAGTGGATGGAGAGATATAGAGATGGAGACAGAGACAGAGATACAGATACAGACACAGATAGATAGATGGATGAATTAGTTCAAATGATTGTGGAGGATCTCATGATTATGCAGGCTGATCTTCTGTCTGCAAGCTGGAGACCGAGGAAATCCAATGGTTAGCTCCAATCCAAAGTCTGAAGGTCCAAAGCCTGAAGGACCAGAAAAGTTGATGGCGTAAGTCCCAGTCCAAGGGCAGAAGACTGACGTCCCAGCTCAAGTAGTCAGGCAGAGAGCAAATTCTCCCGTATCCTGCCCTTTGCTCTATTCAGGCCTCCAACGATTTGGATGAGGGCCAACCACATTGAAGAGGGCAAACTGCTTTATTCCGGCCACTGATTCAAATGTTCACCTCATCCAGAAATGCCTTCACGTACACACCTAGAATAATGTTTCGCCAATATCTGGGCACCCCGTGTCCGGGTCAAGTTGACACATGAAATTAACCATCATGCCACGTGAGCCCTGCTGTGTTCTCCCTGGACTGTCTTGGCCCCACTGGGGCTTCCTGTCCCCTAACACTATCAGTACCACTTTACTTCTCTCTCTCACCAACCAAGCTTTTATGGTGTTGTGTTCACTAACCCTGAAAAGGAACCATTCTCTTTTCCTGAGAAAAAGAAAATAAGACAGTATGTATCTGATGTCTAAACACACACTGACCAAGAGCAATCTTGTTCTGAGCCCCTCTTTCGCTGCGGGACAACCCAGAGATGAAGAAGTCACCTCCCACCAACTGTTTCATTTTAACTGACAACACACAATACACTGTTCTCTTATAAATAATACAGCACGATATGTAATGGAACATAATGCACAAAACATTACCTCAACAACTACCAGCTTGCTCTTGGTATTGCTGAAATATTCTTGTTTTCTGCTTTTAGTTATTTTATGTTTATTTACATATTTTTTTCTGATTATATCCACTGTAACACATATGATTACAAATTCAATTACTAAGAAACTTTATAGGAGAAAAGATTTAAAAATAAAACACTGGTGACCCTATGACCATCATTTGAAATTGGAATTAATTTGAAATTAGTACATCCTAAACAAACAAGCAAGTCCCTATGACTCAGGGAACAACTGACATTGCATTCAAAAATGGTTCTAGGTCTCAAGGAACACTGTCTCTAAGGATTTCCTTTTTCTCATTTTCCAGGTAATTTACTAAAGGCCTGAGAAGGCCTTATCTTTTCACCAGTTTTCATTTAGTTTCACAGACTTCTCTCCTCTCCTACATGAAGGATTATTAAGAAGGAAAGATTGAACAAATAATTTTTAGATGTATGCTTATCAGTGGTGTCAAACATCTCTAAGTCATTTTCCTTTCTTCTTAATTAGAAAATCTTTTCCAAATAAAATATCTTGAAAGTTACTTGATATGTTTTCAACATTGACCAGGTAATGAGAGGAAAGTCTTTGTGACGTTGTGGCCTCTTCCACTACAAGTGATTGTGTGGAATCATTTATTTAAACGTAAAACCTGAAGAAAGCGTTGGTCCACTGACATCATCTGTGGAGTCCCTATACTAGAAGTCCTTTATAGCTTAGTACTTTATACTTTACAGTGAAATGACTAAATGTCTAATGAAACTTTGGGCACAGAGTGATCATTCACTTTCGAAGAATAAGGGGAAACATTTTAAAACCTTGAGGAATGTAAAAGTTAAAAATTTACCCAAGTTTCTAAGTTCCATTCTGTCCTTGGCTGGCACTCAATGAGATTTCTACTTGATACATACTGCACGTATGTATCACTAAAACAGGGTCTCCTTAAGTCAGGGAATCCTCTTCCTGTTTACAGCTTTAACCCAGAGACTAGCAATTTATAGGTGTCTGATAAATATTTATTGAATAAATAAAAGTACATCAAAGATGGAAATGTGTTTTCCTGATGAGAAGTCAATTTCTCTCTGTTCAGTTGACCTATATGAGACCTTTCTGTTGAGAACTATGTGTTCTCATTGAAACGTCAACATACTTGAGTTTCAAGAGCACACAATATTCCAACTATGAAGGGTTTAATTTATATATCTAGTGAAAAAAAAAGAATGTACTAAAAGGTTGCTTAATTTGGCCAAAAAATAAATAAAAGACCCACAAGACTTTTGTCAAAATAGTGTCTTTTAAAAAAAATTTTTAAGCCCACACTTAAAGCAATGATACTGAAAGAACTTTTTTATTCTCTATTAAGAAGTAATGTAATTATGAACGTTCCTGATTAACAAAATTGTGGGCACATTCTGCTTCATCAAACGTGTTTCATTAAACAATCAACTTCATTTTTTTCTTCCACAGCTAAGTTACAGATAACATCATTGTGAGTTGTCTTTAAAAGCTATCCCATGTTTTCTGACTCCAAAACAGCCAGTACTGTTCACTCTTGATCGTCTGCCTTGAAACAGTTCTCAGCGTATTAGTACCAGAGAGCAAGAGAACAGCTGAAATCTCCAAACCACCCGAAGACATCAGCAGTCTCATGCCTATAACAAGTCACTTTGTATCCCAAAGCTCCCCTAGGGTAAATGAAGTCCAGATCGTGCAGGTACTGTGAAGGGAGGGAGTTTAAAATTTTTATTTCGGTATTTTACGTTTTACTTGTAATTAGTTTATAGTCCTTAATTTTGAGACTATATATATAGTATGGTCTTTTCTCAATTTTTTCCATTGCTTAGGTTATTTAAAAAAAAAATTACCACTGAACAATATTCTTCCATAGAAAGAGTTTTGCATGTAGGGGGTTAAAGCTTGGATCTGAATAATGTTCAGGTACTAACTGAAAGCAGTAGGTGCCTACTGTTGTTTGCTCCAGACAGCACTTCCTTCTTCTGGGTCATATGCTCTCCCCCTTCTTTCACGGTGTGTTTTGGTTGCACTCTTAAAACCTCCTGTGCCTCCTGCGATCTAGGGACAGGCTGCTGGGCCCCTCTGGGCTTATAACAGAACCCACCTCCTTGACAAGAGTTGATTGGTTCTGGAATACGCACTTGACCCAGTCTCAGCCAATCACCCCATTCCCTGTGATGTCTGAACTTGGAAACAAAAATTAGGAGCCCTATTCTGCCTGGTGATAGAGGTGGGAAATGTCAAGTCCCCAGGCTTCTGCTTAGCACAGAGGAGGCCCAGTCTGAGAAAAGAGGTGAACGTGAAAAAAGCAGCCAAAGGGAGAGCTGGGAAATGAGTCTGTTGTCCCGGCGTTCCTGACCCTGGTGTCATCAGAGACCAGGCTTGGCCACACCTATTTTAACCCTATTAGCCTATACTTCCCCGTTTTCGCCTAAGTTAGTTCACGTTTTATTTGAAACCAATTCATCAACTAATTCATTGTGTAACAACCACAGTGATACATATTAGACAACGATGTCTATTAGACAGTGCTAATCACATTCCATTGATCATCTATCTAAAACCTCACATTTGTATGACATCTACATTTAACTCGCTTGTAAAGGTATTTAAACTTCCATCCAGCACTAAAAACAACAAAACTGCTTTCTCTCTTGAATGAGATTTCCTAGTTTCAACTAAAAAACAATAGCAGGGACTTCCCTGGTGGCACAGTGGTTAAGAATCCGCCTGCCAATGCAGGGGATGTGGGTTCAATCCCTGGTCCAGGAAGATCTCACATGCCGCAGAGCAACTAGGCCCGTGCACCACAACTACTGAGCCCCGAGCGCCACAACTACTGAAGCCGGTGCGCCTAGAGCCCGTGCTCCGCAACAAGAGTAGCCACTGCAATGAGAAGCCCGCACACCGCAACAAACAGTAGCCCCCGCTCACCGCAACTAGAGAAAGCCCGCGCACAGCAACGAAGACCCAACACAGAAAGGAAGGAAGGGGGGAAGGGAGGAAGGGAGGAAGGGAGGAAGGAAGGAAGGAAGGAAGAATTTTTTTAAAAAAACAACAGCAGCAAAAAAAGGGCATACGTTTACTCAGTTTGTTTGTGTTTTTGTGGGATTTTCCCTTAAGTTTCCTTATTGCTGAGCTGCCAGCAGTTTCTCCTGATCTTTCTTCTTGTCAGAATCCCATAGTAAATATTCACTTAAGTAGCACATTTTGAAGCATATATTTATAAATCTTAGTCTTTTCTTGTCTTCTCATTTTCTACTGGAAGAATGAGTTTATAAGCAATGACCTCAAAGACTTCCAGAAACTTTTAACTCCAGCACCAATGGCTCCTCCAGCACCTCGATATTTGTGCAATGCTAATTTATTATACTTTTCTTTTAAAATGTCACCCTCTGAAAAGCACGCATCTTTTCCTGAGTCAAAAGTTATGGAAAAGAGAAATTGTGTTTTGTTATTAAGAAAGCGAAAGGTGATTGATCATAACAAGGTGAAATCTTTTCCCTACCTAGGTATATTTCCCCAGAGAGCTTTCATTTAAAGTCCTGGAGTCATGTTTTCAAATTTCCAATGATTCAAAGTGAATTCTTACAGCATTGCCAGACCTGGCAAACCTTACTTGATATTTCACTGCCGTATTATCAATCCAGTCCTGGAGAAAGTAGGGAGAAGACACCACTCAATTTCGCCTCCTTCCTAAGCAAGCTTCTCTGCCAGGCAACATGTCTGGGTCTTTGGATTCTTATCATGCCCAGGAAAACAGAGAAAGTAGAGCAAGAGATGGTTTCCAGAGGAACCTAAAGCTCTCTTTACTTAGGTTACTCATCCTTGCTGCATTACCGAGGGAAACAGCACACCACGAAATAGGGTCTTGCAGCTGCAAAAACCATGCAATTAAAGTATGAAAACAAAAGTCCAAACTGCAGGCTATTAACGTTTTCAAGATAATGGCACCTAAGCATATAAGCAGTGATTTTTCAAATATGTGTGGCACCTTCCTGGCAATTACACACCGTAGAATACGTGCTCATTTTCTTTCCATTGGTATTTTTAAAGAATATGCCAGTAAATCACTGCTGCCTAAAAAGTTTCCAGCTCAGAAACCTGGGTCTCCCATTATTGCTTCAAATTTCCCATCTCAGTGTTACTGTGCACATCAGACCAAAGTCTACCCGATAGTTCAGCTGAATTCCAAACAGAATTGAAAATAGATTTTAATGGTCGACTGTAATATGTGTGTGTAGGTATCTCAACAGGAAAAAGGTCTATTAAATATTCATGGAAATCATTTTTTTTGGTCTCCAAACAGCACAGTTCAAATTAAACAGCCCTCACAAGAAAGACTGTGTCATAACAGGTAACTCCCTACGACTGCGGAGGTTCTCAGACTCTTTTTAGAGGTGCCCTGAACAGATGGGAATGGTTACAGGCCTTTCTAGCCTAGCACTTAGAGCAAACTTTCCAGCAATCTGTCGTGGTTTTGGTGTTCTCAAAGACCTTTTAAGTCCTGGCAAAGGAATCTGCTAAATGATGTTTACCAATCTATGCCTTCTAATTTGTAAACACATATTTTTTTTAATACACAGCGTCTTTCAACAGTTAAGGGGAAATTAGAGTAACATGAGCTGTATAAAGCTTGTGTTGTTCTGGTGGTGTTCTTTCTGTTCTAAGGGTGGCCTCCCTTCATGAGACAGAAACCCCAGCAATAAGACTGCATGTGCCACTTCTGTTCAACGACCGTATTTTTCCTTCCAGTTAACGCTTTGATTTGTTCAACGCTACCATAGAATAATATGCAAAATTTCAAGTCCTCTCCCCCACTGCTTAATGGATGAGAATGTTCCCTGCACCAGCTGAGATCTGCATTATTTCCAAATTGTGCAGGCTGGGGTGGTAGCTGGAACTGGGGGGACAGGCAGGGAGGTTGTCTCCTAATTACCCAATTTGCCTCGGCTGCATTTTCATGCAGAGTTACACTGGAAGTCTCCTTTTTTGTTTCAGTAAGGAAATGAGTTCGATTCTCTTTTTCATGGGAAAAAGCAAGAAAACAATTACGTACTCTATGCTTCAACTTTGAAATGGTCCCTTCCTACTCTCATGTAAGAAAAAATAAAGTGACTTAGTGCTAGAATGTTGAGTTTGACTTGGAGAAAAGTGTCTGAATCAGGTGAACTCTTCAATTCTTTTTCTTTTGTACAAGACCCCTGTAAAATGATATGATAAGATTTCCAAAGGCTGTTTTACCCATGAGCCTCCAGAAATGTTTCAGGACTATTCTCCCATGACCTGTGGTTGAGCTGATGCGCCAAAGCCCTTCCTCCGGGTGGCACAAGAGACAGAGACCAGAGTGTGCGCTCAACTGCGCTGTCATGAGAAGGGGCCACAGATAAGAGGCTCAGTTGAAAGTTACAGAACCAAGACTAGATGCAGTTCTGCTGGCTAAACAGAAGCAACTGAAGTACATTTTCACAAAACATTCTCAAAGGTCGCAGCACTCATTAACGTGAGTATAGGTAAGTCAGGTTTGAACATACTTTCCTTGATAATATTTATAATACATTAAAGGAAAAACTGTTTTATTGCCTTTGCTGAAGGCTTAAGAGGAGAAGATTCATATTGACCTAATAATTATTATCTTTTCCTCTGGGTTCTTAGAGGAGAGGAAAACTAAGTGCAAGTATAAAAAGAAATTATTTAATTCTACTCACTTCCAATGGCCTGGGTGATCAGGCTCCAAATCAAAACAAAAAGTGTGTGTGATTCACTTCTTACTCCACACAATTGATTAGAAAAACATAAAATAAATTTACTTCAGTTATTTACTTCAATTTAATCTAATATCCAGGGTGATTTTAATTAGGATGATGGATACATTTTGAAACTACAAAAATCAAAGCAACTCCTTTTAACATCCCAAACTGGTGGTGGAAATTGTATTTCTCCTCTCTTCTTTCTAAGCTCATGGGAGCCCTGGGTGTTATAATGAGTGACAGGACGTCCCCAGCAGACTCTTCTGTCGTCACCCAAGGTACCTCCTCTGTGTGAACCCTGCAGGGGGAAGCAGGAGACAGCATGTGTGGTCTGGCCAGCCTTTCAACTCCCTGCACTCCCAGAAGGCCAAGTGATCCATGACCTTGGCATAGGTCTCCACGTCCCCTGAAAGAAGTGATGCCGCTCAGGCCCCGGAATCTCACTGCTGGTTACAGGTGGAAGTTACAGAGAAATGATGAAAGGCGCATCTGAGCTAGGAAACCATGAAAACGAGGCAGTGAGCCTCTAAAGCTAGCGCTGCCTTTCCCCATCAACTGCAGTTATTAATAAAATTTGAAATCTATGAAACACAAAGGGGTTTCTCCTTAAAAGACCCAGCTGCCCTAGAGAAAGAAAGATAATATAAAGGTAAAGTGAGGAAGGACCCTTAGAAAGCTGAAAGCAGTCTGGTGAAGGTACTGGATCCAGACCAACCCCCCTTACCTGGAAGTTACAGGTGGGAAAGTCGGGACGTCCCTGCTTCCTCCCTCAACTAGACAACTACTGGGGGAGCCACAGGGGCCAGGGTGGACAGGAAGATGCTGGGGTCGTCCCTGAAGCCAGGAGCACAAGCAGCAACGTGCTATCAAGAGTCTCTTGCTGGCCAGAAAACATCAAGGCAGTGACCTGGGGCAATCAGAAAATGGCGCCAGGGAAGAATCATGACCATCGAATGATGAGCACGCGTGCCACTCTCAAAATGTGCCAGTACCCGGCTGCCACACAACGGCCGCCAAACCTGCACGCGCTGGCCACTGGGTGCTTCATCTCCGTCCATTTTTCCCCTCAGTGACTCCACTGTACCCTCCCATTCCTAGAAAGGCCAAGTTCATGGCCATTCTATGCCATAGGTACTTGCCATTCCTTCCGATTGCAATGCTCTTTATGTTTCTGCCCACACACCAGCCCTTCAGAAAGGCATCCCCGGGCCCTATGTTTATAAGCCTCCTAGCCCCACCACCCTCTAACTCCCGGATGTGCTGGGTTGAATGGTGACCCTCATACTCCCCCAAAAGATATATGCATGTCCTGGGACCTGTGAATGAGAGCTTCTTTGAGAAAGGGACTTTGCAGGTGCAATTAATAAGGCC
Source organism: Delphinapterus leucas (assembly GCF_059928025.1). Lineage (NCBI taxonomy): Eukaryota > Metazoa > Chordata > Mammalia > Artiodactyla > Monodontidae > Delphinapterus > Delphinapterus leucas. The sequence continues at coordinate 8,486,248 of NC_143146.1, forward strand.
GTGTGAAGACAAAAGCAGAGATTAGAGTTACGCTGCACAAACCAAGGGCCACCTGGAGCTACGGACACTGGGGAAGAGGCGAGGAAGGGTCCCTACCAGAGCCTTGGAGGGAGCCTGGCCCTGCCCACACCCCTCCATTCTGGACTTCTGTCCTCCAGACCTGCAAGCAAATACACTTCTGTTGTTTTAAGTACAAGTGACTTAATAATATGTTATAATAATACTAGTCACTTGATGAGACTATGTTGAAGTATGAACGAACCTTCTGGGTGTTCTCGTTGGGGGCAATTCTGTGGGTGGCCTCTGGATTTTGTTGCTATGATTTTTACCCAACCGTATGCTCAGTTTGGCTGAGAATATACTGCTGTTAACACATTTACCTACACCTCCCGTAACCATGTTGTCACAGGAAACTCTATGAGTCTTTCAGAGATCATTTTCAAATTCACCCATTTTGAGATGTTGCCATTCATGAAATACCACTGTGGTTCAATATTCCAACTAAGTCAAATCCAGTATGACAAATTCTATGTGGAGAAAGCTCCTGACTTCCAGAAAGATAGCACTCGCTGTATATTGTTAAAAGGAATCCACTGCACAACATTTTCCAGTTTAACCTCACCATGGTGATTTGGGTTTGTTCTTTAACTTCTGGACACAGCCAGCTCACGGGAGCCTGCTCTCTCGGTGTCTCATGCTTCAAGAGACACCGTCAAGGTGGGCAGGTGTCTGCTCACCAGAACTATAAAGACACGAGAGCGATGGGACAGAAGAGCTGTCAGGTGATAAGCAGAGAGATGGGGCACAGTGTACAGAGGCTCTCACTCATGTCAGCGTGGGGACATGCAGCCTGTCCTAGGTGGGGCAGGTGAAGGAGAGGAGGAGGTGGGAAGGCCTGGATTCTCCTTGGGCTGAATGGGCTCAACTCAGGCCTCACTGAGCATCACAGCACGGAAGAAACAGCAAGGAGAGAAGGCAGCTGGAACTACTTTAATGACATAAGAAACTGGACAAGAGAATGGGGAAAATAATTAAAAGCAGAATAGTGCAAAGTGGAACTCATATTAAGGGTGGGAGAAATAGATGTTTTACTTTTCAAAGACAAGAAGGACTGACTAGGGGACGCGGGGTGGAGAGTAAAACACGGAGGAGAAGAGTGCTTACGGAATGTCCACGAAGGACGGGCATTTGATAGCCCTGATTTAGGGCAACTGGCATTCTGGCCTTTTATTCCTACCTTACAGATCATGACACTGAGGTTCAGAGACACCAAGTGGCTCCCTCGAAGCCACGGGGAGAGCCCTGAATGTCTCAGAGTCATGGATTTCCACTGCATCACACTGCAGCCTACAGAAGAGTACAAGCACTAAGGACTTGGTCTTTGTGACATGAATTGGCTCCATTTCCCAAAATAATTCCCACCTTATGACTAAGAGACATAAAATTTGCCAACATCCCTTTTCTCCCTCCCACACGGAATGGCCAACACACAAAAATAAGCAATTGTCCATGTACCTAGAACCTTGGAAATACCCAGAAAGGGAGCTATGATGTACTAGAGAAAACACTTGACCCAGAGGCAGGATTCCTGTATGCCAGTCATAGCCCTGCCTCTGACCAATTAATTATGTGACTTTGAATAAGACACTTAAGCATTCAGAGACTCTGCCTCTGTGCCAGATTGATTGGATCAAAATATGGAACAGTTATTGCACATAAATAGAGCAATGGGCACCTACTAGGTGTTCAATAATGTCTGTAGGTATTATTGCTACTGGTATCACTGTTGTGTATGAAACGACGCCTTCCTGCAGTCATGCAGTGAATGTGTGCATTGCAGGCTCAGTGGTCTGGGTCCTGGTGGCACACAGAGATGAAAGGAAGCTCTCAGGATCCAGGGAACGGCAGGCAGCACTGGACAGAATGCTCAAATAGGTCGAAGCAAAGAACTGGAGAAGAGTTGAAGCCAGAAGTTCATCTTTGGCTCCCCAGGTCAACATACGTAAGCCATGCTGTGTGAGACAACGAATGAAGACATCTCAGGGTCGGATTTGATAGCTGTTCATTTATGTACATCCTTCATCTCTTACCAAAGCCTTTCTGCCATGAGGTGGGAAGTCATTTTTAGATGGAAACATTTTAAGAACACTGGCCTGGATACCCACTGAAAAAGTTATACCTTTGAGTTTATTAGAACTTGGAATATTTTTTAGTAAAATTCTTTTACTTTAATGATATGAACAAAAATCAAACCGTTAGTCTGGCCTGCAGTACACGAATTACAAGTTTCAGCTTTATTGCTTCTCTTTATGTAAACTTCTTGTTCATTTATCAGCACATTTATCGCCACATCTTCTGTGATACTCAAGTGTCATGGTCCACATCATTTTAATTGACTAAATTATCCAAGACCTTTGCAGACTTTGTCAGTTGAGCCACACTGTTTGCTCAGAATGTTAAAATAAATGTCGTTTCAGATGATCTCTAAAAGTTGAACACATCCATATTTTTTCTTATTTTAATCAAGTTAACATGTCCACGGTTAAAAAGAAAATTAATAGGAGAACCTAAAATAAACAGCAACGCTCTCCTAAGCCACTTTATTCTACCCCTTTGTCCTCCTGAGAGCCAATCACTTGTTCATGCTTTTTCTCTGTGTTTTTCTTTATTATATTCATAAATGTTAATAATTTTTACACCACTACTTCTATGTAGGCATTATCTACTGACTCCAGACCACGGAGGCTGTGAACTTAGCTAACTGATAACTTCTCATAATTATTTTTTTCTCTCCACCTTTTGAAAGCTGTATTACAATACTCTATCTCCAGTAACTCCATTTGTAAGATCAAATAATATGCTTATACTGCTGTTCACTGTTCTGCCAATGGCGAACGCGATCCCTGAGTCCTTAGCCTGTGAAATAGGATATTATTGATGGAACTTTATCTCCCCCTTCCCAACTCCCAACTCTCATCTTCAGTTAGCCACAAACTTTTACTTCATCAAGATTAATAATATTTTTATTCTGGCCTGAAATTATGGTTAATTCGGAGGCTTGACTACAGATTAAGCACTAAAGTTCAAAATCAGTAAAGAGTATTTACACTTTCTAGTAAATATTACTCCCTGAGGACCCATGCTAGACAGAGGTCAAAACATTTCCTTCCCCCTGGGTCAAATGTCATGACACACAACCCACGCAGAAATGCCTGTTCCCAGCCTAGGAGTCAATGGCTTTTTCCACTGATGGCTCATCAGATAGTAAATCCATGCCACATTTTTCTTTGTGACCTATTTGACTCATGCCATTTCTATAATATTTTTTTCCTTCATTCTTCCAACACTGGTGTATAATATTAATTTAGAGACTTGGGTCTCTACATTAGCTCCATGAAATATTTTTTACTTCTTTAATTTCCTTTTCATAGTTTATTTCCATTCATTCTTTCCGGAATCCTTAGTTATCAGACATCGACCCTTTTATATTGTTCCCTTATGCTTTAATCTTCCTCTAATATTACATGTTGAGCTGTTTGTTGAAGTTCCTGGGACTTTTACCCAATTATTGCCACTAACCTCTCTATTTATTAACGTTTTTTAAGTTACCAATCTTTTTTTTTTTTTTTTTTTTTTTTTGCGGTACGCAGGCCTCTCACTGTTGCGGAGCACAGGCTCCGGATGCGCAGGCTCAGCGGCCATGGCTCACGGGCCTCGCCGCTCCGCGGCATGTGGGATCTTCCCGGACCGGGGCACGAACCCGCGTCCCCTGCATCGGCAGGCAGACTCGTCACCACTGCGCCACCAGGGAAGCCCAGCAATCATTTTTAATTTTCAGGAGACCTTCGTGTCCTTGATTGCTCATATTTCATAGCATCCTGCACTTATTCTTTAGATTTGACATTTCCTTGATTTCTCTGAGGATATTAAAGGTTTTATAAAATTATGATAACAACAGTAATAGCATTAAAAATATTTGACTCATCCTTAAATTTCCCCGGCTTCCTTCTGAATTTGTTGTCCTGATGGTTTACCTTTTTCATGCTTGCAGTCTTCAGCTGATCCGGCAGCTGCTGGTTTCCATTTTCCCTAACCTGAATCTCAGTATGTTTCCTTGGTGGGCTGCTCCTTGAATGGAAGCCAGTGTGAGGGCTCTGTTGATGTGGGTGGGCTTGCAGGCCGAGTGGATAGGCAGAGAGAAGATGGTAGCAGGAAGCTCCCCAAAGCTAGTCCAATGGAGGATCTATTCTGGGCTGCCCACCTCACACTAGCAACCCTAATTCTTCCCAGGAAGTTTATCCTATTCTGCGGGGGGTGGGGGGGAGGCATAGAAACCCTCTAGGTTTTGTCCCAGGATGAACCCTGAATTGCCAGTTGCTTTGTTCTGAGGCAGACCAGTGTGACTTTGTGTCAATGTTCTCAACACAGTCTACCTGCTGCTTCTATCAGTGTAAAACAACCCTGAAATTAAATGACATCTAAACTCTAGAATCACACTGTCCAAACATACGGCTACTTAAATTTACATTAAATAAAGTTAAATCTAATCTAAAATTCATTTCCTCAGCCACACCATTCACGTCTCAAGTGCACCACACCATGTGTGAAGCATTTACGGTACTAGGCAGCAAAGATAGAGAACACTTCCTACGTGGTGGGGGACACAAGCAGAGACGTTCTGTTGGACAGCATGTCTAATGCAAACGCAGAACTCATCCATAAAGAACAAATCGTTGAAAGGCAAGGCATAACGGATGGAGCACGGGGAAGGGGCTCTCTCCTCTTTATCACCATAGCTCTGCATAAAAATGTCCCTGTGTATGTTTCAGGAAGGGAGTCTGTTTCCCACAGGTCATTTGCTTTCACAGGGGAGCAGCTCAGCGGGTTAATCTTGACTGTATGAACTGACTGACGACTTGGCCACTGCAGACTTGATGAATAGGTGAGAACCTGAACACGTACAATGCTTCCTGAAGGCAGTGAACAGGCACTGCAATGTTTATTCTGTACAATGAGGCTTACAAATGTGGAGGATCTTAAATTACCCCTGAGAACAGCACATGAGCACAGGCAAAGAAAGAAGACAGGATTTGACAAGGACTTTGCTCTGTTTAACTTTACAGTTCATGGGCCAACCATGAGGTGGGGGAGGTGACAGTCCATCTGACTCCCTGGAATCCTTCCCTGAACAACTAACAGTAAACCTTTTAAATGGAACTCTGATAAGGAAGGAATACTTCTAGCCTGCCCTAAATTGTTGTTTTTTTATCTACTCCGGGGTCCTTTGTGATGAATTGGCTAAAGTTTCTGAAGTGGAAAGTAATGGAGAAAGTCAAAGATTTGTATTGATCCAGAGATAATATTGGATCAGGGGACAGGCTTATGTGATTTAAAGGAAATTCAGCACCTTGGGAATGTAATGCACTTGGTTTTAGGCCCAAGAAGCAGGCAAAGGGTATAAAACAAAACTAGAAATAAACTGCACACCAAAATAAAGCTAACACTGAGGTCTGTCGGTGATTCCCTTGGGAATTTGGAGACCCCAGAATTGCATGGAACTTGCATGTCTCACCAACAGTGTCCCGACTGGGTAGAGCAGGCGCGGTACCCTCTCTCCTCTCCTCTACAGCATCCAAGTCATCATTCTTAGATGTTAGAAGCCAAGTCTCTTGAAAATGAGGCCTTGTCTTAAGTTTAAGGAATGTGCGTACCCGTGCTCACTAAAATTGTTGTTGTCCTTTTTGTTTTGTACTTGTGCGGATTTTTAATGGCAAAACCCACATGTGGCATTCTTCTCTTTTTCTTTTTATTCATCTAAACCTAACTAGGGCTTACTGTTTTGAAGTGTAGTTTTTCACGAGAGGATAAATAATATGTCATAATACCTTTTTATACAAAATGGTCAAGAACTTATAAATTTAATTTTTTTTCAATATAGGCAAACTGAATAACAACATGGAAAGAAATCCACATTCCAGTCTGATTTTCAGCTTGAATTTCTACATGGATCAAATTAATTGGGGGATGTTTTAATGTCCATGTTTCATGTGTGCCAGATGGACATGTACTAATTCATGCCATATTATCTTTACTGTATCCATCCATCCATTAAAGAAATATGAATTGAGAGCCTGATACAAAAAGGACACCTCACTGGAGAAAGAAATGAATCAAGCACAGATTGCTGCTCAGAAGCTGGTAATTTTGCAGAGATGATAAGACCAAACACCTAGAATTAAGTGTAGCCCTGAATCCCCGTTTGGGTCAAATTTTCTGATTTTCTCTAGAGCGTTAGGATGAAGTTAATGATAGGCCTGAGTCCTCTTACCCGAGCCAGGACCCTGCCAAGCTGGCACAATAAAGTCCACATGTGACCCACTGGGGGAAACATCCAGGAAACCAAAGATGCATAGAGGAACCAGCATTTCAGTGCAGCCCTGTCTGCTCTGTCCCTGACTACCTTCCTTAAAAAAAACCCCAACAACTTAACCAAAGAGGATAAAGAGGCTTTATTCACATACACTTCGATTTCTATAGCTCAGGAGAAAGTGATGCATCCTTTATGCTCCATTAAGAACATAGCAGAAGAGTCTGAATAAAAATGGTTCCACCATGGGTTTGGGAGGGTTCTGCAGCACTGGGGTTTGAGAATGCTCTAAAAAGGGAGCATTGGCGGCTTCCCTGGTGGCTTAGTGGTTGAGAGTCCGCCTGCCGATGCAGGGGACACGGGTTTGTGCCCCGGTCCGGGAAGATCCCACATGCCGTGGAGCGGCTGGGCCCGTGAGCCATGGCCGCTGAGCCTGCGCGTCCAGAGCCTGTGCTCCGCAACGGGAGAGGCCACAACAGTGAGAGGCCCGCGTACCGCAAAAAAAAAAAAGGGGGGGGGCGCATTGGGAAGGGGAACAGGGCTGCTTTCAAATCCACATCCAATTACTGGCAGAGCCGGGGCCCGGTTGGCAGGGGGAGCATTAGGTAACGTGAACAAGGAGGCTGACTGAGAATCGCAGTAACGACATAAGGGAAGGGGCTCGCTGAGCTACGAAATGTGTTCTGTGTGCCTTAGGATGGCTCAGCCTCGTGGGAGCCAATACACACTCGCACTCAGCGAGCCTAGTCTGTGTCCCAGGTTAGCACTTGTCCTAGACGTCTCAGTAACTACTCTCAAGTTTGACCATTTTGTCCTAATCCACCCTTCCAGCTCCATTGAAAACACCACCTTCTACTACCTAAAGACAATCTGAAATCAGCAAATATCAAAAATCTGAAATGATGAAATCATCAATCTCTTAAAAAATGAATCTACATCCATAATCAGTCTTACCACTTCCTTTCAGTCTTATTGGAAGAGTTACTCCTTTTGATTCAGTGCCAACTTGTGAATGCGATGCCCTCATCCGTCCTCCTTTGAGAAAAGCCCCTTCACCTGGATTTTCAAGTTTCCACTTTCCGTCTCCAGATTTAATCCGCACAGTCTCTAACAGGTTCTAATTTCTACCATTTTAAAATGTAGCCTTCCTGTAACCTATATCCCTCTTAGGAGTCCTGAGGTTTTTTTGTGCCATGGACTCTGAAATATGGTGAAGCCTGTAGATTCCCTCTTGGAACAATGTTTGTAAATAAATTAAATACTTAGGGTTACCAAAGAATCCAATTATACTGAGTACTGTTCTTAAAATGTAATAAAAATGAATAATAAAGCAATAGATGTGTTTTCTTTCTTTTATTATTTATTTAATGCACTAATGAACACATCTAGTGGCAATTCTAATAACTTCCTTAATTTTGAAGTCCTGCTGAGCATAAACGATACTTAGCAATGGTTGCAGTAACTGTAACGTGATATGAAAATGGTGACTTCTCTGGCTACGTTGGTGCTGCTGGCTAACGCTATAGAGCTGGTTATCTAGGTGTCAGTATTAAAAGAGATGCTAAGTTACAATTAGCGATTAGTGAAAATAAAGATATTCCCATCCAAGTTCCTGTAATTCCATCCTTGGGTATCTTGGAAGGAACATGAACCTGACCCTGCTCCTCTCTTTCTCATCACACTTCTCACTTTTTCATCCTCAAATTCGTTTTTTTTTTTGTTTTTTTTTGCCTTATCGTGATCTGGCTTCTGTCCTGCCACTCTTGTGACCCTTCTCTGGGACACAGCACCATGATGTCCTAATGCCTATATGCCCACGGGCTAATCCATCCACACCTCACTGAACTATCCATGGAGTCTCACACTGAGGACCATTCTTACACGGCTGATAAAACACTCCCCTCTCTTCCCCCTTCCTCCTTGACTGACTGTTAAACATTAGTGTGTTTTTATCATTATAGTCTCGTACCCGATTTCTGCCCACCTTGAATTGTTTAACTTACACATTGCTCTAAAATACTTGCATTAAGCAAATAAAAAATAGCCTATGTCCAAATCACCCACCCTTCTGGGGTAAAAAGATTTAGATGAACCTAAAAAAGGAAGGGAAACTAACATTTACAGAGTCCTTAACATGGTAGCATCACGCAAAGTGCTTGACATATGATATTTTATTTAAATCTTCCAACAACCCAATAAGGTTATTCCCTTTTTGGAGAATGTAGTTAAGTAAATGGAGATTCAGAGTGTTAAAATAACTTCCTCAAAGTCACACAGCCAGTGGTGTAGAAACAGGATTCAAACACTGGTTTACTGAAATTAGGTTTTCTGTGTGTAACACTGGTCCCCCTCTCTGAGGCCACCTGATTCGTCTAGGTGAAGCATGGCTTGTGCAAGGGGCCGGGTGAGGGGCAGGGCGACAGGAAGTGTAGCTCTGACAATTCTGCTTATAGCTCAGCTATCACTGTCCTCCAGCTCAAAACCAACTTCCCCCAATGCCTCCGAAGTGTTTGTTTTGCTCTCTTGTCATGGGGATAGCTCATAACTGTGCATCGGACAGGTTAAGCCTCTGGGCTTGCCTGACATAAGCCTGAAAGACACATTTTTTAGGAAGGGATTTTCGTCAGTGTGAAGAGGCAAGCTAGAGAACTTAGCCCTACACCCACCCAAACCATCTTCTTTACAAATTGCTAATTCTGTTGGACGATGACCTCAGTTTCCTTCGTTGATTTCCCATTGAAGGCACAGGCTTGGCCTTTCTGTTCTTAACTCAAGGCACAAACAGGAAGGTGACCAAACTAGGATAAACATCCAACACTGTTTGGGACTTGCCGTTCTCCCTGAGGTCAAGTGGCTTGTGAGTGAGATTTGCAAGTTCCCCTCTCAGCTATATCCTTAGTTACACATCAGCGGCTTTTTGGTGGTTGATAATACTGTGGAACCTCACTTTTCCCAGAAGACAGAAGATGGGGTGGTAAAAGGAGTTCAGGATGTAGAATTGGCCACACCTGGTTTGAACTGCCTTCTACCATGTGGAATTTCTTCATGCTATGTAATCTCTCTGCACTTCAATTCCTTGACTGTAAAGAATGACTATTAAAAGCTCCCTCATAGAGCCATTTTGGGGATTAAATAAAGCAACAAACCCGAAGGGCCCATAACAGTTGCCCACGCTGAAGGCACTTGGTGAATCTTAGTTGTGTGGTTTTTTTTCCTCTTTAGCCACTTGACATCTTTACCATGTAATTAAGAGTGAAGTGAAAATTTTCATAATTATATGTATATAATATGCACATACACATATACAAACATAATGTATATATACATTTTCTATATATATAATGCTTGAAGAAAACTAAATGGTTTTCTTAGTAATGCACACCTGTGCAATTTTTTAAAGAAATGGACGCAGAGGCTCAGCGGCCATGGCTCACAGGCCCAGCCACTCCGCGGCATGTGGGATCTTCCCGGACCGGGGCACGAACCCGTGTCCCCTGCATCGGCAGGCGGACTCCCAACCACTGTGCCACCAGGGAAGCCCACCTGTATCTCTTTTAGTGCACATTCTGGAAATCCCTTATCTTTTTTCCTTCTTTTCCGCGTCCCCGCACCATGCAAATTTGGACACTCAGTAAATGCTTTTGGTGATGCTAATAGGTTTGCCATTTCAAAGTATGGATAATTTGAGTCTTAGAAAGTTTAAACAGCTTTCTTGGAACTTTCTGGTGCTTCCTTTTCAGCCTGGGAGCCAGGCCCCTAAATGCATTCATCTTTCCCTGAATCTTACTCTTTGATCCTTCAGATAATTGATAAAGTCATTTCTTTTCTTAACAAAAGACGTGTCTTCGTGACTAAATTAAGATTTTAGTAACCCAGTTTATTCTCTTAACCCCACAGAGCAAGCAATTGATTTCTTTTCCATTTTCAATCATGAAACCCTTGTCATCTTTCATTCTTGCTCTCTGAGTTATTAGATTTCAGTGCTTGTTTCCACATGCTTCGTATGCACAAGTCAAGTATAACCTGAAAGATATTAAAGTGGATTTGCAGTGAAATGGCCCAGATCTGGGAAATTTGTCTTCTTGCCCCTTAACTCCTCTTTTGTTTAACGTGCTTATTGGTATTTTCCTAGGATTGTGCTGGCGCTGCGTGATGACACATCTCTGCTGACAGCCCTGAACTTTCAGACAGAGTTTCTGTGAATAAGGTGAGGAGTCTTTAATTAATGCTCTAAGACTGGGAATGGAAACAAAGAGCAGGAAGGTTGGGAGATGGATCTGGCTGTCGAAACAAAATGAAATAAAAATCCCAAAGTGCTCTGCCCATCAAGCAACCCCGCCTCATGCTGCTGGGTGCCGACCCTCTCCCCAGGCCTGGGCCATGACGTGGAGACCACGGAGGAATGCTTCATTTGGAAGGAATCAACGAAACAACTTTGCACAGAAATTCTATAGCCGGGACACCCTCGCGCTCACTCCTATCTCTGCCATTAGAGATGCTTTCAAATCCCCGATGATCTTAAATTCCCTAGGAAGGGCTCGAAAGCGTCCCCGGGTAATTATGGCCCAGTGAGAAACAATCCAACTGGGAAAAAGGACTCTGGAAGAATCCCTAAAGTCAGGCCGGGCCATTGTATCTGTTTTTAGAGTTAGATGAGAAATTTGTGTTACACTTTAGGAAACCTCTTTGGTAAAATAGCTTGAATGTCACCACCCAAGGCTAGAATTCTCTTTCTTTAGGAAGAGATATATTTCAGCATCAGGATATGACTTTGAACACAGCCTGAGAAATCCAATACCAAATAACAGAGAAATGTTAGCACCAGGGTTCAAGGACAGCTGAAGACTTAGTACTCTTCTTCTTTTAGTATCTTTTCTCTGGACTGCTTGCTGCCCTTCTCTCTGATAAACGTATGTGCTTTTCTACATATGAAAACTAGTCTAAAACTTTATCATTTTAAATAAGTATTTTTGGAGTGCTTAAACAATCTTCCAGGCATTATCCTAGAAGCAGGAAACCCAGAGGTTACTTTAAAAAGCAGAATCCCTACTTTTGTAGAAGATTCACCACTTTGACCTCTCAAAACCTAACTGCTCCGTTGAAGGTACACACAGCAGCCCGTACATTTACACAAAAGGGAGATATGCTTGACTCTGATCTTACTTTCTTAACTTCTCTGCTCATCTCAGGCTTGCTGTCCTGTATCACCCTGACTGTAAATTCCTCAAGTGCAGGGACCACAGCCTCTTTTGATCTCTCTCCAAAAACGAAGCCATGCCCACCATGACTACTCAAAACCCATGACAGGCATCCCAGACATTCAGATATTATCTAATCATCCTAAATGACATTCTTGTCACACAGAGAGAATGCTATTGTGCTAGTTATTTATATTCTTGGAACTTGAGTCAGTTGTGCTTGAATAGCTTGGCCAAGAAAACAAACCAAGGGGTCAGGCTGAGACAAGATTGCGTATCTTTGGTTTTCCATCCAAATATCTGACCGAAAGAAAAAAAGGGGGGACAGGGGAGGGAGTTTCTCTCAAGCGTGAAAAACTGCCATGACTAAGTGTGATCTTAAAAGATCTCAAGCAAACTGAAATGCTGTTATTGGTAAGAATAACACCTACACGTGATTAGCACTTTATACCTTTCATTGAGTCATTTACTCAAAAACAAATATCACTACTACGCCTTTCCACAGTGTAGTGATTACCACGTTTGCCTCACAAATGTCACCAAGTGGCAGAACCGCAAGAATAGGGCAAGGTCAGTATGGTGCTTGCCTCCAGGGATCTGGTTGTTTTCTTATTCGAAATCTTCTAAGATCCTTTCAGGACAGTTTGGCAACCACTAGCATCCTTAGGCAGTCGAGCCTAATGTGTCAAGCTTCAGACTTTGGAGTTTAACTGCACAACACATGGTAACCTAGTTAACTCTTCAAGCTTCATTATACTCATAATAGGGTTCAAAGTATCCTCCATCTTGGGGGGTGTGGCAGTCAGGATTCAACATAAAGGGATTTATCACAGGAACTGGCTTACACCATTGTGAGCACAGGTGAAGCAAGTGTGAAGTCCTCAGGGAAACGGTCTGGAAGGGAGCAGGCAGGCTAGAATCCTCCAGGCAGGAGCTGAAGCTGGCTGTCCAACCCAGGTGGCCATCCAGAAGGAAGGTCCAGGGGAAAGGAGAGCATTGCAGACCCAGCAGCTGTTGGGAATCTCTTGAGTTCCAGGAAGAAGAACTAACACCTCTGTCATTAAAGGCCTTGCAACTGATAAGGTCGGGCTAAGGTAATCTCCCCTTTGATCAGCATGAAGTCAACTGATAGGGGACTTTAATTACATCTGCAAGACCCCTTCACACCTACATTGGTCTTTGAATGAATAACTGTGAGATGTGTGAGCTACAAACGGCCTTGACTCCCTTGCTCTACAGCTCTCAGGAGACCTCAACTCCTAGCCCACCCTCACCAGAACAAGGAAGAAAGAGACACAACATCAGTCCTAGTCAGGGTGACTCGGCACAAAGGCATCCCATGGGGTTATTGTATAGCTTAAAGAGATGATGCATATAAAACGTCTAGAAGACACATAGCAGGTTGAATTACCACTTAGCAGATGAGAAAACCAGGCTTAGAAAACAAGCAGATAAACGAAGCGACCACATAACAGTTGGTCTGTGAGTTGAAAATGAAAAAGCTGGTTCTCCTCATTCAGAACCCTTTGTTCTTGCCCTGATCACTGCTTCACAGTTTGTGTTCCATTTCCTGGCTGAGTCAGTACCCAGGAGCACAAGTTAGAAGAGAAAAGTGAGTAACAGCTGTAAGGTGGGTGGACTTGAGGTGAAATGGTCAGCCACTTCCAAGGCTCCCAGGCAAGTAAGATAAGCCAGAGAGCTCCCCAGCCCTAGACTTCAGCATGGGATTATGAGACGCATGAGGCCTTAGACACCCTTACACTGCAGGCTACCCGCTCCACATCCTCCCGTAATAATCGAGCTCTTCTTTGTGAGCTTCTGGAAAGCTGACTCTACTATAAATCCACTTTCATTGTCCTCTCTCGAGCTTCTTTATAAGCAGATTTCACTTTGGAAATGCTTTGTCACTTCCTTTTGGTTGACTAATTTTAGGCTACAAATTCAAAATTTATGAAGAGACTTTCAATGATTCAAGACCAAATTTTGTTAGGGTAGGTTGGAGGGGCATTTGGGTGCTTAAAAATGAGCAACAAACACTCTTTCTCCACCCACTATCCTTACTGTGAAGTAAATAATAAGAGACATAAAAGCACACAGAGCTCAAACAAAATGTCAAGACAAATTAATTCTCCTGCTATAACGTTGGCAGGGAAACAGAAGCAGCCATTTACCTTGTCTAGGTTCAGCCTTCTCCCTAGACCTTGTCCCAGAGTCTGCTAGAACATCACTGAACCTGGTCAGACAGCCACTTGAACTGATCTCATCCCATCTTCTCCTTCGACTGAACCTGAAAATATCCACATGCTAAGATATCCATCAAAATGCTACCACAAAGTTATAAATTATCCAGTGATGCACTGATGGACTCCTAGTTTTTAAAGCTGAGTTCAACCATCTTTATTATTATTATTTTTTTTTTTTTTTTGCAGTACGCGGGCTTCTCACTGTTGCAGCCTCTCCCGTCGCAGAGCACAGGCTCCGGACGCACAGGCTCAGCGGCCATGGCTCACGGGCCCAGCCGCTCCGCGGCATGTGGGATCTTCCCGGACCGGGGCACGAACCCGTGTCCCCTGCATCGGCAGGCGGACTCTTAACCACTGCGCCACCAGGGAAGCCCCCAACCATCTTTAAGTCATCAAGTATTTATTAAGCTCCTTTTATGTATCTGAAACTCTTTTTGATGCTGAGTTTAGGGCTGAGAACAGGACAAAGATGGTTTCTGCTCATGAGGCTTACATTCTAAAGAAGCTCCAGAGACATTAAACTAGTAAACAAACAATTCAAATTGTGGTGAGTACTGCTAGCTGCTAAGTAAAAGAACAGGGTGATCCAATCAAGAGTGATTATGACTCCAGGTTGTGACTTAAAAACAGAGGAAACTTCTTATCCAAATAAGCACTATTGTATATCCTTTGATAAAGATGATCATTTGTCAGTAATATCCACAGTTCTACATATTTGATGCATTGTGTTCAGAAGTTGCATCCAAATATAACACCATACATTTTTTAAAATACACATTCACCAAAAGCAATATGGTGTAAAAGAAATGTTAGCATGTAAAACAATACTTCTCATACAAGAAGGAAATAGTATTTGAAAGACAGGTGTCTAATTCACAATCCTTGATGGAAGACTAAATATATATCTAGAAATCAAGAACGAACCACATTTTAGCCAGAAGTAGAGATGCGCGGGTGAAGAAAATGTCCATGGATCCTGATAGATGGACTCCAGCAAGACAGTTAAAATTATCCAGATTATGAAAACTGTGATCTTTTTGCACCGGGATGAGGATGGTCTCTGATGGGCTAGTTAGAAAAGAGAGCACTTGCGTTGTTTCAGAGGCTGATGGGACAGTGACAGATTTATAGCAGATTAAGGAGCTCAGTTTTATTTCTGCCTCTAATCTACGTATTTCTGACCTATTTTTGCAGTCCATGTCCTCAGAAACTTTCCTCTCAGTGGCTCAAGGATATTAACAGTCAAACCATTTTATCAATGACAAGCTTGACTTTTATTTTTTTCAGCCCAGTGTATTAGCCCATTCACCAAAACTATACATAATAGGCAGCCTTGCTAGGCTGTAGAGGAGACATACAGCAGTGTGGTTGCTAAAAAAAGTTAAGCACAGCCAAAGTTCAAAAACATTAACTCAATTTTTTTGGCCACAATTGCTTACATATTTCTCATCTCTCTTTTTAAAAAATATACAAAGCCCCTTACATCATGTAAAAAAAAATAAGAAAAATAGTCCCTATAGGATTTCCTCTAGACACGTAAATTCCTTTGGCTGCTTTAAGATTCTGTTCGGGACTGTGGAATGAATCAGCCCTGTGGTAAATGCTTTGCATTTCCTATCTCATTTAATCTTCTCAACAACGTTATGAAAGAATTATCTTGATCATCATCATCGTCACCATCATCCCTAGTCTATAAGTTAGGAAGTTCAAGTAACTCATCCAGGTTCAAAGAGCTAGTACAAGGCAGAGCAGTGATTTTAACTACAGCCTTTGACTCCAAAGTGCCAGGAAAACTCTGCCTAGATTTCGTGAATACTTCAACAACCTCTCTAAAGCACTTACTTTCTACTTTATATTAGAAATCCTTAGAGAGCACACGTTTCCCCTGTTCGCTCTCTGTGAGTAGAATATGTGCCTGATATTTCCTCGCAGATGGAGGTTTATGTAACGACAACTAGATAACTACCATAATCTTCACCATTAGAATTACCATGAACACTGAGGTCGTATTCTGTACCTGGGATCGTGCTAAGTGCTTTAATTCACTCTAAGCTTTAATCGTGAAGTTAATCCCAAGTAATGTATCAACAGTATTACCATTTTTAAATGGGGAAACTGAGGCTTAAGGAGGTTTCTTTCCAAGATAACAGGACAAACACATGAATAAATTTATTAATATTGCACACATCAAACAGTTATTTAAAATATATTTATTGAGCGCCTAAAATATGCCCCAGCTGCACTTCTAGATAGCAAGCAATAGAACAGAACTTAATTCCAGTGCTAGGGAGACAGAAATGGAGACTGTGCACTGGTGATACTTGCCATGGCAGGAAAAAGAAGGGAAGGAGGCAACAGAGCCTTTTGTTTTACGAGAATTTAATTTTATAGAGAGTGGTCAGGAGGGGGGACAATGGCAAGATAACCTTGAAGGAAGACCTGAAGGTTGTGGCTGTTCCTGACAGATAGAAGAAGGGGTGCAAACTCCATGAGGTGGGGCAGGCTTGGTTTATCTAAGGAGAGCAAAGAGGCACTATGGCTTTGACAGGATGGAGCCAGGGGAACAGTTATAAGCAAGGAAATCAGAGATGAACCATGGGCTTTTCTCTGGTTGTGTAGGACTCTGAGAGACTTTGGCTTTTACTGGGAGAAACATGGAAGCCATAGGAGGGTTTCGAGCAGATGACTGTCACAGTCAGTCTGTGTTTTATAGAAGGATCATTCTGACAGTACGTTCAAGACAGACTATTGGAAGTAAATGTGGCAGAAGGGAGGCCAATTAGAAAGCTGTTGTAATAATCCCATCTCAGGGTGACGGTGGGATATACCAGGTACAAGGAGTAAAGTTTTTTTAGAAAGTTAGACTTGTGGATGTATTTCTAAGGTAGAGTAAATAGGATTTGCTGACAAATTAGACATAGGGTATGAAGAAGAGGGAGTGCTTAAGGGTAACACTGGGTTTCTGGCCTAAGCAACTGGGTGGATGGGGCCAGGTGGAGATGAAGGAAGGTCAAAAGTTTAGTTTAGTTTAGAACCAAAGTTTGAGACCCGTACTAGATATATGGAGGTGGTGAATGGGCCGTTAGCTCCATGAGTCATAAATTCCCAGACCGGACAGAAAAATCAGGGCGCCTCCACCATAGGGATTATTTAAATCCATGAGACTGAGTGCCCTCATCAAAAGAATGAGTCTACATGGTGGGGAGAGACCCAAGGATTGAACACTGAGCCACTCCCAAATTTAGAGATAAGAAAGATATGGAAGCCAGCAAAGGAGACACAGAAAGAGAGGCTGTCGAAGAGCAGGGGAACCGGGGGAGTGTGCGTTCCTGGAAACTGAGTGAAGAATGTGCTCCAAAGAGGAGGAAGTGATTACTGTGTCAGATGCCGCTGATAAAGCCAGTGAGCCATGCCTCGAGAGCTGACACTGGATTTTGCCCTGGCGAAGTCACTGGAGACCGACAATGCAGCTTCGGTGCCGTGAGCAGGGTCATGATATTTAATGGCCATTTGGGTGAAGTGTCCCCGCTCACTGGGGCCTAGGATTTTCTCCCAATTATTACTACCACGAAAACAGCTGACTTGGGGGAAAGATCTATCTTTCTATTTGCAGATTTTTTGTTCTCTATTAAAGGAATTCATCTGGTTTCAATTATTAGGCCTTCTTTTATGAGATGTTTGTTTTTGTGTTTATGTGTGTATGTACATGTGTGTGTGTTTTAATTTCCAAACGAGAGCTGCTTTGATCCTAGGGAAGAGAATACTCAGCATTCCATCCAGATGAGTATTGCTGCTAAGCCCTATATTTGCTTTTCTCCTCCCCTGCTAGCTGAAATTCTACGGAGGCCAATTAAACTGCCTACACCGCCATCAAACACAACATACACTATCTCGACATGTAGGTGATTATAAACATCCAACTATATTTTAGCGTAAGTACTGAGCTGTGCATGGGGTGTTTTCACTTTACATGAACTATCTTTTGAGTAGAAACACATTGTAACTTGCAATGCACCCAGGTTCTCAGGAGGATTGCCGTTAACAACAGGAAGACACCTGCACCGAACTTCCTCCCCGTCATTAGTGAGGTCAAAGCATTCCTGTCCTATGTGTTTTTCAGTTTTTGCCCATTTTCTGAGGCCCGCTGATTAAGTTTGATGCATGACTCACTCACTAAAGTCATTATTAAAAAGGTAAATAAAACATCTTAGGAATGTCTGAAAACTCAGAGGAAAGTAATTCCTGCTAGGGGGGGAAAAGGAGGCCAGCAAGTTCTTAAGAGTATGAAAATATAGAAGTTTGTATACCTCGCAGGAAAACTTGTCTCAACCTACTCTGAACAAACATATTGGAAAATTATGTTTTCATTGAAAAATTGCGTCTATTGAAAATGCTGGAAAAGGCTAGTATGTTAAAGAAGGAAATCATATTATTCCCAAGGTACATCTGAATCTACATTACTTTTCTCCTTCGTGATTTAGAAGGCATTCTAAAGGTATTTAAGTTACTAGCCAGCAGGCAATAACAAACTGGAGAGATGCGCTTATTGCCAAGACCAGGTGACATATTTGGTAGTTGGTCATGGTAATGGTGGGCTGGTGGCCATGAGGAAAGCCCAGCAGGCCTCTTCTGTCTACTTTCTACAAGTGAAAATGAGAAGATCTGATAAATTAGTAAGAGGGGTTGTGTTGATGGTGTGTTTTTTTTGTTTTGTTTTTTTTACATCTTTATTGGAGTATAATTGCTTTACAATGGTGTGTTAGTTTCTGCTTTATAACAAAGTGAATCAGTTATACATATACATATGTTCCCATATCTCTTCCCTCTTGCGTCTCCCTTCCTCCCACCCTCCCTATCCCACCCCTCTAGGTGGTCACAAAGCACGGAGCTGATCTCCCTGTGCTATGCGGCTGCTTCCCACTACCTGTCTACCTTACGTTTGGTAGTGTATATATGTCCATGCCTCTCTCTCGCTTTGTCACAGCTCACCCTTCCCCCCCCCCGTATCCTCAAGTCCATTCTCTAGTAGGTCTGTGTCTTTATTCCTGTCTTACCCCTAGGTTCTTCATGACATTTTTTTTTCTTAAATCCCATATATATGTGTTAGCATACGGTATTTGTTTTTCTCTTTCTGACTTACTTCACTCTGTATGACAGACTCTAGGTCTATCCACCTCATTACAAATAGCTCAATTTCGTTTCTTTTTATGGCTGAGTAATATTCCATTGTATATATGTTCCACATCTTCTTTATCCATTCATCTGTCGACGGACACTTAGGTTGCTTCCATGTTATTAGGTGCTAACGTCTGCTTGGAAGAGGACTACATCAACCCCAGATCCTCTCTCCCCTTGCAGGCTACAGAGTGCCTTCAAACAGCAGTTTCTTGAAGACTAGCCGTTCATTCACTGGCTCATTTACTTCCTCCATCATCCTCACTGAGCTCTGCTGTGTGCCAGGAGCCTGTACGATCAGGCCACTCAGGACGGCTGTTCTCTTGCTCTCTGTACATCCCCTGCCCAACCGGTGCCTGCTTCACCTGCCCCCTACGCACATGACTGACCTTCCTACATACTTGCCCCTGCCCCAGCTAGTGACAGCTTATCAAAGGGGCAGAGAGCAGCGTGCCCTCTGCTGGTTTCCCTGGTGACTAATGAGCCCTCCTGAGGTCAACTCCCCTGTAATTGGCAATCTTCCCTTCTGGCCCCCGGGAGTGAAGACTGCCACCATGTCCTGCCCGCCATCCACTGTTCGTGGTGGGTGTCGCTCCAGAACCTTGCCTCAGATGGGTAAGCTCCCCCATCCATTAAACCACTGAGGTCTCTGTTGCTGACTCTGGGCTCTTTCTTAGTTCTTAAAGCTGAGCAAGTACAGGCCTTGTAGGCCTGCGGGGTGAAGCCCAACAAGCTCTGTTTGTTTGCCTCCAACAGAGGGATTTCCATGGAGACAATTTCAGAGCAGCTGCAATGGTAGGTAGATGCTGTGAGAGGCCAAAGGAAGGAGACATTTTATCTCTTTCTCTTATTTCCTCACACACGCCATGTGGGCACCTGTAAGGACACAAGAGCACAACCTGCACAAAAGCCCAAGTTTGCCAGTTCTTATCTCAAATGTCCCTTCTCCCCTGACCCCTCCAAGCCAAACTGCTCCCCCCATTATTTCTTCTTAGTTCTCTATTATGATCCTTTATAACATTATCACAGATTACACTCCATACATAACATTTGTGTGCGAGTAGATTTAATCAATGTCTCCAACATCCATGAGGATCTATCCATGAGGAGCTTTTTGGATTTGGTCACCACAACACACTCTGTGCAAAGCACAGCACTGAGTACACATGTTCAATTAATTGGACGTTCTTAAGAATTACTAATAAAACAAGTACAACAGAATTCCTTTCTAGGCATTGCACTTCCTCTCCTAGAAAATTTTCAGTATTTTTATCCTCTAAAACTCCAATAATATGTTTTCTATCTATTTGGCTTTTATTCTGGATAACTTGCATTGGCATGGGTTTTTTTTTTTTTTTTTTTCTGGTACTCCACCCAAATTTCCAATGGCTTCCTGAATTTAGATGTCCGGAGTTGTTTCTTCTGTTCCCTGTATTCTACTATATTACAGTCCCAAGTACAAAGTCATTTAAATGCTTGAGATAGAAAAATTGGGGGGAGGGGAGACGGGAGGTTACTTTTATTGAAACTACCCAGAACTGATACTTATAACTTCATGACATTGAACATCAGCACAGAGCAGAGGTCTCAACCCAATTCACTCAGTAGTTCCTACACATCTGCCAGTTTCTTCCTCCTCCCAACAGCTTCAAAGTCCTCCTGTCATCCTCAGCATCCACCACCCTTTTGGTTTTCCCAGGTTGCATTGCATCATCCTCCACTTTTACACACTTTCTCCTGTACTTCCTCCTGAAATATGCAGCACCCTGTTGCCTTGTTTTCAAATTATTTTCATCAGCAAATCTCATCTCAAAATTCATGCGTACTAAAGCTAAAACTTCTTTTGACTCAAGAGAAAGAATGTGGAGTAAAATCTGTATATTTCAGTTCTATTAGGGGAAACTGGGTTTTCTAACAGTTGGTGAGATCTATATACCGTATGTTAGCAACCTACGGGCTCATTCAGTGCTCCTTCAAAAATGGTAGTTCTTTCTTATTGCTTCTTTGAACTGTTGTACCATTATCATACCACTAGTCAAGTATCTGCTAGATGCCGGGCACTAAGGAGACACTTCAGAGTTGCTACATCGACGGCAACTGCCCTTCACTTTTCGGGATACCACACTGCCTTGGTTTTCCTCCTTCTCTCCATCTATTTAAGTGACCACTAAACACTTAGTAGTTCGGGGATTGGTCGAGGTCCTCTTTTCTAGCTTTCTCTTGGCAAGGATGGTTTTCTTCCAGAAAACACGATATAGCTTTAAAAATGTGTATCTCCACCCCTTAAATCCAGACTCTTAAATCCAGCTTCCTACAATGTTATCCCCATCTGATTATCCAGTAGACATCTCAAAATCACCATGACCAAAACTGTTCTTTCCCTAGTATTTGCCACACCCTCAGGGTGCCACCAATCACCCAGTTGCTCAAACCAAGAAATTCCAATCCACCTTTGATTCCTCCCTTTGCATGTTTAATCACTGTCAAGTTTTACTTGACAGTAAATTTTTATTTCAAATTTTATCTTGCATCTGTCCACCTTCCCTAACTTACAGCCAACCACTTCACACACCAGGCCAGCGCCTCACCTGCACTATTGTAAGATCCACTTTACCAGGTCCTAGTTTCCATGGCTGACAATGATCTATCCTCCATACAAGCAGCTAACCAGATCTTATTTTAAAAGAGAAACCATGTCACTGCCTTGTTCATGACCTTTCAGTTGCTCTCTGTTGTTTTTAAAATTAGATCAAAAAACAAAACAAAACAAACAAAAATTAGCTCAAAACACCTCACTGAGGGCTTCCCTGGTGGCGCAGTGGTTGAGAGTCTGCCTGCCGATGCAGGGGACATGGGTTCGTGCCCCGGTCCGGGAGGATCCCACATGCCGCGGAGCGGCTGGGCCCGTGAGCCATGGCCGCTGAGCCTGCGCGTCTGGAGCCTGTGCTCCGCAACGGGAGAGGCCACAACAGTGAGAGGCCCGCGTACCGCAAAAATACACACACCTCAATGAGTATTATAAAGCAACATTACATCTGGCCCTGCCTCTGGCCTTTACCTCCCAGGCAGCTACTCCCTCCCTACCCTACTGGACTTTAGCCCGGCCACCCTCCCTTTCAACGGACTTGTCAAGGTCCGTTCTCCCCTCAGGGTCTCAAGAGGCAGAAGGTGAACGACTCTGCTTCAGGGTAGCGAAAAGCCTCAACATTTAAAACACCCTTATACCTAGTGTTGATCTTGAAGCTGCGTTTCCTTGTGTGTGTGATAAGAAATTGCTCCTACAGTTGCCTCTGACACTACTACTTCCTCAAAGTCAGAATCAGGGTCTTCTTGTTCCCTAAGAGCCCATGGCACCTCAAAAGTTTGCTAAATGAAAGAATAAGTGAATCAATGAGTGAATCAATTCAGGATGCAGAAGCACCCATCCATCAGGACTTTCCCTACCGTTAAAAGAGAGATAAGCATCATTTTCTTACCCCAACTGCCTCTCACTTAGTTGAGATAGTACTGAAGTAAGAACCCCCAGACCCGGACTCTACCCATCTATCTAGTAAATGTGTGATCTTAAACAAAAAAGTGCCTCTCTTGAAGCTTTGAATCCTTAATTGTGAAATGAAGGCTTTGGAGTAAATTGGTGGCTTTCCAACTTTCTAAATGAAACAAAGATTTTAAAACAAAATCATATAATGAGCCATAATACGTGAATCATTTAAAAATGAATGATGCTGCCTTGGTTGAATGGGCTGGTGTTCTTGGAGCACTGCCAATCAGTAAACTCCTCTGTCCCCACTCTGGGGACCCCAGAGTCACCTCCATAGATGCCTAGGGCTCTGCAAAGCCCAGTTCAAAAACCACTGGACTCAAAAAAAAGTCTCTGAGGCCCTGGGTAGATCTAACATTTCATGATTCCAACTCTGAAATAAACAACAGATGTTACCAAGTAAAGCTGAATGAAATGTATTCATGCACTCCTTTAAAAATTAAATGGAAGACTTTTCTCCCCTTTAAAAATCAAGCAAAATTCATTGCTTGGAATTCTGACAGAGTATACAAAGAGCCTTTTAAATGCTAAAAAACATTCATAAATGACTTTGTCACTAAGTGTTATAAGATTTTGCAAAATTGAGCCTATGTAGGTTTTTGCTGACTTGAAGTGTTATTGATTAGAAAATACCTTCTACCCTCTGGGTCACGCGAGCCTCAGAAGGTTTCAGATCCAGGAACTCGAGTCGGCTCACCTATGTACTGGAAAGGTCAACCCGCCATGGAAACCCATTAAAACATACGCGGACATTCACTCAGCTTGGAGGTTGAGAGTGGCAGATCCAATCTCACCCAGAGCCACATTGCAGCCTCCAGGAGGCTGATGTAATTCTCCTGAGACTCTGTGGTTTAAATGGAATTCATTATTTAAAAATATTAGATATGGCACTGCTTGCTTTTTCACATTGCATTAAGCGTTCCCACATAGAAGCAGAAACGAAGCAGACGAACACACAGAGCAGTGCAACTCCCTCCCTCATGTATATGTATGCACACACCTGCACATGGGCACACACATACAAAGACAGGCAACAACATTAATAGTTTACATATGTGTTCAGATTTACACTTGTAAAACACTATAAAATATAGCAGTTCATTCAATCCCCCAAGAACCCTGTAAGCTAGGTATTTAAGAGCTTCTATGTATGAAAAAAAAAAAGTGCATTAAGTGCTTTTCAGGCACTTATCTTGTTTAATTGTTCCCATATTTCAGCTGAAGAGATGGAGGCTCTGAGAATTCAAGTGGCTTATTCAGCATCGTGACACCAAAAGGGCAGATTAGTGAATAAAAACCAGGACTGTTGACTGTTAAGGGTCGCAGCATCCCTCTATCCTACCGGTTCAACTAAATCTCAAAAACAGAATGTGGGCTGTTTCTTTTGTCTAAAAGTTTGCTCTATCGGAGCAGCTTTAGGGAAACACAGTCGTTCTAGATGGCTTTTCTAATGTTAAAGCTAGTTTTCCATAGGTCCATTCATGTCCACTGTCTAGGCTGTCCCTTGTGTCGGATGGCACCATTTATGCCAAGCTGGGTGAAGTCAGAGCTGCAAACTGGGTCACCTAAGGTTCAGCTTATTGACCTTGAACTTTGTTCATCCCATTGCTCATCAATAGAAAGATGGTTCTGATAAGAAGACTAACATGGGAACAATGATTTGTATCTTCCTCCAAACATCCCTCCTCTCCAGTGGAATGGTAACCTCAATCTCTTACTTTCCATTTCCTCCACTGCGGTCAAAGTTATACTTTCTCTTCCATGTGATAAGATATATGATCTTCCCTGTCTCTTTAGTTTACAGCTGGCAGGATTAGCTGACTGGTCTTGTAGGAACAAGAGCAATGTGATGATTACCTTTAGTGGCTTAGGAAACTTACACCGCTGGGTCTCATTAATAGGACATCGGCCAAGAAATTTCATTCACGTAGAGCTTAAGCCCGTTGTACAAAATCTCAAGAGCCTGCCACAGCCTGGAAGTTGTGACAAGGATCCTGGATTAAGCTATTTTGTGAGGAAGGAATGAGAATTGCCCAAGATAAACTACCAGTCCTATAACTAAATGGTACAGAGCTCCAAGGGAAGAAGAAAAATAAACGATTTCCTTGATTACACATCTCTCCCTCTTCTAGAAAACTTATTCTCCAACTCGGAGACCATGTTATTGGAAGAGCACCACCTGCTACTGGTTCAGCTCTAATGAAGAAAGAGTTCAATATAGTAGTGATGGATTCTCTCCGTGGCCCCATTCATCCTGGGCAAGCTACTCTGACCGCTTCCTGCAGCAACGTGCCTCTCTTTTGCTGCTGTTGTTCTATGTGGAAGGTGATTTTTTTTTCTAGGAAACAGGACAAGAGAGGGAATCCAAAGGTGGGGTGCCATAGTCCTGCTGTTGGCCCCGCACCTACCGTGTAGCTCGTGACATACCTGACAATTACCCTGGGACTCAGTTTATCCATAAGTGGAGTTAACACAAGTCACCCGGAAGTTCTTAGTACAAAGTTAAACACGCAGTGGCTATAAACATCTGTACAGCCCCAGAAGAACCTGATGCTAGAACTGTAGCTCTTCTCAAGGAATATGCCTCCTTCTGTTTAATTATTTTTGCTGAAAGAGGAGAATTGACACAGCATTGACTTCTAAAGTAAATTCAAATCCTGCACCCATCACTCAGGAAGGAGCTCATAGCTATGCGGGTATCAACTGGGCTACTCTTTCTAGATTTAATACCTTATACACATGCGAATTAATGATGCTTATGTGCTTCTGGCCCCTTGGTAGTAACTCGAATGCCTTATTTCTCAACCTAACTCATTGACATGCCACCCGATTTCTGGCCATCAGTTCAACAGAGATCAGCAAAGTCTCTCTAGTAGAAAAAGTGCAAAGGCAGAAGAGAGAGGAGAAGAGGAAGCCAAGGGGAGCAGATTAAAGGTGTCATGATAATAGTAAAAACACCCTGAGAAAGAAAATTATGATTCTTCTTTCTCCACTGGCTGGGAAACAAGCACATTCAATCACGGTTAAGGTGAACATATTTTCCATACCCAAAACTGCTGGAACAAAGAGTCTCACTAGGAACCTTCATACCACTTCTGAGGGTAAAATATGGTAGTGGATACACAGTTTGAGTCCTGATATAGGAGTGTCTAGAACGCATCAATAGATTTGGAGTCCACAATAAAGTAAATTTTAAAACAACACTGTCCAAAACAAAATCAAAGATATATGTTCATTGCAATCATACTCTCAGCATAAAATTCCTATTTTATATCAATGCAACAGTGGGAGGAACCGACAGAAAGACCTTGAACACCCAGTCTCTGCAGGCATCGGTTTCCGCAACTGGAAATTGAAGCGGAGGTATTAGATAACATTTAAGGTCTCTTTCTGAGCTAATACGCTAAAAAAATTCTATAATTTATCCTTTATGCTATTATGGTCTTGCTTCAAAAGCACAGCATGCATGCACACACACACACACAGTGTCAATTACACACCCACTCACAAGCTTGGCATTTGCCATTATTAACTTCTGTTACAGCAACTGCTCTTTCCTCCCCATATGCTGGTCTTCCAGTCAGAAATGCCTCCAGGTCTTTGCCCAGTGAGATAATAGGATGATGTCCGAATATTCAATAACTAGCCAGAATGAACACTTCCTCAGACCTCTGGCCTCTTTGGTCATCACAACTCTCCATGTTACTTGTCCATCCGTAACTCCATGATGAAGTGAAAACACTCAACCTCAGGTATCACCGGCTCCTGGAAGTTGAGCCAAAGCTGGTTTTGCCACCTTCTCTCTACTCCCTGGCAGTGGAAAGTATAATGACATCGCATTATTGCTTGGACCAGTGAATTCATATCCAGCAGGCAGGTTGCTACCTGTAAGTGGGTGTAATAATAGTATCTACCTCATAACTGTTGTGAGGGACAAATAAAATAATGAATATAAATCACTGTATCTGGTACAAACATTTTGTTCTCCAAGGCTATAAAATAAGCCCAAGACTCTGAGAACAGCCTCTGTCATCAAGGGATATTGACGTTTGTATCAACTCATCCTCAGACAGTCAGCCTCTGGCTGTCCATCCTTGAATGCCCTGGTTCCATGATTCGGTGCTATTCCACCAAAGACTGCGAAGAAAATGGCTAAAGAGAGAGAGACAGGGTAAACGCCCCAGGAGCTGGAACCCTACAGAGAGAGGTTATGCCAGATGTCCCAGAAGCCTCAGAGTTAGGAGAATACAGTTTTGTAAGTGAACCAGTAATTCCTTTTTTTGTAAACTTATCAAAGATGTAGACAGAGACCTATTTATGAGGGTAGTTATTGACATTTATTTAGTATAGTAAAAACCAGATTATAAGGAATGTGATGTTAATTTCATGTGTCAACTTGACTAGGCTATGGTGCCCAGTTGGTTGATCAAACAGCAGTCTAGATGTTGCTGGGAATGTATTTCTTAGATGTAATTAACACTTAGTTCAGTAGGCTTTGACTAAAGCAGATTACCCTTCATAATGTGGGTTGGCCTCCTCCAGTTGGTTGAAGACCTCAAGAGCAAAGACTGAGGTCTCCCAAAGAAGAAGCAATTTTGCCTAAAACTTACAACATAGAAATTCTGCAGATTTCAGACTCAAGAAAGCAATATCAACTCTTGCCTAATGGTCCAGGCTGCTGGCCTACTCTACAGATTTCAGATGAGTTAATTCCTTTAAAAAAATTTCCCTCTCTTATTTCTCTCTCTGTCTCTGTCTCTCTTTCTTCATAAAAAAATAGATAATAGATAGGTAGATAGATAGACCATCCTATTGGTTCTGTTTCTCTGGAGAACCTTACTAATACAGGTTATGAATGATCACAAATATAAGGTTGAAACATATGAAATTGCTGTTTTTGTAGCTCAAAAACAATTGAATATTGGCAATTTCATCTAGTTTCAGTGATACACACAAATACACACATGAATCCTAAAATGAGAAAAAAAAACTGAGTACATGATCTTTAGTTTGTAAGATTATGAGTGATTTTATTCTCTTCATAGTTTTTTCATCATTTAATTATCTAAAATTAATACAGAATATTTTAAAATTAGAAAAATATATTTAAATATCAGTCAACCCAAAGTCTTTTCTTCAGTAATGCCATAAAACCAGAAATAAGTTAAGCCACTGTAAATCATTAAAGGCCTCCTTTTAAACATTACTGCTATGCTGTAGCTATTTTATTTATTAACACCTTAACAAAAGCATAAACTTTCAGCAATGTGGAGTATGTGACAGAATAGCGAATGCTGGTGAGTGAGAATACCCTGAGCAGGACACCTTGCCTTGAAGAAAGTGGAACTTTCCTAAGAAAGGGAACTGTGGTCGAATGTTCAGGAAGGGGAAGTAGGGTACTCAGAGTACTCCAAGGAAACCACAGGAGGTTGCTAGGAGAACAGAAGAAGAAAAGAGGGTCAGCTACTGGAAGGAAGATGAGGCTTTGAAATCACATACATCACATGTGGCTTAGAACCAGTCATGCGTTGGTAGCAAATGGAATGCGGTCCTGGTGTCAGATTCCCAGGAAACAAAGGCAACATATGCTGGCTTTAGTCAAACTCACTTGGTTTGGTTTGGCTTGGGCTGGGTTTCTAAACAGAACAATGCCCAAGACCAATGGGTGTAAAAGACAAATATTACTTTTAACAGAGCTCTTATGTTTATTGTTATTTTGGCAAAGCATTAGAGTGCTGTGTCAATAATAGAAAACATCTGCCTGAATTTCAAGAATCCCGTGATTTTTTTATAATGATAAAACTACTTAGGGGTTTTCCTTCTTAATGGAAACTTCTGTCAAAAGCTATGAATGTCTGTTGTATATGATGAGAACTCTAATTCTGAAAGACTATGAAAAATGACCAAATGGTTTGGCTTGGGGAATCCTGTTAAAAGACTGAACAATTCCTTTTAGCATCTGACCACTGCCTCTTCCCAGCCCCCCTTTCTAGTACATGAAGCCATCCACTGAAGCACCCTTGCACACCTGTCTTATCTACTATGGACTGATTGTACTCATGGTCCCAATGTTGCTTACCTACCTTGACCACGGACTTGGCCATGTGGCTTGCTTTGGCCAATGAGACTACAGCAAACTTGATACAAGCAGAGACATACACATTTTGGCCTCCTTTTCTGCTCCTTTGCCTTCACCTTGACATCATGCCTGGGCTACCCTGCCAAAGCAGAAGACACATAAAGCGAACATGTGTCTCAGTTGCCCTACCTGAGGCCCCCAACTGTGGAAGAGGCCACATAAGGGCAGTAAAGCCATCAAACCACCAATAAAGCAAAAATCAGTGTTTATTGTTGATTCTCCCTGAATCAACTGTAGTTTTGTTGTTGTTTGTTATGCAGCATTATTACAGCCTTAGAAAGCTGATACATCTAGGTAGGACCTTTTGCTCAGCCTTTCTTCCACTCCTTACTTCTCACCAAAACCAACCAGTGTTTTTTGTTTTTTTTAATTTACTTATTTTTGGCTGTGTTGGGTCTTCATTGTTGTGCGCGGGCTTTCTCTAGTTGCAGCGAGTGGGGGCTACTCTTTGCTGCGGTGCGTGGGCTTCTCATTGCGGTGGCTTCTCTTGTTGCAGAGCATGGGTTCTAGGCATGCAGGCTTCAGTAGTTGCGGTACATGGGCTCAGTAGTTGCAGCTCGTGGGCTCTAGAGCGCAGGCTCAGTAGTTGTGGTGCACGGGCTTAGTTACTCCGTGGCTCTGTGGGATCCTCCCAGACCAGGGCTCAAACCCATGTCCCCTGCATTGGCAGGCGTGCTCCCAACCACTGCACCAACAGGGAAGCCCCAAACCAACCAGTCTTAAGTCTTATTCCATCAAAGTCCTGTTTGATGCTGGCTAATTTATATGAGTTTTTTAGTGTGTTATAAGAATGGATAAATTATGCCATTTTGGGTTATTAGGAACTTTAATGGTATAAGAACAAAATTTACACATTTCCCACTTGTGACAAATTAATACAAGACAGACTGTAAGACAATAAAAATGTGAAAGTAATTGCAATACTGGGGATGACAGGTAGAAAGATGCCCCCCAGGGAAAGGCAAGAGGTGTGGCCCAGTCAACGTGTTGGGGGCACGTATCAGACAAGTTCTGGTGTCAGGGAGGCCAGCCTGGAGGGAGAGGCATCCTGAGGGGAGCAGGCACTGTGTGGTATCACGATTCAAGGTGCAAACTACATACACATGTCTGGAAAGGTCAATGGCATCACAGATAATAAAAACAAATAAGGAGACAATGTTTGCAAGAGTACTGGCAGGACAGAATCCCCAACCCTGGGATAAGAGTCAGGGTCTCAGTTTTAAAGCAGCAAATAGGGCCCCTTAACCTGAACCGGCATCTTACTGCCAACGAAGCAGAAAGTAGGTAATTAGAACCAGTGGAAAGTCAGAGCCTGGCCAAAAAAAAAAAAAATGGTGGATTTGATGCCGCACACTGTGAGTATTGAAGTCAGGTGACTTTTCTTTCTTTGGCTTTTATAGGTTTAAGCAGGAAAATAATTATAAACTAGGTTTCTTGCCCTGCACTTGAAATTGTAAATCAGTATGCCAGTTCAGTATGATTTGGATAACTTTTTACATTAAAAAAAAAGTACTGATTTTAAATATCTACCAGATTTGTAAGCAAAAATACAATCTATAAAGGATTTTTTTCAAATTGTATATAATATGAAGTGGTACTTATGCAGACACAGTCTGAAGACAGTTAAAACAATTCTTCAGAAAGGTCAAACTCTTGAAAATTTTTGAATAATGAAAAAAGTTATGTTTTGGCCTAAATTATTCCAGTGGACTGTATAAATTGATCAAATTCATCAGCCATTGCTCAACTTTATACCTCATTTTGCCTAATGTACAAACAAAATCCTCCTAATAGTTTTGCTCTAATTGAGTGCAATCAGCTCCCCAACCAACTCTAGAGTCATGGCAGTCAGATCTTAATAATTTTTTTTTTTTTTTTTTTGCGCTGTACGCAGGCCTCTCACTGTTGTGGCCTCTCCTGTTGCGGAGCACAGGCTCTGGACGCGCAGGCTCAGCGGCCATGGCTCACGGGCTCAGCCGTTCCGTGGCATGTGGGATCTTCCCGGAGTGGGGCACGAACCTGTGTCCCCTGCATCGGCAGGCGGACTCTGAACCACTGCACCGCCAGGGAAGCCCCAGATCTTAATAATGTAATACCCTCAAGCCTTCCAAAATTGGAGACAAATTTAAATCTAAAGTAAAAGCATAAGTCCCAGTAGGTTTCAATTGCTAGACCTGTGTGTGTGTGTGTGCACGCACGCGTGCACGCTTTATTACTATTGCACTAAGTACATAAAGTGTACATTGCTTAAAAATTTCCTACAAACTATACATCTGATTCCTAATTAGTTTTCCTTCATGAACTGGGCTGTAGATTAATCTAATTACGTTGCATACATTGGAATATTAGCTTTTATTTGCTTCTGTTTGTTTTACTCCAAAGTCTCAGACACATTTGTCAGCTTTATCTGCTGCAGGGAGGTAGAGCTTGACGTAATCACTCAGCAGTTTAGAATACAAGAGAAGCCAAGCTGAAGCTTACTAAAGTAGATGAGAGTAACAAAATTAGAGAAAGTGCCCTCTGTTCCATGAGGAGGAATT
Source organism: Delphinapterus leucas (assembly GCF_059928025.1). Lineage (NCBI taxonomy): Eukaryota > Metazoa > Chordata > Mammalia > Artiodactyla > Monodontidae > Delphinapterus > Delphinapterus leucas. The sequence continues at coordinate 8,517,451 of NC_143146.1, forward strand.
TATTGGCGCTCCTGTGGCACTCTTGAGGTCAATATTTTTTCTACAGAGCTATAGGAAGGCTCGTGGAAAATCTAATGTGATGTGTTCTGCAAGGGACAACATGAAATCCAGAGAATCCATTCTTCTTCAATTGGAGTTCCTAGCAAAAGAGTTTTTTTCTTTGCCAGAGTGATTGTATGGTGATTACATCCCAGAAAATATCAGGGGATCCAGGCAAATTCAATTGTTAATTAAATATAACTTTCCTGGTGACTCTTAATAGTCGTATTTAGAGATGGGTAGACTTAGGCTCTTCCACGGCCATCTTCTTGCTTCCAATCTCCTTGCCCTTTTAGAAAGGCATACTTTTTAAAAATTTTTATTGGAGTATAGTTGCTTTACAATATTGTGTTAGTTTCTTCTGTACAGCAAAGTGAATCAGTTATACGTATACACATATCCCCTCCCACTGCCACCAAATGATGCTGTCAGTGTCATTCAGGGCTCTCCTCATTCCTTCACAGCAACCAAAGCTATCCGTGCCTGGAACCTTGAGAAAAACATAGTTTGGAACAACTCCACACAGTGCAAATGTTTACTACCATGAAATCGAGTCCAAGTAGAGTGAGGCAAAGCGGAAAAGATGTCCCCAAGTGATTGCCTGATACCCAGGACAGTCAGATGTTTTCAAAGGGAGTGGGGCAGTATGCCACCCTTCGCCTTAGAGACCATGGCACATGATGGTGTCTCTGGATGAAATCTGGAGACTACAGCAGTCAACAAACGCTCTCATCACTGAGCAACTGGCCATACCTGAAGCTCCTGGGAGGCAACACCATTGCTTCCCAGTAGCCTATACGAGGGAGCACACAGTAGGAGCACAGTAAGTATTTCCTGAATTAGTCCTTTCCTTTAGGAGATGCGGCAGCATCAGCTGACATAGACATGATTTTTCAGTTTGACAGATTTTTCTGTGAGTTGTATGGAAATAAAGTCTATTATTTTGTTTTTCTTATTAGAAAAGTGATATGTATTCATTACAGTATATTTGAAAAATATAAACATTCAAAGGTTCGTCCCTGTGTATTACCTACTTTTTCATTAATACACCATCGGCATCTTGCCATGTGATGGAATATTATTCTACAGCACTGCTGACAGCTGTGTACTATTCCATTACATGAAGCATCATTATTATTTGATGCAATTATCACTGATTAGCAAGTAGAATAGTGAATGGCTCAGAGTAATGGATTAATATGTATTTTTGAAAGAATAAGTGAACTTAATAGACATTTAGTTTTTCCTCCATTCTTCTCTATTAAAAATAACACTGCCATGAACATGTTTGTGGTTAAATCTTTATGCATATACATAATTCATCCTTTAGATGAATTCCTGGAACTTAAAATGCTGGTTGAAGAGTACAAATTTGCTGGATTTTAATCCCACCACCATAAAATTTTCTAGAGACTGCTAAGGCCACACACAGAAACAATTTGCATTACTCAAAGTGGCCAACCATTTGTTTCCCTAAGTTTAGCCTTACAACGAAGAAAAAAAAAAGATCTAGTTTTCTCTCCTCCTACGCCACAAGAAGAACCCAAACCTAAATAATTAGGGCATATTCGTTACCAGGACATCTATCTGTTAGATGTGAAATTAAGTGGGTCAGGGAAAAAAATCCTTTAGTTTCATTCACCAGAGACCAAATAGGAATGATTATAGGGTATGCAGTACTGTCCAGCCACATAAATGACTTAATTGGATGCTAATGAATGTTTTGCCTCAGTCCATGTGGCCCTACAGTCCAGTAGTTTGTTTCAGTAACTGCCACAAAAGTTGGACTCTAACTGCAATGTCAATGTCATCCCATGATCCACAGGCTGTGAGAACTGGAGAACATCATCTACTTCAATCACCTACCTTCAGGCAGGACTGCATTTAAAATTTGCTGAACAGGACACATCCTGCTACAAAATGCATTCCTGCAAGGGATTGTAGGGGACCCCACAAGGAATGCAAAGACAATGTGCAAATCAAGTAACACTTACATAGCCTAAAATTATTGAGCCACATTTGCGAACACTATCGTGTTTAACTGCAAGCTTTTCCTTTTGTGAGGTGCTCACATAATTCAAAGACAAAATGCTAAACACCTGGAAAGGCCATTAGCACAGTGTTTCAAGACACCACCGAAAATCACTGTTACAGGCCAACCCGAGCCCAAGTGCATTTCGTATATTTTTATGAACTCTTTCAAGTGAATATCAGAGCGGTTCCTTAACACCATTGTTTTCTAAACATCTGTATGACCATTAAGATTATCCACTTCAATTAGACATAGTTTGTAAAATGGATTCTTTAATGCACACGTAAAGTGATCATTTTCAACTTATATTACTGAGACTATGCATTTAGGCTCACAATATCGAGAACCAAAGGTAATTTAACACTTTTTCATTCCTTCCCCACTTTTATCACGCTGCTACTTTTTTTTTTTCCATTCCATGATGATTTGTTGACCTAGAATATTTTTTTTTTGAGTACAGAAAATCTTAACAACAAAAATAATGACTCCAAAATTACCAAATGTAATTATGGGAACTATTTGATCTTACCATGTGAGAGACACATCAAAGGATGACAACCCAGGCTTCACAGGGTAGCGACTTCTGGGAACAATTATTTCAGTTGTTAAGAAAGAGAGGGGTGGAGGCTGAAAAAAGAGTTATCTCTGTTTCTCTTTCAATTAGATATCATTCATAACTGAATGTATGTATCATAAGATATTTTTAAATGTGTGAAACTTTATTTCTACAGGGACATTCTATTATTTAATAAATGAGATGTAATAAATATGGCCTGATCATGGTATCTATGACTACAATAAAAAATAACAAGGAGTTATTGAAATGCTACCACATGGTAATTGTACACTGCACCTTTCGTATGGGAATAGCCACATTGCCAATGGAAGTGTGACCTTTATTCCTTAAATCCTTGAAAATGCCCTCTTGTGAGCTACAAATATGTCTTCAGACTCACCAGTTCAGAAGACAAGATAGCATGAATAGCAAACATGATTTATACTAGTTTTCCAGATTGTTCTGGCATAAACTCAGTGAGGTAGGTAGTACTGTGAGCCGCATTTTACAGAGGAGGACACTGAGGCATTCAACAGTTAAACTGCCCAAAGTGATGGAGAAGGATTTAAACCCAGATTGTCAAATCCTAACCACCGAGCGATAATATCAAAATCTGATTTGTGACTTTTGATTGTTTGTCCATCAGCCAGTTGCTAAATGAAATCACTCTTATTCACGTTGCAGAGGTTACAACTGCCGGTGTGACCCTGGCAAGTCACTTTGGCTCCCTGAGCTTTTGTAACCTTATTTTTAAGGGGGACTCTTAGGTGTCTCTGTGTTAGAGCTACCAGTTGATCTTAAAGATACTGTCCAAGTCTGGGGTTTTTGGGTTTTGTAATATTAAAGGATATCAATTATTTGAATAGCCATTTTATACAGCTGAATCATCGACTGTGTCTACGTATTACTGTTTCCATTTTCCCAAAATGTTGGGCCACGACTTCAAATAACATAAAGCTTTACAGGTTACCATTATCTACTCTCACTACAAAGTATTAATATATTAGATCCTATTACGAAGATGCCAAATTAAGTCAATAAAATGAATTTGAGTCACAATGAAAGGAATCATTAAATATGGATAGCCTAAAATACATCCCAGTGATTATGAACTTGTCAGTAAATGATTTGCTTCCAAGAGAAACTACAGAATTCACAAAACTCTATAAACATGATGGAAAGATTTATTGTCCTGGAATTGTCTTGAGAAATATTTTCTAACTAAGGGAATTATTTTATTAGTCTGTTTTAAATGAACTGTTTTCCCACAAAAGTAGGTGAAATCAAGGGCAAAATTGATACCCATTCTTCAGAGCCAGATCCCATTTCCCAGGGCAAGGAGACTAGCTTCATTGCCCAGGGCTCTGTCAAATACCCCATGGCACATAGTGACCAAATCTAGAAATAGAGTCCTGGAAACTTCTGCTCTTTTCTCAACAAATGTAATATTACTAGTCATATTTTTCAGTTACTTTTTAAGAATAGCTACCTTTTGCCCACTAGCACCCCTCCCCAAACCCCTACACAAATGCATTGCCTGATTTATGGGTTAAAAGTGAGAAGTCTGGAAACTAGCAAAATGTTTCACATTTCAAACAAACTCATGAGTCCACTGAAGATCTTAAGTTGCAGCAGTGTGGATGGTCTTCTAGGTATTTTGGAAATGGCTTTTTTCTTTTTAATCCATATCTGACAAAGAATGTCACCAACAGGTATGAGAGGGCAGGAAGCAAAGGATCTGGAAAAAGGAAGATTAACCTGCAGTGTCTTTTTCCCATGCCAAGACTATAATTGTGAAGGCTTCACAGGTAAAGACGAAGAATTTAGGCTGCAGAGCAGACTGACCTTGAATCCTGGCTTTCCACTGCCCCTTTTCCCAGCTCTGTGATCCTGGGCAAGATTTTTAACCTCTCTAAAACCTCAGCTCCCTCACTTGTAAAAAATAACAATTATAGAACCCTCAGGGGTTTGACGAAAGGATAAATTAAGATAACATATGTAAAAGCTAGCACAGGGTCTGGTCCATAAGTCATAGACATTAATTATAAAGTTGCTTAAGATTATATATTGCCATAGATGCTCTGGGTCATTGTATATTTGATTCCTTTTGAGTACCCAGCAGTGATTTACACTGAAGTTTGTCTAAAAGGGCAGTTGCTCTCAGCAAAGAATGAATGTTGAAGGCCTGCCTTGTATTAGCACTCTAAAATAATATCTAGATTAATTTCTTAGGGCTGTCATAATAAGATATCACAAAATGATTGGCTAAAAACAGAAATTTGTTCTCCCACAGTTCTGAGGCTAGAAGTCTGAAATCAAGGTGTCACATGGGCTTTGTTCCTTCTGGGACTCTGGGTAGAATCCTTCTTTCCCTCTTGTATCTTCTGATGTAGCCAGCAATCCTTGGCATTCCTTGGCTTGTGGCTGTATCACTTGACTCTCCCCCCATCACATGACCATCTCCCTATGTCTGTTTCTCTTATTTTCTCCTCTTCTTATAAAGACCCCAGTTGTATTGGATCAGGAGCCTACCCTGCTCCAGGATGACTTCATCTTGACTTAACTAATTATATCTGCAACAACCCTATTCCTAAATAAAGTCACATTCTGAAATACAGGAGGTTAGGTCTTCAACATATCTTTTTGGAGGACACAATTCTCCCTATAACAGAACCTCTTACCTGGACCATTGCAATGGTTTCTCTCAAAGGCTTTCCTGCTCCACACCCACTGCCTGCCTCCCCTGCCACACACGTAGGGAAGCACACGTACTCTAGCCAGAGCGGCAAGGGAGGGCTCATTAACAATGTGGATTATAGCAAGTATTATAAATCCATTTTTAAGTACTCATAATAAGCACCTGAATTCAGTCAGTCTTTATTCAGTACTTTAGGCTTTTTCTTTAGGTCATGCTGACGATTTAGTCTAGGCTTTCATTCTGGTTTGATGCAAATAAGGTAACAAGCCTTAACCAGAACTTATACTGGTTACATGACCATTTGGGAGGTCAAATACATTTCATAATAAGATCTTTATAAACTTTTTTATTTTTATAACACTTGGCAAATATTTTGTTACTTTTATATATTTAAAATTCATAAGGAGGGCCAATTTTAGGGCAACCAAACATAGGCACGGGGTCCTGAAATGTTGAAACCTTTTAGTTGAAATGCTGTAGCATCATCTTATAAATGAACTTCAAAAGGAAAGTCTTCAGTAGCATTCTTGACACCACACTCTATTACTTTTATAAGAAATAACCTAATAAATATTCTAGCCTATGACACTACATAAATTTAGGTCAGAAAACTTAAAGGAACAGCTACAAAAACAAATTGTGTCTTACTATTCAGTAAAGAACTTTTATTCAATGAATCCATTCAACCTAAAACCACCAGTGCACATCGGTTCAGATATACAGAACCAAGGGCAGGCTGCTCTGAACTACATACTCTTTGGACACAAATTCAAGGGTGAAGCATGTAGAATCTGCAAGAGAAAAGGCTTCCTGTGTGAAAAAACACTACTCAAAATTCATAGAAGAAAGTTCACAAATTTAGAGTTACAAGCAATTTTAACTGGTAATGTGTCAGGAAGCATGAGAACTGTTTCACATTCAGCCACGTCCAAAGTCCTCACATCCTAACAAAACCACTCCTAAGTGTCTACAAAACAAAGGGTCAATGCCTTTCAAATTATTTCCTCACAAGGCGCATTAGGAAAGTGATTATGGAAACCACAATGTGGATTTTAATTTTAATGGGCTCACACTTGAAACTTCTGTGTTGGGATTGGGCAATTGCATGTCTGCATAGAAGCTATCTCATACGGTCAATCCCCAAAAAAGTCTTGGTAATAATGATACTACCACTAAAGTCTGTAACAGATATAACATGCTTAGTATGTGCTAGACAACATCCTAGTATTCATCATTTAATCCTTACAACAACTTAACAAGATGGGTACTAGTATAAACTTCATTTTACAGATGAGCCACCTGAGCTGCCTGAACCCAGGCATTCTGGATCCAGAGTGTATAGACCTTTAAACATAATGCTATCTTGCCTCTAAGAATCATTTTTCACAGCACTTCTACTTTTACCATATCTAATAAGCATCTCAAATTTAAAATACCCAACAAACAATAACTTTTTTCCTGCTACCATCTACTCCTATAATGCTTTTCACCTCTGTAGGTGGTATATTAATTTTTTTCAGTTGCACAGGCTACAGACTTGAGATTGAGCCTTGGAATTCTCTTTTCCTCACACTCAAACTTCCAATCTATCAGCATATCTGGTCAGCAATCCCTTCTAGATATTTTTAGAATCTAATCACTTCTCATTTCCACCACTACCACCCTCATTCCAGTCTCTACCATCTTTCATCTGGACCATTGCAGTGGCATCTTCAAAGGTCTTCCTGTTTCATATCCTCGCCCCCATCACATAAACAAGCACACACACTCTACTGTAAACACTGCAGCAAGACAGAGCTTTTGAAACAAAAACAAGATTGTGGCCAACCTCAGCTCAAAGCCACCAAGGGTTCCCCTCCCATTGTAATGGGCGACCAATCTGTGCCCCAGTTGATAGCCAAGCCCCCCCACCCCCGCCATGTTCCCTAGCTCCCCTCACCCTCACTGGCTCGGGAACCTTGCTCCTGTAGTCACCCCCTCTTGTAGATGATCAGCTTGTCCTCTCCTGCATCTTCCTCGTCAGCATGAATAGAGGCTGCTCCAAGTAGACCCTTAGCTTCCACCCTTCTTCTTGTGTCCAATATCCCTTTAAAATGTTGTGCAGATTCATTATATTAAGTACTGGCCCCGGTCACCCTTTAACTTCTGACTCTTATTTTCGTGGAACTTGTCACTACATGAAATTTAATGATATAAACACTATTCAGCTTGCTCGTGGTTTGTCTCCTTCTCTAGATAATACACATCATGAAACCAGAACTCTCGTGTCCACAGCTATCCCCTGCAAATCTAGAACAGTGCCTGGTACACTATAGGCACAGAATAAACATCCTGGAATGAATCGATGAATGAGAGAGGAAATGGATAGGTCCTGCTACTCCATTCATATCTTTTCTTTGCTATAAAAAAAACTAATTATCTGGGATAAGGGGCTGACCGATATCAAACACACTTTTTGGACAGGGTAGATAATAGTCTTATTTTAATGTATATTAGTATGTTCTAGGTTTATTAGACATCATAATAGCAGCTATATGTCCCTACTACTATTTAATATAAATGTACCATCAACCCTGAATTGTATTACTCTACTTATTCCCATGAATGATTCATTTTATGTCCAAACAGTTGAATCTACTGTCTCCAATTTCCCCTGCAATCAATGATCATCACCCTGGTTTCTTTGAACTCTCTCCATTATCTTTGGAAATCGATTTAATTTCAAGTTTCATTATCTACATTGTTGCAAACCCTTTTTGGTAAAGGTTTGAAAGAAACAAATTTATACATTTAAATGTATGCACTATCTCAATTCAAAATTTCACTGTCCTCAACCTCCCAAATCTGCTTAACAATTATCTACGTCTCTCAATGTGGCTTAGTGTCCTTTTCTTCCTCAGACTACAAAAGCAGTTACACTTTTAAAACTCTCCTGCAAAAAACGAATCACCATACGCGGAATAAAACGTCACTCTGAATGACAGGACAAAGCTTAGGAAAACAGCAGTATAAACCTCAGTTTGCGGCAGCCAGCAGGCTGCGTGGTGCTCCCTAACAGTGCTGACAAAAACAGCCGCTGAGGCTGCTGTGCAGCAATGAGGGAAACCCAGAAAGAGGCCAGGAGAAGGCTGCTGACAGTGTTTGGAGTTTTTCGCCTTCCAATAAAAATAATCTCCTGCTCTGCCGATCTGCAAAGTCACAGCTGACAAAGCCTTCTTGCCCAAAATGCTGTACCCTGTGAACCCTCACGGAGTGCTGTCCAGAGAGCGGAGAGACGTTCTTGGATCTACAGAGCCTTCTGTGGAAAGGTGTGCCTGTTTGTTACCTAGGATCTGCTCAAGAGGGGTTGGGAAGGTATCAGGAGAGCAGTGCCTTGTGTGCTAGGCAGAAGATGAATGAATTCTGGAGACCTGTGCCATATCCATATCCAGTAGTGCCTATAGTTGACAACACCGTGCTGTGCACTTACAAATTTGTTAAGAGGGTAGATCTCATGTTAAGTTTTCTAAACACGTACACACAAAGGGACACAAAGAAATCTGATAGACAGATGGATGGATAGATAGATAGATAAACCTGAGTTTCTACTTGAGTTGAAAACATTGTTTCTAAACCAAGCTTGTCTCAGTGACAGAAGACATCCTGACTGTCAGGGTACCCACTCACAGGGCCACCTGGGAGAAGACTGCATCCTCATTCAACGTGTGATGTGGAAAGAACCGTGGGAAGCCACCAGGGACGCTCATTCGTCACTGCTTTAAGGGCTACTGAATCCCTGAAGATGAACTCGGGCTGCCCACAGTGCTGAACTGGCTCTCCTCAACCCAGAAGTGTCCACACAACTGAAGGTGGGAATCAGTTTACAGAACGGTCTGTCTTTAATACAGACCGTGTATCAATGCACACGACAGCAGCTCTGGAAGAGGAAGAAACAAGCTCATTCTTTTTCAGGCAGTTACACGACTGGCTACTCCAGCTCTCTGAAGTTTACAGTACTTAAAATACATATCTTCAGGGTCTAGTACAGCAATTTTCAAATTATGTTCCCCAGAGATCAAGGGTCCAGGGGGCTTCCTCATAAGCTGCCTTGGGACAGCAGAGACAGGGCTCAGAGCCTCCCTCCTGCCTCCTATCCCCCTTCCTCTGGGCAGCCTCATTTATCTGGTTTAATTATTGGGACTTCTGAGTATAATTTTTTTAATGTGAAAATCATTATCTAGTGATTGGTGCAGGAAAGAGCAAAATCTTAGCATTCTACCTCTTCCTGATGGAGGTGGCTTCCGTTAGACACACATGGTACCTTCCTTACCTCAGGGTGCTCTACAGAGATGAATATATTTAGATTTTTAGACAATAGTGAGACCTTAAGCAGAAAAACACTACTGAATGGATAAACAACAAGTACCTACTGTAGATCACAGGGAACTATATTCAATATCCTGTAATAAACCATAATGGAAAAGAACATGAAAAAGAATACATATATAATTTGCAAATGAAGCAACTGACAAAGGATTAATTTCCAAAATTTACAAGCAGTTCATGCAGCTCAATAACAAAAAAACAAACAACCCAATCCAAAAATGGGCAGAAAACCCAAATAGACATTTCTCCAAAGAAGATATACAGAATGCCAACAAACACATGAAAGAATGCTCAACATCACTAATCATTAGAGAAATGCAAATCAAAACTACAATGAGATATCATCTCACACCGGTCAGAATGGCCATCATCAAAAAATCTAGAAACAATAAATGCTGGAGAGGGTTTGGAGAAAAGGGAACCCTCCTGCACTGCTGGTGGGAATGTAAATTGGTACAGCCACTATGGAGAACAGTATGGAGGTTCCTTAAAAAACTACAAACAGAACTACCATATGACCCAGCAATCCCACTACTGGGCATATACCCTGAGAAAACCATAATTCAAAAAGAGTCATGTACCAAAATGTTCATTGCAGCTCTATGTACAATAGCTCAGAGATGGAAACAACCTAAGTGTCCATCATCGGATGAATGGATAAAGAAGATGTGGCACATATATACAACGGAATATTACTCAGCCATAAAAAGAAACGAAATTGAGCTATTTGTAATGAGGTGGATAGACCTAGAGTCCGTCATACAGAGTGAAGTAAGTCAGAAAGAGAAAGACAAATACCGTATGCTAACACATATATATGGAATTTAAGAAAAAAAAATGTCATGAAGAACCTAGGGGTAAGACAGGAATAAAGACACAGACCTACTGGAGAACAGACTTGAGGACATGGGGAGGGGGAAGGGTGAGCTGTGACAAAGCGAGTGAGAGGCATGGACATATATACACTACCAAATGTAAAATAGTAGTGGGAAGCAGCCGCATAGCACAGGGAGATCAGCTCAGTGCTTTGTGACCGCCTGGAGGGGTGGGATAGGGAGGGTGGGAGGGAGGCAGACGCAAGAGGGAAGAGATATGGGAACATATGTATATGTATAACTGATTCACTTTGTTATAAAGCAGAAACTAACACACCATTGTAAAGCAAAAAAACAAAAAAAAGAATACATATATATATAATTGAATCACTTTGCTGTATCACAGAAATCAACTGCACTTCAATAAAATAAATTTTAAAATGCACAACTGGAAATATTTATGCTATTTTTATTACATAAGATGCTATATTTGATTTTTGTCCTAAGTAGTTAGAATTGAAGAAAAACAACCAGAATTCTTGTAACAAACCAGGTCATCTTAGACATCAACTTTGTAGAGAAAGGGTAAAGGCTATCTGGGTTGAGGGCATGTTACCTCTCTGCAAGTTGGCTACCAGGTTAGTAAACTAAAAGGACTCAATGACCTGTGTAGTCGTTTCCAAGCATGTTAGTTAGGTCAGCGCTTCACTGCGAGCACAGACCTTCCAAGGCTACACTTCCCCTCCTCATTCCTTATCCCAGTTGATGTCCAGGGCATAGGGGACCACTCCTTCCTGGGGTCTCCGATAGTGCCCTCTTCTGTTTCTTACCCTTCCTGTCCCTCTACATCTTTCCAGGCTCCTTTACTGACCCTCTTCCCTGACTGCTTCTACAAGGTTGGTAGCCAGGTGACAAGGATGGACAGGGTCTAGTTAGAGGCAGGAACTCTTTTACCTGCAGCTACAAATGACTGTGGCCAGAGGAAAAGCAACATGGCTAGAGGGAAAATACCAAGACCTAAGGCAGAGCCCAACTGAGGACCCAGGGTCTGGCTATGAGGCCACGGAAGGAGATCCAGCAAAACGGGAGCCCAGAGAGAAGAGGAGGAACCATGGGAACCTGTGTAAATAGCTGAGCAGGGTACAATCAATCTGTACCCTGGAGGTCATAGGTGTTGTCCCCAATACACGTTACCTATTCTAGGCCTTCTATGTTGGGTGGGCTAGACCCATTCAGAGGTCTGAGAGACATAGCACATATGTGCCCAAGATTTTATCCCAATGCCTATCTGTTCCCTTCTCATCCTGGGATCCATTCTTTGCAATTTAATCCACTCATATTTTAACCTGCAGCCTCATATACCCAGAGGTGCCACCTGCATCACAACCTGGCACATCTAACATTGGTCTTATTATCCCAACCTGTTCTTATTTCATAATTCCTTGCCTCAGCTAATGCCTTAACCTAGGGATCAGCAAGCTTTTTCTGTAAAGGGCCAACTAGTAAATGTCTTAAGCTTTGTGAGCCAAAAGTCTCAATGAAAGCAGTCATTTCAGCCATTGCAGTCCAGAAGCAGCCACAGATAACACATAAATGAATGCGCATGGCTGCGTTCCAATACAACCTCATTTTCTACAACGGCCAGCAGGCTGGATTTGTCCCAGGGGCTGCCATTTGCTGACCTTTGCCTTAACCATTCACCTCGTGTGTAAGTTCCACAAGGGTCATCCTTGGTGCCTCCCTCTTCTCACTCCCCAAACCAAATGGATTCCTAAATCCTATTAATTGTATCCTCCACATATTTCCAATCCTACCACTCTCCCCAAAGTTCTTGATAAGTAGATGAGTTTGGTTCCTTATTTCTTGCCTCAGCTGCTATAATAGCCTCCTGACCTACTTTGCACCTCTCCCTTGCAGTTCATCTTTCCCCCCCCGCACCAAATATGTTGCATATAATTTTCATATTACTGTCTCAGTTCATATTAGCCAACAATTATTCCGTAGCCTGTAGGAGAAACTCCAAACCCTTTACATAGTGTAATGACCCTTGTGTGATCCGAATCCGTAGCTTCATACCTTGATGTTCTCCTATCTGCACATACACACTCTGTTTATCCCTGATGTGCTACGGCTTTTAACCTGCCCTGCTGATTCATATGCCTGTCTCTTGCCTGGGACTATTCACGCCATTCCCTCTACCAGTGTTATTCCACATTCCCCATACTGGTCCAGCTGGTTAACTCCAACTCATTCTTTAAGACTCAGCTCAAGCATCATCCTACATGGACACTCTTAGTGGGCCATCACCCAGCAAAGGTGACCTTGCCTATTTTTCCTACTGCTGTACCTAATTCATGTCTCTCATAGAGCATGTACCTCATTGTGTGACAAATACTTTTATATGCATCTTCCATCCTTAACAGAAAGCACTCAGCATGATCCCTGGCACAAAGCACATGCTCTTTAACTGATTTGCTGATAAAGGAATAACGACTAATTAGTGGTCTTATCCTAAAGCATATTCCACGATGACTTTACATTGACACCTGGTGGAATTCTGTCCACTTGGAAATTGATAACTGTAGTGTTTAATTCATTTTGAAATTACTAAGTTACCTTGAATATTTTTGTCCTCATCTTCTCTTTCAAGTTTCTACAGCTGCATCCGGAATACAGTCTCAATATGATTTGTATATTCACGGCAAATTTAATTCATCCCACGATATTAGAAGATTGGATGAAAAATATTATTACTATAATCAGTATTTGGAAACAAACTGCAAAACATTTGAAGAAATGTAATCTTATGTATACTATATCCCATCTGCATGAGGAAGTTTGAATTCAGATTTCTAAATTGTTTATTATAAGGTTTGGTAATAATGTACCAACTAGAAACTTGGGTTGTGAAGCTTAGCTGCTTGCTCCACAACAGTGGAGGTTGGTAAACGTTTCTGTAAAAGGCCAGATAGTAAATATTTTAGGCTTTTCAGAGCATACTGTCCCTGTTGCATATTCTTCCTTGTGTGTGCGTGCGCTCGCACACGCACACACTTGACAACCCTTTAAAAACGTAAAAACCACTCTTAGCTTGAATGCTATACGTTTTTTTAAAACAAATTTTTTAAAAGATCACTAATGACCAGACAGGATTTTTCTCACAAGGCATGGTTTGCCAATCCTTGTTCTACAACAGTTGTTCGTTGTAACTAATTATGTTGTTATATCCTGTTTTTATCAAGTTAATTATTTGGTGAGTCTTAAATAAACAAATAGTGCATATTTACTCTACTTTTTAAATCTTTCCAAGGTAAAATCAACAAGATATTGGCCAGCTATCATGATATGATGGAGAACACATCATCTCAAATTACCCTAGGTTTTAAACATAATGGATTTGATGGAAAAGATGAGGAATGTATCTGAAGTGGTAGACACAGATTTTTAACTTGATATGACATCTGTATCTTCCCAGATGTTGCTTGGGAACTTAAATCGTGCTGAATTTGGAAATATGGGAAGATCAAATTTTCGGAGGAAAGAGGCCGCTGTGACACGTTGTGGTGGAGATAGTAGATTGATGCATATTTCAGTCTTTAGACAGAAGAGAGGCATAGCAGGAGGTAGAATCTTGCAAATCATAAGCATATAGGCGGTATTTTAAACCAAGAGTGTGGATAAAAGTACCCAGAAGGAGGGTGTAAGAGGAGAAGAATCCATAGATATTAAGGACAATCTTGCCAGAGCCTACAAGGGCTCTATCCTCCACCCACCCGGTGCCAGGCGTCATCCAGAACACAATAAGATAACCCCTAACCATGGGGTCAATGGCTTCATCTCTAAAGTTAAGAAATGCTCAGCTGGTACATGTGCCCCGAGAATATGTTCTGAAAGAGGTGGTGGGGGAGAGAAAGCTAAAGGTAGGAGCAAAACAATCTGAAATTCGTTTATCTAAATCCCGTTGGTGTTGAAGAAAGCTGAAAGACATGACAACTACTGTTCTCCACCGGCACCTCTTTCAAAAGAGTTTTGGCTTATTTACATAGAATGTCACTGGTTAAAGGGATTATTTAGTTTTGAGGTTTGCACATTTAGAATCTATCTATAAATAGCTATGTACACAAGATGTATAAAAAGTGCTCACTGAATGAGAATACTACCATTTCTTCCACCGGTCCTATGGAAACTGATTCAGCTCTTTCTTGCATTTTTTGCAAGTATATAAAAATGTAGTGGGTCATCTTCAAGTAATTTCCATTGAGATTCTTTATAGTGAATGCTCTTTATTATCACGTATTGTTAATGACTAATTGTTAACTTGGTCTCGAGTTGTTCTCTAGAATTAGAGAACTTCCTTGGGGAAGTTAAGAGCCACAGTTCAAAGTTATAGAATGAATAGAAATCATTATGCTGTACACCTTAAACTTATCCAGTGCTGCATGTTAATTACATCTCAATAAAACAGGAAGAAAAAAACACAACAAAACAAAATTATAGAATGTGCAGTATATTTTAAAGAAACAAGTGTTTAATGGAGAATTATTTAAACAGTTTTTTTTTATAATCACTAAACTCACACCTTCTTGACCAATAGTGAACATTATTCATTCTTAAAACTCTCAGGTAAAGATTGAATGAAAATATAAGAAGTGATTAGACTTATGTTCATTCTCAACCATAGCTGACAATTTCAGAATTAAAATTTGAATCTGTCTTTGCTCTCAAGTTGGGCCTTAATACTGTATAATTTCATGGACTAGCTTTTCCCTACCTTTCAAACTACAAAATGGAACACTGGCACGCAAAGGTCATCTCGTCCAGCCACTTTTTCACAAAACATGGCGCAGTGACATTTGAATTCAACCTTATGTCTACTGAGCTACTCACTAGACTTACTTTGACAGATCTGAGTATGATGGATGCAGATTTCTATCCAAAAGGTTTGGCTAGGCCTCAGAAGTAATATAACCTTTCTTAAAGGTTATTTTTAACCACTTGCTAAAAATTCCTGGAGGAAAAAAAGTGACGTGCCATTTAGTAAAATGAATACAATAATATACCTACAACTGATACCACTGCAGTCAAGTTTGGCCAATTGCCCAAATAAGAACTTACTCCTTAACAGCCAGGGGCTGTCCAGTGCTGGCCCAGCACTTTGAAAGGGGGCTTAAACTAAAGATTATGCAGAAACTGAGCCACAGTCTAATTTTGAAACAAAAAGACAAGGGAAAAACACTAAGGTAGTTCTTGCAAAGCCTCCATTAAATTGTCAATTAGCTCTGATATTGTTTTTATAAAGTCAAATCAAATATAATACAATGGATTCATTCATTAGGAATCTCATTGACTCAGTGAAGGTTAATCTAACAGTTAAACAATGTTTGGTTTTATTTTCAAAAGATTTTAATACGATTCCATCTCTGAGAGATAAAGTAGAATTAAGAAGTATAGCAATCAGTACATTGACTGGACCAGCAAAATTAGCAGCACTCCATTTGAGATAACAACCAAAAATTATTTCCCAAATAAGACTCCATGTACTTTCATAATTCGTTAGTGATTGGTTAAGAAAAAATGTTGTACAAATATAATTAATTTTCTTGTTCACGGGGTTTTGGTAATGCAGATTTCATTTTGACAGCATCAAAGCCAAGATATTACCATTTTAAATTCACAACTAAAAATGCTTTATTCCAGGGTTCTCCAGTTATTAAGGTAATAAGAGGAATTAGCAGCAGTGCCATGCTGGCTACACATGGCTGGGACTGTATGTTTCTGGGTTTGGGTGAATGTGTGACCCTGATCAAAGCCTTCTCTATGAATCCCTCTTCCCTCACCGCTTGGCAGCTATGGATACAGACAACCCCAGGAGATAGCTCTGAGGAAGACGTACACTGGGAAGATTTCTCCCACTCCTTCAGAGTAGAATTAGAAACTGAGGTTATGGCCCTGTAGAGATGCTATGAGAGAGATGTAAACCCAGACTGTAAAGGAAGAGCTACTGAAAACACCATCCTTCTCTGAGATCAAGGTAAAGCTTTTGTCAAAAAGTCATTTAATTTTTTTCAATATTTTTACTCAAAAAAGCAAACCACTATTTCAACCATTTCTTTTTTGTAAAATATTAGGTGTGTGTTATCTGTTACTTTACAAAAAGGAGAATATTTCTTCAAGCCCATTAAACTAGTGTAAAAAGTTAGAAAAAATGCCCATCACTCAAAAAAAAAATCCCTATCATAGACTTTTGTTTAAGCTACCTATGTAAATAGTAGTATCCATTATTTTTTCTAACAAATCCACTTACTATTGGCCTCTACGAGGACTCTACGCTTAATTAAGTCTACCTCAGGAAAATTGGTGTCGTGAAATATGCGACTTCTAAAATCATTTTTAAAACCCATTTTTAAAATCAGTGTTCCAGCTTCAGCTACTAGATAATGCTGCCTAAAAGAAAATTGCAAAGATAGAAAGCCCTCACTAGAGGTTTGTAAGCCAGTTTCCTTTCTCATACTTTATAGATGCATGAATGCAGAACTTTCAGACACAAGGAGTAAAACAATCAGGATAGGATGTCTGATATGTTTCAACATATAAAGTTACAGTGTGAGTAACCTTCTGATTTTATGGGTTTTTCTAAAAAGCACAGAGCATGTCTTTAAATGCATTAAACACTGTCAGCAAGAGTCTGTGTGACATCTCACTTGGCACACATACGTTTACTTCTGAAATGCCCATTGTGCATTTAGGACTCCATGAGACTCCCCGTGTCCACAGCATCACCAGAGCTCATAAACACTCCAGCTCCAAATTGTTAAATTCTAAATGTACAAGGACTGTGTCCACCAACTCTGAAAATTATTATAGGTACACAGGCCCCAGGCACTAAAGAAATTTGAATTGGGTGGAAACAATGTTTTCAAAAAGTGACATTTTAGTAAACATTATATTTTAAATCTTCTGGATATAAATTTTGTAGCTTTTGATGGTTCATAAAATTTCATATATTGTGCAGTTAAATTTCCCCAGTAGGCATTAAACTATATAGAATTTATGATAAATATGGATGGACGGATGATGGATGGATGGATGGGTGGATACACCATATGTGCAAGACAGGCTATAAGAACTGTATTAATTAAAAAAATACCATGCCCTTCTTCTCAGAGGTGAGCATGGAAATAATAAGAAAAGATGAAGGTAGAAACCCTTTCACTTGAGGGATAACCTTACACGTTTTGGTCTTCGTAGAAGAGACCCTTGTTGATGAAGGACTTTTTCCAATGAAGAGTTATAATCAAAAGGAGGGGGGTGAGGGATGGTAATAAAGATAAAAATGAACTGAGGAAAGACAGGAAATTAGTTTGGAGAATGAGGATGTGTGGAATTGTTAAGTCCTTTGTATAGCTAGGTTAAACTTTATATAATACAGGCAATCCGAAAAAAGTAGGGGTTTGTGATGGAAGATTTTATTTGTGTTTTAGAGAGATAATCTTAGCAGTAGTACAGAGAAGAACTAATTCAGATAGGAAATGCTGAAACATTATGCAAAGATGATGCGGGGAGAATGGAGAGAAGAGGCCAGACCTAAGGGACATTCCTTAAGTCCAACGGATAGGTCGTGAAGACCAACTAAAGGAAAGGGATGGAGGAGGGAAAGGAATCCTCTAAACCTCGTGTTTCCAGTCTTTGGGACTGGATGTATGGTGAGATCATAGAGAATTCAGGAGAAAGGAAGTAATGTAGCTGGAGTAGGACTTTAATTTTTTAAATGCTCATATTGAAGTAACTGTGAAACATCCATGACAAGAAATGTCTTGCCATTTCCAGAGGCACACATCTGTCATTCCTGAGGCTGCTGCTGTGTATTGATGAGGCACCAACAAAGTCAACAGCCTGAAGAACAGGTGAAGAGAGAAGGAGATCACTCATATTAAAGTACTGGTGAAGGAAGAAGATCTGGAAAAGGGGAAGGGGGACCAAAAGAATTGTCAAAATCCTGTTAGAAGAATCAAGATAGGCTGGTGTTCTAGAAGCCAAAGGAAAAGTGGGTTTTTAAGAAATAGGAGGTAAATTGGGTGACATGGTGTGGAAAAAAGTAAGAATAGTCTGAAAGTACCACACAGAGAGAAAGTTAATGCTGTTCAGTATGTTTGGGGAAAGTTTGACTGTAACATGCTCCACAGTGAATGAAAGTAGAAGTGAAGAGAATGACTTCTGTTGATTCATTTCTTCATTCAGTCACTCCAGATATTAACTGATCACCTACTACACGCCAAGCACTGTTCAAGATGCTGGGGATACTGCAGCGGACAAAGTAAGCCCCCTTTTCTTTACATTCTGGTGGGGTGAAGATCCTTCCAGAAGATTCATCGTGAGAAGCAGGAATAAAAATGAGATCTTGCTTGAATAGGGAGACAGAGTGAAGGGGAAGATTTTAAAGATGAGGGAAACTTGAGCCCATCTGAGGCCAAAGGAAGGCAGAGGAGAGAAGATGCATAAGGATCAAAGAATAAACAGGAGCCAAAGAGCTGGGGGAGCAGTGGGAATCCTCCCAGCCCACAGTAAAGGTTCATATGGCTCTTGATAATCCTCCACCTGTGATCACCATAAATTCCCAAAGTCAAATATCCGAGGGGGCTGGGGGTTATAGCTGTCTGATGATCCTGACGTCACCAAGTGTGGGATCAGGCTGGTAAGAGGATACTGTGATCTGTGTGATCGGCTGCCACACAAAAGCCTTGGAAGACAGAGGACTTTGCATCCAAGGAGAACTCCCAAAGTTCCACTCCTGTTGACTTTGGTCTGCAAGACCACATCCCATCTCTGGGCCCAGCGTATCTCATGGAAGGAACCTGCATCCCACAAGCATCTACACTTTAATTTAAAGTCTCTGAGTGGAATTCCTAGCGCAGAGTTTAGCACACAGGAGGCAATGACCACTTGAACTGATTTGAACGGACTAGAAATCTCCTAATAGTGAGATCACCACTGCCCAAGCAGGAGATGGGTGCTTTAGCCAGGCCTTCCTCAGCACTTTAATGACAGACATTAACAACAGACGCATCAGGGTGCTGTTCTCAGGTAGAGCAGTGGAGTAATTATACTCCCTAGTACACAATGCATTGTATGCCTCAGTGGTTGCAAGATTCCCCTCCTGTTTCACTTTGGTTTTACTCTCTTATCTGTGTCCTTACCTCAAATCCACTCCCTCCCAATAGACACCTACCTTCTCTAACGTGTTTGAAATAGATCCTTAAATATGCGTGGGTCCTTGTAAAATCCTTAGTGCTCTGGCTGTATTGCTGATTTACATAAGGAGTCTCGTGCAATAAATTCCCTGCTCTTTCCTACCTTTTCATCTCAGCACTATGTTTTTAAAATCCATCCATGTTGCTGAATGCACGGTATGTCACTATAATGCAAACGAGCTCGTCTACAAACAGTAAAGAGGGGAATGACGTCAGGATAGCAAAGAAGTTGCAGGGCTTCATAAGCTATTCTCCCAGCTTCCTAACATTTACAACGACCAGATAAGAGCCACTGATCACCAATCCAGTACACAAATCCAGCTGAAGGAAGCCAGCACGGAGGATTACACAGTGTTCACGGCGCCCATTTCCTCCGGTCTTGGCTTGACCGCCTACCAACTTGGGA
Source organism: Delphinapterus leucas (assembly GCF_059928025.1). Taxonomy (NCBI): domain Eukaryota; kingdom Metazoa; phylum Chordata; class Mammalia; order Artiodactyla; family Monodontidae; genus Delphinapterus; species Delphinapterus leucas. Next base: position 8,537,610 of record NC_143146.1, read on the forward strand.
GCCTTTACATGTGCTTCTCTTCGATCTTTGCACCTTTTGCTCTTTTCTCCAAATTCAGCAGGCTAAGCACGTCCTTATACTCCCATCCATCGTCCTATATTCAAATTGTTATGCCCTATATGGAATTTAGTATTTTTTATGTATTAGGAATTTGATCTTTCTTAACTATTAATGCACCTATTAGAATAATTATTGTTTTCCGTATTTTTATTGTATCTTAGTGATAGTGCACCACTATGATATGTCATAACTATGATGGAGGAAGGTGTACGGAACTGTAGAAAATCTAGTAGCCATAAAGGAAAAGCTTGACGTTTCTGGCTATGCAAAAGTGTAATATACAGCTGCATATAATTATACAGCCTGGGAGAAATTTTTGCAATACCTATAATTTATAATGTAAAAATGGATTTTAATCCGAGTCAATACGGAAGAAATAATACATTGGACAGTAGGCTAAAGAAACTAACAAGCAACACAAAAAGAAAAAAAATGGCCATACAACATATGAAAACATGCTCAAACTAATTAGCAATCAAAGACATGCAAATTAAAACAATGAGATAGCATTCTTCAGCTTTCAGATGGCTTAACGCAGTCTGGAAAGGCACCCACTTACATAGTGATTATGCCTCAAGAGGAGAGAAGAGTCAGGAAAGAGACAAACATGGCCCATAATTCCCTTATTCTCTTAGTGCTTCATGGTTCACCGTAAGTATGCATTGTTTAGGCAACTGGATTTTTTATATAAATGTAATGGAAAAGTCATTATAGGCTAATATACATGACCAAAAGAGGCTTCACAGAAGATGTTTGGGCTTGAGGGAAAAAGAACTTAGGGCACTGGTTCTCCCCTGGGGGCAACGTTGCCCACCAGGGGATGCTTGGTGATGTCTGGAGATCTTACGGCTATTACAAGGGGAGGGTTGTACTGGCGACCAGTGACTTGAGAGGCCAGGGATGCTGCTAAACATCCGACAGTACACAGGACAGCCACCCACACCAGAGAACTGCCCAGTCCAAACTATCAAGAGTACCTTGGTTGAGAAACCCCTACTTAGAGAAAGGGATACTGCATGTCTCCGAAGGAGAATGCCCTGAGGAAACCCACGGAGGAGAGGATGTCCAGGGTGTGAGCAGTTGAGCCCATCTACACCAGCTATGCTGGAGCGGATCACTCAGGCATTCTCAGGGGGCTGCTCGGCACAGCACTAATGCACTCCCAAGAATGCTATGCTTTCAGGGGATGAAGCAGAGGGAAATGAGAAAAACGGCATTAGAGCTGTTTTGGTTGACTTGCATTACTTCAGACTTCTTGCATTTGATTTTATACCCTATGATTACTTAAAAGGTTTCCTTTTTTTTTTAACGTCTTTATTGGAGTATAATTGCTTTACAATGGCATGTTAGTTTCTGCTTTATAACAAAGTGAATCAGCTATACATATACATATATCCCCATATCTCTTCCCTCTTGCGTCTCCCTCCCTCCCTCCCTATCCCACCCCTCTAGGTGGTCACAAAGCATAAAAGGTTTCCATTTTAATCAAGACTATTTACTGCATTTTAGACGTCTGTTCTGCATAAAATAATACCACATGTATATCATAACACTTTGTTCAATTTGATGCTTTTTGAAAAACTGGGTTCCACAAAAAATGATTAGGAAATACTCAGTTCTATCTGATACGTTGGATTAGTGAGGCCTGGCACGAGGAAAAAATGACTAAGAGAATAAAACACTAATTTTTAGCGGAATTCCTGCCACAGAGTGTCAAAATATACTCTGGCAAGTGATTTCCATACAGTTGGTGAACCTGGGAATCACCGGATCCAAAAGCATTGATCAGGAAGATAATTATTTGAATTCAAATAGATATTCCTGCCATTGCAACAACCCCGCAGAGTAAGATTTCAGTCCAAATTCTCCAGGCAGCTCCACTAGGTAAACTGGGAAAAGCAGATGCATGTGACTTCCTTTGTCAAACATCTTTTCAGGTCCTGCTGCATGTGGATGATTTGGTAGCGAGAAAGGTATGCTTTGGCGATACATTTTTTTTAATGATTTAACCAGGGTTGTCAGCATACAGCGGATGAGACGCAACTGTTTACGTTTCACAAGGATATTTCCGGGCTGTGCTATGACTCTCCCAAGATTTCAATCCCCAAATACCTAGCTTGCTAGGGATACTGTCCAAAAAGCCTCTTTGATTTACCAGGGTAAGCCTGTGGTTTGACAGAATGTACCAATAAATTGCAAAGTCTGGGCTAAGCTGGCAGATACTCTAAGAAAATGCATCTCAGTAGTCCAGTGGGACCCTCTGAAACATCTTCAGCAACTGGAGAAAGAAAAAAGAGACATCCATCTCCCTTAGCCTAGGCAGCTACAAACGCATGAGCTGTTAGCTCGGCTGAGGAGAGCGTCATGTTAAACAGACCAAGGTCTCTGATCTGATTCCTGATTCTCTTCTGTTACACGACCACAGTACCTACATCAGTAAAACTCCTTGGACTCAAGGGGACCCAATGGAAAATTACAGATGAAACAAAAGATAAATAGGACAAGGAAGATTACAATCCCTTAGGATGGATTAGGAATGGTATATGCACAGAACTCCATTAACTAATTCTTTTCTAGGTAGCATTTTCTGAATTTTTCCTACAAATCCGCATTCAAATGGAAATCATTTTGTAAAAAAAAAGATACTTCTGTGAAAACAACTGAATAAAAATGAAATGTCCAATTTATGTACTGCCAAAAGGTGAGCAATTTTTTTTTTTTTTTGCGGTACGCGGGCCTCTCACTGCTGTGGCCTCTCCCGTTGCAGAGCACAGGCTCCGGACACGCAGGCTCAGCGGCCATGGCTCACAGGCCCAGCCGCTCCGTGGCATGTGGGATCCGGGGACCGGGGCGCGAACCCATGTCCCCTGCATCGGCAGGCAGACTCTCAACCACTGCGCCACCAGGGAAGCCCAGTGAGCAATTTTTGAATGAAATTTTTTACTTCTCATCTGTTTTTCTCATCTTCATGGAAATAGCCCAGACTGGAAAGTGGGATTAGAAAGAAGTGAGAGAAATTCCATACAGCATACCTTATATGTCACCTCCATTTCTTCTCTTCTTGATAATGAAATGATTCATGATCACAGTCACCCTACCACAGGGTCTCCCTCACTCCAAGTTCTTCAATAGCACTCTCATAACTTGCTTCTCCAAGTGTGACCCATGAACCAAGTGTCAAGGTCACCTGAGAATGTATTAGAAATGCAGGTCCGCAGGCTCCTCCCAGATACATTGATTCAAAATCTGCCTCTTGACAACCTGCCCAGGTGACTCTGATGTGGATGAAAGTTTGAGAAGCGCTGCCCTAATAGAGACCCAGAAAATGACCAGCAGTGTGGCTTGTCCAGGTCACATCCGTGGAGTCACCTGTCCTCAGCAGTCATTCCTTGACGTGCCAGCTACCTGCTTCACAAGGTGGATCACACCTGGTGGTGTTTTGTGTTTGACCAGTTTGATAGGAATTCTTTTCAGAGCTTATCAGCATTTCACTTGGTGTCACAGGTATCAAAATGTCTAAAAGCTCAGCAGGATTAAGCAACCAGCAAATGTTTGCTCCTTTACCTGTGAGTCAAAAGCTAAGGCTGCCGTTGAATACAAATAGGACACAGTGTGTATTTGTGGCCTAACCAGTTAAATGTAAATGGCTTACCCACAATATCATTTAAAGGGCTCACAGCATGTAAAACTGCCGTTTGAAGCTGTTGTACTGTGGACTGAACAGTGGAAAACATCACATTGTGATTGACCTTGTTAGCTAATAAAAATGGTCAATATTGAAATACTTTAGTCTTTGATGGTTTCATGTACAAGTAACCCTTTTCAAAAGTGTGGAACCAATGATTACATACAGGACACAGGAAAGCCCATTGAATACATCATCTTTCTAATAAACTTATGGAAAGAATCGTTTCAAAATGAGGTATCGAGTATTTCTACATTTTAAGACGTAATCCCAAGAATAAAACAATTTTTAAGAAAAGGAGCAGAGGTTTAGTAGATCAAAAGCATCAGACATGGAACTTAGTATTTACAGATCAATCCCTGTGTCTCAGTGTTTAATGAAGGAAATGTACAGGGTTAGAACTTCACTTGTTTTCATCCGAGACATACATTTTTCCTTCAAACGCTGAATGTGTAGAACTCACTTCTAACCTAAATTCTGACTCTCGTTGCTCTGTCCTCTCGTTTTTAAAAATTATCTGGTAGGCTTAACAGTGTTATGCTGTGCTATGTCTTTTCAGAGACACAAAAATCGGAACAAAGGTCATAAAAAATAACAAGGGTGATTTCTTTGATCTGGCAACAATCAATCAAGATGATTTTCTTTTTTTCTTCTTGGGTGGTTGTCTGTTGCAAATAGCCCTTTGTTAGGAAGATAGATTCCTCCTTGTCCTTTCCTCTTTGCTCAGGCCTGGTCCTGTCCTCCATCCAGACATCTGACTGCTGAGTATTGGGCTACTGATATGTAGGCACTAAGACTGCCAGCTTCCAGGGCATGGCAAGGGGGCCCCTATGGCGCCAGGGTGGAAGTACTTACTGAATAAATAAGCAAACGAGTTACCATGAAAGCAGGCTAACAACTCAACTGGCAGCCCCAGCATTCAGACCGCCAGCCCCACTCCCCTCTGCCTCGTCAGTCTTTGCCCCTGGCCACTGCTGCACATTCCACAGTGATTTTCAAAAACATTGTTAGAGTAGGTTTATGTCTCTTCTGATTTGGCAGACACGCTGTATATTTACTGCAATGAAAGAACACTGTCATTAAATCCACAAACAGCTGACAGTTGGAAAAGGAATTCCAAAGTGGAAATCCCCACTTGGGACCTTTGATCATCACAGAGATCAGAACTCCAACCAGTTCTTGTAGGAAAATGAAGGAATGGCAGCTAAACCTGGACTGTTTGTCCCTATTACAGCAAACTGTAAAGCAAATGCCAGTGTTGAAGAGAAGTCCAGAAAAGATTCAAGCAGATTCTGCCTTTCTACAGGAAACTGCATGGACACTAACTTCAGTGGGGTTGATTTTGTGTCTTGGACCCTCTGATATGAGTATTCATGTTCTTAAACCAAAGGTTTCTCTAAACATACTGGTCTTGACCTTATATCAGAAACTTGGGCAAGTTGACGTCTCCTTGAGAGTCCTCTCTTTTCAAAATGGAGACCAAAAACTCGATATCAAGTTTAGGCTTTTGGAATTTATCTCAGCCATTTACAATTTTAATGGCTACCAGTTTATGTAGAAGTTGGCATCTGTAAAATCGCCTACCAGCAGGCTCTCAAAGTGCATTTACAGACTGAGTTAATATAATTGCTGAAAAACATCTATCCCCTTCCCTTTACTTTTCTCCCCAGACCAAGTGTTGTGGTATTCCAAGGTTTCACTCCAGTTTAAAATCTACTGAAGGGGGAAAAAGAAAAGTAAAAATAAAATTTATAAAATGCAACTATTAAAGTTTTGACATGGATAGGACTTCCAAGAAAGAATGGTGTGTAATTATCATGCTTGAATCAGTGGTCCAAATTCTACCTTGGGAAAAAAAAAATAAAGTGTTTTTAAGACTTTTGATGTAATCTCTCACTCCTATCAATCACGAACATAAATGACATTTGCTTAGAAAACAAACTCAAATCATGCGTCATCGTGCTATACAAAGTGATTTTTAGCTGACAATGCCACCTTATATTGAATTACTGCCTACCAACAGGCTCCATTTGTAGGCTTTATCCAAGAGTGACAGTACAAATTTCACACACAGATTTTTTTTTTTAGATTCATATCAACAAGGCCTCTGGGCAAATGTGCAGACAGAAAGTTCATACACTGCCTTTCCAACAACTTTCTCAGTGACATTCCAGAAAAGACTGTGGTAAAACAGTCTTGTCAACAGATTGGGGCTTCAATGTTTAATTTGTATCAAAACCATCTATTTTTACTTGGCTTCACATAATACCACTTATTAATCTCAGTAGGACATATTAGCACAGTATTCTAACAACCAACTGTGGGAAAGAATCTGTTACCCAACGATGCAGAAAATCTGAAATTTACTATTGTACACATTTAAACACCTTATTATGTCAAACTACAGAATTGACACAAAGGCCTTCAATCCTACTATTAATATTAACCCACTAATTATTTTAAAAGACATATATTTAGAAATATGTATGTTATATAAGTATAATGTAGAAAGTTTAGTGAATATCTTTTCATACCATTCTCTTTGGCTTGGCTAAAACATTTACCTATAATTTGTTATACAGTACACGGCATTTTTATTTGGTATTAACTTTTACTTTAACAGGAAATTTGTAAATCACACCTTTCAATTATGATGTAAACATCAAAGATGGTGCTCCATGGAACAGATTGTTTATGAAATGAAACTTTATCTTCTTAACATCAATAAAAAGTAAAACCTAAAGCCTTACTCTATTTGTGATGCCTCAATCACATAAATAATATTTTAGAGCTGGAAGACAGAGTTGAGGTTTATAATCCAATCCCATCATTGTAAAAATGAGGAATCTGAGAGCTGGAGATGTTAACTGACTTTTTCAAGTCACAGAAGTAGTCAGAGGCAGACTGGGAACTAAACATCCCAGCCCTTCCTCAACATTTTCCTCATGCCCTTCCCTTCTCAAAGTGTTTGGCATTTGACCCTGTGGTAATGATATCTTTAAAGATGCACACACCTGGCTCCAATTGTCCATCTACTGAGAAGAAAACAAATGATGTATAGGCCCTTTCATGGTTCCAAGTCCAGAGACAAGACCACTCTGTGACCCATTAAGCCAGATGGGCTAAGTCTGACCAACTAGATGTCAATCTGTTAACCTTGGTGTGGACTCCCTTTCACTTTAATGAAATATTAAAATATTGACATCATCCTGGGTAAGTGTCCAGGAGGATTCAAGCTTCTAAAGTCCTTTAGTCCCACAGTGTCTGTGGGAACATTTCAGAATCCGAGCACAGTTACAGGTTATCCGGCAATCCAGTTAATGGGTAAAAAATTAGTAATAATAAATTAATTCATTAATAAGCCCATGCTTTGAAATAAAGAGAAATCCCCCAAAACCTCCTTTAGGGCATCTTTATATCTCTGGTGCCTAAAAGAATTCCTAGCATTTAGTAGGTTTACTGAATGAACTATTCATTGATGTTTGTTCATTCATTAATAAACCTATAAATACAAAAAATATATAGATCCACACACTAACTTACTGAAACTGATGTGACTTTAGGCAAAGTCTGGCGGGTTTCTGGGATATGCAGTTTGGTTGTGCCTGGTAACTCCACATAGATGAGAAAGCCCAGATCGAGGTACAGGGACAGCAGGACTGGAAGCCTGACTGGGATGTTTATGTTCAGGAATCAACTAAAACTAAGCATTATTAATAATCTGAGCACAACTCGAAGCCAGAGGGAAAAGAAAGAAATAACTTTCGGCCAGTTGACACTGGCCTATGTAAAATGAATGGGTATCTGGAGATTTTGACTGGAAGGAAAGGAAACATAATCCCTTTCAATGTTCTGCAGATACCCATGTGTTTAGACATAACAGATGTGTTACATGTTCTAGATGTTTCAGTTGCTGTCTCTTTTCCTGCCGTTAAACTGAATAGTACTATAGCTGAGTTGTGTGAATCATGAGATGTCTGCTCTATAACCAGGTATGGCATAAGAACAAAAAGAAGATTGTATGAATATGACATAAAGGTTCAAAACAGGTTTTAAAGGTTGTTGGCCATGTATCCTTTGGACAATCCAATGGACTAATTTCATAATAATGCTTTTAACTGTGTAAAAAATGTATATAAATATAAGTGTAAAACATTTAATATAAATAGAAGTGTAATAAATATGACTAAATAAGTATAAAGTATAAAAAATAAAATACGACTACAAAGGAAACAAATTATATTAAAATGCACATATCAGTATGTTAAAAATAAAGTACAATAATTTATCAATAATGATAAGTAAATATTACTTCAAGATATCGGCAACAACTGAATTGTGATAGAAAAACATCTGTGCTTTTTATAGATGATAAAGTCTACATATACTGCAGATACTTCTGTGATTGTCTGCATTCATAACTAAAGAAAATGTTCAATTGCAGTTAGAGGTAAACAAAGATAAACATGTAAATTTTTCCCCATCCAAGTTCATGGAATCCCTAAGTTCCTTCCACAGACTCCCTGAGGAAGTGTAGATCCAGGTTAGGAACCCCTGATTTGGTGCAAGACAGATCCTGAGCTGGAAATGTAGCTCTGCCATGAGTGATTTCAGTGACCTTGAGTAGGTTGCTTACTTTCTATGAGCTCCATAAAGTGAGAGCAGAAATACAGGTCACATGGAATACGGTGTGTGTCATAGTGTACACTGCCTGGAATATATTAAACTCTCAAAGTATTATATTTTTGACTCCCAATGAGACAATTTTTTCTAGCTCTTGATTTAGTATTTTGGAATAAGTTGCTTCACTTCCAAGTAAGCATGTGAGGTTCCTTCTCTACTGCTGAGAATTACACTCTCCTTCATTTTAGCAACTTAATTCACAACAACAAAAAAATGTGCTGAGGGGAGTAAAGTCACATGTGATTCTAGAATACTTCATAAGATAAACAAAATATCAAGTGTTCCATACACCCAAATTCATACTGTTGGAGAGGAGGCGGGCACTGAATTTAAGACACTAAATCCCTTAGATCACTGAGACAATATGGTGCCCCCAACAGTATATACCAATTTTAATGTTGCTATTCATATCAACTAGGTATTTGTACTTAATTGAGCCAAAATTCTTGAGATTCATAAAAGCTAAGCAGGAGAAACTCTGAGTATCTGATTTCATTTTAGCAGGAGCCTTTCATTTCTAGAATCTATAACTGGCCAAAGGCTATGGTCAATCCAACCTGTACTGATGGTCATTACATGGAGGCACAGAAAAAGAGAAAAGAATTTTAGTGATTATCATGCATAATCATCTTAAGTGAGAAAATGCATAGGAATTCATTGTGAATGTTTTTTTAAGTCATCAATTCAATTTTTGCACCCTCAAATTAGAACATAGAGAGTGAGGCAGCATGCTAAGATTTTTTTGGAGCAGAAAAATCTGTTCCCTCCAAGGATGAATTGACAAAAATAAGGTTTTCGTCCTTGGGTTTGGAGGATACAGTAGTATCATTTCATACTGGAAGAGATATATGAAAATTTCATCAATATTGTTATTAAAACAGAAGCAAAAATCAACAAATGAGAGTACATCAAATTTAAAAGCTTCTCCAAAGCAAAATAAACAATTAACAAAATTAAAAGACAACCTACAGAATGGGAGAAAAATTTTGCAAACTATTTATTGGTAAAATATATAAAGAACTCATATAATAACTCAATAACAAAAAAATCTCCAAACAATCCAATTTTTTAAATGGGCAGAAGAACTACAGAGACATTTTTCTGAAGAAGACATTCAAACGGCCAAAAAGTGCATGAAGAGATGCTCAGCATCGCTAATCATCAGGGAAATGCAAGTAAAAACCACAGTAAGAGAGTATCTCACACATGTTAGAATGGCCATCATCAAGAAGACAAGAGATAACAAGTGTTGGCGAGGGTGTGGAGAAAAGGGAACCCTTGTGCACTGCTGGTAGGAATGTACACTGGTTCAGCCACTGTGGAAAACAATACGGAGACTCTTCAAAAAATTTAAAATAGATCTCTACCATACGATCCAGCAATTCCACTTCTGCGTATATACCCAAAGGAGATTAAAACAGGGTGGTGAAGGTACATATGCACTCCCTTGTTTACTGCAGCATTATTCACAATAGCCAAGATATGGAAACAACCTAAGTACCTGTCAATGGATGAATGGATAAAGAAGATGTGGTGTATATATGTACAGCAGAGTATTATTCAGCCATGAGAAAGAAGGACTGCTTGCCATCTGTGACAACATGAACGGACTTAGAGGACATTGTGCTAAGTGAGATAATCAGACAGAGAAAGCCAAATTCATAAAAACAGAAAGTAAAAATAATAGTTATTAGGGACTGGGGGATGGGAGTGGGTGGGACAGATGCTGTTTAAGGGTACAGACTCACAACAAGTAGCAAATAAATCCTACAGGTCTAATGCACAGTACAGCGAATACAGACAACAGTATTGTGTTACAATCACCAGACTTGCTAAGAGACTAGACCTTAGTTATTCTAACCACTGAAAACAAATGATAATTAGGATAGAGGTGCTAATTATCACTACAGTGGCAATCATAAAACATATAGATGTACCAAATCCACATGTACACCTTAAATTTACACAATGTTATATCTCAAATGTATTTCAATCAAAATACGGATTTTTAAGCATTTAGACAATTAGAACTAATGTTGGAACAGAAAACCTAAATTATCCTTTAAAGTAATTTTATGTAATTGCTTTTGCCTACGATGAATTCGAGCAAATTTAGAATGAATAGTACATTGGTAGAATAAGATTATACTAAAAATTTTAAAGATAAAGATCTTTGATTTCTCAAGTAAAAAAAAAAAACATTGTTATTCATTGTAGTTCATTAAAATTTTGGAAACCTTCAAATGGGGAAGAGGAACTTGATTTTCCTAAGGATTGAAACACATAAATTATGCCTACAAGGTCTTAAAATGTTTGTTTACCCTTTCTAGGAAATGGGAGATATCCCTTTTAGCTATTGAGTGAAAATGTCCTTTTTATTGCCATGAATAATTCAAATCCTACTTTTGTATTCTATATGTTTTACCATTTAGTTCAAGTTTTCTTTCTTAATTTCTTTTTCTTATGTTTTGTAATATTTTTAATACTTACACTTTTAAAATATCAAGTAAACTCTAGACAAATCTTTGTAAATCTTTTCAACATATTTCTCTTCTCTCTTTTGTTCCTTCACTGTAAACCCTGAGTTTGAAAGTTGGCTTTTGCCAAATTACAGTTAGAGAATTATAATTAATTTATTTACTCTGTTCTAAGCAGCCAAACATCTTCACAAATATCTCTATAGAGAAACAGTATTATAAAACTAACTGACATATTTGTAGCAAAACAAAAAGCTTTATTACCTTATGGCTCTTCATATTCTAAATATTTTAATTAGCCTTTAAAACAATTTTTTAAATGCCTTAAACATGCACCCAACTTTTTGTCTCTGCAATCACTGTAACAGATCCAGGCAAATTATTTTTCAAGTGACTTAATTTCACAAGATACTACTTTGTACATTCAATGTATAAACCATTGATTGTTTCTAAATTTTCCTGTGTTTATGACAACGAATATCAGAACAGATAGCCAGTGGAACCCAGTGTATAACTATGAATCAACTGTACCAGCAATAAATACTTTCACAGAAAATTGTTCATGAATGTTTCTTAATTTCTTACTTACCAAATCTAGATTCCAAACTATATGAACCTAAAAAACCTCATGTGCTCTAGTTATGTGATCTTGGATAACTTATTTATCTCTCTAAGACTCAACTTGCTCAACTGTACAATGGAAATAATAATAGTAATTGGGTAGGGTGGTTTGAAGTTTTTGAGAAAATGTATAACAAATAGCAAGAAGCTTGGCACCTAGAAGTACCCCACAAATAATAATCACTACTTTTCTCATCCTCAGAAGCATTGATAGTCTTGGCTTCTGGGTGAACCAGCTGCATTGTTCAACTACATCCAATCCACCAAATGTCCTACTACTCACAACATATACTGTCTTCATAAATCACCTACTGTTGGAAACCCATGAATAAAATCAAGAATTTGGCTTAAATATTTTTACATACGGGTCAAGTAAGTACAATCAAAAACCATATTACAATTAAAAGAAGGAATTTTGCTTCATGTTCTGTGGCTCCAAATCTCAAATCTCCTTTTTGTATTTAATTCTATTTTTATTATAGATATAGTTTCTCTATGAATAGAGAAAAGGGTGACAGAATTCTCCATGAGTCATTGAAAATACAAATACAATTAGTATTCCAATTTTTAAAGGAAATTATTACTTTTTAAAAATACTTCTCCTTGAAATATACTTTTCTAGGATAACAAATGATTTAACGTCAAACAAATAGTAATTACATAGCACTTTACATTTTATACAGTTACATGCAAAGGACAAAGTTTTATAAAATATTTGCCAGAAATTATAAACCTTATAACAGGGACAAGCAAGATTATGATCCTACAGATAAGAAGTCATGCTTCAGACCCACTTCACTATTCATGGAAATCCATCCAACAGCCAGTAGTGGCAGAATTGCAGATGCAAGCACAGTGAGCTGGTAAAGCGACCCTCAAAAAAAAAAAAAAAGCCTTGATTTGTCAAATTTGTCAATACTCGTGGTCCAATATGACCCACTATGACCAGCTTCAAGCTACCAGTGATTTAGCAACCAGCTTATAAAATTCCCAAACACATTCAACAATCAGCTCTCAAGAGCCTGTACAAAAGGACTTCTGCCCACCACTGAGGCTGGTCTCCAGACCCATAGATTAGTGCTCTCTCCACTTCACAAGGCCATCTCCTCAACACGCATCATGGATATGTCCAAAAATAATGTGTTTGGGGAATTCCCTGGCTGTCCAGGTGTTACAACTCTGCTCTCACTGCCAAGGGCCAGGGTTCAATCCCTGGTCAGGGAACTAAGATCCCACATGCCATGCGATGTGGCCAAAAAAAAAATTTTTTTTTAATTTTTAAATGTGTTTTTTTCTAATCTTTCCGTTTTTACATCTGTCTTTATGTTCTGGAGTTAAGGCCACCTCGGTTCAAATTCTGGGTTCCACTACCTCTAAGTTGTGAACCTGACTTCGGGAAATTTCTTCTCCATGCTCAATTTACTCATCTGTGGAATGATGATAAAGAAAGCTAATAATAGCACCTACTTTATAGGGTTGTAGGGAAGCTTAAATGAGATGTGTATAAAGTGCTTAGAATAGTGCTTGGCATAAAGTAAGTCCTCAATAAATGGTAGCTCGTTGATATTAATGATATAATCTTTAAGTAAGTATAGAAAATATTAATATATAGCAAATATTTAATATAGCTTGTAAGTGGAAGAACTGAGATTCCATACTCTACTAATATGCTATACTATCTCTCAATACACATATTAATAAAATGCACTAACACATTAACAGTGATAATCACTCAGTGGATTATGGGTTATATTTTCTTTATAATATTTTCATATCTTGAAAACTGAAGTATTACTTTTACATATATATATGAAGATGTGTTTGTATAAAACACACACTCACACATACACACACATATACACATACACAAGTTTTCATAAATAGAGATATAGCTGACCTAATAAAGGCAACCACAACCCAGGTCTATGCCTATGGCTACCTTAAGGCTGTGAGATATATATATATATGAAATATAATATCTAATATATGTATGTATTAGATATATAAGCTTTATATAATCTCCTTCTACCTAGCCTTCTCAATAAAGAGATCTAATTCTATAGAACATTAATGATAAAAGTAGATTCTTCTGAAAACTTTGATGGGGGGATGTCACATCATAATCTAAAACCAAAAAATTTTTTGAGATGTCTTCATTCCTCCAAAGTACCTCTCCAGCCTCATTTTCCCTCTCATGGGCTCTCAAGGCCACTGTTATGTCCTGAATGCGTTAGATTTTGAATGTCATTCAGCACAATAAAAATCAGGCACAATAAAAATTTTCATTCAACCTGCCCTGCGCCAAAAGAAGAAATTGAAAAGCAGGTATCACAGTGGTTGGAGGGGAATCTGAGACTAGGAAAATATGTTATGTTGACTTCTTGCCTATTTAGAATATTACCAAATACCGTATTTCCCAAATTAACTGATATCTGTCATCAGTACCTTCATTTAGCTATCATCTTAGCCTTCAGCTACACAAGAGTGATTCAGTTCATTTAATCAAGCACATTTTGAGGACTATTATTTCAGTCATTCATATTCGACAGTTGTTTATGGGTGTCAACTACAGCATTAGATTCTGGAGGCCACAAACATGAATGAAAAATGGTCTCTGTTTTAGGGAACTTATAGTTTAGCATGCAAGATAATAAGTATATGCAGAATTCAAACCATGAGCCCTGGCTTATCAACACCGAAAAGTAGCCTTCTGAGATGGAGAGACCTTGCTCCTCTGGATAACAATGAACAGATCCACGAAGAATATCCCCAAAGGTGTTTGTAGTTTGACTATATTTTTACTAAATAACTGTCAGATGAAAACATACAGGATCTTCCTTTTACTCCAAAGAAGTGTTCCCAATATCAGAGCACCACTCAAGACCAGAGGAAGGTAATAAATTGATCAGTTGCCAAGAGAACACAAAATTAATTTGAAAAGGAAGGTTTTCTTTATTTTATTTAGAAGACCCTCAGGAATCAAATTCCCAGAAAGAAACATTAACATTAGCTGGGAGAACTGAAGAAGGAAATGCAAAACTTAAAAAAAAGAGTTAAAATGAAGGAACTAAAGGGGAGAACTCTAGTAACCTACAAAGTGTTCCATACACATGAATGACAGGTGATGGGAAACAAGCTCAGAGAGAAAAAGAAGGGCACATGGTTCCAGCAGAGGCTTTCGTCAGAAAGGGAGGGGAAAAAAAAAACAAAAAACAGTAGAGCGAGAACATGGGGATTAATACTAAAAAAAAGTATACGGGTATGTAACTACCCCCAGGAAAGAATAGACCACTTTATGTGGTACTAAATCCCCATCTTTGAAAGCACTGGAAGAGGAGATGGGTGAACGAGGATAAAGCAGAGGTGATTCATTCAAGTACAGGGTTGGGCTAAGTTACACTGAGCACTTGGGGTTCATTCCAATATGGAGAAAAGTCTGATAGTGTAAATACTTTAAAACAAATGAAGGATGAGGCACATAAAAAAGAATGAGCAAAAAGAGAATGGAGACTCAGAGAGAAACAAAGGGAAAAAAGTAAAAAGAAAGAAATGAAGGAAAGGAGGGAGGGAGGAAGGAAGGAAGGAAAAAGAAGGAACCTGTAATCCCAACTACAAAATGCCAACATGCAAGTGTTCCTTTTGAAGACACCTCTATAAGTCCAGGAAAATTGAAAGCTAAAGTAGCGCTACAAGGGAAATGGCCCATGACCTGGTCTGCTGAAAGCAATTTCAGGGGCACAGAATAAGCCCTGGTTCTGATTATGCCACAGCAGCTTCAGGAGGGCTCCAGGAACAAATTGGTCCCAGAGCCCCCTCCCAGGCTCAAACCACTGGTTCTCAATAACAGGTTTATGAAACCCCGCCTCCCAGCACACTAGTAATTCACACACACTGTGTCAGTAACTAGTCCAATCAAAGCTTTTCCTTTGCTTGAGAAATTCACTCCTGCTAGAATTTGAACCATAGATCCTTAGATCTGGAGGAACTAGAATCAACATGGTGATTCCCAACTCCAGAAATATTCATTTACCCAGCTCCCTGTTAAATCCCCCATGTGTTTATAAGTTGTTGACTGGGAAAAGGCTCGTGCTCATTGACCGTATTAGCTTGAACTGTCTGAATAACCACAGCTTTGTGACTTAGGAACCAGTGACACTCAGGCCAAAGATTCAGGTTCTTTCCCATTTTCCAATGTCCAATTACTTCCTCCAGCAATGAGGCCAGATGCCAGGCATTAACACTTTTCTTTTCCTTCACAGAGAATCTAAATTTAAAGTTTCCTTATCCTCGCTCTTTCTGGTAAGGTAAATTCTTTTTCACAAAAACTATTTATTGTAGAAGTTTCTTTGGAAAATAGGCCTTTCATGTTTCAGAAACTGAGCATTCCTTTTCATCAGGAATTCAACTTCTTTAAGAAAGATTAACACTTGCAAAATTAACACTATAAATTATAGGAAAAGAGACCGACTTTGACTCTCAACAGAATTACATTAAAACCCCCATTTCCTTATAAACTTCCATCATTTATTTTCTTTTCTCTAATTTTATTACTCTAAAGTTCACTTTATTTTTTTTTGCATTTTATTTTATTTATTGATCTTTTAAACATCTTTATTGGAGTAAAGTTCACTTTAATGCAGTTGTATCAGGACCAGGAAAATTAATATTAAACTACTGGAAGCAAAAATCAAGGCACCTCTGATTTAAGGATTTTTTCAAAATAGTGCCTCTGAAATAGTTTCCTGGCTGTGTATTATATATCTTAGCAAGAACCAAACTTTCTTTCAACAATTTACACATAATTCAGATGCTGGAATATGCCAAATGAGAATGATAATATCCTTTAGTATAAATTCTTCCATCTCCCAAGACTACAATATTTTGAAACATTATTTATAGCAATGGTAAAATACTGCGTGTACAAGGCACTATCGTGTACCAACGCAGAAAGTGTGGTATTTCCTGCTGCATTACTCACATACAACTGTACAGAGAGATCCCACCCCAAATCTTTCTCTCTCTGCTTTTCCCCGAGGTCTGCTTGTCCTGCTAAGTCTGACTCTAAAAACTTCGTCTTTGTGACACCATTTTAATTTTTAAGCAAGTTACAACAAAAGAAATCAACAATGTGCAACTTTGACAGGTTACTGATATTAAAATACCAATTAGTATTCCTCACTTTCTTTGAGAATAAAGACAGAAGATGGATTTTGAAAGATGGCAGTTTTTAATTATTTCCCTTATCTGTGAAAATTCTTTGAAGTACAATAAAAGGTTTCTAGGCATAAAGGCACTATTTATGCCAAGAGGAAGATATAGGTAGACAGGGGAGTGGCATCAACAAATTTTGTACGTTGTGTTCATTTTCCATTTGCTTGGTCTTCTACTACATTTCTAAGACACGATTCTTCATTAAGAATATAAATTCACATAAACCTATTAAAAATGGTGGCGAAACTGTCAGAGGGATCCGAAGAGATGTGATTTACATTTGGGGGAATAAACAGAAAAAGGTTTTCGGGAGAGGTCCCTAGGTAAAAAAGGCCAGTATGTCAGATTAAAAAGGTCTGGAGAATGAGACAGGAATTCACACTAATCTTAAGAATACAGTGAGGAAACGTAAGGGATCAACCACCAGTGAATGCTCAAGCCAGATTCAGGGAAAAATAACAGGCTTCCCTGATAAAGTAGAGAATAAGTATATGATGGTGCTCTGAATGGAAGATGCCATGGGTGCTTGATGGAAAGACGTTATTAAAAGCATACAGTCCCTATAGCCAGTCTGATGTCAAAGGAAATACTCAATACAGGAAATGGCCCCTGGGAAGAGAAAGGTAATTTCCCTCTAAAAGTTAAACCAGAAATAGTAAATACCCAATAACAGTATCCATACGGTGAAGTCATCACAGGAGAAGTGTTATCTCAAAAAGTGACAAAAAAAAAAAAAAAGGAATCCTGGTCATCTAAAGATGGATTCTAGAGTAAATCTAAGGAAAGCAGAACTTCAGTATTGGTAAAAACTCAACATTATTGTAAAAAGAACATGTGAGCAGAAGAAATGTTATTTCATGTGACAGAAAAAAGAGACATTCTGAGATCTTGGCAGATTTCATCATATACAGGCCAAAGGAGAGAGATGGCTGAGCCTTTGTCTATTAGGGCAACATAATTCTTAAGGGCAGGGATCATTTCATTTAAATGTCCTAGCCAGGAGAAAGTATGCTTAAGATTATCTATCTCTCTAGCTCGGATTTTATCTTCAGTTAACTTCTGAAATTTAATTTTGCTTCCATGGGAGAGAATATGTGGATTGTGGATGACAATATCAATTTGCAAAGCTTCCTACTGCAAATTAATGAGTTTGCATTCCAACATGTTCATTAGTTTCTTGTAAATGGTGTTAGTGTCAGTTCCTAGAGGATGATCAACGTTCGGGACACTGAAAATTCAAACTGAGAGTTTCATTAAGGTACTTGGTTCCTCTAAAGTTTGTCTGGCTCATCAGCTCACTCCAATCTCTGCCATCTATCTTTGTGAGAGCATATTTAAATTCAGTAAAGGCAGCAAAGCCTATTAATACAGTGCATGTGTGGCAGGTAGAATAATGCTTCCACCACCTCCAAGATATCCACCTTCTAATCCCCTGGAACCTGTGAATATGGTACGTTACATGGCAAAGGAAACTAAACCTGTGGATGGAATTAAAGTTGCTAATCAGATAACCTTAAAATAGGGCGATCATCCTAGATTATCCACATGGCCCAAGGTAATCATAAGCCTCCTTAAAAGTGGAACAGGGAGACAGAAGAAGAGAGTCACAGGGAGTTGTGATGACGGAAGCAGCGAAGAGAGATGCTACCTTCTTAGCTTTGAAGATGAAGGGAGAGGCCATGAGACATGGAATGTGAGGGTGCTCTAGAGGCCAGAAAAGGCAAGGAAACATTCTCCCCAAAAGCCTCCAGAAGGACTGTAACCCTGCCAACACCTTGGTTTTAGCCCAGGAAGACCCACGTTGAACTTCTAGCCTACTGAAAGATATAAAGTTGTATCATCTCAAGCTACCATGTTTGTGGTAATTTGTTACAACAGCAGTAGGAAACTAATACAGCACGTGGGCAAGTACAATTGCATGACAATTTAGTTGAACTAGACTTCAAGAAATGCAGTTGTGTAACCAATTTCTAAAGAAATTGCTCTACTAGGATAATTAAGTTAATAGGATTTGGAAGTAGACAAACCCAGATTCACATTCCAATATGGACCATTAAGCGGCGATATGAGTAGATTGTTTAACTTCTTTAAGCCTCAACTTCATCATCCATTAAATAAAGAGAATACCTACTCCATAGACTGTAGTGTGAATTTAATAAGATAAAGTTGCCTGGTCCAGTAAAAATGTCTGTGAAGCATTCACACTTGGTAAAATGCTTGATGAGGGGAAGTTATGCAATGATTTAAAAATACCAATTAGGGGCTTCCCTGGTGGCGCAGTGGTTGGGAGTCCGCCTGCCAATGCAGGGGACACGGGTTCGTGCCCTGGTCTGGGAGGATCCCACGTGCCGCGGAGCGGCTAGGCCCGTGAGCCGTGGCCGCTGAGCCTGCGCGTCCGGAGCCTGAGCTCCGCAAGGGGAGTGGCCACAGCAGCGAGAGGCCCGCGTACCACAAAAAAAAAAAAAAAAAAAAAAAATACCAATTAGCACTTCTTTTTTTTTTCCCATTTCTTTTTTTAAATTAAATTAAATTAATTTATTTTTTGTGCAGCAGGTTCTTATTAGTTATCTATTTTATACATATCAGTGTATACATGTCAATCCCAGTCTCCCAATTCATCCCACCACCACGACCCCACCCCCACTCCCCCACCCCCGTTGGTGTCCATACGTTTGTTCTCTACATCTGTGTCTCTATTTCTGCCCTGCACACCGGTTCATCTGTACCATTTTTCTAGATTCTACATATATGTGTTAATATACGATATCTGTTTTCCTTTTTCTGACTTACTTCACTCTGTATGACAGTCTCTAGGTCCATCCACATCTCTACAGATGACCCAATTTCATTCCTTTTTACGGCTGAGTAATATTCCATTCCAAGCAGCACTTCTAATATTAGGTGCTGGGGCTGCAACAATGAACTTGACAGACACTGAAAAATAACCATGTGACTAGTACCTGATGATAAACCTTTGATGAGTGCAGGAAGCCCTATTATCACACAGGGCACTTTGGCTGGATTTGTGCACCAGAGAGCACTTCTTGAGAGACGCAAACTCTACAAAGAGGCCTAAGGAATAAGTGGAAAGTAGACAAAATGGGCAGAGAACGAGTGGAAGGGCATTCTAGATCGGGAACGATATGGTACAGGGCATGAGAGCTTGACAATCGGGGCAACTGAAAATCACAGTGGGAGAGCTACACTTCTGGTCAGCATGGGAAGCGTCTTTTATCCTCATTGCCAGATGGATTTCTTGCGATGTTTTAACTGGAGAAGAGACACAGGTCACGATTGTGTTTTAAGAAGATCTTTGTTGCTACAGTGTAGAATACAAATTTGAAAAACTAAAAAGACAAAAAGTCAATAGGATACCCACTGGGAAAGTGCTGTAATAACACAGACAGACTACTATTGCTACTTTTGGAATCAAGCTATGAGAATAAAGGAACAAACATGAAAGAAAGAAATGAGGTGAGCCCGCACAGAGGCAGTGCTTTACTCCAGAGTGGAAATGGAAGGAAGGAAGGAGGGAGAGAGGGAGAGAGGGGGAAACTACTGCATAGCAGCTCACGAGAGCAACTGTTCAGAGACAAAGGACCAAGGAATGAAGGGTCCATCAGCCACTTACAGGCAAAGAGAGAGGAGAGCAGGATGCAGGGCAAGACGTGACCTAAAGACAACATCTCAGACCCAACAGAAAATCAGACTATCCTAGTTCAAAGTGAGCCCTGTCTCACTACTACTGGGTTCTCCTGGTAGAATTTTAAATGGAATGTACACAACAAAAATGCAGGATGTGACTGAACCACAAGAACATTCCTGCAGAACTTTGGGTTTCAGGGTAAAGTGAGCCATCTTGGGAAGTAATACTCAAACTCACAAGTACCT
This sequence comes from Delphinapterus leucas, assembly GCF_059928025.1. NCBI lineage: Eukaryota > Metazoa > Chordata > Mammalia > Artiodactyla > Monodontidae > Delphinapterus > Delphinapterus leucas. Next base: position 8,558,238 of record NC_143146.1, read on the forward strand.
CAAAACCCTGTCTTATCCTGAGCCAGTGTGGAAGAACGGAGGCTCATGCACAGATGCTCCATGTGAAGCAGGAATAGGGAGAAGCAGGGCCACAGCACATCATTACTCAGATACAGCCAGGCTTTCATGAACAAGGGATCTGGTGGAAATGTCCGCTCTCAACAAGAGAGCCTGTACCTGTCAATAAAACCTTTCCCCATATGCAAAGAAATCTCACAAGAAGCCGGAAGTGAAAAGAACAAGGGTTTGTTTGGGGTTTTTTTTGAGCAAAACTGCTAAGCAATACTATCGAATATGATATTAAGGTAAAGGATAATTTTCATAACAAGGGTAAAATCGTGACTCTTACGCAGATATAAAAATGAACACGTGTTACAATTTTATTTAACTCGTGAATAAAGAAAGCGGTGAGGTGTTGCCACCAATTCAAAGGAGAAAACAACAACAACAGGGCTATGAAGCAGTCAGAAATATTGAAATAAATGTGCAAAATGGAGACAAAACTGGCCACTTCCACAGTCAGAAGAGAGAGGACAACAGAAATGAACCTCACTGGACAGAATTCGTGTATCCACAGACCGGAAGTGTTCTAGCATTGCTACGGTTATCTATAAGGACAGCTTCCATGTAGTAAATTAGCTCCCACAGAATAGAATCCCATGTTATGGACAATGATAGATTTCCACTGAAACTCAAATTTTTCCTGAGAGTGCTTCAACTGGTATTTGTCTACAGAAACTTACCAAAGGTATACTTGCAGATGGTCCTAGAATTTTAGAGAAAGAAAGCCATCTCCAGGCCACCATTTATGCTGAGGGTGGTACAGATCCTGAGGAAGCAATAGAAGATGATGGGGTGGCAGCATCCAGAGAACCCTGCCGGTGTGCCTTTCTCCCATAGCTCTTTTCCGAAGTTCTGTCTATTAATATTTCATCACGGAGCCTGCCTGTACCAAGTTCCCTTTTTCTCAGTTCACTGCCTACCTCCCACCCCCAAAGCAGACCTTGAGAAGGTCTGAACCTGGCCCCCACTCCTGGCACCACCCAGGCACAAAGCCTGGGTCTAGGGGATTCCCCAGCACTAAGATGAAACATGACAAATCCAACCCTCCTGTTGTTTATCTGTAGCGCCCAACACTGAATCCACATAGCGTTTCCACGTACAAGCTCAGCCTCCCCTACCTCACTTGGGTGACAGATGTTAACAGGATTAGAGCTCAAAGGCATTTGATGGGTGGAATAATAGACAATGACCAATACTGCTTACAGACTAGAGTAACCAGAAGGCCTGCAGCCGAAAGTGGATAATTCCTTTTGAAACAGGAAGCAAAAAAGCATGTGGGAGCAATGAAACAAAACAGTAACTTCCACAGGAAGCTTATGAGAAAAAAGTACATTCTAAAACTCCAGGGAACTCCCAGAACCCCGAATAAGTACAAACAATCTGCCAATATGTTGTTTCAAAGGCAGAGGATAAAAAAAATGTTAAGTCTAGGTGGAGAGGCAAATTTTGCCTCTAGATGTCAAAAGATATTGTAACACAATATGGGAGAGACATTGCGGAAACTTCCAGCAGCAATTTTACGTAGGCACGGTGGTCATTTCCTATCATGAAGACAGAATGACAGCAGTAAACAGTTGCAAGAAATGAGAATACAATCTAGACCAAGAGATTTTACTATTCTCAGATGTTGATGTTACACGTGATTTAAGGGAAAAAAATCCATTTTCTTATATGTTAAAACTGTCTTTAAAATGAAGTCAAACAAAATAAAGACAAAGGTAATATATTTTATGCAACTTTATAACAAACGAATTGCTATTTGTCCTCCAGGTTGGAATCTAAATGCCCTATTTGTTCATGGAAAACCCATGATGGCACTTGGGGAGAATGCATTTTGTTAAAACAAATGAGGATTCGTCCCATCTCACTGACATCACTCTCTTATAGTTAGTCCAGAAATTTTGCAGGATCAACAGCGGCACATTCAGCAGACATATCAGTAAGTCCTAAAAAGAAAGATGAGAAATAAATATTTATGATTGCCCTGTGCCAGGCCCTGAGCTAAGTGTCGCCTCAGTCTTATTGAGTCAATCACACGTCCAGATTCAACCCTAGATACAAACAGAGGAGGATTTTTAAAAAGAAAGAAAGAAACTCAGAACTGAACCTAAATAATCATGCTTGCCCCAAACAATTAAGCCATGGGGTTTGGGTACAACCCGATTCTGTCTGACTAGAGAGGAAGTAAGACTGCCTTAGGTGATGGGTAGAAAGCAGTCTGAGTTATCTTGAAGCAATGCTACTCTTCGACTAAACCAAGACTATCCAAAACATCGTTAACTGTACTCAGTCAAAATTGATTTTCTAAGCACCTGTTATTTGCCAGACATTGTTCTAAGCACTAGGACACATCAACACACTAAACAGAAAAAAAAAAAAAAAAAGGAGAAGAAAGTTCTGCCCTAGTCGATTTACAGTATATAAGGCATAAATTTGCTGATATCTTTGGAGAGACAGAAGACATTCCACTCATATTTTCTTTAATTAAGGTTCTTAAAGTTTCCCAAAGGAAAAAAAAAATAGATCTGTCAATAGTATGGTTAAAACGGCAATAGTATGATTAAGCCTCCTGGTATTATAGTAAGATGTCACCACATTTGGGAACACTGTTGTCCCAGTAAAACAGACGATTCCTCCTTGCCTGACTTCACTCTGTTAAGTGGCGGGTAGGATGCCACTGTATAAGGTAACGTGGAAGGGTGGCGCCTGGAGTCCTACCGTGTGTGTTCCAGCCCCTGCCCACCAGTTACTAACCCTGTGGAAATCACCCCAGCTCTCCAGATCCCAGTTTCTTCAGCTGTGAAGTGAGATGACAATACCTCCTCCACAGGGTGGATGAGAAGCTAAATGAGCAGAGACAACCCTCAGCTTAGCACAAAGCATTTGTGAGCGTTAACAGATGCTATCAAGATGGAAATGAGAACATGACTTACTGCTGCTACCCAATTCAGTTGTCTTTAAAAGATCAATATCTATGCAGTATATTAATGCTTAATACCAATGTCACACAGCAATAACATTCCATCAAATCTACTGGCCACGCTAGAGGATGGAAACGGTAGTAGAAGTATGTGGTATATACACACGCACGCACACACCCCTACACACATATATGAAAGGAAAAGAAAATGTGTGTGTATTACTTACCTAATTTCTAATGTGCACAATTATCATGCTTGGCCTATACTGCTGCTGCATTTCACAGAAGAGGAGACTGAGGATCAGAGTGATCGACTAACACAGCCAAGGTCACACAGCACTTAAAAGAATAAATGTCACCCCCATCCTCGAAGGATCAGAGTGATTGACTAACATAGCCAAGGTCACACAGCACTTAAAAGAATAAATGTCACCCCCATCCTCGAAGGATCAGAGTGATTGACTAACATAGCCAAGGTCACACAGCACTTAAAAGAATAAATGTCACCCCCATCCTCGAAGAATCAGAGTGATTGACTAACATAGCCAAGGTCACACAGCACTTAAAAGAATAAATGTCACCCCCATCCTCGAAAAATCAGAGTGATTGACTAACATAGCCAAGGTCACACAGCACTTAAAAGAATAAATGTCACCCCCATCCACAAAGGATCAGAGTGATTGATTGACTAATATAGCCAAGGTCATACAGCACTTAAAAGAATAAATGTCACCCCCATCCTCATCTTTTTTATTCTGAAACCTTGGTGCTTCCAGCAAGACCATGCTTCTCTCACATATAAAGACTTAATAATATTTAGTTCTGCAGTATTCTTCCATACTTATATTTGGAAACAATTTTTTGCCTTGTATCCTGAAACTTCCCAATGCCTCCATCTAAAAGCACAAAGTTGTTCTGTGAAAACTGTTACAGTCTCCAAGCGTCTTTTAATGGCTAAGAATCCCCAAATCCTCACTCCATTTGGGGCACATATAAAGCATCTCTGAGACTTAGACAAGTTCAGGATAAGAGGTGTTTTCTTCCTTCTCTAAACAACTGAGAGCCACAGCCTCTATGTGACTCACCTGTGATGATCTGGGGCCAGTGTGTGGATGAATACGTGAGTGAATCCATTAATGCATCGGATGTGACTAGTTCAAGAATTCTTGATCAGCAGTTACTCCAAATCTTTTTTTTTTTTTTTTTTTTTTTGCGGTACACGGGCATCTCACTGTTGTGGCCGTTGTGGAGCACAGGCTCCGGACGCGCAGGCTCAGCGGCCATGGCTCACGGGCCCAGCCGCTCCACGGCACGTCGGATCCTCCCAGACCGGGGCACGAACCCACGCCCCCTGCATCAGCAGGCGGACTCTCAACCACTGTGCCACCAGGGAAGCCCGCTCCAAATCTTTATGTTCCCCTGCTGTCCGCCATCTTGTTACTCACAGTCCATCCCCAAAGTGGATCCACAAACTTATTATGTAAAGTCTAAGAGGGAAAGAGTGATGAATGTATGTACTCTCAAACGCCTCCTTATTTCGAGGACTCTAATGCAATGTAAATACTCGTAAGCACGTAATTTGTACATTAAATTGTAATTCAAGAAAGGTTTGTCCAGTGAGAATCATCACAGCAACCACTTCAGATATGGTCATTCACAAGGCAACCTACGCACTCCAGAGTTTGTATGTTTGAGATTTGCCTTGATTACTTGGAGAAGGCTGCAAACATAACTGTCCTTGCCAGAGGGACATGAAGTCCCCTTACATCTTCTTAACACCTGTGACCAGCAGTCACGCTTGCGTATGAAGTTGCCAAGATCTTTTGAACTTTGTTATTTTACCCATTCTGTTTATAATCAGTTTCAGTTTTTAATTTGATTTTGCAACTGTAGTTAATCAAAAGATACGTTCAGTGCCACATTTTCATTTCCTTCCAGCCAACACTGCAATAACTAGGGTTTTAGCAACTTATTCTTCATTAAATGCCCATTAGAAACACCTTCTCCTCTGTATGCTTTGGATGATAGTTCGTATTTCTGATCCTTCTTGCCTTTTACAATGCTTACAGTTTTTCACTGATAATCATACTTTGGTTCCTTTTCATATGAAAGTTGAATTTTTATTTTTCTTGTTTTGTTTTCATTGTCAACATTCCAGATTGAGTTTTATGTCAGTGCTTCTTGGAAAATATATAAATGTTATATCAAAATTCCAAAAGTACGAAAAATTGTATTCCAATAAAGCAGTTTATATATATAATATTCCAATTCACTTTTATGAGGCCTCTAGGCATGCTAGGAAAAAAAAAGCCCTGCCCCAAAGTTGCCACAATCTATATAGTCTAAAATAATTAACGATTAATTTAGCCCAAAGGTCAACTTTTAAATAGAAGAGTACTTGATCGTTCTTAATAAAATATTTAAGAGTGAAAAATACCTGGAATAAAGCTTTTTTTTTTTTTTTAATTGTGATGAGTTTCAAGTAGTCAGCAGACTCTTCTCCTTGGGGACCAATATTCAGAAAAAGCAGTTCATTTGATTTTATTGACAATATAGTGATACTTGGCAGATTGGGTATTTTTCCCCTTTTCAAATTTTTTAGATGTTGAAGACCTGCCAGATTGGCAGCACTGAAAATCTCCGTTACTTCAAGGAATTGGCTCTCAGTATCGCTGGGTCCCCCAGTCTGGGGGTGCAGATTTTCTTGCGGATTTTTCCCCCTCTAATTACTTTCCTCCTACAGCACAGTCATTAATGAAATAAGAGAAACCACTGGAAAAGTGACTGACCAGCTCCGTCCCTGGTGAGAAATAATTGATTTCTTAGTATTACAGGAGAAGGAGGTGACGGAGAAAGAGGAACAGTTATAGATCGTGGAGTCCGGTTGTTACCATCATTTACTAGGCTGTCTGCATTGTTTCTAACCCCATCTGAGTAAAGACGCAGGAAATACCTGAGCATCAGAGAAGGTCCTGCTCCCTCCCACGTGCGGGACTGCAGAAACTTCGACTCTAATGGTTAAAGGACATTGGAGCTGAAACACCGCTCACAGCTAATGTCTGCATCCTCTCTAACACATGCTTCCCAGGTGATCATCTGTTCTTCCAGCGACAAGAAACTTTATATCCCCTAAGGAAGTTCACTGGAGAGATAAATATTCTTTTTATTAAGTCAAAATGCCTCTTCTTCCAAACTCAGACTCTAAGTGGCGTGATGGAGGCTGAACCCGATTTTATCCCTTGGGTTCAGCTCCTCGGAAACGTTTTTTGTGTATTAGGTTTTCGACCGTCTTCCTCTTTCTGGTCAAGGCAAAGTTAATAAGAAGATAATCAGTCTTGTAAATTAACATTACTTATGTTTCTCAGCCTGTCTCCAAATGACCCCAAGCTAAAAGACAGTTTTTTGTTTTGCTCTTATCTAAACCAGGGATTTGGGGCTTTGTTTTGAAGCTGGGGAGCCCATTCCTATTTGCTTATTTTTTATTCAGAAAGTTTGTAGCACTCTGTTTTTAAGTGTCTTTTAAATACCTTTCATCCCGGGGGACATGGGCAGACCAACTCCAAAATGTGAATAAAACAGATCTCGTCACATTACTGTTAGGGGCATTGCTGGAAAATGCCAGGTCCTGGGTTTCAAAAGGAAATGAGAAACTTACAATTTACAGCTGTAAATGTATGAAACACCAAAATAACTTTGCTTGTAGTGCTGACCATGACAAAACACACTACGGTCCTTGGTCTGAGAGCCCCTTGTTTCCCAACATGAGTAGGTAATATCACACAAAAACCATCTCAGATGACTTTTCTTCCAGACACATGGTCAAACCAAAATAAGCGCATATATTGGCTGAATAGAAAATTAACAGAAACCATTCACAAATGGGCTCTGTTTGCACTCCGGAAAGTGCACAGAAGTGTGGGGCACACATCCAATTAAAAGTTTATTTTCTGATGTCTAAACTGTTACATATACACTATCTATCAAAAGTGTCATAAGCAGTAAACTACTGCAGAATGATACGCGTGCCAGTGGCAGACTTGTGCCCTGTAATACAGGCTGTTGGTGATTTAAAAATTTAGAAGAGTGACAAACATTAATGAATTCTGCATGTCATAAATAGTTAATTACCCTTTCTAGAACAAATGCCAAGAGACAACAGTGGCAGAGAGAGAAGAGGAGATTCGAATGACATATCTAGAGACCATATAATATAGGTTATCTCTGTCTAATGATTCAGACACCAGTTGAAATGAGTTGCTAAAATGCAAATATTCCTAGGTGCCTGTGATCCTCTGAAATTCATATCACCCACTAAAGAAACTAGTCATTAATAGATTCCACTTCTCTAAAGCACGTGTGACTGATCCTCTTAGAAAATAAACCCAAAGTTGGAAGGGAAACAGTAAGTAGAAGCAGCAGTTTCTGCAGCTTCTCCAGGTAATGGCACTTAATCTCTATTTCACTCCAACTAAAGTATCCACCAATGCCTAAGGGACTCCTTCTCAAGAGGCAGACAGACTCCAATTTCACAAGCCCACGCGCCAAAGGAGGTTATGCCATTCAGGCTTTCCAAGCAGGGTGTGAAGATAAACCTCTGCATTAAGGGACAACCCACTTTAAATGTTACATCTTACACTTTGCAAAAGTACGAAGACCAGAACGAACTTACACACAACAGCGTTCTTTTTTACCATAAAGCATGTCAAGTTCATTTGGCTGCAAATTAAATGAGTAGCCAAAAGTGACTATTGGATTTTCCATTCTTAAGTTCTTTTTGATCCAGTTGCTTCCAAAAATGCTGGAGAAAACAAATGCAAAACATCTTCCTGAATTCAGCAGTTTTCCCCTTTTCTAACATGGGCAGGAAAAGTTAATATGAAAGTCACTATTTTAATAGCGTATAAATTTATATGTGAACTCATATAATTTCAAATTAATAGAATAATACAATAGTTTTTCAGAGTAGTTCCATTCTTTGGAATGTTTAAAACCATAATCAACTGTGATGGGGTATTTTAATGGTTCAGTTTGATTCAGAAGTAGAATGCCCTTATTAAAATATACACACTACTACATACAAAATAGACAACCAATAAGAACCTACTGTATAGCACAGAGAGCTATACTCAGTATCTTGTAATAACCTATAATGGAAAGGAATCTGAAAAAAGAATTGATATACATATACATATAACTGAATCACTTTGCTGTACACCTGAAACTAACACAACATAAATCAGCTATATTTCAATTTAAAAATCTTTTTAAAAATCTAGAAAAACATAAAATTTTTTTAAAAAGATGTAGAATGTGCTCTATAAAAAGGAAATGAAGAAACACGGTTAAAAATTTGATCTATGTTCTGCTTTAAAACATTTTTTTCCAGTGAGGAAGCTAATTCAAACTTACAGACAAGAGATGAGTAAAAATAACTTCCCATCTACTGAAGACCTCTTTGAGAAAACCACTTCAGTTCCCCTCTTTCAGGAGTAGTATTTTTTAACTAAAATAAATGGAACAGTTCTTATGTCTTTTCCCTATACCCACAGATCCTATTTTTCTAACTGGCAAGACATAGTATCATAAATACAAGTCAGGGAGGAAAAAAAAAAATCTACTGATGCCCTATCAGAAGCACGTTAATAGAACCCTGGTACAGATGATTTACTAAGAATACATCAAACTCCTGTCTGGAAAAGGAAAAATAAGCCAAACAAATGCTTAGAAATACAGCAAGAACACACATGGCAAAAGCAGAGAAATGAGTTTCCAGAAACATCTAATAAACCCCCAAATGCACATAAACTGATTCCTTAATTCATCTGAAGGTTCTGCTTGATTGTCATGTCGAAGCCACCTATAAGCTAAGGCATACTGACCATTACTCCAATATGTCAAGCAGTTTTTCCTAAATTTGATCTTCTAAGTTTCCATGACAAATGAAACAAGTCTACTAAAAGTTAAAATTTACTTCTAAAAGGAAGTTCAGCTTCGTATTCCATTTTAGTGTCTGTATAAGTCTCACAAAATACAATGCATTGTAAAAAAAAAAAAAAAGTAAATTTATTTCCAAGGAAGAGATAATAAAATATGACAATGTCCTCTCGGAAGCCACTTACCTGACTGGGACAACTTTACCATAGTCTTTACATCATTGTACTCTAAATGTCTTCCCCTAAGTACCTCAGTTTATATTCAAATAAGCATCTGTTTTTCAAGTAACCAAATGAACATAACCCGATCACGTGGAAGCAACTGACTTGTACAGCTAATAAATATTACACAAACCAAGGAACGGTGGTAAATTTATGACAAATGGCATTATGTTTCCTTTTAGATGTATTATAATACTCCAAAATGATTGCCAATACCATACTTTAAACAACACAGTTGAGTACTTTCCAAAACAGTATTTTTGACAACATATATATATATTTATACCAAATGCATCATGCGGTAAATTGATTCGATTTTATAAGCTACTTCTCCCATAGAAAGGAGAGTAAGGGAAAACGCACCCCATCAAAATTAAGAACCTAGAGGAAGGAAAAAAACATGGAAAATACATTTGAATTAGTGGTCTTTTTAAAAAAAAAAAAAAGGTCTAGTAAAATTGTACAGGTTGGATTTAGAAATCTGTTATGAACTGTATGGATGATCTCTGAGTGCTTGAACCATAACTAGAAAGTTTACAGCTTGGATCAATTATGAGTAATTGATTCTCTCAGTTGCACTGGCCGATACGTGTGTGAACTCATTATCCATAACATAAATAAAAGGGTGCCTGTCTCAAACAGAGACTAAAGGCAGCCACTTAGGCAGGGCTACCTTAATGACTAGGCGTGTGTGTGTGTGTGTATGTGTGTAAATTGTCTTACAAGATACTCAGCATTTTAATAAGTCAGGTTTTTAGTTTGTTAGTTTTTGCTTTTGCTTTTGTTTGGTGGTGTGTAGAGAGCTGGACGTCGCGGCTGAGATCCAGAGATGCTTGCAGGATGCTGACAAGACACCTTGGCCAAAGTGCTACACCTCCCATTCTCTTGGCCTTTCCCAAATTCCCCAGTTCATTTTTTTCCTCTCCCGGAGAGATTCACTGAGCAGTTAAAGATCATGCTTAATAGCCCTCGGATATAAGGAAAAGATTATATTTAATGGATTTAAATATTCCTTTCCCTATCATGATTAGCATTTCACAATTCAGGAACTTAATTGGTTTCCAAAGGTACAGGGGAAAAAAATAAAAAGAACTCTGGATTTTATATGCAGTACTTTCTTGCCCCCTACTGGAAAATGTGAGCCTGGCATGCTAATAATTCTCATTTTAAAGTATTTTCTAACTGATTTTTCCTGTACATCAGCTACAAGCCCGTATCCACTTCAAGCAAAAGGGAAGGGTGGCAGAAAAGTGCAGAAAGCTTTAGCACCATTAGCTATGCATTTTATTGAAAAAAATGAATTTTAGAAATCCAATTTGTGAAAAAGACAAAAAAGCCCTTAGGAGTCTACAGAAGGCAATTTTCCAATTGCAGAGTAAAAGTCAATCCACCGTATCAAGTTGAAAACTGGTAGAATTTTTGTAAATAGAAGCTTAAGGGAAGCTTAACATTCAACTGGATTTGCCAAGATTATAAAGGGAGTATGTTTTCTGCTTTTAAATATTATTCATGACTTCTTGAGCATCAAGAAAACAATTTCATTAGAAAGAGTATTTCAATAATATCTTTATTTTTGAAGGCACACTTGCCATTTTTCTTCAGAAACATTTTCTAACACAGAGCAGCTGTGGCCTCTGGATCACTTTTTGATCATTTTTCCTCCAGCAGTAAAATTATTAACGTCCTCTCTTATTAGGGTGATGACCATTGCTATTTCTTGGGTATGCTTTTTAGTTTTTATGGTTCAAGACCTCCAAACGTTTTATACAAATACAGCTAATCACAAATCGCAACCCACACAAGGATTTACATTTTCCTTACAGCAACATTCTTTTTTCAACAAATTCCAGGGATCGCCAGGTTGATAATAAATATGACCAGCCCTCAAACAAAGAAGAGGTCCCTCTTGGTGGGGTGCGCCGCTGGGACGTGCGTCTCTGACTTTTTCTGCCTCTTTAGGTCTTTGAGACAGGCAGCGGTTCCCTCCTGGGTGTCAGGGACCTTTGTAAGGAGAATAAACAACAGTGACCTTCATCTTTCAAATGACAGGCCACTTCCCTGGTGAGGAAAATGTCCTCTTCCACCCACATCCAGCGGAGAATGGCTCAGACAGACAGGCAAGGGCATCCTGTGAAGAGTTAGGACCTTCGCTCTCCACAGCCCTCCTTTGACACTGAATGTCTTCAAAGGCCAGTGCTTGGCTTGATACCAAGACAAGCGTTGCACTCCAAAGGCACCGAGCAGGCACTGCTGCCAGCAGACCTTCATTTACATGCCTCTTGGCTCTGGACTTCAGTATATGGAGGGTTCCCATCTCCTTGGAATGATCAGTGGATGCTTTTGGATTCCTTTCATCCTTAGTCTTCTCCTGTAGTCCGATTGTTTTCATGCAAAGAGAGAGCTCTCCAGGTGAGACAGAGGCGCATCGTTATCTTTGATAATAATCTTTGAATCCCAAATTGCAAACATCTGCTCCAGGACAGCCACTATCCTTTCCTGGTAAATGGCATCCTGGTGAGGGCAGGGAGAGGGCAGTCGTTCAAAGGTTTCATTTCACAGAATGCCTGAGAAGGGTCTTGAACTTTTCAGGGCTAAGTCATTCACTCTCGTTATGGGCGCCAGGGATGCTGCCTCAGAAAAATTACCTGCTCTATAAATAGCAAGTGCCAAATCTCTCCGCTGACTTCTCTGTGACCTGCACAAAATGAGCATCTTCCAACAAATTTCCTAGCAAACAAGTGTGCATATTACCAAGCTCAGGGTAATAAAACACCCCCCTTACCCGCACAACAATAAGGACTGGAAACTGGGGACACTTCGGTAAATGTCTCAAGTTGAACTGAAGTATGAATAAACTCAGCTCAGTGATTATCCTGCCCTATATCCTGCTACAGAAGAAATAGTTTCGGTTGTAAACCAATTCCGGAAGTGTCAAAGGTCAGCATTGTCTCAAAAATGTATCTGGCGGTCTCACTCCACCCTATAGGGAGTTGACGGCCAGGACAACTTTTGAACAGAAAATCAGTAACAATGCAATATGAGTTTTCCTAGTTTTTTTCCTCCTGACTTGTCTGCATGGGTGTCTCCTCAAGGTTCACTGGTTGGATTTTAAGGAAAAGCAAACTAGCATGTTACGATACCATTAAAATCACTTACACACCCCTGAGTATGGTCAAAATAAATTAAGTGGTACATCTGGAGTTAGATTTTATAATATCTCTCTATAGGTCAACTGATTTAGTTATCTGTAAATGGAGGGCCATTTTGTAATTCACTACGTCTGTCCTCGGAATCTTCCAGGCCTATTTTCTAGAATTTAGGAAACAGAACTTTTAAGTCTTCAACCAAACGGTACTCAAGAATTTTCTCACATCCCAAAAAATTTCCTGAAAAGAGTTTCAGGCTACCTGTAAACAGAGGGAGGTGGCATCTCCAAACACAAAAGTCTTCATTAAGAATGTCTTCATCCTACTAAGAATATACGTACTGGAAGACCCATCTACTTTCTTGCTATTTAAACACATACCTGGCAGGTAAAAAGATAACCTGAAACACTCAGCCACAGCTATTCACATCCATTTACCAGTAGAAAAGTAGGCATTTCTAGGTGTCACCTCTCCATTGCTTTGCGACATCTGATACAGAAAACACATAGGTTTGGAGAAGCCTCTGAGGAATGGGGCTCAATGCCATTGCTTCACTTGTGTGTAGTGTCCTTATAATCAACAACACAACTACTGGCACTTCAGGTTAGCTCAAAGGCTTTAATCTCAAATTCTCAGCCCTCCACGTCATGTTAAACTCACTGAAATGGTTGATTTCCAAGGGCTTTCGACCTTTAGTCATATTGGCCGAAAGTAATCCTCTTGACGATTCAAGTTCTGGATCTCCAAAAAGTCAAACTCTGGGACAATTATTCAATTAATAATTTAGTTTAATTAGTATATGTAAAATTTCACAGAACTCATATTTAACACTTATCACACACACAACTTTTGTACAAAGCAGCCTTGGAGAAACAATGAAATGAGTATCACTACAATGAAATGAGTATCGGTTCCTGATTTACGACGGTTTGACTCATGATTTTTCGACTTTACGGTGGTGCAAAAGCGATGTGCATTCAGTACCTACTTCGAGTTTTGAATATTGATCTTTTCTTGGGCTGTCAATATGCAGTACTATCCTCTCTCGTGATGCTGGGTGGTGGCAGTTAGCCACAGATCCCAGTCACCCACGCAATCAGAAAGGTCAACAACCAATACACTTACAACCGTTCTGCACCCACCCAGCCATTCCAATTTTCCCTTTCAGCACAGTGTTCAATTACATGACATATTCAACACTTTATTCTAAATAGGCTTTGTGTTAGATGAATTGCCCAACTGTAAGCGAATGTAAGTGTTCTGAGCACGTCTAAGGCAGGCTAGACTAAGTTATGCTGTTCAGTAGGTTAGGTGTATTAAATGCATGTTTGGCTTATGATGTTTTCAACTTACAATGGGTTTATTGAGACATAACCCCATCATAAGCCGAGGAAGATCTGTACATCTTTTGTAGAAAGTCTGCCTTTTAAAAAGGAATGAAGATTGTGATGTAATATCATGTTCTCTTTTGTTTGCTTTTGCCTTGCCTTCCAGATCATTTAGTGCAAAAACTTTGTTCTCGGTGATGTCTGATTATCCTAGTGCAGGAATTTTGGTGAAAAGACCCTCTTCACTCCTTGAGGGAAGCATCATGCAGTGCCTGGCACATAGCAATTGCTCAATAAAAATCAGTTTCCTACTTTCCTTCATTACAGACTTTGAGCAAGGGTAATAGCCTCTCTAAATTTCACTTTCTTTATAAATAAAATAATAATATTAATAGTGCCTACTACAAAGGGTTGTTGAAAAGATTTAGTGAGTTAGCACATGTAAAGTGCCTGCAAATTTAAAAAAAAAAAAAGCAAAATAAATGTTAGGTGCCGTTACTGCTGCTTTGGTTATTCTATTTCTATGTTCTAATGGTGGTATTGTATTTTTCTCTTGTAAATCACTGCTAATCCATCAAATAGGTGAATAGCATGGATCATAAATCAATGATATGTATAAACATATCTAAGGCAAAAAAAATCAAGAGTCATACCCAATGATGTGCCATGATTGTGAAGAAGAAAATAAAGGCAGACTTTCTGGCTTTAGGAAGAAAATAGAAAGTCTATTTCATATTATTGAGGTGGCCATCAAAAACGTTTCTGACCATAAATAGGTATATTTCGTGGACTGAAGACCTCTAGAAGAAACCTCTACCAGAGGACACTCTGGTAGATCCTAGGAAGGTAAAATGATGACCTGAGACACTCATCTGTGCCCTTCATGTCCAGTGGCCGGTGGAAAAGGAGATGTTTCTGGGTATCCCCCTCCACAGCATTGGGACATCTGACACAGAAAACACAGAGGTAGTGAGAAGTCTTTGGGGAGCGAGACTTCAATGTTACTGCTTCATTTGTCTTATTTAGTAAGTTAATCAGGACAAATATGAACGGATTATAAAATGAATTAATGTGTCACTTCTCTGAGGGTTCAGACACTTTCTTTCCATATCTTTGCTCATTTCATGTTATTTTCCACGATGCTGAAAACAATAGTTCAAACTCCTGGTTTCATTGGATCTGCAACTGAATGTTTGTGTGTCCTCGAAAAACCAGATTACAATTAGAAAAACAAACGAACACAGCATACCCTAGCGATCGGTCCAAATAGCTAAAGAGTTGCTCCTTCCTTCTTCAAACATTCATCCCAGTCTCCATTTCGAGTTTTAGAGTTAAGACTCGGATGGTTGTTTTTTATGGTTGTTATGTGAGGGAACACAAGAAGTAGATAGGAAAGGAATCAATTAAAGGAACAATAGGAGTAATAGGGAAGGAATCAATTAAAATGACCTTCTTAAATTTTCATTTTTCATCTGAAATGCCAAGCCTCTTCCATAAATCCTTGGACCTCAGCCATCAGTCTCTTACTCACTTTACCCTCTAGCTTCTGGTTCTTTTCTCTTCATGACCCCAAAACTCTTAGCCATTCACTAACACAACAAGCTATTTATTTATGTTAACTAAAATTAGAAGAAACAGGTAATTAATGAAAAGACAAACAACCAGTGTCTTCATTTACTAACTCATAATTTCATCTTAAAGAAAGCCTGCTCTCTCCATGATTTCTAATTGATTCCTTCCTCTTTGGGAGTACTGGTGTTGTAGTTAAGCCATTCCTTTAAAAAATAATAATAAAATAACTATGGCTTATTTCAAAAATAAAATATGAATAACTGAAATGATTTTTGATTTCTTTTGAATGCACAAATTATTTTGAAAGCTAACAGCTCTGCACATTTTAAAATAGATTCAATCATTCAAACTCAATCATAAATTTTCTACCCCATAATAATTTCTAATCATTTCACAGTGCAAACGCACCCGCAACTAAATGCCTTCTTCCACATGTCAAAATAAAATTCGTATCTATTACCACACCTCTGAACCATCAAATCGTTCAAAATGAAGATCATAGAATGAAGATATATGGAAATGATGTGTAATGCCACAGTGGAATGTATTCAGCAGAGGTGAGCAAGCCAAACTCCAATAATACATTTCTAAAGCTCAACAGTATTTTGCCTTTGAAATAATTTATTAACTTTATAAAATAGTCCATAATACTTGCAACTTAACTCAAATTTTGCTTAAAAGAGCCCAGATTTGTGCTGAACACAGTATCATTTTTGGAAGCGTCTACAGGGTAAGCACTGCTAATATCATTATTACTGTCCCTCGTTCCACTTATAAGGTTGCTGCAGTAATTTATGCAGAAGCTCAGATTTTAGGAAAAATAATTTACCCCAAACAGAAATAATTCACTTGTGGACAATGAGAAAACTTTATTAAGACTGAATGATCTATTATACACTTCCCCTTCTCCAATAAATGGCAATAATTATAAAATAAATGACTCCCTTCACGTTTCTCCTCCTCAGGGCCTCCACTCCGGTCCACACATGGAAGCAGACACAGAAAACTTCCATGTACACACACCTGCACACACCTAGACTCACACTCTCATACGCTCACAAACATGCACACACGTGTACACACAGCACACCTACACACAGGCATGCAGGTGAAGACAACCTGGATGGTCTAATAAGGGTGACATGCTAGGACTGTCCTTCAATACACCTTTATTCTGGGCCCCTACTTACAGAACAGAAATGCATCTTCTGAGCCCTATGTATACCTGTGAACGAACTGCTAGACAGCAAAAGCCCTCATGACCTAAGTCCTCCCAATGCCAAAAGCGGTTTCCTGGCTGTGATCATGACGTGGTTAAGTTAGCAGTGACCCCAGCTGGCATTATAACAGACTCTCCTCTCAGAGGATAAAGTTCACCTACAGAGGACAATTCCATTCTCCTGGAATAACCGTGTCCCCTTTTCCTTCCTTTAGCTGGGCTGCCCCTTCTCCAAAACCTCTACTCCTCTCTTCCCCTGATGGGCTACACACACCCTGAAGGATGCCAGAGACTCAGTTAAGCAGGCTTTCAGCTGAAGGCTTCAATCAAATGCTGGGAAGCAACACACAGAAGGAGTCATCCATCCCTGGAGTGGCTAACCCATCCCAGGGACCACTCGGAAGGATGCAGCCTCACTGGGTAGGCCTTTCAGGAGAACCCAGTAAAGATATTCCTCATTCCCTCCCCCAGATGTCCCCTACTAGATGCCTCTTATCTTTAATTAATCCTGACCTTGCTGTTTTCCTGTCCCCTCCCTCCACCTGAGCTACCCCATCTCTATGATAGAAGTGTCTCTTCTCCAGTTATTTCCCTATGTGTCTTCAGTGGGAGGTCCAGGGTGTCTTTAGATGTTCTGTCCAGCTTGGAGTGATTCTCTTACAGGAAGCCCCGAGAGTGACTCTTTTTTACCAGAACTAGCCTTCTTTAACTGTTCATAGCTTAGCCCATTTTCTAAGTTAGATTCTTTCCATCCAGTCATTCCAGAACACCTTGTCTTGAACTTCTACACATTCCTATTAAATTTGTATTACTTGAATTAATACAGCTTCCCAAAGCATCCTATTTGGGCGCAAACCATGAAATCCTCTTATTTTACAACAATGTAAGATTTGAGGAATCATTTGCATTCCTGGTTAAATGGGATATTGTTTCTGATTCATCAAAGTAACTTAATTTTCATCAAGAATTTGGTCTTTCCCTTTTAAGATCCCCCACAGCGCAATCCCAGGAAGGATACAGTAGGGTTCACACTGCACTGCTTGTTCCTCTCCAAAATCATTAGCCTCCATTCTGATGGTGTCAACCAGAAAGGAGGTAGAATCCTATGCTGGTCAGAATGGCCGTTATCAAAAAATCTAGAAACAAATGTTTAGAAACAGAAGGAGCTGAATTCATAACTTCTAAATGGTTCGATTTAAGAGGAGGTTATTTGCTAAAATGCCTCTGGAAAGGTACATGATAGCATGATTATTCATATGGAAGCTTAACACAAACCATAGAGTGTATTATTTCGGAAACATTATCTCCGGGGATTGGGCCAGCAGGCAATACATTCTGCTGGTAATCCCATCAGGCTGCGTGTTTGGTCGTTACTATTTCGTTTTGTTTTTGCTTTACCTACTTATCCAGTTCCCTGGGAAAGTGATCTTCTCTGCTAAATGAAGACACTGAAATTTGCTCAGAAAGAAAAAAAAACAACAGCCTTCTTTTAGTAGACTTTGTAATGTCTTGCAGTTTCCTTGCATCATCATCAAAGCACAGGATTCTACCTCCTTTCTGGTTGACACCATCAGAATGGAGCCTAATGATTTTGGAGAGGAACAAGCAGTGCAATGTGAACCCTACTGTATCCTTCCTGGGATTGGGCTGTGGGAGAGCTTAAAAGGGAAAGACCAAATTCTCGATGAAAATTAGGTTACTTTGATGAATCAGAAACAATAGGCTGCTACAAGACTGCACAGAATACAGTCTTAACCATAATGATATTTCAGTCTTACAAAGGATTACAAAACAGATACACAATACGAAAAGTAAACTAAGATACGTGTAAAGGAATGCTTTGGAGGTCAGGGAGGTAAGGATAAACTCCATCCTAGCTATTAAGACAATGGATGATTTCACAGAGGAGATGGCGTTTGAACTGGGGAAGATTAGGTGGGACTTCTCATTTGGAGGTGGAAGAGAGAGAGTTGAAAGGGGAATGTCATGGCAGAGGGAAGAGGATGAACGAAGGTGAGAGATCGTGAGGTATGGGAATAGAAAGCAGTATTCCCCTTAAGTGGCCTGCAGCAATGGCTCATGAAGAAGGGGAGTGATGGGAAACATATTTGTTGAAACTAGATCAAAGAGAGACTAGCACGCCACCTGAGGAATTGCTCTTTATTCTAGAGGGAATGGAAAGTCTCTGAAAGGTCAGTAGTCAAAGGTGGCTTCAGGAGGATTGCCAGCTGTGTGTAAAAAGTAGAAGAGAGCACAGCTGGACCCAAGACCAGTTAGGAGGCTACCGCAATAGACCTCACAAGAGAGGGAAGGAAAAAGTCCAAGAGTGTGAGGGATACCTCAGACAGAGAGCTAAGAGGACTTAACAATCAAACAGGAGGGAGACGCCAAAGGGGAGGACTCATAGAGCCTTGAGTAACTAGGAGAACCATGGTGCCTTCATAGGCAACACAACAGAAGGAAACAGAAGAGAATAAGTTCATTTCCATACATACAAATTTGTGTATTATTTCTGCAAATTTTAGGTGCACCCCCAATCCAGAAAGGTGTGCAAGTCATCTACAGAAAATATGTGTGCTGGCTAAATATCACTCCCATTAATTCTAAAGCAACATTTGCCCTACCAACAGCTCAACGTGATCTCCACCTATCTTCTCTCTGCCTTCCCAGCAGCGAGCCTTTCCCCCTGATGGCTGGCTTGTCACCTCCCGCCGTTCACCCATAGCTCAGGCTCTCCACGCTGGCCTTCCACTGACTTCAGGCTGCTTCTGAGCATTGGACCTTCTCAGTTCAGCCCCAGCATCCTCTCACCAGGATTTTCTAAAAATCCAACTGGACACAGCATGTCCAAGGACCTGCCCCCATTGGATGGCTGGGCCCAGACAGAATCTGAGGTGTCCGGCCGAATGAAGATGGCGACAGTCCCGTTGGAAAGGCAAGATGGGAGTGGAGAGCTCTGAAGAGCTGGGAGATCTCATGACAATTATCCTCAGTCATCACCACAGTGAGGGGGACCATGGAATGTGCCAGCCCATCCTGTAGGACAGCAGGGTGTCCCTCTGAGGACAGGAGTGCAGGGAGGCTCACAGACCTGGTGTCTTACACACACCTGGATGTTTGCCTAGTAGAGGATGGACAGGCGTTGGGACTATTGTGCCACGCTGATTCTGCAGCGGGAGAGTGTGAGTGTGCCCTCTGGCAGCTCACAGATGCTGAAGGACCACCGGTGGCCCACTCTGGCCACAAGCAGCAGGCTCGCCCTTCAGAGTGGAGCCCTGGGAGGCTCGGAGTGAATGAACACTGAAGTGGAATGAACAGAGGTTAAATGCTCTTTCACTTACTTCTAAGTGACAGGTTTTAATTAAACATAATTCACACCTCAGTTGGGCCCATCAGCTCTGCAGAGAGTCCAGGTTTCTGCTGCTGACAGACTTGAAGGCTGATAAGAGAGGAAGTGAGGACAGGAGACCTATGTGCGGATGAGGTAGAGGGGGAAAAGGTGCAACTTGTGTGAACCATCAAAATTAAGAAAAGAAAGAAAGTACACTAAAAGGAATACGCTATGAATAAATACAGTTTGACATACTTAGGCTGGTGATTTTGATGCTTTCACTCTCTTAAAAAAGTAGCTAAATAACTTGTCTTTGTGAAACAATACCTTGGATCCCAATGTTACTTTTCACCAGTTTCAAAAATTACTGGAAAATGTTATCAATATTTATTTCATGACACTAGAAATATCATAAATCCAAGCATTCCCATTATATAGACTCGACCACTGACACTGAGAGAAAAGAAGCAGGGACCAACTTATGTGGAGAACACTGTCCAGGATTTCGAAAGAAACTCCGATTCTTCCATACAAGACCCCAACCTGGCTTTCAATGGAAGAAAATCTGACAGCAGCAATGGCTTCTGCCATTGAAGCCATTTCCCCTTTTGTTTGCCAGAGCTAAAAACAATTAAGGATATACAGAAAAAATTTATTCTTGCTAAAATTCTATTTCTGGGGTCACAGCTGCAGGATTAACATATGTTAAAGCTCAAACTACTG
Organism: Delphinapterus leucas; assembly: GCF_059928025.1. Classification (NCBI taxonomy): domain Eukaryota; kingdom Metazoa; phylum Chordata; class Mammalia; order Artiodactyla; family Monodontidae; genus Delphinapterus; species Delphinapterus leucas. The sequence continues at coordinate 8,578,695 of NC_143146.1, forward strand.
AAGGTTGATTGTGCACATCTTTCTAAGTGCAGCTTAATCGTCCAAGAATGCAGATCACATTTCAGATGTATTTAAAGCATGAAAAATATTTATATAATTATTGTCTCATCCGATAAATATTAAAATCCTGAACCACTCTACTTAAGGTCCCTGAAGCTTCTGCTTAGCAAAATCCTCACCAACCACTCAAAACAGCTCAAATTCCACATCCTCCGTGAAGCCGCCCCTAGTACCCCAACAGGAACTGTCACCTCTGTGAAACCTCAGAGCACTCTGTCTTCCTAATGTGGCGCTTATGTGCCCTGCACGGTCGTTATCTGAACACGCACACGACTGATTTCCCTACTTCCCTGTGTAATCCCCAAGGGAAGGAACTGTAATGTGCTCATAAGCCTATCTGCCCTAAGAGCCCAGTGAAAGACATCCCGCTTAGGAGGTGTTCAATATATTTTATAAACGAATGATGACTGCATGAAAATTCTCCAGCGTACCCCAGTTTTCCTTTTAAAGTTTGGTCTTTTAGAATATGAAAAGCAAGCTTCTGCCCGATGCACCTAGCCCGCGGCTACTCCTCCACGACTGCATCATAAACAAATCCCATCTGGGGCTCCTCTCCGCCCAGCCCCTCTGGAGATTCCCTTTCAGCTAAATGGTCACTCTCTGTTCTTACCTTGGATTTCTCTCAGTTCTCACTCCTGGGGAAACCTCACTTAGGCCAGGGGTCTATCTAGGATGCTGCTTTCTAAGTTAGACGCTCAATACCATACACTTTTCCTCTTTAAACTCTTAATCACTACTTTCTTTTTAGTTACCTTCATTCCCTCCCTCTTGAAATGTTCCGTTTCCAGGTCTCTCCTGAAACTATCTCCTTTGAGTCGCCCACAGAACAGAAGGCAAACAGATGGTACTCCAATCGCACTGGTAATTACCCCCTGAGAAAAGCATCCTTGTTCCCAAAGCAGGTAACTTGGACTAAATGAGAACTTCCGCCAGAATAACCCAGGTGAATGGGCGATGTGCTCTGTACGTATATGATCATATTTTATATCATAGGAACCGTCATCATTACTTTTTGACAAAACCAGGCTGTCACTCCCTACAATGAAGGATGGCCAACATCTAAAAACTAATATTAATGATTTTCCTTTCTGTCTAAAAGGAAGTCTTTCAGGCTCCACCCACTTCCACATCAAACTCCACTCACTTCCACATCCAACTCCACCTTGAGTATGGATCTGGGGGCACCTGAATCACAGAAGAGAAACTCTTGGGCACCTACTCTTACCCACAATTGTGTACTCTCCTTCTCATAACTAAGCACAATGACCTTATTTTTTTAATGATACTTACGCAGTTTCCACCACCAGGTAAATTATTTTGACTTTTTGGCAAAGTCAGTATCAAATCTTTAAACCCAGGCTTGGGACAACGGGACAAACAAAGACCCTTCTTTGCTCGAGAGGAAACAGAATTCTGCCTGCACATTCAATTTGACTGTTAACTGCAAACCATGATCTGCTGAAATTTTCCCCTAACAGTAACACTAACTAGAGAGCTTTCTCTAAGAACAGAGCACCTATGTCATCGGGCAAAGGTCATCCAAACGTACTTCACATAAGAAGAAGGGAAGCAGTGAGAAATGATAACTGCCCTTTTCTCACCCAGACCAGGTCCAATCACATTCAGTTCTTTGCGGTGGAGTTTTTCCTCTTTTCTATCTGGTGTATTAGAGTGATCATCCAAAGGCTACAATTTAGATGCAGGGCTCATTTAAAAGTAGGCTGGGATTTTAATATGTACACCCAACACAAAAGCAAGATATTTCTTGCACTTGGCAGATGGCTGTGGTTAACATTTCATTGAAAGATTTTTCAGAGATTAACATAACTGCATGTATCTCTTTCCTTCTTCTCTCATAGAGAGGCAAAATAGAGCAGGAAAAAATACGTAAGGATGGAAGAGCTCCTGCTAAACTTGTCAGCTTCATCAACATTATGGACAAAGGATGGTCAATTTTACAATAAAGTGCCTGTGTTTTCCATTTCAGCATTTTGGGTTTTAACTTAGAAGGCTGTTTTGTACTGTTTTGTAATCTTCTCTTCCTCTGCTTCTTGACATTCCAAGTCCAGACTGCTTGTGTTTTCTGTTATTAACCTTCGAAATTCCCATCCACTCTATGATAAACTTGATGGGAAAGTAAAAAGTGAGAGAAGAGCGATGTTTTATTTTTCATTATTCTACTTAATGGAATAGCTTAAGGAATTGTTTTGCTGTTTAGAAGTTACTCACCTGTATCCGTGGGAGAGAAGATAGCTGTCACGTGAAGCAGCATCAGAACCTCACAAGTATTAGCATTTCTAATAAGACTCAATTCTCTCAGTCTGGTGAGTAGGAAAAAACAACTGTCTTGGTCATTTGTAAGAGTAAACTTAAGACAAATAACTCTGGTTACTATGAGGCCAGATAATCTGAATGGTAGTGAGACCAACAGAGACCTACCAGAGGAAGTAATTGATTGATAATGGATAATCAATTAATACTATGTATACTATGTATGGCTAATAGCCAGTACTTGACTCATCTATTATGGACTCTGCCAATATAAACAGCTCTGCTTTCAACCCAACTGATAAATTCCTTCACATTTGAGTCAAATTCATACTTCAAAACAGTCCTTGATAAGGCCTAGTAAAGCCACGAACTTCACCTCACATCCAAGGTACTTTGATGCTATTTATAAAACAATTAGCGTCATGTTAAAATCAGTTTTGGACAGGCTATGTCAACATGAGTAGACACAGTCTATGCGCTGGACACTTTGTACCTTGAAAATTAGCAGTTTGTTCCGTTGGGGGTCCAATTTGAAGTTCCATTGTGAATAACAATAATTCATTACCTAAAAAGGAGCCTATATCACCTATGAATTGTCCTTCAGCAAATTATGGTCTGAGGCATACCGTCCTCATACTCCTCAGAATGGTTGGTATTTGTCAAAGTCTGACTCTTTCCTGATCAACAGGATCCCATAACTGGAATACCCAGGAGCAGCGGTTCTCAAAGAGCAGACTCAGCATCACCTGGGAACTTGTGAGAAAGACAACCCATGAGGTCCAGCCCCAGACCTGCTGAATCAGAAACTTTAAGGGTGGGGACCAGCAGTGTGTGTTTAACAAGCCCCAGGTGATCCTGATGCAGGCTCAGGTTTGAGAACCACTATTCTTGAAAGAGATTTCTCCAAATGTGGTATAAGAACCATTGGCCTTAGAAGCACCCAGTACTACTTCCTGGAGCCTGCCCTGACTTGCTGAATTACAATACCTAGAAATCTACATTTTCCGTAAGCTCCCCAGGCCTCTGTATGCACCCTATAGTTTGAGAAACACCCAGTTAGACATAAATGAATAGAAGATTCTTCCACTGAAATGCAAACGGGGATATGAACCCAACTACTGGATTTGCCGAAAATGTGTCATATTTGAAGACATCAGCCTAGGTCTCTCCTTCAAACTTGGGGATTGTGAAGTAAGTCAGACAGAGAGACAAATATCAAAGACATCACTTATATGTGGAGTCTAAAGAAATGATACAAATGAACTTGTTCACAAAACAGAAATAGACTCACAGCCATAGAAAACAAACTTATGGTTACCAAAGGAGGAAGCGGGCAGGGGGAAATAAATTAAGAGTTTGGGATTTACAGATACACACTACTATGTACAAAATAGATAACAACAAGGACCTACAGTATAGCACAGGGAACTCTACTCAATACTTTGTAATAAACTATAATAGAAAAGAATCTGAAAAAGAATATATATATATATATAACTGAATCACTTTGAAACTAACAACATTGTAAATTAACTATACTTCAATTACATTTTTTTTAAAAAAAGAAACAACTTGGGGACAAGTAGAGAGATCTTCCGTACTGGTTAGTATGAGAGCTGAAGTCTGCACCCTCATGGTACCTAAGGCCTTTACTCATCGCGAAGAGTGATTATTTTCTAATTGGAAAGAATAAAACTGAAATAGAACTAATATCTCAGTGTCCCCAGATCATTCTGTAATTAACATGAGGCTGCAAACAGCCCAAGGACTCGGCATTTTTTTGTGAAACAGGTTTTTTTTTTGGAGTCCAGAAATATCGCTGGTGACAGCATGGACATTCCCATGCCTCTCATCAAGCAGCCACACTGTCCATCAGTAACATCATTAAAGAGTCTCCCTCTCCAACAAAACACAGCCAGAATTAGTTAAAAAAACACTTGCCAGTACTAACAAATAATTTCATGTAGGAGATGGGGCAGCGGATGTTGAGATGGGGAAGGGAGGAAAAGGATAGTGAAAGATGGAAAAGCAATAGATTAAAAGACAGAAAGCCAGGCTCCAGATTGGCCTTAATAAAAGTCAATTACCTCCCCCTTTATCTTGTTGAGTGAAAATAAAAATATCTACAAGCACAATAACATTCCTATAACAAGGATTATAATCATGGCAGCAGCCTCAAAATCCCACCCTTTTCCTCTGACGTCTCTGAAAATAAAAATCCACAGAAACAAAATATTACATAATTAAAAACCTGCACAGTGCAATGGTTGGACATAGCCGGTTTTCCCAGCTTCTTCATACATCACAGAGCCTTTATCAAGGTAACATTTGGATTTTGCCAAATTAATTTTTTTTAGCCTTATCATTATAAATGAATGTGTCTACTCTCCAACCCTGCAAGCAGCAACAACAAACAGATGAACCTTTCAGGTATTGCAAGAAACTGCTTTCTCACGAAGACAATGTGATATTTTGGAGAAAGCAGGATGTTTGCAACAAGAGGGCCTGGGTTCAAATATCTGTCCTCCCATTTAACTACTGTGTTAGGGGAACAAGTCAGTAAAATCAAACTGGGTTTCAACTTTCCCATATTACAAAGATCCTTCAGAAGTTTGGATATCAGTTAAAATCCATGAAAATTCTTTAAGTGTAATGAGTTTTCATGCATGTCGCTGTACTCTAAGTGTCCTAACATTAGGAATTGTGTCTTTTCATCCTTTCCAATGCACATAATAACACATAACTTATTTAATTAGTAGATTAATTAATTAGGTGTTGTCTGATCCTGTCATGGGCATTAGAATTGGCCCCAGAAGATTGTAAACCAAGTAGACCCAAGCCCCAGGGTTCAAAGCCAAACCAAGAATGGCAGTTATCCAAAATGGAGCCACCAGTTAGTACAAACCCATGTCAGAGGGTGAGAGGAGAAGGTCCAACAGCAGGTACTAAATCTTTCATCTGGCCCCAGAGGACAGGGCAAGACCCGAAACTCAAGGCCATGTCCAAACACTAGGAGTGAACAGCACAGGCATGTAGAGGAGGGAAGAATAAGGAAACAGGACCAGAGATGTCACAGACTATGCCCAGGGGACCCTCATCCCAGGAGGTACAACACCCCAAGCCTTGTGTGATTCAACCTGAGTTAAAGTCCCAGGATCAGGGCAGATGGCTGGCTAATTTTCACTTACCATTATTTGAAGGAGTGAACATAGTGTATTTGAAAGAACTTGGGTGGGTTTTCAGCCACACAGAACCAAGTTCAAATCCCATTCTGCAGTTTACTAGCCTTATGACTTCATGCAGGGCACCTAACGCTTGAGAATATCAATTTCCCATCTCCCCATAAAATTAGGATAATAATACCCTCCTCACAGTGCTTTTGTGGAGGTTAAATAAAATCAGCAGTCATGAAAGTTAACTTCCTCTTCCTGCTGTAATTTCTTGACTTCTCTCTTGGCTACATTTTTTTTTTTTTTTTTTTGTAGTACACGGGCCTCTCACTGTTGTGGCCTCTCCCGTTGCGGAGCACAGGCTCCGGACGCACAGGCTCAGCAGTTGTGGCTCATGGGCCTAGCCGCTCCGCGGCCATGTGGGATCTTCCCGGACCTGGGCACAAACCCGTGTCCCCTGCATCGGCAGGTGGACTCTCAACCACTGCGCCACCAGGGAAGTCCCTTGGCTACATTTTTATTAGCAATTTATTATCCTTATAAAAATTTTTAGTCAGTAAGTTCTTATTGAAAAAAAAATTAGACTTTAATTTTCTTTTAGCCTTACTTCAATACCTGATTCTAACATAAACCACACCACCCAGAACCTCTGATTCCATTCATAAGAGGGCAGCAGTAGGATGCTGGAAAAACATTGACTAGAATCCTCGGCAGTAGACTCTTCAATAAAAGCAAACAACCTGCCTCACACTGACTAAATAGGCCTCGATACCTATGCCATAAAATAGAAGGTTCCCTATGAACTAACATTAAAAAATATTTTTTTTTCAGAATGTGAAATCTTAAGATTGGCCTTTACAGGTGAAATACAAAAAAATCATAAGTTGATGAATACATGTTAATTTATTAATTTATTCAGCACATATTTATTGAGCTCATATTGTATACTGGACGTTCAGTTAAAAGATCAGGACACAACATTGGAAAAGACAGACTTTGTGCTGCCCTCAAAAAGCTTATAGGCTATTTATCATAGCCTGCATAATAAATGAACTTAAAGTTTCAGTAATTTCACAAGACCAAGATGTATTTCTCAGTCAGTTAGTAGCTAGCAGTTCTCTGTGCTTGGCAGCCCTCCTTCCAGTGGTTAAAACGGGTATCCAAGTTCCTTCCATCTTTTTGTGCCATCATCTTAAACACATGGCCTCCAGGGTCTTTAAAGAAAGAGAAACGATAATTTCCAAAGTATACAAATAGCTTATACAACTCAACAACAAAAAAACAACCCAATTGAAAAATGGGCAGAAGACCTAAATAGACACTTCTCCAAAGAAGACATAGAGATGGCCAATAGGTACATGAAAAGATACTCAACATTGCTAATTATTAGAGAAATGCAAATCAAAACTACAGTGAGGTACCACCTCATACTGGTCAGAATGACCATCATTAAGAAGTCTACAAATAATAAATGCTGAAGAGGGTATGGAGAAAAGGAAACTCTCATACACTGTTGGTGGGAATGTAAGTTGGTGCAGCCACTATGGAAAACAGTATGGAGGTTCCTCAAAGAACTAAAAATAGAATTACCATATGATCCAGCAATCCCACTCATGGGCATATATCCAGACAAAACTCTAAATTAAAAACGATACATGCACCCTTATGTTCATAGCAGCACTATTTAAAATAGCCAAGACATGGAAACAACCTAAATGTCCATCGACAGATGAATGGATAAAAAACATGTGGTATATATATACAATGGAATACTACTCAGCCACAAAAAAGAATGAAACAGTGCCACTTGCAGCAACATGGAAGGACCCAGAGATTATCATACTAAGTGAATTAAGTCAGAAAAAGAAGGAAAAGTACTATATGATATCACTTATATGTGGAATCTAAAATACAACACAACTGAACCTATCTACAAAATGGAAACAGACTCACAGACATAGAGAATAGACTGTGGTTGCCAAGAAGGACGGGGAATGGGGGAGGTGGAGTGGGAGTCTGGGGTTAGGAGATGCAGACTAGTATATGTAGAATGAATAAACAACAAGGTCCTACTGTATAGCACAGGGAACTATATTCAGTACCCTGTGATAAACCATACTGGATAAGAATATAGGAAAGAATGTATATATGTATAGCTGAATCGCTTTACTGTACAGCAGAAATTAACACACCATTGTAAATCAACTACTATATTTCAATGTATATAAAAAAAAGAGAAAGTGAGAGAGAAGCGAGTAGGTGATCGACAGCCCAGCCTGGAAGTGGATTACAACACTTTACCCACGTCCCACTAGCCGAACCCAATCACGGGGCTCCAACTTCATGGCAAGCAGCGCTGAGGATGTAGTTTTCCTACATGCCCAAGAAGAAAAATTTACAGTGGGATTCACTGAATATATAAAATGACCTCTGGCATATCTACTGTTTGCAAACTGCTGTCCTGGGAAGTAAGAGAAACAGATGCATTCCCTCCCCCAAGGCCCTTCCAGGAGCTTACAATCTAGTGAATGATGACAAATATATACACAAATAACTGATCAGAGATAGATTGGACATATGATATTACAGAGGGTCTGAGCTCTGGAAATACTGAGCTCCTGAAGCATATGCAGGGGGAAAAAATGCAGTGAAGAAAGGGATGAGCTTTTACAAGGAAATATGAGGGAAAGAGATCCAGGTGGAGAAAGAGTTTGAGAAGAGGAAATGTTTGAGCGACAACGGGGGGCCCAGCGTGGCTGGCGTGTAACTCATGAGACACATGATAAGCTTGAAAAGGGAAGGAGCAGGGGTTTGAATGTCACGGCTTAAGAGTTTGAAATGATCCCTGTGTACAGCAGGTAGAAGGAGCAGAAGTTTGTTTCGAGAATGCAGTCAAGGGGTACTGAGGTTCTAAACTGAGGACGTTCCCAGGCCGCTCCTTGATTCCATGCCCCTTGAAAGCAAGTACTGTGTCTTCGTCAACTCCTTTTCTTTTTAATTTTGTTTTTAATTTACTTCCCTGCCTACCCAGGGCATAGAGGGCTCACTTGGTCAGTGCTGACTGACAGAACAGCTGCCCAAATAAATGTATGAATAGAACCCTTCTGACAAGAGCAAACACCACAAGGACGCTGATAACTGCCCCACACGTAGGGGGTCCACGTACAAAATTTAAGGAGAGGAACAAGTAGCAAATGATGGATAGTGTGCGCCATTTTAGAGCTGAGACAACACATCACTTGTTCAGCAAGAAGAGAGTACAATCCATAGGCCAAGGCCCAAGAAATGAAGAAACAGAAAGGCTGTCCTTCCATTTTTGGTATTTCCATTCCCCATGCAGCAGGAAGGGCCTTCACCCTGGTTTCTGGGACAGCGGCGTTCTCACCTGCCTCCACTGATTTCCAGCCCACTGGCCTCAGACAAGCTAGCTGCCCGTTCCATTTCTTCATCCAGACACACTGATGTTGACAGCTACCTCCCCCAGATTTTAAGGAGGTAAAAGGAGATGGATGTAAAAGCCCTTTGAAAAGATGAAAGTCCTAAATAGTATATAAAGTACCCATTTTAATGGAAAGTATGGTCTTCAGGTAGAAAGCGCAAGAGTCGGAAGCAGGACACTGGTTACAAGAGGAATGAAATCGAAAGCTTTTTTCCCACCACCATGTTTGGCCTGTCCGCGGTGTAGGCTTCAAGTGCCGGCTGATCTGGACAGAAAGCATCCCCATCGGCAATAAAAGCAGTTTCAGACCCAAAGCAGCTTCTGCCTTGGGCTTTGCACTGGTGATTAGCTTCTCTTGTTCAGCACCCGAGGGACTGGCTCTTACCATACTGTAGGGCAACTTAATTAAAGAATCAGATAAACAATACAATGCCTCCCTCTCTGAATCAAGCCGAAGTGTCATGAAAAATAAAACAATTAAGCAGAAACCAAGGCCCCGATAAAGTATTCAAGCAGAACAAGTTTATACAAAAATTTAATGAGGGTTTATTATTACAAATCAAAAGGCCAAGAGGCAGCACGCCAAGCTCTCCACGGCTACCTTTATCAGGCTCACCTATAATGCAGCGGCGCCGAGGGGAAGACGAACAATTATGCAGAAATCGCACTATGCCGTGCATGTGTCCTGCGTTGAACTTTCCCGGGAGCTGATAGGCTACGTCTCGCTTAAGCCTTCCAGCAACATCTCTGAAACAGGCATTAGCTTCATTTTTCAGATAATGAAACAAAGCCTTGGGGAGTTTATGTGGCTTGCCCAAGTTTGCAGAATTATGAAACAACCACCAGAACTAAAGCCTAGACAGCTCACCTCAAAACACCGTCCTGTACTGGGGTTGCCGGTCGATCTCCCTGCCCTCCTCTTCCCTGATTTGTGCCCACGCTGGACCTTAAGTGGCCTAGTGATGCATTCCATTTCTATAACTCATCTTTGAGGCTAAACTTGTGAGATGAGAAGAAACAGATGAAGTATGGAAATACTGTGACCTGGCAGAAGGCAGAATCCCACCCTTTGTAGTTTGAACCAATTAGTGATTCTTACAGAGAAAAGTTCAGAATGGACAGCAGATGCTATTAAGCAATATTTCTGGGCAAAGCAAGGTTTTTAAATATGCAACCAGGTGGGGTTGCCCACTCCTCCTATTGAACCACCACCAACTTTGTGTCTGACTCTGAGGCTCCTTCCTCTACTCTGAGTATTGCTGATATGGAGGGACTTGATCAATGATAATGGATGCTTATGAGGGTGAAAATCAATAAATACCAACATCAAAGGTAATATAATTTGTGAGCTTAGAAAATGCCCTGTGTCCTGAGTTCTGTTGCTGTTGTTGTTTTGCATTAGAGGAAATGGAGAAGAAATGTCAGATCTAAGACACTGAACTCTTAAAAAACAAAAAAAGGCAGAATTTGAAGATAGAGATAGGTTGACAGTGAAGAAAAAATCCTGTAGATGTGGACACCCACATCAGCCAGGACCCGACCCTCATAACCAGGAGAACAGGGTTGTGGATGGCGATATATGCGAGCACTGGAGTCAATGTATAGCTCAAGTGGAGATGACCAGAGTTTTCTGGAAACACGTAATTGTGAGAGTCTTGCCATGTCAGTGGTAACAGACATGACAAAGAGAGTAAAGGTGAAGTCAGAAAAAGTAAGAAAGGGTCAAGTTTAGACTCAGAGAGAAAACGTGAATGATCTGTGGGCAAAGAAGAAAAAACAATGAAGGGTAACAGGATAAAACAACTAGAGAAATGAAGAAACAAATCCAAACCAAGAACCTTTATTTTAAAACCTAAATCAGGGCTTCCCTGGTGGCGCAGTGGTTGAGAGTGCGCCTGCTGATGCAGAGGACACGGGTTCATGCCCCGGTCCGGGAAGATCCCACATGCCGTGGAGCGGCTGGGCCCGGGAGCCATGGCCGCTGAGCCTGCGCGTCCGGAGCCTGTGCTCCACGACGGGAGAGGCCACAACAGTGAGAGGCCCGCGTACCGCAAAAAAAATAATAAAATAAAAATAAATAAAACCTAAATCAGTCAGGATCACAGCAGGAAATGAATGGTACGCTCACACTGGGAGAAGGGTTTATTAAACCCTTCAGGGAGGGTTTATTAAAACAGCTTTTACAAACAGGGGGGCAGGGCATTGGGAAACCACACGAGAAACTGCAGAATCCCAAGACGAGTATGAGCTGGGGAGTTGTCCCCACCCCAAGGTCTGAAGGGATGTGAGCAGAGAATAATGACCAGATCCTAGAAGGTGAGACTTCCAGAGGGAGAACCAACTTGGTGGGGCTCTGAATTTGATTAAGGGGCACACCAACTTGAGGTTACCCTGCAGGGAGATTTCTGGGGACTCAAGACCCCAACCACACCCCCTATTCCTCCCCTCCCTGATCTCTTCCTGGGGCTCCCCATTGGACAAATCCAACCAGAACAAGACAGTGAGGGTGCCATTGGTGTAATTCACGCAAGTCAACCACAGAGCAGAGAGAAAGGGGGAAAGGTACAAATGGAAGATGCCCAGCTTAGAAGCCAACAGGACAAGAATCAATGCCTCTGATCCAGAGTCTAATCTTGGTACAGAGAACCAGTCTCCAGCTATGACATCTGAGTGCCAAGGAGAACATGGAAGGACTAACTACATTTCAAAGCTCTGTGTGAAAGAACCCCAAACCGATTTCACTTAGCAATCATGTACTCCTCAAAACAAATACATATCATTTACTTTTAGTGTCGGATATAAAGAATATTAACACCCAGAATAGACTTTAATGAATCTGATAAGGAAAACAGCAAAAATATCACCCAGCAAAAATTCAACTCCTTAATTGGTAGTCACAAAAAAAAGCCCTAACGTGTTTTCGCCACCACAAGTTACAGAGACCTCACTCAGCCAAACTGAAAAGTCAGGCTCTTGGCTGTCAGACCTCCCAGCTGCAGGATCAACCACTCTCTGGGCAGCCGGTCTATGTTCGCTGCACTAACTCACTAATAGCCCCTCTCTCTAAACATTGAACTGGCCCAGTCCATCTCTTCTAGTCAACTGAGAGATCTCCTTGGAACACGGCATGCCGAGGTTTAGAAAATAAGCACCAGCATTTTTTTTTAACATGCCCAAGAATTACGGATGCCATAATTGCTGTCCCACGTGGTCACCACTTAAAGTTTCCTATGATCCCGCACCTCTCATTTATTAAAGACTATTTGAATTACAATGTAATAATTAAAAAACGTTTTTCTACTTATGGCATCAATTATGCAGGTTGGCTTTTCTGGCGTGGTGGGGGGGAAGTAACAAGACGTCATCAGTATTCTTTGAATTTCTAACTTTAATTCACAGGTACCGTGATAGTATAACTTATTATTGGGTACCTGAGGTTAATGAATCCTCCACAGGCTGTCAGTAATTATTCTGGGGTATCTATTCGGAGGACACAGAAAATTGCTCTTATGTGCTGACTCATAAGTGTGTGTGAGCCCTCTGCTACCCTCCCTTTTCCTTCTCCAGGCTCTGAGATTTCACCATGATCTATCTTAGCTGATTCACTCACAAAAGTTCCATTAAATTTCAAATTATCTCATCACACTACTGATGGTATATTAAGATATAAATAAAAGGAAACAGCGACATGATTTATTGGGTACGTGTCACCCCATAGGAAGAAAATGCGAAATGAAACCCCAGGATGATATAAGTAGCAACTCCAATGAAAAATATTTGAGGGGATTTCTGTTCTATCTCGTCTCATGAGGTCTCAAATGTAAGTTCTGGTGGAACACGAGAGACCCAAGCACAGGACAGCTGTCCCTGTGACCTCGTCAAAGTCTGGACCCTTCGGATGCAAGTGAATGCAACCCAAGTGGTTCTGGACAGAGCAAAAACGGAAGTGATTGGATGTCGTAACTGAGACGTTCGGGCTTCAGGAACGGCAGAAACTCACATGAATGATGGCATCCGTTGCCCTCCCCACCTTCAAGGTGACTTGTTCCCCGTGTATTGGTCTTGTCCTCACTTGTTGCCTTTCTGTCTTTCCTTGAGGGGTGAGGAAGAGAGGCCTGGGTGACCTCGGGTGTGGTCGTCTGGGTTCAGGGCCTGGGGTGGGGACAGAGGATGAGCCCATAGGCCAGGTCCCCCAGGGAAGGTGGTGTTGTCTCCAGGAGAAGAGCAGGAAGGAACCCTGGGGGACAAGATCAGGAAATGTCCCGAGGGATTCTAACCCCAGAGGCCGTAAGCCTCCTCTCCGGACAGAGGCATGGGATTTCTTTGGGGGCCCAGGGAGGCGGAGAGGGGGTCCTGATCGGATGCACTGCGAGTTGTGAGGCTTTGTGTCTTCAACAAAAGAAGTTACATTTATATGTGGAATCTAGAAAAATGGTACAAATGAACTTATTTACAAAACATAAATAGAGTCACAGATGTAGAAAAGAAACTTATGGTTACCAAGGGGGAAGGGGTGGGGAGGGATAACTTGGGAGATTGGGATTGAAATATATGCACTACTATATATAAAATAGATAACAAATAAGAACCTGTTGTGTAACACAGGGAAATCTACTCAATACTCTGTAATGACCTATATGGGAAAAGAATCTAAAAAAGAGTGGATATATGTATAACTGATTCACTTTGCTGCACAGCAGAAACTAACACAGCATTGTAAATCAACTCTACCCCAATAAAAATTAATTAAAAAAAAAAAGTCACTTGTTATGTTGTTCCTTCCTCTTCAATCCCAGAAGAGAAAACAAAGATCTGAGGCCTGGAAACAGTGGAGGCCGATGGAACATCCCTGAGGCTGGAAACCTGGGGAAGAGGACCGACTCCTTTCAAGGGTCATTTCTTCTGCTCACTAAAAACAAATTAAACAAAGAGCCACCAGAACAAACAAACCTCATTTTCTTTTAGTTCCTATAGCCTTTTAATAAAAATTCAAAATCTACTGGGAGCCTCTATGCAGTCCTTTAGCAAATAAGGTACAAGAGCAGAGGATGTTTTCATTGGAATAGACGGCGCTCCACACTGATTTGTGGGGCTTTTCTTAGATGATTAACCTTTTTTCGTGTTGACATGCTGACTGTGTATTTAAGAAGTAATATCTGATGAGTCTCCCCTTCAGAGCTGATGTAAGAGGCACCGTGGCTTCTCCATCCTATGCAGGGGAGAAAATTAGACACCTCTCTGTAACCCTCTCCCACTCCAGCTGCATTCACCCACCAAAAGTTTTCTGAGAGGGCAGGAGTTTTCCCCTAAAAGTATTTTTAAATTTTTTTTCCTAAAAACAAATGCCTTCCAAAATCTGGGGAAATAGAGTCACAACCATCAGTAAATTCTGATACAAGGGGAAGTGTGTACAGGGGCGACCATATGACACAGAAGCCCAGAGGACAGGGCAGCAAACTCTGCCCTGTAGATCGATGGGGACTCTATTTATGCTGTGTGTCTTCAAGGACAAATAGGACTTTGCCAAGCAGCCAAGGGGAGGGTGGCAGGGATGGAGGGGGATTGAGGTCCTCCAGGCAGACAGATCTATATGGGAAAGAGCATGGAGACAGGAGAGACCACAGGGTGGAAGTTAAGATATGAGTGCTAAGTGCTGATAGAAAGTATTGGGAGCCTGTGCTGGCTGGTGAAAATCTCTGTATCCCAAGCGCATTAGTCTCCCAGGATGGATGGCCATGACAAAGCACCACAAACTAAGTGGCTTAAAGCAACAGAAATTTATTCTCCCATGATCCTGGAGGTTAGAAATCTGAAATCAAGGTGTTGTCTGGACTGGTTCCTACTACAGGCTCTGAGAGAGAAACTATTCCAGGCTTCTCTCCTGTCTTCCAGTGTTTGCCAGGCATCCTGGATTTTCCTTGGCTTGTAGCTGCATCCCTCCAATCTCTACCTCTATTTTCAGGTAGGCTTCTCTCCTCTGTGTTTATCTCTGCGTCTCTTCTCTCCTCATAAGGACACCAGCCCCATTGGATTAGGGCTCACTCGACTCCAGTATGACTTTATCTTAACTTACATCTTCATGACATCTGCACAGACTTAGTTCCAAATAAGGTCACATTCATAGGTGCCATACTTTTTATGTGGACAATTCAACTCACAACACCAAGGTAACTGGTGTCAAAGAAAAATTGCATGGACAAGTTAGACAGGTAAGGAAGACCTTATTCAAGATTTTGCAATGCAGAGGAGATCAAGACCATTGAAATAGGTGAGAGAGATCAAACTCAGCTCCACGGAAACACAAAGGATGCGTTGGGGTTTTTTTTTGTTTGTTTGTTTTTTTTTTTGCGGTACGTGGGCCTCTCACTGTTGTGGCCTCTCCCGTTGCGGAGCACAGGCTCCGGACGCGCAGGCTCAGCAGCCATGGCTCCCGGGCCCAGCCGCTCCGCGGCATGTGGGATCTTCCCAGACCGGGGCACGAACCCATGTCCCCTGCATCGGCAGGCGGACTCGCAACCACTGTGCCATCAGGGAAGCCCCAAAGGATGCGTTTTTAAGCACAGGAGTGAGCTGGTGGAAAAGTACTGGAGAACATTATTGGGGAGTTTGGTCAATGTGATGAGGCATCTGTGTTGGCTAACTGCTGCTGATGGAATTTAGGCTCCTACCCTCTCACAGAGACTGGCAGATGGGGCACTGGCTTTCTTGATAGTTGTTTTTCAAAGGGACGGCTCCCAGGTCCTTGAGAAAGACATTGCTGGGTGGTAGAAGATTTACATCCCAAAGAGGCAGAGAAAGAATCAACAACTGCAAATGTCTAAAGGAAATGCTCTAAGAAAAGGGGGGTCAGGGCCTGTAGTCAGGAAGAAACAAGCTAAGGAGAACATTAAGGCAATCTTGGTCACTGGTTAGTCCCAGAGGTCAGAGCTTCAATGATGTGCAATGGTTACAGGTGTGGTTGGGTATGGAGCCCCTCTGCCCAGCAGCCTCAGACTTTGAGGAACCCTTTCCATGCATGTCAGCACGCTCTGACATGAAGGTCTTTATGTAGCTGCTGGAATCTGCAAGAAATCTGAAAGAAATTCTAAAGACCGGGTGAAGGATAGTTCGTAAGGAGACAGGAATGAAAGCAAAACAGCTCATCACGAGGCACTGGAATATCCAACAGCAGCATTAGAGGAGACGAGAGAAGAGGTGAGAAGCATTTTTAATGTGTCTAGAATAGTCTCAGAAATTGAGGTTGATTTGATGCAGTGTCTTGTGGTCTCGAAATATTCTGGGGACAAAAGGCCTGTCACTTTCCAGTTCTTTGAGGTGTTTGGAAAGATGCCTTGGGAAGTGTCCATCCATAGCTTGTAAAACACAATCATCTTTCCCTTTCACTGTCCTCATGCAGAGCAAGAGACGGAGGAAGAGGGGCTGGGAAAAGGAAAGGAAAGATTGTCGTCTGTCCCTAAATGACAATCTGAGTGGCTGTCTTTCCAAATTAAAGAGCAGCACACACTCAAAGACGTCTTCAGCAGCTTGAGATAAACTCAGGATGCCCCAGGGACCATGCATTCGTGACCACATGTTGTCTTTGGTCCATAGATTTTAATCTTCCTCAACTTAAAAAAAAAGGTGATGCAGTAAGCCTTACAAAGAGATCCACCGGGACCTGAATGAATAAAACAACTCTCTTGTCCTTTCCTGCTTGAGGTAAGCAGCATGGAAAGTCTACAGGTACCGAGCTGGGCAATGTTCAATTGTAACCAGTGTATTTCTAGGGAGGGCTAAGGCTTTCAGTGAAGGGTTAGCAAACTTTTACAGGGAAGGGCCATAGCATAAACAATTTTGGCCTTGCCGGCCCCATGGCCTCTGTGGCCACTACTCAGCTCTGTGGTTGTAACGCAAAAGTAGCCGTAGACACTGTGACAATGAATGGACATGACTCTGTTCCAATCAGACTTACTCAATGACACGGAATCTTGACTTTCATATGCAATATTATCTTTGTTTTGATTTGTTTTCCAATCATGTAAAAATGTAAAATCTGTTCTGAGCTTGCAAGCTGAACAAAAACAGGCAATGCGCCAGATGTGGTCTACAGGCTGGAGATTTAGACCCCTGGCAAAATGAAAAAAGAACTGCAAACCCCACATATGCCCAGCGTATCTCATTTTCTTGCTTTTCATCCAAACATGAGCCAGTCATAGGGGCAATGTCCCAGCACCCACGCTGACAAAAAGAGAAAGAGAGGCAGACCCTAAGTCGCTTTATCGGTGTCCCAGCCTTATAAGTGCCTAATACTACACAGAAGCAATCATTAATTAACATGCTCACCACATGCTTATTGAAGGCCTGCTCTGGGCCAGGCATGCAGGAGACACTAAGACTACTTACAGCAGAGACCCAAACCCTTGGCCTCATGAAGTCCACCCCACACTGTCGTCCTTTAACCTAAGTGAGCGTTAGATTCACCTAAGAGGCTCTCAAAATTACAGACAGTGGATATTTCTCAGAATGCCCCCAGATCAATTAAACCAGCATCTCTGAGGTGGGGCACAGCCACCCTTCGCTGCCAAATCGATTGGCTTTTGAAACCTTCCACTGCCCACACGGCAGCCTCGGGAGTGGAGTTAATTGCTTTGGGGTGGGCCTGGGCACAGGTAGTTTTTAAAGCTCTCCGGGTGATGGTAAAGTGCAGGCAGGATTGTGAACACCAGCCTAGAGCTTCTAAGGAAGCAGGTTTGATGCAGGAGACTCATGGGGCCCATGAGTCACACCAACACCTGAAAGCAGCTTGCAGAGGAGCCCCCAAACCCTGCCCACACCCCCAGCCTGCTGGTGACTTCATGTGAATGGGGCCAGAGTGTTCTAGCCTCGGCCAGTCCCTCAGATCCTCAGACCCTCTATACCCAGGTTCAAGTCCCTGACCTTTTCACCTTGAGATCCAGTTTTCTCAGTTACTTCCCTTACTCCACAAGGTCACAGCTCAGCTTCTCTTTTCTCCCCAAAATGTAGCCTTGAAAACATAGCCTTCTTACTATTAAGATCTGTGCAGAGCAGTGGTTCTCAAAGGATGGCTCCTGAACTGGCAGTGTCAGGATCACCTGGAACCTGATCAGAAATGCACATTCTTATCCCCATCCCAGACCTACGAACCAGAAACTCTGAGAGTGGGTCCCAGCAACCTGGTTTTTTTGTTTGTTTGGTTTTGTTTTGAAGTATAGTTAAATTAGTTAGTTTCAGGTGTACATCAAAGTGATTCAGTTATACATATATATCTATATTCTTTTTCAGATTCTTTTCCATTATAGGTTATTATAGAATATTGAGTAGAGGTCCCTGTGCTGTATAGTAGGTCCTTGTTGTTTACCCATTTTATACGTAGTAGAGTGTATATGTTAATCCCAAACTCCTAATTTATGTCTCCACCCCACCCCTGCTATCCCCTTTGGTGACCATAAGTTTGTTTTCTATGTCTGTGAGTCTATTTCTGTTCTGTAAATAAGTTCATTTGTATCATATTTTAGATTCCACATATAAGTGATATCGTATGGTATTTGTCTTTCTCTTTCTGACTTACTTCACTTAGTATGAGAATCTCTAGGTCCATCCATGCTGCTGCAAATGGCAGAATTTCATTATTTTTATGGCTGAGTAATATTCCATTGTATGTATGTGCCACATCTTCTTTATCCATTCCTCTGTTGATGGACACTTGGGTTGCTTCCATGTCCTGGCTGTTGTGAAGAGTGCTGCTATGAACACTGAGGTGCATGGATCTTTTTGAATTAGAGTTTTTAACAATCCCTCCAGGTGAGTCTGAAGCACATTTGAGTTTGGAGAACCAACGGCACAGGGCGGTGAAGAGTACAGTGAATCTGAAGATGTCACTAAGTCAATTAGCAGTTGTTGGAAAAAACTAAGCGGTGGACTAAAGTTTGGGGGGATAATTGTTTCAGAATTTCAGCCTTTGATCCCTCAGGACACTCAGACTCTAACTTGAAAGATGGTAGAACTCTTTCAGACTTGAATCCTGCCACTTACAACACCATGGATGAACCTGGAGAACGTTATGCTGAGTGAAATAAGCCAGACACAGAATGACACTCACTGTGTGATCTCACTTGTAGGGCGAATCTAAAAAGGTCAAATTCATAGCAACAGAGAATAGAATGGTTGTTACCAGGGGCTGAGAGGTGGGGAAAATGGGCTGATGGTCAAAGGGCACAAACATTCAATTATAAGATAAATAAGTTCTGGAGACATAATGAACAGCACGGTGATTATAGTTTACTGTACAGTGTACTTGAAATTCGCTAAGAGAACAGATCTCAAGTATTGTCACCACACACACACACACACAAACACAATGGTAACTATGTGAAGTGATGGGTATGTTAATTAGCTTGATTGTGGTAATCTTTTCACAATATATACATATATCAAAACACCAGGCTGTACACCTTAAATACATACAATTTTTATTTGTCAATCATACCTCAACAGAGCTGGGAGAAAAAAATAATGGAGCTCTTTCAGCTAAAAACTGCAGCTCTTGGGGATTATATCTCCAGACTTAGAATATTCTCTTAAACTAGATTACATAAAACATATCACAAGAACATTTCCAGCATTTCTAGGTCACCAGCATAGAACTTAATTGGAGAATGGAAGACAGAGCTGTCTCTCTGCTTGTTGGAAAATTAAAACTCCTGTGAGAGGGTTTGGGGTGGCAGGTGGAATGGGAATTGGGCCATGATGTCACATATAAAGCTTCAGAGAGTTCGGCCAGCAAGG
The DNA here is from genome assembly GCF_059928025.1 of Delphinapterus leucas. Taxonomy (NCBI): domain Eukaryota; kingdom Metazoa; phylum Chordata; class Mammalia; order Artiodactyla; family Monodontidae; genus Delphinapterus; species Delphinapterus leucas. Next base: position 8,598,420 of record NC_143146.1, read on the forward strand.
AGCTAGTAAACTGAAGGATAACCCACCCGCCACTCTAGGTTGGGCCTATCTGATCGTGGTGTTTGGATATGCTGTTTTCAGAAGCTCGGTTAACTTTGTTTTCATTGCCCACATGTCACCAAATATGGAGGCTTGAGAGGGACATAAGGATAAGGGGTCTACATAGCCATTGTCAATGATAAACAGTGCCAGATGCTAGCTCAAGTGGTAAGGATGGATTTTAATCAGTATTATAGTGTTGCACTAGGGAAGAGAGTCCAGTGTGAGCACAACTCAAATTCAATTTGTACAGAGGAGATGGGGCGTTTTAAAGAGAGAAGGAAATTAGGGAGAGGGAACTGTAGGGGTTTGAGAAGAGTGAGGGAAGTGAACAATGACAGGGCAGGCAAGAGGGCTTCGCCCATGTGAGAACCACCTGGGTTAGGCCCCTACCCTCCCACAGAGGCCGGGACACAGGGACCCTGCCTTCAGGTGCTCAAATGAGGTCACCTATCTGTGCATTTGGGGACATAGCAGGCCTATGTCAGTGTGTGTGTGCGTGTGTGTGTGTGTGTGTGAGAGAGAAAGAGAGAGAGAGAGAGAGAGAGAGAACACTGCTAAAATTTCTCAAACTCCCCTGAGAAATGGTATCAGGGGAAAATAAACAGAGAAAAATTAAGAAGCCTCTCAAAGACATTTTTATCTCAGAGAAAGTGGGGCACCACCCACGGCTGCCTCTACCCAGGAGAGAACTTGTTTAGAAAATGCAGCTACATCATGAACCTTAGAAGGAAGGTTCACAGAGGCATTTCCTTTTTAACTTCAGTGAGAGAAACACAGCACTCAATATTCCAAACTGCTGCTCTAAATTTGTCAGAGACCAAAGAAATGGCAGAAGAGTTAAAGGCACGGCCATCTAAACACAGCAGACGGTAGGAAGCCTGTCTCCTGGGGGGGAGATCTTGAAAAACAATCGACGCCCAACAAATATTAAGTGGCAAAAGCAAACGCAGTAAAATTCAGGTGGAAAATAGATTCTCGGCTGTAACCAAGCTAGGAAAACAAGACAAATAAGGGACTGTAAGAGACTTCAGAGTATTAATTAGAAGGGCAAGAAGAAAAAAAGCCCACGGACGCAGAAGGTACAGAGTGAAAAGGAGCCCCGGGTGTGTAATGAATTAAACGCAAGGAGAGGAAGAAAATATTTCGCAGATTCTGACCCTCACCCTCTTGTTCCTATTAAATTTCAGTCGGAATCAAAGTTACACATGTAGAAGAACAGCAGGCTTAAAAAGATATAACATGAATAGATGTATAAAAATCATTTCTTACACAAGAAATTAAATTGAATCAAGATTCTCTTTAGTCTTTTTTCCTCTCATGTTCCGTCCAAGTTAGATTTAATCACCCCGTGAGCTCAGAGAAACCCATACGTGTAAGGACATGAAATCTGACAATTGCTCAAGATACCGCCACCTACGAGGCTCAAGGCTGCTGCAAGTGAAAGCCAGTGAGCCCCAGGGAAAACTTCCCCCAGATTCTGCAGTTACTAGGGGCAAAAGATGACCTCACAGCTGGTACCTTGAACGTCTTTCTGACTCAGGGAAGGAAAATAGTTCCCAGGGAGCTGGCATGACCAGTAGGAGAGATACGGATGCTGATCAAAGGAACAGCTCGGCAAAGCAGTACACCGAGACGACTGGGGGTTCTCAGCAGCGGTGCTCTGCTCCTGAGGGGACAGCTGGCAATGTGTGGAGACACTTTTGTCACACCGGGGGAGGGCGACAAAGACACTGAGTGACTAGGCATCCAACAATGCATGAGACAGGCCTCCACAGCAGATCCATTCATCCCCAAATGTCCCTAAGGCTGAGATGGAGAACCCATGGTGTAGACCAAGAAAGAAAAATGCTGCTGAAGAATGAAAAGGACTCAGCTTGTGGCAGAAGTATTCATATTAAGTATCGGAGGATGCTGGAGAAACAGCAAGCCGGATCGTTAGCACAGTATGCGAACGTTAGTACGGGCAGGTATGCTCTGGGAGGAAAAGAAGACAGAGGCCTGGGAACAGGAGACATAAGAAGTCATACGATGTCCTCTACGCCATACTTATAAGTTGGACAGGGTTGCACTGGGCGTTTGAGACTTTATGAAGTAAGATATGCAAACAGTGTAGAGTGAGGGGGTTGGCCTGAACCCCTGTGTCAGTCACGTAAGACAGGCTGCCATGCAGAAGACAGAGGCTAGTTGAATTAAAAACACTTCAGTGAGGTATCACCTCACACCAGTCAGAATGGCCATCATTAAAAAGTCTACAAACAATAAATGCTGGAGAGGGTGTGGAGAAAAGGGAACCCTCTTGCACTGTTGGTGGGAATGTAAATTGGTGCAGCCACTATGGAAAACAGTATGGAGGTTTCTAAAAAACCCAAAAACATAGTTACCACTAGCAATCCCACTCCTGGGCATATATCTGGAGAAAACTATAATACATGCACCTCAATGTTCACTGCAGCACTATTTACAATAGCCAAGACATGGGAGCAACCTAAGTGTCCATCAACAGATGAATGGATAAAGATGTGGTACATATATACAATGGAATGCTACTCAGCCATGAAAATAATAATGAAATCATGTCATTTACAGCGACAGGGATGGACCTAGAGGTTATCATACTAAGCGAAGTAAGCCAGACAAAGACAAATATCATATGATATCACTTACATGTGGAATCTAAAAATATGATACAAGTGAACTTATTTACAAAACAGAAATAGATTCACAGACATAGAAAATACACTTATGGTTACCAAGGGGAAGGGGTGGGTGATAAACTAGGAGTTTGGGATGAACATATACACACTACTATATATAAAATAGATGACCAACAAGGACCTACTGTAGAGCACAGGGAACTATATTCAATATCTTGTAATAACCTATAAAGGAAAAGAATCTGAAAATGAATATACGTGTGTATGTGTATATAACTGAAGCACTTTGCTGTACACCTGAAACTAACACAACATTGTAAATTAACTATACTTCAATTTTTAAAATCGGTAAAAATAAAAGAGAATGACAGGAAATATTGGAAGATAAAAAGAAAGAAAGGAAAACACCTCAGTGGCTGCCCAGCTGCCACATGGAAGGTTCGCAGTCCCTCTGTCAATCGAGGACAAGGTTGGGATCCTTAGGTTGCTGGTTTATAGGTTCTCAAAATAAAGCTCTTTGCATGGTTGGAGGAGCAGTTTCTTCCGAGAAGAAGGCTGAAAGGGGGAAGTTTCTGAAAAGGTAGAATTAACCTGAATCTATTGATTCATCTATATAGAGAACTAGAAATTACAGCATCACGATCCTATGAGTATCATATGAAAAGCTTCTTCCTAGATTCTTGATTTAAATATGGTCCTTTTGGACCTTCCTCATAGCTCTCTGAGACCCTGCAGGCTTAAGCTCTAACAATTATGTGCAGGACGACTGATGGTATCAGAATCCTTAGGGCCTGGGCTTCATCTGCCTCATGCTGACATGCCCTTAAAGAGCCAAACCCACCAGCAAATTTAACAAATCCCACACATTGTAGTGTGTAGTCGAAATCTAGTGTGTCCCACTGGTGGATTTTGTTTTATCATGCTTTAAGCAGTCTGTCTGGAACCCTCTGAGTAACTATGCTTTTTTACTCTTTTTCTTTTTAACAAATTCATGTTCACTGATCCACAGATGTTGTGATACCATCACAAATCCTTCCAATACCAGGAGTGCTTTCAGAGATTTTATTTTTGGTCGCTCCCAGTATTCTCACCTACTTTGATGTGAAGCAAAGCCTTTACACAAAATTCAAAGGGCTACAACACTGAAAGGATTACAACGGCAAAATGTCAACAATTTTGCACAATGAACTGAGAACTGTTTCTGAAGACTGCTCTCTTTATCAAAGGAGCATACACATCTAGTTACTCGGAATCTGTGCCAATCTTCTTGCAATGCTGTTCTTAAGAGCGCGTAAAGGGCTTTTTGTTCCATTACAATGGCTGGAACAATTTTAAAATAAAGTTGGAAATTACACTTCAGTAAGTGAATTAAAAATGAAGGAGAGTGGCACCTAAGAAGGCCAGAGCACCTCTGGGTTGTCATCATTTTTCCAAATTTATTTACCTGGATGTTCATTTGGATCAAAGCACCAGAAAATGCCATATTGACCCAGAGATACCCTAAAAAATTACACTGAAATAAAAATGGCTACTTCAGAAATGTTTATATATATAATTTTTATTTTTGTCATATAATCTTTTCAATAACTGTAAAATTGTTACTTAATTTGGAGAATTTCTTAGTTTTCATCAAATGTGCATGAATGTCACTTCTTATAATCATTGACCTCAATTTTCTTTTAAAAATGAGTTCTAAGAAATGCACATAAGTATGCCTTGGGAATCCAGTTTTCATTTCAGCTGACCAGACAAAACCTATGAAAAACTTAATGCTTGTGCAACCTAAAAAAAGTCTGATTTTAAACAGGAAAATTATATCTACCCTATCACATACATTCAATAAATTTGAATATCATGTATTTAATATTCTATTTCAAATTTGCATATGATCCAAGTAATTAACAAAAGACCAACAACAGTTGGTCTAAAAACACTTCAAATCCACCATATACTTTAATATAGAACTATTACTATATCATTTAAATATTAATTTTCACACAAATAAGTTCATATAAAAACACCTTAGGTCTGCAGGCCAATGGGTAAAAATGTCTGCAGGCCAATGGGTAAAAAATCAAAATTACAAAATACTAATTTCTATTTAGTACTGGTCTGGAGTTCTTGATTTTCCAAAAAGCAGAAGGAGAAAAAGTAAAGGAGGGAGAAACCCAAAATTCCAGAAGCACCCACCATGTTCTAGTCCTTTATGGATGGTCCTATACTTTGTCCTTTATATCAAGTTATTTCATTGCAAGATTAATTGCATGGGATAGACTCTTACACATGAGAATAATCTAGGCATACGTATCACTTTAACTTGTAGTAAATACAGTTTGGTTTTCCCCAGTGTCATGCCTTTTTGGTAATCTCATAATTTTCCAAAGACCTATAGGAAACAAACTTACTTAGTTTTATTTACTCCATCATTTTCAAGTTCATTTGACCACAGAACCCTTTCATTTTCCTACAATTAGATGTTAAAGGAACAATGAACTCTACCAGTCTTTCTGGTGTGGGTAAATTGAACATATTACTGGAAAATACAAACCATACAACTTGTCAAGGACACTCAAAACAAGCCCCTAGGAAGGGACCTTGATCTACTATAATGCTGCATTTCACCTCTTGGCTTCTTAATGTTCTCAGACTCTCAACTTGTTTCAAACAATTCCCGATAACCTGTTATGGCTTAATTGGCTACCCTCTCTAGAAATGTTTTCAAATTAAGGAGGGGAATACTGAGAATTCCCTCCTTTAACGCAAAGGTAAGATCTGCTGGAGGAGTTACAGGGCTCCATTGGAGTGGCTAAGCTTTTCAGGTGCACCTCAAAACCCAGCATCCCCAAGATTATCTGATCAGCGTATCTTGGGTCTTGGGCACCCACATGACCCAACTGCATCTTTTTTTTTTTTAATTTTTATTTTCATCTTTTTTTTAACATCTTTATTGGAGTATAATTGCTTTACAATGGTGTGTTAGCTTCTGCTTTGTAACAAAGTGAATCAGCTATACATATACATATATCCCCAATTACATCTTCATTCCCTCTTTAGAAAATGTGAATAACAAGATGCCACTTTCCACAGATGTATAGAAATGCCTAACAATTGAGTGAACAGTTTTTAACACAATTTGAGCTGCACGTACAAAGATGTAGAAGAAAAGGTCTAAAAATGTAAGGTACTCCTATCTGGTAAAGTCACTGATTTCGGTTAAAGTATACGTTTCCATTTAAAAAGAAAAGAGCATCAACAGTGAAATGTGCAACTCAGTAAATCCAAAACACATTCTATGAAAATGACTTTTTTTATTAAATCAGGAAGAAACTAAAAATGTCTTTGACTATGAGTTCGCTAAAGTATGACATGGTTACCGTAATTTCCACATTTAAACATGAAATAAATGTATGATTTTGGTTTGTCGAAGTGAATATTAGGAAGCCAGAGGCAATTTAAATGGAGATAATCTCCCTTTTCCTGTTATTGCACTGTCACAAAAAGGTCAGCAGAATAAACAAGAATATGTTAACAGAATTTCAACTCACTTTATCACAAAGCCCTGTATTAGTCGGGTGCTATCCCCTGCACTATTCTGTGTGAAATACTGTGTTAAAGTGTGACTTTGAAAAATTCAAGTCGAAGTTTGCAGAAACTGCAGGCATTCACAACTCTCCAAATATTTACTTACTTTGCCAAATTAAAAACATGCTGTTTTTCTATAATAATTCAGTTACTCTAATACTTCTATTATGGGCCCAACCTCTGCTAAAGACACTGTAGGAGAACACACACACACAAAGTGTATATACCATGGTCCCTGCCCTCACAGAACTTACAATTCAATTATGAATTAAAATAACAAGAATAGTAATGGTTGAACACGTCACTACAGCGTAGATCTTTGATGTTCATGACAAAGGCATTCATCTGGAGAGCCTCATGGAGCCTAAAACATCAGGCTCTCCCTAAAGCCCTCCTGTGTTACAGAGATGGAGTAACACACCAGCTAAGTGACTTTGAGAAGTGAAACAGAAGAGGAGAAATGATGAACGGTACCTTCATGAATGCCCAAGTCTACTTCAAATCGCTTGTAAAATTGTGTGATGCTGGCAGTAATGCTAATATAATTCAGAAAGTATGGATATGTACAATCATGTATTCGCAACAAATATTACTGCACACTTACTATGTATCTGGCAACCGTTCTTAGCATTGGAGACACAGCAGTGAATACAGGATACAAAGGCTATTCTCTCACAAAGCTGACATTCTAGTGGGAGAAGACAGAGAGTAAATCAATAAATACTGAATTTGTCAGGTTATGCTGTGAGTGCCGGGGGCAGAGGTACTGCTGGAAATGGGGATTGGTTGCTCTTTATATAGAATGGTCAGGAAATACCTCTTTGTGACTTTGATATTTGAGTAGAGAACTAAGGATGTCAAAGGGAAGACCTGGCCAAGAAAAGAGGAAAGCACATGCAAAGGCCCTGAGGTGACAGTGGTGTTAGCAAATTTGAGGAACAGCAAGGAGCGTGGTGTGGCAGGAGTGAAGTGCAAAGGGCAGAGGTGGGAAATGAGGTTAGAAAGAGACAAGTACATGGGGAAAGGGCAGCAAGAGCCCGCTGTGCTGGGCCTCAATCAAACACAGGCTGGAGTCTTACTTGAAAGTGTCATGACATGGGATACCTTTGTACAGATACTGAAGGATAAATGAGATTTATCTAACTTGAAGGAAAGGAAATTTGAGATTCATGCTTATATCTGTTCACTCTCTATTTTTAGATCTTTCTGGTACTTCTGAGAACATTAAAAGAAAGACCAATGCTTGTGCTCAGACTTTTATTCAAAATGAATCATCCATTCCTGGCCATTTTTTTTCCCACCAGAACATCTTGGAGCCCACTGAATTCATAGGGCCAGTTCACTGGCTTTCTAACTTTCTTCACTTTATTCTGGAAATCTCTCAAAAAATGAGAATGTATAGTCAAACGAGTCACGTATGGCTCCACATGAAACGAAAACTTCTCAAAAAGTATTTAAACATCTGATTAAATTTTTTTTAAATCCATGGTGGCTTCAGTCGGCTACCAGCTTATAGTAGCAGAAACTTTAAGAATGTAAGAAGCTGAATTTTCATACACCTGTCTGATAAAGGCATTAAAGGATGGTTTGGAAAAAAGGTGAGACCTAATCAAGCGAGGTGATCTCACCCTAAATATACATTAATTTATGAGATGCTAACAGCATGGGAATTAACCTATGAAATAGCTGCTCACTTTATTAAGCAAAGAGGACCGAAATGTGCTACTCTCATTATAACAAAAAAATGAAATACATCATACTGCAAGGCAACTAGGCAATGACTGAAATGGGTTTTATAAGGACAACACGCCTACTGAATGGCCCAGCCCATTTCAAGTTCAAGAGGCTAAATCAAGAACTAAATTTCAGGCCTCTTGCCTTCCAAGATGGCCCACACTGTCTATGGAGTGTGTATCTCCCTGAATAAACCTTCTTTCACTTTACTATGTCTTGCTCTTGAATTCTTGCCTGCACAAAGCCAAGAACCCACACTTGGTGGCCATCCCAGGGACTCAGACATGACTTGGGATGTGACCATCCTCTCGCACCCCACTCTCTTTCCTGCAGCATCTTTCCTGGCACCCAGTGCGGGGCCTCCAAGGCCATAATCTCGATCCGCCTACTGGGCTATGGCTCCCCTCTGAAGGGTGGCTGGGACTTATCCTGAGCCATGGAGATTCGAGTAGCCCGTTAAGTGGCAGCTGACGTCGCCTGCAGGGTCTGGCAGAGACCAGCTCTCTGGCCGTGAAGAAGCGCACTGAGGCCAAGGCTTTTCCCCCTCCGTCTTTCTCATTCTCCTATTGCTCTATCTCTTTGGACTTGAAAAGATCCACCCAGACGACCACCAAACATCCAAATTAAGACTGCACGGCAAGTAACTGACAACTTGGTTGGGTCTAAAGAACTCCTGCCAGGGGGCTTATCTGGTGGCGCAGTGGTTGAGAGTCTGCCTGCCAATGCAGGGGACACGGGTTCGAGCCCTGGTCTGGGAGGATCCCACATGCCGCGGAGCAACTAGGCCCGTGAGCCACAACTACTGACCCTGCGTGTCTGGAGCCTGTGCTCCGCAACAGGAAAGGCTGCAATAGTGAGAGGCCCGCGCACCGCGATGAAGAGTGGCCCCCGCTTGCCGCAACTAGAGAAAGCCCTCGCACAGAAACGAAGACCCAACACAGACAAAAATAAAAAAATAAAATAAATTTAAAAAAAAAAGAAAAAAAAGAACTAAATTTCAAATTGATTTCTTGAGCCTTCATAAGCATATATGGAAAATTGATTTCTCTTTCTATTCTTCAACTTTCTCAGCTATTCATTGAGGAAAATTCCATTTCACTACTTCCCAAGGGGTATGTTTTGGAGTTGTTCATGTCTGCGACTGCTAAATATTATGGTTTTCTCTGCTGTGTCTATAACCTCAAAACAGTTATTTGCAAATTCCAAGGCACACACACACACACACACAAAATCAATGCATCCTAGTTTCATTTATTAGAAATCTCCTAAAAGGTCATTGGAGTACATAGCCTAGTATCCTGAATATCATTTTGTGAGGTCTGGGATTCCTCATGGATTTTTCTGTTGAATTTATACAAATGAAAAAAAAAAAATCTAAGCAGTCATTTGGGAATGGGAGTTTAAAAATTCTGCAACCTTCATAAAGCCTTTCTCAATCAGCTACATAAAAGTGATGTCTCCCTTCTTTGAAATCTTCTAGCAGTTATGGCCTGTATTAGTCATTTGTCAACTTATTTTATACTGCTCCTTGATAGTTCTTCTAGTCTTTGCATTTAAGTATTATTTTTAATATTTTATTGTTACATTTCTCAATACTTAGAACTTATTTAACCAGATTTTTAACCTTTACAAGATTAAAGACTAAAACTGTAACATCTATGCAATCCCTTGCCCACCTAGGCATTTCCAGATAGGAAATATCTGGCATACTGCAGCTATGCCTTCCAACAATACGTTGATTAGATTTTTGATTTCAGATACATTGTTGGAAAAAAGTCCACAGCTGATACAGCTGCTGATACTAAAGCAACTACATCTTCCAAAAATATTCACAAGAGCCTGAATAAGTCAACCTAATAAGGATAATAACAATTTTTACACAATTGAAGACATAAAAGCTGTACATTGAGGATGATTCTGGAAAATAGCAGAGTAGGAACCACCTGGAATCTGTCTCCCCACCTAGACAACAACTGCACCAGCAGAATCTGTCTACTCTAACTATTTTAGAACTCTGAAGGCTTGAAACTTCCGGGGGAAGCAATTAAAGGCATCCAAATTGGAAAGGAAAAAATAAAATTATCTCCATATGCAGATGATGGGATTTTATACGGGGAAAACCCTAAAGATTCCACAAAAAAACCTGTTAGAACTAGTTCAGCAAAGTAGCAGCATGCAAAGTTAACACGCAAAAATCACTTGCATGTCTGAACGCTAACGATGAAAAATATGAAAAGGAAATCGTAAAAACAATTCAGTTTACTAGAGCATTAAAAATAATAAAATAGGAGTGAACTTAACCAAGGAAGTGAAAGACATGTGCAATGAATACTACAAAACAGTGTTTTAAAAAATCAATGAAGACATAAATAGAAGCACATCCCATGTTCATGTACTGGAAGATTCAATATTAAGATGTCAGTACTACACTAAGCAATCTACAGATTCAATATAAACCCTCTCAAAATTTCAGTGACTTTTTTTTTGCAGAAATAGACACATCTATCTTAAAATTCATATGGAATTTCAAGGGACCCTGAATAGCCAAAACAATCTTGAAAAAGAACAAAGCTGGAGGGCTCATACTTCTTGATTTCAAAAGTTACTATAAAGCTACAGTCATCAAAGCAGTGCATTACTGGCATAAAGACAGACGTATAAAAAAGTGGAATAGAATAGAGAGCCCAGGAATAAACCCTCACATATCTGGTCAAGTGATTTTTGACAAGGGTGCCAAGATCATTCAATGGGGAAAGGACAGTATTTTCAATAAACGGTGCTGAGAAACCTGGATATCAACATGCAAAAGAATGAAGCTGGACCCTTATTTAACACCACATAAAAACATTAACTCAGAATGGATCTAATAGTTAAATATAAGACCTAAAGCTATAAAACTATTAAAAGAAAATATAAGACAAAAGTAACTAAGAGGATTTTCTTGTTTAATTTTTTTAAAGGAAACTCAGAGCATTTAGCCCAACCTTATTAGTTTATTAAACAAACTCCACTGCATGCATTTCTGGGAACCACCTTTATTCGTCTACTTCTGTTCTACTCTTAGTATGTTTCTATTTATGTTCTGTTTTATTACATTGTATGTGTTTATGCAGGTACAAAACTTTAGAAGTTATCTAAATACATGAACAAGGTACATTAGATAATGTTGGGCATTTACAAATTTCCTTAAGGATTACCCAGTTCAATGATTGGGGTTTTTTTTTTTTTTCATCAATAAGCAAGAGAAGAAAAGAAGTTAAATGCAAAAAGTCAACTGATCATGTTTTTCACTTTATATTTTTAATTGAAGTATAGTTAATTTACGATGTTGTTTTAGTTTTAGGTGTATATATATAAATATATTCTTATGTTGTTCACTTTTGATTGTTGTGTCGTTAAATAGAAAATGTGTAATTCTGGCAGTATCTTATGAAATAAAATATTTTCCTGCATTAAAGTAAACAGGATATCACAAAGGCATTGCTGTAGAACAGGGGCATATAACTGCAAAGAATTAAGAAAAGGCTATAATTAATGATTTTCTTTAGCCCTCTCTGTGCCACTCATCCACCATGAATGTCATGATTTTCTCATTTCACTGAGTTTAACAGGAAACCAAAATTCCTGAAAAAGCTGAGTTCTTCCTCTTACCCCTTTCACTTTACGATTCTCTTAACAGCTTGGACAGTACAGTTTTGTTCACGTGGGAATACCCCCCAAGTCACAGAGGTTGAGATTTTGACCCATGCCTCTTATTTCACAGAAGAGATCCCACTGCACCTGGTGTACAAATTAATGTCTTTAAAGTCCTCACCCACCAGCAAATGCATTAACTTTTTAAATTGTGACTGAGTCATTTCTTCGAAACTTTCTCAGAAAAATGCTGATCCTAACAGATTTGCTTTCAAAAAATCTGGATATGATTTCCATAACATTTTGAGGGCAAAATGCCAAACGCTCAGAACTATTAAAGATATAGAGCAAGCAGACGGACAAAAAATATTATCAGCTATAAAAGTCACCGACTGGGAGAGTTTCACAGTTAACTCTTGCATTTCTTCAGCTATGGGCTTATCTGGATCAGCTTCTTCAATAGATCTGATTATTCTTTGATCTTAAAAGGAATCACAGTGTTATTTGAATGGAGAGAAGATTGATATTTCACTTGTCGTGGTGAAGGAGGTCCTGTGACTTTATGTAAGGCATCACGACCTGTATGTTCTCATCAGGGTCTCTATTTCCTTATTTAGGTGATGGGTAAGCTTTGTGGACATTTATTGAGCCATACGTTTATGCTTTGAATGCTTTTGATAAGTAAATTATAACCCCCCAAAATTATTAAATATTTTTAAATAAGTGATCTTGATAGACATATTTTAGGTACACACCAACCTGAGAGATGTACTGAATCCTGCATGTTTTGAAATTCATATCAAATTTATTACAGGCAGTAATGATCTAGTGTATGATTCACTTAGGCATCTTGTTTCCCTTCCTCTCTTTTCTTTAAACTACTTGTTACTTAGTGTATCCTCTTCCAGATGGACAAGAGAAGGAAAAATAAGATCAAAGTAACCTAAGGCTTTACTACCATACTGGGTGTACCAAAAGTCTCTCATTTTTGTAAAGGAGGTAAAATATATTTGCCAGGGAATTCCCTGGCAGTCCAGTGATTAGGACTCTGAGCTTTCACTGCCGAGGGTGCAGGTTCAATCCCTGGTTGGAGAACTAAGATCCTGCAAACCTCGCAGCGTGACCAAAAATGAATAAATAAATAATAAAATATACTTGCCAAAGAGAAATTGGGTGATTATCAGTGGGATTCCATGATTCATTCTAACACTCACTCATTTGTATGATACTCAAGAGGTATTCAGAAATAAAATTATGACACCTGTACAAGATCTTTTAATAATTTGTTTCATATTCAGATGTCCCATCAGTTACTCTGGGTTTCCCTTTTCCTACTTCGAATGCTGTACCAAAAACCTCTCCCCTCCTCGATTTGTTCTTCTTTTCTGGCTCGAGAAAGGATATGTCAGAGCTAATCAGTTCTTACCATGATCTTCACTCATTTTTACTTTGATTTTCCAGATTCCACCTCCTAGGGCACATGTCATATGGTCCCACGTGCTTCTTTTTATCTTCATGGGTTAAGAAATCTACCAGGGGTCAATCTGAGTGACAGTATATATATATTTCTAACCAAGGAATTCAATCTATGTGGGATTTAGGTCTACTTACAGGAAGTATGCATAAAATGCCATCAGTTGAAGTGTGTGCCTGTGTGTGTGTGTGTGTGTGTGTGTGTGTGTGTGTGTGTGTGTGTGTGTGTGTGTGAGAGAGAGAGAGAGAGAAAGAGAGAGAGAGAGAGAGAGAGAGAGGGGAAAGGAGGGAGGGAGTTAAGGAGAGACGCAGGGACAGAGGGAGACAGACAGAGCAAGCACTGGAACCCCGTTTCTTGGAGGCTCATCATTTCACATGTCTATTACACCTACTAAATTCCCATTCAGAAGCTATTGACTTTACAGACCATTCTCACTGATATCCAACAAAAACAAATTACAAACTTATTAAGCCTTCTATGGCTATAAAGCACACTGATGTATATTACCTCATGAGATCATTACAACCACCCTTTCATAAATGTAGGCAGACTCTCATTAACCTATCAATGCCACGGGAAAGAAACTTTTCAGTAAGTGCTTTAAAAAAAAAAAAGCAGTTACCATGGGAAGCATTGCTTGTAGTACAAAACCAATGGAAATGTCAAAAACTTTAACTGAAAATGTATAAAGTTGCTGAGAATCCTGTTTAAATAATTCCTCCTTATATTTTTTAAACTTTTTTAAACCTAGCAAATAGAATACTGTTGATCCTTGAACAACACAGGTTTGAATTGCGTAGGTCCACTGACATGTGGATTTTTTTTCAATAGTAAATACTGCAGCGCTACACAATCCATGGTTGGTTGAATCCACGGATGTGGTACCATGGATATGGAGCGGCCACCTATACAATGGATTAACACTAAGTTATACTCAGATTTTCAACTGCTCACAGAGTTGAATCCCCCGCATTGTTCAAGGGTCAACTGTAGACCAAAAGGTTCAAATCAAACCAACCACTGGGATTTTCAGAACATCTTCCACAATTAGAAATGTTTTTTTCTTCCTTAAGAACCTATGTTAACAGAGAGATGATAAGGTTGGTCTGAACTATCTAGATTAACCTCACTCACACCATATTCACAGATTATTGATTCCTCCATTTTAGATTATTATTCAAAGCAATAATAAAAAATTCAACTCAATTCTAAGGGGGCAGTTCTTTAAGATGTGAAAGTTCTATTTTAAAACATGACCCTAGCTTTTTCCAGTGTTGTATGATATTTATCAAAAAAGGTGTCATAAACTGCATGAAAATTTAAACTGTGATGAATTACTTATGAGATTAGCAGATTTCAAGTATTAATGGACTAAATTAAAGTTATAACTTTGTCAACACAAAGTGCCTTTCACATATGTGACTAATAAAAGAAGCTATTTGGGACTTAATTTTTTTTTTACTAGCTTTCCAGTGTTAGACTGTGAGATCCATATCCCAAATATGATAGATATTCTTAATCAGTGATACTAGAATTCTCATTAGGTACTCATTAAACTCCTGCACCTTAGAATAACCTTGAGAAGTACATTAGACACTAATGAGTATATGCTTTCATTGTATAGTCCTTATTAATGATAATGGAATTTACATGCCTGCAGTAAGCAAAGACAGTATAGATAAACTATAAAAATAATAGCAGTTAAAACTTCATACCTCAAGACTAAAATAAAATATATATTTGTTGATTTGTTAAAATAAAACTCTCTGCATAAATATGGGATAAAAATTAGTTAAAAGAAAAAACCTCCAGACATTTAAAAATACTTAAATGTTTGGAGATAAAAAACGAAAAACTGCCTGGATTTTTCAGAACAAGAATAATTTTTCAAAAACAAAGGAGTAGCTTTGGATTCTGTGAGATGTTAGTCAAGTTTCTCAACTTAATTAGCAATACCCTGATGAATGGATAAACCACTAATCTTACCACTGCCCTTTCTGATTTTTGTTTATTGTTGTTATAGTTTTTCTTATTGAAAATATGCCCATGCTCAGAAATGCCTTGCTGTCGGGAAAGACATTCTATAGGTCAAATTAAACCGTGAGTCGGAGGTAATAAGAACCTGTCTATTTACTTCCTTTTGATTTTGAACACAAGTAGCTAAATCATTTTCATAAATTACTATGCAAACTATTTTTCAAGTTAATCTGCAACTGAGATTTCCTAAAACTTCTGATGGCCCTACTCATGAAATAGCATTGTCTTTCAGGAATTCCTTTTTCCTTGGTACCTAAATTGCTCTAATGTACTTAAATTCCATTTCTTCTTGAATCCTCTTTAGAGATGAGGAAAATAAGGTCACCATCTTGGAAGAGTAGAATCTTAGATCTGAAAGCTGTTGAAAAGATCAGTTAGCTGCCATATAGTAGTCATTCTTGCACATCGCTAGCACTGAGAAACTTAGTACTACAGAAGGGAGCTCGCTCCGATTGTTAAAATATTCTTTCTTTGAATTATCTGAAATCTACTCTGTGGGTAACTTCTGCTCCCAAAACCTAGGTCTGAAAGCCCAGGGGAATAAGTGTTAATTCCTCCTCTATATAACAGACCTCAAACACAATAAGGCTTGTTTCTGTGCTGATGTCTCCTTTTTCCCACTGAACATCCACAGCACCCTGGACCATTGCTTATGTAAGATCGGGTTCATTACCCACTGACCTCTGGCAGAGATGTTAGAGAGATGCTCTCCTGCTTCAGTAAGGCACCTAGAATTAATCAGTTTTCCTGGTGTGGGTTTAGTTGTGCTGAGTGCAGGGAGCTTATTATCTTCTATGAAAAGGATACCATTCTTCTATTAATGCAGCCTAAGATTACATTAGATCTTTCGCCAGCCTCATCACCTTGGGTCACCCTCCACGTCCGTGGTAATAACCAGAGGGAATTGAGAGGAACTTTTAACAGAGCATCTAATCTGCCCACCTGATCCCTTGGTCAAAGAGCAGTGCTTTTATACCTGGCTATCTGGAAACCTATATAAATGGGTCGTTAAAAACATTGTAGTTTTTGAGCCACTAAGAAAGGGTGCAAAAAGATTGTCCAAACACCTCTTCATTCATTCCTGTCCTCACAAATTCAGAGTTTAATATTGAGCCATAGCCTTGTGTCTGGCTGGGACAGACAGTGGAATCTCAAGTCCCAGGTTTCTCCAATAATATAAGCAAATCACCAATAACGAACTGCACAGAGTACTGTGATGACAATTCGTAGCAGTGATGCGAGAGCACAGACCAGGAACACCCAACTCAGCCTACGTCAGATGAAGGGCAGGGAGGTGTCACGGAGAATCCTATTCTGACTTCAATTTTAAAGGAAAAGTGAAGGTTTTCATGGGTCCCACTCATTAGTGCCTTAGAACAGTGCCTGGGCACTGAAAAATAAAGGAATGAAGGGAATTCTCCAGCGGTCCAGTGGTTAACACTGCGCTTTCATTGCCGAGGGCACGGGCTCGATCCCTGGTTGGGGAATGAAGACCCCACAAGACACGTGGTGCAGCAAAAATAGGAATGAAAATGTAAAACAACACAAATTTAAGCGGTGGATGAGTTAATTAACTGATGGATGGATTGATTAATTAATTAGAAATAAAGAGTATTTCAGGCACTACGTGCCTGTCAGGAAGATGAGAGTGTAAACTAGTCATTGAGAGGTAAGTAGTTTGGTTAAGTTACGGCTGGTGTTTGTGCAGGTAGAACAAGAAATGGGACTAGAGAAGTGGGCAGTGGAGAGAGAAAAGTGAGGGGAGTGACTAGACTTGGAAGAACCAGCTAGCATCATTCTTGCAAAAGTCCAAGCAGGAAAGAGAGAAGGGAAGAGAGGTGGGGACAGGTTTGAGCGATGCTGAGGACCCAACAGATGTCAGAAGTAAAGGAGAGACATCATAATTCCTTCATTTCTTGCTTGGACCACTGTAAAGAAGAAGATTGCAATTATCAACCACAGGTAGAGCAGAGTTTGTAAGTAGGGAGGATGACAAATCCAGTTTGATTTGGATTAAATGAAAGAATGAAATAATGCCATTTGCAGCAACATGGATGGACCTAGACATTCTCATTCTAAGTGAAATCAGACAGACAAAGACAAATATCGTATGATATCGCTTATACATGGAATCTATAAAAAAGGCTACAGAAGAACTTATTGACAAAATAGAAATAGACTCACAGACATAGAAAACAAACTTATGGTTATCAAAGGGGAAAGGGGGCGATCAATTAAGAGACTGGGATTAGCATATACACACTACTAGATATAAAATACGTAACTAACAAGGACCTACTGTATAGCAAGGAAAATATACTCAATATTTTGTAATAACCTATAAGGAAAAGAATCTGAAAAAGAATACACACACACATATACTGTGTGTGTGTGTGTGTGTGTGTATAACTGAGTCACTGTGCTGTACACCTGAAACTAACACAACATTATAAATCAACTATACTTCACTAGAAATAAATAAAATGAAACAAATTAAAGATGGAGTATTCACAAAAGATGTTCCTGAGGAACTGACCATCCACACCCAGTCTCCAGTTGGGGAGAGAGGTCTAAACACAGATATCTGCGTCATCAGAGTCAGAGCTGAAGTCCTTGGTGTGGGTGAGACTGTCCAGGAAAAGTGCACAGTGCAGACAGAAGAATGCCAACGTCTGCAAACCAGACTTCAGAAAGTAGTGAGAAAGGTTTCCTCCCTAAGATGGAGGGACTAAATATATGTGTATGTTGAGTAACAAAGCCCAGCTGAGCAGAAGTTGAAAACAGGGAGGACAGAATAATTAATGGATCAAAGCTTCTAGCATTTATCTATAGCTCTGAAAAGTTCTCCTATCTTTCAGACTTTAATTATAAAATGAGAACTTTATTCCCAAAGAATGCGTTTTTCTAAGAAATCAGCTAACAGGTTGTTTTCTGAATTATTAATTATGTTTCCTTTAGTGTCTTTCTCACATTCAGGGTCTCCACTCAGCCACTTTCTGATGCTAAAATTCCTCTCCTGAACCTTCCGGAGAAGCTAAGGATGGAAAAGAGGCAGGGTCCAAACATGGGCCTTGAGATGGAGTTGGGGTTTGACTCTCTGTCAGGTAGGAAGCTCTAACCAGTAATATTCAGCTGCTCTGGACTGCAGCATCCAGCCTTTACCAGAAGGTACTGGTGTCCAACAAGACACCTTGCATAAGACCTCGGTTATGCAGAACCCAGGGACGCGGCTCGTTCTGGATAGCTGGATGGTTTACCAACCTGCTCCCCACACCCCATGACTTTTTGTGTAGATTCTTCCCTAAAACCTGTCTACGAATATTTCTATCTTTATTTCTGTGTCTTAGCATGTTATAGTGAAAAAAACAGAAGCCCTGAGGGGCATCCCCTTATCTTACCACCAGCAAAGTCACCAGCCTTCTCCGTATCTGTTCCCTGCCATCCTTCTTCATACCCTGGGCAAGTGCCTCAGATGGCATCAAAAACTACCCATCCTTTGTGCTCTGGACCCCATCCTCACTCACTCACCTTCACGAAGACTGTGCCCAGCTATTCTCAGAAATTATCCCATCTCTCCCCTCTCTTCTACATTCTTACATTCTCCTTCACCACTAGAACTTTCCCCTTAAAATACAAATATACTATACAACTCCCACCTGACACTTAACATACAAATAAATACCTTAACAAGCCAAGGTCTACACTTGCCTTTATGGTGTAACCTCAAATGAGTGTGACTATTCCTGCTGCCTCTACTCTCACCTCCCATTTCCTCTACCACTGATGGTGCAACCTGCTGTCCAATTTTTCAATAGAATTCCAAGTGGATTTTTATTCTTTCCATAAACTGATCAAATCACAATCACCAGTGAGCCCCATGTTGGAAGATCCAGTGGTCCCTCTTCAACCGTCATGATATTCGACCTTCCACAAACATCTGATTAAGGCACACTTTCTCCTGTTGGTTTCCACAACCCTCTGAAGTTTCTGACTTACCTTACTGACTGCCCCTTCTTGCCGTCCCATTGTTCATTTCTCCTCGTCCTTGCACGATCTCCACTTTGATGTGTGTTACGAATCCTACACTCAACATCGCAAAATAGTTTGTCCTTTACACCCCAAATTCTCTCGATATTCCCCATTTCAGTAAACAGCACCGCCAGCCATCTGCACAGTTGCTCAAGTGCCCGCGAATCTTCCTTAATGCCTCTCTCTCTTCCCTTCACCCCACACGTGGAATCTGCCAGCAAATCCCTCCAGCTCTACTTCTGCAAAATACTTGAACTTCACCACTTCTCCCCACCCCCACTCCCTCCCCCTGGGCCAGCCACCAACCTATCCTGCCTGGCCTTTCCTAACTACCTGGTAAGCTCTCTTCTTGTGCTTTTACTTCCCTGCAATCCAGAGTAACCTTTTTTAACCTTTTTCAAACTAAGTCGGTCTCCTGAATAAAACTCTCCAATGTCTTCCCACTTCACAAAGAATAAAATCCAAACTCCATGTCAGGGTCTTATATACGGTCCCAGCCTCCTCCCCTACTTCAGTCTAGAATTCTCTCTACTCACCATGCTTCACTTTAGCCACAGGAGCCCTTCGGTTCCTTGAAATTACAAAGCCCGTGCTGACCTCAGGGCCTTTGCATGTATAGTCTCTGCCTGGAGCACCGCCCCCTACAGGCTTAACATGGCTGCTGCTTCTACGCATTCAGGTCTCTGCTGAAAGGTCGCCACTATTAACAGTCTTCCCTAATCTAGACTCCTCTGCCCCAGCTGTAAGCTGGGTCTCCATCTGCCCCAGCTGTAAGCTGGGTCTCCATCCCACTATCCTGTTTCCTTCATCTCACTTTTTGCTATCTGAAATTAATCTTCTTTTCTATGCTGTCATCTGTCTCTCTCCACTAGAATATAAATTCAAAGAAGCCAGGTACCTGTCTGTTTGAGTCAATTCTGAGTCTCTCCAGTGCCTGGCATATATGAAGGGCTCCACAAATAATAAATCAATGGTTAATCAGAGATCAGTGCTGCCTGGCTTTGATTCTGCAATTCCTGCTAAATCAGAATAACATTTGTGGTGATAATAGTTGTCCCTTAAATGTTGACAAACTCATGACCTGGTCGAGGTGCTGGAACACCTCTGATTTAGAAGTGTAAAGATGGACACGGAACCTGAAGGAATGTATTTTGACACAGAGTCCGCCCAGGACGGTGTAAACACCTTAACACACGACCTGTCCCAATGACATTAAATAGTTTTTAGAGTTTTAAGCACTGCTGACTATTGTTTTATAATTAGCATCTCCAGGCCCACAAACGGAGGCATAAAAGGCAGCGAGATGCTGACTCCAGCGGAAGTTTTAATGGAGTGGCCACGATCATTAGTCCAGTATCCTGACCACTCAAGTTCTCTAAGCTCGGGAGCTGAATGGCTCGTTTTGAGTCCCTCTCTGCCTGTATTCCCACAGTGACTAGAGCTCTTAGATTAGAACACAGGGGATCTAGAGACTGTCGTACAGAGTAAAGTAAGTCAGAGGAAAACAAATATCCTATGTTAACGCAAATATGTGGAATCTAGAAAAATGGTACAGATGAACCGGTTTGCAGGGCAGAAATAGAGACACAGATATAGAGAACAAACGTATGGACACCAAGGGGAGAAAGCGGCGGGGCGGAGTGGTGGTGGGATGAATTGGGAGATTGGGATTGACATATATACACTAATACGTATAAAATGGATAACTACTGAGAACCTGCTTTTTAAATTAAATTAAAAAGCAACAACACAGGGGCCTACGCTTGTCTTAGGGGAGTGAGTTGCAGAGAGCCAGGAGGCGTGTTGACCAGGCTTTTGTAGATGCTGGGAGCTGTACAGAGGAAAGGAACAGGTGGGAACCACTCAGTCCTCCAGCAAGAAAAGAAAGGAAGCGTGGGGATCCAATTGGGACCTAACAAGCAGTAAAAACTAGATTTGCAGTCACAGGACCATGATTCCTCCACGCTGCCCCCTCAGTGCTAACGGTTATGCGGGGTCAGAGCATCTCAGGATGAGGCTGCCCACTCCTTGGCCTTGAACCTCAGAGTTAACGTGATCTTTCGGAACTCAGCTTTCTCATCTGTAAACAGGCATTCCAGGTCACTATTTTCTCAGGAGGGTGCTGGAAGCATTAAATACTACTAGTAAGTAAGGATTTAGTAGATGACGGCTGTTATTATTGTTACACAAAGGAGCTTTCGTGCCTGATTTCTACAGCTCTTCTGCTTCCATTTTTGCTGTTGGAGCATCACCTCTCAGCAGATCTGCTTTGGGAAGCCCTTTTCTTCCATCAGACTCAACAGTTCTTATCTATATAGGGCCTGGTACGTCTTAAAATTGAAAATAAACGTATGGTTTTTCATTTACTCTCTGTCTTCTCCGTTATGCTGTAAGCTCCGGGAAAGCAGATGAAGTCTGTCCTGTTCACCCCACACCCTCACAGGCTCGCTTTGGCTTCATTTGCCTCCTGACTCAATGAATATTTGTTGCAGGTTGTTGAGCGAATGGCTAGAAATCTGGTCATCAGACCCATCATCCTAGTGATAAGTGAAGATGTGAGTGAAAGTCAGGGGCTCCTTTATGAGGACCGTGCAGAAGCTTTAGTATGTGAACTTTTAAATAACCTCTCTCAGAAGCTTCTCGTCCTACTTCTGAGTGATTCAGTAGAAAGAGCTTCGAGGAACACTGACTGGGGAGAGGCCACTTCCCAGCCTCTGTGACCTTGTGTCAGCCGACCATGCTGGGCTTTAACTCCTTCCTCTATAAAATGGAAATAATGAGAGCAAACCCACAGGAATGCTGTCAAGACTAAGTGTGATAGAGAAACAATTTTCAGTGTTATTTTTAAGTGAGAGGAATCATGTTTAAAACAAATATGATAGGAAATCCCAAGATACAACAGAACAAGTGGAACTTCATCGGGGAGGAGTGGCACTTGGCATGTCCCCAGGAAACCTCATCAGAGACCAGAGCTCAGTGGCCCACAGTCAAAGCCACTGACACATAGACTGATACAGAGTCTAACTGGCAAGCAGTGGACATTCATTCTCTCTTTTCTTGCTTCTCTTCATTCTGCTTAGCTGAGGTTGCTTGATAAATTAAGTTATAGATCACAGGGCAGGGGAGGGGAGGGATACATGACTTTCCTCCAGTATGCAATTTAAGTTCTCATCTTAGAGTTACAGAAAATAAATTAGCATCTGCGCTGGCAACTCCCTAAGTTTTAAATTCTTAATATTGCATTAAAACAGAGATTCAAATCCTTAAACCCTAACTGCAGCCATGAAAGAAAGAACACTTGCTCAGTACTGTTTCACGTCATCTTAACTAAAGTTATGTGGATTAAACTGAGCTCCGCCCAGGGATAAAGCAAGAAGCATTATTTGATAACATCACAAGCGTGTGATTGGTGCAGGGCCATTTCCGGTCAAAGCAACCAGCAAAAAACATTTTCACAGCTACAAGCTGACTATAAAACACACCGGTGATAGTCAATGTTTTGTTGTTGTTGTTAATTTCTCCGCCATTGTAGGAGAGAGGGAGCTGGTTCATGGCTTTATCCGGCAGCTGAACCCGGTCCCATGACCGGCATCTTTTCCTTCTCACCTCCTCAGACACAGATCCCTGAGCTCTGCCAGAGGCTCGTGGGTCTGGCGTAAGCTCACCAGTTCCTGCTGCCATCTCAGCCCGGGAATCTCACCCAGCTCCTTGGCATCTCCCCTCCTTGAGCTGCCCCATCCACTGACTTCCGTGGCCTACAAATAAAACAGCCTGGTTCCACATGCACCCAGGGCCCCATAGATTAACCTTTGCATTTCTTTGTCTTTCAATTTAGCTGATGGTCTTTGGTTGGCACTTAATGGTGCTTCTTACTCTGCCAGAGGGCATTGCTTTATGTATTTTTTATACAAAACGTCAGCCCATGGAGTCAGCATGGCAGGCGCCCTGTACAGCCTGACAAGAGTGTCAGGACGCCTTATTTCTTTTCCCTCTCGGCTCACCAAGAGTGCCCCCAGCACCGCCATACAGAATTACCCCTCTAGCCCACTGGCAGCCCAACATTTGCGAACAGTTCCTAGGAATGCAGCAAAATCTTCAGCTAAAATTGTCTCTTATGAGGACAGAACGCCCAACCTGAACAGGAGCTCAAAATATAGCCAGGAACTTGGTTGATGTCTTTCATCCAAGCCTGCTCAGTCCCCGTGAGGAGGCATCCAAGACCGACAACCAACAAATTTATATCATCTTTTGAGTTTCCAAGTCTGAGAAAAGAAAGTGGCAGGAAGCCAAGTTTAGGTAAATCCTACCAATGCTGACCATCCACAAGTTTAATTTTAAGGGGAAAAAAGGAGTAACAAGTGGTCGTAAATTATTCCCTGCAGTTGATTTGGACAAAGCACAATAGGATATCATTACTTTAGTCCCTGCAATTCCTTTTATACCAGCTGAGTACAGACCAGAACAAACCAACCCTTCTCTCAGCAAGGCAGGTCTTAAAGGAACTCAATTGCAGCTTACGGATCCCCCGTCTGCTTTGATCAGGAAAGCTAAGGAGCTGGCCTCCAGTCTCATTCCCACCAGGCTCCTTAGCCTGTCTTATGCAGAGAGCAATGTTCCCATGCGGTGAACACGTTGCATAAGAGACACACGGAAAATTGTTCAGTGACAACCAAGGAAGTTTCTATGGCCTCAATCAGCCTCACAATACGAGGAGACCCACATCACATCAGACACACTGAAAGGCAGTGCCGGCTCAGCCCTCTTCCAATGTGTTTCCTGTGTCCCAGACTCAATGGACCAGCACGGCCTGGCTCCTCGGCTATCTTTACCAAGAACACACAGCAGTGTAGGAGGAGTCATAAAAAGAAGGAAAGGAGATGGAGGGATAAATCAGGAGGAAATGACCTGGATGACAAAGGCAACAGAAGGAAAGCATGCCCAGGTCTTGAAGAAAGTGGCTCCTAGGGAGATGGTAGTTCTCCTTCCATATTCAGTGCTGCTGGCCTCTGTGCAGGACCCTAGAGGGGGTCTCAGGCAGCCTGGCGACCTCATTTCCCCTTTCAGTTAGGGGATCCAAGATGATCCAAGATGGCGCCACCAGAGTTTCTCCCAGAGGTTTGGAATTTGGAAACAAAAGTGACACATTCACATTCTTTTTGGAGGCCAGGATCTATGGCATGTGGGTATAATAATAGCTAATGGTCACTGTTCTCAGGACTTTAAGGACAGGACTTGTTGGGTCAGGATGAGGGAGCATCTTCCACCCACCAACCATGGAAGCAGAGAGAGCCACGTGCAGACACCTTAGAAGTGTCTTGGGTCCCAGACCAATTGTCTTCATGGGCAAGCTTGCCAGAGAATTCTCCCACGCTCCCAAATTACTGAAATCTCCTATTTCACAACCAAGTAAAAATCTTCCCCACCATTAAACATGAAGCAGAAAGCACTGTCCTCCACCTATCCCTACAAGAATATTTGTTGAACCAGCACTGTTCCAGGCACTAGTCAAAAACTGAACAACAGCAACAACAACGCAGCTTTTGTAGAACTACATACTGGTGAGAACTAAGAATAAAGAAGATGATGTTGAAAGTAAATGATATAACCAGTTATAGTTGAGAGGGAAAAACTATTATAGGACAAGAATCGTAAGTGTTGGAAGCAGTATTGAGATCTTAAATGTTGAAATTTTATGTTTCAAAGGTCATTTGCTCAAGTGAGAAAGTATTTTAAGAAAGTGAGGAAGGAGCCATGTGGATATGTAGGGGGAAAGCATTCCAGGCAGATGAAGCAGCCAGTGCAAAGGCCCTGGGGTAGAAACAGCAAGGAGGCCACTGTGGCCATGAAGAATGAGGGTGGGGAGAGTGGTGGAGTCAAGGTCAGAGCGGGAGAGGTACTGATTGTGTAGGGCTTTGTAGGCCATTGTGAGGACATTATCTTTTGCTCTGAAATAAATCAGGAGCCACTGGAGGTGTTCAGTAGAGGAGTGATATTATCTGACTTACATTTCAACAGGATGGTACCCAATGCTCTGTTGAGAACACTGAAGGGGACCAAGGATGTTAAACAAAGCAGGAAATCACTTGGGAAGCCTCCCAGGATTGGTAACAGTGGCTTAGATCAGAGCTGTAGCAGGAAAGCTACTGAGAGTTGTTTAGTTCTTAGAAATATTTTGAGGGTAGGGACCAAATTATTTCTTGATGTTAATTTATGTTACTATTTTTACATCATCCTCAATACTCTAACCATGCATTTACTCACCTTACCTTATTGAGCATCTACTTTGTGTTCAGCCCTGGATTAAATTTTTTAAGCAATGAAATATTTAAAGCAAAGATTCTAGACTGTGGAATTTACAATCTAGTTGTGAGGTAAGAATGACAGCTATTTAAAGAATTATACTACTTGGGGTGGGGAGGAGTGATTATTGTCCTATAAAAATAAAAGATCAGTGTGACAAAGCGTTCCTGCTTTTAAAGGTGTGAGACTTGCCCAACAGCTATAGGAGACTCCTGAAAAGAACTGCCTCCCAGTCTATGTGCCTATGACACAACCCCCAGTGTAAGAGGGAAGAACAAATCTGACTCCATATTGGATCTGTTTCTCTTACTTTAACCTTTGCATCCTATTGCTTTTGCTATAAGTTAAGAATATTGCCTCTAGCCTGAAGTATACAGGATAGCCTATTCTCAAGGCTCTGACCTTTAATGGTATTATGCTTTTCCATTTATATAGAGATAAAAAGTTGCAGAACAGAGAATAACATTTGTCTTGTTGGGGGTTTGCAGGAACATCTTGACCTGACCTACATGGGCAGATGCAAGAACAAAGGATTCTGACACCAAGAACTCTGCAACAACGAACCACATCCCAACCCCTTTTAGTATAAAAGAAATCTGAATTCTAACTCAGGGAAGACAGTTCTTTGGGACACTAGTCCACCATCTTCTCTGTCTGCTGGATTTCCAAATAAAGTCAGTATTCCTTGCCCCAACAACTGGTCTCTCAATTCATTGTCCTGTCGTGCAGCAAGCAGTACAAGCTTGGACTCGGTGACACCAGCATTTATAACATGTTAGATATAACAGTGGCTCATTTAGAGAAGTTGTTGGCTATACTCTAATATAAAATATAAAGTTTAAAAAAAGTAAAGAAATTTTTAGATTTGTTTTGTTTTGCAAAACTGTAATTGAGGAGATTATCCTTTTTGTCATAGAGGCTAAGATAGGAAGCCCAGCACTCCCTTCAGGAATGTAGGACTTTGCCTACAGGTGCTGGGGTGTTGCAGGCCGACAGAACCTCAGGTGTCAGCCCTCTCTGGGAATTGCTTTGATTGAAGAAGGAACCCAGGCCCCTTCTTCCATCTCAGGACAGCTCTGAAGGGTCATCTCAGCCTCAGAGCTCCCCATAGAGCTGCCTCTTCCTTGCATCTAAGCTCTTCCTATGAGTGACCCAAATCTCCCAGTAGCAAAGCAAGTATACATCTTTTTGTTTTTACCTCAAGACAGGTAAGAAACGTTTCCCACACCCTTTGAATTGAAAGACCCTGTCGGAGTCTTCCATTTAATCTCTTCTTTTCCAGGTTATTTATCCATTCACCTACTGGAGGTCGTCTTGATTGCTTCCAGGTTTTGGCAACTATGAATAAAGCTGCTGTGTACATCAGTGTGTCATTGGTGTGTGAGCACAGCTTTAAATTCTTGATGAACACAGCACACGACACCTGTACACAGCACAACCCAGTGAGCTTGGTAGAGGGAGCTCTGGATTATATTCCTATCGGCTCTAGTTCCAGATTACATTTTGTCTTTGAAATGAACTTCTAGGACTTATTTTGTCAGGAAAAAATAACTTTAAAACCCCAAATCTGTCCTTTTTGTCTATAGCTGCCAGGAAACATAAAGCTAAATTCAACAATTAGTTATAAATAAGAACACATTTCTACCATCTGGAAACATCTACTCCCTCTGATCTTACTTTTCAACCCAACTGTCCTTCTTTCCATGATGTTCAATCTTATAAGCCCCTCAAATCCCTTAGGAAGAAAACTGGCAAATAGTCTCGGAAGAGATATTTGCTGCCAGGGTTAATAATTTGTTAGGTATTTCCAGCTGGCTGAACTAGGGCCCAGAGACCACTAATACAGAAAACACTCCTTAACCTCTGCAGCCTGAATATGCTTTTTGCTTCATCCTTATAGATCGTTCAGAAGAGATGCAAATCTAGCTCCAAGCCTTGGACAGTAACGTAGATTTTTACTGAAGTTGTCTTGAGGATACCAAGCAAGGTAAGGTGACACTATAGGAACAGAGCAAAACCTCTATAAACCTTGTCATTAACCTCTCACCCAGGAGTAGTCAGGACGCTGGGGATTACAATGTCTAGCGACTCAAATCAAATTAGCATGAGAAAATACAGGATTTCTTTTCTCAAAAACCTGGAAACTCCAGGGGTGGATCTGCTCCATTTATGTGCCCTATCTGGCCTGTGGTCAGCAGTTTACAACCTCCGGCAGACAGCATCATTCTTACGATTCCTCATGTGGTCAGTGGTGGCCCTGGCTTCCCAGGGGATGCTGGTGTGAGGGCTTCACCGGGTGTACGCATCCTGGGAATCCTCCCACAGTTAGGGACACAGCAGAGAGAGCTGAGCCTTTGCTGAAGTCGGAGTGAAAGTATAGTAGCTGACATGCTGGTTGGTGCTTCATAACCAATTATCTGGGCATCAGAAGGACTGGAGGAGATTCCAGACACCTTAGTCAGTAGCATCCAGGCCCACTGATTGACACTGCCTGCCACTGGTCATGGGGCTTTGATTTAGTAACTCCCCTTGTGCACCCTTGAAGTGACAACATCACCAAGAAATAGCAATACATGCCAAGTATTTATAATGCTCTGAGTTTATATTAAATTGACCCCCCTAAAAAGAAAAGGAAAAAGAAATACAGTTGTCTAAAATCTTCACTCGGAAAACAGAATTTAGAGCTTCCTTCCTTCATGTATTAAGGAAATACGACACGACGTCCTTGATCAGATGGCCTAGGTTCAAATCTAGGTGTATCACGCATCACCTATGACTCTGGGGCAAGTTATTGGAGCTGTGTATTTTTCCTCATTTCTAATATGCAGATAATAGTAGCATCTACCTTAGTGTGTTGTTGTGAGTTTCTGGTGGGGATCTGATGACACAAAAGGAGTATGTTTTATATGTTTATATGTTTTATATATTAACTTTATGAGACAGTGACTGATTAAGAATAATATAAGAAAACAACTAAAAGTATGGCCATAAATATTAACTTAAAAGTCTTAATTTGACAGAGCTGGAAATAGTTTCTCACAAGTTTGTTTCCAATACAATAATTTGTTAGGAATCTCTTCACCAGTAATTGAATGATGATAACCAGCAAAGTCACTAGGATTCCGCATAATCTTAAATGAAATAATAGTAAATGGAAGATGATGGAAATGGTTAGAGATACTTGAGAGTATTTTCCCCTGAACAAAAAGTGGACGTAGCCATGACTCTGTACAGGGGTGATGTAAAATATCAACTCAGGAAAAGGATGATAAAAACTTTTTTGAAAACATTTTGTCATATACCTCCCAGAACTGCTAAATTGCCTTTCTATTCTCAATAACACAAGTCAAAGGCCTTAAAGCCGGTATAAAAAATGTGAGACAATCCGTCTCAGAAGCAGCACCTGAAAGGGGAGAGCGGGATTTCCAAATCAGTTTGTCATGATCCAATATGGATTAAGCAGTTTGTTTTGCCATTTCTCATTTGCTAAGTGCCAGCGTGCCAAAGTAATCCTCCTGCGATACATACACAGGCCAGAACATTTATTATTATTTATTTAGGGGATTTAGAGCCCCTCTGCCTCCAGAGAAGTCATTTGAAAGCAGAAATATTTTGAAATCAGGACTGCAGGTGGTTTCACCTGATAATAGCTTAACCTCATCATTTCAACCCTTCAGTGGAAAACCGTGCTCTACCACCTCAGACAAGGTAGGAAAGACCTTCCAGGTTTATGTAGCAAACACAACTACCCCAGGTAGTCTTGAATTCCACCCCTGACAGAAAGTGATGGAGAGTAATTTGTATTCTAGACCTTCCTAGCCCCATATACTATCCCTTCCCATTTGTCTTACTTTTGAACTGGGAACAAGCAGAGACTTAGAGACTCAATAGTGACTCTTGAATAGAAAATAACTGCAAGACACAGGATGGTATAATGACACGATCCCTCTTGGTGTCAGGCCAATTTGAGTGTCAATCATCGCGGTATTTCGTCTATTAGCTATTTGACAGGAAGCAAATTACATAACCTTTCTGACCTTCAGTTTCCTCATCCAATGATATAATCCTTTCCTCATTGGATTACAGTGAACTTTAACTCAGATACTATAAGTACATTAACTAGTACAGTGCTCGGCCCACAGAACCTCAATAAATGTTTGTCCTTCCCCTCCCGGCACTCCCCAACTCCCCTGGTCTCTCACTTTGTGAGTTTTACAGGGTGGGTGGGGGCAGGGGAGAGGGAGGGTAGAGACAAAGAGAAAGGAATGGACATCTTTCCAATGTGGCGCAGATACATATTGCTTAATGTGATTCTCGGAGGCTCCATCCCCCAAAATGCCCTCTTCAACCCGTTTTAGGGAAGCTTAGAGAAATATTTAATACATCAAATAAGATGAGAAAGAAAAGGGGGAAGCATCAGTGCAAGACGACCCTATCAGGGTAGGGATTTTACCTTGACATGGTGATAATCCATCTCTTAACTGGACAGCTAGGAAGGTTATTAGAGAAGGGACATTACCAGCATCTGAATCCCTGGTACCTCTTGCTGTGAGGGTTGGCTTACACAGGTGTTGCCATTTTCACTTGGGTATTTATATTTTTTTAACATTACATATGTCCATTATTTCTTGAGTGTATTGGCTTGAGTGCACATTAGAATTGCTATTTACAGTTTGATAATGTATAGTCTGATAATGAGAAAGGACTAAAATACCCAGCTAGAGAGCATCTGCTTTAAAAATGAAGAGGTGGGGGAAATGGTGATGGAGGAAGGGAACAGGTTCAAAAATCTGTGTTTCCACGTTCAGAAAAGTAAGTGAAGTGAATTAAATACACACCCTTGTAGAAGCTGATCTCTGCTTGGTAACCATAGAAAGCAGTATAACCTAGGACTCTCCCATATCCAGAGCAGTGTCTCGCCTTCACCAACTCTGAGTTCTGAGCACAAGGGTCAGAGGAGGGCCTGTGTGCTCAACACTGGGCTGAGTGTCTCCCATGTAGACCATGTTCAGTCTTTCCAGCAGCACTCTGATGTCTTGCTAAGATCAGGAAACCAAAACTCAGATGTCATTGGTCCACACTGTCACTAATACTGTGAGCCTGGACACCAAGTCTTTTCTAGTTCTAAAATCTACACTCTTAATTTTACGTAAACTCCCTGCACCTCAAACTGTATCCTGCAGGATGGACAAAGGTTGGGTCTCCCCTGTTCCCACAGAAGACCCATGCTTGGAAGATTTGGGCTTGGAAAATAAGTGGTGGGTAAAAGTTCTGAAATGATAAGTACCTGAAAGAATTCTAAGGAACGTTATGGGCCAAATAATTTCTATACACCTAGTTGCCTGAATACACAGCTGAAAAGAAATTTGAGGGGCAGCTGTAAAATACGGGACAATAAAAAGTTTCAGACAAAGGATTACAGTCATGAACTAAAAGAAGACTCCTCAAAAGACTGAACCAGGTATTAGGAGAGAAAGGCAGAAGACAACCACCTTTCTGTGATTCTGATCGACCAGGTCTGCAGTGCAGGCTCTGTCTGAAGCACAGCATGAGATGCTGGGTGGTTGAACTGAATGATCACTTGCATCCTCTGCTTCCCACAGAGCACGTAACTCCATAGCTAGAAGTGGATGCTGTCGGTGGAGACAACTGTGCACCCTGCTGCCACTTCTGCCCAGGAGACCTGATCTTGTTCGAAACGCCACACACCAAAAAGGACCCTCCATGGTCCTGACTATGTACAATGAAGTCTTGGTTCAATGCTCCTAACAGCAAAAGAGGTCGGCGAAGTGTGTGTTTGACATTTTTCCTGCTGCAGTGGGAGGCTGACTCTTCTACAAATGGCCGTAAGATGGGGGATTCCTGAACACAGGCAGGGAAATCAAATACTGGACCGATGAAGGAATAGTAAATGTCCATTGCTGACTTGTTTCAATTTATGTCACTTACTATGGCCTCAAAATACTACACAGAGAGCTCCATAAAGCTGACCTCACTACATCATCAAACTCCAGAAAGTTGTAGGATTCCCGGGCTTTCCGTGGAAAGCATAAATTGCTTCATAAGCCTATCGTGCCCTAAGATTGTCTGTGTTGGATCTGATGAAATCTCAAATTCTCTGACCTACCAGATTCCTCCCGAAAGTGACTGGAAATGTCTTAGGCCATAGAGTTGTTTTGGAATGAAACATTCCCAAGGAAATTACAGAACTAAATATATCCCAAGGTCATGCCACCATTTAAATCTGCGCCCCTGTACTATCCCATTGGGCCGCGTTGCTGATCCATGTCACCCATCGTGGACACTTTGCCCTACAGGACTACTGAAATCTTAGTCACTCTCAATCCTGGGGACCCCAGGGTCCTATGTCACTTGCACCTACCTGGCCTCATTCCACAGCATCTTTAAAATTTAGGTGCAGCTAAATTTAGCACCAGAAGAATCTGTGGATTAAAAACCTGGGTTGTGGTTTAAAAAGTGAGTCCAGATTTAAGACTGCATCTACCAGGTTTCAAATCCTAGCTCTACCGCTCACTAGATTTTATGAGCTTCGACAAACTTCTCTAAACCTTAGTTTTCTGATCTGTAAATCAGGGGATGCCAATAGTCTCTACCTCATAAGGTTTTTGAGAAGATATATAATTATGCATATAAAAATACCTAAAACGGTTTCTGACATATTCAATGCCCTGACAATCCTATTATCAACTTTTTTTTACTACAAAATTGAGGCCTAAGAAGATTAAGTAACTTGCCCAAGATGATACAGCTATATTATGTGTAGACGTGATTTTTCTAAATTTATTCCAAAGGGTTGGCTAAGGGCTCTGATGGGCTATGGAAAAATAAATGAAAACAAAGAGCAGAGGATATAATACATAAGGAATCCAGAGAGGTAAGCCCCAGTTTCTACATCTCTACAATGGGTGGATTGGGCTTGATTTCCTGGTTAAGATGGCATTTGTTGCGGGAAGATGGCGTAACAGTAAGATGCGGAGAGCAAATTCCTCCCCACAAATACACCAGAAATACATCTACACGTGGAACAACTCCTACGGAACATCTACTGAACGCTGGTGGAAGACCTCAGACCTCCCAAAAGGCAAGAAACCCCCCACGTACCTGGGTACGGCAAAAGAAAAAAGAATAAACAGAGACAAAACAATAGGGACGGGACCTGCACCAGCGGGAGGGAGCCGTAAAGGAGGAAAGATTTCCACACACTAGGAACCCCTTCGCGGGTGGAGACTGCGGGTGGCGGAGGTGGGGAAGCTTCGGAGCCGCAGAGGAGAGCACAGCAACAGGGGTGCGGAGGGCAAAGCAGAGAGATTCCCGCACAGAAGATCGGTGCCGACCAGCACTCACCAGCACGAGAGGCTTGTCTGCTCACCCGCCTGGGCGGGCGGGGCTGGGAGCTGAGGCTCAGGCTTCGGTCGGAGCGCAGGGAGAGGACTGGGGTTGGCGGCGTGAACACAGCCTGCAGGGGGTTAGTGCACCACGGCTAGCCGGGAGGGAGTCCGGGGAAAAGTCTGGACCTGCCGAAGAGGCAAGAGACTTTTTCTTACCTCTTTGTTTCCTTGTGCGCGAGGAGAGGGGATTGAGAGCGCTGCTAAAGGAGCTCCAGAGACGGGCGCGAGCCGCGGCTAACAGCGCAGACCCCAGAGACGGGTATGAGACGCTAAGGCTTCTGCTGCCGCCACCAAGAAGCCTGTGTGTGAGCACAGGTCACTCTCCACACCCCCTTTTCGGGGAGCCTGTGCAGCCAGCCACTGGAAGGGTCACGGGATCCAGGGACAACTCCCCCGAGAGAACGCACGGCGCGCCTCAGCCTCGTGCAACGTCACGCCGGCGCAACGTCATGCCGGCCTCTGCCGACGCAGGCCCGCCCCGCACTCCGTGCCCCTCCCTCCCCGAATCAGCGGCTCCTTTAACCCCGTCCTGTCAAAGCAAAAAACAGACGCCCTCAGGCGGCCTACACGCAGAGGCGGGGCCAAATCCAAAGCTGAGCCCTGGGAGGTGCGAACAAAGAAGAGAAAGGGAAATCTCGCCCAGCAGCCTCAGAAGCAGCGGATTAAAGCTCCACAATCAACTTGATGTACCTGCATCTGTGAAATACATGAATAGACAACAAATCATCCCAAATTGAGGAGGTGGCCTTTGAGAGGAAGATTTATGATTTTTTCCCCTTTTCCTCTTTTTGTGAGTCTGTATGTGTATGCTTCCGTGTGAGATTTTGTCTGTATAGCTTTGCTTCCACCATTTGTCCTAGGGTTCTATCTGTCCGTTTTTTTTTTTTGGTTGTTTTTTTAATTTTTTTCTTTTTTTCTCTTAATAATTATTTTTTTATTTTAACAACTTTATTATATTTTATCTTACTTTATTATATTTTACTTTATCTCCTTTCTTTTTCTCCTTCCTTCCCTCCTTGCTTCCTTCCTCCCTCCCTCCCTCCTTTCTTTCCTTCTTTCTTTCTCTCTTTCTACTTCTACTAATTCTTTCTTTCTACTTTTTCTCCCTTTTATTCTGAGCCGTGTGGATGAAAGGCTCTTGGTGCAGCAGCCAGGAGTCAGTGCTGTGCCTCTGAGGAGGGAGAGCCAACTTCAGGACACGGTCCACAAGAGACCTCCCAGCTCCACATAATATCAAATGGCAAAAATCTCCCAGAGATCTCCATCTCAACACCAGCACCCAGCTTCACTCAACGACCATCAAGCTACAGTGCTGGACATCCTATGCCAAACAACTAGCAAGACAGGAACACAACCCCACCCATTAGCAGAGAGGCTGCCTAAAATCATAAAACGTACAGAGACACCCCAAAACACACCACCAGACGTGGACCTGCCCACCAGAAAGACAAGATCCAGCCTCATCCACCAGAACATAGGCACTAGTCCCCTCCACCAGGAAGTCTACACAACCCACTGAACCAACCTTAGCCACTGGGGACAGACACCAAAAACAACGGGAACTATGAACCCGCAGCCTGCAAAAAGGAGACCCCAAACACAGTAAGATAAGCAAAATGAGAAGACAGAAAAACACACAGCAGATGAAGGAGCAAGATAAAAACCCACCAGACCTAACAAATGAAGAGGAAATAGGCAGTCTACCTGAAAAAGACTTCAGAATAATGATAGTAAAGATGATCCAAAATCTTGGAAATAGAATAGACAAAATTCAAGAAACATTTAACAAGGACCTAGAAGAACTACAGATGAAACAAACAATGATGAACAACACAATAAATGAAATTAAAAATACTCTAGATGGGATCAATAGCAGAATAACTGAGGCAGAAGAACGGATAAGTGACCTGGAAGATAAAATAGTGGAAATAACTACTGCAAAGCAGAATAAACAAAAAACAATGAAAAGAACTGAGGACAGTCTCACAGACCTCTGGGACAACATCAAACGCACCAACATTCGAATCATAGGGGTTCCAGAAGAAGAAGAGAAAAAGAAAGGGACTGAGAAAATATTTGAAGAGATTATAGTTGAAAACTTCCCTAATATGGGAAAGGAAATAGTTAATCAAGTCCAGGAGGCACAGAGAGTCCCATACAGGATAAATCCAAGGAGAAATACGCCAAGACACATATTAATCAAACAGTCAAAAATTAAATACAAAGAAAACATATTAAAAGCAGCAAGGGAAAAACAAATAACACACAAGGGAATCCCCATAAGGTTAAGAGCTTACCTTTCAGCAGAAACTCTGCAAGCCAGAAGGGACTGGCAGGACATATTTAAAGTGATGAAGGAGAAAAACCCGCAACCAAGATTACTCTACCGAGCAAGGATGTCATTCAGATTTGTTGGAGAAATTAAAACCTTTACAGACAAACAAAAGCTGAGAGAGTTCAGCACCACCAAACCAGCTTTACAACAACTGCTAAAGGAACTTCTCTAGGCAAGAAACACAAGAGAAGGAAAAGACCTACAATAACAAACCCAAAACAATTAAGAAAATGGGAATAGGAACAAACATATCGATAATTACCTTAAATGTAAATGGATTAAATGCTCCCACCAAAAGACACAGATTGGCTGAATGGATACAAAAACAAGACCCATATATTTGCTGTCTACAAGAGACCCACTTCAGACCTAGAGACACATACAGACTGAAAGTGAGGGGTTGGAAAAAGATATTTCATGCAACTGGAAACCAAAAGAAAGCTGGAGTAGCAATTCTCATATCAGACAAAATAGACTTTAAAATAAAGAAGAGACAAAGAAGGACACTACATAACGATCAAGGGATCAATCCAAAAAGAAGATATAACAATTGTAAATATTTATGCACCCAACATAGCAGCACCTCAATAAATAAGGCAAATACTAACAGCCATAAAAGGGGAAATGAACAGTAACACATTCATAGTACTGGACTTTAACACCCTACTTTCACCAATGGACAGATCATCCAAAAGGAAAATAAATAAGGAGACACAAGCTTTAAATGATACATTAAACAAAATGGACTTAATTGATATTTATAGGACATCCATCCAAAAACAACAGAATACATATTTTTCTCAACTGCTCATGGAACATTCTCCAGGATAGATCATATCTTGGGTCACAAATCAAGCCTTGATAAATTTAAGAAAATTGAAATTATATCAAGTATCTTTTCCAACCACAACGCTATGAGACTAGATATCAATTACAGGAAAAGATCTGTAAAAAATACAAACACATGCAGGCTAAACAATACACTACTTAATAACGAAGTGATCACTGAAGAAATCAAAGAGGAAATCAAAAAATACCTAGAAACAAATGACAATGGAGACACGACGACCCAAAATCTATGGGATGCAGCAAAAGCAGTTCTAAGAGGGAAGTTTATAGCAATACAA
Organism: Delphinapterus leucas; assembly: GCF_059928025.1. Lineage (NCBI taxonomy): Eukaryota > Metazoa > Chordata > Mammalia > Artiodactyla > Monodontidae > Delphinapterus > Delphinapterus leucas. The sequence continues at coordinate 8,634,776 of NC_143146.1, forward strand.
TCCTACCTTAAGAAACAGGAAACATCTCGAATAAACAACCTAACCTTGCACCTCAAGCAATTAGAGAAAGAAGAACAAAAAAACCCCAAGGTTAGCAGAAGGAAAGAAATCATAAAAATCAGATCAGAAACAAATGAAAAAGAAATGAAGGAAACGACAGCAAAGGTCAATAAAACTAAAAGCTGGTTCTTTGAGAAGATAAACAAAATTGATAAACCATTAGCCAGACTCATCAAGAAAAAAAGGGAGAAGACTCCAATCAATAGAATTAGAAATGAAAAAGGAGAAGTAACAACTGACACTGCAGAAATACAAAAGATCATGAGAGATTACTACAAGCAACTCTATGCCAATAAAATGGACAACATGAAAGAAATGGACAAATTCTTAGAAATGCACAACCTGCCAAGACTGAATCAGGAAGAAATACAAAATATGAACAGACCAATCACAAGCACTAAAATTGAAACTGTGATTAAAAATCTTCCAACAAACAAAAGCCCAGGACCAGATGGCTTCATAAGCGAATTCTATCACACGTTTAGAGAAGAGCTACCACCTGTCCTTCTCAAACTCTTCCAAAATATAGCAGAGGGAGGAACACTCACAAACTCACTCTACGAGGCCACCATCACCCTGATACCAAAACCAGACAAGGATGTCACAAAGAAAGAATACTACAGGCCAATATCACTGATGAACATAGATGCAAAAATCCTCAACAAAATACTAGCAAACAGAATCCAACAGCACATTAAACAGATCATACACCATGATCAAGTGGGGTTTATTCCAGGAATGCAAGGATTCTTCAATATACGCAAATCAATCAACGTGATACACCATATTAACAAATTGAAGGAGAAAAACCATATGATCATCTCAATAGATGCAGAGAAAGCTTTCAACAAAATTCAACACCCATTTATGATTAAAACCCCTGCAGAAAGTAGGCATAGAGGGAACTTTCCTCAACATAATAGAGGCCATATATGACAAACCCACAGCCAACATCGTCCTCAATGGTGAAAAACTGAAAGCATTTCCACTAAGATCAGGAACAAGACAAGGTTGCCCACTCTCAACACTCTTATTCAACATAGTTTTGGAAGTTTTAGCCACAGCAATCAGAGAAGAAAAGGAAATAAAAGGAATCCAAATCGGAAAAGAAGCAAAGCTGTCACTGTTTGCAGATGACATGATACTATGCATAGAGAATCCTAAAGATGCTACCAGAAAACTACTAGAGCTAATCAATGAATTTGGTAAAGTAGCAGGATACAAAATTAATGCACAGAAATCTCTGTCATTCCTATACACTAATGATGAAAAATCTGAAAGTGAAATCAAGAAGACACTCCCATTTACCACTGCAACAAAAAGAATAAAATATCTAGGAATAAACTTACCTAAGGAGACAAAAGACTTGTATGCAGAAAGTTATAGGACACTGATGAAAGAAATTAAAGATGATACAAATAGATGGAGAGATATACCATGTTCTTGGATTGGAAGAATCAACATTGTGGAAATGACTCTACTACCCAAAGCAATCTACAGATTCAATGCAATCCCTATCAAACTACCACTCGCATTTTCACAGAACTAGAACAAAAACTTTCACAATTTGTATGGAAACACAAAAGACCCCGAATAGCCAAAGCAATCTTGAGAATGAAAAATGGAGCTGGAGGAATCAGGCTCCCTGACTTCACACTATACTACAAAGCTACAGTAATCAAGACAGTATGGTACTGTCACAAAAACAGAAAGATAGATCAATGGAACAGGATAGAAAGCCCAGAGATAAACCCACGCACATATGGTCACCTTATCTTTGATAAAGGAGGCAGGAATGTACAGTGGAGAAAGGACAGCCTCTTCAATAAGTGGTGCTGGGAAAACTGGACAGGTACATGTAGAAGTATGAGATTAGATCACTCCCTAACACCATACACAAAAATAAGCTCAAAATGCATTAAAGACCTAAGGCCAGAAACTATCAAACTCGTAGTGGAAAACATAGGCAGAACACTCTATGACATAAATCACAGCAAGATCCTTTTTGACCCACCTCCTAGAGAAATGGAAATAAAAACAAAAATAAACTAATAGGACCTAATGAAACTTAAAAGCTTTTACACAGCAAAGGAAACCATAAACAAGACCAAAAGACAACCCTCAGAATGGGAGAAAATATTTGCAAATGAAGCAACTGACAAAGGATTAATCTCCAAAATTTATAAGCAGCTCATGCAGCTCGATAGCAAAAAATCAAACAACCCAATCCAAAAATGGGCAGAAGACCTAAACAGACATTTCTCCAAAGAAGATATACAGACTGCCAACAAACACATGAAAGAATGCTCAACATCATTAATCATTAGAGAAATGCAAATCAAAACTACGAGATATCTCACACCAGTCAGAATGGCCATCATCAAAAAATCTAGAAACAATAAATACTGGAGAGGGTGTGGAGAAAAGGGAACCCTCTTGCACTGCTGGTGGGAATGTAAATTGATACAGCCACTGTGGAGAACAGTATGGAGGTTCCTTAAAATACTACAAATAGAATTACCACATGACCCAGCAATCCCACTACTGGGCATATACCCTGAGAAAACCATAATTCAAAAAGAGTCATGTACCAAAATGTTCATTGCAGCTTTATTTACAATAGCCCGGAGATGGAAACAACCTAAGTGTCCGTCATCGGATGAATGGATAAAGAAGATGTGGCACATATATACAATCGAATATTACTCAGCCATAAAAAGAAATGAAATCGAGCTATTTGTAATGAGGTGGATAGACCTAGAGTCTGTCATACAGAGTGAAGTAAGTCAGAAAGAGAAAGACAAATACCGTATGCTAACACATATATATGGAATTTAAGAAAAAAAAATGTCATGAAGAACCTAGGGATAAGACAGGAATAAAGACACAGACCTACTAGAGAATGGACTTGAGGATATGGGGAGGGGGAAGAGTAAGCTGTGACAAAGCGGGAGAGGGGCATGGACATATATACACTACCAAACATAAGGTAGATAGCTAGTGGGAAGCAGCCACATAGCACAGGGAGATCAGCTCGGTGCTTTGTGACCGCCTGGAGTGGTGGGATAGGGAGGGTGGGAGGGAGGGAGACGCAAGAGGGCAGAGATATGGGAACATATGTATAACTGATTCACTTTGTTATAAAGCAGAAACTAACACACCATTGTGAAGCAAATATACTCCAATAAAGATGTAAAAAAAGAAAGATGGCATTTGTTTGTAATTCCTGGTAATCTCTAAATTTCTGCTATTGAAAGTTATAAAAATATGCAAAATTTTTTAATATGCCATTCTCTAGGAAATTAGGGGTAACAGGATGGAGATAGACTAATCAATAAAACTGCTGGTATAGATATGTGTTGTTCTCTAAAATAGAACGGTATGTCATGCTGAGATGATAGTAGGAAGAAGCCAAATCCTATACCCACTGTTCCGCTGCCTGTTACCAGCTTGGAGTTAGAGGATCTTCAAAATAAAAAAATTAATAAATAGGACTTCCCTGGAGGTCTGGTGGTTCAGACTCTGCACTTGCAATGCAGTGGGTGTGGGTTCGATCCCTGGTCTGGGAATTAAGATCCCATATGCCACATGCAGCAAGGCCAAAAATAAAAAATAAATAAAGAACAAAACATTCCTTCCTAAAAAAGAATAAATAATAAAAAATTGTATCCATCCCCATCCACCTTGCCTCACCCTACCATGCAGGTACTATTTCATAGGTCGTAAAAGTTACATCCCTGATGTGGCCACCACTACACCGCTATATCCCCCCTACACAAATTAACGTGGTCCCTTAACAGGCTTTCTAAAAGAACTAGAACTTCAAACAACTTAATGGCAAGTGGGCAGTATCATTTTTGGAACTGCAAGAAGACCACCCAAATGAGAACAAAGGCTGTTTATTCACAGCTTGTTACAACAAGAGAGTCAGCCACCATCACTTGTGTTTGGCAGAAACTCAAGGGCAGGCAGAGGAGGAAGAGCGAGGAGAAAGGGAAGCCTCCATGTGCGCGCTGATTAGAGGTTGTTGGCCTGGAAGCTGGAGGTGGGCCAACTAAGAGCAGGGCTCCTATGTGATTGGTTAGGGTGTCTATTTGGCTTTCTCTGATTGGTGGGAAGGTGGAAGCAGGGGTGAATATTAGGGAAGCTGTCAGATATTAAGTCCTGGCCATTTGGGGCCGATTGTTGCAGGGCCTATTGCCTGGCTTCCTACACTGGTTGCTGGAGACTGTGGTGGGACTTGTGTGAGCTCTGACTCATAGATAGCAGGCTGCCTCCCTGGGCTAGTGACTGTGGATCATAGGGTGGTTTCCCCAGGCTGGTTGATGCAAAACTCTTTTCTGTGTGGTCTGGCTGTTGTCTGTTTATATATTGTCTCTCAAATGTGTTACACTTGGGATGTGCATGGAAAGGCAGGGGTGGGAAACTACAATGTCAGAATATGCCAGAAATTCTAATTTTTCACATAACTGCTTCTGATTAGAAAAGAACCAGAGAATGTCAAGGCGACCTGAGGAAGAGTTCCTTGGTCCTGCAGGCAAAGCCCCTGCAGGGGAGAAGAGGACCTCATCTAAGTCCAGGAGGACATTACTGAATAATTCTGCTTTCAAGATACACGACCCTGACTTCAGTCTGAGATAGATAGGTTTTCAACAAGTGGACACTAAGAGCAAGTTTTCTATCTGTTAGGAAAACACTAAAACTAGACTAATGCCTCCTCAGTCGAAGATGAAGAAACAATAAATCTTCACTGTCCTCATGAATAATTTTTCTATGGCATAAAAAGGGAATATTAACTGTTTTAAAGTGTTCAGAAATCATATTTCTGAAAACTATTATTTGCTACCAGTAAAAATAATTTTTAGAAAAATATTTTCATTTTTCTCAAATATATACCAGAAATCACAGACTGTTGAAAAAATAGAGATCAAGATAACACAGAAAGACACAAGGCTGAGATCTAATCTGAGATCACCAAAGTTGAAGACCCTCTCTAAAACTGCAAGGGTAGGATTAAAACCCAAATGTAGGCATCTTTTTCTTTACATTTATTGACGTAACATTTATTTATAACATTAGATAAGTTTCATGTGTATTTCATTATATTTCTACTTCTGCATACACTACAGTATGCTCACCACCAAACGTTTAGTTTCCATTTATCACCCTTTAACCTATTTCAACCTCCTTGCCCCTTTCCCTCTGGTAAACCACTACTCAGTTCTCTGTATCTATGTGTTTGTTTTTGTTTGGTTTGGTTTGTTCATGTATTTTGTTTTTATTTGTTTGTTTTTTATATTCCACATATGAGTGAGATCATAGGTATCTGTCTTTCTCCATCTGACTTACTACGCTTAGCATAACGCCCTCAAGGAAACCCTCACCGTTTGTGGGAATGTAAATTGGTGCAGCCATTATTGGTGCAAACAGTATGGAGAGTCCTCAAAAAATTGAGAATAGAACTACCATATAATCCAGCTACTCCACTTCTGGGTGGGCATCCTTAAAGAGAAGACTTTACATATATGTAGCTCCTACTCAAGGAAAAACTGAAGAAGTTACCTCAGAATGCAAAGAAAAAGACAAAAAGATTCGGAGTAGATGATAAAATGGAGGGAAAAGTAGCAAATAAACTAAGTATATATATACATATATATGTATGTGTGTGTTTGTGTGTGTATATATATATTTAGAGATGAAAAAGAAATTCCCTGAGCTAAAAAAAATAACTGCATCTGTAGATCAAAAGAGTTCCCCCTCATCCCAGGAAGAGAATATAAAACTTGACAAAAATGTTAAATTTCAAAGACCTAGGGAAAAAATCCTGGTTTTCAACAATAGAAGAGACATTATATTCGCCTCTTATTTCTCCTCCATGAGACTAGATTCCAGAAGAAAACGGAGCTAGGTCTATAGAGTTGGATAAGAAACCAGAGAGTTTCTTACACCAAACTATGTATTTATTCACAAATAGGAAGGAAAGATATTTTTCAGACATTCTATGAAACTGAAAAAATAGTTTTCACATAGATTGCTTGAAAAATATACTGCAGAATGTATTTCATATGACCAAGAAGTTAATCAAAATTAAAGGGCCAAAAATATGCAGAACAGCATAAAGAAAAAGCTGAGACTAAACACTGAATAGTATTAAAGTAGTTATACATCTAAGTATCTTTTTGTAAATGAGTTAAATTAATACAAAAAATTTAAATTATCTTTTGAAAATGGGCAAAATGTTTAAAACATTCTGTAGTTTACTACAAATAATATATATCAATACACCAACGTCAATATATGATAGATCACATAGATTACAAGAGACAGTATTCATATACCTTAATTTTAATCAAGCTAAATCAATCTTTGTATTCTACCAAAAACTGTCAATAGAAATTTGGCAAATTGACCTTAAACTTGGCCAAAATAAATCTCAATTCTATAATTATAGAGGCCAGACTATCTAATTATAAAACTAATATTATAAATTAATTTGTTCATGTAATACAAAAAATATTCTTGTATATTAAAAAATTATTCAAACAGATAAAAAAGAAAAAGAAAAATATTACAAAATAGAACTATGAAGAGGCCACCAAAGGCATATTTAAAACTTTAGAATGCTATGATTTTTTTTAAATAGAAAAATACTACTATAATTTATTCAAGAAGCAGATATTTAAAATATTAAAGATAGGTTAACCAGAATATAATAAATTTGTGAATAGAAAAGAAAGAATTAATAAATGAGTGCAGGAAAAAGTTACAATTAGTATATATTAGTACCAAGTTTGCTTCTTAGGGAATAGTTAAATAATAGAAATACGACGTTAAGAAAAAAAATCAAAAACAGTAAAGGAAAAGTTGAAAAAACAAATATAGAATACTTTGTATAACTTCATGTTAATAATTTGATTTATTTCAAAGAAATGGAGGTTACCCTGGAGCAATATAAAATAGCCAAACTCAATTAAAAGGAAGTAGAAAAAGTGAATATATCTATAAACAAAGAATGCATGTGGAAAGACCATTTCTAGTGTCTCTGAGCACATGAGTGAATTAGTTCAACCTTTAACACGCTAGATGATTCTAGACATTTATATGCTTTTTAACACATAGGGAAAAAAGTTGAGCAATTTATTTTATGAATCCACCATAATCCTCATAACCAAAGTTTGATAATGAACAAAACAGAAATTAGAGATAAGTCTCATCTATTTCCATATGTATATAAAAAAAATCCTAACTGAAATACTAACAAATTTGTAGTCCACTAAAGTCAAGAACAAATGCTTGGATGTTTTAATATTAAGAATTTTAGCGTTGAAATATATTATTAACTCAAACAAGAAAAACCTTGTAGTCCCCTCAATTTTTGGTTGAAAAAGATATTTAATAAAGTTCAATCATTATTCTTGATTTTATAAGCTTTAAAAAAGCTAAGAGTAAAAACATGAGACAGAGTAACAATCTCACACCAAAAGTCATTGCCGATATTAAGTCAATGAGACGCACCTTCGTTAAAGCAAGGTTATAATCATCATTCTGTCTTAGCATTGTTCTGGATGCTACAATGAAACTCAAAACAGATGACAATAATTAGGAAGAGACAATAGTATCATTATTAATGACTGATGTGGCCGTATATCTAGAGAATCTCCATAAATAAGCTGAAAAACCTCTTCTAATTCATATGAAAGTGGATATACACCAGACACACAAAAATCAATAGTTCTTTCAATATACCAATAATAATTTTTCAATAAAATTTGTAGTTTTTACAAAAGCTTGAAAACTATTGACCTTTTTTCTAGGTACTTTATTGAGAAAATGTCTTTTTTTTTTTTCTACCGTATGTCTAAACATTGTAAAAGAAAATCTGAATAAATCATCAGAAGTACCCATGTTCCTGCGTATGTAGAGAGAAGACACTGTTTCCTCACAACTCAATGTATAGCTTAAACATACTAAAATCTCAAGTTTGGAATGTAAAATTATTTTTAAGAATACAAAATTTTGAAAGACTACAAAGTGATGGTTGCTAACAAGTATTTTATAAAGAACAGTGAAAGAGGACATGATTGCTTAGACAATAAAATACACTCTCAGCTGAGATGTTTGCAGTTTTAGCAAAATGCATGCAATGCATACAACAAGTTACAAATTTAATTACAAAAGTACTAAGGTTCCAATAGGCGACTGGAGAACAAGCATAAACAGAAAGTCATGAAAGAGGTGATTCCGATGGCTAAATACTTGAAAAAAAAAATGCGTCATGACCAGTAGTTAAAGAATTTGTCCAACTGTGAAATACTCCTCAGACCTATTAAATTTGCAAATATAATACCAATACTGTCAGGAGAGATGTGGTACAACACCTCACAGTTATTACCAGTGGAGGTGTGATAACTTTCTGGATTGTGATTTGGAAATGTGGCTGCAAATGGGGGGGAAGGAAGGGAGAGAAAGAGGAAAGAAACATACAAAAAATATTTGCAGCATCTCAGTGTAGTGAGATTCTATGATGTTTCCCCTTTACAGTTTTCTGTGCTTCTCAAATTTTCTATAATGAGTATTTACTAATTTAAATTAAGCTGTAATAAGATAAATATTACTTTTAATTAATCTAAAATTAGAATGTGGAGTTGAAATAGGCAATCTCTAAGTGACTTCCAGTTATGAATAATTCTATGGCTGTAATAATGTCGACATTCACTTTTCCGCAATTATGTTTGATGTACAAGGGAACCATATACATCTAAACCATTTTTAAGACTATTGATGACCTACCATGAATTTTAAATCTCTGTATCCTTAGTCAAGCTTAATGGTATAGTTTACTTTTCTTGTTTCGGTAAAGTAGACTAGGAATAAACTTCCCCTGCTTATTCTAAAATTACATTAATATGTAAAGAATAGAAATAATTGATTGCCTAGAACATGTCTGAAAATTCTACAAATTATTAAGACTCTTCGATTAGGTAAGCAAGACTTACAGGTCATCTTTAACAAACAAGTTTGAAATATCTGTGAAAGAAAGCTTTCGTATGGAGCCCGACTATATGAGCGGAGTATAATGATGAGTGAAGAAAGAACCATATCATTTGAGTATTTTTTTTAAAAAAGTAGGGGAAAGTAGTGGCTATGATTTTGCTTAGATTTGAGAAAGACTCCTATCATTTGGGTTTAAAAAGGAGAGAGGCCTAAAATGTTGTCCATTCAACTGCTCACATGGAGGAGATTAACCAGATAGTTATTCATCAATTCACATCTCTAATTGCAGAACATGATCATTGCTTTTGTCTCTTTCGGAAACAAATCAACTTGTTGTCATTATATATAGTCTTCAATTATACAGCAGAACAAAATTTAAAAAGGGAAAGTATGCTGTTAAATCTCTGTCTAATGTCAGTCAAGCTAAACTGTGGCCCTGAAACAGGCTTTCCAATATATACGACTTAAATAAGTGACTCAATTTTTTAAATTCTCTGTGCCTGGTTAGGCAAGAAAATCTTTCTGCTCACTTCAGTAAAATAAACTCAAAGGTGCAATTGCTGGGTTTGCATTTCATCAAGCCCATTACCCTTATCACTTCCTTATCTGAGAGTTTAAAACTGTGGTTTCTTCATATTCACGAGTTCACTATTCTTTGAGAATCTAAAGGGAATACCTTCAAAATTTGCTAACCTAGTCCCAGTAAAGGCAAGATTGCTTTGGGGAAAATGTTTCTTAGAATAGAAACTCCATTATTTCCATCTATTGTCAAGATCATCTTTTACTACAGAGACAAATTCCCGATCTAATTAGTCATTACTCTGACTTTCCTAAAAATTAGAAGAATTTTGCAGGTTCTCATGTATTTGTAGAACTTGAGCACATATCCAGGTGTTTCAATGAAATAGTTTCCACTGTCTTCTATTCTCTGTAACAGACTGTTTACCTCAGCCACAGGTTTGAGTCAACTGTGAATCATTCACTGTCAAAATAATTTGATTAATCGCTTTGAATTTTAAAATTCAATTCAAAGTAAAATCCTTTTCTTATTTTTTTCTTCCACCATGTGCTGTCTTCCAATTTACCTTATCTGGTGTAAATGAAGAAATCTGTGATGCATCTTAATTCATACTAATTTGTTCAGGCTTCATATAGACAGATGCTTTGAAATCATTATCATGCCTTAAACTTTCTTTCTCCAAACTGAGTGTGAAATCTTTATGATTTCTTATATAACCCACTCTTCTTGCCCCATGACACATTTTTTGCTCATCTTGACCACTCTGTTGATTTCAATATTTTTATAAATTCTTAGACATTTTCTGGAATTCATCAATTCAGCTAGTATGTCTATACAAATTGAGCATATCACATGTACCAAGTTCCATGGGAGCCAGTAAGAGATTAGCAGGTGAAAAGCTTGAATAACTACCTGAATGGTACCGAAGACCACTTCTTGGTCCTCTTTCTGCTGTTAGTCTATCCATCCCAACATCACAAACATTTGATTTCTGCGCAACGAGTGAGTGAATGATTTGATGATGAACTGGGATCTGACTATTTTCCTGCCACAATTATATATAATGTCAATATCCTCTAATAGAGTTAAATATTGGTCCCTATGTCAATATTTTTGCTTTCAATACACAATTTTTCTGATTTATCAAAGCCACTGTGCAATCACTAATGTCATGTACTAAAATCTCACTGGTTTACTTCCATTTAGAGACTCACATGCTGAACCTAGTTTGAGAAAGAATTTCTGTTCATCTTCAATCCTAGTCCTTCAGTTAATAATCTTACTCTTGAGACACACTGTGCTCAGAACCCACATGACAGGTGTTGGCCTTGAGGAAGTGGTATCTAAGGCCCTTCAAGAAGCAATTTCATATACTTGAGGCAGCAGGTTTCATCACCTCTTCTGCCTCTCGGTTTTGCCAACTTTGATTATAATTCATCAAGATGGAAAGAGGAAAATTAAAACAACTAGAGAAGCCAAAAGAGAATTAAAACAGACTGGAGAATGAATGAAGGGTAGGGACTCTGGAAAAGTATCAGTGGCATTAAATGGGCTTTCTTAGGGCCCTGATATTTTCAGAATACATTTGTGAACTTAGATGTTCTCCTCAATGCGGTCCTCCCCTCATCAGTGCTGGCACATCCAACTATGATTCAGAATGGATGATAAATTCGGTTTGAGTATAATGAAACAGAAAACACAGAATAACAGTGGCTGAAGCAAAAAATAACCCACTTATCTCTCCTGTAGACAAAGTGTGATGGGTCCACTAAGACTAGGACCTCGGCCGTTCTTACCACATGGCAGTGACCTTGTTCATCAAGATGGCAGCCTCAGCTCCAGCATGTCCAGAGGGAAGGAGCCAGAAGGGAAGTGGAAAGGGCATGAGTACATGCTCCCTCCCTTTAAGGATGCTTCCTGCAAAGGGCCCACACCATTTCTGCTCCTGTTCTGCTCCCATCACTTTGGCTAGAATTTCATTATATGGCCATATCAGCTGTGAAAGAGATTGGGGAATTTCGTTTTTGTCCTGGGAAATTATGTGCCCAGCTAGCATTGAAAGTTCCATGATTAAAGAAGAAGAGAGAATGGATATTGAGGAGCAACTATCATTACCTGCCAGAGAACTAATTATTTTTGTTAAATAATGATTGGAATAATTTGATGACACATGAAATCTGACCACCTCTTCTTCTACTCAGACCAGCTTTCCCTCAATAGGGTGTGATGGATGATTTTGCCCTAAAGCATGGTTATAACAAAACCATGATTATAGATGAGATACCATTGAGCACAATATCTAAATTTACCATAGATATCGTAAGTATATCTTCAGATAAATCAGACAAAATGACCCATGCATAACATTTCACATAGAAAAGTAAATGTATATTAAAGTTCATGAAAACTGATTACTTCAATTTAAGCCATGTCTTGATAAACACATAAAAATGTTCCTCTCTTCCCTAACTGCACTTTAGCATCACCTGGGGAGTCTGTCTTGTTGCTGTTGCTGTTATTTGCTCCCTGATCATCTGATAATGACAAGGCCCAGCACACACCTGAGACCAATTAATCCAGAATCTGGCGGGTATAGAAAAAGGCAGTGGGACTAGGTCTCTGGATGTTTTAAAAGCACCTTCTCAAACATAGAACTCCATCCATATGAACTGCTAATGAAGCCTTAGAATGTAAGCATTAAACAGTGCTTTTTTAAACAGCACTGATGCTTTTTTTAAAAAAAAAAAAGCTCAATTTTTATTATCAATGCTTTATTTTCTTTTTAATTAATAAATTTTATTTCTTTTGCTGCGTTGGGTCTTCGTTGCTGTGTGCGGGTTTTCTCTAGTTGTGGCGAGCAGGGGCTACTCTTCATTGTGGTGCCCGGGCTTCTCTTGAGGTGGCTTCTCTTTGTTATGGAGCATGGGCTCTAGGCATGCGGGCTTCAGTAGTTGTGGCACATGGGCTCAGTAGTTGTGGCTCGCAGGCTCTAGAGCACAGGCTCAGTAGTTGTGGTGCGAGGGCTTAGTTGCTCCGCGGCATGTGGGACCTTCCCGGACCAGGGCTTGAACCCGTGTCCCCTGCCTTGGCAGGTGGATTCTTAACCACTGTGCCACCAGGGAAGTCCAGCATTGATGCTTTTAATTGCACTCAAGAGTAAAGTGCAATTAAGAAAATCTGTGATGTGATTGATCTCTCTGTATACTGGACTTTATTTTGCACTAAATAAAGTAAGTCACTAAGGTCAACTAAACATGTTTCCAACGACTTTCCTTTGAAACCCAGCACTTCTTTTTCTTCCAGGTTAATTATATAAAGCAATCGCAATGATATAATCTGTAGTAACAAAATATTTTTTACGTGCAGAAAGAGGGGAGACTTAGGTGCTCATCGTGATATAAAATATAAGATTTAATTGAGATCCTTTAACGTTGTCACAAAAATTTTCAATTCTACCTGTTGGTGCCAGGGCCTGGGCGTCTCAGAGGTAACCCACTGCTCTTTTAGCCAGGAGGCTTTTGGTAGTTCCAGCCTTCCTAAATAAACGAGACAGATGCAGAAAGATAAAACTTCTCCCCTAAAAATTAACATAAGGGCCAAGCCCTATGACCAACATGAAAAAACTTGGATTCTAAGCCCAGATCTGCCCTGATTACCAACATGACTTTAACTTCTAATAACCCACTCTCCCCGAGGCAAGGCGTCCTCATCTGTAAACACACAGGCATTTGCCTAGCGGTGTCCAGATCCCCTTCCGGCTCCAGAACCCTAAGTTTCTCCCCAGCAGTCATCCTACTTGGAAAGAAAAGTACTAATTCAGATTTCCTGTCCAAATCATTCCATCCGTCCTCCCCCTGACCGCAGGTCATATTAGAATAGACGCAATGACTAGAGGGAAAATCCCCAATTTGAGCCTCTCCCAGGTTCCCCTGACGATGTAAGTACATTAAGTTCAGGGAATGTGGTTGGAGTTCACTCAGGGGTTATGCACATAATACAGAAAACACCTGGCAGGACTTCTTCTCTTTGGGATCTCTAGGGACGACCACTGTTTAAAGCTTTGAGACTTTCTATCAGTCATGGGATGCCTAACTTTCCAATGGTCCATACAACAAAACTGACTTCAGAATGGGCGGTAGAAGCACTGAGGGTCTAAGGGGATAAATCTCATAAAAATCTAGATGCTGAGGATGAATATGGAAACCAAGACTAGAAAACTGGAGCCTCACTGATATGAGACAAACCTGGAACGTGTCTCAGTTTCCAGAATGAAGAGCCATGGATTTAGTTTGGGCACTGCAACACACAACCTTGATGGTGGAGTCAAGATACTTGAGGTTTTCGTGCAGAGTTACATGCCACCTGTTAGGAACTCTGAGTGAGAAATGGCATAAGGTTAATGGGAAAAACACGGAGAGTCTAGGGCTGCATGTATCAGAAACTAGGACATCAGACTACTCAAAGGCAGGGCCAAATAAAAGAAGAGATCATGAGACTCAGAAGAGAATTAAGATAGATATCTTTGGTGGATAGTACACCAAATATTCTTCCAATTGCTTACTGCAGAATCCCAGGTTCATTTAGGGCAGTGATGCATCGTGCTAGAAATTCTCAGTCTCACAGCCTCCCTTGTGTGAGCAGGGGGTGCGTAAGTGGGGAACAGAGTCATGAAATAATTCTGGCCCAGGTGATGTAGGCAGTAGCCCCTGGAGTTGCCATCCTCTCCCAAATCAGAACAGACAAAAGCCTCTGAAGGAGGCAGGCTGCTGACTCCTCCTCTTCCCTCAGCCTGGAGCGTGACTATGAGGCTGGAGCTGAAGCCTCCATTTTGCAACCATGAGGCAAAAAGAAGACAAAAGCTGGAAGGTAAGGGTGGGACATGGGACATCACAGAACCACCAGACCATCCTAGACTTCAAGCTATAAGAGGAAATAAAGCGCTATTTGATTAAGCCGAATTACAGGCAGACCATAACATTCAATAAGCCAAACAGCTCATTAATTACAGTTTAATAATACTTCATGACTTCATAAAAGTGAAGAATTGGAAAGCATGAGAAAACTGTACAATAGAGCATACCCTGCTATTCCAGCATCTGCTCGTAGGAACCAACCAAATGCCTCTTGTTGATAATCTCCCTTGAGATTTAAAAAAAAAAAATTAAAGCCATCCAAGGAGCCAGATGAACTCAGAGCTTTAAGACACATGTGAAGGAATTCTCAGCACATCCTTACTGAAGAGGGGGGTGTTTCTGCCATTTCTCTAAACAATGGAGGAAAGATAGAAAGGCACTAAAATTAGATTCATGCCAGAGCCCTGACATTTGAGATGATACAAAAACTACCAACTGGCACTTATAAATGACGAGAGATTCACAGGAGACAAGCACATCTGCCCCGCGTAGCTGATTAGTTTGAAAGGCAGCATTAACACTCAGCGGTTACAGATAATGCCTGAAGAATTTCAGATTAGTTGAAGAGAGACAAATAGGAAAATGTTATTTTTCCGGTTTGTGAAGAGGTATTGAGGCCCAAACACCTGGCTGCTGAAGAAATAAACTCCCTCGGGGCTGCATTGTATGTATTGCTCGGAGCGAGTAGCATTTGCCTTCTGCATGGGCTGGTGAGAGCAGATGCTAGCCTGGTGACGTCCAGCCCTGCAGCTTTCTCAGGCTACTAAGTGGACATCGGTGAAAGCGCAAAACAGAAAAGACCCCTTAGCCCGAGAGTTATTTTTTATTAGGAAAACCTAAACTTTCAGAGGAGCTTCCCTGAAGAAATGCTGCCAGCAACGCTTTCAAACACACCTCCACCAAGGAGCCTGTCTACACAGTCCTTCATTCCTTCCAGGGAGATTGCTCTTTGGCCCCTCATAGACGCCTGGTGTCATGAATCCCAGTCAAGGGCATCACCGAGTTGGACCTCAGAGCTGACTACTGCCTCACCATTTCTGGCTCAAGACAGACCAGCAGTACAATGTACAGACGTGCCATTTCATTACAAGGAATGTTTTTTTAAAACATGTACTAAAATGTTGATGTTTAATACAATTAATCATTTTTATTGCTTTATCATGAGCCTATTTAAGTGAAATTGGATTTTTCCCTTTGTTTTCACTGTGACTGTGGGGTGGAGAATGTCATGACTGCCCGTCCAGGTGGCTGTCCCGGCCGTGATTCTGCTCAGACACCAGCAGTTTCACTCACCGTTGCTTTTGTACCATGAGTGCAAATGTCAAGACAAGGAAAAAGGCGGGTTTGTTGCCGGTGGTAAAATTTGACCTTTCAAGAGAAAAACAGAAATCTAGAAAACTTCTATTGTCAGTGGGAGCTTGCCAACACAAAGAATTTTCTGATGAACTTAGTCGTGATATTAACAAATATGATTTCTTGATGTTGTACTAAAAATTTGACAATTGGAAGATCTTCATAACTCTGCGAATCAATTTTTCCTAATGACCAATGAATGGTATTAGAAAGTCACTCACGGTTAAAAGATCTATTCAAAGTGCAAGACCACTGGATTTTATGATAATAGACCACAAAAACCTTGTTGTGCTTTTATATTCCACATTGCAATTAACCTGTAAAAAAATACCACTTTTTTAATTGTCAAATTTTAGCATACTATCGAAGACGCACATCCACAATTACCTGTAAAGGCTATTAATATGCTCCTTTGTTTTTCAACTACATATCTGTGTAAGGCTGGATGTTCTTTATACACTTCAACAAATCTGCGTGTTGCAGCAGATTGAATGCAGACTCAAGCATGAGACTCAGCTGTCTTCTATCAAACCAGACATTAAAGAGATTTGCAAAACTGTGAAGTAATGCCATTTTTCTCACTAAAATTTTGTTTTAGGAAATACGATTATTTTTAATTAAAATATTAATCATATTGATGAGTTTATGATGGACAGTTTTAATGAATTAATAAACAAATATGTTTAAATTTTGTCAGTTTTAATTCCTAATGCAGTCAATATCAACAGATATAACCCACAAACAAAAGGCCTTTGGGATCCTCAAGAAATTTTAAGAGTGGAGAAAGGACCCAAGATGAAAACATTGGAGAGCTACTGACTTAAGCCAAAAAAATTACAAGTACTTAAAAGAGTAGGATTTTGAAAGATGAACTTATTGTTCCTTCTAGAATTAGTCAAGATATGCACAGTGCTAGGCGAAATAATGGCCCCCAAAGATATTCAAGTCTTACTTCCTGGAACATGGGAATATGTTACCTTATGTGGCAAAGTGAATCAAGACGCAAATCGGCTGACTTTAACACAGGGAGATTATCCAGGTGAAAGAGAGAGGTGGAAGTTCAGTGTCAGGGTGATGCGATGTGAGGAAAACTCCACCAACCAATGCTGCTTTTGAAGATTGGAAGGGGCCACAAACCAAGGAATGCAGCAGCCTCTAGAAGCTTAAAAACCAGAGAACACAGATCCTTCCCTCTAGCCCCCAGAAAGGAACACTGCCCTGCCAACACCTTGATTTTAACCCAGTGGTACCCACGTCAAACTTCTGACGTCCAGAAATGTCAGGTAATTAATGTGTGTTGTTTCAAGTCACTTCCAATGTCAAATTTTACCTGAGTCCTGTAATCCTGGAAAACAGCCAACATTAAGCAATCCCTCTGCCATTTTGAGCTTGGAGAAATGACTCACTGCAAAGAACCCCACTTTCCCCGTGGCTTAGATACGACTCAATGGATGCCCCCCTTGTTTACCTAATACAAGGCCAGATGCTGACCCTCAAAATCCCCGTCCTTTGCCTCATAAATGATTAGCTGAGCTGTTTTGTCCACATTGCCAAGTGGAACAAAATTCTTATTACCCAAACATCACTTAAGTTTCTCTCCCTCCTCCAGAGCCCTGAACTGTGACCCACCCTCTGCCAGAGCCAGCATACAGCTTCTCCTCAATGTTTCCACCTAAAAACAGGGTGACCTCAAGGAGAACCGTCCTTTGGTCCACTGTCCTATCATGTCGCCCTCCTTGCTCATACCACTTCCCACATCCAGTTCTTTCTAGCCCTGCTCACTCCTCCTTATTTATAATAAGAGACGGCTTTTTTCTGATGTTGGAGACGCTTGCCCCTTCACAACCAGAGACTTTTCCCTATTGCCATAGTCCCTTCACCCGCTTTGCAATAACCTTTTCAAATAAAGTATTTCCTTATCAAAGTGGAGATCTGTTTTTTATTTGACCCCACTAAGTCTGTGGTCATTTATTCCAGCAGCAATAGGAAGGTAATATGGTGGGTTCACTGGAAGGTGATGAAGCTTAAGCCCCTTACTGTTCCTGTTCTAGGTAAGTGCTTTTAAACAACATGAACAAATCTGCCTAGCCCAGCTAACAGCAGGTTACTACCCAAAATCATCTTGGGAGGATGGACAAAGCAACAGCAGGAGATAACATTTCTTCCCCCTCATCTATAATTCCTATCACATTGCCAGTATGGTGGTGCTCAGAGTGAAAGTGGTGACCATTTGAGACTGAAGGAGGTTACCAAGATAAGGATCTCTGATGACTCAAATCAATGATTCCTCCATTCAAACTTGTAGGTGGCACAGCAGGAAGTCTGAAAGAAACATCTAAAAATGCTCAGAGGCCCAGAATCCATACGGTCACTACGGGGGACCCCTTGAGAGCCCAAACAGGAGTGCACTTGACCTCTTAGAATCCATTCTTCTAATACAAGACTGCAAGTGGGAACTCTTACTTCATTTGAAAATCAAAAAGTAAAACTTGCAGAATGAATACGAGTCACACCATTCCCCGGGGTGAAAAATCGAAAAAGAATCTTCCCTCAGTCATAATATTTGAAACCCTTGAGGAGTACCCCTGCCCCAGGCCTTATGACATGTAGTATTTGCAAGGATGTTGTTCTAACAGAAAGTGACTTTGTTCTCCTGTTTGCAATATTTTGAGCATTAGGAGGTGTGATGCAAGCAATGCTAATAGCTGATATTTGGGACTTGCAAAATGAAACCCTTTAGTTCATAAGAAAGAAATCTTTATCTTGTAAAATCATCCTGATGAACCAGATGTTTGAGTGATGTTGGATGCTACTTTAATATCTTAATTTCTTTTTTTTTTTTTTTTACTTGAAAATTTAAAAATGAAGATGCAGAGGGCTCACCCAGTTTCCTCAGCAGCAGGCAGGGCCTAGCTCATGAACGAGTCACACACACGTACACTTCCACACACACATGCACGCATCCATCATGCCCGATAGCTTCAACACAGCCTGCTGGTCAACCTTCCGTATCTAAAACCACAGGTTGCAAACTTCATCAGGCCAGAACACTCAAGACCATCTGAGGAATCACTGTTGTGCCAGACAACCACCACACATCCACCTTAGCCGTCCCCATCTTTTCCACACAGTAGGTAGAATCTGAGACTTCTGGCTTATCATCCTATAAAATGCGGAGCCAGCAATTTAAGATATCTCATAAGATAAAAAGGGGTGAAATGGGGAGCTCTACCCACAGCTGCACTCCCGGCCAAGTTTTATTATCATTCCGTCCCTCTCTTGGCGCTCAGCAACAGGGTTTGCATTTCCCCTGCAGCTCGAGATATGCAGGAGGCCTTTCCCAGCTGAGTGGCCCGCGGCAGAGGCGATGGCCCTTCTCCAAGGAGCACACAGGACGGCACACGTGCTGTTTCCAACCGGCCAGCTGACAAAACTGTGAATTGCTCCCATGTGAGGGTTGGAGATTGTGGAGGAGAGTTAGAAAAAGCAAAAGAGAAAAAAGAAAGCAGGTTGAGGCTAAAGTGAACTCAACGTGTGCGTCGACAAACTCCACCCCTGGCCCACCTTTGATTCCTGGATACACAAAGCATTCCTAACCTGAGGTTCTTGAGTGGGTCTGGGGAGAGATATGGTTTCCTGTTATTAGAGGCAAAATTGTGGGGGGCGAGCAGAGGTGGAAAGAGCTTTTATCAGATTCTCAATAAAAGGTACAAACCCCATCTTAGTAGGATTTAAAATTCAATTGAGTCAGAAATATCCTTTTTAAACTCTCCATCACAGCTTAAAGTATTAAAAATAATCTCTCTCATATCTGTGTTTTAACTTCAGTTATAACCAAAGGGAAGTTTCTGTTTTTTTATTTTTTTTCCTGTGTCCAAGAAAGAAAATTAAAGTGAGAGAGAAAACAAAAATTGGAGTATAAGACAAATTGTCCAGCTATATAAAGATGAGAAGTAAAGGATTTTAAAAAATGAGGATGAAATAAATTGCTGCTGTCCAGGAATTTGGGAGCTAGAAGGATCACTTATTCCAATGCTCCCTTTTAACAAGTGAAAATAATCAGTAATTTATCAAAGACCAAACAGCTAAACTCTGGCCTGATCACACTGTCATGCATCTTAAAACCAGCAGCAAGATAACTGACCAGAGTGAGTGGGTCATGATGAATCATTACACCAAGGCATCACCTGCTGGGTCTCTAACAGGCTCCTTCCAGAAGATACTCCCTTCCAGGTTTGCCTTTAAAGATGTTATGGGTGCACAAAGTTGTGTCGTGGCAGCTGGACTGACATTGAACAAATTCAAGTGAAGATTTTTAAAATTTTATTTGGTGATATTTACTTGGTTTTTCACTTTTTTTTCTACCTATCACTGTGCCCAGGGAATTGAGAGAATTGGACTCAAGAAACATGTTAGCATTTGCTTAAAGTTGATTCCATTGTTTCATGCACTTCTGTGGTGTTTGTGTGCATACTATTGCTTAAAAAGATGTTATTCAAGAGCATTCCATTACCTGAGCAGAACATGAGGGGTGTCAGGGCCATGGTTCAAGGATCCTCAAGTCCTTCACCCCACACACTCACCATCTCCACGTTAGTCTTTGCCGTGGTCACCAGGAATGTTGGCCAATCAAGTGACTAACCACCCTGTGCTGCACCCTTGTCCTTCCTGCCTTTGGTCCTGTTGCTCCCTCTCTCCAGAATGCCCTTCGTCCTTTGTCCATCTGGTGAGTATACCTGCTTGTATTCTCTCTTTCCCCCTGAACCCACCACTGGTAGACTGGCGCCCTCTTCCCCATGACACCACCAGACCCTAAGGTTGTTGAAGGTAAGAACAGTATCTTAATCATCTTGGAAGACCCAGCAGTTGGCAGAGGGTCTGGCCTATAGAAGAAAGTCTCTGACTGTGTAATTGTTTGAACTAAAGTTTTAATGGACCTAGAATTTATTCACCTGACCAGTACTTATTGAGCATGTACTATGTACCATGTCTGTGCCCTGAGGAAGAGATATAAAGCTGAATAAAAAAAGATACATGCACCCCAATGTTCATTGCAGCACTATTTACAATAACCAAGACATGGAAGCAACCTAAATGTCCATTGACAGACAAATGGATAAAGAAGACGTGGTACGTATATACAATGGAATATTACTTGGCCAAGTAATATTGGCTGAGTAATAAAGAACAAAATATTTTGTTCTTTTTGTTCAAAAAGAACAAAATAAAGCCATTTGTAGCAACATGGATGGACCTAGAGGTTATCATACTAAGTGAAGTAAGTCAGAAAGAGAAAGACAAATATCACATGATATCACTCATGTGGAATCCAATTTTAAAAAATTAGACAAATGAACTTATTTACAAAAAAGAAACATACTCACAGATTTCAAAAACAAACTATGGTTACCAAAGGGGAAATACTGGGGGGAGGGATAAATTAGGAGCTTGGGATTAACATACACACACTACTATATATAAGATAGATCACCAACAAGGACCTACTGTATACCAGAGGGAACTCTACTCAATATTCTGTAATAACCGATATGGGTAAAGAATCTGAAAAAGAATGAATATATGTATATGTATAACTGAATCACTTCGTTGTACACCTGAAACTAACACATTATAAATCAACTATACTCCAATAAAATTAAAAAAAAAAAAACGCTGAATAAGTCACTGTTTCTGTTGACAAAGAGCTCTTAGTCTAATGAAAATGAATGCAAATCTGGCACCAACATGGGAGAAAAAAACATCTAAGTTTATTCCCTCTGATAATCGTTCTGAGACACTGTATTCATGGATGAATATTCCACCATTATATTCTGTCATATCCTACCATTCTTAGAGGAACTCACTCAACTGTACGTCACATCCATGCCTAATGAAAGTTTACTAATTTGATATTTTTAAAGTCAAATTCAAGTTAACAGAGGCCTGAAGGTATTAGGGTTGGGTAGGGGAAGTACAAGAGAGAAAGGAAGAAAATTAAACATGAGAACAAGGAAGATAAAAAAGATAATCAAATTTTACAGTAGGAGATTTCGTTGAATTTCTTTCTCTCAAAGTAAAGGCTAAAGGAGAATTTCCCTTTATTCTTCAGAAAATCCACAGCCGGCCCAGGAGGCCAGGCTCGTACTCAGTTCCCACCTGAAGACTTCATTTATAGCATTCTCCTATTTTTAAAAATGGATTTCTGTGAAATGTTTCATAATGTGGATTGGTTTCTGTGGGGTCTGCCTCTGCACTATAGCTGCATTAAAAAGAGACGTTAATAATTTCTCCGTTAATGGGTTTTTCAGAGTCTCCAAAGACTCACCTTGTACATTATAACTTCCTCCTACTTAGCCCTGTGGCTAAATCTTGATTGCCCTTGTAAGACATCTTCAGGACATATTGCTTAAGTTAAAGATGGTCCTTAGGAGAAATAACTTCTCATACTATGCACAACACATGCTCACGCATGGGCAGAGCTGAAGGGCCATCGTTTCGGGTGTCATTTTACATTTGTCCCGTGAAATGTTCAGCTCCAAGGGGGCCGACCTTGTCTTGTAAATGAACAATGTCAGTGATAGAGGCAGCTGAGGCTCTATCCCAGACCTAAGAGATGACTTTGAACTGGTTACTTCACATTTTTGTCCCTTGCCTGACACTCTATAGCCAAGTCCCAAGCCATCGGTTTCCTAAGGTGGAATGTAGAATTTCCAGAGCATTTTGCACAGTTTTGAAACCAATAGAAGAGGTTAAAAAAAAGACTCCACAAAATTGCAATTTCCTAAGTATATATTTCTGTGTGTGTGTGTGTGTGTGAAGTCTTTAAGTATATACATGGTATTTTTATGTATATATTGCATAGATTTATAGCTTATAAAGATACTAAAAGTACAGTCTTGAAATAAGTCTCAAATTTGCTCCATAAGGGCTATGACATCACAGGATGTAACCCATCTGAGGGTGGGAACCATGCTGGGCTCGTGTTTGTCACTGCACCTAGTCTTAAAATGTTAGCCTTTTCTGGTTCCAGGAGAAATGGAGCCTGCCTCTCTCTAAATGTCTGTCATTGGAACTAGTAACTGCGGCCGGCCCTCTCTAGTTTGGCAAGTAAAATTTGCATTCAGATGTGACAAGCAAAGAATCCACGGCTCTCCTTGCTAAAGCAGGAGTTCTTTACCTTTCATGAGTTACAGACGGCTTTAAGAACCAAAGAAAGAAAGGTACATCGGTCCATATGCACAAGAGTTTGCATGCGATTTTTGGAAGGTTTTTGGTTAGCTAGTTAGAGCCTAGCTGACAGAAAAGGCTCTGCTCTTCAAAACAGCTTTACAAGCACCTTGTCTCATGTCCCCACATCTTTCCCTTTTATCTGCAGGTTGGCAGCTCTTTGTTTCATTTGGGTCTCTACCATGTGTGGTGCTGACCAAAGAACACTTGTTACGTATGTCACCACTGAAATTAACAGGTAATTGCAGTGGTAGGTGTGTGTCACCAGCTGCCCTTAAAAAGAAATGACAGTCTGATTACCAAAGCAGCAGTGGTTTTAGACAGATGACAAAGCATTTGTAGCACTGAGATCCGTTTCAAAACAAATGGCTGTCTCATGCTACTCACCACTCTGTCATGGGATTGTCAGAGGCTGCCTGTTCATCGTTTGCATCCGAGGAAACTTGGCCAACTGGCACTCTGAGGAGATGACATATATCAACAGCATCAGTCTCTGCAGGCTTCCAAGTGCTACACGAAACCTACAAACACAAAGCATGATACGATGGATATCCTGGGGTGGCAGCTGCAAATAAACAGCAGACAATGAAAAGTTACTTCCAAAATTGGGTTTCATGGTTATGACTCAGTGTAGCATGACGGCTCAAAGCACAGGTCTTGGACTCCAACAGACCTCCCTCTGCCACTAATTTGTCCGCTAGTTACTGAACTACCCTGATCCTTGTTTCCCCTTATAGAAAATGCGAATGGGGGTGTGGGGGATCTCCATTTTCCAGGGTTAAGAGAGAGGAGAGAGAAAAAGAGAAAGGGAGAGCTCTCTGGTATCTCTTCTTATAAGGACACTAATCCTATCAGGTCAGGACCCCACCCTTATTGTAACCAAAAGTGAGGTCCAGCTGCTCCCCACTCAAAAGCCAATAGGGAGGCAAGGCTGGTGGAAAGAAAAGTTTGCTTTATTTTGGATGCTGGCAACTGGGTTGGGGGGCAGGGTGGACGCCTGTCCAAAGGCCGACTCCCCCCATGCAACCAGTGGGCAAGAGCTTTTATAGACGGAGGGAGGAGGCTACATGCAGAAGCAGCACAGTCAGCTCCAACCGTCATCTTGAAATTGGTCATCAGTGGTCTAACCAGCGTCATCTTGATTATTTTAGGTACGGTTAGTCTTCAGTTCCAGGGTCGGTTTGTTCCCATTTTTTTGAGGTCAATTCTCAGAATTCTAGCAGCTGGTGTCATGGCTACAGCCTGGTCATCATGCAGTTAACCTCTTCCACCTGGTGAGGGTTTCAGTATCTACAAACAGCTCACAGGACATGGCTCAGAATAATATCTATAGCCCTTGAGGAGGAACTAAAGGTCCTTGACTTTGCTGACTGACTAGACTATTACTATTTTGTCCTGTTTGACTGCTTTTCTTTTCTTTTGCATTTTCTCACTTCTCTGATTAAACTTATTCTTTGGCTAAAGTTTTTCCACAGACAAAAGGCAAGCAGAGAACATGGGGAGCAAGGACCATAGGGTCCTGCTAAGTTTCATTATGACCTCATTTAACCTTAATTACCCCCTAAAGGCCCCATCTCTACATATAGTCATGTTGGGGGTTAGGGGTTCCAACATATGTCTTTGGAAGGGGACACAATTCAGTCCACAGCAAGTGGTAATAGATTTTATGTATTCTGAGCAATTTGGAACAGTGAGATCAAAACTATGATATTATCCCTGATTTACAAATTTTATAAACATTCAAATGAGAAAAATAAAACATGAGTTGAGAAAAAAAAAAACATATAAAATCTATTTCTCCCACGTTAAGCATGGAAATTCTTCAATTGTTGACCCACCATGTGAGAATGTTCGTACAAGTTGAGGTTTGGGTAATGAGGACAAAAGTACAACATGACAAACCCTCCAGCAACTACAGCAGCGAGAGAAGCAGAAGAAGGAAGGCTGACCTACCCTTCCTGCCCCCTTTGCACTGAGCATTTTCAATGGAGGGGTATAGGAGGCCAAGAGAATATTTTAAGGTTCACATCACACAGAGAGAGCAGAAAGAGGCAAGAGACACGTACTGAATTGAGAAAAACCTGCCAAGCTCTCTACTAAATCTTCATCGTTTTCTAAATAACTATCTGGGAAAACTAAAATATGAGGAAAAAAAGTCCTCTGCATTTCCAGGCCCCTCCATCTGTGCTTATTCCTACAGCCTGAATGGTATTCCTCCCTTTCCTGGTGGGCAAAGAGGTCCCTCAAGACCGAGGGCACTTAACACTTACCTCCTCTCTAATTTCTCCTAAGTCCCTTCTGCGTTCTCTCTCTATCACCCTATGTCCCAACACACTACCCCCGCACACAAACACACTTTCTATTATGTGGCCTTTTCACAAGTTCTTCATCTCTCCATGCGTCAGCCTCCTCACCTACAAAATGAGTACAACATTGAAATGTATCTCATAGATTTGTGATCTTTACAGAAATCATTGTCTTCTGTGCTTGAGTATGAATAGCTTGCATTGCTGTCTTCAAACTCTTTGACCTTGACTTCTGCAGTATCTAATCATCTGGTAAACTGGTCTACTTAATTTTTTTATTTCAGATATTGTATTTTTCAGCTTTATAATTACACTTGGTTCTTCTTATATCTTTCATTTTCATTGTATTTATGTTTTCTTTTAAATCTTTGAGCATATTTACATCAGCAGTTTTAAATTCCTTGTCTGTTAATTCTATCTTTTGTTATTTGGGGGGCTATTTCTAATTGACTTATTTCTGCCCTAACAATGGGCCACATTTTTTCCACTTCACGTCAAATACTTTTTCATTGGATGGTGGATTTTGTGACTACTATGTTATTGTATTTTGTTATCTTCCTTAAGGAGTGTTGAGTTTGTTTGGGCAGGTATTTAAGTTAGATATCAACTTGACCCTTTGGGTGCTTGTTTTTAAGGGTTATAACAGCATGTCTACAGTAGCCTTCATTTCTGCTGTTTTACTTCTGAGGCATGAACTTTTGGAGTCTCTTCTAAGGCATGGCCTCTGGGCTCTCAACTGAATGCCTCAAGTATTCCACAAGGTCTCTCCATCTGCCTTGTCAGAAATTAGGTGTCTCCTGGTGTCAGCTCTGGGACTTACTCTGTTACAGCCCCGTGGTAGTTATCCTTTGCCCAGCCTCATAGAGTTTCATCCTATGCACATGAAGTTTGATGGTCGGCCAAATATCAAGGGCATCCCATGCAGATTCCTGCAGCTCTTTCTCTGAGCAACTCCCTTCCCTCCAGCCTCTGCCCTGAAAACTCCAGCTCCTTCCTTCTCTGTCTTCTCAGCTAAGTGCAACCTGTATGTTCTGCTGTGTTTCCTCTCCCTGCACCAAGGTCCAGAAAGTGTTTTCAGGCAGGAGTCTGGGACAACTATAGGACTCACACTGTCAGTTTCCCTTGTTCAGACCTCAGAGGACTGCACTGCCTACTGTCAAATATCTGAAAACCAAATTTCCTACATATTGACCAGCATTTTAGTTGATTGCAGAGGGAGATGAGACCCATATCAGTTATCCTCTCATGGCTGGAAGTCCCTACAAACTTCTACACATATATTTTATTATTCAACTCGTAATTATAGTCATTTTTTAAATTAATCTTCAGCACCCCGCTGGACCATATTGAGGTCGAGAACTTTTGGCTTTCATATTTGAGGACCCTGAATCTAGCAAAATGCCTGGTATGCAATGAGCATTGGCATGAAATATTTGTTGAACTGATACATGTGATTTCTTCTTCATTCCTGACTCTAGCCTCCAGTTTTTTAGATGTGACTGGCAGGCCAACTTAATTTTCTTTTTTATCAACCTTGTTTCCTCAAGGAAATGTTATTGTCTCTGCTTGCTTCAGACTGAGAACTGTGTAGTTTAAAGCCAATCTGGTAAATTTACCCAGATTCCTATTTATTTCTTTACTTGATTTTTAATTTTGGGATTTTGAACTAGACTTTATCCCAAGTCCAACCAGTTTAGTTAGAGAGCAGGAAAGATGTGAAGTCTCCCCTTGGCTGGTGTGTACAAATCAGGTAACATGTAAAAGAACTGAAACAATCCCTGGCACATGGATGGTAGCTAATAAATGGGTTACTGTTTCTATATTCTCAACTAATCAGCCATCATGGAGTCAGAAACAATCACAAGAATCTACCACGTTTGCGTTCCCAACTACACTTTAACAGGAACACCCAGTGGTTAATTTGCCTTTTATATGCAAAATTCTTCATCTGGCTTTGACCTACACTCACTATAAGTGTTTTCGTCCACTCACTTTTTAGTTTCATGTTTTATGCTGTTGCTCTTTGTCTGTCTGTTCTTCATACGCCTAAGCCCCTAGTAGGCAGTATTAGTGGCTCATAGCTAATGTTCATCTAGCACTTACTCCGTGTCAGACACTGTGGCATGTATTGTATCTCTATTAACTCATTTACACTTCCCTAGGTGGTAGGTACTGCTATTATCTCTATTGTAAAGATGAGAAAACCAAGGACCATAAAGGTTACACCACATGCCCAAGGTCACATAACTATTCAGTGTAGGAGCTGGGATACAAATTCTGGAGCCTGAACTTCTACTCACTACAAGATGCTATTTTTGCAAGGATGAGCTTATGTTCCCTCACAAATATAATGTGCTTTGAATTGGATACCAGGCCAGTTTTATGCATCATGCCACGTACACCCAGCCCAAACACCCCCCTGGGTCTCAGCCACTTGCTTCTTCTCCTGGCAGGAATGGCTCCACTAAATACACACCTTTCTGTGGTCATTTCCTCTCATCTCCTGACACTATCAATTTTCTTAGCCTCTCTAGAGGGTAAGAGTCAGGCTTCATGATGGCTATATCCCATTCATCACTGCAAGAACTACAACAGTCCCAGTACCCAGATCCAACATGATGAGACCCATGGAAGGGCTTTTGAGTTGTTGTCCAGAGTGACAAAATACTACTACCAAGGAGTGTGGAGAGTTCATGCCCCATGGGAAGTACTTTGACCTAAGACAGACAGGAGGAAGCCAGCAGATAAATTCCTCTCCCTTCCTCCCCACTTGACCCACCCAAGACAGAATGGTTCCATACCACCTCTCTAAAGACATCCCCTGCAACTGAGCAACGAACGGCATCATCCTGAGAAACTACAGCCAGCTTTGTCAGGCCCCACTTTGAAATGTTTCCTACCTTCCTTGCCTCACTTCCCTTTCCCCCACACCCTTGCTTCCCTCAGATTGCATTCTCCAATAAAACAAAAGCATGCAATCTTGACATTCGGCTCTGTCTTCTTGAGCAAAAACAATTTGTTTCCTTCCGATAGCACAGTTAATTTGTGCTGACATGTATATCGTCTCTCTTGGCATATTAAGTAGTTATTGTTGTTTGTGTAACAAATTATTCAACACTTAGTGGCTTAAAACAATAAACTTTTTTTTTAATCTCGCCATTTCTGTGGGGAGGGAATTCAGATGTGGCTTAGCTGAGTGGTCTGGTTCAAGGTCTCTGACAAGGTTGCAGTCAGGAGAGGAGCCAGGGTTGCATTCATCTGAAGGCTCTACTGGGCTGGAGGATCAGCTTACAGGATGGTGCCCTCACATGCCTGTTGGCAGGAAGCCTCGGTTTCTCATTGACTCTTGGAAGAAGGTCTTAGTTCTTCATGATGTGAATCTCTCCATATGGCTGCTTAAGTATTTTCACAACATAGCCATTGGCTTCCTCTAGGGGGAGTAATCCACGAGAGAGCAATGAGGAAAATGCAAAGCCTCCTACAACCTAATCTCTGAAGTCACACACCATCATTTTCACCTCACTCACTAAGTCTGGCCCACACTCAGTGGGAGCAGAATTATGCTCTACCTTTTGTATTTTTTTTTCTTTTCCATTATGGTTTATTACAAGACATTGAACAGAGTTCCCTGTGCTATACAGCAGTAGGACCTTGTTCTTTATTTTATATATAATAGTTTGTATCTTCTAAACCCAAACTCCTAATTTATGCCTCCCACACCCCCTTTCCCCTTCGGTAACCTTAAATTTGTTTTCTAGCTATGTGAGTCTGTTTCTGTTTTGTAAGTAAGTTCATCTGTATGACTTTTTTAGATTCCACACATAAGTGATATCCTATGGTATTTATCTTTCCCCATCTTATTTCACTTCATATGACCATCTCTATGTCCATCCACATTGCTGCAAATGGCATTATTTCATTCTTTTTTATGGCTGAGTAATATTCCATTGTGTATATACACCACATCTTCTTTATCCATTCATCTGTCAATGGACACTTAGGTTTCTTCCATGTCTTGGCTATTGTAAATAGTGCTGCTATGAACATTGGGGTGCATGTATCTTTTCAAATTATGGGTTTTTTCCAGATATACACCCAGGAGTGGGACTGCTCGATCATATGGCAACTCCATCTTCAGTTTTATAAGGAACCTCCCTACTGTTTTCCATAGTGGCTGCACCAGTTTACATTCCCAGCAACAGTGCAGGAGGGCTCCCTTTTCTCCACACCCTCTCCAGCATTTGTTATTTGTAGGCTTTTTGATGATGGCCATTCTGATCAGTGTGCAGTGATACCTCACTGTAGTTTTGATTTGCATTTCTCTAATAATTAGTGATGTTGATGCTCTAATTTTTGAAGGGAAGAGTCAGAGAATTTGTAGGCAGGTATTAAAATCACCAGGCCTGGTTTCCTTAGTTGCTGAAAATACATATTTGCAAGACAGATCACTAGGGAGAGAGTCTATACATGAAACAGAGCACTGCTAATAATCCTACAAGAGAATCAAACTAATGACTACCAGCAAATAGCTGCTTTGCTGCATTGCACTATCAAAAAAATTTACACATTTTTAGATTTAAATCTGACGTCAAGGAAAGCACCCTGACGTCATCTTAGTCCATTCTTTCTTTGCTCTTAGTTTCCTTAGATCTGTATCTGCATATTATAATCAATAACCCAATATTTGATCAATACTGACTACATCTACTATCAATATTGACTGCATTTACTAATGAATGTTTTAAACAATGTTCTCGCTTGTCAGTGATAACAAGGTTATCAGAAGAATCAAATAACTTAGCAGGTGAAAAATCATCATAGCACAGTGCCTGGCACAGTAGATAAATAGTTCAATAAATGTTCCTCTCTAAGTCAAAATGAAAAAAGAATGTAAACTAACCACTAATAAATCAGTATCTCTTGACTATTAAGTCATTAAGACTTGCTTAAGTCACTGCAGCTATAATCCTGTAGGCTCCAGATCATATAACCTGATTTTTTCCCTCTGGTCCTAAATGGTGAAAAGGAACTTGTCTCTTTTGCCTGATATATTATTGGTACAAAACATACAAAAATAATAACATGTCAAGCTGAGCATTCTGCTTAACTGCCTTCTTCTTAAACTTTGTCTATCCCTTTGACCTTGAGGAAACATGAAGTGAATCTCTTCCACACTACAGGTTTAACGAGGTGATTACCCTGCATATCCAATGAGACAGTGGCTTATGTCATAAATTTCTAACTTCAAGATATATTCCTTTAGCTGTTGAAAGAATTAACCTTTTAACTGATAATAAACTTTAATTGCTGATCACAACTAGACCTTTCGATCTATTGTGACTTAAAATGAATATTCTGTATATGAGCAAGGTAAGCCTTGTGTGTAGCCACTCACTAAAGATATTTATGCCTCTTGTTAAGTTCCTGTGTCAGCCAACTCTTAATTATTTGTGCTAATACATAACAACATAATTGAAATTAATGATCAAATAACGCCAACCTATTTTTCAAAAACCTTTGTTTTGTATTTGCCACAAAATGTACCACACTTAAATAACTTAAGTTTCGAGCTTCCAGGAAGATGGCGGAAGAGTAAGACGTGGAGATCACCTTCCTGCCCACAGATACACCAGAAATACATCTACACGTGGAACAACTCCTACAGAACACCTACTGAACACTGGCAGAAGACCTCAGAGCTCCCAAAAGGCAAGAAAGCCTCCACGTACCTGGGTAGGGCAAAAAAAAAAAAAAAAAAGAATAAACAGAGACAAAAGGATAGGGACGGTACCTGCACCAGCGGGAGGGAGCCGTGAAGGATGAAAGGTTTCACACACTAGGAACCCCTTCAAGGGCGGAGACTGCGGGTGTCGGAGGGGGGAAGCTTCGGAGCCGCGGAGGAGAGCACAGCCACAGGGGTGCGGAGGGCAAAGCGGAGAGATTCCCGCACAAAGGATCGGTGCCGACCGGCACTCACCAGACCGAGAGGCTTGTCTGCTCACCCGCCTGAGCGGGCGGGGCTGGGAGCTGAGGCTCGGGCTTCGTTCGGAGCGCAGGGAGAGGACTGGGGTTGGCGGCGCGAACACAGCCTGCAGGGGGTTAGTGCACCACGGCTAAACCGGGAATCCGGGGAAAAGTCTGGACCTACCGAAGAGGCAAGAGACTTTTTCTTACCTCTTTGTTTCCTTGTGCGCGAGGAGAGGGGATTGAGAGCGCTGCTTAAAGGAGCTCCAGAGACGAGCACGAGCCGCGGCTAAAAGCGCGGACCCCAGAGACGGGCATGAGACGCTAAGGCTGCCGCCACCAAGAAGCCTGTGTGCGAGCACAGGTCACTATCCACACCCCCCTTCCGGAGAGCCTGTGCAGCCCGCCACTGCCAGGGTCCCCTGATCCAGGAAAAACTCCCCCGGGAGAACGCACGGCGCGCCTCAGGCTGGTGCAACGTCACGCCGGCCTCTGCCGACGCAGGCCCGCCCCGCACTCCGTGCCCCTCCCTCCCCGAATCAGCGGCTCCTTTAACCCCATCCTGTCTGACCAACAAACCAGACGCCCTCCAGCGACCTACACGCAGAGGCAGGGCCAAATCCAAGGCTGAGCCCCTGGGAGCTGTGAGAACAAAGAAGAGAAAAGGAAATCTCCCCAGCAGCCTCAGAAGCAGCGGATTAAAGCTCCACAATCAACTTGATGTACCTGCATCTGTGGAATACCTGGATAGACAACGAATCATCCCAAATTAAGGAGATGGACTTTGAGAGCAAGATTTATGATTTTTTCCCCTTTTGCTCTTTTTGTGAGTGTGTATGTGTATGCTTCTGTGTGAGATTTTGTCTGTATAGCTTTGCTTCCACCATTTGCCCTAGGGCTCTATCCGTCCGTTTTTGTTTTTGTGTTTTTTTCTCTTAATAATTATTTTTTTATTTTAATAACTTTATTATATTTTATCTTATTTTATTTTACTTTTTCTTCTTTCTTTCATTCCTTCCTTCCCTCCTTGCTTCCTTCCTCCCTCCCTCCCTCCTTTCTTTCCTTCTTTCTTTCTCTCTTTCTACTTCTACTAATTCTTTCTTTCTACTTTTACTCCCTTTTATTCTGAGCCGTGTGGATGAAAGGCTCTTGGTGCAGCAGCCAGGAGTCAGTGCTGTGCCTCTGAGGTGGGAGAGCCAACTTCAGGACACTGGGCCACAAGAGACCTCCCAGCTCCACATAATATCAAACGGCAAAAATCTCCCAGAGATCTCCATCTCAACACCAGCATCCAGCTTCACTCAACGACCAGCAAGCTACACTGCTGGACATCCTATGCCAAACAACTAGGAAGACAGGAACACAACCCCACCCATTAGCAGAGAGGCTGCCTAAAATCATAAAAAGTACAGAGACACCCCAAAACACACCACCAGACGTGGACCTGCCCACCAGAAAGACAAGATCCAGCCTCATCCACCAGAACACAGGCACTAGTCCCCTCCACCAGGAAGCCTACACAACACACTGAACCAACCTTAGCCACTGGGGACAGACACCAAAAACAACGGGAACTATGAACCCGCAGCCTGCAAAAAGGAGACCCCAAACACAGTAAGATAAGCAAAATGAGAAGACAGAAAAACACACAGCAGATGAAGGAGCAAGATAAAAACCCACCAGACCTAACAAATGAAGAGGAAATAGGCAGTCTACCTGAAAAAGACTTCAGAATAATGATAGTAAAGATGATCCAAAATCTTGGAAATAGAATAGACAAAATGCAAGAAACATTTAACAAGGACCTAGAAGAACTAAAGATGACACAAACAATGATGAAAAACACAATAAATGAAATTAAAAATACTCTAGATGGGATCAATAGCAGAATAACTGAGGCAGAAGAATGGATAAGTGACCTGGAAGATAAAATAGTGGAAATAACTACTGCAGAGCAGAATAAAGGAAGAAAAATGAAAAGAACTTAGGACAGTCTCAGAGACCTCTGGGACATTAAATGCACCAACATTCGAATCATAGGGGTTCCAGAAGAAGAAGAGAAAAAGAAAGGGACTGAGAAAGTATTTGAAGAGATTATAGTTGAAAACTTCCCTAATATGGGAAAGGAAATAGTTAATCAAGTCCAGGAGGCACAGAGAGTCCCATAAAGGATAATTCCAAGGAGAAATATGCCAAGACACATATTAATCAAACAATCAAAAATTAAATACAAAGAAAACATATTAAAAGCAGCAAGGGAAAAACAACAAATAACACACAAGGGAATCCCCATAAGGTTAACAGCTTATCTTTCAGCAGAAATTCTGCAAGCCAGAAGGGACTGGCAGGACATATTTAAAGTGATGAAGGAGAAGAACTTGCAACCAAGATTACTCTACCCAGCAACGATCTCATTCAGATTTGTTGGAGAAATTAAAAGCTTTACAGACAAGCAAAAGCTGAGAGAGTTCAGCACCACCAAACCAGCTCTACAACAACTGCTAAAGGAACTTCTCTAGGCAAGAAACACAAGAGAAGGAAAAGACCTACAATAACGAACCCAAAACAATTAATAAAATGGGAATAGGAACATACATATCGATAATTACCTTAAATGTAAATGGACTAAATGCTCCCACCAAAAGACACAGATTGGCTGAATGGATACAAAAACAAGACCCATATATTTGCTGTCTACAAGAGATCCACTTCAGACCTAGAGACACATACAGACGGAAAGTAAGGGGATGGAAAAAGATATTTCATGCAAACGGAAACCAAAAGAAACCTGGAGTAGCAATTCTCATATCAGACAAAATAGACTTTAAAATAAAGTCTATTAGAAGAGACAAAGAAGGACACTACATAATGATCAAGGGATCAATCCAACAAGAAGACTTAACAATTGTAAATATTTATGCACCAAACACAGGAGCACCTCAATACATAAAGCAAATACTAACAGCCATAAAAGGGGAAATGAACAGTAACACATTCATAGTAGGGGACTTTAACACCCCACTTTCACCAATGGACAGATCATCCAAAAGGAAAATAAATAAGGAGACACAAGCTTTAAATGATACATTAATCAAAATGGACTTAATTGATATTTATAGGACATTCCATCCAAAAACAACAGAATACACATTTTTCTCAAGTGCTCATGGAACATTCCCCAGGATAGATCATATCTTGGGTCACAAATCAAGCCTTGGTAAATTTAAGAAAATGGAAATTGTATCAAGTATCTTTTCCGACCACAACGCTATGAGACTAGATATCAATTGCAGGAAAAGATTTGTAAAAAATACAAACACATGGAGGCTAAACAATACACTACTTAATAACGAAGCGATCACTGAAGAAATCAAAGAGGAAATAAAAAAAATACCTAGAAACAAATGACAATGGAGACATGACGACCCAAAATCTATGGGATGCAGCAAAAGCAGTTCTAAGAGGGAAGTTTATAGCAATACAATCCTACCTTAAGAAACAGGAAACATCTCGAATAAACAACCTAACCTTGCACCTCAAGCAATTAGAGAAAGAAGAACAAAAAAACCCCAAAGTCAGCAGAAGGAAAGAAATCATAAATATCAGATCAGAAAGAAATGAATGAAACGATAGCAAAGATCAATAAAACTAAAAGCTGGTTCTTTGAGAAGATAAACAAAATTCATAAACCATTAGCCAGACTCATCAAGAAAAAAAGGGAGAAGACTTCAAATCCATAGAATTAGAAATGAAAAAGGAGAAGTAACAACTGACACTGCAGAAATACAAAAGATCATGAGAGATTACTACAAGCAACTCTATGCCAATAAAATGGACAACATGGAAGAAATGGACAAATTCTTAGAAATGCACAACCTGCCAAGAATGAATCAGGAAGAAATAGAAAATATGAACACACCAATCACAAGCACTGAAATTGAAACTGTGATTAAAAATCTTCCAACAAACAAAAGCCCAGGACCAGATGGCTTCACAGGCGAATTCTATCAAACATTTAGAGAAGAGCTAACACCTATCCTTCTCAAACTCTTCCAAAATATAGCAGAGGGAGGAACACTCACAAACTCATTCTACGAGGCCACCATCAACCTGATACCAAAACCAGACAAGGATGTCACAAAGAAAGAAAACTACAGGCCAATATCACTGATGAACATAGATGCAAAAATCCTCAACAAAATACTAGCAAACAGAATCCAACAGCACATTAAACGGATCATACACCATGATCAAGTGGGGTTTATTCCAGGAATGCAAGAGTTTTTCAATATACGCAAATCAATCAACGTGATACACCATATTAACATATTGAAGGAGAAAAAACATATGATCATCTCAATAGATGCAGAGAAAGCTTTTGACAAAATTCAACACCCATTTATGATAAAAACCCTGCAGAAAGTAGGCACAGAGGGAACTTTCCTCAACATAATAAAGGCCATATATGACAAACCCACAGCCAACATCGTCCTCAATGGTGAAAAACTGAAAGCATTTCCACTAAGATCAGGAACAAGACAAGGTTGCCCACTCTCAACACTCTTATTCAGCTTAGTTTTGGAAGTTTTAGCCACAGCAATCAGAGAAGAAAAGGAAATAAAAGGAATCCAAATCAGAAAAGAAGAAGTAAAGCTGTCACTGTTTGCAGATGACATGATACTATACATAGAGAATCCTAAAGATGCTGCCAGAAAACTACCAGAGGTAATCAATGAATTTGGTAAAGTAGCAGGATACAAAATTAATGCACAGATATCTCTGTCATTCCTATACACTAATGATGAAAAATCTGAAAGTGAAATCAAGAAAACACTCCCATTTACCACTGCAACAAAAAGAATAAAATATCTAGGAATAAACCTACCTAAGGAGACAAAAGACCTGTATGCAGAAAATTATAAGACACTGATGAAAGAAATGAAAGATGATACAAATATATGGAGAGATATACCATGTTCTTGGATTGGAAGAATCAACATTGTGAAAATGACTCTACTACCCAAAGCAATCTACAGATTCAATGCAATCCCTATCAAACTACCAGTCGCATTTTTCACAGAACTAGAACAAAAACTTTCACAATTTGTATGGAAACACAAAAGACCCCGAATAGCCAAAGCAATCTTGAGAACGAAAAACGGAGCTGGAGGAATCAGGCTCCCTGACTTCACACTATACTACAAAGCTACAGTAATCAAGACAGTATGGTACTGGCACAAAAACAGAAAGATAGATCAATGGAACAGTATAGAAAGCCCAGAGATAAACCCATGCACATATGGTCACCTTATCTTTGATAAAGGAGGCAGGAATGTACAGTGGAGAAAGGACAGCCTCTTCAATAAGTGGTGATGGGAAAACTGGACAGGTACATGTAAAAGTATGAGATTAGATCACTCCCTAACACCATACACAAAAATAAGCTCAAAATGGATTAAAGACCTAAATGTAAGGCCAGAAACTATCAAACTCTTAGAGGAAATCATAGGCAGGACACTCTATGACATAAATCACAGCAAGATCCTTCTTGACCCACCTCCTAGAGAAATGGAAATAAAAACAAAAATAAATTAATGTAACCTAATGAAACTTCAAAGCTTTTGCACCGCAAAGGAAACCATAAACAAGACGAAAAGACAACCCTCAGAATGGGAGAAAATATTTGCAAATGAAGCAACTGACAAAGGATTAATCTCCAAAATTTATAAGCAGCTCATGCAGCTCAATAACAAAAAAACAAAAAACCCAATCCAAAAATGGGCAGATCTAAATAGACATTTCTCCAAAGAAGATATACAGACTGCCAACAAACACATGAAAGAATGCTCAACATCATTAATCATTAGAGAAATGCAAATCAAAACTACAATGAGATATCATCTCACACCAGTCAGAATGGCCATCATCAAACAATCTAGAAACAATAAATGCTGGAGAGGGTGTGGAGAAAAGGGAACCCTCTTGCACTGCTGGTGGGAATGTGAATTGGTATAGCCACTATGGAGAACAGTATGGAGGTTCCTTAAAAAACTACAAATAGAACTACCATATGACCCAGCAATCCCACTACTGGGCATATACCCTGAGAAAACCATAATTCAAAAAGAGTCATGTACCAAAATGTTCACTGCAGCTCTATTTACAATAGCCCGGAGATGGAAACAACCTAAGTGTCCATCATCGGATGAATGGATAAAGAAGATGTGGCACATATATACAATGGAATATTACTCAGCCATAAAAAGAAATGAAATCGAGCTTTTTGTAATGAGATGGATAGACCTAGAGTCTGTCATACAGAGTGAAGTAAGTCAGAAAGAGAAAGACAAATACCGTATGCTAACACATATATATGGAATTTAAGGGGAAAAAATGTCATGAAGAACCTAGGGGTAAGACAGGAATAAAGACACAGACCTACTAGAGAATGGACTTGAGGATATGGGGAGGGGGGAAGGGTAAGCTGTGACAAAGCGAGAGAGAGGCATAGACATATATACACTACCAAACTTAAGGTAGATAGCTAGTGGGAAGCAGCCGCATAGCACAGGGAGATCAGCTCGGTGCTTTGTGATCTCCTGGAGGGGTGGGATAGAGAGGGTGGGAGGGAGGGAGACACAAGAGGGAAGAGATATGGGAACATATCTATATATATAACTGATGCATTTTTTGGTAAAGCAGAAACTAACACACCATTGTAAAGCAATTATACTCCAATAAAGATGTTAAAAAAAAAAACTTCAGTGTAAAAACAAAAAAAATAATAACTTAAGTTTCGTCTCTATTTCTACTACCTGTGTTTATAGATGAAATGCTAATAAGCAGACAAGAGTCATATAGGTCAACTAGAAGAATATAAGAAAAGAGATGAGCATACTCAGAAAAGAATATTCATTCCCCAAATAAATAAGAATCAACTGCACTTCCTATTATAAGAACAGAGTGGGGGAAAAAAACTTTACATTGTGGTAATTATAAGTGATATGCCATCAGATCAAAAGCTATTATTTTTCACGAGGCCAATAAATAGTTTTCCTCTTATTTATCAACCTCAATCTAAGTTATATGATGCTAAGCATTGTACTGCAAAGGATTGCAGAACCAAGGACATGGATGGAGGGAGAGTGGTAGCGTATCTTCCTCTGTCTAGAGTTTTGAGAATAGCCTCATTCATAATAAATTGCTTGAACCATTTCATGTCCATCATGCTCACTTAATTCATGTAAACTTTACCTTTGAGCCAAGCATACCTTCTGTTTCTGGGATGTAGATTACCATTGACCATCCACGTCCTGCTCCCCACCTCCACTAATGCAACTGCCCCTGCAGATTCCCAGAAAATGGCACTCACTCCCAAAGGAGGACAGCAGCCATGAGAGAAGCTACATGGGAAGTTCAATCCAGAAAAGGAAGCAGAGAAGACAAGACAGCAAAGCTCCATGGGAACAGTCAGAGATGGTCACAGCTTTGAAGGGAGCTTATCATTCTTAGGGGGAAAACGAATAATGCAAGTTGGATGTCCCTGAAATCTTTGCCTGGTGACTCACCTTCATAAGGATTGACCCAGCTTGCCTACGGATCTACTTATGGGCCAGGGAAGAGGATAACATGGGCTTCTATAGACAGTATAAAGTGAGACTCTACCTGACAGCTTCTGGAAGACAATTATTTGTACAAAGCAGTAGCTGTTCTATGAAAGGTCAATGCTAGACAAATATGCATTCAACAAACATGTTTACCCAGTGCCTAGGTAATGAAAGAATATATGTATTATTATTATGATGATGATGATCATCTATACCAGACTGCACTCTGACACAGACCTCTGCCTTGACACTACTCCTGGCCCTCTGGAGATTTGCTCAGACTATCAATCTGGCTTATCAGAGCGGGAACCCAACACTTCTCTCAAAGAAGAAGGAGAACTTGCACAATTACTTCTCTCACAGCAACAAGGATCACTTCATATTCCAGAGGAGTAGTTTCCCTCTTGTGGCTCAGCACATAGCTCCCAAAGTGTGTTTACTCACTAGGCTCTCCTGAGCATCCATTTCTTTAACAAGTGCTTTGCCCTTACAGGGCTGATGCAGACAGATGTGTAAGGGCCTCTCACCGATGTGCCTTAGATCTTGAATGTCCTTCCAAACAAATGCCCAGTACCCGAAAGCCCATTTATTGTAGAGACAAATGCATTTGTTCCTACTGTAGAGCTACAGGCGAAGCCCAGCAGTTTGGAAACAAGTAAAGGAAAAACTATGTCCTGTGTACGGTTTCAGTCAAAGTAACAAGACCAACCAAGTAACAAGTCCAAA
Source organism: Delphinapterus leucas (assembly GCF_059928025.1). Taxonomy (NCBI): domain Eukaryota; kingdom Metazoa; phylum Chordata; class Mammalia; order Artiodactyla; family Monodontidae; genus Delphinapterus; species Delphinapterus leucas. The sequence continues at coordinate 8,674,446 of NC_143146.1, forward strand.
CAAATTTACACCAAAGACCTCCTTCACCAATTTTAACATGTGTGTGCATACAGCTTGTAAAAAGAAAAAATCTGTTTCGAAGACCGAATCTTCATCTTGCAAGTACCCAATCTAAGTAACCACTTATTTATGTTAATTTAATAAATCCTTGATAATATCCATGTGTGATTTGTACCTGCATTTCTATGACTTGAATACTGAAACAATGCCTTTATTATTTTTTAATGTTCCTAGACTATTTACCTTCATAATTGCCTTTTTTTTTCTATTTTCCTTTGTAAGCTAAATTCTAACTTCACCACTCCCAGCCTGTGTGGCCTTGATCAAGTCACTTCCCCTCCTTCTGCCTCAACGTCTTTACCTATGAAGTTAGAATATAATAGCCCCAAACCCCTAGGGTTGGTGAAAGGATGGAACGTGGTGATACATTGAGAAGCACAGAGACCTGGGACATTTTCAGTTTGAATATCCATTCAGGGAGAGATCAAAGCCTCAGGTGACAATATCTGAAATTTCAATATTACAAAGTGAACATTAAAGAAGTATTAACTTTTGTTATTGTCACCCAAGGGCCCAGCACCCGATAGTAGCATGTTCAAGGCATCCAAATCCTAGACATTTTTATCTCAGTAAATAATTTCCCATCCATGATATTCCCATCATTAGCTGACTCCTGACTTTCTAGACTTTCCCTCTTTTCTGGTACCTGGTCCTGATGACAATTCGGCTCCTGCGGTTTCACTTTTCAAATTCCCTGTAGGGAAGGTTTTGTCCTCTGGCTTCCTTCTCTTTTAACTGTCTTGAGTTGTGCGATGCCTGTCCTCCAGTGCCTCCCTCATGACACCCTTGCCTTGCCAAAGGTAACTAGCCAATGAGAAATAAGTACCTGGCAATGGAGGCACTGGCTCAAGTGCATCCTGGGAGGGCCTCCTGAGTGGGACCAGGTGAATCACAGAAATGCACCTTTGGAGCTTGTTTGAACTCAGTCTTTCTTCCAGCACTTTGTGGTTGAAAGAGTGATCAAAAACATTTTATAATGAAAGCAACATTACATAGAAGTAGAGAGAAAATTAGCCATCAACTAGATGCAATCTTGGCACGTGCTCTAATCCTGTTCCGCTTTCTTGCTTCCCAGAAAGCCTAGAAGGGAGCAAGTGTTTCAAAGAGAAGCGAGACACACCTAAACCAGAAGCAGCAATGAGCTGACTGGTTCAGACCAGCCAGTCCCCCGTGAATGCCAGCATCAGGCTCCACAGCTTAGGCTCTCAGATCTCCACCCCTAGTGCCACCAACCTCCTTTGGGGCTTCTTCAAAGCTCTTCTCAAGTTCGTCCCCACCTGCCTGTCCAGCCCTGTCTCCTTTGATTACCTCCATACATAATACGCTCCAGCAAGGTTGGAATATTTGATGTTCCCCTGTGATCTTTCTCAGTGATGTGTAATATTGTTTCCACCAGAAAGTTATTTACCCCCATCTTACTCATTTTCCACATCAAATTTTACTTTCCCCCCTGACCACAATCACCGTGTCCTCCCACTCTCACCACAAGATATAATCTCTCTCTATCAAACCTCTCTTAAAACTGTGGGTATACCTCTCCTTGGGCCCTATTCCATTCTGCTCTATGCTATAATCATTCACATATTGAATTTTTTGTCTTGCCACCATTAAACCATATTCAGCTTCAAGGTAAAGACGGTATCATTGTATCCCCTGCCCTGCCTAAAACAGAGCTGGGCATGCTGAAAGCCCTGAGTAAATATTTTTGAAGTTGAATTGAAGATTGTATTATGGATAGATATCCTTTGATTTACTTTATATTTATTTAAAGTTATTTTGTTTCATTTTGCAAATATTACTGACTCTATCAACTTAATATTTATCTTTCCCTTTTGTTCCTCTTACTGGCAATGAACAATATTCTCTACAGAGTGTGTATATATGAAACCCACAAAGAAAAACGAAAGCGAGAGAGAGAAAAAAATAGAGAAAGAAAGAAAATGGTGAACCAACCCTTATGTTTACTCTCCATGTTTTATATTTCCAGATAAAAGTCCAACAGCACCTCCATGTTCTCTGATAACCTGTGTAATACACTAGGCTATGGCTCCACTAAAAAAAAAAAAACAATGTTTAAAAAGCAAGGTTATATTATTCTTTGAGACCATACTTCTCAATTATCCTTTGGTTTGTCTCTAGATCGTCTTCCATCCCCATGAAGTTTAGTGTTCTCTCCCTTTTTCCATTGTAAACAATTTGCTTCACAAATGCAGAATGAAGTTAGGTTTAATCATAGAAGGTTATGAATGCTGGTAGAAAATAAATCATCTCTCTTTATCCTCCCTGTGCTTTGCTTCCTGGTCTCTGTGGCTTCTTCTTTCTGGATCTGTGCCTCTTCAATGCCTTAAGGTCTAAAAGTTGAAAAGTGGCAAAGATGAGAAGAATTTTTGTTAATGAGAACAATTGGGTACTGTGACTTTGTAGTCAATGTTCTCAATACAAAGCAAAAGAATGCTAATTTCACAGCTAGCTTAAATGTTTCATCTTGTTGTTCAACAGGAACACCTGGAAGAATGTACTGTTTTTGTTCAAATAGATTTTTATAAGGCCCAACATAGCCCAGCATATTATGATGAACAAAAGGTTTTGAATAAAGACAGTATGGTAAAGATAAAAATTGTCAATATTTTGTTTTCCAGATTATTTAAAAAACATTGAATCACAGAACCAGTAAAGGAAAAGAAAGAAAGAAAGAAAGAAAGAAAGAAAGAAAGAAAGAAAGAAAGAAAGAAAGAAAGAAAAGAAAGAAAGAAAAGAAAGAAAGAAAGAGAAAGAAAGAAAGAAAGAAGAGGGAGGAAAAGGAAAGAAAGGGAAAGAAAAGAAAAGGAAAGAAGAGAAAAAATGCTGATATGGGAGAATTAACACAAGCTGTCTTTTATAGTAAGTAAATTGAAAGAGCAAAGACTTTCAACTAACTTCCACAGTACCTGTCAAAGTCCAGGGTTGAGTCTATCTAAAGAAAACAATATGGTCAGTTTCTACATTAAAGAGCTCTAATAAAGCCATCTGAAATGTCTAAATGTTTGTTCATTGTGACTCACGTTTTTCCTGAACACCCCGTCATGTACCTAACTGTTGTATAGTCAGCAACATATAAGGTATCTTTCCAGGTGCAATGACCAAAAGGCTAAGTGTCTTGGAAACCTTTTGTCTTCTACCTTCTACAGCACTTGTGCTGAAGGGAAGAGAATGAGGTGGGTGAAGGGTGTTCAGAAACTAGAATATATATTTTTTAAAAGTAAATCAGTGAGGAAGAAGAGGTACATTGGAGACATTTTCCTCCATCACAATTCTCCATTCAGATATTCCTATTCAAAGACTCAAATTCTCTTAAAAGCAAAATTTCTCCCTATTTTTCTCTTGCCATTTCCTTAAGATTCCATCTATTCTCTATACCTCTTATTTGGGTTGCTGGATTTTGCAAACAAATATACAGGATGTCCAGTTAAGTTTGAATTTCAGGTAAATAACATAATTTTTTAGGACAAGTACATTCCATGAAAGATTGGGAAATCTTACACTAAAATAAAAACCTCATTGTTTATCTGAAATTCAAATTTAAACAATGAATCATTTTTTAGTATAAGTATGTCCCAAATATTAAACAGGACATAATTATACTGAAAAATTATTTGTTGTTTATTTGGAGCTCAAATTGAACTGGACTTCCTGAATTTTATCTGGCAACTTGGCTCTTATGTAAAATCTTCCATTATTCAAGCCCAGATCAAATCCTATTTCTTCAGTGAATGTTTCCATACCTATCTTATTTTGAAGGGATTTGTGCATTTATCCATCACCCCCCCAATCAACAAATATATACTGAACACCTGTTTTCCTCCAAGAACTGTGTTAAGGTCTATAGCTAAAAGGCAGAGGGTGGCCTGGAAGGCAGCAACAATGACACAAGGGAACAGGTGCCATAGAAAGAGATGCAAAGGGTACCAAGGGAAACCCCCAAATGAGCCTCCTAGAAGGACATCTCTTTTATCTCCTTTCTAACTGTATCTTGTCCAAAGCCAAACACTGTTCACATCCCTGGTTACTACCAGACAACAGCACATCTGCTTGATCTGAGAAAAGAGAGTCATGAAAAGCTTTTTAAGTAACTGTTTAACTTAAGGTTAATTATCATGTAATTAAAATAAGTAAAAATATCCTTACACATTTGGTAAAAAAATTTAGAGAAAACCAAACATGGTGCACAGAGATATACTTAGGATGGGGTATTGCAACGTTATTACAAACCTAAGTATGCTGAATGCTCTAAAGTTTTAGTGACTTGATGAATATTAAAAATATCCATTTTTCGGGCTTCCCTGGTGGCGCAGTGGTTGAGAGTCCGCCTGCCGATGCAGGGGACACGGCTTCGTGCCCCGGTCCGGGAGGATCCCACATGTCGCGGAGCGGCTGGGCCCGTCAGCCATGGCCGCTGAGCCTGCGTGTCCGGAGCCTGTGCTCCACAACGGGGGAGGCCACAGCAGTGAGAGGCCCGTGTACCGCAAAAAAAAAAAAAAATCCATTTTTCCATTTGCATAGAATGAGGATACTTAAAACATAAAAGATTAATTTGGAAGCACTCCAAACCTTCATTCTCTAAAGTAGGCTCTGCATGTTCCCACTTTTTGATGGCCAGGGTTTGTAGCAAATATGTCATGATTCAAATTTCAGCTACCTGGGATACCAGTGGGAACCAGAGATAAAACATTTTTACCATGGAAAGAGATGAGGAACTGACAGTACTCATGAAGAGGTTTTCATCTTCAGGAAATCATCTTGGTCTATGAATAACAGAGGTGGTGGTGGTATGGTCTCAGTGTTTATGTCCCACTTAGTTTAATGCAGTAAATCAGGGGAAGTATAATCTTTGCTAATAAGTTAAGGTGTTAAGCAAAATTGTTGGGAAGAGCTGTTTGTCCCCACATGGCATACGGATACCAAAGCTAAGACTTCATTAACTGTGAAATATAGTCTATGGCTGCTTTCATTTCAGAGTCAGAAATGGGAAGGAATCATAGCAAATTTTGTTTAATACTCATATAAATCACATTTTGAAATCTCAAAAATACACAAAATCGTCTTACTTTGGGTAAATTTTCCAACATATAAATTAGGATGAACTTCATATATAATTGATAATAAATAGTATGACATTTAGAAAAAGATAAAATGTCAACAGAGACATCTAGAGCGAACACATCACAAAAGCCTGTGTTTATCACAATAAAAGATAAATAGATTTGGGGGAATAATAGAATCTCAGAGGTTGAAAGAATTTTAAAGGTTATCTAGTTCACTCACCCTGAGTTTTAATATACTCTCCAGTATCTTCTCCCGAATCTGGCTTAAGTATGAGTGACTGTACAGTGTCACCCAGGAGTTTGTAGCCTGTTTCCACTCAAAATCATCACTGAGACTGACTTATTGAGAAAAAGCAAGAAAATGGGACCAAGATGGGGAAGGGACTTTGAAAGCACCTGTTATCCACCAATTCCACAACAAATAATCCTTTTTGTCTCTCTTTCAACTACCACCCACTTTGTCTTCCAACCTTTAGAAAGAGAACATGGGCCCTTGGAGAAGTACTGGGAAGCATGGATGGGAAAACTGGTAAGAAAGGAGAGTGAGGGTAAAAACAGGCGTGAGGGTCAGTGGGAACAGTGCACAGTCCTGAAGGAGGACAGCAAGTGTCTTCACCTTAGTCTGAAGCTGGGGAAAAGCAGTGTGATCAGAGACTTTTCTTTAATTGTGGTAAAACACGCATAACATAAAATTTACCATCTTAAACCGTTGTCATTTAATAATAGTCCATCATCGTGGTTCATACGTCATTCTCTTGTGAGTTGTTTTAAGGTGTCAGTCTTTGAAAAGTTGATGAACTCCAACCACCCTGCACCAGCAAACCAGAAGATAAGACTCTCACAGGGGCATCTCCCCAAAATTCTGCCACTAACGGCATATTCCATGTGCAGCTGAGCTCTGTCACAGGCTTATCTTTGGTATCTAACTTCCACGTAGGGTCAAAGGATATCTATCTATTTATCTATCTATCTATCTATCTATCTATCTATCTATCATCTATCTATCTATCATCTATCTATCTATCCAGCAATAATAAAGAATGAATCTCAGTGGGAAGATCCACCACAAGCTATGAAAGTCAAATTTATTTCAACCTGAAATAAAGGATAGAAACTGGGACAGTACAGGATAAAAGCTTAAGTTGGGAAATGGTCACAGTCATTAAAACCAGGACACCCAATACAAATGAAGAAATAATTTAGACAGTCCCAAGCCATGACAGGCAGGGCTGGAAAGAAGCAACAGCATGAATTAGGACAGATGTGCCTTTGACACCCTTCATCCCTCCCCAGTCAGCAAAAGAATCCTGTCCACCATTTTCACCCCATTGTCCCTTGATGTTGAACCTTTCTTCCATCCCCTTTTAGGTGCAACTCTCAGAAAAAATACATATAAAATCAATCACTTACACCTTAACGTGAATTTTATTCTACTCAGTAGGCTCTGAGGATTACTCATATGTTAAGCCCTACCTTCTATGATTAGGCACCATAATGAATTGAGTCCCTGGAAATAACCATAGAGGTATTTAAGCGGTCAGATGGCAGGGGAACCAAATGAGGTAATCAATAGGTGTGCTAGGCCCAGGTAGGCTAAGTAGGTTCAGAATCAGAAACCCAGGCAAGCCAGAAGCTCAGTTTAGAGCCTGGTTCTGACCTCTCTGGCTGGATTTTGTAACAGACATCAGTCATTGACTGCAGCTTTTATTTTGTTTTCTGAGGTTTTGTCTGTTTGTGGTTTTGGTCTGTCTGACATCTTGAGGGTCGCTGGTGAGGTTGGGGTGAGGAGCGGAGTGTATTATTCCTTCTCTAAGAGAAAAAGACAGGGATGACAAGGGTTCTGAAGCCTAGTTTTAACCAGTTATTATAGCATCTATAGCCACCTCCAAAAAGACCTGGGGTAGTCATACACACAAAACACAAGGACGGGGCTTCCCTCGTGGTGTAGTGGTTGAGAGTCCGCCTGCTGATGCAGGGGACACGAGTTCATGCCCCGGTCTGGGAAGATCCCACATGCCGAAGAGCGGCTGGGCCTGTGAGCCATGGCCACTGAGCCTGTGGGTCCGGAGCCTGTGCTCCACAACGGGAGAGGCCACAACAGTGAGAGGCCCGTGTACTGCAAAAAAAAAAACAAAAAAAAACAAGGACTCACAAAATTACATTGAATGACTTTAATACTTTGTTCCACAACTCATAATCTAAAATAACTCAGTATGCCACCTCTGCCCTGTTGCTATCTGCACCTATTTTAATGGTTGTTCTCTGTTACTTTAAAAATCCACAGAAAGACGAACCCAAGCATGCCAAAAGAAGGAAAGAATGTAGTCCTAAGACCAGCTTTGAAAAAACAATGTAAAAGGCAAGAGCCATAAACAAAAGTTGGCCCAGGCCATCTATTCTACCTTCCTCATTCTGTGGCCATCACCCTGGTTCCTACTCAGTAGTGCAATCCCTCTGCAACATCCTGAGTTATATAGAAACCCAAAAAGTGGCCAACAGCTTGGAATAAAGATGGAACTCTTATAGTAAAAACAAACAAACAAAAAAACCTCAAAAATTATTTTGCCACACAGGCAACAAAAATTCAAAATGCTCTCCTCAATAATTATCAAATGTTAAGATAATTCTCAGTGAAACAGATGGAATAAATTATAGTTAAATATTTAAACATTTATTGGGGCTGCAGCAACTTTCCAGACAGTCCAAAATCCCAGAGTAATATTCCTCAAGATGTAGGGGATTTTTTGGAGTTCTTACCACATCTGAGAAGCTCTGCTATTTCTATTAGGTCCTCAGGAACAGGAAAGGGCATTCTGATGGGTGACTTCCAAATCAATGAGATTTTTCTGTTTGTGGAAACAAGATATGCCACAGGAAAATCAAACTCCTATGTGAGTAAACTATGGTGTCTCACATTTCTTTATGGGAATTGACATCCATTGATTTTTTGAAAGTATACATTTAACCGGAACTCAGGAATGTTTTAAACAAGGCTTTCTCACGCAGTATCATCAGCTTCAGCCACTCTATAATTAGATTCAATTAACGTGTCCCAAATGTCAGAGGGGTTGGCAATAGTAACAACATTTAGTACAGTTAATGCGTAAAAATTAAAATGTTTGCTCTCCATAACATTGAATTACATATCATATGCCTCTTTACTTCTCTAATTTTTCTTCCTAGGAACCTTGAGAATTATGGTTTCTTGTAGTGGGTCATACATTGTGACATATTTTAAAGACAAGTTCACTAGTAGATTACATAGTATGAAGACAGAAAAACCAACTCATAATAGAAGTGAGAAGTTTCCATATCCAACCCCTCTTTCTTGTCAATTGCCTGGTTGGAATTAAGCTTCCTGGAAGAGATCACCTTTGAGGATGACAGAAGAGTAGTCTGAAAAGATGAAATATAATATTCCTCAAGCTATGTAATAGCAACCTCCAGATCTGTCAAATAAGAAGTATAAAATAAAATAAAATCTAAGTACAATCATGCCTATAATATTTAGGGGATTCATAAGCATGAGGAAAATACCATGTTAAGAGTGCAAGACAGAAAGCAAACAGCAATAAACTATAGTGTGAGGTTTCAGGTTAGTACAACACACTCTGCCACATTATTTTCAGAATAAAGTTTACACATGAATTACTAACTCCAAATAGACTAATTCATTGACAGAAATAAATTCACATACAAATATTAATCAATAAAAGAGAACAAAAAGAAGGGAGAAGTAAATAAATATTTAATAATTTGTCAACATAAATGTACCAATGTTACCACAAAGTAAGCAATTTTGAACAACATTCCAATGAGATTAAAATAAGTGTCAACACCTTTTTAAAATCTGCTTGAGGATAAGAGAGCTGATAAGACAAGGAATGTAGAGCTGCAAGGAGGTTAAACAAGTACTGGTGATCACATTCCCCCAAGGCTGGAATTCTAAAAGAGAACATAGAAAGGATTGGCTGCACGGTTGACACTTTTTAGGGATGGAACACTGTGCTCAGAGTCTAGCGCATAAAAAATAACCAAGAACTTAAGAATACAGGACAAACTAAAGCCCAGTGGGAGAAAAAAAAGGCACCAGAATCAGATGCATGGTGGTTCCAAATATTGGAGAGTCTGTATTTTAAAAGAAGTATGACTACTGTTTTCAACAAGATTGCAAACAATTGATAGTTATGATCTGAGAACTGGCCAATTTCAAGATAATGAAAATTCTAAAAATAAAAGGCACAATTAGGTAGATATGAAATTAGGTAGATATGAATCAGTTTAGCAACAGAACAAACACAGCTAAATGAAAAGAGAATTGGTGAACTGGTAGATAGACCAGAAGAGAAGATTCAAAATAAAGGTTAGAGAAAACATTATAGAAAATATATGAGAGAATAAGCAATTCAGAAGGCACAATAACGAGACCTAAAATATATGTAATTTGTGTCTGAGAAAAAATAGGACAGAAGTAATATTTGCAAAAGACAATGGCTGACAGCTTGCCAAAATTGAGGAAAGATGTCAAACAACATATTTAAGAATACTATAAAGTCCAGGCAAGATAAATAAAAAATATATGTAAATACAACATATAAAATGCTGACAACCAAAGACAAAGAGAAAATATTAAAATCAGGGAGATGGGGGAGGGAAAAAGGCAAATACTTTCAAAAGTACAACAATAAGATTTACAGTTAATTCTCAACAAATGCAATGAAATTCAGAAGAAAATGGAATAATTTCAAAGCTCTGAAAGCAGGTAACTGCTGAAATAGAATTTCACATCTAGTTTAAATATCCTGCAAGAATGAAGATGAAAATCAAAACTAGAAGAATTTTGTTAGAAGCTCCTCCTTAAAGAAAATGTTGAGTGCTGTTTGCAGGCAGAAAGAAAATCATCCCAGATGGAAGCTCAGAAATGTAAAAAAAAAAAGTAAATAGAAAGATTACAAATAAAAGAATACAAAAAGATGTACTATGCAAGCAGTAACAAGAAGAAATTTATCATAGTCATATTAAAAATTGAGAAAATTTATTTTTTGACAAAACGTATTACCAGAGATAGAAACAGCTGTAATAAAGAAATGTTTATATCATTAAGAAGACATAATTTTTTTGTGTGTGTGTGGTATGCGAGCCTTTCACTGTTGTGGCCTCTCCCGTTGGCTCAGCGGCCATGGCTCACGGGCCCAGCTGCTCCGCGGCATGTGGGACCTTCCCAGACCAGGGCACGAACCTGTGTCCCCTGCATCGGCAGGCAGACTCTCAACCACTGCGCCACCAGGGAAGCCCAGAAGACATAATTTGAGATTTCTATAATTTAATAAAATAGCTCACAATACATTAAAACAAAGCTGATAGAACTTTAAGAAGGTGTAAGTATATGCACAATTATCATAGGATATTTTAACGTACCTCTCTATATAACTAATAGAACAAGCAGACAAAAAATATGGTGGAAATACAGAATATTTTAAAAATATGATTAACAAATGTGACCTAAATAACACTATAGTCAAAATTGCAGGGTACAAATTCTTATCCAGTGCACACAGAACATTTACCAAAATGGAACATAGGCTCATTCATTAAACAAATCTCAACAAATTTCAAACGATTAAAGCAAAACATGTCCCTTAACCACAATGCAAGCTATAAATTTCTTAAAAAGATAATTAGGAAACTCTATATATTTGGTAAATATTAATATATACCTCTAAATAAACCTTGTATCAAAGAAGAAATTTTTAAAAAATTAGAAAACATTTGCCACCTAAACATGCCTCCCTAAAGACCATAGTATGGTTTTGCTTCTTTTTTGCATTTTAAATAAATAAAATCACAGACTATGGGTTCTGGTAATGGCAGAGTGGCTCATGGTGAGCTCATCCTCCTACAGATATCAATTATAAATTTTGGCAAAAATATTAAAAAGAACTATTTGAAGGTAATGAATAGCCACCAAAGGCAGGAAGAAACCAAAAGATATTTGATTTTTGATTAAAAAAAAAAAAAAGAAAGGAACCACCTGGGTGAGATCTATGATGACAAAGCTTCTTTCTGAAGGCAGCCATCTGTCCATGCAGTGTGGTGTAGAATTAAAGCAGAAAGCCACACAGGCTTGAGATGTCAGAGAAAAAGAAATTGGGATTGCCAGAGAATCTAAAAGTTAAGGGAAAATCCTAGGAAGAAGGAAGACATAGGGAGATTTCCCCAGTTCTCCAAATAATCTTCCCGAAATCCTTGGCTAACTCCTCAACAGCTTATGTGCAGGGGAGCCACCGAGGAGCGAGGCCGAAAGACAGAGCTGGGAGTCTGAAAGAGGTGGGCATAGTTTTCAGCTTCTGCCCACCACAGAAGAAACAACTTTCGATTTGAGTTCCTACAAATTAGAAGGGTTTTGTAAACACTTCAGACTTCCCATCAAAATCAAAGAAGAGCCATGCCTCAAAAATAAAATCTATGTCTCAAGACTAAGAGTCTAGCCGTTAAGATTAGACTAAGTATGAAACGAAGAGCCTCACTCTTACAAAATGAAAAGCCGATACAAGTTCAATGTAATAAGCCAGTAATTTAACTGTCTACTGGGTCAATAAGAAACACTCTTCAGAAGAAGATCCTATAATTAAGGTCTCTGCAACATGTAATGTACAATATCCAGTACACACTTGAGAAAATAAAACCTAGACATGTGAAGAAACAGGAAAATGTAACCCATACTCAAGCAAAAATGTAATGATGCCTAGAAAAGACCTCAAAATGTGACATTTAGTCTCAAAAACTAGTAAAGTCCAGCACCCTTCCTCAAATAAAAAAAAGTCTAGAAACAAACAGGTTGGATACATAACCCAAAGGTAAGAATTTCAACATGTAGTATCCCATCAATGGGTGAATAGATGAAGAAGTTATGTATTCATATATATATATATATATATATATATATATATATATAATGGACTAGGAATAGTACTCAGCCATAAAAAAAAAGAAATCTTGTCATTTGCAGCAACATGGATGGACCTTGACAGCATTATGCTAAGTGAAATAGGCCAGATGGAGAAAGACAAATAATGTATGATTTCACTCATATGTGGAATATAAAAAACTCATAAACAAACAGAATAACAAAATAAATGAATAAAGCAAAACAAACAAGCAGATATAGAGAACAGGGTAGTGGTTACCAGAGGAGAGTGGGCAGGGGAGAGGATGAAGTGGGTAAAGGGCATCAACTGTATGAAAATAAATTTTTAGGGTGAGTGCACTGTAGGATATGCAGAAGTAGAAATATCATGTACAAATGAAACTTATACAATGTTATAAAACAATGTTACCTCAATAATTTTTTTAAAACAAGAATATTTTACCTAGTCAAGTTGCTCTTCCAATAGGCAGGCAAAAAGGTATTCATTCTCAAACAGGAAAGAACAGGGGATGAGCCTTTCTGGATAAAACTAATCAATTGAATACACACAATTAAAAAGATAAATCAAAATCCAAAAATCATAAAAGGAGAACTCAAATAATCTGTGATGAATTAAAATTGGCCACAATTTCTTTTGTCATTTCCCCCAACGAAAGATGAAGGTTTGGGCTTCCCTGGTGGCGCAGTGGTTGAGAGTCCGCCTGCCGACGCAGGGGACACGGGTTCGTGCCCTGGTCCGGGAGGATCCCGCATGCCGCGGAGCGGCTGGGCCCGTGAGCCATGGCCACCGGGCCTGTGCGTCCGGAGCCTGTGCTCCGCAACGCGAGAGGCCACAGCAGTGAGAGGCCTCCGTACCGCAAAAAAAATGATGAAGGTTTTTCTTCCCTACCTGGAATCTGCATCAGAAACGGCGCTGTGCCAGTTCCAGACAGATTTCAAGGGGACTGGGATGCTTTCTCTCAGAACCCAAGCGTCACGATGCGAGAAAGTTCTAGCCACATGGAGCGGCAGTGTGTAACTGTTACAGGCAACAGCTCCAGCTGAGCTTCCAGCCAACAGCCAGCATGTGAATGATCCATCCTAGATGCTGTAGTCAACCACAGAAGCATGGGAATTAATGTTATGGTTATTGTTTGAAATCACTAAGCTGTGGGATATTTTGTTACACAGCATTTTAAAAAAAACTAAAACACTAATATAGAAGAATTGATAGTAAGCACTAAATCCATTTTTTAAAAATCTAAACATCCATGAAACATAATTATAAAGCAGGATGTAAATATTATAATGACTGCAATGAGTAAAAGAATATTATGACTCATCATGGCTCATACTTCATTTCGACTATAAGCCAACATCCTTACAATGGCTTACAGGGCTCTGCTTGGTCAGCCCTTCCAATCTGTAAACTTCTGCCCTCTTCTGTTCCTCTCTTATTCACTCACTCCTGTCCAGCCCTGCTGGCCTCCTCACTGGTCCTAGAACTGCCAGGCATGGCTGAGGGATTTAATCTAGGTTTCCTATGGCTAGAATGGGTACACCAGCTATCTGACTCCACTCACATCTTTTCTGCAATCTTGCCTTCAAAACGAATTATTCAAGAGAATAACCTTCTCTCAACACCCATACCTGGCACTCCAACTCCTTCTTACCCTTTGTTTTTCTGTTTTTATTTACTAAATTATCATCATGTTTAATTTCATTATTTATCTTCTCTCTCCCTCTGACCATACTACAAGCTCCACAAGGACAAAAATCTATTCATTCTATTCATGGACATATCCCAAACACCTAGAACAGTTCCTGGCTGATAGTAGGTGATCAAATATATATTAAGTTATACAGTCGGAAGCTGGCAGATTGAGAAGAAATGTGAGAATGCTGATTTTTCCTATCTTTTATGCTAGGGAGTCAAAATTGCATAAAATTCATTATGAGTTTTTAAATGCATTCAATGTCTTATGCTTTCCATAATACCCTCTCAATATTTACTTGAAATCCTTTATTTTACATTTTTCTGATAAACTCATATGAAATCACTTTAATGCATCTAATTTTTACAAGAGTGTGCATACATGATCTCATTTTTATAAGCTTATCTCTTTCTGTGCCAACAGAAAGACCTTACCCTTCCCTCAGCTTATCTGCATGGGGACACATTTGACCTGATGCTCATTTAATATTAACAAAGGTTATTTCTGGAGGCTGGTATTTGGACATTTTTCTTACTTCCTTCTTTGAACCTGTTTGCATTAATCGAATTCTTTATAATAAATATTTATCAGTTGTAAAAATTATAAAGTTAAATTTAAAAGATAAATTACTTACTGCTTAATGAGGTATCTGTACCCAAATGTCCCCAAGGTAGCTCATATTCAACATGTACCAAAAAAACTGACTATCCTCATCCTATTTACCCCAAGCTTGTTTTCTTGTGCTTCATTGAGGATGAGGCCTGCTTATCAAATTGCAACTTGAAATTTAAATCTCTCTTTGACTCTGTCTTAACAAGGCACCTAGTTACCAAGCGTTCTTTGTTTATAATTTTAATTAGTGTCTCAGATCCATGTCTGCTCCTCAATTCCATTGCTGTGATCAAAACCCCTGTGCAGGAAGCAGTCCAAATTCCTTCATACATCACTGAAATATCTGATCATTTGTCCTTAATAGCTTTTCCTCTCTGTCATTGTCTCTCCCCAGCCTAAGCACCCCTCCTGAATTCTTAAAAGCCTGGACAATTTGCCTATATGTAGGCTTTCCTGTATTTTATTAGTTTTGTTTTCTCCTCTCTTTGTATTTACTCAAGTATCCTTCGGAAAGTCGAGTGTTTCAAAGTGCAAAGGAAAACAAGCAAAGATTGTCTGTCTGTTTTGTTGTCTTGGTTTCCCCCCAACCTAGAAGTTTGACAGGAGCTAGAGTACATGAAGATGGTGAAGAGGTGGTGAACCAAAGGGAGAAAATCTGAGAAAGAAGACACATCAAAGGGCATATTCCAGTGTTAACGTCATCTGCTTAATTAGCTGCCCCTGCCACTTGGAGAGGTCTATTGCCCGGATACCACTGCTCCAGGTTTGGTGGGTGTGTGTTTTATTAGAAAGCTTGGTACCCTGAACTTTGTTTTTCAAAGTACAATTGAACATGGCGTCCTGACATGATTGACATATAATTGGCATGCAATGGCCAGGCCCTGGGTCCTCTCTGAGGTCCAGGCAGCGGTGAAGCCACCTCCTAGGGCATCATCTCTCATGGGTCAGAGGTCAAGCTGTGGTGGACATGACCAGTTCTTTGAGGACCAGGAGAGACAACGGAAATCCAGGCACTTGTAGAGAAGCATCGGAAGTCAAAGTGAAACCATGTTCAAGGACTTGTGAGGTTGGGGCTGGCAATAAAGCTGAGGTCAAAGAGGGGTGGAGGAGAGTTGCTGGGCAAGGACAGTAGGTCCCAGTCACGTAGCAAACTGATAGGCGAGGCAGGGAGGAAAGGTGGAGATGACTGATACAATCAGGACACAGGAAGCTGCATATGGGCATCGACCATGGAAACCCCCATGACAGGGGTTATCACAGCCTGATACAAAGCACTAAGCAAAGGTCCAACTGAATGAGTGCAGGAAGAGAATATTCTCATGCATTTAGTTAGCAAGGACATCTTTCCTGACACCATTCTGGTGCCAAATATACAGTAATGAGTAAGCAAGAGCCATTCTCCAGAAGGAACTCATAGGGTTGGTGCTATGGATTAAATTGCATCCCCCCCAAAATTTGTGTGTTGAAGTTCTAACCCCCAGTACCTCAGAATGTGGCCTTATTTGGACATACAGTCTCTACAGATGATCAACTTAAGATGAGGTCATTAGGGTGGAGCCTAGTCTAATACAATTTATTTTTAGGTCTCATTTCAAGTTTTATTTTTTTACTTTTTAATTATGCTTTATTGCAGTAGAGTTGATTTACAATGTTGTGTTAGTTTCAGGTATACAGCAAAGTGAATCAGTTATACATATACATATATCCACTCTTTTTTAGATCCTACTCCCATATAGGCCATTATAGAGTATTGAGGTTCTTATTAGTTATCTATTTGGGGCTTCCCTGGTGGCGCAGTGGTTGACAGTCCACCTGCTGATGCAGGGGACACGGGTTTGTGCCCCGGTCCGGGAAGATCCCACGTGTCGCGGAGCGGCTGGGCCCATAAGCCATGGCCACTGAGCCTGCACGTCCGGAGCCTGTGCTCCACAACGGGAGAGGCCCACGTACTGCAAAAAAAAAAAAAAAAACTACAATGAGATATCATCTCACACCCGTTAGAATGGCCATCACCAAAAAATCTACAAACAATAAATGCTGGAGAGGGTGTGGAGAAAAGGGAACCCTCTTGCACTGTTGGTAGGAATGTAAATTGATACAGCCACTATGGAGAACAGTATGGAGGCCCCTTTAAAAACTAAAAATAGAACTACCATGCGACCGAGCATTCCCACTACTGGGCATATACCCTGAGAAAACCATAATTCAAAAAGAGTCATGTACCAAAATGTTCATTGCAGCTCTACTTACAATAGCCAGGACATGGAAGCAACCTAAGCGTCCATCAACAGAAGAATGCATAAAGAAGATGTGGCACATATATACAATGGAATATTACTCAGCCATAAAAAGAAACGAAATTGAGTTATTTGTAGTGAGGTGGATGGACCTAGAGACTGTCATACAGAGGGAAGTAAGTCAGAAAGAGAAAAACAAATACTGTATGCTAACACATATATATGGAAATCTAAAAAACAAACAAACAAAAAAATGGTCATGAAGAACCTAGGGGCAAGATGGCAATAAAGATGCAGACCTACTAGAGAATGGACTTGAGGATATGGGGAGGGGGGAGGGTAAGCTGGGACAAAGTGAGAGAGTGACATGGACATATATACACTACCAAACGTGAAATAGATAGCTAGTGGGAAGCAGCCACATAGCACGGGGAGATCAGCTTGGTGCTTTGTGACCACCTAGAGGGGTGGGATAGGGAGAGTGGGAGGGAGGGAGAAGTAAGAGGGAAGAGATATGGGGACATATGTATATGTATAACTGATTCACTTTGTTATAAAGCAGAAACTAACACACCATTATAAAGCAATTATACTCCAATAAAGATGTTAAAAACAAACAAACAAAAAGATAAAAATAAATAAATATATTACATGCCCCAACCAAAAGACACTGACTGGCTGAATGGATACAAAAACAAGACCCATATATATGCTGTCTACAAGAGACCCACTTCAGACCTAGAGAAACGTACAGATTGAAGATGAAGGGATGGAAAAAGATATTCCATGCAAACGGAAATCACAAGGAAGCTGGAGTAGCAATACTCGTATCCAATAAAATAGACTTTAAAATAAAGACTGTTACAAGAGATAAGGAAGGACACTACATGATAATCAAGGGATCAACCCAAGAAGAAGATATAACAATTATGTATGTTTTTGCACCCAACATAAGAGCACCTCAATACATAAGGCAAATGTTAACAACCATGAAAGGAGAAATCAACAGTATCACAATGATAGTAGGGGACTTTAACACGCCACTTACACCAATGGACAGATCATCCAAACAAAATAAATAAGGAAACACATGCTTTAAATGATACAATAGACCAGATAGGTTTAGTTGATATTTATAGAACATTCCATCCAAAAGTGGCAGAATACACTTTCTTCTCAAGTGCACACAGAACATTCTCCAGGATAGATCACATCCCGGGTCACAAATCAAGCCTTGGAAAATTTAAGAAAATTGAAATCATATCAAACATCTTTTCTAACCACAACACTCTGAGATTGGAAATCAATTACAGGAAAAAAAAATGCAAAAAACACAAATACATGGAAGCTAAACAGTGCGCTAGTAAATAACCAAGAGATTAAAGAAATCAAAGAAGAAATTATAAAAAATACATAGAAACAGATGAAAATGAAAACATGACCACTCAAAACCTATGGAACACAGCAAAAGCAGTTCTAAGTTCTAAGAGGAAAGTTTATAGCAATTCAATCTCACCTCAAGAAACAAGAAAAATCTCAAATAAACAATCTAACCCTACACTTAAAATAACTAGAGAAAGAAGAACAAAGAAAACCCAAAGTCAGTAGAAGGAAAGAAATCATAAAAATCAGAGCAGAAATGAATGAAACAGAAACAAAGAAAACAATAGCAAAGATCAATAAAACTAAAAGCTGCTTCTTTGAGAAGATAAACTAAATTGATAAACCCTTAGCCAGACTCATCAAGAAAAAAAGGAAGAGGATGCAAATCAATAAAATTAGAAATGAAAAAGGAGAAATCACAACTGACACCACAGAAATACAGAGGATTATAAGAGACTACTACAAATAACTATATGCCAATAAATTGGACAACCATGAAGAAATGGACAAATTCCTGGAAAGGTACAATTTTCAAAGACTGAACCAGGAATAATTAGAAAATATAAACAGACCTATCACAAGTAATGAAATTGAACCATAATTACAAATCTTCCCACAAACCAAAGTCCAGGACCAGATGACTTCACAGGTGAATTCTATCAAAAATTTAGAGAAGAGCTAACACTGATCCTTCTCAAATTCTTCCAAAAAACTGCAGAGGGAGAAACACTCTCAAATTCATCCTACGAAGCCACCATCACCCTGATACCAAAACCAGAAAAAGATATCCCAAAAAAAGAAAATTAGAGACCAATATCTCTGATGAACATAGATGCAAAACTCCTGAAAAAAATACTAGCAAACAGAATCCAGCAACACATTAAAAGCATCATGCACCATGATCAAGTGGTATTTATCCCAGGGATGCAAGGATTCTTCAGTATATGCAAATCAATCAATGTGATACACCACATTAACAAATTAAGGAATAAAAAACATAAGATCATCTCAATAGATGCAGAAAAAGCTTTTGACAAAATTCAACACCCAGTTGTGATAAAAACTCTCCAGAAAATGGGCATAGAGGGAACCTACCTCAACATAATAAAGGCCATATATGACAAACCCACAGCAAGCATCATACTCAATGGTGAAAAACTGAAAGCATTTCCACGAAGATCAAGAACAAGACAAGGATGTCCACTCTTGCCACCCTTATTCAACATAGTTTTGGAAGTCCTAGCCACGGTAATCAGAGAAGAAAAAGAAATAAAAGGAATACAAATTGGAAAAGAAGTAAAACTGTCACTGTTTGCAGATGACATGTTGCTATACATAGAAAATCCTAAAGATGCCACCAGAAAACTACTAGAACTAATCAATGAATTTGGTAAGGTTTCAGGATACAAAATTAATGCACAGAAGTCTCTGGCATTCCTATACACCAACAACAAAAAACCATAAAGAGAAATTAAGGGAACAATCCCATTTACCATCACAACAAAATACCTAGGAATAAACCTGCCTAAGAAGCGAAAGACTTGTACTCAGAAAACTATAAAACACTGATGAAAGAAATGTAAGATGACATAAACAGATGGAGAAATATACCATGTTCTTGGATTGGAAGAATCAATATTGTAAAAATGACTATACTATCCAAAGCAATCTACAGATTCAATGCAATCCCTATCAAACTACCAATGCCATTCTTCACAGAATTAGAACAAAAATTTTACAATTCGTATGGAAACACAAAAGACCTCGAATGGCCAGAGCAATCTTGAGAAAGAAAAATGGAGTTGGAGGAATCAGGCTCCCAGCCTTCAAACTATACCACAAAGCTATAGTAATCAAGACAGTATGGTACTTGCACAAAAACAGAAATATAGATCGATGGAACAGGACAGAAAGCCCAGAGGTAAACCCATGCACCTATGGTCACCTAATTTATGACAAGGGAGCCAAGAACATACAAGAAAGGACAGCCTCTTCAATAAGTGGTTCCGGGAAAACTGGACAGCTACATGCAAAAGAATGAAATTAGAACACTCCCTAACACCATACACAAAAATAAACTCCAAATGGCTTAAAGACCTAAATGTAAGAGCAGACACTATAAAACTCTCAGAGGAAAACATAGGAAAAACACTCTTTGACATAAACTACAGCAAGATTTTTTTTGACCCACCTCCTAGAGTAATGCAAATAAAAACTAAAATAAACAAATGGGACTTAATTAAACTTAAAAGCTTTTGCACAGCAAAGGAAACCATAAATAGGACAAAAAGACAACACTCAGAATGGGAGAAAATATTTGCAAATGAAACAACAGACAAAGGATTAATCTCCAAAATATACAAACAGCACATGGAGCTCAATATCAAAAAAACAAACAATCTAATTAAAAAATGGGCAGAAGACCTAAATAGACATTTCACCAAGGAAGACATACAGATGGCCAAGAGGCACACGAAAAGATGCTCAGCATCACTAATTATTAGAGAAATGCAAATCAAAACTACAGTGAGGGGGCTTCCCTGGTGGCGCAGTGGTTGAGAGTCCGCCTGCCGATGCAGGGGACACGGGTTCGTGCCCCAGTCTGGGAGGATCCCACATGCCGCGGAGTGGCTGGGCCCATGAGCCATGGCCACTGAACCTGCGCGTCCAGAGCCTGTGCTCCGCAACGGGAGAGGCCACAACAGTGAGAGGCCCGCATACCTCAAAAATAAAAAAATAAAAAAACTACAGTGAGGTATCACCTCACACCAGTCAGAATGGCCATTATCAAAAAAATCTGGAAACAATAAATGCTGGAAAGGGTGTGGTGAAAAGGGAACCCTCCTGCACCTTTGGTGGGAATGTAAATTGATACAAGCATTATAGAAAACAGTATGGAGGTTCCTTAAAAAACTAAAAGTAGAGCTACCATATGACCCAGCAATCCCACTACTGGGCATATACCCTGAGAAAACCATGATTCAAAAGGAGACATGTACCACTATGTTCATTGTAGCACTATTACAAAAGCCAGGACATGGAAACAACCTAAATGTCCATTGACAGATGTGAAACATATATACAATGGAATATTACTCAGCCATAAAAAGAAATGAAGTTGAGTTATTTGTAGTGAGGTGGATGGACCTAGAGTCTGTCATACAGAGGGAAGTAAGTCAGAAACATAAAAACAAACACCGTATTCTAACACATATATGTGGAATCTAAAAAAAACCAAAAAATGGTACTGATGAACCTAGTTGCAGGGCAGGAATAAAGATGTAGACATAGAGAATGGACTTGAGAACACGGGGTGGGAGGGGGAAGTTGGGGCGAAGTGAGAGTAGCGTTGACATATATACATTACCAAATGTAAAATAGTTAGCTAGTGGAAAGCAGCATAGCACAGGGTATAGCACAGGGACATCAGCTCGGTGCTTTGCGATGACCTAGCGGGGTGGGATAAGAAGGGTGGGAGGGAGGCTCAAGAGGGAGGGAATATGGGGACATGTGTATGCATATGGCTGATTCACTTTGGTGTACAACAGAAACTAACACAGTATTGTAAAGCAATTATACTCCAATAAAGATTAAAAAAAAAAAAAAAGCTGATACTCCCAGGTCTTCCACATCTGCTTGTGTGATCTGAGCATAAGGAAGGCTTACTTCCTCTGAGCCTCAGTTACTTCATCTGTAAATTGGGGGTGATAATACCTTCCTTACAAGGAGATAGACTATTATTCTATGTTACAATGTCATGATCTTACTGTTCCAAACTTGACAGATGATAACTGAATAATTTAAGACCCTGGTGATCTTCTCTAAGAAGCCAAATTTCACTTAATCTATTGATGGTATACAAATTTACAGAGTAAATGATTGAAGAGCTGAGATTATGAAACCATTCCTTTAAATTACGCATCTACGTTTCCACCAGCTCTTGATGATGTGATCACATGGTTGACGATTCTCAGAGAATCTGGCTCAGGTAGGAACACAAGTTCTCCATTTTTTTTAAAGATAGTGTCAACTTTCAAGTTTAGTACCACTTTGAAATCATTGTGTGGGTTGCAGTGTGTGATTAGCTGTATTTGTATAAAAATGTTTGCAGGTTTGAACCATTAAAAACTAAAAATCATACCCAAGAAATAGCGATGGTCATCCTCCTAATAAGAGAGGACATGACCCAGAAAACAAACTTATGGTTACCAAAGGGGAAAGGGGGTGGGGGAGGGATAAATTAGGAGTTTGGGGTTAACACATACACACACTACTATATATAAAATAGATAACAAACAAGGACTCACTGTATAGCACGGGGAACTCTACTCAATATTTTGCAATAACCTATAACAAAAAAGAATCTGAAAAAAATATATATGTATATGTGTATAACTGAATCACTGTGCTGTACACCGAAAACTAACACAACATTGTAAATCAACTAAACTTCAATAAAATAATTTTTTTAATATTATGGGTCACTGAGGAAGCAAAAAGGACAGAAGCATTGCCTTCTATAAAGAGGATTTGCTTGGAGGTTTATCTAGAATTAACCCAAAAGTACTTTATTAAAGATTCACAGAGATTCATGTTTTTAGACATTTAGAAAATGTTTAATTGATCACCACAAAGTTACTAAGCCATAGTTAGTTAGTTAGTCACCAGAGGATGGTTAATAGAACCAATCCTTGCTAAATGGTAAGAGCAAAATATCCATCTCCCTACCTCCCTCCTCATCTTGATCCTCCCCAAACCCCCCACTTCTACCCCCTGCTTTATTCTCACATGAAATCATCTCAAGTCTAGTGTTATCTTCTGTCACTTGACTTCCCTAGGACAGGACGTATATCTCCTCCCAGGCTGTTCCTACCAGGACAGAAGCATTGTTATTTTTCACTTCCTATTGAAGTATGGCATACTTCTGACCTCTTCAGTCTCTTTTCTCCTGCATCCAAGGGTAATACCATCCCGACCTCTAACACCATAGACTAGTGCTGCCTGTTTTTGTATGGGCTCTTGTGAGTCTGGTCTCTTTCACTCAACATTAACCTTGTCATGGTAGATCATCCATCCTAATTGATGTATAAAATTACACTGTGTGAATAGATCACAATTTATGTACCCATTCTACTCCTGATGGACTTTTGAATAGTTTCCAGTTTGGAGCTATTATGAATAGGGCTACCATGAACATTCTAGTCCATGTCTTTCAAGGAACTCAATTTATGCATCTGTTTAGGTCTTTACCTGGGACTGGAATGACTGGGTCAGAGTCCATGTGTATAACTTAGCTTTAACCATTTTTGAAAATGGTTGCACCTCCTCCAGACTTTTAATAAGGTTTCACGTTCATTCATAAAAGCCTTAAGAGTCGGCCCAGTGTTTCCCACAGAAGAAGACCTAGAACTCAGATCTTCTGATTCCAAGTCCAGTGCTTTTCACATTCAGTAAATTCTAAACCCTTCATACTACTTCCTCTCACCAATACTTCGCTGTTTTTTTCCTTTAATGCAACTCAGATGCGTGGACACCTAGTCATTCATAGGCTATTCTCCCCAGGGTATTTTTGCCTCAAAGAGGGTCCTTGGAGACTCCAAATAATAACTCTAATTGTGGACTTGCAGGTTCCACAAAAGGATGGGAGAAAGGAGAGAGGAAGGTCATTTCAGTCAGAGAGAACAGTTCTCCGGAATCTCTCAAGTCCCAAAAGACTGCTGGTCTGAAGAGAGCCATCCCTGATGAAACACAATAGAAAATAGAAAGCTCATCTTTTATCATATGAACTTCAGAGCAAACACCTTGAAAAGTTATTAAATCCTCATTTCTCCAGAGCGATACACCAGAACCAGAGGGAAGCCTGAGCTGTCAAGTTGACTCACAACCCTTGGTTTCTCCACCCAGGCAGCTAGGAACAGAAATCTGCTGCTGGTTTCTTGAAGACTGCCTATAGCTGAGCCCAGGGCATGAAGAAACTGAGCAGAAAAGACTGAAAAAGATGACAGTGGAAATCAAGCCCCAGCCTCCTGACGGCCCACTCAGGTGTGCATCTGTTCCCCGATTCTGTGTCGTAATGAAAGCAAATGATTTTTTTTTTCATATTTAGATCTTTCCTGTTCATCCTGGTCTGATGCCTGAATTT
This sequence comes from Delphinapterus leucas, assembly GCF_059928025.1. NCBI lineage: Eukaryota > Metazoa > Chordata > Mammalia > Artiodactyla > Monodontidae > Delphinapterus > Delphinapterus leucas. Next base: position 8,698,583 of record NC_143146.1, read on the forward strand.
GAATGCAGCTGAAGTTCAGGGTATTAATTAATTGTGAATCTCTCCGATACTTGAATAGAAGGCCTCTCGAGCCTTAATGTGCAAATTTATGCAAAAACAATGTGAAAATTAGAAATGCATTGGCACATTTGTTTTAACCAGAACTGTAGCACTCTGTCTAGTCAAACAGACTGCTCATTTGCAAGTTGTCTATATGCAAAGCATTCTGCCCCTGGGAGCCTCAAATCTCCTTAGCAAGTCGTCTGAAATTTGAGCAGAGCTTTGTTCTGATCCTACCCTCTCTCTCTCCCTTCACTTTCTCTCCTGCGGACCAGAGGCTCAGTAGGCTTTCACCTGGCAACTCCAGGCACGGCCAGAACATGAAGCCCCTCCCGGGAAAATTCCTAATCCTTCACCCCACCCGACAGGACCCCAATTTCCCTTTCCAGACCAGACCCAGTGAAGTAAAACAGGCTGTTTGCGGGCAGGGCCTGGGCTAGCTTTCAGACTCTCGGGTGATGCTGGAGGTCAGAGTAGGGCAGCTGCTTGGACAGCTGACGGACCCTGGGTATGTATGTGTCAAGTGCATAATTCTGCAGCTCTGCACCAGGCTGCCCCTCACCGCCCCCCAGCTTGGCTGGAGAAGAGCCAGCACAGCAGGTGCCAAGGTGCAGCGGCAGGGGGCGCGTTCAGCTCATGCGCCCTTGGCTGGCTGGCACGTGAGCCGAGAAGTGGGTCAGAGATCAGGAGATGCTTGGAGCCAGCCAGCAGGGCAGGGCCAAGCCACTCCACGCCTAGGAGTGGGAAGGGAGCCCTGACAGGAACGAGCTAGCTAATCATTTAGCTGTGGGAGTGAGAAGGGTGATGGGAGAGACAGAGGATCTCCAGGACCTAGCAAGCAGTCAGGCAGAGCTGATGGCAGCCCACCCATGCAGGGAAGGCAGCTGAGGAAGAGCGCTCCTGGGACAGGGGGCTGCACCAGCAGTGAGCGTGAGTCACTGTCACCCTTTGAGGACGGGGCTCAAGGTTTTCCCAGCAGCTCAATCCAAGATGAAGAGGCCATCGTCAGGGACCCCAGGGGCTGAGGCTTTTGGCTCAATTGGCTCCTTTGCTTGGTGGCCCCCCTGCTGCCCATAGCTCATGTTCATTCAAGTTATGGAATCAAGTTGCTCTGTAAACGCTGTTTTCAGGAAGTTCTTCAGTAAGTAAGTGACCAGTAAATTCAATTTTTACCAGCTTGGGTGCAGTTAGGGTCACCCTGATGTCAGTATCCTGAGACCAGTGTGGTCCCTGGGTCAGCATCATGACCGTGACCTGTGAGCTTGTCAGAAACGTGGATGCCTGAGGCCCACCCCAGACTTCCAGATTCAGAATCTGCCTTTTAACAAGACCCACCCGGGAGTTGTGGGCACGCTGAGTTTGGAGCAGCTCCTTTCTAAGGTATTTCTCTCAATCGCCTCCAAGCCAAACTGAGTTCCAGTATTTCCAGTTATCTGCTGGGTAACCTTGAATAAAGCGCTTCATTTCCTAGGCTCTCAAGTCCTCATCTGTAAAATGGGGATGCTAACCCTATTTAAGGTGATTAAATTGAATAATAAATTAGAATTTGTCCAATAAATCGTGAATCATGATCCAAATATTCAATTTGTTTTGTTTTGTTTTGTTTTGTTTTTTTGCGGTACGCGGGCCTCTAACTGCTGCGGCCTCTCCCGTTGCAGAGCACAGGCTCCGGACGCACAGGCCCAGCGGCCATGGCTCACGGGCCCAGCCGCTCCGCGGCATGTGGGATCTTCCCGGACTGGGGCACGAACCCGTGTCCCCTGCATCGGCAGGCGGACTCTCAACCACTGCGCCACCAGGGAAGCCCCAAATATTCAATTTTATTCTTATGCCACATCCTGACCCAAAAATTGGATTATAAACTCCTAAGAATAGGAAGAATCTCTCCTCTACTTCTTTTTTATCTTCCCTATATGCTGAGGACAGCTTTCTGCTCATAATACGTTTGACCATTTGACATGCACAGAAATCAACCTCCCTTGGAACCTCAGATTCCCGCCCCCCCGCAAAAAAAATTTCTAATTTCCATTCCTGATGTCAAGCACAAAGAGCTCCCATCACTTTGACCTAATCCTCTGAGGTTCATCCCTCCAAATAATTGTATTGTCTCTTGCTATGCAGCACTTTGTTACCATGGCAACACATACATAATTGTGTGTGTAAGTAACTGAGGGGGGCTTTCCTGGCCGCCTTCCCACCAGACAGTACAGAAAGCATCCTACCCTCCTGCATGCTACTCTCCCATAGGTTTGCATCAAAACCCTACAAGTTTCTCAAACGTAAATATTCTTTATGCACACTATAGACCAATACACCCAGACAGAATAATACAGTAGGAAAACTAGTAGGGGAGGAAACTGATGGTCTGGGTTCCAGCTCAGAGTCTGATACTAATCGGCAATTTGATTTGTCACAAGGCACTGGCCTTCTCAGGACCCAATCGCCCCCACTGCAAGGAGATGCTTTCCTGCGGCTTTACCCCTACAATGTTCTGTAACAGTCTGAGTGGATTTTAAGCGTCATTTAACTGAGATTATTGAACAAAGCTTCCCAGCATTAAACATTAACACAGCTCTTTTTATATGGCACAGTTCATTATCATGTCAATAAATGATTAATTAGAATTCTCTGTCTGGACCAATAATTTGGCAGGACTTTTATGATTCATAATTTGTGCTGTGTTGTAAGGTTACCTCTCGAAACTGACATACTAGCATTTATTGTTTTTTATTGCCTCTCTGAGGTGGCTTTTGAAGGAGACACCAGGTGACATATGTTTAAAAAGGGTTTAAGAGTTTGATGCAGTTGGAGTAGACCGTACTCATCTAGTGAGGAGTAGAGGACAAGCGCTTCTGTGGACTCCTGTGAGAAGTTGAGCAGAAAAGCCAGCAATGAATCATTCAACGGTCTGTTTGGCCAACGCAACAGTTTGCGATGGCGCGTCCTGTGTGGTGCCAGAGGATGATTTCAACACCACTCTAAGTGTGGTCCTGAGCACGGTCTTAACCATCCTGTTGTCTCTGGTGATGTTCTCCATGGGATGCAATGTGGAAATCAAGAAATTCCTAGGGCACATAAAGCGGCCATGGGGCATATGTGTTGGCTTCCTCTGTCAGTTTGGAATCATGCCCCTCACAGGATTCATCCTCTCAGTGACCTTTGACATCCTCCCCATCCAAGCTGTAGTGGTGCTCATCATGGGATGCTGTCCGGGAGGAACCACCTCCAACATCTTGGCCTATTGGGTTGATGGCGACATGGACCTGAGGTAAGATATCTAAACCTCCCAGTACTGCAATCACATTGAATTAATCTTCTCAGAAGCCTATGGCATTGTGAATGGCCGTCTGATCTGCCATTGATCTAGGGTCCAGCTAAGAACTGAAACAGGAGACGAAACGCCTTGACTCGCCTTCCTATGCAGCTCCTTAGCTCTGCGAATTTAGGGGTTCTATTTTGTGTTTGTGTTTTAAAATCTAACTCAGTTAACAAGGAGTTGTATAATTGCTGTTTCTCTTTGGGAAAAGAGTCAAAGTTTTTCAGAAAAAGAAATCCTTTCCAAGCCACAAGCTGCAGCTGAGAAAGTTTTCCTTGTTGGTATCAGAAAAAAAGAAAAACAAGAAACACTTTCTTTGTGGTGATCAGGAGCTTTGAATGCAATCGTGAAACTAAGTTGTTCATTAAAAGTTAGACCCTAGGATGAGACAATGGCCAAGCACAGCCAGTTTTTTGGACAAGCTTTTTCTTGGTCTAAGGTGTAAGAAAGATTTTGTACATTTGCTTCACTTCTACTGGCATTAAACAAAAAAAAATAAAGAAAGAAAGAAAAAAGAAAACCTCTACAACAGCTTTTTTAAAATTATGCTTACCTTCCTATAAAATAAACAGAAAATGGTTTCTCTGCTTCCCACAGAGTAATCTAAATTGCAGTGCTTGCCCAATTCATCCTATGCCAGTCTGAACTAGCACTGGAAAAAAAAAAAAAAAAAACGAATAGGAATAAGACAAAGCAGTAATGCAAGGACACCAGGAATTTTAACGCTGCAAGTTGAATAGACAAATGTTTCTTTCCTTCCCTCACCATTCCTCATTTCCTGTGAAAGGTATGCCTTTCTGCAAACCTGCCAGGTGTCAGTGTAACGAGTGCTTATTAAATACTGTACAGTAGGCAATGGGCTCTGTGCATCACGTTATAACAGTCAGAAGCAAGAAGCTCATGTGTAAAAATGTCAGACTGGATTCCAGGTTGATCCAGTGCCTAGTGGGCAACTGGAAGCCTGCCACCTGAGCCCGGCTGGTGAGGATTTCTCCAGAAGCTTTAGAAAAGCCATACAAACGATATACCTTCATGTGACATCTCTCTCCCATAAGGAAATACCATCTCTTCCTTGCAATAGATTTTTTTTCTAAGGAAAGTCTTGTGAGGAGCAAAGGATGGCAAGTGCGCTTCAGGTTTAGTTAATCTGTGAACCACCCTATAGCGATAAGGCCTTGCTAGATTTCAACTTGGTGTGACCTGGGTGAAGGCACAGAGGTGAGAATTCTACAGGCAAGTTGAGGGGAGTGAACTGAACTGAATACAGGACTTTGCCACCAAACATCTTTTACATAATATTTGTAACTTTTTAAGAAAACAGAAGAGTCTTGTGCCTCCACGAAATGCCACACGTGTCATCATTCTGTAAGACAGAAAAGTGTGTGTGATGCTGAGTTGAGCAGCTACTGGGGCAGATTCCCTTCTGGGGGCTGAAACTGTAAAAACCTAACCTAAAAACTCTAAGTTACACTTTCCTGGGGTTTTAAGGAAATCTTATTTCTCTGTAAACAGGAGATGATTATGTAATCTTATCTCCCTCGCATAACAATTCCTGTAAGACATAAGAACCAGAATTAGAATTTGAAACCTTGGTGGAAAACCCCCAGCTGAATCAGTATAGGTGAATCCTTCAGCAAGTCCTCTAATGGGACACGTGGCATTGAATATTGTTAATTTTCATTCTAGAAAGTGTGCACTCCACAGATCTCCCTTGTCTTGTAAACAACACCAGCACACATCCAGTGCAGTCATCACCTCTCTAGCAACTTCACCTATCCGGAACTCAAACAAGACCCAGTGAAAGACTCTGCACACACAAAGTAAATCATTCTTCATCTCATAGACGTTCCTCACACAGCACCCACTTACTCTCCCGATTGTAAAGCTCTAAAACTTTTTCCCAGCACAGAGGATGAAAAACAAGAAGTAGGGTGGAGCAAATTGTTAGAAGGGGCAGGCCTATGTCCCACAGCAGCCAGTGGCCCCAAAAGCATGACTGCAAAGGAAAAGATCAAAATGCCTCCAAAGCGAAGAAGCTAAGTCAGAAAGCACAGCAGCTCTGCATCACTATTTTAGGGACAAACAGCTCTGTAAGCATATCACCCAGAAGACATCACCACATTTTAGTGGAACACGTAATAACGATAACCCATGATCACTGAAAGGACGTTAAATTATGCCTCTAGGAAGATGATGACCTTATGCATTGCACATGTTAGAGGAAAAACTGTTGAAATATTTCTTCAGAGCAAATTAAGAAAGTGACACCTCAGCTATCGGGAAACAGTTTTCCAACACTTTTTCTTCTTCTGGAGTGAGCAGTGGATAACTAAAGTCTCATGATCATTTATGTAGATACAATTCTATCTACCCTCTATATTTCCGATCCTGTCCTCTTGGAACTTTACCTCCTCCATTTCCACTTGAACTCTAGTTGAATTCTAGTTCCACTTGAATCTGCACTAGTTGAGCAGATACCATATAACACCGGCAAAACAACTCCATCTGGCTTTAACTTCCTGGATGTGGTTCCTGGGAGAAACCGAATCATCTCCCCTTCACGCTGTCATCTCTTCCCAAACCTGGGAAACCATTGCATTCTGCAGTCTCTGGTGACTTCAACACAAACACACACACACACACACACACACACACACACACACAAATAGCAAAAAAAGCAGACCTTACTAATGGAATCCTTGCTCATTGTAATACAGCAAGTAATATTTCAGCTCCTTCTTAGACCACTCCAGCCTAGAAAGTTGTGGGAATCTGATCCGTGAACAAGTATTTTCACCTATTCTAGCTCTGCCGTGGGCGCATTATGAACAAAATGTCCCAGGGAGAAATGAAGGTGGTGCTCTCAGGTGAATTTGCTGGTGGCCCACAGTTTGGGGAACAAACACAGAGACTTCCACCCCCTTGTGTCTTCTGTATACCCAAAGACTCCCCATTTTTTAATCTTTCCTTTCTTTAGCAATGGCCTCGGTCACACCACACAAGGATTTTCCTTTCTTTATTTTTTTAAATTTTTGTTGGAGTAGAGTTGATTTACAATGTTGTGTTAGTTTCAGGTGTACAGCAAAGTGAATCAGTTATACATACACATATATCCACTTCTTTTTCTTTGGATTCTCTTCCCATACAGAGTATTGAGTGGAGTTCCCTGTACTACACAGTAGGTCCCTATTAGTTACCTATTTTATATATACTCGTGTGGATATGTCAGTCCCAATCTTCCAATTTATCCCTCCCCAACCTCTTAACCCCTGGTAACCCTAAGTTTGTTTTCTACATCCATGACTCTACTTCTTTTTTATAAATAAGTTCATTTGAATCCTTTCTGGAGATTGTCATACTGAGCGAAGTAAGTCAGACACTGAAAGACGAGTATCATATGATATCGCTTATATATGGAACCCATTATCCTTTCTCTGACTTCTTCTTTGGGGAATCCCTGCCTATGCATCCTTTCTTCAGTTTCCCCCAGTTCCTTCACTGCTATGCACTGTCTACACTCCCTTTGATTATTTTCTAGATTTAAGAGTTTCTAAGTTTTCCTACTACAACCTTTGTTCTTTTGCCGAATGTTGTTATATTTTTCATCTTCCAACTTTGTGTTCACTGTTATTTTAGTTGTTCGAAATCCCTGACCCTCTGGCTTATCACAAATTCAAAGCAGTTCTTCCCATTTCAATGACACAAATGTCCAGCTCCTCTCTGATCTAAGAATTAATCCAACACTATTTGAATTCCCCTTTATTTTCCCTCAGAGGAACCAAGCTTTGTTTTGCTCTGCAGCATTTCTTTTTATTTACTAGCTAACATTTAGTGGACACTGTTAGGGGCCACTCACCGTATAAGTCCTCTAGGTGTATTTTAATCCTCAAACTAATCCTCTGAGGTTAGCACTATTATTTTCTGCCTTTAATAGATGATAAAATTAAGGCTCCTATCCTTGACAGAGGTCATAGTCAGTACACGTGAGAGTCAGAATCGGAATCCAGACCTATTCACTTAGCCCTGTCCGGACTCTTAACCTCTGTTCAACACTATTTCTATCAATCATCATGTCTCCGCCTTCTAGCCCCACCTGTATACACTTCTTTTGATCTTTCAAACTTGGTGTTTCACTTCTAATATGATTATAATCTTTGCATTCCTTATCACGGACTTCACCAAATTCCTCAACATTCACTGAATTCTCATTTATTGCTTCCAAAAAGAAAAAAGAAGGAAAACAATTCTCCCTGGCAATGAACAGGACTAAGGAAAGAATTTAAACCAAGAGATTTTTTTCTGATGTTTTCTCTTATTCCAATATAAATGCAGGGTATAGTGTTTCCATTGTTGACATCTTTGCTCTTTGTAGAACTTCAAATTTTTTATGTAAAATGATTTTTCCTTGCTAATTTTTTCTCCTACATTGTTCCTTAAAATCGTTTATCTGAGTTGGTTTTCATCTCATTTTGAGTGGCTCTGGCCATCTTGCCTCTTGCCTCTCTGCAGCATCTCATGGTCAATGTGGCCACTAAATCTAAACCACTCCCTTCTCCAACTCCGGTTTTGTCGCTTCTCGTGGGCTTTAAGAAACCATTCTTGCCAAACTCAAGCCAGGACACAACTTCATAAGTTGTCTTAGCAATGAGACAGAATTGAAGCTTTCAGAAGGAAATTTGAAAGAAAAACAAGGGGAGAAACAGACTTCCTTCTAACAGTTGTTCTCATGGTTTAAAACAAAAAATGGTCAGCCTTCTCTTCATTGTGATGCAGGTAATGAACACTGCCCCCTTCTCCACCCCCATCCCATCATCTCCACTCTGGAAAGCATATTGGATGCACTGGAATAAAAGTAATTTTATTATGGGGATAACTTTAAATCCATCCTAATTTATTTCTTTAAATAAAAGATGAAAAAGAGAATGGCAAAGGAAGAGAGGGGAAAATCAAACTCCAGGATCTTACTTATAAGTGGGACAAAGCACTATTCGTAACAAATTAACTTATTATTCTGGTGTGGAACTCTGCCTTTAGCATCCTATTGCATATCTAAATTAAGTTAACGTGTCACCATAACAGATCGAACTTCTTGGAAATGCTTTACATACATCCCCAGCACTGGTTATTGTTACACAATTTTAGCTCTACTAAGACAAGTATTTTTTTCTAAATCCTTTAAACATGTCTTAAGCGACTTCATTCTGGTTTTTAAAAAAATGATTATTATGCAAGGCAAGCCCCCTGATAAACACCGCCCCATCCTTCATTTTGCCAAAACTGCTTAGTTAGATGCAATGAAACGAGCTTCCTCACCTCCAGCTATTTTCCTTAGCAATGTGCAGGGTGGTTTGTGGTTTTGGGTTGTTTTTCCGGAGGGGAGGCAGGTGTTGTAAATAACTTAATATTTCCTTGAAGTCCACATATAATTCCTTTAAGAACTTACTACTCTGATAGTCTCAGTGCTACGGCTATTAGAGAAAGGGCCTTTCAGAAAAATCTCTCTAGCTTCCTGATTCTGTATTATGCTGAAACACAACACAGACATACACACACACACAATGGCTGGATAGGATTAGGGTTAGGGTTAGAGTTAACTGGCTTCTAATGAGCGCCTTGCGTTATTCTAAGTACTGGACTCACTGGGTCCCTTAGTCCTCACAGCCTATGAGGTAGCGATGATTATGATTTTTTTCATTTCACAGATAAGGAAACTGGCAAAGGGAACTCAAGTAAATTACCCATAGCCATAAACGTGGCCACGCCTGCTTCCAAGCCAGCCAGTGTCTGGCCCAGCCGTTTAAGGGCTCTGTTTCCCAGGAAGAGAATATGCCCCCATACACAGGGCACTTTTCAGGGACCAAAAGACCCGCTACCCAAAACCTCTCCTCCATCCGCTGCAGTAGTGCTAAAAATAGCATCACTCCATGCCCTCCACTCCAAAGCCAAAGTCCACTTGCTCAACCGTGTCCACTCGCTCAAACACTGATGCTTCAGGAGGAGCGCTACCAGACCCTGGCGCTACTGGGCACCATCTGCTAAATTTCTTAGCAGAACTAGAACCCAGGCCCACCCTGCCTGCTTGCATGTTTTCCTTGGTTTTTGAAGTCAGCTTCCTCTCCTTCTCTCAAGCTTCGGGCGTTAGGGGAATAATTTGTCTGCTTTAAGGAAAGACATTGAGGCTTCCTCCCTTGGACGTGCATTCTCCTCCAGGGGCCATGGAGGCCCGTCTCATCCCGAGCAGACACAGCAAAGCCCCTGATGTCTTGGCGGGTATAAATGTGTTTGCTGTTCTCTGATCGGAGGTTCGAAGGGTGGCATGTCCAAGCACCTTGTACCTTGTTTAACAACGAGTTTATACAGTCACAAAGTATCTTCTCTGATCCTTGAGAACCAATGGGGAGGGAGGGGTGGCACAAGACAAAGTAGAAAGACACGAAATACAGATCTCACCATCTTGCCCCCGGTGTGGCCCTGCACAGACCAGGGTACGTGTGTATTTCTGTCCATCGGACCGGATGGTGCTGCCAGCGGAGGGTCTTTGGCAGGACTTTCTAATCACGCACCGAAAAATGAAACCACCTCTCCCGTAGAAAACCCAGGTGGCTGTATCACCCTGCCCGTTTCCTTTCAGCATCAGCATGACCACATGCTCCACGCTGCTTGCCCTGGGGATGATGCCGCTGTGCCTCTTAATCTATACCAAAATGTGGGTCGACTCTGGGATAATCATAATTCCCTATGATAAAATAGGTAAGTCATTCCTCCACGAGATTGCTTAACCCGGCCCTCCTCCCCTCTGCTTGTCCCTGGGTAGATCCTCAGGCCAGGCTCAGACCCAGCTAGACCTTACTTCTCGCACCAGCAGTAGTTAGTGCCCAGTTAGGATTTCAGGACAAGTCTCGCCTGCGTTTGAATGAGGATTGGCCGAATGTGAATTCTAAAGCTTGACGTCGTGGGAGAACTGGTTTTGTCCTCCACTGAAATCACCAGGGAGGTGCTGACGGAATGGACCCCCGTGCACAGCCATCTGGACCTGAGGAGGCTGGGGCTGCCGATGCACAGGAGGCTCTGTCCTTCCCTTATCCCAGGGCGCAACTGGTCCAGGGTGCTCCGGAACACTCATATTGAACAAATACAAAAAGCATTCTATTTATGGTTTCAAAATAGGGCACCCAGTAAGCAATGGCCACGAGAACCCTCCACACATAAATAGTGAGTTCCATGAGAAACACACTATTTATAACCCTCCACTGGGAACCACGTCGTGATTCAGAAGTTGATCTACTGGCCCAGCTTGTGTACCAGGCCCTGGGAGTCAAATGTGCAAGTTATATCTCTGTCTCCACTCAGCTCCCAGATGGTCACCCCCAGTCCCAAAGGGCTTTATTTCCTGTTTCTGGGAGAACAAATATTGGTGGGAGGTTAAGTCATTGGTGGAACATGGGGTCAAGGGCAGGACAAGATAGTTCCTGGTCTACCCAAACCAAGCATCCGCTAGAACCACGGTCATCAAAGATGAGATGTAAGTGAACTAGTACCTCAGTACCAATGGCCAGCTACTTGACATGCTAAACAGTCTTTTTTCAGCTGACCTTGCAGACCAGTGTCTCCCTGATGGGCTGCCTCAAAGAGGTGCAGGGGTCCTGTGGAAGGGAACATGTGAGCAAAGACTGAACAGTGCCTCAGAAAGATGTTTGTAAACAGGATTCCTGTTGACATGGGAAGCTGGACTGGATGGCTTCCATTTCTAAGAAAAACTGTTTCTGTGATAAAAACATGATTCGGGTCTACACAACTGAGTTAGAACAAACTTTGGAACACTCATGGGGGACAATCTGTTTTGCAATATTTTCACACAGAATCTACTCTATTCCTACCATGGCCATTAGACATCCTCCCCACACATACAGAAAAGTGGTCCTTTTTGGCACACCTTGTTCAGTGTGGGATTTCTCCTCACGTGGTCCTTCTACAGACCCCAGGGAGCTCCTTCCTATCAGATGTCATCTCCTGCAAGCAGGCTTTAGGGTGACCCTGTACAGCCACCTGCCTGTGCCTCATGCTGCTCAACTCTCAGTCTGCTCCCTGGGAGGACACCTTCCTTCGAGGAAAAGAGCGCAGTTTGCTTGAGTGGTGTGCACTGTAGGCCTCTCATAGAATGTGTCTGCTGAATGAGGAGTTTTAATTCTATATTATTTGTTGTTGAAGAAAAAAATGTAAGCCTTAAAATAGTCTCCTCTTGATAGTCATTCCCTCCTGGAAAATGCCCCATGGCAATATTGGGAAATTCTAACTACAGTGTGAATGACTGATAGCACCTTCTTCAATGTGAATAAATTTTGAAAGGAAGAGAAAGTGAGTCATTAGTACCTGAAAGGAGGAAAAGGTCATCCTATGAGGCATAAAGGGCAAAAAGAAAAGAAAACAGAAAACAGAAGGGGAGAGAAATGAAGAGGAAAAGATAAAAAGTTTTAAAATGAGAGTTTGAAAAAACAAAAGTATTAACTCCGCTTAGTCACCATTTTGTCCTTGTCCTTTTTCCAACCTAACCTTCTTGCTACCCTTTAATGTAGAAAACACACAACCTGATTAATTCACAAGATGTTTTCGATACTTTTCAATGAGGCAATTAAGTAAGGCTCGGGGTATGTGCTTAATTTGTCCAAGATGACCAAGGAGCTGGAAATAAGCCTCAGCCTGCTCTCCACTCTGCTCCGTTGGCCAGCCTATTGGGCCCAGTTTCCGTACGGTGCTCATCATGTTCTGATGATTCAATAAACACCCCCTGAGCCCCTTCAGATGGTGACATCTGGATGGAGGAAGGAGGCACCTTGCGCAGCTGGTACCACTGCAAACACTGCAGAAAGCTCCCATGCCACCTCTTCCATCCCCTGCATGTCTAGGACCACAACCCGTGTATCCACTTTCCCATCTGATTCTCACAACAGCAACATGCATTAGACATAATTCTACCCACTTCACAAACGAGGAAACTGAGGCTGGGAGGCTTAAATGATTCACCTGGTTCTCACAGTTTGTGAATAAGGTTCAGCTCCGAGTCTGTCTGGCTCCAAGTTCTACCCCGTGACTCTGTTTCCCACTCGCTTTTCTTCTTTTTTCTTTGTCCCTTTCTTCCCTCCTGTACCTGCCGCGTAACCTTGATTACAGACCAAGCTATGGTTCAAACAGTGCAACTGTAAGCGATGCTCTCTCGTCTCAATGGACAGGCATTTGCCACAGAGAGCTCAGGCACGTGGGGAATAAGAAACACAAATCTCTAGGCCTCTGGAGAGTAAAGAATTCCAGGTGGGAGTCACACACTCTGAGTGGGATGAAGGGCAAAGAGTGTCTTTCCCAGCCAACTTTGAGTCCCGGAAAATCTTTATCCGGTCTCGTCTGGTCAAGAGGGGAAATGCAATTCTGCCATTATCTTTGGCCACTGGTCCTGCTTGCGTGTTTATCTGGTAGCCTTGGGCTGCCCCCAAGAGATTAAGACTCAGCAAAGAGGGGCCAAACACGGGCTGGGCTGCCTTTGCACAGATCCAACACATGACAAATACATTACCAAAACCTAGCCGCACTCACATTCCAATCACAGTATTGGCACCCAGATTTAAGCGACCGCAGTGCAACCAATTTGTATCAAGACGGCTTTCCTTTAAGGCCTACAAACATCCATTTAGGGAATAGTCTGGACACCCAGAGGAGGAAGTCTCCTCCCAAAGTAGCAGGATGTAAGGATACCCAAAGGGGATTCTTCTGCGGGCTCTAACCAGCACATCCATCAGTGACCTTTTTCATTTCCTTTATTCCACCATTTTCTCCTTACTCTTTCATCCCTAAATTTTTTTTTTTCTTTTTCTACTCTTGGTACCCTTAGCTATTACTTAATCCCATTGAGTAATTTCTGGGAAAAAGTAATTGCAGACCCTTATATCCCCAGGAGGGCCAGAAGGCTACAAAGACATTATGTCTTCATCACTATTATATTCATTCTAAATTGATATTTACAGCCCTGGAATCTAGAATCCATTTCCTAGTCCTAGTTCAATCTACTCCAATACCAAACAACAACCACTCTCAGAATTTCATTATTCAATTCCACTTTCTCCTACTACTTTAAAAGGATGTTTGAAAAAGAAACAGCCTGTGAGAAGTTAGAAGTTGTTTGGTGCCATATTATATAAAAGCAGCCATCGGACAAATGAGTGTTAAATAACATGGAGAAACAAACCACATGTCACAAGAACAGCAGTAAGTTTAACACAGAGAAACTGAAGTATGACTCTTTTATCTGGCTGGGTGAGCACATTCCTGCAAAGAATTATAATTACTTGAGAGGTCGACAAATATATTATCTCATGGAAAATTTAAAGCATGCTTTTTCAACCTATTCTTTCACTTCTCTGCTGCAGATCTGAATCACCCAAGTCAGTCTTAACCGGAAATCATTAGCCACAGGATGCCTGGAGAATTTTGAACTTTTTTTCTTTTATTTCTACTACCGTGAAGTAACAGACAGATGTTAAATATCATCTTTGTACACCCCAAGAATACACACACACACACACACACACACATACTTTGAAAAGGTATTTTTCCTAGGATATCAAGATCCCAAGGCCACATAAGCCAAGATTCTGACAAACTGAAACTAAAAGATATTGATTGGCAGTATAAAGAACTCTAAAAAAAATTAATCCAGGATTTAGGGAAAGGACTTATATCATCAATATTATCAATCTTCCACCAGAAATACTGAATTATTTACTGGAGTAGGTAAAGAAGTAGAGTTTGGGGGGTGGGTTGTTTTTTAAATGATTTAGTGTATTCAGGAAGGGAGCCTGATCTACCTCCTAAACGTTTTTTGGGGCCGCTTACTCTTGTTTTGCTCTTTCCTGTGCTGTATTCTGTTAATCAAATTGCCCTCTGTCACCTTCAGGTATATCTTTGGTGGCTCTTATTGTTCCTGTTTCCATTGGAATGTTTGTTAATCACAGATGGCCCGATAAAGCCAAGATCATACTTAAGGTAAGTGTGCCATGCCACAGGCAGCATGGTCAAGTGCCCCAGAGTGTGCACTGCAGCGATGGGTCTCTCCATCTACTGAACTGGTTTTTCTCACTGTATTATAAAGCCCCTTCTAGAGGGTCTTAAAGTTATTAGACATGCAGCCCACTCTTCTAGAACACCCTTGAACCTAGGGGTAAGACAGGAATTGTCTTACCACAACCACAGGGCAAGTTTCTATCCACGCTTTGAGATTCCCAATTCAAACTTTACCTCTTGGTTTTATTCTACTCTGTACACTGACGGCACTTTGCTTTTATCTCTGTTATGTGGGTTTGTATTATAAAATATATCTAGACAGCTGTCTTAGAAAAGAAATCGTATCTTTCTTATCCCTGTATCTATATGGCCAGTTCTGTACCTGGCAATTGGTAGATTTTACATACACATTTATACATACATAAAAATAATAATATATAACTATATATATATATGATGATATACATAATTAGCAACAATTCATTCCCTTTTACCAACTATATTCTAGCCACCTGATGGAGATAGACAATATAGATGATACAGACAAATATAGACATGGATAGATTCCACTTCTCATGGGGGCAAAATAAGGCACTTGGTGTCCTCTGTTTCTCCGGACCAGAAAAAAAAATGTTAACATCCCCGATTTTTTTTTAATGTGAAAAGGAGAAAGCAATAACAGTGTTTTGTTTGTCCATGCCTTTTTAACTTTTATAGAATTTTATCTCCATTTTCTCATTATCATAACAATCATAAAATGTGACTCAGGTAAGATTTCATCCTCAATTACAGATGAAACATCTAAGACTCAGAGAGGTTTCATGATTGACCTAAGGAAGGCAGGCAGGAGGACTTGAATCTGGAAGCCAGCTCTTCTAGTTCTTATTGGAGTGGGTTTTCTTCCTCTCTGACAAGGATAATTTGCAACTAGAACATCTTCTTCAGGCTGAGTACGGACTCTCAATTGGTCCTGTTAATCTTCTTAAAGATTAAACCGTGGGAAAAGCCCCAGCATTTCTGGTGGGTCTACCGCGGCCGTCAGGCAAGGGTAACACAGAAAGGTCACTTATTCTCACTTTCCCAGAGAGAAAGAGATGCTTAGGCTTCTTCTCTGACAAGAATATTTGCATTTGCATTGCCTCACGATTGCTGCATCTGCTTGTGTCTTTCTTGCAGGTTGGGTCCATCACAGGCGTCTTGCTTATTGTGCTCATAGCTGTGGTCGGAGGAGTACTGTACCAGAGTGCCTGGATCATTGAGCCCAAACTCTGGGTTATAGGAACCCTATTTCCCTTGGCCGGTTACTCCCTAGGGTTTTTTCTGGCCAGAATAGCTGGTCAGTCCTGGCACAGGTATGGTGTTTTGGTAAATCAGACTAGGAATCTGCTTCTGTAATAGCTGCTGTATTTGTTTGCTAGGGCTGCTGTAACAAAGCACCACAGACAGTGGCTTAAACAACAGAAATGTGTCTCCCAGTTCTGGAGGCTAGATGTCCAAAATCAATGTCAGCAGGATTGGCCCTTTTGGAGGGATAAAGGGGATCCGTTCCAGCCTCTCTCCTTGGCTAGTAGATGACCATCTTCTAGCTATTTCTCTCCACATTGCCTTCCTTCTGCGCATGTCTCTGTGTCCAAACTTCCCCTTTTTATAAGGACACCAGTCATATTGAATTAGGGTGCATCTGAATCACCTTGTCTTAACTAATCGTATCTTTAGTGACCCTATTTCCAAACAAGGGCACAATCTGAGGTACTGAGGGTTAGGACTTCAGCATATGCATTTGGGAAAATACAATTCAACCTACAACAGCTGTACATACTGATGCAGATTCAAAGTTTCTCACCTGTAATAACATTACCCTATTTCTGAATACATCATTCTATACAGACTCATTCATCCCTAAATTATGCAAGTCCCCCAGAAAGGAAACACTGACTGCCTCTGTTTCTGTTCAGATCCTCCTGGACCATTCCCCCTAGGTGCAAGTTGGCCTCTTCCATTGTCACGCGTCCTTATTCTCCAAACAAAGTGACTTCAACCGAAGCACCCAGGTTGGCCTTGTGATCCACAAGGGTTCCTCAGGCCAGAAACAGGATGCACTCATGATCCACAAAGTGCTGGATATTAGAACTTGTTTTAGCATGTATGGGCTTTCCTCTCCGACTAGAGCATCAGAATCAATAGGCAGAGAGAAAAGCAGGTGTCGGAGCTGGTACGTGTATGAGGTCAGGGACAAGGTGAGAGGTACTGGACAAGGGAAAGGGTGTGATGTGAGTCAGGCTGACCCACCACTCACCCACGGTGGAACCCCACGCCAGGCACTTACTCTTCCTTTGATTTTCTCATCTGTAGAATGGGGCCAGTAATGCCCACCTTGCAGATTTTTGATCAAGATTTAAACAGAAGAACAAAACCAATTTAACAATAAAACAACTATAACAAATACTCTCCCTTGAGTGTTTTCTCAGCCTCTGCTCTGTGCTCTGCTCTGTTACCAAGGACATAATTAAAAAGAGTGACACGAACCCCCTCTGCCATTTATGGAACATTAATATAAATGAGCCTGCTCCTTTCAGATATATTTTTTAATTTTTATATATATATTATATATATATATACACACACATATACATATATATATCTGCTTTCAATGTGTATATATTTATTCAACATTTAATTTTATTTTATAAAGAAATATTTAATCAATATTGTATTTAGTAAGGATATATTGCTTATTAATAAATGCTATCCATATACTAAATATAATATAAATAATCTCTGTGTATATATGCACATATAGAAATAGATGACACAGATACTTCCACTGCTCAGAGGGCAAAATAAGCTAATTGGTGTTCCTTGTTCCTCTGGACAAGAAAATATTATAATCCCCAATTTTTTTAATTTGAAAAGGAGAAAACAGTAACAGCGGCTTCGTTTACATAAAGCTTTTTAACTTTTGTAGAGGTTTATGTCCATTTTCTCATTATCATAACGATCATAAGGGTGACTAGAGCAAGATTTTATCTATGTATATGTAGAGAAAAAGTGATAAAACATTTATTTATATTATAATGTATTATCTAATAATATGTTAATGAGTTACATATTTAATATAAATAAAACTATATAGTGAATAAATACATACATTAAAAACAGATATATGTATACGCACATACATATGTACTTGTTCTCATATCTGCTTTTTTTCCGGAGTAAATATTTTTTTAAATTGAGGCTTAATTGACAATGTTGTGTTAGATTCAAGTGTACAGCAAAGTGATCGTTATACACATATGCATATTATTTTTCAGATTATTTTCCTTTATAGGTTATTACGAGATATTGAATATAGCTTCCTGTTCTAGACAGTAGGTCCCCTTGCTTTTCACCTATTTTATATATAGTTTGTGTATCTATTAATCCCAAACTCCTAATTTATCCCTCCCCGCACCCCCGCTATCCCCTTTGGTAAGGGTAAGCTTTCTACGTTCATATCTGCTTTTTTTTTTTTTTTTTAAACATCTTTATTGGAGTATAATTGCTTTACATTGGTGTGTTAGTTTCTGCTTTGTAACAAAGTGAATCAGTTATACATATGTTCCCATATCTCTTCCCTCTTGCGTCTCCCTCCCTCCCACCCTCCCTATCCCACCCCTCTAGGTGGTCACAAAGCACCGAGCTGATCTCCCTGTGCTGTGCGGCTGCTTCCCACTAGCTATCTATTTTACATTTGGGAGTGTATATATGTCCATGCCACTCTCTCGCTTTGTCACAGCTTACCCTTCCCCCCTCCCCATATCCTCAAGTCCATTCTCTAGTAGGTCTGTGTCTTTATTCCTGTCTTACCCCTAGGTTCTTCATGTCTGTCATACAGAGTGAACTAAGTCAGAAGGAGAAAGACAAATACCATATGCTAACACATACATATCTGCTTTTAATGTTATACAATAACAAAGCAAAACAAGTACACCCCAAACAAACCAATGAAAACACAGGTTCTCGGAACATTTCTTTCAGGTGCCGAACAGTTGCTTTGGAAACAGGGATGCAGAATACACAGCTGTGCTCCACCATCGTCCAGCTCTCCTTCACTACCGAGGAGCTCAACCTCATATTCACCTTCCCACTCATCTACAGCATCTTCCAGCTCATCATGGCAGCAATATCCTTAGCACGTAAGGAACACTGATCATCACATTTCATTGTGATGTGCTTCTTTGAGAAATCCTGGAGTTGCTAGTATGGCATTTTTTAATTCCCTTTTTCTGGCAGTGAAATCAACAGGTGGGAAAGGCCACCGATAATATTATCACAACTTCCCGACTGCTGATGAAAAAAATTATAATCTTACCAAAACGTTCTAGTAAAGGGTATTTTTAAGTGAAAAGTAAGGGAGGTTGATTCTCTCCACTGACTTTCTTTTTCTCAGTAATTAAGGAGCATATTAACCTGTTAGGACCATTTTATAGTGTGCCTTCCTACCTGCTTCCAGGAACCCTGAACTGGTCATTTTTCTCAAATCATCATCTTGATATGCTTAGTATATATGTAGGATATTTATCAGAAAATTAGTATACAAGGGATGTTTATCAGGCTAAGTTATATTGGAAGACATGTATGTATGTGCATATATGTGTGTATATATATATATATTTTTTTATAATAACCATACAATTGAAATAGTTGAAGCAAACATGTTCTTTATTTCAAGTACTAAGAATAGCCAACTTGATTTTTAATTTCACTCTAATGTAGCATATAGCTTTGATCCATTAGCCCCTGCCACCTGCTGGCTTTCACCTACTTGAAACTTTTCTATATATTTTGTTTTCTAAGGACTGGTCATATTTGACCTTTATTTTCAAATTCTGGGGATTTTTTTGGGGGGGTTGGTTTAATAAAGAAACTTCCTCTTAAAGCTTAGTGGCATTTTAATGAGGATTGTATAGTGAAAGTGAATGAAAAAATAATGTGACTCTTAAGTGATACAATGACCAGAGGTACACTTTTGTATAGGCTGAGGTTTGGTTTTTCACTTAGCTCCAACAGATGTTTAACTGGCCCATAGGAGTTAACCACTCTCTGTGCTATCATCTTGAATGTCATTCTCGAAGCAGAGTTGTCCTTTCCAGTACAGGACCCTCTGGACCCATTAGAAACTTTCCACTGACTTATCACTGGCACAGGAGGGAGGGCTCCATGGCCTAATTACCTTGTTTACCTGTATGATGGAGATGTACCAAGTTTGGTACACTGTGGGATTTTCCCAAATAATACTAGTGGTGTCTACTAGCCAAACCAGAGAAAGTAGATTGGTGATAGGACAATTACATAGATTTACTAGTTAAATAACTAATTCAAAAGGGATTAGTAGGTAAGCTAATGGAAAAGTGGGCAATAGTATTGCTCTTGTATTTTCCCACAGTTTTAGCAGCAAGAATGAAAACAAGGATATGCAATGCCTGGAAACATATTTTGGTGTAAGGATTAGAAGTCTAAATACTTTGGGGGACAAGAAAAGGAAAGAAGGAAGGGAAGAAGGAAGGGAGGGAAATAAATAGTTTGGTTAAATAAAATCAGTGATAAGTTGAGGGATTCCTGGCTCAAAACAGTTTATAATAAAAGTGTTGGGATATTGTAATTAACCACAAGCTCAAATCAATAGAGTCAATAGCTCAGTGGCTTCAAAACTAATATATTAGTAGAAGGGCAGAGACCAACCAAGGGGATATTGACCTTGACATATTAAGACCTTGGAAGCAGGCTATTGTCTCTCTCAGCTGTGTATCATCACAAGAGTTACTGTTTACTGAGCACTTACTACTCTCGCAGGGCTGTGCTAGGCCCTTTACCATTTTATCTCACAATTGCTCTATGAGATAGACAGTATTATTATACCAATTTTAAGTGTGAAGTATTGGAAACTGAAGGTGCCGATAAATAATACTTTCTTTTCCCCTGTAGACTTTGGAACCAGATGAGAAGTAGAAGAAAAAAGAATCAGATATTTAGATAACAAAATAGCACTTTTATTATAGATAAAGCTTAATTAAAAAATATGGCTCAAAACAACGACCACATGGGCTTGGTAATACCGTCCCTCTCCACTGCTTCCTACATGTGCATTTAGCACACGCATACACACATCAACTGCAGGCCAGTCTGTCCAGGTGTGAGCTGACCACAAATATATGCTGAGAAATGGCTGTCACCAGGAACTAGCAGCTTCATGGAAGAAAGGAAGGCTGATCACCCATCAGCCAAGGCTCCCCCATCATAGGAAAGAGAGAGTGAAGGCTGAGAGAGAGTTATTCCAGCTCAAGTCCTCCAACACAGACCAGTAGACCAAGGTCCTGACAACACCCCTTAGCTTGTAGCATATTATTGAGGACTAGTGCATAACTGGGAGACAGTAGGGACAGAATAAACGTTTGCTGCTGTTGTTATTGGTGAGTACCACCTGCAGGGCTGATGCCTGCAGAAATCAGGTGAGCAAATAGCCCTTAACTGTGTGCTAGGTCCTTCTGAAGTGCAGTCACCCCTCCTACCATGAGCGATCATGGAACTAAGAATGGTGATCACGCTCTCTAAGTAGCCTCCAGCCCACAGAAAATGCCAACTTCTTTTTGAGACATAGATTATAATCACTGTCCAAAGTAAGTTTGTAACTTATTATTATGAAATTTGCTTAACCTGCTGTGTATTGTTTTCTAGTCTATGTAGCATACAAGAAATATTACAGAAAAAACAATATGGAACTTCCAGAGGGCAAAGGCAATGAACCAGTCCCTGAGTCATCATTCCAAAAGGAGAATGAAGGATTTCAACCAGATGAAAAGCACACAACAGTGGACCAAAAGGAAACATTCTAAAGAACACGCATCAGCTACAACAATATTTAATTATTTGTTTTGATGGGATATTTGGCAGAAAAAACGTTAAGGAGAAAATTTAAGTTTGAATTGAATTCATGTATTGGTTTTGGTACCATGTGACTGGTGGTCCAAATCCTTAATGTGACAAATATTTATACATATATACATATATATATATATATATATATTCTGTCTCTGAATATGCCCCCAAAATATCCTCAAACCTCAGACTAAACCCAACATAAGAAACACTGAGAATTTAATAACCAAATTAGAATCAAGCCCATAACTCGTCAAGGGTTTTGTATAAGCATTGCTCTGACGTGGGAGTCCAATGATGCCCACTTGACTTTTTTAGGAAAAACAGAATTCTTTCAAATGGCTTGAATTTGGCAGCTCTTCAAGCCCTGGAGAGAGACTTCCTCTAGGCTTGCCTGTGTGACACTGGCTACTATTACAGCTATTTGGTTCATACGAAGCTCCCACAGTAGGCAACATAGAGCAGGGAGGTGGTGGAAGACACAAAGACAGAAGTATTGACAGAAACTCGACTGCTCTAGTGGGTGAACTCCATTCCATGGGAAATACATGGAAAAGCACAGATAACAGAAACTTGCTTGCAATGCAAGACGAGAGTCAATTAGGTGTGCAGAAGTAGCGGGTAAGAATGAAGTCAGGGGGCCATGCGGGAAGTGAGTAAGTATTAAACAGTGTTTCAGGAAGAAGAGGACAAGCCCAGGGCCCAGACATGGGAAGAGCATCACCAAGTGAGTCCCTGGGATTCTGTGAGCCAGTCTAACAGGAGGAAGCAAAGAGGATTTGGCCAATGGCTGCAGAGTCTCATGGCAACAGGGAAGCAGCTGGCCGACAGTTGGGTGTCTCCATTACGGGGCTAATTTAATCTCCTTTCCCTCATTCCACAGCAAGATGTGGTACCTCCTTAATTCAGTTCAGAGTGGTCTAGTTCCATTTGCTATTCGGACATTTTCACTAACTCACCCATTCCCTTTCCAATGCGTTGGTTTCCAAGGGCCTTTTGCACTTGGTTGGTGTGAGTTCAGGTCCAGCTGGTGCCCCTCAACATTACAGGAACATGAATATCAGCTCTAAACTTAGTTCTTCCAATACCGAGGGGGAGGGATTCTGCTTTTAAATGTTGTAGCATTTATGCCTTTTTATACCACGTTCATATTTACAATTGAATAAGGCCTCTATATTTTTTCATCATTAGACAAATATATTAAAAGGAACTGAGGATTTTTTAAAGGCTAGTAGAGAGGTGGTACCGATCTTCCTACTAGGGAGGGTCAAAGACTATGCTTCCAACAGTGCAAAAGGAAGATTTTTCAATCTATCTGTCAAGTCCCTCCTATACTTTCCTCACCAAATGGAAAACAGGCAGGTTCATTAAAGGCACACTGTGAATTCATATCATAATTTCAAGACACCCAAAGTCCAGGGCCTGGATGCCAACAGCTGCAGCAAGCAGCTTTTTCCTCCCTGTTGATCCAGATACGTAAGTCAAACAGAATCTGGCTCGCTTATACAATGTGGTATCTTGTGAGCGTTTTTTTTTTTTTCCTAATGTGCTAGAGGGAAGAAAAATAGATGAGCTTTTTCAAATGAAAACTCTCTATTTTTAAATGAGTTTGAAAAGCTGATTAAATTATGTATTTTATTGCCTCTGTGAGTATCCTATTAAATGAATATTTTATTTTAAAGGCTTGAATAAATGAAAATAATTTTTGTAATGGTTGGTCTATTTGGGTCTTTTTGACAACTGTCAAAATGTCTTCACTCTTCAGTTCAAGAGATATAAATAAGGTGAATATTTTTAAATGTTAAATTGCTTTTTGAAAGGTGCCTGAAAGAAACTCTTAATTAAATACTCTAATAATTAGGTCTCCCACTGATACAGACTGAGGTGGTCCCCAAGAAAATCATACTGGGGGAACATTAATCAAATATTCTTAAAGACAATGTGACGATACCTGATTTTAAATAATGGTAAAAGTATTATATGTACTTATAAGGCCATCACCGCCTTCTATGAAAATATATATATATAGAGAGAGAGAGAGAGAGACAGAGACAGACAGAGAGAGAGATGCAGAGATACAGAGAGACAGAGATACTTCAATTATGGTCCTGGTGCATTAAAATCTCTCATTAAAAAGAAGAAGAAATTCAGGTTATGAACCTCATTTGACTACTCAAAGACATCACTCCGTTCTCCATCTAGGAAACTCTCACTCTCTTCCAGAAGGAAACAACTTATCTTTCTGGGAATATTTGGCATCCCATTGCCTATTAAGCCTTTATTTCTCAAAAACCACATTAGCTTAGAACAAGGGTCTTCAGGTCTGTGGTATGGATATTCCCAGTTCATGAAATTTCCCAGGAGTCTGCAGGCACGGAGGGGAAGCAGGTCCCATTTCTTCAACCTGCATACATACACTTTCCCAAAACTACCCTGCTTAAATGCCCCAATGCTTGAGATGTTCTCCCTTTCTACCTCCTCCTTCCTGGCAAGACGCTCCCCCTTGAAAAAGGAAAGCCTTATTCTCACCAGTCCTCATCTTACTGTGGTGCATCGGCCCAGGGTAGAAGAATTTTGAACACAAACTAAAGGAACAATTCAGAATACTAGTGTCTAAGAAAGGCTTCTCATCTTTCTCAATTTTTAGAAACATTGACAGAAGACACTTTTTTTTCATCCAAGAGATGACAAACTTATGGCAAATATCCGAACTTTATCTATCTATCTTGAAGTTGGAATTCAAATGTGAGGGGATTGACACAGGGACCCATACTGATGTTATTTGTTAGAATTGAAGTCAAACATTTTTTTTCTGACAGAAAGTGTGATTTAGCTAATTGGTTTGACAACGGCCCTTGCCTTGCCTGTTAGGAAACTCGAAGGGCATTTTTCCATGAATTAGATGAGCAAAATCTGTAGCACCAGGGTTTTAAAAAATATAGTTAAAAATGTGATAATGTAAAAAGTACATTACAAAATGATTAATCTAGAATATATAAAGACTCTTACAATCCAATAATAAGAAGGAAAAGGACGATTAAAAATGAGCAAAAATTCTGAACAGATTCTTGAGCAAAGCAATAAAGCAAATAAGCACGTGGCCATGGCAAACAAATACATGAAAGGATGCTCAACACCATGAAGAGTCAGATAACTTCAAATCAAAACCACAATGAGGCACCGCTGCATCCCAATAAAATCGCTAAAATTTAAAGATTACTGATGATAGCAAGTATTGCTGAGGATATAAACACTCAGAGATTGCTGGCGGTAGGGTCGCTTCAAAACCAATTTGCAGTGTTTTATAAAGCTAAACACACACTAACTGTGTAACTCAGCAATCTCACTCCTAGGTTTTCATCCAGATACTAGAAGTAAAACATAGTAACAGAAAGATAAGAGGCCCGAAACCTGTAGGAGGCATGGACTGAGACAGGAATGAGGGAACATTTTTGGTGGCGGAGATGCTCTATATCATGATGGTGGTGGTTATACAACCTTAAAACATTTGTCAAAATGCACGGAACTGTACACGTAAAACTGGTGAATTGTATTCTATGTAAATTACACCATTAATAAAACTGATTAGAAATGTTATTGGTCAAGATGAAGCAGGTAAACTTATTCCATTCCCAATCCTGTCTGAGAATACTGAGTTAAATTTGAAGCCCGTAAGTGAAAGAGTAATAGGCTCTAAGAGCTATTCGATAGGGCTAGTCAAGCTTTCTGCAGTCTATTTCCTAGGAATTGAAACAGTGAATAGCGCAAGTTCCAGAGACATTTTGAAAACCAGGTATTTCCAATTCTTTGCTTTCAACAAAACTGAGAGGTTCTGGTCAAGTTGTCAATCTTGCATAGTTTCCTTGATAGACCGCTGTGATTTCTTTGGCAGGTAACTTGGAAGGAGTTCAGATTCGAGGCACAATAATACATACCAAAGTCCTTTCACTGTTGTCTCTCTCTTTATGTGAAACAAGGTTGATGAGCACTTAAATCCATTTCTTTTAAATTTTTTTTTTTAAAAAGGAGCAAAGTGGATGCTGAACCCTATCTCAGTCTAACAATAACAACAAAAGTTTACCTGGTGCCATTGTGTTCCAGGTTTTCTTTAACTTCCATACTACGTGAACTGATTTCGTCTTCACAGCAATCCTATGGCACAAGTAATATTTTCTCCCTTTTACAGAAGAGGAAATTTAGGCACAGAGAGTTCAGTAACTTTCTCAATATCATACAGCTGGCAAGTGGCAAAACTTGAACTCAAGAAACCCAGCTCCACATTCTGTGCTGCTGACCACATTGCTAACCTACAACATATTCATCCACAGGTACATGGAATCTCACAGTTTTCACAAATTCTTTAGATTAGAATAATACTCTTCAGTGGAAATGAAATTAAAATATAAATTCAAGTAGAAAGAAAAACAATGTGAAATTCCCAAATATGAACGCAGAACTTGTCCATATTTTTTTCCTTTTTAAACAGCTTAATTGAGATATAATTTATTTACCATACAATTCATCCATTTAAAATATACAGTTTTATGATTTTTACTATATTTACAGACCAGTGAAGTTATCTCCATATTTTGAAACAATTTCACCACTTCAAAAATAAACATTATGCATTTTATCTGTCACCCACCTATTCCTTCATCCCTCCCAGCCATAAGCAAACGCTTAATCTACTTTTTTGTCTCCATAGATTTCCTTATTCTAGATTTTCATATGAATTAAGTCAGGTAATATTTAGATTTTTTATGATGGTTTCCTTTCACTTAGCATAATGTTTTCAAGGTTTATCCAACCTTCCACATATACCAATACTTTGTTCCTTTTTAATGGCCAGATAATATTCTATTGCATGGATACCCAAAATTTTATTTATCCAGTCATTTGGTTGAATGAAGGATAGAATGAATGAATGAATGAAGGCAGAACTTGTCCATATTTTTTTTAATTGACAATGGGTATCATGCCTATGATGTATGCAAATTCCACTGGATACATTTAAAAGTGATGTAACAAGTTAATTTAAAAAGTTCAGTATTTACAAAATTGTGTTTGCAACTATAGTCAGAAATTGAATTTGTAATTATTTAATCTTATGATGACAAATGGCAAATAGCACCTAAAGATGTATAAGGTATTCATAGGTTTTAAAAGTTATTTGGGGGGTATGAAATCTAGTTTTCTTTTTTTTAATTCTAGTGTTCTAGCCGTCTATTAACTTGCTGAGTATTGCATTTAAAAGCCTGGTCAGTGTTACAGAGGTGGTAGGGGAAGCTGAAGAAAGATCGTTTTTTCTGCAAATAAAATAATACAGACACAAACACACACACACACGCACACACACATATAGTGCAAGAAGTAATAAAAAAGATAGTATCATTATTCAAAATTAAAATAGTGGCTTGGGATGTTTAAACACAAAGATTACTTGCATGTTGGACCAGCAGGGTTTTCAGCTGACTTATTTTTGTTCATTCATTATATTGAATTATATTGATGTTCACTTCATTATAAAAGTTCTTAAGTCACCATAGTTACATCATTCTCAAACCAGGAGAATTTAAAAGAATAGCTTTTCAAAAATAACAAATATGATTCAGTCCTTCTGCTACTGTGGATTTAATGACTTTTTTGCAAGTAGTCTCTTGGAACTAAGGAACGTTATAATGGCTACTCAATGTCTATCCTTTAAAGGAATCAGTAAGGACAATACAGATATTCATTAAGGACAAAATGAAACAGCAAGGTGGACAGGGTTATGAAATAACGTTAAGTAAAAAAATAAATTAGTATTTAATTATCTTTACACTGAAGTACATGCAAATGATACGGGTCAAAAGGAAAATGGAAACATGAAAACTGTTTAAGGAAATGGAAGTGAGAGATGATTCTTCAGTATATTTCTTTATTAGTATATAATATGTGAGAACCAGATAAACTCAAGAGGGAAAGAAAGAAACATTAAGAATCGCCTCGACGGATAACCTAGGTTCGCACATGTCAATATACGGATCTGGGTGAATGTGGCTGGAGGGGGAGAAATACACGCCTCTACTGGTTTTAACATCTTCTGCCGCCTGTGTCTTTTCTCTTCCCAGCAGGTCCCCATAAGTCTCTGTTCCTAACCAGTGGAGCACAGGCTCTCCAGGTATGGCCAACACTATCGTCTGGTTAACCCAACACCCATTTCCGATTCCCTTCTCCCATCCACCCCCTCAACTAAAAACTCACGCTCCCACTTTTTTTTTTTTTTTTTTTTTTTTGCGGTACGCGGGCCTCTCACTGTTGTGGTCTCTCCCGTTGCGGAGCACAGGCTCCGGACGCGCAGGCTCAGCGGCCAGGGCTCACGGGCCCAGCCGCTCCGCGGCATGTGGGATCTTCCCGGACCGGGGCACGAACCCGCGTCCCCTGCATCGGCAGGCGGACTCCCAACCACTGCGCCACCAGGGAAGCCCCGCTCCCACTTTTATTTGCAGCTAGGTGGCCATATGCCACAGTTCTAGACAATTACATGTCAGCAGAAATGTCCAGGGAGATTGTGGTAAAGCCTCTGGTAATTTTTTGTTGATGTTGCTGTGAGGTAGCAGATGCATGCTCCTTCTTCTACATCCTTCTGCCTTCAAGACAAATGGGTGCCTGATGCCACTCTAGTGACTAGGAGGGAACAAACAGGGGCCCGCACAGACACCAGCCCTAGGACCGCTGAGCCACTGAACCAATGCCACCATCCACCTGCCTCCGGACTTACTGATATCTGAGAAGAATAAAACCTACTTTTTAAAGCTGCTGTTACCCTGACA
This sequence comes from Delphinapterus leucas, assembly GCF_059928025.1. NCBI lineage: Eukaryota > Metazoa > Chordata > Mammalia > Artiodactyla > Monodontidae > Delphinapterus > Delphinapterus leucas. The sequence continues at coordinate 8,726,717 of NC_143146.1, forward strand.
TATTATTACTTGCAATTAGAAGCATTCCTAACGTATAGACCTGGTAATTACTGTAAGTGGAGCTGTCTTGGGTATAAGACTTCCACACAAACATCTGAGGACACAGTGAAGGTGGACAAGAAGAGGCTGAAAGTCGTAGGGGGACAGTCAAGACAAAGTTTCTCCAAATACAATTTTGTTCGGGGCACAACAAGGTGACAAGTTCTGTAAAGGCAATGAATTTTTTTTTTTTTTTTTTTGGCCTTACCGCGAGGCTTGCAGGATCTTAGTTCCCCAAACAGGTATCGAGCCCAGGACCCTGGCAGTGACAGCACTGAGTCCTAACCCCTGGACCACCAGAGAATTCCCAGTAAAGGCAATAACTATAACATTTACTTTGCCTATCTCTTATCACAAAAGAAACTCAGTACATATTTGCGACATTGAATACATTGGCTCTGAATCAGATTATGGAAAATGTTGCACATTTTCAAGCCAAAAGAATCTCCCCATAGACTTAAAATTAAAAGTAATAAACACGGAAGTTACAGATATAAGGACTACGAATATTTTATATTATTTCCAAGTAGCTATTGCCAAGCTATGTGTTGGAATATTTCACTTTGTACTACATAGCACAATTATAATTTTTATTAATTCTTCCCAGACCATGCAAATTTCTTTAAAGTATATTTACACTATTCATTTGCTCTAATGTAAACAAAAGTCCTACCCTACAGTGATCGGATGGGATTAGAAAGACAAAACAAAAATTCAAATTATATAATTCTAATGTGTAGTATAGCATTTAAAGCTTTCAAATACATACTTATTACATTGGGTTTCCAACTGCACATAGAGTCATGACTCAGACGGTTCTTTTATTGAGTAAATATGCATTAGGTGCAATTTTAAGCACTCATCATTAACTCATCCAACCAGAACAAACCCATTAACAGTGAGCTTATCTGGTTTATCAAGTGAATCTAGACTAGGTTTTTAGGAATATGCTTAAATGTTATATTTATTCATTAGACCTCGCTAGAATCACAAAGTAACATATTCATTATGCCAGGGATTTTTAATGGACCGTTGCAAGTGATGTTCTCCAAAATGCTGAAGTGATATAATACGATTAACTTTATAAGCCAGGTGTTAATTCTCATGATGTAAAGGACCATGAATGAATCACCAACATTATAAAGAATTTTGTTACCTTTGGTCTCTAAGCTCCCTATATGATGTCTTCCCAAACTTCCAACCCCCAGTCTCCATTCACCTTAGAAACTTTGATCTCTTTCTTCTTTACCTGGAGATTCTACGGTTGAACCTGAGAAATTTCCTGAAATTTCCTGAAAGCTGATGCTTCCCCCAGACCACCAGCCAAGGTCCACTGCTTGGGGCTTCTCCTAAATCCAGGCTCCATTGATTTAGAGCCTGAGGAGGTGAGAATAGAATCTCTTGTCCAGCATGAACTGGTATCTCTAAAAATATATATATCATTTTAGCTTACATAGCACATACGACATTGACCAAAATGCTGAAAATGATTTAGTTTTCAGATTTGGTGATCTCCTTATTATTCTCTACCCATAGATTTTATATCTGCACTATCACTTGGCACTTCCCAAAGGCTTATGTGGTTAGTTTTCTTTCTCCTTCCCCAAGCCTTGTAAATAGGTAGGGTTTGATGAAGATTCATTGAATAACGGCTATTTTAAAGTACTATAGATCTTTAAAACACTCAAAGTGTCTTTATTCCTTTTTCATGCCACCTGGCCAAAATTTTCTTATTCTTGTGTTTCAAAAAGTCATTAGTCCTACAACATAGTATTTCATAACTCATGAAATATACATTGGTTCCACACGTAGGTATCAGCAGCCCACTTGTAGTTACACCTTCCTGTTCCTACCTAGTGTTTCCAGGCTCACAGACATTTACCTAAGGCTCACACTTCGCTGAATTACAAAATCCTTGGAAAGACCTTCAATGATGAGGGCAATTACCAAAGGGCACACTGCGATTATGCCTGTGTGCGTGCATTCTTGCACTCACACACGTTTCGTGTGTCTAATTAGTGCAAACAGGATCCTGATATTTACAGGGAAGATGTTTTCCGTGAGAAACAGCCCTATGCTTGCACAGGTAGGATGCATCTTTGCAAGGGAGAGACCTTTGACTATAACGTTAGGGTGTGTTGGCCGCCTTGTGAACCTTGCTTGCCTTTGTTTATTGCACTCATTTCTGACAATTCAGAAAAGGCCGTGTCTAGCAGTTCACAGCTACTCAGCAGCTTCATTTCCTGAGAGAACGTGCCTTAAGGACACTGCCCCACCTCTTCGACAACTCCCTTCTTCAAGGACTTGAGCATTTTATAGACTCTTGTAAAAAACTGGGTGACATCAGATGACGATGATGTGCGTCTGTCATCTACCCGAAGTTCTGCTCCTTCCCCACTCCATCTTATCTCTTTTGTTTATAACTCTATTTTATTGTTACTGGGATTACTGAATCATAAACCTAAGAAGAAAAATGTTCCATTTGAAAATATGTTTTATACTATTGGGGGATTACACCCATACTTCGAAGCTTCATCACATATTGCACAGCAGTTCTTTAAAATGTCTGTGTTGTATCACACAGCATGAGGGTATTTCAACCTCTCTTGCATTTCCCCCCCCAATATATAACTTTCATGTGGTCAGGGACATTTATACTCAATCCTACATAACCTTGGCACCTAATATAGTGCCTAGCTCATAATAGGGGCTCAATGATATTTGTTAAACAGAAGTATGAAAATCTATTGTTGAAAATATTGACACGTGAAACATTTTTCTTCTCCCATTTTCTCCCAATTATAAATCTCCTTATCAATCTTCTCATCTTTCAATAATCCCTTATACCATCTGTGACCATCTCCATTATTTACTTCTTGGCTCTATGCTCTTCAACTACAGTATAAGTAGAGTCATCCCTCGATATCTGTGGGATATCTGGATATCCAAAACCTCCAGAGACGCCAAACTCAGGATGCTCAAGTCTCATATAAAATGTGGTAGTATTTGCATATGATCTATGCACATCCTCCCCTATACTTTTAAGTCATCTCTAGATTATTTATAATACCTAGTACAATGTAAATGCTATGCTAATAGTTGTAAATACAATGTAAATGCTATGTTAATAGTTGCCGATGTGCAGCCAATTCAAGTTCTGCTTTTTGGAACTTTCTGGAATTTTTTTTTTCTGAATATTTTTGATCTAAGGTTGCTTGAGTCCTTGGATGTGGAACCTGCAGATAGGGAGAGCCAACTATAATGCATCACATTAAAATAGAATTAATGGTTTAACTTTACACTGCTAATGACATATATCCAGCCTTGATCTCTCGTTTCAGCTCTAGTCCTGTAACTCTAATTGCATGCAGGGCATTGCTACTTTAAAATAACATCTATCCTCTTTGTACCAACGCTGTCTCCACTAACCTAATTTCATTTTTTCTATCAATAGCATTCTCCAAGTCAGCCCAGCTTGAAAATCTGGAGTCATCTTCTCTTCCCTTTCCTTTATCTCCTATAGCCAACCAGTTAAATGACGGGTCCAGTATGAATTCAAAAAGCCTCCTAAATCCAGCCCCTCCTCCTTGCTTTCATCCCCATACTCCAATACTGCCCCTCATTTTCTCATATCTGGACAACTTCATTAGCCTCTTGGTTTCCCTTCCTCCAGTTTCTCTTCCCGCCGAATTCCCGTCCACCCAGCCTTTGACAGCATCTCCAACAAATATTAAGAGTCGACTATGATTTGTTCAATGAATGAATCGAAGAATGGATTCATGAATAAATGCTCTAGTATATAAAGTGCCTTAGATCTTTAGTTCACTGTAGTCTACAATCTGACTCCAACTTTTGTCTACTATTTCCAAACTACCCCACCATCCCAGGTAGCTTTCCCTAAGCAGGCCAGAATCAAGTTTCTCTGGCTTTGAAAAGCACCCATCCCTCTTTACACATGCAAACTTCGCCCCAAACCTCCATGAATAGATGTCTAGAATGATTTGTGCCCCTCACTAGCCGTCCATCTTCTCAGAATTCCTATAACATCCCCTATACAATAGTGATAAATTTTGGCATTCTATCTGCAATGGCACTTCACTATTTCTTTCCCATATGTCTTTTTTCTTCAGCTAGATTTACATAATCTTGGAAGACGGATGCTATGTCTTAAGGTCTTTGCTCAACTGACTATGATGATTTAAAGGACTATGCATTTCTTTAACTCTCAACAGGCTTCATTTTACCTTTGTATACTTCCTGCAAAGAATAAAAAGGAAACAAACTTTAAAGCAAAAAAAAAAAACAAACAAATCTATACATAACAGGTTCCTGAAAGGAGAGGAAACCACATGTTCTACACCAGTTAATTAATATGGAGCATATAACTCAAGAGACCTCTTTATAAGTAGAACTTCCTAAAGGCTTCCATCTACAGCCATGAAACTGAGAAAAAGAAAAGAAAATCAGAATTAGAAGCAGAATATTTTATTGTTTTTATTATTGCTTTCTGAAATGCCCAAATTAACTTACTATTTATTAGCAGTAGGATGAAATGGGAAATATATATATATATAAACTTATTCCTGCTGTTGTGGAATAACTATCTAGAGAAATTTATTTAATGTGATGGTTTTCTATTGCTTAAGAATAACAAACTGTACAACCTGTTTTTTAAAAGCATCCAGTAATAGTAAAGTCAAAAGACAGAGAATAGAGACCAAAATCAGATTTCAAAGAAAGTACCATATAATTTTATTAAGGATGTTGTTCCTACAACTCAAAAGTTGAAAATGCTCTTATCGGATAAGTTTCAAAGATAAGAAGAATAACTGAAGATAAGAGTTTATTTTTGACCCTCCAAGGACTAGCAGGCATTTAGTAAAGTATTAAAAATAATAAAGGAAATAACTCACATGTTTTGGCCTCAGGAAATACCCTGTTTATGGAAATCTTTATTTCCTTGTTTTTATCCCAAAAGATTGTTTCCAATCTTTATCCCTTGTTTTTTCAGATAATTATTTCAGTATTCATTAGCTTTGTTGCTTAATAATAAGAGTTTCAGGGGAAAGATTCTAGACAAAAAGACTAATATGTAAACAGAGCAACCCCAGGCCATTCTGTGAGGTGAATTGTGCATCTTCTTCTCCCCCTGCATTCTGCTTCCTCTTCCTACCAGGTGCTCACCGTGGGTCATTAGAAGTTTCTAGTCTTATCTGGCATTCCTTCCCCAGAAAACTTATTCTCCAATAAGGCTGACCCTCTTCAATATTTTACCATCACTCCTCATATACACTTGACTCCACACCTTAATGTGAACCATTTCTGTAGCCTCTGACACCTTCTTCTCGCCTCTCCAGATATCCAAGTTCCATCATCCTTGGAGGTTCCACTCGAGTCTCACCTCCTCTGTGGAGTCCTCCCTGATCACATCAGGGTCTTCAGAAATGCAGCAGAGCTGCAACATTCATACAAATGCTGTATCTTCTCTCCTCAAGTAGGTTTGCCTGTCCTGGTGGAATGATACTGTTGACGAAAATAATCAGTCAACAATCTATAATAGGAATAGACAGACAGGAGTTTTATTTCAGCCAAGCTGAGGACTGTAGCCTGGAAGCCAGCCTCTCATATAACTCTGAGGAACTGCTCCAGGGAAGCACGGTTTCAGCACAGTTTTAAGTCTTGTCGGAACAAATAACACCAAACAAGTCAGAGATACATTCCTTCAAGGTTTCAACAAAACAGATAAGCACCTACACAGTGAGTCAGGATGGCCTTGGCCCCTAGGAAGGGGGTCATCATCGAAGGAGTCCCAGCCTTGGCATCCCAGGAAGGAAGGCATTTGATCTTCATTTTTAACATGGACGTTTTTTTACCTCTGGTCAATGCGCCCTTTCCTTTAATAATTCCAGCAGATGTACAAGGTACGTTTGATAGGCCACAAACAGGCTGTTTTCGTTAGCATAAAATCCAAGCTAACTCATGTATAAGCCAGAAAGACTTCCCCATACTTCAACATGTGAACATTTCTTTTATCAATATCATGTTTTATGCTTCAAAAGGCAAGTGACTGGGGCCCAGAACATGAGCCTACCTTGTTTAAAATGCCCACCTCTTAAGTCTTCACATCTTGTTTGCTGCCTTCTGTTTTGGTGAGCTTTTGTGGAAACACGTCTTATCTCCCCTGACAATAGGAGACGCATCTTGAGAGCAAAGCTATGTCTGATATTGTACGATCCAACCACCAATATGGGCACTGTCATACACGGACTAAGAAATAACTGGGAACTCTGGAAATATCTGTTTAATAAATGTAACATAGTGGTCTGGAGTTCGAGCATCTGGCATCTAAGTATGGTTCTGTCACGTACTACCAGTGCAGTGCGACCTGGGGGTTGTTATTTATCCTCCACCAGCCTCAGCAGCTGCGTCTGTGAAACATAACAGCATCAGCGATTTTCAGTACTGTCTTCGGTATTCCCAGGGCTGTGGTGCTTTCAGCGGTCTCCTTCCATCCATAACTGGGAGAATGGCCATGTCTGCGGTGAGAGACAGTGCTTTATTTAAGAAATTTTAACTATCCCATTAAACTCTCTGAAGAAAATTTACTGACTCTTATCACAGTATCTTTCTGAAGTTTTCCTTCCAAACTCGTAAAGGTATGGGAAGGCAATAAGAAAAAAGGAAACATTTATAATATATATGTTCACTCTTAATAACCCTAACAAATGATACTGCAAAAGACTTTGCTGTCAAATATCACTTTGTAATCCTCTAGGGGTATCCAACCTCAGTTAGGAGCGATAGGCTGAATTCTACAGACGGTTTTGTGGTTCACTGCAGTCTTGGTGGAAGTCTTTAACCCATGACACTCACTTCAGTGAAAAGTTCAAAACCACCTTCAGTCATTTCACACGTAACAACACGTACTTGCTTTGTGCTATTGCGGCTTGGCTGCAGCATGGAGCTACACCAAAAACGGATCTGAGCCTCCAAGTGGCAGGTTTCTGGAAACTTAACATTTGCTTACCTGCGTGACTCTCTGATTCTCACATGCCAAAACAATTAAAGAAGCAGGAGTGGGTTAAAAAGTGTCCTTTTTTTTTCTTTCTAAGTCATTGCACACAATTCCTCTGCATAATTTGTTTTCCATTTTGCAGACTTCAACATCTTGTTTACCACCGCTCAGATGGACTGTTTCTATTTAGAAAAGTTTCTGAGTTTCTGTGAATTGATTAAGAGTGAGATGTCGAAATATAAAAAGTAGTCATTATTCAGTAAAAGAGGCATTGCCGATCAACCGTGAGTGTGTGCGATGAGGCACGTGCCCAGGAAGTGAGCTGACTCTGGACCTCTCATTCATCGGAGCATCACTTATCTCTTGTGCAAACCTTGTCTTACAGGCATTGTGCTCGGCATTGGGAATAGATCAATTTCCTTGCTTTAGGATCCCATATATTGTCCTTTGTATTTGCAATTCGTAATTAAGATGATCTGATTAGCAAATCAAAGAGAGAAACGCTACCATTCCAGAAGATCCATCTGAACACAAGAAAGAGTTTAAAATCAACCTCTCAACAATGTGATACGGTCAAATTAACCTCCTGGCCATGGTCTTTAAAGGTCTTCCATAAGAGCGCCTCTCCAACTTCATTATGTAACCCCCCCGCACTCTTTCAAGCCATGAAATATATTATCTGAGCTAAAGTAAGTTAGTCATAGGCTCTGTGCTATAAATGCATACTCGATTTAGCCTTTTTAAACTTTTATTCCACTGTTTTTTGCCATCCTCTCCCTCCTTGGAAAATACTTTTTTCTACTCTGTGTCTACCAAATCGAGACTGCTTTTCTCAAATTCAATCAAATAGAATCATTTCTTCTAGAAAATCCTTTTACGCCGAGTTTCAGTCACGATGTTCACTCGAATAAAGGACATTCCACTCAATCTCATAGAGTATCTAGATTTTTCTAAAATATAAGTGTAAATATGCATTTACTATGCACCTTGCACAGAGCAGCTGTATAATTAATATCTAATGAATGCATAAAATTTCCTTCAATTTCTCATCTCTGCATGAAGAGTCTTTCCAATATATCATCAATCTCTATTAGTGTACATTTTGGCACATCGACAGTTTTGTTACGAAGAGAAACCAATTACAAAGTTATAAAGACCATTAGAGATACTTAAAAAAAACGTGTGGGGTTCGCGTAAAGGGAAAAGTAAAGGTTTAGTCATGTAGTAGTAGGAGCCACTTCAAAGGGGCCTTTGATTTTTTTTTTTTTTTTTTATTTTTTTAAACATCTTTATTGGGGTATAATTGCTTTACAATGGTGTGTTAGTTTCTGCTTTATAACAAAGTGAATCAGTTATACATATACATATGTTCCCATATGTCTTCCCTCTTGCGTCTCCCTCCCTCCCACTCTCCCTATCCCACCCCTCCAGGCTGTCACAAAGCACCGAGCTAATATCCCTGTGCCTTGCGCCTGCTTCCCCCTAGCTATCTACCTTACTACGTTTGTTAGTGTGTATATGTCCATGACTCTCTCTCGCCCTGTCAAAGCTCACCCCTCCCCCTCCCCATATCCTCAAGTCCGTTCTCCAGTAGGTCTGCATCTTTATTCCTGTCTTACCCCGGGCCTTTGATTTTTAGAAGTGAGTCCTGGGAAACGTAGACTAAGACGAATAGAAGAGGTGCTTAACAAGTTAGCCCCAGTTTTCTAAGAACACACACACAATGACTGGTCAAATCATAAATGGTGTCTTTTATACAGAAATTTCAGTAATGAATAGACAGATCCAGGGAATTTGCACAGAGAAAAGTAGATTTCCATGTTAGTCACCCAATGGATGTAGATCAGCAAAGCAGTTACAGTTCTAAGCTGGACTCCCCAAGGTCTCCTTGGCCAGAAATGGTGGAGGCCCATAGAAACTTCTCAAATTAGGCCAGAATCCTGGGACTGACCTGGCACAGAACCATAGGGAAGCTGGAACAGAAGCCAACATTGACCTCAGCGTGAAACTGCCATATACAAAACACCACCAAAATTTTAAGAGAATTAACTACACAGCAGTCAGAGGGCTGAGCAAGGATGAGAACGCATCTTTTTAACATACCTCTCCTGAGCTCAGAGCATTGACTCTTGCCTAATATCTGACAATAGAAAATATTATTTCACCCGTTTTGTGTCAGAATCAACCCCACGATAAGACCTTAAGTCAAAGCATGATAAGTGGTTGTGGCTATTTCTCACGTAGGCACAGCAATGCTGAGGAACATGAATGTTAAAAGGGAAAATAGCAGTTTGCAGGACCTAAACTGAGAAAACAGAATATTATTTATATAATATGTATTATATAAATATATAATATATATATGTGTGTGTGTATAAATATATATATATATATATATATATATATATATATATATAGCTTAACTTATTAAACTTGATGTTCTTTTCCATTGAATGCCTTATTAAAGGAGTGGGAAAGAATCATTGCTTGGTTATTGGCCCCAAAATATAGTTTTCTGTTTAAGTGTATCTCAATACACGGTCACTTGAGACAGTGGCTCAGAATTGGGTGCTGAAGGGATTTCAGCAGAGATGCCTTCTTTATGACATTGCAATACAAACGTACAAGTTAATCAAATGCCATGAAATTTTTCCTTGCTAATCTATGCAGCCAACACTGTATTGGCGATTAGCTGTTTAAATTTACAGCTTCCGAGCAGGGGAAGTTTGCTGACAGGTAGGACACAGACCGTCTTAGGAGGAAAACACTCGCGAAAGCAATTTTTTTCAAGTTCTTAACATCCTATGCCCTACCTCTGCAACCGGTCCCAGGAAATGCAGCTTTTGAGTCGTGACACACAATCTGCTGGCTTCAAACCCTGCAAGAAGTTGGATGGGAACCGTCTTCGGACTTAACTATATCCTCTGTCTACCGTGTGACTCTCAACACCTGCCTTTTTGTGTGCGTGTCCTCAGCTATCCCCTCTCAAGCAGCCTGCTTCTGAGTCGGTGAGGCTGGGTTCAGGAACCCCATGTCCACCTTGCCCCAAACAAGTGGCTTTACTGTTGATCTTAACCAGTACTAATCAACTCAGCCCTTACATGTAAAGTAGACCAGACAGAAAGCAGCGTGTCCTCGGTCATCTAATTACATTACCTGCAGCACATTCTGTTCTTTTATTATATTTTTTGATCTTTCACTCTTACTAAACTTAATAATCTAACACCATATCTGATTTTTTAAATTCTATGTATACACACAAAAAAGGGAGACTTGAGGGACGAGGTCAGACACATAAAAGTGTGATCTCCCCAGTCACAGCCATTCCTAAAGGGTGAGCCCATTAAATGGCCAAACAAAATAAGACACATTGCTAACTTCATTTTCAAAAAGTTCCCACGTGTAGGTTTATAAGGGCCTAGAGGGATGAGTTGCCCTCAGTTGTGTCTTGTTTAATTTGGCCATTTAAAGGGCTGACTCTTTTCTAACTTGGCTCTAGTTGGAGATATCACACCTCTACGTGTCGGAACTTGATTCTTAACTTGGCTTTTTCAGGGCCCATTAAATGTTTCTGATTTGGTATCACTCTAAAAGAATGTGTAAGTGGTTTCTTTGCACTAACGTCTGGACAGATTGGGGTCAAGTGTGATTGGTAGGTTTCCACTATTAAATTATTTCACACTCCCTCACCCCTGCCTAACAGCTGAAAGCTCGGAGTTCATCTTCTGTGTGGGAGGCCAAGATATTCTGAGATCAGACACTAAAGAAGCTGGATGTACACATTGCAGTTGCAACAAAACAAAAATGATAGATGGCTTTGTAGAATAAATGTGTTACCTTTACCAAGGGCTTCTCATTAACACTTTTTACTTGGAAAAAAATAAAGAGGAATTGCTTAATCCAGCAGATAGAAGGCAGAAATTATGTCCTTGTTTCTGTCTGTTTCTTCATTTATTAAATGGAGAGACTACTATTTCTCACAGGATTATCTAGTGTATGATTTAGTGGGAAGAAACTCAAATGGAATAAACTCTGAATTCCTTCATGGAAATGCACTGTATTTGTTTCTTTCCCCAAGAAAGAATTAACTTCAGGGCTTCCCTGGTGGCGCAGTGGTTGAGAGTCCGCCTGCCGATGCAGGGGACACGGGTTTGTGCCCCAGTCCGGGAAGATCCCACATGCCGCAGAGCGGCTGGGCCCGTGAGCCATGGCCGCTGAGCCTGCGCATCCGGAGCCTGTGCTCCGCAACGGGAGAGGCCACAGCAGTGGGAGGCCCGCGTACCGCAAAAAAAAAAAAAAAAAAAGAAAGAAACTTCAGCCTACAGAGACACATAAAACACTAGAAAACCTAAATGAAAGTAATTTAGAAGGAAGATTCATGAAATGGAGCGAGAAATGGGTAGATGGATCATGAATGTCAGAAGCAGAAAACAGCGTTGGAATCCAGACTTATTAGCTTTCTAAACCATTTCACCTCGCGGAGCCTCAATTTTCTTATGTGTAAAATAGAAACTATACTAATTTCTACCTCACTGGGTTTTTGGGAGACTCACATGAGACTGTAGACATAAAAGTACCCTACAGAGTATAAATCCCAATAAAGTATTTCACTAACATTATAAAAGAAGTAGAGAATAACCGTTAAGATATGGTGGGACTCTAGCTGTAAGGGTTCATAGCAAGGGGATAGAATTGAATCGAAGAAGATTAGTAATGGGTTCTTTGGAGCAGGTGTAATTTGAGGTGGGCCTTGAGGATCAGTCTAATTTGAGAAAGTACAAGGGAGGAAGAAAGTCTTCTGGGTGACAGGAGTAGGAAGGAGGTTGGGGGAGAAGTGAGGCTGGGGGGTAGCAGATGCAAAAGCAGTGACAGTCACAGCATGGGGAAGGGGTGATCATGGTGAGAACACTGGAGCTGAGGATGGGCACCCAGGAGGACAGAGAAATGAGTAAGAGTACTGTTGTGGACAGAGTATTTGTGTCCTCCCCAAATTTGTTGAATCCCTGACTCCCAGTGTAATAGTATTTGGAGATGGAGTCTTTAGGAGATAATTAGGGTTAGAAGAGGTCACGAGGGCAGGGCCCTGGTCTGATAGGATTAGAGCTTTGTAAGGAGAGTCATTAATATCATAAAAGAATTAGGATACATATATATACAATGGAATATTACTCAGCCATAAAAAAGGAACGAAATTGGGTCATTTGTAGAGACGTGGATGGACCTAGAGAAAGTCATACAGAGTGAAGTAAGTCAGAAAGAGAAAAAGAAATATCACATATTAACGTCTATATGTGGAACCTAGAAAAATGGTACAGGTGAACTGGTTTGCAAGGCAGAAATAGAGACGCAGATGTAGAGAACAAACGTATGGACACCAAGGGGGAAAAGCGAGGTGGGGGAGGATGAATTGGGGGATTGGGATTGACATATATACATTAATATGTATAAAATATATAACTAATAAGAACCTGCTGTATAAAAATAATAATAAAAGAAAATTCAAAAGAAAAAGCATTAGGGAATAATTAAGAGGTCTCCAGTACACTCAGAGAGATAGGGCCTCCTACAAGCCAAGAGAAGAGATCTCAGAATAAAAACCTACCTTGCTGGCACCCTTGATCTTGGACTTCCCAGCCTTCAAAACCATTAGCAATAAATTTCACTTGATTAAGTGGCACCGTCTATGGTAGTTTGTCATAGCAGCCCAAGCTGGCTAAGACAAGCTCCAAATACGGAAAGCCTCAAAAAGCAGCCAGAGAGATGAGACCGAATACAGTGGGCTGTAGGTTCCTGAGAGGCATGACAAAATGAAAGGGGCGTCTTTGGAAGATGGTCTTGGTAATGGTGAGCAGAGTGAAACAGAAAGAAATGAGGCTGAAAGCAGAGAGATGAGAGTGCGATGAAAATAGTTGGAAACGTAGCAGTGAGGGTGGAGAGACTGAATCTAACGGGCATGTGTAGGACTTAAACAACAGTATCCAGAGACTGGGAATAAAAGAGTGGGAAGAGTTAGCCGAAATCCTAATTTTGGCTCTTATCCTTGTGCTTTTTAAAAAAATGGTTGAGGGGCTTGGAACGAGCAGGGTGAATTGCTCAAAATAAGAAACTCAATTATTATTACAATCCATCTTCTTCATTATTAATATAGAGCCCTAAGCCTTTGCTCATGGGTTGGCCAATCAAAGATCAGATGCTAGAAGGACTATCTCAGTTTGGCTTAGTTCCAAGCTTCCAAGAAAGTTGCTGCTACATCCCCCTGCGTCCACATCGAGAAAAACAGGACTAGCCAAGCACGCCTTCCTTTATCTGATAAGTTTATCCGTGAATGAGTGAGCTGGCATTTGTGAACAATATGGAGCCCTGCAAAAACATTGCCACTCAAACATAAAAATTAGTATGCAGAGACACACAGCCATTATAACAAGTATTCATGGTCCACGGAACAGCCAACCTTTAAAAATTCAATGTTTTCCATCAGGAACTTCCAGAATCATAACTTGGAATTTCATCATTGGGCTATCCATTAGTTACTCAAAGAATAAAGTTATAATTTAGATATCTAATTCCTAAAAGTTTCGTGCTCAATAAAATTATCTTAATAGATATTATCTCAAGTTTATGAAGTTGCTTCTTTCCTTCTGAGAGTCTATCTTTTTGTTATAGTCATTCAAAATATTCCAGAGATGTAAGCGGAAGAAAATATGACATCAGACCAAAGAAATTATTTTAGACATTTCTTCATTACTAAAAAATTGTGAATTGTTCATAGATAGATAGCTAGGAAGAGATTCTAGATATAGATATATAGAATCTAATTCAGAACATTAGAACTAGCAATAATTTTACAGGTCATCTAATGTAATGCTTTTATTTAACAGGTGAAACCACTGAGACCCAAGCTCGTACAGACATACCTCATTTTACTGCACTTTGCTTTATTGCAGTTCACAGACACTGTGTTTTCTACAAATTGAAAGTCTGTGACAACCCTGTGTCGAGCAAGTCTGTGGGCGCCATGTTTTCAATAGCATTTTCTCACTTCGTGTCTCTGTGTCACATTTTGGTAATTCTTACAATATTTCAAACTTTTCCATTTCTGTTATATTAATTATGGAGATCTGTGATCAGTGATCTTTGATGCTACTATTGCAAAAAGATTACAATTCGCTGAAGGCTCAAATGACGGTTAACATTTTTTAACAATAAAGTAATTTTTAATTAAGAGATACATACATTTTTTAGGGGGTAAGGAGGGGAGGCATAAACTGGGAGATTGGGACCGACCTGTACACGCGACTATATATAAAATGGATAACTAATAAGCACCTATTGTGTAGCACAGGGAACTCTACTCAGTACTCGGTAATGACCTATATGGGGAAAGAAGCTAAAAAAGTGGATACATGTATAACTGATTCACTTTGCTGTACAGCAGAAACAATACATTATAAATCATGGGTACTCCAATAAAAATTAATTTTAAAAAGATACGTACATTTGAAATAAGGCCATTGCACACTTAACAGACTACAGTATAAACATAACTTTTATGCACATTAGGGAACCAAAAATTTTGTGTGACTCGCTTTATTGCAATATTCCTTTACTGCGATAGTCGCTTTATTGTTGTGGTCTGGTATCAAACGGGCAATATCTCCAAAGTCTGCCTGTATACAGTCCACAGATTCCACATCCACAGATTCAACCAACCAAAGATCGAAAAAAAATTTTTTTTAATTCTGGAAATTTCCAAGAAGTAAAATTTGAGTTTGCCCTATACCGGCAACCATTTGCATACCATTTACACTGTATTAGGTATTATTAAGTAATCTAGGGATAATTTAAAGTAGTCGGGAGGATTGCATAGGTTACATGCAAATACCCCACCATGTTATGTAAGGGACTTAAGCATCCTCAGATTTTGGTATCCTCTGGGGGTACTGGAACCAATACCTATGGATACTGAGGCACCACTGTGTTCACATTTCACAAAGAAAAAAAAACTGAGGCAAGAGAGTTAAAATAATTGAGCAAAAAGATTATCTCTTGGGTGAGTGGCCACGCTCAGACTAAAGCACATGTCTGGGATTCAGAACCTGTCCTTTCCAAAGCCCAAACTCATGACCTTTTCATTTTGTCATCCCGCCGGCCTGTCTTCTTCCCAGCCTGTAATCCAGGAGGCAACATTCAGAACCCAAAGCCATCCTAAGAGAACCAGAGGAAGTCACCCTGGGCCTAAAAACACCCAAGAGAGCCAGTCAATTTGGAGAAGATCCAAACTCGTCCTTAACCAGGTCTGCTGAGATCTGATTTCTCATGCAGTTACTGAGTTAAGCTCAAAACCAGATCTGAACTGGAGTTCAGAACAAATACATAACCCGTTTCCTTTGACCTGCCCTTTCCCTGGCTTC
The DNA here is from genome assembly GCF_059928025.1 of Delphinapterus leucas. Classification (NCBI taxonomy): domain Eukaryota; kingdom Metazoa; phylum Chordata; class Mammalia; order Artiodactyla; family Monodontidae; genus Delphinapterus; species Delphinapterus leucas. Next base: position 8,742,182 of record NC_143146.1, read on the forward strand.
CCTTGGGAGGCTTGCCTTTTTGCCCTCTGAACTCTACCTACGCCCCCTCCCGTGTACCTTCTGCTTTAGAAGCACTCAGGTCCCCACTCTGAGCTCCATGAGTGTGGCCCCTCCATCGCCTGAAATCAGAAGCTTGCTTTCCCACCTCTGCTCTCTCGGGTTCCTGATGTGGCAACCTAATTGCTACAAAACAGAATTTTCCAAACTGTTTCTCTAAACACACACATAAACAGCTTTTCAAGTTCAAATAAGTTTTGCAAACTTGGTTGACTATATTCTCTTCTTGGGAATTCACTCTAAACATATTAAAGCTTTGGGGAAATTCACAGCTAAAAATAGAAAAAAGAGAAGAAAAAGAGATGCAGGAGGAGGAAAATGGGGGAGAAGAATTTGTTTCTACTTAACCTAGTGTTTGCCACGCTCATCTGACCGTAGACCTCTTTGTTTGCATAATTTCTCAAAAATAATATTGTGTGAAATGTGTTTTAGGAAAATTTGCATTAAAGTCTTTATGCCTGTAATTGGATTAGCATATGACTTATACCTGCTAATGTATTTGTGATTTAACTTAAACTTCCTAGAAATATACCTTAACCCAAAGGAACAATTCCCGGAGGGAGAATCTAATACAATTGACAGTCCTTTGAGGGAGCAGAGACTGACAGTCTTTCCAGCCCGAGGAAATGTCATCAGGAAATGCAGCCAGCCTAGCCCAGGTCCCCAGAGGCACCTCCATGCCTACTCCCACCATGAACACCTACCAGGGGTTCAGGAGTCATGGCGGTAGAGCTTTTCTGTTTTAATCACATTTTTCTGCATAAAAGCACACAGATCTAAAAAGCCCTGAGGAGAAAGTTGAAACGACACAGTTTATCACACAGTTTTCTTTCTGCAGCGTATATTGAAAAAGGCATCATCACATGGAATCCTTTTGAATTGAGTTTTGGTTTTGTAATTTTATTTATTCATGGTTCGCTGATGTCAAGGTGTTGTGAGAGCTTCAAATTCTATTTCAGACCCACCTAATTGTGCTTGAAAAGATCTAGGAAAACAGTTCCCACCGTGTGAATTATCTGCATTGTCTGTGCTCTAGGTAACGGCTCCCACAGCTTCCTGCGGGACTCAGACCAAAGGGTGGTCTTCCCTCTCAACATCCTCTCAACAGCTTGCTCCAACTGAGCCAAGTAAAGCCTGACTGACCCACCTCAGGAAGACCCATCTCCCTTCACTGATGCTCCACTACCTCTCTGGAAATGATGTTGCTTCAAACGTTTTCTTTATAGTCAGTGATGGATTAGCCACAGCCCACACTAGCCTGTACTTCTGTTTCTCCCGCTCCTACGTTTCTTGTCCACTGTCTGAGCCTGTCGGTTACTCCATCTACTACTCATGTTCTGCTGCGGCTGCAGCAGCGGGTGAGCTGGAGGATAAACAGAAAAAATTCCTTCTCAGGGAGCCCCACCTGAAGCAGTGGGACTGGAGACTGACAATGGCTTGTTGAAGCTTCAGACCAGCTCATGATTTTGTCTGTCTGCATCCTCCTCAGTCACCTAACATTCACTCATCCTTCAAAAGAAAAATGGGGGCTTCCCTGGTGGTGCAGTGGTTAAGAATCTGCCTGTCAATGCAGGGGACACGGGTTCGAGCCCTGATCCTGGAAGATCCCACATGCCTCGGAGCAACTAAGCCCGTGCGCCACAACTACTGAGCCTGCGCTCTAGAGCCCACGAGCCACAGCTACTGAGCCCTCGTGCCACAGCTACTGAAGCCTGTGCGCCTAAAGCCCGTGCTCTGCAACAAGAGAAGCCAGCGCAATGAGAAGCCCGCGCACAACAACGAAGAGTAACCCCTGCTCACCGCAACTAGAGAAAGCCTGCACGCGGCAACGAAGACCCAATGCAGCCAAAAATAAATAAATAAAATAAATTAATTTTTTTTAAAAAAGAAAAAGCTTTAAAAAAAGAGAGAGAGAGAAATGGAGGGCGTACTTTTCTCATGACAAGGGCATATGAAGAATCACAACCCAGGATTATTTCTCACGGAATTTGCAATGTAGCTGGGTGCACCACTTTATAACAAACAAAACGTTAAGGACACAGTTGCAAAACAAGGCAAGCAATGTCTCAGGACGATCTTTTATTCAATACATTCACTTTTTTTTTTTCCAGAAAAGCGTTATTTAGCTCCTACTTTGTGCCAGGCAATATGCGCGGGGCTAGGTATGAATTAAAGAAGAGTTCCTGCTGTCAAAGTGCTCACTGAAGGTCCAGGGAGAGAGGGAGAGAAATGAACTAGCACCTACGCGACAGCATAGACTTCTACAAATGCTTTGAAGGAAGTATTTCAAGAGCACTGTAGGAAAACAGAAAGTCCAGCCAAGGAGAGTCTAGAAAATAAGAATGAGACCCTGAGGTGAGCTTTGAAGACAAGAAAACGTTTATCATGTGGATAAAAGAGAGAAAACCATTTATGCCAGAGAGAGCAGGGGATTAAAGGCTCAGAAGTGACAGGGAAACTGCTGAGCCCAGGGCCCTGGGTTCCTAGTCATGAAGTGAGCATCTGTGGCCCATGGGTATGCCAGGGAACAATGACAAGACAGGAGGCAGCCGCCCAACCATGGAGGGTCTGATGCATCCTACAAAGAAATCTGGACTCTCACCTTAGGGCAGTGGAGAGTCATAGTAGCATTTCAGACAAAGAAATCATATCATTTAATTTGAATATGACGAAGATGATTGCCGCAGCACTAGAGGGGTAACTGGAGTAGAGTCGGTGTGGAAACAGGGAGCCTGCGCTCCCAGGACAGAGTGGCAATGAATGTAGGGCGATCTCCCAAATTCCGGCTTTGAAGAATGAGGAGCTGAATGTTCTGTTGACTAAAAGAGAACGTGTCTGTAGAGGATTGAGTTTGGGCTGAGTAATTTCAGGTTGCCTATGGGGTATTCAAGTAGAGGTGTCCAGTAGGAGGTTAAGGCTGGAGACTGAGGCTGGAGACCAATTTGAGTATTTTCTGGATGTAGGTAGCAGTGGACGCCATGTGGAAACAGGAGTTTGTCAAATGGTGTCAGATCATCCAAAGGAGATCACGAAAAAGGAGAGGAGAAGAAAGAGGCAGGAGGAACTCTAGGCTGACACCCTAGATGCTGACACCCACTAGGCAGGAAGCAAAAAGGAAATACACAACAGTTGAGTAGTCCAGAAAGAGCTAGGGAACCAAGATGACAATGGTGTTTCTGAAAGAGCTAGGGAACCAAGTTGACAGTGGTGTTTCTGAAAGAGCTAGGGAACCAAGTTGACACTGGTGTTTCTGAAAGAGCTAGGGAACCAAGACGACAGTTTCTGAAAGAGCTAGGGCACCAAGATGACAGTGGTGTTTCTGAAAGAGCTAGGGAACCAAGATGACAGTGGTGTTTCTGAAAGAGCTAGGGAACTAAGATGACAATGATGTTTCTGAAAGAGCTAGGGAACCAAGATGACAATGGTGTTTCTGAAAGAGCTAGGGAACCAAGATGACAGTGGTGTTTCTGAAAGAGCTAGGGAACCAAGATGACAGTGGTGTTTCTCAGGTGGGTCGCCCACACTGCTAGCCTGAGTGGGAGAAGGGATTCCTCACATGGTGTAGACAGGTGGGACCTCTAATTTTTGCAGGTTTCCCTGGGGACCAAGGGCACGACATCGGAGACCTAGCTCCTCTCATCTGTGTTCTGAATATCGGCATCTATCCTTCGCTCTGCTCTTTCGCCGGTTTGGTAATCAACCAATGTGAAAGCAATCTGATTCATCACCCTTATGCATCTGCAAACTGGGAACATTTCTGTGGTTTTTCCAAGCCCATTTCGTTATCACTTTCATTTTACAGATAAGGAAAAGGAGGCTCAGAGCGGTTGAGACTTCGTTACTTGCACAGGTAATAAGAATTAGCACCAGTACCAAACTCTCACGTGGCTTTAGATCCTACCAGTTTTCACTGGATCCACTGGTTCTGATAACATTCCCCATTTGTACTCTTTTTGTCCTTTCCAATTCGTTCTTCCAAATGAATCCATATTGCAACGGGAGACTGTTCACACAATTTCACCTTGCCACCCTCTCGTAAATGGGAATCTCATTGCGCATTCTGAAAAAACAGCTTATAAAAAACACAAATCAGTGAAGATATTTAGTTTCTGTGCTGTGTCTGTCTCTGCTATTTGGGGAAAACAAAAATAAAAATAAAAATGAATGGATGAATGAAAACGCCAACAAATTTCAGTTAGGAAATAATGGCCTTAAGAATAATACCATTGATCACATTTTAAGTGTAAAGTACCCTGAAGGGGGTGGGCGATCAATCGAGGAGAACGTATACAAATGCTCTGCAAATAATATGCTAACAGAATTTTCATGACTATGTATCATATCCAGGAATAAGCCCCAGGAAACCCTAAAAGACAATTGGTCTAAAGGTTAATATTTTGAGAGTCAAGACCACTAAAATCCTAAGTAAAATACACTGTGAGAATGGGATGTTGTGTAAGATTAGGTCAGATTAAGGGGGGCTATCCTTGTTTAGTCAAGGAGCATAACTTTTTTTTAAAAGGTGGCAGAATGTGTCCCTGGTGATTTTAAATTATCATGCTGCTACGAGGAAAGAAATTGGGTCAAAACTCATTATCAAGTGGCATTTCCACAAATAGCAAGGGAATACTCTATTTCCTATCAGACATTACATCCAGAGTCTGGGTAGATTTCCTTCCTGAATCTCAGCCTAAAAACCTACTTCATTTCCCCGCCTTTTCCCAGTACTTATAAGGATCCAAGTTTCAACAGTGACCATGAATAGCAGACAAACTACTCCAATTCCCTGCTCTGTAAAACTTACTTTAAAAAGTGACTTGTCAATTCAGCAGCTTGCGTCAGTTTCTTCCTGTCAACCAATAATGGCCAACCATCCCCATTCCTTGGGACAGACAGAGAGAAACCTTCATAGCCAAAAACTATTTTCTTTTTTTTATTTAGAATAAATCATTTGTGGCACAACTTTGCTTCCATTCCTTCCTCCCTGGAGGATCATTATGGAAAATTTAGTAGCCTGGACTTGCATTATCAGCTTTGGCTTTTGCTTTAGGGCCATAATTGTAAGTTACTGAGAGCATTAATTGTGGTGCTCTTTTGTTCCCCTGGCATCTTTCTTCAGACAACTCTGGGCAATACTGTTCAGTGTTTTATCTCTTGAATTCTCACAGAAGCCCTAGGAAATAAAAGTACCACGATGATTAATCTACTTTTTAAAATATGTGCTTCATCCTACCCACTGAAGTAAGATGCCTACCTATTTATAACTTCGTAATCAAACAAGAGTCATGGTCTGTTCCTGACATTTAGGCTTTATGAGGGCAGATATTTTACGATGCTTACTGGATGGATGGATAGATGGATAAGTAAATATATACCATATTCTTGGTATATTTTATTCTTTTCCCCATTTGTTTTATTTCTGACAAAAATGAATGGAAAAAATGGATGAATGGATGGACAGATGAAGAGGTGAATGAATGGATGTAGGCTATACATATGGAAGGATGGATGAATGGATGGTGGATGATTGGAAAATGCATGGTGGAGAGGTGAGTGGGTGGATAAATGGATGGATGGCACTGCTGATCATGACCCAAGATGTCATTTTATGCCATAAATGAGTCCACAAAGAGGAAGAATCTCAAATGACACCTAGTAGGAGCTCCAGCTGGGAAAATAGAAAATCCATAGAGAAAGAAGGAAGAACTACACTGGATTGGAAAGGAGTAGTGTTAGCTGGAAGAAATCTTCAGGTAAACAAAGCTTATTTGTTTCACCAAGTTTGGGATTAAATCAAAATTCAGGAGTAAGTGCTGCTTTAGTTCTACAAACGTGCCCCAGGGTTTGCCACAGGATGATGAAGAGGAAACAGAGAGCAAGGCCAACCCACCCCCTTCAATCCTCCAACTGAACCAGAATAGATCCACTGGTATCACTTTTATGTACTGTGGCTCCATATAAGAATTTAACAAAAAGGGAGCTTCCACCGCTTAAAATAATTTTAAAATCAATCTCTAAACTAAGAGGAATAATGTCTTGCTTACTTCACAGAATCGGTACAAGAATCAAATGATCTACTGCAAGTGAAAACAGGTTTTGAAAATCACCAAGGGCTTTATACGTATAAAGCATCACCAAAATCATAAGAAATTTTTGGAAGATCTGAGATTTAAGAAAGAGCTAATTCATTTTAATTATGCCTTTCCTTTTTCTTCCTTTCTCACCCATCCACCCAGCCCTAGGTCTTTGCAGGTTCCATCTTCTTACAAAATCATAATCTTCGTATATCTTATCCTTTCCTCTATGCTTTTTACGTCTGACAAAGACTGAGGCTACGAACATTAGAACAAGTTAAGAATTTGGTTGCAAGTATGAGGGCTGGAGAAAACAAAATAGCGTTGGAAAATATTTTGATTTCTGAGGCTAAACTTCTGGGTGAGTGGGTGGATGGTGGGGGGCGTGAGGAGAGTCTCTGAAAGCATCCTTCATGTCTGAATTATACGGGTCATCTTGGAATTCTAAGGATCCTCAAAAGTAAGTCATTGGATCTTTTCAGTGTAAGCTTCACCTTAAATCAGAGTTGAACCAGTCTTCCAGCAACATCAGCCTGTCCAATAGCAGTTGGACCCTCCTGGAAACCAAGAATCAAGTGTTTTCCAACATGTATGTTCTATCAGAGATTCTGTGATATGATTTTGATATTTTGATACTATTTTAGTTATCTACTGCTGCAGAACAAATCACTCGGATGGTCTGTCTCCCTTGGAGTCCTTCATGAGATTGTAACCAGATGTTGGCAGGGGCTGGAGTCATCTGGGGGCTCAACTGGGACGCTGGGAGACTGAGCCCTTCTCCCTCCCCTTAGGGGCTCAGGGCCTCTCTGCATGGTTTCTTCAACAAGATAGCCAGACTTCTTGCACTCCCGAAAAGGGACTGTTCCAAGAGAGAGACAGAAGCTGCTGGTCTCTTAAAAGCTAGAGATGGAACTGACACAGTGTCCCACCCTTTGCATTCCATGGTCAACATGAGCCACAGACCAGCCCACAACTACTGGAGGAGAAGACAACACAAAGAAGTGGATACCCCGAAGCGTAGTGCATGGGGCTGTCTTTGGAGACTTGATGCCACATAGCATTACTATAGCAGTAGGAAAGTGCTTCTGCTGATCAAAGCCATTAAAAGGGAGAACTTGTAACATCACATACATTATCATTCCTCATAATAAGAAGAATCAAAATCATTTGGCAGGAGGATCTTATTCCACTGGCATACTTTAGATGCACACCGCGCACACAGTGGCTATGGTCACGAGGAATCTGATTGAGGATCTATCTCTGCTTATGAACTAAGATTATGAGTGTCCTCTGTAACCTCAAACTCCTTTCTTGATTTTGAAATATTGTTAGCTGTTAAGAAAGAAGAAATGAAAGTGTAAACACAACGGGTGTTTTCCAATACACTGTGGTCTGAACATTTGAGTCCTCTGCCCCTCAAATTCATATGTTGCAATGCTAATACAAGAAATCTGCAACTCAAAAGACGGCCTCACCTGACCATGCTGGCACCCTGATCTCGGACTACCAGCCTCTAGAATGGTGAGAGATAAATTGCTCCTGTTTATAAGCCGCCCAGTGGGTCGTATTTTGCTATAGCGTCTGAACAGACTAAGACACAATGCTATTCCTGAACACATAAATTCCCTTCTTTAATTTGATTCCAGGTATCTCACTTACTTAGGTCACTTGCTTTTCCCAATAATCCTCTGAAGTAGACAGGGTCCATGTGTCCTTGTGACTCCTAGACCACCCTATAGATGTGCCCCATCCTGGTTTATCTTACTATTTTCACTTACGTTTGCCTGGTCCAATATGGGGAAGGGGGAGAGTGCTCTAAATGGTATTCACCTTGATCCATAAGCAAAGAAACAGAAGAGAGAGAAAGAAAAAGAGTAAAACTGGAGAGGCTCATCTGATCAGCATAACTGATAAATCCTAACTTTGGAGCGCCGTGTAACAAGAGCTGCAACACCCTCTAACAATAATAACTCAAATAGAGAGTCACAGACTCAGGCTCTGGCCCTTCATCCACAACCCTGACCTTCTAATTATCCTGCTTTCTTGGTTGCAATAATGTAGTCACACGTTAAAGCCTGTGACAAGTCACTGAGTTCACAACGTATCTCAGAAGAATTGAGAACAAGCAGTTACTACAAAGGCTCCATCCTTACCAACAACAACAAAGCGAAGTAGTAAGTCCCCTACATACAAGCTTTCACATTGCGAACTTTCGAAGATGCGAACGTGCATTCGCATGTCCAGTCACGTAAGTCAGCTCGTGTGTCTGGCGTACTTTGTCACGTGCGTGCATCCTCCACAAGTGGTTGTGCTTTTGTGTACTTTACTGTGCGGTACTGTGTAGAGTACAGTGTCTTTATTTCTTGCCTTTTCCATCAATACCAGCCCTTGGATGCAAGCTGTCGTCCTGTACTACTGTGCTTTTCAAGGTACTGTACTGTAAGGTTAAAAATGTTTTATTTTTTGTATTTGTTTTTTATGTATTATATGTGTGAAGAGCTTATAAACCTATCACAGTACAGTACTGTATAGCCGATTATTAGTTGGGTACCTAGGCTAATTTTGTTGGACTTCACGAATGCACTCTCGAAACACAACTCGTTCGTATGTAGGGGACTTACTGTAATAATCTGGGCAAAATACCCCATTATTATTTATATGATACTAGAGCCACTACAACTTTCTCCCACTGTAACTTAACCTATAAATCTTATTGTCAATGAAGCCGCTTAATTGATAACTTAGTGAGTATATATGATTTTTTATAACTTAGTGTTTTATAGGGACATTTACTATCCTCCATCCTTATACAACATTCCTAACGGCATTTCATCAAAATAATGCTTCTAGTAAACCCCAAAAGTACAATCAAATCACTTTTTAAGATTATAATTTTCAAAGTGGATAATATATTCTGTAACTTAAAGAGGAAAACAACAAGGTATATTTCCCTCTATACTGCTATTTTGGGATGACATCTGAAAAAAGCCACTTTAAAATGACTGCTGCAGAATCACATGGTCCTTTGTTCATTCTTTCACCGATCGCTTGAGTATACACTCTGTGCCAGGCACCGCAACAGATGGCTCCTGCTTTCAAGTATGTTATAATCTATTTGGGAGACAGGCAAACAAGCAATAAATATGTGATGCTTGGGACCATGGTGAGATTTGCAAATGTAGAGGAGACATAAAAGACATAAAATCACATCCTCAGTCTGCTTTAGGGCATGAGAAAGATTAATAGAAAGAAGTAATCCTTGTGGAAACACTTGAAGGAAAAGGACTTAGTCATTCTCATCAACAGGACAAGAGAGTGTTTGAGAGAACAGTGTGTGCAACTGTGCAAAAGTGCAAAACACAAGAAGTTCTCCTGTATTCAGAGACTACAAGAACCCAAGTACTGGGGAAGAGAAGAGTGCAAGAAGCAGAAGATGAAACAGATGCGTGGGATGGGGTCAGATGGCAAAGGCCCTTGTTTTCCCTGCAGATAAATTTGGACTTGATTCCATAGGCCAAGAATTGAGAGAAGAGGTACATCCTTAGCTTATTTGCTTGTGAGGAGCTGCTTCGAGGCTTAGCTCAAGCCCCTGGCTCAAGAAAACTGCATCTCCAACATCAGAGCCTGCATCTCCATAGCAGAGCCTACAGAGCATTTCTCCATGGGGAAATGCCAGCTAGGCATTGCTTCCATAGCCACAGTATCAGCATGGTCATCTTAACTACAACGCCTGAATGAAGACCCAAACAATCTCAGGAAAAATCTATCCCAATACTATTCCAATATTTTTAGCTGGACACTTGTAGACTATGAAAAAGAACTAAGGAAATCCTTGTTGGAACAGATAGTATGTGCTAAACAACCTAAATTTCTCAAACCGGGATATACAGTTAGATATGAGTATGGTGTATCTTCCAGGTGTGTCAATTTTGCTCAACATTGTGTGGCAAAAATAAACATGTAGATATTTTTCTAAATCAACATGATATTCTAAGATGAAGAAATGTGACTTCAAAACGTTGTAACCTGCAGTTCAAACTCCTCCCGAATGCCCATCCCCACTCCCACTCCCAGGGGACAAAACCATTCTTGGATACAGTTATGGGCATCAGTGTAAATGTCTGAGAATCCAGTCCTCCATAAATTATGTATGGAAATTATGTTGCCTTAGGAAGAAACACATTCTAGGGAGCTGATACATGTTTTATACTTGGCCATAATTCAATGTTAGTCCATGTATGTTAACACCCAATTTTTAAAGACAGGAATAGTAGCACACTGGAATTCTCCTCAACTGTTTAGCCTCTTTCAACAGCCCTGCCTATTTCACAAGGTTATTTTAAGGATTAAATAAGGAAGTGAAAGCACTTTGTAAACTGTAAAGTACTACCCTGATGTAATGTTTCATTAACAAATTAATTTACAAATGGCTAGGACAAGGTGCCTTTTGAATGATGGTTTCATTCCTACAGGAATTAGGGGAAAAAATGCTCTAGTGTAGTCTACTGAGCAAAATGAAGGGCTAGGGCATTCCATGATGTCAGGGCACAGATGTGCAGAATTCCAGTTGTCGACATCAGACAGTAGCAATCGGGCAGTTTGGAAACCCATCTGGTTCTCATATTGCCTGAGCGAAGTGGTGAGTGGAGGATTTTTCCTTCACTGAATTTGAGCAAATCCTCCTGAGGTTACACCAAAAGATTAAAAACAGTGCAAACTGTCCTCAGCTTGGTCACCATTCTTTGATGGACTCTGTCTGCAAACACTTGACTATCACATAAGACAAAGGCTGAGATGGTAGATGTCAGAACAGAAATTTCAGAGATCATGAGTGATTCTGCAAAATTGTCACCAGTTCATTCAACTCAGAAGGTATGCATGAGATGTTGGAGGTGAACCAAACATAAACCAGACCTATGCAGTTTTCAATGCTCTCAGCTGTGTATTTGTGGGAAATGTATTTCTTGGAGGCTTGCCACTTCTTTGTTGAGTACTATGGCTGGGGTTTCTGCTTAATAGTGGTGGTGGAGGTGCTGGTGACAAAAATGTTACAGTCAAACACAGAAGTCTGGCTAAAGAAAACAAACTTTGTCTCAAGAAGATGCACAATTAGCTCCATGTGTTAACAGAAGAACGTTATTAAATTAGTCGATCATCTATGTCAGATGCAAAATATTTTACTTTAACCCCTTCTAAGGCCATGGTATGTTCTTATTAATAGACCATTCTGTGGAAATAAAAACATGGAAAGCTGATGGTAAATGACAGAACAGATACATTGACATTTTAGAGGATCAGTCTTGGTTCTCGGGTAGCCAGCGTTATCCAAATGGAATCCATAGATGTAAAAATAAATTCTTCAGCTGACCCTGAAATGTACTTGATTACTAGTATATGTGCCAAGACCTAGTATACAAAAATGGGGTTTTCCTTATTTATCTTATCTACTAAAAGATGGATCCCAGCCAATAGCTGAGGGAACTAATATGGTCCTTATAAACATGAAATACAGTCGGGGACATCTAAAGACATTAAAAATGCTCCTTGTTTAAGTAAACCCAGTGTACTGCTTGAAGACTGATGCTGTGGAACCCAGTATTAGAATGTCATTTCCTCCAACTTACCTGAACTTCAGACTGATGCCAGCGACCCGAGGGCTCCTCCCAACCCGAATCCTCTTGCCTTAGAATGATAGACACCTGCAAGCAGTTCTGCAACTTGGTTCCACACAGTGGTTTATCTTGATGTGTTATTGGACATAGGTCCTAAATTGGGGTTCTTTCTTAATTCACATTTCTGATGTGTACTGGCTTTCACACGCATATTTTTGTCTGATCTTGATCAAGATGAACACTTGCAGTTATACTATGGCTGCCATAAACCCCGCTCTTGTGCTGACTGCACACAACCAGTATGACATCAGTGTTAAACTGAGCTTTGCACAAAGCTAACAAGTGGAAGAGATTAAACTTCTCAAGAAATGGATGTTGGTGTTTGTTTGGTCTGAACAAAACAGCAGCCTAAAAGAACAGACGTGGGCACTTCCCTGGTGATCCAGCGGTTAAGACTCCGTGCTTCCAAGGCAGGGGGCGCGAGTCCTAACCCTGGTCGGGAACTAGGGTCCCACATGCCCCACTGCACGGCCAAATAAAAAAGAACAGACACTTCCATTGCTCACCAAGACTACGTGTGCCTCAAAGACTCTCTTGATCAGGTCTTATCATTATGCTTATTAAGAATAGGAATAGGGCTTCCCTGGTAGCGCAGTGGTTGAGAGTCCGCCTGCCGATGCAGGGGACACGGGTTCGTGCCCCGGTCCGGGAAGATCCCATATGCTGCGGAGTGGCTGGGCCTGTGAGCCATGGCCGCTGAGCCTGCGTGTCTGGAGCCTGTGCTCCGCAACAGGAGAGGCCACAGCAGTGAGAGGTCCGCGTACCGCAAAAAAAAAAAAAAAAAAAAAAAAAGAATAGGAATAGCTAAGGACATTTTATGTTACAAAGCACTGCACACATATATTCAATGCTTTAAAAAAAAAACATCGTGAAATTGATGTTATTAATAACTTCATTTCACAGAGAAGAAAACTGGGGCTCATAGTGGTGATGTGACTTGCCCAAGAACATACAATCAACAAGTGACTAAGATTAAAAGTCAGATTTCTTTTATTCCTAATCTTGAGAGATTTTTTCCGCTGCATGCATCTTTCTCTTTTTACATAACCATGTGTCGTTCTTCTGCAGGTTACAGGGTAATGGAATACGGGATGGGCTTTTAAGCTCTGCAAGTTCAATGAAGACCTTCAGTTGCATGGAGTACTTTTTGTTGTAAAGCAGTGGCCGACCTTGGTCTCTCTCATCAGTCAGCTCACTTACAGTTGGGCTAGTTTCCCCTGACAAGATCATCCCACCCCTTTCTGTTCACTCTCAAAGGGCCCTGGGCAGGAGAGCAGCAGAAAGAGGGGAGGTAAGTATTGTGGTTTCTGGTCCACAGATTTTGATCCCATCACTTTAGCTGCTTCCCACACTTTCCATCCCATGGACATTTATTATTATACATTCCTTCTTAGGAAAGAACACTGGTTTATTCAATCTGCTCACATGATCATAAATATGAAACAGAAAGTCCACACTGAACAAGTTGTCTGCTTATCAAGTCATCATCTTTCCGACTAAGGAACATTGGCCAACATGACTCACATAGTAAGAATCCCTTTAGCCTATCATTTCATAAGGAAAGGTAAAGAAACCAGGTGCTTCCTGTGATTCTATGGGTTTATCTCTAAGAACAGGGGTAAGTAAGGAGGTTTAAGGAGAGTGAGAATCCTCTCCCAAATCCTTTACCTAGCTCTGCCGCTTTCAGCTCTGCACTTGGGGACTTCCTAGAACACTTTTCTGTCAGCATTAGCGGAAGGATAAAGAATGAACCTTTCTGGATTGGATGCCTTCTGACCCAAGATCTTCTGAGACCCATCCACTGTGGGCAGGAAAGGCTAAGTAAACGTCCTTCATATAATCTGGGGTGCTCTCGTGGCCCATAAATACTGCCAATGACATTCATCCTCTTCATAGCCAGGATCTGTGACTCTATCTCCTCCTTATAAGGAGACTTCCAGACAATTAAAGAATAAACACAAACAAATCAACAAATGACTTCTTCAGCAATATTGAAACTGCATCTTGACATCGATCTTAAAGTGGACTGCCTCCAAGTGGCCACCTACAGATTGTATGCTCATAATGCACTCATTATAGAGAAAAATACTCATGACCTTATGAACATGTCACACACCTCAAAACAGATGTATTATAAAATGTGTACCACAGTACTAGAGGGTTATTGACCACTGGCTCCTTTGGAAAGTGTTGGGTCTGTTATTCCACAATCATTTGTTTTGTCTCTGATCCAGCATTATTGCTTTGGTCTACGTGAGCACTTGAATCTATTCAGGTACTTCACCTGAAGATTTGAGTAGGTTGTTGAACAAAGTGTCCATTTGATACTTAAAAACCCTCTTATCTCAGATTCAATAACTCAGTTTTAAACATCTGTACTATCGTCAACACTTTATATATGCTCATAAACCATAATGAGAAAGAAGCCTTGCCTTGAGAATTACCAGCTGCACTAGGCCTGGAACACAGTAGTTGCTCAATAAATAATTGTTGAGTAAAAGTAAAATGGACTTATCAGACAGACTTAGATCCTAGACATGATGGAGAAGAGGCACAGACAAGCCTATCAACTATCCCCAGTGGTATTTACAGCCTCTCTTTCACCCAGTAAAAAAGAGAAGCCAGGACACAGACTCAGATGAGACAGGTGTTTCTGTGAGAAAACTCGGCAGACAAGCGATGCTTTCCTTTCCCACAAAATTGCCCATTTTCATTCTCTTTCCCCAGTACGGCAGGACTTTCTGGAAGTTATTTACAAAATCTTTTCTCAAATCAGAGGCCTACTTTAGTTATTTGCTTTTCTAGCAGAAATTTTACCCAAGGGAACATCCATGGTTTTTTTTTTTTTTTTTTTTTTTTTTTTCTGTTGAAAGGCTGGGAAAGTACATACCCTTTCTTAAAAAGAAAAAAAAAAAAAACCTCATCTGGGTGAGGGTGGAGAAGGCAGGCTGGGTGGTCTCACCACCTCGCCAAGAAGCACCCTTGTTATTCTTTCCCTTTTTCTTTTTGGTTTTAAAATTCTGTGATATTATGAGAAACAACAAAAGGCTTTTATATAAATCATCTAAGTGCTAAGGTGACAGACACACTGAAGAGAAAAGAATTAATGCTTTTGGCTCTCAAGCTTCAACGGAAGGAAGGCTTTGTTAACTTTCAGCAAGGATCCTTCTGCAAGTCCTTGCCCCACTCCTAGGCGTTCTTCTCCAGAAAAATAAATTAAATAGCACTATTCAGACTCTAGCTTCGTCCCTAAACCAGGGCAAAAATGATGCCTTATCAGTGCCTTCAAGTACTATTTATTTGAGTCGCTTTAGGTTCTGTCAAACATTTCCTCTGAAACTTAGGGAAGACCTGGGGCTCTACCCCAGGATGGGGTCCCAGGAGCTAACCTTGTCTTCTTCACAGAGGGGAAAGGAAAAGGCAAGTCTGAATAAGGTGGCCTCAGAAAGTAAGAAATTGTTCAAATCTATAAGGAAGAGATAAGGCAACATGTGTTTTATTAGTGCTTCCTCATTGCCTAGAAAAGTGCCTGGTACATAATAGGCAATCCAATAACTGATCAATGAATGAATGAGATCCAAAATGTAGCGATTCAGGAAATGTGAGCAATTGCTGTGTTCGGGTACAAAACAGAATGAAATCTCCTCTGTGTAGCATGCCCTCTGTGACGACTGAAGAAAGAAGAGTTGTTGGTTAAGGAGTGTTCGTTCAAGTATCACCGCCACCAGCCCATTCCACCATCACATACCAAAACACGATCTGGGTTTCTGTAAGCCACTTAGGGGAAAGCCTTGCAGGATTCCTAATCCCTTCAGAGAAGTACTCTTCCTGTTGGATGGTCCATGCTGCATTTCTGAGAGTCTAGTTCTGCCTGGACTTTTCTCTCTTTCATCAAGCCAATCACGTGAGTCAAAGAGAATGGCAGCACCTTGGTACATCAGGGAAAGCAGAAAGGAGTCAACAACAAGAGGGGCAATGGAAATCTACAGGCCACAGAGACGATCTCTTTTCACCTTGAAGAGTCCCAGAAAACATTCTAAAACTTCTGGCATAGGCAGGTGAAGTTGATGTATTGAGAGAATCAGACATGATTCCATGACCTCTGTACATTGGGTCTCCCCTTTATGGACTTCAGGATCCTTCTAAGACACCTGTATCTCACTGAGACACTGGCTGCCCTGCAGGATGGTGATAGTACTATGAAGTAGAAAGAAGGAATGGGATGTCATGCCAAAACAATATTCTACGTGGATGGGGTGCAGCTAAAATGTTACCTACAAGTCGGTAGGAGGTTCAAAGGTATAAGCATTATAGGGATTTTAAGCAGTATGGGGATTTAATGGGACGTGTCAAGTGCTTTTTTTTGGCCATTGGTTTGTGGGTAGTGGGTGGTGAAATAAGTATAAATGTGGGAGGCTTCAAAGAGTGCCCTCCAACATCAAGAGATAAATGGGGGCTGCTGTCGGAAACCTGGTGGTGCAGTCCAGGGGCGAGGAAGAACTCTAGGAGAACGGATCTGCTCTGACTGAGCACAGGGCGGATGAAGTGTGCCTTCCTGGTAGGTATCTCTTCCTTTAGAAAAAGTACCATATGGGGTATGACTTTCAGTCCACAAACTCAAAGGTGCAGGAAACGACACACATCTTTACTTTCTATAAATCAATTTAATCGCAGTTGTGAGCCTACCTTCTTTCATATTTGCAGGAAGCCTCAGTCATTCCTGGGGTCCCCATCCCACCAATCCAGGGCTACGCACAGTTCAGTGCTTTACACAGGAAACGCACTGAGATGTTCCCTTCATTTCTGCCCGATCCTCCAGCAGATTTCTGCAGCCCTGTGCCCACCCGGGGCAGAGGCATATCTGAGGAAGCTGTTTGTGAATTCTCTCTGCCAGGATGCACCAGGCAGCTGTTCCTTTTAGGAAACTTACCCCATCCTCTGGGGGCTACCCTGGGGAACCATGAAAGTTCCCGATGCTTTTCTCACCCTTTCACCCACCCGCTTCTGAAACTTCTTTTAGTCAGGGGAAAATTCTTCTCTGGTCATGTTTCTTCCAAGCCACTGTGTTGCTTTCTGTAAGGCATTCCACATACCTCCCCACCCCGGGACTTCCGCTTTTGGAAAAAAAAAAAAAGTTTTGCAGACAGCTTCTGTTTTCCACTCTGCCACAAAATTTTCCTGGGGCAAGAAACACAAAGGTAGGCAAACTCTATGCTAGGATATGGCGGGAGGGGAAGGGAAAAACCAAGAGCGAAAATAAATAAACGAATATTCAGCTATATAGAAAAGGGATAGACCAGAGCAGAAGTCTAGATTAACAATATTCCAGAGGTGCTCTGAAAGTCAGATTTCCTCAGGAGAGGTCCTTAACTTGGACACAGGTGTCACAGGTGGCATATAAGGCAACATCCTTGATTTGCCCTAATATGAGGCCAATAAAACTCCACACGGCCACGAATATCCGTGGCCTTGAATGGGCCACAGTTACTGGCCAGGTTATAATCACCCACCTCACCCAGCAGGCCTTGCCTGCACCCTGTCCCTCTCTCCCCAGGGGCTATGTGGGACCCTACAGCTGATCATGCCAACCACCTGGATGGGTTTTATTATCTGTAGTTGAACTGAACAGCCGCAGTTCCTCAGATGAGCATCGGCTGAGAAAGGCTGTATTCACTTCCTAGGGCAGCCACAACAAACCGCCACTGACTGCGTGGCTTTAAATGACAGAAATGTATTCTTCACAGTTCTTGGGGCTGAAAGTCTGAAACCGAGCTGTCAGCATGACCACGCTCCCTCTGAAGGCTCTAAACAAGAATCCTTCCCTGACTCTTCCAGCCTCTGGTAGTCCCCGGAAATCTTTGGGGTTCGTGGCTGGCACATGCGTCGATGTCTGTGCGTCCACGTTTTCCTCTTCTTGTAAGGACACCAGTCATGTCAGATTCAGTGGTCAGCCTGCTCCGGCATGACCTGTCCTAACTGGATTACATCTGCAAAGACCCTATTTACAAAGACGGTGACATTCAGAGGTTCTAGACATGAGTTTTGAAGGAGCGCCACTCAACACAGGACAGAGGTCATCTCTGCAGAGGTGGCCACCTGTTCCTTTGGGCTGCTTGGAAGGACACACATGTTGGAAACTCAGAGCAGTAGGAAAGGTGCCTCTCTTCGTAATGAACCGTGTGTTCCCTCTTGCTGCAGCCATGACAGGCGGTGCACTGCCACTGAATGTCAACTGTTCTTGTCCTGTCTCTATAGCTCAAAAGCAGCTTTGACAGTAGGCAATTCTCTACTGTTTACTGGATCACCTTGTAGGAGAAATTAATACATGGTTTAGGATTCCCAGACCAGGGTCTATTCAGTCACTTAGCCTCCCTCCCAGGCTTGTCAACGAGAGTGTGTTGACAGCCACAGCTCTGTCCTCCAGTGGCTGGGGGAAGGGACAGGTTTGGATTCAGAAGCTCAAACTCTCATTTATAGGATGGATAAGTTCCGGGAATCTAATGTACTACATGGCCATTATAGTTAATAATACTGTATTATATACTGATATTTGCTAAGAGTAAATCTTGTGTTCTCACACACACATGCACAGACTGTAACCATGTGAGATGAGGCAGATGTTAACTAATGTGATTGTGTTAATCCTTTCACAGTGTGTACATATATCAAACCCTCACACTGTGTATGTTAAAAAAATCACATTGTACAACCTAGACATATACAATTCTTTTTTGTTGTTGTTGCAGTACAACTGCTTTACAGTGTTGTGTTTCTGCTGTACAATGAAATGAATCAGCTATATGTATACATCTCTCCCCTCCCTCTTGGGCCTCCCTCCACCCCCCCATCCCACCCACCTAGGTCATCACAGAGCACCAAGCTGAGCTCCCTGTGCTATACAGCATGTTCCCACTAGCTAGCTATTTTGCACGTGGTGGTGTATATATGTCAATCCTACTCTCCCAGTTCACCCCACCCTCCCCTTCCCTGCACCCCATGTCCACATGTCCATTCTCTACGCCTGCATCTCTATCCCCCACAAATAGGTTCATCTGTACCACTTTTTTAGATTCCACACATATGCACTAACATACGATACTTGTTTTTCTCTTTCTGACTTACTTCACTTTGTATGAAATCATACCTCAATAAGGCGGGAAAAGAAAATAAATAAAATTCTGAAAACTCAAAAAGAAGCTCACTTCCACTCATTTCATAATTCCTGGGGCTGAGACCGCCGAGCTGACCATGCTTCTTCAGCTCTAGCCACACCCTGGTTGCCCACATCCCAGTTCCTCCGTGAAGGCCAGTTCAAGAAAATAACCCTAAGGGCTTCACATCACACACAAATCTGGCACATCAAATGAACTGACATAAACTGACTTTCAAGAGCACAGATGTGGGGAGAAGAGGGTCTTTGGGTCTGTGGTGGAGCAGCTGATGCCCATCCTGATTGATGGCAGCTTCTCCAGCTCAGGGTGGGCGCCACCCCACAGGGGTCAGTCATTTGAGTGAATAAGTGAGAAGGGGCCACGCTCCACACTGCACTGGAAGCCCCTGCTCTTTTGCAATTGGCCACTGCAGTTAGTACACTAGAGCAAGGGGCAGGTGGGCCGACTCTGGACAAAAAGTCCGGATGTCTCCTTTGCCCGTGAACAACTTTCACCCAGCCCCCGATTTTGTTCGAATGGGATTCAGAACTACAGGACAGCCTAGGAGCAGAGGCCACCTGATGGCACCATCTTTGAGGCCCCGGGACATGCATAAGGCCTTGAGAAAACCCTGCTTCCATCATGTCGGAAGCTGAGACTCCAACAAGAGGTGAGGTCTGAAGTAGGAGTCAGAAAAACGGCCCCCAAGCTCCAAAGGAAGACCAAAGGCCAGATCCCAGTTAGGGTGGCCTCCGGGAGCAAAAAAGTCATTCGAAAGCTAGGTACTTAAGGAAATCTGCACCGTTGGGGTCAACAAACTGAGCTGGGGAAGATGCCCTTTGTCACTGTAGCATTGGCCTAAGCGGGGAGCTGAGGAGGCTGGTGGGAGACCAGAACCGAACATCTATGGAGAAGTCGAGGGCAAGACAGGGCACCCATAGGAGCTCCTCTTTGTTTTGTATCCAGTCATTTCTCCAACTTAGAGGTTATTAGGATCAACCAATCGGTAGTAGGGGAAATGATGCACTACTTTGGACATCTACTTATATTTATCAAAATGCATGGGTCAGCTTACTCTGCCTCCAAGCCTTAGTAAGATGTGGTAAGAAGTAGTGATCCTGATTTCTGTAAAACTGCCATTTCTTCGCATCTCACTAGAACATTTAAGTGAGGGAAAAGAACAATGATGTGATCGCTTTTCACTGCAAAATACGTTTTTCCTTCTTTACTTCTGGATTATTGCCACTCGGTCCCTTCGGGCCCCACTCTCCACCCCCACCCAGTGAATCGTAATTCTGTTCAGACTCAAGTCTTCTGTCTAACTTCAGATTTCTCTCCTCTCTGGGAGTTAGTCTTCTGGGACCCCAAATGTAATACAAACTGGCTCAACAATCTCACGGTCATGCACAAAAAACTGATAGAAATCTATTCGCTAGATGGGAAATCATGTTACAGTTTAATCCTTTCCCATCTCCCCGCCAGGGGCTGCGTGTAGTAAAGCTGGACTCAAGAATCTCAATACAAAAGAGACGTGATTTTTGGAAAGCCAGGCAAATCGAAAGATACAATATCTCCCCCTATTCAACCAAGAATACTGATAAGGCAGCAGTTCTCTGCTAATGTTGCCCAAAAGTATGACTTTGTTTCAATTCTCTGTAAGTGTCCAAAAGGAAATGCTGATGTAAATGAATATTCTGTGTTTCTGTTACAAATTCACCATGTAACCTCGTACGAATCACAAAGCCCGTAGATTAATCAAGTAAAGCTTATCAACATATCAACAAATATTCACTGTGCATTTTTTGTGCCCTAAACATAATATACTAGGCCTGTTTACGGAACCAAACTAGTAAAACTTATATATCACCATGTCCAAACCCCCAAGGAGTAAATTTTTTTTAATTTGCATAACAAGATAACTAGCATAAAAGCAATGGAAGAAATCACAAAGGAAAAGATAGACTGACTTGACTGCATGAAAATGCAAACCTTGTATTTCTCAAAACACAAGTTTATCAGATGATAAACAACAAAGTGAAAAATATGTATTATTAAGATACACCAAGGATAATCTCCTTGATATATGATGAGGTTATGTTATGATAAGACACAAGGACCCAGTAGATAAATGGTACACGAACAGGACATTCACAAATGAGGACATATAATAGTTTATAAATATTTGAAAAAATTAACCTCAGTAATTAATCAAAGAAATGAACATTAAAACAGCAACAACAGCAACAAAAATTTAATTTAGCAATTTAGCCAAGACATTTTTAATGAGAACTGAGGAAGTACAATCTTTTTTGTATGAATCTTACAAGTGAAGCAAAGAAACAAATCGTTCCTTTATCACCCAAGTACAGCAACAAAATGGGAGGAAAAATCCACATCAGTAAGTTATGGAAGAGAGAATTTCTGAGGAACAATAATTTTTTAATTAATAGAATTGGAGAACTGAAAGTATTTGGTTGAAGGCAGATTGTAGCCTGGAATCTGTTCAACCTCCTGAGAAATTAGGGAATAACCTTGGCTGCGGGGGCTGGGCAGAACACAGGGGTCATGGAAAGCGCTTTGTGCTATATTAAACATTCAACCAGGTTCTTACAGTTGGCATAATTGTAACTTTCAACTGGCTCTCTTTTATGTTGGCCATCATTATAGGCTAAGATCATCAAACCAAAATTATAGTAAAGCAGCTCTACAGACGGCCAGCACAAGAAGGTCTGAGCACCCAGCTCTCTGCTGATAAGACTTAACCTAGCAGATTTGAGAATATCAGAAGGAACAGCTGGACTGCATAGTCTTCAAAAATACCTTCTAATTGAGTTTCTAGAAAATATCGTATGATGCCTATATCAAGGCAGTCAGAGTTACTGGGTCCCAGGGCAGACCACCCAAAACTGGCATATTGATTATTCTGAATTAAAGTTACTCAAGAAACAGCCAATGCAAGAAGGACACTTGGACCCTCCTCTCTGCCTTCCTGAAAGCAGGAAATAAATCTCCTATATGACAGGTCCACTCCCTGCATCTGGAGGTAGAAGGACACCCATCACCAGAGAGGGAATTCGGGGCAGAGAATCCTGTATAGACAAACGTTGTTTCTTCTTTAATTGGCTACCCCACGCCGACACTCTGTTTAGATTCTTCACTAATGAAGCATCCAAAGTCCAAGTTTCTTGGTCCTGTCAAGTTTTCACAAATTTATTGCTTCTTTGTCTAAAAACTATAGAAGTTGCCTGCTTTGGCCACTTCTTAGGCCCCATTTCTATGAAACCTCGGTGCCCACAAATTAATATTTGTTTCTTTTTCTCCTGTTAATCTGTTCTGTGTCAATTTCATTAGTAGTCCAGCCACAGGAACTCCGGAAGGGTAGGGGGTGGGATAATTCCCCATTCAAACAGTGTTTTTCATTAGGCACAACCTTGTATGCCTTACCCATCATACCCGGGATAAAGCTGACAGCTCTTTTGAAAACTGTGGGGTTTAATTAGGGTCATCAGGCATCTTTTCAAGGCACTCTTGGTTCAAGATGATAAAAACCTAACACCCTGCAAGGCTTTCTGTCTTCTAAAGGAGAAGGAAAGTTAGCTAACCCACTCAAAAGTAGTATACGCTCTTTAAGAAACTACTTTGAAAGACAACAGAAAACATTCTTTTTTAACACACATTTAAAAATTGTACATTTCCATCTGGCAGGATTCCTCAGCCTGTTTGAATATAACTGTGGGTTTATATTCATGCAGTTTATGTAGTTTAGTCCAAAACCTACAAAATCAAAGCCTGAGAAAAAGCTGATAAAAGACGTATGTATCTATCATTAATTCCAGAGTATTATTTCCCAAGGAAGTGAAGAGGATAGTGGTAGATTAAGACAGAGCCAACATACCTCACGTCTCTGTGTTCCTCAGGAAAAGCACTGATTTCATCAGGTGAAAAACAACTCTGCACATTCAAAACAGAGATTCTTACCTCTTCATCTGTGCCTCCAAATATGCTCCTTCTCCATCTTCCACATCTCAGGAAAAGGTGCCATCAGCCCAAGTGCTCAAGCCAAAAACCTACTAACTTAGTCTCACAGCGCCCACCCAACTCTCAGCAAATCCTGCTGGCTCTCCCTTCAAGGTCGTTTCTACCATCCTTCTCCAAGATTCCAACTCCTCTGACCTTGACCGTGAAATTGCTTCCTAACTAGATTTCCTGCTCCCACTTTTGTCCACCTTCAGATAAAATGATACAGAACGCCAGGAGCAACTTTTAAAAACTCAGATAAGATTATGTCACTCTTTAGCCCACCAAATCCTCTGTAGCTTTTGGATTACCCTCAGAACAAAACCCGAACCCTTGACCTTGACCTACAACAACACACAGGATCCATCCACCACCTGGCTCTGAGTGGACTAATGGCTTTGCCTACTCTTCTTCTCCCAGTTATTCACCCAGCTCACACCCTCACTTCATCTAAATCTCCACTCAAACGTTCCTTGAAAAAGGCCTTTCCTGGCAACCCTCTCAGAAATATCCACCTGCAACCTCTACTCTATCATTCTCTGTGCTTTACCCTGCTTTGTGTAGCCCTCATCACTATTATATATTAATACATATTTGTTACTGTTATCTGTATTTCCTGCTAGGATGTTAACTGCATAAGTGCAGGATCTTGGCTGTATTCATAGGTGTGTCCCCAGCCTTCTAAGGGGTACCCAAAATGCAGTGTCCACTCAGTGAATATTTGTTGAATATTCATGCCCTCTAATGAAGACAATTACAAAAAGTGGGTGAGATGATTGCAAGCCTTACTGTTATCAACTAAAATCCATTCCACATATAAGAATGTACTTTGATCTAGAAAGCAATGTGAAAATAAGTATCAAGAGACTAAAATGTTTATTACATCAATTTCATTACATTATGGTCATATGTTACATTTTGTGTATAATGTAATTGGTATGTACAATGTCAATTGCATTATACTTTTCAATATCCATAGCATCTCTTTACAACATATTATGTTGTAATACGACACACAAGGTTGTGTCTCATTTGAGCCAGAAAAATAAATGTTTATTTTCACCTTGATATAATAAAATCTTTATCCTCCTTAGATTTGGTATTTCAAATGCTGGGAATTTGTCTCAAGAAAATTATTCAAAACTTGGGCAAAAATTTTTTAAAGTGAACAACTTAAAAAGAAAATCTAACAATATCCCAGAGGTTTTAAATCTCAATCCTCTACCAGGTAAGGTGTCCCAACAGGATATCAGCTGTTTTAACTGATCAGAGAAGTCCCCAGACTGTTAGATCAACCCCTCATCATTTGGCTGAACCCAAACAGAATGTTTTTCTTTCTTTTTAACATCTTTATTGGAGTATAATTGCTTTACAGGTTCCTCACAAAACTAAAAACAGAACTACCATACGACCCAGCAATCCCACTACTGGGCATATACCCTGAGAAAACCGTAATTCAAAAAGAGTCATGTACCACAATGTTTATTGCAGCTCTATTTACAATAGCCAGGACGTGGAAGCAACCTAAGTGTCCATCGACAGATGAATGGATAAAGAAGATGTGGCACATATATACAATGGAATATTACTCAGCCATAAAAAGAAATGAAATTGAGTTATTTGTAGTGAGGTGGGTGGACCTAGAGTCTGTTATACAGAGTGAAGTAAGTCAGAAAGAGAAAAATAAATACTGTGTGCTAACACATATATATGGAATCTAAAAAAAAAAAAAAAGGTCATGAAGAACCTAGGGGCAGGAGGCAATAAAGACGCAGACCTACTAGAGAATGGACTTGAGGACACGGGGAGGGGGAAGGGTAAGCTGGGACAAAGTGAGAGAGAGGCATGGACACATATACACTACCAAACGTAAGGTAGATAGCTAGTGAGAAGCAGCCGCATAGCACAGGGAGATCAGTTTGGTGCTTTGTGACCACCTAGATGGGTGGGATAGGGAGAGTGGGAGGGAGGGAGACGCAAGAGGGAAGAGATATGGGAACATATGTATATGTATAGCTGATTCACTTTGTTATAAAGCAGAAACTAACACACCATTGTAAAGCAATTATACTCCAATGAATATGTTTTAAAAAATATTACTAGCTGTTGAACATTTTCCCAAAGTTTTCCCAATATTATATATATATATATATATCCTTCCAATCTCTGAAAGTTGATGTGGTTCTAAATTTGCCCCCCAAATACACGTCGAATTGTGAATTGGGATTGACAACATGGTTTCCTCAAAAGCACTTTTAAGTGTTGTGACTTTTGACACCAGAAGTCTAATGAAGGGCTTTTGTGTGCCTAGGAAAGCTGCCCAAAGATCCAATCAACATCACACAGAATCATCACCCACCAGGCCTATTTAGGTCTAAAATCCCTGACTTTCCCTTGCCCAAAATTTGCCCCTCAATTAAAGGTGAACTTCCACACTGGAAAATTAGAGGCTGTTTCTCCTTGAAGTAAGTAAGCCTTAATCTCCAGTTCCTGTACTTCCTAAATCCCTAAATCACTTTTTGAGCTATCATCAGCACAGGAGCCACTTCCAAACTATAAAATAGACTTGTGTTCTGCACCTTCCATGTTAGTTAGCAAGGGCCTCAAAATGATTTCTGCTGGTTTATTTCCCATTCCAAAAACAGGTGACAAATCCTCAATAAAATACCAGCAAACTCAATTCAATAGCGCATTAAAAGGATCATATACCATGATCAGGTGGGATTAATTCCTGGGGTGTGAGGGTGGCTCAACATATGCAACTCGATAAATGTGATACACCACATTAACAGAATGAGGAATAAATGTCATATGATCATTTCAACTGACGCAGAAAAAGCGTTTGACAAAATTCAACATCCTCTCGTGATAAAAGCTTTCAACAAGTTAGGTACAGAAGAAATGTACCTCAACATAATAAAGGCTATATATGACAACCCATAGCCAAAATCATACTCAATGATGAAAAACTGAAAGCTTTTCCTCTCAGATCAGGAACAAGACAAGGATGCTCACTCTCTCCACTTCTATTCAACATAGAGCTGGAAGTCCTAACCTGGGCAATTAGGCAAGAAAAGCAAACAAAAGGCATTCAAATCAGAAAGGAAGAAGTAAAACTGCCTCTCTTCACAGATGACATGATTATATATGATATGACATATTATATATATATATATTCATATCATCTATATGTGTGTGTGTATATATATATATATAAAACCTATAGACACCACCAAAAAATGGTTAGATCTAATCAATGAATTCAGTAAAATTTTAGGAAACAAAATCTACATATAAAAATCCAGGGCTTCCCTGGTGGCGCAGTGGTTGAGAGTCCGCCTGCCAATGCAGGGAACACGGGTTCGTGCCCCGGTCCGGGAAGATCCCACATGCCACGGAGCGGCTGGGCCATGAGCCATGGCCGCTGAGGCTGCTCGTCTGGAGCCTACGCTCCGCAACGGGAGAGGCCACAGCAGTGAGAGGCCCGCGTACCACAAAAAAAAAAAAAAAAAAAATCCAGAGAAAAGTGTAATTTGGAAAGATACATGCACCCCAATGGTCATTGCAGCACAATTCACAATAGCCAAAACATAGAAACAACCTAAATGTCCATCAACAGATGAATGGATAAAGAAGATGTGGTACATATATACAATGGAATACTGCTCAACCATAAAAAAGAATGAAATAATGCCATTTGCAGCAACATGGATGCAACCAGAGATATCATACTAAGTGAAGTAAGTCAGAAAAAGACAAATACCATATGGTATCACTTACATGTGGAATCTAAGATATGGCACAAATGAACCTATCGACAAAGCAGAAACAGACTCACAGACATAGAGAACAGACTTGTGGTTCCAAGAGTGAGGGGAGTGGGGGAGGGAAGGACTGGAAGTTTGGGATGAGCAGGTGTAAACAATTATATATAGGATGGATAAACAACAAAGTCCTACTGTATAGCACAGGGAACTATATTCAGTGCCCTGTGATAAACCATAGTAGAAAAGAATATTTTAAAAAGAATGTCTATATATGTCTACAGAGTCACTTTGCTGCACAGCAGAGACTGGCACAACACTGTAAATCAACTCTACTTCAAAAAAAATAAAATTAAAAAAAGGTATCATCTGTACCTATTACATGGTCATTATCGAAAAGACAAAAGGTAACAAGTGTTGGCAAGGATGTGGACAGAATTGTTATATGCTACTGGTGGCACAGTCATTAAAGAAAACAGTACGGAGATTCCTCAAAAAATTTTAAAAAAAGAACTACCATATGATCCAGCAATCCCATTTCTGGGTGTATATTCAAATGCAATGAAACCAGTAGATCAAAAAAGGTATCTGCACTTTCATGTTCACTGCAGCATTATTCACGATAGCCAAGCTATGGAAGCAGCCTAAGTGTCTGTCGACAGAAAAGTGGATAAAGAAAATGTGGCGCATATATATATATATATATGTATATATACACACATATATACATATATATATGAAATATTCAGTTTAATTAAGAAAAGGAAATCCACCTGTTGGTGACAGCACGGATGAACCTGGAGGACATGATGCTAAGTGAAATAAGCCAGACACAGAAAGGCAATCACTGTATGATCTCACCTACGTGCGAAATCCAAAAAAGTCAAGCTCGTAGTATAAGAGTGGAATGGTGGTTGCCAGAGGCTGAGGGGAGAGGGAAATGGAGTGACATTGGGCAAAGAGTACAAAGTTTTGGTTATATAAAATGAATAAGTTCTGGAGATCTAGGTCCAGTAAGGCGACTATAGTTAATAACACTGTACTGTATACTGAAAAGTTGCTAAGAGGGTACCTAAGTGTTCTCGGTACACACACACAACAAAAAAAGTAACTATATGAGGTGGTAGATGAGTTAATTAGCTTGACTACAGTAATCATTTCACATGTGCACATATATCAAAACAGCACACGTACACCTTCAATATTTATCATGTTTATTTGTCAGTTATACCTCAATAGAGCTGGGGGAAAAAACAAAAAATAAAATGAATACGTTTCCTTCATTCCAGCTGCCACAGTCCCTCATTTCACTCTTCAACCTTGAACGTTCCTACCATACGTAGTGCTTCAGAGTACAAACTGTGATTGTCTCTGTTTGGCTGGTGCTAAGGAAGAACTAGGACCCAGATCCACCAGAGCCCCCCCAACAGGGCCTTCACCACATAACTGCTGGCCGGCAGGCTGAGGGTCAAGGTAACCCAGCTCAGCATGAACCGAGCTCTTGAAGGTTTGAAGCAATGGAAAAGACATACGAACACCTGCCAACTCCTCTATAATTTCTTCATGACAGTGAGATGCTCGAATTGTCGGGATTATCATTTATTATGTATCAGATATATTTTGTTTCATTAACAAATAAAAACTTGTCGATTGGCATCAATTAACAAGTACAGATGTTTGAGTGGAGATGTCCCATTGTCCTCACTCCTGTCACGCCATCCACGTTAAATGGGATCATACTGGTAAGCACCAGCCATCATGCAGCCGTGTCGTATAGTGCTGTTATTTATGCTTACAGGATAGACCAGTCTCAGTAAGACACAGGAGGACAAGCTAGTTTGCTGCTAATAGGGCATGTCTCTTTCTTCACGTAGCTGAGTCATGAGTTCAAAACCTTCTGTGATAGAAAAAGTGATGTGGAGAGAGTTTTCTAGACTGTGTACCAGGGGAACCAAGCCAGCTCAAGACTGCATGACTAAGTCACCTGGGACATCCCAGTAATCAAGCCAGCTCTAGCGAGAATATGAGTTCTGGATCGAAATAATCTATAGAGTCTCTAGAAAATAGAGCAAAAGTTGGGACTGTCCTAGAACCTTTCATGTCCTAAAGAAGGAAAGAGGCTCTTTTTTAATGTCTCTCTTTTTGTCTGGAGACAAAACAGAACACTCTGATATGGACAATTTGACACAAGCATTTCAATGTTTCTGTATTTATGCAGTTGCATAAAAATGGACATGATGAAATGTTAAAAGCACTATTTTTTAATCAATAAAGTGAATAACAGAAATTGAACTCCACTGTATCCCCGAGGCTGTTCTGCATGCCCACCCCAAGGGACAGATTCAGTAACAGGATAAGTCTCAGGGATACAGCAGTGATATCTCTTTTGCACACTACAAAGAATAATTTTTTTAAAGTAGAGTGTTTCTTGAGCTTTTTTTAAGGAGGTGGAAAATATCTGCAAACAGCCACACCACAGTGTTACATAACCAACCATAGGACGCAATCCACAGCCATTCTATCAGAGACGGAATCTCAGAATTTCAGGATGAGATACCACATCAATATTCCCCTTGTAACCTTCCAACTTCCTTCCTGGGCAATGGCCAGGACATGTGAAAGATCCTGAATCAGCAGTAAGGACTCTGACATCACCAGAGATGGATGCCTTGTGATTGGATGAAACGGTATCACCTATCATATGCTAAAAAGCTTTATCTGATAAAGAACAGGAGTCTGATATCGAAAGATGACTGAGGAAATCAGCAGCACGTTAAATATTAAGCATTTCTTGGAACGTGATCACTGTGCTAGAGGTTACCGCAGCATAGGAAACGAACCTTCAAAGGACCTCAAGGTCTTTGGCTCTGAGTCTCTGCTGAAGTGTAAGAATGTCAAAGTATCTAAATGGGTTCCAGAACTGATGCGAGAAGGAAACACGACTGCTTGAGGGTGCTTTACTTCTCAGATGCCCAGATATCCTCTATTCTGCCTCCAGGGCTGCTACCCTCAAACACCTACAGCTCTTGGGGAAATACCGTTAAATCCATCATCTTGGCGACCTTCCAATTAAGATGCCCTCTTGACTTTGTATATTGTTCTCATTGGAACAATGGTATATTGTTCCTATTTGAAAATTTTGCTCTCCTTCCTCCAAAATATTATCAGATCTCTCTGGCTCTTCATGATGCTACAACAAATGCTGAGTCTATCTTTTTATTCTTTAAATATTTATGGAGTACTTCCTATGTGCCAGGCACTGTTTTAGATACGAGAGAGGGGAATTAGTGATAGTTGGCCTTGTCATTTCTTATCAAACCACAGGAACTGTGATTTACCCATATTCTATTTTTCACACCCATGTTGTATCCCCTCCATAACACTGGGGACCCGTCTTTTGTCTGCTGCTGACACTCCGTACCTTGTATACCTCTAGCCTGCAAGGATTTCCGCACCTGCAGCACTAGATTGCCTCTCCTCAAACAGTAACTGTCAAACTTAATTAGCTTCCATTTTGAGAATTTCCATTCTCAACCACCAACCAGTTACAGCCATCCCCAGTCCTCTGTGCTACATGCAACCTTCTGCCCACCTTCAAAAATATGTTCGCTCCAACTTTCCACTACTGTGATCGCCACATAATCCATGACAGAAAAATATGTCTTAGTTTAAGACACGATTGGAGCTCATAAGTTATACTGCTTATAATTGACCCTAAAAACACTAATGATATGCTCATCCACTTGTGGATCCATATATAGAAAAATGCTTGCCTGCCCCTTCTGTCTCGTTCAAGCACACTCTTCCCCCTCCCCCACCCACCTCCCCTCCTCCTTCCTTCCCCCTCCCCTTCCCCTCCTCCTCCTCCCCCTCCTTCCTTCCCCCCTCCCCCCTCCTTCCTTCCCCCTCCTCCTCCTCCTCCTTCCTTCCCCCTCTCCCTCCTCCTGCTCCTCCTCCTTCCTTCCCCCTCCCCGCTCCTCCTCCTCCTTCCTTTCCCCCCTCCCCCTCCTCCCCTCCTCCTTCCTTCCCCACTCTGCCCTCCTCCCCCTCTTCCTCCTCCTCCTCCTCCCTCGTTCCCCCCTCCCCCTCCTCCTCCTTCCTTCCTTCCCCCTTCCCCCTCCCCCTCCTCCTTCCTTCCCCCTCACCCTCCTCCTCCTTCCTTCCTTCCCCCGTCCCCCTCCCCCTCCTCCTTCCTTCCCCCTCCCCCTCCTCCTTCCTTCCCCCTCCCCCTCCTCCTTCTCCTCCTTCCTTCCCCCTCCCCCTCCTCCTCCTCCTCCTTCCTTCCCCCTCCCCCTCCTCCTTCTCCTCCTCCTTCCTCTCCCCCTCCCCCACCTCCTCCCCCTCCTTCCTACCCCCCTCCCCCCTCCTCCTCCTCCTCTTCCTCCTGGGAAGCTGGTTCCAAACTTCCCCTCTTATCTCATCACAGGAATCAGGTACCTTAAAAAAACAAAGTGGTAGATATTTGTTGAGAGAATAGCAACGAGATTCTAAAGTTTTTTTCCTTGCTTGAAATCTATTTTTGTTTATTGTGATTTTGGTAAGGAGATACATACAACTGAAGAAGCAAAACACAATATAAGAAGTATTTAATTCCTTCATAACTCTTAGAAAAAGAGAAAACTGCTCAGAGAAAAATAATTAGCATAATTGAGTTTACCAAGTAGATCTTAGTAACTCTTCATAACTCTTAGAAAAAGAGAAAACTGCTCAGAGAAAAATAATTAGCATAATCGAGTTTACCAAGTAGATCGGGTAAGTGGCATCAAAACCACCATTTTGATATTAGTACTTGTCCAAAACTGATACAGGATGAAATTAGAGGCATGGAAACCAACTAAGAGATGACCATGGTCCTAACCAAATAGAATAGTCCTCGCCAATTTTTCTCCCTATTGAAGACAGAAGCTTTTCTCTTTCACATTGTTTGCAAGCTGACATCACCCCCTAGGCCACTTCCACCCTCCTCACTGTGGCGTGCCATTGGCTTTGTACAAGATTAACTAAGAACAGTTAACAGCAACATGTGAAAAGTGAATAACCACTTTTGATTGTCTGTATCTAAAATCCAGGCTTTCCGTTTCCTTTGAGTAATGGAAAATGTGAAAACTGATTATGAACTGAGCATGAGACGTTCAGAGCATCTGGCTTTTAAAGACGAAAGCACAAAAATCATTATGCTTTGCCGGAGCTCCGTAGGCACAATGACAAAAAGGGAAGGAGTCTTCCTGCCAGCCCTTGTCTTTGCTACTGGTAAGAGGAAGTGCTGTCAGAGCCCATCTCTCTGCTTCCTTTGACCTATTTCTAACGTGTCTATTATCAACCAACATTCAGCAGTCAGGGAAGCTCAGATTCAGGCAGTAATAGCCTAAGTAGGCAAACCATACCTATCTCTTATGCAACCAGATTTGATCCTTGATCTGAAGCAACTACAATAAACCTACTGAGACATTTTGTACAAGGATAATTGTTTTTACAGTAAATCAGTATCCATTTACAGATTATTATATACTGTAAAGCAACTACTATGCTATTTATGTGCAAGCTATTATGCATTCTTGACATGTAAGACACCAGTTCAGCTGGCTCCCCTTCCTAAGCAACGGTGGCAACAAGAAAACAGGGAGTTCCTGAGTTTCAGTTGTTCTCAGCTTGCTCTCAAATGTTAAAATAACATTTTTTCAGTTCAAAATTAACATAACATTTTTTAAGGTCATATTCTTCGTTTCTAAATTGCACCCTCAGGTTTTTGACTTCTACTATTCCCACTCTCTGCCTCCAAAATGGGGGTAAAATTTTAAGAGACTGGAAGCCCTTTGAGTAGCATTATTCACACGGCCAAGCATTCGAGCCCTTCTGCATGATCTTCTACATGAGATAAATGAAATAAAGATTTAGGCAATAATTCAGAGAATTTAATCAATGTAAGCCATCAATATGGGTGATTCAAGACAGTACAATTTTAGTCCTTGGCAGTAAAAGTTTTCAGCCTGGATTTTCCAGATAAATAGCTCTGTATTTCTCTTTGTTGCTATGAACAAAGCTTTAGGAGAAAACTTTTCTTCTTTTCCATTAGACATACCTGCCATTCAAGTTGCTACTCTTACAGAAGCATATTCTAAGCAAACCAAACTAATGGACTGCCTTGCACTATTGTTATTAATTTTCCTTACAGGTGGTGAAAATAGACTCTTCCCACATCTAGCCTCTTGATTGGTTTAATCAACTTCACCTCAAGCCCTACTGAATTTTAACTGGCCAAAGTAAGTCATCAACAGCACAGCCACAGATTCAAGCAATGCTCATCATCTTTGCATGAACTAGGACAGCAGAAAAACAATCACACAACTCGTATTTAGAGGGGAGTCAAGACAGAGAAAAAAGTCGCAGAGGAAATACATAAGAACTCAGTGAGGTAATTCAACATGCCTGTGGGTGTCTGGAAGACACTATAGGAAAGCAACTGTGTGTACCTAATGTATGGAATAAAAGAAATCGGCCAGATGGGGTTCTGAGACGCTATGGGGTTTTTTTTAAATCAGACTTTTCTGAAAAAGATAAACCTAAAATACTTTCAGTACAAGAGAAACGTCAGTGTCACATCAGTCTGATGATTGCTACCCATACAGATCAGTCACTATCACAAGGTCACTGTATGTCCTGGCTGCTGTCCTGGATAATAACAGTGTCACCTTTTGCTCTAAAAAATGTACCAGTTTAGAAAACAAATTATTCGGTGACCCTAATTCTTAGTGGGAAATAATAATGACGTAATAAATACATGTGTAATCTTAAAGTCGTCTCATCTACCTCCTTCATTCTGATATTCCTCAGTCGTGGTGAGAGTAACCAGTAAAAAACCAGCCTTCACCCCGAACTTTCTAATCCAGCTGAAACACACACACACACACACACTCAATAGTTTGGTGCTGCCTTTAAGTGTTTGACCAAACCTTCCCCAAACAAGAATCAGCTGTTGTTTGCCAATCAATGTATCACCTTATCCAATACCAAGACCAAGACTCACTTGCTTACTTGGTCTTACTGACCCTCACCTCATTCCACCTCGCTGGACGCAGAACCTAGAGGTAAAATACATTATTTAATGCTTATTACATTGATTTGCTCAGAAATAGCTATAACTTGGATTGAATGTAGATAAACAGTGGCAAAATACATCACCCAAACCTTGGTGTGCTTGAGAAAATTCGGGCTGCCGGCCAGTAGCTGCATTGCACTTTGGCTACAGAGGTCTGAAGGATACCTCTATCTGGGAAACTCACATCATCGCCACCCCTCTTCTTGAAGGGCACTGTGCTAGATACTGTTAAGTTACAAAGAAAATTCCTTGGCCTCTTTTTTTCTCATCCATTTTTAATTTCTTTTCTTATGCTGTAAACTCCTGTAAGCCTTCTTAAATCCTTCTGCCACCATGTGGGAAACACACGAAAAATCAAAGATGGTTCTTGCCTGCATAGATCTTAAAACGTAGAATAGGGAAAACAGAAACCATAGAGCTGTAGCACAGAATGTGATGTAGTAAGTGCGATGAAATAGAGACAAAGTTCTGTTAAGCTTCCAAAGAAGGAAGAAATCATTTCCATGGGGAGGGGGAGAATGGATAATAAGGCAAAAGAATCGGCACTGGAGAGTGGAAAGTGTTGGAACTGGTTATATGCTGAAGTTACATAATGGCAGAGATATTATGGTGGAGGGATGGGTCATCCAGTTTCACCCCCATCAGCACAAATAAAGGAACAGGGGTTGAAAGTGGAGAGTATGACTGGGATAAAGCAGTAATTCAAAACAGCAGAATGAATGACTCTTTAGGGGTAAGACTTGTCCTGTCTAAAAAAGGGTAGATTTTTGATATGCCTGTTATATCTGGGGAGCTCAGACTGAGAAAGGAAAATATATGTATTCATAGTATTTGTGTGTGTGTGAGTGTGTTTACAATGTTACTGAAAATGTACACAATTACTAGATGCTCATTTACAGAACGCAGGGATTGAAGAGACTACTACTGCATGCATTCACACAATGGCTGCTTTCTGCTCAGAGAGAGAGAAAATCGGGCAGGAGCTCCACAGGGACCTACTCTCCATCAAAGATTCAAATTCCATGTGAGAGTCGGGAGATGGAATAGCCCCAGATCCACGCTCCTGTAGAATTCTACGCTGAGTTTGGCAGCTCTGATCTGGGATCACACCTCCTAGCTCAGATCGGGCTACATTTGCAGATCAAATGCTGGCGGGAAGGGGAGAAGAGGAGAAGCAATTACTATGGTGAAGTCGACTCACTGTAGTGTCTTCTGGACTTGGTGACAGGTTCCCCCACTCGAAGTCTCAATTACTTTGATTGATGCACAGAACTGTTCATCTCTCTCCTCCCCAGGGAGAGAGACAAGAATCAAGTGCAATATTGTAGAGGAAAAAGTGGTTTTATACACGTCATCTTAATTTTCAGTGATGGAGAAAGAAGAAAAAGAGCAAGAATTCTAAGTAGTAGAGAAAGGTTCAAGGTTAATTTGATTGGCAATGTATGAAATGCCACTTACCTCAGGCCGTTTCAAATTGCCCCTCATTCTCTCCACGGTAAATGAAAAGATTCTTTCCAAAGACGGGACATCAACGGATAATGGCTGCTATTACATATTCATACACCACTTGACATTCGGTAGCTTACTTGGCAGGAATTCTTAGGGCTCTATTCACAGACGCTGGTGTCGGAAAGGTGAGGTCGGGATTGAGCGAGCTCTCACAAGCACTTTTTAGTAGACAGAGGGACGCAGATGGGACAGTACGTAGAGACACGGACCACACTTGCGCTGGGCAGGTGATTGATGCCTGCACTGCCTGCCCCTTCAGTACATGCTGGGAGATGCACTTTCCAAAGACCGTACTTTATATGTTATCTAAGGACCATCTGCACAAGCCACAGTTTTAACAACAAAGAGCACATCTCAATGCTGGGAGGAAGATGAAAAAAAACCTCATTTGAAGACAGGAATAAAGACATAGACCTACTAGAGAATGGACTTGAGGATATGGGGAGGGGGAAGGGTAAGCTGGGACAAAGTGAGAGAGTGGCATGGACATATATACACTACCAAAGGTAAAATAGACAGCTAGTGGGAAGCAGCCGCATAGCACAGGGAGATCAGCTCGGTGCTTTGTGACCACCCAGAGGGGTGGGATAAGGAGGGTGGGAGGGAGACGCAAGAGGGAGGGGATATGGGAACATATGTATATGTATAGCTGATTCACTTTGTTATAAAGCAGAAACTAACACACCATTGTAAAGCAATTATACTCTAATAAAGATGTTAAAAAAAAAAAGGTGAGACAATTCTCTTTCTACGTAAGGATGATTGCCTCATCCTAGAGAAACTAAGAAATTGTTTTTTAAGGATCAAAAAACAAAACACAAAACAGGGAAAGTCATAAGTTTTAACATGCAGTTGAGTTCCTGAGAGGTGATGCAACCAAAACACATTTCTCTGGAGCACAGTCACAAAGACATTCATGTCAGACCAATCTGACACTCAGGGTTTTGCTGTCTAGTATGCTTCAGGCACAATGCTGGCGAGTTTCACCCCCATTTAAGCCAGTTTACTCCACGCAACAAAGATATGGCCACAGACGGAGTTCCTAAATGCAGCCCAAGAAGAGCTGAAAAGAAAATATAGATGGTGCGGTGCACACCATCCCACCTTAGAAAGAAATGTAAAGCACAGAGATGACGTGCAAGATCATTAACTTCACATTTTTAAGCCATGATACCTCTCTCCCTCCCTCTCTCTCTCTCTTTCTCCTTCCTCTGCTCAGTTATTTAGTGACATGGTCAATTGCTGAATTGCTCTCCATGATTAGCTCTCTTCTTTCAAGGTCAATGATTGCCCTTAGCTTGATGACAGGTACTCAAGGTAAAGCACAATTCAGATAAACCTTGAAATGTTGACCTATCCTAAGTTCAGTGTAATTAAAAGGTGTGCCTATGCCTGAGCCAACCGTTTGAAACACATTTGCTAGAAACCTAATGTCTCTGAACTTACCCCGAACATCTGTTGGTGAATTTCCTTCACAGGCCCCTAGTTCAGAGCAATTTTCAGAAAGCTCTAAAAATCTGCATGAAATTAATGACAGCATATACACTTGAGCTGATTCTTTAAAATTAACTCTAAATAACAATTTCTGGTTTAAAATTAGGAGGAAAAAGACTTTCTATTTATATACTTCTAGAGGATGTGAGGTGGATTCGAATACCTTAGGAGGAGTAAACTCCTGCCCCGCTGGCGGAGTCTGTGTTTTGACATGCAGTGGCATTTCTTGAAGAACTGTGTCTGAGAGTTATTCTGACTACAACTGTTTTCAAGGCGATTGATTTTTTTTTTTATTACTAATGGCATTGGTGCTCCCAAAGAAATAATAGAGAAAATAGGAGAGAGAGAAAGCGACATTCCCACGGAAACTATTCTAGAATAATCTTGCCTCCCTACCTGTAAATGTCATCTCGGATGCCAGCATGCATGTTGGCTGTTTATGTCTGGCAGGGCACTCAAGGGCATTGCTTAAAGAACAAGAGGCAGGGCTTCCCTGGTGGCGCAGTGGTTGAAAGACCGCCTGCTGATGCGGGGGACACGGGTTCATGCCCCGGTCCGGGAAGATCCCACGTGCCGCGGAGCGGCTGGGCCCATGAGCCATGGCCGCTGAGCCTGCGCATCCGGAGCCTGTGCTCCGCAACGGGAGAGGCCACAACAGTGAGAGGCCTGTGTACTGCCAAAAAAAAAAAAACGAGGCAAAATTCTTATTCCATGAGAACAGTTAATTCGTCCAAGTTCAACAGTAAATCAGCTTGAGACGGTTGAACTTGAGCAAGGAAACATGCTAAGAAACAGGAAGTGTATCTGAGTAAACTAAATTCATTTTGCAAAAAACAACTAACTAGAGGTTTGTGATTTAAAATGTAGAAATGTCTAAAATCACCAGGTCCCCTAGAGTGGGAAGAGCAAATATGAGTGGACAAATGCTCTGAGGTAAAAGCCTGCCCGGGTAGTGACCACGGTGGTCTGTTCTACATCCATCAGACGCCAGGGCAAGGGAAGAAGCTGAACTGCCGTTACCAAAACACGCTGTAATCTCCAGTGCTCGGGCTTCAGCTGCAGCTATAATGTTATCTTTCTGGCTATTCTCCAAACTTGATAGTACTGTTATTCATCTTCAAAATGAGTACCAGAATACCTACCTGCTAGGGCTGAGAGAATTACATGAATATAAAGCTTAGCATAATCCCCGCCATGCAGTAAACTCTCTACAAATTAATGCTGTTATAATCACTGTCACGTGTATCATCTTTCACTCCTTAGTATTTAGCCATGAATTGATTTTATTGGAAAAGATGTATATTTGACAGTAATCCTTTTTTCCCATTCATCCAAAGGGTATGTGATGAGTTTCTTCTAGAACATTCTAGGCAGCGGGCAAGGCAGAGGGACTGAAATCCCAGGTGATCAGAGTCAGGCAGGTGTAAGACTAACTGTGGCTGATGGGCTTCTGAAATTGTAGACTGGCCTAGGCAGTGCCAATTCACAACTTCAGAGACCTTGACCGCCCAACTTCTAGACAATAATGGGTTATTTGGGCTAAAAGTAAGTAAATAACACTTTCATTTTAGCAAACCTAAGAAAGGTCTCTCTCATCAGTATCCAGGTGTACTCCAAATAAAGGTAAGCCAAACAGGAATGAAGAGGTCCATTTGGGAGAACCCATAAGCATTTGAAAGTCAGGAAAATAAAAACATAAGTTCACTTAATGGAAAGAGAGCCTCAGGTAACACTAAGCCATTAGGACTATTGCCAAAGATCTCCAAAGATGAAAACAGCATCTTCCAGCCCTGTCCTGGGTTTAATCACATCAAGCCACACCCCCACACCCCTTTGCACACTCGTTCTTCTCCAGGCTGTCCCGCAATGCACATTTGGCTCCAACACACAAAGCGGCCTTGCCAAGACCTTCAAGTACATGTGGATGTTCTGAATGATAAGCAAGTACTTACATTAACTTTAGCTCACACATTAAGTCTTAAGGGAAAAAAGAGAATGCATGCATAGCTTTGGTGGTCTTTAATACTGACAGTGTTTTTCCTACCTTTAAAACATTCTTTTTGCCATGGTTCCCTACAACACCCCAATTTTATTCACCTAAATATTTGCTATGTGCAATGCCATTGTCTCCTTATAATTACTCATAACATTTTAGGATAATTTTTGCTGCTTTTAGAATGACACTAGCCTTCCCATTCAGAACCTCTCCCTTTTCCACTTTGAACATTGGTACAGATTTTAAATCTATTGACCACCTGTGGCTAAACACAGCATTGCATTAAAACTCTTGCACTTTCCTTTTACATCAATTTACAACAATTCTTTGTTTTAATTATCATTTGACCATACCCCATCCATTTTTACATTTCATCCTTCATCTACATTATTGCTAATTTTCCACTTAGATTCTGCTTTTTAAGTACTCAAAAGAAAATCCATCCTTATACCAAAGTAGGAGCTATTTATGAAATGGAAATGTTACCAATAATGTGGATGAAGAATGAAATTTAACAGTAAATTGTAGGACTTTGTTAGTACCAGGCAGAAAGCAAAGCACTTTACATGTACCATCTCATTTAATCTTCAGGACAATCTTATAAGGTGCTGGTGTCACCACACTCGCATTACAGATGAGAAACTGAGGCTGGGAGATATTAAGCCATATGACAAAAAGTCACACAGCTAAGAGATAAAATTCAGAAGCCCCATTTGTCTAACTCCAGGAACGAGACTCAAGCATTACACCATGTGCAGAAAATTTTATGTGCTTTTTTATGCATGTGCTTTTGTGCAAAATATTTTCCAGTGTTGAGGCAGCCAAAGGAAATCCACACACAATGGAATAAAGGCTTTGGCCCTTTTAAGCCTCTTTAAACTTTCATGTTTTTCCTTCTAATATACCCCTTGCTATTGCATTCAGTCCTGGTTAGAATGCCATAAAAGAGGTAATAACACAAATGATACTAAAATAACAAATGCACTCATAGCATAAATCCATGGGCAAAACAGAACAACAGGAAAGCAAAGTCTAAAGGCCCTCGCCTTGTGATGGCTGCTGCCTGCCCAGCTCCCTGGCTTTGTAGCGCACACCGCACAACAATAATTTCCATCTCTGAGATGTTATTATGGGCCTCGTAGAACAATCCACGTAAGGCCATATTTGCATAAGTCAAGTGTTCCACGGTCTCTACAGAGTCTTTACCTAAGGCAGGATTCAATCACTGGTATGGACCATAATCAACCCACCAGATTGCCCTAAATGCCAGCCAGCTTTCACGTAGATATGGAAGGAGTAAGACAGGGAACTGAATTTCCAGAAGCCCTGGCTTCCTGTCTCAGAGCTGCTTTAGGAATGAGAGAAAGAGAGACCCAGCTAGAGGGGCTGCAGGTCTTCAGTCCTTCCCTTAACCAAGGTGACTTCTCTTCTGTCTGGTTGGCACGCTGGAGTTTCATGCATGATTTGATTGGAAAGAGTATCTGATGCTAAATACGAAGTTGGAACACCACGAATCCAGGGCAATTCCTACCTTATACTTCCATGTGGATGGGACTGGCCCAAGATGATTTAGTATCTTGCCCAATAAGTCAAGGCTGGAAAGTATCAAAACCTAGACTGGAACCCCAGTATTCAAATTCCTGGTCCTGTACTCAAACTCACCACAGCTTGAACCTTATCCATTACTTCTGCTTCTTTCTATTCCCACCCTGGGACATCCAATGTTATTTTTTCCAATTTTGGTAAATGTATAAATGTGAGAGACCCACAGGTCATTCCTCCATCCAACCTTTAAAAAGTGGGCAGATCTAGGAGCCATATAAGACCCATGGTCTTTGGAGCAGGGCTACCTTTGGTGAACTGTGCCTGCTTCCAAATCCCGTACTATATGTCTGAACACATACACATTAATCTGTCTAGCCTAATTCCTTCAGCAATTATACTGTTTAGTGCTCTGAGCTTTACCAAGTACCAGAACATATTTTGTCTCCATGTAAAAGCTGGCCCTTTTGCAGAGAAGTGGAAAACTATCTACTGGGAACGTTGAAATTTAAGGTTAGATGAGGCTTTACCAATGAGCCAGTCCAACTCTTTCCGATCTATCGATACAAGTGAGAAAACTGAGACCCGTA
This sequence comes from Delphinapterus leucas, assembly GCF_059928025.1. Lineage (NCBI taxonomy): Eukaryota > Metazoa > Chordata > Mammalia > Artiodactyla > Monodontidae > Delphinapterus > Delphinapterus leucas. Next base: position 8,783,144 of record NC_143146.1, read on the forward strand.
AATGTTAGTATCTAAGCCAAGACTGAAGACCGGATCAACTGATTCCTAGCACCCCTCCCACCATGCATTCCAGTCCTGTGCAGTCAAACCCAGTGACTTCAATAAGCCATCATGTACTTTATGATTTTGATAGCCCCACTCATACCTGAACATGTCACCTGGCATATGCATACCTGGTAGCTCAAAGCAGTTGTTTGCATAACTGTATGAGTAGGTCTAGGTACCTCTATACATTCTCATAAACCCTCCTGCTTTCCTTCATAGCACCTATCACAGTTTTGAGATATCTATTTACTCATTTATTTAATGCATTTATTTGTTTCTTTGCTTAATGCCTTTCTCTCCCTTGATAATATAAGCTCCATGAGGGCAGTTGCTAGTTCTATCTTGTTTAACGTTGGTATTTCCAGACCCTAGCACAATGGCTAGAAGCTGAATGAACGAATGAATGAATTTCACAATGTCTTGAAAATATTTCTGCTACACTTACAGTATTTAATTTGTGCATTCATGGTTTAATAAACTAGGAGTTTCTTGAGGGTAGTGTTAGTGCCTTGTTGTCTTGACAACACCTAACTGATGCCTTATTAATCCGAAGGCTGTCAATAAATATTTGTCAGGTAAATAAATTTATTCGTTCATTAATATAATCTAATGATACTGGACATATAATAGGTACTCAAACACACTTACTAATTGCTTAACTGATTGATTGGTTGATTGACTGATAAAGCTCCATAAAAATCAGATGTTTTCAGGGGGGCATTTTTAGGGAGCCAACACCTCATCACAAAACCTAGTGTTTTTATGAGGACCCAAAGATGTTTATTTGAAATATGATTCCTCTGAATTTTATTCTTCTATCCTCCCTTTTCTTTTCTACTAGTTACAACAGAATTACATTCATTTTGTAGAATAATTTTGTACTTCTGGTGAGGACAACGTACAAAGGTGCATCATTCCAGAGCAGGTTAGCACAGCCTTCCTCTATATCCATCACTTCAAGTTCACTGAGTCATAACTTCAAAAACCAAAAAGGAGCCAAAGTTCAGGGTAACTACTTACAACTGTGAGCAACACAGCATATAATAAAATAGTCATAGAGCTACTGTTTATTGGATTTGAGAAGGTTATTGTGAGTAAGGCTCAAGGCTAAGTGTATCACGGGGAATCTCTTGGATTTGTCTATACCTTTTAAGAACATCTTTGGAAAGCAGGTGACAGCTATAGAAAATAGAACACACTCACATACTTACACTCACATACCACACACTCACATAGATCTTTTCCACTAACATTTTAGCTTTACTTTTGGAATTTTATGATGTCTATTCTACAAAGTGGAACATAACAGAGATAGTTTCTCAACCACTATTGAGGAATGAAAAAGCAACAGGAGTTAGCCTTTGATCTCTCTACCATATTCCAGGTGGAATGAAAAGAACATGCTCTATCTGGCAACCAGTGTGTATGTGGACATACAAGCATATAGAGATTCCATCTGTTGTTAGCCCCGCACTCAGAGGAATCGAGGAATTGATGGATAATTGAGACCTGCCACTGATTTCAAACGTTTCATTTCATGTAACCATTTTACCCTCTTCCTTCACCATACACCTTGCTAAAATGATATCTAAGCTCCTTTCTCTCCCTGTTTCCGCCCATCTATTGGTGAAGGAGTTTAAAAAGCATGAACTCACTATGGCCAGGCACCATGACATGATACTGCAAAGATAAAATAAAGGTCCGAATGATACACAAACTCTCCCTCAAAGACCGCATCATCAAAGGCAATCCATATTATGGATATATCCCCTCCTGGGTGGTTCCTACATGAAGTGTACAATATCCAGCATGTTCCAGACTCCATAAATTTGGGGCCCCAGCAGGGACCTAAGCTGATAGTCTCAGGTATCTGGGCTCATCTAGTGAATGGGTACAGTGAGCTCATCAAGATCTTATTTGGAAGAGTCCATAAGAAACTGCCTCTCAGAGACCTCATCAAAGGGAAGAGAAGGTGGGCAGAATGCGCATGCCCAGAGGAAAGCCTCAGGTGGAGATCCTCAGCTTGAAGAAAGGGAAGGAGTGTCATGGGGCGAGGGGAAACTGCAGCTGTTTCACTGAAGCCACACTGCTCAGGAAAACACTCCTCTTCCTCCTATCAAAAATAATGATGATGGTGATGGTGATGATGATCAAGGTGGGGGAAGAGTGAGACAGAAGATCAGCAGTCAGTCCCTATTTCACAGTAAAATGTAGCACAGCTTCCATCACCCCAGGGCTACGATCTGCAAACATAGCAAAACCCAGAGAACGCCGTGTTAAAGCCCAGGGGTCGTGTTAGCATCCGGCAGTAATAGACACGCTTATAAGCACATCTGGGGACTTTCCAAAGTATTCAAAATCCTGTACGAGCATCTTGGGACGAGTGAAATTTGGGTCATTCCTGTTAAAGTGCTGCCATTTGTACCCACAACGCAGGGAGGCCTGAGAAATCTCAGGAGATTAGATAGATAGATAGATAGATATAATCCCTTCATAATACATTTTTTTAAATTAAATGACCATCAGATATATGTGACTTGGGAACCCACACAATCGAGTTCAGATTCATTTTCACAAAACTTACTGGCTGTCTACTATGTACAGGACACTGTGCTATGTGCTATATGGGATTTAAAAGATTTTTTAAATATGTTACTTTTTTATATTGAACATGATCTATTACTGAATACATATTTGCATATGGCCACACATAAGAAATGCCTGCTCCCACCACAGCTTTTACTTAGATTTCTGGCAAACTCTAGACATTCAGGTCACCAACATCAACCAAATAAGTCAGCTTAAGACCTCTAAGTTGCAAATAAAATGCACTTCACTCTCAAGGAAAAGAAAGAGAGCCGCCCTCAGGGCAGAAGTTGTGGGTTTGGTGTAATGTATAAATTTAAGGTCACTGATTTTAAGTTTTGTTACCTGTATTTCCCTGGTAACCAACAGCTTAAGAAGTGACAGTTGACAGCAAGGGGGACAAGACAGAGAAACTAAACACTATGACAATCCCATGTCCTTGATTGAGGTGATAGGCTGAGGCAGCTCCACAGCCCCAAGGGCACAAACACGTCAAGATGACTCAGAGGGAAGTCCCTGTTCAACTAACTTCTCTGAGTCATCACACGGGGGTTAAGCTGTGTTCTGTCTCTTCTGGTAACCGAGGCAACATACAGATACACCACATTTGAGATTCCCAGCATTTCTTTCAAAATGTGTTCAACTAACCACTTAAAGGCTAAAGCCCAGGAATATCCCTCATAAATTATAGCGACATATGGAAATGAAGACCCAGGACAACTGGCCTGAATTAAACCACAAGTTGGAGGTAAAACCAAAACAAGAATCCAGTTTCTGTGATCTGACCGGGATGTGAGAGGAAATAACAGAGCCTGAGAACTCTGGAACCTGAACTAGATTTTCATCTCTAGCCTTATGTTTTGCAGGTGAAATAAGTGAGACCTGGAGAGAGAGATGACTTGCTCCAGGTCACAATTCAGGGATGAGTAGAATTGGGACAAGAACACAGGTCTCATAGATGCTAGTATTATATTCTTTCCATCAACATCCACTCTTTTCTTAAACAGTTTAAGAGAACTTACATCCCACAGGCTAAACCGCACCCTTCGGTCTCTGTGGCACAGTAGGTATACTATTTGAAGCTGTTACTACTCCTGCTTGCCTTCATCTAAATCAAACTAGAATAAGGAAATTGCCTGGATGAACTCACTGTAAGTAACACAGCTTTCAACCCCTGCAGCGGACATTTTAAGCAACTGTTGCCGTCTACGTTTCAACTTGAGAGATTTAATGAGGAGAAATGACGCCCTGACCCACCGGTGGGAACAAGTGTAAGAAAGAAAATGGGGAATGAGCATATAGACATCCTCCTTTTCAAGTTTTCAAACATTTATTAAGAACCTACTGTGTGTGCAAACTCTGCTTACACTTCAAGTCTGCTACGTTCTTAAACGTAAGTGGCTCGGAGTCTCAAAAAGGGTGACCTCAAGTCTCTTAACGGTGCCTGTGAAATTTAATAATTGGGAGGCTCACACCAAACCTCATTTATAGCTCCTTTAAATGAAATAGATCACAGTTAATAAAGAGCCTGCAAATTAAAGTAACCCAGCAGTCTTAACTAGCAATTAAAATGACTTTCTTTTTCCTATCCAAGGGGAAACCATATGCCGGAGCAGATTTTTGTCAGGTCCAAGATAAATGAGCAGTTTGGCTCAGCGGGGAATAATTCCAGTTCATACTGAAAGATCCGCTTCAGTATCAAAATCTCGTTCTCTCAATGCCAGGGTCCTACCACGGATCACCTGCACGTGCCTGGGTTCAAGAGCCTTCCCTGTAAGGACACGGCGTAAGGTGTGCGATCACCTCATTCCTCCCACACCCTCAGGAAGTGGGGAGTCTAGTACTGGCAGAACCCAAATGCCAGCAGAAGCCTAAACTGACTTTCACCTTCCTTACACATATTGACGGGATCACCCGGCACTGTTACAGAAGTACGTAGGGAATGGGGAACAGGCTGGGAGAGAAATGTGCACGGCAACATCTAATCCAGATCAAAGCCCATCTCACTTGGCCAGCGGACCCCTAAGAACAGGTGAGAAGGAATTCTGGGCTCTGGGAAATGCCAGTCACCTTCTGGAAAAAAGAAACTAGTGGCCCATGAAGCAGGACATAATTCACACATAATGCTTGTTATGTAGACTACAACAGCAATCAATAACTTGCAAGCTCAGCTGTTTGGAGCACTTCTTCCCAAGGACCTGACTCACCCCCATGTCTTCACTTGCCAAGGTGGGAAAGGGAGCGGAGATAATGGAGGGGGCACGCCAGATGCTGAGTCAGAAAGTAATTACTGATACCAGAAGACAGAAGGAAAAGATAGGTAGAAAGAAAAGAACAAGGATAGATAAACAGATGGTGGACAGATAGATGGTTGGATGGATAGATACATAGATAGATAGAGCTGTATACATATATTTATATCTCAGTGACAATAGGGATGCACTGGACCAATGAATGGTCAGTAGAAAAGGAGAAACAAAGACATATTTGTTAGAAGCCTACTTGTTTCTGGTCACCGAACTTCGAGCTTCCCATGCATCATCTCATGTAATCCATCAGTGACAGCACTACTATTTTGCCTATTTTACACATACCGAAACTATCGACACGATCAATAATATTATCAGGGTTAGTGTTGAAACCTAGTTCTGGGTGGCCACAAAACCCTTAGCCTTTCCATTATCCACACTGCTTCTCATCAAAAGTCATGCTAGGGCTTCCCTGGTGGCGCAGTGGTTGAGAGTCCGCCTGCTGATGCAGGGGACACGGGTTCGTGCCCCGGTCCGGGAAGATCCCACATGCCGCGGAGCGGCTGGGCCCGTGAGCCATGGCCGCTGAGCCTGTGCGTCCAGAGCCTGTGCTCCGCAACGGGAGAGGCCACAACAGTGAGAGGCCCGCGTACCGCAAAAGAAAAAAAAAGTCATGCTAAAATTTGGAAGACGCTACATTAGAAAGTGGACTGCAAGCCACATAGATCTGCTCTGTGAACGCATAATTATAAACTACACCCTCGAACCTACTCAACCATTTAGCATCCTACCAAACGCCAGGATAAAAAGAGCACAGCAGACTCTTCCCAAACGCTCCAGGCCTTGACAACAAGCAGGTGAGGAGCACACTTCTGTCCAATACTGTCTTTCACCACCTCTGTCCTTGACACTCCATGGTCCCCACACCCCACCTCCCAGACCCTTTTTTGCTCCAGCAGTTCCCACCTTCTAAGGTACAAGCAAATTGCCTAGGATTTTGTTCAAATGCAGATTCTGATTCAGAAGATCTGGAATCTGAGATTCAGCCGTTCTAACAAGTGATGTTAGAATCCAGGTGAAGTTGATGCTTCCAGTCTGAAGACCACACATTAGGTAAACTAACCTCTGTTCTATACCCCATTGTTGGAGAAAATCAACATGTGAAACACAAAAGGAGATTTAGCATCATTCTCTGGGCACTAAGAGCATTTAGTACACATAACAATAGGAAATGTGATGTGGACGTGGGATTTGAGCTCTAAGTATATTTAAAGGAAGTCATGGAATCCCCCAATGCCTCCCCAAATTACCCAGATGCAGTTTTATGTGAGTAAAACCAAAAGCTGCACAGTAAAGAATAATGCCATCTTGATGCTATTTAAATATATATTTACTTCTTATTCATGATCTTTCACCCAGTTAATTTTCTCTGAGAAATTATTCAGGTCACTTTTTAAATGGGTTTCAATGTTTCCAGGGCTGCAGCTCATTATAAAAATGTTCACAGCAGATAGAATCTTGCTTCAGCACAGCACTGTTTTCAAGCCGGCAGACACAGAAATAGGTATGTGGACATTGTACCATAAACATTAGTATTATGCGGAAGGTTGATTGATTAATAAATACATAAGCCAGGAAGCCTAGTTTAACTCTTAATTGACTTTTTTTTTTATTTCTCAGAGAGGGAAAAATTAATCTAGAAATGTTGATTGATTGAGAGTTTTAGTCTTCTCTAGACAGCAATGGAAAATGACTATGAACCTGGAACTTTGCAAACTGCATCATTTGCAAAATAAACCCAATCAACAAATTTCATCACACAGTGATGGATGGTCAGAAAGACAGAGCTGTAGCGATCACGGAGAAGAAGCAGCAGCTCACCACGCAGAGTGGAGAAAGGAGGAAGAATCAGCAAATATTTCCTGCTCAGGGGTGGACACAAATGAAAAATATATATATATATATATATACTTGAAGCTTTTAAAATTAATGAGCATCAGAGCACCCTGGCAGACTAGCAAATTAGTACACTGCATTCTTGGGAATGTACAGAATATAAACATATTGTGCAGTTGTGATCCCACTACAAAGACTGCATGATGTAAAGAACTGACTTACTCTAGTGCCATGATCAGAGGGTCATGTTTAGAACCAAATGTTCTATATCTAGACTTACATAGTGCTGAATTGTTTTTTCTGAAAACAAGGGAAACATCTTCATTGTTCTCTTTCTTGAAGAGTAGCAATGAAGCTGAGCAGGGCAACTGCATCTTAGACCTGCATCTCCTTCCTGTGATTTTGTTTTCCCTTTCCAGATCATATTTACACAATGACAATCAAGGTCAAGTTCCAAGCCCTAAGCTTCAGAAAGCTGACATCAGAATCATCAGTACTGTTTGCATTTAGTGTGTCCATGGGAGGAAATGGAAGGAAGGAAAGAAGGTAACATTTGAGGACCTACTATGATAAGAACTGCGAAATATTCTACCAGAGATTTAGATCAGAGTTCTCACATCAACACTGTTTTATTAACCCCATGTTTCAAAGCAGAAAATTAAAGATTAGGGATGTTAGTGAGACTGGCCAGTGCTGCAACAGCTGTTACGTGGCAAAACCCCATTTATGTTGGGCTCTGTGCATGTTCTAGAGAATGATCTTTCCACACCCTGCATCAGAATGACTGCAGAGCTTGTTAAAGCAGATCGTGGGCCCCCACTCAGAGCTTCTGATTCAGTCAGTGTGTTAGTTTCCTACTGCTGCTGTAACAAATCATCACAAACTGGGTAGCTTCAAAACACAATTCCATTATCTCACAGTTCTGTGGGTCAGAAGTTCAGATACAGCACAGCTCAAGTGGGTCCTCTGCTTAGAGTCTCCTGGGGCTGAAATCAAAGGGGCTGACAGGGCTGCCTTCCTTCCTGGAGCCTCTGGGGAAGAATCGGCTTCTGCTCTCATTCAGGTTGTTGGCCTAATTCAGTTCCTTGTGGTTGTAGGACTGAGGTCCCCCTTTCCTTGCTGCCTCTCAGTCAAGGGCCAAGCTTGGCTTGTAGGGGCGGCCTGCACTCCTTCCCATGCTTTCTGTGTGGCCCCTTCCAGCAAGGCCAGTCTCTCTCATGCTTTGAATCTCTCTAAGTTTCCCTTCTGCTGCATCTGACTCCAGCCAGAGAAAGTTCTCTACTTTTAAGGACGCATTGTGATTAGACTGGGCCCCCTGGATAATCCAGAATCATCTCCCTATCTTAAAAGTCCATAAACCTTAATTACATCTGCAAACTTCCTTTTGTATGTAATACATTCACAGGATTCTTGGATAAGAGGGTAGACATCTTGGGGGGGGCATTCTACCCACTGTAGTCAGTCTGAGCTGGGCCCCCAGAATTCCCATTTCTAACAGGTTTCTAGGTGATGCTGCTGGTCAAGAGACCACAGTTTGAGAACTCCTGCTCTGGCTTTTACTCCAAGTGTGGCCCAGGGCATCAGTATCACCTAGGAGTTGTTAGAAATGCACAATCTCAGGCCTCATCCCAGACTTAGTGAACAAGAAGCTACTGCTTAACAACATCCCCAGGTAATTTCTGTGCTCATAAAAGTTTGAGAAGCATTGCTCTAGGGCAATTAATAAAACAGGAAAAGGAATGGAGTGAAGTATATGTTTTATTTATTCTCAAAACCTTTTGGAAAGATACAGCTCCTCCTTTGTCCAGGTATTGCCCTTTTGTTTTCTTGGCAGGAATGGAGGGAAGTATCTTACCTATAAAATTTGTACTTGTAAAGAATTCCTGCACTCACTCACTCTCTCTGTCTCTGTCTCTCTGTCTGGCTTTATTTGCCCACCCCTACTCCCCATTTTAATTCAAAGGGGGAAAATCTCCCCATGACTCAACCACAGAAATGTTTGGCAACCTGAACAATTGCAGGTTGGATTTGACTATTCACTGGGCAGCGTTGACAGGGACATCCCTCCTTTGGTTAAATCCAGGATTTGATGGGACTAGATTTCAAAGGCTGCTCAGATGAGTTCTAGAAGGAAATACGGTACTTGCCATCACCCATGACCAGAGACAGGGTGAGTGCCGACGGGTGCAGCATATTCTGCTTTTACTTTGACATTAATAGGATTTAACCAGTCCTGGAAAGAGATTCAGCAAAATCTTAGGGGCCCCAGAGGAGAAGGAAATGTCATTAACCCTTTTCTTGAGGATGTTATTGGTTTTCTGTGACTTACCATTAGATGAAAGTGACTGCAGTCAGAATATATTGAAGAAGACTGCAAAGTAATACAGACAGCCTGCAACTAAACACACAGCTCACTTCTATCTCTGGCTCAAAAACGCCTGAATGTAATTACTGTAACCTAATCATTAGACAGCCAGAGAAAAGTGAAATATGTTTCAATGTGATGTCAGCCGCCCAGAAATGTTTAATGAGGCACCTGAAAATGCATGCAAATGATACCAGCAAAGAGTCGATAAGGCAATGGCCATTCAAGGCAAGATATGGGACAAAAGTCAAATAGATGATAACCACTCCAGAACTCCTGAAAGGAAAAACAACTCCCACCTCTCTGATCAATGCCATTCCCCCACCTCCATTTCTGGAAACTATTTACCTCAAGAAGTATTTACAAAGAGAAAAAAGTTTCTTGAAATCTGCAGAGTGTTTACTTTTGAAAACCACCTGGCAAAATAGCTCAGCTTTCAATCCACCACCTATGAGCCAGTGTTCTCTTAGATCTGTGTTTATTGGGGGTGGGGGGAGAAATAAGTGAGAGTCCAGATCAAACATGGGATCACTCTGGGGTCACTGGGGGAACACAAGATGACCCTTCACTGGATTCTTGACCTGATGGGCAGTAGTCTGGTTGAATCTCCCCCAACTCTTCATCTCTTTATATATATAAATTTACTTAAAATATATATATACAATTAAGTTATTATAAATTGAAAGTATATATAATTACTTGGGTGCTCCCCAAACATACATTTCTGTCTCTCACATGCTATTCTATTTCTCCTTTCCATTTTTGTGACCAGAAACCTCCTAAACATCTTTTAAAATCCTATCCAGATGCTGCATGGCCTAAAGTCTTGCACATCTGCTGTTGGGGATTGTGGCTCTGTCCCTGACATGTGGTTGATTGCCACCACCGTCTCGACACTCTTGTTGCTTGGCCACTAGCACTCCAGTTGCTCTGGCCCTTCTCTATCTTCACAGCCACTGATTGCTAAGCTATCTGCTGCAGCTGCTAGCACTTTCCTATTAAAGGAAAACTTCCCCCCAGTGATTAAAGCCATTTGAGACCTCTGTCCCTCCTCCCAGGGTAGTTGGGGCAATAAACTTGAAAACCAATCCAGAAAATATTTAAAGGATACTAAAAAATCTTTAAAGCCTATATCTCATAAACTTTGCCAAATGTCTACTCTGTACCTGGTACCCAGCTGGATATGGTAAATATGTTAGTAAGGACACGGCCTCTCCAGACAAGCAAGGCTTAGAGCAATTCAAGAAGTGCTGTGATCATAGAACATACAGGTTGTTACAGGAATTCAAGGAACAGCACACAACTTGTGACATGGGTTTTAGTGCCGGGAGACAACACTGCCTGGGTCTTTCTCATTTCTGCACATCTTCTGCATAGAGGTGCTGACAGCCTTTTCTTCTTTCAGGAATGTTTTTACAGCTAACAGCCTCAGAAGATAGAAATGGTGTCTTCTGCTAGAACACGGGGAAGAAATGTTTTGCACATGAAAGATGTTCACCATTGCTAATTATTAGAGAAATGCAAATCAAAACTACAATGAGATATCACCTCACACTAGTAAAAATGGCCATCATCAAAAAATCCACAAACAATAAATGCTGGAGAGGGTGTGAAGAGAAGGGGACCCTCCTACACTGTTGATGGGAATGTACATTGGTGCAGCCACTACGGAGAACAGTATGGAGGTTCCTTAAAAAATTAAAAATAGAACTACCATATGACCCTGCAATCCCACTCCTGGGCATGCATCTGGAGGAAAACATGGTCCAAAAGGATACATGCACCTCAATGTTCACAGCAGCACTATTTACCATAGCCAAGACATGGAAGCCACCTAAATGTCCATCGACAGAGGAATGGATAAAGAAGATGTGGTACACACACACACACACACATATATATATATATATATATATATATATATATGATGGAATATTACTCAGCCATTAAAAAGAATGAAATAATGCCATTTGCAGCAACATGGATGGACCTAGAGACTGTCATACTGAGTGAAGTAAGTTAGCCAGAGAAGGAGAAATATCATATGATATCGCTTATATGCGGAATCTAAAAAGAAATGGTACAAATGAACTTACATACAAAACAGAAACAGACCCACAGACATAGAAAACAAAATTATGGTTACCACTGGCGGAAAGATGGGGGAAAGGGATAGTTAGGGAGTTTGGGATTGACATGTACACACTAATATATTTTAAATGGATAACCAACGAGGACCTACTGTACAGCACAGGGAACTCTGCTCAATGTTATGTGGCAGCCTGGGTGGGAGGGGAGTTCGGGGAAGAATGGGTACATGTGTATATATGGCTGGGTCACTTTGCTGTTCACCTGAAACTATCACAACATTGTTAATTGGCTCTACTCCAATATAAAATAAAAAGTAAAAAAAATGCTCATTGTGCAGAATAATAAAAATCTTGTCTCCCTCCTGAGCAAAAATCAGGCAAGTTTCCTTACAGTCCATTTATTACGAAAGACTGGGGTTTCCTAAGCTCAGGGTTCCTCAGCTGTGAAGCAAACCCAGTCCATGTGCAGCGTCCAGGACGCTCTGTGCCATCCCTGTGACTTTGGGGACAAAAGGAGCTGACACAGGCATGAAGCTCGTGCTGCTTGCTCTGTGGGGAGTAGTAACGTCCTTTGTCTCTTACCCAGGAGTGTCGTGTCTTCTCTTCTCCCAGCATCCACAACACTGCACTGGGCTGAAATGTTAGCCTGAAAGGGTAAAATCTAGGAACCTTCACAGTTCTTGACATTTAGAAGGGGTCGTAGAACTATTTTGTGGGTCCTGACACCCACTTGAGCTAAGACAGGCAGGCTTCATGTAATTTAACCACAAGGACATTCTAGAAGACAAAGTGAAGGGCACCATGGACAAGCAAGAAAGCATAACCATACAACGCATTTAGGAAAACCCAAGTAGAGCAGGTTGGCCAGATTATCATCAAGGGTTTTACACACAGTCATGAAACTAAATCAATGCATTCAGTTTGGGCTTAGGGTTCATTTCAAGTTAAAATTTTTAATAATATTAAGCACAGTCTTTGAATTAGCTAACACAGTACTTCCTAAACTGATGTTAAAGAAAAACTGTTCTGTGTAGTTTTAATTGGTGTTCCAAGAAAAACAGACTTTCCTTGCACAATTAAGTTAGTTTGTTAACTGCAAGCAAAGTTCAATAGGTTTTTTTTTCCCACTGAAGCATCCCCAATACTTTAACATGGCAATACATATTTTGAATAACCAAAGGGAAGACTTAGCACACAGCCTAGTCCAAGCTAATCTGATCAGATGTCCTTTGTTTAGGGAACCCCAATTAAACATTTCCCAGAATGATTTTTCTCTTCCTGCTGATATGAGTAATGTTTGTCTAATCCATTTAAAAATCACTATAGCCTTATAAGCAAACACACAAAAATTATAATTGAATAAAATTAAACTTTGGTCAAATTTTCTTTTAAAATGTGTCCATGGGGTTAGGATTCTGTGGTCCTAAACCCTCATGACCTAAAAAAATTAAAATTTCATAAAGGCTGATGTGCATCTGTTCTCTGCTCTAATGACCTACAAATTAACAAATCATTCTATTAATCGCGCGAGTTAACTAACCTGTTCCAAGATCAATTCACATAGTACTAAATATATATAGTATATGTCAATATATCACAACTGAACACAGCAAGTTGTGATCTACCCCGTACAATTCAGACGCTATATACTTTGCCAAAGAATGCACTTAGAGTTTCTAGGTCGTTGAAAATAGAGCGTAGTATACTTACATTATTTCACTGTGAAAAATATACAATATATATAAAATACTGTGTGTATTATATGCGTGTATATGTATCATATACATACGTTTTGAAAACACCTATGCAAGTTCTTTCAACTCTAAAACTAAGAGGCTTAGAAAACCAAGTAGATAGCCCTCCACGATGACAAAGTTGATAGCCCTCTGATTTTTAGACATTTTACAGCTGAAATAATGGATTAATCACTGTTCCAAGCACACACCACAATATAAAGGTAAATATCATTTCCTTAAAGTTGTAGGGAAAATTGATATTTCCCACACTGAAAAGCTCTCTTGACCAAAAATATTTGCAAGATTCTGTCATCATCAGCTTCGATCTATTGACGAGCAAAGATCCAATGTGCTGGCTTTCTTCCATCTGTAAGGTCACGCCTGAATCCCTCACCCCTAGTGTAGAACTATCATACGCAAGACCTCCAATCAATATTTATTGAATCCATAAATAAATTTTTCACCTTGAAATTGATAGGACAACTATATCATACAATTTTAAGTACATCTGTTGATTTCTATGAACTGCTCTATCACCAATCCAGTTAATTCAAATGGATATAAAAGTTCATTAGAAAAACAGAGAAATGTAAAAGAAATGTTTAAATGGTTTGTCAGAAGCAATGATGAAATTACTGAAATCCTGAGTATATAAAAAAGGAGAGTTAAACAAAACAATGTAGTAAACATAGACAATATTCTGCTTATACAGATGTTTCATTTAAATTGAAAAGCAAACACGTTTGTCATTACAGTTTTTCTTTAGTAAACTATTTGACAGAGTTTTACAATATTCATTTATTTGGGCTCTTTGGGCTTCTTACAGCAAGTAGTGCTTATTTCATAAATCCTCTGGATTTTAGCAAAGTAAAATTTTGTCATGTTAAATGTCATGCAGAGAAGTCAGAAATTTATGGTGAAATCAATAAAAGATTTGAAACCACACAGGTGACTTACCTGTCCTTATGTCTGAGTAACTTCCAGGTCTCCTGGGTTCATGGGCTTTGTTCCTTCGTTTCTTTGTTAGTCTTGGTGTAGCCAGGATAATCCTCAACTGCAAAGTCTCTTCATCAATTTCCCGTATGAGGACTCTCTGCCACACACATCCCTTAATTGTTAGTGCTTATTAGACTCGCATCGAGACCTTTCCTACAGAAAGATGAAAACAAAGGATTCCCAGCCTCAATGAATTTATTATCTATATGAGAAGACAGTCATATACAAAACTAACCGTTCTATAGAATGAAATTCGTTAACTCATCCATTCGAGTCTTGATGGATTCATTCAGAAATGTTTATTTAACATGTATTACAGCACAGGTTCTGTGGAAGACACCACAGGTACAAAGACTAATAAAATACCACAGTCCACACTGGCAGGCTTCTCCCTCCCCTTACGTTACCTCTACTCTGCTCTAGTCCAGGCCCTATAGCTCCTCAACAACTGGAAAAGACTACTGTCTACAGTTTTCCCAAAATCTCCAGCCGAAAGACAGCTGTTCAATCTTCCCAATGCACAAATTTGTTTAAGTAACCCCCCTCTTCAAAAGCTTTTAGTTCCACCCCATAACCCATGGAGTAAACTATAAATTCCTTAACTGACAATAATTTAGGGACCTCACTGTCTCGGCCCCAATCTATCTTTGCAGTCTTAAAAAACAAACATATCAAGGAGTGATTTACATGACACCAGTCCTTTTGCATATAGCATTTCATGTACATTACCCGAGCCTTTTCACATATACTAACTCCATGACAACAATGGAGATTCACAGAGCACTCTTGTATGTTCCCCCCAAACATTTCCTTGGCACACAAAAGACTTGATTTCTAAGCTCCAAATATCTAGGTGGAGCCACGTGGCTAGTTCTGGCCAATGGAATGTGAACAGATTTGGGTTTTGTATAGGCCTGATCCCTAAGAGATCTCCCACACTCTCTTCCTCTCTCTTCCCTTCTGTGGCAAACTTGGGGGTCATAGGTTAAGGATGACAGCATCCCAGGATGGAGTGCCTGAAAGTCATCCCCTACCCCACACTGCCTCACCGCCACCCCCCAAAACCAAATGGACTGGGATGTTAGGATACACTCGATTTTCACTGCTTTAAAAATCGCTGAGATTTCCAGGTTTATCTTTGTGGTGTAAGCTATTTATTCTGACAATGCAGACTGAAATTAATTTGATATCCTTTTAGAAATGAGAAAACTAAGATTCTGAATGGTGAGTGACATCCAAATTCACATGGCTAATAAGCAGGACTGTAAACTCGGGACTTTACTTTCTGCGATGGTTCATCTTATGGGTCAACTTGACTGCACTAAGGGATACCCAGATAGCTGGTGAAACATTATTTCTGGGTGTGCTTGTGAGGGTGTTTCTGGAAAAGATGAACATTTGAATCAGTAGACTGAGGAAAGATTATCCACACCGGTACGGGGGGCATCACCCAATTCGTTGAGGTCCCAGGCAGACTAGGACTGAGACTCCCACCACCAGCTTTCCTCATTCTCCAACTTGCAGACGGCACGTCGCGGGACTTCTCAGCCCCCATAAGCGTGTGAGCCAATACCTATAATAACACCCTTTCAGCTCGTTTAAACTTCCCCGTCTCATTGTTCCACTCTTCCTCCACTGATGCAGTGATGCCCCTCAGGCATCACTGAGCACCAGCTAAACTGAAATGTTTTCTGTTCAGTAAACACTCATCACACTACCCCAACCTCCAGCTTTCATCCACAGTGTTGTCCAGGGAATAAGGCTCTTCCTTCATAATACATGCTTCAAAACCTACTCATCATGGTCTGACTCCAACTCCTTCCTTAAGGCCCTGAACAGAGGAATGCCTCACCTCTGTGTCCACAGAGCACCTGTCTGCCCCTTTCTTACGGTTCCTGCAATGTCATCCACCTGTATATATTCTCTCGCCCATTGGTCCAAAGGCTTTTCAAGGACAGAGACCATGTCTTACTCTTCATGGTAGAACCCACTCTGTTGAGCCCTGTACCTTATGTATGAGGTACTCAAAAATGTTTGAACTGAGTTAAATTCATATTTTTAAACTTTTATAAATGTTGATATATTTTCTACTTCTATTAATTCTTTTAAACTACCCCATCCCCAAGACATAACATACAAGATATTATGACACTTTTTTTTGAGAGTGCTACCTTAGTAGTTGCATTTTAAAGATAAAAGAATCGAAAAAGACACTATAGGCAGCATTGGATTTACATTGCCTTGCACGTAAGTCACTCAATAATCATGTTGAATGAATAAATGTGGTGGTTTAACTGTTTAACCTGTCATTAGTACCTACATAGATTTACAGTGAAGGTCAGCAAAAGTCACTTCTGATAATAACACAGAAGAGTGATGTTTTGCAAAGGATCTTCTGGACATGGTGTCAACTTTGATCTCCTCTTTAAATACAGGACATTAGTTCTAGTCTTTAAAGTGTACTTTGAAATCCTCTGATCTTCTCTAACGAGCCACTTGATTATATAAGCTTTGCTTCATGTTTCAGAAATGAACCCGCTGTGTCTATGTTCACCAGAGATGGACTCAGGATATTTGAGTAGTGGAGCAGACAATTAACAAGCAGTTATTCTTGTTTTACTTTTGTTACCACAATTCAATTCACTTCAGTTTTTACCTACTAAAAAAATTACACAAATTAGAGCGTGTCTCTAAAAATGAATCGCTTCTAAATAAACCTTAGATGCAGTTAGAATTATGATACTTATTATGAAGAGCTGTGTCTCCTTCCATTTGGCGCTAGTGACAAAGGTTAAAAATGCCCTCCTATAAAATACCGCATAATTAAACAGAGCAATTTTGTAATTACCCACTACAGAACTGGATAAATTCCAAGTTTCATAATTATTTCAACCTACGGATGAGCCACTTGTGCAAAAAAATAAGTCCAAAGGATAAAAGAACAGCATTTCTCTTCAGTACAATTTAGTTTCCTTCCCATTTCTCTCAAGTTGTTCAGCTACTCTTCTAAAAAAATTAAAGTAACTAAGAGCAAACAGTTTTCTGCTCCTTGTGTCTCACTCCTCCAGCAACGATGCATAGTTATGGGTATAGAATGTCAGTGTTTCTGCGTGAGAATTGCTGAAACCCAACACCAGAAATGAGACGTAGAAGTGGTGCGTGGTCTATTGAAAACTCAACCCCCGCCATCAACAGGTGCAAGAATGATGCCTAAGGAGATGTTGAGGGAACTCATTATAGTAATCTGATAGAGACAAAACTCTGTTAAAGGCAAACCCCTGTTTCCCAGTCGGATCAAATTACACACCAGACAGGCAATTCCCACCACACCACCTTCCTTGTGTTGAGCTTCTGAAAATTTCAATCTAAGCTATACACTATCCCCTCAACTTCTTGAAGTGCCAAGGGGACAGGCTCTCTCACCAAGCTCCAAATATATGTCCAGCTAACTCAGGGTCCAGCCCCACTTCCCCTGTCAATGGAGGACATTGCCTGTGGGTAATTCTATAGAGGGAATCCATTATGCACAATCCAACACACCCTGAGGTGACCAAAAAAAAAAAATCTTTTTTAGAAACCCTCAGAATTTCCAGGTCACTGAATGAATTTTAAAATCACAGTGATGATCAAGTACTTTCATCAAATACCTATGATATACCTTAGGCATTTTGCTGAGTACCAATGCTAACACCTTGGCCAAATTTCACCTTGAGAAGGTACCCTTGTTAACCATTCAGTCGTCTTACTCTGAAGTAGTATTCCTGCCTTAGGCGCAGACCACTGAATAAATGTTCCCAGATGCCAAGAGGCTGGGTGGGGTTACTATAAATGAAAAATCTAAAAAGTGATGACATCTGTTGAAGTTGGATTCAGATCTCACTATTAGAGCGTGATAATCACCTTCCCAGGAGGTCACGTTTACCTTCCAGAAAAGTGCAAAACAGAATACGTTAAGCAATGATTCACAAAGTCCAAGTTCAACGTCCTTTAGGGACTCACCTCAGTCTGAGCATTCAGACCAAGGGAGAACAAGGGTCATTACGTGAATATAGTGGTCCAGGCAAAGTGGCCTGGATTTGTCTTTCAGCCTCCTCTCTTTCTGAGTTTTTGTATAAAAATATAGGACTAGGGGGCTTCCCTGGTGGCGCAGTGGTTGAGAATCTGCCTGCTAATGCAGGGGACACGGGTTCGAGCCCTGGTCTAGGAGGATCCCTAGTTGCCGCGTAGCAACTAAGCGCGTGAGCCACAATTACTGAGCCTGGGCGTCTGGAGCCTATGCTCCGCAACAAGAGGCCGCGATAGTGAGAGGCCCGCGCACTGCGATGAAGAGTGGCCCCCGCTTGCCACAACTAGAGAAAGCCCTCGCACAGAAACGAAGACTCAACACAGCAAAAATAAATTAATTAATTAATAAACTCTTCTTCTTTAAAAAAATATATATCTTCTTTAAAAAACATCTTCTTTAAAAAAAATATATATATGGGACTAAATGATCTGATCACTACACAAATTGAGCACCCAGTGTAAGTTTCGACTGAAAACCACTTGGAGCAATTTTAGATTTATACGCTATCTGTACGAGAGCGTGCGCACACTTAGTTTGCCACACACCTTTCCAGGTGTTTTATAAAAAGTTATCATTTTTAATCCCTATGACAAGTCTTTGGTTTTTTGTTTTTTTGTGTGTTTTCTTTTGCATGAGAAGGCTGAGGTTCTAAGAATTTAAGTGACTTTGTCAAGGTCACCCAATAAGGAAGCAATATAACTGAGCATCTGTCTCCACAGCCCATGGTCTTTCTACTAAGTCATGTTACCTCCATGGATTTTAAGTTCAAAATGCTGAGTTTATGTTTCTTAACCTCTAAACCTTATTTTCTTATTTGTAAAATGGTAACATTCCCAGTCACACACGGCTGATAACTGGCAATGAATGATAGGATTTGATTTTTCCTTCTCTTTCCAACATACCACATTCAAAAGAAACCAAACATTTGGCCTTCCTCTGCCACTACTTTTCTTCCTCCAGTCTCCTCCTTCTCAAAACTTGGGGATCATCTTGAAGGCATGTTTCCTCTCAGTGACATACATCTTGCACTTCAAAGAGACCTGGTAATTCTACCTTCAAAATATTACTCAAAACCATCACTCCTCTCCACCCCCAGCCCTACCCCTCGTACTGGTTGCCATCATCTACGGCTGAGGTTAAGTGACCTCCTCCATCACCCAAACCCTCCAACGGAGTCAGAGGGACCTTTTGGAAAAAGAAATGCAGGCCAGGGGCTTCCCTGGTGGCGCAGTGGTTGAGAGTCCACCTGCCGATGCAGGGGACGCGGGTTCGTGCCCCGGTCCGGGAAGATCCCACATGCTGCCCAGCGGCTGGGCCCGTGAGCCATGGCCGCTGAGCCTGCGCGTCCGGAGCCTGTGTTCCGCAACGGGAGAGGCCACAGCAGTGAGAGGCCCACGTACGGCAAAAAAAAAAAAAAGAAAAGAAAAAAAAGAAATCAGGCAGTATTACCTCAGTACTTAAAACACTTTGGAGACTTCCTATTTCAAGATCCCTGTGATCTTGACTCCCAGACTCTCTCCTAGGCTTCTCATTCATTCATTCTGTTCTTCAGATGTATCAAGTCCTTTCCCACTTTGGGGACAGCATACATGCTGTTCCTTCCGCCCTGAGCACTCTCTTTCATCATCCCACTTCGTAGAGACTGCCTCGCTGGAGACGATTTCCTTGCCCCTCCACTCCCGTTTAAATTGGGCTCCCCTCTTACCTCTTTCAGAGTTCCCCTCATTCTTTCAGCTGCAATAACAAAGAGATCCAAAGAAACAACAGCTGAAACAAGGTGGGAGTTCATTTTCTCTGTCACATTAGTTCAAAGCTATAAGGAGATTCTGTCATCTTCAAAATGCAGCTTCCGTCTTGAGGTCCAAGGCTGCCATTTCAGTTCTCATCATCTTCCAGCAGGAAATAGGAAAGGGCCAGAGGAAAGATTTCTCTTCAGGACACTCTCCAGAAACGGTAAAAGTCAGTTCTGTTCATATCCCGTCGGCCAGAACTTAGTTATTCGGACAAGCTATAAGAGATAACAGGCGTTTGCTGGTGTTTCCCCCAAAAAACTCAGGCATTCTATCATTATATGTTCTCTTCACAGGATTTATTTCAGTTAATAATTACTTATTTACTTGGTTCGTGATTTGTTCAGTGTCGCTCTCCCCCTGTTAACCAATGTTACTTCTGGCTTCCTAACCAGAGAGGCAAGTCATCCTTCTTTCATTCCTCAGCCACGATGATATCAATCCCTTCTTTCATTCCACAATTATTTGAACATCCACTCTGTTTACTCTGCTGGCCACCAAGAATACAAAAATATATAATATAATCTTGTTTCCCTAAGAAATCTCAAAGTCTATTTGGGAGACAGGCTAGAAAATAAACAACTGGAATGCAGCAGAACAGGTGCTATAAAATAGATATGCTTAGAAAACTATAGGAACACATTTATTGAACACCTGTTGTTACCTCATTGCATCTGATATTATTATCATCAGATTATCTGAACTTTAAAGACAAGGAAGTTGAAGCTTAGAAAGTTAAAGTAATTTGCCCAAAGTCAGACATCTTGGAAGTGAGAAAGTAGAATTGCAACTCAAGACTATCTGATAACGAACTCTCTTTCCCATCAACGAGCGCTAATGCAATTCTACTTTATATTCTAATGCAAGTTCTTCTCTTAAGGTGGTTCCCAGCTCTGCCTCTGCTTGTCCACAAGCACCCAGCTCCAGTCAGGCCCCTACCGTGTCCTCAATGCTTTAATGGAATGGTCTCCTATGCTCTTTGCCTCAGTGGAGGAACCCTGTCACTGTGGAAGGTAGACAGCACAGAGAAAGAACACCTGTGTTTGCTGGTGTTCCAGTTACACATTGCTGCAAACTACCCCATAACGCTGTGGGTTAAAACAACTAGGTATTATTTTCTCTCATGGTTCTGAGGGTTGACTGGGCTCAGCTGGGTGGTTCTTCCTCAGGGTCGCTCATGCAATTGCAGTCAGGTGCTGGCTGGGCCTGGAATCATCAGAAGACACCCTCGCTCACCTTTCCGGTGCCTGGACTAAGGTGGCTGGAACAAGTGGGAACTGGGCAGACCTGTCCTTGTGGTTTGCTCTGGCCACCTCACAGCATGGCAGACTCAGGGTAGTGCTGGGCTTGCCACGTGGCAGCTGGCTTCTGCAAAAACATGCTTTCTAAGAGGCCAGGGAGAAAGCTTTAGGATTCTTTTGATCTAGCCTTGTAAATTCCAGAATGTCACTTCTGCTCAATTCAGATAAATCGAATAAAGTCGAAACCACTAGTCCAGATTCCAGGGAAGGCAAATTAAACTCTACTTCTCAATGAAAGAAGTAGCAAAAAATCGGTGACTTTCTTAACTAACCTCATGTGGAATGAGACAGATCTCTGTTCAAATCTCAGCTTTGCCACTTACCAGCTGTATGGCCTTAAACCAGTTACTTAACCTCTCTGAAAACAGTGTTCTCATCTGTAAAATATTGAAAAGAGTATCTATCTCATTGGGTTGCTGTGAGAATCTAATGAAATCCAGTGTGTAAAGATCCAGGTACCAGGCAGGTAGGTGCTCCGTAAATGTTAGTATTCTTTCCCCATCATGATCCACCCTCGCTCCCCAGCAGGTGGCAGAATAATTTCCATAAGCGTTTGTTAAATGAATGAACAAATGAAACTATGCAATTCATAGAGCTTCCAAAGTAACCTTCCAACACACTATTCGTCATGTCACTCTTGTACTTAAGAATGTAGAGGACCTTTCAGTTGCTGCATGGAGTTACCCAAAGTCCCCTGCTGTGCATTCAGGACTCTGGGAACTCGCAACCTCTGCTGTCCTGTGACAGGCCTCCCAGCCCTCTTGCTGGCACAGAGCACAGCACAACATGGTCCTTACAAGTACCCCTCACAAGTACCCCTCACTGGAGCAACTGAAAGAGCCCCCAGTGGGCAAAGTTAAAGCAATCCCAGCAACAAAATGAATAAAGTATCAATGCTACTGGGTTATAACCCAAATTATAAAATAAATATTCATGCAACCTTACAGACATAAAATAAACCATTGAATAAATTAATAACGGGGGAGAAGAGACAAATATCTTGTGCAGAAGAATTCCAAATAATTTATGTAAATATTCCTCCCTCAAAAAATAGAGCATAACTCCCCGCTCCTTAACTATGGGCTGCACGTGGTGACTGCCTTCCGAAGAGTACAATACGGAAAGGGAGAAACCTGGCAATCACCACCACAGCCAGGTAATCAAGGTCAACGTCAACAGCTGTAAGTCATGTTGATGGTATGTACCCTTGCTGTGATGTGATGGGAATAGTGCTTCACTTCTCTGATCTTCCCCAAATCCATAAACCCCGTCTAACCATGAGAAAAACATCATACAAATCCTGAGGAATGAGCACTTGATGAATACTCAACACTCTCAAGGTCGTCAATTACAAGGAACACCTGAGAAACTGTCACAACCAAGAGAAGTCTAAGGAGACATTACAACTATATATGATGTGGTGTCCTGGGTGAGATCCTGGCACAGAAAGAGGACATTAGATTTTTTTAAAAACTGAGGAAATCTGAATGAACTATGGACTTTAGTAATACTAATGCATTAACACTGGTTCATTCATTGGAACAAAGGTATCACAGTAATCTAAGGTGTTAATAATAGGAGAAACCAGGCGACGAGTCAGATCTTCCTCGACTCACAATGGGGTTACATCCCAACAAACCCCTCCTCAGTTGAAAACATTGTAAGTGAAAAATGTATTTAACGCGTCTAACCTACCAAACATCACAGGTGAGCCTAGCCTACCTTAAACGTGCTCAGAACACTTACATTAGCCTACAGCTGGGCAAAATCATCTAACACAAAGCGTACTTTATAATAAAGTGTTCAATATCTCATGTAATTTAGTGAACACTGTACTGAAAGGGAAAATCGGAATGGCTGGCTGGGTGCAGAACGGTTGTAAGCGTATTGGTTGTTGACCCTCGTGATCGCGTGGCTGACTGTGATCCAGGGCTCACTACCGCTGCCCAGCATCATGAGAAAGGATTGGATCACATGTTGCTAGCCTGGGAAAAGATCAACCTTCAAAATTCAAAGTATGGTTTCTACTGAATGTGTATTGTTTTTGCACCATCGTAAAGTTGAAAAATCCTAAGTGGGACCATCATAGGTAGGGGATCATCTGTATCTGGAAAATCACTGTATTTTCTTCTCAATTTTCTGTAAATCTAAACTTACTCTAAAACCTAAGTTTCCATTGGAAAAAACAACAAAAACTAGCCCTTGCTGGACAATGTCCTCCTACCCATTGCACAGAAAAGACTGATGTCTTCTATGGCTCTAACATAGTGGTCACAGCAGGGAAGGCTCAGATCCCGTAAGCTGACCTGTCTTTGTATCTGGGTTGAGGTGGAGTATGGTCTCCATAAATGGGCATCACGTCTTCATGCTAATCCAGCCCAATTCCTTCCTTTTGTTCATGCCACGAGCATCTCCCAGTTCCCTAAGTTCAAGACTTCAGAGTCAGCCTCTCCTTTTTTGTCCCATTTTCTAAGCCCCGTCGCTTCTAACTCATCATTTTATCTCAAATCCAGTACATCGACTCAACACCATGGTCTAGTTCAGGCCCTCAGCATCGATCATCCACACACCTTTATAATTCTCCGTGCCCCCAGCCTCTCTCCAGTTTCAATCTGTCCTCCAACGTCACCGGAGGTAGCTTCTCCAAACAGGTATTTCATGGGGCCAACCCTGCTTAAACGTTTCCCACTCCTTTCAGATAGAATGCACACCTACGAGCACTCACAGAAGATTCTGTACTCTCTGACCCCAACCCACATTTCCACTTCCTTTCCCCACCCCTCCCTCTGATACACCTTACACTGAAGTCACACCAGGCTGCCACTGCACTTCACAAATACATTTTGGATGCCCAGGACTTCGAGCCTTTGCATGTCCTTAGAGCTCCGACAGGAATGCTCACGGCAGAGGATACCTCTGCTCACAGCTTTCTCTCACTCCCCCAGACAGGGACTCTCCCTTACAGCGCCACCCACGTGATTATTCCGATTTCCACAAGAAGAATCTCGCACGTGTGAGGACCACCTGCCACCCACCCGTGTCCTCCACACCTACAACAATGCCTTTCCACGATGGGAATTCATGTGCGTGCACGCTTCCACTCAGCAGCTCCCTGCAGCCCCTCTGGGCCACACTCCCTGGGTCCCCTTGTCGACACCACCCTCCACCTCCCACCCCCATCAGAACCTTCTTTCTGAGATGACCACACCCCTGCCCACTCTGCTGAGGGTCAGCCAGGACTGTCTGCAGCAGAATTACAAAAGACGTGGCACCTTGAGCTTAGCCACAAGGCAAAAGCACAGGAGGCAACACAACTGGTGACTGCCTCTCTCCCCTTAGTAAAATATATTTCCTTGTGTCGCTGACTTGTGTTCTTTGTATCCGGCTGACTCGAGATGGAGCAGCTGCAGCCCTCAAGGGGACAAGGGAAACCATCTGCTTTCCCTAATAACTCTAGCGTTCCCGTGCTTCCTCTCCGACTAATGAGAGCTACAGATTCCAAAAGAGAGCACAGGAGTGGTCCCTGCCCAGCCCCAAGCCCAGAGGCTGGTGTCCCACTAGCCTGGCTAACATGTCAAAGTCTCCTCCTGGCCCTCAGAATCGATGAAACACTCCCCCAAAGCAGCCAAAGATACCATCAGATCACAGGTCCAAGAAAGGAGTAATGAATTGCTTAGAAACCAAATTCATAAGAGAGGAAATTATAAATTTCCTCAAATAAGTCATACAGAAAGTGAAACATGTTCACACAAATTGGTTTTAAAAACTAAGCTTAAAAATTGGGCCCTGGGGGGGGGGGGGGCTTCCCTGGTGGCGCAGTGGTTGACAGTCCGCCTGCCGATGCAGAGGACACGGGTTCGTGCCCCGGTCCAGGAAGATCCCACATGCCGCGGAGCTGCTGGGCCCGGGAGCCATGGCTGCTGAGCCTGAGCGTCCGGAGCCTGTGCTCCGCAGCTGAAGGGGCCACAACAGTGAGAGGCCCGCGTACCGAAGGAAAAAAAAAAAATGGGCCCTGGGGAATGATGGCGGAAGAGTAAGACGCGGAGATCACCTGCCTGCCCACAGATACACCAGAAATACATCTACACGTGGAACAACTCCTACAGAACACCTACTGAACACTGGCAGAACACCTCAGACGTCCCAAAAGGCAAGAAACCCCCCCCCCCACGTACCTGGGTAGGGCAAAAAAAATAAAAAAAATAAACAGAGACAAAAGGATAGGGACGGTACCTGCACCAGCGGGAGGGAGCCGTGAAGGATGAAAGGTTTCACACACTAGAAGCCCCTTCGCGGGCGGAGACTGCGGGTGGCGGAGGGGAAGCTTCGGAGCCGCAGCGGAGAGCACAGCCACAGGGGTGCGGAGGGCAAAGCAGAGAGATTCCCGCACAGAGGATCGGTGCCGACCGGCACTCACCAGCCCGAGAGGCTTGTCTGCTCACCCGCCGGGGCAGGTGGGGTTGGGAGTTGAGGCTCAGGCTTCGGTCGGAGCAGGGAGAGGACTGGGGTTGGCGGCGTGAACACAGCCTGCAGGGGGTTAGTGCGCCACGGCTAGCGGGGAGGGAGTCGGGGAAAAGTCTGGACCTGCCGAAGAGGCAAGAGACCTTTTTCTTACCTCTTTGTTTCCTGGTGCGCGAGGAGAGGGGATTGAGAGCGCTGCTTAAAGGAGCTCCAGAGACGGGCGCGAGCCGCAGCTAAACAGCGCAGACCCCAAAGACAGGCATGAGACGCTAAGGCTGCCGCCACCAAGAAGCCTGTGTGCGAGCACAGGTCACTATCCACACCCCCCTTCCGGGGAGCCTGTGCAGCCCGCCACTGCCAGGGTCCCATGATCCAGGGACAACTCCCCCGGGAGAACGCATGGCGCGCCTCAGGCTGGTGCAACGTCACGCCGGCGCAACGTCACGCCGGCCTCTGCCGCTGCAGGCCCGCCCCGCACTCCGTGCCCCTCCCTCCCCGAATCAGTGGCTCCTTTAACCCCGTCCTGTCTGAGCGAAAAACAGACGCCCTCAGGCGACCTACACGCAGAGGCGGGGCCAAATACAAAGCTGAGCCCCGGGAGCTGTGAGAACAAAGAAAGAAGAGAAAAGGAAATCTCTCCCAGCAGCTTCAGAAGCAGCGGATTAAACCTCCACAATCAACTTGTACCGTGCATCTGTGGAATAGACAACAAATTATCCCAAATGAAAGAGATGGACTTTCAGAGCAAGATTTATGATTTTTTTCCCCTTTTCCTCTTTTTGTGAGTGTGTATGTGTATGCTTCCGTGTGAGATTTTGTCTGTATAGCTTTGCTTCCACCATTTGTCCTAGAGTTCTATCCGTCCGTTTTTTCTTCTTTTTTCTTTTTTTTTAAATTTTTTTCTTTTCTTTTTTCTCTTAATAATTATTTTTTACTTTAATAACTTTATTATATATTATATTACTTTATTTTATTTTACTTTATCTTCTTTCATTCTTTTTTTCTTCCTTCCCTCCTTCCTTCCTTCCTCCCTCCCTCCCTCGTTTCTTTCTTTCTTTCTTTCTTTCTTCTACTAATTCTTTCTTTCTACTTTTTCTCCCTTTTATTCTGAGCCATGTGGATGAAAGGCTCTTGGTGCTGCAGCCAGGAGTCAGTGCTGTGCCTCTGAGGTGGGAGAGCCAAATTTAGGACACTGGTCCACAAGAGACCTCCCAGCTCCACATAATATCAAATGGCGAAAATCTCCCAGAGATCTCCATCTCAACACCAACACCCAGCTTCACTCAACAACCATCAAGCTACACTGCTGGACATCCTATGCCAAACAACTAGCAAGACAGGAACACAACCCCACCCATTATCAGAGAGACTGCCTAGAGTAATAATAAGTCCACAGACACCCCAAAACACACCACCAGACGTGAACCTACCCACCAGAAAGACAAGATCCAGCCTCATCCACCAGAACACAGGCACTAGTCCCCTCCACCAGGAAGCCTACACAACCCACTGAACCAACCTTAGCCACTGGGGACAGACACCAAAAACAACGGGAACTATGAACCCGCAGCCTGCAAAAAGGAGACCCCAAACACAGTAAGATGAGCAAAATGAGAAGACAGAAAAACACACAGCAGATGAAGGAGCAAGATAAAAACCCACCAGACCTAACAAATGAAGAGGAAATAGGCAGTCTACCTGAAAAAGACTTCAGAATAATGATAGTAAAGATGATCCAAAATCTTGGAAATAGAATAGACAAAATGCAAGAAACATTTAACAAGGACCTAGAAGAACTAAAGATGAAACAAACAATGGTGAACAACACAATAAATGAAATTAAAAATACTCTAGATGGGATCAATAGCAGAATAACTGAGGCAGAAGAACGGATAAGTGACCTGGAAGATAAAATAGTGGAAACAACTACTGCAGAGCAGAATAAGGAAAAAAGAATGAAAAGAACTGAGGACAGTCTCAGAGACCTCTGGGACAACATTAAACGCACCAACATTCGAATTATAGGGGTCCCAGAAGAAGAAGAGAAAAAGAAAGGGACTGAGAAAATATTTGAAGAGATTATAGTTGAAAACTTCCCTAATATGGGAAAGAAAATAGTTAATCAAGTCCAGGAAGCACAGAGAGTCCCATACAGGATAAATCCAAGGAGAAATATGCCAAGACACATATTAATCAAACTGTCAAAAATTAAACACAGGGCTTCCCTGGTGGCGCAGTGGTTGGGAGTCCGCCTGCCGATGTGGAGGACGCAGGTTCGTGCCCCGGTCCAGCAGGATTCCACGTGCCGCGGAGCGGCTGGGCCCGTGAGCCATGGCCACTGAGCCTGTGTGTCCGGAGCCTGTGCTCCGCAACGGGAGAGGCCATGGCAGTGAGAGGCTCACGTACTGCAAAAAAAAAAAAAAAAAAATTAAATACAAAGAAAACATATTAAAAGCAGCAAGGGAATCCCCATAAGGTTAACAGCTGATCTTTCAGCAGAAACCCAGAAGGGACTGGCAGGACATATTTAAAGTGATGAAGGAGAAAAACCTGCAACCAAGATTACACTACCCAGCAAGGATCTCATTCAGATTTGATGGAGAAATTAAAACCTTTCCAGACAAGCAAAAGCTGAGAGAGTTCAGCACCACCAAATCAGCTTTACAACAACTGCTAAAGGACCTCCTCTAGGCAAGAAACACAAGAGAAGGAAAAGACCTACAATAACGAACCCAAAACAATTAAGAAAATGGGAATGGGAACATACATATCGATAATTACCTTAAATGTAAGTGGACTAAATGCTCCCTCCAAAAGACACAGATTGGCTGAATGGATACAAAAACATGACCCATATATTTGCTGTCTACAACAGACCCACTTCAGACCTAGAGACACATACAGACTGAAAGTAAGGGGATGGAAAAAGATATTTCATGCAAATGGAAACCAAAAGAAAGCTGGAGTAGCAATTCTCATATCAGACAAAATAGACTTTAAAATAAAGACTATTAGAAGAGACAAAGAAGGACACTACATAATGATCAAGGGATTGATCCAAGAAGAAGATATAACAATTGTAAATATTTATGCACCCAACATAGGAGCACCTCAATACATAAGGCAAATACTAACAGCCATAAAAGGGGAAATCAACAGTAACACATTCATAGTAGGGGACTTTAACACCCCACTTTCACCAATGGACAGATTATCCAAAAGGAAAATAAATAAGGAAACACAAGCTTTAAATGATACATTAAACAAGATGGACTTAATTGTTATTTACAGGACACTCCATCCAAAAACAACAGAATACACATTTTTCTCAAGTGCTCATGGAACATTCTCCAGGATAGATCATATCTTGCGTCACAAATCAAGCCTTGGTAAAGTTAAGAAAATTGAAATTGTATCAAGTATCTTTTCCAACAACAACGCTATGAGACTAGATATCAATTACAGGAAAAGACCTGTAAAAAATACAAACACATGGAGGCTCAACAATACACTACTTAATAACGAAGTGATCACTGAAGAAATCAAAGAGGAAATCAAAAAATACCTAGAAACAAATGACAATGAAAACACAATGACCCAAAACCTATGGGATGCAGCAAAAGCAGTTCTAAGAGGGAGTTTATAGCTATACAATCCTACCTTAAGAAAGATCTCAAATAAACAATCTAATCTTACACCTAAAGCAATTAGAGAAAGAAGAACAAAAAAACCCCAAAGTTAGCAGAAGGAAAGAAATCATAAAAATCAGATCAGAAATAAATGAAAAAGAAATGAAGGAAACGATAGCAAACATCAATAAAACTAAAAGCTGGTTCTTGGAGAAGATAAACAAAATTGATAAACCATTAGCCAGACTTATCAAGAAAAAAAGGGAGAAGACTCAAATCAATAGAATTAGAAATGAAAAAGGACAAGTAACAACTGACACTGCAGAAATACAAAGGACGATGAGAGATTACTACAAGCTACTCCATGCCAATAAAATGGACAACCTGGAAGAAATGGACAAATTCTTAGAAATGCACAACCTTCTGAGACTGAACCAGGAAGAAACAGAAAATATAAACAGACCAATCACAAGCACTGAAATTGAAACTGTGATTAAAAATCTTCCAACAAACAAAAGCCCGGGACCAGATGGCTTCACAGGCAAATTCTATCAAACATTTAAAGAAGAGCTAACACCTATCCTTCTCAAACTCTTCCAAAATATACCAGAGGGAGGAACACTCACAAACTCATTCTACAAGGCCACCATCACCCTGATACCAAAACCAGACAAGGATGTCACAAAGAAAGAAAACTACAGGCCAATATCACTGATGAACATAGATGCAAAAATCCTCAACAAAATACTAGCAAACAGAATCCAACAGCACATTAAACGGATCATACACCATGATCAAGTGGGGTTTATTCCAGGAATGCAAGGATTCTTCAATATATGCAAATCAATCAACGTGATACACCATATTAACAAACTGAAGGAGAAAAACCATGTGATCATCTCAATAGATGCAGAGAAAGCTTTTGACAAAATTCAACACCCATTTATGATAAAAACCCTGCAGAAAGTAGGCACAGAGGGAATTTTCCTCAACATAATAAAGGCCATATATGACAAACCCACAGCCAACATCGTCCTCAATGGTGAAAAACTGAAAGCATTTCCACTAAGATCAGGAACAAGACAAGGTTGCCCACTCTCACCACTCTTATTCAACATAGTTTTGGAAGTTTTAGCCACAGCAATCAGAGAAGAAAAGGAAATAAAAGGAATCCAAATTGGAAAAGAAGAAGGAAAGCTATCACTGTTTGCAGATGACATGATACTATATATAGAGAATCCTAAAGA
Source organism: Delphinapterus leucas (assembly GCF_059928025.1). Taxonomy (NCBI): domain Eukaryota; kingdom Metazoa; phylum Chordata; class Mammalia; order Artiodactyla; family Monodontidae; genus Delphinapterus; species Delphinapterus leucas. Next base: position 8,813,601 of record NC_143146.1, read on the forward strand.
TGCTACCAGAAAACTACTAGAGCTAATCAATGAATTTGGTAAAGTAGCAGGATACAAAATTAATGCACAGAAATCTCTGGCATTCCTATACACTAATGATGAAAATTCTGAAAGTGAAATCAAGAAAACACTCCCATTTACCACTGCAACAAAAAGAATAAAATATCTAGGAATAAACCTACCTAAGGAGACAAAAGACCTGTATGCAGAAAATTATAAGACACTGATGAAAGAAATTAAAGATGATACAAATATATGGAGAGATATACCATGTTCTTGGATTGGAAGAATCAACATTGTGGAAATGACTCTACTACCCAAAGCAATCTACAGATTGGTAGGAATCAGGCTCCCTGACTTTAGACTATACTACAATGCTACAGTAATCAAGAGAGTATGGTACTGGCACAAAAACAGAAAGATAGGTCAATGGAACAGGATAGAAAGCCCAGAGATAAACCCACGCACATATGGTCACCTTATCTTTGATAAAAGAGGCAGCAATGTACAGTGGAGAAAGGACAGCCTCTTCAATAAGTGGTGCTGGGAAAACTGGACAGGTACATGTAAAAATATGAGATTAGAACAATCCCTAACACCATACACAAAAATAAGCTCAAAATGGATTAAAGACCTAAATGTAAGGCCAGAAACTATCAAACTCTTAGAGGAAAACATAGGCAGGACACTCTATGACATAAATCACAGCAAGATCCTTCTTGACCCACCTCCTAGAGAAATGGAAATAAAAACAAAAATAAACAAATGCAACCTAATGAAACTTCAAAGCTTTTGTACAGCAAAGGAAACCATAAACAAGACGAAAAGACAACCCTCAGAATGGGAGAAAATATTTGCAAATGAAGCAACTGACAAAGGATTAATCTCCAAAATTTATAAGCAGCTCATGCAGCTCAATAACAAAAAACCTAACAACCCAATCCAAAACTGGGCAGAAGACCTAAATAGACATTTCTCCAAAGAAGATATACAGACTGCCAACAAACACATGAAAGAATGCTCAACATCATTAATCATTAGAGAAATGCAAATGAGAACTACAATGAGATATCATCTCACACCAGTCAGAATGGGCATCATCAAACAATCTAGAAACAACAAATGCTGGAGAGAGTGCAGAGAAAAGGGAACGTTCTTGCACTGTTGGTGGGAATGTAAATTGATATAGCCACTGTGGAGAACAGTATGGAAGTTCCTTAAAAAACTACAAATAGAACTACCATATGACCCAGCAATCCCACTATTGGGCATATACCCTGAGAAAACCATAATTCAAAAAGAGTCATGTACCAAAATGTTCATTGCAGCTCTATGTACAATAGCCCAGAGATGGAAACAACCTAAGTGTCCATCATCGGATGAATGGATAAAGAAGTTGTGGCACATATATACAATGGAATATTACTCAGCCATAAAAAGAAACGAAATTGAGCTATTTGTAATGAGGTGGATAGACCTAGAGTCTGTCATACAGAGTGAAGTAAGTCAGAAAGAGAAAGACAAATACCGTATGCTAACACATATATATGGAATTTAAGAAAAAAAAATGTCATGAAGAACCTAGGGGTAAGACAGGAATAAAGACACAGACCTACTGGAGAATAGACTTGAGGATATGGGGAGGGGTAAGGGTAAGCTGTGACAAAGCGAGAGAGTTGCATGGACATATATACACTACCAAACGTAAGGTAGATAGCTAGTGGGAAGCAGCCGCATAGCACAGGGAGATCAGCTCGGTGCTTTGCGACCACCTAGAGGGGTGGGATAGGGAGGGTGGGAGGGAGGGAGACGCAAGAGGGAAGAGATATGGGAATGTATGTATATGTATAACTGATTCACTTTTTTATAAAGCAGAAATTAACACACCACTGTAAAGCAATTATACTGCAATAAAGATGTTTAAAAAAATAAAATTCCTCCCTTGCTGAAAAGAACTAAATTTTTTCCCCTGGGACCTAAACCTGTCCCGCATGATCCTGATAAGACCTGATGCGGTTCTATACCCAAAGTAGAAATTCAGTGAATGTTAAAAGGCTAGCATTGTTTTAGGCTACAATTTTCTTAAAAATTTTTTAGCAAATTTTGTAAATAAGTTTGCCAATGTCAAGAGCAACTAATATCTTAATAGGAATCAAAATCAGAAATACCGTAGTTTCTTATTTCAACAGGTTCTACATCTGATCATTAGAGAGCAGTAATGTAAAATGTTTCTCTTCTTTTTTGCTCTCCAAACTGATATTTGCATCAGAGTTAGCAGCTGATAACAGAAAGGTTATGAAAATTCTAGCTAAAATTAAAGTGCCAAAACTGAATCTTCTGGATAATGAGAACTGATTGCCTCTATTACTGAAGAGGAAATGAAAACAGCAATAGAGAAATTTGTAAGTAGCAAGTCTCCCATGATGATGAGTACCGATTGGAAGAGGATAAAGCTTTTGAGGGAGAATCAAAAGATCTGTTGTGCAAGATTTATGAGGACTGTCTACTTATGAGACCCATGAAAGCCCCAACGCAAGAGCATTTGTTCTTGTAATCTGTCAAAAGTTCCAACATTGGTCCTGTTTGCTTAATTAATTGCACTGGAAAAAAACAAAAAAAGCCCTCCAGGTAGGAACTGGATGAAATAATTCAGCTTGAGATGGGCAGCGGTTTTTTGCATGGCTGCACTTACTGTACGTGCAAAATTTCTAATTTGTAAGTGCCAGCAAAGAGATCAGACCTCCCTTCTATAGCAACTTTTGAATTTGCACAGAAGCCTTTATCATGTAGAACAGAGGTATTTGCAAAAGCTTTTAAACTAATTTCATTTTCAAGAACTGTAGTAAATGAAATATAAAACGTGAGCCCCTTTGTTACTACATCAGTTACCAGTAAGGGTGCTTCCTTCTCCCTGGGAAGAAACATGTGGTACCTAGATGCCTTTTCACTTCATTTCATCTGTTGACAAAAGAAGTTTATGTTCAATTCAATAGTGAAGTGATTCAAGGTAAAAGTTAAAAGTCAACCATCCTTGGTAACTGTGTACTTCATTTCACAGTAATGTGTTCATTCCACTTTTCAAATTACTTTTAAAACCTGGCCTCATCAAAGCCAGCAGAATCTGCAATTAAACACTTAACAGAAAAAAAAAAAAGACAAAGACAAAAACTAACTGCTTAGCAAGTCGCAAAGAATAAAATCCAAATCTCTTCAGCTAAAGGCAACTTTTCTGACAGACGGTCTTCAAGTAATCTTTACAAACTTTGCAGTTGATCGTTTATTTATTCCCTTTGGTTTTTCTCAGAAGATAGCCCCATACTCACTCACAAAGGAAAAGAGAAAATTCCATGTTATTTCAGTTGCTTCTGAAATCACCCTACCAGACAACACAAGCACACTTCACATCGTTCACCTGAGAAGAACTTGACTATGGTGACATCAGAATCTCCCCACACTCCCATATCTCAGCACCTTTTGTTTCGATTTGACCTGAAAAGCCCTTAATACAGATGAACGGCTCAGACGGCAGGTTCTCCTTAAGGCAAGATTTTCCAGCCTGGGAGCTTATTTGACTCAAAATATTTATTTCCTTTCCTTTTTATACCATTATTAAGAAATTTTATTTCCCAATGAAGTAAAAGGTTAACTATAGCATATTAGAGAGTGAGGAATTGTACCCCCATGTTCACTGCAGCATTATTTACAATAGCCAAGATGTGGAACCTAAGTGTCCATTGATGGATGAATGGGTAAAGAAAATGTGGCATATGGCATTAAAAAAGAGACAATTGTGCCTTTTGTGACAACCTGGATATACCTTAAGGGCATTATGCTATATGAAGTTAAGTCAGACAGAGAAAGACAAGTGCCGTACGATCTCACTTATATGTGGAACGTAAAAACAAACAAACAAACCAAAGCTCGTAGATACACAGAACAGATAGTCAGTTGCCAGAAACACGGAGCAGGAGTGAAATGGGTAAAGGTAGTCAAAAAGTACGAACTCCTAGCCATAAAATAAATAAACATGGCAACTACAGTTAATAATACCGTAGTGTATATTTGAAAGACGCTGAGAGTAGTTCTTGTACGTTCTCATCACAAGAAAAAAAATGTGTAACTGTGTGGCGATGGACGTTAACTAGATTTATTGTGGTGATCATTTTGCAATATATTCAGACAAGGAATCATTGTGTTTTACACCTGAAACTAATAGTGTTATACATCAATTATATCTCAATAAAACAAAAGAATCAGGAATTAGTAAACCTAGGTATACTTAAAGGTACTTATGGAAAGAATCTTTTAAAACATTAACAACTTTGTTATAATACACATTTGATTTATAAACTGATTTTTTGACATTTTCTTATCCTCTGTTTGCATGTGAAATTAATATCTCTACTTTTCAAATATCAAAACCAGGCTAACTAAAGAACTATTGTAGAGTTTTATGGTTATAGGAATATATTGTTATTGCACTTTGCCAAAACTATTACACATTACTGGAGATGTCATAACAAGAAACAAATTGCTGGGGAAGCTATTAACTATTTAGTATTTCTAGCCCATATGGAAATACTAATATTATGTATTCATGAAGATATGATAGGTATGTTTAGTACGAAATTAATATTCTCTCCATGGAATGGTTGGGTTTTTTTGGTTTCGCTTTTGTTTTTAGCATTTTGGCCAAATTCTCATAAGTACCAAAGTCTTTCAAAGTTAGCACAAGTAGGTCTTCCTCATGATATAATGTATTGGGGAGACTGCATTCCAGAACAATTTATTATGGTTATGAGAGCTATTTCAACAGATTGGCTGACCCATCAAAGAAGGAGTATGCCAAGCACAGAATGGTAACGAGGCATTGCTCAAGGGGTGGCCAGCTTTTGAGAAATTCTCTAGGGTTTCATTAGGGGCCGCACACTTACCACTCAGAATTATCAGACTCCAAGGCCTGTTGAGCCAGTCCTCAAACCTAGATGCAGCCTGAAAGAACTCAAAGCAGGCTGAAGGGCCATGATCGAATGGGAAGCGTTGGTGTCTGTGTGTGTGTGTGTGTGTACAGCATCTGTGCCTACATTTGCCAGAAGGTAGAAAGAATCAGAAGAGGTGACAAGTGAGCTACATCTTGAAAAGTGACTCAGAGGATGTCTTATGAATAAGGAGGGAAAAGCCCTCCTGTAAGGGGGGAGTGAGTAGCACGCAAATGCACAGCGGTCTGAGCAAACCCACTGAGTTAAAGGACAGCAAGATGTTCACAGCGGCTGGATTGTAACGTGAAGGGGAAAGGTGTGGTGTAATGTCCATTTCTCCCGAGAGAGCTGATGATTCTGGAGGACCATCCTCCAGGACTGGCTTAGAGATACCAGCCAGGGCACGTGACCCTTTAGGGCCCAGAAGGATGGCCTCGGAGGGGCAGAATGGTATAATGTCGGCAGAGACTGTGGCCCAGATTCTGGAGCAGATTGCCTGGCTCTGCCCCTTTCTGGCTTTGTGACCTTAGGTGTTTTACTTACTCATCTGTAAAATGGGAATAGTCAGAGCATCTGTCTTAAGGTTATTATGAGGATTAAATGAGTTAATTATTTGTAAGGCATTTTGCAGGCATCAGGCAAAGAGTAAGCATTACTTAAGTGCCTGGTAAATAAAACAGTGCTTGCGGCAATTAAAACATCAGCTCTGGGCTTCCCTGGTGGCGCCGTGGTTGAGAGTCTGCCTGCCGATGCAGGGGACACGGGTTCGTGCCCCGGTCCGGGAAGATCCCCCATGCCGCGGAGCGGCTGGGCCCGTGAGCCATGGCCACTGAGCCTGCGCGTCCGGAGCCTGTGCTCCGCAACGGGAGAGGCCACAACAATGAGAGGCCCGCGTACTGCAAAAAATAAATAAATAAACAAACAAAAAACATCAGCTTTTTATCAAGAGTACTTGCTCTGGATTCCAGGCTTGAAGAGAGCCATTTTTCACAAAAAGATACTTCAAGGATCACTGAGGTCCCCTGAGTCTAGAATCTTAACCCAATAACTTGCTCAAGGAAGAATTCCAGTCCTGACCCATGTATTTAATTGAACTGAACCTTACGCAAGAAGTTATGGGTTGTATCCTAAAGGTGGTAAGTACTGAGCTCCTCAACAGAAATTGAACATGAGTCTCTTGGCTTTAGGAGACAGGTAAGGAAAAAGACAGCAGATGGATGGGTCCCAGGCAGAGCCAGGAGAGAAGCTTCTTCCCTCAGGACTCTCTGATTATCCTTTTCCTCTCTGAAAAGAAATCATTCCTTTTTATAGGTTCTTCAGAAAGAAATACAAGGTTATTAAGAACATTTTTTAATTCACATAGCCCAGATATTTTGGGGTAATTGTGTCATATTACTGAGTTATGTGTCCAGATTGTATATTTAAAAAATTGCTGTATATATATGAGCAAATGAAAAATGAACTGTGAAATTCCTTATAATTGCAGCTGCAATCTCCTAAATGGAGCATTAAAAATTTTACAGGAACCTCTGGGTGGCACTTTGCCTTCAACTTAAGCCTGTGTGGCATGAGAGTCACACAAACCTCATTGAGACAAATAGAAATGGGGGACAGTTTGCTAAATTGTTTGAGATTTCTATGGCAATCTACTGTCCTCTACTCAAAATAATGAAAAAGACAATATGCCAATTTCATCACATTAAAAGAAATGCATATATACATGTATGTGACACAAAATTCTGACTTTTAAATTCAGTCATACTAATGAAAAATATGTCAGGACCAGCGTCTGTTAAAAATTAATTATTGCAGTTAACAATTTTAGAATAAAAATCTCTTTCCAATGTTTACAACTTAGAGACTTAACATTTCCTTAAGATGCAAATTAATTTGAATGTCTCAGCCTATCTCTCCGCCACCACAACATCATTCTTCCCTAAATAAAACTTTACCTATAAAAATAATGGGTGAGAAAACCTGGATAAAAGATAACTTATATGTATCGATAACTTGGGCTGGATGGAAACCATGACGGACTTTCCTATGTGATTTCTGGAAAAAACAAATACATCCAAAGATGCTCCATTTAACTAAGTAATAAAATTTCTTTTGAAAAACAATAAGAAAAGGAAGTCAGGAAAATAAAAAGAAGAATGCTTTCTATAAGAGACTAACAAAAGATGTCTCATGTCACAAGTTATATTACCTTTCAATACAACTGTGCTCCCTAGTGGGGACTTCTGAAAGGTTTCGTTTAAATTTTTTAGAAGTTCGTTTCGTGTAAGCATCACCACATATGCCAAATGATCCATTAAGGATACTCCATTATAGCTTAAAGAGTTTTCAGTTAAACACACAGGGTATTGTGGCCTAAGATGCTAAGAAAATACACAGCTCCATTTCCATTTGATGTAACTCTGCAGGAAGATATTATCCACAGAACATCTGCTGCATTAAGGCAAGCATTTATACAATGCCTTCAGAACAATTTTGAAGATTCTGACCTCTCTGGACCAAAGTCCATCTGTCTTAAGGTTTTGGAAAGTTGGTCAATTCTCATTTTCACACGTGAGATCTGTGTATACAGAGGGTGCATTGCAAACATGCCTAAGGATTTAAATTATATCCTTGTGTTTCCTCGAGAACTTTCTACCACCAAGCCAACCCACCCTTCTGACCCACACCTCCAAGACCTTCTGTCTCGGGTCTCTCTCAAGCTGGGAACGCCAGAGATTAGAGTATGGACTGTTTGAACTTCTCTCTGAGTTATTCTGCTCTCTATGTGCCATCCCACTGAGAGTCAAGGGTCCTGAAAACACCTTTGAGCCCAGATTACATAAGGAGTGTCTGCATGCTTGGAAAGAAAACCAATAGCTGCAATTCACTGAGAACATCCTAGGCTCCAGACACTAAGCCTGCCCTGAGAATCTTCTGCCACGTGAGCCCCTGAAGCCTGTTCAAAGTCAGTGGTGCAAAAATATCCCCAGGGGATCTTGAACAAGTGCAAAGCCAAAGATGCAAAAGGAAGTTTAGACAGCTTACTTCTGGAAAGTAGAGTTCTCCCACATGGTCCTTTATGTTTTGCTTTCTTTCCACTCATTTGCTCACCATAAATCACCAAACTCAGTTACGCAGGATGGAAAGAATGCCAAGAACCCAACTAGTCTGAGAGAGATCGGGAGTGATGTGAGGGGGCTATAAGGACCAGGGAGGACGTGAGCCCTTATCTTTAGGATTTTCCATAAAAGTGGAGGCAAGGAACGAAGGCATTCTAAGTGGGTGATGGCAGGATGAACAAATCTGAAAGACAGGAATTGCCATGGGGTATTCAAGCAACAGAGAGCATGCCTGCTTCACCGGGTGGAAGGTCTGTGTCGGGGATCATTGGGGTGGTTGGGGCCAGATAGAAAAGGTTCTTGAATGTCAGCCTAAGGGAGCTGGAATTTAGCACACAGAAATAAGAAGTCATTAAAGGCTTTTGAGATCATGAAAATCACATTTCAGGAAGGCTTATCTGATAATGATGTGCAGAAGAGATTTGGAGGGACAGGGTGGATTGAGGAAAACTGGAAAATAGGAAGTATCAACGTGCCCTCAGCCAAACCTCTGCCTTTAGCTCCGTTTGGTGACTTGGTGTCAGAGGGAGAAACCCAAGCAGGGGATAAATAAAGAACTTCCCCCATCCGTCTCACTGTCTCCCCACTCCCCAGGGCTAATCCCACCCTATCCCCTAGAACAAGCCCCCCTGGGAGAATCCCAAGTCCAGCTCTGTACTCCTCCTCTCTTTATTCACTTGCTGAAGACGTACAACTAGATAAAGAGAAGCCTTTCCTTTTAAGGGCACTGGATTCTGCTTAGCTGATAAGGACCCTTTAAGATCGGCAAGTCCTCACCTGGGACAGGGCCAACTAAATAGGTCTGAATTGCCCTGGATAAAAGGCCTCAGTCTACAGAGCCTCCTTATCAAAGCTACTAATCTTTCTGAGTATTCTTCAAGCTGTACTCAGCCCTACTGAAGCTTTCTCCCACCTGCTGGTCAAGTTTGAGGTCAAGTTTGAGGTCCACAATGTTGCCAAATGCCAGGTCAGACTTGCCAGTCTCATTCTAAGGACAGCACACCTCTCTTTCCAGCGAGACCTGTGCTGACCTCAGCTTGCTTGACCTTAACTTGTCTCTCTAGCACTGCGGGTTTCCAGTGACCATAATGGACCTGACCCACCTTCTAATACGGGTGCGGTCACCTAAGGAAGTTGCAGCCATCCAGTCATAGGTGGGAAGGTCTGACACACATTGAGAGCAATGGAAGGAAAAAGGAAGCTTCCATCAAAGCATCCTCGATTTCTCCTATCATACCATAGTGAAAGGGCTAGAGTCAAATCATTCTAGAAGATAAAATGTACAGATCATTTCCACGGGGTCTTGTGAAAGTCAGAATCATGTCAGTGGAATTCAATCTTAAAATGCCTTTGTGGCACTGGTATTAGGTAAAAGGCCCAGAAACTCATAGTGATTATGTGCACAGGCAAAAAAAAAAAAAAAAAAAAAAAAGAGAGAGACAGAATGAAAAAGAGACTTCTTTGCTTTTCCTCTTTCAAAGAGATGCAAATTGGGTCATTGAAGAAAAACTCAGAATGCTGGCTCTCAAGAAATTTTCATCACTAAATTCAGGTCAATTCATTTCTTTCCTGTTGTACAAATCTGGAATGTTTTTTTATAAAATATTTACATCCTAAATGAAGTTGAGAGAAGGCAAAGAACAGAAAAATGGAATTGTTAATGAAATGCAGTGGAAGATAACAAAGGTACTGAGGGACTTTGTTCTATTTAGGCACCTACATAAAATACTACAGCCTAAAAGTAAGATATCTATAAGCAAACGCAACCCAAAGTCCTGAAAATGCAGATGTGTCTGACAGTGATACCCAGGGATGTATGATGGAAGGTCTGAGTTTGTTCTTTCATTAAACAGTTATACCTTTAATAACAGGAACTTATTAAAGTTTAAGGAGAGATAATTGAGATCAGTCTTGAGGACCAGAATGAGTTTGGCAAGTGGAATAAAAGAAGAGAACATTTCTCATAGAGAGAAGAGAACAAATTAAGGCCTAGAAGCATAAAGGGGCAGGAAGCCACTTTCAACTCTTCTTAGCCTGCGTTCATTCCAATGGAGGTAAATGACATTTGAAAAGTATAAAGAAATGAACAAATGTAAGGAATTTTATAATTGCTTTTATCCTTTGGAAGCTGAATTTGTACAATCTGTATTTCATTCTAGAGATACCAAAAATAGTATAGCATATAAGTGAAACAAGTCAGAGAAAGACAAATACTGTATGTTATTACTTATATGTGAAATCTAAAACATAATACAAACTACTGTATATTCAAAACAAATATAGAAAACAAACTAGTGGTTACCAAGGGGAGAGGGCTGGCGGGGAGGGGCAAATTAGGGATATAGGATTAACAGTTACAAACTACTAGGTATAAAATACATAATCAAGGAAGAATCAACATTGTGAAAATGACTATACTACCCAAAGCAATCAACAGATTCAATGCAATCCCTATCAAACTACCGATGGAATTTTTCACAGAACTAGAACAAAAAAATTCACAATTTGTATGGAAACACAAAAGACCCCGAAAAGCCAAAGCAAGCTTGAGAAAGAAAAACAGAGCAGGAGGAATCAGGCTCCCTGACTTCAGACTATACTACAAAGCTACAGTAATCAAGACAGTATGGTACTGGCACAAAAACAGAAATATAGATCAATAGAACAGGATAGAAAGCCCAGAGATAAACCCATGTACATATGGTCACCTTATCTTTGATAAAGGAGGCAAGAATATACAATGGAGAAAAGACAGCCTCTTCAATAAGTGGTGCTGAGAAAGATGGACAGCTACATGTAAAAGAATGAAATTAGAACACTCCCTAACACCATACACAAAAATAAAGTCAAAATGGATTAAAGACCTAAATGTAAGGCCAGAATTATAAAACTCTTAGAGGAAAACATAGGCAGGACAGTCTATGACATAAATCATAGCAAGATCCTTCTTGACCCACCTCCTAGAGAAATGGTAATAAAAACAAAAATAAACAAATGGGACCTAATGAAACTTCAAAGCTTTTGCACAGCAAAGGAAACCATAAACAAGACAAAAAGAAAACCCTCAGAATGGGAGAAAATATTTGCAAATGAAGCAACTGACAAAGGATTAATCTCCAAAATATACAAGCAGCTCATGCAGCTCAATATCAAAGAAACAAAACCCCAATCCAAAAATGGGCAGAAGACCTAAATAGATATTTCTCCAGAGAAGATATACAGATTGCCAACAAGCACATGAAAGGATGCTCAACATCACTAATCATTAGAGAAATGCAGTTCAAAACTACAATGAAGTATCACCTCACACCGGTCAGAATGGCCATCATCAAAAAATCTGCAAACAATGAATGCTGGAGAGGGTGTAGAGAAAGGGGTACCCTCTTGCACTGTTGGTGGGAATGTAAATTGATACAGCCACTATGGAGAACAGTATGGAGTTTCCTCAAAAAACTAAAAATAGAACTACCATACGACACAGCATTCCCACTACTGGGCATCTACCCTGAGAAAACCATAATTCAAAAAGAGTCATGTACCACAGTGTTCACTGCAGCTCTATTTACAATAGCCAGGACATGGAAGCGACCTAAGTGTCCATCGACAGATGAATGGATAAAGAAGGTGTGGCACATATATACAATGGAATATTACTCAGCCATAAAAGAAACGAAATTGAGTTATTTGTAGCAAGGTGGATGGACCCAGAGACTGTCACACAGAGTGAAGTAAGTCAGAAAGAGAAGAACAAATACCGTATGCTAACACATATATATGGAATCTTAAAAAAAAAAGAAAAGAAAAAGGTTCTGAAGAACCTAGGGGCAGGACAGGAATAAAGATGCAGACGTAGAGAATGGACTTGAGGACACAGGGAGGGGGAAGGGTAAGCTGGGACGAAGTGAGGGAGTGGCATGGACATATATATACACTACCAAATGTAAAACAGATAGCTAGTGGGAAGCAGCCGCATAGCACAGGGAGATCACCTCGGTGCTTTGTGACCACCTAGAGGGGTGGGATAGGGAGGGTAGGAGGGAGACGCAAGAGGGAGGGGATATGGGGATATATGTATATGTATAGCTGATTCACTTTGTTATAAAGCAGAAACTAACACACCATTGTAAAGCAATTATACTCCAATAAAGATGTTAAATAAATAAATAAATAAATAATCTTACTATCTTCTCACCTGTGAGGTCTGTTCTGATCTTTCCAGGCAAGCAAGGGTAGTATAGTAGTTCTGCCTTCTCCCTTCTTATAATTTTTGTTATCTTCCCAAGCAGTGATCACTCCTCTCACATCTTCTTGCTCTGAGGAGGTTAATTTAGAAATAACTCTTGACGTCTTTTTCCTTTTCCACAAGCATTCTTTCATTCTGGGCTTAATCCTCTTAGCCACTATTCTTTGTCTGTTATGGCTATTGAATAAATATTTGTAAATTAAAAAAAATTTTTAATAAATAAATTAAATAAAATAGATAATCAACAAGGATATATTGTACAGCACAGGGAATTATAGCTGTTATCTTGTAATAACTTTTAATGGAGTATAATCTGCAAAAATACTAAATCACTATGCTGTGTAACTGAAACTAACATAATATTATAAATCAACTATACTTTAATTAAAAAAATAGTAGGCATATTAGGGGCATTATCCCTTTGGTAGACCATAGAAAAACTTAGTACCCAGGTATTTGCTCCTGAACAAAAAGAATAAAACAGTGGAAACTTCTCCTTCTTCTGCTCTTTCACCAAGTCATAAATCGCTCCTTAACTGACCTCAGGGTCTCTACAGAGAAAAATGGAGAACCACAAAGGAAGAGTAGAAATGCAAAAGAGAAAACTAATAATTTCTTGAAACATTTTATCTACTACTATCCCCTCCCCTCTGTTCAGTGGTTCTTAATGTTGCTAGGTTCTGGATTCTTCCAAGAACCAATGAAAGCTGTGGACCCCCTCCCCAGAAAATTGCACATGTTGGTCAAAGTTCAACCCAAAGAACAGAATCCACCTGGGAATTGTATTTTGTATTTTTCACCCACGACAGAACAGAAAGGCTCCCTGGATGGCAGAAAGTAAGTTAAAAAGCATAGAAAAAGAGTTAACAGAAAACAAGCACAAAAATATCTGCACACATGTAGGCTATCCAAAGGCTCCCAGCTCAAAACTTCGCCATAGAAATAGAGACCTTAAAACAACAAGCCCAGGATGAGATAAGACAGGGAACAAAGCACTCTGCATTAAGCACCGAAGAAAAACAGAACATGGTTATTCTTTCATGTCAACCTGTCCACCCTGCAAAAGCTGAATTGTACAAGCCAGCCTGCAAAAGCTGAATTGTAAAACCAACAGGAGAATACAATCATGTGACTTGATCTTCAATTTCCTCATCTGCAAAGTGGGTACAATAATAAAGTCATACCCTATCTACCTGCTGGCATGGCTGTGAAGGTCACCATAGAGAACATATGTGCAAGAGTTCAGAAGCTCTCAAGTGGCTATTATTATTATGTCTGATCCAAGATATAGATCACCTTTAGGGAATCGATAGATACTTCTATAATCCACTTGAAAGGAAAGGCTATTACTACTGAAGTGCTCTAATCAATTAATAGGAAATAGTGCATTCTAAAATTAGCTGCCTCAACATAAGTCCACTAAGTAATATCTGACTGATCAAGTAGCATTTCCACGAACAAATATCTATTAAACACGGGTGAATCTGCAGCAATGTTATTATTGAACCAGTATATATGGAACGCCAGATGCACCAGAATATTACTCACAGGAAACAAGCACAGGGAGCTGAAGTTCAGCCTCCTACTGGAAATGCACTTTAAACTCAAGAGATCCCATTGGAACTCACCACCCTCCCCTCAGCCCAGACTCCCTCCTCTCTCCTTTTCATTCTCACCATCCATAGCATCCCTGTCCACCTGGGCTTTCATCACTTTCCATTCCACTTCCCCCTCCTTCAACCCCCATATTCAGTTAAGCAGCAAATCCTGTCATTCAACCACCAGTTGAATGACACGTGGCTAAAGGCAGTGGTGTCCCAGACTGGAAGAAACCTGGATTGCTGAGTCATCACTCCAAGGACAATCACCCTGAAATTTCAGGGTTTACCTTAGCATAATCAAATGCATAATTAAGGTCCAAAGATAATCAGTATATCTAACCTTAGATGATCTTAGAATAATTTAAGTTCAGACACCCCCTTCCCATCTTACACAACTATGCATCCTGATTTTACCACCCTTCAAATTCATGGCTATTTTTCTTGTCCTCCTCCTACTTACCCACATGATTGCCGTTCTTTCTTACATCTCATGCCTTTCTTCTGGGTTCAATCTTCTTTTTCCCAAAGTAAATTTATACTGATGTTTTTAATCAGGAGTTTTGTTGGTGGAAAACTACTCAGGCTTTCTTTATCTCTAAATCTCTTTATTTTGCCCTGCCTCTTGAGATATAGTTTAACTGAGTATAGAATTTTTACTAACTATTGCTTTCCCTTGGCACCTTGAAAATATTATTCCATTACATTCTAGCATCTATTTTTGCTGACGATAAGTTTTATGTTAGTTTAACAGTTATTCTTTTGTAGCTGAGCTATATCTTTTTCTCTGGTTGCTTTTAAGATCTGTTTGCCTTCGGTGTTTTGAAGTTTCATCAGGATGTGTTTACGTGTGGGCTTATTTATTCAACTCAGGATACACTGAATTTCCTAATCTGAAGACATATGCCTATAATCAATTTTTTCAAAGTTTCAGTCACTAAGTCTTCCAGTATTTCCCTTTCCCCTCCTTTTCTTCTTTCACTCTGGAACTTCTACTAGAAATATGTTGGACCTTCTAATTCTATTGTCCACATCTCTAAACTTCTCTTTGTTATATTTCTATCTCAATCTTTCTGTACTGTATTCTTGACAATTTTTTTAGATCAATCTTCCAGTTCACTAATTCTCTCTTCATCTGTTCACTAAAACTGTAGCTCTATCTGGACTTTATCTTACCCTCTGAGAATTTTATTTCAAAATCTTTTTTTTTTAATTTCTAGAAATTCTATTTTGTTCTCTGTCAGATACATCTGGGCTACTCTGATAGTCTTGTTCTCATTTTGATAACTTATGCATTTAATCGTGCTGTAGTCACTGTCTGATACTTCTATCACCTGGCCTGCTTGGAGCCGAAGCCCGTTGTTTGTCTTCCCTGCTGACTCCTTCAGGAAGAACTGTTTTCTACCAGCTTTGAGTCCCAGTTCCACAACTGAATAGGCATGTTATCTTGGGTAAATTACCTAACTAAATTCAGCTTCCTAGTCTGTAAAATGGAATTAGGGACTAATTCCTGTTTCGGAGTATTGCTGCAAGTGTTAAATGAGGTCATATGTCCATAGCCCTTAGCATAGAGACTCAGCTCTAAAAACATCACTTCTGTTACCAGTGCTCGGCTCTGGATTCTCTCTAGTACCTACCACAATGCCTGCTACTTGTTGGTGCTCAGTGAACGTCTGATAAAAAAACAAAAAAGTAGATGAAAAAATTGAAAGTTAAATCAGTTATGGCAAACCTTGCTATAAAGAATTATCCAAATACTAGTACCTCCTCGGGCTATAAATGCCTAACTTATAAATATCTCAAATATTCATTCATTCATTCTCTATACAAGAACGACCACTGTTCTAGTGATGCGATAAATGACAATGAATGATACAAAGCGCCTGCTCCCATGGGGTTTGCATTCCAGTGGGGAGGATCTGACACTAGATAGAGCATTTATTAGATAATTGATTGACAGATAGATACATAGGAAGCAAAAGGGGAGGAAGGAAGGAAATAGATAATGATTAAGGCTTAGTCAGAGAATTAAACTAAAGTGATGCACTGGGAAGTAGTTGGGTTAATACTTTAGATCTGAATGGACTTACGCTATAGTAACACTGAGCTGAGATCTGAAGGATAAGAGAGGACCAGCCATTTGAAAAGACGAATCAAAGCATCCAGGCAAATGTGACAATGAATGCAAAGGCTTTTAGGGAGCAGGCTTTGCTCTTTCAAAAATCACAACGGCTAGTGTGTCTAGAATGCAGCCACATTAGGGGACGATGGTCTAAGACAAGGTCAGGGAAGTAGACATGGGCCATATTATGCAGGGCTCTGTACACCAGGGTAAGGAATCCGGAGTTTATGTCACCAGTGCTGGGAAGCCACTGGAGAGTTTTGAACAAGAAAATATCATCTGAGTTCCATTTCCAAAATACCACACTGGCCGATCGATGCTTGAGATGGATAACTGTTTGAGCAGATGCCAAAAAACAAAACAAAACAAAACAAAAAAACAAACAACAACAAAAAGTGAAAGCTGGGCAGTTGCATCCTTTTTTCCTGACCCCCAATCTACCCTGAAACTGCTGTCACTGCCACCACTACTCTACCATCACCACCAGTGTCCACACACAAAGCTCTGGTCTCATAAGGCCATCTGGTGACCAGATTCGGAACTGTTTGATCCTGTAGCCTCTGAAAACACCCACATCTTCCCAGAAAAATCCCCCAAAGTCTTCTAACTTCTCAAATCAAACTCTTTCCAGTCCTACATTTAAAAACATCTGTTATTCAATTTAGTTATTTTCTTTCTTTTTTTTTTTTACAAATAGAGAGCAATAGGATTTTTTATTATTTTTCACTGTAAGTAAAACAAAGTCTGAACTAGGCTCTAATGTCATAATCTTACAAGGCTATAATTTTATTAGTGAAATTTAGTATTAATCATAGTAGGTTTTATGGGGGGGGACAAAATGAGCCTGAAGTTATTCCTCCCCTTACAAACCACTTACAAACACTTCTAGAACATAACTAAGGGGTAACCAAGATAATTTATGATGTTGCTTTACTAAAAAGTTTCGAAGTCAATCTCCTGTATGTATTTTTAGTTCAGAACGTGGTCCACATGTGTAATCATAACATCTGGAACAGCTGGTATGTGCCGAAAGAAGTTCATGATATTTTTTCTTCTTTGCTTAAGATAGTAGCAGTTTGAAAGATGAAGCTTTGTTTCAAAGAGGAAAGCTATTTATAACTGGCAGTTGGCAATTGTTAAAGCTAGTTCTGGCTAAAATATATATATGAAACGAACTGCCCTTTTCAGCGGTGTAACGGTCAAATCAAAAAACTCTCAACTTTCTCCTGGCTAATACAAAGCAGCTCTTTTTACATTCATTTAAAAATATTACACCAGGGCCCTTTTGAGAGTATTTTTCCACTTGCAATAATGTGGCTAATTGCAATGATATAAGGAGACCTACTTTGCTACACTGATATTTTCTTGTCCATCAAATTGAAATATTTTAAAAGCGATGCTTACTCACTCAACTTTATTCAGGAAACTTTGACACATTATAGCAAGTCTGTTAAAAATTTATTTCCCTGGGCATAAAGAGCTCCTGCTGCTTTGCTAGGCAGAGCTGAAGCAATGAATTTTTACCCCAGACATGACTAGTTGACTGTTACTTTGCGGATGCTTTTGGGTCTTCCCACATCAAAGCAAGATCTGGAAAAGAAGTAGTAAAATTCCTCTTTGTGGGAAAATTAATTAACATGTGATTTTCAGTATCTGTTAGTGGATGAAAATAAGACAGGTCTGTTGAAAAGCACTGCACTCTTGGTAAAGACTTTTTTCTCCCAGCTCAGCCTTCTTGCTATCTTATCCCAAAGTACCTCCTCTCATGGGAATACTCTACATGAAATGAGTTAGGGGTCTTAGCGCTCTCCTTAGCAGACACTTGTCACAGAATCTTTCACCACCATCGGCAGCAATTAGCACTAACTGGTACCCTAGACAGCAGTGGAACAGGAAGGTCAGGGATGGAGTGAGCGGGCCGAACGAATTACCCTGTCGCCCCTGGAAGTGAACTTATCAGCTCTGTGCGGAGGTGCTCTGTTCCTGCTACCACTGCCGGGCCTGCGAGGTGGATGAAGGAGGAATTTATTCTCTGAGGCTGTCCAACAAGAGTACTGGGGAAGGTCAGGTCACGGAGTGGGTCAAACAAAGCTGTTGAATTATGACCACTAAGCAGCCATCACCCCAAATTACCTCACCCCTTCCCGTCTCTCCCTGTCGCTTGAAGTTTCTTCCTATAATGTTATAAATCCAGTCAAAGCAAGTGCTCTGTCATTATTTTTCTCTCCCGTCCCAGAGCCCACACTGTTTATACTCATCGCTGTACAACAAGATCACTCGGAGGCTGGGAAGAGACGTCATCATTTGTCTTAGCTTTGCTTCCCTATATATTCATCCTCCCTCCTTTCAGGAGACACAAAGGGGGATGGTGTAAAAATAAGGAAAAGAAGACCTGTGCAAAACTTTCCCTTTGTAGAATAGTCATTCCACTAAGTGCCCTTGTGTTTTGTCGTTCTAATACCTTCACCATAGCTACTTTAAGTCAATGGTTTGAGAAATCCTTGAGCGAACTGTCAGGGAGTAATTAATAACTCTTTCCTCGGCTACAAGTAGCCACCAGATGACTTGGCACCACTCATAAGACAGCAGAAGGCAAAGGAATGTTGGCATCCTGCCACCTCATGAAAATCATTCCTCCCTTCCACTTAACTCAGATGCCAGCACTTTCCTGAAGCCTGAGAAGAGAGGAACAGAAAAGGGAGTGGGCATTTGATTAACAACATAACAAATAAACCAGAGCACCAGCGTATAAGTCAGTGCCCTCCCGCCCTCCTAAAAAGAACAATACATATGAAACTCAACCCAGACTATTCACTTTCCACCTTTGCGTTACCTAGAAAACACTTCTTATCTGAGTTTTTAAGCATTCACTTGGAGAAAAGAACCAAGAAGAAATGGCTGACCTAGAAATAATTCAGCCTTGCAGGGATGCCGGAGCCCAGACATTAACCAAAGCCAAGAGGGACCTTTCAGGACCATTTATAACCAGATCAATATGTCAACTAGTCTTGCCCTCAACTCACTCAAGCTTTTGTTGGAATTGAAAGATTAGCCCAGAAAAGAACCTGCCAGAAGAAATGTGTAGGAGACAAATTTGTTCTGCTTAGTCTTCATTTGCCTTCCTCAGAGGAATCCAGGATGAAGTTAATGAGGTATCTGGCCTGGACATCTTTTATTCTCATCCACTGACAAAACACCTGACAATAGAAAATGTTCCGCAGCATTTGTGAAATGAAAGAATGGGTAAATACCTGGATGGTCATTTACAGGCTAGTAAAGGAATAAACTTTATAGCAATTAACCGAGCTCATTCCATTCAGCCAAACTGATGCTCTTGGCTAAAGCCCAGAATTAAAGTGCCTGGAGCAAAATGAAAAACGTGTAACACTAGCTAGAGGGTGACGTTCTTTCATTTATTCAATCAACAAACATTTATCAACAGTTAGGGTGTGTCAGCCCCTGCACTAGGCACTTGGGCACAAAGATAAAAAGCATCGACTCTGTGTCAGTCAGAGTTCAGTTTAGTTGAGAGGGTGGAGATGAGAACAAAGAATGACAAAGCAGTGGGGAATTGCTCTCCTTGGTTACATCAGGAGGGTCCCGGGGAAGGGGGCTACCAGCCCTGGGAAGGTGATTGAGGAGGGACATTTGAGCTGGGCCTTTGGAGAGTGAGCAGGAAACCAAGATGGAAAAGGAGGATAGTGTTCCAGGCTGAGGGGGCAGGCGGAAGAGAAGGAAGGGGCTCCTTGGGAAGAGAGAGTAGTTGAGTGTCCAGTTCATAAGGAAAATGAACAGGGTAGACAGAAAAGGAGGCAGAAAAGGTGGAAAGAGAGGAAGAAAAGTTGTAGGGACTAAGAAAGCATGTGGGGTGGAGTGTGGGTGACCAGGGCCTGTGTGCTAGCGAGAAAGAAGTTTGGACTTGAGTCTACAGGCCACAGGGTACCACAAAGGAGTAAAGTAGGGGAGTTAGCAGCTCAGATCAGCTGGAGGACAATTTACCTAATTCGGTTGGCTGGGTCAGTGTCCCTTTGTTCCTATTCACTTCCTGGGTGTCCTTCTGGAAGTTTGAATGAGTGAATGTTCGCAGAGAGATTCTGTTTTTTTAAAAAACAACACAGTGTGGAAAATAGGTTGGAGTAGAAGAAAAAGTCAAAAAGACCGCTTATGGCTATTTCAAGGGCAATACTTAGGAGATAAAACGGATAAGCCTTGATGACTAAACGATCTACGAATTAAGAGAGAAAATAGACTTGAAGATGACTCAGAGGTTCTAGCACAGTACTGAAATGGTTGAAGAAATGCTTATCAGAAGAAGACTAGAACCTCTATTTTTCACTCCAAATAAGAGGCACTGGGCTCTCAACATAGATTCAAAATTTTCATCACTGTGTTCAACTATTACATGCTTAAAGGCATAGGCCAATGGCAGGTTTCCCACCTGTGCCAGAAAACAGCAAGAAATACTTTGATCCTGACAAGCCTTACAGAGATCAAGGAAAGTATTATCTTAAAATATTGCAGTTTAGCAAAGGTATAGTTTTTGTTTTCTGTGCCTATGGTGCATGAGAAAGCAAAGGCGACGTTTGGAATTAAGGATGAAAATGCATTTCAGTGATAAAGCCCCATGTTCATTCATTGCTAAATTCCTGATTTTAAATGCAATCTCAATTTTACTCTCCCCTGAGAAAAGCACGCATTTGTTTCTGTATTAAAGTTAGAGCTCAAAAACCTGTGTGAGGTCCAGAAACAACGGACAATGATAGAAAAGTGAACCATGTTTCGTATGAATATGAGACAGACAGTGGCAGTGGCTTGTCTGGGCCAGGGTGGCCCCTCCCTCGGTCCTCCTCTGGCCCAGGCCTTGCGGACCCAGACCTGGGCATTATTCATTTTGCCTTTGGCACCCAGAGCACAGGCTTTCAAATATGCAGACAAATGGATGGACATAGCTATGCAAATAGTCTCTTCCCCTGTTGCGAAATGTACCTGAAAATCACATTTTCCCAAGCTTGCCCTCAGGCATTTTAAATACTCAAAACCAGGTAAATGTTTCAATTTACGCTGAAGTTTGCAAGTACTCCACTATGTAGGACTTTTACTCAACTCCAAAAGGAGAAGGTTTTGGTTTCTTCTAATTATAAGCCAATTAAGTATAGTTTTGCACAATAAGGTATTTCATTTGGTTTTTGTTCTGTATCAAAGTGACACAGGAAAATTATTACTACTTCCTAGCTGGTTCTAGCCATTGGTTTTATTTTTTGTTCTTCCTCTTTCTTTTCTCTTACAAACCCCGGGAATCAAGGGTAAAACACGTTTTAATAATATTTATGTTACAAATGTAAACACAGGGAAGTCAGAAAATATTTTAATAAGGTTTTCAAAGTCATTATAATTCATCCAAGCTGTTCTCATGCAAAATCCTATATTCTTGTCCTGTTTTCTAACTACATAGTTTACTGAGGAAAGGATAAGTGTGGGTAACCCCTGTTTGCAAAGAGAATCTTCATTTTTAACTTCTGTTGACTCACATTTGTAACCCAGATAAAACGAATGACTGAATTGTTTTACTTATACTCACAGGGAAGGCTTCATTTTTCTTACTCTATTACTTGGTAACACCTATCAAGATAGCTAATTGAATTGACTATTCATAATCTACTCTACCTCCTCAAAGCCATGTTCTACTTCCCCTTTGGTTTACGATCTGAAACACACCAAAGATGACCTGAAGCGTGAGTGAATTTAAATCCCATATGAATTGTGCCAGCTTTTGTATTTTGCCTTTACATTCAAGAAGAGCTTTTTTCTTTTTTTTCAACTCCCAGGCCACCAAACCCTTTTATTAATAAGCTGCAATAGAGTGAGATTAGTAACAATGATAATCATAAACATCTCTGTTTATTGAATACAACTTGGTGAGCAATGGTGTCAGCACTTTTTATCCACTTACCTCGATTAACCTTCACAGGAAATGAAAGGTTCACTGCTCTTTCTCCATTTTTAGCCTGGTGGACCTGGGTCTGGGCTTGGGATAGAAACCTGCCCACTTCCATCCAGTGAATAACTGGTAGATTCCCTCAGGTGAGGGGTTCAGAAGGCCCCCTGAGTGTCACGAAGGACTGACTGACAGACTTCACATTATGTCAGTGGAAAGGGGGAAACTGCAGACTCCAAGCTGGGGATGTTTCCCAGTTTCTGTGAAATCGAAGGGGGTAGGAGGGATCAAAGTGTTGGAATGTTCTAGAAATTATAAAAGCCCAGCCCTCCCCCTTCCCCCTGAGTAGAGGGGATCTCCTCTGTCCAACTCCACACAGAGCCTGTTTGCTCAGGGGACATACTGGGAGACAAGGAGGAGGGAGCTCATGTGCACAGAGGTGCCAGCCTTCCCACCCAATTTGGGGCCTGCAGGACTCCTGGGGTCTGGTGAGAAGCCTGAATTTGGCATTTCTGCCCTGTTCTGATTGCCTGTTTCATGACCTTGTTTGCTGCCCAGGTCAGAGCAGCTCCCTGAGCCCATCAGGGGGTTGTCCTTCCTGCTTTTCCAGTCACACGATCCCAAGTGACATTCCAAAACATTGCTCCAGGGTCTTTGCTTGGGTTGGGGGGGAGGGTTAGCATATTTCTGTGCATCCAGTTCCCTCTCCTAGCATGAAATGACGGCAGCCCTCTCTTTCTGCAGCCCACCAACATCACCTCTCCGGGAAACTGGAGCCTGGTTACAATGCTGGGACACACTTCCAATGGGATCAGCAAAAATCAAGTAATCCTTCTCTAATTCCTCTGTGCTATTTTGGACAAATTGACTAACCCCAATGCATAGAGTTCCCTTGTTTCATCTCTGGATCCATCGAAGCACCCAGGAATGCTGGGGGGCGACACATTCTGGGTTACAGAGGAGGACCCTGACTCCTCTGGTCTTCCCAGACATGACAGCTGATGGGAGGCCTTAGGGACCAGTCCCCTGCAGAGGCATTAAGAAGAGCTTTTTTCTGACTTCTCATATAGAGACGGAAGAAAACAAAAAAATGGGCCAAACTAAGCCGCCTGCAGAGTGCCCTCTAGTGAAAGACCGAGGATGCTGCCTTCCAACCCGGGTCCTGCCCTGACAGGATTTGTTAGGGGAAAACCACCTCGTCTTCCTGAACCCTGCACAAAACATTTTAAGGATCTAACTCCCAATGCAACAGATATCTTGACATCTAATCACAGCTGCCTGGTTGTATTACTGTTACTCTATTAAAATTCCAAATCAGCTTATTAGTGTATGCATTTCTTCCGTGAATAAAAACAGGAATTCTAACAGAACTCTCCTTAAGTCGGTAACAAAGCCGGAAACCATCAAGATGATAAGGCACTAAAACCTGGGGAATTCATCTTTAAATTGCTATCAAAGGAAAGAAAAACCAAAAGTGTGGCAGTCAGTCAATGTAGCAACAGCCTCTCCTAATAAAAACCAAAATGCCACGGGCGCAGATATCGACCAAGACAAAGGGGCAAAGTTATGTCTATTAAAGATTATTCATCTAAGTGGCCATTTGACAAACCTTAGCATTGTGAGACCGTTAGGTAAATTTAAGGTTTCACTTTGTATGGCCTGTTTCCACAAAAGATTTGAAATAGTTCAAAACAAGATAGTGTGGTAAGATGATCTATTGAGAGAAATAATTTCTCTAGAAGGAATTGAAGTTAGAAAATAAAAGCTTTTCCCCAATGACATTGGGAGGCACTACGTGCTACTTTAAAGCTGCATTGTCAATGGAAACATGGCTGTGAGTGGTGTCTACAAAGAACTAGACACAGAGCACAGACCCCTGGGAACACTGGCAAGGGCTTCCATGACCCCCTAGGAGAGGCAGTCACTTCCACAATCCAGCAGGAGAAGCAAAGCCCCACAGATGGTGAAAAAGCACTGTAGACTTAAATAGTAACAGTATCAGCTGCCCTGGACCAAAAACTCTTCCCACTTTTTCCAGACCAAGCAAGCCTCTGGAGTTCTTGAACAATACAAAGAGTAGAGCCATCCTAAGATTAATACAATGTTCTTCGCTAACCCTAAAGATTGAGAATACCTGTGTGTTCTTAATCTATTTTTAAAGTGAGAAGTATAATTTTTTTCACACCGATATTGTGGTTCATGTCTGTTTTCATAGTAAAATATAAACAGACCTAGGAAATTCAACTCAAATACAAAGTGGACTAAATATGCCAACTCTAGTGGTCAAAATGGCTGTCTTTGGCTCGATGCTATTTTGAAATGATCAGGTTGCATTGAATGGTAAGTAGGATTTCTTTTAAAAGGGAAAGTTCCAAAGCAGGTTTATTACTGTGACTTAACTTGAGCTTTCTGAAGAAAACATAAATGGTTTTAAGAAAATATTGAATGTGGCTTTCAAATTCCCTAAATGAATCTACATATATAGGAAAAATGTCTAACGTCAGATAGGAAGATCACATTCCTTCTTGACCCTTCAGCTAGGAGCCAAGTTCAGGTAGGTACTTATAATTTCTCATCTCCTTCAGGTGGATGACCGCTCCCTACCTATTACTCAACCCTAGCATGGGCTTGAGTAATTTCATCAGTTAGCAAAAGGGAAACATTGGACTCTGACCTTGCAAAGCAAATAATTCTTTGAGTTTATGGCGGATAGGAATTTCCGCAGGAAATCCCATACTCTCCCTGGGTGGGCCCAGACATGTACAGCAATGCATTTCACGACTGCATTTCCTGTAGACCTGAAGTCTAAAGTCAGATTCCTAGAAGCAAGATTTCTTGATTCCTTCCATATCTATGAAGTACAGCCACTGCCTGCATTCCATTGTTAAAGTATTATGTTCAGAAAAAGTGCTTTCCATCTAGGTCAGACCACCTCCGTAGCACTGCCTCAAGTCTGGAAGACCACAATTTAAGAGGAGATATTGAGTAATTGGAGTATGTCCAAGGAATATAATCAAGATTCTCAAAGTAATGTCAAATGGCAAATGATTGAAAAAGCACTGGAAATGTCTGGCTTGAAAAGGACAGACTAGCTCATGCTTCTCTCATTGCAGCTTTACAGAAAAGCCTTGTTTTGTGTAGAGAGGCTTATTTTTTGTTAGATCTAAGAGGCAAGCAAATTTCAGTTCCATATAAGAAAGTACCTTCTCATAATTAGAATATACTGCATTTTCAGAAGATGATTTCACACTAAATAAGAGGTTGGACTCCTAACCTCGAAATTCCAGGTTCCTAATCGTTTATATAGCTGGTTAGTTCTTTTTAAAATATATATATATATTTTTTTGGCATGAGGATTCTGAATCATTTCTGGAGTCAATAGTTTCTTCTAAAGCAGCTCAGTCAGACAAAAACACTTGATTTGATGCCAGTAGGTACGATTCCCATCACCTTACAGATGGGGTAGTAGGTAAAACCAAGAAAGCATGGACTTCAATGTTTGACTTAAGTTCAAGTCCTACTCCACCATTTGTAGCCTGTTGTGACCTAGGTTACCTAGCTTAACCTCACTAAGCTTTCATTTCCTCATCTGTAAAATGGGATAATACTATTTAGGTACACGACCCTCGTAAGAATTAAATGAGATAATGAATATAGGGAGCTTAGCGAAGTCCCTGTGGCTCAAAGAAACCCTTCAATAGAGGGCAGCTGTGATATCAGACAACTCACAGCCCTTCATTGCCCCTGCACCCCAAGCACTGCACTGTTTGAAGATTTTCCACATGCATCCTAGACATCCACATACAGAGGAAGGTGGGTGGGGAAAGGGAAGGACAAATGTTTTGTAGGCCTCATCCATACACAAATAAATACCTCTGAACGCACACACATTTCTTCTTAAAAACTTTTTTTTTGGTATAACTGTGGATTCACGTGCAGTAATAAGAAATAATACAGAGACATCTGATGTAGTCTTTATACATTATACGCCTTTTAATGTCATGTTATTTTCTTATGATGTTAGGCATTGTTGTCTGGTATTTTCCCTCCATCCAACGTATTGACGCAAAAAGTGGAAATAATAAATGTTGCTGAAAGCACTGAGAACCTGGGTGAGTCTGTGAGTCACTGTTTGGGGCCTGTGAGTCACTGTTTTTCCCTTCTCTCGACACATCTAGCCCCCGGTTGAGTCTTCCTGTCTAGGTAACACCTGCCCACTGCTTTGTGGACAGCACAGTCCCTGTTCTAGGAGACTGAACTTCCTGGGTTCTTGGAAAATGGTGTTTTTTGTGGCTTGTTGAGCAAAGGGTGTGGTTTGTGTTGAACATGGTAATATTCCAATTTCTCTTGATTAATCAATTAATATTCCAGTGCTGAGGTGAGGTAGTATGTTTTCTTTCTTCCCACAACAATTAATTAATCTGTATTGGCTGAGCCCCAGAGAAAATGTATCCTAGGATATATCTGAGGTTGGTTTCAATACAGTTGGGGGCTTTCAGGTGGAAAATTCTCCATTTAGCAATTACATGCAATGAGAAAACTCGGAATTCATAAGTGATTCAGTAACTCACAAGCCACGAGAGTGCAATAAAAGCCACAGAGGGACAACCTGAGCTGGATTCGTCACCTACACCAAACCAATACTTCTCCCAAAATAGCTAATGAACAGGATCTTGTAGGGAGATTTTAAAAAATACAGATTCCTGTACCAAAATGCACCCCTACCAACCCCTGAAGGTTCTAATCCAGTGGGTAAAGGCAGGGCCAGGGAAACAGTATTTTCTCTAAAGTTTCACAGGGGTTCTGAGTGCCAGCCAGGGTTGAGAACCACCACTCTGAGCCAGCCGATCAACACGATGCCTGTGCACTCGTATTAGGAAAGAGAAAAGGAATGCTTCCCTCCAACCCCACTTTCAGAATATTCCAGCTGCTTTTATTTTTAATTATTTTTTACAGTGATGATGACGAAATCCAGTTTTTCAAATTACTTCACAGAGATCATCTAGTTGGAGGTATGATTAGGCCAGTTTCATGGAAGAATGTGGCTCTAATTCATCACAAATTTGAAAAGAGAAAAAAATGCTACACCCCATTGCCAGAATATTTCACTAGTGGCAATAAAAAAAAAAAAATCTCACCAATGCCAACATCTTCTAGCCTATTGGGCAGGTGGGGAAGGTAGGTGACAAATGGGGTGCTTGCCCAGATACCTACCTACTGCGGTGAAACCAACAACTCCCGCACCCCAGGCCTGACAAACTCCTTTGCACCACAACAAATCCTACCCCAAATGCTGTCACTCTTGTGTATATCAGAACTTTCCCTCTAAAAAGACAATACAAGAGTTGGGAGTCAAATCTCTGGTGCTAGGAGCATCTACACATATTTTAATTAAGAGCCCATTTGAATATGGAGCTATTACACACTGTAGCAATAAAATTAAACATTGTCACTGTCTGTTCTTTAATAGCTTACAAGCATTTTATATTCAGAGTCCCCAAGCTAGAGTTTCAAGAAATATCCCTTTAGTCTTTGACTGTGAAACAATCTCCATATAATTTTTCATACTTCCTTTTCACTTCACAGACTATTTATAACCACACTTAATGAGCTAGACTCAAAATGAACATAAATGGTACATCAACATAAAAGAACATTAAGGGCAAGCAAAAAGGTTAGTCTGTATCATACCATGCTGATAAAGTTGTCTTCCCAACAACTTAGAAAGGATAGAGCCTACGGGAATATATGTAGGGGGTTCATGGAAGGTCCCACGGGGTAAAGTGTTCATTCGAGGAAGAGGGTGCATTTTAAGATGTGAATGATCGGACACAGAATATGTGAAAGGGCGCATCTCCCTGATATGCCAAAATGCCCTCGTTTCAAATGATTAACACTCGAGGTTGAAGTATCATGTATGACAACAACGGTTCTCAAAGTGTGGTCCCCAGGCCAGAGAAACTGTTAGCGATGCACATTCTCAGGCCCCACTCCAGATCTGCTGAATCAGAAACTCTGGGGTTGGGACCCATCTAGTTGTGTTTACCAAGCTCTCCAGGTGATTCTGAGCCACGCTCAGGTTTGAGAACCACTGTATTACAAGAAATGAAAATATGGCCAGATATTTATACTCTTGCCTCTCCTCCCCTCCCCCTCACACACGTACACAAACACACACACATGCAGCCAGGAGCACGTGTATAGTGTTCAAATAACTGGAAACCAGACCTTGTTTTCCCTTTTCTTGGAGACTTTATTTCATTTCGTGTGCACAGCGCTGAGGCAGGGGTGGAATTTAAACAATCCCTAATGAAGGCAGACGGCACCACGTATTTATCACATTTTACTGTGCTGTATTTACCCCTTACCGCTTTGGGTACATTTGCATATAATCTTTCATAATTCAATTCACCTGTTTAAATCATTTCTTTTATTTTCACTTATTTATTCAGATAGGGAAGTTCATTTTACAGATCACTGGGGCCTCCCAGTGGCAATGTTTGGTAATTTCAGACTCGGATTTAATTCCCCGAGTTTTGAGGGAATGGTATCCAAATCCCTAGCCTTTCACCTAGTTGGTAGAAGCAAAAGATAGAATCAATGCACGCTTTTTATCTGAAGTGGATTTTATGGGCATTCGAGCTGACATGTCCTCAGATTCTGGCTTCCACTTCTTGCACCTATCAGACTCCACATTCAGGCACTTGCTGAGTAGAGAGGTCGGTCAGCGGGCTTCGGTGTCTGCTGGTCAGTGTACACAGGAATATACGTAATAAATAAAGAGAGAAACTTATCCTGCGATTCCTTTTCCTCAGGAATCTTGAGGTTTTCTCTCTAGAGTTTCCTGCCTACCATCCCGCCTTGGAAGTTGTCACTGCCCCGGGTAGCCAAGTCCCGCCGGAAGTTTACATACATCCTTCTCTGTTTTCTGGAACATTCTGTGCTCTGGCTCACGTCGCCATCCAGCGGCGATGGCCAGGGTCCTCTGAGCGGGGCCCTCAGGGACAGCCCCTGACAGCTGCCCTGTGCTGACGTCACGGCAGCAGGCACCGGCCCGGCCCCGCCCGCATCGCCTAACATCCTGTTAGTGGTCCAAGCCTCCCGCCAGGGTGTGATGCTTACTCAGCAGTATCAGTATCGCCCTCCCGGAACCGCGGGGCCTGTCAACGGATAAACCTCAGGCTGATGGACGCCCTTGGCCGTTTCCACTTAGCCAAGTACTCTGGTGTCCTTCCAGTCTCCGCGGCACAGCCCCGGTGCCCTCTGCTGGGGCTGCAGAAGGCCACGCTGCCTGAGTCAGTTCTGCCCTCGCCTGGGAAGATTGCTGGAAAGGTGGTTTCCTGGACTGGGATGCTCCCCTCCCCCCCCGGCTTAGCTCCGTGCTGATGCAGAGCGAGCCTTCCCACCTAGGAACAGCCCTGTAAACAGCCGCGTCACTGACAGATCAGACGATGTTCTAAAGTTCAGCCCCGCCCCCTTGGCCTTTCCCGCTGAGGAGTCACCTGAGGGCATCCTCTGCCTTCACCTCATTAGGCCTGAGCTGTTTTAAGATCACTACATATCTTTAAATAAATCTTTGTCCGATTTCTTTTTTTTGCAAAGAAAATTTTATTTAAATCTTTGCTTGTACACTCATTCTCCTAGTGATTTACTGTTCACAATGCAGATACATAGCAATAGTATCCCACTTACGCTAATTTGTACAAATAAAGACAGCATTCACTAAATTCAGAGCAATTAGTGAATTGCTCCGAATTAGCTAGAATAAAATTCAAATTCAGGATTTTCTTGCAAGGTTCAGAGTGGAAAATGGACACAGGGCAGTTCTCGAAAAGAGCAGAAGCTTTGGTGCCTTAGAGACCGAGGTTCCCATCTCAACCGGACACACATCAGAGAAGCTGCTCACCCCCACTGAGCCTCAGTTTCTTCATGTGTAAAATGGGCTAATATCTCCAGGGTATTAGAGGTATTCAGTGAGCTCTATGTAAAATATCTAAAACAGAGACCAAAGCTGTGAGTATTCCGTAAATGGAGTTGTTTCAGCAAGGATTATTAGAAGCTACAATTTTTCCAGAGAGTGGTTCAAGGGGGTTACTCTCGGCTTCCCAGAAAGCGCCCCTGTCTCCATCTCCTTTCCCAGCTACAGGTTATTTCTCCAGGAAGTCCTCACTGACGCCCTGGTTGTGGATTAGTTCCCCTCCTATCACCACACCTGACACTGCACTGAAAACATGTCTGTCTCCCCCTCCATGCATTGACTTTGCTGCATCTGCCCATTTGCACTGAACTTGAAGCCTCCAGGAGGACTGCCCCATCCACCTTGTTCACTGTGTGTCTACAGCCCCCTGCTTGGGGTTTCAGTAAATACTGAATGAATGAATGAATGAATGACAGCCATTAGATGGCTACCTAGAGAAGAAAAATAAAATATCAGGAAAGTAAAAGGTATTTACATTAGTTATTTTGCATTCTTATAATTAATTGCCTTTAAGTCTCCTTGAATTACCTTCAAAAAAATATGAAATCTGTTCCCAGCCGCTCTAGCACTTTGCTCCCCCCACCCCAAGAATGCTGCACATTCTTATTATATATTATATTTATTAGAATAATTGTATAATTATTCCAACTAATTATAATCATATTAGAATTATTCCTCAATTCCTCTTTTGAATACATGATTATAAAATATGTTTATAATGTTTGACACCCTTCTCATTCTTAAACTGATGACATATTAATCACAGAGATCCTAAGGAAGAAGGAAATCCTTGGTAGAAAAGTGTTAATAATTTACTAGTTGCAAACTGTACTTTTACCTCTGAACACCAGGTGGGTAAAAAACATTACTCATGTTTTTTAATCTAAGAATTTCTTACATTTTTATGGCCTGTTCTTTGGGCTATTTATGATGGTTTGGGACAAAGAGAAAACCTTTACCATTATGATTTATACTCTTCCAACAAAGGAAACACAGAAAGAGATAAGAAACCCAAATTAAACCATGGCATCAGATAAGAAAACCCAAATTAAATCATCACACACACACACACACACACACACAAAATCCACTGAAGGTAAGGGGTGACTGATAATTTAAAATCAAAACAAAGAAGAGTATAGACATACAGACTGTGGACAATGAAAATATGGAAATTTTCAAAAGCCTAAGCTACAAAATCTAGCATTACCAAATAAAAAATTTTCAGATGCCTTGTGTCCTGTATTTGTGGCATTATGAAATAATGCCTAGCCATTAAAGTATTTTTATATGCCTTATTTTAGTTTTAGTCAGTTTGTGCTTTTGTTTAGAAAATCTAACAATACATTTTGGTATGCTAAAGTGTTAGTAATTAGCAGCAGATAGCCAATATTTTCCTTTTTTTTTCTGTTAATGCCATTTATCGAAAAATTGACCTGGACATCTGTTTTCATTTTTAGTGATGCTTTTAAATTCCTTGATGGTTGAGTGCCAATTCTAAAACTTGACTGGATTTCAAGGAAAGACAACTGCCTCAGAAATAAAGAAACTGAGAGAAGTGAGAGGAAAAGCTCCTGCCTTCAAGCTTTCCCAGTATAAGCATTGTTGATGATAGAGGCCAAAGGTTAGTTCAATAGCACAGGCAGTCAATGGTGTGTGCCCAGCAATCTAACTACAACATAGCTATACGCAATCCAAGTAAATACTCATGTCCAGGCCAGAAACTCTTAGTAAAAGGAGTTAGTATGACCACAGAACTAATTGATGCTACCTAAGGCCACCTAAGACACAACTGTCCCATTAATACAACCATACAATTGTACAGAACACTGTCTTTGATTATGTGTGAAACTTGGAAGCAGAGCCCATACTGAAATTGGGCTTGCAGGTAAATATTCTAGACTTAATTTCACAAACTTTCACAATTCTAGACTTAATCACAAACTCAAAAATGTCAAAACCTGGATGTGGAAATCATTTGTGAACTATTTCCAGACTCCATAAAGCAGACATGAAGAATTAGGTCCACACACAAACACACCACCAAATATCTATGATTTTTCAATTTTGCTTTGCCCGTATCCCCTACATTTTGTGAAAGGATTTACCTGCTGCATTCCCAATCTTATTTAGTACTGCCTTATAATTTGGTGGAAAAAATGCACATATTTGACAATTTTTTTACTTCCTTCACATGTAGATTTCCATGAAAATTAAGTTAAAGTGGAATTGAGAAAAGAGGCACAGTATAATTAACTTTCTTCTAAACTTATCACTAAGCTTACTTATCTGATCTACTTAATTTGACTTTAATTCTTTTATTTCTAGAGCCCAAGGTCCCAAGATTGTTTTCAAAATTAGTACATGTAAATATTTTCTTGTATCAAAATCCTACCCAGTGGATCTGTTTTACTACCAAAGGATATTCAGAAATTACTTATCTGCTCTCATGCCAACAGCAATGCTTAAAGCAAGTTGGACGTGATCTCTGTGTACCAGGCATTCACAGAGAACACCAAGCTGCTGGAATCTGAGGATTTAAAGGAAAAAAAAAGGAACATTCCATTGTGTTATGTTTCCTCATCTTCTTTCTTTATTCTATGGCTCCAAATCTCTTAGGAAGTCACCCAATGCCACAATTCTTTATCCAAAAAGGGAACCAAATATTAATATGGCATGAAAACCAATGTTTTAACATTCTGGTAGACAAAAATTGGTACAAATGAAATAGGATAAATCAGTAAATTCTAAGACAGAAGATTTGAGTACAGTATTTAGTTTCCTAAAGTCAGCTGATATGGCCTGGGGCACAAAAACTCTCATGTTTACATGCATATAACAGAAATTTTAAGCTGCAGAGTATTGCCAGCAAGTTGGTATGTCTGCTGTGAAGCAATAATGATTCTGTGATAACCTCTATTAAAACCTTGACAGTCAGTATTGTTACTCTATTAGAAACCCAGAAAGTTACTGCAAGAAATAGACTAAGGTTTTCAGTAGCATAGTTTAACCTGTCAGAATGAAAGACAGAAAGAGAGAAAGAGAGAAAGAAAGAGAGAGAGGGAGGGAGGGAGGGAAGGAGGGAGGAAGGAAGGGGAGCAAAGGCAAAATTCACAGTAAATTCTCTTGGGTTAAAGTTAACACATCAATTCCTAGCCATTAAAAAAAAAAACTGTAAGATAGAAAAAAGCTACTCAAATTACATCTTTTGGAATTCAATTATTGTAAAATTGAATCTAGAAAAGTGTGGAGAAAAGATAGCACAAAGATAAAAGTAGACAAACACGCAGAATGGAGTGAAGCAGGAGAGACACAGGGTATGTGGGTGGGTGCTCCAATTTGCAAGGGAATGCTATAAAACAGAATAAAACAATGGGTGTTGAGCATTGTGTTTGACAGATTGACACTTGGAGAAAGAGGAACTGTTAAGAACCACACGGCTGGCTTGGTTCTAACACAGTCTTTGAAAGAAGGACACTTTAGTCTAACTAAAAATAGCTTAGTAGTGATATACAACCTTTTTTTAGCAGAGGAGCCATTTTTTTCATTTGTTACCCCAAGATTCATGCTGTTTCACCTAAAACCCTCCTAGAAGCCTCTGAGACAGTTTCTCGGAACCTTGAGACTCTGCTGGCCAGCTCAAAAACCACAGTGGCAGTAAATTCTTTCAGAGTCAACAGACCCGAATATAATTTGGGGGAAGGAGGGCAGAGCCTCGAAAACATACCTCGGGTCTAGCTGTGTCTGACCTCAGCGCGGCCACCTGGGGGCTCAGTCCTCGTTCCAGCCCCTCTTCACTCTTTTGCTCCCCGCGTGAGCTGTGCAAACGACCTCTCAGCCGATGACTCTGATGTTCTTTGTTCTGTGATGTCCAGCAGCTCGGACCAAATACTCCCGAGTCAGCCTCACACTCATACTCAACATGGAGAGAAGGTCGGTGGGCATTAGCTTCCAGACTCTTCTAGAAACGACCCCTTCTCGCCACCTCCGGGCACAGTCCCCGCCGGGGCCCGGGCTGCCATGCTCACCACAGCCTCCCCGCTGGTCCCTCCGCCCTGCGTAGTATCCTAGGAACATCAGCCGGAGTGGTCCTTACACGGAGGGGTAACTGCTTCACTCCTCTACTCCAAACCATCCCGCGATCCTCCGCTTCACCGGAGTAAGAGCCAAGGTCCTCGCAATGGCCTTGAGGTTGCGGCTGCCCTGATGTGCTGCGCAGACCCCTCAGGAGGACTCATCGCCTCCACGCGGGCAGCGCTGCTGGCCAGCGGCCCTGGGCTGTCAACGTCCGCGGGCATCGCCTCACCCCACCCCCGGCGTAAGTCACCTCGCCCAAGGTCACAGCCTTCCCGGGCCACCCGCGTCCGGTGACTGAGCGACACGGGTTATCAAGGCTCAGCAGTCTCAGCGCCCCCCGTCCCCACACCCAGGTCCAGAGCCCCATGGGGGTGGGTCGGCTGAGGCCGTGGACGGCAGCTCCACCTTTGCCCCGCTTCCTTCTGCCCCTTCCACAGGTCTTGATCCCCACGACACTCCCTAAAAATGGCCTGCACATCAAATGCCGCCTCCTGGCCTGCTTCCGGAGAACCCAGCCTGCCACGAAGGCCCCGTCCCGCCGCCGATACTGAAGCTTCCTAGCCTCCCCGCTCGCCCTGCTCCGAGCTCACTGGCCTCCGATGTTTCCTCCTGAGGACCGGTGGGCTCCGGCTTTAAGGTCCTGGCAGAGATGTTCCTTCTGCCTGGGACACACCTCCCCAAATACCTGCACTGCTGCTTCCCTCACCTCCTTCCAGCTTCGCTTAAATGTCACCTTCTAAATAAGCCTCCCTGACACCAGAGAAAAAGATTCTCATCTTCTCCTGATGCATTTGCTTACCTTTCCAGGTACTGATTTCACTTGAAAGAAATGACTTCACTCACTTACAAAAGAGTTGGAAAATTACTGTTTTAAATACATAAAGGCAGAGCAATGGTTAAAAAAAAAAAAAAAACACGGGCTCTGGACTCAGACCTGGGCCTGAGTGCCTAGCGCTGCCACTCTGCAGCTGTGTGGCTCCACCCCTGGTGGCCTCGGCTCCTTTACCTGTGCAGTGGGGATACTGATATTACATAGACTCTTAGAATGCTTGTGAGGATTAGCTGACTTTATGTACACAGCAGGCTGTGAAAACTATAAAGGGGCGTATAAATACTGGTAATTATTGAGAGATGGCCCCAGGAACCGTGCATACCAAAAAACCCACTGAGAGTACATTTGCATCCTGGCTTAAGGTCAGAGTCCTAGGAAATAAACTTTTCAGCTCTGTTCAACCCTGAGTAGACTGAGAACTTCCAGCAAAGCAGAAAGGGCTGGGCAAGTACCACCCCAAGGGCACAGAGCCTGCCTAGCCAACATCACCGAGAACCCAGAAGAGTTACCAACTGCTAGACTTCTTACGTGGTACAAAATCCTAATATTTTGCTCTTCTTGCACTGACTTTACTTACTTCAGACTTTATTCTAATCTCTAAGGTCCTTGTGGAAAAAAAAAAAGCACATAGGATTTCAAATATCTAGGTCTCTATATGTTTATCAGAAGAGCTTTAAACTTTAAAACCAGCCATATGTCTGGTTGAGATTAGAGACTGAAATCTTTTCATGTGTATTTTTATACACATGAAAAGTTTTTATATTTATTTCTCTTTCTGTGATGCAGAATAACTGTACTTGGCCTAAAAATAAAACAATGGCTCCTCCAAAATCTCAACTGATTTTATGTTTTCTTCCATTCATTTTTCATTTACTGGAGTGAAATGTCCTTGCCTGTAACCTCGAATCCACCAGCTTGACTGATTTCAGAGGGTGTGCTGGAGACCCACCCTGCCAAGCAGAGAAGACAGACCACCAATAAGCTGGCACTAATGAAGCCACAATAATCTAACATTGACCATTACCTTCTCTGTCTGCCTAGTCAGATTTATTTGTAGAGCCCACTATAGTCCGTTTCATTATTTCTAAAGAGAGAATCACATAAGCTTATGTTTAAAACATTTTAGACATACTATTATTAACCATCATTCTACAGTTATACATTAACAATAACTGCACCATTTATTAAGACGATAATAATTATAAATGGTACTATAGAAAGATAAGGAAAGCAGACATTGTCCTAACCAATTACCACACAGAATGGCTTTGCCATCCTATACACCTGTGTGCTATATCTGGGAAAATCCCTGTCTGGGGCAAGGTGCGTGTGCACGTGTGTGTGTGTGTGTGTGCGTGTGCGTGTGTGTGTGCGTGTGTGTGTGTCCCCTTGGGAAAGTCAGCTATATCAGATCATCCAGGTTCTTTGTTAAAGCAATAATAATCACTAGAAATTGCCTTCCCTTTCCAAGTCCTCCTCTGAGGATATCATGCACTCCTCCAATTTTTCTTCATAGCTTTATACAATTTAATATTCAGGCTAGGGAAACTGGAAATCTCCTCCAGGTTAAACAACTCCTTAAATCTATCTACAAATTTATTTTCCTTCTCCAACCTGAATTTCATGACCCAGAGGATGACGGTGGTTTCTTTGCACAGATGGTCAAAGGTAATGAGGAGTTCTTCCAGAAATGGATGAGCATAGACAACATCGGCCGCCAGGATGTAGTCAAAGTTGCTGGAAGCCTTGGGAAAGTTCTTGTCTAAAGCTACACCCCAGGAGAGCTCTTTAACCTGAGGCAAATGCTTACATTTCATTTTGGTGTTTTGGGAAATATTATATTGCAGGTTTCCAAGTAACTCAGGTAAATCTGTGGCAGTCACGTGTGCACCTGGGAAACAAAGGACAGTAGGAAAAGTAACCTTCATGGGATAAGGTAAAGCAATTAGGTTTCAAGCCACCATGCACTTTGCAATTCTGCACAAATGCTAACCTCATGTCAAGGACTGGTCAGTACACACAGGAGGGAAATCCCTTCAAAATGGATGCTAAGGCACCTTTATGCCTCTCCTTAAAAACAATTAGATTCCCCAGGCACTTCTGCACTCTGCTGCATTTTTCTGTTCTCCTGGTTTTTTGTCTGTCTTGTTTTGTTATTGTTGCTGTTATTTTCTATTTATCTACTTAAAAAATCAAGAGAAAGGGAAATTCAAAGTATTTGGTACCCTCATTGGAACAATCAGATGTCACAATTGAAAGATGAAAGGGTTCTTCACTAAAAGAAGTCTGAGCCCCAGTCACGTGAGACCAAACGGGTGTATATAACACTGGGCATCGTATCGTTGACCAGGAAGTGCTCAAGTGTGAGAAATGGAGGGAGGAGAGAAGACTTTTCAATGTCATTACATGGAAAGTATCAGGACACCCATGTTCATGCCCACATATAGTGCTCATACAACCAAAGATCATAGACAGAGGACAGAATGCTCAGATGAAGAAGAGATAAAGAATCCCCAAGGTAAAAGTGAATACTGGTGGTCATTGTCAGGAAGAAATCAGAAAGCAAAAACCAATAAAATTTGGCCCTTAAAGTGAACTTTGAGCAGTAGCAGAGCCTGAAAACAATGTGTAAATAAGCCTAGGATTGGCTGATTCCACATCATCAGACATGAAAGAAGAAATGGAAGGGAAGTCTAGTTCAGCCCAGACTGGTTTAGAGCCCATTCTTCACCCAAGATGGCAAGTTTCTCTGGCCACTGACTGTATTTTCTGGAACATATTAAAATGGGAGGAAAATAAGCATTTCATTGGTAGAATCACAGAGATATGAATCTCTACATTCTAGTGGGGTGGGTGGGTCTATCATTTTTCACAAATCTTTTTAAAATCCCAAGATAAGGAAGGATCCCCTCTGTCCCCCGACCCTCTAGATCTTTGTGTCTAGAGAGGTAAATATAATCACTGACTAAACAAAGTTTCCACCTTTTGATATTTGTTTCAAGTTATAGGAGCAGACCAAAAGGATCAAACCATAATTCAAAAAGACACATGCACCCCTATGTTCATTGCAGCACCATTTACAATAGCCAGGTCATGATAGCAACCTAGGTGTCCACTGACAGATGAATGGATAAAGAAGATGTGGTACATATGTACAATGTAATATTACTCAGCCATAAAAAGGAATGAAACCGGGTCATTTGTAGAGATGTGAATGGACCTAGAGTCTGTCATACAGAGTGAAGTAAGCAAGAAAGGGAAAAACAAATATCGTATATTAACACATGTATGTGGAATCTAGAAAAACGGTACAGGTGAACCTAGTTCCAGGGCAGGAATAGAGACACAGACGTAGAGAACAGACATGTGGACACAGTGGGGAAGGGGAGGGTGGGATGAATTTGGGGATTAGGTTTGACATAAATACACTACCATGTGTAAAATAAATAGTGGGAACCTGCACTATAGCACAGGGAGCTCAGCTCAGTGCTCTGTGATGACCTAGATGGGTGGGATGGGGGGCAGGGAGGTCCAAGAGGGAGAAGAAATATGTATACATACAGCTGATTCACTTTGTTGTACAGCAGAAACTAACACACTGTAAAGCAATTATACTCCAATAAAAAAATATTTTTTAATTATGAATGAACGACTTCCCAAAACACAAATTCTGCTCTTAAATGAGGAAGCCTTCAGGAATAAATCCAATGTGCCTCTGACACTGTCCATACTAAATGGAATGGTGAGTTTAGAAAGCAATATCAAGACAGAGCAATCTAAAAATTATATTTGGAGAGGACTTCAAGGGTCTTATATTTCCCCAGTGTTTAGAAAGTTGTAAACTGCTAAATCTTGAATTCCTCTCAAGATTTTAGAGTGGCAGGTGTGCACTTCTGAAGATGAAGGAAATCAGGACAGATGTGGGCAGCACACGTCAGAGAAGGCAGCTAAATTAAGGCCATGAAATAGATAACAGCAACAAAAAAGACTGAACTGAAGCAGGCTCAGGCATACATATAGACAATCACACATTTAGTTGGAAAAGAAGATGTTGGTGAAAGAACAAGGGATTGCAAAAGAAAAATGGAAATAACTGAGAAAATTGATGGACAAATGCCTAAACTTAGAAGCAGACGTGATTTCTCATACTCTTTCTCTATTCTAACAGATGCTTTTTCATAAAAGCATAGGACTTCAAAACCCAAAAGGAATATACAACTACATGGGAATGTTGAAATGGGGCTAAAATTTAAATAAAGATCGTCTGAGTCCGCATAGTCAGCTCTGCTTATGCCTAGTATTTCACACGTCCTCCAGCAGTCAGGATGCTGGGGTGCACATCCCAGTTAGCCAGGATAAAAATCCAGCTTCCCAGAAAACCAAATGGGTGACTTTAACATCAGTTTCCTGATAAAGCCCATTCGACAAATTAAGGGGTTAAAAATAGGCCCAGGTCATAGTAAACTGGATAGTAAAAGCAAGTAATGATACAGGATAATGGAATTCGCTGATCCCACTCAATCAAAAACACCTGCTTACCAAGTAAACTCGCCACGATGGAGACTAACCCTGTTCCAGCTCCAATTTCAATCACATTTTTGTCAACCATGTTATACTGCTTTACATTTGTTTCCAGAAAATAGCATAGAACAAGGGCCTATGAAAATTCAAAAAAAGAAAAAAGTAGTGCTTGGCAAGTAATCACAGAAAGTAAAATTAAACTCTATTAGATAAATACCCCACGAACGCTATGATACATATGTGAGCCCATGTGAGTGCATGTGTGCATCCATACACATCACTACAGAAAATTATCCACAGAAGTACATCCTTCAATAGGTTCAACACTTAGGATAGGAAAAGTCCTTGGGGATTGTTGGGGAGAAAAGAGAACTAAGAATATAGAGTTCAGTTACTTAGGCTTGATTATCCTTAAAAGAAGCAACTTCTAATAATAACAGTCATTTTAAAGAAGTGTGTGGGGTTTCCCTGGTGGCACAGTGGTTAAGAATCCGCCTGCCAATGCAGGGGACACAGGTTCAAGCCCTGGTCCGGGAAGATCCCACATGCCGCGGAACAACTAAGCCCATGTGCCACAACTACTGAGCCTGCGCTCTAGAGCCCGTAAGCCACAACCACTGAGCCCGCGTGCCGCAACTACTGAAGCCCGCATGCCTAGAGCCCATGCTCTGCAACAAGAGAAGCCACCACAATGAGAAGCCCATGCACGGCAACAAAGAGTAGCCCCCACTCACCACAACTAGAGAAAGCCTGCGCACAGCAACAAAGACCCAACACAGCCAAAAATAAATAAATTTATAAAAGAAGAAAAAAAGAAGTGTGTGTTTGGGATTGAGGCAGACAGTGGGGGGAGGGGGTCTGCACCCTTCATAGGACAATTGATAAATAAGTGGTGGTCTTTTAGAATATTCTGCGTGTTGAGACTGAAATGGATTTCATTATAATTGTTTAACTCAAATGGAACCAGTTAAATGGGAAATTAAAATGTTTACTATTCTAAACTTCTGTGACTTATAGTCACAAAAAACTGAAGGTGTAAACAACACTCTTTATTAACGCTACAAATCAGAAATAGAAGTCATTGGTAAAAGCATCTTCCCTATTTCGTGATTTCTAAATTTTAGTGTTGTTTGAGGTCACAAAAGAGAACCATGGAGCCTCCTTTCTCCTTCCAAACAGTATATAATAACGAACAACATTGGATGAGAACTCATTGAAATGCAGCAAACTTTGTATGAATTCATACCGATGGCCAAACAATAGCACCGTAACAATCCATGGCTTCAGTAATCCGAATCTCATGACCAACGAAATGAAATCCCTCCCAGGAGATGGCTGTTACTAAAGTTGGAACAAAACACCTCCGCATGATCTCTGCAACCACTTTCCTGTCATCATCGGCTTCTCTGTTCTCTGAAAGGAGGGGAAAAAAAACACAACAAGGCAGTGGTTGTGGTACTAAACCATAGCGAAGGAGAACCTGATGGAGGTGCAGCATCTCTACTTATGCTAAGTTGCTTTTGAATAGGCACTGATTTTAGGTGCAACATAATAATAGTAAGGTAAGCTATTTGAAAATAACTCAACAGAAGCTAATATTTCATACATCAGGATAGCAACATCCTTCTGAATTTCACTGAGGTTGAAATCACCATTAGACATTTCTGCAATGCTATGTGAAATAAACAATTACTGATATACTTCTTTAAAAAGCAATGTATTTTAAAGGCTACCAATCTATTCACAGAGCAAAAGAAAGATTGGTGATGGAATCTAAGATCTCAACTATTCGTATTGGCTACACAGTGCGATGCCAGTTATTTGAATAATGGAATAGTAGCAGATCTTTTATGACCTGCCTTTATCCAGACAAAAGACATTTGATACCACCCAACAATATACCCTTGTATTATTTTATTATTACTTATTTTATATTATTATTTGGTGACAACTCATGGCATCTTAACATCCACAATATCACGTATGTTTCATAAGCAACATCAACCACCAATTACTGAGCACATACTTCACAGGCCAGACCACGGTAAATATGTATATAATATTTCTCGTAATTTTTGCAACAACTTGTGAGGTAGGCATTATTATTTGCACTTTTACAGATAATGAAACTAAGACTCAGAGGGCTTTGTCAGCTTGACCAAGCTCATGCAAATTGTAAATGAAGGAGCCAAAATTTGAGCTCCTTTTTGGTTGCTCTAAAGCCCCTCTCTGCACTATTAAAAAGCTATGATATAATTTTTAAAAATCCAGTTGTCTCTAAGAATTCAGAAACTAGTTATGGGGCTTCCCTGGTGGCGCAGTGGTTGAGAGCCCACCTGCCAATGCAGGGGACACGGGTTCGTGCCCCGGTCTGGGAAGATCCCACATGCCGCGGAGCGGCTAGGCCCGCTGAGCCAGCGCGTCCGGAGCCTGTGCTCCGCAAAGGGAGAGGCCCGCGTACCGCAAAAAAAAAAAACTAGTTATGGAGCAAGATACACATCTCTCTCTAAGCCTCCATTTCCCTGTTTGTAAAATGTGAAAGATAAAAGAACCTACATCAAATAGTGTTGGAAGATTTAAATGAGATGATGTATATAATGTGCTTAGCACTTTGTTACATAGAGTTCAATAAATTATTATAATTATTGTCATTGTAACTGTTATTATATTTTGGTCATGAAACTAAATGATAAAACAAGATCACCACATAAACAAAAATATTGGATTGTGTGGTACTTGATTGAAAATTCTATAGTTACTTGTAGAAGCAGTGAGTAGAATGGTGGTTACCAGGGGCAGGGGGTGGGGGAAACGTGGCGATGTAGGTCAAAGGGTACAAAGTTTGTAAGATGAATAAGTGCTGGAGATCTAATGTACAGCACCATGACTACAGTTAATAATAATGTGCTGTATACTTGAAATTTGCTAAAAGAGTAGATCTTAAATGTTCTCTCACACACAAAAAAAATTTTTAAAAAATGGTAACAATGTGATATGGAGTCTATGTATCTATACATGGAGGATAAATTATAGATTAGAGGTATTTACCGCAGAATGGTGACATCACTGTGAACTGAGAAAGTAAGACTGTTACTCCAAAGAAGGGACTGGGAGCTTAAAGATGAAGAGGCATCTTTGAACAGCCCTAGTTGGGGAATAATCCAGGAAACAGATGAGGTTATACATTAGAACACTCTGGCACATTTTCCCATGTCTTCCTCCTTTTCTAGTCCCTTACTAGCTTCTCCTTGCAAGACAGGAGAAGCCATTCATCTGATTAGCAGCTTAAAATGTGGATTGGACCACGGTTTTTCCTAGTGTGAGGGGTAGCTGTGCCTTAAAATGCCAGCCCTCATGTGCTGATACCCCCTTCCCACCTCCCTTCATGAGGTAGGCTGAGCTGGGCAAAGCCCTGCCTCAGAGAGAACTTAACCAATAAGAGTATCTAGGGCTGCAGTCCTTTATTTTCAAGTAGAATAGAATCATTGCTTACATCTAGATGATATGTTAAATGTCTGCCATTCAAAACACGTCTTTCAAAATTCTTGTACACACCTCAAGGCTGAAATTACATTCAGCAGTCCCAAATTCATACTTGCTGTTTTGAAATATTTTTTAGTACAAGATATAAAAGATGATATGAATAAATGGAGAGAGGCTCTATACACAAATGGGGTGACTTATACTATAAAAATGTCATATATATTCAATACAATATCAATCATAATTCCAGTTAGCTTTTTTAAGAAACTTGATATACTCACTCCAAAACTTAAATGGAAGAATAAACATCCATAAAGAGTTAACTTTGTAAAAGAAGAATAAGAGGTAGGAGAATATCTGCTTTATTAGATATTTAGGTATACCACAAAGCCATAGTAACAAAAACAGTATGGTATTGGTGCAAGAGATAAATGGACCAGTGGGCAAAATAGGGATCTCAGAGACAAACCCATGTAGATAGAGGGGGTGGGTTAGCTGCCACATTACATGGAGAAAAATAAAACTGGATCTCTACGTAAAATCTTTTATAAAGGCAGATTCCAGAGGGATTAAAGACCAAATGTAAGAGGAAAAAAAAATTTAATAGTATAAGATGATATCTTTGTGAAAGTAGGGAGGAGAGAACCTTCTTAAAATCCACAATACCCAAAAGTGATGAATATTCTTATATCAAAAGTGAAGATTTCTATTCTGTGAATGAAGGTTAAAAGTGTGGATGAGATTAAAAGATGACAGATGAGAAAAGATCTTCTACAATGTCTAAGACTGAAAAGAGATAATATCTCGAATATACAAGAAATCTGTATAACCTCCAAATTGACAAGGAGAAAGATAGTAACCACAATGAAAAATAAGCAAAGGAGATAAACTGGCAGATTACAGAAGACGAAACCAAAAAAGCCACAAAGCAACATGGAAATGTTCCAACTCAGATATAGACAAATTAAAACAAGGTATCTCTTATACTCATTAAACTTGACAAAAATTAGAAGCTGGACAGTGCTGAGTGATAGGGGGCTCGTGGGGATGGCAGAACCTCAGGTACCACTGGTGAGAATACAGAATGTTGCAGTCATTCTGGAGAGCAATCTAAGGTATTTTGTTAATCTAAGGTATTTTGTAGGACATTTTGTATAATGTCCTACAATCCAGCAATCCTGCCCCCACCCCCAAATTTTTACACAAGTCCTTAAATGGATATGTGTGAAAATATTTATCAAAGATACATATCAAACACACTAGAATGGTTGCCAGGAGGGAGGTGGAAAAGGAAAGGAAGTAGGAAATGCGTAAAAGAAGAATAGATGAATGGATGAATGAGACAAAATACAGAGAGATATACATACAACAGTGGGGTCTTTCTGAGATGATGAACATGCACCATGTAAGTAAGTGAAGGCCTCAAGAGACTTTCCAATTTCTCCATGGCACTGAGGCAAGAATGGGAGTGAGGGGTCTTGAGTCTCTGAGTCCTAAGGGAAGATGTAGTTGTCAAACTGTCCTATGAGCTCCAATAACATCATTTCCTAGCATTCGAGGAATATAGTGGAAAGATGGAGGTAAATTAAGTTTGCCCTTGTTGGAAAATTCCTTCAGTGGCCATAATCCAGCAGGGACATTCAGCCAAGATGATTTCCGGTCCTAAATTCTGTGATCCCTTCACAGAGCCCTGTCTAGGATCCAGACAGAACCAAGCATTCTCCAAAGGACTCTAATCTCACTGTGTGCCACAGAGGGGC
The DNA here is from genome assembly GCF_059928025.1 of Delphinapterus leucas. Lineage (NCBI taxonomy): Eukaryota > Metazoa > Chordata > Mammalia > Artiodactyla > Monodontidae > Delphinapterus > Delphinapterus leucas. Next base: position 8,858,245 of record NC_143146.1, read on the forward strand.
CCCCCTCTACCACCCACTCTATCACCACCACAAACACTGACCTTTGGCAGAGATGCAGAGAAAACAAAGAGATGAAAAACGGATAGTCTTCAGCATGAGTCACCTCTTCTAATATATTTCACTATATTTCTCCTTAAACCACGGCATGTATTCACATTCACAGGAATAGCTCTAAGAACCAAATAATATTGGTAATATGTTGTATTTGAACTTTAACTTTCACTTCACTAGATTCACTTGCCTTGCTAAGATGGGGGGTGGAGGGGCAGCTTTTGCTCTGGAAGTTCTTTAGGGAAAAGCAGAGAACATTAATTGCTTCCTTGACCTTTAGCTGAATGTGCCCTCTTGGGCCTCCTTGCAAACCCCTTGTAAATGCAGCACTTCTTTGACAAGTCACCTAACGTATCAGGGATTAATAGATGTCAGAGTACACTAAATCCCAGGAGCGTCTCCTAAAGTTCCAATCATTGTTCTAAAAACTTTGCCAGTGAATATCTACAGCTACCACACTGACATCTCCGACTTTGCACTTTCTTTTAAAGGTTAGTTGACCAGATCAGTGCTGCTGTCCCAACAACTAAAGTGTAATAACAAATAATTCCTGTTTTTTCACTATCTTTCTAAATAAACAGAGCTAGTCATTTTTTTTAAAGAATGACATCTTTACTTCTATATAGAAATGAGATTAAAAATATATATGTGAATATATTACATAATCAAAAATGACTTACACCCCTCCAAAATAATCTTCTAAGAGATTTCATGAAACAACAGTAACCACTATTAATTGCACATACACTCTAAAAGAACACAATTCTATCCATCGTACATGGTCATTTGAAATTAGTCATACACCTAGGATGACCACATATCCTTTAGAAAACATTATCAAGCTGAAGAAAATTTAACTGACAGTGTTTTAGTATTCTCTTTGGCATTTAAAGGCTATGTAACTACAACTCATTCTGTAAGAAGAGACACTCATAAAAAATAGCATAATTTATAGCAGGAAACCAAAATATACTGAACTTGGCTACTTGAAATAATTTGTCTAGATGTAATACATTGGATTTTAAAAGCAAATGTACACACACGAACAATTATGTCCATCTTAAAACTTTGCTGTTTTTCAGCATTAACTTCTATTTAAAGATTTTGAGGTAAGAATTTTTTTTTGGCTGTGCCTTGCAGCTTGCAGGGTCTTAATTCCCCGACCAGGGATTGAACCCCAGCCCACCGCAGTGAAAGCACCGACTCCTAACCACCGGACCGCCAGGCAACTCCCTGAGGTAACAATTTTAACCATAGTTATTCATTTAAATCAAAAGACAAGTTTAGTGTTTTAGCAATATCACCACCCATTTCAAGGTTGATGACAAGAACCGTTGGACAGGAATCTAACGCAAAGAGCTGCACTATTACAAAGGTGTCCCTAATGTCACCTTGTTGTAATAACAGGGGGACATCTATACTCCAAACATAATACACAAAGAGTGGGCCCCTCGAAGTGCATGCTTAGTTATTTGTTGATTATGGGATTGAATCTTGAGAAGGTTAATGAATGAGTGGATTTTGGTTTTTAGGTAAGATTTGAACAGCAACTTTCCCCAAAAATTAACAGCATTATCACACAACGGAATTCTGGTTTACACTTCTGAAGAATAATTTTTCCATACATATTCTCTGCTTGTTATCTAGTACTTAGGCTTCAGGATAAATAACTAAAACGAGGAAATGCTACACAAAATGTTGGATTTGGTTTCCCGGCATGAAAATCAGAAAACTTCTGATATCTATACCATTAGATAAGAGCTATCTACTAGAATCTTAGAGTATTATTTTATTAATGAATTTAATATTGAACACAAATATTAAAACAGATTGTAAATAAAACATAATCAAGAAAGTATTACATTTATGTTGCTCTCTTAGGCTTATCTATTTTAATGCTTTTTTATACATAAAAAGGCTTAACACCATTTTCCTGCTATTAAATCTTTGCTGATAGTGAATAAAATCTACCAGGTGCTCTTGTTCTCCAGAGAATTAAAGGGGTTTCAAGTATGAAGTAAAAATTAGCAAGATTCTGCCCTTCACGATGATATTTTTCTTAAGAGGAAAATTCGACAGTGAATTGATTTCCAAGGCTGGATTGTAAGAAGCCTTCAAAAATAGAGGCTCTGTCTGTATTCTTCTCTTTTATACTTTTAAGGTCAATAACAGCAATAATAAATGGAAGGGTCAAATCACAGAAATAGATGAAAAGAAAAAAAATTCTTTAATAGCTATGACAAGTGAATTCAAGCTTCCATTTGAGGGCTGTCACAGAAAACTGTCTGTGAAATTTAAAGTAAAAACCCCTCAACGAAATGAAAGACACTGTCATTCAATCGAATCTTCTATTCAAAGATGAATGTCATGTGCTTCTTAGAAATACCTAGAGAATTTTTTTTAAAGATGTTAAAGGTATTTTCAGATTAGTGAATGGTCACAGGTAAACCTGAAAGCTACAATTCTGAATGCCTCAGCAATGTCAAGGTCTCAGGCCCTTATGTTGAAACTAATTCTTGAGACATTTTCACAAATGTTTTTTGTCTGGATGTCCATGTACTTTCAAGAATAAAAAGAAGCTGTAACTTTCATCACGTGGCTCAAATGACAGCTACAATTACCAAAGAAAGAAAATTCATTTTTTTACTGACACTGCTCAGGATGCAAGTGGGAAAAAACAGAACCAAATCTAGTTGTACTCAGAGCCTACTGCTGGGATTGTACCAGGGAGAGACAATTAAACAGATGTCAATGAAGTGTGATAAGTGGAATAAAAGAAATATTTCTGAGGTGCTATGGGAAGCACCACTGCTTGGTCAAATCAGGAGAAGCATCCTCAAGGAGGAGACATTTGAGTTGAGGTGGAGGGAAGGGGAAGGCTGCCAGGCAGAAAAGGAAGGAAGCAAGGTCAAGGGAGATGCAACACTGCCAGGGTGTGGAGGCCAGCTTGAGAGCCTGGAAGGACCGGGGAGCTGGTGTACAAGCTGGTGCAGAAAATAAGCCTGAAGAAAGCAGGCTGGGATCAGACCTGTGGGCAATGTTGACCTTTCTTCTACAAGGTGAACAGGAGCCAATAAAAATCATTAGGACAAGAACTGACACAATCAAAATTGGTATTTGAGAATTGACTTCTGGCAGCAGCAGCTAAGGCTACGTTAGAAGCTAATGGGAAGACGTAATAATCTAGACAAAAGATGCAAGAGTCTGAAGTGAGGCAGCAGCCCTGGGTCTGGGAGCCAAGCGTGAATTTGTGAGCTCTTGAGGCAGTGGTAGACGCCCTGTCGAGGGCAATAAGTGACGTTCAAACTTGACATTCAGCCCTGAGTTTTGAAGATATCTGAGGCAGATAATCATGTTTGAATTATTTTTATTCAATACGTGGAACATTTATTAGTCTTATCTAGCAGATACTTATTCAGGTTACTTTTTAAACATGTAAAACGTGTCAATGGATGATTTTCACATTAGTAATTATGCGGCTATAGTACTCCAACTAGTATATTAATATATTAACTCAAGACTCTAGTTTGGTATGTTTCTTAAGCAGCAATAGAATTACTCAAACTTCCTTCTTCCTCTATTGAGGCAATGTTGCTTATAAAGGCCATATTTTCCATTAATCCAACTCTGTAAAGATTTATGAAGATCCTTGTGAAAGACTTAGTGCTATCCCTAAGTAATACATTGTACCTGGTCCTGAAAAGAGTCAACTGACTAGTGGCTGGAAATACAAGATCATCCCTAATGAGCAGATTTGAAGTCCAGCCATTAGGCCTCAGTTATAGCTAATTCATTCGTTCCCTCATTTACTGAGTACATGGGCACTGTGAATACAAAGATAGAGCAACATATAAGTGGTCGAATAGAGACTTAACTAGTTAACTCAAAAACAGAAAGAGAAAGCTCCATGCCTCAGAGAGCTCAGCAAAGAATGGCCTGAGCCTTGATGACTATGGGTTTGTAAGTCAGATAAGAGAAGGCAAGATACGCCGTACGTAGGCATCTACATGTGCAGAAGCCCACTGGCAAAAGACTCTTGACCAATTTTCCAATTTGGGAAACTCTGAGAACTCGAATATAGGATAAGTGGTGGTCATAGCATGAGATAAAACACTGTGTGTCATGCTAAGAAGTCTCGATTTTATCCTATAGGAAACACTGAGGCACTGAAGAATTTTAGGGAGGAGGAGAATGTGACAAGATGTTAATTTTTAAAAAGATCATGTATCTGTGGATAAAGAAAGGGAGCCAGCCCAGGGTTGGGGAGGCCAGTTAGAAGGCAGTTACAACAGTCAAGAGAAGAAATAAGCAAGATGATGCTGCAAACAGGGGGTGAGGGGTACAGAAACATATTAGGAGGTAAAGATCAACGGGATGTGATGGTGACGGGTGTGGGGAAAGGGGAAAGACTGGCATGATTCCAGGTTTCGGGGTAGCTGGAGAAATGACGTTGCCATAAACTGAGAGAGAAAATACAGGCGGAGGGGCAAATCTGCAAAAGCAAAATTATTTTTTAATGCATCTGGATCTGCCATCTGGCATGCTGGCTACAGAGGTGTGCTGCTTGGATTAAGAGAACGTGCTGCAGCAGGTTCACCTGGCTCCTCGGAGGCCAGGCTTCCCCCGGGCTGCCCCTAAGCCGGCCCCTCTCCCGCTGCAGAGGATGCTTGTCCAGGGGGCAGCTTCTGTGGGGTGGCTCCCTGTGGGCCTGCCCAAGACCTTCTCAGAGCTGTGATGCAGCCTCTGCTCACCTGGACTTGCAGTGATGCGAAGGCTCTCCCGGCCTACTTCTGCTCCTTCCTCCTTTACCCTCCACAGACATTTCCTCCAATAAATCTCGCGCATGTTAAATCCCATTCTGGCATCTGCTTCCTAACTAACACAAGGCAGAATGGAGGACGTCAAGTAAGCAGCTGGAAGGACAGATCTGGGAATCACTGCATGGGAATCACTGCGCCTCTGGTTAGTACGAACCTGTTCCAAGGCTACAGACCCTGAGGAGTGTCCTTTATAACACACTGCTACTTGTGCTAACAGCCGGAGAGCCACCGTTGGCAAGAGTAGGCAACCTGAGAGATTCGGAATAGTTAACGTGGATGAGGTTTTAGACAGTTTAGATTATAATGCAACATTAGAAACCATAGACAGAGGAATTTTTAGCATCCACTACAGTCCTAACTTTAATCTGTACATAACTAAGTGACATCCTATAATTCTTTGGATCTTCAGGCCAGTGTTGAAATACAAGAACTGGGCTGTGGGTTTGCTCCATCCTTTCCAAGCACAAGATGACTAAGTATAAACAGTTAGGACAGGAAAAGTCACTACCCTACAGTACTTGAGAACTGAGTGTTCTACTGGTTAGTGGGAGCCTTTCCAACAAAATGCAATCTGACTCTGTCCCAGTGGCACACACTTCATCCCCTTAGCACTGTGCCTATGAATGTATTTTTAAAGCTTCAGCTGACAATGTAGGTGATTATGGGCTGTGTCTGTTCATGTTGTAAACTATTTTCTTGTTAGTTCTGTCTCCACCTTACCTTGAACTTCTTCCATGGCCTTTGTAATTTGCCGAATTATCATATGCAAAGTTGAAACCAAGCATTATGGTAATGATAATGATGACATTTTATTCATAAACTGCAGAGAAACTGCATCTTCATTCAAATCATCTAAATGGCTGGATTCTCTAAGTGATTATGACTTTAAATGTTTAGATTTGCAAAAATTACTACAGCAAAACCGTACATGTTTAAGCTACATAGGCTGCCAACACTGGGCATACACCCAGCTCTCTTGGCCTAAAGACATGCTCACCTAGGTAGAGGCCACCTGGTATGCCTAAAAAAGGCGAAGAAAACAGGACTCTAGTCCTTAGAAAATATCCACAGTGTAAAGGAGAAAGAGAAAGAAGTCAGGATAATTAAATTTGTACTACAACTGTGCTACAAAACCATGGTAATAATTCTTCTAGTCTATGTCAAGAGCATATGTCTGCACTTTTTATCTCAAGACAGTGGGGATATATTACGTAATCTATGCAAAGTCATACTTGATGTTTAGGATGATGTAAAAAACAGTGGGTTAATTCCAAATAATTCCACTGGTGGTAGAATTCAACCTTAAATTCTCCTTACCACAAGAGGTCAAAATACATTATTATTTGCCTCTAATTAATACATCAGAGGGACCATAAGCACAGTCTAGAAATATTTTATAGCCTAAAATCATTTTTCATGGAAGCATTTGTAAAAAATCTTTAGTTTTACATAAAACTATTTTATCTCTCTTGCAATCTTCCTATCTGAAAAGAAATAACCACAAAATCACAATCATATATTTAGTGTACAGCACTTGGGGAAAAATTTATTCCACTTTTCCAGATTAAAAAAATAAAAACTCTAAATACCTAGCAAGTCTATATATTTGATTTATTATCTGTCCAAATTATCTCTAACATATCATCAGGCCCACAGGTATAGCAGGGGACATTAAACATTACTAGAGATAGTTACAGGTTAGCAAACACAAGCCAAGGTATAATATGGCTTATTATATAGTATGCATATAAGATATAATATGCAATTGATAAAAGTCCTAGCTCTCTTTATGACATCAGCAAACACTGCAAAGGTAAACATTTACATTCTGTTGTTTCTCTTCTTAGAATTGGCCAAATTACATAAAGAAACATAAAATAATTTACCTTTTTTAGCTTTGAGATCCATTAAGCGATGAACTAAGGGATGGCTATATATTGATGCTTTCTTGATCATTTCTTGAAAACTAGGCAAATAATACATTAAAATATCAAATGGTAATAATTAATTCAAAATGTGTGTTAAGTGCTTTCATATTTACCTAATAAAGTTTAACATCAAATACAGCAGAGAAAATTATATTAAAATATCTTATTAATAAATCATGATTTTAAAAAGAGTGCACTGAAATGCAATCTATCTAGTACAACCAAAATTCAGGGTCAGAAATTTTAGAAGCTCCTGGAAAAAGAAAACATGTTCTTCACCAGAGACCACCTCAGCTATCATGAAGCAAGGCATCATCTTTATACTGACTAGTCAGAGAGCGATCCTAAAACTTAAGAGGCGATTAAAACATTGGGAGAGAATGGGTTTCATTCAGTGTAGTGAAAACCATAGCATTAATCTAAAACAAAGCTTCCTACATAGTAATAGATGCAGAGTCCCTCTCATCCGTGGTCATCAGCATGTACCCAGGGGCAAAGAGCCCAACCACCAGATGGTTTTTTTAAGTAGCTTCTTCTTTAAAGAGAAATCCATACAATCTCAGCAAACACATTTAAAATTAAAGAAATTCAAGTATTTTATGCCTCTCAAGCAGAGCATATCATGTGAATAAGCTTAAACAAGCTGTAATTCCAACTTTGGAAAACAACAATTTGACGTTCTAGGTATCAGGTTTTGAATCATTTAATAATCACTGTACTACCATGAATTTATATTCATTCCTTTCTTCTAAGGCTCCCAAAACACATTTCATAATCAACACGTTTTTCTTTACAATATGCTCAGTAAATTAGGAGACAAATTATTTTCCCTACAGTTTACAAACGAGAAAAATCAAAGGTTACATGGCTAAACAGTAGCCCAAGTGGTCACCCATTTTGTTCCCAATTTAGTTTCTCTTCCATTAAAGAAAGCAGGCTTTATGACACATGCCTACCTGAAGGTCAACATTTATTAAATGTTAAGTCTGGACATACCTATATATATGAGTTAGCTGAGTTTCTAGAAGGTTAAAAAGTATCATCCACAACTTTTGCTTTGCTGATGAGACCTCTGATGGTGCCTGAAAGGCGAGCACCAAAGCATGCAGTTTACTACTGTACACACTGACAGCGAGTCCTCACAGAGAACTAACCCTGACAGCTGCAGCTTCACAGCCTCTGGTCATACAGCAGTGAGGCTGGAACGCCCCTAAATAAGGGGGTTGAAAAATGTAAGTAGGCACATTCCACGTGAGTGTCTCGTGAACAGAGCAAGAGCCAACAGGTAAGTAAAAACATTCCTGCAAGTGAGTGAAGGCTATCGGGGCAAAGCGATTATTTTTAACTTTGATGCCAGGAGTTATTTAAGAGTCCACAGCTATAACGTCCTGTGAAACGGAGGCCATGTGTTTTTCAGGTCATCTGTCTGGGTGCAAACACTATTTTTAGAATAAGACAACCACACCAGAATGTTTGAGAGTGTGTGTGCAGCAGTGATCTGGACGCAGGAATTATATTTCCACAGTTCCTTCCTACTCAGAGTGAATAGGAAGGCTGAGGGTGTATGTCGCCTGTGCACCTGCTCATGTGCATTTAGGGCTGCATCTCAGAGTACAAATTAATTCCCCCGATCACTGAAAATAGCCTGAATAAGAAGTTATTACAGGTAATGAAATTGAGCAATATTGTAAAGTTAAACTTAGGAGTGTGGGTACAGCTTCTAGGAAATACTTCACATACCATGATGGACGGAGGTCACGTTAATGTATCAGACAGGACTAGTGGTCTGGGAGCCTGATTTTAGTCATTCCTGTCAATAATTAGCCTGTGATTTTTAGGCATTGACTCAGTGTGTTTCTTGGCTTCCTCATCTATAAAGCAGAGACATAAAAGGTACATAACATCTATTTGTGAAATGAATATGGTAGGTAAAAAACATCCTGGAAACTGCAAAATCCTAAATGATGAAAACAATTATTCATAGGCAGCTAATTCTGGGCAGAGGACACACTCCCTTTTTTGGGTCTTTTTAAAACAAGAATTAAGAATTATTTGGAACATAAAAACCACCTGTCTCCTCCCACAAGTTATTTAAAAGATCAAGAAACCTCAGTGCTGGATTCCCTAGGAGGCAGAATATCTAAATGAATCATCTAAACCGACATGATGGCAATGATTATTTGTTTCATTGAACGGTTAAAAAGAAGTACACAGAGACTTCTGCCTCCCAGTATAACTAGAAAAGCACATTTTACTTACACACACACACACACACACACACACACACACACACACCTGTTACAAGGCATCAGACAGCTTCCAAGGCAGCCAAGAATTCCATGCTTTTGCTGATTATTGGTGTAAAGGGGCTGAGAAGCCCAAGAGAGGAACACAAGAAAGGACACCAGCAGAGCTTTAGCTAGGGAGACAAGGGAACTAGGGAGACAAGGGAATAGTGTTTGGAGCTGGCGAGGCTGCCAGGAATTGGGAGCCCAAGATCCCAGAAAGAAGGGACAGAGAAGTAAGCCTGACACTCAGCACTGACTTTTCATTCAAGGTATTTGCACAGTAAGATGTTTAGGGCAAGATGCTAATTTTCCAAGCATAATGTGGCTAAAAACAGAGCAAAGCTCAAAAGACGAGAGAAACACCCCAGCAGACAGTATCCCTGGAAAACTACTTTTTAGGAATGGGAGGAAACTAGGAGATGGAGTCTTACAAAGACTAGACTTGCATCCACTCGGTCCTGATTGAAGTAAAATAACGTTCCCCTCTGCTGCCTGCCAGAATACCTTCTGGAATCCTCTCCAGAGGAAGATGCACAAGATCCACAATCTTCTATACGTAACGTCCAGCATTCATTCAAAATTTACTAGTCAACTACTAGGAAACAAACCCACACATAACCCAGATATTGGAGCTTTTTGACACAGACTTTAAAGTAATTGTGATTATTATAAAAAATAGATGACAAGAATTACACCAGAGAACTGGAATCTGTAAGTCAAATAGAACTGAAAATAGAATAAATGAAATAAAGAGCTCCACAGATGAGTATAACAGCAAATATAAAGAAAGCAAAAGAAAAGATTAATAAGCTGAAAGATAATTTTATAGAAAAAGTATATGATGGTCACCATCCTAAGTAAGTTACAGGTGTCCCACTTACTTTGAATAATGATAAATTTGCTTTGCTGCTGTTTGTCTTTAACAGGCAACCTATTTTCTAGGTAATATAAGCACCCTGAATTTTGAATTAGAAGATTAGAGTTCAGGTCACAATTGTTTCCTACTAGTTGGGTGAATTTGGTAAAGTCAGTTAACATCTGTAAACTTGTTTCTTCCCTTGTAAAAGGATATACCTTGGTTGCAGGGTTAAGCGAAAAAAAAGGTATAGTATCAAACTGTTCTGTAAATACTGTACTTATGGCATAAGCTACTAATGATTTTTTTCCAGACTTCTATCTTTATTAGCGTACAGACGAGTAAACAGGCTTTTTTGCAAACATATCTAGGTCTTCTATTAACGGATCCAAATATCTATTTTTCCTCTCTTTCTGGATACACAGCCCATGTAGAGATTACTTTGCTGAGTGCTCCTAGTATATGGTCAGTTCAGTTCAACAGGATGGGAGCAGAAGTGATTTTTCTAGTCACCTTTAACATAAGACATTCGGCTCACCCAAGGACTGTGGTTCTTTCCTCTTCCAGCAGGTTGAAACGCAAATGTAGCCGTGACCCGGTATAGACCACTGAAGCAGTACAGCAGCCTAGGGGATGGCTGAACCTGGGACCCTGAATGACATCAAGGTGCACAACTGCCTTACCAGCTCAGACTGGCCAGACTGTTGACTGAGAGGTAACGTTCCAGCGTTTAGGCCACTGCATGTGAACATCTCTTTGCTACAGCAGCTTAGCCTTCACCCCAGCTACTGCAGTGCAGGACAAATGTCAATTACCTATGAAAGGCAACAAAATTAAATTTTAGAAAAACTACTGCTTTTCTACCTACAAACACATATGCAGAAAACTCCCAATTATAAGTAGCTTTGAGAAATGAGAATAATAAGAAAAAGTTAATGTCTCTCTCCCCAACCCTTCCCCAAAAGCGTTCTGCTTTAAATACCTCCAGAGAAAAGAAGCATTAAGAAAAGACTTGAGTTTATGTGGAAGTCAGTGTTGATTTTAGTAGAAAGCTGTCAGAGAAGACTGAAGCAGAAGACATTTCAAATTAGGAAGGAATAAATAACGAGCAAAGAAAAGCAGCAGCTGTAGTCCAAGTATTTGAGAAGTTGGACTGAAATGTAAATATAAATGAATATAAATATATTTATATAAATAAGATGAATATAAATATATTTTCTTCTCGTCTAGGTCGGAAAGTCAGAGGAAACGCACATTGAGTGAGTACTGATCAACAGAAATCCTTTTTCCCTTTTTAATGTTGTCAGAAAGCATCAGATGTTGTATAATAATAGAAACATGAGGCTTCCCTGGTGGCGCAGTGGTTGAGAGTCTGCCTGCCGATGCAGGGGACGCGGGTTCGTGCCCCGGTCCGGGAAGATCCCACATGCTGCAGAGCGGCTGGGCCCATGAGCCATGGCTGCTGAGCCTGCGTGCCCGGAGCCTGTGCTCCGCAAGGGGAGAGGCCACAGCACTGAGAGGCCCGTGTACCGCAAAAAAAATAAAAATAATAATAATAATAGAAACATGAACAGACAAAGCCTGTAAATACAAGGAAATATTCAATGAAGTGGAAAACACTAGAAAAAGGTAATATATTTAAAAATAAAGGTCGAGTTTAACGTCCGCATTTTTAAAAACCACACAACAAAGACTGTGCAAATACTCTGAATTTTATTATTTCCTCACAACAAATTCATGACGAAATGTTAAGCTGTACCCAGTTAGAGAGAATACATGTGTATTTAGGTGTCTTTACATTCTCCTCTTCCTTCCTCTCGTACTTCTCCGTTTCCCCTCTTTCTTCCCAAACACAGACCTGGCGGTCACCAGGACGGGCTCTGCCTTCTCTCTGTCATCATCGCTGGAGCTGCTTGTGGTGGCACCTCCGTCTCTCCTGGGAGCAGGCTGCACTGTGCTCTGTGCACCTGAAGAGCTGACTCTTGACTCTACAGTTGCTTTTCCCCTTTGCATGTTCGCTACAGGGAAATATTCCTCATCCTCACTTGAAGAGGCATCAGATGACTGCGAGAGGTAGGCCTCCCCCAAAAACCCACCACATTCATGCCCCCGTTTAGAATCCAAAAGCCTCTTTCTTTTCGGGCTGGATGACTCTTTCCATCTATTTGTTGTGCCTCTCTTCTGGGTTTTTCCTTCTGCCTTATTGAGGAACTCAGAGTCTTTCTCCATGGCAACAGAAACTGCTTCTATTTCACTGGCTGCTTCTTCTCTTTCTTTTCTCAGCATACATGTCACAGCTCTGTTAAGTCTCTGGCTCTTAATACCCTTAGCCTCCTGTTTCTCCTGTTGAGCTAATCTAAAGAAAGAATCAATTCGGAGCTGCGTCTAAAAAAATGAAATAAAATAATAATAACTCAGACAGGTAAGTAAACTTTCTAAAGCAAATCAAAGAAATCCACCCTGATTACTGGCATTGGATGACTCTTTCAGAAAATACTAATTCATTCTCTCTCAAAAGCCGATCTCCCCCAAATGAATGACTGGCAGCAAATTTTACTTTCAAGATCGTACTTAAGGCAGTACATGTACCACCTCCATCAACTAAGACCTCTGCCCACATATCAAGTAGGAAATCCTTTCCTCGGCATTGAAAGAGAGTTAAATATTTTTTAGGGGCCAAATATATCATCTTCTTTTAGAGCAACACAACTTCATGGGGTCTGTTTCTAAATTCTACTCTTCCCTTCTTTTAAAAACATTGTCATCATATGATACCTTCAGGAAGAAACTTCACAGTATTATATATTAGGAGTCGTAAGAAATATTCTTGACTTCTGTTCAGCAAATCCACTTTCAGGAAGACATTCTTTAAAAATAGTTACATTTGAGAAAAGTCACATGCCTGATGTTCATCACAGCATTACATACGAAAACCTGAAAATTCAAGGTCTACTAAGTGAAGTGAACCAAGTTAAATCTCTCTGACAAAATGTAATCTGGCCATCTGAAACAATGAAGGCCATGCAATACAAAGAAAAAAAACTTACCTTCACCAGTGAATGGGGGCTTTATTTATAACAAATTGCACTTATGTCTGATAATAAATATATGTGGGAAGGAGGGGAAAAATAAGAGAAAATGGACATAAATGTTAACATCCATATTAGAGGAAGCAAACAATGAGTTAATTCATTTTTTTCACTTTCTAATTTTGGGGAAATAAACTTATATTAACGTCTACAATGAAAAGGGAGAACAGTATTACCACAAAACTTATCTGAAATTAAGGAGTAATCAGTTACTATGCCAACTAGCTTTCCTTGTCGGTGGGCGTACAATGTTTCCAGTACAGAAAGTCGTCAAACGACACGAAAGTTTCTGGAAAGGTGGTCTACCTCAGTTTTTTGTTTGTTTGTTTTTCCAAAATTAACCTAATCTAATGGAAAAGGATTTAACTTGAACATGTATCTTGCAGGATCTGGTCTGAATTCCACTGAATGGTTTCCCTGTATGTATGTTTTGTGGGCTGCCTCTGGGGTGGGAGGAGGTCTCTGTGTGGGCAGGAACACACTCAGGGATAAAGCGAGATGCTGTTACCTACCTAAGGGAACTGAGGGTCATCTCTCCTGCCAGTACACTATGACTGAATTAGTACCTTTGATGATTCATTTACAGAATTTAAGAATATTAGTACTTGAAGACACTTAATAATCAGAACTGCTTTGGACTGGGCACTTCTTAAACTTTTTAAAAATGAAAATAGCTCTAAAAGGGTTAAATATTTAACCATAAACACCTCAGTATGCAATCCATTATTAGACTGTTTTCCTCAAAGTCAGAGTGAATACAAAAGGATATCAAAGTTCAGCCCTAAGAGTGAAAGTGGAAAATGAAGACAAAGTCCAGCTTTCCCGTTTTCTGTTTTCCTCTGTTCTCTTACTGAAGTATAATAATTTTTAAATGTATGTTACGTGCTCTAAAATAAAAGTAACTAGTCTTTAACAGCTGGCCCTCACAGCCTTCCTAACTTTACTCTCTATCCTGAACTTAGGAAAAGAGCTGCCATGATTACCTGCTGGACATTCAGTTGCTTTAATACAGGAAACAGAGATTCATCTGTCTTCGTCCTGTTCCAGCCAAAATACCGCTGACAAAATATGCAGGCAGTTAAGACTCATACATGTTTTTAAAGACATTTAAACAAGTGATAAATAAAAAGGTCCAAAGAAGCCACCCTTGATTCCATTCCCCATGTCTCCAAAGATTTTCTTATTTATAAAGATTAAAATGATAAAAGAAAAGAATAACAAAGCAAATTATTCCAACATAATCATCTGGCACGATGTTCTTATAAATATCCTCTAAGATAAAAGATATTCAACTCTCATTTTAGGACATCAAAGACTCATGACTATGAAAAAAGGTTAATCTAGAATAAAAACTAATTTCTGATATCACATATATTTCTTTTTTCTTTGAGAAAAGATGTAGTTAGAGTAATACTATGGCAAACTTTTAAACATCTATCCAAATGATTATTTAAATATGCAGAAAGGAACAGTAATAGAAAGAATAAAACTAATAATCTTTTCTATTCTTTCAGAATGAATACTTAAGTATGTAGTGTATCTATGAATGCTTATCACTACTTACTTGAAATAAAGATTCTCTTTAAAACTAAAAAGATGATTCACAGTAACTAAAACATGGAAGCAACTCAAGTGTCCATCAACAGATGAATGGATAAGCAAAATACAACATTACATACAATGGAACAGTATTCAGCCTTAAAAAGGAAGGAAATTCTGACACATGCTACAACTTGGATGAAACTTGAAGACATTATGCTAAATGAAGTAAGCCAGTCACAAAAAGACCTAAACTGTATGGTTCCACTTATATGAGGAACATAGTCAGAGTAGTCAACATCACAGGGACAGAAAGTAGAATGGTGGTGGCCAGGGGCTGGGGGAGGGGAACGGGGGAGTTAGTGTTTAACAGGGATAGAGTTTCAGTTTCACAAGATGAAAAGAATATGGGGATGAATGGTGGTGACAGTGACACAACAATGTGAATGTATTTAATAACCACTGAATGGTATGTTTAAAATGGTTCAGATGGTAAATTGTACGTTATGTATATTTTACCACAAAAAAAAAAATTAAGGAGAGAGAGAAAGGAACAGAAAGGAGCATCTTAGCTGACGGAATATTTAAAAAAAAAAACGGATCCAAGTTCATGTCCCGTAAGTTTTAAACCAAAACACATATTTGACTTGATATTCCTGAGGTTTGAGGAAGGGAAAGGATATTCTCTAATCTTCTCGAGATCGGGTTTGCCCCACAGAAACGACCCCTTGGACTCATCCACCACAGGCTTGAGGTAAGCGTCTGCCACGGCCGGGTTAGGGAAGCCAGGCGTGAGCTGCAACTTGCGTAACTTTTTTTTCACTTTGGTGTCATAAGGATTAGGTCTTATCTTCTTATTCTTTTGAGCTCCATGCCACCACTCGCTACAAGGCAAAGGAAACGAACCTTCGTGAGGCAGTAAGACCTTATGGCAGATGCACCACAGACAAAGGGCTAAACGTAAAGTTCAGAGACGTGAACTCAAGTCCCACCCAACTCCAGAACAAAGCCTATGACTTACAGAATGACAATGGTGTCTTTCTCGTGTTATGAACACAGTATACAATGAGGCAATCACTGACTGACCCCTTCCTCTGGGCTTGGCACTGTGTTAACTGCTCTACAGGCCCCGTCATCACACGAGCACAGTCCTGCCACTGTCCTCACCTCACAGACAAGGAAACTGGACTCAAACAGAAGCCACTTGCTCAAGATTTCACAGCTGGGACTGGTACAATCTCCCTCCAGAGCCCACTCATAGAAAAGTCACAGTTCCTCTCCTTCCCAGTGGTAAAATGAAGTAATATCAACGTATCCATATTATTTACCTCCAGTCAACTATAATCAGGAACCAAGAATATTTAATGAAATGTAAAAATGCCAAGAAGATGTTAAATTTTTAAAATGCAGAATATAACTCTACATCAAGTGTGATCCCAATACTGGGGGAAAAAAATGTATATATGTGGAGAAAGAAAGAAAAAGTAAACAGGGATATTTAAAATAATAAAAAACACTAACAACAGTTATTTTACCGTGTGCTAGGCAATGTTCTAAGCAAGGATACAGCTGTTAATTTTCTTGATGTTTTATTCCTTTTTCAATTTTTCCTTTGTGAGTATAAATCACTATGGTGGGTTAAAGCCCATTCTTGGACCCTCCTCCCAACAAGAAGTGTTGGGGTCCATGTCCCTTACCCTTGAGTCGGGCAGGCTCCGTGGCTGAGGAAGGGACATTGTGCCAGGCCTTTAAAGACTGCAGCTTCCACTTCCTGTCTCTTAGAATATTCGCCTTGCAAGCAGCCAACATGCTGTGAGGAAGCTCCAGCTCGTGAGGAGGCCCAGATGGAGAGGGTCCAGGCGCCCCGGGCCACGTGCTGGCCGACAGCACCGCTCGCCAGCCACGAGCGAGACACCTCACGGGGCCCCTCTAGCCCAGTTGAGATGCCCCCGACACAACTGGCACCAGGCGAGGCAGCCCCACCCCGCGCAGCCTGATTGAACTGCGGATTCACGAGCAAAATCTCTGACTGTTGCTGTTTGAAGTCACTGAGGTTTACGGTAGTTTGTAATATGGCAACGGACAACCAGAAAAATTTACCCAATTGGGATAAATAAATGGCATAAAAGTTAAAAACATAAATATAACCCTCTCCCATCTACGCACTAACGGAACCTAAAAAACCCTACATCTGCTGCTTCACGTACTCATTGGTCTGAGGACCTGACTCACAGGCGTGGTCTCCACCAGTGCCGCACCTCACCAAGGCAGGAGTGCCATCTGGTGTTCTAACTTCAGTCTTCGTGCAGGATCAAAATGCAGAAAGGAAAAAAGGATCTATCTTCATCAGTTTTAAAATACTGTTCAAGAGGGCGCTGGGAGAACACCTACAATTCTCCCGTACTCTCTTGTGAATCTTCATCTTTGAAATAGTACTCATGATTGCCAGCACAACACACTGTAAGCTCGTCAAACCAAAAGGACCACCCCTCCTTCAAGCAAGAGGGCCAGGCACTTGAGGGTGGAAGACGGCATCTGCCCATCAGCTGAGCTCGGGGGACACAAGATGGGGCAGCAGCGACTGTGATAAAGTGGAAGGGTTTGTGCCCTGACCAAGCCAGTGGGGTGGAATTGCTGTCCTCTGTTTCTGGGCTATTTGGGAATTGGGGCTCAGTATTTTCAGATGTCATTTCCCCCCAGGAAAATCCAAAATTTTCTGTGAAATCTCCCCCAATTTAAATGTTGGTAGCCCACTCAAAATTAAAGAACATACTGTGCAGGCCAAAGCAAACACAGCTGGGCTGAACTCAGCCTGCAGACTCAGAGCTGCTCTGCTTTAAAGGGGGGCCGGCCGGCCAGGGTCTGGTTAGGAAAAGGGAGAGCAGAGAAGAAAGCAAGGCGACAGACACTCCCAGTCTTACTGCTCTTCCACTGTCTCCGTGCCCTGTAACTGCACCTGTCCTAGCCCTGCAGAGCCAGGTAGGCAGGGGCAGCTCCTATCTGCCATCAGCGAGCTAAAAAACCAAGGCAGAAATTGCTAGAGCTGACTAAAAACGTAACCATTCAAACAGCAACAAACGAGCAAAAACTGTTGAGAGAAGAAAAACGGCATAAACAGGCATTCACTAGATCAGCATGGCAAACTCAACAAACATGAAAAAAAATTACTCTCACCAATAACCAGGACACCAAGTCGAAAAGTTAGATACCATTTTCACTTATCCTAAAATAATAATCAGATAAGAACTCAAAGACATGTATATAAAGTCACTCAAGGCAGTATTTGTTTAGACTTTAAAAAAACCAGAAATAACAGTAGGCATTTGATTAAATTAGTTATTCATGATACATCAAAAGACTCCTATGGAGTCATTAAAAACAGCAATGTAAATCTATACTTCATTGATAATATGCCCTGTTCTATCACCAAATGAGTTGCAGGTAACACAAAAAGTATACAGCATCGTCCCATGCTTGTAAAAAAATAATAATAATAACAGACTTATGAGTATACTTGTACGTGTGTGTGATTATATATAAAATGCATGCGTATATTGTGCAAAGAAAAGACTAACACTGTATAAACCAAAATGTTATCTGTAATCTTTATAATTCATATTTTGTCATTTTTCTAATGTGTGTTTGTTATTTGTATAAAAGTTACTTGTACTTTTGCAAGTTATTTACATACCATGACTTACAAGCAACCTAACAACGTACCTCCACTATATACATTTCCTCAACAATAAGAAAATTATGAAAAGAGAGATGACGAAAACAAAAAATAAAATACAACCCTGTGTGTGCTAAGGCTGGAGAACAGCAATCATTCAAACAACTTTGTATTTAATTCTAATCACTGAATCTTCAGACCAGAACATCCCGAAATTTTTGAAACCAGGAGCTACGACTGGAGAGAACACTAAAGAATCATTAAATCAGCTACTGCCAAATAGTATCCCATGTCAAACTGATGATTTTAAAAGATGCCATCACAACCTGTGACTAGACGAAAAACCACTGAATTGTACTTTAAAAGAGTAAAATTTATGCTGTGCGAATTATATATATATTTTTGAAAAATGCCACCAAGGAGCAACCTTAAGAAAGAACTACTTTCACAGACAACTTTGTAACTAGCTCCATCTCAGAATCTCCAAAAACAAAGAGTGTACCCCGAGTACAGCAAGACTCTGGGTTCCGGACAGAAGGAGACGCCACCACTGAATACATCACAGTCTACACACAGAGAGAAAACGTTTCTGGCATATAGCTCCATGCCCCTGTCTGGTCGACCTCCCTCAGAACACTCGGCACACAGCAGTACAAGCATGTGGATGCTTCTCCCTCGCCCCCAGGGTGTGACAGCTCCTTGAGGACACAGCCTGGGGCTCAGTCACCTCCCCTACTCCAGCCTAGCACACTGTCTAGCACATAGTAGCTGCTCAGGAAATATTTGAATGAATGAAATGGTAACCTCTACACTCCCAGGAATTCCCACTGGACTGGCTATGTATCCTCAAACTCGGATAAGCCTGGCACCTCTAAAAATAAATGCCTATGATTTCATCAAACTCTAGAAAAGGGAAAACAAACTTTAGTAACCCCAACCATTACCACCTCCTGTTTTCTCAGGGGACAATGATTTGTGACAGTCCACGATGTAAGGAATAGTTCTGTTTAATTTGGGTATTTATATATAAACACCTGAATTAAAGAAATTAAGAAAGGACTTACGAGAATCTTAGGAGAGGTTCCAGGCCATGTCCAGGGAATTCATTGAGAATTTCCATGGCTGTAACACAACCTACAGTTGGTATTCCTTCCGTATAATCACTTCCAAGCAAATAGGCCAAATTTATTAATTTGTTCCGGTCCAATCCTATAAGAGTAAAAATTATTATATATTTTTCCACTTTTTATTTTATAAACATTTATTACATAACATTTATAAACACTTCATTATATAGATAATATACATGTATATATCCTTATCCAATACCCAAAGGTATCTCTCTTTCGCTATTTGAAATAGATTCCTTTTTTTTCTTTTTTTTTTTGCGGTACGCGGGCCTCTCACTGTTGTGGCCTCTCCCGTTGCGGAGCACAGGCTCCGGACGCGCAGGCTCAGTGGCCATGGCTCACGGGCCCAGCCGCTCCGCGGCATGTGGGACCTTCCCAGACCGGGGCACGAACCCGCGTCCCCTGCATTGGCAGGCAGACTCCCAACCACTGCGCCACCAGGGAAGCCCTAGATTCCTTTTTTTTTAATGGCATTGTGCTTGGATTTTTCAAGTTTCACGCATCCTTGCAGTTTTAAATGCCACATAACCTCTGACCCCCAAATTCGGCGCTCTCACCGGGACCTCTCCTCTGAACGACAGTCACACAGACTTAACTGGCACCTTAACATCTCCGTGGAGATGTCTAATGGGCACCTCAGAGACAACACGTCCAGACCCGGGTCTTCACTCCCGGAACACCCACACCCGCTCCTTCCCCGTTCCGCCACCTCACCAAGGCCAGTCCACTCCTGCACTGCTGTGGGGGAGAGGGGGTGTCATCCCTGACTTCTCCTCCTCTCACGTCCCAGCCCAGTCTACCCGCAGAGCCTCTCCACCACACTCTGGACTCTCCTCCTTCCTCTCTGACCTCACCTCTTGCCATCCTTCTCCTCATTCACTCACTCTGGCCCCTGAAGTCGTTTCCTGGGCCTGCCATAACAAAGTGCTCAGACTGAGAGCCTTACACAAAGGATTCATTTCCCCACAGTTCTGGGGACTAGAAGCCTGACCTCACGGTGTCGGCACGGTTGGTCCCTTCTGAGCCTCTCTCCTTGGCTGGCAGACGGCCGGCTCTCCACGTGTCTGCACGTGGTCTTCCCTCTGTGTCCTAATCTCTCCTTCTTACAAGGACACCAGTCGGACTGGATTAGGGTTCACCCTAATGACCTCATCTGACCTTAGTCACCTCTTTAAAGAACCTATCTTCAAACACAGTCATACTCTGCGGTACCAGAGTTTAGGACTACGACACATGAATTTGGGGGAGACACAATTCAGCCCGTAAGTATCTCCATGCCTCCCTAGAACACACCAAGCAGGCTTCTGTCTCAGAGCCTTTGCACATGCCAGTCCTTTTGTCTGACATGCTCATCCCCACGGTATCCATAGCACGTGCTTCCTCTCTACTTTAGGCTCCAGCCCAAAAGGTGCCTATTAGTAAAGCCTTTTCTGACCACAAAGGACACGCACTTCCTGCGACTGCAGGTCATTCTTGCCTCTCTTTTACTGCTGTTTTTCTATATGGCTCATACCACTGTCAAATTACAATTTATGTATTTTTTTTACCATCTGTTTCTCCTGCTAGACTGTTTTATTCTCTGCTGTTTCCCCACTTCCCATTGCCAAGAACAACAACTGGCATATAGGAATCGCTCAGTGTGTATTTGCTGAATCAACGGGAGGATGAAGGATCACTGCCAGAAACAACAAGGACCATGAGGCTCATGATTCCAGCAGGAGTGACCCCCACCTGTCTCCCCACTCTACCACCTGTGGTTTACTATGGACAGCTCAGGTAACCAGTCAGAGCGTAACCAGGCCTGATGATTAAAACCGCAGAAAATGTCTGAACATTACTAGGGTTTTAATTTCTTAGCTCCAAATTAAAAATCGTATTCTGCTACAGAAGCAAAAGATCGTTTATATGAAAACTTGTAAAGATCTACCATTTCCATTAATGCACCAAATTAGCTCCTTGGAAAGAAAGAATTCATACTACAAAATTCTGAAGGTAAATTTCAGAAAGCAATCGTACTCTGAAGTCTTACCTAATTGGTTGTGAAAGTCCACATACTGGTAATATTCTACAAACTTGTTTTTATTAAAAAAGTTTTTATAGACATGCCGTGCTCCGAACAGCCAAATGTCACTGTCATCAGTGATCGTTCCGGAAGTTTGATCAGTCAGATCCAGGATGGCGCACTGAGCTTCTGCTTCCATGGGAGCCTCGACGTAGGGGATGCCGAACAGGCGAAGAAGTTCCTGAAGAGGTACAGACACACGATGACCCCTGCTGAAGTGCAGGACCTGGCCTCCACCCGGAAGTGGGAGCAGTGCTTCAACAGGTAATTTAATGCATGTGCCCTCCGGGAGTCTGATTAAGGAAAGAAGTCGGTAGGTATTGTTCGAGGACACTCAAGCTGTCCACCTACCTGGCTTTCCTGGAACATCTGTCCTGTCACAGTAGCCGCGACCCGTTCTTGCTGCTGTTTTTGAGCTTTCAGTGACTCCTGCTGTGTTAAAAGGTTGCTCTCCAGCGTCTCCAGCTCCTCCTATAAGATAATTTCGCTTGTAGGTAATTATATTAATAACCCAATTAAGTTCATTGGTTATAAAAAGCCTGTATTTAGTCTGACTGAAGTTACCAACAAGCTTTTTCTCCTTATGCAGGTTTCCACTTGGATTTCTGAGCGAGTTTATAATAGCTTTAGAGTTCCCTCACTAACCCACACGGGAAGTGGACACTATCCCGGCCAGGAACCTCCACAAAAAAGGAGCCATGTCAGCAGGAGTAAGAAAATGGGTGCAAAGAGCTATTATGTCTTCCTTCATCAGCTCCTTAAAAACTCAGAAGCTACTTAACTTGGCTTCCTCAGCAATGAGTAAAAACATGATGTCACGTTATTACCAGGTCAACATCTTGCCATTCGTTGAGCAAATCGTCTGCATCTTTTTCTTCAGGTGGCTCAGTGCCCACGGCCTCCCTCTCAGAGTTGTCTCTCGGGAGGCCCTGGGGGTCACCTGTGGCTTCCTGCGTCTCAGTTCCTACTGGTTCCTCTTCACCTTGTTCAGAGGGAGGTCTGGAAGCTTCGTGTAACTCAGCTTGAAGTTCATCGCTGCTATTTATACTCTGCACTTCAATGAAACTTCCTGTACCAAAATAATAAGATCATTTTGTCTATAACTAAAACATTTAAATTACCCTGAAATCATCAAGAGCTTTCCAAAGTATCGTGAAAAATGTTTTACCCTAAAAAGAAGAGATTTAAATGTCATAGAAAACATGTAACAGTAGTATATTGTTATTAAATAAATTTATTAATAAGTGCCTGTAACTTCAAAATAAGCCTTTTCAATTAGATACACTGGCACTGTCTTTGAAATTAGGGACCACGCTCTCAAACATTTGCATATTTGCTTTATACAAAAACTTCCTCTAGGGCTTCCCTGGTGGCGCAGTGGTTGAGAGTCCGCCTGCCGAAGCAGGGGACGCGGGTTTGTGCCCCGGTCCGGGAAGATCCCACATGCCGCGGAGCAGCTAGGCCCGTGAGCCACGGCCACTGAGCCTGCGCGTCCAGAGCTTGTGCTCCGCAACGGGAGAGGCCACAACAGTGAGAGGCCCGCGTATCGCAAAAAAAAAAGAAAAAAAAAATGTCCTCTAAGTTAACTAATATTGTTTTGAAATTCAAAAAGAACTACCAGGGTATGTACACAATCATGGAGTTTTTAAAAAATGTTTGTATGCTATTTCACTATGAACACAGCAAAGAATAACACTGTGACACAGAAGAGAGAACCCTGGATAAGGACACAGAAGAAACAGCTCTTCCTCTCCCACCTCCTTCCTTCCTCTCTTGATGTCCTTTCTTCTCTTTGAAAAGCATTTATTGATTCCCTTCCTTCACTTCAGGGGGAGGAGTCTGGATCTGAGGACACACTCAGGACGGAGGGGCTGGGATCAAGGGGACAGCCAGGACCAAGGAGGAGGCCAGTGATATCGGGAGCTGGTTACAAACAGAGAATGAGCAAGTAAGTAAATACATTGAAGATAACAGAAGGTCCCTCACTGTTAGACAGGGAAATTATAAAGAAGGCAGAGTGTAGAATGAGATCTGGGATGCTGGAGAAGAACTGCAGATACGAGCGTGAGCTCATGGGTGTATACAGAACCCCACAAACAGGTGCCAGGCAGGGTTGGGGTTCAAACCCCATCCAATGGCCCCAGAGCCAGAGCTTCTTGGTCTACACTGCACTGCTCTCTCCCGTCTCCACCCTCTGGTCACCTCTGCAGGGGAGCTGAACCAAGAAGGCCAAGTGTCCCCCTGGCTCAACCTCACCTGGGAACAGCTTGGCAACTCAAGTTTCTGGCTGTTCTACACATGTCCACAAACGACCACAAAGACACTACCGTGAGGACTGATTCTGGGGTTAGATATAAATTTTAGTGAGTAGGCAATTTTGCAGATTTGAAATCTGTGAAAAATGAGGATTGACTGTACATAAGCGTACACAGATATAGACATATAATATACATGTGTACATATAGAAAGCGAGAGAGACAGAGAGAGAGATATGATAAAGCCAATGTGGTAAAATGCCAGCCACTGAGGTCCTAGGTGAGGGAAATAGAATGTTTTAAGATACTTTTTCAACTTTTTAAAATTTGTAATTATTTCAAAATAAAAAAAAAATTAAAGGGAAACTCACCTTTACCTTCTCCAACTAGGGCACTCCCTCCCTTTAAAAACAAAAATGAAAAGAGCAGCCAAACAGCAAAGGTCAAGATTCCATTACTAGCTGTGTGTCCTTGGCAAAGTCACTTGTCCTTTCTGGACCTCTAGTTCACCACCTGAACAATGTGGATCTGGACGACACTAAAGAATCTCTCGGTTCCTGCAGATGCGAGATCCTACTTTTCTTTATCTCTAAAAGAGCACAAGCACTTACCATCAGATTCACTTTCTTCAGAGCCTGTTTCCTTTGGTTCCATGGAAGCTGGAACTGAAATTAAACCCTGGCCTGCAGATTCAATGGTCTCATGTTCTTGGATGGTTTTCAAGAAATTCTCATGCTCTTTGGCATTAACAGATGCCACATTTCCTAAGTCACTTATTGTCTCTAAAGGGACACTTAGCGTATCACTCGATTCTTGCAAACTGACGGTGCCTTCAGGAGCAGGGTTCTTTTCAGATTCTGTTTCATCATCACTTGAAAGAACAGAGGTGTCATATTTACTCTCAGGTGGAAGACCTTGCTGTAGCTCAAGCACTTTGGTATACGTTCCACTCCTTGATACGGAACTCAGACTTGTCGGAGGTGTCGGTGTCCACTCTGGTCCGCTCTGGAGCCCAGGTGCATCCCTGGGTAGCACCACAGTGTTTTCCAAAGGAACTGGATCTTTTCCATCCTTAAGTGCAGTCTCATCGTTTGTCTGAAAGGCTTCCTCCACCAGGGGAATAAACAACATCTGCTCTTTTGGAACGCTAGAGTCGCTGCCTTGACAAAAGACAGTCCTCGGTAAGTGAGCCGATTCTGTCCGCTCTTTGTCGGCATCAGCGCTGGTTACAGGCTCCTCTGCGAGGTTCACACTGGCTGCGTGAGATGCTGCTGCCAACGGCACTCCTTCCCCATCTCTCATTTTAGGTCCGTCCTCAGTCTCCTCGTCAGAACTGCTCTGGAGCGGTTTCGGTTTTCTCGCGCCTGCCCCTCCTGTCTGCAGGTCGCTCCTGGCACGCACTTTCACGTCTTCATCATCGTCATCGAGAGCTCTCTGCATGGCCAAGAGAGTCAGCGGCGACACAGAGCCCGCACGTGCGGTGGCGGGCGCGCACCTCACATGGTGCAGCCTGCGGGTCTCACTCTCCAGCTCATCTTCTGAGCTGCTGCCCAGCAGGGCCGCCTGCAGGGCCAGTAAGGTTCTCGGGGAAGGAGGGGAGGCGTCAGGCTCTTCCTTTGGCTCCAGCTTTTCACACGGAGATGACTTCATGTCAGAAGACCTGCTGTGCATTTCACTGCATGAAGGAAGAGACTCTGAATCCACTTCTGCAACTTTCTTAGCTTGAATACCTTGAGAAAAATTAAATATTCTCACTATGTAGCTTTACAGTGTGACAACATGCTTCTAGTTAGATGAATAAGAGCATACCGGTTCTCATAAATGAATTTATAAATTCTCATTTAATCAGCAACTAAGAGTTAATTTGTTAGTTAATTTTAAAGTGGGTTGGTATGATACTACTTAATACATTAAAAGCTATATACATTTATTATTGCATTAATAATAATTATAGTCAATAAATTAAGTAGGACTTCATTCATATTATCTGGGGGTGGTAGCTTATAGAATTCAGAGACATGACATATTTTTGGTTTTTAACCGTCAAATAAGTGATGGTACCTGATACCTTTAATCAAGATGTAATGTGAAGTATCTTCAGAGACCACCCTCCTTGACTCTACCTCCTTCAAAAAGCCTCCTTCATCTTCATATTGCCTTTGGATTTGTCCTGAATGTTGCTGATTCATTTCCTTTTGGACATTTTCTATGTGTTGGTTTAGATAGTTTTTTTTAAGCAAGCCTTTGAGCTGGTACTGTGAAAAGTCATTGGACTCCTAAGGCAAAATAAATAAATAAAATTTATCTTATATTAAATACAGATAGTATTCTCATATTTCCATCCTTTTCCCCCAAAGGGGATAAAGAACAAGTGATTTTTTCCATTGGTGGTACTTTCATACTAGAAAAGTAAAATTTGAATAGTAGGAAAAAGCTATAATTGCTTTGTTAAAGGATAATCTTTCAAACAAAAAGAATTGGGCAAAAGAAAGGAAATCATGGATACTGTTTATGATTCCATCATTTACTCAAAAAACATTTACTGAGCATGTGATGCATGCCAGGCACTGTGACATGTTGATTCTGGCTTAACAGACAATCTTTTAGAATGCAAGTAAAGTGCCCAGCACAGTTCCTGGTCCATAAAAGACACACAAGAAATCACTGCAATCACAGTTATTAGTAATACTTAACATTTATAAAGCACTTCCTGAGTAAGACATTCTTCTAAGTGTTTTTAAATATATCATCCCATTTTATTCTCAACCACCGATGAGACAGACGTCATTATCTCCATTCCACAAATGAAGAAACTGAGACTTAAACAGCTTGAGTAACCTCTCTAGAGCTGCATGGCTAGTAAGTGGTAGATCTGGGGTCAAAAGCAAGCTACCAGGGCTTCCCTGGTGGCACAGTGTTTAAGAATCCGCCTGCCAGTGCAGGGGACACAGGTTTGAGCCCTGGTCTGGGAAGATCCCACATGCCGCGGAGCAACTAAGCCTGTGCGTCACAACTACTGAGCCTGTGCTCTAGAGCCCGTGAGCCACAACTACTAAGCCCACGGTCCACAACTACTGAAGCCCGCGTGCCTAGAGCCCGTGTTCCACAACAAGAGAAGCCACCGCAGTGAGAAGCGTGCGCACCACAACGAAGAGTAGCCCCTGCTCGCCTCAACTAGAGAAAGCTCGCATGCAGCAACGAAGACCCAGCGCAGCCAAAAACAAATAAATAAAATAATAAATTTATTTTAAAAAAACCAAAAAAGCAGGTTGCCAAGCCTTATACTAAATTGCTCCTATTACTATTAAGATTATTACTCTTATTACTTACCAATACTACTATTACCAATTTTGCATTTGCCCAATGTTCAGACAATGCAAAGGTCCAGTCTGTATGACTTAGAACTTCCCTTAGCTACCAGAAGGACGGATCCAACGAGCTGTGCACCATCCTACCCTGGCCTACCCATCCCAGAGGCTCTGTGGTGGCAGAAAGAGAAAAAATGGAGCAAACCATCAGGACTGCCTCTCTTTCTCCCATCCTTCCCACTGTTGTTTACATAATCCAAATTCTATTTCCTCAAAGACCAGCCAGAGATCCATTTACACTCAAGAAACAAAATGCTGGATGGATAGTCTGAACCTGGATGTTTCCCCTGAAACAAAAATAAATTTACTTCTGTCCTTTGAATATCATTTCTGTACATCTTAGCATTTTCCTATGTTCACGTTCTTTGTGGAAAAGCAGATAGGAGTGATGGGAAAAGAAACAGCTCCTGCCTTTTTCATATTTTTGGTATCAAAATATGTTAATATTCTACAATGTATATTATGGGTTAAAATAACTTTTATGAACTAACCTAAGAATTGAACCACTAAGCGTACACTAGGCACTTACTATTGTGAAAGATACTGAGCTGAGTGTTAAAAATACAGAGGTGAGCAAGGTAGGCACATTTGGGTGCTAAAAATCTAAAGAGA
The DNA here is from genome assembly GCF_059928025.1 of Delphinapterus leucas. Taxonomy (NCBI): domain Eukaryota; kingdom Metazoa; phylum Chordata; class Mammalia; order Artiodactyla; family Monodontidae; genus Delphinapterus; species Delphinapterus leucas. The sequence continues at coordinate 8,885,916 of NC_143146.1, forward strand.
CACTACAGGGTGCTGTGAGAACACAGAGCAGGAGACAAGACCTGGTCTTGGTGGAAAGTCAAGAAAAGCTTCCCTGAGTAAGTATTTATAAGTTCAAACTTATAAATGCATGTTTCATAGTATCTCGGAGATACACAAATGACATTTACTGTAAACGTATATTGTATAAGTAATGCTTATCAATTTTCTTTTTCTAATGAAAAATTTTGCTGATATTCTTAATTCTAAGCATTAATGCGCGGTTGTATAGTTTACCTCTGGCATTGCTTCAAATAATGTTCTTCTTCGCTTGGTAAATTCTTTCATATCAGTCAAGATTTCATGCTTTATTTCAGGGGGCAGGCTGCTAAAGTCTTCAGACTCAATATCTACTGCATGAGGATTCTGAAATAACTCCTCCTGTAAAGAGTAAAACGTAACACCATGAAATTTACACTTTATACACTTAATTCTATTCACCATGACAGATATTTTTCGGTGCTTGTATCATAAACAGAGTCCTGCATATTCTACAATAGGTTAAACACAGTTGTACATTATCTGCGATAGGCATCAAAGTGAATAGGCTGATTAGGGAATGTATCCATTTACTCATTCATTCATTCAAAAGAAAAAAAATACTTGGCAGGCACTGTTCTAGGTGCTAAGGAACTACAGAGATCATGTCAGCTAAGGTCCCTACTCTTAGGAGCAGAAGAAGACACATGATAAAAAAATAAATGAACAAGATAACAATGAGAAAACAATGCAGGTTAATCTGATAGGAGAGTTAATTAGAAGAACAGAAAGAGAAAAAACATTATCTTATAGAGAGGACCCCACTAGGAATAATGACCTGCAAGCAGGGACACAAAAGACAACCAAAAACCTGCTCTGGGACAGAGCATCTCAGGCTGAGGGAACAGCAAGTGCAAAGACCCTGAGGCAGAGATAAGCCTTATGAATTTGAACAATATTTACAGTCCCCTTGGTTAGATAAGTTCTGTCTTGCTCTTAACCTAAAATCAAAAGTAGTCATTAGTAAAGATAAAATAATACAATTTGCTCTCTTGTATGTATGCATGTTGTGTGTGTGTAAACCAGCAAGCACTTAGGACAGGCCAGTCATTTCGCTCAGAGCTTCCCATGTTTTCCCTCAGGAATGCTCCCATCGTCCCTACGAGGAAAGCATCAATATTATTGTTTAAAAAAAAAAAGGAAATAAAGCCTTGGAGAAGTTGATTTGTCTAAGATCTCACAGCTAGTGAGCTGTAGAGCCTGGACTTAACTGCAAGTATTTCTGCCCACAGGGTCCACGGTCTTCACCAAGACTGTGCTCACTTGCTGCATTAATAATGCAGGACCTTCACAAGCTGAAGAATCTTGCAGTTTCAGCTCTAAAGTCTTCTACCAGACATACCAGAATAACATGAACATACAAGAAATGGTGAGTTTGGGAATCAAAGAATGTTACCTGCTCTTCTGAGAAATGTGGAAAAAATTTCAAAAACTGGTATATGCAGCACAACCTCAACTTGTAAGCAAGTTGTGCATTAAAATATGCGTGGTGGTGGCTCTGCAACCTGTGCACGGTTCTCTGACCCTCTTCTCGCCTAGCTCCCCTCCCATTAAGTGGGGGCTGGCCCTAACCAGCTGCCAGTGAACAGAGCGCCATGGAAGGAAGGCTGTGCACCTCCCACAGCTGGCCAGAAAGGGCAGCGCGGGCTCTGCTGGCACTGCCTCTTGGGCTCCTGCCCCGGAACACAGCGGCAAGCTGTGCCAGAGCTCAGGCCACACGGAGAGGCCACAGGCAGGGGTTCTGGCTGACAGGTAATGACAGTTGCCAGGCACGTGGGGGAGGAGGTCTTTGAGGGGCTCCAGCCCCAGCTACCGTCTGACTGCACCTACACGGGAGACGCTGAGAGGGAACTGCCTCGCTGAGCTCATCAAGCCCCAGAACAGAGAAGATGATGATGATAAAAGACTGTTTTCACAGCACTAAGTTATGCAGCAATAGGTCACCACGGCCTGTGCATGAGCATACATCTTCATAAATATATACATACACACATACCCTTGATACACATACACATACCCACACACACACACACACACACACACACACACAGGTATTCAACTACACGGGGGCGGGAGGGGTACTAATATACAGCAAAATGTTACTAGAAGTTATTCATAGGTGATAGGCTTCCCGTATTTTTATACAAGCATTTATTGTTATTTCTATTTATTTATTGGTTGGTTGTAAAAGAAAGATGGCTTATTGTGGATATCTAGATAGGCATAATTCCACACATATGTTTATGAGTCTGTGTATATTTTGTATGTATGTACATTCACATGCACACATATATACACACAGTAAAGAAGGTTTTTGTATTTTTTACCAAGAACATTCATAAATCCATACTACCTCATTAAAATTATTCATTTGCATGTTATTCATTTCAAATAGAATAAATCCTGAATTCAAAAATTATTTAAATACCTGTAGTGCTTGTTTTTGATTCATTCTCTCTTGCCATTCTTTTTCATCCTCCTCTTCTGAACTGAAAGTCAAACACACGTTTATAATATCTATGATTTAGTGACTACTTACAAAAATATTTCTTGAGTGCAACGTGCTGCTAGTTACGGGAGCTGCAACAGTAAGACGGCCTCAGTCTCACAGTGTGATGGGGACACCTGTAAGCGAGCGATTGTAACATGACCTAATATCTCCCATCACCAGGGCAGAGCAGGTTGCCGAAGCTGCAATTAGGGGTCACTTCACCCCAGGAGCTTTGTGAAATCTCCTGCAGTTACACTGCCTGATTAAGGGGTTGAAGTTTTATCCTAGAGAAGGAAGAATCTAGGAAGTGCTTTAAGCGAGGAAATGACAACATCAGATTTGGGCTTAGCAGGTTCTACACTACCAGCCAGACACTGGGCTTGGCAGGGAGGGGTTCCCCCAGAAGGGTACGATCAGAGATGGAGACACAGACAGAAGTGTGGAAGCCAGGACGGTAACCTCGAGACACGATGATGGCCGCGGCGGTAACTCACAAGCTGTGTGGCCTCACAGGAGCCCCGGGAAAGGAGTGGGGGAAGGACAAGCTGGCCCTCCACCTGCACGTCAACCAAAGAAGCCGCTGAGGACTAACATCCAGCCGGAGGGAAGAGTGCACAGGGGTGCCCGAGGAAGAGTGGCCAGAGAGGGTCCCAGACATCAGGCTGAGAAATGCAAAGCAGCCACTGGATTTAGCAGGGAAGACGTAGTGTGCAGACTTTAGTGATGGCGTGAGAGAGAAAACACCCGGCTGAGAAGCAGGTAGAGACAGCTGGCGTCAGTGAAGTGTAAGAAAAACCAGAATCCACGTCTCCACGAATTCTAAATGAACAGTGCTAGCACAGGCTCCAGAGAATGAAAAAAGAAAACTGCCACAAACCACCAAAACACAAAGGTAGTAAATAAAAAGTTTGGTCTTAAAAAATATTCTAAAAGGTGTCGAGAATGCGTATTTCAGATGCATTAATTCCCACATGCCTTATTATGTAGATAAAATAGAAAGGTTTAAATCTGTCTGAATACAGCAATAACATTTTTAAGTAGTTAAAACATTTACCTATCTTTCTCTGCCTCTTGTAAAGGTGGCAAAACATAGATGTCATCTTCTCTTTGAACTTGAGTAAGACTGGGAAGTGCTTCCTCCCTGAAAAGTACACAGAGACTTCAACAGAGATCACAGGAAACAGTATTCTGAGAGTCAATAATACTCCCCAGTGATCACACAAACGCTGACGAGGAGGTGAAAAGGGGAAACCCAGGGGCGATGGGTTCGGCCCCTGCTAGCCTGGCTGCCGGGCTGCTGGACAAGAGAGCAGCCTCCAGAAAGAGGGGACCTGGTCTCGGCGTGAAGGAAAGTGTTCTGAGAGTAAAATGTGCAAAAGCAACGCGGCAGCTTTCCTTTCTCGTGATCAGAGCTGATTCTCACAGAACAGAGAGTTTTCACAACTTCAGCTAGGTCAAATGGACACCCCATTTATTCCTCTCATTAGGGAAAGGCAGCCACAAGAATCTGATGCAAATATTTTAAATTAATCTTTTAAATTAATGTAATTCCCCTCTTGCCTTTTGCTTTTTAAGGCAGTTTTGATAACTTGTCTTTTCAAAAATGTTTTCAAAAGCTTCTCGGTAGTTTTTTTGGAGTCATTGGTTGCCAAGTCCTTTCTCTGCCTTCTTTTAGCCTGTGAAAAGAAAGGATACAGGATTTTATTTCAAGGTATTAGTATATCAAAAACACTTCTGTGGGTTTTTTCCCTAGAGAATTTGGTTTGTCTGAGTTTTCGGACTATGGTTGTTTTGGTATCTTCTCCTAATTACCGTATGAGTGAATACCTTCAGGTTTTTGCTGTGGAAAGGACACCCAGAGTTTCCAACTAACGAGTACTTAATGGGCTGGCTATCACACAATATATTTGGGAAGCTATTAATTTACTTTCAATTTCTTTTAAACATCCTTTATTGTCCTTAAGTAGCCTAAAACTTGATATACAAGTAAGTAAATGCTTCCCTAAAGGGATTATTATATTAATTAATTTCTTCTTTAAAATGCCACTGTTAAGCCAAAACCAATTCCTGATATTAGTTTTTATAAAAATACATTACTGGTATGTAACTCTGTCCTTCCACATCCAAGATTATGTCATAAGAAATCCTAAAATGTATAGAAATATCTTGTAAGAAATGTCCAAAACAGGGAAAAATGGAATAGTCTCGGTGCTTACAGTTTAATACAAGGCAGAAATATCAAAACATTCTTTCCATTTCCTCTTTTTTAACTGAGATAAATTGCCATATAACGTTGTGTAAGTTTAACTGTAGAACACCTAAGAAGACACTCTATTGTCTTAGGGGAAAACTCTCTATTGTAACTTTAGTAGTTTTATTAAAAGTTAAATATTATTGCACCTGTGATATACTTTCAGAAACAAACCTCTTTTAAAAGAAAAGTGTTTGTTCAAGATAAATTTTTAAAAGTTGAATTAAACTAGATATATGTCGAAGTTAAGTCTTGATTTCCAAAATTCTAAGGAGAAAATTTAAATTTTATGTGAACTTTTCCTTCTTTCTAAGAATGCATAAAGAAAAAAATAGATGACTCTTACCAGAGTCTGTTTCTTCAATAGTGGAGCATCCCCATCAAACACAAAAATAGGACGAATTCGAAAAAATAAGAGTTTGCAGAGCCGATGGAACAAAGTAAGAAGATGAGCATTTTCTATTGAGTTCCCATGGCGATCCCGAACTCCTTTAAGTGCTTGGTTTAACCAAATGCTAATATCTAGAAGGATTGTTAATGGAAAACACTTTGCAATTTCTTCCCTCACCCTCACAATTTCAAATTCCTAATGTCTGATATCATCCAAAGATTAAAACTGAGCACCCATCACAACTTACTTGAAACTGAAAAATGGTTAGCCCTGATGGAATCTACCTAAAATCAGTTAACTGTATTTGGGACCTGTTATCACTATTTACATTCTGAATTTTTAAATCTTACATAGACATATGTCTCCTTTAAAAAGTCTAATCGCAAAGAAGTGCTTCTTTAAAAAAAAAAAACTAATGATCTGTATGGAATTTTAGTAAATTAACACAGCTTTTTTGGAGAACAATTTGGCAATTCATAGCAAAAAACTTTAAAACTTGCATTCTATTTTATGTAAGAATTCCACTTCCAGACATTTATCCTCAAGAAATCATCATAGACTTACAATAAGAGTTACTTATAAGACGGCTTGTTTATAATAATGAAAATACTAAGAATAAAAGTTTCCCAACAGGTCTTTTTTTAAATTAGATTATGATATAGTGATTTGCTGGAATCCAAGGGTCTCTTAAAAATGGAAGTCGCAGAAGCACATGAGGCAGAGAGTCACAAAATATTATTAAAGGAAGTAAAACGGTTACAAAAGTATGGAAAATATAATTCCATTCTGTAACATATGCAATATGCTAAATATTAAAAAAAAGACTCGAAGTTCAGACATCAAAATATTAAGAGTAGTTGTCTTCTGCTGTGATTATCTAATTTTTCCTTCTTGGAGTCTTCTTATATTTTTAAACTTTACTAAAGAATGCTTTTTAACAGATTGTTTTCTATTTGTTCATAAGAGAGGGACACAGCCCTCTGCCCGCTCCCCCGACCCACCATTAAAGTGCTGACTTCGGCAGTGATGGCCTGCAGGCCCTCCCCTTTCCTCCTGTCTGCACTGGCTACCCAGGTGACGTCCGCCCCCCATACCACAGCCCATAGAGCACCGAGCTCCACACACGCGCGTCTGCCCCAGAGCGCTCTCCCAACCCCAGGTCTGATGGCCTCGTTGACATCTCTACCTGATGCCTCAGCCGCTTCAGACTTACCACGATCAAAACTGCACTCCGTGCCTTCTCAGCAGGCTACTCACGCCCCCATTTCAGTGGATGTCACTCCCATCCACCCAAGCCAGAACCCTGAGCGCCATCCCACGTACGCCTCCACCCAGCCATTGCCAGGTCCTATCAGTTCTACCTTTTTATCTATCTTGAAACTGTTATGTTAGATTTCACCGACAGACCTGTAGTGAAAACTACAGTGGAAAGCTCCCACTGCCTTTAGAATAATATCCAAAAGTCCTTCCCACGGCCTACGAATCCTGAATGATCTGTCCTCTGTTCACCTCTCCTGGCTCATGTCGAGCCACTGGGCTTCTCTCAAACCCTGGAAGTCACTAAGCTCCTTTCTGCCTCCAGGGTCTCCTCCTTGCTCCTTCCTCAGCCTGAAAGAGCCCCTCCCTCTCTGAGCCTAGAGATTCCCTACCCTTAGGTCTCAGTCTAGGGGTCACGCCCTCAGCCGAGATTAAGACCTCCAGTTACACACTCCTATTCAAAAACACCTTGCTTATTTCATGGCAGAAATGTTTCTATGCACTGGGGATACAGTACTGGACAAAACAAAGCGTTTGCCCTAATGGAGTTTACAACCAGTGCGGGGGGAATCCAGACTGTGAGCTCCATGACATGTGTAAACCACAATGCTGGGCACTGCTCTCCCTCTCAGAGCACACAGGAGGCAACAAAGACCTGCTTTCAAATGAGATGAACGGTTAAATATTTAAATGAATGTACATTACCTACTTACTACCATAAAAAATTAGGCCCATCAACAATTAACTTAATAAACATTACATAAAAAATAACTAGTGGAGAGCAAGTTATTACTAGATTCATTCCTATATTTGAGGGTTACTAGGTGCCAGGTATATCCAAGATCCTAGGGATAGAACAGTGAACAATACAGCTATGAAAAAAACAGATAGGGCCCCTACCCCTGAGAAACTTGCATTCTAATGGGGAAAACAATGAAAATCAAGTACAGACGTCTAATACATTAGGTTGCTGGTAAGTGCCAAGAAAGAAATAGAGCAGAGTAAAAGGACAAAAGTGTGATTGGTGGTCAATAGCTCTTTAGTTAGGGAAGTCCTATCGGAAGAAGTAACGGAGGCCTGAACGAATGAAGAGGAACGAGGGAGAAAACAGTGGGGCAGGAGGTTCAGCAAATGCAAACGCCCTGGGACAGAAGCAGGCTTCCGTTTAAGGACAACATGGCAGGTGCACGGCCAGAGGAGCAGTAAGAGGAAGTGATGGGTGTATATAGTCACTGGAAGGTTTCTAGAATGTGACTGAAGGATCACCCCAGTGGACATGTGAGGAATAAACTATAAGGAAGCCAGCTTTAAACTAGTTACAACAGCCCGAGGGAAAGCAGAACGCAGTGGCGAGGATGATGAGAAGTGGTCAGAAAAGGATCCATCCTGGAAGTAGGATCTGGCATTGGCTTAGCTCTGTACTGGGTCAATGGTGTTGTTATTGGGTAAATATTTCTAATTGGCTTGTTTCTGGTTGCTACACCATTGTATCAGATGGAATAAGTTTCTACTTAGCCCATTCCTTTAAATGCTATAATCAATGAGAAAAATATAATTTCAGATCAGTAGCTCTCAACTCTGCTGTCCTTTGGAACCAGATATGAAGCTTTTGAAACACAGATTGCTAAACATAGGTACACCTAAAATTCTAAATCATAGAGATTGAGATCGGACTTTTTTTTTTTTAATTAATCACAGGTAGTGCCAATTCTCAGCCAGGTTGAGCGTTCCAGCTTAAAATTCTCTTTTTTTTTTTTTACACTCTTTGACATAAACCACAGCAAGATCTTTTTTGACCCACCTCCTAGAGTAATGGAAATAAAAACAAATATAAACAAATGGGACTTAAAAGATTTGCACAGCAAAGGAAACCATAAACAAGACAAAAAGAAAACCCTCAGAATAGGAGAAAATATTTGCAAATGGAACAACAAAGGATTAATCTCCAAAATATACAAACAGCTCATGGAGCTCAATATCAAAGAAACAAACAATCCAGTTAAAAAATGGGCAGAAGACCTAAATAGACATTTCATCAAGGAAGACCTACAGATGGCGAGGAGGCACATGAAAAGATGCTCAACAACACTAATTATTAGAGAAATGAAAATCAAAACTACAATGAGGTATAACCTCACACCGGTCAGAATGGCCATTATCAAAAAATCTACAAACAATAAATGCTGGAGAGGGTGTGGTGAAAAGGGAACCCTTCTACACTGTTGGTAGAAATGTGCATTGACACAACCACTATGGAAAACAGTATGAAGTTTCCTTCAAAAACTAAAAATAGAACTACTGTATGACCCAGCAATCCCACGACTGGGCATATACCCTGAGAAAACCATAATTCAAGAGGAGTCATGTACCATAATGTTCATTGCAGCTCTATTTACAATAGCCAGGACATGGAAGCAACCTAAGTGTCCATCGACAGATGAATGGATAAAGAAGATGTAGCACATATATACAATGGAATATTACTCAGCCATAAAAAGAAATGAAATAGACTTATTTGTAGTGAGGTGGATGGACCTAAAGTCTGTCATACAGAGTGAAGTAAGTCAGAAAGATAAACACAAATACCGTATGCTGACATGGAATCTTAAAAAAAAAAAAATGGTACTGATGAATCCAGTTTCAGGGCAGGAATAAAGAGGTAGACATAGAAAATGGACTTGAAGACATGGGGTGGGAGGGCGAATTTGGGGCAAAATGAGAATAGCATCGACATATATACACTACCAAATGCAAAACAGTTGGCTGGTGGGAAGCAGCAGCACAGCACAGGGAGATCGGCTCTGTGCTTTGTGATGACCTAGAGGGGTGGGATAGGGAAGGTGGGAGGGAGACGCAAGAGGGAGGGGATACGGGGGCATGTGTATGCAAATGGCTGATTTGCTTTGTTGTGCAACAGAAACTAACACGGTATTGTGAAGCAATTATACTCCAATAAAGATATACTATTAAAAAATTTTTTTTAAATTTTATTTATTTTTGGACGTGCAGTGCAGCGTGTGGGATCTTAGTTCCCCGACCAGGGATTGAACCCTCGCCCTCTGCAGTGAAAGCGCAGAGTCCTAACCACTAGTCCGCCAGGGAATTCCCGCAGCTTGAAATTCTTAAAAAAGAAATATGCAGAATTAGGCAAGCTGAAAATATTTCCATAATTTAATTTGTCTAATTTCAATAAGTTTATAAAAGGCAACATTAAATTTATCCTAGGACTGGAAAAGTTAAATGTGCAGCCAAGCCAAAAACCATTTTATAGATGAGACCCAAAAGACCAGTAACATTTTGAAACAAAAAATAAATTACTTTAGTTCTATTGTTAGGCGATGTAAAATTTAATTAACCCCTATCAGTATGCAAAGCCTAAAGAGACTGTAAGATTTTGTTAATAGAGTTAAATGTATTTTACAAATGTTAAGGTCCATAAGAGACAAAAGTTTAATTATTAATTCTTTATTATTTGACACAAACACTTAGATTGCATAAGTAAACAAGACACTCATCTAGAAATGGTAAAAAGACCAAATTATTTTAGGGATCCAAGAATAAATTATGAAACTTGTATGTCATGAGTAATTTTATTAACAAATAAAACCAAAAAACCTGAATATATTTCAGATATTTGACTTGGAACTCCCATGAAAATGAAACAAAGCAAAATCAATTAGAGAACAGCAACCAACTAGTCTCCTTTTACATATACGTATTATATATGCATATATATATATATGAAGTTACCATTATAACTACATTACCTTTGACAGTCTTCTTTTAATAATTCATTCTTTCAGAAAAGCCTAATAGCCCCATGAATATGACTTCATGTCCCAAAAAAGTTTCTGAGTCATCTGAAAATAGATGATCTAAATTAAATTCTTTACATTTATTTTGGACAACTTTCTAAAAAATCAGAATGCTGAACTTCACATCACATCTCAATTGTTTTACAAATTATTAATTCTTCATACGGGCTGCAACGTAAACTGATCTAAATCTTTGCTGAAGTCTTAAGTGTTCCTGACACTGAAAAATGCTTTCATTCACATGTACAACATATATTGATAGTTCTATGAAGAAAATCTTCAGAAAGCAGTAATTTGAGAAACCACTAGAGGGCAGCAATAGCACGTGTGCTTTAAAAAAACTTTCCCACAAGCTACCCGGCATAAAACTTTTAAGCCACAATTCATTACGGATGTATTTCAAGATGACACACATTGCAAAAAAAACACAATCATCATCATCATGTTACTTTATTTAAAAAATTATCAATGCTCCATTATGTATAAGTTGTCTCTATACGAAAGGCAATGGCTCCTTTCACTGAATCCCCACATCCTCTGACAGTGCATTTACCACGGGACAGCAATTATTACATGACTGTCTCCTCCACTCCGAGTGGAGATCCTAGGCTCATAGGTTCCCACTTAGGGAACTGGTGTAAGGTACCACCAGCTTCTGGAACACAACAGACACTCAGAAAAAGAAAGAAAAGAAAAAGAAAATGAAGACTGCTTAATGAATAAAAAGATCAAAATGTCAGAAACAGCCTTCACATGTTTTGGTAATGAAGAAAAACATTAAACTCCAAAGGCACAAACAAAACCAGCCAAACATGCACACCATCAACAGTCCTTAAAATGTCCATCATAGAGGCTGGGAAGAAAATAATTCACTGTAGACCTTTTGAAATCTTTTCAGTGTTGTACTATATGAATTTCCTATTCCAAAATACATAACAAAAGATAATAAAAGTTACTTTTTTAAAAAAAAAAAAAGGTCAAACACTTGCCCACACTTTTCTTCCTCTAACAAACATAAATAAAGCAAGACTCAGGACAGCAGGCAAAACTACTGGTCCGAAGTCCACTTCGTTTTCTCCATGCTGACCTCCCTGTCGGGATAACAGATTTAGAATTTACCATACTAGCAGCGACAGTCACTATTCTAAGCTTCTTTCATTTAAATAAGCCCTTCATTCCTCACACCAACCCTGTGTGCAAAGACTATTATCACCTCCACTTCCCGGATGAGAGAACTGATGGATGAGAGAACTGACGCATACACAGGCACAAAGCACCACCCCTAAGTGATTAAAACAAGACTCCAATCCAAAGCTGTGCGACTGCAAAGCCAGAACTGGGAGATTGGGATTGACATATACACACTACTACATATAAAATAGATAACTAATAAGGACCTACTGTAGAGCACAGGGAACGCTACTCAATACACTGTAATGACCTATACGGGAAAGAATCTAAAACAGAGTAGATATATGTATGTGTGTATATATATATATATAACTGATTCACTTTACTATACAGCAGAAACTAACACAACATTGTAAATCAACTCTACTCCAATAAAAATTAATTTTAAAAAGAAAAGAAAAGAAAGGAAACATCCCAAAGAAGACCCTATAGCTACCCGCCTGGGTGAGACCTAACAACGCCCCTCTGCGCCCCCTGGAGAACCTGAGAGCAAAATCCTGGCACCCATCGTGCATCCCTGGCACCGACACCCGGAAAAGGATACCCACGGCAAGGACCTTCCCCTCCAACGTCTCCGGGTTGACCTGCCGCCCGGAGCACTCCAGCAGCTTCCAGAGCCCCTGGACTCCCATGAACGAGGTGTGCCCTCGGAGCGCGTCTCGCAGGCGGGATCGCGGGAGACCTTTCACTCCAAGTCTTCCACGAGGGGCTGCACCAACGCCCCGGACCCCGAGAAGAACTCCCCAAGCTCCCACCCGAAGAAGACGGAAAACAACGAGGAGCGCACAGCTTTCCAGGGAAAACCGGCCCCGGCGAAAACCGCACTTCCCAGAACCTGACACGGCCTCGCGTTAGAAAGACGGGCCCAGAGAAAGTCGGAGGCACAGAGGAGCAGGTCCTCGTCTCGCCCAGCGCTTTGGCCCAAACTTCTGCACTCCTAACAGATGACCAGGGTGAGGGGACAGCTCAGGCGAGATAAACAGCCAAAAGACGTCCCTCAGGCAACCCCTGTCTCCTCTAGGGGGGCCGTAAACTCACACGAAATGGAGCCGCCCGGTTTCCGTTTAATGCATCGCGCAGGGCGGAAGTCCCGCCTCCCCACGCTGATGTATATCCGCTGCGCCGTTACACTCCGGAAGTGAGGGGGTGGTTCGGTCTTCGTGTTTGTATTGTGTCGGCGCCCTGCTTCTTCCACACTGGCAACTTGTTGCTGTTAAATGTTGAAACCATCCGCAAAGCGTCTGCCTTCAGAGGTTGCGGTTTTCTAGGTGCTTTACCGGTATCAGTTTCTTCCCACTGAGCCGCCACTTGTGAAAACTCTTAATACTAAATATTGTTTTACATGTGAAAGATGGACCCTTTGGTTGGTGTTTGTAATTAGTATTTATTTGTCCGGTAACCTGTGGTAACACGATTTAAAATCTTAACCCTTGAAATATAGTCTTCTCCGGCCTGTAAAATTTAGGAATCCACGGCATGTAGGTCAGAAGTAACAAGAAACTAATTGCCAGATTAGCACCTGGGTAGACGGTGGCTCGGACCCTCGGGCTGAGATTCACACCCCGACCGAGCTACGTTATGATGTTTATCGTTGTTCAAGTCGCATTTGTTCAGAGTTCGTCTCTTCATCTGTAAACTGAGCGGGCATAAAGCCAATCTTGCAGACGGTTTTAAGCAAGGATCAGAGGTAATGTTTGCAAAGTACTTACCACTCGGAGTTAATAAGTGATAGCCTTATCGTACATATTGGTTCAAATTTGGACTACTGAAACTAGATTCAAAATCAGTGAAAAGATTGATTAGAAATCAGTTTTTAGCAAAGCTATGTTCTTGCCCAAACAGATGGGTTCCCAGTAGCCAAGTTTACTTGACCTAGTCACAACTAATTTTCTGTCAGGGATAATCCTGACAAAGTACTTATTTTCATTTCCTCAGTGTGTAAAGTAATCCCCAGAACTGTTGTTCCAAAATGTATTTTGCCGGAATTAATATAATCGCCTGTTCAATTTTTGTCTCCCCGCCTCCAGTAGTTTACAGTAGACTGTAAACTTATTGAAATCAAGAACTATTTTGTTGACTTACATACCCCATTCCTGATATTTAGCAGGAATCCTATAAATATTGCCTAAATGACCACTTTGCCAGCGTCAAGTCTAAATCTCTGCAGGGCACCTTGCACCCTGTTGAAAGAGAATTTCCTCAAGCCAGGCAGATGTTAGTTCAGATCCCATCTGAGCCATGTCATAACCCTGAGTTATGGGCTGAATTGTGTCCCCTTCCAAAGTTCATATGTTGAAGCCCTAATCCCCAATACCTCAGAATGTAACTGTTTGGAGATAGGGCCGTTTCAAAGTTAAGTTAAAAAGACGCCATTAGGGTGAGTTAATCAATCTGACTGATGTCCTTATAAGAGGGAATTTGGACACCCAGACACTAAGGATGATTGCACAGAGGAAAAACCATGCGAGGACACAGGGAGAAGGGGGCCAGCTGCAAGCCAAGGAGAATTCAAGAGAAACCAAACCTGTCAACACCTTGATCTTGGACTTCTATCCTCTGGAGCTATGAGAAAATAAATGTGTTGTTTAAACCACCAATCTGGTATTTCGTTATGGCAGCCCTAGCAAACTGAGACATCCTAGGATCCTAGGCAAGTTTCTTCACCATTGAGAATCTGAATAAAATGGAGATGCCACTTCTTTTGTGGTTGCTCTGAGATCAGTGACTTAACATTAAACACCTAGTGGGTAATGGTGCTCAAATTAGTTTGTTGAGTGAACGAGGGGGAAAAACTCTGTGGGTAAAATTGAAATACAGAGTGTGACTGGATTGTAGATCACCTTGCCTGAGCCCCTCCAGTGTCTGGGAGAAGGCAAGTTGGGAAGTATTATAGCTGCTGCACCAGTTTGGCTTGATGATGGGGCTTAGTAGCGGGAAAAGTAACAGTTTCAGGATTTGATCATTTTTTACCACCTGAGAGCTGGGTAAAAACAAATAGCCAATGTGAACATTTCAGTACTACAAGTGCTTGTAAAACCAGAGCAACATTTCTTGAATACAAAATATTTTTTTAAGGAACAGCAACTAAGGAGTGTACATTTGATTTGTAAGAAATTGGTTCCTTTAGATGCTGTTTAAAGGGCTCTCCATCAAGATTCAGACAGGAAAATACACATCGTTTAGGCCAATAATAATAGTAAGCACTTAAAGAGCAATTCCTATCTACAAAGCACTGTTCTAAACACTTTACATGTATTAACTTATTTATTCTTCAAAACAATTCATAAAATAGATACTATTATCTCCCTTTTACCAATGAGGAAATATGCACAGGAAAAATAATCTCAACTCGCCCAAGGTGATACAGCTAGTTAGTGGAGAGCCGGTAATATGAACTTTTGTTGCTTCTATGGAGACTTCTGAGAAAAATTGACCAAGAAATTAAATATGACAGGAATGTTACTAATCTTGAAAGAGAAAGGTGCAGTCACTTGCTTACACATTCTGGAAAAGCAGTCCCTGTAAGTCTCGGTGTGCTCTTGATAACTGCCAAACTTGTAAGCCAAGTTATTAAGTGATTGGATATATTAAGACATTTATAAAAGTTGACTATGCCAATAAGCAATACGTATAAACTCATCCTCTTTTCCTAGATGTCACTATATTCTCTATTTTATGTTGCATTCATCTCCTTTCTTTACCAATCTCTTCTCTGAAATATTTGGCTGAACTATATGCAATTGCTGATATTCAACCATATCTGACCTACAAAAATTACAGTTTAATTTGGTTCAAGCTAAAGAATTAAGTTTTCTATTTCCTCTTATAAAGTCTTAACAAAAATCTAAAATTATAGATATATGCATATTGTCTCACTGATTATAAAAGTCAGATAGAAGATGTTTCTTATACTACTTAACACAGAATTGACAAATTGTCATGTACTTCAAACAAGATTATAAGGGTACTCCTTAAAACAAAGGTTCAAAACATTCTCATGATTAAAAGTAGAAAGCAAAACTTTATTGATGAAAACTTCTTAAAAGTTCCAGTATGAAGTAACAAAATCAACAACCTACAAATCTTTCAGTCCTTTGCATTTCAAGCAAAATATTCTCTTCAGAAAAATGCCCATTTCATAATATATATCCCCTTCTGTAGGCTAGGCATGTCTGAGTGGATAAATGGATATAAAATTCAAAAGAGAAGAAAATGAAAATATTTTAAAAAATAAAAATCTGAACGTTCTCCTTGAGGTGTATTACGATGTGGTTACCAACATATTCAGCACCTTGTAATAATCAAGTTACTGATTTGAGTCCCAGAACAGCCCCTGAAATGAAAGAACAAGAGATCCTAGTTGTTTGTGAGTCACAGGTTGGCAGCAGAAGAAAAACTGACAGCAACTGGAGAGGAGCTTAAATACATGAAATCCACACTTTCTGAACTATTTCACACTCACTTCAAGCAGCTAATTGTCTACATGTTTTTAAAAAGGAAAGAGCTCAGAGTCTGGAATACGGATAGTTGCCCTCTGAGTGGTGGGGTATTCCTAACACGTCCTTAATTCTGTTATCAACATATGACGCCATATGTCAACTAGCAGATCTCATCTCACAGGTTACCTTGGGTATAGAAACTTCAGATGCCACTTGTTCTTTTACTCTACCCCTAAAGCAAGGTTTATTGTAGACTTATGAGTCTTTCAAGACCTAAAGTTCTTGTCAGCATTTGACAGTAACATACCAAGAAAGTCAAGAGTACCTGAATCGATGCACTAAGTCACCCATCTGCACCAACAGAAAAGATCAGTATCTTGAGTCTTTTCTCTTTTGCCTCTTTATTGAGAATCCTGAGAAAGTTGATCAGGAAAAAAATGAGGCAGGCAAGATACCACTACAAGTAAAAGAATTTCTAGACTCAATAAGTCATTTTAAATGAGCTTTAACCGCTAGAGAAAAACTAGAAATCAACAGCCCCAATTTGTTTGGGCAGATACTTAGTACCTTACATTTTGAGCTTGGGAACAAAACTGCAACAAATATCTGGGGGTCATGTCATAAGAAATCACTTCATGCTTAAGTATTTCAAATCGTGATGCTATTGAGTGAAATTGTGTTTGATTTGTTTATGTGTAATTTTATTGGACTTTGTGAAACTGCCCAGAATGTTTATATACTCTTAACTTTTAAAAGGACAAAAAAACTCTGCGCTTATCTGGTTATATACCGGAAATCACCCATCATAATCATATACAATCTTATTTACTGGAGAAACTACAAGGTTATGTGTTGTACCACAAGATATGTTCCTATTTAATACAGACTTAAAATCTTGTACTGCCTTGATGCAGTCCTGTATAGACAAGCTGCGTGAATAACACAAGTCGTCAGTATGCAGCATGGTCAGTCGTTCCCATCGTAATCACTGTAACCCTGGTAACCACTGTTCCTTCTCTCATGGATACTTGACATCTTTTTCCATGTCAAGTCCTGATGGAAACTAGCGCTAAAAGACCGGCCCAGACGCCCATGCTGCTTCTTGGAGATATTGTCCTCACTCTCAGATTTGGCAATTCCCTGGGCATGTGTTGAAGGTTGTGATTCTTGCCTAATTGTTCCAAATGGAAAGTTCCAAAGGCCAAATCTTTGCCAGTTAAGTCTCTGGAATGCTATGATGCAATGCAAATTTCCTCCAACCTGGGAAAAAAAAAATGTTGGGTTCAGAAAATGATAGGAAATTAATTATACTAATATGTGGGTTCCCATGAATTCCCTTATTTTTCCCCCTTCACCTGCATCAAAACAGGGCTGATCCTTTGATTCATAATCAGATCACATTATCCTGCATCTTTCCTGACCAGCTGCCTTTACAAAAATATAACAATGCCCACAGGAGGCAAAACCCCTTCCCCCCATATGCCTGTCTACCACTCACACACGCTGTACCCGCCCAAGTTGACTAATCCAAACACCAAGATCGTTCCTCTTCCTCTCCCTCCTACGCATTCTTCGTATGATAGTAGGATAATATGGACGGGATGTCTACTCAATCCACAGAACATACCATTCCCTGAGAACCACCCCCAGCAGCCTTGTTGGTACACATGGCTCTGCCCCATGGCCACAGTTAATCGCCCTGGGAGTGAACACCTGACCCAAGCTGGGCCAAGACTACAGAACTGGGCTGGAGGCATGCCAGTCTTAGTCTCGACCGTTCATCTGAAAGGGAGACCTAAGTTGAAAGATGATCTTCGGGAAGTAAATAGACAAATAGACAGCTAAGAACAACACAACTCCCAAGAGAATAAGACAGACTAGCTCCCTGGCCCCTGCTAACATTCTCTTGCGTGGTACCAGTTCCCCCTGAATCCAGGCTAGACTTCTTAACCTTTCCTTTTGAAGATACCCCTGTGTCCTTAAAGTAATTTTCACTTTTCTCTCTAAAATGGTCTGAACTGGGTTTCTGTTATTTACAACCTAGAGTGCTGGGTAAAATAACTGCATTTTGGCCAGTTGAGAAATACTTTGAAATACAATGGTGTTCTTACCTTCTTTGTTTTTCGATACTGCAGCCCCCTCTCTAAGTGCCGGATATCTAGATATTCTGGATTTTGAGTGTTTAGATCAGTAACAATATCCGCCCACCTATTGTTAAGGAAGATACAGCACAGTTTTCTTTAAGTTCAAAATACTATTGTAATGGAACTTTTCACATGAGCAATTTGCTACAAAAGCGCCATGGCAATAATTCTCTTATCACAGGATTGCTGCATCCAATAAGCTTTCATAAATCCTTGTTTTTATGACAATTCTGTTTATCCAACTATTGCCAAGGTTAAAAGTGGTTACTTTGCATATGAAATAACTATATATCAGCCTGTTAGATGACATCCTGCAGGGTAACATAGAAACATTCGATATTTCCTTTTTAATTGGAGTCAAGTACATTTTCAAAAGATGTATAAGTTAATATGTCTTTACTCACAAACAACATGATTGATTGTATAGAAAATCCAAAGCAATTTGTAACTGCTTTGGATTGCAAAACTATTACTAAAACCAATAAGTGAATTTGGTAAAGATGCAAGATTTAAGTCCTATATAGAAAAATCCATTGTATTTTTGTACACTAACAGAAAATAATTGGGAAATGAAATGTTTTAAAAATCAATTTGCAAGAATAATATTTAATATCTTGTAATAACCTATAATGGAAAATAATCTGAAAAATATATATATATATAACTGAATCATTTTGCAGTACACCCAAAACTAACACAACATTGTAAATCAACTATACTTCAATTAAATAAATTTACAATAGCATCAAAAAATATACACACTTAGGGAAAATTTTAACAAAATACATATAAAACTCTATGCTAAAAATACAAAACATTGCTGAAAGAAATTAAAGCTCTAATTAAGTAGATATAGTCTATGTTCATAATGGGAAGACTCCATATTGTTCAGATGTAATTCTCCCCAAACTAAACTATGGATTCTATGAATTCTACTCTAATCAAAATTCCAACAGGCTTTTTAGCAGAAATTGAAAAAAGGGGGGAGAGGGAAGGAGTTAACATACTTTTTGCAGTGAATAGCAGGATGTTTTCTACTTGATTCTCCAATTAAGATCCAATATTCTACTTCTTGTGGTGAGAGGGGGCCCCTGCTAAATTAAAGATACATTCACAGTAAGCTTCATAAAGTCATTCACCTCCTTGAAAATACTGCTTCAATTATACACTGATAAAAGATACACTGAAGTTTATGCATAGATAGCAGTCACCAACACTAGAATAGATATTGGAGTTTAGGCTTGAACAAATATCTGAAGGCCATTAAAGAGAAAGCATAAATTAAATTTAGGTTTAGAGGGCTTCCCTGGTGGCACAGTGGTTGAGAGTCCACTTGCCAATGCAGGGGACACGGGTTCGTGTCCCGGTCTGGGAAGATCCCACATGCGGTGGAGCTGCTGGGCCCGTGAGCCATGGCCGCTGAGCCTGCGCATCCGGAGCCTGTGCTCCGCAGCAGTGAGAGGCCCGCATACCGAAAAAAAAAAAATTTAGGTTTAGATCCCCTCTTACAAAATATAGGGCTAAAAATCCACCTCTCAGCATTTAGGAGGAAAAAAAAAAATCCTAGCATGCTACCCGCCAGTACCCTTAAGCTACACTTCTTTCAGTTTGCATTCAAAAAGTTTCAAAAGGCATCCTAAAAATAAAAAAAGCAGCAATACACCTGTAGAACTTTTAAACATACTGACACCCTAACCCCACCCCTGGAAACTCTAATTCAAGTAGGTGTAGGGTGGAGCACAGGGAAGTATTTACACAGCTGTAAAAGCATCTCAGGTGGTTCTTAGGTTCAGGCAGAGGTGAAGAGCTCTCCTCTAAAGGGGGCCAAGTAGGAGTACCTACTTCTTCACGTTTTACATTTGACAGGTGTCTGGAGTAAGGTGAAGTTGCAGGATCAAACTATAGAAAAAAACCACAATAAACCCCACAGCCAGAGAGATGAATAGGACACTTCAGCGTCTGGAGAGACACCGTGGTTTTTCTCTTGCTTCTCGTTCACAAAAATACAACGTCCAGCTTCCCCACCCAAAGGCCGCATGGCCTCCAGCCTCAAAGAACCCATCCTACCCCAGATGACCAAGCCACGTTCTCCCAGCCTGACCTTCAGCCCTCGCTGAGAAAGCAATGCTGCCTGTTCTCCTTCTCATTCACCAATGCCACCCACCCAGATAGAACAAACCAGAACTCAGCTGGGTGAGGATAACTGTGCCTATCAATCAATGCTTCTACCCAGAGTACTCATGGCTTCTGTTTTCAACATTCTCAAATAGGACACTTCTTCCTTTGCTTTCAACTACGCTGGCATTATCTCAACCCCATCAATAAGAAAACTTGCTAAGGAGGAAAAAAAGTATTAACATTCAGTCACCCTCTCTTATTTACAGGCTGTCTCTTCTAAAACAATACAAGTTTACCTGGAAGTAGACATACATAGTTAATAAAATAGAAACTTTGGATCAACAAAGGAACAAATATAACCATTAGGGTAACATGGTTCCTGATATTAGAAATAAAAATTGGCTGCAGGCTTCCTGGTAGCCAGGACAAAAGGGGAACCCTGATAAATTTCATGTTAGTCACCATAAGAAAGGAAATGCTTTTTAATGTACTCAGTTGCGACAGTCTTCTTGACACTAGACTCCACAGTACATTTTCCCTGTGGGATCCTGGATGAGATCACTGAGACATAATATGTAAAGTCCTTTGCAGCCGTTTTATAATAAACATAAAAGTGATTTTTCAAATGGCTTTCTCTTTTCATGACTCTAACAATAGTATCTAAGTGGATAATGTAAAAGCACAATTAACCAAACAATTCCGCAGACGATTAAGCTACTATGTTTAAAAGACTAGTCTCAGTTGATGTAAGGAAAGCAAATCACGAAGTCTTCCAATGTCTAATCAACCAAATATTTCTTAAATGCTTTCTACAATATATTTTCCTGGTGGAGTATCCACATAAAATACAGAAATGCTTACCTGAATGCTTTATTAGCTTTAACAGGGGTTGCTTCAAAGCCAATTGGACAAAAATAATGATTTTGACAATGGTAGATATAAGCTAATGATTCATCTTTCAATCCATGAGTTAATTTCGACAAGGCCCCAGAAGCTACAAAAAACAAAAACAAACCAATTGAGGGACCATAAAGCACTATCTATGCTTTATACAAACAACTAGTTAAGGACTCAAAGACAGAAAAGATATTACTTGGAACACATGGACGTTGCTGGGGAAAAACAATGAAAAGCTATCTAAAGGTTAAAAAATAATTAATGGATTTCAGTTTTACCCTTTAGACTGAAATTCAGGCAAACTGAATAGCAAACTAAAAAACTGAAAGTCCTTGCTTACCCAAACCTTCAAATAGCATACATGCTTGTCTACAAAATTTAATTACCATGTAAAACCTAATACCTAGTGTATATAGCAATGGTCTCAACCCCTCTGGTTGTACACATCTGTCACTTGAAATTTCTGAGTAAGCATGCCCATTATAAGCATGTTTGTTTATAAGCTTTGTACATGTACTACTGTACTAATATGTCTTTATAAAAGATACACAAAAAGTAGACATTTTTAATTAGATTAAAATATAAACATTCTAATACATTCTTCCCGTACCACAAGGATCACCTTGCAGCTGCCATAATGCGGACATCCAAATCTGAAGACCACTGAGGTATATGGATAAATATAAACTCCAAACAAGTTCCAAAAATGAAAACTTTTCCCCACTAACACACACTTCAATCCCTTCTACAAACCAGAGGAAAGACTTTCACAAGCCAAGTGATAAGAACATCTTAAGAGACGGGCTGGTAGTACCACAGCATCCTCTTAATAACTGCTTCTCCTTGTATATTTCCCATGGCTGCATATATTACTTATGAAGTAATTTCAAAAGTATTACCATAAGAAACGAGTTTTCACCAGCACTAAATACTTAAAGCCATTAACTGAGGTTTCATTAACTTGCATCTCCTGGAAGACACTAAATTATTCATGAACAAATAGCCCATTAAGACTGGAAATCCTGAAAATGGTTTAAGTCGATGAAAGCTTGCAAGTTATGGTTTTTCCGATTGACTTTCTGGCCACTGAAATAGCTGAAGACCAAAAGTGGCAGGTCAACGGCTGTAGAAGAGCCAAGGAGGCGGGACCCCGCCCCGACTTCTGCAGATACAATTTGTGAGTTCCAAGGAGACAGTAATATTTCTGTCTTAAACTCTTTCTCCAAGGTTTCAGCTTGGCCTTCCCCACAGATATTTACTTCATGGCGTACCGCCAGAGCATACCTGCACACAAGGCAATCTGTTCTACTAAAATCTCTATTTCATAAGGATAAATAGGTCTTTCTGCTGTTTTGGGTTAATTTTCCCAGATGAGTTAAAAACTGACATCCAAGGGCAGCTCTAAATGAAGAATGATAAGACCTAAAATTCAGAAGATGGTCAATATTTCATTTCCGTAGTTGAACTTGATTGTAGAGATGTTTCAGTATAGTAAGCGAATGTAAATAGATTTAGACTCCTCCTAAATTCAGTAAATACTAAAGATGTTTATACACATAAGTGGTCTAGAAAGAACTCTTGACATCTTTTTAAAATTGTGAAAATGCCAAGTAAAAAGTTATCCGAAATAACTAAAGCTTTTTAATGAAAGAACTTTATTGTAACTTCCTAATGGAGATGTTTAAATATTTCACACTTTCCTCCTTAAGTCAAATGTAACACAGAACAGCTGATTGCTGTGATTATGAACAGTAGTCACATAAATATACTAGAATACATCCAGGGGCAAATGAGATAGTTATGAACATTTGCTCTCATTAATATTCACAGTATTTCATCTGCTACAAATACTCTAGGACCAAGTCCTAGTTTTCTAGAGGACAGAGGTGGTGTTTCTTCTTTGGAGTAATTATCATGCTCCTCAAGGATGTTTCTTCTTCTTACTTCAAGGTTACATGACAACATTCTGATGGATTTAGATTAGGAATCAGCGAACTTTTTCCTAAAGGGCCAGTTAGTAAATGTTGGAGGTTTGTGGATCGTGGGCAGTATGCGCACTACTCAACTCTGCCACTGTAGCTGAAAGCAGCCACAGCCCAAAGCAGCCAAAGGCCATGTGTAAGCAAATGGATATGTCTTTGTGCCAATAAAACTTTACTCACAAAATGGGCTGCCGGCTCATGGGCTGTTGTTGTTTGCAGACCTCTAATTTAGATCAATAATTTTCAAACATATTTTGAGATGGAATCCCTTCTGCAAGGGAAATTTACATGCCAGCCCAGTCCATAACAGGGATCAAAGCAGAGTTGCTGTGGCCAAAGAGGAGGTATAGGGAATCTAGGTGCCCACCCCTTGCTCCCCACCAGCCCGAGGCAAACTCAATTGAGCACAGATTGAAATTTGCGCACTGAATTTCCTATCAATGGAAGGAAATTCCTATCTGAATTTCCTATCAATGGAAGGAAATCCCCATCTGAATTTCCTATCAATGGAAGGAAATTCCTATCTGAATTTCCTATCAATGGAAGACCACACTCTTTATAAAGAAGCTGAATAGCATCTCTTTAGAAAGACTGCAGCAGTAGTTCTCAAACTAGACCACAAAGGGCTTGTTAAATAACAGATTGCTGGTACCTACCCCCTCGGTAACTGACGCAGTAGGTGTGGGGTGGGGACCAAGAATTTGCGTGTCTAACAAGTTACCAGGTGATGATGATATTCATCCAGGGGCCACATTTTGAGAGTCACTGGTCTAAGATTAAGAGGAAATTTTCATTTAACTCAACTCAGGAAGTAAATTATGAGCATCTACTAACTACAACAGCAACCACAGGGAAACAAAAGATAAGGAATGCACAGTGCCTCAAGCTGCCCTCATAAAACAAGTAACTTTGATATAGGGTGGAAAAGGACAGTACCACAAAAAAAGGGTGTAATTCAAAGGAGAAAGCACACATCAGGTTTGAGGAACCAAGAAGGGGGTGGCATCCAAGACAGAACATAATCAAGTGGCAGCATTTCAACAATCCAGACAGAGGAAAGAGCATGAGGAGAAAACAAAACCACTGCAGGAGAGGGATGGAATCAGGGAACAGCGTGTAGCCCAGTTCAGAATGTAGGGCACGATAATGTGGAGAGGCCTACAGTAGGGCAGCCCCCAGAATTTCAGGGTAAGGTCAGAAAAAGATCACCCTCTGAAATAAAAGACAGTAAAGACAATATTTAATACATTAAGCTAGTCATCCAAGAAAGTGGTTCTATTTAGGAGAAGACATATAAATGTGTTACAGATGGAAGCTAAATTCAGAACGACGTTGAGTCTAGACCAGAGTATATCGAAAAATCTGAAACTTAAGAGACAGAGCAACCACTACCAAACGCAGAGCCATGATGTGCATGGTGTAGAGAAAGCAGAACAAACTAGAATTAGCCAGGCTGCTGTACTGTGAAGAACAGTATATGTCCTGAGCGGCCGAGAGAATCCTGGTGCTTTTGATAGTGTATTTCTCACCCTCAGTTAATATATTAACATTCTAACATTTTTTGAGCTTGTTTAGTACAAGTCAGTTTTGTAAAGGCTTATCATCTATAGAAGAACTCCAGAGAACTCTAAAAGAACTCATTAGGATGTATTTTTATACCCTCAAAGACAAGGACCAGATTCTGTAACCCAGCAACATAGTATCATCCTGCAAGGCTCCTACTCCCTTGACATCTTTTAAATCCAACTGGTATGTAGAGGACAGCAGGGAAAGACCAATCTGTTCTTGCCTGGAATGATGCTAAGGAGTTTAGGCTTTAAGCAAGCACTAGAGAGCTCCCAAAGTAAAAAGGGATATATTAGCACCACACGTCGAAAAAATTTATCCAGCCTTGTGTCTAATATGAACTGGAGAAAACCAGAGAATGAGGAAAACAGAATATGAACGCACAGTCCACCCAAGATGCATTAAGACACTGTAGTTAACTGGTAGCAATGGCCAGGGTGTGGGTATACATGAGTTATGTCAGGATAGGGCAGAGGTAGATATTCTTGGCTAAGCAAATATAAGAAGTTACAATATCTACCAGAAGAATAAAAATGAAATACATGAATAGTAGTGTAATTTTCAAGCTAGGTATTAAAAACAAATGAATCTAGACATCCTTGGTAGCTAAGTGAACCAACAGTTTGAAGTTACTCAAATAATAAAATAATAATAATACAATAATAGGAAGTGAATAATAAGTGAACCAATAGGTTGGAGCTAACATTGGCAACTTCTGGCACAAATTTTTATTATGAGTAATTACATCTCTAAAGAAAATACTTCAACTCATATTCATAGTCAAATCTGTTAATTCTGTCTTTATTCCAGGAGTGAGCTCAGTTTACATTTCCTGAAGGCCCACTGGAAATAAGCATGTCAATCAGCAAATAGGGAGTTACGAAGGAAGCGTAGTCGCCAGGAAAACTTAAAGCCTGTTGTGGGAAACAGGCCTGATATTCCTTAAAAAAAATCTAAACCACAACAACAAAAGATACAAAGTATTTTTTTTAATGCACACTAACAACTAGCAATGGTTTTCACTACTGAATATCCCAGAGACAAATGAGAAAAGCCTATCTCTGCAACTCTTTCTTCTACAATGAGAGGGAACAGAAAAGACTTCTGCTTGACACAGGCAATACCCTCCCAACTCTGAACACAATCAGAAGTCCCAGGGTCACACATGCAAGGCCAGGGGGCATCAAAGGGCTATTGAGAGCACTCCCTACGGTCAAGGAGACGGGCAGACACATTAAAAAGATGCAATGTAGGGCTTCCCTGGTGGCGCAGTGGTTGAGAGTCCGCCTGCCGATGCAGGGGACACGGGTTCGTGCCACGGTCCGGGAAGATCCCACATGCCGCGGAGTGGCTGGGCCTGTGCATCCGGAGCCTGTGCTCTGCAACAGGAGAGGCCACAGTAGTGAGAGGTCTGCGTACCGCAAAAAAAAAAAAAAAAAAAACAGATGCAATGTAATATAAGGCTGCACACTCCAAATGCTAAACAACAGATGCAAACAATCAGAACTACAGGAATTAAGAGAAATCCAAGCATCAGAGATAAGACAGGGCTTGCAAGGGACCACTGATTCTTGAAGCGGAAGACAAGAATATTCCAAGGGGGAAGCAGATCAAATATCCTTCAGGAAATACGCATAGACAAAGAGACAGCAAGGAGTGAAGGGTTGTAATGGGGACGATGAACACAGGAATCAAACTGGGAAAATATAGTATTGAAATTTATTTTAAAAAATTACAGCAACCATTCCTTTCCCCTCCCAGAAAAGAGGGGGTGGGGGGAGAGAAGAGCTTGTTTATCCTATTACTCGAAGGAAAAACACTGAGGTATGTTGGAAAGTATATTCTTTCTTAGTTTCTAATTGTCTGATCAATTGCTGAGAGAGATTGTGTTGACAGCCTCACTGGAAACAAACAAAAAAAATTACACACCATATAAAGCCGCGCTTCCCACGAAGACAGGCCCCCCTGCAAATGCACAGAGTTCAGTTAGGAAGAATAAAACCTAACATTTATTGAGTCCTTACTCTGTGTCAAGCAAGGTGTCAAGTGTATTACAAATATGTCTCCTTTTATCTTCACAGTGACCCCATGGGGTGGCTCAGTAAGTGAGTGTTTACGTGCCTTGTTCAAGGTCACAAAACCAGTATGTGCAGAAACCAACATATGAACTCCAAGTTTGCCTGACTCACAACCAACTTGATAGACCTGCTAAAGGTCAACAGAGATATACCCTATTCTTTGTTCACTCCTTGATTTTGATAAACCATATACCCTCTCTGCTGACAGACTCCCTGCTTGACCAAACTTCAGTTAGGCATCTCTGAGCCCTCTCCTCAGCTAGGCTGGGATCTTGGGCTTCTGCGTCCATCCTTGCTGAATCCAGTTTTAGCAAAATTCCTGCTGAAATCAGTTTAGAGAGAATCCCCCCACCCTGAATACCTGATCAACGTCCTCACCCTTCACCCTTGGCCTGCCTGTCATAAGAATCCTGTTAGGCCAATTTAGCAAGATTCCCCACAGCCCCACCTTGATGTCTCCTCTTAATAACTTTCCATCCACGGAACCGCTCACTTTGGGAGTTGGCTACAAATTCCCAGCTGTCTTTGTTGTATTCAGGGTTGAGCCAGATCTCTCTCCCATATCCCAGTTCTGCGTTACAACAGTCTTCAGTAAAGTCTTCCTTACCCTTTTAACAAGTGTCAGAATAAAATTTTCAAGTATCAGAATAAAATTTTCTTTAAAATTTTCCTTAACACTGTATTGTAGGTTTCTGATTGTAAAGTCAAAAGATGACTGTGAAGGGGCTTCCCTGGTGGTGCAGTGGTTGAGAGTCCACCTGCCGACGCAGGGGACGTGGGTTCGTGCCCCGGTCCAGGAAGATCCCACATGCCGCGGAGTGGCTGGGCCCGTGAGCCATGGCTGCTGAGCCTGTGCGTCCGGAGCCTGTGCTCCGCAACGGGAGAGGCCACAACAGTGAGAGGCCCGCGTACCGCAAAAAAAAAAAACAAACAAAAAGAAAAAGATGACTGTGAAATTTTAAAAATGGAAATTGTCAAATAATTCAAATTATTTAACTAGCGCATAACTAAAACAATCCTTAGGATCGACTCCAAAACTCTCTGTTATAATCAAGACCCTTCTAAAATAGAACTTTGTCCCTTTCATAGTCCATTGTCCTGTTGTTATATGTTATTATGCAGGTCTGACATCAAATATTCTAAAATCCTTGCATTCCCTTTTAGGAAGAGGAACTGCAAATTCCATGCCGCTTCCTGAAAGGGTTTTAGTAGCAGGCAAGTAAGCACATGCGCACACGCGCGCGCACGCACACACACACACACGAACACCATGGACCCAAACAATACAATGTGTTAAAGTAGTGTTTATGACATGCCTTGAATCTTTAAAAGTTTTTCATGCAAAGATGAAAAGAGTTAAAATATTAAACTGTATATTGAAAAGTGGCCTACATATTACTATTATCTATTATGGTTTCCCCTTGGATAAAGAGTGATAGACTGTATTTTGGATTTACATCATGTGCCATGAATCAAAACCAATCTTCAAGATGGATCCTAAAGCGTGTGTGTGTGTGTGTGTGTCTGTGTGTGTGTGTGTGTAAATCTTCTATATGTTTACTTACCAGTTTCTCCAGCTGTTTTATTCTTCCCATGAGGCTTATATAGAACATACGAGCATCCTTTTACGTGGAAGTGGTCGTTAATTTGTCTAAACCACCTGAAAATAACAAGAAGACTCGCTCATAGCAACAGTTCCATAACAAAGAAGGCACTATTCCAACTCCAGAGAAATTCAGGCAGAGCCCAAGTCTGGCATATCTACCAGAGGTTGGGCCCAAACAGTTGGATGCATGGTTTACTATCAATGCACATCTACAGCATTATTATTTTGCAGAACTAGAAATAAGGTATTGCTTCTAAGCGAGGGCTTCGTACCTCATAAGTGTCGTATTTCCAGTGAAAGGGCCGAACCTAATATCCTCAAACGGGGGTTGAAAACCCAAAATATGTAAAGCTTCTTCTTGGGTGATAGCTGGAAGACTACGAAAGAAATATTGCCTTTCATTTCACAGTTCCAATCATATGCAAATATAACCTGTCTCAATGTTACTGTGTCTGTCTGATTTGCAAACAATTTTAGTAGTATTTTTCATTTTTATTTTATCAAAAATAATGCATGCACATATTTTTAGCTAAAAGGCCTAAAACAAAATATGGCAGTTTTTCCCCAATTTATGAAAAATCTGTTCTTAAAAATCTTCCATTATAGAAAAAGCAACACCAAATAACTTTTGAATTTGGAGTTGAGGGATACCACTAAATTAATATACTTACTTTCCAGCTCCCATTGTGCTATATAAGAAATTCCAACAAGAAATTAATGAGGAGATACCACAAGAAGTCTTATACTGTGGTCGGCTTATGCAGTACCTGAGAAAATAAGACTGTTTTCACTTGAATGAATACAAAATATGCATACAGAAATAGAACACTCATGGCAACTGAGTGTGTTACATAATGAAAACTTTGATCATTTAAACCACCAATGTAAAATCTTTATTCATTTAAAGTATTTTCATATTTATTCAACACATTATAAATGCATAATGACAATAAATCATGTATTTTAAGAATGATGGCTAAGTATGACTAACTATTAGTTAAAGTGGATGTTACCCAAGCCAATGGAAAATAATGAAAGATACATAAATTTAGACACCAACGATTAAAATTTCGATGTAAACTCCTAGTTGAGCTACACATATGATTATTTGCAACTTCAGTTATAGTTCTTTATACAGTGTGAATATTAACCCCTTATCAGGTATGTGATCTGCAAATGTTTTCTCCCACCTTGTAGGTTGCCTTTTCACTTTGTTGATTATTTCCTTTGACGCACAGAAGTGTTTAAGTTTGATGTAGTCCCATTGGTTTATTTTTTCTTTTGTTACCTGTGCTTTTGGCATCATACCCCAGAAATCACTGCCAAATCCAATGTCATGAAGCTTTTCCCCTATGTTTTCTTCTAGGAGTTTTATAGTTTTAGGTCCTACATTTATGTCTTTAATCAATTTTGAGTTATTTTTTGTGTATGATGTGAAGAAAAGGTCTTAAAAGACCTTTTAAGAGGTCTTTTAAGGTATCCCTCATTCTTTCACATGTGGGTATCCACTTTTCCCAGCACCATCTTCTGAAGAGACTGTGCCTTCCTCATCCTGTGGTCTGAGCACCCTTGCAGAAGATTATTTGCCTGTTTACATGAATGTCTATTTCTGAGCTCTATTCTGTTCCACTGGTCTATATGCCTGTCTTTATGCCAGTACCACACTGTCTTAGTTACTGTAGCTTTGTAATATGTTTTGAAATCAGGAAGTGTGTGGCCTGTGTTGCCCTCCTGCAATCACCACCTTCCCTGTAATTCACTAGAGGCAGTGTCCTCAGCTGGTATCTAGGGGATAAGCTGGAATCTTGGTGGCAATCAGCACAATGTTTCCTTCTGCAACCTTCTCTGCATTTCTGTAGTGCTAATCTGGATCTCCACAAAGAACCCAGATTCTTCCCCACTGACTCAACGGCTCATACCCTTAGATCTAACCAAAGAGTCACCAACCAGTTTGGGGTCATCCATGAACTTTAAAGAAAACTGCATTGTTTGAGGCCAGCCGTAATCTGTGAGTTCTTGGCGTCTCCTTTCTGTTAGTCCAGAATGCACAGGATTTGAAAAATGTATTAGAGCCTATGGTTTGGGTATGATGCTATTTCTTTGCTTCAGGGAAGATAGAGGTTTCCACATTTTTCATTTTGCTCTTATTGCTTTCATGGGTTTGAGGGAAGGAGTGGAGTAAAAAGACCTTACTCTGTCATATTTTAATCTCCCCCTTCCATCTTAAACACTTCTTCACAAATCCTTGGGAATCAACCCTAGGCACTTTTAAGATTTTTCACATTTTTTCATCAATCCAAACTTGTTTACTGGTCTTGCTCATGACCAGCTTAAAGCTTTTACCGACATTCTACTATCTTCTGTGGGTCTTTCCATTCCATCTCTAATCTTGTAATATACTCTGGGAAATAAGCTTGCGATCCTGGTAATTTTTCCCCCTCGATTATTTCTTCTATCTGTCCTTCCTCATCCAAGTCTTTATGTCCTCACATATTATGCTATTAAATATAATTACTCATATATGTGGTTATAACAAATCTTAAGTCTAAGGGATTCAGAGCAAAATGCGCAAAGCCTCGCTCCAAAAAAACTAAAATTAATGTTTTTGATTTGTGTCTCTTCTCCAATACACTCTACATACTAACTATTGATACTAACAATTTATCTTTGTAAAATAACCTTTTGTTAAGAAATCATCAATGGCTTATCTCTACTCCAGAAAAAAGAATCTAAATCCTTAGCCTGATATCCAAGAACTAGATTGTGACGTGTGTTATAAAGAAAGAACATGGGGACTTCCCTGGTGGCACAGTGGTTAAGAATCCACCTGCCAATGCAGGGGACACAGGTTCAAGCCCTGCTCCGGGAAGATCCCACATGCCGCAGAGCAACTAAGCCTGTGCCCACAACTACTGAGCCTGCGCTCTAGAGCCCATGAGCCACAACTACTGAGCCCATGTGCCACAACTACTGAAGCCCGCGTGCCTAGAGCTTGTGCTCTGCAACAAGAGAAGCCACCACAATGAGAAGCCCACGCACTGCAGCAAAGAGTAGCCCCCGCTCACCACAACTAGAGAAAGCCTGCGCGCAGCAACGAAGACCCAACGCAGCCAAAAGTTAATTAATTAATTTAAAAAAAAAAAGAAAGAAAGAACATGGACTTTGGAGTCCAACTCTCTTCAGTTTCAATACCACATCTGCATATTTGCTATGTGACACTGAGTAAGTTTCTTAGCTTCTCTGAGCCTCGCTCCAGACAGGCTGATCTACTTTTCATCACCAACCTGCCAGACACTTTCCCACCATCCGTTCAAAGACCTTTAGACCCTCCATCCCCTCAGATTTTCTCTCTTAAGACCCAGCTCCTCAGTGAAGCCTTTCAGTGATCATTACCGCCTCTCATATTGGTTGTTTATTCCCACCCATCATCTGACAAATTTCCTGAGATATTTTACATTTTCCACTGTTCTCAACTAGATTGGAGAACAAACACCCGTTTTGTACATCTCTGTATTCTCAGCCCAGAGTAAATGGTCCAATATTTATTAAATAAGTGAAAAAAATCTAATATTTCTAAAGCCTCACACAAAAGGATTTTTAAAACCTCAAATTATAGATCAGTAATATTTAAAAGCTATCACAAATTAAACATCTTTTTCTTTAGAATAGGAACTGTATGTTAAGGTCACCAAATGGCCCCAGTTGGTAAGTGAAAGATCTTATTAAAAGAATGCCAGTTAGTAAAGGCAAAAGAAATGATAGAATTTTGAAATTGCACCATTTTATAATAGGATTCGGGCAGGGGTCATCAATGGGTCTGGCTGAAACCACGAGGTGAAAAGTTGACGGTTACCTAGATGCTAACCTAATGCCACCGTCACCCCACTGATTACTTGATGGTTCCAGAAGAAAAAAGGGAACTTGACAATGTGGGCTAAGGCTGTTGCCACCTCCTTAATCCAGTAATCACTCTTAGGATCTCTAATATCAGATGACCAAACACCATGTACCTTCTGATGGGATATCAGGATGAAGGTCACAGGGCCACCTAGGCAGTATTATTGCCCAAAATGTTCAACCAGAATCTAATCAAGTCTTTATATCTAACTTCCGGTTTATAAGGACTGATGTTATATGAGTAATTTAGACCACCAGCAGGAAAGGAATCACACAAATTGGGGAAGAATCAGATGGGGAATGTTCTAGTTCAGAAGAGATTTATGGGCCACAACAAGCAAACACAATATGTGGTTCACGGTGGGTCCCACTCTGAACAACCAAGTGTGAAGACATTTTCGGAAAAATCTGGGAAATCTGAATTTAGCCTGGAAATGAGATGCTAAGGAAATATTGTTAACTTCATTAGGTATGACAATGGTACTGTGGTTAGGTAAAAAAAAGGTCAATTTTTAGAGATTACCATCGTCTGAGGTCTAATACTTTCCGTTGCTTAATATCTTCAAGAGGAGAATACTGAGGCCACTCCCTTTGATGTCTTCTTCCTTTCTTGTCTGAAGTTTTTTTCTTGGAAATTTGCTTCTTTCCATTGCCTAGAATACAAGAGTATAAAATGAAGTCAAATGAAGTAAGATGCCAAGGCAATACAATTAATTATGTAACAAAATATAAAAGTAACTAGGTCTGAAAATGCTATTTGCAAACATACTGAAGAAATACATGTATCTTCAAGAATACGCCCCTGCGTTAAAGAGAGACAGAGAGAATAAAAACACATTTAAACAACCATGAATGTTACTTCCTATCAGGTTCTTATATTCCAATTCCTGAGCTAGTTACTTAGCTAGTAAAATAATCAATCACAAAATGTTTTGCCACATCTAGAAAATAAAATTACCAACAGTAAAATATTTAACTAGACCACTTTCCAGAAAATGAAACCTTTCTATAAAACAATAAAGCCACATTAATGTAACTCTGTTGAGAAAGTAAAAGCAGTAGATCCAGTAATCCGATGATGTGATATTTAAAAATAATTCCAGGCCTACAGAGACCACAAAATGGATTAAGAATGATGCACATGGGCTTCCCTGGTGGCGCAGTGGTTGAGAGTCTGCCTGCCGATGCAGGGGACACGGGTTCGTGCCCCGGTCCGGAAAGATCCCACATGCCGCAGAGCGGCTGCGCCCGTGAGCCATGGCCGCTGAGCTTGCGCGTCCGGAGCCTGTGCTCCGCAACGGGAGAGGCCACAACAGTGAGAGGTCCGCGTACCGCAAAAAAAAATAAAAATAAAAAGAATGATGCACATAAGTACATTATTAAAATGCAACTTTAGCACCAGGAGCCAGAATGGAAAACAAAGTCTCCTTTCTGTGTGCAAGTATGTACACATGTGTGGGCACGTGCACACACACACACATCACACACATTCTCCAAAAGACACAGGGGGAGGGGAATTTGGGAGCCACACAAAAGGGGAGGCAAAAATGAAAGTGAGACTTTACACTCTTTAATTTTTATACTTTTTTATTTCCATCTAATCGATCACCCAGTCAAAAAATTATATAAATTAAAATATTATTAAATAACATCCAAGCCTCATTTCACTAAAACACCATTAACATTTCAGATAGCTACGTGCACTTTAAAATCTCTCACACATATCATATTTTAAACAAAATAAATCTGTTACAAAAATTAAATAAAAGCTAATATTTCATTTTAATGAGTTAGTCATAAATTATAAAACATAGATTATATAGATATATGCCTAGAAAACAAACATGGAAAAGGATCCATTTTATTCATTCTACAATGAAACAATTTAGCGCCCAAAACCAGCTGGAACCAACAAGGACTTACTGTATAGCACATGGAACTATATTTAATATTTTGTAATAACCTATTAAGGGAAAAGAATCTGAAAAAAATATATATATATATATACACACATATGTATAACTTAATCACTGTGCTGTACACCTGAAACTAGCATGACATAGTAAATCAACTATACTCCAACTTTAAAAAATACATTAAAAAAAACCCAGCTGGACCTCAGAAACTGTTGTTACACAGGGAATTTCTCTAATTTGTGTAAAATGGCGTAATATTGAACACTAGAAAAATCAAGAAACAAGGATTTTTTCCCCCTTCCCTTTAGTTATTCTTCCTAAGTCTTCACAGAAACGCAAAGTTTCTCCCAGAGCTGAACAACCCCTGGCAAACACGAGCAAAATCTCATTCTGACAAATTTCTTTCACTAATAAAATAAATCTTAGTGGGTGAGAAGATGGAAAATCTACTTTCCACCATTCCTTGAGATGTCTTCACTGTCCAATAATGACTTAATTCCCTAAGGAGTTTTCCAGCCACATAGATTTTTAGTGGCTAATGAAGCACAGTAACCTGTGACCTCAGCAGCTCATAGGGTCATCTGTACCCACCTGCAGTCCTCAAAGACTCACCTGAGCCTGCCCTCTGTTCTCTCCTAGCTTACTCCCATGAACCCTGGGATAAAAAAAAGTATATATGGTCTATATGAACATCCTTCATGACATCTCCACACTGCCAAAGAGAGAGCTGGTCCCACAGGCAAAATTCCAGTCAATTTGAGGAAGGAAGCTCTGTCAAAGTGGAAGCCACATTTGAGAGGGGAGCATAAAAGAGCAATGCCTGAACATTTTTATCTCCCCATCACGTCAGCTCCAGTAACCATTGTCCACTGCCCCTTGTTATTGCCATATTCCTTTTTCCATCCCTCACCCTGCTTACAACATACCCAATTTAGCTCCCAAACCAAAAATACACACACACACACACACACACACACACACAGACTGGCTTTTAGAGAAAGGTACCAGGATAGCAAATAAAAATAGAATACTCACCATCTTTTTGACTTAAATAACCACAGGACAGAGTTCCAGGCAATTACCGTCATTAGAACGTGAGGTTGGGGGGATCCCAGAAATAGGGCCAGAGAAGGGAAGAAGCCAAATTTGACCCAAATCTTAGGCTGACCCTTGAACTGTGCATGCACAGAGCAGAGCCCAAACAGTACAGCTAAGGCTAAAAGAATTGAACTGAGATTTGAGATGTCCTCAGAGGACAGAATTTGCAGCTTTAGTCCAACCAAATTAATTGCTGCTAAAATTTTAAAAGCAAACAAACAAATAAAACACTCTTTGGGGGACTATATCAGAATCCAAAATCACCATAACATTTCCACCATCCTGAATACAATCCAAAAGTACTGAACACGTGAGAAAACTGAAATATGTGACACATTCTCAAGAAAAAAGATAAGACCAACTCTGACATGACCAGCAGGTTAAGATTTTAAAGTGGGTATTATAACTATGCTCTGTGAGATGGACAAGGCGCTCTAGCAATGAATGAAAAGATAGCAAACCCAAGAAACTATTTTTTAAATGTAAATTCTAGAACTAAAGTAAACAATATCTTAAATAAACAATTCACTGAATATACTTGACAGCTATCTTTAAGAGACAAACTTTAAATATAAAAAGACACGGTTTGAAAATAAATGGACAGGGCTTCCCTGGTGGCACAGGGGTTAAGAATC
Source organism: Delphinapterus leucas (assembly GCF_059928025.1). NCBI lineage: Eukaryota > Metazoa > Chordata > Mammalia > Artiodactyla > Monodontidae > Delphinapterus > Delphinapterus leucas. Next base: position 8,921,745 of record NC_143146.1, read on the forward strand.
CGCCTGCCAAGGCACGGAACATGGGTTCAAGCCCTGGTCCGGGAAGATCCCACATGCCACGGAGCAGCTAGGCCCGTGAGCCACAACTACCGAGCCTGCGCTCTAGAGCCCGCGAGTCACAACTACTGAGCCCACGAGCCACAACTACTTAAGCCCATGTGCCTAGAGCCCATGCTCCACAAGAGAAGCCACCGTAATGAGAAGCCCGTGCACCGCAACGAAGAGTAGCCCCCGCTCACCACAACTAGAGAAAGCCCACGTGCAGCAACGAAGACCCAACACAGCCAAAAATAATAAATAAATTAAATAAATAAATTTTAAAAAAAGAAAATAAACAGACTGAAAAAGATAGACCATGCAAACATTAGTCAAAAGAAAGCTGGAATAGCTATATTAATATCAAACAAAGTAACCTTCAGAACAACAAATATTGCCAGGAATAATGTGGGATGTTTCATAATGAGAAAAGGGTTAATTCAAGAAGAAATAAAAATCATAAATGCGTGTGTACCTTATAACAAGGCTTCAGATTACATGAAACAAAAATCAACACAATTAAATGGAGAAAAGACAGCTCCACAATCATAGTTGGAGACTTTTAACACCCCATTTTCAGCAATTGTTAGAACAAGACAAAAATTAAGTAGCAACATAGAAAATATGAGCAACATTTTCAAACACTTTGATCCAGTAAATATTTAGAACACGACACCCCACAACTCCAGAATGCACCTTCTTTTCAGGTGCACGGGGAACATTCAGCAACAGAGACCATATGCTGCCTCGGGAAACAAGTCTCAGTACATTTAAAAAGACTGTGAGCTTAGCACAGGGAGCTATACCCAATACTTTGTAATAACCTATAAGGGAAAAGAATCTGAAAAAGAATATATATATATATATATATATATCTATCTGAATCACTGTGCTGTACACCTGAAACTAACACCACATTGTAAATTAACTATACTTCAATTAAAAAATAAAACAAGACTGAGGTCATATGTCCTCTGGAACTAAATTAGAAATCAGTACTTAGAAAAGCCCTAAATACCTGGAGATAACATAGCATACTTCTAAACAATCATGTATCAAAGAAGAAATAACAAAGGAAATTAGAAAATACTTCAAATTAAATGACAATAAAAATAAAGTGTATTAAAATTTGTGGACTGCAGCTAAAACAGTACTGAGTGAGCAATTTAGAGCATTAAATACTTCGGTAGAAAAGTCTTGAATCAAGAGGTTAGAAAATGAAGAACAAATAAACCCAAAGTAAGTAGGAGGAATGAAATAATAAAGATCATAAATCAATGAAATAGAAAACAGACAATTCAGAAAATTAGCAAGCTAAAGCTGATTATTTGCAAAAGACAAACAAAACTGATAAACACCCAGCTAGGAAAAAAAGAACATAAACTACCAGCATCAGGTATGAAAAAGGAGTTATCACTAAAGACCATACAGGTGTTAGAGGGAGAAAACAGACTGTTAGAAACAACTTTACATCAACACCTTGATAACGTAGATGAAACGGACAAACTAAACTGACAGAATTGATGGGAATCAAAACAACTCCATAATCATAATTAGAGATTTTTAATACCCCTCTGAAAACCCCTCAAAAAACAGGAAGAGAGAACACTTCCAAACATGTCTTAGGAGACCTGCACAGACATTATGAAAAAAAAATTATAGACCGATCACCCACAAATAGAGACACAAAGTGAAATCCCCGGACACCGTGAGAATTACAAATTTACATAACATTCTGTAAAACAAGTTGATTTTGCAAATGAATGAGTAGACAGAGGTTTTACAAAACGATCAGAGAAGCCTAGAAGTAAAGTACAAACCTGACTTCTGCCTCTTTCTAGCTGTGCAGTTGTGCCCAAGCAATGTATCCCCTCTACGTCTCCATTTCTTCACCCATAAAATGAAGACAACAGTACCTACCTCACAAAATTCCTGTCTTACTGTGAGTTCAAAAGAAAAAAGTGGAGAGCATTAGCATCTGCTCCAGAACCACCACATTGTAATTGTGAAGGTTGTACACTACACCCTCTTAAACTGGGCAGTGCACAACCTACTCAGTGGTACCTGGAGACCCTGTTGAGTGTTCAAAAATTTTTAACAACAGAAAAGCCAAAATGTTATGTAGTAAAAAAGAAAACTATGGGCTTCCCTGGTGGCGCAGTGGTTGAGAGTCCGCCTGCCGATGCAGGGGACACAGGTTCGTGCCCCGGTCTGAGAGGATCCCACATGCCACGGAGCGGCTGGGCCCGTGAGCCATGGCTGCTGAGGCTGCGGGTCCGGAGCCTGTGCTCCGCAGCGGGAGAGGCCACGGCGGTGAGAGGCCCGCGTACCGCAAAAAAAAGAAAAAAGAAAAAGAAAACTAGATTTTTTTTTTTTTTTTTTTTTGGCTGCGTTGGGTCTTCGTTGCTGCGCACGGGCTTTCTCTAGTTGCCGAGAGCGGGGGCTACTCTAGGTTGCAGTGCGCGGGCTTCTCATTGCAGTGGCTTCTCTTGTTGTGGAGCACAAGCTCTAGGCACGCGGGCTTCAGTAGTTGTGGCACGTGGGCTCAGTAGTTGTGCCTCACAGGCTCTAGAGCGCAGGCTCAGTAGTTGTGGCGCACGGGCTTAGTTGCTCCGCGGCATGTGGCATCTTCCTGGACCAGGGCTCGAACCCATGGCCCTTGCATTGGCAGGCGGATTCTTAACCACTGCGTCACCAGGGAAGCCCCAAAACTAGCTATTTAATTGAGAAATATGATTCATGTCACTGCAAAACCATGAAGTAGTATGTTATTCTAGCCACATCATTAACCATTACTAAACTACTGAGTACTTATCTACAATACTTGTGTTTTACAGCACTCTTAAATTTGTTCAAAGCTCTCAAAATGCAAAGGTTATGTTTGAAGTTTCCAGTGGCAACACATTAGTGAACTAAATGTCCTACGCCCAAGATTATTTTTTAAACTATGTCAACAAACAACATGATAGCAATGTGCCTTGTTTGGTATCATAAAAAGAAAATCTGTCTGAAGGCAAGTTTAAACAAGCTATATTGCTTGTTTTCTCCCCATTTTCACATGAGAACATCATGGCTCCTTCCTTACCTGACTTGTGTTTCAAATTCGTGGTCACTCCATCAAATTCAGATTTGTCAATTTCCCACGCAAGAGGTAGCTTGCCCAGGCTGTTGGATAAGTTTTCCAAGCTATTTTCTTCATTGTAGATGATTTCTGATGTACTGGTCGGGATGCCAATGTATCTTGAGGAATTATTTCCAGCAGATAAAGAGGTACTATTGGGGAGGCAAGAAGAGCGGGTTGGATTTGGAGTTTTGTAGATTGAGGTCGCCTGGTTGAGAAAGGCATAGTCTGAACAGATGGCATAAATTTTCTCCCGAGTGTGGGTCACTGGACAGCTCCATGGATAATGACCATCTCCTTTGGGACCCAAGGGTTCTCCCGAGGCACGAGTGCAGAAAGATTGTACGGCACCTTGTAGATTCTCTTCGGGAGACCTTCTCTCAGATTTGCACTCACCATTTCCAGAATCATTTGTCCTTTCTGCTTCTGCAACGTTAGGCATTGAATGCAACTATAAAAGTTCTGTTATGAGGAAGAGGTTGCAACTCTTTCTATTTCTTGAAAAACAGCTGTGACAATTGTTTACAGCATTTTACAACAACGTGAGCGCTGCAAAAATGGGCTCCTAAGAAAAGAGGGAAGAGAAAGAAAGATCAACAATCCACTAGACACTACAAAAACACTAAAAAATATTTTCAGTGTTTCATATGCCTTCACTCAATAAATGTTTATTTTACAACTACTCTATGCTTAAGTCATGATCACTGACCATCTGTCTTGTTAAAAATTATTTTAAAATGATGCTTTAGGGCTTCCCTGGTGGCGCAGTGGTTGAGAATCTGCCTGCCAACGAAGGGGACACGGGTTCGAGACCTGGTCTGGGAAGATCCCACATGCCACGGGGCAACTGGGCCCTTGAGCCACAACTACTGAGCCTGCGCGTCTGGAGCCTGTGCTCCGCAACAAGAGAGGCCGCGACAGTGAGAGGCCCGCGCACCGCGATGAAGAGCGGCCCCCGCTCACCGCAACTAGAGAAAGCCCTCGCACAGAAACGAAGGCCCAACACAGCAAAAATAAATTATAAATAAATAAATAAATTTATTAAAAAAAAATGATGCTTTAGGATAATAAAAAAGACAAGTAACTCAATTCAAAGATGGGAAAAATATCTGAATAGTCATTTCTCCAAAGACGGTGTAGAAATAGTCAAGAAGCACATAAAAAGATGTTTAGCATCCACAGCCATCATGGAAATGCAGACCAAAACCACAATAAGAAATCACCTCACATTGACCTCACATACCACCTCACATACCACCTCACAAACAGATTAACAATAAGGATCAAACAGGATGTGGAGAAATTGGAACCCTCATACACTGCTGGTGGGAATGCAAAATGGTCCAGTAACTTTGAAAAACAGGTCCTTAAACATTATACGTAGAGTTACCATATGATCCAGCAATTTCACTCCTCGGAATATATCTAAGAGAAATGAAGACATATGTCCACAGAATGTTCATAGCAGCACTACTCGGAATAGCTAAAAAATGGAAACAATCCAATGTCCATCAATAGATGACTGGATAAATAAGATGTAGTCTATCCTCCACCTCACTCTCCTCTCCCCATGGGCCACCTTTCCTTTCTCTGAATGCTGTCTGCTCCTTCTTCCCCACCTTTATTTAGTTAATTCCCATTATCCTTCAGATGTCAGCTCAAATGTCACTTTCTAGGGGGATGATTTCTTTGCTCCTCCAACCAAGCCAGGTCACCCTGTACAGACTCGTACCTCGTTCACAGGTCTTTACCAGGGTGCAATTCTACCTTGTGTGTTAGGGTGTTTACATGATGAATGTCTGTCTCCTGCAAGTCTGGTTTTCCTGCCTACTGTATCCCCAGGGCAATTTGTAGAAGTCTCATCAACAGATATTCTTAAGTCCCTGCACCATGCTGGGTATTACTGTAAGCCAGGGATTTGGAGCCTAGATTCAGAAGGCCACCAGGAATGGCCTTAGCAATCAAGAGCTGGAGTTCTAGCCAAGGGCACTCTTTTTCTCCTTCCTGGCTCTCATCTGTGAGAACTGAGGTTCCCTAATCCAGTAAATGAGGTCATGCTGTATGAAGATTTACTAATAAAAGTGATTGCAGGACCTAAGCTCAATGACTTAATGATTTATTCATAAAATCATATCACAAGCAACAGAAGTACTGTTTAACTCTGTGCAAAAGACATTTTATAAAATGGCCAGCTTTAAATGCACCGCCGGAGTAAGGATTTTTAAGTCCCTGGAAGGAACTGCTCTGTAAAATAAACATTTGTAAATCCAATGTTCATGGCCTGGGTTACACTCTCTTTTCTGGTTAGATCCTTAAATCCTTATTTTTAAGCATCAAGTTTGCTTAGAGAACTAAACGTCTTAAAAAGTCTCTTCAGTAAAGCCTTCCACGTATGACAACTATTATGATCTGTATTCTGCACGGAAGGCCGCTTAGACGCAGGGGCAGGTAAGGACTTACTAAGGAGGACTTACTTATTGTCTTTATTACTAAGGAGAATAAGTAATATTCTTCTGAGAGCCAGACGCACTAAGCCTCAGCAGGTCTGATCTCGGTCCTTCCCCTCCAGACCCTTCCCCACGCCCTCCACGCCCCTTCCGCGATCAGACCTGAGCCCCTTCCCAGGCAGAGGCGCCGGCTTCCGAAGGACACCGGGGGTCCTCCCGCACTCCGGCCAGAGTTGAGCCCAAGCTCCCGGGCAGGCGAGCGGAGGGCCCTCCGCCCTTCTCTGCGAAGCTCGCGGCGCCTGGAGGCCCCCAGGATGGAGGCAACAATCGCGCAGGCCCGTCCCCGCCGCGCGGAGCCGCTGTGTGCGGAGGCGGCGCGGGCGAAGAGGAAGGAGCGCGGCTGCGCCCCCTGCCCGCGCCGCTCGGTGGTCCCAGCGCCTTCGAGGGCCGCGCGTCGCCGGGTCCCCGCAGCGAGGCCTCCGGGCCCCTCCTCCCGCCTTCCGCCCGGCCGGAAGCCGGAGTTCTCGGCGACGGGGAGCGGGCAGAGGCCGGCGGGGTGTCAGCCTCCTACCCACCCGGGGGCCCGGGGACGCGCGCGTGCTCAGGCGCCCGGGGGGGAATGGGACGCGGGCAGATCACTGCTCCCGGGAGAAGAGGGAGCCCCCGATTCGAGCTTTTGAATGCACTAGTAGATAGCATTACTAATGACAACTGCCGAAAAGGAAACAGTAAAGAAAACCCCCGCCCAGGCCCGCTTTGGCTGGCGGTTCCACCGGCCCATCAGAGTTTGGGGGGTGCAGCTGAAAAGGTCGAGAGAAGGGGGGAAGGGAAGGAGGAGGCTCCCGGTACGATTTCGGAGCTGACCGTGACCCCTCCTGCGACCGAGCGGGCCCCGAGCGGGCGTGCAGGGGCAAGGGGACGGCCGCCGCGCGTTCCGGTCGCGGGCCCTGCCGAGCGTGGCGTGGAGACTGACGCCGGGCGGGAGCCACCGGTATCCCCGCGGCCCCTCCAAATCGGGCTTTGTTCCCGAGAGGACTCGTCCTTTCTCTCCCGGACCCTTCCCGCCACCCTGCGGCCCAGCTCTTCACCCCACTTCTTCCCCGGAGGACGGGTCCCCACGCACTGGCGTCCACTCGGATGGCCACCGGGCACCAGAGAGGCCAGAGGCCCCCGGCGCGCAGGCTGCGTTGGCGACGCAGAGAGCAGGTGGGCGGCGGCAGGCCTGGTCCGCGGCGCTCCAGTGCCCGGCGGAAGGCACAGCGCACAGTCGCCGGTGGCCACCTCGGCCCCTGCCTACAGCCCGATGTACCTCTGGCCTGTCCGGTGGGGTCGGGTCGCTGCGGCCGCAGCGGAGCCCGGCACCGGTCCCGGATCACAGCTTCCAGCGCTCGGCCCGCGACGCGCCTCCGGTTACCCTGGGGCTGGCGTCTCTCGTCCCATCGGAGCGCGCGGGGACAGCGCCCTGACGGCTGTGCCGGGCGACCGATCGTCAGATATCATTGACAACACCTTCCTTTCATCGTGTTTTATACCTGCCCTCTGCACGTGCGGGGGACAGAGTGACAATTTTAAAAAAAATCTTAGCTGTGCCTCCAGGCCCACGTGCCCCTCTACTGGGCAGCTACTATTTATTTGTCCGCTGAAAGCGGTGACAGCAAAGTAAATAAGTGAGAGATGGTAAAACCTGGCGGGATTTCCGCTAGTCCTGTCGCGAACTACACGTCCCAGGAAGCCTTGGCGCCGGACGCGTGTCCACTGCGCCATCCACTTGGAGGAGGCCTTACTCAGTCCGGGCGGACGCGCGGGCCAATCCCCTCTCCGTGCACCTTGGGCTGGAACCTGAGACGCGTTCGCCCTCAATGATGCTCCAGTTACAGAAGCAACGCAAGTTTGTCATTATCCCGAGGAAGAGGAGCGGCGTGGTCCTTGCGCATTTCAGTAGAACTACTGGCACCTTTCAGCTGGACAAGCCAGCGCCCCGGTTGTGACCTTTCCGGGGAGACCCACGCGCCTGCCCAGCACAGCAAAGGACCCCACTTGGAGCCGCGTCTGCTGCTGCGATCGGCCGACGTGCCCCTGCCGGAGCCGCGGCTGGTTCCGTCCACCTCTTCCACTTCATTTATCTGTGGATCATTTTGAGTCCATCTTGTAAATGTTTAGCACTTTGCTGCTTTACTGCTTCTTTCTGGGGACAGTTCCAGCACTGGCCGAGACCGGCGGAGAGAGGCGACTGAGCCCGGAGAAGAGCGAAATATGGGGACCCGGGCTCAAAGCAGCTGTGGTCCTTCCCGCGCGCTATTTCTACATCCAGGCGGTGGACACATCAGGAAATAAGTAAGTCGAGCAATGGCTCCCTGACTATTTTGGAATACAGTTAAAACTTACTGGTTTTCCCCTTAAGTTTTGTTCGCCCAAGAACTTGTTTCTGCACAGCAGTTTAAAATCCAGGACATTTGGGTGCTATTCACATCTGGTTGTAACTGTTCTCCCCATCCAATCAATTTTTCTCTGTAGCTTTACAAATAATTTCGAATTAGCTCTTCTCCTGGCTATTTTGATAGGGATTTCCCCATGGCTGGGGAACAAACTCCTGTACTTTGCTGAAAGTACTCTTTCTAATTATTTTTGCATAAACTGTTATAAGGAATTTAAACCCAGTTTTTAGAAACTGCTTGGTTGCACCTTTCTCTGTTTTCGGGTGGACCTCTGCAGGTAAGCAGGTTTTGAAACTCAAAAGAAAAATAAAGCACTATTTGAAACTTTAGAGTTGAGGGGGAACATATCAAAATATGAATCTTCTGTGTTTGTTACAACTTTATTTCGTTCCACTGAATTCAACGGTTAAAAGTATACTTGAAATTTATTTGTAGAATTCACTTACTTCTGAAATGATTGTCTTCTTTTTAATTGGTGGATGCTGACTGTGTGTATTTTGTAGGCAGAAAATCTTGGGACTAAGAAGTTTCCCAAAGGAAAGGAGAGTTATAAATTTTGTCACTTGTCTATAAATAGTACGATTGGGGAAACTAAATACCATCTTAATCGTAACAGCCAGAGCACTCACTCCAAAAAAAACTTTTGTGCAATGTCACTTGGGTGGTATACTACCTACTAGCTTTTGCCCGTGGCTGAGCATGATTTATAATACTGATTCTTTAAAAAAAAATCTTTGAGAGAGATTTTTCAGAAAATCATTATCTTTAGAGGCACCATTTCATCACAAATTTCCAGATGGGCATGAAATAAATAGTAGGTTGATAAGACTATTTTTATATATGAAATGCATAAGTATGTTCTATGTTTACATAAATTAGTAGTCAACATATCTTCTTGCAATTTTCTAATAAAACTGTTTTATGTTATCTTGGCCATTGTAATCCTCTTCTTTTTTTCCTCTCTGATCCATCCTATTCATTCTGGTACTAAAAGCATAAGGAAAAAGAAACAAGCATATGTTAGGGGGAGAATGTGGAGGAGAATAGGAAGGTTCACAGACTAGAGAACATAATCTTTGCACGGTTGTTTCTTAAAATAATCTTTATATCTCATTGTTCTTCCCATCACAGATTCACATATTCTCCGGGTGAAAAGGTGTTCCAGATTAAAATCTCAGCCCCAGATGAGCAATTCACTAGAGTGGGCGTCCAGATTTTAGACCGAAAGGATGGGTCCTTCATAGTAAGATACAGAATGTATGCGAGCTACACAAATCTGAAGATAGAAGTCAAATTCCAAGGTCAACATGTGGCCAAGTCTCCATATATTTTAACAGGTAATTTGGAACATAATTTTAACACAGCAGCATTTGAACACAATAATACATGTCATTTGATCAACAAAAACAAGTTAGCGTGGTATTTTTTTCACTAAAAGGAAAAAATAGACATTTCCTACTTGAAAGCTAAATTGAGAGTCCTGGTAAAAGAGAGAAATGCACGATTCAAATGGAAATTACAATTTGCTAAAGAGGAAAGAACATATTAATAGAGAATTTGCTCCCTAAAGGCACAACATTAGCAAGAACAGTCAAGCTATATATACGGTCACCGATGGCGCTTTCTTAATTAGAGATATATGACTTAAGTAACTGATGAGTGTTACTGAAATTTGGTCGGTCACTTCAGGAAGAAAGAGGACTTGATGGGAGAGCGGGGGAATTGACTGTGGGTTTTTTTTGTTTTGTTTCAGTGCTATTTTCCAGAGAAATTCTGTTTTCTTATACAGGATAAGAGTACAACTTTCTTACCTAGAGCCATATCATTCCCTCTCAGCAGAGACAGTACCCTAAAATATTAGAGAAGCAGGGTGTATACAGACACACGAATCTTCCTTGTCTCCCTGCTCCACGAAAGGCAAACATTTTTCTAGAAAGTGCCTCCATTTCTTCCCCACACTCCACCAGGACCACACAGTACCATATAACCTGCTAACCTTAAAAGATGTCCCATTGTCTACTACTGCCTGGGTCAGGTGACAATCTGAGACTCATAGAAATAAATGACAGTGAAATCTCAATTCAGATTCTATATTATGTTAGTATTATTTCTACAAACATGTAATTAATTCATTATAATATTAATGAAATGGGTGTTTTGAGGATTACTTCTTTATATTTTCTTTAAAAAAATATATTATACTAAACATAGTACGGGTGTTTTATTTATTTGTATTGGTTTTATTTGTTTGCTTTTTTGTTTTTGCCTCACCTCAAGGCTTGCAGTATCTTAGTTCCCCCACCAGGGATCGAACCCAGGCCCCGGCAGTGGAAGCGTGGAGTCCTAACCACTGAACCGCCAGGGAATGCCCATTTGTATTGTTACTTATGATGATTTATCCATTGAGAAAAGTACCTTAGACCCTTTAAGAACTAGTTTGTATAATAGACCATTGAAATATAAATTTCTATCATTTTGTCTTTCATTAAAACAGGTATACTCCTCTGATATCCTTTTACCAATGTTTGGTTATTCTTAAGTACACAAAACATAAAGAGCAATGCTTTGCCATACAGCAGAAGCTAACACAACATTGTAAAGCAATGATACTCCAATAAAAATTAATTTAAAAAAAAAAAGAGTAATGGACTATGGTAGCCACTTAGAGCAAAAAGTAGCACCATTGGCTTTCTTTTGAACTCATGCCAAGTGGGCCTGACTGTGAAAATATCATAACACCTAGCTGTGAAGAGCGGTCAGAAAAGACTTAACTTGAGATACAGCAGGGTAATAAAAATGTTTTTCTTTTAAAAATATGTTTTCCATCAAATTGCCCTCCCCATCTAAATAGGCAAAACTTGTAAAGTCATATTACGAATATTTGTTACATGTTTCAAATGCTGAGTGAAATTATTATGGTATACTTTGTTCCTTGTGTGTAATTAGGGCCAGTTTACCATGAGAATTGTGACTGTCCTTTGGAAGACAGTGCAGCCTGGCTATGGGAGATGAACTGCCCAGAAACCATTACTCAAATTCAGAGAGATCTGGCACATTTCCCTACCATTGATCCAGAAAAGATTGCAACAGAAATTCCGAAAAGATTTGGACAAAGACAGAGCTTGTGTCATTATACCTTGAAGGATAACAAGGTACAATTCATGACTGAGGGTTTCTTGCCTTAGTGATTTTTTATTTTGACCATTTGGCTACAACTAGCTACATAGTTTTATTAAAAATCATTCTGCAGATCATTGTGATAAGATTGATCTCAGTGAAGTCAGTGGGTACTTTTAGACAAACAGTGAATATTCAATTCTCTTCCAGGTTTATATCAAGACTCACGGTGAACATGTAGGTTTTAGAATTTTCATGGATGCCATACTACTTTCTTTGACTAGAAAAGTAAGTATTTCTTTTCTTAGATGTATAATAGACAATTTGAGCCCAGGTTTTACACTATAATTTTTCAAAATAAAAATAATAATAATACCAGGGTTGTTCTATTCTGGACCCTTAAGTACTATATACTATTCTGAAGTTTTATGTCAGGTAGTATACCTGTATTAGTCTCCTAGGGATGCTGTAACAAAGTACTGTAAACTGGGTGGCTAAAAACAACAACAATTTGTTCTCTCACCATTCTGGAGGCTAGAAGTCTGAAATCAAGGTGTCAGCAGGGCAGTGCTTCCTCTAAAACCTATAGGGGGGGATCCTTTCTTGGCTCTTCCTAGTTTCTGGGGGTGCCCGGCAATCCTTGGTGTTCCTGGTTTGCAGCTGCATCACTCCGCTCTGTTGTCACATGGTGTTATCCTTGTGTGTTTTGACATCTTCATCTCTTCTCACAAGGACACCAGTCATATTGGATTAAGGGTCCACCCTAGTCCAGTAGGATCTCATCTTAACTAAATACAACTGCATCAGCCCTATTTCCAAATAAGGTCATTCTGAGATACTGGGGTTTAGGACTTCAGCATATCTTTTGGGGGGGATACACTCAACCCCAAACAGTATATTATAGATGAAAATACCTGGGACTTACCTGGTGGTCCAGTGTGTAAGACTCCGCGCTCCCAGTGCAGGCGGCCTGGGTTCGATCCCTGGTTGGGGAACTAGATCCCGCATGCATGCCACAACTAAAAGACCCCGCACGCCGCAATGACGATCCCATGTGCCGCAATGAAGATCCTGCATGCCGCAACTAAGACCCAGTGCAGTCAAAATAATAAATGAATAAGTAAATATTTTTAAGAAAAGAAGATACTTTACAGTAAAATTATTTTGGTACTAAACCTACTTTGAGCCTAAAGGAGAATTGCCATATGCTGAATCCTGTCCCTGGGTGTAGTGTGCTTTAGCAGGGTTTTAGTGGAGTTTTGACAATGATAGTGAAATGGCTGATATGAAAAACTATACCATCATTTTAACCATCTTGGCTTTCTTTTCCTAGGTGAAGATGCCCGATGTGGAGTTTTTTGTTAATTTGGGAGACTGGCCTTTGGAAAAAAAGAAATCTGATTCAAACATCCATCCGATCTTTTCCTGGTGTGGCTCCACAGATTCCAAGGATATCGTGATGCCTACCTACGACTTGACTGACTCTGTCCTCGAAACCATGGGCCGGTGAGAGACGGGTCCCGGACGACCCAGAGCCTTGGTTTTCTTTCCTTGGTGAGTTCTTTCCCAACAACCCTTGCAGTGTGATGGTTTGGGAGAAAAATCTGTTGCACTCTGTCTTCCAGAGTCAGTCTGGATATGATGTCTGTGCAAGCCAACACAGGTCCTCCCTGGGAAAGCAAAAATTCCACAGCTGTCTGGAGAGGGCGAGACAGCCGAAAAGAGAGACTTGAGTTGGTTAAACTCAGCAGAAAACACCCGGAACTCATAGACGCTGCTTTCACCAACTTTTTCTTCTTTAAACACGATGAAAGCCTGTATGGTCCCATTGTGAAACACATTTCATTTTTTGATTTCTTCAAGGTATGACATCATCCGTGGCGAATCCTTTGTGTTTTTCCAAATACCTGCATTTGGGGGCGGGAAATCGAGGCCTGTAAATTTCAGGGGTGAGAGAGGTGAGCACAACATTTTAGGAACAGTGAGGAATGGAGCCCCGGGGACTAACCAGTTCCTAGGGGGGCAACCTGGGTTGTACTCAGTACCTAGACCTGATATTAAATATGCACCACAGGAGCTTGGGACCTGGGTAGAGCTATAATTTTTCCCCCAACTGACCCTCAAGAAAAGCATATTTTAGCTCCAAATCCTTTTTTATTAATAAATGCATGTAAGTAATTTTACAAATATTTCTCCCCAGAGCCATAGCATCATAATAGACTAAAGAAGAAATATAAACCAGGTGTCTCTTATTGGGCCTTCTGGTAGGGAAATGACTTGGAATCCATCCAAACATTCTGCCCAGGAACTCTGGGGATGCTACACACTTTCTGTGTCTAGAATGTGGATTGTTCCTGTTTCCCCAGTATGGATCCTTTCTCTGACAATTCCCCTTTTTCAAGCAGTGGGATGCTGCCCTGATCTCTAGACCACTGAGGGGTTTTGAAGCCCCATGGGGTGAACAGGGAAAAGTGGGCCAAAAAGTAGTCAGCTGTCTTCTGCAGGTGGGAAGGCCAGTGATTAGCTGTCTGTGCTGTAAATGGCCTGATTTTCTTTTGATGGGTTACCTGGTACGAGGAAGACCTAAAGAAGGCCATATGTTGAATTGTCTGTGTTTCTTCCACATGCATATCACAGAAATTTTGGAAAGAAATGGGAGATTTGATACCAAATCAAATCTGATACCAGCCATCCCTCCTCAGAGGGTGTTTTATCAGACCTTTGCTTTCTTTCTACCTGTTGAATTTGCTACAGCTAAAGACTGTTGACTACCACAGTGCTATAAATATTTTGATTCATAGGTGTTCTTGCCCCAGAGCTTGTTAATTTCATTAAAACTTGCATGTGGCCACCTGATGTTAAAAGGTAACACGGCATAGAATGTGCCATCGTGAAGTGCTCACGTGCCATCAAGAAAGTAGTAAATGGATTACAGAGTCACGGTAAATCTATCTTTCCTTAGGTTGTAGCCTTAGGACAACAGTTTTATAATTTTATTGGCTGCCCCACCATTAGCCTTGTGGACCCTTTTTGAAACTTGGGGGAACATCAAAATGTTAGAGCCCTTAGCTCTAGGTCAGCATGTTATATATAATAGCGCTTACTAAGTGGTGGAGGCCATGGGCAAAATCTGGCCAGTTTGTATCTGAGGTTTGATGTGTGGAAAGAGAAGGAGAATAAAGAAGAGTGGGAAAAAGGAAATTTAATGGAGGTTCTTCTACTTTACTGCTGTTTGCAGCATAAGTATCAGATAAACGTCGATGGCACCGTTGCAGCTTATCGCCTACCGTATCTGCTAGTAGGTGACAGTGTGGTGCTGAAGCAGGACTCCATCTACTATGAACACTTTTATAATGAACTGCAGCCCTGGAAACACTACATTCCAGTTAAAAGCAACCTGAGCGATCTCCTAGAAAAACTTAAATGGGCAAAAGATCACGATGAAGAGGTAAGGTCAGTCTCTTTGTACCCCAGTTATCATGGGTTCATTTTCAATGTCTTGTGCCTGGAAAGCATTCGGGATGCTTAGATGTAGACCCTTACCTGTAAATGGGAAGCCACCTCCCGCGGATAGCACAGATCTCTTCAGGGTAAACACAGGCATAGTGGCTTGGATTAGCTGTCCACTCTGCACATGACACAAAAAGCTAAACCTTGGCCTTGATTATGCTCTCTCCTTTAGTCAGTTTGATTTGAGCCCCAAGCACTGCCTCACCTCACCTAGCAATATGAAAATGAAGATGGCCAGCCTGGCAGGAGGAAAAACTAACTGTGCTATGGATTAAAATGAGGGATTGCATGAAAGAAGCATCAAACTAATTGTCTGCTGAAAATTGTTAAGGCAGTGCATTAAGCTTCATCTTACATTTACTTTGCAAAGTCATTGTTAGTTCAATTATTGTATGCCTTTTCTCTCCAAGAGAGGCCAATTCTAGAAGGCCCAATATGACTTCTCAAACTTTCGAGTCTTAAAATCGTCCCTTTGATTTGAACAAACATACTCTGTTAAATGTTCCCTTTACCTCACAAGACCCCAAAGATATTTTTTCCACTATTGTCCCACTAAAATGTCCTCTGAAGATCAGTTAGCGTATGTCTGTATGGGGAAAAATATGTTTCATTAAAGCATATTATTCTTGTTCCCACAGGCAAAGAAGATAGCAAAAACAGGACAAGAATTTGCAAGAAATAATCTCATGGGTGATGACATATTCTGTTATTATTTTAAGCTTTTCCAGGTCAGTATTTTCTAAGAAAATAGACATACTTGTAATTGGTCATGTTAGTAGCAAGTAATATTTCACTTAACAATTTCTAATAGTATATTCATTAAGGAGATATATGTATACCTCTGTAGGCAAAAATCAGGGATAAATATTAAATAATAATGAAAATAGTAGAAAACCAAAGATTAGCTAATGGAGAATGCTACAACCTTAAAAGAAAAGTATTAATGTTAGAACCATGCGGTATGTGGTTAGAAAATTGGCGTCTGATCCTACAGAGTTACTGTGCGTGGATTCACATTTCCTCTCTGTACAATATTGCTGCTGCCTTACCATTTCTTTTTCTATACAGTGCAAGGTATGTTTGGACCTGTTGTGCTGACCCCATGTGGGCCATGACTTTTCTTGGAAATTGTTTTTATGGACCTACCCATTTAGGCATTGTAATTAGAGCATATCTGACAATTTGAAAAGTTCTTTTTTTAAAAAAAGTGCAGTAGTAAACAAGTAATTGGCTAATAATAGTACTAGATCTAAGTCAAGATGTTTTAAATTCAGGATTGCTGATATTGAGCCCCGTGTCTTAGGCTCTGCTGCAGAACAAAGTTTGTCATTCCTGGTCCCTTCCTCCTTTATAACCTTTCCTAGGGGATGGTGAAGTATGTAAACTGAAGAAGGAGCTGGGGGGACGTACTATTTGCATTCCTAAAGAGCCACAGGGTAGAGTTCATTCATTCAACTCACATTTTTCGAGCCTAAGCACCTCGGCCAGAGCTTAGCCCAGAGCAAGCACATGACGAATGAAGATGCGACTGAGGCTGTACCAGCCATGGTGGGTCAGGCAGAAATAGTCTGTCCTCAGATTCTCAGTCTAGGGAAGATGGGAAGCACAATTATTTTCTCTACGTGGCAGAAGGTCAAAAAAAAAAAAATACCGTACGAGTCATATCAGTGAAGCGTAGACTAAGGAGTGGTCCCTTAGAAACAGGCAGCCAGTGCCCAAAGGTCAGCCGCCTCTCAGAAGCTCTGTTGTTGGGCTTTTAAGGGGAATATGGAGGACCTTGCATATCACAACTTGACATGTGAGTTAAGTGGACTGTGTTCTAGCGGACTCTGGCGTATCTAATTTGGTAAGTGGATGTTAAGTGATATATAAGACATGTTTTTGTATTGTTTCCTATACAGGAATATGCCAGTTTACAAGTGGGTGAGCCCCAAATTCGGGAGGGCATGAGGAGGGTAGAACCACAGACCGAGGATGACCTCTTTCCTTGCATGTGCCATACAAAGAAGGTAACCAGAACTCACCTTCTAGCCAGTGTCAGAGTAAGAACTAACAGTGATCCAACTCTTCATTCATTCCTTTCCTCGTTCAGTCAGGCAACAGCTACCTGAATTCCTCCTGGAGCCTCCAAGCAATTCATTCTAGTAGAGGCAGATAAAATAGATCCCAACAAGGCAAAAGACAAGCGCCAAGATGCAGTGAAGTGAGCTCTCAGCAAAGCGGAGGGAAGCCATTTTTACTGTGAGAATTCAGATCACGTGGCATTTGAATAGATGTTTACAGTTTGAAAAGTGTTTTCACACCTATCATCTAAGAGCTTCATTTCTTTGTGAGATCGTTTCTGCAGAGTTCGTCATCCCAGTTTAGAGATGGAAAAACGTATAACCATCATTATTCATGTTAACATTCATTTAAAAGCAATCTCGGTTGATACCACTACATACTGATTTTGTTTATAAAAGGCAGATGCACATATGGACTTGGCAGGCTGAAGAGGACCTTAGAGATCACCCAGTAAATGCCTTCATTTTATAGTTAACAAAACCGAGCCCAAAGAAGAGTTTAGCTCAGAATCATCTATCTGGATTATAGCAAAGCAAGAACCAAAAACCAGTGTATCACCTTCAAATTGTGTGCATAATTGTGCATAAAGACAGTGTGATGGCTTGGGGGGGGCGGTGATTATAGGTATTTTTCATTTGAAGGAATATATACTGTATAAAGTTATTCTATGTATTATATGTGTATATAAAATATGCTGGCTTGACATTATTTTAAGCAACAGCATCATGTCTCTGAACGGACAAACTCAGAACTGTGGCATTGGAACCAAAGTTGAGAGCGCAGATTTGGCAATTATTACGTCCGCCTCTCAAGCGGGTTTAAAAGGAATAAGAAGACTACCAGCCCCGATGGCGTGATGGAGCCACACCTCATCCAAGTTCACAGATTGTTAAATATTTAGGAATTTTTCACAGTGGTTAAATTTTGGTAGCTTGGAATCCACGTGGTGGAAGTATTTACACCATGACAACAGTACATGCTACAAATCAGTTTTGGGTGTCTGTTCTGTTTTGGGGGGGAACTGATTGGCCACCAACTGGCTCTCAGAAGTGGTGCATCATCAGCATTAATTCCTCTTAGTGCTGCAAGGCCATAAAATCAGTGAAAGCCAGTGACAAAACAGAAATTTCCAGACTCGAAACGTGCTCCCACATGGAGTTAGTGATTTGATATCAGAACGCTTCTGTTGGCTCCAAATGAAAGTGGGCAGCTCCCTTTCTCCACTCCTCTTTTTAAATTTTTATCTCTAAGTGACTTTGAGGGGTGACAGATGATTCCCCAGATTCATAGCAGTTAGGGACTAGAATGATAGCTTTGTTTATTTTTTGCCCATTGTCTACTCTAGCCGTTCACTGATACCATTCATAACACAAGCCTTTTACCATAATACAGACCCTTAGATGTTCAGGTTCCCCACCAATGTGACTTTACCCTTGGGTGATTCCAAATAATAGTCCTAAAAGCCTCTAGCAATAACTTGGCTTTTTTTTTTCCCCTTCTTTCATCTTTAGGGGAAAATAATTAATAGACTAACGTAAGCCTTCTTGACTCGTAGAAGACTTCCTGATGGCTCTAAATATTTTGTTTCTTAATTGCAGACCAAAGATGAACTCTGATACGCAAAATACCTTTCCTTCAAATAATGGTGCTCTGAAGACTCTTCTTAACTGAAAAGAAGAAGACTGTCTTTTAAATATTAATTCCATGGACAATATAAAATCTGCTCTGTGATTGCCTGGATTATGAAGATATATTTCTTCTTATTATTGCAGTATTCCCATGACTGACCTTTAAAGCACATTTTTAGAATTTTATAATAAAAGCACTTTTATTTTAAAAGGCTGTGTTGTGCTAATTGTTAGCTGCGTTTGGACCATGGAGCCTTAAAAAGAGAGGGTGTCTGGGTCCTGGACTCAGAGTGAAGCGTCACAGAAGCCACCACCTACCCACACACGGGGTTTACATGAGAAAGCAATAAACCTCCGTCTTTTTTTTTTCTTAAAGATTTTTTTTATGTGGACCATTTTTAAAGTCTTTATTGAATTTGTTACAATATTGCTTCTGTTTTTTTATGTTTTGGTTTTCTGGCCGCAAGGCATGTGGGATCCTAGCTCCCCGACCAGGGATCAAACCCACATCCCCTGCATTGAAAGGCGGACCTCCAGGGAAGTCCCTAAACCTCTCTCTTATTTACACTATTATTTTGGATAATCAGTCCCTCACAGCCAAACCTAATTCTAACTAATACATCTTCCAAGGCTTTTCTTAATCTGGCCTCTGCCTGTATCTTTAATCAAATCTCTCACAGCTTCCTAATATGTACCCTGTAGTCCAGCAAAATCAATCCCTGTTCCTTCTGTGCCTTGTTCCTTACCTTCCTTGTACATGCTTCCCCTTGGTCTGGAATGCCATGACCCTCTTCTTCCTCTGGCTTAGATATCCTTCAGTGCTCATTGCAGGAATCACTCCCCTGAATCTCTCCATCTGTGTACTTGTATTGTTGTCTCTTCCCTGCTATGTGGTCATGATCTAAATTGTAGTCTGTCTCCCTGACCACATGTTAAGCAACTTGATAACAGAGACCGTGCTCTTCTTCTGTTTCATACTGTGCCTGAAACTAGAAAGATGCAATAAGTATCGAATGGATGAATGAATGACTGAACGAAAATTACCCTGAAATGTGATTAAGAGAATCAAAAAGGAACTTGAAGTCCTAACACTGAACAGTAGCATATGGCCCACAAATTCCTAATTGTTTCCCTTCTACCCATCTTCCAGTTAAATAATGTTATAAATTTTTTAAATTGTGGAATGTTTCACATATACAAAAGTATATAAAACATAAACCTCCAGCTTAAAAATAATTATAAGAACACACTCATGTAACTACTGAAAAAGAATCCTGAACCTTCTTGGCCCATCTGTGCATTTCCTTGTAAAGTCTAGTCTGCTGGCGATTCTTGGTGTTCCCTGGCTTATGGACACATCCCTCCAATCTTTGCCTCTGTCATCACATGGTCTTTCCCTCTGTCTCCGTATCTTCTCCTTTTCTGTCTCTTATAAAGACACTCGTCATTGGATTTAGGGCCCACTCTTAAGTCTAAGATGATTTCATCTTGGGAGTTTCAATTACATATGCAAAGACCCTGTTTCTAAGTAAGGTCACATTTCAAAGTAGTCAGGTTAGGACTAGGACAAATCTTTGGGGGAGCCACTATTTACCCACTACATCTTCTAAAAACATTCCTTTTGAAACTAAGAACAACAAGGATTCCCATCATCACACACTCCATTCCACCTAATGCTGGAAGTCTGAGCTAGCACAGTAAATCTAGAAAAGAAGTAGAAAGTTGAGGATTGAAAAACAATAAAATTATCATTAAAAGCAGATGATAGGGGACTTCCCTGGTGGTGCAGTGGTTAAGACGCTATGCTCCCAATGCAGGGGGCCTGGGTTTGGGTTCAATCCCTGGTCAGGGAACTAGATTCCACATGCATGCCGCAACTAAGGAGCCCGCCTGCCACAACTAAGACCCAGCACAAACAAATAAATAAATAAATATTAAAAAGAAGAAAAACAGGTGATAGGCTATGGTACACAGAAAATCCAAATGAATCTACAGATAAGTTGTTGGAATTAACAAGAAAAGTTGGCATTTGTTGGGCTTCCCTGGTGGTGCAGTGGTTGAGAATCCGCCTGCCAATGCAGGGGACACAGGTTCGATCCCTGGTCCGGGAAGATCCCACATGCCGTGGAGCAACTAAGCCTGTGCGCCACAATTACTGAGCCTGTGCTCTAGAGCCAGCGAGCCACAACTACTGAGTCAGCGAGCCACAACTACTGAGCCCGCATGACACAACTACTGAAGTCCACATGCCTAGAGCCCGTGCTCTGCAACAAGAGAAGCCACAACAATGAGAAGCCCACTCACACTCACCGCAACAAAGACCCAACGCAGCCTAAAATAAATAAATTTATTTTTTTTAAAGTTGGCATTTGCTAAATACAAAACTAGTATATAAAATTCACTTGTATTTTAATATACCAGCTAGTAACAGAAATAAAAATGTTTAAGGTAAAATTTACAGTAGCTCTGAAAACTATGACATAATTATTTCAGGAATTAAATCTTGCAAAAATGCCCAAGATCTTTATAGAGGAAATTATGAAATCTCTTTAAAAAGTAGTTAAATCGAAAGATGTTACATGTCCATGGATTGGCAGACTCAATATTAAAGATGTCAACTTTCCCCAACATAATATAGAGTCAATGTATTCCCAATCTAAATGTACTCTGCCCCTTTTTCCATGGAACTTTATAAAATTTCCTTTAAAATGTATGGACCTGCAAATCCAAGAAAAATTAAACACCTTTGAGGAAGTATGAATTGCAAGAACTTTCCCACCATATAGCAAGACACTTTATAAAGCTATAGAATTTGAGACCATGTGATACTGCTGCAGGGACAGAAAAAAATAGAGCAATACCTGAGAGCGATGCATAAACAGACTGGAAACTTGATCTGTGATCCAGAACTACAGAGAGTTGGAAATAGGTTGCACATTTCAGTGAATGGAGCTGGGACTGTGTAGTATATTAATGATTCTGATTCCAATTTCAATGTGTGGCGGTTCTCCCCACACCACCAGGCTACTTTCCAACACCCGTTGGGTGTCCAACAATTCAACTCAATTCTGACACTCTCTACCCAGAGATAGTATCAGATTCCTCAGGTTAACGGCTCAGTCCTTCACTTCAGATGCCAATCACAAGTCCAGGCTGCCACCTGTGCTTCCAGCCAACTGGCCATAAATCAGAGGTGCTCACAACATGGGTTCAGTTAATTTCCTAGAGCAGCTCACAGGACTAAGGAAACCAGGTTAGTCACTAGACTACCAGTTTATTACAAAGGATATTAGAAATATAAAAATCAACATCCAGATGAAGAGATACACAGAGCAAGGGCCAAAGCAAAGGAGCTTCTGTCCTCATGGAGTTTGGGGCCAGGCTTAATGACTTGTGGAAGCATCTAGGTCACCAACCTGAAAATTCTTCAAACTCCACCCTTTTCGGTTTTTATGGAGCCTTCATTACATAGGCATGATTGATGAAATCATTGGCCAGCCCCCTCCCTTCCCCAGAGCAGGATAGGAGGATGCTAAAAGTTCCAACGCTCTAATCACATTTGTTTCTCTTGGCAACCAGCTCCCATCTTTTGGTACTTTCCAAAAGTCAACTCATTAACATAACGAAAGACCTCTTCATTGCTCTGTTACTTCAGAAATTCCAAAGGTTTTAGGAGCTCTGTGCCAGAAATAGGACAAAGGAAGACAAAATACATATTTCTTATTATAAATCATAATGTCACAGATATCCATATATGGAAGAAAAACAATTGGATACCCAGCATACACTCTATCCAAAGATAATTCCAGGAGGGTTAGTGACAAAAGGCAAAACATAATATAGGTGGGCTTCCCTGGTGGTGCAGTGGTTAAGAATCCACCTGCCAACGCAGGAGACACGGGTTCGAGCCCTGGTCCGGGAAGATCCCACATGCCTTGAAGCAGCTAAGCCCGTGAGCCACAACTACTGAGCCTGTGCTCTAGAGCCCACGAGCCACAACTACTGAAGCCTGCGTGCCACAACTACTGAAGCCTGCATGCCTAGAGCCCGTGCGCCACAACTACTGAAGCATGCTTGCCGCAACTACTGAAGCCTGCGCGCCTAGAGCCCGTGCTCCGCAACAAAAGAAGCCACCACAATGAGAAGCCAACGCACCGCAAGGAGGAGTGGCTCCCCCCTCGCCGCAACTACAGAAAGCCCACGTGCAGCAACAAAGACCCAACGCAGCCAAAAATTAATTAATTAATTAATTAAAAAATATATATTTGTAATTAGCAAAGAGGCTGTCTCTGAATTATAGTAGTATAATAGAAGTATGATGGCAGCTGCAGTGGCAGAAGAATTATTAATTCCTTCACTTTGTGGCTCTGATAAATTAAGCCTTATAACATTATCAAAAAATGCCAACTCCAGAAGTTTCTGGAACATGTGTTTCTCATTGTACAAAACTGTTTTTCTTTACCCTGAGAAGGTTGCCATTTTAATCCGTCACAGTGGCACTTCCATAAATGGCCCGTATGTTCATTGGACCTCAGATGACACATTAGCATAGCAGGAATTCCTCTGTCAACACTGCCTCTTATAAAAATAAGTGAAAAGTAGGTTCTGACAGGATGGTGTTCATACTATATCTCTGCTTGTCTTATAAATCTTCTGTTTAAATGAACACAGTTGAGATTCCAATAAGGAACTCAGGAGAACTGACTTTGGTTGTTGAACTTGGAGTCTGTGACCTATTGATGGATGATTAACTTGACAAGTCTCCTCTGTCAGTGTGTTTCAAAGTTTGGTTTAGAGAACCAGATTTTCAGTTTGAACATTTGAATTAGGGTCTAAGAAATTGAATTGAAAGTTTCATATGCTCATATAAACGTACATAAATTTTTCCCTCCTCAAAAACATTTTTCTGTAACAATTTTCCACTCAGCAATAAATCATGGCTCTCTTTCCATAATCTTACATTTTTCTTAAGAAGAATATTTTGGATATGAAGAGAGGACGTGGCTGTAAAGGTGTGGTGTAAGGGTTGCTTGTGATTATAGATCAGTCCCATATCTTCATTAGAGAGCTGGTTACATAAATATACACATATGATAAAACTACATAGAGCTACGCACACACACACATACACACATGTGCACCTGAATGCATATATAGTTGTTGAAATCTGAATAAGCTCTGTGAATTGTATAATGTCAAGCAAGCTCCTGGTTTTGAAACTTTTTTAACTTCCCATGAATATATAATTATTTCAAAATGAAATTTTATTTTTAATAAAATTTCAAAAGTAATACATGCTCATAATAACAAAAAATCAACTTCTTCCAATCCCTACTTTCTTCTCAGTAGAACACCTGTGAAAAAGTAGATTTTCAGACATTTTTTGGATCCATAAACTTGGAGGTTAGGTCCATCAAGGACCCAGATCACAATAATTTATCTTCTCCATCCTTTCTACTAGGTAGGAAGGATTGTTTCTAATTTTCAGCTGTCCTAAAAAGAAGGCTGCCTGCTGGTAGTACGATGGGATAAATTTCTCAAAGTGAATTACTGAAACAATGGGTAACTTAAATGTTTATAGATAAAGCAAAACAGAGAGGGACTATACAAACTATTCTCCCATTACTAGGGTTTTAAAATCCCATTTTTCTATATAGTCAGAAACACTAGGTATTCATTTTTTTCATTTTTGTCAATTTGAATACAAAAATTGTTTTTTAAAATATTTCCCTGATTATTTATGAAATTGACTATCTTTTTTTTCCTTGTCTTTGACTTTTCGGCCTTGTCAAATTTTCAATTTTTAAAATTTTTTCTTACTGACTTTTTTCAACTGTTTATATATTGTGGACATCAACGCTTTCTATTATGTTTGCTGCAAATGTCTCCCAGTCTTTTTTGTCCTTTGACTTTGCTCACAATGCCTATATAAATATAGATGTTCTTAATTTTTATGTGGTCAGATCTGTCCATTGTTACTTTATAATTTCTTGGCTTTGCATCTGACATAGAAAGACCTTCTCACCTTGAAATATAAAAAACATTTTCCAAATTATTTTAAAATATGATCCTGTAAATTTTTAGGATCTTTTGATAGCAGTAAAGATCCCTTCTTACTGTTCTTCTTAAGATTGTTCTCAAATTTTTTTGTCTATTCTTCCAGTTGAACTTTAAAATCACTGTAAAAATTCCAAGTGAAATTTCATTAATTTGAATGGTTGATGAAACTAAAATGTCTATTGTGTTTTCCTATCAGGAAAGTGGTGCATATTTCTATTTATTCAGGTCTTTTTTGGAGAGGGGGGTGGCTCTTAAGTAAAATTTTATGTTTTTTTCATATAAGATCTTGAATGTTTTACATTATGTTTTTTCTTGGGCAGTTTCTACAATTGTTTCTATTTTGCTTAGGCTTTTTAAAAAAATTATATTTTTCTAGCTAGTTATTTAATGTGTTTAAGAAAACTGTAGATTTTTCTGTCCTGTACCCAACTACATACTGCACTATTTTATCAGATCTAATAAACTTCACTTGATTTTCTCAAAGAATCATATCTGAAAAAAATGTATCTTCTTTACCATATTTATCGTTTTACTTATTTTCCAGCCTTATCAGATTGAGTGGGACTTCTAGCACAATGTTGAATAATTGTGGTGATAACAAACATTCTTACCTTGTTTCAGACTTCAGTGGTGCATTCGTCAGGGTCCTCCAGAGAAACAGCCATTAGGTTGTGTGTATACAGAGAGATTTAAGGACTGGCTCACGCCTGATTATGAAGGCTGGCAAGTCCACAATCTGCAGTTCAAGTCTGAAGGCTGTCACGCTGGAATCCTAGGAAAGACCTATGTTGCAGTTCGAAGCGGAAGGCTGTCTGCTGGCAGAATTCCCTCTCACATTGGGGACGTCAGTCTTTTGTTCTCTTCAGTCGTTCGACACATTGTGGAGGGCAACCTGCTTGACTCAGAGTCCACTGATTTCAGTGTTAATCTCATCCCACAGCACACAGAAAATCCAGAGTAATATCTGGCACATATCTGGGCCCCTTGGCCCAAACAAGTTCACACATAAAAGTAACCATCACAAATGGATTTTATTCAACAAGTATTTATTAAGCACCTGATATGTGCCAGACATTGTATTAGGTTCTGGGCATACAAAAGGGAACAGTCACTATCTCTTCTGAAAGAAGAATGAAATAAACCTGTAAAAATAAATAAATAAGCAGGACAATTAAGGACTGATAAATAAAACCAGTTATTACAGAGAGAAAGTGGGCTGGGTGGTGGTGACTACTTTAGACTGGGTGACCAAAGATGCTACTGATTTTTCACTGTTAAGCAAAATGTTTGTTATGATTTATCATAAACAACCGCTATTAAAATACGAAATTTCCAATTACTAACTTATTAAAAAGGAAGAGCATTAAAATCTTATTAAATGCTTTTTAGACATCTATTTAAATGTTTGAGTTTTATTTTGATTTGTTTTTGTTAAATTCATAATGAATTACATTAATAGTGCTCTAATTTTGAAACTGTAAAAACTCCATTATAAAAACTCCAAACATCTAATTATGTATTATTCTTTTAATCCATGGATGGATTAATTGTGCTAATATTTGGCTAAATCTGGCCCACCACTTGTTTTTGTACAGCCTGCAAGCTAAGAATGATTTTAACATTTTTAAATGGTTGGAAAAAATCAAAAGAATAATAATAATGATGACGATGACATGTGAAACTCATCTGAAATTGAAGTTTTGGTGTCCGCAAATAATGTTTTGTATTACTCTCCTATTGCTGCTGTGACAAAATACCACAAATTTAGTGGTTTAAAACAACACAAATTTATTCTCTTATAGTTCTGGATTTTAGAGTCTGAAATCAGTGTTTCTGGGATAATGTCAAGGTGTTCATGGGGCTGGGTCCCTCCTGAGGCTGAGGGCAGGATGCCTTTTCTGGCTTCTAGGGCCGCATTTCTTACATTTCTTGTCTTGTGGCCCTTTCCTGCATCTTCCCAGCCAGCAGCTGTGTCTTCAAATCTCTCACTGCTTCTGTCCTCACACTGCTTTCTCTCTCCCTGAGTGTTATAACAGTGTTATTCATAATAGTCAAATAGTGGAAAGAATCCAAATACCCATCTACTGGCAAATGGATAAACAAAATGTGGTTTACCCATAAAACTGAATACTATTCAGCAATAAAAAGAAATGAGTTATAAGAGGGAATAAAGTACTATTACATGCTACAGTATGGATGAATCTTGAGAACATGATTCTAAGTGAAAGAAGCTAGCCATAAAAAGACCACATATTGTAGGAAATGCCCAGAAAAGGAAAATCTACAGACAGAAAGTAGGTTAGTGGTAGTCTGGGTTTAAGGGTAGAAGGCAATGAGCACAGTGTTCTTTTGGGGGTGATGTAAATGTTCTTAGATTATGGTGATGGCTGCCAATGTTTATAAATTTACCGAAAACCACTGAAAGGCACTCTTAAAGTGAGTGGCTTTTATGGCACGCAGATAAAGCCGTTTTTTAAAATCTGAGCTAGAAAATTAGGAGACATGTAGAGAAACGTTCATTAAGCCTCTGTAATGCGCGAAAACTCTTGAGATAAATGACCATCAGTGGTTTTCTGCATTGTGTCTCCTTACTTGTGCTGCGACAGAAAAGAGGGTGGTTCCTAACTGCCCTGGGGTTGGGGAAGATTCATTCATCCGAGACGTATTGATTTGCCAGGAATTCTTCCATAAGCGGGAGATTCAAGACGAAATAACAACGACAATAAAGACCCCTGCCTTCGGTCCGGGAAGGAGACAAATTCACAGTCCGTTCGGTGACCGGGGTGGAAGGATGATATGTGGAAGGTCTTTGGTGGGAGGACCAAGGTGCGCGTGAGGCGCTTAGAAAAGGCCTCACTGAGAAAATGACAAGTTGAGCGAAGACCCCAAGGAGTTGCACCGGTAGCCACTAGATCTCTCCGAGAGGAGGGAAGACCAGGACAGAAGCCCTGTCGTGAGGCCTCGCCTGGTGGGTTTGGGTGTGAGGGGAGTGAAGAGGCCCGGGCGTCTAGAGCTGAAGGAGCCGGGGAAACAAGATGAGTAGGAAACGGGTAAGAGGGGAAGCGACCGATCGTATGAAACCTTCTGATTACGGGCGAGACGGGAAGCCTTTGCAAAAAGCGTTGAGTTGAAGGCTCACCTTTCAATGGGGTCCAGCTGGTCACTGCGTGGATAAGTAGCGGAAAGGTGGCGGGCGGGCGTGGGAACGAGAGGCCCTTTGGCCAACTCTTTCAATAATCCGGGCAAAGACGGTGGTGGGGCTCGGGCGGGTCTGGTGTTAGCGTGAGAAGTGGTTGGATTCTGTACCTATTTGCCAGTCGAACAAGCGGGGTCGCTGGATTGACTGAGGGGTGTGTGAAAAAGAGAACAATCAGAGCTGACCCCGCGTTTTTTGGCCCGTGCAACTGCTGGAATGGAGTGGCTGGGACGGGGAAGGGTGCTGAGTGGACGCAGTCGGGGCTGAGGCAGCGACAGGTGGCGGCACGTCAGCGCCCCCCGCGTCGGAGAGCGGACGCCACCGCCGCCGCGTCCCCGCCGGCAGCGGCGGGAAAACTCCCGCTCCCAGCGTGCCCCGCGCGCCGGCTCGCGCGCCCGTGTGGGGGTGGGGCCTGCGTGCGCGTGCGCCGTAGCGGGACGCACTGGCGGGTGCGGCGAGGCGGTCCCTTCGAGTTCGAGTGTGGAAGTTCGCTCCCTGAAGAGAGTGAGGGCGGTTAGGTGCTCCCGGCCACTTTCCCGTCCCCGGTAAGTGCGGCGGCGGCGGTGGCGGTTGGGGCCGCCAGATAGGGGACGGCTTCCGAGGGGCCCGGGGGCTTCCTGCGGCCCCGCCTGAGGCGTCTCGGGCTCGCGGCCGTAGCCCCTCAGGGGCTGTTGGGCGGCTCCGTGAGGCGTCGGTTCAGTCCCGCGGGCCGCGGCCGCTGGGGCTCCGGCCGGCCGGCCGGTCAGGAGGCGGCGTGAGGGGACGGTGCGGGCGGGGAGAGCCGAGCGGCTCCGGCCTGGGTCCCGCGAGCCGGGCACCGGCGGTCTCCGAGCGGGGAGGGTCGCCGGGGCCCCGGCGCCGGCGGGCGGAATCGGACGGTCGTCGGGCGCCTTTGCGTTCCGAGCTCCGGGAGTGTCGGCTCTCTGACCGCTCGTTGTTGACGCGGCCAGGTTATCGACCTCCCCCCCGTCCCCCAGAGGACTTGAACTCTCAAGGCTGGCGTCTAGCCCCGCGATTTCCAGCGTCCCTCTTCGACGCGGTGGATGAGGCGCGGGCGTTTTGCTCGTGGACGGCTACGGGAGGGGTGGCATCTGACCCCCGGCATCAGATGTGATCGCCGTCGCCTCGTGGGCGTGAAAACGCTCGCGACGTGGGCACGCGACTCCATGCGATGAACCTTCGCAGCCTCCCCGAGGTTGGTTGGTGGCGTCGGCCGCCTTTGCACCTGAGACGCTGCCCCGTCTGACCCCCAGAGCCCGGCATGCTGACAGCCTGGACGGTCTAGGCCAGGTTGGGGTTACATCCTGCAGCTGTTTCGCTGTTTCCCGAGTAGCCCAGCTTGCGCGCCCCGTTGCGGGAGGACAGACTGTGCGTGCACCATGAGGTCTGGAAGGGAGGAGCGTTTTCCAGAAAAAGGGCAGCGGCAGCGCAAAAAGCCCAAACGTCCACGGCCGGCAGACGGATAGCAGAGCACTCTAGGTTAAGAGGGTGGGTTGAATACGTGTGTACCTAATTTTCCCCCCTCCTGAAATCCCACTAAAAGTACAGCAAAGGGATTTTCAAAAACGCGCACACCCACAAGGATGAAGAAAATGCGACAGGAAACAACAGTAATAAGATACTGAGCTCCAGAAAGCCCAAGCCTTAGCAGATCAGCTTAATTCTAAACCAGCAGCAGGGAGTGCTGGGGGAACAGTTCTACGTCAGAAACAGAGTCTTCGAAATGTGCAGAAGGTGCAGAAGGTGGCAGCTGGGGATGGATGTGGAGGGCTGTACCTCGGTGAAGCGCGCCAGAGAAGTAGGTAGACCGCCGGCGCTGTCTCCCCGTGTCACATCGTTGGATTCTGCTTGTCTCCCATTAGAAGACTGGAGGCTGGTCTCTTGAGAACGTAAAGCAGGATCTTTGAACCAGGGGACCCCGGGCACAGTTACTAGGCTCCCTTTATGAAAACAGGGACAATGAAGATTGAAGTCCATCATCCCCCAGTTTAAACCCCAGAACTTTCTGCAGCCAGTCTGATACCCTTCAGGCTCAAATATGAGAATTTTGCACGCGCACACATGCGTGCGTGTGCACACACACACACACATAAAGGGAAAGATATACACAGTAAGTTAGTCACAGTGGTTGCTTCTGGGAAGGGAAAGGAACATTGTGGCTGGGGGAAAAATGGGAGGAGACTTAACTACTGTTAACTGTTTTAAAATTGTGTACCATGTGCGTATATTACCTATTCAAAAATGAAATGTATTTCTTAAAAAATAATTGTAAGTGAATACACCCTTTGACACAGGAATTTCTCTTACAGATATGTCTACACACATGTGAAAATAATGTTAAGTACAGTGCCACTCATTGCAATATGGTTTTAGCAAAAGATTGGAAACAATCTCATTTTAATTGATAGATGGTTGGTAAAATAAATTATGTACAACCCTTCCTTGGAATATTCTATAGCCATAAAAAAACAAGAAGCTTGTTGTATAAGGAAATGAGTAATCACCAAGATACATATGGGGGGGGGGTTCAGAAAAGTAGGTCACCAGTTTATAAAAAGAAAAAGGAGATGTGTGTATCTGTAGGTATATATATAAAATATCTGAAAGATAGCAGAATATTGGTTGCCTTTGAAGAGAGGATCTGGATGGTAAGGCAAAAGTGGAATGAGGGAGAGACTTTCCACTGTATATTTTTGTACCTTTTTAACTTTGGACCATGTTATTATCTATTCAGTGAATGAATTAGTAAATGTTAGTGGGGAAAAAAGATGAACAATGGAGATCCTGACGTTGATGATATCCTGAACAATAAAAGATCTCATACTATAGGAAGGAATGCTTCATAACAACCCTGAAATCTCTGGCTCCCGGCATTTCATGCTCTTGGTTCTTCAGGTAGACACTTCATCGTTCTTCAGTGGTTTAGATGTTGGTTGGACTAGGCTGGACTCCAGACTTTAGTTTTGGGATCTGGTCTGCTCCATGTGTCTTCATTCTGGAACCCAGGCTAAAAAAAGCAAAAATACATGAAGCATGTTTTTCTCAGGGCTGAAGGCAAGAGTTCAAGAGCACTTCTGGAAATTTGCCATGCCTCAGCTCAGAAGTGGCACATTGAGACATATTGTGTTGATTAAAGCAAGTCACATAGCCAAGCCCAAAGGCAATAGGGTGGAGATTTACACTCTGCCTGCTGGGAGGCTCTGCAGAGTCTCAGGACAAAGGGTGTGGATGTGTACTTCCATTGCAGGGTCAGAGGAAGAGCTGGGAATGATAAAGACGAAGGAAATGGGTTAATAGAAAGATGCTGTGAAATTAAGTTGAAGATGGTTGAGAATAAAGATGCTTAGGGAAAAAAATACATATATATATATATATTTTTTTTTTTACAGCATTACCAAGATACAGCATCCTACTTCGATATGAATTTTCTCAAGGCATCCATGTGAAGATATCACATTGGCTTTATCTTAAATAACATCTGCCAGCCCCACACCTGGTCCTATAACAAACTCTGAGTGACCGTAGGAATGAAAATAAATAATGTGCTTGTAAAGACATCAGTTCTTAGAGAAGTAGTTCTAAATGTTTACTTTAGCTACTGAGTGTGTTCATTCATAGTTCTTGTGTCTGCCAACCCACCTTTCACAACAGAATCTTCTTTTCAGGGAGATGTCCTTTGCTTCTCAGATGTAATGCACTTTAAGTTTGTTATTCAACAGTGAAAATGAGTCATACAGAGGTAATACATATTTTCATACATTCTGCATCTTCAAGGTTCCTTTTTTTTTTTTTTTTTTTGTAGTCATATGGCTCCAGAGTAATTTTCTTATTTTCATCTTGTACTGTGAGAGACAGCATAGCATTAGTGGTTAAGAATGAGGACTTTGGAGCAGACTGCCTGAGTTTGGATCCTCGCTAATTGGATATATAACCTTGGGCACATTATGTAAGCTACTGTGCCTCAGTTTTCTCAGCTATAAAATGGAGATAGTAACAGTACTTGCCTCTTAGAATTCTTAGGAATGTTAAATGATTTAATACATATAAAGCAGTTATAATAGTACCTGACACAATAAGTATTTCTTAAGTATTAGTTATTAATATCATTGCTTTTTATTTGGAGGCTGTGACTTGAATCATGGGTCTTGCAGAACAAACATATATAGTTATTCATTTGTCTGAATAGGCAAGGAAGTAATTTTTGATCCATTTATTCTCTTGAATTCCAGGTTAAATTAAAAATACCTTTTGGAAATAAATTACTAGATGCTGTTTGTTTGGTACCTAACAAGAGCTTAACATATGGAATAATTCTTACACATGGAGCATCAGGAGATATGAATCTTCCTCATTTGATGTCACTGGCATCCCATCTTGCATCTCATGGTTTTTTTAGCCTGAGATTTACCTGTAAAGGCCTTAATATTGTACATAGAATTAAGGCATATAAATCAGTTTTGGTAAGAAAATTTCTTTATATTTACTTACGACAATTCTGTTTTTAAAATTCATAATAAATTTAAGACATTTTATTAGCAGTCGTTTGATTTAATTTAAAAATCCTTTAATGAGTATTCTTAGAAACTCAGCAGTGTATGAAGGCTGTGTAATGGTCAGATTTCTCTTTTTTGCCATCAGTTAGTTTCCATGGGGATGAGTGCTTACATCATAAATGTTTCTCCGTGATACTGCCAAAGAATCTACTTATGATGTAATTTACATATTGAAATTTAGGATATATAGTTCTAGGTATTTTGCCTTGTATACTATGAATGTACAAATAATATGTGATTTCTCTATTAGAAACTATAAAATCCCTGGATAAAACAAATCTGAAATTTCTTTTAATCCAGATTACTTCAAGCTTACTGAGTTTTTCAGAGCTTTAAATTAGATGTTAGTATTATCACATTTTGTATTAGTTGGAAGCTTTTACTGGCTTTTCTTCCCTCCACGATTTGTTCTTTAAAAATATTTTAGGACTTGAATTTGTTTTAGACAGTGTTTTTATTCCACTTATTTGCCTGTATTACCCAGTTTATGATTTGACAGTGAAGGCATGACCAGAGAGCAAAGAATTGATTATCTCTTCCAAGAAGAATCCCTTGAAATTTCTTGTTTTTGCAAAAATTTTCATACATTTCAGTAATGATGAGAAAATATATGTTGGTTTTCCAGTGGAATATTTCATGGGAGAAGAATTGATAATTTTTTGGTTGATTTTTCTAGAATTACCTAAAGACCTCAGGAGAATACAAACTTGCAGGTGTTTTCCTTGGAGGTAAGTTTTCAATACTTGTGAATACTTGTTCTAAAGTCTACTCATATTAATATAGGAATAGGTAATTGAGAATTAAAATTAAAGACAGGAAGAGACTTAAGGATTTTTTGTTTTGTTTCGGTAAGTCACTTGCTGGTGTAACACCAAGATACTTTAATATTTAAATCTAATTTAAACCTCATATATATGTGTTATAACCTGAAGAGGTCTCCTTTTATTTATATCCCTGAATCACCCCCTCTCAAATGATTCCTTCCCAAGGACTGTCTTCACCACTTCAAGTATTCTTTTGGAAAATAATTCCTTTTTTTTTTTTTTTTTAAGATTTGACTTAGGATCAGTTTTTAGCTATTCACAAGTCTCTGGGTATTGCAGCTTTTTAATTGGCACCTGTTGTAGTTAATATTTATTGATAAGCAATATGATGGATGAACAGTGAATGAAATCTGACTTGCCACATTATCATCACCACTACTTTATGTGAATGTTTATATTTCAAACTGAACTTAATTTTAATTGGTTTTAGGTCGTTCAATGGGCTCAAGAGCAGCTGCTTCTGTAATGTGTCATATTGAGCCAGATGATGCTGATGATTTTGTTCGAGGTCTCATTTGTATTTCCTATCCACTGCACCATCCAAAGCAGCAGCATAAACTTAGAGATGAAGATCTATTTCGTATAAAAGATCCTGTACTGTTTGTGTCAGGCTCAGCAGATGAAATGTGTGAAAAGGTGAATTATAACTTGATATTTGTGTGAATGAGAGAGAAAGAATGAAAGAAACATCTTGGGAACAAGATATTACCTGCAACATTCAGTCTCTTTAAAAAGATGCTGATTTTAGGGACTTCCCCGGTGGTCCAGTGGTTAAGACTTTGCGCTTCCAATGCCGGGGGTGCAGGTTTGATCCCTGGTTGGGGAACTAAGATCCCACATGCTGTGGCCAAAAGTAAATAAATAAATAAATAAATAATTTTAAAAAACATGCTGATTTTACTAATGCTAGTTTCTTTCCTTAGTTAACCCTGTTGCTTTGGAGAACCTAAAAATATATTCATCCCCCTGTAAAGAGTGTTGGTAAATGGATTAACTCTCACGTAGAAAATGAAGGATTAATATCTGAATCTTGTGAATTTCGGATTACTAGACTGTACGTTTGGTTTATCATTTCAACATTTAAGCAGATCTCTTCAATTTGTTATAAAGTTGACTCTTGAAAAAAAAGTAACTTGTACATATTACAAAATTTTAGTGTATTTCCCAGAGCATATAAATAATTTCCTTGGGGAAAACATTTTTTAAGAGAATTTTTTTGGCTCTGGTTTACTTAATGACTTTTTAGCATCAGTAATGAATACCTAATCTGTTCTGTTGTGTTGCTGTATGCTGTATCTGAAGAACATGGACTGCCACTTCTTGCACGTTCCATTGCCTCAAAAGTTAGCTGTAGACTAGGTTTTAATATTTAGTGAATGATGCCAGTATAGGTGCGGTGGGAGAGAGGAAATCTTTACTGAACACCAGTAGAACATTAGTATCCTCTTCTTTTTTCCCTTTAGAACTTGTTGGAGAAAGTGGCACAGAAAATGCAAGCTCCTAATAAAATCCACTGGATTGAGAAAGCAAGTCATTCCATGGCAGTGAAAGGACGGTCAACAAATGATGTTTTCAAAGAAATAAATACACAGATTTTGTTTTGGATCCAGGAAATCACTGAAATGGACAAGAAATAATTGTCTGTAGTTACAAGCTATGTTATTTTGAATACAAATACAGTTAATTTGTTAAAGAACAACATACCTCTCAGCATTATGAGATACATTTCAGACTAATTTAATGTCCTTTAATGTTCTCCCATTTTTAAAACACATTTTAATTGTGAAATTAATGCCCTTTACAAAGTGTCTTTTGAAAGCACTGTTATAGTTGTATAAAGATGATGTACAAATATTGAAGGTGGTCTAAATATAATTTATTTTCTTTAATATAGTTAAGTTTTGAAAAATTAAACATTGAATTTTGTTACAACAGAACTTTTGTCTTATTGCTGCGCAACTGAGAAAGTACTCTTAATTTTGCAGAGCAGTGTCATCGTTATGAAAGGAAAACAACACTTTAGTAAATTTAGTCAGTTTTATAGAGTGTATACATCTATTAACCTAATCTTTTAATAAATTTCAAGGGATGGATGAAGATACATTTTCAAATATGGGGACTCTGAACATTGTTTTTAGAATAAAGTAACAACTTTCATTCATTAAATGTTTACTGAAGGCCTGTTATAGGCAAAGCCTCATTAGGTTTGCAATGATGAGTAAACACTTGGAGTTTGGTATAGTGGGGGAACTTGATGTCTAAAGCTCTCTGATTAAGGGAAGAATGAAATAAGGAGTAAATAGTGGGACTAACATCTGTGCTGTATCTAGGCAGAGTTAGGGCACTTAATTTTGCCTTGAGAAGTGCAAGTATCACTTGGACTAGACTTGGATGGTACTGAGTTATATATTAAAAACATAGGTTCTATATTTCCTGTAAAGAACACGAAAATGTGATGAGGCTGATGATATATATATATATATATAAGTTTGTAGTGAGCAGTGGTTTTCTATAGTAGGAAATTAACTCCCTTCCCTGGTTTCTCTACTGTCCTAAAGTTAGGCCCTTCAGACAGCCAGGGTGGCCTGGGAAGCTTGCAGATTTTTGAGGTCCCTCACTCCTCCTGCCCTGGTGAAGTTAATGGATTTTAATTGTTAATTTTTCTAAATAGTGCATAAAGAATGAAAACCTAGATAACGGTATCTAAATTGTGTGTATTATAGAATGAAATCATGTACAACTTCAAAATTGAAATTTCCGTGTCACTTAGTGTACAATAGTTACTCACTTTTTGACTGAATTTCTTGAACAAGGCCCTAACTTAAATAGTATATAATTCTTAACTTTTAAAACAAGAGTGATCAAAATATTATAAAAAATATTTAACCAGAGCTGACAAATATAATAATGGTCTATTTAAAGTGTAAATCAAATGGAAAATATTAATACTGTAAACCAGAAGTGAAACTAAAAAGGAAAATACAAAGGAAAACTTACTATAAAGCAGACTATAATATAAAAGTACAATGAAGAAATAGATTTAAAATGTTACTAACCAGCTATGTAATTATAATATTCAAGTTTTCAAATTAAACTATAGGCATAATATGGATGACCAAAGATACTACTATAAATATAGGGATGTCGTAGAAGGTCATTTAAAGTTGATTTTACCCTGAGTTATCTATGAGAAACTACTTTTTTTTTTTTTTTTTTGCGGTTCGCGGGCCTCTCACTGTTGTGGCCTCTCCCGTTGTCCGGACACGCAGGCTCAGCGGCCATGGCTTACGGGCCCAGCCGCCCCGTGGCATGTGGGATCTTCCCGGACTGGGGCACCGTGTCCCCTGCATCGGCAGGCGGACTCTCAACCACTGCGCCACCAGGGAAGCCCGAAACTACTATTCTTGATTGATGAAGTAGCTTGTCATTTGAGAACTGTGTACCTAGCCATGGGTAGGGAAGATACAACTGCTAGAGAAAGATATGAGTGATACGTGTAAGGCCAAAATAAACATTTGTGAAAAGGTCCCATCTGCTCTTCTGCACAGAATTGACACATCTTGCAGGGAAAGGGTGCAGCTCCTTCAAGTTTGAGATTATGGTCAAAGAGCTATCCTGGCGCCGGCTCTGGTAGGCCCTGATTAATGGCACAACCATTCACCTAAATCAGTAGTTCTCAACTGGGAGTGATTTTGTTCTCTAGGGGACATTTGACAAGGTCTGGAGACATTTTTGGTTGTCACGGCTGGGGTGGGGCTGCTACTGGCCTCTCGTAGGTAGGAGAAAGGCATATGCTAATATCCTGCAGTGTACAGGACAACCAGACATTACGAAGATGCACCCGGTCCAAAATGCCAGTAATGCCTAGGTTGAGGAAGCTAGTCCTTGACAAACCAGCTTTGGGATTATCTTTAAATCCTTTCTCCTTCACCATTAGCTTTTCTGCACCACTTCTGAATCCATTTGCTTCCTTTTAGTTGCCAAATCCTCTGTTTTCAGTGTCAAAGTCTGATTATGTCCCCATACTGTAAAATGAATTACAGTAGCCTAATTCATTTTACTATTTTATTGTCTCCTTGGTTCAATAAACCATTTGACACCTCTAACTCAAAAACTTGGTGGATCTCCAAGCGTGACTATTAAGATTAAAGACCTTAGTTCAAGGCTCTCCACGATAGGCCCTATCAACATTTTAACCTTATTTTCTCTCCCCCACACTGTGAACCTGTACACAGTACTCCAGCTAACCTGGATACACAAAGTTTATGAACAAGTCTTTCTGTCTTCTCTTCCTGAAACTTTTTTCTTTGTTAGTCTTTGTCTGTTACCAAATCATACTCATCCTTCAAGGCCCTTAAATTCTCTTTCCCACTTCACAGCTTTTTTTGAATTACTCCAGCCATCTCTCCTTCAGAGCCACATAATATCTTCTCTGTTGCTATTCACACTCTGCCTTTTCAGAGGTTATTGACATATTTGCTCTATACAACTAATTACATACTGCTTCGGGTCAGGGAATGGTTTTACTCATCTTTGTATCCATAAAGCACTTGGTGTTCCTTGCTCAGTGCCTTAGTCATTCATTATTCAATAAATCCTTGTATTGAACTAAGATATTAATAACCTTGGTTTTATATTGCTATTTTATACACTTATTACTGGGACTTTCTCTTTACATGTAAAGAACAAAAACCTAGTTCACAATGTCCAAATAGTTCAAAGAGTGTGGCATTGGTAGATATATATTTTTTAAAAATAGAATTTTTTTCTGGGTGTTTTCTTTCAGTATCTATATTACTGTTAGTAATGGGATTTCTCTGCTGTTATTTTTTATTGTCTTCGTGACTTTTAAAAATAAACATAGCATTTACTTTTTTTTGCTGCTCACTTGAGATTGACATAAGAAGAGGTTTCTAGTGCAAAGGACAGAAGTGTCTATGCTGAAAAATAGGTAATTGTACTTTTATTAGTAGTCAAGTACTTAAATAGCAAAAATGACAAAGCCCTGGAGGGGATGGGGATACTCTTCTTTACCTCTCTGCAGACTTAAGCATCAGCGGGAGTGGTACACAGAAGTTCCTTTTCAGTTCTTATAAGAGCTATTCGTGGTATACTAATTAGGGATTCAGTGTCATCAAGCCCTAAAAGATCTAAGGAATTAGAGAGTTCCTTAATGTTAAAACACTCAACCCCCTTTAAGATAGTTAACATTAAATGAATTAGAGAATGTCTGCCATCAGGCAAGAGAAATTGAGTATTTTGCCAGCTGCATTAAATATTACAGAAAACCCCAGCAGAAATAAAATCACCCTGATCGTGTATATGGATGGGGAGTCAGAGAGGAGGGTGGACCTTACCCTAGAAAAATCCAGAGGAATTGTTGAAGTTTCTTCTAGAACTAAGGAATGCCTACCATGCATTCCGGAGAGCTATACTTTGCAAAGACAAACCCCATGATCACAGTTAAACTAAATTAAGATCATAAATACCTGTCGGCTATGGTCCAGTAGGGAGAGTGTAAACTCCTAGGATGCGTCATTGATCTCATTATCTCTAATACTCAAGGAAAGTAAGAGCTCAATAAATCCTTCTTGCACTCAGTTAAAGTTATGTGACAGAAGAGGCCTGAACAGTTAACTCTGGTGTAAAGAATTATACTTCTTTCCTCAACCGACCTTGAATAAGTGAAGACAAAGGAAGAATTAATTCATTACGTCTTCAAAGGGAAAGTGCTCTAAATCCAAGGTAGTATTAATATTTTCATTAATAGTCCAGACTTTTTTGTATACTTGTGACTAAACTACTCTCTAGACTTTGAGGGAAGGCGAGCAGTGCTTAGATCTGGCTCTGCCCCACCCTAATTCTGACATCAGCAAGCGTCACAAGTAGCTGCTCCTTGGAATCAACAGAAACAGGGTGAAGAGGAAATTCACCAGGAGACCACTCCAAAATCTACCATAATCTAACTTGGGTTTTCAGCATCACAGTAGATTGTCGAAGAGGAACATGGCTGACAGACCCCTCTAACAAAAAGAAATATAAAATGAGGTGTTCTATTTTACTAAAAAATCAAGTTGATGTGAGCTCAGTTAAATACCCACTATGACACGTACCTCACTTTTCTTAGACCCAGAGCAATCACTGCTGCACTTGACAAGGCACTGGGCGGCACTGGACCTTTTTTTTCTGGCAGAGCATTGCATGTGGTTATGAGATGGGCATACCACCTTTTTGTGTTTTGGGGCATCCACAATCGAGGACTTTGGAATGAAGACATCAGTCTATTTCACATAACATAAAAATGTCAAAGCAATTTTATTTCTTAAAAAAAGTGGGTGTGTTGGAAAATAATGCATTTTTGACATTATGGGACCTTCTAGAGTCCTGGACTTCTCAAGATAATTGGATGGCAATCTTATTTATAATATTTCTGGGAATTATCTTTGAGATAATACTCATAAAGATTTGTACAGCCTTTCAGAAGAAGCTTGCACTTCCTTCAGAAAAGGATAATACAGATGCCCACAAGGTAAGAACAAATGCTTGATTTCCTTTTCCCCGATTTTTCAAAGTAACACATAAGAATAACTTATACAATTGTGGAAGTTTGATATTTGGATTACTCTAATATTTTATTGTCTCCCTTGAAACAGAAAGAAGACAGTTGCCTTAAAAGCATGAAATTTGGTAAGTATCCTACAATTTAATATTTTAATATAAAACTTGTTCAGCCTGAGCTGCTCCTTTTGGTGCTCTGACATTTTTTATTCCCATTTATCTCTAGGTAACTGGTCAATTCATTCATCTTCAGAAGAAAGGTAAGTGATGTATTTTGAAATTAGATGAAACAGGTTGGTTTTGTTCTACTCAAAATTACATCTGAATTACAGAAAAGGGTTTTCCCGTTTGTATAGAGGATGACAGCTGTTCAACATCATAATTCAGTCAAACTCTGATTTTTTAAATGGTTGCTCTGTTCCAAGCTGTGTTAAATGGCTTTTTATGTACTATTGAAATTATCCTTTTAGGTAGGTAGACTCATTACCGTTTGTACAAATGAGGAAAATAAAGCTTAGAGAGGTTAAGTGGCTTGCTTCCTTACCCCATCCTCTCTCTCCAGTACACATGAAGTAATAATCACCAGTTCTGAAAATTCAGTTGAAAAATACTCATTTAGCACCTACTGTGAACCGAGCAGATCCTGAGCTAAGTGCTGCAAGAGTGACATGAAATGAGTTTATATCATCAGCATATGATATGCTGATGCCTGAGTGCTAGAGATTAAATACAGACATCACTACTCTTGTTGCTATCAGTATCTTAATTGGTTTCATCAAAGTCCATTCAGCAATCATTAGATATCCCTATACAATGGACACTGGGTTTTATACTGGGATACAATTAATAAGATGGTATCTGTTCTCCGGAAGCTTATACTCTTGTGGAGGAGACATAGATCTAGAGATGATTGCTTGCAGTTCAGTAACACAGTGATAGGAGTACTATGAGAACATCTAGGAGGTACCTAAGCCAGCATAGGGGTGTTGGGCTGGCTTCATGAAGAAGGTTATACTGGAGCTGAATTTTAAAGGATAAGTGAAAATTAGTCAGAAAAAGACAGTGGGTTGGGAGGATAAGAAAGGCAATTATAAGCCATGAGCAGAGGCAAGGAAATAAGGAACAGGGTATGTGCAATAAATTATGATTTCAGAGTTGCTAGAATGCTAAGGATGAGTCAGAGGGTAGTGGGAGATGAAGGTGAAAAAATATGCAGGAGTCAGATCATGGGGGACTTTCTATACCCTGTTAAGAAGCTTGGAGTTGATTCTGATAGTGAGTAGCCACTGAAGGTGGTTAAGTGTAGGAGTGACACAG
This sequence comes from Delphinapterus leucas, assembly GCF_059928025.1. Classification (NCBI taxonomy): domain Eukaryota; kingdom Metazoa; phylum Chordata; class Mammalia; order Artiodactyla; family Monodontidae; genus Delphinapterus; species Delphinapterus leucas. The sequence goes on from NC_143146.1 coordinate 8,962,611, forward strand.
TTTTGTGTTATAGCTAGATCACTAGTAGCTACCTGTGTGGAGTATGCGTCTGAAAATTACTTTAATTTCTTTCAGTTGTCAGGTGTAAAGGGGCTTTATTCATTTAACCTGGTTGCTCTATTTTTATATTGAGTACTAGCAACTCTAGTTATAAAGTGGGTGTCCTGAGAAGCAGTAACAGTATCTGGAAGTACGGGGAGCTGGAATCCCAGTCGGGGTTGGCTGGGAACAGGAATGCCAGAGCAAACCAGGACACCTCAGAAGTGCATCCACCATAAACGACCATCCAGAAGTCAACTGGACAGACCAGGAGTTGGTGTTTGAGGCGTACAGCGCTTAGGTGTGCACTGAGATTGAAGATTCTCATGGAACTAAAAGCCAGAGGATTGACAGACAAGAGAGGAAGCCACAAGAGGAAGTGGGGGGAAAAGGACTTTTAGCACCAGGATCAAGATAATCTGAGAGTTTCCCCATCCCTCTGTGCCATTATTCCATTCCTGCTTAGGCGCAATTAAATACTTTTAATAGGCTTTAGGGAAAAGTAATTGAGAAGAAGAGATTGAGGGAGATGGTGTTGAGGGAAAAGGGTTAGGAAAGAGATATGGCTTCCATGGTGGCAGTACTACATTGTAGTGAAAAAACACATTTTGAATTACAAAGGTCTAGGTGTATGTCATAGTTCTGCCTCTAAATGATGGCATGGCCTTGAGCAAATGACTTAAACTCACTCCTTTTCCTTACTTTCAAAATAGCAGGTAGAAGAATTACCTCTTAGGAATGTCATGAAGATTCGTTAAAATGATATGTGTAACAAAGCAAAAATATTTTACCTTGGCACCAGAATTCCTTTTTGGGGTAGAATTATATTTGGGAGAGCCTCTTAAATTATTTTGAGGTAAAAGGGCTTAAATATTGGTAGAACCTCAAGCATAAAGATGATTAAAGTTGCACTGCATCAGAGACTGAGTGGGTTTTGTCTTGCTTATGAGATGAGAGAGAAGAGAAAGGGGAGGGGTGGGCAGAGAACAGGGAGGAGCAGGGGAAGCATGTGGGGCTCAGGACCGAATGGCACAAAGGACGTCAAAGGATGAGCCTACCACTCAGTATCCGGAGTCAGGGAGAGCCGTGCTGGCCAGGCAGAGTCTCGGTGAGCCATGCAAACTGCTGATCTTATATCCATTGAGTTTTGGGAAATGGTTTGTTTCAGGGTTGACCTCAGCCTTAGATGTGTGTTCCTGGGAAAGTCTGCCATCAGTTGCCTGAGTTTCAAAGATTAAAGCTGTCACTGGTTGGTTTCAGAAGTGTATTTCCTGAAGCGAGTTACCATTGATAGACAAAATTGTTTAAAAGCAGATTTGGTGTTTGTTACTATGACTAGGATTATGCTATGACTCTACGCCATTGATTGATTTAACTGATTTACAACCACTTCTAGTACTTACTTGTTGCCATGGCTATAGAGCTGTGAGTCTTTTCCTAGGAGTATGGGGAGTTCTTTTTAAATTTTCCAAGGCCAGTTGAGATTCCCTCGTGGGGAGAGGCCAAAGGACATTTAAAAAATACACAGACATACCTAACGGTTAAGTGGGAGTTGCTTGTATTGCTGTAGTTAACTCCCTTCTATATCTGCCTCTAGCTTTTCGTTGAAGTTAGCCACATGTATGGGTGGTTTGTGTATGTGTATTTTTCCCCCTTCATTGAACCTGAAGAACGGGTTGGGTTGTATGTCTGGATCAGCTTGCTGTGGACAAGCGTTAGCCATCAGAAAGCTAGAGGTGAAAATGGGCACTCAGCAAATATTACTGAGGGCCTACAATGTGCTGCAGGCCCTTGAGATACAGCGGTGAACAAAACAGACATTGCTTCCCACCTTATGTTTTAGACAGAGGGGAGTCTGATAGTAAATGACAACATGATAAATAAATTATATGGGAGGTAGTGATAATTATATGTGATATGGTAAAACAAAAGATAGTGTAGGGTAAGAGGAATCAGGGTGCCAGAAGTAGGAGAAGAGAGGTAGGTGCAACATATGTGGTGGGATTTGACTAAAGCCTTGGAGGGATGGGGAGTTAACCAAACAGAAATGGTAGAAGAGTATTAGAGAGGTTAGAGAATAGGTGACCAGATCATGGTTGGACCCTGCAGGCCATCTTAAAGACAGTGGCTTTTACTCTGAGTGACAACAGAGGATCATTGTAGGGTTTTATGCGGGAGAATGATATGTTCTGTCTTCTATTTTTAAAGGATTATTCTGCCTGCAGTGTTGAGAGTAGACTATACTGAGTCAAGGGTCTAAGCAGACAGCAGGTTTTTGCAAGTAATCCAAGTGAGAGATAAAGGTAACTTAAACCAGGGTGGTAGCGGTGGAGGTGGTAAGAAGTGGTTAGGATATACTTCAAAAAGTAGAATCAGTGGAGTGTGTGGATGTGAGAGAAAGGAGTCAAAGATGACTCCAAGATTTTTACCTGAGCAAGCAGGAAAGGTGCAGTTGTCATCAACTGAGATGATGAAAGCTGTGGGTGGAGCAGGGTTTTTGTTCGTTTGTTTGTTTGTTTGTTTTTGTGGTATGTGGGCCTCTCACCATTGTGGCCTCTCCCGTTGCAGAGCACAGGCTCCAGACATGCAGGCTCAACGGCCAAGGCTCACGGGCCTAGCCGCTCTGCGGCATATGGGATCTTCCCGGACCGGGGCACGAACCCGTGTCCCGTGAATCGGCAGGTGGACTCTCAACCACTGCGCCACCAGGGAAGCCCTGGAGCAGGTTTTGATGGGGAGATGAGGAATTTTGTTTTGCAACTGTTGAGTCTTAGATTGATTGGGCATCCAATAGAGATAGTAAGTAGTCTGGGAGAGATGTCTGGTAGAGACAGTGAGTTTGGGGGTTCTTGGCACATAGGCCGTATTAAAAGCCACAGAGAGGGTGAGATTACAAAGGGACTGTGAGAAGAAAAGAGGAGCAGGGGCTGAGCCCTGGGGCGCTTCAAAGAGGGCAGGAGGAAGAGGAGGAACCCGCAAAGAAGACTGACAAAGAGCTACCAGTGGGTTAGAAGGATACCCAGGAGAATATGTGGTCTGGAAGCTCTCCAGAGCAGGAAAGACAAATAGTTATATAAGGTATACAAGTTAGGTATCAGACCAATATCCCTTATGAATATAGATGTAGAACCCTCAACAAAATACTAGCAAACCAAGTTCAGCAGCATATTAAAAGGATTATATACTCTGACCAAGTGGGATTATCCTCAAGAATGCAAGGTTGGTTCAACATACATCTAGCATTGTTTTATTATGTTTAAAATCATAATATTAAATTGTTGAAATATTGGTCTTGCATTTCAGCTTTTTTCTATATTTTCCCTGAAACGTGCAAAAAACTAACTCTGTATATGTCTCATATTTTCACTGTTCACTTTCCTAAGTGAATAATATGCCTGTCCGGAGGAAATTTTATCCTAATTATGTCTGGACACTGCTATAACTTGTTAGGGTCACCTGGATTCCCTAGAATGCTTATGCATCCTGCCTGTATCAGTTAGAATATTTTAATTCTCAAGTAACAGAAAACCATGATTCAAACTGGCATACCAAGAAGAGAATTTATAATAATCATATAATAGGAAATCCTGAGGTAGGATTTGCTTCAAAATTGGTTGATACAGTGCCTCAACAACTTCATTAAGGTCCTGTAACTCTCCCTCTGCCTTTTCCTCATGTTGGTTTTACCTTAAGGTGAACAGAAAGATGGCCACAAGAGTTTCAAAATCAGACCAGCATTGTCCAGAGGAAGTAAGAGGCCATTTTTTTCTCTGTCTTTCCTGGGAACAAGGCAACTTTTCCCAGAAGTTGTTAAAAATCTTTGTCTTATGCTGGGATTAGTTCATGCCCATTCCTAATCTAATTACCATGTTAGATTTAGCCTAATCATTTGGGGTAGAATGAATGTTGAAGAGTCCACATCCATGATCATTACTGCAACTCCCAATTTGGCTCTAGTCGTAAGGACAAACGGTGTTACCAAAGGTGACATGATACTAAAGATAATGGGTAGGTGTATTAGTCAGGGTTCTCCAGAGAAATAGAACCAATGGAATATAGATTAGTAGATAGATAGATAGATAAATATAAAAGGAGATTTATAGGAATTGGGTCACATGGTTATGGAGGCTGAGAAGTCCCATGATGTGCCCTCTGAAAGCTGGAGAACCAAGAAAGCAAGTGATATAATTCAGTCCAAGGCAGAAGCCCTGCGGGGAGGGGGTGTGCAGCACTGGTGTAAGTCTCAGAGTCCAAAGGCCCAAGAACCAGGGGCCCTGATGTCTCAGGGCAGGATGGATGAAGATGGATGTCCCGTCTCAAGAAGAGAGAGGGAGGGCTTCCCTGGTGGCGCAGTGGTTGAGAGTCCGCCTGCCGATGTAGGGGACACGGGTTCGTGCCCCGGTCCGGGAGGATCCCACATGCCGCGGAGCGGCTGAGCGCACGAGCCATGGCTCCGTCCGGAGCCTGTGCTCCGCAACGGGAGAGGCCACAACAGTGAGAGGCCCACGTACCGCAAAAAAAACCAAAAACCAAAAACAAAACAAAAACAAGAAGAGAGAGGGAGAGTTTGCTCTTCCTCCGTCTTTTTGTTCTATTCAGGCCCTTAATGGATTGGATGATGCCCACCCAGTTGGTGAGGGCATATCTTCTTTACTCAGTCTACTGATTCAAATGCTCATCTCCTCCGGAAACATCCTCACAGACACTCAGAAAGAGTGTTTTACTGGCTTTCTGGGTATCCCTCAGCCCAGTCAAGTTGACACATAAAATTAACCATCACAGTTGGTAACAAAGATGTGTATACAGCCTGTATATTAGATGTTAATAAATTCTCTTAACAGTTGAGAGAAGTTGAAGAAGTATTTAACATATTTTAAATATTCACCTAATAATTTTGTGTTCTCTATGAAAAAAGGCAATCACTAGTTTAGCCTAAACCACTCCAAATTCTAATTAGCAGAATCCAAATCAATGAGATTTTCCTGTATAAAAAAGCATTTAGAGGGCTTCCCTGGTGGCACAGTGGTTGAGAGTCCGCCTGCCGATGCAGGGGACACGGGTTCATGCCCCGGTCCGGGAAGATACCACATGCCGCGGAGCAGCTGGGCCTGTGAGACATGGCTGCTGAGCCTGCACGTCTGGAGCCTGTGCTCCGCAACGGGAGAGGCCACAACAGTGAGAGGCCTGCATACCGCAAAAAAAAAAAAAAAAAGCATTTAGAAAAAATGATTTTTGTGATGGGGTATATTTTGATGATTTCATATATTATCTTCATTGTTTATGATGAAGCATTATTTAAAAATAGGGTCATTCTTCCAGTAAAGTACAAGATAATCTATGTTCCCTCAACAAACAGCTACCAGAATTTCTGACTTAGCTTATATGAGTTTCAGTTGATGACTTTAGGCTGCCTTACCATTAAACAAAACTTAAGGTGCATCAGAATCACCTGGAAAGCTTGTTAAAACTCAGATTTCTGGGCCCCATCCCCAGGTGTCTGATTCAGTAGGTCTAGGGTGGGGCCTGAGATTTTGCATTTCTGATCATTTCCCAAGTGACCCTGATGCTGCTGGTCTGAGCATTGTTAGACCAAGCCTAATCATTTGAGGTAGAAAGGATATTGGAGAGTCCACATCCATGATCATTATTTCAACCCAAAAGTATGTTGAGAAGCACTATCTAAAATGTAGGCTTTTCTCTTGATCAAAAACAAACAGCTGTTAAAATAATCTGGACTTATTTATAGAAAGCTATAGTTTATGGTATTGGACATTCTTCTGTGGTACCTCTTAAAGTTCCATAAGGATATTTTTACTCTTGTCAAAACTTTCGTACAGAGAACAGAAACAAACTGATATTCCTTTTAAAAGGATATAATCTTAACCTGCAACTTTGACTGTCAAAATAGACAGTCAAAAGTAGACTTTTGGACAGGTTTTTGAGGAAAAATCCCTCATTCTCCTAGATATGAAAATAATTTACTTCACTTTGTCAGTGGATTGATTTATTAAGTGAATGACACTAGGTAATGAATAATTTTGTAATGTGGACAATGACTTTCCAGTTTATCTCTATATTGAGCTATGTTTTTATATACTCTATTGGGTTTCCTTAAATCTAAAAGAGAGTTCCTGTAGGAAATAGGTCCTCAGTGACAACTGATTTACACACTCTTTTCTTATATTCAGCGTTGATGACTTCTCAGAAAGAACAATTACTTCATCACTTACATCTGAAGGAAATGAAGGTAACTCTGGAGACAGAGTTTCATTGCCAGATGAACCAACATGGGCAAGTACCAGTGAAAGTAAATATCGCATACGTCACTTTAGTGAAAGTCATGAGCCATCTTCAGATAGTACTAGCTCGTCTTTGTCACTGTTTCATTCAGAAGTACAGGAAATTTTTCCAAGGTGCAGAGGGTGTCCTGAAAACGAGCATGAAACAATACAGTTTTCATCTAAGAAATTATCTTCCATAATGAAAGCCAACGAAAATAAAAATTTGATGTTTTCTTCTGACGTTAACTTTTCAAGAATTTCTAGAATCATTATAGAAAGTGAAGATCTAGATGTGGCACCACGCCCTCCTGCCCATTTATTTCTTTCTAGAGACCAAGTCAGACTTCTGGAAGAAAATGTGAGAAATAAAATTCCTTTAACATCCAAAGCTACTTTAGAGAGTAAAACTACCTATCTGTACTCAAGGTCTCAAGAGCCCTTGATTCAGAATCAACATTCTGTTAGAATGGACATTTCTGCCGAAGCACAAGATTCTTTTCCGGGACAAAGTTCTCTCCCGAATCAAGATTTTTCTGAAGCCCAGTTTACTAGTCAAGCCCAACAACTTGTTAACAACCAGGAATCAATCAATAGCCAGCCTGATATCAAGGCCAGATACGTTGCTCTGCCTCAAGATTTGATGAGGAAACCACTTACCAGCAGCACACAAGGCTCCTTCCAGACCCAACATAGGGACAGGAGCCAACATTTGGTCCAAGTCCCACATTCTGTTGAGACTCAAGGTTCAATCAAGGACCTAGAGTCTGATACAAAACACTCAGAAGAGGCCCAATATTCTGTTTGGTTTGAAGATTCAAACAAGATTCAATATTCAATCCCAGGGCAAAATAATGTTTTTAATAATGCCAGACATCTAGTTTTAACTCTAAGCCCAAATTCAGTTGCTAAAGTGATGCCACAACTAAAGAGTGTAAAGACAAAGGGCCAGAAACAAATTGCTAGCTCAAAATTAAACCAGTATCCTGCATATGGCTCAGTGCCTCTTTCACCTACCATGACCAGGCAGAAAAACAGAAGAAAAACATTACATAGTAAAAGTAAATTTAGTCTCAAAGTTCCACCTCAAAAGTCAAAGAAAACACCAACTTCACCGGTATTTCAAATCACAGTATGTCACACTTCAGAATGTAGCAAGTTAAGACACAGGTATAAAACTAAGAAGAAAGAGTTACATCAAAGAAAAGGTATATCAGGTATAGCGTTGTGTCATACTTGTGCTTTCAAGCTTGTTCCTCCTTATATTAGGAAGTATTCCAGGAAAAGACTAGTGAAATTTATGCCAGGTTTAACAGGATGTAGACATTTTCCGCTGAAGCAAAATAAGTCACTGTACGCAGAGAAAGTCAACTATGCGGGGCCTGTTGAGAAAAGAGGAACCTCAGGGAGTACTAAAAATGAAAAGCATCATGGCAGAGACAATAAAGAACTAAAAAACATTTCACCAAAAATTCCACCTCAGCTAGAAGAGTCTTTCATGGTCAATACTTATAAACAAAAAGCACCTTGTTCTTCATTAATAGGAACAAACTGGAAGAATAAAGAGTCTCTTAAAGACCCAATTTTACAAGCAAAGGAAATCGATATTGCAGAGTTTTGTGCCCCAAATAGTGAAAAAACATCTGACCTGCATATTGCAAAGCATGAGACACCTTTAGAAGAAGCTATATCAGCACCTTTGCAGAAATTTGATTCCTCTCCCAAAATGGAGTCAGACAGAAGAAAGAAAACATGGGAGGACCTAAAAAGTACAGAGAATTCACATCTTCTACTTACAAATGGAGAGAAGTTACCAACTAGTACATCAGAAATGCAAAGGTGCTTTCCAAAGGGAAATAGCCACGAAAAAGAAGATTTTCTTGAAATTGTTCTGGAGTCTTCAGATGTCAACTTGCTCATTTCACTAGGAACCAAAAAGCATAAAAGCAGTGAACAATCAGCAGGTGTAGAAATTCAAGAGAGTCCAGAAGGTGTAATTGAGAAGGAAAAGAAACCATTAATAGTTAATGTTACAGAAGATGGTGACCTAAGTGAAAGTGAGGAACTTGAATGCAACACTAGAAGCAGCATAAAAAATAGGCAAGATGAAAGAATATCTGATGCATTTCACGATGCCACTCACACTGCCCTTTCTGAACCACCTCATATGGAAACGCAGAGTGGATTAAAAACCAAGAGAGATACATCAAGAATAGGGCTTAGTCATTCAGCAGTAAAGCAAGACGAATTACCAGATGACAAGAAAACATGGAGTGCAGAATACATTGAGAAGAGATGTATATTTAAAAAACCACAGGAACATGACAGAGAGGAAGAACAACAGGCTCTACAAGAAGCAGATCCACAGCTAACACCAGGTTTCAGGTTCAGTCTACAACTAAAGCAGAAGCCCAAGTACGTCAAATTTGAAATAGGACATAGCTGTTCAGAAAGTAGAACAACTCAAAATGAAGAGCTAGAGGTACAACCACACACTCTTTCTACAGAAACAATTGTGGGGACTGGTCCATGCCCCACAATGGATCCATTTCAAGTTGAGAAGGTGAAGCAAAGCACAGACAGACCTACAGGCAGGGAAACTGCAGATCCAGTGCATCCTCTTACAGTGTCAGAGAGCTTGCCAGTTTTAACTGAAACAACAGAACATGGTGTCGCATTGTGTGGAAGCCCCGGAAAGCCCCTGGATGATCAAATTGCAGAAGAAAAGGAAGACTTAAAAAGAGTTTTACCTGAAGTTGCCCTGGGGTCCTTCCATAGGCGTATGCTTCCTTTATCAAGTGTGAAAAGGCGGAGAATCAGAAAAAAATTACCAGAAACCAAAAATGTACTCCGTTTCAACCATGTAATTATGAAAGTAAAGACACCACCAATACATCATAGAAGAAGATTGAGAGGTGATTTCAAAATCATGATTAAACAAATACTGCAAGATAAAACTGTGGCAGATATGCTTCTGAATGTTATTGACCCTCACGTGTCTATTTTGCCTCATATTAGAACACACAGCAGATTAAATGCAGAGAATCACAGTCATACCAAGCTAAAACAAGAGGTATCAGAAGTTGAAAGAGAAGAAAAGTGTTCAGATACCATTACTAAAGGAAGTGACTCTGGAGACACACCAGAAGCAGCTAAATTGCAAGATGAAGTGAGTGGGGACAAAGAAGCTTCACCAGAAGCAGTGCTGGAGGATTGCTGGAACCTCAGATTGGACGCATATCCAGAGAAAGAGCTTAAAATGAAGAAAGAAATGCAACAACCAATCACATTTGCAGAGATCATGATGGAGTCTGTTTACTCAGCCATAACAGATCCATTTCATGCTGAGAATATGAAGAAAAGCCTGACCACACAAACAGATTTAAGATGCACTGCACATTCTGAGATGCCTCCTCCAGCATCAGAAAAATCACTCATTGGAGACCCTTTAACAACAAGAGAAAGTGATGTCCCAGATTATGGAAGTGATACAAGGGAAATGGTTTATTCTTTTGCAGAAACAAAGGCAGAGTTACCCAAAGATTTACCAGCAATTTTCCCAGAGACTTTTATTTGCCACATGCCTGTTTTATCTCATTCTAAAGTGAAGAAAAATAGAGTAAGATTCTCACACTTAGAAAGTAGAGTGAAGTCCAAGTCTGTACACATGAAGGCATTGAAGCCATCAATTTCACAAATATGTAATATCACAGGTCATAGAGAGAAACTGGAATCTGACTTTAAGGCCAAGTTTGAAAAGATCAACCAAGCTAATGGGCTGGTTTATGAATTTCTAAACACCCTTTACTCTCCTGTGTACAGCAGGTTACAAGAAGAGACAAACAGCTTCTGCCATGCTCAAGTAAAGCTCCAGGGACTAGCAGGTGAGGGGAGACCACAGTATGTTGATTTCTTTGATAAGAGTAGTGCATTCTATGACAGAGAAGAAAAAGTACAAGACGGACAGGAAGAGGAGCAAAAAACATTGCTAGTAACTGCTCTGCAGCATACCCAGTACCTCTGGATCAATAGGTATCAAGGGAAAGAGACCCACCTTGCCAAACCAGACCCAGCACTGGACCGTTTAACACAGGAACAAGATATACAGCACCGAACATGCTTTACACAAACTGCTTTGCAGACTGGCCTCCAGATGGGTCCTCGAGAAGCTAAGGAACTCCAGAAGATCAACAAACCAGAAGATGACATAACAGCCCCTACAAGTCTGGAGATTCCAGCTCCTGAGGCAGGGAACTCATCACTTGATAAACTTTTGAACACTACAACAGAGTGTGGCCTACCATCTGGTGGAAACCTTAAAAGGGAACTAGATTCTTATTTTGTGGGGAAAAATTCAGAGTTACCAGAAAATTTGCAAGTGACCTTCCCACAGTTTTCTGATTCGGTTGACCCCTTTGTTTCTAAATCTAAAAGGAAGCAAAACATATTAAAATTAGCAAGGAAGCACAAAACAGTGAGTTGTAGGTATAGAACTATGAGAGAACAAAAGCCATCAATTTTGCATATGCTTAATGGCAGGCAGAGCAAGGCACTGCAATGCAATTTAAAAACAAAGATGAAGAATCCACAACAAAATAAAAATATAGCAGATGCATTTTTGGATATCATTCACTTCAAGGTGCCTACTTTGCCCAACATCAAAATGAGTATTGGATTAAGTGTGGAGACAGATATGCAAACGGTAACAAGACTTAGTCATATGCAGCTAGTGCAAGGGAAATCGCCAAATGGAAGAAAAATATGTTGCCCAGATTCTATCAATATGAGTAGTTTATCTAACAGTGTGAAAGATGGGGCAGAGAAGGCAAGGGAACAAGATTTACCAGCTCCAGAGACTTGCCAAGGCCTCATATTCAATATATATCAGAAGAAGGATCATGACCTTGTCAAATCAGATGAGGAACCGAAACAACCAGGAGGTATAAATATTCAGGTACAACCACAAACACATTTTGCACAGATTATTTTAAGCTCTGCTTCATGCCCTACATTGGATCAGTTTCAACTTAGAAAGCTAGAGAGCTATGCTAGGTTTTCACCTCCAATGTCAGGAGAAGCAAAGATTGATGAACAAATATTTTCTGAAAGAGAATGTGGTGTTCCATCTGATGCAAACCATCAAAAGGAACAAGCTGATGGTATTGAAAAGAAAGAGACAGTGACTTTAGATTTCTGCCTGTCTTCTTTATCTATATCCAAAAGCAAGAGAAATTTCAAACAGTATTCAGACATGAAAACCTTAATGAAGCCCAAATGTGGAATTTTAAAAGCAAAGAAACCATCAATTTCAAACATGCTCAATATCAAGGCTGGTGCTAGCCCAAATCATAGAAAAGAATTGGGATATAACTCAACAACCAAAATGAAAGAGGTGGGTCAAGGTGAAAAAATGGCAGACGCCAGGTACTCCCTCACGTCTATTATACCTGCCGTTAATAGGTATAGCAAGAGAGAAAGGGAAAAAAACATGTTAGGGGAAAAAAGACTCAGTTATAAACAAGTAAAGCGAGAGATATCACCACATGAAGGTAATATTACTCCAGGTGACACCAAAGAAACCAATCTTCAAGATGAAGAGGAAGAAGAAGGTGAACAGGAGATGTTGTTAAAGATAATTCCACAGCACGGCCAGCATTTCATCTTCTGTTCAGGCCAGAGGAAGGAGCTTGACCTTCACAAATGGGGAAACAAAGGACATGGGAAAATTCTGTTTGTTACAGAACAAGACGTCCCACGACAAACACACCTTCCAGATCCAACCCAGGCAGAGGAGCCAAAGAGAAGCCAGCAGACACTAAATGGCACGGTGTGGTCAGCGAGTTCAACCCTTCCCTTTCTAAAGTCAAAGGAATCACTAATTGGTCGAGTTTTAATTGATACAATGAAATGTGATGTCCCAAGTAATGGGAGACGTACGGGGGACCTGTACGATCATGGTAAAGAGGAAAAGGCAGAGTTTAAAGAATATGTACAAGCAACTGTCCTGGGGTCTTTGGATGCCTCCCCACCTGATCTATTTGAATCTAAGAGGCAGAGAAAGACACTTACATGTAGAGCCTTAAAAAGTAAAATGAGTCCCAAATGTGTTATTATGAAGACAAGGAAGGCACCAATTTCACAGATATTTAATATCCCTGGGAATGGTTATTTAAAAGCCCTACATCCAAAAACCCTGAAATCACAGATTGTTGACTTTTTAATTCAGATAAAATACTCTGGGGTACTGGAAGATCTTACTGCAGAGAGAAAGGAAGGAGTAGCCCAAGAATTACCAGCAGCAATTCCGCAGGTTTTGGATTTATCCACACTTGCTTTACCTGTGTCAAAAAGAAACAACTCAAAACTTACACACAAGAGAAATAAAATGAGTCCCAAACGTGTAACTTTGAAAGCAAAGAAGACACTGATTTCAAAGACATTTAGCATCACAAAATGTGGTGCACCAAGCCATGGTAGGCAGTTTGAATGCAACTACAAAACCATGAGGAAACAAGGTCAGTCTGTGGCAGCTGTCATCCTGAATGCCTTTTCCTCTCCCGTGGAGGTTTCACTGGACATGAAAGTGCATGACAGAAGCAAAGTAGAGACGGACATGCCGTGGAAGATGAGGTTCAGTCATGAGCTGCAACACCAAGGGCAGTGGCCAGATGGAGAAAGAGCCTCGTGTCCCTATTCCAGGGGCGAGAAGGGCAGGGCCTCAAATGTCAGGAAGGAAGTCAAAGACCTCAGTGGAGAAGCAGCGCCATGGAATTCCCAGCACCTCACTTTCCATGCTCCTAACATGAAGGAACCTCGCTTTGTGAAATCAGATCTAAAATGTAAGTATTCAGCAAGGGAAAAAACCCCAGAATCGCTTACCATAGCTCAGGAGCTGCAGCAACACACACTTTTCACACAAAGTGTATTGCATCCTGTGTCTTGCTCTATTTTGAATTCACTTCCATTTGAGAAGCTACCAAAAAGAACAAAAACACAGAGTCCAAAGATTTTATCTCCAATGACAGGGAAATCACTTAGTGAATCTTTAACTGTTAAAGCACCGACTGATATCCTATCTGAAAGAGGCCCTACAAAGGAACTTGCTGGTTCTATTCCAGAGGAAAAAATAGGGTTACCAAAGGATTTACGAGTGAGAACCCTGCAGTCTTTTGGTATCTACATGCCAGCGTCACCTAAAATTAAAGGGTTGAGAAATGCAGCACTAATCCCTAAGTCTAGAACTGGGAAAGCCCAGATGGCATCGATTTTAAAGACAACTAATATCACTAGGTCTGGTGCCCCCAGCCATGGAAAGGAACAGGTCTACACCTTGGATGACATGGCCAAAGAAATACCTCAAAGTATGTCAAATATATTTATGAATACCTTTTTTTCACCTACACCTGTTTCACCTGCCATCAAAACACACAAAAAACTGAAAGCAAAGAAAGGCCCATTAAGAAAAAAAGTCAATATTATACAGTTAAAACAAGAGGAAGGGAAAAGAGTGTGTAAATATACCTCTAATAAATGGAGCACCTCAAGCAGCACATCAGAATCAAGATGGCAAAATGAAAAAGAAAAAATGGGCAAGGAAGTTTTATTCAAAGCAGGTCTACAATTCCTGAATAGGACCGGAAGTAGAAAAGATCAAAATATGCTTATTACAGAGCAAGAAGCATGGCAACAAGCGCTAGTTTTGGAAAATATGTTGGAGTCTATTTGTTCTCCTCTGATAATTCCATTTCAAACTGAAGAGCTGAAAAAGAATATCCTACCACAAACAGACATACTGCATAGAAAAAGTGAAAAGAGTTCACGTCTAAAAAGAGGGAAAGCAATGTTTGATGGTCTTTTAATTGATGAGGCAGTGTATAGGACTACATCTGATCAGAGCTCCACAAAGAAGCTGGATGTTCCCAGTGCAGCTTCCCAACAACTTGAAGAAGAAGAGGAAGACATAAAAACTCAAAAAATAACAAAATACACAGTTGATCAAAATATCCCACCTCCCAAGTCAGGGATCTCAGTGCTTGGAGATCCATATAATGAAAGCTCTAGAAGGAAAGTGGGTGGTCGTATTGCCAAGAAACATAAAGAGTTGCCAAGAGATTTACTAACAATATCCATGATGTCTGTTTTACCTGACTCTAAAAGGCAGAAAAAGGCATTACAATTTCCAGGAAGGAAAGATCTTATGGGTCCCAAATGTATAACAATGAAGGCAAAGAAGCCTCTTTTTTCACAGGTGCTTAATATCACTGAGGATGGTCATCTGTACTGTAGAAAGGAACAGGAAGGCCATTTAAAATCTATGATAAAGGACATGCAACCAAATAGAAGTATAGGTGATGCGTTTTTATCTCCCACACCTGTTTCAACTGATTACAAAATAGATTTTGAAATTGATAGCACACCAAAAACAGGGACGGATCGACCAAGAGTGAAAATACACAACCATACCTATCCAGAGCTAGAGAAATCACCAAGTGATGGGGAAGCATGGGAGGCCAATTTGACTGATACACAAAGCAGATCCAGCAACACAGGTAAAATGAATGTGCCACATAAAAAGGAAGAGGAAAATATCCCAGAAATGTTAGCAGAATCAGTTCTGCACTATAGTCAACACTTCCATTTCAGTTCCCATCATATGAAAAATCTTGGCCCTTGCAAACCAAAATCTAAACTGAATCGTTCAGAAGGCAGGAGGACTTGGAATTTGTCTTGTGCCATGCAAAATATGAGGCAAGAAGAACACGTTAGAGAAACTATTTTAGAGGCTGTTTCTAGAAACGTGATGAATTTTATTCGAGTACAAACATTGAAGAAAAGTCTTTGTACTCAAGAGGGAATACAATATATGGTAGGTCTAAAGACCCCATTTCCAAAAGCTAGAAAGTCAGAGACTGGTTCCATACAGTGTGATGGTCTCTGGGATGGAAATCCGAGGAGGATATGGGATCGTCCTATTTCTAAGAAAAAGACATGGAATCAAAGTGACTTAGTAAGAACTGTCTTAAAGCCTTTAGATTTCTCCAGCCTTGATCCGTCTGAACCCAGAAGCCAGAGTTACACATTAGAGGTTGCAGACAAGAAAAATACAGTGAGTCCCAAGCAGGTAATTCTGGAGGCAGAGAAACCATCAGTTTTACAGGTGCTTAATAGCACAAGGTGTCTTACAGGAATCCATAGAAAAAAACTCCACAAAGTTAAGTACAAGGTAAGAGAGAGGCAATGGAATGGAAGTGTGAGAGAGACATTACTCCTCACCACTGAGGGAGCTAAGATTCCAATGCCCAAGTTAGTGATTGATCAACTCTCATTCGATACAGCAGCGAGGGACACTCTGTATAATGACAGAACATGTCACAAAAATCTGGGTGGTCTTATCACAGAGAAAAAGGCAGAGTCGGAGGAAAACTTAGCCACAGCTCTCTTGGGCCCTTTAGATTTGTTCACGCCTGTTTTATCTGACTCTGAAAGCCAGATAAACACAGTACAAGAGAAAATCATACTGAATCCCAGATGTTTAGCTCTGAAGAAAAAGGAGCCACTCATTTCACAGATACTTAAAGTCAATAGGCAGTTTGCCACAAAGCAGAGAAAAAAACTTAGATCCAATTTAAAAACCAAAATGAAAGAGATTTGGCAAGGTAAAAATGTGTCTGTTATATTTACAAATGCCATTTACTTCACATTGGATACCTCTGACATTAAAAGGCAAAGCAGATTCAAGACAGAGATAGACAGAGTATCAAGGTTTAGTCCTGTACAACCAACACACATGGAGTTGCCAGTTGAAAGCCGAGTGATTTTACAATCAGTTAATGCCACAGGTCATGCTGCTTTAAGCATTAATAAGGAACAGGACCAGGAACAGGAGGTGGGCATAGAGAGAGAGAAAACTGTGTTAAGTGCAGACCTAAAATCTACAGATGCTTCTACGTCTATTCCACCGCACATAAAAATGGAGCAGTCACCTAGTACCTGGGGTAACTATGAAGAATCTTCTGAAAAGAGAAATGCCCTGAACAAAGCAAAAGTTACAGAGGAAGAAGAGTATGAACAACAGGTTTTGTTTGGAGCACCTCCACAAAATACCCAGCCATTTGAGTTTCTACAAACGAGACAGCAAGAACCATGTGTCTCAGGAACCATCCAGAATTCTGCTTATGCTTACAATCCTAAATATCCTAAAATCATAAAACATAAAGGTAATGCAAAAGCAGCAGATGTAACAAACACTACGCATACTGAACAGGTAAAATCGAAGGCAAAGAAACCACTTGTTTCCCTGATGTATAACACAACAGGGTATGGAACCCAGAGCAACGAAAAGGAAACAAGGTGTAACATCAAGAAACAGAAGCCGGGGTTCCAGCAAGGTAACGCTGAGGTAGAGTTCGTTCTGAAAACTATCTGTGACTCTGGGTCTATTCCACCTCAACTTCAAGCGCTGATGGAAGCAGAAAGGGAAAAAGGCAAGGCACAAAGGCTGATACACATTCCTCCAGAGCCAAAGCTGGAGAAAGCACTAAACAGAAGACAAATAGCATTTTCACAGTCCATTGCTAAGAGTGCTAAATCAAGAAATATTAAAACACTGAAACAGTATATTAGAGAGCAAGAAGAAAAGTACCAAATTGCTTCACCAGACGTTCTCCCACAATGTAAATACCGATTCATGATGAGCCAGCCACTGAAGAAAGAGCCTGACGATGTCAAATTCACAGTAGATTTGAAAAGAGAAGTATATCCTGATCGACATTCACAAAAGAGGGAAACCAACTGCACTACGTTGGACATCTCAAGAATTAGATTACACACAAAACACAAATTCCTTATCACACCAGGAGTAAAGGAGGGATATGGAGACATGACCCAACGTCCATTTCCAACTCCACAGTGGAGAGAAGTATCCAAGAAAATGGACATTTCCTTAAGTTCAAAAGGAAAGAATATGTTTCTTCCAGAGTTGGATGCTTCTCAACAGAACACTTGCAAGGAGCAGAAACTGCTGAAACAAGGAAGTATTTCAAGGACACACCTGGAGCATACTTTGTATCCCATTATGGAAACTCGTCATTTGGAAAATACAGTAAAGGTCTCTGAGGAAGGTACGTACATTGACAGAAAAAATATTTCACATCTATTGGGCAGAGAAGGATTAAGAGAAACTGATACCTTACAAGGTTCAAAAGGACAGACGTTTCTTTGTACAAATGTAGAGGCCCAGCGATATATGTCTGCGGTGCAGAAAGGAGAAGTGAAACCAGATCACGCTCCTGAACAGATTCTGGATTCGTTATCTTGCCCCAGTGAGGAGCCTCTTCATGTAAAAGGGGCAAGAAATGCAACAGGGAAAGAAAATGTTAACATCCCTATCGTTTCAAATGTAAATTCATGGAGAAAAGAGAAACCAAAGTTAATGGATATTCTGTCAAAATCAAATGGACAGAAAATAAAGTTTTCCAAAAAACGGAGGGCAAAGCAACAAAATAGTTCTAACCAGAAAGAAGAAAATCTTCTGGGATCAGTTGCCTCTTGCATAGTGCATCAACTCCATATTGGAAAGCGAAAGAAAGAAGTCTCAGCCAAAGGAATCAGTCCAACAGTTTTGAGCCCAGTGGTAGAGAAAGCATCAAACAAAGCAGATATTCCAGTGGATCAACCTCCATGCTCAGAAGGAATTAATTTGCATATTGGAGAAAGAAAAGAACATCAACAAGAAAATATATGCAAGGCTCTTGCAACATCTGTTTCTCATTCTTTGATGAATATACTTCAGATTAAATTGCTAAGGGTAACGAAAGCATTAAAGGAAGTCAATAGTCCAGTGTACCACACTTCAAATACAGAAGGAATTGGCTTGCCTATTGCAGGAAGAGAAGAGCAACCAGAACGTATACAACATATTTGTCCATATCTTGCTTCTGACTCTTCGAGAGATATATTTCAAAGTAAGATGCTGTGTGAAAAGAAGGCATCAGAAGAAGTAGTTAGCACAGTGGGTTACACTCCAAGTACAGAAGGAATTGGTTCGCTTATTACAGGAAAGGGAGACCAGCAAGAGAAATGTACTTATGAGGCTCTTCAAAAGTCTGCATCTCACCCCCAAGCAGGTCTACGTCAAACTGATACCCCAGTGCAAGAAGTAAAACTAGGTGGCACAAATAGGATGAACTGTGAACATTCACCTCCACAGGCTAAGGAAGCATTAAAAGGAATGGGTGTTATTGTTGGATATATTCAAAAAAGTGAAGAAAGACAAAACTTACTCAGTATAGAACAAAGCCAGCAGCACTCGCTGACTCCCTCTGAGAATCTTGTGGAGCATACGTCTTACCTTCAAAATGATCCCTGGCTGCTGCCACATTTAACACCTCTGACAAAGGAAGCATTATCGGAAGTAGGTAGTGTGTCAAGCAGGATAAAAGGATTAGATTTGATTTCTAAAGATCAACTAAATACCGGATGTGAGTATGGCCTGGAATGGACTGTACCCTCGATTCCTCCAAGGCAAACAACAAAACAAAATACAAGGCCGCCTTTAGAATCATTCACTAAAACTGTAAAATATCAGAATGTCTCATTGCCGAAAGGAGAGAAATCACTGGATGGGGCGCAGGTAATTGATTCAATATCAAATGTTAGCTCCCCCAAGCTAAGAGTTAGAAAGAATGTGCAATTACATAAAGCGTATCAAAAAAAGGTGCAAAAAGAGGTATGTTTACCTGGATTATTTTCACATTCTCTTTCTATCCATATGCCTCTTTTGCCTGAAAATAAAAGACAGAAGAATGACTTAAAGCAAGGAGTTAAGAAAGGCAGAGTACACCCCCAAAGAACTTTGGAGAAATTGGTATTTTCAAATATATTTAATACCACTGATGGTGGTAGCCCAGGCAATAGAACAGAACTGCAGTGGAGGATAAAAGAGAAAATGGTAAATATAAAACATAGAAAGGTCAAACCCGATTTGATTTTGACAAGTATATATGACTTCATCCCTTCTTTACCTTACCTCAAATTGAATAAAAAGACAATTGATGAGATTATCTCAAATAATGTAAAAAGAATAAAACAACCTGTATCACAGAAGAAGGAGAAGGAAAGAAGAAAAGTCAATATGAAAGGAATAATGGATCCCAACGTTATCTTGAAAGCAAAGAAATCATCACTGTCACGTATACTCAATGAAAAGGAATTGCCAGGGCTGTTGAACATTATAAAACAAGAGAGCAATGTGCAGATAGGTAAAGGTAAATCAGGTGTGAAACTGACAAACCTGTCTACTTCCTTACCATCTCTATCACATCCTAATTTGAATTCAAGAACAAAAGAAGGAAGAGATAAATCAGGAACACCATGGAACTGCCTTCCACCACTAAACCTCCAGGCATCATCAAATATCAGGAAAACATCATTTGCAGAGTCAATTAATAGAGACAGTTTAAGCAACATGATAGAATCAAAACAACGTTTGCCCCAGAAAATGAAGGAAGATGAAGACAATATAGTATACATGAAAGATATAAGGGGCTGCAAACGTGCCCCTTTTAAAAGAAAGAAAAAACTTTTTACACATACACTGCATGGAAACGAACCACAGTGGAACAATAAAGAACAAGAGAAAATGATGCAGGAAGATAAGAGTGATCTAGTTGTAGTTCAGAATAATCCCTGTGTTTCCATTCTGTCTTCACCTCACCTGGAATGGGGTCCTGCAGTGAAAGAAGAGGCATACATGCGAGGAGTGTCAGGGTTCTGCCTTCCACCATTTACCCTCCAGGGGTTGTCAGATGCAGTGATAATATGTGGGGAGCCAACTGATGATATTTTAAGCAGCATAGAAAGATCAAAATGTATGTCACAGGAGAATGAAGATAAAGTGGAAATGGCTTTGGAAGAGATAAGGAATCCCAAAAGAATAGCTTTGGAGGCGAACCAGTCTCCAATTGCACGGGAATTACAGTTGAACATCAAAAAAAAAGAGGAAAAGATGCAGGAACATAAAGATGAACGAGCTGGGATTCAGAGAAAATCTTGTGTTTCCATCTCTTCTCTGCCTTACTGTGAAGTGGACACAAGAAGGAAAGGAGAAGCAATCATGCTAAGAAAAACAAGATCCTCTTTTCTACAACCCAAACTCCAGGATTCATCAGATACAGGAAACATACCACATAAAAAGTCTGTTTATGGTGATAACTCAAACAATGTAAAAAAAGCCAAAGAACATATAATGCAGGAAGAAGAGGGAAGAGTAAAAATGGCAAAAGTCCTATCTTTGGAGCAAAAGAAATCACGAAGTTCACAGGAAATCCAGTTGGACATCAAAGAACAAAAGAAAAAGATACAAAGAATTCAGGGTGAACCAAGTGTGATTTTGACATGTACTTCCATACCTGCTACTTCTTTTAAATTGGATACAAGAATAAAAGAGGAAGACTACAGAGCTGAAGTAACAAGGTACTCTCTTCCAGAACCATCACAGCAGAAATCATCAGATGTAGTGAAAAAAGAAAATAAAGAGTTCATCAAGGGTAATATCACAAGTGATGTACAAGCAGCAAACGAATATATGCCCCAGAAAGGAGAGGATAGAGGAAAAGTGGTAAATATGAAATATATAATGTACTCCAAAGAGACAACTTCCAAGGCAAAGGTATTACCACTTCCACATGTACCCAATACCCCTGGCAGGTGTAGCCCCCAAATTAGAGAAGTACAGACAAACAGAAGAGAAGACTTGGGACATGTACAGGAAAGAAGAAGTGAACTACATGAGGTTCTGACAGAACCTTGTCTACTTCAATTTACATTAAGCAAAGTTACAGAAGGCAAGAAAGAGAAGCAAAGAGTAATAAAACCCGGTATTCCATTCTCATGGCACAGGGAATCATCAAATGCAGAGAAATTAAAATACACACTGTCACCTGTGAATGATATCTCAAGTGATTTGAAAAGAACAAAATACATGACACAGAAAGAGGAGGGTAAAGCAAATATTTTTGCGAGAAACCTGATGCATCCCAAGTGCTTAGCTTTGAAGGCAAAGAAATCACCCCTTTTCCATATACTCAAAGCAAAGAAACTGCAAGTGAACATCAAAGAGCAAGTGAAAAGGGGGCAGGAAGGTAGAAGGGACACAGTCGTGCTTCTGAGCAAAATTTGTCCTTTTGTCACTTCTTCAGTTCATCTTAAATTTGACACAACAACAGAAGAAGAAGGTGGTCCAGGAATCATAAGGAATTATGTGCCACCCCCTGAGCTCCAAGATTCATTGCCTTCAGTGCAGATAGCACCTCCAAAGTCAACTGATAGCCACAGAAAGAAAGGAAAACAACATCCACCACCGAAAGAAAAGGACAGAGTACAAACAGCAGCCATGAGCGGCTCAGTGCATGCCAGTGGCACAGATTTCAAGGCAAAGACATCATCCCCTCCTCATGTGTTCAGTGTTGCTGAGCACGGTGCTCTGAGTAGGAGAAAGGAGCCATGGCCGAGCATTGAGGAGAGAGTAGAACAGGGGCAGGGAAGAACAGAAGACCTTGATGTGGCTCCAACAAAAAGTCCTCCTTCCTCGCCTTCTCCATCTCACCATAGATTGGATGCAGGAACCAAAGGAGACGAAGACTTGCCTGCAGTTGCAGGATTCTCTCTTTCACCATTTCAGCTCCCTGAGTCATCAGGTGCAGGGAAAATCAGATATGCAGATTCCAGTCAAGGTATTAGCTCATGTAATGGAATAATAAAAACTAATGGACATATGCCATATAGAGAGACAAAGGTCAGAGTAAAAACAAAGGACAAGAAAGATAGACTATACCCCAAAATAATAACTTTGGAAGCCCATACATCCCCACTTACACATCTACTCAGTAGAAACAGACTACCTTTGAATGTCAAAGGGCAAGGGAAGGAAGTGCAGGACAGCAAAGGTGAGCCAGAAATGGTTCTGAGGGAAACTCATGCCTCCTTACTTTCTCCATCTTACCTGAAATGGGACACTAGCAGGAATGAAAAGGAACACACAGAAAGAATAATACAATCCTGTTTTTCACCACTGAAGATTTATGATCCATTCAATCCAAGCAAAAAAGCAGATGCTAAGTCATTTGACGGTTATTTGTTAAAAGACAAAGATAGACTCAAAACAGTTATTGAAGACAAAGTGCTCCCAAGTGAAAAAGCAGATACTAGGTCATGTGATGGTTATATGTTAAAAGAGGAAGTTAGACTCAAAACAGATACTCAAGACAAAGTGCTCCTGATATCTATGCATCAGAATGCAAAGGAATTACCACTTTCACATATACGTGATACCAAAGAATTGAAGTGGAAAATTAAAGAGCAAAAGAGAAGGGTACAGAGAGAGGACAGTGAACTAGTCACAAAACTGAAAAACATTTATACTCCTTTACTGGCTCTACCATATCTTAAATCTGATACAACAGAAGGAGAGGGGTACCTGATAAGAATTACAAAATTGCCTCTCCCACAAGCACAGTCCAAGGAATCATCAGAATATGCTGAGACCAATGAGGGACAACTTTCAAAATATGTAAAAAAATTAAAAGAACACATGCTACACAAAGAAGAGAAGGAGAGAGAGAAATATGTGGATATGAATAGTAGAGTGGACCACAATAATACGGATTTGGAAGCAAAGAAATCGCCTATTTTACTTACATACAATCTAAGTGACCTTCAGTGGAAAACTAAAGGGCAAGAAGGGAAGGTTCAGGAAGGTAAACGGGAGCCGGGTGATGCAACACTGACTGAGACTTGCACTTCTAAATCTTCTCTTCACCTTGACAAAAACACCAGCATCAGAGAAGAGGGCATGCCAATGCTATCAAGACCCTCTTTTCCCCTAGTAAACTTCCAGAAATCATCAGGTTCTGAGGAAGTGGTACATGCAGAGCCAATGGCTAGTGATACTGTCATCAGTCCCCCAAAAGAAAAACAACATTTGCCCCAGAACAGGGAAGAGGATGGTGTAGAAAGAGGAAACCTCAAGTCCCCCAAACATCATGAAATGGAGATGCAGGAAAGTAAAGATGGACCAGGTATGGTTCTGACCAAATCTACTTCATCACCATCTCTCCTTGCCCTCAAATTGGATAAAGTACAAGTCAATAATGAAATGCTAGCACTTAAAAGGTCTGTTTTCCTGAGAATATCGTACGCAGGGGAAATAGTACATACAGATTCAATCAGTGCTGATACCACAAAAGTTGGTCAAAACCTGAAGAAATGTTCTACTTCATCACCATCTCTCCCTGCCCTCAAAATAGATAAAGAAATACAAGTCGACAGTGAAATGCTAGCACTTAAAAGGTCTGTTTTGCTCAGAATATCAAATGCAGGGCAAATAGTACATACATATTCAATTAGTGGTGATACCACGAAAGATGTTCAAAACGAGGAACGACCTATGCCTGAGAAAGAAGAGAGGGAAAGAGAAAAAATGGTACATAGGAGAGGTGCGATGCACACCAAAGATATAACTTTGAAGTCCAAGAAGTCACCTTCTTCATATATGCTCCACAGAACAGAATTACATCTGAACATTGGGGGGATAGAGCAAAAGAAACAGGAAAGTCAAGGTAAACCACCCAGTACGGTGGTAAGAAACATTTATGTTTCCAAACCTCCAACTAAGCTGGAATTGGATAAAGGTACACAAGTAGATGAAGGAAGGCTTGGAATTAAAAAACCCTCTCTACTTCCAAGAATGCTTTCAGCATTATCAGATGCAAAGAAGAGACCAGATACGAAGGGAATTGGTAGTGATGTAATAAAAAGAAAACAACATATGTCAGAGAAAGAAAAAAAGTATGATGTGAAAAAAGTAGATATGAGGCTCAGGACACATCACAAAGAGGCAACGATTTCACCAATACCACATGTCCTTAGTACAAAGGAATTTGTGTTGAATGTTATTAAAGGGCCAGGGGAAAAAGTGCACAAAGGTAAAGATGAACCATGTATGGTTCTGACAAGAACTTTTCTTTCCATCCCATCAGCACCTCTTTATCTAGAGTCAGGGAGCAAAATAGACAAAGACGCACCAGGAATCATGGGATCCTCTCGTCCACAGCAGAATCTCCAGGAATCATCAGATACCCAGAAAACAGCAATTAGAGAGTCAGCTGCTGGTGAGAGTGAAATTGTTAAAAATGCAGAACACTCGGTGCCAGAAGAGGCCATGCAACAGTGGACCTCAAACTTCATGATCAGTGTACAGCAAAGGAAAGAGCCTCCACGAGTCAAATCTGAAGGATTTGATGATTGGAAGTCACCACCTTTGGCAGGGGGTCCAGATGCAACATACATGACAATACATCCCAAATTGCAGCCAAAACCTATTTTAGAAAATTTTACTTGCAAAGAAAAAATCAAGCCCACTAATCATTTAGAGTCAAAAGCACCTGAAATAAAACTGAATTTGATACCAGAGGTGGTAAAACAATCCTTCCAAAAGTTCAACTTTTATCAAAAACTGGCTATTTCAAAACATAACAGTTGGAAGCTCTATCCAAGACATAAAAAACTGTTCTTTTTGTCTCTGGGAGGGATTGATACCATAGAATTTAACCTAAAGCACAAATACCAAAAAGACTCACCTCCTGTCAGCTGTATGAAGTCACTGATTGTTAATGTTTCAAGGGGCAATGAAAAGATCATTACAAAGTTAAAGAGTATAAATGAGCTAGATAGTGGAACATCTCCTTTGACTTCTGCTAGAGAGATGACATTGCCTCATATTCTCCAAAACTATTCAGTAGGAGAAAAAAACAAACTTCTCATACACTTTTCTATGAAAACACTGGAGATTCAAATGAAAGCCTTTCCCAGAATTGTAAGAGAATCTTACACAATGGCCAGGGCTCAGGATGGAAGGAACCCTTTATCTAAATGTATTCATTCTGGTGTCAAAGTACCAAAACGAAAAAACAGAGTTTTGTTACTTTTTGAGGAAAAATCTCTTCATCAAGTAGATCTTGATTTACAATACAAATACCTTCGTTTTCTCCTGGGCTCTCCAGTCAAAAGTATGTTCCCTAAGCCAAATGCACTTCCCAAACATATTCTTAAATTACAGACAGTTGCAATATGTAAAAAAGTAGACAATAGTGGAGAAAGTGGTGGTCTTTCCATTGGTACAAGACCGTTAGAAGAACATATCTCTTTCAAAAAGCAAAGTTTCCATGAAAACTCATCATTAGTCAGAAATTTCTTGGAGCCCACTCGGGTTTGTGCCTCTGACCCTGATCAACACAACACAGTGCAGAAAGATACCATGGCTCTTTCAAAGTTAAAATCTCATGTGACTCCAGAAAAAGATAAACGATGTCATGTATGGTTTCAAGAAACAAATACATGTGAATCTGTTGATTTAAAGACTCAGGAAAAGACTCAGGATTTAGTTGATTCCCATTCAATTCAGAATTTTGAAGATTTTATTGATAGTCAGACAAATATTGAGAGTTCAGATAACTTGGAGGAATGCTCAGCTCTTGATGTACACGAGAGTGAAGAATGTATATTTTCAGATGCCAACCCTTATTTAAGTTGGAAGTCACAGAATATTCTGTTTGAATTACAGAAGGACATGCCTGTGGAAAATCTCTACAAGAAGAAAAAAATCAAAACTGATTTGAAACCACTTTACAGTGAAGATTCAGGTTCCCATCATATTAGAGGCTGTCAAAAACATTCCTCATTTGTGACACCAACTTCTTACAAATCCCACAAAAGCAGGAAACATAGGTCATCCTCCGAAATGACACCACCTTCTTATGAATCTCACAAAAGCAGGAAACATAGGTCATCTTCCAAAATGCGACCTCCTGACTTGTGGTGTCACAGTTCCTTAAATACTGTAGAGGTTTTGTCTGTATCATCTTCCATTCCGTTCAGCGAAGAGAAGCTTTCGCAGACTGCAAGGAGTGGAAAATGTTATTCTTTAGTCCCCTTAACGGAATCAGATATTGAATTACATCTTGCAAAAAGCCAAGGCAAACCTCACAGGCATTTGGAAAGCAAAGAACGAAAGAAGGCCAAATTGTATTTATCTAGAAAGAACAACACTCCTTGGGAATGTGATGACAGTTATACACAGCGTAAAGAGAAACGCACAAGAAAGGAGAAAGTACGGGATTATGAGTCAGAAAGGTCAGATTATTTCCCAAGCAAACATAAGTCAGCATCAAAACCTCAAGAGGATATCAGCTTCCATTCTGAAAGAGAACAAAACCAGCCATTTTTTTATGCCTGTATACCATCAGACTCGCCGGAGATTATACCCCAAACCGTTCGCTGGACTATTCCCCGCAACATTTTAAGGAAGAAGAACTTCAGAAGTCCCCTGGTGGCCAAGATTTCAAGTTCTTGCAACATATGGAGTTCATCCAAAAAGCTGCTGGGGTCGCTGTTAGGGTCCTTCAGCCTCGTTCGTCAAAAATGATGTTACCATATCAAGATTCATCTCGAGGGGAAAGCTGGTTGCTCTTGTGATATTCTTTGAAAAATAAAATCATATAAAGTCAAATGGTTTCCTCATGAAGTGTTTTCTAAACTGACACCTTTTATTTCTACAGTAGATTTGCACAGTTCTGGGAGGGATGGATGGGAAAACAGATGATTTCCGGTTTGGTCCAGCCATGCGTGAGATCTCCCCTCAGTTTGTGCTACCTCCTTATAATCCCCAAAGGAGAAGCCCACAGATGCCGAAGCCCCCTTCCCACCCTCCCCACGCACTCCCCCATGACTGAAGGGTGAGTCGGAGGAATTGTAGCCCATACATGAGATTGAGAGTACCCTGAAATGTAGGAGGACATAGATACTGAAGGGAGACAGTTTCAAGTAGCAGCGAGGGTTCAACATTGTCAAATGTCACAAGATACAGGGATAAGTACTGGTTTTGAGAACCCAGGTTCCTCTGACGGCTTTGTCCTTGTCCCCAACCACAAGTGGAACCCACAGCAGCTCTGTGACCCATACCTGCTCACCACCTGCCATGGCTAGGGCATCAACGCGCTTGGGGACCTCAGCACAGAGCACCTGCCACTGCATCCTCTGGGGGGGTGGTGGTGGCAGGGAGCCGCCCCACAGCACTGCCAGATGAAGGGAGACACCTCTCAGTGCACCTGAACTACCTGCCCTCCTATTACTACCTGCCCTGGGTTGTGAGGGCCCTGGTGGGGGATGGAGCAGGTCCACCTGTAGACAGAGATGACTGAGAGATGGAGTGTGATCCGGGGCACTGCCAGCAGTGCACCCTCACCTTTGCCCTCGGGGCTGCTGACCCCACCCCCTGCCCCCAGGCTCTTGCAGGAGGCCCAGAAAAGCTGAGTTGACCCAGGGGCTGCCAGGAGAAGAACCCAGATGTGTGAGATTGGGGGTGGGGTGGTGGGATTTTTAGCGCCAAGTGAATTTTTTTGAATGTATTTTGTACTGGCTTATTTCTTGTATGTAAATAAAATATTGGTCTCATTTGGAAAAAAAAATATTTTTTTGCCTCATAAAAATTCCATAATGTTAATCATTTTATTATTATATTTTTCATATCACCATTATATTCATGCTAGGATAACAATGCTTCCTCTATTATAAATGCTACTTGATCTCTTTAAAACACATATTTCCTATGTGTGGAATATTTGGGCATGCTTAATAAAATACAAAACTATAAAAATTTCCAATTTTTTTTTTACCAAGGAAAGTATCTAATTGTATACAACTTACACACAACTTTTAATTTTAATAATAGAAACAATGAAATTATTTCACTTCTTGACATTTATCAAGACTTTAACTCCCTAAGACATGCACTACAACCACGCACTAGATTCTGTCATCCGTATGATGGTCTTGGCATCTGAGTCATGTCTGTTGGGTTTGACAATCAAATTGAGTATTTTATTACTTTTTATTATAGAGAATTTTGAGGATACACACACAAAAAAGACAGTAGTATAATGTACTTCTATGTGCCCCTCACTCAGCCCTTAAACTTTAACCTATAGTCATACCTGCCTCATCCACTTCTCCATTAGTATTTTGAAGAAAATTACAGGTATATAATTTTATCTAAAAATATTTTACATATCTCTACAAGATAACTTTTTAACAACCATCTCATATCTAAGAAGTAACAATAATTATGTAGTATCAAATATTCAGTCAGATGATTTCCAACTATCTCGTGAATGTCATTTTCTAATAGTTCCCATTCCATTGCTTTTTTTTTCTTCAAATTGAAGAAACCAGGTTGTTCTGTAGAGTTTCCCACAACCTGCAGTTTGCTGATAGCGTCCCCATTTCAGATTGAAATTATTTAACTTTGAATTCCTACTTGTTCCTTAAAAGGTCTTTAAATAGATTACACAGTGTGCACCATTTAGAGTAAAATGTAGTGTTTCAGAAGACTGCCTGTCACTTCTGGCAATGCAAATTAGAGCTGTCACAGCTATAGGGCTATTATATATTTATCTGCTGTATAGAGATGTTCTATAGTTACATGTTCTATAGGGCTGTTATATATTATATGTTATTTAGAGCTGTTACAGCTGAAATAGCAAAATTTTTTACCATAAATGGTAGGGAGGGATTAAGTGACTAGTTCTTGTATTGTGAAGAACTTGCACTGAGACATCAAATGTCTATTTGTCAATCTATTTGAAAAGTATTACAAAATTTTGAATACCAAATTAGATATGAAAGGGAATATTTATTTAGAGTGAGAAATCAATACACATTTCAAATTGTATAAAGCTGATCAAACTAAAACCATCACGAGTCCAAAAACGATAACTGCTTTTTATACTTGTTATTAACTTCTTAGTATACTTTTTTCCTACTTTTTTTTTTGGGTGCATGCTCTCTGATCACCTCTTCGTAAAACAACAATTTTGTAACACAATTTTTCCTATAGAGATCAAAAGTAAACCAGTCTTCTGGGGCTTGATCAACACTTGTTGTTTACTATTAACAACTTAGAAAGTTCAAGCACCTTTGCTGACTCAGTGACCATTTAGCACACCGTTTCATCTGGAACCACCAGACTTCATCCGAACAGGATGCAGAAAGTACTGTAAGATGCAAGCTGACAAGCTGAGGTGCATAAATGTGTTACTTTGCCCACAGATGTCCTTGCTGTCTGTGGTACTAGTATAGGTGTGTACTCCAGAAACAAATATCATAAACTCTGTATCATGGAATCCTCATTAAAAAAGAAAGTATAGTGAATGCATCTGCTCTTTTGATTCTCTTCCTTTTGGAAAAGAACGTCCTTTTTGACTAGGTGTTGTAGAGAATGATTTATAGCTTATAATTTTACACACCTGATGCATGGAAGACTTTTCCAGTTTCCTATCCAAATCTTCCAAGTCTTGTTTCTCCTCTATGACACATATTCCTCTTGCTCTGGGCACTGTAGGAAGCTATATAGCCTTGCACCCTCAAGTCCCAACCTGGGATGTGTCCTTCCCAGTGGGCAGAAGGATTCCTAGAACTTATCTCTATACCAGGATGGCCAGCATTAGTTATAGACAAAAGTGAATGTCAATCACATAAACATGTAGCCCACTAAACCCAAACTAAATGCATCCTGACTCAACTTCCCCTGAGCCTAAACCCCCAAACACGAAGTCAGATGTGACAAAGTGTAAATCAAAGTGGAAAGCAAGAATACTTTTAACTAATTGGAGTTAAAACGTCTCACTCTCACAAATCTTTGGGGCCCGGAAGCTCAAGCTTCTTTAGCCTTTATGGTACATCTGCTTATGCAAATCAGATTACATTAATTAATTAATTTCCATATTCTAGCAACAAACATTTATTCAGTGTCTGCCATGTGCCAGGCCTTGTCCTGGGTGCCGGACCTAACAAAGCACAATCTCAACTTGGGAAGCTCACAGTTAGCAGGTCGAGAAGAGACAGTCTTTGCAAAGCGCTGCGACAGGACAGGATTAGACACATGCATACGTACACAAACACAGCCTGGGGCATCTAATTTCCCCAACACACATGCATATCTTCCTGGTATCTTTGCTGGAGAAAACAAAAGCAGTTCTGAGGCCAAAATTATTTGTCCTAAGCCATCTGTCAAGAATTACCCATTTGGAATGGGTATTGGCAAAATGATGAACCCCCAAGCCAAATCTTCTGGTGACCCACATGGCCTGCCTTCTTTTAGACACACAAGACTCTGGAGGAACCAAGGCATGTGTTTCCTCGTGGCTTTAAAGGCCCAAGTTACAATAGATGGTGATGGTGTAGCCATGAGCCGTTAAAACTGGGGAGAGAGATTTAGGCTTGTGTTTTGAGGTAATGAGGGAACTTGGGAGGACAGAGACAGTGTTTGTCATAAGCAAGATGTACACTTAGGTCTGAGAACTTCCTAGTTCTACTGCACACAACTACACCCCTGCAAGGCCTGACGCATTACTTGGAAGAAATAGAGAAAGCAGCAGGAATTCATCCTTGAGTCAGAGGTTACCAAACTTTCTCAGGGCTTTCAGTGCCTCTGGTTTTTTTCATTACACTCCTAGGGCAAAATAAATAAGCCAACAATTCTGCATATTAAGTAGCATAGGTCCAAACAACTTAATTATGATTTATATCTTAACCACTTAGGAGTTGCTTGAAAAAAAAGCAATATAAATCAAAAGAAAAAAATATTTTTATTTCATTCTTAAATAACCACACTTACTAGTTGGATGTGCATACCTGTTGGGCCCTGCACAACGTTTCAAACTTTGGGAATAAGATTGGACACTTCACGTTGATTTTTGTGCAGTACTTGCTTTTCTTTTCGCAACAGCTAAAAGCCTCAGCTTCACAAAGAATTTACATAATGGAAAGGAATATAGCACCATTGAATGACTGTGAAGTCCCTTGAGCTAGTAGTTCACGCTGTGTCCAACAGATGTCGCTGTGTTCCCCCCACAATTTAAACCAATTCCACGTGGCCACAGGGCATAGGTTTGGGACCGCCCAGAAACGCTAACAAACGGAGCAGGCGAAATAAAAGCCCCAAGAAAAGACTGATCTCTGTACCCAAAGGACCAGGGAATGGGACGCTGAGCAGTACAGAACCCTTTTCACAATACCTGCTCTATTCCAAGTACCACGAATAAATCACACCCTTTCCTCTCTCCCCTGGGAACAGTGCCGGTGTGGACTGTTCCCTGTCTATGAGCTGACACAGGACCCCCATCCTACCAGCCCAGGGTTAAAGTGTCCACAGAGCCCGAGGGTGGTGCCCAGACTTCCACCAAATAAGGTAACTAGCTGGCCAGTTAGAAGATTTAAAGTGGAACTAGAAAAAAGTCCAGAATATCTTCAAATATTACTCATCACACCAAGAACCAGGAACATCTCATCTCACCTCAGTGAGAAAAGACAAGAATCTGTGAAAGATTTTAAAGCAGTCATCATAAAAATGCTCCAATGAGCAATTATGAACACTCGTGAAACAAATGAAAAAAAAAATAAAGACACAGAAAAAAAATACAGGGTAAAAGGAAGAATCAATTGAAATTTTTCAAGCTGGAAAATGAAATAAAAGGCTCATTGAATGTGCTCAGTAGCAGAAAATGGAAATGACAAAAGAATCAGTGAGAAACTCCCAAACAGGATAAACCCAAAGAAATTCATGCCAAGATACATCACCATAAAATTTTTGAAAATAAAAACAAAGAAGGGACTTCCCTGGTGGTCCAGTGGTTAAGAATCTGCCTTCCAATTACAGGGGACGTGGGTTCGATCCCTGGTTGGGGAATTAAGATCCCACACACCACAGGGCAACTAAGCCCACACACTCTGGAGATGGTGTGCCACAAGTAGAGAGAGGCCCGCGTACCCCAACGAAGAGCCCATGTGCCGCAATGAAAGATCAACTACTGAGCCCATACACCAGATCAACTACTGAGCCCATACACCACAACTGTAGAGCCCACGGGCTGCAGCTACAGAGCCCACATGCCACAACTAGAGAGAAGCCCGCGCACCACAATGAAAGATCCTGTGTGCCGCAGCTAAGACCTGACACAGCCAAAAATAAATAAAAATTAAAAAAAAATCATTACATAGGGAAAAAGCTGTTAAAAAAAAAAAAGAAAAACAAAGAAAGATTGAAAGCACTCTCTGCTATTCAATACCTTCCAGTGAAGCCCCGTTTTACTCAAAGAAACAATCAAAGTCCATACGACAGCCTCCAAGGCGCTATGTGATCTGGCTCTTTACTAACCTTCCAAGCTCATCTTACATTTCTCTTTCGTTGACTACATTCTAGCCACACAGGCCTCCTTTCTGTCCCTTGAATATACTAGGTATGCCTCCACTTAGGGTCCTTGCTCTAGTTATTCCCCTTCTCAGAATTCTCTCTTCCCAAATATTTGTTGAATTAATTGAATGACAAGAGTGGTAAAATGAGAATATCTACCAGCACACATTCTAAAAGGCTTCCATTATTTCACTAAAATATTCTATACTGGTGCTACTCTGATAACATCCAGGTGTTGTCTTGAATGATATACACTTCTAGTGTCCAGATTATTGTCCCTTGTACTATCATTCAATAATAGCAACTAGTAGGATTTTTTAGAAATAGTCATTGCCAAGTACTGTGCCAGGGAGAGCAAGATGGTCCTACAGTGATTTCAGTCAAGTTACAGGATACAAAATCAATATACAAAAATCTGCTGTGTTTCGGTACACTAATAGTGAACTATCAGAAAGATAAATTTAGAAAACAATTCCATTTACAACTGCATCAAAAAGAATAAAATACCTAGGAGTGAATTTAACCAAGGACATGAAAGATATGTTCACTGAAAACTATAGGACATTAATGGGAGAAATTGAACAAGACACAAATAGATGAAAAGATATCCATGCTCATGGCTTGGAAGAATTAATATGGTTAAAATGTTCATACTACCCAAATCAATCTACAGAGTCAATGCAATCCCTGTCAAACTTCCAATGGCATTTTTCGCAGAACTAGAAAAACAATCCTAACATTTGTAGGAAACCACAAAAGACCCCAAATAGCCAAAGCACTCTTCAGAAAGAACAAAGCTGGAGGCATCAAGCTCCCTGATTTCAAACTATACTTCAAAGCCATAGTAATCTAAACATATGGTATTGGCATAAAAACAGACACATAGATCAATGGAACAGAATAGAGAGCCCAGAACTAAATCCATGCACATGTGGTCTATTAATCTACAACAAAGGAGGCAAGAATAAACAAAGGGGAGAAGGCAGTTTCTTCAATAAATGCTGTTGAGAAAACTGGACTGCCACATGCAAAAGAATGAAACTGGAGCACTGTCTTATACCATACACTAAAAATAACCCAACATTTATTAAAAACTTGAATGTAAGACCTGAAACCATAAAACTCCTAGAAGAAAACACAGATGGTAATCTCCTTGACATCAATCTTGATGATATTTTGGATTTGACACCAAAAGCAAAACAAGAGGAAAACAGGAAGAAGAAGAAGAAGAAAGAGGAGGAGGAGAAGGGGGAGGACTGCATCAAAAAGTTTCTGCACATGGGCTTCCCTGGTGGCGCAGTGGTTGGGAGTCCGCCTGCCGATGCAGGGGACGCGGGTTCGTGCCCTGGTCCAGGAAGATCCCACATGCCGCGGAGTGGCTGGGCCCGTGAGCCATGGCCGCTGAGCCTGCGCGTCCGGAGCCTGTGCTCCGCAATGGGAGAGGTCACAACAGTGAGAGGCCCGCGTACCACAAAAAAAAAAAAAAAAAAGTTTCTGCACAGAAAGGGAAACCATCAACAAAAAAGGCAAACCTACTTAATGGGAGAAAATATTTGCAAATCACATATCTGGTAAGGGATTCATATCCAAAATGTATAAAAAACTCATATAACTCAATAGCCAAAAATCTAACGGAATCACTTTGCTGTACACCTGAAACTAGTACAATATTGTAAGTCAACGATACTTCAATTTTTAAAAAGACAAGAAATAAGTTTTGGCAAGGATTCAGAGAAAAGGCAACCCTTGTGCATTATTGGTGGGAATGTAAACTGGTGCAGCCACTATGAAAGACAGTATGGATGTCCCTCAAAAACTTAAAAATAGAGCCACCATATGGTCCAATAATTCCACTTCTGGGTACTTATCCAAAGAAAATGAAAACACTAATTCAAAAAGATGTATGCAGCCCTATGTTCGTTGCAGTATTATCGACAATAGCCAAGACAGAAACAACCTCAATGTCCATTGGTGGATAAATGGGTAAAAAGGATGTGATTGATATATATATTTTTTTCAGCCATTAAAAGAAAGAATGAAATCTTGCCATTTGTGACAACATGGATGGACCTTGAGGGCATTATAATAAGTGAAAGAAGTCAGACAGAAAAAGATAAGGTCATATGATCTTATATGTGGAATCTAAAAACAAGCAAAAAAACAAAAAACCCAAACTCATGGATGTAGAGGACAGATGGGTGGTTGTCTGAGGTATGGGGTGGGGTGTAGACGAAATGCATGAAATGGATCAAAAAAAAAATCCAGAGGGAGAGGGAGATGGGGGGAAGCAATTCTATTACTTGCAGCAACAGTGATACCTTGATACAACTTAACATTCCATTTCTTCTAAAATTCATAGTTCCCTGCAGGGAGAACATACTACCAAATTCCTATATTTTTACTAATTTCATTTTAAGACATATAAATTTCATATTTAAGATGCTTGCTAGTTTAAAAAAAAAAAACAACTGTCAAAGATCTATTCCTGATTCCTCTGGACAACATATAAACAATTCCATGGCTTTCCCAGCAACTCACATAGACATTCCCCCTAAATATCCAGCAAGGCATAGTACTGCATCTTAGCCAACTCACTAGTAGATTTAGAACATGCATATCATCATAGGATTACAAGAATTATTACAAAATAAGCCATATCACCTCTCCTTGCTGACAAAAATAGACTGGAACTCTGGAGAGGAAAGCTCGCCCTTCATCCAAGAATCTCAACTGATTGTGAGCTGCTGCACGGTAAATTTATCAGGACTCAGCATTACTCTGTGTTCATTCTAAGCTAACGTCATCAGTTCTTCAAAACTCAGCTGTTACTGCCGTGTCATTTTCCAAAAGGAGTAAATACATTTCAATATACATTCTAAACAGTGAATAATACCATCCTGATGCACAATGCAGAGCCATGTGACCAGACCGTGAGTGACCATTTCTTTAGGGAAGTTCTGTTCCCCCCGATGCTGGGGAGAGCTCATCAGCCAACACTGATCAAGCACCAGGCACGCTTGATATACATCATAACATTGACTTTTCACATGGACCCTGGCGTTGTTACTCCCATTTTACAGATGTGGAAACTGAGGTTCAAAGTTTCGATAACTTGGCCAAAGTCACCAGTTAAGGGGCAACATCTGAGTTCTACCCCCAGTCTAATTGCAAAGCCTCATTAGAGAGCAGGATACACAATTCACATTCCCTTTAAGATCAGGTATGAGATTTCAAAGGCAGCTGCTTTAGGCTGTGTTTCCAGACACAGAGGGGAGGCACCCTTTGGTCCCCCTTTCGGAAGCTTTGGTCTCCTCTCTGCCCCTCCTTGAACTTCTCCGCACTCCCGTTTTTCCAAAGCTGCTACTCTTCCCCAACTGGCCAGCTGAAGCAAACAGGAAAGCGGAGAGGCACAGAATTTCCTGCCAGGAGACCATGGGGTCAGGTCCAGCTCTGTTACTATCTGCCCAACCTCCCTGGGTTTTCTATTGTAAAATAAGAGCGCTGTGCTAGGTTAATGGTTTCCCCTATGTGAGCCTAAATAAAAGATACCTGACTTTTTAGCTGGGATGATCTCAGCTGTCTCCTAGCCTAAAATACCGCGATCGGCAGTGAATTCTCATGAAGCCTTTCTTGACGGCTCCCACCAGCCCGTCCTCATCTCTTCCTTCTCTGAATTCATGGCTCATCATTTGCACATACAAGGATGCCCTGACATTTACAGGGCCCAGGGCAAGAATGCAAAGGGAGACCCACATACCATTTGTCTAAATACGCAAAAGTTATCAATAAACTAACAAGCCATTATATAAAACGTGTTCTATCCATCCTTCAAGGTGACAACTAAATCTTCATAACGCACTGGGAGCCTGGGCTCAAGTTTAGAATCCTCGGACCTCTTGGAGATCTGCACGGGAAAGTGACAGTGCAGGAGGGGTAATCTTGTCTCAGGACTCTGGCCCACAGCCCTCCCCGCTTCCTTCCCAACTTGGCCCGTTCTCCCAAGGAAGGACATCACGTTTGCAGGTGTGAACACAGCAGCACACGCATGCAAGTTCCATCAACCTTCCCCAACACACACACATGCACAAACACACACACAGAGCTGTCCCTTGCCCCCTGCTGGGTCCTACCGTGTGTGTTCATTCTCTGGAGAAGAGACTTGGAAAAGAACACATTCAGACCCTGAGAGTTGGCTCAGGGCCTTTGGATTGGGATGGGGTGGAATCCTAGGAACACACAGCACGGTCCCAAAGAAGGTAGGTGGACACCTCCCCTGTCACACACTCAGCACACTCCTTCCCGGGAAGGTGGGCTCTGTACGGAAGAAAGCCGAGCCCACCAAGGCAGGGGTGCAGAGCAGGGGACCCTCTTGCTGAAGGCGAGAGGGTCATTCCTTTCATGCTTTCTTACTTTTAGCTCCCCTTATTTTCCTCTTCTCAGATAAGCTCTTTAGACAGTTTTGCTTCCTGTGGGTACCAGGTTTAGGTAAGAGAAATGGATATTGTACTCCCAGCCTATTGACAGAGTTTCCTTTGCAGAACACCTTTTCTCTTGCAAGATTCCTTACTTAACATTTATACAGAATTCTAGAAACCCGATCTACCATCAACCATTTGGATTTAACTATATATCACTAGAGTCATCGCTCAAAACTATTTCCTCTCCACTTCATCTTGAAGTTGATTTTCTAATTTACTTGTTGTTTATTGTAACCAGATTTCTCTAGTATATTCATCACATGAAATATCGGCGTTTCAGTCTTTGAAACCACGTATGTCCACGTAGGTGTTTCTGTTGCTACCTGGATGTATGGTTCTTCAGCTGGATGTGGGAATCTTGGATTACAGCCTTTTCTAGCAGCAGTTTGTAAATACCATCTAACTGTCTCCCAGCCTCGAGTAATGACAAATGAGACATTCAACACTGCTCCAAATCTTTTTCTTCGGTTAAGTTTCTTATATTTTAGCTCAGAAGCTGTTCTGCTTTGTAGCGGGTGAGCCCAGCAGAGAATGAGGAGGAAGCTAGCAAGGTCCCCTGCACCTGAATCCTGGCAGATCCCCAGGCAAAATATGGAAGTCTGGAAGCCCAGCAGCTATTTTGCTCAAAAGAAGTAGATGGGCCGGCTTCCCTGGTGGCGCAGTGGTTGAGAGTCCCCCTGCTGATACAGGCGACACGGGTTCGTGCCCCGGCCCAGGAGGATCCTGCGTGCCGCGGAGCGGCTGGGCCCGTGAGCCATGGCCGCTGAGCCTGCGCGTCCGGAGCCTGTGCTCCGCAACGGGAGAGGCCACAACAGTGAGAGGCCCACGTACCGCAAAAAAAAAGTAGTAGTTGGGCGAGGAAGGGGGCACAGAAGCGTTTGGATCACCATCTCCCCAGAGAGCTCCCTACATTCACAGCACTTTGTAAATGCACCTGTGAAATCTCAAAGAATTCTGACCAATTACCCTCCACGATGCCATTCCCTACTCATATACCATAATATATGATCATGTTCTTTCTTCTACAACCTCATAATGATTAGATACTGTCAATCTTTAAAAAAATTTTCCATCTAATGAATATTAAATGGTATTTCATTGTTATTGTTTAAATACCTTTATCAAGATAGAGTTGAACACAGTAAACTACATATTCTTCAAATGTACAATTTTCTAAGTTCAACACATTTGACACCCATGAAACCACCACCACAAACAAAATAATAAACATATACATCACTTCCCAAGATTTCCTTGTGCTTTTTAAAAAAATGTCTCCATCCTGCCTTTCTTCACCCGCTCCACCCTCATTCTGCAGGAAACCACTGGTCTGCTTTCTGACACAATAATTAGTTTGCATTTTGTAGAATTTTATATAAATAACATAATTATTTTGAGATTCATCCATGATGTTGCATATATCAATTGCTCATTCCTTCTTACTGCTAAGTAGTACTTCGTTTCGTTGTATGAATATACCATAATGTATCAATTCACCTATTGTTAAACAATAGAGTAATGTCTAGCTTTTGGCTACTGTGAATAAAGTTGCTAGGAGCGTCCATGTACACATCTTTGTATAGATGTACTCCCTCATTTCATTTATGTAAACACCTAAGTGAATGGCTGGATTTTATGTCAGACCTTTGTTTAACTTTTTACTAAACTATGGAGCCATAGTTCTGGAACATAGTCCTGGGTTCACGCCCACTTCTCTATGGCCTGGAAACTTGATGCAAGAAAATGGGTTAATCACAGGGCTCACCTCTCGTGTTTTCTGTTTCTCTGGGATCACTTTCTTTTGTTGCCTGATGTTCAGTATGTTGGCAACCACTGTTTTCTACATGTTGCCTAGTTTTTTGTTGTTTCAGGCAGGTGGGTAAATCCAGTCCCATCTCAACCATGTGCAGAAGTGTACCTTTTCCTAAGCTTTAAATTCTTTTTTATTTTTGTCACTCTTAAAAAAATAATAAATACATGTAAGGCTACAATTTTTCTGGTGAATATTTTTTTACATGACCCCTGAATTTTTGATACTTTGTTCCTTTTCTGCTCATTTTAATGTCTTCTAATTTCTACTTTGTTGTATTACTTCACCTATTGTCTAAAAGACTTTAAATGATTTTATTATAAAACATGCCTCAAATTTCAGAGAACAGTGCCATGAATGCCTATATACCATTTCCCCAGATTCAACAGTTAACAAGATTTTTCCACATTTATTTCAACTATGCATGTCTGCTTTCTTTTTCTTTGCTATTTTCAAGAGAATCCTAGACATGTCATTTCCCTCCAGCATATTTTAGTCCCTAAAATATAAAAACATTTTCTTCTTTAATCACAATGTTATTATCACATGTAATAAAATTAACAGTAATTCTTCAGAACCATTTTATGATCAAGTTCTCCTGATTATCTCAAAATATTTGTACACATTGTTTATTCAAAATAGGTTGGAATCAGGGTCCACTCATTACATTTGGTGGTTGTGCTTTTTAAGGCTCTTTCCATCAACCTGAGTCCTCCCCCTTCCTCCACCATTGGCTTGTTCAATAAGCCAGACCAGGTGTCCTATAGAATGTCCCACATTCTGATTTGTTTTTTCATATCTCTGTGATTTTATTTAACTTCTTTTCTATCCCCTGTATGTCTTCTAGTTCACCCTAGAGACTTGATTAGATTCAGGTTTAACTTTTTTTTTTTGGCAAGAATATGTTACAGCTGGTGCTGTGCTCTTCATATTGCATTACATCTGGAGGCACCTAATGTCTGGTTTCTATTTTTAGTGATGCTAAGACTGATCAAAGGGTTTGGGTGGTGACAGCCTGATCTCTCCATCATAGCTCCCCACCAATCATTGGTCAAGTGATATTATCCTTTGATGACTATTGCCTGATTCAATTATTTCATTAGGGGTGGCTAAGTGATACTTTCCTATCATTTCTTTCATATGTATTAGCTGGAATTCCTCTGTAAATAAGAACTGTCACTCTTCAGTTAGGGCTATTTGATTATCCTGAAAGGCAAGATAACTCTTTCCTTCTAATTGCCAAAATTTTCAGAGTAAGAAATTGGTGTCCTCAAGTGGGAAGGAGCCGCATAGCACAGGGAGATCAGCTCAATGCTTTGTGACCACCTAGAGGGGTGGGATAGGGAGGGTGGGAGGGAGACGCAAGAGGGAGGAGATATGGGGATATATGTATATGTATAGCTGATTCACTTTGTGATACAGCAGAAACTAACACACCATTGTAAAGCAATTACACTCCAATAAAGATGTTAAAAAAAAAGAAAGAAATTGGTGTCCTCAGACAAAACTACAATTCAAAGAGCTACATGCACCTTTATGATCATAGCAGCACTATTCACAATAGCCAAGACATGGAAGCAACCTAAATAGCCATTGACAGAGGAATGGATAAAGAAGATGTGGTACATATGCACAATGGAATAGCACTCAGCCATAAAAAAAGAATGAAATAATGCCATTTGCAGCAACATGGATGAACCTAGAGATTATCATCCTAAGTGAAGTCAGACAGAGAAAAACAAATACCATATGATATCACTTATACGTGGAATCTAAAGTATGACACAAATGAACTTACCTATGAAACAGACTCACAGATGTAAGGAACAGACTAGTGGTTGCCAAGGCTGGGGACAGGGATGGGGTGGGAGTTTGGGGTTAGCAGATGCAAACTATTATATATAGGATGGATAAACAGCAAGGTCCTGCTGTACAGCACAGGGAACTGTATTCAATATCTGTGATAAACCAGAATGGAAAAGAATATGAACAAGTACATGTATATACACGTATAACTGAATCGCTTTGCTGTACAGCAGAAACTAACACAACGTTGTACATCGACTATACTTCAAAAAAAAAAACGAATGAAATTGGCCCCCTGGTACTTCCAGTGATGTCCAATGAGCTGGGTCACTCTCTCTCTCTCTCTCCCTCTCTCTTCTTCTCTCTTCCATATATTCAATTGGTTAAATTAATTGAAAGAATACATGTCTCTTATTAATTCCCCAGCTGTGCCCCTTTGTGAGTTGAGGGTCCCCTAGAGCCAGCAGTTTGGCTTCATGGAAGAGGCTGGGGATAAAATTTCCCTCGGAGAGCTAGCGGCCACTTTTTCAGCTGTGACGCTGCTGGCTCAGGTGGGCTGAAACCTTCGCAAGCAGGGTTTGTTGGGTTCTCCGCACCTTCTAGTCACTGAGTTCAAGTTTACCCACCTCAGATGGGAATATCCAGCAGGAGGGTCACCCGGCCTTCATGACAGCCCAGGAGCCCAGCAGCTGCTTTTCAAAAGCGGGAGTGCCGGTGGGAGCAATCGCATAGGGGAGTGACAAGTTCAAGGCCTCGGGGTGCGTCTGAGTAGCCTCTGCCTCCCTTTGCCTGAGACTCCAACAGGCATAATCGTTAGTCACAGTGACTTATAGCTCGGAGGAGTCAGGATGACAGGTCCCCAAGGGTGGTAGTGCTTCTCTACATGACCAGAATCATTCCCTCTGGCACTTATGGGACAAGAAGTACGAGCACATAACACATCAATCCGTGCCATACGTCCAGGTGTAAAAGCAGCTACGCCAGCCATATTCATTAACTTCACACCTTATTAGAGAAATATACATTTAATATACTTTCTGAAAGGGACATTTGCTGGTATCTATTTTTGCTTGGGTCCAGTCAAGAGAAAGAAACCACACCGTAATTTAAGAGGGAAAGTTGAATGTAAAGAACTAATAACTGTAACAGGAGATTGGAATAATGAGGCACTGGCTATTAAAAAGAGAACGAAAGAATGTAGAAAGAGCAAAAATAGGGAGCAGCCACTGTACTTAGGGCTGAGACGGAAATCC
Source organism: Delphinapterus leucas (assembly GCF_059928025.1). NCBI lineage: Eukaryota > Metazoa > Chordata > Mammalia > Artiodactyla > Monodontidae > Delphinapterus > Delphinapterus leucas. The sequence continues at coordinate 9,004,577 of NC_143146.1, forward strand.
CTTTTCTCCACTTACCCCACCAGTTGGGCTGAAATCCACATCTTGTTGAGAGGGCAGGCTGCGGCTTGCTGAGAAGTTGTCGTGGTGTTGTGCTGGCCATATTCCTTGGAAATCTGCCCTAGAGGATACCAGGGAAAGGTGTTCATGGGGAAGGACGGAGCTACAAAACCGCCCAAGGGTGCCGGGGGAAAGGGCGGCACGCTGCTGCCACTGATGCTGCTGGCTGCCAGGTACTGCATGCAGAGCAGTGGACGAGCAGTGAGCTCTGGGGAAGCGGGGTCCTGGGCAAGCCACCGGCTCCAAAGGAGGCTAACCTGGGATGTCTGCTGGGCTGAGGGACACACCTGAACCCTGTCCTCCTGCGCCCTCTACTGACAAAATTTAGCATTGTTCCATCTGGTAAAGGAAAAATCTTTAAAGGACCCACACCTATTTTCGCAGAGCAGGCAAAAAAGGGTGAATATGGAGCAGAAAGCCAGGAAGCCGGTGATTGGCACCATATACCTGTTGAAAGGGACCTTTGCTTGTATCGATATTTTGAAAAAACCCAGAATAAAATACAATAAAATGTTAAGTTAAAATTGTAAGTGGCAGGACTTTTGGTTTTTATTATATCCACTTTGTAACTTTCTAGATATTTTAAATCTAATCTTGGTGAGAAAAAGTGCTTGATATATTACTTAAGCTTGAGAACCCTTGAGCTGGTAGATAAATTCCTCTACATCTAAAGAAACTGATCTACATGAAATTTTTAAACTTGTATGATCTGAATTCTGTTGAAGAAATAACTTGTTCCCATCATTTATTCATACTTTAATTTATTCATTAAACATTTAAGAGCATCTCTTCTATGCTGATAACCATACTGGCTCCCAACCCTCCAGTTCCTCACATCCAGGAGGCAAGAGACAAAATCTTGGCTAGTTACACTGGACAGAAGAGAATGTAAGCGACGTTTACACTCAGAAGTAGTTTTGGAAATTCACCTGGTACAGTGATGCCTGTGTTGTGCTGAAGGAAATAATAAGAATTATCCAAGAGAGAATATTTCAGAGAGAAAAGCAATTGTTTGAAAAAAGTAAAAAGTCTAGCTCAATTTTCACCTATAAATTAAACCAAGAGAATGGAAAAATGTATACTCTAAATAAGAAACATCTAAACATTTTAAAATGAGATATAGTCTAAATAAAGTGAGTGATAAGTTTGATGGAGCTGAAGCATTTATAAATGATCTGTGATCCTACAGCTCTCATTGTGCCAGAAGAGTTAAGAGAGAGAGAGAGGCTACATTTGGGTCACAGTCAATTTTCTGACCATCTGCAATGCTAAAGATTTTAAATGGTTGGGATAACTCAGCATGCATTTCAGACTAGAACCAACACATTCTGGGACAGGTAACACATATACCTTTCATGAAATGTGCATTTTGTCACATTCATCTTCTAAGTGAAAGGACATTTGCATGTTCTCTCCTGTCTATCCTGGGCTTCTCAAAGAGATACTGCAAGATAAGATCGCTTCTTTCCATGTATGTACAACTGAGTATTTCCGATCTTATTGTCTATGTGTTGAGGCATCCTGCAATCCTTTCCTTTGGGAGAAGCCACTGTGCTGTTATTCCAATACCTAGAGTGATTCATATGTCTGGAATGAAAAGATGATCCCAAACCGGTTCCACTGATAATGCCACTGTCATTGCTGTGCTGGGCAGAGGACCAAGGCTCTAACTAAATCAGCTGATCTTTTGACACATGTGTAAAACACTTAAGCTGCCCTGCCATTCGGGGTTTCAACTTACACGGACTTGTCGACTGAATTCAGATTTCTACTCAGGGTCTTCTGTAAGGGATTAGAAAAAGATCGACTTGTTAAATTTGTTTCTTGCAGAACACTAAAATGGAACCCATCCTGCATCGCGATTAAAATCTCTTAACTGAAATGTTAAATCTTGAGGCTTTTTATTGTCATTTACTTTTTAAATTAATAACTTTATTTTTTAGAGAAGTTTTCAGTTCACAGTAAAACTGAGCAGTAAGTACAGAGAGTTCCCATATACCACCCCCACTCCCTCACATGCACAACCTCCATCAACATTTCCACCAGGGTGGTACCTTTCTTACAACATATGGACCTGCACCAATACATCATCATCACCCAAAGTCCACAGTTTACATTAAGTTTCATTCTTAGTGTTGTATGTCCTATCACTTTTTTTTGAAATTTATTTTATTTTTGGCTGCTTTGGGTCTTCATTGCTGCGTGCATACTTTCTCTAGTTGCGGTGAGCGGGGACTACTCTTCATTGCAGTGCGCGGGTTTCTCATGGTCGTGGCTTCTCTTGTTGTGGAGAACGAGCTCTAGGCACGTGGGCTCAGTAGTTGTGGCTCGCGAGCTCTAGAGCGCAGGCTCAGTAGTTGTGGCACACGGGCTTAGTTGCTCCGCGGCATGTGGGATCTTCCCGGACCAGGGCTCGAACCCGTGTCCCCTGTATTGGCAGGCAGATTCTTAACCACTGCGATACCAGGGAAGCCCACATGCTATCACTTTGGACAAATGTATGATGATGTGGACCCAGCATGATAGTATCATACACAGTAGTTTTACTGCCCTAAAAATCCTATGTGCTTAATTCCCCTTTTTATCCCTAACTCTCCCTTAACCCCTGACAACTACTGATATTTTTACTATAGTTTTGCCTTTTCCAGAATGTTGTATAGTTGGAATCATACAGTACATAGACTTTTCAGATTGGCTTCTTCCACTTAGTAATATGTATTTAAGATTCCTCCATGTCTTTTTTTAGCTCATTTCTTTTTTTAGGGCTGAATAATATTCCATTATCCAGATGGATCACAATTTGTTTATCCATTCATCTACTGAAGGCCATCTTGTTTGCTTCCAAGTTTTGCAATTATGAGTTTATGGGTAAAGCTTCTATCAACATCCACATGGAGGTTTTTGTGTGGGCGTACTTTTTTATCCGCTTTGGGTAAACCAAGGAGCAAGGTTGTTGGATCATATGGTAAGAGTATGTTTAGTTTTGTAAGAAACCACCAAACTGTCTTTCAAAGTGGCTGGACCATTTTGCATTCCCACCAGAGGTGAATGAGAGTTCCCGTTGCCCCATATCTTCACCAGAATTTGGCCTTGTCAGTGTTCTGGAATTTGGTCATTCTAACAGGTGGATGGTGGTATCTCACTGTTGTTCTAATTGGCATGTCCTTGATGATATATGATATGGAGCATCTCTTCATATGATTATTAGCCATCTGTGTATCTTCTTTGGTGAGGTGTCTGTTAAGGGCTGTGGCCTATTTTTAAATCAGTTGTTCATTTTCTTACTGTTGAATTTTAAGAGTTCTTTGTATATTTTGGATAACAGTCCTTTGTCAGATATATCTTTTACAAATATTTTTTCTCAACCTGTGGCCTGTCTTGTTCTCTTGACATATATTTGTCCTTTGCAGAGCAGAAGTTTTTAATTTGAATGAAGTCCACCTTATCAATTATTTCTTTCATGGATGAAGTTTACTTTTATTTGACTCATTATTTTACTTTTAACCCTGATAAACATTACTGTCCTCTAATCTTGCTGCTGCCCTCATAGAGATGATTAATTGAAACTTTCCTCCTACACGTTGATGCTGTTTCTGTGGATCCCACAAAATTTCTGTGAGCATCAAATGAGACAATGTTTATGAACAGGTTTTGGAAACTGAAAAGCACGTGTACCCATGTCGGGTAGCATTACTAGTCTCTTGATAGCAAACACACTTTTATTTTTTCTTTGGCCAATGGATTGTATTCATGATACCAGTTAAAAAGAGATCAAGTTCATATTACAGTTGACAATACCATTTGGAATCTAAGAAATAAGAGGCAGCAAATGTCATCTTTAATTCCAGAGGTTGTCAACTTTCACTCTCCTACAGAGAGAGTGGGTCTGTTTCAGTGCTTTCTTCTGTCTCTGGAAGCACCAAGAATTATTTTGTGATTTTGCAAGATTTTCCCAGTTTACATTCATCTCCTGCTTCAGGATTTTCTTTCCATTTATTTTGGTATAACTAAATAAAAGTGCAGTACACTTTAACCGAATAAGTGAAGACAAGAAAGAGAAACCAGAGAGAGAGAGAGGGAGAATAGGTGACGCTCCAAAAGTTTCTGAGTTTTCTTGCTGAAATTCTAGTCAACAACTATAGAAAGACAAAGTGTCATTATTGGCAAATGTCCTAAAGAAGTGGTTTATGACAGCTCATGTTATCTCTAACCCACTGTAATGAGAGTATATATTTGGAGCTGTCTTTCCACTAACTAGAGGGAAAGATCTTGAAAAAAGACAATTTCTTAGAGCATCTTCAATAGATTTATTCCTTGGTTCCTTATAATTTTCGTTATGTTGCAAATGGCATATTTTAAAAATTATCCTTTCTAAAATGTGGTTGTGTATCATATAGTTTTTGTACATGATCTTGTACAAACTTGAACTCTTTCATTAGTTCTAACAGTTTGTTGATGGAATCTATTGACTATTCCATATAGGAAATCCTATGGTATGAAATGTATTTCTTCCTTTCTAATCATTATACCTCTGACTTATTTCCTTGCTTTTATTGTACTGTCCAGACCTGCAGCACAGCACTGACTATGAAGAGTGAGAGCAGACACCTTTTTTTTCCCCCGTCTTTGTCATTTTTCTCCATTTAATATAATTCATGCTGAGGGCTCTCAGAGGATATCATTTATCATGTTAATGAAGTTTTCTTTTATGTTTGTTTAAAAAAATCATGAATGATGTTGACTTATAACAAATCTTTTTTTTTTTTTTTGTATCCTTTAAGGACATCATATGGTTTTTCTCCTCTAATCTGTTAAAGGGAAGACTTACACAAATAGATGTTTTTTCCAGCAATGAAGGTAGAATTCTTTTCTGATTAGCTCAATAATGGGCCGTCACTGGAGAAAATTCAACCAGTATATGAGTGTGTATGAGACACGCCTTGTGTGGCTCTTCAGATCATGCTTTCCTGCTCTCCGCTGCCTGACCCTGGGCTTCTTTAGGCCAGGGGGTCGCTTTACATCATCAAGAGAAAGTTCAGAGAGCTTTGCTTGATAGGAACCTATTGTTATTTTTTTTAACATCTTCACTGGAGTATAATTGCTTTACAATGGTGTGTTAGTTTCTGCTTTATAACAAAGTGAATCAGTTATACATATACCTATGTCCCCCTATCTCTTCCCTCTTGCGTCTCCCTCCCTCCCACCCTCCCTATCCCACCCCTCCAGGCAGTCACAAAGCACCGAGCTGATCTCCCTGTGCTATGCAGCTGCTCCCCACTAGCTATCTATTCTACGTTTGGTAGTGTATATGTGTCCATGCCACTCTCTCACTTTGTCACAGCTTAGGAACCTATTATTGAGAAAACAACTCTCTACAAGTGGGGAGACTTGGAGAGGAAAAGTGGTCAAAGCTGAGCTCTCACCAGCTACAGCTCTGTTAGTAACGAGCAAAGAAGAAAGGAAGCCTGTTGCTTTCTGTTGTGATGGGTCCCCAGAAACTTACATCTCTTCTAGGGCAGCACACTGCAGAGGCCTGCTTGTTCCAGGCTGACCGGCCAGGATGCTGGAAGGTTACCCGGACACGGGGAGATCTTGTGTTCAACTTGAGTTTTCTTGCTGACGTTCCAGCCAACAACTGTAGGAAGAAAGGTCATCACTGACAAAAGTCCTAATGAGGTGGTTTATGACAGTTCATGTTACCTCTAACCCACTGAAATGGGAGTTTTGTTGAAGGTCAGAGTCAGCATAGTGGGGAAATCAGGACAGTTTAAACTTTGGTTATGTGACTATGAGTATTTGGTGGAGGGCAGTTTTCAAACTGGGGCTTCCATTTTGTTTTTTCTTTAATAATATCTTCATTTCCAATATTTTTACTGACTGTCTCTCTCCATCTATATATGAGAGTGTGTGCGTGTGCGCGTGCGCATGTGTGATACGTGTCTTTTCTCTCTTCGTCAGGTATGTCCCCTTAAGTGCGTTAATTTTTCCTCTGTCTGCGTCTTGAAGTTCAAGTCCACAGATGCCTGGAGTTCATGTACTTAAGCATAATTATCCTACCAGTTAATAAAAAGGAAGGAGTAATATGAACACATTGGGAAAAAAGATTAAACTTCTTACTGTTTAATATGAAATACTGACACTGAAGAAGATAAAAATAAAACATAGAATTCACTACAAAAACAAGGGCATAGGGCTTCCCTGGTGGCGCAGTGGTTGAGAGTCCGCCTGCCAATGCAGGGGACAAGGGTTCGAGCCCTGGTCTGGGAAGATCCCACATGCCGCGGAGCAACTGGGCCCGTTGAGCCACAACTGCTGAGCCTGCGTGTCTGGAGCCTGTGTTTCTCAACAAGAGAGGCCGCGACAGTGAGAGGCCCACGCACCGCAATGAAGAGTGGCCCCCGCTCACCACAACTAGAGGAAGCCTGCGCACAGAAACGAAGACCCAACGTGGCAAGAAAAAAAAAAAAAAACAAGGGCATAGATCACAATCTGGTCAACAAGTGTTGTCAATTCAAAGAATATTTACAGCCAGTCTCTTCATAATTGCCCTTTAATCTTACAAGTCATGTATGAAAGAAGCAAATTTGATAACAACCTAAAAATTCACATGACATTACCAATAATGGGTTACAAAGCTAAAAGAAACTTTATCAAAATATCATTAATTATAATATATTTAAATTAATCATGCCAGAAGAAAAAAACTTTATTAATGTTTTATCTTCTCTAAGAAATATGATATTATATTGTTACCATATAAAGTAATCAAAAAGTAGGCAGGCAAAAATTTAGGAAATATTCTTAAAGTGTGGTAGGAAGTTTATATATTGATAGAGTATTTAATATATTATTATATAATAATGATTATATTATATAGTTATAATTATATCATGTATTATATAGTTATAATTATAAATTATATACAGTAAATCATGATTAATATATTATTTTTATGTACCTTATTTTTCCTCTTAAAAAATTTTTTTATTGAATGATTCTTTAAATTCTATAGTGCTTTACAATTTTCAAAAGTTTCACATACATGATTTTATATAATCCCATAATAAGCCTTTTTTTTCTCCTATCCCTGTATTTCCCTCTCCCTGCTGGTAACCACTAGTTTGTTCTCTATATCTATGACTCTGCTTCCTTTTCTTGTTTCATTCACTAGTTTGTTGTATTTTTTAGATTCCATATATATAATTATTATATTATATAGTTATAATTATATAATGCATTATATAGTTATAATAATTATATTCATTATATATAGTAAATCATGATTGACATATTATTATAAAAATACTCTCTTACATCTTTTAAAATTTGTTAATTTGGGTGATTTCTCATTTTAAATAAATATTACTTTTGTACCAAATTTTGTATTTGTAATTAAAATTTTTTTCCTTAAAGAGGACACTCCCCCCAGGTTGTATAAATATCAGGCCCTGCCCCAAACCTGGATTTACCCAGATCGCATATCCTGTCTGCCCAAGGACATATCTTCTGTCCTCCAAAAGCATCAAAACCCCAAAGCCTTTGGATGCCAGGCCTGCACCCAAGTCTAATACACCCCACGCTGTGGTGGCATAAATTAGTTCACTTATTATTGTGGCTTTGATTTCCCCCTTCATTTATGGCATCTAGGGGTTTCCCTTTCTTTCAAGCTTGGATATGCATTTCTAAAGCATCTTTGGAAATACTTTATTGGGTATTTTATGTGTTGGGAATGGAAAGGAACGCCTGCACCATGTTCATCAGTCCGTGGCCAGAAGTGAACACTTGCTTTCTTTTGTAACTTAATTGAGGTACACATGACATAGGATCCAAATTCCTCTTGAAAGAACTAATGATAATGCTGAACAGGCCTTGTAATTTTCAAAGCTCTTTCATATACTTTGTTTCATTTGACCCCTATAAGGATCTATGCAGTAAGTATGTAAGAGGTGTTATCATCCCTAACAGAGGAAGGAAAGGGAGCCCGGGATGTGACTTCTCTGGGATCCCACAGTTGGAAATCGGGAGGGCTAGGCTCCCATGGAACTGCCCGTCCCTCTCTGCTCCTCCGCGACCCTCTCACTCCTTTCACCTGGCTTGGTACTGAAATCGTTCAGCATATCTCCCCAAACCCAGGACAGCACAGCCCTAGAGGAGAACCCGTGCTTCTCAAATTGAGTCTGCCCTAGAATGAGGGGAAAGAATGAAAGGAATTCTCCACTGTGGCCCATCCCAGAAGAGTCCCATCAGGTAAACATTCTTTCCTAGTAGAAATCTGTTGGGAAAAAATTATCTTTCTGAACACAGGTCAACTGCTGTTGCTAAAATTGGAGCATGATCAGTTACCACTAAAAAAAGTCCCTCTAAAAAGTGCCATTTCCAAGCAGCTGATGGCAATATGGAAAGAACAGATGGTACTGGAGGCATCCATGTCTGGCGGGGAGCTGGAAGGCTTGTTGTGGTCATTTCTGCTTCCTGGGTAATAAAACTGGAGCTGAGGGCCCATCCTCATTCTCAAAGTTGAATTATTGTGAAGGGATTTTTTTTCCCATACTGATAGATTCATTTGGTTCCATCTATCCTAGGATTAAGGTGAGCATCAGAAAGCTATTGGTTATTAAACGTTAACTTAAGAGGAACGTTACTAGCGAACTGACCCTTATTTCGTAGACATTTCGGTCAGAATTTCTTATCTAAACCTATTGCCCAAGCATTATGTCCCTCCATGTGATTAATATCACAGGCTCATAGCTCAGCTCCAAAGCATTCTTGGCTCTTTTGATGACATGAACCCTGGCAATTACCAATTGGGATTTACACACGGTTGCAGTCGAAGATTCTTCTAGAACAACAATGAAATTTGTCTGAGGGGAAATCTGTTTTAAGAACTGGCTTGAGAAAAATTAAAAATAGAAACAAACAACCAAGTAAATCCCTTCTTCAAAATGCATGTAAGTCCATCATGGTTTCCTGTCAGAGCCACTTTATAAGGCAGATAAATTATGGGGAGCAAATGCGGACCCAAATGCTTAGGACCAGGCATGTGCTATTTTTTAAGATGAAAGGGCTATAACTTCACTTGCTGTTTCCAAATGTACTGGATGATTTCACTCACACTGTTTCTTCCATGCTGACTGGTAATGTTTGTCATTATATAGAGGGCATTTAAAATGAAATAGAAGCAGATTCTTCTATGTCCACAAGCTTGACAAAATGTAAGTGTTGCCTGAATGTGTTTTGAACTCTTACTTTAAAATGTCTCGTGGTGGTCTCTCTTTAACAAGACAAGTAATCCATCATCTTCATGTCTCAGTCAAACCAAGACAAGAAGAGTCCCATTTTAAGGTCCTGCTGTGCAGGCTTCCCATGTCTGAGCCTCCACAGTGCTAGCTGGTCTAAATCTTTACCTCTCCCATAGCAGCAACAATGAACCCTTTCCTCTGGCACCCTCAGGGGCTCCCCAAGAAATCTGGCAAATGAGGGGGCATTGCAGCAGCCCTAAATCATTTGACAGAACTGATCATGAACTTTGAGCCACTGTGTTACCAAATAGTTGAGGGACCAGAAATTCTGGAATTGCACTTCACTGTGACTAAATATTTTCTGCATAACACACTGAAAATCACACACTTTGGGAATGTTAGTGGTTACCAGGGTTTTTCAGGAACTTCTAGTTTTCCGCTGAGACCCTCACCTCCCTGGAAGTGAATTACCACCATAGTCTCCCTTATAAGTAAGGATGGTGGACATATATCTGTCTGATCAGCAACCCTTCCACTGTAGAATTTTTGGGGAAGGTCACGTGAGAAGCAGTGAGCCTCTCGTTCATATTCTGGGATGGGACTAGCGGCCTGTGGTAAATGGTGAGGAAACAATTAAGTTACTGTCTCTGGTCTCCTGTGAATGCCTGCCCATTGAGGGACAAGCATGGAACTAGTGAAGAAATGCCATTGTCTAGAGGTTTCAACTTGAAGAATGGCTCCATTCTCTCCGGATGCGATAGCCAATGAGACTAAGATTATGTTCCATTATAGAGAGGATGGGTCCCCATTTTGAAATTGCATTTATGAAAATAAGAAAGTGTGTATGCATAGGGCGGCAGGGAGAGGAAGAGGGCCACACACAACTCTTGCTTGTTATGGGCTCAGAATCCCTCCCGGAGTTGCCTGCACTACTCCTTGTGATGTGGTCAGATGCTTCTCTCGCCCCGACCAGCCCTGACTATGAGGCAGGGCTTATGACCAAGTTAAGACCAATCAGAGTCACGTCCCCCAGATCTTGAATCTACAGTTACACAAGGTGGAAGGTGACGGCAGTGAGGCCCCCAGAGCACTGTTCAAAGAGAAGGCCATGAACACCTGCTGCTGCTGAGATATGTGGGACCAGAGCCATCCTGGGTCCGTTATTTCTGAAGCCCCAATGCTCAGCCTTTCCATTTGATTCAGAGAAATGACCCAGAGCCCTTCCAAAGAACCCTGCTTGTCCGATCCACGACTTGAATGGCATACAATTTAATACAAGACATATTACTGTTGACCTTCTAGGACACCAGACGCTGTGCCAGATTCTTTCAGATGTATAAAACTTCACTTCTTACCATGGGAAGAGGAATGATGCCATCTCACATCCCTCGGACACATCAGGGCGCTCCATCTCCTGTCTCTGCATCTGTGCCAATGTGTTGGTATAAAGACAGCCCAGAAACCCGCTGGACCTGGAGTAGAATAGTTCTGAGGTCTGTATTTTGCCTCATTTCCAAGTCTTCCCCCACAGGATTAAGTCTTTTATCACCCCCTGCGGTAGGTCTTGCTTCATAAATACCCATTGCTGGTGGCCTCCCTTGCCCTGGATTATTCTCCCTTCTTCACTTCCCCAAATAAAATATTTTCTCTCAAATCCTTGTCTCTGGGTCTGGTTCTGGGAGAAACCAGACAAAGCTAGGGGCTGCAGTGTTGGATCTCTGTGAGGATGTGGCTCAGAGCCTGGCGTGTATGAGCCACTCTGTGAATGTCAACCCACCCATTTTATGGATGAGGACCCTGAGACGGAGGCGGCAGAAATCAGCCTGCTGGTAGATGGTATTTGCAGGATGGCAATTAGAATTTACCCTGCATCCAACTCCTACCCATCGCCTAGACTGGGGTTCTCAGCCTGGGCCCTGCTGACTTTTGGGCTGGTTCTTTGCTGGGGGCAGTGGAGGGAGGTTGTCCGGTGTAGAACGTCCGGCAGCATCCCCGCCTCTCTGTACTAGATGCAAATAGCACCCTCCCCCAGCGGTGACAAGCAAAAATTGCCAGATTGTCTCCAAATAGCCAAACAGCCCTGCAGGGAGGGAGGATTCCCCCTCGTTGAGGACCACCAGTGAGAGAGCTGGAAGAAAGCCCGGTGATACCTCGGAGTCCACACTGATTGAGAAATGCAGAGTGGCGGCATGTACGCAGCCTTCTCCTTGACCCTGCATAAAAACCTTTATCCAGTCTTGCATCCTCTGACTCTAAATCTGGCCCACTTTCCAACCTGCTAGGCTCCCCGAGACCAACTGTTCCATTGCTCGGCTTGTTACAAAATTCTTTCCTGTTGCACCCAAATCTGCCTCCTGGGAAATTACTTCATCAGCGTGCCCTGCGGAGCCAGGCAGGAGGCTAATCCCTCCTCGTGGACCGGCACTTCAACTATGGGAAAACAACCCACACGTCCCCTGCCCTATAGATGGACATCTACTGCGTGCCCGTGCTATAGACACGCCGGGAACAGTTGTCAGACGGGGAGTTCAAAGTCCTAGACTCTTTCTTCGATCTTGCAAAAGAACTTCCAAGAGCCCAGAGTCTATGTACTTTAAAGCTTCCAGTTAACTCTGAGGTACCCTGACCACAGCGCACTGTTTAGGAACCTCGGACTAACTTATTCCAGCTCCGGGCAGTAGAGTTCTGATTCGTTTCCTAAAGCAGCTACCGAAAAGATGGTTTTTGAAGAAAGTATTGAAAAGAAACTCTTAAAATAATAGACTAGTCCATACTAGGTCAGAGAGATACATATTTCTATCCAGTTTCATTTTCAGCCAAATAGTTTTGATAAGGTTTATACAAAAAAGCCCAGAAGTTGACACCCAAAAATGTTGGTTCAGTTTCCTTCCTCAGGTAGTGGGATTAAAGGAGATTCAGAACATTTTTCTCCTTGGTTCTTTTCTTCATTTTAAGGCATGTAGAATAAACGTGTATGTGTGTAAATATATATATATATATATATATATTCGTATAAATTGCGATCAGTTTTTGAGTTATTTATTAAATTGTAATGATGACCATCTTTTTGCTGTTTCTTATAGGGATGATGACACCTGGTAGAAATAAGTCACAGGAGAGCAGGGTCAGTCACAGGACTGGACCATCTGGGGAATAAGAAAGTATTTGAATGACAGGCTTGGAAAAGACTGCAGGTCACCTCCCTTCACTTACGGGAGTAAGAACGAGGATAGTCATGGGACCACAGAGTGTCCAGATGAAGATACCGAGCTAAAAGAAATGGACTAAAGAACAAAAGTGACAGCAGAGAAGAGACTTCCAAAGATGAGTAAAAAAATAAATAAAAATAGGCTCATATCTACTCAAGCTAAGTCATTCACTCAGCTCACCGGGTAAGCGTAGTCCCTCATAAATGTGAAGGATTATTCAATTCTCATTTGCCTAAGCCTTTAATTTACATGCCCTATATTCTATTTTAAGGGTTTCCAGTCTTCCCAAACGGGCACATGATTTTCCTCCTTCCTTTTTAACTGCTCCTTATTCAATGAAATTAATGACAATGGCTGGTTTTTTTCTGGGAAGAGTTTTCTGATTTCCTGTTCACTGTTGCCCCAACTAACTTTACCCCTTACGCAACTTTAAGCCTTTGACACACATCCCTTCTTGTGGATAGATGTTCTCTCGTCCTCCTCTCAGTAGAGTCTTAATGTTATTTCTGGCTGCTGGAATCAGGGTCCAGGACAGAGGCCACGTCAGTCGTGCCCCTCCCTTCAGCCACAGGAGTTGGGCTGATAAGCACCCAGCTTGCAGGTTTGTACAAAACCCCACCTGTGCACCCGCCCACTCCTTTTTAAAATGAAACGTAAGTCTACATTTCAAACCGCATCACAGCCACTGGATACCACAGAGGACAGCCTCTATTCTGCTGGAACGATTTCTGGATCTTTTGAGAGTGATTCCATTTCATGTTGAAAGAAGTGTGTGTGTGTGTGTGTGTGTGTGTGTGTGTGTGTGTGTGTAAGACAGAAAACTGAGAACTGAGAAAGGGATAGAGAGAAAGAGAGAGAGTAATTCTAGCAAAGTAATGTGCATGGGTACTGGTGGGTAATGCTACCCTAAATAACTTGGACTTCCACTGGCTGGCTTTTGTTCATAAAATGCTAATCCTCTCAGGTGCAGACCTATATAAAACATTGGGGATTAAAGTCTGCACAGAAATCTCAAATCTCTTCTGCTGCATAAGGTAAAGATATGTTTAAACTAACCAAAATTATTTTGAGGTTACTAACAAGGAGTCCTTTTCAGAACTTCCCAATTCTTTATTAAATACTAACATATGATATAGATCATATGATGTGTTGAGCTAATAATGAACACTAGGTAGATTACTGTAGTTATTTTCTAGGTTGCTTTTTGGGGAAAAAAATTAATGTCTCATGTCAACTATAATGATGGGGGAGGGGAGTCATTTCATTTCACAAGGAAAAATACTACCTGTTATTGGAGTGAAAACAGGTCTCCTTTTCTTGCATGCAAAATGAAGAAATGTCTAAATTTAATGCACAGAGTCCCGTGGTGCTGGGTGGGTGTCCTATAAAGAGTGTTGTCTTGCCTGACTACTCTCTGGCTTTGAAGATGAGAATAAGTTAATACCGTTTGTGAAAGAGGCTTTGCACAGGTTATCTCACTTAATTCCTACTACGACCGTCATGTGAGGTCAGAATCACCATTATCTACATTTTCAACAAAATTAGTACATGGCAGAGCCAGCATTCAAATGCAGGGCCCTTCACCGCAGCGCTGAGACTTTCTCCCTGAAGATGCTCTGGGTACTCACCAACAACAAGTCAGCTGTCTTTTAGGAGAACAGTTAACTTCTGGAGTCGGGGGCACGTTGAAGAGAAGGAGCAAGTAAGTATCTGCAAGAGAAAAACAACTCCTTGAGTTGAAGAATTGGGGTAAATATTTGATTGTTTGAGTCTAGAGCCGGTGAAAATGCTAAATTACCTTCACAGGAACCTCACTGATTTGAAATCCTGTTGCACCTTAATGTGAGAGGCACATGACCCCTCCAGGTGTGGAATAGTTAGTAATGGTGTGGCTGGTTGCTATCCCCAGCTGGCCAAAACAATATGATGGGGCAACTCTGGTATATAAAAACAAATTAGGAAAATGATTTACATTTTGTAAAAAAAAAAAAAAAAAGACTAGAAAACGTCACTGTGACAACTAAGCATTATGAGTAATTTCAGGGCAAACTCAGCCAGAAAACCCACCGCTGAAGCTAGGCAGCTCAAGCCGTGTCCCACCTCATGGTCAAGAACATAGATCCTGCAGCTGGACCTCCTGGGTTTGACTCCTGGCCCTGCCACTGGCCGGCTGCGTGCTCCTGGGCTGCTTTTGAATCTCTCTGTGCTTGAATTTCTCTCATCTGAGAAGAGGCATAATAATAGCATCCACTTCATAGGGTATGTTGTGAGGATCAGATGAATCAATTCACTAAAAGCACAAGAACGGTGCTTGGCAAAAACACGCCAAGTCCCGCAGCGATGTCAGGTGTTCTTGTTTGGAAGCTGATCAATGATCCCAACAGCCAGGTCCTGTTTCCTTAATCAGTAGAGTGTTCCTGAGCTGCACTGATCACTTTTGCTCTCCCGTTTCTCGCCCACAGCCCTAAGAGCTAGGTAGGTATCATCCTTCCCTTTCTTGCTGATGAGGAAATGGTGTGGAGGGGATTAAGTGAGTTGCCAAGAGTAAGAGGGGGCAGCCAACCAGCCTCCTGGCTCTCAGCCCCCAGCGCTTTCTACTATCTTGCGCTAAAGGCTCAGATGAGAAGGGAGCAGCCCCGCATTTGGGGCAAATCCATGACGTCATTAGCCCTGGATCCACAAGGTACCCTTAAAGATATGTACGTCTGGATCAGACCTTCTTCATCGAGATTCAGTTCCAAAAGCTCTTAGAAATACACCTTAGACTGCAGCAAGGCAGCACCTGTCTGGCTACAGTGGCTCTGCTTTTGCATTTCTCCAGGCGATGGGAAAGGTGGGGTGATGATGTGTCATGGTTTCCTTCCACTCTGCTCTGCAAAACCAGGATGGCAGCGCCCAGGGCGGCTGCTCTCCCCACCCCGCCCCCGCCCCCGCCCCGGGGAACTAAGCTGAAATGCAGGTGTTCTTTCCAGCTCAGCAGATGCTAAGGCGATAAGCTGCACCTTGCAGAGGCTCTGGGCGATTCAGACCCAGAGGAGCGCTCAGTCCAGGCCAGCTCTCTCCTCCCTGGCGGCTCTGGGATGGATGCGTGTCTGCGCTCAGGGCAGCAGCCCCAGTCCGTGGACGAGGCACCGAGACCCCCGGATGAAGAGGGTCTACAGACAGACGGCAGCAGCGGACCCCCGGGAGGTAACCTCCTTCCTCAGCTCCACATCTTCTCCCATCTTTTCCTGGGGATGGCGTTTTGCAGTGAACCCCAGGCACAAGAATATCCATTTCCTTTTAACCCTTCATCTTTTTCTTACCATGATGCTTAGTAGAAAAATGCCTTTATGCAAGCAGAAGCATGACACTAAAGGTAATCCCTATGTTTTTATAATTTACCTATCAAAGACCAAAACTTTGTTTTATCCAAATCTAAGAGGGTTAGATTTTTGTAACAAGAACTTTTAAAAGAGAAATGAAATCTAGATTCCTTCCTGCTTTTCGCCAAAATGTATTCCTGGCAGCTGCGTCCTTCAGTGGATCAGTGTAAAGTCAAGTGTACTTTCCCATTTTGACAACAGAACCCTTTAGTGTTGCTTTTCTGGGCAGGGAATCAGTAGTAAATAAACAACAGACATAACAAATGATGTCATAAGAGCCAAGATGTAACGTTCAAAACGTTAACAGTCAACAGTGGAAAATTATGTTCCAACTCTGTTAAACCAGGATGGTAATTCATTTTTCTTAAACTGTTTACATAAAAATGCAACTCTGCCTATCTTGAAAATCTGATGTCTCTAAAACTGTCAGACGAGCATAGATACAATAATTGAAAATCACGTGCAATCAACATAGATTTCTTTTATCTTTGTAGCGTGGAAAAATGGTCTTGTGGAGGACATTTATATGCCCGTTTCTTTACAATGTCGATCCAGAAAGTACAACCATCAGATTACGATCTGTCATCTTGTGAAAGTATGAGCCACTTAAAATCAGCACATAGACTTTTCCTACAGTCTTGAGAGAAAAGTTAACCTTTATTTGTGGTTATTTGTGGGAGGAAGGGAGGAAGGAACGGTCTGGGTGATATCGAGGGGATGGAAGCTGGCAGGAGGTGGCCTGGGTCCCTGACGGTCTGGCTGCTCCAGTGATGAGAGGCTCAGAGGTAAGGAGGACAGCCCGGTACCCACTCCTCATTCCAGATGGCCTGTACCAGCTCCTGCATTTCAGGAATTTTGCGAGCTGATTGTTAAACATGGCCATTGTTAAAATTTAAGTCATACAAACGTACAATGAAATGGATTATGTAAAAGGTAAAGGTATATGAAAAACTTAGGTAATAAATACTCACGTCTCATCAGGAATTCTTTTCCTACATTTTACGATGACCTGTGCCCTTGAGGCTGTTGAGGGGTATCGTATCCGTGTGGTAGAAACGCTTGTGGTGCTGAGCTGCTTCACCCCTTTCCCAGGGATGGCCACTGTGGGAGCGCTGTCACCATGGTGATGGCCAAATCCTGCACGTCAGTGCTTCCTCACCGCCCCCAGGCTGGTTGTTAAAGTTTCTGGGCACAAGATGGTCTGTTCCTCTACCTTCTTATTTTCTCTGAAACAGAACTCAGAGTCAGCCTGTCAGCCTATGGGAGAAGCTGGGTCCCCTTTGTTGAGTGATAAATTTCAGGTTCATGGTTTTAGATGTTGGTTGTTTCCCCTTATAAGAGGTGGGTGGGGACCAAAGGTCCTCTCCTCTCCCCACAGCCTCTCCTGGGGCACATGACAGGGAAGGATGACATCTCAGGACTTGGCCACTATCCATCAGCAGGTTCTTGCAAGCTCAAGGAAGCCCTGGGTTTCTGGAAGCTCGCCTTTGTGGTCAGGACAGAGAATTCTCCTTCCAGGAGATCAGAACCCATGGCTGAGAGCTGCAGGCGTCACGGTGCTAGTTTACAAACTGGTCATTTGGCCCACACTGTGGTCAAAGACCACTTGGATACTTTTTTGTAAAATGCAACACAAATGAATTTCTGGAGGAACAACATGAAAAGAAGTACAAAGACATACACAATACAAGCTTTGGTTTTTCACAATCAGATTCAACAGATATGGTCAAGTTGTTGTAAATGTTTCTAAGTGTTCACTCCACATTTCTGGACTCTTCTGGCTGTGACCCTGTTGCAAAGCGTTTGCAGAGCTGTGGCACAGAACCGTCCAGTGCGGGTGGAGATCAGTGAAACCTGATCTCTGAGGGGTGGACCCCTGATTAGGCTTCTTCAAAGGCCCCCTACCCCTCACCCTGCACTCACCCTGCACTCACCCTCACCTGCCTCCTTGAGTGCATATTTCTGGTTAGAGACCTTCAGATGTTCACTGAATGCTCCTTTCCACTAGTCCATCCCTGGTTACACATCCGCAGGCAGAGCTCAGGCAGCAAAGGCTGGTCTCATGCAAGTTCCCCCCCAGACTCCTCGCTGCCAACACCTCTCCCCGAGGGTACCAGCAGCCCCCCGTCTTCTGCGCACGACCCCTCCATGCGCAGAAAGGGTCCCCATTCTGATCTTATTACTCGCTGTTCTTTTTATGCTGAAACCCCCTGCGAAACCTTTGACATTCTGGGCTTCCATGATGTCAGCCCCGATCAGGTGCTCTTTTCCTCTCATTTTATATGACATCTGAGAGCTGCTTGAGTGGTCATGAGCGTAAAGGAGTATTTAAGGAAGAGTAATTTAATAGCTGGAGCTCATCTGACAACCTCCCCCAGGACTGCGGAGCTGGCTCGTCTTTGGGTGACCTGCACCTTTTGAGAAGCAGTTGTAGAAGGACTTAATGAACATGTTCCAGCCAACATGTGGGAATGTTACATCACTTCAAGACCCAAAAATAGTCAGGTCCACGCTTGCCTCGGTCCTCCTTATGCAGATGGCTCATTCGTGCCATTCTGTGCGGTGGCCTAGCTTCCTCCTCTCACCAAAACAGAGGGAGGGATGGATCGACACCGCACTGTCTGCTCCTAAATCGAGGGAAGGGCCCAGGGCATCCTTTGGCATTTCGTCGTATGATAAAAATGTCCCATAGAAATGTTATGTCCCTGTCACCCCATATCATTCAGTTTGGGCTAGTTTGCAGCCACTGTCACTGATGGCATTCCCCCCTCTGTTTCTGGAAGATTGCTCAGTCTCTTCCCGTCTGACTAACTGTACCGAGTGTAGATTTGCACTGGATCAACAAACAATGAAACCGATTTAATTTTCTGTCCCACAGATTCTAACAAGATAGAACCATCGCTTCAAAGCCTCCAGAAATTCGTTCCTATGAATTACGCCAGCTACACCCAGGAGTACTATTGGTTTGCAGGCAAGAGGATTGTCATTCAAGAATCGATCGAGAGTTACGGAGCGGTGGTGTGGCCAGGGGTGAGGGAGCTGTCACATTGGGGCGTCGGGGATTCTGGGGATGAGAACAGCAAATCTGTACAACTGTGGTGCCTTGGACGACTTGCCACGTGCTCTAACGCTCTGTGCTTCTCAAATTGAGGGTCCAAGGATGCCCCCCCAGGGGTGTTGCTGGTGTACCTAGATGCTGCAGAAACACGGCATCTTTCCTAAAAACAACGATTTTCCTCTATGTTATGTTTCTTGAAACATTATTTTCTCACATTAACATAAAGTTGAGTATATTGGGAAGTAGGATGAAAAATTCATATGAATTGTTAAAAAATCAGAAGAAAAGTCTTTAGAGTTTAGATTTTGTAGTGGCCACCTTTGGGCCTCTCCCACAGACCTTCGGGTATTCACTCGCCTTTTACAGTGCGGCCAGTCCAGTGGAAACGCTTAGGAAGTGGTGCTTCATCTCATGCTCTCCCTGCAACAGTCCCCAGAGGATGGAGCTGAAATGGGGGAAAACACGGAATTCAGAGCCAGAAAACCTGCTATGCTCTGGCTGAGTGCACTGTTTCCCCTGGCACGCCGCAGTGCAGAACCAGGCTGGGACGATGGACCTCGGAGGCCAGCGCCTTCGTTCTTTCCACTGCAGAGGTTCTCAGCCTGTGCTTGGAGAGGCTCCAGATCAGAACTGCCCCACTGTTAGCTTAGATGGGAATCCTCCTGGGTTCTTGTTAAATGCAGACTCTGATTCAGGAGGTCAGGCTGGGGGAGGTGGACTGGGGCTGCATTTCTGACTCACTCCCGGGTGACGCAGACCTGCTGGCCCGCTGCGTGGCTGTGATCAGAGGTTCCTTGGAGCGCCCTTTGCAGTCTGGGTACCAGTGATGGGGGAGATGGAGCGGGGGGGCAGGGGAGGGACAGCCAAGGGCTCCAGGCTCTTAGAGCTGCCCCCTCACTGACCCCAGCCAAGGAAGCTCGATTTTTACCCGTTATGCTTAATATAAGTATGATTTCCTTCAGCTAAATGTTTTTCTTTGGCTTAACAAGTTTGAAACCAGCAAGCGACTCTCCACAGCTTCCTACTATATTTGGCAAACAGACACCCAGAGCTGGGTGATCAGAAATCAGGAGTGGAAAAAGATGATTTGTCCACTGGACTGTTTTATTCTTAATAAGGCCTCAGCCTTTCATGCACCAAACCCTGGCCCTTCTCGGGACCTCAGTTTCCTGAAGGCTGCAGAAGGATCCGTATCGTGTGGGGAAGCACCCTTTCCTTGTGCGACTTCAAGAGCAGCTGTGAGAGATGACTTTTCGGAGTTTGCTAATAGGACTAAGAAGCGGGGGAGTGTTTGCTGAAAGATGTAGCTGTTCCCGAGAGAAGATCCGTCCCCAGATGGCACCCACCGGGCCAGCCTGTCACAGGGCAGAGCCCTTCAGGAAGGACGCCTACAGCTACCCCTTCAGGAACTCCTCAGAGCACACGTCTTGGTGGCTCTGGGTGACACTCTTCCAAATCCTGAAATCCCACACAGTGAATAATGCTCCTTTCTCCTCAAGAACCAAAGAAGGCCTTTCCTCAAAACTGCCGCCCCCAGCTCTGGAGCTCCTTGCCATGGGCTGGATGCCGGTGCCACCCCGCACCCGTGCCGTCCCGCCTGTCCCCCTCTCACTCATCCTCCAGCGCCCAGGGCCCCTTGACGCCCCTTACCTCCCTACCGTGCCATTGGGAGTTGGTTTCCGTCCTCCCCCCACCCCCGTCCCTGGCCCCCGAGTCCCTTGAGAGGAGCTGGGGAGGAAAGGGAGGGACCCACGTGCTCGGAGCTGCCACCAACCCTGGTGCAGGCCATCGTGAGTGCGGCTGTCTCATACTATCCAGGCCGCCCCCTACTCCAGCCTGGGCCCCAGACAGAAAGTGAGTCATAGCGAGCCCAGAGCACCTGCACGAAGACAAGGACTAAAGGTGTGTGCAAACGAGAGCTTTCACGTTGCCTTTTCAGCGCAGGGTTGCAGGGTTCGCATTCCCAACTCCGGTAACGCTCTCACGCCTAGTAACTCTCCCCAGTCCCTCTAGTCCGAGACATCACCAGCCGACGCCCATTGGCTCACATGGGAAGGGACCTTGATTTTCTGTACAGAAATCGATCTAAATTTCTTCTTTTTTTTTTTTTACTGTGTAAAGGATGTAACCTCCTTGCTGCTACCCCCCAAAGTGTGGCCCGGTGGCACTGGCATTAGCTGGTGGCTTGTTAGAAATGCAGCCTTGAGCTCCATCAGCCCTACCACACGCAGCCAGGGCGTCTTTCACCAGGCGTCAGGTGACCTGCATGTGCGCTAGGGTTTGGGAAGCACTGCCCAGCCAGTCGAGTGTTTCTTAGATGAACTGCTTTAAGAGAAAAATTCCTACGCAGTTGTTCAGTGCAGCAGGCAAATTCCAGAGCAACCTGAACGTTGGTGGAGTCAGCAGGGAGGGGATGGAGCCGCTTACAGCCCAAGTCTTACAGCAGGTGGAGGCCCAAAATGACGTTAAGCAAGGGCTTGCTGCCCTGCGGCCCCTCCTCTCCTGGTTCTGGAAGAGCTGAGCTGAACTTCCTGTTCCTGGAGGCTGGTCAAGGGTCTTCTGATACAGGCGCTTTCACAAGTCTGTGTCTCTAGTTCCTCTGATGCATGTTACAGCGTTCATATTCCAGAGGTCAAAACACGCCGTTGCACGTATATTTTGATTCTTGTGAGCCCCCAGTAAGCTGAAACTCTTTAACATGTCTTTGAGTATTTAACTTGTGGTGGGGAACAGGGTCCTCGGTTTCCAGTGTCCAGGTGACAACTGTGAATGTTTTTCAGGCCATGGCTTTGTGCCAGTATTTGGAGGAACACGCAGAGGAACTTGGTCTCCAAGGAGCTAAGATGCTCGAAATCGGTGCTGGACCAGGCCTCGTTTCCATCGTGGCCAGTATTCTAGGTTTGTCTGTCTATTCTCGGCCTTGTTTCAAAAGATGGTTACGGTGACAACAGTGATAATAACCACTTAGTACTGTGTGACGGGCTGTGGTTTAGGTGCTTGGCCGTGATCGCACTCACTGAATCTACCCAGATGTCCAGACTAGAATGACTGCTGTTATCCGGAGATAAGATAACTGTGCCTTAGAGGCTAACTCGTCCAATCCATTGATTATTACCACGTGAGAAAGTTGAAATTCTGAAGGTGTGACTCTTGAGTTCCTGTTGTAAACAGCTCTGTTATGCTGTCCCCTGCTTTTCAGTGCAACTATTAACAACTGATGTTTTGGAAAAAAACAAAAAATAAGTGACTGAATCCAAGGTGAAGACAGATTTATACCCAAAATGCCAGTTGTGAGTCCTGGGAGCTGGGCAAGAGGCGGGTATGTCTGGCCTACTTCAGCCTACACTATTAAGGATCTTCTTCTATCAAAACCAATCTGGAATTATGATTTTGTGAACCTTTATCACTAGCATTAAAATGCCTAAAAATTAACTTAATGCATTTAGTAGGTGGGACAGTCATTCAAATCAGATCATCCCTTAGGAAAGAAAACTAGGTGCTGACACCTCACGTAAGAGAAAACCAAAATCTTCAGATAAAGAGTTTGGGAAGGAAAAACATTATAAATGATGACAGTAACCAAACGCTAAGAATCTTGGTATGTTTAGTTAATTATTCCGAAATCTCTCAAAACTGCACCGCCATTTAACTTAGTTTCTTAAAAGACGGGAACGTTATTCTATTTCAATCGTTCTTCACCAAAGGTGATTTTTGCCCCATGAAGGACATTTGGCAGTGTCGGGGGACATTTTTGATCAGCACAACTTGGGGTTTTGGTGGGGAGGTGCTACTTGCATCTTGTGGATGGAGACCAGGGACCCTGCTAAACATCTTACAGGGCACAGGGCAGGGTCCCCCAGCAGAATTATCCAGCCCATATGGACATAGGTGAGAAGGGCGCTGGTCCAGGGCCAAGGTGAGAAGCCCAGTTCCATTTCTCCCTCAAAGTATGTGTACCCTGTGGCTGCCCAAATGTTCCAGGTAATTCGTACAAGTTTCCTCTTTCTCTCTTAGGAGCTCAAGTCACAGCAACGGATTTGCCTGACGTCCTAGGGAACCTTCAATACAATCTTTTAAGGAACACACTAAACCATACAGCACATCTGCCTGAAGTGAAAGAGCTGGTGTGGGGAGAGGGCCTGGAACAGAACTTCCCCAAGTCCACATGTTACTATGATTACTTGCTGGCTTCTGACGTGGTCTACCACCATTATTTCCTGGACAAGCTGCTTGCCACCATGGCGTACCTCTGCCAGCCGGGAACAGTGTTGCTTTGGGCAAACAAGTTCAGATTCAGCACCGATTATGAATTTTTAGATAAATTCAAGCAGGTTTTTGACACAACACTCTTGGCTGAATTTCAAGAGTCATCAATCAAACTTTTTAAAGGAGTGCTAAAATGGGACTAAATTAAACAAGATACCTTTCGAAACGTTAGTGTGTCTTTTGAACAGTGTTAGAAATTTTATAAGATTGCAAAGGTAGTGCACGGGAACAACTTGTATAACTAGAATAAACATAATATTACAGCAACTCTCCAAAGCAACCAGTTTAGGGTCATCTGCTTCATCTAAATATACACAAACAACATGAAAACATGAAAGTAGCTTTGTTGGCTTCTAAGAGTCTCAATTAAGTGTTAAATAAATTTTACACAGATAAATTAACAAACAAGTGGATTTCCCCTCGTTATTTCTGCTGGAGAGCATGGTTTTAAACCTGTCAATATACTTTTGTCACTTGCTTTTTGAAAATAAGCTTGACAGGGTCCGTGTATCTTAATTGGAAGAGTCTACTTTGTACAGATTTTAACAGTAGCAAAGGGAGAGGATAAAGAGTAATGGAAAACAAGTTCTAGGCTCTACACTGATTAAAACTGAAAAATTCGGAAACAGTGCTGGAATGAGAAAACGGATGTCACCTCAGGGGCCCAGAACTAGTGCTGAGCACACACTCTGCACCAGCCCTAGTGCTTCCTTCAGAAGTTAGTTATTTTATCCAGCTCTTTCTGTTGTTTTCAGTGGTGTGGTGCAGACATTGGTCACCATTACCTGAAGTAGGAAAACTGTCCCGACTTTTAAAAGAATTTGAAAAAGAATAGATACAGGTATAACTGAATCACTTTGCTGTCCACCTGAAACTATCACAACACTGGTAATCAACTCTACTCCAGTATATAATAAAAAGTTAAAGAAAAAAAAGAATCCACTTTATAATATAAAAATAAAGAACCATTTTGTCTCCTGTATCAATCACACAGAAACGTCATAGTTTTGCCGGGGATGGCTTCTCCTGGAACGTATGTGTCGGCATGGAGGCACAGAATAATCTAGCCTGAAAGCAGGGCTGACAAGGCAGCTTGGCGTCACCGCCCCAGATCCCGGCATCACTCACCACGGGTACCACTGATGGACCAACCTTTCTAGGAATCACAGTTCAAAGCAGACTTTGCCAGTCTGTGGCTGTATCTCTAATTTCCGCAGCAAACTTAATTATCTTCATTCTAAAATTTCATTATCTGAGAAAGACTTACACCCCACTGAAAGAGAGAAGTAGTAATTACGGATAGAAAAGTCCTTGTTACAACAGAGAGCCGGATGTGGCTCATAGATTAAAAAAAAAAAAACAACTGCCTGTGAACTTTCACGATGTACTGCATGTCCTATTAAAAAGCGCTGTTATTCACCACCTCCCCCTGCAGACATGTACCTCACTCTACTGCTTCTCACTACCAGTCAGGACTGTGAGTACATCCAAAACCCACCATGAACTTAACTTCTCCTTCCACATTAAAAAATACAGCAAAAAGACCAAACCCTGAAGAATAAAGTGAGAAATTAGGGAAATGCAACAATGGTGATTTTCTGGTATTTGAAGGATACCAGAATTTATTGTATCTTGACATAACTCAGAAGGTAGTACTTCAAAATCAATCTATTACTAGGAAGTTTCTAACCTTAAAATTATACTAAAATTGGATACTAAAAGGCATGTTCTAAAAAAAGGTGTCATTTCAGTGAAACTGGTAAAAGTTTTTGTCAGTGAAAAAGCACCTCCGAAAATTCTCTCCTCCGTTAAAGTCATGAGAAAACTGACAAAAATTCTCAGAAGCATGTAGCAATCTTAACCAAAGACATGTAGCAATCTGAAGCATGTTCACTCAAAACGGCTGAACCTCAGCTAAGACAGCAGTGTGCTTTGTGACGTTTTCAATGGCCCTGTCCCCATGCCATCTCCCGCTCCATGGCAGCCTTGAAAACCAGCAGCCTGGCAACCCCTGGAGACTGTTCCCCAGAAAACACCACGTGCAAGGCCGTCTTTGACTGGACTCAGATCTCTCGCAGGCTGAGAAGCCTTTCCCCAGGGGTTTGTCTAGAGGATTACAGGCAACTGTACAATTTTGTGGCTGCCTTAGATGATGGCTAACCATTGGGACTAATTAAAAAGCCTAAAGGGAAAGTCTGGGAAATGTCCAGAGGGGCTCAGAAAGCTGTCATATTCCTGGGTACCAGCCACGCACATGGCAGGGCTGAATGCATCCTCGGGGAGGACCTGGGGAGGACCCAAGTGCTCACCCCTGGCTGACCCTGAGGCTCTGTGCTGCAGGTAGTACTTACAGAGATGCCAAACCCGGTGGTAAAACACGTTCTCTAATTAACATCCAGCCAGCAGCACGACCCTGGGGAGCCACCCTACCCCTTCTGAGCATCTCAATTCCCTGACTGGATTGAACCTGTCCATGTGTAGGTGAAAGCATGTGTTTGTCAGAGAACATGCATGTGGTTGTTCATGGGTGCACTTTAGATGGCTCAGAAACTGTGCAAAATGTCTGCGTGCATATGTGCACTTTTTCATAAAGGGTCTAACGTCTTCATCAGATAAAGGAGCCAATTACTCAAAAAACAGTCACGAATGACTAAGACCAGATCTCTGGTAGGCCTTTTACAGTAGTAAATTCTAAGGGAAGATTTAAAAACCATACACACACAAACACATTTGCTATAAGACAGTAGAGGCCTTTTAATATTGTCTACATGTGCTTATTTTATGGAGGAAGGATGAAAGAAGTATAGTAGCCAGAGAGATAAAAATAAAAAATTAAACCTACACAAAAGTTAATCACATAATAAGATTCGGAAATATATTCAAATAATTGCAAGCCTATAAGAAACATTATAAATTATTTCATGTTGAATTTTTTGTCTATGGATTTAATGTATTATTCATTTCTGTTCTAACCCCAAATTTTATTTATGAAAAATTAAGACCAACTTTAAGAACCTTCAATATTCACTTTTATTATTTATAAAAAATTAAGGTATGAGAGTGCATATGGTGTACTGCGATCTTGGGTTTGCACATCTATTCACGTGTTTACATTATTTCAACTTTAATAAACATACCATATATGTATCTTTACAATACCTGATACAGATTTAAGCTGTCTGGCACTTATACATGTATTATTAGCTCATTCTGATGCTCTGCACGTCAAGAAGATGTTAAAAATGATCGGCCTGAAATAACTCCAAGATGAAGACTGATTGAAGCAGTTATGCTCCAGCGTTTGCCACAAATTTATTTGTGCCGGTTTTATTTTCTCCCCTTAATTGAATGTAAACGTTTGCCAAAAAAAAAAAAAAAAAATCTGGAAATGAAGTTCTGTTACTTTTTAGTCTAATAAATAATTCTAGCTACGCTTAATGTAGCTTTTTTAAGGCCTTCATACAATTGAAAAAAATTAAAGTCGCGCATGTTAAAACCCTGTTCATTTATAAAATAAAAAATAGAATTTTATAGGTTTGCAGTTAAAAGTTACTGTTCAAAACCTCTCATGCATGTAACAGCTGCAACCCAACTGAAAGTCCTTGGTGCTGGCAGCCAGGGCACAGCCCGCTGCCAGCAATGTGAGGCATTAAGAAAACACCATGATGTCAGAGGTCTAGATTTACATGTATTAAGCCACACGCCAGCAAATTCTCTGATAAATACACATCATTTTAATAATCAGTATTTGATAGCAGATGAAAACATGCATTAGACTAAAAATGCCACAAATTTGTTTTTATATCCATTCACTATAAAACTTTCTTTTTTAAAATTTAAAGTCTTGGTTCCTATGTTAGAATACACAGTAATCAGGAGGATACATGATGGGGAGCCAGTTTTCGGTAAAAGACGCACAGTGGGTCCATCCAAGCAGCTTCATCAGCTGTAATAAAACACACACAATTATTAAAGAACAGATGTTTCAGGCTCAGCATTTAGGGTAAATTCTGTATTAAATATTTAGTCGTAATAAAGAAGCAGCAGGTAGAACTTTCCTTCCATCAACTCACCCACAACCTTCCTTCCTTCCGCCCGACCCGCCTATCCTGGCGATTATCATCACCCCTGCCAACCCTCCTGCCTTCCCTCCCTCTGTCCTCCTGGCTTCCCATCGACTTGACATGACTGGCTCCTTTCCTTCCGACCACCCTAGTTTCCTTTCCCTCACTCTTCCTGAGTGCCTACGGTAGTCAAACACTGTTCTAGGCATTAGGAAAAAGCACTGAACAAACTCACTTCCCACCTTCAGGAAACTTAAGTTCTATGCAGGAAAGCCAAACAGAAAGTCAGCAAGCTAATAAATAAGTAAATAATAAGAAATGTATCAGGTATATAGTAAAAATAAAACTTGCTATAAAACAGACTGGGAAGTGAGATGGTCAAGAAAGGGATCTCTGAGGAGGTGACACTTAAGCTGAAATCTGAGTGACAAGAAGAAACCTACTCTGTGAAAATCTGGGGAAGAGCTCTCCACGCAGCTGGAAGAGCTGGGTCCTCGAGAGGGAAAGGGTGCACTGTGTCAGCCAAGCAGAGAGGAGGCTGGGACGGCAGAAGCAGAGTGAGGACGTGGGAGTGTGATATGAGATGCAGCTGGAGAGGCCGCTGGCAGGGGCCGGACCACACGGGCCTTACAGGCCACGGGGAGGAGTTTGGATTTTACTCTAAATGTGACGGAGCTTCACCAGGAGGGGTCTAAAGCCATCTTTTCCGGCTGCTGTGTGGAGAACAGACAGCAGGCGAGCAGAGTGGAGGGGAGACAAGTTATGAAACATCCCCTGGTGTGAGCATCTGGGTGGATCGCGGGCTTCACAAATGTAAGAGCTCAGTTCACAGCCTACATGATGAGAAGACATTAAGTTCCAGAAAGAGCTCTCTCAACCTCCTCAAAGATCTGAAGAAGTGAATTTGAAATGTCTTACAATTTCAACTGACAGAAAAGGTCTGAGAGTAAAGATAACCTATAGTTTACTCTAATTACCAGAAATTGCCCCAGGAACCTACAGGTGAGTTTTACATCCAAAGAATACCTTCAATATGAAGACCAGGCCCTCGGCCGCCTTTGGCAGGACCAGCGTACCCCAACCTCCATGTACCCTTTAAGCATAAACCAACTATACGTGTACAAAGACAAGGCTAGGCTGAAACAAGTTCTGTGGGGTTCAGTGAGTTCTTACAGTTGACACTTAATTTGTGCAGAGCGCTCAACCACAGAACTTCCCTGCATACGATACATGGTAAAATAAAAAATGGCCTATCGTGTCAAATGAAGAATAAAATCAAACATAAACTCTAGAAGTTCAACCGTTTTAGAACTGAGCCAACACGTATTTAAACGAAATCATCCGCTTCCTTCATAAAGGAAACCTGTCTTCTAACCACACAAAATATGCAATGCATTTTGCCTATGTTGAAAACACTAGAAGCTAAAAATATAGGTTTTCTGGACAGGAGTGAAAAATGTTTTAAAAATTTAAACAGCTTACTGACTACCTTTCATGCATTTATTTTATAGTTCACATTATGTTAATTAGACTAATAATTAGTCACGATAAAGCTGGTACTGTTTTATCACTACCGTAAGGCTTTCTAACTATCTTGTCACTCTACAATATTGAAATGATACCCAACAGTGGCAATTTTAATATCACTTACTTGAATACAGTTTTTCCAGTTTTCTTTTGTTGGTTTTTCTTCCACAAGTTTAGTTGCAAATTTAAGGCCTCTCCCATACATTTTATTTACGAAGGCATGCTTGTATGCAAATGTCAAAACCTACAACGTAAAACAAGATACAGCTCATCTACAAAATATTTACAATTTAAGGCATATTGCTTTAATAATGAAAGAACTGGACTTCCCTGGTGGCGCAGTGGTTAAGAATCCACCTGCCGATGCAGGGGACACGGGTTCGATCCCTGGTCCGGGAAGATCCCACATGCTGCGGAGCAACTAAGCCCGTGCGCCACAACTACTGAGCCTGGGTGCCACAACTACTGAAGCCTGTGCGCCTAGAGCCCGTGCTCCGCAACGAGAGAAGCCACCGCGATGAGAAGCCTGCACACCGCAACGAAGAGTGGCCCCCGCTCGGCGCAACTAGAGAAAGCCCGCGTGCAGCAACAAAGACCCAACGCAGCCAAAAGTAAATAAATAAAAATCAAAGAAAAAATAATAAAGAAGAAAAATAATGAAAGAATTGAGGCTTTAACAGAAGTGTAGCTTTTCAAATGAACATGTTACATCAAGTAAATTTTAACAACTTTTTAAAACAACAATTAACATCTTTAAAAGAGCTGGGTATCCCACAGAACAGATAATCTATTTGGGGAAAGAAAGCTATTATGATAAATCACTAGCTGTTGGAATCCATACCAAAATACCTCTATGCAAAAGAAAGCAGAGCTAACGTAAGTGACGACAAAATTGCAAGTTAGACGTACAAAACTACAGTCACTATAAATCACCAAAATTGCGAAAGAGGATAAAAGTAAACAAATGAAGTGTCATATTATAGAAACATGTTCTTACTTTCAACTGCTTCCTTTTGTCCAAGTTTTCTACCTTTAATTACTGCATTTGTCAAAAATACTCATAAGCCATTTGTTTATATCTTTAGTCTCCACTTTTAGAATGTGCAGCATGTCCTCAAAGAAAGGAATCCTGTCACACTTACCTGTACTCTAGAGACAAGGAAAGGGTTCAACAACTGTTGCTACAGACACAGTAAACAGACAGGTGATACAATGCACACCCTTAACATAAGAGCGCTGCGGCAAGAACAGAGTTCTTTATAACAGGTTTATTGTGATGCTCATCAAGTGTCTACCGACTTGATGCCGGACCAGGCTCTTATTCATCTTCTTCCCAGCAGCGAGCGCAGTGTCTGGCACACAGCAGACACGAGATAACTTTGTTAGTAGTAACAGCAAGTATTGCTGACGTCCTTCCAGGTACGTGATACTCATTCATAAAATCCCATGGTACGCAGCACCACAGCCCCACATGAACATTCGGTCACCCACCTACGGTGACAGAGGTCAAAGGGGCAGGGGCAGAATCCAAGCTCCAGGGGCCTGATTTCAGATCCAAATTCTTAACCTCTGGTGCTGCTTCCTTCAGTTTCTGGAACATTACTGAGTTCCTTCTATAAAAGCACTACTGAACTGAGGTGGAACAACCAAGCAGATAGGAAGAATTTTCTCCTACTTCAGAAGTCTTTACTACCGATCACCATAGTTAATCTTGAAAACAAGCACCTGTCTCCTAAAAAACCGCCACAGTTTGTGCTGGAAGAAGAATTCCACTGATTACATTTCCTTTTTTCTTCCTTTATGTCCAGAAGAAAGGAAGACTGGCAAATACCTGTAGCTATATAATCTCTACTGTTAAGAATTATAGTAGAGAGCTAGAAGGCATTTTACATGTTTTTATAATCTAAACCCAAAAAGCTCATCAATGTTACTTTTTCTACACTGGGCTTTAAAAACTGATCAGGTACAAATCAAGATGATAGTTATTTAGAAGTTAAAGAGTTTGGAGAGAAATAACAAATATCTAAACTAACCAGAATACCGCCATCTCCATCCCTGACAAATGAGCACAGGGACAGGTACGAAGACAGCTTTCAGATGCCCTTAATTTTAGCTGATACATAAATGGCTTAACCAAAAGCCCGCCACACACGCTCTCCAACTGTTTCCCCAGCTAGCGTGGTCCACCAGCCACTGTGCGGACAGACCAAACAACGGTCAAGTGGTTTCAAAGCCGGGAAGACCAGGGAGGCCTCGCTAAGCACCTCATCTTCTTCGGAGCCCAGCTCAGCCTCATTCCATTTATCCTCATCCTCTCTGGCCGGGCCCGCTGGGCACAAGGGATCTGGGATGCACCCCCAAGAACTGCAGCGAAACAAGAAGGAGAAAGGGTACCTTACTGTCGAAAAGATCAGTCCATTTTGTAGCTTCCCAGAAAGTTTCCGTCAGAGAATCCAGGGCGCTCTCTCCCTCCTCCTCTCTCCCTTCCAGGTCGCCTGATGCAGCCCCGTCCTCCTCCCGGGTCTGGAGAAGGTGGTCGGCCAGGGCACAGCCTTTCCTACACAGGGCGTCTACGAGCGTCGACTTCTGCTTGTCCATGTCACTGTGTGCCAAACCAACACATTCCACAGATCAGGAGAGCATCTTTAGAAGTACAGCCTCACCCGAAATTAACCTCATGCCTTCTCTGCCTAAGATTTAC
This sequence comes from Delphinapterus leucas, assembly GCF_059928025.1. NCBI lineage: Eukaryota > Metazoa > Chordata > Mammalia > Artiodactyla > Monodontidae > Delphinapterus > Delphinapterus leucas. Next base: position 9,036,063 of record NC_143146.1, read on the forward strand.
AATGCAGGAATGTGGTGTAGCCATGGAGAGACATCTGCATTGTGCAACACAAGAGCCACTCTTCCACACACAGATTAAATGAGTTAGGATCGCTGTAATCGGTTGAAACAGCATGCCATGCGCACCAGAGGGGAAAGACTGTTGGATCAATTCTGTCAGCTAAGAAACTCTTAGAACAGTATCTTCTAAGTGTTTCAACTTCTTATGTCAGTCGTTACATACTTGTGCAGTCGTGAACTGTCACGCATACACAGAGCAAAGGAATACAAGGCTTACTCTAGCATTTTAACACATTAACTCATTTATACTCAAAATAACTCTATGAGCAAGAGACCATCAGTTGCCTCTATTTTGCAAAGGAGGAAATCGAGGCACAGAGAGATCAGGCGATCTGTTCAAGGTCCCACAGTTAGGGAGCAGCAGATCCAGGACTCCGAGCTCTGCGGCTGGTCCTGGAACCCCTGCTCTTAATCGCCGGGGCCACCTGCCTTGCTCCAGGCAGGCAGCTTTGTTTCTGATGTGTTCCAATGCCCAGAACAATGCCTGGCACGGAACAGACACTCAGTAAATTGCTGCTGAATGAAATACAGTAACAGCCTACACTCCTGGGACAGTACTGGCCCCTCCAATGCTTATTTGACGCATCCTGCCCAACTCCTGTCAGATACGTCTAAAGACGAGGATTACAAGTGCTGAGAAGATGACCAGGAGGCAGTCAGATATGGGATGAACAAACTGTCTACCGGTAAGCATGATTCTGAAGGACCCAGAGTGAAACGTGCCGCCTATGAAATCCGCTGGGACTGTAAAATCAACAACAATTTGTACAAAATACAATTAAAATAAGAAGAAGAGGAAAAAAAACCCCAACACAACGCCAATAACCTGCTACAACCTAAGTTACCCACCTTAATACATTTGCAATGCAGGTGAAATTATGCCTAAAAGATGCCCAAGAGTTTATGAGCAAAGAGTTTCAAAGTTTAAAAGAGCCAACTCTCACTCTCTTTCCTGGGAAGCGTTTCTGGGGACTTGAAGTGCTTGGTCACTGTGGACTTAAGAACAGAATGATGGACGGGCTTTCATTTACTGAGTCCCTCCTTACCCCACCACCTCTTCTTAGATGCCAGGCGGCACCTGAAATGTCTCGGCAGTACTTCACTCATGCTCTACAGCAGCCTCAGCAGTCAAGCGTTATCTCCACGTTGTGAGGGAGAACGGGGGCCGTGGAACACAACTGGGCAGGCAGGGCAGGTCTGGATATCCACTCACCTACGGCATCCCGACTGACTGTCCTGGCTGCCCGGAGGAGGGCTGCAGGATGCAGAGCTTGGAGGGCGAGCTGGGGTGACAGGTGTGCTGGACTCGCCAGACCTGGATTGAATCACCTTTAAGACCCCTTTCTATTTCCGCATTCTCTGATCCAATAACCTAAATTCCACATATCTGGAATGTTCTCTTCCTACCCTCTTCTAACTTTGAACTGACCTGCTCGGATTAAATACCTATTAATCCATGATGGTTTCCCTGCTCTCCTTCCCATGGGCTTTCACAGTTTAAAATACTTATTATAACTGTTAATCACATTCCATCTAGCAATTATCATCTTCTGTATTAGGCTGTATGTTTCCTAAGAGTAGAGAGTGTCTTGTTCATTTTTTTTTACATCCCTCTCAGTGGCGCTACATACAGTGCTCGGTCAATAAATCTCTCTGAATCAGAGTTAGTTAGGGACTGATCAAGGTGGCAATAGCTACATTTTAGGAAGTAACTTCAATTAGATACTTTAGTGGACTAAGTAAACTGCAGTTTAATTAAAACTTAGATCCCCTACAAAAAGTTAATATTTTTAAGATTACAAAATGGCCGTCTTGCAATTTTTGAAACGAGTGACTTAAGCGAAAGCAGCTGGAAATGATAAATCCATGCCCCATATAATCCTTTGTATATAACTGGCATTTCATAATATATATAACTGGCATTTCATAATGCATATAACTGGCATTTGTATATAACTGGCATTTCATAAATGGTGGCTGCACCATCCACTATTATTATTAGCAACAATAAAACAGCAATGTTTCCAGAAGGTTCCTTTGGAAAGTGTGAAAGGGTGCTGACAATGGCCAAAAACCTATTTTGAACAAATTTTATTCCGCTTGAACACTGCTGCTTGTAAGACTCGTTAGGACCTGTAATATCAGTATAAACGATGCAAGGTCAAGAGTTCTAGCAGTTTTAAATCAAGCGTTTTGTATGTATATAAAAAAAATTCTGACTGAAGCAGATGGAATCTTTAAGGGAAACTACCATATTTTCAGGCAGCCTGCACGGTTTCAGTTTATTATTAGTTACAATAACGCTAAGAGGAGGAAACTTCTACCCTTGTAAGTTAAGGACCCCCAGGGTTGGAAATAAACCAAAGTGACAGAGGGGAGACTGGTACTGGGAGTGTGGGAGTGTTATCAGGAGACGATGGTAGGAGTTCGTGGAAGGGTGAACGGGAAAGCCGCCGGACCGTCACACCAGCAAGCGGAAACCACACTCTCGCACGGATGGAGCCTTACAAACGCATAAACCCAGCTACGCGTCTGTTGTACACATCACGTTAGAGTTTCCTAAAGCTAAAGTATAATCCCCCCACCCTTGTTCTCAAGTAGTACTGTAAACCCAGTTTCATAAACTGAAGTTGCCAGATAATGGCTTTAACCCAATGTGATTTCTTATCACTTTACTAATAAGCATATAAACTAAATTTGGAGCCTGTCATGCTATTGGTCAATCAACACTTGAAAAATTAATTTTACAGGGTGCTCTGTGCTTCCTTCTCCATGTGTCCAGTTCACACATATCCCCCAAATGGCTGGACTGCTTGATCACAGCCACTCAAATCTCTCCACCATGACAGCACCTGATGGTGGAGGAAGCAAACGACTTTTCTTTTGCTTAATCTTAAACGACTGGAGAAAATTACTATATTTAAGGATGGAGTATCCCCAAATCGGTAACTCCAATGATAAGGATATAAAAAATACCAGAAAAGAAGGATATTTTCAATAATTAAAAAAAGTAACTAAGAAATGAGATGCAAGAAAGAGTATTTACTGGTTAGGTACTTTTTTATAATAGCTGCATCGGGCCTGGGGTCAGTCTTCATCGCAATATAAACTGCTAGGGCCGTTTGATCTATATGAGAAATAACAGCATTTGCAGCTTCGACAATTTCATTAAGCCTTTTCATTCGTTCCTGGGGAGGAAGAAAAAAGAAGAAATAAGAAAAAAATGGATGTATCCATGAGCCTCCTGACGCATTTCACTTCTGTCGGTCATGCCCGTGAGAGTTAGGACTCCCGTGGTGTGGGACCAGGTAGGCTGTGCAGCCCAGGGGCTCCGCACTAGCTCCTGGTGTGACCTTTACGATGGTCAGCATCTCTAGAAAACTGAGCTCAGACGGGAAAATACCTACCCTACACCCCCCACTGGCGCTGAACGGAGTAATAAGCAAGATAACGAAGTTCACAGAAATATAAACTGTTTTCTACAGAGGCAGCTCTTTCCTTGGGTAACTTAAAAGTTCAGAAACGTGATCAGCTATGTTACCCCCGTCCCACAGCACATGAAAACAGAAGTAAAAAAAGCACCAGCTGATGAGACAAATTCTAATTTATTACTGAAACCTCCGAAATGAGAGTAAACAGGAACAGAAGCAACAGAGTCTCACTACAGGCCCCGGGCTGTCCTGGCGTCCTCAGCAGTCCAGCTCCTCACAGGGCCTGCGGGCTCACACTCAACCCTTGGTGACTCTTGATTGGTTATGGCCACAAGCACTTTCTACAGCCAGGACTCCCAGTGAGGGCTGGTCCACTGAGGACAGCTGGGAGCTACACAGCCAATTCTCAGAAATCAGAAACGAAGTTAACCAAGGTAGTGCAGAGGAGCTCCGCTTTTGCTGCAGGCGCCTGAGACTCCAGCAGGCCATGACCACGGCCTTCTGCTCCCAGCTCTTCAGGTCAAGGTCAGAAAAGCCACCCTTAGGGTTTCCTATCTACTTCTCCTCCCACTGACCAAACGTGAGTCCTGAGTCAGCTTAATGAAAATAGCTCAACAGAACATTCAATCTGAGGCGACACGTTTTCAGTCGGCAAGAAGAGAAGACAAAGACTGCCCCCTTATTCCAAAGGCAAACCTCATCTAATACTGCAAACAAAATAAGAGACTCAGAGTAAAATCGAACACGCCCAACCTTTTCAGCATCCAACTGATGAAGTCGTGCAACGTACAGAGGGAGATAATTAGGGTATGTTTCCTTCAATTCATTATAAATGTCACTAGAATCCAGCCTACATATATAAGAAAGAGAAACAGTCATTATTTCAGTTCTTTTAGAAAGAAAATAATTTCTGTCTTTCCTATTACTTTACATTGTTTTAAAGTTCCAGTCAATAACCTAAGGTACCAATCTGAAATATAATTACTGACAAAGACTGTATTTATTTGCAGGCAGTATAAATATGCTACCGAGAAAACAAAACAAAACAAAAAATCAAACTGTAAATTATTTCATTTATGAGTTCAATAAGATGGTCAGATGAAAGTAAGCATCGACAGCTTTCCTACATACCAGCTATAATTAGATTTATCAACGGGAGGGAAAAAAACATTCAAAAACAGTTAAGAAAGATTAAAAGATCTAGAAATGCCTAAGACCTACAAAGAAGGAAAATTTACACTGTTTTGGAAGAATCTGAAGTCTTGAATGAACAAAGAGACAGATGTTCCACGTTCCCAGCTGGGGAAGCTGAAGAAACTACATCTGTTCTTACTGACTCCACGGCGGGAGGAACAGCAGCAGAGCAGAGACTGCGGTCTGCCCCGCCTGGCGGGAAACCACGGCGGGGCCTGCGTTCTCAGCACCTGGCAGACCCTCTGCGTTGCTGGTGGGGGCTGAGCAGGAGAGAGCCCCCGCCTCTCAACGGAATTCACCCAGAACCTGGCCTCAGCAGCAGGCCGCGGGGCTGGGGTGCCGGCCGGGCTGGGGTGCCGGCCGACATGTGCCAACCCCCTGCCCCTCCCAGCAGGAGAGTCCTCCAAGCCAAGGGGACGGGGAGCCTGCGGTCCTGGCTGCAGCCAGTCTGGAGGAGGCTCCGCTTCACTGAGCTGGGAGTGGGAAGAGAGTGACCTTGGCTCACATACCAGAGTCTCACTTTTCTTACTGAACTTTTGTAGATGTTCTTAAATAGGTGTTTCTCCGTTTGCTGTATGTCCTTAGGATCATTTCCAGAGGTTTAAAAAGGTTTGTTTTAAATTTGCTCGTAATCAAATAGTAACTGGAAAACCAGGACACAGTATCACTCACCTGCTACATGTATAAATACAGAGACAACTAATAATAACAGGACAATGATTATCTTTGGAAAGGGGGCAAAAAGTGATTTATTTTCTTTTTTGTACCTTCCAATAAAATTCTCTTCCAAGAGCAGATCAGAATAAGGATTAAAATTTTAAAAATTCTTATCACAAAAGGGAATTAAAAACTAAATATAATTACAAGAAAATTTAAAAGCACTTGCAGTCCTATCCACTGTTAACATTTCTGAATACATAGCCTTTGCATACACACACAATATTGTTGTAACTGGGAAAATAAAAGTAAACGCTTAGAGGATTAAAACTCATTTAAAACTTACTTTGTCATCCACTGAATTTTAAGATCTCGTAATGCTTCAGTAAACTCTTCTTTTAAATCTTTCTCTTTTTCTGAATCTTTTTCTTTGTCTTTGCTGCCATTCTTAGTCTTTGTTGGTGGAGATATTAGGTAGTAATGAACAGGGATTACATCCTGTGAAAAATGAACGTGGAGAGACAGTCTTAGATTAACATGCTTAATATTCCTTATTTAAAAATCTTCAAAAAAAAAAAATCTTCAATAGCCGAACAGCATGTAACATCGGCTGCACTTGAGCGGTACTACACTGTATTTCAGATTCTAAGGGCCAAAATACATCTAAAGTTCCAATCTGAGATCAAAGTAATTCTCTCCCAAACTTTAAAGCTAATGCTTCTAATAAATCCTTTAAAACAAGGAAATAAGAACAAACTTTTCTCCATTTAAGTGTTATTTGGTATTCTTAGTTTTACTTGACAGACTGACTACAAAAATGTACTGAGCTTTCACATTTTACATCTGAGAAGAGAAAATAATTAAATTTTAAAGAAAGAAAGAAAAGATCTGCTTTTCTAATTAAATTTAAAGAGAAATTTCTTTCTTCATTCAATCCACAGGACTTACTGAGCTCCCGCGGTGTGCAAGGTAATAGCTCCAAAGAGGTGAGGGACAAAGCAGACAAGGGCCTTTCACCCTCTGGGAAGACAGCCAACAAACGTGTAGGTAAATAAACGACACGTGATACGAAGACAACAGAATAGAGTAAGGGGATAGAGTGTGACTGGTGGGTAAGGGGGGACCCATGCAGACAAAGTGGTCATGGAAACACTCTAATGGAGCCTCAGTGATCTCAAGGAATAAACTTCAATGAACCTGAATAACCAGAACGAGGAGAGGAAGAGATGTGCGGGGACAAGACGAGCACCTGCAGAAACCTGAGGGGGTGTGCAGCAAGCACAGGGTTAGGTTCTGAGAAAGGGCAGCGGCCACAGTAAGTAAGCAGGGCTGACAGAGTACGGGTAAAAAAATACAGGTTTTATTCTAGGTGCCACAGGAAGAGCTGTATGCAAGGCAGTGACATGATTAAGGATTTTTGCTTTTTGTTTAATAACTCTGGATCCTGTATGGATTAAACACTTTGGTTTTTTGGTGTTTTTTTTTTTTTTAATAACTGTTGATACTACCTATGTGGAGAATGGATGATAGAGGCCAAAGTGGAAAAAGAGAAAACAAGTTGGGACACAGACCCAGGTGTCCTGACACTGCCTGGAACTAAAGGACAGGCTATAGAAAAGGAAGCAATAAAGGGACATGAGATGTCCCGGGAAGACAGGACCGATGGTGGTTGCTGGTGGTATTTAAGACGAGGGGCTGAATGAGACCAGCAGGGGTGGGGGAGGGGGAAAAGAGCAAGCCCAGGAATGGTCCAAAGCTTTCCACTGTGGAGGGAGAGTCTGAGGTCACGGCAGCCCCGGGGAAAAGCCAGCATGAAGATCGAGCGTGGGCGGCTAGTGACAGCTAGCTGAAAGGCGGCGTCAGGCGGGAGAAGTAACTGTCAAACCTGACAGCACAGTGGCCGCTGATCGCCGACAGAGCAAGAGCGGCAGGGGAGGCTGGTGGGGGGCGGAGGGCAGAGGGTAAAGGCCGAGAGGGAGGTGAGAAGTAAACAGGTATGGACGGTCCTTTTGAGAAGTTTTGCTTTAAAGAGAGCAAGTGTAACTACACCTATTTGTGTCTATTTTATTAGCACGTGAGTCTTGTGAAAAGTAATGCAGGATCTGGGAAATGAAATCACCTGTTATAGTTGCTAGATCCGTTTCTGGCACAATAACTAGGTGTCCCTAATTAAATCATTATTTATTAAGACAATTTCTAAAATTCTGTCTTTAGGTTTACATTAAAAACGTTGCTAAACTAAAATCTTGTATTTGTTTTAATTAACAAAGTTTCTAAAATTGGAACAAATTACACTATCAAAGTTGTCAAGGCCCTATTCACATAATTTCAGAAAAAACTTTGCACAGGTTGAGTCACAAACAAGTAGTGGCCCCATCTTCCCCTGAGGTGTAAATACTACATAAATATGTCCATTTTAACAATTTTCACAATTAAACTTTATTTGGGGATATAACAGTAAATATAAGCAGCTACTGTTGTAGGAGCTCTAATGAAATAGTAACCACCATTTCAGTACAACCCATTTAAAGCGCAGAAAACCACTGATGGACGAGAACCACAGGAAGCCATTTTTAGCCATTTCAGCACCACTCTCCCTTGAGGTCCGGGAGCAAGTTTGCAAGCAAAGGTCTTCAGTGAAGTGTGAGCCTGGGAAGGGGAAACAGCCCTCCCGTGGGCAGGCTTCCTTCCAGTCCCTGCCACCCATCCTGCGCTCCTTCTCCAGGTTTACTCTGCTAGGTGGACACTGCCCTGAGCTTAAGCCAAGTTAAAAGGGTCTGCAACATTTGAGTGGGTACTTGACCACCAAGTTCTCACAGTAACAGCCCACTTCAGTGTCATCTGTTTAGCAGAGACAACACACCTAAGAATTAAAGGTGCAAGTGGCCTCCAACATTTACTCTGTTAATAGGGCCCTACTCCCTTTGCAGTCAGGCTCCTGTACCGCCCAGTGTGCTGGAATGTGCCTGCACCTGCATTCAGTGTGTGCACCCCCCTGCTGTCCCCTCCTCCTCGCCTGAGCAGGGAGAGGGACAAACCTCAGGAGGCGAGGTCTCTCTGTTGTGAGGCAATTCTTCCTCTGAGGCTCAGAGGTAAGGCATTTGCTAAGATGTTTTAGTAAAGAGAGAAAACAGAATTGAATTTAAAATGAACAATCCATTAAACTTAATCGATGATTAACAATGAACTCTAACAAAGATCTGCAAATAGAGAGAAACCATATATAATAGCAACCATAAACTATCACTAAAAATGCAAAAGAGACTGGGAAAGTTAATGATGAATGGCCTGGGGGTGGGGGGGAACCAAGATTTTGTAATCAGCATTTTATATAGTAAATCTGTACCAAATTAGTAATTATAAAGGCCAGTATTATCCTATAAAATATTTCAGCACAAGAGCTACTTCTTATTACTAAATATTATGGACATGGTTGTTTTAGTCTCCAACCAAAAGAGAAACGAAGTTATTTTTCATTCATTCGTTCATTCATTCATTTATTTATTTTTGCGATACACGGGCCTCTCACTGTTGTGGCCTCTCCCGCTGCGGAGCACAGGCTCTGGACGCGCAGGCCCAGTGGCCATGGCTCACGGGCCCAGCTGCTCCGCGGCATGTGGGATCTTCCCGGACCGGGGCTCGAACCCGTGTCCCCTGCATCAGCAGGTGGACTCTCAACCACTGCGCCACCAGGGAAGCCCTATTTTTCAGTTATTTTATCATGGTCATCTGTTCTTTTTGTCAGTAAGTATTTTTACAACTCAACTTCTCAAGGGCTTAGCATAGGGTCCACTTAACAGAAATGATTTTGTACCATTAAATCATAAGAAATCTTGATTATGATTTTAAAAGACAGTCAAAGAAGAATCTTCAGAGCAGAAATACTACGATATAAGCTCTCTATAGCAGACACTTAACAGTAAGCATATTTTTTAAGAAAAAAATTACTCCATTATTACAAAGTATTTCAACAGTGTTTGAATTGAATTGAACAATATTTAGAAAATGAAATCTATCTGCCAAACCAATAACTATTTAACAAACCACCATTTAAATTTCGGTTCAAAACATAATACCCTTAGCTCTTAAGTGATTAAAAAGTATAAATTCAAAATTTTAATACATTTACACGAACTAAAATAGCTATTTAAAAAATCAATGTCATATTTGAGTGCTATTTATGTTAAAAATAACTATATTCTTTCATATTACAATGAACTTTAAAAAGGGTAACATACACATTCAACTCAAAAGTCACTGAAACCCAGAGGACAAATCCATTGAGGATTATGTATACAAAGTTGGTATTTTGTTCAGGCAATAAATTATATATTTTGTAATGTAACTATAAAACTATATATAATAATGATTATTTTTAAAACAAGAGCTTCACGTGCACTTACACTGAAGATGGGGAGAAATGGGAGGAAGTGACTCCAGATGCCCAGCTCTAGAAGCTTCACTAACCGTCAATTAACAATAACGTTCCTATTCATTTGACAGTTTCCTATCTCAAATAATCTAATACAAACAAAAGGCACCAAAACTCCAGAAGATCCACCAAACAGTACAACAGAAAGAAAACCCCCAGCTCTGCCTTTGGGACGCGCACCTTCTTTCTAGTGGGCTCCTCATTCTCTGAAGCAGCGGCTTTCAGGCTATTTTCAAAATGAATCAAAGATAATGTGTGCATAAAATGAAATTACAGTTTTATGAATCTGATGAACTGACATTTTCTGTTTTTGTTGTAATGCTGGTTAAATTCCATTAAATGAATTTACATGGCCTTCAAATGGGTAAAGACGCTCAGTTGAGAAATACGGTCTACGGAGAAGCCGACATTCCTTTACCTGGGAAGATAACCCCCAGTGGTGTATTTTGTTTGAACAAAGTCTTTACCACTACATAATCATATAGAATTTTAGAGGTCATTTTAATAAAGACATTTTATCTATTATAAAATGGTGGCCCCAGTTTCACATCACTATGAATTAAGAAACACTGAATTCTCTTTTGTTTCTTCTTAAAACACTAATTCTTGCCCTGCAGTGCTTCCTGCATGCAGGAGAGAAATCACTACGATGACGAATGATGTCAGCAGGTCCTCACCAGAGAGCTCATCGAATACGTATCCCTTTCTCTAAACTAGACCTGAAGTACAGATTTTCAAACTAAATTTGGCTCCAGCAGTCAATCAGAGATTGTCAAATAAGTTGCAGAGAAGCTGGTCACATCATTTACTAGTTACGGTCTTAAAACCTGCTCCTGCTCTTAGTATAAGTTTTAATTTGGGGCCACAGTCCTTATTTCTGTTTCTGCTACGCCCATTGCTCTTTTCGTCTCTGCCTTTCCAGAACAAAGAAGATGCAAGAGCAGGAAAAAAACTTCACTTTAAATATTTTAATAATATTTCATTATTAATCAAATCATCCAATTTAAGAATGACTTTAGACTTCAAAAATAATTGTTTTGTCATATATAGCTAAAAAAAATCATTCATCTTTCTATAGGATTTTAGATATGCCAAAGTTCAAATATTATTACTTGGTCATACCTGCAGTAAGAAATGAATAGCATTAAAATTTTCTCTATACACATATAAACCAGGGGTCTTAAAGCAATTTATGGCAGGGAAAAAAAACTTTAAGAAAGCAGTTTGTCAACACTGATAAGCTAGAAGCACTATACTGCAGAACTGAAAGAAAGGAAACTAAGGGAGAGATTTTTTAAAAAAAGATAATAGTGACAGAAAAAGAAGTTTAACTAATATGCAAATAAGGCTTTAAGACATCTTTTTAAAGAACTGACAATCAGTACCTTTTTAAATTTTCCTTGTCGTTTTGCTGCAGACTGCCCCTGGGAGTTAGAACAACATTCTGTAAGATATCACGCGTAATCTACACAGGATGGAGATACCACCTCTGTCTATTTTTCTGCCAGTTTCCGTCCCACCTGTATGGGTCACAGTACTTAGAAGGGTCAGGTCTGTCATCAAAATGGCAGGCTTTTAAAGAAAGCAATACTGCCACTTTCATTTTTTTTTTTTTTTTTTAATAAAAATGCACTCAAATGTGTTATTCCTAAGGGTCAATGTTTTTCAGCTTTTTATTTCAAAAGTTTGTAGAGCAAAATTCATTAGTTATCCAAACAGTTCTGAAAACATTAAATTTAGGTGACGGTCCGCAGAGTCAGATTTTCAAGGCTGTCACAACGATCACACACGCCCACGCGCCAGAAACAGCATCGTTCGAGGGAACTGGGAACGTCAGAGAGGGGCAAGAGGAACAGTTACCTTCGCAGCTGCCAGAACCACAAGAAACGCACCATGGCTGAGATCCGATGAAATAAACAACATGTTGGGAATTACATTTAACTCTGCAGCTTTAGGTTTTCTCAAGAAAATCTACCCTGGTAAGTAATAACTATAGTCAATCCCACCTGTTTATAACTTAATTTCACAACTGCCTCTTAAAGAATGCAGCCAGGAAGCACTATCTCTGAATTGCTAAAAGCATACTTCTAATAACAATGCTCTTCTTCTGTCTTACTCATCACAGGCAGTGGACACTTCAGAAGTTACCTGGATGAGAAGCCTCACTGTTGAAGCCCCATAGCAGAGGCAGCAATATTTCCCATAGCAGAAAATGAAACCTACTTAAAAGGACCTAGACCAGGACTTCTTAAATCAGTGCATCTATGAATTCCAGTAACTACTGATTCACTTCACATTCTACTAAGGCTATATTATACTGAAGTACTTATAACTTATACTAAAGTACATATAAGTAAATAGTACAGACTGAAATGAGACTCAAGAAATATCAGGGCAAACGACTTGTTCTAAGCACAAAAGTCCTACGTGATGACGCTCCTATGACAGCTAATAAACCATCTTTGGTTCAACAGTGGTAAGACATGAGAATACTTGTTGAGATGTTTGAGCTCTATTCATTTTGATAACAGCACTTATAAATTCCAGAATTAGGTGGTGGACTTACTTTGTAAGAACTAATGCTAAAGAGAAATGCAAAACTATAAGAATGACAACTTTTACTGGCATTGAGCTAAAATGACATTATGACAGAGGGTGACAGATGTATATAAACACTGTTCTCACAATAAATTTGTAATGAAAACAGTTGGAAAAACTAAAACAGGTACTATCAAACCATAACAATTATCTCTAAAATATAACAACCAGAAACATGTTTTTAACAAAAAGCACAATTTTGAAACTATAAAATAAACCTTAATGCCAAAAGAAATAACTACCTTGTAGATAACTACACAAAATTCCAATAAGAGAAAGATCTGTACAAGTAAAAAATACTGTTTATTAGTAGTAATTGTCCTGACTGTTTTTTTAGAAGTCACCCAAGAAGATCTGATTTATTCCTATATCCACAATATTACGTTAGTTAAAACTCTATAAATTCTCTAATTTTAAAAACATCCCATTCACTTAAGCCAAGTTTGATCTGGATCTACATATTTCATGGGAAGTTCAAGTATATTAGCTGTGCAAGGCAGAACAGGTTCAAGGCCCAAGTACTTAGGCTTGGGAAAAAGAATACTAAATATATAAAAATACAACCAAATATTAATTGACCTTTACTAGCAACTTGGGGAAAAATAACTATTAAATTTCTTTTTCCAGAGAGATCTTCTCTTTTACTTATTCTGAAATGTAAATTAATTTCCATTTTTAAGGAAATGGAAATTTTGGAACAGGCACTTTCAGTGTAAAAAAAAAAAAAAACAAAACAAAAAACCTAATACTTACAGCTTTCTTTCCGAGTTCAGTCTTTGACAACGTTAATGATCCTGCAAGGTAGCATCCAGGTCCTGCCCCTTTAGGTATTCTAAGAAGAAGATTCAAAAGAGGAGAGAAAAGGAACAATAAAGAAAGTTTCACAAAGAGAATTAGGGGGAAAAACATCAAAACAATTGCATTCTGAAATAATTTCCGTAGCTAAGATTTCAAAAACCAAAGGGAGAAATAACCTTAGTCTAAAATGGCAAATGACAACACAGTATAAGTGTAGCCTAATATTATAAACTAGCATTTAAAGATTACAGAGTATAAGATGGATAGTGAGTGTTAAGCAATGTTATCACTTACTTGTCGTCAGGTAAGGAAGTAACAAAGAATGGCTGGTTATATTTGGGTGGTAATGTCAAGTTACTTGATTTCTTCTTTCCTAGAAGTGCAAGACTATGATTTTCATGAATATCTAAGCTCAAGGTATTAGATAACCTATGAGAAACAATAAATGGAAGATCTTTAAGACGTTCCAAATCACTGATCTGCTCATGCCGAATCTGCAGTCGAATTGTATAATCTCCTTTCTCCAGTTTCAAAGAATACTATAAAAGAAAAACAACATTTGGGAAAGGTAAGGTTTAGCCACATGAACGAAAATTACAGTAAGAGGATAAACAGTTAAGAATTACCACTTACAGAGTGCTTACAGTATGCGAGGTACAGTGCAAGTTACGACACACACATGACACGCACACAACGCCCCGACTGGACGTCAAAGTGAGCTGGCCAAGGTCACATCCAGAGCAGAGGATAAGGGAGCTGAAGGCAGCCAAGCCCTCAGCCCTCAGCCCTCCCACAACAGGCCACTCCTAGGCGCCCAGCTGAATCAGCATCCGCTCAAGACTGGAAAAGACAACGATTTTCTAGTTCCTGGGTCTTCACGGGCACGGATAAAATGACACCAAGAATGAGCAAAACTGAGGTGCTGTGTAATATCTAAGACAGACACACACACGTGTTTGTATGCACATGACTGGTAACCTTTAGATCATAACCACCATGCCACCCCCTTTTATTGCAGACGGGAAAAACAGGGAGCCAGTGGGGACAAAGGAGTACAGATCCGCCACGCTCCATCCAGGCAACCTGCTCAAGAGGACGGAATGCTGTATGCTGCAGCAGCAGTTTCTTCTGAGATTTTTTAAAGCAACAAAAGGAATGGCTGCAATAACCCAGTCTGTACTGAGGAGACGTGCCAGGGCCTGGATTTGAGGAAAAAAAGGAAACCATTCCTTGAATGACTAGCTGAAAACCCTGCGTAAATTATTTTTATTATTTAGCATAAAATTATAAAGGTTACAGGAAATAGCTCATTTCTTTGTCCCAGTCTTTCAATCAGGGATAAGATTTCTATAAATTATATGATTAAAAGATTTTTTTTCCTTCCAAATGACAGTGCCAGGCACAGTGCTTGGCATATAGTAAGTGCTCACTACACAGCTGACCAAGAAGAAACATATTTCAAAGTTCTAATAAACTGAAGACACTTGGCACTGTCATTGTGCTCTGGATCCAGTTCAGACCTGGGATCACTTCAAGGGGCTAACATGTCCTGGATGATTTGCTTTCACCGTGCAGATAGGAGCAAGCACTGGGTAGGAAGGAGAAGTACTAAAAATAAAAAGCTCTGCTGGCCAGCATCTGTGAGCATCCTCCTGGCCCTCCTTTACCCCGAAGCCGGATTCAGCCCAACCGTGGGGCTGAAAAGCTGTCACGGTCCGACCTGCAACAGACAGCTGAGCTGCTAGCCGTGTGTCCAAGTACTAAACGCACAACCACACTGGTGTTTAAAAAGCAGGCACGTTACCAGAGCAAGAATCCGGGCTTCATCAGCTCAAGAAACAGCTGTTAATTCTAAAAATCATACCTGATGAGGGTAAGCATCGCCGGAACCCATCTGTCTTTTGTTCTGGTCAAATATAATCCACAGCTGGCTGTCAAATTCTGATTCGTACAATAATTCACAAAGCAGGGGGCAGCTTGGAGTCACTTCCCCACTCTTGGGCTGTGGGGGGGGGGGGGAAGAATGATTATTTGATGTGGTTTATATGATTTCTAATGTAGACCTGTAATATTGCTATTGATCAGACTTTTACATTAAAAGTATTAAAAATATTTTCTTGCAGTAACCAATTTCAAAAATGCAGAACACATCCAGGATTTCGGGACTAATAAAAGGTACTTCTCTTACAAGGTTTAAAAAACACAAACCTAGCTAATTGTATTCATTACTAAAGCAATACCTATTCTTCAGGACCTCTAATTAACTGTTTTTTTTTAATAAAACTAAAAATTTCTTTATAAAGTTGAAATTAGACAATCCACTGAAATCAATTATGTCCCCAACAGTAATTCATATTATGCTTCAATACGAGTTTTACTAAAATCTTACTGATCCTCCATAAACTTCGATCTGATTTTTATGCCCATCTTAACTACCTTTACTACCCATTCAACCTAGGAGCTATTGTGATGTCTCACTGTGCCAACACCTGCTTCACAGAGAGCAATCAGGCCTGGTTCCATAATCAGAAGGCATCTGGCTTTGACAAGACATCAAACCAGTGGACAGGTATCAGAGAATAGGCAGGTGTCAGTGATTACAAAAACTAAGGCTCAAAGGCCAGGTCACCACTAAATTAGAATCTGTGACTTCAGATCTGAATGGTACTTAGATCGTTCTATATCATAATTTCCCAAAGAATAATTCTAAATTAACCAGGGTTAATTACTTGTTTCTATTTCATATATATGTATGTCTCACACACACACACACACACACACACACACACACACACTCTGAATACACTGTCCTTCCATTTCTGATTTTATGATTCATAAAACACAAGAGTTCTTTGTAAGGGTATAGTTGGTTACACAAACACTTACTTGATGAAAGTTGTAAGTCAGGATCATCTCATAAAGTTGACGATTATTTGGCAGAACATCCCTTGATCCTAAAGGTTTTGTTTTTGCACTGAGTGGGCTGTAATCAGACAATTGCATAAGAGTTCATTGAAATGAGAGAAAACTATAATCAGCAAAATCTATAACGTATCACAATAAATGACAAATGAGCATTCCTAGATGCTATCCTTTTCCGTGTATTTTGTAATATTTTAATCATTAACTTATATAATTCTTTACTGACTGAACCATAGCAATACACACAGTTACATTTTGCAGTATTACAAAGGTAATCTTCTCATGATAAAAGCATTTTCAACCATCAACTGACAGTCTCAACAGAATCAGATGCCGGGACTAGGTGACAATTCCTCACAGTGCTGAAGGACAGGGTCTGACCGCAGACAGCCCTGCCCTCATCACGGGATGGGTCCTGCCAGGTGCCACAGCAAGGGCTCTAGCTACATGTTACTTAAAGCCAGAAGCTGCTGTTGCGGCTGCCTCTCAGAGACCCACCAGGTTCCCTGGGCTGGAAAGTCGTGAACTGAATTTTCACGTCCAGCATTCACATGATTAAAAATAAAAGAGACCCTTTCCAAAGAGTGAAGAGACGCCCATCCCCCCACCCCATCACACTGATACCCAACATTTGCAGCCCCAAAACATTGAAGATACCGCAGTGTTTGGACCCAGCTCTTCAAAGTTATGCAGGGAGCCAGATCTTCATATTTCAAGGAGGACTGAACATCAAAACGGTTGATTCCTTCTGATGCATGCTACAAAGGATATTTATCAAATTAGTTTCTCAAACTCTACTGAAAACAAACTGCATTTTTAAACAATACTTGGACCTAAATGTGTCAAACACAATGTTTATAAGCACCCATGAACAAAGACTATTGTTATTTCCAGAACCATAGATAATCTCCCCATCAAAATGTAAACCCAACCATTGAAATTATTTCACAATAACACAAATAACTGACATTAAAAATGATGGAAATGTGGAACTTACAATGTTTAACTGAGGAGCAGTACATACTATCCCATGAAAAGAAATGGTATAATCAATATTGACATCACTAAGACTTGCCCACCAACGAGCAATACAAAACTCAATTGCTTTCCCACCCTGCAAAGAAAAATGAAATTAAATTATCAATGTGTAAATTACAAAACATAAATAGGTGTTTCAAAGCAGTTCTATGCTTTCAAACTTTTTCTATTTGTACAGCAGGAAAATTCAAAGAAACTTATCATTAGCTATGCTTGAAGTTACACCAATCTCAGTTGCTGAGACAGACTGCAGGTATTTAAATACACAGTTATTTACTCATAATCCTAAACCGCTTGTCGTAAGAGGTCTGAGGCAGCTTCTGAAGTACATGTAATAAAATAATGGTGAAAACAAACTGGAATAAAAACTTGGGACCAAAGGAAAAATAATTAAGGACAATGACAAGAGAAGGGGTATGACAACTCTGTGAGGCATATTCAATAGCCACAGCTGAGCTCTGGGCTCAAGAGCTGCCTGGCAACCAAAGCCAAATGAAATTATGGTCCCTCACATGTTTCTTCCTATTAAAAAAAGTAAAAACAAAAGCTGTTCTTTGAACACTGAGTTTTAAATTAAGTTTTCTAGTAATCAGTGTATTAGAAAGTTTAAAGTGAACCATATTACTCTATAACACATACAAGGACACAAGTCAAAGTTATCAGAAACATAAGCGATACAGGAAAGATGAGGCAGCCATCTGAAAACACTGAGTAGCAAGTTCAAGAAAGAACATCAGTGCGTTCACCTTCTAGAAGGAAGGACTAGGCACCATTTCTAACACTACAGATACGCCTGGAGAGCTGCCAGGCTAATCTGTAGGCAGGAGCAGCAGTTTCACCTACAAAGCAAATTAACCTCATGGATTCTTAGCAACAGGGCATTAATAAAATAACTAAAATAAGTAGAAAACACGTAGAAAAGTCTTAAACATGGAAATAATCTACTGTACGATGAGGAGACAATCTCAACCAGGGTCCACTTTGTGAGGCGTCAGCATCTGGCAGACCAGCACTTTCCTAAGAGATTAACATTTACCTCAACTTGGTTGCAAGTATCCTAGTAAGACGACCTATCTTTCCACATTATTCAGCATTAATAAAATATACAGTCCCAATGTGCTCTGAATACAAACTATAAAATCAAATTCAAATTCAAATACTTAGTCTTAGCCCACACCCAGAACGAAAGGAAACTATTTCAGGATTCCAGACTGTTAATTAACACTTACCAAGACAGGAAAGGATTCAGTCAGCATTCCTTTCTCTGGAAGGGAACAAAACTTATAGAACTCATGACTTCGATAGGCTCTCTGCTTCACAAGCTGCACTGCGTGAAGAACAAACTTGGCAGACACCTCAGAAGAACAGGAGCACACCATAACCTCTACAACGAGAGGGAAGAAGCAACATTTTAACTGACGAGATTTAAAATGGACACAAAATGGCTTTCATAGTGCCTACTTAGGGGGAAATACTATATCAAGAGAATGAAATGGTATATTCAAATGAAATCTGCTATTTCTTTAAAAACAATGAACTGACCGAGTATTAATAAAGATGAGAGGGTAGAAAATTTAGCTATGGAAAATAAATAAATCAGGACTAAAATAAGCAACCGCTACGCTGCAAACAGCAGGAAACAGCAAGCTGTCCACAGATGGACACACAATTATCCTAATCAGGTAATTTTTAAAATCCCTCCCTTCTCTGTTACTAAGTTCAACCTTTCCTCTTGCTTCAGCTAAAAACCAATCAATTCTTGGTAAAGAGGATTTTAATTTTAGAAACCTCTATTTGTTAGCATGCCTAAGTCCCATTAGTATCCACTTATCCAACTTCACTGATAACTTTTCCTAGTCTCTCAATCTTGGTTTATCTGCACTGTTTGCTTCTGGAAAGTATGACTATCAGGACTACATATGCTTAGCTGTGCTCTGCGGCGGAGCTGGACATGAGCCAGGATCACCGTGAAGCCAGGTCAGCAGCTTAGCTTGCGAATACCTGGCCCTGAGACAAGGAACCGAAGCAAGGCTTAATTCTCTGCTTCACAAGATCAAGTGGGCACAGGGCTCTGGGAACCTAATCACTTGCTAAGAATACAGAATCTAGTGTTATGACAATATGTCAAAGTATTTGAAATAGGAATCATCTGTAGTGCATTTCTTTTTTTCCCCTGCTTTGACCCTTTTCCCCCCCAGTTTTATTGAGAAACAACTGACATATAATATTTTCAATTGAGTTCAGGGTGTACAACGTGATGATTTGACGAATATCTATATGTTATGAAACAATCATCACAAAAAGGTTAGCTAACACATACATCACTTCATATAGGTACCAATTTTTTTTGGTGGAGTGAACATCTAAGATCTACCGTCTTAGCAAATTTCAAGTATACAACCCAGTATTATTAAGTACAGTCACCATGCTGGACATTAGATCCCTCAAACTTTTCCATTTTATAACAAAGTCTGTGCCCTTGACCAACGTCTCTTCCACCCCCTCCACCTCCCACAGTATATATCTAATCAAAGACTGCTAAATGCTCTGAGCTACTTCTATTCTGGACGATCTGATCAATTCTTATTAAAAACAAAAAACAAACACACAAAAAAACCAAAGAACTAATTATTTTCAATACCCAACCTAAACAAATCATAATTAGGGCATTATAATCACTGACATCTACCCGTAAACAGACATCATGTTCAATATGAATTAACTATAGATCTTTATTCTTTGGTATGATTAGCACACGTTTTATTAGAGTTAGATGTTACACAACCATTGGGCCTATGTGAGTGGAAGCCCTGAGTTGTACCACGATGCAACTCTGACTCTGACCGCGAATGGAGAAGGCATTATTCTGAACCAAATTAAAATCCTAACTATTAAAACATCTTAAGATAGCCTAGATCAGCGGTCCCCAACCTTTCTGGCACCAGGGACCAGTTCCATGGAAGGCAATTTCTCCATGGACTTGGGGTGGGGGGGAGTGTTGGTTGGGGATGGACGGTTCAGGCGGTGATGCGAGCAGATGGGGGACGATGGGGGGCGGCAGATGAAGCTCCGCTGGCTCGCCCGCCGCCCACCTCCTGCTGTGCGGCCCGCTTCCTAATGGGCCCCGGACCGGTACGGGTCCGCAGCCCAGGGGTTGGAGACCCCTGGCCTAGATATATGACTGACATATGAACCAATGCAAAATAGAACTAGATCTTTAAAAAGGTTTGAACCTAACAGCAAATCTACAGTGCCAGACACCTATTACTGTTGTGAGAAAAGTCTACTGCAGGTATATGAACTTTATATGGTCATAACCAGAGCAGAGATGAATGCACATAAAGGTAAATGGGCAAGACAAGACATTAATTTTACTCACCAGCCCATGTTGCACCCTCAGGAACCTCAATAAAATGCCTTCGAATTTGACCAGGTTTAAAATGTACATCTGTCAAGGCTAGATCATAATGGGTTGATTCATTTACTCTGAAAATTAATAAAAATAAATGATTAAACATGACACTCTCATTAAAAAAGCTTTATATTATAAGCCCACTGGTACTCTAGATTTCAACAGTTCATGAGAAATGAACACAGGGAGTTAAAAGCTGGTAACAAAACAGTATGCACAATGTCATCTCAGTTTTGCAACATGTTAGCAGAGATACACTGTGGAGATGCTTTTTCTGCTTTTTACTTGTTTGCTTTATAATTTGTCTGAAGTCAGACACACAGCTCCCTCTTTTTTGGTTAAAGGAATTCTACAACATTCACAGGATTTTCCAGTTACCAGAATCTGGACTATTGTGAGTCCAAAATATTAAAATCAAAGGCAATGTTTTGTGCCACTGATACTGCCTTATAGTTGAGACTGATATTAAATTTAACCTCTTTCGTAGCTTCAAAATGCACCCATGCCATAAATGACACAGTAAAGAAGAGAAAGTACTTTCGTAGAGTTTTTGTAAGGGATCAGTGAAACATAAAGGTCAAATGTATAATTACCCAACCCAGAAACCTAAAGTACATACTAAGGACAAACTCTAGTCAGTATGACAAACATTTAATGAGTGCCTACTATACCTGAGGCACTGCTATTAGGTGCTACAATTACAACAATGAATATAATGTTTTCCTTTTCCCCAGCCAATCTAGCGGGGACGGAAAACCCAACAGGGACGTTGAACGTAATATTCTCTGGGGAGACAGGAAGCGTTAGTGGAAAAGATGCAAGGTTCCTGGTTCATGAGGAGCGGTCAGGGAAAGCTTCCTGAAGCACATGAGGTCTCAGCCCACTCCTGAATCTTGCACATTACCTTGTTGAAGTTCCTACGGGACTTCTAGGGAATGTGTGGCTGAGAATTTAACTGTTCCGCAATTTTTTCACGTGTGTGTCACTTGTTACCTCCTCAATTTCGTCCTATGTTTCATATGGGCTGAGACCTACTGCATATTAAACATTACTGTGCAACTAACTCAACAGAAGCTGTTAACTCAGAGTTCTCTATTGTTTCCAGTACTCTCATCTCCATCTTGCCTTTCATGTACTGAATAATTTGTTTCGTACATTCTGTACAATGGGCTCCATATGGGGTCACGTAAGGTGGAGTCCCCGTGTCTTCCGTGGGCTCACAGTCAAATGCGGTGAATTAAAAATGACAACACACTAGCTAAAGTCTGTACCACAGGCAAGTGAAAAGTGCCATGAAGCGGCAGGGAGGGACTCCCTTCACCCGGAGATGACCAAGAACACACCTGGTCATTAAGTTAAGGGACAGGAAACTGAAGCAAAGAAATCAGCTGTGCAAATGCACCCGTCCTGAGGAAACTGGGGGGGTCAGCATTGGTGAGCTCGTGGAAACATGTAATTTGGTGATGGAGCCGCGGGAAACACTGGCTGTGAAGGGCCACTGTTTGCTATTTTAAGCAGCACGATCCTTGGGCGTGCTGCTGAGGTACTTTATACAGCAAGCAGTGTGATCAGTCCTGAGTTCCTTCGTTCTGGGGTAGAAGACAAGATGGAAAGGGAAGAGTCTGGAAACGGCACTGGAAAAGCGGAAGAACGAGGAGATAATGGTAATCCCAGAGATAAGGGGGGAATCTGGGCCGGGGGTGGGAGGGGACAAAGTCACTGTCAAACACTGCCGAGGCATCAGGCCGGATGAAGGCTAAAACAGCCTCTGAATCAGGTGTAAGGAGGGCAGGTGACAGATGCTGTCAGTTATCCTCACTGTGAACAAGGAACACCGTGACTGACTACGCACCACCTTGAACGTTAAGCAAGGAACAGAACCAAAACCTAGTCACCTGGTTCTGGCCTATGGATCCTTTAAAAGTTCACCCCATTTCCATAAACAGCCATTACATAATTACACGTAACAGCAAGCTATCGGTAACTGGGCACTTACTTTGCTGCAATAACTGCAGTGATTGGGACTCTGAACAGAGGACCTGCGTTAGGCGATGCTATATCATAGCCACATACCTTGAAAAAGGAATAAGTGTCAGTATCCATAAACAGGCTTTTTAAAAAGAGAAAATAAAAGAAAAAAAGGGTGAATCTACTCAGCGAATAAATTAATCTAAGATTAAAATGTAAAGGTCCTAAGTACAAGTTGGCATCAATTTTCTGATGTCAGGCCAAATAATTAATGGCAAACAGCCTGGACAAATACACCCATGACAACCCTTGACTTACTCAGGCTAATGGGGAAATGGACTGCTACACAAAGACTTCTACACATTTTAAAGACTAAAGAAAGTAAAAATGAAGATATCCCAATAAATACCTCTGTATAATGCAATCCTTCTCTTAAGCCCCTGGGATCCACACGTATGTTTATGTGTCTGCACTGATTCATGAGTTCCAAATGGCTGGGACACTGAACCCATGATGAATTCGAAGTTAAAGCTAAATGAAGCTGAAGGGATATTTTCTCAGAGTTTTCTGGCGTTAAAAAGACCAAAAAGTAAAGATTAGTTATTTTTTCCTTTTCTTCCATTTTAAAACGTTCTGTCGTCTGTCAAGAAAATTCCACAGATACATGTGGTTGGCTGTAAAATCCAGTAGGCACGGGCTCCCGAAACACAGCTTACATAAAAGAGCCACAGAACCTCCCTCACATTTATTTTAGGATGCTCGGAATCCATTCATGTGTTCACCCAACATGGCTGGCTACAACCTGAACACAAACCATTTTAGTGAATATTTTTCATTACTGCATACAGTTAACAGAATCTGACTAAGAGAAAAGACTCCTAAGTTTACAGTGAGGACAATTTTGTTCAGTCGTTGGGCTGGGGTTCTGCCTGGCTGCTTCTGCTTCCCATTCTCCAACCAAAAACTCTTACACCCAAGTAGTAAAAGTGGGAAAGAAAAGGAATTTGATGCTTTACTATCCACAATTTAATAAAAGCTCCAGGTCCCTAAAGGCCCATGCTACTGTTTTTCTGGTACACACACTGCCAACCGAACTGCCATTGTATCAGGATCCCTAATTGCCATCAGTGTCCCCTACACCTCTATGAAATACAAATTAATAACATTGTCAATTCCTGTCTTCTCTTTAGAACATTGGCCTAAACAGCATTTTCTCTATTGTGGTACAATTCATTCAAAGCATAAATGTGAGCACATCAGCTTACTGTCCGGTTATTACTCACCAGTATTTTCTGGAAATACAGGTTCAATGCCAACACCGTGATCTGAAGGTGCAGCCACCTGAACAGGATCTCGGAGGTAGATGCCACGGTTATTTCCAACAGTAACAGTGAAACCTAACTTATTAGCAAATGATGTATTCTGAACGAGGTAGTCATAGGCTTTATCAACCTAATTAAGAGAATACAAACAGTAAGATATACACGGTTGGGTCAAGAAAGTACTTTATTGCAGATCCCCAATTTCTTTTCCATTGTAGCAAAGTACAAGCAAAAAGTCAGTTTCTCCATCCGCCTTTCTGACCTACACGGAAACCCCATTTAGGAGGGCAATTCTACCTCACTGGACAAAACACTTGTCTAGCCACTGGACTCGCCTTCCACTCCACCCTCTTTACTCCCAAGTGACGAAGCTAGGAAACCTCCACATGCCATTACGACTGGCCGGCTTCTGCCCTCTGCTGCTCTGCCGTGAACTCCACCCTCTACATGTCCTATGTCTATTATGTTTCTCCACCTTAGCCTCACCAATCTGTCTTAAGTACAAAATTTGTTTTCATACCCTCTGCTTACAGTTCAGAGACTACTCTGGCATATAATCAATTAGAAAAACTCAATCATCATTATAATAGGAGTATTATCCAGTAATCACTAAAATATCATCCTGCTGATTTACAACCCGTTTTTTTCGTACAAACGACAATACCTGAATAATACCATGTCCTTGGGCAAACACTTCTATATTGTCAGCTTTCACTGCAGTGTTTTCGAGAGCTCTTCTGACTGAATGAACCGTGTAGTTAACATTATTAGCTTTCAGACCTAAAAGCCAAAAACAGAAAACAAGAAAGTAGTGTCCATCAGTTGAGCTGGTTACTTGAAACACTCTCTGCTCACTAGTATGGATAGGGCGTCCATCCTCTGGTTTTAACGTCTTGTGCTTCAACACTCACTTTCAAATCTTTTTTTATTTAAAAAAAAAAAACAAAAAACTGACAAACAGTCTGACTCAAGCTGCTTGTGTTAACGCAAAGACTTCATTCAACGAAAATTCCTGTGTGCCCACTAGGCAGCGGCATGAACACGGGCTCTGCACTGGGAATGTGAACGTCTGAGCAAAAAGTACCAAAAGGCATTCGAATGACACCTTCCTTAAACTACTGCTGGTCAAACAACATGGTCACTGGCACAAGGTCTCAACCCGGGTGCACATTATAAACACCAAGGGTCCTGGAAGGAGCCAGAAAGATGCCGAGGTCCCGATGCAATTAAATCAGCACCTTTGAGACTGGATCCCAGGCATGGCCACTGATTAGAAGCTTCCCTGGCAATGCCAGGGAGCAGCAAGGCTGGGGCTGACTGTCCTCTGGGAAGGATGTGGAGGCCGCCAAGCTGTCCACCTTCTGATAACGACTGCTGTTAGAGGCGCAAGATGAGTAAGAGCGCACTCCTGTCCCCTCCAGAACTGAACACGCAGACATTTACGAGAGTAAGCCCTGAGCAAAACAAACATGGGAACGCTACGGCGCTCTGAGAGCAAATCAAGAAGGTGACCGTTGTGTCAGTGAGAATCCACGAAAGGGTGATGCCCATGAGAACAGATACGTGAGTCGGTATCCCTAGTAGTGTCTATCAGAGGAGACACAGGGAATACACAGGCCAAGACACGGCAGAAAGGAGCTCCAGGCAAAGAGAGCAGCGTGCCACAGACAAGAGGCGCGAGCGACCCTGAGGTACTCGGCAAGGTTGAACAGGACCAGGACTGTGGGTGGAGAGCCTGGGATCTGACCAGAGGGATGCTGCTGGGGAGGGGTCTTCAGGCCTGCCGGGCTGACCGGACGCTGAGCCCTGGTCAGGGCTGACGCCCCCCGTCCAACACCACAGCAGCCTCTCGCACGCCAGCCTAGCGCCCCGTCGGCTTCGCTGGCTCCGCGCCGATATTCACTGTCTTCTTACGTGTAACAGTAACCATTTTTTATTTTGTTCACAGTCTGTTTCTCCTCCAACTTTAACATCAACTCCACACAGGCAGGTATTTTTAATGCTCTGTTCACTAATTTAGCCCCAGAGCTAAAATAATGCTTAAGAGTCATTAACAGCCAATGAATATGCTTGCTGAATGAATATACATCCAAATCACGATCATCACATCAACTATTCTCCACCTTAAACTTTACTCTGGGCCAGGACATTCCCAGTTGTACATTTTCTCACCCTGAGAAATTCAGGAATTAAAAATATCTGCCTGAGATAAGAGAAATTTATTCAATTACTTTTCACGGCCACAATCTGACTTTACTTTAAGCTATGAACATGAAATTGTCTAGATACTTCACACCTACTTAACTAAGCTTATACATAAATCATGCATTTTAGAACCAGGACCAAGATGAAGTATAAATGATACTTTTAAAATCCATTTTATCATGTTACTTCTATCTTATTAAGAAAAGTAATGAAACTGTGGCTGAAGTACACGCGGAATAGCCAACAACTCACTGTCGCTTCACTGGGAAATTGAGCAACGGTAGTAAGGTGAGCAACGTCATTACCTGACAGAATCAAGGCGATGCCTCCACACGCGTTGGGAGAAGACATAGACGTCCCGTTCATGAGCTGAGTTCCACGCAGCGTCCAGTTAGGAACAGAGGCTATGGCGCCTCCTGGGGCGCTGATGCTCACTCCAAGGGCCCCATCAGCACTGAACGAAAGCAGTTAGAGTCTGCTTATGACGGTGGACACTGGATAAACAGGGCCTTTGTAGAAAGGCCACTGGCCAAATAAATTACAGTACAACACACGAACTATCCGCAGTCACGGCTACTTCACTATTACGCAGCAGTTCTTTCCCTCATACGTGGACAAAATGTCTGTGTGTGTGCGTATCTGGGCTTACACGTGGCAGGCCATAGTATCAAGTATGTTTTATAGAAGGACAGTAAATGAGGGTCGCTGCTCAGACGCCTGATGAATGTACTTTTCGCGTCTGTAATAAGCAGAGGCACCCTCTTGTCTACAAAGTCTAAAATAGCGCTGTCCAGGAGAAGCATGTGGGACACACATGGCATTTAAAGTTTTCTAAAAGCCATATTTAAAAAAAGCTAACAAAAAGATGGTTTACTTAATTTTAGTAACGTATTTTATTTAACCCAACATATCTAAAATATTATAATTTCAACATGAAATTGATAGGAAAAAATGAGTTAATTTACATTCTTTTTTGTACCAAGTTTGCAAATCTGGTGTTCATTTCATACTTGCAGCACAGCTCAGTTCAGACTCTCATGTGACCAGTGGCTGCCATGCTGGACTCGAGCCAGCGGGGTCTGCTGAGTTAAAGCCCATAGAGTTCACCATCGCATCGTCACCAAACACCAGCTCAACAACTATCGTTGTTCCTGACTAGGAATATTGGGGCTATTTGGTTTCACATTTTAACAGAGAACTGAAAGCAATGCAAACAACTCCTGTAACGGGTTGGTAGCAGCCCTCCTAGTGACTATCCTAAAACAAATATTATTGGGTAAATGTCTGTTGACCTTTAAAGATGTTCTCACTGTATTACCGAGTGACAAAAGTAGGTCATAAAAGAGCCTGAGTCGCGTGTGCTTCCACTTACGCACACGGTAATGACTAAAAAGATGTTCTTCGAAATCTGACCCATACATACGACAGATGATGAGGTTTAGGGTGATTCCCACTTTTCTCTCTGCACTGTCTATGTTGTCTACCAATGTTTGCACTGAACCTTGATATCTTGTAGCTGGAACAAATAACTGGGAAGACTCATGAATTCTGACTACTTCCTTACTCTCTATTAATTTTCCACTAGTCTGTTAAAGTGGCTGATCATAAAGCATTTCTGGTGTTGGAAATAGTGTTCTAAAAATAGGTTCCATAAAACATAAATAAAACTTTCACTGAAATAGAAAAATAAAATTTTCCTTATATAAACCTTACATATTCTTAGTGAAGGATTGTAGAATGGGCGTAAAATTTATAACAGAATAGTTATGTCATACATCTAACAATGAAATAACTGTAATTTATTTCTTTAATTACCTGTTTCCCTAAAATGAGATTGTTAATCAAAATGAAAATGCAAAAACCAACAGAAAGAATCGGTAAAATGACCAAAACTCTACCCCTCCCCACCATGCAGTTTAACAAAATATTTGTAATAGTCCCATGTACTACTCTCAACCTACCTGGGGCCTCTAGAAGACCACGTGTACTGATTTGCAGGTAATTTCTCTCTCAGAGAATACTCGGCAACCATCATATCAGGAGAAACGTAGGCACCAACACCTGTGGAGTGGATCCGGTCATTAACAAAAGGACACAAGACAGGGATCCTAATTCTAAACCCACTGCTCCCTCGGCTGTGTGACCCTGGTAAATTGCCTACTCTCCCGATACCACAGTTCTTTCTCACAAAATGGAAAGATAAGAAAATTTAATAACCAAGGCAAGTTTACTACATGCCAGATGTTACACTAGGTGGTATGCTTTTGTATATAAAAATACCTTCCAGGATTATTATGTGGATTAAATATAATAATGTATCTAAAAGTGTATCTATGTGTAAAAGAGAAATGTGTTTCAAATTTTAAAAATATAACTTTAGAAAGATAAGGAATCAGTTGATTGGTCTTCATTTTTAAATGACCACAAAAATGGCTGTAGTAAATAACAAGCATATAACATGCTACATACAGTCTTTTATTATTATATATATTTTTTTGCGGTACGCGGGCCTCTCACTGTTGTGGCCTCTCCCGCTGCGGAGCACAGGCTCTGGATGGGCAGGCTCAGCGGCCATGGCTCACGGGCCCAGCCGCTCCGCGGCATGTGGGATCTTCCCGGACTGGGGCACGAACCCGTGTCCCCTGCATCGGCAGGCGGACTCTCAACCACTGCGCCACCAGGGAAGCCCTACATACAATCTTTTAGATAAATGTGCAGATGCAAACTAGTTAGACTCTGCAATCACAGAACATAGAGATCAAACTCAGTTCCTTCATTCTAGAAATTTGGAAGCAGAGCATAGAGAGATTAAAAAAATTTACTAAAGGAAATGACCGGCAGAGACAAGACTTAGAATCGAAGCCTACCAGCTCCTCATTCTTCTTTACAACACACACATCTTCAGAGCAGAAGTCTAGATAAAATAGGTGAGTTAAGAGGACTCAGGTTAACGATGCTGCCACATAAAACTAATCGTTTTGTAAAATTTAGTATAAAATTTTCAGTGAAGCTGGGGATAAAAAAATGACAAAATACTGAGCATTGTAGCAGTGCAGTGTATTTTGATCATTAGATACCTTTGAGATCTATTTTGTTTCATTTTAATTTGTGTACTTAAAAATATCTAGAGATCTGGAATACACAAGGGATGTATCACACTGGCAGGCACTGTTATCTTAACACATGATTTAACAGAATTACTGAATCAAAAGGTTTCAAACTACAATAAAGGGGTCCAGTGGTAAAGAATCCACCTTGCAACACAGGGAACGCGGGTTCGATCCCTGGGAACTAAGATCCACGTGCCGCAGGGCAACTAAGCCCGTGTGCTACAACTACTGAGCCTGTGCACCTCAACTAGAGCCCATGTGCCGCAAACTACAGAGCCCACGTGCTCTGGAACCTGCATGGCACAACTAGAGAGAAGCCATGCGCCACAACGAAAAAGGTCGTGCATGCCTCAACGAAGATGCCAGGTGCCACAACAAAGACCTGACGCAGCCCCCGCAAAAAAACAAAACCAAATTATATAAAGCAAGCTACACCTTGCTTAAAATTTACAAGCTATAAATAAAAGCACGTCCTATAAACATAAGGTCACTGATATTTCAAAACAAAAACATTTTCAAAAGGACCAGTTTCTGTTCTAAGCTTTGATGCCCAAATTTTGTTGTGTGTCTATAACATCAATAATATCTTTACAACTATAATAACACTTATGATATATACATATCTGTTCAGTTACTGATGGATACGCCAGAAAAACTGTTTGGGACCAGTTTTTATAGTCATGCATCTAATCACAAATGTTAAGAGGTGTAAGCCTTATTTTGATCCCAAATTTAAAAATAAACCAAAAAACTTTAGGCCTCATTTACTATATAAGGGATCTCTCAATTCATCCTCCTCATTCATAATCTTAGTAAAAAAAATCAGGGCTGGGTTTCATGTTTTGTGGAGGGGGGGTTTTACACAAGGCGGCAGCTACTGTACTATAATGGAAGTTAATTTGATTATTTTCATATTATGACTGCAACTAATTTTGCGCTCCTACAACTCCTGCTGACAGGCATTTTTTCCCGTTAGATTACAGCGAAACAACACTGCATCAGATCCTGAAGACCAAAGAGTGGGAAAAAGCCACATTCATAGAACAAATGTGATTCAACTGCTTTTCACAATAATGAAGGTCCCTTCCTCTACATCTAAATCTTTCTGCATGTTCCAAGAGAAATTAAAAGAGGAAATGCGACTATAAATAAATTGCCCTACACAATAAATAAGTAGTGAAGCAAGTGTCTTTATTTATGCTGTTTACTTAGCCTGGAAAGCCCTTCCCTTGCTTATTTCTACCTATTAAAATCCTCATTCTCACACTGCTTTCAGAAAGCCTTGCCCAAATTCTCAAAGCAGAGGTAACTGCACATTTGTAATCCCACAGCCCTGGATCTGTACTTCCAGTAAACCCCTTACTCCAGGCTGCTGTAGGGGAAATTCTAGATCAGAAAGTCCCTACTAGATTTCACTTTCCTAAAGATCTACTTAAGGCTCACAGTGTCTTGCATAGAGTAGAGATACAGTTAACATTGGATGAACTGAGGTTTTTTGCCTGCTTGTTTCTAAGTCTATTTCTAAAACAGGAAACTAACCTATCACACTTGATGTGGTTCCTCCTGGGCACCCAACTGTAGAAAGGCAGGGGCCGTTATTCCCAGCACTTGAAACATAAATTACGTTATGCTTCCACACAGCTTCACTAATTACTTCACATATTCTCCTGAAAGAGAGAGACAATTCCGCTGAACATATAAAACTGTCCCACTTTTCAAGAAATATATGACCATAATGTGAAAATATTTTCAAACATGGTGTATATGAAAAAACAAACCAAAACAAGGGTTCTAAGTAGCATAAGTAAGATGGTGGTCATGGATCAGGAGAGGTGCTTTAGAATCACTCAGGACATCCTCAAACTACATGTGCTGAGCTCCTACGCCCACAGTGTTTATAACACCAAACTACGCTCAAACGCACGGTTAAGTAAATTTCGGCACATCCACCATTGGTGGAACACGATACGGCCATCCCAAGAGATACACCCTCGTTGGGTTTTAGTGGAGGGAAGGAGTTAGGAGGCCCCAGGTTAAACATGGGGAAAATGCTAGATACAAAACTGAATATATGTGGGGAAAATAAACTACAAAAGGACCAAGAGCAAAGACTGAACCATTGGGCAGTGACTGGGTGGTGGGACAACAGGGGTCCACCTCCATCTACCACTTAAAGTATTCAGAAATGACTCCTTGGGAATCCACACACACAGTTGTGACAAGTGGCAAAGGTGAAAGTGGAAATAAGGCACTAAGAAGAACTTAAATGTAGGATTTAAAATATAAGAAATCTGGTTAGAGCTTGACAGTAAATAAGAAAAATGTACTGGTATTAATTAAAGGAGACAAAGTTAGACCACAAGGAAGAAAATGGGGTCAATATAAAAAAGGTAAAGGGCCAAGGACACTCCAAAGTGATAAATGTGAAGGAAAGAACGCTAGGGAAAGAAGACTTTAAAAGAAGGAATGTTAAAGGAGAGAAAGAAATACACTGAGGTAATCAAGCTACTGAAGCAAGAGAAAAAGGGGTGAGATTACCTTCATGGATGAAACAACTGAGAGAGAGGGTACTTGTGAGACATTCCTTTCCAGCCCCACAAGGGACTTAGTACCAGTGATCTGAGAAAATTAAGGTTTTTTTTTTTTTAACTTTTAAAAATTTTTATTTTTTATATTAACATAGAGTAAAATTGACTTTCTCTTTGGTGTACAGTTCTTCGAGATTTAACACATGTATAGCCTGTGCAACCACCACCATAAACACAGTAATAATTTTAGCACCTCATTAAAAAATCTCCCTGGTGTTATCTGTCCATTTGTAGTTACATGTTCCCTTCTAAGCCCTGGCAACCACTCATCATTCTTGATTCCAGTCATTGTGTCTTTTTCAGCATGTCACATAAATACAATCTTGAGATATACAAGACTGGGTGTATGTGGATAGTGGGTGTATGTGGATGGTGGGTGTATAGGGATGGTGGGTGTATGTGGGTGGTGGGTGTATAGGGATGGTGTGGTGTATAGGGATGGTGGGTGTATAGGGATGGTGAGTGTATAGGGATGGTGGGTGTATGTGGATGGTGGGTATAGGGATGGTGGGTGTATAGGGATGGTGGGTGTATAGGGATGGTGGGTGTATAGGAATGGTGGGTGTATGTGGATGGTGGGTGTATAGGGATGGTGTGGTGTATAGGTATGGTGGGTGTATGTGGATGGTGGGTGTATGTGGATGGTGGGTGTATAGGGATGGTGGGTGTATAGGGATGGTGGGTGTATGTGTGTGGTGGGTGTATGTGGATGGTGGGTGTATAGGGATGGTGTGGTGTATAGGGATGGTGGGTGCATGTGGATGGTGGGTGTATGTGGATGGTGGGTGCATGTGGATGGTGGGTGTATAGGGATGGTGGGTGTACAGGGATGGTGGGTGTACAGGAATGGTGGGTGTATAGGGATTGTGGGTGTATATGGATGGTGGGTGTATGTGGATGGTGGGTGTACGTGGATGGTGGGTGTACGTGGATGGTGGGTGTATAGGGATGGTCTGGTGTATAGGGATGGTCTGGTGTATAGGGATGGTGGGTGTATATGGGTGGTGGGTGTATGTGGATGGTGGGTGTATGTGGATGGTGGGTGTATAGGGATGGTGGGTGTATGTGGATGGTCTGGTGTACAGGGATGGTGGGTGTATGTGGATGGTGTGGTGTAGATGGATGGTGGATGTATAGGGATGGTGGGTGTACATGGATGGTGGGTGTATATGGATGGTGTGGTGTAGATGGATGGTGGGTGTATGTGGATGGTGGGTGTATAGGGATGGTGGGTGTATATGGATGGTGTGGTGGGGGAGTGGGGGAGAGGTGATCAATAAGTAAACACTCTAAATAAGGTAATTTCAAAGTTAGTACTATGAAGGACAAAGAGGTGAGGCAACATGAGGTCAAGGCTAAGCCAGTGGACTTGGCGGCAGGAAGATCCTGATGGCACAGGCATGGGGTGGGGCAGTGAGACATGCCCATGGAAAACAGTGAACATACGTAATAACTAAGTTTTGCTGGGAAAGTAAGTGAAGGCTGTGTGAAACGAAGAGGTTTTTTTAGTAAGTTAATTTTAAAGCTAGCAGGTACTAGAGCATGTCTGTGTAGTAATGACAACCCAGAAAAGGCAAGGGATGATGCTGGAGCAGTCTTTGAGGAAAGAGATGAGAGCCAGATCGTTAAGTGCCTGAGTGGCTTTCGATCCCGGCACTTCTTTCATTACAGAGCAAGGGAAGGCAGAAGGTTGGGTCAGACAGGTCACAGAAAGGGCATGGAGGTTCCCTCTGAGTGCTTCTGTTTTCTCTGGGAAAGAAAGACGTGAGGACATCAGCTGAGGAATGAAAGGGGAGGTCGCTGAAAGGCTCCGAGGAGAAAAGGAGGTGTAAAATGGCCGTCCAGGAGTGCAAGGGCACGTGCAGTGTGACCAAAGACGACGCTGATGAACATCTCCGATTCGCGGTCCTAAACAAAGTATGACATCAGTGTGACCTCCACAGACCCGGGCAGATGAGTTGTGGGATCACTGAAGGATCTTCCGGGCTTCCACAAGTCTAGATTTTGTCAGGAAAGTACACCTGGAAAAGGTCAGGCTGCGTGTGGATGAGGAATTCTAGTGACAGATGGGCCCTCGGGTCCACCTGGCTGGCTAGGAGGGGAAAACTACATCAAAGATGTGACTGTGGGAATGGGGGCGGGGTTCTCAGAGACAGACAGTTATCATCTACCCACCGAGTCTGCTCTTTTTCAGTTGTGATATCCAATCCAGTTCTAAAAAGCATTTAATACTTTTCATCAGCTAAGCTTCTATGGCTGACAAGTGCCAAAGAACACTCACCCAGAATTTGGCCAGTGAGTTGCTTCTCCATAGCTGTAGTTGACAAGATCACACTTATGATTTATAACCTCTATCATCTATTGAAAAGATTAAGAGTCCAGTTTAGGCAGCCATTTATAGAAACAGATGAGCCAGTACAATAAAGGCATGGAATCCCATAGTTTCTTAACCAATCGTATTCCAATTCAAATCTAAATTTATAAGTTATTCTCAGGCATATGGTTGATAAACTTAAAAAAATGTAGGAGGGAGTCACAGAGTACAGGAAGTAGTCAATAAGAAACAAACTAGCATTTGCAGAGCGGAGCTGGGGAGAGGAAGGGGGATGGAATGGTTCTTATTAAAGTCTAAATTTGCTAAAGTAAAATATAATTCATATGTTAAAATGAAATGCAGAATAATAAATTCTTCTCACACTGACGGAGCAAGCTGGCTAAGAGGTCTTTTTAATTTTTAAAGTAGCTCCAAACAGCTTCCTAAGGGATTTACTAGAAGTGAGAGCATAATGTAAATAATACTTTCATAGTTTCCAAAAAACTTTATCCTAATAATTTTCAATAAAAATATATAAATGAATTAAGCATTTTTGCTTTTAAAAACAAAGTCCTATACACCAAATACAGTTCCAATATTTTTTGTAAAGCCAGAGAACGATGATCATTAATCATTAGTCTTCGAAGTCAACAGCTCACAAACACTCACAGCTCTGATAAGGCCCGTGCCCGTTTCCATTGTGCTTAGTCTTGTATCACCAATCTTGATGGAAAGAATCTGAGCACCAGGAGCCACGCCATTCCGTTCAGGTTCTTCTGGAAAATGCCCGGCAGCTATACTGGCTACGTGTGTTCCGTGAGCTCCTAGAGGCAAAAAGGGGAGAAGATGACAAAACATCCTCAGAGACTCCAAGTTTTAACCATTAGATTCAATTTGCACATTATTAATCACAATAAAAGTCATAGAATAAAAATATAGTCTCACCTTAACATCTAACAGTGTATTATTATCTTAAGTCTCTTAACGATAATTCACAAAAAATGAATTACACACACTATTCTGCCATCCTGGATTCTACCCGTTTCACTGAGAGTGAAAATGTAAGCCACAAAGGTGAGAAAATATTTGCAACATATGTAACTGACAAAGAGCTTATATCCAGAACATAATCTTTCAAATTCAAAAGAAAAATGGGTAATACACTTGAAAAAGCATTTCCCAAAAGAGAATAACCAAATGGCAAATATATGTATGAAAAGATGTTTAACTCCATTAGTCACCCGGAAAATACAAACGAAAGCCACACTGAGATGCCTCTTACTACAGTTCTGAGCCTGACATGGCAACCGTGGGTGGGGCCATGCACTCACACTCTGCTGTGGGGCGCTAAGGGAGCAGCTGCTGTGAAGAGGAGCTCCGAGAGTCTTAAATAGGCAACCACCACACCCCACCAGTTCTCCCAGATACTGGTCAAATTAAACAAAAACATATTTCTACAAAGACCTGTACGCAACTGTTGAAACAATCCAAATGTGCATCAACAGATGAATGGATAAACAAACCATGGTGGATGCACATGACGAAACACTACTCAACAATAAGGAACAAGCCAGTTACAGTCACAATATGGATTCTGAAATAGGCAGGCAAAAAAAAATTTTTCTTCAATTCCATTTATATAAAATTCTAGAAAATGTAAAGTAATCTAGAGTGGACAGAAAGCAGTTCAGCGGCTACCTGAGGATGTGCGTGGAGACAGGGCTGGGTTATAAAGGAAGACATGCCAACTTTTGGGGGTGATGAATATGTTCGTAATTTTGACTGTGGTGATGGCGTCCTGGGTGTATGCACATATCAAAACTTACCAAACCGTGTGTATCCATATGTGCAGTTTCTTGTACTTCAGCTATACCTCAACAGAGCTTGGGGAGGGGGAGGGAAAGAGCTGGCTGTCCTACTTCACTCTCCTTCTCCCTCCCCAGAAGTAACCACTACCCTTACCCTGAAGCTGGTACGCACATTCTTCCCACCTATGTTTTCATATTTTTACCACACACACACACGCATAAACATAATATAGTACTGCTTGGCATGTTTAAAAATTTTATACAAATGTTTTACCATGAATAATTTTTTTCAGTAAAGTTTATGTATCTGAGATTTATGCATACAGGAATATGTAGATTTATTCATTTTCATTCCTATATAATGTATTCCACAGGATGAATAATACAAGTTTTTTAAAAAACCTATTCTTTTGTTGATGGGCATTTAAAAAGTTTACAACTTTTTCAAAATTATATAGAATGCTGTAGTGAGGATCCTTTTACCTGACTCTTTGCACTCAGGGGTGAATTTTCAAGGGTTAATATTTGGAGGTGAAATTACTGTTCATAAGATGAATTATGCTGATCTATTTTTTGTGGTTGGACCATGCTTATACTCCTCAAATGGAGCCTACATGGTTATGGCTTTAAAAAAAGCCAGGGAATTTCCAGGGAATCAAGTCACATCCATTATTCCAGACCTAGTTCTTTAGTAGGGATCATTCGATTAAATTCTCTATAAGGCTGCTTCTGGCTAGAAGAATTTGTCATCTGACCACTTTGTAAATTTATCTCTAGTTAGCAAATCTGAAGCAGAATACCTCCACTCGTCACTATGGAGAGCAGGTTTCCATCATCATATATATTAACGGAGTAATTCAACATCTCAGCTGTGCCAAAAGAGCCATATTCCTGGGCCTCTCTGTAATTTCTCAAAACAGTAGATTTACTCAAATCCCCGTCTTCATTTGAAGCAATGCAGGCTCTGTAAGATGAGAATAAAGAGTAGGTAATGAAATTTATCTTATTTTCTTACTTTTTAAAAAATCACACAATACTGCTTCTGGGATATCTTCTCACCACTCTATCTGCTTTTACCATAACAAACATGGCAACTGCCTGTTTCACGGAGTAGACAGTAAAGATTAGGTAAAATAACTTACAGGAACCAGCCCTTAAATGAAGTCATGTACAGAGAGCTTTAGGAACTGTCCTTCACGAAACTCCAGGCACAAGACCATCTATCTGCTTAAGGAATCAGACCAAAGCTTAGCCTCAACCTTTAGAATAGTTTAGGGTGATTCTGACAACACAGTTTAGGCCCTGCTTCCTTCTGATTCTTTTAGAACTGATTTCATGAATCCAACAGCATAGGTGGGCCCTCAAAGCTAGATGAACTATACGGAGCCTCGGACGCACATTTATAACAGCCTTAGGCAAACATTTGTTTTTCACAAGAAGCATTTTCTACAGTTTTATGGTTGTCCTCCTGTCTGCTCTTTCCTCATTTTATTAACTTTTTAATTTTTAAAATATATATTCCAAACACTTTAGAAGACAGTCTGATGAAAACTAAATAAATCTAAAACAGTCATAAATGAAACGTACGTCATTTAAGGGTCAACATTACATGTTTAGCTATTAGACCTTTCTGCTCGTTTTCTAAATAAGAACAACTGTGTTTTAACAAGCTAAGTACATCAATCACAATCGCTATAATGAATTAATGGAAGCCCACTAGTATAGTGTAGAGAGGGCGTTATTATAAATACTAAGGCATACATTTCATTAACACACTACAAAAGAAGAATTTGGGAAGAAGAATCTCTGAAATCATCGGTTTGTTTTTATGTATACTCCAATGTGTGCCTAAAATGATTTACGGCATTTCAAAAAAATAAGTACAATATAGCAAGACACAGGAGAATGAACACTTACGGGGAAAGTAAGGCATAGAGAAAACAAGCAGCACATCAAATGGAATCAGAGCTGAGGTTAGCGGATAAAACGTATGCCAACAAATCTTCCACATCTGCTAGCACCGTTGATGCCAAAAGCAGCACCGTTGATGCCAAAATTTAAGTACCTGGCCAGCCTCCATGCTGGAAATCACTCTCCAGTCCTCCCTTTCCCTCACACAGCCCATCACACACTAAACGGCTAACAGTTCCTCCATCATTCTCTGGATCTTTCCCCTCTACCCTCAACCCCCTTTCCTACCCTCTGCTCAGCTAACTTGTGCTGACCCTTCAATGACATCTCTCTTGACGCTTCCTAGTCAGGTTCAGATGTTCCCAGGGAGTACTTGCTTCCAGAGTCTAGAGTCCATGGAGCAGCTTCTAGAGAGTCTGCTTGGTACAAAGAAGCTATTTGCCAAATGGTGAAAGAAGGCATCAACATCTTCTAACAACATTCTCACAGCAAATACTGTGACACATTTCACAGCACTTCTTATAACCACCATCTACATGGAGGGACTCAACAATTCAAGCACCATATCAAAATATAAATACAGAACTTAGTGACTTCACTAAATAACTCCACAGAGGGCAAATGTGAACATGGTGCAAGGGTATACGTTTCTGAAGGTCTGTTTGGCTTAACTCAAGGGGCAGTTGTTAGAAGACAGAGAAGGCCTGTGGACAGGATTAGAGTACGTGTGTGTGAAAAGAATCCACACTTTTCATCAAACTCTCAAAGGAAAACTGAAACGAGGTCAAAAACCACTGAAAAGAAACCAATTAATAGTCTTTCCTTTACGTAGTCCTCTATAAATAGTGTTTCTCTGACCAGGTTTTGCTCCCTATTGAGGGACAGCACTTGACACTATGCATCCTGGCAAATACTTGAGTGCAGTCATACTAGGTTACCTGGTTAAGTGCAGAGACAGGGGTTTAACAATTAGTAGAATTGTGTCAAGCGGAGGGCAGACCTGACATTCTTGAAACAAAACAGACACTTAAGGTCACTTTACCTCCCCTCAGAAATGCTTGGCATTTCTGACATGAGACATGAGAACACCTGCAGACAGTGCCGAGATTTGCCTTAAGGTGATTCAAGATCTTTAAGATTCGCTTCAAAAAATTCTGGATCTAACTCTGAGGTGGGGTGGGGGAATCAAAGTCCCATACAATATATAGTACTGTGCAAAACAAGTTAGATTATTTCTAGTAGCACTTGAAGGCATGATTCTGCTGTGTTTTTCATTGATTATACTAACATTTTCTAAAATGTTTTCTAGTTATCACAGATTTCACTTCACTTAATATTTGATTAAATTTCATTTCCAACACAAAAATTCTTCAAGATGTCTCAGCATACTGTTGACAAACTATTACACTTATCACTTTCTTTGTCAATTGCCTTAAAGACCAAGAAAACTTTCTGGAAACATACACTGGCCCCCTGGACATCCTAACCCCAAGCCATTCCCCTTAAGACAACGTAGTCCGCAGTGCTTTCAGCATCTATAGAAACACTTTAATTGAAACCACCTACTGCTCCACTACCCAATCCCCGCTAACATTAAAGTATTTCCTTAAGTCCTTTTGCGTGTTTGGTAGTAAATTTTCCGTGTCACTGAATTTTGTATCTAGTATTTTCCTCACACTTAACCTTACCTCCTCTCCCATGACAAAAATCACTGAAGGTTTATGACTGGGAATGACTGTATCGTGTTATACCACGGGGTAGATGTCCCAAAATTTACTAAACCATATGTTTGAACAACTTTTTAATATTACAAACACTTGATCAAAGCTTCTGCAAAGCTTTTGGAAAAGAACTGTTCACAATGTGTGCACGCCTGCACATATACACACACCAAAACATACTACAATACATGGAAAAGTTGCATGAATATCAACTATCATCTAGATTGAAATATTGTTATATGCAAATATTTTATTACCACTTTCAGGCCCAAATGGAGTAGAGATTTCCTATTCAACTGACAATTTTATATACCCATTATCAAAGATGAGTTATTACCCACATCTGTGAGAGGAAAGCCCCCTTTTAAGTCGGTGCATTATAAACTAAATAACAAGAGACAGCAATCAAATCACCATATCTTGTTCTGTGTTTGCCACATCTCGGGAAACAATTCTTTGCATATGAGCAGGGACTCAAACTACAAAACAATTTCTGGAAGGGTCCCTGGTTTATTGTGGCGACCCTGAAACATGTACATGCCCAAATATCTGTATTAAGAACATATTCCTGCTTCTACACAGATCGTAATTCAAGAAGACACACTAGCTGACATAAAGGAACACAACTTCAGTGTATGATTCACTAAGAAAGAAAGAAGAAAATGTATGTGATAGGTAACTTGGTATAAATCATCATTATTAGTAGTAGTAGAAGCAGCAGATACAGCTTACCCTTATCCAGTACCTACTATGTCTAGAAACATCAAATTTACAAAACCCTCTAAGGAGGTACGATTATTATCCCAATTAACAGATGAGGAAATAGGCCTAGAGAGGTGCAGATAAAGCATTCAAACTCACATGCTAGGATTCCGTCTCAGATCTGAGCTCTAACGCTGCCGCCCGCATCACGCTGCCTTGCTTCAACTTAGCTACTAGGTCTCTGTTGGTAAATCTTTACCCAACTTTCCTCCTCTGCCCTTAAAAGTTTTATAGTAGATGCTTTGCAACATCCTCGTGCACTTACTTTCCAAACTGCCCAGCTTCAATCAGGAACATTTCTACATACACCAATCATCAACCTGCTAATATTATCTGTTTAATGACTACTATCTGGTTAATGAAATAAGATTCTTTAAAACAGCTAAGGGTCAGCTTCCGCGTCTAAAATACTAAGAGGTTCAAAAGGCTTATCTAAAACTACCCAAAAGCCAATTTGGCCCTCAAGTAGCTTTGCTTGGAGATATTAATGTCACATAAACCAAATCTCTGGGCAGTTCTGAGGGTTTAATGTTCTTCAGAGCAGATAAAATGATTTTTAAATGAAGAACTGGAAACACACTGCTTACCCCCAGGTCTCACCATCATGCCACACCAAGCAGTCATATACAGGGCCAGGATCACTGTATTTTTTCTCAAAAGAGTTAAGCAATTCCACTTGACTCTGAAGCTCCTCCTTGATTAGTTTATTTGCCTAAACAATTAGAACAGACATTAATATTAGCACATTTTGTGCTCTTGAAAGGTGATATTAACATACAACCAAAGACACAGTGTGACCCAATAGTAAAGTCATTTTACCCTGGAAAAATGTAAGAAAATTTTCTTTTTATATCTGTGCAACTTGTAGTCCAGTTTAGTGGCAGTAACAATTAAAATATTAAACAGTAAAAAATACTTCTTTTACTCACTATCATATTCAGTCACTCCCTACAGCTGCTTTGGGAAAGACACGGTGCTACACGGTGGTGCTATCATTTGGCCAAGGGTGTTGGTCACATACCTATAATTGTATAATTCATTTCCAAAAGTAATGCTAAAATTGTTATAAAATAGTTTCTCTATCGACTTTTAGATTTTTATATCAGGAACATTTCCATTTCAAATTTGTTTCTTAAGAACCCAAATAAATAACAGGAACCATGAATAGTCGTACCTCTTTTAGAATTCACTAAGTTAAGTACATACTATGTTCATGACCAAGTACATACAAGCTGCTATTCAACCACTTTCATCTACAAAAATGGGAAATTCATATGCTTCAACCTAGGCACTTTTTTAAACTACATACTATATTAGACTGCCCTACATTCACCTGAATAGTCCTCATGAATAAAAATTTAAGTTTCACACGTTCCCAAAATCTGAAGTTGTGCTTCATTTTTATTTATCCAATATATTCAACATTTACTCCTCCTTAAGGAAAAAGACAATTATATAAACAATTCTGGCATACAATATAAAAAGGATAATTAAATTCAGATCCCTCTTCTATAAAGTTCGTTGTCTATATGTAGCACCTGAAATACTACATTTCACGTCTCCAATAGGAGGCTGAAGAACAAATCTTGATCTAATAGAAGATTATACAGCTGTTAAAAAAGGATGATGTACACAGATTAATAAAAGTTAAATGTGTACGTAGATCTATGCAGGCCAGTGGTCCTTGACCCAAGCTGCATGTTAATTAAAGCTCCTGAAGAGTTTTAAAAATGCTTGCCTCCCCTGCAAGGTTTTGATTTAATTCCTCTCTAGGGCAAAAGCACTGACAGTTTTTAAAGCTCCTGATGTGACTCTAATATGCAGCTAGGGCTGAGAACCACTAATACAATTGTATTTCTGATTAAGAAATGCACGCCATTAGAAGCCTAAATAGACATTTCTCCAAAGGAGACACACGGATGGCCAAAAGGCATGTGAAAAGATGCTTAGTATCACTAATTATTAGAGAAATGCAAATCAAAACTACAAAGAGGTTATCACCTCACACTGGTCAGAATGGCCATCATCAAAAAGTCTACAAATAATAAATGCTGGAGAGGGTGTGGAGAAAAGGGAACCCTCTTACACTGATTGTGGGAATGTAAACTGGTGCAGCCACTATGGAAAACAGTATGGAGATTCCTTAAAAAACTAAAGATAGAGCTACCATATGATCCAGCAATCCCACTCCAGGGCATATACCTGGAAAAGACGAAAACTCCAATTCGAAAAGATACATGCACCCCAGAGGTCATAGCAGCACTATTTACAATAGCCAAGACAAGGAAGCAACCTAAATGTCCATCAACAGATGAATGCATAAAGAAAATGTGGTACATATATACAATGGAATATTACTCAGCCATAAAAAGGAACGAAATAATGTCATTTGCAGCAACATGGATGAACCTAGAGATTATCATACTAAGTGAAGTAAATCAGAAAGAGAAAGACAAATACCATATGATACACTTACATATGGAAATCTAAAAAAATGATACAAATGAACTTACTGACATAACAGAAAAGACTCACAGACACAGAAAACAAATTTATGGTTACCAAAGGCGGAAGGCAGGAGGGACAAATTAGGAATTTGGGATTAACAGATACACACTATTACACATTAAATAGATAAACAAGGACCTACTGTATAGCACAGGGAACTATATTCAATATCTTGTAATAATCTATAATGGGAAAGAATCTGAAAAAGAATATATATATATGTATGTGTAACTGAATCACTTTGCTGTACACCTAAAACATTGTAAATCAACTATACTTCAATAAAAAAATTCATTAGAAGAAAAGAAATGCATGCATTAAAAGAAAAATTCAGAAGGACGAATGTCAGGTTGCTGTTACCATCCCTGGGCGGTGGCATTTCAGAGGCTTTCACTTGCTAAACTTTACATACCTGTGTTGCCCGAAAGTTTCTGCAGCTAGCACTCATTATTTTCATACTAAACCAAGAATTATTTTCATTTTATAAACTGATTCACAAAGTGCAACGGCAAGGATGTTGAACAATG
The DNA here is from genome assembly GCF_059928025.1 of Delphinapterus leucas. Lineage (NCBI taxonomy): Eukaryota > Metazoa > Chordata > Mammalia > Artiodactyla > Monodontidae > Delphinapterus > Delphinapterus leucas. The sequence continues at coordinate 9,079,348 of NC_143146.1, forward strand.
GGAGCTCTCGTACGCTTCCTGTGGAACTGGTACGATCACTTTATGACCCATCAAAAGACAGGCACAAGAATTTTCAAAATAGGATTTTTCATAATAGCCAAAAACTGAAAACAAAGCAAGTACCAATCTGCAGAATGGATACATAAATCGTGGCCCATCAATTATATAGCAAGGAAAGTAAACTACTGCAACACCCCACACATGGAGGAATCTCACAAAAAACATCGAACGGAAAGCAGCTATGCATAGAAGAACACACACTGTATGATTCCATTTTACAAAATTCAAAACAGGTTAAAGCCGTTCGATAAGTGTCGGAAATCAGGATGGTGGCTGCTTTGGGGAGGAAGCAGCAGTGAGTAGGAAGAGGCAAGAGAGGGGCTGGGGTGCTGCATATATGGGGTGCTCACTTTGTGACAATTCATGACAATACACTTAGGAGTTATGCACTTGTACGTGTGTGTATTCTATGTTTGTTAAGACCTTTTAAACAACTGATAGACACATATGTAAACTGACTTCAGGAAAAATAAGCAAAGAAAAATTAGTAAAAGTAAACAACAAAAAACTTGTGAAAAAGAGTCTATTAATTCTCTAAGAACTCTTAATTCTCTGAGAACATGGTAACGTTTAAATAAAAGCGACTAGCACCAACTTGGGAAGGGCAATTGTTGGCAACGTCGAATTCTTCCTGCTTTCGACAGGCTTCTGCAAGGGCAACTCTGTGAACAGGGTCCCACATTTTTTCCTTCCGTTCTTTCTGGAAAGACAGAAAAATGACTTTCCAATGAGGCTGACAAATATTCAGGTAAACCTAGATAGTCGTTTACAGTTGTTATGAGCTAGGATGCTATACAATTCTCCTATAAAGGTTAAAAAAATCATTTATAATCAAGCTGATAAAGCAATGGATCAGTTATAAAACACTGATTAGCTAACTCACCACAACTAGGTTTTAAGAGAACAAGTTTACCAAGGCACAACCAAATGTATTTTTACACATCATATGTCCCAATTTAAATCCTTCCCTTCTCCGAGAATAACTAATACCATGTCAGGTGACTGAAATCCCAGTCATTTGAAGAAAACGTTTATTTTGAACCCTTACAGAATTGGGAAATGCCTTCAGCCAAGAGCAAGCAGAAGACAGGAGTAAGAGTGCCTGCAGTTGCATTTTGATGGACCTGCCAGCTTCCTCAATCTCCTTCCTCTCTAGCCTGTTTTTTTCCCCATCCTCTTGATAGGGGATCCGCTTTCATTTAACCACTCTATTTGTATGTTAATTCGTACCTTAACACAGTTGATTAAATTTAATATAGTGCATAAAAATACTATGCATTTCAGCCTGAAATTTTAAAATAAAATAGTATCCAATAAAAGTTGAGTTAAGTGCATTTATTTTTTGTATTTTTTTTTCCAGAATGATTGGAATCTGACAAATAAGTCAAGGTTATATATGTAAAGTACTGAGTAACTTCCTATGGTTCACTGACCCCTGGAGAAGCAAATCACAATACTAGATTAGATAAAAGGGCCCACAGGTCTTACCCGTGAGGCCCCTTTGCCAGGATCACATCTTGTTTTATAGCTGAAACCTGTATGGGCTACTAGTGTCAGCAGTCCTCTAAAGAAGCACTGTCCAATACGGCAGCTACTGGCCACATGTTGCTATTAAAACTTAAATTTTAAAATATTACATAAAATTAAAATTTCATTTCCTTAATCATACTAGCCACATTTCAAGTTCTCAATAGCTACTTGTGGCTCATGGCCACCATGATGGATGGATAATGAACATTTCAAACCTTTCCATCGTCACTGAAAGGTCTATTACGTTGTCTTAAAGCAGGCTCCTTCTCTTTCAATTCACAGTTCTTATCTCTCTAATGACAGACTGTGTTTCCTATCCTTCAGCTGCTTTAGGTCTGAGTAATTCTTTCCCTAATACTGAATGATGACTGGGATCAAGCAAGCTAGGTAAAGACTAAGAAAATGGGACAAATTACCACAGAAACAATAGGAACGGGAATAAATAGGGCAATCCACTTTAAATCGACTGTCTTTAACTTCTCTGAAGTTAAAAAAAAGTCCTTCAAATATCCAATGAAAGCATATCCCATCTCCCAGAAAAACACAAATACACAAAATTTGAATATAATTTCAAGGTACTCACAGATTCCCTAAACTTATCCATGTATCCAAGATTAAGAACCATGAATGGGTGACATTCCACTGAACAGAATCTTGCTTTAAGCAGTCACCATTTGAAAGCCTCCCAGACCCCCCAAACAATTAAGTTAGTGAGATTTTAGGAAATGTTTTTCTTCAGTATGAATAAAATTTGAGGAAGAAAAGAAGTCACTGATACTAGATGGCACGTTACCTGTATTCTTTCCTTGAGAGCCTTTGGATAGAAATCATAGCCGTTTTTTATGCCAATGTGGTATCTGCCTGAGGGATTTGTCCAGCTCGCAGGAATCTATAAAAAATAAAAAGTAAATTTCTCACTCACTAAATGCTTCCCAATTCTAATAATATAGCACTGGGGAAAAAGGTATTCGAATGGCTCAACTTGGATGAGCAGGCTCATATGTTAGAGCAACATTTTTAATATTCTAAGTTGCCACTTAATATCTCTCTGGCTCTTTTTTTTTTATCAATGAGATGGTTTAAGGAGAATATCTTTCATTTACACAATGCTTTATAAAGTGCTTTCAACATCACATTAAACCACTAAGACCTTCAATTCCCAAGCATCAAGGACACCTCACCTCCCCCTTCACCACTCCATTGCCCATCAACCAGGGGGGAGGGAAGCCACTTACAGAACCTCTCCACCCTTAGATTTCCCATTAAGAAAAAGAACTTCTCTCTCCTCTACAATACTATAGGGATACGCCCAGATACTAAAAAAAAAACAGGTCTTTGAGTTCTTAAGAAAAAAGTTCTATAAAATCACGTTAATTACATATAACATCTTACAATAGTTTTTCCCACTATCTCAAAGTATTTAAAACTAACACTTCCAGCTTTTAATTAACAGAATGATGTAAAGAGTATGCCCAGTTTACAAACAGAGAAAGCAAAGAAGCAAAAAGAAATTAAATTGCTGGCCCAAACAACAAAAAGGTTGAAAAGAAAACTGGAATCTAGTTCTATCACAGAGACAAAAACTTGGTGTAAGGGATATGGATTTTAAAGTCAGATAAACCTGGCAGTGTGCCCAAACTCTGCCACTAACCAGGTGGGACCTACAGGCTTCTGCTTCCTCATGTGCAAAGGGAAGAAAATAATCTTTACCTTCCAATTTGCATGAATAATAAGATGCATGAACATCAACTAACTGGAAATGTCAATCAAGACAACGGGGACCCTTCATACTCTTTGTCATCACAGGACCCACGATCACTAAAAACAGCTTTTAAATGCGTACAGATTATGAAGCTGAACCATCAACCACTCAGAGCTTGTGGACTGACTGGTGGTTCTTACTTGTGCAGGATCTTTAACCGACTCTTCCTCAAGTCCCTCTTCGTCAAATTATTCCCCAGGTAGGAAGTCTCTGAAGGAAATTTTCTCACAACTAAATACAGGAAGACAATCATTCACAGCACTTCAAAAATCTACTGACTTTAAAAAGCACATGCTCATCAGCGATCTTTTCTCAATCAACTGGATATCTGGAGTTTGTGAAATTTCAAATATGCTGGCACACAAACCAGTGCTTTTCATTCAAAGCTTATCAGCTTTCTTTAGAGAATAGAGATTCTTAACTCTAACATTCCTGCAACAGCCTGTGACATAACCACAACAATAAATAAAGCGCTGCAACAACAAAAAGGTAAGTAGTCACTAGCTGGCAAATCCAAAGACTACTTCATCACAGATGTCTCACGACACAGGTGGCTTTGTAACCCTATACGCTAGCGACAACTTCTTTGTGCAAAGAGATTACAAAAAGCTGTGAAATGCCAAAGGATTAAATGGAATAACTAATTAAAATGACTGCAAAATAATCAGGTGTTAAGACAACCACAATTACTTAAAATACGTATATAATACAATAAAAGTAATCCAACAGACATAACTTATATTTAATCAAAATGAGACCAAATTCTGCAGGGTCCATGAACAAGATACTTCTCAAATCACGACTATATATTTTCCTCAAAGTAAAGGCAGACTAGTTACTTACAAAAATTGAGCTAAAAAAAAAAAATCAGAAAATATAAATTATGTATAATCATGGCTCTGGCCAGCTAACCTTAACCAAGTCAGAGTGAAGCTAACTTTACTCCGAGGCAATTATGGAGTATGTCATTTTACATATTTGAGTATTTCATAATATGAAGTTACTTTTGGTCTCTTTTAAGAATCAAAGTGCTTATTTTGACCATTTTAAGCTGCTCTCTTTAAAAAGAGTTTTAATTACGTGGTAACCACAATGTGGTAAGACCGATTTTTAAATGAGAAACAGAATCTCTTTAATTTCTAATTACACCTCATTTCCCCTGACTCTTTTTTAAAGAGAGGATTCTTAACGAATTGAAGGTTCTCTTCATGAGACAAGTGTCATCATGAGTTGTTAACGTTCCACGCAGGAAAATCTGAGTTTCTGCCTCAGAACTGTACTTCAGACTTGTCAGCCTCATGGTCCTGCCAGGACACATGGACCCTCTTTCCTTCAGCTATCACTGCATCTAACTACAGTGCTAAACCTGGCCAAGGCATTCACGGTCTCTGGACTAACCGTTTTTTTACCATGTAAGGCTAAATATTGATGATTTTAAAAACTGACTTCAAGTTAAATGTGGTAAAGTTTTAGAAAGCGCTGTGCTCCCTTCCAAATGCTACTAAAATTAGAATAAGGAAAAGGAAAAAACCAAAAACCCAAAGGACAAAGAATGGGCAATGAGGCTTTAGAAGCCAAAAGTCACCACATTTTGAAAGTTGCAAAGTAAAAAGAAGGCACTGAAAATTAGTGGGGCAACTATGGAATTTTAATACATGGTGTTGGGACAAGTGGGTCTTCAGATGGAAAAAAGGATACAGGACTCTTATTTCAAACTAAGCATTAAATCAATTCCAGGTGACTTCTAAGAACAAATATGAAAAGAAGAACGATGAAAGTTTTCAGAAAATAAATATGGGAGAATATCTTCATGATTTGGGGACAGGAAGGATTTTTTTTTTTTTTTTTGCTATCAAATACGATTTTAAAGAACTCAAAGCAGTCCATCATATTTACTCAGACATTTTGCTTCTTTTGCTAGTCCTTCATTTCTGCTGCTCCATGTTTTCTTCCTGTCTGAAAAGCCTCTTTTTACTATTTTTTAAAAGTGTATCTGCTGGCTATAAATACTCTTAGATCTACCTTATCTGGGAACGTCTTTATTTCACCTTTTCCCCGAACATATTTTCACTGGATATAGAATTTGCAATCGACAGATCTTTTCTTTCTGCACTGGAAAAATGTTGTACCACATCCTTCTGGCCCCCAGGGTTTCTGATGAGATAGCTAAAGTCATTTGAGTATCTTTGCCATCTATACAATGGGCCCCTTCTCTCTGGCCATTTTCAAGATTTTTTTTCTTTGTCTTTCATTTTTGGCAATCTGATTAGAATGTTTCTGGGCATGAATTTCTTTTGGTTTATCTTACCTGGGGTTCACTCAGCTTCTAGAATTGGTAGGTTTATATCTTTGCCACACTTGGGAGATTCTCTGCCACTATTTTTTCAAATATTTTTTTTCCAGCAGCACACTCCTCTTCCTCCTTCTTGGGGTCTGATGATGCAAATATGTGACCATTTGTTATTGAGCTACAAGCTCCCAAAGCTAAGTTAGCTATTTTTCAGTGTTTTTCTCTTCAGTATTCAGAATGGATATTCTCCACTGGTTGATCTTAAAGTCCACTGACTCAGACTCCTCCGTCATCTCCATTCTGCTACTACATCCACCCAGTGATGCTTTCTTAAAATTTCAGTCATTTTAAGTTTCAGTTCTAAAACATCCATGTGAGTGTTTTTACAGTTTCTATATCTTTGCTGAGTGTATTAGTTATTGCTGTGTTATAAATACGACAAACTTTGTGACTTAAGAGAACACACTATTTACAATCTTACACATTCCATCAATCAGAAGCTGGCACAGCTTAGCTGGATCCTCGACTTGGCTTCAACCGAGGTGCTGGCCAGGGCCCTACTCTCATTTGGCACTTGACTGGTGATGGAGTTCGCTTCCCTCTGTCTGTGAGACTGAGGGCCACTGATTCGCACTGGTTGTCAGCTGGAGGAAGGACTTCTTAAGACACAAAAAGCCCCAAACAAAAAGGCAAAAGATTGATATCCAGCTACATCAAATTTAAGAACTCCTACTCATCAAAAGACATCATCTGGAAAGTGAAAATATGAGTACAGAGTGGGAGAAGACTCCCGAAACACATGTAACCCAAGGACAGGTAATCCCACAAATCATAACAACTCAGTATTAAAAACAAAGGGCAAATGAACTCGAAGAGGCACTTCACAAAAGAGGAAATCCAAATGTCTAAGCAACATATGAAAAGGTGCTCAATCATATTAGTAATTAGAGGAATGCAAATTAAAACCACAACGTGATACAGCTAGATTCCCAGCCTATAAGCAAAATTTTAAACGCCTAAAAACACCAAGCGTTATTAGCAGTGCAACTATTAAAACTCCTATATACAGCTGGTGGAAATGTATTTTAGTACAAACACTTGGAAAAACTGTTCGGCATCACCTAGTAAAGGTGTATCTCTATGACTCAGCAATTCCACTCCTAGAGGTACACATCCTAGAGCTATCTGTACATGTGTGCACAGGATTTGTTTGCAAGAATGTTCTCTAAAGAACTGTTAGTGACAGCTCCAAACTGGAAACAACTCAACTGTTCCCCAGCAGAATGGACAGAATGTGGTGCATACAAACTATGTCACAGGCACAGCAATGAAACTCAACACATCATTGCTCCATACAAATCATGGCTGAATCTCATAAATCTTGCAAACACCCAGGAAAAGAAGACATGAAATGACACACAAATGAGGCCATTCATATAAAGGTCACAGTAGGCAAAACTAACAAATATATTCCATGTATCCACATAGAGATGGTAAAACTGTAAAGGAAAGCAAAGAAGAGATTATCACAAAAGTCAAAATGCATTGTGATCTGGAGAACACAGAAAGCTTCTGAGGCCTGGCAACGCTCTCGGTCTTATCTGGGTGGATAAAATGGCGTCTGTTTAAATTACTCATTAAACTGAACATGTGTGTTTCATGCACTTTTCTTCTTGCCTGTACAATTTACCATGAAAGGTGTTATCCTTCTATTCACTCTTTTGCTTCTACCTGCTCCTACGAGTACCGCTGGCCATAAGTAATGGACTACCAGTTTCTCAAGACAGCTTAGAACAGCATCCGTAGAGAATGAGACGGCAGGAATCTTCAAAGCACCTAACTGTCATTGATCTTAAACTGGCAGAAGAATTAGACATTAACCGTCAGCAGTTTACAGGCTATTTGGAAGAAGCAGAAGTAGAATACAGGTATTTGACTCATTTTAAAGCACGGTTAAATCAAAGAAACTTGAAGGCTTTACTGTGTTGCTTTCTGAAAACTCTGTACTAAAGAGTTCTGAGAGATCCCACTAGCTAGAATCCCAGTGACTAACAACATTATTCTTTTTAATGACTACTGCAAAATATCTGAACACCTGCACATGCTTGAAAAAAAATTAACTGAACATGTGTGTAACTATGGTCTGTGTATGGCTGGAGAAGGGAACTGTAACCAAGAAGACGGGTGGAAAGTCGGTATGAGGACCAATTGGTCCCCAGCTGCCTACCCCCACATCCTGCATGAAGGTGATGAGCGACAGCTGGGATGTGAACTCTCTAGAGAGGTCTACATCCTCTCTAGAGAGGATGGGAGAGACGAGGCACAGTGAAGAGTCTGCAAGAACTCTCCCCGGGTGCCTTTCAAGGCTCAGGTCCCCAGATGCTGAGGGCCAGGCTCCTCTCTCACTCCTCTGCCCCCAAACTCCAGGCCAAACAGGCGAAGGTCCTCTTTGAGGTAACTGGGCATCTCAATGGAAAAAATATACCATATACGGAGATCCTGGGGCCTCCCATGATAGTATCGTGACCCTACAGTGAGACCCACACCACAGACTCTCCACAAGCAGGGAACTTCCAATCACCTTTCATGTGCCACTAAATCAGAGACAGCTGCGGTGAGGGGACACCCGAGGAAAAGTGCTCAAGTCAAAAGCAAAGCACACGGAAGAACAGGCCAGGGAAGCAGGAGGAGGGTCGGGAGGAGGTGAAGGAAAAGGAGAGCAAGATCAGGAGAAAGAAGGAGGGCAGGAGGAAGCAGAAGGTGAGGAAGAAGAGGAACAGAAGAAGTCATGAGACAGAACTTTTCAAGACAATGATATTCTCACAGATAAATCACTGTATACATGACACAGAAATGTGCTCTGAGGGAACATGAACAGACTTCTGCAATTAAAAATTGGCAAAATTCAATACATGAGCTAGAAGAAAATGTTGAGAACATCTTGGAACTCTCTCAGGAAGGAAAAAAATCAAACAAAAGCAATGAAGAAAAGGTAGAAAACTGGAGGATCAACTAAAGAGGTCAGTGTCCGCTTAACAGGAGTCTCAGATAAAAGAACAGCAAAAAAGTGGGAGGAAGTAACCCAAGAGACAATGCAAGAAAATTTCTCAGAAATGAAGGACCAGAGAGCTAAACCCTCTTCTTCCACTTTTAATTCTACAGATAAAGTCTAAAAGTAGGGGGTAAAAATTAGAATAAAAAGTATTTTAGCTTGTCATTTAAAACTCTGAGATAATATATCAAAGCCTTAACCCTGGTTGAGCAGGAATTGGTGGTGATCCATGGAAAGGCGAGTGAACTTTTCTTTAGAAGCCTTGTAGAAGGTTCTTTAAACTATGTAGACATATTGGATACAATTAAAAATTAAATTAAAAAAACTCACTATACTGATGGGCTGAGAACAGTTAATAGCACAGCTAAAGAAATATACCACCAAGTTGAGAAAGGATGTAAATACCGATCTATCAATTTTCTGATCTTACTTCACAGCCATGTATACAATACACTAATTCTACCTTTAAGCACTAGTAACATTGCAAGTGTGGATGGTTCATCTACAGCATGGGCTACAACTATTCAAAAACAGATTTTTGAGGATACTATTGATACTTTATATGATTCTAAATCTGCCTGACTTACTAGGAATGCTCTCTAGTTTCCCAGAGTACTGTAACTCACAGGAATCCCAGGTTTCTCTTTGAAACATACTCTAAATAACAAGTTGACTTGGGAAAGACAGGCAAAACTAGAGCAATTCAGATGTGCAGAAAGTCATTTCCCTGCAGTATTTCTTTTTAAAGCACATGGTGCCTTTGTCAGCTTGGGCCACCATAAGAAAATACCACAGACTGGGTGGTTTAATAACAGACATTTGTTTTCTCACAGTTTTGAAGCGGCACGAGATCAGGGTGCTAGCATGGCCGGATTCTGGTGAGACGCCCTTCCTGGCCTGCAGGTATGGCTTTCTCATGGTGTCCTCACAGAGCAGAGAGAAAGCAAGCTCTCCCTTAGAAGGGCACTTATCAAGGCGCTAATCCCATCATGAGGGCCCCTCCCTCATGACCTCATCTAACTAACACTAATCACCTCCCAAAGGTCCCACCTCCTACTACCATCACACTGGGTGTTAGGGCTTCAACATACGAATTCAGGGGTCACACATGCAGTCCACAACACGCGGGAAAAGAAGCAAAACCGGGATATGAATGCCTGCCATCTGCCTGTGACAGGCAGCGGAACTATGAACATAAGGAGATACTACTCCTATGATTATGTTATGGGAAGTAATATGGCAAAGGTGAAGGGCTTTTTCAGATGCAATAAAACGTCCCTCATCAGGTGACTGAATTCATCAAAAGGAGAGTGCCCTGGTGAGCCTGACCTAATCAGGCAAGCTCTTTAAAAGAGAGACTGGGGTCACCCCCGAGGTCACAGAGATTCTCCTGCTGGCCTTGAAGAAACACGCTGTCATGAATGAATTCTCCCAACAACAAGGTGAACCTGGAAGATGATCCTGAGCCTCAGTTGAGACCACAGTCCCAACCAACACCTGACTGAGGTCTTGTGGAACCCTGAGCAGAGGACCACAAAAAGTCATGCCCAGACTCCTGACCCACAGAAACTGTGAGATAGTAAATGTAGGAACATATGTGGTAAGCTGCCGTTTGTGTTAATTTGTTGTGCTGCACAGAAAACTAATACACTGCCGTGACGATCTTACCTGAGAGACAAGGTCTAAACATGATTCAGACAGATGGTAAAAGATGGGAAGTTAAATATAGCTCTTTAGATATCTAAATAACCACAAATTTACCTTCCAAACTAATTCTGCTTATTGTTTGAAAAGATAAGAGTACTGAAACACAATCAAATTCTTGCCATCTAACAAACCCATTAGCTAATATCTCATGAACTGCTTTATGTTTGTTTCCTAATCATCTTTCATGTTAGCTTACCCCAGCCTTTCTGCCAAGTACATGGAATAAGACAAGGTCAGATATGTAAGTCCACAAATATTAAAGCCTAAATATTTCAAGTTCAAGTTCCCAGAAGGGAAAAGCGGAAGGCAAAACTACATTCTCATCACTTTTCCCACCTTTCGACTTAAATCTTAAAATTTTTAGAATACAGCAGCCATACTGGAAAAAAAAAAAAATCCCAATTCCAAGCCCACTATCAAACAACAAAAACAATAACTTCCACTAAGATGGACCCTAAGGGTCCACACCACCTGGTACCCATGCCCTTGTAAAATCCCCTCTCTGTAAGTGTGTGCTGATCTACTGACTCACTTTGAATGAAAAGAACATGGCAGAGGCAACAGGCACCACTTCCAACATCATTTTATAAAGGGACCAGAGCCTCCACGTGGGCTCTCTCTGACTGCTTGCCCTGGGGAAGGCAGCTGAATGCTGTGAAGCAGCCGCATGGAGAGGCCCATGTGCTGAGGAACCAAGCCTGCCAATAACCACAAATTCCCCTTCCCCAGCCACATCAAGCCTTCAGATGAAATCACAGCCCTGGCCGACAGTTAGCAAGCTCAGGAGAGATCTTGAACAGAGGCACCCAGCTAAGTCACATCCAGAGTCCCAACTCACAGAAACTGTAAAATAACAAATGTTTGTTGTTTTAAAGCATGAAGCTTTGAGGTGATCTGTTATATGGCAATAGGTAACTAATACCATACCATGAAATGTAAGGTAAAAACGTAAAATGCTTTGAGGTGATAGTACAAAAAGAAAAAAATTCAATAAAAAGATAAAAGCTCCAACCTTAAGCACTCTTCCTGAAAGACCAATAATTTCACCATCTTTTGGCTCTACCACTGTAGCAGTGTTCACATCACCACTTCCTGTTGTGTCAATGATATCAATGATTTTCGGTCTTCCATCAGTTGTAACCTGAAAATTAAGAGACAATTAAAATATGAATTATAGATTTTAGTTTTTATCCTTAAAGCAATGCCAGCTCCCGTACGTGTGTGTGTGCATGCACATGTACCCATAACTAAAATATCCTATAAAATCTGCATTCATTTTAAAAAGAGAACTGAAGTTTTAAGCCAAAAGCCTGACAGATACTAACAAGAAGATTTAGTTACAGAAAACAGCACAGAATCCTTCAAGTGGTTTCATGTGTTCAGGTAGATACTTCTTGGGCACCTACCACAGGCCACACTCTGTTAGGTGTCGGGAATACAGCAATGATCAGTACACAAAATTCCTGACCTCACACACTCTGTGTTACATGGACTCAATCAACAAGTCAAATATATAACACGTCACATGGTAATCACTACTAGGAAGAAAATCAAGCAGGGAAAGGAGACAGGTGGTATGGGGCTTTCAATACTAATTAGGCTGGTCAAGAAAGGTATCACTGAGAAGGTTAACATTTGAGAAAAGGTCTGAAGAAAGTGAGTTTTTGGTTGGACAAAACTTTAAGGGGAAAATGTTTAATAACATTTCATTATTGGAGGTTACACTAACACTCAAACTTCTTAAATCAAGTTCAAACTTAGCACTCAAACTTGTCTCTCCCCAGGCCTTGCCATCTCGGGAAGCCAACACACACCCAGCTGCTCAAGCCAGAAACTTACAGAGTCCTCAGATTCTTTAGTTTACTCCTCACAACATATCTCTCAGGAAGTCCTCTTCCTTCTACCTCTAAAGTACAGTTCAGACCCACCTTCCCTTGATTCTTCACTACTGGTGTCCTGAACCTCTCCACCACCACCACTGCCTGCTCATACGCAATGCTGGCTCCCAGGAGGCCCTCCACAAGCAACAGCAAAGCCAGTCGGGTTGTGGCAGTCCTCCACTGAACACCCTCAGTGGACTCACAGACATCGGGAGCGGACCGTGCCAAGGGTGCCAGTCACTCCCGCCTCTGACCACCTGGTCTCCTTTCAACTCCTTGGACACGGCCACCTTCCTCCTGCCTCGTGACTTTCTGCGCCAGGTCCTTCTGCTGGGAATTCTCTGTTTCTTCAGTTGTTCCACAGGTATCCCAGTCTCACCTTTCCATTTTCTAGTAAAATACCGCCCCCTTCAGAAAGGCCTCCCTGATGATCTCATTTACGTGCTCGTCATCCTAAGCCTGATTACTTTCTCACTGTACCTTGTTTCCTTCACAGAACTTAACTCAATTCGTAATTACTGTTTGTGACTCTTTACCTGTTTGCACTATCAGAAGATAAGCTCCATAAGGGCAACGGCTATGTCTATTTTATTCACCAAACTACCCCAAACCTAGCAGTGCCTGTTAGGTACTCAAGGCATATGGGATTGTTGGATGGCCTGACACAAATTACTTAGCATTAAGATTGATTTTCCTCAGCTGTGGTTTCTTGGCCAGCCCCAGACTTTCATTTGGGCCATGCTGACTGCTACAGCTAACAGTAATACTGAATATCCTTATTGCCTTTGTGGGAAAAACTATTTTGGGGCTCTTTCTGGGCTAGCTTTGCAAAGGGAATTTGCAGCATTCAAGATATACATGCTGAGTTACCAGCAGGAATCAGGTGTGGAGACACAAAAAAGACAGAAAAATGAAGACCCCCCCCCCAAGAGAGAAACAGGAATGTAAAAAAATGCTTATAGTGTGACAAGAGTACAGCCTTCAGATTCCTTTTCCACCCGGAGAATTCCCCCTCTTTAGGACGAAGTGTAGTGTCCATAACTAGGAGTCTTTCTGGTCTCACACCCTCCTCCCCAACACCAACTGCAGTGTCCTCAGAGCTCTGCAGTTAGGGTGCACCCGAAAGGAGGGGGGGAATTCACTATGTGGAGGAAACAAACACACTTTTTTTTTGACAAGGCAAAACTAGGGGGTGGCTGGTGGATCCCGGATCTCACTCCAATCATCGACCAACGGGGGGCTGACAGCTCTGTCAGGGGCCGCACAGCTGTTATTTTTATGTATGGTAATTCATCAGCTGGATGTTCATTTCTGGGGGGGCTGTCTATACTAGTAATAAGTATTCTAACATACTGAGAAGGCTCAAAATCATAATTAAACAAAAATCACTGCAGAAATCATACCAAACCCTGATAAAATTATGATAAAACTTAAATCAGGGGCTTCCCTGGAGGCACGTGGTTAAGAATCCACCTGTTAATGCAGGGGACATGGGTTCGAGCCCTGGTCCGGGAAGATCCCACATGCCGCAGAGCAACTAAGCCCATGCACCAAAACTACTGAGTCCGCAAGCCACAACTACTGAGCCCACGTGCCACAACTACCGAGCCCATGTGCCACAACTACTGAAGCCCATGTGCCACAACTACTGAAGCCCGTGCACCTAGAGCCCGCGCTCCGCAATGAAGAGCAGCCTGCACTCGCCACAATTAGAGAAAGCCCACGCACAGCAACGAGGACCCAATGCAGCCAAAAATAAATACATATATAAATAAATTTATTTAAAAAAAAAACCAAATCAGACACTGATTGTGAAGGGACTGGCTAGTATCTTTAAGAATAAAATAAAATGAAAATAAAGGAATGAAGAAAAATATAAGAAAATCTAACAAAAATAGAAGCCACTAAGAGGAAGTTAATACTCTCCTATAAAGTTAAAACTAGCCAGATCATGTACTAAGACCATAAGCAAATAATCTATTTTAAAATGTATTCCAAATAAGAACATAATTTGAAAGCTACACCACAGCCCTAAGAACACAAACCATTTGTCTTCGCTTTCTCGTTCAATGACCAAGCAACTTCGGTGACTTGAGATTGAGAATCACAAGAGATCACTAACAAGTCAGACACGGATCCCTCTCATTAGAAACCTCATTATGAGTGTAAGCAAAGGAAGAAAGCCTAACGGGATTTAGTGGTTTATTTACCATCTACAACTGCCACAAGCTTTACTCACTAGGATCTCTCTCTCTCTCTCTCATTAAAAATTCTCATACATGCAGTTACTCCTTCCTTCAACCATTAGGTAAAGGGAACCACTCCACTGGAGATAAGAAGATACAAGAGGGAGTTTAGGGTTAGGAAGGACAGGTTTTAAAAAGGCAAATCAGCTGAGAATTTTGCAGAGGCGCTCTGGGAGGAGGCCAGGAAACTGAACTGCTAACACTGAAACTCTATCCCTCATCTTTGAGGACGGGGAGGGGGTACCATGGGCCTGAAGGCACAGTTACTATGAGGAGAGCTAAGGTGATAAGCCCTGGGAACGGGGTGGGAGACTGAGATGCTTACTGGGCGCCACTGGCCGAACAGAACAGAAATGGCCCAAAGATATTCTCCCCGAACATCAAGAATCTACGTTACTTTGCGTCTCCACTGAAACAGTTACAGTGCAGTTGGTGAGGGTTTGTAGAGGACTGGAACAAAAGGGGGAAGGTTCGCAAACTATCCTGCACAAGCCAAAGTGAACGTATAAGCATCCACTTGAAATTTCAGGGAAGATACTTAAAATACTCCTTTAAGCAAAGAATGGTATGTTATAAACAAACACTATTAAATGTTATTCTAAGAACATAATGATGAATGAATAAGACAGGCTTTGCTTTCAGAAAGCTTACAATCCAATTGGGAAGACAAATGAGAAAAGAGAACAGGACTTCCCTGGTGGCACAGTGGTTTAGAATCCGCCTGCCAAAGCAGGCGACACAGGTTCGAGCCCTGGTCCAGGAAGATCCCACATGCCGTGGAGTAACTAAGCCCGTGCGCCGCAACTACTGAGCCCGTGTGCTGCAACTACTGAAGCCCACGTACCTAGAGCCCGTGCTCCACAACAAGAGAAGCCACTGCAATGAGAAGCCCGCACACCACAAGGAAGAGTAGCCCCCGCTCACCGCAACTAGAGAAAGCCCGCATGCAGCAACGAAGACCCAACACAGCCAAATAAATAAATAAATTTATTTAAAAAAAAAAAGAGAACAGCAATATAGGACAATAAATAATAATGATAAGGACAGTGTCTAGGAAAGCATGTAAGAACACAAAAGCCAGCTTGGGGGAATCAGGAAAGGCTAACTGAAAGGGAGGTAATAAAACTTAAATTAATAGAGAGCACCCACTATTAGTAACCAAGTACATACCTATGATAACTTCCTTACTGTACTCCATTATATTTTAGTGAAGGTAAAATTAGAAAGACTTTTACAGGACTACTTCCTCCTTCCCAAACTGTTTTTTTTCCCATGAGGAAATTGTGGACATTATCACATATATACATTTTTTTTCCATTCAACACAAAATGTTACAAGCACATTTCATACAAAATGAATTTGGATATATGCTTTCAAGGAATTTTAACTGAACCAGGAAAAAGGTATATAAGCCGATATACTAAAATGAAACATTTTAGGGAATTCCCTGGCAGTCCAGTGGTTAGGACTCCGTGCTTTCACTGCTGAGGGCCTGAGTGCAGCCAAAAAAAAAAAAGTTTTTTTAAGTGCTATAGGATATGAAAAAATTGCTATGAGAGCAAACTGAATAACTGTCACCAGGGACTGGGCCTTACTCCTCTTTGAACCCCCAGGTCCTAACACAGCGGTTGGCACACACACATAAATACACAGTGGGGGGCTGAATTAATATCACTAGATAACCCCAAAGGTAACAGGTGAAGGCCCAGCTGGTCTTAAGTGATTAAGTAGGTGTTTACAGGTGATTGTAGAAGGCCTGCAGGCAGATTAAACCCCACATGCAAAGGCATGTGTTGGGGAAAGACCTGGAACATCTGGGTGAGAGCAAAGCTGTGAAATGCTGTTGGTGGAAGCACAGGCGGGGTGCTTCAATGGTGGGCGGAGTGGATGTGGACAGAAGAAGTGGTGGGATGAGAACCAAGGCTACGCAAAGAGCTGGAGCTGAATGGCAAAGAGCTGTGCAAAGTTCAAATCTGGGGGTTTCAACGCAAAGACAACTGGGATGCCCAAATAGTTCTGTTTTATATTAAGCAAAGGTGTGATGGGTTGTTTTGTTTTGTTTTGTTTTTTAAGGAAAGTAACTTTGGCCATGTGAAGGGTGACCAATGGCAGCCAGGAGACCCGCTGGCTACCATGGGTTTATTTCCAGGTCCAGTCCAAGCCCCATCTCTTGTCCGCGAAGCCTGATTGCTCCAGCTCTCACTGGTCCCCTGATCAACTTCTGTTAACAGTTATCTGCAGGACTACATCATCTCTTAACGCAGAATGTTAGGGACCTGGCAGGTGCCTGAATATTTGCTGAGGAAAAGACTTAACCATTTATTTAATTACTCCTCCTCTCATGCTGGCCACCCTCTACATTTAATGAAGCCTACACGCTATCACAAGAGAACTGGGCCCAAGGCCGTCACCAAAGAATGAGACTAGAATGGGACTCCCACTGTGTTCCTGAAAACTCTCCCTTGCACCCCTAGTCCCCTACTCAGACACCATCTGCCTTTCCAAATGTCCAGTTCAACCTCCTCTTCCCATTTCACTCTTTCCTTCCACTTTATTTCTATCCACCGTCTCATCTTAATGATGTATACACAGATCTACAAGATACATTTGTTAAAGGTAAAGGGGGGAAAAAAACCTTAAAAATTCACTCATGTTTGCAAGCCACCTTAGTGAACTTCTTTCAGATGGCCATGTTTAGGTCAATCTCTCAGAGTTCAAGTTGTTAGAAGATAAGAGTTATGTTTTCATTTTACTTCAAATATGTTGTTGCTCAAACATTTATTATTACATGCACATAATATCTAATGCGTATTCATCCTTCAGAGAGATGGTGATTCAAGATCCAGCATAAACTCCCTCTACTAAATAGCCTTGCTTAAAAAAATCAGTGTTTAACACTTTCCATGAGCACTTTAAGAAGTCACATGTAATTAATCACCTCAATTTTCAGAGCAACACTGTGGGATGAGAATTACTGCTACTTTATAGAGAGAGTAATGGAATTATTTGATAAGCAGGTCCGGGAAATTCTACAAAAGCATTTTTACTGAGACATTACTCCTCCAAACTCTCCTGATCCCCTTATTATCCGGACAAAAGGGCCAGTGACCACTTACTCCAGCTGTTCTCCTCCCACTTATCCCTACAAAAAGTAAACACACACCACACCAGAATGGAAACCATTACTGCACTGTAATGAAGCCTCAATGAGGTGATAGCTGTCACTGCTGTACATCTTCCGAGCTCTTAAGAAAACTGGACAACCAGAGCTACCAGGAGGGAACGCGTCACCTGCTCCTCCCTGATGCACCAGAGCTGCCTGGCAGGGCCACCATGAGGGGTCCTGCGCTCCAGAGTGCTGCTGAAGAATGAACAGGAGGGAGCAACGTTCCCAGAGGGATTCTCTACAGAGTCGGCCGGACTGGGAACCGGACTGGTTCCCTCCCCACCCCCCACCCCACCCCCGGCATTACATCCTAACTTCCAAAATGCTACCTCAGTTATACGAGAGCACAATAAGGGATGCAGGGGAGGGAGAGGCACGGGGGAGGAGAATTATTAAACTTCAGGGTTTTAAGAAATACAGGGGAAAGGCTGATACAAGGAAGAGATCAGCGTACAGGAGGATTAGGTTAGACATTTGGGAGATGAGTCTTGAAACTGTGAAATTGTTTATTGCTGGGTTTCGGTGTAAGGCTCAGGCTACTAAATTTACAAAAGTCAAACTTTGAAGACTTTAATGAGAATGCTTTCAACAGAGAGACACATTTTAAAAAATTACCTTTCGGCATGGTACCCTGATCTAACGATTTCACAGGTGGCTAGGGCAAAACAAAATAACTTTAAAAAATCATGAAGTATGTTGTCTTACATTTTGAGGCTGAAAAAAAAATACGGAAGGATAATTTAATGCAGTCTGAAGAGTTCGCCAAAAACAAAGTTGGGTTCTTCTTTATATCAAAGACTAAGCCATGCGTTTCACTGACCCTAACAAGTACACTGCGGAAGAGGGTTAAAAATAGAATACATAAAACTACCAGAGGAAACAATTCCGGAAGTTGACCGAGTTATCTTCTTGAAAGCCGGCTTTCGTGTTTCAAGATAAACTATTCCTCCCCAAACCAAACCTCCCGAACGACAGCAATAAAAATGAAGTTCTGATAGGTCATTTGCCCCTTTCCTGTTTCCTTCCCACCCCCCGCTCCCATGAATAACAAAACAGTAAAATCCTCCTTTGCAAATAACAGGCACCCGCCGGTTGGTGCCCAAGACACGAGGCACCCGCGGAAGAAGGCGGTGTGCTGGGCAGAAGCCCGAGGGCCCGGGCCTGGAGGCGCCTGTGTAGGAAGGGGCTTCCTGGGCGACCGGCGGCCCCGGGCGCCCCGACCAGCCGCTTTTGTCTGGGCCGGGATCAGGGCCCAGCCGGGGCGCCCGGCCGCCGGCCCCTCGCCCCCCGCCCCCCGTCGGGCCCTCCGCCTCCTCCCGGCGGCTCCCCCTCGGCCGCAGAGCGGGCTTCGGCCTGCGAGGCTCCGACGCCGCGTCCCCTCCGCGTTCCCGGCCCGGTGGCCGGCCGCCCGCGCCCCCGCGCCCGGGCCCTCGGCGGCTGCCGCACCTGCATGCCCGGAGCCCCGGGGTCGACCCCCGTGTCCAGGACGGCGATAAGCACCCCCCGACCGTCATACTCCGGGTAGCGGCAGAGGAAGGACGCGGCCCCAGTCTCTTTCTTCGGGAGGAGGCCGTGGAAAGGGAAGGGTTCTTCGTTCGCTGCGGTGGCCATGGACGCAAGCTGGAAGGCGAAGAAGAGGCAAACTGCCAGGTTGCGCGCGGACGAGCGACGCGAGGACACCCGGGCGGCCGCGGGCCTGGGCGGGGGCGAGGGGCGGGGCCAGCCACCGGCCAATCCAGGCCCGCCAGGGAGAGGCGGCCAATCGCGCGCTGCTACGTAAGCCAACGGTGCCGCTCTCTGGAGCTGGGCCCGAGTGTTGCCCGGGCCGCAGAGAAGGAGGTGGAGTTGGAGGCGTTGTTGGAGGCTTCAGTTCTCGAACCTGGGGTCTTAAAGAGACTCGAGTTTGGGATTTTTAGGGGACGGCCGGCTCCCAAGCAAAGGGTCCGCATGTCCCGGGCCGAAACACTCCTCCGGGAACGGGAAAGGAAATGGGCTGCCAGTCTGTTGTAACAGGTACCTCCCGCTGGCAAGCGATGGTTTCCGAACTTGTGGTTGTGGACTAAACTTTTTGGTCAGCTGCTGCAGGATCCCCGGTTGCCCCGAGGAAAGGGAGCCAACTCACGCTCGCTAAACCCCTAGGAGTGTGGATTTTGGCGAAATGCCGGTACAAAAATTTTTGAGAGGGAGTTCTTTGATTCAGTGGTGTAGGGATTGTGTTCCCCTTTCTCGAGTGTGTCCCTTTGATGGGGGGATGGGGGGGCGTATAGGGTGTGGATGGGCCAGAGCTGCCATCAGCAGGAAGTGGGTTGTAGGCCGTTCAGTCGTCCTCGTAGCCAGTAACAAATACCAGCCTGAAGTGAGCCCCTCCTATCCTCATTGCTCACCCTGGGCTTCCGGGATTTCTGAAAAACATTCTTTTTTTTTTTTCTCACTCTCTCTTTAAATTGATGTTTCTGGTTGGTCCTGAAGGTTCTCCACTCAATTATCGAGCCAAAATTTGCAGTTTTTCAGATTAACAGTGGCGGCTATCAATTGCTCCGTGCTGCACTAGGGGCCCTTAATGATCTTTCTGTCTGTATTCTTGCCAGGGTAATCTTAGTGTTTTGTGTGGATGTGCCAGCGACCCCTTTGGCAATCTGGCGGGGCTTATGGACACCTCAGAACAATTTTAAACTCATAAAATTTAATATATAGAATTACTCCAGAAATTATGTTGAAATAGTTATCAAAATATGAAAACCAACTTTTTTATATAGCAAGTTTTATACATATAATTATATGTATGCTTCTGTGCATGAAATAACAGGAGCTAGCACCAAATCTAATAAGCTCCCATAATTTCAAAATAGTAAAGAGCGTAAATAGTATTTTGACACACCTGTAATGTACTGTGGTAAACATTTTTATTGGTGAAACAGTAACAAACAGTAACTGCTGATACCACTCTGGTTATTACCTACATCTATAATTGAAGGGAATATTTAATTAAAAGGTTAGTGGAAGTAAGGATGTATATTTTTTTTCCTACTCAAGTTTTTGAACCCCATCAGATTCTATCATGGACTCCAGGTTAAGAATGCTTGGTGTAAAGGGAAATTCTATGTACACCAGTTTCCAATCCATAGGATTGGGAGATTCTCCACTAAATCTCAAAAATCACTGTAATGGCTGTGCAATTTCTTTGAATTGATTACTTGTCCATTTCTTCTATTCCATAAATCTTAGAGAAGCATATTCTCTTTAGTGGAGAGGAAATGGAGAATAGTTAATGTTTTCTTTCCTACTCCCAACTGTGTTTATGTTACCTCTAGAAAAGGGCTTAAAATTAATGGTAAAGAAAAGACATACAGAAGATATTCAAATAGAACATGTAGTGACAGAATGGAATAGCTTCCAGTTTCAAAGGAACCGGTAGTCCAGTTGCTTCATTTTACAAATGAGGAGCAAAGGTATACAGGTTTACTGGCTGCCACGGGTTATGAAATGGAGTTAGTGAAAAAGCTGGATTTCTGTTCTCATAGTCTGCCCCCAGTATTTTCTACCACACCTGTTGTGCTCTCCGACCAGAGTGTCATCCAGTGAATGGATGGTGAATGAACTGTTCATTGTGAAACCAAAGTGGCAGACTTTTTATTAGACTCCTATAACAATGTTCTTTAAAAAAAAAAATTTTTTTTTTACGGCTCCCATAAAAATGTTTTAGAAAAATTACATACCCTCTTGTATAGTTTTAATATAACTTTTGAAATTTGTCATCATACGTTCAAGAAATTATAAAGGATGTGATATCTGGCATTTTATAAATATTGACATTCTTTAATGAAACCTCTACATCATTCATTTAAATATAGCCAGTTGAATGTTACTCTTTGATATCTGCCATTCTATTTATATACCTGAACATATTCCATTTAAAATCAGATATTCGACATCACTATTTCTTCTTGAAATTTTATTAACATTCTACACAGAATTTTATCCTAATGTAATTTACATTTATGATGGAAAGTCCTATTGATCATTTATTATTATCTGCAACAAAAATATGTATGTTAATATTTAATTTAAAATTTTTTCCTGGGATCAAAGTGTTAAAATTTTCCTTTTGGATTATCTTTCAATTACTGGAAAGTTGATCAAAATGACATAAATAAATCTTAAGCTTTGATAAATATTTGATTAAGATAAAAATTACAGAACAAAAAGAAAATTTTTATTGAAAATGCAGTTCTTAAAAAGATGCATGAGAGGCATGTTTCGGGGCTTTGATGAAAGGTTTTGCTGACAGTTTTTCAAATCGTCCCTTTATTTGATGCCCAAGAAGCTATTTCACCTGAAGGTGATGCACGATAGTAAGATGCCTTTTTCTAGGAAGCTGGAGACCCAGCTGTGAAACAGGTGCGAAGGGGAGGCGATATGTCCTCCCATCACAGGCACGTCTTCAAGCAGATAAGTTTGGAAAAGAGTAGATAGGACATGTAAGCCTCTGGAAATTGATCATATTGAAATTATCCATGGCTTTAAATCACAGTTTGAAGACCACTGTTTTATAAAACCCCCGAAATCACTTTAAGTCAATAAGAAGTCATTTACTCTGTCTTCAAGCCACAGTATTCTCCACATTCTGCGTTTACACCTCCTCCTCTCTGGATTTAATGACATTGCCAGCTAAGGGAACGCTCTCAATGCCAAGTCCGTTTGTGCAACTTGACAAACAGTTTGACAGTTCATTGGCTTTAAGAAGAAAACAATGAAGATACAGATAAATACAACTAGGGCTTAGGAATGGGGAGGAGGGGGAGGAAGGGGTGTCAGGACACAACGGGGTCAGCGGACCGGGGCATCCTATGTGGGGTAAAGTAACAGGCTGGACGCACGCACCCTCCCACACAGCATTGTTCGGAGCGGGAAGGGCAGAGCAGGGTGTTCCCGAGGGCCACCTCCCTTCCCCGTCACCTGCCGGGTGGGAGGCTGCGCGCCAGTGCAGAGGTGTGGGCAAAGGTATCGCTTCCCATGAGTCACTTTCTTTGTAGCTATTGCGGCACCGTATCATTTAGAGAATATTCTTTAATCAAGTATCCGAAACTGCGCAGAGATTGTGAAAGCGTCATCGTGTCCCAGATGCCGGGCGTAGAAATCCTGCGCAGCGTTAGCAGCGAGGCCACTCCTCCCGTGGCGGCTCCCAGGCGGTGATGCAGGGAAGTAGGAACGCTAGGGCCGAGCCGTTCCTGGGAGATGAGGAGCTTCCGTGACAGCAGATTTGGGCTGGCAGACTCCCCTCCGGCTTTGCCAAGCCTCCCCTAGGCTGCGTGGCACCCAGCCTTTGCTTTTCTCTTCTTTTCTCAGGGTCTAACTTGCCTCGCGGCTTGATGGCCCTCCCAGCCTTTGGTGGACCCTTGACTATTTTACCTTACAGAGGCATTTCCCCCTATAGAATCCTTGCTCCTTTAAGCCAGTCTTGGCACTTGCTTGTCGGAGGACCCGGACTAAACTAGCTCACACCAAACTGAGATTCAGGTGCTTCAAACTTCACCACTGCTGCCCCCTGGAGGCCAAGGCCGTTATTACCATTCCTATCGAATATGCCTGCTTCCTAGACATTCTCCAGTGCAAAGCCAGATGAACAAAGGTATTTGGCAAAGCTTTAAATCACATGCCTGCGTTTAGCTGTAAAGGAGGCTGGGAGATTAACTTCTGACTTCTTGCATGGGTAGGCAGGACTGATAATGTGGGAAATTCTATAAACATAGAAAGGGCTTTCAAAAGATGCCTCTTAATTCAAAAGATTTGTTAATTATACCGAATAGCCACTTTGCCAACATATATATATCTATAATATATCCATTTAGCCTTAAGACTTACATGATTCTAAATACTTTAGATTATGCTTGCTATCCTCTCACTTTCTGTTCTTTCTACCTCCAAACTAAATTAAGCATTATAACACAGTTCCAGGTCCTTGAACCTTCAATAATAAAATGATAAACTAGGCAATTTGGACCAAGACTCCTGCTGACAGTAATCAGAAAAACTGGACAACACGTGAAAAAGTATAGTCATCGGCAAAAGAGGGCTAACAGTGTGGTGAAGAATTTCTGGAGTGGATATAAACTCAGAAACTTGAGCCTAATGTTTAGGACAGCCTTGCCTTTCAGGGCAAAGGGAAGTGGGGAGAAAATCCTGAAAAATTAGAAAAGTGAAGGCCAGTGCTCACTTCAGCACACAAACTAAAATTGGAATGATACAGAGACAGTTAGCACGGCCCCTGTGCAAGGATGACACACAAATTCTTGAAGTGTTCCATATTTTTTACCTAAATGGGAAGGAAATCCAAAAAAGAGGGGACATATGTATACGTATAGCTGATTCACTTTGCTGTACAGCAGAAACTAACACAACTTTGTAAAGCAACTATACTCCAATAAAAAAATAAAAATAAAAAAGTGAAGGCCATGAGCCAGTGAGGTGGGCCTTGTCAGATGGCCATTCATGTCTAACCAGTGCAAAAGTTGGTATTGGCAGGTGGATGAGAGCTGGCTTTAGAAATCCAGAGATCTGAGCTTTAGTCCTAGCTCTCTTGGTTTGTCATTTTTAAACAAGGCAGTGAACCTCTCTGGACCTCTGTTTCCTTGTTTGCATCGCAAAGAGTTAATGGAACTTCTTTGGAAGCTATGGGGGGTGGGGGAGGGATTTGAATCAATTTCAAAACAGTACGTTTTATGGTCAGTTAATATTAAAAAAGTTTCAAAATATCCCCCAGGGCAGAGAAAGGTCATGTGCGCTTAGCATACTAAGGCTAGTGTTGTCAGTTCACGAGAAAGAGTCAATGTTATATAAATATGAGAAGTGTGAATTTTTCACCTAGCAAAGATAGGTGCCTCCCAAGCCACAGTAGAAGTCTCTCACCGCTTTCCTCTCGTCTGTGGAACCAGAGCTGCCCTTTCTCCCTTCCTGACAGCTCTGACCAGCTTTCCTTAGGAGCAGAGGTCATCCCTTCCTTCTACAGAATCCGTAGAAAGTGGGCAGAATAGCAAATCCATTGGCTTCCAGAGGACATTGGAGCTGGTAGACTTACAGACACATGAAAAACGTGGTGGATGGGGCTTGATTATTTGTGTACGTCGGGATGGTGTGTCCTGGGATAAGCACGGGGAGGGCTTAGGCAGAGAGGCTGCCCTCCACGCAAAGCACAAGCAGATGAGGGGCTCAGCCGTGGTTGGCCACAGGCGCAAGTCCGTGCCCCTCTCTGCAGCCTTCCCCAGCTGCGTTCACTGCCATCTTCAGTAAAACACCGATTGCCGAACACCTGACTGTCAGTCCAGGCTCTGCTGTGGCAGCATGAAAGCCCACATTTCAGTGCTATAAAGACAGTTTTCCGCCGTGCTCCGTCTCCACTCCAGCTCCACGGCGGGCTCTGCTCCAAGTTCCACCCAGTCTTGGAGTCAGGCTGGAAGAGCTGGCAGTCTCTGGAATGTTCCTGGTCACCACAGCAGGAAAGTGAGAACATGGGGAAACGTGCACTTCATCTTAAAGCTTCCGTCACTCTGCTCACACACCACCGGTTACGGCAAATCCCAGGGTCATGGCCACGTTCAAGGGGGAAGAGAAACGCAGTTCTATCGTGGGCCCAAGGGAACAATAACTGGGATATTTGAAGTGTCCTAATTACTACCAGAACCTCATTGATGTTCAAGACGTCTTCACTGTAGTGAAAGATTGGTTATGTGAAACCCCAAACAGAGGTGCTCCTCTCTCCCAAGGTCAGCATCCCGTATGAACTGCCAGCCAGACAGTGAGGACACCTATTCCTGGATGGCCACCTACGGGGAGGCACAGGATGGCAAATACTCCAGGTCGTCTCAGGGGAGCGAGAAATACATCTTAGGGTTCGGAAATAGAACATTCAGTTAGGGAGTTTGGGATTGACAGGTACGCACTGCTGTATTTAAAATGGATAACCAACAAGGACCTACTCTATAGCACAGGGAACTCTGCTCAGTACTCTGTAATAATCCAGATGGGAAAAGAATTTGAAAAAGAATAGATATATGTATATGTATAACTGAATCACTTTGCTGTACACCTGAAACTAACACAACATTGTTAGTCAACGATACTCTGATATAAAATAAAAAGTTAAAAAAAAAAGAAATAGAAGGGGTAGATTATGACTGCTAAGCTCAGATGGTTCTATCCCTCCAACTACATACCACCTAGCACAGGAGTGCTCGATAAATTGTTAAACTACACCAGGTCCTCCTTGGGTAAAGAATTGTTCTGAAATAGCCAATTGCTTCTTACATGGCTTCTAATACAGAATAAGTTCTCAACCTTTGTGTATTAGCCTAATTTAATCTTCAAATGTGCACACTATTTGGTTATTACTGATTGCATTGTCTCTCGGGCTCTATTTTTTTTTGGTTCTGATAAGTGAGAAAAGAAAATAATAGAAAACTAGAGTAACCTTATGGTTTCTACTACCATGGATAAATAGGAATGCCCAAGAAACATCTCAACTTGAAGAGTGTAAAATTCTCTAGACTTCTTTGTATTGTGTATCTTTGCAGAGATGTTGCATGCATAGAAAGAATATGTGTGTATGTATGTGTACATATACTCTATGACTCTGTATACGTATGTATGTATGCATACATAAATGTGTAAATGTGTGTGAAAAAATATATGATTCCTCTCTCCTTTTTTATATAAATGGTAACATACTGCACTGTCCTGTACCTTGTTTTTTTTTTCATTTTACACTATTTCCTGATGAATATTAGGACAGAGAATTATTTCTCTTTCTTCTTAATAGCTTCATACTATTCCTTTGCTTGTGTCATCATTTATTTAACATGTGAGTTAGTTTTATTTTTGGCTGCCTTGGGTCCTTGTTGCTGCATGCGGGCTTTCTCTAGTTGTGGCGAGCAGGGGCTACTCTTCATTGCGGTGCGTGGGCTTCTTCTCATTGCGGTGGCTTCTTCTTTCTCTAGTTGCGGCTCACGGGCTCTAGAGCGCAGGCTCAGTAGTTGTGCCACACGAGCTTAGTTGCTTCACGGCATGTGGGATCTTCCTGGACCAGGGCTCGAACCCATGTCCCTTGCATTGGCAGGCAGATTCTTAACCACTGCGCCACCAGGGAAGTCCCAAGTAAGTTAGTTTTTAAATCTCTTGTTTTTGAAATTGGAAATGGGTACTTCCTTGCCAGTACAATTGTTTCTAAAATGTAAACGTTTCAGGCCATAAAAATCTTCAGGGGGGTGGGATGAATTGGGAGATTGGGACTGACATATATACTACTATGTATAAAATAGATAACTAATGAGAACCTGCTGTATAGCACAGGGAACTACCCAATGTTCTGTGGTGACCTAAATGGGAAGGAAATCCAAAAAGGAGGGGATATACGTATATGTATAGCTGATTCACTCTGCTGTACAGTAGAAACTAACACAACATTGTAAAGCAACTCTACTCCAATAAAAATATTTTTTAAAAATCTTCAGTTCCTTTAGTTCTGACAAAGTCAAATTTCCATGCATAGCTATAGAAGTCTCACTCCTATCCTTGGAGGACTTCAGCCCCCAGTCCCTGCTAAGTGGGCAGGAAGGATATACCCCACCTCCTTTCTGGCTGTAGGTGATGGGACCAGGAGTTGTTCTTATCCTGAGGCAGATGAAAGAGCCCATGGGCATGTAGTGTGCGGTGGAGCGTTTGAGTGAGGTTCTTGAAAGCTGGATCCTCGGGGCCCGCTGCTGGGGGACTGAGAGCCCTCTTTAATCCAGAACTGCTCTATTCTCAGACAAGCCCTGGCGCACCGAGCCGCTGCTTTTGGTTTGATTCGTGATCCCTCCGTATCCTTATATTAAACATTCTTATTTGATAAGCTTTGGAATTTTCTCTTCCTTAATCAAAAGAGCTTTACCTAGAACAGAGCATATGGTGCTTATTTTGTTTCACCCATTCCTGATGTGTACTAGTTAGCAAACACACACTCCCACTGAATTCCGTGACAGTAAATCACACTTATGTGGACAGACATGAATTAAATTGTGCAATGCAGGAATTGTCCCCGGGTAGTTCCTGCCCTCTGTGCTTTCACTGTAGGAAGCATCTCAGCGCTGTGGGTCTCTCCACGAGATGGGCACAGGCCGGGATCTTCCCAGCCACTGTGGCTGTTTCTACTTGCAGTACCTGCGTGGGATTTCCTAAGTCCCATCCACCTGCGCGAACTTGGAGTGCCAGAAAAACATGTTAGGCTTTGGATTCCAGTGAAAGCCTAATCCTGGTGATGATCCTGAGTATCCTGACTTGATGGAGAGAGAGGCAGAGAATATGCGAGTAAAAGCACTTAGAAGTTAAGGGTTCTTGCCTCTGGGACTGGGTCTGTCACTAATTCGCCTCACAATCTTTAACAAAGCCTCAGCGTCCTCAACTACAAGTCTGAGGGTTTCGTCAGAGTTAAATGAGAAAAGGTACCTTCCGCAGTGACAATAAGTAATTGCTATTATTATATCGTGGCTGGGATGCAGCAGCAATTCAATGCACTGAGGCTGGTCATATCATTTGGATCCCACTATCTAAAGTTAAGACTTCCGTAGAGCAGGCAAATTGATTTTTTTTTAAAGGATTATTCAGTTTGCAAGAAATGGTTTTTAAAAATCAACTTAGGCATGTAGTACAGAGACCTTATAAGCCTGTTTCCTTGAGGTAAATAGATCAAACAATTTACTCCATCAGTGGTGAAACATAACATGGGCAGATATGATTTTACTGTTTCTAGAACTTAATGGGTTTTTTTAACTGTAATAAATACATCTCCAATTTCGTAGAACTATTTTTTTTTCCCTTAACAAAAGAATGACAACTGGAGGACAACTTATAAATATCACTTTGTGTGTGAGTGTGGGGTGGGGGGAGGGTAAGAACACTTAACATGAGATCTATCCTCTTCGCAAACTTACAAATACCAGTACCTTATTGTTAACTATATCTGCTGGTGTACAGCAGATGTCTGGAACTCACCTTGTATAACTGTAACTTTATACCCCTTGAACAACAACACCTCACATCCTCCCCTCCCCCATCCTGGGAACCACCGTTCTATTGTCTACTTCTATACCTTTGACATTTAAATGCCTCCTATAAGAGAACTCAGGCACTGTTGGTCCTTCTGAGGGATGTACTTCACTTAGCATCTCTTCCAGTTCCATCCCTGTTGTTGAAAATGGTAATTCCCTTCTTTTTTTAAAGGCTGAATAATATTCTATTGTATGTATGTACTACGTTTTCTTTATCCATTCATCTGTTGATGGACATTTGGATTGTTTCCATATCCTGGCTATTATGAATAATGCTGCAATGAAGATGGGGGTGCAGATATCTCTTCAAGATCCTGATTTTGATTCTTCCAGTATATATCCAGAAGTCGGATTGCTGGAGCATTTGGTAGTTCTATTTTTAATTTTTGAGTGAACTTCATACTGTTTTCCATAGCAGCTGCATCGTCAAACATTCCCATCAAGAGTGTCCAAGGGCTTCTATTTCCCCACGTCCTTGCCAACACTTACCATGTTTTTTCTTATAGCCATCCTCACAGGTGTGAGGTGATACCTCATTGCACCTTTGATTATAATTAAAAGCTCTGTAATTCCACTGCTCTGAAATAGAGACCAACAGCCAAAATTAGACTTTTTCTGTGGATTAGAATGTCATGTACAAACTTTTCATTTAGCATTATATTGTTCTCATTTTCAGAGTTTAAAAACTTATTTTATAAACATGATTTGTATATAGTTCAATGGATATACCAAAAGTTTTTGAAACATTCCCAATTTCTGAACATTTAAATAGTTTCTAAGTAATTAAATGGTTGTAATATTTACAACTGAAAACTGGCTATAGAAGAAAGTAAACTGCAAATTGTAGGAAAGTATGCTGCTGTGGTCACAAGCTTAAAATACGATTATAATTCCATTATAATTATTCTTAAAAGGAGTAAAAATTTCTCAATTCTTTTATTCACATAAACTTTCATTCAATATCTGTGTGTGTGTGTGTGTGTAAACCGTGGAAAATGTTCTTTATCAAAAGCAATTCATTTAGGTTTTTTTCACTCAGCACTGGCTTTGTAATAGTGCCACCTTCTGGTTGGAATTTGCCTTTACAAGCTGGTGTGTTGTCCAGACGATTCCCACGGGGCTCGGTAAATTGTGATTTTGTTCCAGTGAGTGAACTGTGGTAAATCAATCTCAGCAGACTACAACCCTAAAGATGCTGGTCTGCTAGGTGCTAGAGGACAAAAAGCATAGGGAATGCAGGAAACATAGAGAGAACTAAGAAGTTATGCCAAGCATATAAACAAACAAACCATGTAAACTTGCAATGTTCTTTGCTTGTAATTGACTCATTCTCTTTTAGAAAGATACAGTGGAACTGTGTGCCTCGCAGAAAATGTCAAATGAGAAATGTGGGTATACGTGGGTCAGGAGCTGTCCAAGGTGGGTCTTTGGGCTACAAGGGCTTCTGCTTATCTTTCATCTAAGCCTTTGAATGTAGCCATTTGAATTCATCTAAAGTGATAGACCCTAAGCCACGCCCCCTCACCTTTTTCCCTTTAAAGTATGAAGTTAACATTTGAGACAACTGCCGTAGGCATACCCAGATTTTCACAAAAGCTGTTCCCTCTTTTATTTTGGTAAAAATAATGCATTACAGCAATTTGTATTCAACACAACTATTCAGAGTCAGTAGTGAAGATGCTAAATTTCCTGCTAAATTCGGGTCCAGGATACAGAGAGTTCCCCAGTTCCACTGTTCACTTTCTCACTCAGGGAAGCTTGTAGGTGCGAGTGAGGATCACCATTATAGGAAAAATCATGAATTCCCTCCTGTGTATAAAGCTCAAGGACTAGCCACTTGGATCCAGTGTCAAGATAAGAAAACCCGCACCTTTCAAACGGCCCCTGATTACCACAAAAGGGGCACTTTATAAGTAGCAAGAATTAACTTGAGACAAACCGCATGCATGATCAGGACAACTTATGTTAAGACTGTCAGGCTGAGAATCTCCCACCTAAATTTCCCAAATTGAATGACTATGGGTGCACTATTTATTCTCACTCATTCAACCTTTCAGAATGTGCTTAAAGCAAAACCTTCTTACAGCCAAGGCCACTAACATCTTACTAAATGAATATCCAGATGCATGAACTTCTTGTCGTACAGTGATAATTTTTAAAGATTTTTTTTGATGTGGACCATTTTTAAAGTCTTTATTGAATTTGTTACAATATTGCTTCTGTTGTTGTTTTTTGGCCATGAGGCATGTGAGCTCTTAGCTCCCCTACCAGGGATTGAACCCGTACCCCCTGCATTGGAAAGCGAAGTCTTAACCACTGGACAGCCAGGGAAGTCCCCATACAGTGATACTTTTAAGCAAAAGACATATACTCCTAATTCTCAGTCATGGAAAATAATACAGGGGTCTTTTCTAAGATAAAAATGGGCACCTAAAAAGGTTAACTGGCTTTTTTTGTTTTGGTTTCTGAAGTTGCCAAGCTTCTCAACACAAAATAAAGCGGACGAAGTGCCTGTTGATCACTTTTGCAGCCAACAACCCAAAACTTAGCCTTGAATTGAGATGTGAGTATTGAGAAATTGATCTGATGATTTCCTTTTATTCCCTCTCTAAATCCGATGGCAAGCAAAGCCCTTAAATCTCACAGATGTATTTATATATTCACTTGTAAAACCTATTCATGTTATCTGGACCGTCAATCACCACAACTAAAAATCGACCTGACAGACCAGATATGGTGGCTCATAAATATTGATTTCCCTCAAGGAGCTAGGAGCTGAGCAGTGTTCCCAACAAGGAAGAGCCTGTAGACGTCTCTGGTTCACCAGTTATATTTGGGCTTGTGAGCTCATTAGTTAGCCGTATTCTTCAACTCCTACACTAAAGTATTTCCAAGTCTGTAGGCGTTAAGGTTGATCAATCTTTATTGCTCTCAATTGATAGCTTCCCAGATGCTCAAGTTAGCCAAGACTTTTTTATTTAAGAAAAATGAGTTGATAATAGTAAATATATCATGTATTTTATGATATTGATTATAATAGATTATAGTTAATAGTACCATAGTACATACTTGAAAGTTGCTGAGAGAGAACATTTTAAGTGTTCTCACCGCCAAAACGAAACAGTAATCATGTGACATGATAAAGATGTTAGCCAAAGCTAAGGTAGTCATCATTTTGCAAGATGTAAGTGTCTCAAATCAACACGTTGTACACCTTAAAGTTACACAATGTCATATGTCAATTAAAAGAAAGAAAAGCAAGTTCCTTATTTACCCTCCTTTAACTGTTTTCAATGAACTGACTTCACGTAGCTTTTAAAAGTGAATTAATAGAGAGACGTAAAGAGATCTTTCTTTGGAAGCCTCTGGAAAGCATCACCAGAGCAGATGATATACAGCATAGCATCATCAACTAAGAGTGAGGGGAAAGTGAGGGGTAATAGGTTTAGGCTTTTGACCTCAATATGGCCTCTCTGACCTTTTGAAAACCCATAAACTCTACGTTTTGAAACTGAGAACTACAATTTAATTCATTCAGTTAGATAAATCATTTCTACAGGAGCAGAGATTTGGTGCTAAGCCCTAGTTTACTGTAAAACAAAGAGCTATATTTAATATAATTGCATTTCAGCTTCAAGTAAAATCACTCTATAAATTTTATGCTAAAAAGGGATTTAGGGTTTGAGCTAGTCCCTTGGCTTCCATGTGACTCTGACTTGCTGTTAGAAATGCTCCATGTGACTAACGTGGAATCCTTTTCTGTAACTGAAAATCTGGTTTCCCTATCTTGCATTGTTATCCTCAAATATTGCCTCTGCCAATATTTTCTTCGCGATTTCTCATGAATATTTATATGATCCAGAATTTCTTTACTGGTAAAGTGAACCATCCAATCTATGGCTCTTTGCTGAGTCCTCCCGGGACACCCTCACCCCCCAAAACATCGTGGATTCTGTTGGTTGGTTTCCATCTCCACCTCTGGCTGTTATGTCCTGGTCTCCAGCTCTGGCTGTAGCAAAGCCAGCTTGTCTTCCGCCCACTCCCTCCAATCCTGTCTCCAGCAGGTCTCTTTTAGCATCCTTTCCCTGTTATCAGCCAAAGACAGCAGCAGAAGAATGTCAGTTTTGCTATCTATGCCTGTACTCTAATTCCACTTCACAGCCAGCCATGGGGTTTGCCTTAATTTAATTTCTATATTAACCTGTTTACAATTTCCTCAAAAGTCACTACTCACATTGTATTTATTCTGCCAGTCGACAGATACTTCACAGATTTGGCATTGAAAAGCCCCCTGGAAATGCAATTCAAATAAAATGTTCAGTTTAGAAAGGGTTTTCAATACACCACCTCAACAGACTCAGTGGTTGAGTATCATGGAATAGAGGCAGCCATGCCTCTACAGTAACCGTTCCCTACTATGAAGACTGCTCATATCTTTAGACTGAAAAATATATATGCCATGTGTATAATGATTCCCTTGCACGACTGTCAAAGAAAAAGGAATGGGTAATATTTCTGGCGAAATTAGCTCCAAGGCTCAATGGGAGTGAAGATTGGAGGAGATACTTTCTTCTGATACAGCAAATAGGCTGGAAAAGTGTTATTTGCACGGACTTGATTCCTTTTGAAAATAAGACACTCCGACGCTTGTAAAGCAGGTATACAGTTGAGAGTTAGGGGCTGAGAGATGGGGGAGAAGTCATGAACGCAGGATACAGAGCAACTCTCTTTTCATTTTAGTATTTCACAAGTTTGGTGATGGGGGTGACTGACCTAGATGGGAGGCCAGCCAACATGAGAACGCTGCAGTGTGGTACCCACACGCCTGAGCAGAGGGGAGGCGCTCAGTGTCAGGAACAGCTGGATGAACCATCCTGGAACCACAGAAGGGTGACCCTGCAGTGAAACTTGCATGTGGAGCTTTGGCACATGCTCCTTTGTAGACTGTCATCCACAGTTCCTGTGTCTTTTCCGTCTTCTACTGCCCTTCATCGCTGAGGGACTGCCCTCCCTCTCCCCCAAATTTGACATCTCAGTGAATTCCCCAGGATGTACAACCTCCTTAGTTGAGGATTGTGGAAGGCCCCCAACCTGGGGTGGTGGTGCCAGACTCTTCCTGGCTGCTAGGCAAAGCCAGGCACTGCGTTAAGAGCTGGGTGACTTGCAAGAAGTCTTTGATACAATAGCCTCTTAGGTTTTCTGAGCAAAGTGTCTTGCGCACAATAGGTGCTTCATAGATATTTAGGATTAATGGTTTCTAGGACTGGCATTATGGATGCCATCTTTGCAGCCCACCATTCCGACTGGAGAAATGGAAATTTTGAGAAAACAAGCCAGCCCTGTATTTCTAAGTATGAATCTCCCTAAGGAAACAATCTAATATCGTAAATTCCCTACCAGAATGCAGTTTCCCATTGCTTATGATGACTTCTGTTGAGCATACGTACGCGACGACTGCTCAGACGATTCCCTGTGCCACCCCCTCAAATGGGAAGGTGTCTGTTTGGATTCAGCTGGGAGAGCATGCTAAAAATGTCTTCACTTTGGCATTAAATCAGTTTATTGGAACATGTACACTCCAAAACTAGAGGCTTCTTACTTCTCTTTTTTTAGTAAAGTATTTCACATTTACAATCTATTTCTGGAGGATCCAGGGACTTTAAATACAAAGGTGAGGATGTGTTTTTGCTAGCTAAAAATAGTCATTGTTTTAATTAAAATGTGATCAGAGAGGAGAGTGTTTTACCTAAACATCTGAAAAAATTTACCAGAGATAGAAATCATGAGGACACATGTATACATTAGTTTAGCAGAAAAATCACCTTCTACCATAAGCCAAAAATAAGCTAACAAAGTTGAACCCAAAAGGAGGATTTTCATAGCTCGTTTTTGACAATAAGCTGAAAGTTTACTTCTAAACAATGGAAGGTAATCCAAGCTCTTCATGTATTCATAAAGTAACTAATTACCTCATTTAGTTAGCATGTGTAACCCTGTTGTGGTAAGGGAACATTGACAGGTCATGTTTTGATGCTTTAGTGATAGATGAGAATTTACTCCTAATTGGTATCTGCAGTAGCAATGCTGGAGTTTCGTGCTAGATGAGGGCTATTCCGTGTGCCCATGAGCTGGTAACTGGTGACATCGTAGGTGTAAATGGTGGCTAAAATAATTGTGTCGGAATAATGAATATCTTGACCGTGGAATGTCTCCAGGACAGCTCTGAGAGTCCTCTATTTTTGTTTGTTTGCTATCATGAGAAAATATTCATTGACATAGAACTGTGACTTACATTTCATAGTGTGGTGGGTGATTCCACGCACTTCTGGTATTTCTGCCAGCTTTGGGGCAGTTATGATTTCCCCCTTTTGAGAAGCTGTGTTCCCTCAATATCGGGATGAGTGTCTCACTTGTTAGAGTTGAGATGTGGGGACCATTTGCAGCAGTAACCAGGCCCAGAAACAGATGATTTCGGTAGGGGAAGGAGAGTGTGTCAGGAAGAGGGGAAGCAGTGGCTGGGGTCTGTGGGAAGAAGCCAGCAGAGGAAGGTTACCTTGGCTGGTGTGGCTGCACTAGAGCACAAACAGCCTTTGCAGTGGGCAGTGCCTTTGACCATTCCTGATTTCCTCAGCCACCCTGGGGGTGTTACAACCATGGGAGATACCCCAGGATACGCCTCTGTTTATGGAGGTGTGCACAACAGGATTCTGAGTTACTTAGGAAATCTGTTAGGGTAAACATGCAATGGTTTTCTACTGGTTAGTTGAGAGCTTCAGGCCCATACACAACTCTGGAAAAGAAAA
The DNA here is from genome assembly GCF_059928025.1 of Delphinapterus leucas. Taxonomy (NCBI): domain Eukaryota; kingdom Metazoa; phylum Chordata; class Mammalia; order Artiodactyla; family Monodontidae; genus Delphinapterus; species Delphinapterus leucas. Next base: position 9,114,922 of record NC_143146.1, read on the forward strand.
GATGCAGCAGAGCCTGAGGACCCACTGGAACCAGGGACACACATGCCACCAGGGGCCTTTTTCCAGTTCTTGACTCTGCTTTATTCAGTATGTTGGCTTCAGTCTCTCATTTCATACACTTCCTTCACTTAGTGGGACACATGGACGCTGACTTCTTGAGTTTTACATCTCATGGTGTCAGCCCCTAGAGAAAGGCTGTCCTTTAGCTCTCTCCAGTATCAAGTCCAAAGTCTTTTGGATTTTACTGTCAGAGAGGGGTGGGTAATTTGGATTTTGGGGGCAGACAGTCAAAAGTCCCAAGGAAACCCCATCGAATCCCATTAGCTCACAAACTAATTGTTGTCCGAAGTAGCTGTGGTCAGAGGCTATGGGTCTTTTTGGTCACTTCCCTTCCTCTATACCTATTCTTTCTGGTTTCCTGTGCATCCTCTCTGACTTTGACCATTCACCTACGGTGCTGACTGCTCCTGAAGAGCTGACATGTGTAGGCTGCCTGTGACATCACTGCCAGCAGCTGGGCCCAAGTTCTTCACTGAAATGGGATCTTGATGGTGTATCATTGTGTCCACTACAACCCAATGGTTTCCACATCAGTATTCAACTTCCCCCTGGTCTTCAAAGACTTTTCTAAATTAAAATTTCTTTCATTCTGATTTTAACTTTTTATTCATAATCTGAACTTCTACTGTAACCCAAAAAACAAAGAACATTTATTGAAGGCCAGGTGTAAGCCTAATACTATGTTAGACATTTCCATAAGTAACTATGTAAGATGTATTACACATCTTTATGAGGCTCAGAAAGATGGAGCTTAAGACATCATGTCTGCTTGGCATGGATACCTACATTATCACCACTGTGAAATCCTTCATGCAACAAGGCAAAGATAATTTACTAATTTAAGCATAAGAACACATCCAATGCTGTATTCTTTGTCGGTACTGTCCGTCAGATGAAGTGAAGTTTGGATCAAATAACCATGTTAGGACCAGTGAGTTCTTAAGCTACCCCTTTAAACGTTCTGATTTTTTCTTAAACTCATTTTGGGCTTTTTCCCTAGAGAGTCCTTAGCTGTTGCTTCTGACTGTCTTGGCTCCGTCGTTACCACCCGTACATCTGTCCTAAAATCAATTTACCTTCGCTTCCAGGCTTGTTGGAGCCCATCTGTGCCCCCTCCTCATAAGCACCCATCTGTTTGCTGTTAATCTCAAATATATATATATATATATATATATATATATATACATAGTTTTTCAGATTCTTTTCCCTTATAGGTTATTATAAAATATTGAGTATAGTTCCCTGTGCTATACTGTAGGTCCTTGTTGGTTATCTATTTTATATATAGTAGTGTGTATATGTTAATCCCAAACTCCTAATTTATCCCTCCCCTCACCCACTTTCCCCTTTGGTAACCGTAAGTTTGTTTTCTATGTCTGTGAGTCTGTTTCTGTTTTGTGTATAAGTTCATTTGTATCAATTTTTTTAAGATTCCACACATAAGTTATACTGTATGATATTTGTCTCTCTCTGTCTAGCTTACTTCACTTCATGTGATAATCTCTAGGTCCATCCATGTTTCTGCAGATGGCATTATTTGATTCTTTTTTATGGCTGAATAATATTCCATTGTATGTATGTACCACATCTTCTTTAGCCATATATTATGAAAAATATATGTCATTTCTCAACCCTCCAGCAATGCTGCAAGGTAAGAATTATCTATATTTTATAGACGAGGAAGCTGAGGTTCAAAGAAGTGAACTGACAGGTAATATGGGGCAGAATCATAACTGAAATTTGCTATCTCTATGACCTCAAAGTCCAAAGCCTTTCTCCTGGGTTAATCTGCTTTTTCAGAAATTTCTCTAAGTTGGTAATTTGAAGTTAAATATTTTTTTTCATAGAAGCAGTACCTCCCATATGTTTACTTAACCTAAAATGTACAGCCGTAGATAAATGTTCGCATATGAATTACAATTTGGTTTACTTTGAATATATCCTTCCCAGTTGAGGCAGCAGAATTTGGGAATTTAAAACTCTAGGTTACTGGAAACCAGCCAAGTTCTCCTTGGCTTGGTAGGATTTCTGCTGAGGTAGATGCTTAAGGTCATGAAAGAGATGCAAAGTTTCTCATGGTCTTTTGCTAGATTAGACACCTAGTGGGCACCTTTGGGCCCCAGGCTCCCTTTCTTCTGCCTGTTACTTTAAGAAGAGTTCCATGGTGCAGAGATTTTGTCTGCAGGCTTTCACTTCCGCTGCATGGAAGAGTTAATTCTGATAGGGGTTACCCTCCTCTGGCCTACTGCTGAGTAAGACAAAACCTCACAGCTTTTCTTAGATAACTGAAATAAGCACAGAGCCCCTTGGGAATGTGTCACGGTTATTAATCACTAGCATCTACAGAGAAATATGGGCAGAAGTGACAAAAGAAAAAACTCACAAGTTGAGAAGACTCCCCAGAGAAGTTGCCCCTAATGTTCATTGGATGCCATGAGCAGGTACTCACTCTCTTTCCTTTGCTCCAAACCCTTCTCCACGCTTAGAAGCTCCAGATAACTTTCTCTTTCTTTAATCTTCCAGAATCAGTGGGCTTGGGTCTCACTCCCGTATAAAATAAGGCTCTGGGACTTCCCTGGTGGTCCAGTGGTCAAGACTCCAAGCTCCCAATGCAGGGAGCCTGGGTTCAATCCCTGGTCAGGGAACTAGATCCCGCATGCCGTCAAAGAATCCCGCGTGCTGCAACTAAGACTCAGCACAGCCAAATAAATAAATACATAAATATTTTTTAAAAGTCTCCGTCCTATGTCTTCCTTTCTCAGCTGCTTGGCTCTTGAAATTAAAAGTCATCCTTTTTATTTTGGAGTTTTTTGATTAACCTCTTGGGGGCAGCAATGCCTCAGTTCTTTATGACATTTTCCCAGACTAGATGATGTTAAATTTCAAGTGAATCAGTGTCGGCTTATTTGGTTTTTTTTTTTTCCATTTTAGTTTGTTATGATGTCATTGTTTTAATTTCTGCCTCAGTCCATTAACTAAAATAATAAACCTATGAATCAAAGTCAGATGTCTTTGTAAATGAACAGAGGACAAATTTGCATGTTCAATGAAGAAGCAGTTGATAAATTGACTTTCAGCTTTATTTAACTCATTTTCATTTTTCTGAAAATCTATAGTGAAAAATTCTTTTTTCCCCATTAAGTAACCCAAAGAATTGGATTATTGTTCTTTAATTGTTTTATGTGTTTGTTTTCATAGCTGACTGTAACCTCCATGAGGTCAAAGGCTACAAGTTACAATATCATTTATTTTGTAATTAGCCCTGTACTTATGAATGTATTTATGTAGGCACTTAATGGTGTGAAAGCCATTGGCTTGAACTGAATTAAATTCTTTTAATGGCTGTGTCCATTTTAGAAAAGGCATAATGCTAGATAATTAGAACACAAAGATAAATAAGATACAACCCCTTCATTCTCAAGGACCTCACATGTCTTTTTTTATCTTTGTGTCCTAAGTCTTTGTGCTTTTCTTGAGTAGGTAATAGAGACACATGGTTCCCAATTAAAGTGAGATACTGAGATGTACATTGAGAATTGCTGCTCCTACTTATGTCTGTAAACATCCCCCCTCCAAGTCCAATCAATCCCCAGTTGGTAATCATCTTCATTAATTAATCCCGTGTCCTTTTAGTGCTTCTTCATGCAGACACAGGCAAATACACATATTATGTATTTTCTTATTTTTCTTTTCTTATACAGAAGTTAGCATATAAACCATCCTTACCTTGCTATTTCTACTTTATGTACTCTGAAGATCTTTTTATATCTGTACGTACATAGACAGTGTTTTTATCCTATTCTTATTTAAATGGCTGCATAATATTCATTATATGTATGCTTGTTTAACTCAGGATTTCTCACCCTTGGCATTAGGGACATTTGGGGCAAGATAATTTTTGGTTGTGGATGTTGTCCTTTGCAGTGTAGAATGCTTAGCAAGCACCCCTGACTTTGACCCACTAGATGCTAGGAGTCCTCCCCAGTTGTGACAGCCAAAAATAAATCACCCCTTGTAGAGAACTTGTGTTTTAAACAATCCTCTAATGAGGAACACTTGGGTTGCTTCTGATCTTTTGTTATCACAAAACACGCAGTGTTGAGTAATCTTGTACATATGTTATTTTGTATGTGTGTAAGGTATGAATTACTATTCATAGGATTGCTGGGTTAAAAACAAAAATTTCTGGGACTTCCCTGGTGGCGCAGTGGTTAAGAATCCGCCTGCCAACACTCTATGACATAAATCACAGCAAGATCCTTTCTGACCCACCTCCTAGAGAAATGGAAATAAAAACAAAAATAAACAAATGGGACCTAATGAAACTTCAAAGCTTTTGCACAGCAAAGGAAACCATAAACAAGACCAAAAGACAACCCTCAGAATGGGAGAAAGTATTTGCAAATGAAGCAACTGACAAAGGATTCATCTCCAAAATTTACAAGCAGCTCATGCAGCTCAATAACAAAAAAACAACAACCCAATCCAAAAATGGGCAGAAGACCTAAATAGACATTTCTCCAAAGAAGATATACAGACTGCCAACAAATACATGAAAGAATGCTTAACATCATTAATCATCAGAGAAATGCAAATTAAAACTACAATGAGATATCACCTCACACCAGTCAGAATGGCCATCATCAAAAAATCTACAAACAATAAATGCTGGAGAGGGTGTGGAGAAAAGGGAGCCCTCCTGCACTGCTGGTGGGAATGTGAATTGGTACAGCCACTATGGAGAACAGTATGGAGGTTCCTTAAAAAACTACAAATAGAACTACCATATGACCCAGCAGTCCCACTACTGGGCATATATACCCTGAGAAAACCATAATTCAAAAAGAGTCATGTACCAAAATGTTCATTGCAGCTCTATTTACAATAGCCCAGAGATGGAAACAACCTAAGTGTCCATCATCGGATGAATGGATAAAGAAGATGTGGCACATATATACAATGGAATATCACTCAGCCATAAAAAGAAACGAAATTGAGCTATTTGTAATGAGGTGGATAGACCTAGAGTCTGTCATACAGAGTGAAGTAAGTCAGAAAGAGAAAGACAAATACCGTATGCTAACACATATATATGGAATTTAAGAAAAAAAAATGTCATGAAGAACCTAGGGGTAAGACAGGAATAAAGACACAGACCTGCTAGAGGATGGACTTGAGCATATGGGGAGGGGGAAGGGTAAGCTGTGACAAAGCGAGAGAGTGGCATGGACACATATACACTACCAAATGTAAAATAGATAGCTAGTGGGAAGCAGCCGCATAGCACAGGGAGATCAGCTCGGTGCTTTGTGACCACCTAGAGGGGTGGGATGGGCAGGGTGGGAGGGAGGGAGACGCAAGAGGGAAGAGATATGGGAACATATGTATATGTATAACTGATTCACTTTGTTGTAAAGCAGAAACTAACACACCATTGTAAACTAATTATACTCCAATAAAGATGTAAAAAAAAAAAGATTGTGCTTGACAATCCACCATCTCTGCCACAAATAAAACATTACTTACTCGCGCAAAAAAAAAAAAAAAAAAGAATCCGCCTGCCAATGCAGAGGACATGGGTTCGAGTCCTGGTCCGGGAAGATCTTACATGCCGCGGAGCAACTAAGCCTGTGTGCCACAACTACTGAGCTTGTGCTCTAGAGCCCGTGAGCCACAACTACTGAGCCTGTGTGCCACGACTGCTGAGCCCGCGTGCCACAACTACTGAAGCCCATGCTCCTAGAGCCCGTGCTCTGCAACAAGAGAAACCCGTGCTCTGCAACAATGTCAAGCCCGTGCACCGCAACAAAGAGTAGCCCCTGCTCGCTGCAACTAGAGAAAGCCTGCGTGCACCAGCGAAGACCCAACGCAGCCAAAAAAAAAAAAATTTCCCCCATAGGGATCTTGCCATTTTGGAGTCCTTTCAACAAGGTATGAGACTGTGATTATCTTTCTATGTAACAGATGAAAAGATAAAGAAACATAATCCCGAAAAGGCCTGGTACACTTAGAATTCAGTGGGGCAGAGGTGTGGCGCTCCGAGAGAGAGCGTGGTGCAATGAGGCTTCAGCTTAGACTGGAAACAACCTTCTATGACAAAGGGGAAGGTTAGGATTTAATGAAATAGGACATGGAGCTCATAGCCTTCGTTAGCAGGAGACTGGGGACAGGAGAGTTTGGTCTGTGGGTGAGGCAAACCTCGGGGAACACGGGATACTCACCAGAGTTGGAAGAGATCTGCCACCTGGACCTTGAGGACCGTCGCAGTGGTCCGGAGAGAGATGGGGGAGGAAGGGGCTGAAGCACAGAGGAGTGACACAGGGCAGAGACCGCGCGGGGGAGGCTTTTCCTGGCTGTTCATGCTCTGTCCTCCTCCCTCTCCAGTTGAAGGTTAACCATAAGTCAGATCACATCACTCCTCTGCTTATACACTCCAGGGGCTCCCAGTGCATTATGCATAAAACCCTCACTGGTTAGAATGACCCACAAGGCCCTCTGTGATCCCCAGGGGAAATAGGCTTCCCAGGAAATAGGGGTGCACAGAGGCTCAACTTCTCACCCTCCCCTGGCTTCCCTCCCCTTCCATGCCTCAGACATGCAGGCCTGGGAAGCACCAGGGGTGGCTGGTTTCTGGGCCCATCTGGGCAGAGGGCTGGTGGCTTGGTGGGAAGGATGGGGTGTGGGAATTTGATGTCCATCTACAGTTCCTATCCTAGCCTTTAATGTAGGTGGTGCTGATGGATGCAGCAACTAGAAACAAGCACATTAATTCTGCTTCTGTAATTGTTGAGCTTCTGGGCATGTTCTTGCAACTAACATAATATATCACACTTTCTTCAGGCCTTGACTGCCACCAGGTCACCAGTACAGGCATGTTTATTTGTAGTAAGTGTCTTACCCAGGTTCCTTTATGGTTTGTGATCTCTCTTTTCTTTATCTTGATTGTCCTTTTGTGTTCTGCTGAATAATAGCCTCACAAAGATGACCCTGGCTCCTGGCTGCCCAGGGAAGGAGGGGCACAGGAGTTTCTTTGGGGACCTGTTAGGGAGGAAGGATGGCGGAATGACTGCTGGCAAGGCAATAATGATCATCATAGAGTTAATTATTTTTTTCATATTGAATGCCTCTGAAAACTGCTTCAGGCTTTTCTCAGGTTATCCTCTGTGTCAAAAAGGAAATATTCTACTTAGACATTTACAAGTGGCTAAGCATACAACTTCTGAAATCAAAATTTTAATATTCAAGTTTTTTTTTTTGATGGAAAAAGACAGTTGTATTTTCCAAAATTTTAAATAAATTCTTTGGGTCAAGATATACTGTAGAAAGTTTCATGTGAGAAGGTGATTTAAAAATACCTTAGAGCTTACTGAGACAACATCTTACTACTGTAGTCACAAAGCTTTGATAGCTGTTGCATGAAAGAACCTCACTGTTTAATTTACAAATCTGTAAAATTTCCTCTGTGCAACTGGTGACATGTTTATATATATATTTATTTATTTAAAATAAACATATACTTATATACACATATATACTATATATAATGTATATGCCTACATATACTAAACATAGATATACACATATATATACTATATATATAATGTGTATATATTGTGTATTATACATGTATGTGTGTATATGTATACATAATATATACATATATAAGATATATAATACATAAATACTTTGTATACATAGACAGAGATATTTATATATACAGGTATTATATATAGTATCTGTATAAATGCATATTATGTATGTAAGTATACAAATGTATATATAGTTATCTAGGTATTCCTATAGAGAGAGAGTATATCCATATTTGTATATATATATCACTATAGGTCCATTAGAATGTCAATAGGATTTATTCTCTCACAAAGCTCTCACGGCAAGCTTTGGTTTTCTACTGTGTGAATATGTCCAGAATTGTTCCTCCTGTTGCTTCTGGTCCAATATTGCCTCTACCCCAAGGTTTTCTCTCTTTGGACTATATCCTAAGGCTGTTATGGTCTTTGTTGCCCTGTTTATTATAAAAAGAGACAAAGGAGGTGGCTGTATCTCACTCAGAAGAATAGCATTAAAATGCCAGGCAATATTAACAGGAATTGAACAGATGTAAAAGAAAACCATATTTTGAGATATTGTTTTGCCTAAATTTGTTAGCAGCCCCAAATTATTCTCTATTTTTCCACAGGGGCCTTATTTAATCACAATAATTGAGAATTTCATTTCTAGGGCAATTTAAAGTGTTTTGTGAAGGTTTCACTTTGACTCATTATTATTAACCTCATGGAACAGAGAAATGTAGAGAAACGATATGTAAAGGGAGCGAGCTCTTGAGAAGCTGAGAGATGTAAACACAGGAGCATATCTGCTATTTCAAAAATAAGGCGTTTAATAGAAACTTCCTTGGGAGATTCATAAACACAGAAGCTTAACACATAACAAAGCTGACTCGGGCTTTAAATATTAAAAGGGTAAAATTAACATGTTTAAACACCCCTCAGGTTTAAGGCTGTCTTTAATCACTTTATGAGTACTGAGTACTTTCCCTTCTTAAAATATGCATTAGCCACGTCAGTACATAAGCGACATCCCTTTGTAATCACTACTGTGAAAGCCTCACGGTTAATTACACAGTTTCTATCTCACACCACTGATCTCCCAGATCTTTCCCAACTTCTCTACACAAATCTAACTCCCCTCAACCACCCCTGCATTTTAGGGGCCTTGAACTCTACTCTTAAAGCTCTCGGGACATTTTTATGTATAGTTCTCGTCAACATCTACAATGATTGGTGATGTTCTTGTCTGTCTTTCCTACTGGAGCATGCAATATTTGCAGACAAAGGCTGTACCTGACTCACTTTTATGCCCACCATCATGAACACAGTTTGTGATGTTAGCGCGAGTTCATGTGCCCGACGCACAGTGAGGCCGAAGAAACTGAAATGTGGGAACTTGGAGCAGAGAAAGGTTTATTGCAGGGCCATGCAAGGAGACAAGTGTCTCATGCCCTAAAAAGCTCCAAGCTCCGCGAAGGGTTTCAGCAAAGCATTTTTAAAAGCCAGGTGAGGGAGTGGAGGGTCTCAGGGTAAAGTGATCATCTCGTGCACAATTCTCTGGCTGGTGGTGAGGTAACAGGGTGGTGTCGCGGGGCTTAACATTATCAGTCTTTAGACTGGAGGAGACCTGGGGCTATCTGTTCATGGTCCTCAAGTAGTTAACATCTTCCATTTGTTGGAGGCTTTTCACATCTGTAAAGCAACTCAGGAAATGTGCATCAGATACTATTATCTAGGTAATTCAGAGAGGAGCTAAAGCAGAGGATATGGGGGAAGGCCTGTCCTGGGAAGGCCCCAAAGGGTCCTGCTAGGTTACAATGACACATGGTATTGAGGAAGCAAAATAAAGGAAGGCATTACATATTTTTCCTAACTCAGTTTTCCTTTTAAAAATGTCCATGGTTATCTCTGAAATATTTACATGTTAAACAGTACCAAGATTTCCAGGTTACTTTAGTGCGAGGGATGTGGCTGGCTCCTGCTTGCTGAATTTCTGTGTTGGAAAGGAGGCTGATGGCAGGAAATGCCTCACTCAGTCCATCTACAACCCCATTGGGAAGTAGGCAAGCAAGGGAATTGTGTGCATGGTTTAAGACAGAAACACGTTTCTCTCCAATATTCAGACAGTGGAGTCTGAGTATATTCAAGCTGTTACGTGGAGATGTAGATTAAATATTTGTTTAGGTTGAACACAGCACAAATGGCTAATTTAAGATAAAATCCACCTTGGGTATTGCAATGCCCAGATATTTTACTTTATTTTGTTATCAAAAATTACCAAGTCTGGTTTTTTTTTGTTTTGTTTTTTCCTATTAGGCAGATACAGCTGAAGCATTTGTTTGTTTTAATCACCTGGACAATTGTCTTTTTTTTAAAAAAAATTTATTTATTTATTTATTTTTGGCCGTGTTAGGTCTTTGTTTCTGTGTGTGGGCTTTCTCTAGCTGCGGTGAGCAGGGGCTACTCTTTGTTGCGGTGCACGGGCTTCTCATTGCAGTGGCTTCTGTAGTTGCAGAGCACGGGCTCTAGGAGCGCGGGCTTTAGTAGTTGTGGCATGTGGGCTCAGTAGTCGTGGTTTGTGGGCTCTAGAGCGCAGGCTCAGTAGTTGTGGCGCACGGGTTTAGTTGCTCCACGGCATGTGGAATCTTCCCAGATCAGGGATCGAACCCATGTCCCCTGCATTGGCAGGCAGATTCTTAACCACTGCGCCACCAGGGAAGTCCTGGATAATTGTCTTAGGTTTCCTTTCCTGATGGATAAGTTTCAGAGGATTAGATTCACTTCCTATGACTAAATGATAGTCATAATGAAGCCAATTGGTCAACAGCTGAGGGATAAGGGGAGAATCCTACAACAGACATTTCAGGGGAAAAAGGAGCTGTCGAACTCCTGAGTGGAAATAATGGTTGTGAGACTGGTCTTCGTGCCGTTATCAGGAGCCTCCTAACATCAGGGGTTCAGGAATCTCTTTGGCTCTTCAAAGTGGTTTGAGGCTCAGGTCTGTATGAACCAGGCCCCAGCCTGGTGGGAGGGAGGAGTACTCAAGGGAAGAGCTGGGGGGCTGGGGCTTGAAGCACTTCCTTTAGTGCAGACCATTGAAGACCACCATGAAAACACACTTCTTATTTTGGAAAGTTCGCATTTGATTGAATTACCCATTGTGCCTGTATATCCTAGTTATACTGGGGAATATACAGTGAGTTTATTGCAAAGAAATAATTTTGCAAATTTTCACTGCTTTAGCCTTGAGTCATTTTGCTATTTTTCACATAAAACATTCAATTAATTATAATACATTTGTCCTGGGCCATTACCCTTTCAATCATTTAAAAATATACAGGCTATAATTACATGATTATTGGTTGTTAAAATGTTAATGCTTAGTTTTAAAATGTCAAGTTAGCTTTCAAAAGGAAGATATGCAACAGAAATGTATTTTTTGTATTTCAATTAGCACCATTACAGCGAAAGAATTTCTAGTCACATTACACAAACATCACTTTTTTTCTCTATTAAGGTAGAAGAAATAAGCAACTGTTTCTTCATCAATTATTCTCATAATAACTTCAAAATGTTTCAAAATCTATGTATAGGTGATTGATCTACTGAATATCACTTTTAAAGTAAAGAGGAAGGAAAGAAAACGGTGAAACAATATTTTAACAAGGAAATAAAAATTACATGGCCAGTGTGCCTATTTGAATGAATCCAGTCAGTTAGCTGTACAGTTCAGACAAATTTAACCAAAAAATCACCTAGACTCAAATTCTAAAGCAAATTTTGTTAAAAATTGTCAGCTCTTAAGAACTCTGTTAACAAACGCCTAAAGGTAAGACTGGAAACCATAAAATTCCTAGAAGGAAACATAGGTAGTACACTCTTTGACATTGGTCTTAGTAGTATTTTTTTTTTTTTTTTTTTTTGCGGTACGCGGGCCTCTCACTGCTGTGGCCTCTCCCTCTGCGGAGCACAGGATCCGGACGCACAGGCTCAGCGGCCATGGCTCACGGGCCCCAGCCACTCCGCGGCATGTAGGATCTTCTCCGACCGGGGCACGAACCCATGTGCCCTGCATCGGCAGGCAGACTCCCAACCACTGTGCCACCAGGGAAGCCCCTTAGTAGTATTTTTTTGGATCTATCTCCTCAGGCAAGAGAAACAAAAGCAAAAGTAAACAAATGGGGCTTAATCAAACTTAAAAGCTTTGCACAGTGAAGGAAACCATCAACAAAACAAAAAGACAACCTGCAGAATGGGAGAAGATATTTGCCAATGATATGTCTGATAAGGGGTTAATATCCAAAATATATAAAGAACTCACACAACTCAATATCAAAAAACCAAACAACACAATTAAAAAATGGGCAGAGGACCTGAACAGGAATCTTTCCAAAGAAGACATACAGATGGCCAACAGGCACATGAAAAGATGCTCAACATCACTAACCATCAGGGAAGTGTAAATCAGAACCATGAGGCATCACCTCACACGTGTCAGAATGGCTATTGTCAAAAAGACAACAAATAGTGAGTGCTGACAAGGATATGGAGAAAAGGGAACCCTCATAGACTGTTGGTGGGAATGTAAATTGATAGAGCCACTATGGAGAACAGTATGGAGGTTCCTCAAAAAATTAAAAATAGAACTACCATACGACCCAGCAATTCCACTCCTTGGGTATACATCTGAAGAAAACAAAAACACTAATTCAAGAAGATACATGCATAGCAGCACTGTTTACAAGCACCAAGCAACCTGGGTGTCCATCAATACATGAATGGATAAAGAATATGTGGTATATATATATACAATGGAAAATTATTCAGCCATAAAAATAATGAAATTTTGCCATTTACAACAAGATGGATGGATAAAGAAGATGTGGTATATATATATATCACATGAATGGATAAAGAAGATGTGGTATGTATATATACAATGGAATATTATGAATGAATAAAGAAGAATGGATAAAGAAGATGTGGTATATATATGGAAAAATGGATAAAGAAGATGTGGTATATATATATATATATATATATACACACAATGGAATATTATTCAGCCATAAAAATAATGAAATTTTGCCATTTGCAACAAGATGGATGGACCTGGAAGGTATTATGCTTAGTGAAATAAGTCAGACAGAGAAAGACAAATACTGTATGTTTTCACTTATACGTGGAATATAAAAAGTAAAAGAAATGAATGAATATGACAAAACAGAAACAGACTCACAGATAAAGAGTACAAACTAGTGGTTACCAGTGAGGAGAGGGTGGGAGGAGGGGCAAGATAGGGAAGGGATTAAGAGGTATAAACTACTAGGTATAAAATAAATAAGATATAACGATGTAATGTACAGCATGGGGAATATAGAAAATATTTAATAATAATTTTATATGAAATATCTATAAAAATATAGAATCATATGCTGTATACCTGAAACTAATATAATAGGTCAACTATACTCCAATTAAAAAATTCTGTTAACTATGATATTCTCCATGAATCTTAGCTATAGCCTTTATATTTTTTAATTAAAAAGAGTACATATGAAAAGAAAAATTCTTTTATTTACAGACACCCCCCATATTAATTATTTAGTTTCTAAAAATTCAGAGAAGTTTTGCATCTTCAATAAAACAGTTTTAATATAGCTTAAAGCTAAACATCTGTGAGCTTCTGGAATAGGTCTGGTTTTCTCTCCTTTATAAAAGGATTCGATTCTGGCCTTTTCTAACCTCCAAGATTTCTTTTTTTTTTTTCCCATTTAATAACTCTATTTTGAAGAATTGCCAGCTTTTGCTAGGCAGTGCTTCTCGGATTTTAATGCGTGTGAATCCCCCTGGGGATCTTGTTAAAATGCAGCTTCTGATTCAGTGGGTCTGGGGTGGGGCCTGATACTCTGCATTGCTAACAACTTCCCAGGGGATGCTGATGCTCCTGGTCGATGGACTATATTTTAACTATCAAGGACTTAGAGAAATGTTTTCTTTTCAAACCTTTAGCTGCTTCAGCACTCCTTGAAAAACAACTTGCTGGACAGAGTTGAGGTCTGCCTTTGTAGACTGGCCATGAAATGCACATAATAGGGGATAATTCCCCTTCCCTGGCCTTCCTACTGTTTCAAGAGTATTTACGATTGGCAATTTCCTTATCATTAGAAAACTCTAAAATTTTTGAATAAAAGCCAACTTATTCTCTTAAAGCTTCCTTAAAAATCTTACTTTAAGATTCAAATTTCTAAAGATAAATCTGAGTTATTAAATAAAAACTCCTTAAAATAATTATGAAATCTACTTTTAAAGGAAACTAAAAGGGTAGATTTTGACATCTTGAATGAGACATATTAATAGTTCCTTAAAATCCAGGAAGCAATGTAAAAGAATCTTTTATCCTCAGAAACAGATTTGCTTTATCTTCTGAATAACGTCTATCAAAAGTTCTACACCCAGGACTACAGAATTTCTCTCTCTCACACACACACAGAGCACTTTAAATTCATTATAAAATATGATCCTTCCCATAATTCTGAGAGAGAATTATTCATTTCATCTCTTGATCTGGCCTGCTAACTCTAGTACTGTGGTAGGCAAAAATAAGCTAGAGTGCTGTCTTTCCTGTATCACAAGAGGGATTTGAAGATCTAATAAATTTAAAAATTTCATATAGAGATGTAGGAAGTAAGAAGTAGGAGGGATTTTCCAGTCAGTAGCATCAGAGTACTTTTTGTTTAAATAATATTCAAGGGCCATGTATTAATCATGGAAACCTCTTGTGGGTGTACAGGAAGATGTTGTGTATAGAACTGCTGGCTGTGGATCAAGGCAATCTTTGCTTGTTTTGATTATTCATTGTTTTGTAACGAAGTATTTAAAAAAGCAAACATCTTTTTTAGGGATATACTTTTTGACCTCACAAATGGTTCAGACAGGTGGTTTTCAAAGTGTGGTCCGTGAATCGGCAGCATCAGCATCACCTGTTAGAGATGCAAATACTCGAGTCTTGCACCAGGCGTACTGAATCAGAAGCTCAGGGCGTGGGGCTCAGCCATCTGAAGTTTAAGAAGCTCTCAGCTGATTCTGATGGAGGCTTAGTTAAACTAAATCAAGTGTTCTCAACAGGAGTGATTTTTACCCTCCACAACTTGGGGGAAGAGTGCTACTGCCATCTAGTGGTTAGAGGTCAGGGATGCGGCTCAACATCTTCCAATGCACGGGACAGCCACCTTCCCCAGCAAACAGCACCCCAGAACTCACCAGCCCCAGATGTCCATTGTGTCAAGGTTGAGAAATTCTGCACCAAATCCTTTAGGAGGAATTTCCTGAATGTAGGTAAGTTGAGTCGACAGAAAGGCAGCATGGATTAGGGAATGAGACAAAGTCTGGAATTCAGGTTCTGGCTCTGCTGATTAAAAGTTGTGTGATTTCATGTAAATCTCTTAATCTGTTTCAGTTGTCTCACTTATAAAATGGGAATAATCCCTGCCTAGTGCGTGGATTAGTATGAGGATCAAATGAGATAATGTGTATGAACCCACTTTGTAAACTGTCATGCTAATTAAATTGAACTGAAGGATTTTTTCCAGTGGGAGGAAGACACAGACCAGAGGTAGGTGTAGGATGTCATAAAATGTTAAACATCTGATTCAGCTGTCTGAAAACAGCCAGATTCCTTAATGTAAATCTAATTTGTGTTGGAGTTTTTGTTTTCTTTTTCTTAGTGCTTTTTACATCCTTTCCTGTAACTACTTGGGTTTAGCTTTGTTTTTTGTTTGTTTGTTTTACTCTCAGTCATAGCATGATAGCGAAATAGCTGGCTCCTGACTTCTCTCTACACTAGGGGTTCTCAAAGTTTAGCCTGTATCTGAATCACCAGGGGATTTTTATTTTGTATTAATAAGAACACTTAACATGAGATCTAATCTCAACAAAATTTTAAGAGCACAATTCAATACATTGTTGACTATAGGTTGTACAATGTTGTACAACAGATCTCTAGGGCTTACACGTTTTGCTTAACTGAAAATTTATGCCTATTTATTAGTAATTCACCATTTTCCCCTCTCCCAGCAACCCCCTGGAAACCACCATTCTGTTCTCTGCTTCTTTGACTTTGGTTACTTTAGATCCCTCATGTGAGTGGAATCATTCAGTATTTGTCCTTCTGTCACTGGCTTATTTCACTTAGCACTGTGCCCTCAAGGTTCATTCATGGTGTTGCATATTGTGAGATTTCCTTCTATTTAAAGACTAAATGGTAGTCCATTGTATGCATATGCCACGTTTTCTTTATCCATTCATCTGTCCATGGACATTTATGTTGTTTCCATATCTCAGCTGTTATGCAGAATACTGCAGTGAACGTGGGAGTGCTGATAACTTTTCGAGATCCTGATTCCACTATTTCTGGATATATACCCAGATGTGGGATTGCTGGATCATATGGTAGCTATACTTTTAACTTTTTGAGTGAACTCCACACTGTTTTCCATAGTGGCTGCACCATTTCATATTGCCACTGTTAGTGCACAAGGGTTCCAATTTCTCCACAATCTCACCAGCACTCATTGTGTTTGTCAGAAGGCTCTTGTTACCGTGCAGATCGCTGGGATTAATCCCCAGGATTTCTCGCTCAGTGGGGCTGGGAGGGGTCCAAGAAGTTACCTTTTTTTTTTTTTAACAGGGTCCTAGATGATGCTAATGCTATTGGCCTGGGGAACACATTTTTGAGAACTTACCCTATTGCTAACTGGATAATGGTAGAATTGCTGATATCTAATTGTCACTGGCAAGCTTTGGCTTCAGGCTTCTTTGTGAAGCCTCTTTTGACATAAGAAATAGCTTTTATTTTCCTGGCAAGTGATGCCATTCCCCCTTATTAATTCTTTGCTTGAAAAGGCCCATTTATTTCTCTTTCCTCTTCCCAATGATGTTAACAATTTTAGCAATCTAGTATTGATAATAGCTTTGGCATGTTCTCGGTTAATTGAGGCCGCTCTGCTTTAGCAATCACAGTTAATGATAGAGGACTCAGACTTGGGCTGAAGACAGGATGTCCTAATGTATCTTAGATAAGGGGTCGTTTTGTTATTCAGTGTTCGTCTTTAATGCAGGAATTATGGTACTATCAAAAAAGGAAATACACAAAAATGAAGGGACATGTCTGACTTGAAGGCTTTATGTTTGAAATGTTTTGCACCGTGTGGCTCACAGGCTATTTGCCTCAGAGTAAATTGAGATATTTGCTTAAAAGGCAGTTTTCTAGGCCCCATCCTAGAAGCAAGGGCACTCAAATGTTAGTTGCTGTAGAAGGACCCTGAGAAGGGCCCATGCAGAGCTCTGGACAGGGTGACATCAGCAAAATGGCACAATAGGCACTTCCTTCCATCAGCCCCTCAAAGAACACTGATGAACCTACACGAACACGTGATTATCCCCCGAAAGTCCATAGTTTACACTGGGGTTCACTCTTGGTGTTGCACCTTCTATGGGTTCGGACAGATGTGTAATGAATGACCTGTATCCATCATTATAGAGTCATACAGAACATTTTCACTGCCCTAAAAATCCTCGGCGTTGGTTTCATTTCTTTTCTCCCCACTGTGCTGTGTAGTTCATGCCATAACAAAACGTGTTGAATAAGTATCTGCACTGTATTCAGGCACGTTTTTCACTCGATTGTCTCCTAAATCATTGAGTGTTTCACACTGAGAAGAGTCTCGGAGATCATCTACCTTCCTTTGTTTCTGTTGTAGTTGAGGGTGCTGAGGTCGTACATAGTTAGGGTGCTTGTTCAAGGTCCCACATCTAAAACTTCTGTTTTAAGGAAGGTGTTTTTCCACTGTTAAAGGCATTAACAATGGTTTTGCTAATCTATTACTTCTTCTCCTTGTTTCCTAGCCACAGCAGTCTGCTCACTGTCGGTCCCCGAACAAAACAAATACTTTTACCCCTCTGTACCTTTACTGACGCTGTTCCTGCTTCCCAGCATGTCTTTACTTTCTTCTGCTCAGTCTTCAAATCCCATCTCCGTAATGACATCCCGACATAACCCAATGTATCGCTTACTTTTCCTCTGAGTTCCAGCAGCATTCCAAATATAACTGGTCAAATTGTATGCAAGACACTGTCTCCTCTCATTGCCTACTAACTGATGATTGCTAGTGATAAGCTGAGGCCTCCAAGGAGACAGATATACAAACAACACGGAACCCTAACATTTATTCTGAATCCTTCTTATGTAGAACCAGGACCAACGAATTCGCCGAAAGAAAGTAGATTCTCCCTTTGTATTGATTTGTAGCACATTCAGGCCAAGGGACCTTTCTAGTCTTCCAGGCATAGTATTTTATACTGAACTCTGCCCAACTAAAGCCTCCTGTTTGTTTCTGATTTCTGGGCTCAGAAAGATCCCTTTTCTCAAAATGAATGTCTTCCTGTTTCCTGTGAAATTTTACCTTTTACGTACTGCTCATCTTTCTGCCCCCATGGTATAACAAGATCTTGCCAATTCAATAATCACAGCACATAAGAACCACACATATAAGGGGCTGGTTACAAGCTACCCTCCCATCAACTAGGAGGTACTCAGTAAATATCGATCAAATAAATAGATCAGGGATAAAGGAAAATAACCTATAATTTCACATGGTAGTGAAATGAAAACATCTTTTCCTCTAGACATCAAGGCCCACTCAACATTATTCTAATACCTGAGGTGAGGTAAAAGCTTGCCCTTCTCAAATGAAGTATAAAACTAACAATATTTATTTATAATAGCAATTAAGTTTTCAACATCTTCCCAATCAACTGCTTGGTCTCTAGTCACGACCTACATCAACCCAGGTTGCATATATTTCCTTATTCTTATACTTAACTTTCCTTATAATGTAAGCAATATATACTTAATATGTTCTATATTTCCTTATTCTTGCACTTAAATGAATGCAGACATAGGCATATTATGTATTTTTGTGTTAAAAATCAGGTTCTCATCAGTTGGAGAAAATAGTGTACTAGGGTCTAGGGTCACCTCACCTTTAGTGAATGAGCTTCTTATGGTCCCTTGAGAATCCGGAGTGAAGTTTCCATTGATCACACTTCCTATTGAGTCGTCTATCATATTAATCAATGATTTTTAAAGAGTAGGTCTTGGTCTGGATTAATAGAAGACACATAGCTATCAGGACTAGTGTGAACTTTTTTTTAAAATTAATTAATGTATTTATTTTTGGCTGCGTTGTGTCTTCACCGCTGCACTCGGGCTCTCTCTAGTTGTAGCGAGCGGGGGTACTCTTTCTTGCGGTGCGCGGGTTTCTTACCGCGGTGGCCTCTCCCGCTGCAGAGCACGGGCTCTAGGCGCGCGGGCTTCAGTAGTTGTGGCACGTGGGCTCAGTAGTTGTGGCTTGCGGGCTTCAGAGCGCAGGCTCAGCAGTTGTGGCGCACGGGCCTAGCTACTCCGCGGCATGTGGGATCTTCCCGGAACAGGGCTCAAACCCATGATCCCTGAATTGGCAGGCGACTCCCAAGCACTGAGCCACCAGGGAAGTCCCAGGACTAGTGTGAACTTTTAAACCTCGCTAGAGTGGAGTGTATAGTCCATAAAATCTTCCTCTGTTCTAATATTAATGTGTATGGAAAACTCTCAAGCAAACCTTAATTAATTTATTGATGCCAGGCAATTATTTTCAAAGAATCTGTTTGCAGGGCTGAGATAACTCTCTCTTCAATCATTGACTCATCTCTCCAGCCAAATACTCACTGAACTCCTATAACTTACAAATTGCTGAGCTTGATGAATAGACTGTAACAACCAAAATAGCAACTGATCAAGGACCTGCAGGGTACCTGCACGCACTACGCTGAGTGTCTTATGTGACCTTTCATTTACTCACCATAAAGAATTGTATATCCTTAATTCTGCTCAACCAGCTTGAGAAATTAAAGAGTCTGTGATCTACATGCTGTTTGTAAATAGATTTAAAAGCAAATCACATATTTGACGCTCATTTCAACAAAAGGATGGACACATTCCTAAGGACCTTGGATGTATGAGGAAGGAAAGGATGTGTATAATGATCAGAGAGGCGTTATATAATCTGGTTAATCAGTCACACAGCTGCAAACACGCTGATGTTATAGGGCACCTTAAAGTGCTATATGTACAATTACTGGAAGAATTCAAAGGAAGAAATATGCACCCAGGATTAGGCAATTCGATTGGCTGTCCTCCCTGATTTTGAAAGGCTGGTCCTGAAATTGTAAAGCTGTAATGTGGTTTGTTTCAGTAATATGAGTAAAACATGAACAAGCCTAACTCTTATTTTTAGACTGGGTCTTAGAAGCATATTTTTTTACCCATTGACCTACCAGGCTTGCTTTAGCATCAAACAGAAGCTGAAAACCAGAAAGAGTCCAGGTGGCAAGTGTTTGCTTCTAACTTACAGGGGAAAAAGCAACAAGAAAAGAATTTCATTTCCCTGCAAAAACATGGAGCAGCTGCTCTTTGCAGGAAAAAGCACTGGCTTCTGTAGACCATTATACACAGTGTGCATTGTGTGCAAGGCTGAAGTTCTGGAACCTTGTGTGTGTGTGTGTGTGTGTGTGTGTGTGCGTGTGTCTTCAGTCAGCCTCCTTGCTGAATGAGTCACCATGGAGTTGTCATGGGGGAAAGACAGAAAGATGAAGCAGATAAAGCAGCTCCTTGAAGAACCTGTGTTTGCACCCACAAGCATGCCAGATATGTGGTCCTCCTTTCTCAGCTTCTTCTTGGAGGGACTTCTTGCTCTTCTGCAGCAGCACATGGCACCAAGGTAAAGGTCGGGTTTCAAAGAGAGTCTTGAGGCTGGACGGTCCATATTTTCGTGGGAGAGAACGGGATGTTTTTGACAAAGTGAACGAACGAAAAAATGGTTCCTTGCCCCTAAAATTAGACAAATGTCACAGTCAAGCAAAGGGTGGAAAACTAGTGACCATCCTGAAGTCATTTTTGCTAAAGTAAGCAAACTGAATTTTAAAAAAGTTTTTATATTCTCTCGTTTCATGGTAATTTGATATATTATGCTCCATGAAAAGAAGTTTCCTCAAATCCTAATATATTCTAGATTTGCTCATTATGAAAATGTTCTTCTCTTGGTTTACTGGTTTTTATTATATTATTACATTATCCATCAGAGATCAGTGAAACCCTGCTAGTTAGATAATAAAGTTTAAATCATTTTTATTTCCTGTAATTTTAATTTTGTAATAAATTATTATATAATGTGATGCCCTTTGCAAAATAGCCTCAAACTATTCTGTTGCAGAAGATAAATATATATTATATTATACTATGTGAAATAATATATAGTAAATATCCATATATTTAAAGATCTGAGTAGCTCCTGGATATTTGCAGCTACACGATTGTTAACCAGAGGTCCATGGATCACCTGCAATTTGGGGCACAACTGGCTTATTTTCCTGAAACTTTGATCCAGAGCTTTCATCACCTCCCTCAAAGGATCTGTGATTCAAAAAAGATTATTAATTACTATATTAAATAAATATTTAATACAGCTTATATAGTCTTTACACTGACAGAGTGTATTTAAATGCCTTGAGACCTACCAGACAATGCTAACAGGAATTATTATAATTAAGAAAAACGTGTTTTTCCTGCTAAAAAACAAAGTGTCTTTCCCTAAAATCTGTGTTGTAATAAACACTTATACAATGAAAAAATCCTGTTGGATGTTTTCATCCTCTGTCTTCTGGCAGTTATGGTACCTCTGTGTATTCATGGTGTGTGGTTGATGTTTCATAGATCAAGACTTGGAGTTTCATAACTCAAGATTTCCTCTAAAGCTGACTGGGTTTGCATCCACACATTTCATAGTTTTGACTGCACAATTTCCTGGTAGATTCCTTGTTGTTTAACTGTATTAAATAATACAGTGATAGATCTCTGAAACATTTGTCGGAGTGTATGTGTAGTTTATCTGGTTCTGTCATTCACGTTGCCAGGAATGGGAGACTGGCAATTTTGTCCTCGAAATAGATTTCCTTAATACATAAACTAGAGGAGTGATTTTTCTGAAAAGAATTTTTTTCCCTGAGCTTTTTAGGAGAGTAGATATTTGTAGAACATACCGATCATTTCTAACATTTAAAAACAGTCGTAGGGAAGTAAAATTTCTCCGTTTCAAAACATTGAAAATCTCAGACATTTACTTGCTCAAAATTCTAATTCCTAGTGTATTGTTGGGTGCTGTATTAGGCGCCGTACGCTAGACTAGAGAAAATTAAAGGCATCATAGTCCAAATTATTTATTTTATACACAAAGAAACTTCAACTCTTCTGGATGGCTCCTATGTTAGCTAAGGGAATCAGAAACCACCCGTTCTGGTCCTCTTTTGACTGGCTCCCATGCTCCGATGGATCTGAAGACTCACTCCCAGGCACTTATGGAACAAGGGGAACAGATCCAACTGTCCTGTTGGTGGATAACAGTGGAAGCGGCACCACCCGTCTTTTTCCGATCCTTCTTCATAAAGCAGGACACTCTCAATTGCCAGGCAAGCTTCCCCTCTTCAGGGTCCTAGCCCCTCAGATGGCTACGAAGAACCTAGACCAACACCCCCTCCACCCTACCCACACTGTGACTCAAGTAGAACCAACGTCAGAGACTTCAAAGGCTTAAACTACCGTTGTTTTTGAGTTGAGGGTACTGATTATTAGAGCTCCTAAATTCAAGCTCAATGAAAGAACGTCAAAACTTATGCATATGTAAGCAGGGATGTTAGGAAGCTTATTTTGGAAAACGCTGAGGCTTATTAAATGTGTACCACACCTCTTTTCCCACTAAAAATTTGACAACTGTCTCACAGGATGAAATATAAAGTTATCCACCATGAGAAGGAAGGCAGCCTCGCAGATAGGAAATAGCAACAGTTTTGGAGTCATTCAGGAATGGATTCAATCCACTTAGGGATTGTTTCATCCTCGGTCAAATTGCTTAATCTACCTGAACCTCAGTTTTTTCATCTGTTAAACAAGAAAATGTGGGGATGAGTAGCATTTACATCAAATGGCTCTTGTGAGTGTCATATTATTACATGATATTTAGAGGATATACAGCTCATGGTAGGCACTCAATAAACAGTCATCAGAGCTCATCCCATATACCCAACAGTCATGGTTCTTTGTAGGGTAAAGAAAAAAGTCTCTTAAAAATGTGTTTATATGTCATAAATTAATATCAAAACTGGAAAGACAGAGCAGACTACTGGACTGGTACTTTAATAGTATTCAAGAAGATCATTACAAGTAACACATAAAATGGACATCCTTAAAAATACACAATACTCTATCTCATAAGGACCTACTGTATAGCACAGGGGACTCTACTCAATACTTTGTAATGACCTATATGGGAAAAGAGTCTAAAAAAGAGTGGATATATGTATATGTATAACTGATTCACTTTGCTGTTCACCTGAAACTAACACAACATTATACTCCAATAAAAATTTAAAAAAAAATCTTTGTAGCTTCTTTAGATTAACTTTGATTTTCTGTCTTGCTTAGAGCCAATAATAGTAATAGCAGCAGTAAAACATAACTCATTTTGGGGGGTAGCTAATATAAATGTCATTCTACAAATTCTGAAAGTCAGATGCAAACAAAATGAGTTTATATAACTACAGCTCAACCTGTAAATAAGAACATTTGCAGAAACATCATTGTTAAGTATTTTTTTATAAAACAAGCTAAACTCACTGTGGAAGTAAAATTGCATAAATACATGCCTAGGAAACAAAAGTAATAGCTTGTGGTGTTCTTAAAGCCTGGTAAAATGCTTTTAGTAAATTGTGTTATATTTGCTTTACAATAGGAAAACTCAGAGCAAGTTAAACTAGTTATGTGACTAATGACATAAACAATTGACATTATTCTGTCTGAATTCTGTCTAATCATGCCTAATTGACATATGATTTTTTTTATCAGCGAGAAGACAGTAGTAGGATCTGTTGGGATTTACTAAAAATATGAGCTCTGTTTGATCTTTCCACCTTGTTCCACTTTTCTCTCCTCCCTCCCTCTTTCCCTTCCTTCTTCTCCCACCTCCTCTTCTTCCTCCTTTTTCTCATCATCAGTATCCTAATAATCCAGTATTATTCGAGAAAGGTTGTTTCATGCAATTAAGTATGTACCTGGATTCCATCTTTCTAAAATGCAGCAGTCCTAGTTAATTCCAATACAAGGCTCAGTAGGTACTGAGTAAACACTAGTTAATGGCTGATAAGAATAGAAATAGAATCTTAACTTTTTAAAAATTTTAATTTTAATTTTTTATTGAAGTATAGTTGATTTACAACGTTGTGTTAGTTTCAGGTGTACAGCAAAGTGATTCAGTTTCTTTTATACATTTCTTTTATATAGTCTTTTTCATATTCTTTTCCACTATGGTTTGAATATAGTTCCCTGTGCTATACAGTAGGTCCTTGTTGTTTATCTATTTTATATGTAGTAGTTTGTATATGCTAATCCCAAACTCCTCATTTATCCCCACCCCGCTCTTTCCCCTGTAGAAACTGTAAGTTTGTTTTCTATGTCCGTGAGTCTGTTTCTGTTTTGTAAATAAGTCAGTTTGTATCATATTTTAGATTTCCCGTATAAGTGATATCATGTGATATTTGTCCTTCTCTGTCTGACTTACTTCACTTACTATGATAATCTCTAGGTCCATCCATGTTGCTTCAAATGGCCTTCTTTCATTCTTTCTTTTATGGCTGAGTAGTGAGAACCTTAGCTTTGATGGATAATATACTTATTTTCCTTTTCAGTTGACGTTTAACTACATTGCCTCGCCAGTGACAAGTGTGGTTGCACTGAACTCACTCAGAAAAGCTCTGTGCTTGGGGTATAATGCTCGGTAATTGCTGTCTTGAAATTCTTAATACTTTTATCTTTGAACCTGTGTTCTGAAGGGAGCATGTGCTGGGGGCTTCGAGATTGGCTCCCACGTGTTTCTGCCTGTCTCACCTCCTTCCCCCTTCCTGGGATGGGTTCTTGGCTACCTGGTGCCTGGGCCACCCCTGCCCACTCTCAGTCGAAGTAGCAACTGACGGGACGGCTTGGTTGGGAGGAAGCCCCCGTTTTGCCATCGCCTTCTCCCTGGCTGGGGGCCTGGATGTGGGCACCTGGGTGGACAGTGTCCACACGCGCGTGAGGAGTCTGGGAGGGGAACAGCAGTGGGTGCTCTGGTCCATCCCCTTCCAGGTACTGCCCAGTGCCCACGAAGGCACTGAGTGTGTCCTGGGAGGAGGCTGCAGTCCCTGAGGGTCAGTGGTCGGCTGTGGGTTGGGGCAGAGGACCTGGTGGGAAGGGAAGATTGATTCCCCCATTCAGCTGGGACTCTGCGTTTCCAATGCGCGTTGGACCTGGCAGATTACATAGCTGGCCCTGGCTTTAGTGTCATTATTCGTGTACTACTTACTGAGTGTTCTGGTTATACAGAGACATCTCTGGATTAAACCGTAAAGAAACTAAGAGTTTCTTTCCAAATCTAGCTAAGCATTCAGTAATAGGCTGTTTGTCTAAATATTGATTCCTAATATTAAGAGACTACCCTGGAAGAGTTTAATTTTCTTTTGAGTTTGACTACCTTCATTTCATATCAATTCTAAATACCATTTAACCTTGACTAGCAATATTTTTGTGCACCCAAAGTATCTGAGTATCTTTACAAAGCATTGTTAAATTGAAAAGTACTTGGGGCCAGGTGACACTGATTAGAGAAGAGGGGATTAAAAAAAAAGAAAAAAGAAAGAAAAGAAGAAAGAGGAGATGGAAGAGAAAATGGATTAGAAATCGAGGAATGAGGAATGATATCAGAAAGATGGCAGCGTAGGAGGCTCTAGCCCTTGGGTCCCCAAGGAAACAGGAAAGCTGCTGGATAGTAGGGCACCAGGTCGGGGGAGAAGCAGATAGAAAGAGTTTGGAGGTAATACAGCTAATAACAACCAGATCTACTGAGGGCTTACATCATGTCTGGCACTGTCTAGATACACAACATATGTGAATCCATTTAATGCTCATCAGAACCATGAAGGAGAAGCCATTATGATTCCAATATTGTGGTAAAGGGAGCGGAGGCTCAGCGAGATTAAATGATGTGTTCTAGGCTACACAGCAAGGAGGCAGCAGAACAAGAATCTAATCCAGGCACTTGGGTCTGGAGACCAAGCTTCTAATCATTATTCCATAGACGAGTTCTGTTTGGAGTCTGGGTTTGGAGTTTGAGATTGCATTTGGGTTGCCCATGTAGGAGTAGTGAAATTACAGAGATCAGCTTCAGTAGTAATAGCAGCATTTTAGTTTTTATTTCACTTATTGACAGAAAAATAACTGGAGGATTCAGGGGGAAAAAAGCATAAAATGAAAATACCAAAGAACTTTTGGTCTGATAGTATCTTACATTTGTACATAACATTCTGTACTTTGCAAAGTGTTTTCAGGGGTGCTATCTCATTTATTTTGCAAGATGACTTGGCAAGACAAGTATTATTGTCCCCACTTTACACAGATGAGGAAATTGAAGCTTGGAGAGATTGTGATCTCCAAGCCCAGATAGCTTATAAAATGGAGATTCAAGGTTTCAGAATTCTTTCCACTAAGGATTAATTAGTACGGGGGAAATTGTGAAGAGTGAAATATTTTCTAATCTCGGTTGAAACAGTTCATTACAGATCATTTTCTTCTCACCGATATCACTTTCAAGTGGCTGCTGTGTCATGTGTACTTTATTAATTGAAATTGTATCAGCCAAAATAGTGAAAAATTACAATATATGAGAAGGAAGCTTGTGGATACTAGATAGGATTTAATCCAATTGATTCACCAGAAAAGCCATCTGGATACTAGTGTCCATTACTTTACTTCTTTTCTGGGCAGCTCTTGCTAGATTCACTTTAAACAATGGTCTCTCAGTATATTTTGTTCTTGAGTCAACATTTAAGAAACAGTATTTGGGACTGGGCCTTGCCTTTGAATTTTAAAGAGGGAGTAAGGGGGAAGCAAACAGGCTGACTCATTTTCCAGAATTATACACATTGAAGAGAGCAGCACAAAGGCGTGTACCACTCCTGACATCTGCAGTGAGCACTGAAGGAAAGGATTCTTGACATATATCAGCCAACACAATCACTCTCACTTTCACTGGCTAGAGACTGGCTCTTTTTGTCCTCTGTTTCTGCCGAGGTTATATTTTCGTAGCCCTTAGACTCTCAACAGGCATGTCAAAAAACAATATTAAGAGATTGAAACTTAGTATTTGTTTTCCCAGGAGCTCTATGAAGTAGGATAGGATTAGGCGATGCTGCAAAATTGAAGATGACAAGGTGGTGAAGTTAATATGTTTTCTTTCTGTCACCATGAAGCTGAACTTGCCCCCTTGAATCAGATTTCTAAAATGGTGAAGTGCAGAGGATCTTCGAGAGCTGATGACGACATTAATCAACTAATGAATGGATGTACTGTGCTCTGTGCGGAGCTGGGATGACAGTGGGAAGCGAGAGAGACACAGCCCTTGTCCACAGGACGTTTCCAACTTGATGGGAAAGATACACAGTTAAACAAGGAAGTGCCCGTTGAGCATGCCAACCACTGGTCACCTCGCCCTCCCATCATCCCATCAAGTGACTGGACAGCCCTCGATGTATAAGGTCCTGGAATATCACCTTAAGTTAAAGCTCAGTATTGTGCGCTTGACATGTGGGGAAAACTGGGAGGACCTTGAGTGGCAGAACTGCAAGTTTCCCTACTCTGCTCCCCCGGATGGGGTACCCCAGCCAAACAACTTCACTCCTTGCGGGAGCCAGGCACAGGGCTTGTTTATCCCTCAGGAGCAGGTTTCTGACAGCCCCCAGAATTATTCAAACAAGCCAATCTCATCCTCCCCCTGGAATCAGGGGTCACCCACCCTCTTGTTACTACAAAACCTGCCTCTCCCAGCCTCTAGTTGATCACCCTGTTCCAGAGCGCACCCCCAGGGTTGCCCTGCATGGCACGGTGTCCTTTTCTTTTGGGCTAGGAGTATATGTGACTAATAAACTACTGCCAGTCCCATCTGTCTAGTTTGGGTGTTGCAAGTTGGGTTGAAATCATTGGGTGAGATTCCCTGCCTTACCAATGGAGTAAAGAGGAGGCAATCAAAACAAAGGTATTTAGACATTGAGTTAAAATTTGATTTCCTCTTATATCCACTTACTGCAGGGAGGTGAGCTGTGAAATGGTTGATATGAATGTCGACTACTTTTTTTTTTTTAGATATTTTGCAACTTTAATGTTTTTTTGTGTGTTTTTTTAATTTAATTTTTATTTTATATTGGAGTAGAGTTGATTAACAATGTTGTGTTAGTTTCAGGTGCATAGCAGAGTGATTCAGTTATACATATACAGGTATCTATTCTTTTTCAAATTCTTTTCCCATTTAGGCTATTACAGAATATTGAGCAGAGTTCCTTGTGCTATACAGCAGGTCCTTGTTGGTTATATATTTTAAATATAGCAGTGTGTACACGTCGACTACTCTTTGAAGCAGTTGAACAGCAAACACAGAACAATGGAAACTAAGTGCTGCTCTACACCTTCCCTCAAAACCTTATCTTCATGGACTTGGAGATGGCTCAACAAGAATGAAATTTTTCATTGATTCGTGTTATTAGTCTGAGCTAAAAACTGATAGAAGACTTTGTACATGTTAAAGAGGCAGAGATTGAAATTTCATATTGCTCAGTTCGAATGTTTGGCTTACTTGGGAGGTTCAATTTTTCATCTGTCAATTTTCAATCATCGCCTTGATTTTATAAGCCTTGCAGAAAATTATTCATCTTTGTGTGAGAAGTCTACTGAGGATGGTTGACACACATTTATAAAGCACGTCAGTATAAAAACGAGTTGGTTCATGCATGCAGCAATACTACAACTTGTTTTCTTGAAGCAATAATTCCCTGACTAAGGACAGACTCATCACTTATCATCTCATCTTAATTAACTTATATTTTCATTTCAGTTAAAAGCAAACAAATCACAGTCTGGCAACCCTGGGAATGGATGTGTCTCAAGTCAGATGCTTGCAGTGTTGGTTTGGCCACGTGCCATGGTGCCCATGACAATGGCGATGTGAAATTAACCACGACAATTTTTACTGCACTGCACAAAGAAGAACTGGAATAAAAATATGGAATCTTATGAAAAAGGAACCGAAACAGCCATACTGTGTCACTGAATAGAGCTGGAAATGGTGAATCATAAATTTTAACCCCATGCTTATCCTAGTACAGTAAGTGGTGACAAGGATTATTATTGAGATATCACCAAGATGACCCCTTAATCTCCATCTCACTTTTTGAGGCCAGGCTGTAAGAAATTCTACTTGGAGAGATTAACTTCCTATCCTCTCTTGGCATGTTTAATTTTGGGGGTATTAGATGGCTATTTTTATTTTGCCTTAAAAAATTATTTTATTGAAGTATAGTTGATGTACAATGTTGTGTTAATTTCTACTGTACAGCAAAGTGATTCAGTTATACATATACATACATTCTTTTTCATATTCTTTTCCATTATGGTTTATCACAGGATATTGAATATTGTTCCCTAGATGGCTATTTTATTAAAGGAGTCAATGGGTGATAAGAAAGGAAAGGGAAATCTCAAAAGGGAAAAACAGGATGATGGTGAGAGCAAGGAAGCTCTAATATCAAATTTTACCCACTTTAACAGTCTGGAGACATCCCAGATGAGAAAATGGAAAGAAAGAAGGCGTTTTGAAATTTGATAGGACATAATAGTCATAGTCACCACATGCAAAGTCTGCTGAGGGACAGGTAGTATACTAGATATTTACATATACCAGAGCAATAGCGTTCTTGAACTTGACTGCACAATGGAATCACTGGGGGAGCTTAACAAAGAATAGTGATACCTGGGTGTCCCCCAGAGATTCTGATTTTATTGGTCTAGGATGAGGCTTGAGCATCTTGGTTTTTAAAAGCTTCCCAGGTGATGCTAAATTACAGTGAAGTTTGAGAACCACTCAATTCAGTTCTCCCCACACCTTAGAAGGCAGGTATTATAATCCAAATTTATATAGTGGCACAAGTAACATTGAGAAGGTAAATAAATTATCCATAGTCATGCAGCCAGTAAGTGTCAAAGCAAGGGCTGGAATGCCGCTCTGCCCAACTCCAGGGCCTGGGTTTTTCCACAAGCTGTTCTGCTCTCTGATGGATTCTGTTAGAGGGCGGGGCAGGGAGAGCAAGAAGGCCCTGCCCTGGGTAAATGAGAGTCGATGATATTCACCTTTTATACTAGACATGGAGTGTACATGTGAAAACTGGGACTTCAGAAGCCTTAAAAAAGGCTGCTAGCATTTTACAAGCCGATATTCCTAAGTTAAACTGATTTTCTATATTTAGAGACATTTGAGCTGAGGTTGGTTCTCTGAGCTCCTCGAGTATAAGAAAAGAAAGGTTATATTGGAATTATGCTTCAAAGATTGAAATTGGTTCTCTTCTGTTTCATGAATGAATTGCAATGAATATATTTGGCATTTTATAATTTTCCTTACCACTCCCATTATCTTTCGTCTAGCTCACTTTTCAAATGACAGAGTGATTTACTGACTGTCTTTTAGAAGTTCCATTTCACTGAACAAACGGTGAATATAAAAATTTGCCACTTGACCTCACACTGACTCAGATATTCAAAAGATTCATTTGATTAAAAAGAACTCACGGAAATGGAAGCCAATAAATGTTAGATTGTAAGGAAATTGAGAACATTCCAAGATTTGTTCTTTTAAAAATCAGTGGGAAGCAATCCAAACTACGTTTTCTTTTAGGATGACCAGAGGCTGGGTTTGCTTTCTATTTGTAAAGTACATGGTTTTTTTTGGCCACATTTGTCTGTCTGACATTGACTTCAGTCATCTTCACCCAACGAAACCAAAACACATTAGCGCATTTCAAGAAATACTCTCAATAAACGTATTTACTCTTCCTGCCCAAATCCAGAGCAGGTTACATACAGGGGGACTTGAATGTGTAAAACAAGCATATATTCGAAGGAGGAGCCTCAAAGCAAAATTAAACTTCTGTGTTCTTTTAGGAATTATTTAGTCATGAAAGGTCTGATAATTACTTATAAAAGCAAAAGACTAGAAATAGCCCGAATGATCCTCTATAGAGGACAGGTTGAAAAAATTATGAAAAATCCTTACTGTGCAGCCTGCATTGTGTTAAAGTTTTTAGGTACAATAATGGTATTGTGTTTATGGGAGACAATTTTATTGACTCATAATATTAGTAATAAATATTGCATGATTTAGTGTTGAAATATCGCATCTGTAACTTTAAAAGTTTTTAGCTAAAACAAAAACAACCACCCATTTCAAAAAAACAACAAAACACAACAAATAAGAGAACCTCAAAAGGGGTAAACTAAGTATGACAGAAATCTTGATAAAATTTTAACCCTGAGTGGTGGGTCTATGGGAGTTTATGATGTCGTTCTATTTTTATGTATGTTTGAAAATATTCAAAATAGAAATATTTAAACACTGGTAGACCCAGGCTTCTGCCACTTGGTGAGGGATATATAACCAAGAGTTTACATTTTTGTTTATGTTTCAGAATCCTTATGCAGCAAAAAGGAATGTTAGACATGGAAATAGGCCACTTAATATAGTATCCAGGTTTGGCTAACTCTATGTGCATGGAAATATCCCCTAGCTCAGGATAAGTGACTGTGGCCTCATGGAAAAGTTGGACTACAAACCCCATAAATGGAGACTGCTCTAGTTCACACTGGTCTCAGGGAACATTACTTACAGCTTCACTACCTGAAGTAGCTGTTTAACTGACATGACTCAGTTTAGATGGGCTGGGATTCTAGCAAAACGAGGTCTCATTATTTTAATACTCTTAGTAAGATTGGAAAGGAGAATTTCAAATATCTGAAAGTTGCCAAAAAGGGCTTTTTCCAGGGTTGGTCTTAGGTAAAATTTGAAAGAAGTTACTAGTTTGCCTCTGAAAACCTTTCATTCCCAAGTTGGGTCTTACAGAAGCCTTTTTACACTGAATCCTCATACTTATTTTTTTATTCTGCCTCTTCCTATGCAGGGCTCAATGTGCATTTTGAGAGACTGCAACTGGGTCTACCTCCTTTGTTGGTGCCATGCCATGATCCCAAGCCACTCAGCACTTGGTTCCACTCTGCTGTCTCCCTGCTTACTTTATCCTATCAATACCTACTTTTAATTGGGAGGCCAAGGTGTGAAATAAGTGCAATTTGGGAGAATGGAATTTGAGTCCTAAATTAAACTTGGGGCACTGGAAAGGAGCTAAAAGCATCCCAGGCAGGTTGTACCTCTGACTCCCAGCAGAGACAAATGCAAACCTTCTGGAGGGAAATCATCCTCAAGTATGGCCTCCAGTTTCCCCACAGATTAAGATCAACTAAATATGAGCTCCTAATAAAAAAAAAAAAATCAAACACACCAGGAAATAAATCACCATGAATGAAATTCAGCAGAAACAACAAAAATTAGGTTAGGACTCCAACATTTTGGATTTTGGCATCATCAGAGACAGAATATAAATATCAATTTGGAATTTGTTTAACAAAATGAAGGGTAAAAATTTTTTAAAAAATCAATAAGAGGTTATCCAAAATGACCAGTAACATATGAATATGAGAATACAACATGATCAAGTTCGGCTAATCTCACAAACACAATGTAAAGTAGTGCAGACATACTATGGACAACAGTTTGGCTATTTCTTATAAGGCCATACGTGTGCATACAATACAACCTAACAATTGCACTCCTGGGCATTACTCCAGAGAAATGAAACCTTTATTCATAATAGCCCCACCCTGGGAACAACTAAAATGTCCTTCAGTGGGTGAATGGTTGAATATATGTATATTCGTACCATGGAACACTTCTCAGCAATGAAAAGGAAGAAACTATTGATGTGTGCAACAACTTGGATGGCTCTCAAGGAAACTATGTTGAGTCAAATAACCAATCCCTGAAGCTTACATAGTATATGATTCCATTCAGGTAACGTTTTTGACACGGCAACGTTGTAGAGAGCAGATTAGTTGTTGCCAGGGGTTAGAGAGGGGTTGGAGAGTGGGTAGGAAGGAGGCAGTGGTGGCAGCTAAAGGATAGCACGAGGGGTTCCTGTGGTGGTGGAATTGTTCTGTCTTGAATATGATAGTGGTCACATGAATCTACACATGTGATAAAATTTTTTAGAATTAAATACACACACATGTAAAATTTGCAAAATTTGAATAAGATGCATGGATTTTATCAACATCAGTTTCCTGGTTGTATTATTGTACAACAGTTATGCAAGGGACTTCCCTGGCAGTCCAATGGTTAGGACTCTGCACTTCCCCTGCAGGGGGCATGGGTTCGATTCCTGATGGGGAATCACGCAAGCCGTGCGGCCAAAAAAAAAGATAGTTATTCAAGATGTGACCATTAGGAGACACTAGATGAAGCATATACAATATTTCTCTGTATTATTTCTTCTCACTTCATGTGAATGTACAATTATCTCCAAATTGAAAGTTTAATTAAAAACAAAATATAGAGGTCATTTTTAAAGCAATAAAAATGTAAAGTACATTGGCATAAATCTAATGCAATTAATGCATGGTCTGTATGGACAAATTTGTTAAACTGTATTGGGAGACACTAGATAAGAACTAAATAAATGGAAAGATAATTCACATTCATGGAGGGAAAGACTTACTGTCATAAAGATATTAATGGAGGTAGAATCCAATAAAATTTCAATAATAATCCCAATGGGATTTGTTGAGGATGGTGACAAACTGATTCTAAAATTTAGATTCAAGTTCATAGGTCCAAGAATACTTAAAATACCTCTAAAGAGGAATAAGATAGAGAAGCTTACTCTACAAAATTTGAAGACTTTCTGTAAAGCCATGGTAATCAGTATCATGTAATTATGGTCAGGCATAGGCAAATGGCCTAATGAGAAAAGGTATATATGCAAATTTCTTTATAATTGTGCAGGCATTCTGAATTGCTGGGGAAAGAACTGACTATTAATAAATTGTGTTGGACACTTGGTTATCTAAAGAAAAACTGAAATTGGATTATTGCTTTATACTTTTCACAAAATTAAATACTCAAGTATGAAAAGTTTTAGAATATAAGAAATCTTTTTAGGACAGAGAGGTAGGGAAGAATTTCTTAAACATGATACAAAAAATACCAACATAGGGCTTCCCTGGTGGCGTAGTGGTTGAGAGTCCGCCTGCTGATGCAGGGGACACGGGTTCGTGCCCCGGTCCGGGAAGATCCCACATGCCGCGGAGTGGCTGGGGCCCGTGAGCCATGGCCGCTGAGCCTGCGCGTCCGGAGCCTGTGCTCCGCAACGGGAGAGGCCACAGCAGTGAGAGGCCCGCGTACCGCAAAAAAACAAAAAAACAAAAAAACACCAACATAGAAGAAAAGATTGATAAATTTGATGAAATTAAAGCCAAGAACTTCAGTTCAAGACACTACAAGGAAAATGAAAGTAAAAACTCAAACTGGCAGCAAATGTTTACAATATATAAAACCAATAAAGTATCAGTAATCAGGACACATAAGAGCTACAAACCAGTAAGAAAATGTCAACTCAGTAGAAAAATTAGTAACATGCATTAATAGACATTGTATAGAAAAGGAAATACAAATGTCCAATAAACTTATGGAAAGATGCTCAATCTTATGAGTAATCAGAAAATGCCAATTAAGTCAACAATGCAATACCATTTTATATCACTAGATTGGAAAAAGCAAAGAAGTCTGTTAATATGCATTAGTGAGAATGTGGGATAACAGGCGATTTTTACACATTCCTGGTATAAAAAATGCCAATTGCTACAATCATTTTGGAATGCAATTAGGTACTACCTGGTACAGTTAAATATTCACAAAGCCTGTGTGACAGCAATTCCATTCTTAGAATACACTCTAGAGAAACTCCTGGGTGTCAGAATTCTCTTTACAACCTTGTATGTAAAATCGAAAAAGGAAGTCAACATAAATGGTCAACGATAAGCAAAAAGTTTGGTGACTTCTTTAAAAAAACTATACATACTCTTACCATATGGTCCAGCAATTGCTTTCCTTGGTATTTACCCCCAAAGAGTTGAAAACTTACATCCGCACAAAAATGTGTGGAGACATGTTTATAGTTTTATTCATAATTGCCCCAAATTGGAAGCAACCAAGGTGTCCTTCAATAGGTGAATGGATAAATAAACTGTGGTACATCCAGACAATGGACTAGTATTCAGCATTAAAAAGAAACGAGCTATCAAGTTATGAAAAGACATGGAGAAAACAAACTTAAATGCATATTACTAAGTGAAAGAAGCCAGTTTGAAATGGCTGCAAACTATGATTCCAACCATGTGGCAGTTTCGGAAAAGGCAAAACGATGGAAACAGTAAAAAGATCAGTGGGCTCTAGGGGTTGGTAGGAGGGATGAATAGGCAGAGCATGGAGGATGTTTAGGGCAGTGAAGCTATTCTATTTGATACTATAATGGTGGGTACATGTCATTACACATTTGTCAAAACTCATAGACTGTACAACAGCAAGAGTGAACCCTAATGTAAACCATGGACTTCGGGTGATAATTATGTGTCAGTGTAGGTTTATGGATTATAACAAATGCCAGGATGCTCTCAGTAGGAGAGGCTATGCACATGTGTGGGAATCAGGGGGTGTGTGGGAACTGTACCTTCCAATCAGTTTTGCTGTGAACCTAAAACTGCTCTAAAAACTAAAGTAGTAATATATATATATCAATGTTAAGTTCCCGACTGAACTGTGATTATGTAAGAGAACGTCCTTTTCTATAGGCAGTATACCCTAAAGTATACAGTGGTAATAGGGCATCAGGTCAGCAACCCACTCCCCAATTTCAATACTTCAGGAAAAAAATTGTACTTGTAGTTTTCCTTTAAGCTTGAGATTGTTTCAAAATTTAAAAAAAAATTTTGTTTAATGAAGCTGGTCCTTATCAGTGTTCTTAATGGGAAATTTCAGTGTTTAGTTTTTTGTCTGCTCATTTCCCCAAGTTAGAGGTATGCAGACTCCTAGTCAGTCTTAAAATCTGCGAGGCCCCAAGGGAGCAATTACCCTCAATTTGCTGTTCACTTCCTAAGGCCACGTTTTCTTCAGGGCTGACTCAGGCTGCTGACCCAGTGAGTAAGAGTCTCTCCCAGGAGACAAGTTATAAAAGGCCATCTGTCCAGGCGCACTTTTTTTTTTTTTTTAAAGGTTTCCATTTCTGTGTTCTGGAATACAGGGCTGTCAGATACAGGTACAAAGGCATTTCGGGCCATTCCCAGGCAGGCAAAATAAGGGAGGGTCTCACACAACACAATTCCCCAGGAACACAATTTTCAGCATTTCCCTACCACCCTCCCTCTGGGTAAGGCTTCCCTGTCTGTGCCACTTTTTCCTTCCACCAGCCCAATTCAGATGACCCCACCCTTCTAAGCAGCTAGACCCCTATGCTGGCCACTGATATTCTATTTTTTTTGAACTCTCTAGGTTTCTATTCTTTTTTTTTTTAGTATAAACATATAAAAATTTTAATGGATTAAAACATGCTAAATCTGGGGTTACTGCATACTTGCTGCAGAAATAAAATATACAGTCATCTCAGAAAAGTTAAAACTATTGAAATACAACCTAATTTATCAGGAAGGATAAACTGGAAAGATTCTGAATTGTAGCATCAGGTAAAGAAGCGTGATGTTCCCTCTTAAGTAAACACTGACAGCTCTGAAAGCTAATTATTTTTGCACCAAGTAACTTGAATATATTTGGAAAAAATCATAATCCCACAAGGTCAGAACATATTACTATAAGGAAAACAATTTAGCATGTATATTTCAACACAGAGATACTTCGCCCAAGCCTCTCCTTGGTGTGGAAATATGCCAAAGTTATGAGTTTGGGCTGAAAAAAGGGTGCCTCTTGACAGGTATGTTTCTTCACATGTGCAAATTGTTCAATGGCCTCTGCCCTGGGAGAGGGCATTAACTCATTGGGGTATAGTTGATTTACTATGTTGTGTTAGTTTCAGGTGTACAGCAAAGTGAATCAGTTATGCATATACATATACCTACTCTTTTTTAGATTCTTTTCCCATATAGGTCATTACAGAGTATTGAGTAGAGTTGCCTGTGTTATACAGTAGGTCCTTATTAGTTATCTATTTTGTATGTAGTAGTGTGTATATGTCAATCCCAATCTCCCAATTTCTCCTTCCTTCCCTTGCCCCTTACCCCATGTAACCATCAGTTTATACTGGGTTTCTATTCTTAATCAAGATTTACCTTTTAATATAAATTAAGTTTAATAGAAGCTGAATGAATGTAAACTGGATTTAAATCTAGAAATGTCTCTGGTATGGGGTTGGGCTGCTTCCTACCTGGTGGGAGAGCCTGTAGGAAGGTAGAGAAACAGTGGGTTGGGTTTACGGCCCTGGCTATTTTTTGTTTGTTTGTTTGTTTGTTTGTTTTTTAATTGAAGTGTAGTTGATTTACAATGTTGTTAGTTTCTGGTGTGCAGCAAAGTGATTCAGTGATATATATGTAAGACCTTGTTGTTTATCTATTTTATACATAGTAGTTTGTAACTGCCCATCCCAAACTCCTAATTTATCCCTCCCTCCCCTTCCTCCTTGGGTAACCATAAATTTGTTTTCTACATCTGTAACTCTATTTCTGTTTTGTAGATAAGTTCATTTGTCCCTTTTTTTTAAGATTCCACATATAAGTGATATCATATGATATTTGTCTTTCTCTGTCTGACTTGCTTCACTTAGTATTATAATCTCTAGGTCCATCCATGCTGCTGCAAATGACATGCTTTTATACGGCTGAGTAGTATTCCATTGTATATATAGACCACATCTTCTTTATCCATTCATCTGTTGATGGACACTTAGGTTGCTTCCTTGTCTTGGCTATTGTAAATAGAGCTGCAACGAACATTGGGGTGCATGTGTCTTTTCGAATTAGACTTTTCTTCAGATATATAGGGCCCTGGTTTTTAAGGTGGCCACTGCTAGTAGGAGGATTCGTTACTCCTGTCATCACTCAAGGCTTCAGGAAAGAGTTATTTAACTTCATGGTTAAAACTTAGATGCATTTGATTGTTTAAGGGATGGAACAGGGTTTGGGCAAAAAGAGCTCTTTGTGGCTGAGGGCAAATTTCAGGATAGAACAAAAGGGAAAGTTGGTCATGAGAGGTAAATTGACTCTTATCTTTGTTATGTTTTCAAAATTTTCTACAATTGGTATGCAGTATTTTATAATCAAGAAAATAATAAAAATATACAGTGACTCTATAGATATATGTCCCAATAATGAGTTGAAGAATGAGAGTTTCAGGTCATATGGAATCCCATAAGGAAGTCATTTTGGAAAAGTATCTGCTACTCTTCTTCTTGTTCTTATTTTCCATCTTCTCTAAGTATAATAGATGTACAAGCACCTTTGCTCTTGAAAAATAAAATCAAACTTGTTCCATTTGCAATAAGGGTTCCCATTGATGCCAGTTTTGAGGGTGTGATTGACAATCGAAAATTAATTCAATACAGATTTAATGGTAACTTTAATAAGAAATTGTGTTATTTGCTACAGAAATTAGTAGTGTACCAATAATGTGGTGAATGGCTGCCAAATTTTCCTTGAAAGGTGTGATGTATTTGTTTCTAAGTATATAAGCAAGTCACTATTTTGAATTAATCTTGCACTACTTTTACTTACAGTCTTTTCTTTCTTTTCCTTTTTTTAAAGTTGATCAAAAATTAATAGTATCATTCAATTGGAGCATTAATATTGTGTAAGAAGGGAAGGAATTTTGCAAACTTGCAGTTAGTTTAAATGTAACTCTTGAGTTGGCAGGAGACTTACTATTAATTATTTAGGGGCTTTCTGAGTTTTTTTTATTGAAATCTTAGTCACTGTTTAAAATGTATCATTTCTAGTAATTATTTCAGTTACTCATTCACTATTTATCCATCACACTTACTTAGGGTCTCTGCTATGTGCAATGTATTCCTTGGTAAATAAGAATTGGTGCTTGTCTTCAGAGAGGTTCCAGTACAGTAGAGGATGTAAGATGCATATGAGAAATACTATAAAAATTAGAAAGTGATAAGTAAGCCCAGCAAGAATCAAGATAGGCTAAGTGGTGGTAGTGTACTGAGTGTAGTGGGGAAAGAGATGGTAAGGCCATTCTCAGGGCAAGAATAACGTGGTAAAGGAAAAGAAGGCAAAGGACCCAAGGTTTGATTTGAGAACAGGGAGCAGGGGCTACTACAGCTTATACAGAAAAACTGCTCCTGGCCTCTAACCACTATGGTTTATACAAAGTCAATCATAGATTTGTGGGTTTTATGGTTCCTGTTCCGTAATCTACCTTTGGCCTTTTCTGGTAATAACATGCTTTGGGGGGTGGGTGGAAAGAACCAATTCCTCTCCCTACTTGAAAATTTTGTTCTATGGGGAACAGGCAATCATATAATATTCAGCCTTTCTGTCCTCAAAGTTGGGCATGTGACCCAAGCCAGAGTTCTTCCCAGGGATTTTTTTTTTTTTTTTTTGCGGTACGCGGGCCTCTCACTGTTGTGGCCTCTCCCGTTGCGGAGCACAGGCTCCGGACGCGCAGGCTCAGCGGCCATGGCCCACAGGCCCAGCCGCTCCACGACATGTGGGATATTCCCAGACCGGGGCACGAGCCCGTGTCCCCTGCATCGGCAGGCGGACTCTCAACCACTGCGCCACCAGGGAAGCCCCTCTCCCCATTCTTGACAACATTTATCGTTTTCTGTGTTTTTGATAGTAGCCATCCTAATGGGTGTGAGGTGACTAGTTAGGTATATTTTTAAGCACCTAAAATTCAACAGACCTCAGCCAATATTGAACTTTCATTGACTTTTTAAGTAAGCATCTTCTTAAAGCATCACATAGCGAGAACACCAAGTCTTAGTGGCCCCTAGTCAACTAAGTCTGTGATACAAGGACCACACCCTAGCATATGCCTAGTGCAGTGCCTAGCAGAGGTCCTGCACTGGGAAAGAGAGATCAAGACATATTTGTTGAACGAGTGAAGGGTGTGTTTCTATTGACAGTGAACTTGGAAATGAACAATGCGGTGCTTGTTATCATTCATGGATGCCAGTGTCAAATGTGTGATCACTGACTATCCTGGGGCTCACGGGACCCTCTGTTTCTCTTTAGCAGCAGGTTGGAGGTGGATGACTGCTCTCCTTGTTGGTTGCCATCAGCTGGTCTTGAGCTTTAATGAATAGCAAAGAGTTGACATTCCATGTGTTCCCTGAATGCCCAACTGTCTTACATTCTAGAGCAGCAAAGGAGAGTGAAGAAGCTTTGGGGAACATGGCTCTGCACCTACTGGGTATGTGGTCTTTAAGAATGATCTCAATCTTCCAAAGCCTTCATGTGTAAAATGGGATTATGATACCTACTCCAGGAAATTGTCAAGAATTTAAATGAGATGCTATGTGAAACAGTGCAATGCATATACATGTAGGCATTATTGTAAATCTATTTTAATTAATTACATTTTTCCTTTAATGTGTGATTTTTTTCATTGATAGGAAGGTCCCTGCATTAAAATCTATGAATAAATTATAGAAGAACTCCTAAGATTTCTTTGGAGACATTAATATTTTCTTTTAATTATCTCATTAGAATTACTTTGATCAGAGGATCAAGAATTTAAATGAGATGCTATGTGAAAAAGTGCAATGCATATACATGTAGGCATTATTGTAAATCTATTTTAATTAATTACATTTTTCCTTTGATGTGTGATTTTTTTCATTGATAGGAAGGCCCCTGCATTAAAATCTATGAATAAATTATAGAAGAACTCCTAAGATTTCTTTGGAGACATTAATATTTTCTTTTAATTACCTCATTAGAATTACTTTGATCAGAGGATAAAAATCTAGCACTGATGTGGTACTTTTTAATCTACATTTCGCCAACTGGAGTAAGAGTGGACTGAGATTGCCATATTTCACCTGGCCTCAGATAAAGGGATGAGTTAAGCAGTACATGCCTGACCTCTTCATTTTGAATGTCCTGGATCACTGTGATGGAGTTTACTTGTACCTCCCCCAACTTTAATCAGCATGTTTATGTCAGCTAACAAAGTCATCAGTTGGCATTCTTTTGAAAGTTCCAGAAGCAGTGAGAAGAAATCAAATTTTGCTGGTGGGCATTCCAAAATTCAAAGATAGTATTTTGTTCATTATGTAGCTCATGATTTAAAACCTGAATCTCCTCGATTGCGGTATATTCGATACCTTTTCCACCAGATTAACCACAGGTTAGATATGTGTTGTGAAATTGTGGAACAGGTTAGCAAAAGAGAGTACAACATGTTTTTTCCACCTGGAATAGCGCCATCCAATAGAAATTTCTGTATTGATGGAAATGTTTTATAATTCTGCCCTAACAGAATAGACACCAGCTGCACGTGGCTATTGAACACTTGAAAGGTGGCTGGTATAACATTTTTAATTTTGTTTAATTCTAATTAATGAAAATTTAAACTTAAATAGCCACACGTGGCTAGTGTCTACCACGCTGGGCAACTGAACAGCATAGAGTATGACAGCTTTAGGAAAATGAGAGTTGGTTTACAACCATATGAGATATACTTGAAAATGGCCTAAACTGGGTAAACTTACCTGCAGCTCCCTCACTCTGTCTTGTTTTGTTTCAGTTTTAGTTTCTATGTAATGAAGGAAAAATGTTATTCTAAACTAAAATTGACTGTTGTTATAACAGCTGTTGGGGATAAGTACAAGGAGGAATAAGGCATTTCGGGGGGAAAATATGTTTCTCTACTGCTCTTCGCCTTTTGTAAAGATGGAGAAAAAGAAATAGAAACAAAAGACTAAAATATCAAAACTCTGGCCAATTCCTTGGTATTGCTATTGGATGAGACCCAGGTTAGAAAGCCCTTCCTTTGAGCGGAAATATTAACAACATTTAGGATAAGCAAAAGTAGACCCAGAGTTTCATAGTGGGTGATGAATGTCTTCATTTGAATTTCCAGGTAAGAGGAGCAGATAGTACAAAAGTTAGGGAGCTCAGGAGCAGAGAGAGACAGAGGGGAAAACGTGGGAAGGGAAGTGGTGAGAGGGGGCAGGAAGCTGCCGCCTGGCTAGAGACTGGGCCTGCAGGGAATGTAGCTGGTGAGTAATCCCCGGAACAGGAAGCCACTTTCACAACAGGGATGTTTAATTTCCCATGTTAAGTTGATCGCACTCCCACACTGTAAACCCTTCTTTTGCCCTCTTGTCTTCAGCAAAGTCTACTCCACCCACAAAGCGTTGCATGGATTGTTTGGGGGAAAGCGTTTAAAAGAAAAGGGGCTCTTTCCTATGTGCGTCAGCACAAGGATAAGAGAACAGCTATAAGAGGCAAGTTCAGATAAGAAGGGAACCCCAGCAAAAGCAGCAAAAGTGATTATGAGAATATAACCTGCAAGGGCTTCCCTGGTGGAGCAGTGGTTGAGAGTCCGCCTGCCACTGCAGGGGACACGGGTCCGTGCCCCGGTCCGGGAAGATCCCACATGCCACGGAGCAGCTGGGCCCGTGAGCCATGGCCGCTGAGCCTGCGCGTCCGGAGCCTGTGCTCTGCAACGGGAGAGGCCACGACAGTGAGAGGCCCGCGTACCAAAAAAAAAAAAAAAAAGAGAATATAACCCGCAAATACCTCTGGATGCATGAAGTGGTTAAAATCTCTAAGAGCCAAGTGACTGCCACAGACATGGAAATTGCATAAGGAATGAAGATACTGAACATGGTATTAGCTTATTGGCTTTCCACCTTTTTAGAACTATGGATCTGGGTTTAGTTCATGGTGAAGAAGTTCATATCAACCATATGTGCTGTTTCAACTAAGCCTTTTAAAAGCCTTGGATTATTGTTTATATCATCAACAGTTCTGATTTACATTTACAGCGATCTCCTGAGTGTAGTTCAGTAGCTGAGTTTATACTTCGGGCAAAAAGAAAAATCTCTTTTAATGTAGAAATGTATGCAACTAGGTATACAAACAAAGATAAAAACCTCTGAGCCTCCAGGTAACTGGTGGAGTTTGAGGAGCTATGATACATTTACAAAGAAACTAGAAGAGTCTTCTCTGGAAAACTCCAAGTGTAAATTAAAAGAAACAAACAAACAAAACAGTCTTTCCTGGAAGTGAGAGAATAGAATTAGAAACATAGGGTTTCTTCTGGCCCTGAAATGCTTGGATTTCTACAACTCCAGTACCTCTTTTCTTTGAGTCTAGCCAAAGGAGTTCAGTTCTGCTTGCCCTCCCCTTTCTGCCATGAAATTCTGATGTTGACAGTGTTTCATCACTTCTGTTAACCTTACTGGCTTTTGAGCAAGTGACTCTGAAAACACAGGCTGCCATATATAAAGTGTCAGGGCTCAGGCAACATTTTATTTGCCAAATTGCTCACAATGTGTACTTCGAACACACACTCGAGGGCTCTTGGCTGTGGCCA
Source organism: Delphinapterus leucas (assembly GCF_059928025.1). NCBI lineage: Eukaryota > Metazoa > Chordata > Mammalia > Artiodactyla > Monodontidae > Delphinapterus > Delphinapterus leucas. The sequence goes on from NC_143146.1 coordinate 9,158,219, forward strand.
TCTGTTAGATTTGAAGACCGGATTTCAATATGTTGGTGCCTGGACTCATGCACATTCAGTCCTGTCTTTTGCGACTCCTCCCACAGCAAAGAATCTTAATCTTGGAATTTAGAAAGAAGTCCAAGTCCTTTGTGCTTTTGTTGCACATCCTGCTGTCTCCATACATACACCCTTTCACAGCCTGTACCTTAAGGTCTTTTCAGAGAACGAATGGGCTGAGTTCAAGACGGCATTTGAGTGGAGGAAAAAGGAATACACTTCTGTCCTAGGTGAGCTACTGTCTCCTTTGAGGTTCCCGAATGAACTATATGCAGAGAACCTTGCCAGGGAAACAGGCACTTGTTTTACTCTGAGACTGGGCCCTAAATCTCTATGTGTGAACCCCTTGGGGTTGCCTGGAGAATGTGACAATCTTTGTTGTTTGGGCTAGTCATAGGCGAGTGGCTTAAAACTAAATTTCTTACTTTTTCCCCTTATTCTTTTTAAAATAAAATTTTTTATTTATTTTTGGCTGAGTTGGGTCTTTGTTGCAGTGCACGGGCTTCTCATCTTGGTGGCTTCTCTTGTTGTGGAGCACGGGCTCTAGGCACATGGGCTTCAGTAGTTGTGGCACACGGACTCAGTAGTTGTGGCACACGGGCTTAGTTGCTCCGTGGCATGTGGGATCTTCCCAGACCAGGGCTCAAACCTGTGTCGCCTGCATTGGTAGGCGGATTCTTAACCACTAGCGCCACCGGGGAAGCCCTCCCTTGTTCTTATAAAATGACACTTGACTCAGTACAGAGGATTGGTGGGCTTGTGGATTCTGAAGCCAAGGCAGCTTGGGTTTGAATTGTCACTTAAAATAGTAACTTTTTTCTCAACTCCCTCTTCCTGTCCCCAAATTAACCTTTCTCACCGCTGTTGGTGAGTATCGTGACAATCTCTCCACCAAATTTGTGAAGCACCCACCGTGTGTGGAAAACTCTGCCAAACCCTCACGTGTTTGAGTGCGTGTGTGAGTGTGTGTCGGGTGTTGGGTCAGCTGGTCTGCCCTTTGCATATCTTGGTCCCTGCTCTTAGGATGAGCCAATAGCCCACCATGGACCATGGGCCCTCAAGTGTAAGGAAGAGGAGAGCTTCAAGGACAGGCACCAACCATCAGACTACAGGCCTTTGTGTTCCCAGTTCAAACAATTTCTTTAGAATGATTTTATTTTGTTAGTTTTGCCTGGGAAGATACGCCTGGCCTATCTTCAGAGAATGTGTAGACTCCAGGAGTCGGGAGGGAGAGGAGATGGCATCACAGAGACTGGTGCTAGACTCTCATACAGACGTTCTGAGATCCTCTATCTTCCTTGTAGCACAGGGAAATGGCATGAGAATTCACCAAGAAGTAACAATGGTCTTACAAATGCAACAAACACACAACTTCAACACTGAATACAATATCTTAAGGATATATGGAGCCTAACCCTTCACACCCACGGGCAGTCTGGTCTCTTCTATAGCTAGGACATTAATTCATCCCTCTTTGTAGGGGAAGAGAATGACTTTCCACTCAATGGTCATACAACTGCTCCTGGGTCAGACTATAAGTTGCAGAACCGTACCTCTACCTGGGATACGAGGAGAACTCTTTAAGGCTTTGCCCAGGACTATCACCTGTACAAGAAACTCCCAAACTCCTGAGTTTCACTTTTTTTTTTTTTTAAACATGGGGATAACCTAACAATAAGAGATCTGGAAAGAAAGGAAGGGAAGGTTTTCCTTCCTTGGCCCTGGCCATTTCTCCCATCAACTCCCCGACCCAGAGCACGCATGCACACCTGCACCTGCGCGCAGTGCGGGAATCCGAGGGCTTTTCTCAGTGGAAGTGTCAATCGTCTCAGGTAGTCACCAGTCAATAATGTCAGACAGAAAATCAGAAGCCTAGTGGACCTCCGCTGTCCCCGTAGCCATTGCTGCCACATGGTGTCACTGTTGAAACACAGGACGACCAGCTGCCCCAGTGCTGTCTCCTTTGTCCCCAGAACTGGGCCTGGGCCTCCCAACCTCGGTACCGTCTCCCTAAACGACCTGGTGACTTGGAAATCCGATTCGACCCCTGGCTGCTTTCTGGAGCTGCTAAACAATCAGATACTTCCTTCCATGGGGCGGAGTCACCATCATTGATTACATGTTCCTACATGACACACAGGTGCTTGAGCTACCTGTCTCAGGTGTGCAAATGGAGCCCACAGACTCTTGGACCTTCCATACCAGTGATCTCGGTTCAGCTTCACCCATTGGTAACACAGCTTTTTGAGTTTAGACACAGTAGGGGTGATCTGATAAAGACAGCTCTACCCATTTCTTTTTTTCCTTCAGACATCCCCCCTGCCCCCGCCAAAAATTCTTTCTTGCTGTTGGGTGTGTGGGGAGCCAGTTTATTCAACTAGAAGGAGGAAGGATGGAGATTATTGCCTCTACCCCCTGCTCTCAGATCGGGCATAAAAGCCTTGATGTTTTTAAGCTCCGAGTCTTTCTCTCAGAGAGGGGAAGAAGGTTTTCTTTGTATCTCAAAAGTCCAGGGCCTTCTTTTGAGTAATCATTTTTTTTCTTTTAGAGGGAAGGAGCTGATATTTCCAGGGTGGAAAAGAAACGCAGCCTGGAAAGGGCAAGGTGGGTGTGGGCTTTATTATGGGCAGGTGACACATGTGTTCTGGCACATCTCTGCTGTGGCCCCAGGCTCTGGGAAATGCTGGTGTATAAACTGGAAAACTAAGCCCACGTCCTGCCACTGGGCCAACCGGATCAGGGCACCTGAAGCACAGCTTTCAAAGGATCTGATGGGCCTGAGCCTGCAGCTGGTGACTGCTCTATTTTGTTGACGTGCGGAGGGCCAGTTGGAAGACCAAAGTGAGAAGGAAATGTCCGCTTCCTTTCTTAGGAATGGACATTTGTGGGGAACCCTTGGGGACACACAGGATATTCAACTTCTTTGACTATCCAACAGAGAGGGGGAGAACCCCAAAGAGGTTGAGAATGGACTGACTTCATGTCAATCTGGCATATGGGTGCCAAGCCAGATTAAATTGAATTTGGAGACATTAAAGTGATGTGAGATTGCATCCTAGTGCAGAGTAGTCGCAATAGAATTACCCTCAATAGAATTACCCACATGCATACAACTACCCATCCAGGTTCAAGCCTTCTCCTGCCTGATCAGTTTCACCATCTCGGGGAACCAGAGCCTTATCTTTTCAACCTTAGCATCTCTGAGTTTCAAGGATGGAAGAAACCTTTTCCTCTCTCAGATCAGCTTCACTTTCTGTCTCCTGAGTGGGAGATATTTTCTTCAGAAGCAATATACACCTGGTCATGTACATTAATCAAGTTACATCAAAGTTTTACTATATGTATTTATTGTACTCAGGTCATTATTGTATGGGAATGTGACCATTCCTATGGAATAGCAGCCCTGTCCCTGAACCTCTATTCAATAAGTTTCCCTTGAGCCACTGGTAGAATATTAATAGAATTTGTCCCAGAAATTATTTGGCAATAGTCTCTGGTCTATGCCCAAGACAGGGTGCTGGGCAATTTCCTATGCTCTTAGCTGGTGACCCCTCCCACTGCACTCTTCCTTCCCAAACTAGTACGAATATTTCTTTTCCCTTTTTTCTGGGCATCTGAGGCTTTTCCCTTTACCCCTCATGGATCTAATGCCTGCAGCAGACAGGCTGAGAAAACCTTTCTGGTCCCTTCCCCATTTATGTTTCACGCTTATTTTGTAACGCAACCCTTGGATGGGCTCATTGACCTTGTCCTGTACATTACAGACTTGCTCAGTTCATATTCCCTTTGGCTTGAACTCTGCCTCCTTTGGAGCTGAGACTTGGAGATGGGATCTGTCTGGATTTACTTCGGATTTGGTTTCCGATTTTCAGATCATTTGCACAAATACCACTACGTCTCCCATTTCCTTTTATTCATCCTTCTGATCTTTTGGTTTTGACCTTCTTGTCTCTGTTCTTAATGTGCTATACGGCGACCACTCCATGGGGGTTAGTGTAGCTAGTTACCTCGCTAAACTAAAGCCTGGGCATGTGTGACGGTATCCTACCGGAAGCACCATAGCAAAAATATTTGGACTCCAAGCAGTTAAGGGCTCCTCCTGTCATAGGAGCTTTAAGATATTTAACATCATCACAGCATGGAGAATGTTTCTGCTGGACCAAAAGGGGGCAGAGAAGAGACTCCTGTTTTCTACCTTGAGTGTTCAGATACATGGAAGACATGCAGTCTTGCACGGCTTTGCTCACAGGTGAGAGCCACTGGTGACACTCATAGTGGCCAAAAAAAAAAAGAAGCAGATATCCCAGGGCAAGTCAATAGGGCAACGAGGAGGATACAGGCTTGTTCAGCCCAGAGCTTGCTACGTCAGTGTGTCATTACTAATTCATAGTGAGTAATTAATATGCATAATGCATTACATGTCATTCTCGACAGATCCTTGTGGCATCTTAGCAAAATACCTCCCTCTCATCAGAATGAAAGAGACTAGTCCCGTCACCCACCGTCAGGATACAGCTGCCTCTGAGACTTCCCGTCCTTGATCACCCTCTCTCTCTTTCTGTGTCTTCAACCTCTTGCTTTGCCTTGATCTCTTGCCCATCAGCTATTAAACACATCCCAGTCTCTTGCATCTTAAAAAACCTTTCTACGACTTGCTCCCTAACCTTTGTACTCTGAGAAGTGCCCCTTATCTGTAGCTAGACCACTTACCATAGCCTACAGGAGTGCCTTTGCCCCGTTGCCTGCTAAAATAAAAAACTGCTATGACCTGAGTAACCAATTGCAGTGTCAGCACTTGAAATGTTTGGGGGCCATCATACAATGCTAGAACCCCAAGCCCACCTGCCTTGAAGCCTGTTGTGCCTGATTCCCTATTTGCTTCCATCACCCCCAGAATTCCAAACCTCTGCAGGCATTTGCTACCACCTCAAACCACCGTTATATTCTCTGTGTACCCCTAATCTCTCCCAATCTGCAACCCTCCCTCCTTTCCTGTCACTGCTTTCTGAAGTTCCTGCTCTGTGATTGGCCACATCCCCTCTGGCTTAGTCAGCTCAGGCTGCTGTAACAAAGTACTGGGGGGCTTAAACAACAGACATTCATATCTCACAGTTCTAGGGGCTGAACCGAGATCAAGGTGCTGGCAGATTCTGTTCCTGGTGAGGGCTCTCTTCCTGGTTTGTGGGCTTACCACTGTGTCCTCACAAGGAAGAAAGAATGAGCTCCAGTGTTTTCTCTTATAAAAACACAAATCCCACCTCGTGGACCCCCGCGCTCATAACCTCATCTAAACTTAATTAGCTCCCAAAGGCTCCACCTCCAAATACCATCACACTGGGGATTAGGACTTCAACCTGAATTTGGGAGGGACACAAACATTCAGCCCATAACATCCTGCTTCTGGCCCCCCCAATTCATGTTCACCTCTCATGTGAAATACATTAATTCCTTCCCAATAGCACTGAAGTCTTAGCTCCTTCTAGCATCAACTCTAAAATCTTAAGTCTGAAGTCTAAATATTATCTAACTCAGAAGTGGGTGAGACTTGAGGCAAAATTCATCTCCAGCTGAGAAGCTGTGAGACCAGGTAAGTCATGTGCTTCCTGGTGGGATAGGCCTGGGATAGATGTTCCCATTCCAAAAGGGAGAAACAGGGAAGAAGGAAGGGGTAATGCACCCCAAGCAAGTAAATATTAGCTCTTAAACCTCAAGAATAATCCTCTTCGGTTCAATGTTCTGCCTTTGAAACCCACTGAGGGGGAGGTCCTGCCTCTGACGCTCTGCTGGGCAGAGGTCACGTCCCCAAGGCTCCAGGTGACTGCCATCTTGCCTGCTGAAACTGAGATGAGGCCCCCCCTCTTTGAAGCTGAAGAGACAGCCCTGATGATCTCTGAACTGCCTCCTGGGTCATTCTTCCTTTGTCTTGAAGAATCATGCATATTCTCAGCTGAGTACGTCTATGGTCATAGATCTACAGGATCTAAGAAGTGTGACACCTTCCTTCATTTTGTCCCATCTTCCCCTCCATCCTCAAGTTTTTTGTTTTTTTTTTTTTTTTTTTGTCATTCCTTCCACTTGTGGCCCTAACGGATGCCTGGAAGGTTTTTGAGGACATTGTTCCCAATTGGAGGCATTGTTTTTCTCTCTCATGCACCACAAGATTCCAAGACACTTGGTGGGGTAGGCATCCTCCTTAATTCTCATCACCACTTCTGGAACATTAAGCTTTCTCTTTCTTTTCCTTCCTTCCTTCCTTCCTTTCTTTTTAAACTTCGTGGCACGCCATTGGATTCTATCGTGGTATCACTCAGAGACCCAGCAAGGAAACAGATGGCACATCAAAGTAGGAAAATTCAAAGAGGGTTTTAAAAAGGGAGCATTTACAAAGATATAAATAGGGTGTAGAGAAACCACATGGAATAGTGCAGAAACCTGGAGCTAGTAATGTTGGTGGCCTCAAGAAAGACAGGAGGGAATTGTTATCAAAACCCAGGACAAGACACTCATGTAGGATTGGCTGCCTTGAGTTATTAGTGACCTTCAGCCAAGAGACACAGTCAGCCTGATGCAACCTGGGGAAAAAGTACTCAGGCCTCCCTGCCTCCAAACTCCTGAGAGGCTCTCCAGTGGCTGAACCAGAAACCAGAGGGAAAGGGAACCCATTGAGGTTTTCCCTATGAGTCTCAATCACTCTCTTCTCTCCCTCACTGCTTCGTCCACTGGCTCCGGGCTCTGGCCTTCATTCCAGAAAGCCTTCTCACTACAGCCTTCCCCTTCTCCCTGAATCACACCATCCTTCCCAGAGACTTCGACATCCTAGTGCAGGTCCCATCTGACATGCTGGCCTCTCGGTTCCTTAACCAATATTTCCCCAATCATCCTTTCCTCCCCTCCCCCTCGGACTACCACTCTCACAGTCCTACCTGAAACTTGTCATTTGGAGAAAGGGTACCACCTTTGAAATCTTCAATTTATCCCAATTCTGCAACCACCACCTTTCCTAACAGCTCATGGGCTCAATTCATCTTACTGCAAAAATTCTTATCAATGAATTCTCTCCAGTTAACCTAGCCCAGTGCTTTCTCACTAAGACTCCCCCAGCCCCACATACACACCTGTTTTCACTTTCTTCCTTGGGCAACTCAGAGCCCTTGGCTTACTATTATTACTACTCATTATTACTCATTATTATTATTAGTTATTATTATTACTACTCATTATTACTCATTATTACTCTCTTGCAATCTCCTTAACCTTCTTCTCTTTCCTTTTGTCATTTTTGCGTGGTCAAACCCCAGTCTGTGATGACTCAACCATCCAACCATGAGTTCTGTCCTTACACACACATGAACGTTGCAGGAGGAGAAGAGAAATGCAGCCAGGCAGACTGGTTTCCCTTTAAATAAATTAAATAAAACTCCAAGGTGGCACTCAGCCCGGCCTAACAACTCAGCAGGCTTTGTCTTGTAAGTTTCTCACTCTTTAACTATTTTGCTCCTTTTCCTTTCTCCACAAACTGCTTATTTCCCCTGCCTATACTTTCATCCCTACTCTTAACTTTGAGTCTTCTTTCACTTAAACTTTGGAATCATCAGCTAGGAATTTCTTCATCTTTTCACTTCCAAGTCCAGAAACCTACCCATACTTCTTCCCTCCAGAGAGAGGGAGATCATTTTCTAAAAATTCAAAGCTTCCAACCCTTCATTTGGGCTCTGCATCCCATCTCTTTTAGCCTTCTCATACTCTGTGATGAATTCTCCACCCTCCAGCTGTACTTCTCTCTCTTTCAACTGGGCCATTCCCACAGGAATACTCACTTCTTTTGTCTTGGCTCTACTCACTTCTTTTGTCTTGGCTTGTTACATTTCACTCCATGATGTCCTTCTCCCTAATTGACAGCTTTTCCTCAGGCTTCTTTCCTGGAATCTCCTGCAAGGAAGTGAGTGTCTTAAAAGCCAGGAGAGTCATTGCTTTTGGAGGGAGATAACTGTGACTAGGGGCTACTGTGGGACTGGTATGCTGGCTCTTCTTGATCTGATTTTTTATGTTGCAAGTGTGCAAAGTAAAGAAGTTACAGTGTGCAACTATAAGTTAAAAACAACTTATAGTTGTCATTGTTGTTATTTATCCAATCTGAAAGCCTTTGTCTTTATCTGAATCTTTTTCTATATTTACACTTAATATATAATTAATATATTTGGGTTAAAATTCTCCATCTTATTATGTGTAGTTTATTTGTTGAATCTATTTTATGTTTTTTTTCTTTTTTTACCTCCTTTAGTATTGATCATTTTTATTTATGATCATACTTTCCCACTATTTTGGAAGTCATATACTATTTTTATTATTTCATTGTTACTCTGGAAATTACAACATGAATTCTTAAAGTATCAAAGTCTAACGTTAGTTGATTTTTTTTCTTTCCTCTCAGGAAATGCAAGTATCTGAGAAGACTTTTTCTCCACTTATCCCCTACCTGCTCGAATACTATTGTTAAGATGTATTTCATTTCTCTTTGTATAGAAAACAAACCCCATAAGACACTACTGTTACTGGTTTAGAGTCAGTATTTACTTGGTTTAACTCTTTTACTTACCACTTTTTATTTGTTCTTCATTTCTTCCAGCATCTCTAACCTTTAAAAATGTGATCATTTTCTTTCTCCCTGGAGAGTATTTATTGCTTCCTTTAACATAGGTTTGTGAATGGAGAATCTATGACATCCTCTTTGATTCTTAGCCGTATCTTTGTCTGTCTAGTGGTAGGCTGCATAGTTATTTTTTTCCAGTTCACACATTCTGCTTTAAGCCTGGCTTGAACTGCTCTTAAACCTGTCCTTCTGGTTTTTAATAATTTCAGTTGCGTGTTTTAATTCTAGAATCCTGTATATTTACTTTGATATAGATTTCCTATGTCTCTTTTCATATTTTCCATTAGCTGAAATCTTCAAGCTTGGCTTTGATCTCCTTTAGTAGTAGTAAGTAGGTTACTTTTACTTGGTAGATTTTAATGATAGATTCTAACATCTTCCACCAATATCTAGCTCTGCTTCCTACCTTAGGATTATACTTACCTACCATGTGAAACTCAGGTGTGTGTGATCATGGGAGCAGAAGTGATGAGTATCACTTTTAGGCAGAAGCTTTTCGAGCCCGTACATGCTTCACCATGCTTTTCTTTTCTTTTGCTGTGGTTATCGGTACTATTTCAGAGAGTGACTCTTCTATCAGCCTGCTACCCAGCATGAGGACAGTAATGATGGGAATCAGTGCTACCATCCTTCTTGTGATGGACAAATGACATGAGATAGAAATAAACGTCTGTTGCTTTAAGCCACTGACATTCTAGGGTCGTTTATTACTGCAGTGTAATCAGATCTATCTGATTGAAACAGAAATTGGAATCAGGATTGAAGTGATATTGTAGCAAACAACCTAAAATATGTGGCTTTGGTTTATGGGCGAGGCGTTAGTTTGCAACAAAACAGATAATAGAGGTTAGAAGAATGGTGATCCATGTTATGTAGTGGCAAATTACTTAGTAAAATTGTTGCCTGTGCTAAGTTAAAGAAAAATTTTATGTCTAATAAATTTGTAGCTTTATGGGAAAACAAACTCTTAGTAGCGTGTGTTGGCTGCATTGGAAAGCTTATTACAAGGAAGAGACAAGATCAGAACAATACTGGCTGTTTTGCCAGCAAGAATGAAAAAGAATAGAGACAGTCTATAAATTCAGGGACTCGTAGGTTGAAAATAGAAACGTTTCTGAAACTCAAACATTGAAAGATGCAATTGAGGAATTATTTGAATATCAAAGGCCAATTAGAACTTAGTTTTAAGGTAAGGATCAAGTGAAGAGTATGGTTGTCACAATGATTGTTCAAATTTCTGAATAGATTAATCTTTTCCCAGTAAATACTTTTATTTGGGCAAAACACCTCAAGAAAAAGAGACTAAGTGTGTGGCTCTCCCATCAATGTCTTACAAATAGAAGATAGCTGCATTTATACTGGGTGTAGGGCACAGGACAAAACAAACTGGGATAAAATAGATCTTAAGCTGCCTAAGTTTTTGAGAGAATTGTACTGCAAACTGTATTGCACAAAGAGCCACCAGCTTGGACTTAAAGAGATGACAGTTGATACCTAAGAGGCCACTTAGATGCCTGCTGTACATGGAATGTTTGTGTCTTCCCCTAATTCATATGTTGAAACCTAATCCCCAATGTGATGGTATTTGGAGGAGGAGCTTTTGGAAGGTGATTGGGTCATGAGGACAGAGTGATTTTTCCTTCCTGAATCAAACACTAACTGCAACAATCTTTGTGTCCTGAGAGTTCAAACATAATCTTTACTTTTATGTTTATTTAAAAGCCATAATGGAAATCTATTCTCTTGTCTGCCATGGGTCTGCCAGCACCGTCCCATTTTATCCATGTGGTTTGAATGAGTGCTACCATGTTATTACACACTCTACACCCATGACCCACTTTCAATTTGCCCAGAGGTGGCCAACTGACCCAAGCTGAATCAATCAGTACATTTCCCTGGAATTTCTAAACTTGGGTCTGGAGAAAAAGTTTCAAACCTTCTCTGTTCCTGAAGCCTCAGGGCTTCCAGGAATCATTTTTTTCCGAACTTGTAGAGGAAGCTGCTCTGGTAGAATATGCAGGACACACTGAGAGGAACAGAGATAATAGATGGAAAACCCATTTTCCTTTCATCCTTGAGAATCAGTGAAATTTTTGCTCTTCTCATACTTACTGGAGTCAATAGTTAGAGTTGTGTTTCTGTCACTTGCAACCAAAAATGTCTTTAACAAGAAAAAAATATTTCAGACCATGTGAAACTGCTCAGTGGTGATGGCTAGTCTGTAGTGGGCCAGTATTGATGCCAGAGCTTAGGAAAAGTTTGCAAAGTCATAGAGATTACTAAAAAAAAAAAAAAAAAAAAAAAGGCAATAGAGAAGTAAGAGCTGTTATTTTCCATAGTAATCACAAAAAAATAGATGCACACCCCTTGTTGCTTCTTCCATGTAATCTTTGTTGATAAACACTTATGATTAAACTTGGTGATACTTCGATAGTTAATACATATGGCACAGTATTAAGTTACCCTTTCTACTCCAATCACATGGCAGAAATGCATATACTACAAAAACCAGAAACCAAAGTTACATATCTAGGTTCAAAAATCAAGATTGATATTTTCATGAACCAGAAATAGAATAGAAACTTTCAACAGAGGTGGAGGTGAAAGCCACAGTGAGGCTCAGATAGGGCAGAAGCAGCTGGGGGTTTGGTTCTTGAGGTGTAATGGGATCTGGAGGTCAGGAGCTGGGATGGGACTCCCTGTCTTGTCAATGGACTCTGAAACACCATTGTTCTTGCTACCCCCTGGGACATGGGAAGTTATGAGCTTAGGAAAATAAAGGATAAAGGCAGCCATGGCATGATCAAGTACTGCCTTGGGGACTGGATGTACAGTATCCTGAGTATCACTGAAGCTTGTGAGTACCAGCAATGCCATCAGTTCTGGTCTGGACTGTGATTCTGGGAAGTGCTGGATAGAGGCAACCACTAGGGAGAGTGAGGGAGAATAGGAAAGAGAGAGAAACAAGAAATCTAAAGAGAAATCTTCTTATGCACCTTCTAAAAGCCAAAATTCCAACACGCATTCAAATCACATGCTAAGAAACACCACTAAGAAAATCAACCACCAGAATGTGAATTCAATCCATGTTATGTTTACTTGCTAGAACAACCTGACAGAGACTTTAATGTATGCTTAAGATGCTTGAGCAGAGAAACAAGAACACAACTCACATCGAGCATCAACAAGAAATCATGAACCCAAGACATAAAGTAATAAGGAATCGATATTTCTGTGTTAGAATTTCCAGGAAAAGAGAATGGCAAAGAATAAATATCTGAAGAGGTAATGACTGAGAGTTTTGGACTTGAAGAGTCTCCACTGCTTAGAATGCAGGGTCAATAAAGATAAATCCACCCATAAGCACACCATGGAGAAATTGCAGATCATCCAAGAGAAAGAGAAAAATCTTAAGAGTTACCCGAGAGTAAAAATTTACCGTGTGCCAGGCGCTATGGAAGCCTCAAGGCACCATATTCTGAGAGCACAGCACTTCTAAATGAGAATAATTATAAAAAGAAAATAATACAAGAATCAAAGACAGAAAAATAATTTAAAAGATAGAAATTATAATAGATGTATAGTTAAAAGACAGCACTTACAAGTTATTGTGAAGAATAGCTTAAAATGAAAATACATTTTATGATTTCACAAATGAGTCCAATTTTAGATATTCAAGCATAAAACACTGGGGAGTGTACGGGGTTAAGGAAGTCTTTTTGCTCGTGGCTTGCTGGTTAACTTGTTCATTATCTATAATTCCAGTGTGGATGGAAGTGGTGGAGAGGAGGTAAGAGGAGGTGTTGGCCTTGGCAAAACCTCACAGGATTTTACTCAGCCGCATTTTCTGAAAGTGGTCCAAACCTGTACCACGTGCTCAGGTCCCTAAAGCCAGTGTTTTTAAAGAAACGCCCACAAAAGCCCTTTTTGCAGGTAGCACCATGTTTCTCCCTTCTTTTTTAAACATGACAAAAATGAATGGTCAATTTAGGAAAAATTAAGTTCCCAGAGTTGTGATTATGTGTGTGTTCATGCAGGTTCCATGTTAGAGAGAGAAAGAGAGAGGAATAAGAGAGGACAGAGAGAGGGGGACATAGAATTAATGTAGATGGTCTGAATTTTTAAACTTTCAATGGTTGGTCTCACATAGACAAAGCTGAAATCCTCTGGAGACTTGGAAACAGATTTTCTAACACTCCTAGAAGCTGGCCAAATTTCTCACGAATTGGTTGGCTAAATGCCAGAATTAATATCAGCAGGCGTGCATGATATAGATTTGCAAATATTTTTTAAATCAATAGAACTATTAATCCTCAAATACATTAGATTCAGGCCAGTGGTCCACTCTGCTTTTGGTTGAATGCCGTTCTGATTTTGTATGTTTGAGATAAATATTCTTCATCTGCAGAAATTGACATTTAATAGGTTGGAGAGACGTGGTGCTTGAGAATGGACTCTGGTACAAAGACATTTGTTCAGTGATGAGTACTCAGATTTCAAGGAACGACAAACAATTTATTTAGAATATCATCGGGCATCCTCTGGGCTCACCAATTAGAAAAAGGTGGAAAATAAGCCGCAATTAATCTAAACATCGAACTTGGTACTGTATTCAAAACTTACCATTCCAAAAAAAAAAAAAAAAAAAAAAACTTACCATTCCTTCTGAATCTATCTTCTTTGATCAATCTTTCATGTCTATACACTTTGTCTTTAGAGATGGATGCCCTTGGTCTCATGGGCACTTGTCACGGGTCTCCTTTATCTGGTGGGTGCATTAGCAGGAAGGCCGAGCTTTCAGTGCTCCGCGAAAACCAGGGGAAAAAAAAAAAGTCTCCTCCGCATGGACCAATCAGAAAAAAGGCACCCCTTCTAGGCTGACCAGTCAGGAAAAGCATAGCCTCTGGTCTGACCAATTAGAAAAAGGCACTACCTCTGGAGGACAAATTAGAAAAAGGCAGCCCCTAGGGGGGAACCAATTAGAAGATGTCCTTCCTAGTCTAGGCTGATGCCCGGGGTACTGGCTTGACAAACGGAGCCCAGCTTGCATTTTAGTCCTGAATTACACCCCCTGGGTTAGCTGCCTTTGAACTTGCAATGTCTGGAATTAAACGACCATGTTTTGCTGCAAGTAGAGGTGTTTTTTTCCTCTATTGTAGGAAATAAAACTGAAACATTATTGATGGATTTTCTTTTCAATTTTGTTTTTTTCTCCCAGATTTTGGTGCCTGCTGTTGCCAATATTCATACTGTAATAAAGATGATATGACTATTATCGGAAAAGTATATTTAGTAACTTTAAGCTTCCTGTAACAGTATTTCATATGGCTCTGCCTTGAATATTAGGACTTCCAGCCTTCAATTACCTAAACACATTTGAAAATCTCACTTAAAAGTATTGCCTTAATGGAATTATAGTAAACACAATTTACTAATGGAACTTTAAAATAAAGACATCCAAACACTTGGGAATGCCTATAGAAAACACATGCTAATTTAAAAAGCTAGAAACAAACAAAAATATCCTAATGTGTATCAGAGCTTGAGAAATATCTGTTGATTAAGAGAAAGTGGTTGATATTGAGGTTACAGTATAGATTTTTTTTTTTTTCTGATTTTATCCTAATCGTAAATTCTTTAAATATAACCTAAAATATTGGTCTTGATGGGCTTGACTAATTACTTATGTATTGTTTATTGCCATGTTTATTTTTTAAAAACAAAGTCAATGTTAATTAGTAATTATCTTGAACCTTTATACCTGTGTGTATTCTATTATTTATGTCATTCAAACAAGTAATAAAGTAAAATGCAGTATTGTCCAGATGCCAGTAATACGTTAAACCAAATCAGTGTCCAAACACAATATTTTAAACCTTTTTCACACCTGTTTGGACAGTAATTCAATTATGTGCACTTAAATCTGCAATATTGTAAATGTTCATGAGGCTGTCTGTTGACATGAACAAAGAAATGGGACTTTCTTCCCATAATATAATCGTCAGAATCTAAGTTTACATGGAAATTCAGGACATGAATTATTAGCTAGGCATACATCTGAGATTATTAGGGTGCTGTAGTTAAGTGACTTAAATAGCCTTAATTTTTGACCTCTGGGAATTTATGATCCAACAGACTTGTGCCATTTATTTTTTGGAATGTAAATTCTCTCTGACTTGGCATTTTTCTTTATTTACTTTGTAACCTAAATGTTAGAACATATGACACATTTTTTTGAATTGCAATTTTCACATTAATTCTGATAAATTGCTTTATGAATGACATATTTTAACTTAATGACAGGAAATTTTGGTTTACAAGCAAAATAATTCCATACATTTTCTTATGTGAGCATTGAATTTGATTTTATAAACCACTTTTTTGAGGAAATATGAGAAATAAGCCCAACAAAGTCACTTTCGTTCAATTCAAAGTAAAATGTGCTACAGATTCAACTTGATTTTCTCTAAAAAATGGATTGTTGGGTGGGGTGCTCAGCAAACATTTATAGGAGGGAATACTGTTTACATGTTTAACAGTGTGTAATAAAACATGTGGATACTGAATTGAAGGTTGCATTATGACACCAGATGTTTAGGTATTATTAAGTTTACCATCCCAAACTCAAAGGGAATTGTTTATCAATGAGGTACCAGGTACCCGGAATCTAGGCAGAGAAAACAATGTATCCATCTGAAATCAGTAAGGAAAACTGAAACCATCTGCTATGTTAGACTTTCAAAGCGTTTTAATATGGGAACTGCGGACTTGGAGCTAATGGAAAAGCTGAGAATGAGGGATGTACCTCTTCTCTTCAGGCACATATTCAATACTGTTATTCTTGTTCTGCAGTTATCTACATTTTATAAAGTGAACTATTGTCCAGGACAAATAATATTCTGAATTTTGAAATATACAAATCTCTGCCCAAATGAGAAAGTTTAGTCGACAAATTTCTCCTGTAAATTTAAAATGGTACCCTCAAAGTTGTCTTATTCAATAGTTATAGAGATTAAGGACCAGATTCCACATAGAGAAGATGTAGTTTCTCCTTAGAACATTTCAAATCATGGATGACAATGCTTTTCAACTGAGGGCATACTTCCCTAGAATAAGGCGTAACAAAATTTGGGATTAGTGGGAGAAAGTAGAGTGTTGTTTGAAGTAGTTGTATAAAGTTACCATTGCTTTGATTTGGTTTTAGTAAAGATGTTTAATTCATATTGAATTTAAATCACATTAAAGAAGGTTTAATATGTGTATCAATAGAAAGCATGGGTTATAAATGTCCAGAGACTTTGATACAATGGGCCAGGCTGCACAGGTCCTCAAATTGTTTAGGGCCAATTCTACTTGTATAAAGTGAACTCCTACCTGCCTCAGAGGATGCAAAGAAGGGTCCTCTGGACTCTTACCGGGCTGTACAGGAAATTAGGGCTGTACTGTCAGGCATATCTGTGTGGACTGAGATAAAGTTCCTGTAGGTGAGAAATGAAGCCTTGTGGCATTTTGCCAAGAGAAGCTCATATTTCTGAAGACTCAGGGGTTTCACCTGCTTTGGCCTGTATCTGTTGGCTGGTTCCTCACAGTTTTATTGTTATACTCACCAGCATAACAGGAACAAAGAGGAGGGTTTTTTTTTATATTTCTTTCTAGCAGTGGGGGGGGTGTCTTAAGAGGTGATAATTAATTCTCCCTCTTCCCTCCACTTCTGAGTTCAGATTCAGTTCAGAAACACGGTCACACAAGTTAGAAAGATGGAAATAAAAATACTAGTTTTATTACTGATAAGGTTGCTTTGGGGAATGAAATTGAACGTGTGGGCAAAAATTGGTTTCTCTAACCATTTCCCCCACATCTGAATATTGCATTGACTGCGCAAGGAAGAGTTTGGATCTGGAGAGCAGAGGCACATTTACCCAGAACCCTGCCTTCCCTCTGCAACCCTGTCTTGGTTTGAGTTTCCACAGAGAACGAAGATTCTAATACAAGTAGTTTATTTATGAAAGAACACAGCAGATGAGCAAGGGATGTATGGTGTAAGGAAGGGGAGAGGGCCAATGACGTGTTAAGCCAACTCTCCTGGTGAGAGACTGTGTCTTAATTCCACAGGAAAGCTTTGGGAAAGAATATAAAACACATGCCTCATCATTATCCCTCCCAAGGGGTAAGGGAGCTGGGTGTTTGGTAATGGAGGAATTCTCCTAGGGTGTGCTAATTCTGTAAGTGCCTGGGCACAGGGGACTTCTGTGGTTTGAAAAAATTCCTCAGGTTCAAAGATGGAGATACTGGAAGGTGAAAGCCAACCAGAGCACACTGATGTGATAGAATGAAAGGGGTGTACATGGGGCACGGATGATGGCGGCTACGAGACCCCATAAAGAGTTCAGAGGCAGATCAGTCTCCAGGCCTCCTTCTAGAAGACGGGCTGTGGGCTTCCAGGCTGACCCAATGCTTCCTGCAATGAGAAGCTGAAGCAGAGCAGTCTGCAAATATTTTGTAGGCAGGCAGATCCAAAGAGAGACAGGGAGAGAGAGAGAGAGAGAGGGAGGAGGCTGGACCACTTAAGTCGTTCCATTTTCATTGAGAGGTTGGGAGGTGGCAGAGAGAGGGACAGCAGTTCCCTTTCCAGACTGTCCCCTCCAGGAGGGAGGAGCAGAGGTTGTACACCAGGAGCCAATGGAGGAACACGGAGAGAAGAAGAAAGCAGTACTACTGAGTAGCTCAGTGATGTGAAATGGAGAATTTGTCCTTAAAACATGATAATAATTGTTAACATCAACAACAGGGAAGGAATAAGCGTGCAAATCACAAAAGGCACCATCTTTTCGAAAAAGGTTTCCACGGTAAAGACACTGAGATCCTTGTCTATGCATTGGTCTTCTTTTTCCTTTTCTGACCAACTCTTCTTCCAATCACTTTTCCCTCTGTCTTTCTTCTCCTTTATTGTCATGATCATAAGCTCTGAACTGTCACAGGCTACATCCGATGGGCAGGGAGCAGGGCAGAGGGGACAAGGGGAAGTAAGATCTGACAATGGGACGTTTGCACTGCTGGTGAGGATAAGCAAGAGTGGCTTGTAAGAGGCAGCTAAGAGATCAGTAGCTGCGACAGTGATTGGAAAGGAGAGTGGCAGCCTGTGAATCAATCCACAGGTTATATGTGATGTACTTGTGTTCTTTATCCTTTCAATATAAGTAAATAAGCCAAATATTTAGGTGTATTGTTACTAATACCAGGCCAGTCGATAAGACAGTAGGGAGGATAAGCTGCTGTAACAAAGTCACACAAAAATACAGTGGCTTAAACAAAATAAAAGTTTCTTTTTCTGTCATCTAACAGAACAGAGGCAGGTGGCCAATCCGGGATAGGTTGGCTGCTCTGTCCATGGTCCTGGGTTTCTCCTATCTCGGTACTTCATTCCTGGGGTGTGTTCCTGTCCATGCTCTCAGAGCCGCTCACACCATCCCTCTCAGCTCATAAGAAAGAGAAAAGAGAGAAGTGGAAGTCGAGCAGCTTCCTTTGGAGAATGTGACCCGGAAGTTGAACACGGCACTTCTGCTCACAGCTTATTGGTCAGAATCTAGTCACATGACCCTACTGAACTGCAAGGGAGCTGGGAATTGATGTCTGTTTGGATATCCATGTACCTTCCCAAAAGTGTGGCGGGGGTGGGATTTTATGGCTAAAAGGAAGAATGAAGTAGAAAAGTAACTTGGGGACAATTAGAAAAAGCATGGTAAGTTAGTTGCAAAGATTTTTGATGATTAATCTCATGAATTTATGTCCTATATTAAAATAAAATGTATATTTTATTGTGTTATGGTCATTACACTTACCTTTAGGTTTGCTTACTCTAATATGCTGAATGTAAATTTAATTTTTAAGTGAACTTGATTGTAAGTACTGGGTTTATTTTACTTGAGCCTTATGACAACACAGTCTTAAGATTTTTTTTCTCTACCTATATATACTACAGATGTTACTGTCAATTTTACAGTTACCATGAGATTTTCCTTATTTTCTTTAGTGCAAAAGCTTACATTTACTTTCTAATAATTTCCGTTTTTATCATCTATTATTGATTTGAATGTAGCATGGCAAAGGGTAAGTAAATATTTTGATGTCTTCCAAAACAAAACTTAACGGTCCGAACTCAGATTGGTGTGAGTATCTTTGGATCATCCCTAGACTGGAGGCAAACCACCCTTGGTCTTCTTTATCGTGTAACTGGAAATCTGGTTTAATTTTATGAATTAGCATGCACCATGGAGTCTTGTACAGTTACTTTCACAGGGTAAATGCTCAATAAATATTGGTTGAATAATTAAACTGGGTTACTCAGAGCTCATTAGAAATGATAACTCCCTTGGAACAAAGGTGACCTGAATCAGTGTTAGGCCATCTTTTTCAGACAAAAGTACTTGGTATTTTTTGTTTGTTTAATAATGTGATTTATAGCCTATCTAATGTAAATAAATAATGTGTCAATAAATATAGAAAAAAACTATAGAGATTTCATTCATTGTAAGAAAAGATAGCATAAAAGAAGAGAAGCAACCAACACAGTGCCTGACGTAATAGATTCTCTGTAAATAGTAGTCACAATGAATTACCTTTTATGTTGTTCCTTAGGTCACAGGACAAAGAATTAATAAGTTTTCCACCAATACAAAACAAATCATAGCTTTCTGGCAGTCATTCAATCACTCTCTATTTTAATAGGGATCAAATTCACTGTCACAACGTAGAGAAGAGAGTCCAATTTGGAAATGCAAGAAGAGCTCATTTGAGAAATACTCTGTCTACTCAAACTTAGCATATGGAAAGATACAATAGTTACCGAACAGATCCCCAGATTTTACTTGTGAAATACCCCAGGGAACTCAGCAAGCTTTTACAGAGCCTTCGAGCTGTGTGAGTTCAGAAGACCTTGCTGGAGAATATTTTTTATCCAACTGTCTCTCTGGCATATGTCCAGTGGTAATATATTGGGATATTCTGGAACCCCTGACGGGACACCAGAATGTTATAAAAGCAGCATGTGGTAAGTGACCCTGATTGATTGATATCAAAAATTCTTTCCTAATGAATTGGCAATGCTATTCCATTTTACCTGTCTCAAAAAAGAATCCCGCTCTTCAATTTTTTTTCAGCCTGATTCTAAGTCATTTGACGTTAAATCTGTGGACTTTTATTATTCTCTCTTTCCTTACTTCCCAAACTTGATTGAGGCTGCAATTAATCTTAGTAATTTCTTTAAGCTGTATGACATGATGCCTTAGGCACATTGAGGACATCCATATTTAACTTTCAAGTTTCTTAACTTTCATAAAATTTGCTTGTGTTAAATTCCTCTTCCATCTTGCTTAAAATCAACTGACATTTCCCCAAAGGGTTCAAGATATTGGATACAAATTTTGGCATCTCAAAATTCCTCCTAAATATTAGAAAACACTAGCAGTGGGAAAGTTGTTTATTACATTTTCATATTTTGATAACTGATAATTAAGAAGTTAATTTTCTTTAAAATCAGTCCAACAACATAGATCTACATCTATTTGTTTATAAGATAGTTTGATATTCCATGCAGTAGAGGTAGTAGTTTTAATTTTTATTTTTTTAAATTTTTTCTTATTTATTTATTTATTTATTTTTGCGGCACACGGGCCTCTCACTGCTGTGGCCTCTCCCGTTGCGGAGCACAGGCTCCGGACGCGCAGGCTCAGCGGCCACGGCTCACGGGCCCAGCCGCTCCGCGGCATGTGGGATCCTCCCGGACCGGGGCACGAACCCGCGTCGCCTGCATCGGCAGGCGGACTCTCAACCACAGCGCCACCAGGGAAGCCCTAGTAGTTTTAATTTTTTGAAATTAAGATGGAGCTTCTAAATATATTTTAAAAAATTAAACATTTTATGTCAATTTTCCCATAAAAGTGGAAATAAACTGGCATAATGTTAATTCATTTGCCTAACAGCAGTGAGAGTGGTCAATTTTACTTTTCCAAAATGCTCATCTCACAAATATGAAATGCTAACATTTATTAATTTTGACTAGCAAGTACACTGGAGTTTGTTATATTATTCTTTGAAATAGTTTGTACTATTTTGTACATTGTATTTTTTCCTAAATAAGAGAAATCAATAGCTTTGCCCTAAATCTTTTGATTTTCTGGGAAATTAGGGAGTTGGGTTGCATCTTGATGAAAGAGAAATTTTGTCCATTTTGTTAGGTTAGATCGTGGTGGCCGGTGACAAGGTTGTATATTAGTGTAGCTAAGTAAACGGGGGTGAACTCAGTGTTAGTTCAATTAATGGGTGCAGAAACAGGCAATGAATTAGTGTGTGAATCAAGCAGAGTGCTTTCTGTACCAAAACAATATTTGAAGGTAATAGGTTGTCTGTCTAGAAAAGGCATAAATGTTCTCATTGACATATGACCCTCCTCAGCAAAGAAGAGTTTGTCCTCCCGATTTTAGTGCTTGCCCTTTGAACAGTACTTGTTTCTGCAAGTACATATTTGTCATATGCCTAGTGTATATTTTTCAAACAGTGCTTTAAGTAGGATTCAAATAATAAGTAAAGGAACTTGAGTTGTCCTTAATGTTTTAGATGCTGTAGATGCGGCTTTTGAAAATGTAAGGTGGAACTAATTTTGGCCAAGGAGTGTGGTACTAAACTACCGTTTCTATTTAAACCCCTGCCTCCCCTCCACCCTGTGTATTTTTTAAGGTTTACTAATTATAGTTAATTTTCCCTTTCGAAATTCACTTTTAAGAGAAGGCTCTGCTAGCTGGCTGCAAGAGCAAGCAGCAAGCCTAATCATGCCGGGCAGAGGAGGGAGAGGGTCAAATAGTGGGGCTGTGGCTGGGTGCTAGTGGCGGGGGACTTCGAGAGGGGAACCAGCGGAGAGACTGCAGTGACACTGCCCTCCCCGGGCGGGTGGAAGCATCTCACTGGTGACGGGTCTGAAAGCACGTGGCTACGTCATGGAAAGCCAGTCTTTTCAATGCAAACTTCAACCCCTCCTCCTCCCCCTAATGCCGGTAACTCACATCCAAGGCTGGGCGAGGAATCCGGAGGGGAGATTTTCCTCATGCTCACCGTTGTTGGAAACTGGGAGAGAGAGAGAGGAAGGCGGCAGGGGATCCGAGGCGCTCTCTACCTACTACCAGCCTGACCAGGGGAGGGGTCACCTAGATTTGCATCTTTTCTTCGTGGTGGTTGAGAACTGCAGGTTCAATCCGATCCCCCTGAGCACTGGCGATTGAATATAAAAAAAAAAAAAATCGACACTGGGAGAAGGGAGGCTGTGTCTTCGGCTGTCAGACTCGGAGGTGGTATTGGTGTGTGTATGTGTGCTGGTGGTTTTTTTTCTTTTTCTTTTTTCTTTCTTTCTTTCTTTCTTTCTTTTTTTCCTTTCCTTCTCTCCTAGGGACTACACAATGGCAGTCTTCTCTCAGTGAGATGAATCCTGCTTTGACTCCTGCAGACTCACCCAGCCTCATAGCGATCAACTAAAAGGCTATGGTTTTCTCTTTGGGGATCTTTTGTGCATTACTGTTCTCCCTGATTAGTTCTGGTCTCAGTTGGGATTTCTTTGCTTTTTTGTTTGGCTTCAAGCTGAAAAAGGATTTTTTTGCCAACCCTTTGGTAATAATCCAGTGGTGATCAAGGGGATAAATCATTCACCCTGGCCGAAAAAAAACAATCTCTGAGAAGTCTCAAAGAAATATACCACGTGAGGGGAAAAAACTGGGAGAAGATCCGGAATATTATCGTTTT
The DNA here is from genome assembly GCF_059928025.1 of Delphinapterus leucas. Taxonomy (NCBI): domain Eukaryota; kingdom Metazoa; phylum Chordata; class Mammalia; order Artiodactyla; family Monodontidae; genus Delphinapterus; species Delphinapterus leucas. The sequence continues at coordinate 9,180,693 of NC_143146.1, forward strand.
TCCTATGGTAAAACCGGTGCCCCTCTTCAGGAGAACTGATTTCAAATTATTATTATGCAACCACAAGGATCTCTTCTTTCTCAGGGTGTCTAAGCTGCTGGATTGCTTTTCGCCCAAATCAATGTGGTTTCTTTGGAACATTTTCAGCAAAGGAACGCATATGCTGCAGTGTCTTTGTGGCAAGAGTCTTAAGAAAAACAAGAACCCAACTGGTAAGCAAAACATGCATCATGTTATGTTTTTCCTCATAATAACCTGTCTGTTGCTCATTGAGCTAGATCTGCAGTTCGGCTATGCAGGAAGGCAGGGGAAACAGAGAAGGACCAGGACAGTGTTGTGTATAGAGGTGTTGCGTGGATAAACAAGTAACAGCTGGATCGGCGTCTGTGAGCCCCAAATCATTACCAGCATCTCTTGGCTGTGACACAATCCATCACTAGGAGGGAGGAGGAAACTTTTTTTTTCCTTTTCTTTTTTTGGAATGTATCTGGTTGACGATGTTTGGTGGAATATTGAAGGGTTTATGGCTTAAGGTTTGGCCGGAGGCAGTTGAAGCTTCGGTAATTGCCAGGAGAAAGAACCGCGAGCTCCCCTGACTCGTGCTGCAGGTCCGGGGACGTAACTCGGTGCCGAGAACCTGCTCTAGACTTTCTGAGTAGCTTGCACAATATTCGCCACCCCATCACCTTCACCAAAGGAAAGAGGCCCCCTCCGTCGCGGCCCCGCTCCTCCGTCAGCCCCCGCCTCCCGCCCCCGTCTAGCTCCGCGTGCCGAAGTATGAACTCCTTCCCCCGTCTGCCTCCGACACTCCTGCCGCTGGGAAAACTTGAGCAGGGCTCATGCCGGGAGGGAACCCCAGACGGAGCAGACAAGCCCGGTCTCTCTAGTATATGTAATTTAAACCTCCCTTTTAAAAAGCAGTGTTCTAGCCCGGCGTCTGGGTCCCCCGGGTGGGATGAGCCTGGCCCCGGGTCCCTGCTTCAGCCTCCTGGTGATCGTGCGCCCCCATTCCAAAAGGCTCCAACCGGGAAACTTGCAGTACATTACATAAGAAATGCAAATGCAGGTGATTCGGGGAGTCGGGTCCCCGGGATTCACTTCCCTCTATCTCAGTCTGAGGCATTTGGGGGCGGCCGCGGAGCTGTGGGCGAGCAACCCCGGGGAGGCCAGGCCGGAGGGCTGCGTGGCGGAGGCGGCGCACGGGCGAGGAGGCTGGGCGCAGCGGGTCCGGGAGCCGCGCGCGCCAGCGGCAGGGGGTGTGTGGTGTCCCCCGGTTCGCTTGAGGCCGGGGAGGGACCCGGGCTGGGTGTTCTATGTCTGGGGCCCTGTTGGGGGCGGGGCCCTGGCCGTCCTGCAGTGGCAGCCCGGGTGTCCGAGGCTCCTGACGCTGGCACTGCGGTGTAGTAGATCATGGCTCCCCGCGGGCGCCCTGACACCCCGAGCTCCACCAGGGGCCGCGCTGGCACCCGGAGCTCCAGCGGCCGGGCAGCAAGTGGCTGCCGCCTCCCTGCCTCCGAAGCTGCCTAATGCAGCCTAGTTGGGCGGCGCGCTCCCAGTGAGCTGCCGCCTGCGGGTGCCGGAGATCCGGAGGAGGAGGAGGGGGAAGGGGAAGGAGGAGGAGGGAGGGGAGGGGAAGGGAGGGAGGGGAGGGGAGGAGGAGGAGGGGAGGGAGGAGGAGGGAGAGGAGGGGAGGGGGAGGAGGGGAGGGGAGGAGGAGGAGGGGAGGGAGGAGGAGGGAGGGGAGGGGAGGGGAGGAGGGGGAGGAGGTGTGGGTGGGCGGGGATGGAGGCGGTGGGTGTGGAAGCTGAGCACCCCCTGCAGCCCCCACTGCTGCGGCAGAAGGGAAAGTGCGAGTTCTGAGACCCTCCGGAAGGGCAGATGCTCGCGTGCTGGCGGACGCTTGGCAGTTGCCGTCAGCTGGGACCTTCGGATGGCTGTTGAGTCTGTGGGCGCGGTGCTGCAGCGGGCCCCGTGCCTCCGTCCTGGAGTTCTCATCCCTGTGCTCTAGCTCTCCCCGCTTTCTTCCCGTCCCCCTCTTCTTCCCCCCCCACCGGACCCCCACCCCCTCCATCCCCGGTCCTTTGACCCTTCTCTCTCTTAACTTACCGTTTAGCAGCTCTGAGATGATCCCACCATCCTGAGAGCTACCCAACGAGAAAGCAGTGTGGTCACCTTACCAACCACGTCTCCAGTTGGGCTGTCAGGTGTACCCTAACCCTGCCTCAAGCCCAGCACTTGCTGATGCCTTGGTCATAGCTAGATCTGCAACACTACCATCTCAAGTTCACGTGAAGACCCTTTTGGCAAGACTTCCTAAAGTGGGACAAGCCAAGGGCTGCGGTGGGGTTCCTCCCTCACACAGTAAAATTACTGGTTTTTGAAACCTTCTTGTGTTCTTCTTTGAAAAGATTTAGCTCCCTCTGAGACAGGACTACTAGAAGAGCATTTCTTTAGACTTGGCCATTTGTTTAGGGTTCTTGAAGTCAGTCCCTCCATAGTACTGGAGAGTGGGCAATAATTCAGCATGGAACAGTAAGTTTCCTTACTGCCTTTGATAATGTGGTTTTTTTTTGTAAACAGTTTTACTGGAAACACTAAGTTTCACCGATACACGATTCAAGATCTTTTTATTACACCTCCCCCACCCCACCCACTTTCATCTCTCTGGAATAAAGTAGGTTGTTTTTTTTCCTTCCAAGGCATTTGGAAGGTGTCAAACAAATGATGACTTATTTTTAGAGCAATTTATTTTGCAGCTTATGAATGCTAAAGTACTCGGGGGTGAACTGATGGGTTAACTCAAACTCTGTCTAACAACGGCTCCGACTACTCCACTAGGATACTTTAAGTCCTAGATTGCCAGGGGTGAGAATTCCAACCTTGGAGTTGGAGCATTTTGTAAATTATTTTTTAAATGGGACATTAATGTGTCACACTATGTATCTCACCTTCTAAAAGTTTTGCCTTTTGAGCTTAAACCATCCCATGTCTAGCCATTCCCTTTCAGGATTGTAGTTGGTAAATTCCATTCTCCTTCTGCTATTAACATGAAGCCTAAAATCATTTGCAGGTTTTTGATCCCAAGATAGCAGTATAACTAAGAAGTTAATTGGGTAATTGAAATAAAACAAAGACTAAAATCCTCCTAACTGTTAAAACCAAAAAGAACAGATTGACTACTACCTATTACGTTATCTTAAATCTAAAATGAGGACAATTAACTGGTTTCAGACTAAGAAGCTTGTCAGAATACCTGCACGTACCAGTAGTAGGACCATGAATTTGGTGTAACGACTTCTTATTAGATGAATTTTTCTTCCCAATCTTTGTAAGTTATAAAATGATTTACTGATTATTCCCACTGCTTTAAGTTGTCAAGAAGTACAGGCAGTTCGGTCAGGGGTTCCTGAAAGGAATTTCAGAGTACTGCTATATAATCAGGTTGGTGTAGAAATAAGCAAATGATAGAGTCATGAACTTAAGGGCAAAGTTACTCATCTACCCAAAAGTTCTTAATTCATGTTTAAATAAGAGGTGTTAATTAAGTAGGTTTTTTAAAGTTGTTTTTATGTAAAAGTTAACTGGAAAAGAACATGAAGAATATATTTGCACAATATATGCTTTTTAAAATAAATTGCAATAGCTTAGAAATCCTGGATAGAAAGTAAATTTACTGTCTTCATAAACATGTCCAATATCTCACAATACAACTATTATCAGAGAACACACACACACACGCTTCATGTCCTACCTTCCCTTATTTTCCCAGTAGAGGAATAGCTATATGTTTAGAATAGATGTTACCTGCTTCAACTGTCACTGCATGAGTTATGCAAGGTGACTGTATCTTAGGCAGATCATTAAATAGGGAATACTGAGTCCAACGCACTTACTTTGCCTGGAGGAGGGCTTGATATGTTTCTTTAAAATAGTACTGAGAGTTTGGACTGACCAACATGTGTCACAGGCCAGTTTGGGAAATAATCTAGGTCACTGAAATCTGAGCAATGGCTGCTAAGGAAATAAATATGGTTGGAAAAAAGAAGTCCACAATAGGGGACTTCCCTGGTGGCGCAGTGGTTAAGACTCCGTGCTCCCAATGCAGGGGGCCAGGGTTGGGGAACTAGATTGCACATGCATGCCGCAACTAGGAGTTTGCATGCCACAACTAACTAAGGAGCCCACCTACCACAACTAAGGCCCAGGGCAATCAAATAAATAAATAAATATTTTTAAAAAGTCCACACTAAAGATAAATATGAAGGTCGTATCATGGATGTCTCTTCAGATACATAATGTCCAACAGGCAAAGGAAGCCACAAACCCTCAAATATATACAGCTACTCACACATACAAACTTCCACGGCTTGATAGGATTTTGGAAAGCAGAGATTTTAAGAAAAATTGTAACCAGATGTAATTTTATTGGGTACCAGTGTTTGTGGCAAGGAGGGTACGAAGCGGATGCCCTAGACCTAGTTTCTGCAGAGCACATTTAGAAAATCCCACAAACTCATGGCCCTGAGTGTTTCCTCTTCTGAACTGTCTCCGTCTCTGCCATGAAACTTTGAGATGAAACAAGCAGGGCTTGGTAGAAGTCACTGTCACTTTCTATTTCCTACTTTTTTTGGGTGTCTTCCAGCTCTGCTTTTGCCTTTGACTAAGCTGTTTTAGGTGCCAAAAACATCTGGTGTGCCACTGTTACTCATTTAAATATATGTTATTCTTTTAAAGCTACTTGCTTTACATCTAGGGGTGGTCATGGCTTTGAGAAGTGAGAAAATAGGAAGAGGGAGAAGAAAAAGGTGTAAAGCATTTTTCACCCCTTCTCCTCTGCCTGCCGACTCATCTTGGGTTCCTGTAGAGCTGGGTGAGCCACAAATGGGCCATACATAACCTGTGCATTTCTAAACACTGAGCGTATGTAAAATGGAGACATCAAATTCAGACTGCATGGCTGGAACACCAAACAGATGTAAGGTCCTTGTCTTTCTAATATGCTTGCGTTCAGCGTGGGATTCCATGTAATATGAGTTGGCCTTGGATTCCATCTAGGAAGCTGCATTACTGAAGTAGCATAATGAGTTTTGCAGGCAGTAGCACTTCCTGAACCAAAGGATGACATGTTAGGTAGGCTTCCAAGTATTGATTTGTTGGGAGTGCCGACTGTTTTGTTTTATGTTTGTTTTAATTTATATCCAAGTTAACAAGTGTGAAATCCAATCAGTGATCATCTAAACTTGGTTTTAACAGTGGAGATCACTTTAGTTGTACCCATATCCAGCCTGTTCTCATCTTAGGCAGCCTCCCTGAGAACATCCATTCAAATGATGCATTGCTTTCAGAAGGTGCTAAAGCTAATTCTATAGTTCACATTTCCTATGCGGAGCCACTCCTTTAAAAATGTTCAAACCCAGTCTTCCGTGTTTTAGCAACACACACGCTGAGGGCTTTTGTGAAGTGTTTTTATACATATTGTAACAAGGACAACAACCAAAGGTTTTGCTCCTTTGTACATTTTGGCATCATAACTCACTCAATTGACTCATAAGCTTTCTATAAATATGTAGATGTCTCAAAATGGAAGCATTTATTCAAGATAGTTTCTTATGGTTTATGGGGAAACAGTTGGGATGTTTGAACAGTATATTTGAAGCTCCTCTACTAAGTTTTAAATGAGACATTGCATCGTGTCTATATTCTTAATAAAACCTTTGAGCCCAACTTAGTACCACCTCCAGGAGGGACAGTGGGCCAGGGAAATACCTGCAGACATGTCTATCTGCCTGGTGCCATGGTCTGTGTGGTGTTTCTTAGGGTTTTAGATTGTGTACCGTGTACTACATTTAGTTATAAGAGTTGAACTTGAGCACAGAACGGCAGGGAATTGTCTGAGGGCGACTTCTCAGTTCCTCCATATGCCTCCAGAGATGCACTAACTTTTTTTTTTTTTGCTATTCTGCTTTTGAAGGACCAAGTATGTCTTGATGTTCTCCCTGTATATTTCTCTGGTTGGTACAAACTAATTTTCTGCTTTGGCCAGAAGTAAAAGGTATGATGATGAAGGAAGAGGAGTTGAAAGGAGGAATCCTTAGGGCTTTCCTAAACATGAAAGCAAAAATGGAGGCATAGTGCAGACATGTTTTACAGGGGACACTGACGTTTTTGTTTATCTAACCTACTAACACCATCGAAGAAAGTCACCTAACAATTGTTGAGCACTGTTGCGTTTATCGCTGTCCCCTGTCAAAAACTCAGGTTATGATAAGTCTCAGGTTTTCAATACATTTGTATTAAATGAACTAACGGTGAAAAATAGGGTTTTCTGAGAAAGTTAACTGTGGGACTGTAGCTGCCACCGTCACACAATTTACTTGAAGTTCACTTAACGCCTACTCCTTTCCAGCAGTGCCAACCAAGAATTTGGCTTCTAAATGGTAAAACCAAGAAGGAAAAACAGCTGTTAGTGGCCTTCTTTCTCTTCATGCTCCGCGCCAGGGCATCCTGAAACATGGTTTACAAACATTCCCTGGGCTCAGGCCTTCCTCAAACACACAAGCGCATTTACCCCTCCTGGCCCGCTCACCCTTTAAATAACAAGTGTTAGGACACCATTTGGTTCCCTCTGCCAGAGACCCCCTTCATTTTCTTTTCTGATCTTTAATGTTCTCCAAAAGGAAGGCATTCTGAAAAACAGTGGAGTGAACTTGAATTGTTTCTCTCTTCCTGTCTGAACTCCTTTCTGTGAAGATGGTCACTGGGCCCATCCGATGTGGCATGTTTCCGTTCTAGAGTGGACAGCACCTAAACAGCCTCGAGTTTCACTTGCTTTGAAAGGAGGTGCCCCCTCCCTTCCTATTTTGTTCTTTTCCGTTTTAAAGCAGTCATCTGCAAACTTGGTGGCGCCCTGCTTTCCCAAAACCACACTCAGCTACTCAGCTTCCGCCCTCTGGAGCCACCGTCAAAGGCGGACGCACGACTCGGGCAGAGCCCCGCTCGCCAGAGCAGCAAGCGGGACGTGGACTGTTTTCTGCTCGCCGCGAGCCGGCCACCTCTGCGGCTCGGATCTGCTTCCAGGAGTTGGGCCCCTCGGGGATCTGGCCGGAGCCGGGCTCGGAGTCTGCCTAATGGAGCCCCGAAGAGAGGAGGCACGCAGACGACGCGTCGCCTTCCTCCGCTGTGACCCGCGGCCAGAACTCCCGGGACCCGCCAACCCGCGCTCCACGCCTCGGGGCGTCCGAGGCTCTGCGGCGCAATGCGGCGGAATCGACCCGTCCGCGCCGCCGTAGCGCGGGAGGTTTCCGTTGCCACAGGGATGACCTCTGACCCTGGAGCGTCTCTGGGGGCTCGGAGGCCGGCGCAGCCGTTGCTATGGAAACCACGTGGCCGGAAGCCGCGGGGTGGGCGAGACGGGGTACGCGGGACGCTCCGGCTGTTGACGCGGCGCACCTTGGCGGGCACCGGGCCGGCGACCTCGCGCGCGCCTCAGTGCGTGCCCGGGCTGAAGGGCGAAGGAAGAGTTTGGTTCCAGCCCACAGGTGGCCGCCTCCCCGCGACGCACTGCAGGGTTTAGAGGAAAAGGGACTGGGCGGGAGGAAGGAGCTAGGTAGGTGGTGGATGCGCCCAAGTTCCGGACTGGGAGAGCATGAGTCCAGCCCGCACTAGATACTGGGAGGCCGAGGAGGGCTCCTGAAATTCTCTGGGCCTCAGTTTCTTCGACTGCAGTGCAAGGGCATTGATTAGAATAATCTCAGGTCGGTCCCCGCTCTCATGTTCCAAGCGTCTCGTAACTTTCCACCCGATCTGGATTCTGAATGAACTTTTCCCTCTTCCCTGTACCTCTCCTGGACTGTGTTGAGTATATTTAAGTTGTAGTTTAAACCCGAGGCTATCGGAGATGGAAGGCCACCTGCGGGCTCATGACCGACCTTGCAGAGGTGTGGCAACTCCTTGCCGGTGCAGAGGTGACTCTTCCAAGAGCCGGTTTTGAGTGGTAAGGAAAGCACAGTACACAACTTTGAGCCCTGGAAGAAGACACGCGTTGTATTTTACTGGTGACACCACCAAGAGCTCTTCATGCATTTTACAGAGTTGTGTGGTTGGTGCTGAAACAGATGGCATTCTTTTGTATCTGTTGTATTCCCCAGGTGTCTTTTCCTGCAGTCTCAACATTTTTTGGAGAGGACTCGACCTACCTTGGCTTGTTTTTCCTTCTGTTATCTTGGACTGTTGGGAAGAATCACAAGCATTTTCACATCTGAAAACCCACACACACAACTTCACTGTATATTTAGAAGTTGAAAAAGACTATTTTGAGGGTATGATAAGGCAAGCTCACTAGTTTATAAAAGAACAGCTAGATCCAAATTGTGTTTCGGCGGATGGAGTAGGTTAAGGTTACCTGCTCAGATGGCTTTACACTTTTTAAAGACGTTTTGTTGGCCTAGTTTCCAAATAGTCTTTTCACCTTTTTTTGGTTCCCCTTATGATAAGAATCCTGAAGTTTGCTTTTCGAAGAACTGGCCATCAGTTTCTCAAGAAGACTGGGTAGAATATTTACATCTCAAGGCACAGGGAAAGAAAGTAAGTGCCTCCAGGAAGGACTTTCGTTTCCTAAATCCAGAATTTTACAATATGTGCCAGCATAGGGGAGGTTTTGGGATTGGTATAAAGGATAGATGGGCTTTGAGTTGCTTCAGTAGCTGCATTTGTGTTCTTACAAAGACTCAGTTCCTGAGACAGGGATAGTTGTTTTTAATTCTTCAAAGAATTGAATTGCAACCTTCATGACATCAAAGGGCTGATCACCCATCCAACTACATTATCTTCTGTTTGCATCTTTAGATCTGGGAGAAGGTCTTCAACTAATATGGAAATAAAAAGACTTCTGTGTTCTAGATTTAGAGCTTTTTGTTTTGGAAGGTCTTTCCTTCTGGGTATACATAGCTTCACTTAGGTTAGGGGAGGAGGCCTCAAAAAAAGTTCCTTTCAGGCTCTGAATATCAGCTCCCAGTCTGGCCAACTTCTCACAGTAGAGCTACTTAAAAAAAAAGTGTTTTTTGTTTTTTTTTTTTCAAATATCTTGTCAGGTTTCAGCCGAGACAAACAGTAAATATTCGTGGCAGTACTGAACAACCTGTTGGACTCAAGAGGTGTCCCCAGAGAATGGGCAAAAGATCCTACCCTCCCAAGATGCAGAGCCACATCCAAAGGTAGCCAAAGAAAGACTTAGTTCCCCTGAGCGCTGGCAACGATCAGTAGGACACTAGCTGCAAGTGGAGTGCAATCCACACTTCTGTCCGGCCGTATTTTGAGGGCCCTCAGCCTGACGGTTCCCAGGCCAAGTTCTCAAGACCCAAAATGAGACAAACAAGAAGGCAATAGCTGTCCCTGGGAGAGAAAGGATCCACAACCAGTGCATCTTGGAAAGGAAGGAACAGCGTGAGATTTTCCCTTCCTCTCTCAACTGGGCACTACAGACAGAGATGCAGGAGAGCTGACTCTGGTAAGAATTCTCTGGCATCTGCCAGTTTTCTTAGGCTCCAGAGCAAGTGGGGTTTAAAGTAGAGTGTAGCTCTGGCATCTACCTGAATTTGGCAAGGTTTTTCACTAATTTTAACTTGAGTTTCCTATTGGCTGCTTAAGAGAATAACTGGTAGTGGTTTACTGGTTTCCTGGAGAATCCCTTGGAGTCCCATGAACTCTGAGAGGGGCGCATTTGGGGGCCACCCTTCAAAGGTAGGTATGGGCGCATCTTTACTGTCACTAATTTGTTTATGGTCTTGTAGTTTCTTCAGAGTGGAAAGGCAATTCAGATAGAGGACGAACAGACTGTGAGGACTGTGATGACGGATAGCGGGAGTAGTAGAAGTTACTACTTAGTGTCTTCTGTTTTAGGTGCCTCTTGTGTCCTTAATTTTTCATTAGCCATTTGCAGTGAATCTTTCAGTAAAGCTGTTTTGGAATCTTGAAGCCTTTCGGTCAGCTTTACCCTTTAGATAATCATTATGGCAACAGTGTGGAAAATATCTTTGCGTGGAGCGGGATTGAAGGTAAGAAAGGCCACAGAGGAGGTGGTGAGGTCAAAAATAAGGCAGTGACAGGGGCTGGAGAGGGAGTGGAGTCCCTCTATCTCAGTGGCCAGTTAGAATTTGGGAAGGGAAAAGAGGGAGGTGTCTAGGATGTTCTGACCACAGGTGTTTGATTTGGACCGTTCCTTTTGTTGCCGCCGAGCCACTGACCATTTGCCAGTAGACCACTCCTGTCTCCTCAAAGCACAGAGCAAAAACCTGACTCTCTCCAGACTGTTTGTATTCGAGGGGCTGTGGCAACTTTTAATAGCAAGTAGAAAACTTTGACAGGTTTCTCCTTCTAGATCATAATTTAAATAGGCAGTTCTAGGAGAATTGCTCTGGGATAAAGGGTTTGTTTTCTTGACTCCAAAGCTGAAAGTCCTTAGGGATAAAAAAAATGCCTTACAATAAAGATAAGTCAGAGGTTTTTTTGTTTTTTGTTTTAAATGATATACAGTTCTTTGTTGATAGTTGGTGATTTGTGTGCAATACTTTGTTCCATTTGAGGAGTCAAATAATACAATTAAAAGCCAATTTTTCAGATTATTCAGGTCTGGCAAGAAAAGTGAAGGAAGTGTGAACTTTATTGAATTTACGTATGTAAGTTTGTGCACCTGCTTCTTGGGTAGCAATGAATGTAGTTGTAATTAAAATGCCTTTTTCCCCCTGTAACATTTTGTTGTCTGCACAATTACAGTGGATCACTGAAGTGTGTGGTAGCTAGCCTCTTCTGTAATGCTGCCTCTTACTTAGATAAAGTGTAGTTTGGGACGGATTGAAATCTCTATTCTTTCCACTTCCTGTGTGGAGCACGTGGCATACTACTGTCGTACTTTAAAAAAGAAGAAATGTGAAAATAAGAAGGCTCAAAGACTAAAACATTTGTAGGGTTTCTGTTTTTTTCTTAAACAGCCACTTATTTCAGAGTCTGAAACTCATGTTTTTTGGTTGTGTTTCTGTTGTACCGCAGGTGTTATTGCTTGTAAGCAAAGAAAGGGCTCTGTTTGCTAGGAGGCCTGAGTCACTTTCCGAATTAAACACTCAGCAGTTACCATCATTCTGCCGCAACATTTTCTTAATTATTTTTTCTTTTACATTTAAACTTTCTACTTATATGCCAATTAAGTGACATAAAATTCCTCATACATCAGATATATAATAATATAAAATATTGGAAATATGTTTTAATAGAATGGATACTAAATGTTAGAAATATTTTAATGGTCCAGTAACAAATTAAAAAATAAATAAATTTGAAAAAGATAGAAATTTAGGGGATCATGATTGTTTATTATTTATTTTATCTTTCCTAATTATATTTCCTTTTAAAATCTTGGGAATCATCTTAAAGAACACAGTGCTTAGGTGGTTCTGGTCCATCTGTGGCACACGTGCCTTTTCATGGGAACGTGAACCCCTGACGTGCGCGCTGAAGTTGGGAGTGTGGCCTGATCTGCAGAGCTGTGGAGTCCTGCTTCTCTGTTTTCCATCACTGAGGATTGCCCCGCTTTGTCCCGCTCTACTTGTATTTGTACTGTCTTACTCGAGATTTTGTCCTTTCACATCTTTTCTTTAGTTGTGTCTTTCGAAAGGTTTGTCATCAATTTAACTCTTTAGGCAAGGCTGGGATTAGTATTCAATTGGCTTTTCAACTTTTACATGTATTACATTAGGGGAAAAAGGCAAAAAATTCTAACAATACAGTTGTCAGACAGTAAATGAGACACATCTGTCTGAACTAGAGACACCCAAAGCAGCATTTATTTGACTTAATTTTTTTCTTTCTGTGCTTCAGATAACATGTTAAAAAAACTGTGATGTGGATCTATTGCTTTAATAGGTTATATAATTAAATAATTTGGGGATATTATTATAATTATTCTACCTTATAGTCCCACTAATGAATGCCTTTAAACTTACTAGATTTTAAAAGACTTATTACTCTTCTACTTGAACAGAAATATCCTGAATTCTTCTGAATCCTGTATTAGTATTTATGCTGTAAGTAATAACAAAAAACTAGCTTTATAGGATGCTTTCTATGTACTAGATACTTTATCTATATTACCTAATTTAGACCTCAAAAACCATATGTAGGAATTTTTCTTATATTTATCTGAAAAAGAATGACGCCCAGGCATGAAGAAGTTAAGGAATTTGCCTGATGGCACCCAGCCAGTGGTTGAAACCCAAGCAGCCTTCCTCCAGAGACATCCTCTTAAATTCCTGTATTGCAGCTACCGCCCTAAAGACTGTGTTCAAAGCGTATATGTGAAAGTGGCTGGTGTTGTCTCAGTGTTTCTGTGAATCATTATATCCTGAAACTAAAGGGGAATGCAACATATTCAGTGTTTGCAACATGTTCAGATATTTAGAATTTGTAATGCTTTTTTATTGAGCGTAATTTACATACATTAAAATGCACAGCTCTTAACTGTAGAGTTTGATGTCTTTTGACTATTGTGTGTATCCTTGTGCCAGACACCCCATTTAAGATATAGAATATTCTCATCACCCAGAAACCTCATTCTCAGTTCGATTCAGTTCCCACCCGTGCCTTCTGTGAGGGGCAGCCACCGTTCTGCTCTCTGACTTTACCTTAGCCTGTACTAGAGCCTCAGATCATCAGATCCTGGAGTCCTCATGCCCTTGAGTTTGCTCTTTTCACGCCACACGTTGTTTTTGAGATCCACCTATACCATCGCATGTGAGATGTGTAGACTTCCATGCGGTAACTTCTGTTTTCTTTTGTAAACTAGAAACTCCTAATTGAACGCACCCACTTTTAGTTAACATCCAAAAGTTGCCCAAAACTACAAACGGTTCGCAAGCCGACCCGGCCCAGTTACAGAGATGCTGGCTGAGGACGGAGGCTCCTGGGTCAGAGATAAAGGACTGTATCACTCAGGGCACAACAGGCGCCCCGTTCTTGTTTCCCTTGTCCTAACATCTCCCAGGGGCAGTGCTGAGTAGCCGAGGTGGATGCCTGCACACAGTGGATTTGTGTCACAGCTGAGGACCTCTGAGTTTAGGAAATCCCCCTTCTTTTTTAAGGAATGTCTTTCAAAACTGCCCAACCTTTGCCCAGCAGGGAGCCATGGTCTTTATTATCCTGGGGTGGGGGGAATCGCCCTCTAACCTGGAAGCACTATCTTTAGAGTGCAAGGTTGTCTGCAATGCAGATATCCTTGTGAAGATAGTCTGAGTCAAAAGCTCTTAGGAGACAGAGCAGAAATCCCATGCATAAGTTGTTCTTTAAATCTGTTTCTGCACAGCAACCTTTTCTTCCCTTTCTGGTTTCTTCAGGACTGCCATTCTTGTTGTTCCAAAGATGCACTTAACATAGAGAAAAATATATTTGGAAATTATCTAGAAAATGATCCTGAGGTTTTGAGAAGACAGACAATATACAATCTATACAATAAACCTATTAGTATTTATTAAATAACTATTTGTGGTAAGTTCCATGTTAGTTACTGGGAGAGATTTAAAACATTCCATAAGGATTTGGTCTCTGGCCCCAAAGTACTTAAGCTCAGTGTACAGAGAACGCCAGTAATGAGAGAGTCTTGAAAGATGGACGGCCACGGGGTGTCTGTAGGAGACCCATCAAAGATGAGCCGGGAAGAAAGGGAAATCTTGTCAAGAAGTGTGACCTGAGCTGACTTTTGAAAGCGTGTTTCATTTGGCAGGAGAGATAAGTATATTCTTGGCAACGGGAGCAATGTGAGTGAAAGTCAAGGGCTGAAAGGTTCATGGTTGGGGATTTGGGGGATGTTAATGGAATCTTATGTTGGGGTATTAGAGGAATCATAATTTGGAGTCCAAAAGCCTGGCAGAGGAGTTAGATTGGATGTGGTAGAAATTAGTGAACTAGAGAATGTTTCTGGAGTGGGAAGACGGAACAACTTTGTTTGTAGCACCTGAGGTACTTGGGGCAGCAGTTAACTTCCCAGTAAGATGATGTTTTCTAGTGAAACATCGCTGGACTGAAAATGTCACAGGCTCTTTGGCTACAGGGAAATTTCCAGCAATTTGAACCACAATTTCTTACATGAGAATCCTGATAAACTGCTCTGGCGCTAGCAGCAGATCTATGTCTGAGGAACCCTTGATGACCGCTGCTTAGTGGAGAGATGCATTAAGGAGCAATTTGCTAAAAGCACAACTTTTGGAAATGGATTTTGATTTTCTGCTCCTTTCTGTTATAAAATTTGAATTGTGTTTTAGAGGGTCAGTATCTATTTCTCGGTTATCTTAACACTTAAGAATGCCACACAATTTATAAAATAATATTTTAAGGAATATCACTTGTTAAAACAAGAGCACTAATTCAATCCTCAATGGCCATTTAAACTTTACAAATACATAACTAGTAATGCTCTATAAGCAGCAGTTTCAATTTTTTTGATTTAGAACTGGGATCCTTGTTAGAGATCCTAGTTTATAAGTTTACAAAATGAACATTTGTAGGGTCACAAGCATAATTCATACAAGTAAGGGAAGGAATTCATTTTAGGTGGTGATAACAGTTGTAGACACCCTGTGCTGGGAGCAAATTAGCAGCATAAGCCTGAATTCTGTCATTTCAGTGGGTAGTGAGTGAGTGATTTAACAATTTTTTTTTTTGGTGCCAATTAGTGTAAAGGCAATAGCTGCACAATGCAAAAGGTCTGAATGCTACAGAGTTAAGTAAAGGGTCTGAATGTTGTTGCATTAACATAGTTTTGAAAAAAAATTAAAATGTGCATCTAAAGATGCCACAGTCCAAGTTGCGTCATACGGATTGCCACAGCTATACATACACGTGCTTACTCAGTGTCTTGGTGCCCGCTAATACTTGTGAGAACCTTCAGGAAAGGAAATTAGGGTCATTCAACTCGCTCAGTGCATCATAATCTTATTCTCTTATTTTTATTACTCAAAGCAGGAGTTACCTCTGTGAATCTTGGTAACAGTTTTTTGCCTAACGATGCTTTCGCTTTCTCTGTTACAATTTTAACATAAGACGGATCTTTAACCCTTTCTTTCTTGTATTCGTTTAAATTTATAATTGGTAGAAATACTTTTAAATATTATCGTATATATATATATTTTTCGTGATGTCTGATCTTATTTATTTGTTACTCTTAGAACATCTCATTTTTGACTGGGCTCAGAAGTAGAAGCTCTCAGAGGGGACAGCCCCCGTCTTTTGGCAATCTGTTCCTGGCCTTTTTCTTTGTCCTCCTTCATTCTCTTGGCCAAAAGTTTAGCATATTCTGCAGCCTCTTCTTTATTTTTCTTAGTACGCTGTTTCTTCAGAGCAATACGCCAACGTTTGCGTTGCAGAACACGTGGAATAACAAGACGCTGAATCTTGGGTGCTTTGGTCCTAGGTTTCTTACGTTCTTTGTTTAGGGGCTTTCTCACAACATACTGGTGGACATCATCTTCTTTAGAGAGACTGAAAACTTTGTGGATTCTGCTACATCTTTTGGGCCCCAGGCGACGAGGCACAGTAATATTCGTGAGTCCAGGAATATACTTCTCCCCTTTTTTTTACAATGACCAGATTGAGAATGCTCAGATTGGCCTCCACAATGCAACCCTGTATAGATTTGTGCTTTCTTTCTCCAGTCCTCCTTGGTCTGTAACAGGAATGCCCCTTACTCAGTAGCAGGCGGACTCATCCATGGATCAAGACACACTGCTTCATGGGGAAACGCTGTTTGTCACTTCCACCACTGATTTGGACCACATAACCCTTCCATTCTTCACCCAGAGTGTCAGCAGCAACTTCTGTGGCCACACGCTTCTCATAAAAGGTACGAATGAAGGTTTCTTCTTCGTTCATGCCAACATACACCTCCCATTTCATTACACAGAAACTTCACTCATTTTCCAGTTACTTGAACTGAAAAACACCCTAGGGTCCATGTGTGTAGGTTATCACCAGCACAATTTTCTATACCAAAAATAATGAAATCATAGTAAATTAGAATAAGGAAAGCTACCACAAATACATTCTTACTTTAAAGGTCATGGCCCAGCCCCGCTGCAGCCTCACGGGCCGTAATGAGCACCAACAGATGGTACGGCTCAGTGTGTCTGTGATGGTGCCTACTTCTGAGACCACCGCTTGTGCATTGCATCTCTTGGATTGACCACATCAAGCAATGTTAAGTGTAACTAGCACCGTCCTTGTTAGAGGTCAGCTCAAACATGAAGAAACAATAGCCCAGGAAAAGGCCTTTAGTGTGGCAGGTTCATGAGTTAGAAGTAACCCTGGGTACACATAATGATTCTACTGTTGTCTCTTTGGTCACAGCAGGGGCCTAGATACAGTCCAAGGAAGGAAGTCTCTTCCTCTGTGTTAAGCACTGAGCCCCACGGGGTCTATCAGGGAAACCTTTCTGCTGTGTCAGTTCCTTTTATCAAGTGATGTAAAACTTGGGAACTAGTCTCAAATGCCATTAGATTAAAAAAAAGAAGTAAAATTAGATGCTGAGATCTGCAGCATAGGATGGAATGGCTGAGCAGTAAGGTATGTCTACTTCCTATATCAGGCTTCTTAGTCAGGCACCTTGGCGTTGGACATTATGGATTGGTACAGTCTAACTAGCACTTTAAACTTCTCTCAAATAAGTAGGCCATTTAGGTAACTTAGAAGTTAGTTTTGTTACCTCCAAATATATGGTATCTTAGTCTTTCTAGGGGGAGTAGAGGGGATTTGGAAGGTTAGATAAAGGTGGAAGAGTTGCTGGGGATGGTCGGTCCTGGAGCTAAGGAAGCAATATTGATAGAGATGGACGGAATAAACTCATCCACCCTCCTTCCCCTTTTCTCTCCCATTTCGTTTTCCCTTTGCCACTGCCAGTTATGTCAGGAGATTCTGATTGTTGGACCAAATGAGGGACGGATTTGGGCTGGAGTATTCCAAATAGAATGAAGAGTCCATAGCGGTCCTTAGATAGCATTTCATGGTAAATGGGGTACATTTTTTTTTTTTTAACATCTTTATTGGAGTATAATTGCTTTACAATGGTAGGTTAGTTTCTGCTTTATTTTATTTATTTATTTTATTTATTTATTTTTTGCGGTATGCAGGCCTCTCACTGTTGTGGCCTCTCCCATTGCAGAGCACAGGCTCTGGACGCACAGGCCCAGCGGCCATGGCTCATGGGTCCAGCCACTCCGCGGCACGTGGGATCTTCCCGGACCGGGGCACGAAACCGTGTCCCCTGCACCAGCAGGCGGACTCTCAACCACTACACCACCAGGGAAGCCCAGTTTCCGCTTTATAACAAAGTGAATCAGCTATAGGTATACATATATCCCCATATCTCCTCCCTCCTCTGTCTCCCTCCCACCCTCCCTGTCCCACCCCTCTAGGTGGTCACAGGGAGCTGATCTCCCTGTGCTATGTGGCTGCTTCCCACTAGCTATCTATTTTACATTTGGTAGTGTATATATGTCCATGCCACTCTCTCACTTCGTCCCAGCTTCCCCTTCCCCCTCCCCGTGTCCTCAAGTCCATTCTCTTCGTCTGCATCTTTATTCCTGTCCTGCCCCTAGGTTTTTCAGAACCATTTTTTTTTTTTTTAGATTCCATATATATGTGTTAGCATACGGTATTTGTTCTTCTCTTTCTGACTCACTTCACTCTTTATGACAGACTCTATGGGTACATTTTTAAGTTGAAAAATACAGTGAAGGTAGCAACAACTGTAAAATAGGTTATGACTGGAAATTGGTTTATTTTCCCACAGAACCGACTAGCAATACCCTTGGGGTCTTTGTGCATTTTTTGTACTTTTAAATTTGTTTACTTGGCTCTCAATGGGCATACTTATCTTTTTTTTTTTTTTGTAAATTTATTTTTAATTTTTGGCTGCACTGGGTCTTTGTTGCTGCGCGTGGGCTTTCTCTAGTTGCAGCAAGCAGGGGCTACTCTTCGTTGCGGTGTGCGGGCTTCTCTTTGCAGTGGCTTTTCTTGTTGCAAAACACGGGCTCGAGGTGCGCGGGCTTCAGTAGTTGTGAGTGGGCTCGGTAGTTGTGGCTTGCGGGCTCTAGAGCGCCAGCTCAGTACTTTTGGTGCTCGGGCTTAGTTGCCCTGTGGCATGTGGGATCTTCCCAGACCAGGGCTTGAACCCGTGTCCCCTGCATTGGCAGGTGGATTCTTAACCACTGTGCCACCAGGGAAGTCCCTGGGTATACTTATTTAATGAATAATGCCTACTTTTACTGTAGTTTAGCCTATAAGTGCTTAAAAAAATTAATACCCTTATAAAACTTATAAGCACTTTAAGGAAATTAATACCATTGTGAAAATAAAACACTATTTATAGATATAGGGAATGAGCAATTTTTATATATTTATCTCTGATTAAAATATTGCTCTGACTCTTCTTACCTATGTTTATCTATGTTCAAAGCATGGGCATTTCATTAATATACTGACAATATGATACTATATTTACATATAATTTGTTTGCTTAGCTGTAATGTTAATGCCATGAAGCTCAGAATTCACTGTGACATATACATTTTACTTTTATTGATATTTAAATTTACTCTGGTTCACCTCTTAAATATCTCATGCAAAACCTAAACATTCCTGGATATGAATGTCATCTAAAGTTGTAAGAGAACAGCCCCTCCTGTTATATCTTACTGTGGTTTGTTAAAAAAAAAAAATCACCCTATTCTCCAGTAAAGTCCTGTCACTGTAAATGTGCAGAGGCTTTCCTACAGCAGGTGGACGTTCTCAGGGCCAATCATACGTGGAAAGGTTCAGACATGAACTTGAACCCTGAAAGTGGGAGTTAACTGTATAGGAAAAGAAACTTCATGCTCTCCGTAATACTTCTCTTGGGTTTGGATATTAGGTTGCTAGATGTAATTAGGCATTTTTGGCCGGTTGGATGCTGAGTAGGGAGGCATCCATGTACTGAACTCCAAGCTGCAAACAGGTAAAGTGTAAGCTAGATTATCCAGTTCCATGATATTCTGTGTTGATTTCCTTTGTGTGATATCCAAATATTTAATTACCTTACATTTAAGTATTGCAGCCCTGCCTTGGCTGTGCACCAGAGAATTAAGAGAAGGGCCATTCACCTTTACTTGAACCAGAGTATTAAACTCAGAGCAGTGCCAATATTCCCTCTCTTGTAGCCGTCATTAGTGAGATACCCAAAGGGGAGATGCAGCTCAGGAGACATGGCTAAGGCTCTAAAAGGCTTTGGAAGATCTCAGTTTTATTATCTTAAGGGATATAATAAATTTTTCCTTCAAAGCTAAGTTTCTTGTTTTCTGATATCAAAAAATGTTTTATTTTTAATT
Source organism: Delphinapterus leucas (assembly GCF_059928025.1). Taxonomy (NCBI): domain Eukaryota; kingdom Metazoa; phylum Chordata; class Mammalia; order Artiodactyla; family Monodontidae; genus Delphinapterus; species Delphinapterus leucas. The sequence goes on from NC_143146.1 coordinate 9,200,090, forward strand.
ACATTGCCAGGAAAGAGTGCGGTTATGAGATGGTTTTTACTTCACCTTCCTAACTTGTTTATTTGGACCCCCAAAATTTAAGAACAGGTGGAATTGTTAACAGCATGTTAGCATGCTGGCGTTCTTTTGCCTTAATCTATATGCACATTTAACATCCAGAAACATATAGTAAATTTTTGCCCATTGAATTCTCTGTGCATGTGTGTGTGTGTGCATATGCATATGTGTGTATATATCTCCACATTATGTAGGTGTACATGTGATATACAGATGAATCAAACATAGGCATATCTCTTTGCTATTTCCTTATTCTGTGGTGTGAAACATACTTCCAGATGCCTCGTGGGTTTGCTGAATGAGTGCGTTCAGAATAAGTTTGATTTACTTGAAAATAATATTTTTCTTAATGTCCTTAATTTAGATATCTCCAATCTAAACTGGGGAGTAGAGCTCTGAGTGCAAATAACCACTTTAATAGAGGTTTTTGATGATACTATTATAGTGTTAAAAAATGAAACATTTAAAAATCTGGATTTTGATTTGCCTGGGTATTTCCCTTTAATAGGAAGCATAGAAAAACCTCAGATTTTTATGTCCTCCTCCATATTATAGAAGGACCTTCTGGTACAAGTCCAAGTCAGATGATTTTATCTTCTTTTGGCTTGTGCTGGCCAAGGTGTCCCCAGCCCTATTGATTGAGATGGCTAGTTCTGTGACCCCTGTCTAAAGACCACTCAGTGCCTCTGTGTACTTACTGTCTTTCTTTGACAACTACTGTTAGATAGGTGTATATTTTAAAACTAATTTTGGTTGCTGTTATGTATTTTTTTTACTGACAAGGACAGCAGTGTGTGTGTGAACTTTGGAGTTAGATAAAGATTGGAAGTGTAGATGTAATTTCTCTGTACCTCAGAGTTGTTTTTGTTTGTTGGCTTATTTTGTTTTTGGTAGTAGAGGGAGAATACTTCCCTTGTGTGTTTGTAGTGACTAAAGGAGAATATATAAATAAAGCACCTAACAAAATACCTACCACATGGACATTGATTTATTAATCAGTTCCTTCCACCCCATTTCCTTTTCAGAAACAATTTTAGTTTCTTTCCTACATTTTCCAGTGGGTGACCTATGCTAAAATTATTATTTTTTGTTAATTAATATAATATTTTAAAGTTTTACCTATAGTTAATACTATAGGATACGTAAATGAATTCTTCAAAAGTGTCCAAGTAAGGGTTGAACGAAGACAGATTCAGAGGCCCAGTAGGATCTGTGTTCTCGCTGAGCCTCCTTTTATACACTATGGGCCCAACCAGGTCTTTACCCACAAGCCTTCAGGGCCTAAAGGAGCCTGGAACATTTTGTTTTGCCCAGAGTGGGACTGGCTGCAAACAGTTTTGGAGTTCATATATTTTTCTTGAGCTAAAGAACATTGTCAAATATCTGTGATAGAATATTTCAGTATCTGCCTTTCCTGGGTATCTTATAGAGTTGAGTCTTAGTCATCTGTATATACCAAAATGAGTATTTTATATGCTTTTCTAATATGTATAGTTTATTTTTTTTATTATCTTCCTTAATTGCTTATACCTAACAATAATTACCTCAGAAATTTTGAGTTGAATTTTATGGGTTGTTCCCATTCTCTGAGGCTTTTAACCTTCGTTATAAATGAATGAAACATATGTTAAAGCAACCTTTCCTATCATTGTTCTGCTAAGAGTCACTGCCCAACTTTTTTTTTAACTTCTTTGGATTTAAGAATCTCATTTGTAGTTTTGGGCTCTTTCTTTTGCTCCTGAGCTTTCATTTCATTTCACTACCCATCCCCCCACCATTGTGTATTTAAGTCTTACTTTTGCTACTGGACATGCTGCTTATACCCTGAAAACTATAAATAGCTTATCCTGCCAATTTTGTATTATCTGTGAAAATTGTAGCCCCTTTCTTTGTTCCTACCTGAATACTTTAGGCTCTGTCATTCATTTATTTTCTTTAGGAGTAAAAATAACCTAATATTTAAAGTCTAGCTTGAATTTGCCTCTTTCAGGGGCCTTGTAGGAAACGCTCTGCTTGTAAATGAGAATCCCATCTTGGTTGGGAGAGAGGTTGGACCCCATGAGCACACTTCCCACTTCAGGACTCAGGTGACGGGGTCTGTTTCTAAGACCTGGAGCCACTGGGCTTGTGATGGCTACTTATTACTTCGGAGTAACAACAAAAAACAGACTTCTCTTTTTCTTAGGAATACCACTGGACAACACAAAATTTCAGCGTGTTGGGAAAATATAGTTTAGAGAACCTAGCAAGTGAAAATGACCTGATTGAAAATGTCCATCAACTACTAATTGTTTAACTCGTTTCCCATTGAATATTTAATATGATACCAGGAGCAATGAAGTTTCACTAAAAGTTACTTTGTGCTTCCTTTAGTATTTACTTACTTTATTTATTTAGAATTATTATAGTAATGGGAGTTCTTTCCAGAAGAGGCTGTGCAGGAGGAAAATACATCTTTAAGAGCACTGTAGACTGTAGGCAGTTGTAGCTACTCCTCAGAAGAGAGGCCTGGGCCACATACAGACATGCTGGCATCATCAGTGTGTGGCCGGTAACTGAAAACGTAGGACAGAGGAGAGAGAGAGGGAAAGGAGAAGACAACCTGGAACAGGGTGCTTACAGACTCCACTGCTGCATAAAATAAGAAGCCAGCCAGGCATTCTTATTGACAGCAGAACCAGCTGACTTATTGCTTAGAATTTGCAAATCAATGTGAAAAATGGACTCTAGATACTACAGCTTCTGAATTAATAGTTTTTTTCTTTTCCGTAGGGTTTGAACTCAATAAAGAAAGAAGATTCATTAGGGCACACTGTTCCTTCGGTTACGATTTTTTTGTTTTATGTGTATAGTTTTTAATCTGTTGTTGATATTTTTAAGGAGGAAGACTGAAAAAAGAAGGTAGAGGACTTTTATTTTATTTTATTTTTTACAGTACGCGGGCCTCTCACTGCTGTGGCCTCTCCCGTTGCGGAGCACAGGCTCCGGACGCGCAGGCTCAGCGGCCATGGCTCACGGGCCCAGCTGCTCCGCGGCATGTGGGATCTTCCCGGACCGGGGCACGAACCTGTGTCCCCTGCATCGGCAGGCGGACTCTCAACCACTGCACCACCAGGGAAGCCCAGAGGGCTTTTATTGATACTTTATCTGCTGAGTTGAGGTTGGGTTTTCTTAAACTAAGAAGTGGTTATCTTGTATGGAAAGGAATTCAGGTGAATATTTTTCATTACTGGAATTTGGAGGACACAGTCTTAAAATAGAAACTACAGTTTATACTTCCAAATGTAGCTTCCCATATAAACAGTCTTATCATCTGAAGGTCGGGTCTTTAATTTTCTTCATTTAGAAGGTAGATTTTATATGATAGATTTAACTTGATTTTTTAAAATTGATAAAACCTTGCTTAGTCTTCTACATCATTATCATTAAAGAATTATAATTCGTGTCAAAGAGCTGACTTTCCAGTCATTAGTATACTCCAAAGTCTTATCCCTTTAGCTAAAGCATTTTATTATCTGTATTGCACTGTCTGCCGGCTCTGATTTGATCACAGCTGTGATTGGTACCCTGTGCTGGAATTAGGGATACGGAACACAGTTTCCTCCTGCCTCCTGCCGGAGCATCTGCCCCTAGATTGATCCTGGGCCTAGCGGTGAAGATTAACCAAAACCACACGTGGATGTGGATTTCATTTGGGCGGTGTGACTGTGGTAGCAGAGGTATTATTTTTTATCAGAGTGAGTGACCTTTCCTAGCATTCTCTGCATTTCCAGTTCTGCTGGGTATGGTCAGCTGAAATGACTGGCCAGTAGTTATGATATATTTATTTAGTCCAAGTCTTCCTTTAACTACAGCTCTGGTACATTGTTCTGCCTGTCTAAACTCTCGTGTGTGGAAGTTTAGTTTTCTGCAATAGAATTCAGCAAATGTCTGTTAATTGACATTCTCTCATATCTCAAGTGTTCTTTATACTGTGGGATCAGCATGTTTCACTAGCTAGCTGGCTATTTTTATGCAATTGTTTCAAGTTATTGGGAATTTAAACTGCATAAACTACCAATAGATCTGTGTTACTTTAGAAGATTTCACTTTAGCCCTTGATTTAAAAAACCTCTAGAAGATTTTGCATAACAAAATCCCTTTCAGTAAATGTTTAGGGAGGTGAAAGAGTCTGACACACCTACTTGTTGATATACCTAAAGTCTGACCTACATCTTTAGAATTTTACTTTGATATTTATTCTCCTTCAATAAACTACATAAGGTATGGATTTTGCACTGATAAGAAAATACTTCTGCCTGCATTACCCCTCCTTCACAACTGGACATAATCTCTTAAATGAACTATCGTGCACTTAAACTTCAAACATACTTACCTTATTTTTGTATTACAGCCATTTGTGTCTATTAAATTGTAAATTCCAGTAAGATCTGAGACTCCAGTGAGATCAGTAACTCATTATCTAATGTTCAGTACCTAGAGGAGTGTCGTGTGGATAGTAGATCCTCAGAAGATACTTAATAATTGACTTGATTGAATTATTCATTTTTAATATCTCTTCAATGTGTAATCTAGAGAAGATAGGATACTATAAGGAGGAGGTGTAAATAATTGTAGCACCCTCTTTGTGTTTGGAAACTACACTCAGGAAACAATATTACTGAAGCAGTTTATTCCGAATTTGCACATCCAAAGAAACTTCAGTTCTAATCTAGTACTATGTTGTAGCATGGGTCATGCTGCAGTCAGACTTAGATTGTCAGGGTTGGAAGGGTCCTCATATGTCACCTGTCTCAACCTTCCATCCAGTGCTTGAGTTCCTTCTGTAGCAGGGGGGTCAACCTTCGCCACCTATTTGAACGACTTGAGGAGCTTCAAAAACCCAGTGTTCGCCTCAGTCCAGTTTTATAAGCATCTCCATGGACGGGACCTGGGCATCAGTCTTTCTAAAAACTCCTTAGGTCAGGGGTCCCCAGGCCCCAGGGAACCGGGCCGCACAGCAGGAGGTGAGTGGTGGGCAAGCAGGACGAGCGAGCCAAGCTCCATCTGCCGCTCCCCATCGCTCGCATCACCGCCTGAGCTGTCTCCTCCCGCCCCCCCCACCCCGCCCCGGTCCATGGGAAAATTGTCTTCCCCAAAACTGGTCCCTGGTGCGAAAAAGGTTGGGGACCGCTGCCTTAGGTGATTCCAGCGTGCAGCAGTCAAGGTTCAGAGCCATTGTTCTATAAAATCTCTACCAAATGTTTTCCCAGTCTGATTGAACTCCTCTGGAGATGAGCACCTCACTACCAAACTTATTCTTATGTTTATTCCATTTATTCAAATAGTGACTTAATTATGAGTGTTTAAATTATATGCTAGTTAAATTACATAACATAAATCAAGCTTCCCAATTTAATACTCAACTATTGATAAACAACACTGAAGAGGGAGTGACATTTGAATTATCTTCTTTGAAGTAGTACTGCAGCACTTTTGAATGACTTCCAAAAGGCTGATCATAAAAATCACTTCAATCATTTTCAAATTTTACTTTAGCAGTAATCAAGTTACTTGGTGTGACTCAGATGAACATTCTGCTCTGTCTTGGAGTATCATGATCATTTCAATTTCTTGTACCTGGGGAAACAGAGAAGAAATGGACAGATTATTTTTGTATTTACCTGCCCATACCCGTTAGGTAGACCCTTTCGGAAATGTACTAGCTTCTTAGGAGAGTAATATGCCATCTAGGAAACTTCAAATATACTGAAAGGGGAATGGCGAGGGTTTGGTTTTGTAAAGCTCTTTGACTTTAGAGAAGAATTTTTAGAGAAAGCTGTATGTGACCACACATAGATACATACACACCTGCATTCTTGCTTAGGAACTTATCTATCCTGAGACCACTTACCTGTATATCAACTCATTTGAGTGCTTTTGCATTTCCTTTAATCCTTTAGAAGGATCTAGGTACTAAAAGTCAGTATACAGAGTCATTATTAAATACTCAACTAGTTGTGAGCCAGACAAACCTGGATTTGAGTCTCATCCCCATCTCTCCTCACTGTTCGGCCGAGGGCAAAAATTATTATTTAATCTCAGTTTATTTGTAAAATAGAGATAATGACACATAGCTGGTAGGGATGTTGTGAGGATTAGTATTAATAATGCATATAAAATCTCATAATAGCCCCTGGGTTGTAGGAAGTGCTCATTAACTTAAATTTTTTTATACCACTTATTGAGGAATGACTGACATGTAAAAGAACCGTACATATTTAATGTATACAACTGATGAGTTTAATGTATACAACTGATGAGTTTGTATACAGTTGTATACAACTGTACATGTTTAATGTATACGTATTTAATGGTGTTATCACCACCATCAAGGCCACAGACATATCCATTACTTCCCAAAGCTTCCTCTCATCTCTATTATTATTATCATTATTGTTATTGGTAGGAACACCTAACATAAAATCTATCTGCTTAGAAAATTTTAAGTATATAATAGAGTATTGCTAGCTATAGGCATATGCTGTACAGTAGGTCTCCAGAGCTTATTTATATTGCATAACTGGAACTTTGTGCACTTTGACATTTCCACCTCTCCTCAGTCCCTGGCCATCACCATTCTATTCTCTGCTTCTATGGGTTTGACTTTTTTAGATTCCACATATAAGTATGATCATACAGTATTTATCTTTCTTTGTCTGGCTTATTTCATTTAGCCTAATGTCTTCCAGGTCCATGCATGTTGTCACAAATGGCAGGATTTCCTACTGTTTAAAGGCTGAATGATATTCCATTGTATATATTTTCTTTATTAATTCATCCATTGTTGGACATTTAGATTGTTTCCATATCTTGGCTATTGTGAATAATGCTGCAGTAAACATGGGAGTACAGATATTTCTTCGAAATATTGATTTTAATTCCTTTGGATAAATACCCAGAAGTAGGATTGTTGGATCATACGGTAGTTCTATTTTTAATTCGTTGAGGAACCTCCATACCGTTTTCCATAATGGTCATATCAATTTACATCCCCACCAACTGTGTTACCGGGGTTGGGTTCCCTTTTCTCCATATTCTCACCAACATTTGTTATCTTTTGTTTTTTTATAATTGCCATCCTAACAGGTGTGAGGTGGTATTTCATTGTGGTTTTGATTTGCATTTTGATGGTTAGTGAGGTTGAGCACCTTTTCATATACCTGTTGGCCTTTTGTATATCATCAGGATTACTGGGCAGATTACAATAGTTGTAAAATAAGATCTTTTAAGACAGTAGCAGGACAAAATTCCGAGGTTAGTTCTATAAAGAACATCATCTTTTCTCTCCTTTATAAAAAAAAGAAAAAGCTACCCTCAGACATAGTCTTGGATTTTGCCTTCACCAAACTGACTTTCCTGTTGAGAGCCCTAATGCTCATAGCACATGGGCGAGGATGGGTCTCTTTAAGGCCATACATGTAGCCTAGGAGATGGTTGAGGTCCTTAGGTTTCCTCTGGGTTACCAGGAAAGCTACTCTTTAAGATGGCACTCTTTGGTCATCTAAGGCCCTCCTAGCATCAATTTATTGCTAGTCTTCTTGTCTGCTATGTGTAGAGTTGTCAAATAAAATAAAGGACACCTATTTAAATGTGAATTTCAGATAAATAAATAAGTAAATAAATATTTTAAGTATGCCTCAAATTGGGACAGATTTAAACTAAGAAAAAAAAATCATTATTTATCTGAAATTCAAATGTAACTGGGCATCCTGTAGGTTTCTTATTTTTATTTTTTTTCCCTAAATTGAGCAGTCCTACCTATATGCTATGTCAGAATATTTTGGATTAGATGATAGGCAGGTTTTATCCTGGAGTAAAATGGTAGTATTTCCAAATGAAGTGGAGGGAAATACTGCTTATATAAGTGAAAATCTAGATTATAGCATTAAGATGGCTTCATTTGTTGAAATATTATAATTGTTACAGGTTGAGACTAATAAGTAAAATTACACAATGATGATGCAGATAGAAGAATGTCTGTTTCTCTAATCCCAAGAATTTAAATTAATTCTGAACCTAAGTTTCTTCCAACTTGATACTTACAGCATATTAAAGAGCATGTGTGATACGGGCTTCCCTGGTGGTCCAGTGGTTAAGACTCCACAGTTCCATTGCAGGGGGCACGGGTTCAACCCCTGTTTGGGGAAGTCCCGCATGCTGCGAGGTGAGGCCAAAAAAAAAAGAGCATGTGTGATAGTATAAGTGTATCCTATTTTAATAAAGTCTGAAGTTACAAAGGGTTAAAGTATGATTATTCATGCTTCTGAATAATTCCTTACTCAAGTGCATTTAAAGCATGTTATGTACAAACATTTTATTTACATATATTTTAATGTAGCATTTCCTGTTCACCCCAGAACATATTGAATTGTCCCTTCTGTAAACTTTTAAAGCACTTACTTTGATATTCATTCATTCATTCATTCTTTTTAACATTACTAAGCATCTTCTGAAATGTGCCCAGAATTGTGTTTGGTGCTGGGGATACAAAAATAAGACAGAATGGCTGCCCACGTGGCGCTCACAGTATAGCTCTGAAAGGAGAGGGGTAACATTGATATTATAATGCAGTGTGACAAGTGTTATAACAATGAACAAATTGCTTCTAGATCCACGAAAAGTAGCTTGGTGGAGCTTCACCAAATAGTTTGCATTGAAACTGGGTTTTCAAGGATGAATAAAAGTTTGCTGGAGAAGAGACTTAAGGCCATTTTAGGAAGAGAGAGAGAAAATGGAAAATCACTCCAGTACCACAGCCTATGAAAGAAGCTGGCAGAACTGGCTGACTGTAAGAAGATGCAGGGAGGGAGCGCTCTGGAAGCAGTAGACGCCGTGGAGCTGGCGATTAGGTTTAAGGACAGGCAAGGTGAGCCCATGAAGAGTGTTTTATATCCAGTTATAAGTTTTGATTTTATTGTCTAGTCGTGGGGAATTACCCAAAGTTTTAAGTCAGTGAGACCGAACTGTTTGTGTCTCAGGAATATACCTGAAGTATAGAAGGACAGGTGGCCGGTTGTTGTTGCAATAGTTGATGGGTGATAACGTGATCACATTAGATCACGTTATCTAATGTGATATAGAGAATAGAGATATAGGGAATAGAGTAATTGTAGCAGGGGCTGAGAGATCTTGGGCGGGAAACATTGCTAAGAATTACTAGGATTTGAACAATTTTTCTGGCTGGTTTTGTTTTTTGTTTTTTGTTTTTGTGTTTTTGGTACAGGGGCAGAAATTTTGAGTATAAAAGATAGGGTTAAGTCGCGCGCGCGCGCGTGTGTGTGTGTGTGCATGTGATCTCCGCAAGGCCTTAAGTTCATTAGAGGCAGGGCCCCTCTCCTAACACTTCTGTTTGGTACCCACAACACGTCAAACAATGCTCAAAAAATTCTTGTTACATTTGAACAAAAAACACAAAATGTATAAGATGGGGCATATTTGTATATCTGTACTTTCTTATTATTTTGATAAATCTATTGGGTATTACAGGAATAACCCTGGATGCATAGTGGAAAATTCATTCTTCACCCGCTTTCGTTAAATAAAATAATCCAGTATCTGATAACATAATGATCTCATTAAAATTGCTCTTTGTATTTAATAATGTCTTTGTCTTGTAATTTTTACCATTTACTTTAAATGTAATTGTCTCTAATCCTTTAAAATTTTGATGTGTCTGTAGAATTGCTCATTTTACAGTTAAAGAATTCTGCTAGGGAAGTCTGAGACAGACCAAATCATGAACTTTGAATTTATAGTTGTAGTTTTGTGCCTCAAAGCTTAAGACATAAATCCTGAGACCAAGAAGCAGCAAGCAGTGATGCTCATAGAAAGGCTTCCGTGTTCCAAGAAGTGTATTACTTTATATACAGAACAATAATGTGCTATTTAAATGTTATCACATGTGAATTCTTTATTTTTCTGGGTAATTTTTTTTACTTTGCTGACATCTAATGCTATTTGATTGTAAGTGTAAGTTCACATGGGTGCATTAAGGGAAACACACCAGTTGAGGAGGTGCTGAGCGAGGTTCTCAGACACCCAGACTCTAAGGTGGCAAAGCTTAACCTCGAACAGGTAAAGAGCCACCTGGCCACAGAGTAGGGAGACAGTGTGACCTTGTGACATCCTGTCTGATAACGTCTGCAGCAAGGTACTGTGTCACCATGACTCAGCACCCTCACACATTGGTTCCGCAGCACAGGGAGCACACAGAAGAGCAGAGCTGGCCTGTCAGATGGCGGTTAGTTTGAGACACTGCGCCTGCATTCTCAACAGTGCATCTCTCACGTCCCTGTGTCTCTGACGACAGCGTGAGCAAGCAGAATGCATCTGGGCAGTTTCTGTTCCAGCTTCTGCGGAGGGGAGGGCGTGCAGCAGGGTACATGCTGTGCTCCTTTCTCTGTGCTGCGGTGCCCTGGTGGCCACCCCCGGGGCCTCTCTGTGAAGGACAGTCACAGGAGAATACCGAGGTGTCCAGAGCCTCCATGTGGCTGAAAAGCCACATTCCACTGACACCAGGGCTCCAGGGTCAGGCTGTGTGACAGATGGGCCAGTGGTCCCATGGCTTAGGTTGCAGAGACACATGTGGTTAGTTTGTCAGTGAGGAGACAGATGAGTTGACTAGTCTGTTGATTGAGCGCTCACAGTACATCCTTGATGAAATCTCTGTGGAACAGGTCCTGTGAAACGGTGCGATGACTGTTGTCACACAAATGGCTGGATTCTCTTAAAGAAAAGAATTCTCCTTATTGGCTCTTCCTCCTATTCATTTAGGTCTGGAGGATCCAATTATACTTTAGCTTTTTCTGTTATTGAGTTTAGAGATGAGACAGGTCAAGTCACTTCTTACATAGTTCTTTTGTGGGGACAAAAGCCCTGAAAGGTGGCATTTGTGGGCCTTTAATATCAGCATTAAAAAGCAAGTGAACAGCATTTTCTTTACATGTAAGGAAACAATGGCTAATGTAGAGTAATTCTGAAATGGAGTCATTGCATTATTGTCAGGACTGGTAAATCTTTTTAAACTATTATCATTTCTGTCATGCATTTTACGTCTTAAGTAGAACAGGATATTTTTGCTGGAACTGTCAAGTAAACTCAGTATGTTAGCTTCCCAGGGACTCTGAAGCTTTGAATGCAGAGGAAGAGGAGTTCCGACGAGAGGAAAAAGATCTTCTGAATCACCTCTGATCAGAATTCAGAGGCCAAAAGGGGAAAAACTATGTTTATTACCTTATTTGTATGTGGTAAAATTTTCATGTATTTTATTTCTTTTAATTTTGAAAGCTATTCTATGAGGTGTACACACACACACGTGCGCGTGCGCGCGTGTGCGTGATATTTTGCTAATGAGGAAACAGGCTTAGAGTGGAGGAGCTGGTTTAAAACACCTGCCATGTGTTAGATGGTGTGTTAGGAGCTGAACATGTGTTCTCTCATTTAACCCTCAAAATCAATTTCATTCTTTTAGGTATGTGAATTAGATTCGGCTAGATTATACTGTGGTATCAAACAGACCCCAAATATCAGTGGCCTAATAATGTAAAGGTTTATTTCTTTCTCTTTTTTTTTTTTTGCGGTACGCGGGCTTCTCACTGTTGTGGCCTCTCCCGTTGTGGAGCACAGGCTCCGGACGCACAGGCTCAGCAGCCATGGCTCATGGGCCCAGCCACTCCGCGGCATGTGGGATCTTCCCGGACTGGGGCACGAACCCGTGTCCCCCGCATCAGCAGGCGGACTCTCAACCACTGCGCCACCAGGGAAGCCCCAGTGTAAAGGTTTGTTTTTTGCTTACACCAAATTGACTATGGTGCCAGGTGACTTTCCGGGGTGACTCCTCCTTGCAGCTACTTGGCAGTTGAGGCCAGGGGAAGCACCGTCACCCTGCAGTTGCACTGCCCAGGTCGAGGGGCTGCCTCGTGGCTGTGGCAGGGAAAAAGCAACAGAAAACACATGCATGGGGGTTTCACACATTACTTTCCCTCATCGCCCATTGGCCAGAGCTGGTCACATGGTCTCAGCACCCTGTAAGAGGATGGGAAGTGTAAGGAAGCAGGTGGGGAATGGTGACCATCACTGCATCTGCCACTGAAGACAGTGGCGGAAGACCGACGTTCAGAGAAATCAGAGCCTGTTCCCCAATTACATGCGTAGTAATTGGTAGACTTAGCTCTTGAAACTAGGTCTCTCTGGATCCAGGGAACCCTTCCATGCCCTCTACCCTCACCCCACCCCACACTCTGAATATTTTGGTGGTTGAAAGTTATGTGTGGGTCTGTGGTAGCCAACCTCCAAGATGGCCCTGGTGATCCTTGCCTCCTGCGTTCATGCCCTCGTGTGGTTTCCTCCCTCGGTGAATAGGGCTGACCTGTGTAATGAGTACACTACTGCAGAAATGATGCAGTATGGCCTGAGACTAGATCGTAAAAGACAGTGGCCTCCTGCTGGCTCTCTCTTGGATCACTTGCTCTGGGGAAAGCCAGCCACTACGATGTGAGGGCAGCTAACGCAGCTCTGTGGAGCTCCCACGTGGCCAGGGACTGAGGCTTCCTGCCGACACCCAGAACCAACTGGCCCACCGTGAGAGTGGCCCATCTGAGCGTGGATGCATCAGCTAGTCAGCCTTCCGGTGACTGAGCCCAGGCCAGCACCTGGATGGCAACACTGTGAGAGACCCCAAGCTAGAACCACCCCCCTAAGATGCTCCCAGGTAATTCCTGACCCACAGAAACTGCGTGAGATGGTAAATGCTTACTGCTGTTTCAAGTTGATAAGTTTTGGGGTGATGTGTTACGTAGCAATAGGTAACAATACAGACCCTTTTGGTTACTTCCTTTCATTGTGTTTTTCCCTCAACTCTGGATTCTTCCTGCTCATGACCATGAGTTTTAAAAGTAGCTGAATTACAAAGTGGTTTATTTCACAGTGATTGTCACACAATAGTATGTAAGGAAATTGTAGCTGAATAAGTCTTATTCAATCTAGTAGTTCTAAGCAAATTCATTGTAAAGATCTGTACTAACAAATGATGTACTGTGCTAGTTGAGAAGAGAATTTTTGCAAAATCTGTTTTCCAACAAATGTGTGTTTTTCTGCTTTAAGATATTATCTGTTTGAGATTATTTTATATTTTAAATCACTTTGTGAAGTTTGGAGAAAGAACAAGCCAGGATGTTTTTATGAACAGGGAGGAAGACACGTTATAGAAGTAACTGCTGGCTTCTTGGCAGGGAGGAGTATTTGCAGTGTTTTGGTCGGTGCTTGTTGCCTGGGCAGGAGGAGGATAGAATTGATAAAAAACAGAGTCTTGCAGTGGAGGGCAGACAGCCACGTGTGAGGCTTATTACTCCTGGCACCACTGATGAACCAAAATGTTCACCAAGTCCACCTGTGGATCACAGACTGAATTACGTCCTGGATGCCATGCCTCGTCATTTTCATGTGATTCTGTACTGTTGATACTTAGATTATTAATCAAGGAGCATGTGACATTTAGAAATATAATTATTTTCAGGAATATTATGATCTGGAACACCAGTATGACATGTACTGATATCATGTACCTTTATGTCTTTTAATCACTCACGTTTTACTCTTGAGTGTTGTACAGTCTTTCAGAAATGGTCTTTAAGCTGGGGGTCCCAGCGCTTCCCAGGGTACCAGGAGAGAGAAGGTTGATATGAGTCACCTCTTGCCAGAGTCTCTGAAGCCCTGTAAGGCAACAGGATGCTATACTGTTCTATTTAACATCTTCCTAATATCTGTTTCAAAATCTTTGTTCTATTGGATGAGAAGAAATTTTCTTAACGAAAGCCTCTCATTGGCTTTTCATGCCCATTCCTCTCCACGCCCCCCCCCCATCAGCAAATTCTCTCTTTCTCTCTAAATTTTCTATCTTGGCTTACTTTGTGCCAGTGCAGAAGTGATTAGAGAGAACATCATTTAGATCAAACAAGGCATTCTTTTTGGAAACATGATTATCTCACAGCAGCATAGCAAAGGCAGAGAGATAAATGAATATACATTACATTCACATATGAAATTTTGTATGTTTACATACACAACCATAGATATAGACATTATATATGTATATTTATGTTTATTTATTCATATGTATCAACACATGTATAACAGCTGGGAAGCAGAGATTGGGGTTCAGGCATAAGGACCTGAACAAGGTGAGTGAGCTGATGAGAGATGCATTGAAGGAACATCTAATAGATGTTAGGAAACAAACAAAAACAAAGACTCAAAGATAACTCCAAGGTTTCTAATTAAAAGACATACTTTAACCTACATAGGGATATATAAGTACAAAATTTTGACATACATAGCAGTTTTTATTGATAGAGCCCAGAGAGGTAGCTATGGCAGGAATTATCATCATTTTGTGAATGAGAAAGCAGTGGCTCAAAGAATTTTAATTGACTTGCTTAAAGTCTTACAGTGAATAAGGAACAACACCAGAAGTTGAATCTGGGGGTTCTGTCTTCAGATCTACTTAGATCTCTCTATTTCCAGAGATTCCTCAATCCAGGGTCCATGCGTGGTTCTCTGGGGATCCATAAAGTGCTAAAATGTCATGTATACTTGAATGTATGTCTGAATTTTCTTGGTTGGAGGGCTCAGACTTCGAGATTTTCAAATTGGTCATGACTCAACAGAACTTAAGAACTTTGTTTCTCCTTGGTTACTGTCTGACCCAACGTGACTAAAAGGATGATGAAGTAGGAGGGGCAGTCCTGCCTAATGACTCGATCATGGAAAAGTGCATTCCCAGAATGGAGGCACCTCGTGGTGAGAAGAATCCTGAGTGTGGAATGAAGAGAAAAGACCAAGACTGTTGAATTCAGTGAATTTTTAAAGGAAAACTTTTACTTGGGACTGAGCTGGCTCTGGATCCCAGTTAGGAAAACAGGTCGGACTTAAGAGCTTAGGTCTCATAGATTTTGTGACTAGGCAAAGGACTTGCGACTCACCTGTATATGCATGGGGTTTCCGGTGCCTTCTGGGGTTCCTCCTACAGACAGTAGATTTAGCACTCTGCTGCGGGCTGAAGACCACCCGCAGAGGAACTGAATGGGGAAGTTTGGGGAGACTGTGGTTCCTGACCCCCGTCAGCTTGCTGGTGTGGATGGTTCTAGTGAGGGAGGTGGGTGCCTTTTGTTGAAAACAAGCTTAGATTTTGTTATCAAGGGCCTTTCTCTGCCATTTTATAGTCTAACCTCCAATAGATCTGTTTATACTCTGTTAAGTGAAATATCGTTAGGCTTACATGGCACTATATAAAAATGTCTATTGAGAAGTTCTTTGGTTGCCACAATTCTTTTTTTTCCCCCTCAGCAGTAGTAAACAGGAAACATTCTTAAGCATGAAACAGTGAAGGACTAAAGTGGTGAGGCTGGAATCTGAAACTGCGTGAACCAATGTAGCCTACAGAAGAATACTTTGGTAGGAGTTACTGTGAACATGCTAGCAACTTCCTAATGTCGAATTGAGTCCACCATGAAGTTTTGGCCTGTTATAAAAACTTTGAAACCATAAGAACAAATTGACATGAAAGTAGCGTCAGGGTAAAGCATCCCTGATGGCTCGTAACCTCAAGCATGGCCCCCTGAAACGATTTACAGCACAACCACTCTTGAGCCTTCGAATGTTTACCAAGGAAATCAGTGCTATCACATTAATATGGATGTGCACGTTTGTGCTGTTGGCAACTAATTTAAAAAGCTTAGAGAAAAATCCTGTAACACAGCATCTTCTCTCTAATGAAAAGGTAACAATAACAGTTTCCTTCAGATCCACTGCCATGAACCGGGGTATCCAAATGATCTAAAATTGTTTGGCTCTGCGTCTCTCTTGGGTAGAGACAAGAAAGTTGAAAGTGTGTTTTGGGGCTAAGATATTCAAATGCAGTTAAATCACGGTTAAGACCTTTCTTCAAGAAAAGATCCTATGAAAAATTCAAATATTTCCCCATTTAATGGTAAATATGAGGGTAAAGAATCTCGGCTATAAATTTGTGGGGGTGGATAGAGAGGAAGTCATTCAAACCCTTCAAAATGGCAACAAGACAGAGAACTCCTGGCAGCTGTCATCAACGGTTGATAGTGGCATCATATTTAAAAAAATAAAATATTACATATTTTCTTCAGTTTGAGGAGATGCCTTTTCTTTTCCCTTTTGGAATAACAGTAAACATTCATCTTACTGGCAGTCGCACGCCATGGGAAACGGAGTGTTTTGTAACAGAATTTAGTTGAAGCGTCTTTGAACACGTAGTGTTCTAATCCAGCTTGTAACAGAACATACATTTTTATAGCTCTTTACAGTTTACAAAGCTCTTTGAATATTTATTATCTCATTGAATAGGCTGGAGTCCTATCTCTGATTTCCCAGCTGATCTACCATGTGAAATGCAGAAAACTGCTAAACCTCTCCCAGATTCACTTTCTTTTACTTGCAAAATGAGGAAATTAGTGCCATCCTAAATGAGTGGGCTTTTTTTCCAAATAGATTAATAAGAGTGTGTTTCCTCTATAAATAAATTAGCAACCACAGTAACCGAAGGTCACAATCAACTGATCTAAATGTGAAGTTGAATCAACTATTTAATTTGAGCTTTGGAGTACATTAATTTTTACATATGATTAGAAGAGCTTGGTGCAGAATTACATCTCAGTATCTCTGCTATTTCAATGTTTTCTTTCACGTACGTATATCTTAAAATAACCAATTTTTATTGTATTTCATGTGATAATAAAGTTAACTCAATCTGTAGTAGAATAAAAAGCATATACTTTAATGGTTTAGTTTTCTTAACAGGCTCATTATTTTCAATTAGTTTTTTCCTATGGAATGTAAACACTTGGATTTAATTGACATGTAATTTTTTTATTCTTCATAATATGGCTAAAGATAACTCAGTATTATTTTAATAAGGTTTTAAAATTTTTATATGGCAATATAGTTATTTAAAGTTTGAATTCTTTTTCCTATATTTGTACGGACTTCACAAATAAGTGTCAAAATGAAATCCTCCCTATTTGTTTTGGCAGTGAATGAAATAGTGGTGTGGGTAGCATTGGGGAGGGGGAAATTGCTCCATTTACCCCTCTTGAATTCTTGTGGCTCAAATTGACAGGACAGGTTAGCAGGGGAAAAAGAAACACATTTAACTGGTTAGCCTGGAGTCTTTTAGAAATGGGACCTAAGCAGTGGCTAACACAGGCAACTTTTATATTTTTTAGACAAATAAACAATCAATTTGAGAGGAATTGACAAGACAAAGAAATTGAGGTTTGGGTGCTTAATTAATAAGGAGTTTAAGCAAAGTTTGGGTAGTAAATTAGTAAAGAATTAACAAGGTTTGATAATACAGGCTTCTCAGGCCCCAAACTCCCTATGTCTAGAGATAAGGGAGGGTACCTTTCACATGGGAGATTTATTTCCTGCTTTCAGGGAGACAGGAGGGTCAAAAGTGTCCCTCTTGCATTGGCTGTTTCTTAAGTAACTTTAATTCAAAATAATCAATATGTCATTGAGGCATATTTTGGGGTGGCTTGCCCTGGGCCCAAAAGTTGCATGGTTTCTCTTCTCCACAAACTCATAATTTGGCAAGGAAGAGAGATACAAGCATATTTATTGAACATACAATACTAAGTTAAAGTAGGATTGTACATAGAGGTAGAATCGTTGCTTTTGTCTGCAGGCAAGATTAAGTGCCCCCATATCACTCTGTTCATATTGCAGTTATCCTGTTGATAATGTTTTATTATAATGAGTAAAGTTCCCATTTCATCTGCTAATAATTTAACCACTTTGGGCAGAAGCACTCTTACTTATCTCAGTGTATTTAGTCCTTACCTTTCTTTATTCTCATTAAATATTTGTTGAATTCAGTTTCGTGAACAGAAGTCAGAAGAGCTCACAGAGGAGCTAACACTCAGCAAATGAGATAACATTCATGGTGGGCCTTGAAGAATGATGAGGCAGAAAAAGGAAAGAACAGAGATGAGAAGGGAAGTTCCAGTCCAGCAAAAATCATGAAGGCACAAAAGTTTGTGAAGTGTTTGGAAAATGGCGATAGAGTGGCTGGAAATGGAGATGGAATGGTAAACCCAGGCCATAATTTGAAGGGCCTTGACTCTGGTGGTAATGAATTTAGAATCTTCTAGAAGTAGTGAGGAAGCTGCCAGAAGCAGTGACACCAGAAAGAAGGCCATGACAATAGTCCAAACAAGAGAAGATGGAGTCTTGAACTAAGACAGCGGCCTTGGGAGTGCAGAAGAGGACGTGAATTCAAGAGACAAAGAAGCCTGATGGAGCCTGAGTTCCTGATGCTATGATATTGCTGTATCAGCCCTGAACACTTACTCTTGGACTGTTATTTGAGAAATAAAAAAAATTCTATCATGTTTAAGCTAATGCTTCTCCTGGGTCGTACGATAGTTCTATTTTTAGTGTTTTAGGGAACCTCCATTCTGCTCTCCATAATGACTGTATCAATTTACATTCCCACCAACAGTGCAAGAGGGTTCCCTTTTCTCCACACCCTGTCCAGCATTTATTGCTTGTAGATTTTTTGATGATGGACATTCTGACTGGTGTGAGGTGTAGTAAAACTGAGTAAAACTCATTGTAGTTTTGATTTGCATTTCTCTAATGATTAGTGATGTTGAGCATTCTTTCATGTATTTGTTGGCAATCTGTGTATCTTCTTTGGAGAAATGTCTATTTAGGTCTTCTGCCCATTTTTGGATTGGGTTGTTTGTTTTTTTGATATTGAGCTGCATGAGTTGCTTGTATGTTTTGGAGATTAATCCTTTGTCATTTGCTTCTTTTGCAGATATTTTCTCCCATTCTGAGGGTTGTCTTTTGGTCTTGTTTATGGTTTCCTTTGCTGTGCAAAAGCTTTGAAGTTTCATTAGGTCCCATTTGTTTATTTTTGTTTTTATTTGCATTTCTCTAGGAGGTGGGTCAAAAAGGATCTTGCTGTGATTTATGTCATAGAGTGTTCTGCCTATGTTTTCCTCTAAGAGTTTGATGGTGTCTGGCCTTACATTTAGGTCTTTAATCCATTTGGAGTTTATTTTTGTGTATGGTGTTAGGAAGTGTTCTAATTTCATTCTTTTACATGTAGCTGTCCAGTTTTCCCAGCACCACTTATTAAAGAGGCTATCTTTTTTCCACTGTATATTCTTGCCTCCTTTATCAAAGAAAAGTTGACCATATGTGCATGGGTTTATCTCTGGGCTTTCTATCCTGTTCCATTGATCTATATTTCTGTTTCTGTGCCAGTGCCATACTATCTTGATTACTGTAGCTTTTTGGTATAGTCTGAAGTCAGGGAGCTTGATTCCTCCAGCTCCGTTTTTCATTCTCAAGATTGCTTTGGCTATTCGGGGTCTTTTGTGTTTCCATACAAATTGTGAAATTTTTTGTTCTAGTTCTGTGAAAAATGCCAGTGGTAGTTTGATAGGGATTGCATTGAATCTGTAGATTGCTTTGGGTAGTAGAGTCATTTTCACAATATTGATTCTTCCAATCCAACAGCATGGTATATCTCTCCATCTATTTGTATCATCTTTGATTTCTTTCATCAGTGTCTTATAGTTTTCTGCGTACAGGTCTTTTGTCTCCTTAGGTAGGTTTGTTCCTAGATATTTTATTCTTTTGTTGCAATCGTAAATGGGAGTGTTTTCTTGATTTCACTTTCAGATTTTTCATCATTAGTGTATAGGAATGCAAGAGATTTCTGTACACTAATTTTGTATCCTGCTACTTTACCAAATTCATTGATTAGCTCTAGTAGTTTTCTGGTAGCATCTTTAGGATTCTCTATGTATAGTATCATGTCATCTGCAAACAGTGACAGCTTTACTTCTTCTTTTCCAATTTGGATTCCTTTTATTTCCTTTTCTTCTCTGATTGCTGTGGCTAAAACTTCCAAAACTATGTTGAATAAGAGTGGTGAGAGTGGGCAACCTTGTCTTGTTCCTGATCTTAGTGGAAATGCTTTCAGTTTTTCACCATTGAGGACGATGTTGGCTGTGGGTTTGTCATATATGGCCTTTATTATGTTGAGGAAAGTTCCCTCTGTGCCTACTTTCTGCAGGGTTTTTATCATAAATGGGTGTTGAATTTTGTCGAAAGCTTTCTCTGCATCTATTGAGATGATCATATGGTTTTTCTCCTTCAATTTGTTAATATGGTGTATCACGTTGATTGATTTGCGTATATTGAAGAATCCTTGCATTCCTGGAATAAAGCCCACTTGATCATGGTGTATGATCCTTTTAATGTGCTGTTGGATTCTGTTTGCTAGTATTTTGTTGAGGATTTTTGCATCTATGTTCATCAGTGATATTGGCCTGTAGTTTTCTTTCTTTGTGACATCCTTGTCTGGTTTTGGTATCAGGGTGATGGTGGCCTCGTAGAATGAGTTTGGGAGTGTTCCTCCCTCTGCTATATTTTGGAAGAGTTTGAGAAGGACAGGTGTTAGCTCTTCTTTAAATGTTTGATAGAATTCGCCTGTGAAGCCATCTGGTCCTGGGCTTTTGTTTGTTGGAAGATTTTTAATCACAGTTTCAATTTCAGTGCTTGTGATTGGTCTGTTTATATTTTCTATTTCTTCCTGGTTCAGTCTTGGCAGGTTGTGCACTTCTAAGAATTTGTCCATTTCTTCCACGTTGTCCATTTTATTGGCATAGAGTTGCTTGTAGTAATCTCTCATGATCCTTTGTATTTCTGCAGTGTCAGTTGTTACTTCTCCTTTTTCATTTCTAATTCTATTGATTTGAGTCTTCTGCCTTTTTTTCTTGATGAGTCTGGCTAATGGTATATCAATTTTATCTTCTCAAAGAACCAGCTTTTAGTTTTATTGATCTTTGCTATCGTTTCCTTCATTTCTTTTTCATTTATTTCTGATCTGATCTTTATGATTTCTTTCCTTCTGCTAACTTTGTTTTTTTTTTGTTCTTCTTTCTCTAATTGCTTTAGGTGTAAGATTAGATTGTTTATTTGAGATGTTTCTTGTTTCTTAAGGTAGGATTGTATAGCTATAAACTCCCTCTTAGAACTGCTTTTGCTGCATCCCATAGGTTTTGGGTCATTGTGTTTTCATTGTCATTTGTTTCTAGGTATTTTTTGATTTCCTCTTTGATTTCTTCAGTGATCTCTTGGTTATTAAGTAGTGTGTTGTTTAGCCTCCATGTGTTTGTATTTCTTACAGATTTTTTCCTGTAATTGATATCTCGTCTTATAGCATTGTGGTCAGAAAAGATACTTGATATGATTTCAATTCTCTTAAATTTACCAAGGCTTGATTTGTGACCCAAGATATGATCTATCCTGGAGAATGTTCCATGAGCACTTGAGAAGAATGTGTATTCTGTTGTTTTTGGATGGAATGTCCTATAAATATCAATTAAGTCCATCTTGTTTAATGTATCATTTAAAGCTTGTGTTTCCTTATTTATTTTCATTTTGGATGATCTGTCCATTGGTGAAAGTGGGGTGTAAGAGTCACCTACTATGATTGTGTTACTGTCGATTTCCCCTTTTATGGCTGTTAGTATTTGCCTTATGTATTGAGGTGCTCCTATGTTGGGTGCATAAATATTTACAATTGTTATATCTTCTTCTTGGATTGGTCCCTTGATCATTATGTAGTGTCCTTCTTTATCTCTTGTAATAGTCTTTGTTTTAAAGTCTGTTTTGTCTGATATGAGAATGCTACTCCAGCTTTCTTTTGATTTCCATTTGCATAGAATATCTTTTTCCATCACCTCACTTTCAGTCTGTATGTGTCCCTAGGTCTGAAGTGGGTCTCTTGTAGACAGCGTATATACGGGTCTTTGTTTTGTATCCATTCAGCCAGTCTATGTCTTTTGGTTTTCTCTACCACTTTAGAGGTAGTAACTTTTAACAGTGTGAAATAGAACTTTCCAGACATTTAACAGGTATGCACAGAAATAACTCTCCTTCTGTGTTTATATATAGTTTATAATGAATATATACATATTTGCATTTTATAGAATAAAATCATGCTTTACATACATATTGTTCTGACATTTTCTTTTTTCACTTAATAAATTATAATTCTTTGAATTTCATAAATCCATGTCAGTATATTGAGAATTGGTTCATTTAAAAAAATATTTGCCGAATGTCCCGTTTGTGAATCTTTTTAATGTAAATAAAATAAGTAACATTTAAAGTAATAAAATTATTTATGTAACCAATCCCCTACTAATGGAAATTGAGTTGTATCCCAATTGTGTGATTCAGTGCATCAGCAGACCGTGGGATGTGGGACATTCAGGGTAAAGGGACATCATTTAGCCTTCAGGTGTTGAGTCTAATGTGTTTCTTGCCTCTTGGATATTTTTCCATCTAGCAGATTTTCAAGGTTTCTCATTAATAATGATGCATTTTATGTGACACACAACTCTGTGGAGCAGAAGCTTAAGGAACTCTCCATGTTTGGCTGACTCTTTAATGCTCAGTTTATGTTTGTCAGGCGAGACGTAGGTATTAGCTTTCTGAGTACTGTGTTTTTAAAGATCAGGCAAATACAAGGGTTTCAAACCTGAAGATCTAGGTATATGTGTAACTGCTTCAGTTATTCCTGTCCTGGAAGGAGCTCTTCGGTCTTGTTGAAAGTTGCATGGTTGGGTCTAAAAATGTTTCATTTGTAGTAAGTAGCAGAGTTGTGTTAGGGAAGAGGTGTATTTCTGGGTCTGGTTTTACCTTCATCTGAGAAGGGTAATACATTTCAATTGCTTCCCAGCAAGGACTCATTAGAGTCTTCTTTCTTTTTTGAAATGTTCGTCACTTTCTTCTTCTCCAGTCCTCTACTTAAAAATCTGTTATGACCTCACTTCAGACGGTAAAAATGTTTTGTGAAAAGTTCCAAAAATAATAATCCTGAGCAAGTGACTTCTACGTGGCAATAAAATTGATGTCTGTGAGGGATGGGAACATTGTGCTAACTCAACTGTTACCTGCTCTCTCTGCAAAGTGGAATGAGATGGAGCAAAAATCTAAGGACTCAAAAAAAAAAAAAAACAAAAAACTAAGGACTGAATTAGTCTTAGGATAACTTATTATTGCATTTTGTTGAATTGGTATGAGCGTTTTCTGTAATTTTTTATAAAAATTAATTTTAGGGAAGAGTTATAAATATATTCACATTTTATTTAAAGGGTACTGCACAAGGTTTTCAGATGCTGAAGACAAACTGCAATGGAGAACACACTGTCAATAAATAATGGTTTTGTAACATTAGAGAGTAGACATACTTAAAGTTCTGTTCCTGCTATAGAACACTCAGGTTTGTGTAAATTTGGGAGGATGTGCAGTTTGTGTTAATTCAGGTACTGGGATGTCACACATTCTGTCTCACACAAGAGGGGCTTTTTAAATTGGCCTTAAGCAAGCATCCCCACTATATCAAAACTCTCAGCTTCCAGCCAGTGGTGTATACAGTTGACCCTAGAACAACATGGGTTTGAACCGTGCAGGGCCACTTACAGTCGGATTTTTTTCAATAGTAAACAGTGAAGTATGACAGGATCCATGACTGGTTGATTCCTAGACTGGGGGTTCAGCATTGGGAGTGATCCTGGTATTTAGCTGGTGTTTGAAGCCATGGGGGTTGACAAGACCACCAGGGAAAGCACTTTAGATGAGAAGGTGAGGGGGCCATACATGGAACCCTAAATAACACCAGTAGTGAACACCTGGATGGTGAAGGAGAGCCAGCAAAAGAGATTGAGAAAGAGTACATAGACAGAAAAAGAAGCACTTTATTAGTAACCTAAATGTATTATTGCTCATGCTTTCACGGGCTGTGTCTCATATTTTTTCATATGAGTTAAGTATACCTTCTTACCAGGTATATTGCTTTTATTTTTAGATGTAATGGTTTTTGATTCCTTGTGAACTAGACATTGAATTATAATTATTTTAGACAAGACACTTCAGAATTTGGACCATACTTTCATGTGGAGGAGGAGGAAAGTAAATCCAAACTCTTCCGGTTCAGGACACCTTTTTTCAAGGACAGGAGAAATAGAAAAAGGCAGTGGGAAGGAAGTGGGACTTAGAGCAATCAATTATAAGGGAGAATATTTGGAGAGGAAAACTCGTATTCCTAAAGATGCAATGTTCTTTTACTTGCCTGTATCTTAAAAGAAGACCTAGATTATGTGATCACTGACAGCTAATGATGGACTTGTTCTAATGTATGAGTAAATGTAGATAATGTTTATGAGCTATTAAAACGACTTGTTTCCTTAGTAGTTAAAATTTCCCCCATATTTTCATCTGTGAGTCATCTAATCCTGTTATTTTCTATAGAACCCTATTGGTATTCCATAGTTATTTTTAATTGTCAAATTAAATTACTGGATTCAAGTGTTGGATATGCATGTGTGTATACAGTTTGACCCTTGAACAACACAGGGGTTGGGGTGCCGACCCTCCCTGTAGTTGAAAATCAGACTGTAACTTATAGTTTACTTATAGTTTATTGTGGAAACTATCTTTCTGTTTTTATTCACCATGTTCAAGTCAGAAAACAAGAAGTGCTGAAAACAGGACATCAATTCTCTTTGGGGATTTTTAAATGGTAGAGTGAATATTGACATGGAGGGTGCAGCTGAGAGGGTTGTGTTGCCTGAGAAAAGCCATGTATAATTAAGATGAGGGGATGGAAGGCAGATAATGGGAAAGTTTGTGTATAAAGGGAGAATTGACTGTATCAGTGGAACCAGGATTTCACAAGCTTTAGTGAAGCTAACTTGGAGGAATGGAAGAGTAAATAGATGATGTTTGGTGTGAATTTAGTTCCCAGGGCCACTGATTGACATCAGAGTTTCTCAGCAGCAGCTCTAATGACATTTTGGGCTGGACAGTTCTTCCTTGCGGTGGCTGTCCTGTGTGTTGCTGCGTGTTTAGCAGCAGCCCTGGTCTTTACCCAGTAGATGATGGTAGAACCACTCCATTTTCCCAGTGTTTTTTTTTGTTTTTTTTTTTAATTTTTCTTCTATATTTTGGCTGTGCCACGTGGCATGCGGGATGGTTCCCCGACCCTGGCCTCCACAGTGACAGTGCCGAATCCTAACCACCGGGCTACCAGGGAACCCCCTATTTCCCCAGTTTTGACAACCGCAATTGCCCCTCACTTTACCATATGTTCCCTGAGAGGCAAAATAGCCCAAGTTGAGAACCACTGGTCTAGATGATGCCTGTGGGAAGCACTGAATGAAGATAGCAACCTGTGTTCAAGGTTGCAGTTAAGAGGAGATTGCTGATGAACTACCTTTTTGCTAAAGGTATGTCAAAGGCCCTTTGATTGGTGAGGCCACCTACAAACCCAACTTCCCAGGTAACTACCCAGAGCTGGGGGGTGGGGGGGGTCTCCTTAAGTCTCATGGTATCTTCGTGGCTGTTAGCTCCCAGACCTAGTGGTTCCCAAATTTGAGTGTGCAACAGAATTACCTGGAGGGTTTATTAAATTACAGATTATTGGGCCCCCAGAGTTGCTAATTCAATAGATCTGAGGGCCTGAGAGAGGTTTCACATTTCTAACTCGTTCCCAGAGGATGCTGTTGCATCACAGAGACCACATTTTTTTTTTTTTTTTTTTTTTGCGGTACGCGGGCCTTTCCTGTTGCGGAGCACAGGCTCCGGACGCGCAGGCTCAGCGGCCATGGCTCACGGGCCCAGCCGCTCCCCGACATGTGGGATCTTCCTGGACCGGGGCACAAACCCGTGTCCCCTGCATCGGCAGGCGGACCCCCAACCACTGCGCCACCAGGGAAGCCCTAGACCACATTTTGAGAACCAGTTGTCTAGAGTAAACTACCGTTGCCGTTATCTAGTGTTAGATCTTTCTTGATTACCTTTGTGATTTTCTTCATGCTCAGGCTTGCTACCTTCAGGTTTTCTTGTTCAGTTTGCTCTTTCTGTTTAATCCTTGCATTGTTTACTTCCCATGGTTCTTAATTGTCTTCCTTAATTCACATTCTGCACTGAGGGATGAAGGGAAGATGCCTCCTCTTTTCTTCTCTCTCTGGGCGTGTGTTTTTCTTTGCTTCAAACCCTGTGAGACTCAGTTTCCCTCATTCTACATTCTGTACCATCTCCTAGGGTTGCCCATCTTTCAGGACATCTGTGCCATAAGGATGGGTTACAAACATACACCACAGTTGTCCAAAATCTGGGGTCACTCAGCATTTGATATGCTATTTTGACTGTAGTAACACATTTTAAGGAAATATCTGACTTTTAGATCCTTTTCTAAGCTGCAAGTGATTTCTTGGAATTCATCTTTCTACAAGGGACATTTGAATTATTTTGCATAAATGTGTAATTTTACACCTGCCCACATCAAAGCTTATCTGTGAATTTCCTGCCCACTCACACATCCTCTTGAGATGTCCCTATCAGACTGCATTTTATTACCCAGGAAAGATTACTTAGGGTCATATGCATTCTTAGAGATATCACTGTGTCCTCTCCTTTCTTAGTCATTAAAATGCTTTGTATTTTTAAATAGATATAGATTGGCTCTCAGGAGACCATCACCGTTTATATTTTTACAGATGCATTCCCTTTGCTGCATGTTGATAACAAACTCCCTATCCACAAGAAACAGAATCACACGATCCTGTAGGAGAGGAAAAATTATTTTCCTCTTCCCTTCTGAGTTCTTAGCTGAGACCCCTGTAAAAAAAGAGACTAACAAGAGAACAATTAACAACTCTATTAACATGTATATCTCATGTATACATGGGAGCTACCCAGGGAAAAATGAGTACCTCCCAGAGGTGGATCAGAATCCAGACTTCAATACCATCTTAATAAGGGAAAGGGGAGAAGGGAGAGACTAAGTGGTTTTTAGGAAAGGTGAATGGGTCCTAAGAAGAAGCTGTGGAGGTGTGACAATGTGACAAAGTTTGGCTGAGTGTAGTGTCAACCTCTGGTCTCCTCTCCTGTGACGAGTCAGTCCTCTGTGGTTGGTGAAATTCCAGGGGAGGGGACTTATGACAATTGAGTTCCTTTTGGAAAATCTGTCTTTAAACAGATAACGGGAGTTCAGAGAAAACTGCTCTCTGCATTTGCTGCTTCTGAAGTGCCTACAGCTCAAAATAGCCAGTAAAGGCAAGTGGCATATTTTGGGGCGGCATATTCTGCTACCCTTCCATCTTACTCCAATTTGGGGACAGAGTAGACTGTTGCCTCTAACACCACCTGGTTTCCTGGTCCTGATTCTACTTACATAGCTGACCCCAGTGAATCGTCATAAGGTGACAATTCTGTCACTCTGGATCTTACAATACGCTCGCTTTAAGTGTGCTTCACGGCAGGGGGCAATTTAGATTCTCGCACTGTTAGAAACGATGGCTCCTTAAGCAGCAGCGAGAGAGGACTTCACTTGATTTCTGCGACAGGCTCTGTTCGCTCCCACCCGTGCACCTTCTCTAAAGCTGCCTTCTACTTTTACAAAGCTCAGCCCCTCCTTGCCAAGCCAGCTCCTGGTCACGCTTCCGCTGTCAGCTTGCCCATGATCACCTCACGACCTCAGAGAGCTCCTCCCAGGCACCCAGGTCAAGCCACCCTGGAACACCTGTTCTTCTCCTTCAGGACACTGTGCACAGTGTAATTATTTAATTATTTGTAATAATATGATGAATGACACACTCATCTGTGAGTTCTCTAAGGGCAGTGTCTATTTTTGGGGTCACTGTAAGTCCATGCTGTCAACCATAGGGCCTGGTGCCTGAAGGGCCTCCATATTTAATGCCTAGTGGTTCCCTGCATCATGTCTGCTATCTGGAATAACAACAAAAAAAAAAGAACCCTGCTTCTAAACTTTCCCATTTGACTGTCCATGATCATATGACGCCGCTTCATTTTTACCCTCTTTGTTTTCATTCTCTAAGCTCTGCTGACAGAGCTGAATTCTTTAGCTTTTCTTTATAAGATGTGGTCTCCAGGCCTCCTACCATTCTGGCTGCCCACTTTTGGATGTTCTGGGTATCAGCACAAAACACACGGAAGTGTTCTTTTCCTCTATTCAAGCATGGTCCTTCTCTAATACGCATCAGGACTGCTTTAATGATTTTAGCCCCTGAATCACACTGCTGACAAATGCAAAAAATCTGACCACTGCAGTGCTTCAGCTATTTGCGTGATACATTTAAATAATAAAGCAATATATGACCGTTATAAAAAACTAGAAAGTTCAGATGAAAAAGAATAATTTAAAATCACCAAATAATGCTGTCACCCAGAAACATCCAGTGTTAAAATTTTATAACCTTAGAGACTTTTCCCATGAGCTGTTTATATTGACATAAGTATATACATGTGTATGTGTGTGTGTATATATATATATATATATACGCATGTTTGTGTATCATGAGCTCATATGTTCATTTTATATATATTTTATGGCTCTGTACACTGTCATATATTATGATGTCTCTTCATGTCAGTAAATATAGTTCTGTTCTGCCTTGGGAAGTAATGTGTATAGTAGTTAAAAATCCAGGATTTGAATCCAGGTGGAACTGGGCTCTGCATCTCATTACCACTTACTTAGCTGTATGGCCTTGGGTAGGTTACTTACCCTTTCCAAATTTCAGTTATATAGTTATATAACATATACTATTTAAAATAGCTACATAGTTAATATAGCTATATAGCATTCTATTTTATGGATATGCCAATCGATAGCATCTTTAGATTAGGTCCCCCCAATCCTACAATTTAATTTTTGAATCCTAAAGTTGGATTTTATATTTTTGTACTTGTTAAACTTTATCTTGTTGACTTCAACCCAATATTTCAGGCTTTGGAATAATTTTAAAATACTTTTCAATCTTTATCTCTTGGATCTGTACATCATATATAAATTTGATAATCGGACAACATTTAATCCAATTTATAGATGGAAGTGTTAAGCACAGTAAATGTAGTAGAGAACTGCACGTCCCATTGTTGTTATCATTACAGTAGTACCCCCTCCGCCATTGCCCTAGGGCTGTGAATCCACTGATCAAGAGACTTTGGCTAAGACTATTGAGTGTTGAATCAATCCAACAGATTGGTATATTCCTGATCAATTTCCCTCTCTGGTCCCAAGGAAAGGAGAAAGAAATGCTGTCAGAAGCCCTGATTGAATAAGAATATATTATCTTTTCAGCATTCTCATAATCTCCCTCTCCAGTAAGAGTTTCATAAAAGTAAATAAGGTTAGATTAGTCTGATGAAGTTTTAGTGAACTCATACTCGCTCCTTGAAATTTTAACATTTTTATTAATAATATAGGAGCTATGGACATATGATTTAAATGTAACTACCTCTGGAAAAGGGAAATCTATAGCAACACATCTACACCAACATAAAAATATAAGATAGATCCATTCCAGCTTTTTACTTTAAAAAGAGATGGGGGGAAATGAAGGTATGCTTTAGAGGGAGAAAGGAAAGAAAGGAGAAAGAAGATAAATTGGAGGATGGAGAGAATCTTTATTTGCTTCATTATTTTTTTCTTGGCACAGCACTCTATGTTAAGAAAAGGAAAGGACATGCCGAAGTAGTGCCATGCTTAAAAGAAGTCATCGTAGCAAAATGCGTATAGATAAATGCTGCCTACGCATGTTATGAAACGTACATGTTTACCATTTCTTGTTCACCTGGGGTGGTTCACTCTATGCATAATAATGATTATTATTAAAATAACATAATACTTTTAAATAATATTGTGGTTATGCTCTCAAAAGCACTCTTTTTTTCTTTAACATCTTTATTGGAGTATAATTGCTTTACAATGTTGGGGTAGTTTCTGCTGTATCACAAAGTGAATCAGCTACACATATACATATATCCCCATATCTCCTCCCTCTTGCGTCTCCCTCCCACCCTCCCTATCCCACCTCTCTATCAAAAGCAGCCTTTCAGTATCTTTTTTAGTTCTTCAGTGCACCTCAGTAGGTTGGTAGGGGATCTCTCAAAAAGGAGAAGAGACAGAAAGGCTAAGTGATTTTCCCCAGAAGATCACAGCAGGTTATTAGTGGAATTAAAACCATAAACCGGAGGTTCTATTAGCAGGATCCTCATCTAAGAATTCAGTAAAATTTCCTTTTGTTCTATTCTAGGAGAGTGAGTCAGGCTCAAGTAGTACGTTCTAGAGGAACATCCAGGATCCAGTCCTCACCTGCTTTGACAGCCTCCTCTCCCAGAGCTCCTCACTGCATATCTCATGTTCCAGGAACACCAAGCGGCCAGTAGTTTTCCCTACCCTGCACCAGGGCTGCTTAATGCCTTTGCGTCTCAGGCAATATAAGTCCATCTAAATAAAGTACCCTTCACACCTTTCTATACCTGGAAGATTCTTCTGTCTGTATCAAACTTTAGCTCCTCTTCTCCAAGTAGCCTTCATTGAACCTCCAGCAAGGGCTCATGTGTGGCCGTCCTAGCACTTGACATTGTAAGGTTCTTAATGTTACATTTATCTCTTTATGTGCCTCTTCTTTACTATAAATTCTTAGCACACTCAGAACCTAACATGAAGTGACTGCTCAAATATTGTTCAAGTGGGCTAAACTAACAGGTTGTCTGTACCAAATAGGATGTGACAGTAATTCTAAATCAATGAATAAATAAATGTCCTTAGACCATATTCTATTTAGAAAGAAATTTAGTGTGATTTTTGAAAATACAATTTTCAAATGGCTACTCTATTGATAGCCATTGTTTATATTGTTACACATCTAATTAGTGTTTTGCCCAAGTGGGCAAAACATGAGTATTTTTTATCCAGAAGCAACCTGTGTTATATTTCAATGGCTAATGGATTTAGGAAGGTTCTTTAAGGAAGCAGTTCTATTTTCATTCAGGTTCCCTAAGAGGTTGGAGGAATCTTTATCAGAAATTGTAGCATTTTGACAATATCTATCTTTTTAAAACATTCTGACATCCAAGTGATTTGATTAAATTTAGTTTTTAATAGGTATGAGGGAATTTTAAAATATTATACCCACAGGATAATTTATTCATGGGGGATCATTTTGTAAGTGATGAACCTCTTTCCTTTTCTGGTAGAAATAGAAAAAAGTGGATTGCAGCTGCTAACTTAATAATTTTACTGATAACTAAGAATGGAACAGATCTTGCTGTGAGTTATATAATCAGCTTAAAAAGCACTCCATATTCATTCTGTGACAGAGTATAAAAAACACAAGGCAGAGAATATGGTTATTAGAATTTCTTCCCTGCAAAAGCTTAATGATGTTATATTCAATACTACAGTCAGATAAAGATTGGGTTCGAGTGAGCAAACAGCCGCCCAAGGAATGTATCTTAATGTCAGCCTTAAGTGGCTTTTCTTTTTCCAGCTAAGGAAATCTAACAGGATATTAAAAAACATATTAACCTTCAAAATAGGTTTAGATTCTGCTATGCTTCTAAAGAGGCAATATGAAACTTGTGAGAGCTATGTTTAGTAGAAGGTTTGACCCATAGAATTTGTAGAAAGGGGTCACTTAAATTTAGTTTGAAAGCCAACACTCTCGCGTGTGACTCTGTCTAATATCACACCCTCCAATCCATTCTTCACGCAGCTGGTACAGTTATCTTTCTAAAGGCACATCTGATTATGTGGTTCATCTGTTGCAAGCCCTTTAGTTGTGGAATCTAAACACATTAGGTTGGCAGACTAGGTCCTCTGAAAGCAGGTCTTGAAAATAACTGCCCTTGAAATCCATGCTTGAGCCCTAAGGAGCAACTCCCAGTGTGCAGAACACCTCAGCCATTGACTATTTCTTATTTTAATGCAACCATCCCTGTCAGCCTGGAATGGACAGTCTCGGTACATTCTCCCAGGGGAATTGATCACCCCCACTCTTGCACCCATAATTTACCACTACACCACTGTTCTTTCAAGCCACTCTTAACGTTTTGTGTATGCAATTACTCTTCTCTCTTTGACTGTAAGCTTTTATTATGTCTGTGTGGCACTTGGTTGACTAGATTTATGAATGGATTCACCCATACCTGAGAGACGTATTGAACGTGATTGCTCTCTCTTGAAAACAATATCGTTCATGGGAGTTTTGCCAACAATTTCAAAATAAATGGTCTCCAGCTTGGGATGTTTTCCTGAGCTGTTATTATTATACTTACCGATTTTGTTTTCATGTTGTAGTTTAAAACATTAGAGACGAGTAGCTTTGGTTTATAATTTCAGCTCTTACTCAAATACTTAGATTCCTACAGAAGAAAATACTTTAGGCTAAGAAAACCAGCATAGTCAGCAAAAATGCTCAATTTTGACCTTTTTTCCCCATAGAAACTTGTCTTCCAAAATGTTCCCGTTGATCCATTTTGCCCTCCACTGGTGTTTTTGGATGGGTTTAGGATTTTCTGGGGAGCAAACATGGGCAAGGCATCACCATTTTTAGCTAGATTCCTAACCATTTAGAGTGATTCTGTGTTATTTTGTTCCTTGAGCTGTCACTAATCTTGGCTGCTGGATTATTGTTACGTCTGAGTTATCTTAGTTATATAAAGTCAGAGATTATCATGTTAGGTATTATATGTAGTTATAGAATTAGTCATTGCTGTTCTCTGTAGGCATAAAAGTAAGTTCTGAAGTAGACACCATCACTGGGGCATAGAGCGTTGAGTTAATTTTGTCTATCTTCCTTTTATTTTTGAAGTGGAGAAAGCTGAAGTCTAGAATCTTAAGTGATTATCTAGGATTTCATGGCAAATTCAGAGAAGCACTGAGCCCCACGCAAAGTATTTCCAAAATGCCTCCCCTGCCTTTTGGATCTGAAAACCATTCCAGACTACTCAGGAGGTAGCAGGCGTGGAGTTACAGTGTAGCTTGCTTTCCATTGGTGTTTTCATTGTCCCTTTGTAGAAGACTGCCACATGAATAATTAATCCTCAATGAACTAAGAGATTGAAGCACAAAGCTGCCTTATAAGTACTGGCTTTATCAAAGTGACTATATACTTTTAGGTGATGCCCTAAAAGTATCCAAAAAGCTGATTTTTTTTTAAAAAGCTGATTTTCTACTTGAATTAGCAGAAACTTTGACCAGTGAGTGAAGATCTCAAATTATAATTACTCCTGTTAACAAGTGTGCCTGTTACTTGCCTGTGGTTTGCAAGACTCCACGTTGAGCTGGGTCAGCACGGATGGCCTCGTGGATCTACGGATAAGCTAATAAGAGAGGCAAGGGAGGGAAAACAGCCTCAGAGAAACATGCCGGTAGTCCTGGAGTCCTTTATAAATATATCTCCACACCACTCCCTGCCTGGCACCTGACTGGCGTTCTTCCTTAATAGGTCAACTATTGTTGCTAGGCGGCTTTAATCATTTTGCAATTTCGAGTTAAGAAAAAGTAATACCATAGCTTTGTGTCAGCCTTCTGCCTTTTATTCATAGTAAGAGGACATAAAAAGTTCTTGAAAAATACCCTGTCTTGGAAACCTTGCAAGAAGGTAGCCCTTTCAATCAGAAAACATTTCAAATAGCAGAGCTGTCAGCCTTCTTGCTTTGAGCTGATAATAGGGACAGTACGTGGGTTGGAGGAGGGGGAAAGAACAGCCTTTAATTCTGCCTACATCAGGAGCACTTTAAGGGAGGAACTCGACCTTTTTTGTGTCCTTTAAAGCCTACAGTTGTGCTAAACATGCAGTCTGCACCTTGGGGTGGTTGCTGAACGAGTGAATGGGTGTGTTGGATGGATGATGGAAGGATAAATGGACATGGATATTTTACATTTACTTTGTGTCATTTTGAATGACACAGGATCTCTAAAATAAATTTGTCTCCTCATACTGGAATACTTTTTCTTCCTTTCTTATTTGCATGAATAAAAGAATTATCCTCTTATTCTTCTCTAGTCTCACATGAAAAAAAAGAGCCTTCTTTGTAAAGCTACCCACCTTTCTTCTGGATTACTTCCCATCCTCCTTCTTTGGGACCTGACCCCTTAATTGTCTCTCTTGCTTCCCTAACGTCTGCCCCTTCAGAAGGCCTTGACTCTCTGCCACACCATTTCCCCTTGTTCGACACTCAGCTCTTTAAAGGAGTGGTAGGTACCTAGTGCTTTCCCTCCCAGTTACTTCTTAATTCTCTGCAGCTCAGCTCAAACTCTTTGAGGATAAATATTCCCACACTTAAGATGGAAACCGTAGTACCTCCGGCAAGGTGGTTTTTAATATTTGCTTACTGTCTGCCTACTTATAATTGATAAGTGGTTTCTCTAATTATGATGATTTGGGTTGACAATTCTCACAAAGAAAAGTCTTTTTTTCCCCAGGCTTGGAGAGCCTTTCTTTTCCCCCTTATTTTCCTTAATTTTCCCTCCAGCAGCACGTCCTCTGTGAAGCTCCTCATTGGTTATTCAACTTTACTCCTGTTTCTACTTGATGCTTATTTGCTTATTTAGTTTTCTTACGGTAATTACATGAGGCTACATAATAGCACATATTTTACTTAAAAAATTCTCAGCATCTAATTCAGTGCTGAGCACATAGTAGGTAATTAATAAATACTTCTCAATTGACTAAACTATTACAGATGTATGGGGGAGTCACTCTTTTGAGTAAACCTGATTGCCAGTTTATTAAGGACTCTGAATGCCCACAAGAGTACATTCATCATGGTAATTTAACTGATTACCTTTTCTTCTTGCAGGAACTTCAGCTATTACAATAAGAAGCCCTTTGCGTCTTTATTACTGTCTTCTTGATCCATATATTGATTTTAAGATTGGTTTGTTGGACACTTTACTGTATTCCTTTTCATCATAGTTGTGAGTTATTATTTCAGAATCAGGAAACATGATTCATAGACAAAGGGACTGACTAGGTAATAGAGTATCTCTGATTGTAAACTAAAGATATTTTGGGATACATAACAAGAATTCACGGTAAAAGGCTTACATATTTTGCACACCTTCTAGGACTGATTAACAGTCTTCTTTGGAGTGTGTGTGTGTGTGTGTGTGTGTGTGTGTTTTGCACTGGGTTAAGGATGAGAGGGCAAAGGATTGCTAGCAATCCTAGATGGTAACTAGAAAGAGAATCAAGCCTTTAACTATATGTTACTATCATGCTTTCCTCTTAAAGAAAAATACTTTCTGATGTGAAATATAACTGCTTCCAGTTCCAAACTACATGATTCCCCTCTAAGGGATTTGCCAAAATGGCACAAAATGGTGGGGGTAGGAGCAATTTTAATGTAAAAACAATACAACTGAAAAGAAATTCAGAGCCATGCTTCATTGGACAGAATTGCAGTTCAACTGAATTTGGTTGATTTTTTGTAAGTCTGCCAAAAATCTGAAGATATTAAGTATTCCTTTATTTTATTATTATTTTTTAAAGTAAACTGAACTTATCAAAGTGCCTTTGAAAATCTGTTAACCTTTTATCCTAATCCAAGTAGACAACTTCCTTATTCAGTGTGTCATTAACCTCCACTATCACCTCCAGTTGCCTTCTAGCAAAGTAGTAAAAATGAAAAATGACTTGTGATAGATGCTCAACACACTTCATATGGTGTGTTCCTTTTTATTCTTGAGTACTACGAGTTATGTAGTCCATGTTATCATTTTGGAAATGTCCTTAATTTCTTTATATGTGGGACCCAGAATCTCACAGATCTCACATCACTCCTAACTATGGTGATTCCTTGAGAAAGGAGAAATGTGTGACATTGCATGTCTAAAAATGTCTTTATTTTATGTTCATGCTGTGCTGATAATTTTGCCAGTTACAGACTTTTAGATGAAAATTATTTTTCATGAGAATTTTGAAGGCATCACTCTCTTGTCTTCTAGATTCCAATGTTGATATTGAGAATCCGATACCACTTTTTCCTAATTCTTTGTATGCAACCTTCTCTCTCACTCCACTGCCTAGAATTTTTAAGTATATGGTGTGGATCTTTATTGATTTTTCTAGACATTTTCAAGGACTTTTCAATTTGGACACTCATATCAGTCAGTTTTGAGGAGTGTTCTTTTATTTCTTTGATAATTCTAGATAGACTGTTTGGTCTTTCCTGCTGAAACTGCTATTAGTTAGATTTTGGACCATATGGATTTTCTAAACCAGTATTTTTGGTGTTGTTTGTTTCTAAGCCCTTTCTTTGTC
Organism: Delphinapterus leucas; assembly: GCF_059928025.1. Lineage (NCBI taxonomy): Eukaryota > Metazoa > Chordata > Mammalia > Artiodactyla > Monodontidae > Delphinapterus > Delphinapterus leucas. Next base: position 9,236,380 of record NC_143146.1, read on the forward strand.
GTTTTGTTCCTCCTTGGGACATATTTTCTTGCTTGCATCTTCTAATTCTCTTATTGGACTTAAACATTTTCTACTTACATACTTTTAATTTCAAAGAACTCTTTTTTTGTATTTTTATCATCCTTTGTATGACATTTTGTTCTTAATTCATGCATGCGTGCAATGTCTTTGATCTGTGATGCTATCATTGTCAATTATTTGAAATTTCCATTTTTGTTTCTTTTGTTTTTTCTCCGATTTCATTCTCTTTCAGTTGGAGGCTTTTCTCAAGTGTTTGGTAATTCTTGCTTTTCTACTCATGTTCATGCTTAAACACCAATAAGAAGCTTTGTGAGAAAGTTGGGTGTGTTCATTCATCAGCTTTTCTGTGATCAGCCAGACCATTCTTGGCTGGGGACCCCCAAATTCAGTCTGAGTACATTTTCACCCAGTTTCTCTAGAGCAGGATTCTCCAGTCTCCTTTGAAGGCAGCATGAGCCTGGCTGTTGACATCCTAGAGCTGGCGGGAAGGAGGGATGGGTGTCTCGGTGTTTTCTCACCCCTCCCCCACCACTGTCCCTGGTGTCCTTGAGTCTTGATATTCTCAGGCTTAATTTCTCTGTAGACTATTTCCTCACACTCCTGCGGCAATGAGGGATGAGTAATCACATAATAAGTGCGTTGGACGTGGGGATGCAGAAAAATTGATGCTCTTTATAGAGACTTTCAAAATATTCTCTTATTTTCAAACTTCTTAGTCCAGTATACTCTTCCCTTACACTCTTCCTGTACTTCCAACTCCTAGGCCTTTTCTAGGTTCTGAAGGGTAAACTGAAGTGAATCTCGCTGGTGTCCTCCTCAGTAGGCACCTTCCTTATTCCTACTAACGTTTTTGGCTGTATCTCATTTCTTGGTGGGAATTGGGTTTGGTGTCTGTCTGCTAAAATGACTAAATCTTAAAAAAAGACTGGCCTACTATGGAGAACAATATGGAGGTTCCTTAAAAAACTGAAAATAGAACCACCATATGACCCAGCAATCCCACTACTGGGCATATACCCCAAGAAAACCCTAATTCAAAAAGAGTCATGTACCACAATGTTCACTGCAGCTCTATTTACAGTAGCCAGGACATGGAAGCAACCTAAGTGTCCATCGACAGATGAATGGATAAAGAAGATGTGGCACATATATATACAATGGAATATTACTCAGCCATAAAAAGAAATGAAATTGAGTTATTTGTAGTGAGGTGGATGGACCTAGAGTCTGTCATACAGAGTGAAGTAAGTCAGAAAGAGAAAAACAAATACTGTATGCTAACACATATATATTGAATCTAAAAAAAAAAATGGTCATGAAGAACCTAGGGGTGGGACGAGAATAAGGACGCAGACCTACTAAAGAATGGACTTGAGGACACGGAGAGGGGGAAGGGTAAGCAGGGACAAAGTGAGAGAGTGGCATGGACATATATACGCTACCAAATGTAAAATAGATAGCTAGTGGGAAGCAGCTGCATAGCACAGGGAGATCACCTTAGTGCTTTGTGACCACCTACAGGGGTGGGAAAGGGAGGGTGGGAGGGAGATGCAAGAGGGAGGAGATATGGGGATATATGTATATGTATAGCTGATTCACTTTGTTATAAAGCAGAAACTAACACACCATTGTAAATCAATTATACTCCATTAAAGATGTTAAAAAAAAAAGGCTGGCCTTATTGAGAAGACTTACATTATGTATGGAATAGACTGGTATATAGCTATAGGTATATAGATAACTCAACTAAAAGTAATTTAGAAAGTCCACAAGGTCCAAAATCTAACCAGTACTGTGCAAATTTCATCAGGAAGAACCAAACAATGTAATCTATATGGAAATTATCAAAGAATAATGAAATGAAGGCTACCATTATGGTACTTTAGTGTATCTATGATGATGTTCTCTCTCTCTCCGGCTACTTCCAAGATTGGGCTATGTAAAACAGGGAGCCTAATTGGAAATGCTGATCTATAAACCGACAGACCTAAAATATTAACATGTGATCGTGAATTACTTTTCCTGTATTGAGATATGGGAAGGCCTCTGAAGGAACGGGCTGTGGACGTGTATTGATGGGAAAGTAGGTTTAAGTGGAAGGAGTCATAGAGAGGAAAAAAAGGAGATGGTTCTAACACTGTGGCTTCTAGTCGGCCAAGGTGCTGCCTGGTAGCCTTGGTGTCAGTGTGGGTTGAAAACAGGTGCTTTCCTGGGGATGGGGGCACCCCTGACACAACTGCCAAAATGGCCCTAGATCCCAGAAGTTCCCTTGTTATCATAGTGGGTTCTTTTGAAAAATCTAGGACATCCTTCACATGATCATCTCAAAGATAACTAAAAAGCAGAGCACATTTTAGAGTACAAAAGGCAAAATTCAAAATATCGTAGAAAGCTAGATTATTTCCAGTAGAGTTTATAACATGTGTGAAACATGAAGTTAGAATTCCAATCACAGAAACCTTGTACTAATGCATTCTTTTATCCCAGCCTCATCTGTAATGATTGGCAGTTCTTCGTAATAGATCATGAATCTTTGCGCAACATGGCAACGTTGAGGCAAGAGAGGACGTCTCGTTTGCTTTTATTTCACTGAGTAGAGCTACATGACACTGCTGTTTCTGAAGCGTGGCTATCATTTGTATGCTTTGCTGCAAACAGCCTTCCTGGCTGCAGTAATTTAGGGGCATCTGAGAGCTAAGTCTGAAGGTGCAGTACCGCGCCATCAGGCAAGCACTGAGTAGGATGTCCTCTGAGGTGGGTTTCATTTTGTAGGTTGTGTGCAACACGCATTTCTGTTGATCCACTGGATCTACCTACCAACACGTCTGGAAGATAGGACGAAGCCAGGGATGTTCAAATCAACTTAACATTTGTTTAGGCAAATCAACTTAAAAATAATTGTGTCAGCCCAAATCCAGCAGAGTGCGTGGGCTGCTCAGGCTGGGTCTTCTGGTTTACCTCAGGTGCTTTGCTAGGAGGGCTGGAGCACACCCCTTTTGACATCATCTCTCTGTGTGTGATTGGAGAGGCTGGGACCTGAACAGATGGCCTTGATCTGGGCTCCCATGACTACCAGACATTCCAGGCAGGCAGATGAGTGATCTGGCTTGTTCCTTCTCTTTTAAATTGCTGTCAGCCAGAGAAAAATGGTGAAAATAAATCAATGGCTCCCTCCTCCAGACCCAGCATGTACCTTTCAGTCATCAAAATAAGAAACATCCTGTGGTGGCTGTTGGGTGATTTCTCTGATGGAAGGAGCCCTTCACACACTGGAGATGAACATAACTGGAGATGAGGCCAACTCATGCCTCAGAAGGGACGTTTTTTGTCAGGACCAAAAGTTGGCACTGAATGGACAGAAGGAGGTTTGGGGGGAGCATTGTTTATTCACTCCCAGATGCTTTGCATCCTTTGGGACTGGGCTCCGTATTTTTGGTAACTGGTTGGTAACTGTTTACATCTCCCATCCTCAGAACACAGGAAATCACAAACAGGAACCCTGCTCAGTATCTCTGGCAGTGCCTTTGTGTTCCCGCTGTACCGAAGGCTGAGGGGCCTCTTCTTGTGTCACATCCATATTCTTGCCACTTCACTGAGTCCAGAGGAAACTGTAATCGAGAGACTCAGTTTAAGTAAGACCAATACTGTAGCTTTAACTCTTGTTTCATCTTCAATATTAACAAGTTGACCCTGAGCTTGGCAACTTTTTGGAGTCACATGTCAAAAAAATTGGTCCTGGATCAGGAGAGTGTGGGATCTTTTATTTTTTAAGATTTGAAATATCATTGCATGATTAATTAATCATTAGTATATTAACAGGTTGACCTTGAACTAGACTGTTTTATGACCCAGTTTCCCTTTATTTGGAATAAAGACCCCCCCCAACCTTGCTCACCAATCTATGAGTCATATTCTCACACATGCAGACTGATTTTCTAGTTGTCATGGACGTTGATGTGTTTTCAAACAGTAAACATTTCACGTATGTACATATGTGAGAGCTATGTTGGGGTTAAGGTAGAAGGGAAGTTCTACTTTTTGGAATGAATCTGAGATATATATATATATATATATATATATATATATATATATATATATATATATATAAGGCTTTTCAATTTTGAAAGCTTCATCTGGCCTGTGGGTGGCATGTTGGATATCCCAAGACTTACTTAGTGCAGTATGTTAATCTAGTTCCCAAATTTTACATAGCTTGACACATAGAACTGGTAATGTTTCTAGAAATACCATAAATAGAAATATCTTCGTAAGACCTTTACTTTGTGATCTGCTTCAAGTTGTCTCACTAGTTAGCTAGAAGCATTATGGGACAGTCAGGTCAGAGCATTAAAAGTGGGACTTCTGGTCTTCTTTCTGATTTGGTTTATAACTGAGCTTTATAACTATTTCTTGAGAAATATTGCTTATCATGTCTCTTCACTGATGCTTAAAATATATGTATGCAAAATAAAGCTGTCTAACTTGCAAGGCTTTTGGGAGGGGCTCTTTATAAATGTGAAGGCACTCAGATGTAAAAATTATTAATGACTGAAATACTTAAAAACTGTCAGGAAGGACGGCAGCATTTCAGCCAGCCCTCGAGAGGCGACAAGTCTGCTGTGAGTTAGTCATCCTCTGTGGATGATGTATTTGAGGACGTGATGCAAAGCAGTTGAATTTATAAAAAAGATGTCGGTAAAGCTCTTTTTGGAGAAGTCATGGATTGCAGCCTTAAATTCTGGGAAAATGGAATTTTCCCTCAGCTTTACAAATGTGGCAGCAGGGATCTTCACTATTTTGCATTTTTGGATTCTTATTAATGTTTCACACACACATAGAGTCAATAAAATCTGTGATAATTAAAAATGCTATCTTAAAGGTATATTTAAAAATATTAACATATAATGGCATCTCGTAAGAATGACCATTTTACTTCAGTGGCTTCATTTATGCATTTTCTTTGGAGAAATGGGCAGTCAGCTATTTGTTCATTCTTATCCTTGTGTTCAAATGTATGAAATAGAATGTTAGGCCTTTACGTCCCAGGGAAGCCCCACGACTCTTAACACAAGAAAACTTTGAAAAGTTTCTCTTCTTTTTTCCTACCCTTACAACTTACAGTCAACCACCTAACATGCCCTTAAGTTGGTGGAAAATATTAACTGAGAAGGAAGTACGAAGAGGAGAAAAATGAGACCAAAGAGGTGAAGTAACTTATTTTACTCATAATTCAGTTCTTGCACAAACATGTCTTGCGCTAGGTGCTGTGCTGGTTGCTATTTCTGTGCCCTTCCTATTCCATTATGCTGCCTGCCCATCTTTGCGGTGCGGGATTTGCTCTATGGAAGTTTACTTTTGTTTCCACGGGAAGAATTTTCTTAGTGCCTGTTCTCTTCACATAGACTCAGTGGACCTCCTCAGTTTCCTCATTTATGAAATGAGCATGCTGTACTACCAACTGCAGACTTTCTTGATTCTATCATCCGTTAATCAATTACACATGAAAAATGCTGTTGAACCCTGAAAATCCTTCATTGTGCATTTCACGTAGCTTGTATTCATCGTGCTGTGTTTTATGTTTACTTCACCTTGTCTTGAAGATGGCATGAGAAATAGTGCTGTAATGCCCCTTGGTGATACAGTGTTCAAATGAAGGGTTCAGTTATTTTAAACAGTTGGTTACATTTTGCTTTGGGTCTTAGGTTGTGAACAAGCTGGGCTTTGTAGCACTGTCATGATTCTCCCTGCCTTTTCCGGTGGTAAGTGCAGACCCACATTACAGCACTGTGAACTGTGGAGCCCAGGGCCTAGCAAACTGTGAATGTATAATAACGAGGCCAAAATTTAGCTAATAGATGCAGGCTGAGGATACACATATGTGATGGAGCAGAGCATCAATTCCATTTGGGGCCCAAGGTATTGGGATTGTACCGGCATCTATGGTAAACTGCATAAGCTGGAACTGTGTCTTTTGGGGCCTTGGAATATTAAAAATATTAGAGAATAGAACAGTTCAGAATATAATCATTAAACTGCTTTGTAACTTTTGACGTGGGATAATGTACAAGTGGCCATTCCTTTGTTGGCTGTTTGCCGTGTTTTAAGGATTTTGTTGACTGCTTTACGTATAGCATTTTGTTTAATGAGTATAATAATTCTGTGGCGTAGTTTATTGTCCACACTTTACAGAAACAGACACTGAGTTGCAGAAAGGTTAAGCGACATGCTTAAGTGCTCAGAGCTGCTATTCAAGTTGAGGACTGTCCGATTCCAAAGCCATACTCTTAATCACTATGCTGTGATTCTCCCCACATCACCCAGTCATTGACCACATTTTTATTAGCATATTACTCTTTTTGATGCCAGGGAAACAGAATAAAATAGATAAATAATCCTGATCTCACGGAACTATCATTCTTATAGGCAAGACGGTCAATGAAGAAATGGGTAAAATGTATAGGATGTCACATACTAATGACAGCTTTGGAGAACAATAAAGCAGTGAAGGGAGTAGGGAGTGATGAGCAAGGGGGTGGGTCTTGCAGTTTTGAGTAAGGTGGTCAGGGAGGCCTTGCTGAGAAGGTCACACTGGAACAAGGGCATGAGTGAAGGCATAATTGAAGCGGTAGTGGGGTGGAGTTGAAACATATTGGAAAGAGCTCAAGAGAAAGGGAAGAGAGAGAGAAGTTGGAGAGAGAAAGAGTAAAGACAACTCTTTGAAGTCATGTATCAAAAACTGGTCCTGGATCAGGAGAGTATGGGTTTTTTTTTGTTTGTTTTTTTTTTAAGATTTAAGATTTCATTGCATGGTTAAGTGCTCAGTGCTAATGGTCTAGTGGAGAAGGAAAATTGATTGATAATGCACAAGAGAGACGTGAGAATTGTACCAAAATGTCTCAGAGGAGGTGAGATGGATGGGACCTAGTGCAGAAGTGGAGGGCTCGATCTTCGGAGCACGGAAAATGGTTCACCAAGATCGGAGGGAAGGCAGAGGGTAGGCGCACAGCGCAGGTCGGTGAAGAGCTGCACCTGTGGGAGTTGAGGGCACTCTCTTCAGACTGCTCCTATTTTCTCATCGAAAAAGCAAAATCAGATCTTGGGCTGAGGGTGCAGATGGGCGAGGCTGTGTTGGAAATCCGAGGAGGGAATGGTGCAGAATTTTCACTGGAAGAGTGATAGAGTGGCTGGAACATATCTCCGCAGTTTCATTGTCTGCCAGCATTAAGGGTCCACTTGGGGTTAGTGGCCATGTGTTCAGAGTGAAACAGTTGGTGTGACTGTGGGTTCAGTTTCTGAAGAGTGAGCGTGCTTCCCAAACCAGGTCAGGATGCGCAGAGGAGGTGGAAGGGGTTTTGCCGGAAGAGTGTAGTAAGGAAGACAACAATCATGAAATTTAAGCTGGGCAGGTGGGAAGTGAGGACATGGCGGTTGGTGAGGAACATGGACATGTGATGAGATCAATGGGTTGTGAGCCCTGGGAGGGTCCAAGAGCCAGGGACTGAGGTGGAAAACAGGGGTGGTGGTCTGAGAGTGGGATGCTTGACGATGAGGTGACTGAAGTCTTCTTGGCTGTAACCATAGGTCTGAGCAGCTGAGGGAGCCAGAGGATGAGATCATTGGAGGACCTGAAAGATCACCATTCGTTGGAGAGGGAAACCACCAAGAACTGGGGTTCTTGTGTTGGGGTTCTTCTAGAGACTGAGGATGAGCTAAGATTGAAGAACTCCTACAAGGGAATGGTTGTGGCCAGAGGTCAGCGGTGCTCGCGGGATGGAGCAAGTTGTTGGCGGGTTTTAAGGAAGAACAGTCTGCTCGCAGTGAGCGTTGCCCACCAGTGGGACTGAGGACCTGTGGGTCTTTGGGGAGCAGGGAGGGAAGGGAGAACCCCCTGCTGAGGAGGAGGGGGCCGAGGAGGACACCAAGCCCGCATCATCCTGGTGGTGTGGAGAAGAAGGCAGCCTTCACTCACGGGGCCAAGAAGAAGCCGAGTGCTCGGAGGAGAGCCAGGTCCCGGCTCGGAGCAAGAAGCTGAAGTGGGGAGACAGAGGGGGCTGGGCAAGGAGGAATTGTACTGATGAGCATGGGCTTTGGCGGACGCAGTGTAAGAACTTTAAGATCTGGGGTGCGGTGGACGGGGCCAGAGAGGAGCATGTAAAGGGCTGCACGGGATGGTAGACTGAGAGAGTAGAATGGACCGGAACTCCTGGGCCACTTCAAAGCGGAAAATCAAGTGAGTGCCCACGCTTGCTGGGCAGACAGCGGTGCTGCGGCTGGGTGTGATGCGCGGTGAGGAGCAAAGGAGGCTGGTCAAGAGCGTGTGGGGCTTGGGGATTCTCCTCCTCCTGAAAGTGATGGTGCAGAGGCTTGCAGAGGGCAAGTTGCACCTTGAGCACCAGCATATCTGGAATGCTCTTCTGAGTCCGAGAACATGAGCAGTGCTAGGGCACACACTTGTTTCATACTAGACACTTCTGCTAAGGAACTCACTTTCTTCATTTGCGAGAGTACTCAGCTGTGGAGCTGCAGATTTTACCCACTTTTTTTAAAAAAAAATTTTCATTAATGTTACTGAAAGCAAAGAAATAGGTAGTTGAAATAGTTCATGCAATTTTGGAGGACTGGAGAGCCATTCCTAGGTGGCAGGTGATTACCTGACATTCTTCAGCTTTATTTTGATGAAGATACCTGGAGATGTGAGCCCACTTGCTGGAAGCTAATTATCCATTTAACTTTTGTTTTCAATTTGAATTTTTGGAGTTTTGCTGGCTTTATCCTATACTAGACTGAACTATTACTCTTGTTTAACACATGAGCCGAGCAGAACCTTCTCTGTAAGTCTGCCTTCTGTGGAGGAATAATTGGGATTATTTTCTTGACTTTTTGTTCCGTTCTTATTCTGTAGTTTATCTATTTTGGTCTTTTATGGCCTTTCTTTTTCAGGCACAATCTCCAGGACACTGGAACATTCATTTCCTCACATGCATTTTTTTTGGATCTTTTTTCTTTTGCCCTTTTAAATTTATTTTAAAATGTAGAATTTAAGTAGCATATCAGATTTTAAAATGCTTTATAATCATTTTGAACTGTTTTCTTGTGCCCCTGTTCCTCCTGTCATCCCAACCCTGTTTCCTAACCAACGTGGTAATAGATGAGGACTTTGTTCTCCAGTGAGTGATGAGGAAATGGTGCTAAATATGCTATTTACTGTCTATTTGCTAATCATTAATTTGTCCCAAGGAAATAATTCACAAGGCTAAGGAGATCATAAGAAGGGGGTCAACATTCTTCTTTTGGTTTTGATTTATTTAAATTGAACTTAGATTATGGGATAATTCTCTACTAAGTTTGGCCTGATTATATTAACAGTTTTATTTGGCATTGTGCAGTTTGTGGCTTTTAGCATGTTAAATGACATTTTTGAAAAAAATTTTGGCTGCCATATTTTCAGCGGAGAAATTTATTTTCTCTAGTCCTTTGCATTTGAAGTTTGATTATTGTTCTTGGGCTTTTGGGCTTATTCTTTACATTTGGTTTGTTATTTGAGACTGTGATTTAAAACTTGAATTAAACAATATCAGAATGATTATGATTCATCTCACATTTCAATCCCATAAATAACAGTGACTGTAAGTTTTCCTTTTCTCTCAGGAATGCTTAACCAGATGCACAAGGACTGATTTGCTGATTTATTTTGCTTTGTTAAGCATCACCTGTGTCCATTGGAGCAAGTGTGAAAAAAAAATTGGCATTTAAAATTTATTGAACAAACACTTTTTCTTTGTTTATACCAGGCATTGTTTATGTACACTCAGGGTGCATCAATGAACAGATGGATAAAAACAAAAAATCTGTGCCTTCATTGAGCTTATATTCAATTTAGGATAGGCAGGGGGCTTGGGGGGTGGGAATAGACAAAGAGCAAACATGGTAGATACATGTAGTATATAGTGTGATAGACGATGGTAGCGTTATGAAAAAACATAAAGCAGGGAAGGTAGGATTAGGAGTGCTGGGGTGGGAGTGAGGTTGCAAACTTGAATTTTAAATAGTAAGGTCAGGGCAGGTCCCTTCAAGGAGGTGAGGGCATTAACCGTGACGCTATCTGGAAAATAGAGTTCCAGGCAGAGGGAACAGCCAGAGAGTGTCTATTGCACATCGAAATAATACCAGGGTGGTCAGAATGGCCGAGTGATGGGAATAAGAGGGAATGTGAAGGAGACAAGATCAGAAGGAAATGGTCATCGAAGGGAATGATCCGTCTGTAAACGGCCCACAGGGCTATTGTCAGGACTGCAGATATTCTTTCTATTCAACAAGAGAGAAAAATAATTTCATAGTGATATTTTTCTCAAAGTTTTTTTTTCTTTTGTTGATAACCTTGATCTGATTGGGTACTCTCTGCCTCTTTTTAAAATTCTTTGGAAAAAATAATTCCAGGTGTGATTAGAAACCAGTATAATCTTTTCATCTTTCCTTGGCATCCTTCATTCTTTGTTTATGTCTGGTGATATTTGAGAGCTATTTGTGGAACTCTGGCCCCATCTCTTTAGGTTCCTTCCATTTCCTTTGAGCGTTTTCTCTTTGGTGTACTATGATTTTAAAAATATCCTCTTTTATTTAAAAAAAATCTGATGACTGCTCTGTGTGTGGTGTGTTATGATATATTGAACTGAGAATGACAGTAAAGTTTTAAAAAATTCACCTTTAACATTTCTAAAAGTATCAACAGAAATAACAACAAATACCAATTAATGGTTAGCAGACAACGTGGTAAAAAACTGTGAATTTTAATGAACTATTTAAATGTGTTAATATTTGTAATGTGCGTAGAACAGAGTTTCTCATATGAAAAGTGTAATGTCTTTCTTTAATAAAAGAAAAAAAGAACTGTGAATGGGCAAGAGACTTCACCTCAGTTAGCCTCAGCTTCCTCACAAGTAAAACAGGGTTCATAACCATTTTACCCATTTGAAGATTAGAGATCATGTTCATAAGTGCCTCACATGAGGTCTGGCGCCCAGTAATAATAAAAACCCTGTTACCCAACACTCACTGAGGGCTGCTCTGTTCTAGTCCGTGTGTAAAGCCTTTGCACCCAGGGTCTGATCGCACTTCCACAAGAGAAGAAATCTCATCTCTATGGTTTGCTGTTTGTGTAAATGATGGAGCCAGACTTTGAACCTGGGCAGAGCCCAAGCTCTTAATCGTGACACCAGCAGGCTTTTGTAAGTGTGTGTTGGGCAACAGAGAGAGCGGTCTCTCCCTCCATTCTTTTAAGTCCATGGCCCCTCCTTTCCACTTTGATTTTAGAATGAGATCACGTATTAGGCACACTGAATTTTATTGCTACAATTATTGTCCTTGGGTACAAAAGTATTGTCATGCCTGTCTATTATGCCTTTCTCCTTTTTCCCCTTAACATCAGCCAAGATGAACATGGTAATGCCTCCAAACATGTGCGTGTGCTCACAGACAACACAGGCTCAGAACATACACACATGGGCTGCACACTGGGATCTTTTGAGGAGTGCTATGCTACATAACTCTCTTAAGATCTCTTGAGCAGTAGTTTACTCTCAGTGAAACAACCACTGATCTGGACTAAATTTGTTTCCTTTAGTTGTATGTAACAAATTGGAGAGCAGCAAATGAAACTCAGAATCTGGATTTAAATCACACACACCCCCCCCAGGTAATATATTTTATTGCTACTAGGAGGTTAATTTTATTCCAGTCTTTTTTTCCCTGATGATTGGTTATTGGTTATTGGATATTGGTTATTGTAGGTCATATATCTTTTTAAGTTCTCAAAGGTTAAAAAAAATCGAGGCCAGCGTGCTAAGACCTTACAGTTTATATTCTCAAAGGAGCCAGTAAAGGGTTTTGTTTTGTTTTTTAATTGGAGTATAGTTGCTTTACAATGTTGTGTTAGTTTCTGCTCTACAGCAAAGTGTATCAGCTATATGTATACATATATCCCCTCTTCCTTGGATTTCCTTCCCATTTAGGTCACCGCAGAGCAGTGAGTAGAGTTCCCTGTGGTATACAGTCTGTTCTCGTTAGTTATGTATTTTATAAATGGCAGTGTGTATATGTTAATCCCGATCTCCCAATCCATCCCACCCCACCTTCCCCCCTTGATATCCATACATTTGTTCTCTACATCTGTGTCTCAGTTTATGCTTTGCAAATAAGTTCATCTCTACCATTTTTCTAGATTCCACATATATGCATTAAAATAAGATTTGTTTTTCTCTTTCTGACTTATTTCACTCTGTATGACAGTCTCTAGGTCCATCCATGTCTCTGCAAATGACCCAATTTCATTCCTTGTTATGGCTGAGTAATACTCCATTGTATATACGTCCCACATCTTCTTTATGCATTCCTCTGTTGATAGACATTTAGGTTGCTTCCATGTCCTGGCTATTGTAAATAGTGCTGCAGTGAACATTGGGGTGCACGTGTCTTTTTGAATTATGGTTAAAATATTTTTGCTAAATTTAATCTGGACTAATATACGAACAATACAATTTCAGTTTGACTCTGAAGTAGGGTTTTGTCCTTACTGATGTCATATTAATACCTTTTGAGTATCAGCTTTTTATGTATCTTTGTTAGATAACTCCTAAGAAAATTATGAATCAGACTCTTTAATGGTACTCAGTTAGCTTACATCATCAATGATAAAGACAGGAAACAAAATAAAAGGGAGCAGGTTAATGAACTATAGAAAACATGGTATTATAAATCCATAGCTACATGTGATCCTGCCTTCATCTGAACACTCAGAATTCCAGGTATTCTTAGAGAAATCTGTGACTAATGCAGCTGAAAATGTCTCAGACGAACGTGTAGCAGTTTTTCTTCTATACCGGAATGTGTCAAATGCTGACACAGTATTAACAATAATTTATAAATTGACATTGCAGCAACTTTTTTAACCTTACACTTGGGCAGAAAAAGGAAAAAAATCATTGGAGTCAGTACTAACTAAATTTTTTTTTTTTTTTTTGCCGTACGCGGGCCTCTCACTGTTGTGGCCTCTCCCGTTGTCCGGACGCACAGGCTCAGCGGCCATGGCTCACAGGCCCAGCCGTTCCACAGCATGTGGGATCTTCCCGGACCAGGGCATGAACCCGTGTCCCCTGCATTGGCAGGCGGACTCTCAACCACTGTGCCACCAGGGAAGCCCTAACCAAATTTATGTTACAGGCAGAAACCAAAGGCCTTCTATCCCACCTTTGTGCTATTTGCCAGTTTAAGAAATGCTGGCATAAGGATCAATTTGTGAGAAAAGCAAGGACTGGAGAGATCAAAATAGAACATTTCTCTAGCTTTTATTTTGTTGTTTTTAGTATCACCCAGTGAATTTTCTTTCTTTCTTTTTTATTTTTTTTTAGTTTGAAGATAAACTGGGAAGAGGTAGAGATTAGGCATAAAGGGAACAAATGTATATTTATCTCTTAAAAGTATGTGGGATTAGAACACATGTTACATAGTCTGTTTTAGAAATGATTTATATACATTTTAATAGGAAACAATAACCATAGTGATCTTATGAAATTTTAAAAATTCTATGTGGGCTTTTGTTTTACCTTATTTTGCAAAATTAATAATGATGATTCTGGGAATTCCCTGGTGGTCCAGTGGTTAGGACTCCACACTCGCACTGCCATGGGCCGGGTTGAGTCCCTGCTTGGGGAACTAAGATCCCACAAGCCACGTGGCTTGGCCAAAAAAAAGATAATTTTACCTGAAGGAAATCATGTAGGGGGCAGGGAAGGAAATATTGAACCAAACCTTTATTTAGAAATACGAGAAGACAACATATTAGGCAAAGTTTTGGATAATTTTTTTTAAGAGTATGGACATCTCGAGAGTCCAATCTATAGTTACTGATGTTCTCCATCTTCATAAATGCCCGTGAGTCACCACCATTCATCATGGCAGTTATGGGATCCCCGAAGCTGCAGGGATACATTAGGTATTGGTATGGTGATGAACAGACCTAATACGTCTTTCCCATTTGTAGTAACTGTGTTCCTGTTCTCCATGCCAGGGTGTATTTTATTGATTTCCTCCATTACCATGGTGAGGCCTCAGTCCTGGTGGTAAAGCTCGTTTCAGGAAATTACAGTTTACAGTTGCTAAACTGCAAGTATTAAGCCACTGAGTTAACTGCTCAAGGAGTTCATGGCAGTACTCTGCTCATCTCAGGGTGACATTTAGAAAGCAATATGTAGGTGTGTTTAGAAAAGTAGTGCTTCAGCTCTTCCTGGAAGGCATATCTCCAGCCCATTTGCTTTTCATTCCAGTGAATGATGGAGGGGAAGGTGCTCAGAGAGCCACCCTGTGTTCCAGTGGTTGGTGCTTCCCTCGGATCCTGACGTTACTGAGTTCAGACCCACTCTGGCCTGGGTCTGCCTGAGGAAATTTGGTCTGTTCCTGGTGTACTTTGGGTTGAGAAGATTTTTAGAAATTAAAGGTCACATTGAACCTTTGGGTTTGAAGACAATTAAAATGTAAGGTGGGAGGGGGTGCAAATTAATCTGACTCAGTTAATAAGGATGAACCGTGATTTTTTTATTTGTTATAGAATCAAAAATGACTGGAATGCTACTGGCTACGAACCAGATGTGGAATCTTAATTTTGTTGTGTTGAGTGTGCCCTGCCCCAATTTAGAAAACACATTGAGGCCTGATCAAAATTAGTGAAATATACGCACATTTTGGCAATAGTCCAAATGTTCAGTTACCTTCACCTATAGTAATCTCACACACACACATACTTTTAAAAATAAAGTATAGAAAAGTCTAATAACAAGAATTTATCAAAAATGAGCAGTTCAGCATTCACTAGCAAATGAAAACGTGCGATTATAATGACCCTGGGAGGTATTACACTTCAAATTCATTTAAAAATTATACTCTGTATAGTTGCATTGTTAAATACATTTTTTTTCACACTGTGATTCCTTGAAAATTGAGAATTGTTATGTGGTGACTCCAGGTTAACCAAAATATCATATCGTGCATACCATCTCATCTGTACTATGGAAATTAAAACAGTTCATATAAGTTGAAGTTCTAGCTATATATATGTATATATATATATATGTTCAGTCATTTTATTGATAAGAAAATGCAATCGATAGGAATGAAGGGGTTTTCCCAGGGCCATCCAGCTGTTTGGTAGCCCTGGAGGGGTTGCACTCTGGCCTGGTACCTTGCAGACTGGTGCCCCTTCCTCTACAGAATGCCAAGCAGAAATCAGAAAATTGAACGCTTTTGAACAGCCTGAAGTTTTTCTCTGTTTGAACTGCTACCAACCACCCAGGATACGAATTGAGCCCGTGTTAGATACAGCCGTTCAGAGAACAGCCATACTGGTTCCAGAGGGAGTCTCTTTCATGTAGAAGTGGCTAAGAGTTTAGTGGAAGGAGCAAAGGGAATAGGGAACGAGGTCGCACTCCCTAAAGGGTTCACAGTAAACGCACACCATGGCCTCATCAGATCTCGTGTGGCTGTCTCCCGGATTTCAGACCCGTGCGAGGGCACGTGGTTAAGCAGGCGTGGGGCCCATGGTGAGGAGGCAGATGCCGGTCCGCGTAGCTCCCCGTGTGCCTGGGTTTGTCCTCGCAGGTCCCCTTTCAAAGAGCACCTGCTCCAAGTAGGGGCACCTCCTTGACCTCGGCCTCTTATTGTGAACGAGCAATCCTGATCCCTTCCCTCTCAGACTGCATGAGGGAATTAGTCTCCGAAAAAGAGGGAATGGCCACAAAAAGGCTGAGCATAAACATTGTAGAGAAAGCTGGTGTAGTCACTGTTGTCCCTGGGATACCTCCAGTCCCACAGCAAAGGCTCAGGGTGAGATTATATGGCTGCTCTAGTGCAGCACCAACTGAATCCATACTGGGGACGTGTCCAGAAGCCAGGGAGGGTCAGGCACGTCTCCATCTGGATCGCAAGTTTGCCTGAACCTTTCCCCACGTGCTTCTTACCTTCCCTGACCTGTGAGACTTACGAGTGTTGTTTTATTTTTTGTAGTTTATAGGGTGCTTTCACATAATCTCTTTTATTTCACGCTCACAGATTAGGTAGTAGAAAACATTATTTCCATTTTCACCAGTGGCAGGACTGGGACTACTTCAGATTCCTGAATAACTCCCAAACTGTTATTCTTTGCAGTACCTACAGCTGCTTTGGGAGGGCACACACACACACACAGACACGCACACACAGGCACATGCATACATTTTGAATATGGAAACCATACAGGTGTGTATCATACAGGTGTGTACAGGACACACCTGTATGATACATTTTTGTAGGTAGTCTCAGAAAAATCACCTATAATATGCTTCATAAACTTTGAAGCTATTTGGGGATGTCAGCAAAGTGGCTTTCATCAGTCTCCCTCTGTATACACACACACACACACACACACACACACACACAGTGCCTAGCACATGTATATTTATATCTATAGGTCAATCACTATCCTTAGCTAATGTCTCCCATTTCCGCGCAGGGTGGCCATCAACATCAGCCTGTAGAGCTGACTCTTTCAGAGGTGATGGGAGGACACAGGCGACCTTTCACTTGGCTTGAGTGCATGGAAAGCTCCTGTGGATCCAGAAGGACTTTCCTGACATTGCTTGCATTTAAGTAGCACGTGCACACAATCACGGCTGTTTGGCTTGTAGCAGTGACACCTCCTTGTCCTCTCTCCTCACTTCCTGAGAGCTGCAGTCTCGGGGCGGCCTTCACCACAGAACCCCACGCTGTGTAGTCTCTGCGCTGCTCTGGGGAGAGCACATCCCAGGGGCCGAGTGACATCAACGAGGCTCCTGGGGCGGGAGCCTGGGCTCTTCCAGGACCACGTTCCCAGGTTTCCTCTTCAGCATCCAGAGCCTGAGTGGTCCTGAGAGAGGCGACTGATGGGCCTGAGCCCCTGAGCGGAGCGGGAGGCACACTCCTCGCTCCACGCACGCGATCTCCTACCTTTGCCAGCTGTGGTTAGACGTGTAATTGTGCATCTAAATTTAGTCCACTGTTCGCATATGTAATTAATTATAGTATAGTTAGTTCTCCCTGGTCTCCTTTTCCTATAAATCGAATTACTCAGAGACTCTTATCTGACACTAAAATCTTTTTTATATGTACATACGACATTTGGAAGGATGAGATTAACTGCTATTTATAGCACTCTAACTTCAAATTCAGAGCCTTCTGCTGTGATCAGACAGCTAAGAGTGCCTCACTTTTTCAGGAAACAGTCTCAGAAACTTTTTCACAGCAGCAGCTTTTCTCTTCAATAGTGTACAGTGTTCAATATGATCATGAAAACCACATCAGCCCAAACCGGATACATACATCTTCATCGCCCCAGACCAGGTGAATGATCCTTGCTGACTGAATCCTTGCACTCAGCACGGACTGTACTTTCACGTATTCATTTATTTAGCACATGAATTGAATACTGACCTACTGTGGGCCAGGCGCTGTCTCAGGTAACCCACAGATAGTGGTCAATACCATCCCTGGTGTTATGGGTAGAATTGTATCCCCCCCAAAGTTCATATGTTGCCATTTAATCCCCCAGTTTCATGTGACTATGAAATTATGTGGAAACAGGTTCGCTGCAGATGTAATTAGCTAAGATGAGGTCATACTGCAGTAGGGTGGACCCTTAATCCAACATGACTGGTGTCCTTATACAAAGGGGACATGTGGACACAGAAGTTCACACAGGCAGAACACCATGTGAAGGTGAAGGCAGAGATTGGGGTGATGCTTCCACAAGCCAAGGAAGGCAAAAGATTGCCAGCAAACGACCAGAAGTGAGGGGAGAGGCATGGGACAGATTTGGACTTCTGGCCTCCAGAACTGTGAGATAATACATTTCTGTTGGTTAAGCCCCCCAGTTTATGGTACTTTGTTATGGCAGCCCCAGTAGACCAATACAACTATGTACCCAGTTTGGGTTGGGTAGGGCATTCTAAGGCGTAAGAGTTACATTCAGCTCACACAGTGTCCAGGTATAGAGTCCTCCTGTGGATAGAGTCCACACTGAATTCTGGCTTCTTCCAGTGGTTTAAATCTTCCCCACCTCTGTGCCTTGAATGGCCTATAGGAGGCCTGTTTACCCTCTCAGCCCTCAAGGTGACTGGAAGGGACCTCCTCCAGTTACTGAGAATGCCAAGTGCTATTATCAATATTCATATGTGGCATGGGGGTAAAATAATGGATAAATGCTAGTCTAAGCAACCAAAAATAAAAAATAAAGTATGATTGGGGTCAATTTTGATTTCCAAGGATCCAGAGTGAAGGCCAGTGCCCATCATAGCATCAGACTTTCACCTTGCAGGAGTTTATGATCTTGCAATTTTTGCAGGAGGCTAGATTGGGGCAGGGGAGGGTTTATCTGAGTTGAGCAAAGATACTGTAAATAGGACGATTTATTGGAAGGACCCATCAGGAACTAAGCAAGGGTTTCCACTTGGTCAAACTGGAATTTGGAGCCTAGCTGCCTCCAGGTGGAATGTGAGAGTGTGAGAATGGACCTAGAAATCAGGGCCTGGGAAGAGGGCCAGTCAGGCAAGTGGTGGCACTCAGTGCAGGTGAGATGAGGCAGGATGCTCTCTCCCCAACAGCGATAGAGGGGCAGGTCCTGCCCCAGAGGGAGGTCATGTGTGCCTCTCAAACTTCCAGCCTCCTGAGCGCATCGAGAATGTGGTCCTGCATTTGGGGAAGCATGTAAAACAAACAAAGGAGGTTTCGAAACCAGTATATCTCCAAGCTATAGAGAAATAAAGAATTTCATTCATATTTAGGAAAAATGCATCCTCACCAGAGGCAGGCATACTGACATCAGCCTTATAAAAAAGCAGTTAAAAGTTTTAAAATTCTGATTCTCAAAGAGGTCTGCTTGAGATATCGGAACAACAACTATATATATATATATATATATATATATATATATATATATATAAAATATTATGGCCGAAAAACAGGGTGTCAGCTTTTGTAACATTTTATACACAAACACACACACAGGTAGTCCAAGAGAGCTACTTTATGCAATCTGTAAATATATTTTGCTTAAATTTTCCTTAGCCTTCCTCCATGTTTTATGTGCTGAATTTGATGGTGGACTTGCACAGCACATGGCTTTCTCTTTGAATGTTCAGTCCTTGACGTGCTTGTGCACGCCTGTCCTCCTCTCTCACACTCAAGAAAACCTACTGGGTGTGCAGGTGACAGAAGTGATGTTGGAGAGTTAATTTGAATATGCCTTAATTTATTAAAAATTCATTGTTTTCAAATATTAATATTTTAACTGTCGTTGGTAGCATTGCTTTTGACAGAGCCACATTGCTGTGACAGAGCCACAGATTGTAACATAATCGGGTGTCATCACAACTCGGTTGACTACTGTGGCTAAAAAGTCAGGAATTTAGGATTTAAGAACGTTACAATTTTCTCCAGGCACGAAGCTCAATTTCTGGTATGTTGCACCCCCCTGGGTTTAATATGAGACTCCATAGGGTCTTCTGGTTTAGACCCTTGTGTCCTGGCAGGGCATACTTCCCCTTAATTAGACTGCACTGGCCAAATGCTTTATTCTTCCCTGAACAATGTAGCTATGGGATTGCAAAGCACTGAACTGTGCATCAAAGTAGTTATGTCCTAGTTTCTGCTCTTTCATAGTGCTGGTATATTCATGAAAGAGTGTAATGTAATGCACAACAGTTTTTTAAATATCCTGGGATATTGTAAAAGGGAGTAATTGGCTA
Organism: Delphinapterus leucas; assembly: GCF_059928025.1. Taxonomy (NCBI): domain Eukaryota; kingdom Metazoa; phylum Chordata; class Mammalia; order Artiodactyla; family Monodontidae; genus Delphinapterus; species Delphinapterus leucas. The sequence goes on from NC_143146.1 coordinate 9,256,203, forward strand.
GAAAGGTAAGAAGAGGGAATTAAGGCTTTAATAAATCTGTGTTAGGCTCACTGACTTGCTGTGTTTGAGGTCTTACCTAGTTTATTTCAGGCCTGGGGTTCTCCCTAAGGTACACAGGACACAAGCTAATATATTTTAGAGGCATGATATTTGGGACAGAAATTTCCAAGTCTGGTTTTGTGATATGATACGGGAACCTCAACGATTTTAGGGGGATTACAAAATATCTCAAAAGAAAATGCATTTAAAATTTACTTTAATAAACTAATATATGCTTTTGAGTCCCCTTTCCTGAAGCTGTGGGGTCTGACCTGGGCTGTGCTGAGTACCTGGCATTTAAGGAAGAAAGGGTCACAGTGCCAGCCCTCAGGGAGGTAAGTCAAGTAGAACAGACCTGCAGAGGATGCGGTGAAGCGTTACAGGTACTGCTTACAGGAGAGGGCTCGTGGAGCTCCTTGAACTAGACTTCAGAGGATGGTTCTCAGTCTCCTCTGCTCAGTCAGGATGCAGGCTGAGAGGCAGCTTGGAAGTGGGCTCCTATGTCCATGGAGTGTGACTAACTTCTAGAGCGATGTGTGTTTCTTTTTGAAAACATAATGAAATTTCATAAAAGGGGAGAATAGCAGGTTTTATAATACTTTCTCTTTAACACTGATTTCTTTGACCTAGCTATTAGGGAAGCCACATGTGTGTGTATGTATATATATGTTTGTATGTATATGCATATATGTGTATTATTTGGATATTATATATTATATTAATATATACATTATATGTGTGAATAATTTTGGAGCTAAAGCTGATATAAATGAGATAAATAAAACATTATGCTTGCTCCCTTGTCCTCAAACACCAAACCCTCCTGGCAGGTGTGGCCAAACGCTTGGTTTGGAGCCTAATGGGAAATCCCTAACAGTCAATACATGAGAGGTGATTGTTTTTCTGAATAACAACAGCAACTCTGTTGTCCTAAACATTTTTGAAACAGTGGTTGGCATTTATTCACTTTCATGTCCATCCACCTGTTTCTTCATCCAGCATTTCTTGAGTGCTTGCTATGAATAACTGCTTTGTGAGTTACTGCGATGATGAAATGGGGCTGCCAACTCGCACAGGGAGGGATGGTTTCTCATAAGTTGTTGGATCCTTGTACCTAGTACACTATCTGGAAAGGGTACTGTGTATGGAAATCAGTCAAGATATGGTTGGTTGGTTGAAATGACCTGCACTATGAAGACATATGGACACGGCTCCTTCACTTCAGGAATTGGATGTGGCACATTGAGGACATACTCATCAGGAACTAATAAGTGCTCAGTAAGGGATAAGTGCTGCCTGGTTTTGCATATCATAGATGTTTTGGGAAATCGGTGGAAAGAAGAACCGTTCCATTTGACTAAAATGCGATGGTACACCAATGGAGATGTCGGTAACTTTATTGATAACTTCATTTTGCAGGATCACCGTGTCAGGGAAACCATGATGCTGTTAATTCATTTTGGCTCAAGATAGATTTTCTGTTGTACAAGTAGCAGAAAGAAGTTTCACCCTCTTCATTTCCAGTTGACCTCTCAGATTAGGAACCATTTCTCTTCAGTATGTAATGCTTCATGACCATGACTTGCAAGGCACAAGGAGCGTTTTCTTAAATGCAGTAAACATCTTGGTAGTTTTGTGTTGGCTGTGCCTTTCTGCCTCAATCTGGCAGAGCTGTTACCTGATGGCTGCATTTCCTCTGAGTGATGATGGAAACCAGGTTTGGTGATTTCAAAGTAGATAATTGCTATTCAGTAGGTCCTTGTTGTTTAATTATTGACCTTTAAAGCTTACTTTATTTCTCTTTCTTGAACAACTATGTGTTATTTTGTGAAGGGATTTGGGAAGCGTTTGGGCTATGTTGTTATTCTTTCATTTGGACTGTTGAAATCAAATGGATTGATGACTAGGGATGATTTCCCATATAATTTATTTAATCCGAAAGGGTTTGGTGAATATCTCCTTTAGTTAAGAGAAAAACTATGTTTCTCTTTGGGTTGAAGATGGAAATAGGCCTTTTCAATGTCATTGTGTTATTAATCTAAAAATAAAGACAAGAAATCAAGGTGTTTTGGCCCCTCCTCCACCTTGCGTTTCTGGGAGAACTCCCAAAGCATCTCTTGTTTGGACCACTCACTACAGTTCCCACACTACTCATGGTTTCCTGTAAAATCTGGGCTCCTCCCTTAAATGCCTTTCTCCGTGAGTGGAATGGGCTTCCCTCAGCTCTGATGAGAAACTCCCATCCATCTTTCAAGATTAAGCTCACATGTTACCTTCCAGGTCTCAATTTCTGAGTTCTCCGATTCTGCTGTAACTTACAAAGAGACCAAGCACATACTTGTGATTTGACTATTCATACAACAGCCTTCACTGCCTGTGAGCTCTTTCAGGTTCAAGACTGTGTTTTACACTGAGTCGTACCTTCAAGGCACAGTGCTCTGTTCACAGTTTGAGGTTTAATACTTGTTAAACTTCCTGTTGACTGGATCAGTGGGAACCTTGCTATGGAGCCTTGCTTGGAACTTCCTTTACCCCTACAGAACTGTAAGGCTATCAGTGTTCTGAGGGGGGGCTCCAGTGTCCTTGAACTAAATTTAAATGTGCTCCAGTGGCTGTGGCCCAGGAAGGGACAGGCTGGTCTGCATGTCGTCATACAGAGCGCACGTGCCCACGTCATATTTGCATGTGTTCCCTGGAGGAAGAGAGGGACTCCCTTGTCTTTCTCAGGTTTCATCTTCTCTCCCCATCTACCTTCTTTCCCTCATCCCAGGGGAGCTGTGGATGGAAGGCTGGTTTCTTTATTCTCTCTCTGTTTCTGAGGACATTGTTGGGACCAAAATAATCTGCAGTAGCTTCCTGCTGTAGGCAGCTTTCAAACCTGTGCCCTGAAAAGGAAACTAAACCTCCTTCAAGTATAAATAACCACTGTTATAGTGTTCCTAGGGCTGGCGCTGAGCGTCTTTATCAGTTTAAGGTATCCAGGAGGGGCTGGAAGACCGAAACAGTACTGGGATTAATAGCAAAATCGCATAATGCTGGAAGTTTAATTGCCTGTGGGAAATATGATTGCTGGTGGATTTGAGTTGTGATGGGATCTGCAGACATTTCAAACCTTTGGCCCAAGTTTCAGTCCTGTTTATTTTTTAAGAAAGATTTTTTCGTTGACCTTGGATAATCATCGAATTTCCCCATTGGTAAAACAGTGGTGAATATTAGCCTCCAAAGTTTGTCGTGACACTCGAATGAGACTATGTCCATGAAACCTCTTTGGAAACAAAATATTAGTATTGTCCAGACGTGGGTGCTATTATCAGCTCTCTCCCACTTAAGATCTTTTTTTTTTGCTTTCATCAAAATGAGCAAGTCAGATTTACCTTTCTTCTAGGCCTTGTACGTTGTTCATCATGCCACACATGGAAACATGAGTACTAAAGGGGACGATAGTAGTTCTGTAAATCGTAGGCAGCCTCAGAGAACGGAGTCCTTTATTTAGCAGGTGGGGACCTGAAACGCAGAGTTTGTCACTTACGAAAAGCCAAACAGTCCTTAGCAGCATAGCTAAACTGAAACTCAGGTCCCTTGGTTTCTAAATTCAAATTTTACTAACCCATAAATATGAAATAGTAAAATGTAGTTAATACTTTGGAAAATAGGAGTGAAGAATCTCCCTCACCCCGTTTTTTTTGCTGAAAGCTCCCGGGCGGGAGCTATCTTAAACAAGTGTGGGAAAATATGAGTCCCTAATAATATTCAAATACTCATTTCTGTTTCGTTTGGACATGAAAGAAACTTTTTAGTGCATCAGTAAGTTTTCTACTTATGTTCTTATGTTTTGTTCGGTAGATACTGTGATGCGTCTTCTGCATTTCGAAGAAGTAGGAAGGGGGGTAACTTGTTCTGTTCTTAAATGTGATCACAGATATTTGAGAACAGTGTTTGTAGTTGTGCTTTACAATAGCTCAGTCCTTTGTGTTTTAAACGTCCTGTGTTGTAACACGCCTTTCTTGTAACACTTTGCCTTGCCTGGCGCTCATTCTCTTCTGTTTACCTCACCCCCCGCCCCGCCGCCATCTACAGCTTTATTTTTAGTTACTGGTAGTATGACAGTACTTTGAATTGTGATGGTAGTGTTTTTCCACACCTCCAACCTGTCCCAAATTCATGAGGTGACTTTTAAATTGGCCCGATTCAGTTATGGGAAAGTGTGGATGCTTGCCAGCAGGGGCATTGGAGCTCAAATTAAAGACACCCTTCTTTTCTGGGGAGAATCATTGACTTTAAAACTTGGCTTTAAAAGCCTCACACAGAAAAGATGTTTTCTTCGGCACCAATCAGATAATTGTACCTAGTAGATCATAAAGTTCAACCCTCCAGGGCCCAGAAACCAGGGCAAGAGAAACTCCTAATGCATTGTGATCTGTTCATTACCTTCTTAGAAAAGAACAGCTCAGTTTTCCCTGAGGAATGCACTTTCAAATGCATCTCTCTTCACACCCTTAAGAAATAACCTCTTCCCTTGGACCACACTGGACATAATGAATGGAAGAACACTGAATGAAGAGGCAGTCAGAGCAGCAAGCCTATTTAAATGGCTGACCAAACCTTTCCGAATTGTGTGTGTGTGTGTGTGTGTGTGTGTGTAAATGAACGGACGTGGGCCATATGGGACACAGCTGGTAATATCAACAGAGGTAATGCTGGCACAGTAGAGGGACACAGGCTTGAATTAGGTCATGCCCTGGATGCAGTTCTCAGCTCCTGAATATGAGACCCTGGCAATCATTTCCTGCCCCCAAGGGGGAACAATCTGGTCTGGCATCTGGCCCCAAATGATTGGTTAACTCCTGAGAGAAGGAACCTCAGGCCCGGTGGAGGCCAAGCTTCCTTCACCCGGAGCTTAGGGCTTGTTACTTCACAGATAGAGGAAGAGGGCATTGTATGGCAGCTGAAAAACAAAACAAAACAAAAAAAACCCAGAGAAAAAAGGAGGTTTTATTCCTTCCTTTCCTCTATCTCCTGGCCTAGGAAGACACTTTTCTGTCCCCTATGGGCACGAATTCTGAGGACAGAAGCAACAGAGATACATATGGAAGCACAGCTTCTCCTCAAAGAGAAAAGACTCCATTCTGTTTAAAAAAGTAAATTCCCTTCTCTTTTAATATTTATCAGCCCTGTTCTTTCCTTGTGCTTCTCAAAGTCACTTTTATTTTTCAAATTCTAGGATTCTGTCTGTCAGGATTCCTCACTTTAAGTAGTTAATAATCTAAATAAAGAATAGAAAAAACCCAAAAGACTCTCAAGTGATAAAAGGGGGAAGGGGAAGGGTGTGTGAGTGTGTGTGTGTGTTTTACCTTAATAAGATTAAACTGGGCAGGAATAAAACTATTCTCCTATTTCCCCTTCTTTTCGTCATCTGGACTTGTTAGAGTTAAAGCCCTTCCAAGGTTTTCCCAGTAAAAGCTGATGCCAGAATCATGGAGCTAGAAGGAAGCAAAGTTCTCATTTTATAGGGTAAGAAAGTGAGTCCTAAATTGACTCATTTTCTAATTGGCAGTGACGAATAGGGTCACACAGAGGTGTGGGCAGTGAGCACCTTGTCTGTCTTGTGAGAGGGATCCACACGTGTGTGAAAAATTAAGGTCGTGGAGACCTTATCAGTCGTTTCCACTAAATACTAAACTGAAATTTAACTGGTTCAAGAGTAACTGAGATTCAAAGACTAAACAAAATGCATGATGAAGATTCGGAGAGGACCTTGACATTGTATATGGAACAGAGTGGGGAATGAGAAGATTGTTACTATTTAATTCTGTAGAATTTTCGTTAGCATCATCCCTTTAATGGATGAACATGCATTTGGAACATCTCTTGCAGTTTTGCAATAGACAACACTCATTTTGGCCTTCTGTTGACTAAACACTTCAGTGCTCTCCCTATTTTTGCTGTTTACTCTTGAATTCACTTTTCTAGGTTTTGTGCCCAAACTGCATGATCCTTTTGTGCAAGAAAAAGCACTCATAGGCACTAAAATGCAACTTTCTTCATCCTTTGATCTGTTCCTGGCAGGATGCAGGCAGAATCCCCTTTCCTCTCCAGTACTGCCGAGTGGGCTGTGAAGCTGCCTTTCCCGGGGCTGCCGAGTTCAGGCTGATGGTCATTTCCACTGGTTTAAATGAATGCCTTTACCTGGCAGATAAAAGCGTCAGGGTCTGGAAGAGTTCCAGGGCCTCCCCTGTGCTTGGAGGAAACCGTGGTGGTGTGTGCAGGCGCACTGTGTATTCCGTGGGTTTGGTGCAGTGCAGCAAGCTTGTGTTGATGCTTGCATCGGCTCTGTGCTCCACTGAGCGAGTGGGAAGTGCTCACTCACTTCTGTGCAAGGGGTGTGTGTGTATTATATGCATGTATGCATTTGTGTGGGTGCATGTTTACTTTTCTTTAAATCCCATTAACCAAGTGTCAAGTACATCTGCGATTACTTACTTAGCAAGGTTACTATTTCTGGTGTCCCATTTTTATCCAGGTCTTGGAAAATTCACTACATTTTTGCTGATACTTTGGAGTGCTCCTTTTCCAAGGTCTCTCTGTCTCTCTCTCTCTCTCTCTATATATATATATATATATAAATATACATATATATATAAATATATATGTATATATATATATATGAATGAAACCCTCCTAGTTCATATATGAATGGCTCTGAGGTTTGGATATTTACCATCTTCTGCCCCCGGTACCACTCCAGGTACAAGGCCCCACTCCAGTCCCGCTGTCCAGCACGTTTTCCGAATCTAGACATTCTAATTGTGCAAGGACAGAAATCAGAACCAGGAAGATATTTGATATTTAACAGACCAATCTTTTTATTTCACAAATGAGGACATGGACGTGGACAAATGAAATGACTTGTTCTAGGTCACGCAGGTATAACCTGGGTCTACTGACCTTTAGTCTAATTTATTTTTTCTGACATCATTGCATTGAATTTTTCTAGAAGATTATGAGAAGGTTGAATTTCCCCCAATATGTCCTCTAAGTTTCTTTAGTGCCATGGCTGTTACCCAACAGATCACTGGAGCTCTTTTAACTTCTTTTGAAAGTTGTAAGTTTGAAATCAGTACACTCAGTTAAGTTATATCTAATCAGATGTTCCCTAATGCTCATCATAGTGATTTGCACATAGTAGGTGCTCAATAAATATTGAATCAATTTTGTAATCAGGTGGAATGAAAAGTGGGAAGTTGACTAAAGCTTTCTGTTATTGTTGTTAAATACAAATATTCCCACTTGTCCACTTGGCATCTGTGAGGCCCACCGTTTGCCAACGGAGAGGATCTCCAGTGTCCTCTGGGAGAGAGCTGCCATGGTTCGAGTGTTTGGAAAGCTTTTAACTAAAACGCTCCTCTAAAGATTGTCCAGGAAAAGACATCCTCAAGTAGCTGTACCTTTATGCCGCTGGCCTAGCCTGACTGGCTTCTGTAGAACAGCTGGATGGGTAGAAGGGTCTGTTCCGGGGTCAGTTCCATCCTGAGCTGTTTGTTTGTTGTGAGACACTAAGCTAGTTACCAAGCCTTTGTAAAGTTCCTCATCTGCAAAACAGGGTGCTATGGGGCTGTTGTGCACAGATGCATGGAAGAACTTGCCCTTGAACCTGAAACACTGCAGGCTCCTAAGACGTGCTTGCTTCTATTAGACTGCTGCTGTGGGGATTAAGTTGTTATTACCTGTGTGACCTTAGCACATTACTTACGTGCTTTGTGTCTCAATTCCTTCATCTGTAAAAGGGGGATGATACTAGAAGCTGAGTCCTAAGGTTGTTATGAAGATTAAATGAATCAATATGTGTAAAGCGCTTAGGACAGTGCCTATCACCTGCTAACATACATACACATACACTCAAAAAAATCAGCAATTACTATCGCTATGTAAAGTGGTTAGTGCAGTAACTAGGCCACGATATTTACTCATTAAAGTAGCTCTTCTTATTTACTCTTTCCTCCCTTTTGAAGAACTGGTCCATAAAAATAAGTGGTTTCACTTTAACAACATTTCCGGATCTTGAACAGTGTTTATTTTTATAAGACCAAGTGATAAGCCTGCGTTTGTAACTCCACCTTTAAGTTAAAAACAGAATTTGTTGGTGTATTAGTTTTCTATTACTGTTGTAACTTATTTTTACCACAAACTTAGTCATATAAAACAACATAAGTTTAATGTTTTACAATTTGGTAGGTTACAAGTCCTGTATGGGTCTCACCTGGCTAAAATCAAGGTGTCAGCAGGCTGGGTTCCTTTCTGGAGGCTCATCCAGATGTTGACAGAACTCAGTGCCATGTGGTTGGAGGGTCCAGGTTTCCATTTCCTTGTTCACTGTTCATAATGATGCTGGCGAGTTTTGTAGGTGGTATTGTCAAATGGCTCAGCAGACAGGGAAGCTTGTGTGGGTTTTTTTTTTTTTTTTTTTTGGTGGACTTTGCTTCTTGGGATTCAAGGGCCTCCCTTAGCATTGAGCGGCCTCTCTCCAGCCTTTGCATGTAGCCACATACATCTCAGAACCAGCAACAGGGTACCAAGTCCATCCAATGCTGCCGTTTCTCTGACCACAGCCAGGAAATGTTCCTCACCTTTAAGGACACATGTGATCAGATGGGGCCCGCCTGCATCATTCAGGTTCTCTCGCCACCTCAGGGTCCTTAACCTTAATCCCATCTGTAAAGTCCTCTTTGCAATGTATGATGATGTATGCACAGGCTCTAGGGATTGGGATGCAGACATCTTTGCAGGGAGGTATAGCTCTGCATACCACAGTTAGAATACCGAAAAATGACTCTGGCCTGTGAACCTGGTTAATTGTGGATAGTTCAAGCCCCAAATTTCATTGTTCAGAAGGTGAAAAAGCCAGAATACCTCACCGGAAGACACACTGATTTCTCTCTTCATTCTTTTGGTCTTGTGGGCCCTTAGAACACACTTATTTGATTCCTCTTTCAGCGATATTTCCAGCACAGTCTTATTTCATAGAAGCTTCCGATTTGTTTGTGGCATACTTCTGTCAGTTCTTGCTTTGTCAAAAGTCAGCTGTTCATCAGGAGACCTTCCACTTAAAGATCAAGCTCAAAGGTCATTGTTTTCGGGTTTCCCTGGTGGCGCAGTGGTTGAGAGTCTGCCTGCCGATGCGGGGGACACGGGTTCGTGCCCCGGTCCGGGAAGATCCCACGTGCCGCGGAGCGGCTGGGCCCGTGAGCCATGGCCGCTGAGCCTGTGCATCCGGAGTCTGTGCTCCGCAACGGGAGAGGCCACAGCAGTGAGAGGCCCGCGTACCGCTAAAAAAAAAAAAAGGTCAACATCACTCCTTTTCTGCAGTGCTCTGTTCAGCCTGTCTATAGCGTACTTCTGTCCAGAATTTAGGATTCTTTTCTCTGTCTTTCCTTCCATCATATGTCTTCCCTCAGCTGTGACATATTTTCCCTGCCCCAGCAGTGTCTGTGTGCAGGTCTGGGTCCCCTGCTGCACTGTGAGGTCCTTCACAGCTAGGATTGTTCCTTAAAATGCTTTGCATCCTTAGTGTCTAATACAGTGCCTGATAGAAGAGAAGCATGTAAAGCGTGTTGGTTGTATCCCAGTGCGCTGATTAGAAAATGACTATTTGTCTGTCACTCAGTGGTTATCTGTTGGCCAAGCACAGGGTGCAAAACTTGGGACCAGAGGCAGAGCCATAAATAGACACAGTTCTGGTACCCTAGGGGTTTGCAGCCTAATTTCTAGGGAAGCATCAAAGTGATACATCTCTGACAAAGCAAGATGTGCATTCCTCATGAGGAGATGGATGCAAAGTGCTTTATTTGAGGGTAAGAGAGGTCACTGAAATTATTAACTCTTATCTATTAAATACTTTTCTAGAGCTTCAAAACAGAAGCCAAATATTATTTCAGGTCTTCAGTCTTCAGTTTTAGATTTATAGCACCTCTTCCCTATATTAATGCATAATATACCAAGATCAGAGTAAATATTGGCAATATTACATGCCTCTATAAGTTGGGTGCACATCATTTCATCTGTTTACTTGAATTTCTTATATTGTCTGCAATTGACAATTTGCGTTCACCTGTTTCAGGTCTTTAACATCAGTCCAAGGCGACAGAGGATTAGTTGAGAATGACTGATGTCACGTGCAGAATAATTTATGTTCAGATTTCTAGTTTGTTACCCAAAGCAAACTTATGTTTTTATAAGAAAGTACAGCAAGTATACAGATCCATTTACAATGCTATTCTCGTGTTAATGCCAGATTCAACCTTAAGGTGAACGTTTCTGTCTTGATCTTGTTAGTTTCTTCATAGTCATGGCCTGGCATTGTCTTCAATCTGTATTGCACTTCATTCTTCTGTTTCTGTCCTAGAAAATGTGCATTCAATTGGTTATTATATTTTAAGTCAGGGTTATTTCATTAACAGCAGAAAATTATGTTTCTTAGCATTTCTTAGAGTTTAAAGTTCAAAGTCTTTGGAGCTCCTTTTTCTATAGTTTAAGCTATTTGTGCTATTACACACATTTATTGAAGCGCTGACATTTAGGGCTTTACTGAAGGTCAGAAAAAGTCAGCTCATAACCTTCTTTTTTTTTTTTTAAAAAACCCATAATCAAAACTTTCAACTTTGTAAAAAGACACTCCTTATTTTATCTTATATTCCACATGTATTTTGGATGCTGAGTTGTATTTATATACAGTTCTTCTTGTTGCAGGGCTCATGACTTTTTAGAGTTACTTCCTTATAAATGGATTTTGAATGCATATTTTCTTGGCTATCTTTTGCTGCATAACAGATTACCCTAAAACTCGGTGGCTTCAAAGAAGAAACATTTTATCTTTCACACAGTTTCTGGGGGATGGGAATTCAGGGGTATCCTAGCTGGGTAGTTCTAGCTCAGGGTCTTTCATGAGGTTGCATTTAAGATGTTGGCTGAGGACACAGTCATCTGAAGGCTAATTGAGGGGGGAGAATCTTCTTAGTCGGCTCACACACCTGGATAGCAAGTTGGTGCTGGCTGTTGGCTGGAGCCCTCAGTTCCTTCCTACGTGTACTTCTTCCTACGGTTGCTTTAGTGTCCTCATGGTGTGATTGCTGGCTTCCTCCAGAGCTAAGGGTCTAAGAGGGCAAAGAAGACCCCACAAGGTCTTTAGGTCCTAGCCTTAGCCACAAAGGCATGTCCTATTCAATGCACGAGGAGGCTATAAAAAAGCATGAATACCAGGAGGCAAGAATCACCGGAGTCCTCGTGAAGGCAGGCTGTCACACCCCTGTCCTTCTTTCTTATTCCGTAAGCCTGTCTGACTGTGTAACTGCTGATTTTGCATACTTAGAAAATATGTTTTACATTTGCTTAGGCTTGAATAGAGAACCTGTGTCAGGTAGGCATGAGGAGCCAGAACATAAGGTAGCAGTACTGGAGATAGTAGGGCTGGATTCAGAATCAGAGTAGCCACAGGAATCTGGGTCAGGAAGACAAGTCCAGAGAATAGTAGTTATTGAACCAGGCACATTTCAGGGCAGCTGCCTCCTTTGATCAAGAGAGTTTGTGGGGTTACGTAGGAAGACAGGACTCTGGGGAATGGATCCTAGAGAGCTGGGCAAGAAGCACCCCTAGCTCTTTATCTTCAGAGAGGATATTTAATCTAATGGGTTTTTCTGGTTTGTGCACGTGCTTATGGGGAATTGGGTTTGGTAGCACCCTGGCAAATAGATTTTTAACAACCTGAACTTGAGCATCCACAAAGGCCAAGTAGCTTTTGGTAACTAAATGGAAGATAGGAAAATTCCAGACCTACAGTGGTGGTATCCATTTAGCAAGACAGTGAAGTTATACCAAATCTCTGTTGGGAAATGCAGTGTTTAGAAATCTACATAGCTTTTTATTCTTTTCCATTATGGTTTATGACAGGATACTGAATATAGTTCCCTGTGCTATCCAGTAGGACCTTGTTGCTTATCTGTTTTATAAATAGTAGTTTGTATCTGCTAACCCCTAACTCCTTATTTATCCTTCCCCCACCCCTTTCCTCTTTGGTAACCATAAGTTTGTTTTTACATAGCTTTTTGAACCTGATAAGTTATCATTTAGTATTGTACCTACTGTGTGGAGTTTAATTTTTAATAACACTAGCTGCTGACATTTATTAAGTGCTTAATGCACACTAATGTCACTATTGAGGTTCATCCCAGCGACACAGCTATGAGATGGGTGGAGTCAACTTAGAAAAGCAATGGACTGTGGAGAGAATCAGGCTGGAGTGTCCATCTCAAGCCCACCACCCATGGCCCTGGGAGTGTCAGTGAGTTATCTGACCTCTACAAGCCTTAATTTCCTCATCTGTAAAATTGGGGATTAAAAGAATTTACCTCAGAGATTTTTGTGAAGGTTTAGTAAGGCAAACGTGTAGAGCACTCAGTACGCCTGATAGTGAACACTCAGTACATGTTAGCTTTTAGTTTTCATATAAATATCCTTTCTCAAATTTCAACTAATTCATTTATTCAACAATTATTTACTGATTTCTTTTTATATGCCAGGCATATTTTTGGGTTTTGGGGAACAGAAGTGAATAAAATGTCCAAGATCACTATCCTCATGGGGTGGTGCTTATAGCCATAAAGTAAGCCCAAAAATATAAATATAAAGTGTATAAGATGGTGATAAATTCTATATAGAAAATAAAACAGAGAAGGATGAAAGCAAGTGCTGTATTTGGGAAGAGGATGCTATTGATATTTTGTATAGGATCATCAAGGAAATCCTCAATGACATATGCCCAGAGAACTGGAAGAAGTGAAGGAAAGAGTTATGCAGGTATCTGGGAAGACATTCTAGGCAAAGGGAGCAGCAGGTGCAAAGGTCCTGAGGTGGTGGCACACTTGGCATGTTGATAAACATCAAGGAGTCCACTTCAGGTGGAACAGAGTGAGTGAGGGAGTGGTAGGGGGGATGATGTCAGAGAGACAGTGGGTGGTCAGCTCATTTAGGGTTCTGAAGGTCCTAGTGGGGAGTTTGCCTTTAACTACTAGAGGGATCGGAAGACATTGGAGATTTTCAGACAAAGGAATAATGATGTGACTTACATTTTACAAGGATCGCTCTAGCTACTGTGTTGGAATAGACTTCAGGGGCCAGAGTTAAAAGTAACACTATTGAAATGGTCCAGGAACAAAAGAGTGGTTGCTTGAACCAGGGAGGTTTTGGTGGAGGTGGTAGAAAAGAGGTCCGATTCTGGACATAGATTGAAAGTAGAGTTGACAAGAGTCAAGGAGAACTCCAAGATTTGGGGGCTGAGCAAACGGAAAGGTGGAGTTGCTTATTGGGATGGGGAAGTTTGCGGGAGGACGTCGGAGCTGCGATCAAGAGTCTGGTTTCAGACATCCTAAGTTTGAGAAGCTTTTTAGAGACGTTTAAGTGGTGATGGTGAATAGAGAGTTGGATCTCTACGTCTAGAATTCAGGGGATAGGGTGGGGACTGGAGACTTAACTTTGGGAATGGTAAGTCATTGACTGAATCCATAGCTGAGGAGTCAGTGTAGATGGGGAAGAGGAGTGGTGTGAGGATGAGCCAGTGTTTGTCGAACACATGAACATCTGATAGGAAGGAGGACGAAGAAAGCCTGCTTCCTGAAGGCGCGTGAAAGAGAGAAAAGCAGTTATAGTCAACGCTGCTGACATATTGAGTGAGATGATGACTGAGGATTAACCATTAATAGGTCTGCAACATGGTGCACTCCATTTGACCTTCTGGAAGAAACAATGAAAAAAGCTGGATATCATATTTTAAAACCTTTTTGAATTCTCCATGAGCTGGTGAGGAAGCAAAGAATACTCAGGGAGAGAACCTCGTACCGTGGCAATGCTCTTGAGTAGGCAGTACGAGAAAGGTCTGGCTTGTAGGTGGAGGAGGCTTTATATCGAAGCTTGGACATGTCAACAGAAGTCACCGGAAGGAGGCAGCCTATCTGGGCGCACATGCAGGTGCTTGGAAAATAGTGGTGGGAGTGTGTGAAAGTGGGGGAGAGTGGAGTTTTGAGGAAAAAGGAAGTCTAAAATAATCTCCAGGGAATATCGTAGGCTTGCCTTCCATCACTGACCACCCGCTAGAGATTAGCAGTCGTGATCTTAAGGGAGCATGCCGGGGAAGCTGGGTGCTTTTCTCCAGTTATGTTCAGCTGCGTGGGCACAGGGTAGACCGGGTTTTGGCTGGTGGGTCAAAGTGAGAGGGGGTAAGGCAGGGAGGGGTGATGATGATGATGCCCCATGGAATCCACGTGGGTAAGGCCAGATAAGAGGGCGGGAGGAGGGTGAGGGAAGCTTAGAAATCAGAGCCTTCTGTTTTTCCACTTTGCCGGTGATTATAATCTATCTCCTCTAATAATTTGTATTTATCTCTACGTTCCCCAATTGCTTATAAGCCCACGTCTCATTCTTTGATGTTTCCAACATACTCTGTAGCAGTTTTTTCCTCCAAAGTAGGAAATCCATAACTGTCATTTGGTTTGCATTTTCATATTTTTCTTAGTCATTATATGTCAGTTGCATTATGTGAAATTTTATTGAAAACTCTTTTAAAAAGTCAGCTCCACATAAATATGTATAAGGAACTGTTCTGCTCCAAAACGCTACTTTTGATTATAGATATATCAGCACAGCTGAGGTAAATTAAACTTTTGACGATATGGTCAATTTTGTCAATTAAGTAGTTGGATGAAAAGAAATATTTTAATAAAGTATTTGGCCTGAACTATTTGATTTGAGCCGTGTACATTTAATCAAATTGACCTAACGCTTGCCAATTTTCCATTTTACTTTGAGGAAAGCCTAGAAGATGAAAAAAGGCAATCACCTTTTTCTTTTGAAAATAATATTTTTATAACAGTTATCAATTTGAAATTTTATTAAAGCTAGGCGTGTGTGTGTGTGTGTGTGTGTGTGTGTGTGTGTGTGTTTTGGTAAGGGGTTCGTGGGGTCAGGAATAGAACATGGAATGAAAAAAGTTAGGTCAGAGGTCGCTGATTGGCAAAGGAGGTCTAAAAATATCCTCTTGTGTGTGACTGCCTAACATTAAAGACTAACAACCAGGAGTGTAGCCTTGAGGTCAAGCAATACATGCCTTTCATCATGAGCTCTGTATTGTACACTTTCTCGTGTGCGGTGCTATGCTAGGTGCTAGGGCCATAGTAATTAAAACAGATAAACAGAAAGATAAGATTCTTGCTATCATGGGGTTCAGAATCCAATGGGGCTATAAATTAGAATCCCTGTAGAGAGAGAATGGGCAAATTCGGATAACTGACTAAATGTGGGGTGTTAGGAAGAGAGGGTTGTAGACAATCACACAGAAGCTTGATCCTGAGAAGATGCTGGCTTAACTTATGTCGGGAATCCGAGAGGACTGCAGAGTCTGGGGAAAGATGCTGATTTAGATGATGCGAGATTAGTTGAGAGGTCCGTACAGAGATTTGTATGGAAACGTCCAGTGGGAATTAGGTGAGAAGCCAGGACACATACATGCGGCTGCTGCAGTTTCTAGGTGGAGGGAAGGAAGGATGTGAGGAAGCAACAGGAAGGTTGGTGGGAGTGGTGAGTTAGGAGCCGGGCTGTAAAGAGAAGGATGTTATTGTCGCTGCATCCATGAACCAGTCAGTGCTAGTGTACTTTATGTCATTTTAGTTTTTGAATATGAGGTCTCTATTTTCATCACACAGCAGATTTGAAATTATACGGGAATGTACCAGGAAATAGAAATATGTTCTAAAGGTAGAATAGCTAGCTCTGAAAATGTCAGTTAAATCAAATTTCATTTCCAACACTTGAAAGATGAAATGCATATACCAACAGCAGTTTGTTTAGGGACAAGATCAGCGAGCTTTTCAAGTTTAACTGCATTTCTGTGTTTGGTTTATGTATTTGCTTTTCTCCCTGATGTTCCTGAAACATTGCTGGGGGACACTCACATTTTGTTAGCCAAGTTGATGTACTCTCAAAATCTGGCCTTCCTCGGACCTAGGGAATGTCTGCTGTACTGCCCAGCCCATCTTGTCTGCCTCTTTCCTTTTCATGTGGTACTTTTCGTCTCAAGGTTAATTCTTGTGGGAAGCGCAGGAGGGGAAATAGGAGGAGCCTTTTGCCTTCCTGAGACTTTGCTCGTGGACACCCCCTTCGCTCACTCGCCGCCTTTCCTTCTGTCTTCACCTCCCACCCTGCAGTTGGTCTCCTCCCCAGAGCTGGGAGAGGGGGGCGGTGCCGGGTCGTGAGTAGAAACCCAGGAGCCCCAGCAGTTCTCTTCCTGTTTGATTTCCCTCTCAGTATCTTGCCTACTTGCCAGCTGGTATTTCTGGCAATAGTCTGCTCATAATGGAAACGTAAAAAGTCCAGCCAGACCTATGTGCACGCTGCAAATCCTAACCTTTAAAACTTGCATATTGCTTAATCCTAGGAAGCATCGATTTTGGATCCTCTGTACTGCTTTCTATTCCTAAGGGATAGTTAGTATCCATTTTGGCTCTCTCGATTTGTTCCTCAAGTGTATTTTTATAAATGCCCTATTTAAAAAATTATTTCTCCGAAGTGTATCCCAGACAAAACCACACTAATTTTTAAAGCACATTTTTGGGGGCTTGCATAGCTGAATTGGTAAATAACCATTTAATTCCATTTGTGGTATCTTTAGAGCATTTTACTGTTCATTTTGCTTAGAAAATTCTTACAGCTTGGTACCATTCAGCTTTGATTAGAATGAGTTTTCTACCGATGTAGAAAGAAACAGCTTTGTCACCATCATCGAGAAAGTGAGATTCTGTTGGGAAGGGTAAAGTATGTCTTAGTGATCTTGCTTTCAGCACAATGGAAGAAACAGATTCACATCCGGTGTACTCGTCTGGTGCAGAATTTATTACCTAGAAGCCAAGAGAGAAGCACCTCACATTTACTCAGTTTTCATCCTCACTCCTATTTAGAGTTCTTTAGAAATAGACTCACTTCATTCTGAGGAGATGATATTGTTTTCCCAGACACTGAATTTAAAACAAACAAACAAACATTTTCAAGTTCCCTTGTTCTTAGGGATTTTTCCTCCCGCTTTCACGGGATGCTTTACACTGTTCATCTAAGAAGGAACTTGGACGAATTTGCTTCTTATGAGCAGCACAGAATAATTAGGCAATTACCCTTGCGTCTAGAATCCACTGGGGGGAAAAAGTGACAGAATTGCACAATGGGTTCATTATAAAACAGTGCAAAATAAAAACCTGAGCTTACCAGTTAAGTGGAAAACAGCTCAAAATGGACTGTAAGTGACTGCATGAAAGATGAAAGTAAAAATCATTTTCAGTAGAATGCCTTGGCTAGTCAATTGGGATCAGTGGTAATTGTTTCATTGAAAAGATGAGTTAATGAAAAAGGCAGTAAAACAGGGCAGTTATTAAAAATGATACAACTGTACCTTAAACATTTTATTTTATATTAAATATATAAATGCTCATTCAACAGTCCTTGGAGATAGCCCCATAGTGTTTTCTTTGATTTTGGTTGAACTGATTTGAATTCCTGCAGAAATCACACCCATGATCTATGATTTCTAATTTTGGTATCTTTAAGTGGAGCAGAACTTGAAGGATGTAAGCAATCTGAGTGCAGAATTCTTCTTGACTTTCTTGACATTTTCTCCTAATCTTCTGTGGTACAAGAACATATATCTTCAAAGGAGTATTTTTAGCCATTTGCCTTTATCAGGTTTTCTTCAAGCCATTCAATCTATTTTTTCATAGAAATAATGACTCTCTCTTTTGCAGTTATGCTTGTGACTTCAAAAATAATTAAATTACGTAATTAAAATAACAAGTACAACTGGTATAAACAAGATTGGGGGCCTGTGTTAGTAGGAACAGAACCCCATTGCATGGACGGTCTGTGAGGGCATCCCAGCCATGTGGTCAGCATCCGGTAGGCATCTATCACATTCCTCTGTACAACAGAAGAAATAAAAAATAGTTGGTTAATTCAATTATTTGGATCCATAGATATCAGTAAAATAAAAGGAATGACTTTTTTATTTTTAAGAAAACTTTTATTTCAGAAGTCTTAGATTTACAGAAAAGTTGCAAAGTTGGTAGTACATGGAGTTCCCATATACCCCACATCCAGTTTTCCCTTACTTAGCATCTCACATGAGTGTGGTACATTTGTTACAATTAATGAACTCATACTGATGCATTGTTATTAATCCAAGTCCATACTTTATTAAGCTTTCATTAGTTTTTACTAATGAAAAACTAATGAAATGTTCTTTTTCTTTTCAGGGATTTCATCCAGGATACCTCATGACATTTAGTAGTCATGTCTCCTTAGGCTTCTCTAGATTGTGACGGTTTTGCAAACTTTTCTTGCTTTCGATGGCCTTGACAGCTGTGAGGGGCACTGGTCAAATGTTTTGTAGAACGTTCCTCAGTTTGGTTTTGTCTGACATTTTCTTCACGTTTAGCCTGGGCTTAGGGGTTTTTGTGGGGAAGATCCCAGAGGTAAAGTACCATTCTCGTCACATCATACGAAGGGCACCTCTCAATACGATCAATATAATTTATCACTGTTGATGTTGACATTGATCACCTGAGTGAGGTAGTGCAGTCAAGTGTCTCCTCCGCTGCATTTGTGTGATTTTTATACTCGGATGGTTTGCTACAGAGAAATGAGAACATGTGCAGGTAGGTGAATTCTTTCAACCGTGTTCTCTTCATGATAGAGTTAGATAGTTTGGCCTCTTTATGAGGATTTTGTGAGTAGCTGAAAGAAATGCACTTAATGTCATCTTAGCACTCCTACTGAATTCCAGTTTCGCTGTCTTGTTTCATGTTTCTTGAGCTTTAGTATCTAACTGAGGGAAACACAGGCTCCAAAGATGTTTTTTTGGCAGTGGTTTGGAAGGAAAATGGAACACTTTGGTTGTACAGTTGTGCTTTTTCAGTTGCACGATTCAGGATTTCAAGCTCGACTAAATGTGCCATTCCTTGGTTCAGTTTTATTTGAATCTGTGGTTAATGTTTTCTTGCAACTTAAAAGTTTTCTCACAACTCTTGGGTGCATTTAGCAGAAATGTATTGCGTACTTGATAATCACCTTGCAACATATCAGTGGATGACCAAGGCCAATTAAGCATTGATAAGTCCATTGTCCAATTGTAAACCATCCCTATGATGGAAAGTGATTCCAATACGGTGTAGAGAAAAGTTTTGCACTATTGGCCCAAGCTGCAACCACGACCTCTCATTTCTCATGCTTCACAGAAGAAGTTGCACAAAACCTGAGGAACAATCTTTTAATAAAGAATCAGACGCCTACACTATGCTAATCTATTGGAAACATTTTAATATAGAACACAAAGAGATCTCTAAACCTCAGAGACCATCTGTTGCCTTTTGTGGGCCTGGAGATTGTGAGGATGTTACACAAACTTCCTTTTACCCAGAGTTATATGGTGAGAATGTGAAAACTTTTCATTTTAGAATTGAAATTCATCTACCTTTCTTAAATAATAACGGTTTTCTAACTCTCAGAAAAGAACAGAAACACTGGTCCTGGCACTTTAAACTTAATCCTACGTTATCAATGTGAAAGGAAAATAAGGCTGAGGTCAATTCTCTTCAAGGTTTAATCTCCTGTAGCCCCAAAGGACTTTATTTTTCAACTTAATCTTGGCTGAATACAGAATGTATGCACCTGTTTTCCCAATATCTACACCACGTGGACAACCTCAGTGTGGACTTAATAACCTTGAGCAGATGAATGATGTGAACAGCTTACTGACCATTCAGACGTTATCTTACCGTCCTATGTTGTTGTCTTGGTTCTTTGCCTATTGCCAGGGTATTTGCTTCCACTGATACCATAGTATGAAATGACACATTTTGGAAAGAAGCAGCATGGCACTGTGAAAACACCTTTGGAAGGGAAATCCTAAGACATTGGTTTTACAGTTCCCTCTGTCACTTCTCATTCTAAGATCTAAAGATCCTAACCTTTGACCTGTAGTTGCCTGGGCGAGATTGAGGGGACAATTATAACTGCTTTGCTTATCTTTAGGAAGGTAGTTTTAGGATCCAGTGGATGCTAATTGTGCAAATGCATTATAAACCACACAGTGCTGGAAAATCAAAGGAAAAGAAAGAATGGGAGTCTGCTAAATGGCAAGGGAAAGTCTACAGGAATCCTTTCTACCTACACCACTATTAGGTATCACAGTGCAGGGTGTGGTGAAGACCTGTGCTGTTAAAAAAAAGTGGACCTGAGGGACAGAGAAGAGAGTGAATTTATCCATAGTGTTGAGAACATCCCCATGCCTGAAGCTTAGATTACAAATGTACTTCAGCGGCATCAGAATTATGAGAATTACAGTTAGTTGTTTGACAAAAACCTGATGACAATAATCATGATGATTAAGAATCCACTATAGAAATTGGAAGGTGGACAACAGGACTTTTAAGGTTCTTCCTGGTTTTGAAATCCTCTGGATGGCCACTTACAATGATCCAACCAATGACTTAAGCTGAAGTGAACCATAGACCAATGGGGGAAAAACAAATAAAAATAAATATTTTAAAATATTTTGAATAATATGCTTTCACATCTAAATAACTTCAGCTTTTAAGATGAGAACATTAATGGAGAGCTCACTGTGTGCCAGCCGTTGTTCTCAGTGCCAACCTAATTCAGTAATCCTCACAGCCACCCAATGAGGTAGATGAGGAAACCAAGACACAAAGAGAAGGAATGACTTGACTGAGGTCATGCAGCTGGTTCTGGGGAACCAGGACTTGGACAGAGGCCATTGAACTATAAATATTAAACAAAAATGAAATTGGGAAGACGTCACTAATAGACTCGGGACAAAATAGCTATTTGGGCAATTGGGAAAATAGTGGAAATAAAAAAGGAAGAGGGGCTAACCAATTGACAATTCAGAACCAGTAACTACTTAAATGTTCAAAGACAAATGACAGAATATAAGACAAGAGAATGCCATGGTATAAAAGGAAACATCCTGGAAATTAATATTTGGAATG
This sequence comes from Delphinapterus leucas, assembly GCF_059928025.1. Taxonomy (NCBI): domain Eukaryota; kingdom Metazoa; phylum Chordata; class Mammalia; order Artiodactyla; family Monodontidae; genus Delphinapterus; species Delphinapterus leucas. Next base: position 9,277,334 of record NC_143146.1, read on the forward strand.
TATTTATTTTTAAAGTTAATATTAGGTAGTGAATGGCAAATATTTAAACATTTTTTAAATAAGGCCATTCCAGTAGTTATCCTAATCATATTCAGGATATGTAGTTTTGTTTTGTTTTGTCTTTTAAATCTGTTTCTGAGGAAAGACGAGTGGAACACAAAGTTTAAGTCGTGGAGAAAAGGGCTTATTATTTTAAGTTTAATTCTTAATAGGAAAGGCATGTGATCATATTGAGTAAATATACTTTCTCACTGGCTTCAGTACTTTAGTTCATAACCAGACCATAACTTTATGTCATAAGATTTTGACTAAAGGAACCATTTGTGTTATGATAACATAAAAATCGCTATGTTCCATTTGTTAAGAATTCTGTTTCCTGGTATTGTAGATGTTGTTTATTTATTTCATACTTCAGGTTTCTACTTCTGCATTTCCCTCCCTGAATACTCATGAAAGATTGCTGCACCTGTGACACGTTGCATGATTATTTCCCTCCTCTGTGTGCTCAATTTGTATATTATTGTATCATGACATTTTGAATCAAGAGCTGCTAGTTCCAAGCTGCCGTCAGCAGCCGATGCCCGAAATATTCATTGTAACACTTCTCAGCATGCGAGAGCACTTCAAATCACAGAGGTGGAATTTCCAGGCGTTATTCTTTTCTTTGTTGCATATTATACAGCAGAAAGAATGCAAGACAAAGGGAGATTTATTAGAAAATAATGCCACGGGAAAATGTTGTAAAACATGCGAGTCACCGTTCGTGAAGGTCGTGAAATTCAGTACTGCTTTAGAGATACCGTCTCCGAGGCCTGCTCCCCTTTCTTTCTCTTTTCTCAGACGGTTTTCAAGTGGCGTGTTTTTGCAGTCTTTGATTACATTAAAGTGCAGACTATTTACACATCTGGAAGTAAGCAACACCCTCAGCAGAGAACCAGGAAATGAGATGTGGAGCTGACGTTTGCCTCAGAGGTGGCCCCTTTATGTTAACACGCCGGTCAAGACAAATGTAGTCCTCGTGGTAGGACCAGGGCAATGGCAGGCAAGGGAGGCTTTCTTCTCTAAAGAAGAACAATTAAAAAACAAATTCAGTAAGTGAGGTTTGTCATTTCCTAAAATTGAGAGTGCTGAGCCTGCAACCACCAGCAAATTTCTAATACATTAATTCATTTTGCAAAGTGAATGCTGAGACCTGGTAGCCAACTGACAAGATGCCAGAAAATGTCACGGCAGAGAGGAGAGGGCCTTCAGTGGCATTTTTGGATACCTGACCTCCATCTGTCACCATCTTCTGGAGGAATAAACACGGAGCCTGTTGATTGGGGAGTGAAGGGGAGATGGTTACCAGAGATGGAAAAGTGGGGTTAGTGAGGGGACTGCAATTTGTGGATTCTTTTTCTACTGCCTGAAAAACTGGGGGCTAATAATCTTCCCTCCCTTCGTGTCTGATTCTGGAGAGACTGTGAACAAAGGGCTGTGGAGGAGGGCATGTGTAGTTTTCATCTTAGCCTGTGAATACGTATCAAGTGCTCCCTTATCTCTGGTTTCTGCACAATGTCTAACAAAGAGGGCCAAGTGCCACACATGTCACTGGAAATTAACCAGCGCCATTGCTCTGGTCTACTGCACTCAGAAGAGGTGCCATGCCCAGACCACCCCTTGGCTCTCATTGTTGTCTTCTGCTTTACCTGCCCTGCCCTTCTTTACACAGATTGAATCCATATTTTAAAAAATGTATTCATATAGAGATGTCTTATATCCTGCTGCGTGTCAAGCCCATTGTTTTAGGTGAAGTGATTTCTTTTGTCTGGTACATAAGGTTTTGTTAACTTTTGACTTGGAAATCACAAACTCTTACCAAAGCCTTAAAGGAAAAGCTAAGAATTAATGTTTATTGAATACTTAGTGTCTGATATCATAGTAAACACTTTATATATGAAAGCCTAGAACAAACTGATGTGCATGTCTTTTAAAAAAATAATAATCTACTCTTATCTGAGGAACCGGTTTAGGATACTGATCTCACATTTTCCTGTTGTATTTGAAATTCTGGAAGATAATAACATGAAAGACTTACCGTCAAGAAGAATAATACATTTAAATCTCCTGCTTTGAAAATGGTCATAAATTTCCATATTTATTTTGCTCTGGAGTGTATATTGTGAAATGTTTGGCAGGTAAGATTTGACTTCTTTTAAACCCCATGAGTTCTGCCAATTCATTTAAATTCGTAAAAGCAGTCCTTTTATTAACAACAACAACAAAGCCCCACAAGGCTTAGGCTTTCCTAGGTGGAGTATGATCAAGCCATTTTCAGAAATCTGTCAGCACGTTTCGGATGTGACAACAGACTTCTGAATGGGAAGGCTAGTTCAGTATTGACCACTGATTCATGGTAAAAAATTAAATGCAAGCCAGAAGGAGGAATCTGCACCGGCTCTGGTCAGCTGGCCATTCTGCAGCTGTTGGGATTGGGGAAAAGGGGATCCAGGATCACCAGCCAGACTGGCTCTAACTCAGGTAACTGGAGAGTCAGCATTAATGTGCTGACTCATTGCAGTGACTCTGAAGCATTTCTCTCTTTTAAGTGCTTCCACATGTGTGCAGAGAGAAGGCTGAGTGGATGTCATATGGGCAAGTAGGAGGGGATCCTGGGGTCTTTCAGTCCCATTCGTGGTGGTCAGAACCAGAGGAGGGGAGGTCACCTGCTGAATCTGTCCAGCTGCACCGTAGCTGCTAGTTTCTGAGCTCTGTCTTTTTTGTCAGCTTCATTTTTAGTATCTCATCCATCTTATTCAGATCAAGTCCTTGAAGTTCTTACTCAGTTTTCCCAGTGTAGCTTGACAGCATGTAGGACTCTTAGCTCCGTGCATAATTACCTGGTTCTAAAAAGCTTTATTTATCAGTCCATCTATTTTAATTTATGTTTGTGAATTTATTTACTTTGGTGAATAGATAAAAATTTCTTGAGACAGGGAAGAAATAAAACTCCACTAGGCTTGTGTTAGTACTGCTGTGAAATCTTCCACACATTTTTTCTCCCAAACTTTCTGAACACACTAGCAAGTTCCTCTCTCTGTGTTCCACTGAGATCTTTAAATACACTTTCTCTGCTCTAAAAGTAAGGATCAAGCCAAGTGTATAAAATCCCCAGGGTGGTATCTGAAATCTGTAAACTTCAAAAGAAGAAAATGCTTAATATTAACTTTTAAATGATAGCTTACATAGGAAAGAAGATAATTCATAATGTTATTTTGAGTTATTGGGTAGTTAAATAATTTCAACAGTTTGTAGCTAAAAAGTTAGAGAATCTATATCAATTACTCTTTTTAGCAAAAGCATCTTTTTAGTACTTTTAGGGTCATGAACAAGAAAATATGCTGCTTACTGAAAAAAGACTATTGCTCAGTTTTAGTGTACGCTTTGTTTTGATTATTAGTGTTTTTGTGTGAAAGTGATACAAAGTGAAAAAGAATAATGTTATTTTTAAAAATGTTGTTGGTTAAATAACTTATATTTGAATTCTGCAACATTTTAGGTTCCGCTGAGGGAAAATTATAAACTATCAATACATAAGCTTGCATAGGCACATAGAGCAGGTTTCACTAAGACAGGGTGGCTCTCTGCTGCTGCTGCATCATCTCTGGGGCACAGTGGCTCCAGCAAGGGCTGGTGATGATGGCATAGGATGAAAACGATGTGATTTAAAGGTAGGATGTGGAGGAACAAGGCAGTAAAACTGCTAGGCGAGGGTGACAGTGGCCTTAGACCTAGCTCAGGGTTGTCCCCTATCACTCACCCTAGACAGAAGTTCAAGGCTACAGCCAAGTCTTGTGTATGCAGAGGAGCATCATGCTACATTGAGGCCGGGCTCAGGCACAGCACTAGAATTTAATGGAAAAGTTGGTAATTGGCACCAGAACAAAGTAGATCAGGTCCAGAGAGCCAAAGATGTGTGGTTCCTCTGAACCTTAGAGGTTGGTGACTGCTGCATCCAGAAGCTGGCCTGGAAAGGGAGCAGCTGTGACAGTTTGGACAATGAGCCGTGCAGCTAATTACCTTTCGACTTATTTAACCGAGCTTCGCTTTGACAACTCAGTCACTTTCGAAATATGCTGAACTTAATGGAGATGACTTAACCCTGTGAGGCTGGCATATTTTGGCCTCACTAGAGTCTTAGAGAAAGAGAGAGGAAAAAAAGGGTGCCAATAAATTTGCTTACCATAAATAAGATAATCACAGTGTTATGAGAACCATAAGTTATTCAGCAGTGAATAATTTAATAAACATGTGTTAGGCACCAGCAGTGTCCAGAGAACTGTGCAAGGCCTGAAATGTGTCGGCAGATGAAAAGGGGATGCAGAATCTGTGCTTGTGGATTTTATGGTCAGAAGCAGAGGTCAGCAAAGTATGACCCATCACCAAGTGCTTTTGTAAGGAGAGCAAGCTAAGACTGAAAAAAAAATCTAAAGAAGACTAATATTTTGTGGTACATGAAAAATTATATGAAATTCAAATTTGGGCATACAGATATAGAAATATAGTTCTGTTGGAACATAGTCACACTCATTCAATTACCTGTTGCCTATGGCTGTTTTCACATTATAATGGCCAACCTGAGTAATTAGAGACCTTTTGGTCCATAAAACCTAAAATATTTAGTATCTGACTCTTTCCCCAAAACGTTTGTCAATGGGTTTTCTAGTGGGGTAGAAAGACATGCATCAGATTATCACACCATTAAAATACACACGTGGTAAGTGCTGGGTAGGAAAGGTGTATAAATATATGTGAACTTGTATAATGGGACCTAGAAATGTAATGATGGTAAAGCAGACCCACGGTGGCTTTAATACATTCATCACTTTTTAAAAAAATTTTATTTATTTTTGGCTGTGTTGGGTCTTCGTTGCGGTGCGTGGGCTTCTCATTGCGGTGGCTTCTCGTCGCGGAGCACAGGCTCTAGGCGCACAGGCTTCTGTGGTTGCAGCACGCAGGCTCAGTAGTTGTGGCTTGCGGGCTCTAGGTCACAGGCTCAGTAGTCGTGGCACATGGACTTAGTTACTCTGCCGCGTGTGGGATCCTCCCGGACCAGGGCTCGAACCCATGTCCCCTGCGTTGGCAGGTGGACTCTCAACCACTGCGCCACCAGGGAAGTCCCCATTCATCACTTTATGTTAAATTATTTACAGGGCTCACAAGAGACCACACCGAAGGAGTGATAAACAAATTGTAATCGGTAACATAATTCTAGTAATACTAAGTGTTTAGGGGTTTCTGACTGAATACCTTCCAATCTGGTGTTGCAGGTTTGTAAGGCAAAAGGGCCAGAAATATTGAATAAGTTTAATAACAACATCCTGTAATTCTCAGGCCTTCACTGGCTACCCTTGGCACTTACTGGTACTGCAACTGAAAAAGAAAACCGACAAATTCACAGTATATTGAGAAAAATGTTGAAGGATAGTTACTTTTAAAAAAGAGAAAAGACAGCACCTGTTCATGTGTATGAAATGATGGAAATATATTGTGCTCCATAAATGGGCCAGAGGCGCTTATTTTTGTGTGATGAGGAGACTATTAAAAATTTATGAGAATAATACTTTTCTTCTGAAGGATTCAGAGTGTTTTTGTTCTAGTTCCCTGGATGTTATTATGGAATAGTAAACAAACAAACAAAAACCTACGTAAATATCTTAGTCTGCATTTAGAATGAATACGAAGCTGAATCAGTTGAATTCATCTTTGAACTTTGAATCAGCTTTCCCGTTAATTACTGAGAATTTGGGGATACGTGAGAATAAGGCTGTTCCCCCAGTTTTGGTAGATTGTTTTTGTAAGTTCACGATAGGCTTTAGTTTGCAGGCTTCTATGAACACAGATCACCTTATCAGTCTTTCCTGATCGCAACTGAGAGAAAAAAGCTACATAAAGTAAAATCATTGTTCCAGAGTGGTACTGATAGAAAAAAAAAATGCTAGGGTAACATAGAAGAGCCTTTGAATTGTTAGATTCTTAGACAGATTCAACTTCAAAGGCTACTTTATTCTCTGATGCAAAGGTGTTTTTTTTTTTTATCATCCATCCTCAAAAGATTTTAGTTCATTTGTGTGGCTTCAAGAGATTCTCATTTATTCATTGATCCAACAATTATCGAGTGCCCACAGTGTGCCAGGCATTGTGCCTGATAGGCACGGAATAACAGGACGATTAAAGTGAGTTCCCAGCATGTTCAAGTGCAAAAAGGTAAAAAGTGGAACTCCAGTGGCCAAGGAATCATCCTCCCAAAGATAAATTTTTGTCATGGGTTGAGCGGTCTAATAGCAGAAGGGCAGGGAGTGCTATTTTATGCATGCCAACAATCATTTAACAAGTCTCTTATTTTTAAAAATTCCATTTGATGAATTTTCATATGTTTTCTAGAGCCATTTATGTTAAGAGCCAGAAGATTTTAAAAATTAAACATTCAGTGTTAGACATTTGATCAACTGAGATATTTTCTCATGATAGAGATATAAATTATGTGATCTGCTCTACAGTTCTGGTCTGAAATGTAAATAAAAACAAGTAGAAAACATTTGTTGGGGGAGAAGAAAAAGAAGATATGGCATTATATACATCAATATAGATGTTTTCACAAAGAATTACCAAAAGATTTGCAGGTCTACCTTTTAAACAGTTTCTATGAAATTGAGATGTTAATAGTTGTTATATCCCAAATAACGTTATAAACCAAGGCTCCTTCACATTTACCTTCACACTCTTAGCCTAACACCAGACAGAGCACATGCACCTGTGTTGCTGCCTACATATGCAACATTTTCAGAAAGGTCCAAACAAAACAAAAATATATTTATGATAGGGACTTGGCAGCCTGGAGTTAGAAGCCTTCTTCCTGATTGCTATCACTATCGAAACTCAGATTTCTCTCTTGTTGTCAACTGTGTTTCAGAAAGAGGGAAAGCTTACCGAACAAAAGGTATGCCATACATCCTCGCTTGAAGGAAGGAAGAAAATATTTGCCTTCTCTAGAAATGAATCCCAGGGATTGTGTTCATAGTGTGGCTTTTATGGAATTACACAAAGCACCTTAGGTACATATTGTTAAATGTTATTTATTTAAAAGAACAAGCACTGATTATATTCATAATCGTTTTTCATACTACTGCAAAAGATTTCTGACTCAACGGTGAAGTAATTAATCAATAAAGATTTATTGAGCACTTTTTGTGCTCCAGAAATGAATAGGTTAGTGGAAGAAGTAGGGTAACACATAAATTATGATATTCATTGGTACCTTCATTAAGCAAATGTCCATTAGGCGTTTTGTACAAACAAACCTCGCGCATTATGAGTGATAGGGAGAAGTGACGCTACACTACATGGTCTTTGGTCACAGGGGTATGTTGTCATGCAGAAGACCAAAACATATCAGTGAAATGGCTGACTGAGTGTAACATACAGTTAATAGATACAGTGGCTATTTAAGCCTTTAAAAGGAAAAGGGGGAAGAAGAACTTAATCAGCTCCTGTGTGATGGGGAAGGTTTGAGCAGCAGGAAATTTCTTTCAAGGGAAGGCAGATGAACAGTGGTAGGGAGAATAGAATAAGCAAAGACGGTGCAGGGAGTAAATGCTCACAATGCATTCAGGAGAGAGGATGTAAACACATCTGAATATTCAACAACTGTCTAGGATTCCAGGCCCCTTACATTAAAACATCTGTGGATGAGATTACTTAACTCCATCTAAGAGGTTGGAGCCTGCCCTATACAATGAGACCAATTTTGCCCTCAGTAAGAGCATGTTCTAAGAACCAAGGGTTCAGGGTGGTTTTCCTTCCTTCTGCAGCTGTGTTACTTTGAACCCTGTTCCAGGAAGAATACTCTCTCCTTGGTCCTTGTTACCAACACCTTGCCTTGTATCACAATTCTGCAACTACAGTTCCGTTTGCCTTGAAGTATCTGCCTTGGCTTCATGTCCTATGTAACTGGCTGTTGTAATGCAGGGCAAATTACTTACCCTCTCTTTTCCTCCATTTTGTCATTTGTAAATTGGAATAAAAACAGTTCCTACCTCATTAGAATTTATGTATTAAGAACATTTAGAACAGTGCCTGGAACTTACTAAGCACTATAAAAGTACAGAAAACTGTCAAAGTATTATGTTGGCTTGTTTACAAAGATTTGGCTTATCTATTCCCTGACTAAATAGAGATCTGAAAGAGTGGGGAATTTGTGAAGGAGATCATCAGAAATACTGGAATGTGGTGTACTCTCATAGTGACAAAATAGAGGAAAACTCAGGGCAAAGATTGTGTGATATTAATTCTTAGTGTAACAACCCAGGTTATTAGGAACCAGGTTTATTATTGATGTGATAAAAATGCCAACTAACATTTATCGCACCAATTCTTAGTTCCTCCTGTTTTTAGAAATGCACGTATATAAATCATTCCAAGGAGGTTACTTTTCTAGGCTTTTTATTATCTTCAGAAAACAGCTACCATGAATATATTTCATATAACATACACAAACACAACGTGAAAGTTCTTCTTAATGAAGTAGTGACATGGCGCTTGAAGCAGCATTCATAACCAAAAGCATAGTTTTAATCTGGGTACCAAGAACATTCATCAAATCACCAAAGGGATTATTATGGAGTTATGAATATTATCTTTGTTCTATGAATAATTTCCTCTGCCATCAGGAGGGTATAAGTTTGTAGTAATTTTTAAATGAATAAACGTGTTTAATTTTATGGTCCTCCAAGATTTATTTTCTTTTTTTCTTTCTTTCATGCCTTTGGTGACTCTCCCTGCCTTTTTTGCAAAATATGTGATATATACAGTTCAAACAAAATGGTCTCACACACACACACACACACACACACACGCACACACAGCTAAAGACCTATAAACATTGTTTGCAATAGAAACAATATTTGTATTAATTATTTAGGGTCTTCCACACTCATCAGTTGGTAGGAAATGTCATTAAAATTTTTAAAATAGGATTGTTTGCATTTAAACAATGAATCGGCATTTGTGTTTGAAATCTCCATTGAAATGCTTTAGTTTTATGTTTCTGTTATTTTATAGCTGATGCACAAACTCACACGGGGACCTGTACTTGTAATCAATGCATAGGTATGTATTTAATCTAAAAAATTCACATTAAAATTAACACAGAAACTTAACTTCTTAAAATTTTAAAGGAGAAAAATACCTTACAGAGCATCTAGTCTAATTCCATTTTTAAAATGAGGAATTGTAATGAGAGGTAGCTGCACGGTTTATCCTCCTATTGTTCATATTATGCAGGGTTAAGCTTTAGCCAAAGTATAGATTACTGAAGTGTTTTTTTTTTTTCCTTAGGACTTTGCCGTATTTATCGTTAGTACGTTCCTCCCTTCTCCAGCAACCCTCAGTCATTACCTTACGTTGACAAATTTTATTGAGGATTTACATTTTATAGACTCCTTCATGGAGGTGATGATTAGATCAAGACAATCTTAGAAAGTTTTGTGATTGTTCTTTGTAAAAGAGTTAAGATTTGGAGACTCTCGGGTGGGCTACCTGAAATATATTTTTGTGTGTACAAGAGCTGTTTCCTAGAGTTTGAGATTCTACCAGGATATCATCTTGTTTCCGAGTACTGCTCTGTCATTGGAAAAGGAAAAAGCAAAATTGACCGCAGTGTTTCCTGAAGCTCCAGTGCCAGGACTGTTTCTGTAGCACCTCTTTACCCTTCACTGTTTTTTGGTCATAGAAACAGAATGTTAAAGACCATCTAGTTACACCCACTTTAAGCATGTAAAAGTATCAACAACTCTTGACTATCTTCCGGTGTTTTATACGCATGATTATTCTATTTAAACCAGTTAAATAATACTGCAGTGTGCATGTATTATCTTCAATTTACAGTGGAAAAATTGAGACTTGAAAAGTTTATTGACCCACCCAAGTTTACACTGTCAGTGAGTGGCATTCTGAAATTAAGGATTAGGAAATAAAATAAATGACTTAATGTCACTTAATGTCTCCCTTATGAATATATGCATTAGAGAAAAGTAACTTTCAGTGTAGAATGGTTGAAGTGGATAATGAGTTCAGAGATATATTTCAATGTAAATCTTTGAAAAAACTTATATTTCCTAAGAATGGTTGGAATCCACACTAAATCTGAAGGATATGGAAAAATAAAACTTACGGCAAAGTGTTGTTTTTCAGTGTGAACTTTTGGATAATGCGAGTAAGCACTTCCTTCTAGTTTGCTTAATATATGTCCCCTATAATTTCATTCACATTCATCAGGCCTCACCATTCACATTCAACATGTCACCACATGGGTTCTGTAGATATTGTAGCAGAGGTTGCTAGTAATTCTCCTCTCTCCATTCTCACCTTCTTTTACAGCAGTATATATTCTAGCTGAGCGCTGGGCCATGACTTTAAAGACTATACTTCCCAGCCTCCCTTGCAGGTAGCTGTGTCATATGATCAAGCCATACCCAACAGGATATGAGTGAAAATAGTGTGAATAATTTTCAGGGAATTTGCTTAAAATAGAAGTTGTAGTATGTCCACTTTTCTTTTCTCCATTGGATGGAACATGAGTGTGAGGGTTGGAGCTGGAGCAGTCATCTTAGGATATGAAATATTGCCTGTTGAGGACTGCAGAGCAACATGGTAGAAGGAGCCTGGTCCCTCACATCTTGGAACCACCATGTCCACTTTGGACTGACTGCTTATCTCTCTCAAAGAGATCAACTTCTATCTAGAAGCCACTGCACATTTTTACATTGACAAGCCATATCCTAACCTTTTCAGATACTAATAAGTATGACTTGAGAGAAGGGATCCATAGACAAAAATTTACATAAACAAAGCTAGAAAGGTTTTTTTTTTAAAAATTTTAGGACTTTTCAGAGCTCTTATTGGATGAGTGTTAGGGGTGAATCTCAAAAAGGAATTATGCAGTATTTCTAATTTTTTCATTGTGAAAATAATGTTTTAAATGGGACATCCTATGGATGTGGACTGCATTTTGAGAACTGCAACTTTAGGAAGCTCTTAGTGGCTAAGCTTAAGGTAAATGCTGAGGGTAGAACTTTGAGGGTAGAAGTAGGCACGAGGAAGTTTTGGTGTAGAGAGCCATTCAATTCAACATATTATTAGGGAACACCAAGAGTTGTGGAGATAGAGACACATTACTTTAGAAGGAAAATGAAATCAGTTATTATTGGAAGCACTATGATAACTATAACTATGACGTTAAGATAGATGAAATAATTTCTAAATAAGAGATGGCTCGGGTTGCTTATGTGATGAGCTATAATGAGAGAGGGATACACTCAGGACCAAGATTGGGATCCCTGATGTCTGCTGAATTTATATATGTGGAGCTTATTGGTCATCATATGGCTGGAAGAAGTTATAGTGTTTGCGTGCAAATGTACGATTTCGTTTCTTATTGTAGTTGTGAGAAATACCTGGTGGAGGAAGGATAAATCCTGGCCAGGTCATCCCTTGTTGCCTCCACTGGTTGAGACATACAGACCCTGAGATATTTGGAGAGACATCTCCAAATATTTGGATGGATGTGTGCCGCCTGCTTTTGGGAGTAGAGGTTTGAAGCTCAGAGAGGTGAGAAATCTTGGAGAAGTAGATTTGGAAGTCATTTTCAGTGACAGTTGAAGCATGGAGTATGTGTGAAATAAAAAGAAAAAACACAGGATAGGACTTGGGAAACAAAGCATTTAAGGCACTGGTGGAGGAAGGAGAGCTGTAGAATGACTGAGAAGTTAGGATCAGAGTAATAATGTGATGAATAGGAAAAACAGAGTCAGGGATTCCAACAAGGGAAGATTGTTAGTTTGGATAACTAGGAGGCTGTTGAAGACCATGGTGGAGTCGATCAGGTTGGAGAAGTAGGGGTGGGGGTTTGATTGCTCTGCTTTGAGGAATGGATGACCGTGAGGAGGGAGATGAGGTGGGGCCAGAACGTGCTAGAATGCAGACAGGACACATTCTACTCTGCTGGGCTGCTGAACAGAGTTTTCCTGGGGAGGGTCACTCTGGCTTCCTCTTCACTGGACATTCTAGCTCCATAAAAGCTTCAAGGAGCAGTGACAGCACAGGCCACTGGGCGGCACTTACTATCTTCTGAGCCCACTCAGAGCCTGCATCCAGGAAACTCAGTTTTGATGCTACTCTATTTATAACCAATAAAAGGAATGTCTTACTTTTCATCAAAACAATGACCTGACTTCATTTAGAATGCATTTAAAATTACTTTTATTTACCTTTGTGAAAATATCACTCTTGAAAGCTCAAGCATTTGGAAAAAAAATAGAAACCCATAGCAAAAATAGACGAAATCCAAATTCAGTTCCCCAAGCACCTTGGAAAGTGCCTCTTTGTTCTGTTTCTTTTATGCCTGTTGACTGGAGATTACTTCTATTCATTCATGTAACCCTGGTGTTAGGTCCCTTTGGAATTTACATAGAGTTGACTCAAACTCCCAACTCCATTTTCTGAAGGAAGCTCAACATACTCCCCACAATTTCTGCTACTTCCCAGGGACTCATGTTCTCATTTCCACCCCTAAAGCTGTTTTCATATTTCTGCTGACTCTAAATCTCATTTTTATCTCAGTGCCTGGAGCTATTCTTATTTCTCTGTCCATGTATATTCAAAAGTGAAACCAAGGGACTTTCCTGGTGGTGCAGTGGTTAAGAATCCGCCTGCCAATGCAGGGGACACAGGTTCGAACCCTGGTCCAGGAAGATTCCCACATGCCGCGGAGGAACTAAGCCCATCCACCACAACTACCGAGCCCGTGTGCCATAACTACTGAAGCCCGTGCGCTTAGAGCCCATGCTCTGCAACAAGAGAAGCCACTGCAATGAGAAGCCCACGCACCGCAACGAACAGTAGCCCCCTCTCACTGCAACTAGAGAAAGCCCACGCTGAGCAACAAAGACCTAACTCAGCCAAAAATAAATAAATTTATTAAAAAAAGAAAAGTGAAATCAAAAGCACCATTCAAAGAATGCGTTGGTGTGTAATGGCTTTACTGAAGGTTTGCAGTGATGAAGGTAGTTTACCTCGAAGAACCAAACTCTGACTTGGTTAATAACTGAATGCCCTGACTTCCCTGCCACTTGGAATTTTTTTACCGACCTCCGTTTCTGCATGATCAAACCTTCTATTAAGTTGCTGTCTGCTGTCCCATCCACTCTCACTGATGACTTGCCTTCTTTCCTCTCTAGATGCCTCCTCCACCCTCCAGATCTTGTTAACATTTTATGGAGCAGTCAAGCTATGACTTGCTTTTGCTGTTTTCCCATAAAGCATTCCCCTTGGGTCACACTTCCCTGTGTAAAGCAGTCTATCCAGGTATTTTTCCTAAACAAAGATAGTTCTCTCCTTTAGGGGAACTCTGGTGCCAGCTGTTAAAATGACATTTTTTCAACATGCTGCATAATTTTAAAAAGATAAATATGTTATTTATTCTTCAGTGGCTGACGTTTGTGGATACTGCTGAAATAATTGCGTATTTTCCCTGCAGCCTGTGGTCTAAGTAGGGACTGTTATTTGAACAGAGTGAATAAAAGAAATAATCATAATTATTTAATATGTCCAGACCTGCATCCACAGTATACTCATAATATGCTTGTAATTGTTATTTACCATATGGAGAGCTTCCTCCCTGATATGTTAAATCATGCACAGAGTACTGCTTTAGGCCTGGCCCCTGAGCAGTGTGTCTCCAGATCACTCTGTCTACAGTAAGATGTAAACTCTGTAAACAATGAGCATAAATTTGGGAACAGACTCTGAAGGCATCCTGTGCATTTAGTGGGATAAAGGATGACTGGATATTTTCCAGGGGAGCCTAGGTACATTTCAAATGGAGTTCCTAAAGGATTTTATTCTGAATGAGATGTTAATAGTTATATCATAAACGCTTAGATTTTAAACTGTGTTGTTTCTGAGAAGGCTTTTATTTTTATTTATTTGCTTTTTTGAAGTGAGCAAGGCAGAGCAGAGTAAACAGTTACTTAATATGCATTAGCCTCTGTGCCAGCTGCTTTATATTGGCATTCGATTTCATCCTCACAATAACTCTGCGAGAGAGGTTAACATCACTGTTTTCAGATTAGAAATGGGGCACTTAGAGAGGTAAGTATCTCTCCTACGGTTGCATCCAGAGAAGAGTAGAGTTAGGATTCAACTCGGGTCCAACTCACCATGACAGTTCAGAATATGGAAATCACAACTCTCCATTACTCACTTCTTGAACTTAACGACTTTGTATTCCTATTCTTCTCTCAAAAAACATGAGCACGGCACTGTGTAATTCTACAAGAGGAGGGGTAAGACAAATGTCATTTGTAGGAAGAATAAAGCTGTCTCAGTGAAGGAGTTGAGTCACTGGGACAGTTTTCCTTTGTATTTTTTTCCCTTAAAATTGTTCGTTATCCAAATACATTAATATTCCTAAAGTGCTCTTTTTAAAAATGGGAAATATATTAAAATAGCATGCTTATTAAACACATGATCTTGTTCTTTAGGCAGATGGTATACTTACACAATTCAGAGCAGGGACCAGGGACTCTGGGTTTCGATGCTTGATCCATCCTGTGTTAGCTGTGTGACCTTAGAAAAATTAGAGGGTTTTCTCCGTGGTTTTCTCTTTCTTAGTTTCCCTTTCTCCTTAAAGATGGTAAAATATAAGAATAATTCTATCTTGTAGTTATTGTGAAGGTTAAAATGTGCAAATATATGGAAAGTGCTTAGAAGAGTGTTTGGTATACAGTAAGGGATCAATAAGTTTGTTATTATTAGTATTATAAGTTGATGAGGAATGATAGACAATAGTAATAAAGACATTCATATAAGACATAACTCACAGTTGGAACATTAAGAAGAAAACTCTGGCAACTGAACTGATTAAATATAACATGTACATTTTGTTAAAATATTGCTAATTGTAGTGTTACTTTAATAACCAAAAGGTGGAAATAACCTGAACCTCCAACAATAGAGAGATTAAGCTTATATATGATGGTAGCTACCAAGATATCATGTTTTCCACATAAATGTATTACATGCACAAAGGATTAAGATATTGTATTTAATTAATCTACATCTATCTATCCATCCATCCATCCATCTGTCCATCTATCTATCTCTGTACATACATATATAAAGGACCAGATGGAAACACAGCCTTATGTTAAAAGCAGTAATCTTTCAATAAGTGATTACAGGTAATTTCCCCACCCCCTCCCACCCATTTTTCTTCCTCAAGTTTCCAGTACTTTCATAGTCATAAAACACCATTGAAATAAAATAAAAATTAACCCAGATGGTATATAAGCCACAAAATGCATACTGTATATTGTCACATCATCCTTCTTTCATAGACACTTTATGCACAGCCCCTGAAGGCAGGGCTTCAGACACATCCTGTGCTTATGTGGCTTCACAGTGGGTGCCATCATTACACTCTAGAGCACATGGGGCCAGACCTTCTGTATTTGGTCGAACGTGATTCCCTCTTTCACAGTTGTTTTTTCTTTCAATCATTTAGCTTAAAAATTAACAAATGAACATTATGATAGCAGCAGGGCAGAATTTTGCAGAGTAATACATTCCTTGGAGTTTAATGAAAATTTTTTTTGTACACAAAGTATATGTAGAATGAAGCTTACTTTGGGGGTCACGTGTCTAAAATCCTGCATTTTAGAGTATCTTGATCTTATTTTCTGAAGGAATGATGCATTTTGAACCTATGCTCATCCACCCACTGTTTAAATCTACCCAGTCTGCTGATTAAATGCATTAGCTTATAAAAGAATAACTTTAGGAATGGCTAGGGACTGATGTCAATATATATTGCTATTTTGTTCACTCTTATCTTAGAAGCTGCCCTTTTAGAATTTTTAACTTGTCCACTGTTCATTCTCTGATGGGCAAACCCTTGAGCGTCAGGGGACAGCTGTCAATTAGCACTATCCTTCTTCACAAACCATTTTACCTCCCAAGCCTCTGTTTCTTCCTCTGTGAAAAAAGGGACTCTTCAGACCCTTAGCCTGTGACCAGGAAGCTTCTTTTAATGGACTGCAGACGTTAGTAGGATGTCAAAGGGACTTGAGCTGCATTTGTGTTATTTTACTAGAGTTCAGTCATGGAAACTGGTAGCAGAGCCCTTTAAGTTGAATGATGGCTGGGTTCCCACCTTGACTGCAGTTCTTGAAGGGGCTCTTCAAAGACTGTCAGCCCAAGAGAAGCATTTACTCTAGGAGTTCCATTTGGTTTGGGGCCAGTCACTTTTCGAAGTGAATTGGACAGATATAACCCCAGCCATGTACCATTTGCATTTAATACAGATAATGATGACCTGGACAGGGATAGTAAGGATGTAAATTTTAAAAGATACGTGCCTTACATTAGATCAGTTACATAAGTAGGCTAAGAAGTCACCGAGTGCAGGAGCACCTTTGTGGGTTCACCTTAGCAGATGCAAACGTGTGTCAGCGAAGAATTTGAGCAGCTGGAAAGTTAGTGGAAAAAGGGTATTCAGCATTCGACTCCCTTCCCTTTTCCCTTGATGAGATCTGGTAAATGACTGAAGATTTGAAAGGTCTTCCTTCTCCTGGGATCCTCCCCTGCGTGGGATGCTTTCCAGCAGGATAATGGAAGGCAACAGAGCAGAGCCTGGGGTTGGCCTCCGCTTGGACCTCTTCCCGGTCCCTCTCCCTGGGGAATGGAAGAGTGAGTCTCCAGGCTACAATAGACCGGTGGCGAGTTAAGTTTATGAAGAAGCTTCTAAATAACCCTGGTGGGCATGGCATGGAACCAACATGCTGCGTGTGCACTTGGAGGAGAGTATCGAGGCCACTGGACGTTGCCCACACGATGCGGGGAGATTGAGAGCGAAAGTTGATAGTGGGACAGTCTCTCCTAGAAGACACTGAGTGTGGCTTTTCTAAGTTTTGAATAACTTTCAGCTTAAATACAACTTTAGAATTAAACAGGAATGTATAAATTTAAGGCAAAGAGACATTGTGGTTATTTAAAATGGGAATATAAAGTCAATAATGATTTCTAAAATAGATTTTCTTGACAGTCATTCTAAAATAGAACTTCATAAACCACAAATTCTGTTGTCTAGCATCTGTTTAAAAATAAGGTTGATAAAATTGGCCATGTTCTGGTAGTGTGGCAGTCGATAAAATTAAAAGCTACAAAAATACCTGAACAGATAAAATAATTAAAATGAAAAAAGTCAGGCGAAGTATTACCCCTTGCATCATCTTTCTAGGTTGATACCCTCTAGCAAGCATCCTGGCTTCATAATCTATGCTTTTGCGCATCCACTAATTTTATATGGGTGACCATCAGTGCAGATACCCATAAACACGCTACCAAATTAGTCAAAGCCACATTCTTCTATTATTAATGGCACCTCTAAGACCTTGGAACCTCTAATTCTTTGCATCATTTACTGTCAACTTTAAAATGTCATGTTTGTAACTAAGCACATCATTCATGTGTTTCCAGTTGCTTATGTAAGGTACTGCCTAAATAGAAAATTCTCTAGAAACATTAAAGACCAGATACATACATCTCTTTGTAGCGTTTCAGAAAGAAGACTATGTATGCCATGACAGTTACTTGTTTTTTAGGCAACTTGAATAATGCATCGAAGGCTTTACAACTCTTCTAAAAAGGATAAATAATTCTTTGAACTGACAGTGAACAAACAGTCTTTTCAGAGCTGCAGAATTTTTGTTTGATGGCCTGCAGCGAATGTAATAAACTATAAGAAAGGCTCCATAATCTAAATATTTCAGTAGTTTGGAGAAGATTCTAAGAGATCTTTGCTTTTGATATAGCAATGATTAATTATATATAATATTACATATATACATATATTTCTAAGCTAGGCAGACAGAAATTTCCAGAAAACCCTAATTAGTATAACTCAGTAGTTAAAGTAAAAGCATGATAATTGAGACCTCAACCATGCAATGGTTTTAATTTATATCATCCCATGCAATCTTCCTCAGGACAACCTGGAGTCTCCATGTTACTAGTGGGAAAAAAAAAAATCTCAGTCCGAGTAATTTGCAGAAAACCATTCCATCGAGTCTGATACCAAAGTTCATAGTCATTCGTATCCCACAGTGCTTCTTAAAATAGTACATGTATTCCACGTTCATATTTGCACAGTAGTAAGATAGTAGGTCAAGAAGTGTGTGTGATGCAAGTTTTGTTTATTTTTTTTACTGTTTATTGCTCTTAAATCCAATTTGAGAATATGTTGACACGATATGATGACAGAATATGTCTGTCATCCTTCCTATCCCAGCCAAGGTCATTATTATCTGTGTTAGATTGTAACTGATACACAGCTGGGATTGTATCGGTTCAGTTCAATTTGCAAAGTGAATTTAGATCACTTAAAAGTTAATATGCCAAAAATCACTTTAAATAATTTTTCCTTTTTCCTAGTCTTGGGAAGATTTTACAGGGAGTTAAATTCAAGGCAGAAGAGTTTATTGGGCTAAGCAGAGGTGGTCATTGGGAAGGGAAATCTCCTTTGAGGGTCCAGAATTTGGATTCACATCGCAGCGCGGGATTTTAGAAGTGTCATTTCTGTTCTAAAACCTGGGAGTTTGTCAGTCACAGAAGTCTGAGACCCAAATTCTACATCTGCTGTTCTTTGCAAGGATCCCTGTAAGGCACTGGGATTATCACTGTGTTGTTTCCCAGTGGAGTGCCTTCCTCTCTGAGAGCTTAGCTCATTAGTCTCAAATTCATTTTTACCTTCTTTACTTTTTGAATATTCCAAAAGTTATTTTTAATCTGAGGATTAGTAGAGGAATCCCTCTAGTTTTAATGCAGAATTTTCAGAGATTGTGAAAAAAGAGAAGGTAAATAACTCCTAGTCCGGACATCATGATTTAAATTCTTCATTAGACAGTATATTTTTAGTTTAATAAAAATACCAAGGATGAACCATTAATAATTTTAGAGTGAAAACAGAGATGTGTCGAGAGGCAGAGTCTTCTGCAAGGTGTTACAGAGACTGTTATCCATGAGGTCACACTGTGGAGAAAATAGTTCACCTTTGTCATTTAATGTGAAGACAGAGGACATACCAGCAAGCACTCAGGAGAAAATGCTTCAGAGGTATGCTGAGATTCTGTCTAGGCAACATAAAACCTTGTTCACATAGAATCAACATACATTTAATTATTGTGGATTTCACACGTATTTATGAGTTGAATGCTGTGATTACCATTATGTAAATTTATTAAATAATGATGAGTAAAAACAAAACGTCTGCATTGGGCATAAAGTATACAGGCATGTTTCCTGCACTTGTAGCTGAGAATCAGAGATGTAATACACCAAGTCAGACATGACCAGGATATGGGTTAAAGCAGTGGTTTTCAATATCTCCTCCACCCAAAGCTCCTTTTAGAGTATGTGTGTGTGTGTGTGTGTGTGTGTGTGTGTGTTGAAAGGGGTATTAAAGCTTGGTCTGTACAGAAAGAAAGGAAAGTTGAAGACTTTTAAGATGAGTAAAGTATTTCCTATGAATATACATCCTGGAAATATAGCTTGACCATAGATAAGCATTAAAAATCACTACTTTTTGCATATTAAATTTCAGGTGTTTTAAGTTAGTACACACAAAATATCTGTTACTAAAATGAAGAGATGAAGAACTAAGAATGTAACTATTTTTTACTCCATCCTTCTTTGTATCACAAAATTTACCTTTCAGCCAATGTGATGGTTACCTAATTTATCATGCGAGATAAATGAATGCCTTTGGTCATTTTGGTGGTAGGGCATTCTAAATCTTCTGAAAGGCACATCTGAACAGGTGGTACATCTTCAGATTTCCTCTTGGTGAAGGCTGTGCACAGAAAAGGAAATTACCTGTTGTGGATTAATTCAGTCTCATGCTGCTATTTCTTGTTCTCGTGAATTCTATTTCCTATAAACACCATTAGTTGACGGATCAGTGGCTTGCTATTATTAACCAGGTTAGGTGTATTTTTGAGTGTCCTTGTCCAAAAGTTACTCAGCACGGGTTTGAACCACACCATATGTCCAGTGTTGCTACATTTTTGTCAAGATAATGCAATGCAGCAGAGTCCTGTGCATTCCCCTCAGCTAAAAGGAAAGAAAGTCTTTGCCTTTTTCTAAGGGTAGGTAGGCGTTGGATTTAGTTCTCCTGTCACTGGTTTTTGTTTATCTCCTGACAGGTCTTAAGATATGATTTCAATCTGCTTTATTTTTAAAAATGTTCTTTGAACTCATCAGGTATGTTTTAAAATTAAATCAAAATAGATTTAAAACTAGGAGAAAAATCTTTCTGATGAATTTGTCACCTTGTTTTAAAATGAGATGCACGTAGTACAATGGCTGAGGGAGTGGGGTCTCCTGTCGGTGTGACATAATTGAAGTTCTGGCTGTGTCACTCAATATCTGTGTCTTTGAGCTAGTTATTTAACATTCCTTTTCAGTTTTCCCATCTGTAAAACGGGGGGTAATCAATGTGTGCATTTTCTACTGCATAGCTTTGTGTGTGCATGTATTTGTGTGTGGAGTAAATGGGTTAACACATATGGAGTACTTAGAACAGTACTTTGTGTGTAGTTGCCATCCA
Organism: Delphinapterus leucas; assembly: GCF_059928025.1. Classification (NCBI taxonomy): domain Eukaryota; kingdom Metazoa; phylum Chordata; class Mammalia; order Artiodactyla; family Monodontidae; genus Delphinapterus; species Delphinapterus leucas. Next base: position 9,298,035 of record NC_143146.1, read on the forward strand.
GTAAATGCTAGCTAGTGTTATTACTGCTGATGCTGTTACCATGTATACTCATTTAGGAATATTTACTATGTACCTAGTTTGCGCCAAGCACTGGGTTTACAATGATGAAAAAAATGTATAGATCTTACATTTTACTGGTGGGAGACAAATAATAAACAAGAATATACAAGCCAAAAAGAAATCAAATAAGCAAACAATAGAAATGCATGAATTAACATGGGGTGATCTAATTGAAAGATGCGGGATGCTTTAGTCTATGAGTCTGTGACATAAACTCAGAATTTTTAAATAATAAAAATGAAGCCAAAAGAAGTTACAGGGGAAAAGCATTGGTGGCGGGTGGTGGGAAGAAGGAATGGCTTGAAGGAGTGGGCAAAGGGGAGAGAGTCAAAAAGGTTGTCCAAAGTTAGCATATGGAGAGCCGTTAGGCCAGGATAAGGAATCTGGATTTTGCTTTATATGCAACTGGAAGCCATTGGAGAGGAGAGACTGATCACATTTATGTTCTAAAATGATTCTTCTCAGTTATGAGTGGACCCTTGGGTTTGGACAAAAGAGGAAGCAGAGACCAGGCAGGAGACCCCCAGTGGGGGCCAGGTGAGAAATGATGGCAGCCTCGTCTAAGGAGGTGGGAGTTGAGATGGAAGAAAAGGAAATATCTGATTAATTTTTAGAATTATTTTTATGCCACGCCCTCTACTTGACAGCCTATCAGATGGGTATCCAAAAGTACTTGATGAAGACAGTCGTCACTCATCACATATTTATTGAACAACGGGATACTGTGCTAGTTATTAAACTTTTAGTCTGGTGGGGAAAATGGACACGTAAGAATTCATATGATACAATGTGATAACGGTTTCAGTGCTTGTGAATCACTGGCACAGGCGCTCACAGGAGCTCACTTGTCTGGGGTTATTCACAAGAATTCACTGAAGAAATGGTATTTAATTGCAGCTTCAAATGATAGTTTGGAGTTTGCCATATTGAGAAATGGGCAGAAATGCATCTGGGAGGAGAATTATGAACCAGTGTGACTGGAATATAGCAAATGGACAAGAGTGAGAATTATGAAGAGAAGGAGGCATATGATAGAGTTTTATTTTGCAGGAAAGAGAGAGTACTGGAGAACTGGCAAACAATATGAGATATTAAAAAAAGTTTTGACAAAGATTCAGAATTTAATCTGAGAAAAAAGTAAACCAGATACCAAATGAACCAATACTTTTATATCTTAACTTTAATTCTGATGAGAATTTACCACAAAATCAAGGGCAATTGATCAAATCATTCTTCCATAGAAAAAGATAAAAATGATAATATATCTGCAGGGCATGTAGAGTTAATTAATTAATATGAATACATAAAGTTTTTCCATTATGAATCATGTCAACTACTTGTTGTACAAGAGTATTCATTCATTTCTTTTAACATATAGCATAAGCATGGAAGGAATACTTCAGTGTATTTATTCAATAGTAACAACAATAATACTGGTATTAAATGAAATTTATTCAAGATAAAAAATTTTTGAAAGAACTTTACAAAAAAATATGTACACAAACATTTGCTGTAAAATAACAAAGGACTAATGTATTTGCTCTATCATGAATTCATAACAATAAATAAGAAAAACATTAAGACAAATAAATGATCAAAGAGCTTGAACAGATAATCAGAAAGAAGGAAAAACAAGTAGCTAAGACATATAATGCAATGTAATGTATTTATATATAATATATGCATATGTACTTATATATTTACATGTCTATATATTTAACTTTCACTTGAAAGTGTGTAAGTTAAAATTCAACTTATATTTTTTATCAGATTAACTTCTTAGGAAGCAATTTGAAAATATTTATAAATATTCTTTAAAATTTACATATATTTGCTAAGTAATTCTGTTTGGTGAGAATCTATCCTAAGGAAATGAACCTAACTAGAAAAATATTTCTGTGTAATAATTATTTTGCAACCATAAAGAATTGAAAACAGCTTAAATTTCCAGCTACAAGGAAATGTTTTGGGCATCAATGGTAAACTCACTTCACGTAATATGATAGAGATTTTAAAATAAGATACGTGAAAAATATGCAGTAACATGGGGAAAGCTTCTGACATAAAATACAGTAAAAAATCAAAGTAATATTATGTTCAAGCTTAAAATATATCAACTGTCTTAGGCAGAGAGAGATTAAGATAAAAGCCATTTAGTATGTGGTTGTTTTTAGGTGAACAGATAATGGGTCATTTTTTTCTTTGAACGTTCCATATTTTCTTGAAGTAGCAAATAATTTTATAACATGTTTTATTTGAAAATTTACCCTTCTTTTGTCAGATGGTAGATTAATTCTATTTTAAATTTGTACAAATTTGTCACCAGAGAATTTTTTTTACTTGATCAGGCACAGTGCTAGGTGCCAGTGGCCAATGACCGTGAAAACCCATTCCTTGTCTGGGAGGAGTTCCCAGACTCAGGTGTGATCAGGTGCACACCCCTGCTCAGGTCTCTAGCTCATTGATGCCATTATAACCTTGGGGTTCTAAATGAGTGCTATCCATCCATTTTTTAAAAAGATTTCCAGGGTGGTCATTTGATTTACCCTAGAAACTCAGCACCTTCCCACTTCTGTCTGAACAAAATTCTCTATCATATAGTTTAAACTCATTTTTCCTAATACTGTCTTCATAAGAGATGTTGAAAAGTTGATCACATTCTTCATATAATAACCCGTCTAATATGAAAAGTAGAATTACATTCTCTATTGTCTTCCCAAAATAAGCTGCCTGTGCTTTCCATGTTGAGAGACATTTTTAGAGGTAATAAAAAGGACTTTGTTTTACACTTGTAGTCTATTGCTGATCCTTGCAGTTTGTGATATATTCACGGACATTGCCTTAACTGTTGAGTTCACATATGTCCAGTTGGGCTCTACCTGGCACTTCAGGGCTTTTGTTTTTCCTGATGAATTGGTTTTCGTTTTAATGCACATTTGTGCCTAACTTTTTACTGCCTGTTTCAGACCACATTTTGTGTATGAACCAAACGTGAGGCTTGAATTATGTTTTTCTCAGTTGAATGTTATTTGAACACTTAGAAGGTTCTGTCTCTCCAGATTGTTAATTATTAGGTGGTAGAGTATAAGAATCTAAAGCTTATCTCTCTAACATAAATGACATCTCTATCTTCTTGGTGACCCACTGAACCATCTTGCTATGGAAGCAATTAAATTGGTTGCTCTGGCAAATTTATCATTAGACTTACCATAAGGTTAGCCAGATTTTTGATGTAAATAGTTTTCTTAATTTGTCTCTATTTGAATAATATAGTGTGCTTTTCCTGGTATATTTAGTGACCTAAGGAACAGTGCTAGAAACTTCCAGATGACATTGGTAGTTTTTGTTTTTAATTTAAATGATTTAAATTATAAAATTAACATGTTCATCCTAAAAAGTTGAAACATGACAGGTCAGGAATGAAGAGTAAAATTCTTCTCCTCCTTCTTCCGTATTCCCTGTTTCCTTCGTTGGAACCTCTATTGAGATTTTCTTATACAGTTTATATATAATTTAGACATTTTTCTATGTAAACAACATTATATGTGTGTATAACGTAGTATTACTTATATAACTTTTATATAGTATCTACATATCTTGTTTTTAGACAAATGAGATCATTATTCTGCAGAGTTCTCTTTTCACTTAATTACAAAATCATGCAAAACTTTTCCCATTTGTCATTTTTAGATCTTTCTTATTGTTTTTCACAGCTACACATTATTCCTTTGTATGGATTATTATGAATATTCCACTGACCCTTAAAGAGTTAATTAGATTAACGAAAGAAATATTTCTTAAAATAAATGACTTGAAATTAAACAGTCATGCTTAATTTACAAAGAAATTACTCAGAAGTATAAAGACTGAATATTCTGGTGAAGTTATTGGACCTAGAGGAAAAAGGTGAAATTTCCAGTCAAAATTATTGTGTTAGAATGATGCCCATAAGTCAGGTTGAGTTCCTGCAATGTCCTGACCTAGATTGGCTGCTAGGGATGCAGTAAACAGCACAGACCAGACCTCTTCCTCAGAGTGCATACAGTTTGTGCCCATAAGGATGGTTGCTTTCAGTTTTTCACTATTGCAACATTTTTCTCTTTTAAGAATTGATTTTCTTTCATTTACATTTCTTGTTTTCGTAAGTTTATTTGGTCCTATTCTAATGTCTTAGGATGCTGCATTTCATGATTTATTGCTTCCCTTCTGATCTATTCTTAGTTAAGTTGACTGTATTCTTTTTTGTGCTTTTTAGGGTATAAAAAAAATGCCAGCTGGACTAACTGGTCTCTTTTAGTGGTTTTTAAAATATTCTTAGATAATAAATTTGGATAATCATTTCTTGATTATTAACTTCATACAATTTCTCCCTGCCTTGAAAAATGAGACAGTCGTTAATGTTTACATTTTCCTTTACTTCATAATTTTAGGATTTTAAATTATTATTTTTACATTGTCCAGGATTATAACATTTGCATTCTATTCTGTAATTCCCATATTTATTCAGATATATTTTTTCATTTATATTGATTCAGCACTAATCTTTCATATAGCACACATGATTTATCATTTGGTTGGATATATATGTGTGTATATATGTATAAATACATATAATATTTATATGTATGGTATATAATCTTTTAAAGACTCACCAATAGATTCCTTATGTCTTTGAATGTCTAAAAATTCATTTCTTTTGTCTATATACTTGACTCAAAATCCTGGCAGAGTATAAAATTTGGGAGTCATATATTTTTTCACCTCTCCACTGTGTTGGACATTGAAAATTGACATGGACATGTCTAAGGTCTATCTGAAATGCTCCTGAATTTGCTTTTCCTAAATTACAGTGTGCTAAGCAGAGTGTCAGGTGCTGGAGGTACAAGGATGGAAAATTCTCTGACTCTCACTGAGAAGCTCCCAGAGTAGGATGTGGTCGAGTTCCAAGTCAGTTGTCTGACTTTCGGGCATCATTCTAACCCATTAGTTTTAACTGGAAATTTCACCTTTTTCTTCGAGGTCCAATAACTTCACCAGAATATTCAGTCTTTATACTTCTGAGTAATTTCTTTGTAAATTAAGCACGACTGTTTACTTTCAAGTCATTTATTTTAAGAAATATTTCTTTCATTAATCTAATTTTTTTCTTTTTCATTTTTGTTTCCTTCAGGAATATCAACTTTCCACATTTGAAGGTTTTTTTCATCTTCTATGACAATTATTTTCTCTTCAATGTGTTTATCCTTTTATCCTTTAATTTTGTCTGATTTGCTAGAATGGGAGAGGAAGAGAGAAAGGCCATTTTTAAATTGTGTTTTGGTTATGAATTGGATTTCTTTTAATGTTTTTGAAAGACAAGTAAATATTAGAACTGCCTTTCTGGGACTTCCCTGGTGGTCCAGTGGTTAAGACTTTGCTTTCCAGTGCAGGGGGTGCAGGTTCGATCCCTGGTCGGGGAGCTAAGATCCCACATGCCTCACGGCCAAAAAAACCAAAACATAAAAACACAGAAGCAATATTGTAACAAGTTCAATAAAGACTTTAAAAATGGTCCACATCAAAAAAGTCTTTAAAAAGAGAGCTATTTTTTAAATTAATTTGTGGTGGGGGTCCAAGTTTCTTTGGATCACTGAGAGAAGAACATAGGACTGTGTGGGATGCCTTCCCTTTTCCACTCCAGTCTCCTCTTAGCTCTTCTTCGTCCTGCCTGGAAGGCCAGTCTTGACCTTTGACCAATGGGCAGCATTAGCAAGCAACCAGCAGGAAGTGAGGTTGGGGACTTCTTCCTCATACTGTCATCCTGAAGTGTCACTGTGGGCCAGCTGTGTCCCTTGACGAAAGGTCATAGCTTCTGTGAGAGGGGTCGTCTGACTCCAGGTTTGAATAATCACTTGCTGCCTTGCCCCTTTGGCTCAGGTGTGGTAGGAACCCTCTGATCCCCATCTTCAGTTCCAGGGTCCTGTTACTATCCCTTGTGGTTTCTATACGTCCTGCCTGGTCTCTTGTAAACAACGCCTCTATAGACTGCCTTCTCAAATTACCCAGTTGAAGTGTGTTGTTTTCTGCTGGAAGCCTGAATGATGCCGCAAGAGGCCCTTGGGCTTACTTGGTTTATATAAGTATTTTTATAGTGTCTGGAATTCCCCTAGAACAAACACAGATGGCCCGGTGGTCATATAGCTCAATCAGCTGAAATGGGCAGGACATTTATTTTTGGCCACCTTTCATGCTTTAAATGGAAGCCTGCATAATATTACTTCATAAAGTTAGAGAACTGCAAGTATGCCTCAATGTCAATAGTAGATACTAATTTTAGAGAAAGAGAGGAAAGAAAGGATGCAAACCTTTTCTGAGCATTGACTTTTTTTTTTTTTTTGAGAAGGAGATAGCCAACCTTATCTTTATTTAATACAGATGTATTCATTAATTAAATCAGTTTGCCTCTTATAAAAGCCTTAGCCTATGAGCATGGTGTAAGATACTTCCACATCTTCATCAGAGGACAGTCCAGTGAGCAGACCACTATAATCCCTCCCTTTTTTATTAAAAAAATTTTTTTAATAATTTTTATTGGGGTATAGTTGATTTACAATGTTGCATTAGTTTCAGGTGTACAGCAAAGTGAATCAGTTATACATATGTACATACTCTACTCTTTTTTAGATTCTTTTCCCATATAGGCCATTACAGAGTATTGAGAAGAGTTCCCTGTACTATACAGTGGGTCCTTATTAGTAATCTATTTTATATATAGTAGTGCATACATGTCTATCCAGATCTCCCAGTTTATCCCTCCCCCACTACCCCCAGCATCGATTTTGTGTTGGTGTCAGTTCTCTACATTTCATTATCCTATGTAATCCAAGTAAGACTCTCCTAAGAAAGGTATTTTTTCCTTCCTTTTATAGATGAGTGTCATGAAGTTTAGATGGTCTTAAGCTGTCCAACATCTCAGGAATGGTAAATGGCAGAGCTGATTCAAACTCTTTCTTAATCCATCAAACTTGGTTCCCTAAACCGACTGCACCTCAGAAGTACATAGGGAGCTCTTCTAAAAATCCAGAGGGCCAGGAGTAACCCAGAACCCAGAGTAGTACTGAAAAAAAAAAACTCTGCAGGGGTGCAGCCTGTGGGTATCTTTTTATAAGCCCCACTCACCCCCACCCCAGTGATTCTGATCACAGCCAGATTTGGAAAGACTGGGTTAAAGCTTCTGATGGGGTCTGCGTGTAAATGACAAACTTTAATGGTTCTTGAACTTTTTGCTGTTACCTAAAACAGAGCCATATATACAAGAGATTAAATCATTATACCGTGTAAGAGTGTTTACTGTGATTTTCCCTCTAGGCTGTTGTTTTTTTGAATTCTGAATTTTAATAATAGTTCATGAATTAAAGGCAATTTTATATCCTGAAGCACTGTACTAGAAATATTTTTATCTTTACTAATACTTATTATCTAAAAACAGAATATTATTTCAGGTTCCATGAAAATCCACAGCATCAAACTATCAATACTGATAAAGTAAAAACCAAACTGTTAGGTATATGTTTTAATAAAAGTTGGCATAAAATGAGCATATCGGCATTTATTAATCTCATAATCTCTCTAATCTTCATGCACAACAGATATTATCTCCACTGCGAGTGCCTCTCATGTTTTTTGAAGAGTGAAGAAAACGTGATAGTATATAAACCCTTAGCACTTGGGACCGAATTTTTGTTATGTTCTTAAATCATAGTACCATGTAATTTTCACCGCCTATATTCCTTTTTTTTTTTTTAATTTTTAAAATTTATTTATTTATTTATAGGTTGTGTTGGGTCTTCGTTGCTGCACGCGGGCTTTCTCTAGTTGCGGCGAGCGGGGGCTACTCTTCCTTGCGGTGCACGGGCTTCTCATTGTGGTGGCTTTGCTTGTTGTGGAGCACGTGCTCTAGGCGCGTGGGCTTCAGTAGTTGTGGCTCACGGCCTCAGTAGTTGTGGCACACGGGCTCAGTAGTTGTGGCTCGCAGGCTCTAGAGTGCAGGCTCAGTAGTTGTGGCGCAGAGGCTTAGTTGCTCCACGGCATGTGGGATCTTCCCGGACCAGGGCTCGAACCCGTGTCCCCTGCATTGGCAGGCGGATTCTTAACCACTGTGCCACCAGGGAAGCCCTATATTCCCTTTTCCTATCTTTAAAATGAAAAGTCTTCTTTGCTTAACACCAGAGGAATATTTATCAAATCTCCTTTTAAAAAATAAATCACTGATTCCTAAGATGATATGGAGTGAAAGCATCAATAAAATACATGTAAAAGTGAACTATTTGGAGTCCTCATAAAAAGCCCAAATACCAATGAAAATGTGTTACTTCTGCATGTCCACTGCCTACCATATGCCTACCTCTAGTAGGTACTAAATTTTGGCTATAATTGGCTGTATTAGATTATTATTACATGATTTAATAAAAGAAGTCATGAAGTTTTCTTAGAGCTCCACTTACATAAAAAATTATCACAAGTAATCATCCCTCCTAGGAATTTTAGAAAGACCATCTAAAATAAACAACTGCCTGTTTAGAGACAGTAATGCTGAAAGATTCTCAGCAATAGGGATTGTAGCACCATTTTCCTTTATTATAGCTCCTCACAGGGACAGAATGAACATGGAATGAAAAGTAAAACTTTTTGAGTTTCGTCACTTGCAAGGGAGGGCCAAACAATAAAAGGTGGAAAATAACAATCTTGAATTTTTATTTCCATTTTAGATGGTAAGTTATTGCTTCTGAAAAGTTTTAGATTGTTTAATCTAAATATTTTATGTTAAGCATTTAAAATGTTTATTTTTGACGTATGAACCTTAAAATGTTTTATCCTGAGTATTTAAAATATTAAAAACAGTACAAGTCCTTCTTGTACTATCCTTGAAGGGCAGTTTTCCCCAACTATGTCATACTGAAGATCAGCCTCTGCTTTATAATGTTCAAATCTGTTTGTCCAGTGGAATTTACCCAGGCCTCAGCCCCAGCTGATACGGGGTGAGTGCATGAGCCCACTGCTTCTACGCAGCCTAACCTCAGGGGACTGAGATGAATACCAACCCTCCACGACTCCTGGTACCACTCGCTAATGAAGCCGTTCATCTCATCTGTGAGTTACTTAGGATGGTCACACCTACGAGGCCATGGGCAGAAAGAGTCCGCCATATCCCCGACCCAGCAAAACCTGTTGGTTACCCTCTATTTGCATGGTAATAATCTCCTCTTTATTTGAAATTCAAGAGAAAAAAAATCATTTTGTCTCTAATGAAAAAATCATTTTCAGGGATTTGTTATGAAAATCCCTGAAAATAGACTAAGGGTAATTTGAATTCTAGGAATACACTTGCAGATTTCTTTATGTGTGATATATTTATAGAAAATATTGGACATTGAAAGCTGATAGCCACCCTTGTTAGTAAGGAACCATTTAGTTATTATTTTTGAGGCCTGCTGTCATCTTTCTCTCCCAAGTTAGGGAAAAAAGGGGGTAGTGTAACGGGTTATTTTGGAATATGCAAGACATACGCTTCGCTTATGAGCTATAATTACATAGTGACATCTTGGGAACTGCTATTTGGGTGCTGGTTCCAGCAAATTTATTATTCTTTAAAGATGCTACATTCATATTGGTTTTCATTTACTTTTGTTTTTTTCTCATTTCTTTATAACTGAGAGCACAATGATTGGTTTAAATATCTCAAAGATTTTTCTCTACAACCTGCAGCCGAGGCTGAATTAAAACTTTTTATACCAGCCAAGAAGCTAAGGGTAAATCTCCTTAAATGTTATGCAGAATCCTCTAATTGCCTCTTACAGAACTTGTGCTTTGTTTTTGGTGCTTAGTTGAGCCCTATTGTAGGACAGCCCTGACGGATCATACCAGGCACCCTCTGCCCTTTTCCATTTTCCCCAGATACTGATCTAAACTAAAATTACATGCATTTTATTTGTAAAACAGTCTAAATTATCCATTTTTCAGATATTTTTGAGTGTCTCCTATGAACACAGTTTCTGCCCTTCAGTAGCTGACAGTGTATTGAGCAGAGACAGGGAAAGAGTTACAATGCCGGCACTATGGGAGCCCTGGGAGGGACTGCTCCCATCTCTGCAGGAGTTAGGAAGGGCTTCCTGGGGAAGTAACTTCTCTGCTGAGCCATGAGGTGAAAGAGGTGTTATTCAGAGAAGGGGAATGGGGCAGGGGAGAGCACAGGAAGCAGAGGTATCCCACATCTAACCACAGGAGATGAGAAAGGACTGGCTGCCCTGGGGACAGATCAAGTGGCTGGGTAGGATTCAGCCTATTTACAGAATGACTTAGAATATGGACAGTTATTTTCTTCTCCATCCCGGTGTCCATTCTACTTCTTGGCACTTTTAGTGCAATGGACAGTAGTTATGTGATACAGGGGGAAAACATTTTTATCTTTAGTGTGTTGTGGTGAATTGGAGAAGAGAAGCAACTACAGGCTTGCAGAGGGAATGAAAACATAGTGGTACTGTGATACTCCCCTTGGAACTGTCCAGAAAGCGAATGCAGAGTGGCTCAGGACAGCTCAGCAGACTGGCTCGCGGCCACCACCATGCTTGTGAGGTATCGTTTTGCTCAGTCTTCACTGGATACTGAACCAAACTTCCTGTTTTCCAGAAAGTGTGCTTGGGTTACCATAATCATTGGTTTATTTTGTACTTGAGATAACTTGAGATTTAGTTTTTACTTGAGGTACAAATAACTGAGGATTTGAGTGTCATTTATGTATATACAGGTAATCAGGCTTCAGCTGGTGTCTTAAAAATTTGCTTAAAATTTTTCTCTCCTGTCCTTTCCCCTCTCCTCCTGTTTCCTCCTTTACCCCCCTCTCTTCTTCCCTGCTTCTCTCCTCTACTTCCTTCTGCTTCCTCCCTCCCTCCCTCTCTCTCTGTCTCTCTCTCCACTAAGCATCAAGGACTTCTCTGGTGATGCACTCACTCTTACCAAATCTGCGAATTATAGATTGCTTGAAAAGGTGTCGGGCAGGGTGATCCTTGTAGAGAGGCGAGGGGCAGCTCCCTCCCCTCTGGACTGTCGTGCGGGCAGCAGTTACATTTTATGCTTTGCAAAGAAAAAAGTGTTTGTGATTTTTTTTTTTCCAGAGCAAAGACATAAAGCCCTGGAGCATGAAAGAAATATCATTGGAATCAGAAGCAGGTTCCTAGTCCTGGCCTCTGTCACAAGCCAGCTAGCTATGTGGTATCCTGGGTGACCTGTTTTAGCTATAAAATATAATATTGGACTATAGGAGATGTTCAGTGGTTTCTCTTTACTAGTCTATAATTCAAGTTTCATTCATTCATTTGTTCATTCATATAGCAAACATTTGTGGAGAAACTAGAATGTTTTGGGAGGAGTTTTAGGACTGAGGATTGTGAAGGCAGAAGAATTTTACCTTCAAAGAGCTATGTAGGGCTTCCCTGGTGGCGCAGTGGTTGAGAGTCCGCCTGCCGATGCAGGGGACACGGGTTCGTGCCCCAGTCTGGGAAGATCCCACATGCCGCGGAGCGGCTGGGCCCGTGAGCCATGGCCGCTGAGCCTGCACGTCCGGAGCCTGTGCTCTGCAACGAGAGAGGCCACAAAAGTGAGAGGCCAGCGTACCGCAAAAAAAAAAAAAAAAAAAAAGAGCTATGTAGGGGGAGGGCTTCCCCAGGAGTGATAAGCCCAGAGATAAGCAAATATATATTGATAGTGGGAGAGGGTATGTGCTGTGAGAGAGGTGTACTCAGGTTGCTGTAAGAACAAGGATGGCGTTAGCTGATGGAGACTGGCATCAGGAAGGTTTTACAAAGGAAGGGCTGCTAGGTGAGCCTTCCACTGTTAGGAGGGGGTGGGAGACCTTGCTGATGAAGGGGAGTATGGCCATGGTGCCCTCGGGAACTGTGAGCCCTCAGTCTGTCCGCAGGGTCTGTGTGTGTTGATGAGGGCTGCACCTGAACCTGGACAGGCAGCGGCCAGCTGAGGCCAGATCCGCACGCTGGTTCTGGGTCTGCCATGCTTGCATCTTATCTGGAGAGTGGTGCTGGGCCACAGAAACCTTTCCGATAACGGGGTGCGATCCTTCTATTTGCCTTTCAGGACAATCTCTGTGTGCCTTGGAAGCAACATTTATCAAATGAGCAGATGAATGAGGAGAATGGTTTCTAACTTATTCAGATCATGTTCTGTTTTGAGAATATTATCTCCAGAAAAATGCATCTACAGGTGAATCTATATCTGTATAGTTGCAGGGGGCAGAGAGACCCCCTGAAGACCATCCAGGGTCACAGTGGATAAACTCCCTGCGCTAACATCATATATTTACTTTTATTAATTTTATGTCAGTGGGATTTGTCCCAAAGCTGCTGAACTGATCCTGAAAATTTCATGTTATCGTTCTTATCCTCCATTCAATTAATGAAACCAAGAGCACATCTCTCACAATTTCATGTGTAGTCTCTCTGACATTATCCATGGCATAAAATAGGTGGAATAAATAATTCATTGAGACAGCTGTCACTGTAGGCGCTCAGGACAAGCTGGAGTCACCACTCCGCCGCCGTATGCCACCATACTCTTCCCATATGCGCCCAGTCTTCAGACGGAAGCTACAAGGAGGCAGGAGCTGCCACTGAAGCAGGGGTTTGGCAAATGATAGGCCAGCTCTTAGAGTCCTAGGCAGGCGGGCCAGTGTTTAGGCTCAAAAGGGAGCTAAGGCAGAGTAAGTGAGCTGAGGGCAGCGCAAGGGTGTGAAAAAAGAAAACAGCAGACTGGGCAAGCAGGAGTGGGGAGGCAAACAGGATCCGCGGCTGCCCCACTTCCTGATGCCACCTTGGGGGAGGGTACAGGAGCAAAGGAGTAGCACCCCTGCCCCATGCAGGGGCTGAAGTCACGGCTGTGCCCCCAGCTGTAGGCATAATTGTCTGGGGAACTGGAGCAGGGCGGGACCCCAGTTAACTGAACTTGAAGAGAAGAAAGGAGACTAAAAGGGATCTCCCCAGAAACACTGCACACTGGCAGTCTGGTCAGCATCCGTTATTTCTTTATGCAGCTATCCTTTCCTTGTGACCTAGTGGAAGCAATTGTGAAAACTGGAAGTAGAGGTGGAAAAAATACACATTTGTCACAAGATAAGTAGTCGGGGACTCTATTGATTAGAAATTCAGATGCACATGAAAAGGAAAAGGAAAAAGGAAAAGACCAAGATGACATCAAAACCATCAGTAGACTATTGAAATCATCCACTTCCAGTAACTACTGAAAGAATCTACTCCCAGAAAAATGTTATTCTGAACACTTATTCTTGGGTGTAATGAATTTCCATCTGGTGGTGGGTATTTTTATTCTAATGAGTAAATTGTATATATTCACCATCATTTACTCTAATGCCGTTGTCATGAGAAAAATGTCAGTTCAAGCCAGCCAATGCTTAATTTTGCAGTAATCTTACTGTTTTTATTATGCCAATTATTATACAAGCCAACCCTCCCTTTTTCCTTATATACCAGGAAATGAGTTTGAAACAAACCCCTCAATTCGGATAGAAAGATGTTAATCCCATTTAAAATGCGAAGGTAAAGGAATGTTATTTTGCTGGGAAAAATACCATTTATTTTTTCAATAAATTTTCCGTTCATTCTTACTGTTTTATTCCAAACTACCTACATTTAATTTATAAACTTGATATTGCATAGCACATAATTTAACTCAAACTACATTCTACATAAGCTAATTTTATAGTATTATTAACAGCATCTTAACTTTAAATCAAGAAATGCTGCCCACTTACTAAGCTTGCTTATCTTATGCTCTAGCATGGGCAATTGCTAGTAAGTTATATATTAATTTAGACAAGATCTTGTGGAGGAAGTAAGTTCTGCTTAAGGTGTGGAAAATTCTGGAAGATTTATTAACTCTTTAGAACATCTAATGCAATGGTTCCCAAGAAAAGTTTGGGAAACATTCCTACAAAATTTGATGAGTTGCTGGGCACCTCTGTTTTTACTTCTTCTATTGTTACTCTTTTTTTTTTTTTTTTTTTTTTTCTCGGTACACGGGCCTCTCACCGTTGTGGCCTCTCCCGTTGCGGAGCACAGGCTCCGGATGCGCAGGCTCAGCGGCCATGGCTCACGGGCCCAGCCGCTCCACGGCACGTGGTATCCTCCCGGACCGGGGCACGAACCCGTGTCCCCTGCATCGGCAGGCGGACTCTCAACCACTGCGCCACCAGGGAAGCCCTACTCTTACTCTTAAAAGACCTCTTGGATGGGTGTGATCTGGGTTCTCATTCTTCTTTTCATTTTTTCCCCTCTCTTCCATCAGCTGGTACCATCCCTTCATGTTCTCAATCAAAATACCACTCAGTAATAATTTGGAGTTTGGTTGGGTGCTGCACCCAAACTGAGTTCCCAGATGGCAATTGAGTGGTCTTGGATCCTTCTCTAATCAATGATTATATTTTATTATAATTGTCAGATTCCAGTTTTATCTTCTAAAACCTAACTTCTCTACCAGAATCTGTCCCACATCAAGTATGCCTTGTAAAGGTGTCCTGATGTGGGAAAGTTTAGGGGACGTGTGCATTGATGTACTAAGAGTTAAGGTCCCAGATGAGTTTACTTAGTCACAAGATTAGCCCTTTAGAAACTAGGTGATGGCAGGTATTGTTTTCCTCTCTGAAGACTGGTGTTTTTAACCCAAGTAGACACATACTACATCAAGCAGTAATAGCCTCTGGTATTCCAGCAGGAGTTTCTGAGACAGAGGAAAGGCTCTGGTTTTTTTTTTTTTTTTTTCCATCTAATTGCCCACCAGAAGCAGAATTCCTTGATGAGATAATTACTTACTCACAGTTTATCCAGGAAATTACATTACTTTGTAATCTTGCCTCATTTACAAGCAAGGGTCAATCTTCCATCATAGACCTTTCTGATGGTATCTCTGCCTATGGGTTAGTAAGATACCTGACTGTACATGACAGTCTGTTTTCTTTCCTGTTTTAGAATCCTAATTTACTTCCTTAAATGGATTGTCTCCCTTTCAACACTGCTTTATTTCCTGTTCTTTGGTGTGTGTGTGTGTGTCTGTGTGTGTTTAATTGACTGAATGTAGCTCAGTAAAATTTTCTTATCACTGTATTTAATACCCAAAGATGGTTGGACATTTGTATTTGCTCTCGGTCCTGGTTTTTCATTCAGTCCCTTTCAAGCTCAAATTTTGCTCAACTTTGATCAGAATAAAGGCCCAAAGGAGTTACAGAATACAGGAGAATCATTTGCTTTCGCAGGAAGGCAGAAATGAAAGAGAAGTTCTGGGGTGGCCTCCACTGTCTTTCTGATTGACAAGGACAAAATGATTCCGTTTTAATTGATGGAAACAGAGCACTGAGAACGATGAACAGAATTAAAGGGGTTAGAATTTGAACTCTTGTTTCAAAGCAAGAACCATTGGGTAAATTTAAATGGAACTATCTCAGATGACCAGTGATTTTAGAGGTGTCACCCAGCTGTTTGCTGAAATGGTCTATTAATCATGAATTGAAAAAGAAAGCAAGTTGGTCAGTAGCATGCAGTCTCTACTATATTTTTTCTGGGACTTCAGCTACACCAGTGGTTCTCAGCTGGGAGCCATTTTGGTCTCCAGGGAACATTTGCAATGTCTGAGACGTTTTTGGTTGTTGTAACTGGGGTGTAGTGCTGCAAGAATCTATCTAGTGCGTAGGCTCCCACCACAGAGAATAATCTGGCCCTGAGTATCAGTAGTGCTGCAGCTGAGAAACCTTGAGCTATGACCAGATGTTAGGTGTCCCTGACTACTAGGCTCAGATAGAGGTCTTCTGGAGAGTTGCGGTCATCACTGCTCCTTAGGAATCTTAATAAAGTATGAAACTGCTCCTGGGTTTGGGTTATTTGGAGTGATTTAATATTTGGGGTTCCTGGGCCTTCCTGGCAGCTCCTGTAAACCCGATGCTGAGGAGTTTTAGGATCGTGGTTCAGATCCTGAGATCTGTCTGTAACCGATGTTCAGCTGTCGCCTTAGGACAGATCCAGAGCTCTGACAGATCCCCTCTGTCGACTTTGCTTTCCTCCTGCATTTCAGGCAATTCTAGAACCCTCCCAGCAACCATGGGTTCTGAGTGTGTGTCGTGGGCACTCAGTACCAGCTTAACTAACAGCAGTATTAACTAGATTAACTTTATGAACGCAGCTATCCATTATGTATTTTTGGAAGTTTTTGGATTGTTTGGGAGGGGTCATTAATTTAATAAGCATTTTCTCCAAATAATGGAGAAATTCACCACCACCAGCATGGTCTCCCTTGCCCTCTACTGCTGGGGGTGGAAGTCCTTACTGCTCGGCAGGGGTGTTAACATGCGCAGTGTTTCATAGTCTGCCTTCGTCTGACCTTCATGATGTCAAAACATGAGGTGGGGGAAGGAATCTGCATCTTGTTTTTGTAGGAGGGGAGCAGAGACCTGTCTCAAGACAACGAATGGAAGCTTTTCAGGTTATTTCTAATCACCAGGGTTTCAGATTCAAGAAGTACTTGATACTTACTTTTTATTTATTTATACAGTTTACAAAACTTTCATCTCTATTATTTCAAGTAAGACTCACCCTAGGAAGCAGGTATCATTATTTTCATCCCCATTTTATTGATGAGTTCCGTGGCAGAATCAGAACCTAAGTGCTGCTTCCCCCCCCCAGAAACTAGCGGCTCTCCTGTCTGTCCCCTTTACCAGAGAACACTACACTCACAACACTTCTGGTCATCAAGCGCGTGGAGGTTTTTCCCCACAACAAGCAAATCTCTGTGACACCGGCTGGATGTCCTGCCATTTAACCCAATTCGGAGACAGCATCAGATCCCACAGGCTACGGGCTCAGTTCCACAGGACTGGTCCCCTCACCCCCACTTCAGATGCTGGTAGTGCAGGGCATCTGCCCAGCTGGGTCTAGGTCAGAGGTTCCAGTGACCACCTCCTTGGGTTCAGCTGCTTTGCTGGAGCAGCTCACAGAACTCAGGGAAACACGTTTACTAGTTGATTAAAGAATATGATAAAGGGTCCAGATGAACATCCAGATGGGAGAGATTTGTAGGGCAGGGTGTGTGGGGAGGGGCGCACAGCTTCCAGCCCTCTCTGATCACACCCCTCTCCCAGCATCTCCATGTTCACCAACCTGGAAGCTCTCCGAACCCCCTACTACTGGGATTTTATGGAGGCTTCCTCACATAGGCATGATCAATTATTAACTCTGTATCCAACCCCTCTCGCCTCTCTGGAGGCTAGGGGGTTGGGCTGAAAATTCCCAAGCTTCTAATCATGGCTTGGTTGTCCTGGTGACCAGCCTGCATCCAGGAGCCATCTAGAAGCCCACTCAGAGTCGCTGCATTAGCATACAAGATGCTCCTAGTGCGCTCTTATCACTTGGAATTTACAAGGGTTTAAGAGCTCTGTGCAAGGAATTGGGAGCAGAGACCAATATATATATATTTTCTCTTATCTCAAACCCGCTCTAGCTCTTCTCAGTGCCACCTACGTTTAGCAGGTGGCTCATTTTTTTCTATTTGATTGCAAATATGCATAATGCTTTTCCTAGTTCCCTTCTTTCCTAACGTGGTCCAGACAGATAGGATTAACTTCGTAGATATTATATTTAGGTGTCTGGGGTCAGTAATAAGTTGTGACCGGGCTAGTCTAGTATTACGTTGACTTAATTTTATCTATTGTGGGTCATAGCTTGTGTAGGCTGAGTTGCAGAAGAACAGGTGAAATGAGTTTTGTGGGTGGGTAAATTTCAGTTCTGATTTATCAGTGATATTTAGATAATGGTACACTCTTGCCAATAAAGGGAATATTGTTTGGCGATTAAAAGAGGCTTGGTAGAAGGACAGAATTAGCTAAATTATTTGGAGGATGCTGGAAGAGAAGCCTAAAAAACGTGTAAGGGGAGTGGCACCTAATACGGACTGAGGCACCAGTGCTACTGGGGTGACCGTCACTACAGCCTATGCCCCCGCCCCCAGGGTGCTCCTGGGTGGTTGGGACAAGGTGCCTGCCCTGGTAGGGCAGGCCTGTGAGTGCAGAGCTTAGCCAGTAGAGAAGCCCCACAGGCTCATGACTGGCTGACCACCCCCCGCACTGGATTTTAGCCCCACTCACCTCAGTCCTCAGTCCTTTTCGTGGTGCACAAGCTGTTTACCGTGTGCAGCAGCCCTGAGGTCTAAGGAAATACTGTTTCATCATGAGATCCCACTTCCTGACATTTTAGAAGATTGAATCTGGAAATGAATAAAACAAAAACCAACACCAACTGATAAGGTTCTTGGGTGATCAACAGAGCTTTCACAAAGGCCAGATCTTTAGCGCCCTCGCTCAGAGCTCGCCGACTATGACTGACAGCTGACAGATTGATTGCAAGCAAGGTAACAAAAGAAAGTATACAGCGGGCGCCCAAGCCATCAAAAGTCAGCAGCCTGGAGGGGACCGAGTCCCCCCCACCCCAGTCTCCAAGGGCCTAGATGCTATACCAATAACATTCATGTTTATAATGGATACCCTGAGTAACAAAATCGCTGAATTATTTTCAGAGGTTTTATTTTTAAAAGCTGACGTTTTGAATGTTAAAATGTATAGGAGTGAGCTCTGGTTATCATGAAAATTCACTTATGTAGGTATTTGCCACATAAGTGAATTTATTATGCTTAATTTCTTGATGAGGTTAGTTAACCAGAGAATTGCAAAGTAAAGTACTATAACAATTATATTGTCATAACATTTTGTAAATAAAGAAATAACACTGTGTAGCTCATTCTTTAGAATGAACCATTAAATTATCAAATATTCCAAAAATGTTTTGGAGGTCGGGATTTCATAATATGCTAAATATCTAGAATGATGTTTTAAAAAGTCTGTTCAATGAAATATTAGATTACAAGGATGTTAACTGGAGTTATCGGAAAAAAATATTCCTTGGATAAGTAAATTTGGGAAATACTAGGATTAATGAAGTAAACACGCTTCTTTATTGCAGGGTTTTTCAGGAGTTTTAACATGTTAAAATGCATTTTGGAACATAATATGTAACCTGTGCCATGTGTATATATAAGCTCATGACTAAAACTCAACTCCGCTTTGTCCCTTTACACATCGGGTGGCGTGATCTCCTTCTCGCCTGGCTGGAGGATTGGATGAGGCCATGATGTTGGATCACTCTCAGGTGACAGCGTTCCTCTTGCTGTAAAAACAGACAATTCAAAAAGCATGTGCACAACATGTGAATAATTCCAGTTCTAAACAGGCGCCCTAACTCAGTCTTGGACTTCTCCCAGGTCAGGTGTGCTTCAGTTGGACGCCTGTCTCTCAGGAAAGGGTGGCTGCTGCCCCCTTGCTCAGCTCCTCCGTTTGGCAGCAGCCACTTACCTCCCTGGCAGGGTTGGGGGTGGAGGTAAGAGGGTAATAAGACAGGTGTGGCCCAGCTCTGCTGCTTTCCCATCGTCTTGGCCCTTGTTCAAGCTCACCCTTCTCCCCTGATGGTGCTTGTGCAGGCTTTCCCTCCCAGAGTTGGCTTGACATGGAACACATGCTTCTTTCTTCGTGGAGGTGGTCTCTTCCCAGATCCTGGGCCACGATGGCTCCCACCTTGTTCTGCAGGGGTCTGCTCCCCCGTGAGGCTTACAGGGACGGGCCAAGGCCCCTTCTCGCTCCTGCCTGGCTCCTGCCTGGTCTAGGGGGAGTGCTCATGCTTCCCTGCCCCAATGAGTCTGGGAGCTCAGGTCACCCTGGGTCTGCCTTCAAAGAGGGCCGTCAGCCCTTCCCCCAGCCCATCCACAGTCATGGGTTCTGGAATCATTTCGGGTTTCTCACGAGGAAGAGGAGGGAATGCTACTGCATTCTCGCTCTGAAGAAGTCCTCTTCAGACCTTTACTCTCACCATGGAGTTCAAGCGACATGGAAGAGCTTCTCAGGACCCTTGTCTTCCTCAACCCTGCTTAGGAATTGGGGGATGGGGTGGGGGGCTTTCGTGCCTTCCCCCACCCCACCCCGGCTACGTGAACGCCTCCAGGTTGGCAACTCGCCTGAAATGGGCTCAAGTGAAGTCTTGTTCTAACATCTGGTGTCATGCATTTTACCACAGAATATGCTCCTTAATACACACACACACACACACACACACACACACGCACACACGCACACACGCTGTTCTCAGTACTCTACTGCAGTACTGTAACTGTCTGCGTGGTTGGTGATTTTTCCCACTTAGCCTCCATTCTTCACTGTCTGCTGTACCCTTGATCCTCAGCTATTGCTACCATCATTCTGCAGAGCTGCTCTCTGCAGGATCACCAGTTTCTTTCTGGTTGCAGAATCCATTTGTCTTTCTCCGGTACTCACGCTCTCTGACCGGCTCAGAATTTTCTCATTCCATGGTAACAACAGTATACTATCAAGGTTCTCTTTACTTTTCTAAACATTTCTTATTCACTGTCTCTTTCTTTCCCTTGCTCCCAAGGAAGGAAATAACAGGAGGATAAACTCTCAGCCCTTTGCTAGTCCTTCCTACCTTCTTGGAAATCTCAGGTGCTGCAAATCACCTTCAGGCCTTCATTTCCCTTCCGGCCTCCATTTCCACAGCTCCAGCCATCTGTGTCCCATGGACAGTACCTGTGTCTCTAGAGATGTGCTGCTGTTCCTTGAACTCTTCTCCAGAACTAAATTGTTTCTCTTCCTTCCTGGGCTCCCTCAGTTATCCCTGTTGTAGCAGTGGCACTGTTATCTGCCCCTGTCCTGATCATCTAGGCTTGAAAGTTGATGTTTGGCAGCAGCTGCATTGCTTTCTATGTGGTCAGTCCGCAGGTCTCAACGGTTCTTTCCTTTACTGCTTCTTTCTCTTTTCTTCCCACTGCTCGTCTTGTTCAGTCATTTTTTACATCACGAGAGACTAGACTGCACATTTTTCTTTGCTTCCCGTATGTCTTTCTGCAGGCAATATGTTTTGTATGTTTCACCTGAAATCATCCTAAAACACAGCTTTGATTCCATTAGTTCTTGGTTCAGAATAGATAGCTCACAATTTCCTGACAAATTAAGTGCAAATCTAACCTGCTCTCCAAAGCTCTGTGTAATCTGTCCCCAGCCTTCCTCTGCCAACCTAGCCTCCGCTTATTCCTTTCACAAGCCCTGGGCTAGAGTCACATTGGCCTGCTTGGTTTTATACTGAATTTATTAAGTCAGTTTCCCAGCTCTATCTTCTTGTTTGAGGCTTGAAAAATCTTAAGAGGGTATATGTTCCCTAAACTTCTGTAGTAAGGCACATCTGCAACGTTTCCTCATTTTATCTGTCCCCTCATTTTACTTTAGTTGGTAAAGAAGTACACGTTAATAATTTCTAAGAGTCTAAGAGACAGGGACAGTGTTTTCTACTTCTTTCTATAGCCCATAATGCTGAATACAGTGCCCTGCAAATGGAGTACGTACAATTGAGTATTGACTGATTAAAACATATGAGAGTCAGTCATAAATTGTCTAAGAAAGTTGGAAATGACATTTCCTCACTTTTCCCCAAGGATAACTGGGATTTGCGTTTTTCTGTATCCAAATTTGCTTTGCCTTCTCTTGCCAGTGCCAACTCTATCTCTTTCAAGTGCCTTTGCAAATGAGTGTTTGCCAACTTGTCTTGATTTTAAAAAGTTGACGCAGTCACATTTGTGGAACATTGTTTGCTTCCCTTTGTTAGCTCAACATTTGAGGACTAATTGATATTTGAAAATCTTAATAACAACATTACCAGGACTGCAAGGTAGTGTAAGTTTTAATGTGGATGGTTCTTTGCTTTTTCAATTCTCACACTTAGTGTGATTAGTAACTTTTTTTGAGAGGGCATGTAGCAAAAGTAGTAGCTTAGAGATTAAGGAGAGATGAATCCCGGGAATAACTCTCTCTTTAGCCTGCTGGGTATCTTGGCCAAGTTACTTGACTTTTCTGTGCTTCAATTCTTTTCTAAGACAAAGGAAAATGATAATATCCATCTGTTACATAATCTGTTTTAAAAAGAAAGGAAGAAAACAAAATATTTATAATGTTTTACACACTATTTTCAATTGCATGTTTTTTAAGAAGTAAGTAAGAAAATGGCATACAGTTTTAATTGATTGTAAGCTGCTAAATTAATGTTTTCCTTACTACACTTTTAAATTGGATAAAGTGGATCTCTTGTGCACATGGGTTAGTCCCTGAATATTGAGCAAAAACCAAATTTAGGACATCAAATGACACTTTAAATCCATATCTCAAATCTCATATTTGTTTTCTGAGCATGAAAGGAGCCCCTAACACATGCAGTTGTTTATTAAATGATATAATGCTGTCAGGTGTTCATTTAGTCTAATGGATAGTTTGCTTTCAATAAACCTTAGCTATTATTCTCATTTTACACAAATTATTTTTCATGAGGGCCCTGTAGGAGTAAAAGCTAGAAAAAAACTATATCAAAATATTAATGGTAGTTAAGTTAGAGATTATGGGAAATTTTTTTCTAATTCTAAGATGTTATTACTTATTTAGTTAATTCATTTCTTCATCTAGTAACCATTCTATCAGATGCCTGCTATATGCTGGGCACTTTGCCAAGCCCTTGTCATCCAAAATATGGATAAAACTAACATGGTCCCTTCCTTGGGGCAACTTAGTCTACGTTTTGTAAACACTCACCAGAAATACTTTAAAGAAAGTTCCAATAACTGTTCTCTATGTGTTCTAAGTAACTGATTCTTTTTTAAATTTTTATTTCGTTGTGGTTAGAACACTAACCACAAGATCTCTTCTCAACACATTTTTTTTAAGTGTAAAATACACATTGTTGACTATGAGTACAATGTTGTACAGCAGGTCTCCAGAGCTTATTCATCTTGATAATTAACGGGCATAAAATTTCAGTTACGCAAGATTACTATGTTTTAATAGGTTCTAACAAAAGTGCTTATATTTACATATTGCTGCAAGGTTGACCAGACATACCTGCATTACTTTTCTGGAGCAATTCATACAGTAACCTTTAAGAGAGGTGGTTCAGGTAGCATCATGTCTATTTTTTAGACATGATTCAATAACTCACCCAAGCTTAGGCAGGCAGAAGAAAGCATTAGGGGTCACTTAAAGAAGGGGCACACACACACAAGGCCGATTTCTCTACTGGTTGGGATTTGTGAAGGGAAGATGAAATAAATATCTCTGGTGCCATTCCCTAAGCAGGAGATAACATCTGTTCTTTCTTTCCTTTGACATTGATTAGAGATAGCTCATAGTTTCTACATTTTATATAATAAGGACAAATTGGTGGTTTTTCTGCCACGATTTTGAAGGGCTATCACTGTGAAGTTATTTCATTCCCTGGTTCAGATACATTAAATCTTTTTCCTCGTGCGCTTGTGTGTTCACGGAAACATGTTTCTTCCTTAGAGAGGACTCTTAGGTTATTCACAATAATGGACCAGTACCCTCAGCTTCTGTTGGGACTGGGGAATGGTCCCCTTCACTGCACCAGATCAGGCACATTTTACTGTTATTTTCAATATCCATTATTTGAGAAGAAAATATATTTAAACCAGTTGTGCCTCAGTAATCAATGAGTGATCACATGACACACTAATTTGTAGGGTGGTTAAAAGATTCAGCTTGTTGCATGCCATAGCGTGAAAAATCTGAAGGACTCAAGATACTGCATGTAGATTCATCTGATAATTTTACACTCAGCTGTCTCATCTGTTGTTTTGCATAAGGCTTCAAAACTCTTTAGTTCGATAATGTAATTTTAAAGAATTTTTGTTACATTTAAAATTCTGTGTTTTAGTTCCTTTTTTCTTTTTTATTAGCTCACCCAGTGGTGTGTGTGAATTGGTCAAAAAGTAGAATTCTGAGTAACCAGGGAGGATGTGGGTGCTGCATAGGGAGAACCATTGTCTCCCTATTCCTGTGCATTGGGGGTGAGGCTTTCACCTCACACCCATACTGCAAGTTACACTTTTCAGTTAAAGAAGAACTCGGGACCAAATACAGAACCCCAAATGCAGAAGAATTCCGACCCAGTGCAGATCTAAACACTACACCAATTACAAGGAAATCCTGTCCCAAAGTAATAAGTACCAGCTTAGATTTTACAGAACACATGAAGGATGCAAACCTCCTTAGCAGCACTCTCATTAAACACTTAGAATTTAAAGGAAACTTTGAAGTAATTGTAGATAAAGAATTAGCATTTTCTAAATATAATGATGTGGGGCTTCTGTGGGGAAGAAAACATCTCAGTGCAGACAGTATGGGATGAGATACAGGAGAGGCACTCAAGAGCATCATCTGAGTCTAGACAATCCAAAAAGAGGAACCAGAATGGGACTTGAAATGAAAGCATTCTCATCAGTGTGGTTGTTAAAGAATTTTATTATTTCAGTGAGAAGGGCTGTTCTTTACAGCTGTTGTATATAAATATGTTTATTAATTAAAGGACTACCGCTAGTAGCTACACTCTTGCTGACAGCCTACTATTTACCATTTCTAGGCTGAACATTTATTATAACATCATGTGCTGGATTGTTTTATCCCTGTATTACATGCATTACATTACATTAAGACTCAGAGAAATTAACTAACATGCCTAGTGTTTGGGAGGTCTTGTATTTAAACCGTAGCCTGCCTTCCTTCTTTCCATTTTACCACACTGATACCCCCAGCTTATGTTATAGCAATAATTGGAAGTTGGTCCTTTTCCCTCCTTAATTAGTTTTAGTTAAATAATTCAATCAGTTGTTGTTATAAATAAATGTCAGGCCTAGACATTTATTTTTCACCAATGGCTTGGGTTTATAAAACTTAGATAATCTGTTTTGGACTTTAAAACTTTTTTGAGTTGCCAGAAGTTCATATTGAAATGTAGTTACTGCTGGAAAAGGTAGCATTTCTAAAGAGCAGAATTTGGTTGAACAAATTGATTTCTTTTGCATTTATTAAGGTAGTGATTAAACTGCAATGACAAAGAGACCCCATATGACTGTCATTTAAAGATAGAAATTTATTTTTTTTAATGTAATAGTCCAGCCAATTTAGTTTGATAGCTTAGCTCTGCTTTGGGAGGTCATTCAGAGACCCAGGTTCTTTCCATATTGTTGCTCTGTCTCCTCTGGGCTTTGTCCTCATTTTCAAGGTTATAGCTGAGTCACTGTTATAACTCTGTCCTAGCTTGTGAGAAATGGGAGAAAGAATGGTAGAGTGCATCACCAAGCTTCAATGGCCAAGGTGTAGAAGTGGCATGTATTTCTACTCGCTTCCACTGACAAGAACTTAGTCAGAACATGCCTCAGAGCAAAGGAGGCTGGGAAGCATGGTCTCTAGCTGTGCAGCCATGTGCCCAGGGCAAGAGTAGAGAACTGATTTGGAGGGAAAGCTAGCAGTCTGGCACACATTGGAAGGAACAGTACTCTAAAAAGGTAGGATTGGTTGAACAAATAGTTTTCCAAGCAAAATACTGAGCAAAGGACAAAGGTTAAGTATGCATAGTGGATATACCCAGAGGAGATGCTACCATGTCACTTCATGGTGTGGTCAGGGCTTGGCTCTGCCTGTTTTCAAAATTACAGATTTACGTGTTGTAAAATATTAAATATATTTAAGATATAAATAAAAATTTAAATATTGTGCTTACATGTAATATTTTTTCTATTGCCTGAGGAATACTGGAGAAAGAAGAGATGGGGGCAAGACGGGCTAGGACCTCTGTGTGCTCAAAACTTCTTTCTACAGTTTACAAATCTTTTACATGTATCTTATTTTATTTTAGCCTCCCAAACTAGGTTATTCTGATAATGCTCATTATACAAACGCTTTAGATTTGAAATGCAGGCCAATGAATGGAAGGGGCAGGGATTTGGTTTCCCATCACCAAAAGCCACTGTATCTGTCATTACTCCACTTTGGGGTCTTAGAGCCTGAAGAGAGCGTTTAGTATATTTTCCATTTTGAGGTTGCCAGGAACAAAGATTATTTAAATCTTAAATACAAAGCAAGCAAAACTTACATGGCTTGTAGAAAATTATTTCCTAACTAAAAATAAGACTTCCTGGCAGGAGCTGTTTGCTGGATCAGAGCTTTCGGGATTCTCATTGGCAGAACCTTGTCTCCAGTGGTTTGTCTATCCTCATTGTGCTCTAAACAAACACTTTCCTTCTTCATTAAGTGGATTGTTCTGTAGGTAATGGGAGGACAGTTTGGCTGCTACTCATGGAAAGGATTTTTTTTTTAATAATGGAAAAAATAGACTATCTTCATCTTGAAGTTTTTGAGCTCAAATTAGCAAAGCAGGTGGACAAATGATATTTTCTCCGTAGTGTAACTCTAGTGGGATTCTGGAACTGTCTTTGTTAGTTGTCCCAGTTCCTTTTGATTGCTCCCCAACAAAGAAATCTGCATCTTTTAACTTGATTGTTGTTTCTTCTAAAGAGTCTTTTTTATGGCGGGGGAAGAACAGGGCTTCCATGTTTGGCTGCATGGGTTGTGTGGACAACCCTGGGACAGTGAAGATATCAAGTGACTCCTATGATTTCCGTGGACTGGGGTAAAGGCGTATGGAATTTGCAGTTGTACTTCATTTTTGAAGGATGGCTCATACATATGTGTAGTCTGTCCTCTCTATGTGACAGAAAAAAACAGATGTTGGATTCCCTGAGAGATGGAATCTTCTAGCAGGATGTGGAAGAGCGTCCCTTTCTCTGCAATCTTCCAGCCGTAGGTTATTATCAATCTGGTGGGAAATATAGACTCTAATTCTTCTAATCTGTATTTTCCTGATGACTGGTGAGATTGAAAATCTCTACCCATGTTCACCAGGCCTTTGCATTTCTTTTTTTTCCTGGGAATTATCTTTTCAGAAGCCTTGCCCATTTTTATATGTTGTTCCCCTTTCTCTTAATGATTTGTAGAAGTGCTTTTCCTGTTCTAGACCTTGGCCGTTTCACTACTATATATTTTGATAATATTTCCCCAATAAGAGGGTAAAATTTTTTCTTGCATGTTGCTTCTTCCAGTGTCACTTATTTCCTACTGATGTTTGATTCTTCAATCCTTTTGGAATTTCCATATGTTATTCTGGGGTAGGGGGTTACCTTCCTTCTGCTTCTGTGTCCTCCATAGCAACTCTTAAAGAGTGGTCCCTAGATGGGGAGAACTGGGGCTGCAGCTGCCAGACTTGAAAACTGTGTGTTTTCTACGACGCTGCTCTGTGCAAAAAGGGGAACAAGGACACAGATGCAGTGGGAGGCACAGAAAATTGGTCTGTTATTTCTACGGAGGCAGATATCCACTCTCAACCTTGCTGAAAAGATTGATTTTGGCTGGGCAGTGTTACAGGACAGGTAGGAAGGGAGAGTGTGCTTTTCAAGTGCAGATGAGCCCTTATTGTGTAAAGCTGAGCTGGGGAGAGCGTGGTTTTTGGAGCAGGGAGTAGCTGGGGCACCAGAATGACTGCATTTGGTTGGCCATATGCTTTTTCTTCTGTCTTGGATTAGGATTGCTGTAACCTCTGAGATATTTTATTTGTAACCTCTGAGTGCCAGTTCATAATCTTGCTGCGAGTTAGGTATGTTATCTATAAGAGGGATTTTCTTCCTCATGATGCTGATAAAAAAAATGATCATGCAGGTGCCAGGGGATGGCCAGCATTTCTGGCAATATCCCTGAGATAGGCTGTGCTGTGAGGTAAATGCATTGTGTTAAAGTTGCATTGCAAAACAGCACATCTGGAGAGTGTTTCTTTGAAAAAGTGAGTCTTTTCCTAATTAGAGTAAAATATCTTTTGTATTTTCCTTGTGAAATTATATTCTAGACTTTTCAATCTTAATGGTGTGCTTTGGGAACACTTTCTTGCTTCCATTGACATTTTGTAAAGGTGTATTTTCTTTCTTTCTTCCTCCCCTCGCCTCCCCTCTCCACCCCCCTCCCTTCCTTTCTTTCTTTCAGGATAGTGGATTTACAATGTCATGTTAGTTTCAGGTGTACAGCACAGTGATTCAGTTTATCTATTTGTCTATCTATCATCTATCTATCTATCTCTATTCTTTTTCAGATTCTTTTCCCTTATAGGTTATTACAAAATATTGATTATAGTTCCTTGTTCTATACAATAGGTGAAAGGTGTATTTTCTTAAAGGAGAAGAGTTTCTTGTCCTCCTTTTGGAAGATCTCCTGTTCTGAGTGGGTGAAGAATCAAAAATAATTAAGAAAATGTCAGAGGGACTGCAGTAAGAAAAGTGAATCCTAAATTATAGGACACAATAAAAGTGTGTCCAGATTTTCTTGCTCATTCAGTGGCTCCATTTGTTTGGAGTAGTTCCAGAAACCATAGAAACCTCTTTTGGCTAAGAACTTCATTTCATATCTTCATCTGTTTTTTTTTTTCAGCTTGCAGGTGATCACTGTGTTGGATGTGCAGCTAATGCTGTAAATGTAGACACCCAGTTTAGCAATTTAGTCAACCTCATTCAAATCCCAAAGCAGAAAATAGATCAGAGTCTTCCCTGAGCCTTGCTGCTCTGTGTGGTCTCTGGACCAGCGGCAGTAGTGTCACCTGGGAGCTTGCTGGGAATGCCCCACCCCAGACCTAGTGAATCAGAATCTGCATTTTTTTAAAGGATTAATGTTTGAGAAACACTGTTCTGCAGCACTAATAGACCAAGCATCACTTGGATCTTATTATCTTTAGCTCATTTGAAAAATAGTACATCAGATACTCTTTGAACAGAAAAAATAGCCTAGCTTGGCCAGAATATGATGAGAAGGAAAAATCTACAGTAACCAGGAAATGGAAATGTATTCAGTGCAATAGCTAGCTCAGGGCTTTGCAGTCTGGCAGACCAGGGCTGGAATCCTGGTTTTGTGATTTCCCAGTTTCGTTACCAGGAAATCATTTCACGTCTTCTCTGCCCTCAGCTGAAATGAAGCATTCTGGTTCTCAGTTCTACAGTACTTTGACTGCACTGTCGCTTTCCACTATGTCAGGCTGATAAGCAAAATAGTTCATGGGCTACATAATTATATGCAGTCAGGCTATTCTTTTCAATAACTTACATTTTATTCTCTATGTACTGCCTTTCTAAGGGCAGAAACATAAACCAGACACATAGACATATAAATGAGCTAGGGGTAAGGGGAAATCTGTGTTTAAGCACTAATAGGTTATTTTAATAGTTTAAATTAACATTACTAAGTTTCCAACTAAATATTCTGCCAATTTTCTGTAAAAATGAATCAGTGACCCTGGCTGTCTCATCCTTGTCTCTTTCTAACTTGACTTCCTGTACTTTCCCCCTCTAACAATATGGGGAAATTTCTGATGAAGGTATGATGCTCTGACTCACTGACAAATTAAAAATTTTTGCATTAGTATGAACTGTGTCCATAAATATATCTTATTCAGATTCTCTCTGAAATACCATCTGATTTAGATATGAGATATGTAAATGAATTTTCATTGAAAAAGATACAGTGCCAGGCGTGCTGATGAAATGCATATCTTTTGTAATTTAGAATAGCATCCTAGAAAGGAAATATCTCTGTGACTTAGGTGGAGGTAGAAAGACAGGGTATACAAAATAGTACAGAGGATGGAAACATTCATTATATTCTAAACATTTTAGTCTCTAGAAAATTGCCTGCAACCTGTTTTATCTTGAATTATGGCATTTGTCAGTCATCAGATAAACCTTTATCTCATTCTCTTAAAGCGTCACTTTTTATTTTCTTGTTAAATAATCTCCTCAGTATATCTCAGAATATTTTGACTTGGTGCAGCTTTTACAATATGAATTTCTTATGTCCCAATTATTTCACTTAGTAAGCATGGCACTTTAGTCAAGAGACAAATTTAATGATGATAAAGAAAATGTTGCCTATTATGTACAAGTCGGGCACATAAATGGTAATTAACTTGATTTAGGGGGAGTATAAAGAGCTGCATAATTAAAATTTAAGTAGATTTTAAAAACATGATTTTTCAGGTAATATGTGTCCCTAATACCAGTTTAGAGTGGATGCCAGCACACTGATTTCTCTATATATGTGGTTCAAAAATTTGCATATGAATCTATTATTATAACTCAAATCACTTTGCTATTGAATTCAACATTTTACTTTTAAAAGACTTGTTATTTTAGATTTGTAATTGTTGTTTGTTAAGTTGAAGATTAGAGTTTTGTTAGTTTTGCACTGTGAAATTTTTACCTTGAAAAATTTTAGTTCTCGCACTCAAACAGTGTTTTAAAGCTTTACTGACTCTTGGAGTCTTTTCTATACACTGTTTGACTATAACAAATGTGATTCCAAATTCCACTGTACACCACTGGGGAGATATCAAACCTTTAACTTTTATAATTTATGAATAATATGCATTTAATGTGTCTGACACACATATATGTGTATATGTCAATAAAATATTTACATAACTTGAGAGAATAATTCTGAACTCTTTGAAGATAGAAATATAATATCTAGGCATTTCAGAAAAAAATGTTGAAAATCACCTACTGATTTTTTAATTTAATTAAAAAATTTTTATGTTTGTGTTAAGCTGCACATAACATAACAGATACCATCTTAACCATTTTTATGTGTACAGTGTCATAGGATTAACTGCAGTCACATTGTGTGCAACCATCATCACGATCCACTTCCAGAACTCCTATCATCTTGCAAACTGAAGCTCTGCACCCATTAAACAACTCCCCATTTCCCCTCCTCCTAGCCCCTGGCCACTACTATTCCACCTTCTGTCTCTATTAATTTGATTATTCTAGGTACCTAGTGTAAATGGAATACTGTCTACTATTTTGTTGTCACATATGGAACTGCATAGTCTAATGGTTGAAGATGTTTAAAAACATAACAGGAAACCAATCAGAAACACATTAAAAGTCAGCATGATGTAAATGCAAGGTTGCAAGAATCCATTTTCTCATGGACTTCCTTCTTTCGTGTGTCACCACCATTAAGCATAGTCGCTAGACTTTCTATGAAACCGTGGAGGCAGAATGATATCAGAGAAGATTCTCACATCTGACTGTCCTTTCAGCTAAGAGGAGCTCAGGTATATTTCATCTACAAACTCAGGGGGTTGAACCAGGGATGATCTTCCAGGTTCATTCATTTTTTTCGGGAATTTGAGCTCTTCATTTTGCTAAGCTCTGTTGTAGGTGCTGGGGGTTCAGTGGCAGAAAGAACAGGTAAAGATCCCTGCCCTCTTGGAACTTTCACTCTAGTGGGGGAAGCCAGACAAAAAGTAAGCTAAATGTAAAAATGATACCGCATATTCAGTGGTGAGGCATGCTTTGGTAAAAAGTGAAGTGGAAAGGGGAAAGGGGATGGTATGAGGTAAGCCCAGAGAAGGGGTGAAACTCAGAGGGAGGGGTCCAGGGGCTATGTGGGTGTCTTCCACAGATGCAAGAGCACGTGTGGAAACCCGGAGTGGGGGCTGCTTGGTCCTGTCCAGGAACAGCAAGGACAGTACTGTGGCAGAGTTGGGAGCTAGGGGGAGGTGGGAGGTGATGGATGAGGTCGGAGAGATGACGGAAGACCAAAGCGGATGGGACCTTGCAGTCAATTATACAGACTTTGACTGTTACTTGGAATGAGATGGGAGCCTCTGAAAGGTTTTTAGCAGAGCAGTGACTTGATCTGACATGTTTTGGAAGAGCTACTCTCACTGCTGAAGTGGGTGAGAGCAGAAGTAAGAGTGATGGGCAGGAGACTGTTGTGGAAATTCAGTTGATCTATATTCAGTGACTTGGAGCAAGACAGTTGCAATAGAGGTGGTCAACCATGGCTTGAAGGTAGAGACAGCAGGACTTGGCTAAAGATGAGGAAGCTGGGTTTGCAGTTTTTGGCCTGAGCACCTGGAAGGATGGAGCTGTCAGTCACTAAGGTGGGAAACTTCGAGAGAGCTGGCATGAGAGGGGAGATGCAGAGTTTGTTGAAATGATGAGCCTGTTCAATGTCCAGGTAGAGAGGAGGGGCAGGCAGCTGGTCCCGAGAATGAGTGTGGTATCTTCAGGAGAGGAATTACTGTCATACTTACTACTTGCAGATGGAGAAACAGAGTTAGGTAGCGCTTAGGTTGTTTACCCAGGGACTTAGAGCCAGAAAGAGATGGAGATGGGTATCTGAATTCAGTCTCTTCTCTTAACTTCACTGGATGGAGGAGATCTTACTCCTTGCTCATTCTCTAATAGGTTCTCCTGAGTCATGAAATAGCCGTTGGACCGATCCTAGGAGTGAGAAGGGCATTTCTCTGGCTGCATTGTCAGTTAGTGAATACTTAAGAAGCAACGAAACTCTAAAGCAGCGTAATTAGGGTAGCTTCTATGTCTCAAACATTATGTCTTATAGTTCTTTACCTCTGTCTGTGGTGATACCTCCTCCATCAACCCCAACTCTGCCTTCCGCTCTGGCTTTAAATTCTTTCCTCTCATTTCTAAACATTTCTAGCTCATCCTTGTAGCTCACCTCTTGGCACTGCTGTTGTTCATGAAGGAGATTTTTCTAAGTTCACAGTGTGCCGGAAAGGCAGGGAAGATTACTTTTAAAAGAAATAAACGGATGAAAATGGAAAGTAGGGTACTTATGTTATGTGACCTTGATAAGCTATTGATTTGCAATCTGCCACTTTTTCCCCATCAATTTACAATTCAAGACTTTTAAAGAATGATTCATATATTCTACGACATATTAAACTGGTATCTGAGAGAGGAAGAAAGAAACAAATGCATTTAGTGGCAATTCAGTTCACCAGATTGGCAGACATCAAAATATGATATTACAGAAGAAAAGAAGAAGGAAAATAATTTAGGGGAAAGAATATATTTTGGATAAATATACCCAAGGTCAGATTCTAACCACTGAGTTCCCCTAAGACCTTGAGCAAGTCACTTTAACTCTGAAAGTCTCTTCCTTTACCAGGTGAATAGGGATACCTTTTTACCCTCCTTTGGTTTGAATATTACGGAAATATTTATAAAATCTGGCTTTAGCCATCTCTAACTATACATTTATTTAATAAGCTTTAGCTTAGATTGTTGCATATATTTTTAATGCTCTCTACAAGTATTCTGATGGATTGCAAATAAATGCTCTGCTCCCATCTGCTCACGCAGAACTTGAGAGAAGTTAGAGGCTTTCAGGAATAACCAACACAAGTTCCTGCTGGACTAACTATCACAATAATAGAGATATTAAAGTGCAGGCACACTCCTTCTTGAATGCCCTTCATCCCTAACACCTGCTACTGTCTACAGGGGCCCCTTGAGTCACCTCCTCCATGAAGCCTTCTGAGGTCTACTCCCCAACAGTGGGGTTGGGCTGGCTGGGACCCGGGAGTCTGTGTAAATTAGCCACTCTTTCCTTTGTGCTCCCAGTATATCTTTTTTATTATTATTAATTTTTATTGGACTATAGTTGCTTTACAATGTTGTGTTAGTTTCTGCAGTACAGCAGAATGAATCAGCTGTACGTGTACCTATATCCCCTCTTTTTTGGATTTCCTTCCCATTTAGGTCACCACAGAGCACTGGGTAGAGTTCCCTGTGCTATACAGTCTGTTCTCATTAGTTATCTATTTTATACATAGTATCACTAGTGTATATATGTCAATCCCAATCTCCTAATTCATCCCAACCCCCCCCCCCCTTGGTATCCATACATTTGTTCTCTACATCTGTGTCTCTATTTCTGCTTTACAAATAAGGTCATCGATATGATTTTTCTAGAGTCCTCATATATGTGTTAGTATATGATATTTGTTTTTCTCTTTCTGACTTACTTTACTCTGTATGCCAGTCTCTAGGTCCATCCACGTCTCTGCAAATGACCCAATTTTGTTCCTTTTTATGGCTGAGTAATATTCCATGGTATATATGTACCATATCTGCTTTATCTCTTCCTCTGTTGGTGGACATTTAGGTCGCTTCCATGTCCTGGCTTTTGTAAATAGAGTTGCAGTGAACATTGGGGTACATGTGTCTTTTTAAATTATGGTTTTCTCCGGGTATATGCCCAGGAGTGGGATTGCTGGGTCATGTGGTAGTTCTATTTTTAGTTTTCTAAGGAACCTCCATACTGTTCCCCACAGTGGCTGTACCAATTTACATTTCCACCAACAGTGCAAGAGGGTTCCCTTTGCTCCACACCCTCTCTGTGTGCTCCCAGTATCTCTTTTTTAGAGCTCTATTTTAGAAGTCTTTTTTTTTTTTCTATTTTGATTTGTAATTATGTGTTTCTGTTAGATTGTGAATGTTTTAAAGACAAAGGTTATGTTCAATAATTTTGGTTTATCAGAGAGTAGAACAATGCCTAGAATAGATAAATAACATATTATTGCATAACTGAAGGCTATTCAATATTTTTCTCATGTGATAAAGCCATTGACAGCACACTCAAACAATTCACCCCAACTTTACCTCTGATTTCTCCACTGTCCAAACCCAAAGTTCATCTGGCAAATTGGGAATTAAAACTCCTTTTCTTTATTTAGCCCTTAGCCTCCTATCATGGCTGTTAGCAACCACACATGTAGGTGTGGGAAGGGCAGAGTCTATTTTATTACACCGTGATGACCTCCTGAGAAGCCCTGTGGTTTGATAAAGAAAGAGATTCGAGAAAAGGAGGCTGAGAAGGAACGATTGGAGAGAGAGGAGGAAAACCAGAGAAGTGGAGTCCCCCAAGCCAAGAGAGCAGGGTGTTTTCAGGAAAAGACAGTTGCCAGTCAGTAAATCATGATTAATCACAACTGTACAATTTTTTTTTTTTAATTTTTTGCGGTACGCGGGCCTCTCACTGTCGTGGCCTCTCCCGTTGCAGAACACAGGCTCCGGACGCGCAGGCTCAGCGGCCATGGCTCACGGGCCCAGCCGCTCCGCGGCATGTGGGATCTTCCCGGACCAGGGCACGAACCCGTGTCCCCTGCATTGGCAGGCGGACTCTCAACCACTGCGCCACCAGGGAAGCCCAACTGTACAATCTTTGACAGCTGCCATTACCAGTAGCAAGAGGTAGTGGAAGGAAGGGATACTGGGCAAAGTGCCAGTTCATGGCCTCTTTACATCATCACGGCTCTCACTTCATCTGTGAAATGGGGATAGTGGTCATTCCTATGCCATTAGCTTGTCCTGGGGATGAAGGAATTCCCTGTATGGAGCCCTACGCACTGTCAGTGCTAAATAAATACTAGTTACTAATACTGTTGTTGTTGGTGTGAGCCAAATGAAATTAGTAAAATATAACTAGATATCATTGTGTAAGATTTTTGTTTCTAGCAAGCAAAGAACTTCCTGGGAGCGAGAACGCCCACGCAGCACCCACTCTGGATCTTCCAGGCTTCAGGAGTAGTCGGACTCTGACAGCTCTCACCCGGGCTGCATAACCATTCAAGGTGCAGCCAAGAGGAGTAATGGGCAGGAAATGAAGGGATACGAGAAGGGCGTCAGTGAAGGAGAGACGTTCAAAGTCAGTAATCTTGAGAACAACGTTTTGAAATCAACCCCAAATGTATTTGAGACTGTTCCTAAAAATACACTTAATGGCAGAGGGGGAGGTTTTATATTTTAATATTCAGCTTGCAGAGGACAGTTGCACTATGTTTAGAAGGCAGCAGAGTGGAGCTGTTAAGAGCACACTTTTGGAGCCAGTAAAACCCAAGACAAGAATCCCAGCACTAGGACATATTTACTGTGTGATCATGGGTGCTTTCTTAACTTGTCTAAGCATTGGTTTTCTTCTCTGTTCAATGGGAGATATAATAGCTAACTCCCTGGACTGCTTTAAGGATGAAATTGTGTAATATTAGGAAAAAAACTTTGCAGAGGGCCTCGGGCATAGGAGAGGATCCATCAGAATAGATACTGCAGGATGATAGCATGTGATGGATGGATCGATGGATGGATGGATAGATAAATAGACCCTGTTTTCAACCCCAGGAAAATAGATATTAAGTACTAATTAGGCATTTCTAGTCTTAACTTTCCTTAATCACAAAAATCATCCAATTAATACTTCTGCGTAAGCAAAACCACCATTAGTGTCAGAATAGAAAGGGACACATTGAGACTTGAGTGGCTTAGAATTCTATTTATTTCATCTACACCATTTCTTAAGTGGCACCCCTGCCACATGGCAATGAATCTTAATTTTTTAAGCTCTCTTTGAACAACTAGAAAATACACTTGTGTTGGTAAAGAAGT
Organism: Delphinapterus leucas; assembly: GCF_059928025.1. NCBI lineage: Eukaryota > Metazoa > Chordata > Mammalia > Artiodactyla > Monodontidae > Delphinapterus > Delphinapterus leucas. The sequence goes on from NC_143146.1 coordinate 9,334,389, forward strand.
AAAAGTGTCCAACATTCCTGAGGATAAATGTAGTAGGATAAAGGTAACATCATATTTGATGAAAAAAATCTTTGAAATAGGAAAATCTGCCATGAGGAAGCAGCAAAGAAAGTATGTTCCCATTTAGTCATTTTATAGTTAATAAACATGAATGAGAATGTTGGTCAACGTAAACTCTCAACAAGGAAGGTGGGCTGTTGCTCAATCAGCAGTGGAGGGTGTCATATGTGGAGCTTCCCTTTGTGAGTGTATTTCAATTAAAGAAATCTGGAAGTGTCTGTGAGTCAAAGATGTGGTGCAGGCAATATATGATGTAAAACAAAGGCGTGTGGTTTACGTAGCTCAGCAGACAAGTTGCCAGATGGTGGGTATGCTTGTTTGAATGGCACCCAAGACAAGAAAGTACCCACCTGTTACTCTGAGCACACAGTGGGCAGAATCCTAGATTTTCGCAACCCTTTCATTGATGACTCATTTTTTTTAATAAATGTTTCTCTATTACTTGTATCTATTACTCTAGGTTGCAGTAAGTCCTTTGGATAAGGCAGAGTATAAATAATATAATTTTATAAATAGACAAGGATTAGTAAAACATTTAAGTTAGAAGCAGATCTATGCCTGATATCAGATAGTTTTGTGTGATGTAGACCAGTGTTCATGGTGGCACGAATTTATGATTGTGTTTGTCGGACATTGTGATAGATATTGGGGTGGGGCGTGGGGGAGACAAAAACGTATAGGATATCATGTCTGCCCTCAACGAGATGGCAGCGTAGTATGGGAAGACAGTATGAAAAACGTAAGAACTGGCAAACACCCAAAATCTGTGTGATTAATTTTGGCTGGATGAGAGGTTAACTGAAGACTAGACATTTGAACAGCACATTGAGGAATGAATATGTAGATCTCCCCTTGCAGATGGAGAGACCAGGACATGCCAAGCTGAGAAAAAGCAAAAGCAAAATTCCATGAGGCAAGAGACTGTATGACACCCCAGAAGGAGCAGCCTGGAGGGACCCTAGTGTGGGCTGCATGGTGGACAGAATGGGAGGAAGATAATGACAGACCTTGAATGGTGTTGTAATAATGTAGGCTTTATTTTGAGAAAAATGGGAATCTCTTAAATGTTATTAAACTGGAGATAGAAAATAACCAGAGCTGAACTCTAGGGAGACACAGGCAGTAAGGCTGGAAAACAAGCCCTGGAACTGGAAATGGTAGAACATAGGAGTAAAGGAGAATTGGCTCCTAAATGTGTACTGGGAGAGCAAACGTGAATGACAGTATGGAGTTAAATAGGATTCTCTTGTTGCTGGCTTGGGTATCCAGGATGAAAGCCGGTGCCTTTAACCAAGATGGGGAACGCAGAAAGAGGCAAGGTTTGAGAAGGGAGTAGAGGAATGAAGGTGAGATGTGTGGTCAAAATTATAAGTTTAATTTTGTGGCTATTTATGAAGAAATGTTCTCAAAGTGTTAGAAATAAAGATTAGGTTTAAGTGGGCTGGCAGACACAGATTTGAGAATTATCTGAATTGCAGCAGTAATTGTAGGCCTGAGAGTAGATGATTTTGCCTTAAAAGATCAGGTGCGTTGAGAAGAAAAAGATCAAGAACAAAAACATAAGGAATAAGTACATTTCAGGAATGAGGATAGAAGTTTTAAAAGAAAGAAAACCAGAAGGAAATATTATTGCTGAAGTATTGAAGCTGCAGTGTTGTAGAACACTTCAAAAACATCACATTCCAAAATATTACATGTCATAAAAAGAACAATAGGATAAGAAATGAGAGAATATTGGAATATTGGGCATTATACAGATAATAGCAAGGGTAGTTTCAGCAGATAAACAGGATAATAAATTTATTTGTTTATTTATTTATTTTAACAGGATAAGAAATTTAAAATGAGCATAACTAGTTACTATTCTTTGAGCCCTTTCTTGGTGTCTGGTGTATTCATTCCAATCCTAATAGCACCTCAGTCATCAGCCCATTTTTCAGATGAGGAAACCGAAGCATGGAAAAATGAAACAACCTTATCAAGATCATATAGCCAGTAAATGACCAAGTTATGATTAAAACCCAGGCCATTTGGCTGCAGAGCTCAACTTTTTAAGCACAAATTGTAGTGACTTAAAGTCAGATGCAGTGTGTGCAGGTGTGCAGCCCGGGGCGGGGGTGAGGGGATCAGCCAGGTGGCTTCCTGACGTGCTATTACTTTGGGGAGATTAAAGCACACATGAGCTCTTGCATAATCGACTCTATGTCGATTGGGCAGAACCTGTAAGAGTTGACAGGAGCTTAAAGCAGACAAACAACACCACTCTTCCGTGGCTCCTGCTGCCACAAGTTGAAAGGTGTAAATATGAGACTACAACCCAAAGTCCTGGACTGTCTCAGTGATAGTTGCCTCAAGTTGCTAGTCACAATTTGTAAATTCTGTAACCAAACAAATGCATGGCAGAATGTTATTTTTCAGGGTAAGATGATTTACTTTATTACCTGTGTGAATTTCCTCAATATGCCTCCAAGAAGTGGTCCGGTTTGTAAAACAGCAAGAGAAAACCGAAGAGAAGACCTACTTTGCTGATCTGAAAGTAAAAAAAAAAACATTATAGACTTTTTTGGTTCAGTCTTTTAGTCTGTAATTTACTCCTATCCTTAGCGTGTACTCAGAGAGACTAACATCATCTATTAGAGGTGATTGAAAAAGTGCCAAATGAAAGGCAATTCTAAACTAGTTAACAGTAACATAGGTTTAGTGCGGGAAATAAATCTCTTATTTTGAACTGACAGAGAGGCATGCAGTTTGCATTAATAGAAAATTGTCTCCTTTGGAGATCATAAAATAAAGAGCTTGAAATTATGAGCTGGTCCAGGGTACCCACATATCTGGTCCGGCCCTGGATGAGCAAGTAGTAAAAATGGAGGTAACAGTTATGCGTTTAGAAATGTAGCACTGAAGAGATGTACATTGAAGTGCTGGGGACTTTGAGGGAAGGCAGGGTTGCAGGAAGATTCTTTGGGCTTGAAGGGCTTGTTCAGGGGCTGAGGCGGGCTTTCTGAGTCAAGAGGAAAGGCAGGTGGAGATAGTGGTAAGTGTGCTACCACTTACTACTTAAGAGCCAGCTCTTCTGCTGGGAATTGGGGGCCGAATTTGGACTTGGGAGTGGGAAGAGACTTGGAAGTTTTCTGTGAAAAAGGAATCAATTAGAGTAAAATGTTTTTCTGTTCAGCATGAATGGCCAAGCTGCAGTTCTAAAGCACTAATTTCGATGAGTATGTGTTGAAACGAGTTTTTACTCTTCTCTGTGGATGCTGGGAGAGTGGAAAGCAATGGAAGCTACAAATGATGAATTATTAGTCTCTGAAGACATAGAACTGCATAAAAAATCGTCACTAGGAGATGGAGAATGTGACAAAATTGAGCTAAAACGTTTCTGCTTTAAAGCATCTTTTAAGATAGCCATAATCATTGATCATCAAGGTATTTGCTCAGAGGGATAAAACTAGAGCTAGTGTTTGAGTTGTTGAGCCATGTCTTATTTTTGATATTAGATATGTTGCGTAGTATAGTTTGGTTAGACTCAGAGGTGTGAGGACGCTTAAAGCAGCTGATCTAATAGTTTAAAGTCTATTTGGTATATATATAGCACAAGTTGCCATCTACAAATAGTGTGTTCAGCAATTCTCGGTGCTTTTTAACATTACTTTTGTCTCAGTTTCAGTTGGGAAGGACCCTGAATCTTGCCTTCTCTTTGTCCTAGGACAACCTGTGGAAATGACAAATGGAATTCATTCATTCACCAAAGCAATGATCAAGTATCATATGATGGTGCAGGAAAGAGTTAATGCCCCAATGGCCCTGTACACAGCACAATTCAAATAATTTCTTATTTAGAAAAAGAACTCTCCTATAGAGATACCACCGCAGAGGTGATTCTTAAATAATATTGGTTTAATACTAAAAACCTCCAATCTGGAGTGTCCTCTTAAGCTGTCTAGATCCTGTCAATATGACAAAGAGAGAGTGTCTTTTAATCCAAGGACTGTTTCGATGCGCACTAATGCGTGAGTACATTTTTAGAGATATATTTTCTAACTTCCAAATTTTTTTTCTGTTAATAATGGTGGGGGAATGTTACAGGATGAAAGTAGTTTTGATAACATTTTGCAGCCAGACATTTTTCTTAGTTTCAGTATGTTTATATACGAAAAGAGAAGCCAGATGATAAAATCAAAGTGCCCATGCAGAGATTATGGTACCTCACCTTTCATTGTCCTGACAGCTGTAGCTCAGTGCAAGTTCTCATTACTGCTGTGTTATCCTATCATTTACAACAGAGCGAAAAATCAAAAAATTTTAATATAATGTATCCCAAAGTAGAACATTTTATACATTATGCTGGTGAACAACAGAAGCGAAATGTAGGCTAGATGTTGATGGAGATTGAAACAAGATACATGTGAATTATGACAATAGCTTTAAAAGATAGGGCAAAACACTGATGATTTAAAAATGTTTAAAAGTTGTTTAAACATTTAAAAAAATGTTTAAAACTCTTTTGAAAGTGAGGGAGCATGATAGATAACTGCCACTGTTGCCACTGTTGCAGAGTAGAAAAACAGAGAAAAGTTATCAAAGATAGAAAAACTACTAGTAATTCTGGTCCCTTTCTTGATGTCCAGTAGCCATGACAACTGTCACTCTTGAGTCTACAAGCTCCTGTCTCTATGCATTGCCTCTGCCCCCAGCCAAATACCTGTCTCTGTATCTAATCACTGATGTTATTTGCACTGAGTCACCAGTCACATCTTTTAGCAAAGGGTCTTGCCTACACCCTACTCCCACTCATACTGAATTCTGGTAAATGTGTGAATGTGTATGGCTTCACCGTTTTTCAAAGTTGGTCTTTCTCTAGATAGTTTGGAACCTATATTTGGAACGTAGGAAATGAGGTTTTAAAGTGAAAACTAGCCTATTCTAGGATAGTTTAACTGACCCAGATAGCATCCCAATAGATGATGAAAGATCTAGTGAAAGCTGAGTGCTAAATAGCCCCCTCAAATATGGTTTAAATCTGTTTCCTCCATTTTCTCCTACATAGGGTCTTGGGCTGCCTTAATGGAGAAATTGTGCTTGGATTTTGGTATGTAGTCAGTACCTTTAAGAGGACTGTGTTCCTTTCTGATGCTGTATTTCAAGAAGGGCATAGATTAGAAGAGTATTTGGGGAGAATGGCTAAGATGCTCATTGATCCAGAGACCACATACCACAAGGATTACTCAAAGAAAACAGGACACATCCTGAGGAAGAAACGTCCCGAATGAGACATGCTTGCTGACCTCTATTTCAAATGAACAACCTCTAGATGTAGCAGAAGAAGCTATTCAGCTTTTCTCTTAATAAAAGGTTAGAACCAGTAAGCAGGAGGCACAAGGAGAGTGATTTCAGCTCGGAAGAGGATTCTCTAACAACCAGGGCCCCTCCCCTCTCTCAGGAGGCGGAGGTATTCAAGCACGGGCTGGCAAACCACTGGTCAGAATTTCTTAGCTGGGTACATGGCGGCAACACATGTCTTTTAAACAAAGCTTTCCACTTTCGAAACTGTATACCCTGCCAAACCAGTATTTATGGATCATACGTGTGCCACATACTGTACTGATGCTGGGACATGCAGAGCTGAGTATAGCATGGACCCTGCCCCAAAGTCTAGCAATCTAATCAGAAGGAATGACATGCATAAGACTAAGTATAATGCAGTGTTTAAGCGGTGTAATAACGGAGTAAACGAAGTCCTGAGGGCACCCAGGGGATAGCAGGTAATGAATTTAACAGCTGTTTATTACACACCTACCACGTGAGTGACCCATATTTTACTGTGCTCCATGCTCAGAGTGTAACTCTGAGGGCTGTTGTGACTCTGAAGGCTGTTATTATGGGGTGGGGAGGCTTTGGAAATCTACAGTAAGCTCTAGGGTTGTACCAGTTGTTGAGTACAAAAGAGTGTATTGCCAAAGATAAAGACAAACCATTTCTAGCTCCTAATCGTCTCCAAATCAGTGGTAAAAATTCCTGCTGCCTACACAACTAAGTGATTAGGATAGACAAGCAACCAACAGTTATTAGATGCCAGATATCTTCTAGTTAGTAGTGGGGTATAAAACAAAGGATACACATTCTGCCTTCAAGAAACTTGCAGTCTAGTTGGGAAAGTAAGCAATGATATGAGATAATTAAATAACAATTCTTTATTACGCCATAATTCTATGTTTGCAGTTGAACTTCAACCAACCATGACTAACTTACATTCCACCCCTTTGCAAGTTATCTGTTAATTCACAGAACGTATGGTTACATCTTCATTTATAAGCCATTTTCTCCGTGAGATATCATCCCCACCAACCCAGCACTCAAGTATATATTCCGAATGGCTGAAATGGTCATGCGTTAAGTTTCTGTGATGTACAGTCTTCTTGTGGCTCGTTGATGGATTTCGAGCCCCACCTTTTTAGATTCTCTTGAGAACAGGGATCTAGCCTTTTTTGGGGGAATCCCCTCAATGCTCAGAGCGGTGATAGGCAATAGGTTTAGAGTTAGCATCTGAAACTTCCTTGTTCTTTTACTCAGTGGTCTTGAAAGAACTATATTTTTATGAGTTTAACATTCTTCCTTTGTAATTAGTGGGTTTGGGTTCATTAGGTGATGGGGAGTTCTGATTTATTTCATAAAATTTCCATCTGAAAAAAACATTTTATCTCCAAATCTAGTTCTCTTCTGATAATAAGTGCTTCCATACTACAGTTGGATTAGAATCACATGGACGCGTTTGTAAAAATTCTGTTCTTTAATTTTTGCACTGCTGGGGTATCTAGAGTTCATTGGACATTTTGGACATGAAAGACTAAGGACTCATCGGAAAATTTCATCCCAGAATCCACTGTATGTTTGCTCTCCTAGCATGACAAATGTTAATGCTGTCATAACCCATCTACGGAGAGAACTGTCTTCACTTTTATAGCTGTTATCTCAACACCCACAGTGCATTTCCTTATTTTACAGAGGTGGGGAGGAACGTTGGGGAGATTAAGTGATTTGTCTAAGATTATATGGCTTAAAGAAGGGCTGAGCTGAGACCAGCATGCAAGCTTTAGCTCTGGGCTCTCTCTTCCTCCATGCATAAACCATGATGTTAGCATGTATATCCTTATGCTAGGGAATGTCCACGTGCTGTGAATTCAGTAGGGAAACACATTAGTCCATGGTCGCTGCAAACACTGTGTGAAGTGCCTCTTAGTGCCAAGTTACAGCAACTTACAAAACATCCTTTTGAAAAATGTATATACTACCTGGAAAAATTCTGCTGTGTTTTAGAACAAGAACATGATGCAATATTTTACTCTTGTGTGTTAGTCACAGACAACTAAACAGGAGCTATATGGTAATTATATTAACCATCTCTAGTGACCTGAATTGTATTTTCCAAAAACCATAAGTAAAAATGCATTTAACATCTGGAAACTTCTAGATACTTTGCTCTCTTTCTTAAATTTCTGCATCTGTTTTTAGTAATGACTACAGAAAATAACGAATTTTGGATTTTGTATGTAGGTCTAGAGTTTTCCTGCTGATGACTGAAGGTGAGGTATATTTAGAGGTTTTCTTGTTTTTTCTTTCTTTCAGAATCAATCTGGATTCTGAATTGTTTGTATAACACTTTTATTTACTTTCTTAAATGACAAATGTAGCCAAATATTTTTGTTAGGAGAATTACTAAAATTACTCCTCAGGTAGAAACATTTCTCTCTGCAGTGCTGGGTCATTTGATTTTAGAAGTTTAGAATTCAAAAAGACCAAGTAGGAAGAAACTTTAGATTCTCAACCAACTTTTAGATTTTATGCAATTGAAAATAAAAAGCCAAAAATGTAAGATCATTTGCCAAAAGCCATGCATTTATACTTTTCAAATGATTATTTATATTAACAATGTTGTTAACAAGATTAAATTAAGCTATAGCCAAGCTATAGAGTACAGGCAGTGTCCTAGGGTTAGGTTTGGTGAATAAATATTTCTTGAGAAGCTCTGAACATGACTCAAGTTTAATCAAAAGGAAATCTTTTGCTTTGATTACTATTGATAAATGGAATATTTATAAATGGAATGGAATATTTCCTGCCATATCGATAAACAAAGGATGTCACAGTCATCAACAATTTGCAACCCTCCAATGTGAGCCGGTGAGCCCTGAGGAAACTCAGGGCTGAAAAGAATACTTGCCATTTAGCAGCCATCAGACTGCAACCACTCCCTGTGGGGAGCCCTGAGGAAACTCAGGGTGTGAAAATACAGGATACTGGCCCCTGACAGCTGAGGTGCACATCAAAGGAATGATTTCAGCGCGCCCAGACTCTTGCATCTTCCTATACGTAGAAGAGTGCTAAACTCCTTAACTTGAGATATCTGGTTTTCTTTAATTAACAATAATCTTTTTGACATTCCCGACTACCTGTCCTTTTGTTGCAAAATTCCTATATATCCTGGCTCCTCCCGTCGTCTCCTTGGAGCAGTTTCTCAGAGCTATCTGAAACGCTGTCTCCTGGGCTGCAGTCTTCATTTTGCCCCAAATAAAACTTAACTCGCAACTCTCACATTGCTCATTTTTTTAAAAGTCAACACTACATTGACTCTACTGTGATCATTGTGCTGGAGACATTTTATAGAATCCAGAGCTGTGGGTTGTGCGTTAGGGCTTGAGATATATAAACTGAGGGTTTTTTAATTCCAATTTCAGCAGCTGAACCCCGCCCACCAAAATGGTAATCCGGCCTTCCAATTACAGGAGGAAGTTAAAAGTAAACATTATAAATTCTTACCTGAAACACATTACTTCTTCTTTCATGATTGAGAACATCATGTCTCCAAGTTCCAAGCCAATCTCCACGACAAGTTCAGAGGGTTCAACTCTACAACCGATTTTAACAAGACTTGAAATGGAACAATCTCACTTGACAGTAGAAACCCTGGAGGGCACAAATTGGCATCAGGTCTTAAGTTAAGAATTCCTTCTTCAGTCTCTGGGATGCCCATTGCATGGAGGGAGCAGCCCTGTGGTGTTACTGTGAGGGAAAATGCCTCCATGTAAATTAGCAATGGGAAGATTCTAGAGGTGCTGGGAATAGACAGTCTCTAAAGCCACACTCAACAAAAAGCACAGTAGAGAAAAATGGTCTTTAATCTAACCAGTACAGCTCTTTTGAATCAGGGGAGAATTTGAAAAAGAAGGGCCACTGCGATGTTACGCAGGCATGACAAATAATGGATTAATCATGAATTTGCTCTTAACTGAAAAGATCAGCTTATAATCTCAGGTTTGTAAAATAAAGAGAAAAATTCTGCATGTTTATATTTCTACATACTCATGTATATATTCATATATGTCAGCATATTATCTTATCAGTAAGTATAAAGGTATGAATGAAAATGAAAACACAGCAAGATGGTAATTTTGGGTGGGAGGAGAGGAGGTGGTGGGTACCATGGGTGCAGAGGAAAGGAAAAGATGAAGAAGAGTGAGGGCCATTAGCATCCTAGCTTAACTTGATGCCTCTTAACATAAAATAAGCCTAAGCTCTGAATGATTTGATTTTTCCCTTAATATATAATATTTCCTTTCGTTTTAAATTTTTTGTGCCTTCCCAGAAGATTCTGAGCTCTTTAAAATTCAGCTAGGGATTCTACATATTCCAGTTACAATTTCCAAACCAAAAATTCTACCCTCACCTCTAATTCTAATTTCACACGCCCAGATATTCTCTACCAAGTACTGCAGGTCAGGCATGGGCCTGGTGTCCCTCTTGTAACCTTGGACAAGGGCCATCCTGATGTGATCAAAAATCTCTGTCTCAGTCCTATTTGCTGAACAAATAAGATGGAAAGAAACCCTTGCTTTGTGGGCCACGTTTTTTATTCAAGCAGAGCTCTGGCGTGGAGGAGAAAAATGGGGATTTGGTGGAAGTTCTGACTTCAGGCTGGGATTGATTTCCCCCAGGAATCGATACTGCGTTTGCGGAGTTAGGCAAAGCTGGAGCTGTTGAGGGCCCAAAGGCACATTGTGCTACTGGAAAATGGAACACATGAATGGCAGAGAGGGCTTTCTTGAAACAGGATCAGAATTCTGCTTCTGAGGAGAGTTTTCCTAAACCATTTTAAGTGCTAATTTTTGAACATTAGTTTTTACTCTGCAATATTGACTTGCCCTTTGCAGCTGTGGTTGGCTTGAGCGGGTCCTGAAACCTCGCTTTAGTCCTCCTGGCTTCACAGCTTCCTCTAATGAGCATGGTTTTCCAACCCTCCCACCGGCAGGCCTATAACTATGGGCTTCATCTGAGGCCAGCTCAGCTTGTAAGGCTCTACCAGTAGGACCTTGAATTTGCTGGTGCTGGCTGCATGTTGCTTTGTCTGTATAAGAGAAAGCGGGGTGACTTTTGACTTATTTATGAATTACCTTTATTTTTCTGAGTCAGTATTCTCTTTCCCTGAGTTTCATGGTTGCCACTCTTCTAGGAACTTAAATTCTAGTTTCAGGGCTTCCCTGGTGGCGCAGTGGTTGAGAGTCCGCCTGCTGATGCAGGGGACATGGGTTCATGCCCCGGTCTGGGAGGATCCCACATGCCGCAGAGCGGCTGGGCCCATGAGCCATGGCCACTGAGCCTGGGCATCTGGAGCCTGTGCTCCACAACGGGAGAGGCAACAACAGTGAGAGGCCCGCATACCGCAAAAAAAAAAAAAAAAAAAAAATTCTAGTTTCAACACACAGAGTAGGCTTTTATTTGAAACCTGTTGAGAGAATGAAATGTTATTTCCTGAGTATAAAATGTCTACTTATCTCATTTTTAGCAAATTATTTCTTAAGACATGCAAATGATTTTTTGGCTCGTAGTAAATTGAGGAATTCTCTGCACAATGGATTTAACACGGATCTTGGACTTGGAAATTTCTGTAAAAGACTCCTGTTTCCTTTAGAAGAGAAATGTCTTGCTCTGAAGGTTTTAGGAATGCCTTGTGTTTCTCCCCTGGTAGGAGATAGCAGGAAAACAGGTTTTTTTTCTAGTTATATGGTAAATTCAGTGCTTTAAAGTCTTCTAAGTGAACACGATATTTTCTACTTTGGGAATCAGTGGTTAGCCCATGTAGTTTTAAATTGCCATGGATTAAGAATGTTCATAATCCAATTTTGCTTTGGCTATCACTCATTCATATATACATATATATATATATTTTTTATCACTCATATATTTTATCTCCAGTACTGAGAGTACTGTGTGATGTGATGGGAAGTGCACCACATAACACTGGCCAGTTCGTTACACGTGTCACCTCAACCCTGATATGTAATCACGATTGTCCCCGTTTTAAAGATGAGGAAATGGAGTTTGGGGAGATTTAAGTGACTTCTTTGAGGTCATTTGACTAGCAGGTGGTTGCAACCATTGAAGTCTGTTCTGTCTGGTTCAGTGGTTATTGTTTTCTTCCACTTCATCCTGCTTTCCCTCCAAGCTGCACTGAGAGCCTAGAATGAGGCACATCGGAGACCTGGGTTCCACACTGAGACAGTGACCACAGCACCAGAGAGCACTGTGTATCTCCAAGCCACATGATCGCCCCAGTTTCTCCTGAGCTTGCTCTGGTTTTTATGGTTTCTCTCCTTCCAGCTACTTAACTTATGCGCCGTTTAGTGTCCTGGCTCCTTTCTGCTCAGCTCGTCTTCTCTCGTGCCTTCAGTTCACAGGCCTGGATCTGTCTGGAACCTAAACCTTCAGCTCTGACTTTTACTTTTCGCTTTCCGGCTGCTCTAAGAACTTGAACAGTACAATATCAGCTCAAACTCAGTCATGAATAAGAACAGTGCTTTAAGAGGAGGAGGCATATGGCTAAAATAATGTACATACCATCTCTATTCCCTCTCCACTCAGAAATAAAAATGATCAACTAACATGTGTTGAGTATTGTATATATAACCCGGTGCTTGAAAAAGCACTTTGAGATGATTCAGAAACTCACAGTTTGCTTTTGAAAAGTTCATCATCTCAAGAGGGATACAAAATGTTCTAATTGAAATTATATAAATAACCCAAACATACGTACACATACACAAACGGTATAGCACAGATGATAAATATGTTGCTGGTCATGGGGAAAGGTCTCAGGACAAAGATAAATGTGTGGTCGTTTAATCTGATTGTTGGGAACAAAAATTGTGTAACTAGAAAGGCTTGGGGACTGGGCATGATTTTTATTTGAGAGCACTGGCTGTCTAGGAGAGTTCTTTTTACCTTGTTGGAGCTCTGAGCCAATTTGCCTGAAACATATGTTGCATTTATATTTTCTTTTTAAGAAGTACAAGGAAAAAAATAAAGGAGTAAAAGCAGTGCCAACTTCTTCTTAAAAGACTATTTTAAAAAGCTGGAATCAAACCAGCGAATGTTAAGTATGTCTTATATTATCAGTCATTCTAACTCAACACTCAAGGGATACTGATGCACCCAGCTTCATGGAACGGGCTGACCCTCTCTGATGCCTTTTTCCTGCTCCGTGATTCCTCAGCATCAGTTCTGTGCAGCTGGACCAGGGGCGTGGGAGCAATTAACCTGTCAGTGTCTCCCATTTTCAGTGTATTATAATTTGCATGTGAACCAAAAAGAATTAAATTGCGAAACTTTCAACTTAATTTTCCTAGAAGAGTGAATAGTGATCTGCCTCTCCTTCACAGAATGTGGGTGGTGACATTCAGTTCCCACCAAAAAAATATATCTGTTTCCCACTCCTTTATTTATAGGTGAGTCATTCTTTCAGGATTTATGGGAGCTCTTCAGGCTGCTGAGTAAAAGAGTCTTTCCACACCAAGTATGAACAAGGCAGGCAGGAGAGAATATCTAGAACAGGCTTCTTCAACCTCGACACTATTGACATTTTGGGTTGGACGATTCTTTGTTTGGAGCTGTCATGTGCATTGTAAGATGTTGAGTAGCATCCCTGGCCTCTACCCACTAGATGATGGTAGCAGTCCCCAAGTGGTGACAATCAAAATTGTCCCCAGCAGTAGCCAAATATTCCCTGGGGGAAAGGAGGCAAAGACACTCCCAGCTGAGAACCCCTGATCTAGAAGTATATATGATAAACAATGAACTTCATAACAACTTAGTGGGAGGAGAAAATTCCAGATGGTTACCTGATTTCCATGGGGAGAGCTGAGGGCTCAGAATGATATTCAGAGAGTGTGAAGGATGAATTTAGCACATTGGGTGTTTTAGTCATGTTTACTGTGTGATGCCCAGTGTACTCCCATGATTTCATAGAAGACTGTGGACCCCTCTTGGAGCTACACAATGACTCATCCCTTGGAAAGAAAACCTACCTTTTTTTTTTTGTTTTTTTAAATGCTTCTGCACCTTAAACGGTGGGCCCAATACTCAAATTAAGAATAAAAAAGAGACAATGAAATGACTCAATCATGGCTTCAAAATAAATGGAATCTTTTCTGATGACAATATTTCATCACTTGGTTGTAAATACTTTATGGCAAAAGAAGGGAATTAATGAGCAAGTGGAGAAAGTGGAAGGGTCTTCCCGAGGAGACCACAATGGGCAATATTGTGAATCCTGCTGATTGCAACTAAGTCCACATTTAGAGGTTGTGCCGTGCAACTCAAGGCTGTGAAGTCAAAGGTTAGGTCAAGCCTAAACCATTCCACCGTTATGGAGTCAAGGCTTGTTTCCTAGTTTGTCAGTCATTTCAGGAGAGGGACATCTTGTCTACAGGACCTGACTCTCGAGTACCGATCTGAATTCTCACCTGTGGTCTTTCTCAGGTGAAAGGCAGCATCAGTCTTTCCTCCTTTCTGAGGTTGGGGCATTCTTAAACGAAGACTACTGGTACCTTAGGCAATAGAGTAATGCCTTCTAATTAAAGGAGATGGGAAGACTTTGGGATGTTCTTCATCAGTACCATCTAGACAAGCTTGGTTACCTACACATTTCTTTGGTGCCTGGAGTACAGAGAGAGGAGTGTTAGACCCTAAGCTGGCTTGGCCGGCTGGCAGGCGGAAGCAGATGCCGTTGAGGTTGCTTGTTGGGGAAGGGGAATAAAGAATGATTCCATTTAAATTGTGGAGCCTGTTTCTTCTCACTCTTCAATGCCATCCTTCTGATTTATTGTTTTTTTAAATGAACATTGACAACAACAGTAATGATTAAATACGTACAGTAGTTCAGGGTTTCCAAAGAACTTCTTTTGGTTCTTGATTTACTGGGCAGTTACTCCAACAGATTCTTAACTTTAAAGTCACTTGATGAATCTATTCATGGACCCCTAAAAATCACCTTGATATGTATGCTCCACGACATTTCTTTCACCTACCATTTGAATAATATTTTGATCCTATTCCTAGCCCTGCCACTAGCGGGGGAATGCAAAGTGCTTTGAGATCCACACGTGAAAGGAATATTCTAGGAGGGTGAGGTTATTTTCTAAGCAAAGGTTTCTAAACACTTTCATTTGTATTTTCCCCCCAGTGTGAATTACTGTATTAACATATAGAAGCCCTTAATGGAAGATAAGTAAAGCTCTGTTAATGTTTATGCTGTTTGTAAAAAGAGGTAATGGTAGAATTCCCCAGGCAGTTCATTTCATTTAATGTGTACTGATCCTTAAATTGCAAAGCAGGCTGGGTGAACCCTGGCTGCAGGCACGAATCTCCTGCTTAATGGGCTGCTTTAGAGCTCTTTTCTAAGAAATCTCCATCTCTGTCACTGTTTTCTTCAAGGTGTTGAATAATTTTAAAAGTGGCAGTTGCAACAATATGTAAAAAAAAAAAAAAAGCTGACAGCTGGCACCATTCAGCTTACTTTTCTGCCCTTTTCGTCGAAAGCGCAGACTGTTTTGCACCGCGGGGGGAAGTGGCGTTGCAGATTTTATTGGGATTTAGTGGAAGCATACTGCCTGGTTAGAATACAGACTCTTACCTGAGCAAAGGTATTTGCAAGCCTTGCTTGGCAGTCTGGTGCCAACCCATCTTGCTTCCACTACACCGACATATCTGTGCTGTTCGTTTTGAAGACGAAGATAGTTTGTTTTTTTCCCCTGTAATGGTCAGTGTTGTAATTAGTTCTTGTTAATCTGATAATAATGTCAGAATCATAATGCCCTTTTTTTTTCATTCAGTGCATATTCTCAAAGCTGTTCCCAGAGTATGTCACTTGTAGCCATAAAGCTGGCAAGAGAAAGAGAAGGATGATGTGACCTGTGACCTGCAGAAGCTTAAAGGTCTGGCGGTAGAGCAAAGGCATGTGATGAAACAACCCCAGAAAGTATCAGGTGGGGAGCGCTGCCGAGTGAAGATGTAGTTCTGGGCACTTAGGCTTGACAGTGCGAGGGATTTGTGGGCTGTTCTGGAGACTCTCCCTCCATGTGCTTCTGGCTTGGGAAGCAGGTTGACCTCCATTAGTGGTTTAAGAAAAAACACACAATTTTAAATAAACAACAACAACAAAAGTTTTGGAAGAAGCCTGAAACTGCTGAGAAGAAAGTCAACAGGAGCTGGTGTGGAATAAAATGCACAGAGGCTGATTCTGGGGAGGCACGTTGTGGAACCAGTTAGGGGACTGGAATTGGGGCCATCTGTTCACTTCCTGCTATAGTCTCTAACAAGAGAAACTCTGTAAATGAAGGGGCCCTAAATATTCTCTCAGAAAACATCTGAGGGGGCTTCCCCGGTGGCGCAGTGGTTGAGAGTCCGCCTGCCAATGCAGGGGACACGGGTTCGTGCCCCGGTCCGGGAAGATCCCACATGCCGCGGAGCAGCTGGGCCCGTGAGCCATGGCCGCTGAGCCTGCGCGTCCGGAGCCTGTGCTCCGCCACGGGAGAGGCCACGACAGTGAGAGGCCTGCGTACCGCAAAAAAAAAAAAAACAAAAGAAAACATCTGAGCAATGGTGAAGGGGAAATTTAAGCAAAATCAGAGTATTTGATTTAATAGAACAGGAATTAAGGACTGAAATGGAAAAAATAGGGCAAAATTATATACTCATCAAATTGAACTAAGAAGCATTAATGACAAAAATAAGTCTCAAAATTGAAGTCCTTTTTCTGAAAATCAGTCCAAAATTCACCCTCAGCTGCTGGCCACCTGAAGTGTGTGCTTCAGGAGCCCAAACTCTGTTTGGGAAATTGATCTGGGGTATGAACAGAGTCCTGTGTAACAATCTTGAATTCTTGGTATTAGAGTTTAAAAGAGCAACCAAATTTCATCGGAAAATTATTAAACAAAATTCAGTTTTAAAGTAGACTTGCAAGCCATGCTTCCTCTGGGCCTAGCAGATGCCTGGCACACAGGGGTCAAACGTGTTTACTGCATTCAAATGGCAAAAGAGATACTAAGCCTACATTGTGTGTCTGTGTGTTTTTCTATTCCTAACTTCAGAAAATTTCGCAAGTAATTGAACCAAAAGTCTGACTAGTTTCAAGCTAAAATGGCAGACACCAAAATAATCGTGAAAAATAATTCAAGGGAGTCATATTAACATGTAAATTCTGATTAGAATGAAGGGAACAAACAGATTTGAAATAGGGCAAGACATTCTTTAAAATGTTTTATTAGATAAGGCTGGGGTGAATCACACATTATAGGTAATGAATTTTGGGAGGAATAGGTAGTTATAAGGTTCTTGGAGCCTTATTAGGGTGTGTCGTTAATTTACCCTTTCTTCCTGTAAAGCAGTTTTGACCAACCTGTTTCTCAGCTTGGCAAAACAATGAATGATTTTTATGTTGGTTATTTTTGCATTGTAATCGTAAGCTTTTCTTTTTTACTGAGATAGGGGTCTTGAGAGAGAAAGAGAGAGAGGAAGGGAGGAGGAGATAGAAGAAGAGGGAGAATAGGAGAAGGAGAAAATAAAGGAGTAAAGACAGTAAGAAAAAATAAACAAAGGTCAACGCTGAGATGAGGCTGCATTTCCTCCGGGTGACATCACTTAGGGGTTTGCCTCTGTCCCAAGACGTTCTCCACTTCCTAAGGCAAGAGTTACCTATTACAATAAAAAAGCACAGAACTGGGTTTCCAGTTTGTTTTGACTCAATACAATGCAGCATTTTGGCCCTCTTGATTTCCACCAGTTGGATTTTGTTCTACCTTGCGAAGGCCTCATTTTCCAGTGATAGTCTCTCCTAGATTGTTTTGGATGTGATCACTTTTTACTCCTTCGCTGTGTTGAATAGGGCTCTTAAAAAGCTTCCTTGACATTTAATGAAACATGTTTCTGTTGGTAGTTCTGAGGTGCTACATAGGCAATAGTTTCGGCTCACAGTTTATAATTATGAGTAGCTCAGTGTTGGGAGAGACGTTAAAATACAGGCTCTTTAAACTCTTTTGCCTTCCTACTCTCACCCCCAAAAAGTTTTGAAAACCTTTCTGCCCCTGGCACATTTTACGATGAAGCCTAAATTTTATATCATAGCTGCAAAGTATGTAATTTTTAATGTATTTTCAATATTTTAAAAATCAAAGATAACATCTCTCTTTTCAGAGTCACAATTGCATCTGGAAATTACAGTGATTTGTTAATCACCATTTTTCATTTAAAAAGCTCACGAACAAGCTCTTCTCTGATGTTTGGAACATTTCCATCATTTCCTTTCCTCCATGAACTTGTATTTTCATTTAACTTCCCTTGCAGAACTTAAAGTAATCTATTCCTGAAAGCCTTTTGTTGATCACTCTTTCATACCTCTCTGTAATAAAAATATTTATATAACTTAAAAAATATTTTTTCTAAATTGGGTTCTCATTAGAATCATTGTTCAAAACAGCATAATTTGTAGATTTTATGGTTAATAAAAAAATAAAATTATGTTAAAATGCATGTCAAAGAAATGGATGGAGCTTTAAAAAAAATCTCAATTATGTCTTGTATCTGGGGTGAGTTCTTATTGCTAGAATGAGAAAAGGATCAGCGTCAATTCTATTTTAATTTTTATAGTTTTAAGTGCTGAGAACACGTGTTCATATAAATAAGTTGATGAAAAGGTTTCTCCATCCTTCTCTTCCCTGCATTGCATTAAAAAAATGCTTATTCTTTCTTGTTTAATAGATGCTTCTTTTTCATTGGCTAGGCACCCTTCAAGAGTATCTGAGGTCTTACAAGTTTGAATCAAGATTTCTATGGTTTGAAATCTGGCTTGGTGGTGCTTACTACAATGAAAAACCCTTTTTGTAGGCAATATTGTACTGTTCTTTCTAGATCCTTCCTTCAGATCAGAAGTACCGTCCCCAGATGTGCTGGCAACATGGGCCACTGATGGCTCGCAGCTCACTGGGAATTGCCCTCAGCTGCCGGGGAACTGCCCGCCGAGCTGCAGCCAGTGACTGGCTGGTGCAGAGACGCAAAGCCTGCCTTCAACTGGGGACAGATCTGCAGGGTCATCCCAGCTCCAGAGCTCCTTGTAGAATTGGCCTGAGCTTCAGAGGTTTTTGTTCTGCCCAATGCTGCCTCCCTCACTTCCTTGTAGGTGTATTCCTGGGAGCACCTCTCAAGCTCTACTTGACTCTCTGAATCTGTTCCCAGGAAACTCATTGTGAAACACACATTCATTAACTTGCACTTTAAGAGTGTGATTCTGCAGAAGGCAGTTTAAAAATCACTCAATTTGGGGTGGAAATGATACAGTGGGTTTATTTCACTTGCTGTGGTTATTTTTTTTCTAAATTTATTTATTTATTTTTGGCCGCGTTGGGTCTTCATCGTGGTGCGCGGGCTTCTCACTGCGGTGGCTTCTCTCGTTGCAGAGCACGGGCTCTAGGTGCGCGGGCTTCAGTAGTTGTGGCACATGGGCTCAGTGGTTGTGGCTCTCGGGCTCTAGAGCAGAGTCTCAGTCAGTAGTTGTGGCGCACGGGCTTAGTTGCTCCGTGGCATGTGGGATCTTCCCGGACCAGGGCTCGAACCCGTGTCCCCTGCATTGGCAGGCAGATTCTCAACCACTGCACCACCAGGAAGACTCCTCGTTGTGGGTATTTTTGATGGTATCTTTTTTGTAATGTTTATGGTATGAAATATCTATATTCAACAGGAGGACAGCTGTTGAAAATATGACCTACCTTAATAAATACTCTCCTTGATAATTTCCTAATGAGCCAAAATTACTTGGGTTATGTCTTTTGGATTATCTGTTTTCATTCTGGTTTGAGAGGTAGGATAAACTCGAGTGTGCAGTATACTCAAATTTAAGACTTTGATAATCCCCCAATTTAAAATGCTTCAGTAACAACTATGTTGTTGTTAAAGACTTGCTTTCTGAAAGAGAACATACAGAAACATACACATAATCCTCAGTAGCGTGGAGCCTGGGGAAAAGCTAACTATGGTTTATGAATAATGCAAAATTTTGCTGTTTATGCCATTTCCATCTGTTGTGTGCATGATATTTATGATATTCACCAGATAAACTGATAGGAATGTGTGACCTGCTAATATGTGTATTTTTAAAAGCTTTAATTACTGTTTTTTATGGAAGAATGATGTCATGTACTCTGACTCCAGGGATTAGGAAATAAAACAGCAACACAAGCAACACAGACAATTTTGAACATCCAGGCATTTTATTTTTAATGAGTGACACTTGATTTGTGTCTCCTCACATTCCAGGATCTCCAAATACTTCCAGCACTGTTTCTGGTTGCCTTTTAGATGGCTCAGAAGGAGAAATGGGTGTGAATGCAGTGATTCCACCTTTCCACTAGCGCTGCTTCTCCATGGCTGTGTGTTGACTCAGCCGAATGAGGAGCGTTAACTTTTTGTAGTTTTCAAAGGCCATCTTAACCTTGGAACTTAGCTTGGAAATTAAGGTTTTAATGAAGTGACAGTTCCTAGAGAAAACAGAAAGACACGTTTTATTCTCCATAAACCGAAGGCACAATCCCACCAAAGAAAATTTTGTTAGCACTATAATCTGTAGATTTTTTGAGTTACCACAGTGGTGACGAGTGGGAAGTAGTCCTGACAGCAGAACCAGCTTCTATCACTGGGTGAGAACAATCACCAGTTCACTGTGTGACTACAGGCAGGTAGTTCAGCCTCTCTGAACTTCACCATTGTTAACTAGAAAAATGCAAGGTTTGGACTAGGTAATTTCAAACATTCTTTCATCACAGACATTTTTAAGAACCTTATATACACTTGATTTTCACCTTCAAAGCCTTCATTATGGGCTCTAGGTCCATGGACACTAATTTTTATAAAAACTGATTCTCCTTTCTTTCTTAAAGGGATATATTGCAAAAATGGTTAAATGCTTTGTTATTTTTTCTTCATCTAAATGCCTTTCAGACGTTTTGACTTCCCCTCCTTTTCTCTCTCTGTTCCTCTCTCTTTTGTTGGAGGGATCGTTAAAATAATTTGCAGCCTGCTTCCTCCCATTTCGGGGCTAATCCTAGTAGTCTGGAAAGAGGTCAATTGCTTATTTTCAAATCTGGCTTTCTTTGATGACTGTCTTATGACAGTTTTCCTGAGTTGAGAGACTTAGAGGCATAAGAGGGCTTCTTGGAAGCGTTCACATTACCTGAATTGAGAAAATATGAAATCAGAGGTGTTGGGGGGAAGATTTGTATCTGACCATTTCATCAAATACAGCTTGTCGTGAATCTTTGACATTTAGGTAGTCTGTAGTGTGATCTAAGATAAGACAGTGCCCCAAATATTTCTTCCACCCTTCCCCAAATTATAGCAAATACTAATATTCTTTAGACCTAGCAACATCCTCTTTTTTTTTTTTTTTTTTGCGGTACGCGGGCCTCTCACTGTTGTGGCCTCTCCCGTTGCGGAGCACAGGCTACGGATGCACAGGCTCAGCGGCCATGGCTCACGGGCCCAGCCGCTCAGCGGCATGTGGGATCCTCCCGGACCGGGTCACAAACCCGTGTCCCCTGCACCGGCAGGCAGACTCTCAACCACTGCGCCACCAGGGAAGCCCGCAACATCCTCTTTGAGAAATTAAGCACGCTCTATTAATGTGTAGGAGTGTGTGTGTGTGTGTGTGTGTGTGTGTGTGTTGAAGTTTTACTGGGTTGAATTCAGTACTTTACTGTCATTCCAACACCTAAATGAGTTTATACTTTGACCCTTGTAGCCTCCACAGGTGGGTTCTTTAGGTACTTTCTGGGGGAAGCAAAGTCCAACGGAGAGGTCTGTGTATGTCCATTGGGACAGTTGGGTGGGTGATAATCCTCACTGCCTTGAACATGAGTGTACTAGTCACTGCTTGCCAGGTACCCACTTCCCACTTCCCGTACTGGGTGTGCTCCTTCAGTCTTTTGAAGACACACTGGATTACAATACAAATTTAGTCAATTTGTTCCTGAAGGTTTCCTTTGGTCTCTCAACCCTTACTTGGGGGAGAGACAGCAGTATGCTGTCGTGTTTCTCTCCCTTTCTGAAGACCCTTTGTACCCTTTCTAATCTAGTGTCCCCCATTCTGGGGGACTCTTTCCTATGAAGTCCAGGTCACCAGTTTCTTCCTGTGACATAGATTCCTCCCCCTCTGACCTTGGAAGGCAAATGGAGATCAGAGATCATATACTATACTTTATATCTCCCACAGCACAATATATGTTACATATATAGTGTCTGGAGTCTGTGTTCCAAACCTCTGGTACTTTTCATTAACTATGACAATGGTAATAGTTATTACGGAGGGTTTTTATTTTTTGTGCCTTGTTTTCTGTTAAGCATGTCACATGCATCATCTCATTTAGTTTTTCCATCAACTCTGTAAGGTCGCTATTAGAAACAATCCCCATTTTATAGATGGAAACACCAAGACTCACAGATTAAATAACTCACTTGAGTTAGTGCACATGCATGTGTATATACACACACATACACAAACACCAATGCCACACACAGAGCCCTTCTTCTCTCAGTTTCTGGTACTCCATAAATAGGAGGGAAGGAAGCCCTTCTGTACTGTCTTCACGATGGGGTGGAGTGTCTGCAGAGAAGGCAAATACTTCCAGTCTGATTTGCATCCATTTTTTCCCCTGAAGAACAAAACCAGCCTACTCTGTTCCTAGGCTTTCCTGACTCGTGAAGTGAGGTGTAGCACAGAGAGGTGGTAGGAGGTGGGGGTGTTTGCTTCATCCACCCCAAATCTTAACTGAGACATCTGAGAGGTGGAGAGGAGAGTCAGGAGGGGAGGGTGTGTGCCTCCTGGGAAAATGCAACTAAGTGGGTCAAGGAAAAGCTGTCTGGGACAAACTTCAGGTAGTGTGACAAGCTTGGCAGAGCGAGTCAAGCGACCTACCTGCCAAACTTACGTACATCCTGTGGAACCTGACTTTTATTTATTGTTGCCACGGATTCAACTTGCCCTGTTCTAACTGAGAGCTGTAATTGGAGCCACAGTGGAAGTCCATGTTCTGCAAGACTAGAGACCTTACCCATGGACAGGACCTGGCTATCCAGTCTTTTCCACTGAGCATAGCTAAGCTAGTTGTTCCAACAGAAGCCACTTATCTAATAACATGAAAAGTGCATAGTAGGTAAGAATTAAGCTTTAATTAGCAGTTGTTTCCAGTTGTGCAAACTTTAATGGGGGGGAGGGGCAAATGGGCTCATTGAGCTAAACTGTATTTGTCCTCATGTAAATTGGTGTCAAAACTTGTGTTAATTGGGAGGAAAAAAATAAGGAATCGCACCCCAATTCCACAAGAAAAAATTAGACTCCATGAAATACACTTAAAAGCAAAGCAGGCAAGTGTTTAAAATAAACTGTTTCAATGGATTTAAACAAAAATAATATAAGCATCCTAGTTTTGAGACTTCTAGATTTCAATTATAATAAATATAATTTAATTCCACTAATGTTCTCTCACTGGTCTCATTCTTTATTAAAATCAATAAATTATGTCATGTATTTCAAAGAGGTAGTAGATGCCTGTTAAATTGTAACAAGCATATGGGAAGAGAGAGCCATCCAGTGTCTCTCTGCAGAGGCAGTGACCTAATTGCTTTATTTTCCTAGAGTTATGCAGAATTGTATTTTTTCTTCTGAAAATTATACCCCAAATTTGCATAAATGTCATCCAATTTGAGACTCGTTCATATAATTTTAAAAAGCAGATTCTCTTTCCTCACCATCCAGCCCTTTTGGGGGCTGCCTCACTTCATTAGTTTTCGATCTGTACTTGGGAAATGCAAACTGATTTGTTACGGTATTTGCTTAAGCAAAACATAACTCAGTAGGCAGATACACTGTTATCAGAGCAAAGGAAAACCCATGCCTCTCACAGTGTGAAACTGAAGTAGAATTTGCCCCAGGCTCTGGATTAATTTGGTGGCAGGTCTCCATAACCTTGCTGGGATGGGGGCGCTTTCTCAGTCTTGGACGCACTTAGGGAGATCCTAATCTGGTTGTTAGTTATCTATGGTGAAGTCAAAGGAATTTCGGGGAGGCCTGTGGTAATGTTTGTGTCAGTACTGCCCCCAAAGCTCGATAAAGAGGCCCATTAGCTCCTTTTCCCATTCTCCAACTCTCAGAGAATTTTGGGAAGAGCGTTAAACAAATGATCAGCATTGTGATATTCTGACTCTGAGCCCTTCTGTTGCTGGTGGTCCGAGTAATGCCATGAGTTTAGAAATGGAAATTTTGCCAAATTGTCGACTGCTTAAGGATAACACTTCTCTGCAAATATTTTTGAAGGTCCAGAATTACAAGTGAAAAACAAGAACTCCAAAAACACGGAGGTGAGACCTTTTCTAAGATGAGTTTGCCCTCACCGGGAAGCTTGTAGTGTCAGCAACTAGCAACAACAGTGCTAGGATGATAAAGTTTAACTCTGGGAAAGAGCTAAAAAGGATTTTTTTTCCAATGCAGCAGAATACGGTCTGGCATAAAAAAATGTTTTCCATGTAATATTAACAATAGTAAAGTAGTGGTGGTACAAGTAGGTTCGTGATTTCTCCTTCTGCCCTCTGGCCACCTCCCTCACTCATCGTGTTCCCAGACACTTATGTGAAGTATCATAACCTTGCCTCTTGCTAATGAGACTCCTTTCCTTGTAGGTGAGTGAGAACAAATGCTATCAACTTCCACACTGCCCCTGCTAGTCAATGTCTGCACACTGACAGGCTCTTTGGACCAACTGAGTGTTCCAGGGACCGTGGTAACTTTTCCTGGTGCATTGGCTTAGAGGAGGCACAGCTGGTCATGTTGTCTGTCACCAGTGACAGACGTAGGGAAGTGTTACTCTTTAGTTTTCAACGCTACCTCTCTGTATTTGTCCCTCTCTCTTCTCTTTAGTTTCGGGATCACAGCTGTGCCAGGTTAATATTTTTGTAAACACTTTTCCCCACCATCTTCTCCACTTTATCTTAACAGTCCTGCACAATCGCTCATCATTCAAGCTCTGTACTATCCAAGACTTAGCATCCCCTAAACTCTTGCTAAAGAATCAGATGCATGTGTTCAAAAGACATTTCAGGATGCCTGGAAAGGATGTTCAGAGATAACAGAAGAGAGAATTAAGATTATGATATTACACCTCAGAGAATTTTTTTTAGCCAAACCCGATGCTTAAGGAATTTGTAAGTCTTTTGGAGGGAAATGAAGAAGATGGTGGCTGCTTGTGTGTGTGTGTGTGTGAGTGTGTGTGTACAATTAGGCATTGTCTCTTCCTGTGAACTGTGTATGTTCACTAATATAGTTTATTAATCCATTAGGTGTGTTTATTATTCTCTTCCAACCCTCTCCATATTCTCTATGCTTGTCCAGTTGGGTGCTCTCTTAAAGTGGAGATGGATTCAAAGGTACCTGTTATATTTACTATGATGGAGAGATTGTCTGCTAGATCTTAAGTTTCAGCATTTGCATTTTAAACTTTCCTGAGGAGACACTTGATAAAGAAGACATTAGTTTGTTTCTTAATGTGTGGCCTTCTCAGTGCTGTTGTTTATCTGCCCACATCTTCAAGTTGTCAGGAATGTTTTGAATTGCAGTGACACCCTCCAAATGTGGTTGATACTCCACCCACTTGGTGCTATCCACAAACAGTGAGTACATTCTCTGAGTGTCATTAGGAAAAATGAAGTCCGATTCATCAGGGAAAAAGCTGACAGAACAGCTTGATTGAAAAAAGTCTCAAACGAGAATTCGGAGATTTGCATTTGCCCTGGACTAGTTGCCTGGTAGCTGGTGTATTTCTCTAGCCTTTACATTTTTCCAGTGGATAATCTGGGAAGAATGATTTTTTTCCGAGGGGACCTGGAAAAATTCTTATTCAAGTATTTTTGAGGATTATTTATTGTGTATATCATTATGCTAGAACCTAAGAAGGTTATCAGCAAAAAAGGTTGCTACCCTCTAGGAATCCAGCATCTAGCTATCTGTATCTGTGTCTCTAACCCTGTATCTGTCTCTCTATCTACCAGTTAAGACACGTTAATGATTTTTTTACCTCTTTATAAAATTTTATAATTTTCCAAGCTATTATATGTGTGTACAAAATAATATGTATGTGTATACTCATGTATAAATATTGTATAAGGACTAAATAAAGTATACCTTATGAAATTATATGTATATAGACATATGCATATATTTATTTATATTTATACATGTACGTGTGTGTATTTATAATTTCATTTAATCCTTATAGCATCCTTAATGACTCCACATCGTAAATGAAAACCCTGAGGCCACATGACATCATGTAAGTAAAACTAGGGTTTCACATGGGTCTCTGGATTCTAAGCCCTGTGGTCTTTCTATTGAAGCATAATTTCTTCTCTTAAACTAGTGTGAGGATGAGTCTCCAACGTGTAATATAAGTGGAAGGCTTGCTTGGAGAAGGTGGGGCTTGAGGAAAGCCTTGGACATGCAGAAGAAAAGGGGATCTTGGACAGGGAGAGGAACATGCTCTAGAGTTTGGAATGTGACATGTTGAGGAAGAAGGATAAAGAAACTTACTCAGTGTTTTTAAATGGAAATAGTAAGATCTCTTGTTTTAGTACATGGGGTCTGAATGTGGAGGGGGTGTGAGTTTGGATTTTTTCTGAAGAATTTGAGTGACTGCACCACGGTGCAGGGTGAATAGCACGTTAGGAAGGTTGGGGGGACTCTCCATGGACTAGGTTACAGCCTGGAGTCAGAGAGATGAGTTATAGGACTTTCGCAGCAGTGGGAAAAGGTGTAAAATAAATAAGGCTGGATAATAAGGACCTTTTGAAGGATTTGGTAATCTATCAGCTAGTTTAGTGTTAAGCATTGGCATTCTAGCTCCACTGCTAACTAGCTTTGTGACCCAGACAAGTGATAATAGTTCCTGCTTCATCTGGTTGTTTTGAAGATAAATTAAACAATCCACATAGAGCTAATCCTAACCCAGTACCTAGCATTTAGAAAACACTCCTTAAACATACATGAGATTTGTATTTGTAACTATTATTAGAGGTAAAGTTGCAGGAGGTGAGATTTGAAAGGATGACATATTATACAGAGAGTTTTAATTCCTGGAAGGAATAAAGTTCTATTAAACCCAGACACTAGACCGTTTCCACTAATAAGCAATCAATACCTGCCTTCTCTTTGGACAAGACTTATCTTAATTTGGATGAACCGTTTCTACCTGATGCAATCTTAGTGACTCATGACAAAGATAATAAAACTGAGAATCACCTACACATCTTACGAATCTTAAGAGGTATGTAGTCGTGCAATAATGTTTCATGTTCTTGAGTCAGTTCCTTGTATATTTCAGGACCTTTGTCACTGTTGCGACATTTAGACATAAGAGGATAATTTGGGGTTTCACTGAGACTTTAGATCTAGAGTTTCGCAAAGAGTGAGAGTTTGGCTAAGTGCCTTCCGTTGCTCAGTGAGATTAAACCCTGAAGCCCTAGGGAGAGGCTAAGGATGTCTGTTAGTTGTGTTGGAGGCTGCATGAGAATGGCATCCAGGAAGGGTGGGCCAGCTCCTCTCATCCCACAGGGTCGGCATTTTAAGGTTCTTTAAAGCATTTGAATAATCGAATCACTTTGGCAGATTTTCCTCTCAATATTTAAATGACAGTCAATTCCAGGAGTACTATTTAAAAAGTCCAAAAGGATATGGAATTTGTCAGGCAGAGCAGAAATCCTCTCTGGTCTTCAGAAGGAAGAACTAAAATTACTACACCCCCATTTCTCCACTCAGAAGGATGCTGTGTTCAATTTCAGTAAGAATAGCCCCGCTGCGTTTTGCAGTTCTGTCTTCTGTGGCTTCTTGCTAAAGGTGATTTGAGGAATAGGCTGCTGCCAATAGAATATAATGTTGGTGGAAGCAGAAAGGCCCCACCTGCCTGAAATATCCACTCTTTGAATCATTAACAGTGGCTGGGTCATCCTTTCTAGAAAAAATTCATGTGTCATATTTTACGCTGATGTGGATTGATTTGTCCTAGAATTATATATTTGGAAGATACCACTGTAGTCTAACTTCCTCTTCCAGTTGGGATAATACACCCTTAGCCTTGGAAGACCGTGTTCTTTGCTTTGATTCTTATCTCTCACTGAACCTTGGCTCTTCTTGGTGACTCAAGAAAGCGCTGTGGTTTGCTGCTGCCGCTGCCCCCAAGGTCTACCTTGAATGGGTGAGTTTCAGCAAAACCTCACTGGAAGGGAGTGTGATTGAAAAGAAGATGATGCCAGCTGTGAGTCAGGGTGTGTGGGTGGATGAGAAAGCTGGGAATGAGAAAAGAGCTGGTGAGAGGACTCTGGAGGGAATAGAAGTAAAAATTGCTGACTTCACCGTGATGTCCGAGGCCATTTCTCCCAGGACAAATGTTTTACAATGTTGGCTCCTATCCATTGAGAAGTTTCCCATTGATAAAGACCCCCCTCCATCAGGAGTGGGCTACTGTGTGCCCTGAGGCTTTTCTGTCTTCTGATTTTGAGAGACCTAAACTAATTTCGTACTGACCTAAAGCTACTTTGGAATGGGCTGTCGGGAGACTGTTTTGAAAACACACTTACGGTAATATATTTCGTTTATATAGTATAACGTTTATATAGTATATCTGTATGTGCACTATGCTATATATGTATAATTACATATAAACGGATATTATTTATTTTATCGTTTATAGACATATATTATTTTATTATCTATAAAGTATATAGATAAACATACATTTATACATTATATATTCATTCATCTTAAGGGAAGTGGGGGATTTATTTCATATGGGATGGGCATCTAAAATCACAGAATTTTAAAGGTACAAGTTTACCTTCCTCCTTTTACAAACAAAGAAACTGAGGGCCAGGAGAGTAGAGTGACTTGGCCAAGGTCTTAGGAAAAGGCAGAACCTTAACTAAAACTCACGTTGCTCTCTGCAAGCCCGGACACCCTCCCACACGATCCTGAGTCTAGAGCAGTGGTTCCTGGTGTCAGTGGAAGTGCGAGGCTGGGGCTCTTGCCAGTGCGTCCTAAGGGTGATTCTGAGCTGTTCCCCCTGTAACTCTGACTTGATGTCCATTGTGGAAGGACCAAATAGAGACACGTTAAGAAGTAATTGGCCACCTCACAGAGAGTGGGACAAGTGGGCCTGCCTTGTAAGACAGCTCTGAGCAGTGTCTGGCTTCCAGGTTATGTCATAGGCACATTCACCAGGACCAGAAGCTTTAGCTCAGTGCCTTCCAATAGCATCCAACAGCAATAGCCACATACGTAATTTTGTAGTAGTGATTTTAAAAGTAAAGAGAAACAGGTAAAATTACTGTTCATAAAATATTTTTTCAACCCCATTCCTCTAAATAAAAAAAAAGGAATTGGCCTAGAGAGTATAATAAAACTTCAGTAGGAGAACTACACAAGGCTAATTTGCTATCAAATGCAAATGAATACATGGTCTTGCAATGGTCTACCCATCACTGTGTTCCTGACCAAGCAACCTAGAGGTTCCTTAGGAAAGGGAAAAAGGGTCTTTCCCTTCTACTTTCTCTCCCATTCCCTGAGACCACTAGCCCCTGCCTTGCTTTAAGGTTATTCTGTAAGGGCAGGAGAAACAGAGTCTGTGCTCAGTTATGAACTCTTTCAAAGATAAACCCCTATCTCTCCCTTTACGAGAGGCTGTTTATGGGATGTCTTCCACTACCAGGCAATCTGACAACCCTGCTGTTTGGATAACAATGCTGTGCAGGAAGGATCTTTTTTCTTCCCTGAGTCTTTTTGCTAGAGTCCAAATTTCTTCACAATTGAGTCCTTTCTTTCTCCTGCCCCTGCCCACTCCTGTTAGCTGTTCTGGGAAAAACAGCAAATGAGTTTAACATTTGCAGCCAGTGGCTGGAGGCCACAAGACCAGGACACTTAACATGATACGGTTAGCTTTGTTTCAAATTAAAATTGGAGCCAGTTATGTCTTAATTCTCTTGTCTAGACCATTGTCACGGCTGTAAATTACCATCCTAATGGCCATTGAATGGTTTTTAATGACCTTGCCAAAACATTATTTGCCAATCCTACAAACTTTCTGAACATGCTGTTTAGTTTATCCTAATTAATCTATTAGGAGACGACATATACATCCTGCTTCCTCTCTCCAAAGTGACATTTGTGGATTCAGTTCCTTTCTCTTGGTAATGCTACTGTGTAAACTCACTACTGATCTAATTCTGTCTTCTGTGTGTCTGCAACAAATTTAATCAGAAAAATCATTATCCAAATGTGATGTTCTTCTTTCTGTGTTTGAGACAGTGGTTGTTTCCTCTGTAGATTTTTGGTGGTTCCTCTTATGTGATTAACAGCTGTTAACATATATTTTGTTCAGGGTAGAGTTCATAGTTCATTGAATAGTCTGCTAATAACTGTATGCAAAACTGAGTTTAAATGAACTCTTTTCAAAGAACAACTTGAAAGAGTTCAAAATGCTCAGGAGACAGGTCTCTGTACCTAAAGGCTTGTCTCCAAAGTATGTAAGCACAGTCTTTAAACCAATGTGAGAAAGAAACCAATTCGCCTTAGAATGTGTGGGTCAGCTAATTGTATAGTTATAAGCTCAGCTAATATCTAAATTGCCTATACCATGCGTGCCCGAGCACTCGCTCATGCGTGTAGGGGGAGTACAGTAAGTTAAGGAAGTAGGGAGGGAGAGCAGATACCAAAAGGCATCAAGAAGGTGTCTGAGGGCTTCCCTGGTGGCGCAGTGGTTGGGAGTCTGCCTGCCGATGCAGGGGACACGGGTTCGTGCCCCGGTCTGGGAAGATCCCACATGCTGCGGAGCAGCTGGGCCCGTGAGCCATGGCCGCTGGGCCTGCGCGTCCGGAGCCTGTGCTCTGCAACGGAGAGGCCACGACAGTGAGAGGCCCACGTACCGCAAAAAAAAAAAAAAAAAAAAAAAAGAAGGTGTCTGAGATCCTGGTTGCAGGACTTCAGTTACTCTAGTTATCTGCAAAGAATGTTCTTGTCCTTTCTTCCTGGGGAACGCGGAGCCATCTTTTGTGTTTTTCCCTCTTCTTTTACCAAAGCACCTTGCACACAGCTCTTTATGTTGCAAAATGTGACCTGAAGAGTAGAGACATTGACATTGCTAGTGCCTAAAAAAATCAAAGGTCCTGGTTTTGAATTCTATTTTTGCTACTTTTCTTCTTAGCTGGGTAACTTTTGGCAGGCTTCCTTGTCTCCCTATGCTTGATTTTCTTCATCTGAAAATTGGGGATAAAAATAGTACCTGCTTCATAAGATTTTTGTAAAGGTTAATCTTACCTGTTATCATCATCATAACCATAGTCATATTCATGGCCCTATTGCCATTATTTAACACACTATTTTTTCAATTAAGTAAAATTAATGTTTTCTCTTCTCAACCAACCTCACAGTTCCCCCCAATGTTTTTATTTAAACGAACATATTATTTATGTACCATAAAATCCACCCTTTCAGAAGTGTACAATTCAGTGGCATTTACTATATTCACAAAGCTGTGCAAACATCCTAATTTCAGAAAATTTTTATCATTCCAGAAAAAAAAAAGCTTTCCCCATTAGTAGTCACTCTTTATTCCCCCATTCATTCCCCAGCCCCTGGCAACCATGGATCTAATTTATATCTGGATTTGCCTACAGTGGACATTGCGTGTAATGAAATCATGCAATATGTGGTCTTTTTTGTGTGACTTCTTTCACTGAGCATAATGTTTTCACGGTTCATCCCTGTTGTAGCATGTATGAATATTTCATTCCTTTTTATGGATGAATAGTGGTCTATCAAATGGATATACTACATTTTATTTATTTAGCCGTTCATCCGTTGATGGACATTTGCATTTCCCCTGCATTTTGTCTATTATGAATAATGCTGCTGTGAACATTTATTTACAAGTTTTTGTGCAGACACATGTTTTTAATTACCTTGGGTATAAACTTGGAGTGGGATTGCTGAGTCATAGAGTCATAAACTCTATGTTAAAATTTTAGAGGAATTGCCAAACTGTTTTCCAAAGTAGCTGCCCCATTTTATTTTCCCACCAGCAGTGTGTGAGGATTTCTATTTTTCCACGTCCTTGCCAATAATTGCTAGTAACTGTCTTTTTGATTAGAGATATCCTAGTGGTGTAAAGTTTTTTTGTTTCTTTTGCAATTCCTTAATGCCTAATGATTTTGATCATCTTTTCATGTGCTTATTTATCATTTCTATATCATCCTTGGAGAAATGTCTATTTAAATCATTTGTCTATTTTTTTTAAACTTAGGTCATTTGTCTTTTTATTGTTGAGTTGTAAGAGTTCTTTCAATATTCTTTTTACAAGAAATATGAGACCAGTAGACATATAATTTGCAAATATTTTCTTCTGTTCCATGGGAGAAATGTCTTTTCACTTTTATTATGGTGCTCTTTGAAGTACAAAGGTTTTTATTTTATTTATTATTTTTTTTGGCGGTACGCGGGCCTCTCACTGTTGTGGCCTCTCCCATTGCACAGGCTCCGGACACGCAGGCTCAGCGGCCATGGCTCTCGGGCCTAGCCGCTCCACGGCATGTGGGATCTTCCCGGACCAGGGCACGAACCCATGTCCCTTGCATCGGCAGGCGGACTCTCAACCACTGCGCCACCAGGGAAACCCCAAAGATTTTTAATTTTGATGAAGTTCAGCTTATCAGTTTTTTTCTCTTGTTGCTAGTGCTTTGGTGTCATATCTAAGAAACTATTGCCCAATCTAAGGTCATGAAGAATTACCTCTGTGTTTTCTTTTAAGAGATTTATAGTTTTAGCTCTGGCATTTAGGTCTTTGATGCATTTTGCATTGTTTTTTGTATGTAGTGTGAGGTAGGGGTCCAACTTCATTATTTTGCACGTGGACGTCAGTTGTCCAAGGAACAAATATTGAGAAGACTATTAATTGTTCATTGAATTGTCTTTGCATCCTTGTCCAAATCAATTGATCATAAATGTCAGGGTTTATTTCTGGACTCTCAGTTCTATTCCATTGGTCTTTATGTCTGTCCTTATGCCAATAACACATTGTCATGATTATTTTAGCTTTATATAGTACATTTAGAAATCTAGAAAGGTGAGTCCTCAACTATTTTCACCTTTTTCAAGATTGTTTTGGCTCTTTTGGGTCCTTTGCATTTCCATATGAATTTTAGGATCAGCTTGTCAAATTATGCAAGGAAACCAGGTCAGATTTTGATAGGAATTGTGTCAAATCTGTAGATCAGTTTGGGGAGTATTTCAATCTTAATAATAATAGGTCTTCTGATTCTTGAAAGTGCATGTCTTTCCATTTATTTAAGTCTTCTTCAGTTTCTTTCAATGATGCTTTGTAGATTTTAGTGAACAAGTTTTACACTTTGTTAACTGTATTCCTAAGTATTTTATTCTTTTTGATGCTGTTATAAATGGAATTCTATTGTTAAATTCAGTTTTTGTAGTGTTCCTAGCTAGTGTGTAGAAACACATCTGATTTTTAATTTGGATCTTGTATCCTGCAACTTCGATGAACTTGTTTATCAGTTTTAATAGATTTTTAGTGGATTCCTTATGATTTTCTGAATACAAGATCATGTCATATCTGAATATAAATAGTTTTACTTCTTCCTTTCCAATCTGGATGACTTTATTTTCTTGTGTAATTGCACCACCTTGAACCTCCAGTACAGCGTTGAGTAGAAGTGATGAGCGTGGATATCCTTCTCTTCTTCCTTGTCTTATGGGAGAATCTTTCAGTCTTTCACCTTAACTATGATGTTGTTTGTGGGTTTTTCATGATCTTCATTAGGTTGAGGAAGTTCCTTTCATTTCTAATTCATAAGGTATATGGTCTGCAATGTTTTTGGAGGGGGGAGGTCTTTTTTGTTTTTATATTAGTAACACTTGCCCTATAGGATGATTGGAAAGTGTTCTGTTCTCTTTTTTTGAAAGTTTTTGTGAAGGATTCATGTTCTTTAAACATATGGTGGAATTCATTGGGGAAGCCATTAGGGCCTGGGATTCTTTGTGGAAAGTTTTTTTGATTACTAACGCAGTCTCCTTATTTGTTATAGGTCTATTCAGATTTTCTGTTTCTTCTTGAGTCAGTTTTATTAGTTTGTATCTTTTGATAATTTGCCTATTTCACCTGGGTTAGCTAATTTTTTGGCATACAGTGGTTCATAATATTCCCTCATAACCCTTTTTATTCCCTACAACAGTGGTTCATAATATTCCCTTATAATCCCAGTAGTATTGCCCTTTCTTTCACTAATGATTTTAGTAGTTCAGTCTTCTCTCTTCTTGGTCAGTCTAATGGTTTTTTCAAAGAACCAACTTTGTTTTTCTTGATTTTTTCTTTTTTTTTCTACTCTCTATTTCATTTATTTCAGACCTAATCTTTCTTATTTCTTTTTTTTTCTTCATGGTTTGGATTTAGTTTGCTCTTCTTTTTCTAGATTCTTAAGGTAGGAAGTTAGGTTTTTGATGTGAGATCTTTCTTCTTTTTAATATAGACATTTACAGGTATAAATTTCAATCTAAGCATTCATTTAGCTAAATCTCAAAAGTTTTGGTATGTTTTGTTTTCATTTCATTGTCTTAAATTATTTTCTAATGTCCTTGAACTTTCTTTGGTACATTGGTTACTTAGGAATGTGTTTTTAGATTTCTGCATATTTGTGAATTTCCCAAATTCCTTCTTCTATTAATTTCTAACTTCATTTCATTGTGGTCAGGTAACATACTTCACATGACTTCAATCCTTTTAAATTTATCAAGACTATTTTATCCTGGGGAATGTTCCATGTGCACTTGAGAAAAATTTGTATTTTAATGTTCTTAAAAGGACTGTTCTATGTATGACTGTTGGGTCGAGCTGTTTCATAGTATTATTCAAGTCTTTTATTTCCTTGTTGGCTTTTGCCAATTTGGTCTGTTATTGAAGTCTCCAACTATTATTGCTGAATTGTTTATTCTCCCTTTGATTCTGTAAGTTTTTGCTTCACTCATTTTCAGGATCTGTTGTTAGGTGCATATGTTCCTATAAATGTTGTGTCTTCTTGATGGATTGACACTTTTATCCTTATAAAATGTCCTTCTTTGTCTCTAGTAACAACTTTTGTCTTAAAGTCTATTTTGTCTGAGAGTAGTGTAGCCACTCTAGCTCTCTTCTTGTTACAGTTTGTGCGGCATATCTTTTCTCATCCTTTTATTTTTAAACTATGTGTGACTTTAATCTAAAATGTGTCTCTAGTAGACAGTATATAATTGGTTCATGTTTGTCTTTTCATTCTGCCAATCTCTGCCTTTTGATTGCAGTTTATTTTATTTACATTTTGTGTAATTACTAATAAGGTAGATTTACCATTTTTCTACTCGTGTTCTATATGTCTTTTTTCTCTATTTCTCCATTACTTTATTTTGTGCTAAATAAATCTTTTCTACTTTAGCATTTTAATTTCTTTATTGTTTCTTTTATTATATTTTAAGTTGTTTTCTTAATGAGGATTACAGTTGACATCTTAATCTTAACAATTTAGTTTGGGTCAATACCAACTTAATGTCAGTAGTATACAAAACTTTGCTGCTATACGGCTCCATTCCCTCCCCCATCTTTGTACTCTTATACATTATAAATATAAATATTTATACACTGTAAGTCCATCAACACAGTTTTATAATTGTTGAGTTAAAATATCTTTCAAATAAAATAGGAGAAAAAAGTTATAAACCAAAAGTACAGTTATCTTGACTTTTATATTTATATATCTATATTAACTTTACTGCTACTCTTAATATTTCTACATTTGGATTCTATTTATTGTCTAGTGCCCTATTATTTCAGTCTGGACGACTCCCTTTGGTATTTCTTACAGGGAGCTCTATGAGCAGTATATTATCTCAGTTTATCTGGTAATATCTTGATTTTGCCTTCATTTTTGAAGAATAGTTTTGCTAGCATAGAATTATCGATTGATAGTATTTTTCTTCAGTATTTTGATTATGTCATCTCCTAGTCTCCATTATTTCTGATGAGAAATCAGCTATTAATCTGGTTTCTGTGTTGGAGAATGCTTTCAATTTCCTGGTAGGCAGTTAAAAATTCTGCCTTAGCCTTCACTTCTTGCTTTCTCAGAGCCTCAAGGTCAGCAAGAGTTGAGAGAGTAGGGCTTTCTCAGGTCTTTTGGTCTTTCCACTTTCTGCACATGTGTGTGGACTTGTAGATTCCCAGTAATATGCTGGAACTTTTCAAAGTCCTTGTACGGCCTGAATGTTTGTGTCTCCCCACTCTACCTTCATATTTATATATTGAAACTCTACTCCCCAGTGTGATGGTGTTTGGAGAAATGGCCTTTGGGAGGTAATTATGGATATGAGGCCATGAGGGTGCGGCTCTCATGATGAAATTAGTGACTTTTTTTAGAAGAGACACCAGACAGCTTGTTCCTTTCTTTCTCTGTGTGCATGCATCGAGGAAAGGCCATGTGAGCACATGACAAGAAAACAGCCATCTACAAGCAAGGAAAAAGAGTTCTCACCAAAACCTAAGCATGCTGGCATCTTATCTTGAACTTGCAGTTTCCAGAATTGTGAGAGATAAATGTCTGTTGTTAAAACACCCAGCCTATTTTAATGGCAGTCTGAGCAGGCTGAGACATGTCCCTTTGGTCAGCTTCTTGTAGCAGCTCTCTGAGGTAGCTCTGATGTTAAACAATTACCCTTGATTGTTTTTGACAAATGCCCTGAGGGAAGATTGTTTGCAGTGAATGATCTCTGAGACAGGCCAAAGAAAGGCAGTCCTGGTAGTGGAGGTTTCCAGGAAACCAGACAGGTCAGATGATAGCTGGTAGTGGTGCTTTTGGGGAGCTTTGAACCTTTCTGCCCTCTCCAATGGCTGCTGGTTTTCACATTTATCATGTGTGCAAAGCTCTTGTTTTGCAAGGCTACTGTGGAGCTGGGGAGAGAGGATGGGAATAGGGCAAGTTAAAACACCACTGTTCTTGTTGAGATTCAGCTGATTTTCTTCAATAAACATTCCTTGGATTCCTCTGTTGGCTAATTTCCAGAGTTCTTAAAAAGTTGATTTTAACATTATTGTTAGTCTTCTCATTGCTTTTATGAAGGAGAATATTTTTAAAGGTCTTTACTGCAACATTTCTGCAGGGCTCTCACACCCAATGAATTTTTTGTTTGTTTGTTTGTTTGTTTTGCGGCACGTGGGCCTCCCACTGCTGTGGCCTCTCGTACTGCGGAGCACAGGCTCCGGACGCGCAGGCCCAGCGGCCATGGCTCACGGGACCAGCCGCTCCGCGGCATGTGGGATCTTCCCGGACCGGGACACGAACCCGCATCCCCTGCATCGGCAGGCGGACTCTCAACCACTGCGCCACCAGGGAAGCCCCCCAATGAATTTTTAATGAGTATATTGTCGACTGAAAAAAAATGCATAGCCCTAAAGTTGAGAATTACGTTTTTGTTTGTTTTTTTGGCCACACCTCACGGCTTGCGGGATCTTAGTTCCCTGACCAGGGATTGAACCCAGGCCACGGACAGTGAAGGCACTGAGTCCTAACCACTGGACCACCAGGGAATTCCTGAGAATTATGTTTTATTCAGTGGACTTGCTGAGGACTTAATCCCTGGAGGCAGCTTCTCAGCTCTGAGGGACTGCTCTAAAGAGGTAAGGGAGGAACCAGGATACATCGGAGCTTTTGCAACAAAAACCAGGTAGTGGGAACATCAAAAGATTACTATTAATTAAAGAAAACCAGACATTTCACGTTAATAAATTTAGCACTTTTCTATGTATGGGAAGATGCAAGTGTGGGCTCCCTGAAATCATTCCTTTGACATGCACCTTAACTGTCTAGGGCCACTATCCTGTTTTTCTCCATCCTGAATCCCCTCAGGATGCACAGTTGGGGGTGGCTACAGTGGCTGACAGCTTGATGACCTCAACATCCTTTGTTTATTGATATGGCAGGTGACATTTTTCATTCACAATATGAACTAAATGGACTTTGTGGTTTTCTTTCCAACGTTGATTTTTTTTTTTTTTTTTGCGGTATGCATGCCTCTCACTCTGTGGCCTCTCCCGTTGCGGAGCACAGGCTCCGGACGCGCAGGCTCAGCGGCCATGGCTCATGGGCCCAACCGCTCTGCGGCATGTGGTATCCTCCCGGACCAGGGCACGAACCCGCGTCCCCTGCATCAGCAGGCGGACTCTCAACCACTGCGCCACCAGGGAAGCCCTCCAACATTGATTTTATACTTCTCTGTGAATGTGAAGTTGGGTTGGAGATGATCCCACCCTCAGATCCAGAGGTAATCCCTGATTGTTCTAATCCAGCATTTTCAACCTTGATGCTATTGACATTTTGGGTTCAATAATTGAGCTGTGAGGGGCTGTCCTGTGCTTTGTAGGGTATTTAACAGCATCCCTGTACTCCACCCACTGGCTGCCAGTAACACCCTCCCAGGTGTGACAGCCACAGAGTTGTCCAGACATTGCCAAATGTCTCCTGCAGGGAAAAACTGCCCTGGTTGAGAACACCGTTCTAACCATATTAATATAGTCTCATTCTTTTAGACACAAAAGTTGATTCAGGTAAACAAGGCTTAAGTTCTAAAACACATGGAAATTCCATGATCACAATTAGTGGTTCAAGAACGGAGGTGTAACCAATTCAAGAACAGGAGATATGAGGGAAGGTTGCTGCAAACTGCTGGAGGAAAAGTTTCCTTCTTTCTCCTTCAAGGTTGAGTTGTGTGAGGATGTAAAATCCACTGGATGTTCAGCCTTAACATGAAGCTAAAATGGTACATAATGGTACAACATTTAGAGTTATTATTAAGACACAAATTAGGCCTATGCCATGATCTTTGCTTTTCTTCTTTATTTTTTTAAATTTTATTTTTGGCTGCGTTGGGTCTTCATTGCTGCCTGTGGGCTTTCTCTAGTTGCAGTGAGTGGGGGCTACTCTTTGCTGCAGCGTGCAGGCTTCTCATTGCAGTGGCTTCTCTTGTTGCGGAGCACGGGCTCTAGGCGCGTGGGCTTCAGTCGTTGCGGTGTGTGGGCTCAGTAGTTGTGGCTCACAGGCTTAGTTGCTCTGCGGCATGTGGGATCTTCCTGGACCAGGGATCGAACCTGTGTTCCCTGCCTTGGCAGGTGGATTCTTAACCACTGTGCCACTAGGGAAGTCCTGATCTTTGCTTTTCATGTGAGAACTATTTAAGCTAAAATTTCTGAACTTAAATATGTTACAGAAAGTTGTAAGGGATTGTACCACCGTAGTCTGTCTCTCTTAAATCCAATCCCTCCTTTTCATAGAACTTCAACTCTCTAGTTCCCATTTTGCCTCTTAAGTCTTTTTTTAAAAATATATTTATTATTTTTTTAAATTTTATAAATTTATTTTTTTATTTTTAAATTTATTTTTATTTTTGGCTGTGTTGGGTCTTTGTTGCTGCTCTCAGGTTTTCTCTAGTTGCAGCAAGCGGGGGCTACTCTTTGTTGTGGTGCATGGGCTTCTCATTGCGGTGGCTTCTCTTGTTGTGGAGCACGGGCTCTAGGCACGCAGGCTCAGTAGTTGTGGCTCATGGGCTCTAGAGCGCAGGCTCAATAGTTGTGGTGCACGGGCTTAGTTGCTCTGCAGTATGTGGGATCTTTCTGGACCAGGGCTCGAACCTGTGTCTCCTGCATTGGCAGGCGGATTCTTAATCACTGCGCCACCAGGGAAACCCTTAAGTCTTAATTGATTAATTGAAACACTTTTCCTGAAATGCCCTCTCTCTTTTTACGTCTCTCCATTCAGCTCATCCTACCATCCTCAGTTATCTTTCCAAAGTACACCTCTGATTTTATCACTGCCCCACTGAAAAAGTTTCAAAGCTTTCTTACTGTCTACATGTTAAACCCAGTATCTCAGCCTGTTTTTCAGTTTGACTAGAATCAACTTTTCAAACCTATCAGCTTCTACTTTTCTTCTAAGATCTAAACTTTAACCCAGTCAGGGTGTTCACCATTTCCACAGCAGTCTATTTTCTGTCTCTGTGAATTTTCTTATGCTATGTTTCACACTAGAATGTTCAAAGTAATTATTGTAATGAAAATATGTAGCCTTTATTGCTTTTACTGAGCACCAACCCTGTGCCAGATACTGTACTTTATCTCATTTAATTCTCCAAAACAAAAACAAAACAACTTATTGCTACTTCTATTTAGCCTTCTGACACATAAACGGAAATTATAGCTTGGAGAGGTTAAATAACTTCCCAAGGTCACAAAGATATTAATTGAAAAAACTGCACCTTAAACTTGGATCTTTTCAACTGACCATATTCATGTTCTTAACCACAAAACTATATTGTTTTATCTTTGCTCCTCTTTCTTTTCCCTCTCCTCTCTTTCTCTGTTGGAATTCTGATGTTTTCTCGTCCAAATTTATATGCCAGTTCATCCATAACACATATCCCAGTCTTCTAGTCGAGTAAGTCTTTCCCTTCTATAACCTCTTACTGCACCCAACACAGTGCCTAGTATATCATGATAGATAGCCAGTATATATTTTACATAAAGGAGATGGATAAATAAAACTTTGAACATAAGTGTCTTGATCTTTTATTTCATTACTGATGTAAAGAGAAAAATCAAAAGTGTGCAGTATTTTTCAGATAATAGGCACTTAATAACTATTGGTTAAATTGAATGAATTGCTGAAAATTGAATACATCAGCTTTTGGGGGGTCTGTTTTTCTCTGTGCTTCCTTTATGCAGACCGTAGCTCTGGATATAAGAGCAAGCTCTTGAGGCATCTACCACATATATGTGGAAGGTCCATTACTTTTTGTGTTACTGTGCAAGTGAGTAGGCCTGGAGGTCTATTTATTTGGCAGTTAACAGAGGGAAAAGGCATCAGCCTTAAATATGTGCAGGGGAGTTTGGAATTTCTAGCCATGTAAACAACTGTAACTGAGGCTTTCCTTCCACAGAGAAGCCGTTTTATAGGCCATCATGATGAAAACAAATGTGCTTCCATGGTATGTCTGTTTTGCCTGTCTCCCAGTGAGTGTGGTATTTAAGAAGATCAAGGGCAGGGCCCTAAGGTGGAAAAGGGAAGAAAAAGAAGTTAGGAAAGAGAAGAAGATAATGGACGAGAATGAAGACTAGACTAAATTAGCTGCCAGAACGGCCAACCTGGGGATGCTATTGCTGATTCTGCTGGCCTGAGTCAGCATCACATAAATCAATCCGTCCGAGCGGGCTGGACGCGGCACCCCAACAGTCCTATTCGCCTCAGGGATCCTAGCATTCCACTTTATGAAAAACGTCACAGAGTATGTAGACTTAGTTCACAATGTAGGTGCTAGAGTTTCTCAAATGGGGCTGTATAAACATTTTCCTAGTGCCTGTGTGTAACTCGAGAAGATGATCAACTTTATAATTCCCATTTTGCTTGTAGTCTACAAAGAGCGACGTAAGCATGTTCCAGATCATCTGGGGCTCATAATGGTCATGCAGTTTCAGTCCGCACATTTTCTATTGGACCGATCGTATGATTAGCACGAGGGGATGCTGTTTGTCTGTCTTAGGTTAAAGAAGACTCGAGTTGTCCTCCATACGTAAGCCAGGCATGTATCTGCACGTGTTCCACACGTGCACTGCATACATGACGGAAATGCGTGCCTACGCGTGCCCACCTGGGCGCCGCTTGTATAACTCAGGCATGCACCATACCAGTGGGGATTTCATAGAAGT
Organism: Delphinapterus leucas; assembly: GCF_059928025.1. Taxonomy (NCBI): domain Eukaryota; kingdom Metazoa; phylum Chordata; class Mammalia; order Artiodactyla; family Monodontidae; genus Delphinapterus; species Delphinapterus leucas. The sequence goes on from NC_143146.1 coordinate 9,375,638, forward strand.
TTGAACAGAGAAAAACATTGAGAAAATTGTGTTTCTAGACATGTCAGACTTTGTGCATGTGTACTTTCATATTCATACCAAGAATAGTTGTTTAGTTTCAGCAATGTAGTCCTTCACGTTAATATTATTATTTTTCATACTATTTTTGTAGTTTTCTTTGCTTTTAACTTACAAGTTAATTTTAGCTTTATAGTTGTAAACAAGCCATAAGGATAAGGCAAGCAGTTTATACGTAGTTTTATACATTAATATTGTCATAAAAATAATTTGTTAACATTTGCTGTTAATGAGAGAATGTTTTTCTTTAAATAGGCTCTTGACATTACTTAAGTTTGCAAAACACTGTATCATGCTATACTGAAGTGCATGTAAGTCCTAATCCGTTGGCCCCGATGAGTTATTTTAGGGAAGATAATGTTTATGTTATCCAGGTATATATTATGCTTACTAATGGCAATATTCCATTTACTATTACGGTAACTGTGATCTCTCTGTTTTGTAAACTGTCAGCTTTACTTATTGAATCACATTTTCTTTCACCTAGGAAAAAATTACACCATTTTAAAACTCGTAATTTCTTGAGGCTGTGTTCAACGTATTGTGTCCAGGCTAAGAACTTTTTCCAGAGTTGGTCAACAAAGTTTACATTTAATCTTTCCTTCATTTGAATAAATATGGCATGTTCGTTGAGTAAGAAGCCCTGTCAAAGCCTTTTACCCTGCTTTCTTGTGAAAGAATTAAAATAATAACTTCACAACCTATACTCACTTCTACATATATTATCTCATATTGTCAGAGTAATGTGGCAGGGACCATATCATTTCCACTCAATAGATGACAAACGTGCAAGTCAAGTGGAGTGATTTGTCCCTTTCATAAACCTGGGAGATCTAGCTCTGAATGCAGGTGCTCTGGTTTCAAACCTAAGGCTCCTTTCATTGAATAAAATATAAACTAACTTTTGGATAGAAATTGAATTATTAATAGAAATTTAGAAAAAAAAAGGATCTCCCTGGTGGTCCAGTGGTTAAGACTTTGCACTTCCAATGCAGGGGGTGCAGTTTCAATCCCTGGTCAGGGAACTAAGATCCCACAAGCTGCAAGGCACAGCCAAAAATAAATAAAGAAAAATTAAAAAAAAAAGAAATTGAATTATCTAGGGAAGATATAATATTAATACATATGGAAATCTTTGAAGATAAATTTCTTATTCTACATTGGACGTGGTTGTTGATTATTATTTTTATTGTTATTGCTACATATATATTTTTACTGAGATATAATTGACATGACATTATATTAGTTTCAGGTATACAGCATGTTTGATGTATGTACATATTGTGAAATGATCATCACAATATATCTAGTTAACATCACTATTATTGTTATGGTTACTGTACTGTTATTATTGTTTCATTCAAAAATATATGTATAGTATTATGGAATGCTACTCAGCCATAAAAAAGAATGAAATAATGCAATCTGCAGAAACATGGATGGGCCTAGAGATTATCATACTAAGTAAGTCAGAGAAGATAAATATCATATGATATAACTTATATGTGGAGTCTAAAAAAAATGATACAGATGAACTTGTTTACAAAACAGAAATAGACTCACAAAGGTGGAAAACAAACTTGTGGTTATCAAAGGGGATAGTGAGGGGTGGGGTAGATAAATTAGAAGATTGGGATTAACATATACGCACTAAACAACAAGGACCTACTGTATAGCACAGGGAACTGTATTCAAAATCTTGCAATAACCTATAATGGAAAAGAATCTGAAAAAGAATATATATCTGTATATATAACTGAATCACCTTGGGGTGTGTGTGTGTGTGTGTGTGTGTGTGTGTGTGTGTGTATATATATATATATATATATATATATATATATATATATTTCTGCTGACTACCAAAAAGGATTTAGATAAAACACAGTACCATACAACAGATCCTTTAACTCAGGTTGAAATACAAAAGTCAAGTAATAGAGGAAGAAGATAAGGAGAAAATAAAATTTTTAAAAGGTCTCTGCTGAAAAAGTTAAAGGACCACGGCCTAAAATTTTGTTCTTGATTATATTAAGATATAATCAAACATTAATGTGAAGGACTACATTGTTTGCTGAAACTAAACTTAATCAAATGCATTGGAACTCTAAAGACTTTTACAGAGAGAAAACCTTTTCTTTCCCTAACTTCTAAGAAATTTATTTCAGGTGGAATGACTTTAAGAAGCATCTTGGAAGAAAGCGTAGCCTGGGTATATCGCAAAGCTTTAGTTCTGTTAGGTAACTATTCAGTTAAAATAAGCCTGAAAAATGAACATGAAAAATGCCACGTTATGTGGCATATAGTTTGAAAGAGAGGTTTAGAAAGCTTTTTCTCCTAGAAATAGCTCCCTCTTCAATAATTTATGTTGCCACCTCTTCTCTTCCCACTGTCTCATGGCCTTTCTGAAAAACATTAATAAAATTATTTTTCCACCGAACATTTTCTTATCTTTTCAAGGACATAAGACCTCAGAACTGTGAAAGAAAACGGAGGAGAACTGTTTCCTTTTATCCTTTGTTTTCTTATGATGGTAATTTTTACCTTTATGTCCTTTCTGAGCTTAAAGATAATGCATGTGCTCTTAGAAAATTTGGAAAAATATGAAGAATCAGGAGATGTGTGTTCATAATTCCAGCAATAGTAATCTGGTATATTTTTCTCAAGAAATTTTTAGCTTGTGTGAGAACATACGCTTTCTTTACTTGACATTTTTAATGTTATTAAATTTCCCCATGTTATTGAAAAACCTTCATTTTTAATGGCTACAGAGTATTCCACCATATGGCTATATTCTGGCTTTTTTTTTTTTTTTTTCTGTACGCAGGCCTCTCACTGCTGTGGCCTTTCCCGTCACGGAGCACAGGCTCCGGACGCACAGGCTCAGCACGCACAGGCTCAGTGGCCATGGCTCACAGGCCCAGCCGCTCCACGGCATGTGGGATCCTCCCGTACCGGGGCACGAACCCACGTCCCTGCATTGGCAGGCGGACTCTCAACCACTGCGCCACCAGGGAAGCCCTATTCTGGCTTTTTAAAACATCCTGTTAATATTGAACACTTGGGGGGCTTCCAATTTCTCCCTGGGTTACTGAACGTCTGTACATCACTTTTTGTGGGCATTTTGGTGTATCTCCTTATAACTAATTACCTTATGATAGTTTCTAAAAAGGATTAATAAGTCAAAAGATAATGCACATTCTAAATTATTTTTATAACTGTCACCAAATTAATTTTCAAACTCTCATCCCAATTTACGCTTCCTTCACTAATGTCTGAATGTATCTATTCGCTGTGCCCTCAACTGCATTGATGGTCTCCTTTTAATTCTCTGTTCCTTTGATAGGCAAACACTGCATCACATTGATTTAATCTGTGCTGTTAACAAATGATGGGCCATTTGTTTTGCTCATATTTACTGGCCATTTATCTTCTTGTTTTGAAAACTGTCTAAATCATCTTCTTATCTCACTTATCAATTATCACCACTCTACCTCAGAAAAATAGAATCATTTCAATCTTAGAGATTTAGAGCCGGAATGAGCACGGTCCAGCTGCTCCCATACACGTGAGTCTAGATAGATTAAGGATCTCGACGACAAGCTTTGGATAATTAGTGACATGTGCCTCTATGCCTCCTGCCTGTCTTTATCCCCCCCCCCCACCCTTCCTTTTACTTTTTCTCTCCTTTTCTTCCATGCATCTTTCCTCACCATTTTGTTCTCCCCTCGATTTAAAACTGCTGACATCCTTGTAGTAAACTGAGGTTAGTAAGCTTCCTGTGCGTCTCTGGAAATAGGAGTCAGTACTTTGCCTTTGTTCCAGGTTGTCTCATGTGTCACGCTGTCCTTCCTTTACATGTTTCCACTGTCCTAGGACAGTCCCACTATGCGCACCTACAAGGTGCCTGTGCATATAGCACGGGCTCCTTTACTGAGCCGCCTTTGGACAGAAACCTCACTGATGAACAAGAGTCTTACAGAACCGTGCAAAGAAGGCTAAGCATCTGTGTGCTTTCTCAGTTCGCCCTCCCAGCAGCCCCACAAAGGGCAGCTGTGCTCCTTTTGTTGGATCTGAGCTCTTGAAAACCGTGGGCCACCTATGTTAGCCTGTTTTCCCACCATCGCATAGCTAGTGAGGAGAGTGGATCTGAACCTAAGTCTGTCTGATCCTGACGACCATGCGCGGCTTCTCTGCTGTGTTTCTTCATCTCTGTGGCGGTGGGGGAGGACTTCTCCGCTTGTGCCTGCTCTCCGCTCAAGAGGTACACAAACAGCCTCACGTGGGGTGGGATTGAGTGGGGTGGGCTGCGATGAGCGGGGAGGAAAGAAAATGCCAAAGGCCCCTTCTGTTCTGACCGCAAATGACTGAGTTCACTGAGGACCAGGGTCAAGTCTAGGTCTTCTGTTCCCAGCCCGTGGTAGATACCAAAGAGCTACTAGTGATTACTGAATGAGAGATGCTTTTCTTTAAGCTACCATCTTCTTGCAAATAAAAGTGGGGTTATCTAGTCTGTAGAGCAGGGACAAGCTGGTAATGCTTACCCCCTTCCTTCGTGACTCAGCCTGTCTTCGGCAATCCATCTAGGCCTCTTAACCTCCAGTTCTTCAGAATGAGGCTGCCAAGTTCCAGGTGGTGTGATTAAGATTGAATAAGTTTTGAACTCTTTGAACAGATGATTGATAAGGAAGAACAGTGTTTTTTTTAACTTTACTGGTGATCTAATTTGGAATTCTGAATTCTGAAGAAATCCATACAGGAATGAATTCTGAACATATTATAGGTGAATGTCATCTTTCAAATAGGAACACACTTATTCCCAGTCCTGGACATTCCCACCAAACACGTGACTTTTATTTAATGCTAGCAGTGTCAGTGCTACCAGCCACCTGCTGGTAGGAATAGTGTGTTACCCATCTCTCTGGGATAATGGGCTTGCATATGTTTCTGGAAATTGAAGTCAGAACTTGCCTTTGTTCCAGGTTATCTAATATCTCTTTCTGATTCTTGACTCATATGTTTGCTGTCCCAACTGCACTATGGTGTCACATCACAAACTTCCCAAATGAATTTTAAAAATGAATAAATATAGTAAGAGTGGGTATGTTTCTTTTAATTCCTTTTGAGAGCCACAATTATACAACTCTTTGCAATAAATCTGCTTCTCTAATCTGAACCTCAATAAACTACTCAACAAGAAATATTGAGAAATGAAAGATCTACACTTTAAGTACAGACCTTTCTTGACTTACAGTGGGATTATGTCCTGATCAGCCCATCCTAAGTCAAAAATACTCTAAGTCAAAAATGCATCTAATACATGTAACCTAATGAACGTTATAGCTGAGCCTCGCTTACCTTAGACACGCTCAGAACACTTACATCAGCCTACAGTTGGACAAATTGTCTAGCTTAAAGCCTATTTTATAATAAATGTGTTGAGCATTCCATGCAATTTATTGATCAGTTTACTGAAAGTGAAAAACAGAATGGCTGTCTGGGTACAGAATGGCTGTAAGTGTATTGGTTGTTGACCCTCGTGATCACATGCCTCACTGCCTCTGGCCAGCATCACGACGACCTTACCGTGTATTGCTAGCCCAGGAAAATATCAAAATTCAAAATTCGAAGTAGTTTCTACTGAATGCATATCGCTTTCACAAGTCAAAAAATTGCAAGTCAGACCATCAGGACCATCTGTATTTTCCTTTTGACAAACTTGAAACTTGCTAAATTCAAAACTAGGGGTCAGCAAACTTTGTAAAGTGCCAGATAGAGAACATTTTAGGCTTCATGAGCCAAGATAAAAAAATCGAAGACATTATGTAGGTATAAGAGAAAAAACAAATTTACCCCAAATTTGGTGAAATTCATATGATAACAATAACAATAATAACCTATAGACATATAGGTTATATGTTAACCTATAGACCTATAAAAAAATTGTACTCAATTATCATTGTTAACATGTGGTTTAATTGGGATTGAAGATCAGTGTTCCCTATCATCAAATTGATTGCAAATCTGGAAACATCCCTCTGAGCTATGAGTCACACCGAAACAGGTAGAGAGTTGGATTTGACCTACAGGCTGCATCTTGCTGACTCTTCCTTTAAACAAAATATTATATAAGTCAAAACCTACTAGAGTGTTACTAAAAATGCCATACAGTGTAATGATAAACATGATTTGAAAAATACGTTAGAAATTATAGTCCTAGTCAGGATGGGCTACATCTAAGGGAGTGACCTACATGGCATAATGGACCCTTTTGGGTAGTTTGAACAAAGTTTCCAGATTTAGGACGCTTAATATTTATCACTGATTTATTTCAAAGGAATTCTAGTATCCTACTGCCTGTGTATATTTCTCTAGGCTAATATATATATAACCCAGCAAAGAATTTCCTATTTCATATATTACATGCATTCTTCTTGGGCAGTTACTAGTAAGCAGGATAATATGACCAGGCTTCTAATTTAGGAAAAACACTAACTGGTAAAAGCATATTTCTTTTATGATATGACTCCTCTTAAATGATATTGACAAACTTCAATATTTGAGCAGAATTACAGCATGGAAATGATATAAACAATCTTAATGATTAACACGCATACTGTCAACAGAAAAACATCATCAATTTCAGATAAGTTATCTTTCAAATAAGGAAATTATACCCGTTGACTTTTAAATGGCTAGCCCATGGTTCTGCCTTGGAGGTCAATGTTAAATGACCTCTCTCTCAATAGATTTCCATAGGAAGTCTATAACCTTTTGTCAGAAACACACTTGGTTTTTCTTTGCATTAGTAATAAAATGAGAAGTTAAGGAGCTAACTGGGATGGGAAATGTTAAGTAGGGATGAAGAGTGATCATATTTATAAATCTGATCAAGTTTCGCCAGCAGATCTATTTTAGAATCCATATTTTATAAAGAAATGCACCAACCATAGAGGTATTTTGAAAGGGGATATAAGATCAATGGTCTGCTTGATCCCATTCATAAGGCTTTCTTGAGGGAGGAATTATATTGTTCACAATTTTACTTATATTTTTGGACTCTTAAATTTATTACTAAGTTTCACTCTTGAGAGTTATCATAGAAGAGTGGTAAATAACATGGTCTTTGGAGCCAGACTTCATGAGTTTAAATTTCACATGTACTCTGTCCTAGCAGGTCACTTAACCTCTTTAAGTCTTGATTTACTTCGCTGTGAAATGAGTATAAAGACAATCCCTAAGTATAACATGTTCAGGAGAGTGTCTGGCGAGTAATAAAATTATATAAGTGCTATTTGTTTGTTTATTATTATTATCAATAGCAGTAGTTTAAAAGTAGTAGTGTTGATGGTGGTGGTAGTAATAAGATGCCATTTATTAGTGAACATATCTGTTAAGAAATGTGGAAGCCAGGGCTAGTATAAGATTATGGAATCCCCAAACCATTAAGCATACAATTAGGTAGCTTGAGAAACCCTGGCTTATCATGGAAACACTTGAACCAGGACTGAAGGAAGTCTGCTGGTCACACTGTCACCAGGACCAGGAGCATGCTGGGAGGTAGAGGCAGAGATCAGGTATTCTCTGCAGTTCCTGGGATAGCACTGAGTCTAGGGGCAACCCGGGTATTTCTCAATCACACCATCTTTCTTTTCCTTTAATTTTTTTTTTTTTTTTGCGGTACGCGGGCCTCTCACTGTTGTGGCCTCTCCCGTTGTGGAGCACAGGCTCCGGACGCGCAGGCTCAGCGGCCGTGGCTCACGGGCCCAGCCGCTCCACAGCATGTGGTATCCTCCCGGACCGGGGCACGAACCCGTGTCCCCTGCATCGGCAGGTGGACTCTCAACCACTGCGCCATGAGGGAAGCCCCTTTTCATTTAATTTTTAAAATATGTTATTGAACTATAGTCGATTTACAATGTTATGATAATTTCTTCTGTACAGCAAAGTGACTCATTTATACATATATATATTCTTTTTCATATTCTTTTCCATTATGATTTATCACAGGATGTTGACTGTAGTTCCCTGTGCTGTACAGTAGGACCTTGCTGTTTATCTATCCTGTATATACTAGTTTGCATCTGCTCATGCCAAACTCCCAATCTCTCCCTCCCTCATCCCTCTCCCTCTTGGCAAGCACAAGTCTGTCGCTATGCCTGTGAGTCTGTTTCTGTTTCGTAGACATGTTCCTTTGTGTCACGTTTTAGATTCCACATGTAAGTGATATCATATGGTATTTGTCTTTCTCTTTCTGACTTCCTTGCTTAGTATGATAATCTCTAGGTCCAAACATGTTGCTGCAAATGGCATTATTTCATTCTTTTTTATGGCTGAGTAATATTCCATTGTATATATGTATTATACCACATCTTCTTTATCCATTCGTCTCAATGGACATTTAGGTTGTTTCCGTGTCTTGGCTATTGTAAATAGTGCTGCTGTGAACACAGGCATGCATTTATCTTTTTGAATTAGAGTTTTGTCTGGATATATGCCCAGGAGTGGGATTGCTGGATCATACAGCAACTGTATTTTTAGTTTTTTGAGGAACCACCATACTGTTTTCCATAAGTGGCTGCAGTGGTACCCTATTTCTTTATCACTTGCTGTCGGAAGCCCAAGGGAGCGTGGGGACTTCATGTCACAAACCCACTTCTGTGCTATTTGATCTGTGGTTACACTTTTGCCGTTGGCTGCGTTACCAAATTCCATTCTGCAGGCTGTATTTGGGATTTCTTTTAGCCTTCACTCCTTTTTTTTCTTTTTTTATGTCCTTCCCTAAGATAGCTCCCTCAGTATCTCTTCCTCATCACTGCTTACTGTTCCCACAATATCAAGTCCCCAAGGGATACATAGCTCCCTGATTACAAACAGGGAATCAGATAACATCTTTGCATTTGGGTTTAAATTATAATGGTAAATGCAATTTTAAAATTAGAGCTAAAATAACTAATGGGTGAGTATTAAGTAGTTTATTGGAAAGCTGGGGGAGCTTGAGTGAAACTGGTGTCTTACATCACCAAAGTCAGTTTTTAGTGGCCATGGGGGCAGTGTTTTACACGACGGGAGGATTATGATTCTGTTTACAGAGCTTTGGTCTTCCAACCTTCTGAGCCGTAGTAGTGTTTCCGTAATCCCCATTGGTAGCTGCTTTCCTTGCTGCAGTCTCACTTTGCTCTCGTCAAGCTCCTGAAGCAGAGCAGGGCGCTGGGCTTTGGGCATTCTCAAAGTCAAGACTCTGGGCTAGGTTAGGTGGATGGATCAGTCAAGACATCAGGGAAGCCAGGGAAGCTGATCAAGGAGGCTTTGGCCCTATATTTATGCTGGAGACGAGGGTGTGATGCCAGGGGATTGCTGATTTAGGCCATCCGCATGAGTTGTGATGTCCGCTGTGATCAGGGGAAGCCTGGGGAATGAGCTGAGAGAGACACGTGCTTTGTGTTGGAAGGGATGGACCAGCATCAGGGCTTGTGTTATTTTCATATATGCTTGTTAGGATATGATTAAATCTTGTCTATTTTCTTTAGCAACAGATTTAAAGGAGTACAGTGATATCAACTTTTATGTAGAAATTGTGAAATAATGGGCCCTTCTGAGATGGGGTTTTTTTCTTTATCATTTCTTCTGTGTCACACCAGCCTTGAATAGCTCTTGGTAATAGACTCCCCCTTCAGTGAATGCAGGATTTCAATGAGCCATAAGGTCCCTAAGAAAAAGCTCAAGCAGACTGCAAGGGGTTTGCTTTTTTTTTTTTTTCTGTGAAGAACTCGCTGACAGAACAGTTTAGAATAGATTTGGTGCACAGACATTGGCAGATGCCAAATCAGAAAGAGGCAATACAGAAAAGGAATGGTGTGTCTGAAAAATGGTGGTCACTGTCGCACATATTAATTGAAAAAGCTAGTGATTTTCCTTGAGAAAAAGAAAGGATCACTGCATTATTCTTCCTGTAAAATGAGGAGCCTGCAATCTAGAGACTGACCGCCACACCAGGAACCAGTAGAAAGGACTCTAGGACTGAAACCACTGACATCGTTTGAACTTAGCTTGGTTCCTGTCAGACGTGGCACGGCTTCCTGAGGGATCCACTACCTGGACTCAAGGTCAGGCTGTCTTCTCTACCCTATGAATTTAATGAGAAAAGTATCTATTTTCTAGAAAATTTGAATCTTTCAAATTTGTTTATTATTGAACTCTAAACTCCATAAAGACATATTTCCCACTGGACGAGTCCCTTGGTAAGAATCAGCAGGTATGTTTTGGATTTGAACTACGTAGATCCCAGGGCTTGTGCACACTTCACCATGTGGGCATTAATCCATCAACTCCATCATTTTTCCATTGCTGTTCTTATGAAACAGTGAATGCTTTGCTCAGAGATGACCTTTCTTTTTTTAAGACTGACAAAGCAACAGCACATGGAAAGCACTGAAAATGAGGGGACAATACATTATAGAGTTTGCAACTATTTAAAAATATTCATGTACACAGTGCTTCAAATAATATATGTTTTTATTCCCAGTTTTTGCTTATGTTGGAGCTACTGGATGCTTTGGATTAAGTAGATCCAAATAGATAAAGTATTATCCAATGCTGGGATACAGCTGATGTGCCCCAGTTTGACCATCCTGCTACTTCACAGCCAGCAGATCTGGCTGGTTTCCATGTCTACCTGTTGTTAAACAGTGAGTATCACTCATGCTTGGTAACTGACTAACAAAGGCTAAAAAATTTTCCTGATGATACTTACAGGTTACATGCTAGGTTATCCAAGTGTGCCCTTGGGTTTCAGAGCCTCGCTATTTTGCCCCAGATTAGCAGGATGACCTCCAGTTCCAGGCAAAAAGTCTAAGTGTATTGAAGGAGAAAATGTCCCTCTTGTGTGAACAAAAAGGGCCTTTCAGACTGATGCTCTTCAGTTGTGGATTGAACACAGGGGAGAGAGCTGTGCAGAGAAGCTGAGCTGGCTGGGCAGCAGCCACAGGGTGCCCTTAAGACAGGAGGTGATTCAAGGAGAGAGTGTCCAAGGACAGAGCAAAGGCATATTAGGAGGTTTCGGAACATATTTCCAGAATGACTGACCAAAGTTCTCCAGCCGATTCAGATCCAGGCAAGGGGAGCATATGTGTACATCACCATGTAACTGGACTAGATTCTAAGCTACTCTCAATCCTCCCTCCTTTCTTCATCAAAACACCCCAATTCTATCTCTTAAACCCTGCCTTTTCTTGTGCCTGCCCCCTTCCGCCCAGCAACCTTCTAAGGGTTCGTAATCATGGGTACCCTAAAAAAACAATATTGAGGGTCAATCATTCCAAGGTAGACTGGGGAGAGACTGGGTTATATGAGTAGAACAGATTTGTTTTAAACCACTGTTAAGAATTGATTGAATATTGAATATTTACATTTTTTTCTTCCTCAAATTAAAAAAAAATTTATTATTGGAGTATAGCTGCTTTACAGTGTTGTGTTAGTTTCTGCTGTACAGCAAAGTGAATCAGTTACACATATACATATGTCCCGTCTTTTTTGGATTTCCTTCCCATTTAGGTCACCACAAAGTGTTGAGTAGAGTTCCCTGTGCTCTACAGTAGGTTCTCATTAGTTATCTATTTTATACATAGTAGTGTACACATGTCAATCCCAATCTCCCAACACATCCCACCCCCACTTTCCCCCTTGGTATCCATAAGTTTGTTCTCTACATCTGTGTCTCTATTTCTGCTTTGCACATAAGTTCATCTGTACCATTTTTCTAGATTCCACATATAAGTGATATTATACAATATTTGTTTTCCTCTTTCTGACTTACTTCACTCTGTACGACAGTCTCTAGGTCCATCCACATTTCTGCAAATGGCACTATTTCGTTCCTTTTTATGGCTGAGTAATATTCCATTGTACATATGTACCACATCTTCTTTATCCATTCCTCTGCTGATGGAAATTTAGGTTGCTTCCATGTCCTGGCTTTGTAGATAGCGCTGCAATGAACATTGGATGCATGTATCTTTTTGAATTATGGTTTTCTCCAGGTATATGCCCAGGAGTGGGATTGCTGGGTCGTATGGTAGTTCTAGTTTTAGTTGTTTGAGGAACCTCCATGCTGTTCTCCATAGTGGCTGTATCAATTTACATCCCCATCAACAGTGCAAGAGGGTTCCCTTTTCTCCACACCCTCTCCAGCATTTATTGTTTGTAGACTTTTTGATGCTGGCCATTCTGACCAGTGTGAGGTGATACCTCATTGTAGTTTTGATTTGTATTTCTCTAATAATTAGTGAAGTTGAGCATCTTTTCATGTGTTTGCTGCCCATCTGTATGTCTTCTTTGGGGAAATGTCTATTTAGGTCTTCTGCCCACTTTTTCGTTGGGTTGTTCCTTTTTTTGATATTGAGCTGCATGAACTGTTTCCTGAAATTTGATATAGGTATTTTATGATTATGTCTTAGAAACATATAAGTTTAAGTTTAAAAAGTAAATAAACAGTTAACACGTTTTTTGCAAAATTTATTTTGAAATCTCTTTAAAAAATGCAGTGAAAAAACAGAAAACTGAAAGATTTTGTGTTTTCGTTTACTGAAGAATTGTTGGAGGGTGGGCAATGTCCAGTCATCAACATATGGGGGTATCTTGTACTGTTTCTTCAGCGAATAGCAACCCTTATCAAAAACTGGCATTAAAAATGTTTTACTGACTGTCAACATAAATCTTTTCCAATATGAATATCTTTTATTCAACTGCACATATAATTATTTTGAGCATAAACAAAGGAACTTTCTTTTGAAAAATTATTGTTGCTTGCAATGATTTTATTCATTTTTGTACAAATAACTAAGTATTTTCCAGCAAGATTAAAATTAGAAATGAAAGACATTAAGGCTTGCTGTTTTTATTTTCTTATGTTTGTTCATTTGCTAAAAACGAAGGTTAGACTTTTAGTCTCTTCCTGGAAAGATTTTCTAAAGGAAAACTTAATTCGAACAAAGAAACTTCCTTTTATACCTAGATGAAGGATCTGTTGTTAGAAGCTCCCTTATCATTTGTCATTTCTGATGAATTTAAGTGCTTCAGTGTCTGGATTTCTTGAAGACACTGTCAGCAAGTATCTTTCTGAACGCTTCACTGTGCAATCATTCATTCATCAGCTCAGTTGCTGTTCTGTTGCTGTTCTCGGGAGTAGTGAGTGATCACTACTCTCCCGAGTAATAAAATCACTACTCTCCCGAAGAATCACGGCTGATTCTTCCTCTTTAAAGACTGACATAGGGACAGCACAGGTAGACACTGGTCTGAAAATGAGGGGGTCAATTAATGCATTACATCTTTCTGCAGGTATTATTTAAAGTGTCCATGTCCACATTGCCTCAAATATGTATTTATATCCTGAGTTTATGCTTATTTTTGAACTATAGGATGCTTTAAATTGCTATCATTCTATGGTTTCATTTTCATTAAAATAACTTTAACAAAACCAATCACATTTAAAATTCTTGTTTGCATTTTTTAAAAACTTCCATGGTTAATGATTTTAAAACAATGCTTTTGTTTTTTTGTTATTCACTGTGCTTTGTGAGTTATTCACACAAAGACTTCTGCAAGATAAGTGGTTAAAAAGGGTAGATGCAAAGAATCCGGAAGTTACAGCAAACATATTATAAGATGCAGGTATGGATTAGCTCTGAGGAGGACGGAAGCAAAACAGTCCACACTTTCTGCTATTGCAGAGGCTTACCTTTGGTTTGTACAGTCTGGAAGAATATAAGCCCCTGGTAGCTAAATTTCACTGAAGGGGTTTTGTTTTGTTTTTAAAAATAATTGCTGAGGAACATCTTGGCCGACCTATAGTTTCATGATAACAAAAGATGCCCTATGTTCTTGGTCACTGTAACTCTTTCACTGAACCTCAATGCTGAACTGATGGTAAGATAAATGCTTTTGTGATGGGAGATGTGTTTAGAAATATCACACTGTGCTGAGCCTGCTGCATTTGTCTGTAAGTGGCTTTCTCTCTCTGCTAAACCAGGACAGCCGTCTGCTTGGGTGCAGGACAGAAGTAGTAGCATTGCTGCAAAAGGATGGGGGGGAGGGGGAGGGGGAGGACAGCAGCAGGGAGAAGAAGGCAGTGAGAAAAAGGGGAGCTGATGTTCCCTACATAGGACTTTTGTGTCGTCATCAACATAATGGGCCTGAAAGCCATCATTTATCAGAAAAGAAAATTACGATCTTAATACCCTTACCTTCTCCTTTATGAGCTGACAGTATCATAGCGTTTTACTGACTGCTCAGTGACGGAGGAGGATATGCCACAGAAGGGATGGAGAGCCCTTGCCACCTGCTTCCGGCCCCGGCTCTGTTATAGGATGAATGGCGGCAAGGACTCCCCGCCCACCCATAACATGCTGTCAGCCACACACCCACAGGGGCATTTACGTTTTATAGCCTAGAACTAGTTAGTTTTGAGTTAGTTAGTGGCTGTTCAACTTGGCAGCCACTAACTACATGTAGCTATATACATTTAAATTTAATTTTAAACATTCAGTTCCTCAGTCTCCCTTGCCGCACTTCAAGGGCCCCATGGCCACTTGTGGCCAGTGGTTACCCTGTTGGATGGAGTGGCTCTAGAACATCTCCATCATCACCGAGAGTTCTACTAGATGGTGACACTCTTCCCATGGGGAAGCGGATTTCCTGAAAGAACTTCCTCCTATTGACTGGGAGAAAGGTTACCCAATTAGATTACTTTTGATTGGGGCTTTTTAAGCAGCATTAGATCAGTTAATAGGAAACAAAAATACTATTTTTTTTGGGGGGGGGCACATCTTTGAGCAGCAGTGTGAATTTGCAGATTTGGCCCTATAACTCTAAAGAGTTGAATTATTTCTTTTCTCAGCAGTGGGGCTTTTGTTGGTACTTTTGCTATCTGGAATGTCTTATGGGCTGGTGCTTAGCGATGACTGCCTCTCCCTTTGTAACTTCCCATCTGGGGCTTATGATTTCTGTTGCACTTGGTACAACACGTAAGAAACACGTAAGGTTTGGTCTGATCATCGGTCCCAGTCCTGTCCTCAGGGGCCTGAGTGAAACTGGCTGCTAACTCAAGGACAGGGAGGCTGGGAGGGGTGACCACGTGTTGGGTGGGAGGGGTGAGTGGGAGGCTGGAAACAGTAGGAAGTGAGAGCTCTGGGACTGAGGGTATTAGGAAAATGTGTGGAAGCAAAACCGAGGGCAAAACAGCTCTCAAGAGAGGGTGTGAAAGAGCCCAGCCTATGAATGAGAGCAGGCTTCCTGGCTTAAAGGCATAGACCCTTCAGCGTAATCAAGTTGTCTAAAGATGATATACCTTGCTTAAGTCCAAAGATAGGACTTGGGATGAATGATAGAGCAGAGCTCTCAGTCTCTCAGAGAAGAGAGTAAACTGCGAGTATGTATTTTTTCTTCCCTCTCTCTGTGTTGTTCCGGATACAGTGGAGCATCGAACTCTCTTCAATTCTCCATCTGACTTTCCCGACTGTATCCAAGTGCCTTAAGCTCATGGGTCATCAGCAGCTCGCACTGCCCCGGACCTTCCTTGGCACAGAGTGCGTTTGCTGACAAACAGTTCAGGAAGGGAGTAGACATTTGTCCGGGGCTGATTCTGTCCTGGGAGTCTCCTCTGTTTCCTTTCCGAGGCTCTCTGCAGTGTATTCACTGGGTGTGGCTGGTCTCCTTTGCTCATCTAGAAAGCCCCCCTATGCTGGCCCAGCTGTGAATAGCAAGGGTCAGACTTCAGCATATATGTGATCATGTTGGTGCCCTCAGCCTTGGTCAGGGTAAACTGAGGACCATGGGCCCAAGGGAAAAAGAGCTTAAGAGTTCCATCCCCTCTTCTCTGGATTCTTTTCTAAAAAGTTGCTAGACTGACTCTCCCTCTGGAGAACATTGTAGTCTGAGAAAAACAAACAAAAGGTGATAAGATCCTGCCTAAATCAGTTTTAAGGCAGATTTTCCCAGCAATAAAATACTAATTTATTTTAAAGGCAGAGCATTTGTGCCTGTGGTTTATAAGGAGGTTAGAATAAGAAACCCAGCTCTTCTTGTGCTATGTGCGTTGGATTCATACAGGCTTTCTTAAAGTATTCTTCAGTTCCTACACAGTTTCACCACCTTAAGCAAGGACAGCTCTGAAACTCACTCTTTCGACTCCATAGCCCGTCCTGATGCAGCCCCAAGAAAAGAATGAACTGCATCAATGCCATATTTCCCCCACACTGTGGAGGTCTTATCAAACATGCGCTCATTGCTTTAAAAATAATAAAATGTGTGGCTCCCTTTTACGCAGTTTTCCTTTTTTTCCCCTCTTCTTTCTTTCGTTCTTTCTTTTATTTTGGCATGATAGAGAAGGCAGCTGCTTTTTTCCATGCAAGCAAATATGTCTCATTTTCCTTTTTCTTTTTCACTCATCTGGCCTATCTTAGTTCAGCAGTAGGGTGATAGTTTATTATTCAGGCTGATTTTCAGTTACGAGTGTTTCTGCAGCCAGATTAGACACTCAGATTTTCAGAACACATTTTGCCCAAGTTCCTCTGGGTGCAGAGTCCTTCTTCTGCAGCCCAGTTCTCCTAGGAGGGAACAACATCGATTATTAGAGCTGAAGCCTCTAATTCAACATTTAAAGGAATGGGTTACACAAAAGGAAAAATAGTATGCGGTGGAAAATTGGGTCACATTAAAAAAAGAAAAAAACCTTATCTCTGCTCACAGCGTATCCAAATTGTGTCAGAATTAGTAGTAATGTCAAAGTTAAGGACACATGAATGTCAATTTCCTGAGAATCATGATTGAGGGAGGAGACGACCAGCATAATATTCATTGTAAGTGCTGATAGCTGAGTTAGAGGTCAGTATTATTTTTATTATAAATTACCAGGTCCTGTGTACTTGAAAATGTGGCTTATATCATTAAAATCAGACCACTCGTAGAATAAAGGACAGATAATTTTCCTTTTAACTATGATATAGAAAAGACCCTTGGCATTTGAGAAATTGAAATTTGCCTACCGTGCATTTTGAGTGTGACCTCAAAATCCCATGATATATGGTAACTTGGATCTTTGTTGAGACCTAAATTTGAATCTTGAGTCCTCCCAGCCTGGTACAGAGGAACAAGCCTCTTAGCCTTAAATGACTGTCATGCATCATCCTCTCAATTGTGCTTTACTGGTTTGCTACACTAGTTTCCTTGAGCCTCCCGAGTACTTAAAAGCCATATTTTCTTTACAGGGGAAAAAAAGCAAGCTTCAAGTAGGCAGCCTACTCTTGGGTACCAGAGATGGAAGCCACACTCAGAAAGCGAGGGCATTTTTGATTGTGGCTGTTCATCAAAGTTCCCAGGAGACAGCTATTGTAAATATGAATGTCTGCACACTTTCCTAAGACCTGTGCATGTAGCAGTGAGGTGGGGAGAAGGGGCCACACAGGGCAAGTGTTAGGTTCAAGCCCCGCTTTTTAAGTCTGATCGTTAAGAGGCATGTGCTATCCTTGTGTGCCATTTTGTTTCCGCCTGAGTGCCTAAGTGAGAGGCGCAGACCTTCAACTTTAGAAAAGTACAGAGATTCACTGGTTCACTGACTTATTCACTCACTTAACAACTGATTCCCTGAGCAAGCGCCTGCTGTATGCAGACCCTGTGCTAGGCGCTAAGAATGCAGTGGTGAGCAAATAGCTCTCCAGGAGGGGTGCTTACAGTTCATTAGGGAGAGAGTTGTTAATTAAATAGGTGCAGACCGTAGAATTTCACAGTTATGAGAACCTTGAAAGGTGATCCCAGGGAGCTATGAATGACATGGTGACAGACCAGTTGACGCGGTGTTGGGATTGGACACTAATATTGAAGAATGCGTGCAATTTAATGAGACATTGGGGGTTTGAAATCTTTGTCCTGTGGATCCATTTTCTGAAGGATTGCAATATATGACCTTTTATTCTCTTACAAATTGATTCCTCCTTAAATATGTTCAGCATCTTCCAAACCGTATTTTGAAAACGCAGAAACAAAAAAGATCTGGCACTTAAGTTTCTAATATTTTCATGAGGATTCTCTAACAGATTTTTCAAAGTTCAAGGCTTTTTGGAACTGAAGTCTCACATGTATATAGTTGTTAAATCAATGGGTTCAATGTATCACTTATTTTTCAGGCTTCCTATTTACTTACTCTTCAGGTAGAGAAATAGAAAAAAGATTAATCCATGTATATGATTCACACAGGCACGTGGAAATTAGAACTTCCAGACCCAGTGGGTTTTTTTTTGTTTGTTTGTTTGTTTTTGTTTTAGTTTAAAAGGTAAACTATGAAAGGTTCTGCTTGGATTTTCAGTAGCAGTAGATTTAAAGAAAAAAGTCTGAGTATGCATGCCAAAAAAATCCAGTCATGGGTGGCTTCTTTCCAGTGAATGTGAGCAAATCTTATGTTTTAATTAAAGGAAAATGCTGGCCTGGGACTTGGTACCATATTATTTCAATAGGTACAGCCTGAAGTATCCATTAATTTGTTCTGTCTTTGTCAGCCTCTTAGTGCCCAGCTTCTGTCACATGTCCTTTGGAAGGCCGCCTCCACACAGTTGACTCTGCATATTCACAGCAGTTATGTTCTGACTAGGTGCTTCCAGCACTAAGTTAGGGAATCCTTCACCACTGTGTCTAGGGGAGACACAGGGATAGGGTTCCTGTGAGCCTCTGCTCACACCATTTTCATCAACCGATTAATACATAACCTTGTTTTCTGTGTGTTTCCGTTTAAAGACACCTTATTTAATATGTATTCATTAATATTGAACTCACAGCCACCAGCATTAAACTCATGCCTGCGCAGAGATTATCTAACAGGTATTTTCTCCGTAATCACATCACAGCCTTCCTGGGCTCAGGAACACACCTGACAGCACTTCAGCACCACGCTTCGGGGTGGCGGGGGGCATTTAAACAGTGAAATCACCAACAAAAAGCACAAGAATGCAGAAAACGTGGCACTAAGCAGACTGTGAAAAGGACACTTGTTTACAGCATCAGCTGAAACCCAGCTTAGCCTCAGCTGGGGGTGAGCACAGCCATCAGTGTCTCAAATTTTTCTCCACTCTGCACACGGCTGTGAATGACTGTGAAGCCAATATTCATTCTGGGGGTTCCAGTACATTTTTAAATACATGTTAGTGAGTGGGTAAATATGCAAATACAGACTCTGCAATTGATGAGAGTCCACTGTATTCCTTTCCCCCCCCCTATTTTTACCATCATCATTCTGATGTAGGTCCTGGTCAGTAAATTCTGGATTGCTGCAAACCCCTCATTACTCTCCCCTGCCTTGTCTTTCATTTATTCTTCCCTCTTGCTGCCACTAGATTAACCTTTTCAATTTCTTTGTTGCTGTTACCACCTTTCTCAAATTTTAAACTTTTCAAATGAAATAAAATCTTGTCCTGGCGTTCAAGGACTCTCTGGTTTTACACACTTTTTTCATTTTATATCCCACTTCTCCTAGACCAGCGTTGTCCATTATAACTTTCTTCAATGACGAAAATGTTCTATACCTGCACTGAATCAGCACCTGAGACTGCTGAGCGCTCAAACCATGGCTAGTGTAGCTGAGGAACTGCTGAACTATTATGGCTGGTAACACTCAGGCTCAACACAGACGCCAACTGCTTAAGAGTGGGCTGCTTGCTATGTCCTGAAGGTGATTTGCAGATTTCCTTTCTTGCCTTTGCCTGTATAGCTTCTCCCTCTCCCTGTTCCCCAACCTGGTCTTTATTTCCTACCCTCTTCATTTTTCCCTTTTCACATTCCACCTTGAGGGGCACCATCCATGACCACCCTATTCAGGCGGAGGAAGGGATTTCTATGCTTTCTGAATTCCCAAAGATATTGTTTTGTTTCATGTCATCTCTTCCTAACGTAATTGCAAAGTCTCTATGGGTGAGAACTGGTCCTCATAAACATAGTGTCTAATATTCAAGCAGATGTCCAATAAATACCTATTGATCAATTGTCAGCAGTGCTTTGCAGCACAAGAAAATAGGATAAATAAAATGTATGCTGTTTGGGGATTGTAGAAGTCAGGATAGGCTAGGAACAAAAAGACACCCAGGTCTCTTTAGCCTACAGAGACAGAGATTTATTTCTTGCTCACACCCCATACTCCTTATAACCTGACTGTGGCTCTATCCAGGGTCTCTGCTAATTGATCAGCATCTTAAAACTTCTGCCAGTAAGTGACATGTGACCTTTTTTCGGCCAAAGCAAGTTGCCTGGCTGCTGCTGGGGTCAATAGGGAGGGAATATACGACCCTTCTGCATGGAGGCCATCAGAACAGTTGGCAAAAAGTCATGTAATCTACAGCAGGAATCAGATGTCTAAATTACGCTCTATTTTCCCTCTGTGTTTGGAATGGCTCCACTAACCCATCTCTCTGCATCTCTCCCTGCTCCAGACTATCCTTTAGGTAGCATCCAGAATGTTCTCCAGGGGTGCAAAGGTCGTTTCATCACCCTGCACAAAAGCCTTTGAAGGCTCCCCCTTTTGTATATGAAAATCCTCAACTCCTAAGCATGGTACTTGTGAATCTTCATAATCCAGCTTCCTCTTGGTCATGTTCGCACTATCCTTGCTATGCTTTTGTGCTGCTGAATTGCTTGTCTTTGGCCCCAGCCAGATCACCTACTAGAATGCTTGTACCTGATAACCATCCTCAGAGACCCAGCCCAAAATGACTTCTAAGAATTATTGCCAGCAACCCTGCCAAGAGATTTGTACCCTCACTGGTGCTTCTGTGAGACAGAAATGCTATCTCTGGTTAGATAGCATTGCTTAAACTGAAAGTTTTCATGGGCTTACTAGCCGTCCTCCCACTTGCTCTAAAAGTCCCTTAATCGCAGACTCCTGGAACTGCTTTACGCATGTGTATAAGCTTGGTGCCTAGTACGGTGTCTATCACAGCAGGTGCTTAATTTAAATATCCTTCCTCTATGGGAGATGAATAGCAAAATTCCTTATCTGGAAAGCATGGCATATGATGCAGGATTTTGTACTTGGTGTGTGATAGATACCTCCTTGCTAGAGGGTAATTTATAAAATTCAAGTAGAATGAGTTTAATACCCATAAACTATCCAGGTGCTCTTATTTGCCATCACAGATATAATTTATCTGTGAAAGGTCATTTTATGGAATTGGGCAAAGAAACATTTAAAAGTATTTACACTTATTGAAGTTGTGGCTGTGGGTTTGGTACTTGATGAACTTTTTATAAAAAGAAAATCAAATGTTTCATATATTGGTGGAAGTTTTATGAATCCATTCATATGAAATATGTGGATGTATGTTAACAGCATAGATATTTATTTAGAGGCATTTTCAAAGCAGATAGGTTCCTCTAAGATTAGAAATATTGTTTATTTTATCCTTATTGTCTTTACCATTAACCTACATACAAATGGGAGAGACACTGCTAAGCACAGCTACTGGCCAGAGGAAAATTACCCAGGTTTATAACATCCCCCCAGAAAAGTCTTTAATGAACATACAATAGAGAGAAGCTGGGCAGCCCCTCACACACAAAGCTGGGGCACAAACGTAGTTCATATAGGGGCATGTTTTTGACTGTTTTCTACCCACAAGAGAAACCCAGGGAACCATAACTATGGCTTCCCAGGTAATTTAACATCTCTATTATTTCCATTTTTCTTTTCTATTTTTTAAAAAATTTTATTTATTAATTTTTTATATAGCAGGTTCTTAATAGTTATCTATTTTATACATATTAGTGTATATAATTTCCATTTTTCAATCCAAGTTCACTCTCAGTTAACAAAGTCTCATGTTACATTGGGAGATGCCAGAAACTTTATGGGTTATATTCAGAGATCAGGTCTTCTGTCCAGGAAGACATGCAGTGTTACTAATACTATAAACTTGATCAGCTCTTTTGGTTCAAGCCTTTGGGATACTTTTAATGATGCAAAGTGCTCATTTGTAAGACTAGATATTAGTCTCTATCTACTGGCATTAAAAGAATTGATTTTAATGTAATGTTCGTTTATAATAATTGCCTTGGAAATTTGCTCTCTGGGCTTCATAATGCCAAAGACCAGAATAGCTCATGGCTGCTTTTGCCAAAAATCTGTTTTTCTAAAAGCTTTCTCTTCAATTGCTTTCCAGTAAATGTATTCCTGTGATCCATTCTTATAATTTATCACAAAATGCCTAAAATAGCAGGCTTTGTTCAGCCCCTGATCAAGAGATTCTGCGTTTGCTGAAACTTCAGTTGCCATTTAAAACAGCACTTGTTTGAAAAGCTGAAATGTGCCAGTAACTAGCTTTCACAGAGCTCCGAGTTAGGACACGTGCAACTGACTCTAGTCCCTTGGGTTAGTATCTCTTAAAAAACAAGAGATAAGATACCTAAAAATGCTTGTAATTAAGATGTCTTACATGTGACAGATATTCATTGTTTCATTTAGCTTTTGCATTTAGATTCTAAGTTCTAGCCTCGTATTAATAAATCAGAAATTACTCATAGAGATATTCTTAAACCACTATACTTTGGGATGAAGGGAAAAGGCAAATACAACTATTTTACGTGATGAGCAGATGAAAATCACTGTCCACAGTGAGCAGTAACATTCACTCATTCATTCGTTCTCAAAATATATTTTTTTTATTATCTTCTAGGGGCACCGTGCTGGGAATACAGTGATTAATTAAAGCCCTCACAGAGCTTAGAGTCTGACTGAGGAGGTTTTTTTTTACGTTTATCGATTGCTGCAAATGACTTTTATAAAGGCTTTAAAGAGACATAATTCACATACCATATAGTTCACTCATTTAAAGTATACAATTCAAAGAGTTTTAGCATATTCATACAGTTGTACAACCATTACCGTAATCAATTTTCAGAACATTTTCATCACCCCCAAAAGAAACTCTGTATCCATTGGCAGTCATTCCCAATTTCCCTTCAACCTCGACTGAGGAATTCTTAAGTTTCTATTATCTGTATTCTTTTTCTTGGGATAATATGATTAATGGAAAGTTGGTTGCATCAAATATTGATATTTACAATGAAAACATTATTAAATAAAAAGAATTCCTGAGAAGCTACCCTCAATTATTTTCCTTCATTTGCGAAGACAAGACTACATCAACTGTTTAACTGTTGTCTGTCCTGAGTGAGATTTGCTCCCTGGAAGGGCATGTTTGCTGCTTTCCCATCTCTTTGGCCAGACGGAGAGCAGGCATAAAGTGGTGACAAGAAAGGCACAGTTACATGAGTGGCAATGGAACAGCAGGCTTAATCTTCCCTTGAGAATGGCAGGAATTCCTTGTTTAGAGTGAGGAAAACCTCCCACAAAACATAGATGTGGAGTTCTGATAGCTGCCCTTCCTTTCCTCCTTTCTTCCCTCTTAATTTATTTTTATATTTTCTTTTACTCATTAATTCATTCCTTCAAAACTTTTAACGCCTATTAAGTTGTGGAAGACACTTTTGCCTTAGTTATCCATTTGGGTTTTATGAGGAATAGTTTTTACTACACTCTCCTTCCTTCGTCCTCTTCTTTCTCTTAGGAATACCCTCTGTTGATTTTCCTCTCTTGTTTTTCTCTATGTCGATCTTAACTGTCAGTATCACTTTTAATACCTTCCAAGCAGAAATGCATGCATGGTTTGATGTGGTTTTGAAGACTGTCCAACTGAAGCACTGAAGTTTAGTTTTAAGTGCCTTTGTTGAGTCATAATTCAACTCCCTTCAAGCTAGAGCTGGGTGTAAAGGTTGGAAGAGGATCTTTACCAGTTGTTCTACCACCTTGCAACCACTTTTTTTGCCACCCCAAGTAGATATGCATTATAATGTTCACACACCCCGAATCACATCCTTGCAGTGCCCAACAGTGAGCATCCTAGGTGTCTTTCCTGCCTTTCAGCATCCAGGCTTCTTCTCCAAGCCCTGCCATCCCTCAAATTCTCCCTTCTCCTATTCTAGTGGCTTTGGGGTTGTTGATCTTGAGGGGATTGCAGTGTTTCTAATGAAAGGGAATTCTCTCCCTGCCTGTGGGGTATGTTTTCATCTTCCCAAAGCCAGGTGGGAGGAGTTCCAGGAGAAGCCCTCATCAAGTATAGGACGTCTTCCAAATAGGAGAGATGATATCTCATTCCCTAGTTGGGTATCAGTGAAAGTGGAGACTAGCTCATGCATCTCTAGATCTTCCTCAGGTGGGGAGTGGGGGGAGAGAGCTGGATGTAGGGGAGGGACAGGCTTAAGTCAGGTGCAGCAGCAGGGAAGCCAGCCCTCTCCTGCTATGTGTCTTGGCAAAGATGCTGATTTTTCTGGAGGTGAACTGGATGGTGTTGGGGGGTAGCCAGGCTTGAGCTGTTTTGCTATGACAATATGTAGGGGGCTGTCTCTGGGAGAAGAGACCATAGCATCAAGAAACAGTGGGTGGACCATACGTGGCAGGACCTGAGGAGAGTGGGAGATGTGGAGGGGTACCAGGTGTCCCACCTCAGGGAGCTGTGCGTGGGGAATCTCTCAGAAGAGCTTGCATATGTGTTGCCTTCAGTTGCCTGCAAGGACTGACAAGGAAAGGACCAAAAATGCACTCATCCCTCCGTCCCTCCTTGAAGCCCTCCTATTGGAGCCTAAAAGAGTGAGGAGGAAAAGGGTGTGTCCAGAGCAGGGCATCCTGTGCAGGGGGAGGGAAAGCTTTAACTGGAGGTGAGACTGGAGTTTTAAATTGGTCTGGACTAAGTTTTAATGACCAAATATTCTACCCAGCAGGAGAGGAGGATTTGACATAGCATATTTAGTAATATTGATTAGGAAAATGCAAAACTGTTTAAAGGGTATATATCATTGAGATGAGATACTTCAGTAAACTGTTTATAAGTAAATGGGTTCTACTTTTCTTAGTACCTGACAGAGAAAACTTTTAATTGTAAATTTTAAAAGAGGAAATAAAGCCTTAATAGAAATTCTGTCAATATTGACTGTATTTTGCAATTGGTACTTAATCAAATGTGTGTTAAATTCTGTTGTGGGTCAGGTCCCAGGCAGGTGTTTGGTGTACAAAATAAAAAAGGTAGGATCTCATAAAGCAATAAGCACATAATTATGCTACAATTTGATGGGTGCTGTAACAGAGAAATGAACAATTAGCCACATCTCTGATTTTATTGCTGAAGTGTCTTCTGAAGCTCTAAAATGCCATTGTTGGCATGATTTTCTGCAAACCCATTTACGAATAATGGAGAAGAGTTATAATTTTCTTTTGGGAACTAAATTTAAGCTACAATTAATAAGGAATTATACCATCCATTCCTCAATTCTTTACTCTGTACTGATGTTATGTTCTTCCTGCTACCCCTTCTCTCCATTTGGAGAAAACCTATTTCTCCTCTGAGGCCCAGTTAAAATGCCAAAACCACAAAGACTTCCTTGATGGTGTCAGATTCATTTAATGCCTTTTTTTGCCTTTCTAGTATTTGTTCACATCACTAATTATCACATTTGCCATAATCTATTATGGCTAGTCTTGCATATGTACATAAGAAAACATATTTGCAAACTCCTTAAACTTTATTAATGGGAACTATTACAGTTTTGATTGATACTTAATGTTTCCCCAGTCCAGTCACTCTGACTCACAGCACACAAGTTCTGAATCAACTTGTAAATCCTCAAGTCCAACTTGGAACCCTTAAAGTGGAGTCGCTGTTTAATCTCCGAGATTTAACTGTATTTACATTCTTGTTATTTCACGGACACCAACTAGCACAGGAGCAAAAGCAGGGATGATGAGGTTGTACAGATCCTGCCTTGGCTGTTACCTCTTTAGAGATTGGTTCCATTTCCTCAGAACTAGAATAGAATAGGGAGAAGAACAATGCCCACCCCAGAGGACTGTTGGGAGGATTAGGTAAGGTCGTGCTCATAATTTCTTAACATAGTGCCCGGACATTAAGTAGCAGTTTTTTTATAATTCCTGATTAGAGTATTTGTGACTCCTCTTTCTCTCTCATTCTCTGAGATTAGTTGGATTTCCAACTAAAGAAAGGAGAACTAGGTTCACGGGTGTACTCCATATGCAAACTTGCGTTCACGCCCTTTTCCCCACCCTCCCAGTGCCCTCAGTGGAGAAGGAATATGGAAGCCACTGCAAGATTGCAAACCCTAATCTACAGAGTGGTAACTGTGTTCCTTAAAAGAGTACCAAACACTCCCGGCGTTCTATTTTGAAAACATGAGCTTCATTCACGTTTTAGCCTACAGTTGGGCTTGGGCTAATGATTGCAATCTAGCAGTGTATGTTTAACTCCTCAAGACAGAATTTGTCTTCAAGAAAATGAGTAGAAAGCTGTAGAAAATGAATTTGCTTTTTCCATGGTGCTTTCCCCAGTCCAGTCACTCTGACTCACAGTATACACGTTTCAACTTGTAAATCCTCAAGTCCAGCTTGGAATCCTTAAAGTGGAGTCGCTGTTTAACATCTTGCTTCTCAAGATGGTGATAGTTTACATTACCATTTCACCTACTGTGCCTCCTCTGATCCATATGAACCCTGTAAAAGAGGCAGGGCTGAGAGGATTAACCACCTGTTGTACACGAAAAGTCCACCTCCAAGAGGTTGGCAGTTTGTCCAAGAGCATGCAAGAAACAAATGACAGATTTGGGGATATAATCCAGACCTTATGACCCAAGAATAAAGTTCCTTATATTTTTATAATGTGCTATCATTGTAGAGATCAGTTGCTGTCACCTTTTCTCAGAGAAAAATACACATGTGTATCGGGTGGGGGAGGTACATATGAAATTCGAGTTCTTTTTCATTCTCCGTCAGTTCCCTTCTCTTTGATGCCCTTTCTCCCTCTTCCAGCCTCTCTCAGATTTTGAGAAAATGTCAAGTATGTTTGGAAAGCCTTTGTCTTTCTTGAGATCATTCTGAATACAGTTAATCACTTCTTATTTAGGAGAACCTCAGGTTAATGTACCTGGAAACAAGGCGAGCAGGGACATCTCTGCTCACAGCAGCTTCCGCTGGAGCCGTGCAACGCCTGATCTGAGCAGGGATCTGGGACCGCTGTGGTAGAGGTGAAGGAGGAGGGTGAGGTCACCTAGAAAGGCAAAAAGTGGTTTCCCAAGCAGCACCGAATAGGCCTCTTGAACAACCCCCTCACATCTTTTAAAATTAAATGTTCAGCAGAACTTGAAACATTAGTAGATTAACATGTCAATACATTTTCCACATCACTGCATAAAGCTAAGCTCTAAGAATAAAATGCACTGTTTAGGTATATTTTAACAGACTAAAAAAATTATAGGTGAAGGCAGAACATCATAACTTGAAAAAGATCTTTCTATTTTGGAATTGCGTTTTAGCTATTCATGGAACCCAGATCTGAGCTCTAAAAAGTTTCCTGACATCAGTGTTATGGTCTGAATTGTGTTATGCCCAAATTAATACGTTGAGTTCCTAAATCCCAGTGCCTCAGAAATGCAGTTGGGTTTGGAGAAAATTTCCTTAGAGAGGAAATTAAGTTAAAGTGAGGCTGTTAGGGTGGGCCTGAATTCAGTTATGACTGTTGTCCTTATTAAGAGGAGGAGATGAAGACACCGGCGCACAGAGGGGAGATGGTGTGCAGACACAGGGAAAAGATGGCCACGTAAAAGCCAGGAGAGGGGCCTCAGAAGAAACCAACCCCGCTGACACCTTGATCTCAGACTTCTAGCCTCTTGACTTTAAGAAAATAAATTTCTGTCCTTTAAGCCTTTAAGTGGTTCTTCGTTAACGTCAGTCCTAGCAGACTGAGACAGTAGTGAGCGGGCTTAGGAGTTTTGCCAGGTCTTCAATTTCCAATGAAATGACAAAGAAAGGTTATCAGCAGTAGTGCCAACCTCGCTGTGGTGAAGAAAACCACCATTTTTATTCTCAGGGGTAGAAACCCAGCATTTGCGTCCCTGAGTGTGGAGTTTAACACTGTATGTAAATGTCCGTACTTTCATGCTGTGTGCTGGGCAGTGTGAAGAAGTAGCCGCTGGGGAATCGGAATTCGCTTAAAGACCCTGTGAGCTGTGTGGACTTCCTGGATGTTTTCTCATTAGTAAAACGGGCTGATTAATGTGTTGTAAGATTGTTGTGAGAAATAAGTGAGCTAATGGCTATGAAACTCCGCACCATATAAACGACAGAGTTATATAAATGTAACTGTTATATAATAATGTGAGTCATTATTTCACGTGGACCCTTTAGTTGAAGGAAAAAGTAGAACTGGAGGCATTTGAAGCTCAACTCATCTTCAGCGTGTGATTTAACATTAGTAGGGAGGTTAAATTCCCTCATCTTTTCTTTGACTTTTTAACTGAGGCTTAAGATGGCAGTGGAAGGGTCCCAGGAAAGGTGAGAGAAAATGGGGTCCACAGCCTTGCTCTGGATGAGCTAGCACCCCAGAATCACATAATCCACGTGGCCCACAGCTGCCACTTCCAGTTGGGTTTAGAGATTGATCCATGAGTTATAGCTCATTCCAGTGGAGCAGAATCACAGAGCTTGGCAGTTCCCCTCATGGTGACCTGTCTCTTTGTGCTCTATCATAATGAAACCTCAGATTCATGGAGTTTTCCAATAGTGTTTCTTTCTCTGCCCCACCACATAGTAGGGAAAAAATTTTTTCACTGATATAAGCTCATCAAAAAAAATCTTTTAAAATGCAAAAGCGCTCAATTAATAAAAAAGTATAACCCCTCCCCCCCAATTCTGTTGCCCACTGCTAATGTACTCTTTCCCCTTACATTCTCCACAGCCTTTCCTTGGCTAAACTGAAAACTTCAACGAGGCAGTTTCTCAGTCTCAACACTCCTGACATTTGGGGCTATATAATTATTTGTTGTGGGGACTGCCCTGTGCTTTGCGGGCTGTTTAGCAGCATCCATGGTCTCTACCTACAAGGTTCCACAGTAGCAAATCCTCTCCCCCATTTGTGATAGCCAACAATGTCTTCAGACATTGCTGAACATCCTCTGGGGGGAAAGATTGCCCGTAACTGAAGAGCACTGGTCTAGATCAAGGGAACGATGCTTGGAGGAGTCTCAGAGAAGAGTGTGAGAATGAGATGAGCAGGTTGCTGAGGTGAGAACAAACTCTATCTGCCCCTCAGCCCTCCTCCCTGCCCAGTGCTGTCACTGTCCTTTACTGCCTGACTCCTTGACCTGTCACATCTAAGGGAGGCAAGAAGAATGGGGAACGAGGAGACAAAGATGACTACGGAGCATGGAGAGAGAGTGGTGACCTGGAAGAATATATGTGAGAATGGCGGGCACATGGAGAAGCCAGTGCCTTAGAGAAGTAAGGGAACAGTTTCCATTATGTCATTAGTCTTTACATTAAATCCTTGTAGCACTTCTTCCAGGTGGGTATAACCTTCCCTACCTCCTATCACAATATTTACTGCTGCTGTTGGAAAAACAATCAAACAAAACATGCTCTAGAGAGCATAGACTGTTAGGACACCCAAAGACTGTAGACCATCCAGCCACACCTCTGCCTTCACTGATGAGCCCTGGGCAGGTCACTGATGCTAAGGGACTTGCTTGCAGGCACCCAGATGGTTGAACCAGGACCACAGAAAATTTCCCCTTTCCCTGGTCAGTGCTCTTTCCAACATCTGCTGCTGCTTAAACCAGGGAAGCATTTTCCCTTCAATTCAGAATGTTGTGAGATACTCCAGTTCATATATCTTAATGAGGCTGTTCTTTTGCGTGTATACATATGATGGTTTTTGTATCTGAGTTGATTTATAAACTTCTCAAGGAAGTTTACACATTTTAGCCCTACACTGTTTATCATGACTGAGTAGAGGTTGTAGAACGGGGGCCTGTGATTTTCTATTATCCTCAGTGAAGGAAAGAAGAGCAGACATATCAGAGCAGAGCTCTCTTCATTACCCCATTCCGTAACTTGATTTACAAGGCCTTCCCAGACCTGACCGGGGCTGCTTTTGCCGTGTTATCTCCATCTGTCTTGTCCTGCCTGCCACGGTGCCTTTGTCCTTGTCATCCCACCCAACCCCCCATATTCCCCTCTCCCTCCAGCTGTCAAATGAAAGTCTCCTTTCAAACAGATTTCAAATCTAATCTCCCCCTGGCGTGCGTCCTGCCCACTTGACACCAACATGATGTTGCGTTTTGAGTTTCTGTATTAGTGTTTCCCAGAGTGTGCTCTGCGGAACACCAGGTCGGAGAGATGCTCTCTGATGTAGTGTGTGCCTTGGTGTGAGCACGCATGTCCGTCTTCAATCTCGCTCTCTCACAGAGTTCCATGTGTAGTTGTGTAATAAAGTCTTCAAGAAGTGTTATGGTACAGAGATGTCTTTGACTTGCTTTATCTTATCCTCTCTAGAACTCATTTGCCATCTGTATTAGTCAGGGTTCTTCTGAGGGAGAATCATTAGGACAAAAATAGATATACAAGAGGAGACTTTATGGGGATTGGCTTAGGTGAATATGGAGGCTGAGAAATCCCACCATGTGCTGTCTGCACACAGGAGAACCAGGAAGCCTGGTGGTATATTCAGTGTGAGT
This sequence comes from Delphinapterus leucas, assembly GCF_059928025.1. Lineage (NCBI taxonomy): Eukaryota > Metazoa > Chordata > Mammalia > Artiodactyla > Monodontidae > Delphinapterus > Delphinapterus leucas. The sequence goes on from NC_143146.1 coordinate 9,406,298, forward strand.
CCAAAGATTTGAGAACCAGGGGAGCCGATGGGATGGGGTGGGTAGGGTGGAAGGGGTGTCTCCTGGTGTAAGTCCTGGAGTCTGAAGGTCTGAGAACCAGGAACTGTGATGTCTAGGAGCAGAAGGGTGTCTCAGCTCAAGAAGAGAGAGGATTCTCCCTTGCTCTACCCTTTTGTTCTCTTCAAGGCCTCCAGTGGACTGGATTATGCCCACATTGATGAGGGCAGAAGACTTAGTCTCCCAACTCAAATGCTAATCTCTCCAGAAATACCCTCACAGACACGCTCAGAAATAATGTTTTACCCGCTACCTGGGCATCTCCTAGCCCAGTCAAGTTGACACAGAAAATTAACCATCACAACATTTTTTTAAAAAGCAATACCTATTAGTAGTTAAAGAAACTTGTGTTTCTTAGAATTCACCGTAGGAGACATCACTTTATATCAATAAATGTTTCAAACACTTATCTGGGAATCAGTTGTTTTAATTAATGACATGCTGCCTTAGACATTTCTATTTTGACTAAATTACATTATTTTAAGTAGTAAGATAATCCAAGTAAAGCACTTAGCACGTAGCCTGACACACAGTGAGCTGCGATTTTCTGTATCTCCATAATCCATTTTCCACATCCTAATATACATAAAAATGTGTGTGGGGAGGGGACTACACTGCAGGACACTTAAGTATGAGACTTTAGAAAGCAACTGAACAGAAGAAAAGCAAATACTTTACATACGGTACAACTTTCATTTTCCATGCAAGGACTGTTGACACATTATGCGTTAGAGCCTTGGAAGCAGTATGCTTGGAAAACATTTTAATTCAGGTATATTAAATAAAGGTTTTGCTAAAAATTGCATACCTCCCAGGTATGGGAGAGTTGCTGCATTTTGGGCATTTGCCAAGTTTTGAAGAGTACTTATTAGTCATACTGTGTGTGCGCACGGCAGTTATCGGAAAACATAGCCTAGCATACAGGATGGACTAAAACCTGCACACTTCTTTTCCTTAAAATTAACAAGAAAATCATTTTTGTCTGGTGAAAGCTTCTCAGTAGAGCAAGTGACAGATTAGTGACAGAAATGGAAATTAAGTGAAGTTTGACTTCTTCACTCCTTTCAGCCTCTTTTTAACCCCTCCCCTTTCCGAGATCCAGGCAGATCCACCACCCTGGGCCCCAAGGGCTCTGGGCTCCTATGCTGAAATATTTGCATTTTCAAAAGTCTAGGTAGGTAGACCAGTGATTAGTACAAAAGAAGGACATTTTTGATGATGATATTTTTGATATGTATAGGAGAGGTGGTTTTTATTTTTATTTATTTATCTATTTGGCTGCATTGGGTCTTAGCTGCGGCACACGGGATTCTTCAGTTGTGGCATGTGGGCTCTAGTTCCCTGACCAGGGATCGAACCCAGGCCCCCTGCATTGGGAGCGCGGAGTCTTAGCCACTGCACCACCAGGGAAGTCCGAGGAGGGGTGGTTTTTAAAAACTGTCCTTTTGGTAATCTTTCAAAGCACTCCACTGCAGTGGTATTGACCACACGCTAATGACATGTCTGGGTATGGGGTCTGTCTCGCTTTGTGCCACATAAGCTCCCTGAAAGTAGACCCTGTCTATTCATCTTTATGTCACAACCCCTAACCAGTGTGTGGCACATAGAAATGCTGAATACCTGATTTGCACTGTAAACATATATACCTGCATATTCGTAAGGCCTGGCCCGCCTTCCCGAGAAGTCTGTGAATCTTACCTGGTCAAACACAGGGCAGAAGAAAATGTGACCTAGAGTTCAGAAGACCCACATTTGAATCCTGTCAGTTACTTCTTGGCTCATTTTGGGTCAGTTGCTTTTTCTCATCTGCTAATAAAGGGTCTTGCCTAGATATGGATAAGATACTTTTCAATACATATTTTTCTAAGTATTTTCAGTAAATATTTGTCTAAGTGTGATCTAAAATAATTCAACAAAATATCTTATAGCCACTAAATCGTACTGTAATTCGTTCTAGGGGTTTGCTCGTGCGTGCTATTTATAGCAACTCAGATTTGGTCAGTTTGCATCACGGGTAACTCTTCTGGTGTCAGAGTTTATTTTTTTTTAAATTTTTTATTGAAGTACAGTTGATTTACAATGTTGTGTTAGTTTCTGGTGTACAGCACAGTGATTCAGGTGTATGTATATTCTTTTTCATTATGGCTTATTATAGGATATTGAATATAGTTCCCTGTGCTATACAGTAGGACCTTGTTGTTGGTCTATTTTTTATATAGTATTTTGTATCTGCTAATCCCAAGCTCCTAATTTATCCCTCCCACACAGTGCCAGAGTTTAAACCAAAACCCAATCACAGAAGCTAAAATAGAACCAAGTGTTGGTCATTAAGTTTCCATCAGTGCTTTGGACTTTGTTCTTTTCCCTCCTGGCCACTGTTATTTTTATGTGATAGTCTCTTCTGCCTTTTGCACAAGTCATTTTCGTTAATACTCTTCTCGAGTGAGTCAGGTCATTAGGGCTGGTTTGAAAATATATTTTATTCTTTTTATTTGAAGCTCATGCTTTTGCTTTGTGGAGTTGAACGTAGGCAGTCATTTGGAGGATTCTTATTATTATCCAAGCAGCATGTTGTGGTTGACAGAGCAGTGGCCCGGGAGGTAAGGGATTTAGAATTGGGTTCTGATGGTGTCACTAAATAGCTCTACTGATGTAAATTACATCATGTCATTGGGCCTCCATTTTCTCGCTTATAAAGAGCTTGGAAAAGAGTATTTTCTAGCTGCAATACTTATTCCTCTATAATCCTGTCATAGAGGCAGTGTCTAGAGTATTTGTTGAAGGAATTAGGGAATTAATGAGATATTGCTGAGTTTGGGTTCTCTAGCAGACATCAAACCTAGAAAAGAGGCCATCTTTCTTAATGTGTTAACGGGCAAATACCATTATCGTGCCATATTTACGATTATGTTAGAACGAATATGACTTTGGTGCTCATCCCATAAAATGCCTTCGGAACCACAAAAATCAACAGTCACCTTCGTTAGCTAGCTACTTCTGCAAGGCCCTACCCAGAGCTACTAGGTCAGTCTAAACTACCATGTACTGCATGCATATAAATTGCATATCACACTGTAAACGGTAAAATAAAACAGAACAAAACCCTTTTTCCCCATTGGCATTGATAGTCAACATGAAGTGACTTTGGACAAGCAACCAGGAAGGTTTTATGACTCATAGGAACAAGACTTGTAGAATGAAAAAGTTCATGAGTCATTGAATTCAGTAATGTGCTTTGCTTATCAGAGTGCTAGGTTGGACTTGCTCTTTTATGCCATACTCACTACTTTTTCCTTTGGCGTCTAAGTAGAACATTATTGAAAAATAAATAGGGATGATTTTGCAAGGGTGTTTTCTGATTTGTTTCTTTCACTATAAATGGATGTCATTTCTCTTGTACTCAAATAAAATAATGTTAATGTATTTCTCTAAACACTCTCCATTTTGGCAGGGTTTCCCGTTCCAAAAATGCATCAGGGTAACCAAATAATTTTATTAATGCACCAATAATTCCTGAGGTGGTTTGGGGACCTTATGTAGCTCTGGGGAGAAGGTATATTACTTCAGCTGTTTATGAGTACCGTGAAAACTCATGACTTTGGAGCATAAAGACATTAACAGTTATAACTGATCCATTGAGGGAAATTTCACATTTAGAAATTTGGGTCATAGGATTTAACGTATTTTCAAAATGAAAAATTAGAATACCCAACTCAAATTGGCTTAAATGTAATTAAGAAGGCAGAAGGCAGGGAAGTTCTAGAGTTGGTTAATCCAGCAGTTTCCTGACATTCATCTAGGATCTAGTTTTTCATCTTTCATCCCTGCCACCTGGGGTGGATTGGCCTCTACCCTCGTGATTGCAATATGGTTGGAGCATATTCAGGTGTCACCTAACAATGTCCAAAGCGTACCCATCCCTAGTAGAACTTCTCACATAGCTCATTGGCCAGCATTGGGTCTCATGCCCATTCCTGAATGAGTCATTTGCAAGGAAAAGTAATGACCATGATTGTCTTGATGCAATCAGCATTCACATAGTCGCACTAGGGAGGGCTTAATCTCCTCCAGCTGTACGATTCATACTCCTACTCACAGTATCTTGAACAAAATCGAGGTTCTTTTAGAATTGAAAAGAAGAGATAATGGCTGTTGGCAACAAGATCATCTGTCACACTTGTCAAATAACCTAACAAAATCCAGGACTGTTCATTTCGGGATTTTGTTGTCATATATTACTGGGGAATTACTCGGTAGTCATATATTTATTTGACTTAAAAATAAATAGTAGATGAGAGAGTTCATTGTTAACATGATTTAATGTTTCTGATTTAGATCATATTTTTAGAATTCTTTTTCCTTTTATGTTCGTGTGCTGTTTATTCAGATGGAAACAGTTGGAAGTACATGTACTTTTGATGTTGTTTACTTAAGCTTTGAGCTGCATGATATCAAGAGTAGAGAACAAAATGTGATGGGTTGAGTATCGCACTGACTTGATGAATGCTGAACTTATGAATACACGTGCCTTAGCTAGGGTGCTTAGGTAGGTAGAGAATAGTATGGAAATAGAGAATGGTAGAGAATAGTATGGTAGTAGAGAATGGTATGGAAATTGATATCATTCCATGTTGACCATCCAGTGACCATAATGGGCAATATTTATAATCTCACTTAGAGGTTTTCAGTTCGTGCTTCATGAAATAATACGGAGATTGTGAGGAGATGCTTCAGAGATTCTGCTAACACTGTTTTTGAACATATTTCAAAGCATATCTTTAAAATGTATTGAAAACTATAATAAATATCACAGTAATGCATAATATATACAATTTTAATGTGTTGGAGATCATCAGCCAGTTAAATTATTTTGGGGGGCAAGCCTCTTAATAAATGACCCCGGACATAACCGTATATAATTGATTTTCTTATAAGCTGTGATTAATTACAAAAGTTGTGACTTTACACTAGTTCATTCTTCTTAGGCTTGCACATGTCATGTGTATAAAAATGGTACAGTTGCTGCTACAGTATATGTATGCCTTGCTTAACTGAATGCCGGCCAAGGCTTAGGCAATTTGTGTCATAGGCTATGTAATACCATTAACTTATTGCAGTGTAGATGGTTATGTGCATATTAAAGGTTTCGGGTATTTGTCTTTTGTGTTTATGACGATGTATTAGTTTACTAGGGCTTCTATACCAAAGTAACATAGATTGAGTGGCATAAACAGCAATTTATTTTCTTACAGTTCTGGAGGCTGGAAGTCTGAGGTCAGGGAACCAACATGGTTGGGTTCTGGTGAAGGCCCTCTTCCTGGCTTGCAGATCCCGACTTCTCACTGTGTGCTTGCATGGTGGGTTGAGAGAGAGAAAAAGAGAGTGGTCTCTGGTGTTTCTTCTTATGAGGGCTCTCATGCCATCATGTGAGTCCCATCCTCATAACTTCATCTAAACGAAATACCATAACATTGGGGGTTAGGGCTTCCACATATAAATTTTGGAGTGACACAAACATTTAATCCACAGCAGATGACAAAGAATTATACCAGATGATGGATATTGTAATGAATCAATTTTTAGAGAAAAATTTTCCCGTCAGTCTTCTCAGAGGCTCCTGGATCACTGTCATTGAAGAATATTCTGTTTACAAGGCAAACTGTTAAAAAACTATTACAGTTTACAAGTACTAACTTGAATGATTCAGGATTTTTCCAGTTCTCCACAACTAAGATCCAATACAGAAATAAACTGGAGGAATAGACAGAAGGAAGGTTGTAGTTTATTTCAAATTTTCTTATAAATATGGACCCTATTTTCATTTAACTTCAAAAATACCTGTCATAAGCATGTATATATACACAATAAATTTATATTAATAAAATCCTTGAACTGTTTTATATGCCAGACTTCTACTGATGATTTCTTTTCAATAAAACTTTCAGTGTAGAACAATATATATCCTGATGTAATCAAGTGTTTTAGAAAGAAAATCATGGATAATGGTGAAGAAAAATAGAGCCCACCAGAGACTAAGTTGCAACTTAAGATCGGTGTGTATTGTTTTGTTCCTTAATCGTAAGATGCATGATACATACTGCTGTGGTTTTAAGACTTGAGGGCATTTCTCATGATGATCTGAACCACTTCTACTCTGTAAGAAGCTATTTAGAAATAAACACTGCTGTCTTACAGGACCTAGGTAATCCTATGGAGTCCATAAACTCTGGTGCTCCAGGTGTGACAGCAAGGACAGAGGAGGTACAAAGACCCTCCAGGCTAGATACTCAAGGCTCTGGAGGGAACCATGCTGCCCCCTGTTGGCTGCACTCTCCATGGGCATCTCTGTTATCTCCCTAGGGTCCTCCTGTCTCCTTCTTCTCTTTGCTTTGGGATTTGTTAGGGAAATTAGATCCTAAGTCCTCCGTCCTCCCGTTTTTTCTAGAACCATGCTAAACTCTACCAATGCATGGATTGTTGGCCTTTACCGCCACATGAGATCCATTCTGCGCAAAAGAGAGGCAGTTTTTGTCTTGCTTTTTGGGAGCAGAGATCTTAAACACGGTGATCTTTGGGATTCAAAAATAATTTTGAGGTCATTTGAGGTCAATATGACTGTATCAAGTTAAGTAGAAGCATGGGTTAAAGCTTGACTGTTTAAAGATGATTCTCAAATCCAGACACTACTTGGCATATAGAAACTTCTTTTGGTCTCTTCAATGGGTCACTTTCTTGTAATATTAATGTGTAGAATGAGAAACAAGAGGGTCTTTTTCTTTTTTTTTTTTCCTGAGGAAGGATGAAATTGGTAATATTTTAGTAGATGGTCATGATTAGTTTGCAAATGTTTGCTGTACCCCTCAGTGTTTCTCTGGAAGGCTTGTTGACATTATATATATATATATATATCAATACATATACACACTTATATATAACTTACCAACATATATTAACACATGTTTGTCTATATAACATTATTAACATTATGTATACATATACCCTCTGGTATATGTGTCATATATTTACACACACACACACACAAGTGAAAATGTCTGTGTAGGGGGAGTAATAGTTCTTCTTCTGTCATGTGGAAGTAGTTTGTGCCTCCCTCCCCATACCTCTGAAAACCATTATACGAAAGAAATCCTATAGGACAAAGCATTTGGTGGAGGAAACTCTACCCTGGGGCTCAGATTTGGAGACAAGCTCTTGCTAAGAAAGGATACTTACTTAGTACTCCGTGGATGCCCATCAGTGGGAGGATAAATGGGTATTTGTGTCATAATCGCCATTTCCTGTGGATCTGTCCAGATTATGGGGATGAACCATGGTGGAATCTTAAGGTGGCATCAGGAGGAAAGTAACAAAACCTGAAGCAAGAAAGGAGACAAGATTGGAGTATGAGAAAACATTTTCAGAAGGTATCAGATTTGTTGCTTGTGGGACAGAACATTAAACAAAGAATAAAAATATGCTTTTTCAAAGAGCAGCATTGGAAGGGACTAAGCTGAGCGATTCTATGAAAATCTATAACTCCTTGTTTATAACTTTTAAAATTTGTGTTGTAGAGACATTTCAGTAAAATGAAGGCAACCTACATTTTGATACATTTTTGATGCTACCTGCGAATTAATGACCTGAAACGTATCAGGAGGAAAAATTAAGATGTAAAAGGCATAGAAACTACCAACCTATCACAAAAGTGGCACTTTCACGCTCATCACTAAGTCAAATCATTATACCGTCACTTCACTACCCTTTCTGTACCTTCAAATCATAACAGCAGACTTTGTTCTCAGTTTGTCATATTTTTTTTCTTGTTTTTATTTCCGGTAGAATCACTGGTTCTAGAAAAGCCCTCTTCCTTATAAAATAACCAAAAACAAATCAAGGGAGACATCACACCTATCCATAGTTATTAGTACTTGTCAAACATCCAGGATGACAAGATGAGGAAGGAGTGTGTGCTTTTTCTGGAGAAGTTGGGTTACTTTTTTTTCTTTCTTTCTTTTTTGTTTTTAAAGAGTAAAACAGCTCTTGAAGTTGGAGGTATTCTGCAAGTGTGACTCAAACACAGTATTGTGTGAAGATAGCAACCAAATCATATCCTATTTTTACCACAGTGCCTCATTTGCTAAGAAGAGAGGCAATGTATATCTGACTTAACAAGATTTAGAATCGGTTTTGTGAACTGTATTGTGCTTGATGGTTTTAGGAGTAACTCTAAGCATCCTAAGTGTGGTTTAGGCAACTATGAACAGTTTTGCCAATTTGTGACATTTTTACCATGTTGCTGTAGCAGTATTTTTATGTTACCATATTTTTCGATAGTCATTTAACTTCAATAATTTTGTATATGTCTAAATTTTTATGAGCCATTGATATTTTTTATACTCCTCGTATATGAATACTTTTGGGGAGAGAAAGAGGGAGGGGGAGAGAACATAACAAAATGGTCCATGGTTACATGTGAGTATGTTTTGATTTTTCTTCTCAGATTTAAGGAAAACATGCGATATCTACATATCTTAGTTCAGTCACTATCCCAAGTGCGGAATTTCCTCATTTTCAAGACCTTTCTTTTCCCACAGAAAGTCTTACTTGTGCCCTCTAGTGGTAGATGCATAAATTTTTGCAGTAAGTTAGAGAAACCTGACTTATTTTTCTTTGAGTGCATAATGATTCAGCATCTAAATAACTAAGTAATAATGCTAACACATAGAGAAAAATCTCATGTAACTGAGCTTGATATATTTTCAAAATGCATCAGAATTATGTATTGGAAAAATAAATCCACCATTTATCTAGCTAGAGAAAGTTCTTAGATCACAAAAATGTATTTCCCCATGACGTTTATGGTCCATTTGTCCAGCAAATGCTGTGATGCTTTGAGGAAAAGTAAGCACATTTTCCACCAATGCATTTTCTCTTTTTAGAATCCACCTTATAAAGACTGTTCTAAATTGCGGCATTAATCCATAACCTGTTTCTTATTTTTGTGTTGATGAGTATCCTTAAAGAGCTGCATGAAAAAGGAAACTGTCTTGTTTAACGTGGCAAGAATTGACTCTGACAGAAAATACCCACATAGAACTGGATCCTGGCCTCGTGGCTCTACTAGACTTCTGCTGGGTTGATGCTTCTTCTTCCTCTTCTTCCTGAAACTCCCACTACCTCCATTTGGAACATCCATTTTCTTACATGACCAAAGTTGATGGGTCCAGGAACGAACTCATTTTCCAAACCAAGCCAGCTAGGATCCTCTCCTGGGGTTTTTGACACTAGAACTGAGAAAGGGAGTAAGTCTCTTTCTAGTACAGGAGGCCCTCCGACATAGAGAAAATGTCGACGGCCATATTTACTGCTAGATTTTAGTAAGAGATGGGGAGTCAAAGATGGGGAAAAAAGTCTGGGTGACATTTCTACTCCTGGTTTCTACTTTTACTGAGATCCAGCTGTCTGCCCTTCCCATAATCCTGCATGTTGTTTTATTTTTCTGCTTTTTGGGGTTTTTTTCTGTTGTTTAATCCATCCTTGGATTTTGTAATGCAATAAATTGTTAGTTTCCCTTAGGTAAGTTTGATTTTCAGTTTAGCTTTGATCGCTTTTCACCAGACTAGTATGATAATACTGGGTACACTGTCAGTTTTTCTGCTCAAATTTTCTCATAACCCAGTTTATGGAGGGAGCATTGAGTGGGAAATTGAGTTTCTGTGAAAGTGGCAGAAAATTGTGACCTCTTCTTTAGTATGGGGGTTTATCAAGTCTAATTTCTACTCCTTTACCCCTAATTAGAAGCACCCTATCTCTTTTTTAAATATATAGTGTATTCCTACTTTTTCACTCTCGCTTACAGGACTACATAATAACTAAGTTACAGGCACACTAGAGTCCATTCACAGCAATGTGTTACCTCTCCTGGTAATTTTTCAGCCTTTTATCTCTAAAATTCAGGAATGATAAACTTTGTCTTCTTTTGAAGTAATTTTTGAACGTAGATTGTGTGAAGTATAGAAACCTTTGGGTGAGTTGAGGGCATAACTTCTTTTGCTTTTGAAATGATCCAACATCCCACTTTGCGCCTAGTACAGAGAATAACATTGATAAGTTTGGGTGAAATATAGAGCAATATTTATTGAGTGTTATACGCTAGATGCTGCGTAATCATTTTATTTGTATTAAGTTTTAATTTTTACAATATCTTTTCAAGGCCTCCATTATTTTCCCCATTATAGATAAGCAACTGTGGAGAATTTGCCCAGCCCTGTTTCCAAATATTTCTACCCAGTCATTGTTTTCCTCCAAAGCACCACATGTGGATGATTGATCAGTTTAGAGGGGTCTTGAAGAGTTTGCCCTAAAGCTGTCACCATAAAGTTGATGTTGCTTTAAGATGTGGATATAATAAAATTTTTGTGAAAATGTCACTCCACTAAGGTTAATACAAGACAGTTACAATAGAATGAAACTATTATGCAGATTAGATTCTCTTGAAAGAAAAGCCATGCTTACCCGTGACTTGGTTTATAGCAGGCTATCAGGCTGAGACTGAAAGGATGAATTAGTTCCCATAGCTGGCCAGCCTTGAGAGCCAGCCCGCTGTTAAATGCTTTGTGGGGCAGAGACTTCCCAGTCTTTGCTTATTTCCTCCCATAACTAACTACACTTCAGTGGTTTCACTCCTCTGCCCCAGTACCCTCTCACTCTGGTAATTTAGAGCCTGTTCTGAGTTCCTTTCTTCCCATCTTTACCTCGAATCCTTCTGCCCCAACCCCTTAACAATAATCAAGCCATCACTCATGGGGTATATCTCCTGGAACATACCCGGTGATGACAGCGGACAGCTTCTCTGGATTAACAATGATCATCTTAACATTTGTTAATCACTTTACTAAGCATTTAACATATTTTGTCTCTAATTTTCACACCAGCTCTACAAGGTAGGTGCTTTTTCCATTTCATAGATGAGGGAACTGAGACTCAAATGAGCTATGAGCTTTCAAACTCCTCCAGTTTCCAACGTGGAAGAACCAAGATTCACACTCAGGGCTGTTCAACACAGGGACTGTTCTGTCTTGATAATGGTAATCACCTCTGCTTTTTTTTTTTTTTTTAATTTATTTTATTTTATTTATTTATTTTTGGCTGCGTTGGGTCTTTGCTGCTGCGCGTGGGCTTTCTCTAGTTGCAGTGAGCGGGGGCTGCTCTTCGTTGCGGTGTGTGGGCTTCTCATTGCGGTGGCTTCTCTTGTTGCGGAGCACAGGCTCTAGGCATGTGGGCTTCAGTAGTTTTGGCACATGGGCTCAGCAGTTGTGGCTCGCGGGCTCTAGAGCGGAGGCTCAGTAGTTGTGGCACACGGGCTTAGTTGCTTGCGACATGTGGGATCTTCTCAGACCAGGAATTGCACCCGTGTCCCCTGCATTGGCAGGCGGATTCTTAAGCACTGCGCCACCAGGGAAGTCCCACCTCTGCTTTCAGAAAAGGTCACAGGTGACATCTGAATGCACTGCATAGATGGAGCTCACAGCCAGGCTGTCAAAGGGAATTCTACATATTGGGGAATAAGAACCATGTGACCTTTGTCTTACAAGATGAATAGTGATAAATGATTCAGAAGCACATGGACCTTGGGAAGATTTGAGTTTGATCATAGATCTTGGAAAAATTATAAAGTAAGGATTGAAAAACTAAAAAGTGGTTTAGCATATTAAAAACAATATCAGTTACAGCCATTTATGTAAGCTGCTTACCTTTTATGCATAATTCCCGTGTTTCACGGTAACTATGCTTCATTTAATGGCACAAGCCATCCTTGGGTTTACTGCTAGGAATCAGCTGCCTTTGAAGTGGGCCCTTGTACTCTATTCAGAAACGAGTGTCTGGTGTCTTTCTGCTCTGGAGGGCAGGCACCCAGTTCTCCAGTGTTTTTTCCCTGTAAACATGTAGGTTCTTTTCCTTAATTCCCACATTGTAGCAAACAATGAGAAGTTATGGAAGTGTTTCAGGGTAATGGGGACAGAAGGACGGCAGAAGGAATATCTCACACTTTCTGTCCTTCATGCTACCTTGCTCATCTTGGGACCTGCTCCATGTGGCGGCGGCAGTCCCCTTTCCACCATAAGGAGTCCTCAGGATCGCAGTGTCTGGGTCAACGTGAAATCCCAGTCCCAGACCAAGTATTTTTGTCCCTCGTTACCCCAGCCTAAGGCCCCCCTCCCACGTCACCATATATTATCCCAGGACTGACAAATTTCACTGATTAACGCTGACACCATTATTCCTTTCGGACAAAAGCCTCACCCTGCCTGAGGGTTGTGACCTGACCTACGGCCCTAATAAGACAATAACACAATGGTACAACATCTGTACAATTTTCAAGATTTGTGTTATTAGATTTGAAGGGTACTGATGTGTGGTGACTGTACAATCCATTCCCCAAATCAAGACATTCTGAGAGTGGAATCAAGGCTATTATTAACTATGCTAGGACAGTAAACAAAAAATGGGGTGTATGCATCACCCTACAGATTTGGGGTGTTAATAGTCCACAACAGGTGGGATTGCACCAAACTTGAGTCCTTTCCTTCCCAAGGACTCCTCATTTAGTGTTTAAAAAGAATGGAGTCCAGTCTTATCCAGACACATCAAGCATCTGAACAGATAACTTGGTTGCATATTATTTTATTATGACGGAGCAATCCATGATCTAGACAACTATATGATGCCTCCAGGTCTTCCTGCTCAAATAATTTTTTTGTTTATCCAGAGAAAGCACTATTTGGTCATAAGTTTTAGTTTTTAGCCTTTGTCAGTTATCTTGATTTAGTTGCCAAGAGAGAAAGATGCCTGAGGTGAGGTTGCTTCAACATAAATACATTGTGACCATTGGAAAAACAATTGAAAAATCAAGCTTATTAAAGAATGCCAGATAGAAGAGAAATGGCTGTATACCTGTATAATCGCACAGTGAACCGATGGCACCACATTAGCATCCAAAAACTTAGCAGAGTTTAGAACTGACCTCATTGCTGTTTCTAAAATATAATGGGCAGAGTGGCCTAATTTCAGATTCTTCATCATTGTGACAAATTTTGTAAATGTAGTTTGCCTGAGGAATCTAATGTCCCAGGGCTTACCCTCACTGTGATCAAGTCTCCAGACCTGGTCCATTAGCCAAGTATGGGAGGCAGGAAGGGAATGACTCTGAAGCATTAATTTATTTTTATGTGGAATAAGCCCAATGTAAGTGAGCTCGTTCAAATAGCAATCATAGAGAAGGATATGTTACTTTTTTGTTTTTTGTGGTTTGGTTTTTACTTTTTGGCTAACTGGACACAGTAAGTTTTCTTATTAACACCAGTCATCGTTACTTTGGATTATTTCATGTGTTCGAGCCTGTGGACTCACCTTGTCAACCTGAGCTGTTTTTTCTTCGAATTTATTTATTTAAATCTCTGGTCTGGTTTATAGCTAGGCTTGCTGCCGACGTTGATCCTCGGAAAACTAATTCTTCCTGAAGGACCATTCTGGTCGCTATAGTGCTTTTTGCAGTTAAAGCTTTTTGAGTAAGAGGGCCCATTTTCAAGCAAAGCTGTGGCTGTACTGGAGCTGATTATTTTCCGTGGATTTTTTTCCTACTGCTAACACGGAAAACAGGTTAGTATAACAGCCACGAGCGCAGACTTGTAATGAGACTGCCTGAGTTCAGCCTTCAGCTCTCAGTGTGACCTTGGGAACTTTCTGCGCCTCAGTTTTCTCATCTATAAAACAGGAGTAATAACGATAATAATAGTGTCTACTGTATAGGGTCGCCGTATTGCATGACCTAAAACACATATAGTGGTTAATACAGTATTCGGAGTCTGATAAGTATCACCTGTCAGCGTTTGCATTCCAGATATGAGTAAAATTTTTATTGTTAAGATGCAAAATGCTACAAATGGAGGGTTGAATTTTAAAAGCTATCATTGGATAAAGAGTTCTGGGTCATACTATGATATATTTCACTTTTGGAGATCTTAGTTCTTTCGGAGGACACAGCTCTGCAAAGCAAAGGCATTGACACGTGTAAAATAAAAGAATTACAGCCAAAGTCTTATTTAAAATTCCCCTGGAAATGAGCTTCAAATCCCACATGTAGAAAAGTACTGTTTACAGGCAGTTTTCCAAATATCATAGACTCCGTTATAGAGCTGCCATCCAAAGTCCTAGTACCTTATTCATTTTTAACTCTTGTCATGCTACTTGTAATAAGAACAGCCATTTAAAGGAATTCAAATGAAAATTCAGCTTTAGCTCAGATAAAGTTTTCATGTAATTACTTTCCCGTGCGTGCAGTATTTGTCCACATGACATGTAGAAACTAAATGCTGTGGAGCTTTTTCATGGTGCAAGTGGGCTTCATTTTATTTTATTTTATTATTAATATTTTTTTGCGGTACGCGGGCCTCTCACTGTTGTGGCCTCTCCCGTTGCGGAGCACAGGCTCCAGACGTGCAGGCTTAGCAGCCATGGCTCACGGGCCCAGCCGCTCCGCGGCACGTGGGATCTTCCTGGACCGGGGCACGAACCCGTGTCCCCTGCATTGGCAGGCGGACTCTCAACCACTGCGCCACCAGGGAAGCCCGGGCTTCATTTTAGATATGACTTGGCACCAGGTCTCAGTTCGGTCAGATGGAAGCAAAGATCCTAAGAAGAGACAACTGTCACGTTTTTCTGGTTTGTGTGGAAACAGGACTTTCTAGGACTTTTCTTCTCTGATTTGCTCATTCAGAGACACTTGGCCTGAGGATACATTGAAGAGGTTTGAGTTGAAGGATTTAGTAGGTCCAGGAAACATTTGTGCCAACAGAGATTCTTCTTTTCTTTAATGTTAAAATTCTTAATTTAAGCAACTTTGTAAAAAGATAATCACAAACCATTAATTTTGAGTTCCTCCATTTCAGATGCCATTTCAGTCATTATTAAGGAACATTCATGACTTCATAGTGTTGAGTTTCAGCATGGTGCCCCAAACAGCCACTATCAATTAGCCCAGCTTGTCACTTGAGAGGAAACCCCTTTGCCACGTTATGCTGTAAGTTTGTTCCCGCAATTTCTACACCAAGGTGATTAAGATTATTAACTCTGTCACGTGCAAAGGCATAAGTCCTAAGGCAGTCTAAATAATATTTGATGCCTATAATTACTTTAAATACTGAGTTCCATGGGAGTATATATCTGTACCTGTGGGAAGATGCCAATCATAGGCGCTGCTTTTCCGTCCATTAGACTTGATTACCTGGAGGTGGCAGATATATGCTTGTGTCATTCTCTGAGCACATTCAGTAAAACTCACAGCATGGCCCCCTTCATAATGCAGTGCACCTGCATTTTTCTGATGAGATTTTCGTCTTCATGCAGGCAGGGCTATGTCTTATTTGTCTGTATTTGAAACTCAAGGTTTAGCCCGGTGCCTTGTTCAAGGCCTACAGACAACATATGTGTTTAGATGTAATAAACACTACATCGAGAGAAGAAAGATGACAAAATAAACAGAATTTTTTGCTCATGGTTTTGTTTTTGATGCTTCAGACATATGCTTACTACCCGCATCTTTCAGAAAGAGATCAAGGAAAGCTGTCTTCCCATAACAGATAGTAAGGAAACACGTAAACAGTCCATTCCCTGTGTACACGGGCTAGGCTGTCCTGTGCTCATGACATGGGTATTAACCTCCACCTGCTGAAACCAGGGAATTCTAAACAAGGCAGCCCCTGGCTGATGCTGCTGTATGACAGAAGCTAAAAACACACTTCTCAGGAGCCTGAATGAAACTGTTGACTAATTAATACTGCTTCAAGTCAATTGTCAGCTACCAATTAATGGATTAAAGATGTTGGGACTGTTTTAACTAGATTATCAATCTAGGGAATCACGATTGATACATTAGAATTAATGTTCTTTTCTTTCTTTGGGAAATCCTGCCTTCTCAATTTCCATTTCTATATAAATCTCTTAGTTTATATCTTATTCTCTATACGAGTCTTTTATCATATATTCAATCTTCTACAGTATATGTGGGTTATATATATATATATATATATTTCCATAATATATACATTTCTATAATACCTATGCACACATGGACACATATATACAAATATTATAGAAAACTGATTGGCATGGTCTAAATTATGATCCATGTAATAAGACTTGCATAAGTGTGATTCTCTTTTATTCCTTAAAGTGTAAACAACCATATATGTATATATCTATTTCTTTACAGATTTGTTTAATTAGGAGAAGAAATCTCAACCTGGTCATATTATTCTAAATTTTATATAATAACTATGAGCAAAGAACTATTTGGAATAGTTTGTCAGATTAAAAGCACTACAGACATAGAATCACAAATAAAAATAATTATTTTAAAATAACCCTTCCATTAAAATATTATAGTGCTGCACCGGTGGGAAATTGTTGATGGAAAATAAATGTGTTGAGGGTAGAAAATATTGGTCAGTGATTCATTTCAATGTAATTGTAGGGGATAGAATAGAAAGGCCTTCTGTTTTGATGGTTTTGATAGCAGATGTTTCAAAGCTCCCTGCTGGCTATGTTTTCAGGGATAAATGTAACTGCTCAAATGGAAATGTATTTAGGTCAACAAAACACCTGAAAGTCTTTTTAACAGTTCTACCAAATGTTTCATTGGTCACTTTTAGGTTTAAATAAAGGCTAAGTAATGTGATCTGTAGCCCAAATAAACCCTCTTAGGAGACAGAAAAACTGCTTATAACTTTTAAATAAAGAATTCCTAGAGTCTGTGTATATACATCTATCTGTCTGTCATCTGTTTCTTTAATTTGGACCTCAGATTGAAATGATCATGGCTTGACTTTACTAGGTCTATGTGAAAAAACTGTCTTTGTATGGTCCTTTATCTATCTATCTATCTATCTATCTAATCTATCATTATCTATCACCTGTATCTATGACCTATCCAATTTATCCAATCTATCACCTGTCTACTTACTCCTTGTTATTTTCCCCTAATATGCACATTAAATGTCCTTAAATACGCCAATATGTAGTGTTTTGTGTGTATATGTTTTAAATTTACAAAACTAGTATTGTGCTATAGATTTTTGTCTGTTTTCTTTCATTGTTGTCTGTTTTATGTCTTGCCATGTTGCTTCTCTCTTCTGAGTACTATTCTAAAATGGGCTACCAGTATATTCTACCATTTGGCTCCCTACTATTGTAATGGTTTTGAGAACAGGACCCTGGGGCTAACTCCAATTCCCCACTGTCACATAAAAGTCCATGGCAAACATTTCATCCACGTCCCTGATGAAATTTGTGAGAATATCTCTGGGATATATATCCAGGAGTGCGCCTGCTGCATCTTAAGGCAAACAAATTCTTAATTTCATAAATCCTGCCAGTTTGGTTTCCAGAATGGCTACACAATGTTATATCCACACATACAGAGTTCTTGACTCCTGATGTCTTTACTGACAGTTAATAATGTCAACTTTTTAAAATTCTACTATTTTGATGTATCTAATGTGTTGTTTCATTATTTATCATTGTTGTAATTTGTGTTTCTGTGATTACTAGTGAGCTTGAGCATGTAGTTCTGTCCTAAGTACTGGGAGAAATACAAAACAAGATGTGGGATGTAGTCTAACTGAGAACATGTTTGAAGATCAGAAAAATAATATAAAAACAAATTAGCAATCTATGGCCTTAAATACTATAGGATTTTGGAGTATGAGATTATTCTGTGTTGTAGTGTTTGACTGAGGCTTCATATAGAAAATGGGATCTTGATATTGTGACAATTTTGAGAAAAGGAACTCATTACAGGCCAGATAATATGAGTGAGATCAAGAAGGTGAGCATGAGGTGAGCATATGTCTGGGAAGGTGAGGAGACCAGACTGGGGAGAGCAGTGATGACACACCTTTTGCATTCCACTGAAATGCCTCCTTCTGATTAATTAGGGATTGTGATCCTGGTTAATAATGAAAGTTGTATTGGATAGAAATGTCATAATTTTAATTTATTTATTAAACACTTTGTGGGTGAAAGGACCCAGTGGAACAAAATCTCAATCCATTCTCAAGGAGCCTCAGTCTTGGGAGGAGATGATTAGAAAAAAAGTAGTGGGGATAGAGTCGGGGGCTGCAGGAGCACAGATCCCCAAACAATAGCGGTCAGATCAGCCTTCCCAGAGGAAGTGATGCCTAAATACAGACCTTGAGGATGATACAGAATTAGCAAAGCAAAGCAGGACATGGAGAAAGAAGATGTGAGGAAAGAGAAGATGCTCAAGGCAGAAGTAACAGCATGAACAAGAGCCTGCACTTCAGGGACTGACACCTGTGGTACAGCCAGAGAATAAGTACAAGGTTAGAGGGTGGAAAAAAGAAAGAGGGGGAAATTCCTGGAGATCAGGTGGTAAAAGGTCTGCTATACTTTGCTAAGGAGCTTGGAATTTATCTTGAACAGAGCAACGAATGAAGAGCCAGGGTCTAGCATTAAGCCACAGTGACATGACCAGAGTGGGTCCAGATTGTAAAA
This sequence comes from Delphinapterus leucas, assembly GCF_059928025.1. Taxonomy (NCBI): domain Eukaryota; kingdom Metazoa; phylum Chordata; class Mammalia; order Artiodactyla; family Monodontidae; genus Delphinapterus; species Delphinapterus leucas. The sequence continues at coordinate 9,424,925 of NC_143146.1, forward strand.
TCAGTTTCTGGATACTTTGTAGTGAAAGAATGGAATGAGGCAAACCAGCAGCAATGAGGACTCTTGGGTGAGCGATAGTCGTGGCTCAAAACACAGAGCCCAAGCATTGCAGGAGAGTAGAGTGGATATGATCTAAATATATGAAGAGGGCAGATGAGATAGATGTGTCGGGATGAAAGGAAAGGGAAGTATCAAGACCTCTCTGGCCTGAGAAAACAAGGGAATGATGATACTAGCCACAGAGACAGGGAATTGAGAGTGAAGAGCAGGTTTGGGTGAGAAGCAAATAACCTAATCCTCATGCAAGCTTTCCCCAGAGATCTGAGAACAATCATAAAATTGCATAGCTTCAGAGTTCTTGTTAAAAGTTAAAGGTTGTTTTTTTTGTTGTTCTCCTTTCTTTTATTTTTATTTAAAAGTTTTTTCTATTTTTTATTGAAATATAGATGATTTATAATAATATATTAGTTTCAGTTGCACAGCATAGTGATTCAATTTCTTTATAGATTATATGCCATTAAAACTTATTACAAAATAATGGCTATAATTCCTTGTACTGTACAATATATCCTTGTTGCTTATCTATTTTATATATAGGAGGCTGTATCTCTTAATCCTCCATGCCTACCTTGCCCCTCCCCCCTTCCTTCCCCTCACTGGTAGGCACTAGTTTGTATTCTGTATCTGTGAGTCTCTGTTTTGCTATATACATTTGTTTGTTTTATTTCTTAGATTCTAAAACTAAGTGATATCATACAGTATTTTTCTTTCTCTGTATGACATATTTCACCAAGTATAGTATTCTTTAGGTCCATCCATGTTGCTGTAAATGGCAGAATTTCATTCCCTTTTATGGCTGAGTAATATTGAACATATATGACATCTTCTTTATCCATTCATTTGTTAGTAGACACTTGGGTTGCTTGCATATTGTGGCTATTGTAAATAGTGTTGCTGTGAACACTGAGCGCGTGTACCTTTTTGAATTAGTGTTTACGTGTGTGGCTGCACCAATTTACATTCCCCCCAATAGTGTGCAACGATTACCTTTTTTCCACATCCTCACCACATACGCTATTTGTAGATTTTTTGATGATAGCCATTCTGACAGGTAGGAGGTGATATCTCTTTCTTTTAATTTGCATTTCTCTAATAATTAGTGATGTTGAGCGTCTTTTTATGTGCCTGTTAACCATTGGTACGTCTTTGGAAAAACGTCTATCCAGGTTTTCTGCTGATTTTCTGTTTATTTTTTTTTGATATTGAGTCGTATGAGCTGTTTATATATTTTGGATATTAACCTCTTGTTGGTCAAATCATTTGCAAATATTTTCTCCCATTCAGTAGGTGGTCTTTTCATTTTGTTGATTGTTTCCATTGCCGTGCAAACCCTTTTAAGTTTAATTAAATCCTATTTGCTTAATTTTGCTCTTATTTATTTTGCCTTAGGACAGATCCAAAAAAATATTGATGCGATTTATGTCATTTAAGTTCAAACACGTTCTAAAAGATTTACATTTTCAATGTCATATTTCATATATCTGTTAACTGTTTATTAAAGTTACAGTTGCTTTTACATTAAAAAAAAATCTTTGTACTAGCTCATTTAAGTAGTTGATCCTCAGCCTTTACTACATATTTGCCTTTCCTGGTGGGATTTTCCCTTTCCTATAGATTCTTACTTATTTTCCACTTAGAGAAGACCCTTTAACAGTTATTTCAGAGTAGGTTTAATATTGATAAACTCTTTAAGTTTTTGCTTGTCTGAGAAGTTCTTTATCTTTCCTTCTGTTCTAAATGATAATCCTGCTGGGTAGAGTATCCTAGGTTGCAGGTTTTTCCCTTTCAGCACTTTGAATATATCATGCCACTCCCTTCTGGCCTGCAAAATTTCTGCAGAGAAATCACCTGATAGCCTTATAGGGATTCCCTTGTATATGACTCCTGGTTTTTCTCTTGCTGCCTTCAGAAATCTCTCATTATCTTTAACTCTTGTCATTTTAATTATGTTTCTTGGTATCGGTCTGTTTGAGTTCATCTTGAGACCCTCTGTGCTTCCTTCCTGTACTTGGATATTTGTTTCCTTCTTCAGGTTTGGGAAGTTTTCAGCCATAATTTTATCAAATACATTTTTGATCCCCTTTTGTCTCTCTTCTTCTGGGGCCCCTATGATGTGAATGTTGGTATGCTTACTGCTATCCAAGAGATCTCTTAAACTGTTCTCATTTTTAAAATTTGTTTTTCATTTTGCTGTTCTGATTGGGTGATTCCCATTATTCTATCTTCCAGATCACTTATGCATTCTTCTCTGTCACTTAGTTTGCTATTCATTGCTTCTAATGTGTTTTATTTCAGTTACTGAATTCTTCATTCTGATTGGATCGTTACCATTTTCTTCTTCCTTGTTAAAATTATCACTGTGTTCATCTATCCTTTTCCCCAATTCAGTTAACATTCTTATTACTAATGCTTTGAATTCTTTGGTAAATTATTTTTTTTGTTTTATTATTTATTTTTTAAGGGGTTTTCTCTTGCTCTTCAACTGAGAGCAGTTCCTCTGCCATTTCATTTTGCTTAACTTTATCTGACTTTATAAAGTTAGGTGAGACAGTTACCTATTGCAGTCTTGAAGGTGTGTCCTTATGTGGGAGCATTCCTATACAGAGTGCGTGTGCCTAGTGCCTTTGCGGGAGGGCTGGATTTGATGTGGACACCAGTCACATCTTTCCTAAGGTTATGCTGGCCACTATCACCTTGGTAGGAGGTAGGGCTGCAGATGGCGGGGCTAGAACTGGAGCCAGGTGTGAGATGGGGCTTCCCCCCTGCTCAGTGGCCATCACTGCCCCATCGGGGCGGGGTCTGATCCCAAGTTGCAGGAGCAGAAGCCCTGAGGGTCGGCCTGAGCTGGCTCTGTTCCCTTTAAGTGTGTGCTTTCCCTTGTCCCAGCCCTGGCACGCTTTCCCCAGAGCGGGGGAGTGCTGAAGCAAGGCGGGCTCTTGCTTGTGTCAGCTGCAGACAGAGGTTTGAGCTGCCTCCTATGTGCTGCCTGTGCAGGGGCCAGCAACTGTTTCCCTCGTTCTGCGCAGACACAGCCGCAGGTCCAAGTCCCCCCTGTTCCTCGCAGCTGATCACACCCCCAGCCTCAGCTGCCTCAGCCCTGTTGTGGAGCGGCGCCACAGGGCAGCTGGGGCCCACGTGGACTCGTGGTGTGTGTGAGCTCTGGTGGACTGAGCGCCGTCAGAGCTCTGGGCTGCTTCTGATGCACTGCTTGAGTAAGCGTCAATAACGGCACTGCCGCTCGCTCTCCCCGCCCCCAGATGCCGCCCAGGACCCAGGCGCCTCTGCTTCCCACGGCTGAGCTTTCTCCCTGGTCATGGCAGCCCCAGATCCGTGAATAAGTGAAGGTGGAGAGTCTGCTTGGCCTGGGTTGGGGTGGGCTTGGAGGCAGTCACAGGATGCCGGCAACCACTGGGGCAGTCCTCAGTCCAAACTCTCCGCCCTGCCCCAGGGGCCAATCAGCGTACACGCTTCTCACAAGTAGAGGCCCGGCTTCCCCCAGGCCTCCTGTTTAGTCCCAGCAGTCCTCTAGACAGCCAAGGGGGCTCGTCTTCCGTGTAGGATCCCAGGACTGGGACACCCAATCTGTGGCTTGAACTGCACACTCCCCTGGACGGGTCTCTGCTCATGTAATCTCCCTTTTCTTCTGATTCCTCTCCCAGGGGCACAGGTCCCGACCAGATCACTTTTCTTGCCTTCCTACCTGATTACTTGTGTATCTTTCTTATAGCCTTGGTTGTACCGGAGTCTTTCTGCCAGTTTCCAGTAAGTTTTCCGTGAGAAATGTCCCACGTGTAGATGTATTTTTTTTTTTTTTTCTTTTTGCGGTACACGGGCCTCTCACTGTTGTGGCCTCTCCCTCCGCGGAGCACAGGCTCTGGATGCGCAGGCTCAGCGGCCATGGCTCACGGGCCCAGCCGCTCCGCGGCATGTGGGATCTTCCCGGACCGGGGCACGAACCCGTGTCCCCCGCGTCGGCAAGCGGACTCCCAACCACTGCGCCACCAGGGAAGCCCTAGATGTATTTTTGTTGTGTTCATGGAGGGAAGTGAATTCTGAGTTCTCCTACTCTGCCATCTTGATCGATTTCCTAGAGGTTTCATATTAACCTGTTTCACCTTCCACACCACACCATCAGTTGCCGAAAGGAAAATTAGACGATAAAGATTTGTTAAAATACTGTTATGCGTATTATACTATACTACGCGAAATCTGTTATACAAAGAAACAGTTCAAATCCATTTTATAATTCTATAATAGGAAGTAAGGCTCATCGAGCAAATAGTTTTTCAAGTACTTATTTCCTTTATTGGGTACAAAGGCCACCTTTCCTGTCCTGCCCTCCAGCAGTCTTCTGGAGGGAAGATCTCCAGAGCCAGAATGGCTAGTGTCCAATGGCTGATGGATACACACATACATCAACAGGTATAATGAACCAACGTTTTCTTTCTAACTGTACTAATTTGAGGACTAGTTTTCACACATCAGTAAGTGAAGTGTTTTGTTTATTACTCTTTGAGAAGTAGTGCTATGATTCTAAATGATAATGCATAGCAGAATGTTAACAACGGCTATCTGTAGGCTGAGGAATTATGAATAACTTTCTTATACTTTTCTAAGTTTTCTAACATTTTTACTATGAGTATAAATTATTTTTATAATATGTCTCCACCCATAATAAGAAAAGTCAATAAAGCTTTCCAGTGTGGCCAAAAAAACCCCAAAACTAATTGGCTAATGAATTGGAGAACTAGCTTGACAACCTTAGCAAAAGAAGTTATTATTCAGAATACAATGGGGGTAGTTTGATCAAGTTTACATATTAAACAATAATATCTGAGGGTTTAGTTTACCAAAAGAAGAAGGAATCAATAGTTTAAAAATTTTAAAAAGAGATGAACTAAAAACAATAGCAACATCTCATGGAAATATATGGTTATTATATTCTATTTTGAATTATGGGAATTTCATGTAGTTTGCTGAACTTTATAAACTTAACCTGGAGAAACTGAGGCATGTTCTGAATACTAAAGTAGTAAGTATTTCTAGGGCAAAGGGTAAAGGAATTATTGTTTTTAAATACAGAGAAAAAGAAGCTAAAAATAACATTTACTATCATAAACTTTTTTTTTATAAGTTTATTTATTTTTTAAATTTTTGGTTGTGTTGGGTCTTTATTGCTGTGCACGGGCTTTCTCTAGTTGCGGCGAGCAGCGGCTACTTTTCATTGCGGTGCGTGGGCTTCTCATTGCAGTGGCTTCTCTTATTGCAGAGCACGAGCTCTAGGCACGTGGGCTTCAGTAGTTGTGGCACGTGGGTGTAGAGCGCAGGCTCAGTAGTTGTGGTGCACAGAGGCTAGTTGTTGCGCAGCACGTGGGATCTTCCTGCAGCAGGGCTCAAACCTGTGTCCGCTGCACTGGCAGGCAGATTCTTAACTGCTGTGCCACCAGGGAAGTCTCTACCATTATAAACTTTCTATTCCTAAAATGGATGCCAAAGAATTTTTTTTCTCTGAACACATTATAAACACAGAAAATGGAGCAAAAACAAATGGGCTCAAGAGAAAGCTAGAGATGGTAAAAAACGATAAAAGGAAAATATGGGAAACCTCAAACTGGTAAAAGCAAGGAATGTGCTAGCTCTCCAGCTCTTGGAAGAGAAGAGAAAAAAATCTGTCCAGCATATCAGAGAACTGAACAGGTGACCACTACAAAATGTTTCTAGATCTGGTGCTATGCTGGTGTATTCTAAGAGTAAAAGGATTTCTGCTTTCCCTTTTGTTTTAAATCTCTTTAATTTCAGCAAATGCCAAAAAAATCTATTAGTATAGAAAATTGGCCTTTTCCTCCCTAATTTCATAGCTGGGTGTTCCATAATCTTCTACTTTTTCTGTAACAGAACCTCAGTATGGCTACACCTCAACATTTCTCTCTTCTTGGGAGTATAATTATCTCCGTTTTATTTTTGTTTATATAGTCATTTAAAATTTTTTTGGCTGTGCCGAATGGCACATGGGATCTTAGCTCCTCGACCAGGGATCGAGCCCCACACCCCTTGCATTGGAAGCGCAGAGTCTTCACCACTGCACTGCCAGGGAAGTCCAATTATCTCCATTTTAGTGGTCAAAATTAATGTTCTTTTAAAAAATTCCACCTAATTTTCCATTCTATAAATTACATTTTCGTATACTATCTTTTGTCCCAGATCCACACTTTCAAGAGTCCACAGTAATTTTTCCAGGTTTCTTTTAGTAACCTAGTTAGTACTTTCAAATGGGACAGCTTTTTAATTCTTAGTGATTGTTAATTAATATTACTTTCTATTCTTCGCTCTTTTTATAACACATACCTTGTTCCCAGAACTTACCTGAGGATGAACAGTTCTATTTCTTGCCATTTTCATGTCACCATTCTTTCTTATTCCTGCCCCAGTGCTCTTCCCTGGATTTTGGAGAATAAGGCTGGAGAGTACCTTTTATCAACATGTAAATCTACATCTAATTCTATAGGTACTTTGCATTCTGGAGAAGTCTTGAGTTATCTTAAGCGTGGCAGTATTTTCATTAACTAAGGTCAATGTGTGTATCTTTCTAGGTCTGAAGCACTTCCACTTTAAAATATTCAATTCACACAAAGGATCGTTGTTCTTGTTTCATGCTTCTTACGTGTATAGGCTTGCAGGAGTTTTTAAAAAATAAATCAAACACCGTGAGTCTCAGCATACAAAGAATTTAAAATCTCCTTTGGGCTGGGGTGGTGGATGTATCAAAAATCAGTTACCTCAAAAACGTGATGACGTCAGCTACATAAGATGCAAAAACTCTTTTAAAAATGTAGAGCAATATGAAAGTAGAAAAATAATGGGGATCATGGATCCTATATAGGGGCTTTGAAAGCTTCATATTATTTGAATTTGGAAAATCAAGCAAAGCTTTGATTATCTGGCTATTAAAAATTTTGTTTATTACCATTTCTATTTTGTCCACCACTTGATGTTCTGAATGATTGTGTCTCTTGAGAAAAATCAATTTTTATTTAATCTTTCTCTCTGGACTAGCTTCCTGTATCAGCAGCATTATATGCATTTAAATTAATTGCTCTCATTCTTTAATATCTTATTCTTAAGCAAAAGTTCATGTTCTAACTTCATTCAATTATTGATTAACCTTGCATTCTTCCTCCTACCATCTTCGTCATTTTACTTAGCAAAGTGCTTAAGAGAAAATGTAACTTCTTCTCAATCTAGTAGCAGACATGGTCGGCTGCATATGACCTAGAAAATTCTGTTGCAGAACCTGATTTTATGACCTTCCACAAGTTCTTTAATCTTTCTGTGCTTTGGTTTCAGTATTCTTACCGATAAGCTACTTGAAATAGAGGTGTCATCTTAATTAGTTCATTCTTACCAGGCTCTATCTATCTACAGCTCTCCAGCTATCTATCATCTATCTATGTACCTGTCTGTCATCTTTTCCTCTCCCTCCTCATTCTTCCTCTTCCTCATCTCTCTATATAATTTTTTTGTAAGGGCTATATTCCTTAGAACCAAATCACAGTTAATTTGATTACTTGGGGCCTGAGGCATTCTGGTTACATGAATTTAATGGATGACTCAGCATCATTTGGTAGGTAGGAGGATGGGCTTTACAGTCAGACACCCTAAGTTCAAACACATGCCACCTCTATGGACTCCAGCAATTTAATTAAACTTTCTCCTTAGCTTCTGTAAAGTGGAAATAACTCTATCTCAGAGTTATTTGGGGGGTCAAATGCATTAATAAAGATGAAACATTTAAAAGAGAACTTGGAACATTTAAGTCTTCAACCAATATTTGCCATTGTCATTATTGAAAATATTTATTTCAAAAGTAATTTTAATAATCTTTCTAAAACCAAAATGTTCACTTTCCTGCCAGATTATATGCAATCTAGGGGATATAACTACATCTTTTTCTTATCATCAAAATGCTTATAAAAAGTTGTGTTTTGATTTTCAGCAATGTAAAATGCTACCAAATAATCAAGGTTCATAACAACTGAAAAATATCCATTGAATTTAGCAGTAAGGTGAAAACTAGAAATCTTGTAGGGAGATCACCTTAAGAGGTAAAAAGTGCTTTCCCCAGTGAACATATGGAAAGACTCACCATGTACAGTGAGAGACTCCTGCTATCATCATATCTGTAAAAGAGGAAAAAATGGATGTAGGCAAATGAGATTTAGGGGCTCATTGTCAGGAAACTGTGAGATGAAGGGTTAAGGTACCAGCTGTATGTCTGATGGTGGGGACGGGATGTGCTGAGAGTTTCCAGAGAATGAAGGAAATTTGAAAAGCTTTAATGGGTAAGAGAGTGTGCCAACTGAAACCAGAAGCCCTGCTACCAGTATGTGGACTGAATATAAAAATAACAGCCTGGTATATTACTGGGAAACTAGAAAATTCCAAAATATATAGAAGTCATCAGTGTGTTAGCTGACATTTTGCTTGGGTGAGCTTGTGAATAAATTAAACTGCTTTTTAATCTGTTGTTTGAAATGCAAAAACATCCTAGGAGAACAGAACTCATGATGCTAATATAGCCTGTGGATTTGTTGCAATTGCAAACACTATTTCAGTCATTAATGGCTTCTCATTTTGTCTTGGTCGATTTACGTTTGATTGCATTCAATTGAAATACAACTTTTAAATGCCAAAAATGGTTCCCTTGGCAAAAAAACAGTTTTCTTAGACCCCCTAAGACAAGCTATACTGACAACTTTATTTATGTTAGACGTTGAGAATTTGATGTTTAGTTACCTTTAAGCCCGAAGAGATTAGGAGCTTGATGATATTCACAGCCCGTTAGCTGTGTTCTGAACCCACCTGATAAAGCAAAAGTGGTTCCATTACCTTCTTGGTCTGAATTCAAAGACATCCTCTCCAGTCTTATAGGAGTATCTGGGTGTGTACAATTTATACATTTAAGAAAATTTTCAGGGAAAATGGAGGATGTATTAATTAACATAAGCAAACATTTCTACCTGAATACTCAACAATCTATAGCATATAGTTTTCAGCAACAAAATATGATCACAAATGAAAATTAAAAAAATTTTCTTGGGAAATAAGACTCCAAGGATTCAATTTTTCTCCTGTGCTAATTTATCATTATAACTATTAGTAGTAAACAATGAACCAAAATAGGATCCTTTAAAATATTTTTGTGATTACTGATAAATAGATTTTTTTTTGGTAAATAGAAAAACTAAGTTTGTTAGGTGTTCATATCTTCCTAAGATGAACGGGGTGAGAGTGGTGAAGGTACGGTCCCTTGGGCAAAAGGAGATTTTTGCCAACACCAGTATTTTGGATTGTCTCTTGACCAGATTTTCTGTTGCTAGGCAATGTACCACAGTAATGTTCCTGGTCAGTGAAAGGTATGCTTTTCCTTTGTGAAGTTGGGGAAGCCCGTTTGTGGGAGGGGGAGGTGGACGAGCAGATTAGAGTGGGCATGAGACCCCCCAGACAGGTGCTGTCTGAGGCAGGAGAATTTTGGAAGGAGTTCCCATGGAGGCTGAGGATTTGGACTCCGATTCCCTTAAACCATCAATTCCTGAGTACCTTGGAAAGTGCTTGCGTATGCCCTGGGATACGCATTCCCTAATTTATTTTTATTTTTTAAAAAATTTATTGTAGTATAGTTGATTTACAATGTTGCATTAGTTTTAGGTGTACAACAAAGTGAATCAGTTGTACATATATATATATATATATCCACTCTTTTTTAGATCCTTTTCCCATATAGGCCATTACAGAGTATTGAGTAGAGTTCCCTGTGCTATACAGTAGGTCCTTATGAGTTATCTATTTTATATATAGTAGTGTGTATAGATCACTTCTCTATGGTACATAAGCCACAAGGCAATGCCATGCTGTACTGTCAAATCTCTTACAGCTATTATCACTACTAACCAATTGTTCTAAAAGCCTCATTTCAACCAGGGCCCTGGAAGGAGTCTTTGTCGGAAGTGGGTGAGGCAGAAGATTATCTGAGAACTCACACCTGTGCTGCTTGCAAAATTATTTTATCTTCTGGTGAAAGTTACTGTCCAATAGGACCAAGTATATCTACGTTTTCTCCCTGTTCCCCTGGATCCCAGCTTCTGAATCCCTCAAACAGACAGAACTCTCTCTGATAGATCTGTCTGTTGTAAAACTATACACTTACTGACATGTTTAAATCATAATTTTCATAATGACCTCACAGCTTAGCCATACACTTGGGGCTCTCACTATACTAGATTTTTAGTTTCTTGGTGGTTTTCTTAAGTTTTTTTTTTTTTTTTTTTGCTGTACGCGGGCCTCTCACTGCCATGGCCTCTCCCGTTGCGGAGCACAGGCTCCGGATGCGCAGGCCCAGCGGCCATGGCTCACGGGCCCAGCTGCTCCGTGGCATGTGGGATCCTCCCGGACCGGGGCACGAACCTGTGTCCCCTGCATCGGCAGGCAGACTCTCAACCACTGCGCCACCAGGGAAGCCCTCTTAAGTTTTTTATTCAGTTGTTTAATGCTGTTGCTTTCCATATCTATCCTATATCCCCCCCCACTGCATTTTATACTTATGTGCATTTGCAGTTTTCTGTGTCACCTCTCTTCTTGATGAATCATCTCCTGGTGGGATTTTGTTTGTCTATCCAAAGATCTGCTTTATGGCGAGTTGAAGAAGTGGCTTCCTCAGGAAGGCAGCCTGAAGATTTGACCCAAGCAAGGCACCAGGAGGTCTGAGGAGCTGTCTTTCGGACTTGGAGATGCCAAGTCAAGTGAGGTTGGGTGGCAGGAAGGTGGGGTATGGAGGGAGAGGGCAAGGCACAGCGCTGGCTGTACAGTCACTGTCTGTACAGTATCACATGGAAGCTTCTTAAAAATACTAATGCTCAAGCCTCATCCCAACTAATTTGAATCTTTGTGAGTGGAACCTCATGTCTGTATTTCTTCTGGCTTTTTATGATGAAAAATTCCAAACATACAGAAGAGTTTAAAAACTGGAAAATAAACATCTTTATTCACTATTCAGTTTTGATAATCGTTAACATTTTCTTCTATTTGGGATATGTACATGCATGCATGGGAACTCATGTATGTGTGCACACACACATTTAATATATAACATTTATATATATGTATAAATTTACATTTATAAATCTATAAATATATCAAGAGATAAACTTGTCAATATATCTATAAATATATAAATAAATTATATATAAATGTATATATGATATATATCTTCATCTAATGTGATCATATGTCATTAGTCTTCCTAATAAACTCCATGTCACCTAGTATTCCGTCTATATTCGGATTTCTGTCTTGTTTTTCCTAGCTATTTTCAATCCAGGATCCAATCAGATTTCATACATTGCATCTGGTTATTGTGTCTCATTAGTCTCTCCCAATCTAGAACTGTCTCCCTGACTCCTCCCCACCCCATGGTATTGTCTGTTTAAAAGAACTCTCCAGTTGTCTTGATCAGTACCCACATTCGAGATTGATCTGAGTGCTTTCTCAAAGTATTTGCTAATTTGTTCCTCTACCCTTGTATTCCCTATAAGAAGGACGTTAAGGCTGATGCTTGATTAGATTCAGATGAATTAGATTCCGTTTTTTGTCAAGGATGCCTCATAGGTGATGCTGTGGACTTCATACTGCAACACATCAGAGGCCCATGAAGTCACTATTATTGATGCTTAAGGTGATGACTGTCAGATCTTCCTTTAATATAGACCTCAGCATCCAATGACGATCCTTGCCTGAATCAACTCTTTCATTGATTTCATTAAGGGTTGTAGAATTTGAGTTCTAATTCTATGATTCTTCTACCTTCATTAACTCCAACTAGGTGAACTACACTCACTCCAAAAAAGGTAGGGTAAAGGTTTAATTATCTTCCTTTTATTACCAATGTCCAGAGAAAGGGTGTGTAACACTTATATCTCGTGGTTGTAAATGAATTGATTTTTAGTTTCCTTTTTTGGCATAACTGTGAGTTCACATATTTTATTTAGTTTACATGTTATAATCAAATATAGCATTACTTTAAAATTTTGTTTTTTCAAACTTGCTCAGTGGGAGTCCCTTTAAGTCCACCCACGAGTCCTTCTGAAAAGCCCCCACTAGTGTTTGAATAATTATTTGTTTTGTGGCATCTTTAAATTTTCCCAAAATAGATAGATCTGCTGTTTATCCAAGAATCTCAGGATCCTTTGAGCGTGGAACATAGATAATAACCAATATCCGGGTGATGGAGGTTCTCATTCTGCTGGAGTATTAATTGTCAGAATTAGAAAAAATTAATTTTAATCAAGTCAATGCTTTAATATTACAGGGTTTTTCTTAACTTCTTTGTTTCTCTCTCTAGCATTTACAATCTTGGTCCCTAATAACAGTATATTTACTTACTCTATTATACAAATATAATAATTTGAAAATTCCAATTGCAATGTATACTACCAACACTAAAACTATGGTTAATATTTTCATATCAGGGTTTCTTTTATCTTGAATGTATACTCAGAGTCTTGTGTTAAAAAGTTGCTTGAAATAATTTTCTTTTCCGATTAGTTACTGATTTGGCATACAGTTGTGTTCATTTATTATATTTTATATTTTGAATATACCCACTTTGCTAAAAATCAAAATTATATATAAAGGTCCACACAGAGAATTACTTCTTCCCCAGTCCTCTCTACTTCATTCCTGCTTCCCCATTAATAACCATTTTGATTAGTTTGTGAATAGCATCTGCTATTTTGTGCTTGTGGTGCTATGTCCTCAAGGTAGATTTCTACCCTTAGTATCAGTATTGTTAAAAGCTCTCCAAGTGATGCTACTGGGAAGCTGGGTTGAGCATTCCTGGAATAAAAGTTAGGATTGGAAATGAGCTGACTTAAAAGTTAGGTGTGTAGAACCACAGAGACATTTGCAGTCCAGGTATCAAAGGCAAAAAGCATGGTGTGAGCCGGGAAGAGGGGAGCATGACAGGGCATCATGAAGTATAAGGATGAAGGCAGGTAAAGAGTAGAATCAAGTAAACAGACAAGAAACTCAGAAAGATCTAATGTGGAGAGCAGAGCAGCCCCTGCAAAGACAAAGCCAGTCATGGCAAGAAAGAAACTATAGAAACCAGAAAGGCGGGCTAGGTAAGTAGAAAAACACACAAGAAGCTCCAAACTGAAAGAAATTGAAAAAGACCTTGGGAACTGAGGCAAACAGTTGGCACAGCTAGAAACTCTTTCTTTTAAGAGAGCAACCAGCCCCTCAGTTGCGCTAACGTGAGTTCCTCAAGAATAGAAAAGTGGGAGAAAAGTAGGAGAGCCTGCCTATAGGTGGGGAGGCGGGATGTGATGATGCTGAGTGGAAAGGCCCAAGTCACTGTTTGGAGGTAAGGCAGGGCTGCGTGGACCCATGAAGAGATGAACTGGATTTTTAAAGAGATTTTTTGTAATTCAGTGGCATTAATTACATTGACAAATGTACAACCATTCCAACTATCTATTTCTAAAACTTTTTTATCACCCCAAACAGAATCTCTGTTCCCATTAAACAATAACTCTGCATTCCTTCTGCCCTCTGGCCCTGGTGACCTCTAATTTACTTTAGGTCTCTTTAATTTGCATATTATAGAACCTCATATAAGTGGAATCATGCAGTATGGCTGGCTTATTTCAGTTAACATAAAGTCTTCAGGGTTCATCTATGCTGTGTCCTGTATCGCAACTTTATTCCTTTCTAATGGCTGAATAATTGTCTATGGTATACACACACACATATCCATTTCCACCTTTTGGTTATTGTGAATAATTCTTCTATGAGCATTGGCCTCCAAGGATCTGTTCGAGTCCCTGCTTTCAATTCCTTTAGGTATATACCTAGAAGTAGGATTACTGACCATATAGGAGTTCTATGTTTAATTTATTTGAGGAACTTCCAAACTGATTTCCATAGCAGCTGTACCATTTTCAATTCCCACCAGCAATTCACAACAGATCCAATTTCTGTACATCATTGCCAATGCTTACTGGTTTCCATTTTTTTGATAATAGTCATCCTATTGGGTATGAGATGGTAAACTCTGCTTTTTGAACAATGGTATTATTCCTGATTATTTGTTTCTAACACTGCAGTGGTGTGGATATGATAAGACCGTGGTAAGCACAGACAGAGGAGGAGGAAGAGCTACTGGGGCAGGAAGGAAGAACCATAGGTACAGCATCACCTGTGTAACAAAATCTGCTCCCCAGGACAGCCTCTAAGAGGAAGCCTCCTCCTCCAGTGTGCCATTTGTGCTTAAGTAGCTGTGCTGTCATCACCCTGGGAATAAAGAAAGGCACAGCCTTCTGAATTCACATGCCTGGTGGGCAGTGTATTCTCCACATTCATTTTTCCAATAGTATCCTTTCCTGCTATTTTTGTCTGCCCAATTCAGACTAGACAATGAAATGTTCTAATGCACACAGACAATATTCAATAAGGTCTCCTGTAGTGTCTGGTGCAATGAATGGTAGCTAAATAGATACGTGCATGAATGAATAAGTGAGAGGGAAGCTCAACTTATGAGATTAAATTGTCGGTGCATGACCTCTTGTTTTTTAAGCAGCCTAATCAGCTGAGACACTGATTTCCTCCCGTGCTGTAACAGACACTGTCAGGCTCTTTCATCTCCCTTTGGTTTTACCACTTCAGGGCTAATTTCCAATGACCAGTATCTGCATTTCTTTGCCTGAGGAAGGTCACTTTGGTGGTCCTCTCTAAGCAATAGGGAATTAGTATCATTGCCTCTTCTCCAGTGGCCCTTATGGACCAATGAAGGACCAGAATCGGTGTACAAAAACCCCAGTTCCCTTACTCCTTGGGTGGGATGCATGTATATGCTCGACACCAGTGTTACAGAAAGTGAGGTCCTTGGACCGGCAGCGCCAGCCTCACCTGGGGGATTGTCAGGCATGCTCATGTTGAGCCCCACCTCACACCTACTAACTCAGGATGCCTGGGGATGGGGCCCAGGATTTTGTGTTTTAACAGGCTCTCCAGGAGATCCTTGTGCAAGACAGCTTGAGGCTTGCTGCTGGCCACCGCTTCCCAGAGCTTCCTTTGGAATTGAGCTCCAGCCTTCCAAGCTGGTAGCTGTCCTGAGAACACTGTCCCCATCAGATGCCTTCCTGTCCCTACATCACTTCTCCTTTCTGCACTTGCTACTTCCTTCATCTCTCAAATAAACTACTTGTACCTGAACCCTTGTCTCCAGCTTGGCTCCTGGTGGAACCCATACAAGTCACCCCTTCCAGTCATGTCTTCCTTCTTTGACTTGATTACTTGTATCGTTTTTATTCCCTTCTAGATCAATCGAACTTCCAATCTCAAATCGTCGTTTTTTTTTTTGGCCCCTTGATGGTTGAAGGGTCAGGGTTCTGTTTGGCCTGGACCAGGTTTCTTCTCAGCTCGAGGTAAAACCAGCTGTCTTCCCAGTCAGATGAACCCCAACATGCTGGCTGCGGTGCCAATGATATTCCCTGCCTTTTCTTGAATGTCTGTTTCTTGCAGTGTGGTAGCCTAGGTAGTAACTTTCCTGTAATTGTATTCCCTTTACTATTGATACTGGTGAAATTTGAAGACATAGGGCCTAAATATAATAGTTTTCTTCTGTGTAAATCCATCTTAACTTTACCGTCAGCATCTTCTTATTCCTGGCTCTGGGGTGATGGGGTGCATGGGTCAAGATACTCATCTCCTGGTCTTGTATTTACTTCTGTCAGTGGTTCTCAAACGTGGCTACAAATTGGTATTAGCCGTTGGGTTTTAACAAACAGCAAGGCGATTCTGAATCAGTAGGTCTGGGGATGGCTGTGGATGTGTGTATTTTGAAAAAATTCCACAGGTAATTCTGACTCAAAACTTTAGGTAGACTTAGTGTAGACTAGTGATACATCCACAATTGAAGGCTAATTATGATAATCTGGCAACTGCTGTGTTGGACAGTAAATGATCCCCAGGGATCTTTGTGGTTTGAGGACAGGTTCATATTCTGCTATGCCCCTTCCAGGACAGAGCTGCAGGATTTGCCAGTGTCCTACCCCTGAAGGATGTGCACATGCCACAGAGGGGCAGGTTAGGGGGTGGAGATAGGGATGAAGAGAAGCCCTTGTCTAGAATCCTAATGAGCACAGTACCCAGACCAAACAGAAAGATCCTCTGTCAGGCCAGTTCTGATCTTTTCCATTGTTATACCAGCAACTCCAATTTTTACAATATATCATTCATCCCTCAGTGGAGAGACATAGCTTGTTAACGTAACTTAGATTCTTGCAATTAGTAAATGAAAATTATTTGTCATTAGATCTGTTCATGCTGCTAATTGAATTTTCTGGTGAAAGTCAATCAAAATAATTTTCTGCCATAGAATGTCACATCCTAAACTAAATAGATGTCAGTGATGGTGTAGCTAAAGGTCTGATCTTTCTGTAGAATTGTGAGCTACTTTTGTAAGACTGCAAGAACTATACCTTATAGGGCATTGTGTCCCAAGTCTCTGGAATTCTGGACTCGAAGTTGGAAGACCTCAGTGAGAGGACCATGACCAAATTGCTCAAGTTTGATAAATCTGTTTTCTCATCTGAAAATGAGGAATATGTTATACTTACCCTGTAGGTTATTATGAGGATCAGAAATGAAAGTATGAAGTACGGAAATTATAAAGTGCTGCACAAGTTTTAAAATAAAATAATTTAGCACATCAATTTATATTATAATTATAAGAATAATTATTATTAAGGATGTTTTTAAAATAACCCAGAACCACTCCTGTTTAATAACATCACCCCCAAGATAATTTGAGCAACTTCCACGTGCCTAGAGCAGAGTGGGCACTCAGTAAATGTGGATTGAATGAATAAATGAATGTTTATTTCAAGACCTGGATTTTGAAGTAGAGTAAATATACTTTTCAAATGATCTAATAATCTTCTGAGAAAGGAATCAGTACAGAACTTGCAGGTGTGGGGCTTCCCTGGTGGCGCAGTGGTTGAGAGTCTGCCTGCCAATGCAGGGGACACGGGTTCGTGCCCCGGTCCGGGAAGATCCCACATGCCGCAGAGCGGCTGGGCCCGTGAGCCATGGCCGCTGAGCCTGCGCGTCCGGAGCCTGTGCTCCACAACGGGGAGAGGCCACAACAGTGAGAGGCCCACGTACCGCAAAACAAATAAACAAACAAAACAAAGAAACTCGCAGGTGATGTGTAGGAATTCCACATATGAGGTGTGACTCCAAGCTGGTTTCTAGGTTTTTTGGGACTAGTGGGTGGTGGGAGTGAAAGAGGAGACCCACAGATCCTCACCATGGCCCCAATGTGTAGATTCATGTCTGCTAGTTTGAGCTCAGGAGCCTGACCACGTGGCTTGAAACCTGACCTCTACACCTACTCTCTGGGTCAGTCACTGTAAGTCACCCTTCTGTGCCTCAGTTTCCTCACCTCTAAAAAGGAGATAATAATAGTAATACCTCCCCCAGGGCTGAGGGGGATTAAATGAGATAATAAGTATAAAGTACTAGAACAGTACCAATCCACAATAAGTGCTCAATAAAGGGTAGTGATTATTTTTACAAATTGAATTTGCCTTATCTTGGATTTTATTTGTGCAATGGACTAAATGTATAGCCTAAACTACAGAACTGAGGATAACATGAGAATTAAATAGAGAAAATACAAACTTAACTTTTTTAAGTGTAGAGACTATTTCTAAAGAAATTTTTAGTTCTTGCCTGACATATGAGATAATAAGATGCAAAGTTATTAAGAGTCAAGTCAGGCTGTGATTATCTGTCTAATGATAGATATCCTGTGCCAGGTGTATTACATACAGGTGTCATTTAATACCCAGAGTGACCTATAAAGTAGGGAGTTATCCCCAAATTAGGTAGGTACATACAAGGGAAGGTTCAGAGAGGTTGAATACCCTTTCCAAGAGCAAGGCTAGTAAATGACAATATTCAAAACTCTCAAGATTGTACTACTTTTGCTATACCAAGTTCATTCTAGTTAAAAAAAAATGCATGATCTAAAATCATTTGGATTTTATTTGAAAGCTTTTTTTCATACATATGAATATAAATCCTTAAAATGTGCTGTGTCTTCTTTCTGAACTGGCTATATGTTCAGTTAGGGGAGATCAATATTTGGAGAAAATGCTCAGCCCTTTGGGGAAAGCAAAGAGAGAATATTTACTATCAGTATCTTGAAAAAGTATTAACACACTGAAAAAGGCTAAGGTCCTTACAATTTCTTTCAAAATGATTTCATATTTTATATCTGTATGGGGTTTTGAATATACTGTATTTATGGCAATAATTATATGGGTGAACTACACCTAGAATTCTTTATGCTCCCTAGGCATAAATTGTGGGAACAACCATACCTCTGCTTTGGTTCAGTTTATTACAACAATCTGGAAGAAAGATGTTACTCATTTGTTTGATACTAAACTGGATGGAACTGATTACCCATATAAAAGATAAAAGCAGAAACGAAAATGCTATTAGTAGAACAAGGCAGAAAAAGTTACTGCTGTACAAAGAATTTCTGCTAGGAAATTTGGAGTTATGGTAAGGTATTCAGTGGTTAAAAGCCATAAAGGCATGAGAGCAAAAATAGGAAGAGGAAGGACTTTTGTTAGAAAAATAACCAAATATGTAATGAAGATTTTCAAAGAAATCTGCTATCATGTTTTAAAACTCTTTGCCAGACATAAGACGATGCCTCTAAAATGAGGTTATTGAAGTTCCTGACTTGGTTGTATAGCTTGAAATCAAGCAGAAGTTCTACTCTGGAGGATTTACCTCCACCCTTCCCCCTTGACATTTGTTTGCGTTTGAAACACCAAAGGAAGATTCTTTATTTGCATAAAAATTATGTGGGGCATTCTCACAAATTTCAGCCTCACTCAATCCAAGCAATTTTAGAGCACACCAAAGTGTAATAGATTTGTGTTTTAATGTGTTTAATGCAGACACGTTTAGAATTAGTTTTGAATTATATTTTAAAAATCCTCATTATACCATAACAAGTATCTAAAAGATGACCAAGAATGAAGAATTTATATATGTCATATATATAATGTTATAATATGTCCCACCAGAGAGTTTATAAACTATCCCAAAAATAAGAACTATAGAAGCATCCCTAAGATTGGATCCAAGTTTAGACCACAGTTAAGTACTTTACCTGTTCAATACTTTGGCATTTCTACATTTTGGTGTATGTAGAGTTGAGGTTTTGGGAAGGGCATCCTGACTAATACAATTAGCAACTGAACAACCCCTTCTAGTTTTGGAATTTATTTGAATCTCCCCGCCTCCATTTTCCACTAAGGATGCTTTCTTCTACTTCATTTCTCCCAAATCCACGATCATCACCCATTTCACTTTCTCCACCAAAATCTTTGCTAACTAAATTCATCTTACTTGGATCTCTCATTCTTTCTACTCAGCACATAAAGCCCTAAGCATTTTGGGTTTGGTGATATATTTGTCCAACTGGTTTCATTTTAACTTGTGGGTTTTTTTGCGTTCTAAATAGACTGACTGTAAGCTCCTGGAGAATTTTTGTTTGTTTGTTTCTCTTTTGTTTTAATTATTTTTTGTTGAGCCTATGAAATCCTTAAGACATGACACAGTCTTGGTATATAGTAAGCATTCAATAATTGCTATTATTATTGCTATTATTCACCACAAGTAAGAGTATATTTTACATTTAACTCTGCCCAAAGCACTGTGCTAATTTTGAGGATATCAAAGGGCATGAGGCACAGTTGTGGCTATGATGGATTTGAATCAGTAGAAGAGAGAGAATCAGAACCCCAAACCTAGATCCACCAGTGGATGTGTGTGCCCAGTTCCATGTACATGCCAAGACGTGGTAGTAGCTGGGGAATATGGAGAAAACAGTGATTGCCGGAGAGTAAGAAGGTCATGAGAGAGAGTGGCATGGACATATATACACTACCAAACGTAAAATAGATAGCTAGTGGGAAGCAGCCGCATAGCACAGGGAGATCAGCTCGGTGCTTTGTGACCACCTAGAGAGGTAGGATAGGGAGGGTGGGAGGGAGACGCAAGAGGGAGGAGATATGGGGATATATGTATATGTATAGCTGATTCACTTTGTTATAAAGCAGAAACTAACACACCACTGTAAAGCAATTATACTCCAATAAAGATGTTAAAAAAAAAAGATTATGGATTCTGATATGTAAATCTTTATCTTTCTGTAATGCTAATTGATAGTAGAGTGCCTTACATTTCCAAAAGAATATTTTATCAAGTATTCTTAAAGTTCTCGCTTAAAGAAATTACCAAAAAATCTTATGATTTAAACTTTAATTATAATTGACTTTGAATGAAAGTTATCTGGGGTTACACAGTGGCTAATTTTCTGGAGACTCTGATTTTTTTGAGAATATGATGCAAGACCTTTTCCCTAGAAAAAAATGTGTACACATGCATGGAGACACATAACTTTACATATATACATATTCATATGTATGTACATACATACAATTTCGGGGGATTCGTGACCGTAATGGAGTCTAGCTGAAAAGCCTCTGTTTTAACTTTCTTTCCCCTGTCAGTGATTTCAAAGATGAGTCATATTGGAAGGTCTTTGACATTATACATAATGTGAAACAATATTGTGTTAAATTGAAAACCTTATTGTGTTATTAAGTCAACGAGGGTCTTTTCTTTAAAACCTTCTGGTCCCATTTGTTTCTTGACAAACCAGGCAGATCATAGGAAAAATGAAATCGTCCCTCTAAGAATGGAAGACCCCACATATGTGAACAAGGGTTATACAATTAAATGTGCAAATTACATGTATACACCTACACATAAACTTACACACACACACACAAACGCTATTCATCTATACATTTTCACCTATACATACATACTGGTTTAAATATATACCTAACCATGGGGGAGATTAAAACACAGAACCTGTTTTCAGGGCTAATAATCTTTACAAAGAGCTGATAAAATATCTGCATGGTTCAGAGATATCCAATTTGATACCAGATTTCATTTTTTGAACACAAATCTCTTTTTAGCAAATATTTCTAATCCTTTGCCACTGTCTACTGCTACACAGTTCTGTCTTCCAGATCTCGTGTTAGGAATACAAGTATGTGTAAGATGCAGTTTACTTAGGCAAACTAATGAGAAGTAAACAGATGATAGCTAAAACAGGGGACTAACCAGATCACCTGTTGTAATAAGTAGGAAAATTTGGGTGGTTCGTAAATAAGAAAGTTACATGTGTTACACAAATTTATGATGTGGAAAGAAAATAAGGAAAACTGTACTGATTTTCCCCCAAATTGATACAATAGATGAAAATTTAAAATCTATCTAGAGCACCAAATAAGTTTGATCATTTTCAAAGAGGAAAAACGTGGCATACACTATGTAATTCATATTTAATGAATTCATATTTAATGAATTACTATTTAATGTAATTCAATTTAACATCACTATTTAGTCTA
The DNA here is from genome assembly GCF_059928025.1 of Delphinapterus leucas. Taxonomy (NCBI): domain Eukaryota; kingdom Metazoa; phylum Chordata; class Mammalia; order Artiodactyla; family Monodontidae; genus Delphinapterus; species Delphinapterus leucas. The sequence goes on from NC_143146.1 coordinate 9,446,551, forward strand.
AATAATTTTAAAATGTCCTGAATAAATGCTATAAAAATATATTTATATAGTCCATTAAAGTCATTAAGAATATTTTATATGTACTGAATTCCCAAATGAGATTGATGTCTTTTTGATAAACTACACAAGGGAACTCTGTCTTTAGTTCTAAGAAAGGCAAACATTCCCCCTTTGCTTCAGCATACCTGTGATGCAGTCAAACTGTAAGTCTGTTTTCTGAGCATGTCTTATAATTTCTGCTGCACATGTGCCTTTCCTTATGAAGTTCAATCTTCCTGGAATGCCACCTTTTTCTTCTTCGACTTCTAAAATTAAGCTCCATCTTTAAAGTAAGTCTAAATGCCAGCTATTTCACTAAGATACTGTTGCTTCTCTTTCTTGCATCAACTATACACAAACACACATTAACACTTATATCTCCCTTTATGCATTAAATCATAACAAGTGTTTGGAAGTATCTAGGGCATAGTAAGTGCTCAATAAATATAACCCTTTCCTTTATTCTCTTCCTCTGTGGCTAGTTGCCTTGTTTCCTCATCTTTGAAAACCCCGTAGTGCTCAAAATGTGTATTGAATTGAGTTGAATTTTACTCACTATAAAAAGTGTCAAGATGGAATCGGGCAAATCAAAACAAACAAAAAAACTTTACAGGTGTCTTTCCTTAGAGTTCAAACCTGCCACTTCGATATTTTTTTTTATTGGAGTATAATTGCTTTACAGTGTTGTGTTAGTTTCTGCCATACAATGAAGTGAATCAGCTATACGTATACATCTCTCCCCTCCCTCTTGGACCTCCCTCCTACCCCCTCACACCCATCTAGGTCATCACAGAGCACCGAGCTGAGCTCCCTGCGCTATGTAGCAGGTTCCCACTAGCTATCTATTATACACATGGTAGTGTATTTCTGTCAAACCTAATCTCCCAGTTCATCCCACCCACCCTTTCCCCCACTGTGACCACACATCCGTTCTCTACATCTGCATCTCTATTCCTGCCCTGCAAATAGGTTCTGACCTGAGCTTCAAATATTGTGCTACTCATTTAATTCCATAGCAACTTGCCAACAGTACTGTGGAACCAGATTTCAAAGCGGTCAGCATCTAGGACAGTTTGCCGAAGTTCTGTACCTATCTCTGTTTCAGATTCATTTTTATGAAAGTTGTCCCTAAACTGTGTCTCTTACATAAAATACAATCAATGAGTGCTCATCAAATTGAAGTTCAGAAGTGGATAAAATCTGCTAAATTTCCCAAATGATGTATTACAAGGTGTGCTAGAGCCTATCAAGAGAGAAAATCAGCAGGACATGAATGTGTGTTGCTTGCATTTTGAAACAGTCCACGCTATAGATGAATTTCTAAAATGGTTCTGTGAGCTTTTCAGATTATTCTCAGTACAGGTGTGGGCCACCTGGTTCATTTTCCTCACTCACAACTAGTACTTACTTTAATGGAACGTGATTTTTGGCATAAATAAAGATGAAATGAATATACAGTTAACTACTTGTTAACTAAAAGTCATATTTCCCCTATGTTCTCAAGAAAGCATGTAAGCATATCTTCTCTTATACCAGCCCCGCTGGAAATATTGGAAGCTACCATAAACACAAATGGAAATGTTTGCATACGACTGTTTACCTTGTGATCATGTTCTTTGGGGTAAAGCTTTATCAGTTGTTAAGACTGATTTAACTTTAGATCCTTTATATTCTTAGTGGTCATGCAAATGGGTTTGTGTATCTTGGCATAAATCACTCTGCATTACATTGGCTTACTGAACATAAAAATATTCAAGTTAAATATTTTTTAGTAAAGGAAGTTCTGTTTCTCTAGAAAAAAATTTTTGAACCTCATCACTTTTGAGATGCTTCTCTTTAGTAATCCCGTGATCCAGTGTCAAATCTGTTGATCTGTTTGAATGTAAAATGCTAAGGTAGAGACCCTGTGATCAATGTATTTACTACAGTCTGGAATCTCACCATCCTCAAAGAATGTTTACTGAAGATGCAAACTATTGATTGTAATATGTGGCGATATGTGCTGGCACTTACGATTATTAATAGGTGATGACATTGACCATTTAAAGTTAAATACGTTCTGTATTGAATCCAGTATTGTGATATTCTGACTGCCTAACTCATCTGGCTGAGTGCACTGAAATGGTGTGAAAATTGGGTTTACAAAATGACAGGCAGTTCCCGCTTAATTTCTTCCACTTAAAAAACTACTGGTTCTGGATGACTGAATGTATTGCGAGAACCAGCATGTCAGCCAAGCCCTGTTGGAAAAACAAAATAAATGAAATAGGCCTCATGTCCCAGTTAGCTATATTTAACACTGTAATATTTCACACTTTTAGAAATCTACTCTCCAATATTGCAGAAAAGCTCTCCATCAAAGCTACTGATTATCAGTGGTAAAAATACCTGGAGATGTTTCAGAATTTCTAGCAGTCAGGGATTCAAAAACATTTACAATCAAACTAGATTTTTTTCACCGTCTTGTCAAATATTGGGAGGCATGAAAATGGAACAAAATAGGTCAGTGGTTCTTCATGAAAAAAATTTAATTGCCTCCAATAGAGGTCAACCATGGTCAGTTAAATGATCAGGGGAAAATACCTAATTATTCCTCTAGACCTACTTAATACTGGCAGCAAATTTCTTCATTTCTCTTAGAAAAAAAGACCCAAAGACCTTGCCTGAAATAATGGAAAAATACTTCACTTTCGATCAAAATGTGAGGTTCTAACCTCCAGCAGCAGATCATAATACAGTGCCTTCAGGACACAACCATTAGTTTACTGACATTTTGAAATGAGCCAACTAGCCACATTTTTCTAAGTTCTTTAGCAAATGTCCTTTCAATAAAAATAGCATGGCAACAGTTCGGTGGAGCAGAACCTCCTTACATTAAAAAAATTGATACTTTCTTTGCATGAGTTATATCTTGCTACACACTCTGTACTTAGGTTTTGGATAAGATCCTTGCTGTAACCTAATTTGAATGCTGAAAATGTGTTTTACTCTTGATTTAATCCCTAAATATCCCTTTGAGTTTGTAAATAGGACACTGGTGCAGGGCTTGTGACTTTAGGGGCAAAAGAGGGCTTTCATGCTGGTGGCTGCTGAAATTTCACCCTTTCTCTTAAGGTTTTTAATGTTGCTAGAATGCAAATACCTTTGGGAAAGAGAGCTCTTAAATTACCAGTCTCCTCAAGCCAGGGATAAATGAATAAAGGCCACTAGTTGTGTGACCTACAGCAAGTTACTGCAGTTTTCTACCGAAAGTTTTCCTACCTGTAAAATGTAATAAGGACAGAATTCACTATGACTGTGAGTTACTATTAATGGAAACATTGTGAGGATTAAATGCGTACTTGCTTAGGTCACTGCTTGCAAGTACTGCGTGTTTGGTAGAAGTTGGTTGTTACCATTTTCATTCTTATTGAAACTTCTTTGCAATATCAGTAGAAGTCCAGAGCTTAGCTCATGGTATAATCGTGTTTTTGGTGAATGTAACTATGATAGTGGTGCTAATGACTGGCTTAGGGAAAGAATGGAACCAGAAGGTTCCTTAGTATATACTTGGGTATGTTAAAGATAAACACATTGTTTTACAGTTTGGACTGGTCATTCCTGCTTGATGACCTATTGTTTTTTTGGTAGGAGACAGTGGGAGGGGAGGGGGCATTACAGGGATGACAAACAATAAAAATAAAGTAGTAAATGGGAAGATCACCGAAGTAGGGAGTTGGAGAAAAGAGAATGAACCTTAGCCTCTGTCACCAACTTGCTGGATGGCCAGAGTAGATGTCCCTGGATCCCAGTGATGCAGAAGGACCTTTACGGAGCTAATAATCTGGATTCCAAGATGGTTGGTGACTTTCGCATTATCCTATGGCTGAGAATGGCAGAAAGAGTATACAACAGGCAGGTGAGGACCTAAAATTCTGCCTACTCAGGTCAAGGACCTCTAAAACAGTGCTTTCCAACTTAAAGTGCATGTAGACCACGTGGAGACCTTGTTAAAACGCAGACTCTCCTTCAGCAGGTCTGAGTTGGGGTCGCTAATTTGCATTTCTAGCAAGTTTCCAGGTGATGCTAATGCTGCCTATGTGAGGACCACAGTTTGAGTGGCTCTGCCTCAAAACACTGATTTTGTTGTTGTTGTTGTTAAAAGAAGCAGATCAAGTCTGGAAGGAACTGAAAACATGTTTTTACTCATAACCTGAGGCTCTTTGAACCTTTAGACAAAGAGCATGGATTCAGTTGATAACAAACGAATCCTGAGTAATGACTTCAGAGCGTATCCAAGTACCAGCATCTTGGTCTCCGGAAATTAGTCAAAATGCTTGAGTCCATCTTAAGGTAAACCTTTTCCTTCTGCTCTGTAAGGCTTGTGATCTAAAACTGTGTGGTGATTTTACCCTGTGAGAAAGTTAATGTTTCTCTGCTTCTAGAGCTTTCATTTTCTCCCAGAGCAGAGGTATTTTTTGCAGTTCTAGAGCTGTGAGCCCATGATTTACCACTGGGATTCATTCTCTTGCTTGGTTGTTTTACAGAGAGTTTAATCAAGGATCTTTACCTATTCTTCCTGTCAATCTCTTCTTATTTTGCCCCCTCCTACTCAGCAAATTGCATCGGATTTTCAAGGATGGCAAATAGACCTTCAGTGGTACTCTGAAAAATTGACTTTTTTGGAGAAATAATATTTTGCCGGGCAGATTTCACAGTGATTCCCTTGTGATTTAGATATTTTTCTGTAGTTCTTTTACTCTGCCTTGGCAGTGCACTAGGACGAGGACCTGCAGGCTTGGGAGCTGGCCCGTGTCCCCAACCCCTGAGGACACCACAGGGAGAAAGGTTGCTCTCTAAGATTGCAGAGACAGTTTCCTGGGAAGGTCACTAGATGGGGATGGGGAAGTGGGAGGAGACCTATATACGACTTACTTCTCTGCTACTATGTGACTGTCTAAATATCAGTTCCCCCATCTGTGATATGGGGTAATAATACCTGTTTTACTTACACAGAGGGTCAGAAGGATAATATGAAAAATGCATATAAAAGTTTGTCATTAATGTGTATACAAATGAATTATTATTAGTATTTGTGCTGCATTGGAGATTCCATCACTCACTGGCTTGTCTGAATTATTTTAATATTCAGTGGCCGAGCAGAGTTCCATGTGATCTTTTTTTTTTCTTTCACATTTTCTAATTTTTTTTTTTTTTTTTTTGCTGTACATGGGCCTCTCACTGTTGTGGCCTCTCCCGTTGTGCAGCACAGGCTCTAGATGCACAGACTCAGCGGCCATGGCTCATGGGCCCAGCCGCTCCACGGCATGTGGGATCTTCCCGGACCGGGGCACGAACCCGTGTCCCCAGCATCGGCAGGCGGACTCTCAACCACTGTGCCACCAGGGAAGCCCAACGTTTTCTAATTCTTTTAATTGATCATCAAGGGTGATGAAGTCACTGGCAAAACAGTGCTCTTCTGCCCCTCAAGGTTTTCCCTCAGGAGGAGGCTGGGCAAAAGCTCTAACCCCCAACTTTGCTGCTTACAAGAAATTACCACAAAGTTTTCCCACTTTTAGTATCAGGGTAACAATAGTTCTCAACAAAGAGCATGCCCATTAGCATTGCTTGTTAGAATACCACAAGTATTTTGTCATAATGGTAAGGAACCTACTTCTAGCCCCATTAAATATCTTGGTGGCTTTTGGCAAGGAAACACCTTTCACTGCTATTTCTTCTTACCTTTTGTTCTTGCTACTTCTGGTTTAGAGTTCCTTTAAAATGGTTTAACTGGGAGCATTGAGGAAATAGCTACTTATGTTATTTGTGCAAAATAAATCACTCATGCCCAGTTTATTAGATCAGTTTTTAGTAGGGTTTGTCTTTCGTCCCTTGAAAGGGTGCTCTGCACGATAAGGGTTTGGCGACTTTCTTCTGTTGGGGGTTGTCTGTCACAAAGGAAACGTTGGTAGAATGTTGACAGTTACTACTTCTAAGGGACTATGTTGTACGCCTGATTTTCATTCATCTACAAATTTTTATATGCTCTGAAAATGCACTTTGCTTTAGAAAAAACACAAGTATGTTTGAGATTAAGAGCAGGTGTGCTCTATTGCCTTTTAAAGACTGTCCATAATCCTTATGTTTGGCAGACAACTAAAAAAGACTTAAATTGTGAATTTAGGCCACATTCCTTTTTGTCAGGTGTGTCTATGATGTGTCTGTTTGCTTATTTTACCTTTGGATTTCTCTGCATTCAGAAGAAATTGTTTACCCTATCATATCATATAATTATAGGGAAAGGACCAACTATAGTCACATTTACTGGTTTATTTATTTTATCATGTTCCCAAATAACCTTTTTCTGGATAAAAAGGTCATTGCTAGAAGGCCAGAGGCTAAGTAGAAGGGACATGAAAGGTTACCTGTTACAGAAATAAGAAGAGTGAGCTGTATGACTTTGGGCCAATGGCTTTACCTTTCTAAGCTGAGGGTTACTCATCTTTAAGATATAGATTGTAGGGCTTCCCTGGCGGCGCAGTGGTTGAGAGTCCGCCTGCCGATGCAGGGGACACGGGTTTGTGCCCCAGTCTGGGAAGATCCCACATGCTGCGGAGCGGCTGGGCCTGTGAGCCATGGCCGCTGAGCCTGCGTGTCCGGAGCCTGTGCTCCGCAATGGGAGAGACCACAGCAGTGAGAGGCCCGCGTACTGAAAAAAAAAAAGAAAAAAAGATATAGATTGTATATCTTATAGGGCTGAGGGGGCACATCGGAGACGTCAGTATTCAGCTCACACCTTGTGTCTGACCTCCTCTTGTCTTAGTAATTTTTAATAGCAGCAACATTTTTAACATCTCTCGCTTTCTGAGCAAATTCTTGCTTGTTTCACGGTTCAGTATCTAAATCTCATCAAGCTAATTATCATGCACAGTGTATTTGTAGAAATATTTCAATAGAATGTAGCAAGAATAAATCCTGAATTGCTGTAAATGCAATGTATTTCTGAACTCACATACTGCCTGAACATCAAAACATGGAAGTTATCTGTAAATTGCTGAAAAAAAATCCACACACATGATTCTGCGGCATTTGCTCAGGAAAAACCAATAGATGCTCTGTAAGAAACAAATCTTAGAAGATGATCTCAGTGTTACATCTGGGTATATCAGCCATATTATCATTCTAAGTGTGAATATCCAGGGACATGCCTTTCTGGAAATGGGTTATTAAACAAAAAAAGCAAATTGGCGACAGACTGTCTGCTTGTTTTCTGTATAGAGACTCAGGGTGCGTGAGGCGGAAAGGAAGCTCTTGTTTGTTACCGATGATGGTACACAGAGCTAGGGTCGGTGGGGCGTTAAGGCAGTTGCATCGAATGTGCAGAATTAGAGCAGGTTCATTTGCAAAAGCACAGGTAATGCTGGAGATGGGAGTCAGGCCTCACCCCAGTGAGGGGGAGGGCAACACATGACTCTACAGATGTGATTCGGGCTACACTGGGAGCTCTAGTGCATTCCAGTAAGTGGCTGCTGTCCCAGGCTCAAGCTCCTGTTCAGCAGTTTCCTTTCGGCTGACTGCTCGTTGTGATGAGTGGACGTGGGGCTCTGGGCTCACAGCTTGGACCCAGACTTCAGTCGGCTGTGAGCTTGACACACAAGGCAGTTGTTATTCTCCCATTGCCTCTGTTCTGTTCACACTGCATGGCTTCAAACGCTCCTGGGAGTGTTATTTGACAGATGTGCTCTAGGACAAAAACATTCTCCTGTGAAGGAGGCAAGGTGGGTAATTTGGCAATGGGAAGATGGAAAACCATTTCAGTCATTTTACATCCCACAGAGAGTTTCTGATGTCAACAGTTTGGCCCTCAGCTCCAAAGTTGCTTTTGTAACTGAGCGCTGTCGGGTTGGTCTAAGACATCAGGCTCTTAACAACTTGGATCATAAAGAATGTGGCAGTGTCAGCCCAGTCTGTTTTGCTGCTCACTGAAAGGGGATATGATAAATGTATCTGAGTTGGCACTACGATCAAGTAGACAAAAGAATTCATTAAGTTCACCATAAATGTGTCTAGAAGCATATTGGAAAACTAGTCATCCTAGATGGATTCACCAAGTGACAGTAGATTTCTAACACTGGCTCTGACCATCTGGGGAAATTTGGAAAATGCTCAATTCTGAATCTTTCTGTTCTGAAGACCTTAGCCATTTTAGAACAGGCAGCACGTGACTATATTTTGAAAAGAACATGCCGACCATCTACAGATTTAAGGTAGTCAGAATTGCAAAGCAACAAATGTTTGTCTTAGGCATTTTGAGGCAACTATCCAGGATTTTGGAGTTCCACGTGGGAGGTATTTTTTTCAAGAACACAGCTTTTTTGGTCTTATGACCCAATTCTATAGTCAGTGAAAAGATTATGCTCTCCGATTGTTTGCCTGAGGCAGACAGAAGCCATTTTACTACAAGTACAGGGTTTATATGAGAGCAGACTCTACGTACTCATATGCTATTGTCTATAAAAACAGGCAGGCATAGACACTGGCAATGGACATAGATTAGTCTAGCTTCACATGTATCTTGTGGGTGATTTCTTAATTTTTAAAATTTCTCATTATTCAAACAAGGTCCTGGCTTACGCTTGGTCCAGTTTCTTCCCTTCCTGGCATCGAGGAAGCCTGCATTTCCTGGTTAGTTGTCTTCTGCACCCACCCTCCGCTCAGAAAGAATAGTTCAGGGATGGTGAGTGGCAACTTGAAGTCCAATAGCTGTGGGTTGGAAACCTGCCACTGACAGCCGGAAACTGCACGTCCTTGGAAAAGTCAGGTACCTTCTCTGAGTCTCTCAAAGTCCTGAGAGGTAAAACAGGGGAAATCACCTCCTTGCTTGGTGATTCCGACGTGTAAATAAAATCACAGATGGAAACTTGGGAGTACACTCCCTGGCTCATATTAGGTTTTCAATGACTGTTGCGTGTTCTTAATCAAACTTTTCAAATGGGGGTGACCATCGTCCAACTCAGGGTTTTTTGGGGTTTGTTTGTTTGCTTTAGAATGAAAATTAGTAAACATCAGGATGACAAGCATAAATCAGGACTGTCCTTTACATGCCAGGCCATCGATCACCATTCTTCAAGGAGGTCTGATCTCCACTTCGAATGTCTGCATGAAGTGAGAGCTTCACCGTTAGTTTATCTTTGCCAGTCATCTGGACAGAAGTTTCACCTGACCATCTGCATTTATAATTTTGTTTCTTTTCACTTGACTAGCCTTCTTCTATAAATTGTCATTCGTTTCTGGTTTTACAGATATTTCTTGAGCTAACCTTTGCTAAAATACATTGTTATTTCTACTTTACCCTAATAACTCTGATTTAATATATTTGATATACTCATATACAAAGTGACGTATCCCAACTCTAACAATTTTGAATAAGATACAAAGACGATAATAACGAATTTATACCAAAGAAGTAAAGTTATGTGTGTAATTTGTACTCAATGTGTATATATCTGTGTCCACACCAGTAGATCTCCAGAGTGAAAATACACATGTATACTGACCATATGTATAGATACACGTGTGAGTTCTCACTCAGCTCCACCTGCACTTTTAGGGCTCCCTGACCTAGCCTCATGCTGCCCATCATTCATAACACTTTTGCCATATAACATCTTTGTTAAGATTTTGAACTACTATATCTTTCTTTTCCTTTCTCGAACTATACATTACCTTTCTGGTGTCCTGTGCTAGGGCCCTCCAGGGCGACTAATCATATTCACTCAGGATCCGATGTAGCTGGACCAAGGCGTTTGCATATGATAATATTTTATGCGTTAATATTATTACTGTTACCTGATATGTTAATATTATGTATTAGTTTTATTTCCTATTGAAATTGGCATATATTAATTTAAAAGTATATCCATAGGTGGTCAATAATTTATTTTAGTGTGTTACCCCTCCAAGAAAAACTCTTCATTTCAACTCAGACTTTCAGACTTCTGTCAAGTGCAAAGAAATATGAGGGGAGGTTCTGTCCACGTGGAAGTCCAATTGGGTGAGTTGCCCCTCGACTCACTTCGTAAAGGAAATTGCCTCGCCTGCCTCTTACAAGCAGACCTCAGAGATATTGTGGGTTTGGTTCCAGACCAGCGCAGTAAAGCAAATATCACAATAAAGCAAGTCACACGAATTTAATGTTTCCCAGTGTGTATAAAATTTATGTCTACACTATACTGTAGTCTTTAGTGTGCAATGGCATTATGTCTTAAAAAACAATGTACATACCTTCTGTAAAAAATAATGCTGTTGGGGACTTCCCTGGAGGTCCAGTGGTTAAGATTCCACGCCCCCAATTCAGGGGGCACAGATTCGATCCCTGGTTGGGGAACTAAGATCCCGCATGCTGCATGGTGCAGCCAATAAATAAATGAATAATGCTGTTGGAAAAATGGTGCTGATAGACTTGCTCAGTGCAGGGTTGCCACAAACCTTCATTTTGTAAAAAAAAAAACACCAATACTCAATGTCTGCAAAGCACGATGAAGTGAAGTGCGATCAAACGAGGTATGCCTGTGTTGCCTTTCTTGGTTCTCAACAGATGTGGCTTTAGAGGGTGTAGTTCCGGTTGCCCGCGGCTGAGAGAAGGGCACCGGCACTGAGTGTCCAGGGTGGGAGGCTTTAGATGTACAGCAAAGCCTGACTGTCCTGCACGAGTTTTCAACGTCTCCCGTGACTGTATTTTATGTAGAAACACAAAGTGTTTTTTAACCATTTTAAGAAATGGGCTGAATTTCCCAGGAATGAAACTGTAAATTAGGGGAGATGATAGTTTGTTTTGCTGAGCACATCGTAAAGAGTTGTTCACCATCTTTGAAAGTGGCATCATCAAAGGCAATGCTGCTTATGGCTTTTTGATCACTGATGTGTCGTCCTCTTATCAGCCAGAATCTGTGGCGATTGTATTTATGGTCATTTTATGTGTATATATAAACACACTGTTAGTCCTTATTTTAAATGTTTGAATAAAAAAGAAATCATTTTAACAATCTTCAGTAGAGGTAGCGTCAGAGTCCGGTCAGGAGAGAGAAATGACAACAGATATTTGAACAGAGAAACTTTAAAGCATTCTTACTAAAAAGCTGTCAGCTGGTAACTTAAAAGGTTAAAAAGAAATGCTAAGGTACCCTGGAAATAGCAGCTTAAGGAAGCAGCCACCACCACTAGGGAACAAAGGGAAAAACGTAGAAACTTCGAGGCAAGACCCTGTGAAGCCCAAACTCAGACCTCTAGGGAGAAGGGTGGCGGGACTGGTGCTGGTGTTTCTGAGCTCAGAGGAGGGGTCATGAAACTGGGATCCAGACCTCTGATGAAGGAACGATGGCTGGCTGGTGTCTGAGGGAAGTGGGTCCGTGAAGCTGCTTCTCTAAGTGTGGACAAATCCACAAACTGTGTTCAGGTTCCACCAAGGAAAGGCTCTGCAGCTGATGACGTATGGCAGGGTGAGGCTCACAGGAGCCCTAGGCAGCCAAGAGGCTCCCCAGTGGGAGATGGGAGGAGCATCTTCCTTCTGCGACTTTCCTCTTCCTTCTCCAGCTTTGAGGTCTCCAGTGCGCCTAGAGGCAGATCCCAACGGGGAGAAACTTGGCCAAGCAGAGATGGGGTTTGGGGACCCAGCAACACAAAGCAGAACTTGGGATCGAATAAGTTTGGAACTGAGAGACAATGAATTAGTAAGTGGTACACTTGGCGATTGTCTTACATCTCCTGAATACAAACTTGCTAATTATAATCATGTCTTTTAGTATAGTTATACCTAGGCATTTGTGTATTATAATACATTAAATGTATTTAAATACACATATACATATTATAATATATGTAATATACATAAATATAAATACATATAGTGTATGTTTTGGGTTGGCCAAAAAATTCGTTTGGGTTTTTCCATACGATGTTATGGAAAACCCTAACGAACTTTTTGGCTAACCCAATATTTGTTTCCTGTTCTTTTATATTACATAATCCTATTACATTGATTTAAATTGTGTTTAGAGAGAAATAATAATTTCATTTCAGGAGAGCAAAGGAGACATTATAAAATATTTGTTACAAAAAGTGGGTATTGAGTCTCCTAGTATTAAGACCCCCTGTCTTGGTTTGATGCTATAATATCCATTTGGACTCTAGACTGTCAGCTTCTCGCCAGCTCAGCGTGACAGGCCATCTACTCTCAGCTACAAGGCTTGTGTAGGAAAAGGACCTCATGTGCTTTTACGTTCTGACCACACTGCAGACACCCTCTCATAGTTGGCATCCGTGGATCTTTTTTTTTGGAATGGGCATGCTGTAATGGAGATGTGAATCCCAGCCATCATTCTGGTTGTCCCCAGGTTTTTAGGGCTACTTCTAAGGGTCGTGAAGGCACACGTGGGGAGTGACATTCTCTACCACTGCCACCTCGGCCAGTGGCAGAATTTTGAGTGCCCATCGCAGTCAGGGCCTGGGCTTTTTATGAAAATTATATTCAAAAACAATGGTTACCAGTTGTTGAGCTTCTGCAGCAGTTGGTGACTCTGTTAGGGGTTATAAGCACAATGTTATCTACCCACAACCATTTCTAAGTAGTAAATATTATCCCCATTTTATAGATGTGGTCATTGATGCAGAGACCTTGGGACTTTCCTAAGACAACCCAGCTCCATTCCATTTTGTACAACTTATAACTTCCTTTCACTCTGCTTCCCTGTAGCAACGCATGATACAAACTCATTATTTGTGAGAGGTTATTTTTGCAAACAGTACAATTACTTGACAGATTAATTGACACTAATTAACTGAAAGAGTCAATAAATTCATAATATAAATGCCTGATACATAGTAGAGTCTCAGTAAATATCTGTTGTATATATATGAGTATATATATATTGTTAAAACATGTTTGTTGTAATGATAATATTCAAATTGATCAAATTGATCAAATGATCAAATTGATCCATTTTGACCTTGAGCGCATCATCTATCCAGTTTTTCTAAAAGGCCAGATGTGCATAATAAAGCCAATTACCCAACAGTAGAAAATGATTTTTTTTTAAGAGGGTCTCCTTGTCATTTGAGCTTCAGGCAAATGGAATTTCAAAACACAAGAGAAAAAGAGACAACGCCCTGCCAATGACAGTTATTCCCAGAGAGTTTCCAAGTATAAAATCTTGGACACAAAATAAAGAGTACTTTCACATCTATATAGTGCAGAAAAGAGTTGCTTTGAAGACAAAGCCAGTAATTAAAATGAACAGAAGCATTTATGTGATTGATAAATCTCTTGTCTCAGCCACTCAGGAAATCAGACTTATCAAAACTACCATCGTTTTCTGTTTCTTTTTTAAGCTTCAGTGAAGCAGAATCATTTTTGAAGACTTGATGTCATGATGAACATTTTGTTCATAGCCACCTTACATAATACTGAACATAGTTGTAGATAGAGAGGACTTTTGTAATCGAATACCAAATATAGACTTCCTTGAAAGTAAAGCTTGGGGAAAATGTGGAACGCTTAGGCAGTAACACTTACCAGAATCGCACTCTTCTGGCTGGCTGGTAAAATCAGCTAACCGCTAAAAATACTAGCATCAGTTTTCAAAACATTTTATCCAGATGTATTAATGTTCCTTCCGATTGCGTTGCACGGCATGAAAGGAAGCACATCTTGCTGAAATAGGCACTTATTTTATTTGAGCTTGGCTTTCCTCTGACCAAAATATCAGATATTAGGTTGAATGTCTGCCACTGCCCTCTTCTGGATAAAATATAATACATTTACAGAGATGATCTACCTTTTTCACCTCTGGGCTAAACAATTTCTCCTTCAACTTTGAGAAGGGAAACAAATGATAATAGAAATACAATTTGGTTTTGTTGTGACCATAAAGGATGCACTATACTCACTGCATTCCAGCGAACGTGAACAAATATTTAAAATATATTACCTTGGTACTCAATTAGTTTTCCCTACAGTCTTGAAAACGTCACTCTAAAATTAAGATTGTATTCTGAATTCTGTATCTATTTAGGCAGATATATTTATCTTTTACAAATATTTTCAATAGTTAGAGTTGAAAGAGGTTTGACCATTAATGTTTTATGGAGGCAAAATCTTGACATCATTGTGACTTGGGTCCAAATTCTTGTTAGAGCTTCAGTTTCCTAAGCTGGAACTATAAATCAAAAAACATATACTTTATTTGATAATTGTGAAAATTAAATGAGCTTATGCATGAAGCGCTTATCTTTGTACCTGACCTATGGTATTTTCTAAATACAGTATCTGCTATGATAAGAGTTTTATGACATTCTCTTAGTTTTTGCTTTTCTGTAAATCTTTTGATTTCTCCATCGAATCTGAATGAGACCCTTGCTGGGTAGAGTAATCTTGGTTGTAGGTTCTTCCCTTTCAACACTTTAAATATATCCTGCCACTCCCTTCTGGCCTGCAGAGTTTCTGCTGAAAAAATCAGCTGACGACCTTATAGGGATTCCCTTGTATGTTATTTTTTGCTTTTCCCTTGCTGCTTTTAGTATTTTTTCTTTGAATTTAATTTTTGCTAGTTTGATTAATATGTGTCTTGGCATGTTTCTCCTTGGGTTTATACTGTATGGGACTCTCTGCACTTCCTGGACTTGGGTGGCTATTTCCTTTCCCATGTTAGGGAAGTTTTCGACTACAATCTCTTCAAATATTTTCTCAGACCCTTTCTTTTTCTCTTCTTCTTCTGGGACCCCTGTAATTCAAATGTTGGCGCATTTAGTGTTGTCCCAGAGGTCTCTGAGACTGTCTTCAGTTCTTTTCATTCTTTTTTCTTTATTCTGTTCCTTGGCAGTTATTTCCACTATTCTATCTTCCAGCTCACTTATTCGTGCTTCTGCCTCATTTATTCTGCTATTGATTCCTTCTAGTGTATTTTTCATTTCAGTTATTGTGTTGTTTATCACTGTTTGTTCGTTCTTTAGTTCTTCCAGGTCCTTGTTAAACATTTCTTGTATTTTCTCGATCCGTGCCTCCATTCTGTTTCCAAGATTTTGGATCATCTTTACTATCATTACACTGAGTTCTTTTTCAGGTAGTTTGCCTATTTCCTCTTCATTTATTTGGTCTTGTAGGTTTTCACCTTGCTCCTTTGTCTGTAACATATTTTTTTGTTGTCTCATTTTTTTTGATGGTTGAGGCTGTGTTCCTATCTTGCTGGTTGTTTGGCCTGAGGCGTCCAGCACTGGAGTTTGCAGGCGTTTGGGTGGAGCCGGGTAATGATGCTGAGATGAGGACCTCTGGGAGAGCCTTTATTAAAACACAGCATTTCTAACACTTGATAAAATATCAGGAGAAACTTAGTCTCTGGCTCATTTCAGGTTGACAGTTGAGTCAAGCTGTTATTATATATACAAATTACGTGTTAGCTGCGTGCTCTGGAGAAATGAACCCAAACAAGAATGGAAAACAAACCCACTTACTAAAGTGTGACTTTGGGCATGTGGCCCATTCCTTCTGTGCCTTAGTACCTCTTTATGTAAAATGGGAACACTAGTTTCAAATTCATATGTTAGATGTGAATATTAGTGAGAGATCTAATACAGAGTAAGTGTTCAGTGTACGTTAATTCTCCATATTATTTTTACACACATGTGGAGAAGTAGCAAAGCCATGGGCTTTGAAATCAAACATCTGTATAAATATCATCTTCTATACTTGTCTCTGAAATTGACATTTCCATCCATAAGATGGTTGTCGTGAGTATTAAAAGAGTTGTGTGCAAAATGCTTAGTGTGTGTAGTGTCTGATGCAGAGAAGGTGCAGAGCATATAAAAAAACAACTTTTAATACCATTTTTGCCTACCACCTGCTTTGTGCCAGACCCTGTGTTCGGAGCTAAAATCTCTAATTCTCACTAGGTCCAGGCAAGGTAGTCATGAGGAAACCTTGCTCAGGTCTCACTGCTAGGAAGCCCTTAAATTGCATTAATTCTTCTCTTCTTTTCCTTCTTTGATGTTTCACCTACACTGGGCTGCATACTATTTCCGGTTGCACAGATTTTCACACCTTAGGGCCCACCAGTGTATATCATTTCCAAAAATGCATAATGATGTTTTCCAACTCCAGTCCCATCAACTTGAACCACTCCTGTGGCCTAGTTCATGAGCCACCTAATCTGATGAACTAAATTATGGCAGGGTTGTTTTTGGGTCTGTGTGCTCCTCCCCCAGAAATGACACATTTGCCTCCTAAAGTCTGGCTCCTTTGGCCTCAGATCCTACAAGTCAGGCTCATAGAGGAACTTTCAGATAGCAAGAAGGTCAGCCATGGAAGTCTTTGGGGAGTGTTGTGACTCCAAATTTACCCCACATCATCAGACCAACCCCTGTCTAAGCTGCCTTGACTCACCCTGTGTAACTCTGCAGAGTTTCAAAAGCTTAACACACAGCTTCATGTATGTTAACCCATCTTCAAAGGTAGTTACAATTGCATGTGTTGAATTTCAATCAAAGTAGGTAGATTATCTGGGCCTGGAATCAGAATGGGAGGAAAGTAAAAGAATGAATTTATTATCTGATATACAGCAGTCTTCGCATATGTGAATTCTGAGATTTAAAAAAAAAAGATACATATATATCTCCTTGTTTTTTGTTGTTGTTGCTGTTGATTTTTAATTTTCTTGAGAAAGTCACTTACATTCTCATGTGTAAAATGACGAGATTTGATGAAATAAGGTGTGCAGTACCACTCAATTCTAAAAGTCTATATTTAATTTGAATTGAAATTAACTAGCAAATTGCATTTAAAGTTGAGATCAACCACTGCTCATGAAAATTGGGTTTAAGAAAAGCATTGTCTTTAGTTTTTAGTCAAGACTTGTCATTCAGCACAGCTCCACATTCAGAGCCCTTCTAACTATTGATTAATCTCTACATGGGTTTGCAAAATAGTAACCTGTCCTTTTGCCTGCTTTAGGGACCTTGGATAATAAACACATACTAAACAACAATTTATGTTTAGCCACAATTTAATGGGTCTGGGAAAATATCAGAAGCTTGATTGTCAAGACAGCTACTAAAACAAAATTCCAGGAGTAGAAATTAAAGATACTTTCTTATCTCTTCTTTATCTTGTCTTCAGCTTTTCCTTTATACATGAGGTAGAGTGATTTTCCTTTCAATATTTTCAGCTTACATCTGCATTAAGATTCAGTTGAGGAAATTCTGTTTTAGCACCTCTGACCTTCCAATACCAAAGAACAAGTAGGGTGATTGGTTTTACTGCACAGGTCTCTGGGTACCCAAGCTTTTCATCCTACCAGAGGACATTTATTCTCACCTTAATCAAAATAAATTACTAACTCCCTAGGATTATATATTGTCAGAGTGAACTCAGTTTTATTGTTCTGGATATCAAATCAGGAAATTGCCCATGTCTTACATTCCTAAATAGTGTCGCAGTCACTGTTTATTCCATCAGAGTTCTTCCCTTGATAATTAATCAGAAAATGGAGTGTCATCACCTTCATTTTTTCTAACAGAAACAGTAGTGTTGTTTAGAAAAATAACATAAAATTGTAAGTTGCAAAACTTAGATCAGATAATTTCTCCAGCCCTTATCGGTTGAAGGATTATGGACAAATGAACTTTCATTTAAGGATTGTTTTCGGATTAAATAAATTTGGGTTAAGTATGGTGCTTGGTACATACCAAGAGGTTGATAAATTGTTCTACCTTACCAGACCATACACCGCACACACACACACACACACCCCATACACATACACACACAGGGAGTGGGGGAAAAGAAAAAGAGAAAGAAAGAGAAACTTAGCCTTAATTAAAATAGAATTGAATTGGTAAAAAAATGTATACAAAGTGCATGGCAGAGTGTGCAGAGGAAAGATGGTGAGGGTTAAGGCCAATTATACTACTTTTTAACTTCTTTTGTTTCATTTTGCTTTGTTTCATATTTGGTCAATGGTATTTCCTACGAAAATTTCAAGTACAGTAAAAGGATAAATGTTGGGAATTTGGGGGGAACTTTCCACTTAAAGAATAAAGACCAGAAACTGTGATAGTAGGAGACATTGGGAATCAATATTAATGAATGTTTTGGGGGGAGCCATTTCTGCCAGTGTAGCTCTTTGTGGTTGGGACTGTCATAATCACTCCACTTAAAGGCAATCCATCCAGCATGTTAATGAGAAAATTCACACCTGCACAGGGTGGCTCTCCTGCAAAATGCATTCCTCTTGTGCTGATTTTGATTGTAAGTTGTCTGGGGAATACATCTTCAAAGCCCTTCCTGTTGCCTTTTTTTTTTTTTTTTTTTTTTTTAGTGTGATTGCTTCAAAAACTTCCTGCTTCCTTTGACTATATATAATTCATACCATTATTATAATGATATTTACCCCTAAGTATCTGAGCCAGCCTTAATTTTATGCCTTATCTTGAAATGGTCAGCAAGTAATACAAATCATTTTAATTACTAGTCTATAATTTTTTTCTCCCTGGATGTCTATTAGAAAATGAAAAGAAAGTATGTAATTAAAAATGCCTTGTTAGTAGGAAAGTTAAATGGAAGAAAGAAAAAAAAAGTTCATTCGTTGATTTTTTTTCAACAAACACTTACTGACAACTCACTCTTTTTTTATTGAAGTATATTTGATTTACAATGTTTCAGGTGTACAGCAAAGTGATTCAGCTATACATTTATATACATATATATATTCTTTTTCAGATTCTTTTCCATTAAAGGTTATTACAAGATATTAAATATAGTTCCCTGAGCTATACAGTAGGTCCTTGTTGTTTATCTATTTTACATATAGTAGTGTGTATCTGTTAAACACAAATTCCCAATTTATTTCTCTCCCCGTCCCCTTTGGTAACCATAAGTTTGTTTTCTGTGTCTGTGATACTGACAACTAATCCTTGATGCTGGGATATGCCTGTGAATCAAAACAGACCAGAACACCCTATCAACATAGAGTTTATTATATTCTAGTGGAAGAAGAACGATCACAATAAATAAGAAAAATATAGAGTATATGTTAAAAGACGAGTGCAGAGGAAAGAAATGTAGCAGAGCAAGGGGTCACAGACATAATGAGTGGGGATGTTGCAATTTGCAGTAGGGTGAGCCTCATTGGGAGAATGATATTGAGCAAACGTTTGGAGGCCATGGGAGGGTTCATCTTGTGGGCAGGAGGAAAGAGCATTCCAGGATGAGAGAACGCCCTGAGCAAAGGTTTCAAGTTGGAGCATAAGTTATACAAAAAATGAGGCCAGTTACTACAGTAGAGAGGGATGGAGAACTAGATGAGCTCTGAGATGTAAGAGAGACTAATCTCAAGGCCGTTAGAGGAATTGGCTTTTACCTGGACTGAAATGGAAAACTAATTTTTCTATTTCATGGTTTTGAACAGAGGAATGACAATCTCCCTAACTGTTAAAAGACTTCAGGGTTGAGAATAGACTAACGGAGAACAAGTTGGAAATAAGAGGCATTTTCAGTAATCCAGACGAAAGATGATGGAAGCTGGGACCAGAGCGATTGCAATGGGGGTGATGTCAAGTAGCCCTGATATATTTGAAGGTAGAGTGGACAAAATTTGCTGATGAATTAGGTGTTGCACTGAGAGTAGAAAAGCATCAAGGAGGAATCCAAGTTTCTTCAACAGATGGAAGGTTAATGAAACTGGATAAAGGAACCAAGTCAAGTGATTTTATGGGAAAATGGGTTCATTTAAATTATGACATAAGTTGCTGAAGTCTATTCTAAGAGATTAACCAGGAGTTTGAGTTTAGAGTATGTTACTTTTCATTCAAGGCACAAGAATTTATGCATCAGTATTCATGTTTAATATTGACCTCACTTAAATGTTTTCCCATCTCTCTGAGCTTTGGATTGAACAGGGTTCAAAGTCCATCATTTAAGTGGCCATTTATCCATTTTTATTGCTGTTGTTGGTTTTCTGGTTGTGACTCCTGTTCCTGAAACTAATGAGTACCAGCATTTGGGAAGATGGATTAGAGGCATTTGGCAAATGCCAGTTCTATTTTGTCCCTTAACACGGCTCTCTCTTCTATAATGAACACAAGCTAACAAGAGAAGACATGGCTTCAGGATTTTTTAGTTAAGACTAAGGAATAGCTCTGAGGAAGGCTTTCTGAATTCCAGCTGAACTGAAGCATAACTATGTAGGTTTTTCCTTATAAGTCCATTTTATGAGGTGAAGCATTTCACAGTAATCTTTCACATTTATCTGCACTGTGATCTCTTTAGGGTGCTGTTGACACAACGTTATGGTCTTAATTTGGATTCTTCCTTTTCCGTTTTGGATTCACACCATAAATTTCTTGGTGGTAATTTTAAATGTAGTCCCTGTATAGTAATAACAGAATGGGTAAATTTAATATCTTGATATGGAATTTTTGGTTTCTCTGTTTTGTTTGCTTAAACAGTTATAGCTCATTTAAAAAATAATTGTTATTTTCAGGATTACAGTTGCAATAATATACTGCTGTATACATATGATTCCATTTATAGATACTAAATCTGAAACATTATAAGTTTACACTTGGAAACTCATTTTAGTTTTGCTTTTACAAGTTTTACCATTCATGTTTGCAATTAATACATAAGTCTGTATAACACTACCTCAGAGTTTTGGCACATTTTAGCAATCATATATTATCCTTAGACTTAGGGAGTTTGTAGTTTCACATGGAAGGCAAAGGCATGTATTCATAGTAATGTAAATAAGTTAAAAATCTATAAGATACTTATATGATTGCTATGTATGAGTGTCACAATCACAAAAATTAGAACATGAGTATATTCAAAATAATAATTAGGTCATAATGAAGGCACAAAAGGATAAAAAGTTGCATGTGGTTAAAAATCAAGAAAGATGGTAGAAAATATTGCTGATAATATTTCAACAAATGTCAGTGAGATTCTTGGGATGAGCAGTCACACAGAGCCGAAAATGTGGAATTGAAATGAGCAACCCATCACACCCTGAGTTGAAGGCAAAGTAAAATGTAAAATGTCTTGGGGATTACTTGATATTTCAGTTCTCCCTCACTGGTTGATGACTGAACTCTGTAATTAGAGTTTTATTGCTTTACCTGAAGCCTTTGGTACATACCTAAACGTGCGAGGTCTCTACTAAGAGCTTCAAAGAATCTGTGGACCTCCAAAGGTACCAAAAAGCAAGATGAAGCAATTCTCTCTTTTGCCTGGTTAAGGGTCGTGCTTTGGCCGAGTGATGGGAAAGAGAAACAACGACTTGACTTTCGCCAGATAGCATGAGGTGCCTTTTTTATCCTCATAAACATTAATTCAGCTTTTAAAATTTTTTTACAAGAGTTCCCATTTTGCCTCCTGCTATTCAGTCTTCTCTATGAAATGTTTTTAATGGTCCTGGAAAATGAGGAGAAGGTTTCAGGCAGAATAAATTCATCAGAGCATCCTCAGCCAAAGGAATGGGCCTTGGAGCTGGAAGGACAGTCAGGTCCTTTTCGACCTTGGTTGCCTAGTGACTTCCCCTGGGTGGTCTCCTGGTGCTCTCTGCTTTCCTAGATTTCTGCTGAGAAGCAACTTTTATTTGGTCTTCAACTTGATGGTACAATATGATATATCTAGTAAATGAACTTCTATAAACTGTGGGTAAATTAGATCATTACCTATAGGATATGATGAACTCTTCTGGAACCAAGCCCATTCCCCATTCTGCTGTTTCTATACTGAGAATTAGCTCTAGAGGGAGGGAAAGAGGCCATGTAGACAAAACACCAACATTTATCCTTTTAGGTCTTAATCATTTATAACACTTTTAAAAATAGCTTAGTCTTCCCAAACATCCTAAGCATTTGGAATGTAGATCATTGATTTTTGGAAGGAGTTGGGGTAGAGAACTGAGAGAGTGATGTTTAAATTCGCCAGTCTTGAAAGAGAAGGAAATGGCTCGTAGGGGAACCAGCAGTCAGAGGCTGACGAGGCATATTTAGAGGAACTGAGGACGGTCCCAGCAGACTTGTCTAAAAGGCTTGCCTAAGACGTCGGCAGCGCCAACACTGGGAGCCCCCCCCCCCCGAGTTCTCATTCTCACCTCGGTTGGTCCTTGGTTCTTTCAGCAAAGTCTATGGACACTTCTTCAGAATGGACCCCAATGTGACAACTTCTCACCCTCTCCAGCCCAAGCTGCCATCTCCATCCTCTCCTGGATTATTACAAGAGCTTTCTAACTGGTCTGTCTGTCACCCTTGTCCTTCCACAGTCTATTCTCTGTCCAGAAACCAGGTGGAGCCTAGTAAAACCCAGCTCACATGGCATCACACCTCAGCTCAAAACACTCCAATGGCTTCCCAAATCAGTAAGAGTAAGAGCCGAAGTCCCTATGGCCAGCTCTCCACCCCACGCACAGCTTAGCTGAGTCTGTCTCCTAGCCTCCCGCCTCTTGCTTGCTATGTGCCAGTTATCATGACCTTCTGGTCATTTCTCATACATGCCAGGCAAGTCACCCCTTACTGATCCTGCTTTCAGACTGTTTTCCTCCCAGCTAGCTATGGATTTCTTCTAGCGCATCCTTCAGGTCTCTGTTCAAAGGCCACCTCCTCAATGAAGTTTGCCCTGGCACTCTATAGCAATGTCTCCTTTCTTATCACCTCCTGACACATTGTATATTGGCATGTTACATGTTGACTTATTAAACATGTTTAGACTTATATATGTGACAAGTGTAATATAACTGTAAAAACAATCTAGATCTAGTGATAGATCATCCATTTCTCACCTGGAGAATGTAAGCTCCACGGGGATAGACTGTTTATCTGTTTTGATCACTGCTGTGATCAAATAATAATTATTTATTGTTTGAACAATAACTATTTATTGATTAGACCAACAAATAACTCTTATCTTTAATACAAGTTCCTCTAGGAAAGAAAACATGCTAATCCCCTCTTTCTGTGGCACCTTGAAAGTTCAGACTTCGTTTCATTTCATACCATAGAAAAAACAGTGAATTTTGAAAGACACTAAGTAAGTGCCGAGAAAGGAAGAATTTAACAGAAAAGAGAACATAAGACCGGAGTCAGTGACAGAGTCCCTGTATGTCTCTGGGGAAGGGACACTAAGGTGAGCTACCCAAGCGCTCTCCGGGTGACTGTCAGCAAAGATGTCAGGGCAGGAGAGGGGCAGGAACAACTCTGGCCATTACTCGGATCCAGTGGTGTCCAGAGAACCACTGAGCCTCTCAGGTCTCCTTCCTAACTATCTCTGTAGCCTTTTCTGTTCTCTCCGTTCTCACTGTCTGCATGATCTCTTGTCTGGATTCTAACCACCAGGCTTCCTAGACTTCAGTGTCGCCTCTTCTTTCTCATCCCCATGGTTGGAGAACTCTGAAAGGTGGATGTATCATGTCCTTGCTTACAACTCTGTAACAGCCCCTCCCCACTGATCTGAGAATAAAGTTTAAGCTCTTAATACATTGCATAGGTGTTTGCAACTTCATGGCTCTCCATCCTTACAGCTTTTAACACTCGTTGGCTGGACCACATTCTCTCAGACCACTGGGCCTTCAGGGACACTGATCTCTCTGCAGCCTGAAATCTTTCTTTCTCTGTAAGACTGCATCCATCTGTTCATCTCCCATATCTCAGTCTGGATGAGACACTTGTCCTGATACCTGCTTAGCTGAGCTAGATGTCTCTGTAAGGGTCCAGTAGGCTCCTGCTTTACAGTACAGATTGCACATATCACCTGGTGTTAGAATTCCATGTTTACATACTGGTGTCTCCTCTGGACTATACATTTCTTGAAGGTGTAGAGAAATTTGCTTTGTCTACAGTTGTGTTTTCAGTGCCTGACACGATGCCTGCCACATCTCAGGTATTCAAGATTTGAATGATGGTTTAGTCTCCCCAGATGTCGATATCTGGGAGTCACAGTCTAGGGGAATGTTCCCCAGGTAGGGAGTTAGGTGGAGAAGATAACACACGTTCCCCCTAACAAATGTGTGGAACTATATAGAGACTAGCCCTTTGGTAGCGGCCCTCTCTTCTCTGGGGAAACTTTGTCTTGGACCTTGCTGGGGGAGCAGAGAGACAATGATAGAAATAGCCGCCCTGCCTTTGGGGATGATTCCCACCAGGGTCTTTCTTCGGCTCCAGGAAATCCTCCATGCCCTTCAGATCAAGGACTCAGTAGAGATGGTGTATCACTCATGCTCTGAACAGGGAACAGAAACCTGCTCAGCTGGGACTTTAAAGCTCAGTGATGAAGATCCTGACTGCAGGGATGTGGGCAGTATTGAGGAAACACCCTGAAAGCAGCCAAGCGAAGACCCTTTATGCCATAGGCCTGAGCACTGGCATTCCCAGAGGCTGGAGAGAGCTGGATCTGTGCGGAGGGTCGACCCTGTAGAAACAGGAGCCTTGGAGGAAAGCAGCCACTGCCGAATCCACAGCCAGGAGAGAGCAGCGGAAGAATTACGCCAGTCTCTCCCTCCTACTGTCTGGTCTCCTTCAACTGTCTACCGTTGGCCAAACCCAACTAGCAGTCAGAGGGCAAGGAATCCCGGGTGCTGCAACCCATGGGGCTCTCTCCACAGCCCACATGGGCATAGAACAGAGCAGAAAGACTAGAGACGGATGAGTGTGGGCAGACGGAGAGCCAGCACAGTCAACTTGGCTGTTCATTCTCGGCTCCGTGCTCTGCAGCCCAGAGGGAAGATTCTCTGGCGTGATCAGGCACGCCACGTTCTGACTTGTCTAGCAGAACAGCTTGAGCATCGTTTTCTGAGTGTCTAGTTCCCAGAGGCCTTTGCCTCTGCCCCTTGTCCTCGGTACCCTCCCGCACCGCCATCCCTGTTAAGAGCCATGACTGAAGCACAGCCCCAGTTTTTCGCACGTGTCATGGTCCAGCTCTACTTGCAAAGTGCAGCTGATTCATGTGAAGGGAGCCTGGTCCTGTGCCCTGCTGACCAGGGGTCATGCTCTGAGAGGCTGGGTCTTCAGCCCACCCTCTAGACCGCTCAGTACTTTTGCAGGGGCTGGAGATGAGCAAGGAGTTGATATGGTCTCAGATACATTCCTTACCGCTGCTTCCTACAACACCAAGAGCTCCATCTACAGGGAAGCCGAGTATACCCGGTGGAAATCAGACCTGAGCTTTTTTCTGGAGTTCTAAGAACCAGTGATTTTTTTTTTTTTTCGTTGAAGTATAGTTGATTTATAATATTGTGTTAGTTTCAGGTGTACTGCAAAGTGATTCGGTTATACATACATACATATATATGTATATATCTATATTCTTTTTAAAAATTCTTCTCCATTATAGTTTATTATAAGATATTGAGTATAGTTTCCTATGCTATACAGTAAATCCTTGTTGTTTATCTGTTTTATATATAGTAGCATGTATCTGTTAATCCCATACTCCCAATTTATCCCCCTCCCTTCCCCTTTGGTAACCACAACTTTGTTTTCTATGTGTGTGAGTCTGTTTCTCTTTTGTAAATAAGTACATTTGTACTATTGGATTTTGGTCACCATCAAGACCCTCTGCAAGTCTTGGAGATGCCACCTTGATGGGGCTGGCAGGATGCAATTTGCGAATACTTACACTAAAAATTATTCATTGTTTATCTAAAATCCACATTTTACTGGGTGTCCTGTATTTTATCTGGCCACCCTACTTGGGTGGACTTATCACACACCGTGAGTACACTTAGGCCTTCCAGCCAAGAGAGAGGCAAAAAATGAAGTGGTACCAGGCGCCTTGCGTAACACTTTGTAGTGCTTCAGAGTTTCTATCATCACATGACAGGCTACACAGCCAGCAGGGGTGGAGCTGCACAGGAGGACCTCAGTCTTCCTCCTTCCCCACCACTGAAACTTACAGAACTTCCTAATGTGTGACTTGCGGGAAGAAGGTTGTAATTGTCAGATTTGTGGCTGTATTGTCAAAACTGCATGGAATCAGCTGCATACATTTTGAAACATAAGTTACAATTATGTATGTTCTCTAATAGGGTGAAAAATTGCAACTTGCTTTCAAGGGATACAATAAAACCATTGAAAAACTGTAAGTGCTACCATGTCTAATAAATTGGTGGCCACCCCCTAAGGTAATTTTAGTCATGCAGCATTCACGTGCCACATTCGTCAGACCCCAGCAGACACTCCCCGCCACCTGCCCCAGAAAGCTAAGTATCAAGGAGCAGGGAAGTTGTTTGTACCTGGAAATTTATCCAACCTAGGACTTGGCAGCCTCTAAACTGCCACTGTTAGAGGATGTGCATTGAGATGCTTTTATGTGACACAAACACGCACTGGCACACACACACACACACACACAGCACATAACATGGCCATGCAAACACACACATACACACACACACACACACGCACACACACGAGCCTGAGGCTCCCCGAGGCTGGCTTGGGCACCTGTGGGCAGGGCTGTGACAGTTCCATGAAGCTTCCTCAGAGGGGCCCTCTACCCTATTCAGAGCATCACATGCGGTTTGGACTTCGGGGCCCCTCTTGCAGAGAGTGTGACCCACATCTTCTCTGTGAAGTTTCCCCAGTGGCTGATGAAAAGGAAAGAAACCCCTTTTCAGGGACTCGGATAGTGAGTACAAGTAGCTACCTGAAAACTTACATTCTACTCGAAAAATGTGCATGGATTATACTTTACAATATATCCATTTCCATATGACTCTAAAATATCTTAAAATAATTTATATCTCAGGAAAGTCACACGCTGGAAAGTGGTCCCAAAGTTTATCTTCTGGCTTCCCATGTGGCTTCCACTTTCTAAGCCCTGATCTGGACCAACACACCTGGACCAAGAACAGAGCAGGTGCCTAAGGAGCTCCCGCCCCATCTCCTGGCAGTTCACCAAGGCAAAGGCAGCATATTACATCTGCCAAGGATGTTCTCACCTCTCTGCAGTATCTCAAGCTGTATGATTCATCTCTTTTCGGATACCTTGAAAGTGTTTTCTCTTGGTCATTTTTTTGGACCCTGGAAGTTCTGTTAGTAAGCATCATCCATGGCCAAAGACAAATTTTAAAATGTGCAAAACTGCTTAAAATTACCGTTCCTGCAATCCATTATTTTTTTCCTAAATCAACTCATTCTAAACAGTAGACTTCTTCATGGTGTTGATTTTATTGTCAATAGAATAATTTTGATGGAAGTAAATATTACAAATACACAGAGCTGGATTCATCCATTTTGTTGCACGTATCCGTGGTTTGTGCTCTCTCTCTTATTGCTGTGTGGTTTTCAATGGTATGAACATATCATCATATTGATTTTTTAAATTTGGATTAATTATGTCATAACTGAGACTACTGATTTAGTGATATTTAATTTAGAGACACAGAAGAATGAGCTTTATAACCTAGAACTTGGTGTTAAATATCAATTCTACCCATATTAGGCATTCAGTGAATATTTGTAAAGTGAGTGAGTGAATGAATGAATGAATGAATGAAAAGATCTACCCTACAAAAGAAAAATAGCCTATAATTATGGAAGTTGGGTGTCCTCATCGTAGAATATTTAAGAATACACAAAAAATGTAGAATAAAAACTTCCTAGTAAATCATGACTGAGAGAAAACCATGATGGAGATTTTGAAGTATTTACTTGTATAATTAAAATCATACACTTTTTTCCACTTAACATTTTATTGTGAAGATTTTCCCATTATTCAACTAATTTTGAGAACACTTTGATGGTTGTATACTATTATAACACACGGACTACCAAAAAGAACTTAATTATTATCTTAATAAGTGATTTTTAGTTCTGTAAACCATGTATAAGACCACAATGAACATGCTGTTAGATATAGATATAGATCTGATTATATCCTTAGTAGGAGTTCCTTGATGTGGAATTGTTAAACCAAAGCTATGAAAAAAAAAACTCTGAGACTCTCAATGCCTAATTGCTTTCATAAAAATAACAATTTGCTCTTATCAGTAGGCACTGATCAAACTCCCTGCATATGTACCAGAATAAGATATTAAAATTAAAAAAACTTCTGCCAGTTTTCTATGCCAAAAAATTAAAAATAGAAAGAGGCTGGTATTGATGTTTAATTTGAGGTTTGAATTGGTGAATATCTGAGTTCATGTTTATGAACATTCTTTGCATGTTTTTTCTATAGTGATATGTATCTTATTGATCTTTACTTTTACCTAACAATGGTAGCAAAATTTTCGTATTTGTAGTTTCATCTCTTGATATTTTCACTCTCCATCCTTTTCCTCTGGTTTACACTTAGAATGTGTAATCTAGTTCCACATATATTTACTGATATACCTTTTCTTATTTCTTATTTACATCAGTTTATTTTAACATTTACCTTTTTAACAACTTAGAATTTATTTTTGCAAAAGGCTTGAGGAAAGGCCTCATCTTAACTTTCTTTTTCACTGGTGTTCTTTCAGAAAATGATCTTGGACAAAATGTGTTTCACCCGTTGACTGGTAATTAGGGTTTGGGTTATTCAGAATGTATGAACAATTATGCCATTAATTCAAAAAAGCCTGTTCTGAGAAAATGATGTATCTGCATGCCAAACGACCAGATTACAACTTTATTTCTTTTATTATATTTTATAATGAATTGTTATAAATAAATTATTGAAAGATAATTTCTCATTTTAATATGATCCATATTCATTGCCCAAATTTTAGAACAATACTTTAAATTATTAATCTGCTTTATATGAAAACCACATATGTAGAAAATTTTGAATACAGAAATATAATATAGAAAATAATCCAGAATTTTATCAAATAGATACTTTGCTGTATTTTCTTAGCTTTTTTAAAATTTTAACTTTATTGGTGTATAGTTGAATTACAACTTTGTGTTAGTTTCAGGTGTACAGCAAAGTGATTCAGTTATACGTATGCATATATTCATTCTCTTTTCGATTCTTTTCTCATATAGGTTATCCCAGAATATTGAGTAGAGTTCCCTGTGCCATACAGTAGGTCCTTGTTGGTTATCATAGTTTAAGTTCAACAGTTAATGTGAATTTTTAAACATAGTTAATGCAAGTATAATCAGGTCTTTGATATAGAATATTGTGCAACCAGCGATATCTTCCATTTGGTAGCTATTGCTTCTTCCCAATTAGCATGAAAGACTTAGCCAATTAATGTAAAATTTAAGGAGTCAGTTAAACACCGATTTTAAATGTACTGCAGAAATATCTTGCAATGAAATTGGCAATAGTGTTTCTCTATGCAACTTGGAAAAAGGGGAAATGTGTTTTGTTGGGTGAATTTTGGTTTCTTGACACAGCGTTTCAGTCATGTATACACGTTAGACTCTCTTAGCTAGTACTGGAATAGAACAAAACCTGTGGTTATTTTAACCGTCATCAAAAGTGGTGCTAAGTTCCTCAGGAACTATATGGTAAAGGATGTGGCGTGATGCATGCTCAGTGGTGGAATAGAGAGGAGTGGGTAGAGCACAGGGGCAAACTCAGGAAACCCTGCAAGGCCAAGATTGCTCATGGCCTCAAAATCCACCTGATATCCAAGGGGCAGCTGTTTTGGGATGGGAAGCCACGAAGGGAAAACTCTAATGTGTTTTCACAGTAGAGGTGGAACACTGCTGCCCCTCCAGCTGGACGGAGGCAGTGGATGTATTTCAGCATTTGCATTTCAATGGTGGGGTGTAAAATTTCACGTTTGCCACAGATACTGCTACTTCTGTGGCTTTGCATCAGCCAGTTTGCACATTTATATTACTGGTTTTCCTCTGGTAAGACATTTGCTTTTTGAGACCTCAATTTACAACTTTACTCCCCTATTCCCCAAGTTCTTTGTTACTATTCTGTCATCTGAGGTTTCAGGTGATTTTTTTTCCAGAAGTGTAAATGAGTGATATGTTCCGTTTTTGTTTATCCAAAAATGTCTTTCTAGTTTCCTCACGCAGTAAAGCAACTCGGCTGTGAGTAAAATTAACAGGTCATAAGAGCTTTGCTGCCAAGCTCTGTACAATATCCCTCCATTGTGCTATATTTGTTGACAATGCTGGCAGGATTTGGGGAGGGGGCTATTGTTAATTTTGTTTAAAACTTGTGGAGCCCTGTATACAAATGGCTTTAAAACATTTACACAACTTTTTATACAATTTTAAAGGTTACACTCCATTTACAGTTATTACAAAATATTGACTATATTCCCCGTGTTGTACAATACATCCTTGTAGCCTGTCCTACACCCAGTAGTTTATACCTCCCACTCTCCACCCCTGTATTGCCTCTCTCCCCTCTCCCCGCTGGTAACCACTGATTTGTTCTCTTTATCTGTGAGTCTGCTTCTTTTCTTTCTTATATTCACTAGTTTGTTTTATTTTTTTAGATTCCACATATATATAATAGTATACAGTATTTGTCTTTCTCTGTCTGACTTATTTCACTTAGCTTAATGCTCTCCAAGTCCATCCATGTTGCTGCAAATGGCAAAATGTTCTATTTTATGGTTGAGTAGCATGCCATTGTGTGTGTGTGTATACATATATAATGTATATATCACATCTTCTTTACCCATTCATCTGTTGATGAACACTTGGTAGTTCTACCATATGACCCAGCAATTCCACTCCTGGATGATATATAGCTGAAAAAAATAGAAGTACAAATTACTTTTATTAGTTAGGAAACGTTTCCTTCTTCAGGCTTTTTAAAAGTACTGCTTTTGTTCTTGATGATTTCTCCGTAATCCTTTAATTCTGAGAATGATATTTTGCTCTCCCTCCTTTGTTTTTGTAGGCTCTTCTATTTTATTGTCTACAAATTGATTTTTATTTTCTTATAACTTCTAGGAAAGCTTCTGCAGGTCATCCTTACATTAGTGATTCAATTTGCCCCCGAAGTTAATGCTTCTCTTTGCTGCCTTCAGTAAGGATAGCAATTCTATGTCCTAAAATTCAACCTTCTCGCCACCATCCGGTTATAATACCTTTATTCTCCACCTTTCCTGCTTTATGGTTTTCTGTTCTTCTTCCACAAAGATTATACTTATTTGCATCCTATCACGGAAATGAGCTTTGCCCCTCAGTTTTCATGATTTTCTCTTACTTTGCAGTAGTTTGCATGGAGACAGTGATATTTGTATCTCCCATTTCTGTTTTGTGTGTTTGGGGGTGGTCTTAGCCCAATTTACGTTTTTCCAATACTGAGTCCGTTTATAAGCATTCAGTGCCCACACCTACCACAGCAGATTTTCACCTATTAGTATTTTTCAGGACTGAAATTGGACTTCCTCCTATCCCAATCACCCAGATCTCTTGCATTCAAGTTTCACTTCAATGACAATAAAAGGAAACTATTGCCACTATATTATTACCCAGTAGGTATCTTCTAAGGAGGGATGAAGAGTAGAGGAAGATTGGATGTATCTGCACCTAGTTATCTACTATTGGGGTACAAAGACGGGAGACAGAAAGCGGGAAAATAAATTGATCTCTTTCTGTTACATCTGAGAAAATTGCTTGTACACATCTACACAAGAAAGACAGTGATGAAGCTCAGCTTACTCTTGCATTTGAGGGGGATGGTTTTATTGTTACTGAGTCTTGACGTGATGGTTATAAAATATTATCAAGAAGAGGAAGGAAAAGTACAACAAATAGTAAACAGAGGGAGACCAGCAGAAAGTTAAAATAAGGCAAGTAATAGATAGATTACTGTAATTAACTTAAAAAACTGAATACCCACCAAAGACAGCTGGAGTGTCAGATCATCAACCCCAAACCTCTCTGAAAGACATTTTACTATGATTTCTGTGGATAACGGAAAATTTGCTTTGGTAGTTTTCTCTTTGCTTATCTACAAAGACACTATTTTTAAACTTTCCCTACAACCTTGATCCAGCGCTCTATCCCCTGTTGTTTTGCCACCTACTGTCTACACAGGAGAGCTTCCAAGGGCAGGAAATAACTCTTGGGTTTGATTTCTTTTTCTCCTCCTTTACCTATGATTTAGAGAGGAACTAGGCTAGCAGATTTGGTGGTGTAAGCTCTTAAAGTTGTAAGTTACTTGATCACACTTGCTTTTTCCTCAGGCTTGCTTAGAAAAGTTTTATTGATCATCATCTTTTTTTCTGCCCAATAATGTTGCAGTCCTTAGAGAACCAGTTACCAACTGCAGTAAACATATGTATGTGGTTTAACTTCATGGCATTATGCGTGAAGACAGGAGGTGAAAATAGGTCTTTATATGGTAGTCCACAGAGGAAAAATTAAATCTTGTTTAGAAAAACATGTTTTATTTAAATAGATATCTCATAGTTGTCTCATAGGCCATGAAAACTCATTGGTACAGTTCAATTTCTTTGTCAAAATACTGATCTTAAAGTGTAAAATGGAAACATTTTCTATGTAATAGCTCAAATGTAGGGATTGGGGTTTGAGAGAATAGGGTCTCAAGACAGTTTTCAGCAGGCAGTGAAAGCATGTCATTGCATCACATTCATCACCATTAGCAATGCTTCTAAATCATTTGCATGATATGAAATAACCAAAAATGGTAGTTCTCTGGGAGGCGAATTCTTGTTCTGATTTATCAGTATCCAGCTGGGTGGGCATATGCAAGTTACTTCATTATCTTTCACTGCAACTTGGAATCGTGTTTACAAAATGAGAGAATTGAACCAGATGATTTCAAATGACCTTTTCAGCATGAAAATGTGATGATCCCATGACTTGAAATAACTCCAAGCTTCACATACATATTGCTTACTTTGTGGGAACTTCTGTTGGAGACCTCAGGAAACATGGGACTTCAATGTAGACCAAGGTTTGCTCTAGAGGCATAGTTTCAATGGGTGAAGTGGGGGACAAGAGCTTTTGCTGGGAAACAGTAGGAGATATGGTGAGTGGATAAGTTAATGTCAGACAGTGGAGAGCTTTGAGTATATATATATATATTTTTTTTTTCCTGCAAGCCATGGGGGACCCATGCAAGCTTTAATATGTGTATTTCATGATGCAGGCATGAGCCTAGGGATGGTGTGGGTGGGGAGGAATAAAACCTGAGCAGAGACCTGGAGGTTCCTGCAATAGTCTGGGTACAAAGTGATAAACATTTGGGCTAAGAGGCGACAGGTATTCTGCAGATTCAAGAGGGATTTTATTGGAAGAGTAACTAGGATTCTATAATAATTAGGCCATAATTAGAGAAAGACACTTGGGACTTAGGACCCATAAGAATAAAGGGAGAAATGTGTGTGGAAGAGGAATATTTCCTTCTTGAAACTAGAAACACTGAATGTGTCATCTGGAAAGTCCGAAGCAAATTGGAGGGGATAAGCATTGTGCTATTTATTTGGCTCCATAAGCGTTTTTGATGCAAGTTTGTAAACATGAACTTCAAAGAGTGAAATATATTTGATGGTAAAAAACTCAGGCCTGTCAGTGTCTTTTCTGCTCACTGGCTTCGGTAAAATAGCGCTGTTACTGAGAAGGTAATCTCACTGGTTCTTCTATTCTGGAGTGCCTGATTGGTTTTCAGTTGAAAATTAAGAACTTGATGCAAATTAGATGTCAGAAAAAGTAATAACTTTTAAAGATGTTCTCAAATCATATGCTACAGTAACAATGATAATTTTGGGCAAATGGTAAGGTACTTATTACACATTGAACTAAGCTTAATTTTTTAAAAATAGAAATTACTATTATGAATTAGTTTCCCGTTTAAAATTCTGGGCATTCTACCATGATAATTAGTATGGATTCATAATACATTAATGATCCCCTGCTTAAAATCAGGGTGTATTTTCAGCCAGATGTTATTAGTGTATTACTTACGCGTACTCTTGTGCACTGACATTCTTAACTAGTTACGTCTGAAATATGCTTAAATAGAGCCAAGGGCTACATTCCTCTACTCAAACTCTATATCATGAAAATAACTTTTAGTATGTTGAAAACAGAATTGCCTGAATACTCTTTTATTAGGTTAGATAACCATAGATAATGACTGAAAAATGATCGATAGTCATTAAGTTACTTGATGATTTGGTAAATCCCTGGTCAAATAACAGTGACCTTTTTATTGTATGTATTTAATTTTTTGCAAGCGTGTGTTATTTATTGCTCTTTCATGTATTTTAAAATAAGCAATGTTATCTTTCTGATACTTCTGGAATACATTTTCAAAATGGTAGAGACGCTAATTTGGGAGAAGTGTTTTGAAGGGGTGTTTTAAACTATATTGTTACGTATCTGGAAACTCCTGAGCTTTGCTGTTGATTGAAGTTAAGTTTTGAGCGAAGGAGCCAGGGTACTGGGCTCCATTTGACCTTGATTCCTAGTGACAGAACGTAGACCTCTTATCAGATCACATATGAATGATTTACCTTGAGCCACAAGTTAGACATTATAAACTTCTTCAGTGATTATATATATCCCTAAAGAAAGGGGTATTTCTGTGCTGGAAACTTCTACAAGTCCAATCTCCTTTCTCCTTCATATGACATCCATCCATCCAGACCTAATAGATCTGGAATCCGAGCTGAAACTGATTAATTATTTCAATAATAATGATATTTAGTTAAACAGTGTATAAACTTCTGGAATTGTTTCTCATGAAAACATTTTAGTTTTGAAAAGAGAGTGATATTATAATATCACTTACCTGATATATATGATAGAAATTAGCATTCAGTTTTCTTTTTATGTTCTATAGCTTGTTAAAAGAAATAATTATACATATTTGAATTGTGTGCTATATAAATGCCTTGATTTTTAAGGCTACCTTTTATTTTCATTTTGTTTTTTCCCATAAATGTAACATATATTTAGATTAAGTTTTACATATACTGTTTTGGTTTTTGATATTCACATAATAGAGGCAGTAGATTTTTCTTCTTCTGAGCTGTTTAAAACTGATTTGAAGAGGGTCCTCAATTTGTATTAAATGTGATACAAGAAAATGCAACATAAATGAACATTTTCTGACATCAAAATTCAGGTGTTCATTTGTCATGTTCTTGGACTTAACCAAAGCAATACATCTCCTTTGAAATTTTAAGAAACACATAAACCACTTCTAAGTCCATGCATGAAACATATTGTCTTCAGATCTCTGAAAGGAAGGGTGGAAGCCAGTATCTCTCTAGGCCACTGTCAGCAGAGGCTTACTTTGCACTTTGTGTCTCAAAAGCACAAACAATAATTTTTTCAACTATGTTGGTGATCAGCTCAGTATACCTTTAGGTAGGAACTCATCTGAAGCTGATCATCTCTGTCTTTAGGTGTCTCAAATTAAAGATGCTTTATTTGCATGACTTCAGTTTTCATTCTGACCTCTGATAAGATGTGGTGATTTTTCATGAGCAAATCATGTCCTAGTTTTACACTTGGTGGTACCTTAGTAATTTTTTGAGGCCCATCTCAAATGTCATTTCTCCCCTAAAACCATCATTCACTCTAATACTATGATTCTTCAACATCCTTCTGCTAATCTGGGCAGCTGGGTAAATTAAATGCCTTTGATGAAATAGTTAACTCTAGAAAAGAGGAATGACTTGTTGAAGAAGAGTGATTTCCATTTTGAACATACATTATTTGTGTAAGCTTCGTCCACATCAACAAGTGAAGATGTTTAATAAGTAGTTACATATATTTGGGTGTGTTGTCAGTACACAGATGACATTTGAAGCTATGGATTTGAAAAAGCCCATATAGTGAGATAGTAGCACACCAAGGAAGGACCTGTAGGCTATACTACATTTAAAGTGTTGTTGGAGATAATAAAAGGCCAAATTGAAATATTTGTACTAATAAAAATAAGATAAAAATCTGATTACACTGATAGTATATGCTCCTTTGAGAAAATATGAGAAGTACAGAAAAGCATAAAGAATAAAATTAAAATCACCGATAGCTTCGTGAACTAGAGATGATCACCATTAATTTTATTTGCTTTGATTTTTAAAATTTTACTTGAAAAAGAAACTTGTAATTACAGCAACTATAGTTTTCTAACCTTTTTCTTTTTACTTAAATGATAAAGTCTAAAAATTTTTGAAAAACATTATTTCTAGTGGCTGTGTCTTCCTTTTGTAATCAGGACTTTTTGCTGATGTTTCTTGCTCATTTCTTTTTTCTTTTTAATTTAAAGTGATAAAAACTTTTTGTAAGGAATAGATAATCTCTATCAAAATATTGTGAGGCATTAATTTTGTAACACTGCTTAGAATGTTTGTCAGGATTTATTTCTCTGTATTTAATTGATTTCATGCTCCCTACTAGTCCTTGATAACTTGATTTCTTCATTCTTCTTTTACTATCTTGCTTCATTTTCTATTATAATGGCATAGATCATCAATATCTGGACGAGTCAGATGTTAAGTTAACAAATTAATAAAGAGATATCAGGTTGCCAAGGGCATTGTGAGGAAAACAAGACAACTGATGTGATAAGGAATCTGGGAAATTCCCTTAGGTTGTTGGTCCAGCAGGCCAAGCTGCAACCTGGGGTCCGAATATCAAATGAGTCTGGCCTCAGGAATCTCTGTACCTCCTAT
This sequence comes from Delphinapterus leucas, assembly GCF_059928025.1. Classification (NCBI taxonomy): domain Eukaryota; kingdom Metazoa; phylum Chordata; class Mammalia; order Artiodactyla; family Monodontidae; genus Delphinapterus; species Delphinapterus leucas. The sequence goes on from NC_143146.1 coordinate 9,483,177, forward strand.
AGAGAGAACGGGGGTGCATGTGCTCCCAGGGGAAGCAGCTAGGAGTGAGGCAGGAACCTAGGAACCTAGGGGCCAGACACTGAGCCCCATAAGCAGGCCCACCCCCTCTCCAGCTGTGGGACCCAGGCAGGAGGGAAAATGGAGACCCATATGCCATAGGTCTAAAGAGCTAACCTTATAGATCAGAATCACTGGACTGCGTTGACTGGACTGGACTATATTCTCTCTCTTCTGCCTTGACAAATATGCCTTCACAAAGGCAAGATTTTAAAATACCCATCAAACAATAAGATTTGGATGACTAAATGTTAGCAAATGATTCAAGATGACTGATTTTCTTTATTACTGCTTATTTTTTGATGTTCTGTAAATGGGTCAGTAATCGTGTATTCATAAGGTAAGAAAAACACTCATAATTTGTAGAAACAATTATATCATTGCTCCTTAGATTTTATTTTTCTTGCTTTCATTTTAGCAAAATCACTAATTAAGCTTAAATAAATAACAGTCCATAACATATTTTATTGGCTGCAATGATCTAAAGGATTAAAAAATAAAATGTAACTGTGTTCGAAGTGTACAAAATTTAAATGCATCACCAAAAATGCAAGTCAAGGCAAATCAGAAAAGTTGAAAAATGTTTAAATATATTTTCAAAAATCGTTTTTCTAAAATATTCAAAAAAAATTAAAAACATAAAAAAATAAAATATTCAAAATTATGTTTATACTAAAAGGGAAATACTAATTATAAAACATGTATGTCAAAATTATTTATTTTAAAATTTTAATTATATTTTATATAAATATAAAATTATGTTCATTTTAGTTTTTATATGTCTATATTATATTTTATAAATGTCATTCATTGCTGGTATTCAGTGTTGAATACTTGTGAGGGTAGAGTTAGGATCACGCTTCATGCATTTTATATCTAGACCAACTTATATTTAAATTTAAGGCAAAAATGAATGTTTTAATATTACAGGATGTTTCTTGACTGCCATGCACCACTGTTGAACACAATGTGATAAATTGTGAGTACCTTTGGAACCACAAATAAGAACATGAAGAAAAGTAAGAAAATGGACACTTAGCATTTTGGGGAAATAATATTTTATTACATAGGTGTCTACCACATCCGTATTGTCTCAGAGGAAGGATTTGACGGGATAATTACTATACCTAATTCTATCTAAAAAACTCAAATCCTCCCTGGCTCCCAAAGAAATGTCAGTTTTTGATGCTGGTGACACAACCTATGGACCTTTGTATCACTTGGACAAAAAGTAGCCTTTGTTTTGAGAACAAAGGTCAACAGACGTTGAGAAGTGTTTCTTTGGGCCTGAGTGTGGGTGGTCACAAGAGTAGATGCTCAGGGTTACAGGCTCTGCGAGGGGCTGGCAAATTTTTCTGTAAAGTGCCAAATATTTTTGGCTTTCCGAGCCATACAATTTGTAACAGGTAGCCAGCAAGAGGAGCTTTAGACAACTGGTAAATGAACGGACGTGGCTGTGTTCCAATAAAGCTTTATTGACAAAGTCAGGCAGGCTGGATCTGACCATTGAACTGTGGTCTGCTGCCCACCCCCTGCCCCCCACGAAGTGCCATCACTGAACTCCAGATCCAAGTGACAGAGGCACCCGTGTGTTCGTTAATAAATGAATCATGGGTGTGTTTTTGATCTGCTGAATGGTGGGGCCCAAGGCAGAGGCCCACTTCCTAGTTCTAAGGGAAGCTCTTGAGTAGGACAGGGTAAGGAGTTTAGAGTTTATTCTCAGTGGAATAAAGAGCAAATTGCACATGTTCCACGGGAATACGTTATAATCTTAGTTATGTTTCGAAAAGATCCCCTTGACTGCTGTTTGGAGAATGAATGAAATACTGTGAAAACACAGAAAGATAAAAGAGATTAGTCCTTCCTGGGGAAATCAATAAATGCTTCACAGAGCAGATGACATTTGATCTGGGTCGCAAAGGGCATCTTGGATTTTGCCAGACATTGAGGCAGGGAGAGGCAAGTCAGGCAGAGGGAAAAACGTGTGCGAAAGCAGAGACTCAGAAAGGACTCAGCATATATTGGAGATGATGCAAAAAATCCAAGTGATTAGAAAAACACATGTGTGAGACAGGAGATAGGCTGAAAAACTAGGTTGGATCCTTGTGTGCTGCAAATGGGGCATTGAACTGTGAGAAACAAATGTGGAACTGGCCAAGTCTTAAGTGGGTAAGGTCAGATTTTATTTTTAGGTAGAAAATTGGGACTGTAGTGTGGATATTGGACTGGAGTAGAGGGAAACTGTCACCTGCTTGTGCAGTAATCCAAGTAGAAGGTGAAGAGAACCAAAACTGAAGGCTGGACCGTGGGGACAGACAGGGAAGCTAGTTTCAGAAGATACTTTGGAAGTAACACTGATGGGATTTGGTGATTGGTTTTATGGTGGGGATAAGTTAAAAGGAGGGATGAATCTGATAATGACCTAGGGAATGTAGAAGGAGGGACCTTGATAACTTGCGGTGAGAGGAGGAGTGGAAAAGGAGGGGAGAAACAGAGTGACACAGAAGTTGAACCGGTTTGGGACATTCAGGTGCAGAGTCCAGCAGGCTGCTGAAGGGGAGGGATGTAGAAGTATTTGGGAATCAGTAGAGAGCAGGAGATTAATGAAACGGACACTTTCTAATCCTGAAAGTAATTCTGCAGCTCAGTATGCTTTGTCCATTATTTTACAGGGGAGCTGGCCAAGCAGAGGTGTATGAACCTCTCCCTCACATTACAAAATGGCTTGTGTTTAGTTACGTATAAATGTATAGTCTCTAATTGATGTCCATTATAAAAGGGGTGCTAAAACACCAGGAAAGAAAATCTCTAAATACACTAATATTTTAATTTATTTTTGTAAGGAAATTATTAGTATGGTATCTCCTACCAGAAAAGTATGGTCAAAAGTTTCAGCCTTTTAATATCATGGTTAACTTTTATTTCTCAAAATGTAATCTTACTCCTTAAGCTTCATTTTAAAAAAAGAACTCAGTAGCGTCTTGCATAAGTGACAACAGATTGGTTTTTCCTTCTTTACATTTAGTCTATTCTGTCTTGCCTTGTTCCTAAGGATGGTGTGAAAACCATGAGGAAATGTCCATAACTGTGGAGACATACATATCAACCATTAGATAAATGTTGCCCACATGCCTGCTGTCTAAAGGAATTTGAGCACTGACAGCTTCATTCATTCACATAAAACTTGTTGAGTGAGTTCTATCTGCCAGTACTGTGTTAGGTGTTGAGCCTCTATTCTCATGCAACTGGAAATCTAGTAAAAACAAAGGAGATGACATATAAAGAAAGTAGAACCGAAATTCTATTTACTTTTGTATGTAATGATATAATCACTGAATAAAGTCATGGTAGGGGAGAATTTGTAGAGTGGCATAAGTAAGATCAGGATTCCCAAGTATAATTTTTTTTAATTTTAACATCTTTATTGGAGTATAATTGCTTTACAATGATATGTTAGTTTCAGCTTCACAACAAAATGAATCAGTTATATATATACATATGTTCCCATATCTCTTCCCTCTTGCGTCTCCCTCCCTCCCACCCTCCCTATCCCACCCCTCCAGGCGGTCACAAAGTACCGAGCTGATCTCCCTGTGCTATGCGGCTGCTTCCCACTAGCTATCTACCTTACGTTTGGTAGTATATATATGTCCATGCCTCTCTCTCGCTTTGTCACACCTTACCCTTCCCCCTCCCCGTATCCTCAACTCCATTCTCTAGTAAGTCTGTGTCTTTATTCCTGTTTCACCCCTAGGTTCTTCATGACATTTTTTTCTTTTTTAAATTCCATATATATGTGTTAGCATACGGTATTTGTCTCTCTCTTTCTGACTTACTTCACTCTGTATGACAGACTCTAGGTCTATTCACCTCATTACAAATAGCTCAATTTCGTTTCTTTTTATGGCTGAGTAATATTCCATTGTATATATGTGCCACATCTTCTTTATCCATTCATCCGATGATGGACACTCAGGTTGTTTCCATCTCCGGGCTATTGTAAATAGAGCTGCAATGAACATTTTGGTACATGACTCTTTTTGAATTATGGTTTTCTCAGGGTATATGCCCAGTAGTGGCATTGCTGGGTCATATGGTAGTTCTATTTGTAGTTTTTTAAGGAACCTCCATACTGTTCTCCACAGTGGCTGTATCAATTTACATTCCCACCAACAGTGTAAGAGGGTTCCCTTTTCTCCACACCCTCTCCAGCATTTATTGTTTCTAGATTCTTTGATGATGGACATTCTGACTGGTGTGAGATGATATCTCACTGTAGTTTTGATTTGCATTTCTCTAATGATTAGTGATGTTGAGCATTCTTTCATGTGTTTGTTGGCAGTCTGTATATATTCTTTGGAGAAATGTCTATTTAGGTTTTCTGCCCATTTTTGGATTGGGTTGTTTGTTTTTTTGTTATTAAGCTGCATGGGCTGCTTATAAATTTTGGAGATGAATCCTTTGTCAGTTGCTTCATTTGCAAATATTTTCTCCCATTCTGAGGGTTGTCTTTTGGTCTTGTTTATGGTTTCCTTTGCTGCACAAAAGCCTTTAAGTTTCATTAGGTCCCATTTGTTTATTTTTGTTTTTATTTCCATTTCTCTAGGAGGTGGGTCAAAAAGGACCTTGCTGTGATTTATGTCATAGAGTGTCATGCCTATGTTTTCCTCTAAGAGTTTGGTAGTTTCTGGCCTTACATTTAGGTCTTTAATCCACCTTGAGCTTATCTTTGTGCATGGTGTTAGGGAGTGATCCAATCTCATACTTTTACATGTAGCTGTCCAGTTTTCCCAGCACCACTTATTGAACAGGCTGTCTTTTCTCCACTGTACATTCCTGCCTCCTTTATCAAAGATAAGGTGACCATATGTGCGTGGGTTTATCTCTGGGCTTTCTATCCTGTTCCATTGATCTATATTTCTGTTTTTGTGCCAGTACCATACTGTCTTGATTACTGTAGCTTTGTAGTATAGTCTGAAGTCAAGAAGCCTGATTCCTCCAGCTCCGTTTTTCATTCTCAAGATTGCTTTGGCTATTCGGGGTCTTTTGTGTTTCCATACAAATTGTGAAATTTTTTGTTCTAGTTCTGTGAAAAATGCCAGTGGTAGTTTCATAGGGATTGCATTGAATCTGTAGATTGCTTTGGGTAGTAGAGTCATTTTCACAATGTTGATTCTTCCAATCCAAGAACATGGTATATCTCTCCATCTATTTGTATCATCTTTAATTTCTTTCATCAGTGTCTTATAATTTTCTGCATACAGGTCTTTTGTCTCCTTAGGTAGGTTTATTCCTAGATATTTTATTCTTTTTGTTGCAATCGTAAATGGGAGTGTTTTCTTGATTTCACTTTCAGATTTTTCATCATTAGTGTATAGGAATGCCAGAGATTTCTGTGCATTAATTTTGTATCCTGCTACTTTACCCAATTCATTGATTAGCTCTAGTAGTTTTCTGGTATCATCTTTAGGATTCTCTATGTATAGTATCATGTAATCTGCAAACAGTGACAGCTTTACTTCTTCTTTTCCGATTTGGATTCCTTTTATTTCCTTTTCTTCTCTGATTGCTGTGGCTAAAACTTCCAAAACTATGTTGAATAAGAGTGGTGAGAGTGGGCAACCTTGTCTTGTTCCTGATCTTAGTGGAAATGCTTTCAGTTTTTCACCATTGAGGATGATGTTGGCTGTGGGTTTGTCATATATGGCCTTTATTATGTTGAGGAAAGTTCCCTCTATGCCTACTTTCTGCAGGGTTTTTATCATAAATGGGTGTTGAATTTTGTCAAAAGCTTTCTCTGCACCTATTGAGATGATCATACGGTTTTTCTCCTTCAATTTGTTAATATGGTGTATCACGTTGATTGATTTGTGTATATTGAAGAATCCTTGCATTCCTGGAATAAAGCCCACTTGATCATGGTGTATGATCCTTTTAATGTGCTGTTGGATTCTGTTTGCTAGTATTTTGTTGAGGATTTTTGCATCTATGTTCATCACTGATATTGGCCTGTAGTTTTCTTTCTTTGTGACATCCTTGTCTGGTTTTGGTATCAGGGTGATGGTGGCCTCGTAGAATGAGTTGGGGAGTGTTCCTCCCTCTGCTATATTTTGGAAGAGTTTGAGAAGGATAGGTGATAGCTCTTCTCTAAATGTTTGATAGAATTCGCCTGTGAAGCCATCTGGTCCTGGGCTTTTGTTTGTTGGAAGATTTTTAATCACAGTTTCAATTTCAGTGCTTGTGATTGGTCTGTTCATATTTTCTATTTCTTCCTGATTCAGTCTTGACAGGTTGTGCCTTTCTAAGAATTTGTCCATTTCTTCCAGGTTGTCCATTTTATTGGCATAGAGTTGCTTGTAGTAATCTCTCATGATCTTTTGTATTTCTGCAGTGTCAGTTGTTACTTCTCCTTTTTCATTTCTAATTCTATTGATTTGAGTATTCTCCCTTTTTTTCTTGATGAGTCTGGCTAATGGTTTATCAATTTTGTTTATCCTTTCAAAGAACCAGCTTTTAGTTTTATTGATCTTTGCTATCGTTTGTTTCATTTCTTTTTCATTTATTTCTGATCTGATTTTTATGATTTCTTTCCTTCTGCTAACTTTGGGGTTTTTTTGTTCTTCTTTCTCTAATTGCTTTAGGTGTAAGGTCAGGTTGTTTATTCGAGATGTTTCCTGTTTCTTAAGGTAGGATTGTATTGCTGTAAACTTCCCTCTTAGAACTGCTTTTGCTGCATCCCATAGATTTTGGGTCGTCGTGTCTCCATTGTCATTTTTTCTAGGTATTTTTTGATTTCCTCTTTGATTTCTTCAGTGATCACTTCGTTATTAGGTAGTGTATTGTTTAGCCTCCATGTGTTTGTATATTTTACAGATCTTTTCCTGTAATTGATATCTAGTCTCATGGCGTTGTGGTCAGAAAAGATACTTGATACAATTTCAATTTTCTTAAATTTACCAAGGCTTGATTTGTGACCCAAGATATGATCTATCCTGGAGAATGTTCCATGAGCACTTGAGAAAAATGTGTATTCTGTTGTTTTTGGATGGAATGTCCTATAAATATCAGTAAGTCCATCTTGTTTAATGTATCATTTAAAGCTTGTGTTTCCTTATTTATTTTCATTTTGGATGATCTGTCCATTGGTGAAAGTGGGGTGTTAAAGTCTCCTACTATGAATGCGTTACTGTCGGTTTCCCCTTTTATGGCTGTTAGTATTTGCCTTATGTATTGAGGTGCTCCTATGTTGGGTGCATAAATATTTACAATTGTTCTATCTTCTTCTTGGATCGATCCCTTGATCACTATGTAGTGTCCTTCTTTGTCTCTTCTAATAGTCTTTATTTTAAAGTCTATTTTGTCTGATATGAGAATTGCTACTCCAGCTTTCTTTTGGTTTCCATTTGCATGAAATATCTTTTCCATCCCCTCACTTTCAGTCTGTATGTGTCTCTAGGTCTGAAGTGGGTCTCTTGTAGACAGCAAATATATGGGTCTTGTTTTTGTTTCCATTCAGCCAATCTGTGTCTTTTGGTGGGAGCATTTAGTCCATTTACATTTAAGGTAATTATCGATATGTATGTTCCCATTCCCATTTTCTTAATTGTTTTGGGTTCGTTATTGTAGGTCTTTTTCTTCTCTTGTGTTTCTTGCCTAGAGAAGTTCCTTTAGCAGTTGTTGTAGAGCTGGTTTGTGGTGCTGAACTCTCTCAGCTTTTGCTTGTCTGTAAAGGTTTTAATTTCTCCATCAAATCTGAATGAGATCCTTGCTGGGTAGAGTAATCTTGGTTGCAGGTTTTTCTCCTTCATCACTTTAAATATGTCCTGCCAGTCCCTTCTGGCTTGCAGAGTTTCTGCTGAAAGATAAGCTGTTAACCTTATGGGGATTCCCTTGTGTGTTATTTGTTGTCTTTCCCTTGCTGCTTTTAACATGTTTTCTTTGTATTTAATTTTTGACATTTTGATTAATATGTGTCTTGGCGTATTTCTCCATGGATTTATCCTGTATGGGACTCTGTGTGCTTCCTGGAGTTGATTAACTATTTCCTTTCCCATATTAGGGAAGTTTTCAACTATAATCTCTTCAAATATTTTCTCAGTCCCTTTCTTTTTCTCTTCTTCTTCTGGAACCCCTATAATTTGAATGTTGGTGCGTTGAATGTTGTCCCAGAGGTCTCTGAGACTGTCCTATATTCTTCTCATTCTTTTTTTCTTTATTCTGCTCTGCAGTAGTTATTTCCACTATTTTATCTTCCAGGTCACTTATCCGTTCTTCTGCCTCAGTTATTCTGCTATTGATTCCATATAGAGTATTTTTCATTTCATTTATTGTGTTGTTCACCATTGCTTGTTTCATCTTTAGTTCTTCTAGGTCCTTGTTAAATTTTTCTTGCATTTTGTCTATTCTATTTCCAAGATTTTGGATCATCTTTACTACCATTATTCTGAATTCTTTTTCAGGTAGACTGCCTATTTCCTCTTCATTTGTTAGGTCTGATGGGTGTTTATCTTGCTCCTTCATCTGCTGTGTGTTTTTCTGTCTTCTCATTTTGCTTATCTTACTGTGTTTAGGGTCTCCTTTTTGCAGGCTGCAGGTTCGTAGTTCCCGTTGTTTTTGGTGTCTGTCCCCAGTGGCTAAGGTTGGTTCAGTGGGTTGTGTAGGCTTCCTGGTGGAGGGGACAAGTGCCTGTGTTCTGGTGGATGAGGCTGGATCTTGTCTCTCTGGTGGGCAGGTCCACGTCTGGTGGTGTGTTTTGGGGTGTCTGTGGACTTATTATGATCTTAGGCAGCCTCTCTGCTAATGGGTGGGGTTGTGTTCCTGTCTTGCTAGTTGTTTGGCATAAGATGTCCAGCACTGTAGCTTGCTGGTCGTTGAGTGAAGCTGGGTGCTGGTGTTGAGATGGAGATCTCTGGGAGATTTTTGCCGTTTGATATTATGTGGAGCTGGGATGTCTCTTGTGGACCAGTGTCCTGAAGTTGGCTCTCCCACGTCAGAGGCACAGCACTGACTCCTGGCTGCAGCACCAAGAGCCTTTCATCCACACGGCTCAGAATAAAAGGGAGAAAAAGTAGAAAGAATTAGTAGAAGTAGAAAAAAGAAAGAAAGGAGGGAGGGAGGGAGGAAGGAAGGAAGGAAGGAGGGAAGGAAGGAAAAAAAGAAAGAAAGAAGATAAAGTAAAATAAAAGTAAGATAAAATATAATAAAATTTTTAAAATAAAAAATAATTATTAAGAAAAAAATTAAAAAAATAAAACAAAAAAACGGACGGATAGAACCCTAGGACAAATGGTGGAAGCAAAGCTATACAGACAAAATCTCACACAGAAGCATACACATACACACTCACAAAAAGAGGAAAAAGGGAAAAAAATCATAAATCTTGCTCGCAAAGTTCACCTCCTCAATTTGGGATGATTCGTTGTTGATTCATGTATTCCACTGATGCAGGTACATCAAGTTGATTGTGGAGCTTTAATCCGCTGCTTCTGAGGCTGGTGAGAGAGATTTCCCTTTCTCTTCTTTGTTCGCACAGCTCCTGGGGCTCAGCTTTGGATTTGGCCCCGCCTCTGCGTGTAGGTCGCTGGAGAGTGTCTGTTCTTCGCTCAGACAGGAAGGGGTTAAAGGAGCAGCTGCTTCCGGGACTGTGCCTCACTCAGGCTGCGGGGGAGGGAGGGGCACGGAGTGCGGGGCGGGCCTGCAGCGGCAGAGGCCGGCGTGAGGTCGCGCCGGCGTGACGTTGCACCAGCCTGAGGCGCGCTGTGCGTTCTCCGGGGGAAGTTTTCCTTTTATCGTGGGACACTGGCAGTGGCGGGCTGCACAGGCTCCCCGGAAGGGAGGTGTGGAGAGTGACCTGTGCTCGCACACAGGCTTCTTGGTGGCGGCAGCAGCAGCTTTTGCGTCTCATGCCTGTCTCTGGGGTCCGCGCTTTTAGTCGCAGCTCGCGGCCGTCTCTGGAGCTCCATTAAGCAGCGTTCTTAATCACCTCCAGGTACGTAGGGGGTTTCTTGCCTTTTGGGAGGCCTGAGGTCGTCTGACAGCGTTCAGTAGGTGTTCTGTAGGAGTTGTTCCACATGTAGATGTATTTCTGGTGTATCTGTGGGGAGGAAGGTGATCTCCGCCTCTTACTCTTCCGCCATCTTCCCGGAAGTCCCAAGTATAATTTTTCAAAGTGGATCCTTTCAGTCTCTTTCCCTGTGATATACTCTGACTGTCGCCTATAAGGAAAACTGGTAGAAAGAGTATAAACTTTTGAGTCGGATATATGAATCCGCTTCCAAAACCCAACTCTGCAAATTAGGAGTTCTAGGCCATTTGTATGTGTCGCTTAACTTCTCTGAAGTTTTTTTCTGAGAGATGAATATCTGCCCCTGGGCTTGTATGAGGATTAAATGATGTAACACTTATAAAGCACTGATCAAGTATCTGACACTTAGAAGTGCTAGAATAAGTATTGGTTCATGGTGGGGAAACTTCACTAAGTACTACAGGGTCTTTATGGGTCTCCGTTAAGCTTAGTTCAACCTAATACATTTATTGTGTTTTGACTTGATGACCTTATTTTCTACACTTATTTGCCTGGGGTGGCAGGCATTTTCTTCTTACGTGCCAAGTGAGATTGCCTGGTTTAGGAGTGTTTTCAGGCAATCTCTTTCTCAGAGGGAGAGAATGATGCCTGCTTGGGCAAGGAATAGAAAAATGGAGGATTTTATATCTCTGATTTGGCAGTTAATCTTGGACAATCTGTGACATTTGTTATAGAACAATTTTTCTTTTAGTGGATGTGTGTTTTTATTACCTCAATTAAGTTATAAACTGTTAACGAATGAAGACTGTCCTATTTGCATAATCTAGTACACAATCGGTATCTAACAAGAATTGGTTGATTAATTTCTTTTATTGGTGTGAGGTAGAATGTGTTAAAACAACATAAAATTCATAATCCCTTACCTCAAATCCTTGGGGAAGGAAGATATATTTCAAAATTAAGATTTAAAAAAATTTTAGATGTCTATCGTATTGTATCTATATAATATCGTGTACTATTGTATATATAGTGTGTCATGTACTGTCTATAACTATTGGGATCTGGGCAGCACCTCAGCACTTTAATATATCTGCAGAAGACTATGACTGTTTATACCAAGTGGGATAAATAAGAGCTGCAGAGACCAACATATCTGTTCAGGTCAGGGTTTGCCACCAAATGTGTTCAAATAAACTTTTGGTTTTCAAATATTTTAGGGTTTTGATGGTAGATATGGGATTGTGAAACTTCTAGAAAGATATAGGATGATCCTGACAAGTATTATTCTGGTGTTTACATGTGTATATACCACATCAACTTTCTGAAAACAAACGTCTTGAAAGCTATTTTTTGTTTGCTTTTTGTTGTAAAAAATCAAGCAGAGGTTAAGATTTCTAATATGAGACTGGAGTTTTTCCATCCAAATAGTTTAACAGAAAGTAAAAAAGGAAGCATCAAAATGCTAGACTTTCTTGAAAGTATTGTCAATCAGAATAAGAGTTACTTGAAAATACTTAATTTCACAGGTTGTTGGATGAAACTGTCATCATCTAAAATATCGCTGTGGAGACAATATGTGTGTTTATTTGCTGCTAACTAAATTTGGTTTTAAATAATCATCCACTTTTAAGAGGACCAGGTATCTATTGATAAAAGATTTGAACCAGGTTTTGATTTGAAAATTTTCAAATTACTCTGAAATGAACCTTTAAGAGAAGCACTTAGTGTAATATATTTTGGAAAAGATATCATAATGATATGTTGGTTACAAATTAATTCATTTTCATTTAATTTCCTAATCAGTGTATAATGCTTTAACTCTTAAAATGAAGAATAGATACAGATGCATTTATCAACTAATTTAATTTCCCAATCCCAATGATCAGTCAGAACATCAGTTTATTTCTAAGATGGGTATATTGATGGCTTTCAGTTACTGGATGTCTGTACTGAGCTAGGTGTAGCTACAATTTCTGCAAGTTCTACAGTGATCTGTAAAAGTCAGTGGTTATGGTGATGGAGGTTGTAAGGACCATGACGTGTGGTTCCCAAACTACATGGTTTTGTTGCTTTGCTTATGAGAATTTCCCTCAACTCCCAAGGTAGTTTGATGTATAAGATCTAGAAAGCCTTTAATTTTATGAGTTTATTAATCTATTGACTTATACTGGCTCCTGAAGCAGAAGGAAGTATAGGTATTTGACAGGCATTTCTTATTGATTTTCCTCTTAAAACGTTTGAATCATCCACACTTGGCCTTGAAAGGAGATAAACTCCCTTAGACTTTGCCTTTGTATTTCCATTTGTTTTTAAATCTTTTAAAACTGGAAAACAGAACACCAAGTTCCAGGAGCATGTTGCTGAGACAACCTCTATGTATTAGCTTGCTAGGAGAGCTGATGTAACAAAGTACCACAAACTGGGGGCCTTCAACAACAGAAATCTATTGTCTCCCAGTTCCAGAGGCTGGAAGTTCAAGATCAGTGTGTCAGCTAGGCTGATTCCTTCTGAGTCTGCAAGGGAGAATCTGTCCAATGCCCCTCCCCCAGCTTCTGGTGGTTTGTGTCAATCTTCAGTTTTCCTTGACTTATAGATGCCTCTCCCCATCTCTCCCTTCATGTTCACAAGGTGTTCTTCCTACATGTGTATCTGTATTCAAATTTCTACTTTCTGTAAGGACATTGGTGTCTGATGTCTGAGGAGGGGCCCACCCTCCTCCAGTATGACTTCATCTTAAGTAATTACATCTACAACAACCCAATTTCCAGCTAAGGTCACGTTCTGCAGTATTGTGGCTTAGGACCACAGCATATGAATCTCGGGGGGACACAATTCAAACCATAACACTCAGGCAGGCAAACAATGGATATTTATGACGATTTGGAATTTTAAAAAATTATTCGCATCTTCTGTTTGGAACCTAGCAAATTATTAGAAGGCTCAAAATTATTAAACCCATCCAAAAGAGAAAGAAAGGTTCACGGTGACAGTGAAGTTTTGTGAAAATCTGTTCCATCTGGGTGCTCTGTCCTGGAATAATGATTTTAGAGTCAATAAGAAATTGGATTCTCTGATTCATTTAGATGGAGAAAGAGCACATTTATTGATTCATGCCGCTCAAGTATGTGGAGGTAAAGTAAGGGCATCAGATTGCACAAGCCAAAGTCTGTGCCTTTATTATGAATTATATATGGCCTGGGAGGATTTTCTGGCATGTTCGAGATTAATGTCATCTCAAATTTGTATGGATTGCATTTTTCTTCTACAATTTTCCTTTCATGTAGCTGACTGGGGTTCCTTTGACTACTGATAAGTTGTTTTCTCAGGAGACACAGGTTTTAGTTTTTTATTTTGTATCATAATTTTTTTTTTTTTAAATTTTTGCCTTTTCTTTGAATCCGACATCTTTCTCCTCCATTATCAGCTAAAAGACAGCAAATGTCAAAGACTGCTGTTTCAGGGCAGGGAGCTATTCAGATTTAAATAATTAACGTGACAGTATCTGAGGAATTCGACTTGGAATCCAGAGTAATGAATAAGAAAAACCTGCTTTTCCCCCAGAGCCAGTAAAGCAAAGGCCAATTCATATTACAAATGTGCCTTAGCGTAGACAACCTCAGTTCTGCAGTTGGGCTTGTGCTCTGGCTACCACGGGTTCCCGATGGCCAAGGCCACTCATCCCTGGCAGCCTCTTCTTATTGGATTAGTCGCCAAATAACATGGGCAGCAGCCCCTTCTCACCCAGATGCTCACCACACAGTGTTCCCTGGCTGCCCCCTACCTGCTTTAAGGTACGGTCCAGGCAGGACAAGTCGGGGAAAGCATGTTCTGGATTTGGAATCAGAAGACTTGCAGAGGAGTTCATTGTGACAATAGGAAAGTCACCGAACCTCTAAGCTTTAAATGATTCAACTCTAACACGGAGATTATAATCTTATCTCAGAGTGGTGGTGTGAGCGTAAAACCTGGGAAACCACATGGAAGATACGACAAAACAATGGTAGTTACCACACACTAATCTACAGAGTATCCAGTACTCTGCTAATTGTTTTGCACACATCCATTATCCCATTAGAATTTCACAGCAGCTACGCAGTGTACATATTTATTATTACCTTCTTTTGTCAGAAGAGAAAAATAAGATGGAATATTTTTCCTAAGAAAATAACAGCTTGTAAGTGGCAGAACCAGAGTGTGACATAAGAGCTTCACTTTTTCCCACTCTTCTGCACCATTAAACAGCTTGTGCTGGACCATTCTGCAGAAAAAAAGAAAAAAAATCTGATATCAGCCTAGAGTACATCATTTCATGGACTAGAAACTCTCTTAATCTCTTCTTTGTAAACTTTGGTTAAAAAGAAAAACTGCTTTATCAGTTGCTGCTTCTTTTAATAGCCAAGATGATAAACCAGGCTTAAAAAGTCTCATTGCAAAGGAATGTGCACCGGACCAACCAAAGAGATCCATTCTCTTTTTTTAAATAAAAATATGTCTTTGCTGACAGAAATACACGTAAAGATGCACATGTTTAAAATATTTCAACTCTTAGCCTATGCTTAATAAGCTAATGACTTTTTAAAAAATAAGTATCTCTGAATATCTCTCAAGAGATGAAATGATTACCATAAAAATCTTTCAAGCTTGCATTATTATCTGAAGTATTCCTAAAGCAAACCAAAAATGTGAAATGACAAGATACATGCCTCTGTGTGCGTGCATGTGTGTATGTGAAAGGGGGTTATGAACTGGTTAATTTTGTTTAGTAAAGCAAAAATAATCTTTGGATGATATTTTATGATAGTACATGTATTTTATTACTAAAATTTCTCACTTAAATGTCATTCTCATTTAGGCTACACACAAGAAGAATATATAATATTTACTTGCTTTGATATGTGGGTTTTGCATTCTAAATGTAGCTCTTTAATTCATATCCAGAGTTGCATGTGTCTGGCTCTTTGAATGCTAAAAAGTAACACACTCTTAATAGTTTTATGCTAAAGTGTAACACTAACTGAACACCTCACGAAAAGCTACATCTGATGGTTTTGTGGCCCAATTAATACATTTTTTTCAAATTAAATATGACAGTGGTGGCCATGGAGAGACCTGAACTAGTGGGGTAGTAGCAACATTTATTCTGAACTAATTTATGGATGTGGAAATCATACTTTCAGTCTAGCAAATCCATGCACTTACATTTTGTTTTTTAATCCTCACCTTCTGATGGTAAAAAAGAAATTCAGGCCTTCTGTCTATTGACACAGTGTTGTGCTTTTCAAGGATTATCTGAAGATGAGATAAAATAATTTTAATAAACCTTTTCAAGATATTCCACCTTCTATTGGATATCAAAAAAGCACTTGTAATTTGTTAATTGCGCCATTTGAGGAAGGGCTAAGGAAAGCAATATGGTAGTTTAACACAACAGTGAGCTGAACTGTCTAATAAAACTTGGTGACTAAGACTCCAAATGTAAGTAAGCCTGAGCATCTGTGCTCACTTGTCATCTTTGCTGCATTATCACACTCCTGCTGTTTGTGCTTCTTCACATTTAATTCATGTTGCTGTAAGATAATGATAACTTGTAAGAGCTGTTATACTAGTGTTCTTTATATTAATGAAACTCAAAAACATTTCCTGGAAATATGCATTGATTTTTCCCAGCCATCATGGATGGGCAAATTTATTTGTTTGTGGGTACATCTAAACATCATCCATTTGTGTCTATAATTCTTTTTTATCAAAGTATCTTTTTGCACATTAATAATCTTATTCTGAATATCTTTCTGGAAATCTGCTAGAGACTAGAGAGAAGCTTTGGAAGAAGGAGTTAGGAGTTGGGTAACTGGACAGCCAGGGTGTCTTGATTGGGGCAAGGATAAAAGGCACCTCTTTGCTTCTTGTGAGTGGAGTGGGGGTTAGAGAGGTGACATCAACAGAGACCCTTGATGGGAATGGGTGACTTGGTGATGACTTGGTGATGACTCTCGTGAGGACACATTGGAGAGGAACCTCGGTGTTCATCATCTTGCCCTTCTGGCCCTCAATATGATTTTCAGACTCTGGACACTGCTGCACAAGTGACCCTCTTCATGCAGTTGTTCCTTTCAGGAGGTCCCTTCGAACAGGATAACGTGTTCTACATCCCATCACCCTGCCCCTGCATGCTCCTTTCCATTCTTTTCTAGATTGTTAAGAAATTTTCATGGTAGACATCACAGCTCTGCATAGAAATCCACATCAGAAAACTGAGTTGTGATGATGGCTTCTGTATATCTCAACCAAGTCCTCCTATCTCAGCCTTTTGTGCCCTTCTGCATATCTTCATCACCCTTTATGGAATTCTAAAAACTTAATGTTTATGGAAGAGATCGAGCATCCCTGTTTCCGGCATCCTGTGAGAACTGAGACGTCTGTGTGACAGCCTCTCTTTCATCTGTGCAGCAGTTTTCCCTTAATCATTCCTAAAGATGTCTAGTTAGCTGTTGTTGTGACATCCTCAGTCTACCTGTGTGCTCACTCAGGGTCTTGATTGGAAGCATCTGAGATGCTCCTTGGAACTTCATCTTCCAGCGTCCATTGTAACTACTTGAACTGAGCATCAAAATTATCAGATGAGCAAAAGCCAACAGATGACCTCAGACTCTGAGGTCAACTTAACTGACACGGATGTAGAAAGTTTACAGTGAGGTAACAGCCACGTAGTTTTGGCACTGTTGCTGTTCTCTTCTTGTGCAAGCGTGATGACAAGAAGACATCCTTGTTTGGAGGCCCTGGTGCGGAGTCAGAGCACATCAGTGACATTTCTCCAGTAGATGTGGACTACTTTTTTTTTTTTTTTGCGGTACGCGGGCCTCTCACTGCCGCGGCCTTTCCTGTTGCGGAGCACAGGCTCCGGACGCGCAGGCTTAGCAGCCATGGCTCACGGGCCCAGCCGCTCCGCGGCATGTGGGATCTTCCCAGACCGGGGCACAAACCCGTGTCCTCTGCATCAGCGGGCTGACTTTCAACCACTGTGCCACCAGGGAAGCCAGGACTACTTTGCTTGACATATTTCATCAATATTTTCATTAAACCTTAAGTGGTCTGCATTTTTCTGGTCAGATAATATGTTTGGGATTTAGTATGGGCTTTGAGAGAGGTGTAGGGTCTAACAGTGTATTTCTTCCCTCTTCTTGGATGCTGGCGAGTCATCTGAGCTTCCAATCTCCCCCAAGAGTGCCTGTGCAGCCATGACGTAGCCTTGAGGGATCGTGGGTTTGGAAATGATTAATGCCATAGTCCATTTTAGGGCAGCTCTTTCCAAACTGGATTTAACTCAATGCTTCAGAGCCTCCCCGTGTGACCGGAAAGTGACACAAAATTTGGTGCATATGCTTTTTTTTTTAAGGAAGAGGAGTCTTTGCTTTCATTCCTTTCTCAACAGAATCTATGATCTGGAAAACAATTACCACTGGATGATGAAGGTGTAGCCCAGGTTTTCATGGACTATTATAAATTTATTGACACATTTCCTTCTTCCCCAAAATAGAGCATTCATCTAATTTACTTACCAAAGGCAGCTTTCATAGTTTTGATCTCTTTTTGCAGTTGTGGGGAGCAGCACACAGAGGGGAATCTTCTCTTGGGTAATTAGCAGTTTGAGAAGAGTCGGTCGGTCAGGAAGAGGAGGCTACCTGTGAAAGTGGAGAATCCGGTTAGAAAGCGCCTGCAGTTGCGGCGCCCTGTGGAGCCACAAGCGATATCAGTGGGCCATCCTGATCCCAGCCCCAGGAGACACTCAGAGGGGGAAGTACAGTTGCTCTGCAGGTCCCCCCTGTGCAAATGGGTTTCAAGATCAATTAACACAGGCCTTGAATTTAGACTTTGCCTTGAATTTAGACTTTGGCCTTGAATTTAGACTTTGCCATCCCGGTGTTATTTCTGTGCAACCCACTCATAGCATCCCAGGGTCAAAGCTTAATAGAACTTGAAACTGTAAACCTGGAGATCCTTCTGATTGCCACTTGTACAAGTACAATGCAGCAGCAGTGACCATAGCCTAGCAGCTGGGTTACATCCGGGAACCGCAGTGACATCACCAAAACATGTCAGTTAAGCTGTCCTTAGCGTCTGAGATAATCTGAAATGAGACCCGAAAAGGTGAAATGAGATGCTTAAGGTTAACCACTCAAACAGGAGAACAGGAAGAGAAGCCAGGTTTCTGAGTTCCTCATCCAGTGTCACATTTCTCATGTGGGCCATTCTTGGTCGGCCTTCACTTGTATCCTGCTGTGTTCTTTTCTGGCCTTATTGGCAAAGCATCTCAAACTGCATGTGTCAAACTGCATTCCCTCTCTTTTTAATTTCTCCCCCAAACCTGCTTTTAGAGTTCTAAGACCTTCATCTTCACTCCACAGTCTTATTACTTTAGGAAAAAAAATGCCCTGATTTCGGGCTTCCCTGGTGGCGCAGTGGTTGAGAGTCCGCCTGCCGATGCAGCGGACACGGGTTCGTGCCCCGGTCTGGGAGGATCCCACATGCTGTGGAGCGGCTGGGCCCGTGAGCCATGGCTGCTGAGCCTGTGCGTCCGGAGCCTGTGCTCCGCAACGGGAGAGGCCACAACAGTGAGAGGCCCGCGTACCCCCCCCCCAAAAAAAGGAAAAATGCCCCACTTTCAACACACTATGAAGCATTTGCCTTTTTAAAAAGAAACCTGTTGTTCAGAATTTTAGCCTTGGCATTTAGCAAAGTGCCTAATACAATGGAATAAAGTGGAATACACAATGTCTACTTTATGTCAGACACTTTGCTAAAGGAATAAGTGAGACGTGTCGCTTGAATGTTATTAAACAATTGTGATTTGATGCAGCCAGGCCCAGAGGGAAGAATAAGTAATCTCAGTGGTTAGAGTGACTCAAACACAATAATCCTTGCAGGAAAGGCCTGAGGACAGCAAAGAGCACTAAAATCTCAGGTTGACCTTTGGCACATCACTTTTCTTACCTGGATTGCATTTTTATTTTATAAAAGAAGTAAATATCAACCGTATTTTCCCACAAGGCCGTTGTTAGGATCACATATATATGAATGAACTTCATAAGAACAATATAAGTAGAAGGCATTTATTATTTCTTCTTATCAACACAAAGCTATTTGCTAGAATGCAAAGGTAGATACAGCTCAGTCTGTCTCATACAGGAGATCATGTTTTTCTCCTCTTCCTTTCCTCTGTCTGGTAAACTCATATTCTTTAGAGCAGTGATCCTCCTCTGGGGGAACACTTAGCGAAAATGTCTGAAGACATTTTGGGTTGTCACACTGTGGGTTTGCTACTGACGTCTACTGGGTAGAGGTGAGGGATGACAATAAACATTCTACAATGTACACGACAGCCCCCTGCGACCAACAGTTATCCAGCCCAAAATGTCAATCATGCTGAGGGTGAGATACCGCTTTTGTTTGAAGAAAATTTTATCGAGTGTCTCTTAAGCCACAGGAAATATTAGTTCTCTGCTTTTGATATTCTCCTGAGAATCTACAAAACATGTATCAGCAAACATATCACTAATATTATGAGTTAATCTCCCCAGTTGACTGAGTTCTGTGAGGGCAGAGAGGTGTATATATATATATATTCTTTTCCATTATGGTTTACTACAGGGTATTGAATATAGTTCCCTGTGCTCTACAGAAGGACCTTGTTGTTTATCTATTTTATATATAATAGTTTGTATCCACTAATCCCAAACTCCTAATTTATCCCTCCCCCCACTTTCCTTTTTGGAACCGTAAGTCTGTTCTCTAGGTCTGTGAGTCTGTTTCTGTTTCGTAAATAAGTTCTTTTGTATCATATTTTATATTCCACATATAAGTGATATGGTGGTGTTTGTCCTTCTCTGTTTGACTTACTTCACTTAGTATGATAATCTTTAGGTCTATGTATGTTGCTGCCAGCGGCATTATTTCATTCTTTTTTATGGCTGAGTAATAGTCCATTGTAGGTATACACCACATCTTCTTTATCCATTCATCTGTCAGTAGACATTTAGGTTGCTTCCATGTCTTGGGTGTTGTGAATAATGCTGCTATGAACACTGGGGTGCAGGTATCTTTTAGAAATAGAGTTTTCTCCGGATATATGCCCAGGAGTGGGATTGCGGGATCATACGGTAACTCTATTTTTAGTTTTTTAAGGAACCTTCATACTGTTTTCCATAGTGGCTACACCAGTTTACATTCACATCAACAGTGTAGGAGGGTTGCTTTTTCTCCACATGAGAGTTTTTTTTAAAAATGTTGTTTATCATGATACTTCATACATTCTGGACACAGTATTCGTTCATGTATTTGTTCATTCATTTCAGACCTTTTTTTAAGCATCACTATATGTCAGGCCCTCTTCTAGATTCTGGGGATATATATCTGGATAGACATGACAAAAATCCTTGTCCTGTTGGAATCTATTCTAGTAGGTGTAGACTACTTATTAAGAAATGTGCCAGAGTTAGTAATAAGTGTAAGAATAGACAAGGTCACAAAGAAACAATGATGTTGACTTTCTAAATTCACTGAGTTAGACTGCAGTTAACTAAGGAGTGAGAGAGACACGAGCAAGTTGCACTAATTCGTTGGCAATGAGATGAGTTCGCACACATTTCCTAGTTCAGTGGTTTACTAAATAATGCTGTACTTTCCCTTGCATTCCATGTTTGCTGTCCTGCAGACGTGAGCTACCTCATCATCATCCTTTATCCCACACATGGGCCCCTACTGTGCACTGGTAGTGTGTGAACCAGAACTCCTATGTGAAAATTAATTCTATGTTTTAGAAAAATATTTTATGCAAAAGGAAATGACTAATGAAGAGAAGTTTTCGTTTCTTGGGTACGTTCATTTTTATCATAAATTTTGTTGTATTGGATATCGAGGTACGTTTCCCTAGTTCTTTGTCTGGTCTCTCAGGGCGCAAAGATGTGTACCCTCCAGTGATAAGGCTTCAGAAGAAATGGGGAGGAAATGAGAGGCTTTCATTGTGTATGCTGATGAAAGGTTAGAAAATCATGCAGGAAACCAGAGTCTGAAGGAACTTTCTCTTAGTTTACTAAGAGGAGGAGCTACTTACCTCTAAATACAAGATAAAGGAGGTTATAATAACTAGGATAGTCGCTGACCTTCAGTCTTAAGGCAGAGCCAGCTAACTCACAGCCCTTATGAAATTAATCAGAGTGTAAATTAATAAAATGAAGAGCCAGTGAATCTCACAGAAACAGTAGACAGGAGCTATGATTTTCTCAGGTACATCTGGATTGATCACCCAGAAGGAAGATGAAGTAACCAAAATGCATTTTGTAGCTTTTCGTTGATATGCCTCCATCAAAACTTATGAATTTTCAGGGAATTTGGGTCACAACTTAAGGAAACTTTTCAGTGGCCCAGGCATGGCTCTTCCAGGGAAGGTTAAACAGAATCGTTTCCATTTATGGAAGAGGTAGAAAGGCTTGGTAACCTCAGATTCCCTGTGGTTTCTGCCTTTATGCTTAAAAACTCAGTGCTGACATACACAGGCAAGCGGTGGCACTATGTCTAAATTGCAGGAGCAACTTCCAAAGCAACTTCTAGTGTCACAGGGATAAGACAGTAGAGAATCCATGATGGTTCTGGGTTCCTCCTGGGAGGAGAATAGGAGGAAGGATCTAGAAGAGGGAGGCCTCTCACTACTGTACACACTGAGCCCACAGACACAGAGCTCCCTGCCTGTGGGGAGGAACTCCGGGGGGTGGGGACCCACAATCTGTTTTAACAAAACCTCCAGGTGACCTCTGATGTTCTCTCAAGTTCACGGATCACTGATATACACTAACACTGGTCAAAGAAGATGTTAGTCCTGAAAGTGTGAATAAATTAATGAAGTAATAGGTGTCACCCTTGGTGATCGCTGACTCAGTGGGGCTGCCTTAGGGGCTGGAAATTAGCATCCTCACATCTCCCAGGAGATGATGCTGCTGCTGGCCTGGCGATCACTCTTTGAGAAGGATAACTATTTAGTCTATCCTTGTCTTTTTTTTTTTTAACGTTGTAAATACCAGGGTGAAAAAGTTTAAATGAACATAAAATAGTTCAGATGAAGATTCCATGTAAAATATATTATATTGATGGAAAGAGAAATGACTTGTAAATTTAAAGCAATGTTTATAAAGACATTATAATCAGACTTCTGCTAATGTAGTATTTTGAAAAAAATCACTTTATTTCTTAAGAATAAGTATTAATAAATTAGAATAAATATACTTTTCACTTAATCATTTGGAGATATAGTATTAAAAATTTCACGCTGGATTAAAATATGTTGCCTTTGCTTTATAAATGACATAAGAAGGCCTATCTTTCAGTCACTTCCATTCAAGGGTACAAAACTAGTGCACATACCAAATAGAGTCAACTAAATATTACTAGGATAAATAATAAATCAAATTAAGAAGAAATTACTTGTATGCTGGGAACACACCAAGTCCCTACTCAGTAAATTTGTTGAACACAAGTTATCCATGATGAATGAAATGAAAATTTATGGTTCACATTGTAATAATCAGGAACTTAAAACATCTAGGAAATTAGAGTTAGGAAAAATGGCTAATATAACTGTTCTCAACTGCCCACTGGCAAATGCCCTTCATAGGGATTTTTCCAGTTTTGCATGACCTAGGAGCAGGGCTTCAGTCAATGTGCTGTACTTTTGTATGTGTAATTATAGTGTAGAGCAACTTAATGGTTCATTGAAATGGCTGTGCTTACTAAAACATATAATCTTAAACAAACTGTTACCTTAAGTAATATTATTTATTTTCCATTGTGGAATAAAAGAAGTTAGGAAACTTTTAATGGTGGTTGGCCTAAACCCATTGGTATTTGGCTTTAGAATGAATTTATGGACATACAGTTCAACACGGGTATTTCTGAACTTGAATATTGCAGTATTTTTTGCAAAATAATGAAGGTGTACTGTGGATCCCCACCCTAAAAGTTTTTAACTGGCTTCTCAGTCATCTTTCTAGCTCTAGAGTCTTTCTAGCTTCCATACCCCACTCTTCTTAGACCAGTGCAGAAAATCAGTTGTACTCATATTTCTGCATCATTCGTATTATCTTTTTTTACTGCTTGGTTGCTTGTTCATACTGCAGGTATAACATGGAGGAACAGCAAATGTTTGGTATAAAAGAAGAGATCTTCATCTTGGTTAGGGAGTTACTTGCCCTTCAGTGGTTGAACAGGAGTGTGAGTCAAACACTGAGGACATGAATGCATCACTAAACTCAACTCGTTGGATATTGGTTTGTAATGTGGTTGATGTGCAACTGATTTGCTTTAATTTTTATTTCTTTAGTTAATTGTATGTAGTCATTTTGGAACAAGTGTTTATTCTAAATCAATTTACCAAACTACTGACTTTTGACAAGCAGAGAATCTGGCATGCACTAGGCACTTCTCCCGTGTTAGAAGTGGCAGTTGTCTTTGTCTGACTTACTTCACTTAGTCTGATGATCTCTAGGTCCATCCATGTTGCTGCAAATGACATTATTTCATTCTTTTTATGGATGAGTAATATGATATCACTTATATATGGAATCTAAAAAAGGTGATACAAATGAAATTATTTACAAAACAGAAATAGACTCTCTGGAATGGAAAACAAACTTATGGTCACCAAAGGGGAAAGGGGGAGGGGGAAAAATAAATTAGGAGTTTGGGATTAAGAGATACACATGACTATATATAAAATAGATAAGCAACAAGGACCTACTCTACAGCACAGGGAACTCTGTCCAATATCTTCTAATTACCTATAATGGAAAAAAATCTGAAAAAAAAATATTATATATATACAAAATATATGTATATAAAACTGAATCACTTTGCTGTACACCTGAAACATTGTAAATCAACTATACTTCAATTAAAAAAAAGAAAAAAATACACACTTTGAAAAAAAAAGTTGTAGTCATTACTATCATCTTTCTTCCATTCCCTTACTTTTTCCTATTTCTTGATGAATACTCTCTCTTCACCTTCACCGGTTTTTGTTTTGTTTTGTTTTGTTTTGTTTTGTTTTTGTTTTTGTTTTTGCTGTACATGGGCCTCTCACTGCTGTGGCCTCTCCCGTTGCAGAGCACAGGCTCCGGACGTGCAGGCTCAGCGGCCATGGCTCACGGGCCCAGCCGCTCCGCGGCATGTGGGATCTTCCCTGACCGGGGCACGAACCCGTGTCCCCTGCATCGGCAGGCGGGCTCTCAACCACTGCACCACCAGGGAAGCCCACCTTCACCCTTTTTAATTTTAGGATAGATTTCTTTAGGAAGTTACAATTTTGAACATTTGGGGATGAGGTTTTAAAGCATTTTACTCCTATAACAAATAATGCTTAACTAAATATCTCATCTGTTATGACTAAAAGCACTTCCGTGTGGTCACTGAATAATGTGCCTCCTTCACCTGCAGAGATATCCATGTCCTAATCCATGGAACCTGCGGACCTGTGAATGTGTTACCTCCCATGGCAAAAGGGACTTTGCAAGGGTAATTAGGTGAAGGACTTGGATATAGAGAGATTATCCTGGATTATCCAGGTGGCTCAGTCTAATCCCATGGGTCTTTACAGGTGGATAACCTTCCCTGCCTGTGGTCAGAGGGGGAAGTGGGACTTTGGAAGAAGGGCATGGAGAGATGTGATGTTTCTGATTTTGAAGATGGAGGAAGGAGGAAGGAGACAAAGCATGCGGACGGCCAGGAGAGGCGGGAAGGGCAATGAACAGACTCTTCTCGAGCCTTCGGACAGCAATGTAGGCACAGCACTGCCTACATCAAGATTCTAGCCCAGTGCGACCTGCGGCAGACTTCAGACTTACAGAACTGTGAGATAATAAATTCGTGTTGCTTTAAGCCACGAAGTTTGTGGCAATTTGTTACAGCAAAAACAGGAACTTAGTGCAATAGAGTAAGACTGTGGGATATACTTCAATAATGAAAACTAGTAAAGAGTTACGGAGTCTTTGTTTTTGATCCACAATAATAGTTACTCACCAATAAACTCTTAAGAGCCCAACACGTGGTTTTTCCCAAACGCTTCCTGGCCAGCATGGTCACCCACCCAGGTGCAGAGTGTGTAGAACTCAGACAGTAGACTCTTCTGGGAACTTGTTCTTCGGTGTATTTCGCTGTGGTCTCTTTCAGATTTTATGACTGGTAAGAGGGCAGGATGTCTCCTTTTCTTCCTCAGTCTCATCTTTCCAAGATTATGAAAATATAAAAGCAAACATTAGCATTTTGTTTCTTTTTCCAAATTAATATTCTTCATTGCTCTCAACTGTCTTTGTGACCTAGAATTCTGCATTTCTCAGAAACTGAATATAGAAGTCCATAACTTTTGAGGTGGACCATTTCTAAAGTCTTTATGGAATTTGTTACAATATTGCTTCTGTTTTCTGTTTTGGTTTTTTGGCTGCGAGGCATGTGGGATCTTAGCCCCCTGACCAGGGATTGAACCCGCACCCCCTGCATTGGAAGGCGAAGTCTTCACTACGGGACCACCAGGGAAGTCCCAGAAGTCCATAACTTTGATCCTAGGTACAATGTGTTTTTATACTTGTTTTTGCTCAGTATGGAATCACGAGGACCTAGTTTTCTTCTCCTTTTCTTCCCTCTCTTTGATCCAGTCTTTTAATTTCTTATTCTCTCCTTATCTCTCTAGGAATTTGTGATAAATTGCATACGTTATAATACAGCATCGGACAGTTCCACTAGTAGCATTGTAAGCTGTTGTTTTCAAAGCTTCTGCTTCTCACCCCGATCAGCCTAGCCTGAACCTGAGTGGCTTCCCTTCCTCTGTCTTCAGGGGTCTCTCAAGTAGTTAGAGGTAAACTGTGTGCCTCCTTTTGGTTACAGGGTCACAGTTCTGGGACATACCAGTAGCTTGGCATCTGATCATCATAAGGGCAGGAGGAGTATCGTGCTTACCACATTCCTAGGGACATCTGTGAAATGGGTGTGCAGTCTGGCTGTTACATCCCTGTTTCCCAGGAACTCATACCACATTATTACCTTTTCTTAGAGCTCTCTGCCTTTCCCCCCAGTCGTTTTGGTGTTGAGACAGGTCATTTAATGGAAATATCTTTGGAAAGCATTGGCACTATGCTTTGCCCAGTGGTTCTCAAGCTCGTGAGTATCAGAATCACCTGAAGAGCTTGTTGAAACACATTCCTTGTGTCTGTAATATCTAGAATAGTCTCTCTCCCTCTATTTGCCTACCTCTGACACCCCGGCCCCGGTTACAACCTGGCAGCTGTTCCTCTTCTGCCCCTGTTAAAAATTAATCTTTCCGCTCTAAATTTATAACATACAAGGTGTTTCCTCTGAACCTGATCTTCTGTCCCCCAGGCCATTCTTTCTGATTCATCTCCCCTTTATGTGCTCCGATTTTTGCTTCCTCTGTCTTTGTCTTGAGTGTCTCTTCCTAGAAATACAGACACAGAACTAGAGAGCTAGAAGGACCACTGGTGACTGTCAGGTCAGATGGTGCAAATGTCCATGAGTAGAGCAACCGCCTTTACACCCAAGGCACAGGTGGCGAGTGGACTCTTCATCCTCTGACTCAACAGAAAGATCCTGGAGGGAAAGAACCTAAATAATTAAAAAGTGCTAAACAATATTAAGATGTTAAGAAAGAATGTGAGCTTCTTTCTCTGTGACATCGAGAGGGACTAAGAATAGCTCTGGCAGTGAGAAATTAAAGTCAGCAAGGCAAAGCATGTGAAAATGTTAGGTAAAGATTTAGGGGCCGCGATTTGATTTACTGACCGTCCTGGGTCAGCCAGGTGGCCTGGTACAGTGACCCTAAGACCACTGGCTGTAAAATCATTAGCCTGTGGGGTAGCAGAGCCCAAGACCAGCCTAGTAGAGAACTAGACGGGTAATTGCTGATGACTGTTAGAAAGTATTTCAGGACAGGACAGATGGGGCAGGGATGAGAGACTCTTCCTGGAGGTTTCACATTTAAATAAAGCGACCTGGTTTCTTTGAACCAATCTTCACGCAGATGCATTGTAGCAAAAGAGAAATATATATGTAAAAAATCACAGAAAGGAAGACATACATTCACCTCCACCTTCTCTTCCTGTGTCCAGATCAGAGTTCACTCTCAAATCTCCTTAGAACCTTAATTCTGACATGGATTTTTCTGACAGTCTCATTTATTGGGACACAGGGCTCTTTGAGGAGTACCCAGTTGTCTAACTATCAGCTTAGGCAACAGAGAGCACCGCCTGGCCTCTCCGTGTTACTTCAGGTCTTTAGAATGCATCAGACAAGTTTCAGTAAAAGTTTTATTTTTAGTGGATAATGCACCGTGGGTGTAGCAATAGCACAGGCGATGGAGTTAGACACCCATGGTTCAAATCCTGGCCTTGGTACTTATGAGAACCTATTTCCATTATCTGTACGATGGAAAAATAATGATGAACTCAGAAAGTAACAAGGATTAAATGGGATACTATTTCTAAAGAGCCTAGTAGGTTCAGGCATGGATCTTAGTAGGTGCTCAGGGGTAATAGGTGCTTAGTAGGTGCTGTTCTTTCTTTGTAGCGCTATCTGTCATATCCATCATATAATGATCTCAGCATCTCTCTGAAGAGCAGGACCAGGGCCATGGTGAGGCACATAGGTTGGGTGGTTCAAAAGCAGAGTCATGTCCTATTTTAATTACAAATGTGATGTTTTGTTCAGGATGGATATTTCTGCATTAATATTTATTTTAAAATATTGTATTGAAATATTATCTTGATTTTGAGTTTTTTGGCACTCCCTTAAATTCTGTGCCTAAGGCTAGTGCCTCACTTGCTGCATTCATTCTGGTCAGGGGGGTAAACAGGAGAATGATGCTTTCCTTATTTTGTAGATAGAAAGTCTAGATGCAGTGACTTTCGCTGCCACTAGCATCCTCTGTTTGTGTGAACACCCGGCATTATTAAGGGGTTATCTCTACAAATCACCTGCCTCACAGCTACGCTTCTAACTCTTTAAGAGCCTTCTCATCCATTGGTCTCTCCCCAGCAACCAGAAAACACTGTGACTCCATCAGAGGCTCCAGCTGACTCGTAATGTGATGACTTGTCACACTCCACTGAGCCGGCTCCATCTCATTCTGTCGGATCCTGGAGTTCTGGTCTCCTGGTGGGTACAGTCTCCAGGGAGGCTGAGCTGTAGCCTCTGCATTAACATCCTCTGCTTTTATATCTGCTGCTCCATTACACAGTCATCTCCTTTCCTGCTGTTAGAGAAAAGAGTGCATTGATCCCAGAGAAAAGGGAGGCACAGCTGTTGAAATCAAGGGGAAAACAAAGCTTGCATCTTCCTCTGATGTGAGAGCCTCACTGTTCTAGGTTTGTTCTCCAGAGATGCAGCATTTTGCTTTTCAGGCAGATGGCTAGCACCGGCACCCTGCAACATACAGACCCCCACTTCCCCATTGAGTACGTGTCCACCAGGTGTGGGGAAGTAGAGCTGATAAGAAGTGTCGGTTCAAGTGCATTGATTTACAGCTGCGAAATTGTTTCAGTGTCTATGTTTTGCTTAAACCAAATGATTCTTTGCATATAAGCTTTAAAACTGGCATAAATTCCTTAGACCAGTAGGAGATCTTGCTGAATAGACACTGCATTCTAATACAGCCTAGTGCCAGGCCCTCCTCCCTTTCTTGAGTGTCTATTTAAGCCCAAGTAGCTCAGATCTTGTCCCGAAAGGGCTTTAAAAATCAAGATAATGTGACACTGAGGTAAGAAGCCTAAGTATATAAGCCCTTTGTGTGTGTGTGTGTGTGTGTGTGTGTGTGTGTGTGTGTATAGGTTGAAATATTGATTTGTATGGGTCTGTTAAACTGAGTATTCTGTTAAAATATAGAACGTTCCTCTTTTCTCCCAGGATTTGGTCCAGCCTGAACATTTTTTTGCTCAGTGCCCCGCTAACCAGTCATTTCTTCATGCTGATCCTATTGTAGAAAGATTTTATTTCATCTGTGCTCTGTTCTATGACCTTGCTACTGTTTGGCACACTTTTATGGTTTTACACAGTTCATTACAATCAGATGTGATTCAAAATGTTCTGTAAGTCAGAGTATGCTTGAAATGCAATGAAAAAGTAACAAAGATCATGAAGATACTATGAAAACTAGCATGAGTTTTCATGGAAAGAAGTTCCAACTTCTAACGTCTGTGTGTAGAGTATTAAAGAACTTTTTTAAAATTGCCAGGCATTTTTCTAGCACATGAGGAAATTCCAGAAAGCAAACACATAGTTTGGGTCAAGTGAGGTCTTGAATGTTCACTAAAGCTCCTTAGGTTTCTTCTTCTGAAGAACCTTGGAGCAAAGTTGGCCTCCAAGCAGTTAGTCACTGTTCCTTCTCAGGTTCCTAAAGGACACTCCCAAGGAATAAAATCTTGCCCTGTAAGAGATGAACGTCCAGAAGGGGATGAGTAGGACACCTCTGGGTTCCTGATGTCTTCCCTTGAGACTCTTCCTCATGGGTCTCTGCTCCGGTACGATGCTGTCGTGATAGGGCTGTGACAGTGCAACTCTGAGGACAGCGCTGTTCCTGGGGAAAAGCAGAACGTCACAGTGTTTGCCCCATGCCTGGCTCCCCCTGCCCCAGCTTGTGCAACACTCATACACCAGCAACCCCATGGTGCAGCCCTACAGGGTACGAGCGTAAAGGAGCACAGCGGAACAAATCATATTTCAAAATAACTCAAGATCTATGCTGGAATCCCTCAGTACCCTGAAGGGAATAAATACATAGTTTCTCAAAATATCTTAAGTTCTTACTAATTTTCTCTCCCCTTCTTTGCCTTCATGCCCTGTGGCTGTTCTCTCTCCTTTCTCCCAAGTTTTTTTTTTTTTTTTTTTTTTCTGTAAAATTCCATCAGTCCTCTTCCTTTTGCCTGTCTTATCCTCTTTTTCTTCCTCTTTCTTTCTGATTCTTCATCACAGAGCATGGCAACAGGCAGACAAAGCAGGACCCTCCTTGGAAGGGAGGAGAAAGAAGAGGCTGAATAAAGTCAAACAATCATATCTAGTGCTCAGGGGGAAGAGGAAAAGCTGAACACCGTTGCATTTCAGTAACTTTTATCCGTCAGAAATAGAAGCTTCCAGCGGGTGGGGTTCTTGTGCTGCCAGCGGCTGTGTAAAGGGAATACAGAGCTGTGGACCGGCAGGAGTTTTGGAGTCAGGCATTCGTCTTCTTTATTTAGAATATCAAGAGCAGCAGATTTATAACCTTTATATTGATGTTATGAGTTCAAGTCGCACTTCCCCACCCCCATCATTTTCATGATTCTGTTTCCAGGAAGCTACTTAACAGATTTGTAATTTTAGAAATGTGCAGGTCACTATGTTAATTTCATTGTTACACTCAAAAAAGCCTTGATGAATAAGTGAATAGAAATCTCATCATAATGATGATTTAATGTTTCATTCTTTTACAAAATGTTCTATTAAATATTCACATAAATAGATTCAGCTATAGCTATTTTCATGGGCTGTATGTATATGCTCTTTTAGTCTCAAGGAAATAAATTTCTAAAGGTCATTTGAGACTCTCTTATAGACTCAAAGCTATTCAGAGGTCCAAGATAAAGAATGATGATATTGCTAGACCTGTTTCTGTTTTTGTTTTGCTGTCCTGTGCTTTCATTGTACCTTATTGGGGTTGTAGCCAGAATTCAATCAAATAAGAAAATATAGATTTTTCAGTCTCCCATCTGGAGGGATATTTACATTTCTAAATTCATAATAAGAGTTTAATGTGCAAAAATTAAGCAAACTATTAATAAATTAGACATTAGAAGAACTTTTACTGAAGAGATTGTGAGCTTCCTAGAAACTCAGATCTGGGTTCTAATCCCAGAACTGGCTACACAAATGTGGGCCAATTACTTAGCATTTCTGAGCCTCAAGTATGATCAGTGCATAAGTATACTTATCTCATTGTGAGGAATAAATGAGGTGCAATGCATTGCCAAGTGCAAGCCATAGCTATCTCATTCTAATATAGCACAATTTAGATTTCATTTTTCACTACAGAAAACTTTATGCTTGGATCTTTTCCACAACCAATCAAACTCCCAGTTATAAAAGATGTAAATGACTATATAGAAGGAAAGAAAATTAACCAGTTTATATATTCTTTGTGGGTAGTTATATAATACAACAATGCACAAATGCTTGGTACATAAATGTAAAAGCCATAAATGTAAAGCATGAACATTTTTGCTACTTGTGATTTTTATGTAACTATATGGGTGGCATGGAAACCAATTTTATTTTGACTTATGTTATAAAGCTGTTGCCAAACACCCTGTGCTTAAGTCATGCTTCACATGGAGATAGTATTGCCTAGTGCATTTCTATGTAATGTGGATCTTAATTTTCCCCTGTGATATCAGAGTTGCAAGGTGAACCCACTGAAATTTACACTGAGTATTCACTTATATTTTCAATTGAGAATAACCTCGGGAGCCTGGATTGTTATGGCTACAAAGGCAAGAGAGTTACTGGGAGGGAAGAGAAATGGGTAGGAGAGAGAGCTGGAGAGCATTTTATATCTGCTTCCACACCTTTCCTCCAGGCTTCCCCAAAATTCCTGTCCAGGACTCAGACTGAACCTGTGACATTGGTGAGATAGGAATCAACCAAAGACATCAGTGAAGCTGGATTCCTGAGGTCTCCTTGAAATGGACTCTTCCTGTTCAATATTTTGCAAAGAAAAGGATCAGATGAATCAAAATGAGCAGAAACTATCTTAAGGACCGTTTCTGGTCTGGAACCACAAAGTTTAGGTTAATCTTTCCCCTGAATAAATCCCTTTCAGCCCTCTCTCGTTGCCCACTGACCTTCCCTAGCTAACTGCCCTCCCTGTGCCTTGATACCTCTTCTTGTTGAAGATTTGTTGATTGGTTGCAGCTGTTTCACAGTGATTATGTTCAGGGCCGTGTCGACACAAACTAACTCCTTGGTCTCCTTGCTTCATCTTTGAAGCCATGTGGTGGCATGTCCTCCCCAGAACACTGATCTCTGCAACCTGGGGCAGAGTGGTTCGATTAGCCCGTTGATTTTTACCAACCAGTAGACTTTACAAAGTCAAGATGTCTGTTGTTTTTCTTGGCTTCCAATAAGTTTGTCTGAAAACAAATCATCCATAGACAAAGATATATTCCTTTTATTAAAGTATATTATTTTTCTTAGGGATTTGGAGGCTCAATCAATAATGGTGGTTTGAATGGAAATCTCTCATGTAGTTGACCTAGTATTGCCGAAAATTATAAAGTGTACTGGACACATAATACCTCTTTCTCACCTTCTAACAAGGAGAGTTCATAAAGTGTATGCTTGTTAACTCACTGTCTCCCTCCCATACCAGATCATAAGCTCTCTGAAGACAAGAAAAGTCATTCGTCTTCTGTTTACTCCTATATTCCTAGTATTTATCATTAAGCCTAAGACATAACAGAGGCTTAATATATGATAATCTAATGAACTGAATAATCCAGAGCCTTTCCCCATCATTATTATTAAATAGTTGTCTTGATTCCCAAAGAACATATTAGTTCTGTTTCTATTTTGGTCATTGTCCTATACAGATAAATGATGGGAGTAGAGAGAAAAAATAATTTTGTTTCATAAATCATACCATTCCAAAGATTTCCAATTTTTTCTCTTGTAAAAATCTCCAAGTCAACTATCCCTATAGCTTTCTACTCTGGGTTAGGTTCTTTAAAATCATAAAATGAAGAGCTACAATAGGCATTAGTGATCTAGTTTAATTTGTTAAGCTTTGAGAGTTTTTAATGACATAATTCATGTCAACCTACATACACAGTGTTACAGTGGTTCAGGTTATTTCATTTCTCAAATGCATTTATTACTTCAAGACATTTTGTTCATTTGATTAAATCTAGTGTAAGATAAAGTATCATGTAGCTATTTGATCAGTAAATAAAATCTTCTGCTTTCTGTGTTGCTTCCTCCCTTCTTCAGAATCAATAGTAAAATAGAGAATTTTTCTTTTTGTTCCCAGAAGTTCATAATGATCTTAAGATTGGATGAGGAATGAATGTTTTAAATTAACTGCCTTCTTCCTACTCCCCAGAGCTTTTCACAACATAGTAACAGAGCTCTTTATCTGATGGATCCAGACGTTTCTGGAATCAGCTAAGCTCTATCAGACCTCAGAATGAATGCTTGTGTCACTTCACCAATGTATTCCTCGAAGGATTGAATATGGTCAGAGGGAACCTGTAAGAGGGGTAGTTTGTAGATATGGGATTTTTAGTTAATGAGGATGAGATGCAGAAAGTCTTTGCATTCTAAGTTATACTATTATAAAAGGAAAGAGATCTGATATTATGCATAACGGCAATGAATTCACCAAATCAGCATTTTTTTTTAAGACCTAATAACATCTGTTCCAAAGAGATCTGGCCACTTGACTTTGAAGAAAGACACACGTGGCAGGCAACACAAGAGTCCTTTTCTGCCCTCCTCTTTGAAGTGCTTGTTAGTTGATTTTTGGATAATTTCCCAAGCCAGTGAAGTCACCATGTGTGCTGTGACAATCATGTCACCACTGTTTGTATATAAATGAGGCATGTTTGATTTCTGCACTGATGAGCTGTGGATTTCTAGGATGCACAGGGAGTGTGTTCTGTGAGCCTTGTCTCCAGCTGAGCACTTCTTCCCCTGTGGGCAGAGATGCCTTCTTCCTGTTTCATAAAATGCAGAGCCAGCGAAGCAGGAGACTTGCAAAGCCTGGAACGCCTGGACACTGTGCTCAGGATTAACATTCAGGGAGGGGTTTAGGTAACATGGTTTATTGGATGAAATTTGTTTACACCTTCGAATTTCTCCTCCTTCAATCTTCATTTATTCTGAAAGCAGAAGGATATTTGTTATTTAAAGCTTTAAAAAGGAAAAAATAAATCCCCTGCAGTGAAGACTCAAGGGCCAGGGCAATGGCTAATTTTCTCAGTGTCCTCAGTGCATGGAGTGTTTGCTTTTACATCGTAAGCATTCGATAAATGCTTGAGGAAAGAAGGGAGGGAGGAAGAGAGAAAAGGCATTGGCACAGCTGCCTTTTGAAAGGCACACTTTACTTTTCTTCCTCCCTTAATTTATCTTCCTTTCTGTTTTGAGGGAGATCTAATGTGACAGTTGGCAGAGCTGTCTTGTACCTTAGAGAACAGGTAGGAGAGAAGTTTGGGTATGCCTGGGATCAAGTGATACCAAATCAAAACCTGGAGTGTTATTTTCCAAATAAAGGATGGTGAATAATCAGAGAACATAACTGCTTCTATTAGTTTCTCTGTTGAAAGAAAAAGGGTGCCTAAGATTGTTACCTTCTCTAGTGACACAAAAATCAAAACCATTTTGAGACGTTGCTTTAGAAATATCAATAGCCTGGCATATAATAAATGTATGTAAGTTTTGAGGGAGATGAGCCAATAAACTAAGTCAAATACACACATGCGTGCACACACACACACACACACACACACACACACGCATTCCATCTATATCTAAACCCGTCTTTGATCTTAAAGGCTATAACTGGCAAATTCAATTATACTAAGCAAGCAAAAGGTGGGTAGTTTAATAAATGAGATAGCCATATGCTAAAATGTTTCTAAACTTCTGGTATAGATTTGGCATTTTTCACAGATTTAGGAAAGTACACCTGCCATTTTGGGCATTTCTTTTTGTGTGCCTAGAATGGGAAAATTTGAGGGATTCAAAATAGTTTCAACCCAGCACTATCTCTACTGCTGCTGCTGCTACTACTGGTGCCGCTGCCACCGCTGCCACCACCGCTACTGCTGCTGGCAGAGCTGCTGCAAGTGAGCATCCCCCATCTGGGTTACCCACCTTCACAGCATCTCCTGCGTGCCCTGGCCCCAAATGGACCTACCAGCCCCAGGGAACAAAAGCGGAGGCCCCTCGCCCTCTCCTGCTGCAGCCAAGGATGAGTCCAGAGGGCTGAGTGGAGAGAGTGGTCCTCGGTGGTGGGGGGAGGGGAAAGGTCTTGGTGCTCCGGCCGGGTGTCAGGCCTGAGCCTCTGAGGTGGGAGAGCCGAGTTCAGGACATTGGTCCACCAGAGACCTCCCGGTCCCACGTTTTATCATTCAGCGAGAGCACTCCCAGAGATCTCTCTCTCAATGCTAAGACCTAGCTCCACTCAACGACCAGCAAGCTCCAGTGCTGGATGCCCCATGCCAAACAAGACAGGAACACAAACCCACCCATTAGGAGAGAGGCTGCCTAAAATCATAATAGGTCACAGACACCCCAAAACGCACCGCCAGCCATGGTCCTGCCCACCAGAAAGATAAGATCCAGCCCTATCCACCAGAACAAAGGCACCAGTCCCCTCCACCAGGAAGCCTACAGAAGACACTGAACCAACCTTACCCACTGGGGGCAGACACCAAAAACAACAGGAACTATGAACCTGCAGCCTGCAAAAGGGAGACCCCAAACACAGTAAGTTAAAAAAAATGAGAAGACGGAGAAATGTGCAGCAGATGAAGGAGCAAGGTAAAACCCCACCAGACCGAACAAATGAAGAGGAAATAGGCAGTCTACCTGAAAAAGAATTCAGAGCAATGATAGTAAAGATGGTCCAAAATCTTGAGAATAGAATGGAGAAAATACAAGAAACGTTTAACAAGGACCTAGAAGAACTAAAGAGCAAACAATGATGAACAACACAATAAATGAAATTTAAAATTCTCTAGAAGGAATCAATAGCAGAATAACTGAGGATAAGTGACCTGGAAGATAAAATAGTGGAAATAACTACCACAGAGCAGAATAAAGAAAGAAGAATGGAAAGAATTGAGGACAGTCTCAGAGACCTCTGGGACAACATTAAATCCACCAACATTTGAATTACAGGGGTCCCAGAAGAAGAAGAGAAAAAAAAGGGTCTGAGAAAATATTTGAAGAGATTATAGTTGAAAACTTCCCGAACATGGGAAAGGAGACAGTCAATCAAGTCCAAGAAGCGCAGAGAGTCCCATACGCAAGGGAAAGGCAACAAATAACATACAAGGAAATCCCCATAAGGTTAACAGCTGATCTTTCAGCAGAAACTCTGAAAGCCAGAAGTGACTGACAGGATATATTTAAACTGATGAAAGGGAAGTACCTACAACCAAGATTATTCTACCCAGCAAGGATCTCATTCACATTCGACAGAGAAATTAAAACCTTTACAGACAAGCAAAAGTTAAGAGAATTCAGCACCACCAAACCAGTTTTACAGCAGATGCTAAAGGAACTTCTCTAGGCAGGAAACACAAGAGAAGGAAAAGACCTACAAAACAATTTAAAAAATGGTAATAGGAACATACATATTGATAATTACCTTAAATGTAAATGGATTAAATGCTGCAACCAAAAGACATAGACTGGCTGAATAGATACAAGACAGGCCTGTATATATGCTGTCTACAAGAGACCCACTTAGGATCTAGGGACACATACAGACTGAAACTGAGGGGATGGAAAAAGATATTCCATGCAAATGGAAATCAAAAGAAACCTGGAGTATCAATTCGCATATCAGACAAAATAGACTTTAAAATACTCTTGCAAGAGGCAAAGAAGGACACTATATAAGGATCAAGGGGTCAATCCAAGAAGAAGATATAACAATTGTAAATATTTATGCACCCAACATAGGAGCACCTCAATACATAAGGCAAATGCTAACAGCCATAAAAGGGGAAATTGACAGTAGCACAATCATAGTAGGGGACTTTAACACCCCACTTTCACCAATGCACAGATCATCCAAAATAAAAATAAATAAGGAAACACAAGCTTTAAATGATACATTAAACAAGGTTTACTTAATTGATGTATATTTTTTAGCCGTACACAGGCCTCTCACTGTTGTGGCCTCTCATGTTGTGGAACACAGGCTCTGGACACGCAGGCTCAGTGGCCACGGCTCACAGGCCCAGCCGCTCCGCGGCATGTGGGATCCTCCCAGACTGGGACACGAACCCATGTACCCTGCATCGGCAAGCGGACCCTCAACCACTGCGCCACCAGGGAAGCCCCTTAATTGATATTTATAGGACG
Source organism: Delphinapterus leucas (assembly GCF_059928025.1). Classification (NCBI taxonomy): domain Eukaryota; kingdom Metazoa; phylum Chordata; class Mammalia; order Artiodactyla; family Monodontidae; genus Delphinapterus; species Delphinapterus leucas. The sequence continues at coordinate 9,520,426 of NC_143146.1, forward strand.
TTTCATCCAAAAACAACAGAATACACTTTCTTCTCAAGTGCTCACGGAACATTCTCCAGGATAGATTGTATCTTGGGTTACAATAGGACGTTTCATCCAAAAACAACAGAATACACTTTCTTCTCAGGTGCTCACGGAACATTCTCCAGGATAGATTGTATCTTGGGTTACAAATCAAGCCTTGGTAAATTTAAGAAAATAGAAATCGTATCAAGTGTCTTTTCCAACCACAACGCTATAAGACTAGATATAAATTACAGGAAAAAAATTGTAAAAAATACAAACATATGGAACCTAAACAATATGCTACTAAATAACCAAGAGATCACTGAAGAAATCAAAGAGGAAATCAAAAAATACTTAGAAACAAATGACAATGAAAACATGATGACCCAAAACCTATGGGATGAAGCAAAAGCAGTTCTAAGAGGGAAGTTTATAGCAATACAGCCCTACCTTAAGAAACAAGAAACATCTCAAATAAACAACCTAACCTTACACCTAAAGCAATTAGAGAAAGAAGAACAAAAAATCCCCAAAGTTAGCAGAAGGAAAGAAATCATAAAGATCAGATCAGAAAAAAATGAAAAAGAGATGAAGGAAACACTAGAAAAGATAAATAAAACTAAAAGCTAGTTCTTTGAGAAGATAAACAAAATTGATAAACCATTAGCCAGACTCATCAAGAAAAAAAGGGAGAAGACTCAAATCAATAGAAACAGAAATGAAAAAGAAGAAGTAACAACTGACACTGCAGAAATACAAAGGATCATGAGAGATTACTACGAGCAACTATATGCCAATAAAATGGACCACCTGGAAGAAATGGACAAATTTTTAGAAAAGCACAACCTTCTGAGACTGAACCAGGAAGAAACAGAAAATATAAACAGACCAATCACAAGCACTGAAATTCAGACTGTGATTAAAAATCTTCCAACAAACAAAAGCCCAGGTCCAGATGGGTTCACGGGTGAATTCTATCAAACATTTAGAGAAGAGCTAACACCTATCCTTCTCAAACTCTTCCAAAATATAGCAGAGGGAGGAATACTCCCCAACTCATTCTGTGAGGCCACCATCACTCTGATACCAAAAGCAGACAAAGATATCACAAAAAAAGAACATTACAGGCCAATATCACTGATGAACATAGGTGCAAAAATCCTCAACAAAAGACTAGCAAACAGAATCCAACAGCACATTAAAAGTATCATACACCATGATCAAGTGACGTTTATCCCAGGAAGGCAAGGATTCTTCGCTATACACAAATCAGTCCATGTGATACACCATAATAACAAATTGAAGGTTAAAAACCATATGATAATCTCAATAGAGGCAGAAAAAGCTTTCAACAAAATTCAACACCCATTTATGATAAAACAAACTCTCCAGAAAGTAAGTTAGAGGGAACTTACGTCAACATAATAAAGACCATATATGACAACCCACAGCCAATATTGTTCTCATTGGTGAAAAACTGAAACCATTTCCTCTGAGATCAGGAACAAGACAAGGTTGCCCACTCTCACCACTGTTGTTCAACATAGTTTTGGAAGTTTTAGCCACAGCAATCAGAGAAGAAAAAGAAAGAAAAGGATTCCAAATCAGAAAAGAAGAAGTAAAACGGTCACTGTTTGCAGATGACATGATAGTATACGTAGAGAATCCTAAAGATGCTACCAGAAAACTACTAGAGCTAATCAATGGTAAAGTGGCAGGATACAAAATTAAAGCACAGAAATCTCTTGCATTCCTATACACTAATGCTGAAACATCTGAAAGAGAAATTAAGGAGACACTCCCATTTACCATTGCAACAAAAAGAATAAAATACCTAGGAATAAACCTACTTAAGGAGACAAAAGACCTGTATGCAGAAAACTATAAGACACTGATGAAAGAAATTAAAGACGATACAAACTGATGGAGAGATATACCATGCTCTTGGATTGGAAGAATCAACATTGTGAAAATGACTCTACTCCCCAAAGCAATCTACAGATTCAGTGCAATCCCTATCAAACTACCAATGGCATTTTTCACAGAACTAGAACAAAAAATTTCACAATTTGTATGGAAACACAAAAGACTCCAAATAGCCAAAGCAATCTTGAGGAAGAAAAACAGAGCCGGAGGAATCAGGCTCCCTGACTTCAGACTTTACTACAAAGCTACAGTAATCAAGACAGTATGGTACTGGCACAAAAATAGAAATATAGATCAATGGAACAGGATAGAAAGCCCAGAGATAAACCCAGGCACCTATGGTCAACTAATCTATGACACAGGAGGCAAGAATATACAATGGAGAAAAGACAGCCTCTTCAATAAGTGGTGCTGGGACAACTGGAAAGCTACATGTAAAAGAATGAAATTAGAACACTTCCTAACACCATACACAAAAACTCAAAATGTATTAAAGACCTAAATGTAAGGCCAGACACTCTAAAACTCTTAGAGGAAAACATAGGAAGAAAGCTCTTTGACATAAGTCACAGCAAGATCCTTTTGACCCACCTCCTAGAGTAATGTAAATAAAAACAAAAATAAACAAATGGGACCTAATGAAACTTAAAAGCTTTTGCACAGCAAAGGAAACCATAAACAAGATGAAAAGACAACCCTCAGAATGGGAGAAAATATTTGCAAATGAAGCAACTGACAGAGGATTAATCTCCAAAATATACAGGCAGATCATGCAGCTCAATATCAAAAAAACGAACAACCCAATCCAAAAATGGGCAGAAGACCTAAATAGACATTTCTCCAAAGAAGATATACAGATTGCCAACAAACACATGAAAGGATGCTCAACATCACTAATCATTAGAGAAATGCAAATCAAAACTACAATGAGCTATCACCTCACACCGGTCAGAACGGCCATCATAAAAAAATCTACAAACAATAATGCTGGAGAGGGTGTGCAGAAAATGGAACCCTCTTGCACTGCTGGTGGGAATGTAAATTGATACAACCACTATGGAAAACAGTATGGCGGTTCCTTAAAAAACTAAAATTAGAACTACCATATGACCCAGCAATCCCACTACTGGGCATATATCCCGAGAAAACCATAATTCAAAAAGAGTCATGTACCACAATGTTCATTGCAGCACTATTTACAATAGCCAGGACATGGAAGCAACCTAAGTGTCCATCAAGAGATGAATGGATCAAGAAGATGTGGCACATATATGCAATCGAATATTACTCAGCCATAAAAAGAAGCAAAATTGATTTATTTGTAGTGAGGTGGATGGACCTAGAGACTGTCATACAGAGTGAAGTAAATCAGAAAGAGAAAAACAAATACCGTATGCTAACACATATATATGGAATCTATTAAAAAAAAAAAAACGGTTCTGGTGAACCTAGGGGCAGGACAGGAATAAAGACACAGATGTAGAGAATGGACTTGAGGACATGGGGAGGGGGAAGGGTAAGTGATAGAGCAGCATTGACATATATACACTACCAGATATAAAATAGCTAGTGGGAAGCAGCTGCATAGCACAGGGAGATCAGCTCGATGCTTTGTGACCACCTAGAGGGGTGGCATAGGGAGGGTGGGAGGGAGTTGCACGAAAGTTGGGATATGGGGATATATGTGTATGCATAGCTGATTCACTTTGTTATACAGCAGAAACTAAACATTGTAAAGCAATTATACTCCAATAAAGATGTTAAATTTAAAAAAATCGTTTCAACCCTTGGAATATGGTGAGTGTTTAAAGTATCATTAGAATTATCTTTCCTGTTAGCTATTGAGGATATTAACAGAGACCAGTGTTATAGGAAATTTGCTTAAATATCCCTTTTTCTCCTCCTTTAATCTTTTTTTTTCTGAAAAAAGAGGAACATATGTGATTTAAAGCTTAAAAGGGAAAACCTCTTCCCCTGCTGAACTATAATAAGTATAATAAATGTGTGTCACACTTATGCTGTTTTATAAGTATGTGTGTGTGTGTATACCATATATATGTCTATATGTGTGTATGTGTGTGTATTCATTTTATTTTTCAATTTCAGTGAATTCTTATTACTTAGGAAGTTGGTTTACTGATTGATCTTATTTGAAAGGCTGACTTTAGGTCCTGTCTTGACCTGAGAATTAATGAGGGGAGTTGGGCAAAGTTAATCCGTGTGCTGAACATTAAACACATGGATGGTTTATGGATGGTTTTGTCCTTCCCATTATTAAAAGTTAGGTTGTTCGCACAGTGCCGTGAAAGAAGGGTTAAAATTTACTTTAAGTTCAAATATTTGTTTGCTTCTTACCAGGTATATAACCTGGAGATATAATCTACTTACAAATCAAGTGAGTTTTGGAAGTCTGATATTAAGATTAGATTAGAATGTATATTATCTATCTATCTATCTATCTATCCTTCCTCACATAGCAACTACTAAATAAAAAAGGTCAATGGTTAATTGGTATAATTATTTAAAATCTTTCTCTAAAAACTTTCCCCACCAATTTGATCTATTCCATCTCTGAAATATCACTCTTGCTTTCTTTACTAGTTATCTGGCCATCAGTTAAGCATTACCTGGCAATATCAATCTGTTACTTATTTTGTGTAGGTGTATGTGCCTGTGTGTGTTTGAGAACATTTTAGTACATGTGCATAGTTTCCCTACTAGGCTGTAAGTAAGTTTAGATCAGATGCCCTGCCTTGTGCTCTTTCATATTCACTAGGGAGCCCAGCACAAGGTTTCTCACAAAATGGTTGTTCTAATTTGCTAATAGACGAAAAATTTGCTTAAAATGCTGTGATGATGGCAACAGGTAATTTTGAGTGTACGTTGTGAAAAGTGGTATGTAAAGCCTTGATATAGAACCCAAAATTAACATAAAAACCTTTATCCAAAGATTTCCTCTTTTTTCTAATTTAAAATGGAACTTAACATATATTTTATATGAATATTATTTTACTATGAGCTACTTCTTAGCGTTTTGTGGCTTTTAAAATACGTTAAATAAAAGACTTCTTGCCTTTCATTTGGATATTGAACTGAGCAAAGGCAATATTATTGGCTATCTGAGGCTGTGTCATCTATTTATCTTCTCCAAGTCTGTTCCCATTTATTTTTAATTCTCCGGCAGTCTTCATGCCAATCCAGGGAGAAGATCTGGTTCCTCTGAGCCGATGGAGTTAGGGCAAAAAAAAAACAGTAACAAAAAGGAGAGGTTGATATTACCGTCTGTTTGGGAGAGGTTAGTGCCTCATCGCAGTTCAGTGGGACTCCTGCTCTTATGATCTGAAGGCACCACTTATCTTTTTGGGCTTTTAATACAGGCTTATTAGGAAAAACCCCATTGTTCTTAATCCCCTCCCCTTCCTCTGCTTTTTATTTTAAAAAGATGGTTTCTGGCACTAGAAAGATATAATTCCCGTTTGTCATTTTTTTAAAGTTCCAGGAGAGGCAACCCCCGGTGTCCCCTAAAAAATAGAGAGGTTTCCCTTGCCCGTCATACAAATCAGGCTCTGTTTGACTGTGTAGCAAGACCACTAAGTGAGGAAGTCCCTACCCAGTGGGACTCTCAATGTTTGTGGGAGGGGACCCATGAAGTAGTGTGGAATTCAGCCAGGGTAGTTGCCAAGATGGAAGTCAAGCAGACATGACTGGTCTGACTCGGGATTCCTAGTGAATCATGAATGGGGTCCTTGATCCTGGGAACCAGAAAGGTCACTAGTTATTCTCTAGTCCATCATCAGTCATTCTGTAGGTGAGGAGTCTGGGGTTCAGGAAATGTGAGAGGTTGCTTAAGGTCTGACAATTAATAAAAGAACCAAGGAGAGAAGTCATAGCTCCTGGTTTGTGGAGACTAAAGAAAACACACTGCCTTCTGTATCAGATGAATGCATTAGACTCTGAAGATGGTGGGCTCAGAGAAACAGTTGACATTTCTAGCAGGTGGTATCAATTGTCTCATCTGTGGATTCTTAGTCAAGGTAATTTCTTGGTAAATATCTGTTGAATTTAATTGATCAACAGTTTTCCCTGAATGGTCCAAAGCAAACCAGTTTTGCATCTCCTCCGTCGATTGTCCTTCCCTTAGCTTCAACCATGCCAGGATATGTGGCGTCTCTGTTTTGTGACTCAAGACTGCTGCTGAGTGAGAAACAGAAAGAGCTACTCATGATAGGACGGAAACGCGAAAGGATGGGATTTAGAAAAGCTGAGTTGCCCTGCAAGTCTCCCAAGGCGCTCTTTCTCTCCCCATCACATTTCCTCAGAATCACAAAGTGAGATGATACCAACCTTGAACTCCACTGCCATCCGACCATTACTACTTACCCTCTTTTAAAATCCTCTGCTCCTTCAAGGATGTTGCTATTTAAGTGTATCATTGTTTTCCCTTCCTATTCGCAGACCTTCAGACTATCTATCTTCTGCCCTTCAATTATCCAAGACTTTGGCACCAGACTAGCAGTCTTCTTAACTCTAAATCCTGCTTCATTTTTAATGATGTACAATCCATCCTCCCCTGGTCCTTCAGTTGTTCGATTCCCTCATCTCCAATGTCTTTCTCCACTCAGCTTAAGCCACACACACCCAATGGTCATACCCTTAGCGTTGTGACCATTGAGAACTGTTCACTTCCAAAACCACTAATTTAAATATCATGTGTTCTGACCCTAATATCTCCCTCCAGCTTTTGTTTATCTTCTCCCACTGGGACCATTCTTCAGTCTCATTTGAACCCCTGTGTTCATTGACACCTCATTTTCCCATTCTCCTCCCGTGCACCATTTCACTGATCCTTATGCCAGTGTCCTAAACTCACTTGACTCTGAGAACCCGTTGTTCTTGTCAGGAAAGACTCCAACTGTGGAGCTCCGCAAACGTCCTTTTTAAACGTTCCTGCACTCGGGTTGCTAATTCTACTAGAGAAAGCCACAAACACTGGGGAAATAAAATTCACTGTGACCCACCTCAATTGTGCCCTCACTACTGTCCCAAATCCTGCTCTGTTTCTCTAGTCGTCTTACTTTTCTGCTCTTCAAATACCTGACCTTTCTGCTATGCTCTGTCAAACTCTCCTGCTTCCCAGAGAAAAATTTTTTTTTAAAATAAATTCCCTCAACTTTTCACTATGGAGTCTACAAGTCTAGGCATATCTGCACCTGTTCCTACATCCCTCCCTCCAATAAGGCCGTTCGCTCCATACTTGCTCCTGATTCCATCCCTTTCTCAAAACACTACTATGCTGCTATGCTTACACTCTTCATCGTCACCAACATCACGATCATCAGATGATGCTTCCTGTAAATTAATGAGAAGTTTAAGTGTGTATGTTTTTCATAAATATTTTTAATGTAATACAGTCTCTCATGCTTTTGTTTTGCTGTAGGCAAGTACCTGATAGAAATAAAATTATTCTTTTTTTATTGAACTAAATGCCATCTCTAATTGAAGGTATCTGCAATGTTCACACCTGTGCTGAAATGGGATGACCCCTTTCTGGGCAAGAATACAAGTCCAGCTCTTATCCTCTTACAACAGAAGGACAGTTGTGCCTCTGCCAGCTCTGGCATTTAAAGTGTTTCAGTTCTTAGGTGAACAAACAAAAGAGCATATCTGCCGTCAAAGTACAACACAGAGAAAATTTAATTATGAATGTCCTGGGATTCAGCAGCTGCCACGGGCTTGCTTAAAACATCTCATTCTTGAGAGAAACATTTAATCAGTATGCTGTGAAGTAGAAAGAGTATGACCTTTAGGATCGCAGACCTGAATTTGAATACCTGCTCCATCACTTGCTACTTATAAGAATTTAAGCAACTTATAACTTCTCCAAGGGAGATGCAGGACCATCAGGGGAAAGTGGGGTGTTTATCCCTCATAGGAATCAGGGAAGACGTGCGCAAGAATGGCATGAAAGACTCCAGGGAATGGAACCCGGTTCCAGAAAGTCTTGACCAGTAGAGTAAGGCCGGTGATTAGGCACGTGGGAGGTTGTGCTCATGCCTAGAAGGAGGGTCTGCAGAATCTGATTCTTCACGTTTATGGAGCAGCAGAGATGATTCATAAACCCTACTGGGCGGTAGGGCAAGAGTTACCGATGTCCTCTTCTGAGGAAGGTTGGGTGGCCTCTAATTCACCTGGCCTCAAGATGAAGACCTGAGAAGGATTAGGATATGAGGAGAGGGTTTGACCTACTAACTGTATTCTTAAAATTGTCTTCACTGTGTTAGGTGAGCTCATCGCAAAGCTAAGCATATTGTTATAATGCCTTGCAAAATGTCTTTGCTGAGTCAAAACTTAGCGTTATTTTCTTAGCATCTTGCATTTTCAGTGGATTGGTACGTAAGGAAGCATTTTAAATTTATTTATTTATTTATTTATGGCAGTGTTGGGTCTTCGTTTCCATTTAAGGGCTTTCTCTAGTTGTGGCAAGCGGGGGCCACTCTTCATCGAGGTGAGCGGGCCTCTCACTATCGCGGCCTCTCTTGTTGCGGGGTACAGGCTCCAGACGCGCAGGCTCAGTAATTGTGGCTCACGGGCCCAGTTGCTCCGCGGCATGTGGGATCTTCCCAGACCGGGGCTCGAACCCGTGTCCCCCTGCATTGGCAGGTGGACTCTCAACCACTGCACCACCAGGGAAGCCCCAGGAAGCATTTTAGATGTGGTAAATTACAATGATATATTTCCTTCACTTTGAGCATAAAACTCACTGTGGGTGTTTGTGAAATGTACATGTTCAAGCCCCATACTTGGAGATTTCGATTGAGCAAATCTGGAATGTCACCTGGGAGTCTGTAATTCTGTAAATTCCACAATTTATTCAGATGTACCACATTTTAAAAGAGCTACGGTATTTGAAAATATTATTCACTATGTTATCTGTCTTTAAAACCTGTGCATTACAGGTCATGCTATATTTAGGCCTATGGATCTGTATAGATTTTGGTCCAAAAATGAAAACTCCTAGCAAAATAATCTGTAAGCAATTAACTAACCTCAGTTTTCTCACATTGCTCCCTGTTTCTTGTCGGTGGACCTTTCAATTTGTTAATTTTAAAATGTATATTTTTCATTATGTTTAAAATGTCAAAACCTTTTCATATTATTCCAATAGCAGGTTAGTTAAAATTTCTACATTTTAGAAATAGTCATAAACATTATGATGTGGAGAGAACAGAGAGTTTTCTTTACTTTCCTAAACTTCAGTTTTCTCAACTGTGAAATGAAAACTGTATAGATTAAAATTGAATTACCTCACAGGGTAATTTTCATGATTAAATTAACTAATTCACTTAAAATACTTAAAATGATGCTTTGACTTATATTGGTCACTCAAGTGCTAGTTGTTACTCATGACAATAATGGATTTCATTTTCTTTTATTAGAAAGCATATTATTTATGCCAAAATCCATGTAACTCTCTTGCAAAGGGAGCTTTGGAATGAGGGACTAATAGTTCTACCTTCCAACAGCTCAGGTTTGAGGACTAATGAGGTAGCAAATTTGAGAGAATATTTCTATTCGTTTTGGTGAGTTTCTTTGAAAAGATAGCACATTGCTTGCTGAGATTGCTATTGAAGTTGGAAAAATAAACTTGAACTAAGACTATTTTCAGAGTCTATTGGGGAGGAAATAAAAATTGTGCTTCTTAGTCAAATTTGTTTACATTCAGGTAACAGTATGCATTGGGCTTTTAATTTTATTAAGAATGCTGATTCGGTTTCTTTGGAAAACAGCACAGAAGTAGGTGGTGGTGCTCTCATCACACCGTCCTCCAGGTCCTGACCCCACAGGAAGTTTACATCTGGACATATATTGTATCCATGGTTGACGTATGCATAGAAATCTGTGATAATCAGTCTGCATATCATATCCAGGGACAAAACACTTAAAAACAGCCTATCACAAATTCCTTTCAAAATAGTTTATTTTAAAGGGCTTCTGTGCATGAGAACAGTGACAGAGAAGACCAATCAATGTATAATTGGTAGTACATATTTTTATTGCTAGTCTTAATGGTAATTGTTCTTTAAACTTATTCCTCCATGATGAATCTTCTGGAATCTAAGTGTTTGAAATTATTGGGCATGTAAATGATATGACCTAAGTTAATGTATTAAAAAAACATTCTTATGGTGATACCAAGGAAGAGATCTTTACTGTTTAGCACAAAGTAGGGAATGAATAAATCTTTGGTGAATAAAAGTAGTTGGAAATGTAAACAAAGTCCATATTTTGCTTGTATTCCTCATTATGAGTTTTAGCAGAAAAAAACTTCTTTTGAATGGATCTGGACTTCCACCATATTTTACACACGATGACTTTTCTTAATTCTGATTCCTTTTTTCCATTCTTTTGCTGCAAAGAATCATGGCAATTACAATTTTTTTTGGAAAAACGAAGATTGCGCTATTTTATTCATTGTGCTTTTTAACTGTTTGATATGTTAAAATTGTTAACCTATGAAATGAGTAATCATACAAGAGAAAATGGGGGACATATTTTGGTATCATCAACAGCCATTTTATGTATTTTTAAAATTCAAATTATCAGCTCATGGACTGAGAAAAGAGGTGAAGAATGTAGCTCTTGGTTTACTTGATTATAAATTTCTTTTTGATGATCAGTCCCTCTGCACTTCTCGTTTTTCTTCGCTTTGGTTGACCTGGGATCCAAATCAATGCGTTTGCCATGATGTATACAATACGGACAACATCTTCATGACTTCTTGGCTAGTTTTCATGCTTACCTACTTAGCTAGAACTCTCCAGTAGAACGTTCATTGTTAACGAAGGGACATGGTTCTCTGAGGGACCGTGATGTTATGTTTGGGAAATCCCGTACACCATATCCGTATCTCTTGTCCTGACTCCCTCCCTCCCCTTGTCTCCTCTTATTCCTCCTTCTCCCCCTCCTTGCTATTCTCTCTCTCTCTCTCTCTCTCTGATTCACAATGCATATTAGCATATTAAAGAATCTGAAAGCTCTGGAAATTTTTTACAGTTGACTGTTTTTGTTTAAAGCATCACCACATTTTCAGTAATTAGGAGTTATTTATTTTTTGTATAAATTATAGACTTTGTGTTGATATATTTTCTCCCTAATTCATGATTTACTGAGAGTTTAATACCTAGAATAGGCAATGTAACCATATTTACAACTTCTGCTCAGAATTTCTAATCTCAAAGAACAATGTTATTGGAAGGATACGCTACATTTCTAGCTCCTCTGTTAGGTCTGGTTGTTATTACCTGTGTTGGTCAGAGCGCTGACGACGTTGTATGAAGCCAACTGAATACTTAGAGCAGCGTTTTATATTTTTATGGCATATTATGGTTTTCAAAGTACATTTGAATATAAGATCTCATTTTGTTCTCTGAACAGACCTATGACACTGTGATTCCCACTTTATGGACACAACGCTCATGCTTAGAGAAGGAGGCATTAGGAAGGGCACACGGCTCTGACCACTTGTACTGGAACACAGCACTTTCCAGCCCAGAGATCCCCACAAAATATGTTTACAAAGAGCTTGTCTTTCCATTGAATGCAACAGCCCCACTCTTTCCTAACCCCACTGCATTGTTGCAGGGGACTCTTCCCTAGGACTTTCAGATTTTTTACATGCACTATTGATATTATGCTTCCTTCCGCTCAATCTATACATAATTATGATTACACTAAATGTTATAGAGTTGTTAACCTGGTAGAGAGAAATGCTTCATTTGAAAAATTAGCTAAAAATTGCTTTTGGCATTTTATCTATGTCAGTCAAAAAGAAGTCAGAGAAGGGACTTCCCTGGTGGCGCAGTAGTTAAGAATCCTCCTGCCAATGCAGGGGACACGGGTTCGAGCCCTGATCTGGGAAGATCCCACATGCCACAGAGCAGCTAAGCCCGTGTGCCACGACTCCTGAGCCTGCGCTCTAGAGCCCGTGAGCCGCAGCTACTGAGCCCGCGTGCCACGAGTATGGAAGCCCGCGCGCCTAGAGTCCGTGCTCCGCAGCAAGAGAAGCCACAGCAGTGAGAAGCCCACGCACCGCAACAAAGAGTAGCCTCGCTCACTGCAACTAGAGAAAGCCTGCGCACAGCAACAAAGACCCAATGCAGCCATAAATAAATAAATAAAATTTATTTTTAAAAAGTCAGAGGAGAGGAGATAAGGAGAGAGTGTAGAGATCAACACAGTGTATTTAAATGTTCACTATTGATTGTATTTTCCTCTTCCCACACCTATGTTCAGGCAGGATATGTAGTGATTCAAGGGGTTCAAATCCTGGCTCCACCGTTTAGCTTTATGACCTTAGGTACGTTTCTTAACTACCACATTTTCTTCACATTTACAATGGAACTTTTATAGATGCTTAATTAAATTGTTGTGAAGATTAAATTCATTAATACATTAAAAGTACCTGAAATATAGAAAGCACTCAATAAATATTGACTATTGACCTTCCTTTATGCCCTTTTTTGTTGGGAGACCTCTTCTCTAAACCTGATTAAGTTGTTAGGCTCCAAGCAAGTCTTCTCACATCTTGACCTGGCACAATCGTCCTAGGGACAGAATAAAATGGAATAAGTGACAGGGCCTGGTATGTGGTAGGCGGCTATGAAGCAAAGAGATAAATCCTTCCAAGCAAACTTGTGTTTCTGCAGTGGAATTAGGAGGGAAGATGGCTAAATCTAAGAACTTGTTTATTGTATTTAAGTTGTCAAACTGCGCCGCTGATGGATTCTGTAATTCAAGAATTGCGCGGCTCCTCTGGGTTTAAGAACCTGTTTATTTACAAATTCATGTTTCAATGGAAAATTTCAAAGGACCCCTTCACAAGACAGCAGAATTTGTGACAGAAACTTAAAAGACCATTTGAGAGCGTTTCCTTCCAAGAAGATGATCCTTAGAAAAACTGTTACACATGCAATCAGTAATATTTCTTGAAATCTCTTTATTTTTGACATTTGTTCCAATGACTTTCTCAGAAAGGCTTATGGTTAGTCAATTTTTAAAAATTAAAGTTTGGCACACCTAAGTAGGCAATTCTAACTAAGAAGGGCTAATAGTGCTTTTAACTTTTTTCATCTTTTCTTTCTCTTTCTTTTTCCTCTCCTCCTCTTCCTTCTCCCCCTGTTTACAATTTTTTAAAGTTTTTATTAAGAATTTATATTTTTAGAGAAGTTTCTGTTTTACAGCAAAATCGAGCTGAAGGTGCAGAGATTCCCCATACACCCCCTGCCTCCACACACGCATGGCCTCCCCCGCGACTATTAACATTCCCCATTTGTCACAATTGAACCCACATGGATACGTCATAATCACCCAAAGTCCATAGTTTACATTAGGGTTCACGCCTGATGTTGTGCCTTCTGTGGGTTCAGACAAACGTATAATGACACATGTCCGTCATTACGGTCAGCACAGAGCACTTTCACTGCCCTAAAAATCCTCTGTGCTCTGTTTATTCAGTCCTTCTTCCCCAGCCTCTGGCAACCACTGATCTTTTTACTGTCTCCTTAGTTTTGTCTTTTCCAGAATGTCATATAGTTGGAATCAAATAGCATGTAGCCTTTTCAGATTGACTTCTCTCACTTAATGATACGCATTTAAGGTCCCTCCATGTCTTTTCATGGCTTGATAGCTCATTTCTTTTTATCACTGAATAGTATTGCATTGTCTGGATGGACCACAGTTTATCCACTCGCCTCCTGAAGGACACCTTAGTTGCTCTCAGGTTTTGGCCGTTATGAATGGAGTTGCTATATGCAGGTTTTTGTGTGGATATGTTTTCAAGTGATTCTGTTTTATATCCGTATTCTTCCTCTGAAAGGAATAAGATACTTTGAAGCGGTGCTTCATCACACCATTATAATTCATTCTTTCCTATATTTATATATAAAACCAAGAGTTGATTATTTGGCATCACTTTGAAAGCACAAGCAAAGAGGGCTTAATAAGGAGGATGGGGCACCCAGAAGAGGCAGAGCCAGAGCCCGAGCCCTGGATGGAGAGGCGGGAAATAGAGAGGGAGGTGGTACCACAGGGGAGCTTCTCTTTACCCTCACAAACTCCAGCTTGGGAGTGGTTCTTCTTCTTTCTCTTACCATCTTAACTTTCTCAAGTTCTGAAAACCCATCTGTTATGTCACCGCATGACTTTATTTTTAATCTATTTAACTTCTTTTATTTCATTTGCTCTTAAGACAATTTTATTTCACCGCAAACACCAATCTACCGTGAAACACCCTGAGGTTATGTCTTGCCTGTCTTTTATCAACGGCTTCATGTTTGTCTTGCACCAGTGACTACAACTACTTCTCCAGGTCACTAACTTTGGCAGGAGGGTGTGTATGAACCCTCCACATGCAGACAAAATAATCTAGAGAAAAGTCCCCCAGAGGGGGGAGCCCTGTGAAGACATCTAAATTGTTATGAGAGTAACTACCTGTTACATTAGCATCAAAGAACTCAGTTTTTCTTTCCAGACCCAAGTATGAAGAGTGAGATATATGATTGTAGCCACATTTTAATTTTTATAATATTCATGGTAGTCTGTAGCTGAGGCCATGGTCTTTCCTATGACCCAGGATCGTTGTCTTCTCTGTGGTTCCACAGGGCATTGTCAGGTCACTAGACAGGCAAACTGATGAGTTACCTTACATTAAAGAATTAGAGATTATTCAAGATTGATTTAATGTGGTACCTCTCCTAGTGGCAGCATAAGAGATTGTGATTATTTTACCCCTGCTCCTGGTTTGATCTCCAAGCTAAACGTAGAAAAAATCTCAATAAACAATGTTTATTCTTGGTAGCAAGAAAACAATAAATACATTGCCACAAATTCATTCATGAACCAAGTTGTGAGTGACAGCTGAAGATAGATAATTTGCTTCATCCATTTTTTAGTGAGACAGTTCTCCATTTAACTCAGGTGCAGGAAAAATATTCCTTGGGCGGAGGACTCATCTGGAGATGGGTATTTACAGAATAAGTGTGCCCAATCATATCACGGCAGAGAATGCTCGTGATCTGGGGAACCAAAGACTATGCATTTCTACGGTCTTTCCAGAAACACTGTCACATGGCTTACCCCATCTGGATGGCAGAACATTTTCAAAACACCATCCTGAAGTAATGCTGCTCATGTTTGTTTGAGCTGCTCTTTAAACTCAGTGGCTCAGCTCAGTGCTCGTGCAGCAAATACACCTAAATCTTGTCTTTCTCCTGGGTGTTGAGAAGCTAAGAAGAGGGAAGGAGTGTGACTTACAGGTGAAGGTTTTTGAATGTGTTTGGCAAATTTTATTGGAAACTCTTTGAAAGATCAAGGTATGTCACCATAGTAATCCTCTCCATATAGTATTTAGGAGAACATAATGAACGACTAAGCAATTAATAAAATGTTTTTATAATAATGCCATTCTAAGTGATTCCCAAATGAATACACTATCAGAAAGACAATGTCTTCAAATTTTTAAACCATGTTCCCATGGAAATGGGACTCTCAGCTTCTTGTAAAGGGCACATCACTAAAATAATGCACTAAAATGAACAATGGCATTATTAAAAATAGAAAACCTAGTCTAAGTATATTCACTTCTTAAATTTAGCATATTCTGATTTATTTATGCAGTGTTAAGAGAACAAAAGCCCACTTTGATTTTCTGAAAGAGAACAAAAGCCCACTTTGATTTTCTGAAGTGTCCTTTTCTCCACATTCTCTTATCCTTCATCTGTGCTCACTGATGACTGAAATTGAGCAAGTGGTTGTCACTCTGATACAGCATCTCATTACGTCTTACCATTCACCATTCTACCCTGTGTTGTCGGATGAATTATCTATAATACAGTAATCCTACAAGAGAGCATTATTATTATCATCTTTATTTTGCGGAAGAGAAAGCTGAAATGAGAGAAGTTAACATATGCAAGTATTACGGTTGGTAAGTGGGAAAACCAAGTTTGGACTTAGGTCTCCTTGATTTTAAAACCTAGCTTTTTCTAGACACTGAGCTGTGATTGTCTTCTCAGGATCTCAATGTGCCCTGGCGACATAAAAATGTTTAATAAGTGCTTATCGTGTAAATAAATACATGAATGAAACTCTGTCTTTATAAAAGATAAACACATTTTCCTTTTCTTCTTTGTGTTTACACCTAAGAACAGGAAGTAGATTCTGGGCAGAGTACTTGCTGATTAGACCTAGTTGTTATCTCTGTGGAATATGCACATCTCTTTAGTCTGAAATGTGGACCAAAATAAGTTGAAGTTGTCCTCAGGGCTTTTTCCTTTCTTTGTAGGAAGGGCCCCTGCCTTCCTGGCTGGTGCCATCTGCTGCCATTTTAACTGTTTGTTTTAATGGCTTCACATCAATTTTATTTTCTGTCTCAAACCTGTTATATAAACCCACTGTGAGAGAATGTTCTGTTTCTAAACTGAAGTGAGGAGTTATGCTATTTCAACCATGTACTTAGTAAAAAGAGATGGTTCATTTAAAGTGTGAAAGTAACTAAATAGGGCCCCAAGGAAGCAGCCATACCACCTTCTTTTTCCTCTACTGCTTAATTTTAGAATGACTTGACTCTTTCCTCCATTTTAGTCTGGGTATATTTTTTCATTATTCAAAATTCAAGGACTTTTGGAATTTGAAATTTTGTAGTCAACTTTGTCAGAGTTTCTATAAAGAACTGGAAAGGATCGTTGCTCTTTGCATGATCTCTGGCTTTGGGAAACTTGACTAATAAACTTTATCTTACTATAGCATATGTATTGGGGAAGAAGACAAAAAAAACAGAGGAGGTACTCTGACTTCTTTAAATTATTTCTCTCAGGAATCTGGTATTCAGTCTATAGTATACCTCATTATAAACAAGGTGAATCTTTTATTAAAATTATTAATGTATTTGAATGTTAAAGAAAGATATAACTAGTTTTCTCTAGCTCATTTCCTGATGGTAGATGTGTAAATTGGTGGAGACTCTTTGAGGGACAATATTGAAACCTCTATTAAAAATATTTAAAAGAACATCTGTTTTGACACAAATTTTCTATTTCTAAAACCATATCGTAAAGAAATAATTTGGAACATGCATACAGATGTAAACTCCAAATATGTTTATTGCAAGGCCCAGTGAAACCACAAACTCATGAACATCAAACCCATAAAGAATACATTTCAACTAATTGACAATAGGAAATTGGTTAGAAAAGTTACCAATAGAATATAATACTATTTAGCCAACAAAAATGATGTTGTAACTATCATCTATCAAATCTATTCACATAGAAAGATGCTTAAAATATATTTTTATTGAAGTGTAGTTGATTTACAATGTTGTGTTAGTTCCAGGTGTACAGCAAAGTGATATATATACACACACACACACACACACACACACATTCTTTTTCAGATTCTTTTCCATTATAGGTTACTACACGATGCTGAATATAGTTCCCTGTGCTGTACAGTATATCCTTGTTGTTTAACTATTTTATATACAATATATCATTATTTTAAAAAGGAGGTTACAAAATATGTTCAATATGATCTTATCCAAACACACAAGTATATATGGTAAAGGTATGAAAGAATATACAACAAGATGTTAAAAATGTAATATACATGGAACTATATTTTTTTCACATTAATCTGTTCTTTCTACTTTTAATGTTTCAAAGAGCAGGTATGACTTTTGCATTGAGAGAACTTTCTTTTTTGTAATTCCTTCCTCACAATCGATAAATATTGACCTAAATATTCAATTAGTTTTCTGCAAATCAGAGTGGAGATATTTGATTCTAATTGATGATATATTGAATAATATAGATATAGAATTTGGGAAATTAGACCCTAGAGCAGAGAGATAACTGACAAATGACTCTTAATCTTTTCTACCCAACAACTGAGTTAGGTTGTGATCACGTATCACCAGTTTCACTGGTCTTAAGTCTCCCCTATTGAAAATTGAAAATTGTTTGATTTATTTTAGACAGGTTAGCTCCCATAACAAGTTCAAAGCATTAACATTTCCATCCTCTTTTATAGTTTCTTTGTTCAACAGAGCAATCAAGTCATCACATGGAAAGGACTGAGAAATATATCTGTCATTTTGCTATTTATTGTCCTAGTGTGCAGTGTATTGTCCTAGGGTGTGACCTAAAGGCAGCGGGACACTTACTTGGTTAAGCACCAGCATTGTTGTGTTTCCCAGTGTAAGATGTAGGGTCGTTCTAGCGCCTGCCCTACAATACACATAGTTTAAAATGGCAAGACTTGGGTAATCCCCAAATACAAAAATGCCTCAGGAAGTGCAGAACAGCGCCATTCAGTACTGAGGTCTGTTCATCAAATGGACATTCAGGAGAAATGGCCTTAATAACTATGGAGTGATTTGGAAAGGCTTTCCCTCACTTTGGGAAATAATAAGAAACTCAATAACTGTGGGCAATGAAGAATGGATCCATATGTTTTCAAGACAGACAGATCAGAAGACTATTCAGTAGCTTTCACGTATGAAAGATTTGTGCCAGAGTCCCCAGCAGCACATACACACCAATTAGATGGCAAGGGGTAATTTGATTTTCTTTTAATTTTCTCTTGGTGATCATAAAAGTGTTGTCTAATAAGATGGAATTGGAGGATGTCTAAGCTTCTAGAAAATTGACTTTATTTCTGTGGTAATTTCTACATAAATTACGAGTATAGATGCTGTGAGATCAGATGACTCACCTGTGACCTGCAGTCTAGTTGCTTCCCTACCTCGATCCTCAGTGGGATCTAAGGCTCATTATTTTCTACCCGGATTCTCTGATCTCCTTCTTCTTCCTCTGCTCCAGTTTATTCTAACGGATAATGAAATGTCTTGGAAGTACAGTAGGACCTCATTATAGTTTTTTCATTATTGTGTTAACTCAAATGCATCACCGGGAGGGTCATGTCTTTGGAATGTAACAATATAGAGGAAAGATCAGTAACCACCGTTCGTTATTATGAAAAGAGTCACAAAATCACAGGCATTTTCACAGGTCGCCCCTTTTCAGCATGTGCTCTCATAGAGCTTTCAGGCATTTCACCGCAGCAAGATTTGATTGGTAGGAAGAGATTGATTAACACAGTTTGGAAAATAAAAGATTTGAGTCACTGAGTCACTGAATGTCACTACCTACTGGACGGTTTCAGAGCAGTGATGCAGCTCACATCTCCCCATCCACCCTTGATAAGTGTTGTTCGCTAACTGTTAGTTCAGAAACATGCTCATAGTTTTAGAGTTTGCCCATTTTTACTTTTATCCTATTTCTCACATCTATACTATATTATAAAAGCACTCATGGCACTTTGATTACTGGGCACGTTTGCCACAAGATGAAACCCGTTAATATACCTCGGACCTGTGTGAACACCCTACCACCCACTGTGCGTGGCATCCGGTTTAGACCGTCTCGTGATTCAGAGGGAGTGACACCTGAAATCATTATCCACGAGAACGCTACTTCCTTCCTTTTCCTTCTGTTTCCTCTGAAACAGATTCAGAGGGTTGTGTAGCTGAGATAACCGCACTGGGAATTGTAGTTGAAAACTTTTGGTTTAAGTGTCACATCTGTTGTTTTCTAGGAAATTGATTTCTTTTTGACCTTTTGATATTTGTCCACCTCTCAGAAGTAAGATTTTATGACTCATATTCCAGACTGTGGCATTTTCCAAGGCTTTTGGTTGTTCATTGGGGCTTATTTCAGTAAAGGTCTGTGTATTCAAAACTTCACCTTGGCTACTTTTGGCTAGTTTGTTTCTGTGTTCAGGTAGAATAAAGTGGAGCCACCTTTTTAGAAGGTGGGACTTTCTGTAGAATTTCTGTGCTAACTCGTGGTATTTGTAAAATCAGCCTTCTTTCAGAGTTTCACTTACAAAATTATAATGGATTGAAAATAGGTGGACTCATGTGGTGAAGTTTTGAAACTTTTCTGTAAATGTGAAATTACTCCAAAATAAAAAAATTATTATTCTAAAATAAAAATCTACCATGTGGGGCTTCCCTGGTAGCGCAGTGGTTGAGAGTCCGCCTGCCGATGCAGGGGACGCTGGTTTGTGCCGCGGAGCGGCTGGGCGCGTGGGCCGTGGCTGCTGAGCCTGCGCGTCTGGAGCCTGTGCTCCGCAGTGGGAGAGGCCACGGCAGTGAGAGGCCCGCGTACCGCAAAAAAAAAAAAAATCTACCATGTGGCTAGACTGCCTTGAGCTTCTCCAGGACCTACTATTAATGTAATTGATTTAACAATTAAGTATAACCACCTTCTGTTAACCTTCCTCAGCTGTCTTTATGTCTTTTTATAATTGCATATGAACATATATTATTTCCCAAATACAATTTTTAAAACATTTTTATTGAAGTATAGTTGATTTACAGCGTTGTGTACAGCAAAGTGATTTTGTTACACATACATATATTTTTTTCAAATTCTTTACCCTTATAGGTTATTACAAAATATTGAGTATAGTTTCCTATGCTATACAGTAGGTCCTTGTTGTTTATCTATTGTATATATAGTAGTGTGTATATATTAATCCCAAACTCCCAATTTATCCCTCCCCCTCTTTCCCCTTTGGTAACCATAGTTTGTTTACTATGTCTGTGGGTCTCTTTCTGTTTTTTATATAGGTTCATTTGTACTATTGTTTTTTAGATTCCACATATAGATGATATCATATGATATTTGTCTTTCTCTGTCTGACTTACTTCACTTAGTATGATCATCTCTAGGTCCATCCATGTTGCTGCAAATGGCATTATTTCATTCTTCTTATGGCTGAGTAATATTCCATTGTATAAATATACCACATCTTTTTATCCATTCATCTGTCGATGGGCATTCAGGTTGCTCCCATGTCCTGGCTATTGTAAATAGTGCTGCAGTGAACACTGGGGTGCATGGATCTTTTCGAATTATGGTTTTCTCCAGATACATGTTCAGGAGTGGGCTTGTAGGATCATATGGTAGCTCTAGTTTTAGTTTTTTTAAGGAACTTCCATACCGTTCTCCACAGTGGCTGCACCAATTTGCATTCCCGCCAGCAGTGCAGGAGGGCTCATTTTCCCCAGTATGATTTTTTAATAACCTTTTTATTTTGAAAGAAGTTCAGGCTTACAGAAAAGTTGCAAAGATAGTACAGAGAGGTTCTCTATAAGCTTTCCTCAGCTTCCCCCATTTTCCCCAATAAAAGTTTAAACTTCTTATTGACAAAGAACGTGTCCTAGTTGTCTCTAGAGCCATTCACAGCACTAAGAACTCATGTACCTAGGACTTAATCATTGTGTTTTAATACATTGAGGGGAGATAGACAACTGAAGAAGCACATTTTAGCTGATTTATATTTTATAGGTAAATAGGAGTGGTTGTTGTATTTACTAAATATATGATACAAATACCAATGTAACCACAGGTTCAGGAGCAAGCTGTCATTTATTTAAAATTTTCTGTGTCTTTTCTAGGGGATTATAATGGCAGCTTCAGTTCTACAAAGGTTTTACCTGAAACTTTGAGAGAGATAAGAGTGGGTCCATTTCTCCAAATTGATTACAAGTTATCACAGGAATAATCTTTTAGGAAAGATTGACATTTATTTCATATATTATATATGAATAATATATTTTACAATCTAGTTTTATAAGATTAATTCACATGACCAGACTGTTTCAAGTTTGATTAGTGATGAGAAGCCATTGAAAAGGGGGTATCACCCAAAGTCCTTTTTCAGCTGGCTTTGAAGTTCTTCGTTAAGGGGTTTTCTTTGTAAATTTTGTCATCACCCAAGTCAGCTAGATGGACCATGTCTTGAAGTGTATTGCCCTTCAAAAACCAATCAAAAAAACACACATAGCATATTGGAAAGACCTGCGGACTGACATTGATCCTCTGTGTAAAGAGAAAGATGAAAAGCAATAAACTGTTGAAGCCAAGGCCACATTAAGATATTTTGTCTGGTGCTGGCATTGAGCAGAGAAAGCTCTGTGCAAGTTTAAAAGCTACTATTTGCATAGAGAATGATGTAGTTCAAGAGCAAAATCAACATTTCTTGGGCTTATTTGCACTTGATTATGAATCTATGTGGGGATTTTTGTAACAGCATCACTAAATGCATATAAGAACTAAAAAGCAGCCCTCTCTGTGGAAAATAGATAGTAAAGCAAAACTTGCACAATTTGTATTAAATTTTGGATTGCTTCCCTAGAGAATAAGTCCCAGGAATAAATTAAATCAAATGTCCAAAAGGCTAAAGCGTCATTCATTGCCTGACATTCCTAAGGCATTCTCTTCTTTGGAAAGAAATTGATACCATCATGTAAATGTTTGTTTCTCAAAGGCAAATCAGCCAAGATCATTACTGAGGGATGTGATAACCTCAGGTCCAGGAGTTAATCAGGCTAAGCCATGTGGGGAGGAGCCATGACTCTAGATAGGTAACCTGTCCTTCAGGGAGGCCATCACTCAAGTTGACAGGTGTTCAGGTGGACATTAAGGAATACTTGAGCTGAAGGGTCCAAAAGGGGGCTCCAGGTCGTACTTCTGCTTATGCCAGGACTTAGTTCCCATCTGATCTGATGAAACATCTATTTTCTACTCCTGTGTTGAATGAATCACGTAAACAAAGCTTCTAAAGTGACTCATCTCTTTTCTCTCCCCAAGCATAACCAGGCTGATAGAAAATGTCTGGAATAATCTAGTCCCTCTTCAACTATAAGCCTATTAGAAATCCCCTTCCTCTCTGCTGAAGGCACTGGATACTTTATCTTCCAACTTGACGAGCAAATACTGTTTGAATAATGCCAGTCAATGCAGAAGCCAGGGCTGCAACTTCCCTGATGAATTCTGAGACTCAACAGCACTTGATTCAACTTGGCAGCTTTCTGTCAGTGGGGATGACGCAGGGCTAACTCTCTAGGGAGAGGAATGAGAAAGCAGAGGGATGAGAAAGCAGAGGGGATGCTTGGGATAACAACTAAAGCACCAGACAGTGAGTTGAAAGGCTGAGCTCGTTTTCCACTTGATCGCTAACAGGATGATGACTTCAGTTTCTTTTGTCAAGTTTAACGTCTATTTTGGCTCTACACATGGGCATTAGAAACACTGAACAAATCCGTTAGTCCCTGCGGGAGGCTGCCATTTTTGAAACGAGAAGAGAGCTGGCAAAGGAAAAGGCATGCATTCCCCTTTGGATGTGTCCTCTGTGAATTGCTCCCCTGACATTAACAAACGCAAGCCAACCCTTTGCAACAAAAACCAGCCACTTGGTTTGACATCCTTGATATAACTGATTAAGCTTCCACTGTGGCCCATGGTCTCAACATGTGAATGTTCCCAGCTTAGCATCATATTTCCAAGGAAACAGGCACGTGATTCCTCAGTCATCTCATCCGCTCCACTCCCCTGCCCACCACGACGGACATCAGCTCACACATGGAACTGAGTTCAGTCACTCAAAGTCAATCTGGTCGTTCCCCCATTCTCTTGCTTTCCTGGAGCATTCTTCCCTGTCTTCTTTATTCACCTGGCCAACCCATTCATTGTTGTTTTTTTTTCTTTTTGCGGTACGCGGGCCTCCCACTGTCGTGGCCTCTCCCGTTGCGAAGCACAGGCTCTGGACGCTCAGGCTCAGCAGCCATGGCTCACGGGCCCAGCCGCTCCGCGGCATGTGGGATCTTCCTGGACCGGGGCACGAACCCGCGTCCCCTGCATCGGCAGGCGGACTCTCAACCACTGCGCCACCAGGGAAGCCCCCATTCATTGGTTTTTAACTTACATGTTATTTCCCTGGGAGTCATTCCTCGACCTACCCTAGACTGAATTAGGCTTCCCTTGTAAGTGGTTCTGTAGTCCCTTGTGATTTCCCTAGCATGGGACTTCGGTCCCCGTTATGTAATAGTTATATCTATTTATTTCTATTCTCTCCTCCAAAGTTCCTCTTATGGGCGTGGATACACCCATGTGTTTAGAAGGGATCAAATGTGTGGGCCATTTGATACCTTAGCCCCAGGGCACTCGGCAGAGCTGGGTAGCAGGATGGATCAACTGCTGGTTCATGGTCTCATCTCTTTACTCCAGTACAAATGTTATCATTTTTTTTCTCTAAGGCCAGGTTTGAAAATACTTGGGAATCACCATGATAATATAGCTCTTTGAGGGTAGGACCCATGTCAGGTTATTTTATCACTGTACCCCAGAACCAGGTCCAGTGCCTGACAGACATATAACAGGAACCTGATAAATACTTACTGAATGAAAAAAAAAAAGGTCATTCTAGAGAGATTGAATCTTTTCTGGTACGCAGCATCACAAGCCTATTTCACAGGCTGTGGATAGGAAAACAGAAAGTTGAAGAGACAATAGCTAAATGATCATGACAGTTTAACAACCAGTTGATATTCTGGGAATGCTTTTCCGGACTTTAATTCATGAATAAAAATGAATTCATAGTTTCAGTCTACTTCGGTGTGAAAAATGAACATGAACTGCTGTTGTTGAGAGACAGCTTATAGGGTGATGGTTTGAAGCTTGAGTATGTGAAAAACTCTTGGCTCTTCTGTCACTGGCTCTGGGACCCTGCATGTGCTGTTGAAACTTTCTCCCCTCGGTTTTTATAAATGAAGACAGTAGTAGCACCCACCTTGTAAGGCTGTGTGAGAATTAAATGAGTCAATGTATGCAAAGTGTTTCAAACAACACCTGACACTCATCAAATGTCAGCATGATCATTGTCATGGTTGTAATAGAAAGGCTGCCTTTTAATACACATGTGCTCCAGGCATTTTCTGTGGGAACTTAGATTCATAATAATACCGGCCAAAGAGTCACCTTTGCATGCATGTCTTCAAGACACATACCTCCTCCATGCCACAAGTTATAGTATGATTACATGAGAAAAAAATCTGTTTGCAATAATAAATCTCTGAATTGTTTTAAATTCTAGTTTCTTAAAAAATCATCTCAACCTTAATAGGAAAAAAATGCTTTGACTGTCTTCCATCATTAACCACTCTTTCATTGTCAGGGTAGGATACAAAAGGTGAAAAAAGGTGGGGGAGGGGAGGGGAAGGCACAAATAGAAAAAGGAAAAGGACTTGCTGTGTCCTCTGCTGGTCCAAAGACTGGGAGGAGGTCATTGTTCCCTATAAGCAATGACGGCTCAGTACCGTTTTGCTAGTCAGTTTCAAAAATTTGGAGCCCTTCCCTGGTGGCTAAGAGACAGGAGTGGGGCCAGTCATCTCTTACCCCTGAGATTGTTCTTTGCAAAGAAGTGTCTTGTATTAGCATCTCCGTGGCCCAGCATATGGTTTCCAGATGTCTCTCTGAGCCTAACGTGTGCTGGTTTTTCTGTCGTAAGGCTTCTCTGATGAGCATCCATCACCAACAAATTTCTTTCCTGGATTTTATCTTTCCTCTGAGACCAGGTATTATGCTGAGTATGATTTTCCTCATTTCTAATTATAAAAGAACATATGGAAAATTTTCAGTGCGTTCTTTCCCCAGAATTACTCTTCCATGTTCTTAAATGATCAAAATAATGTCTTGGCCATCATTCATTTTAACTGTTTTCTACTTCTTCTTTAATTGTCCTGAGTCTGCTCTTATATGTAAATAAGCGGCATTCAGTACTGTTGATTTTTCTTCTTGGTTTTTCCATGATGCTGCTTTTTGCTGGTTTTCCTCTTTGTTCCCTGATGCTCTTCTTCATCCCGACCCCAAACGGTGGCTCTGTCCCTAAACTCCAGCCTTGAAGGTCTGTCCTAGTCTCTTGGCCCTCTAAGGATTCCTTGGCTTCTGCCCTCGTGGCTTTCGCTGTTCTCTGTAAGTATTGTGGATGATAGATGACTCCTCAACCTTCATCTCCAGCCCTCTTTTCTCACTTGTAGTTTCACTTGGTTCCAGAATATTTTCATCGGAATGTTCTAGTACAGTGGAATCATAAGTGAGCATAATGGAGACCGGAGGTGCAGTCTGCGGGTGAGCTGAAGACCAATATGCGCATTTGTGTTTGGAGACACTGAGGGCAGTTATCAGGGGTCTCAGATGAAAATCTGGGGAAAGGTAGAGTCACAGAAAAAGGGAGAAAGCCAAGAACAGAAGATCAGAAAAGGCTCAGAATATTTACTTATAGAAATATTTACTTGCTCTCCAGCTATTTTTTTTCTCTCTTTTACATCATAGATACAAAAATAACATGTTCTTTTGAAGAACATACAGAAATCATAGAAACTACACATTCACCAGCAATATCAACACCTAGAGTTAGTGGTTGTTAATATTTTGGTGTATAACCTTCCATACCCTTCCTTTTACATGTATAAATACTCCCAAGTCATAATATAATCACCTTTATAACCTGCTTTTTAAACAGTATATCATAAACATCTTGACATGCTGTGGAATATCCTAGAGTATGAACTTTATGGATAAACTGTGGTTCAGCATATAGGTTTTATATAATCTATTTAGTAAATCCCCTATTGTTGGATGTCTAAGTCATTTAAGAGCAACTTTTAAAAACTCCAAGGACGCATTGGAAGGACTCATGGAGAAATCCCCTTTGAGTCTACCTTTAAGGGCTAAGGTAGAGGAGAGGAAGAGTGATCCACTGAAAGGAGCATAGTTCCAGGAGATAGGAATGGGTTTCCAGGCCATTACCATCTACCATCTATATGACTTACCGTCTGTATGACCCTGTGTAAGTTACTGCACATCTCTGGGCTGCTTTTCTTATGTATGTAATTAGGGTCTTGGGTTAGTTTACCTCTCAGGTCCTTTCAGCTCGGACATTTAAAAACTCTGTATAGGGCTTCCCTGGTGGCACAGTGATTGAGAGTCCGCCTGCCGATGCAGGGGACGCAGGTTCGTGCCCTGGTCCGGGAAGATCCCACATGCCGCGGAGCGGCTGGGCCTGTGAGCTGTGGCTGCTGAGCCTGCGTGTCCGGAGCCTGTGCTCCGCAACGGGAGAGGCCACAACAGTGAGAGGCCCGCGTACCACAAAAAACAAACAAACAAACCAAAAAAAAACTCTGCATGACTGAGGATAATGCACAAAGAATAGTTGGCTGTGTAGCAAGGGATTCTGATGGAAGCCCAGAAATATGGAACTTGGGGCTAAGTTCCTGGAATGAGAATAAAGCTTGTCCTATTTACAAAGCACCACCCGTTGGTGAACTCTCCTGTCCCCCAATGACCCCTCAACCCCTATCTTTAGCAAGCAGGTGCTTCCACCAAGAAGCATCACTTTGAAAATTAGTTTGATGCTCTTGGAGAATCTGTGTGTTTAAGAGGAGAATAAAATAAAGAAGCTATAAAAAGCAGAAACTATAAGAAGCACCTAGCTTCTGTTAGGTGACCCTGGGTGACCCACTTACCACCCTGTGACTCCCTGGCCTCTAAATGACTCTGTACACATTGCTAGATTTTCTTCATTTCCTTTGAAACCTATCCAGAAATTCAACTAATTATGTATTGATTTCTGTTAGTGTTTCTCATTGCTTGTAAACTCATGTCACCTTTGATGAAGATCTTAAAAGTTACGTTCTCCTTTCATAAAATGTCAAATTGTAAAAAAACAAAACCAACAACAACAAAAACTGCAGCTGTTTAGATTACAAAGTTGAGGTTTTCTTACCAGTTGCTTTCTAAATTACCCCCGCCCACCCACCCATCTCTACCTCCACATCCTGTTCTCAAATATTCTGAGAAACATGGTTGAAATCACTTAACTGGAGTTAATAAATTATATGAATCTCTTAGAATAGTAAGGTTAAATTTCTGCCTTATGTACATTTTGGGAAAAGAAAATGAAGGTTTATGAAGCATGGACTGTACCTCAGGCCCTCTCTGGGTGGTTCATGCTGTGTAGATAATTCTGTGGCATTAAGTGTTACTGTTCATCACTTATCTCTAAGGAAACAAAGGTGCAGAGAGGTTCAAGACCACATAGCAGAGCTGGGGTGCAAACTGCATTTTGCCCAACTCCCAAGTTCATCTGTTGCACCATGATCATATGCACACACCAATGGGAATCTCCAACATATGTGCTAATCTGAAGATTTGCAGTGCATGAGGGTGGAAGCGAAGACTTTCTGAAGACCCTGCAAAGGCAACTGCAAATGAATTTCAGAAATCCCTTTGGAATGAGGAAACAAAAACCAGCCAATGAACAACAAACCAACCTTCACTTTTTCTTCATTAAATAAAATAATAATAATGAAATTATCCAATTTTCATTTAATATTCAATATAATTTCATCACATAGATGATCGTTCCCCCCCCCCCCCCCCGTGACATTCCTGTTTGACAGCTATTAACCCACTGAAATTGATAGCACCCCATTCTCTTTCAAAAGTGGCCTGGTTTGTGTAATACATAATGTGATCCTTCTATTTACATTTCACTTAAATAATTAAAATCTGTATGGTCTTGGGTGAAGAATCAATAAGAGCCCAAGAGATCACATGAAAGAGGAATTTCCCCAGGGTCTTAAAGTGCATTTTTACATCCAGACATCCTCTGACAGCCTGAAATGTTGTCTTGACGGGGACTTAGAAGTGGCATGGTGCATTCTCCTTGTAACGGTAACTTTCACTGTTTCCTATTACATCTTCAACGCTCTTTTAATGTGAATTTAGTTCTTTTGAGCAGTGTAATGCAACTGAATGAAACGGAGTGTAAAATTTTAATCCAATTAAGAAAGCAAAGATGTTTTCTAGGTATTTTAAAAGTAGGTTAAAAAGCTGTAAGCCTTCTGAACAGAGGAGCAGTGATCTGTTCCCCTCGGGACCCACTCTTCTATCACCAAAACAGGGAAATATCTCAGTTCCCTGACCCTGCAGCATATTTCTGCTGTAATTATGTTATAGCTGGTAATGCAGGGGTTCCCAAAGTGTGGTCCCTGGCAAGCAATATCAGTGTAACTTGGGAGCTTATTGGACCCACCCCAAACCAGCTGAATCAGAATCTCTAGGACTGGGGCCAGGAATCCACTTCAGCAAGTGATTCAGAGGCATGCTTGGGTCTGAGAACCACTGCTGTAATGCCAAGCCACTGTCAAGTCAACTGTGAGTAAAACAGTAGTATTACGCACGTAAAAGAATTTCATTTAGGGCTTCCCTGGTGGCGCAGTGGTTGAGAATCTGCCTGCTAATGCAGGGGACATGGGTTCGAGCCCTGGACTGGGAGGATCCCACATGCCGCGGAGCAACTAGGCCTGTGAGCCACAACTACTGAGCCTGCGCATCTGGAGCCTGTGCTCCGCAACAAGAGAGGCCACGATAGTGAGAGGCCCGCGCACCGCGATGAAGAGTGGCCCCCGCTTGCCACAACTAGAGAAAGCCCTCGCACAGAAACGAAGACCCAACACAGCAAAAATAGAATAAAAAAAAAAAAAGAATTTCATTTAAATTTAGTAAATAAGAAAGGGCATAGTTGCCTTATGATACGGGCAGTTGACTGAGAATTCCACATGTAGTAACTAATCATCTTGAGAACTCTTAAAGTTAGGATGTCTGATAGTCCTAAGGCCAAAATAAAAGCAACATTCATTCAGTCGATTTTTATTTAGGACCCGCTGCATAATGGGCACTATTCTAGAAGCTAAGGATATGGTTGTGGGCAAAGTCCCTGCTCTCATGGAACAGGTTTTTTTTTGTTTTTTCCTACTGGAAAAAGACGGACAATAAACAGAGATTAAGTACACCCATGTTGAGTAGTATACAGTGTCAAGACTAGTGGTGAGAAGTGCTCTGAGGTTGATTAAAAGGAGGAAGAGTGCCCGGGGTTGGGAGCACTGCTAATTCAGCTGCTGCAGAAACCCTCTGATCATTTAAATGGAGAGACTGGGAGAGCCATGCAGATACCTGGTAGAGTCCTAGGCAGAGGGAGCTGCAGACGCAAATGTCTTGAGGCAGGAATGTGCTAGACATCAGACAACACACTTACTACATTGCTTATAATTAGGGTCTGGTGGATGCTGTTGGTCTCTGTTCAGGAGGTAGAAGAAATTGTTCCATGTAGTAGTAATTTGGTAAACCAGTGTCCTTTTTGTCACTCACAAGTCTGGAGGGAAGAACAAAGGAAAACTAAGAGAGGATTGCCTGGCACATTAGGTGTACATTTGCTTTATTGATCACTGATCTCTAACCTACTTGCAAACTACATTTGGGGGCAGGGGCCCCCAAACATAGATTCATAAAGTTCAGCTCTTTATTCTAAGCTCTGCTCCTTTGTTCCATTTTAGGGGCAAGATTTCAACCAAGTCAGAAGCTTGGGTTATCTTTGATCTCGCCTTTCTTCTTTATCCCCTTGCCAGCAGTTGAGTCTGAATTTGTCATTTGTGTCTCCTGGATGTATCTTTGACTACCTCCATCAGTTTTCACCTGGATTATCCTCACAGCCCCTAGCTACTGTCCCTGGCTCCAGTCTCTCCACTTCAATTCATCATCTATTTTTCTACTAGAGTTGGATTCCAAAACCATGGGCATTAGTCACAACCCTCCTCAGAAAGCTTCTCCACTGACACGAGCTCAGGTCCAGTCTATTCAGCCCCAAATCAAGATCCTCCATAATCTGCCCCAAATTGCTTTTTCCCACTCTCATTTCCCACATACCCTACAATTTATACTAGTTCAAAACCCAAAGAAGCTGGCACTCTCTAATCCAGTTTTCAAAATCCCTTTCACACTTCAAGGCATAGCTCAAATGCCAGCTCCTCCATGCAGGATTCCCTGATTTTCCAACTAAAGAGAAAATTTGCCCTTCTCTGTTCTGCAGCTGGTTTTATTTCTATTTAGTGATTTGTCTTGTATTACAGTTATGTGTTGACCTTTTTCTCTCGTTAGATTGTGACCTATTTTAGAGTGAGGTTTTAGTCATTTTTATATCACTCCAATTCTTACGACAATGTTATACATGTAATTACTTGCTAAATTGAATAGAATTAAGTATTGGAAGTTGGCCTGGTATATGTTATAAAATAAAAACATGACTTAGCTCTTCCTTAAGAAGAATATTTGACTTAACTGCCACACTCCACCAAAACTGGAAAACAATTCTTTTCTTTTTCCTAAACCATGTTTCTGAATTTCTACTTACTGAGAACTTTTTTCTTTCCCTTAAAATGCAGTCTTTTTTGGTTTAGGACCATGCTGTTTAGAGAAATTCCTCATACATCCATGTTATATAGAGTAGCACAGACACAAAACACAAACATGCAAATGTATGTCTTTCAAAAGTTGATGAAAAAGCAAAATGCTAAATGAAGCTTTCAATGAACTTTTAGAAAAGTACTGCCCTTCAGACATTTTTGTGACCATTTACACATGACAGTTGATCACAGACATTATGATCCTTACTCTAACCAGCAGATGTTCTCTTCAAATTGCTATAATTATTTCCTATCTTGTGGTTAAGATACAGTACAAAGAAGTTAAAGAAGAAACATAGGTGTTTATAATGCCCTTGCAGTTTGATTAGCCATATGTTAATGTGTCATGCCTGATTGCATAACACAAGCCCTGATAGTGCTATAACAGGTCTTTTAATTGTGGTGAGATCATAGTATAGAATGCATGACGTATTTCAAATAACTAGGAAATTGACTAAGGGGGAAATACATTTTTCAATAAGGAGTAGCATGAGATATCATTGTAAATCTTGCAAAATGTGTTTATTAGCTCATTTTTAATTTCACATGCTACTAATTTTATTTCCTGCAGTTCTTATAAACCTCAGATTACTTTTCATTACACAATTTTATTATATTACTTGGGAAGTGAAATAAAAATTTCACAATTTGTGATTTATGGGTTTAAGTAACCAGTAGTTAATGACTTGGTAACCTCTTGTGGGCAAAACCAATTTCTCTGGAAATTAGAGTAAAAATAAGCAGTATCATACACAAAAGACTGTGTTACTTGTAAATTTAAAGAAAGAAATCAGCAAGT
The DNA here is from genome assembly GCF_059928025.1 of Delphinapterus leucas. Lineage (NCBI taxonomy): Eukaryota > Metazoa > Chordata > Mammalia > Artiodactyla > Monodontidae > Delphinapterus > Delphinapterus leucas. Next base: position 9,552,363 of record NC_143146.1, read on the forward strand.
TCACTGACAATAAGTCCTCTGTCTTGAGATTCTTCAAAGACACCTTAAAAGTTAACTGAGGATTTTAATCAAGATTTTTTTTTAAGGTGATGATGACTTTATTTTCCTTGTCCTCATTTTCTTTTTTTTTAATATGTTCTTTTCCACTATGGTTTATCATAGGATATTGAATACAGTTTTCTGTGCTCTACAGTAGGACCTTGTTGTTTAACCATTCTATATGTAAAAGCTCACATCTGCTCACCCCAACCTCCCTCTCCATCCCTCCCCCAACGTCCTCCCCCTTGGCAACCACAAGTCTGTTCTCTATGTCTGTGAGTCTGTTTCTGTTTCATAGATAAGTTTATTTGTGTCATATTTTAGATTCCACATATAAGTGATATCATATGGTATTTGTCTTACTCTTTCTGACTTACTTCACTTAGTATGATTATCTCTAGTTGCATCCATGTTGCTGCAGATGGCATTAGTTTTTGTTCTTTTATATGGCTGAGTAGTATTCCATTGTATATATGTACCACATCTTCTTTATCCATTCATCTGTCAATGGACATTTAGGTTGTTTCCATGTCTTGCTTATTGTGAATAGTGCTGCTATGAACATAGGGATGCATGTATCTTTTTGAATCATAGTTTTGTCCAGATATATGCTCAGGAGTGGGGTTGCTGATCATATGGTAATTCTATCTTTGGTTTTGTGAGGAACCTCCATACTTTTTTCCATAGTGGCTGCACCAACTTACATTCCCACCAACAGTGTAGGAGGGTTCCCTTTTCTCCACACCCTCTCTAGCATTTGCTATTTGCAGGCTTTTTAATGATGGCCAGTCTGACTGGTGTGAGGTGGTACCTCATTGCAGTTTTGGTTTGCATTTCTCCTATAATTAGTGATGTTGAGCATCTTTTCATGTACCTATTGGCCATCTGTATGTCTTTTTTGGAGAAATGTCTATTTAGGTCTTCTGCCCATTTTTGGATAGTGTTGTTTGTTTTTATGTTGTGAGTTGTATGAGCTGTTTGTATATTTTGGAAATTAAGCCCTTGTTGGTCACATCATTTGCAAATATTTTCTCCCATTCTGTAGGTTGCCTTTTCATTTTGTTTATGGCTTCCTTTGCTGTGCAAAAGCTTGTAAGTTTGATTAGGTCCCATTTGTTTATTTTTGTTTTTATTTCTATTGCCTTGGGAGACTGACCTAAGAAAACATTTCTACAATTTATGTCAGAGAATGTTTTGCCTATGTCCTCTTCTAGGAGTTTTATGGTGTCATGTCTTATGTTTAAGTCTTTAAGCCATTTTGAGTTTATTTTTGTGTATGGTGAGAGGGTGTCTGTGGCTGTCCAACTTTCCCAACACAACTTGCTGAAGAAACTGTCTTTTTCCCATTGTATATTTTTGCTTCCTTTGTTGAAGATTAATTGACCGTCGGTGTGTGGGTTTATTTCTGGGCTCTCTATTCTGTTCCATTGATCTAAATATCTTTTTTTGTGCCAATACTGTGCTGTTTTGTTTACTGTAGCTTTGTAATATTGTCTGAAGTCTGGGAGGGTTACGCCTACTGCTTTGTTCTTTTTCTTCAGGATTGCTTTGGCAATCTGGGTCTTTTATGGTTCTACATGAATTTTAGGATTATTTGTTGTAGCTCTTTGATTCTTCTGTAGTTTGACTATGATATGCCCAGGTGTAGTTTGTTGGGTATTTATTTATATTGCTTGGTATTCCCTGAGATTCCTGAATCTGTGGTTTGGTGTCCATCATTAATTTTGGAAAATTCTCAGCCAGTATTACTTCACATATTTCTTCTGTTCTTTTCTCTTTTTCTTCTCTTTTTGACATTTCAAAAATATGTATAATCCATCTTTTGTAATTGTCCCACAGTTCTTTGATATTCCATTCCATTTTTTTTTAACCTTTGCTTTACAGGTTAGGACATTTCTATTGACTTATTTTCAAGCTCACTGATTCTTTCCTAGGCCATGTTCAGTTTGATGATGAGTCCATCAAAGGCATTTTTCATTTTTGTTTCAGTTTCTTTTTTAAAAAGTTCTGACAATTTCCTTTTGATTCTTTCTTAGAGTTTCCATCTCTCTGCTTACATTTCCTATCTGTGCTTGCATGTTGTCCACTCTTTCCATTAAAGCTCTTAATCAGTTATTTTAAATTCCTGGTCTGATAATGCCTAGTTCTCTGTCAAATCTGAGTCTTATTCTATGCTTGCTTTGTCTTTTAGACTGCCTTTTAGCATGCCTGTAATTTTTGTTGAAAGTAGACATGATGTATCAGGTAAAAGGAACTAAGTAAGTAGCTCTTTAATGTGAGGTTTTATGTTCATCTACCTAAGATTCAGGTTGTAACTATGGTGTCAGGGGCTAAATTTTTCCTTTTTTTTTTTTTTTTTTTTGTCTCCCCTCATGTCATTGGACTTCCCTAGAAACTTCTCAAATACATTGTACTTCTTTCAGCTGTAAACCTCTCTGTATGTATAGAAGCCCTATTATTACCGTGGTAAGGTGTAGAGGGAGAGGAAGCATTATAAAATGTTATGGTTAGGAGTTAGTGTTTAGTGAGCCTATGCCCCTGGCCTGTGACCTTTACTTCGCAACTCCCCTTCCCTGTAAGTGGAATGGGAAGGGCATGGGGGCTGGAGTTGGATATTTCCCTTCCTCCACCTTGGTTGTTATTTGGTAAAACCCAAATTAGTTAGGCTGTGGTAAAATAGCTTGCTTAGAGGGCAGGCTTTGGTGAGAACAGAGGGTCCTGGATCTATTTCAAAATGGTTACTTTTGGAGTAACCTCTCCCTGCTTGGAGCCCAAGGGTATTTTTCTCTGAAAACCTAGTGGAACTCCTCCATGTAAAACTCAAGAAAGTGTGAAGTATGCCCCCGCCACCCCTTCCAGAGTGTTTAATTCTTAAGTGAGTCCACAGTGAGTCTCCAGAAATTCATCAATTACAGTTTAAGTGTTTCTACAGAACTGGTTCCATCTGTGGGCTTCTGATTCTGGGTTTCTGCTCCTGATAAGATACGATTCTCTGTACCCACCTGTCTTTACAGTTCTCAGGGAAGCAGTTTGACTTGTGATCTCAATTCTCTGACAAAACTAAGAAAAGTTGTTGATTTTCAATTTATTTAGCTTTTCCTTATTGTGAGGATGGGAGTGACAACTTTTAAGCTCTTTATATGTCAGATTAGAAACAGGAAACCCATGGCTTTTCTGTGTTTAACCCAGCAACCAATCAAGTGTCACACATTTCAGTTGGTTGCTGTGCCCCTGTAGCCACCTTAATCTAGAAACCATTCAACTGAACTCAAACTTCTTTAACATCATCATTGCCAGTTGAATTATAAAAGTTTTACGTTATGATTTTGTCAGACTATTTCCTCATGGAGGGGGCATCCTTCAGGTTGTTGCAAAAGAAATTTAAGAATATATTGTGTTTTGGGTGGTGATGGTTACACAATTCTGTGAATTACTAATAACCATTGATTTGTATACTTTAAGTGGGTGAATTTTATGGTATGGGTTGCATCTTAAATTTATCTTTAAAAATATATATTGGGTTTATGGTTAATCCTGAAAAATTAACCTCTCTGAAAGATGCAATACAAAGTTTTGTAATTGCAGGGTTAAGGAAGGGCATTAGTGTTAATATGAGCCCATTAGTATTGTTTCTTTTCCCTGAAATTCAGATTCAGTTGTGCTAGGTGCCCAGCTGACTTTACTTGTTACTTTTCTTGATTATTGTAACAACTTTGTGAAGTATGTTTTATCTTAATGCTGTATGTGAAAAACAGATTCTGAAAATACTATAAGATTATGTAGCTGGTAAAGAGCTAGGCTTGACTGTAACCATTTTCTCTGGTTATAATGTTATTTGTAGTTAATTTGCAGTGCTGCCGCTCTCCCACTCCTACCATCCTAGCTGCTAAGTCAGCATTCCCAGAGACCTATACACAGCCAATCCAGTACAGGCACCCAGAGCCCCACACTAATGCAGTGCAAAGGGCAGTCACCCTTTTGTTTTCACGGTCACATCACCCTTGAAGTACAATCATTCTTAGAAGTCAAATGAGTTTGAAGTGGACAGTAGAGTTGTAGGTACAGAATTAGATATAGATATGAATGGGCATTTAATTAAAACAGAAGCTGGAGTAAACAAATAAAAGAGCTTTGATAACCTCCATCTGAAATTATTGTTCAAAATCATGCCCTTTTGTAACCACATAGGCCAGTGCCACTAAGCTCTGAATCAAGGTGCTAGCTCAGGGACAGCAGGTAGGAATCAAGTGAGTGTTTCTTGTTTATGTTCTGAGCTTTGACATAATATTTTATGAGCACCACAGCTCTTGTGATTTTGGAAATTTATTCTCAAAAGTCGACAAAAAATATTTGGAAGAAACTGTGAGATAGAGCTTTCTTAGAGGATAACTTATTAATCTTATAATAAATCTGGCTTGTGTTTGGGATGAGTAATAGAGAGAACTTGGCAAGAATTTATAGTTAGAAGTTCTCAGTGAAATAACTTCAGGATGATATCCAAAAGGATAAAAAACAATAGGTTCAATGAGATATCTAATTAACACTTACAGGAGCCTTCATACGAGAAAACCCAGTTAAAGCTGATAAATGCTATCATGGGGAAAACTCTAAGGCTTGCTTACCTGTTTGCCAAGCAGTTTAAGACTAATACATGTTTATTAATTAAACATATTTATTAATTTATATATAATATATTACCATATATATTATCCCAGCTAGTCACTCAATATTTAAAATATGTGCCAGGATCAGTTTTATATGTGTGTGTGTATACATATATATATATATATATATATATATATATACACACACACACACACACAAAAGAATACATATCATGCATATATGACACGGTCTATGAAAGCTTTATTTATTAATGGAATAACCATAGAATTTCATCAATTAGTTAATTACCCCTGCATATGGATTTAGGAAATGGCCACTGTGAAATTGACTAAGAATAGTCCAGTATTTATTAAGTGGAAGGAAACATGTTTTGATATAGGGAATCAAATGTACATCACCCTTCTTTATAATCTACACAGAATTCCCTATAATCTTTCAGACAAACAAGAACTAGTGGATAATTGTTTTATGAGCAGAAGGTAAGTTGGAAGACGTAAGAATTCACATGACAGTTTTGTAAATTGGAGCTTTTAATAATTGTACATTAAAAATTTCAACTTTTTATACATTTAATACACTGAAATTTACAAAGAACAGTATATTCCAGAGAGGGCAGTAAATTACCTAATTATTTTAGAGCTTATTAACCCTCTTAAGCAGCTACAGCTCTTTGGAAAAGTTTGTTTGAAGTAAAGTGATTATCAAAAGATTCTTTTTAAATCAGTGTAGTATCAGAGGGATCAGAGGGCTAAAGAAGACTAATAAGGATCGTCCAAGAGGCATTTCTCCAGCAATTAGTAAAATTCAAAACTTCCCAGACATTGGGAAGGCAGATTCAACCTGATACGTTCAGCTTTTAACAGCAATAAAGTTCTGTCTCAGGGGATGAAGCCTTCAGGTAGAAGTTGTCTCTCTGTGGATAAAATGCATTAATTTGGGTTGGGTTGAGCCCACTGGAAAATGTCGGCTTGTTGAGCGCTCTCCATGGCAGTAGTTAGTCATCCTGTCTTCATTTCTTCTTTCTGAGCTATTTTGACTGACCCTCCGCTAGCTTGTGCCCCAGCTTACTGACTACTCCACGTGTCTTCCTGACTATGGTCGCCATCTCTGCAATTACATTGTCCTCTTAGTTATTTTGCTCCTCATACTATAGGGCAAACTTCTCATTTGATCACCATTTGTTTCCACCTCTGCTACAACCACCTAAGACCCTTATACATCATCTGTCTTTGCTAATGACTCAGGATCCTTCTCACCTTCCCAAATCTGAATTTCTTTATTTTCCCATCTAAATGTAAGTGTCTCTAAGAAATTTGCTTATGGCTTCTTATTCAAGAAATATTGTTTTGTATGCATTTCGTTTATGGTTCTAGAGTGGGAATGAAAGTAAATCACAGCAATACGCTCAACATTTAACAGTTGTGCCAGGATCAGTTGCAGGCACTGGCAATATATCAACAAACAGGATAAAATTCATTCCTATCCTTATGGACCCTATGGTCTAATGGAAAGAGATGATCATTTGACCAGTGACTCAGGTAATGTCTACGGCGAATTTGCCTTAAAAATACTAATGAGAGTAGATTTAAAAGCTTCTTAGATTTTTTTTACAGAAATAGACTAAATGTATTTGCATGGGTCAATGCAGCAAATATTTGTTGAATATCCACACGCAAAGCATTGTTCTAGGTGCTGAGGATAAATGTGGGGGGAAAGAAAGCAGATGAAATCATACTCTCATGGAGCAAAGATTCTAGTAGAGGGAAAATGAAAATAATTAATAAAAAGATAAATCAATAAAATTAAGTGCTAAAAGTTGCTATGGAAAAGAATTAAAGCAGGGAAGAGAGAAGAGAGAGATGAGACAAAGACTTTACATATATGGTTGTCAGGAGTAATGTCTCCAATAAGGTGATGTTTGCGTAGAGACCTAAGGGAAGTGAGGACGCAGGAGATGCAGGTATCTTGGGAAAAAGAGTTGCAGGAAGAGGCAGGCTGCCTGAAGCAGGAGCCTCCTCGGTGTGTTTGAGCAGAGCAGCAAGGAGACCAGAGTGCTGGGAGCAGAATCGTGATTAGAAGACTGTTAGCAGAAGAGACCGCAGTGGTGCTCAGGGCAAGATTGTGGCATTTTTACCTTGAGTGGGATGGGAAATTATTGCAGGAGTTTGAAGAGAGGAGCGATATCACCTGAATTATGTTTTCAAAGAAAGAAGATAGTATGTGGAGGCCAGACTGTAGCCTGTAGGTGACAAGAGTGGAATTAGGGTCATAGTTAGGGATGTTTTACAGTAATCTAAGCTGGAGGTGATCACGGCTTGGACTAAGGCTGTAGCAGTTGAAGTCCTAGTTGTGTTATGAAGGTAGAGCTGACAATTTCCTAGCAGTTTGGAGGCGGGGACTGGGGGACGGGCTCAAAATTAATTTCCTAACCTTGAAATGGGATTTTTCTCTGCTTTGTCTGTCTTCTGTGTGTGCATGGATCAGTCACTAAGAACCACGGATATGACCCTGGGTTTGGGTAGAAGTTGAGTATCTTCTGAATCCTTGCAGATTTGGCAGGAATGGGGAAAATGGCAGAGTTGAATAAGCAGCCATTTTGACAAAACTTTGGAGAAAAAGGGAAGCTGGCATACCATTTTATTCTACTTCTAAATAGAACTGAATAGTAATAACTGTTCAAAAAACCATGCACAGCATTTTACAGGATGTCATTTGGAGCTGCAAAAAAGGGCCAGAGATGAAGATGAAAAACACGTATTTTCCGGTTTCTTCATCTGAACCATGGATTTTTTTTTCAACAAACGAAAAGCTATTTGCCTAGTAGGTGTTCTCACACCATGAAGGACAGCACTAATGCATTAACAATGTGTCATCTATGATTAATGCTGATGATTCAGTGAAACTCAGCAAGATACTGAAATAATGGGATTTTTCTGCATCTTAGAAATGCAATCATCTTAACACATGGTGCATGGGATATTTTTTATGAGTGTTAATCTTTTTAATTTCTAGAAGTTATTTAACAGGAGAATGAGTTCTATGAAAATAATACAACACACACATAAATATAACTCTTCTTTTTCTAAATAGAAATCACATGTACACTTGGGAATTTGATCAGTTTACTTAATTAAGCTAACTTAAAAATTGCTAGCATTTTGGGACCTCCCTCCATAGCTTAAGTATCCATTCAGGGTTGGTCCTTTTGGAAGATAATAGAAGTAACCTGATGATCTGTTTACATGGAAACTAGAAAAACTTTTTTAAAGCAAATTTCTGAGATAATTTTGTTGTTGCTATGCTGAAAATCTTGAATTTGTGATCAGTTCTTATATCTTCATGACTAATAAAATGGCTTATTGGTACAGTTATTTTTTTACATTTTAAGTATTGTCTTTCCTAATCTATAAAATCACAGATTTTAATCCATAGCCCAACTGAGTTTTATAAAAATTTATATTTTTAAGAATATTTTTGTACTTCTCTTGTTATAGATTATCCAGGTTGTATGATGCTGTCCTCATAGATGTAATTGTAGTATTTTTACAACTCAGGCATGTTTTCCCCCCAAATACTTCCTTTCTTAAAATTTTATGGACATGTGTTCAATACAATTTAGTTGTCATTATTTGTTTTTCAATTCATGTGTATATCTTAGGGGAATACAGATCCTAATTGCCTGTATAGCCCCCCTCCCATGAGAGCTCTACACTTTATAGGAATTGGTGATTCTGATGGACTTAAAATATAATGTTGGTTAGTGTTAAATAATAATGAAATAATGTAGGATTGAATTAACCCCTTTTTCAAGTATTCTTAAAAATTGCAGTTGGAAATGAGTTTTAGTGAAATCCATTTTATTTATTTTTAACTGAAGGACTTTCAAAGAATAGTAATTCCACAGGATTTCCCCATCTTATTGAAGAGAGTGGAAATCATGAACTAGATAGATGGAAAAAAAAGGTTTTTATCTATCTGTTTCAGTGTTCAAGGTGGCAATAGATGATAGATTGAATTCAGCTTGGTTCTTAGAAGATTTATGACTACAAAATGGCTTATAGATGCAATTATTTTTTGCGCATTTCAGGTGTGAAATACTTATGGCCAAGACACAAAACTGAAAAGCATCACAATGTCAATCTTGAGATTTCTTTCCCAGGTCTTTTATGAAATCAATATAAAAGGTAGTCATATTTGGGGAGGCCTGTGACTTTACATGCATTATTTCCCTTAATTCCCACGGCAATGCCATGAGGATGATATTATCTCTATTCTATGGATGAATAAACAGGCTAAAAGAGAAGCTACGTAATTTATCTGAGTTCACAGGAATAAGTGGCAATAATAAGTGAACTCAGATGTCTCTGACTTAAAGTGTAGGCGACCCTCTGTGACCAAGCAGTGAACCCAGACCATCAGGAAATGCCATCACCTGTGTGGCCACCTGCCATCAAGTTCTCTCACGGAGAACCCAGCTGGTGAGCCTTTCCGCGTCCATGTGGGACAGGTGCACAGTGGCAGGGCTCATTCTTTATCCAAGCACAAGTCTTTGTCTTATTTTTTGGGTAATTGATGTCTGCCCAGAAATGGCTTAGCACAGCTCTGGGTTTGAATCTTTTGAAATATTTCTCCTGTTAATGCTGCCTCAGGGACACCTGTGGACAATATGAGGGTCAGCTCCTTGAGTCCTAGAGATAATGTATTCCAACCAGTGAAGAATCTAAGGGCAGGAAAACTGTAAACTGACCACAGAAAAATGCAGTAACCGGGCCTGCTATTTCTACTTTATTGGATGGATCCAGGGTTAACAATCAAAAACATGAAGATGTTTTCTTACCTTTCTTGGAGAGGGAGGGTTGGATTCCCTACTGATTGTATTATCTCATTTCTAATAAGAACCATATTTACTTTTAAGTATTTAAATTTAGTTTTCAATCAGTGTTTGAGAACTGGCCAAAAGTGTGAATTACAGTGACACATTATTGGAAATATTTTAATTGTAAAATGATGTTGCAAAGATAGTTCAATATTTAGTGGAATCTTTTATAATTCTGGTGTAAGGATATCGAACTAACCCTTGTGCATGGGTTAATTCCTTTGACGGGAACACTGAATGATGGCGCTGGTTTGGAGGGATATGGGAATACAAATGATTCTGGGTAGTAAGTAGCTGCACAAAAGTTCATCTACATCCTAACAAGTTAGTTCTCAAAGGCCCTTGATCAGGTCATTTATTTATAACTCCAAAGAGCTACGATACAACATCCACTCATGTCAGCTGTTGGTAGTACTCAAATGATATACTTTCATGTGGGCATCTAAGTTGATTGTATCCATAATTTTTAGGTAGAAGGTTCATGCAGAGAGGAGCTTCTATATAACATTACTGCATCTCAGGTGTATCACATCTCTCAGGTAATATGGGTTTGTACATGAAAACATTCTTTCCAGGTTTTTCCATCTGCTTGCTAGAAGATTGACTTGGGTGAAATAACTTAAGAGCCTTCTGCAGATTTACCCAAAATAGGATGCTTAAATCAGACAGTAAGTAAGGTTTTATTTTTCCAGTTTTTCTTTCTCTTCTCTGGGACAGAGTAGCCCAGCTATATTCATAGTGTATCTCTAGTAACATGAGTAATAGGGATTTTTGTTTCTATAACACATTTCTTAGGTTTCTCTGAGATCTAGCATGTCTAGCTCCCAAACATGTTTAAAATGCAAATTTGCACTTTTAGATAATGTATGAATTGTTGTGATCTAGTTTTTAGAGAATATTCTACAAGTTAGACATCCATATAAAAGCTGTTGCTTTTAATTCATCACTTTGCAGGATGGCAAGGTGAGTACACTCTTATTTTAGCATATTGCAGTATTCAGAGCCTTGATGGAAATTCTCTTTTGTAATGCTAGCTTACACTGTGGCACATTTTTGAAGATTTTGTAGTGCCAAACCTTAATATTTTGAGGATGAATTTAATTTTGGAAACAAATACTTTTAGATCAAAACCTGCTGTGTAAAATGGAAAGACACAATTTGCAAACTGTGTATTAATTAGAAATATATATTTGATGTGTTCTGTAACTGTGATAGAGCAAAAGTGTATCAAATTAGCATTGGGGGCTTCCCTGGTGGCGCAGTGGTTGAGAGTCCGCCTGCTGATGCAGGGGACACGGGTTCGTGCCCTGGTCCGGGAAGATCCCACATGCCGTGGAGCGGCTGTGCCCGTGAGCCATGGCCGCTGAGCCTGCGCGTCTGGAGCCTGTGCTCCACGGAGGGAGAGGCCACAACAGTGAGAGGCCCGCATACCGGAAAAAAAAAAAATTAGCATTGGAATTAGAAGAGTTAGACTAGTTTGTTTCTATCTCTTCTTCTACCATAATTATTACCAGCAACACTTCTCTAAAGCGTTCTCTCTGAATGCCAAACTTTATAGTCACCCTGTTAATTGGGAAAATTAGAGAAATGTGGTGGTTGCTACCTATCTTTTACCCAGTGACTATACCGGACACTAAGGAGGCTTGTTTATACCTGAGGCCACTCTGTCTCCTTCCCAACCATCTTTTCTTTCCTGAGATTCCCCAAATAGTGTGTAGAACTGACCATGGTAGCTAAGTCTGTGGGACTCAAGGTGGGTTCCTTCAAAGGGTGGCATTGCTAATTGGCCTGATGCCTTTCATCAGCCTCCCTCTTGCTACTGTACCTAATGGTGGAGCCAGTGTGTCTGTCCTTCTTGCCCATTGGGCCAAGAGTCAGAGGACTTTGTTATTCTTTTAAGGAGCCTTCCTAATTTTCAGTGGAGCCCTAAAACCCTATCTTGAAGTAAGCTTAAGAATCAGTGGTTTGTATTCCCTCTGCCCACCCCAGTATGATTTTGAGTTTATCTTTTTCGTTATCACAATGTTCTCTCCTATGGTTTCCATCCTCTGATGTTTCTCAAACCTACAGCCCCTGCAGTGCTTGCTTTACTGGAGTGTGCGTTAGGCTCTGCCTGAATTCTCCGTCTCAGTCACATGTCCTGAATAGGTTTGTTCCAAAGACATTTTTGTCTTTACCCCATACCTTCTGAGTCCTGCCCTGTGCTGTGAAACTTAGCTATAACATTAAGGCTTATGTATTGATGTGTTTACCCCCTTGATGGCAGTCTGGCACTCATAGGGGAGGGGAGTTTTCTATACACAATGACTCGATCCATTGCAACCAATGTATTTGAATATTCTGGAGTCCATAGAGATGTTTTTGAGAAAATAGTCATTTCTTCTAAGGCTCTGAAACTTCTTGACAAATCAAGTGTGAATCCACATCTGGAAATTATTCCCTTATCAATTGCTTTCCAATAGCAAGTTTATTAAAATCATTATGATGCCCTAGTTTAAATTTTATCATTTTTTCCATTTTTAATAGACTCCATTTACATTCTCATATAAGCAGAGATTTTAAAAACACTCCTATAGTAGAAAACCTTAGAATGTCTTTGAGCTCTGGTGTTTGTCATTTTTGTTCTAATGAGTAATATTATAAAACTAACCCTTAAATCCATGCAAGTCAAAATAAATATACTAACCTTTATTCTATCTGTGTTTTTGTTTAGGTAACCTAAATTGTTAGAAGTAGTTACCTTGCCTTTGCAATTTTATTTAATTAAATCAGACTTTATTGCACATTTATCTGTTTATGGAACAACAGGTTGTTTTCTTCCCTGGAGAATGCCAAAAGTAATGAGCTGGCATTACTTGCAGATAAGTAATCCTTTCATTCTTTATAAATAGTGGCAATAACACCATAAGGCTTGGTGCTTCTCGTTAGTAAAAAGTCCATTGCTTGACTTACTGCTGATGGAGGGCAGCTGCTTTCCCTGCAGCCAACAATTAAATGTTGACTGACAGTTGAGAAGGGAATCTGGAAATCTCTGCACTTCTGAGGCTTTTTCTTGTTCCACTTTGCCCTTTGCCTGCAGTAAATGGCTCTGCTTTGTCATCAGAGTGAGTTTCTGTACTGTTCTTGCCTTATTTTCCTTTTTGGCATCTCCTGTTCATCATTAACCGGTTCTATGTAGAACTGTTTTCTTTGTTATTCCACGGGGTGTGCTAACTTTGTGTGAATAGAAATGAGAGACCATCCTCTTTTGCCTTCAGCCTATTTATTATTTGTCTGTATCTGCTTCCTTTTGTTTATCCTCTTTCTATTTCAATTTCAGGCCTTCCCCATTTTACTCCAACCTTTTGGATATAAGGTTGTACAATGGAAAAAACAAACAAACAAACAAACAACACTTCAGATTTTGGGGCCACTGAGACCTGGATGCAAATCATAGAGCACTGGGGAGAGTTACTTAAACTCCCTGTGCCTCATTTTTCCCTTCTGTAAATTAGGGCTAATAATGCCTATTGTGAAATTTTTTCAAGGGAATTTAATGAGACAAAGTAAAATATCTGTTTTACTAAATAAAGTCAACACAGTTTCATTCCCTTCCCCTTTGTGGGAACAAGAAAAGAGTACTACTGCAGTAAACAGCCACAGTAAATGTTAGTCCTACTCTCTAATCTATTTCTTTACCAAACGTGTGTGATGCTTACTAAGTGTTATAAGCACTTTACAAATATTAGTTGAATTCTTGTAGCTATCCCAAGAAATAGGCCTTGTTTTTTCCCCGATTTTTATACTCAAGAAAACGGAACCACAGAATAGTTCAGTAACTCCTTGAAGGTCATACAGCTAGCGATTGTTCCAGCAGGATTTGGGCTAGGAGGTCTGTCTGGGGAGTTCATGGTCCAAACCCTACCACGATTCCTAATTGCTGGTCGTGCCTTCTCTTTATTCTTTGCTCAAAAAACAGGGTTTAAGGTGACACATTTCCTTACATGGGGGTTTGTTCATGGCTGCTACCTTGGCTACCGGTCCTGTCCTTCAGCTCTCTGCTCTGATTCTTCTGTTTAGAATTCCAACACACAGTGGCCATTCTTCCAAGAAAGCCTCCACATCACTTTGCAGCAGGTGTGGTGTGATGCGTAGCAAGAGCTGGCCTGTGGAGGGGGAGGGGAGTGAATACTCCTCCAGGGAGGGCTCATCCACTAGGGGTACTGTCTTCCTTCTGGGACCACAGTGGCCTTTAGTGGCCTGCGAGAGGTAATTCATCCAACAGGGATCCTCTGAAAGTAGAGCTGACATTTTACCAGACTCATCATTGTTTTCTACAAATGCCTAATGACTTCAGATGATGTTATCAGCTCAGTAATTTAAGAGGTACATCCTAGTCTCATTTTGCACTTATCCTATTTTAAGGCTTAGAAAGCCCATTTGGTATTTAATTGAAAAGCCATCCCTTTATTTTTGCCACATATGCAAATGCCCTCTTTTTTTTTTTTTTTTTTTTAAAGAAAAATATAGTTTGCTTTGGTCTTTCAAAGCATTGGGAAAATGTCTCTGATAACAGTGTTTTCTGAATGCTGTTTAGTAACACTTCTGGCTCCATGGAATTATGATTAAAATCAGAAACTAGGCTGGGACGTCTGTTCTACTATGTAGATGAGGCAGAGACAATTAGAGAGTGTGATTATAGTAGGATAGAAATGTGAAGAAAATGCCACATCAAATATCTCCTTTCTACACAGATTACAGGTAAGCGGAAACTTCATTAGCAAGATAAGGACGGCAAGGGGTTTTTTCTTTGAAAAGACAACTCTATTAAAAGAGGAGATTTGTCTATTGTGGATGGACGATTTCACTGAACAGAATAATTTAAACCCATCAGAAAGCACCCCCAGTTTGGTTAACATGCTTAAGCCTCCTTGTGCAAGAGGCATGAGTGGAGGGTTAGTGATTGAGCCCTAGAAATATAATGTAATTATAGCAAAAACTGGCTTAACTGATTTTTCTTTCAAATGGAAATTTTAGTTCACTAGCATTTTCTTTCCTGTTGGGAAAATTCTATTCTAGTTTTTCCACCCTGGCAACTGGGTTGTTTTCTATGACTGAAGTTTCCAGCTAGTTGATATTTAGGTGATCTTATGATTCGATAAGTATTTAGGTTGAAGTAAACTCAAATTCACGCATACAAAATCAGAATTGATTGGTTTACATAAAGTGCAGTCATGACTCACTGGCTCTAAGATGATACCAGGGAACATGTGTCGTTTCCGTATTTTTGTTTGTTTTCTCCCATCTGCCTGTCTGATGCTAATTCTGCTCCAAGGCTAGTTCAGTACAGGTTTGCTCTCAACAGTCCTAGAGTCACCTCCTTTCTTGTCCAGCTGAAGCAGAGAAAGTGTCATGTTTAAAAGAGGAAAAAAGGAAAGGGAAGGAGAGAAAAAAAGACAGGAAGGAAGGAAGGAGAGAAGGAGGAAAGAAAATTTGGGGACTTCTCTCTGATCGGTCATCTTAGGTCACTTGCCCCACCTCCTCTGGCCAGGGAATCGGATGGGGTTATTGGTTTGGGTTCAGGTAACAAGTCCATTCCTGAGCCTTTAGACCAACTTGGGATCAATCTTCAGAGCGACTTCACAGTGTGCGGAAGTTGGCAAAGGTGATGGAGAAGGAACCAGAAATACACTTCACTGAAACTCCCAAATGGCTGTGTTTCAAAAAAGCACTATATATTCATAAACAGGCAAATCTCACCTATGGTGTTACAAGTGATGATAGCAATTACCTTTACGGACGGGGGCTGTGACTGGAAATGGAGCCTGAGGGATTCTCATGGGTGGAGGTTACATGGGTCTGTTCACTTTCTAGCTGTATATTCATGAGTTATATACCCTTCTGTATTAACTATGTTTCTATAAATAGATTAAATATAAACCTTAACTGGGACTAGAAGAGATTATAATGTTATTTATGTAAAATACCTCACATGAAGTATAATGATTATACTCAAGGTTCCCAAACTATGCACCAAGGCATCCCACGTTGCCACTGCAGGCTCATGGTGATGCTGTGTGCAATTTAAAAATTTTGAACAAAACATAACAATATGCCACATCTATTGAACACTATGAACTAGTAGCTTGGGGTCATTGATAGCTTCTGTATTAGATCATGCTGTCTTCCTTTCAGTAGTGGCCTTTTTTTTTTTTAACATCTTTGTTGGAGTATGATTGCTTTACAATGTTGTGTTAGTTTCTGCTTTATAACAAAGTGAATCAGCTATACATATACATATATCCCCATATCCCCTCCTTCTTGCAACTCCCTCCCACCCTCCCTATCCCACCCCTCTAGGTGGTCACAAAGCACCGAGCTGATCTCCCTGTGCTATGTGACTGCTTCCCACTAGCTATCTGTTTTACATTTGGTAGTGTATATATGTCCATGCCACTCTCTCACTTCGTCCTAGCTTACCCTTCCCCATCCCCGTGTCCTCAAGTCCATTCTCTGCATCTGCGTCTTTATTCCTGTCCTGCCCCTAGGTTCTTCAGAACCTTTTTTTTTTTTTTAGATTCCATACATATGTGTTAGCATATGATATTTGTCTTTCTCTTTCTGACTTACTTCACTCTGTATGACAGAGTCTGAGTCCATCTACCTTACCCTTCCCCATCCCCGTGTCCTCAAGTCCATTCTCTGCATCTGCGTCTTTATTCCTGTCCTGCCCCTAGGTTCTTCAGAACCTTTTTTTTTTTTTTAGATTCCATACATATGTGTTAGCATATGATATTTGTCTTTCTCTTTCTGACTTACTTCACTCTGTATGACAGAGTCTGAGTCCATCTACCTCACTACAAATAACTCTATTTCATTTCTTTTTATGGCTGAGTAATATTCCATTGTATATATGTGCCACATCTTCTTTATCCTTTCATCTGTCGATGGACACTTAGGTTGCTTCCAAGTCCTGGCTATTGTAAATAGAGCTGCAATGAACATTGGGGCGCATGTATCATTTTAAATTATGGTTTTCTCAATGTGTATGCCCAGTGGCAGGATTGCTGGGTTGTATGGTATTTCTATTTTTAGTTTTTTAAGGAGCCTCCATACTGTTCTCCATAGTGGCTGTATCAATTTACATTCCCACCAACAGTACAAGAGGGTTCCCTTTTCTCCACACCCTCCCCAGCATTTATTGTTTGTAGATTTTTTGATGATAGCCATTCTGACTGGTGTGAGGTGATACCTCATTGTAGCTTTGATTTGCATTTCTCTAATGATTAGTGATGTTGAGCATCCTTTCATGTGTTTGTTGGCAATCTGTATATCTTCTTTGGAGAAATGTCTATTTTGGTCTTCTGCCCATTTTTGGGTTGGGTTGTTTGTTTTTTTGATATTGAGCTGCATGAGCTGCTTGTATATTTTTGAGATTAATTCTTTCTCAGTTGCTTCATTTGCAAATATTTTCTCCCATTCAGAGGGTTGTCTTTTGGTCTTGTTTATCTTTTCCTTGGCTGTGCAGAAGCTTTTAAGTTTCATTAGGTCCCATTTGTTTATTTTTTCTTTTATTACCATTTCTCTAGGAGGCGGGTCAAAAAGGATCTTGCTGTGATTTATGTCATAGAGTGTTCTGCCTATGTTTATCCTCTTAAGAGTTTTATAATATCTGGCCTTACATTTAGGTCTTTAATCCATTTTGAGTTTATTTTTGTGTATGGTGTAATTTTACATGTAGCTGTCCAGTTTTCCCAGCACCACTTATTGAACAGGCTGTCTTTTCTCCATTGTATATTCTTGCCTCCTTTATAAAAAATAAGGTGACCATATGTGCATGGGTTTACCTCTGGGCTTTCTGTCCTGTTCCATTGATCTGTATTTGTTTTCTTTTTTTGCCAGTACCATACTGTCTTGATTACTGTAGCTTTGTAGTATAGTCTGAAGTCAGGAAGCCTGTTTCCTCCAGCTCCATTTTTCGTTCTCAAGATTGCTTTGGCTATTCGGGGTCTTTTGTGTTTCCATACAAATTGTGAAATTTTTTGTTCTAGTTCTGTGAAAAATGCCAGTGGTAGTTTCATAGGGATTGCATTGAATCTGTAGATTGCTTTGGGTAGTAGAGTCATTTTCACAATGTTGATTCTTCCAATCCAAGAACATGGTATATCTCTCCATCTATTTGTATCATCTTTAATTTCTTTCATCAGTGTCTTATAATTTTCTGCATACAGGTCTTTTGTCTCCTTAGGTAGGTTTATTCCTAGATATTTTATTCTTTTTGTTGCAATGGTAAATGGGACTGTTTTCTTGATTTCACTTTCAGATTTTTCATCCTTAGTGTATAGGAATGCCAGAGATTTCTGTGCATTAATTTTGTATCCTGTTATTTTACCAAATTCATTGATTAGCTCTAGTAGTTTCCTGGTGGCATCTTTAGGATTCTCTAGGTATAGTATCAT
The DNA here is from genome assembly GCF_059928025.1 of Delphinapterus leucas. Classification (NCBI taxonomy): domain Eukaryota; kingdom Metazoa; phylum Chordata; class Mammalia; order Artiodactyla; family Monodontidae; genus Delphinapterus; species Delphinapterus leucas. Next base: position 9,570,342 of record NC_143146.1, read on the forward strand.
GTCATCTGCAAACAGTGACAGTTTTACTTCTTCTTTTCCAATTTGGATTCCCTTTATTTCTTTCTCTTCTCTGATTGCTGTGGCTAAAACTTCCAAAACTATGTTGAATAATAGTGGTTAGAGTGGACAACCCTGTCTTGGTCCTGATCTCAGAGGAAATGGTTTCAGCTTTTCACCATTGAGTACAATGTTGGCTGTGGGTTTGTCATATATGGCCTTTATTATGTTGAAGTAGGTTCCCTCTATGCCCACTTTCTGGAGAGTTTTTAACATAAATGGGTGTTGAATTTTGTCAGAAGCTTTTTCTGCATCTATTGAGATGATCATATGGTTTTTCTCCTTCAATTTGTTAATATGGTGTATCACGTTGATTGATTTGCGTATATTGAAGAATCCTTGCATTCGTGGAATAAACCCCACTTGATCATGGTGTATGATCCGTTTAATGTGCTGTTGGATTCTGTTTGCTACTATTTTGTTGAGGATTTTTGCATCTATATTCATCAGTGATATTGGCCTGTAGTTTTCTTTCTTTGTGACATCTTTGTCTCATTTTGGTATCAGGGTGATGGTGGCCTCGTAGAATGAGTTTGGGAGTGTTCCTCCCTCTGCTGTATTTGGAAGAGTTTGAGAAGAATAGGTGTTAGCTCTTTTGTAAATGTTTGATAGAATTCACCTGTGAAGCCATCTGGTCCAGGACTTTTGCTTGTTGGAAGTTTTTTAATCATAGTCTCAACTTCAGTGCTTGTGATTGGTCTGTTTATATTTTCTATTTCTTCCTGGTTCAGTTTCAGAAGGTTGTGCTTTTCTAAGAATTTATCCATTTCTTCCAGGTTGTCCATTTTATTGGCACAGAGTTGCTCTTAGTAATTTCTCATGATCCTTTGTATTTCTGTAGTGTCAGTTGTTACTTCTCCTTTTTCATTTCTAATTATGTTGATTTGAGTCTTCTTGCTTTTTTTCTTGATGAGTCTGGCTAGTGGCTGATCAACTAGCTTTTAGTTTTATTGATCTTTGCTACTGTTTCCTTCATTTCTTTATCATTTATTTCTCATCTGATCATTATGATTTCTTTCCTTCTGCTAACTTTGGGTTTTTTTTTGTTCTTCTTTCTCTAATTGCTTTAGGTGTAAGGTTAGGTTGTTTATTTGAGATGTTTCTTGTTTCTTGAGGTAGGATTGTATTGCTGTAAACTTCCCTCTTAGAACTGCTTTTGCTGCATCCCATAGGTTTTGGGTGATCATGCTTTCATTGTCATTTGTCTCTAGGTAATTTTTGATTTCCTCTTTGATTTCTTCGGTGATCTCTTGGTTATTTATTAGTGGGTTGTTTAGCCTCCATGTGTTTGTATTTTTTACATATTATTTCCTGTAATTGATATGTAGTCTCATAGCATTGCGGTTAGAAAAGATACTTGATACTATTTCAATTTTCGTAAATTTACCAAGGCTTGATTTGTGACCCAAGATATGATATGTCCTGGAGAATGTTCCATGAGCACTTGAGAAGAAAGTGTATTCTGTTGTTTTTGAATGGAATGTCCTATAAATATCAGTTAAGTCCATCTTGTTTAATGTATCATTTAAAGCTTGTGTTTCCTTATTTATTTTCATTTTGGATGATCTGTCCATTGGTGAAAGTGGGGTGTTAAAGTCCCCCACTATGATTGTGTTACTGCCGATTTCCTCCTTTATGGCTGTTAGCATTTGCCTTATGTATTGAGGTACTCGTATGTTGGGTGCATAAATATTTGCAGTTGTTATATCTTCTTCTTGGATTGATCCCTTGATCATTACATAGTGTCTTCTTTGTCTCTTGTAATAGTCTTTATTTTAAGGCCTATTTTGTCTGATACGCGAATTGATACTCCAGGTTTCTTTTGATTTCCATTTGCATGGAATATCTTTTTCCATCCCCTCACTTGCAGTCTGTATGTGCCCCTAGGTCTGAAGTGGGTCTCTTGTAGACAGCACATATACGGGTCTTGTTTTTGTATCCATTCAGCCATTCTATGTCTTTTGGTGGGAGCATTTAATCCATTTGCATTTAAGGTAATTATTGATATGTATGTTCCTATTACCATTTTCATAATTGTTTTGGATTTTGTTATTGTAGGTCTTTTCCTTCTCTTGTGTTTCCTGCCTAAAGAAGTTCCTTCAGCGTTTGTTGTAAAGCTGGTTTGGTGGTGCTGAATTCTCTTAGTTTCTGCTTGTGTGTCAAGGTTTAAATTTCTTTGTCAAATCTGAATGTGATCTTTGCTGGGTAGAGTAATCTTGGTTGTAGGTTTTTCGCTTTCATCACTTTAAATATGTCTTGCCACTCCCTTCTGGCTTGCAGACTTTCTGCTTTAAGATCAGCTGTTAACCTTATGGGGATTCCCTTGTATATTATTTGTTGCCTTTCCCTTGCTGCTTTTCATATTGTTTGTTTGTATTTAATTTTTTTTTTTTTTTTTTGCGGTACGTGGGCCTCTCACTGTTGTGGCCTCTCCCGTTGCAGAGCACAGGCTCTGGATGCGCGGGCTCAGTGGCCATGGCTCACAGGCCCAGACGCTCCGTGGCATATGGGATCTTCCCAGACTGGGGCATGAACCCGTGTCCCCTGCATCGGCAGGTGGCCTCTCAACCACTGCACCACCAGGGAAGCCCTCTATTTAATTTTTGATAGTTTGATTAATATGTGTCTTGGCGTATTTCTCCTTGGATTTATCCTGTATGGGACTCTGCGCTTCCTGAACTTTATTGACTATTTCCTTTCCCATATTAGGAAGTTTTCAACTCTAATTTCTTCAAATATTTTCTCAGTCCCTTTCTTCTTCTCTTCTTCTGGAACCCCTATAATTTGAATGTTGGTGCGTTTAATGTTGTCCCAGAAGTCTCTGAGACTGTCCTCAATTCTTTTCATTCTTTTTTCTTGATTCTGCTCTGCGGTAGTTATTTCCACTATTTTATCTTCCAGGTCACTTATCCGTTCTTCTGCCTCAGTTATTCTGCTATTGATTCCTTCTAGAGAATTTTAAATTTCATTTATTGTGTTGTTCGTCATTGTTTGTTTGCTCTTTAGTTCTTCTAGGTCCTTGTTAAATGTTTCTTGTATTTTCTCCATTCTATTTCCATGATTTTGGATCATGTTTAGTATCATTACTCTGAATTCTTTTTCAGGTAGACTGCCTATTTCCTCTTCATTTGTTAGGTCTGGTGGGTTTTTATCTTGCTCCTTCATCTGCTGTGTGTTTTTCTGTCTTCCCATTTTGCTTAGCTTACTGTGTTTGGGGTCTCCTTTTCCCTGGCTGCAGGTTCGTAGTTCCTGTTGTTTTTGGTGTCTGCCCGCAGTGGCTAAGTTTGGTTCAGTGGGTTGTGTAGGCTTTCTGGTGGAGGGGACTGGTGCCTGTCTTCTGGTGAGGCTGGATCTTGTCTTTCTGGTGGGCAGGACTGCATCCAGTGGTGTGTTTTGGGGTGTCTGTGACCTTATTATGATTTTAGGCAGCCTCTCTGCTAATGGGTGGGGTTGTGTTCCTGTCTTACTAGTTGTTTGGCGTGCGGTGTCCAGCACTGTAGCTTGCTGGTCATTGAGTGGAGCTGGGTCTTAGCGTTGAGATGGAGATCTCTGGGAGAGCTTTTGCCATTTGATATGACATGGGGCCAGGAGGTCTCTTGTGGACCAATGTCCTGAACTCGGCTCTCCCACCTCAGAGGCACAGGCCTGACACCCGGCCGGAGCACCAAGATCCTGCCAGCCACACAGCTCAGAAGAAAAGGGAGAAAAAAGAAAGAAATAATTAAAGAAAGAAAGAATAAAATAAAATAAAATATAAAATAAAGTTATTAAAATAAAAATTTAGTAAAAATAAAAAAAATTTTAAGTAATAAAAAAAAAGAATGAAAGAAAGAAGAGAGCAACCAAACCAAAAAACAAATCCACCAATGATAACAAGCGCTAAAAACTATACTAAAAAGAAAAATAAAAAAGGACAGACACAACTCTAGGACAAATGGTAAAAGCAAAGGTATATAGACAAAATCACACAAAGAAGAATACACATACACACTCACCAAAAGAGAAAAAGGAGATAAATATATATATATATTTTAAAAAAAGGAAGAGAGTAACCAAATCAATAAACAGATCTACCAATGATAATATGCTCTAAATACTAAACTAAGATAAACATAAAACCAGAAACAAATATGATGCAGAAAGCAAACCCCAAGTCTACAGTTGCTCCCAAAGTCCACCACCTCAATTTGGGATGATTCATTGTCTATTCAGGTATTCCACAGAGGCAGGGTACATCAAGTTGATTGTGGAGATTTAATCCACTGCTCCTGAGGCTGCTGGGAGAGATTTCCCTTTCTCTTCTTTATTTGCACAGCTCCTGGGGCTCAGCTTTGGGTTTGGCCCCACCTCTGCATGTAGGTCACCTGAGGGCGTCTCTTCTTTGCTCAGACAGGACGGGGTTAAAGGAGCCGCTGATTAGGGGGCTCTGGCTCACTCAGGCCAGGAGCAATGTCCTAGCTTTGAAAACACTTGTTTGTCGGCAGTTGCTTTGATTAAAAACAAGTACTGCATGAAAAAGATCAGTGAGAAACAGGAAATGGGGTGACACAGTGTCCAATTTGATTCTAAGGCTTAAGCAGTTGTGCAGTGCCCAACAGGAGCACCCAACCCATTAGTCACTGTGGCTATGGAAGAATAAAATTAGAATATGATTCTGTTGTTTTTTTCAATTGGCTACCGAATTGTTAGCACATCAATACTTATTAAGTTGTTTGGACTTAATTACTTAATAAATGTAACCATAAGGTATTCTCTTTGGCCTAGTGTGTAGTGAAAAAACTACTGAGACACCTAAGAGTGCTATGAATTGAGAAAATTTGGGAATCATTGGATTATGCGATTTTTGGATAATTGGCCAGTTGGCCTCCACTGTGTGACTTCTGTATGTATAGTCAAATCAACAATTAATGAACTAAGAAAAATCAGTGATGTGCTGTATAAGTTTCTGCTTTCTAAAGCGGAGCATATTTAATAGATGAAACATTTTTTTAATAACCCACGTTCCTTGTTCTAAATGCCAAACATTACTCCGAAATTTAATGCAGGTTTCGGATGCTTCACCACAGAACCAGGCTGTATGTGGTAGGCCTTTGGGCCCAAACATGGCTTTGGGGAGCTATTGACATAGGTATATATATTTTTATATTTATATTTATATCTGGGCTGATATTATCAGTTCTCTACTTCATCTAACTGGCTTTTGTTTCCCTGTCAGAAGAACAGGATAGAGGAATGGAAGGGTCATTGGCTTTCGATGGGGCCTGTACTAGGATTCTGCTTCTGACACTAGACTTTCAATTTTAGTAAGTTGCCCTTCTGAAGCACAGCATCTTTACTGTAAAAGAAGGCCAAGCAGGCCTATGTTTCAAAGTGAAAGGCTTTGCATGAAGCCTGGTATGTGGCAGACATTTAAGAAGCCATCAGTGCAAACTATTTATAATAATATAGCTACCCTGTGTCCGACGTCTGCTCAATCCCGTGGAGGCTAAAACTATGATGAAGACACTACTCTGTCTTTCAGATGCCAAAACAGGTAATAAAGGCGGCTGGGGTGTGGTTCAGTAATTAAGGCAGGAAGCGGAGGATGGTCGAATGGAGGCTTTGAATGCAGTGAGAACAGAAGGGAATGATTTCTGAATGGAGAACAGTCCTTGGAGGAGAAGTGGCCTCCAAGGCTGGGGTTGCAGGCATGAGTGGATTTCACCAGGCGGAGGTGGGATCCATCCACCCGAGATGGAGGGGAGAGGGTTAGCTGGGCCCGAGGCTGAGGGTGGGCAGGTGTGAAAAGCAGGGCGAACCCTGCCACACCCCTGCTCTGCTGAAGTAGCTGGTGTGGAGCAGGTGACGCCGGGAGGGGTAGGAAGGTGGAGAAGAGTGACTTGAAATGAGGCTGGGAACACAGCTGGAGCTAGATGGGGGTGGATATTAATGATGATTTTCTGGAGATTGGGTTTCATTCTGTAGTTGAGGATTTGAAGCAGAGCTGGGGGCACTCCCTCATGCTGTCATGCTCGCACGGCTGTCTCTTGCTTTCTCTTTTTCTGTATTTTGGGCTTGTTTCCCTGACACTTCTGCATCTCTCTGCTTTTACCTCAGGAACTTTGGCCTGTTTACTCATCGGCACTCAGCGAGAAATCTCTTATTCCTGGTCCGGGCCTGGACATACATTCTCTCAACAGGAATATGTTAAATATCTTACAGTACCTTATTTGGGCTTTTGGCTTGAGAATTAGGAAAAACAAATTGTTTTTGTGGTACTAGTTGCTGTTCATCTTTCTTTTTCCTTTTTTTTTGTCCGTGGGATTGTTTTTTAACCACTGAGTCAGAAGACTTTATCGTCAGGGCTGCCGTGGATGGCTATTCAGGGTCTGGAATGCATGACTCCAAGAGGGATTATTCTTATGAATATGATAGGAATAGTGCCCCCTGGAGTTGCGATATATTGCGGCTCTGTTTCAGATAGTTGAGGTATATTGTTTTCGGGTAATTGATATTTTAAAATATTGTTAGGCAGCATTGCAGTGTCATATGTGGACTCGGCAGTCACTAAAGCTAGTTTATATCCATGAACTTTAAATGCTTGGTGGATCTGATTGCAGTCTCACATGAGAGACATGCTGCAAAGTACGCTTTAAAGGCACACATTCTTGGGGAGTTCTGGCTCTGCCATTTGTTAGCTGTGTGACCTGGAACAAGTTGCTTCACCTTTCAGAGTCTCAACATCCTCATCTGTAAAACAGAGAAAAGAATACCTAACTCTGAAAGTTCTTGTGAAGATTAGGTCCTGTGAGTGTGTCCAAAGAGTGAATCTTCAAGTGGTAACTATTCTACTACTTTGAGAACTTGACAGGCACATGATTTATTAGCTAGATTGTAGGGTTGTCAACAGCATGCAGTGATTATAATGATTCAGTGATTGTAATAATACTGAATGAGATTTTTTTTAATAATGGTAAGTAAAAATAAAAATTCAGACCTTTAACAGGATAGCTAAGGAAGTAATTATAACTGTAATTAGCAAATGAGTTGAGCATCAGCTACCACCAAATTGTGACTTCTGTATCAAGAATAAAAGAGAGGGGCTTCCCTGGTGGCGCAGTGGTTGAGAGTCCGCCTGCCGATGCAGGGGAGGCGAGTTCGTGCCCCGGTCCGGGAAGATCCCACATGCCGCGGAGCGGCTGGGCCCGTGAGCCGTGGCCGCTGAGCCTGCGCGTCCGGAGCCTGTGCTCTGCAATGGGAGAGGCCACAACAGGGAGAGGCCCGCGTACCGCAAAAAGAATAAAAGAGAGAGTAAAATAATTAGTGTGGCAAAGGAGACTATCTCCAAGCCAAATGCATTATTTCATAAAGTATTTATCTTTGTAAATGATGTTAAAGTTTTCCTTTGGGAGAATGGCTATATTTTATTTAAAGATATTAGAAGGTTTCCATGACCACAACCTCTGGAGGAAGGGGATAACTTTTTCTAAACATGCGTATGTGTTATTCAGTTCACATTACGTACCAAACCAGCTGGTCAAATGCTTTCTCAAGAACTTTAAAAACAGAAATAAAGAAGGTAAAATTAAATGCGTTTTTTGGTGTGTTCCATCAGCTAGAGATAGTATGCATAAGAGAGGTGAAGGTAGTTTTCCCATTTTAAACGGAGAGAAACTATGGTGCTAAAGGGTCATTTGTCCAACCCACCTAGCAAGTCAACAATATTTCTGAAAATCAATATCAGATCTCCAGTTAACAGTTTTCTTTGCCAAAGCCTATCCATCAGATCCGCTGTTCCTCAATACAGCTGAACATTCCCCCAGCAAAAGAATCCCTATGCCATTATTCTTGGGCTTGGCTTACCCTGCTCCCCCAAGAGAAAAAAAAATTTTTAAAGACAGACATTATCGATAAGATTGAAATGAGTAATGAGGGTGAAAGGAGAATTTCTTTCTCTTCTGGAAGTGTGAAAAGAGAAAGCTGGATTCAATGACCCCTCAGGGCACTTTTACTCCTAAACATTTTGAAATTAGGGAAGAATTTGAAGGGAGTCAATGCTATAGATGAAGCAAGTATAACATACTGTGGCTTCCGAGTTCTGCCTTCCTTATGAAGCCACTTTATAATGGAAAGTAACTTTCGTGTTAGACCCTCTTGACAAAGCATCACTCCTCCCAGACTAAAAGTGCTACGTAGCTTTAAAAACACTCAAATCAATTAAAATTTAATTTTGCATCGAGAATTTCTGTACCCCCATTAGGTAGCTAGAGACATCACTGCGGAAAACTATGAAATCATTGTTTTGTGATTTTTCTCATCGAGGATTCCAGTATCTGCATATTTGATTGATTGCCAAGCCCTTAAATGTCACTCAGAGGATCCTCTAGGCAGAGAAAATCACAAGAGAATCTCAAAAATGTTTTTGCATGAACGGCCATAGGCAAAGTGTAAAATACAGGGTATACAGGGGGAATTACTTTCAAAAATATACTGGGAACATGTTGCATTGAAGAAATGTTCTCTGGATGTGCTGAAGATAGAAAGAAAGCATTTGAGTTCAAGGTCTGTGTCTCCCATGTATCATGCCTTAAGAGTTGACAAATCAGTAGCTTCTGTGAGCCTCGGTTCCCTCCTCTTCAAAATATGAGACCCAAATGTGGTCCCCTAGAATTGACAGCCAATGGAGCCAATTAGAAAAAGCTGTTATATGATATTTATTTTGTCTTTTGAACAAAAGATAGTCAAGGGAGATTAAGAGACTGTTATGAGGCAAATAACAATAAAACCAGAAGAAAGAGCACCCATAACAATGACTGTAACACGATGAACAACGAAAAAACAGAATGCTCCATTTTGGCCCTTTGAGGTCACTCTTTCCCAGGATATGGGGGGTTTTGTGCTCTAGGACAAAGGAACAACCTTCTGCCCAAACCCTACTTCATTCCCCAGTTATCACAACTCAGTGCCTTTTTCTCCTTTGTACCTAACTGAATGCCGCTTTTCTACTCTAGGCAGAAAGTCTTCCATGTAAAAACTAACATAAGCCAAAATTTAAAATAGGTGGAAATATGCCAGTTTTGAGTTTAATTTAGGGTGAAAAATAATAATAAAAAGTCATGTGGACTTAGTGTGTGTAGTGGCATAAGGAATGAAGAGGAGGCACCATGAGCTGATTGCTTAGGATTCCACAAAGGACTGATCTAAACTCCTCCTCCTTTGCTGTGTTGGAAAAGCATATTTACAAAGCACCAGAGAACTTCCAAAGCAGTGGATTTACTGATGACTGTCCAAATGAGGGCAGCCAGAAACACTAAGCTATACCATTTCTTATCCTTCAGCCAGAGTCACAGGACCAGATAAATGTGTTATTATTAACTTACCAATACTTTATAAGTGCCAACTATGAGCCGTGTATTGGGTAAATGTCGTTAAAAAGACCGACCCAGTGCATCTGTTTACAAAGGAGGATCCACGAATGTCTCCAAACATGGAGCCCTTTGGCCAACTATCCTCCGCCCTCTCTTCCATCAGCAGTTCTTTTACCTGTCAGGTGGTGAGTTCTATGGTAACTTAATTCTAGGTATGTCCTTCTCTTTTGTCCAGACCAGGGGGATCCTCAGTTGAAAGTGTGGATGGAAAGCAACTTGGCTTTAGAAATCCATTTCCTGAAAGTACCTTCCCATTACCACTTTCAAATTCCCAGCTCTGTTCAGCTCAAACAATGCTCAGATCATAAAAAGTCTGCTAATGGAATGAATGAATGAATGCTTAAAGAATGAATGAGAAGAGAGATAAAGGAGCGGGGTGGCAGGGAACTTCATTTAGCAGCTGTATGCTCTGACTCTTTTGCCTTTGGGGTATTCTTAAATATAAAATACTAGAAAGCTTAAGCTGTGAGGCCTTCATCAAGATTTTGTTTTCAGATCTTAAATAAGTTCATCTGTACCATTTTTCTAGATTCCACATATATGTGTTAATATACGATATTTGTTTTTCTCCTTCTGACTTACTTTACTCTGTATGACAGTCTCTGGGTCCATCCATGTCTCTGGCAAATGGCACAATTTCGTTCCTTCTTATGGCTGAGTAATATTCCATTGAACATATGTACCACATCTTCTTTATCCATTCCTCTGCTGATGGAAATTTAGGTTGCTTCCATGTCCTGGCTTTGTAGATAGCGCTGCAATGAACATTGGATGCATGTATCTTTTTGAATTATGGTTTTCTCCAGGTATATGCCCAGGAGTGGGATTGCTGGGTCATATGGTAATTCTATTTTTAGTTTTTTAAGGAACCTCCATACTGTTCTCCATAGTGACTGTATCAATTTACATTCCCACCAACAGTGCAAGAGGGTTCCCTTTTCTCCACACCCTCTCCAGCATTTATTGTTTGTAGATATTTTGATGATGGCCATTCTGACCGGTGTGAGGCGATACCTCATTGTAGTTTTGATTTGCATTTCTCTAATAATTAGTGATGTTGAGCATCTTTTCATGTGTTTGTTGGCCATCTGTATGTCTTCTTTGGTAAAATGTCTATTTAGGTCTTCTGCCCACTTTTTCATTGGGTTGTTTGTTTCTTTGTTACTGAGCTGCATGAGCTGTTTGTATATTTTGGAGATTAATCCCTAGTCAGTTGCTTTGTTTGCAGATATTTTCTCCCATTGTCCTTTTGTTTTGTTTATGGTTTCCTTTGCTGTGAAAAGCTTTTAAGTTTCATTAAGTCCCATTTGTTTATTTTTGTTTTATTTTTATTACTCTAGGAGGTGGGTCAAAAAAGATCTTACTGCGATTTATGTCAAAGAGCATTTTGCCTATGTTTTCCTCTAAGAGCTTTATAGTGTCCAGCCTTACATTTAGGTCTTTAATCCATTTTGACTTTATTTTTGTGTATGGTGTTACCAAGAGGGGAAGGAGGGTGGTGGCATGGATTGGGAGATTGGGACTGACATATATACACTACTGTGTATAAAATAGATAACTAATGAGAACAGACTGTGTAGCACAGGGAACTCTACTCAATGCTCTGCAGTGACCTAAATGGGAAGGAAATCCAAGGAAGAGGGGATATATGTATATGTGTGGCTGATTCACTTTGCTGTAGAGCAGAAACTAACATAACACTTTAAAGCAGCTATACTCCAATTTAAAAAAAATGTGTGCAATGGCTGTTATAAGAAAACAGTGTTTAGTACATCCGACAGTTAAAATGTTACACTACAGTTTGGTAGGTTAGAAAAAATATTTGAAGGAACATTGTTCAGCCTTCTTGTCAGATTTATGACAACGCTCCTAATAAATTAGGCATAGCCGTTACATCACAATTTCACCTTTATTCACTTATATTCATTCATCTTCATTTCTGAGACAATATTTATCTACTTATTGCTGCACTTTCACTTGTTTGAATAGCAGGAATTGGTTGTAGTATGCAATCAATGAGAGTTTCCCCTCCAAGTCATCAATCTTAGCTAATAAAATGCAGACAGTCATTTTAAAAAATATCTTAAAATGCTGGCAGAGTCACAAACTCACAGTCTGATCATTGACCGAGTGACCCATCTTCACTACAATCATAGGTGAGCTTCAAATTCAGAAAAAGTTGTTCTCTTCTGTCACCTGTGTGCTCAAGGCATCACCCCATCTTATCCCAAGAGCATTAATTTATCAGATTTCCTCTCCTTCTAATTAGGCAGCAGGTGTTTATTGGGCCCTTAATGTATCTAAGGCATAGATATGTTAAGATTACATAAGATACATAGATACATGATAGATTTTGTAGAGGATTCAAAAGCAGTACAAAGACTTCATGACCAAGACATGGTCTCGCCCCCAAAGACAGTATCAAGAGAAGGTAAAGCACAGGTACGTGAACAATTCCATGTTCAGGGTCTTAAAGAAACAACCTTAATTTAGAAGAAGCTATGAAAGGAGAGCATTTAAAGAACGGATCTGCTTACTTAATGAATTCTAATGTTTCCATTGCTTTTCTTGCAGTTTGAGTTATTCACAAGAAGTTCCTCCCACACAACATAGAAGTTCACACCGCATGACCTTGAAATGATCATGCTTTGCCTCCACTGCAGAAACTGATATTGACACACATTTTAACTTCAGCATGGTCGCAGGGGAAAGCATCATGAAAACAGCCAAGGAAAATATAGAACAGCAGTTCTCAAACTCAATATGTACAAGTCTTATCTGGGAGTAGTTAAAAATCCCTCTGGATGTTCCCATTCAATAGAAGAGGCTATTCCGTCCTCAGATATTCTATGTGATTCAGTAGGTCTGGGATGAACATTGGAAATGTGAGTCTTAAGGTTCATGCTGTGTGACTTGGATGCAGGAAACGCACGGCCACACACTGAGATGCTCTGCTAGAGAAAAACCAAGTGAAAGTCACACAAGTGCAAGGTTGGTGCCCTTTTTCAGAGAACTAAACGTTACAGCATCGTGTTGATGCTTGGTGTTCTTAATCAAAGATGGGGTTAGTTAGCTATTAATTTGAGTTTAAGCTGACTAACCAAACTCTTACATTCCTAGAATAAATAATTTTCTCAGGCACTCCTTTAAGCTTACTTTCTTTTTTAAAATTTTATTTATTTTATATTATTTAAAATTTTATTTAATAAAATTAAATTTTATTTTTTCCAGCTTTACTATAGGCATATAGCATATGTAAGTTTAAGGTGTACAGAATAATGATTTGCACACATATTGTATTGCAAGATGATTACTACAATAAGGTTAGTTAACACTGCCATCACTTTACATAACTGCCCTTGTGTGTGTGTTGGGAGGGTGGTAACTTTTAAGATCTACTCTCTTGGTCCAGCAATCCCATTTCTGGGTATATATCTGAAGGAAATGAAACCATTATCTCAAAGAGGTATCTGTACTCCCATGTTCATTGCAGCATTATTCACAATACCAAGGTTCAGAAACATTATCTAAGGGCTGTGGATCGATACTTGGATAAAGAAAATGTGGTATATATACACAATGGAATATTATTCAGCCTTAAGAAGAAAGAACTTCTGCCATTTGTGACAACATAGATGGTCCTGGAGGGGATTATGCTGAGTGAAATAAGCCAGACACAGAAAGACAGATACTGCATGGTATCACTTACATTTGGAATCTACAAAAAACATGAAAACAAAAAACAAAGAGAGTCAAACTCATAGAAACAGAGTAGAAGAATGGTTGCCAGGGTCTGGTGAGGTGGGGGGTGGTTAAACAGAGGTTGGTAAAGGGGTACAAAATTTCAATGATAAAAAAATAAGGCCTGAGGATCTAATGTATAATATGGTGACTATAGTTGACAATACTGTACTGTATAATTGAAATTTGCTAAGAGAATAAAACTTAAATGTTCTCACCAAAGAAGGGGCAAATATGTGAGGTGATAATTGTGTTAATTAACTCAGGGGAGGGAAATCCTTTCACAGTGTATACATATGTCAAATCATCGTGTTGTAGACTTTAAATACCTTACAATTTTAATTATCAATCATACCTCAGTAAAGCTGGGGGAAAGAAAAGATCTACTCTCTTAACAACTTTCTGGTGTAAAATAATTGTTCATTATAGTCACCATGCTGTACATTAGATCCCAGAATATAAAGCTTAACACTGGAAGTCTATACCCTTTGGCCAGCATCTCCCCATTTCCCCCAACCCCCTGACAACTATCCTTTTACTGTTTATTTCTTTGAGTCCTTCAGCCCCTTATCTGAGCAGGCTTCCTGATGCAATTTGCAAACAATGACCAACTGTCTCATGATCCTTCTGTATTTATTCCCTAGGATGGTCCTAACAAAGTACCACAGACTGGGTGGCTTAAACACTAAAAATTCATCATCTCACAGTCCTGGAGTCTAGAAATCCGAATTCAAGGCACTGGCAGGGCTATTCTCTTTCCTTTCCTGCGTGGAGACTTCTTCCTTGTCTCTTCTGGAGGCAGCTGCTGGAGGCACCTGTTGATCAGTGGTATCCCTTGTCTTGAAAGTCACCCCTCAATCTACCTTCATTTTCACATGATGCTCTGCTTGAGTACATCATGTCTGTCTCTGTGTCCAAATGTCCCTTTTTTATAAGGGTGCCAGCTGAGATTCTTAAAAGAACTTACATATACCTCTCAGAATTTTCACCTTTAACTCAAATATTTGGAGCTTCAATTACCAATCCTATTCAACGAATATTTATTCAAATTGTATTATACACCAGGCAGAGAGCTTGGAAGTCATGATGGAAGAGAGAGATGGATGAGGCATGATTCGAATTCTCCAGGAGCTTCCAAATCTAGTGAAGAAGGAAAGAAGTACACACATAACTATAGTGCAAGAAAGAGTAAATGTCAAAATGAAATGTAAACAAAACACTAAGAAGAAAGTGATGGGTTTTGCCTGGAGAAATCAGAGAAACTTGCTTGTAGAACTTAACCTGAGCTTTGAAAGATAAACAAGGTTTCAACAGTTGGGAGTTAGAAGAAGGAAACTCTGAGTTGAAATAACATCTTAGCACATACAGAGATGTGAAAATATAGTGTGTATTGAGGGAAATACAAGTTGTCTAATGAGATGGATATGAGACTAGAAAAGTACTATAGAACCAACTCAGGAAGAGCATTCAGCATCATACAGAGACTGTCAATGCCCTTCAGCAAAGACCTCCAGGAAAACACCTTAAATGAATAAGTTGTGTTATTATACTTTGCATTCAGAGAGGACACACACTGTGGGGAACTGTGGACGTCTTGGTAGGAGGATGCTGGAAGCGACCTATTACAGGGTTTGGAGTTTGGCTGGGTGCTTTGGGGGAGGGTCTAAGCAATGGGGGGTGTATTCTATGGATTGGATGCTGTCAGAAAGTGGGAGCAAGTCTGTGGTCGCATATCTCAATAAGCCTGATCTACAGGAAGGGGAGACTTGAGTGAGGATAGAGCTGCAATTGTAAAGCAGTAGCAGAGGCTCATTTGGTCCAAGAGAGGCTGTTTGGTATTTTTTGGGTGGCGCAGTGACCTTGCTTTTGTGAGTGCTTAGGCAAAATTGTGAGGTACCCTTGCTTTGTTTCATTGTGTTATGTTTTCAGAGTACCTTTATCAGAGGTGGGTGTTCTGTGAGATTATTTATGCACAAGAGATACTGTGGCTGAGCTCTGAGTGCCAGGCTGGCTTCTAAGTATCAGGGATGCTCTTCTTTTCTTTGTCAATGCTTATCCTAGCATTCTGCAGGAAGCACCTCATTTTGTATATTGCCAACCTCACAGATGCAGAACATGCTTTAGGGAAGTTCTCCATTTTTCTGAGAGCTGGGTGGAAAGAAGACATCATTCCCAACTCGTAGGTTTTCAAGTGAGAGTTGTTTTGAGATGTTAACAGGTTTGCCCTGTGCATGGTTTTATCTATTATATTTTAATTCATGATTTTGGACCTAGTTGGCACTTCTAGCCTATGTCCTTTGCCAATATTTTTTCTTGTTATAGTTGGATGGTTGGAGGGAAATGACGCCCTGTGAACATACATATAGTTGTATATGATATGGATTAAGGGGTTGAAATGATTTCCCTAAGCTGTGCCTCACATCCATTCCTACTTTAGAACTGAGTCTCATATGAATTTGCATCTAAACAACGGTAGGCCTGTGTAAATACATAAAGATCACCAATGGGGAATGGTTATCTGGTTATGAAACAATGAGATTGAGGAAACGGGGGAGCTCAAAATCATAACAGGCAAAAACCTGCATGTGAGTCACCTGGAGATCGTGTTAAAATTCAGATTCTGATTTGATAGGTTGGATAAGGTCAAGCTGCTGTGTTTCTAACGAGTCACCAAGTGATGCCAATGCTACTGGTCTGGGGACCACAGTTTCAGTAGCGGGACTCAGTTTGTCTGCACTTACTTAGTTTTTTGACCATTTAATAGTCTACGAGCTCTCATTCAGTTTCTCCTATGGTTCTGTATTTTCTTTCTTCTCTCATTTCCACTACCTGTGTCTAACATGTACAGTCTCTCTTTGTTCTTTTCTTCCAGCCTCACCTCTACTTTCTTTGCCTCAAAAGGACAACCTTAGTAAATCCATTTACTTTTGTACTTCATTTAAAAAGCAAAACTAGGTTTTGAAATTAGTCAAGCTAGATACAGCATTCAGGGGATATTGATTCATACCTCTTTTGTTTATATTTTGTTTTGCCTTATAAATCTCATCTCTAAATGCAAATTTGAGTCTCTGGAAGGAAACACTGGGAAATGCAGAGCCTCCTTAGGGTTCAGTATCTTCTTTATAGCTTGGAAACCATCTGCACTCATGAAGCAGATTCTTGATTATATTCCCACATGTTACCTTGATTATCCTGAATATATTGATTACATTTAGCTATGGTCTCATTAGTCTCACAATTAAATGTGTCACTGTAGCAAGACTTTAATTTTCTATATCTAAAATGAAATAATAAAATGTATAAGGGAGAGAGAGATTGAGAGAGAGAAAGGAGAAGGGAGAGAAGGGAAGGGAAGGGAATGGAAAGGAAGAGAAAACAACAAGAACAAGAACAAAAGAAGAATATTTTGTCTCTTTTTCTCCTTGACTGGGAGCATCTCAGCAGCTGTGCCACTTACTATTATAAGATTATGGACAAGTTATCTTCTCATTCTTAATTTCCTTATCTATGAAGTGGAATAATAGTATATGGTTTGCATGTTTATTTTAAAGATAAAATTTTTAAATGCACAAAATACCATCCCATGTTTAGCATAGTAGGCACCTCATAAATGTTGACTGGATTTAATTAAATAAATTGTATCAAGTTATCAAGTAAAGTGGAGCAGTTGCACTAACATAATAAAACTGTATAAGTAGTAGATTTGTTATGTTGGCCATTGTCAAATATTTGACAGGCAATTCGAAGAAATTTAATATGACATATTATTCTCTTTCAGGTATTAAGTAATTTAAAGAAGAACCAAAAAAGGATTAGAGTAGTCTGGATGATTAACGGTATTATTGACAACAATAATGATAAATGAATAGTGACGATGATGCACCATACTGCTGTAAGGGCAGGGCACATACTTATCAGTTGAATTCCAAATTGTAATTCTTTTTAAAATCCTAATTATTATTTGAGGATGATGTCAAATTGTGTACTGGTGAAATCTGGAGGCTTGAAATTAACAAATGTGAAAACCAACAAGCTTGAGCATTCATAAAAAGATGATTAAATGTTGACATTCTTCTCTTTTGAAGAAATAGGGTACATTCATCTTTTTGGGAATAGTCGAATTCTTCTCCTCCATCCCTTAATGCTTCCAATTTCCTAGACCCCCTTGAATATATACAGGCAATAATTTGCTTATCAACATAATGTGTGAAATTGTTCAATTTGCAGATTATAATTGGGTACTGGGAAAACTGAGAAAATGGAATTAAATTCTTTCTCTTCCTGTTTCCGCTGCCATGGTCTATGCTTGGACTTTCCTTACTCTCTTCTTAGGCTAGTCAAGCCTCTTAACTTGTACTATAATAATACCTCTTTACTAGTCTAACTATGTTCTAATAATACCTCTTTACTAGTAATACCTCTTTACTAGTCTGTGTTCTACAACATGCATCTGATTATATTAACGTGATCATTTGGCCACAAACCTTGGGCAATTTCGCATTTTTTTCTTAATGAAAAACAATGGTCTGAGCCTGAACTATAAGATCTTCTGTGATATGATCTTGAATCTGTTTATCCTACTATATTCCTTTTGTAGCTTTTTTTTCTTTTTTTTGTCAAAAATCTATTCTGTTGCTCTAGCTATTCTCTTCAGTTAGAATATTCATTCTTCACTCCCATTTTAACTGGATAGATATTTGTTTGGTCTTGTTTTGTTTTGTTTTAATTTATTTCATTGAAGTGTAGTTGATTTACAATGTTGTTTTAATTTCTGTTGTACAGCAAAGTGACTCAGTTATACATATACATATATATATATATATATACACACACATCCTTTTTCATATTCTTTTCCATTATGGTTTATCCCAGGATACTGAATATAGTTCTCTGGGCTATTCAGCAGGACCTTGTTCTTTATCCATTCTATACATAATAGTTTGCATCTGCTAATCCCAAACTCCCAATCTATCCCTCCTGCATCCTCTCCCCCTTTGCAATCACAAATCTGTTCTCTGTGTCTGTGAGCCTGTTTCTGTTTTGTAGATAAGTTCATTTGTGTCATATGTTAGATTCCGCATATAAGTGAAGTCATATGGTATTTGTCTTTCTTTCTGACTTACTCCTCTTAGTATGATAATCTGTAGGTCCGTCCATGTTGGTGCAAATGCCATTATTTCTTTCTTTTTATGGCTGCATAGTATTCCATTGTATATATGTACAACATCTTCTTTATCCATTTATCTGTCCATTGACATTTAGGTTGCTACCATGTCTTGGCTATTGTGAATAATGCTGCTGTGAACATAGGGGTGCATATATCTTTTTGAATTATAGTTTTGTCCAGATATATGCCCAGCAGAGGGATTGCTGGATCATATGGTCGCTCTATTTTTAGTTTTTTGAGGAACCTGCATACCATTTTCCATAGTGGCTGCACCAATTTACATTCCCACCAATAGTGTAAGAGGGTTCCCTTTTCTCCACACCCTCTCCCACATTTATTTGTAGACTTTTTTTTCTTATTAGTCATCCGTTTTATACAGATCAGTGTATACATGTCAATCCCAATTGCCCAATTCATCACACCCCCACCCCCACCCACCAACCCACTTTCCCCCCTTGGTGTCCATACTTCTTTTCTCTACTTCTGTGTCTCAATTTCTGCCCTGCAAACCAGTTCATCAGTACCATTTTTTAGGTTCCTCATACATGCATTAATATATGATATTTGTTTTTCTCTTTCTGACTTACTTCACTCTGTATGACACTCTCTAGATGCATCCACATCTCTACAAATGACCCAATTATGTTCCTTTTTATGGCTGAGTAATATTCCACTGTATATATGTACCACATCTTCTTTATCCATTCGTCTGTCGATGGGCATTTAGGTTGCTTCCATGACCTGGCTATTGTAAATAGTGCTCCAATGAATATTGCAGTGAATGTGTCTTTTTGAATTACGGTTTTCTCTGGGTATATGCCCAGTAGTGGGATTGCTGGGTCATATGGTAATTCTATTTTTAGTTTTTTAAGGAACCTCCATACTGTTCTCCATAGTGGCTGTATCAGTTTACATTCCCACCAGCAGTGCAAGAGGGTTTCCTTTCTCCACACCCTCTCCAGCGTGTTGTTTGTAGATTTTCTGATGATGCCCATTCTAACTGGTGTGAGCTGATACCTCATTGTAGTTTTGATTTGCATTTCTCTAATAATTAGTGATGCTGAGCATCTTTTCATGTGCTTCTTGGCCATCTGTGTGACTTCTTTGGAGAAATGTCTATTTAGGTCTTCTGCCCATTTTTTGATTGGGTTGTTTGTTTTTTTAGTATTAAGCTGCGTGAGCTGTTTATATATTTTGGAGATTAATCCTTTGTCCAATGATTCATTTGCAAATATTTTCTCCCATTCTGAGGGTTGTCTTTTCATCTTGTTTATGGTTTCCTTTGCTGTGCAAAAGCTTTTAAGTTTCATTAGGTCCCATTTTTTATTTTTGTGTTTATTTCCATTACTCTAGGAGGTGGATCAAAAAAGATCTTGCTGTGATTTATGTCAAAGAGCGTTCTTCCTATGTTTTCCTCTAACAGTTTTATAGTGTTCAGTCTTACATTTAGGTCTCTAATCCATTTTGAGTTTATTTTTGTGTATGGTGTTAGGGAGTGTTCTAATTTCATTCTTTTACATGTAGCTGTCCAGTTTTCCCAGCACCACTTATTGAAGAGACTGTCTTTTCTCCATTGTGTATCCTTGCCTCCCTTGTCATAGATTAGTTGACCATAGGTGTGTGGGCTTATCTCTGGGCTTTCTACCTTGTTCCATTGATCTATATGTCTGTTTTTGTGCCAGTACCATACTTTCTTGATTACTGTAGCTTTGCAGTATAGTCTGAAGTCAGGGAGTCTGATTCCTCCAGCTCTGTTATTTTCCCTCAAGACTGCTTTGGCTATTAAGGGTCTTTTGTGTCTCCACACAAATTTTAAGATTTTTTGTTCTAGTTCCATAAAAAAATGCCAGGTAATTTGATAGGGATTGCATTGAATCTGTAGATTGCTTTGGGTAGTAGAGTCATTTTCACAATATTGATTCTTCCAATCCAAGAACATGGTATATCTCTCCATCTGTTGGTATCATCTTTCATTTCTTTCATCAGTGTCTTATAGTTTTCTGCATACAGGTCTTTTGTCTCCCTAGGTAGGTTTATTCCTAGGCATTTTATTCTTTTTGTTGCAATGGTAAATGGGAGTGTTTCCTTAATTTCTCTTTCAGATTTTTCATCATTAGTGTATAGGAATGCAAGACATTTCTGTGCATTAATTTTGTATCCTGCAACTTTACCAGACTCATTGATTAGCTCTAGTAGTTTTCTGGTGGCATCTTTAGGATTCTCTATGTATAGTATCATGTCATCTGCAAACAGTGACAGTTTTACTTCTTCTTTTCCAATTTGTATTCCTTTTATTTCTTTTTCTTCTCTGATTGCCCTGGCTAGGACTTCCAAAATTTTGTTGAATAATAGTGATGAGAGTGGGCATCCTTGTCTTGTTCCTGATCTTAGAGGAAATGCTTTCAGTTTTTCACCATTGAGAATGATGTTTGCTGTGGGTTGGTCATATATGGCCTTTATCATGTTGAATTAGGTTCCCTCTATGCCCACCTTCTGGAGAGTTTTTATCATAAATGGGTGTTGAAGTTTGTCAAAAGCTTTTTCTGCATCTATTGAGATGATCATATGGTTTTTATTCTTCAGTTTGTTAATATGGTGTATCACATTGATTGATTTGCATATATTGAAGAATGGTTGCATCTCTGGGATAAATCCCACTTGATCATGGTGTATGATCCTTTTAATGTGTTGCTGGATTCTGTTTGCTAGTATTTGTTGAGAATTTTTGCATCTATATTTATCAGTGATATTGGTCTGTAATTTTCTTTTTTTGTAGAATCTTTGTCTGGTTTTGGTATCAGGGTGATGGTGGCCGCATAGAATGAGTTTGGGAGTTTTCCCCCCTCTGCAATTTTTTAGAATAGTTTGAGAAGGATGTGTGTTAGCTCTTCTGTAAATGTTTGATAGAATTCACCTGTGAAGCCATCTGGTCCTGGACTTTTGTTTGTTGGAAGATTTTTCATCACAGTTTCAATTACATTACTTGTGATTGGTCTGTTCATATTTTCTATTTCTTCCTAGTTCAGTCTTGGAAGGTTATACTTTTCTAAGAATTTGTCCATTTCTTCCAGGTTGTCCATTTTATTGGCATAGAGTGGCTTGTAGTAGTCTCTTAAGATGCTTTGTATTTATGCCATGACTGTTGTAACTTCTCCTTTTTCATTCCTAATATTATTGATTTGAGTCCTCCCCCTCTTTTTCTTGATGAGCCTGGCTAATGGTTTATCAATTTTGTTTATCTTCTCAGAGAACTAACTTTTAGTTTTATTGATCTTTGCTATTATTTTCTTTGTTTTTATTTCATTTATTTGTGCTCTGATCTTTATGATTTCTTTCCTTCTGCTAACTTTGGGTTTTGTTTGTAATTCTTTCTCTAATTCCTTTAGGTGTAAGGTTAGATTGTTTACTTGATATTTTTCTTGTTTCTTGAGGTAGGCTTGTATAGCTATGAACTTCCCCCTTAGAACTGCTTTTGCTGCATCCCATAGGTTTTGAATCGTCATGTTTTCATTGTCATTTGTCTCTAGGTATTTTTTGATTTCCTCTTTGATTTCTTCAGTGATCTCTTGGTTATTTAGTAACGTATTGTTTAGCCTCCATGTGTTTGTTTTTTTACATCCTTTTCCCTGTAATCAATTTCTAATCTCATAGCGTTGTGGTCAGAAAAGATGCTTGATATGATTTCAATTTTCTTAAATTTACTGAGGCTTGATTGTGACCCAAGATGTGATCTGTCCTGGAGAATGTTCCTTGCACACTTGAGAAGAAAGTGTAATCTGTTGTTTTTGGATGGAGTGTTCTATAAATATCAATTAAATCTATCTGGTCTATTTTGTCATTTAAACCTTGTGTTTCCTTATTAATTTTCTGTTTGGATATCTGTCCATTGGTGTAAGTTAGGTGTTAAAGTCTCCCACTGTTAATGTGTTACTGTCGATTTCCTCTTTTAGAGCTGTTAGCAGTTGCCTTATGTATTGAGGTACTCCTATGTTGGGTGCATATGTATTTATAATTGTTATATCTTCTTCTTGGATTGATCCCTTGATCATTATGCAGTGTCCTTCCTTGTCTCTTGTAATATTCTTTATTTTAAAGTCTATTTTATCTGATGTGAGTATTGCTACTCCAGCTTTCTTTTGATTTCCATTTGCATGGAACATCTTTTCCATCCCCTCACTTTCAGTCTGTATGTATCCCTAGGTCCGAAGTGGGACTCTTGTAGACAACGTATATGTGGGTCTTGTTTTGTATCCATTCAGCAAGCCTGTGTCTTTTGGTTGGAGTGTTTAATCCATTCACGTTTAAGGTAATTATTGATATGTATGTTCCTATTACCATTTTCTCAATTGCTTTGGGTTTGTTCTTGTAGGTCCTTTTCTTCTCTTGTGTTTCCCACTTAGAGAAGTTCCTTTAGCATTTGTTGTAGAGCTGGTTTGGTGGTGCTGAATTCTCTTAGCTTTTGCTCGTCTGTAAAGCTTTTGATTCCTCCATCAAATCTGAATGAGATCCTTGCTGGGTAGAGTAATCTTGGTTGTAGGTTCTTCTGTTTCATCACTTTAAGTATATCATGCCACTCCTTTCTGGCTTGTAGAGTTTCTGCTAAGAAATCAGCTGTTAACCTTATGGGAGTTTCCTTGTATGTTATTTGTCATTTTTCCCTTGCTGCTTTCAATAATTTTTATTTGTCTTTAATTTTTGCCCATTTGATTACTGTGTGTCTCGGCGTGTTTCTCCTTGGGTTTATCTTGTATGGGACTCTCTGCACTTCCCGGACTTGGGTGGCTATTTCCTTTCCCATGTTAGGGATGTTTTCGACTATAATCTCTTCAGATGTTTTCTCTGGTCCTTTCTCTCTCTCTCTCTTCTCCTTCTGGGACCCCTATAATGCGAATGTTGTTATGTTTAATGTTGTCCCAGGGGTCTCTTAGGCTGTCTTCATTTCTTTTCATTCTTTTTTCTTTATTCTGTTCTGCAGCAGTGAATTCCACCATTCTGTCTTCCAGGTCACTTATCTGTTCTTCTGCCTCAGTTATTCTGCTATTGATTCCTTCTAGTGTTTTTTTCATTTCAGTTATTGTATTGTTCATCTCTGTTTGTTCTTTAATTCTTCTAGGTATTTGTTAAACATTTCTTGCATCTTCTCAATCTTTGCCTTCATTCTTTTTCCGAGGTACTGGATCATCTGCACTATCATTATTCTGAATTCTTTTTCTGGAAGTTTGCCTATCTCCACTTCATTTAATTGTTTTTCTGGGGTTTTATGTTGTTCCTTCATCTGGTACATAGTCCTCTGCCTTTGCATCTTGTCTGTCTTTCTGTGAGTGTGGTTTTTGTTCCACAGGCTGCAGGATTATAGTTCTTCTTGCTTCTGCTGTCTGCCCTCTGGTAAATGAGGCTATCTAAGAGGCTCCTGGATGTTTCCTGATAGGAGGGACTGGTGGCGGGTAGAGCTGGGTGTTGCTCTGGTGGGCAGAGCTCAGTAAACCTTTAATCCGCTTGTCTGCTGATGGATGGGGCTGGCTTCCCTCCCTGTCGGTTCTTTGGCCTGAGACGACCCAACACTGGAGCCTACCGGGGCTCTTTGGTGGGGCTAATGGTGGACTCTGGGAGGGCTCACGCCAAGGAGTACTTCCCAGAACTTCTGCTGCCAGTGTCCTTGTCCCTTGGTGAGCCACAGCTGCCCCCCACCTCTGCAGGAGACCCTACAACACTAGCAGGTAGGTCTGGTTCAGTCTCCTATGAGGTCACTGCTCCTTCCCCTGGGTCCCGATGGTGTGTGCCCTCCAAGAGTGGTGTCTCTGTTTCCCCCAGTCCTGCCGAAGTCCTGCAGTCAAATCCTGCTAGCCTTCAAAGTCTGATTCTCTAGGAATTCCTCCTCCTGTTGCCAGACCCCCAGGTTGGGAAGCCTGGCATGGGGCTCAGAATCTTCATTCCAGTGGGTGGACTTCTGTGGTATAAGTGTTCTCCAGTCTGTGAGTCACCCACCCAGCAGTTATGGGATTTGATTTTATTGTGATTGTGCCCCTCCTACCATCTCATTGCGGTTTCTCCTTTGTCTTTGCATGTGGGGTATGTTTTTTGGTGAGTTCCAGTGTCTTCCTGTCGATGATTGTTCAGCAGTTAGTTGTGATTCTGGTGTTCTTGAAAGAGGGAGTGAGAGCATGTCCTTCTACTCTGCCATCTTGAACCAGTCTCCTATTTGTAGATTTTTTTTGATGATAGCCATTCTGACCAATGTGAGGTGATACCTCATTGTAGTTTTGATTTGCATTTCTCTAATAATTAGCAATGTTGAGCATCTTTTCATGTGCCTGTTGGCCATCTGTATGTCTTGGATAGATATGTTTTACATATTGAAAACCTACTTAACTTTCAAAGCAGAGCTCAACTTTTTCCTCCTATTTAGAGTATATGAACATGCCCGTCAGGAATAACCCCTTTTTCTTCCTGCTATCATGCCATTTTTAAGCCACTATTTTCTTTTTACTATGCAGATCTGTTCTCCCATTAGCTTGAAAACTCCTTAGAGCAAGAGCTATGTCTGTTTAATCTCATAATCAAACATGTTTTTAAAGTTGAATTGGGCATTCAAAAACAAAACCTGCTGAGAGCAAAGACATTGCTTAACTAGCATTTCCTTTCAAACTACAAGCTATTTTGAGGTTTTGACTGAATAAAAAGATATCACTAAGAGGCTGAGTCCTGTGATCCTAAGTTGTTTGACATTACTGGGTTGACAGTTACTCAAATTTTAATTTAGTATTTCTCAAGCACCTCACTCTAGGTGTAGTGTTTACAGATAAGATTTTTAAAAAGTCAGTAAAAGGCATGCTTTTGATCACTAAGAACTTCACTAACTAATGGAGAAGATGAAAATGGCACAGATCAACACTAGTGATAACAATATTCCTATCCCTGTAGTTCCTGAGTTAAGCTCCTCTAAGGATAGCTAGATAACGTTATAATAATTATTATATAATGTTATGTTATAATGTTATATATAAAGATAATATAATCTTATTTACACCTAGAAGATACAAGTGTGTCAGTTAGGATATATTCAGCTATAAGTAACTTAATCTATAAGTATGTGATTTTTTTTTTTAATTGGACTGTCTGGAGGGAGATCATTTTAGCTTGTTCAGTTGCTTCATCGATGACCTAGAAAATCAGCTTTTCCTGTCCTTATTGGGCACCTCATAGCCACAGGATGACTTCCAGAGCTGCAGGCATCTCTTTCTTATACCAATGTCCCAAACAGAAAGGAAGGGGCCAGGCAAAATGGGCTGTCATTTTATCAAGGAGGAAAAACACAAAAATCTTTCCCAGCACCCCTCCCATCACACCCCCTTCCTCCCCACCAGAAGACTTCCCTTTGTACCTCATGGGCCAGGAACTGTATCCCACAGCTGCATGCTTCTCCAAGGAAAGCTGGGGAAATAAGTTTCTATAAAAGGGAAGCAGGCTAGCCATAGTGGGCTCAGAGCAACTGTGTTTCATTCCTTGGGGTTGAGCATATCGCCACAGTGAACAGTCAGGATTCCTTTGACAAAAATGGATGGGATGCATTTTGGTGAAAACTTAGTGTCTCCTACACCAAGCAATTAAAAATCTTTTGCTAGCTCCTATCTAGGTTCTTTAAGATACTTAAACATCCTTCTGGGGGAAAATTTAGGCATTTGGAGAATTGCATGAGCTTTTTAAAATCCCCATAATACAACTGAAGGGCATACATTTTTAAGCACCAGTGTGCCTTTACTGAATTTCTTTTCTTTTTACTTTTTAGCACTTACCAGGTTAATAGTATTTGAAAATGGCATTCATTTGCTAAATAGTACCCAAGTGGCCCCAAAGAACTACTGATGCACGCAGTCCCTCAGGTTTCTGCTGACCTACAACTGAGCAGCTGTGACAGGCATAGGGGAAGAGTATTAAAGAAACTTTGCAGATAGACAGGACTGCTAACGAGTACTCATCGAAGTGTGTCATCATCGAAGTCCACATTGGTCAGTGATTACATCAGGGAATAGAGCAGCGCCCTGGATTCTTACTAGGAAAGCTTCCTGGAAGAGGAAAATGTTGGGCCACCCTCTCAATTTATGGCCAGAATTCAATCTCAGTATGAGATCCATGGGCCATTTCACAGAGGGGAAAACTGAGGCGCAGAAATATTTTTATTTAGGTTATAAGATTCAATATTAAATTATAATATAAAGCAATCCAACTGAAAAAATAGTACAAATAATAGTGGAATTAAGTTAAGCTCTTGGTTATAAAATTAATATATAAAATCATCACCCTTCATATATTAAAAAAAGTCTTAATAGTAAAAAAAACCTTCATTTTTAATAATAATATGACTAGAAAATACTTAGAAATAAATTTATTAGATGTGATAGTTCTGTATGAAGAATCTCTGCAGCTCTACTCATGGACAGAAGAGAGGACTTGTGTAAATGTAAAGGCATACTGCCTTTACTATACTCTTTACATACATGTAAGATAGTGGAACCACTGATGAGGTAGGAACAGTGCCATTACCTTGTGTCCTTCATGTAACTCCTCTGACAGCGCCCCTCCCCCACCCCAATATACACACAAAAGGAAAAGGAAATCAGTCTTCTCTCTTTCATGTGTCTTCAGGCTCTTGCAATTGAGAGCCTCCTATCACTTGAATTGGACTTAGTGTATAGAATACTGAGTCCAAAAAAAAAAAAAACCTGTTGCAAAGTTGGCAGAAGGTTATGTTTGTACTTCAGACTTTCAGGGCACATTAGAGCTGGTATGTGTCCTATTCTAGAAATGTCTGGTGATTGTATTAATTGTAAGGACTTTTTGCAGATGTGAAAATTCTGTGTCAAACTTCTCTTTTATTTTTTTATTTTAATAAAAGAGAAAAGCCCTCTAACTTTTCCTTCTTTGTCATTAAGAAGGCTTGTGCATGGGAACTCATTTAATGTCATTACTAGTGAGCTCATTTTATGTCTGTATTTGTGATTAAGCTGACTTCATTAGAGAAGCCTAGAAGTCTGCCCCTTTGATGGTGAAAATGACATCAGTTTCTCTCTCTCTCTCTCTCTCTCTCTCTCTCTCTCTCTCAGACACACCCACAGACACACACACACTTCTCTTTCTCAGTCATTCCTATAGAATTGTTTAACAACACTAAATTTCAGTGTTTATTTGGCATGCTATATATTGGGCAATTAACCTGACGTACTTTTAAATTCATTTTGATGGCTAATAAATTAAGACTGATAATAAAAATAAACTCCAGTAGTAATATATAATATGCCCCTCCAAAGATATAAGTCTTTGCTTCCTCCTGACTTTTACTATACATCATTGGTAAAGTTTGGCATATTTAAAAGACCTCTTGAATACGACTCTCAAAGTTGACAAAAGATAAAACTGTATTGGAAATGCATGCTAAAGGCCTACTTGGACATCATTGCCTCTCAACAAAGTTTTGCTCTTTAAAAGTGAAGCTTTAAGGTTATATTTGAATTAATATCCATTAATTGCCCTGGAAAAAAGATTAAACAATCTTTTTTCTACCATTAAATTGCCAAATTATTGCCTTTTACATAATACTTTTATTCTGGGGGACAACTAAAGAAAGATTTATTTCTAGGATTACTTTATTAGAAAATCTCAGCATTAAGTGATTAAAAACTCTGGGAGTTAAAGAGCTCTTCCTCTAGGTATAATATACAGTAATTTCACTAGGTTCAATATAGAACAATGTCTGTAAAAGCAAGCTCTCTAGATAATATAATAGTGATTTATCAATCATAAATGACACCATGCTGCTTAAGGAAAGTGATATATAGAATATTTTATCAGATCTGTGTTTCATATGCCTGCAGCTATGTTGACGTGATAGGCTATTAATTCTTATTTCTAATGTACAGCAGTTTGCTTTTTAGGGCAATGAATGGAACTCAAAGTAGAATAAACACTCTGTATGTTACTTATTACTTGTATTGAAAACATAGAATTCTAAAACACAAAAATTAAAATGTAAGCTAATTATCAAAAACGGTAGTCCAACCATCTCTAAAATATTCGTTCTAAGTGACCATTCTGAATTTAGGAGCCCTGAGGATGATGAAATTCATCAGCAGTTCCGAGTCATTTTCATGCATTTCCTGTCTGGCACCTTCAGCAGGGTTAGACATTATCCAAACACCTAAGTGACAAAGAGGTAAAAACAAAAAAACAAACCTCCCCAAGAGGTAGCTGCGATGTGGTAAAAAGTTCATTCATTCATTTATTCAATAAATGTTGACTGCACAACTAGTTTGTGTTTGCAAGTTTCTTGAGGGTTAAGGAAGGCTTTCTCAGAGGGAGCCACGCCCTTGAGGTTGAGTAAAAGGCCAGTGGTGCTTGAAGAGGCAGGGAGAGGGGAGGGAAGGGATCCCGGATATTATGGATGGGTTCCGGGGAGCTGGGGCGCCATCTTTGCAGGTGATTGGAAACTGTTGAAGTTCTTAAAGCGGACTGATGGAATAAAACTTGCATTTTAGAAACTTCACTCTTACAGTCTTGCAGATGATGAGCTGGGGGCAGGAAGGATAGATGGTCCATAAGGGTGGTAGGAGATCAGTTAAAGTCTTGTTCATTAAACACCGTTTAGACCAGGAGTCAGCAAAGTTTTTGTGTAAAAGGCCAGAGTAAATATATTAGGCTTTTTAGTCCCCGTGGTCTTGTTGTGACTGCTCCACTCTGTGCTGTAATGTGAAGGCAACCTCAGGCAATATATAAACACATGGGCACGACTGTGTTCCAATAAAACTTTATTTATAAAAACAGACATCAGGCTAGATTTGGCCTAAGGGTCATAGTTTGTCAGTCCCTGACTTAGGCTGTCAAATACACATTAGAGATTAAAAATGGATTGCCATATTAAAACTTGCTATTTACAACCAGGCAGCGTTTTTCACACTAGCCAAAAAGTAGAAGCAACTCAAGTGTCTATCTGTGGATCAATGGATAAACAAAATGTGGTGTATATGTACAATGGAATGTTATTCAGTCTTAAAAATGGAAGAAGTTCTGACACATGCTACGACATGGATGGAATGGATGGCCCCTGAGGACATGGTGCTAAGCAAAATGAGCCGGTCACAAAAGAACAAATACCATATGATTCCACTTATATGAGGTACCCAGAGTAGTGAGATTCATAGCGAGTAGAAGGGTGGTTGCCAGGGTCTGGGAGGAGAGGGAGATGGAAGTTACTCTTTAATGGGTACAGACTTTCAGTTTTATAAGGTGAAAAAGTTCTAGAAATGGATGGTGGTGATGTTTGGATAACAATGTCAATGTACTTAATGCCACTGAACTGTATACTTAGATATGGTTTAAATGGTAAATTTTATGTTACGTGCATTTTACCACAATTTAAAAACAATAAATGATTGAACAAAAGAGCAAAGAGTCATTCACTATTGCTGTCTTCCCATTCCACTTTATAATGGCTGTTGGACTCGTTGCCCACATACAATTATTGCAGGAGATTGAGTGAAACCTATACCATGGTGATGGTGTCAGGAGACTGTGACTCAGAGGTAGGGTCCCAGGCTCTACTTGTAAGAGTTTGGATGTTTTTTGACTGCAGGTAACAGAAACTCTGAATCAAACTGGCTTAAGCAATAAGCAAATTTATTCTTAAATATTACAGTAAGTCCAAAGAGAATGCAGTTCACATGGATAACTCAGTTCAACTATGACCTCAAATTACATCATTCAGAGCTGCCCATTTCCTTGTTCTGCCATCTGTGGAGTTGCTTACCTCCTCCAGCTGGTAGCAAAGTGACTAGAGAAGTTCCTGGCACCATAGACAAAAATACTTCCAGAGGAAAAATGAGATTGTCTCTTCCAGGGACTACTTTTAAGGAATGAAAACCAAAGTCCCAAAGTCCCCTGAGTTTACTGGCCAGAACTAGGTCACGTGGCTGATACTAAATTTGTCACTTGCACAGTGCATTGGATTGACCTTGGATCGATTGAATGGAGTCTTATTTCTGAATTTGGGGGATGGGGTCATATCCGAGGCACTTGGCTGCCCAAGTTAAGGTGGACATCTGAACAAAACTGGATTTGGTTTAGGGAGAAAGGAATGTCGTTTCTGGAGAGGGAGGTTTGCATACTAGGGAGACAAGAAATAATAGACACATACTTTGGAGAGTGGTAAGAATCACTTTTCGGGATGCGTTGTATGTCAGACAGTTTAAGAGGATCTCTGCATTACCTCATTTAACCTTGAGGAAAACTGTGTGGGGTAGAAATCCCTCCTCTTTTTTTTTTAATTAGATGATGAAAACTGGGGCTTGAAAGGTTTAAAAACTCATATCCTTTTTTTTTTTTTTTTTTTTTTGTGGTACGCGGGCCTCTCACTGTTGTGGCCTCTCCCGTTGCAGAGCACAGGCTCGGGATGTGCAGGCTCAGCGGCCACAGCTCACGGGCCCAGCTGCTCCGCAGCATGTGGGATCCTCCCGGACCGGGGCACGAACCCGTGTCCCCTGCATCGACAGGTGGACTCTCAACCACGGTGCCACCAGGGAAGCCCAAACTCATACCCTTTGACTCCAAAACCTCTGCTCTTTCTACTAAGTGGTGCTGTCTTTGAAAATGTATAAGTATACTTCACAGTTGAAAAGCATTCAGTATTTCCCACAACCGTAATTGTCAGGTAGATATTATTTTTTACCATTTGTAAGGGAGGATTCTGAGAGATTCAGGGAGCTTAAGCCAGGGGCTCAAGTTCACACACTGGTAAGCGGCAGAGCCTGCATTCAAACCCAGTCTTTTACTATAGAGCAGTGTTTCCTAACCTTGGTACCACTGACATTTTGAGCTGGGTCATTCCTCACTGTGGAGGGCTATCCTGAGCCTGTAGAATGTGTGACAGCATCCCTGGCTCCCACCCGCTAGCTGCCAGTAGCACCTCTCACTCCGCTGTGACAGTTAGGTCTCCAGATATTCCCAAGTGTCCCTGGAGTTGAGAACCACTGGTCTATACCCATATCTTTCCACCATGCTGCTTTTATTTCCTATTCCAAAGCAATTCACAATCTAGTAAATGGCAGCAGACCTGTGGAGAGCATCGTATTGAGAGTCAGTATGGAACCCGGAAGAGTAGAACTTAGTGTTTTTAAGAGCATAGACTTGCCAGTTAGACTGCCAAGATTCAAGATTCAGATCCAACATTTACTAGCTGTTATCCATAGACTGTCTATTAATTTTCTATGCCTCGGTTTCCTCACCTGTAAAATGGGAATAATAATAACACCTACTTTGCCCAGAGTAAACGCCCTGATTATGGCAAGTTGCACTCCTCTGCTGTGCAGGGAAGAAAGTAGAGAGTAAGAGGCTTTCTATTTTGAGCCCATTGCCTGACTTCCATTACGCTTTCCCTGAGGGCAGGAGCTTATGTTTCTGGCCTCATTACAGAAGGAATAGCTGTTTTATAAGGCTAGTTTTTGGGTGGAGATTTAACAAACACCTTACCTGATTATGAAGGCTTTTTGCTCTAGTCCACCGTGAGAGAGTCCTAGAAACACGGACATCCATGGAGGCGTTTTTGGCAATTTGCAAGTTTGGGTGCTTTCTCTGTAGACAGATGACCAAGATCAGGGAGGGCTGATGATCTGTCTAGGGTTGCAGAGCTGGTTCGTGGGAACCCAGGACTGGGACTTGGGCCACTGCTGGTCAGTTTAGTGTGTTTCTCATGCCGATTGTCAGCATCTTCTTGGAGACAGATCTTTTGTAGATGCGTAAGATATACTTGAGAGTGACGACGGTTAGCTATTCTGCAGCTAATAGATGTGTTCCGTAAATTAAAAAGACAAAATCAAATGAGAACCATATTTTTAAATGTAAATATTTATTTCTTAATAATCTTTGGGTTTCGAAGAGTAACACTGAGTGTTTTTTCCTAAAATTTATTTTATTATTTTTCTAGAATAGTCACCAATGTTACTATTTAAGAGACTTAAAGAGCAGGCATTTCCTGAGATACTGAGCAGGCTTTTCCTAGTCACTCTGTGATAATAACTAGAGAAACAGTGTCCACTGCTGGTAAATCAGATAATTGCACCATATTTTTACATAGAGCTGCTGTATGTGAGGAATAACATGTTGACTTCACCAGTGTGCATTTGCAGGTAAGGGTTTTAAGGTATATATCCTGAATGGACATCACTGGGGTTTAAAAAAAAAAAAAGTTTTCTACTAGGCCAGTCATTAATTAATGATTTGCCTCTATAAATCTAAGAATACAACCTAGTAACAGTTCCTATTTTAAGATAGTTGAGGTTTAATATATTAAAAGAGTAGAAAATACAGTTTTCACAAGGAAGTTTGTGTTTAGTGGTATCGAATAAGTAAAGTCAATTATCATTTTACAGTGATGCAACTAAATTTGTTTTTTTTTTTTTTTGATCATTTCAAGCAATAATTCACCAGAAATTTACCCAGGTTTTTTCTTTTCTGGACATTTATCATAGGTCTAGAAGAAGAAGAGTAGAAGATTTTTTTTGGGAATGGGATTTTTTTCTTAATTTATTCAGAATATTTAAGGACAGCTCAGTTTGTTAAACCTTTGAAACGCAATATGTAACCTAAGAATTTAATGTATTTAACTGGACAGTTGGATAAAAGCCTAACTAGAAATGGCCTCTTTTCCAGGATTTCTATGTGCTTTAGAAAGGCTTCCTGGATTTCAGTGCCAAAAACGGGCAGCAGAGGGCCCAGCAGATTGTAACTCTGAGAATGTACGTTGAAACTGAGGACAGATTTTTGCTCCTTTTATATTTCTCCTTAAAATTTGTATTTGTCTATGGTAAAAGCTAGAGTTTTATTTATTTTTGCTACAGGAAAAAAAAAGCATTAAGATGCGTGGATAAAATGGTCTTATCACGTTGGTAGAATTTATGGAAATCAACAAATAGCGTTCTATTCTAGTGGGAGAAATCTAGCTTGGATAGTTAAAAGCTAGTGTAGAATTTCAGCATTTATTAGCTTTGAGATTGAATAGCTACAGCTATCACAGAGAGCATACACCCTTCGAGACAACTATACCTATTAATGAAGGTTGTTAAATTATGTGGAAATACTGCAACCCTGTCCCCTGCTTTGTGATGAAACCCAGGTTGTTGAGATTTGAAGCTATAGGCCTCTGGGCACCAGGACTGGGTAGGCTGATAACATCAATCTCTCCACAATGTTGCTGCTTCCAGTGCAAGAGGTTCTTCTCTAGTGACTCTTAAGGTCTCACTTGACCTGCAGGATCAGGCTGTGTGCCCTTTCTGCGTCTTCCACGTGACTTCTCCTAGGAGTTTTATCTCCCCAAGGACTTCATCTGTTCTTACCATTTTCTGTTTTTCAGATTCTCCCACATGTAAATTTTATTTGCAGTATTTCATATGTATGTATTCATTGATTCACTGAACAAACCTGTTTTGAATTTGGCTTTAGTGTCAGGTGCTGGGAACAGAGCAGTGAACAAGACCTGTGAAGCCTCTGCTCTGGTGGAGGGAGAAACATCTCAAGTGTGTAAAGACAAAAATCAAGACAAGCTGTGACACTCAGAGCAGATCTCCGCAGATGAAATTAGATGTGATCGAAAGAGCTCAGGTAGTTAGTTACTTGAGACTGGCGGTTACTTTAGATCGGACAGTCAGGAAGAGCTCTCTGAGCAGGTAATAATTGGGGTAGAAACCTGGATGACAAGAAAGGTTAGGCCCTACCAAGTATTTCAGGTGGAAAAAGGCAATTTATTCCATAGCCTCAAGCTTTGTGCGTTGGAAGAATAGAAAGTAGGCCGCTCTATCTCCCTTTACTGCTTTCCAATTCACCTTGGAGAGGACAGGTGAGTGCAGGGAGTACTGTTTTCATTCATCCCCCACTGGAGAATCATGGCTCCCTTGAATGCCTGTGTTTCCCTACACACTCCCAGAGGAAGAGGAGACTTTGTTTCATCCTCCCAATCTCCCTTTTACATTGTTCTTCTGCACTTTTTTTTTTTTTTTGCCACACCACGTGGCATGCAGGATCTTAGTTCCCCGACCAGGGATTGAACCCATGCCCCCTGCGGTGGAAGCGCAGAGTCTTAACCATTAGACCACCAGGGAAGTCCCCCCTTCTGCACTTTAAATCCTGTGTGTGGAAGCCTGCTTATCTAGGCGTGCTGATTGTTGAGTTTCTTGCTAGCCCACCCAAGGCACACATAGTGCCTGGAAGGACTTGAATCAATATCATTCAAAGCAAGTCCTCTATTCTGCAGGTCCAGAGAGCTTAAGTGACTTGGACAAGGCCATTTTGCCATTTTAAGGAGGAAAAGAGCCCAGGAATTCTACATCACATTCCAGAGCTCTTTGAGTTACCTTGTTTTGTCTGCTATAATACATCCCTCTGCGATGTTCCCTTTCTCCCGTCTCCCCACCTTTTACCCCTTCCTCTTGGATCTCATGGTTCTTTCACTTTCTGACCCTTCCCTTCATACTGTTTCCTTCCAAAGCATGACAGTTCTTTGCCCCATTTACATCTAATGGGAGCATTTGGTGGCCTTTGGACCCAATAGCTTTTTCCCCCCCATAAAATAGATTGAATACGAAGAGTAAGGCTATACCCCTCTTTGAATTCTCCTCACATTGAGACTTTCAGGTGGGTAGTGCAGTTGTATAAAAACCACTGGCATTTGCAGTCTGTGAATCCGGAATAAAGATGGAAGACTGTTCCATCAGTGCGTGGAGAGGAGGTTTTTACAAAGCTTTGTTACTCAATAGGCAAATGCAGCCAGGACCAGTGGTGCATTTAAGTGTCCTGAGTTACTTCCAGGGGCCTTCCTGGCTGAATTCTAACTTCTTCACTCAACCTTTCTAAAAGGTCAGAGTTGGGCTTACAGTAGGAGATAATGTACAGAAAAGATGTACTTTCACTCTTGGGATCACGGAAAGTCAGACAAAAATAAAGGAGGGGCTGGACTGAGAGGGCTTAGGAAGCTGGCTACAGCGTTGAGCCATTTCTAATCATCGTTCAATGAGCCTGTGTACTGGTGCCGTCAGTAACTCTAAAGCTTTTTCCAGGAGGTCTGGAGAAGCCCTGCCACCAACACTCAGAGAAAAAGAGGTCAAGGTCAGAGGTCTATGAAATGCACAGAATTATACTGAGTAGTTATTTCTCTGGATCTAGAAAGTATAACTCGGGAAAAGTTAGAGATTGATGGAGAATCTGAAACTCATCAGACTTTGTTAATTCATCAAATGTTCAATGTTCAACCATGACTTTACCAAGCTATCCTAATTACTGCAGATGTGCCAGCTCCAAGGCAGGCCTGCTCAACCTCGGCACTATTCCCATTTTGGGGGGTTAACTCCTTGTTATGGGAAGTAATATAAGTAATATAAGACGTTTAGCGGCAGTCCTGGCCTCTACCCACTAGGTGCTCAGAGCCCCTGTCACTCCTAGTTGTGACAACTGAAAACGTCTCCAGACTTTGTCTTATAAGCCCTGGGGGGCAAAATCTTCCCGGTGGAGAACCCCTGGCTCCTGGATAAAGGTATTCCTTTTTCTCAGAAGGACAATTCTTATTTACTATTTATGTCCTATCTAATTCTAGAAAAGAATTTCAAGAAGCTTATGGGAAAAAACACAGTTTGGCATATTTGTTAGTTTAATGACTGAAGATTAAATAATATATAGTGATGAGGGAGAAAGTCATACCAGAAATCTAGGCTGAAGATAGCAGTTACATTTAAAGAATATATTAAGCTTTGAGATTCCAAGGAGACAAATTTAAAAGGAAAATAAGTTACATAAATCTTACTGACAAATGAAATGAAAAAATAAATACTAGTTTTATTTGAATTAGGTTTTCTTTCTGGCCTGGACTTTATTAGGAGAAGTATACCATGATGTTATTTTAGTAGGAATTTGTATTAGGAACTAAATGAATATCCTTCCCATGTTCATATTCAATGTCAACCCAAGAAGTAAGAGCAGAGGGAATAATTATAAACATTAATTTCACAAAGACATTCTTCACCAGATGTTCATCATAATTAATTTTAACAGTGCTTGACTAAGAAAAATAATTCCTGGTAAATACACAGGGTGGCCTCTCTCTGAGCCACTGAACTTCATTGCTGTGCATTCAGCAAATCGCTAAAAGGGGTCTCTGGTCATGTGGGGATGGTGCTCTATGTGCACAAATCGGCTTAGTTTCCAAGACCAGACTGTGAAGTCACAAATGAAAACTTGATGATTTGCCTGTTCTTACCTCCATGGAAGTCAACACAGCAACACCTTGCTGGCAGAACCGGTGAACGACCCGACCTCTGCGGCACTTGTCGAAATCCGGTATAAAGCGATCCCCTGGTCTAAGCAGTGCCACAGGTGTGAAGGCTGGCCTTCTTGACTTCAGAGTTTTTCCATTTAACAGAAGAGTGAGTTTATTTTCAAACAGTGTATTCATTTTCTAGGGTTGCCATAGCAAAGTACCACAGGCTGGGTGGCTTAAACCACAGAAATTTGTCTTCTTATAATAAATTCCCTTCTGGAGGCCGGGAATTCGATGTCAAGATGTCACATTTGGTTTCTCCTGAGGCCTCCTTCCTTGGCTTGAAAATGATCACCCTCTAGCTATGTCTTCTCATGGTCTTTCCTCTGTACACACATCCCTGGTGTCTCTCTTTTTGTCCAAATTTTCTCTTTTTATAAGCCACCAATCAAATTGGATTAGGACCCACCCCAAGGGCCTCGTTTTAATTTAACCCGTCTGCAAAGGCTCTGTTTCCAAATACAGTCATGTTCTGAGATGCTGTGTGTTAGGGTTTCAACGTACGAATCTGGGGGGAGCACAATTCAGCCCATACAAAAAGCTTCCACATAAATGTCATGTAAGTGAAGAATTATTCTGATGTATTCATTATCTTCAATTGGTTCCACTAATTCATACAAGGAGATAGATGCAAAGAGAGAACTTTATCCGCAGTGACAGTGGGTGTCAAATCTTCTCAAGCATCCTTCAAGGTTGAGGAAGGCTTGGAGGTGCTGTGACAAACTTAAGTGCCATCCTTTCAAGCAAGGGGAGTTTATGTGTATTTCAAGTTGTATAAAACGTTCTTCATTCTGCTGGTGTTCCAGGGACCCTTTTAATCTGGCCTTTCTGAGCTGATTTATTCTCATGTACTCAGTGATATTCCTGTCTAGAAAAAGAACATGCATTTGCAAACATCCCTGGAAAGTAAATTAAGGCTCTGTGGGAAGGATTTCAATTATGTATTCTGCGAGTATTCCCTCATTCGTTCAATCGTTCATTTATTTTTTTGTCAGCATGATTTTTATTCCTTCATAGATATTTATACTGCCTACTTTTGGTCTGGATGGATGTGTGTGTGTGTGTGTGTGTAAAACATGTTTTTTATTTTAATTTAAAAAGTTTTCAGGATATTTTTAGGTATGAGTCTCTCTTAGTTACTTTTCTCTGGAACCCAGTGAACCCGTTTCATTCTCTCAGCTTTCCCTCTTCCCCTCCCTTTTTGGAACGTTTTCTTTCACTGTATCTTCAATGATTGCTTCTTCTTTGATTGTTCTGGGTTCTTCTTTAGAAACATAATTCTTGGGCTGAATCTCTGTTCCTGGCCTTCCATAGCTATCATCTTCTTTTTTAATTACTGTATTTTATTGATTGTAAGAAGCACTATATTTTATGTCCAACTAAGGAAGACAGAATGCTGTCGATTAAACTATGACATAATGCCATAATTACAGTCCTGTGGAACTGGTAAGTTGATCACACCAGCTTCTTTCTTGTTTTGACATTCATTTATTCTTCCAACAAATATTATCAACAGTTTCCTGCATGTACTAAGGATTAGTGGTAAACAAACAACATGACTCACTTTGCTCTGGAAAATGGGAAATGTAAGACAGAAGAACTGCAGGAAGAGAGCAGCTAAGCTCCCTGAGGATAGACTTCTCCCGCTGATTTGGCGTGGTGGCCCAAGGGTCTGGATCTTTTGGGTCAGACACTAATTAAAATATTTTATCCCGTGATTTCCACAGCCAGGTGAATTGCCAACATTTTGTTATCCCCAGTGGTCTGCCTCTCATATGGAGGAGGATGATACTGGGGACTGGTGTTGCTGACTTTGGTTCTGGAAATTTTGGTGACCCTGTTACTCAGCACTGTGTCAGGGAATGGGGCAAGGCCTGAAGCATGACCTTCAGGGCCCCAGGGGGAAAGTGGCAGGATTAACGCATCCCTTAAAACTCAACTCTTCCCAGTAAAATGCTGCTAGAAGTGAGCTTCCAAGCACCTTGAAGTTCTTTTCATTCCATTACCACATAAATTCTCATAACTTTCATGGCATGGGCACTAAGAAGCAGCTTTGAGCTGGTCTTAGGAGACTCAGACACTGTCACCCTGCAGCATCCTCGCTTCCCCAACTGGGGAGTGGAAGGGACGGTCTCTGCTTTGTAAGGCCGTCTCAGGATTAAGAGATAATGTATGTTATGGGTCTGCTACTGAGCCTGGCACTCAGTAGATGTTCATTTACGCAGGATGTTTGAGATCCTGGCAAGACCTTTCCATCACCGCCATCCAGCCTTCAAAATCTCCCCTTCATTTACCTGATGCAGGACTGCCAATATCTTATTCTTTTGAGATTATACAATATGGTTAAAAATATTTTATTAAGAATTAAAACCCCTTACCTGAGCAGGAAAAGGGCATACACTTAATGCTTTTTCAGATTAACTGGTCACAGTAGCTAGATGACAACTTAGAAGCCCCACGAGGAAGAGACACTTTGCTGGACATCTGTATATCTTTTGGGTTTTATGTATCTGCGTGTGTCACGGTTGTGGTTGGGGGCAGCTTGGGTGTCAGGACCAAGAAGCACTGGGCAGGTCTGTTGGTAGGTTGCCTGGTTAGTGAGCGCTCATCAGCGGGTACCAGGGGACCAAGTGGCTGCTCGAGACGGCTCTGAAGGGGTTGAGAGGAAGATCCTGGCCTCATGTCAACTCAGTCTCACAATTTGCCTGAGTCTAATTGTAAAAAGTGATAAGCTTCCCATTGCCATTTCAACTTTAGTAGGAAATGTTTTATTAAAATATGTTCTCAGGAATAAGTGTCTTTTCTTTTCTTTTACTTCATCGTACTGTATCTATAGCTCCATACTGTCCTTTTGTATCTCACTCAGTCGAAAACAAAAGCTAGAACTGAGTTTTCTTTGTCACAGTTTGGACTGTGGGGCTACCAGCCACCCCCAGGAGGACCTTATATTCCCCCAATCTCCACCCAGTGTCAGAGGATCTTTCATGGAGATAGTGGTGTAGAGGGTAGGGCAGTGTGGTTTTCCAGACAATCTCCATCAGCCACGGTTGTTCACAGGACTGCCGCTAGGGTCCTTTGAGTAGGTGCTTTTGCTGTTGTTATTTGTTTTCTTCTAATAGAACTTTATTGAAGTGTAACATACACAAAGTAAACTGCAGATGTTGTAGTGGTACAGCTCAGTGTATTTGGGCAAATGTGCACACATCCCTATCATCATTATCAAGGCAAAGAACATTTCAAGCACCACAGAAAGTTCCGTCTTGTCCTTTCCAATCAACCCTCTGCCTCAGAGACAGACTCGTCTGATGTCCATAGGTAACATTTTCCACTTTTTAAATGGAGTCGTGATTGTACTTGTTTGTGATTGGCTTCCTTAAGTGTTCAACATCATGTTTTTGAGGTTTATTTGTTATTGTGTATACCAGAGATTTGGAATTCTTTTTAACTGGGGAGGAGTCCTTCAGGGGGTGTGTGAATATACCACAGTTTGTTTTCCATCCTCCTATCGCTGGACATTTGGGTTGTTTCCTTATGTTGTGTTTTGGAGAACCAGCTGCCATCAAGTACCACTGCAGCTTGGAGGCTGCTTTCTGCTGTTGCATGGACCGCATTTATTTGTCAAATCAAGGCTTCTGTCTTGTGAGTCACTGACTTATTCAAGGTCTACCTCCTTGCCTTAGTGATGAAGCAAATTAAAAGTCTGAAACTTGCAAGTACTCAAAATGTTTTTTATCTTCCCTTTGCTGCTAGAAAAGTCATCACTTGAGAATATTAACCAAGTTGGTTATGGACGTTTATGGTTTCATGCTTTGCCAACAATTGTAATCCAAAGTAAATTACTTGTGAAATTAAAATGTGTTCTCTACTCTGAGTCATAGTTGTAGAAACCAAAGACATGTATGTATGTAGTATGCATATTTATGTACCTAAAAGCAGTAATAATACATAGACTAATATTCAGTTACTTAAACTGTAGAGAAGATTAGAATAGTATGTGAAATTAGAATCATAAACTAATTAGATAATACACCAATATATAATTAATAACATTAATTCAATCTGATTCAACAGACATATTCACAAAAGACAATCTGAAAATCTTCTATTAGTCAATTTCTGATTTATTGCTATTAAAGCATTTCCTCTATACACAATGAGAAGTTAGAGCTGAGCAGAGAGTGCGTTCTGACTACAAACACATACAAATTGTGTTTTACGGGAAAAGGGCATCAGTAATTTTGGTTAGTTTTAATGTATCTGTTTGAACATGTTTTGAGGGATAAAAATAACTTGGCCTTTA
The DNA here is from genome assembly GCF_059928025.1 of Delphinapterus leucas. Taxonomy (NCBI): domain Eukaryota; kingdom Metazoa; phylum Chordata; class Mammalia; order Artiodactyla; family Monodontidae; genus Delphinapterus; species Delphinapterus leucas. The sequence continues at coordinate 9,611,360 of NC_143146.1, forward strand.
AAATAATAAGAAAAAAATATATAAAATATCACCAATGTTATTAATGATAATTCAGTCATTGCCATGTTACAATCAATGAAAAGAGATGGAGATGGATACAGTGAAAAATTAAGGCTAAAAAGGATTTAAAAGGAAAAGGAAACAAAAGAGAGAAAACAGGGCTTCAGGGTGTTACGATAACTGGTTAGCTGTCCCGTCTTTCTTTCTGCTTCTTTTGTCCACCTCACCAAAACTGATCTCAAAATCATGTGATTACGGTTTTCTCTTCCCTCTAAATTTGTCCCCTATGTTAAACACTGAGGAAAAATGTTTTGACTAGAATTTTAGAACCTGATTCTTGCCCTCAGAATTCTTCTTAGGTACTTTATTTTTTAAAATTTAATTTGCTATAATTAAAAAAAAAGAGAAGCTTAGCAAAAGTGAATAAGTGCAACTGATTGACAAATAACTTCAATTATAAAAACAAAACAAAACAAAAAAGCTCCTTCGTTTTAGAAAACTTGCCTGTAACATATTTCAATTCAGCCGGTAGTTACGAGATCCAAGAACCAAAGTTTGCCCAGAACCATCCCATGAAATTCTGTGATGATATTGCTTATTTATGTATTTATGGTTTCCTTTTTTAAAAATCAGAAAAAGAACCTGCCTCTTTTCCAATGGGCCAGACTGTCTTCCATTAAAGGACTTTTTTTTCCATATGAGAAAAATTGCAGAGCAATGCTACAGATCAGCACATGAAAGAAAGAATAAGCTTCCAGAAAATCTTGGAAAGATATACTCTTAATTTTAATGGGATGTTCTGATTATTTACATAATATTGTAGTATTTGAAATGGATCTTGGAGAGCTTTTAGAGAAGGTTCTCTATATACTTAGGACCCACCTACCACCCCCAAAGACTCTGTTTTTTTAGGTTTCTTATGTGATTCCCGTGAACAGCAGCTGTGGCACTCCACTGGATTAAAATAATAAACTAATTTATATAGGAAATGATGTGCAGAATACTTAAAGTGCTAAAGGCGAGTCCAAGCTGGGTCAACCTTGTTCTTCAGACCCTCGGCACAGTGAAGGGTACTGAGATCTCGACCCTACTTGTCTCTGCAGTGTGCAGCTCTGATCTGAAGGTTTAACATGGCCATCAGCACCCTGTCCAGCTTACCCAGGGGAAATCCACCTTCCAAAGCCTTGCACCAACTGTCACTGAATCACTTCTGAGGCCAAACACGATGCCAGGCTCTGGGAGCATCAGGCATGAGGAGTGAGCAAAGCAGACAAGGCCCCTGAGCAAAGCAGACAAGGTCCCTGACTCAGTGAAGCTGAAAATCTCTCTGGGAGAGGTTTTAAGAGAGTTAAGATAAATGCAGCCTCATTTTGAAGTCTTAGTGTTTGCAACTAAAGAGAACATCAAAATGTATCCTTGGAAGAAATGGCAAGGGCAGTGAGTGTAAACTACTAATTGAAGTGTCAACGAAGGTCTAGAGAAAACATGGGTGTTAAGACTTGGCACTGAGACAACGTGAGGGTAGACGTAAGGACTTAGGAAGCCACGGGCAAGGAAGCAGAGAGGCGAGAGTGGAAGGGTTCACTTGAGTTTGAGAGACAAGCAGAAAAAGTCAATAGACAAGCAGAAAAAACCTTTAGGTTTTGTATGACCTTGGTGACAGCTCTCATGGGTGGGTCAATGTCATTTAAAAATATGAAAGCTAGGGGCCTCCCTGGTGGCGCAGTGGTTGAGAGTCCGCCTGCTGATGCAGGGGACATGGGTTCGTGCCCCGGTCCGGGAGGATCCCACGTGCCGCGGAGCGGCTGGGCCTGTGAGCCATGGCCGCTGAGCCTGCGTGTCCGGAGCCTGTGCTCTGCAATGGGAGAGGCCACAACAGTGAGAGGCCCGCGTACTGCAAAAAAAAAAAAAAAAAGTATGAAAGCTAGAGGGACAGAAATCAATAGTGTTCTGTAATAAAATATTTAAAGATAGTCATGTGGAGGAGGGAAACATTTTTTTCCAGTGAGCAGTACAAAATCAGGCTTCAGGCCCAATACTGGGAAGGACCTTCTAAATTTCAAGCCATCTGGAAAGGAGAGGGTGACATTGGATCTGTTGTGTCCTCAGTCCATGGAGGGTGCCAGTGGAAATCAGGCATCCCCTGAATGGTGTTGCTAGAATAAAACAGGACTAGATGATTTGAAGCCTCTTTGATGGAAATGCTGAGCAGAAGGGTAAATGTGAATTTAACAAACTAGTCTCTGGAACTCTGTGTGGAAGAAATTTTTATTTCCTTGACAGACCCAGAGGGTTTAGCAATATTTATTTAACTGTGTGTGTGTGTGTGTGTGTGTTTTAATCTAGACTGAATTGTCAAGGACTGTTACAGTGTAAAATAATTTACCTCTGTGAGGAAGATGATGTTGAACTGTTGATAACATCTAGCCAGGAAAGTTGATGGAGAAAACTTTGCAAGTAACTAAGACCCTCTAAGGTAAAAAGAAAATGACTGAATGATTGTATAACCATACAGAGAGAGCATCGTGAGAACTGGGTCTTCCAATGACAGAGTTGCATTTCTGTGTTTATCAGTGCAGCATTAATACTGGGATATGGGGCATAAGTGTGTTATAATTAAAATTGGGTCTGTTTATCTAGGAGCCAAGGAATGACCATAGAAAGAGCAATACTTTACTGCAGGAAATTACATTTGCTCTTTATGACACCAGACCTTGTAAACACTATCAACCCTGAATTATATTCCTCATATCCTAAGAATCTATATTGAAGGTTGTCTTAAAGATTGCAACTTGATTTTTCAAGGAAAACGATGTTACTCTTTTTGTTGTTTTGTTTGTGTTTTTCGAGTGATCTTATTGGAACAGTAAAATTTTATATCTCTGAAAGCAGAAAGGGAAAGGGAAAGATTTTGATGTTTAAGAATTCTAAACACAAGCCTTTTGATACCGTATAAATAGAATATGTTCTCACCTTAAAAGGAGAAATAAAATTAATTGCAATTTAGAAGAAAGAACAATCTAATCAGCTAATGATATCCACAGCTAAACGTAAAGACTTTCTCCTTTGCATGTGTTGTCCTCCTATTTCTTCTAAATCAATATCTCTGTTTTTAAAAAGGCAGCCTTTTACGGTTATGAAGTTAGCACATGCTCCTTGGGGAAAATTGGAGGAAAAGTACAAAGAATAAAAAATATAAACAGCTATAACCCACCACCCACGGATAAATGCTGTTATTACTGCCCTTCAGTCTATGTTATGTGTATATACATATGTTTAATGACATATGTCACAGAGATACTGTTTTGTGTACAATTTAACTCCAATGACCCTGGCTCTCAGGTTGATAGAAAAGTGTGGATAAAGGGCAGCATGAGAATTGTGACATGTCATGAAAATAGGTAAGTGGATCATATTGCAAACACACGTGGAAATACATTACCCTGTGTATCCTTACATAATATTTATATGCTCAGCTGGTTCTAATGCTGGTGCAGATTTCCCCCAGTAACTCCTAATATGGTCACCGGCTAAGGCTCTTTGTACCCTTCCCTCCAACACATATTGGGCACTGTTGGTGTATGACACGGTTTTCACTTAACTTCACATGTGAAGCCGTGTCTTAACTTGGGGTTTCTCTCACTTGACACTTTCCTTCTGGAATCCCCAAGCCCCTCTCGTGTACCTGGTAGAACACCTGCTATCTTGTATTTATTTATTCATTCATTCATTCATCCATTCATTCATTCATTTAAATCTCAGCTTGCTGGGTTACTATTTCCAGGAGGCCCTTCCGGACCCACACCAGGTAGGCTGGCTCCTCTTCCCACTCTTCTTGTGCAGGCTTTACACTCTGAATCTGTAACACTCAGTCCTGCTTATGTATGAAGCCATCTTCCCCTATAGTCTGAGCTGCTTGAGGGTACAATCACTTTCTATTTCTGTCTGAATACTGGGTCAAGCGTAGTGATGGAGAGTTAGTGCCCCATAGATTTGTTAACTGAGTGAATGAATGGATGGATGAATGAATGGAGGCTAATTATGTCACTTAAGACATATGCCTTTATGAAACCTATCTTTTTATGAAAATATTGACCGAAGGGGGCCCATTGTGCAAATCAGATGAAGTAATTCGTAGACAACTCGGGTTCTTTAAGAATAGTGGGTGTATCTGCAAAAAAAAAAAAAGAAAAGGGGGCTGCACTTAACAGAAAGGAGAGAGGAGATTTGTGTTCCAGAATTGTCTGGGGACCATATAATGGGCAGACTTCTCCAGTGTAGCCAAGCTCTTCTGAGAAGTAAGAGGTGCAATGGACAGGTCATTGCACCTGACATCAGGAGACTCGGAATCCAGGCCTGGAGCTGCTTCCAGTTAGCTTATTGCAGTAATTCCCTGACATACAAACCTTCAAGTTGCGAACTTTCAAAGATGCAAACGTGTGTGCCATCAGCGTCAGGTGTGAGTGACACTGCAGCTTGCCCTCCGTCTCCTGTTGCTGACAATCCTTCAGCTCTACCATCTCCCCCCATCTCTCCCTCCTCCAGTCAGTGACTCTTCTTGCCTGTTCACTCGATGCCAGCCCCTGCATGCCAGCTGTTGTACCGTACTACTGTACTTTTCAAGGTGCTGTACTGTAAGATTTTAAATGTTTTATTTTTTGTGTTTGTTTGTTTTTTATGTATTATTTGTGTGAAAAGTATTATAAACCTATTACAGTACAGCACTATATAGCCGATTGTGTTAGTTGGGTACCTAGGCTAACTTTGTTGGACTTACACACAAATTGGACTTACGAACACGCTCTTGGAATGGAACTCATTTTGTATGTTGGGGACTTACTGTAATTAACTTACTACTTAAGTAAATTAATTAACCTCCTTGGGGTTGAGTTTATTGCTCAGTAAAATGCGGTTATTAGACTAGATCATCTCTAAGATTACTTCTTGTTCTAACTTTTAAAGATAGGGAATAATGATATAATAACAAATTAAGATTCCAGTTCAAATCTAGAAATGATTGGAATTGAGGAATAAGATATGATTCTGATGCACCTATTAGTGATTTTCTCAGAAAAAATGAGCAGAAAATCGGGGGCTCCGAAGACCTCCACAAGCCTCTGCCCCTTTGACCTCTTTTAGTGCTTCAAGCGTGAGAGTAGCTTCTTTCAGAGAAGGTGCTGGGTTTTTGTTTTTTTTTTTTTTTTTCAAGTCTTTTGAAAAGTTACAATGTTACCAGGGATGAGAAAGGAGGTGAGGGCTGGAAATGGGACCCGAGGACAGGTGTGTTTTACTGTTGGGTGGAGAAGTAAAGAGACCAGAAGTCCAGAACCCAAGGGTCTTCCTTTCTTACTGTCTTCCTTCCTTCCCCAATCACTGAGTGAGTAGCTAGCTGGGAAGCGTCCGCATGTACCAGGCCCTGGGAAGGCGAGCCCTCGGGTCCGGAGCCCTGCACTCGGGTGGCTGGGCATGTTTGGGAGGCAAAGAGATCATCCCCGGAAGCTTTAGAAGCTGGGAGTTGGTGGGAACGCATTTACTGAGGCGGAGGGTACAGTGCCCCTTCAGAGGGCACGTGAAGAAGCTACAATAAAGGTCTGGGAATTAGGACCCCTGGTTTATCTGCCTAAGTAACCTGAAAAGTAGAACGCAGCGCCTGAGCATCTGTCTGGCTCTTGTAGCGGGGCACCAAGAGCTAAAATCAAATCTTCGTAGTAGAAAGACATGTGAAATTGCTGTCTCCGGTTTGTAGTCAGAATTCCCTGACATAAACTAATCTGAGACTTGTCCTGCTAGAACTAAATCCCCGGAGAAGATCACTAAGCCCATTTTATGCGGTGGTGCACACAGGTCTATGAGCATGACCGGGGCTCTCTCCTCCTCAGCCCAGGTGGCTGCACCAGTTAGGTATCTGGGGGAAGAATAATTCTGCTTGGACCCTTTATCCCTGTTCATTGGGAACAGACCCATTTACTGATATGTCTCGGTGTTTCAAATTATATATATTTGCCTGCAAAGTAGAATAGCTGCTAATCCAGACTCAAAGCCAAAGACTTCTTGTAACCATTGGATACTCTCATCTCTAGAAACCAGTTTCAAACCTCTGTAGGGAATCAGAGGAAGGTAAAGTGAGTGACAACATAAAAAGGGAAAAGGGGACAAAGGAGTGAGCAAAGAGACATTTAGAGACCAGGGCTACAGAATTTGTTTATTTGAAACTCTCCGTGACGTTCTGCCTGAAATTATTCTTTGTTTCTGAGGTTCCTCCTTCTCTATCCCTCTGTCCATATCAAATTCACTGAAAAATATTTCTGATTCCTTTAAAAAAATCTTTAACTTCAATGATACCTTTCATTTGTAGTCAGTGTCAAATCTAGAGTGAAGGCAAAATCTTACCTAAGGAGCTAGTCTACATTTCTGAAAGGAAACAGCAATTACCTACTACCCCTAGAGCTAAATAAAAACGAAAATGGAATGGGGAAAAAAAGACTTTCTGAATCTATTTCCTTCATTTGGTGATAGCCTCAGGCCCTAAATCTCATCTTGTAGAGCATCACATGTTTAGCTTTAGTTTTATTCAGCTCAATTCTATGGCCCTAAATCTCATGAAAGGCGTGTTATAAACTCAAGGAATTAAATTCTTCATGGATTTATGTGTGACTCAGAAAATGCATCCTCACAACCCACAGGGGACCAAAATGGCTCTGTTTCCACAATGTCTGAAAATTGCTGTACTGTTTTTTTTTTTCTGAGAGATGCAGTAATTAAAGTCATAAGAAATTCAGGTAAGCAGGTGGTATCAGAGAGTCCCAGCCAATAATAAGACATCATTGAGAGCAGGGAGTAAAGTAATGGGGGGTGCAGAAGCAGGCATTAGTCAGGTTCAATTAAGTAAACAGCTGTTGTTAAAAAGAATTCTATTTTGTAGGAAACAGTACTCTCATTTAAAAACTGGCATTCTGGAGCAGATACCTTGTCCATGCTCTTGGGGTCGGGGGTGGTGATTATCAAATTCTAGGCAGGGCTCTATTTTCATGTGCTTTTAGATAGAGGGTAGGCTTGGTAGACTGAATAATAGCTGTCCCCACTGCCCCCCACCAGAAGATGTCCAAGTCAATACATGGAAATCCCTAGTCCTGCAACTGTATGTTTAGATGGTAAAAGGGACTTGGCAGATGTGATTAAATTAAAGATCTTGAGCTGGGAGATGATCCTGGGTTATCTGGGTGAGCCCAATGTCATCACTAGGGCCCTTAGAAGAGGGGGGGAGAATGGGGGCAAAATCAGTAGTAGTAGATGTGACAAGAGAAGAAAGAGGTTGGCATGACACAGGGAAAGGACCCTGAGCCATGGAATGAAGTTGACCTCTAGAGGATTAAAAAAACAAGCAGTTTCTTTCCTCATCATTTCCAGAAGGAACCAGCTCTGTAGATATCTTGACCAAAACCCAGTGAAACTGACTTGGGACTTCTTACGTCCAGAACTGAGAGAGAATAAATGTATTGTTTTTAAGCAACTAAATTTGTGGCAAATTGTCACAGAAGCAATAGGAAACATATTGTAGGTTACTGAGTAGGACTCAGGGCATCAATTTAAGGATATAATTGTTTAGTTCTTAAGTACAAAGTAGGAACTATGTTCTGCTGAACCCGCAAAATGGCATCAACTTATAATGATAACATTTCTTAAGTGCATTGCACTTTGGAAATTACTTTCACATGCAGTTTTTAGAAGTAGATTCCCAGATTAGAAGGAGATAAATAGCAATTTTTTTCAGAACCCTAAGGCTTAAGTTATTTAGCTAGACTTCCTAAAACTCTGAAAACCAAAGCAAGGATTGGCCCCAGAGGTTAGAACACTTAGAGCATGACTTAGAAGGAGGTGATCTTTGAGTTGTAAAGAGCTTTTAGAGAATATAGAATGTAGAATATAGTAGTTTCTGATGGACTTCATGTAGCTAAAGTGTATGAATGATACACTGGCTTTTACCTCAGTGTGTTTCTTAGTCACTAAAGTGTGCCAAAAATATGAGAGCAAATTTTCATGTAATGATTTTTTTTAACCAGAAGAAATACACCAAAACTTTTGATGTCAAGATTAGAGGTGATTTTATTTATCATTTAATTTTATATTCCAACTGTTTCTTAATGAGTATGTATTAACTTTTATAGTCAGAAATGTAGTACTGGGTGTTGTGTGTTCCTTCTTTCCCTCCCTCTACAGTTGTGATTCTTATTCTTGCTTTGGAAACAGATCACTTTGAGAATTGGATGAAAACTGTGAACCCAGTTTTCATAAAAATGCACATGCGCCCCATTTTTTTCCTTTAGTACAAATGTCAGGGGGAATCACAGATAATCCTAAATCCATCCATGAAACTGCTGAGGGTCCTCAAATCCCATGTGAGAGTCTCCATCCTACAGTTGGTGCTGTGACAGGTAGTCAGATTTTAAATAGCTGGATGGAGATAGCTTGGTAGAAAAAGGATGTACTTAAGATCTGTTTCTTCCACTTTCTAGCATTGTAAACATAAGAATCACTTAACAACTCTGGGACCTAACATTTATCTTAAATGGAAATCATGACACCCACTTCAATACATGTAAAAGGTCTTCACAGACTATTATACAAATATTATTTAGGTGCTTTATAAATTGAGAGAGACATAGTCTCAGTTTGTGTTCAAAGAATTATGGCTACAACCTATACTCTAATTTATTCTTAATTTCCATTGAACTATTATTGAGAAAAATTTCAAAAGTGAATTTAGGTAGATATTGTCTACATTCTTAGGGTGGTAATGAAAATAGTTTTCTAAGATTCTTGGACTGGGAATTTTCAAGTCACTTTTCTTTGGAAATCACTAATGCTTTACAGTTATCTTTACCAGAGTTATGAATTTAGCTATGTGTTTTGGCACATGCATATGTATATGTGTGTGCATATGTGCATGGGTGCACATGTTCATATATGTGTTTAGCCCATTTATACTACATACAAAGAACATAATTAACCTAGAACCTTTCATTGCTATGAAAGTGACCATTCTAGTAATCATTGAATATAAATTGGTTACAATGTTAAATACAGATAAGGCTATATCATAAGTGCACACAGAATCTTCGCATTGAGAATATAAATGAAAGTTCATTTCTCATTTTTTGGAAATTGAATAATTTTTTCTGTTGAAATATTCAATATTCTTTTTTTAACATCTTTATTGGAGTATAATTGCTTTACAATGTTGTGCTAGTTTCTGCTTTATAACAAAGTGAATCAGCTATACCTATACATACATCCCCATATCCCCTCCCTCTTGCGTCTCCCTCCCATCCTCCCTATCCCACCCCTCTAGGTGGTCACAAAGCACTGAGCTGATCTCCCTGTGTGATGTTGCTGCTTCCCACTAGGTATCTGTTTTACATTTGGTAGTGTATATATGTCCATGCCACTCTCTCACTTTGTCCCAGCTTACCCTTCCCCTCCCCATGTCCTCATGTCCATTCTCTACATCTGAGTCTTTATTTCTGTCCTGCCCCTAAGTTCTTCAGAACCTTTTTTTGTTTTAGACTCCATATATATGTGCATACGGTATTTGTTTTTCTCTTTCTGACTTACTTCACTCTGTATGACAGACTCTAGGTCCATCCACCCCCCTACAAATAACTCAATTTCATTTCTTTTTATGGCTGAGTAATATTCCATTGTATATATGTTCATTGCAGCTCTATTTACAATAGCCAGGACACGGAAGCAACCTAAGTGTCCATCGACACATATATTCAATATTCTTTTTAAAAACCCGATTCACTGATATATCGTTAAATCGATGTTATTATCATCTCCCACAACTCATGTAGAGTGAGGAAAGATAAGTCATTGCTCACAACTCTGAAATGAATGCTATGCACATTTTGAGTTCACTTTAATAAAGCAGGCTGGAAACCACTGAGAGTATTTTTCCAACATATTAGCCAGATTTTAAAAATACACTAGATTTGTAAATCGAAGCCATCTGCTTATATCAATCTGGTATTGCTTCTATAAGTAAGAATGTTCACAAGTTTTCGGTACCAATAGTTTCCACTTTTTCTTTATTGAATCAAAATATTAAGTGACAATAAAATTCCTTCCAGGTTTTTTTTTTAATAGATGGAAATCTGTTCCCTATGAGAAATAAATATATCCAGCAAAATTAATCAACAAGACTGTTATAACATTAATGCAATCAATTACTTCTTGAAAAATCTAACTTAGAACACTTTAACATTCGTTTCGATTATCCTTTGAATCTAAAATAAAGGTCAATAATACTATCACAGAAAAAATAAAATAAGGTTTTGAACTTGAATTATAAGGAAGGGATACACATTCATTCTTAATTAACTACCTGAAAATTTGTCCCAAGTGCATCTTAACATTACTTTTTGATGTTCTTCCAAATGAGTAAAAAATGAAAAGGGTCATCAGTACTGACTAAATTCTCAGAATTACCTCATACATTTTCAAATAAAACCCATTTAATCCAGAACAAAGGATGAAAACATAAATGTCAATATATCCTTTTTAACTCTACTCAAGCTCATCCCAAATTAATTTATGATAACTTATTTGTGAAAAAATGTTGGGCCTTCATATTTTATCCTTAATTTTAAGTGTTCAAAAGTGATTGACTCACAAAGGGAACCATGTGACAAAATGGAGTGAGTCGCTTATTGTGTGGAGATGATCAAATAAGTAAGCAGGAAATATTTGAGGAATGTTTGTTTCCATCCTATCAATCCTTCCAGTTCAGACTCACAGGGAGATAAAAGAATTAAAACAACAACAACAATAATAATGAAACTAAAGATATTTCAGAACACAGTTTCTCTGAAGCACTTAAAATCTATTTTAACCAAAAGATGTATGATGTCTAAGCAAAATACAGAGCATGACAGGGTTAATAAGGGTACAGTCCCACTGATAGACTTACATAGTCCCATTATACCCCATTTCGTTGAGTCTAAGATGCAAAGGTTTTTTTAAAATAAATATCTCTGAAATTGATATACATCTTGTAATCTGTGATGTGACATAGTTGAACAAAATGTTTCTTTTCCTTTGTAGCTAAATGATGCATCTTAAAGTCAATGGGTTCTTAGATCCGATGAATTTGGTTACATTGAAATAATGGCTGTGGCAATGACATATATGAAGAAACATAGGTAGACTGTTACTTTGTGAAAATAAGAAGTGTTAACATTTAGTAATGACATCAGTATCACAGAATATGCTCTTTAGAGTTTTTTGTTTATTTGAGGTTGAAATAATGCACTTGTTTTTAGTAAACAATACGAAAACTTACATATTTGGAATTTAAGCAGCCTACTCAGTAAAATAAACTAGAATATAACAAAAATGCAGAAGGCAAGGGGAAAAGGCTCTTTACATAATGAAATCAGTATCAATAAGACTGTTTCTTGTCTATATCGTCTCCTCCCTTAGGCTTTATTTACTTTTGTATTTATAGATGATCAAATATGTTCATCTAGTTTCCAATGATGGATTCAATGTAACAAATTTGAAAAGGGGGCATATTGTCAATTGGCAGCCTGAAAGCAAGGGAGAAAACAGGATGTGTATTGGGGGGCGGGATGAGTCACAAAGATCAGTAGCATTGTCCTCTACAATCCAAGTGAAGTCAGCCTCGCAACCTTCAGTAAGCCCCAAATCACTGTTGGAACTCAGAACTCAAACTACATGTCCTCTTAGGGATATAGAATGGTGATTCGGGAAGGTTGTGATAATGAACAACTTGTATTAGGAAGCCACAATATAAATGTCATTGTTCTTGTTGGGACATTAACTTACTTGAAGGTTGAGGTCTTAAATAATTGAAGTGGTATTTTAAATCGTATATAAATATATGATTATATTGGGTTGGCCAAAAAGTTCGTTCGGGTTTCACGTACCAGCTTACAAAAAACCCGAACGGACTTTTTGGCCAACCCAATATCTAATATAGAATTGTCGTGGATTTTTCATATTAAATATTTTGCTAATGCTTTGGTTTTAAAAAAATTACATGTCATGTTAAGTTGAGCCTAAATGATCAAGCAAAGTCTAGAGGACTCTCTGTATATCCTATTTACGGGGTTGAGATTGTGTATATTCCAAATAGAATTTTAGATTTCTTTCTTCTCTTAAAGAGATCAAGCACCATGGGGTAATTTATCCTTGACAGACTGGACTAAGCAAGATTTTCTGTTCCTCATATTTGGTGTTAACTGTTTGGCTGTCTTTGTATCCAACTTCTTAATTCTTTAAGCCCCTACTCTGCCTTGCCCCATTTTAAGAACTGGGTATGTGGCAGTCAACAAATGAGACACAAAATATGTTCCCTCTTAGGCTTGTGTTTTAAAAGAGCAAGATAGTCCAAATAAAAAGATACATATTAAAATACATATATAAAAACACATAGAATTTTTAAAAGTTGTGACTGCTATGCAGAACCTTAAATCAGGGAAAGAAGAAGGGATTGACTGTGTTTGGAGGTTGCTATTTTAGCTAGATTTGTAAGAGAAGATCTCAACTGGGATGATAATAAGTGAGCAAAGATTTTGCAGGAGGTGAGAGAGTCAGATGGAAGAGCAAGCACAGAAGTCCTGCCATAGCAACGTGCCAGGTAGGTTGAGGAAGGCAACTGGTGAATGAAGAGAGAGAAGCAGAGATGGTGTCAGATAACAAATGAAGGTAGATGAGAGATACAAATCACATGGAGCATGATTTGTAGGCACTGTGAGGACGTCCTTTGGTTTTTACTGAGGTGTAGGATTTTGAATAGAGGCGTAATATAATCTGATTTATACCTTTAACACTTTGGTCACAGTGTTGAAGGCATATCAAAGAAGATCAAGGGTGAATCCCAAGGGACCAATCAGGCTGCTATTGTAATAGTCCAAAAGATCATGGTGGTGGGTAGCAGTGCATATAGTGGGAAGTGATCTTATGGTAGATCTATTTTGAAGGTAGAGTGAATACATTTTGTTGAGGAATTACATAAGAGGTACTAAAGAAAGAAATGAGATTAGTTTGATGCCCAAGTTTTGGGGCCGGAGGAAGAAGAAGAATGGAAATGTCATTCCAGAGATGGGGCAGATTGGAAAGCAGGTTTGAGAAAGAAGAAAGAGTTTAATCTTGGCCATGTTAAGCCCGAGATGCCTACTAGACATCTTCATAGAAGTGTCAATGTAGGACTTGGTCATTGAAGAAATGAAGACCTTAGTGATGAGTTAAATGATTACCAGTAGCTATCATTTATTGAATTTGCACTATTTGGCAGGCACTGCTGTGTTTTATATACATGTTCTTATTTAATCCTCATAATAACCTTATTGCATTATTGTGACCATTTTACAGAGAAGAAGAAATAGAAACTTAGAGAGGTTTAGATGAATTGCTCAAGGATGCACAGTCAAGCCTATGATTGCTTTACTCCAATTGTGATTTTAGCTACTGTTTTATATTACCGAGGGGAGTGTGGGCAAGAGGCAGTAAAAGTGTCCCAGGTTGAAGGAAAAACATATGCAAAGTAGAGGGGCCAAAGGGAGCATGGCATCTTCTGGAGACGTTGCGAGCACAGGGAAGTAGTTGAATAATCAGCTTCTAATGAACTAATGCTTGTGTGGTACTTTACAGTTTTAGAACTCTTTTCTCATAGGCACACATACTAATCTCTGTGAGGGAGGGAAATGTTTTTATTATCTCTATTCAGTGAGTGGGGAAAGAGCCTTACAGAGCTAAGTTCACAAATTTAGTCAATTATGAACCAAAGTTTGACCTTGGGCTTCTTTATTTAAAAAAATAATTTTTACATTTCTAATTACTTAAAATCTTTTCAAGTACCCAGTTCGGAGGTGAGGAAATGTACATGGGAATACATACATTTTGATCTTGAAAAAGACATGGAAATTGGAAAAGAATTTCCGAGATAGAAATGAGTGATCTGGGACATCATGACAATAATAGCTGTCATTTTTAAGCACTGAGGATGTACCAGACAATGGACAAGGATCTTTACATTACTAAATTTAACCTCACAAGAATTAAAAAGGAGATTTTATTATCATCTCAGTTTTAGAGGTGAGGAAATTGAGGCTGAGAGAAACTGAAGCAACTCACTGGAGGTCATTATACAGCCAGGATGGAGCAAAATCCAGAAATGAACGAGACTGTCTGAAATCAGAGTTCAGACGCCTAACAGGTTGGTCAGGAGCCACTCTACCTGATCAGTACTATATTGTTTGTTTTTGTACATTCAAAGGTGAAATGAACGACACCGAGGCGGTTCTCATGAGTGTAACATTATTTTCTGAATTACAGCAAGGTATAGGATTTCGGTTCACCCGCCCTGAACGGTTTTCACTCTGGTTTTTTGCACACGCTTTTATCACAGCTTAAGACAGCAGATGGCTCTCTTGCGTTTTCTTTCACTTACCTCTATCTGTAAACAACTAAACAGCGTTTTGGGGAGGTAAAAGGAAAACGTAGAGATGAAGCTAAAAGACCTTGATTAGCCCAGGTGCTGCCCCCCACCCCATGCTCCCTTAAAACCAGAAACCACCTAAGATAGAAGCGTTTAAGGCTTGTGAAATTCACACTCTGAGTAGACGCCCCGGGACTGAGGAGTCCGCTGTTTCAGGCGCTGCGCCAAGCGTTGGAATAAATCAGGAGAGAGTATTTCTTGGTTCTCAAAAAGCTGAAAAGCTTCATGCTCCAATGTGGGTTACTAATGCCAGTGGAAGCCGTGAGGATTAATTTCCTTTCCGCCTTGGGTGGCTTGGGCTGGGCAGCGGAAAGCTGCTTCTAAGGGCAGAGAGTATCGGAGCCTCTCCAAGCCAGCAGCGCGCCCACGCTCAGGGGAACCTGCTTGCTCTCCGCGCGCCCTGGCTGTGGCCGGATCCTTGTCCGCGGTGCTGAACCGCAGCTGGGCGTTGAAGGGAGGGGTCCGAAGGAGACAAAAAACCGACCTTCCCTTGGATTATACAATCCAAGGAATTGGGGAGAACCCTGAATTGTAAGAAAATGCCCGGAAAGAAAAGAATTAACACAGCTATAATAAGAAGCAGCTTAATCTCACTCTGTTCAAATTATTATACTACACATGTATATCACGAGGATTAAAAAAAAAAGAAGCTAACTAGGTTATGTAATTTGGGGCAGTTGTACTAGATTGAAAAGGTCACTATACTTAACATTTTGCTTCTTTGAAAAACTCATTACTAGCTTTAGGTAAATATGTTTGCTTTAATTGTAAAGTCGTTCGGAAATTCCAATCTGTACTGTCTGAAATGTCCAGATAGCCACTCTTCAATAATGGAAGGTAGGAGTAGCTACTATTTCTGTTCAATACGACTTATTTCGGTGAATTTCTTAAAAGAAACACTTGAATAGCCTTTTATTAGATGTATCCATCTCTGCAAATGTCCTTCCCTTTTAAAGCAAGAGCATGGCTATACTAAATACACTTAGTAAACATGTAAGAACAAAGACATGTAAAAGAGAGAAAAAAAAAGGTAGACATGGAGCAAAATAGTTAACACACCCTTTTTTCTTTAGCTTTTCTATTTCATAGGAGATTAAGGATTGCAAATTCCTGGGAAAATTACTCATGAATATTCCTTTTAATAATCGTAGTTATTACATATATAGAGATTTCATGTATATAAAACATGGTAAGGTGGGGAAAATAAGCTTACAGAGTATGTTCTTTAATGTTAAATAGTATATACATTATTCTAAAACCAGTGATACCTGCATTGGACCCAAATCTACACACTCCTCTTAGATGAAATTCTCTTCCCCAAGAGAGGCTTATTGGTAAATACAATGAAAAACAGCTGAGCACTAATTGCTTCCTTGGAGAGACTGTGGATAAGTTCCCTAGAGCAGAAGGTGTCTAGCCTCCCTGTAATCAGCCCTTGTCTGAACTTCTTCCACTTGCCTGGTTGCAAGTCTCTGTAGTACTTTACTGCCTATTCCTGAGGCAAAGAGAAAGTGGGTGTTGGTTCAGAACTGCTCCCAGGGCTGCCTTCCGAGTGTGTCTCTCCTCTTTCCAGCTCTAAAGCGGTCACCAGAAAAGTGATTGTTACAAGTACCAATTATCAGATGAGTTTTCTTTCCTCCGTTCTTCACACTGGATTGCGAGAAGTGTAGTTTGTGCGTTTCTTTTCTTTACCTTCTTGGAATGATAAGCAAACAGTCTAAAGGGAAGAGGAAACGGTAAGAAGCCATAGGAGCAAAAGCTACTCATAGTTCTGTGGCTCGGAGTGTGTCCTAGGAACCAAGGATCTGTATTCATCCAAGCACGCATTGTTTCTCTCCCAACCTCCTTTTCTAGGGTGCTCTGCACTGGTTCCCCTCCTCCTGGACCTTCATGTTTTTGGTTATCCATGACAGAATGCTGCCAGGACACAGACAGGAAGTCAAGGAGAAGAGGCAGCAGCTGTTGTATTTGAATTTCAGACATAGTTCATATGCTTTGCTCCCTGGCTCCCTACCCAGGGACGCCAAAGACGGCAGCTCAAACTGGAGTGTCCCTCAGTCTGGCTGCTTTCTGTTGTCGCTGGAATACTGTGACACCCCGCCCGCCCTTAATATTCTGTGGTAGCTTCTTCAACATTCCGTTCCCGCTGCCGTTCTGCAGCAGCTACAGCTGCTGCCATCTCTTCCTCCAAGTGCTAGAGAGCAAATTTGGGAAGGGGGTCTTTCCGCACCACCTCTCCACGCCTTGTCCCTTTCCCTCCTCCCTCCTTCTTGCTCTGCTACAGTTTCAACACGACAAGCCTGCTTTTCCTGGGAGCAGAAGGGAGAGTCCAGCAAGTTTGGGTGGATTAGGTAGGGAGTGGAGGCGCCTCCCTCCTCGGGACACACTCTCCTCCCTCCCCCCCGCCCCCTCCTCCTTCCCGGGCTGGAGAGGCTCTGGTGCTGAAGGGATTAGCGGGGAGGGCGGAAACCACCTTGCGTTCCAACCACGGCTGAGAGTTTCTGTGGACCAGGAGGCACGTTAAGATCCAGAAGCCCTCGCTAAGCCTCGGAAGCCTCGGAGACCTGCGAGTTTCATCCAAGAAAAAGCGCACTGATAATTCCTTCAATTCCACCCGCTTTGGCTTAGCCTCTCAGCACCCCACCCCCCTGCCATCCGTTTTGGCTTTCTTTTACAGTATTACTAATATTTTTTAAAGTCCTTATTATATATATACCTTTTTCTTTCCTTCTGAAGACTGGCCTAGGAGGGGGACGGGAGGGGAGTGTAGCGGGCTGGGAACGAAGCGCTCTGATTTGAGATCTCCGGGGAGAAGATTGCGCTCTCCAGATGCTGATCTCCAAGGCACTTGACGATCACCGGCGGACTCCGAGAGCGGGCGGCAGCGGCGGCACGGGCCGGGGGGCCGCTCGAGTCCGGCTCTGAGTCCTGCCCAGCGCGCTCTGGGCGGACCGACGCGCGGGACCCGGCCGGCACCTGCCCTCCATCCCTTGCCCGGGAAGAAGGCAGCCGGCTCGACCTCCCGCCCGGGAGGCGGGCCGGGCAGGAAGGCGGCGCGAGCGGCGGCGCCCGCGGCCCCGGCCCCGGCCCCAGTCCCGGCTCCGACGCGGCGGCGGCGGCGGGCACGACCTCGGGCTCCCGGCGTTCGCCCCGCCGCGCCCCGGGCGCATTTGCGGGCCCGGCCCCGCGCTGCGCGGAGAGGGCGATGGGTCCCAGGCGGGACTGAGCGCTCCCAGCCCCCGGCCCCGGCCCTCCGGCCTGCCCTCCTCGCCGGCCCTTCCCGCTCTGTGTCCCCAGCTCCCTCCCCTCGGCCCCGCCCTCCTCCGGACCCGGTCCCGGGGCCACCATGGCCGCGGCCATCGCCAGCGGCTTGATCCGCCAGAAGCGGCAGGCGCGGGAGCAGCACTGGGACCGGCCGTCCGCCGGCAGGAGGCGGAGCAGTCCCAGCAGGAACCGCGGGCTCTGCAACGGCAACCTGGTGGACATCTTCTCCAAAGTGCGCATCTTCGGCCGCAAGAAGCGCAGGTTGCGGCGCCAAGGTCTGTGCGGGTCCCGGTTGGGAGGCGCGCCCTCGGATCTATCCCCTGTCCCCGCCTGCGTGGGGCCTTTTCGGGCTCCCCTGCCTCCCTCCGTCTCTCACCCCCCCCTCCCCCAACACAAGTCTCGCTCCCGAGCGCTCCGAGCGCCTGCCGCCCTCGGGAGCTGGGCATCTGCTCCCAGGCAACCTGTAGCCACTGAAAACTCGAGCCGCCAGGCGCCGGCAGGTTGGCCCGCTCTCGCCGCTGCCTCTCGCCCTCCGAGTCCGACGCGGGCCGGCTCCCAGGGAAAACCTCTTTCTGCCCTGAGGGTCTTGGCTCCCCTCGGGGTCGCGCCGGCTGCTTCCAGCCCGGTTGGAGATGCCGGGAATTTCTGGGTCTGGCCTCCCGGGTCTCTTGGAGCCCCCTCGGCTCCCGGACCTTGGCGGAGGGGCTGGTCCCCGCCTTGCGCTCAGCAGGGGCTGGGGTAAGAGAAGCGAGCCGAGGGTGTGTTGGAGCTGAGAGCCAGTTCAGGAGATTTACTGGAAGGCTGCTTCGCGGGCAGCACGGGTCACTCTGAAGCCCTTGGGTCGCATCTTGGGATGAGGAGAGGGGCGCAGAGGGCGGAGAACGAGTCCCCATTGGGGGTTTGGCAGAAGTCCCTTCTACGTGGTAGTTTCGATTCAAGGACTCGCGAATTACGTGAGGCCAAAGAAGCAGTTACTACATACGGATGACTCTAATAGTTGCCTTACTATACATATTTTTTGAGACATAGCTAATGCCCAGCTTGACCTTCTGTTGCTGCCTTTAAAATGCCAGGGTCTGAGAAGGCGACTCACTCCTGAGCTGGAGCCCAGCGCCTTTTGTTCCTTTCCGTTCCTCTCCACATCCAGTTGCTAGGGGTGGTTGTTTGGAGAGCATGTGGAGTGTTTTGTGGGAGAAATGGGGATTGCTTGCTTTTCATTACTAAGTGGGCCCGGCAGGAAACACTGAAGAAATATATTTACGTTAATAGGAGTATATGTTTGCCCAGCACATTGTATTCCTGGTGCCCAGCTGTATTTATTTTAAGTTCCCTGTTGTTCCAAAGATGTGTGAGAGAAGCATATGCTGTACGTGTGTATCTATGTGAATGTGTGTATGTGTGTGTGTCCCCCACACAATTGCAGATTTACGACCGAAAGTTTCAATGCTTCTTTAAACAAAGACTAGAACTAATTTTTTTTTTAATCGCTCATTGTCACAGTTAGAACTTGCAGTTACTTGCTCTTAGAATCTAGCTTAGAAGGCAAACATCTGAGGAAAATCAGAATGGCATTTTTAAGGTAGATAAATTATATAGCTATAAAAGAAGGAACTTCATGATGAAGACTTCGGGGACAATATTTTCAGACCAGTGTAGAAGCTATTAAGAAAAATGGACTTTAATTTTACACTTTAGCCTAGAGGATGATCCAGCAAACCTTGGTATTATAAGACCAACTCAACTGTTTTAAACATCGTTGACACATGGAGGGTCACATTATCATGACTTAACATATTTGCTTCTCCCCTAATTTCATCTGATTATCTTTTAGAACACAGTTTTCACCAGGTAGAGCTCCAGTGTTGCCATCTATTTGAAGTAAAGAAACATATTTTTTTCTAGATAGGACTGTTTAATATAAATGATGATTAAAACTTAGTGCATATTCTTTAAATATAAACCAGTAGATTATTTTCTAAATATGAACAATAAATGTTCTGTGTCATATCGGGTGATGGAGGAGGGTTTGCTTTACACTTGCGAATTTTAAGATGGGGATGAATTTTAACTTTTTACCAGATGAAGAAAGGCATCTGAGCTCTCTGATAGTCTATTTCAACATTTGCAACCCTGACTGTTCTCTTGACATTCATGAGTTTGCGGTGATATATTTGAAGTCACTTCTGCTACCTTATTTTTGGTGGGAGAATGGAAAAGAAGATAAGCCAGAGGAAATCTCATCAAAACCTTTCCTTTTATCCTTCTCATATATCTTATATATCAAGAAATATATTCTTTAGTGAAGAGAAATATAGATATATCTCTTGAGTATCAGAAAGGAATTATTAATTTAAGCCAAAGAAATTCTAAAACTATGTTATGTAAATCATATATTGATATATAATTACATGATTTCACAATATATTATTAAATATAACTATACATAATTATTTTATTATTTAATTAAATATTCTTTTAGGAAACATTTTTTAAGCATAAGCATATTTTCCTTTTCCTCCTATACTCACTCTTTGCATAAGAACTGACCCCAGGAAATTTTAAAAGTCTGATTTGTTAATTTCAAGATATAACTTTTAGGTATGACAATTCCATATATCTTTGTATTTGAAAATTATTAATTTGACAAATAGTTATTGAATCTTTGTAATATGTCAGGTCCTGTTCCAGGTATTATATGTGGAGTGTTGAAAAGAACAGACGAATCTCCCTCCATCATGGAGCTTACAGACATGGGGTAGAAAGTCACTGCATATGGCAAGGAACAAATTAATATGAATTACAAAAGTCAAAGTCCCAAAAAGCACATAAAGGGCTGAGGTAGAGAACCACGGGGGTGGGGGGGTGAGGGTGGGTAGGAAGAGGGACCTAATTAGATCAAGTAGGCAGGGTGGCCACACCAAGAGCTACAGGTTGAATGCTGACATCTGAGAAGGATGCAGAGGTTTGACGAACAATGTGTGTGAAGCCCCTGAGGTGGGAATAACCTTAGCCTGTTGGGAGAAACAAGGGAGGTGTAGAAACTTTAAGTACACTGTCATTTTATATTATGTCTATGTTGTCTGCAGTTTGCATTTTGACAAGGAAATACAAATATATTTGACATGTTTGCCAACAAAATAAGGAATAGCTCGATATTTTGTCTTTTGGGAAAGAGTAGTATACATTTCTTAAATGTAGGGATTTTTTCTTTTTAATCCTCCTTTAAGTAGTAATTTAATATAAAGAGTATGACATATTTATTTATCCCTTTTGGTCAAACCTTACCCCCCAACTCTGACCACCTCCTACCCCCATAAAAGGATGGCTTTTGTATCTGTAAAGGACAGAAATTTGCAAGATGGCTTAGTGGTCGTGGTGAGCATCACATTTTATCTTACCTTTCCAGATTCATCTTCCTCTACTCTTCCTCTAACTCCTTAGACTCCAAACATCATTCAAAGTTCAACCAGGGACTTCCCTGGCAGTCCAATAGTTAAGACTTCGCCTTCCAATGCAGGGGGTGCGGGTTCGATCCCTGGTGGGGGAGCTAAGATCCCACATGCCTCACAGCCAAAAAAACCAAAACATAAAACAGAAGCAATATTGTAACAAATTCAATAAAGACTTTAAAAATGGTCCACATGAGAAAAAAATCTTTAAAATATAAAATAAAAGACTTGGTCTTTAAAAAGCAAAACCAAAAACCCCCACAAAATTCAACCACATGGTTTCAAATCCCTGTGCTTTTGTTTGTGCTTCACTCCGTGTATAGATTCTTCTTTCTTCTCTCTTCACCTGTTGAAATTATCCCCATTTCTTGAAGCTTGAAAAAAAGTGCCAACTCCTCTGAGAAGTCTTCCCTCATTGCAGAGAAGTAAAAATAATTCTCCATTTTATACCTCATGATTGTTGTTTATGCCCAATAATAATTAATTCGCACACATATTCAGTAGATTGTAGTTGGGAGCAGCGTCTCTGTTTTCTGCACTCATAGGCTCTCAAATCTTGACAGAGTGTCTGCCATGCCCTGGGTACTTGTCACTGCCCTCAGATTGAAGTGAAATAAGGAATGTCAACATCTCCAAAGCTGAAAAAGTGTCTCTGAACCAAAGTGCTCTAACTAGATCATTTTAGAAGTAAATATACTTTTCATAATTTTATATCTTTTTTACTTTCCCTAAATATACACAATATAATCTATCCCTTTTTTCAGGGATTGGAATGTGACTACATATTTGTGAGTTACTCTCAAGAATGCAAGAATATAACCAACCTCACTCAAAGGCTTAATGTATGAAAATAGATACTTAGAATATCTGTTAATTTAACTAAAGAAATAAGAAGGTACAAGGAAACCAAAAATTTGCAAACAGTTTTATTATTTGGAATCTCAACAAGAAAAAAAGAAAACTGAAATAGAACCTACGTGCAATGACGTATATGAACATTTTATCCTAAAAGTGTTGCATTTTTGTTATTAGCTTTTAAACCAAACAAGATCTTTCATTTTTATAGGATAATAACCTTTCAAAATCTTTGGTATAGCTAATGCAATTGTGTTTTGAAATCTATTCTTTTTTTGGCTACTGTCATAGGAGCCATGGTATCATGTGTCATGTATGTTTACTCAATAGTTTTGTGGGTTTCTTACTGACACATTTACTTAGAATAAATTACAGATGTCATAAGAAACAAGGACTGAAAAATGAGCTACGTAAAAATTGTTTTCAACTTACTCTTTTGTATAAAAGGCAGAAATATATATATATGCCTATATATATTTATTTTGTTCCTCTGTGATAATGAAACTCATCAGCTATCCTAATAAAAGAGAAGTGGTCTTCCTTCTTACAAGGTACTATTTAAGGAAAGCCATGCTCAACATGCATGCAACATCAACAGCCAAGAGTTATCAAAAGTCCACCATTCTTGTGCTACTGCTTCTGAGCCATCACCATTGAAAATGCAAAGACTGCCTGCTTATTTGGGCTCTTTAGGTCAAAATAAAACAAGAGGGTATTTTTCTCCCAAAAGATCATCTTCCTTTTCTTTTCAGAAGTGTATTTTTTTTTTACTTTTTTAGGGTCATGTCTGTGGGAGTCTTCCTACCTATCTTTTGATAATACCTGTTGCTAACTTTTTGATAATCAGAGTTTTATTATTTGTTAGGTTTATTAAGGCAAGACAAAACTATAGTTTTTCTAATCTGAACTGTCTCATTTTTTTAACAAGGGCTATTTTGTCAAATGTAGGGTTTCTAAGTAAGAGATACTATGGGCATATTACTGACTTGGTACATAAAACAATTTTAAAGATTTTTTAAAAAGCATTGACCTTGCTTCCTTATATATTTTTTCTGTGGCTTAATTGTTATGATTTCAAACATTCTGCATTTGCTATAGGCTTCTGAAAAAGGATAATACCACTATGGTGCAATAAATTAAGTGGTGGATATGAAAAGTGTAAGATAGCATAGTAGGTCAGGTAAGATGCAAGTAAGGTTAAGTAAGATGGTTTGCTTTGGGTTAAGTTAGATTCATTGATTGAGATGAGTTTACATATATTGAGAAAATGGTCAGTACTATTAACTGGTGAAGAAATCCTTTGACATTTCTTTATATAAGATTTCGGAAGCAACAATTCCTCTCAGACCCCCCACTAGGTTACTGTTATCAGTTACAGATTTCACTTTATATTTCAAATTACTATAATTATTAGTACAACTCTTCTACATTTACCTCCCAAATTCTGTTTGTCTGTTAATAATTTTAGTCTATATAATGTTACTATAAGAAAATTATTTTAAAATAGACAGAAACCTCCGCTCTCTTCAATGTAAAATGATATCTTCTAAATTTTATTTACTAATTTAAAAATAATGGCAGAAATTGAAAGGGAAAGGTAGATGAAGTATTTTTCAATCTGATTTATCACTTAGTTCCAAAATCTAGGTTTCTTTCTAGGTGTATATTAATTCCTCTCCAAATGGTGAGAAATTTTAGCCACAAAGGGCTATGATATTTAGATAATACAAATTGTGTGTGATGTTTTAAATATTGTCATTTTGGCACTCAAGGGCTAAAAACAAACAAAAAAACCAACCAAAAACCAAAAACATAATGGTAAACTCAAGCATATAAGAGACCGTTTTAGGGGGGTTGATGCAATTTAAAGTCAACTGCACTGTGTTGACATGAACAGAAAACTAATTTAGTAATTTTATCTATAATGATTCCAGCATTCATTTTAAGAAATTACTATAATTTAGTAGTTTTATCTAATAATGAATATATCACCATTCACTGTTTCCTGGGGGTGAAGGCTAGCAGTACGGCATGGTAGTAGGAATCTAGCCATCTTTTATAGAAACCATTTTATGATAGTTACCACTTTGTCATTCAGGAAAGAAAAGGTTATTTTCATAAAGCTGTATTGTGTGAAATATTTTTTGTGGAATATGTTTCACCCTGTGCTTTTATAGTTCTTTGGTATCAGGTTTAATAGGGACGCATATGGTATGATGATGGGGGACAGCCACTTAAAAGTCAGTGTCTCACCAGTGCCTGGCATATAGATAACACTCCACAGCATTTACTGAATGAATGAAAGATCCTGTATTTCTCAGGATTTACAAGTAACAGCATAGAGTGGCAGTTGAGATCAGTGTGCACATGGCAACGGCTATAATTGACTCAGGCACTGTGCTCTTGAGTTCTGTTTCATCCTCACAGCAAGCTTATGTAGTAGGTATGCTACATTATGCATTAATTGATGATACACTAAAATATTACCCATCTATCCATTTTATAAATAAGGTATCTAAAAACCAAAGAAAAGAATGAGTAAATTGTCCAAGTTTACATAACATTAAAGAGTGGAGCTGGTTTTAAAAGCCAGGTTCCAGGCTGACTCCAGGGTCCCTACTCTTAACCAGTGCCAATTCTCAATTGCCACATATTTTATTTCATTTCTTCAATTAGTTGAGATTCATCACCATTTCATAGCAAAGGAAACTAACACTCAAAAAATGTGAGTTTTGCCAAAAGATTGATAAATCTTTATCACTCGTAGCGAGTGATAAAACCGGAATTCAAAAGCAAATTGGTCCTTCAGTCCTCTATTCTTCTCACTACTTTACACTCTCAATTCTTCATGACATCAACATTAATGGAAAACACATTATTTCAAGGCACATAGTAGATGCTCACCATATATATCTGTTGATTGGATGCATGTAATAATGTGTTATTTACTCTTTAAAATTGAGGGTGTAGGAAAGTTTGCCTGGAATTAGAGACTTATTTGTGGGATTTGGGGAAAGAGACAGTAAATAAATAAATGCTGTATTTTACCAAGCCATTTTTGACATAGGAATGTAGCTTTGGTTTTCCAACAAGTGTTTGGAAGTGACACATGTTTGATGTTATCTTCCTAATGAATTGCAGCATTGACCTGAAATTCTGAAAAGGATTAATTTGGAGGGCTTTCATGAGCATGTAGTGACTTCCATGATAGGTCTTTCATTAATTTTCTTAGATTATATATTTTCAACATTTCTTATTTCTGTTAGGAAGCCTTGTTGTTACATTCCTTATTGGCTTTATTGTACATGATAAACTGAAGCAAACCAACAAGGTTATGGAGTCACAAATCAATCATAAAAAATATAGATGGCTAGAAATCTTGTAATGTATGTTTTATGCTGCTTTTGAGTTAACACATTGGTTCACAGTCCTTTTCCAATGAGTTCTTAGATCTTATTCTTAATACCAATACCAGAAAAATGTAATGTAGTCAAGACTAAGTTGTTTTTAAATTGTATTATGTACTTTATAGAGATTGCACATGGATGAATGTTTATTTCTGGGGCAGGCTTACAAATCTAGTTATGTGTTATTTAGATATTTTATTGGCTTATCTGACTCTTCTTTTCTTCTTACTTTGCTTACGTGGTAAAACTAACTGGTTAATCCAACTGCCCACCTACTTTGTGCCTCTACCTACACAGCTGATTTTGCCTGAAGAAAAACACACATATGCATGGCTTGGTTCTACTTTAAATCCATAGTCAGTAACATCAAGTGGGCCCTTGGTACATTTTTTAAAAATCTATTTCCGCTTAAATAGATTATATTTCTTATCTTATTTCTCTTCAGACATCTATACCTCCTCCCCCATCCCCACTGTCAACTATGTTCTTCTGTTTTTCTGAGAAAACAGAAATTATCAAAAATAAATTTCCATATACTCCACAACTGCTTTTTACAAACCTACCTGCAGATCTATCCACTTTCCCCTTTTCCCTACTGAACTTGGGAATGAACTCTTAGTGCTCCTATTTAAGGTCAAGACCTCTACAAATTGAGGAACAGATCGTTTCCCCTACTCAGGGACATCAATCCAATATTTCCCTTTCTCTTCTGCATCATATAATTTCTGTATCCTGCTGTATTATTCTCATCAGCATATAAATCTGCCGTAATATAGCTCATCTTAAAAGTTAATCTCCTCTTGATTATGCATTCCTCTCTTGTTATTAAACCAATTATCTTTTATTGGCAAAACTTCTTGAAAAAGAAATCTCCAGTTTCCCTCCTCCCACTCTGTCTTGAACCCTTTCTAATCAGGTTTCTGTCCCCACCAATAAGCTGCTCTTGTCAAGGTCACCAAGGACCTGCAAGTGGTCAAATTCAAGGGTTTCTTCTCAGTCCTTATCCTACTGGTACAGCATTTGGAATTCAACTGACACAATAAATTTGTATTTTTCACTATAATGTGGGTAAAGTTAGCATCAAAATACTTTTAACATGCCATTTACACCACTAAAGCCATTCATGTGATCTTTTCATAGTTATGGCATATTTGGATTTCTAAATATGTTAATGGGTTAACTATTGCCATCATGCCCCGTGATGGCCTGCCAGACACTGTAGGTACTCAGTTGGTCCTCAGGCACTACTAGAAGGCAATGGTGTTTTCTTACTTGGGAGAAGATCCTTTTCATCACATGCATTTGTATTGGGCCTGAGTGACTTGCCTCTACAAAATATAGAGAAGAATTTGAATGGTCTTTCTAAGAGTTAGTTAGTTTTTAAAATTTTTGTCTTTATTGTCAAATATAGGTTTGTGACTAGGTAATCACTCTTTTTTCAAACTCTTTCATTGCTATCATAGTCAATAATAATTAGCAAACTAAAATCACTCAACATCACTCAAATTCAAGCACTGTACAGAAAGAAGCAGTCCTAAATGTAAGAGAGCTATTTAACAAAATTTATTTTCTGTATGTGGAATGTTTTCACTGATAATATTTGATTTCAAGTAATGCTAATATGTTCTCTTATGTATCTCTCTATTAAAAATAGATACATAATTATTAGCTCTGGTGACAAAGTTAAGGTAACTTTTTACATTTGCATTTTTGAATTTTTAAAATATCCTGTTAGAGTGACAGAGGACATCTAAGGTATGGGAAATGGTGAAGTTTTGGCAATTAGAGTTTAGGAATAATTTTATAGACAGAGTTCTATTATCTCTTGTTGTTAGTTTCTCCAGGGGGATATGTAACTACTGAGTTCAGTGGCTACTACATGAATATGTTATCTTTTCACAGGGAAATCTTGAATGTTTGATGGACAGTTGTTTTCTCCAGAATCTAACAATTCTCTCCATTTTGAAAGGGTCTTGAAAATAGTCAGAATCTCATTGCCTGATGTCTTTTTATTCTACCACATGCCTCATTGTAGCTCTTTAAATTTCTGTAAATAATTCCTGCCTAGCCTGAGTTACATTATGCCCTTTAAATATTTGTTCACGGCTTTTTATCCTCCTTACCATTTGGCCAGCTTACAATTGTTTAACTCTATTAATGTTTCTGCATAAGTAAATGCCACCAGCACCTTAATCATTTCTGTGGCTTCGATTGTTCAATAATTACCTCATCCTTATTCTGGCAAATGAGATCACTGCTGTTTTCATGCTGAGGCCAACCTTGCCGTAGGGAAGACTGAACACATCTGCCGTAGAGAAGACCTTCTCTCTGGGGGTGGGGTTGGACTTGAATGGAGGGGTGCAGAGATTGGACAAATCTATGCAATACAGAAGGATCTGTCTTGGCTTCATGCCTGACACATTAAAGGAGACTGTAGGGAAAGTAATCAAACATCTTCACTGAACCTGCTAGAATGAGAGGCATTGTATATCTTATCTCTTCTTCCAATCGCAGGAAATAGGGAGCATTATTTTTATTTTCACGGATGAGAGAAAGTGAAGTAATTTTGCCACAGACTCGTACTTGGCAGAAGTAGTATTTGCATGCTGATCTGACTGATACAGGGTCAACATTTTTAGAATGAACTCAGTGGATCTTAAATAATAATAGAATTCAGCATTATATTCCAGTATCTTTCTGGATCCATCCCTGGGATGGGCTAGACTGTCAACCACAGTGTTTGCCCCTACTCATTCTTACTGGTTTTATGTGTTCTCTCCTGGGTGCTCCAGCAGCCGCTGTGACCAGCGACGTTCCACACAGGATAACACCCTCACTCAGAAGCGTGTCCCCAGCTCTGTCTCCACTTTTCCATTTCTCTCCAATGCTTGGGACAACGGGCGCTAAGCTGTAATGGGTTCATTCCATAATCTCTTAGACTTTCCTTTTGGAGTAAGCTATCCCAGATGGTGTGGCAATGATGAAGTTTTCCTGTAAGGTTTGGAGTATTTTATGTATGTCAGACTTTTATATTTTTCATCCCAAGGCCTTTGCATTTTGGAAAGTTGTAAAAGTAATAAAAGTTGCTGAAGTGTCAAGAATATGCAGTTAATAAGCACAGGTTTCCTCTTCCCCTGCTACTGCTGCTGAGCTGATGCAATTTTTATCATTAGAAGTGTCCCTGGTATCCAGATATTCCCATGACTGTCATCATTTTACTGTCTGGATGGTTCATTGTTGTAGGGTCAAGTGAAACTGAGACTTATTGTACAAGAATAAGCACTTTTTGGCAACATCTACACTAACATCTCAGCCTAGAGGTAAACTTTTCATATCTGCATGGGTTTTTCTTTTGCCCTGAGATATTAGCAGCCAGGGATTATTTCAACAATCTCCCTCAGTTCATGAATTATAAATATTCCTATTTGTTCACTTTTTCAAAAGGAAACACAGCACCTTGCAATATGTCATCATAGTTGGCTGGCATCATACCGCTGTGACTTTTTTTCTTTTACCCCCTACACAATGCCCTTTGTTGTCTTCTGAGGTAGGCCCATAGATTTTTTTCTTAAAAAGTGAACGCAAGGAAATCCCCCAGATCTCCCCTGCACTGCCTCTCTCATTCACTCCCATCACTATTTTTACCACCACCAGTATACAGCCCTAAGCTCCTCTCATCACACCCCTCTCCATGGTGTGGTAGGTAATGGGGAGAGTGTGGTGGGCTCAGACACTGGGGCCTCAGAGCCTCACTCTGCCTCTTTCTGGCTGAGCAAACTCTACTGATATGCAGAGACTTCTATGCAAGGAGCAGGCCAGGCAAGGTGATTTGGAAGAATACCTTTTTTGAAAAATTTTTGTTGGTTTACAATGTTATGTTAGTTTCAGGTGTCTAGCAAAGTGAATCAGTTATGCATATACATATATCCACTCTTTTTTTTTTCTTAGATTCTTTTCCCATATAGGTCATTACAGAGTATTGAGTAGAGTTCCCTGTGCTATACAGCAGGTTCTTATTAGTTATCTACTTTATATGTAGTAGTGTGTATATGTCAATCCCAATCCCCCAATTTATCCCTCCCCCACTTTCCCCCGGTAACCATAAGTCTGTTTTCTATATCTGTGACTCTACTTCTGTTTTGTAAATAAGGTCATTTGTACCCTTTTTTTTTTAGATTCCACATATAAGCGATACCGTATATTTGTCTTTCTGTGTCTGACTTACTTCACTCAGTATGACAATCTCTAGGTCCATCCATGTTGCTGCAAATGGCATTCATTATTTCACTCTTTTTATGGCTGAGTAATATTCCATTGTATATATGTATCACATCTTCTTTATCCATCCCTCTGATGGACATTTAGGTTGCTTCCACGTCCTGGCTATTGTAAATAGTGCTGCACTGACCATCGGGGTGCGTGAATACCTTTTTTTTAAATTAAAAAAAAAATTACATATACATGTATCTATTCTTTTCCAAATTCTTTTCCCATTTAGGTTATTACAGAATATTGAGCAGAGTTCCCTGTGCTATACAGTAAGTCCTTGTTGGTTATCTATTTTAAATATAGCAGTGAGTACATGTCAATCCCAAACTCCCAATAGTAGGCCTTAGAAAACCAAGACAGAGCTATGTTCCTTTGCCACAGGGATATATTTACATTAAAAGGCCATCTACAGAGCAGAATTGTCCTCTCAGTGGTCTGTTCTCAGTGTCTGTCTTCCTGCCCCAGAATCCCAGCCCCTCACACTTCCCCACCCCATGTGCTTTCTCAATTGCTTTGGCCCCATGTTTCCTGTTCACTAAATATAGCCTGAAGATAATTGGTTAATTATCCATGTATCTTATATTTATTTTGCCTCTTATAATCCAAACATTTACAATCTTATCTGTTGTTCGAGTTTGAGACGGTTGCAGATACGCCCCCTACCTTCCTCCTTTTCTCTTTCTGTTTGATTGTGAGAGAAAATATGTTGTGTGTATGTGTGTGTCTGTGTGTAAATAAAAGGTTAACACGAAGCATGCTATGTGATGCAGATATCACGTGAGGCATAAAAACAAAGTAAGTACTAAGTATGTTCAATTCTAAATTTATATATATACATATATATATATACACACACACACACATACACTTAAAATTGATGTGCTCATACTTGTGACTATTAAGACAGAAAATTTAAAAGAAGCCTACGCAGGTCCCTACTGAAAGTCAGCTTAATGCCTCCCAGTACTTCTAGAACTCAATTTTTTCAGACATCTTTTTCTGTTTTTCCTTAACAAACCTAATTATATTTTTCTGGGGTTGACATTTGCCCAGAATTTTTCTTTTAATTTAGAGCTTTGATAGATAAAACCCAGTCACACTAGGTACTAAGCCAAAACTGATTTGAGAAGAATGAAGTTTCAATGAGGATATAGGGAAACAGTGACAAGCTTGGAAGGAAAAAGGTGTAACTAAATTCACACACACACACGCACACACACACACACACACACACCCCACAACCATGATCTGCAACTTAAATATTGAACACGTTCATCCAGAGCAGCATACCATGTCCCTAAATAGCAACTAGAACGCTTTACAGAGAATGAGAAAGACAAGACAAAACAGAAAACGGGAAAAAGTAATCTACATGGTAACATTGGATGGACTAGAGAAAATAAGACCATTGGATGGTAACCACTTGAAATTGATGGCAGCAGCAAGCTTTCTTTGGAGGAGAGGGAGAAACACTAAATCAGTGAAGTTCTCAATTTTAAGAAGTTGAATTAGTCAAACATAGGACTAAAGCTATTGGATTTGTATCAAAAGTGCTGGTTTTGAAAGTAGGTTAGACTAATGCATTTCTGATTAGCAATCAGCCAGTGAAACTTCAAGATTCTCAAAAACCATGACAGAGTGGAAGAGAAAGAAAACATTCTTTGGTAAAAATCTCAGTAAATAGTAATTTTCCTAGTGAAGAAAATAATTATAAGTCAAGAAGATTCCTTTGTTCTTCAGGGAGCTGGTTATTCTGTGGTTATTGGCACTTGTATCCAAGGTGATTCCATTTAAAGAGTGCATTCTACATGAGATGTTTGATTAAACATACTGGTTTAATAGCTGCTGTATCAATATTGGCTGCAAGCATCTTGTTTCATGCATATCCTACTATTGGATTTCAAGTTGCAGCTAAGAAACTACATAATAAAAAATGGAATTTGTAATACTTGTCTGTTGGGTTTATTCTTAAGAAATATATGAACCCTATTAATTCAAATACATCTGTACACCATAAAGAAAGCCTTAAATTTAAACAATTACCATCAGGAAGCTAAAAATGAGGACAGAACAGAAAGAAGAGATTAAAGAGAGTGAGAGAGAGAGAAAGCCCTCTAAATGTAGAAGTTTCAGTCAGCAAGCAGAATCCTTAAGGTTGAGACTTTGTACTATCTCACAGGTATTCTGCTGGCAGAGTGGCTATAAGTGTCTGGCTCTTTTTAAGCATTTGTTGCCTTGGGTAATTTAAGGGTGTTGCTAAACTGATAAACCTGAGATACTCCTATTGTTGCACGTCTAATAAATATAAGGCAAGCAATACCTTAGCTCATCAAACTTTACCATTATCTACATTGAAACTCATAAACAGTCTTCAAAGTAGACAACATCATGCCTAATTTTAAGGGAAACAATGGAAACTTACGGATATTAGTAATTTTTCCTGGGTGATATAGTCTATACTATAGGAGTAGTAGGATTGAAACCCTGTATTTTTGGATTTCTACTGTGAGGGCTGCTCCTTTATCATACAGCTGCCTTCTCCCCTGAAGTTTCTTCATAATGAATAAGAAAAATGTACAGAGAACCTTCTTCACAACTAGGGAACAACTGCAAGTTTTGAGAACATTCTTCCTAGCCAGGGTTGGAAGTTACCCATTGGGAAGTCGGAGGGAGATGCTAAGAATTGTGGCTTTAGTTCATCTTCTCCCATCTCTTCTTTCTCTTACATGCTTCTATTTAATTATGGGCAATTCCACTCCACTTTTTTTTCCAGACAGATTTTCTTCACTTTTATTGCTTCATGAATTTTGCAAGACTGTAAAATCCAAGAGACAATCCAACAGAATGAGTGTTCTTCCCCAACTTTTGGGAAACACCATGATTCTTCTTTTTGTCCATCTTAAGCTTTTGTTTTTCAAAAACACATTTGTTTTTCTATTGATTAGAAAATCCTCTCCGTATTTCTCATGTAATACTACAGAAGAAGGCATTAAAAATCCCTAGAGTGAAACACTTCCAAAGGCTTATTTAATGACCTTTAGATTGAAGATGATATGTATGTCATCTAATTCAATTCATAAATTTTATAGCAGTTTTTACATTCAAAATGGTATCTCAATTTTAAAATAAGGGTTTTTTTTAACATCTTTATTGGAGTATAATTGCTTTACAATGGTGTTAGTTTCTGCTTTATAACAAAGTGAATCAGTTATACATATACATATGTCCCCATATCTCTTCCCTCTTGCACCTCCCTCCCTAAAATAAGTATTTTATGGAAGTATAACATGCACATTGAAAAGTGCACAAATCACATGCAACTTAATGAATTTTCACAAAGTGAATACTCTTGTGTAAAGATCACTTGGATCAAGAAAAAAGCAATGCTCCAGAAATCCCATCCATACGCCTTTCCAATCAGTAAACCCTAAATATAGGCAGTATCTTGACTTCTAACACAATATATTAGTTTTCACTGTTTCAAAACTTTATAAAAATATACAGCATGTGCTTTTTGTGTCTGCCTTCTTTTACTTCACATTACGTTTGAAAATTTATAAATATTATCTCTGGGAGTCGTTTATAACATCGGTAGCAATGTCTCCCTTTATCCTGTTATTGATAATTTGTGTCTTTTTTCTCAAATACATACGACTTGTACATACAAAATACCCATTTTGTTGACATGTATTATATTTTATTAGTCTTTTTAAAAAAAGACACTTAGGGATTAGTTGATATTTTCTATTGTATCTTTTTTGTTTCATTAACTTCTGTTCTTAACCTTATTTCCTTCTATTTTCTATAGATTAAATTTGCTGTTTTAACTTCTTGAGAGTATAAATGATAAGTTCATTAAGGCTTTAAGGTATTTAAACATACATATAAGATTATAAATTTGTCTGTAAACATGGACCTGTAAGCATTTACCTTTAGCTGTATTGCACAAGTTGTGCTGTGTTATATTTTAATTTTCCTTTTAGTAAAATATTTTCTAACTCCTATTGTGATTTCTTCTTTTACTCATGATTATTTAGAAGTGCTTGTTTAATTTTCAAACATTTAGGGATTGTCTAGTATTTTATAAAAGTGAATCACTAAATTTCTAGGTTAAAGCCACTGTAATCAGAGAACAAATGAAATACTCAGATTGAAAACAAAATGTTTATATTTTTTCAGGTGGCAAGTAGAACGTTTTCTCTGTATCAATTACGTCATTTGGTTAATTATGTAGTTCAAAGTTTTTCTTTTAACAATTGATTTTTTTCTCCACTTTTGTCAGTTACAGAGGCAACTATATAAAAAATCTCCCATATGAGTGTAGATTTTTCTGTGTTTCCTCTAGACCTGTCAGTTTTTGCCTTTTTTCTTTATAGGTTAATATAAAATTATTATATCTTACTGATAGATATTACCATTTTATTATAACATCTTGTTTTTTTGCTTTAATGTTTATTTTGTTTGCTGTTAGCATAACTACACCAGCTTTCTTTGGTTTAGTATTTGCATGGTGATTATTTTTCATACTTTTAACTTTTCTATATACTTATACTTAATCTTGATATCTTATAAACATAAGTTTATTTTGTTTTACTTTAGTTTTTGTTTTAAATACACTCAGTCTCTGACTTTTAATGGGAATATTCAGTATATTTACATTTAATGAAATTGCTGATATAGTTGAGTTTAATTACACCATCTTAACATTTGCTTTTTTACAAATATTTATTTATTTTGGTTGTGCCAGGTCTTAGTGGCAGCAGGGGGGCTCCTTAGTTGCGGCTCCAGGATTCCTTAGTTTTGGCTCCCTGGCTCCTTAGTTGTGGAACACAGGCTCTTTAGTTGAGGCACACAGGCTCTTTAGTTGCAGCATGTGAACTCTTAGTTGTGGCATGCATGGGATCTAGTTCCCTGACCAGGGATCGAACCCAGGCCCCCTGCATTGGGAGTGCAGAGTCTTATCCACTGTGCCACCAGGGAAGTCCCATCATTTGTTTTCTCTTTGTCCAACCTATTCTATATTCTTTTTGTTGTTGTTTTCTTGTATTCTTTTAATGTGTCAGGAATAGTTTCTATTCTGTTTTCCACCATTATTAGCCTGAGGTTTATATATCCATTATAAATATTTTAGTGATTGCCCTGGATATTATCACATTTAATATTGACTTAATAGAGTCGAACATAAATTTGAATCATTCCACTTTTAATAAAATATTAGAATCTTATACTTTACCACTTAATCTCTCTAGCTTTTTCTTTCCTATTGACATGCTTTTATTTCTATGTATATGTAAAACTCATAAGAAATTATTTTTATTGTTTAATGCACTCAATATTTATTTAGATAACTGTGCTTTTCATTGCTCTTTATTCCTTCCTACATTCTTGTGTTTCCACCTGCGATTTTTTTCCTTTTGCCTAAACATCTTTTTTAGTAGTAGTAGTAGTAGCATTTTAATGTTGTCTATTGGCTATGAATTCTGTCAGTTTTGTTTGTGTGCAAATTTATCTATTTTGTCTTTATTTTTGAATAGTATTTTTACTGGTCATAGAATTCCAGATTGGAAGTTATTTTCTGTCATCACTTTAATGATATCATTCTATTGTCTTCTGGCTTCCATTATTTCCTCTTGAAAATTCAGCTGTCATCTAATTGTCACTCATTAAAAGGGAATATGCATTCGTTTTTCTCTGGCTTTTTTAAAAAAGATTTTTCTCTTATCTTTTATTTCAGCAAGTTTATCACAAGGTGCCTACGTACAGTTTTATCTGTATTTCTCTTGCATGAGGTCTGCAGCACCTTCTGAGCCTGAGGTATAAGGTTTTATGTCAGCTTCAGAATTTTTTAAAATTATATTCAAATATTACCATTGTCTCACTTCCATCTTTCTAGGACTTCAATTACATTTATGTTAGTCATTTTCATGGTGTCTCACACGTTCTTACTCCCTTTTCCAGATTTTGTACACTTTTATGCTCTGTGCTTTAGCTTGCAAATTTTCCAGTTACTTAATCCTGTCTTCTTTTGCTGTTAGACAAAAATCTATTGATTTTCTTTCCATTATTGTATATATTTTTCAATTTTAGAAACTTCATTTGATTATTTCAGCTCTCTGGTTAGATTGTCATCATTTCTTCTCTTTTCTTAAACATATCAATCACAGTTATTTTAAAGTCTGTGTCTGTTAACTCTAATATCTGGAACACCTAAGAATCTGTTTTTATTTTCTGTTTCTCTCTTGGATCTTGTATTTTCTTTGGTAATTTGGCAATTTTTACTGAATTTTGAACATTTTGGGTAGAAAACCATAGAGGCTGTCTATGATTTTATCTTCTTTGGAGAGCATATTTTTTTTCTTTTTGCAGGTAATTAGAGTAGGGGCAGAAAACCCCAATTTATTCTAGTATGAAATATATTTGAAGTTGATTTTCAAGTGTGTGTTTGTGGGTTTCTGTGTGTGTGTGTGTTAGCTTGTCTATTTCTAGATTATATTTTGGCAAAGATTTATAGGGGTTCCAACCGAAAGCCTGGATGTTTACCAAGGCTACTACTCATTGGCAAGCCCTGAGCTCCAATTTTTGTCTCCTTAGCATTGTGGACGGCCAAAAGCCCTGCTCTGATTTTCAGCCTTTTTCCTTCCTCTGCTTCTGAAGCAGCAAATTCCAAGAGAACAACTGAAGCACAATATCATGCTTGGCTCCATGTTTCCTTTTGGGATGTTGGCCCCTCAAGTCCTGGCCGCCTGGGAAGCTCTCCAGGGCCTTCAACCAAATTTCTTTCTTTTCTTTTCTTTACTTTTTAGAAGTATCTAGCTTTCACATATGATGAGAGAGTTGGTTTTGTACTGGTGAGTTGGTCATAACTAGCAGTGAAATTGGTTTCCTAATTTTAAATCCTAACTCTCAGAGAAACTGGCAGTTCAGAAATACTATTTCACTTTTTGGTCCCCGTTTCCTGAATATAGAAAGAATATCACTATCTTGACAAAAATTAACAGAGTTGTTGAGGTACATAGGTATGATCAACAATTCAGTTACAAATTTTCTTCTAAGTCATTTCGTTGTGTTGGAAGAAAATTCTTGACCAGCTTTTTATTTCCTCTTTTGGAACATTATCTACTGACTAAATTCATTTTCAGTTCTAATTTCTAATAAAATCTGGAACAATGGTGGATTGTTTTTGTCAATAATTGTTTCTGGATATAAACCTTTTGTATATTATTTGTGTCATGCTATTATACTGCTTGTAGTGCCAGCTTTAGGTATTTTAAGGCTTTAGTGTTCTCCTGTAAAAATGGGGTTGTTTTTTTCAGTTTCCAAATTCATTTCCTGGCAGTTGCTAACAGCAACAAAGTTGTAGATCATCAAACCAGCTTCCAGAATGTTAAAAGTTTGTGGGCTTGCAAAGAATAACATAGAGATTTGTATGTGTTCTAATTTTGGCTTTGTCCTTAAAGTTTACAAGAGAGATGAAATGGCAGATCCCATGCTCCCAGCTACTATAACTCTGGGAAAGTTTTATTTGTGTGCACAAACACCTTTGAAAGGCTGGAGTACACTTGACAAGAACATCCTTGCTTGAATCCTATGGTACGCTTTGATGCTGGTACTAGCTTATGCCCCACCCTGAACTGCCTTGGTCTTGCAGAGCTCTTTCAGATTAGAGAAGTGTATTTTTGAATAAATAACTCAGTCGCTCCACGCTTCAGTACCTTTATTTGTGAAGTAAGTTAATATAATTATATCTATTTTGCTTATCTCAAAAGTAAGACTCAAGTGAGATCATGCACATGAAAATGCTTTGTAAATTGCCAAACTCTATATACGTACAATGAGGGGCAAACCCTGGGCCTGAGTAAAATCATTCAGTACCTCTGTTGATCAGGGCACTCCTCTTCTGCATGCATAACAACACATCTCCTAGCGCATTATGTTTCTAGTTTCATTCCCAGGAATATTAACATAAATCGGTTTGGAAATCTAGGCTGGGAGGAAAAGGTAAAGGTTGTTGGTTACTTACCTTCACATTTCTTATCTTTATTTGGGCTATAGTGTATTTTCCTATGTCTTTCCTAGAAGGAATTTTTAAAAAAAATCATCCAGTTCATTAATCTTATTGTATAGATAAGGTAGCCCACAAATATAAAGCCCAAATATGTAAATTTTCCTGTGATGGTCTCGTGGTTAGTCATTGTCAGAGCCAGATTAGAAATGATTCTCTTAATTTGTTTTGTTGATGTACTATGAGTATAGCATAGCATTGCACCGTTTCAGATAAAACATACACACAGATACACACATGTCTGCCTGTGTGCACACATGTACATACAGGAAAAAAAAAAAACTTTTCGGGCTTCCCTGGTGGCGCAGTGGTTGAGAGTCCGCCTGCCGATGCAGGGGACACAGGTTCGTGCCCCGGTCCGGGAAGATCCCACATGCCGTGGAGCGGCTAGGCCCGTGAGCCATGGCCGCTGAGCCTGTGTGTCCGGAGCCTGTGCTCCACAACGGGAGAGGCCACAACAGTGAGAGGCCCGCGTACCGCAAAAAACACAAAACTTTTCTCAGGCTGTGCTGAAAGATCTAACTTCATTTCATATCTCTTCCTTCATTACAAAGTGGATTTCCTTTCCATTCAGATACCCCTCTGTTCAGGCATTAGTTCTTCCTGTTGGAATCTTTTGCTGACTCTCAGCTGGCATATTTTTCTCCATCATGGAGTCACACTATGTTAAGATCTGATTATTAGAGCCCAAAGTCTATGAAAAGGATCCATAAACCTATTGAAGAACAGTGTGGTGGCTGGAGAGTGATGCTAGATGTGCAGAAGTGAAAGGGTACAGGAGGGTGAAAATGGAGAAGAAAGCTCTGGAAAGTAGTCAAGTACAGAAAGAAAAGGCACAACACCTTAGTGTGTGTGTCAGAGCTTTACATTTTGTACTCCGGGATGTGGGGAGGATTGATTTGAAAATAAAAAGCAAAATATTTAGATGAGACTGACTTGGTAACATGAACACAAAATGATAATGCTCAGGGACCATCATTGTTCTGCCTCAGTGGTAGACAAAATGTTTTCTGCTAGCCAGCATACTTTGCAAAGGGGTACAGATACTCTTGGGGAAACAGAGCAATATATGGGGGTATGGGAGCCCATAGCTATATCTTTGTGCAACATCAATTTTAGTTACAATTTAAAATATTTTATATCAAGCAAAAACAGATTATTGAGTAGAATACAAATTTCAAATTTTTGAGTAGAATACATGATTCCAAAGAAACTCCTGCTTACTGGGTGCTATTTGAGGCTACTTCCCACAGACTCACCAGTAAATATGACAACTTATTTTGCTCTGCTCTTAAAAGTACTTAAGTAAAAATGTTTGAGAATCATTGGAACATTTGTGTTGTTGAATATCTAGGCACCCTATATAGTTCTCACAAATCCTTCCTTTCACTCTCTGACCTTCTGAATAACAAATGTCAGATGTGCCCTTTCTAATTCCTAGTGTGAAGTATAGATGGTTGATTCTTTGCAAATTGATGCATTCTTTTCTTCTACATTTTAATTTGCTAAAGTTACTTCTCTTGGAAAGCTGTGTTTGTATGTCATGGCCCTTCTAATGAGAGTAATTAGTTGTCATCTGGCTTTAAAATGTTTCACAAATTTGCCAAACATGAAAGAATATCTTATATTCACATCCAGGATAAGAAAGAAGCATTTTTACTGTGTAAAACCAACTTTGAATGAATGAACAGGGGGAGGAAATGGAGAAGAAATGTATAAAGTGCTTCATCTGGTAGAATTATATACTGAAATCGATGACCTTACTTTGCATTTTTAAAGGACTCAAAGCATTTGAAGGGATATTAAATTATCAGATTTCAAAAATTGTTGAAAATCCAATGGCTTCTTTAAAAATATGACTTCATGTACTTTGGAAAAAGTAAAATGATCCTTCCCAAGCAGCCATTAGGAGATTAAAGGTGTGTAAGATCTCTGAATCATACAAAAGGAAGTATACTTAGACTTTGATTTAAGGAAATTCAGAGATAGATATTAATATTAACTGAGTCTCAAAAGTTGACGTATCAAAGTTATATTAAGGAAAGAATGTATTTTGAGTCCCAGATTTAATGATGTCCAAAAAAAATTTCCATACTGGATAAATTAATATTCTTTATGTGGCCCTTAAATGGGAAAAAAAAATTTATCATCTACTTGACTTTGTTGTCTTTGGTTACAGTAGAGTTAATATTTTTTTCTTTTTCCATACTAGTTTGTCATGCAAATGCAAATTGTGTTGGAAATGCAAAGTTAAAAGATGACTAGTGTTAGAATAAAGAAGTGCAAATATATTTGACAGTCTCAATTACTGACATCACTGTTACTGAGTAGAATTCCTCCTCATTTTCCTTCCTTCTTGTTTTAAATCTTAAAGAGAAGCTTATAAATATCTAAAACCGTTATAGGAGATTTGAGAAGCTCAATTTCCCAACTGATACCCACTTGAACTCAATTAATAACAGAGTCCATCAACAGGTATATGGTAAGTGACACAATGTGTTATGAAGAGCATCTTGGCACAGGTATTAAGTGTGAGTGGATATTCCTACTCACAGCTTCAGAGCAGCAGCCCAGGGTGTGGAGAAGTACTTAATTTCTCATCCGGCTTCCTTGTACTCCAGACAAGGATGGGTCTCAGTTCCTCTGAAAATTGTGGGGTTCACTGCACTAACAGATAACCCCTAAGATACTGTCTACCACCACAGTGGCCTTATGTAGATGGTGTTTCTTCAATTAGTAGTACCAGCAAACAAAACAAAGTGTTACTACTTTCACGCAACCATTTTCATTTTTCTAGATTCTCTTCCGTATTTGTACATTATTTTAATCATAATGTGGATACAATCCAATCTTAGCTGGAATTAGTAGATCTCAATTGAGTTAAGGTGTATGAAAGCACCTTTAAAATTTTGTAGGGCCATCCCAAAGGCAAAGGGAGCCTGTTGTTGTTCAGATTCTTTCTTAAATATCTTTCCATATCTCCACAAGGGGGGAAAGTGCTTTAGAAAGGACAGAAGAGGTTGGCAGAGGCTGTGGGATTCAGTGAAAGTGCTTTCACAGGCACAGAGGGCCAACTATGTGATGCCTCAGGGGGTCAAAGATACAGTTCCTCCCATTGAAATGCTAACACTCTAGTGCAGGTATATTAATTTCTTACTGCTGCTGTAACAAATGACCGCAAATTTGGTGGCTTAAGACAACACACATGTATTATCTTATAGTGCTGTGGGTTAGAATTCTGACGTGGGTCTCACTGGGCTACAATCAAAGTGTCAATAAGGCTACATTCTTTTCTGGAAGCTCTAGAGGAGAATCCATGTATTTGCCTTTTCCAAATTCTAGAGGCCATCTGGATTCCTTGGCACATGGCTCTTCCTCCATCCTCAAAGTCAGCAACGTTGCATCTGACTGATAATTATTCCAAAGTCATATCTACACTTTCCTTTTAAGAACGCTTGTGATTACACTGGACCCCCCCCCCCCAAATAATCCAGTATAATCTCACTGTGGCCCTTAGCTTATCCCTCTGTGCAAAGGCCCTTTTGCCATATAAGGTAACGTTTTCATAGATTTCAGGGAATAGGATGTGGACATCTTTGGAGAACCATATTCTGTTGACCACAATAAGGCAATGCCAGGAACAGATAATCACAACCAACACAGTCAAAGAAACATCAGCACTTGGCCATAAGGTGTTATGAGAGCATAATGAAAGCTGACTTCATGCAGCTCTGGATGCAGGGGGACAGGAAAGTCATGGGAAAGGTGGTACTGGATAGGGAGGTCATGATGGGGTGAATAGGAAATAGCCATTTGAAAAGATGCAGAGGCTGGCTTTAGACAAGCAGGTAACCAGTGCAGAGAGCAAGCCTCTGTTAAAACAGCCTGTCATTTCTACTGCCTATATAGGCCTATGTAGCTCTCACTTTTATGCATTTGTCACCATCCCTCTGTTCCCATCTCAGAGAAAGGCCCTGTCATCTGCAGCATGGTCATGGGGATGGTATTTTAACTGCATGTATCGTATGTTTCCAACAGTCCAGCAACCAGAGCAATCCTTTAAATACCTCCACAGGGTTTTGTCACTGCCTGCTTTAATTTCATGACCTACCATCTTCTCAGGGTAAAATTCATTTTTGACGCAATTAACCACACCTTCTGAGATTTGGACACCTACCTACCATTTCTTGATATTGCTTCTCACTCCTTTAAAATAATGTCTGAGATTCATATAGCATCCTGTGACATTGGTTGGCCAAGTTTTTTGTTTTGTTTTTTTTTTTTTTTGTGGTACGCGGGCCTCTCACTGTTGTGGCCTCTCCCGTCGCGGAGCACAGGCTCCGGACGCGCAGGCTCAGTGGCCATGGCTCATGGGCCCAGCCGCTCCGCGGCATGTGGGATCCTCCCAGACCGGGGCATGAACCCACGTCCCCTGCATCGGCAGGCAGACTCTCAACCACTGCGCCACCAGGGAAGCCCAGCCAAGCATTTTTACGTCCACTATGTAGAGAGATTTGGGAGGCTATGATTTACTTCAAACCACACAGCCAATAAGTGCCTGACCCCACAGTGTTCTTCCCATTGCCATGTACTAAGGCCAGTCTACTGTCAAACTGTAGGTTTTACTCCTGGCAGTTTCAGGGATTTAGGGACAAACCACCTCATTGTTTTCTGCAAATTCATTTTCCCTTAAACCAGACAGCACTGGGATTGGGGTACTATGGGGGCATGATAGTGAGTCATAACAAGTTTAATTCCTTTCACTTTACATGTTCAATGGCCCACATAATTGCAAAGCATAGACACTTCCTCTCTGCTGTTAAGAGAATTAACAAGAATGTCTTGATTTTAATTAGCTTTTCTGATGCCCAAATAATATATGTGGCTAAATGGTAAACAGTTAGGGTGAGGACCATTTTCTTTTGTTTCTAAAACACTTTTTAAAGTGTTTAAAGAATATGCAAAAAGAGCTTATATGGTAACCTTTATATTAAAATTCTTTATGGAATATGTGGTGCTTTTCCTTAGGGGAAAATTATGAGTTTGAATAAGGACCACATTGTTTAAAACAGCAAATAAATGTGAAAAAGAAAGTGTTTCTTTTGCATCTTTGTATTGACTGTGAGTTACCCATTTCCTTGTTATTTTCTTTTCCCTGCTGTGCAAACTCTAGATATCTTAAAACTTAGCCATTGATACTATTAACCATGATACTATACGTTCCATCAAATAATTGGATAACTTGCCTTTGTCTATGTCTCAGTCTCTTTACCTCTGACACAACTCACTGGCTTCCTGCACTTGTACATGAAGATTTCATCCTGCATCTTCTCCCCCTATTTCTGATGTGCTCTATCTCAAGTATAGATCAGAGGAAGTTCCTCTGTCACTGGTGGGATAATGAAAACTCCATAATTATTTCCTACTACATCCAGCAGCTTTGAAAACAGGGATCAAAGCCTAGATTTATAGCTTACTATGTGAACATTGTCAAATTCCTTATTTGGGTAAGTCTCCAATTATGCATATGTATTTAAATTTTTAAAAAGTTAATAATTGATATGTATGATATTCTAAGGATTATGTCATGTAAATGTTTATAAAATTCTTAGCATGACACTTCACACTACTGAGTAATGACTAAATAATGGCTGTCATTATTATT
This sequence comes from Delphinapterus leucas, assembly GCF_059928025.1. Classification (NCBI taxonomy): domain Eukaryota; kingdom Metazoa; phylum Chordata; class Mammalia; order Artiodactyla; family Monodontidae; genus Delphinapterus; species Delphinapterus leucas. Next base: position 9,654,852 of record NC_143146.1, read on the forward strand.
ATTAGCATTACATATTGAAAGATACAGGGCAGAACATGAGGACTGGTGTCTCCCTGTGGGAAATAGAGAGAGGTGAGGAGAAAGAAGGATGCATTCTGATATTTCTAGGCATGAGGGTGCTTTTGGGAAGTAGGCTGCTGTGAATTATTCCTCTGGGATGCTCCCGTCTGAACGCTGGGAGTCAAGGGGACCCATCTCGAGGGGGGAGCATCTGGAATCGTGTTATTTTCCACACAGTTGGGGAGAGGGGTGCGTGAGGGCATTGTGAGGGTCCAGGTGTCTGGAGTGTCTGACCAGAGACGCTCTTGTAGAGGAAGAGGCACAGAAAAAAGGGTAGAGCATTTCCCCACACAAACTACCCATCTTGCTGTATTATTGTTTCCAGTTTCACCATAGATTTGGAGATTGGGGATTCTAATTTAAATTCTTTTTTATAAAAGAGCAGAAGAAATAAATGGTGGAAGAGAAGGAAAATTTAACCTCTGCTTAGCCTCTCCTAAGTGCCACATGCAGTTCTTAAACCAATATACACCTGATCTCATTAGTGGTCTTACCTTGACGGTTTGACATTATTCCACGTGTGTTCTTATGAATGAGAACACAGTCTCTGAAAGGTTAGGCATTTATTCAGGAGAGGTCCCCATTAACGGGGTCTGCGTTCATGAATGTGCAAAAGAGTAGACTCTTCTCTGACTAGGAAACATTTTGTTCCAGTACGTAGGCTGTGCAGGAGTAGAGCATTGTTGTTACAACTCATATTGTTATAACTTAGTGCATGCTGTCCTCTCTGAGATTTGAGGGTTCTTTTTTAGTTCCAATTGTATTTCAAGCTTTGCCTTTCTGGGATGACCTTATAAACTACAGATCTCATTTGAATAGAGGGACTTAAATGAACAGCAATCACCAAATGGCTCTCCCTGACACATGGCAGAGCAAAACAGATGTAAAGGTTTCATACCAGAATCCTAGAAGTCGGCATTAGTCCACTTTATAAAATCAGTATCTTCTCAGGTAAGTCAGGAGATACTTTTTGCAAGTGGAACTTACTGGTATTCCACAGATGTAGGGTGATGAGGATAGAAACAAGCCATCATACAAGAATGCCTCAAACCTCCTCCCCAGAAAGGCTCTGAAATCTGCACATCATGGTGAGGACCTTGGCATAAGTCAAGATTTATGAACTTAATTCTAACATTTTTCACTAGAGAGGAGCTATGTTTTTGTTTTGTTTTGCTTTGTGTTATCTAAATAAATTGAGCTTTAAAACTCAACAAACTGTATTTAAAATAGATAACCAACAAGGACCTACTGTAGAGCGCAGGGAACTCTGCTCAATATTCTGTAATAGCCTAAATGAGAAAAGAATTTGAAAAAGAATAGATACATGTATATGTAGAACTGAATCACTTAGCTGTACACCTGAAACTAACACAACAGTGTTAATCAACTATGCTCCAATTTAAAATTAAAAAAAAAACTCAACAAAGATGATTTACTAAAATATCGAAATCTAGGAAGCAAAGACTGTTTCCCCATAGGGAGGGTAAGAGACCATTTCAAAAGCAGTGGGATATCTAGGCAAGGCTTTGATGTAGGGCAGTATTTTGATAGGCATAGAAGAAGAGGAAATAGTTTGGTTAAAGATGTGTATAATAAATATGTGTATGTGTAACCAAAGCAGCACCACAAGGCAAAGACATTTTCAGATCCCAAAACATTTTAGGATTTAGAATCAACTCCATCTCTCACCAGCTGGACAAGAGTGGGCAAATGTTATATATTCTCAGATTCAAGTTTTCTCTGTGTATTATACAGGTTAGGCTAAAGATTAAAATAAATCAAGTGCATTAAAGTTTCTAGGTCTAGTACACATATAGGAAGACTCTATTCCCCTTTTCTTTCATCTGATGAAACATCACCTTAACATTTTCTTTTTGATCAGTGGTTTGTTTCCTAACATAGGAATGGGTGGACTTCCTCAATTGTGGTTTTGTAAACATGTTCAGTTGTGGCTTTTCTCTCTACTTCTGTATCTTGTGGTTAAATTTGGGGGCATAAGATAATTCTGTAACTCCTTTAAACTTTAAACTCTGGAAAATGCATTACAGTACTGATATTGAGACACAAAATTTACATCAAATTCATTTCTTCAAATATGTTAGTACATGAGAAAAGACAACAGCTATTCAGGGAGGTGGAAATTGCAGCTTGGATTTTCTTCATCTGTTTCTACACTAAATCAATAATCACGATAGTTAAACTTTATTTGTCATCTGATACTCACTGTGGGGCTTTCCCATTATTGTATATAAGTAAGTAGAAATATATCTCTTAAGATGTATTTTTTTTGCTGTTTCTCATCCAAAAGAAGACATGGCCTTTTAAAGTTGTCTCCCTTTGAGTTGATCAGGGAGATACTAATATATTTAGCTTATATGAACACATTTCAGGAAAATATTGATAAAGATTGAAAGCGTTATTTTTTCTATTAATGATCTTGTTACATTCCCTCCCTTCATGAAGCAACAGAGTAAGCTTGCTTAAAATATTATTTAAAATAATCCCTGGTGGAAATGTCAGTAGGAATGATCTTGAATGACCTAAAGTCACAGCATTTAAAAAGTCTTCCATTACTAGACCACAGCCAGCCTTAAACACACACACACACACACACACACACACACCGCTAACTTGCTAACATTCGCTACAGCAAAGCTTAGAATTTTGGATTTGGAAATTTAGAAACACACCCAATAAGTTTCTCAGGTTAAATTTTTTAAATTTATTTTTCCCAGCTTTCATTGTATGTAAGGTAATAGTTTGCAGCTGATAGCGTTCTCTAAAATGTCGTGACATCAGATCACTTTTCAATTAAGGAAAAAAAAACCCAGACAAAACAGGCTGTCTCTCCACTGTTGAATGTGCCAGCTGCTCACCTTGAGTTTCCTGGATGCCCAGAGCTGCCTGCAGACTGCAACCAGCCTTATATAGCATCACCCTCACACCCTCCAAACCTAGCCTGTCAGTCAAGAGGTCTTCAGAAACCTCTTGCCCCATAATCACCTTCCCCTGACCTGGGAAGCCCACGCCTCCTTCCATACCCCACATCCTGGCCATCTCTGATTGGCCCACACCTCGCTTTGTCTCTGAAGTCTTCCATTAACCATGTGGATTAGAAGGACAGCTCTTAGTGTGTATGTCTCCACCACATATTTTTCAGCTAAATATCAAGGATGGCCATCTTCTTTGGCCAGTGGCATTTATAAATGAATATTAAGTCTTTTATTATTTTTTAAAATAAATTTATTTATTTTATGTATTTACTTTTGGCTGCGTTGGGTCTTCGTTGCTGCGCGTGGGCTTTCTCTAGTTGCGGTGAGCGGGGGCTACTCTTCGCTGCGGTGCGCGGGCTGCTCATTGTGGCAGCTTCTCTTGCTGCGGAGCACGGGCTCTAGGCTCACGGGCGTCAGTAGTTGCGGTGCGTGGGCTCAGTAGTTGTGGCTCGTGGGCTTAGTTGCTCCGCAGCATGTGGGATCTTCCCAGACCAGGGCTCGAACCCGTGTTGCCTGCATTGGCAGGCGGATTCTTAACCAATGCGCCACCAGGTTGGTCCCCAAGTCTTTAATTATTGTGGATCGATCTGTTTCTGTCTAAGCTACCTTGACGTCCACATAAAACTGTAATTCTTTAAGGAAGAAGACACCTTAAACTTTCTAGTAGATTTGGGTCTTAACACTGTCTTTTGTACAGAGTTGGAATGAAATGAAGACTTTTTCATTTGTTTCCATACCTGTGTGCTGAAAGACTGAACCAGGATTTAAAAATTGGTAACCATGTTGGAATTTCTATTCTGTACGAAATTATAAAAGTAAAAAGAAAGGAACAGCCATGGGCAGGCACATGCTTAAGTGGTGTTTCTGAGTGCAGTGATTTCAAACTTGGCTTTTCGTTTTGTTTGCGCTATTCTTTGTTACCTGAAACCAGGCTCACTGAGGTGTGACTGCAAACCTTCCAGATCGTGTCCTCCTTTGTGGCTCCTGGCTACTCTACTTCTCTGGTTCTTCTCCAGCACACTGTGATTTCTTTCAGGGGTCGTAGCAAGTCAGTTACAGGTCAGAAAGGCTTTTGGGTGAAGAGGAACTTTATGCCCTGAAGAGAGCAGGCGAGTAGATGTGAGGGTGCAGAACCCGTGGGGATGAGCCAATAAGTCATTCTCTGTGTCATTTCTAAAGGAGCTGTGCTAAAATACGCTCTCTGAGTAGTGCCTTTCCCAGCGGTTTTATTTCTTTTTTTTAGAAATTAAAAGTATGGATCTGATGCCAAAGCTGCAAACCCCAAATCCAATTTAAGCAAAGGAAATCAAGACTTAAGACTCAAGTGTGCACTTGGAAGAGATGCGGGAGGTGGAAGGAGGCTGTGACTCTCAACCAGCTCCCCACTTCTCTTCCTCCTGCCCACCTGGCACCCCGAAAACATGTCCAAACTGTGAGATCATTTATTAAATTAGCACACTCTGACTCTGAAACTGTATTTGTGAAAGAGTTAAAGTAGAACTTAAAGAAAATTCAAATTAAAAAAATGAAAATTGAATACATAAGCTAGTGCAAATTTTCTCCCAGAACTGAGTAGGTCAAACTCCCTTTAAAACATGCCTGGCTTGGTAAACAACAGGGACCTACTGTATACCACAGCACACATTCAGTATCTTGTAATAACCTATAATGGAAAAGTATCATCACTTTGCTGTGTACCTGAAACTATCACAGCACTGTAAATCAACTATACTTCAATTAAAAAAAAAAAATGCCTGGCTTGTCTACAGCTCCACACCCCACAGTTTGCTTTATGAGGTATGCAAACATTCTCAATCTTTCCACCACTATAGATTTCCGCTTTCTACCTTGTGCTCTAATAAGCAAGGCTTGTCTGATTTTCTTCAACAAGTTAGTAAGAAGTAGTTTCCTTGTCTCCTTCCTGCCCCCTCACAAGTGCCTACTCTTCCTCACTTCCTGATTGCTTTTGGCCCAACCTGTAGGGAGAGGAAAGGGCAGTGCTTGCCTTATTCATTGTATGGGGGGAGGGCAATGGTTCCAAACCTGTCCTTTCAAACGGTACTGGACTTCCACTCTTCTAAAAATAAATTTGAGTTTTTCTCATATTTGTTTTGTATCTTCAGTTAAATGATTTTCTTTTAAAAGCAAGCTTGAAATTAGAGCATGCTGCACAGCAGCATTCTCTTCCCAATTCCCTTAATAGATGAACATCCAACCTCTTCTTGACACTGTCAGGGCCAGGGAACCCATCACTTTGTCGGAGAGTTGGTTCTCTCTTTCACTGGACAGCTAAGAGTGTTGGGAACTTCTCCATCTTTATTGATTAATTTATTCATATATTAATTATGTATTTATTGAGCACCCACTATATGACAGGCACTGTTCTAGGCACCTGGAATATAGTAGTGACCAAAGATATGACAATCACAGTCCGTATTTAAGGGCATTCAATCTAGGCTTCCCTCTACTTATTTGTCCTACTTCTGTCTTCCAAATAAATTCCACTGTTTTCATGACAGATTGACAAATATTGAAAATGACTGATTTTTGCCTTTTTCAGATTAAACATTCTTTGTTCACTGTGTCAGTCACTGAGCTCTAAGCCATCAGTGTCCCCTCATTGTGTGCCTTCAGCAAGTCACTGTGACCTCTGTGTGGTCTGAGTACACTTGGGTCCTCAACCAGAGCAGGGCTCAGTGTACAGGGACAGGCTAGGAGGCCAGACTCCAGCGGTTTCAGTACCAGCTCCATCATTTCCTTGCTGTGTTCTCTTGGGCAAGTCACATACCACCCTGTGCCTCAGTTTCCTCTTGTGTAAAGTGAGACTAAGAATGCCACCTACCTCAAAAAGTTGCCATGAGATTAAATGAGTCAGTATAGGTAAAGCACTTAGAGTAGCTCCTGGCCCAAAGTATATGCTCAGCAAATGATAGTTGTTATTCTTACTATTGTTATAATTGGTGTTGGAATAACCTTTCTGTTCCTGCAGCCTCATTATTTCAGGACTCACATCATATGTTGGTTTACCAATGCTGGGGATAATTGACAGTAATCTGCTTTGGCTATAGATTCCTCTCAGCTCAGCAAAGAGTCTGGGGCAGAGTACATGTTCAAGAAATGCTGGCTAAATATCTTGGCTTTTGAAAATACTTCTAAACAGAACATAGGAAGGATTTCTCCTCTTATTTTCCCATGTGAAATGATATATTCCTGTAGCTATATTCTCAAACTTTAGTGGCTGATGTGTTGTTAAGCCTTCTTTGAAAAAGTTGTTATAAACTGCCATTCATTTCAAGCCTTAATTAAAAATGGTGGAGAGGCACCACTTCTTGTGATAAAATATGCAGAAGGTTTGGGTTTTCAGTGTATATAGATCTGGTCACAGTTGAACTCTAAGTTCCAGACCATATTCTACATCATCCTTCATGGAACTTCCACATTGACTTCCAGGAGGCTCTGTGTGTGTGTGTGTGTGTGTGTGTGTGTGTGTGTGTGTTTGTGTTTGTGTGTGTTAATTTATTTTCATAACCACTGGCTTAAATGTTTTCCCTCTGTAGTTGAAGAAGACAATGTCAACTTATAATGAATAAGTACCTCTGAATGTCTTCCCTTCCTGCCTCTTACCCTGCTTCTCTGGAGTTTCTGGAGGACTGACATTGTTAACAAAAGGGTTTTTGCAAGGCTCATCTCTTCGTAGAAGCAGCTGGGAGACAAAGTCTGAGAAACTTTAAAAGGAAGCAGACCTCCGATATTTGCACCTTCCTTAAATAGAAGTAAACAAAGTATTTAGCAGTACCATTTTCATCTGTTCTTACAGTTCTACCCATTGGGTGGAGGTCCCCCATAGTTCTGGATGTGAATGGGCAAAGTGGGTTTTATATACCTGCTCTGAAACACTGTTCAAAAGTATGAGCCTCAGCCCTGGAGAATGTATTGACCTGTCCTTGTTACCTGCAGTTATTTTAAAAATTTGCCCACTGTCCTGATTACTGCTTTGGCATAACACATTGAGGGAAGTGTTTCCTGGTTCTAAAGCAAATGTGTGCTAAAACGTGGAAAACACTGCGTTTCAGGCAAGGTTCCCAGTTTACTGCTCTACACTTTCTCATAAGAAAGCTAATAAAACTACACATCTGCTTTGATTCTTGTTTTCATGGTTCGTGGAATAGGATGCAGCCCGACTCCAATGTTAACTTTCACTGAAGGGCTTTGGATGTTGAATTTTATTAAACAATAGTGCACTTTAATTTCAACAGATGCCCTTGATTCTTTAATATCATAGCTTTTGTTCTGCTAAGTCTCAACTTCTGATAATGTAAGGACGACTGGAGAGCAACTCAGTATGACCTGCTATAGGTGTGACTGGCTGTAAAAAGTCTTTGAGTCAAATAGTAGTTGTTTTTCACATTCCTTAAATTTAGGGAATCCCATTTCTAGTTTCTGGAAGAAGTGAATCATACTTTCTAGTGCTTTAACTGAGTGTGTTAAAGTTAACATATAATACTCTAAGCCTTAGACTTTTTTCCTACTTTTTTTCTTTTTCAGAAAATAGATTTTCTATTTGTTATATAAATATTTTGAGAAGAGAGTTGAAATTTCTGACTTTAATTTTAGATTTTTCTATTTCTTCCTCAAGTCCCACTGGTTTTTGCTTCATGTATTTGAAGCTCTGTCAGTAGATTCAGAAACATCCAGGATCATTATGGATTCTTAGTAAATTGACTTATTTATCATTAGGAAATGATCCCTCCTTATACATTGTAAGACTGTTTGCCCTGAAATTTATTTTGTCCTTTATTAATATCATTTGATTATTGCTAGCATGGTATATTGTTTTCTGTCCTTTTACTTTCATTTTTAATAGCTCTGCTAAGGTATAAAAGATAAATAATCTGTGTATATTTAAAGTGTACAATTTTACAAGTTTTAACATATGCAGCCATCATCATACTCAACATTATCAATATGTCTGTCACCCCAAAAGTTTCCTTGTGCCCCTTTGTACTCCCGACCTTCTGCTCCTCACTGACCCTTTACCACTCTCCAAGCAGTCACAGATCTGGGGGAAAAAAAAGAGATTATTTCTTTATTACTGGTTTTAAGTACTTTCAATATGATGTGTCCTAGTGTAGTTTTCTTTATGTTTCTGGTCTTTGGAGTTAAGCTGTTTGGATCTTTGGTTTTATTGTTTTCACCAATTTGGAAATTTTCCAGCCATTATTTCTTCAAATTTTTTCTTTCTTGCCCTCTTGACACTCTCCCCTGGAGTCTCCAATTAGACATATATCCAGTCATTTAAAGTTATCCCACAGCCCACTGAGGCTCTGTTAATTTTTTTTTAAGAATTGTTTTCTCTGTGGGTTTCATTTGGAATCATTTCTATTGCTATGTCTTCAAGGTCACCACTCTTTTTCTGCAGTTAATCTAACTTGTCATTAATCTCATTCCATGTATTTTTTTCATTTCATGAACTGTAGTTTTCACCTATAGAAGTTTGTTTTGGGCTGGCTTTATATTGTCTGTGTCTGCACTTAACTTATGAATGTATGGAATGTATACAGTTTTAAGGGCTGTTTGCATGTCCCTGTCTAGTATTCCAACATTTGGGCCAGCAGCTCCAGGTCAGTTTTGATTTATTGATTCTTCCCATTGTTATGGATCATATCTCCCTGCTGTTTTGCATGCCTGGTAATTTTCTTATTGAATTCCAAATATTTTTCACTTTACATTTTTGGATGTTAGATATTTTTTGTATTCCTATAAATGTTCTCGAGCTTATTCTGGGATGCACTTAAGTTACTTGGAAACAATATGCTCTTGCTTTCAGAATTTGTTAGGTGAGACTGAAGCATTGCTCAAACTAAGCTAATCCCGCCCCCCCCCATACTAAGGCAAGACGTTTATTTATACTCTGCTCAATGCCCCATGAATTATGAATTTTTCCCGTCTGACTAGCGGGAATAGGCACTGTGCCCATACTTGTGTGTGTGTGTTTGAGGCACTGTTACCTCTGTTCCTCTCAGATGATTTTCCCCAGTCTTGAGTGGTTTCCTCATATGCAATTTTTCGTTAGTACTCAGCTGAATACTCGAGGGGACCCTCTGTAGATCTTAGAAGTTTTCTCTCTCTGTAGCTCTCTCGTCTCCCTGGACTCACCTCCATCTCAATTTAGAGAATCCACTGGGCTCACCTTCCTTCACTGTGTACTGGAATATCTCTCAGGCTTTAAAGTCAGGCAATAGTAGAGCTCACCTTATTTTTTTCCCATCTTCCAGAGACCTCTGCCTTTCATTTCTTGGTGTCCAGTGTCTTGCAAAGTTTAATTTGTCAGTTTTTTGTTGTTTCACGTGAGAGAGTATGTATGGTCCTCATTACTCTATCTTGGTCAGAAGTAGAAGTCATTTCAGCGTTTAAAGAAAGTATGCATAATTATTAAGCTCTCAGATGGTGGTATATGGTTCATATAGCATTCACATTATTTTTCAGTCATATTTCCAGCATTGAAATTTGCTCGTTATGGTGTTTGACTACAAAATGTTAGCAAATGTTAATAATACTCTTGGGCCTTTGTTCCTTAAGCCATTCAGTTACGTTTGATTAGCCTCAAACTTTATGAAGAACATAGGGAGAAGCATAATTAATATTTATAATATGCAATTATATTTTGTATTATAATAAGTATAAAGTGGCATCTGTGTTGGGCAGCAGAAAGTGAAAGATTGTTAAAATTAAGTGGTGTGATTTTGGCCACATTATATGGTGAAATGAAAACTTTTTCTTCACTCTGTGCTATCTGGGGTGTGTGTGTGTGTCTGTTTGTGTCTTTACTGTAACAAGGTATCATAAGTTAAACATAGAACCTGTGAGTGTTTCAGATCCACCAGAGGGCAGACAGCAGAAGCAAGAAGAACTACAGTTCTGCAGCCTGTGGAACAAAAGCCACATTCAAAGAAAGATAGACAAAAAAAAAAGAGGGCTATGTACCAGATAAAGGAACAAGATAAAACCCCAGGAAAACAACTAAATGAAGTGGAGATAGGCAACCATCCAGAAAAAGAATTCAGAATAATGATAGTGAAGATGATCCAGGACCTCAGAAAAAGAATGGAGGCAAAGATCAAGAAGATGCAAGAAATGTTTAACAAAGACCTAGAAGAATTAAAGAACAAACTAACAGAGATGAACACTACAATAGCTGAAATGAAAAATACACTAAAAGGAATCAATAGCAGAATAACTGAGGCAGAAGAACGGATAAGTGACCTGGAAGACAGAATGGTGGAATTCACTGCCACAGAACAGAATAAAGAAAAATGAACGAAAAGAAGACAGCCTAAGAGACCTCTGGGAAAACATTAAATGCACCAACATTCGTATTATAGGGCCCAGAAGGAGAAGAGAGAGAGAAAGGACCTGAGAAAATATTTGAAGAGATTATAGTAGAAAACTTCCCTAACATGAGAAAGGAAACAACCACCCAAGTCCAGGAAGTGCAGAGAGTCCCAGGCAGGATGAACCCAAGGAGAAAAACGCCGAGACACATAGTAATCAAACTGACAAAAATTAAAGACAAACAAAGTTATTGAAAGCAAAAATGGAAAAACGACAAATAACACACAAGGGAATCCCCATAAGGTTAACAGCTGATCTTTCAGCAGAAACTCTACAAGCCAGAAGGGAGTGGCATGATATGCTTAAAGTGATGAAAAGGAAGAACTTACAACCAAGATTACTCTACCCAGCAAGGATCTCATTCAGATTCAATGGAGAAATCAGAAGCTTTACAGACAAGCAAAAGCTAAGAGAATTCAGCACCACCAAACCAGCTCTACAACAAATGCTAAAGGAAATTCTGTAAGTGGGAAACACAAGAGAAGAAAAGGACCTACAAAAACAATCCCAAAACAATTAAGAAAATGGTAATAGGAACATACTTATCGATAATCACCTTAAATGTGAATGGATTAAATGCTACAACCAAAAGACACAGGATCCCTGAATGAATACAAAAACAAGACCCATCTATGTGCTGTCTACAAGAAACCCACTTCAGACCTAGGGACACATACAGATTGAAAGTGAGGGGATGAAAAAGATATTCCATGCAAATGGAAATCAGAAGAAAGCTGGAGTAGCAATACTCAAATCAGATAAAATAGACTTTAAAATAAAGAATGTTACAAGAGACAAGGAAGGACACTACATAATGATCAAGGGATGAATCCAAGAAGAAGATATAACAATTATAAATATATATGCACCCAACATAGGGACACCTCAATACATAAGGCAAATGCTAATGGCTATAAAAGAGGAAATAAACAGTAATACAATAATAGTGAGGGACTTTAACACCTCAGTTACACCAATGGACAGATCATCCAGACAGAAAATTAATAAGGAAACACAAGCTTTAAATGACACAATAGACCAGATACATTAAATTGATATTCATAGGACATGACATCCGAAAACAACAGATTACACTTTCTTCTCAAGTGTGCATGGAACATTCTCCAGGATAAATCACATCTTGGATCACAGATCAAGCCTCAGTAAATTTAAGAAAATTGAAATCACATCAAGCATCTTTTCTGACCACAGTGCTATGAGATTAGAAATAAATTACAGGGAAAAAAACATAAAAAACACAGACACGTGGAGGCTAAACAGTACATTACTAAATAACCAAGAGATCACTGAAGAAATCAAAGAGGAAAAACTACCTAGAGACAAATGACAATGAAAACATGATGATCCAAAACCTATGGGATGCAGCAAAAGCAGTTCTAAGAGGGAAGTTTATAGCAATACAATTCAACCTCAAGAAACAAGAAAAATATCAAATAAACAATCTAACCTTACATATAAAAGAACTAGAGAAAGAAGAACAAACAAAACCCAAAGTTAGTAGAAGGAAATAAATCATAAAGATCAGAGCAGAAATAAATGAAATAGAAACACAGAAAACATTAGCAAAGATCAATAAATCTAAAAGCTTGTTCTTTGAGAAGATAAACAAAACTGATAAACCTTTAGCCAGACTCATCAAGAAAAAGAGGGAGAGGACTCAAATCAACAAAATTAGAAATGAAAAAGGAGAGGTTACAATGGACACCACAAAAATACAAAGCATCCTAAGAGACTACTACAAGCAACTCTATGCCAATAAAATGGACAGCCTGAAAGAAATGGACAAATTCTTAGAAAGGTATAACCTTCCAGACTGAACCAGGAAGAAACAGAGAATATGAACAGACCAATCACAAGTAATGAAATTGAAACTGTGATTAAAAATCTTCCAGCAAACAAAAATCCAGGACCAGATGGCTTCACAGGTGAATTCTATCAAATATTTAGAGAATAGCTAACACTCATCCTTCTCAAACTCTTCCAAAAAATTGCAGAGGAGAAACTCTCCCAAACTCATTCTACAAGGCCACCATCACCCTGATACCAAAACCAGACAGAGATACTACAAAAAAAGAAAATTACAGACCAATATCACCGATGAATATAGATGCAAAAATCCTCAACAAAATACTAGCAAACAGAATCCAACAACAAATTACAAGGATCATACACCATGATAAGTGGGACTTATCCCAGGGATGCAAGGTTCTTCAATATACACAAATCTATCAGTGTGATATGCCATATTAACAAATTGAAGAATAAAAACCATATGATCATCTCAATAGATGCAGAAAAAGCTTTTGACAAAATTCAGTACCCATTTATGATAAAAACTCTCCAGAAAGTTGGCATAGAGGGAACCTACATCAACATAACAAAGGCCATATATGACAAACCCTCAGCAAACATTGCTCTCAATGGTGAATAACTGAAAGCATTTCCTCTAAGATCAGGAACAAAACAAGGATGTCCACTCTCGCCACTATTATTCAACATAGTTTTGGAAGTCCTAGGCACAGCAATCAGAGAAGAAAAAGAAAAGAATACAAATTGGAAAAGAAGTAAAAGTGTCACTGTTTGCAGATTACATGATGCTATACATAGAGAATCCTAAAGATTCCACCAGAAAATTACTAGAGCTAATAAAGGAATTTGGTAAAGTTGCAGGATGCAAAAGTAATGCACAGAAATCTCTGGCATTCCTGTACACTAATGATGAAAAATCTGAAAGTGAAATCAAGAAAACACTCCCATTTACCATTGCAACAAAAAGAATAAAATACTTAGGAATAAACCTACCTATGGAGACAAAAGAGCTCTATGCAGAAAATTATAAGACACTGATGAAAGAAATTAAAGATGATACCAACAGATGGAGAGACATACCATGTTCTTGGATTGGAAGAATCAACATTGTGAAAATGACTATACTACCCAAAGCAATCTACAGATTCAGTGCAATCCCTATCAAACTACCACTGGCATTTTTCACAGAACTAGAACAAAAAATTTCACAATTTGTATGGAAACACGAAAGACCCCAAATAGCCAAAGCAATCTTGAGAAAGAAAACTGGAGCTGGAGGAATCAGGCCCCCTGACTTCAGACTATACTACAAAGGTACAGTAATCAAGACAATATGGTAGTGGCACAAAAAGAGAAATATAGATCAATGGAACAGGATAGAAAGCCTAGAGATAAACCCATGCACCTATGGTCAACTAATCTATGACAAAGGAGGCAAGGATATACAATGGAGAAAAGACAGCCTCTTCAATAAATGTGCTGGGAAAACTGGGCAGCTACATGTAAAAGAATGAAATTAGAACACTCCCTAACACTGTACGCAAAAATAAACTCCAGATTGATCAAAGACTTAAATGTAAGACCAGACACTATAAAACTTTTAGAGGAAAACACAGGAAGAGCACTCTTTGACATAAATCACAGCAAGATCCTTTCTGACCCACTTCCTAAGAGTAATGGAAATAAAAACAAAAATAAACAAATGGACCTATTGAAACTTAAAAGCTTTTGCACAGCAAAGGAAACCATAAACAAGACAAAAGGCAACCCTCAGAATAGGAGAAAATATTTCCAAACGAATCGACGGACAAAGGATTAATCTCCAAAATATATAAACAGCTCATGCAGATCAATATTAAAAAAACGAACAACCCAATCAAAAAATGGGCAGAAGACCTAAGTAGACATTTCTCCAAAGAAGACATACAGATGGACAAGAGGCACGTGAAAAGCTGCTCAACATCACTAATTATAAGAGAAATGCAAATCAGAACTACAATTAGGTATCACCTCACAGCAGTTAGAATTGACATCATCAGAAAATCTACAAACAAGAAATGCTGGTGAGGGTGTGGAGAAAAGAGAACCCTCTTGCACTGTTGGTGAGAATGTAAATTGATACAGCCACTGTGGAGAACAGTATGGAGGTTCCTTAAAGAACTAAAAACAGAATTACCATATGACCCAGCAATCCCACTACTGGGCATATACCCAGAGAAAACCATATTCAAAACAACACATGCACTGCAATGTTCATTGCAGCACTATTTACAATAGCCAGGTCGTGGAAGCAACCTAAATGCCCATCGACAGACAAATGGATAAAGAAGATGTTGTACATATATACAATGGAATATTAGTCATAAAAAGGGATGAAACTGGGTCATTTGTAGAGTCATGGATGGACCTAGAGACTGTCATACAGAGTGAAGTAAGTCAGAAAGAGAAAAACAAATATCGTATATTAACGCATATATGTGGAACCTAGAAAAATGGTACAGATGAACCGGTTTGCAGGGCAGAAATTGAGACACAGAAGTAGAGAACAAACGTACGGACACCAAGGGGGGAAAGCGGCGGGGGTGGTGTTGTTGGTGGGATGAATTGGGAGATTGGGATGGACATATATACACTAATATGTATAAAATAGATAACCAATAAGAGCCTGCTGTGTAAATAAATAAATAAATAAAAGTAAAAAAAAAAAACCTGTGAGTGTTTCAAGATGCTAGTTTGTTTTCAGAATCTGTCATTCCAAAGGAGGTCTGCAGCAGTTTTTGCCGTAGTGGTTTTCTTATTTAAAAATAATCCTGTAATAAGAAATAGAAAGAAGGTTGTTAAATATTTAGACACTGGCTAAGTGAGCATGGAATATTCTGGCAATTTAACATATTTAGTAATATGTGCTTACTGCAACTATATTGCTAAGATTTTTTTTTCTTTTATTTTTGTGGTACGCGGGCCTCTCACTGCTGTGGCCTCTCCCGTTGCGGAGCACAGGCTCCGGACACGCAGGCTCAGCGGCCATGGCTCACGGGCCAGCCGCTCCGTGGCATGTGGGATCCTCCCAGACCGGGGCATGAACCCGCGTCCCCTGCATCGGCAGGCGGACTCTCAACCACTGCGCCACCAGGGAAGCCCTACTGCTAAGATTTTGAATAGCATTGGAATGGGGTGCTTTTCTAAGTGAGCTTCAAAGATAGGCTTCTTTCTGGAGCTTATAGACCCTGAATATTTGAAAAGTTCAGTGCTGCACCAGGAATCCCAGGATACCTAGGTCTGCTCAAGGTCTGTCTGCTCCTTGAAGCTTAGGGTCAAATATTAAACAGGATCTTCACTGCTTGCCTTCCTGTAATGATCTTCTCAGACATTTCCCCAGGAAGAGGCTTTACCCACTGCTGTTTTCTTAATATATTTTACCTAGAGGGAAGTTTTTGGCCAAAATAACTTTTGGAAAATAAGTTTTAAATTTTTTGATCTTTCCCTTTCAAAACCCACATTTATCTTTATTTCAAGTATACTTTGCTCCTCTAATTCTTAAGTAAGATACAAAAATGCATTTTGCTTTTAATTCCATTTAAAACATATATAGATTTTAAAAAACAAACAGAATGTGAATTCAGTTCAATAAATATTTGTTGAGCAGCTGTTCTCTGTAAAGCCTAGTGACAGTCTATTTTGAATAATAATGATGCAAATTATCAAAAGATTTATAATTTATTTTCAGGCAGATAGACATGTAAACCCAATAATTTAACTCATGATTCATTGGCATAAAATCATATTACAGGTTCTCTCCTTCTCCCTTCAATAGACAGCAAGCTCTTTGAGAGCAAGAACTGTACTTTTAGGCCAGATTGTATCCCTAGTACCTACAGGCAAAGGATCGGGTAGGCAAAGGTGGAGAGGCTATTGTAGGCTGTAGAATCTGCAGTTAAAATTCAGTAGACATGATAATGCATTGGATTGGGGTGGTGAATTCAGCAACAATTCTGAAATGGCTGAAACAAGGTTCCCAGAGGCATGGGGCTCTGCAGGTAGCATGAGGTCAGTGCAGGAAGGAAATTGAATGACATTCTCAGAAATTAACAGAAAGAGATAGCATATTTTCACACCTTTAGTTTTATTTATCATTTTCCTTAGTGCCCTTGTCTCACCCTTTTTTTCAGCTCTTTAGAAGAGTTCCTAGGCATGGTTTATTTTTATGATTTGACTATATGATAATTTATGACTGGATAAATTATTCACAATACTATTTTCTCTTACTAGGAGTGCCAAAATCAAATTAGAGCTACAACAAAAATATATATTCCAAAATTGCTTTTTACCCTGTTAAAAAAATATATGATTTCCCATAGCTAATAGAGGACATTTAAGAACCTACGCTGACAGAGAATAAACTTGAAGACACGGGGAGGGGGAAGGGTAAGCTGGGACGAAGTGAGAGAGTGGCACTGACATATATACACTACCAAATGTAAAATAGATAGCTAGTGGGAAGCAGCTGCATAGCTCAGGGAGATCAGCTCGGTGCTGTGTGGCCACCTAGAGGGGTGGGATAGGGAGGGTGTGAGGGAGACGCAAGAGGGAGGGGATATGGGGATATATGTATACGTATAGCTGATTCACTTTGTTATACAGCAGAAACTAACACACCATTGTAAAGCAATTATATTCCAATAAAGATGTTAAAAAAAAAAGAACCTATGCTTATAATTAGTACTGAGATTTATGTGTAAATAAACATAGTATGTGTGTATATACCTTTATGTATTTGCCATATAAAAATCCATGCCATATTGTACGTTTTTCAATTTAAATAATGATTTACATTATGTATACATTATTCTAAGAGTTATCCTGATTTCCCTTTTGTCAGTCTGCACATTTTATTAAAATAATTTGTGACAGTGATTGATTTAAATGAACCCACTTCTGAGAAAGTGATTGTTTTAATTAAAAATGTTGGGTATTTTTTCCCCTGTACCTGAAGGCAGTTGGACTGATTTGCATTCCTTTCAGTTCTAAGTGTTGAGGCTATTATGAAACATCTTTTTTTTTCCTTGATATACATGCACATTAGCTTTCATTATTTCTATTTTAATTAATATCAGAGAGCATAGTTAGAGGTTCACTCAAGGAGTATCCTCAGAACATTTGTAGTAAAATGTGCAGGCACAGTAAATATAAAAAAAACAAAAGGAAAAGGATAATTAAGACAGGCTAAGTTTTCATATTTTCTTAAGCAGAGTAGATATTCTGAATGCTTAAGTATTTTAAAAGAGAATAAAGAACTCTAACAATTTTATAAGTTGGAAAATATTTTGCATTTTTTATATGGCTAACAAAATATAGGTGTGGGACTTCAGATATTTTTATTCATCCTTCAATTATTAATTGAGAGTCCAAGTTGTAGGAGTTTGGGCTGTATTGGTATTGCAAATAAGATCATTGATTTTGTAGCACTTTGTCACCAAACCTTCTTATCCCATTAGTTTAAAGAAAAATGTGAACATGCACCTCAATATAAGTTTGTTTCACACAAGCAATATTTCCATTCTTTTACATCCTAAGGCATAATATTCATTTAGGGTGAGGTTCCATTCTTATCACAGTAGATGTACTTCAGATCGTCTTCTAAACATTTAAAAAATCTTTTGGCTGACTTCATGTGCGATTTGAATAGATTATCATTGTTTTGATACTTCCATGCTTATTTTTAACCACATAATCCATGTAGAAGATATGTCATCTTTGTTATTTTCTTCATGTTAAGCTTTTGCTTGCTTTTTTGTATCACCTTTGATCCATACTATCTCTGGGATTTTTTTCCCCTACACTATCCTAACTTTAGTTAAACTAAATAATATAACTTATAAGCCTGCTTAACCAGGAGCACATAAATTTCAACATACTGTAAAGCATTCATTGGGAACAGTGACTGAGAGCCAGGGTCACTGGGCCAGCCCCTCAGCATTATGGGATGCCCCACCTGCCTCAGGTACTTCAAGGACCTAATGTGACATGTGACTCTGAAGACACTGATGTCAATTCATGTTAAGTATTAGTGAAGCTTAAGTTCTTTCTCATTTTTGGAGATAATAAAATAGTAAGTTCTAATACTGGGTCTTCATACACTGCAGTGCACTGTCCTTCAATCCCCTTGGCCAGGAGAGGCCCTCCACTTTGGACGCTGTTGCTTTAAATTGCTGCACAGTCTGGGTCCTATCCATTCCAGCAGTTATGTGAGATTTTCTTGGTCCTTTTTTGTCAACTTTTCTCTCACAGAGTCATCAAATAATACATGTAAGTTATCTGTCCAGCACATATTAGACGGAAGTTGAGACTTGTATTGAAGTAGAGCGAGAAAATGAAGGGTTAGAGCCTTCTATTCACAGTAGATCCAGAAGATTAGTCATACCTTTGTGTGACCACACATAACTGATGCGGTTGTTTTGTCAGTAAAATTGTTTTGTTTTGTTTTTGCTGTGATTTTTTGGTTGTATACTTTAGGCTTAGGGAGAAAAGGTTTTTTTGTTTGTTTGTTTTAATTATTTGAAAGACTGACTTTAAGCTATAAATGGCCACATTGCACAATGGCCAATTATATAAATAAGGATCACAGTAAAGGTTTTATGGACATGTGATTATGTACAAAGAGAAAATATTAAGTGGAATTCTTGAAAAGTTGGGGCAACCAGTTAATCTACAACAGTAATAGGTGTTTAGTTTACTTGCATATATGTATCCAATATTATTTGCAAGTAGGTACAAAATGCTATTTTAACTCATTCTTTCTCAAAGGCATTAAAAGATTTATTAAAATTTCTGCATTTGCATTATAAAATTAGCATGCCATCATGATAGGATATTTTGCAAATAATAAAATATTGAAAATAAATATTCCAATAACCATCAAAATAGAGTTATATTTAACATTTTGGCACACCCTCCCCCATTTTCTCTATGGATAGTATTTTTTACATAGTCATGATCGTGTTATATATACATATGTTGTTACACAAAACTTTATACCACGCTGAGGATTTATTTTGAGGTTAGAAGTGCAGAGAGTACAATTACCTGATCAAAAGTTGTGGACATTTTTAAGGCTTTTCTGTGATTTGTGTCTTAGTTGTCATGTTGTTGTTCCAGTTTTCACTTTTACCTGCAATATGAAATTACTGGAAAACTACACCTTTGCCAATATTCATTCAAGAAATATATATTGCATAGCTCTCATTTATCTAGACCCAGGAAATGCCATGGTGAGCAATATAGTACATTTCAGTTTTCCTTATGAAACTTACAGTCCAGGTTGGAGACAGACATCAGTGATACAAGTGCACAAATAAACATGGAATTAAAGTTATGAATTATAGAGCAGAATGTTAACGTCTGTTTAATCTCGGTGGGTGCATGGATGTAGGTTGTGTTGCTTTCTCTATCTTTTAATGTATTAATAATATTTCAAAATGAAATCATTTTGATGTTTACAAAATGTTACACCTATAAAGAATGCTGCCATAAAAGCATTCCAAAGAGGAGTCTGACATCTTCTGAGGTGTCAGGCAAGTGCCCCAAAGGAAGTATTGATGGAGTCAAACTTGGGAAGAAGAAAAAGGAGTAACTAGGCAAAGACATGTGCACGTGGGGTTGTGTGCACAGGTGCGCAGGGGAGCATCTCTAGGGAAGTGGATGTATTTGAGACACGTAAGGTTAAGGGAACAGGATAAAGGTGGGAGATTATGGGATCTTTGTAGGCAGCCCACAGTGACCCAGGTTGGGCTATGCACTGAGGATGGCGTGGGAACACTAGAAACCAAGGTTGGGCAGATAGGATGGTGCCCCACTGCTGCAGGGTGTGAGTAATTCAGCGGGTATTGGAGAGTGGCTACATATTTCCTCATCTGATGGATTGGAACAGGCATACTGCAGGTTTTAAGACCACCTAGGAGAGGCCACTAGGGGCTGAACTGCTGCTGGTGGTGAAAATAGAAAGAGGGAAAAGAGTGAAGGAGATTTTGAAGACAGCATCTATAGGAATTGGACAAACCATTAGGTGGAATAAAAAAGGCAAGCGTGGTGTTGGTCTTAGGGGGTTGACACTGTTAACATCAGTGTCATGTCAGGAGTTGACTTCTGGCTGAAGTTGGTGGAGATGAGGGAATTAAAGTGAAAATGATACTGTAGGAATTTAAACGTATACATTATTAAATTTATAATTTTGGTGAGGCTTTTATGGGTAGAGATTTATTGGAAATGTGGCCAATGGCAAAGTAGGGCAGATCTTAGAAAAGATTTTCAAGAAATTTGGTCATTTCTAACTTTATGTTATTGCTTTATATTATAGATTCAGCTCCAAGTATGCAGGGTTAGGGGTTAGACACAGCTAGAGATAACCTTCGAGAACCTAATTTAAAAAAGCAGATGAGTTTGTATTTTAAGATGTTTAATTCGATTGTTCGATTTTTACAGGCCACATAATTTAGTAGCTAAGTGGGCAGGCTCATGTCAACCCCAGCTTTGCACTTATTAGTCATATGTTCTTTGTCAAATTAATTCATTGTTCTGTGTCTTCACTTTCTCATCATCAAAATGGGCTTCCTATTAAGTAAGTTGTGGTGAAAATTCAATGAGTCAATCCTGGCACCTGAGAAGAACGCGGTCGATGTTATTACGGTTTCTAAAACAAACAAACAAATAACGTGAAACTATGTAAATAGAAATCAATTTGGTTTTTCTTGTCTTAAAATTAAATAAGAACTCAAAAACACAATTTCATGTTTTACTGGTACTTTCGTATCAGACATGAGGTGTGATGATGACAAATTAGGCCCTTAACCTCATGTCCTTCAGGTTCGCTTCTGTTGTCACAAATGGCAGGATTTCCTTCTCTTTTATGGCTGAATAATATTCCATTGTGTATCTACACCACATATTTTTTTTATCCCTTCATCTATTGATGGACACTTAGGTTGTTTCCATGCTTTGGCCACTGTGAACAATGCCTCAGTGAACATGGGGGTGCAGATATCTCTTTGAGATCCTGATTTCACTGCCTTTGCATGTACACCCAGAAGTGAGATTCCTGGATCAAATGGATCATATTTCTATTTTCCATTTTTTGAGGAACCTCCATCCTGTTTTCCACTGGGACTGCACCTATTTTACATCCCCACCAACAATGCACAAAGGTCCCCTTTTCTCTACATCCTCTCCAATGTTTGTTCTCTCTTATCTTTTTTTAATACAAAAAACAAAAGAGAAGGGCTCTCGCTGTGTACGTGTGAAAGGGACTCTGCGGGGGTTATGGGTCTTCTCACTGCCTTGCCTGATGTACTTAATTCAAGTGCAGAAGATATAGTTGCTACGATATAGGATCACTAAAAATAAGTGATCCAGAACATAAAGGTTTTGCAGAAAAACTGTCAATCTCTAAAATGCTCTATATATTTTCATGGCAACTAAGAATCCCTACCCTTGTCCACGCCTTTGTTCCCTTCCTTTTCTGTGCTACCTATTTTCAGTGACAAGCAAGAATATGATGCAGCAAAACTAGAAAAAGTCCTCAGTACTTAAAGGGTCAGTAGCCCAGCCAAGTCTTATTGGATTATGGGCAGATTAAGGCACAAGAGTAATTTTTTCCACTAATGCACATCTTAGAATTATGTGATTTTTAAAATTATATACTACAGAGTAAGGAACATACATGACACAATCCTAATAATCACGTAGATGTTTCTTTTCAAAATCCTGCTTTTCCAAAAACACCTGTATTCTAACATGCTTGATCACATGAATGCTGTGATTTTCATGTATTATTTTTCAGGTTTTCTTCAATATCATAGTATCTTTGAAGAAAATCTGTGTACCATGGGGTCATTTTTCAAATTCAGATATACATAGAAACAGATGCTCTCACTTTCTAATTTCTTGAGAACTAAACATAAGGCTGAGGATATTCTGTTTTGAATAGCTTTTTATGTTTGTTTTTGCATGTGGCTTTTTTTGTGTGTTTTCAGCTGTTTGAAGTCCATCATTTTATGATTGATTACAAGATGCCCTGTTTCATCATTCTGTAATATCCTCCTGTTTTGACAGCATGATCGCATTTGCATGTCCTATTCAGGGGTTGTGGAGAGATGCCAGTTGCCATGGCAGGGATTCTGATGCCCCCCATCAATCTAGTCATGAGATGAGGATGGCCTTTGAAAAGCCACATGCAGATGTTTATTTTCAAAGGTACAATTGGCTCTTTGTGAAGCATCGGATCACTAGACTGGCTATCTTTTACATGAATCATCTAATGAGAAGCATGTTACCATCTAACTTCCCTTTTGGGTTTTTTTTTTTTTTTTTACATCTTTATTGGAGTATAATTGCTTTACAATGGTATGTTAGTTTCTGCTTCACAACAAAATGAATCAGTTATATATATACATATGTTCCCATATCTCTTCCCGCTTGCGTCTCCCTCCCTCCCACCCTCCCTATCCCACCCCTCCAGGCGGGCACAAAGCACCGAGCTGATCTCCCTGTGCTACGCGGCTGCTTCCCACTAGCTATCTACCTTACGTTTGGTAGTGTATATATGTCCAGGCCTCTCTCTCGCTTTGCCACAGTTTACCATTCCCTCTCCCCATAGCCTCAAGTCCATTCTCTAGTAAGTCTGTGTCTTTATTCCTGTTTCCTCCCTAGGTTTTTCATGACATTTTTTTTTCTTAAATTCCATATGTATGTGTTAGCATACGGTATTTGTCTCTCTCTTTCTGACTTACTTCACTCTGTATGACAGACTCTAGATCTATCCACCTCATTACAATTAGCTCAATTTCGTTTCTTTTTATGGCTGAGTAATATTCCATTGTATATATGTGCCACATCTTCTTTATCCATTCATCTGTTGATGGACACTTAGGTTGTTTCCATTTCTGGGCTATTGTAAATAGAGCTGCAATGAACCTTTTGGTACATGACTCTTTTTGAATTATGGTTTTCTCAGGGTATATGCCCAGTAGTGGCATTGCTGGGTCATATGGTAGTTCTATTTGTAGTTTTTTAAGGAACCGCCATACTGTTTTCCATAGTGGTTGTATCAATTTACATTCCCACCAGCAGTGCAAGAGGGTTCCCTTTTCTCCACACCCTCTCCAGCATTTATTGTTTCTAGATTTTTTGATGATGGCCATTCTGACTGGTGTGAGATGATATCTCATTGTAGTTTTGATTTGCATTTCTCTAATGATTAGTGATGTTGAGCATTCTTTCATGTGTTTGTTGGCAGTCTGTATATCTTCTTTGGAGAAATGTCTATTTAGGTTTTCTGACCATTTTTGGATTGGGTTGTTTGTTTTTTCGTTATTGAGCTGCATGAGCTGCTTATAAATTTTGGAGATTAATCCTTTGTCAGTTGCTTCATTTGCAAATATTTTCTCCCATTCTGAGGGTTGTCTTTTGGTCTTGTTTATGGTTTCCTTTGCTGCGCAAAAGCTTTTAAGTTTCATTAGGTCCCATTTGTTTATTTTTGTTTTTATTTCCATTTCTCTAGGAGGTGGGTCAAAAAGGACCTTGCTGTGATTTATGTCATAGAGTGTACTGCCTATGTTTTCCTCTAAGAGTTTGATAGTTTCTGGACTTACATTTAGGTCTTTAATCCATTTTGAGCTTATTTCTCTGTATGGTGTTAGGGAGTGATCTAATCTCATACTTTTACATGTAGCTGTCCAGTTTTCCCAGCACCACTTATTGAAGAGGCTGTCCTTTCTCCACTGTACATTCCTGCCTCCTTTATCAAAGATAAGGTGACCACATGAGTGTGGGTTTATCTCTGGGCTATCTATCTTGTTCCATTGATCTATATTTCTGTTTTTGTGCCAGTACCATACTGTCTTGATTACTGTAGCTTTGTAGTATAGTCTGAAGTCAGGAAGCCTGATTCCTCCAGCTCCGTTTTTCGTTCTCAAGATTGCTTTGGCTATTCGGGGTCTTTTGTGTTTCCATACAAATTGTGAAATTTTTTTGTTCTAGTTCTGTGAAAAATGCCAGTGGTAGTTTCATAGGGATTGCATTGAATCTGTAGATTGCTTTGGGTAGTAGAGTCATTTTCACAATGTTGATTCTTCCAATCCAAGAACATGGTATATCTCTCCATCTATTTGTATCATCTTTAATTTCTTTCATCAGTGTCTTATAATTTTCTGCATAGAGCTCTTTTGTCTCCTTAGGTAGGTTTATTCCTAGTTATTTTATTCTTTTTGTTGCAATGGTAAATGGGAGTGTTTTCTTGATTTCAGTTTCAGATTTTTCATCCTTAGTGTATAGGAATGCCAGAGATTTCTGTGCATTAATTTTGTATCCTGCTACTTTACCCAATTCATTGATTAGCTCTAGTAGTTTTCTGGTAGCATCTTTAGGATTCTCTATGTATAGTATCATGTCATCTGCAAACAGTGACAGCTTTACTTCTTCTTTTCCGATTTGGATTCCTTTTATTTCCTTTTCTTCTCTGATTGCTGTGGCTAAAACTTCCAAAACTATGTTGAATAAGAGTGGTGAGAGTGGGCAACCTTGTCTTGTTCCTGATCTTAGTGGAAATGCTTTCAGTTTTTCACCATTGAGGACGATCTTGGCTGTGGGTTTATCATATAT
Organism: Delphinapterus leucas; assembly: GCF_059928025.1. Lineage (NCBI taxonomy): Eukaryota > Metazoa > Chordata > Mammalia > Artiodactyla > Monodontidae > Delphinapterus > Delphinapterus leucas. Next base: position 9,679,778 of record NC_143146.1, read on the forward strand.
GGCCTTTATTATGTTGAGGAAAGTTCCCTCTATGCCTACTTTCTGCAGGGTTTTTATCATAAATCGGTGTTGAATTTTGTCGAAAGCTTTCTCTGCATCTATTGAGATGATCATACGGTTTTTCTCCTTCAATTTGTTAATATGGTGTATCACATTGATTGATTTGCGTATATTGAAGAATCCTTGCATTCCTGGAATAAACCCCACTTGATCATGGTGTATGATCCGTTTAATGTGCTGTTGGATTCTGTTTGCTAGTATTTTGTTGAGGATTTTTGCATCTGTGTTCATCAGTGATATTGGCCTGTAGTTTTCTTTCTTTGTGACATCCTTCTCTGGTTTTGGTATCAGGGTGATGGTGGCCTCGTAGAATGAGTTGGGGAGTGTTCCTCCCTCTGCTATATTTTGGAAGAGTTTGAGAAGGATAGGTGATAGCTCTTCTCTAAATGTTTGATAGAATTCGCCTGTGAAGCCATCTTGTCCTGGGCTTTTGCTTGTTGGAAGGTTTTTGATCACAGTTTCAATTTCAGTGCTTGTGATTGGTCTGTTCATATTTTCTATTTCTTCCTGATTCAGTCTTGGCAGGTTGTGCCTTTCTAAGAATTTGTCCATTTCTTCCAGGTTGTCCATTTTATTGGCATAGAGTTGCTTGTAGTAATCTCTCATGATCTTTTGTATTTCTGCAGTGTCAGTTGTTACTTCTCCTTTTTCATTTCTAATTCTATTGATTTGTCTTCTCCCTTTTTTTCTTGATGAGTCTGGCTAATGGTTTATCAATTTTGTTTATCCTTTCAAAGAACCAGCTTTTAGTTTTATTGATGTTTGCTATCGTTTCCTTCATTTCTTTTTCATTTATTTCTGATCTGATTTTTATGATTTCTTTCCTTCTGCTACCTTTGGGGTTTTTTTGTTCTTCTTTCTCTAATTGCTTTAGGTGCAAGGTTAGTTGTTTATTCGAGATGTTTACTGTTTCTTAAGGTAGGATTGTATTGCTATAAACTTCCCTCTTAGAACTGCTTTTGCTGCATCCCATAGATTTTGAGTCGTCATGTCTCCATTGTCATTTGTTTCTAGGTATTTTTTGATTTCCTCTTTGATTTCTTCAGTGATCACTTCGTTATTAAGTAGTGTATTATTTAGCCTCCATGTGTTTGTATTTTTTCAGATCTTTTCCTGTAATTGATATCTAGTCTCATAGCATTGTGGTCAGAAAAGATACTTGATACAATTTCCATTTTCTTAAATTTACCAAGGCTTGATTTGTGACCCAAGATATGATCTATCCTGGAGAATGTTCCATGAGCACTTGAGAAAAATGTGTATTCTCTTGTTTTTGGATGGAATGTCCTATAAATATCAATTAAGTCCATCTTGTTTAATGTATCATTTAAAGCTTGTGTTTCCTTATTTATTTTCATTTTGGATGATGTGTCCATTGGTGAAAGTGGGGTGTTAACGTCCCCTACTATGAATGTGTTACTGTCAGTTTCCCCTTTTATGACTGTTAGTATTTGCCTTATGTATTGAGGTGCTCTTGTGTTGGGTGCATAAATATTTACAATTGTTATATCTTCTTCTTGGATCAATCCCTTGATCATTATGTAGTGTCCTTCTTTGTCTCTTCTAATAGTCTTTATTTTAAAGTCTATTTTGTCTGATATGAGAATTGCTAGTCCAGCTTTCTTTTGGTTTCTATTGCATGAAATACCTTTTTCCATCCCCTTACTTTCAGTCTGTATGTGTCTCTAGGTCTGAAGTGGGTCTCTTGTAGACAGCAAATATATGCGTCTTGTTTTTGTATCCATTCAGCCAATCAGTGTCTTTTGGTGGGAGCATTTAGTCCATTTACATTTAAGGTAATTATCGATATGTATGTTCCCATTCCCATTTTCTTAATTGTTTTGGGTTCCTTATTGTAGGTCTTTTCCTTCTTTTGTGTTTCTTGCCTAGAGAAGTTCCTTTAGCAGTTGTTGTAGAGCTGGTTTGGTGGTGCTGAACTCTCTCAGCTTTTGCTTGTCTGTAAAGGTTTTAATTTCTCCATCAAATCTGAATGAGATCCTTGCTGGGTAGAGTAATCTTGGTTGCAGGTTTTTCTCCTTCATCACTTTAAATATGTCCTGCCAGTCCCTTCTGGCTTGCAGAGTTTCTGCTGAAAGATCAGCTGTTAACCTTATGGGGATTCCCTTGTGTGTTTTTTGTTGTTTTTCCCTTGCTGCTTTTAATATGCTTTCTTTGTATTTAATTTTTGATAGTTTGATTAATATGTGTCTTGGCGTATTTCTCCTTGGATTTATCCTGTATGGGACTCTCTGTGCTTCCTGGACTTGATTAACTATTTCCTTTCCCATATTAGGGAAGTTTTCAACTATAATCTCTTCAAATATTTTCTCAGTCCCTTTCTTTTTCTCTTCTTCTTCTGGAACCCCTATAATTCGAATGTTGGTGCATTTAATGTTGTCCCAGAGGTCTCTGAGACTGTCCTCAGTTCTTTTCATTCTTTTTTCTTTATTCTGCTCTGCAGTAGGTATTTCCACTATTTTATCTTCCAGGTCACTTATCCGTTCTTCTGCCTCAGTTATTCTGCTATTGATCCCATCTTGAGTACTTTTCATTTCATTTATTGTGTTGTTCATCATTGTTTGTTTCATCTTTAGTTCTTCTAGGTCCTTGTTAAATGTTTCTTGCATTTTGTCTATTCTATTTCCAAGATTTTGGATCATCTTTACTATCATTATTCTGAATTCTTTTTCAGGTAGACTGCCTATTTCCTCTTCATTTGTTAGGTCTGGTGGGTTTTTATCTTGCTCCTTCATCTGCTGTGTGTTTTTCTGTCTTCTCATTTTGCTTATCTTACTGTGTTTGGGGTCTCCTTTTTGCAGGCTGCAGGTTCGTAGTTCCCATTGTTTTTGGTGTCTGTCCCCAGTGGCTAAGGCTGGTTCAGTGGGTTGTGTAGGCTTCCTGGTGGAGGGAGTAGTGCGTGTGTTTTGGTGGATGAGGCTGGATCTTGTCTTTCTGGTGGGCAGGTCCACGTCTGGTGGTGTGTTTTGGGGTGTCTGTGGACTTATTATGATTTTAGGCAGCCTCTCTGCTAATGGGTGGGGTTGTGTTCCTGTCTTGCTAGTTGTTTGGCATAGGGTGTCCAGCACTGTAGCTTGCTGGTCGTTGAGTGAAGCTGGGTGCTGGCGTTGAGATGGAGATCTCTGGGAGATTTTTGCCGTTTGATATTATGTGCAGCTGGGAGGCCTCTTGTGGACCAGTGTCCTGAAGTTGGCTCTCCCACCTCATAGGCACAGCACTAACTCCTGGCTGCAGCACCAAGAGCCTTTCATCCACACGGCTCCTTAATTTGGGATGATTTGTTGTCTATTCATGTATTCCACAGATGCAGGGTTCATCAAGTTGATTGTGGAGCTTTAATCCGCTGCTTCTGAGGCTGCTGGGAGAGATTTCCCTTTCTCTTCTTTGTTCTCACAGCTCCCAGGGGCTCAGCTTTGGATTTGGCCCCACCTGTGCGTGTAGGTCGCCGGAGGGGCGGCTCTTCTTTGCTCAGAGAGGACGGGGTTAAAGGAGCCGCTGATTCGGAGGCTCTGGCTCACTCAGGCCGGGGGGGAGGGAGGGGCACGGAGCGCGGGGCGGGCCTGCATCGGCAGAGGCCGGCGTGACGTTGCGCCGGCGTGACGTTGCAGCAGCCTGAGGCGCGCCGTGCATTCTCCCGGGGGAGTTGTCCCTGGATCCCGGGGCCCTCGCAGTGGAGGGCTGCACAGGCTCCCCGGAAGGGGGTTGTGGATAGTGACCTGTGCTCGCACACAGGCTTCTTGGTGGCGGCAGTAGCAGCCTTAGCGTCTCATGCCCGTCTCTGGGGTCGGCACTTTTAGCTGCTCTTGCGCCCGTCTGTGGAGCTCCTTTAAGCAGCGTTAATCCCCTCTCCTCGCGCACCAGGAAATAAAGAGGGAAGAAAAAGTGTCTTGCCTCTTCGGCAGGTCCAGACTTTTCCCCGGACTCCCTCCCGGCTAGCCGAGGTGCACTAACGCCCTGCATGCTGTGTTCACGCCGCCAACCCCAGTCCTCTCCCGGCGCTCCGACTGAAGCCGGAGCCTCGGCTCCCAGCCCCGCCCGCCCCGGCGGGTGAGCAGACAAGCCTCTCGGCTGGTGAGTGCCGGTCGGCCCTGATCCTCTGTGCTGGAAACTCACCGCTTTGCCCTCCGCTCCCCTGTTGCTGTGCTTTCCTCCGCGGCTCCGAAGCTCCCCCACTCCGCCACCCGCAGTCTCTGCCCGCGAAGGGGCTTCCTAGTGTGTGGACACTTTTTCTCCTTCACAGCTCCTTCCCGCTGGTGCAGGACCCGTCCCTATCCTTTTGTCTGTTTATTTTTTTTTTTTTCCCTAACCAGGTACGTGGGGGGTTTCTTGCCTTTTGGGAAGTCTGAGGTCTTCTGCCAGCGTTCAGTAGGTGTTCTGTAGGAGTTGTTCCACGTGTAGATGTATTTCTGGTGTATCTGTCCCCTTTTGGTTTTAATAAACTTCCACTGCCCTCAACCTCAAGCCATTTGGGCCAAGAATCAAAAGCCATATTGTACAATTTTACTGTCCTTTTTAGTTATATAAGTTATATAGGATTATCTTTTTAATTCATCTAATTGGTCTAGATTATGGCCAGAGAGCTTAGGTTTGTTATTGTGTCTTGCCCTGAGTTCAGAAGTTGATTTACACATTTTCATATGGATCACACATAAGTACACAGATGTTTCTGTGCAAGTTAGGGTGACCATTTAGACATCAAGGAAACATCCTCCATATCAGGGCTTTTTCTAAGAATGTGTACCAAATGTTAGTGTGACTTTTTTTTTAATACAGCTTTTTCACATTTTGGAATTCCTTGTCAAATTAAGTAAAAAGCCTTTAACAAGGTTTCTTGTTAAAGAAGTCTTTAACAAGGTTAAGAAGCCTTTAACAAGGTTTCTTAAAGCCAGAAGTTTGCAAAACTCTTGTCCTGCCATCCTGAATCATATTAGTTTAAACTATTAAGCTAGTTAGTTTAGGACTTAACTAATAACTAAACTAACAGATTAAGTAGTTTAATCTTTTAACTAACCAACCATTTAAATACACACATATCAGTTTCATAAAATGACCTATTAGCTTCAGCTGATGACTGCAGTTTTTCGCCTTCTGTGATTAGCATCTTCCAGGTTTGAGAAATAGAGACATCTGGGAAACAAAATAAAAGGTGCTATGTCCATAAAATACCCTCTTACTTCTGAAAAAGAAAGAAAAGAAACAGAAAAGAAAAAATAAATTCAATTGTGACACATTGTGAGGCTTATGACCACTATGTTTGCCTTTCAGATCCCCAGCTCAAGGGTATAGTGACCAGGTTATATTGCAGGCAAGGCTACTACTTGCAAATGCACCCCGATGGAGCTCTCGATGGAACCAAGGATGACAGCACTAATTCTAGTAAGTGACAACCTCAGGCCACCAGTGAACACAATTGGTAGAAGATACACTGCTACTTAAATGACTTTTAAAAATACACTTGCAAATATTGGGTTATGTTCATTCATTTTTCCAAATGTTACACAATAGAATGCCATTGACAATTTTACTTGGACCACATGGCTGGAAATATTCATAGAGCCACAAAAGAAACCTGTCATTTTAAGAGACGTATTAGTGAATCTTTTCAGGTTTTTTTTCCAAACAATTGTCATATCCAGCATTATTGTTACTTTAATCTCATTATCATCAAAGTCAAGTAACTACACTAACACATTCAGGTGAAAGTTGATTACATGTTTACTTTGGAAGTTTTATCTTTATTAGGCCTGTAGCTTCTTAATGATAACTGGAAATTCATGAGTTACAAGGATTAGTTGTTTCAAATAATAGAAATGTTATGTTTCAAATAATAAAAATATTATTTTTAAAAGTCTTTGTGTTCAACAAGAAAAGATAATATCTTTCTTTATAGAGAACATGAAGGCTGTGTGCTTTTAAATGCATTGTACAAATTGTTTATTTGATAAAATTGGGTCTGTGCTTTTATTTAGTTTTTTAAATTAAAAAGCCACCCACTTTCCCTTGTTTTAATGTCTGTCTTCATTTTACTATTTCTTTATATATAACTTTTCTTTGTATTTTTATTCTGGTGCCCACCCCTCGTTCAATTGTGTTTTCCTTTCCCATTTTCTGTTCATATTGGCCTCTGATTCCCTTTAGTTTAGCACATCAGTTCTAAAATAGACACACTTTTTATTGCTCAGGAGAATTAGTGAAAAGCAAAAATTGATTTTATTCTAAATATTTAATCACATATTACTAGTAGATATGAATCTTTTCATTGATTTATCATTTATCCTTCATATACAGAACATCATTCTATGGAAAGAAGGTGGCTTTGAATACATATAACCAAATTATAGATTCTTCCTGTTTTAAAGTCTAGTAATCAACTGTTGAGAAGCACTGATTCTGAGAGCAGCTAATGATATAGACTATTTTTGCATTTGGTGTTGCTAAGTGAAATATCAATATTTTCCCAGCCATTGTGTTTATATTTTAGACTTTGGATGTCACTTCATTTTTAATTTTTCTTTCAATTTTAAATATTTTCTTTGTTTATCTACATTCTCCTCCTATTCAATGTTTAATCTTTTCCTCTCTTTGTTTATATTATGTCATCCTTTTGTACTTTAAATTTTTCCCTGTCATATTTGTTCATTGATTTTTTGTTCGCTCTATTTCCTCTTTTGATTTAGAAAAAGAGAAGGTAAAGCAATTCAGATACAGAGAAGAAAGAGAAGACATTTTTATTCATAAGACTGATGTCAAACGTTGTTTACTTTTTGGGATTTTGATATTAGGTTGAACTTTTAAAATCGTCAGCACTTGACCATCTTTGACCTATAAAAGATGTCAGTTTCTTCTGATTCATGTTAATACATATATATCTGCTCATTTTCCTTTCCCCACTTTTAACTCCTCACCCATTCTTTGACAAAACGCATTCTCTTTTTCTTACATCTTACAGTCATGGGGGTCATGGACTTTAGAGACTCCTAAGTTCTGATGTCTTCAATGTCCTCTGATTTTCTTCAGCCAGAGTCTAGTAGAGCACGAGAACAAGTTTTCCATAACTATGGTTATGATAAGAGCTATGACACTGATTTATCAGACTAGAGGTTGATGCCATCCATTTTGACAAAGTTTTCAAGAAAGGAAATATACTATAGCCGTATGAAAATGCTGCTTAGTTGGACTTCCTGGGAAAATAATTTCCTTCAAACAAATGGTTTATGAGTTTTTTCCCTACCTTCTCCTTTTGTTTTTGTAATGCCAAACAAATTGGTTATTTTTCATTGTGGACTCAATATCGAGTTAAGAAGTGTCAGGTAGACACTGTCTTTTAAAAGCATATTGCTTCACAATTGAGTAAGCGACACAGTATTTCCTAAATTGTGAAAGTACAGATGTAGACATTATACACACACGTGATTATAGCTGGTTATCTGCATAATATTAAACACTAGACTGGAAAGCTGAGATAGTAAAAGATACTAGACCTTCTGTTCCTGAATGTATGAGGCTTCTTTCCTCCTATTGTGTAACTGCACCGGAGGAACAAGAATCTCTGGGTGGCTTGTGAAATCCTTTCTAATCCCCTCAAATACTGGTGAGGAACAGTTCTGGGAACCAAGCAGGAACAGGAGCCCCAGTGGACAAGCAAATCAGAACCAAATCAGAGTGACCTCACTAGAGGGATTTCGATTCCTATGCAAAGATCTGGCCCACGGTTTCTTTTCTTACAAGTTACCATTGCATTTTATGTGCCCTTTAAGCCAGTTAGGTTAGTTTCTTCACCATTTTAACATTTGCAAAGACAAAGCAGAACAGAATAAAACAGTCTGAGATAAATGTTTCCTTCTCAAAAGGTTATAAAAATTGTATGATTGTAAAATTTAATAAAACTTGGCAGATTGTAGCAGCTTTAGCAAGGATGAATTTTAAGATATTTTCTTTTCTCTGGTTTATCACAGTAATCTTCTATTCCTAGGGAAATGGTTAGCCCTGAAAAGTGTTCTTTAGAAATGGAGGTGAGCATCAGAGATGCTGACAGACAGGTCCTCATTAGAGCACTGCCCTTTTTTCTTGAGGAAGGCTATGATGTAATAATTCACAAACACATTCCATGTTTTTATATTTCTCTGAATGCAAAACAAGGATTAGTCATCTATAGATAGGAAAAATAAAGAGAAATAACCTACACGTCACCCTGATGCCATCCCAAAAGTCGTCAAATGACAAAACTGAGGCTTGAATCTTCAAATTTTCATGATTTGAGCTCAATAAATAGCCCACTACTAAATATGAGATTACTTAAAACTAGGTAAAGTCGAACCAACCTGCTCAGCTTCCTTTGTCAAAAAATTTAAATGTGTTGGAAAGGAGAAAGGCCTGCAGGCGAACCTGATACTAACGTCCTCCCAGGCTTAACAGCCTGAGATCTAGAACTATCTGGGCAAGAAAATGGTCCTAGTAGAGAGGTACTGGAGCAACTCACCTGCTTACTTAGGCTTGCACATGCCCTGGAAAGATCTTTCACAAAAGGTAGTGAGCGCCTGGCTTACCTCATCACCACACTCATTTTCCGGGGTGTGTTTCTTTAAAATTCTTAGAGTTTCCCTTCTATCTACTAAAGGTCAGCATTACCATGACTATGGTGTTTGATTAGGGAGTGGTTTTCTTCCCCAGTTTGCTTCTGGGGATGCCCCGGGGTTTTTCCTGTGCTCTTAAACTTCTTTGTCCCCATTACCAGATACTGCAAGCAGAAGAGGACTATAGAAATATCCATATGCAATAACTATTGCAAGATCAAAGCCTCATACAAACCAATCCCTCTCACCTTAGAAGTTCCCAACCTGATAACTTGCTGTTTGAAAATGGCCGGTCACTCACAGTGCCCACTCCCCGAAAGGCCTTAGGCAGGTGTTTCTTACCTTGGCTGTAGGTCGGGGTCATTTGAGGAGCGTTTGTTTTTAAAAATTCGTGATGCCCTAAACCCACTCCCAGAGACTGATTTAATTCCATTGGTCTGGAGTTGGGTATGGCCATCCTATTTTATGAATACAGCTAGTTTTAAAGTGCAGCCAGGGTTGAATGAAATTCACTATTCTATGGAGACTGGAGTGTTCCACAGAATGAACAAAGTAGCATGGACATCTTCATTATTCTTACTCCCCTAGGTCTTGTGATATTGCTTTATAATTATGTTATATACAAAAAGAGTGAAAAAAACGTAATGATGTTTCATTTAATGTGGGTATCTGTGGTTTTGATTAGCGCCATGGTTCAGTCATGGTCAGCTCTGAATAGGCTTCCACATTACGGTGGTTCTATGGATTCACTTTCCGTTTTCATCCTGTAAATTGTAATAACTATTATTTTAATTATTATTCAGGTCACAACCAAAATCCTAGGGAGGGGGACAGCTTTTTTTTAGTACAGTCATTTTAGACTATCTTCTATAATTTTACTCTTTCCCATACTGTATTATTTTAGTGAGTTCTTGATGCACTTACCTTCTAGGATTATTCCATCTGGCCTATATCAATTATATGGCACCTACAAATACCATTAGATATGAATGAAGGTTAGAATAATTAAGTTTGAATAGGTTAGGATAGAATAGTTTGCATGGATAGATGTACAATTATGGTTTTCAAAAAAACTTTTGCACGTAAATCAGGAATTACCCTATGATGCCCATCCTTTCAAAATGTAAGGGAGATGGGACAGTTCAGGTCTTATAGAAAACAGTGAAAATGGCCAATGGCTTTCTCCCATGAAGAAGGAATACTGAGAGTTACCATGACATAAATACTCAATAAATCCACACTCACGTTTAATATTAACTAATAGAAATAAGCAAACAGAAGCCTTTTTCCTCCATAAGGATATCATAAGCCCCTAGAATCCAACAGAAGACAGTCCAGTGTTAGTTTGCATCATGAAAGCTAATATCCACCTAACCATATATGCCCCTGAGTGTTCTTGCAGGATAATTTTCTAGGGCCATGGCCTGCCATTTTCCTTTCATCATCTGAGTAGCACAGACATCTTGAGATCTCAGGATCAGTAATAGGTAATAATTGGAAGAGAGGGCATAATTTTCCCCTACCATATTCAGAGAAACCATGTGCCTTGGAATTAAATAGAACACAATTTAGAAAGTCCATTTAAAATTATGTACTGAGTAAACCTATCGATTTAAGTCAAAATTGCCCACATTTTTGAACTATGTATCTTTTGTGGAATAAAGGTGAGAGCCTTAACCTAAGATATTTTACTTGTACATTTACTGCGACATTTTAGTGTTTTCATTGCCTCTTCTGGCCTGGTTCTGTTACTTAGAATTAGACTTGAATTAAGAACTAGAATGGGAGCAGATAACCTCCCATAATTAACAGTTATCTTATAAATGTGTCTCTGATAAAATCTCCAAAATCATCCAGCATTTCTCACCAAGAATGGTGCTAGAATACCCCGCTACACAGTCACATGTAACCATGGCATGGAAATGCATTATTAAGGATGTTAAGACATTTTTTAAAAAAAATCAGTGATAACATTGCTGTCTGCACAATGTAAAATATACGTAAAAATACATTTCTGTCAATAAGAGAAGAAACAGAACATGGAAACATGAGTTTTTATCTCTGTCGTGGGTAAAATTGAATACTTTTCCCTCTTTGTTTTAGTTTTCACTCATAGTTTTATGAACTATTAATAAAGAAAATTATCTATGAAATTTGCATGCCATTCAGTTTGATTAGTTCTTTCTAAATTTAGCACATTGGCAGGTGCACATCATTTCTGGGCTCTGCTGGCATATCATGTTGGTTCTGCAAGAGTAATTTAGTTTTGGAATTACCTTTTAAACTTCTTGCCTGTCCTACATTGCAGTGATGAAGCAAACCTTCTACTTAAAAGACCAGAATAAACACTCAACTTGGGCTCTTAAAATTCTGCTTTTTCAGAATATTTGTAGCTTATTTCTTTTGGTATCAAATGGTGTCAGAGACTGTGATACTATAATCACGATTGCAGGCTTGATTCTAGAATCACAATTACAGGCTTGATTCTGTTTATTATGCCATCAGTTCTTCAGAATGCTATAGGGAGATTGCTAAGATCTATAAATTGGAGCTCAAGTGCAAATTTTACTTGTAACAGAAACTTCTTAAATAGAGTAATAAAAGTTAATGAATTGGAACTTCTCAGAAGGTTGTAAGAAACATAATGTTTCTCAAATAGAACAAATGAGACAGAGAAAAGTGATGGGGATGCTTTGCTTCTTCCTGCCCTTTGGTGACAGACTGTCTTTCTCTTAACAGCACTGTTCAACCTCATACCAGTGGGACTGCGCGTCGTGGCCATCCAGGGAGTGAAAACAGGGTTGTATATAGCCATGAATGGAGAAGGTTACCTCTACCCATCGGTAAGTAGCATGCCCAAGATATTGGCCATTCATTCAATGTCTGCAAAATAGCGAGAGCATCAACCACAAAAGTGAGAAAGTTCTGTCTCATGACTCTCATTTTTGCTTTAGTATTTGACCTTTACTGCAATGCTGTAGGAGCTATTAATTCATTAGTCATCAATGTTTGATAATATCAGTGTATCAAGTGGAAGAGTTATATCACCTCTTAAAATTGTGCGTTTGCATATTTTTATATGTCCCAGTTCACAGAAAATTGAGCAATTTTGAAAGCGTTGATATTGATATAATCTTTTTCTACTGTTTAGAATTGTGCTTGTCTTAGGGAGTTTCTTGTAAAAGATTATTTTATAAAAAGAAACAGAATAAATGGGAATTCTACAAAAGTAAATTTAGGAGAGATTAGTTCTTTTAAAAGTGAGAATTCAGATTGAGTAAATGCTTTATTGGGAAAATAATTCTAATATCAAAATGGATATTGCATTTAAATTTAAGCAAGTCTCGGTTTTGTGTTAATGTGTACTAGTAGCTGGGCACCTTCTAGTCTCTTCTGTAATATTTACTGTTTACAAATAATTCATATCCAGGTATAGTGTATCCATATATTATAATGCAGCTAGAATTCATATCTGTCACAAGTCCAAGCAATAGAGACTTAGATGAAAATACTTCTTTCCATTATTCCTTGAGCAAAAGTGGATAAAATCATGGAGCCTCAAAGAAAATTCTCTTATTTAGGTTTGCATGTCATCTTAGTATAAATTCTTTAAAACTCTGTTGTTAAATATCATCATCAAAAAGCCCACATGTAAACATACATACATACACACACACACCTAAAACTTAAGCAGAGAAGAAGCATCCTCTGGGGCCTCCCATGCAATGTGATATATTTTCTTCAGCAAATCCGGGAAATCTGTCAAAGAAGATGAAATGTGAGCTGCAGATTCCCTTCATGGTGAGCTGGGAAATACCCTTGTCATTTGGAACCTTCCTCCACCTTCCCTGAAGGGTGTTCCTGCACACAGACCTGGGCCCTACATTATGCAAATTGCATTCTGTTTCACAAGATGAATATTCAACATACTGGGAGCAAGAGGAAGCTAGAATTCCCTATCTCCCCTTTAGGAAGAATTTGATTCAGATAAAGATCATTTTCTAGAGATACCTTATTTCAGATAAAAGTCAGTTTCATTGATGTGACATTTGTTCTGTTATTTTTGTTTCTTTTACCCGCAAGTAACCTCTGAGATGCCTAAAAATTATTAGATGCAGTTTCTGCCGTAGCTTCTAGTTCTGTTTCTGCCAGTCTGCTGATGATTTTATCCTGTTGTCCTGCTGAGGTATATGCATTGACGTAGGGGAAATGTAAATGTTTGTTTGATCTTTTTGCTTCTGAGATGCTTTCTGTTTTCTTGTGATGAGGTTGCACATGTATGCCGTTTTTCTAAAAGGTAGAGAATATCATCGTGAGTATGTGTCTTAGCTTAAAATCCAAGTGCTGGTTCTGGTCAGTGCAGTCTAAGTGGTGCAGCAAGAATAGAGTGAGGACAGAGCTAACTGCCCAGTCCAGTCCTCGGCACCTTAAATATGGCCTTTCCACCCAAAAATCAGATCTGTGGGCAGCACCTGCCCTAGGATTAGTCCCAGTAACACCATCAAGCTTTTTATCTGACCCATTGTTTTCTACTCTCACCATCCAGATTCTCTAGGTTCTTGGCTTCTGTGCCTCCCTTTTGGTGTCTTGATTCTCTGATTTGCAGATCTTGGTTTTCTCCTCTTCTCATTTTTGACTCTTTGCTCTGAGCCCAGGACCTGGTAAGGAGCGCTCTATTCACCCAGCCTTACCCTAAAACGTCCCCTGCCCAGGCCAGGCCCTTAGAATCCTCAGCATCTTGTAGGAAAAGGATTTAGATAAAAATTGAATGTGATTTCCAGTTTTTACTAATATTCTATGGTTAAAGTGCTCTGTTTATGTCAAGGTAATGAAATTTGAACTTCAAATATTTCAGGGAAAAAGAATGTTTTCCCACATTCAGTCCTTTATTCCATAATTAGTTTCTGAGAGCCTACTAAAATAATAATCTAGAACAACACAATATAACAATTACTATAATATGTAATAGTAATAATGGTTAATATGTATCTAGTGCACTCTGCCTAGCACTGTTCTAAGTGCATTACAGTCTTAGCTCATTTAATTCTCCCAACCAATTAAGCAGATATTGTTAAAATGATAATACTGATGAACAGAGAGCTTAAGAATCTGTGCAGTCACCCAGGGAGTAGACAGAGAAGACAGGATTTGAGCCTTATTAGTCTGACTCATTAGCTTACATTTTTAACTGTTTCACTGTACTGCTTTCATGCGCCAAACAGTTTTCATAATATGGTCTGGCACCCATTCTAAGAAGAAGTTATAAACACAAGATCATGTAATAAAAATCTTTAGTGAATTGTTACCTAGGGAAGAAACTTAATTTCAATTATTAAGAAGTATCATTTGAAGTATAATCTGTTTCCTTTGGAGATTCTCAAGTTAAAAAATCGTAGAAAATGGTAATTATCGGAGGAAAGGTTGATATTATATACTGGGTGCTTAATATTCTTAAAATGTATCACAGGTAACGTTTGAGCTTAAATTTTTAAAGCCGACGTGGTTAACCCAACTAAGAAGTTTTGAACTAAGCTGAATAGCTTTTTGAAAAGGAAAACTCCACTCAAGCTAAGATTTAAAGGAAAAAGTTAATGAAGATTGAAGTCCGAGAAACAAAGGAATCTGTTTTAAGCTTATACCCACTTTAAAAAGATCAAATTAGACTAGTGTCTGATATGAGACCGCTCTTATTGAGGATCTGTAAATTTAGAACGTAGGCAATAAAATACTCAGATCATTCAAAGTGAGTTCCATTAAATGAAAGTCACACTAGGGATCTGACTTGGAGTGTATATTCCTCTATTTGTATTTCAGGAAGTGACTCTCAAAATCCCTTGCCATCCAAATAAAGATATTTAATTTGTCAGATAATTCCACCTCAGGGGGATGAAAGAAGGTATCTTGACTGAGATGTAAATAATCACATTTCCGATGCTGAAGGTACTTGTTCCCTGTGGAATCTCTTCTTCAACATGACAAGAGTCATTTCTTTTGTGGTCATAATGATTGTAATATGTTTCTTGAAGATGCCTCTCAAGAGATTTGATGTTAGATACAAACAGTTTGCTTGAAGATAGAATGCAGGCTGCATGGTCACAGAACAGAAACTGACAAGGAAATACTTTTTTAAAGAATTACTTTAAAATGATATTTAGGAAAAATGCATGTTGACCAACTATAAACTATTTATAGTGCACTTGTATTTCTGTGCCCATGGAGTGATGTGTGAGTTCTTTGCTCATCCCTGATATCCATCTTGTCTCTGAATAGCATCTCTGGACATCCATCCTCAGGGAACTGGTCACTGTTTATCCCAGTGCTGGTGGGGTACCCTAGCCATGCCTCCCAGTGTTCTGTTTTTCTTTAGGTACCAGGCAGTACATGAGACTAATCATGTAATCTGAGCTACAGTGACTGTCACTGGCCATCACTATCCATTGCAGGTGAGCCAAGGGCCTCAGTAGCATCTGATGACTGCTTATCCTGGGGACCAGCCTTTTGTTCTTTGATGTGACCCCTGGGAGCTGGGAGGCAAAACTATAACTGAGCAGGTTTCCATTCATCTGGTTACACAGTGGTGCCCCTTCCATTTTTCATCTTTCATTCTTCATCTCTCTGAATGGGTCAATTTCTTTATCTTAAAAGTATATTAAATTTGAGATGATTGTTAATGTCTTTGTTATTCTAAGAATCTATGACTCTATGTGCATGTTTTTCTGCACAAACAATATCTAACACCTTTTGAGAATGTATATATGTGTGTGTGTGTATATATATATATATATATATATCATTTGTGTGTATCTAGTTTGTGTGTGTTTCAGTGGAATTACACATTGTGCCTAAATTACACACGCATTTATTTACATGATTACAGTTCTGATCACAGTGTTTCTATTTCTTTGTATGAAATGTTAAATAATAGTTTTAAAATTTACACCTATTCTAAAGGTTTACTTACCATGCTGAATATATATTTCTTTTTTTATGAAGTTTTCCTATGGTCTCTTCCACATTATGACTCAGTTGGATATATCATCCAGGCTCAAAATGTCTATTATCCTTTCTTGGTATTTTGGCTCAGATAATTTCTAGTAATAAGAAAGCAACTATAGTGCTTCAGTTAATTTCTCTCCAGCATTCATGTAGTTCCTATGACCCTGAATACTGATGCACAGAATATGATTGATTATGACAAAGGAAAGAATGCCGTCGTTCTACTTAAGGTCACTTACCAGAAGGAAAAAACAATTTAGAAACAAAAGCAAATGGTAGACTACATATAACTAATTTTAAGTCGTCTTTGGACAAAAGGAAAACGTGAAACATCCTATTCTTCTACTGTTAGGTTGATAGTAGGCAATCAACCTGAATGCCTTTAGGTTGGGCAAGTACTCTACAGTCTACAGTTTGGCCACAATAACAACTACTACTTTTTTTTTTAAATTTTTATTGGAGTATATTTGAGTTACAATGTTGTATTAGTTTCAGGTGTACAGCAAAGTGAATCAGTTATACATATACATATATCCACTCTTTTTTTAGATTCTTTTCCCATATAGGCCATTATAGAGTACTGAGTAGAGTTCCCTGTACTATACAGTACGTCCTTACTAGTTATCTGTTTTATATATAATAGTGTGTATATGTCAATCCCAATCTCCCAGTTTATCCCCCCCCCCACTTTATCCCCAGTAACCATTAGTTTGTTTTCTACATCTGTGACTCTACTTCTGTTTTGTAAATAAGTTCATTTCTAAGGGAAGACACTATATACACAGTAACTTTGTTTCTACACACGTTAACTTTGTTTCTGGGCCTAGAGACACTGGTGTTGGCAACCTGGGAATTAAGGGACTGGAAAGGATGAGAGATATTTGAAAGTGTTTCTTGGGGAGTTATGGGAAGAACTCTGCAGTTGTCTGGGTAGGGGAGGCGACAGAATCACAGCTCACTCTGGTATGATTAACTCAGAACCTGGTGAGCTGTGACGCTTCCCTGGAAGAAAACAAAACTCAGAAGGAGGAGGGCGCCTGGGTGGAGGAAGATGGTGCATTCAGTTTTGGAACCAGGATTTCCAGGTGGGTTATAATCCCACTGCTGGATGCTGACTCATATATCCTGGAAGAATCACATCAAAGGGCTGTCTTAAGAATGGTGTGCAGATGGAGAAAGAATTGTTCTGTGATGGATGGTGATTGTTTTCCTTTTCCTGCTTAATGTCAGACAAGTTGAAGAAATAGGGTCAACAGCATCTGCATGGATGAAGTTAGGTATTAGAAAGAACATTATTAAGTATCATGACTTCTTGAAAAATCGTTCTAATATATTTTGCTTGATTTCTAAATATACAGAGTCGATAGAGGCAATTTTGGACACCGGGTAGTAGAGCAGAGAACTAGCTGCGTAAATTCATAACTTGTGCCTTTATAGAAATGATGCTAATAATATGGGAACAAAGTATCAGGCCTTTGGAGATTCTTACAGTAACTCGCAATCCTCATTATACATAAGACTTACTCAGATAGCATTGTAAATATCCAGATCCCAGGACATTAACCTAAAAGGTTCCCACTCAGTGAGTTCGATATTCCTCAAAATCAGATTTTGAATATGTGTCCCAGGCATTTCTAACACATGTGCCTGAAGGAGTCCCCCTTGATAAACAAGGGTCTGCATCACTGTCTCAGGAGCTGTGACTCTGAGATGACATGATTTTATATTTACCATTGCTTTATGATTATTGTTATTGTTGTTATTTACAAATTCATGGTCCAGTTCAAGCCCCTTTGAAGTCAGCAGAATGATGTGACCATAAGTAGTGCTTGCCTGTCCCACTGATCAAATGAGCTGGCCTTTGAGGAACTGCACAGAGAAAAGACCCAGCTGTGATCACTCTGCTCACTCTGGAAAGAATAGGACAAGAAATGTGTCCTTGAGCATCAAGATAATATAGGGAAAGACAGGAATCTTGCTGAGACTTGAGAAAATGAAGTAAGAGAAATGGAAACAAAGACATTGAATTTGCGACTAGTAACAGCTGGTTTGCAAACTTGAAAGAAAACTAGTCTCTTCACCATGTGAAAAGCTCAGGGGTTCCCCCTGAGATGATCAGCCTGGGGCCATCGCGCTCTGCTGACCTGAAGGGCTGGCTCAGAACAAGGACATCCCGTCAGAGCAGGTTTTCAATGACAACAAAGCTGGGTTGCTTCAGAAGTGAACTCTTTTTAGGATTTTTTAAAAAAA
Source organism: Delphinapterus leucas (assembly GCF_059928025.1). Taxonomy (NCBI): domain Eukaryota; kingdom Metazoa; phylum Chordata; class Mammalia; order Artiodactyla; family Monodontidae; genus Delphinapterus; species Delphinapterus leucas. The sequence continues at coordinate 9,697,675 of NC_143146.1, forward strand.
ATTACTTATAAAATAAATATATCTATATTTAATATATTGTGTATTTTTCCTAAGCCTCTGTTTCCTCGGAGACAAGTCTGTTTTCCTCTAAGCAGGACCTTCCCACACAAGTCCCATTTCTGGAACAAAGGAGGCCTCCTTCTGCCCTAGACAATCAGCAGGTTCCTGATGCTTGGAGCTTCTTTTCCAGGTCCTGTGAAGAGAGTGGGGTGATCCCATGTGGCCCCACCATTATATAAATTTCTTAACTATACCAAAGCCGCTACACCTCACAAAAATTAAACACATATGTCTGATAACAAGAGTGTGCAAGAAATATATAGAAGATCATCTCTGCTCAGTATAATTGTTCAGCACTTAAATATAGGCTGAAGAATCAAGCACTCTGTAGAGATGTGTATAATCATAAATTCATTTATTTGCTCATTCAAATCAACCAGTATTATTGTATGCCTCCCACTGACAGCTATTGTGCTGTATGTATGTGCTGGAGCTTCAAAGATACGTGGAAAATTCCCGATTTAAAAACAAACCAACAACCAAAACCCTCTAAAGTCCAAGAGATATGAGGAAATCATTCAGAGGGCATCTTCACTAGATGAATTCTAAGAGTCTTTTCTCCGAACCTGTGATTCCATGGTTATGTTTGTACGTTTCCTATCACTCCTTTGATAGTGGTGGATACGTAGCACGTCTTCAATCTGTAGTTCTTGATTGCTTATTGTTAAGGTGGAATCAGTTTCACCAGCAAATTTTATGAATCTATTCCTTGAGTGCCTTCCTTGTTCATGCTATTTATTATGCATTCCACTTATCTTTTTTCCCCACAAAAAACCATTAAGCATCAGCAAAGAAGATAGGAGTCTGTTAATTTCTCGAGTTAGAATTGCAGAAAAGCACTTATTTACACATTTCCTTTCCTGAAAGGGCATGATAAACTCACAGAGGCAGAACTCGGATATGCAATGTCTGCCTCTATAACATGGTCATATTTACATTAATGGGTGAGTGGTAATGCTGTCTTCACCTTAAAAAAGAATCTCAAGGCAAAAAAGTAAACCCTGATTTCTAGTAAATTGTCGCTACCACTTGAACAATTTAAAGCAAGAGCATGAATAATGATAATTAGAGAAAGGACTTCATTGTTTCTATATGTTCATAAATGATATACTTGTAGTGTCAAAGAAAAAATATCATTGCATTTTGCAGTTTTATCCTACTTTAGGGTGAAAACTATAAAATACTGTAGATAGTAACAAAATTTAGGTTAGATCTAAATGTTTCAATTTTTAAAAAACCTGTTATTTGTAGAGGATGGATGGTAGATGGTGAAAGGAGTTTTTATATGTAAGGAATTTCAAACACTACCTGAAAAATTGAGTCCTAAATCAATAGATAATATTTGAGAACGAACTATCTCTTTGTTTTCATTCTCCACACCATGAAAAAACTTTTGCAAAAAAACCCAAATACATAAATGCTAAGAAGGCCGATATACCGTATAATGAATGACAAATCAGCTCTAACATTAAAGCAGTAATTAATACTACTAAAATTGGGGGAAAATTGTGATTCTTTAAAAAATTGTTTGTGTATGTGGAATGCCTCCTTATTGAAATTGTATACACCATCCACCCAAGTAAAGTTGAAGGAGTTTGTTTCTGATTACATATTTTACTTTTAGAGAATTCTTTCTATTTCTGGGAATGGGGTTGTATGTAAGCTACTTGCCAGGGACTCTGAGAACCCATGAGCCATGAGTTCAGGGTGGGCTCTGAACAGAAAGTGGGTGTTTCTATCAGTTTCCTCAATGCAGCCCATTTCTTAGTAATTTACATTCCATTTCTTAGTTACTGGGAATTAATAAGGAATATTATTTAGGGCTTCCCTGGTGGCGCAGTGGTTGAGAGTGGACACGGGTTCGTGCCCCGGTTCGGGAAGATCCCACGTGCCGCAGAGCAGCTACGCCCGTGAGCCATTGCCGCTGAGCCTGCGCGTCCGGAGCCTGTGCTCCGCAACGGGAGAGGCCACAACAGTGAGAGGCCTGTGTACTGCAAAAAAAAATAAAAAAAATAAGAAAGAAATATTATTTAGAAAATAATTCATAAAACTATGACTCATTTTTTTCCAGAGAAACTACTATAGTTACCATTACTGAAAAACCAAATTGGCTGTTTTTCTTCACATTATTTACTAAAATTGGAAAAATTGTTTCTATAGTGAAAACTATATTGTTCACATATATAGGTTTTATATATGTGAACTCCATACATTTTAACTTTGAATTATTTCTCTATATTACGGAAGGGTGTTTTGTGCTCTGAGCTACTTAGGGTTTCACTGAATGTTGGCTGTTTGTCTTAAGGTAATGTATTCAATTTGGATTGCAAGTTCGTGGAAAGGTACATAGTGTACTTCTGAGTAAGGACGTAGTAGATCTCTTGAGAGTTTTATTTAGAGTTAGATATTGGTTTTAAGATCTGACAACTACATGAAATGAAGAGATGAGTCACTTGTTAATAGGTACATCCTAACCCATGCAACAGCATCATAATTGGTTGTTATTTGCTGTCCCAGTAGAGAAAGATACTGAATGGGAACGAGATTTTTTTTTGAGACTTTGGAATTGCTACATCTCTGACAAGATGGAGATAGTTTATTTGGTTATTAATTCTGGATCCAGGGCACTATTTAGCAGAAATAGGTATTTGGACAACCAGGAAACATTATTCTACTTTACTCTTATGCTGGTACAAATAGTACCGAAAGGTACTAGCCCGACAAATGGTGAATACTGGTTTATGTCATGAGAGGAGGAGCTTGCATCCATGTCACGCAAGAAATTAGCTGTGAATGCCTTTCACAAGGGCATCGTGACAGAGGGTTGACCTTCACTGACTCCCCATTTGTGTTACATTCTCCAGTTAACTCATCTGTCTCTCAACTCTGAACCCTTTATAACACTGTTTCCACTCTCTAAACCTGAGGCTGAGTGCATAAGAGATCCAGATCCTTGTCATGGCCAATTATTTTCCCTTAAGAGCTGCATATTTATTGTGGTATGGAAACAACTGTATTTATTAGGCACGTAAAATGCTCACAATGCAAAGATGCACATTCATTTGCAAGCACCTCCTCTGCAATCAGTACTTATTACTCACATTATTTTTGCTATTGTGTTAAATGGTAAAAAAAAATTATGTAACTTCAGAAGAAATAATGACACCTACTGCATTATTCATTATTTAAATATTGCCATTTAACATTCTGCTTTCTATCCTATAACCAGCAATTAACGTTATCAATAGAAGCAATGGAAAAAAATTTTTGTATTAAGAACTTGCAATTTAGATACCTCTACTTACCATATACCCAACTCCTACACTGGTTTTATTCCAATTTCAATTAGAATTCTATGTTTCTTGCAATATTAATAACAGAGAAAATCAACTTTCAAACTGTTCAAAAGTTCTCTAGACAACTTTTACCTAGGGACGAGGTAAGAGGCATTCTCTTAATGTCCATGGAGAAATAAACTCTAATGTGAAATATCATATTAATAGAAAGGAGGAAATTATTAAGAAGTTGTTCCACAGGTACCATAAGTGGGTTAACTACTTTTCTAATGCAGTCTGAGTCCTTTACAAGACTGTTTTTATAGACTTAGCAAAGCCAAATGTATACCCATGAGAAATAGCAGTGAGCCTTTAATTTAAAATTACATTATGTGAGAATGCTTGTACATTGAAATGGGTAGACAGAAGAATTGCCTTGGGTAGTAGTTCCCTTGTGTTTATCTAAAAAAACCAAAGAACACCTTGTAGGAATTTGAATGCAAAGTTCTTATTAATTTTTATGCATCATTTATGCAATAACAATAACCAAGAAAAGGAAAAAGGAACCATGTCAGGAAAACTTGATTGTGTCAGACTTTGGTTCTCTGAGCCCTGAAAACCTGAAATACCCTGATTTTATTATTTTATTCCTGATGGTCAGTCTTTGGGACCAGTTAGAAATTCCTCAGACTTGTTAAACTGTTAACTACCAGGACTAAAATACCATGTTATTTAAATTTTTAATGAATAATAACTTCATTAGACATTCTGTTCCTAATGTGACTAGGGAAAACTATGGAATGTGGTACATTGTAGCACTTCATTTCAATTATTTAATATTCCAGTCATTTGCTTAACAAGAGACTTTGCCCAAGGGTTTGCTGAAACACTGAATATCTGGCAAATTACTGTGTACTAATTGATCCAGTGGCATGTTAAAATTACCTCAACCATTCTGCTCAATACTTAATTGTATTTTCTGTTGGTGTCAGTGTTCTACCTAGAAGCATTTTGTCCTTTAAAATAATTTTTTATTTTGGAAAGAAAGTGGTAGAAATGCATTATCAGTTACTTCAGAGGTTTTTACATTTGAGGCCGTAACGGTGAGAACAGCAAGATAAAGGTGTAGAAACATAATGCCCAAGTCCTGGAAATGCAGAGACTGCAAAGCCCCCGAGTTTTATGTATTAATGAACTAATCTTGTTAATCCCACTTCAAAGTGAGTTTTGCAAGGGTAACTCAATAATCTTTAGGGATGACTGCATCATACCTGAGTATATGTTACCACAGGGGAAAAATAGAATTATTGTACTGGGGGCTCTGTGTAGTGTGTGTGTGTGTTTGTGTCTAGCTGTTCTATAACCACAAGCTACTAACACGTACTCTTTTCCTACACGATGAAAAGGGTACACACATAGAAATTAGCATTCTGATATGTAAATGTGGTTATTTTCTCTTTAGTTCTCATTTAGGCATTTTTCTGAATACTCATTGTGAAGTCCTATGAACATAAAATCAATCTTTATGGATAGTGTATAGAATTTGTAATTCACAAATCCAGTTTTTTTTGTTTTTTGTGGTACGCGGGCCTCTCACTGTTGTGGCCTCTCCCGTTGCGGAGCACAGGCTCCGGATGCGCAGGCTTAGCGGCCATGGCTCACGGGTCCAGCCGCTCCGTGGCATGTGGGATCTTCCCGGACCGGGGCACGAACCCGTGTCCCCTGCATTGGCAGGCAGACTCTCAACCACTGCGCCACCAGGGAAGCCCAATCCAGTTATTTTTAATTCTTCAAAGAGTTCTTCTTTTAATTCTTCTTCTACAACTCATTTCTTAGATGGACAACAGAGTGGGATTGGTAGGTGGACATGTATAATGGGAGGAGAAAATACCCAGTTCAGAAGACTGACTGAGGGCTGTCAATGCCACCAGCACTAATGGAAGTATTTGGGCCCTCTTGGTGACTCTGAGAATTCTGAATGACTTTTTATAACATGATGATGGCATTTGAAACGCTTTCCAAGAAATAGATGGAACACTCAATCCTGTTTTCTTTGATCTTCAGATATTGTGATTATGTTCTGGCAGAATGATGGCAACTAATTAGTAAGGTCAGCAAACATCGAAATGCCTATCACAGACACATCACGAACAAGTCGGGACTTCCCCAGCTGTGTGGTTGGCCTGGTGGGCACAGTGCCAGCAGCAACATTCTCTCTCTGACACTTCTTCTGCCGCAGAGAGATCCCATTTTGGAAGCACTGGGTTAGCAGGGAAAGAGGGGGGCATTCTTCCTCTTCTCTGCTTATGTCCCAGGATCTCTCTTCAAAATTTTAAAAAGACTAAAATTATGATACCTGCAAAGGGCATTTCTATTGATCCATCAGTGTATGTACATACTTGTCATCACCTCAAATGCAGATTACACTTAAGTACATGGTTCTTCAGATTCGTGCTCACACAGTGTCAATTCTTGTAAGAGGTCTGCAAATATACTGGTTTTCTAAGTTTCATAAAGTCTAATGAGTTTTAAAGAGAAATGAAATAACCTTTCTGAGGTCATTTCCAATTATTAAAGCAACAAGCTCATAGGAAGGAAAATCTGGAGCTTTGGGGTAAAAATATTTCCTTTTCTCTTCTTTTTTTTTTTAAGGATTTACAGCTCAGTTCACTTCATTGGTAGCCCTCAGGGTTTCTTTATCTCATGCCTACAACTGTTATTACTATCTTTCTCTTAATGTCACATTGCTTTCACACTGTCACTGAAATGACCTAGAAATAATCCCATGAAAGTAGATCCCATAAAATAACATTTCCATGGCATCTTTTTATGTCCTAAAACTAGATTAAATGTCAATACAGTATAATAAGTATGTAATAAAAATAAACAGTTTATCCATGATTCTAAGGGGAACTTGTTACTGATTTTTAAATGTATTTCCTTGAAAACTACATTCATTCATTCTGTGGGTTTTACAGTTTTTAAACACAGACTATAACTTCATTTTGGTCATGATTTTAGGAAAACTTTTCTTTCAACCTGCAGTAATATGTATCCTGTGTCATATTCTTAAGAGGGCCATTTTATCACCTTATTTGGAAAAGACAAACTTAATTTCTTGGAAAGATACACATGATTACAATGTGTGTCATCACATTGATGATTTTGAAAATATATTTTATTTAATTGTGACACATTTCTGCGTCTAACAGTGACCATCTGTTGAAAAGTTAACCATATTCCTATTCATATTCGTATGAAAGAAATAACACCATTGCAAGGAAAATACTAGCCTTCAAGGTGCTGATATGTATATATTAGGAGAAAAACATTTCATCCATATTTAGCTGTGAGGTTGCTTTCAGTATATTTTCCATTTAGCATTTGTAATGCTATCATAATGAAGAAGTATATAATTGTTTTATCCTATTTAATGTATGTGTAACAACGAAGGATATTTCTGGATATCCAGATTGCCAAGATGAATGAAACGTTAATGTTTTCTTTGTCCAAGACACAGAAAAAAAATGAAGGGGAAAAACACGTCCTTGGTTCAGCTCTACTGCCTTCAAGTTGGAAGGGGGTTCCCAGATAATAATATTTCAGTCCGTTTCCATTTTCGTTCTTGCTAAGACCCTTGATAAGGTTGCTTGTCAGATACTTAGTCTTTGTACAGATTTCTACTTTTATATCCTTCATTATTGATTCTCCAGATGCTGATAAACTTTTTAAATAATCGTAATATTTACAGGAGAAATAAGGCACTACTTTGGCTTATGTATGTTTATGTCATTCTTCTTGGACCATATAGTTTACTCTTAGTATCCTTTTTTTAATCTTTTACTTTTGTCTTAGGTATCATGACAGCACTAGTAATGAGCTGTGCACACCCGGCAAATAAATTAGACACAACTCCTATCAGATCACGCTGCTGTCCACAGGATTGCAGGGGAGCAGCACAGAGCACTCTAGGGAAATGCTGAAAAGACACACATGGTTGCGTGCTGACCAGATTGTTGGCACGTTGACTGGAGATGTCCACTCTCCGTGCTGTTTTATAATTATACACTGACCTCTGCCGCATGAGGGACAGTCAGGACACTTTGCACTGGAGTTCAAAGCTTTCTGCCAACCTAAACTCTGAAGCCTCCCTGATCCATTGCCCCTACACCCATCACCCCCCCAAACAAGGAGAAATCTTTTCTCTTCTTCAAACACCTGTAACATACTACTTGCGCCTCACTAATGGCTCTGATGCCATTTTTCTTTGCTTAGAGACAGAGATTGTCTCAAGCTACCTTTTTGAAAAGTCACTTTCTTTCTTTCTCACCCTTGATTTCTTTCCTGTCTCTCTCAGCATGCCTGCACTGTTGTCTCTCTGATTCCCTGTCTCTGTATTGTGACCTTCGCCACTACCCCCAAATCATAATTAGTTTCTGCCACTGGATATTTTCAAGTTAATCATTCACCTTCACACGTATCTTTGTAAATGGCCACTTTAGAGTCTGTTCTTTTCCGTGCCAGCAGTAATTCTCCCTGTCCAGCTGTTATAATTAGAGGAATTGCTCCCCAAGTTTTCTTATCAGATTAGAGCTGTTATTTGTTGTTTTATAAGTTATGTACACATAAAGACTTATTAAAGCAACACACTTAAGGTCTTGGATTAGAGATGCTTTCAACATGCAACAGTTTGTGAAAGCTGTTGTGCTGATTATTGAAAAATCCAACACATAGCTAAATTTCCACTGATACTACATTTTTAAAGAAATTTTGTTTTCACTAATGAAGGTTGTGTTACTTACAAGTTCCATAACAATTTTTCTTATTGCAGACATTTAAAAAAAGTCACTATACCTTAAAATATTATATTTATAACTACATAAGGAATTTCTTTATAATTTTTTTTTCTGTCTTCTGCATGTCTGCCATTACATGACATTTACAAAGTACCAGCAGCAATATGGTGATAAGGATCTCCGAAAACAAGAACTTCCAGGCTGGGACTTCCCATTTTAGGTAGATCAGAGAGATTTTCCATTATTCTACCAAATCTAGAGAGAGTCAGCCAAAACAAAGATTTTCTTGATCTGAATCCATTCCTGTAAATTTCTACAATGTCAGAGGAGATGGGAATGTTGATCTCTGGCACCTGCAGTACGATCTTTTGGATTTTCAACATCACAACTCTGCTCTGAGTTAATTGTTCTGAATTTGCCAAGGTATATTCAAGAACGCACATGTACCTCTATGGAAATATCACCCAAGCAAGTAGCTGCACGTGATTTAGGGAAAGTATATTCCTCCTAAAACAAAAGTTAGTAAGGATGTGCTTTGAGAATTATGTACTGATTAGATTTCATCACTTAATGTTTGCAAATTATAAAAGGGGAGAAGCATAACTGCACTACCCATGCTAAGCCCAGAGTACCGTGTATTATAAAACGGGCAGTTCTGTTCTGCCGTAGAGCAAAGAATTAAAAACAAAGGTAACTCAGCCATACGGTAAGAGATGAGAACTGTGACATATGTTGAATAAAAAGCCTGTAAATATGTGATTATAATGATAAATGAGCTGTAAATATATGTCCTTTATTCACCAAGGCTCCAAAGCAAAACGGTTTCTATGGAAGGTGATGTTTTCATGTGTGGCCTTCAAGCCAGTTTCAAGGAATGTCTTTCAATGAGGATAGGAGTGCAGTGAACACAACATTTGGGGTCAGTGAGATTATGTATGGGTGACATAATGTCAAAAATCACCAGTTACACTAGGCTTGCTATGGATCTGACTTTCCTAGTTTTAGTAAATGTCCGTAATTGGCAGCAATGCAGGGATCTTCTTTCTGTGACTTATTTGTCATGGTTTCAAGAATGTTCTAGTGGCTTCCATTTGTGTCCTGATGTTTGTAGTAATAGACTTAGAAGACATGTAAAAGTATTTTCATGGTTGAAAGAGCTTATACCTTTGAAACACACTCTGTCTCTTTACACTCATGTAATTTCCGTTATGCGCCTATCTTGTCCATGGCAGACCTTTACAATAGGACACAAAAGGTTAATGTTGCAAGTATCATATTACAGTCCTTTCTTTCTTATAGTAATTCTAAAAGTCTAGGTATAAATAACTGACATTTATTTTTATGTCCCATGTTCTTATTGTAAGTCCCATGGAGTTTGAGAGAGCTCTTTTTTACATGAAATTTACTTTTTCCATAGCCTCCTCTTCCCACCCCCCAGCCCCAGCCGCCAGTTATATTCACTGTCATGAAAACTTCCATTCATTGGTCATAGAATGGGACAAAGGTCACCTTCACTGATCCTCCTGAAGCCCATTCAGTCACTATATCTTCCCCACTCCCTTATTTCTGGCTAAATAATCCTTTTGCTCCTTATTATGTTTCATCATAAGGATTTGTTGACTGTGCCATCTCCCCCTACAACTAGAGGCGAACCTCTTCAGCATATATTATCCAGCTGTGTGAGTAGCATCACATGATGCGTAACTTAAGCAAAGTTCCCATTCTGTGCGGTGACATACACGTGAGCACGTGCCCAGAGTGAGCGTAGGTCAGAGACATTCGTCCGCTTTCCTTCTGTCGGACTCAGCTCTGGCTTGATGATGCTCATTGCTCTTCAAGCCACACTGGTCGAAACCTGCCTACTTGACCTCTGTCTCTCTCCCTCTTCTCAACTCTCTCCTTCTCCTTACATGGTATAGAGATGAGCACCATTGCTTTTCACATGAAACAATAGTCTTTCACAGCCCTTTTCTTTCCAAAGAACATTTTAATCATCTCCTACACAGTCATCAAGTAGCATTTACCCTTTGGCTTCCTGAAGATGTGCTGACATCTGTTCACCTGTCCTTTCTTCTGAGTCTGGATTTGACTTATTGAAGTTATCAGTAACCTTGCCCTGAGGGGTTCTGTGTCCAGGAGCATCTTTATTGCTCCATTTACCATTTGTAAAGCTAATGTTTCACAGGTAATAACACTGACAAGTAAAGCTTTACCTTATGAAAAGAATTACTAATATGCTGGTAAGAAGGGAGAAAAGTACCAGATGGTTTATTAAGATGAAGAGAGTAGAGAAAGAGAGAAGAAACACAAGGGTGAAAGGAGGATGCCAGAAAAGTCACCCCTGCCTGTTGTCTGAGGGCAGAGGAGAATATTGGAAGAGGGACAGGAGGAATTTGGCACCTGACAGAGCTTAATTGCTTTTTTCCAATCACTGTGCATCCAAGGTTCCTCAGAAAAGGTGAGATGTAATCCTAAAACTACACCAAAAGAGCAATAAAATCTATAGTTGAGTTACCATAAGCAGATCATAATATTTACAAGGAAAACTTGAAATAATAAAAAATGGATGTATATTTAGTTGTATGTATATTTAGTAACCCAGTTGTTCACACAACTAACTAGTGAGTATGCTTTTCACACGCAAAACAGTACATTTCTGGAGTCTGCTGTAGAAAAAGGTGGGCAGTTCAGAGGAGACCTGGAAGAAGCAGAAATTCTTTTGTTTGTGACTCAGGGGCACTCAGGTTATCAGAATATCCACTGGTCCAATGTAGAGTCTGAGTGCGATTCAGAGAGTTGACAGTAATGACCATTGGTGTGCTCTACAGGAAAAGGAGTCATGGGAACATGGCTACCCTGCAGCTGCTATCAGGTCACCACTGGTTTCCTAGCTCCTAATTCTACGGACACTCTACCATTCCAATGCTCAGTAAACTCTGGCCACTGCATTCCCTCCCTGGACACTTGTCTTGCTCCTAGTCTTGGATTTCATAATTTCATGGAAAGAGGCTCAATTGGTTTGAGTTTAACATGATGGGATTTTGCATTGTGTATGCTTTAAAGAAATAGTATGTTTGCTTAACAATAAATTATGTTAGAGAAGAAATCTATTAGCTAAAATCTAACTTCAGTGGACTAACTCATAATTCCTTTGACTTGGAAGGCAGTTTAGATTATGGAACCAAAAACAATCCATACATGTTTTTGATTTCTTGAAACTAGGATGAGAGTCTATGGGATTACCTTCCTCAGTTCAATCAGTGGCCCTTGGGGTATTTCCTGGTAAACCACTCTCCCCATAGGCCATGCCTAGAGTGTATTCTTTTTTCTTTTTTAATACTTTATTTTATTATGTTTTATTTCATTGGCCACGCTGCAAAGCATGTGGGATCTTAGTTCCCCAACCAGGGATCGAACCCGTGCCCCCTCCAGTGGAAGCGCAGGGTGTTAACCACTGGACCTCCAGGGAAGTCCCCTACAGAGTATTCTTAGTGGATAACATCGTGCAAAGAGACCGAAATAGTATAATAAACAATGTTAATGTCTTTTTAATTGTTATCGGTCCTTATTGTGTATGCCACAGAGGATTGTTTTTAAAATCAAAGGATAACTATTTCTAATGACAGAGATGCCAAATACCAATAGGGTGCAGTGTCTCTACATATTATTTGGACTCCCTGATTTAATAGTGTCCACAGTGGGACATATAATTATCCCATGATATTTACCCAGTAGGACTTTTCCACTTGAGGCCCACACCTGAAATTGCAAACAGCCCCACACTTGAAAGTGTAAACTCCTTATTACACGGAAATCCAGATGATAAACAAATAATAATAGATTTGTTTCAATCCATCTTTTATCTAGGGAAAAAAAATTTTAAACTATGGAACTATGGTTAGAATTTTTTTTTTTTCCGTTTTTTTTTTTTTTTTTTTGCGGTACGCGGGCCTCTCACTGTTATGGCCTCTCCCGTCACGGAGCACAGGCTCCGGACGCACAGGCTCAGCGGCCATGGCTCACGGGCCCAGCCGCTCTGCGGCACGTGGGATCTTCGCAGACCGGGGCAGGAACCCGTGTCCCCTGCATTGGCAGGCGGACTCTCAACCACTGCGCCACCAGGAAACCCCCTGGTTAGAATATTTATTAAAGCATAAAGGCACATATCCTTGATTGTCTTCAGATATAGATAGGTTAGAATAGTTAAGGTTATGACAATAGAAATGTATAAGGCATTTTAGAGAAAAATGCGTAATTACCTGTTTGCGGTACGCGGGCCTCTCACTGCTGTGGCCTCTCCCGTCGTGGAGCACAGGCTCCGGACGCGCAGGCTCAGCGGCCATGGCTCACGGGCCCAGCCGCTCCGCGGCACGTGGGATCCTCCCAGACCGGGGCACGAACCCGCGTCCTCTGCATTGGCAGGCGGACTCCCAACCACTGTGCCGCCAGGGAAGCCCTACCTGTGTGTTTTTAAGCCAATATTTATTAGGTGGTTATACATGGTACAGAACACTGCATTTGCTACTTTGCATGAAAGACCTCAATACAGGTGACAAATTCTTTGACTTAAATCCATGATTTCTTTTAGTATTATTTCAATAATATCCTTCTGTGCATCTTTTAACTATCAGTTTGTAAATGTGCATCTTTATTTACATAATGGGGTCAGACAACTTACTAGAAAGTGTATCGTTATATTAGTGGATTAAGAGAGTTATTACACCTCACTGAAAAGACATTCATAAATATTTTTAAATTGTGAGGGAAATTAAATAATTGGCACTTAAGATGCCTATTTTAAGTAATAAAGAAGTAAGGAAAAGTTGCCTTCAAGCAATAGGATAAGATATAAGAAATTAGGAATTTCTTCTCCATAATGTGTTTTTCTGTTTTTTTTGTTGTTGTTGTTGTTGGGTTTTTTTGGCTGCCTTGGGCCTTCCTTGCTGCATGTAGACTTTCTTTTAGTTGTGGTGAGCGGGGGCCACTCTTCATTGCAGTGCGTGGGCTTCTCATTGCGGTGGGTTCTCCTGTTGTGGAGCACAGGCTCTAGGTGCGCGGGCTTCAGTAGTTGTAGCATGCGGGCTTCATTAGTTGTGACTCTTGTGGCTTGCAGGCTATAGAGCGCAGGCTCAAGTAGTTGTGGCGCACGGGCTTGGTTGCTCCGCGGCATGTGGGATTTTCCTGGACCAGGGCTCGAACCCGTGTCCCCTGCATTGGCAGACGGATTCTTAACCACTGTGCCACCAGGGAAGCCCCTCCGTAATGAGTTTTAAATATATATATATAAAATGACTGCATTAATTTCTGTGAATTGAAAAGAATAGACTGGAGGAACTGAAGATCATTCCACAATTTAAAACAAATTTAGAATCCTTTTTAAATAGATATAGTCAATATTTCTTCTGTAAAATCAGATTCAAAATATCAACGGGAATCCACTTTACCTTGGAGTTAATTGAACTGGTATCTACATTTTAGGACAATTATTTCTCTTTTGCCAAGAAGAGATTGAGGCTTGGTTTTCCTTCAATAATGTCTTCATTGGGCATTGAACTTGACAAGTAATTTATAAAACTACCAGTGTTAAGGGGACACAAAAGCATATCAGCTGTTACTCCTGAGTAACTTATTTTATTTGCTCCCAGCTCTGTCCAGGAGGTTAGGTTCTTATTTAGATAAAACATCTCTAGAGTTGAAGAACTATCTGTTAGGTTTTACAAGCTTAGAACAAACATTAATTTTTTTTTATTTTGCGTCTGTACACATGAAGTGATATTCTAAATCATGTGTTATTTACCTGGGACTTTCTTTAATATTTCATGAATTCAGTTTAAACAATAAAAGAGAGCAATTGGGAAAAGACAGTGGCCAAAACTTAGATGAAGCCTTATGTTCAAATTCTGTTTTTTTGAGACTATCCTGAGCTCATCTAGCAGTTTGTTGTGGCCTTTATTAAGCTGGAAATTCTAAGAGTTGAGTTTTACACTAATTTTACCTTTATTGTGAGTCATAATTTCATCTTTCTCTTTATTTCTAAATATCCTCTTCACATATTGAATTTTTTAATTGCTTTGAAGTCAAAAGCCAAGGCTCTTCTCTGTATTGCATTTGTGCTATATGGGCTACAAATTAAATTTCACATTGTATTTCATGGTCCATTATCACTAGAAGCAACCAAAGAGAATCTACCTTTGCATTCAACTTAAAGTTCATAAAAGCCTTTGCAATACTAAATTAAAATTGTAGATTTCATCAGACACTGCAAAGTGCAGAGCAATAGAGAAGTGTTAATTTTTAGGTTCTATTTGTTAATAGATATACACCATTATTAATATTATCGTATCTTTCACGTTACTATAAAGCAGTGGATTTCAGCCTTGGCTACACGTTGGGCAACTTTTAAAATATATTAATGCCTGGCTGCACCACCTGAGAATATAACTGTTCTGGGAAAAGGTATGGGCGTTTCAGTTGATCATTTTGAAAGCTCTCTAACTAATTTTTAATAGATATCTCAGGTTTTATCTGCTTATGGCTCTAACAGTATACAAGCCAAAAAGCAAACAAGCAAACAAACAAAATTATTTGAGAACAGTTGGAAAATATAAATTCTCACCCCACTGATCATCCATGTTCCTTGGATATTTTGCTTAGATATTCTTTACTTATCAACTTTCTCATTATTTGAGAGTGGTAATTAGGTAAAAATCATGTGTGCCATCTGCAGCTTCTTTTTCTGAATAACTGTGTTTTTACTGAGTTGCTTGCTTAGTTTAAGCTTGTTATGCCAAAATGTATTTATGTGAGGACTTTACTTTCTGTCTACTTTGCACAGCACCAGACTTCTTGTCTATTTACTTTATATCCTTATAAGAGCAGAATGCTTGAAAGTACTTTTAGCTTCGAAGAGTTCTTTTTGAAAGTTATGTGATTACCAAGCAACCAAAATTCTTTGCATAAGCACTCATTAGTCCTACCAGCATTTCTCTTTCAAATATAAATGTTAATCTTCGAATAGTGACTTCCTCGCACATTTTGGCTTCAGGCTTCAGGATGAATCCCTGTGCCTGTAGCAAAATCTTTGTCGGGGATGGAGCAGAGCATCCAAGGAGCAACCAGGAATCACCAGGGAGCCCTCTGATTCCAGATGTCCTCTTAGGAGAAGTAGGACATTATTGAACAAAGCTCCCCAGAGATGCAAAAAGTTGCAGGGTCACAGATATGGCCTTTTTAATTTGAAATGCGAACACGGTTAAGATGAAATTCCTATTGAGGAAAATTAGAATGTATTTCAGAATATATTGGTATAATTATATATATAATTTTCTCATCTTTATTCAAAACAAATACATTTAAATACTAATTTTGAGTTAATCCATGAGAAAAATACCTAAAAAGAAAAATACTGCGTGGTTCCTACCCCTTGACATTTTGATTTAATTGCTCTGCATGCAGCCTGGGCATTGGGACTTTTAAAAGCAACCCACATTATTCTCACATACAGCAAAATTTGGGAACCATTGCTTTAAATCTTACCCAGTTTATTGAATTAGAATCTCCAGGTGGGGGTGGAATCTTATAGTTTTCATTTCAAGAAGCACTTCAGATGATACTTATACACACTAAAATTTGATAACCACTGGTTTTACTATGTGATACTTTCTTCCAAGAAATTTTGTCTCTACTATTTGACGATTTTGTCCTTGCCTCCATGGTTCATGTTTTAGGTGTAAATATGGCACTATTTTTCTTTCAAATTTAACCACCATATGTGTTTATTTGCTTTGTGTAGGTTCAAGAATATACTAGGCATTCCTGTTTCCACTGACTTCTCCATTAGGACTGAGATAGTATGCTAGAGCAGAAGTGGTTTGTAATTTTACATATGCTACTAAATTGCTTGGCAGTGTTTAATCAGTAACTGAGGTGTAGGGGTAAGCTTCTTAAACTCTATCTCAGAACATTTAACATTCTCACAATTACTGTCTGTCTAGCCTTGGGTAGGTTACTTAATTGAGCTTTCTTCATATGTGAAATGGTAGTTTTTAATATTGGTCTCTTAGCCTTGTGATTTGGATAAGGCAGTAATACGTGGTAGTACTGTGTAATTTGCAAAGTGCTATGCAGATTTTAGGTATGGCTGTTTATATGTTTGCAACATTAGGAAGTTTCATTTGTAAGGTCATTTCCATTTCGAAAATCTGTGATTTTTCACTTAAATATGTCCAACACATCATTTGTATCCCCCCCGAACAATTTATACAAAGAAGGCGGTCCAAGTGTGTTCTTAATTATGTGGTTTAAAATGATTAAATAATTCAAGAAAATAAATTTGGAAATCAAAAGAATGACTTAGTATGAATCTTTGATCCAACACTGAGAATTTTGTATTTCTTTCCACATTTCCTTGTTTGGTTTTCTTTTTGTTTTTTTTGTTTGTTTGTTTTTTGCGGTACGCGGGCCTCTCACTGTTGTGGCCTCTCCTGTTGTGGAGCACAGGCTCCGGACGCGCAGGCTCAGCAGCCATGGCTCATGGGCCCAGCCGCTCCGTGGCATGTGGGATCTTTCTGGACCGGGGCACGAACCCGTGTCCCCTGCATCGGCAGGTGGACTCCCAACCACTGCGCCACCAGGGAAGCCCTGTTGTTTTGTTTTTGTTTGTTTCCTTTGTTTGGGCGAGGGGAGTGAGGGAAATTTTTGTATCCTTCCTTTGTCCACCTTTCTGCAAATTAGGTTACAGTTGGGAGAATGTTAGAAGCACCCAGTGCTTAAAAACAATTACTATTAAAATACATATTACTGAAAAAAATGGATGGTTGATTTAATGGGATAGTTTGGACTGTTTATTTTAATAGTATTATTGTTTGTATTTTGTTTTGAGGCACATAATGATGAAATATTCTGGTTTTCTTCTTAAATGCGGTAAAGAGCAATCCTACTTATTTTCACAAAGAACTCTGGCAGGCTATACCCAAACATTTTGCTACAAACTTTTCTGAAATGTGTAGCTGATCCATGTTTGGAACCTAAAAGATTTTATTGGTCCCAGCTGGCAATAAATTGAGAACTATTCCTTAGATCTCTAATTACTTTGGTGGTTCATAGTATACTCATAGAGGTCTGTATCGACTTTCACTGCATGTTTTTTAATATGCAGTGTAATTTTTTTATTGATAAAAAATGTGAGCTCAGATGTTTTATCTTAGCATAAAGTAATTAATGAACCAAGAATATAAGATTTGTTGAAGTTTTGTGGGTCTTCCCATATAAATATAAGATTACTTTGTTATAAAACATATTAAAGTTCACACAGTCCCCATAAATGCAATCTGTCAATATTTTACATAAGATCTATTTGATATACCTCATTTATTCAATCAGAATAGATAGATAGAGAGCGAGAGAGACAGAGACAGAACAGCTATAGATAGCATAAATAGAGAGGGAACCTGGTTACCTGGCACAGAAACTTTTAACTTAATTGATAATTAAGACTGAAATAAGATCATGAATAACCTGTACTTGGGCAACCAGATGTTTTATTTTTGCAATGTGTATACTTAGAATGCAGTAGCATGGCCCTGACTATAAGAAATGAGAATGTAAAATAGGAGGTCGGTCAGAAGACAGGACTGGATGAGTATTTTGAGAATTGCCTACCTTAAGATGAGAGACAGAAACAGAGACCGAGACTGACAGAGAGATGGTGAGAAGGAAAGACATTAAAAAAACATTTAGCTCAATGGCAGCATGATTAGAATGAATCCACTGTCTTCCTAAATGACTACTTAGGCAACATTCATTTGAACATAGTCTTAAAAAACACTTTCATTAACTGTATACCAAAATAAAGAAAGAAAAAATATAAAACCTTTCAGATATCTTCTGTTACAGGGAGTTAAGCAAGTCAAAATAAGTTCTTGTCTTTTTTATTGAGTCAACACCAATGAAACATGTATTTCTGAAGACCAACGTGCAATTTTCATGTTCAGATTCTTGACTTTATACAGAGAAATGTGTTCCCTCACTTACTTACCAAATATTTCTTTATATTTTATATATTTATGAAATTACTACGTGTCAGACACTCTTCATAGTGTTGAGGATACAGTAGTGACCAAAATAGGCATATGTCACTGTCCTTATGACCCTTGGGTCCTAGCAAAGAGTTGTATGTGTGCACACAGGGTGTGGGGAGACACCAACCCAAGGGGAAGATCAGAACTGAAGTTGTAAGGTTTATCACCAGTGCAGCTGATTTACGACATGCTAGAAGAATGTTGTACATTTCTTTTACTATTTTCATAGTTGTTGTCTAATTCTACCCTTCCTTTTAATAAACTTGGAAAGCTTTAATATGTCTCTGTGAAGTCATATTTGGTTTTGCAATGCTTTATGCTTCTCTTGGAGTCAAAAAGTTTGTTATCTAAGTTGATCTTGGCTGGGTTAATTTAGAAGAAGTTTGTTTAAATATTGAATATATTGAAAAAGAAAAAAATAAATTTCACACACACACACACACACACCACCTCCCTAGGAAGGCTGAGTGGAAGCAACACTATTTATCTTCAGAAAAGTTTATTGCCAATCTAAAGAGCAAATTTGAAGCTTTCTTATTTTGAAACAATAAGAGAAGCTGAATATAGATTTATTGTAAATGATTTAAAGTACAGTTCTTTGTCACAATTAACATAATTCTTTCTCTTGCTTCCAAATGTCTGTATGCCATTGTAGTTAAACTTTGATTCTTCCTGTGGAACCAGCAACAAATATTTTCTGCCTAGTCCATGTGTGGCTTGTGAATATGAGTACTATTTATAGGAATGTTACATGTTTACTTTGGCTTGATCAAAATTAGCAAGAAAGTTATGGTACCAGGATATCTTAACCAGTGTATTTAGGTCTCTAACTCATTTCTCATATATGACTCTTGTGCTGGTAAAATTATGAACCTTGATTCTCATATATTTATTCGTGCCTTATCACCTTGACATCTAGGAGGTTTTGAGGGACTAACTGCCTCCTACAATACATTTCCAGTCCTGTTTTGTCTTGAATTGTCTGTAATGGAAAGAAAGAATTACATCCCATGTGGTTGTTCCATTGAGAACAGAGATTTTAAAGTACTCAGTTCTTTGACCAGATCTTTCTTTGAAGTCCTACTTTATGACAAATGATAGTCAGTCTTATTGTAGTGTTGAAAATAATAATATATACTGCCTACTACTTAGCACGTATAAGTGGGTCTTTGGAAAAACGTTTTGACTTCATTTAAGGAATCAACAGTGAATTAATGAAAAGCCTTCATCTGTAGTAGTGCATATCTGTAAACATGGACCACCTTGTATTTGTCATCCTTTTGCTTATTGTTTGATTAGGAATGTCTCATTTTGTTTGTTAAAGAAGACAGCTTCAAGTTACCCACATTCCCAAATGTTTAGATTATAACAGTGCTTTGATACAAATTTGGAAAGTATCTGGAGATCAACACGGTGATGTGATAATGGGCGACTGCAAAATTGAATGAATGAATTTTGCAAAATCGGAGAGATTGTATATTTAATAAAGATGCACTATCAGAATTTGCTAGGAACACTTTAGCATTTCAGTTCAAGTTCCAATATTTTACATCTTTCTACCTGAGTCATACTCTCACTTGGAGGTAATTGCTTGATCAGTAGGGAAATATTTTATTGGTTTGAGAAATAAAATAGCTAAGTGTTAACTTTTGAATAGCACTACATATGAATTAGGACTATGATCTTGTTTGGATAGAACATTCCACTAAATTTCTTGAATTTATGTCAGGATATAACAAAGTGCATTCATCAGCTTAGGTGGTTTGTTTACTTCTGCATTCAGCATAATTTTGGTTTCCCCAAGTCTACAATTAAGCATCAAGACACCATAACAGCCTTTGAATTTTAATGGCAATTGGCAGGGTGCTGAATTGTAATTAAACCAGTGGAGATGATGAATTACTTACAGATTTAAACTGTGTGCAGAGTAGCCAACATAAAGCAAATAGTCTATGGTTTCCTCTATTGATGTACATATATCAATAGTCCTATGTATACTATATAATCCTATATGTACTATATATACTATATAATCCTTTTAAAAATGCAAGTATCTCACGTAACTGAACAACTTTTGAGAGACTGCCTTCCAGTTGTCCAGTTAGAAATTAGCTAAACTTACAGACTATATTTTTTTCTGGAGAACAAGAATCCTACTTCCTCATCTCTATATCCACAGGCATTGAGTAGTTTATGCCCATAGTAACTATCCAGTCAGTACAGCTGAAAGTGTTTCTTTTTTTTTTTTTTTTTTTTTTTTGCGGTACGCGGGCCTCTCACTGCTGTGGCCTCTCCCATTGCAGAGCACAGGCTCCGGACGCGCAGGCTCAGCGGCCATGGCTCACGGGCCCAGCTGCTCCGCGGCATGTGGGATCCTCCCAGACCGGGGCACGAACCTGTGTCCCCTGCATCGGCAGGCGGACACTCAACCACTGCACCACCAGGGAAGCCCTGAAAATGTTTCTTAAATGGGAATCCTGCTTCTTTTCTCTCACAATTAAAAAAAAAGTATATATAAAATAACAACAGACCTGCTAAATATTTGTCTTTATGGGCACTTAACACTTACCAAAAGTTCTCCATTATAAAAAGTACTTCTGTATAAAGATAGTTGAGAATCAAGGCTGCATTTATATTTTAAAAACAAGTAAGCTTTTAATGCCATGCCTATTCGGGACAGTGTGAGAAAAGGGTCTGTGTACCGTGTGAAAGGGTTCTATCTTCTTCCCAAACTGTCCTGACTCAGCCATCCTGAGTGAGAACAAGGATGGGAAAACACCTCTACTACAGCCAGGCTAGAACCCTGGGACAGCGGGCCACTGCTTTCTGGCAGCAGTGCCAATGAGATTGGGCAAAGTAATTTTTCATTTATTAATACTTACATGGAATTGACCAGAATTAGTGAAAAAAAGCCCAGGAGAACAGCAATATTGAGAAGTTCTTTATAAGAATGTAGATTCCAAACCATTTTATGAATAACTCCAATCTTTCTTCTTTATCTTAATTTTTGTGATAGAACTCATCTCACAGGACTCCTACAAGCTTCCCTCAGGGACTCTTGTGGCTCCATATCATACTGTTTACTTAAAAGTGATATCACTCATATGTGGAATCTAAAGAAATGATACAAATGAACTTATTTACAAAACAGAAATAGACTCACAGACATAGAAAACAAGCTTATGGTTACTAAAGTGGAAAGGGGAGGAGGGATAAATTAGGAGTTTGGGAGTGGATACACACTACTCTATATTGTATAAAATAGATAAACAAGGACCTATTTTATAGTACAGGGAAATATATTCAATATCTTGTAATAACCTATAATGGAAAAGAATCTGAAAATGAATAGATATATGTGTATAACTGAATCACTTTGCTATATACCTGAAACTAGCACAACATTGTAAATCAACTATACTTCAATTTAAAAAAAAAAAAAAAGAACCTGAAAGAGAAAAAAAAATGAGCACACTTTTTCTCCTCATAACATCATGATCGTGGAGCAGTGGTCTCATTTCCAGGGTACACAGAAGTCGGAGAAAGTAGTATGATTTTGGTCTCGGCTGCTACCTTAAGTCTACTTGCTTTTACTTCCACTCTATTCTTCTATTCTTCCCGTAGTTTTTGTGGTTAAGAGATGCCAACCATTCCGTACCTCATCCTGGTCTCTCTTCTTGTTTTGCCTCTTCTACAAATACCAGCTGATCTCTAAAATTTCTTCAGAAATCACTCACTCGACCTTCTTCTTCCTAGATTTAATGACTTCCCTTCCCTGTAAACATCTGAATTCCCCATCTGATCAATACTGCTTGTATTAGTTTCCCCAGGCTGCTGTAACAAATTACCAGAAACTTGGTGGCTTAAAACCACAGGCATTTATTCTGTCACAGTTCTGGAATCCGGAAGTCTGATGTCAGTTTCACTGAGCCAAAATCAAGGTATTAATAGGGCCACGTTCCCCCGGAGGCTCTAGAGAAGAATCGATTTCTTGCCTCCTCTGGTTTCTGGTTGTTGCCAACATCTTTTGACCTGAAGCCACATCACTTCAACCTCTGCTCCATGGTCACGTTGCCCCTCCTCTCTGTGTGCATCAAGTCTCCCTCCGTCTCTCTCCTACAAGGAGGCATATGACGGAACTCAGTTCTTACCCAGATGATACAGTATAACCTCCCCATGGCGAGAGCCTCAACTTAATCACATAGTCAAAGTCCTTTTTTCCTTGTAAAGTGACATTTACCAATTCCAGGGATTAGGACATGATATCTCTGATGACCTTTACTGAACTTACTGTATTGCCCAAGCAAACACGGCCATGCCCAATATGGGAGAGTTAATTTCTACCAAGCCTTCACTGGCAGCAATGGAGTGCTACCCATTTCTTCATAATCCCGCAGATTTTACTCTAGTGCAGACCAGCGTTTCTATTAGAGTTTGGCAAAGGAATGCACTGATAATTGACCTTATTTTAATCCAGGAATTGATCCTCCAACTTTCTAGCTACTTAACAGGTGAATTGAGGCAAAGATCTCATTACAGTAAATAAAGAAATTCTTATTAAATGAGTAAATGAATGAGTTAATTGCCAAATCCAGAAAATCCTTGGGACACCAGACACTTTCTGTCTCCTAGGGAAATTCACTTTTTAGTGACCTAGGACCCCAGGTTGATCTTGGACCTGCAGAATCTCCCTGTACGTGCATGGCAATGCCCCTGAATCCAAGCTCTTCCTTTAATGAGCCTGGGTTTTCTACAACAGGAAATGTTTAGGAAGCATCCTATGGAAGATGCAATTACAGGAACATCTGGTCACTCTCTCTGTTGAGAATTCAGTAGTAACCAACATACATAGCACTTACTCCATGTCTAGCTCTCTTCTAAGTGCCTGACATATTAGCTCACTTAATTCTCACCAAACCACGTGAGGTGGTGGAGGAGGTAGAATAATGCTCCCTTCAAGATGTCCACATTCTAATTCCCCAAACCTGTGACCGTGTTACCTTACATGGCAAAAGAGACATATCATATGTGATTAAGGACCCCGAGATGAGAAATCCCAGATTATCCAGGTGGACTAAGTATAATCACAAGAATCTTCAAAAGTGGAAAAGAGAGAAGGAGAAGAGGAGAGCAGTGTGAGGTGACAATAAGGACTTGACTGCCCTTACTGGCTTTGAAGATGGAGGAAGGGGCCACAAGCCAAGGAGTGCAGGCAGCCTAGGAACTGGAAAAAGCAAGAAGACAGATTATCCCCTAGAGTCTCCAAAAGAAAAAACAGCCCTGTCTACACCTTGTCTCATCTCTGATCCTCTTCCCCTTCTGTCCTTCATCATCGCAGTTTCTCTTTACTGCCAGCTCCTCCTCAGTCCTTACAAGAGATACAGTTCTACAAGATGCCTACAAGAGCCTCTTCCAAAATAATGATGATGGTATTGACGTGGAGGAAGAATTAAATGGTGATGCTGTACTTCTATGTAGCTATTGTTTGCTTTCTCAGGTTTCTACTATGGCCACTATTTTATTTCAGGTACCACAGCTCTATGAAGTAGGCAGGCATATACATTTTACATGGAAGAGAACTAATGCTCAAGGAGATTCAGTAGCCTGCCTGAGACCCCCCCCCCTGCCCTGGGAGTAAGAGGTGGCAATAAGGACCACTTTTTCTTCTCATCCAGCCCCTTGTGCTACAATGAAAAAGGCAAACGTTTTGGAATCTGTAAACCTGGTTTGATTCTAAGTTGATACTTAAAGATCATGGAAACATCACTTAACTATTTTAAGCCTCGTTTAAAATACTTTCAGAATGAAGGTAAAGATCCCACCTTGTATATTTGTTATGAGCATTAAATAGGGTAATGCACTAAAATGTTTGCCTTGTAGTAGAAGTTAGCTGAATGTTAATAGTTTTGGAAATCTTATCCTCTGGAGGATCTAGAATCTACTGTGGGTTAGTGATGGGGCCATTCAGACAAGGCGGTTATTTCTGAAGTTCTTCCATCCTGGAAAAATCCTGGTGTTTACTTTAGCCCTGGGTCATCAGTTTCCCTGACAGACCACAGATTTTTTTATGATGCCAGAAATGGGTTTTAGTTGGGGTAGACTCTTATTTGTTTCCAATCCCTCCAGAACAATTGAATAGTAAACACTCTGAAGAGTGTTTGGCAATGACGACTGGTTAATGCACTCTTAATTGGTATAAGACATGTAACTCACTACTTTTTTTTTTTTTTTTATGCTGTACACGGGCCTCTCACTGTTGTGGCCTCTCCCGTTGTGGAGCACAGGCTCCGGACGCGCAGGCTCAGCGGCCATGGCTCACGGGCCCAGCCGCTCCGCGGCATGTGGGATCTTCCCGGACCGGGGCACGAACCCGTGTCCCCTGCATCGGCAGGTGGACTCTCAACCACTGTGCCACCAGGGAAGCCCTAACTCACTACTTTTTAAACCACTATTAAAATCGTTGTTTTCAGGCTCTCATTGTTTGTAAATATATAATTTCTATTCTCTCTCTTATTGTGGTTGGCATTTCTTTATAAATTAAACACAGGAGAACCCTATGATATCACCTTGTCATATTACATGGAACTGATTTTGCAGAGCTTCAGTCAAAGTTGTTATCTCCCTGCTCTTGGACACCTGCATTTTTAAAGGTGGTTCCCTCACAGGGATGTATAAGAATCAGGTTGGCTGTGAGCTAGCTGGTTCATGTTCCAACTTAATTCATTTGTGCTTTCTGTAAAGAGTTTTGGATGGAAATAATATTATTCCTTAATTCTTTTTTTTTTCTTTTTTGATGTCAATGCCCACCTGCAATTAGATCTGTGTCTCAGCCCGGGGATAAATAGCAAAGCTTAGAATTTGGAAGCACCAGGAACACAGCAATTCAGACCCTGAAGGGCAGAGACCACAAATGAGCTTCCTTGACCTTGACCTAGTTGCCATCAGGAGTTTCTGTTGCCCACTGTGACTCTGGTAATGCGTTTCCACTGAGAAGACAGGAAAGGTATGAGAGAGGCTCCACTCTTTGACTTCCCTTCCTGAGTGTGTATGTTAAAATGAATGCAACAAAAGCAAATCAGTAGAGATTTCTTTAAAATGTGTTACTTCTTTTTTTTAAGCCAGAGATATTTTTATCTCAACCAAGCAATAATAAATGGAATAAAATTAGAGCATGTAAGGAATTGAATTAATCCATGGATTAAACCTGTCCATTCAGGATAGCATGGCTCTTATGGACCTAATCTAAAATTCAGTGCTAGCTGTGTGCCTGTGTAAAGCTCAGTGCCCTGTGCTGAATACTAAGGATACCAGACCTCCTTGCAATCCTCAGTTTGGAAACTTCATGATAACATTGATTACCCAGTAAACTCAGAAACAGTTATTATGAGGCATGCTTGTCCTCATCTCCTTGCCAGATAAAAAAAGTCTGTTTTATTTTTAAAAGTCTTTGAAGTAGCTCTAGGAATTGTTCAACAGTTAATGAGTGTCATACAGTGAAAACAACAGTTACCAGGGATGAATGTGTTCATTTTAAATGGCTTGGAGCATCTAGTGGGGATATTCAGTTCTCAGTGAGCAGCTTCCAAGTCAGTCTTATGGCAATGATTTACTGTACTGCGTTTGAATCAGCCATGGAGGAGCAAAACTGTTGGCATTTTGGACACATTGAGGTTCGCTAATTGACATGCCTAGGTAGCGCAACTACTGCATTAAAACAATTGCAAATCATCTCATTGTGGCTTTAATCTTTTAAAAATATTCATAATATTACACATATAGGAGATACAATGTGTAATATATATAATGTGTTTCATTTATAATATACAAATGATTTATTTAAACGAGTTACACTTGGGATAGGAGAATAGAGGAGTAGATTTCATAATAATTCAGACATGACACTGAAATCTGTATTTTTGACATTCCTAGGGTGAGCCTACCACAGTGCCACATTTTTTTTAGTAAGTAGTCAAATTTACAGGTGATTTGTTTAAATTCATCTATAATGATTCAGGTTAATGTCTCTGAGCACTTGAGGGTGACATAATAGTAAAGATCTATACTGGCTTGATTTAATCAATGCAACTAAAGTGAAATATTGTACCTTGGTGTTACTACAGCTAAGTGTGCAGTGATTATTTTCATATTCCATAATTAAGTTACCACGAATGGTCTTAAACTCAAAGACAATCTGAGTTGTACAAAAGTCTAGGTTAAAGCATACTGTTTTCATTGTTCAATTTTTCTTTATAAATAAGCTACAAAGAAATAATTGGAATAATGAATGTAAGTTCATATTTTCACAGATATTTTCGTACATATCTTATGAAGAGATTTACTCTTTCTGGAGATTGAAGGAAGTGTAGAAAACACCTGTAGGAGAATTTATGGAAAACAAGCCTTAGATGGCTATTAATAAGAATTATACAATACATTTTTAAATATAAATACAAAAACACATTTCATTTGAAATGCCAAACTACTGGAACAGTGGGAGATTGATACAACATTTTATTATCCTTAATTAATTAAGAGTTGAATACTTATTAATGTTTGTATTACCTCTGGTAACTGTTTTGTCATCAGTACCAAGCCATCTGCATTTTAAATGTAAAGGACATCTTCTAGTGCTATATAAAATCTGTTTTTTAAAGATGACATCATTTACTTAAAAATGGGCAAATGAAATGAATAGCATTTCACAAAAGAGAATATCCAAATAGCCAATAAGCTTATGAAAAGGCTCTCAGAATCATTACTTATCAGAACAATGTAAATTAAAGTAATAAAGTGATGCCTCTTGTCTGACTTGAATGGCTAACATTAAAACTATTGAGAATACCAAGTGTTGGCAATGACATAGAACAACAGCAAAAAATCCCACTTTCATATATCACTATTGGGATGCCAATTGGTACAACCATTTAGGAAAACTTTTTGACAAGGTCTACGAATGTTAAATATACTTATTTCTTAAAGAATAGCAACTCCATTCCTGAGTATATAGCCAAGAGAAAGGAATGTTTATTTATACTATAAAGATGTGTGTGAAAATGTTAATAGCAATGTTACTAATAATAGCCCCAAACTGGAACAACCTAAATGTCCATCAGAAGTAGAATGGATAAATAAATTATAATATATTCATATTATAGAATACCACACAGCAAGGAAACTATAAACTCACTAGAATACGGATAGATCTCACAGACATAATAAGAAGCAGAAGAAGCCAGACACGAAAGGGTACATCCTGAATGATTCAATATATATATATATGAAACTGAAAATCAGGCAAACCTAGCCTTTGATGATAGAGGTCACAAAGGTAATTACCTTCAGGGAGAGATTATTGATTAGAAGGGGGCACAAGTGAGCCTGCTCAGGTGCAAAAAATGCTTTATATCTTGATCTGGTAGCTATGTGTGTATGTATGTTTTTATATATGTTTATATGTAGTGTATGTGTTGTGTCTGTGTGTATGCTTGTGTTACATGCATGTGTGTGTGTCTGTGAGTCTTTGTTGTGTGTATGTGTATATATGTATGTGTATATAATGAATCTGTAGACAAAACTTATTATTTGGATGCTTTAATATATGTAACTTATACTTCAATAAAAAGAAAAAAGAGGGAGTAAACATGACCTAAAAAGCACTTTCAGTGTTCCTTTTCACAATCACCCTTGCATTGCCATAGCTTCTTTCTCCACTTATATATATAAAAAAAAAATGACCTGACTACATTTTGATAAGTTTTGGTATCGGGAACAGAGTACTTTTTTCAAAATTCAAATTCAGATTTCCTTCTAAAATGTTAAATATGATTTTGCTATGATAGCTCAACTCAGAATCACAAACTGAACACCAAGTCTTCACCTACCCCTTGGATATATTAATTTTGGTCCTATTTCATAATTTTAACTTTATTATTAGTCAATGCTTACTTTATTCTAATTTATTTTCAATTATTTTTAATAGCAAAAATATTAAAACCTTACAGGACTCATCTATTGGCCACCAGTGCTATACATAAAGAAACCATGTTGTTTTAAATAGTCTATCTGCTGAAAAGTGCTATTTTTTTCTTATACAATCTCATGACAGAACATACGTCTTTTATTGACATAATGTGTTTTGTCAAGCATCAGAAACATCCATCCACTGATAAATTGCAGCTGCTGTTTCTCTGACATTTTATATCCTTTGGGGCCAGTGAGCATCTCCCACTGGCATGTCCCTTGGTAGTTTTATATTGGTGTAATTAATTCTCATCTTAAATCTTTTCACCTGCTGTCAGCCAAGAACTAGCTATGAAAAGCTGATTTGCCAAAATTTGTAGATTTTAGACGACAAAAGTGATGAGTGTCCTGTTGAGTCTCAAGCACTCTCCTTTTTTCTAATTATACACCTGACTGTAGTTGATCTACTATGTCTCTTCATGAAAAGTTTAAAAATCCATTATTATGATAGATTTGGGCATGAATGGAGGACAGTACTAGAAAAGATGTAGATACCTGCACTGTTTCCAATGTGCGAGTCTAAATTAAGCAGATCATTGGCTTTGCAGTTTACTTGAAATATTCAATTTCACATTCTTATTTTAAGTACCAGAGTTATATACCACATTATTCCTTTCCTATTTGTCTGCAATATAGATTAACTTTTAAGTTATTGATAGCTAAATTTAATGATAGGAAGATAGTTATTTCTTTACTAAAACACAGATTTCTCTCTTCTTCACCCCAAGTCCTTGGACTTAATTTTGATGCAAGCCTCCCCACTGCTACACACAGCTCTCACAATGGGCCTCTGGGCGAATCCATGTCCCCTTCTGGGTCTTTCAATTGAGTCTATTTGATTTTTCCTAAGAAAAATAACTTCCTGTAAAGGAGGGATCTTGGCTGTTTTTCTATCACCCTTCTTCCTTCTCGTTGCCCTTCTCAATAATTTAATTTGTCACGGATTAATTTAACACTTCAGTTAATGTAAGAGCTCAGAAGTACTAGATGAGTTTCTTAAACTCTGAACTTTGCTTTCCTTTCCTTTCAGTTTGGGATAAGTACTCCCTACCTTATAGGCTTATTATGAATAAATGGGTACAAAGCACTTGGCATAAGGTAAGCACACAACAAATGGCTGCTACCATGTTTCCAATTTGTTTTTAATTGATAACTACTCAAGATGACCCAGAGAGTAAGCCTCACAGGAAGTGAACTGAAGAAAGGATAAAGAGGTTATCCATCCTTTTGACTTAGAGTAGCAGATGGGCAGTGCCTAGTCAAGGCAAAGTTGGGAAAGATAGGTAGACTGGAAATCCTATTAGTAAAAACAAATCAGGTAGGCTTAGCTCTACCCAGGGATACTTATATTTTACAGGTTCATGTTGCACTTCCTTTGGTAAAATAGACCTTTGTTCGTCTTAATTTGATTAAGTTGTGTAATTCTCTGAAAGCTTATAAAGAGTTCTAGAACGGCTAGAAATATAATTTATTGGGAAACGTTATTGGTAGATTGCAATTCTGCCTAAGATACCTCTTCGTAAATACTGATGAAACTCTCCAAATGATCCAAACACTTAAGAGTATAGTTGTGATCCTCAGAAGAAGCCAAGAGGGTTTCAAATTGATGTTGTGGTGTGACAGGGACCCCCTCCATTGTGACGGTCTGTTTGAGTTGGACCACAGCACATACATATATGTCTTTTTCAGTGGCTTTTCACCATTATAAGAAAGCTAGAGGATTAACAGGAACTAGGAAGGAGTGTATTATCCAAAATACCCTGTACAGCAGAGGGAAGACCTGCTTTGCTAGGCATCCAAGCTCAAGTCCTTTGGAAGCACCAAAGCTGACAGAGAAATGAATAGTTTGGTCGGGAATGATTTCTTTATCACAATTGCTAAGTTTGGGTTTGGTCCAGGAATATTTCCATCTAAAGAAGTTTTAAGAAAATAACAAAAGAGGCAAAAGCTAATCGTTCACTGCTGACACTCTGACACAGAATATTCTTAGTGGATTCAGGCTTTATTGAGCTTCTGAAGGTTTCATGTGGCCGTGGATATTTTTCCCAAGACAAAGGCTTTGGTTAGAAGCTGAAAAAAAAGAGCATCTTCAAGTCAGGTTCATGTCTTAGTCACCTTGACTTTCTAGGAGCCTTGCATACAGTTCCTAATGTATGATAAGCACTCAATAAATGCATCTTGGCTGAGGGATTCAATGAGCAAGTGAGTGAAGAATGATGAGGATGACCTACACTTTATTTAGATCATGTATGTTCTATACATTTGTGCACGGTAACTAATTTTTTACAGTCTCTGGTTCTGTCTCTTGTGTTGTTTTGATCACCAAGACCATAGCTGACAATCCTCTATGAGACCAAAGAGTTCAAGATGTTTCTCAGACTATTATGTTTGCTAGGCAAGTTTTATTATTTTCTCTTGTTTTACATAAACTCATGCTCATGCAAGAGCTAGATCCTGATGGCATCCAGGGTACTGATTAAGTTTACAGGAAGAAAGGCAGGCAGTGTAACTTAATAGAACATCCTTATTCAGAACTTCAGAGGGTGAATTTAACCTCTTATTTCTCCCATGCCTTGCTAGTAAGAGGGAAAAAATGAATTCAAATGGAAAATAAAAGATTAAGTGTCTCTTCAAAGAAGATACTGCGAAACCAAGTAGTAGCATTAGTAATGATGAAATTGTGTGCCTGAGGCTGTAACGGACAGAAGGAAAGAACATAGCTTGTCTGTGCCTTGCTCTTCTGAATAATGTATCATTTTTTAAGTATAGAAAAGTCCCAAATAATTAATCAGTGTTTATATTTTAGAGAAAATTTTGTATTTAAGGTTTATTTTGTGGTTTCTTTTTTTTTTTTTTTGTGGTACGCGGGCCTCTCACCGCTGCGGCCTCTCCCGCTGTGGAGCACAGGCTCCGACGCGCAGGCTCAGCGGCCATGGCCCACGGGCCCAGCCACTGCGCGGCATGTGGGATCTTCCCGGACCGGGGCACAAACCCGTGTCCCCTGCATCGGCAGGCGGACTCTCAACCACTGCACCACCAGGGAAGCCCTATTTTGTGTTTTTTAAAATTTATGTTTCAGGCACTTCAAAGTTTCTTTTGCTAATTCATGAATTGAAAGAAAAACTTCACATCCATTGATTAAAAGATGGAACCAGAAAAACAAGGTGGGGGAAGGGAGTAGAAACTTGATTATTAAATGAAGTGAGTGTGGCCTGAACATTGCCAGAATTCCAGATGCCCATTGAGAAACCAGGATCCTGAGAGAAGATTATAACCATGGGTTAACTCATGGACCTGTTTGGAAGTAGCCACTTAAGTTCTTAGAATAATTGAACAAGAATTCTCTGTTCTTCCTTGTACGAAATTCTTTAAAGATGAGAGGAAGAAGCAGGTGAGATGTGACCTTAAACATGTTTCTTTGAAAGAAGATAAAATGATTTTACATAGTTTTTAAAACCTGCCCATTTAGTCAGAATTGATAAAGAATTTGAGTTTAGCAAAATAACAATTATACCTACTATTACAATAAAAAAGTTTCCCGTTATTAACAGTGATTATCTATGCATTGTAGGAATAGGGATAATTTAAAAATATACTTTCTATATGTGATGTATGTCTTTTATTTTTTGATAAAAATAAGTATTATAAATAGTACATTGGATTTCTCTGTTTTAACCTAGAGTTTCGAAATGAGACATCTATACAATAGAATAGGACGTATGAATGAGGGTATAAGAAGGTTAATGAAGTATAAAAATAGCATATTTTTCTTTATTAAAATATGCAAAAATCATGCTGAGATAGACTAAATTTTTTAATCCAGTCAAACTAAAGTACTGTTTATGCTCTGTAATTTTTTTCAAATCTCTGTAGCTGTAAGGCTTTTACATAATTTTGTCTTCATAAATGACATATCAAAATGGCAACCTGGGTAATTCTATCTTAGGGAATAAATTGATATTATGTTATTTGTTAGACAATTGTATCATTTCACTTATAGGTGTATTTTTAATCCCTTTCTTTTGCCATGCTATGTAGGGGAGGGAGAGCAAGAAGTTCCAAAAGTCAAAGATGTATATGTCAAACAAAACTTTTAAACCTTAAATCTCTCTTTAGAGTTCTGTAGCTAAGAGAGCTTATCACATCTCTTGCTAATAACCCCCCACCACCTGTCGGCACTACTCTCCTTAGTTTCCTTCTCAAGCCAGTCTTGACTTTTGCATACTCAGGTACGTGGAACCTTTTCCTCCCAACTCACACCTAGTTTTTTTTTGGAAAAGTGCTTAGGAAAAATCTACATAAGGGAGTGTTACCCCAATGGCTACATCATCCTCTTCCTCCAGCTGTAACTGGTTAGTATCTTGGGTGAGCTGCCTAGCAGACAAACACATCCTTTTTAAGTCAATGAGGGGAGGGAATTAACAATGTGATGTCCCTCATTTGGCTTCATTCATCTGCTTTTGCCAAAGTGTCTCCAACCTGCTCTTCCCTTGTCTCCAATGCTTCTTAAAATGTAAGGTTAAGGGCAGCCTCAGGTACCTTGAGTCACAGCCCTGGTAGCTGCAACAACACGAAAGAATTGCAGGTGGTTCTCTATGAGCTGATGCAGATTCTCTATGATTAGCCCTCTGGGGTGCCATATTGTTCAGTCCATGAGCATTCTTTCAAGACCTAAGACTTGCACACACTTCATAAACCTACCTTTCATCTTAAAATTACCTTCTGAGTACCTTTCCTCTATTGCCTTTCACAAACATCTGCCATTTGTTTCCCAGACTTAAGATTCACTCCACTCTTTCACCTCCTCACCACAGCAATCTTATTACTGGACTTCCCCATAAACATTGTTGCTTAATACAGACTCCCACTTTCACCTTCTTTCCACCAGCCCAATTATCAGGATCCAGATCTAGTAGGGAAATCAGTCT
Organism: Delphinapterus leucas; assembly: GCF_059928025.1. Classification (NCBI taxonomy): domain Eukaryota; kingdom Metazoa; phylum Chordata; class Mammalia; order Artiodactyla; family Monodontidae; genus Delphinapterus; species Delphinapterus leucas. The sequence goes on from NC_143146.1 coordinate 9,730,833, forward strand.
TCCTCTAACCCTCTTGTAGAGTTACACAGCAACTCCATTCTTTCCTCTACTTGACACCCTGGGCTCTCTCTCCACATTAGGAGATGCCCGCTTTGTTGGTGTAAATAGTTATTGTAAGAATAACTGTCTAGGAGACTAATAAGTCTGTTTAGGTTTTTTTTTTTGTTGTTGTTTGCTCATTATTTATAAATCAGATTGCTGATTGATAGTTATCAAAACCATTTTGGAGACACAAAGACTTATATGCAAAAGTTCATTGCATTATTATTCACAGTGAGTCCAAAACTGGAAACAATCCAAATATCCATCAACTGGTGAATGGATAAACAAAATGCAATGTATCCATACAGGGGAATATTATTCAACAATAAAAAGAAACACATTAAACATATTACTGATTCCCTTAGGTGAACCTCAAAAACATCATGCTACGTGAAAAAGTCAGACCAAAAAAAAAGCCCTAAATATTATATGACTCCATTTATAGGAGATTTCTACAAAACACAAAATTATAGCCACCAAAAGCAGATCAGTAGTTATCGAGGGCCGGGTGTGGAAGAAGATAGATTGTAAAGAGACCTGAGGAACTTATAGGGATGATGGAAGTGTTCTAAAACTAAATTGTGGGTATGATTGCATGATTGTTTAAATTTACCAAACTCATTGAATTACACCCTTAATGGGTAACTGTTATGGTATATAAATTCTGCTTTTTTTTTACAGTTTGCCGTTTCTTTTTTTTTCGTTTATTTTAACATCTTTATTGGAGTATAATTGCTTTACAATGGTGTTAGTTTCTGCTTTATAACAAAGTGAATCAGCTATACATATATCCCCATATCGCCTCCCTCTTGCATCTCCCTCCCACCCTCCCTATCCCACCCATTCTGCTTTACTAAAAATGTTAAAAATAGTGTAGATACATTTTTTAAGTCCTCAGAACTATACTTTTGCGTAGGTCTATTTTACTTTTGTTTTTCAGATCCCCCTTCTTTGGACAATGTTTCTTAAACTTTAATGCTCACACAACTCACCTGGGAATCTTGCTAAAAAGCAATTCTAGGTCAATGGTTCTGGGGTGGGAACTGAGATTCTGCATTTACCAGCCCCCAGGTGATGCCTGTGTTTCTGGTGGGGGGCCATGCTTTTGTAGGAAGTGTTTGGTTGTCTCTCCATTTGCTTGGCCTTTAAGCATTACTTGACTTCCATGACAAATAAGCAGAAACATTCATCATTTCATCTGACAACTTATGGTATAGAAAGAACCTGTTTGATGATTAAATTCTGTAGCTATGTCGGTATGTAAGTCCTTCGACCTTTAAAATGTAGGTTGCTGCCTTGTACTGCTCTCAGTGGCCATTTAAATTAAGACCAAAGATCATCTTATTTCCTCTGATTCCTCATCAAAGTCCTGTCGTTAAGATGGTTTTAGGAACAAGCGTCTCTGAGAATAGAGTTCTGAAGGAGTGACTTACCTACATACACTTTTCCATTAGAGGTAATATAACTCAAATACATAAAACTTTTATTTTAATTTTATTTAATTTTTTGAAGTATATTTGATTTACAATGTTGTGTTAATTTCTGCTGTACAGAAAAGTGAGTCAGTTATACATATATGTACGTTCTTTTTATATTCTTTTCTATTTTAATTTTAAATATATCAGTTTCTAGAAGACTTTATACAGAGTCAATTTGAAATTCTTTTCTTCCTGACCAAATAGTGTTTATGGTTCAGAGACCAAGGACATTTTAATGGTGACTTAGAGGGAAGGCATGGCATGGGACAGAGAACACTGGTCTGACATTCAGGAGATCTGGGTGCGGCTGGAGGTTTTGCTGCTGCCTGTATGTACTGCTGCGAGGATGGTATCACATCTTTCTTCACCTGTAAGCTAGAAATGTTTTTGCCATGAACCTCTCCCCTTTGACAGTCTCTTAAAGCCTTTGGGCCTCTCCTAAGAAAAGCATTTTGAAATGCACAAAATAAAAGTCCATAGATTGCTAAGGAAAACAGTTACATTGATACATTTTTCAAAATATAAAAAATGATATAGTGATGTGTTTTTTTTCAAATTAACATATTAAATAAGATCTAGTGGCCAATCTAAATAGTGATGAGCATAAATATTTTGAGGTCTCTGCAACTAATTACAAAATGAAAATACCTGTACTTTCTATTAATAACAAAATGTTAGGTATGGATAATACCACCGTGGTTTGCTGCCTATGTGCATCGTGGAAGAAAATGTTAAAGTTCAGTAAAAGGTTAATGACACGAAAGATGCATTCTTTCCCATTTTAGTTTGCAAAGCCTCTGCATCCTGGTCACTCACTGCTTGGGAGTCTGTGGTCCCCAGATTAAGAACATCTTCCCTAGAAACTCTCCAAGATCTCAGCTTTACCAATTAACTGATGATGATTTGGGTAATAATATAAAGAGTTTCCAATCACGTAACATCGTTAAATAATTCAGAATGTTATCACATATTTTCCAGAGAACAACCCTACTGGGGAAGATGAGTGTCTTTTAATCACTTTTATTGTAGATGAGGGAACTTAGATAAAGTTGAAGTGGTTTAGCAGTCGTATAACTGGCTAATGATAAATCGTTTGGTATCAGATCTAATAACAATCTCTGGGACCCTTTTTCATATCATCCTTCAATTTAGGAAATTAAATAATGAATTTACTTGTTCATCTTTCACTGTGTAATTCAGATAGTAACAAAATTACTTGTTAGAGACCTTCAAACTTGAGGCCTAAAAGATAAGCCTAAATATTTAGTCCAATCCTTTCATTTTACAGATGAAAAAGGGAGGCTCATAGAAACTGTGTCATGCCCAAGGCCACACTGTTAGGAGATGGCCCAGGCTCTTCCAATTTTGCCCTTCTGCACCTCATCACGAAAAGGACAGGATTCAGAGATTTCTCTGAAAACAAACAAAAAAGTCAGAAATATTTGAGAACAGGATACTTTGGAAACTGTAAAATAAGCATCCGTGTCTATAGGAATGAACTGTGGACCAGCCTAAAGAAAGAGCCCCCTTGAGGGTTGGTTGGTGATACCCCAGTGTCGGAGCAGGCTTGGGGTGTGAGGAGAAGGCTGTAAGCAGGGATGAACAGGGCCGGGATGAGAGAGGGCTGAAGTCCTGCGGACGCCTGCTAAGGAGACAGGGATCTGGCCTAGATGAGTAGGAGATCCAGGGCACGGCAATGATGCGGTCACTTGGTGGTGTTAGATTGCCCAGTAAGTATGCTGTATCTAATGCTACGAACAGCATGTAAAGTGAATTATGGTGTTGTTCACTTGAAATGAATTTTGGGAAGGAAAGAGCTGTGATTATTATAATATGTACATTTGGAAGATAATGATGTAGTGGGATTTTTGAAATCATGTCCTAGAACAATTGTGTACAGTAACCAAAGGCCTATTAACTTATAAATACCATAGGTGTACAAAAATGATTAAGATGTAGATTCTGTTTTCCAGAAGGTTACAATCTAAATTAGTTAAGAGGTCAAACTCTTGATTCAAATACAAGCTCTGCCAACTCACTCCTAACTGACTAGTTGTCTGGCCTTCAAGAGTTTCTTCCTCTACAGAACATGAATCACAATGGAAACACCTTATAGGACGGTTGTGAGGAATAAATGTGTTTATTGGATAGCCAGACCTGTTTGTAGGATCAATAAATAAACACCATGACCCATTTAGCCAAGAGTTAATTTCATTTAGTTCAAGAGTCCTAGATCTCTGGTTGAACTTTTCATGCTCTGTTATATTAAAATCCTTTAGTCTATCATGCATCTTGAATGAATTTTTTACCCTAGATCCAGAGAGCAAAATTGTTTTGAGCTGTTGCTGCTTGCTTTGCTGTAGGTCCCTTTACCTGTTTGGCTTTGCTAGTTTGGGTCATCTCAGTTGGTAACAGCCTTCTGCACTCATTTGTAGGATAATTAATAAATTGTGAATTAGAGAAGACTAAGTCCTTTTTTCATTATCCTGAGTTTTGCTATTTTTAGATTTTATGATAAGCTCTTCAGAGCCTGCACCTGGGACAGCCAGGTGTGCGTGTGATGACATCCACAGATGTGACGTGAGGCTAATGACTGCTGTGGTGTTTAGTGGCTATTGTAAAAAGGCACATGGTTAAATATTTTTAATCAGGTTTTATGAAAACAAAAATAAAATCCTGGAATCTAAACTGAACTCTTTTTTCTATATGAAGTATTTTTCTCACTAGGTACACTTTCATCCATTCATCTTGGCATATTGTTTCACTGTAAAACATATAAAACAGGTGAAAAGATGTGCCTGAATTGTGAAAATATAGGCATCACTGTCACACTTTTAATATAGGACATATACTCAAGTGAAATAGCACTGGATCAATTCTCCAATCTCTCAGAAGTCAAGAACTCCAGAGGGCTTCAAAGCTTGCACTCAAATTTTGCCTGCATTCTGGTAACTAATTAGAATGGAAGAATGTAAGATGAGTTAATAGCAGAATATCCAAGAATTGTAGCAAGGACCAAAATATAGTTTTCACATGATTTAGGAAAAGAAGAAATTGTGAATTACATCATGTACTAAGTTACTATATTTTATGAGTGTGTTTTTCCTGTAGTCATAGCAAAGTATTAAAAAGTAACATAAGCTTTGGATTTTTCTCTTTGATATCCAGACATTGCCAGTTTCATCCAGTATATGCTCAAAACCTTTACGTAGAAAAAAATTCTAAAGGAATAAGTTATCTCTTATCTATTTGGACACCAATGTCCCAGTAGGTATTGCCAGATAACAGTAGGTGTATTGTAGAGTCATGCCTTCCAATAAGACAGAGATGCCAAATTATAGCCTCAAGCCATATTTTTATCCCTAATAGCTCATTCTGGTTCTGTTAGCAAGAGCTGATTACTCATACTCTAGATCTGTGGTGGAGACATTATTTTTTATAAGTTATTAAGGAATCTTAACTGAATTTCTTATGGTAATTTTTTAAGATATAGAAAACATTAAATTAACAGCTTTGTAAAATTAAACATGAGATTACAAATTTTTATTGGATTGAAAATGCATCACTTTGTTCAAATAATGAGTAATTAATAGAGAAATGTTATAAGAAGCACAGAAAGAGAGAAATGTGGAAGAAAAGGAAAAAGAAGGAAAAGAGAAGGAATAGGGATGAGAGATAGAGAAAGACAAAAAGATATTCTGTAGATTCACAGATACGTATAAGTTACAGTAGATGATGTTCTTTTATATAATTATACTGAAAATCATTTGAGTTATGAGTTGCTAATTGCTATTTTTTTGGAAACTTTTGTTCATTAGTTCATTTAACTCATTCCTTAAACATATATTGTACCTACTAGATACAAGGCACAGTACTAAACTCTGTGAAGGAGAACAATAAAAAGCATATTTCTTGCTCATTAGCCATTATTTACAGCTTTTTAACTGCACCAATCCGAAAACCTTACATTCTCCATTCAGAATGGATTACCAGACATAAATAATTCCTGGGCTTTACCAGCATTGTGCAAAATAATATCACTATTGTATCAGATAAAACCCAGCTGAGGGCCTAGGAATCTAGCATTCTTCTTACTTCCATGGTATATATTATGAAAGTTATTAGAAACAAAATTGTGAGCTCAAAATAATTGAAATATCTCCCTGACTTGGTAACAAGTATCATTCTCTCCCAACCACCTTCTATTCAAAACTGCAATTCCTGCCACTCCCTTTCCACTCACTCCTTTGTTTGCAGGTGTTGTAAAATAAGTCCACCTTTCCAGTTTAAAAAATTATGTATATTCAGCAATTATTTTCCCTAGCCTGTGTCTTGTGTACCTACCCTCAGCACGTTCTTCTTTTATTTTTTTTTCAAGTTATAATATACTAAAGGAGAAAAATGATGCTTTAGTTCAGAGCCCAGCCCGGAAAAATGAACATATGGTACCAAAAAGGAAAAAGGAAGCCTGCTTAATAGGAGGCAGTAAGCACATGAGTATATGGGTCTGCTTGCTTTGATACCTCTTAGGTTTCAGAGAGAACATCTAAGGTGAGTAATCTACATCCAATTCCAGGAAAAATCATAATGTTGCAAAGCCATTGAGTCTATCTACTTTCTGTACTCAAGTAGAAACTGATTCTGCTCTGCAGCATTAGCAACTGAGGGGTATTGATCAGGTTATAGGTTTGCTCAAGAAATAAGTTCAATATTTTGATGCAATTCTAGTTTTCTTCAAGAATTGCAATGGGAATGAGTCTTGGTTATGTCCCAGGAACTGATAAAAAATATAATTTTATGTTCAGCCTTGGCAGTTAGTCCACTACAAGTGATGTGCTGTCTGGAGTGAATAAGGTCGTGACGCATCCTTTTCTTCCTCTGTCCTTTTTATTGCACCATTTCTTCTTTTTTGCTTTTCTTTATAATCTTCCCTGCCTCTTCTTCCTTCTGAATTTAGTGGGCTATGTTAGGCTGGATAGAAGCTCATGCAGAACATTATAAATGGTATTTTATTCCAGAGAAAGAAAAATAAATCACCTTAAGGAGGTGAGTATGTCTGTGTATGTCTGTGTATGTGTAATGGAGTCGTGATTTAAGTGCTGATATTTAGAAACAGTGTTTTCATCTATGTGAATGTCCTATGGAATGTCCAGTTGTGTAGGACGCAGAATAATTCCTTCTTGTCCTGTGAGACTATCTCACCCACCGTGGGGCACAGCATCTGTGACTCCTATATACTAAATGCCAGCAGCACTTACTTCTACACACCAACAAATTCCCAAAATACCTCTAGGATGCATCCACCCGTTCGTAATTACCACTATTGTAGATATTTCTTCCTAGATCTAGATTCCACATATATGCATTCATATACGATATTTGTTTTTCTCTTTCTGACTTACTTCACTCTGTATGACAGTCTATTATACCTCAACAGAGCTGAAATTTACAAAAAACACATTAGAATATCCAGTTGAATATAACACGGGTTGTTGTTGTTGTTTCCGTCCCCTGTTGCTAGGCAGCTGTAAGCCCCAGGGGTTCAAAGATGTGCACCAGAATAGAAACTTCAGGCTTTGAACTGCTGATTAAATGTAGAAACACAGTCCATGTATTCACCGGACAGGGGTCAAAATGCTTGCTATTTGGCACTAGGACAAAAAGGCCACTGGCAGTTCCTTGTACATAAATCGCCATGTTTTGCACCTTGTGGCCATTTATCTTAGCCGCCTCTGACTGGGAGCAGGAAAGAGCTGGGCTGCTGGCAGCTGTGTCCAGGTTCCTCCAAGCCTCTGTGAGAAGTCTGCCAAGAGGACCATTCTATCTGAGATGGACCGACGGCTGACCAAGCACACACTTCCTCCGGAGAGCTAAGAACTAGAGAGAAAAGGGCAGACTGCTAGTGGTAGGAATGCCTAGAGACTTACCGAGAGGGAGAGCATGCCTCTGCTTCCTGAGAGCCTGGGTAGTGGCTAGCTGGAGAGGGTGAGTCGAGGGGAGGAAGGAGGGAGAGAGAGAGCAAATAAAGCAGAAACAGGTGAAGCAGGGAAAGAAGTTGAGTCATAAGAATGACAGAGTGGATGTGGTTAGAAGCAGACTACACCCTCTTCCAAGGAGATAACTGCTTGAGTTGCTGATGTGACATTGGAGGGGTGTGTGTGTGCGTGTGTGTGTGTGTGTGTGTGTGTGTGTGTGTAATATGGGGAGCATCCAGTTCTCTCTGTGTATTTACCTATCGCCATGTGTCTCCTTACATCTTTCCAAGAAGCCTTATCACCTAAGGTCAACAGAGCTGCTAACATTAAAGTCCCACTAATATGTTCAGTGAATTGATCATTTTCCTAATAAAATGTAGAGTCAACGAATCACAGAACAGCTCTATGGTTTAGCAATGTCCATAACCTCAGGCAGGCAAATGAGCCAATCAGTCTGGCTATAGGGAAGCAAAAGGCCGTAGTGGCAACAGGGGCAGCTTCTCAGCTCCATCTGATTGTGTGTCAAAGGTATATAGGGCCTGTGCCGCGAAATCTTCTGATTTTTCAAGAGAAGCTAGAAATCTCAATTTTATGTGAGTTCTCCTGATTTTTAAATGTGGGTTCAATTGGTTAGAAAAAAAAAAACAATGAAAAGGGAAAAGAAAATATTTGTGCATAAGCTTCGTTTTATGATGTTGGACTTACAACTAACAACAAGGCTGATTTTTAATTGCCCTCTTGCAATGGCAGTCTGGGGCATAAATCAGTAACTATTTTCTATATTTCTTTTCCTTCACAAAAATGACCTTGATCTTAGCTCAGCTCATGAAATAAGATTTCACTGTGTTGTTCTGAGTTTTCCTTTTCTGCTGGAAACTTCCAAGGCCCCTATCTGCAAGATAGGCAGTGATGAGTTGTGACATGTGTCCTGTATATCATTTGTCAACCCAAGTGACACTAAACTGAGAAGCTCTCATTTTGTACCAGAAACCTCTTTGCTTATTTCCTGTTGTTTCAGCGATCCAAAGAGATGGTGGTGTCTGGATGTGAATCAGGGCTCTTTACCTCCAATCTAAGGATTTCATCTGACAATAAGAAAATAGCTTACAGTTCACTGTAATTGGTCATCTTTTTATCGTCTTCACCAGTTCTGTTTCTTTCTTTTTACTTATTCTACCCGAATTCTTCTTAGACTCTGTATTATTAGTAAGGTGGCTTCCGGTTTTAAGATTATTCCCTGTGACAGTTCCAGATCTTTTATCTGTAACCATTTTAATTTACACTTTCTTTTCTCATTCGTCACAAATAAAGGCTAAACGAGGCTTCAATAACATTTTCTACTTACCTTTAGTAGGTGCTGTAATTCATCGCACTCATCCTCTAGGAAGTGTTAATGCTGTGTTCATTTTGAGTTTAAATGCCAATGTATGGACACATCCAGCTTGTCATTTGACATCCAGAGAACTTTACTTTCTAAATGGATGAGTTGGACTCAGTTGCCTCATTCCCTTAATGCTCACAAATCGTAATTTTTGGATACCTTTTTATACTGTGGGTTTCACTGAACATTTATAAACCTTGCTTGAAATTGTCCGTGAAAGTGTTAATTTTAACACTAATGGGGGAATGAGAGGGTAGGTCAACTCTTGACTGGAGCATGGCTTCTAGAAATCTGCTATTCTACTGTCTTTGAGCTACTGCAGAAGGTTTTGATAGACACACTAATAAAAATCCCCTTTCTGGTAGGAGAAAGGGGTTGAAAATAATACTAGCGAGAGGAGGATATTTCCCAAAGAGCAGATGTGCTTGTAAAATCACTCACTTGAAACATTTATTGAAAACCTGTTCTATACAGACTGCTAAATGTCACACAGTTCCCAAGGAGTAAGATGAGATTTCTGAACTTACAAAAATTATAATTTAAAGGTAGTGCAGGGTGGGGGGGTTGTAGGAATGGCAGGAGAGTAAAATTGTCAGCTCCCTAGGGCCAGAGGACCTCATCTACTATATTAAATCTCACAATGCTTCACATTCTAAAATATTAATGTCTAACATGTGTTTCCTGCTCATACAACTTTGTATCACATTCTCATTTAATGCTCACAGCAACCCTTTGAAGTGAAGGGGTGTTGTTCCCATATTACACTCAGGGGAAGCGATTTGAGAGATGTGTTGTTCAAGGCCCACCCAGATAGAAAAAGAAAGGGCTGGAAATGGAGCCCAGGACTTCCTTGCACACCTAGCACCCCTTCATAGCCACCCTCAGGAATAGCTAACCTGTGTGCTGGTCACAGCAAATATTTTCCATCAACACTGTCAGCCCTTCCCTTCATTTGGCTTATTGACTGAGCAAGGGAAAAAATAGCAAATGCTTTCAAATGCAAAGAGTTCTTTGACAAAAATGTCTATACCAAATCCACATTGTAGTTGGTATAATGAAAACAAATATGACAAAGTGCTGATACTCTAAAGATGTACAACTAATTGTTCTCCTCTAATCCTTTATCAGCATTTATCATAACACATCCCAAGTCAAGTTACATCAAAATAACTTTTGGATCCTTATTTAAAATACTTATTCCCGACCATAAGCCCCCAAACTATTTAACCAACCTGTCCATGGTGGGACCCAGCGCTAAGCCTTTAAACACTTTCCCAAAAGTGAGGCACACTGAAGTCTGAGAAATACAGCTAGCTTATGGAGTATAGGTATTTCATGTATTATGGGTGAACTTACATTTAATTTTGCAGTGAATATAGATATTTAAAAGAAAACTAATAAAGTCAGCCAATAACACTACCCATGTTCTAGTTCCTGTCCCTCCAATGTAGTTGTAGCTACTCTCCAGAAATTAGAAGCAGATTGGTTCTCACACATTTATAGTGGTAACTCCTACTGGATATTATTAGAAAAAGGAGGGGGCTTCCCTGGTGGTGCAGTGGTTGAGAGTCTGCCTGCCGACGCAGGGGATACGGGTTCGTGCCCCGGTCCGGGAAGATCCCTCATGCCGCAGAGCAGCTGGGCCCGTGAGCCATGGCCGCTGAGCCTGCGCATCCGGAGCCTGTGCTCCGCAACGGGAGAGGCCACAGCAGTGAGAGGCCCGCGTACCACAAAAAAAAAAAAAAAAGGAAGGAACTCCTGGATTACAAATTGAAAAGAAGAGAGGTAGAGTGGGCAGCAGAGAGTAAAGGGAGGTTATTGCAAATAAATAAACAAATCTTTGTAAAAAGGAGATTTGGGGAAAATTAAAGAGAAACAAAAGGAAAATGTTAGAATTAGATCTTCATCCAGAGAACAAGCTAAGACAGTTATAAGAGCAGATGAAGGAGATGGGGCTCAGGAGGCAGAATATAAGGTTCATAAAATCAGAATGACATTTAACATTTGGTTGAAGGCCAAAAGCAGGGAAGGGGAGCCTTGAAAGGTGTATTATTTGTAATAAAACTAAAGTAGTAATGTGGAGGTGTTTCACTGAAGCATTGGGGTGGGGAGATTCTGAAAATTATATGATGATCCAGGATGATAAATCTTTTAAAATTTAGAGTTCTTTTATCATAAATTTGATACGTATAAAACATAATTTACATTTTCTTCATTTAGTATGCTCTTTGATGTTCCATCTTAGGAAACTAGTAACATCTGTAAGGACTTTCATATGTTCATTCCAAAAATTAGTCTTTCACCATAGTTTTATATAATATGTTAAGTTCCTATGAATCTTAGAATTTACAGGAATCTTCTAAAACTGGAGAACACATTAATCTCAAGGGAATGGTAGTTGGTGCTTTAAATTTTGAAGTGATCCTAATAACGAGAGAGTTTAGAATATGAATCAACTTCAGGTTGGTTGGGGAATCTGAAAGATTTGTAGAAGAGAGGATTGCATTTGGTGCACAGTAAAGAGCATGGTTTTCTAGGCAGTTCCCCAGTTGTGATTTGAGCTGGGAAAAGAAGGCAAAGTCTTAGAAGACATGGAGATCAGACAAGGGGGCATGAGGGTACATGTGAAACTCTGAAAAACTGATAGTATTGGAAATTGAAAGAAAATAATATTTGGTACTTGGTGCCTGTCAGGAGCAACACAGGGAGAAAGAACTCCCAGTGGATTCCAGAATTACAAGCCTGAGGACACAACAGGGCAATGAGAATGATGGGAAGCATAAAAATTAGGAGAAATGTTTTCTTAGGGAAGAGAGCTCCATTCCAGATACACTTCATTCTAGCTACTGAGACATTAGAATCGAAAACCTTCTGGGCATGTTCAACTACACCACAGCGACAGAGAAGAAGGGAGGTGTGCAATCAGAGACATTTCTGAGTCATAGTGATTGAAAATGTCGTGGCGAATAAACCCCTAAAAGGAGGGTGTGTATAGAGGAGAAGGCAAGGCAAATCATGGGTCCTTCGATAGGAGGGAAGAAGATCTCACAGTGAATATAGTCAGAAAACATATAGTCCAAAAGGTGCAAGGAACAATGAAGGAATAGGATTTCTCTTAAATCAGGGAGCATGTTGGAGGAAAACAAAAAGTGAAGAAATTTTCAAAACTCTAGACAGGTGAGGCTGTTGATACTTCTAGAACTTAAAACAAATCCTTCTGGTTGATATGACAAACACAAAATAGGGAATTCTGTGGAAAATGCACTCGGAAGAATCCAATCAATGTCTACGTCTCTCCCCCCTTGTATTTGGTTTTGAATTTGATCACATGCAAAGTAAGAAAGGAAGGCAAGCATGTAATGTCCCAGTCACATTAAAGGAATTGATTAGGTCTCTGATAACTACGTGCGTTGGGTTCACAATAAATTAATTTAACCAAGGGTTCCGTCTCAAGACTGCTGCTTTTTATTACACTAGCAGCTATCTCAAATTGTCCTCAGTGCTCACACACGTGCGTAGGTCTCCTAGAGGCAGGAGGATGATTACAGTCACCCAAATTAATTTTCCCATTCAGACTCCTAATTACCAGTTAATTTCTCTAATCTGATGGCAGCGACCTAAACAGGAAATCAGAAGGCAGACATTTCAGCGACCTCAAATTAGCTGGGTGGTTTTCCCAAATCATTGAGGCACCCAACACTAGTGTGCATGCACTCCCCATGTTCTACATGCCAGCACAACCACTCTGGTGATTTCAGAGCCAAAAAAGGTAATTGGAAACAGCCAGGTATTTCTATGTGATTTCACCTTCTCAGTGGGCAGAAGCAAGCAATGGGTGAAAACAAACACCAAACCCAATTACAATCCCACACATGGTGGAGTGAGTGTTTAAGAGCCCTGGAACTGGGCCTAGACAACCACCACTGATGGACAGAGGCTGTGAGCTGTCTGGAGAGCAGGAAGGAAAGAGGACAGGATGCATGCTCCCCAGAATGAAAATAAGGCTGACGTGTTCTGAGGAGATGCAGTCAGTAAGCAGAGGGCACGGAGAGTCTCTACTGAAAACCATGCAAAGTTATGCCTTGAAGAAGCACAGCTGCTTGCAAACATGATCCTTTCCTTCAGGGGTTTACAATCCAGTGGGAAAACAGATGAATAAACATACAATTAAAATATAGTTAGACATTCACAGAGAGATAGACAAGATGAAAAGGCAGTGGGCTATGTACCAGATGAAGGAACAAGATAAAACCCCAGAAAAACAGCTAAATGAAGTGGAGATAGGCAACCTTCCAGAAGAAGAATTCAGAATAATGATAGTGAAGATGATCCAGGACCTTGGAAAAAGAATGGAGGCAAAGATGGAGAAGATGCAAGAAATGTTTAACAAAGATCTAGAAGAATTAAAGAACAAACAAACAGAGATGAACAATACAATAACTTAAATGAAAACTACACTAGAAGGAATCAATAGCAGAATAACTGAGGCAGAAGAACAGATAAGTGACCTGGAAGACGGAATGGTGGAATTCACTGCGGCAGAACAGAATAAAGAAAAAAGAATGAAAGAAATGAAGACAGCCTAAGAGACCCCTGGGACAACATTAAACGCAACAACATTTGCATTATAGGGTCCCAGAAGGAGAAGAAAGAGAGAAAGGACCTGAGAAAATATTTCAAGAGATTATAGTTGAAAATTTCCCTAACATGGGAAAGGAAATAGTCACCTAAGTCCAGGAAGCGCAGAGAGTCCCACACAGGATAAACCTAAGGAGAAACACGCCGAGACACATAGTAATCAAATTGGCAAAAATTAAAGACAAAGAAAAATTACTGAACATACAAGGGAACTCCCATAAGGTTAACAGCTGATTTCGCAGCAGAAACTCTACAAGCCAGAAGGGAGTGGCATGATATACTTAAAGTGATGAAAGGGAAGAACCTACAACCAAGATTACTCTACCCAGTAAGGATCTCATTCAGATTTGATGGATAAATCAAAAGCTTTACAGACAAGCAAAGGTGAAGAGAATTCAGCACCACCAAACCAGCTCTACAACAAATGCTAAAGGAACTTCTCTAAGTGGAAAACACAAGAGAAGAAAAGGACCTACAAGAACAAACCCAAAACAATTAAAATGGTAATAGGAACATGCATATCGATAATTACCTTAAACGTGAATGGATTAAACACTCCAACCAAAAGACACAGGCTTGCTGAATGGATACAAAAACAAGACCCATATATATGGTGTCTACAAGAGACCCACCTCAGACATAGGGACACATACAGACTGAAAGTAAGGGGATGGTAAAAGATATTCCGTGCAAATGGAAATCAGAAGAAAGCTGGAGTAGCAATACTCATATCAGATAAAATAGACTTTAAAATAAAGAATGTTACAAGAGACAAGGAAGGACACTACATAATGATCAAGGGATCAATCCAAGAAGAAGATATAACAATTATAAATATATATGCACCCAACATAGGAGCACCTCAATACATAAGGCAACTGCTAGCAGCTCTAAAAGAGGAAATCAACAGTAACACAATAATAGTAGGGGACTCTAACACCTCATTTACACCAATGAACAGATCATCCAAACAGAAAATTAATAAGGAAACACAAGCTTTAAATGACACAATAGACCAGATAGATTTAATTGATATTTATAGGACACTCCATCCCAGAACAGCAGATTACACTCTCTTCTCAAGTGTACATGGAACATCCTCCAGGATAGATCACATCCTGGGTCACACATCAAGCCTCAGTAAATTTAAGAAAGGTGAAATCATATCAAACATCTTTTCTGACCACAACGCTATGACATTAGAAATCAATTACAGGGATGAAAACGTAAAGAACACAAACACATGGCGGCTAAACAATACGTTACTAAATAACCAAGAAATCACTGAAGAAATCAAAGAGGAAATCAAAAAGTACCCAGAGACAAATGACACTGAAAACACCACGATCCAAAACCTATGAGATGCAGCAAAAGCAGTTCTAAGAGGGAAGTTTATAGCTATACATGCCTACCTTAAGAAACAAGAAAAATCTCAAATAAACAATCTAACCTTACACCTAAAGGAACTAGAGAAAGAAGAACAAACAAAACCCAAAGTTAACAGAAGGAAAGAAATCATAAAGATCAGAGCAGAAATAAATGAAATAGCAACAAGGAAAACAGTAGCAAAGACCAATAAAACTAAAAGTTGGTTCTTTGAGAAGATAAAATTGATAAACATTAGCCAGACTCATCAAGAAAAAGAGGGAGAGAGGCTTCCCTGGTGGCGCAGTGGTTGAGAGTCTGCCTGCCGATGCAGGGGACACGGGTTCGTGCCCCGGTCCGGGAAGATCCCACATGCCGCGGAGCGGCTGGGCCCGTGAGCCATGGCCGCTGAGCCTGCGCATCCGGAGCCTGTGCTCCGCAACGGGAGAGGCCACAACAGTGAGAGGCCTGCGTACTGCAAAAAAAAAAAAAAGGAACGAAATTGGGTCATTTGTAGAGACGTGGATGGATCTAGAGACTGTCATACAGAGTGAAGTAAGTCAGAGAAAAACAAATATCGTATATTAACACATATATATGGAACCTAGAAAAATGGTACAGATGAACCGGTTTGCAGGGCAGAAATTGAGACACAGATGTAGAGAACAAACGTATGGACACCAAGGGGGGAAAGCGGCAGGGGGTGGAGGTGGTGGTGTGATGAATTGGGAGATTGGGATTGACATGTATGCACTGATGTGAATAAAATAAAATGGATGACTAATAAGAACCTGCTCTATAAAAAAATAAATAAAATTCAAAAAAAAATACAGTCTAATGAATACCATAATAAGGGTAAGTGGAGAGTATAATGCGAATACATGGGAGGCACAACTAATGGAGCTTGAGGTATAAAAACAGTGGGTCATCCATTCACTTATACAATGATGATCACAAAAACTGATAATAATGGCTATCCAGTAGGTTAGATAGTGCCTATGGCTTTCAGAGGACATTCATATAGATTCTCACTGTCTTTGTTAGAACAGTATTAGCAAGTTAGGGAAAGTGTTATTGGCTTAGTTTTACAATATACACTTGAACAATGTATTGAAGAAAACACAGTTAATTAGTAAAATGGGTGATGCCGTATTTTCTAAATTGTAGTCCACTGGTTTTTCCCGACTGTTTATTGTATTTTTTGAATATCCACTTGGAGACTCGAAAGCAGAATTATCCTTGGACCCTGGCTTTTAGGTAGTACAGAACACAGTGTAATAAGGAAGACAAAGCATTGCGTATTTGCAGATGGACAGGATTAATTAGCAACGTAACTGGAGCTGTTAGCGTTGACCTTCCTGGTGTGTGTATCCATCATGGAGACAGTTGATTTTTATTTGCGTTTCTCAAAAGGCACACCGTCAACCTTCTAGCAGTCAGTATAAATGGTATGTGGTTGAATAGTCAGCTACCATGGGAGGAATCCCAAGAATCAGACGAACTGGGAAAAGAAAAGTGTATGGGCTGAACTGTGTCCCATCAAAATGTATGTGTTGAAATCCTAACCCTCACTACCTCAGAACGTGACTGTATCTGGAGACAGGACCTTTGAAGAAGTAAAGTTAAAATGAGACCATTAGGGTGAGTCCTAATGCAATATGACTGGGGTTCTTATAAAAAGAGGAAGTTATGACACAGTAACTCAGGAGGAAAGACCAGGTGAAGACACAGGGAGAAGGCAGCCATCCATAAGCCAAAGAGAGAGGCTTCAGAGGAAAGCAACCCTGCCAGCACCTTGATTTCAGACTTCAGGCCTCCAGAACTGTGAGGAAATACATTTCTATTGTGTAAGCCCCGCCAGTCTGTGGTGCTGTGTAATGGCAGCCCCAGAAAACAAATACAAAAAGCATTTTCTCTTCATTGTGAGAATCAACAGAACTCTCTATATGCAAATAGTTAAGTCTTTGCCTATGTAAAATCCCTGCTGTTGTAGAGAAATGGGTGAAATACACAGGAATAAACAGTTCATGATACTTAGTAAATACTGGTACTTTTATAATTCTGTGAAATGGGGTAAAACACCTAGCCTGAGCCATGAGCCAATGCCTTGGTCTGGGATATCAGGCCAATGATGGCACGTTGATGGGAATTATTAGCAGCCAGTTTGGTCCAGTTGGTGTAGGGTAAGGGTGACATCCAGTGGCTGGTTTTATCAGCCAGGCTCCTGGACACAGACTCAGGGAGTGAGCCAGATATTGGAGAAGGCGCTTTCAGATCACTGATCAATTTTATGTCCAGTACAGTTCTACAAGAGGTAATAATGAAACTTTAGATAAAAGCTGTGATTAGTCTACATTCGCAAGCCTGGGCAGTAGTGCTCTCATAGCGTTACTATTAGAACATCAGGAACATGCTGATAGCCAAAGAAAAGCCCAAGCAAAACAAACAAACAAACAAAACTACAATAAATTAACTTAATCTTTTACACTCAATTCTTTCTACTACCTATAAAAGACCCAGAAACAATTTACGAAAGGAGGAAAAAGTCCTTTAACACAATATTACTATCAAGTCAGGTACCTTGATAACGGAATGGGGTAATGGAATAAGGTAGCAATACATAATGCATTTTAATTTAAAGGTAGATATGTTTAATTGCAGTGCCCAGTTACTAAACTACTGTCAAGAAGGGCTTAAAATGATGTTTTAATTTGCAAAAACCTATACGTCAAATTGCCCAGCCCTGAAAAATAATATCATTTTACTTTATATTTTTGGTTGAT
Source organism: Delphinapterus leucas (assembly GCF_059928025.1). Lineage (NCBI taxonomy): Eukaryota > Metazoa > Chordata > Mammalia > Artiodactyla > Monodontidae > Delphinapterus > Delphinapterus leucas. The sequence continues at coordinate 9,748,495 of NC_143146.1, forward strand.
TTTCCTGTCTTCCTTTTAGCTTGTGAGGGAAGCTGACCTTTGCAACTGTGAATATGTAAGTGGAGGCAGTCGTCATCAGCTGTGATTGCTGACCCCTATTTGAATGTGTCATCCAAGCAAAGAGAAGCTATGCTCTCTGCCTTTGAGTAGTTTCTATATCTATACGTAATTCAAAAAAGATGAAGACTCCAGATATGTTAGTGTCACATCCATGTGCACATTGCATGCGGATATCGGGGAGAGCTGTGTTTTTATGTAGAGGAGCAATGATTTCACGGCTGCATTCCAAGAAATGGGAGGGTGTGGGAAGAATCCTGGCAACAAAAATTGAGTAGGGCATATATTTGGAAGCGTTCCCTGAACTAGAGGATATTAAGGAATAGTAAGAGTTAGTATGAAAAGAATTAATGGGACCACATTGTACATGGCTACTTCCAAGCTACAGTGTGCAAACTTTGAACTGTAGGCGGTAACTTTTTGAAAACTCTGTAAGGAATACTAATGTGTAGTGATGTACAGGATGAATTCTAATAGGGAGACACAAGAAATAAATCAATTAAGAAGCTATTTCATAACCCAGATGATTCCACACAGGTTTGAAATATGGTATTGGCAAAGAAAATGGTAAAAATAAGATGAAAACAAGGCATAGATGTAATTTAAATAAGAATTGATAGAATATAACTCCTTTTTGGTTAAGTAGTTAAATATGGCAAATCCTTAGTGTCTGCACTATGATGTCATTGGTGGAGAAAATTCAGGACAAGGAGCCAGTTGGGGACATGGAAGCCTGTTGACTTTGCTCAGGGACATGATGGCTAGATTACAATGTGAGAGTGTTCGCTAGATATTAGGAGACAGGACTGGAGTTCAAGTGCAAGGTCAGTCATAGAAATGCAGAATTAAGTTGTGAAGCCATATGAAAGGATGAATTTTCTAAAGGGCAAACGGATTGAAAAGAACACATACTGAATTTTAAAGACATACCTATAATCAAGGGAAATTGGAGAGATGGAGAGCCAGAGAAGAATGAGGAATATTTAGGTTTTATTAACTCACATGGTGGTTTGATTCTTTGCTTATATAAACATTTATTTAATTATTTGTCTCACATCCCAGCTTCTGAATCAGAGTTCCCTTATAATATTAAACACTTACCTAAGAATTAACAAAGTCTTAAGTCCTTAAAAGTTCTTTAAGACTTATTTTACATCTGTGTCATGACAAAATTAACAAATTTGGAATCCAAAAACCAGGTCTCAAATTCTGGCAGTCACTTGTTGAGTATATGGCCTTGGGCAAATTCTAAAATCTGAGGCTTCAGCTAAAAAATGAGGATGAAAGATACTCCACAATATTGTTAGATAGATAGATAGATAGATAGATAAAGTAAATGCGCTAATGCAGATAAAGAGGCTATGCCAGGGAACTAAGTATTAGTCCCGACTCTTCCCTACTTCCTTAGAAAATGCAACCTGAAAAGGCCACTATTCAGTAGTCATGCGTAACACCCATTCATTCATTTAGACTTAAAGTTTCTACCATGATTACACATGTTCCAGATGCTGAGGATACATCAGAGAGCGTGACAGATTCTCTTAGGGTTCCTAGACTAGTGGCGGAAAGAGACCTAAACAAGTAAACTGAAAATATATATAACTTCAGGCAGTGAAAAACTCTTTGAAGTAAAATAAAGCAGCAGAAGAGAATGACAAGATTTATGTGGGAGTAGCTCTATTTTAGATGCGATACTCGAGGGACACAAGACTTAAATGAAATGAGGGGCAGGGGGCATCAGCCTGGGGAGATGGCTGGGGAGAGAGTGCGTGGGGCGTGGACAGCAAGTTCAGGGTCCATGCGATGGCCCTGAGTGGACAATATGAGGAACAGCAAGAAGACACCTGTTGTGGCTGGCGTGGCATGGGCAAGGGCAGAGGTCAGGGCTGCGGGCAATGGTAAGATCATGTGGGTCCTCTGAGCTAGAATGAGGAGTTTGCGTTATTTTTCTCTGAGGGATGAGATGCCATTGGCGATTTCAGAGCAAGGCGGTCGCATCGTCTGCTTTGAAGGAAAATTCGAGTTCCTAAATTCAGATAGAGAAATGCTTATTCAGTCTCTACACTGTGCTTCTCTAAGCCTCTCATTTCCTCCCCCAGCCCATGGCCTGCGTATCAATGCTGTGCTTTGAGTTCTGTTCACGGTGAACTGCAGCAAAGATCCTTCCAAGTCTGAAGCAAGGGGAAAACAATCACACAATTTTAAAGGGTTTCAGAAGGTTTGAATTAAAAAAAAAAAAAGAAATGATGAAACAAATTTCCAGGGCACATACTTTTCCTTTACCCTACTTCAAACGAACAAAAAAGTCTCAGTATATGTCATTATACACAGCTTCCTTATTTAGACAGACACCAGTCTTTACAAGTTAGTGATGGAGACTTTGACTTCATGTTTAAGTACAAAAGTAGCAGAGACTTTAAGTTGTAGATTGGCCTGCACATAATGAATCCTTTTTTGTGAAATGTTGCAAGAATTTCTTAGAAAAAAAAATTAGAACATATGCTGCTTCACAAGTGCCTGCTGAAAAAACACAAAATCGGCAACAATATTTCTGGCTGCTGAGATACTGTGGCAGCTGCTTCTGAAAGATAGAGGGTAACAAAGAAACCAAGGGTGCCTTTATAACTCCACACAGTTGGTGGTATTTTATAGCTTGGTTCTTAGCTAGTAATGGTAATTCTCTCAATCAAACGACTGGGACAACTTATTAGCAATGAGTTATTTTAGCTTCATCTTAAGTTTGAATAGTAAGTTTTGAACCACTGTCACTCAGTCCATTCCAGATACTAAAACCAATGCTCCAGGATAGTAAGGGAATAGCCCAGTGCCACTCCGTTAATAAGTAGTTGTGCCACGACTAAACTCAAGTCCATCAGCTTCCAAAGTCTGTGTCCTTAACATCTTACACAGAACAGCAGAGTGGGAGGTCATTCAGGGCATTACATTTATTGAAAATAAAGAAATACTACTTTATGTGCTAAAAAATGTTTTCTTAGGGAAACACATAGCTCATATAATTTATCTCATTGCTCCTCCAAAACGTTATCATTTGACAGAAAAGAAAATGTCGGTTTTTCTTTTTGTAAATATAGTACTCAAATCAAATTACCACTGGACATTAAATGAGCATATTAAGACAATAATAATGATAGGAGTGTTTTCCATGGAATACTCAGGCCAACAGTTCAAACCCCTAATATTTATAGCTTCTTATTGGATACATGTAAATTCACTGATTTATATGCTTTTTATGTTCAGCATTTTTTACATTTATGAGAAACACTTGAGCAATATTTCAAATGGAATTAATATTAATTTAAGCATATTTTTATCTGAAAGTATTGTTGAGGCACATTTTTCCCTCAATTGTTTTTTCTTTGAAAGTTTTATTAGTCCCCGAAATAGATTAAAATAGTTGAAGCTCTCTAAGGCTTTGAGTATTGGGTCTGCTATTGTTTTTTTGATTGTAGTGAAGCCATGTTCTGAATTAGGAAGAAACTTTTATTAGTAGTAGTATGTACAAATGACATTGTTGTCTGCCTGACTTTTGGTCCCAGCTGCAGTCTCTGGCCCTTTCAAAGGATTCTTTAATAACATAGAAAGATAAAGGGATGAGATAACTAAGGGAGGTACCAGGATTAAGAGGCCAGGGGAAGAAGAGAAGATGATGCTTTGACATCTTCTATGACTTTTTCAGTCATTCGTCTTTTGTTCATTGACAGTAGGGTTAACAAGTATAACTAATCCTTGGTTGCCAGGGATACCTTATGAGAACAGAGGAAATTTACAAATTGGTCTTAGATATTTTGGAAGAAACAGAAAGAGTAGAAGCCACTTTCTTTAAGAAATTACTGTCTGTGTATCCATAAATATGCATGTGTTCACACATGTATACAAATACACGCAACCATATTCAAAACCCATAGTACAGTCTATATACACTCTATAGAGAAGGGGAGATTTGTATGAACCAAAAGAGCCAGGGTCCATAAATGGACAAGAACTTGAACTGTGCCTTGAGAATGATGAACATTTGATAATGGGGAGCAGGGAAGAAGTGAGCAGAGCAGAGCATAGGTAATGCAAAGATAGGAGTCAATGAGCATATTGTAGGTCAATGTCAGTGAGTCAGCAAGGAGGCCGGCCTGCCTGTTGGAAGAGGCTGCCTGTAGGAACGGTGGGAAAAAGCACTGGCTGCAAGTTTAGGCCAGTTGCTGATGGTTTAGGCTTTCTCTGATGCGTGAATTGTTTATACAAGGAGAACCATGCTGAAGTGGTGCTGTAATATTCACATGATGTGGGTGGTATTGGCAAGAAGTGGACAATAGGTTGGCTTAGCTAATGGCAATGGAGAATATTAGGTCGGTAAAACACAAGTGAGATTTTAAAGGACCCACAAAATTTAACTGTATTTGATCATTAAGCTAGTGGTGTGGGCAGACAATTGCTCTCAGGTAGAATAACATATTACAACCACTTCTTAAGTAAATAATTTGGCTGCCTGGACTTTCTTGATTTACAGAGGCAAGAGTCAAAGCCATTTGATTTATCGGCTACTCTCACCAAGCAGCTCAAGGATATGGTTCCCTTCACATGTCTAATCACACTTTCATTACAGGATGCATATAGATTTTTCCCCTCTGGGGTTTTAAAGGGCATTTGGGGTTTACAGAAAGTTTGAAATCTCCCTCTCTAACCTTGAGACTAAATTAATGTTATTTTAGACTCAAAACTTTCTCCTGCACATATTAGATCATTAATGTAATTGAAAGAGATTTGAATCCCAGGTGTTTATGCATTTGCGATCCCAAAGATTTCCCTCAGGGATTCATTCTCCTTTGCAGTTAGAGACACAACGGAAAGGCAGCCTCAAAGCAAGCAAACAGTGTCAGTTAAATTCAGATGTCAGCCTGACTCTGGTGACAGCCCTGTAGTGTAACATGGTCACACTAGGTCTCACATCAATTTCTGAATTTTGCCAATTAGGATATTACAAAGACTGTCTAACGAAGACTGGCATTTTAACAAATGACCCCTCTTAATGACTATCCCTCCTACATTCACTAATGCAGAACAAATCCTTTATGTAACAAAGCAGGTTTCCACGGACTCTGATCCAGAGAGGTCTCAGTGGAAGAGGGGCTGCAAACAGTAGCGCTCTGCTCCAGGAAGCTAAAAGTTAGACGAAGAGATACGATAAAGAGATGCTCCCCACACTCCCTACGCCTCAGATGGCCCTGCTGCGTTATTCTTTATCCCATAAATACCCCAGCCCCTTGTCTGCTGGAAGCCAGATTTGAGATTTGTTCTCCTGTCTTTTCCTTGGCTGCCTTATGAATAAGCCCTGTCTTCATTGCAAACCTTGGATGTCTCAGCGTTTTGGCCTACTGTGTTCCTGACAAAGGAAACCTGGCTCAGATAAATCGCCCAGCAAAGAAAATCCAAGACACCAGTCAGATTTTTACCACAGTTGTCTATGCCGTGTGGCTGACAGGGTCTCCATGCTCTGGCCGGGTGTTAGGCCTGAGCCTTTGGGGTGGGAGAGCCAAGTTCAGGACGTTGGACCACCAGATACCTCCTGGCCCTACATAATATCAATTGGTGAGAGCTCTCACAGAGATCTCCATCTCAACGCTAAGACCCAGCTCCACTCAACAACCAGCAAGCTCCAGTGCTGGACACCCCATGCCAAACAACTAGCAAGAGAGGAACATAACCTCACCCATTAGCAGAAAGGCTGTCTAAAATCATAGTAAGTTCACAGACACCCCAAAACACACCACTAGATGCAGTCCTGCCCACCAGAAAGACAAGATCCAGCCTCACCAGAACACAGGCACCAGTCCGCTCCACCAGGAAGCCTACACAACCCACTGAACCAACCTTACCCACTGGGGGCAGACACCAAAAACAACAGGAACTACGAACCTGCAGGCTGTGAAAAGGAGACCCCCAAACACAGTAAGTTAAGCAAAATGGGAAGACAGAGAAAGATGCAGCATATGAAGGAGCAAGGTAAAAACCCACCAGACCAAACAAATGAAGAGGAAATAGGCAGTCAACTGAAAAAGAGTTCAGAGTAATGATAGTAAAGATGATCCAAAATCTTGGAAATAGAATGGAGAAAATACAAGAAATGTTTAACGAGGACCTAGAAGAAGAGCAAATAAACAATGATGAAAAACACAATAAATGAAATTAAAAATTCTCTAGAACGAATCAATACCAGAGTAACTGAGGCAGAAGAATGGATAAGTGACCTGTAAGCTAAAATAGTGGAAATAACTACCGCAGAGCAGAATCAAGAAAAAAGAATGAAAAGAATTGAGGACAGTCTCAGAGACCTCTGGGACAACGTTAAGTGCACCAACATTCGAATTATAGGGGTCCCAGAAGAAGAAGAGTAAAAGAAAGGGACTGGAAAAACATTTGAAGAAATTATAGTTGAAAAGGTCCCTAATATGGGAAAGGAAATAGCCAATCAAGTCCAGGAAGCACAGAGAGTCCCATACAGGATAAATCCAAGGAGAAATACGCCAAGACACATATTAATCAAACTATAAAAATTAAATACAAAGAAAAAATATTAAAAGCAGCAACGGAAAGGCAACAAATAACATACAAGGGAATCTCCATAAGGTTAACAGCTGATCTTTCAATAGAAACTCTGCAAGCCAGAAGGGACTGGCAGGACATATTTAAACTGATGAAAGGGAAGAACCTACAACCAAGATTACTCTACCCAGCAAGGATCTCATTCAGATTTGACAGAGAAATTAAAACCTTTACAGACAAGCAAAAGCTAAGAGAATTCAACACCACCAAACCAGCTTTACAACAATGCTAAAGGAAATTCCCTAGGCAGGAAACACAAGAGAAGGAAAAGACCTACAATAACGAACCCAAACAATTAAGCAACTGGTAATAGGAACATACATATCGATAATTACCTTAAATGTAAATGGACTAAACACTCTAACCAAAAGACATACACTGGCTGAATGGTACAAAAACAAGACCCACATGTATGCTGTCTACAAGAGACCCACTTCAGACCTAGGGACACATACAGACTGAAAGTGAGGGGATGGAAAAAGATATTCCATGCAAATGGAAATCAAAAGAAAGCTGGAGTAGCAATTCTCATATCAGACAAAATAGACTTTAAAATAAAGACTATTAACAAGAGACAAAGAAGGACACTACATAATGATCAAGGGATCAAGCCAAAAAGAAGATATAACAATTGTAAATATTTATGCACCCAACATAGGGGCACTTTACTACATAAGGCAAATGCTAGGAGCCAGAAAAGGGGAAATCAACAGTAGCACAATCATAGTAGGGGACTTTTACACCCCACTTTCACCAATGGACAGATCATCCAAAATGAAAATAAGGAAACACAAGCTTTAAATGATACATTAAACAAGATGGACTTAATTGATATTTATAGGACATTTCATCCAAAAACAACTGAATACACTTTCTTCTCAAGTGGTCATGGAACATTCTCCAGGATGGATCATACCTTGGGTCACAAATCAAGCCTTGGTAAATTTAAGAAAATTGAAATCATATCAAGTATCTTTTCCAACCACAATGCTATGAGACTAGATATCAATTACAGGGGAAAAAAAACTAAAAAATACAAACATATGGAAGCTAAACAATATGCTACTAAATAACCAAGAGATCACTGAAGAAATCAAAGAGGCAATCAAAAATTACCTAGAAACAAATGACAATGAAAACACGACGACCCAAAACCTATGGGATGAAGCAAAAGCAGTTCTAAGAGGGAAGTTTATAGCAATACAGTCCTACCTCAAGAAACAAACATCTCAAATAAACAACCTAACCTTACACCTAAAGCAATTAGAGAAGGAAGAACAAAAAACCCCAAAAGTTAGCAGAAGGAAAGAAATCATAAAGATCAGAACTAAATGAAAAAGAAATGAAGGAAACAATAGCAAATATCAATAAAACTAAGAGCTGTTTCTTTGAGAAGAGAAACAAAATTGATAAACCACTAGCCAGACTCATCAAGAAAAAAAGGGAGAAGACTCAAATCAATAGAATTAGAAATGAAAAAGGAGAAGTAACAACTGACACTGCAGAAATACAAAGGATCATGAGAGATTACTACAAGCGACTCTATGCCAATAAAATGGACAACCTGGAAGAAATGGACAAATTCTCAGAAAAGCACAACCTTCTGAGACTAAACCAGGAAGAAATAGGAAATATAAACAGACCAGTCACAAGCACTGAAATTGAAACTGTGATTAAAAGTCTTCCAACAAACAAAATCCCAGGACTAGATGGATTCACAGACGAATTCTATCAAACATTTAGGGAAGAGCTAACACCTATCCTTCTCAAACTCTTCCAAAATATAGCAGAGGGAGGAACACTCCCAAACTCATTCTACGAGGCCACCATCACCCCGATACCAAAACCAGAAAAACACGTCACAAAAAAACACTACAGGCCAATATCCCTGATGAACATAGATGCAAAAATCCTTAAGAAAATACTAGCACATTAAAAGGATCATAAACCCATGATCATTCCTGAGTTTATCCCAGGAATGCAAGGATTCTTCAATACACGCAAATCAATCAATGTGATACACCATATTAACAAACTGAAGGGTAAAAACCATATGATCATCTCAATAGATGCAGAAAAAGCTTTTGACAAAATTCAACACCCATTTATGATAAAAACTCTCCAGAAAGTAGGCATAGAGGGAACTTACCTCAACATAATAAACGCCATATATGACAAACAAACAGCAAACATCGTTCTCAATGGTGAAAAACTGAAACCATTTCGACTAAGATCAGGAACAAGACAAGGTTGCCAACTCTCACAGCTTTTATCGAACATAGTTTTGGAAGTTTTAGCCACAGCAGTCAGAGACAAAAAAGAAATAAAAGGAATCCAAATCAGAAAAGAAGTAAAACTGTCACTGTTTGTGGATGACATGATACTACACACAGAGAATCCTAAAGACTCTACCAGAAAACTACTAGAGCTAATCAAAGAATTTGGTAAAGTACCAGGATACAAAATTAATGCACAGAAATTTCTTGCATTCCTATACACTAATGATGAAAAATCTTAAAGAGAAATTAAGGAAACACTCCCATTTACCACTGCAACAAAAGGAATAAAATCCCTATGAATAGAGCTACCTAAGGAGGTAAAAGACCCATATGCAGAAAACTATAAGACCCTGATGAAAGAAATTAAAGATGATACAAACTGATGGAGAGATATACCGTGTTCTTGGATTGGCAGAATTAACATTGTGAAAATGACTATACTACCCAAAGCAATCTACAGATTCAGTGTAACCCCTCTCAAACTACCAATGACATTTTTCACAGAACTAGAACAAAAAAAAATTCACAATTTGTATGGAAACACAAAAGAACCCGGATAGCCAAAGCAATCTTAAGAAAGAAAAAACAGAGCTGGAGCAATCAGGCTCCCTGACTTTAGACTATACTACAAAGCTACGTAATCAATATAGTATGGTACTGGCAGAAAAACAGAAATATAGATCAATGGAACAGGATATAAAGCCCAGAGATAAACTCGTGCACATATGGTCACCTTATCTTTGATAAAGGAGTCACGAATACAATGGAGAAAAGACAGCCTCTTCAATAAGTGGTGCTGGGAAAACCAGAGAGCTACATGTAAAAGAATGAAATTAGAACACTCCCTAACACCATACACAAAAATAAACTCTAAATGGATTAAAGACCTAAATGTTAGGCCAGACACTATAAAACTCTTTAGAGGAAAACATAGGCAGAACACTCTATGATGTAAATCACAGCAAGATACTTTTTGACCCACCTCCTACAGTAATGGAAATAAAAACAAAAATAAAAAATGGGACCTAATGAAACTTAAAAGCTTTTGCACAGTAAAGGAAACCATAAACAAGATGAAAAGACAACACTCAGAATGGGAGAAAATATTTGCAAACAAAACAACTGACAAAGGATTAATCTCCAAAATATACAAGCAGCTCATGCAGCTCAATATCAAAAAACAACCCAATCCAAAAGTGGGCAGTAGACCTAAATAGACATTTCTCCAAAGAAGGTATACAGATTGCCAACAAACACATGAAAGGATGCTCAACATCACTAATCATTAGAGAAATGCAAATCAAAACTATATAGTGAGGTACCACCTCACACAGGACAGAATAGCCATCATCAAAAAATCTACAAACAGTAAATGCTGGAGAGGGTGTGGAGAAAACGAACCCTCTTGCACTGTTGGTGGGAATGTAAATTGATAAGCCACTATGGAGAACAGTATGGAGGTTCCTTAAAAAACTAAAAATAGAACTGCCATATGACCCAGCAATTCCACTACTGGGCATATACCCTAAGAAAACCATAATTCAAAAAGGGTCATGTACCACAGTGTTCATTGCAGCTCTGTTTACAATAGCCAGGACATGGAAGCAACCTAAGTGTCCATCAACAGATGAATGGATAAAGAAGATGTGGCACATATATACAATCGAATATTACTCAGCCATAAAAAAGAAACGATATTGAGTTATTTGTAGTGAGGTGGATGCACCTAGAGTCTGTCATACAGAGTGAAGTAAGTCAGACAGAGAAAAACACATACCCTATGCTAACACATATATATGGAATCTAAAAAAACAACATGGTTCTGAAGAACCTAGGGGCAGCAGAGGAATAAAGACGCAGATGTAGAGAATGTACTCGAGGACGCGGGGAGGGGCAAGGGTAAGCTGAGACGAAGTGAGAGAGTGGCATTGACATATATACACTACCAAATATAAAATAGACAGTTAGTGGGAAGCAACCGCATAGCACAGGGAGATCAGCTCGGTGCTTTTTGACCACCCAGAGGAGTGGGATAGGGAGGGTGGGAGGGAGGGAGACACAAGAGGGAGGGGATATTGGGATATATGTATACGTATAGCTGATTCACTTTGTTATACAGCAGCAACTAACACAACATTGTAAAGCAGTTATACTCCAATAAAGATGTTAAAAAAAAAAAAAAAGAGAGATACGATAAGGAACACGAAAGAAAAAGAGTTTGCCGAGCCAGGTTGTTCCAAGTGTGAGACGGATGGAGTTTGCTGTCAGTGCTCTCCTTTCAGGGAGAAAGCTGTTTGCCTTATTCTGCTGTAGATCGTCAGTCGTCTCTTCAGCTTGTTGGTTTATAGTAATTGTGGAGTCTGGTGACTCATGAACCAGTGCATACTTTTTTCATTCATTTTGTCACTTTTTTCCTCCAAGCATGGCTAACCCTCCACAACAGTGTGTAGCTAGGAAGGGTCATGCCCGTTCTCATATTTCTTCTGGGCAGCATTTGGACTCATGAGAATGTTCTCAGAGATTTGCAATGACCTGGCCATCAAGCTGCTTGGGGAAGAGCTCGGAGCCTGCTGTTTTGTCACTGGTCTTGTTCTTTGGCCTCTAATTCCAGGTACTTCCATGGGAGGAGTATTGCAGGTTGTGAGGCTGGTAGCACACGGGAGGTATGGGGGTGGGAGCTTGGCGGGGAGGCAGAAGCACAGCTTTAGGACATGTTGCATGTGACCAGACCTCGACACAGGGATGTGCTTTGAAGAAGTGTGGGGTTTGTTCACGAGCTGAGTTTTCCTTCAGCTCTTCTCAGCTGTCAGTGACCGTATTTGGAGCTATGGCCTTCTGCATCTTGAAGAGGTCAGCTTGAAAGCTGCCTTTTGCCAGCTGACATCTGACACTGATCTATAGAAATTGGGAGGGTATTTACTCTAATGTCCCTGAACTGAAAACAGAGTCCCTGAATGGCAAGCTTCAGGAGAAAATAAACTCTGATAATGACCTGGGTGCTCTCTGGACACTGCCCTTGAGAAAGGCATCCTAATAATTATGGCTTCAACTTAAGACGGCAGTAATAACACCAAGCAATTTTCATTTTGGTGTTTCACAAAACAACTACCTTTCTGGAGCCCCGTTCTAAATTTTAATATCTTCAGGTTCTGACTGATTAACCGATAAATGCAGTTAAATAACTAGCTTTCACTCAGAGAAACGATTCAGAAAGAAAACTGCCTTCTGATTTCCCCACTGATTATAACGGAAAGCGTGGAAGGTCTGAGACATCTTTTCTGGATACCTGTGCATAATTTCCAGCCATATTAATGGAACTACCAAATGTGTCATGTGAATAAGAAGATAGAAGTTCAGTAATCCCTGTTGACTGAGCTGGTTTTTCATTTCAGGGAATTATATAATGCTTTCATGAACTTTCCATCATCCTGGAAAAATATTGCCATGTGATGTATGTTATAATTACTCTTAGAAATATAGTGTTTCTAATTGAGAAGTCTGTGTATGTGGCCTCAGTATTCTAGCTCACGTACATAATTGGTAGCTAGGAATAACTGCAAAAGGTAAAGGTGCTTTTTCCCCTTGGCTCGGTGACTATTAATATCAAATGAAAGCACATATTGGCATCAAGGGGAACACAGACTCTTTGCCTTTCCAATTTCATTTTATACTCCCTGTCGACTTACACGAAATCCTTTAGGCATAATTGCACTTTTTCCCTAGTATCCTCATCCTCCCTTAAGACTTCACTCTTTGCTCTACTAATCTACACAGAGGCAAGGAAATAGGTCTCAGTGCATCTCTTTCCCCCCCCACCCCAAGACATGTTGCTTACATGTAAGAGAAAACAACTTAGCAACTCGAACTCCTCTTTCCCTCTCCCCAGCCTCTCAGAGTTTCTCAGCTCTTCACAAGTGTGTTTTCTCCTTATGGAGAAGTTGATTTGGTTCCATTTATAAAAATAGCAGCTATTTAAATGGGGAAAGCTTTTCCTTATATCATCTTTGGGCCAAATGTTTTTCTAAAAACATACTCTTTTTTTTCTAGCAGAGAAGACAGATTCTAAGTGGATTCAAGGTTCATCAAATCGCTAAGAGTTTTCTGTTGGTTAATGCACTTGAAAACTAAATTCACATAAGTGCCAAAATGAGATATGTAAATTAGATAACAGTTCTATATAATTGTATTATATGTGTGTGTGGTTTGCATGTATGTGTGTTATAGATACAAACTGTCATATTTATACATTAATACAAAATTATATTTGTTTCCTATATAGAAGTTTATATAGTGATTTTTTTTGGAAGGTAGAAGGTGTAGCCAATATAAATCATTGCTTAAATTTTGTTTTCTCTATTACAGGGAAGCAAAAAGAGTATTTTGTATCCCTTTTTTCCAGTCCTTTTTAAGCTCATTTATTCATCACCAAATTCAAAATGTTTAGTTTCTCCAACGTATATCCAGAAACTTGCAATTGGATGTGACCCTGAAGTTCAAAAGTCCACTCTCTTGCCCAATGAGTGATTCACTCTATCATCTATATTAGCCTTTGTTTAAACATTTTCCCCAATGGTGGTGTCAAAGTGTGGCCAGAGATAGGAGTGAGGGTCAGGGTGGACAGGACTTCAGAACCAACATAATCTTCTTCAACCACTTTGGGCACAATGAATACATGTAAAAGCAAAGCAAAACACTGAGCTTATCATGTGATGAATTGGGCTTCATGACGGGGTCACTTGAAGTCCCCTTCCCCAGTCTACCACCAGGTTGCTCTACCCTTTAAGCCCCTACATTGAGAAATTCTGACATCTCAGCTGATTTCCAGTGATAGAGAAAAGATATTAGAATTCGTTCTTGTGGTTACAGATTGTCCTGACACTGAGACACACCTGCCTGGCCAACTGGCTCCTCTGCAGCAACATAAAAAGAGGGTCCAATTTCTTTTTAATATAATTCTTATTCAGTTATTTGGAGGCAGCTATACCATTCCACTAACTCTGGCTTTTCCAAGCTAAATTGTTTGTTTCTTTAAGCATCATTGGTAGCATTTATCAATAATAGTAGTGACCACTTATTTATTTATAGCACTTTGGAGTTTCCAAAGCCCTTCTACATACTTTCTTATGCAACATGCACAGCAACAACTGTAGCTTCTTAATTTTACAAATGAGGAAACCAAGGCTCAGAAAGGATAAGTCACATACCTTAATAATTGATTCAACAAGTACTTATTGAGGGCCTACTATATGCCAGGCACAGTGCAAAATCCTGGGATATAGGAGGGAATAAAACAAATATGGTGCCACTCCTGTACCTCTTGTAATCTAGTGGAAATGGCATACATTTAAAAAATCACTACAGATGATACTCAGATAATAGTCACAATTGGGACAGAGGTAGAACTTTAGTACAAGTCTTCTGCCTCTAAACACATTCAGTAGGACTATTGCCTTCATTGAAATGGACATTCATTTGTATATATTAATGAGGTTCAGTTAAACTAGTCTGTCTGACAACCAGTCTTTTTGGAATGAGCTCTTTTTTAGATTGATCCTCTCCTTTCTGTAACTGTAGAACTGGGTGGGGTCTACACAGGTATAGTCAACTTAGAGGAGAAGTTTACAGCAATTTTCTATCAAATCTTATTTTGCCATTTTTTTCTCATCACTCTAACTAGCCAACATACTTTCGAACTTTTATTTAATCATCTCTAACATATTAGTTCTCCCTCTCTGTTTCTGTTCATCTGCAAGTTTTATGAAATTGTGTTCACCTATATCACTGGCGAAAAAAATGTCCACAAGTGCTTGTGTGAAAGAAATTTGTCATTAGTTGCAAATTCGATTTCCTGTCAGCTAAGTACCTTGGGCAAACAGCATCCTCTCTCAGAGCATCTGATTACTTATCTGTGAAATGAAGAAACTAGGCTAGAGAATGCTGAAAGGATTTCCCTGTGTTAAAAGTTTTATGATCCAATATGTTTTAAAGCATTATGCTGAGTTTTAAATACTTTTTTTCTGGTGTGGAAAAAAAGAAATACAAAATATGAACTGATTGGTACCACCACCCCCCCTTCACTAATGAAAGGAAGCAAATCAGCAAATACTGGCCCAAAAGCCGTACAAAACGACCAAAGTGTAATAGTTGTCAAACCTTGTCTTAATCTAAGACAATGGCTTCATGAAGCCCCTAACAGTCTCTTCTGCTGTCTGTCTTTTAAAAAATATTTAGAAACCAACAATGAACAGACATTATAAAAACTAATATTTATTTGAGAATAGTCTGTAATTTGGGGTCTTCAGTGAGTCCCCTTTTTCTCCTCTATGTAGGAAAATTATCTTTGATTCTACAAGAGCTACTTCTCACAGGCTTCTTTCTAAAATCTGCCTGACAAAAGGAAATTCTTATCTTCTAACTTTAATGCTACAATTTATTTGTATCTTTGAACTTGAGTAATTTCTGGATTCTTTTTTCTTAATATTGCTTCATTAAGTCACATAATGTATCTGTTTTACATCAGCCCTACTTGGGTTGCAATATGTGGTACAATTCCTGTCATTATCTTAAACTTGCTAACTAGAGAGAATTCAAATTTAATTAATAAAAAGTTCCACCACTTTCAACCAGATATAAATGGGAAGTTATTACAGAAACCAAAGCCTCTCTATTCTGAGAGGAGAGGAAATAAAGGGGGTACCTACCCCAAGATGTAATGAGTAGTATAGAAAGTTCTATCCTGGTATTGTGGTTTAAAGACAAGCTATTTGGAATGCACATCTCTGTCAGCAATATTGGAAACATTTTATTTCTCCATTTAAAGATGACTGTGTTAATTATATGAAACCATGGAGGACTAATTAACAAATAACAATGAATTAGCTACTAGATTGTGCAACTAAAAAATTCTTCTGGCACTCTTCTGTTACTTAGTTCTTCAAAGGCTTCTCATAATGTATCCAGGCTGTTGCTGGTTGAGGGAATTTCCCCAGTGCCCTTGTCAATACAATAATCCTTGCTCTATTCCAATACTGTCTTTCCTTCCTTGAAGCTGTGAATGCTACTGTATTCAAATATATTATTTCTTATTTACTGCATTTTATTGAAATGTATCAAAGGCTGGCCTCAAATCATATCTGTTCAATAGCATTATTTTTTAATAAGTGTACGTGCAAAGTCAAGGTGATACAAGAACTTAGCAATTTAAGAGTTTTTTTTAAATTGGTTCCCCTTAAATTATGTATATTCTTAGTTTGAAAATTATTAAAATGTGTTTTGAAAGCAGGAGTTATAACCAAATATATAGAATCCCTAGAGTTTCATAAAACTCAAGTTGAAAATCTTTAGAGAGTTTTACATGAAAATGTTCTGTCAGCCCATGCCTTAAATTCACAGATCAGAGAATTGGGCTATCTGTTATACATTGGGGACCAAATAAATATTCAATACTACAACAACCTTATTAAGTAAAAAGCAAGGTATTTGTCTAAAGTCCACAATTCTGAGTCAGTATAATTTCAATGAAGTTCTCTATGTCATGTTCAAAGTTTTCATTTTGGTAGCATGAATAGACTTACATAAATGATAATTATCTACTAATGCTTTTATGTTGATTGTTAGCCTAACTGTAATGAGAAGAAATCTTTTCTTTCAGGTCAATACTTGAAAAAAAGGGCCATTTATCACATTAAATAATTAAAGCCTTGCAACATGCTAAATTAACCTTTCATCATGTGTCTTATTAGCCTCAGTGTATTTGCCAAGGCTTTTTTAAACCCTGTTTGTTCATTGTGCCTATAGAGATAGAATGCTAATGTACTATATATGTGAGTGAAATATATTACCTGCTAAAGTTAAGCCTGTAGAGACTTGAGTCTTTCAACATGAAGATTCATGCTGATTTGCACCAAAACATCCTTCTTCACTATAGATATGTTGAGATATTTATGCACTTTTAATCGTCTCCTAAAATTCCATAGACCCAACAAATATCATATTGGCAGTTTGAAAATACATTTGATGCACTGTTTTACTTTTCAAGTAGTTTTAAATCTGTGTCTATTTCTTACTGTATTTCTTACATATTTCCCCAGTAAATTCCTTGATAGTTGTTTCTGTATCATTATTTGATTCCAAATAATGTCCTTGGCACACTGGACTATATCTTTTGATACTATTGACTGGGTTGTTTAGAAATGTAGTATGTTCTATCCGTTCTTCAAATCAACAAAAAAGTTTTTAAAGCATCAGATTTAATATCTAGCCACTAAATTAAGTCATTTCAGTTATTTTAAGCTTCTTAGTATTTTTGACTGTGAAATTTCATAGTAATTACTTATCAATGTGTGACTTACATTTTTTTCTTATAGTTACAGACGTATCCTACAAGAAAATAATTAGAGGGCTAAGTTTTGTATTAGTAATAATTCAGCTCTTCACAGCTCTGAGGTTAGGAAATAGGACTAACATCAGTATTTCAGGCTAATATTTTTAATATAATATTTACTTTATTAGTAATCAGATAATATTTAACTGTCATGTATTACTCAAATAGTTGTCTTAATAAATCCTACTTATAAACACTAGTTAATATTCCAGTTAAAATACTGGAGTACTTTCATAGTGTTTTAATAACATGTACTGTGACAAGACAGAAATACAAATACATAGCAAAGATGGGGAAATTACTAACATCACTTATTCTGAATGTGTCAACACCAATTAGTCCCTAGCAAATGGTTTGGACAAAAGTTATGGTCAGATTCAACCATTCATAAGTTATTCCGTCATCATGAATGTAGGAAAATTCAGAGAACTAAAAACCTCTATATAAATATACTTTTTTAAAACACTTTCTTCCTAATATTTCACGTGGATGTTTAGCACATTTTTAATGCTTGATTCACTCTTTTTGGAGTAAAATTTTTTTTAGGATGTATGATTCTCAAAATAACAGATATTTTATCATATGTGCAGTTAGAGACTTGCCTGCTCACACCAAGATGTCTACATGTTGTTGACTTTTATGGTTTCCTTTGACCGATTTCCGATTTAGAACCAACAGTGCTTTCCTCTAAATTGTATAAACACTAAGATATAAATGTGGGCATCAAAGAGGAAAATGAGAAAGATATTTTAGGTTGTCATTTTTGTATTCAATTTTGTATTCTCAGTTCTGTATTCAAAAGTATCTCATTTGTGTAACAAGATACTTAAATTTAAATCCACACTTAAAAATGTAAACAAGTCAATATAGTCATTTCTAGAAGAACACATTTGGCAACAAAAGTGACATTTTTCTCTTGTGTTTAGTTGCTTTTTCTGGGGAGGTTTGTCCCAAAAGTGTAGCATGGCCATAATGGTTTTATTACTGTTTTTAAATTTCCACCCCCTTATTTCTGCCACTCTGGGAGGACCACTCCCTCTACCCCCAACTGTCCCCACATCAATGATATTGCTATCTCTCTGATTCAGGTCACATTCCTTTTTTTTTTCCCCTTAATTTCCCCAGTTTCTATTGAAATCATATTGGGGTAAAATATTGTATGAGTTTATAACAGAGATTTAGTAAGGCATAAACACAAATTTAGAGCTTATTCTTGGATTTTATTTGTATTTTCAGTTTAGTACCTTCAGGAGGTCATTTGACACCCTTTGCTGCAGCGTATCAGCTTCTAGGAAAGCCTTGCTCTGTATCGGTGGTTTTCAAGCCAGGCTGCAGTTTTGAAACTCTGGGGAGATTTTTTAAAAAAAGCATGACCTAATATCACACCAGACTAATTAAATCAGAATCTCCAGGGACCAGCCTTCCAGCATCGGTATTTAAAACAGCTCCCCAGGTGATTCTCAAATGTAGTGATGGTGTCAAACCATGGCTCCAGACGATACAACAGGCTGCTTGCTTATACATATTAATCATAGTCTGTATTAATTCATCATCACGTAGGTGCTAGGAAAGTTTTGGGGACAAAGGGAGACGTGAAGGCCGGCGATAGTTTGTCTACTTGAGGAGAGCTCTTATTTTACCTTCTGTCGATATATATTGAGGACAAACAGACAATAATTCCAGGAGAGTGATAAATTGTGTTTCTAGTTTAGTAAAGTAAGGACTGTCATGTATAATATAGGAAAATTCTGCTTTTAATTCAGAATATTTCTCTATAGGATCACTAGAGAGAAAGTTCATCTTAGTCCTAGTATTAGTTTCCTTAAGGTGCTGTTAAATATGACCACAAACTGGGTGGCTTAAAACAACAGGAATTTATTCCCTCACGGTTCTGGAAGCAGAAATCTGAAATCCATGTGTCCACGTGGTTGGTTCTTTCTGGAGGCTCTGAGGACAGATCTGTTCCCTGACCCTCTCCTAGCTTCTGCTGGTGGCCTGCAATCCTTCGTATTCCTTGGCTTGTGGATTCCGCAGCCCAATCCCTGCCTCTGTCTTCACATGGCCTTCTCCCCTCCGTGGGCGCATATGTCTTCATGTGCCCTTTCTTATAAGGATGTCAGTCATTGTATTTAGGGCTCACCCTAATCCAGGATGACCTCAATTTAACTTGACTAATTACATCTGCAATGACTCTGCTTCCAAGTCAAGGTACAACATGAAGTTCCCAGTGGATGTGAATTCGGGGAGACTGTGAGCCCAGTACAGTGCTCGTTACTACTTGACTTCTCTGCAGCTTTGGATGTCGTTCAGCGCTCTTCCTAAACCGCCCCCTGGCCAGATCTTCTATGTATTGCATCTTTTGCTTACTTCTGTCATAATATCCCTAACACCATGTTGCAAAACACCATGTTGTTCTATAACTGTTTCTCCCACAGTCTGTGAAATCCTAGAGGGCAGGGGGAGTGACTTATTCAGGCTGTATGTGAGCACCTAATATGGTTTCAGGCTCATGGAAACACTGGAAGAAAGGAAGAGAGAAAGAAAAGGATGCATGTCTGTACCACAACGTTAGCACGATTTGCAATAGCCAAGACATGGAAGCAACCTAAGTGTCCATCAACAGATGAATAGATAAAGAAGATGTGGTACATATACACAATGGAATATTACTCAGCCGTAAGAAAAGAATGAAACAATGCTATTTGCAGCAACAAGGATGGACCCAGAGGTTATCATACTAAGTAAAATAAGTCAAAGACAAATACAACATGATATCCCTTATATGTGGAATCTAAAAAAATGATACGAATGAACTTATTTACAAAACAGAAACAGACTCACAGACATAGAAAACAAACTTATGGTTACCAAAGGGGAAAAGGGAGGGGAGAGTTAGATTAGAAGCTTGGGAATAGTAGATACAAACTACTATAAATAAAATAAACAACAAGGACCTACTGTATAGCACAGGGAACATATTCAGTATCTTGCAATAAACCATAATGGAAAAGAATCTGAAAAAGAATATATATGTATATATGTATAACTGAATCACTTTGCTATACGCCTGAAACTAACACATTTTAAACCAACTATACTTCAATTAAAAGAAAAAAGGGTGCATGTCACTCACCTGCACACAGCAGCAAGGCACCAGTCTGCTCCCATGAACACCATCAAGAAACATAATGTATCAGTCGTGCCCATGTTGAGAGACTCCACTTTGGAATAAACAGGGAGAGGGAGAAGGAAGAAGCTGGCTTTCAAACTAGTCAATCTCATTTCATTGTTACTCACTTGTGGGGTGGAGGACCATTCTACACCTGGAGCAGAGATGGGGTTAGGAGCTCACCAGTGAGTTTCAGTTTCCCATCATATTCTCTCTGCTCCACACCTTGAGATAATCAAGAGCTTAACTGCTGCAATTTGCTTGACAATTCCACACCCTTTCCCCCATTATCACATGTGATGTTCACAGTTCTGTGTGGTGGTGGGAGCAGGTCCTCAATTTGTCGCATGCAGATTAGAGATCTGAAGTGGAGAGACAGCTTAGAGACCCACTAGGGGAGGGTGTGCAGCCCGTGGGAGAGGTCCCTGGGTTCCAGCAGCGGGACAGTGCACTGTCTGTAGAGAATTAAGAAGTAATGATAATGAAACCAACTGAAACTGACTGCTTTGAATTATCCTTCTAAACACGGTCAACGATGAAACACTATTTCCCACGAGACAGACCTCTCCTAGCCCTGCAGTCTTAGTCTTCCACTGCTTTGGGACATTGAGTACATTTACCCCAAATTAAAACTAGAGAGGAAACGGGAGTGCATAGATATAGTATCAAATTCCGCATTTGTCGTCTTTATACACAAAGCTCCTTTACCATCCCAGTCTAAATATTATAACTGAAGTTTTGTAACTGTCTAGGGAAAGAAGAACTAGGCCCTTAAAATACTGTTAAATCGGGCTTCCCTGGTGGCACAGTGGTTGAGAGTCCACCTGTCGATGCAGGGGACGCGGGTTCGTGCCCCGGTCTGGGAGGATCCCACGTGCCGCGGAGCGGCTGGGCCCGTGAGCCATGGCCGCTGAGCCTGCGGGTCCGGAGGCTGTGCTCCGCAACGGGAGAGGCCACAGCGGTGAGAGGCCCGCGTACCGCAAAAAAAAAATACTGTTAAATCCAAATAGTTTGGGCAGATTCCATATTAATACTGGTACATTCCGTACAGCTGAGTCAACTAACCTTTTTCTACAAATCAGTGATCTAGAAGGCTCTTCCTGCCTTTCTGCTGGCCTTACCAATTCTGGGGACAATTGGCCGGGGGAATTTTATGAGTCTTTTATTTTGTCACAGGTAAAATAATGCGTTATAACTGTAATTACAGGCCCCTGTGCTGTGCCTTCCATTTCCCCACTACTCTCTCAACTTCCAACCCTACCAAACCCATCAGACGAAATGCTCTTAGCTGTGCCTCTTACAATCTTCCAACACACTCAGTGCCCTACATTTGACTTTCTTTTTGATGAGAGGGGAACTGGCAGTTTGTCCAGAAGATAGCCCCGGACCTGTTCACGATGAGATGGAAGGCTAGAGGCTGGAGTTGAGGTGTGTGTCTAGTGCAGCGCTAAAAGCTATTCCCCCCAGCTGTGTCGGCAGCCTGCCAAAATACAACTGCTTGGCTAGCATGGAAATATTCCTTGGGGCAAGAAGAAGAATATGACAAGGCAGGAGGGAGGGTTTGACATGATACAGATTTGGGAAAATGAAATGTGACAATTGCTAATACCTTGGAGTTCAAAGAAGATGCACATTTCGGGTTCCCAACAGGTATTTAAGTGTATGGAAAGTGTATAGGTATTGAAGAGTAAAGAGAAGTGTTAAAATTACGTTGACTGCGCTGTGGTTCTCTCCAGTTTACTAGGGGAGAGTTTACAACAGTGCACGATGGGCCAGCTCTTCTGGTTTTGTCATTTTATAACTTCTTCACCCATATTGTGTAATCACACAGGTGAACAACAGCTGGCTGAATTGGTATTATATTTTTTTTTAATTTTTATTTTATATTGGAGTATAGTTATTAACAATGTTT
This sequence comes from Delphinapterus leucas, assembly GCF_059928025.1. NCBI lineage: Eukaryota > Metazoa > Chordata > Mammalia > Artiodactyla > Monodontidae > Delphinapterus > Delphinapterus leucas. The sequence continues at coordinate 9,770,910 of NC_143146.1, forward strand.
TGTTTCAGGTGGACAGCAAAGTGATTCAGTTATATTCCAAATGTATCTATTCTTTTTCAAATTCTTTTCCCATTTAGGTTATTACAGAATATTGAGCAGAGTTCCCTGTGCTCTACAGTAGGCATGAATTGGTATTATATTTACATGTGTTACTTAAGGTTATATTTCTTGTTAGTCTTTCAATGGATGGCTTAAAGCATATGGAGTGAAAAAAGGGCAATGAGAGTGCACTTTTGCTTACTTTTTATAGATTTTGTTAGCACTTTAATTCTCCCTGTGACAGTCTTTGTGACTCTGAAAATTATGTGAAGAGGCAACATTTGACAATAGGTGTTGATAGGATGAATATCTGACAACCTGAGGTCTTAAACAGTGGGCTTTTTAATACAGGATACAGGCTAGACAAGAAGCAGTGAAAGTAGAGTAAGCCCCAAGTAGATACATTTTATTTCCCGGGAACTAAATGGTTCCAAACAATTTAGTTGGAAGAGTTTTGCCTTTCATTCTGAGTACTGGTTCATATTTCACTCAGATTTATCTCTGTCAAAAATAGTTTCATCTAAGGACACTTTGTTAACCTGCCTTGACTAAAAAAGGAGATTTTCCCTTAGCTGCTAGTGCTGTAGTCTGTGCAAAAAGAACCATTGGAATCACCCTTATTTTTGTTAGGCTCAGGGGTCGGTATCAGATGAAAAGATGTGAGGTTTCCCTGTCAGCTGGGAAATCCTTTTTCCTCTTAGGAATTTATTAGGTTATTTAGCTTCCGCTAAGTTTAGCTTATAAGGAGAAATGGGAGCAGTGTCTGAAGCTTCCAGACGGATGCTCTCATTTATCTAAATTCCATTTCTACTTCTGCAGAGAAGAGCCAGCTAATAAATCTGGTCCTCTTTCCTCCACGGTAGTAGCTCCCACCCAAGGGCATCTATTCTAAGTCTGGATAGGATGAAATCATGAAGACTGGGAAGTGCCTTAAAGATCATTGGGTCCTTCCTCTTAACTTCATAGCTGAGCACAATGAGACCAAAAAATTAAATTATTTCCCCAACAGTAACACGGGTAGAAAGATCCTATGTAAAATTGAATAGGTGATGTAAACCTGCCTCTCCAACCTAGAGATCAGAGGTTAAGAATTATAGAAATGTATCAGCAGTGTAGTGGGCACTCAGAGGACGTAGACGAATGTTGGATAACCAGGCTTTGATGGGAGCCAAGAGAAGCACAGCACAGCCAGAAGCGGTCTGCATCTGATGTGTAACTGGTGCCATTTCTGCTGCCCTCTGATGTCCTTATGGTCCTTAGCGGCCTCGATCATCACCTGCTCTTATTCACTACTGCAATCTCTACTTGACCAGGCTCCCCAATACACTGAGTATGTGCTTCATTCCCTGTAGATTCAGACCCCCACGTGAGAGTGTCTGACTGGCCATCTTAGATCCTAGGCGGTGCCCATGTGGCTGCGGCTGGGATGGGGAGATGCGGGGGAGAGGAGGCAGGTGGGTCCCTGCCTCTTGCCTCTGTTGAGATTCTCCCCAGGTCTGGAGTAGTCAAATGACCAGTGCCCAGCACAGAGCTGCACACTTGCATGTAGCTCTGTTTCTCACTTGACTCCTAAAGCAGTCACTGGTCAGGCCCCTTGAACCAAGATGTGGCTCAAAATTGCAGCCCTTAGAGAAAAGGCATTTTTGTGGTTATTGCCATTGTTACTGTTTTTCTCATGTCAGAAGCAACCAGATGTCTGTTAAACCTGTAAGTCCTGGGAATTCCCTGGCAGTCCAGCGGTTTGGACTCCGTGCTTCCATTGCAGGCGCACAGATTCGATCCCTGGTCGGGAAACTAAGATCCTGTATGCTTCATGAGGCACGGCCAAAAAACAAACAAACAAACAAAAAACATGTAAGTCAGAGTTTCTCAAAGCATGTTGGAATACTGCATGCATCAGAATCATCTGGGTGCTTCAAGCAGATACCCCATCCAAAGCCGCAGGGCCCAGATAAGGATGCACACTGAATTCTGAGGACCATTGAGCTACACTCAGGGTCTCATATCTATGTTCCTGTAGGGCATTACATACTTTCACTAACCGCGCCTCCCCACCCCCCCCACCCCCCCGCTGACTTCTTGCCAATCACATAAGGAACTAGAAAGTTCTGCATGTAGATCCAGAAGTGGGAGAAAGTGTTTAAAGCCCCTGAAATTATTTAGTTACTGTCTTTATGGTTACTATGTCTTTATGCTCTGCAAGGGCAGAAAACTAAAATATATTAAGCTCCTACTATGCACTCATCCTATCTATGCTGAAGGAATTCCCACTGCAAAAGTCACATATGCATTTTAACTTGGTGCAGTGATTTTCAGTGTGGTCCCCAGGCAAGAAGCATCAGTATCACCCGGGAACTTGTTAGAAATGCAAATTCTCTCCCGCGCCTTCCCCAGACTGATGTATTAACTAGCTTTCTGGATGATTCTGATGCATGCCGAAGTTTGAGGACTGCTGCTCTAAGCTTCCTTGCCTGTAATATAAAAACAATAATAATTCATACCTCATAGTTATCCTTCATATTATTTTCTATTGTTTTCTGAAACTAAGCTAATGTACAAAAAGGACTTGGCCCAAGGAAAGTGTTGAACACATAGTAGGAATATCATTGAGTCTATATTTAATTTCTTCAAGCTGCTCCTATTTTCTCATTGCATACTTCCCAGTGAATCCATTGGTTGCCTATAATATAAGCAGTCATATTATGTTACATATGATGGTTATAGAAGGAATCCAGATGTTGTAAAATTGTGGTCCTTAAGGGAAATGAGGGTTTTTTCATTCCCCATTCTTAAAATAGGGACAGGACTATCCATTTTTCTATTGTCACTTAAAGCCATTTTAAGACTTATTCACGAGTAACTTTAACATGGCATTAATAGGCTTAGTGGGACTTTCAATTTCTTAATCTCAGATGGGGGCCAGTTTCTTAGGGCGAAGTACAATAATCTTTACCTCGTCACCCTTGACACCCAGATAAAACTTGCTGAATCTGGGCTTGCATTAGATTTTCAAACTGAATCGTTTCGCAACTCAAATGCATGGTGAGTGACACTTCTCCAAGAATGGGGATTGAGATTGAAATACGTGTCAACCCCACTAGAGGGTGACCTTTATCCTGAGTCAGGGTACAGATAAACTAAGGGCATCCTCTGTGGCCATCTCGTTGCGCTGCTGTTTATTCAAGGTGGGGAGAAGGGAAAGGCACCACTTCAGGCCGACTCAGATCTGTTTCTAAATGATCTAGTAGAGTCTGCCGAAGACATTGAAAACTGAGCTGTTGCATATTCTCAGTTTGTATATAGGGTGAATTTCCTTCTTAATAAATGCAAGTCTGAATTTTTAAAATTCTTCAGCTCTTTCGATTCTGCTTCTCAAATGCCCACTGTCCCCCCGCCCCAAATAAAACACTACTGAAAATAAGAGAAAGAGAACTCTGTTTTGTAAAAACAAAATAAAACAAAAGGCTGTAGGATTTTAAGTTCCATTTGGTGATTTAAGAATATGACAAATATTCTCTAGATACCAAAGAACAGCCCAATGAAGATGTTCAGACTGTGTTCAGAGAGTCAGTTTAGATGAAACCCTAAGAAATTAATACTGAACACCAGATTTGGTTTCGCTTTCATAGTTTAGATTTAAGAAATAAAATATTTGTAAATATTAGAATAATAACTCCACTAAAATCCTTTCAATTAAACATCAGAGTTAAGTGTTATTTAAAAAACCATCTTAGGGCTTCCCTTGGTGGTACAGTGGTTAAGAATCCACCTGCCAATGCAGGGGACACGGGTTCAAGCCCTGGTCCGGGAAGATCCCACATGCCGTGGAGCTACTAAGCCCATACGCCACAACTACTGAGCCCACAAGCCACAAATACTGAAGCCCGCGCGCCTAGAGCCCATGCTCCGCAACAAGAGAAGCCACCGCAATGAGAAGCCCGCGCACCGCGACAAAGAGTAGCCCCTGCTCGCTACAACTAGAGAAAGCCTGTGTGCAGCAACAAAGACCCACTGCAGCCAAAAATAAATAAATAAAATTATAAAAATAAAACTATCTTAGTAAATGTCTTTTTATAACATTTAAAATTAACTCAGCTTTTTGCAACACTATGAATTCAAGTAATATTTAATGTGTTCTACACCCTTTATATATTAACTTGACTTCTTCTACTTTGATGTTTAATAATTTTTAACAGAAAATCTTAGCATAGGATAGTGCCAATTTTTTAATTAAAATATGTAGATTGTACTATTTGCTTCTTTTCTCAAACTATTGTAAAGGATGTTTCTAGAGCAAGGATAGCTGTCGCACTGACAAAATCAATTAACCTCATGCAGAAAAAGACTACAGTAATTAAACTTGGGTTCCTACATACAAATGATTTTAATTTTTATCCACCTCTGTAAACCAGAAAAACATTGTCTTATAAAATGCGTATCTATTAAAACATGAGGAAAGGTTTTTCTGTGGCATGAATTAGTCTGAATCCATTTTTATCTTGCATCTAAGTTCATGAGAAGAGATTGCCTTTGGAAGAAGTAAGTCTTTCTTTGAAGGATGGGTGTTTTTATTGTTTATATACTCTTGGAAGAAGAGATCACAGCCTGAATCGAAACCTCCCTTCCCAGAAAAATAAGCCTGCTGTGATTTTACAATAAATCAGTGTCTCTGTGCAATTGCATATGTTTTTATATACAATTGTTAAGAACTGCTCTGATAACTTTTACAATTCTCACACATTAAAAGTTCGTGCATTACTTATCTGTAAAGGTTTACCCCTATGTTTAAAATTAGGCAGCCTATGTTTAAAATTAGGTATTTCTCCATTAATTAAACAACTCCTACTTTAAAACTATAGAAGGCATTCTTGAAAATTACGTGGGGTTATGTATAAGCATACACTCTTATAACCACCCCAGTCTAAGAATGATGTGGACCTAAACTCTCATTTGCAAATTAGAATTGGAAGAGGGACATGCGATTTAATTCCCTCCTGATGGTGCCACTCAGACTTGCCTTCCGATTGCAAACTACGACTAAACTATATGGCTAATTTGCCTAATTGTCTATCACCTGTTAAGATTTGACAGCTTGTGTGCATATGGAGAGCACTCATCAGGCAGAATCTTCAATTCTCTCCCCAGTTTAAGATTAGATTCCTGAACTTTTCTGAATTCCTTGTAAGTTGAAGGCTTCATTTATTCATTTTTAGCCAACTGTTTTGATTCTTCCTTTTTAAGGTAAAGTTTAAGAGGCAATTGACAGACATAAAGAAAGCTAGCTAGAAGGGAATATATGAGGGTTAAGAGGGCGGGGAGTGTAGAGTGAGAATTATTCTCATTATATTCTTATCTTGTCCATCTATATGAGAAAATATAGATAACTTTAGCTATTCCTAATATTACTATAATGTCTCTTCTGCATTCTTTGTGCACAAAATTCAGAAATAATTTCAACCATTTATGTTGCAATTTTTATGTTTTCCAGACATTTTTATGTTTTCTATGTTGTAAATAGTAATGATTTTACAGTGTTTGTCTAGGTTTACATGTGTAGACTTTGATACCTATTTCTTTGTTTTATTCCAGCCAGGGTGATCTGGCATATATAATATCTTCTGCCTAACTACTTAAACAGAAAGGTATTTTATTTAACTTCCATTTATCTTGGGAAGTGTATTCCACTTAGCATTTTAACTCTGGTTTACAGTTAAATGAGGAGAATTGGTGTTTGATTTTTCTCCAGGTTTAAGCACTATCGTCATCCTCTTCACCATTATTAGTGGCATTTTGGATTTTCAGTTTCTCCATTTACAGAATGGAAATTATAGGCAATGTCAGATTATTATTATTATTTATTTTTTTTTTTTTTTGCGGTACGCAGGCCTCTCACTGCTGTGGCCTCTCCCGTTGCAGAGCACAGGCTCCGGATGCGCAGGCTCAGTGGCCACGGCTCACGGGCCCAGCCGCTCCGCGGCATGTGGGATCTTCCCGGACCGGAGCACGAACCTGTGTCCCCTGCATCGGCAGGCGGACTCTCAACCATTGCGCCACCAGGGGAGCCCAGATTATTTTTATAGAAAAGACAACCTATTTTTTATCATTAGAATTAAGGTGTACTCTATATGGTGTAAAAGCATTAAAAACACTGAAAAAGAGAGGACAGCAGGGAAAGATACCCTTTGGGCAGAAATTTCAGTAACAAAGAAGACGGTTCTTCTTTGCTTATTTTACCTGATACATAATTACCTTGAGGCAGGAGGAGGCACGTGTGTTCAGATTGCCCCGTGTCACCAGCCATCTGCCCTGGAATGCTGGTCCTCCGGAAGGCAGCATCCTGGACTAGCCCCTGCCAGCCCGGGAGCCTGAGCAAGGACCTGGGTCCCTAGGTGCTTCAGCGCAGGGAATGTATATATATATGTGTGTGTGTATGCATGTGTGTGTGTGTGTATATTCTTTTCCATTATGATTTATTGCAGGATGTTGAGTATAGTTCCCTATGCTGTATACAGTATATACAGTAGGACCTTTTTGTTTATCTCTTTTATATATAGTAGTTTGTATCTGCTAATCCCAAATTCCTAATTTGTCCCTCCCCCCTTCCCCTTTGGTAACCAGAAGTTTGTTTTCTATGCCTGTAAATAAGTTCACCTGTGTCGTATTTTAGATTCCACATATAAGTGATATCATAGGGTATTTGTCTTTTTCTGTCTGACTTAATTCACTTAGTATGATAATCTCTAGGTCCATCCATGTTGCTGCAAGTGGCATTATTTTGTTCTTTTTTATGGCTGAATAGTGTCCATTGTGTATATATACCACATCTTCTTTATCCAATCATCTGTCAGTGGGCAAACTGAGGCAGTTTTAAGAGTAAAAGTTACCTAGCTGGTATATAAGGCAAAGAAACAGGATTGTTTCAGACACTGGGGTGTAGAGTCACCATACTGTTAGCTTTTCCAAATATAGGTCTCCTGGCGGTGCTCCCTGCCTGATAATTGGAGGATGTTTATTGAGCTCTTACTATGTGCCAGGAATTCATCTACATACTTGGGAATAAAACAAAGGTCCTATCCCTCACGGAGGTTACATTCTGGTAGAAAATAAGCAAAAAGTCTAAAGAGAGGAAAAAGAACAAAGAGCATGGAAAGAGCTTGGGGTGTGCTGCAGAAGCGATAAGTGGGTTGCAGTGTTAAATGGAGCGGTCAGGGCAGGCCGATTTGAGGTGAAATTTGAGCAAAGACTTGAAGAATGTAGAGAGAGAGCCATCCAGGTATCTGGGGAAGGTCATTCCAGGCAGAAAATAACCAGAGCTGAGACCCTAATGTATGAGAGTCTCTGACATGAATGAAGAAAATCAGGGAAGCCAGTGTGGCTGGCAGGGGTGAAGGAGGTGAGAGTAGCAGGAAGTGAGGTACGGGGAGGAGACTGGATGCAGTGGAAGCTGTCATAACTTGCCCTGTGTCTGCATAAGCCAATTAGAGTGAAATAATTGTCCACTAATTATGACACCCAAGTTGAACAGTGCAGGGGAAACCTCACTGAATTTGTGTTTTTGTTTTTTGTTTTTAGTAACATATTTGATTTGGCCTGATGTCCACCCTTTACTTGAAATATTTTCAATTTTTTATTTTTCAATTACTCTGCCACAGAGTGATGTGAAACTTCTATATTTGCCTGTCCCCCTATTGGCTGCCTTTAGCATTTCCTAAATTATTTACTGGGATAGGGCTTACATTCTCTTTGCAGCACTCATTTGAGGTCAACTCCTAGTTAATGGCAGGAGCTTGGAGAGATGTAGAAAAGAAAAGCAAGTATCAGAAAACAATCCAAATATAGTTCATAGCTTTGGCTTTGCAATGTCTAGTCATCACCTGCAAAAATTGGGGAGAGGTGTAGGTACTGGTCTTGTTTGCTCAGACTGATATTGACACAAGTTTGTTTTTCCTGAGCATCTCCAGATTCTAGTGGGGCAGCAGGAGTGAAGAGGAGGGAAGGGCAAGCTTCTCCCTGTCTTAGAAAATTACAGGTAGGCATGGACTCCCACGTGCAGTCCAAACCCAAATTACTGACAAATTAGGCGCTCCTGATTGAAATACCTGAATGAGGAGCTGGCAAACTGCGGCCTCCCTCTCTGTTTTTGTACAGCCTAAGAGCCAAGAATAGTTTCTAAATTTTTAAATGGTTGTAAAAATCAAAAGAATAATATTTTGTGATACATGAAATTATATAAAATTCAAATTTCAGTGTCCATAAATAAAATTTTCTTGGAACACAAGCCTATTTATTTAAGTCTATGACAACCTATTTATTTAAGTCTATGACAACTTTCACGCTGGAAGGGAGTTGAGTACTTCTGCAGAGACCGTATGGACCACAGAGCCAAAAATATTTACTATTCTTCCCTTTACAAAAAATAGTTGGCCAACTCCTAAATTGGATAATCTGAGTTAGGTCTCTAACTTCTTAGTTTATTAGTATCTACTATCCTGATGACTTCTGTGTATTATATAATGGCATTATCTTCTGAAAATTACTGGGAAAAAGAAAATCCTTTCAATACCAATGTACTAATTAAAGTTATTTTGAAAGAATATACCCAGGAACTGTTTGTAAGGGTGAGTGAGTAAATGAGTATTTCTATTGTTAAACAAATGCCACATAACCAATTTCTACTGATTTAGATATTATTTGAAGTAACATCTGCCACCAGGATTCACCTGTGTAGAGAGATTTCTCAAATAGTGTAGTGTCTTAGTTCTGGCTACTATAACAAAGTACCATAGACTGGGTGGCTTATAAACAACAGAAATTTATTTCTCAGAGTTCTGGAGGCTGGAAGTCCAAGGTCAGGGTGCCAGCATAGGGTTCTGGTGAAAGCCCTACTCTGGGATGCAGACTGTTGCCTTCTCCTCAACTGGCAGAAAGAGAGTGAGCTAGGTCTCTGTCCTCTCCCTGTAAGTTCATTAATCTCATTCATGAAGGCTCCACCCTCATGATTTAATTACTTCCTAAAGGCCCCACCTCCAAATATGGTCGCATTGGGGATCAGATTTCAACATAGGAATTTGGGACAGGGGGAGCAAAATATTCAATCAGTAGCAAATAGTAAGTTCATGGCCATAACTTTCAACCATGAAAATATGTTTCATTTCTTTCAGTGAACGACAGTTGTTAAAAGTTCTGTGGCAGTGTATGAGTTGTTCTGATTTTTAACTTTATAATAGAATTCTTCCTGTTTGTATCTTTTATGTGAGTAGAACTAAGTATAGTATCCAGAAAGAGTGATTCATGTTGTCAAATTGCACCGAATATCTTAGGAATTAGCATCCTTTAAACCACTAGTAAGAATTTTTTTAATTAACTTTTCAACAATAATAAAAATTTGCAAACCACAAAATTGAAGGGAACAAAAGCAATATTTAGAAATAAAATTCTTTAATATTTTAAGCTGAGAAGGGAGAAAAAATGGAATTAAGGCCCCTTTTTATCACAGGTTAAATTATAGACATGTATAATACCATATATTATATATGTGCAGATATGTAATGTATGGTGTATGTGTGTGTATATTTGCACATACACAATATAAGGTATTACTGAGTTGCATTTGCACATCATGTTTAAAATTGGGTTAGACATAGTGAAATCATGCCATTAAATATGTATTCTTCATATATTTAAAATAGTGCAAGAGAAAGAAAAAGTTTAGTTTAATTTTAATCAATTCCAAAGTAATTTCTTCTTCCTTGATAACAAAATCCCCCTTTTATTTGAGTGGGCCATATGCTCTAATCCAGGAAATTAATAATGCTTGATTTAAGGCTAAAATTTTAGACCCATCATAGCAGCCCCATTTTACTTAACCAGCAATTATTCTAGGTGTGGGTATATGCCCTTATTCTGACCAATGAAATAAATAATAAGCTCTGTTAAGGAGCTTCTGAGAAAATATTTCCTTCCTCAAAAAATAGAGACAGCCCTTTTATCCCCCAACCCTCTTCCATGTTAATTGGGATTCTGTTCTATGAAAATGTGATGGTTGGATCTATAGCAATATTTTGTGAGAGAAAATTGCCAACACATACATTCAACATGGCAGAAAGGAGAGAGAGAGAAAATATATATATATATGTATATTTTCTTGGTGAAATCAGAGGCACTGATCCAAAGCTGGAAGCACAAAGCCTTACAGACTTTTCACATGAGAGAGAAGTTCAAATTCTAATATTTAAGCCACTGCAATTTAGATAGTCTGTTCTTTGCTCCTTGTAGCTGCACACATTCTGAAATGATACAGAGACTGACTTCACCAAGTATTTTTAGTTATTCTTATAAGTGCTGATTTTATCATCACTCATTATAATAAGGCTTGTTTGGCTTTTTTACTGCTCTCCTTCTGTACCTTATATAACTGATTAAAGTTTATATTAAACATTTTTAAAATTTATTTACATCAGATTCTAACTATCTTATGTTTACTTCTCTGATTAGCAGTGCATGAGAACATTGAGAAGATAAACATGCTATAAATCTATTTTTCAAATGTTGTTTGTGGGGCTTCCCTGGTGGCGCAGTGGTTGAGAGTCCACCTGCCGATGCAGGGGACATGGCTTCGTGCTCCGGTCCGGGAAGATCCCACATGCCGCGGAGCGGCTGGGCCCGTGAACCATGGCCGCTGAGCCTGCGCGTCCGGAGCCTGTGCTCCGCAATGGGAGAGGCCACAACAGCGAGAGGCCCGCGTACCGAAAAAAAAAAAAAAAAAAAAAATGTTGTTTCTGGTTAGGCAAAAGCAAACGCTGCAGATTTCTACTTTTCTCTTTAATTGTCGATACTTTAATCACAGATTTCATTAGAAATGTGCCTCTGTAACTTTGCTGATAGAATTTGAAGTATATTGGTGTGATAAGCAAAATAGTAATAGTAATAGTGGATCGACATGAATACTACATTATCTATATAGATCAAAGTGGAAAACCTTCTCCAGAATCATATCTCCAAATCTCAGATATTCTCAGAGGGATCTGTCCATAGATGGAATTGTTTCTTCTCTTTCTTTCTTTCTTTTTTCTTTTTCTGAGAAGGTTTTTGTATCTCAATATGACTTCTTCTGAAATGAGGGAATCCTATGAAAGCTATACATATTCAGCCAGTCCCAGTGAGAGTCTATCGCAAGGGCTGGCAAACTTAGTCTGTAAAGGGCCAGATGAATGTTTTAGGCTTGTAGGTCACACGGTCTCAATTGCTATACAATCAACTGCTGTAGTAACTCAAAAGTAGCCACAGGCAATATGTAAATTAATGAGCTTGGCTGTGTGACAATAAAACTGTATTTGGCAGGCCTGCTTTGGCCTGGGGACTGTAGTTTGCTCATCACTGATCTAGAGATTCCATTTTTGCTTCCCCATCCTGGGCATGCACGTATTATTCTTGAGCATTGTTAATACATATATCTTCCTTAATGCATAACTGCAAATTATTCGTACCGTGGAATTTATTAAGACATTAATGGGAGAACCTATGCAGATGCTGCAAATCTCTGCCCCTGGACTAAAATCCTCCTCTACCCTGAGTTAGTTATCTTTCTTTTTAATTTTGTAAATGAATAGACTTTATTCTTTTTTAGCAATTTTAGGTTGATAGAAAACTTGAGCAGAAAGTAAAGAGAGTTCCCATAAACCCCTTCCCCCCTGCAAAAGTTTCCCTTTTTATTAACATCTAGCATTAGTGTGGTACAAATATTACAATTGATGAACTGGTATTGGTATACTGTTACTAACTGAAGTCCATAGTTTACACTAGTATTTACTCTTTGTGCTGTGCCTCCTGTGGATATTGACAAATGTAGGACATATACGACGACATGTGCCACTACAGAATCATACAGATGATTTCACTGCCTTCAAAGTCCTCTGTGCTGCACCCATCCATTCCTCCCCCTGCAGCCCCTGCAAGCCACTGATCTTTTTACTCACTCCATAATTCTGCCTTTTCAGGAATGTCACAGAGTTGGAATCATACACTACACAGCCTTTTCAGGTTGGCTTCTTCTACTTAGTAATATGCATTTAAGATAACCCATGGCTTGACAATTTCTTTTTATCACTGAATAATATTCCACTGTATGGATTTACCACAGTTTGTCTATACATTCATCTGTTGAAAGCCACCTTGGTTGCTCCGAATAGTTGGAAATTACAAATAAAATCTATGCAGGGCTCTCTGAGGATGCAGATTTCACCTCATTTGGGTAGATAGCAAGGAACGTGATTGCTACATCGTACGATAGGTTCTCTTTTTATTTTATTTATTTTTATTTTTTTGATGTGGACCATTGTCAGCGTCTTTATGGAATGTGTTACAATATTGCTTCTGTTTCACGTTTTGGTCTTTTTGGCCGCGAGGCATGTGGGATCTTAGCTCTCCGACCAGGGATCCAACCCGCACCCCCTGCCTTGGAAGGCGAAGTCTTAACCAGTGGCGGCCAGGGAAGTCCCTGGTTATCTTTTAAAACACAATCTCAGCACCTCATCCATTTTCTTGAAAATCTCTGGGGCTCATCTTTGCTGATCAGAAAGTCACAACCCCATGGCATGGCCAGCGTGTATCCCAGCTTCACGTCACCACACGGACCTTAGCTTCCAGCCACGCTGGTCTAAGACTCCTACCTCAAGGGGCTTCTTATAACTTCTAGAAGGCAGTTCTTTTCCTTCCAAGTGGGATGCTTTTTCTCTTTCTTCTTCACCTTCACAAACTCCAATTCACCTTTCAAAAGCAGTTATACTCCAATAAAGATGTTAAAAAAAAACCCAAAACCTATAGCTAAATAACATCATGTTTCAAAAGCTTGTCCCCTTCTCCAAGGCAGGAATAGCTATTCCCTCTTCTAGACTCTGCCTCTTATGTCTTCAGCACAGCATGGGAAGCTCCGTATCGTGATTGCTAACGTAATATTGATCCCCTCTACTAAAAGGAAATTGAAACTCTTGAAAACACACACACACACACACACACACACACACACACACAAGCTACTTAAGGGAAACAATTTAAATAAAACATTGTGGAAAATTACCCTCTAAATATTTGAAATAATGTTCTATAAAAGGATAGAAAGTACTATGTACACTTATGTTATACACTTAAGCTTTATTTTGCCCAAGAATACAGAACTGCAGTGTTTGACCTTTCAAAAACAGCAATAAACACACACCTCCAGCTCGACAAGCAAAAAGCCTACGCACTTTGCTTGACACTCCTTCTCCCTTAGCTGCCAGGTACAATCACAGGGTACTGACTATTTGACCTCCCAAATATTTCCTCAGTCTGCGCTCTTCTCTCCACTCCACTCCACTGCCAAAGTCTTGCCTGGTATTGCAGTAGACAGACCAGCATTCTTGCATCCAGACTGGCTCTCTTTTCCATTCTTCACACTTTAGCCAGAGTGGTCTTTCCAAATGCCTACCCGATTGTGACATGCTCTGCATAAAAACTTTTAACGTTCTCCCAGTGTTTCTACGGAAAAACCTAAACTCTTAACGTGACTATCTAGTTTGGCACCTGGTTATTAGCACACAGATCTCAACTCCTACTGCTGTCTCCTTCATACTCTGCATTCCAGTTTTGGTCTTCTTTTTGTCCTCCAAATGCTCTGTCTCTGCCTCTGCCCCAGGGCCTTTGCACATGATGTGCCCTCTGCAGGAATACTCTTCACCCCTCTCTAGGCCTAGTGAACTCATGCTGATGTTTTAGGTCTCAGCTCCGATTTGAATGTTTTTCTGCACCAACTCAGGCTAGGTCAGACATGTTTGTTACGTGTTCTCATGGAAATCATTCCTTTTCTTGTAGGAACTTGTCTTATTTTGTAGTGATATGATCAGTAGTGTAAATAATTGTCTCCTCCCCTAGACTTTATGCCCCAAGAGTACCAACTATATCTTTTTTTTTTTTTTTCTTGTGGTACGCGGGCCTCTCACTGTTGTGGCCTCTCCCGTTGCGGAGCACAGGCTCCGGACGCGCAGGCTCAGCGGCCATGACTCACGGGCCCAGCCGCTCCGCGGCATGTGGGATCTTCCCGGACCGGGGCACGAACCCGTGTCCCCTGCATCGGCAGGCAGACTCTCAACCACTGCGCCACCAGGGAAACCCTATATCATTTTTGCTCATTGTTTATATCTCCAGATCAAGGACAGTCACTGGCAAGTATATAATGTCTAAAATTCATGCATTTATTTAACCAATAAACAATGCATAAATAAATGCATGAATTTTAGATATTATTAAGTATAGAATAATGGAAACATGTTTCCATGTGTTCGCAGTATTCAAATTTATTATGTAATATCTGGGACAGAATGTTTAGTATTTGTTTAGTATTATTTATAATTAATATAATTCTTTCCATTTCACAGTGTCACATTCTCAACCAGCAACCTGAAAGTAAAACCAGTTAATTCATTAATGCCTGTAAAATTTCATAATACAACATGAAAATAATTCAGTGGCAATTAGACAATTAAATCCATGGCAGAATTGAGCTTCATGGTGACAGCTTCACCTGGGTAGAGTCATTTAGCCAATAGGTTGACGTTTTCCTCTCCCCAGTCACTCTTCTTCCCAGGAAGTGTTGCTATTGCCTCTTTTCTTACTTTCCTGACCTTTCTCTTCAGTGTTCCATGTTTGTCCTTTTGTGTTAACCTTTGGAATTATCGAACAGCTTGCAACCAGAATCTGGGAAGTCATGGCCAATGTGTTTCTAGCTAATAAAGCAAAATCAAAGAAAAGCAATCCTCAGGTTATCATTTCAGCACCACATGGGCTTCCTCTGTATTCCACACGTTCAGTGTTGATGATGATTCCTTTTCTCTTTTTTCTTTTTGTTAGTGTTTCTTTATCAGATACTGACCTCTTTTATCCCAGTAAGATGATTTATTTGATATTCTGGGGGGAAAAATTAAACCTCTTACATTTGGTTCATATTTTCAACATTGTTATTATTAATAATTATTTGCTCAGTAGCAGCAATATGTACATAAAATATCACATGGATAGAAATAAAAACATCTTAATCCATTCCTTATGAGGACCTATGCTCTCAGAGATGTAAATCATCATCTATGACATGGGATAATGCTGTTCTTCTTGAAGCATTTTTAACAGCATTATTAAATCAAACAAAATCTATGTGAATGGCCTTTGAAAATCGTAAAGCTCAATACAAATTAATATTATTCAATGAATATGGCATTTTAGGAATATTGTAGAACCTACTTGTACTTCCTTCATTTTTCTATGGAAGCTTGCATTTTATAGGTTGGATAAATGGATAGTTTTGATTATCTATTTGGTTTTGTTTTTGTTTATACAAATAAGTGGTTTTGACTGGGTACGTTTTTATTAGGAAAAATCCACAATGCAGACACACACAAAAAAAACTTTTATGGAAAGTTCTAACTTAAAGTGGAGCTTAAAGAAAAGAAAGTAGAAAAAGCTTGTAGATGCATGTAGAAATAGGCCTGAGAAGCATGCAGAGCTGTAAAAATAGTTTTAAAACATAGTTCAAAGAGTTAGGCGGAAGAAAAAAACTGATGAAAACAAGCCCATGTTCACTCATAGAATTTGGCAAAGTGAAAGTCACAGTTAAATATTTGGCATTTTTATATTCAGTTTCTCAAGATAACACGGGCCAAAACTTACAAGGAGATGAAAGAAAACGTTGATAAAGGAAGATAAAGCAACCAGACTCAGTTTGGGTAGGACACAGTAAAATACTGAATTGATCTAACTACAAAAACTAACAAACTTAATGTTTTTGCACAGCAAATTCTGCTCTTGTTTTGGCTAACAAAAAATTCTAGTGCAATATGAATTGAAAATGTTTGCTACTGTATGTGATAATATCTTGGTCTGGTTAAATATAAAAGAGCTGAATATTCTCTGCAGCATTTGTTCCACTCAGGAAATCTTTGTTGCATCACCATTCCCCACTCCCACCATCACCACCACCGTTAGTACCCTGATGGCTAAGAACACAGGTTTTTTGGGGTTTTTCCCCCAAAGCTTTAGAATCCCTTAATTATGCACTCATTTCTTAAATGCTATCTCCCTTGATTTCTTCCTTCTATTTCTGGTATATGAAATGTCTGAGGGACCTAGACCAGGTAGAAGGTCACACCAGATCAAGTCCTAATCCAAACTCAACACTCAAGAGACATTAGGGAAATGGAATGAAATGGAAAATAAAATAAACACTAATATGGCTGATAATTTTAAGTAATTTATCCAGTGGATTTAATCATCTTTTCTACTCCTTCCTTGAGGGTCATTCATTGGAGAAGTTTTGTTCTGGAACTATTTTACTTCCCTTGCGGTTGCCCTGCCTGTTGTCAAGCCACATTTCCTGTCTTTGATTCCCTTTTAGAATTATGTATACTAGGCTGACCAGGTATAACCAGTGAGGTCGAGCCGAGGTCAAAACCTCAGACAGCCTAGGATCCATTCCTGCGCTACCACTTACTAGCTGTATAAATTCTCACCAAGATACTTAACTTTAGCATCATGCTTTGTTAAAAGGAATAAGATGAGGTAATTTGTGTAAGGCATTTAGCATTGTGACTGGCTTACATTAATAAAAAATAATAATTGCTACTAATTCTCAGTTTAGTTCTCCTTTAATTAGATTTATAGTCACATCCAACCCTATATATAATAGAGCGATGTTCCCTAGACTATTTGTGGTGAAGGATAGTATTTTTTTAAATTTTCCAATCTTTTGCAGAGATATACTTTCAGAAAATATAATCAAATTAAGTTACTGGAAAATATTTTAAGTACAAAATAAAAGTCCAGAGTTTTTATTTTTATATTCAACAGTTAGTAAAAATATTTTGTCAAATTGCTATAGAAGTCTATAAGTGTTTTTTGCCCAGTTTTGTACTTGTTTCATTGCAGACCAGAAATAAATAATTTGTAGATAGGTACCAGTTTGTGGATCATGCTTTAGGTATTACTATGATGTGGACTGTGTAGTAGACTTTATTATTTACCTTTTGAATGAGGTAACCTCATTTCTAAGATGTTCAAATGCTTACTGGTATTATCATGGTTAGTATATATATATATATAAATTTGGCTTTATGTAATATGTGTGCTGTAACAAAACTACACGTCACTAACTAAATCTGAAAAATCCTTAAAATAAAGGATGAAGTAATGCCAACGCTCTGACTTCGAGACATTACTAATCTCTGATGAAGCCTCTGACTATTTCTTAGACCAAGAAACTCTTTGCATATTACAGTATGCAACTGCTATTATCATGACATTATTCACTCTGATTGTTCAGAAAATTATTAAAAAGTCATGGCAGCACTTCTCCTGGGTTTCATCACATACATCCAGTCTGATTCCTTTCGCATAAAGCACTATCAGTTTTATGTTTCTCTTTTAGGCAAAGTTATATACAATTGACCCTACACATGTTGGAGAAGTCTTCTGTTGAGGCGCTGATGTACGACAAAACACCAGAACACATTTGATCTAAGAGCTCAGTTTTTAATCACGAGACGCCCCACCATGACATCCTCGTCCCATTCCAACCTTTCCCTGGGAAATGTAAGACTGCAGTGAGTTAGAGGGATGGTTGGCAACAGAGGGTAGCCAACTCAGTTTCTGTTTTGTTCACCGTTTCTTTAATTGATCAACGGGGCGGGGGGGAAAGGAACGTACAGCTTGGGTAAAGAGGAGAAGAGATTCATTTTGAGTACTCCTATGTATTCTTGTTTCTTGTTTTTTTAAACTCTTTTAATAATATACTTTTTCCCCCTTAACAATTATATCCTAAGACATGTGACACTTTTGCCAAGATGACAGCATGTCATTCATTATTACTATTTTCCATCTGTGTTTGTTTTCATATGTAGTTACATGTAGATAAAGAGCAGCTGTATAAGGTACAGTTTTAACTGAATAATAATTCAGTTGAATTAATTATCTGTATCGGTTATCAATTCCTTAATGACACCATGTAGCAAACAATGAGTGCTGAAGCGGCCTATAGCAGTTAAGTGTATTAATGCTTGTGCATCTGGAGTCATATGGAGATCGGCTAGGTGGCTCTGTAGATCTTGGTAGGACTTGATCACCTGTCTGGAAATAGACTAGTTTAGGTTGGGCAACTTGGCTGTGTTCCACGTGTGTCTCTTCTCCGGCAGGCTAGCCCAGGGGTGCTCTCAGGGCAGTGGATGAGGCTGAGAAGACAAACCCACTTGTACAAGTGCTTGTCAAGCCTCTGCCTCCTTCACCTTAGCTCATAGTGGGAAGACAAGTCACATTACATGCAAGAGAGCTTTGATCCAGGGAGGGTGAAGAATTCAGGCCATTTTTTGCAATTGATCACATATCTAAAAAAGTGCATCTCTTCAATTGAATGATAAGTGAGTAGGAATAGTTAAATTATTCATCTTGATGAAAATAAATGTACTTGGGCAAGTTAGTTAAACCCTCTGGGCTCAGTTTCTTCATTTCTAAAATGGGGATAATAATAGTACCAATCTCACAGGATTATAGTGCGGAATAATTAGTTGATTAGGTAAATGTGTAGAACAGTGCTTGGTATAGACGTATGCAGTTTGACTGTTAGCTGTAGTTATTAACATTATTATTATTACCATTATCATCATTATTATTATTTTGAGGCATCACTGTTAAGCACTGACAAATTGTAAGAATGGTATGTGGTTGTATTAATACTTTCTTAAGCATATTTATTTTGTGATTTTTTTTGCTAATATTTATAGCACTGATACCATCTGTTCATGTTACAAGCATTATTATTTTAGGAATTACACATGTCTATATTCTAGAGAAAACAGATTTAACATTATAGAACTAGTTGGCACATGTTTTAATTATAATCTTAAAGCTTCTTATTTAAAGATATACTGCAAGTACTTTATATTTTTGCTTCCATTTCCTTGCTTTAATAAATTTTATACTAATCTTAAGATGGTAGAAAGCTTATGAATAATGCCAATTTATTTGATATTTACTAAAATTTTGTGATCATATATTGATATTAATTTGTTCTGTATGGTAACAGGAACATATACCAATGCTTCCCAAGCTCTCATATGCATAGGAATCACCTGGGGTCTTGTTAAAATGCAAATTTTGATTCTATAGGTCAGCCCTGGGGACTGGAAATCTGCATTTCTAACAACTTCCCAGGTGAAGAAGCTGCTATTGATCCCTGAATACCACGTTTTAAGTAGCAATGATATATTTAAGATTATATATGTATGTATAATATATATATAAATATATATATTTACATTAAATAAATAAAATAATTAAATTACTTAATATGAATCATTATAACAAATAAAAGTTGTTCTTGCCACAATTGTTTAAAAGCATAATGTCATAAAAAGAAAATACATATTAAATATAACATAATAAATTAAAATATAATATTTAGTAAATGAAATAATATGTCTAAAGCTATATATATCAGACATCTCTAAATGTCAAATAAGGTCTTTACTGGCAAAACAAAGCCTTCATTTACAATTTTGTTTCCCCAGAAACTAAGTAACAGCTTCTGGTCCTATAAATATAGGGACTTGTGGAGACTGTTTTGTTGGTGGGAATATACTCAAAATCACTGGGTCCTATAATCAAATAAAAGCTGCCTCTTAAACATGTAAAAAATTATACTTTTTTTCTCCCTGTGGGCATTAGTCACAGCCTGATACTGTACATATTTGATTATGTAGAATTTCAGATAAATAAAATGCATTAGTCAACTAAATTTTCTACGTTTGAGCGTTAACTACAAATTATTTTTTGTTTCAAAATTCATGACTATAAAATCTTCCAAAAGGTCAGAATATTCTTCCCTTTATATGTAATCTTAAGAGTGTTCTGTATTTCTTTTTTAAAAAACTGGGTAGTGTCAGAACAGTATCATTAAAGGATATAATTAATTTTATTTATTTTTTTAAATACTTATTTGTTTGTTTGTTTGCTTTGGCTGCACTGGGTCCCAGTTGTGGCAGACTCATAGTTAGAATATAAATTTGTCTGGAATGCTTCTTTTTATGTTTTCCCTTCGAAACGGTGGTGGTGCTGGTACTAGGCAAACCTGTAGATATTAACCAAACATAATTTTCATATAGTTGTAGATAAAAACAAGAGAGATGTAGCAACTAAATGGAGTTTGTGGACTACTACATAGCTAACTACTTTTACAGGAAGCCCAGGCTCATAACACACCGTAAAGGCTTTTCCAGGGATGAAACTCTGATGAAAATGCTGATTCAAATTGTATGCATTTGTATACATGAACATAAGTGCAATCCAAGCTTAATTTGGGAATATCTGAAACTAGATTAACAACCTTAGATCAGAGTTGGCAAAATTTTTTAGCAAAGGACCGTACAGTCAATACCACAGTTTTTGCAGGTCATACAATCTCAACAACTCTCCTCTGCACTTTGTAGCATGAATTTGGCCATGGATTGTAGTTTGGGTTAGATTCTCAAGGTCACTGTTAGCTATTAGGTTATGATTATGCCGAATTATCTGGGTTGATGGCTTATTTATTGGTTACAAATTATGGAACATGGGTCCTCTATTCTCTCCACCCCTCCTCTCATCCTAAACTGAGAAGCCCTGCTTGGTGCATGCAAATGGCCCATCACAGTATTTTCTTAAACAAAGACATTTCCCTCAGAAGAGGAATTCTGCTGCTACTGTTAAGATAATAAGTACACCACAGATGGTCCTTTCATTTCAAAACAACCACAACATAAAAGGAGATATGAAATTTTTGTTTAATTGTTGTGTTTTTCTATTCTGTTATTTGATGATTTAGTTTGGCAAAGTTACAAACTAATATTTAAGCTTCTGCTGGAACTCAACTGCTGTTGATTTCTGTTGTGATGGTGTTGGTGGCTCTAAGTATAGGCTGGGCAAGAAGAGAAAAAGACACATCAAACTCCTTATCTATTTCATTTTGGCAGTTTCAAAGAGTTTATATTTGAGCTTAAATTTAAATAAGTCTTCTCATATTATCACTGCCAGTTTTAGAATGTTTCACTGGCACAGTCGTGGTATGACTCAAATAGATAAATACCATCAGTTAGGTTAGGGCTGCGTTGATAAGCCACCTGGGGTTCCTTCTTTCTTTAGTACTTTTCTTGCCACTCTACATTGGAGGTCTCACACTGGGTGCTCAGAGGTCCACCTCAGACCATTGGTCCGTGCTACACTGAAAAACAAGAACAGAGAAATAGCCGCCACCATACAAAGGAGATTTTTATCCAGAAATCTGGATTTTTTACTTCCTTTGAAAAACCAGGAAGAAACTTCGCAGATCTAAGGTTTTTATTTTCCCATGAGAACCGTCATCCTTTCTGCCATTCTGTCCATCCCCTCAGCTCTGAGCCTGAGTAAGGGGCATTTATCCTCACATGGTGCTGTGTTGGGCTGCAGCCTGCAGGCCTACAAGCCTTGTACTTGCTCGGCTTCTAGACCTAGGAAAGAGCCCGGAGTCAGTGATAGAGAAATCAATGGTTTAATGGACAGGGGGAATCTTACACCTCTGAAGCAAGATCCTGGAGCGACACCCCACGGTGTTTGGCAGATGGCAGGCAGGAAGGGCAGCAGTCTTTGCCCCCTGGGGGGAGGGGGAGGTTACCAGTTATAGGGGGAATTGACATTCGGTTGGCTCATCTGTTACCAGGGAAACTAGCAGAGGGGCATGTCCCTCCCCGCCCCTTTGATAAGCTATCAGGGCGGAGATGTTCTGATCTAAAGATTAGAACAGTCACTAGCTGGGACAGGGGCAAGTATGTAGGAAGGTCAGTCAGGTACGTAGGGTGTAGGTGAAGCAGGCCCTGGTCCAGCGGGGAATGTCCTGAGAGCAGGAAAGCAGGCATCTTGGGGGGCCTGATCATAGAGGCTAGGTGCTCTGATGACGCCAGCCTGCTTCACTCTCGTATCTGCCTGATCAGTATAGGCATTTGAGTTTGTGGCTCCAGCCACAAAGCTGATCTCTGGGGATCTCATCAATTACACTTTTTTTTTTTTTTTTTTGCGGTACGCGGGCCTCTCACTGTTGTGGCCTCTCCCGTTGCGGAGCACAGGCTCCGGACGCGCAGGCTCAGCGGCCACGGCTCACGGGCCCAGCCGCTCCGCGGCATGTGGGATCTTCCCGGACCGGGGCACGAACCCGTGTCCCCTGCATCGGCAGGCGGACTCTCAACCACTGCGCCACCAGGGAAGCCCATCAATTACAATTTTTTCCAATCCTACCTATGGGACTATTCACTTCATCTATCCCTCTAAAGCATATTGTAGGATTCAAACACAAAACTATGACTCTATTAATTGTACAGTTACTATCAAGAGCATTTTTGCTTGGGTTATGTGTGTTATGTTTTCTTTATTTGGTCAAAGTCACGTTTTCCTTGCAAGGAAATACCTTGTAGAAGTTAGTACCAAGAAAAAGAAAAGATTTTCTCTGTTTAATAATTTGTATTACATAAAGCCTTTCTCTTTTTGTCTCAGCTACCAGGAAGTTCAGAACTCAGTTTAATAATGTGTCATAATTCTGGTGGTATTTCTCTCCTTATTTTGTGTGCCCTTGATTATTAAATTAATTACTAACATGAATACACAACTGCACATGTCCTACAAACAGTTTTCAAGTCCATTTTGCAGGAGATTGGGCTTCAACACATTAGTACATAATGTGTTACTAACTTCTCAAACCATCCTCCACAAAGACAACAACATATAAAACACTAATCAGACTATATTATCATTCCCTTGCTTATTCGAGAACTCTGCATATCTACCCCTTGCTTATAATAAGAAGTCTAACCTGTTTATCAGAGTGCCCAAGACCCCTTATTACATTTCTGTAACCTAGCACATCTTTCTGCACTTCAGTCCTCACAGAGTCCCAGTAATGGACTAATGGTAGTTTTCCAAATGTACCATGGCATTGCCCACATCTTGTCCTTCACAGTACCATTTACCCCACGTATAGTCCCTCTAGGAAGGTAAGTTTACCACAGCAAATATTGCATTGTACTAGCATTTTTAAGCACAAAAATTTTAATAAAATTCTTCCAGGAAGAATCCTGTTCATTTCGGTACATCTGAGGCTGAGCCCAACAGTTCATACAAAATTGTTCTCACAGACTAATCATGTAACTAAATTTTGGTTTGCAGAATTGTTGATAGAATTGAAATAACTGATACAGGTTTATTTTTGACTATAAATAATGGAAAACCTTTTTAGAATAAATATTGAGTGCTTACTATATGCCAGGTCCTCTTCTAAATATGTAACGTGTTATTGATTCACTCAATTCTCCCAACCACCGTATTATCCTATGATTTTTGTTCCCATTTTAGAGATGAGGAAACTGAAGCCCAGGGATTAAGTAATTTTCCCAAGGACTCACAGCCAGGAAGGAGTGGGGTCAGGGTTGACCCCAGGAGGTCTGTTTCCACAGATGACATTCATAGTCACCCTGTCTCCCATTTGCAGATTGAAAGTCTATTTGTCCCTTATGACAGCAAATAAGTAGTAACCAATCTCAACTTCCATTAGTCCTACCAGTTCTCATGAGAATGATGGGATTATTTTGAACTCCAATATTTCATGAGCAGATTGTATTCTTGAAATGTCTAGAGAAGTCTAGCAGAAAGCATTAGACAGTAGTAACTTTGAATGTAGTGTGTATGCATGTAAGTATGTGTATGCACATTAATTATTTAACCAAGAATAAAGAAGGGTGAAAAAGTACCAGCCAGTCTCCACCATCACAATCACCTGAAGGCAGTGGCTCTCACTGTGGAAGACAGAATCACCTCCCTCTGAAGTTACTGGCACAGCTTGTAGAAAGGGGATGTGTTATTGACTTGCTTGGAGTCTTAAGATGCAAACATTTGATTTAAAACGACTTAGTGACAGAGACATACCTAACGACTTCTTCCACATCAAGCGTCTTCATTCTCATTCGTATTCAACTTAGTCAATTTAGAGTAGAGACAATACACTTCTAATTGCTGATGGTAAGGCAAGCAGCATCCTCCATGTTTCGTACATTATGGCAGTGGGGATCAATTCAATATAAGGAAGGGTTGATCACCCTATGGACCTGCATTTCCAAAGCTGGAGGCCTTCCTGTCTCGAGATTAAGGTCAGTCTTCAATGGTCCTCTTAATAAGGTAAGGCTCTGGGCAGAGACCTGATATCTCAGTCAGCAGGTGCCAGCTCCTCTCCCCACTGAGTGACTTACTGGGTCAGCCTTTACCATACCCACTCCCAGTTGATTCTAAGACCGGTTTTAACTAGTATTAATAAATAATATGCTTAGCTGCCTTGGTTTGTCTCAATAAAAAGACAAAGGACGTGCCAAAGTCTAATCTGTTTGTCCTAGAAGGTACACGTTCAACCAATATCTTATATTTATTAGTCTTAGAATATTCCGTTTTATTTTCCTCACCACAAATGTATGAACACAGACCCTTTTATCAGTCTTTCCTCTGAAGCAGGGCCTGGAAACTGACTCACCGAGACTATCATTTATTAGAGAACTAATAGGAGGATATTTGGAGAAATAAAACTTTGCGGAAGACCGGAATATTTATTTGGATGGTATCTAATTCAAACCTGAGGTAGCATCATCTCGAAGAAATGAAGGTCTACATAAATTCCTTTGGGAGGGGGCTAAACCTGTCTTCTGGCTGTTTTAATCTCATCAAATTAATAACTGGAACTATCATCTTTGTCATTAAAAAGCACCTGCCATTAACAAAACCTGTTCCCCTTGGAAAACAATTTAACTTTCAGTGAATTAAAGTTATGGGGCACTCTCAATAAATTGCATCCTGCAATTAACACTCTCATGGGACATACTGAAAGAACATTTCTACAGACAATAATGTCACATTCCTTATTATGGCTAACATAACTTTAACTCTTAAAGGTTTTAAATTTTTAGACCCTAAAGGATATGTTTTTCAGAATGTGTATAGAAAATAACTTTTTTAAAAGAAAAACAAAAGTTACTATTTTCTGTAGTCATAAAAATCTATTAAGGTGAAAAAAAAATTAACTACCTGATATTTTTAAAAAGATAATGACAATAAAGCTCTGTTTTGCATCTGTATTTCATAAATATGGAAGAGCACAGTGTTGAGCCTATTTAAAATAGCCACAAAAACTAGTTAAGTGACTTCCATGGTCTGTAACTAGGAAGGCTGAATTTTAAAATTATTTTTCACAGAGGTCTATCTGAAATGCCTTTGTAGGTTAAATTTTAGAAGTATGTAAAACTCATCTATGAATATTTGTGTTATTAATGATAATCATAAGGTAGCAAGCTTTGTGTTATTCATCAATCAGTGTAGATAATGGCTTTGAGAGTCATGTTAACTCATTGTACTCGTTCCAAAATTTCTTTTTTTTTTTTTTTGTCTGCGTTGGGTCTTCATTGCTGCGCTCGGGCTTTCTCTAGTTGCAGCGAGTGGGGTCTTCTCTTTGTTGTGGTGTTCGGGCTTCTCGTTGCGGTGGCTTCTCTTGTTGCGGAGCACGGGCTGTAGGCGCGTGGGCTTCAGTAGTTGTGGCACGTGGGCTCACAGGCTCTAGAGCGCAGGCTCAGTAGTTGTAGCGCACGGGCTTTGTTGCTCCGCAGCATGTGGGATCTTCCCGGACCAGGGATCAAACCCGCGTCCCCTGCATTGGCAGGTGGATTCTTAACCACTGCACCACCAGGGAAGCCCTTCAAAAATTTTACTCAGGGCAGCTGTTGATGATTCTCTTCAAGAGTTCCAGGGGGACTCTGAACCATGGATTAGGTCGTGATTTTCAGCTCCTGTCACTGTGACCAGCTAACATGACACCTGGCCTCTGCTCCAGGGGCTAGTTTGTATGCCAGCTGATTGTCAGGGGCTTAGTTTGAGGTGTCAGCTTGTCTCTTTGTAGGTAAAATGTATCACCCTGTAATATCAGTGACCTAGGGAACTTAACTGGCAACAGGGTATCATGTAATTATTCCTATGGAAATATTGAAAGTAGGCTATACCTTACACGTATATTTTATTTTGTTTAGTTTGTTGTGAATACAGGATGCTACTTTATCCTGTTGTTTCTGTTTATACTCTGGTTGAATTGTATTCTGTTCAACTGAAATTTTTTTGAGTTTGCTCCTGTATTCTAATTTCTAATTAAAGGACATCCATACTTTTGCCTATACACACACACACACACACATATGTATATGTGTGTGTGTGTGTATATATATATTCCCGAAAGTAGCAACAACTTCTCTATTCATTGTATGTTGATAAATGTATATGGACAATTAATACCCGCAGGAAGAGGTACATCTGGCCATCCCTGCCCAAGGGCTGACTCGTTGGCCATCGTGGGCAAGTTTATGGAAGAAGGAAGAGGAAGCATGAGGAAGCTCCCATTCCTTCCTCTAACTTTAATTTCTTCCTTTTTTCTCAACAGGAACTTTTTACCCCTGAATGCAAGTTTAAAGAATCTGTTTTTGAAAACTATTATGTAATCTACTCATCGATGCTGTACAGACAACAGGAATCTGGTAGAGCCTGGTTTTTGGGATTGAACAAGGAAGGGCAAGTTATGAAAGGAAACAGAGTAAAGAAAACCAAGGCAGCAGCTCATTTCCTACCCAAGCCATTGGAAGGTGAGTGTTATGGGTGTTTTATCCTTATCAGATTTATCACACATTTATCTTTCACACTGATGACTCTACCATGGCCACAGGGAGCCCTCATGGAACGCTGGAAATGTTCTTTATCTTGATCTCAGTGGTGATTCACGGGTGTCTTCATAAGCTGTGCATCTAAGATTTGTACACTTTACTGTATATATGTATATGTGTGTATATTATGTATATATATATATATATATACACGCATATATTCCATTAATTTAAATGTGTCTGTACTCATTTCTCATGTCTCAGATCCTCACTACCCCAACCTCTCTAGCCCCTAAATAATTTTAATTAATTTAAGAAATTTAAAATCTGCAATGACATTATAAAGCTGTGACTATGACAGTAGGTATACTAGAAAAACTAAGTTTTGAGTATTATGGAATGTTTGAGTATTTGCCCATTTTGCTGTTATCTAGCTGAAAGTAACCACATATTTGTGAATTAGTATAATTATAGGAAATATAAAGAGTTAATAAGTTGGCCTTTAAAGAACTTGTTGATATTAGATGTCTCCCTTCCAAGCTGCATAATTGTTTTAGTAAATTCAAATGTGGCTTGACCTTCTTTTACACTCAGCTGTAAACAATGAAGCCGTCAGATTTACTTTGATTGGATTTCTGGAGAGGAGGCTACAAAATTTTAATTAATCAGAAACATCTGCACATTTCTCATTAAGGATTCTACCGGAATTTTATCTGTGTAACATTTGTTTGGGAACTACTAAAAGAAACTGATATTGAGGCTTTTCAAAAGTGTTTTTCTATTCAAATGCTTTTGTTTACCTTTTGCAGAAAATCAGACCTGCAATAACTAAGTAAACGTTTGAAGCCAGCTTACACGGTTCGATTTTTCTTTTTGTTTCTTATTCCTACAGGAAAGCATTAGCCATCAAGAGAAACGCATATTGGTTTTATAATCCATATTGTCTTTATAGGAATAAGATAATTTGAAATATTGGAAGTTAATTATCTGTGGATATATAATTCAGCTTTCAGTTTGCCTAGGTTTGGAAAACCAGTCTTGTTGGTTAATACCATCTTTATAATGTCAGTGATATTGACTATATCACTCTTAACTAAATTTGCCTCTACAACGAGTCATTGAAACGCAAACAGTTAGCCACCAGGGCCTATCTAGGAAAGGAAAAATTATTTCAGTCTGAAATATGAGTGAATTATTCTACGACAGATCATAAGGAAAATGAGAAAAAAAATAAGAAATTAGAGGGTTCTTCCAAAATAACGTATCCATGATTTGGCTTTACCACTTCAAGTGAACTTTGAGACCGTCAGATATTCAAATGCGAGTGAAAAAAATTTAAAAACTAAGTCCATAGCAACTCTACAAAAATCAGGCAAAATCTGGAAACCAGCTATTTAGTATATCCAGCAGGAAATATCTGAGACCCTAAAGATATGGGGTAGTAATATCACTCTGCATTTTATTAATACACTGAACTGTTGTGTGTATATGTGTTTGTTGTGTGTTTATGTATACATGAAGAAGAGAGAAATAGAATTTTCAAAAAACTAGCAGACAGAAGTACTCTAAAGACAAGGGGGTATTATAAAGACAGGTTATCACATAGTGTAATTGATAAGGAAAATGAATTTCAAACTTTCAAAACCCATACAGGATGTAAATTATATCATTGGAATTGTTAGGGCAAATTAGATTCTGGATGAATTATTGGTGCTCTGGGGCCTTCATATTCCTTACACAGCTTCATGGCGTAGACGATCAAGATTAGCACTCTGATGCTGTTGTCGCCTAACTAAATGCCTAGTGGGAGTGAGGGACTGGAAAGTATGTCAAGGATATGGATTAATCTCTTAACCCTTTTCACTTGCTAAGTCCTTTATTATAGGTCCGATACGCATGTGCTTTCAAGTCTGTGTGCTGCTGAAAGGTCTCACGCTGCATTTGCAAAAGGTGAAATCCTATACCACCTTGAACATGGAGAATGCATACAGTGGTTCCTCCTAACAAAGCTTAAATTCTCTTCGTAAAATATAGGCTTTCAAAACCCTAAAAAGCAGGTTGGGCAGCTCTGATTCGCTTGTCTTTCTGATGGCAGATGATTTTAACTCAGTTTTCCCCAAGCATCAGTCACGCTGAAATCTCCTTTCCCAGGATTCCCTGGAATCACTTGCAGAAAAGCCACGTGAACTATTGTGATTAACGATATCACCAGATCAATTCCCCAGAGCTTCCTCAGACGTCATTCCCACTTGCCCTCTTGCCATTCTGTACTTCTGCCTTATATGACATCAATTAGATTTTCATGATTATACCTGAAAATGAGGCATAAAAAATATAAAACACCCCACACTTGCCTTCAATTATTTAAGGGTCTCTTTGCATGATTTCGGGAGAGGAAATCTAAACAATGATCTCTGGAAGACCCTGGCTTAAGGAAAGTGAGTTGTCTGTATTGCTTTTATGGCTTTGAAGCTGGGAGTAGTGTGATTATATTGCCTTTGAAGCACTTGAGAGAAAAATTATTTAATGACCTAGGGGTGTAAATACCTAGAATGGAAAAGATGAGTGAGAATGAGTTCCACGTGTTGACAGCGTGCAGTGGAAGGAAAGTCTTTTTCTCGCTGAACAAAGAGAATTAGGTTAAATGCTTGCCGTTCTCACATAGTCCCTGTGAGGTGTGTGTGTGTGTGTGTGTGTGGCCACATCCCCCATTTAAACCTTCTCTCCTAGACAAAAATGCACGTGCCCCCAGGTGCGTATTTTGGATACACAAACCAGAAAATGCAAAGTAAGTAGTATTTTCTGTTTGGGGGCCGGATTTTACTGCTTTAAAACAGGAATTCCCTCTTGATGGGGTTACTTGACTTCAGGGAAAACGGGACTGGGCCAACGGCTGAGGTCTGTGCGTGAAGCTAACCAGGTAACATCTCCTTTTCCTCCTGCCCTCCCCGTCACTAGTTGCCATGTACCGAGAACCATCTTTGCATGACGTCGGAGAAACGGTCCCAAAAGCCGGGGTGACGCCAAGTAAAAGCACAAGCGCATCTGCAATCATGAATGGAGGCAAACCAGTCAACAAAAGTAAGACGACATAGCCAGATCCTCACAGGTGTTGTGACTGACTCGCCCTGAGCACCGTTGAGTGATTTATCCTGGCCACACCCTCCTGTTCCGGGGCCCAGAAGCAACTGGCAGTAAGCAGACGCTTACTTCCCGCTGGCTCGAACTTCTTGGTTGCAAGTGGATAAATCTCAACGTGTTGCGCCCTCACAACAAGAAGACACCTGGATAACCAGCTCAACTCAGACCATGGAATGCCCTACCAGATATGGAATGCCTTTTTAATATCTTTTCTGTGACTGTGACACTTCACGTGAATGACCTACTTCACAAGTCCACTCGATACCTTGCCTGCTGACAGCTACCCATATTCCTTTTTGAGTCCCGTTTCGGCGAATTCCATGTGTTTAAGTTCGATTTTGTAGCACACAGATACTCTTGAGTAATTTCTAGTTAGATGCTGTAAACCTGTGCTATTATGGAGTTCTCTTCTTCCCGTTTTTACAGGGCTGCTGGCTCCACTGTCTGTGACCTTTTGCAGGGATTGTGTTCCTCTCAATCGTAACTTGTAGCGGTTGGCTTAGTTTGGAGAGCGATCAGGGAAACAGAAAGCCTTCTAAACCTATTATGACACATTGCATCTATAAAGATTAAGAGTGTTGTCTCTGGCTCACACTACTGATGAAACACACATATATGCTCTGTCCAGTAGCAGATACTGTGCTCCCGAGGCCACGTGGCTGGGCTGAGAAATGGGGTCAAACGCAGTCATGGGAAGCGCTCTATGATCTGGGTTTGACATCCCCCTTAGTTTCTTTGTGTGTGTGTGTGTTTTATACATATCACAAGCTTACTGGTAATGGTAACATTTGCCTTGCCCAGCGAGCAAGACCCACTGGTTTTTGAGAAAGTGGGTCCAAAGAACTCTGTAGGCCTTGTAGGCCTGATTAAGGTTCATTTTCATCTATGAATCCTCATTATTTGGAAAAAAGGAAAAAAAAAAAATCAATAATTACAACCTACAAGAATTGCACTACCTAAATCCATTTCAGATAGAATCCTTCCTGTTTTTAATGAACCAAACTTAATGCCACCCCTGGTTTGGGCTGCATTCCACGCACACTCAGCAGAGCATGGGCAAGGCGGCTGTTGTGTTCTTTTCGCAGCAGCAATGCAAACGTTAGTTATAAATTAGACTTTAATATTTTTGGTGTTTAACAAGTTTTTAAACTGGACATATTAGGAAAAAAATATTTTTTTTAGCTCAGCATGCTGAGTCAGGTACTGTGTAATTCACCAGTCCATACCTCTGACTCAGCTTCTCGGGCCCCTGTGGCCCAATGGCTGAGTTAGAGGTGCCTTGCCATGATCTCAGAATGCAGTCTGTTGAATTATTCTAGATTAAAAACTAAAGACAAACCAACACGTTCAAACATCAACTTTTCGGTCCATGTGATTTGTTTTTTTTTTTTTTTTGCTGTTCTTTGATTTTGCTTAACTTCCTTTGGAATTTAATACTGCTGA
The DNA here is from genome assembly GCF_059928025.1 of Delphinapterus leucas. Taxonomy (NCBI): domain Eukaryota; kingdom Metazoa; phylum Chordata; class Mammalia; order Artiodactyla; family Monodontidae; genus Delphinapterus; species Delphinapterus leucas. Next base: position 9,802,286 of record NC_143146.1, read on the forward strand.
ATTCTGAGCTTAGGGAAGACAACGACTAAGAAAGTCCATGAATAGTTGACTCCACAGTGAAGAAACCATGCAAAATGTTCAATATTGGATATAAAGAGTTTCAAAATGTTTGATACTAAGCTGTTTGGAAATATATTTGTTAACTCTGTGTATACTTAATAAATTTCAATGTTTTCTCCTCAGAAGAGTTAACTGAGACCAAACTGAACCTCATTTATAGAAAACTATACATGGGATCAATGTACTGGCCTCTTGTTATTATTTCCATGTGGAAGGATGACCCAGTCGCCATTTTCTCCCATCTGCATTGTATTTACTGGGAAATTATTTTGTCACTGCTTTCCTAAGTCTCCATGACAGCCCTTGCCCAGCATTTAAAAATTTTGGCCTGCTTAGCTGATTAAAGATTTACTATCAATTTAACTGTTTATGCTTATTTCATTTTCGTATTGAATTCCACTTTAATAAATAAAATGTTAGCATAACGTTTGAGTAGATTTATTGTCGATAGTGCTAAAGTACAAATACAACAAAATGCTTCTTTTGACCTCTCTTGATTTCTTGTTACGCCACTTTAAAGCCTATTATTTTTAACAGGCTAAGTTAAAATACATTAGATGAATTTCATTAACCAATTGTTTAGGGAAGACATATATTCCATAATATGTGGCAACATGAAATTCCAATTAGATGGACTTACCCTACTGTGCACAGGCACACACACACACACACACACATCAAACAACCCCACCTATATGTTTTTGGTAATCAGCCCTACTTGCTGGTTTCTTTTTCCCCTGTAAGCTTGTTTATTGGTTAAAATTATGACAAGATTTATTTTTGTAAGTGACTGAGATTTCAGTAAATGTGTATCTCTGTTTTGTTTTTTACATGAGTTATCGATAAGGGCATTTATCCCTATGAATGGATGTCAAAATACTTTCTTCTAATATATGTTTAGACGTATTGCAGAGGGGTCCTTGTTATTTGTGATTTAGTTAGATCATTTCCTCTGTGTCTGGTCTGACCTGTTGCATGGAACGAGGACAGCACTGATGAACTGCATGTTGTAGGACCTGTGTATCAAGAACCATTGGTGTGTATTAATCTACATACAAAGAGTTTGTCTGCATTGTACAGTTTCTGTGTTGAATATCATTTGTTGTATTCATAAATACAACATATTGAATAAAATATTTATATGACGGCATATTCAAAAACATTGAACAACTTTATGTAATGAAATGGCATTGCATCACCCACAGATATAGAGAAATGTCATGTAAATAAGTTTGGTAAACTCATTTTCCCCCTTTACCATGCCAAAGAAAATTTTAGCTCTTTGATGATACCTCTCTTGCTATTTTTCCAGGATAAGACTCCACCATTTTCTCCCCTCAAGAATTGTTTGCTGTTTTAAGTAAGTGCAATCTGTCACCTTTGGTGTTCCGTACAGTAAATCTGATGGAATTCATTTGTATTTAGAGACCACCACGTGTTCTGTACCTCCATGTACATGTCGATCTTATCAACTCTTTCCAATATCACATTCCTTTTGCATCCATATCTGGTGTGAGAGGGTTATGTCTACTGATTTGTTATGGTAGCTGTTTCACTCATTCCTCAACAACGCTCTGGAATGTTCATTGTTTTGATATTTCAGGTGACATCATTTTATTTTCCTGTAAGTTTGCTTTCTCTAAAGTACTTTGCTACAACTTTACTTGGAAAAATTATAGAAGAGATGCAAATGGTTCAGCCTATATAAAGAGTAAAATGGAACTGAGCATCATGTCATTACAAATCTTGGAGAATTTAGAGATTCGTGCTCTAAATGTTCCCTTGCCCTGAGTGTTTGGGGTAAGGGCTGGCTTCAAGATGGGCCCACAAGACTCCTGCTGCAGTCTGTCTAATTGTTTGCCTCTTGGAGAGTAAGAAGAGTTTCTTTATCACACCTGGCCAGTTGCTTAATGAATGCCTAAAGCACTACAACAGTCCGCTGTTTTCAGGATGACCAACATCAGATTTGGTTCTTTTTTAAAAAACAAGAAAAAAACTTCTCTCTTTTTAAGTTAGACATGTATCACTTCATTTAAAGTTTTCTCCCTAATATTAGAGTGAGAATTAACATTTGAAGGAGAGACCAGATTGACTAAGAAATCCATTTTAGAAGGAATTGAAAATCATTAAAAATTATTTTCAATGTTATTTCAGAACAAGACTATACCCAGGGCAAGCTTTTGAGCTAAACGCAGGCATATCAAACTCCAGGTGTGAAGAGTATTACTTTGGAGTGAAATACATTTCATAGTGTAGCTCTCTTAGCTTACAAAGTGGCACACAGGGCCTGCTGACTCTCTCGAATACTGAGTAGGGTTTCAAAGGTTTGATAGTGAATCTGCAAACAAAGACTGAGTTATGTTTTTGTTTTTACCTGGTTTTCTCTATCATTTGGTCTAATTCCCACGTTGTGTTTGCATTTGAGGTCGTGGAGGCCATTCCTTCCAATGCGCGGTAGGAAATCTAGATTAGCTCAGAGTCCAGGAAGACAACAGTATATAGTGATTCTCTTAGATCTTAGGACATTAGTAGAATCTTATTAAAAAGTCCTTTATGGAAGAATTCCTTAGTGATGGTTAGCCAAGCAAGCAGGGTTGGTGCCAACACCATCTGCAAACTTGTCGCATCTTTCCCAGTTAACGTTAGTTAATCCCACCATAACTGCCGACCAACTTAAACAAGCCAACAAAATTTGCATATTTTCCCTCCACCTATTACAGGTTTGTTCTTGCCCTGCCTTTTATTTGAAGAGGGAGTTTTAATCTTAGTAATGGAATCAAAAGTCAAAGTACAAAATAACATTTAAGAAGGGTAGAATCTATGTCTTTACATGTAACTATGTTTATTTTATTTTTCTCCAACTTAAACATGTAAATTAAATCACTTCTTAATAGATCTATTGATGTTTCATTGCTAGAGACAAAACCACACATAAAAACACGCACAAGAACTGTTATAGCAGACAGAAAGAGGTAAAAAAAATTTCTGTTTTAAAAGAAAAATATTCATTAGAGTTTAGGTACCATGTGACTTATGCTATAATTCAGCTTTGGTTCAATAATTCATGGCTAAATGAACCACAGAATATAGCTGACTATAATAGATTTTGTCAAAAAATTTGGACAAATCACATTCTGAACTTTATAATAATTTCTCCATATTTAAACTTCTTAAAAAGCATAAATGCTGAGGACATTTTTCTTACATGAAAATATAAAAAGAGCAGCATTCTTGTTGCAGGGATAACAAATATAGAGAATGATAAGAAAAATAAGACACACCTAGGGTAACGTGATGAGACAGGAAACTAAGGGCCGTACCAGTAGAGCAGGATGGCAAACTACTGCTCAGCTGCAAGCCAAATACAGCTTGCAATCTGTTTCTTATGGCCCAGGAGCTCAGAATGAGGTTTTTATTTTTATTTTTTCCATTTTAAAGTATTAAACGTGAACAGACAAGAATCTTCTATAGAGATGTATGTGACCCACAGTCTAAAATATTTACTATCTGGTCCTTTATAGAAAGCAGGGTTCTGCAAGAGGGGAAACTGAAAGTCATTTGTATTATGATGGCTGGATAAGGTAATGAATTCCAATGTTTGTGCATCATCACATAAGGCATCAAAATTGCAACTGAACAATAACAGATTTGTTTGAGGCTTAAAGTGTTTAGATAGAGAAGAGGAAAGAGTACAATCTATCATTTCTTGACTCCTTATGGTCCCCTCATTTTATAAAAACTGATATATCAATTGACATACTTAATAATAGAGATAAAATTTACGTGGTTGCATTCCTTACTCTCAGGATAGAGATGACAATTTTATAAATCTCTTCAAGTATGAGAACACTATTAGTACTATAAAAATCAGCATCAGTTAAATTTTCTCTTAAATAACTTTCAATATCAAATTTTTAAGTAACTCAGCAGATACATATTTTCCTTATCTTTGGTGATCTGACTTAGAAAAGTCCAAGCCACGACTCTAGAATATTTACATCATCAAGTAAAATTTCCAAGCAAAAATTTTCATCTTAAACAATATGGAAATGATTTTGTTACACTATTCTAGGATTTTACAAAATATAAATCACATTTAGAAAAAAAGTGGGGTTTTTATTAGCTCTAAATAATTAAAGGTTGCCTAAACTAATGTGTATAAGTAGACTTAACTGTAAATATGTAAGGGAAGTCCAAATTATTGTACATTTTCATAATGCAATGTGAATTTCATACAGAGCAGAATTTCACCATTAAGAAAATAAACATTTTGTTCTTATTATTGAGTGAATATTTGTAATTTCTATTTCAGCCATTTCTGGATTTTTTTAAAATCCTCTGAGCTTTTGAGAATTTTTATTATAGTATCTCTTCTTCATTTCTTTGCATGTCCCTACTTTTCCAGTAAGTCATGTATCCTTATAAATAAGAATCTTTTAAGAGAAGTGAATGTGTATTTCAGGCCCATCATATATCTAACTATATGTTGTCTTTTTAAAAGGCAAGTTACCATGGAGTAAACTAAAAAAAAAATCGTATTTCTTGTATATGTAACCCTTGCCCAGTTTTTAAAAATGTTCTAGAAACAGAAAATAGATACCCCTGAATAAAAATTCATTTTTGGGGTTAATCCTCAGTAGGCAAATATATACTGACACAGAATATAAGCAACTTATGTCACCATTTATTAAAAATGTCAAATTTTGCATTTTTCATATCTTCCTTAATCTTAAGAGTTTTTTGGAGTGAGTTTAATTTTTTTAAAAGATTTTTTTTTTTGATGTGGACCATTTGTAAAGTGTTTATTGAAGTTGTTACAATATTGCTTCTGTTTTATGTTCTGGTTTTTCTTGTTTGGTTTTGTTTTGTTTTTTGGCCACGAGACGTGGGATCTTAGCTCCCCGACCAGGGATTGAACCTGCACCCCCTGCATTGGAAGGTGAAGTCTTAACCACTGGACCGCCAGGGAAGTCCCTTGTGTGAATTTAAAGTGGGACTAGACAAATGACAAATGACTTAATGGCTAAAACGACCAGTTTTTTGTTTTTTTTTCAAAAGCACTGGTTATGTAGTTTCTGCCTGCCCCCCAGCCCATGTGTGTTTGTATACCACATACCTCATGTCTCCATATGGAAATACTGGCAAAATATGGTCAATGGATTTATGTGAGGATATATCTTCTCCTTAGACTCCAATATGGTCTTTCTTGTATAGGGGTGTGCATTTCTAACAACCGTGTAACTCAGGGTTTCTCAGCTCAGGCACCATTGATACTTGAAGTCAGATAATTCTTTGCTGTGGAAGGTTGTCCTGCACCAGAAGATGTTTGCAGCATCCCTGGCCTCCACCCACTAGATGCCCACAGCACGCCCTCCCACCCCACCCAGTGGGACAATGAAAATTGTCTGTAGACATTGCCAAATGTCTTCTGGGTGGTAAAGTTGCCCTTGTTGAGAACCACTGATGTAAATTAAGGTAGAAAAAAATTTTTCTGGCGTTATTTACATCAGAATTTGCTTAACTCGTCTTTAATGGGTACCCAGATTTCACTGAGGCATTCAGAAATAGAAAAACATACAATGGTCTGTTTGACCTGTCCTAGTGATGATTATATATGGTTCCCTCTGCATTTATATGTTCTAATGGCCTAGAAAAATAAGAATCCAGTTCTCTGCCATGGATTATTAAGGATATTCTGTGCCGAGCCAGATTTCACATGCATTTCCGTTCCATCCATCCCAGCATTCACAGTTTCCACAGCTACAGATTCCATTCCCTGCAATAAAGTACACAGGGGAGTCATTATCATGATCGAAAGTCACCAAGTTAAAATACGTTATTCTAAACCACAGCAGTTCATAATCAAGACCATTTCATTCATCCTCTGCAGATCTTCTTATTCGGTTCTGTAGCCATCTTATCATTATCTTGTTTAGCAGCGATGGGAAATGTGATTTTTCACATAATTAATGGCATCTGCTTGATGCCACCATCTGTGTATCATCTAATAGTGACCATCTAATAGTGACCATCCTGTGTCACTCCAGGTGGCTTCCATGTCATAATTTTGTTTTCCTGTAGAGAGCAAGTTATGTCTGACTTATGAATAAATGCTAAAAACCATAAAGTCCCCTGACATAGAATGAGGTAAGCTGAGGAATCAGCTAGAAGAGGAGCCTTGTGCCACAGGGACGGACAGACAGTGAATGTCTAGCTTAATGACATACACAAGCATTCATCTTTTACCTTCAACTAGAAACAAGGAGAACAAACATAACGTGTCTCCCTTTCCCCTGTAACTTGTTCAAGCAGATGTATTTTATAACCAATTATCAGGATTCAATAACTTGGGAGAGCAGTAGCTATGACACTGCTAAGTCTCCCTCATCCCCGCAACACACACACCCCACTCCTTGCAGCCAACCAATACATCAACCGTCTTTGAATTAGTGGTACCTGGGTCCTGTTTAAAATAATACTCCATTCCCTACACCAGGCTCAAAGTAAAATGGTTGTCAAGACGATTATTTTCTCTTTTCAACATATAACTGCATATGTGTGAGTTGAGGGCGTGGTTACTTTTGTCCGCCAATGCCCACTCCCCTTCTGCGGTGACTTCCTGTGAATAGTGGGTCTTGATTACACGGACGCTCTCCTGTCCAGCTGGCTATGGCAGTACGCGGTGGGTATCATCTGTCTTTATTGCCAGCTGTGACACAGAACAGTTAGGGTAGGTTGATACTGCACCTGTGCAAATGAGACCATCATGTTTGTCGCAGTCCCTGTCATCACAGTCGCAGAATTCTCCCGAAATATACCATTCTTCGGCAGAACAAATGCACTTCCCACAGTGACAAGAACCTGAAATCACAAAGGGCACTACTTGCTGTCACCACTTAACTAAAGGCTTCCGTCTAGAACAGAATATCATCAGTGCAGCGACAACAGACTTCTAATAACCTATCCTCCAAAGGGAAAAGTTTATTGAATAGCCGGTCGCTCAGAGGGGAGCCTGACTTACTTACTGTAATTCGTAAAGGTTATCCAGGAAAGGCTTCATTATGGATCTAGACAGTTGCAATTAGCCTTGAGCAAATGTTCCATGGCCCAGCCTGGTTGAAATGTCAGTGAGAGCAGAATGTGGTTGATTCTTATAGATGGCCTTCCAAAAAAGGTATTCAAAAATAGATGGGTTTTTTTTTCTGAATTGAATCATGCTTTAAAGGTGCTTGTTTTTTAAAGGAATTGAATAGCAAGTTCTAATAAGAGGGGATGCATTTATTAATAAAAGAAATACTAAATTATTGTGCTTACAATTCTGGATTTTTGTTTACATGATTTTCTTAAAATACAGACACGTCTGTATATTGGGTAGCTCTTTTATTTATTTATTTTTTGCGATACGCGGGCCTCTCACTGTTGTGGCCTCTCCCGTTGCAGAGCACAGGCTCCGGACACGCAGGCTCAGCGGCCACGGCTCATGGGCCCAGCCGCTCCGCGGCATGTGGGATCTTCCCGGACCGGGGCACGAACCCGCGTCCCGTGCATCGGCAGGCAGACTCTCAACCACTGCGCCACCAGGGAAGCCCTTGGATAGCTCTTTAAAGTGCTAAAAATACACACATAATAACTCATGTATATTCCACTTATCAGATTTCATTCTCAGGATTTCCTGCCATAATCAAGGATAGCTCTAATCTCCCCAAAATGTTCATCTTTTATGAGGCTCTAGGTCCAACCACCTTTTCCATTACTTTACACATCCCCTCTTTTTATTTAATTAATGTCACTAAAAAATTCCTCTAGTTATTAAAAACATTTTGGTTTGCTGAGAAATAATTTTATTAATTATTTAAATATGTTTAAAAGAAGAGAAAATATATGGATTAAACGGTGTCACAAAGGGAAGAAAGCTCTCACAGTCTAAATGTCTTCATCTGACGGCCTATAAAACCCCACATGGCAAAGTTACGTCTACAACCACAGTAAAGACACCTTTAAAATTTAAAGGAAAACACATAAAAAGGACTTTCCCTTCCTTCTATTTCCTTGGACGGGTTAGTCTTTCCAAACATGTTTTCCTTCTACTAAAAGACGCTATCACTAAATTGTTCTGGTCAAAAATCACCTTAAGAGATTGTGAAGTAGAAAAAAGTACTTTGACCTATCTAACAAAATTCCAGACTCGGTAAGTTCAAAATATAGTCGGAGAGGGGCAGGAATCAATCATTAGTGCCTCTAGGAAGCACAGTGCTTAAAAAATGAGTTAACAAACTGAGTGAGTAAAGTGGCTAGAGAAAAGGATTTCCTCACACCATGGACTCAGGAGAGGAGCTGTATAAGCGTATCTCAAGCGTTAAGCACTATGTGGTATTTCACACCATGGAAATGACTGTCTGCATTTTAGTGGCAAAAATCCCCAACGGCCAAGGTAAACCTTCCACATTCCGTGTCATGTGGAAAGTAAGGGGTCCTAGTCATGTGCTCAGCACTGGGTTTACCTTTGTTAAGTCCTTGCTTAAGCACAGCGTGACTTCATTTAGCCTTGACTTGCTTTCCTGAGGGTCTTGGTTGATTTACATTTTCTTGAGTAAAATCTAGACAACTTGCAGTTCTGGTGAGTGCCTGACAGCCTGATGGTTGCCTAGGAACCAGTGAGCGAGGCCTTCCGGCTCAGTCTGCGAGGAAGGCTGGCTCCCTCTCGGTCTCATTCAGGTACAGTGTTACCTTATTTTAGAAATTTATCCTAGTTTTAAAGATTTCTTTCAAATTTCTAGGCATGGAAGTGTTCACCATTCAACGGCTCATTTAGTAAATGGTTAGCAACATACCTGCAAAAAAAAAAAAAAAACCCAAAACCAAAAAAACAACTTGGGACATTTCATTGACTTTTCATTGAAATTTCCTCAGAAAGCATCATATTTCGTGCTTTATTTCCATGAGTAATTACTGGAAGAATTGGATTGTTTTCAGTTGTTTCTAAAATAGTATTTCCTTTGCATTCCAAAATTATTTCTACAAAGCAGCAGAAGTAAATGACTTTGTCCATGACAGTCACATCTTATGCCTAGGATATTTTTTTTGTATTTTGTCACAATTCATGAAAAGATCTCACATTTCATTTCTAAACTTAACCTCTGGCCTTGGAACTATTTTAATTACTGCTCTTGCTTCTGGAATGCTTAGCTTCAGTCTATAGCAAAGTATTTTCCTAAAACTGGTAAGCTCAGCTAAAGTTAATATGGTATCATGGAGAGACCATTTGACAAATAAATTCCAGTTCCAAAAGTCTACTAGTCACTGAAATACTTAAAGTGAAAAATGGGGACTGATTTTTGTATGTGCTATGAAAAAGTAGCTTTTCTCAGTCAGCGTTTTCCCCAGCTGTGTTGTTCTTTACTGTTTGTGCCTCTCAGAGGTAGGAAGTTCTTCTGCTTGTGAAACTAGGAATAGCATGTAATACTAACACATTGTGATCATTATTAGGACCTCTTATAGCAGCGCCTTGGTTGTAAAGTGCTCTGTTTTCGTCAGTAACTGGGGGTCAAACTGCCCATCTCTAGAAAGGGAAAAACTTAGGCAAAGAATTCTGTCAGTCAGGCACAGGCCACATGACTGCCAAGAGGGCAGCAATTGTTCAGCTCAGCTGGCCGGGCTCCACTCACACCCATGAGACCCAGTCCAGCTATAGGGAGAAGCTGGCTCATCTTGGCAGGATCTCTAGGGCAGTAAGTTCACAACCACAATATCACTGACCCATTTATTGTCTTTCTTAGTATAAGGACCCTAAAGAGTGCTCTGATCTCCCTTCTGTGCTTCTCACAGGCTTCCATTCCTCAGGAATCAGCCACATTTTCTCATTTGTCTTCAGAGCATCCTTAGGACACAAGAAGGGGAAAGAAATGAAATTCTTCTGCCTTCAAAGATGAGAAAATGAAAGTACATCAGTTAACCTAAGATTCCTATCTGATTCAATCTACTCTTGTACCTACCTACCTGTGATGCCTCTCTGAGGGGAAAAAAAAACAACTTTCATATAGTTTCAAAAAATGAGTTGTGTGTCCTACAGATCTGCCCCGACAGCCATATCAGGTGAGGCAACTAGAGCATGGAGTGAAGACTGGTTTTTGAACCATGACTTTCACCCTTTCTCTTTTCCAGAGATGGAGAACGGGTCGGGTGGAGGGGAGGGATAGGTGGTGGAGGTACCGTGGACTTAATCTGGACGATGCATTACTCGAGTATCAATGTAAGAGTGTAAGGGGTCATTGAGCGACATGCAGTTACAATCATTGTCACACAACAGCATCTTTAAGGATATCAGAGTGGATCACCTAGATCTGGGTTGAAGTTATCAGGGTAAGAAGGTTATTGTGTATTCTTGGATCCAAATAAATAAATCCCCAAACAAACAAACAGCCTATAAATTATATCACGTATTCCGCAAAGGTAGCTAAGTTTAGGGGAGACCTGGCTCTGAGATCATCTCTGGTTATTCCCGCAAACAACTGAGTATAAGGGCGAGGCACCTTTGTTAGCTGCCCCATTAACAGAGTCGGACTTTCTTTTTCGTCCATCAAGCCTGACAAAATGCTGCAACCCAACATCCCAGCAGGCAGATTTCACTATTGTACTAACTCTTCCATCTGTTATGAGGGTCACGACAATGTATACCTTGTTTTAAATTTTTCTATGGAGTGATTTATTGTCTTGGCTATAAATTTGTAAAGAAATAAAATGCTATTTCTTCATCGTCTCCTGAGGTGACAGCTTTATTCACAGCTCCTGGGGAGCACACATTTCAGCCTCGTTTTTTTCTGCTGGAAACACTCAGTCGGGTCTAGGCTGCTAAGTGCTGTGCCCTGGGGATCTCAGGCCCACTACTCACACCTGCCCCGTGATGGGAGAAAGAAAAAGACTCGATTCCCTTTGTGAAAATCGGGGTGAGGGGTTTTCATTTACAAATTTGAGGACAAAGTACATGGCATTCTGGCAAGTCCATGAGATGTATCCAGAAATACATGGCCCCAGTTTAAATAACTCAGAAGGGATTTCCTTCTCTGCCACCATGTTGAAGACCCTTAGCCTATGGCCCCAGTTTATATAACTTGGAAGGGATTTCATAGTCCAGCATGGATTCTTCCAGAATAGGAAGAAAAGAAAGGAGCCCACAGCCAGCTGCTGCCAACACTAGGCATGCCAGTATCATCACTGACAGCAATCTCAAAACGTACAGCCTCGAGGCAGGTTTTACATTTCCTTCCGAGTTTAAAACTCTCTACCCGTTGAAGGATAAAAAATAGTTTAGACAAATATGCTGTCAACTCTTCATTGATACATGGATATATTTCCCACCACCCAAAGCAAACAATTTGAAAAGGCATTAACTAGAGAGATTTTCTTGTTCTGTTTCATTTTGAGGAAATGCCTTTGGGCCAATATTTAGTCAACCTATTTTTTTTTTTTACATTTTCTACATTTATGAGGCTAAAAAATGAGTCACTCTCCTATGAATGTAATGACTTTAGTAAGAATGTTTATTTCTTGAAAAGGGACAACTCCTCCTTCGGAATTAAGTTCAGTTTGGGCAATGACAGAGTGCTATTCACTAGTCCAGTGAGCATGGTTTTGTGTTTTCTTCCAGTACCCGCAACTGGACATAACTTAGCCAAGACCTGCTTAGGGACACTGTTAATGATGTGATACTGTGTCTAGTAAACAGACACACACACAATTGCTGGTTTTTAAAATAAATATAAACAAGCACACAAATTTTTTAATATGAATGGGTTTCTTCATTCAGTAGAGTTTATAAGAAAAGCTAATACCCTTATTCTAAGGATAATGCCATTATGGAAAACCAACTAAAAGTACCTAAACTTTGTGATATTGTGTTTGGACCTATGCTCAAAAAAATCCAATTCAGACAAATTAGTCATTCTCAGTACTCTTTTATACCCTCCATTCTGATCTGATAGCATTTTTTTCTTCTTTCCTATTTCATCCTTGAAGGTTAATTCCATCCCTACCTCCTTCCCTGTTTTCTTTATTAATCTCTTCCTCCTCAGTTCCTTCCCTTTGTCTTCCTTTTAACCTCTCTTTCCTCCTTTTTGTTTCTCCCAACAGAGCCTGAACCCAAAACAAAGTGTTTCCAGGAGCTGAGGCCCCCCTGAGAACCAAACTGGTACGAGATTTGTTCGGGACTTGGAATTAGATTGAATTTAACGGGAGAACAAACTGGGTACACAGTGATCGCTTTAAACTCGTTTGAGAGCCACCTGACTGCTGTAACTGCATTAGGTTGAGGGCATGGCCTCCTTGCCTGAACAATGAAAACACGAGCCTCAGATACAGGGTACAGGGTTCCTGGAAACAAAGAACATGGTTTTCTATTGAAATGATCATGCTTGTATCAATTTTCAGCCTTCCTCCCCGCACCCTATGTGGTCACATCATCCATCAGATTTTATCTTTGCAATTGTGTCAAGAAGCCCCCTTCAACCTGACAGCACCAGCCCTGAGAGAGAGGTGAAGCAACAGCCACTGTTTAGGGGCACATCTCCAAGGCACGTCCTGTTTCTGACGGCTCCTCCATTGGTATTAAGAGATTCCCTTTCTTCCCTGTGTCTTCTTCAGAAAGATATTTACCTGCTAATCCTGCCCCAGGGTAGGTGTTTCAAGGTAAGTGCAACTTCAGCTAGAGCCTTGCCCTGTCTGAAAGGGGAGGGGGGGGGGCGCGGGGGGGCATCATCTGTTCTGCAAGGAGGCTAGTGAGCTGAAGAAGAGAGCTGGGAAGCTCCAGGACATCTAGTTCCCTGCAGGGCAGCTCCCGAAAATTTAGTGAGAATCCGTGCACTTCCAGAATCTTCCTAGGTGTTTTCCTAGCCACTAGCAAAGAGGAATGTGACAGGCTCCTAGATGGGCCCATAGGCACTGTGAGACCAGGATTTTAAAGTCTCTTGGAGAATTTATACAGAAGCATCAACATCAAAATAGCTAAAATTCAATCTATTAATTAGTATTCTTTCTCTGCTCAGGAAAAAAAACCCTGCTCTGCCCTTTTGGGGGTGGGGAAGGGGCACTGGTGGGGTGGCTTTTCTTCTAGAATCTGTTTCTGCAGTAAATGATTGAGTTAGTGACTCCTATTCAATCAACTTGAAGATTATAACCACTTCGAAGGTTTAATTTTTTTTCTTTATATTAGGTTACACATGTGTGATTGGAAAATTGGTGATTTTCAGACCAAAGAAAATTATACCAGAACTTTGGAACCCGTGTACTTTTTTTTTTTTTTTTTTTTTTGCGGTACGTGGGCCTCTCACTGTTGCGGCCTCTCCCATTGCGGAGCACAGGCTCCGGACGCGCAGGCTCAGCGGCCATGGCTCACGGGCCCAGCTGCTCCGTGGCATGTGGGATCTTCCCGGACCGGGGCTCGAACCCGTGTCCCCTGCATCGGCAGGCGGACTCTCAACCACTGTGCCACCAGGGAAGCCCAGACCCGAGTACTTTTTCCTTCCCTTTCTATGAAATGAAATATGTAGTCTCCTTTTATAGCCTCACATCCCTAACCTTCCCCTCCTCCACACACACACATCTACATATTTAGCCTCTGAAATTCCCAAAGCCTATTTGTTGGCAGTTTAGGCGCTTGTGATCACTTCTCTGCGGTTCTTGACTGCGCCATTTCGCAGGTGAACCCAACAATTATCCTTTTGCCTTTTTGGCCCATTCAGTGCCCAATCTATCTTGCTGGTTTTCTTCTTTATACAATCATCAATTCTTTTTATTCAGCAGTGATGCTGAACATAGCAAGTGCCCAGGGATCTTTTCACATGAAACCTGTCTCATGCATTTCATTTTCTCAGGCCCTGAACTTCATTTGGCAACTTTTTTTTTTTTAATTTTAAAAATTATTTTATTATCTCTGGCATTTTCATTTATAGTGGCATTTATTTAGATTCACACACGCAGAGGAGGTGTGTGCATGTGAGCTGTAGTCCCTGGAGCTTTAGATAAACCCATTTTTCTATCACGAATTCATTTACAACTAAAGAAAGCAGCACACAGGTATATTTGAGACTCTCCTTTTGATAATAATTTCCATTATCGTTTGAATGGGAGAAATTCCAAGCTTAAAGCCTGGTCCGGGCAGAGGACAGAGGGGTCTGCGTTCAGCAGAGCGCAGTCTGCAGAAGCTGGTTGTACGTGCTGCCGTATAAACCTCATGTCAGAACAGGGATTCTGTCCAAAGCTGCAGCGGACACTCACCCTTCCCCGAGCACAGAACGCCATCTGCCGATTCGCACAGACTCCTGCTCTGTTCCTCCGTCAGGTTACACTTCCGCGGATGCTGGCAGAGCTTCCCGAACCATCCTCGCCCACAAACGCAGCGACCGCAGGAACACGTGCCGTGGCCTGCGAGGCAACCACAGGGTGGGGTGAGAGGAGTAGATGGGCAAAGAGCCAGCTGAGTCACAGTCTTTAGGAAAGAAATATGTAAACCAGAGTATCTCATTTCCTATCAAGCCAACACACTTTCTCCTTACGCACAGTTTGGCGTGTGAGTGTTTAAAAGAACTTCGCAACAGAGTTCTAGCTGAACACAATCCTCTTGAATGTCGCATCAGAGATGGATTCAAGAGAGAAAAGAAAGCTTGAAACAAGTTAAAGTGGATTGTGACCATCCTTTCTTGATACACAATACTTCCCCATTTGCATTTTTATCAGGATGGAGTCTTCAGGCTTTTCCTCACTGTGCACGCCCTGACACCCAGACCAATCTGCAAGGCTAGTCACGTCACCACTGCCTGCGCCATTTATTGATTACTCTCCTATCACTTACAAATAAAAACCAAAGGTTCACCTCCAGACAAATGGCATCTGGTATTATATTACTCTCTGTGTTCCTCTGCTTGCTAATAAGAACAGATATAAGTGTAAGTAATGGTGTCTCCCTATCGCTGTATAGAAGTTAAAAACAGCACGAGGCTTAGACTCATATCTTTTCCTCCCTTTTGTTTCTGTCATTGGCTCCTGGTTTGGGGATGTTTATCTTTGGTGTGTACGCAACATTATATCTGTGACACTTATACACTGGCATATACATCTGACTAGTCTCTGGCCACCAACACTCCATTCAATTGCATCCTCTTCCATGTTAATTTCTCTTTCTTCCCATCAACGCTCTATTCTTTTTCTATACGTGCATTACCTTACAGCCAGATCTCTCCAAAGAGAACAAACAAAACAGCTATTTGTTTGGCAAAATTTTACGAATTACTATGAACAGAGCATTTTTCTAGGCACCAGGGGATGCAAAATCAAATATGATGGGCATGGTGGTCCCTGCCTTACTTGCAGGGACATATCAAATCATCATTCAGACTGCTCAACCCCACTGCATCTTTTGAGACCATTCTGCCTTGACCATTTGCTCTGGCAGGATCTTCAATAGTAAATTTCTTCCATCTGCCTCTTCCTACACTCATTTCTGCACAAGGAGGGATTGGTGGCCAATATTTAATTGTTTGCAATTCATTGTTAAGATTAAAAAACCTAAGTACTCATGATCCAAGTGATATTTCTCTGTAACACGTGACCATCTGGAAGTGAAAGGAAAGCAAATGGGAGGCAAACTTAAAAGACACCTGGATTAACAGACCTATTTCTGCCAGCCTCTTCTTGTCCATATGCTGATTTATTGAACTGCATCTCACCACAGCCCTTTGAGTCAAGCATTATCACCCTTTTACAGTCAGGAAACTAAGGCTCGGAGAGATTAAGTAATTTTTCCTCAACTCACACAACTCAACCATACAGGATCAGAACCTGACTCCAGTTTTCTCTAATTTCAATGTCCCCTCGTTTTCCGCGTCACACTGACTGTATATTTCATTTTGGAAAATAAACAATGACTATCAATCTGAGACATGTAGGAGCCTCTTCTTAATTCCTGTCTTTTCAAACTGCTGCATAGTATGAAGGTATACATTTGACGTTCGTGGGCACTTTCTTCTTAAGAAGTCTCTCCTATATTGGTTTTCATGACATTGGACTTTCCTGACCCTTTCAACCCTCCTCCTTCGTCTACTTATTCCTCTACTTTCTGTCTCACCCGATTAATGTAGGAATCCCCTGATTGTCTATCCTTAATCATCTTCTCTTATCTCTCTACCATCTCTCTCTTGAAAAATTCATCAAATCACAGGAATTCAGATAAGCACAATGATTACAGGGCTCTACCTCCAGCCCCTCCATCTCTCTGAAATTCCTCTCCCGTGATTCCATACTTCGTATTCTACTAGCATCAGAAATTGATACATCGAGACCTGCATGTATAATTTTCTTTCCAAAAGCTACTCTTCTGTATCACCCATCTCTTTTAACAGCCCAACTCTCCTTCTAGCCAACCAGTTCAAAATGATTCAGATCATACTTGACTCTCTCTCACTTCCCTCATCCAAAGAGCTGCCAGATCCTGTTGAAACAACCTCAAAATTTCCACTCCTATCACCACCAGAAACCTTTGAGAAACCTTCTATCACACGTTTCTCCAACATTCTCACTCTCGGCTTCCCGTAACATGACTCTACTCACATCACAGCCTTGAGATCTAGGGCCGCGTGACTCCCTGATGCTTACGGGATGAAGTTCACCTACTTTAACCTTCCGTATGTCTTAGGTTCCTGAAGTAGATTCCCAGCTGCTTCTCCAGCCTTACTTCTTCTCCCCTTCATACACTTCCTGACCCACTTATCTTTCCCGACATAGTTCCGGTGTTTTCCAGACTTCATGACTTTGGTGAGACAGGAATCCATGCCTTCTACTCTACACAACCAGATCCTGCTTAATTTTCAAAACTCAGGGAAAGTGACTACACCTCTGGAAGATTTTTCTAATATGCCCAAGTGGAATTCATCTTCCCCTCCTCTGAATTTCTATACTATCTTATTTTTCACCTCTTGTGTAACATTTCTGTCTTCTACCTCGTAATATGCAGTTATGTATCAGATAGACCCATTACTTGACTGAATTCTCTGATGGTAGGAATCACGTCTGATCCATCACTATAGTCTTCAGAGTGGTGCCAAGCACTGCCTTAGACATAGCAGATCCTCAAAAAACACTTACAGAGTAAGGTTACTTTTCAAGAAAATCCCCTTCTTATTTTTTCCCACAAATCCCAACTGACAACCATAAACTGAATACAGGACATGTTTACAGGTCATCTGGCTAATAAACTGTCCTTCAAAGTCAATGGACTGTTCTTAGATGGCTCTGTTTTATTTCTATGGCCTTAGAGTGGAATGAAGTTAGCAAATCTGTGTAAGAGTTACATACTCGATGAATCGTTATGAAACTGATTCTATCTTGACTTCTCCAATAAAACAAAAGTCCACTTAAAGTGAAACCTACTTAAGAAGTTCAAAACAAGTTATCCAAGTTATCCACCTTTGGAGGCAGATAATGTGTGATACAAAAGGAAGAAGGAGGAGGAGGAGGAAGAGAAAGAGAGCTTTTTAGCATCAATACCAGCCAGCTATGGGCTTTTCAAATGTTTATGCTTCTTACAAGCCCTGGGTTAGTAAGAATTACCATCATTTGACATAATTAGAATAATCTAATCTCTACGGCGGAGAAAGACATTCTGCCTTTGATTTAGGACCTCATTGAGAATGACTAAATGATGCCTCACCACAAGTAATTTTAGAGAGTTAAGTTGGCATCTAGCCCAGACAATGGTCAAAATGCACTGGTATTTAAATGTTTTGCTTTGATATTTACATGACTTCTCTTTACTTAAAAAATGTTTTTTAAAAGCTTTCAATAATATCTTCTTTATAAACTCTAATAATTTAGTCATCCACTCAAGAACTTTTTATTATGTACTAGGCATTTTACTAGCTCTACTCTCATGGGCTTATAGGCTACAAGGGGAGGGAGAAAACAAGTAACAACGAGGAAACAAATACACTTGAGCTATGGAAGAATTAAGGAGGGTGTTGGTAGATTCAGCAGAGAGAACATTATTAACTGGAGTGGCCAGCTCTCTGACACCCAGTGGCTGAGAAAGAGCCAGATAGCTAACGTTCTGGAAAAGCTAGTGAAGATCCTCGGAATAAGAAAGAGCTTCACATGTTATAGGCAGTGAAAAAAAGGCCAATGTATTCGAAGAGTAATGAGTAAGAATGAAAAAATAATAAAGTTGGAGAAATATTTAGGAATGAGAACATAGAAAATTACTTGTTCTTGGTAAGGCGTCTACATTTTATTCCAGGAGGAAGGGGAAATCATAGAAAGGTGTTATGCGAGAGAGGGATGTGTTATAATTTATAGTTTGCAAATTCATTTTGGCAACTGGGTGGGAGAAATTAAGGTGTGTTGGGAGGAAGTGAGGATGGGGAAAGTGAGAGAGTATTGCAGAGTCCAAGTGAAAGGTGATGCAGGCTTCAAGCAGGGTGGTGGCAGTGCAAATGGGGAGAAGTGGCTGGAGATCTACCTTGATGGGGGTACCCATGGAACTTGCTGCTGGATTGTACGTGGCAGGTGAGAGAAAGAAAGGACTAGTTTTCTGACTCAAGAAATCCTGTAAATAACGATGCTACCTAATAGATATGGAAGCTGCAGGAGGGAGAGGTTGAGGGCAGAAAATCAGTTCCATTTTGAACCTTGTGTGTCTGAGATACTCTTAAGACAACCAAGGAGAGGCCAAGTAAGCAGCTGACACAAACATGGCGTTTGAGGACAGGTTGGAGCTAGGTCTGGATGTGTTGGAGTTTCCAAAAGGAGATGGCATTTAAAGCTTTAGAAGTGAATGAGCCCACCTAGGGAGAAATAAGTCTTGAGAAACTCCAATATTTAGGGTAGGGTAGAGGGGAGAAGCCAGACAGACAAGCAGCGTCCTCCAGTCAAGAAGAAGAAAAATGAGATGACTGTGTTGTCTTGTAAGATGACAAGGAGCGTATTCCATAAAGGAGGCCTATTGAGTAGAATGGTCCTGAAAATTGGAGTTTAAAAAAAAAAGACCATAAAGGTCAGAAGAGTAGTTTCAGTCAACTTTTGCCAGACCAACCCTACTAAGTTGTCTCTTAGGCCTATGAGTGGAGCATCCAGGGGTAGCAGAACTGGGAGAATCATCTATATACACCGTTCAGTGAGAACATCTCTGCTTGGTGGTAGAGTCCACAGTGAGATCATCTGTGTATAATAAGTGTATGATAGATCATTCAAGAATGAACCTGTAGAGAGAACCAGCCTAAATGAATCATTTGAAGTCCACTAAATCTGCCTTCATGTAACTTCCCAACTCTTCATACAGGCGAGCAATTTTCCATTCAATTTTCATTTCCATTGCCATTCATCCTCTCCCAGATACTTACCTCCTGGCATCTGGCACTCCCCCCGAGCAACAGAAATTTTTCTTCCTATTCTCTTCCCTTCCCCCACACCAAAATATTCACCAAGAATGCTCTGGATGGGTGTTGTCCAACGTAGTAATCACTAGTCAATGTGACCATTTAAATTTACTAACATTCAGTAAAATTTAAAATTCAGTTTCTCAGTTGCACTAGTCACATTTCAAGTGTTCAACAGCCATATGTGGCCAGTGGCTACTGTATCGAATAAGGCAGATGTGGAACATTCCTATCATCTTTGAAAATTCTATTGAACAGTCATGCTCTAGACAATGACATTTCCAATGAATCCATGGGCTCTGAGACACACTTCCTCAATACACTGCAGTGACGGTTCTCAATTAGGAAACTGACACATGAAGGTATCTAATTGCATCAGATACTACATATTGCCTGCCCAATACTCTTTTCCCCTTGTTAATACTAGGGGAAGCCTCATTATTTTTCAGAGAGGTGATAATAGTTCATTTGGAAAATATTTGATTACTCAGGCTCCTTTTGACCTAGAGGTGCCCCTAGGACTTAGCTCTAATAAGTGAGATATAAGAGAAAATCTCTTGGGTGAGGTTTCCAGGAAAGCTATTGTCTTCCAAAGAAAATGGGACAGACTCAGCTAGCATGTTATCCTTTGCCCTTTGCCCTATTTTCCCTTTCTTCTTTCCTGGAAGATGAGCACAATGGGAGATTTTCAAGGAGCGTGACAACAAAAGTCATACTCGAACGGCAGAGAGGAAATGAAGAGAGAGGGTGTGTGGGACTCTGACAGCTCTCAGGTAGTTACCTCACCATCCATCCATCCCTGAAGTGACAATCTGCAGGCTTGTAGCTGAACACAGTCCTAACTGGTTGTGTGGTGAGGCCATTCAGGATGGCTGCGCCCCTGCTCTCTGTACATCCCCTGCTCGACCAGTCCCTCCTTCACTCACTTGACCATCCAATCCTCTTAATTATAGGCTTAATAAACATACTGTTTATGTACTTGCCCCTTGCCCCAGCCACTGGTTTCCCTGGTAACTGATGAGCCAACCTGACATCAGTTCCCCCCATAAATGGTAACCTCCTCCTCCCTGGAGCAGCTGCCATGTCCTGATGTCTGCCATAAATGGTGCGGTGTCACTCCAGGACCTTTTGCTGCAGACTTGTAAGATCCCCTGCCCGATAAATGACTGATGTCTCTTTGTTCAGTCTCCAGGTTGGGCAACTACAAAGCTTATAGGCCTGCAGGGTGCATCCCAACACCGGTACACTTACAAACTCAGGAAAGAGGGTTGTGATTTTAAGATGTAATTTGGAGACAATCACACTGCTACCCACATTGTCCAGCTAAGAAAGGCGTGGCCTGAGTGAGTGGTCTGAACCTTCCTGAATGTGAGAATTCCAGCAATGCCTGGGAAGGGGGTAGTGGTCACTGCACTCATACTCTCAGGCTGCCTGATCTTCTTCAAATTGCAGCTACAAACCAAAGAACTCCCTGAAGAAATGAAATGTGAACTGATTGTATAATTAATAGGTGGCTCTTCATTATCCCTTCTTGTTTCTTAAACTGTACTCATAGTCTTATTTCAGAAGCAGAGAGGACAAAGCAGAGAAAAGCAATAACCAGTCCACTCCTTAGTCTCATCCTGGGTATGTGGAGTACAGGAGGGAGATCTCTGGTTTAGCTTATATTAGTTCAAAACAATTAAACACACGTGAGCCAACATGTAGATATATTTTCCTTATGAAATCTTAAAATCAAGTACCCTAAAAATGAATACATCTTAGGGACTACCTCTCTGGATGAAGTGTGTTTTTCTTTCAGTAGTGACATCTGATTTTAAAAATCCATGCATTTGTAGGTCACATAAAATTTTTATTGTTAATAGGGATGTTTTGAGAAGATCCACATGTGGTCTATGATCACTGAACATGACTTAACCAGTAAGTAAGTGAGGCATGGTCTTACTTCCTATTGACTTTCTCTTTGCCAGTCACCGTCATGACCCTCATTTTCAGGTTGTAATTTTGGTGTAATCAAAACTGAACTGTTTAAAATTATGTAATTGCTTACATTCACCTTCAGGTACAGCTGCTAATTTATCCCAGCCTCCCAGAATTGGTTTAATCGCTTTCAGCATTTATTGTTAGGAAGGTGTATAAACACCATTGGCTCTTAGGTCTCATGAGCCCGCTGATTCGGTAGGTTTACAGCTATTTTTGGTTTTACTTATTCCTTGTTTGCTAAAGTGCTCAGGGAGTCCCTGCTTTGGAGCCAGGGACCCACATTTTGATCTCTGGCCACACAGTAGATACGTGCTTCTTGTCCGTCCCTCCAGGTGAAAGGTCACAGACACTATGGCTCGGTGTCTGGCAGTGAACTGAGAAAATTACCCATATTAGTGATGTCAATTTTGTTCTCGGAAGCTACACCAGAGGGATGATGTTAATGTGTTTCACACACTCCTAGTAGTGAGATTCGTTCCCCACTGGCTGCCACATGATGGGGAGACCAAATGCTTTGAACAAAGTAGCTGCCGTTCCTTCCTCAAGGCACAGAACTGCTGATTCGTATGATGCCAAC
Organism: Delphinapterus leucas; assembly: GCF_059928025.1. Classification (NCBI taxonomy): domain Eukaryota; kingdom Metazoa; phylum Chordata; class Mammalia; order Artiodactyla; family Monodontidae; genus Delphinapterus; species Delphinapterus leucas. The sequence continues at coordinate 9,824,321 of NC_143146.1, forward strand.
TTCCTTCCAAAACATTCTGTAGCTGGTGAATCAAGAAATCTAAAACAGATGGAATTTTTTGTCCTGTTTTGGAGATGGACACTTCAACGAACTCCGTATCACACAGATGCTGAGGCTTCTGTGGCTTAGAAGTCTTATGCCCCATAGGAGCCCAAAATCTCTTCTAACTATTCCTTAAGCATAGCTTCCAGAAAACCCGCAAGGGACATGGCTGGTGGCAGAGTCACAGCACTCATAGAAGCCAAAAACCATGGCATTCCCATAAGACATTCATAGTTCATTCACAATCTCTCCCATCTAGCTGCAACTTATCGATCATAGGTCACATTACCATGAGCAATGTTGCCTGGTAACATTGGCATCTACCATCTTCATCTGTTTCCAGGGAGCTGGAGTGGGGGGGTTAACAGAGGGTCAGAGTCTCTCGCAGCAAGGTAAAGGGTTTTGTTAGCCTGTTGTCCATATTATTTCTAATACTGTCTCCAATACATCCAAGTTTTTCCATCTTTACCGTCCCCCATCTAGCTAAACCACCTTCATCTCTCACCACTCATCTCCTAAATCCACGTTCACCCACCAACCCCACAAATACACACTCCTCCCAGCAATCCAAACTTCACCTGGCAGCCAGAGGTACTTTTTAAACAGAGTGATAACGCTATTGTCTTGTGTAAACTCCTCGTATGGCTTCCGATCATCGCTTGAGTAAAGCCCCAAATCATTAACACGGTTTACAAAATCTGTCATACCCTGCTCCCCTTTGCATTCTCATCTCCTATCACACAGGGTTTCTCTCCAGTTCTCAAAAACCCCTTGAACATGTCACCCTCCCTTCCCGCATATGCCTCGGCACACTGTTCTGTGACTCCCGGGTCGCACCCACCTCTCCCCACCTGGCTACGTTCTATGCATTCAGCTACCAAGTATGGTGGTCATGATGCTTAGCTGATTAATACGTGTCAAGCACATGTCATGCATCATATCGTCTTTACCAGATGTGAAGGCATTAGCGAAGCCTTCTGTAGCCTCCAGTCTACGTCAAAGCCCCTATCATGTATGTTTCCATTGAACTAGTGCTTCTTCTTTCAGACCATCCACCTCATTACCCTTCCTTTCTCAATGTTACCCTTCAAGCATAATCATCAACTCCAGTAGATTCACCACTGAATCTCCAGGGCTGGCAAACAGTTTTTGAGCTGTTTGAGCTGGAGCTCAACAAATATTTCTTGAATTAAAGAAAAAAATAAACGATTACCTCAGTTTCAACCATGCAGAATGTGGAGGAATTTCCACATTGGAAATATTTAATTCAAATTTGAAGAGTATGAAGCCAGGAGGGAATGATGCTAAGAAATCATCTTGGCAGACACGGACCTCAAGATAAAAGAGGAAGAAAGAAGTGGAGATTACTCGAGGACAGTAAACAGTGAGCAGAAAAGACATGCAAAGGCCATTTCTAGGGAAGTGCTAAGATTTATTGGTAAGCTCTGAGAGATGAGTAAGAAAAAAAGATCAAGTGGTTATGAGAGAAGTGAGAGAAGAAACAGGGAGAAGGTGTTTCTGAGGCCCAGGAGACCATGTCAAGGGGGATTCTGAGTAGAGTAACCACAGCTCTACGCTGAAAAGCGGTCACGTAGAATGAGACCTGAATGGCACCCCGGATTTGGGCAACTAAGAATTACGAAAAACCCCAGGGAGTCAGTTATACAGAATGGTGGGAGACAGAGCAAGTTTCTATGGGTTGAAGATTGAACCAAGAGGAATGCAGACATACATGTCAGAGGTAAAGGCATCAAGGAGATCAAAAATATTTAAGGACATGCTTGTGTTTGAGGGGCAGTGCTGGCCTTTACACGGAGTAAGTATGCAATGCGTTATTTGCTGATTTAATTATTACATGATAGGATATTATTAAATAAGAAGAGATGTTCTTATGATAATGGATATTTTTAGATAGACTGAGAAATATAGAAACTTTGGCGATGCATGCTCTTATTCAAGCCCTAACGGCCAGTGTCTTCTTACCTGTGCTCCTCCCTGCTTGCAAACCCATGAGAAGCTTCTCCATGGAAGGTGCCCTGCTGAGTAAGAGCCACTAAAAATACTTCTGAGATGCATATGGCCACTTTGATTTGGTAGCTCAGTGGCAAGTGTGAGGATAGAAACTGCACCATGCAAAAACAACAGACAGGAGAATTCATCTATGCCGTCCAAAATTGAAGACAAGACAGTCACAGTTCTGAATAAACTGTGGTTACAAAAGGAATAACCAAGCAAACGTGGAGCTCTGTTCTGTGTCGCATAGAGTTTACTGGAATCCACAGCATAAAATTCCACCTGAGAGGTTATGTCTATCATTTTCTCTATAGGTATATAACACTAATGATAATAATATCTAATGTATATACATATGACACATGTGCTAAGTACTTTATACACATTAACTCACTTAATCTCACAATAACCCTACAAGAGACATATATTATAATCATCTTTTATAGGTGAGAAATGGGGGTTATGTAAATTGCCTCAGGTCATATGGGGAGTAAGTGGCAGAACCAAGGTTGGAACCAAGAAAGCCTCATGTCTGTAGTCTTAACTACTGTACTATATTGCCACTTACATTTCTAAATAGTTAAGTACATTTACATAAATGTTTGTGAAAGGAACCTGTGATCCCCTTATCAGCAGGTTTACTATGTCATATACTTTAACACTGAAATTATTTACGTTCAAACTTGTTAATTAATGGCATGTTTCTTGTAATTTCTGTCCAGAGAGCAGCTGAGACATAAATGAAATTCAAGGCTATAATAGCCAAGGCTCAAATAATTCCTTCCATAAAGCAGTGCTCAGAAAATAGAGGAATTAAAAATCACAGTACCTTGAGTACTGGAGGCCAAGTGCAAAACTCACGCGGGAGGTGATGTTTCCCGTGAGAACATGAATTACAGTTGATCTTCACTATTCGAAGATTTCATATTTGATAACTTGCCTACTCGCTAAAATTTATTTGTATCCCTGAAATCAACACTCGAGAAGCTTTCCAGGTCATTTGAGAACACGGGCCGAATGGTGAAAAAATTGAGTTGCCTGAGGTTCACATTCCCAGCAAAGATCAAAGAAGGTCACACTCTGCCTTCTTTGTTCAGCTCTTACACTGTAAACAAGTGTCCTTTTCCCAATATACTTGGTGCTGTACATTTTGCATTTTTGTGCTTTTTGTTGGTGATTTCAATGTTTTTAGATGGCTCCCAAGTACAGTGCTGAAGTGCTATCCAGTGTCCCTAAGTGCAAAAAAGGCTGCGATATGCCTTACGGAGAAAATCCGTGAGCCAAATAATCTTCATTCAGGCGTGAGTTATAGGGTTGTTGGCCGAGTTCAATGTTAATAAATCAACTACATATGACACAATATGTCTTTACATAGACACACACATAAAACAAGGTTATGTATTGACTGGTTGATAAAAATGCTGCAAACAGAGGCAGGAACCTAGCTAGTCCCGTATTTCCCTCAGGAGCAGTGAGTCAGTATTTGCCAAATCCCTGTTCAAGACAACTTTATAGACCGCAGCCACCACGAATACCAAGACTAGACTTATCTTGTTGAGGAACACCAACAGAGCATCAGTGTGGACTGTAAACTATGTGCAGCTTTTCTAGCTACATGTCACTTCAGATACACATGAGCTGACCACTGATGGGGACATCTCTCTCCCTCTCCTTCCTGGAACTATCCCCCTCCAAGCAATAGGACTGACCATCAGAGTAAAGAGTCACAAAAAAACTACACACTGAAATGTGTACAGATGTGTGCATAGGCCCTAGTGCAGAACCTGTGGCAGAATTTAAGGCTCCAGACTGTCAACTGGGCTGCAGAGCTCAGATGAAGCAGGAGAAGGTAAGTGAAGCCAATCGCTGTTACCTACAGACAACCTTTTAAATTATTGGTATTGGACTTCGCTGGTGGCGCAGTGGTAAGAATCTACCTGCCAATGCAGGGGACATGGGTTCAAGCCCTGGTCCGGGAAGATTCCACATGCCACAGAGCAGCTAAACCCGTGTGCCGCAACTACTGAGCCCACGCTCTAGAGCCCGCGAGCCACAACTACTGAGCCCACGTGCCACAACTACTGAAGCCCACGTGCCTAGAGCCAAGGCTCTGCAACAAAGAGAAGCCACCGCAATGAGAAGTCCATGCACCGCATCGAAGAGTAGCCCCCGCTCGCCACAACTAGGGAAAGCCCGTGCGCAGAAACGAAGACCGAATGCAGCCAAAAAAAAAAAGAAAGAAATTACTGGTATTATCTTAACCCTAAATCTCTCAAGGACATTATCTGAATGTCAAAGTGAAATTTAAGAATAACAACACAAAATATTTTCAAGAAAAATTTCCAAGGTGTGTTTCCTTTACCTACTTGAAAAATGTTCCAAGATCTTTCGGTCAGTAAAATGTCTTTAATGCAATCTAAAATACGAAATTAAAATGCATAGGTGATTTCCTAGAGCTGGTTGCTAAAATTTAAGAAGAAACACCAAGAGAATCCATCCAATTATAGAGATCAAAGATGCTTTGCTTATCTGATTACTATTGTACTAATATTTGTTGGCTGCTAGCTGACACAGGAGAAGCAGCAAAGTTTTTCCCAACTTTGAAAACACGTTTGTGCTCTGATAAATATGTTCCAATATCATCTATATTTGGGAAGATCAACCATCTAAGAATTAATCTCTAAATGTGTAAGCAAGGATCTCCCAAATCGTAGCCAAGGCTCTACCAGGAGGATAAGATATATTAGCCTGTCTCCAGCTACTGCCTAGTCTACTGTGCCACATCCTGTATCCAATCAAAGAGAGGATGGATTGTCGGTAGCAAAATCTAGCCAGTGGTAAAGAATGAGAATCTGCACTATCCAGAGAGGATAGACCACCCGGTGTGAGAGCTGCGGTCCTTCTGCACGTGTATTCTGGCAGCTGCAGGGGTCCACCAGCAACGTCATCCTTTCTGTTATGATGACTTTCACTCGGCATGCCCTGGATTCTCTGCCCCGAGGTTTTCTCCAACTGCAGAAGCCTGCTCTGATCCTGTACCTGTGAGGCATGCTGGATGTGGCCTGGCAGTTAACGTCTCCTAGAAGCAATCCTCAACCAATGACTGATGATATAAGAATTGTGTGTTTTACTCGGGCTCCTAGAGTTCCATCCTCTGTGCTGGGATGAAGCTCCAGTTGACCACAGCAGTAACTGGGTTGACAGCACAGTCTTAATCGGCTGCCCCTCCTCCATGCCACACTTTCCCACTCTCCTACCAGAAACTCCTTCCCCTTTCCAAGGACTTGCATCCAAATCCTTATCTCAGATTCTTACTTCTCATAGAGTTTCTCTACAAAAAAAAATTCTAGTCTCTGGGGCAATTATATTTCTGATTGTATTTCAAGTAATTGGTGTTCTGGTTTGTACACTGGTCTTTTACTAGTTTGGCTAATGGGGGTCAGGTCCCTCTGGGACACAGAGGACTCTGGGCAGATGGACAAATCCAGAGTGTAGACACACGGAGTCAAGAATTAGTCTAAAAAATTATCACTTTGTGAGATGCTTTCTCACTTACCTAGTAAACATTTGATCTCTTCTAACAAGCAGATATATAGATTTGCTTTCATCTTTGGTTCCCTCCCCAAAGATAGAGAGAAAGAGAGATTCGCTGGGGGAAGGGGGGACTGGTCATTTAATGGGTATGTAGATATGACAGGTTTGTAAAATGTCAAGAAATTAACAACAACAATAAAAACGACTATAATCTGTTTAGATATGTCTGATAACTAACACGAGTGAAAAGAGACTCTAAACTAAAAATAATATTGACATAAAGTCAAAACAGTGGGATATCACTCTGGGGGAAATTGTGGTTTAGAGAGAGATCTGTGAACTGAACTCCACAGCTCCAACCCTGAGTCTGGCACTTTTCAGTTATGGGACATTAACACCTCAAACCTCATTCACTTTTCCATTTGTGAAATGAGAAAAGCAGGAACTATCTCTGAGGATGTCTATCACGGGAACTGCGAGAGATAAACCACCCGGCCCAACAGTTATTAAAAAGGGCCTTTTCCCTTGGCTCACAGAGAAAGAAAAGAAGAAAATATTTTTGATCAAATTCCAAGTGTTTTATAGTTGGTTAGAGAGAGAGTAGCTAGATAGATATACATAGAGGTCAGAGAGATGATAGAGATGGGTGGTGTGCCAGCCTTCCATCACTTGTACGTACATGTGCGGGCTTTTCCCCCAATAATAGTGCCCAACTGCATTATGATAATTATCTTAAAGAGATATAGTTATATTCTTTTAGTGTGATTCCACGCCCAGTTCACCTCAATTGTCCTGGAAACCTGGAAGGAACCGCAATCGGCACGCACCCTCTCTACAATATGGAGCTTTGCAAGACTGAACCCCCTTTCAGTTCCCTGGTGACCCCCTTTCCCTCCCCTGGATGAAGCTCAGGTGGACACTGGCAACGTTCTACCGCTGGGACTCTCCTTTCTGCTGTGTTAAGCTTCGTGACAACCCTCATCTACCTCATTCTTCCTTTGCACTGTTTATTACTTCAGTAAGTTTGTTTTGGGGTCTCAGAGCCATCATGGAAACTGAGTGTGTATCTCTTGTGATTGTGTAATTAACTTGGAATATAGTCTTACTGCTTTATTTTCCAAGTCTCAGGTGATACTTACTTCCCCAATCCGTTTTTATCAGTAATCAAAACTGTAAACTGGTTGAAGCAAACCCTTTCACTGTCTTCAGAGGACTTGGTTTAGTCTCCACCATCTTTTATCAATAGCATGCTTTATCCTGTCACATACATACACGTGGATTAAATCAAGAGTCCAAGGTCCTTACCAACCTAACAGTATACTGCTTTTAGGTCTAATTGTGTATTGCTTTTTGTTTATCTTCTTTGTAACAGAATTTTTTTTAAAAAAGAAGAAGTAGGATAAGAAAGGCAGGTGAAGCAGGCTGCACGTAGGGAGCAGAGGGCTGTGAGAATTGCTCACCTCCACAGACCACGCCGTCCAAGTCTTCGCAGCGGCGATCGTCACACTCACACGTCTTGCCATATACCCTGCTGCCTCCCGGTGGGTAGCAAGTGCATTCGCCACACTCACACTTACCTGCAAAACACAAAGGCAGAGTGCACTCAGTAGGAGGCTCACAGAATCAGGAAGGCTTTGAAAGGAAGCAAGCATCCTATTAGACTTCCTGGATCAGTTCTAGTCTGTGGCTGATAATAGCTCAGCAAATACCTTTTCCTACCTCCCTAAGGTTAAGCTGAAGGTCAAGCACAAATGCCAAGGAGGTCGGTGGGAGCTGAAGTGACAACTCCTGGCTCATGTCGTTCCCATCTTCTACTTTCCACTTTCTGTTTCATTCATTTTTTTGTTTGTTTCATTCATTTTTGAAGAATAATCCAACTATTAAACTCTCTGGGTATTTCATACTCCACTTATGATGAGGCCATTTAACATAACTGAGTCAATTTTATATATTTTGACATAATTTGCCATAATGTGGTCATTTAAAAAAATATTTTTAGTGTGGGTCTGTCTGCCACATCAGAAAAAAAATGTTCATAGGTACATTTCAAACTGATATTTTAGTGATGATTTGGCATCAATTTTTGAGTTCATAGAAGTCATTTCAACATGGAACACATGTCCGAGTGCATGTCCTAAATATCTTATTATCCTTGACTTAAAGTTGAAAAGTATAAACATGTTTTGGAATGAGTTTGGTTCATAGTTTGGGGATTTCTTAACTATTTATCTTTATGTTTATAAACAGTTAAGTCTTTATCTTTATGTCTTTTGTTATTTGTTATTATTTCTGGAGCTGTAACTATGCCTCAAACACTATAATTCCTTCAATTCTGTCATTTTGTTTTCATAATACCACACATTGACTAGCATTATCACTATCATTTTACTAAACAGGAAATGGAGACATACTGAAGCCAAGTTACTTTCCCTGGTGAACCAGTTCTTAAGGGACAGATTCAAAATTTATATCCATTCTCATTACACTTAAAGTTTGTGCATCTAAACATTAAGCCATATTGTATCTTAATATACTCATAATGCAGCACCAGAAAGTACATTTCTTTTTTCTGAGGAATTGGTACTGGTTTGCCAGAAATTCAGCTGAGTGACTACTCCGAGACATCTGTTACTCTCTGTCATTATCCCAACCATCATAATTACACACCCACTGAAATGATCATAAGATACTTCAGGGCTGACCCTGCAATGTTGTTAGTCATTCTGTTGCTGCATTTGTATCTCGTTAAAGAAATTCTGAGCTGGGATATGATGGAAGAAAGAAAAACTAGTATTTAGAATCATATAATTTCAGAGTTGTAATTAAAGATAATCTAATGCAGTGACTCATAATCTTTTGTGGCAGAAATGGTGGGGTTATGATCCATTTGAGAATCCAGTGAAAGATATGGCGATAGATAATGTTGTTCTGGCCATGCTTCAACCCATCTCTCCTCCAACTTGGAGGCAGTGCCAAGTTCAGCAGGAGTCAGAGCCCCTCCTCTTTCCCCAATGATACCCCTCTTCCTATGGACCGGCAGACAGAACAGAGACACGCCAGATGCTCTTGGCCGGGGCTTGGATTCATGAGGGTGAAAGCAAGGCACAGGGCTGTGGCAGAATGCCAAGTGTAACAGCATAGCAGTGAGCATCCAGGGGTAGTAGAGCTCGGCACACAGAGGCTGAAGTTTAAACGTGATGGCTGCAGGGGCTGGTTCTCGGCAGTGCCTTGCTTCGCTGGGGTGCTGCGTGAGCTGATTGTCCAAGCTTGTGTTCTGAGCCTAAACTCTTCTAATAAAATGATTTTTCATCCCAGTTAATGACCTTGGTTTCTGTTGTACGCAATCAAGAACTCTGACTGGTGGGGCTTCCCTGGTGGCGCTGTGGTTGAGAGTCCACCTGCCGATGCAGGGGACACAGGTTCGTGCCCTGGTCCGGGAGGATCCCGCGTGCCGTGGAGCGGCTGGGCCCGTGAGCCATGGCCGCTGGGCCTGCGTGTCCAGAGCCTGTGCTCCGCAACGGGAGAGGCCACAACAGTGAGAGGCCCACGTACCACAAAAAAAAAAAAAGAAAGAACTCTGACTGGTAGACCCCAGATCTCTCCCTGAAAAAATATACCAGCAAGTGTTTATTTGCTATAAAATGTCAGGAGGATCCATGACTTTCTGCAGTTTATTTAATAGATGAGGAAACTCAAGTATGCTAAGGCTAAATGACGTGCTTAAGGCCAGCAAAGTAGACATCAGCAGTATTGGTCCTAGAACCCAGATTTTCTGAGCCCCGGTTAATCTCCTGCTGTGCATAAACACACTGGTTCTCTCATAGGTAGATGTGTGAAGGACAACAATGATCCAGATTGTGGAGAGAGGCAAAATATAGGACGGTCAGCAGTGTGGCCCTGTATGGTTAACTAGTCCATGGTGGACAGATGTGGGAAACTTCACCCACATCATTCCTGACAGGTAATCCACTCCCAGTTACCAAGAAAACAACACTTTTTAAGTTTGAGGGCATATGTATTTATGCTGACCATTTTATTAGCATTCTGAGGCATACAGGAAGTTTCCTGAATATGTATTATTGGCTTCTTTGAAAAGGATGAACTAACTACTGGCATATGTGTTTAAATATCTCCATTTCACTGTTTTCATTCTGGATAGGGTCTTCTATTTCTCCCAATCTCCCAATTTATCCGCCCCCCGCCTTTTATACAGTTGGATAGTAAAGTGTTAATATATGGTCCTAGGTACCTTTTTTTCCTGATAGATTGTAATTCAAGCATCTGTTTAAAATATCAGACAATAATTTACCATTTTGCAATTCATTTTTTAGGCCGTGTGTCTGTTGGTGTTTTAAAAATATGTTAAGGCAAATATTAGCTGAATTAACTTTATGTATGTAGCTCTAATTTAGTTTTTAGGATACAGAAGATTCTGATGGGATGGCAAAGCATTAAGAAAGGCTAATCTGTCACACACAGAAAGGTAAAGAAGAGTAAATTCTTCATGCGGTCCACATTTTAAAGGGCATTATTTTGCTGTCTCAGTTCACAACTTCACTCCATTCACTACCAGGACATAGACCTGCCAGGTGAACTTCCACTCATCCTTTAAGATCCAAAGTAAATTCCACCAAATCCATGACACTTGCACCCTCCTAATCACTCATCTTCACAAAAACATCAGAATTAACTGCACTTCTCATGTGTCCTCATAATGTTTAAACCAATATTTATTGAACAGATGCACTAAATAATAATCACATGTAAACAGTTTGGTAATATTGACACAAAGCGTGAGCTTTAATGGAAGAACTTGAATTTAGAATAAGACGTTTCTCCCTGGAATGCAAAGGCATTTCCAATCACCTGAATACCTTCATTTGTATTTTCCACAGTTATATCAATGAAATACGTTCCACAGCAAATTCATCACCTTTATTCACAAACTTACTCCTCTTCCTGGATTCTTTTATCCCGGAGAAGGTCGCTATTCATTTAATCTGTCACTGAGTGTTGAAAAAACTTGATGACATACTTGATGCCTTCCTTCTTCTAATTAACCATTCTTCTCCTTTCAATTTCAAATTTCATAAAATCTACTTTCTTAAAACATAGCTATGATGATGGAACTCCCCTTCCCGTGATGGTCCCACATGACCTTTAAGGCAGAGATCAAATTTCTCAACAGGGCTTTCTACACGAGATCCAACTCACCTTCCTAAGCTTATACCCAACAATCACAGTGCACTCATGTTCAGAGACTTTGTTTTTGTGCTCCATTTCTTCTCTCTGCCATGCACTCTACAACTTTCTCTATAAAATTCAACCTAGTGTTCAACAGCCAGCTTAAATCTGAAATCCTCTATAAACCCTTCCTTGCCATCCCTGTTTGGTCACCTGGAGGATCTGTTCCTTCTCTCTGATCCCACAGTACTTGGTTCACACCATTAGTAGATCAGTGAATGCACACTTTATACTAAATAAATACATGCCAGAACCCTACCATAAACAGTGATCTATTTATGGTCCAGGCTGATTTGTAACCTGTTAGCAGCCAGCAAAGTTCTCTGTTGAGGTAGTAGCAAACACAAGCCTCAGAATGGGAGAAAATATTTGCAAACAAAACAACTGACAAAGGATTAATCTCCAAAATATACAAGCAGCTCATGCAGCTCAATATCAAAAAAACAAACAACCCTATCCAAAAATGGGCAGAAGACCTAAATAGACATTTCTCCAAAGAAGACATACAGATGGCCAACAAATACAATGAAAAGATGCTCAACATTAGTAACCATTAGAGAAATGCAAATCAAAACCGCAATGAGGTATCACCTCACACCGGTCAGAACGGCCATCATCAAAAAATCTACAAATAATAAATGTTGGAGGGGGTGTGGAGAAAAGGGAACCCTCCTGCACTGTTGGTGGGAATGTAAACTGATACAGCCACTATGGAGAACAGTATGGAGGTTCCTTAAAATACTAAAAATAGAACTACCATATGACCCAGCAATCCCACTACTGGGCATATACCCAGAGAAAACCATAATTCAAGAAGATACATTTACCACAATGTTCATTGTGGCACTATTTACAATAGCCAGGACATGGAAGCATCCTAAATGTCCATCGAGAGATGAATGGATAAAGAAGATGTGGCACATATATACAATGGAACATTACTCAGCCATAAAAAGGAACGAAACTGAGTTATTTGTAGTGAGGTGGATGGACCTAGAATCTGTCATACAGAGTGAAGTAAGTCAGAAAGAGAAAAGCAAATACCTTATGCTAACGTGCATATATGGAATTTTGAAAAGCGGTACTGATGAACCTAGTGGCAGGGCAGGAATAAAGACAAAGATGTACAGAACAGACTTGAGGGCACATGGGGGGAAGGGGAAGCTGGCACGAAGTGAGAGAGCAGTAGTGACATACGTACACTACCAAATGTAAAACGGATGGCTAGTGGGAAGCTGCTGCACAGCACAGGGAGATCAGCTCGGTGCTTTGTGAGGACCTAGGGGGGTGGGATAGGGAGGGTGGAAGGAGGTGCAAGAGGGAGGGGATATGGGGACACATGTATACATGTAGCTGATTCACTTTGTTGTGCAGCAGAAACTAACAAAACTTTGTAAAGCATTTATACTCCAATAAAGATGTGAAAATAAAACACTTAAAAAAATAAAAACAAATTCAGAAAGAAAAAATAGAAGAAATTGAGTCTCCTCTCCTTTATTTACTAAATGGTAGTATTTCAATGATTAGTTTAATGTTATGGAGATGTAACTGTGGATTCTCAAATGATTATCAAATTAGTATTCTGATAAGTAAGAATGAAGGATAATGGAAGTTTGCAGGTCTAGCACTAGCAAGTACTCTGTTATATAACAAATTGAGAGGAAAATCTAAAGAAAGATATATTCAAAAATGCAAATAAACCAAGTAATTTTTAAAAAGACAATCCAGGAACAGGATGAAAAGGATGGAAATAACTGTCTGAAAAGAAATTAATTCAGTCAACATCATCAATACCATCCAACCAAAACTTAACTGAAATTTACAGAGTCTGCCCACTCCAGGTAAATTTTAATAAACTTAACCTTTAAGGACATACAAAAAGTTAGTCCAAAGACATACTTTTATAATGGATTGCAATCCCTATGAATTGTATTTAAAGGCTATTATACACTAGCAAAGAAGGGTAATGAAGTAAAGCAGATACGTAGAAGTCCTGATTAAAACAGATTTTACTTAAGCATTTCAAATTTGACACTTCTACAAAATACAGGAAAACTTTAAGTCAGAACATGGACAAAAAGCACAGTTTACAGCTCATCTAGTTTATCCTGAAGATACAAAATTAAGAAAGACATTTAAAAACTTTTAATAGTAGAGGGAATACAGGTAAAGTACATGAGCACACACACCCTATAGGGTTACAGAAGGTTCCTGGAAAAGGTGAATTCGGAATGAGTCTTAAAGTGTTTGTTAAATGTTAATCAGGCAAAGAAGAAAGAAAATAAATTTTAACGTAAGATTCAGTTAAAAGAATGGGCTCTGATTTTAAATAAATCTGGATTTTAATCCTGGCACATCCAATCTTAAATGTGATTCTTTGGAAGACTAAGTTAAACCTCATTTATTACGGCTACAGGATGGGGATAATAATGACACTGATCACGTAAGATTTTGGTTAGGCTAAATATTATCATACATATCAAGTACATAGGACAGGACCTGACACATAGTAAGTGGTCCATAAATAACAGATATTATTATTTCTATTTTTATAATTAAAAAAACATAATGGGAGGCTTGAATTTCACTAACACATAAAATCCGTTCCTTTACTTTCTGATTCTATTTCTCTAAAAAAATAAACCAACTGTATTTCCTGATCCAGAATGAGATTATTTAAGAAGAACACCATATCATCAAATGCACCTGCTAGCCTGGGAACAGAAGGTACGCTCTCTACAACCTTATTTTCTTCCACTTTTTAAAAGGGCAAAACCACACTTGCAGTACATGCTCAATATTTGGAGAGTAATTAGAGGCTCACATAAAACAGAAAAGAGATTAGCACTTTACTAACACAGTCCTCCTTTGCCTAAAATAATAGGTTTACCATAGCAACCTGATTGTACTAGGAAAAGCTCCTGCCAAATGCATCCAAAGTTCCCTTGAAATTTCTATGAGAAAGAATTAAACACTTCAGAACTATAATATTCTGTACCATTTCATCTAAGTACAAATATTTTGTGTGTGAGAATAAAGTAATCTTCCATCAGACATTTGAAAATGAAGAGGCAACTTTCACCTTCCATTTCAAAATGAGCAGTGAGACTTCTTATAATTCAAGCCACACTTTGACATTACATTTGCGGGCCAAGGAAGAGAGGCTCGTAACTTTTTTAAAACATGGATAAATGTCAATCCTTCTGTTTGTGTCTTCTTAGTATACAAGGATTAAAGTAATCAATCACAGACCTTTGTGAGGAAATAAGACATTTAAGCAAATGTTGTACTGATATAGTTTTCTGTTGTTTGCCCTTAGAGTGTCTAAAATTGAAACTGGGACATGGGAGTAGCAGGCTTCACTTTTCTCTAAAGGTTTTCCAAGGTATTGAGCAGAACTTCACAGAGGAATTCTATTAGACCTCTAAGTAAGAGTATCTCGTTATTTCAACCTTAAGATTAGTTTCTATAACAATAACTAAAATTACTCAATTCATTTATTTCTAACAAAAATTTTATAAATTAGGTAGCAATATCATACGTGTTTACCAATATAACTCAGGAACTATGCGATAGACCCAAGGTTAAGAAATCAGAGAAAGAATGAGGTTGGAAATGTGGAGCTTAAGTAATTAATCAATGTGGCCCATCCTGAATGAGTCAATATAAATTAGAATAAGAATCTCATTCTTTGTAGCTGATAAACCCATTGATGGGACAGTGGGCAGTACCTTGCTTCAGAAACAAGGTTTTGGGATTCTGCAAACAAAAATCCTATCACATCCAGGCCTATGCCTGGTATTGAATTATTGATTCCATAGGGCATAAATAAACACATGCAATTGTAATTCACCATGAAAGACTCTATGGGACAAATGTCAAAGATAGAAAAGAGACAACAAATGCTATTCACCAGTGAAAGAGTTGATACAGAGAAACGTTTCTATTGAAAGTTTCTTGAAGATAAACTATATTTGGGAAAAAAAGGGATAAAGTAGAATCAGACCTTAATCACTTTTAAATTCTTGCTGGTTTTGTTACTTTAAAACATTCAAAAGTGTGAGTGAACATATCACTTCCTTCACGCACATTTCAGGAGTGCTAATTAAATTGATTTGAAACAAGCGTGGACTTTCTTCCCACATCAGGGATAATCAGAGAATTTACTTTACAAATTGAACAATGAAATCCATCTAACAATAAATAATACATTTCCATCAACAACAAGCTAATCTTTTAAAATGAAGAAAAAATACACCATAAAGCAATATTTTCTCCTGATAACTTATTTTTTAATTAGTCTTTATTTCTGAATCTACCAATATTAGTTTTCCCAAATCATAAAACATTAGAAAGAACATTGAGCATATATGTAAATGTATACATATATCAGAATATATGAGTATATGTACATTTAAATTTGAAGCTATTGTAACTCCATGTGAGCAACTTATCCTCAAATGGCTCATGTAAAAAAAGTTCTTTGTACTATTCTTAAGTCTTCTAAGATCAAAAGTATCTCAAAATAAAAATATTTTAAATTTTAAAAATATGCAAGTAAAATTCTAAACATAACTTATCTATGCAGCTAAATGTTTTTTAAAAAATAAAATCTTATCAATAATTATGTATACACTTAGCCACATGTTTTACATTCACTTTTGGAAAATATCCTTTAACGTCATATTCAGGATTTAAGCCAATTTTTTTTCAATAAAGCAATGTCAAATATATGCAGAGTCTGGAAATCATGTAGTCAAAAATGTCAGAAGTTCAATAAACTTAAAATTTAAGGCTATAGCGAACTTGCTTTAACTCTGTCGTTTTATAGCACAGTTAACATATTCAGGATTAATAGGTAAGAGTTACAGGGGAACAGAGTTTAATATACTGTAATAAATAACATAATACACATCAGAGTAGTCCATTATGGAATGTGCTGCCATGGTAGGGAGTAAGCTTCCATCACTGAAGGAACTGAAGCCAAGAAGGCCGTCTTTGATAAGAGTTAAGAGTTTGTGCTCTGGATTCAGAAAGACCTAAGATAGAATTTAATATCAACCACTTACATGCTCTATAATCTTAGAAAATAACTAAACCTTTCTATTTTAAAATTTTCAAAATTGGGAATACCTACTTAATAAGTAACTTTAAAGACACAAATATATTTTTTTATGTATTACTGTTTGGATTTCCTAAGTACCACTGTGATATTTGTTTGTGGCACAGTGTTTAAACTTTAAGAAAAAAATAAATAAATGTATAACTTGAAGAGTAAAAGGCTTCCACAAATAGAACCACATATTATAATTTTATATAACTGGAAGTAATACACCATTTTTTCACAGCTAATCTGTTTCTCCCTCAATATGAATGTCTACTTCCTTTTTTGCTCTGCCAACAATGTATTTCAGATAACTTATGGTTTCTGTACTAAGTAATGCTACTTCTTTAAAAGGTATTTTATTCTGACATTATTTTTCAACAAACTCCTATGGCACCTGAAAGTCCTATCTCCGTTTTGTCTCTAGCCTCAGAAATAATTTTTGACTAGCAAAACGTCAATATATAAGTCAAAGCCTCCTAAGGCAGCCTGGATTTAAGTGGCCAAGATCCTAGAGAAAAAGGAACCATAGGGTAGTGAGTTCTACCCAATACACAAATAATCCCCTTCATGCATTTGTCAAGACTGAAACTTTTTAGGGCAAGAGGATAAAGCATTAAGCAGAAAGCAACATCTAGAAGATGAATAAACTAAACAGAGCTTTTGGTTTTCTCATCTGGCTGGAAAGACAGTACTTGGAACTCAGGGACCTTTGAGAAGGAGGGCATTGATAAACATAACATAAACATCCCAGGTTTTCACTTTAGAAATCATTTTAATGCCTGATTGGATTGAGGTTATCTGCCTTTGTACATATGTCTGCCAGACAAAAAGTAAATTATCTCTTCATGGAAGATAACATCATTCACAAATTTCTACCAATTTTATTAAACGATATTTATACCCAATTAAAAAGAGTTATATCAATAGACA
This sequence comes from Delphinapterus leucas, assembly GCF_059928025.1. NCBI lineage: Eukaryota > Metazoa > Chordata > Mammalia > Artiodactyla > Monodontidae > Delphinapterus > Delphinapterus leucas. Next base: position 9,841,191 of record NC_143146.1, read on the forward strand.
AGACAGAATGACTAAAAAGGAAAGAGAAAAATAGACAATACAAAAAGGTCACTTTATTTATGACAGAGGTGACATCACAGTACGGTGGGGAAAGGCTGACTTTTCAATAAGTGGTTCTATCTAGCCTGGACTACTCACTTTTGCTTTTCAGAAATTGCTATCTGTTCTCTTCTCACATATTGTTACACTAAGCTATTGAACTAAATGATCTCTAAAGCGTCGCAGATGTATTCACAGAATTTGATTCATAAATCATCAATTGTAGCTACCGGTCTTGTTTTCTAGTTAAATGTTCCAAATATGTCTGGTCAAGTTGTATAATTTGTTAGACTCTAACAGCAGCTACCAAGGTATTACTTGCAGTATTTTTCTCAAAGACTGTTACTATGCAATGCAAATATAAAAATCATACTAATTTATATAACGTATATCTAAATATTTAAATTATGGCCTTCCATCACGAATAGAAAGTTGCTTGTGGTTCCCTTCAATTCATTTTCTAGAGAAACTAAGACCAACACTTCCTACCATTGGCTATAAAGTAATAGTAGTTAAATACAGAAACTTAATTCAAATAATGGAACTTACTAGGGTCATAAGTGATCCAGACTGATGGAAATACAGATATATTCTCAAAGTATATCCTAATGAATATTGCCTGTAAAGGCAAAAAGACAGTAGTTAAAAGTCATGGAAACAGTTCAGACTGGGGCAAGATGTATGAGAAAAATTGCTTGACCTTCTTTTTCACTATTTCAAGATAATGAAAAACTTAGTCATAGCAGAGACCATAGAGACTTCATGGCTAATCTTAGTTACCTAGAAAAACTGAATGATAACCAAATCGATGAGGGTGCTCTACGTTTCTTGGACACTACCAGATAAGAGGAAACATTTCATTTTGATAAGAGTATCACATGGTAGTGTAGAGATGTAGGAAGAAAGAGAAATATGCCTCCAATTAAGGGAAAGAGGAAAGGAGGAGGGTGCTAAAAGAGAAAGAACTCTCAAATACCTGTGATTATCTGCTTGTATTAGCAACGGAAAAGAAGGTCAGAAAATAAAGGTATTGGAAATGCAGATCTTTCATGCAAACCTTCACATCTCCCTGACTATAGGGAAATGTAGGAGAAATAGTAGTTTGTGTGAAATAAAACCTGATCTTACTTTGGGTCCCTTCATATTATGAGTTAATCTGTGCTTATGTGTCTCTCTTATTCAAATCTTCAATAAAATCAAAGGAGTGAATATAAAATAATAAAAACAAAACAAAACAAAATCACATGTAATTGCTAATGGTCAAAAACATTTATGCCCTTGCTTGAAAAGCAATGTCTTTTTTGAAGGAACAGGAAATTGCAATATCAGCTCTTCAGTGAAATGACTTCTGCTTTCACCTGATGTATCAAAAGAAATAGGCCATTCAATCACTTATAGCAATAATAGTTAACATTGCTACTGCAAAAGCTATTCAGGGAATGAAATGAGGTAATAAAAGAAAACAAAGAAAGCCTATGAGATCAGATGCTTTAAACAATGATAAATTCTACATCACACAAAAAGCAGTGTTGGAGGAACCCTGATTACTCTTGTCTTGAGACATCTTTGGCTTAAATACATCTGATTGCCTGAGAGTCCGAAGGATTGATTGCTTGCCCATGATGTGTTATGTAATGAGAAACTGCATTAATTCCACTGGGAATTTTAATTTGCATATTCCTTTTTTTTTTCTTCTAGCAAATGACAACTGCTGTGTGGGAAGTATAGTTAATAAACATTCTAAACTTATTCTCTTCCAAATCTAAGTTTCTTGTTTATCCTCCACTTAATTTTAAATTTTATTCATTTATTTTTGGTGGGGAGATATGATTTTAAATATGAGTTTTTATTAACTTTCACTTTTTGAAATAGTATTACAAAAGATATATTACAATGAAGTACATAGTATGTAGGCTTTAGCTTCCAGCAATATGAAGAACAAAAAAATATTGGACCTAAAATAAAGTGTCTGTTCCATTGCTGGGCTTATGGGAAGTCATGTAATTCTTCAAGAACTATGAGCTGGGGACTTCCTTGGTGACACAGTGGTTAAGAATCTGCCTGCCAATGCAGGGGACGCAGGTTTGAGCCCTGGTCCGGGAAGATCCCACATGCCGCAGAGCAACTAAGCCTGTGCGCCACAACTACTGAGCCTGTGCTCTAGAGCCCAAGAGCCACAACTACTGAAGCCCACGAGCCTAGAGCCCATGCTCTGCAACAAAAGAAGCCACCACAATGAGAAGCCTGTGCACCACAATGAAGAGTAGCCCCCACTCACCGCAACTAGAGAAAGCCCACGTGCAGCAATGAAGACCCAACGCAGCCAAAAATAGATAAATAAAATAAATTATTAAAAAAAAAAAAAAACTATGAGCTGGAACAAGGGCAATTACCATAAGCCCATATGAAAGAGGCCCTGAGGGTAAAAGCCTACATCAGCACTTCAAGCAATGAAAGTGGAGAAGTTGAATTTGAGACTCCTTGAGTAAACTGGGGACTCTGGAAAGAAGGCTAAAGAGATCCAAGATCAGTAATATCCTGGGAGAATCTAACACAAATCCTCACTGAAGAAAGGTGTCCTGAATTGACACTTCAAGATTTTCTAGCGTTTAGAATAAACCATCTATAAGCTTACAATTGAAGACCAACAAATAGGTACACACAAGGAAACAAACCACCATGAGTGAAAGCCAGCAAAAACAATATTAATTTTAGCTCTGTGCTAAAGACTTGATATTGTCTAGAAGCCTGTCTTGCTATCTTTTTTCTTGAATATATTTTCCATAGTGACTCTAATATCTGTATCTGATAATCCCAATAAATGGGTCATTTATGCATGTATTTCTATTGGTTGTTGTTGTTTCCTTGGTTTTGTTTCTTATTTCTCTGACTGAATGTCAGAAATTGCATATGGAAAGATTACAGAGCCTCTGGATGATAGCCTTTCCCCCAGAAATAGTTCACTTCTTGTAAGCAGATACAGCAATGTGTCTCATCCTGGGGAAATTTTGCCCCCCCAGGGGACATTTGGCAATGTCTGGAGATATTTCTGACTGTAATGATGGGTTGGAGGTGCTGCTGACATCTAGTAAATAACGAACAGAAACACTGCTAAACATCCTACAAAGCACAGGACAGCCCCACAGCAAAGAATTATCCAGCCCAAAATATTAATAGTGCTGCTATTGAGAAACCCTAAGATAAGTGACGGCAGATCACCTTAATCCAAATAAGCTCCCCTGAGGCTGAGTTGCATTTATTCCTTGTTTACCCCTCCCCTTTCCAATAGGTCCAAACACACTGGCATCTGCACTCATGCACACACATACATGTGCACATATAGACACTCACATGAAAATTAGCCCACCCGAGTCTATACTTCCTCCTTTAAGACTGATCATTGTCACCCCCTCTAAGAAGCACTGTCTGCCACTTCCTCAGTCCCCATGTACAACCACCACTGAAGGCTTGATTAGGCATCACTATGATGTTTAAAACAGAACCTTGGCAGCACTCTAGCCTGATACTGATTGATACTGATCAATCTAAACAGATACTGGTTGATCTAAAATATACTCCATGGTGTTGAGTCTGCTTTACAGTTTTTAATCTAGGCTGCTCATTTGCATCTTGTATTCAGTTTTTATGCAAATCGTTAAAACTTTATGCCATTACCTAAGACTCCCACTCACTATATTTTTTAAATGTACTCTCCCATTATCCCCTATTTAAAAAATCACTTCCCTAGTTTCAAATCAAGATTTTTAAATATCAAACACAAAGTCCCTTTTACTTTTAAAATTATGATTTAACTGATTTAAATGTAGTATTATCAAGGCAATACATAATTATAAATCAATGTATGATAAATGTAAATGAAAATAAAATAATACATATAAGGCAGGAAATCCCCTGTTGAACTCAGCTCCAGGGACAATTATTGTTAACATGGTAATGAATTTCCTTCTAGACTTTCATCTACACCTATTTTTACATATATGAGTAAACAAGGCAATATAATTTTATCTCAAGTTATAAGTATTTTAGCTAGGAGCATGTTGTAAAGGATTCATTTTCATTAAGATCGTTCTTCCAGTAGCCCTTTCCATGACCTAAGCTATGGTTGGACTTAATCCCAAAGTATGGTATTATATTTTTTAAAGAGCAGATATATCTGGTACCAGCCCAAACCTCTACTGCACATACTTGAATTCCTCCTGCTGTCAGAATTTCAAGTAGATTAATTTACTTAAAACTTGACTTATTGGGCATTCTCTCTGCGTAGAGACAGAATGCTGATTTAGTCACTTAAAAATCAGTTAGTAGACCATCTGTGGGAGAAGAAATTCATCTTTCTACACTATTCTTTTGAAATTTCTCATGAACTCTTACAAATGAGCTTCTTTGTCATGTGTGCCACCCAAGGGATAAGAAGAGACGGAAAGGTCGGGGGGGGGGGGGAGTCTTTCCTTTGCCCCCTTCACTCAGGGTTGTACTAATGCAGATTATTCAGTTGAGAAGCATTTGTTCTCCGCTTCATAATCTGTGGAGACAATCATTAATATTCAACCACGTGAACAGCATTCTAGGTGTTGTATGGAACACAGAGGGAGAGAGGCTAAAATCTAAGTCAAATAGATGAGTCTATGAAGACTGATGGCCCCAAGGAAGAGAAAGTTACCCTCCAATATGAATTCCAATTTCCACAGAATGGAAACTGACCTCAACATATTTTGTAACTATAAAGAAAACTACTACTGTACTTTGGGCAGGTTTAGCTAACATGTAAGGGGAGTAATACAAAATAAAACAAATCAAAATGAAAGAAAGGGGCCCACAGTAACATGCAGAATGGGGATAAGAATGTATCATAAGATGTTTTTTAAAAAGTTTTATTTTATGTGTGATGGGCAAGTGAGGAGGAAAGTAAAATTATACCTTTGGTGTAATTTGTTTATGGATTTGGTGTATGTGTTAGGCTGTTTACCAGGATCAGTATATCATCAGATCATCAGAGAGGTGGCAGGTTTGATAAAGGCTTAAAACAATGAATTAAATGAAATGTTAACAATAAATAATTTATTTAAAAAGCAAATGATGAATTTTTATGCAACTCGAATTAAAAACTGAAGGTACACTGGGCTAAGCATAATTTTAAAGCTCACTGATTTAATACAACCTAAATGTAGCAATTAAATTCATACTCACATTTTAACCCCCACACACTACATCAGCTTCATTATGTTTAAGGCCACGTCAAGGCACTTTCCTTTGCGCATCTGGGCTAGTTTCCCATCAGAGGTAATACGGGGAATACAGTCTAATCGACTTAATCAACACTATCTGAGCACAGGAGGAACCTGAATATATATCTAAGATGTATTTTACTGACAAAAAAGAAGTAAGTAAGGAGGATGTGAAAATATATTATGTACACGTGGAGCTGCAAAAAATGTTAAACTATTCCCCCAAAACATGTTCAATAAGGGTGAGGGTTAGTTATCCACAAAGGAAAGGAAAATATTGCCCATTATTATAAACAAATCAAAACATGAGTTCAATTTGAAAAGTAGGGTGTTACACTGACACTGATGGCCCTTAAATTCCGCTGTGAATATACATCATATTCTCTGGATATTAAGGTTTCCAACTGCTTATCTTAAGGGCGCTACCAATTATCAACTGCAGCAATTGATGGGAAAAGGTATGGCCACTGTAACAAGAACTGCCAACATCCAGTCAGCTCATGTACCTGAACATGGCATATAGTGGGAGGTTGCGACCATCTGACTTAACAACAGGGAAGCAAATGAATTTTAGACATAATAGTGGATGTTTGTTTCAAACGTAGGCAAAGAGATGATTGAGCAACTAGCATGATAGAAAGGGGACGCAAAAATTGGGTTTACAGATATAGAAATATTAATTAAGAAGCAGAGGAGAAAGTTATAATAACATTGTCATGTTTCCTTCATTATACACCAGGTTGCTCTCAAGTCCGTGGTTTCCCTACATTATGAGTGCTTTAATTACATATGTAGGAAGAGGAAGGGAACTACAACAAGGATCTGCATTTTCTGAGGATGAATTATTAGTGCACTATTTTGACTAAATTTATCTCATCTACCACCTTGTTTCGCTACATTTAAATATGCACGTCTAACAACTGCTTTTTGCAATATGTCCACTCCTCCCATATACGAAAATAGAGAAGATAAACCAAACACCTATTCTATGCCATCAAAGTGGTAATTTTGGCGTGTCCATTTCCTTCTCATGCATTCTATGTGCTCCTGACCATTCTCCCATTTCTTCCCATCTAGTAGTGGATACATTTAATTATAACAAAGCAGTTACAGGGGATAAGACATTCACTGAGACCTTCATTGTCCTTAGGCAATGAATTTGGATTTTCCACACGTTGGTTGGCCTTGGGGTTGGAATTCCCGACAATGTCCTAAGACTACACGTCTGCAAGAAAACAGTCCTACCCTGAGGCAGTTGTGTGGCTACGACCACTCAACGCATTTCCCGGTATTGTACTAAATATTCTCTGTCCATTGTTTGATTTCTTCTCCACCATGACCCCTTGGAAGAAGGTCCTGATTTTGTCCCTGTTTCGCAGATGAGGCCCACGGACTTACAAGGTTTAAGTACTTTACTGGAAGTCACACAGTCGGTGAATAGTAGAGCCAGGATTCAATTCAGTATCTGGCTTACTCACAAATGTATAGTTTAAATCACTGGGTTATACTTATTCTTGATTGGACAAATGCCACAATTAATTAATTAATATTATCAGTTTGCATAAAATGTATTTCTTGCTTTTCAGAATGAAATAAGGGTCATGATGTAACAATTACTCTAAGCAAGGGGAGGTACTGGGAAAGGGTCTAAACGCAAGGGGAGGTACTGGGGAAGGGTCTAACACAAACAGTATCTAGTAACATCAGGCCTGGGGGAAAAAACTTTGTATCATCTGCTTACAAAACACATTTGCAAACCAGTTTGTTCATTTTGAAAACAAACTAAATGTTTCTTCTTAAAGGAAAGAAAATAAGGCACATCTTCTGATGCTATTAGTATATATCTGACAAAATATAAAACCATGGTGTGGGGCATCGATTATATTTACCTTATTGAAAAATCTTTTGGGCATTTGAGGATCTGATGAGAATATTGAGATTCAATGGTACCGTGAACTTAAGAGAGCCATGCATTTTTAGGAAAACAGCCAACTGTGTATCTCAGTCTCTCACTCTCTCTGTCTCTCTCCCTCTCTCTCTCTGTCATTCTGGCTCTCACTACTCCTCAGCCATCTTATACTTTACTGGGAAGAGCAGACAAAGAAACCTACACGTTATAGCACAGTATGCTAAGAATGTGATAAAAGTAGGTGCGGGAACACGGAGATGCAGGCAGCTTCTTAGAAAAAGTAACACGTGAGTGAGGTCTAAAGTTAGCCTAAGTGGATGTGGGAGAGGAAGGGAGTCAGGACTTTCCCTAAAGGTTTAATATGCATTAAGCTTGAAAATTAGAAACTCAAGTTTGAATTTTGGAAAGATTACCTTGACAGCGGTATGGAGAAAACCTGAATCAAAGTACATAAGACACATGATGGAGAAACCAGGTGAGAGGTTCTTAGAGCAATGAGAGATGATGATCTGGGGGAGGGGATGACAGAGGGGTGCAGAGCATCTGACATTTCTTCATTTGACTGAAAAGGAAAATAACTACAGAAGTATAAAATTCCCATAAGAAATATTATCATCCACAGAGCCAATATCTTAAAATATTTTTAAAAATCTATTTCTAATTCAAAAGATAACCCAGCTATTCATGCTTTCGTTTTTTTTCAATCGTTTATTTAGGGACCCTACTTACATTGATTGGTCTTATACTCTAATTGAAAAAGACAGACATACACAAGTAAAAATGTAAATATTTAATATAAATTCTCATGTAAACCAGCCAGCAATACAAGTTGCTGATTTCAGGACTTTACTGGGTACTTCTTCCCCATAAATAATATGAAGACACATCCCTTGTGTTTTGAATGATTTCTTGGGTTCACAACAATTATCTCATTTCAGAGTTCACCATAAAAATATGAATCAGAGAAACAGATGTATTTTCACATGTGAATTTCAATAAAAATTAAAAACCTGTGAACAATGAAAGTGAACAGATGTTCAAAAGCCAACAAGATTCTAAATCTAGAATTATCCATTTCTTGATTCATATGTATACTCCTCTTTATTAAGAGGAAAAATGTGTTAATCATAATTTTAACTATGGCTCTTCTTTTCAATATTTAAAATCTTATGTAGGTGTCTCATATTTGGAGTGTATTAATTTTAAAGTCATCTTATACGTACAGAAAAGTGCCCAAGTCATGAGCCTATGACTCAATGAATTTTCATAAAGTGAACAGACCCATGTAACACACAAATGAAGGCACATAACTTTATCTACACCTCCAGATGTTCCTCTACTATGCCCCTCAACAGCCCCCAAACATAACTACCAGTTTCTACTACTACTATACTAGATCCGTAGTTTTTTGAAAGTTATGTAAATGGAATCACATAGAATACACTCTTTTGTGTCTAGCATTGTTCCTGGGATAAAGATTTAAAACTTATTTTTTCTTAGATTCTTGTTTTCTAGGAATTTTCAAAATTCATTTATTTATTTTTTATTTTTTTGGCGGTACGCGGGCCTCACACCGTTGTGGCCTCTCCCGTTGCAGAGCACAGGCTCCGGACGCACAGGCTCAGCGGCCATGGCTCACGGGCCCAGCCGCTCCGTGGCATGTGGGATCTCCCCGGACCGGGGCACAAAGCCGTGTCCCCTGGATTGGCAGGCGGACTCAACCACTGCGCCACCAGCGAAGCCCTCATTTATTATTTTTAATGGTTAGCCTGAAATTCTTTTGAATATCTAGATAAATAGATATTCATGTCATTGGTGAATAATGATAGTTTTATTTCTTCTTTTTCATTCCTCATGTCTTTTTATAAGTTTCTTCTCTTATGTACTGATTAGGTTCACTAAAACTATGCTAAATAGAAGAGGTACTATCAGGCATCCTTGTCTTGCTTTAAACATTTCACTGTTAAATATATTTTTCATTTTTTTGACTAATCCTCTCTTCTGTTGTGCCCAACTTGCTATTAAATTCACCATCTGAGCTCTCAATATTAGTAACTGTATTCTTATATTGATTCTAAATTTATGTTGAAATTCTACATCTTGCCATCTCTTTTCTTAAACGTAGATCACATATATCTGATATTCCAGTAGCATCTCTAGGTCTGTATTCCAAATGGTCCTAGTTGGTTGTTCCTTGTTTGTTTGTTTTGACACATTTTTATTAAATGCAGGACACTGAAGAAACTCTTGTGTAATACTTCTCCTGAAATCATTTATCTTATTTTCTAGCAGGCAGGCACCAAAATTAGAGGTAGATCTCCCCAGTCCAATCAGGGACTGAGCTGACTTGATTAAGCTGCAGCCTTTGCTAAGTCTGATCTCTCTCTAATTCCCCAACACCTCTGTAGACTCCTGTGATCCATGCTCTCAGTGGGTCCTGAAATTCAGTGTTTGTTTCCCAAGCACCACATGACTCTCTGAAGTTCTAAACAGCTTCTTAGTCACTTTCTTCTTGCCTTCTTAGTCTTTAATCTTTCACTGCTCATGAATGGGTAAACACCTTGGAGAGAAACTAAGGTGGAATATTTGGCTCACTTTTCTGTACCTCCCTTATCTCCAAGATCATGACCCTTCAAGTCCTAGCAGTCTTGGCAGTTTCAACCTTCTATATTTTGTCTCCTTCCCTTTCAGATTCCAGAAAGTTCAAATGTCTCCTCTTCTTGTAACCAAGCCCTCTGCTGGCTTCTCACCCTCTTTCCCTGCATGAGGTAAAAATCAGCAAATGATCTGAGGGGAAAGCATTGCACAGAATAGCAGGTTCACACCTAAATCACTTCTCTATGAGAACTTGGCTTCTCAAGCCCTGGCTGTCTCAACAGCATCCCAATTCCTTCAAATAGTATTATTATTATTTTTTTTGGTATCACTGCAGCTTTTCTTGTTGTCTTTGGCCACTGCATTGGTCTATTAAAACTATTTAATCATAGTGAGAAATAGAACAATTTATTAATTTCTAAAATGTGTTTACAATGAATTTTTGCCACACAAAATTTTATATTTTATTACAAATAAATTATAGGCAAATATTCTTTTTTTTCATCACAGGGGATTCTGAAAATGGAAAATATTAATTTAGGTAACTATTTCTATTACTACTGAATCACTTGTTTAATATTAATTGATTTCTATAATTTTGGCAAATAGAGGCCTCAAAAATTATTCTCATAATCATGTGGCATTTTTTAATATCATTTCCAGAAATTGCCTTCTAATCGTTCAGTGAATAATCAACATCATGCTAACAAAGATATTTCATCACATTTTAGTGACTAAATGAATATAAATTTGGAAAATAAAAATTTATAAGTCCATCACTCAGAGCTTATCACTTTTACATTTTTGGCTTCTTTGTTTCCATTCTTTCTTTATAACAGATTATATACAATATATATAATATCAAACTTGAGGATGTATTTTAAATCTTGCTTATTTCACTTATTATATCACAACCATTGCCCATGTCTTTCATTTATCCTTTGAAAACTTTTTTTTTTTTAGTGTGGCTTTTCATCCTTTTGCATTTAACCATTTAATCCTATTATCACATATTTAAGTTGTCTTCCTTTTTCCCACTATTGGAATAAAATTGCAAAGACTACTTTTATATATGAAATCTTTACACCTTTGGGGGTTTTGCTTAGGTAAATTCTTTGAAATAAAAGTATTAGGTCAGGGATATACATTTTTGAGGCTCTTATAATTCATTGGCAAATTACCCTAAGAAACTTTAAGCTACAGCACGCTACTCATAGTGAATCCTTAAACACTAAATAGCATAAAAACATTCTTCTAATTTGTAAATAATTTGTAAACAAATTCTTTAAATTTCCATTTTAAAGAAACTTTCATATATACATTTTTCATTATTTTTTTTCTTTGGGTAAGTTGTTTAAATACTTTGATGATTTTTTTTGTAGAATTTGTATTTTTCATATAATATTTAGGCTTTTTCATATTAGAAATGATAACATTTTTTTTCCTACTGAACTCCATCTAGGGAAAGTAATTACACCAGTTACCATAACAGTGCTTCATTCACTGAGAAACTCAGTGGAGTGGTAGAAAACACACTAAATTGGTGCCAAACAACAAAAGGCAAGTTATTCTCCAGATGGTGCTTGAAGTTCGCACCGTTGTGCATGTAAGGAAATGGAGGGTTAAAGCCAATGGAAACACCTCAATCTAAAGGACAGCTGAGGACCACACCCAGTAGTTCTGTTCCCCCCACTGAGCACACACTCATTGGCATTAATCATTATTTTCTGCTTTCATTAGGCAGAGAACAGCACTGTATCGCTCGTGCACCAAAATTAGAGACTGCTTCTTGAGTCAGGCTGAAGAGAAGTCCAGTTGGAGGAAGAGAGAAAACTCGAAGATTGAAAGCTAAACACTAGGATTTCCTCTCATTTAATTTTCAAAAAATGAAAAGAAACTATCCCAGCAAATAAAAGACAAGAAATGAAAGATTCACTTATAAAACACATTTACCAAAATTCAATGTTGTTGTTATATATGTGTCCGAAACAACCATTCATCCCTCCTGCATCAGGCAGTCCCAAGGTCCGAGTCATGAGGTGGCCATGTTATAACCCATCTTCCTCTCTAAGAGCCTGTGGTTCAGACTCTCTGACTCACTCACATGGATACTGCCAGGCTCAAAGCAGATAAGGTTCTTGCAAAAAGACTGCCAACTATGCATCAAGGTATTATTATACTTCACTTTCCTGAATGAGAGAAATGTGACATGATGCTAGTGGTCTATACAATAGAACGGTCCCCTAACTTCTTACGGACAAAACTATTTTATCCATGTTTGCAATGTGTCTAAATAAAAAGCTCTATTCCAAGGCTTCCTTGTAGCTGGGTATGATAGCATCCTGTCTAAAAAGATATTAACCAATGAGATATAGTAGAATGAGATAAAAACAGAACCCATGGGTAGGCTCCTGAGAAAACTCCTCTAAAGAAGTGAAGCTGGCAAACAACCTTTTTTGCCCTTGGCTTTTCACCTCCATCATTCCTGAGACACAGGTATAATGTCTGGCATCTCAGTAGATACCTTGAAAGCATGAGGGCAAAGGCAGTCCCACCCTAAGAACCACAAAACCAAAGCAAGCCTGGGCCCCTGATGACATTGTAAAGCTGTCATACTATCCCTATACTGCCCATCTTCAGAGTCCTTTAAAATGAGGCACTCCCCGCCCCCGACATTCACTGAAGTTACTATTTGATTGGGAGTAGGGGTATCTGTTAATCAGAGGCAAAAGTTATTCCTGACTGATGGAATTCCTGAAGTACCCCTTCAACTACCTCATCTCTGTTTTCCTCTGCTGCTCCTCTATTTTGATTATTTTTTTGTTCTATCTAGCATCCTTTCCTCTGCAACTGACTAAATATTCTCTCCCAGAATCTGGTGCTTAACATTTCACATGACTTAGAAATCCCTCTTACTTATACAGACTAAAATTTTTAATCAGGTCCTTCACATCATCTAATTTATTCCTTTATTTGTTAATTGCTTATTTATGTAAATGATTAAATACTTACTGCTCATTTGAAAAAGAGTTACTGGAAAATCAGAGGCATGGTTAATTCAGAAATGGAAAAAACATATAGAATAAATTGGTGTTATAATCAGGAAGATATCCAGAAGACAGAATAGTGACAGAGCCTTTTATAAACTATAAGGTTGTGTTTACCCACTACTACCAATTTACATGCAAAGATGACTGATTTCTAAGTAACTGCTGAATCCCTAAAAGAGAAATGTTAATCTTTATCTGACAGATTTTGTTGAAAATTTCTTTTACAACGTGGGCTTGGTGAATTTTATTTTTCCTGATGTAATCTCCTTGTGGGTGTAGTTAGAAATCCGAGTATATCCTACTTAATACCTTTGATGCCACATCAGTATCTATCTATCTATACGTATCACAATCATTTGCTATTACCATTACCTGCAGTAAATATTAGACACCACTTCTAATATTTAATCCCCTGGTCATCCTCTCCGTGAATATCACTCAGCTTCCAAATGCAATGAAAAGGATAGAATTTCACCTAGCCAGCTTCCTCTAGTTGACACAGAAAACACCACTGCTTTTGCACTCTGGTGGGGAAAGGACAAATTCAAGTACCTACACTGACCAAGCCTGTAAATTAAGTGAGTGAAGGCACAGAGTAAATATTTTCTTCTCTCCTGATGGAACTAAACAAGTGTGAAGATTACTGGCAGCCACACTAAGGATCAGGTGAGCGAGCAGGTAGGAGTATTAGACCAAAGGGGAGGGCACTGACCTTCCATACAGCCATACTCAGCTGCGTGGACAAGGCCAGTCAGGGATCTGGCTCAGTGGTGCCAGATCTGCTTTTTCAAGAGTTTCTAGAAATCTAGATGTCAATTCTATTGCTGAAATGGAGCTAACACCCTGTGGGCCGATCTGGAGGATCACTAGGTTACAAGCCCAGGAAGAGGGGAAAAAACTTGCTAGTGATTAAGAAGTTACCGTGCTTCTCACTGCAAAACCAGAAGAAGTGCTGAACACACGCATAATGGCAGGATGAGAGCCTGAGGGTCACCAATACCCCAAACCCCTAGCCACACACAGAGAGGAGTGCAGCTCCCAGGGACCCTTCGCCACACCCCAAAGATGAAAGAGGCTGATTGTGTCCAAAGCCCATGAGACAACTGAAGACCCGGGGCTCAGGGCTCCTCTGCAGACCGTGTGAAGCCTCGGAATTCGCCCGGCTGGCTGCTGCTGTACCCTGTCCTTCATTGCACTACAACAGCAAACCTCTCTGGGATTTTTAGAGTATTTGAATTATTTATTTGTATTATTGACACTTTATGCTTCTCAGTTTGGATTCATTTTCCTTATATTCGTTTGTTCTGTTTTATTCTTACATACCTATTATAGACTTAAAATTTTTTATTTTCTTTCATTATTTATATTTATTTATCACAATTTGTAATTGTGTTCTTTTAAAATTTTGTCTAGTTTTGCTTAATTACAGGCTGAAGACTTATTTTATAAATATAGGGACTTCCCTGGTGGTGCAGTGGTTAAGAATCCGCCTGCCAATGCAGGGGACACGGGTTCAAGAAGATCTCACATGCTGCGGAGCAACTAAGCCCATGCGCCACAACTACTGAGCCTGCACTCTAGAGCCCGTGAGCCACAACGACTGAGCCCATGTGCCACAACTACTGCAGCCCACACGCCTAGAGCCTGTAATCCGCAACAAGAGAAGCCACTGCAATGAGAAGCCCATGCACCGCAACGAAGAGTAGCCCCCGCTCGCCACAACTAGAGAAAGTCCACATGCAGCAACGAAGACCCAGCGCAGCCAAAAATAAAAAAAAGAAAAAGAGAAAATATACATTTCCTTCCAATTTATTTTAATTTATAAAATTATTTTAACATGGAAAACAGAGACTTGGCTATTATTGGTAGTATTATTGTAGCCATTTATTTTGTATGTATTCTCTTTAATATATAATACATAGTTATATAATTATGTGTAAGATGTAATATGAAACAGAAATAGATATAGAAAACAAAAAGAAATGGTCTGACGGGAAAAGTTAAGACTAACCATTATCCTAAGAAAGGAAAGATGAATATTTTTTCTCTACAGTTTTTTTAACTATAGGAAAAAAACGGCCCTTGCAAAACTCTAAGTACCTAACTGAATTATAAAAGAATGCTGTCTTTCCACATTGAAAGCTACCCAATTTATTGAGGAATGTATTATATACAGTCCATGATTATTAATTCAGATTGGATTATTGGTCATTGGATTATTGAATAGTCTGTGGAAATACACAAATCTATACATCTTAGGATGAAAAGAAGGAAATAAGTGGGAAGTGTATTTCATTTTTAATGAAGTACAGTTCTAAATATTTCATAATATTGTACTATTTAATTTAATCTTTACAACATTGTACAAAAAGGACAGGCTGCATAATTTGCAGGCCCCAAAGCAAACTGAAAATGCAAGGCCCATTGTTCAAAATGTATTAGGAATTTCAAGACAGCGATAGCAGAGCATGAAAAGCTAATCTCAGCCCTTCTGAGGGTGGGGAATGTGTGACTGCACAGGCCCCAGGCTATGAACACTCTGTACCAATAATTTCGGGGGATGAAAGCAGATCATTCTCACTGGTGACTAAGAAATCACATATAGACCTAGACTTTAAATATGGTAACAGAATGGAGAAATACACAAAAAGTTATGAAGGAGTTCTGTGCAGAACTGAGAATAAGAACCAGAATTACATAAATAAATGACGGAAAAACTGAAAGGGGTTTAAGAAGCATCTATTTTAACTCCTTTATCATGCATATAAAGAGGAAATGAAAAGAAATATATTTATATTCTTTTTACAAAAGCATATGTATACTATGTGTGTATACACACGGAGAGAGTGTTACTCTATTCATAAACTGGTTGACAGGTTATTATTGAACAAATGCATTCATTCAACAACCAGCATTTGACACCCACCATATATCCAGACATATACTAGTCGCTGAGCTCCTAACCTATGTCAGACATTACAGAACTCATAAGATGATAATACAAGTTCCTGCCTTCAGCATGTTCACATTCTAGTTGAGAAGAAAAAAAATCTATAATACATACATATATATATATAACAACTATGAAATAACAACATGCAGAAAACAGGCATAAGAAAATACACTGACTGACATAAAGGTCCATGTCCTGCAGTGACTATTACAAAACCTTTAATCATAGGTGCCAGGTATGAAAAGTACTTGATAGAAAAATGTACACTCCTACTAAATAAACTAAGTAATGGATTTTTAAAATTCATTTATTCAGTCAGTCAGTTATCAACTATTTACTGGGACACCATAGTTCTTGATGTGCCATTTACTAGTAGTCCAGGGCTAAATAAGAAAAGCATGCACTCTTCTGTAATTTCTATTCTAATGCCTAAAAGAGACTTCTAGAAGTAAACAAAAAATATACACTTTCAGGTAGTAAAAAATGCTATGAAAAAATATATACCAGGGTAAGGGATAAACAGTGTGAGGGCTTGGTTTGATTTAGATTAAACTGAATGGACCAGGATGTTATACTCTTTTCCTTATGTGGAAATAATGTTTTCTACCATATAGACTCCCAAATGTTTTGACTCAACTTTCATCTTAGAACATTTACATATAAGTAAATCAAAAGTGTTATCACTAATAATTAGATTTCATGTATTTTATTCTTTAAACTATGACAAACAAGTAATACATTTAATCCTTAAACCCTGAATGCTTTGTTCTCTGAGATAAGAACTTTCCCAAAAGCAAATGAGTGCACAAATTTTCATGGGGTTCTTGCCTTTCTGAAAGTTGATTCAAAAATTAGTGTGTAAAGTTCCTGCTATTAAGTACAATCATTTTTACTTGTGAATATGAGTAGGAAAGATTACAAGTTGTCAAGAAGTTCCAGAGCTTTTGCCCATGACAGAATGATGGGTCCACATGCTGTATTTAAAACCCAGCTGAATGTATAAAATTAGTATTTAACTTTCATAGTCATTATGAGCTGAAGCAATTTATTGAACCCTTCAATCAGGAGAGGAAACAAAAGATGGGAAATGGGTGGATGACTCATTTCTTCATGTGTTGTCTACATAGTGCTATTCTGATAATTGGATGATCTGAAATTTAAATGAAATTGCGTTAATGCATTTTAGAGAGGAGACAAGCACAAAATATTTCAAAAACAAAAACAAAATACTGTAAAAAGCAGAAAGAATCCAAGGAAAGGATGTCTTGTAATTAAAAATGCACAAAGATTGTGTATGAAATGCAGAAGAATAAAATCAACTTTAAATAAAATGAAAACTAAAAAGCCAGGAAGAAAAGCCTTCCTTATACCTAAAAGCCCAACTTGAAATCTTGTATCTATTCACTGTTCTAAAACGATTTGTTTTAGAATTAATATTAAAAGTAAATATTTAATTCCTTTTTAAATATATTTGAAAGAATAGCAATTTCAGGAATATCTGTAGGCTGTACTTTAAATAATTGACTTGATCATATTTCATATGAAGTAATTTGAAGATGACTCACCCAACTCCCAGTGACAAAGAAATATGTGTATTTTTGCTTCTTGTGAAACACTCATTGGTACCCTCAAATACCACTTGTTCAAGCAATTTCATCCCATGACTCTCAGAACAAAAGAAAATTCTGTCATAGGGGAACACTGGCCAAAACTCCAAAAGAAATTACTGTGAAAGATTTTCAGTTCTACCTCATTTTGTATTTCATAATTATGCAAAACGAATGCAATGGCGGATTTTTTTTTTTTTTTGAGTAAGAAGATAAACGGATATTGGAAGCCAAGTGCTAATTCATTTTATTCTCAACTCACGCTAAGACCTGACACCACATTCCCTTCCCTTTGTTCTTCAAATGCTGTCCCTTAAGGGCAGCAGCAGCTTATAATCTACCCACTATGTAGCAATGACAAATATGATGCTTTTACTTTTTTAAGGCATTAAAGTACATTTCATTCCTACCAAATTGTCTATAAAATAACGCCCCTGACCATCTTTGAGGAGGGGAGTTCATCAGGACCTCTCAACGCACCCTGAAATTGTATACCATGCATGACAAGTAAAAATCTTTTTTGACATATTTTTCATTACAGATCCTTCCTTTCTTCTAACCTTACATTACTATTTGGTAATATATTTTGTGGTGTACTAGCAATATTCCTTTGAAAAAGGGCTTTATTTTATTTTAATGAGTTTTCATTCAGTAATAATTAAATGGGGCGACACAAGTGAGGATTTGTTTTTGTTGTAAAACTAAGTCATACTGCACAAAATCAACTCAACTGAGTCATGAGCAGATAAATGACATCAGATTAATTTAAGTGCTAGCAATACTGAATGGGAAAGTATAGTACCAATTCCCAGGAAATGTACTTCTTTTCACACAGACATGGAATTTCCATGAAAACCAGGAGTAAAAGAGGTACTTGGCATATAGTAATGGGAGTACTTCTGTCTGTGTGATGCAGCCAATATAACAATGATTGATGGAACAAATTATTGTTCCAATCATTTTCACTTTGCTTCGCCCATCACTGACTTGATTTCAAAGCCAATGCATGCACACACACATATGCTTACATATATTCACATTTTTATATGTATAAGCACACATTAAATTGAAATGTTTTAAAATTATTTTATTTGAAAATATCATCACCTCTAAGTCACTGAAAATGCCAAAATTTTTGTTTAGCAAAGCCTGCTCTAAACAACTTCTGATGTATCTTCCCATTTTGTTACTTTGGTGATCGATACATAAAACTCTTTATGACTATGAAAAGGAAATTTTCTAATTAGTACCTATGGAATTGTCTAGATTTAGTAGATTCAAACATTAGCCTCAGTGAAGAGTTAATTTCAGAATTAAGTTGGATGTGATTATTTAATTATACCATATATAAAATGACTCTAATTAAATTCCTTCATAAAACATATTTGGTATAATGAGCTAGGACAAAATTTATCAAGGCAGTAGACTGAATCTTTGGCAAACAAACAAATACCATGACATGATATTTCCAGCACAAGACACAGCAATATCAATTCGGAAATACTGGAACACACTGAAGTATTATAAATCATCATGACCAGTTTATTACACAGCAGAAGTGAGGAATAATGATCTGTTATAGCTTCTCCTTCCCATCTCTGGAGAGCACAAGCTGAAGCTATTTTTAAGTGGTTCAATGCACTTAAAAATTGCTCACCTAGCATTGCTAACTCGGTGTCTCTAAAGAAAGTCAAAGAAAAGGTTCCAATTAATTTTTAAATAGGAGGAAATATAAGTAGTATATTTAAAGCCTATAATCTATAAAAGGTTTGAACAGGTTTCTAATCAAATATGGAGAATCTATATTTATGGGGAGTACTACGTGCCAGTTCCTCCCAGTAGCCCTTCATTAAACAAGAGGTCATGCACATTTCTGATTCACTCAGCTTGAAAATGAATTGTAAGATTAAATGGCAATAAACTAAGGTAACTTTCCCACTATGCAGATATATGTTTGATGATTCAAAGAACAGGTGCACTTGCCACTGCCTAATGAGAAAGTCGCCTTTCTCCCTGACAAGAAAAGCATCTGTAAAAGGTTTCCGATTCCCAAAAGTATATTTCTAGATTTACAGGTTCTTCTATTCTGAACTGCCACTGGGAATCTCTTGGCTAACATTAGGAACAAACTGAAAAGGAAACATTCTGAATTTTTTTCAGTATATTACATAAAAGAATAAAATGGAAGAAAAATTATCAAAATGTGGTCTCTTACCCATTGGAAAAAACATTCAATCTCATCACTGAGTAAATTGTTAATTCTTAGAGTTCTATAGGCTCTGTATTTTCTAATAGCTCACTGGAAAATATGCCACTTAAAGCAGATTTTTGGTTTTGGTGTTGATAGTTAGACAAACAATAATTGTTCCCCCGTAAGTTTTCTTTAGATACTGGCCAAATTATGCCAAAATTAAGTTATGATGAATATAAATGGTGAAGCATATTTTAGTCTGGATTTTCAGTTCAGATCCTCACATGAAAGTAGAAAATTAATGCAGGGACTGTTTAGAGTATTTGAAAAGGCTTTATATGCCCATCTTTATTCATATATAACCACTAACTTCTATATAGTTCAGGTTTACATTATTGGAGCTAATCCAAATATACAAAGAGCTGTGCATTTAATCTTCTCTACTTGAGTGCATTCAGATTAAGGGATGTTTCTCCTGTTCCCACCATCTACACTAATAAAGTATTTATACAACAGCAAGAATTGAAATGGGGCCACATTTTATGTATTTCTAACCCTCTGAGCACATAACATAATTATATTGTCTTTAATAAGCTTTGAGAGTTTTTTTTTTTTTACTCCATACAACTATATGACATGGAGTAATGTTGTGACTAACATAAGTAATTTGCTTATGACTAAATTGGAGTTTATTTCAAAGAGATAATATTCTTATTCATTCTATTGAAATAGAAGTTACTTTGGGCTCTTTTATTTGGTTTATTTGAGCTTTTTTGGAGGGGGGTCAGGGGTGGTGATAGCCCACTGACTAAATCTTTTGCTTCATAGAATATTTTGTGCCACGAAACCTTGAGAAACTCTTATTTGCAGAGGATGCACAGACAATTTAGGCAACCAAAATTAGTTTTTGAAAAGTATGTATGGGGTTTTCCCTGGTGGCGCAGTGGTTAAGAGTCCGCCTGCCAATGCAGGGGACACTGGTTCGTGCTCCGGTCCGGGAAGATCCCACATGCTGGAGCGGCTGGGCCCGTGAGCCATGGCCGCTGAGCCTGCGCGTCCGGGGCCTGTGCTCCGCAACGCGAGAGGCCACAGCAGTGAGAGGCCCGCGTACCGCCAAAAAAAAAAAAAAAAAAAGTATGTATGAATGATATGAAACTTCCCAGATAATTGTACATTCTCATTTTCTTTTTGACTATATAATATACAATTTAACATGTTCCCAATACAGCTGTTACAGTTAAGACATGCCCATGAAGCTACAAAGGACAAAAAGAAATTAAAATAGAAATTGAGCCTATTTGCTTATAAAATGAATTTTTTATTTTTTATTTTATTTTATTTTTTGTGGTACGCGGGCCTCTCACTGCTGTGGCCTCTCCTGTTGTGTGGCACAGGCTCCGGACGTGCAGGCTCAGTGGCCATGGCTCACGGGCCCAGCCGCTCCGCGGCAGGTGGGATCCTCCCAGACCAGGGCACGAACCCGCGTCGCCTGCATTGGCAGGTAGACTCTCAACCACTGCGCCACCAGGGAAGCCCTAAAATGAATTATTTAAAAGGAGCCCAACAATGGAAGCACACACACATACACACACACACACACACACACACACACACACACACACACACACCCTTATTTTCAAAAGGATCTATATCTCTGTATCTTTTTAAATGTAGGAAACACTGGCCTTGGTGACATCATAGAACATGAGAACCTCACTGCTGCCTTAAGGCATTTCCTATCGCTGGTACCACCCAGGATCACTCTTCCTCCAAATCTTTCCCCAGCTGGTTTTCTTAGTTCATTCAGAGCTCAGCTCAACTATCAAGTTCTCATGCATGTCCTTTTCTGCTCACCCCAACTGTCCCCCTCCTTCTGCAAATACCACCTGCCCCCCACAAATCGTCACACTCAATCCTCTCTTCCCTTATCTTCGCCTCATTGCATTTATGATTTCCAAAAGATCATCCCTTCTGCTTGTTTCTGCTGCTGGAATGTAAGAGCTCTGTGAGAGCAGGTTTATTTCCTGTTTGCTGCATATGACCCACACCTGGCACATCTGGCAGAGAGCAGGTGCACTATAAACACTTATTTTAAAAATGAAACATTTGAGAGAGCTAATCCCAAATGACTTGCCCAGTAGATTCTCTAATCTTTCCTAGTAAAACATCTTTATTGGAATCTTTCCCATCTTAATGGGAAAGTACCTCACCTTGAATACCCCTAAGCTTACCCATTAACACACACCTCCTAAGCACAAATCTTGGATTCCAGGCCTTTTACCATCTCTCCTTTGAATTCCTCACTTACTGCCTCACTAACAATCAAACTTTCAATGATCTATCAAGTTATCATGTTTATTTATTCAACTAAATGCTTCTTAAATTGGCTAATATTGTCTCCCCATTCATCCTCCTTACTGGGATCTATCTTCTACTTTGAAACACCAAAATCTTAGCCTGTCTACTCCAAAAAACCCAATTAAATTTTACTCAAGAGTTTTGAAGAGTGAACATTTTTTACTGGAGGTTTCTGCATTGAGTGGTTAAGATTTTAATTAATCAGCTTTTAATGGAAACACCAATTCTGGTGGAGGAGGTTATATTTTCTATAGTTGCTCATTGATTGAGATATTGGGATTAGAAAGGTCAAACTAATAACATTTCTTAATAAACTTTACTGTCTTCCCACATAATCTTATTTATTTATAGTTCAACATTTTATGCATTACCACACTGTGGTATAATTGAAAGAAATCTCTTACCAGAATTAATGTAGTCAACCCTGTAAACCTTATTTTCTCCCCTATAATTTGAGGGAAAATATCTAACTAATAGGATTATTGCGGTAACTAAAACTAAAGTAATACACATAATCAGCCTAGCCCAATACCTGGCATGAAGTAGGAGGTATGGGGTATTCAATAATTTTCTCTAGATTTTGCTGCGATAATAGCCCCCAAATTTCACTGCCATACAAGAACAAATATTTATTTCTTGCTCAGGTTACATGTTGGCTGCAACTCCTCTGCACGTATTTTTCTCATTCTGTCCAACGGAATGGCCACTATCTGTGACATGCTGTTCTTACGGCAGAGGGGGGAAAACGCAGGAGGGCTTTCAAAGCTTCTCCTCAGAACTGTACATCCCACTCACTTTTTGTTGGCCAAGACAACTTGCATAACTAAGCGTGTTGTCCAGTGGGAATATATCTTTCCCCATGTCCCCACCCCATACAGCAATATAAGTCACATGGCAACACACATGGAAAGAAGAATTGGGCACAGTAATAAAATCTACCACTCCATCAACGACATGGCTTAATAACATTTCACAATCGCTTCCTCACCAGCCAAGTAGATATGAAAACAGGAAACTGTCCAAAAGTAGATATATTCATTATGAATGTGCCTTAAGTGGCTTACAAGAACTCAAACAGTAGTCAGATCAGTGATCTACCTTGAAGTTCAAGACCCAGCAGGCTCTCCCCACCATACTCTGATATTCATGTACTCTTTGAAATACAAATTTGAAAGTTAACGATTCTTCTGAGCTCTTCAACCAGTACCAAGAAAGTTCACTATCCAGCAGTACTCCCCTGTTCCTGGACCAGCAGTATCAGCATCACCTGGGAACTTGTTAGAAATGAAAGATTTCAGTCTCCACCCCAGACCTGCTGGATCTGAAACTCCAGGTAATTCTGATGTACATTAAGGTTTGAGAACCACTGCTTTGTCATTAACAGCAATTATCAGATGTAAAAACAATATTACCAGGTGGAAAGTAAACTAAAGGCTGAATTTAGTCTGTGACTCAGAAGTTGCCCTTTTCTAAATCAATATTTTAGAAGAGCAGCATTTTTACTTCCAAACTTGAAAACCTGACAGTCTGTTTTAAGAAAAACTAAGCTCAAGGAAGAAAATAATGCATTTTCCTCCCAAAATTACTTTTCAGTGGAGATAAAAGCCGTATAAATAGATCCATATAATTGTGCATATCATCCACAGAACCCAGATGATTATGTATAGTGTGTATTACTTTTTAGTGTTGAGTAATATTTCATTTTATGAATTACCACCCTTGACTCACCCGTAAGTATTTTTTGCAGATATTTATCTTGGGCTAACACCTAAGTGGCACAGAGTTACTTTTTCCAAATTAGCTGTTCCATTTTATACTCCTAACAGCAATGAGAGTTCCAGGCTTTACATCCTCACCAACATCTGGTGTTTTCAGTCTCTTCAATTTCATCTATCCTATTGGTTGTACAGGGGTAACTCACTGGGGTTTTCATTAACATTTCCCTGATAATGATGTTGAATACTTTTCCATATGGTTATGCCAAGCATATGTCTTCTTTTGTGAAGTCTCATCAAGTCTTTCTACTACGTAATTGAGTTGTTTATCTTTATTACTGAGTAATAAAAGATGCTTATACATTTTAAATACAAATAAGTTATTGTCAGACATATGTATCGAGAATATGTTATCCTATGTGTGATTTTCTTTTTCTTTTTATTAATAGTGTCTTTTGATAACTAGAAGTTTTTTTTTTATTATGAGGCAGTTCAATTTATCACTATTTTATAGTTTTTGTTCTTGCACCCCCTATAAAAATCTCAGCCTAACCCAAGGTCACTAAAATACCGTCTCATGTTTTCTTCTAGAAACTGGTTGTTTTAGCTTTTACATTTGATTATGTATGGTGTCCAATCATTCTTTTTCATACATTTATTCCATTATTCCAGCACCATTTGTTGCAAGGTTTCCTTTCCTCATTGGCTCACCTTGATGGCCAGCTGTACCTGTGCTGTAATTAGTTACTTTGACATCTCTTAGCACTCTTGCAATATTTCCGTGTGACCTAGGATAGTATGATGTGTGTGATAAATGTTTGCAATTTTCTCCTGCAGTTTCTCTTTGTGGGTGTCTGAAAATATATCTAACAACCTCATTAAATGATTTTCATCATTTAAAGAATTATAAGGTATTTATATACTTAACTTCTACATATTAGTTTTACCTAACAAGAAAAAACATTGGGCAACTCCATATCGCTATTTCTTTTCATTTGAAAAGAAACCCTAACTAAATATAAAATCATAGTAAATTGGCCTAAAGTGAAAATAAGTACTAGTGGATAATTATAGCAATCAAAGGATTTCTCTTGATATTTACAGATTATATAATGATATATGTTTAGCCATTTGTGGTCAAATATAATTTCATGAAACACAGGCTCTGTGAGATGTTTTGTTCTAGGATCAATTAAAATTTTAGGAGATATTGGGTTGGAGAGAGTTGAGGAGTGTCCTTACTGTGGGATGCATCAGTGCCTTTAGCAAAATGATGGTTGTTGTGTATTTCTAAAGAGGACAGAGTAATCCACAGAGGAACAATAAGAATAACTACAGAACAAGCATAGTGACAGTCAAATTCAGAAAAACACATGCTTCTAAAAACTTTTTTAGCCCTATAAGATTTTTTTTCTTTGTTGATTGCAATAAGAGATATAGCTTCAATTTTTTAAAAAAAAGTCATGCGGGAGAGCTAAGATAAAAGGCAGCTGGCTGAGAATGGGAGAAGAACACAGAAAGTCAAGCACATTTGTAATATTAAAGTCTCTAATGAAAACAATAAAGGGCAATACTTGCAAGGGGGATCAGTTTAATCAGTGGTTCAGAATAGACACTTGACAATATTTCCAAAAATGCCTAGGAAATGAATAAAGACAAAATGACTGGAAGATGATGCTGGCTGTAGGATTACCCAATCTAAGAATCATGGGTCTTCCTAGGAAGAATCAAGTGCAACGGTACAGAAGTGATATTGAAGAAATCATTGACAAAGGTATTTTGACCCCAAAATCAGATCTCAGATTGAAGCTACAAACAATTCACCATGCTCCATGGACAGAGCAATTGAAAGAGATTCACATAATGATAGAATTTAAATATACAGATGTGAAATAAATGTAGATCACCTACAAAGGAGCAGATTTATTATAATTAAAATATCAGAAGGAAATGGAATATTTAGAGATAAAATGTTATCACTCAAGGTAATGATTTCTAAAGGGAACTTGATGTTTAGGTTTGGGGGCAATAGAAAAATAATCTTAGATATTCAAGGTCTTGAAAAATAAACTACCCAAAGAAAATTCTTTGGGACTTCCCTGGTGGCGCAGTGGTTAAGAATCTGCCTGCCAATGCAGGGAACACGGGTTCGAGCCCTGGTCCGGGAAGATCCCACATGCCGCGGAGCAACAAAGCCCATGAGCCACAACTACTGAGCCTGTGCTCTAGAGCCCAGGAGCCACAACTACTGAGTCCATGTGCCACAACTACTGAAGCTCACATGCCTGGAGCCCATGCTCTGCAACAAGAGAAGCCACCGCAATGAGAAGCCCGCACACCACAACAAAGAGTAACCCCCGCTCAGTGCAACTAGAGAAAGCCGCGCGCAGCAACGAAGACCCAACGCAGCCAAAAATTAATAATAAATAAATTTTTTTAAAAAAGAAAATTATTTAAGAATTTACTTCAAAGAGAATAACAGAGAAACGTGAATAAAAGGTATCAAAAATATGGGAGAAGGGGAAAATGGGACTGGTTATAAGCACTGTAATCAGTACTTATAGTAGTTAGATTTAATGA
This sequence comes from Delphinapterus leucas, assembly GCF_059928025.1. Taxonomy (NCBI): domain Eukaryota; kingdom Metazoa; phylum Chordata; class Mammalia; order Artiodactyla; family Monodontidae; genus Delphinapterus; species Delphinapterus leucas. The sequence continues at coordinate 9,867,434 of NC_143146.1, forward strand.
CCATTACAGCTCAATGAAAATGTCAAAAATAGTGCTTGAGCTCGGTGCTTTGTGACCACCTAGAGGGGTGGGATAGGGAGGGTGGGAGGGAGACACAAGAGGGAGGGGATATGGGGATATATGTATACGTATAGCTGATTCACTTTGTTATACAGCAGCAACTAACACACCATTGTAAAGCAATTATACTCCAATAAAGATGTTAAAAAAAATAGTGCTTGAAACAGAAGCACTATGAAATAGTTGTAATTTAATTGTATTTAATGAGTTCTAAAATCCAAAGTTATAATAATAATTTCCTGTAAGTAAAAATGAGAGGAAAATAAAATGAAGTTAAATCTTTCATTTTCAATAGATGAAGGGCACATGATACCATTTACTTGGAGACCTTGATAACTGCAAAAATTTATACTATGTTTTAAAAATAATATAAGGTAACCATTCAGAGACATAAAATCAGATATATTTATTTGCAAAGCATTGGAGATTCAAACCTACATGTGTTTGAATTTCTACTGCTTTTAACTGTAGAAATTGCCAGGTTTCCTGGAGCAGATGGTACTTTTAAAAACTAGGTGATTTGCTGTACAGGAGAAACTAACAACACTGTAAATCAACTATACTCCAATAAAAATTAATTAAAAAAAAAAAAACTAGGTGAGAGAGATGGGACTGATTCTTCAAAAGGACCATCACTTAAGTACTAACACCAGTCAGTGACTAACTTTTAAGGTCAGCTTCTTGTCTTGGATAAAGCTGTTATTCACTTACAATCACTTTTTTCAAAACTTGAAATGCCCACAAAATTCTGTTATTCTGTTTTGCACCATGAAACTAGAGTGTCATTTTCAAAATGCTTAAAAGACCAAGGATTATGGGAAAGGCTATAAAAATGTATGGGTTATAATGATACATCTTTTAAAATAGCAAAAAAGTTATGAAGAATTTGTAGGCACTATTTATGAAGAAGGCTTAGATTTGTTGTGGATAATAAAATTGATAAATATTTGCTAATTTTAATTTTTTTAATGTGTACATTTTATGTAACATTTCTACTCCCCAAACCATTATTTACATACTGCCAGTCATTGGTCTGCTTCATCACTGAATGTCTTAGATCTAGAAAATAGGTTATGCTAGGCATATCAGGATGTAAGCACCTCTTCTGGACCACCGCTGTCCCTTTTTAGACAACTATCAACAGCAAGGAAATTGATATCCAGCCTTTTCTACCTGTTTCTAAAGTTTCAATTTGTGGTTATTTCATTGAACACTCCAACTCAAATTTACTCTTAGGATGGTGATATTAAAGCTGACAGGAGCTTTAATCATCACAGAGCCTGAAATATCAGTTTAATTTCTACTGAGTGTTCAAATAATTAAAGTGAAACAAACATAATATTATGAAAGATAATGAAAATAATTAGGCTTATTTTTCAGGATGTGCACATACCGCCTTTAGTTTCTGATATTTAAATGTTACTTCTAGGGTCTGTGCAAAATACTGGACAGAAATACTACCCCATGATGAAAAACCATTTAAAGTATATTTCCTGGCCTCTCCAATAATTAATGCAATCTTTCAAAATTAAAAAAAAGTGACCTCCTTTTTAAACATTAATTTGTCAAATGCTTAAATATCAACCTTACTTTGTTGCGTCTTGAGAAAGCATTTCAGATCGTAAAGGTTAAGTATATTACTGGCGTATTTAAGTTACAAATTTCAATTTCTTGTACAAATTTACCGTCCAGCTTAGAAGAGGCCAGCACACCTTAGTCAGTAATCTGGTTCCATCAGGTCTAAATGCAGGCCCTCATAATGACCTTACAAATGTGTTTGCAGTGGGAGGGAGTATAGTGCCAAGACATGAAGTAGAATGATCAAGAATCAAAAGATGTCACGTGGTGCCAGGAGAGGAAATGATTTAAAAAATAGGCTTGGGTACCTCAATACATCTTCCTGAATTTATTATCATTAATTTCTTTTAGGGTTTCATAGGGATACTTCCCAGGGCACTCTTTTGCCCCTTGTCATTGAAACTAGAAGAATCATTTTCCCGCCAGGCTCAGAGAAAAGTCTCAGCCTCGAGGCACTGCTATAATCTGTCACAGATTCTCCAAAGCAGGTGTCATCACTCACCCAGACACCCTAAACCCTTCCTCTCTTAAACAGAAGCAAAACAGGTTGGCAGACCTGTAAGAAAGGAACGATGCAGCCCTTATTAATCCTTGTGGTGAATACCAATCACCTGGGGATGGCATTACAATGTAGATTCTGATTAAGTAGGTCTGGGGTGGGGTCTGGAATCCTGCACTTCTGATGAGCTCCCAGATGATGTGATGCTGATACTGCTGGTCCAAGGACCACACTTTGAACAGCAAAGGTACAATGGCTGAGGCCTGGTCAGTCAAAATCCCACCATTTATCTGATATGAGATCTTGCACAAGTCATTCTTCTGAGTGTAATTTCTTCCTGGGTAGAATGAGAATATCCACTGAGTTTTTTTGGGTTTTTTGTTTGTTTTTTTTTGCGGTACGCGGGCCTCTCAGTGTTGTGGCCTCTCCCGTTGCGGAGCACAGGCGCAGGCTCAGTGGTCATGGCTCACGGGCCCAGCTGCTCCGCGGCATGTGGGATCTTCCCGGACCGGGTCACGAACCCATGTCCCCTGCATCGGCAGGCGGACTCTCAACCACTGCACCACCAGGGAAGCCCTGAGTTATTTTTTTAAATGTTATACAATTAATGATAAATTTATGTGAAGTCCTTGGCACGGTGTCTAACATATTGTAAATGCTCAATAAAAGTTAACTATTACTATGATTGGATATGAATACAAAGTTGGGCCAGATGAGCTCTTTTTTTTTTTTTTCAGCTTTGCACAAGATAAAAACCTTTATTTACAAATATTCTATTCCTTTAAAAATATATATATACAGAGAATAGGATTTGGATAAAATATGATAAAATCACAGGAAGCAAAGGCAACTTCTGATAAAATCAAGGAGAAATTGGTGACATCCAGAGAATCAAAACCAGTTATAACAGTTACAAAAGGGTTAGGGCAAATAGATTGCAGGAGAACAAACCACACCAAATTTCTCTTGAACCCTCTACCCAGTATTTTTGATCCATAAGTTAACAGCCAGCTCAGAAATTTCAAGTTATATAGAGTCTTATTTCTACCCACTTCACATAATGGTGAAGTCATTTATTTAATAAATACAAGATCAGAGAAAGCAATTGTCTCCATTCAGAGAATACTGTTATAGAGTTATCTAGCCCTACAGGTAACCCTCGAACCACAGATGAAATGGTGTCATCCCCTGAAATCAAACGAAATCTGTCACCTCATGGGCTACTACCCAGCTGAATTTTCATTGTCAAAGCAAAGACATATTCAGTCTTAACTGGTAGGAATATAACTAATTTAGAATTTTAGAAGGTGCATAATCAAGAATCTACCCGTTTATAACTAAGCAGTTCTTCCAAGTCTGCACCAAGACTGTTTACTAAGTCAGTCTGCACACTGCAGGCTATAGTCACCTTCTGTCACTTTGTGACATCAGTTCTCCATCAGACACAATGATGATTAAATCTACAACCTTGGAAAAAGCATTCAAAACAAGATTGAAGCTTCAGCCAAGATTATTAGATGTACATCATTGGAAAGAAATCACGTCATTTCTCTAATGTTGACCTGACAAATAAGACACACCCCTCCACTGAACTTGCTTATAATAAAGTGATGAAAATATCAAAAAAAAAAAAAAAACCTACAACCTTTCATTTGGTAAAACAGGAAAGATAATCACAAGAGCTGCAATTGTGTCACCGAAAAAACAACTCTGGCTTTAAAAAATAAGTACACTGCCTCTGCCTCTACATTTATCTATCAGCAGGGGACCATTATGGGGTGACAACATTCTGTTCCAGAAGCATTATCTCTGAATAATTACCTGCTTCTTCTCTCTGTGGACTGATGTACCGGCAGCTCTTTTAATCTGGTATATGGCAGGATTCACAGACTGCACCTTATTACTATAAAAAAAGATGCCTTTTCCACCCCTTACAAAAATGAGGGTAACTGTTAGCTACCTCGTGAACCGGCTGCAGTTCAGTTCATTTACAGCCTACTGATGGGGAGGGTTTCCCTTCCTTTCCTGAACCACTTATCAACAAAGGAATCTGTGGGTGGCTCCAGCTGGTTGCAGCGACCAGGATTTGAAGGCAGAGGAAATCCTTGATGCCGGGCTCTCCTGCCTGAGTCTCAGTAGAGGCACTGATTTAAGAGGAATAAAATGCAGAGCGGCTTCAAGCCACGCGTCAGTACTGGACACAAACACTCATTCTTATCCTTTTAATTTTATTCTTCCTCAGCTTTTGGTCTCAATCCATGACCAACCCCAGGTGAATCTATAATCCTCAGCCCTCCCCACTCTCCTTGCACAGACGCTTACTTCGCTTCCTTTTGGAGTGACAGTCTATTTTTAAATAATTTCAGGTGAACACTGAAAGGCTCAGAGCAGGGAAAATGAAATGCACTGTAGTTATTGGAGCATAGAATATAAATGTTTGCCTAGACTGGAGATGAATTCAGGAAGAAATGGTGTTTGCTTTCACTAAAGCAAAGGTTTTCACACTTGAACAACAACAGCAACAAGAAACCAGCAGAAACATTTTATTCCAAATGAAATCATTAATAGATCCTTACTAAATAAAACATAGATAAGTGAAATTTACCTGGAAGAAGCAAGGGGTAGAGCTAGCCAAAGAGCAACAAATCCAGATTTTTTTCTCTCCAAAGTAACCTTTCCAGGATCCCTCCAGGATCTCTCTAGGAGCCCTGGGGGCTCTGGGCCGCCCTGTACACATGACTGCTCTGAATGAATACGCGGCCCCGTATATATTGCTATTTTCAATAGGCTGCAGATGAGCATGTTTAATCAATCTAATGGGATATTTATGAAATTTGTTCCGTTAGTTTTATGCAATGGGGTATTTTGAAATGAAATTTAAAACAGACTCAAAAGGCTAGAGTATATATTCAAAAAAGTAATATCTCATTCCTTTAAAATATTCTACATTTTTAATTGGTGCAGCCACTATGGAAAACAGTATGGAGGTTCCTCAAAAAACTGAAAATAGAATTACCATATGATCCAGTGAAATTTACCTGGAAGAAGCAAGGGGTAGGGGTAGTCAAAGAGCAACAAATCCAGATATATGCCCACTTCTGTGCGTATATCTGAACAAAACTATAATTCAAAAAGATACATGCACCCCTATGTTCACAGCAGCACTTTTCATTATAGCCAAGACATGGAAACAACCTAAATGACCATCGACAGATGAATGGATAAAGAAGATGTGGTACACATATAGAATGAAATACTACTCAGCCATAAAAAGGAGTGAAATAATGTAATTTGCAGCAACATTGATGGACCTAGAGATTATCATACTAAGTGAAGTAAGTCAGAAAGAGAAAGACAAATGCAATATGATATCATTTATATGTGGAATCTAAAATATGACACAAATGAACCTATCTATGAAACAGAAACAGACTCAGACATAGAGAACAGACTTGTGGTTGCCAAAGGGGATGGAGTGGGAGATCAGGGTTAGCAGATGTAAGTTATTATACATAGAATGGATAAACAACAAGGTTCTAGTGTATAGCATGGGGAACTATATTCAATATCCTGTGATAAACCATAATGGAAAAGAATATAAAAAAGTATATATATATATATATATATATGTGTATGTAAAACTGAATCACTTTGCTGTACAGCAGAAATTAACACATTTTAAATCAACTATACTGCAATAAAAAATAAACTGTTCTACATTCAGACTATTCATTAGATTGCCCTGATGATCTCACCCAACATGAAGGAGAAAGTTCTTATGTTAACTGTCCGTTTTAAAATCTTGCATCTCCCCTTAGATGCATGCAATGTGAAGGTTAAATGTGATTGCAATGATTTTCTTTACATCTTTGGAACTACAATGACTCACAACTGAACTCATTACCTGTCGTCAGATGAAAGTCAACAGGAGACGTAGGTTTTATAATTTTATAGGATCATATTGTCAGGAATCTGTGTGGAACCATACCTGAAGGAGAAACTAAATGCATTTATATGCCTTTTATAGAAATAATGACAATGTTTCTCTATGTGGAGTGAGAAATAAAATAGAACTCTGCATTAGGTATTTGGATAGAAATAAGAAAAGAATTTCAGTATAAGAAAATATGAGATGATTCAATAAACAAACTTTTTTTATAGAAACAAGTAGGTAGTTAACACCCTAGAATAATTTAAGAGATAATCTCTAAAAATTTCTTACAGATTGATCATATGCTAAATATTAGATCACTATATCATAGGGTCAAGTTAAATTAATAAACAACAGGTTGCATTATTGTATTAATTTTTTAAGCTTTCTTAAAATTTGTGATGAGGTATTTTTAATAGCAAAGATTAAAACACACAAGTTAAATGGAGAATTAAATCCATCTTAATAATGTTAGTATCAGTGACATAGAAATTACATATTATTAACAAATTAAAATTTTGTTCATCTGTCTGCAAAATGTACATATAATCTACTCTCAATTAGAGAAAAAATCATAAATAATGGGAAATTCCCATATTATTGCTAATTGACTTTAGCATTAAGTCACAAGTACAGGAAAATACACACACATACACACACACACCAACCTCATTCTAGATTCAATTTTTCTTTTCCCTTCCAGATCAGTGCCAGGAATATAGAAATAAACCCATGGGAAGAAGGCCCTGTATTCACTGAAATAAACATTTTCCATTCATGGGTCTCTAACAACTTAGGAACTCATGCTTAGAATGAAGTCTCATTTTTTGCAGATGATTTTTTTAAATTGAAGTACAGTTGATTTACAACGTTTCAGGTGTACAGCAAAGTGATTCAGTTATACACCTAAGAACCAATTCTTTAATTACTTGTACATGATCATTTATTTAAAGGAGAAAACACTGGATTCGTCTGTGCGTTCACTTAGTCATTTATTTCACAAATCATTGCTCTTTACTCTCAGCCAAGTACTTATTGATGCTAGAATCTAGAAATACAAAGAAAAACATGGCTACTCAAGGAGACAACAATAAGAGAGACCAATGGAAACAAACAGTTATAGTAAAGTAGTGTAGTTGCAAAAATAAAAGTGTACACAGGGTTAGCTGTAGCACGGAGAAGGATATGATCACAACTACATGCGAGGTTTGACTTACCCCAACAAATGATGTGTCCGTGGATATCCTAGGCAGAGAGAAGAACACACACACACAAGAACCTGGACTAGAATAGTACTGATGAAAATAGAAATAACAGAATTGATACTGACAGAGAGAGACAGATGTTATTAGTTTTGTAGCGATAAATAATAATTTATTTAATAAATATTTATTATTTATTAAATAATATATATGTATTAACAATACGACCATTATGAGGTTATGAGACTATTAAGTGAAACATATCAAGCACCTAGCACAGTGCCCAGCACATAGTAAATACTTATCAAATGTGAATTACTATTACTCATTAAATCTTCAATATAATATTGGATGCACTGCATTAGAACAAAAATTGAATCATACAGATTTTTGCATATGGGGAAAGGTTAATTCAATCAAGACTTAAGCTTCTAGTACATTCCTACACACACACAAAGAGAGAAGGAGAGAAATCCCTTTTCCACTCCTCCTAAAGGTCATCTTTACTCCCATCTTTCTCGGTTAGGTAAGCACATAATTCATTTGTTTGTTTCTGGTTGAACTGGGATTCCGCCATTTGGATCCAAATGACTCAATTAAAATAGATGTTGTGTAATATTGTTATATCCTCAGCACTGTAATTAATGACAAAGGAACTGAAAACATAATCAAGAAAGCTAGATTTCTTTCAGGACATAAAAACCAAACAACTCTTAATATGTCCACAACTGGGGATCTCTCTTAAATATAATCTGGCAGCAGTAATGCTCCACCTTTTTGTTACTGAGAGTCTCTGATCTACAGTAAGCATCAACCAGGGTCTTGTGAACGCTTTCCAATGTACTGCCTACATTGAACAGATAATAGCCAATATTCTCATTATGCATCATTTCTCTCAGTGAAGCCAGTTTATACATAGAAATAAAGCCCTTGGATTCAACCAGAATCTAGAAGCAACATCAAAATTAAAATAACAGCTACCCAAATTAGTCCATTAAAGTAAATATTAGGGAGATCCTCCTTGTCATTTTATATTGTCAATGTAATTAATTGCATTGAATAAAGAAATGAATACATGAATGGATATATGATGAACAAACAGTTACAAGCCCAGGAGGTAGCGCCTGAATCATTCAAGCTTAATAATCACAGAAGTTATTGCTGCTCCATGACCTGTTTTTCTATCTACTCTACTGTTTCCTCAGGTTGTGTGCTCTGTCACACTGCTTGAAATTTTCTTTGATAATTTATCCCTATCCCTCATATTTCTAAGACTCGTATGGATATTAACTAGCCAAAGTTAAAACAGTAATAATATGACTGAATGTTGATTAGAAAGAAGTTTATAGACTGGCTAAATCTTAGTTTGGAGCCATGGAGGTATTACAAAACACCAATTGTATTTCTGTATTATATTTTTATATATGTTAATAAAATTCCGAATAGAACTTGATTAGCATACAAATTAAATTTCCTTCTGTTCTTGTTCCTATACTCCTGTTATTTCTAGAATGGCAGGTTATACTCTTATGAGCATTCCGGACAGCAACATTTATTAATCAGAATGGACACCTGTCATGAGTAGAGACTAAAACCCAGAGCATTATAGAAGAAATGTCATTCTGTTCTGAGGGAAAAACAGGAATTTAATTTTTATTCTCTGCTTGAAATTTCATCTGTGTTTCCAATTATCCTAATAAGAAACTTCAGTGACAAATTCTCATGACTTAGAATAAAATGGTTTTGGGTTTGGTCCATCTTTTTGTTCCAAACTTGAATCTTGTGAACACATTTTTTTTTTAAAAAGCCAAGACAACCTACCGAATGGGAGAAAATATCAATATTTGCAAATGATATGACCGATAAGGGGTTAATACCCCACATATATAAACAGCTCATACAACTCAACATCAAAAAACAAACAACCCAATTAAAAAATGGACAGAAAACTTGAGTAGACATTTTTCCAAAGAGGAAATGCAGATGGCCAACAGGCAGAGGAAAAGATGCACCACATCATTAATCATCAGAGAAATACAAATTAAAACCACAATGAGATATCACCTCACACCTGGCAGAATGGCTATCATCAAAAAGACCACAAGTAACAAATGTTGGCAAAGATGCTAAGAAAAGGGAACCCTCGTACACTTTTGGTGGGACTGTCGATTTGTACAGCCACTATGGAAAACAGTATGGAGATTTCTCAAAAAATTAAAAATAGAGCTACCATATGATCCAGCAATTCCACTCCTGGGTATTTATCCCCCCCGCAAAAAAACCTAAAACACTAATTCAAAAAGATACATGCACCCCAATGTTCACAGCAGCATTATTTACAATTGCCTAAATATGGAAGCAACCTAAGAGTCCATCAACAGATGAGTGGATAAAGAAGATGTGGGGGGTGTATGTGTATATATATGCACACACACCCATATATATGCACACACACACCCATATATACGCACACACATATGTATGCACACACACACCCATATATATGCACACACACCCATATGTATGCACACACACACCCATATATAAACACACATACACCCATATATATACACACACAGCCATATGTATGCACACACACACCCATATGTATGCACACACACCCATATATATGCACACACACACCAATATATATACACACACTCATATGTATATACACACACACCCATATATATGCACACACACATCTATATACACACACCCCCATATGTATGCACACACACCCCCATATGTATGCACACACACCCATATATATGCACACATACACCCATATATATGCACACACACCCATATGTATGCACACACACCCATATGTATGCACATACACCCATATGTATGCACACACACACCCATATGTATGCACACACACCCATACGTATGCACACACACACCCATATGTATACACACACACCCATATGTATGCACACACACACCCATATATATACACACATACACCTATATATTTGCATACACACACACATATATGCACATACATACAACAGAACACTATTTAGCCGTAAAATAAAAAGTGAAATTTTGCCATTTGCAGCAACAGGGATGGACTTGGAGAGTACTATGCTAAGTGAAACACAGTAGACAGAGAAAGACAAATACTATATGTTGTTTATATGTGGAATCTAAAAAATAAAACTAACTTGTGAATATATCAAAAAAGAAGCAGACTCACAGATATAGAGAACAAACTAGTGGTTACCAGTGGGGAGAGGGAAGGGAGGAGGGGCAAGACAGGAGTGGGGGATTAAGAGGTACAAACTACTGTCTATAAAATAAATAAGCTACAAGGATATATGGTACAACATAGGGAATATAGCCAGTATTTTATAATAACTATAAATGGAATATAACCTTTAAAATTGTAAAACACTATGTTGTACCCCCAAAACTTACATAATATTGTACATCGACTATACCTCAATAAAGAAGAAAAGAAGCCACATCATAAGTTACAAACACAACTAGATATCACAAAGTATTTCTATATTTGATTATTATTTGGATAATTTACTAATTCAACTATTAAACTACACAATGTCTAGTTAAGGCACATCTACCTCAAAATACGTTCCTTAATAATCCACTGTAACATCTCTTTAAAAGTGTTTAGTTTTATGCAATGGTTTCTAAATCACTTCCACCTGTTGTTGATATCATGCAGCCCTTTTATCAACAGAATCTGGTAAAAGAAGCCACAGACCCTCGCTTTATAAAAATATAAAAGGTATGTATAATATATTTGTGCTATTGTAAGAGGTGCTTATTGCCCTGGCACCCAACCATAAACCTCCAGAGTTGTGTGAATTTCAGGTAAAGAATCCTTGGGTATAGAATTCCAAAAATCCCTCATTACAATACAAATATTCTGGTTGAAAAAAACACATCACAGATTAGCTCTCAGAAAACAATCTGTGAAGCTTGAAAGCAGGTCTAGGCCTCTGGACAACTGAGGACCATGGAAAGATATTTTTGTGAAATGAGGTTTACCCCCCGCATTCATACCCAAATGCTTCGTAATTTCACTGGATCTATTTAAAAATACAGATTCTCACTCCCACCTCAGATATACAAAAACGGGGATGGAGCAATTCCCTGAACAAATATACCATCTTCTTTCATATTTCTGTGCCTCCTGATGGGCCTTTCTGTTTTGAAAATTCTTTATCCCTTTCTCCAAGAGCATACCTTCCCCGTGCCCACCCACTGCCTCATTGCTTTCCCATCTATTCAATGGAGCATCAGGCAAAGACACCACAGGACAGTAATTTTTCTGCAACTCTTAAGCACTCCCTGAAGCCCGGTTTGCTCTGCGGGAAGTAGGGCAAAAGCAAAAGTGTCCGTCCTCCTGCTGCAGGACTATGCCCATTACACAACTCTGCAGAGCAGGGATTCTAAATGTGGCTGCATAGCAGAATCACCAGCGAGCTTTTAAAATCCCTGATGCCCAGGCCATCTCACAGACAAATTAAATCAGGTAGGAGCTCACATTGGTACTTTTAAAATACTTCTTCAACAAATTCTAAGTCTCCTCTCTGGATTCTTTTTTTTTTAATTGAATTTTTTGGCCCCACCCCAAGGCATGTGGGATCTTAGTTCCCAGACCAGGGATCAAACCCTCGCCCCCTGCATTGGAAGCATGGAGTCTTAACCACTGGACCACCAGGGAAGTCCCTCCTCTCTAGATTCTTAAAGAACAAAGCCCACCCAACTTTGATCTCTTCCAGAAAACCTTCATTACTTGAGTATGAAATTTGGTATAAACCTTTTTTTTTTTTCTGTTTTCCGGCCATCTTCCCTCAGTTCGTATTTGACCCCTTTTCAATACTCAGATCTGGCCAAGCAGGACTCCTCAGAGAGGGTCGCTGACCACCTTATCTGGGGCCGGCCCCATACCCCACCTTGGCCAAATTATCTTGATTTCCTTCTCCTAGCACTAACCAAAATTATTTGTTTTCTTGTTTAACTTCTCTGACCAAACTTACCACAAGCTCTCTGAGAGCCCTGACTTTGGCTGCCTTATTTATTATTCTATCCTAAGCTCCTAGACTGGTTCTAGGCACACAGTAGGATCCCAAAAAATATATGTTGACTGTATGAATGAATGAGTGAAGGAACATTGATCTTGTTTTCTCTCTTAAATTCTATGGCCTTGAGTTCAGCTGCTATGTCGTCTGCTTAAACCCTTGCAATCCCTCACAACTGCATGTTGGCTTCAAAGTTAACGAAACAATTTCCTATGTGCCATCTTTTTTTTTTTTTTTTTTTGCGGTACGCGGGCCTCTCACTGTCGTGGCCTCTCCCGTTGTGGAACACAGGCTCCGGACACGCAGGCTCAGCGGCCATGGCTCACGGGCCCAGCTGCTCCGCGGCATGTGGGATCTTCCCGGACCGGGACACAAACCCATGTCCCCTGCATCGGCAGGTGGACTCTCAACCACTGCGCCACCCGAGAAGCCCCCTATGTGTCATCTTAATCGCCCCTCACAACACTTTAGAGGAAACAGCCATTATAATAATACTGTTTTTAGAGATAACAACTGAGGGTCCATAAAGCTAAAATACAACTTTCCAGGGCCACACAAACAATAAGTAGGGTGAGCACATCTGCCCCGAGAGGCTTTCACAGACCATATGGTCATCTCTCGAATTCCTGCCCCCGCAGAGGCACACGCCCTGAGGATTGCAAAGTGACTGACTGGATGTGGCTACAGATGCTCAAAGGAAGCACAAGTCGGCAGCATTGTGTGCGCCTCTCGACCCAAACAGGAAGCAGATGCCTGTCGAGAGTTTTCCCAGCGACCATGCAAGTGAAGGATGGGAGTGATATCTGGGAACAGGGTTGAACAATGTCAGCATGTTCCAGCCCTGTCACACCGCCGTGCAGCCACAAGACTTCAGGCCTCCTACCCCATCCAGGATCTCATCTACTAATAATCCTTCTGGGCTTCTCTCTTCATGTCGCAGAAGCATCCAGAACAGTGCCTTTAGAGTCAAGCATGAATTACACCTCTTGGGTTTTGCTACTGTCTCTTTATGATTACAGTAAACTACACTCAAGCGTATAAGTTCTGCGATCATCTCACTGTTGTGACTGTAATTTAATAGTAACATTAATGATACGCACACTGCCAGCAAGTTAATCAAGTGAAGCTGTGTGAGACACCTTTCTAGTCACCGTCTACTCTATATCTGCTGGCGATCTTTTTTTTACATTTCTTTTAAGCTCCTTCAGTTAACTATTGTGCAACACAGGGCCTTAGGGAAAAAATCCAGAGAAAGAAATCCTGGCAAGCGATTTAATGTCCTTATAAAGAACTTTACATATGACCTCAAATATTTTGTTTCATCCTTGGGACCGTTCAAACCTCAAACGTTCAAACCTCAGACTGTACTATGCCAGACCATTTGGTACCATTTACAAGCATCCACATGGCATGGATATTTTGAGCAGCAAAGAGGCCAAAATTATTTAGAAACTTAAATAAGAAGCCAAAGAATCCTGTCTTTCCTCCTTTATCCAAATGAAAGGCACCACATAAGAAATAAATATTTATGAAGAACCAAAAATCTCATCCATCTTAACTGTTACACTGCAAATGAAAGGATTCCATAACTGAAGAATATATTAGTTTGTACCCAAAACAGTCACTTGGTAGAAAGCAGACTCTAGAAAACAGCTTGGCTAGTTACCTGATCCTCCTGAAGAGTAGTCAGCTATCTAGTTAGCTATGCAAAACCAGAGACGAAGTCTGTCAGGAAGGTGAGTCATAAATGAAACACATGGGGCCCGTGAGAGCATACAGAATCTACGGATCCAAGTGACTCAGAACACAGAGTCAAGTTCACTTGCTGCAGAGAGAAGTGAAGGAGAGGAAAAGTAGCCTGAAGAAGCTAAGTTCAAAGTCACCATTAAGGTAGCCTGTGACTTGCTGGATCATACACCTGGTTAGTGGCAGAGCCCAGACTCAGTCTAGGGTTTCTCAGCCCAAACAAATAACCCACCATCTTGCCTCACTACGACACAATGTCCTTTTGCCATTTAAAACATGCAGGTATGTGTACACATACCCGTTACAGATAAGGTGACCCTCAAAATACCAATCCAACTGCTAAACTGCTGTCATTTTACTTTGCTAATATGAATGACTCAATATAACAGCCACTTCAGAATTGTGTTTGTCTTCTCCTATTCCCTCAGTAGATTAAGTAAACATGATTGGAGGTACAGGAAAGAGGAAGAAAAGCACAGGGGAGGATGTTAGCATACTTGTCTTGTGTATGGGAAGGTTGGATCTTGGTCACTTTAGTTACATTAAACTTGGTATTTTAGCGATGATGCACTGGGGTAGGCACTAAGCAAGGTTAACCTGGCATTTCTATGACATCACTGCAGTGTATTTAAAATCTGTACTTACAGTGTGTGTCCTTCTTACTAACATCAACCTCCTATGACAATTATGAGAACAAGAGGTCTGCAAAGAAGTTGTTTTTTCTGTCTCAAACCCATCACAACATGGAGAGAGGGTAATGGGGGATGGGAGAAATGGCATTTGCCTCCAGGCTGCTTCCCACTGTCTGATTCTTCATATATCATCAAAAGTGAGTTTATCTCCTGTCCCCTGAAAAAGTTATTCCCTTGTTAACTCAGTGTTTCTCTCCATGATGTTCCCTCTAGCGGGAATGTTCTTTTTTCTAAACCAGTATCTGTCTAATGCTACTTAGAGGTAAACTCAGTTTTAGCTTCACTCACTTCATGAAGCCCTATATGCCCCCAAATTTATTTAGAAAATAATATCTTCTTCCCCTGACCCTCAAGACACTCAACCTGTTCTTTGGCACTTTTATCACAAGTGCTTAGCATAGGAACCAGCAAACTCCTTCTGTAAAGGGCCAGATAGTAAACATTTTAGGCCCTGTGTACCGTACACCTCTGTGGCAACTCTGCCATGATAGCAAAAAAGCAGCCATATGTAAACAAATGAGCATAGCTGTGTTCCAATAAAATTTTACTTACAAAAACAAAATGTGGGCCTCCTGGTCCTAGTTTCCTGATCCCCAGCTTAGCACAGAGATACTTGGTAAGGTGATCAATAAATATTAGATTTATTAAATTCGATGAGCAACATCACTAATGAAAATACGATGCATAAGATGTCAGTGTGCTTTAGTATGACTGTACATTGTACATACTAATTTTTATTGAATATAATATATGCATATATATTCATCATGCAAATAATAACACAATGACCAGCCTTATAAATTTTTAATGGCATCTTATGTATCCAAGAAAGGAATCATAGAGTTCTGATCATCTACATGACCCTAACACCTAGACAAAATAATGACCTTCTGCCTCATTGATTTTCTATTAAAAAGAGTCTGTAGACTGTGTAGTTCTGCGAAGATTACGGCTGATAGCAGAAGAGATTGTTTTTTTCCCACTAAAAATATTTGGTTTGCTTATTTATACTGAATAAAATCAATTAAATAACCACTAGAGCCCCACATTACATCCTTCACTGTGTGCTTAATGTTTTAATAGAAAGAAATATATAATTAAAGTAACAAAATTGTCATAGTTGTCACACGTTTCATTTTAAGGTCCCTTAAAGAAATCGGGGTTGAATTCATGTCCGATATTCTACTTTCATTTCAAATAGATTTTGACAATATTCATTGCAGCCTTTCCTAGAAGTTTTCTCAGCCAAAAAATTTCACCAGCTTTCAATTTACCACATAAAAATTATGCAAAATGTAATAAAAATTGTCCTTTTATTTGGATCGATTCCTATCTTTGACACAAAGTGTTCTGTTGCCATAGATAAAGCATTTAGGCAAGATCGCTGACTGGAACACGAAAAAAAATATTCACTCTGTCTTGGGAGTGATACAGTTTTCTGGACTATGGATTAGAAAATACTCAGGTTATCAAAAAAAAACCACTATGCTTATTATTTTCCATTGAATTATTTTCCACCGTCTTTTTAAAAGATAGACAAAATTATTAAATTCAGCTTCTGAATTTCCTTTGTGCTCTGCTGAATATAAAAATAGCAAGAGGAAAGGCGAGACGAAAAAAGAAGGCGAAATAAGGAAGAGAGATAATTATTTACCCACTGGAAAGGGGAGTGCCTACATAACTGTCTTGCATGAGATCTTTTCTTGGCTTGTTTCCATTATTTTTAGCAGTTTCCTTCAATGTACACAAATTATGCCTTTAGTAAACGCTGCTTCTTCATATGACTGAGAGGTTAAATACTGGATTGAATCAGGACTGTCCAGAAAAACACCAGTTCTGGGCACCTGCACCTTTGGTTTCCTCATGAAGGTAGAAAACGCCCCACCAACACACAGAAGTCCCAACACATCATGAGGACATAAAGGACGCTAGAGGCCCCATATTTAGTTCTCCCACTTGATCCCACTCTTTTTGTCTCTGTACTATCTTCAATAAAGTCATAAGAAAGAGTATTTACATTCCTGAGGTTTTGTGAAGTGTGGATTGCATATACAGTTTAAAGACATTCTAATAAGTATTTTCTGAGTACAAAGGAAGCAAATAACAAACAGGCTTTTCTCTTCCTAGATACCATCTTTCTATTGTGGGTTATTCCATGATAATAGAGCACATAAAAGCCATAGCAGAGAGCACTGTAAGTTTAAGATGTGCTCAGAGATCCATAGAAGACTCCCTGGGATCCACAGACTGATTTCTCATCATCTAATGTCTATAATATGACAAAATATAGACTTTTGCTTCTGACATGATTTCCCAATTCACTGATGTCATCCCCATTCTGTACATCACTGAAAGCAGGATGATTCTTTCTGGATAAGGAAGAGTAAAGCAGTTAATTTTACAGGGTCATTTCTTCATTTTCTTTGGATGTGATCCTTTACAACTACGTTTGAAAGGTCGTAATTCAGTGTATGACCATCCCAGGGTTCTCAAGCAATGACAGATGGAGTGGATCAATCAATCTGAATGTCTAGAAGAGAGGAAATCTGAATCCCACTCTCCTTCTCGAAGGACCACTGGAAGAACACACTGGGTTCCCTTGCCTCTTGAAAACTCTACACATTTCCCACTTCAGTTAACTTACAGTAAGATATCTAATTAAGCCACTGGGGATTTTAAAAATATAATCAAAATCACACTAGGTGGTGTTGTACTTAATCTAAAATGTTTGGAGGTCTATCCTCTTAAATTTTTCAGGGGACTTCCCTGGTGGCACAGTGGTTAAGAATCCGCCTGCCAATGCTGGGGACATGGGTTTGAGCCCTGGTCTGGGAAGATCTCACATGCCGCAGAGCAACTAAGCCCCGTGAGCCACAACTACTGAGCCTGTGCTCTAGAGTCCGTGAGCCACAACTACTGAGCCCCCGTGCCACAACTACTGAAGCCCGCGCGCCTAGAGCCTGTGCTCCACAACAAGAGAAGCCACCGCAATGAGAAGCCCGCGCACCACAACGAAGAGTAGCCCCCGCTCGCTGCAACTAGAGAAAGCCTGCACGCAGCAACGAAGACTCAACACAGCCAAAAATTTTTTAATTAATTAATTAATTTAAAAAATGTTTTCCAGTCCACAAAACCACACAAAAAAAGTTAAAATTGTTAACTATAGACACTCTGTGGTATAGCAGATCTCTAGACCTTATTCATCGTGTATAATTGACACTTATACCCATTGAATAACAACTTCCCTATTTCCTCCTTTCCCCATCCCTGGCCACCACCATTCTATTTTCTGCTTCTACAGGTTTGACTATTTTAGATCTCTCTTGTGTTAAACATTCTTACACACACACACACGCATACACACACACACACATACATACACTACACACAAAAGCAAAGGGATACAAGGACATTTTGGGAGGTAATGGATATGCTTATCACCCTAATTATGGTGATGGCATCACAGGTGTATACACATGTCCAATTTCTTCAAATTGTATACATTAAATATGTGCAGTTTTTGTATATCAATTATACCTCAATAAAGCTGATAAAAAATTTTTAAAAAATTAAAAGACTCTCCTCCCACAAAATTTTTTTAAAAATTTTAGGGGTCTTCCAATTAAAAAAACAGAAGTTATGTTCCAAATAATAATTGTATCTCTGTATACATGAATAAGAAAAATGATTTAGTTACCCAAAAAAATCACAGAGTCAAAAACACGTAGGTTAAAAAAATACATGCATCATAGAAAACTTCTCTGATTAATAAAAGCAAAAGAACTTAAAGGTGTGCTTTGCCACTAAAAAGGAGAGGTAAATTACAGCTTAAATTGAAAAATCTCCAGATGGTGAGAATTTGGCATGCTATCATTCTTTGAAAGTATGTTCCTAGGTGAGGAATTGACCCAACTTGCTTAATTAATTAATTAAAGCATACTAATTGATAAAAATGAGGACATGGTTCCTATTTTCTGGAAGCCACAATATTAAATAATTAGCTTCAATTTGTCATTCTTCTTCCACTCCATACCTCTCCTTGTGGAGGTGTATGGGTATGTGTGTTGAAGGACCAAAATATATGCCATACCTCTTAGAACAAGTCTGATGAAAGAAAACCAAAGGGCACAGAGGACAGACAACAAAAACACAGGGGAGTGCAATACCAAACAAAAAGATGACTTAGACATAAGGACAAATGATGATCAAAGAAGGCAAATACTGCAAACACAAGCTTCTGAATATTAATGCCTGCAGATAAATCATTTGTTTTGATGATTATAGAAGTCAGTGAAAGGAGTTTGATAAAGTAAAAGTTTACAACATGAAGAGTAAAATACACCAGGAAAAGTGAACTAATTATTTAAAATTGTCACTATTGGTGGGCAAAGGGAACCCCTCTTCCACTCCTGGTAGGAGGGTATACTGGAACAATTTTTCTAGAGGCTATAAATTGTTTGGGCAATGTTTTTATTAAAAAGTTTTAATATATTCTTATTCATTTAGATCTATGCAATCCACATCTAAGAATTAATACTTAGGATTTATGCAAATATTCCACTTCAAGGATGTAAATTATAACTTGAATAAAATAAGAGACAATTCAGATGTCTAATAAAAGAGGGTTGATTAAATTCTTTTGCTACAACCATTTTATGGAATAGTATGCAGCCATACCAATAATTTTGCAGAAGAATATTTATAACAATAAAATATATTCATGACAAGTTGTTCAGAAAATTGACATGTTAAAAGAACACATTAACAAACTGTGGCATGTTAGTAAATTACCTAAGATGACAGCTCTGGCATCAGAGGGCCTGTATTAAAAGTTTCTATTAAAAGTTGCACATCTGGCACCTACTATGTAAGATGGTAAACTGTTCAAATTTCCAATTTCTTCTTTTGTAAAAAGAAGAATTCTATTTCTTCCTATCTCATTGTGTTTGGGGAATATTAAAAAAGATAATACATTCAATGCTCTTAGCATTTAACTTGTCAAATAAGTGCACATAAATGCTGTTGATAGAACTGTATAAAAACATCATTTATAAAATATATAGTTATTTATGTTGATTTAGATATTAATACTGATATGATATACATATATAGTTATAAATCTCAACTTTTTTATGCTTATCTCTTTGGATTGAGTGTGATTTTTGTCGCGTTTGCTTGTTTGTTTGCTTTGCTTTAGCTGTGTTCCCTAATTTTGTATGCAGAAGAGTATGAGCCAGGAGTTCTGAAGCCATAACAAACAACCCCAATATCTCAGCTGCTTAAAACAACAAAGGTTTATTTCTCACTCATGCGACAGAACCCGGTGGGTCAGCAGAGGTTTCTGCTGATCATCCGCATTCAGAGACCCGGGCTAATGGATGTGCCACCATCTCAAACTTCAAATCCCCTTGCCAGGGAAAAAGAGAGAACGGCAAATCTCTCACTGACTCAACTTCTACTCTGAAGTGACACATTTTGCTCACATTTTCTGGCCAAAGCTAGACACATACTCAGGAGAACCTCAATAATAATAAAATGCATTTTTGGGCTTCCCTGATGGCGCAGTGGTTGAGAGTCCGCCTGCCGATGCAGGGGACACGGGTTCGTGCTCCGGTCCGGGAAGATCCCACATGCCACAGAGCGGCTGGGCCCATGAGCCACGGCCGCTGAGCCTGCGTGTCCGGAGCCTGCGCTCCGCAACGGGAGAGGCCACAACAGTGAGAGGCCTGCGTGCCACAAAAAAAAAAAAAACCAAAAAAATGCATTTTTAATCAAGAAGAGTTTAAAACTAATAGACTATCATAGACCATTTAAAATTTTGGGGCAGAACATTGATAGGAGAATTGAGAAAGCTGTGCCCACCTTCCAACCCCATGGGCAGGATGAATCACTGTACATCAGTATTGTCTTTGTGAGAGTCATCTAACTAAATGAAGGGACAGAAATCAAGGAATTCAGAGAATTTAAAAGATCCTCTAAATTATTCCCCTACCTTTAAGACATAATGATCACACTTAGTCATCAGCAGCACAAGCAAGTAATCTAATCTAATTCTACCAGGAGAATTGTTTTTATTCCTTGGCCCCAGCTAACAAGCTGCTGAGGCTCTCCGGCTGGAGAACCAATGAGCCTTGTAATTGCTTTCCTCACTCATGTAACCACAGCTGCCGTTGTCATTCATAAATTGCAAAACTAATCCTTTGAAAGTTTGGCCATTTGCTTTAAGACCTCCAACCTCCAGTGCCCAGGAGTTTGCAGATGTAGCCCTATGAAAAAGGAAGTCTCTAACCACTGGTCCGAGCATTGGACTGCCTGTCATAAATCCTTGGTCTTCATTCTCAAAATTCTTATATTTTGTTACAGTTCCCTGGAAAATCACTTCACTCATCAATACTTCCGTTTCCCTGTGAGGAAACTAGAGAAGCTTATATTTATCTGTAAAGTGCTTCAAAAGGCTTGAATGAATTACAAAAAAATAAAAAATACAATTCTATACATATCAACACCTTTTTAATAAAACAGACTTTAAATATAAGCTATTGCTTAAAAATGGTAGCTAAATAACTTAATGAATCTCTAGAAAGGTAGGAGGCAAATATGTGTTTGCCAGAGTTTATTAAACATTGATATATAAAGTCCACAGATAATTCTCTTGCACTAGCATTATATAAAAAAAATTTCAAGATAAATGAGAAACCACTGGCAAATATATACATACACATATATGTGTGTGTATATATATATATCTACTTAAAGTCATTTTCTATGTTTGAGATATGTTTTATATGCTTTTAAAATTTTTCCATTGTATAATTTATTTTTATTTATTTTTTTAAATAAATGTATTTATTTATTTTTGGCTGCATTGGGTGTTTGTTGCTGCACGCTGACTTTCTCTAGTTGCAGTGAGCGGGGGCTACTCTTCGTTGCGGTGTGTGGGCTTCTCATTGCAGTGGCTTCTCTTGTTGCAGAACACAGCCTCTAGGCACGTGGACTTCAGCAGTTGCAGCAGGCGGGCTCTGTAGCTGTGGCTCGTGGGCTCTAGAGCACAGGCTCAGTAGTTGTGGCACACGGGATTAGTTGCTCTGCAGCATGTGGGATCTTCCTGGACCAGGGCTTGAACCCGTGTCCCCTGCATTGGCAGGTGGGTTCTTAACCACTGAGCCACCAGGGGAGTCCTATAATTTGTTATTTTTAGCAATAAATAATACCAGTAGTCCGAGGAATACTGATTTTTAGTCTTTGTTATTTTTAAGAGCATAATAGGCTTACTCAAGCACTATAATCACAGTATTTTATTAACGCTAGTAGAACATTGCTTCCAGCCTGGGAGTATTAATGAAAGATGGGGCAATTCAGAAATGCTTCTGAAATTAAAAATTCCTTCTACCCATATCCTACCCTTCTCCTTATGATCATTAAGGATGAATATCAGAGTATGATAAAATACTATGTTACAAATAATCTTGGAGACTTTAGGAGTTTTTTGCACCCCCCCCCAAAAAACAACTATAAGTAATGAAAAAGACATATGATAACAAATAATGGTGAGGATGTTGAGAAATTGGAACCTTCATACACTTCTGGAGGGAATGTAAAATGGTGTAGTCACTTTAAAGATAGTTTTGTGGTACCTCAAAAAGTTAAACATAGAGTTACCATATGACCCAGCAATTCCCCTCATGGGTAGATATCCAAGAGAAATCAAAAGCACACGTCCACACAAAAACTTGTACATAAATATGCACAGAACATTATTTACGAAGGCCAAAAAGTAGAAACAACCCAAATGTTCATTAACAGATGAATGGATGAACAAATGTGCTATATCCATACAGATGAATATTACTCAGCCATAAAGTGAATGAAGTACTGACACATGATACAACATTGAAAACATTAAGCTAAGTGAAAAAAGAAACAGGAGAAAAAGAACACATATTTCATATTTATATGTGAAATACCCAGATTAGGCAAATCCACAGAGACAGGAAGTAGATTAATGGTTTCTAGGGGCTAAGTGGAGAGGATAGTGGGGAGTGCCCAGGAAGGGTACAGAGTTTCTTTCTGTGATGACGAAAATGTTTAGGAATGAGGCAGTGGTGATGGTTGGGTATTCTGTGAATATACTAAAAAAACCCCACTAAGTTGTATACTTTAAATGAGGGAATTTTATGACATTTGAATTATATCTCAATTAAAAAATTCACTTTTCAAAAAAAAGTTTCCCTTCAACATAAAATTAAATTTCTGATCTAACATTCAGATAAAGGAAATCTTTCTCCTTTTCCTCTTTCATGAATAAAATTTGTAATAACTTCAATTACCAGTACCTCTGAAAGCAAATTTCACATTAACTTTGCCATTTTAATGTGAGAGGTGAAATTGTATTTCTTATTTTGATAAATCAAAAAGAATGAAACCAGCTTTCCCCTAGATGAATTCTTCCTTCTCCTCCAATTTGTACTGATCTGATGGCAAGAGCACACCTGAGGCTACATGCCGTCTAAGACAAGAAAAGCTTATTCCGAGCTATCTGTCTATACAATACATTTTCAAAAGCCAATAGTATAACTCAGTAGGCTGTTATTAAGTTTCAGAAATGTCAGTGGACAATTAGATGATCTTATTGAGAAAGCTCTGAGCAAATATCCAAACTGTTTTTTCCTTTTTTAATGTAGCATTGAACTGAATAGAAATTGAACAGACCTTAGAGCTAAAGTAGACTGATGGCGGGGGGGTGGGGGGTGGTGGTGGTGGTGGTGGTGGTGGTGGTGGTGGTGGTGGTGGTGGTGGTGGTGGTGGTGGTGGTGGTGGTGTGTGTGTGTGTAACAGAGAGGGAGAAAGAATGAGATTATATTTCTCCATGTACTTTCACTCATGGATATTGGAGTCATTATTAGTTCTGAAAAGACTAATCTTTCCTCATTCAGGAATCTCAGCTACCTTTTAAATAAGATACACGTGAACTAAATTCATTTGACTCACAGGAGGCGATGGGTCACAAGGCCTGAGACCCTCACTTACCCCTTCCAGAGCAAGGCAGAGCAGAGCTTCCCTGGCATTTCTTGATGCTCTCCTCAGCTGACAGCGGGCAGGAACGTGGGTGCTCGCACTTTTTCCCATACCAGCCTACTTTGCAGTCACATCTTCCACAGTTACACTGCCCATGACCTTCACAATGGGAGTAATAATATATATATGTTATTGTATTTATGAGCCATACATATATATATATATATGCACATGTATATGAGAAAAATATACCAAAGCCAGAATTAACTTTCATTTCAACAGTGAATGTCACAAATGAGTCACGATCTCAATTAAGCACAATATAAAACATTAAGGCAAAAGCCCATTTTTCTCAATGTTCTTAAATACCTGATCTAGGTATATTGATTGATCACGGGGAAAGAAAAACAACAACTCCAGATCAGATAAACAGGTTCATAGGGTTATCAACTTGAATCTTTCAAAATCCAAGTGCATGAGATTGAATTAGTCTGCTAATTTAGTCTGCTAAAAAGCAGGATTTGATGAATTGGGCAATTAATTCACGTGGAGGAGAGCCATAGGAAATGGAAAACAATTTGTTTTTGAAACAGGGTCTTAGTTTCTAGAGTCCCTCACACTTTATTTTCATTATCTTTTTACTACACACTACATGCTTAGCCTATAGACCCTTAGCTTAAAATCAGTAACCTGTGTGGAGTTCGCAACCCTTGGAGACTAATTTCCTATACACAAAAGAGGTCAGGAAAGATATTAAATTTACATGGGCACAGAGCCTGTAAAGAACTGTGACAAGTACTGATATGGTATAGCATAAGATATCAATCAAATAAGTAGGTTCAAATCCTGACCCTGTTCCCTACAGAGTAGGGCTGCTCAAATGACAACCTCGTTGAGGTTTAGTTCTTCATTTTAAATCAGATTATCTATCCATATTTATCAGGAAGTACATAATATATCTTAAAATGCTACATAGAAGTGAGCAGTTTTTATTTTTATTCACTTGAGCCCACATATACAACCAAGTAGGAATAGAAAGGAAAGGAAAGCACGATAATTTAGCTGAGCTTTTCCTAACTCCTAATAACCATTCAGATACTCATTATTACAGATACAATGTAAAGTAGATTTCTATAATTTCTCCAAAAATGTATGAAGAATTTTAAAGGAAGTGGAATTACACTTTCTTTAAGTAAATCAAATATAATGCTAATGAATAACAATCGCTGCTATTCTGTACTTGGCATCTGATATTAATATATATCACACAATATGGAAACTGGTATGGACCAGTCTTCAGGGAAGGCTGGTCTGTTTTATCAGTATTCCATGAGGTCTGTGGTCAGATGTCCATCTTTTGAGTTTGAAGTATTGGACAATTCACCTATCAGGAAGCTTTTCACTATCTATAAACCTGGTTCTTCACGGAACAAATCATAAAACCATAGGTCAAAGTAGGATGAGCTATTAAGGATCACAGAGTCCACATCTCTCATTTAACACTAAATTCAATTCAATGCACATTTATTGAGCACCTACTATGTAACAAAGTCTATACAACAAATTGCTGTTAATACTAATACTTTGCCTTAGAGCTCATCATCTTAAAGGAAAAAACTTTTGATTGCTAATAAATACATATTACATGACTATGATCATTTGGACCTTCAAATATAAGAATTTTTATTACAATAGTTTGACTTAATAGCAATTATATCGCAGAGATTGTTGGGTTCCATGGCTTCTTGCCATTTATCTTGACTTAAGAAGTTCCTACCCATCTTCCCAATCCTCGCGTATTGGGTTGGCCAAAAAGTTCATTTGGGTTTTCCCTTAACATCTTACAGAAAAACCCAAATGAACTTTTTGGCTAACCCAATAATTTATTTATTTGTTTGTTTGTTTTTGGCTGAGTTGGGTCTTCGTTTCTGTGCGAGGGCTTTCTCCAGTTACGGTGAGCGGGGGCCACTCTTCACCGCGGTGCGTGGGCCTCTCACTAGCTAACCCAATAATTTAGAGCAAAATTTGCAAACAGAAGTATGTTGCAAATGCATAGATAAATAACAGTTTTTAAAACAAAATCTTTAACGTTTAAAGTACAATCAATTCTGCTGTTTTATGGGAGCCAGTGGTTTTGAAATTCTTGGGAGACAAGAGGTTTCATTTCAAGGGCAGTTAGATCTGCCATGAGGATGCTGGACAAAGTACAAAACATGCTGCCATTTGTGGAAAACACATTGACACTTCAACAATAAAAGTGAAAAACAGACTGAAACGGGAAAAAAGCTTTACTCTTGAAACTTTAAAATAGCTGTGAAAGTTAGAACAAAACATCCAGTAGGTGAGGATGCCAGGAAATCTGTGACTACCCAAGAGGATGCCACGTGCTGCTGCAGGTGCCTGGAATTCACAAGCAGGGAAGGTCCTGATACCTTGGCACATGGAATAAAGTAGGAACCTGTGAGGAGGGAGACGGGGACTGAAGGGAGAACGTCCTCAACTTCTGTAGTTGGCCGAAGAGCAGCCATTACCTTCTATCTGAGATTAATTCACATCTCAACATTAAAAAAAACTGTGGAGGGTTTCCGGGAAGATGGCGGAGGAGTAGGACGCTGAGATCGCCTTCCTCCCCACAGATACACCAGAAATCCATCTACACATGGAGCAACTCCGGCAGAGCACCTACTGAACGCTGGCAGAAGACCTCAGACGTCCCAAAAGGCAAGAAATCCCGCACGTACCTGGAAGGGATTAAGAACGCTGCTTAAAGGAGCTCCAGAGACGGGCGCGAGCCGCAGCTAACAGCGCGGACCCCAGAGACAGGCATGAGACGCTAAGGCTGCTGCTGCCGCCACCAAGAAGCCTGTGTGCGAGCACAGGTCACTGTCCACACCCCCCTTCCGGGGAGCCTCTGCAGCCCGCAACTGCCAGGTTCCAATGATCCAAGAAAAACTTCCCCGGGAGAACGCACGGCGCGCCTCAGGCTGGTGCAACGTCACGCCGGCGCAACGTCACGCCGGCCTCTGCCGCCGCAGGCCCGCCCCGCACTCCGTGCCCCTCCCTCCCCGAGTCAGCGGCTCCTTTACCCCGTCCTGTCTGAGTAAAAAACAGACGCCCTCAGGTGACCTACATGCAGAGGCGGGGCCAAATACAAAGCTGAGCCCCGGGAGCTGTGCGAACAAAGAAGAAAAAGGGAAATCTCTCCCAGCAGCCTCAGAAGCAGCGGATTAAAGCTCCACAATCAACTTGATGTACCTGCATCTCTGGAATACCTGAATAGACAACGAATCATTCCCAAATTGAGGAGGTGGACTTTGAGACCAAGATTTATGATTTTTTCCCCTTTTCCTCTTTTTGTGACTGTGTGTGTATGCTTCTGTGTGAGATTTTGTCTGTATAGCTTTGCTTCCACCATTTGTCCTAGGCTTCTATCCGTCCGTTTTTTTTCTCTTAATAATTATTTTTTTATTTTAATAACTTTATTATATTTTATCTTATTTTATTTTACTTTATCTTCTTTCCTTTTTCCTTCCTTCCCTCATTCCTTCCTTCCTTCCTCTCTCCCTCCCTCCCTCCCTTCTTTCTTTCTTTCTACTTCTACTAATTCTTTCTTTCTACTTTTTCTCCCTTTTATTCTCAGCCGTGTGGATGAAAGGCTCTTGGTGCTGCAGCCAGGAGTCACTGCTGTGCCTCTGAGGTGGGAGAGCCAACTTCAGGACACTGGTCCACTAGAGGACCTCCCAGCTCCACATAATATCAAACGCCGAAAATCTCCCAGAGATCTCCATCTCAACACCAGCACCCAGCTTCACTCAACGACCAGCAAGCTACCGTGCTGGACACCCTATGCCAAACAACTAACAAGACAGGAACACAACCCCACCCATTAGCAGAGAGGCTGCCTAAAATCATAATAAGTCCACAGACACCCCAAAACACACCACCAGACGTGGACCTGCCCACCAGAAAGACAAGATCCAGCCTCATCCACCAGAACACAAGCACTAGTCCCCTCCACCAGGAAGCCTACACAACCCACTGAACCACCCTTAGCCACTGCGGACAGACACCAAAAACAACGGGAACTACGAACCTGCAGCCTGTAAAAAGGAGACCCCAAACACAGTAAGATAAGCAAAATGAGAAGACAGAAAAACACACAGCAGATGAAGGAGCAAGATAAAAACCCACCAGACCTAACAAATGAAGAGGCAGTCTACCTGAAAAAGAATTCAGAATAATGATAGTAAAGATGATCCAAAATCTTGGAAATAGAATAGACAAAATGCAAGAAACATTTTACAAGGACCTAGAAGAACTAAAGATGAAACAAACAATGATGAACAACACAATAAATGAAATGAAAAATACTCTAGATGGGATCAATAGCAGAATAACTGAGGCAGAAGAACGGATAAGTGACCTGGAAGATAAAATAGTGGAAATACCTACTGCAGAGCAGAATAAAGAAAAAAGAATGAAAAGAACTGAGGACAGTCTCAGAGACCTCTGGGACAACATTCAATGCACCAACATTCGAATTATAGGGGTTCCAGAAGAAGAAGAGAAAAAGAAAGGGACTGGGAAAATATTTGAAGAGATTATAGTTGAAAATTTCCCTAATATGGGAAAGGAAGTAGTTAATCAAGTCCAGGAAGCACAGAGAGTCCCATACAGGATAAATCCAAGGAGAAATACGCCAAGACACATATTAATCAAACTGTCAAAAATTAAATACAAAGAAAACATATTAAAAGCAACAAGGAAAAAACAACGAATAACACACAAGGGAATCCCCATAAGGTTAACAGCTGATCTTTCAGCAGAAACTCTGCAAGCCAGAAGGGACTGGCAGGACATATTTAAACTGATGAAGGAGAAGAACCTGCAACCAAGATTACTCTACCCAGCAAGGATCTCATTCAGATTTGATGGAGAAATGAAAACCTTTACAGACAAGCAAAAGCTGAGAGAGTTCAGCACCACCAAACCAGCTCTACAACAACTGCTAAAGGAACTTCTCTAGGCAAGAAACACAAGAGAAGGAAAAGACCTACAATAACGAACCCAAAACAATTAAGAAAATGGGAATAGGAACATACATATCGATAATTACCTTAAATGTAAATGGACTAAATGCTACCACCAAAAGACACAGATTGGCTGAATGGATACAAAAACAAGACCCATATATTTGCTGTCTACAAGAGACCCACTTCAGACCTAGAGACACATACAGACTGAAAGTAAGGGGATGGAAAAAGATATTTCATGCAAATGGAAACCAAAAGAAAGCTGGAGTAGCAATTCTCATATCAGACAAAATAGACTTTAAAATAAAGACTATTACAAGAGACAAAGAAGGACACTACATAATGATCAAGGGATCGATCCAAGAAGAAGATAGAACAATTGTAAATATTTATGCACCCAACATAGGAGCACCTCAATACATAAGGCAAATACTAACAGCCATAAAAACGGATATCGACAGTAACACATTCATAGTAGGGAATTTTAACACCACACTTTCACCAATGGACAGATCATCCAAAATGAAAATAAATACGGAAACACAAGCTTTAAATGATACATTAAACAAGATGGACTAAATTGATATTTATAGGACATTCCATCCAAAAACAACAGAAAACACATTTTTCTCAAGTGCTCATGGAACATTCTCCAGGATAGATCATATCATGGGTCACAAATCAAGCCTTGGTAAATTAAAGAAAACTGAAATTGTACCAAGTATCTTTTCCGACCACAATGCTATGAGACTGATAACAATTACAGAAAAAGATCTGTAAAAAATACAAACACATGGAGGCTAAACAATACACTACTTAATAAGGAAGTGATCACTGAAGAAATCAAAGAGGAAATTAAAAAATACCTAGAAACAAACGACAATGGAGACACGATGACCCAAAAATCTATGGGATGCAGCAAAAGCAGTTCTAAGAGGGAAATTTATAGCAATACAATCCTACCTTAAGAAACAGGAATCATCTCGAATAAACAACCTAACCTTGCACCTAAAGCAATTAGAGAAAAAAGAACAAAAAAAACCCCAAAGTTAGCAGAAGGAAAGAAATCATAAAGATCAGATCAGAAATAAATGAAAAAGAAATGAAGGAAACAATAGCAAAGATCAATAAAACTAAAAGCTGGTTCTTTGAGAAGACAAACAAAATTGATAAACCATTAGCCAGACTCATCAAGAAAAAAAGGGAGAAGACTCAAATCAATAGAATTAGAAATGAAAGAGGAGAAGTAACAACTGATACTTCAGAAATACAAAAGATCATGAGAGATTACTACAAGCAACTCTATGCCAATAAAATGGACAACCTGGAAGAAATGGACAAATTCTTAGAAATGCACAACCTGCCAAGACTGAATCAGGAAGAAATAGAAAATATGAACAGACCAATCACAAGCACTGAAATTGAAACTGTGATTAAAAATCTTCCAACAAACAAAAGCCCAGGACCAGATGGCTTCACAGGCCAATTCTGTCAAACATTTACAGAAGCGCTAACACCTATCCTTCTCAAACTCTTCCAAAATATAGCAGAGGGAGGAACACTCCCAAACTCATTCTACGAGGCCACCATCACCCTGATACCAAAACCAGACAAGGATGTCACAAAGAAAGAAAACTACAGGCCAATATCACTGATGAACATGGATACAAAAATCCTCAACAAAATACTAGCAAACAGAATCCAACAGCACATTAAACGGATCATACACCATGATCATGTGGGGTTTATTCCAGGAATGCAAGGATTCTTCAATATACGCAAATCAATCAACGTGATACACCATACTAACAAATTGAAGGAGAAAAACCATATGATCATCTCAATAGATGCAGAAAAAGCTTTCAACAAAATTCAACACCCATTTACGATAAAAACCCTGCAGAAAGTAGGCATAGAGGGAACTTTCCTCACCATAATAAAGGCCATATATGACAAACCCACAGCCAACATTATCCTCAATGGTGAAAAACTGAAAGCACTTCCACTAAGATCAGGAACAAGACAAGGTTGCCCACTCTCACCACTCTTATTCAACATAGTTTTGGAAGTTTTAGCCACAGCAATCAGAGAAGAAAAGGAAATAAAAGGAATCCAAATCGGAAAAGAAGAAGTAAAGCTGTCACTGTTTGCAGATGACATGATACTATACATAGAGAATCCTAAAGATGCTACCAGAAAACTACTAGAGCTAATCAATGAATTTGGTGAAGTAGCAGGATACAAAATTAATGCACAGAAATCTCTGGCATTCCTATACACTAAGGATGAAAAATCTGAAAGTGAAATCAAGAAAACACTCCCATTTACCACTGCAACAAAAAGAATAAAATATCTAGGAATAAACCTACCTAAGGAGACAAAAGACCTGTATGCAGAAAATTATAAGACACTGATGAAAGAAATTAAAGATGATACAAATAGATGGAGAGAAATACCATGTTCTTGGATTGGAAGAATCAACATTGTGAAAATGACTCTACTACCCAAAGCAATCTACAGATTCAATGGAATCCCTATCAAACTACCACTGGCATTTTTCACAGAACTAGAACAAAAAATTTCACAATTTGTATGGAAACACAAAAGACCCCGAATAGCCAAAGCAATCTGGAGAATGAAAAACGGAGCTGGAGGAATCAGGCTCCCTGACTTCAGACTATACTACAAAGCTACAGTAATCAAGACAGTATGGTACTGGCACAGAAACAGAAAGATAGATCAATGGAACAGGATAGAAAGCCCAGAGATAAACCCACGCACATATGGTCACCTTATCTTTGATAAAGGAGGCAGGAATGTACAGTGGAGAAAGGACAGCCTCTTCAATAAGTGGTGCTGGGAAAACTGGGCAGGTACATGTAAAAGTATGAGATTAGATCACTCCCTAACACCATACACAAAAATAAGCTCAAAATGGATTAAAGACCTAAATGTAAGGCCAGAAACTATCAAACTCTTAGAGGAAAACATAGGCAGACACTCTATGACATAAATCACAGCAAGATACTTTTTGACCCACCTCCTAGAGAAATGGAAATAAAAACAAAAATAAACAAATTTGACCTAATGAAACTTCAAAGCTTTTGCACAGCAAAGGAAACCATAAACCAGACGAAAAGATAGCCCTCAGAATAGGAGAAAATATTTGCAAATGAAGCAACCGACAAAGGATTTATCTCCAAAATTTACAAGCAGCTCATGCAGCTCAATAACAAAGAAAACAAACAACGCAATCCAAAAATGGGCAGAAGACCTAAATAGACATTTCTCCAAAGAAGATATGCAGACTGCCAATAAACACATGAAAGAATGCTCAACATCATGAATCATTAGAGAAATGCATATCAAAACTACAATGATATATCATCTCACACCAGTCAGAATGGCCATCATCAAAAAATCTAGAAACAATAAATGCTGGAGAGGGTGTGGAGGAAAGGGAACCTTCTTTCACTGTTGGTGGGAATGTAAATTGATACAGCCACTGTGGAGAACAGTATGGAGGTTCCTTAAAAAACTACAAAGAGAACTACCATATGACCCAGCAATCCCACTACTGGGCATATACCCTGAGAAAACCATAATTCAAAAAGAGTCATGTACCAAAATGTTCATTGCAGCTCTATTTACAATAGCCCGGAGATGGAAACAACCTAAGTGTCCATCATCGTATGAATGGATAAAGAAGATGTGGCACATATATACAATGGAATATTACTCAGCCATAAAAAGAAACAAAATTGAGCTATTTGTAATGAGGTGGATAGACCTAGAGTCTGTCATACAGAGTGAAGTAAGTCAGAAAGAGAGAGACAAATACTGTATGCTAACACATATATATGAAACTTAAGAAAAAAAAAACTGTCATGAAGAACCTAGGGGTAAGACAGGAATAAAGACTGTGTCCTACTAGACCTACTAGAGAATGGACTTGAGGATATGGGGAGGGGGAAGGGTAAGCTGTGACAAAGTAAGAGAGAGGCATGGACATATATACACTACCAAACGTAAGGTAGATAGCTAGTGGGAAGCAGCCGCGTAGCACAGGGAGATCAGCTCGGTGCTCTGTGACCGCCTGGAGGAGTGGGATAGGGAGGGTGGGAGGCAGGGAGACACAAGAGGGAAGAGATATCGGAACATATGTATATGTATAACTGATTCACTTTGTTATAAAGCAGAAACTAACACACCATTGTTAAAAAAAAAAAAAAACTGTGGTGGCATAAAACAAATCCGTGAACATGGTCAAAAGCTATCAACAGAGATTTTTAGAATTAAAATCTGGTCCAGTTAATATCTAAAGAAGTCAGATTAATTGTGGATGCAACAAATTTTGCAAAATGTACAGATGCACTAGCTAGAAGAAATCTCTACAAGTCTTTCCGCTTTCTGCCCTCACATTCCCTCTGTTTTCTTTTTATTCTATCTTCCTCACTCAGTCTTTAATCTCTGTGCTTTTCCACGCTAATGTTATGCAGCTTCACTTTTCTATCCCTTTGCTATTTCTGTGCACTACTACAAACCCCAGGGGTAAATGTGGCCTGTAAGGTCTTCACCTCTACTCCCTGTGCATTTAATGCAGCATCACAAACATTCTCAAGGATTACTCCTATAAGTGTCCGCGTCACCTCCAGGCATCACCAACTCCAAATAAATTTGGGAAGACGATATAAAGTGTGTCCTCACTTTTACCATGTGTGTGATGATCCCTAAGCTTCCGTGCTTCTGCCTCAGGCTTGTACCCCAGCCCCTGCTTCATTTGATCAAAAGATGCTCTCAAAAACAGCTGCAGGGGCTTCCCTGGTGGCGCAGTGGTTGAGAGTCCGCCTGCCGATGCAGGGAACACGGGTTCGTGCCCCGGCCCGGGAGGATCCCACATGCCGCGGAGCGGCTGGGCCCGTGAGCCATGGCCGCTGAGCCTGCGCGTCCGGAGCCTGTGCTCCGCAGCGGGAGAGGCCACAACAGTGAGAGGCCCGCGTACCGAAAAAAAAAAAAAAAACAGCTGCAGTCAATTGTGTACACACTGGAAAGAACTGATGAGATCGTGTCATTGCTGTGTTTGGCTTGGGATAAAAGGTTTGGCCTTTAAATAGGAAAGTATCAAAGTGGGAGAACATCGCCTAGTTCAGGACGGCCACTGCTCCTCAAATCATCCACTGATGTGTCTTCTACACTTTGCCATTAGAAACCAACATCCACTGAACAAGTTCAAGCTGAGGAAAGAAGGGTTATGGCAATATGGATGACTTAAAGTAAACCATCCGTAATGAAATTCCTGAGAGTCAGTGAATATATGGCAACCAGGTTAAATGATGAAATAGTGGCATATAGAGTTTTTTTGAAGGTGTCATTGTTTTGGGAAAGTAGGAATACCTAAATCAAAGGCCCCAATGAAGATCACAGAAGAAGCAAATGTAAAAGTAACAGAGAAAAGGTTTAAATAACTAGTCTAGCATGATGAAAAATAGTATCGACAGTGGTACTGCCTAATCTAAATGTTGATCAGAGATTAATTTGACAAGTTAAAACATAAACATAACTTTACTTTCACAGTAACAAAAATTAAATATGTTCTACATCTTTTAATAACTCAAAGTCACACGTTGTCAAAAATATGTTATGGATACCACTTTAAATGAAACTGTACTTTTTCTATAAAATCCTTCATGGTATTTTATCAGTGGAGTTAGGAAAATCAGTTAGAAATGCAATGTATTGATACCAGATTCTGAAGCAGGTATTTAGCCTTTCAGAAAAGGCAGGAAATCACAAATTGAAACTGCAACTGCTTTTCTGAGGTGACAAGTTTCTCAATTCCAGCACAAAAGTTATGCCAAAGAGAGAGAGAGAAGGAATCATTTTATAGCGATAAAATGAAGATGAAAATGCTTGGTTTTGATTTATAAAATAGAGTTTAGAAATGATAAAATCTATTTAGCATGAAAATCCTTTAGACTGCCATAACATACTATATCAAGGTCTTTCCTAAACAAGTAGGGAAAAAAAGCGTAAGTGAAGAAATTAGGAGGCCTGTGTCTTCCATCTAAATGTGCCACTAAGGTGGATGGACCTAGAGTCTGTCATACAGAGGTGAAGTAAGTCAGAATGAGAAAAAAAAATACCGTATGTTAACACATATATATGGAATCTAAAAAAAAAAAAGGTTATGAAGAACCTAGGGGCAGGACAGGAATAAAGACACAGATGTAGAGAATGGACTTGAGGACACGGGGAGGGGGAAGGGTAAGCTGGGACGAAGTGAGAGAGTGGCATGGACACATATACACTACCAAATGTAAAATAGATAGCTAGTGGGAAGCAGCCGCATAGCACAGGGAGATCAGCTCGGTGCTTTGTGACCACCTAGAGGGGTGGGATAGGGAGGGTGGGAGGGAGATGCAAGAGGGAAGAGATATGGGAACATGTATATGTTTAGCTGATTCACTTTGTTATAAAGCAGAAACGAACATATCATGGTAAAGCAATTATACGCCAATAAAGATGTTAAAAATTAAATAAATAAGTACATGTGTCACTAGTTCATCTTTCTGGCCTTTATCTCAGTTTATCTTGAAAATGAGAGAACTAGAAGAAGTGAATTTTACCACACTGATCTGAAATGTCATGCTTCAGTGCTAGTTTGTCAAATCTAGGTGTGTATATATACACATATATTTGGCCTGCAGAAGTTAATTTCCTTGATTCTAACAAGGATTCCTTTAAACTCTGTAGGCAGAGGATCGACAAAATAGAGATGAAAGGTACAGAATGTTATTGTTTATCCCTGATAGCAAATATGCAGAACATACATTAGAGAACTGCTTTCAAAAGGCCTATGAGCATTGTTTGAACACACACACACACATCCATGACAATGAAAGAACATGGTGTTTAGTTTTGGTATGTAAATGGGATCACAGCCTGAACTGCATCACAAGGGCAGGAATTTGGCAGCAAGAGACACATCAAGTGGCATCACGGCCATGCTGAGCTTTAAAGGCTCTCAGGACATTATAGGAGAGCGTGCTGACACCAAAACTTATTTTTTTCTTTGTAATCATTGAGCTCTTTTGCGTTAAGCTATCTAGCCTCAGAAACATCAATGCAGGACAAATGTAGTTCTATCCATTCCAGAACACTCTTCTTCCATAGAGGATATTTCTTGCCTTAAAAATGATCAAAAAATGCTCATGAACTGGAATCTGATATTTACAAGTAGCTTCCTACAAGGTAATATGAAGACCATCAAGAGAAAAAAGTTGGGGGGGGGGATAAGTTAGATCTAACTAGTACTTGATTTTTTTAAAAAATCCATTTGATATATTATTTTCCCTTTCAAGACAATGCAAACTGGATATACATAATCATTTCCTTCAGTTTCTTTCCTTAATGCTTTGGTAATCCATAAAGACAAACTTCCCCACGTAATATGGTTCTATCAAATGATTCCACTTTCCAAACCAAAGGAACTCGAAACCAGGACTAACTTTGTATTTTCATCATGTTGATAGGCAGGAACAAGCTGAAAAAGTGGAAAGTCACACTGCAGCATATTTTTCCTATTAAGGGATTTAGGGAAATAGACCAGAGTGATAAACAGCCCTCAGGAATAAAGAAGTTACTTCCTAATCAGAAAGTCAATTCAGGGGAGCAGCTCATAGAATCGAAGTAATAGAGCAGTTGGTACACTTCAGGATGGCTGGTCATGCCTCTGCCATTTTAGTCACACTCAAAAGTTGTCAACAGTATCATCTTTGAGCCATGTGTGTGCGTGTATTTTTGTGGGTATATGAGTCATGTTTGTGTGTGGATGAATTCATGTGTCAGTGAACAACATTTAGGAGTGAAACGAAGAATGAATACAACTGATTTATTTGGAAGCAGGGAACATGTTTCAAAATTTGTATCCCACCCCCTATACCCATGATGCCTTAGGCACAAAATATTTACATTTAAGTGCGTTTTTGAATAGGTGAACGCATACAGTGGGAATGAATGAATAAAATAAGAAGGTCAATTAAACAAGATAACGATAATCCAATGGGAGATTTCCCTTGGACTTAAATAAGCTCAACACTCTCAGGAGGGCAAGAATGGGAGCTAAAAATAAAGCTGCGTTTCATCTGAGCCTTATCACACTCCAGCCCGGCATAAATCACTAGACAATAGCCATGTACTTGGCGTACTTCCGTCTTATATCACTAAGGTATTAACACATTCAGTAATCAACTGCATGGCTCCCTTCCTGTGGTGCAAATTCAACAGGCAATTAGGAAAACTGTGAAGGCTAATAATTCACTAAGCATCATATATGGAATTCTACAGATATAGTGGGAATGAAGAAATACTCCAGAGGTTGATGCCTGCCCCAGATCAGAATGATGTTCAGAGAAGCTTAGTTTTATAAGAATTTTGAGCATCCAGAGGACAGCTCTTCCTTACCAAAATAAAGTAAAATTGAAGAATTTTATTTGCATCACTCGGAGATTAAATTACATGAGTACTCAGGCTCATGTAATGTGTTTTCAGATGACGCTTAAGGGCAGTGTGAACTTTGTCAAGTTGCTTAATTTCTTTGAACATTTCCTCTTCTGTTAAAATGTGGCTAAGAAAAAAAAATGTGTATAATCACGTCTCCTTCTCTGAGTTAGGGCGAACATAAAATGGAATGAGG
This sequence comes from Delphinapterus leucas, assembly GCF_059928025.1. NCBI lineage: Eukaryota > Metazoa > Chordata > Mammalia > Artiodactyla > Monodontidae > Delphinapterus > Delphinapterus leucas. The sequence continues at coordinate 9,904,942 of NC_143146.1, forward strand.
TGTGTGAACGAACTTGATGGGTATCTAATAGAGCAGGATCTCTGTCAATGTGTTTCTTCTTTCCTAAATTTCTCATTTTAAATCTGGGAGACAGGCTGTGGAGAACTGTCCACATTTAATTCACTTCAACAAATAAATAAAAAAATCATAATCACAGCCTGATGTTTTATTGCTCAGATCACAGCCTATTACCCCATCACCTCTTCCCACCCCTACCTGTCTATACCCAGGGCATAGAGACCATGTACAAATTCTCTCCTAAACTCTTCCCATGAGAAACTCTACCAACCACACAACCATAACTGCCTGATCACTTAACTTTCTCTATAATGTTCTAGCATAGGGAAGAATGGAAAATGTGAGAAAGAAGAAAATAGGGAGCAGGAAGGAGGGATGGATTAGATGAAGTGGAAAATTTCAGATTCCAAGGAGACCTCCTCAATGGCTTCCACCTGCCCCACCTATGTAGTAACTCTAAGCCTAAATAACGTGCATCAGGAATTGTGAGCTTATGAAAGGATCCAAGTGTCAATGCCCATCTTCACCCCACGGCCCCACTCCTCACGGTGAGATGGACTAGCTCACATGACCCTGAATTATCACTATGATGTAGTGATAATTCAGTAGTGTAATTTGAATTTTCCAACCCCATTCCAAATTCAGGATCATGGGTTTAACAAGAAAGATGTTCCCTATGTTTAAAAAAAAAAGCATCCTATCAGAAAATCACAAAGTTAAGATTTTTATATGTAGTCTGATTATCTCTTTATTTTCCTATTTTAATTTATGTGAATTCATGTTTTATCATACAACCTTAAAAATGACAACCTTAAATGGTGTTCCCTGAGCCCCGGTATAGTTTTCTACTGACAACTCAGTGTTTATGACTCTGTAAATTCTCATGTTCAGCCCTGATCCTTCAGAGTCACGTATTCAACAGGCTGAAAAAAATGATCGGCTTTGGTTTGCCATTGGTCCTCTATGCCTGATATGTCTAGAAACGAATTTGACAATGTTCTTCTATATTCTCCATTTCAGTAAATGGCACCAACATTTACCCAGACAACCAGACTAGAAACCTGGTGACTACAGCACTCCACTGCCTAAAACCATCCCTAGCATTGCCTTTAGAACAGAGTCCTTCAGTCCTTATTTCTTGCTAGCTTTACCCTTCGTTACTTGTACATTCTGGTAATAACCAAATTGATTCTAGGCCCCTGCACAGATCTTATGCCTCTTTCCCCTCTGCCTGAGATGCCCGTCGCATCCCTCTTGACCCATAAGCCTACCCTTTAGGGCAGAACTGTACGTGCACAGTGATCCAAAAGCATCACGCGATGCATGTCATACATCACCACCTCTGTGAAGAGCCTCACCTCCTAATTAAAATGTCAAACAAGCCCATGCCCCGAGATTCTCAACCCCTTTCTCTGCTCATTTTAGTCTATAGCACAATGGCCATGAAAATATATAGCACTGACCTACTATACATTTTGTTTGTTTTTTGTCTCTCCAAGCCCACCAGGATGTAAACTACCCAAGGAGAGGACTTTTATCTGTTGTGTTCATTGCTACGTCCCCAGTATAAGTAAACATATGCATGAATATGCCAATCTCCCACACGACAGTATATTGAAATGCATGTTTATGTGGCAGTTTTCTTTGCTAAACAATAAATTTCTTAAGGTCAGAGCCTAGGCTTTTTTATATTTTAATCCCCTAATATCTCACACAGTGCCTATAGCATAATTAGCACTCAATCAATGTTATATTAAATTGAAGTTTAAGTTTAAACAAAGATTCATTCACTAAAGAAAGAACCTTTAGATTTCTTCAGATTCAGAGACCTTGTTAACATTTTGATTTTAGCTGTTAGTGGTGGAGCCTTCAGCAGGTTATGGAATTCCCTGAACCTCAGTTTCCCCAATTGTAAAATGAGAATAAATATGTTCCCTATGTCATAGTCTTTTATGAAGAATAAATGCAAATCTGGGAAGTGCTTTACAGATTGTCTGGCATACAGAAGTCACTGAATAGTTGTTAGCTGTTTTAATCCCATGGTGTTGATAATGAGGATAATAAAGAACACTTACCCAGAATGAATAACAGAAAAACCTGGAAAGGGCATAGTCTTTGGTCCTTGCCTTTGGCATTGGACTGACCCCATTCCTGGGGTGGGACAGTAAAGACAGTGCCACCAACAACTGCACAGAGCCCTGGGATGGAACCACAAATGAAAGCTGCTGCCTTGTGAAGTGTCTTTTTGAGAATGTGGCCCCCATGAGCTACATGGTATACTTCAATTTCTTTGGGTGTGTCCTGCCAAAGGACAAAATGTTTAGAAAATGTTTTAGGAAATTCTCCCAAGCACAAGGGATCATCAGAAGAGGGAAATTCTTCTGCAGTGGGAAGCTTTAGCAGCAGGCTCTCCTCAGCCAGGACAGAGAAGTCTTTGCAGTTGCATAATCATAATTAAATAGGGCAGCTCTTTTCTCCCCCTTTGCTGGCAAACTTTCTGGAGACAAGCGGCGCTTCCTCTCTATATCCCTGTACCAACCAAGCAGTCAAGCATAAAGACGTGTATATGCCCATGTCTCTGTCTTCTCGATTGTCCAATATAACCAGACTGAAAATGAGTAACTCTATTTTTGCTAAATGACACTTTTTCAGATAAATCTGACTGCCCATTTTTTTTTTTCCCCTTTGCACTATTAGAAATTCTGGCAGGATATTTTTTTTTTTTTCCTTTGCATTTAGATTACAAACTCCATATGTCAAGGATGTTTGTCTCCTTCACTGCTGGTACCAGTGGCCCAGAGGCCACTGGCAAATAGTATCGAGAGCCTGGAAAATAGTATCTGTTCCATAAAAATTCATGGAATAGAATTGGTTTTTGGTGTTTTTTTTTGCGGTACACAGGCCTCTCACTGTTGTGGCCTCTCCCGTTGCGGAGCACAGGCTCCAGACGCGCAGGCTCAGTGGCCATGGCTCACGGGCCTAGCCGCTCCGCAGCATGTGGGATCTTCCCGGACCGGGGCACGAACCTGTGTCCCCTGCATCGGCAGGCAGACTCTCAACCACTGCGCCACCAGGGAAGCCCGGAATAGAATTTTTTTTTTTTTTTTTTTTTGCGGTACGCTGGCCTCTCACTGCTGTGGCCTCTCCCATTGTGGAGCACAGGCTCCGGATGCACAGGCTCAGTGGCCATGGCTCACGGGCCTAGCTGCTCCGCGGCATGTGGGATCTTCCCAGACCAGGGCACGAACCCGTGTCCCCTGCATCGGCAGGCAGACTCTCAACCACTGCGCCACCAGGGAAGCCCTGGAATAGAATTTTTGAAACCACTAATTGATATTCAATTGTAGGCTGCATTGCAGAACAATTTTAGTATATAAATCATACCAAAGAAGCAATGCATTAAACTACCCATGAGAACTATACTGTCCTAAGTCTTGTACTATATTGATATGGCTGCCATAATGGTACCTCTCCTGTTCACGGTCAGGTCTGCTAGCTTTGTATTCTCACGGTTGAGTATTCAATACTTGGAGGTAATAGTTCTTCTTGGTGAGGAATTAGGCTAATTTTCAGAGAGTGGGTGCATTTTCATCTCAAATCTTTGCCCAATGTGTGATTCCTCTAAGTTTTTCACATTGCTATTAGGAGTCCTATGGATACCGAATTCTTTAGAAGGCGCATTCCATTCTTTTATGGTTTCTGTGAGAAGCCATAAAAGAAGGTTTATTTCAAGAATAAATCTTGAAAATGGGGAAATGACTATTTTCTTATTTAAAAACAGGAGTTCGGCGAGCACTTACCAGAACAGAAGTCGTCAGAATATCTGTCATAGACAGCCTTGCAGTCCCTTTCATCACACTCACAGGTGTCCCCATGAATATCCCCCCAGTCTCCAGTCGGGTCAACATCATGGCAAGAACATTCACCACACACACAAATCCCTAGAGGGTAAAAATAATTTTAAATGGGTCTAGTGAAGAAAAATCATGAGAGAAAGCATCTTACACATTGCTCTTTTTTTTTCTGTTGTTGCTTTATATTTGGAAAATACACGTATTCAGGAAAAATATTCTATAGAGGAAAACACCATCTAAAGTTAACAGTAGAGATTCTTTAATAAACAAAAGTTATTATCTATGTCTATACTTATGTGCGATCGCAGGATGTGAAATAAGCACCGTGCTGGTTTGACTCAAAGATAATACCAACACAATTAACGTAAGATGTAATCCTTGCTCTCAAGAAGCTTACAATTTATTTGACCAAAAAAACGCTAATGAAAAACAAACAAGCACCTAAAGTACTAATGTTTTGTAAACTAGGACATAAATACTGTAAGAGTTTGGGGAAGGGGAAATCAGTGTGGGCTGAAGTAATTAAGGTAGATGGCTTGGATAAGCATAGAGAACGGGAAATGTTCTAGGAGGACTGAAGGTAGAACAACTCAAGGAAAGTCAAGAAAGCAAGAATAAGCAAAGGAGGGTGGGAATGGACGTGGGGATCCTAAGTAGACCTGACTCATTGGAGCAGAAGGTGCATATTAGGTAGGCTAAGAAGTCAGGTTGGCTGGATCAGATGAGCTCAGGTTATAGAGGACATTGGTGTAGGTGGAGAGATATAACTTTGGTCGTTGGGAGATTTGTATAGGAGAAATGCTTAGTTGTAAATCATATTAACTTTGTGTGAATTTTAGTAATCATCTTTAGGGTAACCAGTTAATCACTGTGGAAAAAAAAAAAAGGTTAAATCCCTTTCTTACCTCTTAGATCAAAGTAAATTCTAGCTAGATTAAAGATTTAAGGATATAAAATAGAACCATAAAATATGAAATAAATTCATTTTTATTCAAAAGTCTCAAAGCAAATTATTTAAAGGAAAAAAGAAAAAGCTTTAACGACATAAAAATCTAAAATTTGGGTTGGGGGCAAGACACCAGAAACAAACTAAAAGATAAAAACAGCTAAAACAAGTGGTCATATGTATGTAAAAGACAAAGCTACTTTCACAAACATATAAACAATTCTTACGAGTTCATATCTAAAGACAAATATGCCTACAGCAAAACAGACAAAGGCAAAGAACACCAATCGGAAATTCTGTGGAGAGAAGTTATGATGATAGATAAACATAAAAATGTTTACCACTCAAGCTACCATGATGAAGGGATGAGGGACTTTTAAACAATAGTGAGTTAGAAATTATTTCAGACATACGATTGACAGAAATAAAAAAGATTGTTAGGATCAAGAGTTGGTGAAATGTCCAAAATGTCCAACTTTCTGGGTGGCAATTTCACAACATATACTTTTTAAATGTGTGTTACATATAACATAACAGCACACTTCAATTAACATATCTAAAGGAAAGGAAAAGTACACGTACAGGGATATTAAATATAGTGGTATTCATGTTATTGAAAAACCACTAGTGACCTAAATGTTCATCAATGGGGAATTCATGCAGTCATGGCCCATGCAGAGTTTATATATTAAAGGAAAATACAGGTGAATTAGCAGGATATATAATCAGATCTACTCTGTAAAAATTAAAGAGAGGACTTTTCTTTATAATTTTGGTCCCAAGGTCAGGCCTTTTGCTTTCCTTTCTCTCTATGTACAGAAACCTGGCGCATTTCACTCTTCTATGACAGCCTGTAAAAAAGATAAAGTTGGTTGTGTGCCCAGGATTTCATGTAAGCATTACCTATTAAAGTGTATCATTCATTTAGAGAAATGAAAAAAAAATAAGTTTCCAGCTTTCTAGATTTTTACTACTGTATAGAAGGAAATTGACCACTCACTGATATCTTCAAGTAGTCAGAAGAGTCCAACATGGCTCTTTATCTACCAGTACAGCTGACAAAGGGAAAAAGAACAAGTATTTGCAAGGATTTTCCTAAAAGTGTTTAAAACTATTTGATTTGATATCAAACGCTTAGTTAACTCGCGTTAAATTATGTTAGCAATACTAATATATTTTTTAAATTCCTGCTTAAAGTCACTCTCAATTCCACATGGCTATATTTTGTTCAATATCACATTTTTATTATTGCATATAAAAGTTAAATGACTCCATATCAATTCTGTATCGCAACACAAGCCTTCAATTTACTCATAATTAAGATGAGAGTTTTTTTTGGAATGCTCTCCGGATAATTAGATGCTCATGCTGTAGATGGTTCTGTTAGTCAAGAGACATTCAACAGAAATATCTACAAGAATTGCCTTTTCCCTGTACTATGCCATTTCTGGAAGGCTGCCAAAGAAATTACAGTCCCTGTGTTAACTATCTGTTCAGTGAAGCTGAAAGTATGACAGCAACTTTCTTATCTTTCTGCTTTCTGCCCAATAAAAAATAAGAAAGAGAAGCTTGTTGGTAGAGGAAATGTTGATTTACATCAAACACTATAAAAGATGACTTCCACATGGAAGGAAATATAGAGAAACGCTGGGTTAATAATTAAAGAGGTTTGTTTTTTTCCCAATTACATAGTAACGAGTATGAAAGACACACCTCTGTTACTGCAGACTCTGCCATCTGGAGATGTGCATCTTCGCTTGCTCTCCCAGGGGGTGATGTCACACTGGAATTCACATTTATCTCCATGCCAACCAGCCTGGCAGTAACAGTTTCCACAGTAACACTTTCCGTGGCCTTTACCCAAAATGAATTTTATACGGTGAGGAAAAAAGCAACTTTTAAAAGCAGAATTAACTTTCTACCTCTTGGTGATCATTTTTGCCTTTGGAAATAATCCACCTGCTCCATAGCCCTTGCTTAAAATAATCATATTATATAGTTTGCCCCCAAAACATCACAGGTGTGCCTATACCTACATAATTACACACATAAAGCAAGTCAAGGCGTCCTCTAACTTGTCCTAGCCAAGTGGCTGATTAAAATGACAGAATTTTAAAGAAATGGCATGAAAGACTGTGCAAGTCTATTACGTTCCAATCTCAGATGTGTACATCAAACTCAAACGTATATAAGCATTCACTCTAAGAGCATTTCTTGATATTTGAAATCAACCATTGAGAAAGCAATGGTGCAAACTTCCTTGGATGCACATTATTAATGGCTATTTCTTAAACCAGAGAAAATATTTCATCTTTTCATTCAACTGTGTCCTGCAAGCTGTTGTGTCTTACCACATGGAAAAGAGGTTTTCAGCTAAATCAGTGTTTAGTAGTCATTTAAACTACTAATTACAAAGAAAATACCACGGACCCTTGGCCTTACAATCAAATTCCCCTCCTATCTGTCAAGAGGGTACAAATGCTAGGTAAGGACAGCCCATCATTTTGTGTCCAGATGCCTCCACACAATTTCAGCTCCCTCCATGCTGTAAACTGTTACTCTGCTTGTTTGTACTTATGTCCAAACAATCTGTAATGAACGGTCACCTCATTGCTTCCTGCACCCATGTCCAGCAATCCTACAAATTCCCAAAAGATGACAATACCTTTTATCCCAAATCACTTTTTATATCCTCCCTTTTTGTAGTTATGCCACCCAACCATGAATGTATGTCCTTGTTCTAGCAAATCTGATGAAAACCAGGGCCATTTTGGTTTTTAGTCTATTCTTTCTGGTTTATAGGAATTTATGTTTTATCAGAGTCTATGGCTAAAGTCTTTGTTCTTGCCTCTCTCTTCTCCAACAGTCATCATCCCAGAGGGCCATGGGAAACTAATTGTGAGGCTATTTTTCTTTCTAAACCCTATGGCATATCTGGCCAATGGCAAGAGTGTCAGTAGGGCCTGAGACACTCACATATGAAGGGAGAAATACAGTAGAATATTCTGGTCTCATGACATTCTTGTCTCTCAGATGAAACTTCCTGCCAGCAGGCATACATGAGAGAGACAGAGAGAGCGAGAGATGAAGAGAAAGTGCTATAGCGAGATAGAGAGAAAGAGACAGGGACCCAAGCATACCATGCCATGTTTTCTGTCTAAATGAGCTGTAATCGGGGTATCCACAGAAAACCTCTTTTTAAGCTAATAGACAATGATCATTTCTACAGCAAATTTTAATTTGTTCACTTAAGCAAACATAAAGGCTATCAAATGATTTCATCAATAATAAAATATTAAAGCTATACTTTTTTTTATAAACTTCAAAATATCTGTATATGTATACACACACAAAAATAAATCACATTCCAGTATTACATCACAAGCCTTAGGAACTTGAGGATTACACTGGAAGAAAGCAAGACAACTTTTCCTAGGAGTCAGGTTTTTTTTTTTTAAACTTCAAAAAGTAGAATTTCTGCTATAATCTCAGAAATCTTCAGAAATTTATTCCTCTGTCATTGTAGGAAATTTATTTAAGATGCTACCTATGTAAGGCTTACCATGAGATTAACAGATCATAAATCTTCATTCTTCAAACCCAAATTCTTTGTATGTTTATAAAATTCAGCATTGAATTGGGGTTTTACTAAAAAATCATTGAGGTAGAGGCGAATAGGATTACTAGGATAAATCATGTAAGGCTATACTGTATGCAGATACATGTGGAAAATTAAGCAGATATATTCATAGCTCAAATGAAAATACTGTAATAAGACATATCTGAATAATTGAGATAAAATATGAGCCTCAGGACAATACACACTCCAGACAAGGAGCATCATTCTCTGCTTTGTGCAAACTAATGGTGTAAGAAAATCTGCTTTTGAATTGCTCCATTATTGGGCTGTAGGATCACCTCTCAACAGAGTGGTTTTATGTGAATGACACATGGAAAAATCTAGAATCCCAGTCAAGGTCATCCCCAGAGGCTGTTTACTGGAGTGCTAAGTATCTGTGGTCAGAGACTTTGCACCATGAAATTGCTTTAGCCTCGAACCAACGGAAATAATGAGTGGAAAGCTTGAGAGTTAAACATTTCCTGTTGTTTCCAGTTCAATGTTTATATTTACACATGCAAATAGACTTTGCTTTGGTGGTGTGCATCAGAAAACACTGACTCCACACATGTTCCCTTCCTCTTTTTTGATCTGTAATAATTGGAAATAAGATATCAGGACAAACACATAATATCTGTGGGTAGACTTATCTAATTTTTCTAATTATTTTGGAAGGAGCCCTTTAGCAGAATTGTCTGAACAGCATCCAGCTTAGGTCACTGGCTTGAAAAATGAAGGTTCGTGTTTGTTGGTTTTATCTTGGTTGGTTGTACAGCAAGGAAACCAGAGAGAAAAAACCAAGCTGACCTAAAATAAGAGCATCTGGATGACCACAGGAATTGAAGCCACAATTTGTTTTTGTAAACAAAAGGACAGCTTAGTGACACTGTATGGCCCTCTGGCTCCCCCTCGCCCCATTTGCTCCTGATCCTTGAAGGGAAAATACTCCTCTGATCACCCATCTGGTATGCACGATAGGATTCCATGCACCGAGTCTTTTCAGATTTCAATGAAGAAGCAATTACTGCCGGAGAGAGAGATGAGGCCAGAGGTAACCAGGTTAAAATGTTTAATAACAGCAGAGAAGAATTTACCTAAACTGAAGGGATTCTCACTGCTGTTTACTTTCCTCTCCTGTGCCAGCACGATTGAAACTCTCTCTCTCTGGGCACAAGCTTGCATATAGGTAAGCAGAAGAGAAGGGCACTGTGGGTGGTGAGAAAGGCTTTTCTCACGGAGCTCCAAACTCCAGGGCAGTTCTCTATGGTGAGGGGTCAACAGCACAGTCTCTGGCATCAGACAGACAGGAGTCTAAATTCCATTCAACCCTGGTTAAGTTATTCCAAATGCTGGTAAGTTACCCAATGAATGTGAAGTACTTATTGCAGTGCTTAACATTAGCAAGCACACAATAATTGGTACAACAGAAAAATGGACTGAGGTAATGGTGGTCTGTAGAAACAATCATGAAAAAAGTTATCTGAGTGTGTGGTGGGGAGGGATAGATTCTAGGCTAATAATCCTATTGGCCTTCAATGTCCCCAATAGGACATGAGACTGTTCAAAGTTTTATGGTTCAGAACGGGAAAGACAATGCAATTAAAACATGCAATGGAGAGACTGGGATAAAAGAAGCAGAATAAAAGCAGTTAAGGTGAGCAGAGAAGACAGAGTCCAGCTAGGACCACTACAGAACCATGCAGTTGGCCTGTCGCCATATTGATCTGGCTCTCCTTGGGGAACAATCTGATTTTGCATTTAAAAAGTACTAGTCTGCTCTAAATATCAATATGATATCATTTATATGTGGAATCTAAAAAAATTATACAAATGAATTTATTTGCAAAACAGAAATAGATACACAGATATAGAAAACAAACATGTTTTACCACAGGGGATGGGATAAATTAGGAGTTTGGGATTAACAGATACACACCACTGTATAAACAGATAAACAACAAGGACCTACTGTATAGCACAGGGAACTATATTTAATATCTTGCAATAACTATAATGGAAAAGAATCTGAAAAAGAATATACATATATATATGTGTGTATATATATACACACATATATATATCTGAATCACTTTGCTGTACACCTGAAACTAACACAACATTGTAAATTAACTATACTTCAATAAATAATGGTTAAAGAATAAAATCTATAAAAAAATTTTAAGATGTACTAGTTTGCTCTGAATGCCTTAGTCTAACTTTCCCTATATGAAGTGTATTCCAAATAAACATAGGTTCAAGTTAAATGAGTAAACTTAGCACAGAAATTCATAGAAATAAAAGTGCAATGAAATAGGTGAAAAAATCAAGTACTTTTATTATCTTCTGCAAAGTTAATATACATACCTCCACATATTTCTTCTGTTTCATCATCTATGCATTCTCTATCATCACACTCACAAAATTTACCATAAACGAGTCCATTTCCATCTGAATTATCACACTTACACCTGCCACAGTGACATGTACCTAAACCATTAAAACAGAGCAAAAATTATTTGTTAACTGCATATAAATTATAATTAATGAATTTTAACCTATCTCTTTCATAGATAAAGCCAATTCAAATCAATTTAATATTCCAATTAGGTTTTACTGTGGGTATGATGAGAAAATGACATTCTTTCTTGAGATTATTGTAGCCCAGCAGTTATGTTTTATAGCACACAGCTATTATGATTGACCTCTAATAGTTTCATGAATCTGACCTCCCCAAGAGCAGAGCTACTTTATACATGTCCATCCAATCAATGCGTGAATGAATATCTTCTAATTACACCTGGGTCTTAGGTGAACTAAAGCAGAAAATTCTAAGCTTTGTGAGAGAAGTAACCTTGCTTATCTTCCTCACCAGTTATTTATTCAATGCTTTGCACAATATTTGAACATATTATTTATATAATGAATATTTGTAGAATTCATTATCAAATGCATAAATGAAAACCTTAGGTGTCCCTAATAATTTCATACCCACAGTGTTAAACTGATAGCCATGTCATTATGACTATGGGACCAGAGTGGGTTTTCTTATGCATAGAGTCCTGGGACCTCACCAAAACCTCAGGGCAGCTCAGGGTGATACAGAGGCACTGGAGTCATCTAGTCTACCGCACACAACATACCCAGCCAAGTTTGAGGATTTGACTACAACCCCAAGAGTGATTTCACTGACAATAAAACAGCATTCAAAGGATACTGAGAAGTAGAATGTCCATTTGAGGAGCTTCCTTTTTAATGCCTATTTTTAAATTTTTAATCGATCATCACAGCAGTCACCATACAGTAATTGAGACTTTGCCATTCACCAGTATCATCCTAGACTCTGGAAATGCAACAGGAGATTGATTCAGCCATAATCCTCCTCTTAAAGTTTTATATGAGTAAAAAACAATGTGATAAAATCAGAAGTGCAAACTGCTGCAGAAACACATAATAAGGGGATTTAACTGAGACCTGGTAGTCAAAGATAGAGTCCCTGGGGAATGGCTCTTAAACTGAGAACTGAAAGCCAAGTAAAAATAATAGCTAAGAGAATTGAGAAGGTGAAAAAGCCCACTTCCAGCAAGAAACAACAGCAAAGGCTCTGAGGTAAAAGAGGGAATAAGGGAAAAAAGAAAAAGACAGCTGGCGTATAGCAGAAAATAAAGTGGAAAATGTCATGAAAGGAAAAAGGCAACTAAAGATGCAGTTTACGGAAGTCTAAGAGGTCACATTAAAGATTTCCAACTTGAATCAAGCATGTACTAGCAGAAAAATGAGAAGCCATTGAAATATTTTCAACAAGGGAGTCATGTGATCAGGTATTCATTCCCACCCTGTTACTCTGGTTGTCATATGGAGAATGAACTGAAATGAGGCCAAGTAGATATGAGGGAATGTTAGTTCATTAGTCTGCAGGAAAGAAGATAGAGGCTGACCCAGGTCATGGCTGTGAGTTTATAAAAAAGCAAACACACGTGGTGATATTTTCAGGAGAAAGAAAAGATGACTCGGTGACTGGGTCTGAGAGGTAAAGGATGGGAAGGAACCGAAGATGATACTATGGATATTTGAAATGAGCTACTGGATACTGGCAATTCTGTATGTGGTGTACCAGAAAGAGCACAGATTTAGGACTGAGGTAGATTTGCAGGCATATCTAGATCTTAATCTCCACTAGCTATACATATCTGAGGTCATTACTTTTATCTCTAACTCTCAAATTCCTTATCTGCAAATAACGTCTTCTTCATAGAGCTGCTGTGTGGATCAAGTGATAAATATATCACCCAGTCATCTATCTAAAAATGCTACTGTGTCTAGCACACTGTAGACTTTCAGAAAATGTTGGGTTCTTTGTCGTCTCCCATTAAGACATCGAGTATATCAGCCATATTCCCAAATATTTTCTCCAGACACATTTTATATTTATGGATCCCACCACTTCCTGGTTCCATACTCTCTGCATGATTCTGTTACACAGGTCACTTGTGATTTGCTATTCTCTTTAAGTGTTCTTTCTCTCACAGTCACATATAAATGGTGATTCTGCAGAATTTGAGCTTGTTATTTTTCTTCCTTGAGAATACTTGTGTGAATTTTACTTCTATTAAACTTCTTTTTATAAACGAAGTTTATAAACTAGTTTATAAACTTCATTTTATAAACTATTTTAATTTATAAAAGGTCATTTCCAATCTAACGCTACAATTCATGGTATTGCGTCATCTCATTTTGTTCTCTAATTATCACCCGTCTTTTTCATTTTCACATTTATTTATGCTGTCTTTCAACCATCCACGTATCCATTCATTAAATTTTCTCATTGCTTTATTATATTATTGGCGAAGTCATAAGTGCTATAGAAGATAATAAGATGGATAAAATTAAAACTAAGTAAATCATAGACCAAGAAGAAAGAGCAAGGTGATTGATAATTTTTACATATACATATATCTATATGAAACCAGATGACGCAAAGGCATTTGCAACAGATTTGTGACAAATGCTATAAAGATAGTATAAACCTCAGTCTGGCTCTGTGAAGGAGGAAAGGCACAGTAGGGGAGTAAGTTCTTGAGTTGGCACTTGATGTATAGATAGAATTTCAACAAGTGGAGATGGAGAAAAAACTTGTGATGTTGAAGAAAGAGCCTGGGCTAAGGAATAAGGATGGAGGATTTAACAGAGAAGAGTCTGGCTTTAGTTTGGAAAAAAGGGTAGTAAAGGCAGACAGTATAGGATCAAGAATATTGGTCAAGAATTTTAGAATTTATCTGTTGGAAGACCAGGAGCCCTTCATTGGTAGGGAGAGAGGTGTAACATAGTTAGGGCTACGTATGCAGTCATTGTTTTCAGGAAAGATGGGAAGGAACAGCCTCTGCCTCTGAATTCTACAACTTCTCACTGACGTCCCCCACAGGCTGGCTCACTCCAATCCACACATCTGAACTGTTCCTGGGTGATGCAGGAAGTTTACAACAGTTCAGAGACTTCCTGTCTTACTCATCAAGTAGAATTCACAACTGAGGCTCCAAGATACGGCATATGGAAGCCCAGGCAAAAGTGCCAGACTCGCGTGCTCATGCTGTGTCATCCTGCATCTCTTTCTTGGTTGCCAGTTAACTCAGTCTCTAGGATTGGTCTTCTGTTTTATGCTAGATTATTTTAGCTCTGACTTTTCATTCTGCCTAATATAGCTGCCTCTTTCTAGGATGACTCCCTGTCTTGAACACCAGCATATACTCCTGATGCAATGGTGCTGGAGCCTTGCTTTGCTCTGCAGACTGTGCCTTGCCATTCTGCGCCCCTACGGAGTCAACTTCTGGAACTCCTTTAGTCCCCAGCTCCATCTCCATCTCCCCCTGCCCTTCAGTCTTCTGCCCATTCCATACACCTCCTCTTCCCCTTCTGTTCCAAGCTGCTTCCTGCAAATCACACTGCGATATGAGGGGGAAAGATTAGTATAGAGAACTCAGACACTAATGCAGTTTGGGGGCAGTAGTCCTGAACTAGGCTGGTAGAAGTAGGCATTAAAAGAAAGCTATGTGACAGCAAGATCCCCAAAGTAAACCTGAAAGGCTTAGAAACTGAGAAGAGAGTAAGAGACAGAAAAAAAGATTGTGCTGCCTGTGGAAACTGTCTAAAGACACATTAAAGGATGTCGAAGAGATATGACAGCCAGACGTAACACTACCCCTAGACTGGATCCTATACAGAGGTGGTCGCAATGATGTAAAGGGCATTGTTGGGTCAATTGACATAACTGGAATATGGACAGTAAGATTACATAAAAGTATTGTATCCATGTTAAAAAAATAGAGGTAGAGATATCTTAGAAACGTATTTTATATCTTATCCAATGTGTTTCATCATCTATTGAAACAATTCTGTAAATTTTCTCCTTTGAGATGTGTTGATGTGGTGAATCATGCATTTAGATTCCTTAACATTGAAACATCTTTGGATTCCTAAACTAACCCCTATGTGGTTATAATGTGTTATTAAAAAGAAAAAAAATCCTGGATTTGAAAACCAATCAATCAATCAATCAATTAATCCATCCATCAATCTGAAAATAGAGTACAAAGAAACAAAACTGAAATTGATTTCAAGTCTTATTACTGAAAGAAGTTTGGAAAGCATGAAGTTTTCAAAACAAAAGAGGCTATATGGTGAGTGTGTGTGTGTGTGTGTGTGTGTGTGTGTGTGTGTGTGTTTAGAGGGTGCCATGAACCGGAAGTAGAGAAATTCTACTGAGACGAAAAGAAAAAAGGAAGTGCTGGAGAGAAGCCAGGAGAGTATCAGTGAACACAGAAAGTAACCTGACCGTTAGTACTTTCGTCAGGGTCCCGGTCCCCAGCTGCTCCACTCACAGCTTGCCTTGGCAGTAGACCTGATTGCTATTAGCAAAACCTACTGCACTGAATCTACACAGAGCAACTCCTGTCAATCAAAGACTGTGGAAAGCTCCCAGCTCTGAATGCAGAAGGACTCTGCCAACAATGGGAGCTTCAGGGGGGAAGATACTCATTTATGTAGTCAAACCCTGGCCTTCAGCATGCAGAGCAAGAGGCTCACACCCCTGGATCTACGTAAGAACTACCCAGAGAACTTTAAAAAAAACCACTAGAGTCCATATCAGACCCCAAAGCAATTAAATCAGAGCCTCCAGTGTAGGACAGGAGCATTCTCAAGTTCAACCAGGGCTGAGAAAAAACTGACTTTGAGGTTCTACGTGCCCAACTGTTAAAAGAGTATTTAATTATAGTAACACTGGCTGAACACCATTGAAACCAAAACCACAGTTGTTGTGTTTTATATGATTTTGGTAATTAATTTTAACAGCTCCTCTGTAAATTTCTAAGAAATATTTTTAAATGACGTCTACCAGATATACAAATATTTTAGTCAAACAAAAATCTTGCTATCACTATATTCTGCAATGGTTTTCACATCCAGGGCATTGGAAACCCCCATTAGATTTGAAGAGTTTGGTTCTTTTTGATGCCAAGGTATAAATTCAAAGCACCCTTGATCTGTAACAGAAGATAATTAAGTAAGTTTATACAAATCCTTTTTAAAAGGATTAATCCAGCATTCAAAATCATGGCTCACAATTTACCTAAAATGTTGTCAGGGTGCTGTTTCCAGTGACTATCCTACTTGAAGAAGGCATTTGGAACAGCTGGAGAGCATCAGACTTGCCAGTCTCAGCAAGAGGACATTTTTCCCAATTGATTTATCTGAATTTCACTTCAAAAAAATATGCTCAAAAGCAGTCTCACTCAGAGGTTCAACATCTCTCAACGCCTACATATTTCCATTAAAATTTTTTCATTTAAGAATTCTCAGGGCATGGAATTCTTACCTGCATTAGAGCAGATGATATCTTGAGAATTCTTGCACATTTGGTTGCTCTGTTTCTTTGTCAGGTCACAGGTCTTTGGGTACTGGCAAGCGTCCCCAGACCATCCTCCATCACATCTGCACTTTCCACAGTCACACGCACCGTGGCCTGAGAATTTAACAACATCCCGTTAGACTCAAATTCTTTTCCAAAGGAAACCATTACTGTATCTAAGGATCTTAAGAGTGATGTTGCTTCTGGACCGAGCTATAATCAATTCAAACACAGGTAAACGACAGTGACTGAGGGGTAATCCTATTTATATACCATATAATGAAGTATGTGGATTTTACTTTCATAATCAACTTCGATATATCATTCTAAAAACATTCACTTAACTCATAGAGACATCAGGATAGATAATAAACCAGAGGTCTGAAAAACCACATGATCAGAAAATTTAGCACTTAAAGGAGTCCACCTAGCACCGGCATATTTAAGACACAAAAGCCCCGTAAAAACAATTTCCATTTAACTGCATTTTATAACACATGAAATTCCACTAAACTAAACATTGGCCTTATATTTATTTGAATATGTAATAAAATTGTATAGATATATTAAATACCACCTTGGGATAAGATTGACATGAAAAATAAGTATATATTTTGTTTCTTGATGGGGTAATCTGGTTCAAGAGTCAAAAGGATAAGAGCCATATTCATCTACTGCCACAAAGATTTCTCAACCTTCCATGCTCTCAAATCAACATTTTGCTTTTTTTATTGTTGTGGTTATTAATTTTATTAAGTCCTGCTTGAAGAATCCTGCTAATGTTTTATTGACTACATATTAGAAACAAGTACAAAACACATACAAGCCTTGGTCTTTGCCCTCAAGGAACTTACAAACTGAAAAGTTGAGGCTAATATGCAAAGAGAATTGTGTTATCTTCAGCCAGAAATGTTTGTTGGACCTTATATTAAGTTGAGGGATGTAGTCTACAACCTATAGAAATAAGAGGGGAAAGATTTTCTACACTTCCTTGACTTTTAACTGGGCCTTGGAAGGTGAGTAGAGTTTGAATGGGTTACAGAGAGAAAATTCTTGTATTATTCAAGGTAACAGTACTACGTCTTAATGGCTGAAATTCATAGCCACAGTGGAATGGAATCATTGATCTCGGGCCAACAATCATTCGAGGTGGCAGCCAAAATCCACATGATGAAATCCAGATGGCCGGTCAGAATGAATGGCTCAGAGGACTGCCATTTGGGCATGCTTGGCAGAGCCTGGATCTGTGATTGGCTATGACTTTAAAACTCCCCTGCATGGGGCCCAGTCCATGTAAGTGTTTCTATTCCTGTTGCATTTTTCGAATTAATTATTCTATTCTACAAACAAAATCTTGCCTGCACCCTAATTGTGATTCATTTTATCAAGTGCACATTATTCTGTCAAATTGATTGTATCATCTTGCATTCCTGTCTGGTCCTACTTGATATTGTCAATCTCAGCCAACTTGGTATCATTTACAAGCATAAGTGATCTCTCCTGCCAACCATCCAGTCTATTTATAAAAGTATTAAGCCAAATTCTTGAAGTGGCTAAGCCTCTTTTGGTGAATTAAGTATCTCAGTAACTGTAATGATTCTCTAATAATATTAGTGTATTAGGTTAAACCACATGAAGTAGCCACTTTTAGAAGTTAAATGTCAGTCATGGTTCATCCCAATAAAAAAGCTCCATATCAACTGCAAAGAAAATAAAAATGCTTTAGAAGAAAATGAAGTATCTAGAATAAAAGAATACTCAGTGCTTCTTTTATATTGGATAGAACATCTTAAACTCCAAACTAAGGTATACATGACAGAGGTGGGTAATGGTTTGTGGGTCAAAGGTTACAGATTTTTGAAATGGAGGGAGATTTGGAAAAATAAGGAAAATGTACACAGATGATAGGAAAAGACTCATTCATCCCACACTGACCAAATGAAGCATCAGTAGAAACAATATTTTAGGTGCTTACAACCCATAGTCCATGGAGGTCCAGTTTCAGAAACTTCTTCCATAAAAGGTTCTATGATAAAATAAACATGGAAAGAGACATGCTATATTCTTCTCTTAGCGTGCCATGATATATATCAGCACACTGAAGCCCATCAGAGGTCCTTTCATGAAAAAGCTATTTAACTTTATGTAGCATATACAATTTTTTTGATTAGGGGGCCCTTTTTCCTTACAACTTATACTAATATCTTGGGCACACACTGTGTCAGGTAATGTGTTTTCAGCTTTTCCTGTAGCATCTGATTGGAGGCAAAGATGACAGACAATGTAGGACAGGGTCCTCTGCCTTTATGTTCTTTCTAATCTTCATGCCCACTAGGGCCTTCTTGATTCACTTTCCTCCATTTAGGAAAGTAAATGAGAACTGATTTTTTTTTACCGTCAAGAATTACCAAGTAATAGCCTGTACAACCTTACTTGGAGATAAATGTATAATTTTTTTTTAGAAAGAAAATAATCTTCTATTTCTACCCTTTATCCAAGGTTAATAAGAGCTTTGGCCAACCTCAGGGAATGAGGTTGCTGTATTATCCAAGCAAGGTAATCTCCATTACAGTGTCAATAACATGGCTTCGGCAAACATCTCATTTTGCAAAATAATTTATCCACTGTGTATTAGTTTGCTACGGCTACCATCCAACGTACCATAAACTGAATGGCTTAAAACAAGAGAAATTTTCTCTCTCCCAGTTCTGGAGCCCCAAAACCTGAAATCAAGGTGTCTGCAGATCCATTCCTCCTGGAGCATCTGAGCAAGAAATTCTTCCATGCCTCTCTCCTACCTACGGATGGTTGCCTGTGATTTTGGTGCTCCTTAGCTGTGAAAGCTTTCCAGGCTCTGCTTCTGTCTTCACATGGCTTTTTTCTCTGTGTGTCTGTGTCTTCACATCTTTCTCCTTACGAGTGCACCAGTCATTGGTGCCCATCCTACTCCTGTAGAGGCTCATCTTAATTACACCTTCAAAGACTCTCTTCCCAAATGTCACATTGACAAGCACCTGGTGGTGGGATTTCACCCATCTTTTAGGGGCACACAATTTAAACCTCAACAGCTGCAGACAGTAGGCCCTGATTAGCCTCTTTCCTGCTGTATAGTCATGTACGAGATGGGATCATTTTTCTCTCTTAGATATGCAAATAAATTGGGCTAGAGCTGGCAGCAAGCCCCCTCCTCCCCGTTTCTATCCTACACAGGGAGGGCCTGAGAATTCCCACAGACAGCCCGGCCCAGGTCCACATGTGCTTCCACAGCTCTGCCAGCCCCTCCCCTGCCCTGCTCCTCCTGCGGTGGCTGCTCCCTGACCACCAGCCGAGCCTCAGGACATCTGCACTGCCACTGACTGGGGGGAAAGCCACAGCAGACTCTGGAAGAGATTTGGAGACATTCAGGGTAGAAGGTCCTGGGTCCCAGGCACCTCAGCCTAGGGGAGCAGAGGTGGCAGGGCCCAGGGCTCCAGGTGGTGATGTCCCCTTGGCCTCTCAGGCATCCCACCCCACTCCGCCTTGGGAAAGGATGGCAGAGGAGGACCAGAGCAGGACCCCTCCTATTGTCCAGGTCGAAGGGTGGCCCTTGCCCAGGGCAATATGAAGTCCTAACCAGCAGAACATCCACCGTTCCCAGCTGTCTAGACCACTCCACTTCTGGCTCTTCTCCAGATAACTCTGTTTCCACAACTACAAAATACCGTCTTAAAATGAACCATGCAACATCCTTGAGAATAAATCTGTTGCCCTTCAAATAAGTTCTCAAGGAGTCAAGAGAAAACAAACACACAAAACAAGAATGTGAGAGAAATGCCAGAACCACCCCCCACAGAGTAATAAGGATGAAAAAGCCAAAGGCTATTCGCATTGCTCCCAGGGCTGTGAGTGGTGTCGCCAGTCGCCGGAAAGGGAAGACAAGTCACGGTGGAGGGTAAAGTCCAGTAGTTTAGTCTCCTTTTTGGGTAAGAATATGGAGGCCTGGTCGGCTGGCTCCAGTGCTTCCGAGGTGAGCTAAAGCCTTGACCACCACTGAGCAAGGAAGGGCATTCCAACAGAGACAGAATAGAATGGGGTTTGTGACTCTTAAATAAACAATGCAACTGCAGCACTGCCACCACTACTCCGTGATCCCTTGTACCTGGGTAATGCAAACACTCATCTATTCCACTCGGAGTGATGATAAGATACACTAGTGTACGGTAGAGGAGAAGTTGATGCTTTTTTTAAAAATGAAAACAAACTGTTTCCAATTGGAAATACTTTACCAGTATTGAAGAACTTCTAAAAATCAATTAGCCATTTGCATATACCAATGAAAAGTAATAGCACCTTTCTTTGCCAAACGAACAAACAAAAAAAAAGCTGAAGGGGATGGCACTTAACTCTCCTCCAAGTCTACTGATACTATGGATGCAAATAAACTGCCAAAATTAACATGCCTATTGGATTAGCGATATGTTTTTGGCTTCAAGTCTTTTTGAAGTCTTAAAAAGGTAGATAGATAGATAGATAATAGATAAATGTAGACAGAGGTAGGCATAGGTATAGGATAAATGGATAAAGAAGCTATAGTGTATATATAAATAATATACATGTGTATATATATTATATATATATAGTATATATATAGAATACTATTCAGTCATAAGAAAGAAGGAAATCCTGCCACTTGGGACACATGAATGAATCTTGAGGGCATTATGCTAAGTGAAATAAGTCAGATGGAGAAAGACAAATACTGTATCATTTCACTTATATATGGTATCTAAAAATAGCCAACCAACCAACCAAACAAGCATAAGAACCAAACTCATAGAAAAAGAGATCAGATTTGTAGTTAACAGAGGCGGGAATAGGAGGGGAATTGGATGAAGGTGGTCAAAAGGTACAAACTTGCAGTTATACAATAAATAAGTACTAGGTATGTCATGTACAACACAATGACTATAGTTAATATACATACAAATATACTGTATAGCATATTCCAACGTTAAGAGAGTAAACCCTAAGAGTTCTCATCACAAGGAGAAAAAAACTTTTTCTTCTTTTTTTTTTGTATCTATATGAGATGACAGAGGTTAACTAAAGTTATTGTGGTTATTATTCTGGAATATATGTACATTATTATGCTGTACACCTTAAGCTTACACAGCACTGTATGTCAACTGTATCTTAATAAAGCTGGAAACAAATCGTGATGATTAATTATTATTCCATGATTACTACTGACAACAATCTTATTATCTAGAGGAGGAGGATGTTAAAAAGTGATTCTCTCTGGATGTCAGATAAGCTAGGTATTCCACTGCTAGAACCACATGGTAACCCTGAAATAGATATTTTAATTTGAGCACTCAGTTGGCCCTGCAAATCTATTTGGTTTGGTCAAATAAGTAAACTCCCAAGACCTGCATTGTCTTATTGTCCAGTGGATTCAAACAAGCTCATTTAATAACAGACACACTCAATTTTTCTCCTGTCCTTTCTGAGCCACTATAGATCTCCCAGCCTCTCTAGGTATAAGAAACTAAAGAACAATGCCACATCTAAAATTCTAAGACAAGGATCCCTTAGCCAACTTTACAATTACTTCATGGTTTGCAATAGAAACTTGACCGTTTTCAAGACAGAGATACAAGTCCCTATTTTGCTTCTCAGGCTAATTACAAACTGACTTCTTAGATATTTCTGTTTCCCATTTCTGAGAACATTACTATGTGAATGATGGAAGAATTCTGTGTAGAAGAGAGTTTTGCCCCAGAAATGGAAAGATCTGGGCTCTAGTCCTGCCTGGATGCTAATCCACCACGTAACCCTGATCAGGAAAATGGAAAAGAGAGGAAAGGAAAACTAACAATTACTGGTTTGCAGGTAGAGTGATAAGTACTTTAAACAGGCTAGTCTTTGCCATAAGAAGCCAGCGAGACAGATTTTTGTTTCCCTGTTTTACAAATAGGAGGAGCAAAGGGTAATTAGCTTGCTCAAGGTCACACAGTTAATTAGCTGAAAAGCTGTGTTTTTCCTGTTACAGCCAACATTATCCATTTAGTTGCAATGTAGTAAACGTGAGAACACCCTCTTGCTCTAGGAAAAGTGGTACCAGTAAAATCTATGGATTAGTGGCTTGACACTGTTTCCTTTTGTAACTCACATGCTCAGAACTGGATTGCTCAATACATGTTGAAAGAATTCTAACAGTAAAATTATCAGATTTCACTATTTAAAATTAAATAATGCTAAAGATGGCAGATAGAAGAATTCAGGAATCTAGTTATCTAATTTCTCTAGACCTCAGGGTGCTGATCTGCAAAATTAAGAAATTGGACTGAATAACCCGAAGATTCCTTTCATCTTGAAAATTCCATACTATAGCCTCAATCATTTTCTTTTTCTTACAACAAACCAAAGTAGTTCCTTCAAATGGGGCATTCAACATATTAAATCAGGGTGGTAGTGGTGGATATTGTTACCAAATCTTGTTTGCTACTGAAAACAATCATGAAACAAAATCCTGTCTGTTATTCAAAGTACCCATTAAAATACCACAGATTATCCTGATATGTTTATTTTTAAAGTGGGTTTGGGTGGAATACTGCTACAACTGGGGGATTTAACATTAGAATTCTGGTAACCTGAGACAATTATAAAATATAAATTATAGCAAATCAAGACACAATGTTTTAGCTGAACCTTAGGTGGCAAATTTCATAAAGTCAAACCTATAATATCATATTCAGGCAAGAATTATACAAACACACTCAGATACAAGCACTAGCTTGGAAATTCAGGAAACCTAGGTGTTCATACAGATTCTGCCATAGTTGGTCTCGTGACCTTCAACAGGTGAGTTAATCCTCGAACTTTTCAGACTCAATTTTTTTTTTGGTCTGGTAAGTTAAACATGTACATAAACTCAGAATTTCTCGAAGGTTGCAGAGTATCTATCTTTAAGGGGAAATGATTAGAACTGTCTTCTCTGCCGTTTCATCCACATTTCTCGAGAAGCTCGTGTTCCCTACTCTGCCCCATAATTAGAGCATGTGCTGTATTTCTCAGATGTCCTGAGAAGGAAAAGAGAGAGAGGAAAGACTATTGGACCAGATGATGGAATCTTTCAGTCCTCTATTCCTCCAGCTCCCAGTTCTACAAGTTTATTCATCAGAAATCTTTACAGAGATTCCTTCATTTTATTCTGTGAAAGAAAAATAAAAGGAGCCCTCACTTCCTTTGGTTTCTGTCTTGGTCTTTTGTCCTGTCTTGGGGTATTTTATTCAAGGGTGGCTCTTCATCTCAAATACACCAAATGACAGAAGCCACTCAAGCCTTACACACAATATCCATCAACAGTATTTCTTAGCTGATGGAAATGAACTTAATCGAACTGGAATCTAAGAATCTCAGAATATTGTAACCAGACTAGGAGACCAGAAGTGACGGAAATCTCCTCAGTTTTACTAAGAACAAAATGAAACTCCCTGTCCATCATCACCTCCTCCTCATTATAGATAAATATGTATGTCAAGGAATCTGGTCAATGGAGATATGTGTATATGTATGTCTGTGTATATGTATGTATGTGTTTATTAATACACATATATGTGTGTATGTATATTTATAAATGAGACTTAGCAAGACTCTAAACTTTGTCTTTTAATTTGGTTACCAAGAGCACTGGATGATTGGATGGTATTTATCAGCATCCCTCTCAATGTTGAGATTTTTTTTTCAGAACTCTGTGTATGTGCTGGGCTTCCTTGGTGGCGCAGTGGTTGAGAGTCCGCCTGCCAGTGGTTGAGAGTCGAACGCCTGCCAGAGTTCGAGCCCTGGTCTGAGAAGATCCCACATGCCACGGAGCAACTAAGCCCGTGCGCCACAACTACTGAGCCCACGTGCCGCATCCACTGAGGCCCGTGCGCTCTAGAGCCCGTGCTCCGCGACAAGAGAAGCCCGTGCACCGCAAAGAGGAGTAGCCCCCGCTCACCGCAGCTAGAGAAAGCCCGCGCACAGCAACGAAGACCCAACGCAGCCAAAAAATAATAAAATGAAAATAAATAAATTTATAAAAAATACTATATCAATAAAAATAATATGTTTTTTAAAAAAAGAACTTTGTGTATCTCTGACAAATATTAATAATATGCTCCATCTGGTTATGTTAGCCTTCTTCATCTCAAGCTGTGGTGGTTGTCTGCAGAGCAAACTCTGTTTATGCCCTTACGGCTCACAGCCAACATGGGGACGCTCTGTGTCCTCCAGAGGGCTGTGTAATGCCCTCCTGTGACAGACTGCCTAGGTTCAAGTCCCGCATCCAGAACTTGCTAGCTGGGTAAGCTTGGGCAAATACTTAGGCTTTTAGTTTCCTGGGTTTGTGACAAAGTACCACAAACTGGGTGACTCCCAACAATAGAAACTTACTGTCTTCATGATTCTGGAGGCTGGAAGTCCCAAATCAAGGTGTTGTCTTGGGACTGACATGTACACACTGCTATATTTAAAATAAAATGCATTTCAATGGGAAAAAAAAAAGTGTCAGCTGGGTCATGGACTTTGAGATTCTGTGTACAATACTTCCTCATCTCTTCCTAGTTTCTGGTGGGGCTGGCAATCCTTGGAGTCCTTTGGCTTGCAGCTGCATCCCTGCAACCTCTGCCTCTGCCATCACATGGCCCTCTCCCCGCCTATGCCTGTGTCTCTTCTTCTCTACTTATGAGGACAGCAGTCATGTTGATTGGTGGATAGGGCCACCCTAATCTTTCTTTTTCAGCTTCAGAACAAAGGTCCTGACACAAGCTCGTGGCTTCCAAAATGCGGTGCTCATCTCTAGATAAATTATAAATGAATACACAAATATAGGTAAATTCAATTTTTTGAAGTGTGATCAGGAGTTTGGAGATAAATGATTTAAGCAATGGATTTGCAAATGTATAAGAAAGATTCTATTTCTTAAGCTAGGTGGTGGAGACACAATATTGATCTTTTTAATTATTTTTTATACTTTATGATCATATTTTACTCAAAAATTTTAAAAAGAAAAAAACACATCCGTTAGAAGCAATACTCCTACAAGGGATGATGTTAAAAGGAGTGTTGTTTTAGGACTCCAGCAGCACTCAGGAGATGTCACCACCCTGACTCATATTCATCAAACACTGCATGGAAGAGACAGTAGGGTTAATCTTTATAACCTGAGGGTCTGTGAAGAGCTGGTAGAATGTAGCTGCCAATCTGAATGGGAGGACCCTATTATTCAGAAGGGTACAGGCTAAGCCAGGAAGCAAGGTGCAGGGAAGAGCTATGCACTGTCTGGGTCTCCAGGAAAAGGCACTGTCCCCTGCCCCCTCCAGGGGGGGGTCGAGTACAGGACACAGAGAGATAGGGTTGTGCCCATTCCGGGAGATGTAACTTGACTCTGGACCATCTTAAAACAGTTTCAATAGAACAGAAATGGCTGTGAAGGTGCAAGTACCTGACACAGGCCACCACTGTCCTGCAGCAACTACAGGTACACCCAGAATCAAACCAAAAACCATTTTTATCGTAGGTGGAATGGGAGCTGTTATGAGTTGAACTGTGTCCCCACCAGTTTTAGATGTTGAAGCCCTAACCCGTATACTTCAGAATGTAAGGTCACCGCAGATGTAATGAGTTAAGATGAGGTCATACTGGAGTAGGATGGGTCCTTAATCTATTGTGACTAGTGTCCTTATAAAAAGGGTACATCTGCACACAGAGAACGCCATGTGAGGATGAAGACAGAGATCAGGGTGATGTTTCTACTAGCCAGAAAACACCGATTGCGGACAAAACACCAGAAGCTCGGGAGAGTCATGGGAAAGGTTCTCCCTCATAACCGTCAGGAGGGACCAACCCTGCCGACAACTTGATCTTGGAGTTCTAGGCCCCAGAACTGGGAAACAAAATATGTCTGTCATGTAAACCATCCAGTTTGTGGTACTTTGTTACTGCAGCCCTAACAAACTAATACAGAAGCTCAAGGTATGGTTTTAAAGAATTATAGAAAAATGAAGGTGTATCATTTTACATTTCTGAGCTGAAGGTCTGAGGAAGTAATTGCCACCCACTGGCATAGTCAGCACATTTTAACCCACATGCTTAACAGATGACTCCATAAATAAAGGCTGACACTTACCTGCACCTTGGTAGAAACGACTAAATCTGAATGGTACCTTGTATACCCAGGACCGTCCTAAAGGTGACATCAGAAGGCAAAAATCTCTAAACAAAAGTATATATTTCTCTTTGTCACCTTGTGTCAAAAGTCAATAGGAAAAGAATTCAACAGAAACCCCCCATATAATGAAACACACTGCTTATAGAATCACTGGGAAATGGGCAAAATGATTCTCTATGGCTTATCTTTCTAATCATTCTGCTTAGGATTCCTCCATTCCCCAAACCCTGTTTTCTAGAAAATAAAACCACTTTCTTTGTCTGAAAAGAATACCACACCTCTCCTGTTAGCCCTGTTGCATTATTAAATTCCAGTGGGCTGTGGAAAGCCTCCCCTGTACAGAGCTTCCAAAATATGCCCAGAAGTGGACTTTACAAAAAGCCTGGACTTTTAATAATATCTACCTTTTAAAAAACCTATTTTTTAAAAAGAACTCTTTTATTGCTCCTTAAAGAAGTCTGTGCGATGGCGAAATCAAAGATTATGATCACCTTATGGTCTTCAGATGTTAC
Organism: Delphinapterus leucas; assembly: GCF_059928025.1. NCBI lineage: Eukaryota > Metazoa > Chordata > Mammalia > Artiodactyla > Monodontidae > Delphinapterus > Delphinapterus leucas. The sequence continues at coordinate 9,931,983 of NC_143146.1, forward strand.
GATCAAGCAATTCTTTGGTTATTTTCTCCTCATCCAACTAAACAGGAGCAGCTGGTAACTACTTTTTAATTTCCTTCTCAGTTCAAAAATTAACAAACATTTACATGTTCAGTCAACTTTAATGTAAATCCTCTAACTGCAAGGACTTTTCTGTTAATTCAGTAACTATCTAGGGTACCTCTGCTCTAAGCTATTATAAAGTGGATAGTGAATAAAAGTTGCTGACAGTTTGGTTCACTTGACTGGAAAAAAAAATGAAACCACTCTCTTGTAAGCAGGTAAAAGGACTTTAAATCATGATGTTTTCTACAATACAAAGATCAGTCACCAGAAAAAAATATGTATCAGTAGTTGGCATGGAGACTGAATTCAGTTCATTATTATTCATTTTTAAAACTTTTTAGGAGCTCATGAAGTCATTTAGAAAATTGAAAAAAGGAACTTGTGGACAAGGTAAAATATTTTTAAACGAGGTGTCACTTTTGGTTCCCTTTTAAAAAATTTTAAATCTAGATCAGTAGGCAGAAAAATTAAATTGGAAATAAAGCCAGAGGGCAAGCAATGTTTTTTAGGATATAATATTCTGTCACACTGTTCTGATAGCCCTACCTCATTTCGGGAAGAAAAAAGAAACTAGACACAGTTCCTTCAACAAGTAGCTCTTTTAGAAATCGTATATATTGGAAGAGGAGGGGCAAACTTTACTGAGGAGTGTGTTCAGGGTATCAGAAGGAAAGGAAAGGTTGCTGTAATAGCCAGTGCACTCATTTTTTTTGAAACCATTTAAAGTCGAGGTATTTAGAGAACTGGAAAAGAAAATAACAACAAAGATAGCCTTTGCTCCAAACAGAAGGAATATCTTCACATGAAAACATAAACAGTTCAAGGGACTTCCCTGGTGGTCCAGCCGTTAAGACTCCATGCTCCCAATGTAGGGGGCCCAGGTTCGATCCCTGGTCAGGGAACTAGATCCCACATGGCGCAACTAAAGATCTGGCGCAGCCAAAATAAATAAATAAATATTTTTTTAAAAAAAGAAAGAAAATATAAACAGTTCAAAACTTACCGACTCCCAGGACCCCCTCCCTATTCTTGACTCATGAGCTATGTCATTCCCCATTCTGAAAGGTTATAGTTTTCATAATTCATAATAGAAAAGTCTAACCTACCATTCAATTTTAAAATATCCCATTTTAATCATTCTAGATAATGTATCTTGTCTTCCTTTTTTACAATGGTATAGAGATATTTACCCTGGAAAATAGCTTTACCAAACTATAATAGAATGCCTAAAATAACAAATATATATTAAACTTCTCAGTTGCAAATCACTTTAATTCATATTATCTTATTTGGTTATCAAAATGGCATGAAAAAATAGAAAACCAGTATTACCATCCTCACTTATAGAAAAGGAAATTCTTGGTTAACGTCTTTAAATGATTCCTCCAAATTTCTAACCAAGCTCTCAAGTCGTCCACTCAGCTTAGGTACCCACAACGTTGAACAAGAATGAAATCCCCTAACTTCCTGTTCTTTCTTCCTCCTGAGTAACCCTCATCACTCTGCCTCTTCTCCAGCCCCAGAGGCTGTGTCAAGGTCCATTCCTTTCAAGGAGCCTTGATTTCTTTGCCATCTGGTTCTCTGGGGGCCCTGCTTCCTCTCTCTCCTCTAGTTCAACCTCAGCTTCATTGTTAGCACCTTCCTCTTACACCATGAAATTGAACAAGCGTCTCCTGGTCTTTACAAAATGTAATCAACACTCCCTCTATCATACCCACGTCCCTATTTCTAGTCTCTATTCCAAGTCAATTCTCCCTTCCTTATTCAAAGCTCCAAATAGGTAGTTTTTCACTCCCAGTCTCACCTTTTATCTACAATTCGATTTCAAACCCACCATTCTACTAACATTTTTCTAACAAAGAAAAATTAATATGCTTTTTATTCCTTAATTCAATTAACATTTAAGTCCTTATCTTATTAGCTGCTTCTCAATCCTTTGGCATCTTCCCCTCTTTCTCCCACCCTCCCCCTCATCCTTCTCCACCTCCTTGCCCTCTTCCCCTCTTTCTCCCACCCTCCCCCTTATCCATCTCCACCTCCTTGCCCTCTTCCATCATGCCAGAACACACAGCATCAGTAAAATCATATTCCCCAGTGCGTCTTACACATTGTAAGGAAAATAAGACGAATAAAAAATACTGGAATATTTATTCTGAAGAGAGTTAATTACACCTAAGATCATCATTACATTACTGAACCACACTAAGTTTTAAGCAGGCTTGAACTAAGTCATGTTTAATTGTTTTCTTTTGTTTTATTTTTTTCCATTGGCATTCAGTGAGCAGTTGGAAACTAGGAGGAAAGCTCATGAGGAATGTCAGAGAAAATTTTAAAAGGAATTAAAAGCAATATTTCCTTTGCTCATCCAAATATTCAAGCCAAGTTAAATAATGTAAAGGTAAATCTGCCACATACACTCATTTATCAGTTTTCTTAAAACTTGCGACGTACTTTGTTCTTACCCTTCATTTTATTTTTTCTACCTAAAATATATCTTGCAGAGAGTCTGTCAAGAACTGCGAAGGGGGGCTGAGATTTGATTTTCCTCTATTTGAAACTAACAAATTAGCCTGACACTGTATCATGGATTCTGGAAGAAGACATGAGACTCTTGGGTCAGAGTCAAAGGACTTTATTACTCATATCAGTAGCAGTAATTGAAATCTCAATTTGAGTCAGTTACCTAAACCCCAGTCCCCACAAAACAACACAGGAGGAGCAGGGGATTCCTGCACATGTGGTGGGTTGCACTGTGGGAGAGAAACTTCCCGGATAGGGATCCTTACTCTTATATTGGGGAGTAAGCATGCCTGAACCTGCCACAGAAGGATACACTCTCTTATTACACTAGGCTATAAACAAACTTCCCTTTGCTCCAGAGGGAGACACCAGGTCTATCTTCCAAGGCTCTATGTACAAGCATCCATGAGAAGATATTCCTGAATGAAAGCAATCAGTACCTGTGTTGACAAAAAGTACAGTAACACAAGAGACCATGGAGAATTGTCTCCCAACACCTATTCATATCAACATCCCAGCCCACAGAGATCTAATTAACTCTTTCTAACAGATGCATAATATTCCACTGTATACACCACAACATGTAGCTATCCCTCACTGATTTGCACTTAACTAGTTTTGGTCATTTACCACTACAAACAATGTTGTCATAATGATTCTTCCTTAAACATGCATCTTTAAGCAGAAGTGTGAATAGATCTGTGGGATAAATTATTATAAGCAGAGTTTATGGATGAAAGGGTAGGCATATCATTAAAATTTTAATAGATGTAGACAGATTTGTTTCCAAAACTATACTAAATACACTCCCACCAACAATGTGTGAGGATACACTTGCCAACACACACCATAGAATATTATCAAGTAAACTGTGTCAAACTGAGCACCAAAAATTACATTGCATCATCTTTAATTTCTTTCATCAGTGTCTTATAGTTTTCTGCATACAGGTCTTTTGTCTCCTTAGGTAGGTTTATTCCTAGGTATTTTATTCTTTTTGTTGCAATCGTAAATGGGAGTGTTTCCTTAATTTCTCTTTCAGATTTTTCATCATTAATGTATAGGAATGCAAGAGATTTCTGTGCATTAATTTTGTATCCTGCTACTTTAGCAAATTCATCAATAAGCTCTAGTAGTTTTCTGGTTGCATCTTTAGGATCCTCTATGTATAGTATCATGTCATCTGCAAACAGTGACAGCTTTACTTCTTCTTTTCTGATTTGGATTCCTTAGCCATTATCAAAAAATCTACAAACAATAAATGCTGGAGAGGGTGTGGAGAAAAGGGAAACTTCTTGCACTGTTGGTGGGAATGTAAATTGATACAGCCACTATGGAGAACAGTATGAAGGTTCCTTAAAAAACTAAAAATAGAACTACCATACAACCCAGCAATCCCACTACTGGGCATATACCCTGAGAAAACCATAATTCAAAAAGAGTCCTGTACCACAATGTTCATCGCAGCTCTATTTACAATAGCCAGGACATGGAAGCAACCTAAACTGTCCATCGACAGATGAATGGATAAAGAAGATGTGGCACATATATACAATGGAATATTATTCAGCCATAAAAAGAAACGAAATTGAGTTATTTTTAGTGAGGTGGACAGACCTAGAGTCTGTCATACAGAGTGAAGTAAGTCAGAAAGAGAAAAATAAATACCATATGCTAACATATATATATGGAATCTAAAAAAAAAAAAAGGTTCTGAAGAACCTAGGGGCAGGACAGGAATAAAGACACAGATGCAGAGAATGGACTTGAGGACACGGGGAGGGGGAAGGGTAAGCTGGGACGAAGTGAGAGAGTGGCATGGACATATATACACTACCAAATGTAAAACAGATAGCTAGTGGGAAGCAGCTGCATAGCACAGGGAGATCAGCTCGGTGCTTTCTGACCACCTAGAGGGGTGGGATAGGGAGGGTGGGAGGGAGATGCAAGAGGGAAGAGATATGGGGATATATGTATATGTATAGCTGATTCACTTTGTTATAAAGCAGAAACTAACACACTATTGTAAAGCAATTATACTCCAATAAAGATGTTAAAAAAAAATTACATTGTATATTTTTGTTGACATGTGTCAATTATGGATGAGATTCAACATATTTTCTTTGGTTTATAAATCATTTTTATTTTATAAACAAAATCATTTTTGTGTCATTTTCTTAAAATTTTCTGCTTATATATTTTGTCTATTTTTCTTTTGGTTGTTGGATATTTCCATCATTTTTAGGAGCATTAGGTTTTATGTTAAATAATTTAGTCTTTTTTCTGTCATTATAATGCAAATATTTTATGACATATATTATTTCTCATACTTCTAAATCATATGATCAAATATCCTCATGCTTTCTTCTTGAAAGTTTGATTTTAATGCATAAATTTGGAAATTTTTGGTGTAAGAAGGTAAGAAAAGTTCAAATTTATTTTTCCATGTTGCTAGAGAGGTTTTCCAACACCATTAATGAATGGTTTATTCCTTTCCCATTGATTTAAAATGCCACCTTTATCAAATACTATATTCCTGATAATAAATTCTGATTACCAGTATTTTGATTATTTTTAAACTCTTGGTAGGCTGCAGTTTGGGTTTATTTTCCTTTTTGTAAGAGTTTCAAGAGAAATTTTTTAAATTTATAATCAATAGGGTCTTTTGTGTGTTTTATTTTATTTTTAAAATTATACAGAACTATTGACTCTACTATAGTGAGAATATTTTTCTTTCAAATTCTTATACTATTTTTTTCTCTTACTTCACTTGCTAGCACCTTCAGTAAAATGCTGAAGTTGATGTTTGTTTGCTTGTTTATGTTTATCTTGGTTCTCTGACAGGATTCTTTTCTTATCTTGCAAGTCCAATAATTCTGCCACACCATACTTTACTGCCGGCTGGTCTGCATTTTTTTCTAGGACATGTTTTTCCCTTTCTACAAGTTAATGTGCAAATATTTTAACAAAGTAATCCTGAATTATCTATTTGAAAATCATTCTGTTGCCTGTTTTTTTCCTCTTCTATAGATACACCAATTATGGTTATGTTGGGTCATTTTTTCTTCTTCTTCTTCTTCATAAACCATTTTCTCCCTAATCTTTGATATGACACTTATTTCTAATTTCATTGTTAATATTCTCAAGCCTGTGTTCCTTGTTCCTCAGTGGCCTGGGGAGCATCTATTCTTCTTTTCTATACATTCATTTCTGTGATTTTTTTTCTCTTATATTCCCCCACTCCCCCATATACTGTAGATCATTTTTCCTTCTTAGAGGTAGCACAGTATAAAGCTAAAAGTCATGGACTCTGTCACTGTACTGCTGGTGTACAAATTCCCACTACATAGCTTTGTTGTGTGAACGTCAGCAACTTATTTAATCTCTCTACATATCCCAGAATTCTTATCTGTAAAATGTGAACAATAGTGATATTTGCATTATAGAGTTATTATAAGGATTAAATCAGATGACAATTGTAAAGTGTTTAAGATAGTGACTGTCACATAATAAACATTATGTAAATATTTATTAAATCCTTAAAATTTTTTCTCTGTTTTCCTATAATTTTCTCCTTGAGTACTTGCATGTTCTCTTTGAGCTCATTGCCTGGAAGCAATATATCCATTATAAAGAATCCTTTCGGGGCTTCCCTGGTGGCACAGCGGTTGACAGTCCGCCTGCCGATGCAGGGGACACGGGTTTGTGCCCCGGTCCGGGAGGATCCCACATGCCGTGGAGCGGCTGGGCCCGTGAGCCATGGCCGCGGAGCCTGTGCTCTGCAACAGGAGAGGCTACAACAGTGAGAGGCCCGCATACCACACAAAAAAAGAATCCTTTCTTTTAAATCTCATAACATGAAAAGTTGTTCATAATTTTTATCAGCTTCACAGTTCGATCTTTCAGATGTTGATTTATTATCTGAGTTTTGTTTATTATTTATGTTCTGTATTTCTTGTATTATTTTTTTACAGGTCTCATACTAATTTCTTAATTATTATTCATCACTGAATGAGAGGGATTTTTCCTGGAACAATTATTTTTGAAAGGATAATGTGGAAAGGAATCAGATAAGTGAACTTCTCTATGAATATTGCTTTGCACATACATGCAAACATTTTATTGTTAATGCCTAAAGGTAAATTTGATGAATTAAATGTTATATGAATATATAAGTTTAATAGATATGCCCACAGTGTTTTCCAAAATGTCTGTAAATGACTTTCATTTCCACCAACAGTTGTGAGCGCCTCTTCTTGACTTGCATTGTTTATGCTTTCTCTTCTGCTTGAAATGCTCTCCGACCCTCAACTGGAAGAGAAATCATTTCCAAGCTCCCATTATACTATGTACGTATCTATTACTTCACTAACCCATAATTATCTCTTTACATGGCTTTCTGCCCCCCACTAAACAGTTACCTTCTTTAGGACAGTGACTGTGTCATCTTAATTTTATATCTTTGGTTCCTATCCAATTTTCTGGCACACAGTAATTGCCAAAAGTCTGACAAATATACAGATAATGAAGGTAGCATTAAATTACTGTCCAGGGGCACACTACTGGTAAATAATAAAAGTAGCATATGAATCCAGTTTTTTCTTCCTGCAAATCATACTTTTTCATATATTCATAATAAGTTTCCTCATTTACATGAATATAAATGAGAGGACTCAAGCCTAGGTCAAAAGAAATTATAATTATCCTTCAAATGATTTGCAAATGACTCATTCATTCTAATACTGGCAAAATTATGGTGTATGGCTTGCATAGACATTAATAATAAGCTTTAATTCATATGAGATTTTAAAGCTTGGTTCAAATGTAGTTTCTATCTATATATCCAAAGTTTGACATAGGATTAATAAACCCTCATAAAAGTATTGCATAATTCTTTTTTTGATTAAGCTGCAACTAACCAACTATAGATAATTATGACTAAAACTCAACTGCTTCTAATACAAACACTCTTATAGAATACCTCTTTTTCAAATAAGATATAGACAACATTTAGAGTCCATTCTATGGTAAAATGCCTAGGAGTCGATTATAAAAATTTAATAGGTTGTGATCCATATGACAACTTTAATTATCTAGGTCGGAGAGGACAGGAACATTTCTGTTTTATATGAAAAATGTGTATGTTTTTAAATTAATAATTTTATTTAATTAGGATTCTTGAATCTAGGAAATTCAGCGAGATTATCATAGTGCTGTTATGTTGAATGAAATAAGTTGCCCAGTTGTCAAAATTTATACTTTCATTTCAACTTAACTTTTGCCAAAGCCACACCATGGGCAACAGCATCCTCAAACTGCCATATATTTCCAGTCCTAATGGCTGAACTCAAAGCCATTCTTTGAAATGCTCTGTATCTCTAAAGACTAAGTTGTACATGAAATTATTTTAATCTAATATATTTTGATCACATAATATATGTATTCTATTTTAAATACTGCCTAAATTTCTTGGCCAAGAAAAAAGGATAAGGAGGGGGTCTCAAGGAGGGCCTGGACAGCCAGTCTCTGACTACCAAGATGTGCTCTCTGGCAGTCACAGCTGATATAATTCTTTCATAGTCAGGGCTGTAATAGTCAACTTGATTAAAGTATTATGAATTTCATATATTTCAGGAGACTGATCATGGAATGCCACAGGAGGTATCACTTTAACCCTGTCTTCTCTATATGCTCACCATTCTAGTAAAATGTGTGATCATAATCAGGGAAAGGAACATTGGATGCCAGAATAGGTTTAGGAAATAATTTATTGAAAATGTAGATTATGTTCCCCATAGGAAAAAAAAAGTGTCTACTTCAATATGGAGATAAGCAAAGAAATGCTATATATTGAAAGTTTATTAAATGCCATTCGTTCCTTGAATATGCACAAATATCATTTGCCCTCAATGTTTTCCAGGGAACAATTATTAACATGTGATTAAAATAAGATAATTTGACCAGAAATCATCCTCTGTGATTAAGGCAATATTTGCTATTGAGATGACCATGGGAAAATAACACAGGGCTTGCATCAGTTTACTCAGAAACTTTCATAAGGTAAAAACAAGGGTAAGAAAGGAGGAAATTAATTCTCATTGAGTACTTATTATATGTCAGGCTCTATGCTAGGTACTTCATGTTCATTAGCATTAGGTTATTTACCAAAACCTTATGAGTTTAGAATGAGGAAGCCAACATGTAGGCCCATGGAGACCGACTGGCTTGTCTCAAATCATAAAATCTGATTCAAACCCAGTATCCCTGAACTTGCCATTTCTACCACACTTCTCAGCTTCAACACTCACTCTCAATTTTTCCTCTTTCCAACATAACTTTCAGGTACACACATGACTCCATGGTTCGTTATTTTAGAATAATGTCTTAAGAAAATGTGTTATATAATCTTACCTAGATTGATTATGCTAGAGAAATTGGATGTTGGTATATGTACTTTCTCTTCTGGAAACTAAATGCTTCTAGAAGTTAAAAAAAAAATGCAACATTGTTCTAATAGTAAGCCTGACTTGGGGGAGAGAAAAGCAATTAATATTGCTCTTAGAGAAAATAATTATAGCCTTGTCTTCTGATTACTTGCCAGGCAGAGTCCTTTTAAATATAAGACCACCAGCCTTCTCCAGGTACCCATATTTAAGAACAAGAGAATAAAATAAACTGAGGACCAAAGGCAGAATTTGTGTCAAGAAGCTAAACTATAGAACTAACCATGAGAAATATGCTTTAGAAACTTCTCAACAAAAATTAAGCCTATTGTCATTGTTTGATGTACACTTCCTCAGGGTCACATGAAAAATATTCAGCTGGAACTTTTAATAGAATGATATGAAGAAAGCCTTCAAATTGGGAAATCTTGCAAGGAAAATGTTTTTGTAACTCTCTCCACCAACGTTTTGAGGAATCAAATTGTCTTCAAAGAGCTTAAGGACAGTCTGGGACATGTTTTGTTGTTGTTGTTGTTTGTGAAGATTATGACAATCAGTGTCAACTTGTTTCCACTTCTGGACAGATCTCAGATGCTCAGGAGAGCTCTCCACTTACCCTTACGGGATGAGTCTGGACCTAAAGCTTAGATAAAGTTTCCACAGAAACACACTCCAAGGCAGCATAGATTCCAGCAAGTCAAAGGAAGTTTAGAGAAATTTCTCCAGTTATGATTTTCATAGGGGTTCAAAGATATTTTGAATGAGGCTAAAAGTTCCAACTAAGCTAGTTTGCCCAGTATGTCTTTTGAAATTTGACCACTAAACCTTTCAATGATAAAATTAATAGAATTAAACTACTAGTCAATATTCAGATTTATTCTTGTCATTCTAGAAGTTTGCTCTATGATGATGGTATTCAGTGTTGGCCTAAACTCAGCTGAATGTTGATATTAACACCTACTCATTGGGAACATGTTACCTCAGTCATGTATTATTAATACTGCTTAAACAGGGTTTTTAAATTTTTCTATTCCAAATAATCCTAGGTTAGTTTAATTATATGCCTTTAAATAACCATGCAATAAAAACTGGACCTAATGTTAGGAGTTAGGACCTAATGCTTCTAGGCTTCTACTGATAACCGTAATCATCTTTATGACAGTGAAAGGCTATTATTTAGATTCATTAGTTTGATCAATCTTTTTACTTTATTACAATAGTGTTATGGAAAACAAAACATTTTTCAAGGTAACAGCTTAAAATTATTTTGCACTTGTACATTCTCACTTTATAATTTCATATTCAGAGAAGAATTTCATATGTTCAATAGTTTTCATTTACTTTTCCTAATCTTAAGTGCCAGGAAGTGAAGAGGACTTTATCAGGAGATACACTGTTTAGAAAATCTGCAATAAGGGTGCTGTTTATAATCTATGGAGCTTACACTTTAATAGGAAGACGGATTAATATGCAATTAGCATCTAAATATACTGATACTGAATTCCAAAAATACACATGAATATATATTTGGGCTAAAATTATTTAAGCATCTGTTAAGCAGAACAATTGTGAACTTGATGATTTTTAATTTGCAATGAATAAACATACCACTTGTCAGATAATGTACTGAATATTGATCCTCTGTATGCTCTTAAAATAGAAATTAGAAAAGTAGAGAATTACTGCAAATGATTTTTTAGTGCTTATTTACTTTTTCATTTTTTAACATGCACTTAACAGTACCTGAATCATTTTTTTTTAATTAACATGTCTTCAAATAAACAGCTGCCTTCTAGGGAATAATTTGGAAAGATTAGTTCTTTAAGTAGGGTACATGCCTTATTTTAAGATGTACACATTTGTCTTGAATCTTTGAGAGCAAATAAAAAAGTATGAAACCTTCAAGAAAAGTCCAAATCACCAATAAAGCGCCTAAATTACTTAATAGATAAGGTAGATTCTCAATAAAACCATGAAGCAAATAGGCATGGCATCTTTTCCAGTACCTATCACCCTTCCAATTTTGTGAAAACCTTCTCAATGAGCTTGACTTTGCAACTATTGTTAACAGCTAATTTTTTTAATCCCTTCAGAGTACTGCTTTAAAACAGCACAATATCTAACCCAAAGAAAATACGAGGACCTTAATTAATACTTAACAACTGAATAAGTGAATAAATATTAATGATTACAAAAAGCTTAAAGAGAAACTTGAAGCTACAAGAAGGAATTTCAGTCCAGTGGTGGTGGAACTATCAGAGCCCTGTAATCTCACCTTGTAAGCAACTCTTCGTGTTTCCTATTTAGCGACTTTTTTAGTCACATTTTAATTACATGAAGTAATACTTCTGATTTGAACCAACCAGTATAAGATTTTCAAAAATCAACAAAGATCAATTTATAGTTTAAATACTTCAGTTGAATTTCATGAACTCGGCCATCCTTTAAAGTTTATCTCATATACCTCCAAAGGTTTTTTAAGTCAACAAGATTGTCCTGTAATATATCTTAATAGAATGAATTGGAACACCTGTAACAGTTCCAATAGTAAAAAAAAACCAAAATTCCAGGATACTTTCAAACATGTAAACATGTAACTTACATGTAAGTTTACTTTCCTTAGTCATTTTTTGACATTAGCACTATCAGTCATTCTACTCTGCACAATACCATGTTCTATTTTTTAATAATAAAGTCTAGACATCAACATATTTCAGCTCAATGAAGGAAAAAACTTTCTAATAGCCAAAACTGTCTAAAATGCATTGGACACCCTTGTGATGCAAGCCTTCCTCTTTGCTAGAAGTGTTCCAAAAAATTTAGACAACCCCCTTAAACAGAAACTGCACAAAACTCTAGTTATAGGTAGCTAGTTCATTCCTTCAGTCTTTAACTCAACAAGCATTCAAGCGAGAGCCAACTCTGGGCCATAGGCCGTGTTAGGTTCTCTGCAGGGAACAGTGAGCCTGCACATCTGTGATTCCGGACTTCATACACCTTAGACTCTGGTATAGGAGTCAGTTCTTAATCAAGTAGTCACACAAACACATGTAAAATTACATCAGTGATGATAGCTATCGAAATAAATAAATCAAAATAAATGATGATAGCCTAATGACCATCCAAATCCTTCCCAAACATGAGATGGATTCATTCTTCTTGACATTCCCGATTTTAAATATCAAGCTCTAGTGTCATGTTTTAACTTCTTGATTTAAGAAGAATGAATGAGGCAAGGTTGAGTTCTACAATCTATCTTTCACCAATAAAAGCACTGAATTATTTCCTCTACAAAGTAAATCACAATTGGGGCAATGTGAGCAGATTATATATACTCTGAGGTGTATAATCCATGTATTACAATCAATGGTATTCATTGTTTTTGCTTTATATAGACAGGCTATACTTTTAATTGGGAGAATTTCCAGCAAGGTAGCAATAGTTCCCTGCTGATCACTTCTGCAGAATACTTTAACTTGTAGCATAGAGGAGAGGTGGCGAAAAAAAAGAAAATAGTTTTTCTTTACCCTTAATCTCATTAGGAAGACAAAGATTAATCACATTTAACTGCAGTAGAAATGGTTCTGTCACCTTCTCTTTCTTGCCCACGTTAGACCAGGGAGTGACAACTCAGCTGACCATAATCCATAATTCTCAGCCATCACATTTCACCTCTACCACAACAGACCTGGTCTGAGGAGTAAAGCTTCGGGGGAAGTCATCACGGCCCATGCAGCGATTGCTCATGGCAGCGTGGAGTGGTTGTCCCTCCCACAAGCTGGTCCTGAATCACTGGAAGTGATGCACACTGCTTCTGGAACAAAACTGAAGATTCCTAGGATGGACCCACACAGGAGCACAGGGTTTTATTTTCTTTTTACAGCCACAGACATGCTACAAACTGTCTGATGCGCTTCCATATTTCAAGTTCAAAGTGTTGTCAAGAGAACAGAAAGAAGCAACCCTGAATTTGAACTATACACACTCCCCTAGTGAATAAGCAATGTGTTCAGGTTTTGACATTGCGGAAGTCGCAAGTTTATGGGTTTCTGACGCGAAAAACAAGCAGTCTTAGATGAGCATGAATCCAGAGCAGAAGGCTCCCTGTCAATAAAGGTACATGGAATTTTTGTCAAAATATGCTCTCTAGATAGTAAAATCTCATTAATCTGACATTCAGTTAGCAAAAACACTGGTGGGTGGTAAGCTACACGCTCCAGGACATATTCTAAGCCAACTCGGTTGGCCAGAAAAGCAGAGCGTTGGGTTCTCACAAAGAGGCCTGAGAGGGTTTGCCAAGGAGAGGAAGTCATGGGAAGACTGCAAGGCTACTGTTTGCCACCCAGCCCTGGCCTTCTCTTCTTGTAAATAGGTAATGTAGGGTCATTCACAGATTGCTGAAACACTTCCAGCAATAAAATCTATTTCTTAAGAAATCTTGGATCTAGGACCATATTTATTTCAACTAGGATGGGCAATCACTTTTGGTTGATGGAACACATATGCTGCAGGAAAGGTAGCTAAAGAGTGAATTTTCATAAAGCAGCATTATTTCCATTTAGTTTACATTTTGAATTTATACAAAAGGAAAAAAAAATCCCTGCATGATTGGAGGTGAAATCTTTGGATGAGCAGTGAATGTGTATTGTGTCCACCAGCACTATTTTGCCTGCAGCTGCATCACCAACCACTCTCTTTTCCTTTGAAGACATTACTTCATTTTCCTAACTCTAAGATTTCATGCCGTTGCCACTCTTTGCTCCTGTTCTTTGCCACTTTTCTGCCTGGATCAAAAAACCGTCTTCCCGGAGCTTCCCTGGTGGCGCAGTGGTTGAGAATCCGCCTGCCGACGCAGGGGACACGGGTTCGTGCCCCGGTCCGGGAAGATCCCACATGCCGCGGAGCGGCTGGGCCCGTGAGCCATGGCCGCTGAGCCTGCGTGTCCGGAGCCTGTGCTCCGCAACTGGATAGGCCACAACAGTGAGAGGCCCGCGTATGGCAAAAAAAAAAAAAAATGTCTTCACGTGCCTGGGTTTAAAGCTCCTCAAATCTGACTTTTTGTGATTTTCATTAAATGTAAATATCATGAGTACAAGGAGCCCTCACTGGTTCTGGCACCTAGAACCCTGTACATGTGACACCATAGATATCAGGACATAGTAGATGCTCAATAAATTCTGCTGACTGGATGAACCTCCCTCAGTGTCCCACTTAGGAGCCTCCCCATGTTTTTCTTAGAGTACTTCTAAAAGCTGCTCTAATGGTCTCTGTGCTCCTAATCTTTCTGCCTCCCATGAAGCAGCATATTATTCTTCCCAAATCATGCTTCTGGGGAAGCTTTATCTATCTCTTCTCACTTTTGAGAGCACTTTACTGGCATCTCACATCTGATCTCAAATTCCTCCATGATAACGCCATTGGAGCCATAGAAATCATAACCTCCAGGGCTGGGCCAATGGACGTAAATTGGATAGAATGGTGGGAGTGTCATCTTTAAACATTTTTAAAGTTTTAAAAAGTTTTCTGGGGGCTTCCCAGGTGGCGCAGTGGTTAAGAATCCGCTGGCCCATGCAGGGGACACGGGTTCGAGCCCCAGTCTGGGAAGATCCCACATGCCGCAGAGCAACTAAGCCCGTGCACCACAACTACTGAGCCTGCACTCTAGAGCCCGCGTGCCACAACTACTGAGCCTGCGTGCCACAACTACTGAAGCCCGCGTGCCTAGAGCCCGTGCTCGGCAATGAGAGAAGTCACCACAATGAGAAGCCCGTGCACCGCAACTAAGAGTAGCCCCCGCTCGCCGCAACTAGAGAAAGCCCGTACACAGCAATGAAGACCCAACACAGCCAAAAATAAAATAAATTTTAAAATAAATTAATATTTTAAAAAGTTTTCTGTATGAAAAATAACTAGTCTAGAGGGACAGACATAATTAACACAATGTTTTGATTACGATTTTACTTGAGCTCATTGTGGAGGGACAATATGTCAGGAAAAAGGATAGGGAAGCTCTTCAGCATCCCTAGGAGGACAAAGGCCTTCTTGATGCCAACGTGGGTGATGGGGCAATCTCCTTTGTCCAGGTCTACTGCTGTGGCTCCATCAGACTTTACTACATCCTCTGCCCCACCCACTGCTCCTCTGACATCATCTCCTTCCCCTCCCCCCTCACTCCTTCCTTAGGAGCTGCACTGCCCCCTGCTAGTCCTTGAATAGAAAGGAAGGTCCTTTGCATTTGCAAGCTCTTCCTGGTCACCCGATTTAAAACCACAGTTCTCCTCAGCCCAACAATCCCTACTCCCCTTCTTCATCTAATTTTCTGTAGTATTTATCACCATCTAACACGCTTTATTTTTTGCTTCTTTTCTAGCTTACGGACTGTTTCCCATATTACAATGAAAGCTACAAGTGAGCAGAGAATTTTATCAGTTTTTATTTGCTGCTTTGACTCCCACTTCTAACACAGTGTCTGAAAATGAGTAAGTGAAGGAATGAATGAACTAATGAATACGGGATAACTTTCCAATATTACCGCAAGCTATATGTCACCAAACATGGCTCCCACATTAGCATTAGCAAAATTCTGTTCTTTTGAGTCCACCCAAAGTTTGTAAATATCTTTCCATTCCAGTACTTTTTATCATCCCTTCGTTTGGTAACCCCTTCTTTCATTTCTGCCAAAATCCTACCTCTCAAGTGGCATTTTTATTTAAGACAGGAGTCAGATACAAAAGGATTGTTGTACCAGAGCAGACAGACGACAGTGAGTTTGCCACTTTATCATCCTTCATCCTCCTGTCTGTTCCTTATTTCCACCTCCTTCTCAAGCCCTAGGCACCAACCTGTTTGACTGGAAGCCTATCTTGGCCTCTGACATCCTGTATTCCCTTCCTTAGCCCCATGGATTTGTGATGTACCAGCGATCCTCTGGTTTCACTCTTCTTTCTTTGGAATCTCAGCAAATCACTTGTATTCTCAGCTTAAACTCCCTCTCCTTTCCTGCCATTTGCTAAATCCCTCGGTTCCAGTGAGTCAGCCTTGCCAGCAACCTGCCAGCATCCCCGTGGAGTCAGCAGGACACCCTGAACAGAACGATGATTTACCCTTTAGGAACATGATTACATGCCATCTCTTCCATGGAGCTTTGACAGCGGTGGAGGGTGGAAGTTGATTCATGACTTGGCATGTTTCCTGGCCAAAAGATTACTTCTTTAGTTTTTAATCCCCTAAGGATACTGGATTTCCTCTACCACTTGCCACTACTGCACTCATTTCAGGGGCTTGGGCTGAAACTTTCCAATTGCAGATTACACAAGATACATGCTGCCCTCTAAAAAGCACTGCTAATGGTCTGTTAAAAAAAGAAGAGACTACTGAAAAATCATTTCCTCTGGAATTTTGATCATACTAAACCCACTGATTCTAATATTTTATTATTTTCTTTCACGTCAGAAAGGTTTAATGAAGCCCCAAAACATATTTTTCACCAGGTCTTAGAGTCTTTCACATTATTTTTTAGGAGGCAATAGGAGAGTGCAGAAAGAAATGAGTGCAAGTTCTTTGTGATCTACAGCAAATCCTTCTCTTACTAGTTTTGATATTACCACTAGTAAAAGGAGCCTAATATTTCAACCCTTACCTCAAAAAGCACATGTACATATGCATGGATGATAAACTGCTCCACAGTCTGAAACTACTGTATACACACATGGCATTATTATTAACAACATGTCAGATGTTACTATTAATGAGGAAATGCATGACTTAGCACAGGAGACACTGATGACACTTTCTTCCCGTCTGCTAAATGGACGACACACCATCAGCACCAGTATGACCATCACATGATCAAATCACCATCAACAGATGATTTATAGCAGGAACTCTACTGGATGCTTTACATGCCTCATCCCATTAATCCTAAAAATAACCACATAAGTAGGTGCTACTATTTACTCTTTGCATTCAGAAAGGAAAAACTCAGTTATTTACTCAGATTATTATTATTAGGAATTAAACTTTTGTTTGTCTGACTCCAAAGCTTATATTTATTTGCTTTATTCAATAAGAAGCAAGAAAGAGAGAAAGAAAAAAGAAACGATAAGAAAAGCAGAGAGGCTACCATATTGGTCAGTGCAAATAAAGAACGTTTCCGTCAAACTTACTGCTCTATCAGACAGCTCTGGGTTAGACGATGGTCCCCTTAGCACAGTCCCCTGTATCAGGCACAGGTATCAAGACACTTTGTGGAGGCCTTGGTAGCATCTATCACATTACCTTCAAAAGCTTTATTCCCAAAATATTTCCAAGCTTGTCTTGAAATTCCATTATGAATTTGAACATATTTATTTTTAGTACATGCCACTAACTTTATTTTCTAAGTTTAGTACCTGCTAGGAAAAGCAGTATTTTAGTGTGTGTGTATGTGTGTGTGTGTGTGTGTGTGTGTGTGCATGCGTGTGTGTATGTTTACCATCATCAGTTTCAAACATCAAGAATGGCCTTCAATTTGTATGTCTAAGTATCAATAAAATGGTTAAGAGCATGAAGCAGGTCCTAACTGTGATTAACAAGCTGAGTAAACTTGGAGAAGTGATTTGAGCAGTTTCCTCATCTGTAAAAGGAGATTGTTAAACAAAACAAGACAATCTCTATAAGGTATGAAAGTGGTGTCCAACACAGAATGGGCACATGATTAACGGATATTGTGGTTACAATAATAGTAACATAAATGCCATGAGTATTTGACTTGGACTTTGTAAGGGGGAATAATATTTTCTGAAGGCCAAGGTTATTCAGAACTAGTTTCCCTAAAGTTAGACAAACTGAAAAGATGTACTCACAATAATGGTACTAATCAATAAAGTCTTCTTCTCCCCCTGAATCAGCTTCAAAGGTTCACTAAGATGAAGTAATTAATGCAAATCAATAATTAAGGAGAGGTTCTGAATGACAAGAGAGGTAGCACTAATAGGATTAAAAAAAGTCTGCCCTGTTCCGCTGGAGGTGGCACCAGTTGATACAATTTTTAAAGGTGATTCATACTGTTTAGACAGATGACAAAAGTACCTGAGGAAGACAGAGACAAATTAGATGTATCTAGCAAAACAATCTGGAGTTGAACTTTTAGAGTAATATACTTTTCAGTGATAATTTTTTTTTTTTTTTTTTTGGTGGTACTTGGGCCTCTCACTGTTGTGGCCTCTCCTGTTGCGGAGCACAGGCTCCGGACGCGCAGGCTCAGCAGCCATGGCCCATGGGCCCAGCCGCTCCGCGGCATGTGGGACCTTCCCAGACCGGGGCACGAACCCATGTCCCCTGCATCAGCAGGCGGACTCTCAACCACTGTGCCACCAGGGAAGCCCTCAGTGATAATTTTTAATCAAACAATCCCATGCTAAAAAATTGCTTCAAGACAAGAGGCATAGGACTTCCCTGGTGGCGCAGTGGTTAAGAATCCACCTGCCAACGCAGGAGACACGGGTTCGATCCCTGGTCCAGGAAGATCCCACATGCCACAGAGCAACTAAGCCCGTGCGCCACAACTACTGAGCCTGCACTCTAGAGCCGGTGAGCCACAACTACTGAGCCCATGTGCCACAACTACTGAAGCCTGTGAGCCTAGAGCCTGTGCTCTGCAACAAGAGAAGTCACCACAACGAGAAGCCTGCATACCGCAACAAAGAGTAGCCCCCGCTCACCACAACTAGAGAAAGCCCGCGCACGGCAATGAAGCCCCAATGCAGCCAAAAATAAATAAATAAATTTATATTAAAAAAAAAAAGACAAAAGACATAATTTTAAAGTCCCTTATACACTAAAAAGGAATTTACGGGCTTTTGTCTAAAGAAGAAGAGGAGACTCTGGTTTTGCTGACCAGAAGCTCCAGTTTAATTCTGGTTCCTTTCTTAACATTTTCATTCAACGTCACACTAAGTCTGTCCGAAACAGCAACCATGGAGCTATTTTCCCAAGTGTCCAGAAGATGGGGGAGGGGAAATGTTGATGGTGCTTCAAGTCAGACTCAGCCAGCTCACCTCAAGGCCTCACACCATGACCGGGCCTGGGAGAAGGAAGGGGCTCTTCAGGTGGGATGGAACCCAGTAGGAGGGCAGTGCTGTGGGGACTTGGTGGACCGCCGACCCATCGTGGGACAGACACGCTGGTGTGCTTTCAGCAAGGCCAGCACAGGTGGTTAAGTAGCAACCTAGACCAGCTCTCTCTCCAGTCACTTTAGTACCATGTAAGCCCCTTGCAATTCACTTGCAATCCCAGGGAAAGAAAGAATCCTCAATTGGCCAAGACCAACACTCTACCACACTAGTCGAATTACAGAAGTTGGAGTGTGCACCTCATAATCAGACTTAAGTTAGAATGTAAGAAAATACCTTGCATTTCTGGCACATTTGGACCTGTAGCCTAAGCCCATCATCTGCTACACATGTCAGGATGTGTGATTATGACATCATTTGGGGAGTTGGGTTTATACGACAGTGATTCTTGAACTCGGCTCCATTCTGTAGTCACCTGGGAGCTTAAAAAAAAGGATGCCTCTGTGACTCTATTTCTGCTTGGCCAATAACGGGGGGGGGGTGGGGGGGTGGGGACATGAATTGGGAGACTGGGATTGACATATATACACTACTATGTATAAAATAGATAACGAATGAGAACCCACTATATAGCACAGGGAACACTACTCAGTGATCTGCAGTGACCTAAATGGGAAGGAAATCTTAAAAAGAGTGGAGATATGTAACATATAACTGATTCACTTTGCTGTACAGCAGAAACGAACACAACATTGTGAAGCAGCTAAACGTCAATAGAAATTAATTTTAAAAAGATGGATGCCTGGTTCCACCTGCAGACATCATGATCGGCTGGTCTGTGATGCAGCCTGAGTATTAAAAACTAAAAAGCACTCCCAGGTGACTGTCATGGGCAGTCAAGATTGAGCCCCAATAGCCTAAGATAAATGTTGATATTTTATTTTTTTGTTAAAGACATCCCAAATCCTGGGAAAAGAATGATACACATCAACAGCTTGAGCAAGGAAGCCCTCTAGATACCATCAGTGGCTTTAGGATGAGGGACTCAACATAGGTTTTAAGAGCCAAGCATTGTAAGTTCTCTCCCTGATCATTGTCTCCCCGTGCTGGGAATTCAGGGTTTTTTTCTTTGCTCATTTGCTGAAATGTAAATATCAAGTACTGCTTGGGGCAGAAAGAGCCAAATCAAAATCAAGGTTAGCATCTCCTCAAGTAGTTCCTTTTTTTCTCATACCCGGAATGAGTAAAGAGAAAAGCCACATTTCTCCCTAGTGACCTGCGAGGCTCAATGTCACCTCACCTCGGCTGCAGGAATACTGGCCATAGAAACCTTTGTCAATGAATGTCAGGAGAAGCCAAAGCTCATTTCATGCCAATTTGATTTCATCGAGTCCAGATAGGAACAAACTTTCTAAATGGTAAATACATACAATTGGCTCAGTATCTAAACATATAGAATTTCAGAACTGAAGTAATTATTCAGGAAACCCAGGAACCAAGCATGTTATGTAAAATTGTTTGGACATGTTAATTAAAATATTTCAAGATATATTTATTCCTAAATAATAGAAACTTAGAAACGGTATGACAATTAGCAGACTTTCCTGAGCAAAATCTAACCAAGTCCTTTTAATTCAAAGACATCCATAAGGAATGTAAAACATAATATAATTAGCCTGTGGGCTATGGTGATATACAGTCGCTATCAAATTTTTTTATCTTTTCTTTTGCTGTAGCCTGTTCTGAGCTCGAGACAAGCAGGGTTTAAAATGCAGTTAACTACCACTTGCAACATTGTGAGTTTCCTTGAGCAAAAGCTGGGCCAAAACAAATCCAGTGAATCACTGGGGTGAGTTGCTCTAGATTTGTTACTATGTGGCTGTAAATATAACAAACTCCACCTGAACTTCCAAAATAAATTTTACACTCTGATAATTCACAAGCACCTTTCATTCAGACATGGTAATCTAGCTAAGGATTGCAGTGTTTTTTAATCACCAGTGTCTTACAGAGAGACAGGAATGGTTGGAATACAGGAGGTTTCAGAGAAAGCCTGCAATGAGAAATATCATTTCAAAAACACAGATTAACCCCTGCTGGGGTTATCCCCCCAGGACAGACAGCATCTTCTGGGGTTCTGCATGCTGGCCAGGTGGTTCAGTCAGGGGTTCTCCCCATTGGCCAGATGGCCCCATAGGGGGTGCTTCCCACTGGGCTGACAGTGCTGCCACGGGTTCTCCGTCCTAGCCAGACAGTCCCACTGAGGGTTCTCCCTGCAGGCCAGGTAGTACAACAGACCCACTTCAGACCGAGGGACACACACAGACTGAGAGCGAAGGGATGGAAAAAGATATTCCATGCAAATGGAAATCAAAAGAAAGATGGAGTAGCAATTCTCATATCAAACAAAATAGACTTTAAAATAAAGACTATTCACAGGAGACAAAGAAGGACACTACATAATGATCAACGGATCAAGCCAAGAAGAAGATATAACAATTGTAAATATTTATGCACCCAACATAGAAGCAACTCAATACATAAGGCAAATGCTAACAGCCATAAAAGGGGAAATCAACAGTAACACAATCATAGTAGGGGACTTTAACACCCCACTTTCACCAAAGGACAGATCATCCAAAATGAAAATAAATAAGGAAACACAAGCTTTAAGTGATACATTAAACAAGATGGACTTAATTGATATTTTTAGGACATTCCATCGAAAAACAACAGAATACACTTTCTTCTCAAGTGCTCATGGAACATTCTCCAGGATAGATCATATCTTGGGTCACAAATCAAGCCTTGGTAAACCTCAGAAAATTGAAATCATATCAAGTATCTTTTCCGACCACAATGCTACGAGAATAGATATCAATTAAAGGAAAAAAACTGTAAAAAATACAAACACATTGAGGCTAAACAATACACTACGAAATAACCAAGAGATCACGGAAGAAATCAAAAAGGAAATCAAAAAATACCTAGAAACACGACAATGAAAACACGACAACCTAAAACCTATGGGATGCAGCAAAAGCAGTTCTAAGAGGGAAGTTTATAGCAATACAATTCTACCTCAAGAAACAAGAAACATCTCAAATAAACAACCTAACCTCTAAAGCATTAGAGAAAGAAGAACAAAAAAACACTTAAGTTAGCAGAAGGAAAGAAATCATAAAGTTCAGATCAGAAATAAATGAAAAAGAAATAAAGGAAACAATAGCTAAGATCAATAAAACTAAAAGCTGTTTCTTTGAGAAGATAAACCAGATTGATAAACCATTAGCCAGACTCATCAAGAAAAAAAGGGAGAAGACTCAAATCAATAGAGTTAGAAATGAAAAAGGAGAAGTAACAACTGACACTGCAGAAATACAAAGGACGATGAGAGATTACTACAAGCAACTCTATGCCAATAAAATGGACAACCTGGAAGAAATGGACAAATTCTTAGCAAAGCACAAACTTCAGAGACCGAACCAAGAAGAAATAGAAAATATAAACAGACCAATCACAAACACTGAAATTGAGAGTGGGATTAAAAATCTTCCAAGAAACAAAAGCCCAGGACCAGATGGCTTCACAGGCCAATTCTATCAAACATTTAGAGAAGAGCTAACACCTATCCTTCTCAAACTCTTCCAAAATATAGCAGAGGGAGGAACACTCCTCAACTCATTCTACAAGGCCACCATCACCCCGATACCAAAACAAGACAGAGATGTCACAAAGAAAGAAAACTACAGGCCAATATCACTGATGAACATAGATGCAAAAATTCTCAACAAAATACTAGCAAACAGAATCCAACAGCACATTAAAAGGATCATGCACCATGATCAAGTGGGGTTTACTCCAGGAATGCAAGGATTCTTCAATGTATGCAAATCAATCAATGTGATACACCATATTAACAAACTGAAGGAAAAAAAACATATGATCATCTCAGTAGATGCAGAAAAAGCTTTCTACAAAATTCAACACCGATTTATGATAAAAACCCTCCAGAAAGTAGGCATAGAGGGAACTTACCTCAACATAATAAAGACCATATATGACGAACCCATAGCCAACATCGTTCTCAATGGTGACAAACTGAAAGCATTTTCACTAAGATCAGGAACAAGACAAGGTTGTCCACTCTCACCACTATTATTCAACATAGTTTTGAAAGTTTTAGCTATAGCAATCAGAGAAGAAAAAGAAAAAAAGGAATCCAAATCGGAAGAGAAGAAGTAAAGCTGTCACTGTTTGCAGATGACATGATACTATACACAGAGAATCCTAAAGATGCTACCAGAAAACTACTAGAGCTAATCAATGAATTTGCTAAAGCAGCAAGATACAAAATTAATGCACAGAAATCTCTTGCATTCCTATACACTGATGATGAAAAATCTGAAAGAGAAATTAAGGAAACACTCCCATTTATGATTGCAACAAAAAGAATATAATTCCTAGGAATAAACCTACCTAAGGAGACAAAAGACCTGTATGCAGAAAGCTATAACAAAAATTTTCACAATTTGTATGGAAACACAAAAGACCCCGAATAACCAAAGCATTCTTGAAAAAGAATAACAGAGTTGGAGGAATCAGGCTCCCTGATTCAGACTATACTACAAAGCTACAGTCATCAAGACAGCATGGTACTGGCACAAAAACAGAAACATAGATCAATGGAACAGGATAGAAAGCCCAGAGATAAACCCACACACATATGGTCACCTTATTCTTGATAAAGGAGGCAAGAATATACAGTGGAGAAAAGATAGCCTCTTCAATAAGTGGTGCTGGGAAAATTGGACAGCTACATGTAAAAGAATGAAATTAGAATACTCCCTAACACTATACACAAAAATAAACTCCAAATGGATTAAAGAACTAAATGTAAGGCCAGACACTATCAAACTCCTAGAGGAAAACATAAGCAGAACACTCTATGACATAAATCACAGCAAGATCCATTTTGACCCACCTCCTAGAGAAATGGAAAGAAATAAAAACAAAAATAAACAAATGGGACCTAATGAAACTTCAAAGCTTTTGCACAGCAAAGGAAACCATAAACCAGACAAAAAGACAACCCTCAGAATGGGAGAAAATATTTGCAAATGAAGCAACTGACAAAGGATTAATCTCCAAAATTTACAAGCAGCCCATGCAGCTCAATATCAACACAACAAACAACCCAATCCAATAATGGGCAGAAGACCTAAATAGACATTTCTCCAAAGAAGATATACAGATTGCCAACAAACACATGAAAGGATGCTCAACATCACTAATCATTAGAGAAATACAAATCAAAACTACAATGAGGTATCACCTCACACCAGTCAGAATGGCCATCATCAAAAAATCTACAAACAATAAATGATGGAGAGGGTGTGAAGAAAAGGGAACCTTCTTGCACTGTTGGTCAGAATGTGATCTGATACAACCACTATGGAGAACAGTATGGAGGTTCCTTAAAAAACTAAAAATAGAACTACCATACAACCCAGCAATCCCACTACTGGGCATATACCCTGAGAAAACCATAATTCAAAAAGAGTCCTGTACCACAATGTTCACTGCAGCTCTATTTACAATAGCCAGGACTTGGAAGCAACCTAAGTGTCCATCAACAGATGAATGGATAAAGAAGATGTGGCACATATATACAATGGAATATTAGCCATAAAAAGAACAGAAATTGAGTTATTTTTAGTGAGGTGGATGGACCTAGAGACTGTCATACAGAGCAAAGTAAGTCAGAAAGAGAAAAACAAATATTGTATATTGATGCATATATGTGGAACCTAGAAGAATGGTACAGATGAACCTGTTTGCAGGGCAGAAATAGAGACACAGATGTAGAGAACAAACGTATGGACACCAAGGTAGGAGAGCGGGGCAGGGGGGTGGTGGTGGGATGAATTGGGAGATTGGGATTGACATATATACATTAATATGTATAAAACGGATAACTACTAATAACCTGCTGTATAAAAATAAAATTAAAACAAGAAATGAAATTGAGTTATTTGTAGTGAGGTGGATGGACTTAGAGTCTGTCATACAGAGTGAAGTAAGTCAGAAAGAGAAAAATAAATACTGCATGCTAACACATATATATGGAATCTAAAAAAAAAAAAAAAAAGGTTCTGAAGAACCTAGGGGCAGGATAGGAATAAAGACGCAGATATAGAGAATGGACTTGAGGACACGGGGAGGGGGAAGGGTAAGCTGGGACGAAGGAGAGAGTGGCATGGACTTATATATACTACCAAATGTAAAACAGATAGCTAGTGGGAAGCAGCCGCATAGCACAGGGAGATCAGCTCGGTGCTTTGTGACCACCTAGAGGGGTGAAGGGTGGGATAGGGAGGGTGGGAGGGAGACGCAAGTCGGAGGAGATACGGGGATATATGTATAGCTGATTCACTTTGTTATAAAGCAGAAACTAACACACCATTGTAAAGCAATTATACTCCATTAATGATGTTAAAAAAAAACAGATTAAAACAGAATTCGCAATGCTGCTTTAAAATTATTTCGATAAGTACAAGATAAAACAAAATTAGCTCTATTGTTAAATTCTCTTTCTCTAGAGAAAAAGCGAAATAATTCTTAGACCAGACGAACATAACGGATAAAAGGAGGAACAGATTCTTTTATTTTCTTCTGTAACACAATATTGCAGTCGCACAGTGAAAAAGACGGCATGGAGGTGTGGGTGTATAATTGAGTTAATCAGGCCCTCCATGTTGTTATTCTCTTTGAGGCACATTTAAGTGCAGAAATAATAACTATTGTTTTCGAGAAAAAAGTAATTGAAAGAGGTAAAATGGTTAAACCGCGTTTTCGGTGACTAATGATAAAAGAATTGAAGCTTAAAAACATCAGCGAAGGGCTTCCCTGGTGGCGCAGTGGTTGCGACTCCGCCTGCCGATGCAGGGGACACGGGTTCGTTTCCCAGTCCGGGAAGATCCCACATGCCGCGGAGCAGCTGGGCCCGTGAGCCATGGCCGCTGAGCCTGCGCGTCCGGAGCCTGTGCTCCACAACGCGAGAGGCCACAACAGTGAGAGGCCCGCGTACCGCAAAAAAAAAAAAAAAAAATCAGCGAATATCAATCAGTCGACTCATTTTGAAATGTTTCACCTGGATTCAAAGAGTTCCTAAACATGCTTCTTTCGAAGCATGTAATGGAAATTACATTTCCCTTAAATGTTGACCCTACCCTCTATCTCATGGCAGAAATGTGCCTGCAAACATAAACTCTGTGGACAGTGCTTGGATTATCAAAGGCAGACAAATGACCATAAATAAAAGAAAATAGGAAAATGGCAAATGCATCTGCTGGTTCTAGAAACCTTTAGAATTACTCTGGCAAAGCCTCAGCTCCTGGGACTGGTTTTCAGCAAAGA
The DNA here is from genome assembly GCF_059928025.1 of Delphinapterus leucas. Classification (NCBI taxonomy): domain Eukaryota; kingdom Metazoa; phylum Chordata; class Mammalia; order Artiodactyla; family Monodontidae; genus Delphinapterus; species Delphinapterus leucas. The sequence continues at coordinate 9,958,480 of NC_143146.1, forward strand.
ACTTTACTCAGAAAGAACCAGTAAAGACCACAAAGGAAGCAATCCTTTCCTTCCTCTTCAGTGGAAATATCCACAGCTTATGACATTATTCCTCTTACAACCAACGACCAACCAAAGAAATCCCACCGTCCTGTTTTATAAAGTTTCATGAAATACCAAAAGCTGGGCTAACAGAAATACCCAGAGTTTTATTTCAGGATAATCTACAAGCTAGCTTGTAATTTAGAAAGCAAAGCAAAACAAAACAAATTGTACTCCAATGACTAGAATCATATTTTACATCATTCGTAAGTGTAGAATGGTTTTATACACAAATTAATGTCAATGTTTTTTAAATGGAGTTACCAAGTATTAAGTATTGTCAGTCTGTTCTATGGTCCCTGGAAACAAAACAAAATCAACCACAAAATTTCACCACTTTGTTTTAATGAAAGTGTTTCGTTTCTCAAGTTTGTTCATTCAAATCATTTTGAATAAGAACACAGTGGGTTTGGAACATGTTCTCCCAAAGATAACTTTATCATAAATACCTACAATGCTTTCTGTTTGATGGTGAATTTTATGTTAGTTTTTGTACTTTGTATTTTTACACTTAGATGGAAGGAATATGGGAGCCCTCTGGCGGCCAATATTAAAGTGCATGTTAGTAGAGCTCAGGTTCCTCTAGCCGGGGGGCATCAGAAGCAAAGATGGAAGGAACTAAAATCACCCAAGTTCAGATACATGAGGGTGTAAACACACTACACTCACATATCTTCAAGTTCTCAAGTTTTTAGGGCAATATTTTCAGTGGTTGTTTTAGACTCAAGTTTAAACTTTCATATAAAAGGAATATCAAAGGAATTGAAATTCAGATATTAAATGCAAGTGATTTTGAACAGCTGGAGGGAAAATTGTAATTTCATAATATTAACAGATGTAATTATTAACAGATATAAGAAATTTGTTTTAATATTTATCATCACTTATAAACATGTATCTCTCACTACACAAATGACCTCAAAAGGAGAAATGAGACACTTTAGGAAATTAACTCCTAAAAATGATTCCTAACTAAAAAAATTAAAATAATTAGATGTGATTCATGAAACAGTACCTTGCTGACCTGGAAGAGTTAAAGTGCTTTAAGTGCCTTGTTTTTTCCAAGGGAGACATTTACTCTATTTACTGGAGGATACTGAGACATGGTAATGTCAATGATGAAATTTGGCAGGTTTTTAACAGATGCCAACATTTTGACCACTTTCAGATGCACATTTCCTTTTATCTTCATTCCAGCAATAAATGTATATTTAATTACAAAGTTTGCATAAACCAATCAACACACTTCATGCAGTGCAAAAAGATGGGGATGTACAGGATGGAATATTTAGATATAGGCTATTTGGCTTCTAATTTTAGAATATGTCCTCATTTACATATCAACACATGAAAACAAAGAACGTATGCCAAACTTCAGATATGTTTAAAATCTCACAATACAAGATAATGATTAGTAATGAGAAAGTATTCCAATTTAGGGTATTAATTACATGTGATTAAATTCAAACATTAGACAAATGAATGCTATATATGTACATCTATATGTACTCAGGGCAGTACTTCATTCCCAGTTACTGCAGAAAAATAAAAGTTACTATACATTATCCATTATTAAGTTATGTTTTGAGATGGATAAGTATGGCATGTGAGGTATTTTCCAAGATCATTTTAATCTAGAATATAATTAGTCCAAAAAAATTACTGCAGATGTGAATAATACATCCTTATTAAGAATTCATTACTTGTAGGTCAGTTTCAGAACTTGATTTCACAGGGTCAATGGTTCTCAATTAATCTGAAGTATAATTATAAAAGACCATATTAAAAGCTTTAGACTTACAAGTACAAGAGAATTATAAAGGTACAGGAATTCTAGTCCAAATGCTAATTTTTTTTTCTTTTTTTTCCAAATGCTAATTTTGATAAGTGAAAATAATTTTAAAGAGTATATGATTTCTCTTTTAAAATTATATTATCTTAAAGACTTAATAAGAAATTGAGGGAATTTCTGGTGTTCTGTCTTATCTTCTTCTTCATCATCATAAACAATGATATTATTTTGTCACCAGGTAATAGTGTTATTAAACTTTTGTGTGCACACGAATCACATGGGAGGCTTTTTGGATCCCCAAGCTCCATAGCCAGAAATTTTCATTTAGTTAGTCTTACCAAGTACCAACCTTATGCCGCAGCAGATGCGTACCCACCAGACATCAGTGGTACCTTCCCAGTATATTCTACATTTGTTACATCTGGGAGGGAAAAGGTAACTCTTTTTCATCTATAAACTCTCCATAGCCCTCTGAACACTCCCTGAAAAATCATAATGAGCCACTAAATGTTTGTTAAGTAAAAGAATGCAAGGTTTTTAGTGAAGGAAGAGTCCGAGACAAAATGAATTCACCAGCACAAATAAAAGTATTTCCTGTCACACAAATGGGCAGGACACCAAGCCACTGCTATGTCCTGGTACAGGAAACACCCAAGCACTCCTTATAATGTATTCTGTTATAATATATTCTGAATCCCAGCTTCTGAGAATGAGGCACAGATGTAGAACTAGGGGAGACCCTGGCACATAGATCAACTGAAAGGAAGGTAATCATGAGTGAGAAACCATATACTCCAGAAAAGAGACTGTCTTAGTCTGTTCAGGCTGCTGTAACAGAAAACCACAGATTAAGTGGCTTATAAACAATAAAAATTTATTTCTTATAGTTCTAGAGGTTGGAAATTCCAAGATCAATGTGTCGGCAGATTTGTTATCTGAACAAGGGTCCACATCCTGTTCATAGATGGCTGTCAACATGTGAATTTGGGTGGGGGGAAAACAAATATTCAATCTATACAGCTGTCCTCTTCTCAAAGAATAACCAACTTTCCCTGCAATACTTCTAGCTCCAAAGGATCATACATCCACTGTGAATGGTTTTCATGCTCACTCACAACATATAATTAATAGTCCGCAATCCTAGAGCTTGGGTGAGATTTTCATATGTGTACCCAATGATGATGAAAAATCCTGTGCCCACTCTAAGTTGCATATTGATTTGTACACTTCTTGAGCAGGGTAAACATAAACATGAATCTCACAAAGAATGGGCCTAAGCTCCACATTTCTAAATTTGAAACTTGCTGAGCAGAAAATGAAATTCTTAAGTGGAGATAAATCTTAAGGAGGAAAGGAGGCAGAAATTTCTCAAATACTGGGTGGCACAGGTAAGATGCAAAGATGAAGGGTCAAGAGTGGACCCTGAATGGGAATGGAAAGAGGATGCAAACTGAAGTAAGCACCCTGACCATGTACAAGTGAAGGGGAAACACAGCATCACCAGAAAAAGAAAAGGGACAAAGAACAAGGGGAAGAGGAGATCAGGTCATCAAACACAATGACAAGTGGAAAGGGGCTGTCCACTTGAACTGGGAAGCAAAATGGCTTAAATGAGAATAGACAAAAATTAGAAGAGTAATAGAATCATAGCGAAACTCAAAACTCACAGAAACAAGAAGAACTATTAGTCAGAGAGGGTATTATTTCAAGAATCGTCCTTTGGTATTTCTATCAGCATCCCTTAATAAAAATTGTCCACAGGAGAGCTATCTGAGAGGCTGTGTTCCAGGCTTAAGTCCTCAGTTTTGTCCATCAAATAAAACATAATTCTCAAAAAAGAAATAGGAGTACCAGACCAGACTGTTCTTCAGGCATGAACATAACTTCAAATTAGAACAACAATATTCAAATTAATCTGCAAACAGAGAGGGAGAGGAACTGCACATCTTGCTGTGTCTGAGAAATGAAATTCTCCCTCCCTTAGCTGATGCCATCAAGGAGACTGCTTGTTTTAAGTTTCTATTATAGCATCTAACAGATGACCACAGACTGAGAGGCTTAAAACAACACCCATTCATTATCTCACAGGCATGTAAGATCAGAAGCAGATCTTCTGTAGATCAGAAGTCTGAACATAGCTTAGCTGGGTTCTCTGATCAGAGTTTCAGAAGGCTAGCAATGAAGGTGTATGTTTGGCTGTGTTCTCATCGGGGAGCTCAAATACGGAAGGGTCCACCTGCAAGCTCCCTCTGGTTGTTGGTGAAATTCCTTTCCTGGTGGCTGTAGGATTTATGACAGCCTGCTTCTTCAAAGCCAGAGAAGGAGGGGAGAGCTCTGCTGCTTTGACTCTCTAACTTCAGGGATGGCCTGAATCTTCCTTTCAAGGACTCACTTGATTAGGTCAGTTCCACTTAGTATAATCTCCCTTTTTGATTGGCTCAGAGGCAACAGACTAGGGACTAATACATCAACAAAATCACCTTTGCCATACGTTCACATAATCACTGGAGTGACAGCCCATCACTTTTGCCATATTCCACTGGTTAAAGGCAACGCCCAGGTTCCACTTAAGAGAAATGGACTATACACAGGTGTGACTCATTGGGGGTTCCCTTTAGGGTGTGTCTGTCACACTACCTGACACTCAATTACTTTCCCTATACATTCAATTCTGAACTTCCTTTCACAGTTCTCATTTATAATACCTAAATAGGTAAAACCATAGTTTCTGCAAATTAAAATCATCTTCCATCCTATTCCTGGAGTTTTTTCAAAATTGAGTAGAAGAGAATGACTATTCCAAAAATTTTAAAAAGCCAATAAATTAGGAAAACTAAGAAATCAGCATGGGCCATATTTAATTGTTCTAGTACTCTTCATTCTTTCAAGGTCACTGCATAATCTGTGTCTAGACAGGCACATTGTTAAATGAAATCAACTATTATAGTAACTAATCACAGTTACAAAATACTGGTGATTTTAATTTCAACCAGAAGTTAGCAACAGGAAATTGGAGAAAGTGGATTTTCAAAAAGATTCATCCAAGGGCTTCAGCTGATATGTTAGCACTTTAAAAGAATTAACAGGAGTGCATACTACTTCCATTCACTCACTCGGGAGTCAGACACTGAGGAGGACGGGCTTCCTGCGTTGCTAAAATCAGATTTCCCCCATTCATCCGCACTTATGGGAAGTCACTGCGATCCGTTTCAAGGTTACAATTAGGTCCATGTACAAACCTTACCATCCAATAACAACAATGCTATCCAGTAAATTAATACTGAAACAATCACAACATTGTGCTAAGCAAACCAGGTTTGATGGCATCATTCCATTTAGAACGTGGGCACACCATTAATTTAGGTTTGTGAATACAGTTAAAATGGGGTATGAGTGTTTGAATGTGATTTTCAGACTTCCTTAACACTGGTACAAGAATAGACAAATACATAAGATATAAAAGCTTTAGTTTCATGGTCTTTCTTTTTTTTTTGTCTGTGATTTATGTTTGGTTTCTAAGCCAATGTTTTTTATTACCTACTAATATAAGCCAGTTTCAAATTTGATAAAGAAGATAATTTTAAAAGCCCTTAAAATATAATTCATGAATATAAAATTTGATACAGGAAGTATCTCAAAGAACTGAAATATTGAAAACATCAAAGAATTAAAAATAGGATATTCATCTGGTCTCTAGATGAAGACTCTTTCAGTAAAAGAAATCACAAAGGAAAAAATCAATTGCTTTGACTACATAGATGTTTAAAACTTCTAACATGGAACAAAACAATGTAAATTTTTATTTTAAAATAAAAATTTTATTTTATTTTTTAAAATATGAATGAATATGCATAATATCCACAAACGTGAAAAATATTTATAATTTTTTTTAAAAAACCTCTAAACTTCAGTGGGAAAAAATTAGCAAAGATTTAAACATGAACATATTCAGTTCCAGTGGTGATGTGACAAGATGGGAGCTCTCACACATTGCTGGCAGGAAAGGGAACTGGAACAGTATTCTTATAAAACGGCTCAACAAATGTAAAATGTTCCATACCTGACTATCCAAGAGCTCATCCTCTCTTTAGCCAAGAAAATGATCAGAAATGTACACAGACAGTTTTGTGCAAAGATGCCCATCACTGCAGTTCTTAAGGTGTAAGCTGGAAAGAAACTAAAGGTACAACTTTGGGTGGCTCCATCAGATAACAAATGTGGATAAAATACATTAAATATGTTAAGTCTTGGCAAAGTGCTAGGTACTGTGGATACACCACTAAATGAAACAAAGCTCCTGCCCTCCAGGAGCTTACATTCTAGGGGATGAGAGAGTCAAGAAACACAAGAATTACAGATTGTCAGAAATGCTACAGAGAAAATGAACCGGGTGGTGGGATAAATTGAGAGAGGCCACATGGGGGGTCACTGAGCAGGTGAGTTCTCTCTGCAGAGGTGACTTTTGAACTGAGGCTTAAAATATGTCAGTGGGTCAGTTTTGTGAACAGCAGCAAGAGGAGAGTTCTAGACAAAGGAAATAAAAGTACAAGGAATAATACACAGGAGAGAGTTTGGTGCGTTAAAACTACATTTCCCAGACTCCCTTGCAAGCAACACCTCTACAAGATCAAAGTTTTATAAAGCAGATTCAGAAAGAAAATAAGATCAATGGGAAGTTATTTCCAAAAGCTTAGCTGTGTCGTGGGTCTGTGAGCTTGCTATATCCATATTTCCTTAAAACACAAGCTACAGTTAATTATAGGACTGTGCTACAGTTAGCATCAGCTATATAAAAACACACAAGATGACTAGAAAAAAGTATGTAAAAGAGCTAATGGTTTCCTAAGGCAGCTGAAATTGTGCTTTCCCTGCCCCACATTTTTCTGTATTTTAAAAATACTGAAGGATTTTTAGATTTTTTAATCACAAAAAATTTAAAAACCATATGTACTAGAAATAGATATTATTTGAAGTGGGATGATAAATATGGACAAAATAGTTTACCTGCCAATGCTATCATAAAAATAAAATGATTTATTTCTAAATGAATAAGTCATTTGTTCAAGAAGTACTGGAAGACTCTGTGCCAAGCACTGTCCTTGGTGTTGGGACTGAAGCAGAGACCAGAAAAGGCCGTCCTTCCTCCCTTACGGAGCTTCCGGTGGGAAAAGCAGAAAATAGACAGTTCGGACTTCACCACAGATTGATGAGAGAGCGATGTCTCCCTAACGATTTCACGAGGTTGGCAGGAAAAGGGTTTACTCTGTATACAGCTGTTCCTGGGTGTTCGTGGGGGATTGGTTCCAGAAGCCTCCACAGACACCCAAATCCGTCAACGCTCAAGTCCCTAATATTAAATGGTGTAGTACAGTCGTTACTCCGTATCCGTGGGTTCCGAATTTGAGGGTGCAGAACCCGTGGATATGGAGGGCTGACTGTATTACGTGGGAAGCCTACTGGGGCATGGAGAGGGAATATTCTTTAGATAAACCCTTTAGCAACAAGGTTTCCTTTATTTCCTCTTCCCCAACCCCGGTAGTCCCCTCCTCTCCCAGATCTTCCCCAGTGTCTTTTTTTTTAATATATAATTTAAAAAAATAACTATTTGTTTGTCTGCGCCGGGTTTTAGCTGTGGCACGGCGCGCGGGATCTTCGTTGCGGCACGTGGGGTCTTTAGTTGCAGCCTGTGGAATCTAGTTCCCTAACCAGGGATCAACCTGGGCTCCCTGCATTGGGAGCACAGAGTCTTAAAAGCTGGACCGCCAGGGAAGTCCCTTCCCCAGTGTCTTTATTTTTCTTTCCTTGCACAGAAAACTTTAGTTCTCGCAATTACACCTTCAAACCTACGATCTCTACTGAACAAAAAAATGACTCTCTTTAAATATCCACAATCCTTAGAAACTGGAAGCCTTTCATTTTTTCAATGTCACCCTGGGTAATCAGTTCAGAGTCAAGAGAGATCTCAGGAGACAAGAATCCTACATGTCACACAAGTCAAAGGAAATCAGAAATCAAATGCAAATCAGAGGCCAAAAAACAAAAAGAAGACATTGAACCTGAAGCAAATTTCATCTCAGTTAGTGAGTCTCTCGTGTTTCCTACTGAGTCAGGAACCCTCCAGGTTTGGGGATGCTCTGTGGAGCCTGCAGGCAGAGGGCGGGGAGAGGGCGTGAAGGCAGAGCCACTCCACACCCAGCACTGCTAATCTGAACCCGCCCTGCTTCCCCTTTTATGCACCTGCTACTTCACCCTGAACATTTGGCACATCTTCTAAGTATCCCAATACCCTGCTGCACGTGGCCTTTACAGTTGCTATGGGAAAATGTGCCTCCCCTCAAAATCCCATTGCTATTCTGACACATGACCCTAGAAATGTATCCCAAAATAAACAAAATGAAGAAACTATGGCACTGACGTTGACATATTTTACTTTTGTCTTTAATGATAAAAAAATGTAAAATTTCTGGACTTCCCTGGTGGCATAGTGGTTAAGAATCTGCCTGCCAATGCAGGGGACACGGGTTTGAGTCCTGGTCTGGGAAGATCCCACATGTCGCGGAGCAACTAAGCCCGTGCACCACAACTACTGAAGCCCGTGAGCCACAACTACTGAAGCCCACGCGCCTAGGTGCTCTGCAACAAGAGAAGCCACTGCAATGAGAAGCCTGCTCGCTGCAACTAGAGAAAGCCCGCGTGCAGCAACGAAGACCCGATATGGCCAAAAAAATAAATAACATTTCTTCTATCTTCAAAGTCACAAATGCTATATAAAAGTAGAAAGTTATGCCCCCTGGTATTTTGTCCTGAATCAAACCGAGGAGTAAAATTCAACACATCAGGAATGTCTTATTTAGCTCAGCAGGACATGATCACATTTTAGGACATCCAAAGTTTTCTCAAATGTCCTTAGGTTAGTTCCACAGTAAGCCCATTGCAGTAGGCGCACCATCAAAAGAATATTCACTTGGTAGGAAAACCCACCTCTTCAGAAGTAGCTGGGCCTCTTGGCAATAGATTCCTCTCATGTCACTACTGCACTGTCATCTGGGGCTGACATGCAGCCAAAAAAGAGAACTCAGGCGCTGATGCTCTGCTACCGAAACAACTTTCAAATCTACAGACCTAGTTCCAGCAAGTTAGATTTGAAACAACTTTCAAATCTACAGACCTAGTTCCAACTGTCCAGCAAGGACAGTTTCTTTTCTGTCCTCAGTTTAATAGTTTCTGAAGAACTGGAAAGCTGCCACCCCAAACTTCCCTTGTTCAGTATCTGGGTAAAGCTGTGGTATAATTGCTTCTGTGGGTGTTAGCAAGCGGGAAGAGGATGATAAAGTCAGTTACTGATGGTCCTTCAGCCTGAGAGAAAGCCCTGAGATCAGACCTCTTGTCCACATCACAGATGGTCATGAGAGGTAACAGGGAATTAAGAATATAGTTTACCACAGTGAGTGAGGGAACATGGGGGAAACTCTCACTTTTTTTCTTTATACACTACTGCATTCCATTTTTAAGAATGATCTATTTGTGTTGTATTTTTTAAAAATACAAGAATGAAGATATCTTATACATTACATTTTTTCAACGTATTATATACCCTTTTTTTTTTTACATCTTTATTGGAGTATAATTGCTTTACAATGGTGTGTTAGTTTCTCCTTTATAACAAAGTGAATCAGTTATACATATACGTATGTTCCCATATCTCTTCCCTCTTGTGTCTCCCTCCCTCCCACCCTCCCTATCCCACCCCTCCAGGCGGTCACAAAGCAACGAGCTGATCTCCCTGTGCTATGCAGCTGCTTCCCACTAGCTATCTACCTTACGTTTGGTAGTGTATATATGTCCATGCCTCTCTCTCCCTTTGTCACAGCTTACCCTTCCCCCTCCCCATATCCTCAAGTCCATTCTCTAGTAGGTCTGTGTCTTTATTCCTGTCTTACCCCTAGGTTCTTCATGACATTTTTTTTTCTTAAATTCCATATATATGTGTTAGCATACGGTATTTATCTTTCTCTTTCTGACTTACTTCACTCTGTATGACAGACTCTAGGTCTATCCACCTCATTACAAATAGCTCAATTTCGTTTCTTTTTATGGCTGAGTAATATTCCATTTATACCCTTTTTTTAATCATCTTTTACTGAGAATCATCTTTCTGGGCAAAGAAGCAGGTCATTTCTCTGATCACAAAAGCCAACTCATCAGGGCAAAGGGCAGGAGAGAAATGTCATCGTAAGTACTCAAAAGTTAAACTTCTCTGTTTGGGTACATAAATGCCTGCCAGATATTTCATACATCCTTTGTGGCCTGTTATATACATGCTAACAAATCGGTATACAATAAAATCCAGTGTTAAGCAAGTATGAGTTAAAAACAGGAGAATGGAAATCAATTAAGCTCAAAATTTTAAAAGAATAACACAAAGCCTTAATAAAATCAGAGGAAGAAAATATAAATATATAGAAAATAAACTGATTAAAATTAGTAAAATCGATCAATAAATTCAATAATTTATTGAATTATTTAAAATTTATTGGTTATTTAACATTAACCAAAGGAAAGGTAAAACTCAGATATTTATGAACAAAAAACTAAGGTCATATGAAATAATAAAATTCTTGTTGAAAATAAAAAGTAAATACAGATTAAAATATTTTTCACTAATAATAAGGCTATTTAATAATTGTAATTATTATTACAATGATAACTTGTCATACAATTATAAATAGTAATACAATTCAAAACATTTTAATGTAACAAGCAATTTTGATATAAAGTATAAATCAGTAAGATTTAATCAATAAGTAGAAAATATAAATTCACAATTGTGTACATAGTATCCACGTGGACCCTTACTGCAATTTCCCATAAGATTTGGAGAGCAAGAGGAACTGATATGAACATGAAATGTATGCTGCCTGCTGCGACATGAGTAAAAAAGTCCTTTGCTTCTGACCCAGGAATTTTGTGTCTTCTGGCAGCATTCATGATACTGCCAGGCTAACTTGTTAGCTTGCAAAGAGGGTAAAATTCTCAGATCCTTTCTGTTCTTGACACTGGTATGTTTGGTCACCAGTGTATTCCCAGAACCAAGTACAGTATTTCTATTTATTCATTTATTTATATCTTCTGCTAGACTCTGAGTTCTTCAAACACATAAACACCTAGTATATAGTAGGCACTCAAAGAGTATTCATGAAATCGGTAAAAATGTCATTTATGTGCACACTCCTGCTACAGGTATCTACATGTTCTTGATTGTCAAAGTCAAGCCATTTAGAGAGAAGCACAGATATCCTTTCAGACAATCCTACTGGCAATCCATCTAACAGTGGAGACATCTCACTCAAATACATTTTCTTTGTGTGAATGCACTCACTGTTAATTTTGGCCTTTTGTGAAGGTCTCAGCTTTTAATGTTTATAATAAATAAGTAGGCAAGCTTGAGAGTTGCTAATAGCTTAAAACACAGCATGGACACCCAAAAGGTCTCAGTACTAACACTGCACGGAGAGATGACCTGCTGAACATTTTATTCTGTCCTCACTGTCTTCCACTTACATAGAATTATCCCTAACTGTACAAATAGGCTGCAGGACGCTGGTTTTTTTGACACTACGTGAAGATGTCATTTTCTCCAAGCATAGTATAACGCACATTAGACAAATGTGCTAGGTATATTTTCCCCTTAAACACAGTCAAGATAGAAGCAGCCGCTACCAGAGCAAGTTAAAGCAATGAACCAGCCAGCCAGCTGTCATCTGCCATGTACTACTTTGGCTTCTTTATTTTCCTGCAAAACAGGTGCTAAGGTGGAATGTTCATGTAACATTCTGAATTCAGTATTTATTAATATCTCCTCTCATGTAAAATGTATATACAGGACATACTTAGAGTTGTATATCTAAAATGAATTTGTCAAAATGCTGATTGTAAACACTAGCAGTGAGGATAGTAGCACTTTGATGTTCTTGATGAATACTTAGACATAGATATTTAAAGAAACGCACAGAACACTTGCTTTATTAGTTAGTGGTATCTTACTTGTGTATAATGTTACAACGCACTCTTATTATCTTATTTGATCTTCAAAACAAATTTGGGATGTAATATAAAATAGCAATTAAGTTACTGGGCTTGGCAGTCATATTGTCACGTTCAAATCCCTCACTAGACTGACTCTGTCAGAGGACTTGATTCCCTTCCATCTACTTTGTTTCTACCTGGAGACCAAGTACTTGATGGAGACATCAAGTACTGAGGGATGAACAGTTTTATAACAAAAATATTTTCCTTTTTTAAAAAACATGAATCTATCCTAACCATAGTGCTTTTGACAGCTCCCCTGGGAATACACCTTTATAAAATCTTTATAAAATGTAAAATACTTTTAATAATTATTTCAACATTCAGAAAAAATATGCTTTCTTTTAAAATCAGGTGTTTTCTTCCGATTGGCTTTTGTCTGTTACAGATCGAAAGGTAAGCCCGTATTTCAGCTACACTGAATTTTTCACATAATCCTCGCTTCACCAGGTCATGTTAGCCTAAGATGACCATCAGGTTAGGGTAGTAACTTCAGGATTTATGAATACCCAGACTTGAATACACTTCCTCTTCCCAATGACCATTCATCATGGTATATGATGTGCTGCTATTTAGTTACTGGTTGCTCTGATGCCGAAAGACTCTATTCTGTCACCTTTAACAGCAAAAGAGGGCAGTCTCAGCACTGTTACTTATCACCTCCCCACAGTTTTACCTGCTGAGGCCAAGGGAGGATTTTTCCCCACCAGGAACTAACTCCCCCCACCAAAAAAAAAGGAAACCGGTTCTCTCAATTTCTATGGTTCCTTGTTTTTTGAGAAATTTGAGGTGCATCCTCCAGGGGCCATATGGGAGGTCATTTCAGAGCTGTCCATCAGTGTCACATTCAAAGGCATGATCTCTACTAACCATGAAAAAGGACACTGCACCCACCCAGCTAAAGGGTGAATTCCTGACTCTCCTGGAGATCTTTCCTTGATCCCAGCACCCATGGTAGGAACATGGTGTGTTTTCCTTCATTATTTCAGAATAATATTTTCCATTCTTTAGGCCTTGACTATCAGCTCAAATTCTTGTCACCATTTCTTCACAGGTCCAGCAGCCCCTTCTGGGGGGTAGACGCCTGGTGAACCCCTATTATATCCCATTGTCTGAAGTGGTCATGCCCATGAGAGCCTCACCCCTAACCACAAATAGCATTAAAACAGTGGGTTCACACATTTAAAAATATGTACATGTGGCTACGCACACAACTTTATTTCTTTTCGTGTTCTGGATCCTTCTGCCTGAATCCTGATTTTTACTTCCCTAAATCTCACAGCATGGTAAGACCCTGGAGACTATAAAGTAGATTATCGCATATTTCTTTTACCAAATATGACACCTGGCAGGTTGAAAATAGCACTTGCTTCAAATTTTGTGCCAGTCTGAACAAACCACTATCAGACCAACGCTGTTTTACTGGGTATACATAAAGCAGGATCCCAGGAGCACTGCATTTAAATCAGAGGGAAGAGGAAGGAAATTGTTAGAGGATAGAATCTGTAGATGGGAGAGGAAAAATGGGAAAAGACTGAGGAACAATCCAATTCATTTTGCCTCATTCTCTCTTCTCTCCCAGGAAACGGCTGGTGGAGAAAAGAAACATCCCAAACACATTTTTCTTTTTCCTTCCATCTCAAAAGCTATAACCAGGCATAGGAGAATTTAGGGGAAAAAGGGCCCCTGACATTTTTACTACTAACATTTCCTTTGCAATATGTCTGCTGCCCTTACAGTATAAGTACTACAGAAACAAATAAAATTGTGATTTAATCATATTTGTCTCTCTCATAATTGCCAACACAAGGTGAATATTAAAAGTTATCAATAAAAGCATATATAATTAATAAAAGTGTGAACCAGCCCCTCTACAGAGTCGCCACATAAATAGCAGTTTTTGAGAATGAGTTTCCAGGCCAGGAGAATCGAATTTATTTAGAACTATGTCTTGGCTATCTAAAATGCCATTCTAAATGTTTCAGATGGAAGAGAAAAGGCTGATGTATGCCACGTACTCAATAAATGCTTGTCATATGCTGAATAACTACTAAAGGAATGGGCACCCAGTCAATGATTACTTTTGAAGGGAAAGAGTGAGGTCAAATTTGGGACGGGACACATGGCTTCTGGTGGGCCTGCAGTTTTCAATTTCCTGGCCCGAGAATTCAATCTTCTAATACTTCATTATGCCATACATGGTCGTGTGTGGTTTTCTTAATCTATGTTTTATTTAACAATACAGGTTTTTTTGTAATTGGAGAATAAAAATACCAATTCATATAAAAATTAAAGACTGCTAAGAGCTTAAAGTATTTCTCTTACCCACAGAAGGGCATCTGTCAAACAGCACCAGTTTTGTTTTTTTAAGTGTGTACTTATGCCCATGAAATCCCTTCAACCCTTAAATGAGGGTATCTCCTTGGGAGCCAGCAGACATTCTCACTTTGTTTTGCCTGCATCCATTCACTTCCACTAATGGGGCTAATCTAAGCATCCCTTGGTGGTCAGGCAGATCACTGGAGCCCTTGGGGAGAAGGAATGCAGAGGACGCAGGATGTAACTGGCTTATGTTTGATCCTCTGGTCCTCAGTTTCTCCATCTTTATGACAAGGGATTTCCAAAAATTAGATGATAAGCAACTTCAGGAAGCCCATTAGGCAGTATGTGCCCTCCACTGAGCTATAGTTTGCTCATCACTGGTCCAAAAGTTTATCCATGGGAGGGACCTTGGAGAAATCTTGACCTCACGGGAACCCAACAATAAGCAGTACAACTTATTTTGTGGAAGAAACTGACCCCACTGGAGGGTAGAGCGTAAGGTCACACACCATTTCTAGATCTTTCAATCACAAATCATAAGTGGGGAGGGACTTTAAGGGTTATCATAGGGAATTACGATTCTCTGGAACACTCTGGTTTCCTTGCTGGGTAATATCTGAGTCATTTGCCTTTTCACAAGATTTCGTTTTGGTTTCCTGCAATCAATGTATTTCACGGGAGGATGTCAGTGTCAGACAGCCGGACTCTCCATGGGAAAACTCTTCCTCGGTTTTGCCTGGAAACTGAATCACTACGAGAGTGACAGGGCACTGCATGCCACGAGGGTCACACCCCATCAGGACCCTGAGAAGGAGAGGATGAGCTGGCCGAGAATGGCTGGCGGCACTCACTGTAGACAGCAGGACATCGCCTGACAACTCCCCACTCCAGGGTCAACCACCGCTGTGAGTGTTCAGTGGGGGCATGTAACTCAGACGTTTCCAGAAGGCTGGGCTGCCACAGAAAGACTGGAATTGTGGAATGTCTTCTTACCATCTCCCCGTCTCACCCTCTTTCCCTCCAGAAGAGTAATCAGATACAGGCTACTTGCATTCTTCCTCGAAAGGATTCCAGAACCTATAATACAGGCCAGGCAGGACAGGCCAAAGTCATCAAGCCAAACAGCAGGAGAAGAGAGGTGAACCCAAGTCAAACCAAACTCTGTCCCTGCTGTGAAACAGAACAGGGGCACCTGGTAACAATCATAACAACAGCCACCGAGATCTGTCTCACTTTGCTGTTTAAAAGTAACGTTTTAAAAGAGTCTTCATTTATGAAACTATAGTTGATTTACAATACTGTGTTAGTTTCAGGTGTACAGCTTCAGATTCTTTTCCATTATAGGTTATTACAAGATATTGAATATAGTTCCATGTGCTATACCATAAATCCTTGTTGTTTATTTTATATATAGTGGTGTGTATCTATTAATCCCATACTCCTAATTTATCCCTCCCCCTCCCCTTTCCCCTTTGGTAACCATACGTTTGTTTTCTATGTCTAAAAAAGTTAACTTTTAATTATTATTTTATTTACTGTCAAGAGGAAGCGGGAAGAAAATAAGGCTAGATAAATTGTGAGTGACTTCAACTGGTAACCAACTGGGTAGGATGCCAAGCTTTATTTGCTTTTGTCCTGGAAAAGTCCAAGGCACTTCCGGACTGGATATTGGGGTCAATTCAAATCCCTCTGCTAGACACAGGGTTCCCAGAGGACTTACACATGTGCCCAGTTTTGATTATTATTTGTTCTGAAAAAGCTATTCCCCAAAAGAACGCCTCTTCTGCATCTAGGACTGATTTACATGAAGTATAGGGGATCCAATAACTAACCCAACATTGGAAAGGGGGAGGCTCTTGACTGCTTGAGTTCTCCCTATTTTGGAGAAATTCAGAAGGATTAATCAGTAAATAATTTTTTAACTTTATGTAATTTGGAAGAATAATAATCTCACAAGAATTTTGTGGCAGTTGTTTAACATTCAGAGAGAACATTAAGCCCCTCAGAAGAAAGGATTCGTACAAATATAATAATATCGCATAATGAACCTCACTGACAAAGAATGACATGACATCATTAACTTGGCAGTGCTTTAAATGCATCCTTAAAAATGAAACTTTCATTTCCAATATCGGTCAGCAGGAATTTCACTACGTTAAATTCACTGTTAAAAGTAGGAATCCAGTGGACTCTGTTCATAACTATTCAAGAAAATGGTTTATCAAGAGATACTTCACGAGACATTTTAGTGGACTTTCTGCTAGTACGTTGAAGCTTGCAGGCCACGATCAAAGACTATTCTAACCACAGTCAATCAAATAAAGGCAATTTTGAATTTACTGTCTTCATCCTTACGATTTTATCCCAAGAGATCTTTGGGAATGAGAGTACCTAGGAGACCACTTTGGTAGGTGGGATGGTGCTATTGATGACACCTGTAGCCCACGGGGCACCAGGAGATGATATCAGAGGAAGGAGTTGTGACGGGGAGGCCAAGGTCAGCACGCAGCCACCGGGAGAGCCAAACTGAGCCAAAGGCAAGAGCTGAAACAGCAGGGATGTGTTCCAGACACAAGGTTCCATCTGAGGAGCAAATTAGGACACAGAGACCCCCAAACCCTGAGCTGCATCCCACTTCTTCTTTCTCTGTTTTCTAATTACTGTTATGAAAACATGTCAAACACATAGAAACCTTTTCCTTTTTCAAAGCCATCCATTAACGATCCCTATGGGGACACTTGATTCCGAGTAGAAAAATCAATTGCTAAATTCTATTTATAGGCAACTCACATTAAGGGGATAGGAACAACGTGAGAAACTTCTTGTCCAAGCCAGAAGTGACAACTGTGGACAACTTTCCTTGTTCTTGTTGATCTAGTTCCAAAACTGAGTTGGGGCATTTTATAGTGAAAGTCAAAGAGAAAATATGAACATAAAGACCATAAAAGAATATTTCAGTGCTAGCAAACAGTCTGCTTTCTTTCTCCAGATAAAAACCATTAAAAACTGTATAACCTTCCACTGTAAAGCAATCACTATTGCAGTCTTCTATGCTGTTGATACAATAAATTATGCATCCAGTGCCTCTGTGTAATTCTAAGTGCAAAGATCTGGGGTAGGAGTTGACAGAGTTAAAAGAACAGTAGGAACCAAAGTAGGAACCAATATCTAACAACAGCTGTTCTTTAATACATGGTGTAGAGCATGTATACCATAACAAAAGGATACAGGGCAAATGCAGAAGTCTGAAATTCTCTTTTTGCGGATAACCAGGGGATTACCAGTAATGTAGCTAAAGACACAGATGATGCAAAGCAAGATTGTGCTGGTAAAGGACATTCGGGAACCAAGGGGCCATGTATGCTACTAGGCTCAAAGAAATAAGATTGGTGGTTCAATAAGCTGACATATATACCATACCCATACCCATGCATGCAAATATGTATGCAGATTCATCTGAATAAATTATTTAGACGACCTGTATATTTTTTAAACTGAAAGATATTCCACATCTTCTTATCTAATTCCTTCTTTAATTGCAGTAACATTTGTTTATAACATATAGATAAGTTTCAAGTATACAACTTCATAATTCAACTACTGTATACACTACAATGTGCCTACCACCAAAAATCTAGTTTGCATCCATCACCATAATTCTTTCATTTTTGTAAAATCCTAAAGGCTTGATAAGCCAAAATTACTTGAATCCTAAATAAACCTCACTGAACACTTTGCTAGAGCCCTCTAGACATAAGTTAGTGCAAATAGCACCCCTTCCCATATGACCTGGGGAAACATATGGACTTATAAAGGTATTTCACAGGCATTAAATGATATACAAAAGAATGATTGTAACATATATCCCTATAGAAAAATATGCCTCATATTTCCACCTGCAGACACACCATCACAGATTATTTTAACCGTCTTGGATATGCATCATATTTGAGAAGTTAAAAAAAAGTGCACTCACATCTACAAAGGAAATACAATGACCAGGCTTCATGCAAGAGACTTCTCATCTGCACATGTGGAACCTAAGGCCAGCCAGTGGAATGTCAAAGGAAATGGAAGTTGAAAGTGGAAACAGCTCCCAGTGGAAGTCATATGAGGTCTCAGGTAGAGAACATTTTTTTCGGTACTAAATTAAAAGAAAAAAAAGTGCAATAAAAATTTTAAATGACGGGTCAGATACATTAAATGAGAATGTAAATACCAGAAGAACCTAATCATATGACTGAACAGAAAATCTTACCGACTGAAATCCTACCACAGAACCAGATGCTACTATTGGAAAAACATTCCAATCAGAGGTTGGCATCAAAATCTCCCCAACCTCTACTGGAACTGTCAAAGTATCAAACCCTACATAAGGAACACTCATGTTTTGAGCAGCAGGGAATTTTGTACCTGCCTGAAATGAAAATATCTATCAGCTGAATTACTTTGAAAAAAAGGACATGCTATTTCTCTCAAGGACTCCTTAGCATCTGAATCAACTTCCAGATAATTTTTCTAGAGATCACTCGGTCGTCACTCAAAGGAACAGCCCTTAAGAAAAGCTACATGGTCACATGGGACCAGGGACAAGATGTGCTTTCAGCTCAGGAAGACAAGTACCAGCCACCTGGGTCACAGAGCACCTTTGCTAAGGACTTCCATGTGGCCAATTTCAATTAAAAGATGCCAAGTGGAATCAAAGTTTTTCTTTCATTTCTGTCTTCACTTTATGACTAGTTTGCTCAATTACACAGAACTTCCAGAGTCTCGATGCCTTCCTGGTTTAAGTGTCCTGGCCCAACTCAATAAGAAAAGTCGATATGGCAGTTATACATTTGGGGGATGGGGTGGGTAGTATAAGGTAAGCAGAAGGGGAAAACAAACGTCTTCTCCTTGTGCCTAAAACAGACATTTCCTAAAGCTGGCTCTGGCAACTGCTATCCATGTGACTGAACCCAAGCTTCCTAAAACCTCTAAGCACTTGGACTCTTGACCTTTGATTTAGGAATTTAAAAAGAATTTACCTAAAAGGAATAACGTGAGGACTAAAAGAATCCTAGTACTTATCATAGTGCCTTGTACATTCGTAGTGGTCAGTTATTATTAGTTGTAATAATGAATACAGTGCTTATGAGGTAAACTTACTTACAGAGCCCAGAAGACCACTTAATCCTATGGCCTCCATTCTAGCTCCCTCCATCCTGTAAAGCCAAGTCTCCCTCTCTTTTCCCTCTGCATCAGACCTCCCAACTGCGAAGGCAGTTTCCAGGGCCTTTCCCACGGTTGGGCATTGCCCTCTGCCATGCTCCCTTGGCTGCCCTGGCTCTCCAGACCCAGTCTGGCGATAGTGATCCAGCAGCTCGTTAATCCAACTCCCCGGATTGTCCACTCTTATAGCACAGACCCTGTTTCTTCATTCCTCCATGCACATCTCTAGGTTTTTAACCTTTGTTCAGGAATGGGCAGGAAGCTGCTGCCAAAGGATCTTCACTGGATGAGAGGGAAGGACATGGGACAGGACCACTGTACCACAGAATCAGAAGAGGAAGGATTTGGGAAGTGATATCCAACTTAACAGTCTTTAACATATGTGTCCATGTGTGATCACTATAATGAAAACAATGGAGAGAAGGAAGTTGAGAATGGCAATGATATAAGGATGCAAGGTTTCAAGGGAAAATCAAACACCATTGATACTGATTATTGATATTGGAAAACCCAGTAAAATGAGAAGAGGAAAGATGAAAAAATTGATGTGTTCTCTGTAGGTTATAACTAATTACAGCCATTCATTGTGAGCCGTTTATCATTCATGCCTAATTATCATGCAGCACAAGCACACTTATGCATATTGTGAAATATTAAAATCATAGAACCAGAATTTTTAAGCTTGAAGAAGCTTTCCAGATTATGTAGGTCAAGCCACTCCCTGGTGTGAAGTGTGAGACGTTAAATGATTTACTGGGTCACAGAGCTGTGTTCAGACGGAGGGAACCCCAGCCCGGGTCTCCTGACTCCCAGCCTTGGGCTCCCTCCCTGCTGGCCACTGGCCTCCCTGGGAGTTTATCTCCCTTTGAAGTAAATGGGATTTGATTAGAGGGTGAAATTCTATACCGAGTATTATCTGTAGTCTTGCAACAGAAATAGGTTTTAAATCCTGGTTTCAATATGTTAATTTTCAGAGGTTAGTAAATCATTCAAGTAGAAATGTTCTATGAAAAATAGTAACTGTGGAGTAATACAGAATGGAACACAAAGATTTTGGGGGAGGGTATCTGCATGCAGATAAGTTGTGGAAACAGGCTGGTGGGAAAATTAGAGTATTAACAAAACCAACATGAGACAATAAAGCTTTTGAAAATATCCCACTCTATTATGAAATACACACTGTAAGCTACAAGATATTAACTTTTACCTCAATGAATTCCTTTTACCTAGAATCCTTGCGTCAAGACAAAGGGAAGCTAGGCTGGTTATGTAAACCATGTACATTTACCACCACCACCACCCCCCCAAATGGAAAATCGAATTCCTAATTATGTTCCAGACAGAGGCAAGTAAAGACCTCTTTTATTTTATTTTTTTATTTTTGCGGTACGCGGGCCTCTCCCGCCGCGGAGCACAGGCTCCGGACGCGCAGGCCCAGAGGCCATGGCTCACGGGCCCAGCCGTTTCACGGCATGTGGGATCCTCCCAGGCCGGGGCACGAACCCGCGTCCCCTGCATCGGCAGGCGGATTCTCAACCACTGCGCCACCAGGGAAGCCCAGTAAAGACCTTTTTAATCCTCTTCCACCCCCCCCAACCTGGGCTCACCCTATGTGAGGGAGGCGCCTCCTACAGTATGACTTGAGAAGTACCAAAAATTATTTGCTTGAAAAAAAATCTTCCCTCTGTTACTTCTTTCTACCAAAAAAAACCTGTGTTCCCCGAAGACCCCTATACACATAGCAACAGCGCTGTTGAAGGAACAGCACCCATACACAGATTAAGCCCTGAGGATCCTTGAGATGATGGGATGAGGACAGGTAGACTCTAGGCTGGGAAAAGAAAATCAAGCCTGGGGAAGAGGTAACTATGGTTATGTCTGTTGGGATAGAGACTGGGTGTTATCTGTGTGGGGGGCTGGCAGCAAAGATGGGCTATTTCATGGTTATGCCAATGGTAAGCTCAGTTGCTAATATTCCCATCCCTTCAATATCACACATTTCTAAGTAATGGACACCAGAGGTTTGGGGCCCAGTCATCATTCCTGTTACTTATTCCTGTTTTTTGGCAGAATTTTTCACGTTTGTCTGTATGTATACATACTTTTCCCACAGCTGACAACAGAGGGGACATACAATAGTGGTTGTGGTTTTTCAAATTTGATTTTATATTTTATGAAATCTTCATACTTATCATTTCAATGACTTAAATTATCATATTAATTTGATGTGCTATCATGTATTTTATACTACTGGATAAACAATTTGCCTATGACTTTTTGCTTTCATAGGCATCAATGCATTAAGCATCTTCATGTATATAGCATTTTCCTTCCCCTGGGTTATCTCCTTAGGATAAATTCCTAGAAGAGACCTTATTGTCTCTAAGGTTAGAACTTAGAAAAAGTGAATAAAGGAAAAGTGAATATGAAGCATATGTAATATAATAACATAAAACATAACATAGAATATTAATATTATATTTATTTGTATAGAGGTGAGTATATATATAGGGGTGTGTGCGTATACATACATATATACATATATATATAAAGAGAGTTGTATAGTTATATATTCTGATTGAAGTGTTATAATTTTTAGCCCCTTTCAAATTTTTACTAGAAAAATTATACTCATAACTTTTAAAAACTGCCACTTATTAATCAAGGAGTCAAACAAAATCTGAGGAATAAGTAAACAGTCACCCAAAGTTCAGTGCTATCGTCTATTTAAAACTTGAAGGCAAATTTCACCTGAAACATGAGCTCATTTTGAGACTTTGAGAGGAAGCCACATAAGCTCTCTGGGTTTCAATTTTCTCAATTAAAACAAAACAAAACAGGAATCTCCAAACCCCCTGCTTGTTTCTTGGCTCTCCATTTGTACGCATTATTATTTCATGACTACCCGATACACACACATCACATATTATGTCTTGTCACAGTTGATGGCAGATAAACACTATGTTCCCCCCAAAATGGCTGAGTAGTGGGATATTTAGATAAATGATACTGATAGGACAAACCTAAATATGTGCTCTTGGGTTAAGTACAAGGAAATATCATTAGTTAAAACGTCTGTATGAATCTAACCTGGCACATCTCTTAAATGGATCTGAGGTTAGAAACCAGCAACAGATGGCAACATGCTTTGCACAAAGCCAATTTCTCTATAACCTTAAAACTCTGAAAGGTCCCCAAAGAAGAAAAATCAGATAGGCTCTTAGCCAGGGCTGTCCTTGAGACAGATGAAGCTAATAGACTAGTATCAAAGAAAGAAGATGAGATTGCTGTTCCCTGGGCTTCAGTCCCCCAGGTGCAAGGACATTTTGCCATCAGGCATGTAAAATAAATCTTTGGGTGACTGGGAGGACAGATGTGGAAAATACATTGGCAGGATGAACAGGTGATGAAGACCCAGCTCACATATCACTCAGGAGAACAGTCGTGTGGCTGAAGCCTGTCCTGGGTGCAGGTGTCATTTCCCACCCGCAGATCAGAGCCACTCCGGTCCAAGTAAGAGAACGCAGAATGTACGTTTCAGTCAAAGACTCTCAGGACACAGTTTACTGCAACATTGAGCATCATAATAAAGAGTACAGGACATGAGGCATATTAAAATGATTTAATGCGAAATAGCTGCAATTTTTTTTTCCAAAAAGTAATTGAAACATGCTGTCGTCTTAAAGTTTGCCCAGCCTTCATTAGGGTCATCATCTTTCATCAAATCACTGGGAGAGAGGGTAAAAGATCAAAAAGCAAAGAGTGCTGTTTTTGCTAGGGAAGGAAGTTAGAGAATTCAAATAGCCCTTTATTTATGAACTACTGGAGGCTTTCTTAGCTCTAAACAGAAACTCCTATGAGCAAAATTTTGAAAATGCTTAGCATGACCTGAAATCTGCTCATTCAACAAAACCTGTCATTTCCATCTCCGTGACACCCATTCACCTATTTATTTTTTGATATTTACTTATTTGTGCATCTACTATGTGCTTAGCAATCCCAGAAACCTTGGGATTTACTCCCAGAAAATGCCTTCATAGAGAGATTGTTTAATACTGTTAAATGCATTTATACCCTAGGCAGCTTGAAGCATCTCCATTTAAATTTGGAGGGTGAAAGGGTTCAGGATTATTAGAAAAGCAATGCAAAGAGAATGAAAGAATTAATATTCGGCTTCTGAAACTCAAAAGAGGATTGTATAGCAAGACAATACACTTGAAAGCCAGGATCTTAGAAGAGATTTTCTAAATTCCTTTGGTGGCTACATTTTAACCTATCACCCGCTGGGACTGCTGAATTAAATCCTGGTGTTTTACTAAATGGACTTCCCAGAAGCACCGAAGGGGAAGTAAAGGAAAAGCTCATCCTTTCAAGCTCTAAGGAATTCTGGTGAAAGAAAGACAAAGAAAAGAGGGACCAGAGAAAAGAAGGCAGAGGAAGCAGATCTGATCCGTAGGGGGAATTCTGACAACCCCTATCAGGAAATTCCTGGTAACACTGCCAGCCCTAGCCTCCTTTCTGACTAACAGAAGTGGCCTCAGGAAACCTGAACAGGAAATTAGTATGCACTGTAAATTACAAAGAGGCCCTAAAAACTGCAATAAAGTGTGTAAGCTCCATTGAGTCAAATCTGGACTCTAAATGCAACCCCATTTATTCCATTTCTCTCTTCTCCCAAAATAGCAAAATCACCTCCTAACTGAATAAGGGTCAAGCATGACCACAAATACAGTCACATATTTGAAGCAGTTGAACTTGACAAAGAGGGTGCTACTTACACTCCAGATTTTCCTGTAGGAAAACGTTCATCCAGGGGACTCAGAATTTGCCATCTTAGAATTCAGCTTAAACCAAGTGAAATATTTAAAATCATCAAAGGAATGAGTGGCAGAAGAAAGTGGCCATGGATGATGGAAGGAAAGTTGCCAGAATTCATTTGGAGACACGGACCCTCTGCTACCATTTGTCTAACCTTAAAAAATATCTTGCAATGTTAACGATCCAAATTCAATGTCACAGCTTGTACCTGTTTATATAAACTTTCTCTTGATGAGAAAGCCAAAAAGTGGGTTAATTTGGAAGCTATCAGCTTTATAAGGTAAACTGTGGCCGAGACAGGGAAGGTAAGATGATCTAAAAGGATGGTCAGAAGGACAGCTTGGCCCTAATCAGCTCCTCCATCTGTTGACCTGGAAGAGGAGAAAACGTCTGCAAAGGAGACCCATGAACTTTATTCACAATCTTTCATCAGAGACAGAGAAACAGACAGAGCTTCCTTAACGACAAAATTCAAACACATTTAACTCACAGTGGTTTACCTAATTATAAATTGGAGGTATATAAGCACTTACAAATGATAGAGCAGAAAAGTCATTAGAACCTTCAAAAAATCATTTTATAGACTTTCCAGCCAAATGGTTTACCCAGAAACAGAAAGATCTCACATATGCAATACACTAGTATACCAGTTATTAACAATGGAGTCAATATGAAGAAGAAATTTGAGAAGTCTTTACTAAACGTCAGGAAATGTCTTTGGCTTTGGGGCAACGCTGGTGCTGGGAATACCAAGGGATTCCCAGCTCATCGACAGAAAATCATGTTATTCAGTGATGATTTCTCTAATGACCAGGAAACTCTGCTCTCTTTCTCTGCAAATCTGTCACTAAAATCTGAAGCGAGAAGATAAACAGAGCCAGAGCTACTGTGTTTGACTTGACCCACGCTTGTTGGGCGTGGCATACTTTGTCAATACGTTGATTTGTAGTCTAGCCTCTTCTCTGTACTCATTTGTAATTTCTCACCCCTCTGAAGTTATCACACCCCCAAGGATACAAATCCCTCTCATTCTTCAAGACCCAGCTCAGAGGCACCACCTCCCACATGATAATCCCAGGCAGAATTAATGGCTTCTCACACAGTACATGAACAGTCAATTACTCACACCTCTGCTTATAGTAGTATTATTTTAATCAGTCTTGGCTTCAGGGTTGGACAATTCTTTTTTGCTTACGAGAACTCTGTGTGTAATAGCTGCCCATTAAGTGTGTCTTAGCTCAGGCTACTATAACAAATACCATAGGCCGGGTGGCTCAGACAACAGACGTTGATATTTCTCACAGTTCTGGAGGTCGGGGAGTCCAAGATCAAGGTGCTGGCATGCTTGGTTCTTGGGGAGGGCCCTCCTTCTGGCTTGCAAACAGCTGCCTTCTCACTGCATCCTCACATGGCGAAGAAGGAAAGAGCTCTGGTGTCTCTTCCTCTTCTTATAAGGGCACTAATCTCACCATGCGGGATCTACTCTCCTGACCTCATCTAAACCTAATCACCTCCCAAAGGTCCCACTCCCTAACACCATCATACCGGAGGCTGGAGTTTCAACATATGAATTGGGGGACGGGGCAGCAGGGGTAGGGGAGTGGGGGACACAAACTTTCAGCCCATCAGGAAGTCTGTTTACCCTTATTGAATGTTTCCATCATTGCAAGTAAGCTCTTGAAACAAAGTCTAAAATGAAAACATTTTGTTTTTCACTTGTTCTAAAAGCTAGCAATTCTCACACCAAGACCTTTAGTCCACCTCTCAATGGTTTCTATTTTATCACCAGTGAGTCAGACAAACTGAATGCTATTTTACCCATGTGCATCAGTATTTTGGTGTCCTTTGATGTCAGTGACCTCATCTCTAGCAGTACATTTAGGCTTTTTCCTCTAGTGTGAAACAAAATAAAACAAAAGTTTACTCTCTTCCTTCAGAAGGGATCTTACCAAATGCTACTCTAACATTATTTCCACTCACGCTTTTCAGAAAACGAATCTTTCTGCTGCAGATCTGACGATGTAGGCTTGCATTTACAAAGAATTATTCTCCAAATGGTCATTCAAGTGTGACATGTTTCATTTAAATATGATCCAATTTTTGTCAATCCCTGTGATAGGTCACCTTACATTATTTCATTTAAGCTTCACAAGAGAGATGATTCTCATTCTTCCTATGAAACAGACTCAGAAGAGGTGAAATACCCCGTTCGGCGTTGCACAGCCAATCCAAGACAGACAAGATTCTATCTATCCAATATTTTTAACCCTGAAGCCCATATATATTCAACTACATCATCTGGTCTTTCCAAGCCATCTGCCAAAGTATTGAAGGGAAACTAAAACACATTGAGCACCTCCTATACGCCACATGCTAACAGAGAAACAGTAAGCGTTCCATAAAAATTTAATGGATGGGGGCTTCCCTGGTGGCGCAGTGTTTAAGAATCTGCCTGTCAATGCAGGGGACATGGGTTCAAGCCCTGGTCCGGGAAGATCCCGCATGCCACGGAGCAAGAAAGCCCATGCGCCACAACTGCTGAGCCTGTGCTCTAGAGCCTGCGAGCCACAGCTACTGAGCCCACGCGCCGCAACTACGGAATCCCACGCGCCTAGAGCCCGTGCTCCACAAGAGAAGCCACCGCAATGAGAAGCCCACGCACTGCAAGGAAGAGTAGCCCCTGCTCGCCACAACTAGAGAAAGCAGGCGTGCAGCAATGATGACAAAACACGGCCAAAAAAAAAAAAATTTAATGGATGCAAGTTGGAAAAAAAAAACCTATCATTGCAAAGCTGTATAGAGTTTATATCTCAAAAGAAGTAGTATTTGATTCCTACTTTGGAACATGAGTTTTGTTTGTTGAACGTCTCTAATCTCATTGATTACCACCCCCAAAAACACCCTGTAACAGAGATTAATAGTTATTGCTATTGTCAGAACACATTAGTGCTGATCTCTGATCTCAGAATGATGTCCTGAGAATTCCATGAATATATATAGGATACCTAGCACAGTGCCTGGGCACACAGTATATACTGAGTAAATAGCACTTTCTATTAAGTTGTCCTATTCTTCAGTTTATAGGCAAGGATAGTTGTCAAGCAGGTTTAGTAGCTTTTACATCCTGACACAGCTCTCACAAGGTAGAGTTAAGAGTCAGCTCAAGTCTTCCTGGTTCCAAAGCCCGTGACCTGGAATCTCCCCCCATGACCATTCCTGAAGACATCCCACTTTTACAATCGACACGGGAAAACTAAGCAGCCATATGTCCTTACCCTACTTAAAAGTAAAGGAATGAACTCTGAAATGCCATCCACTCTTTTCAGTCAGGATATAGAGTCAGTTCAATGTGTATGTCAAGCTAAAAACCATACTCCCTTTAACATGACAACGAAGAATGAGAAGATTGCTCTGAAAAGACCACCTTCTAATTCGAAAAGCCACTGCTCTCGTGACTCTGGCCTCTTCTGGAATCACACTCTCCCCCGAATGCCAATGCAAGGGCTGGCTCCTTGGTTTGAAAGGCATGGCTGGTGTCATCCAGACATCCTTTGGGAAATATCAATATCAATATCTCCACTTACTGGGGCCCCAATTTCCTCCTCTGTGTCCCCTCTCCCATCACAGTGAAGGTCCACTGTGATGATCTCCCCCCCTGAACCCCAGGATTTCTATCAGCACCACCTCCTAGGCCCCAACCTTTCTGCACAGCTGTATGCAGCCCTCCTTCTGTGACAACTACACACTGAACATGCACCTGGCTAACCTTCCATCTATCTTCCTAGGCACCAGTGGAGTTAGGGAGGGTTAACCCTTCTTTCTGACCTGAATAATCTGTAAGGAAATACATTTTATAAGCTGAGATTGGATATATTTCTATGAGCTCCCCACATTCATTTCCTTGAAAAGTAAACGAATTCCTTACTTTAGGCCATGGCTTTGCCAATAAGTCTGATCTTGACAATTACTTGGAACACTGATGAAAGACACACATCTATGAAATGTACTTCTCTAGAAGAGGGGCTTAGGAAGCCGATGACAGGAAGCCATCACAGCTAATTCTTACGATAACCCAAGCTGGGAAAACACACCAAAGTAATTTAATTATACATCAAATATATTTTAAAATAAATTTTTGCCAATACAATTATAATTGCGAATTTTATCCATATTTTCACTGTCAACTTTTCAACAATTAAAGCCATATTTTTAAAGCATCCTAATTTTGTTTTTTCAGTGATGTTGAGGTAAACCTCCAGTCCAGGCCTTTCTTTCAGCCAGAGCGTTGGTAATGGGGCAGGTTCGGTATTATTTTAGGCCACAGTACAGGACATGCTGTTATCTACAGGCTCCATATAATTTCCTGTGCTCCTCAAACGTCTCCCAGCAACTGCCCTGACATGGCTCGAAATTAGCTTGAGCAATCTGACAGGATCATAACACCTGCCTTGGAGCTATAACTACACATTTCTCTTGTGAAATCTGATGTGCTTGAGTAATATGCTAAATCTGGGATTTATTTTTACCTAAGAAAGATATAGAAACAAAAAACAAGATAGGTCATTAAAATCACTGGGAGTACCTAGAAGCCACAAAACAAGTTCAAGGTTTATGAAGAAATATTACAAAGAAAATTTTATTGTAAAATATTGCCTCTAAGAATGTATTTTAGTAGCTCTTCACGTAGTTTTAGATTTCTTTTCCCATTTAGTTGATACAATTTCGAAAGCATTAAAAAAAAAAAAGCTGACACTTGAAAGCTACAGTATAGCCATTTTTTTGTGTGTAACACTAACCTAAGTAAAGTATGGAATACTGGATGTGTGTTTACACCCCTTACAGTGCTAAACATGCATCAACTGAATAAATGAATAGTAATGTAGCCATTGAGAACAGCAATAGCAAGAATGACTAAAATTATCATTGGAGCTTGGCTTCCGGGAGGATGGCGTCAGAGTAAGACGCGAAGATCACCTTCCTCCCCACATACACACCAGAAATACATCTACACGTGGAACAACTCCTACAGAACACCTACTGAACGCTGGCAGAAGACCTCAGACCTCCCAAAAGGCAAGAACCCCCCCCCACGTACCTGGGTAAGGCAAAAGAAAAAAGAATAAACAGAGACAAAAGGATAGGGACGGGACCTGCACCAGTGGGAGGGAGCCGTGAATGAGGAAACGTTTCCACACACAAGGAAGCCCCTTCGCGGGCGGAGACTGCGGGTGGCGGAGGGGGGAAGCTTCGGAGCCGCGGAGGAGAGCACATCAACAGGGGTGGGGAGGGCAAAGCGGAGAGATTCCCACACAGAGGATCGGTGCCGACCAGCACTTACCAGACCGAGAGGCTTGTCTGCTCACCCGCCGGGGCGGGCGGGGCTGGGAGCTGAGGCTCGGGCTTCGGTCGGAGCGCAGGGAGAGGACTGGGGTTGGCGGCGTGAACACAGCCTGCAGGGGGTTAGTGCACCACGGCTAACCGGGAGGGAGCCCGGGAAAAAGTCTGGACCTGCCGAAGAGGCAAGAGACTTTTTCTTACCTCTTTGTTTCCTAGTGCGCGAGGAGAGGGGATTGAGAGCGCTGCTTAAAGGAGCTCCAGAGACGGGCGCGAGCCGCGGCTAAAAGCGCGCACCCCAGAGACGGGCATGAGACGCTAAGGCTGCTGCTGCCGCCACCAAGAAGCCTGTGTGCGAGCACAGGTCACTATCCACACCCCCCTTCCGGGGAGCCTCTGCAGCCCGCCACTGCCAGGGTCCCGGGATCCAGGGACAACTCCTCCGGGAGGACGCACGGCGCGCCTCAGGCTGGTGCAACGTCACCCCGGCGCGACGTCACGCAGGCCTCTGCCGCTGCAGGCCCGCCCCGCACTCCGTGCCCCTCCCTCCCCCCACCCCCGGCCTGAGTAAGCCAGAGTGCCCGAATCAGCGGCTCCTTTAACCCCGTCCTGTCTGAGCGAAGGACAGACACCCTGCAGCGACCTACACGAAGAGGCGGGGCCAAATCCAAAGCAGAGCCCCCGGGAGCTGTGCGAACAAAGAAGAGAAAGGGAAATCTCTCCCAGCAGCCTCAGAAGCAGCGGATTAAAGCTCCACAATCAACTTGATGTACCTGCACCTGTGGAATACATGAATCGACAACGAATCATCCCAAATTGAGGAGGTGAACTTTGCGAGCAAGATTTATAATTTTTTTCCCTTTTTCCTCTTTTTGTGAGTGTGTATGTGTATGCTTCTGTGTGAGATTTTGTCTGTATAGCTTTGCTTCCACCATTTGTCCTAGGGTTCTATCCATCCGTTTTTTTTTGTTGTTTTTTCTTTTTTTTTCTTAATAATTATTTTTTTATTTTAATAACTTTATATTTTATCTTACTTTATTTTATTTTACTTTATCTTCTTTCTTTTTTTCCTTCCTTCCCTCCTCCCACCCTCCCTCCTTTCTTTCTTTCTACTTCTACTAATCCTTTCTTTCTACTTTTTCTCCCTTTTATTCTCAGCCGTGTGGATAAAAGGCTCTTGGTGCTGCAGCCAGGAGTCACTGCTGTGCCTCTGACGTGGGAGAGCCAACTTCAGGACACTGGTCCACAAGAGACCTCCCAGCTCCACATAATATAAAACGGCAAAAATCTCCCAGAGATCTCCATCTCAACACCAGCACCCAGATTCACTCTATGACCAACAAGCTACAGTGCTGGACATCCTATGCCAAACTACTAGCAAGACAGGAACACAACCCCACCCATTAGCAGAGAGGCTGCCTAAAATCATAATAAGTCCACAGACACCCCAAAACACACCACCAGACGTGGACCTGCCCACCAGAAAGACAACATCCAGCCTCATCCACCAGAACACAGGCACTAGTCCCCTCCACCAGGAAGCCTACACAACCCACTGAACCAACCTTAGCCACTGGAGACAGACACCAAAAACAACGGGAACTACAAACCTGCAGCCTGCAAAAAGGAGACCCCAAACACAGTAAGATAAGCAAAATGAGAAGACAGAAAAACACACAGCAGATGAAGGAGCAAGATAAAAATGCACCTGACCTAACAAATGAAGAGGAAATAGGCAGTCTACCTGAAAAAGAATTCAGAATAATGATAGTAAAGATGATCCAAAATCTTGGAAATAGAATGGCCAAAATGCAAGAAACATTTAAAAAGGACCTATAAGAACTAAAGATGAAACAAACAATGATGAACAACACAATAAATGAAATTAAAAATACTCTAGATGGGATCAATAGCAGAATAACTGAGGCAGAAGAACGGATAAGTGACCTGGAAGATAAAATAGTGGAAATAACTACTGCAGAGCAGAATAAAGAAAAAAGAATGAAAAGAACTGAGGACAGTCTCAGAGACCTCTGGGACAACATTAAACGCACCAACATTCGAATTATAGGGGTTCCAGAAGAAGAAGAGAAAAAGAAAGGGACTGAGAAAATATTTGAAGAGATTATAGTTGAAAACTTCCCTAATATGGGAAAGGAAATAGTCAAGTCCAGAAAGCACAGAGAGTCCCATACAGAATAAATCCAAGGAGAAATACGCCAAGACACATATTAATCAAACTGTCAAAAATTAAATACAAAGAAAACATATTAAAAGCAGCAAGGAAAAAACAACGAATAACACACAAGGGAATCCCCATAAGGTTAACAGCTGATCTTGCAGCAGAAACTCTGCAAGCCAGAAGGGACTGGCAGGACATATTTAAACTGATGAAGGAGAAGAACCTGCAACCAGGTTACTCTACCCAGCAAGGATCTCATTCAGATTTGATGGAGAAATGAAAACCTTTACAGACAAGCAAAAGCTGAGAGAGTTCAGCACCACCAAACCAGCTCTACAACAACTGCTAAAGGAACTTCTCTAGGCAAGAAACACAAGAGAAGGAAAAGACCTACAATAAGGAACCCAAAACAATTAAGAAAATGGGAATAGGAACATACATATCGATAATTACCTTAAATGTAAATGGACTAAATGCTCCCACCAAAAGACACAGACTGGCTGAATGGATACAAAAACAAGACCCATATATTTGCTGTCTACAAGAGACCCACTTCAGACCTAGAGACACATACAGACTGAAAGTAAGGGGATGGAAAAAGATATTTCATGCAAATGGAAACCAAAAGAAAGTAGGAGTAGCAATTCTCATATCAGACAAAATAGACTTTAAAATAAAGACTATTAGAAGAGACAAAGAAGGACACTACATAACGATCAAGGGATCGATCCAAGAAGAAGATAGAACAATTGTAAATATTTTTGCACCCAACAAAGGAGCACCTCAATACATAAGCCAAATACTAACAGCCATAAAAAGGGAAATCGACAGTAACACATTCATAGTAGGGAATTTTAACACCCCACTTTCACCAATGGACAGATCATCCAAAATGAAAATAAATACGGAAACACAAGCTTTAAATGATTTATTAAACAAGATGGACTAAATTGATATTTATAGGACATTCCATCCAAAAACAACAGAATACACATTTTCCTCAAATGCTCATGGAACATTCTCCAGGATAGATCATATCTTGGGTCACAAGTCAAGCCTTGGTAAATTTAAGAAAATTGAAATTGTATCAATTATCTTTTCTGACCACAACACTATGAGACTAGATACCAATTACCAGAAAAGATCTGTAAAAAATGCAAACACATGGAGGCTAAACAATACACTACTTAATAATGAAGTGATCACTAAAGAAATCAAAGAGGAAATCAAAAAATACCTAGAAACAAATAACAATGGAGACACGATGACCCAAAACCTATGGGATGCAGCAAAAGCAGTTCTAAGAGGGAAATTTATAGCAATACAATCCTACCTTAAGAAACAGGAAACTTCTTGAATAAACAACCTAACCTTACACCTAAAGCAATTAGAGAAAGAAGAACAAAAAAACCCCAAAGTTAGCAGAAGGAAAGAAATCATAAAAATCAGATCAGAAATAAATGAAAAAGAAATTAAGGAAACGATAGCAAATATCAATAAAACTAAAAGCTGGTTCTTTGAGAAGATAAAATTGATAAACGATTAGCCAGACTCATCAAGAAAAAAAGGGAGAAGACTCAAATCAATAGAATTAGAAATGAAAAAGGAGAAGTAACAACTGACACTGCAGAAATAAAAAAGATCATGAGAGATTACTACAAGCAACTCTATGCCAATAAAATGGCTAACCTGGAAGAAATGGAAAAATTCTTAGAAATGCACAACCTGCCAGGACTGAATCAGGAAGAAAGAGAAAATATGAACAGACCGATCACAAGCACTGAAATTGAAACTGTGATTAAAAATCTTCCAACAAACAAAAGCCCAGGACCAGATGGCTTCACAGGCCAATTCTATCAAACATTTAGAGAAGAGCTAACACCTATCCTTCTCAAACTCTTCCAAACTATAGCAGAGGGAGGAACACTCCCAAACTCATTCTACGAGGCCACCATCACCCTGATACCAAAACCAAACAAGGACGTCACAAAGAAAGAAAACTACAGGCCAATATCACTGATGAAAATAGATACAAAAATCCTCAACAAAATACTAGCAAACAGAATCCAAAAGCACATTAAAAGGATCATACACGATGATCAAGTGGGGTTTACTCCAGGAATGCAAGGATTCTTTAATATACGCAAATCAATCAATGTGATAAACCATATTAACAAATTGAAGGAGAAAAACCATATGATCATCTCAGTAGATGCAGAGAAAGCTTTTGACAAAATTCAACACCCATTTATGATAAAAACCCTGCAGAAAGTAGGCACAGAGGGAACTTTCCTCACCATAATAAAGGCCATATATGACAAACCCACAGCCAACATCGTCCTCAATGGTGAAAAACTGAAAGCACTTCCACTAAGATCAGGAACAAGAAAAGGTTGCCCACTCTCACTTCTACTATTCAACATAGTTTTGGAAGTTTTAGCCACAGCAGTCAGAGAAGAAAAGGAAATAAAAGGAATCCAAATCGGAAAAGAAGAAGTAAAGCTGTCACTGTTTGCAGATGACATGATACTATACTTAGAGAATCCTAAAGATGCTACCAGAAAACTACTAGAGCTAATCAATGAATTTGGTGAAGTAGCAGGATACAAAATTAATGCACAGAAATCTCTGGCATTCCTATACACTAATGATGAAAAATCTGAAAGTGAAATCAAGAAAACACTCCCATTTACCATTGCAACAAAAAGAATAAAATATCTAGGAATAAACCTACCTAGGAGACAAAAGACCTGTATAAGTGTCTGTATAAAAGACCTGTATAAGACACTGATGAAAGAAATTAAAGATGATACAAATAGATGGAGAGAAATACCATGTTCTTGGATTGGAAGAATCAACATTGTGAAAATGACTCTACTACCCAAAGCAATCTATAGATTCAATACAATCCCTATCAAACTACCACTGGCATTTTTCACAGAACTAGAACAAAAAATTTCACAATTTGTATGGAAACACTAAAGACCCCGAATAGCCAAAACAATCTTGAGAACGAAAAACGGAGCTGGAGGAATCAGGCTCCCTGAATTCAAAGCTACAGTAATCAAGACAGTATGGTACTGGCACAAAAACAGAAAGATAGATCAATGGAACAGGATAGAAAGCCCAGAGATAAACCCACGCACATATGGTCACCTTATCTTTGATAAAGGAGGCAGGAATGTACAATGGAGAAAGGACAGCCTCTTCAATAAGTGGTGCTGGGAAAACTGGACAGCTACATGTAAAAATATGAGCTTAGATCACTCCCTAACACCATACAAAAAATAAGCACAAAATGGATTAAAGACCTAAATGTAAGGCCAGAAACTATCAAACTCTTAGAGGAAAACATAGGCAGAACACTCTATGACATAAATCACAGCAAGATCCTTTTTGACCCACCTCCTAGAGAAATGGAAATAAAAACAAAAATAAACAAATTTGACCTAATGAAACGTCAAATCTTTTGCACAGCAAAGGAAACCATAAACAAGACCAAAAGACAACCCTCAGAATGGGAGAAAATATTTGCAAATGAAATAACTGACAAAGGATTAATATCCAAAATTTATAAGCAGCTCATGCAGCTCAATAACAAAAAAACAAACAACCCAATCCAAAAATGGGCAGAAGACCTAAATAGACATTTCTCCAAAGAAGATATACAGACTGCCACCAAACACATGAATGAATGCTCAACTTCATTAATCATTAGAGAAATGCAAATCAAAACTACAATGAGATATCATCTCACACCAGTCAAAATGGACATCATCAAAAAATCTAGAAACAATAAATGCTGGAGAGGGTGTGGAGAAAAGGGAACCCTCTTGCACTGTTGGTGGGAATGTAAATTGATACAGCCACTGTGTAGAAGTATGGAGGTTCTTTAAAAAACTAAAAATAGATCTACCATATGACCCAGCAATCCCACTACTGGGCATATACCCTGAGAAAACCATAATTCAAAAAGAGTCATGTACCAAAATGTTCATTGCAGCTCTATTTACAATAGCCCAGAGATGGAAACAACCTAAGTGTCCATCATCGGATGAATGGATAAAGAAGATGTGGCACATATATACAATGGAATATTACTCAGCCATAAAAAGAAACGAAATGGAGCTATTTGTAATGAGGTGGATAGACCTAGAGTCTGTCATACAGAGTGAAGTAAGTCAGAAAGAGAAAGACAAATACCGTATGCTAACACATATATATGGAATTTAAGAAAAAATAAATGTCATGAAGAACCTAGGGGTAAGACAGGAATAAAGACACAGACCTACTAGGGAATGCACTTGAGGATATGGGGAGGGGGAAGGGTAAGCTGTGACAAAGGGAGAGAGAGGCATGGACATATATACACTACCAAACGTAAGGTAGATAGCTAGTCGGAAGCAGCCGCATAGCACAGGAAGATCAGCTCGGTGCTTTGTGACCACCTGGAGGGGTGGGATAGGGAGGGTGGGAGGGAGGGAGATGCAAGAGGGAAGAGATATGGGAACATATGTATATGTATAACTGATTCACTTTGTTATAAAGGAGAAACTAACACACCATTGTAAAGCAATTATACTCCAATAAAGATGTTAAAATAATAAAATAAAATCTTCTTTTGTAAAGCAAAAACAAAATTATCATTATTTTACAATATTAAACATGACATTTAAATAGCTTATAAAGTTTTAAAGCTGTAAGGGGTCTAGACTTCTAAAATATGAAACCTATGTTGCAGATCTGTACTACTTACCATTTCCCCCGACTCCTCAAAAACTTCATATCCCCAGTCACCTAACCTCCTGTTTTTCTCCAGTACCTCATCTTTTTGTCCTTATTGCAGTCATACTCTTCTCCCTCCATCTCTTTTAAAGAGACGTGAATAAAAGAAAAATATATCGTATATATTGACCCATACGGTTACATTTCTAGTTCTCTTCATTCCTTTGTGTAGATCCAAGTTTCCATCTGGTATTAAAGGTTCTGTGGAGGTAAAATCATTTCTCTTGTCCACTGGACAACGTGCTGTGATGACAGGTATCTCCAGCTGTCACTGGCTATCTACCATGTGAAGCCTGGAAATGGGGCTGTCCTGGGGTAGCAGAGCCCACATTTAGATCCTGGTAATATCCTTTGAGCACTAAATTGCGTTGCACCTGAAGACAGATTTAATCTTAGACCAGTGGTTCTCAAATCCTACTATGTTTCAGAACAACATGGTGAACTTGTTTAAACAGATGGCTGAGCCCACAGTCAGAGTTTTGGATTCAGTAAATCTGGGATGAGCCCTCAAAATTTGCATTGCTAACAAGTCCCCAGTTGAACCACACCTTGGGAACCATTATGTTAAATATTTCAATTAAGTAGGCCAGTAAATTGTCTTTTTTTTTTTTTCTTAAGCATGTTTGAGTTGGGTTTTCTATTACCTGGACCCAAGAAAATTGTCCTACCTGATAAACCCATGAGTATCTGAAATACATTTGCCCCCCCATATAAGCCTGAATTATTCCATCTCATTTAAGTATTTATATGCTGAAAAGTATATGAAGGAAAGTCATAAGGAAATTATTATACAAAATAACTTTAAACCCTAAATTTAAACCCTAAATAGTATATTTAGGGTTTATTCCTACTTCATATTGTGCTACAATTAAATTTCATCACATCTTGTAATCAAATATTGGAGGTACGCATGAAAACTATTTAATACTTAGATTTCTTTTTCTTATAATAGGAAGTTTCTGATATTTTCATTTGGAATATTATTTTTGATGAACTTAAATGGAAGCTATCTTTTTGTTTTGGTTGTGCCGTGTGACATGTGGGATCTTAGTTCCCGACCAGGGATCGAACCCACGCCCCCTGCACTGGAAGCGTGGGGTCTTAACGACTGGACCGCCAGGGAAGTCCCAAATGGAAGCTATTTTTACATAAGGAATATAATGAACAAGACAGAGAGATCTCATTTTACTTTGGATATAGTAAAAATAACAAGATTTGCAACTAGTATTTGTTTAACATACAACCTATCATTTTATTTCTCATTCATCTTTCACAACCCTAATGAAATGGTCACCTGTATCTAAAGAGTGAAAGTGTCCTAGACACCCACAAATAAAAATACATATTTCAATAACTAGAAACTTCTCTGGAGGTGATGTTTTAGAGAAAATGAGTTGAGCTCAAGAGCGTAACTGTTCAGAGTCTTCTGGCTCCTAAGACAAATTCATTGGGTGATAAACTGGCAGCCTTTGGGGGTTGCTGTGTCCTTTGGCCACCACTGGCCACCTTCAGATGTGGCTGTTCTGTGAACAATCGCTCCTCATTCTTTTGACCTCAAAAATATTGCCTTCCCAATTTCCTATTTATGGCCCCAACATAGCCCCTTCCACTCTCCCAGGTAGAAGGTATTTGAAGTATTTAACCAGGAATGAAGAACCAGTGCTTAACACCAAAGCAGGGCAGGGTTCTCTAGGCAGGCAGGAATTAGCCCTTTAATTCCAAATTATGAAGAGACCCAGGTGTCTCTGGAATGGGGGCTGGGGTGGGAGGTTGCAAGCTTTGGACTTATTTGAAAACCAGTATGACCATAACAGATTACATTCAACAGGTAAGTCTAGCTCCACCACCCAGCCCCACCCTCAATTCTGTCAACTCCATCATATAACAATGTACCTAGTGTCATTCTTTCCCTTTCTTTCCATGGTCATCAGCAGACTTCAGAACATGATTAGTTTTCACCGTTGGCTATTAAAATAGCTTTCTCAATGTTCCCTCCATATAAGACTTTCCCCTTTCCATTCATCCTAAGAGCAGTGTCCCTGAAATTTCTATGTGCAAAGCCAATTCTCTGCTCACCGTCACTTGCCCAGGGCCATCCAGTCATATTTTTGGCTTTGAAAGGCTCCCACTTATCTCTGCAGGTTTCTCTCTGAGAACCCTTCTGAAAGACCCCACTGACTTAAAGAAGCAAAACTGGTACCCACGATGTCCTAGCTTCAAATTCTGCTCATGTTCTCCCTCTGGCTAGAATGCTGATCCCCTCAGATACACTAGTTAATATACCTTACTCATCTTCCAAACAGCTCTTTACATGCCACTTTGTAATACTTATATAATATAGTATAATATAATTATACTATATTTTAAACCTACTATCAGATTTCTCAAGGAAAATAATCATGTATTTTAATCTTTATAACCCCTACAGCTACTGATGCAGGGTGTTACCCCATAGTAGTTGCTCAGTAAATAGCTAGTGATTGAACAGTGACACATACAACAAAATGATCTGTATCTCTAATTTTATACTTGTATGTAAGTCTTTGGCTCTTTATATATGAAAAAGCAGTCCATTTTCAGTTTCAACTCTTAAAGACAGTGACTAATTTATACCAACTTCCAAATCATTAGAAATAATAATTACACACATATTTTTGTCAAAAATATTTATACTCATATGGACTTCCAATAAAACTGTATTTTGAATTTCAAAATCAATCAAGTTTCATGTTAAAATTAGTCCCTAAAGGACCTAAAGTTCTTCATTAGAAACAGGAAATATATTCTGCATTAAATTAACAAACTACATACATAACAGTGCTGTCAACAAGTTTACAATGGTTGACTGGCCAACCAATGGTTGTATTGACAGCTCACACAATTTAAAACTGTTTGCATTCTCTTCTTAAGTAAATTGAATTCCATTGTTTAAAAATCTGAAGAACAGAAATCTGAATAATACCAAATACGTAGACTGATTCCAATGCTTTTTTGAAGTTCTCAGGAGATAAAAGAAGTTCCCAAAATAGTTTATCAAAAAACCAAACACGTTGTGCTACATAAAATATTCTTCTAAGGTAGAATAAGTGTGAAAATTAAAGAGAGTAATTTAACAAAAATGTAGATAAATGGCTTACTGAACATGCACGTGGAAACAGACAACCACTGAACCTATTTCCTTGCATGGTAACATGGATCAATAGTTTGATTTTCATTGAATCACTGTATTTTATGGCATTTGGAACATGCATTTATCCAAAGATCAGTTGGAAGTTGCCATAAAATGACAGATTTGGTATATTTAATTACAGTGGAAAGGAACACTCCCCATTTGACTCATAGAACATTACATCTATATTTAGGGAATTCCTTTTTGTGCAATTGATATGAATTCCTTCATTGAATATTAGTTTCTAGATACATTTTTTTCTTTTTAACTTTCTTGCCTCTTCATAAAAATCCTCAAGATGCCAATATAATTTTCCATGTAATTAATTTAATATGGCTACACTTAAAAATGAAACAAAATTACCTCCCAATTAAATCTAAATATCAGATATTCACAATCACATCAATCCATTAATTTCACTGAAGAGCCACTATATTCAAATATTTATGTTAAATGCTGTGGCTGAGAGAATTATTGCCCTCAGCTCCTCAATGCCCTCCTGCCTACCCACCTCGCAGAGTAGAGAGGGCAGAGCACAGCTCCTGATGCCCTGTCCTCCTCTAGACATCGTTTTGGAGATGTTTAATAAATGCTTGTTAAATGTAATTAAACTGAGGCTCAGAGAAGTTAAGTGACTTGCACAAGGTAACACAGTAAGTGACAATAGTGAAGAAAGAACAGTTTGTTTTGTTTTTTAATTCTAATTCCCAAGCACTTTCCTGAGCAGCCTGCCTCTGCATTTCCATCCTATCCAAACCTTCTCACTTAGCTCTCCCAAAGGAAAGATTTTTTTTTTAATATAAATTTATTTGTTTTATTTTGGGCTGCATTGAGTCTTCTTTGCTGCATGCAGGCTTTCTCTAGTTGCAGCGAGTGGGGACTACTCTTCGTTGCGGTGCACAGGCTTCCCATCGCGGTGGCTTCTCTTGTTGCAGAGCGTGGGCTCTAGGCATGTGGGCTTCTGTAGTGGTGGCGCGAGGGCTCAGTAGTTGTGGCGCATGGGCTCAGTTGCTCCGTGGCATGTGGGATCTTCCCGGACCAGGGTTCGAACCCATGTCTCCTGCATTGGCAGGTGGATTCTTAACCACTGTGCCACCAGGGAAGCCCAGGAAAGATTATTAAATTCAAAAAAGGCTTTATTAATAACAGATCAGTGTATTGCCACTCACAAGTCTTAAAATTCTTCATTTGGCATATAAGCATGGATACTTGAGATATAGACATGCAGGAACGCCAGGCAGATTGATGAGTGACATATGCAGGATGTCCCCAGAAGCCTCATATCATGACCCAAAGGTTGACATACCCACCTTCAAGGCACAAAGGAAACCCTCATGATGATCTAATCAAAATTGTTCAGTTTTCTATACACATTTTTCTTCTCTCCCTGTGCATTTCTGTCAGTTCACATCTCTTTGTTCTAAAAAAGGCTCTCTATATATTAAAAATTACATGTATTTGAATTTCTGGATTTCATATTATGAACACTTTAATTTTATAAAAGCAAAAAAAATCTCTAATGTGATTTGTTCATAATAGCCAAAATATGTAATACACAAAACAACACTAGTTAATGTCAATGAAAATAACAAATATATATTCAACTCTCCTACCTATGTTTTCTTTCACTTTTATAGAAAAGGAAAACCAAAGGTTGTAAAAGAGTTTCTCCCACTGCTGGCTCCAGAGAATCCTTCTTATTTGGATAATACTTGGTGCTAAATGCAATCACTCTAAGAATTTCAGTTACAGCTAAGAGAAATGCTCTTTGTTGGTATGACAAGTAATTTTAGTCCCAGTGATTTCTGCTACTTGGACTTCTTTTGATGCTAAATGAATGAGGTGTTCTTTCTTCTGCCCAGTATTTGAGCTTTTATGCCCACTATCTCTGACATAAGACAGAGAGTCAAAAATCTGCTTCTCCAAGAAAAAAATCAAGATATATTTTAAATGTAAAAATGAGGTCCCTGAAAATTATGTTTTCATTTCAAGACTCCAAATTCATGAAAATATTTTCCCTAAATATGTGGTTTTAGGACAACTTTATTATGCTTGAAGAGAAGCTGCCTGTTGATTTGGGGGATAGATTTCTTCTCAGGTTACTCAGTATGATAGATGGAGAATAATAATTTTGACTACCTCTTACAAGTTATATGAGAAGTGAATGAATTCATACATATGAAAATATTTTCCAGCAAAGTACTCAAATATAAATAGATATTTTCCCATTATTCTTTTGTATTACTAATGCAGCACTAATTTTAGGGCTCAAATCTATCCAAGCAAGCAATCGAAAGAAGTCTATCCAGTACATAGCTAACATATCAAATATTTTCTTTCTTTCATTCTTAAAAACAAATTTTTCTTTCTTTCTTTCTTAAAAATTTGACCAAGAAAGCAAAAAAAAAAAAACAAAACAGTCTGTAACTTGTCTTTTGGAGAAGAAAAGGTTTAATTAAATGTCCAAGTCATTTTGTTTAGAAAAATAACTAGTTTTGTCTAACTGTTCTGCACAGCGGAAAATGACAGCTCTGAAAGAGCAGTAATGACCAGTTAGGAAATACATTTACCATGATTTGATTTTCTGATTTTGGCTTCTTACTGTCTCCATTTGATTAAATCACAAATTAATGTTAACGCCTTGCTATGAGAGAAGTTTCTAAGCAATACCAAACTCACTGACCTTTTTAAAAAAAAATTTGTAGCCTGGCTTTTCCTAGGAAATATCCAGATAAAATAATAAAACAGGAAACTGGAGTGGGTAACTATTGACTTGGAATAATTTGATGTTTGAACGAGTGACTATGTACAATTAGGATGATAGGGCCTTTGGCATAGAAACTTGTCCTACCACATAAATTAGGACTGAGGTTACACAAGGTAAAACCAGCAAGCATTCTTCTCAAGGTCTTATTTTTCTTTTCCCTTTACAAAGCCATCATTCTACCCAGCCTTAAGTAAGAAGATTTAGAGTAGACAGAAGAAAGAGTTCTATTACAAAATATAGTTTCTTATCTGCCAGGAAATGTGATCCTTGAAAAGACAAAGCACTCTTTTCCAAAGAAAATGAGATTTGCAACCTTCTTGCAGCTTTCAATCTTTATCAATTTAAGAGTTAATGGAAAATAGCTTGAGAATTTACCTGTGTGAGGCTCAGAAAATACCCTGGCAGGTCCCCCTGGTCCTCCCTGTCCCAGCAGTTCTATACTTCTCCCCCTTCTCAGATGTGACTCGTGACCTTGAATCCCAGACGAGGCTCGGAATCTCTAAATTTCCCAAAGGACAAAGGCTTCAGATCTCCCAGTTCCACCCGGTTTGAAGTTTGCTTTTACCAAGATCCTCAACATAGGAAGACACTTTTATTAACACTTCTGTTGACTGGTGATACCCTCTTGTGTGTCTTGGAG
This sequence comes from Delphinapterus leucas, assembly GCF_059928025.1. Classification (NCBI taxonomy): domain Eukaryota; kingdom Metazoa; phylum Chordata; class Mammalia; order Artiodactyla; family Monodontidae; genus Delphinapterus; species Delphinapterus leucas. Next base: position 10,001,667 of record NC_143146.1, read on the forward strand.
CCCGACTCACTCTAGTGGAAATGTGTACATGCTTGTGCAAGAGCCAGAGTGCTAGAGAGCTGTGTGCGTGTATGTGAGCGTGTGTAAGCAATTTTAAATCGAATGCTCTTTCAAGTCTCCCATATCAAAAAACCAAACACAAAAAATAACAAAAACTGCAACCAACCAGAATGTTCACTAATAGGCAAATAGTTTAATGAAGTAATACATCCATACTATATAGAACACCATATACCTATGAAAATTCTTAATCATAAATATATATAAAAACTAGAATGAGGGCCATGATGTATTCCTAAAGAGAAAAAGCAAGAAAGAGGAAGGGAAACAACCTACGTGTGTGTGTGTGAGAGTGTGAATGATCCAGCCAAAGCCTGAAAATGTCTTCTAGCCATGGAGTAAACCCCCATTTACTAGTGTTTACTGTGCTATACTAACTGAGATATGGTGGAATAAACTCAGACATGGAGCCTTCCTTGGAGATTTGTCAGGGTAATATTTAAACTTCAGATGTTTGATCTTTGCAGTGACGTAGAACCTGTTCTCTGCCTAAGATGCAATACTGCTGTATTGATTTTTTATTCAATAAACGTATTTTTTTTTTACTTTTTGTAGCAAACATGTATTATGCTTTAATAATTTTAATATACAGATAAATCAATTGAAAATTTTTAAATATTTAAATACATAAACAATTTTTGTATTCTCTCTGGTAAGTTATATTCTGGTAACCAGACATTTAAAAATTATGTCTTCTCATGGAAATAATAACCTCATAAATACTTCGAGGCAAAAAAGTAGTATATGTTGACCATGTAAACAGGTACAGGGAATATATGTCCATAACTGGTCACTTAGTTACTAGTAAATACATTTAAAAGCAAAGACATATTCCCTTTTGCCTTAAAATAATCCCCTTAGAGATGCCAGGTTTAATCACAACAGTAATAATAGCTATCATTTAGAGTGATCATTAAACATCAGTGATTCCATTAGATGCTTCATGTGTATTTTCTCACTTAAACTTTACAATAACCTTCCCCAGAGTGTTAATCAGAGCCTATCTTAGAGAGGAGCAAACTGAGCCTTGCAGAGTTTACCAAAACTGTTGAAATCCACGGAGCAGGTAAACAGGTATGAAATCCAGCCCTACTGGTCTCATGAGTTCAAGCTCTCAACCACTGTACATATTCTATTTGCCCTACTTTAATAGACTTGAACATTTAAAATAAAACCTTTGTTTCAGACAGGGTTATATTTAGCTGCCGATGACAGAAAACCCCAAAATGACAGGGGCTTAAAGAGATAAAAGTTTATTATTTTCATGTGCAACAGTAATCCAGAGGTAGGCAGTCCAGTACAGGTGTGGCAGGCTCCACAGTCTCAAAAAAATCCAGATTCCTGTCTTGTGGCTAAGCTATCCTCACAGGTGGCCATATACTCATCCCTTGATTCAAATGGGCTGCTGGAGTACTAGTTACAAAAGCCAAGATGTGGAAGCAACCTAAGTGTCCATCAGCAGAGGAATGGATAAAGAAGATGTGGTACATATATACAATGGAATATTACTCAGCCATAAGAAAGAATGAAATAATCCCATTCGCAGCAACATGGATGGACCTAGAGATTATCATACTGAGTGAAGTAAGTCAGACAAATATTATACATCACTTATACATGGAATCTAAAAATAATACAAATTTATTTATAAGACAGAAATAGACCCACAGACATAGAAAACAAACTTATGGTTATCAAAGTGGAAGGGGATGGGGAGTGATAAAACAGGAGTATAGGATTAACAGATACAGACTACCATATAGAAAGTAAACAACAAGGACCTACTGTATAGCACAGGGAACTATATTCAATAACTTATAACAACCTATAATGGAAAAGAATGAAAAAAAGGAGATATATATACACACACACATATATATATATATATCCGAAAATCACCGTGCTGTACACCTGAAACTAACACAACATTGTAAATCAACTCTACTTCAATTTTAAAAAGGGGGGCTGCTGGAACACCAGGTGCAATCTAGGCAGGAAGAAAGGTGGAAAGGCAAAACAAATTCCTCCTACAAGTTAGCCCCCTTCTGGTTCCCACAACACCTCCCCCTGTGTCTTCTGTCTCCTAATCCAGCTGTCTTCCCATTAATGCAATCTGCTTCTTAAGTTAGAGGATCTTAAATCCAGAGAAATATAAAGCTGGTTTATCTCATCATTGTACTTATTTCCTTTTTTCTCCCTGTGGAGGTATGATTAGAAAATTCAGATGAACTCACCAGAGAATAAAATTTCTGTAATAGTAGAATTTATTGTTATATGCAAAACCATACAAGAAGATACTATTGCCTTGAGAATATAGAAAATTTACAATTTGGTTTATATTTTTCAGACCGCCAGCTATAAAAAAATCCTGAGTGGTTTTTGCATCCAAACCTAGACTCAAGGCTTTAGCATGTAACAGGGGGCTTTGAGGAGTTTCCAAACTCTCCATAAAATGTACGTAGGATAAAAATATGTTAGTGACAAGAGTAGTACTATTATTCATAAAAAATAGGAAAGGAAGATGTTTTAATCTTTCCCGTCTTTGAACAAAGTTTTAGTGTTAGAAAAAGAGAACTTTAGGGCTTCCCTGGTGGCGCAGTGGTTGGGAGTCCGCCTGCCGATGCGGGGGACGCAGGTTCGTGCCCGGTTCTGGGAAGATCCCACATGCCGCAGAGCGGCTGGGCCCGTGAGCCATGGCCACTGGGCCTGCGCGTCCGGAGCCTGTGCTCCACGGCGGGAGAGGCCACGGCAGTGAGAGACCCGCGTACCAAAAAAAAAAAAAAAAAAAAGAACTTTACCAAGTATTAACTGTAATTCAAATGTGACTTCAGCAGCCTAATAACATTTAATTGACAGAATAGTGAAAAAGACAATCAAATTAGGAGCCAACCAAATAATTTCTCACTGTCTTCATGAAATGTATTGAAGAGGCAGTCGCCAAAAGAATTCCCCAATAAGATACTGATTTGTAGCAGGTTTACACATGTGATAACAATCCCAAGGTGCCTTTTCTATCAGGAGTACTAGCATTACAAAGATTTGAAAATGGAATGTCTCCCCCCGCTGCAGGTAGCAGTCCCCCAGGAAGATGGGTTATGTGTGTGTGTCTCTGTGTGTAACATTTAGATGCACACACATTCATAAACACACACATGTGAATGTGATTGTGCACATATTTATATATTCACATATACATGATACCAACACATACATATGTAAACATGTTTGAAGACATACTTATGTATTCACATGTATATGACATGTGCGTATAAAATTAAGGTAGCAAATACGTATTCATACACACATATATATGCTTGTATGGGCAATCAGAATATATATGTACAAAGAGAACCATCTCAGGCCTTGTTATTTATATTATTTATGTTTTTTATAAATACACATACATTATAAAGCAAGATGTGAAAAAAGTAAATGTACATATAACATTAATACCTGAGGACATCAACTCTCAGGATAGAGACCAAGACTTCAAAGACCATGGATGAGCAAGAAACAAGATGATAAAAATAATAGCTAAACTCCTTGCCCCAAATGAGCAGAATTTGGAAATGAAATAAAAATTATGAGTAGTGAAAGAAACAGGAGTCTGAAGAGGGGAGGGATGACAGAGGCACACAACTGGGATCCTGGGGGTTTTAACAACTAGAATGATTACTATTCAGTCTTAAGGTGTTTACATTCCTGTGATTAAACAACCCCACCCCAATGTCTCTAGAACATTTAGTAATGTTCATTAAATACAGCTGACCCTGAACTACACAGGTTTGAACTGCACAGGTCCACTTATAACGTGGATGTTTTACAATAAACGTGTACCACAGCACTCCAGGATCCATGGTTGCTTGAACCTGCAGATACAGAACGGCAGCTATGGAGGGCCGACTGTTATATTCAGATTTTCGATTGCGTGGCAGTCAGCAACCCATGCATCGTTCAAGAGTCAGCTGCACTCAAAAACTCTGTGAAAGTGAGTTATTTTGATTTTGGTTTGTATTGTATTGCTTTTCCCATTTTTGTAAGCGGAACGAGTGGGTTCTGGGATCAACCTATTTGAGATCAAGACTTTGGAGGAGATTAAGGAACAGCCTGGAAATACAGACATCTCAGTGGAAGTAAGAGACAGAAGCAGAAACACACTGAGTGTAAGCCTTGCAAATTTGCAGAAATCTTGGGGTTTCCAGTAAAGAAAAAGACTGAAAATTCCAGATTCACAGACTAATCACACAGTATTGAGGGGAGGACTCTGGAAACTTCCATCCAAGTCAATTATGATGGTGAAAATTGGGGTGAAGTTTTCAGGGAAAGGAACACAAAAGTTAGCTTCTGAGATAAAGACAGAAATGAGGGTCAGACACCTAGAAGTCCACTGAGTTGGAACATGACCCAGTGAGTCTTGGTCTCCTCAATCTGGCCAGGGCCGAAAGCTCACCCAGACTTGACACTATGGAGCAGGCCTGTTGTCTGAGGTGAGACAGTTCCAAACACTCACTGACAGTCAAAGGAGGAAATGTGAAACATAGATTGAGACCCAGAAGAAGATATGACATGGAAGGAAAATCACTTTTGGGGAGTAAATATCTTAGGACCAAGTATCACAATAGAGTAGAACAGGGGCATCTGACAAAAGTAAGCATAATAACTCGAGTGACCTACTCATCACTCATATGTGCTTGGCATGATTATTATCCCCGTTTGATACTATTATTGTCCCCATTTCACAGGTAAGGAAGCAGACATTAAAAGCATTTGAGTAACTTGCCTATAGCTCCACAACTGGCAAGTGATAATGTCAGGCATTGAACTTCAGCAGTGGTTGAGGTTCTAAGTCACTCTTCATGTTCTGGACCCAAAACCTGGTATTCCTTATCATCACTGGTGTGGAAAAGTCTGGATCTAGGAACATTAGATCCTGTAGATAAGCTCTGAAAGATGGAAAAGACAGTACTTGCATAGCCTGGATGGAGCATAAGAACAGCCAGGTATTAATGGCCTTGGAATCTCTCTCCCTCATGTACACACATCATGGCCTTCCTCTTGGGCTTTATAGAAGGATGGCTATGGTAGGAAAAAGAAGGGCCCAAAAGATGTTCACATCCTCGTTCCTATAAATATGTAAGTATGTTACCTTACATGGCCAAAGGGACTTTGCCAATGCAATTAAGATCACAGATCTTGAGATGGGAAGATTATACTGGATATCTGGTTGGGTCCAATCTAATCACAAGCCTCCTGAAAAGTGAAACACTTTACTTTAACCCCATCCTGTCTGGGCAGGGAACAGACACCCTCAGGTGACCTACATGCAGAGGCGGGGCCAAATCCAAAGCTGAACCCCAGGAGCTGTGCAAACAAAGAAGAGAAAGGGAAATCTCTCGTGCAGCCTCAGGAGTAGCGGATAAATCTCCACAGTTAACTTGATGTACCCTGCACCTGTGAAATACCTGAATAGACAACAAATCATCCCAAAATTGAGGCAGTGGGCTTTGGGAGCAACTGTAGACTTGGAGTTTGCTTTCTGCATCTAATTTGTTTCTGGTTTTATGTATATCTTAGTTTAGTATTTAGAGCTTATTATCATTCGTAGATTTGTTTATTGATTTGGTTGCTCTCTTCCTTTTTTTTGTTATATATAAATATATATATATATTTTTTCTTTTTCTCTTTTTGTGAGTGCGTATGTGTATGCTTCTTGGTGTGATTCTGTCTGTATAGGTTTGCTTTTACCGTTTCTCTAAGGGTTCTGCCTGTCCTTTTTTCTTTTTCGTATACTTTTTAAGCACTTGCTATCATTGGTGGATTTGTTTATTGATTTGGTTGCTCTCTTCTTTCTTTTTTTATTACTTTTTAATTGTTTTATTTTAATTTTTTTTAATTTTAATTATTTTATTTTATTTATTTATTTTTCTTTCTTTCTTTTTTTCTCCCTTTTCTTCTGAGCCATGCGGCTGACAGGGTCTTGGTGCTCCAGCCAGGTGTCAGGCCTGAGTCTCTGAGGTGGGAAAGCTGAGTTCAGGACATTGGTCCACCAGAGACCTCCCAGCCCCATGTAATATCAATCAGTGAGAGCTCTCCCAGAGGTCTCCGTCTCAACACTAAGACCCAGCTCCACTCAACGACCGGCAAGCTCCAGTGCTGGACTCCCCATGCCAAACAACTGGCAAGACAGGAACACAACCCCACCCATTAGCAGAGAGGCTGACTAAAATCATAGTAAGTTCACAGACACCCCCAAAACACACCACTGGATGCAGTCCTGCCCACCAGAAAGACAAGATCCAGCCTCATCCACCAGAGCACAGGTACCAGCCCCCTCCACCAGGAAACCTACACAAGCCACTGAACCAACTTTACTCACTGGGGTCAGACACCAAAAACAATGGGAACTACGAACATGCGGCCTGCGAAAAGGAGACCAAACACAGTAAGTTAAGCAAAATGAGAAGTCAGAGAAATACACAGCAGGTGAAGGAGCAAAGAAAAAACCCACCAGACCAAACAAATGAAGAGAAAATAGGCAGTATACCTGACAAAGAATTCAGAGTAATGATAGTAAAGATGATCCAAAATCTTGGAAATAGAATGGAGATAATACAAGAAATATTTAACAAGGACCTAGAAGAACTAAAGAGCAGCACAATAAATGATGAACAAATGATGAGCAACACAATAAATGAAACTAAAAATTCTCTAGAAGGAATCAATAGCAGAATAACTGAGGCAGAAGGACAGATAACTGACCTGGAAGATAAAAAGTGGAAATAACGACTGCAGAGCAGAATAAAGAATGAAAAAAATAGAGGACAGTCTCAGAGACCTCTGGGACAACATTAAATGCACCAACATTGGAATTATAGGGGTCCCAGAAGAAGAAGAGAAAAAGAAAGTGACTGAGAAAATATTTGAAGAGATTATAGTTGAAAACTTCCCTAATATGGTAAAGGCAATAGTCAATCAAGTCCAGGAAGAGCAGAGAGTCCCATACAGGATAAATCCAAGGAGAAAGACACCAAGACGCATATTAATTAAACTATCAAAAATTAAATACAAAGAAAAAATATTAAAAGCAGCAAGGGAAAAGCAACAAATAACATACAATGGAATCCCCATAAGGTTAACAGCTGATCTTTCAGCGGAAACTCTACAAGCCAGAAGGGTGTGGCAGACATATTTAAAGTGATGAAAGGGAAAAACCTGCAACCAAGATTACTCTACCCAGCAAGGATCTCATTCAGATTCAACAGAGAAATTAAAAACTTTACAGACAAGCAAAAGCTAAGAGAAGTCAGCACCACCCAACCAGCTTTACAACAAATGCTAAAGGAACTTCTCTAGGCAGGAAACACAAGAGAAGGAAAAGACCTACAATAACAAACCCAAAACAATTCAGATAAATGGATTAAATGCTACAACCAAAACACAGACTGGCTGAATGGATAAAAAAACAAGACCTGTAAATACGCTGTTTACAAGAGACCCACTTCAGACCTAGAGACACATACAGACTGAATGTGAGGGTATGGAAAAAGATATTCCATGCAAATGGAAATCAAAAGAAAGATGGAGTAGCAATTCTCATATCAGACAAAATAGACTTTAAAATAAAGACTATTACAAGAGACAAAGAAGGACACTACATAATGATCAAGGGATCGATCCAAGAAGAAGATATAACAATTGTAAATATTTCTGCACCCAACATACGGGCACCTCAATACATAAGGCAAATGCTAACAGCCAGAAAAGGGGAAATCGACAGTAACACAATCATAGTAGGGGATTTTAACACCCCACTTTCAACAATGGACAGATCATCCAAAATGAAAATAAATAAGGAAACACAAGCTCTAAATGATACATTAAACAAGATGGACTTAATTGATATTTATAGGACATTTCATCCAAAAACAACAGAATACACTTTCTTCTCAAGTGCTCATGGAACATTCTCCAGGATAGATCATACCCTGGGTCACAACTCAAGCCTTGGTAAATTTAAGAATATTGAAATCGTATCAAGTATCTTTTCCGACCACAACACTATGAGACTAAATATCAATTACAGGAAAAAATCTGTAAAAAATACAAACACATGGAGGCTAAACAATACACTACGAAATAACCAAGAGATCACTGAAAAAATCAAAAAGGAAAAAAAAATACCTAGAAACAAATAACAATGAAAACACGATGACCCAAAACCTACGGGATGCAGCAAAAGCAGTTCTAAGAGGGAAGTTTATAGAAATACAATCCTACCTCAAGAAACAAGAAACATCTTAAATAAACAACCTAACCTTACACCTAAAGCAATTAGAGAAAGAAGAACAAAAAAAACCCTAAGTTAGCAGAAGGGAAGAAATCATAAAGATCAGATCAGAAATAAATGAAAAAGAGATGAAGAAAACAATAGCTAAGATCAATAAAACTAAAAGCTGTTTCTTTGAGAAGATAAACAACATTGATAAACCACTAGCCAGACTCATCAAGAAAAAAAGGGAGAAGACTCAAATCAATAGAACTAGAAATGAAAAAGGAGAAGTAACAACTGACACTGCAGAAATACAAAGGACGATGAGAGATTACTACAAGCAACTATATGCCAATAAGATGGACAACCTGGAAGAAATGGACAAATTCTTAGCAAAGCACAACCTTCTGAGACTGAACCAGGAAGAAACAGAAAATATAAACAGACCAATCACAAGCACTGAAGTTGACAGTGGGATTAAAAATCTTCCAACAAACAAAAGCCCAGGACCAGATGGCTTCACAGGTGAATTCTATCAAACACTTAGAGAAGAGTTAACACCTATCCTTCTCAATCTCTTCCAAAATATAGCAGAAGGAGGAACACTCCCAAACTCATTCTATGAGGCCACCATCACCCCGATACCAAAAGCAGACAAAGATGCCACAAAAAAAGAAAACTACAGGCCAATATCACCAATGAACATAGATGCCAAAATCCTCAACAAAATAGTAGCAAACAGAATCCAACAGCACATTAAAAGGATCATACACCATGATCAAATGAGGTTTATTCCAGGAATGCAAGGATTCTTCAATATGCACAAATCAATCAATGTGATAAACCATATTAACAAACTGAAGGAGAAAAACCACATGATCGTCTCAATAGATGCAGAAAAAGCTTTTGACAAAATTCAACACCCATGTATGATAAAAACCCTCCAGAAAATAGGCATAGAGGGAACGCACCTCAACATAATAAAGGCCATATATGACAAACCCGTAGCCAACATCGTTCTCAATGGTGACAATGCGAAAGCATTTTCACTAAGATCAGGAAGAAGACAAAGTTGCCCACTCTCACTGCTGTTATTCAACAGAGTTTTGGAAGTTTTAACCAGCAATCAGCAAACAAAAAGAAATAAAAGGAATCCAAATTGGAGAAGAAGCAGCAAAACTGTCACTGTTTGCAGATGACATGATAGTATACATAGAGAATCCTAAAGATGCTACCAGAAAACTACTAAAGCTAATCAATGAATTTGCTAAAGTAGCAGGATACAAAATTAATGCACAGAGATCTCTTGCATTCCTATACACTGATGATGACAAATCTGAAAGAAAAATTAAGGACACACTCCCATTTACCATTACAACAAAAGGAATAAAATACCTAGGAATAAACCTATGTAAGGAGACAAAAGACCTGTATGCAGAAAACTATAAGACACTGATAAAAGAAATTAAAGATGATACAAACAGATGGAGAGATATACCATGTTCTTGGATGGGAAGAATCCACATTGTGAAAAAGACTATACTACCCAAAGTGATCTACAGATTCAATGTAATCCCTATCAATCTACCAATGGCATTTTTCATAGAACTAGAACAAAAATTTCACAATTTGTATGCAAACACAAAAGACCCCGAATAGACAAAGCAATCTTGAGAAAGAAAAACAGAGTGGAAGGAATCAGGCTCCTGGACTTCAGACTATACTACAAAGCTACAGTCATTAAGACAGTATGGTACTGGCACAAAAACAGAAACATAGATCAATGGAACAGGATAGAAAGCCCAGAGATAAACCCACACTCATGTGGTCACCTTACCTTTGATAAAGGAGGCAAGAATATAAAATGGAGACAGCCTCTTCAATACGTGGTGCTGGGAAAACTGGACAGCTACATGTAAAAGAATGAAATTAGAACACTCCCTAACACTATACACAAAAATAAACTCCAAATGAATTAAAGAATTAAATGTAAGGCCAGACACTATCAAACTCTTAGAGGAAAACATAGGCAGAGCACTCTATGACATAAATGACAGCAAGCTCCTTTTTGACCCACCTCCTAGAGAAATGGAAATAAAAACAAAAATAAACAAATGGAACCTAATGAAACTTCAAAGCTTTTGCACAGCAAGGGAAACCATAAACCAGACAAAAAGACAACGCTCAGAATGGGAGAAAATATTTGCAAATGAAGCAACTGACAAAGGATTAACTTCCAAAATATGCAAGCAGCTCATGCACCTCAATATCAAAAAAACAAGCAACCCAATCCAAAAATGGGCAGAAGACCTAAATAGACATTTCTCCAAAGAAGATATACATATTGCCAACAAACACATGAAAGGATGCTCAACATAACTAATCATTAGAGAAATGCAAATCAAAACTACAATGAGATATCCCCTCACACTGGTCAGAATGGCCATCATCAAAAAATCTACAAACAATCAATGCTGGAGAGGGTGTGGAGAAAAGGGAACCCTCTTCCACTGTTGGTGGGAATGTAAATTGATACAGCCACTATGGAGAACAGTATGGAGGTTCCTTAAAAAAACAAAAATAGAACTACCATACAACCCAGCAATCCCACTACTGGGCATATACCCTGAGAAAACCATAATTCAAAAAGAGTCATGTACCGCAATGTTCATTGCAGCTCTATTTACAATAGCCAGGGCATGGAAGCAACCTAAGTGTACATCGAGAGATGAATGGATAAAGATGTGGCACATATATACAATGGAATATTACTCAGCCATAAAAAGAAATGAAACTGAGTTATTTTTAGTGAGGTGGATGTACCTAGAGTCTGTCATACAGAGTAAGGTAAGTCAGAAAGAGAAAAACAAATACCGTATGCTAACACATATATATGGAATCTAAAAAAAAAAAGGGTTCTGAAGACCCTAGTGGCAGGACAGGAATAAAGACTCAGATGTAGAGAATGGACATGAGGACATGGGGAGGGGGAATGATAAGCTGGGACAAAGTAAGATAGTGGCATGGACTTATATATACTACCAAATGTAAAATAGATAGCTAGTGGGAAGCAGCCGCATAGAGCAGGAAGATCAGCTCGGTGCTTTGTGACCACCTAGAGGGGTGGAATAGGGAGGAAGGGGATATGGAGATATATGTATACGTATAGCTGAGTCACTTTGTTATACAGTTAAAACTAACACACCATTGTAAAGCAATTATACTCCAATAAAGATGTTAAAAAAAAAAAAGTGAAGCACTTTTCTAGGCTGTGGTGAAAGAGGGATGTGCCAATGCAAGACGCTTAGAGGGCGGCATCATGAGAAGGATCTGACACCTGCTGTTCATTCTGAGATGCAGATGGGTATGCAAGGACCCAAGAGAGGCTTTTGGGAGATAAGGGACACTCTAAGTTGACAGCCAGCAAGGAAACAGGGACCTTGGTCCTACAACCTCATGAAACTAAATTCTCTTAATGTCGAATGACCAGGAAATGAATTATCTCCAAGAGTCTCCAGACAGGAACAGAGCTTGCCAGCACCTTAAGCCCTGGGAGACCCAAGTCGGACTTTTCTTATACAAAAGTATAAGAAAATACATTTGTTTTGTTGAAGTCAAAAGATGAGTGGCAATGTTATAGCAGTGACAGAAAACTAACACAATGGCAGGCAGGATATGGAACTTAGGAAAATGTTTGGTCTCACGTTGTAACTCCTCAGACAGGGAATTCGTCAAAGGACCAAATCAGGGATCTCTGCTCCTATGGCAATGGTCCTCCACCTCCAGGCCCTGAGCATCATGAGGCACCAGATCAGACTTAAAAATCTGTGTCTGAGGCCCAGGGAGCTGGGCAGCTTTTGGCAGGGGGGTGGGTTCTGATACCAAGAAGCATGGGATGGCAGCTTTGGCATCATGTCTCAAAACATGCTGAAAGTCTTTGAGCACCCTACAGTGGCGGTTTACGCTCTACAAATTTAAAATCTGTATCAGAAATAAATTTGTTCCCATATGTTCCATTCTTCTTCTGATGAAATTTTACTTAAAAGATAACTGCTGAACTTGTCACATTGACACTATTTGATCTCAACACTATGATGTTATAAATACGCTCTTCTGGATTATCAATAATAATTATAATAATTATTATTATCATTGTTTGTTGGCAATGTTTGTGCAGATGATCTGGTCCAAGGCCAAGGTATTTCGGTGTCTACAGTAGAGCTGCAGAGTGCAGTCCAAATAAAGCCAGACAGTTGAGAGAAAGCCATGTGCAAGTCTGGCACTTTCTTTGAGAATGAAAACCTTTAATTTTTATGTGTCCCTTGGGGTAAGACAAGATGCATTTATCCAAAATGGATGAACCTAAGAGGCTAGAGCTCAGAAAAGAAGTTTGCATGACATGGGGAAGCTGGTGGTGCGGGTTCCTTGAATGTGTTCTCCAAAACCTCAAGACATGTGAAGGCCAGGATGAAAACACAAGCAAAGAGGCAACCAAGAAACTGGAGCCTGTCTGTTCAACACACTCGTTTACTGGAGAGGGCGCTAAAGAGCAGTGAATGCTCTTATGTGCTTGGTGCTCAGTGAAGGGGCAGAGGGCATACTGAAAAGGAGTAAAGGGTGGTAAATACCAGGGGGCCCAGGCAGAGGTAAAGGAACGGGCAAGTAGGACAGGACAAGGTATGAAGGAAGGAAGAGAAGGTGAAAAATGGAAGCTGACAAAGAAAGGAAAAACCAAAGGGTGATTCCACAAAAGAGTCTTGGAGACAATTATTCAACAATCTAAGAAAAATGCAACTGTGATGAAAAAGCAGGTCAAACAGTCCTAGGAAAGACTATAAAGAGCCAGAAAGTCCAGTTCTCACGAGTAATTATATACAATTCTTATACTATTTATTTAACAGTGTAGAAGTCAGAAATATCTGCAAGAAAAAAGTTACTAATATTTGCATATTAGGTGCATTTCCACATATCTTAATTATTTTCATACCATGTGTGTTTACATATATAAATCAATGCCTACAAGGATCTTTATAATCTGAACAAATGTATAAATGCATAAATTATATTAAATATATTTATACATAAATATTAAAAATTCTTCTGAATAATACCATGCAGAATGTAAAGTTCTTTACCTCCATAAAGACATTCCAGAAAAAGAAACGAAGTTTCAGAAAAATCAAATGACTCTCAGGGTGACTGACAGAAACAAGTTAACCCAAGTTAACATTCAGACAAGATTCCTATCCAACCCCAGAAGTACCATAAAGTCCAGACTCATTCTTCTAGGAATAATTCTTCATTTTACAGCAATACCAGATAAAAATAAGTGTTTTTAATTTAATAGGGACTTTTCACCATTGATTAGGAGTTATCTAGTTCTTCTCACTTCTGCCACAGGCCTGCTCACTGACACCATCATACTCATCCTTGGGTACTACAGCATGCTGATTCTACCTTCCAAAAGTCTTTAAAATGCCTCAAAATTCTATTCTTATTCTCTCTCCCAGGACTATAATTTAAATAGCATCTAACCTGAGTTCCTCCCCATCAAGTGTCTACCCCAACCTGCTGGGCCCCCAGACACCATATTACTTTTCAAGAATCAAAGCATTAATCATCTATCGCTCCCATGTTCAAACTGCTTCATGGCTCCTATACGCTACTTACCTGAGCACAAGCTTCACATTCACGTCCAAAGCTCTCTACCACATGTCCAACTGTAACTCTCAATATATCTTCTACCACTTTCCCCACAGCCCTAAGATCCAGCAAAGCCAAACCCAGAACCCCTCACTCTTCTCCAAACACACCCACGTGCATTTCTGCCTCTAAACCATTCCTTGAATTTTTCTTCACTCAGAATTCCAAAAGTCTACCTCTTGGATTAAAAACCTCCTTATACCTAAAGATTTATGTCCAATGCTACCTTTTTCTAGAGAACTTTTAACCACAATATTTAATTCCTACCTTAATGGAACCCTCATAGAAAGTTGTAGAAACTCATAGTCTGCATTGCTTTATAGGCATTTGGTATTTCTCTGAACCTTCCCACTCAGTGGGAAGCTGTAATATATTCGTCATCTTTTATAGCACCTTTAACAGCAAACAGAGAGTCTAGCAAACATACAGCACTTCATAGTATTTGCTAAATTGGATTCAATTAGCTCTTCCAAGTTCCTAAAACTGAAACTCTTTTTTTTTTTTTTTTGCGGTACGCGGGCCTCTCACTGTTGTGGCCTCTCCCATTGCGGAGCACAGGCTCCGGACGTGCAGGCTCAGCGGCCATGGCTCACGGGCCTAGGCGCTCCACGGCATGTGGGATCTTCCCAGACCGGAGCACGAACCCGTGTCCCCAGCATCGGCAGGCGGACTCCCAACCACTGCACCACCAGGGAAGCCCCTGAAACTCTTTTAAGTGATATATTTCAAAAGTGATTTTAAAAGATGTTTAAGAAACCTATATTTTATTTAAGTGTAATCACAGGTATTCAGAGGGTTGTCCAGGATGCCTTGAAGTACTAACTGAAAGTTTGTTTTTATGCAACCAAACATTTGACTGTCCTCAAAGAAATGAGAACCAAAATGAGTGTACTCCTCATTATATAATCACACCCACAGGAACAATCACTGGGCCAGACCTTTATGCTACAGAAGTCCAAGGAAGATTCATGTGCCAGGAGCCAGTGGAGACTCAGAGAAACAGACCACCTGTGATAGTGTAAACGTCATCACTCTCAACAAGCGCAACTAAACTAAGTATGTCTCTTATGATTCACCGTGTAAGGATCCCAATGGACTTGACTTTAAAAGGGCATGGTGCATCTCCTACAGCTGCTCTGAGGCTGGGCCAAAATAGTTATCCTTACTTGACCTTTTGAGCTTTGGATCAATAACAGGCACAGACTACATTAACAAAACAAACTTGCTTTCACTGTATCAAATGACCAACAAATACAAAGCCAGCTTATGTATCTATCAATCTCTCTATCTTTCTATCCATCCATCTATCCATCCCAGCTCACCTTTTGTGCATCACAAAATAATGTGTTATGTAGACATATATAAGCATATTAATGTGTATTGAGCACTTGGTGCAAAACACTTTTCTAAGTCTTTTGCATATGTTAAACCTCACAACAATCCCATAAGGTAGGTACTTTATTATTCCCATTTTACAGATGAAGAAATCAAGGCTCAGGAAGTTTATGTAACTGCCCAAGTTCATACAGCTGTTAAGTGTGGGATTTGAATCCTGAAAAATCTCCCGCAGAGCCCATAGTCTTAGCCACTCTACGAGACACTCCCAGAGCCTGATTTTGTTCTCTTCACGGAGGTGGGGGAAGTCTCTGGAAGCTACTCTATTTCTGGAAATCACCTATAGGGGCTTATCATAGAGGTAAAGGCCCAGGTGCACATAAAAACATAAAAGACAACCTGCTACATTTCTATCTTGCTGGCTATAATATAGGAATTATTTCTTGAAGACATAATTGAGTAGCTAAACTTGAAGCACAGAACAGGCAGGCAAGCTGGCAGGACCGCCAGATAGGCTGTGTGTAACACTGTCCTCACTGCCCTTGCAAATGTAGCCAGCACATTCGCAGGGGCAGATTCTGCACCAGGCCTGGAGAGTAGGTGTCAATGAGAAACAGTCAGAAGAGGACGGAAAACGAACACAGTTATTTCATTCAGCCTTAAATAAAGAGACACATTTCACCTTCTACGGGAATGCACACACTAGCAAACAAAACCATGCATGACTCAGTGCCGCATTTTGTACCAAGGAGGAAGGAATGTAGTGACAAAGATGGTAGGAGGAAACAATGAATCATTTCCCATGGGAGGTAAACAAAAGTATACATACCATAGCATTAGTTTCACAGAAAGGGAACTGATCAGCTTCCTCAAAAGGGGAGTTTTATCTGGCAACCAAAACTAGCTCACTGGCTGAAAAACTGCATCTTGCTTCTTACTTTTCCAATGAAATGGCGATACAAAAGGCCCGAAAAATGTGTTCAGACTCATGATATTGAAGAGAACTTGCCAGAGGCAATCAAAGCCAGAGAAGCCAGGTAGCAGTTGAATTTGGAATGAAATATTAGACAATACTTAGCTTTCATTCCAAAGGGCTGCCCTTAATAACACTGCAGCTTGTGGGAGTGACAAAGCTAAAATAAGTTGTGGCATTCAATATGTTTGAAGGATTGAGCCGCAGCCTTCAAGGCTAAACAAACACTCAGAAGCACCTGTGCCCCTCCAAATTACTCATGCGACTATATTTTTTTTCATGGCCAAACAGCCTGCATATTAAGTATCCCCCCCACCCCGCACTTCTGGGCCCAGATGCCAAGGAAAAAAAAAAACATTTTGCTATAAACTGATTCGTGATCTCTCTGTTAGTGTTGGACTCTCATTCTCAGCTACACTGTGGGTAAAATAAGTAGATTTTCTTTTTTTCCTACATATTTGCCAAACCCTGGTGGGAAGGCACTGTGTAGTCCTTTTACTGACAGAGTGTCTGGATCATTCACAATGACCTGATTGAGGTTCTTTGGCCCTAAGCAAACAGCTCAGTTATGTGACACTGGTTAGAGGTTAGGGGTATTCTCTATGAAGAAACAGCTTGACCCTTTCCAGTATCAGAATCCAAATCACTCCTTAAAAATGTGCAAGGGAAATGAATGTATTTTCACTCCACCCTTACAAAATACCAAGTTGCACCACAGCCGAGAAATTGGAGCCGCTATAACAATACAAAAGCCATTGCTTCCAAGAAAATAGGGCCCTGCTTGTTTTTCGGATACAGTTTTCTGATATGTGCTTCTCTTTGTGAACTATATGCTAAGTATGAGAGGGCAAGTCCACGTTCAAAGACACAATCTGCTCCGCTGGAATTTAGGGAAATAATATTCCCCTGTGTTTCCTTGGTAAAAATAAAATACAGGCCAGAAACTAACACAAGATTGTAAATCAACTATACTTCAATTAAAATAAAATAAAATAAATACAGGCTTACAGTCTGCTAATATTATGATTAATATTCGTGATTAGAGTAGGAGAGCCCAGCGAAATAATTCCATTTACGAGGCAGTTGGGAGATTTGGTCCGTAATACGGAACTAAAAGTAGAAGCTAAGTGAGATTTATAATTAAGCGAATGAATCTTACACGTATTATTTCCACTGAAGTTTGGACCCCAGGGCGGAGACAAGCGTTAAGAGACATGATTCCAGAACTGGGGAGCAAAAGGAAGGCCTCCCCAGCGGCGATAACTTCCAGGGCTGTAGGAGGGGCCGTCCCCACCCCTCTCGCCCCGGGTACGCGTGCGTCCCCGCCCCGGCGGGCGCGGTGGGCCAAGCGGAGGGGACAGCGCCGCCCCCTTACCTGCACAGGTGCTCCCGTCGTAGGTCTCGCACATCCACTCATGGCACTCGCACAGGGGCCCGAAGTACACGCCGGGCTCGCTCACGTGACAGATGCAGACCCCGCAGTCGCACCGGCCGCGGCCGTGGCACAGAGCGCCCCCTGGGGGCTGCCCGGGCGCCCGGCACCGGCGCTCCGACTCGGCCCGGGAGAGCCGGCACGCGGCGCCCGGGCCGCTTCTGCAGGGGCGACAAACCACAGCAGGGCCACGGTCAAGCCCAGACACTGCCCCTTCTGCTTGGGGCCCACGTTGCCTCCCAGGGTCCACCCAGAACCCAGATCCCAAACGGAGACGTGCAACCCCATGGATAGGACCAACGTTTCTGGGACCCCACGTTTCTCTGGGGACCAAGCTGATACCACCCACGGGCCATCCCTTAAGAAATGACCACGACCCAAAATGTCCAAGTGGTGACCTGCCCACCTGAGAACAGGACCGTCTTCCAGGTGGACTAGGTGATCCGGCCCTGCCTCTTGGCGTTTTGCCACTGAATCTTACATGCATATTTAAATACAAATTAACCCAAAGTATGACCCTTGGCTGACTTTTCAGTTCTCTTTAAAAAGTCCCATTGCTAGCTGGTGGCCAGGGGCAGTTATTTTATGAAAAATAAGAGATGAATATATAGAAAGAGCTTTACATGTTATGATAGCATAGTGCCTAATGCATTTTCAAGTTGCAATAAGCGATGCTTATGAACTATACTTTTAAAATGTAAAAGTTTGGTTATTGTGATGTGCCCCAAATTCTCTTTTAAAATGTAATGCAGAATGTAATACAGACCCCATGGAATAACTCTGCCTTATAGCTGGTGAGTACACCCAGGTACACATAGGATGGCAGATAATCCTCCTGATATGTATTGGAATAGGAGGAAACTATATATTCATTTAATGATTGTACTTTTGCAAAGGAAAAGCAAAAGGGCAAGGGTAAAGCAATACACAGTGTAGATGTAAGGAAAGGAATAGGAACAGGTTGAAAAGTTTATCCCGTGTCCAACTTCCTAACTGCTCTTGGCTTAGGGCAGCCGTCCTGAAGCTTGAGTCCTGCCACACAAAGCAGGGCAGGTCTGTCTGAAAGAAAAACAAATCAGGCTTACCTCAGGGATGGCGAGAAGCTTTGAGGAACAGCTGACAGCCCCGCGAAGAGAAGGGAGGACGCCAGCAGCAAGAAGTTCCGGAAGCCTACGGGACGCATGCTGAGTTTCCCGGCTGTGGAGGCCAGCAGAGCTGCTGCAAGGTGGCGCACACGGGGCCGGGTGTCAGGGAGGTTCTCGGGGACAGAGGTGCCACCAGCAGATGGCCGGGCAGAAGGACCCACAGACACCCAGGCCTGCAGGTCCGGGGCTCTCCCCGGAGCTGCAAGGGTGTGGATGAGCTGCCTGCTAGGATTTAGGCAGCAGCACTGCTCTGGGCGGGGTGCTGGTACGAAACCCCTCAAGTGGAGAGTCTAGGCAGGGAAGTAATTAGAAACAGTTGTACAAGCAGATGGTTTATTTTGCCATAAAAAAAAAGAAAAAAAAATTCCTGTTCACAGATTTGAGAAAATCGTTTCTTTCTTCAAGTGCAGGCCCCAGAAATATTTGACAAGAGGATATTTGGGCTGGCTGATGTTAAAGGGACAGATAAAATAATCCCTGCGATGGGAAGGGGAAGGGGGAGGTTGGTGATGTCAAGCAAGAACACTTGCGGAGGGAATTAGTTTCACCACATGCTTTTCAAAAAGATGCACTGTTTGACTCTTTGAGGTATGAGTTGTGAGGGGCAAGCAAAATTGATAGATAGCACTTTTTTGGACTTTTGATCCTTTGTTTTAAATTATGGGTCTCTCATTTCTTAATCCTTTAAAGAGGGTGTCATGCTTCTAGTTGTTTGGGCCAGTAGTTTATCACACCACATTTTTTCTTAACTTGGACAGTTCAAACTGTAGTTGTCCCAAGTTCACCCTATTCTCCGCCATGGATCAAGTATGAGAAAATAAAATGTGTGATTTGTGTCAATGGCACTGAAGAATCATCAGTGTCATTTATGAAGCACATACTGTGTGCCAGTCACTTCATATATTTTATCTCCAATTGTGACAATAACCACACATTCGTTTACTCATTAGGCAAACACAGGTTTAGCATCTGTTAGGTACCAGGCTCTGGGCCAGATAGGGAATTAAGGAGACAGGATCCCTGCTCTCGGAATCCACTGGGCTAGCAGACATAAAACAAAATCACAAATATAAAAGGAAGGAAGGTTGAAAGTTACTTCTAGCTTAGCTCCAGGCATCTGATCTAATCAAAATGGTATTTGAGCTGAAGGCTGAAGGAGGAATAGAAGTAAGTTGGGTGGAAATGGGGAAGAGGTGGCAGAGAGTGGGGTAGCATTCTTATTCCCATTATAAAGATCAAGAAACTGAGGGCAAAGGATGACCTCTTGCTCAAAGTGACTGATTTGCTCAAATTCACACAGGCAGTTGGGGTTCAGCCGAAAGCTGTGAGCCCTCAAAGCTCCCACATTGTCCCCTCCATTGTGCGGTCATCTGGGAGAGGTGTTGCGGAAGGTTCTAGGGAAGGGAAGAAACATTCTCCCTTTGCCCTAAGAAGACCTTTAGATGCAGTGGATCCTCATGAAATAGAACCATCCAAGCAGTGGCCCTGGTCTTAAAATCAAGGATCATATAACAGGATGGGATCTCTCCTGTCATTTACCTGAACAGATATAAGACCACCCCCAACATTTACCAAGAAGGCAAAAGGAGGTCTGAACAGAGCCCACACTTTTTCTCCTGCTTCACCAGACTCCGTCTGTACCAGAAGAGGCTCTGCCTGGGGTACATCCTCAGCCCAGGCAGCTAAGCCTCCTTCAAAGGCTGACCCTTGGTCGACCCTTGGGCCCAAGCGTGTACACACTGGTGGAGGGATCTGCCATCCGGAGGACAGACTGGGGAGAGGTGTGCAAAGGCCAGAGAGTGGTCTGGGCAGGGAATTCTGGAGTCATGGGTACCCACAGTGTGGTTTAGAAGGAGCCGCAAATGCTCATTGGCAGGTGCCCTGGATCACGTGAGCTACTCATCCTGTAGGGGAGGAGGTATGTCTGGAGAAGAGACAGAGGGAGTCACTAAACCAGTCATTTCTGAAGTGTGATTATCTGTGAATGAGCCGCAGCAGCAGCAGCAGCGCCTGGGGACTTGCTACAAATTAAAGTTCTCAGCCCCACCCCCAGACCTACAGAAGCACCGGCTACATTTTAACAATACTGCTGAGAACACTATTTGCACATCATATTTGGGAAGCTTTGCAAGCCCCGGGGCCCAGGGCTGGGGCCATGGATGCCTGGATCTAAGGATGGTAGCCACACTCACTCCTAGCTCAACTCCTGGCATCCTGTTCCTTCCTGGCCACGTTGTAACTCTGTGAGGACGTAGCAACAGGCTCTCCTGCCAACATCTAAAAACCTTGGTGACTCAGAGAATATGGGAACCATAGAAGGGAAACATCAATTCCAAAGCCTCACTAGGAATTTGCAATGAAAACACAGAACTTTTAATAAATGAGTCATGTATTACTTTTTGCGTATTTTCTGAGGGGAAAAAAAGAATCGCTGTGGAATAGGGAACTGGTGTTTGAACATCTCTTTCAGGAATTAAAACATTTCTTTTAATCTCCTACAGTGTACCGTGCAATGAGGAATATTATCATGAGCAGCGTGCAGCTGTGAAGCAGAGATAGTATGTTCTAGGTGACTGAAAGTATTGAAATATTCAGATCATTATATCACTGCGACTCAGAAATAACATTCCCAGAAAGTTGAAATAGTTATATTGCAGCTGAGTTGGTAACTCAGTAGAAAGTCTAGGATCCACACAAACTCTGGCAAGATAAAAGAAAATAACATTTTCACTTTTTAGCAAACTTTGATTTAATTTTTTTCTGCCAAAGTACCAAATATCTTGGAACGACCTACTTTCTTCCCTCTCCTAGTTTGCAGAAAACTGGAGGACACACATCTCTTGAGGGCCAATGTGGAAAGGACCCAATTGCTGTGTGAAAGGTCCTGGGTTTCTCACTGGCCCCAAAGACCCTGTGACAGCTCTGGGGGAAAGGCCTGGGGGGTGTCCTAGTATCTGAAACCAAGCTCAAAGGGGTTGAAAACATCTTAATCCTTAAATATAGTTCTGAGTCATCAAGTCACAAACTCATAGAATCTGGGGTTCAAGAGATATTTTAAAGGTCGTCTAGTCCAAAATTAAATTTATTGACAATGTACAGCACCCCTGCCAAATGATTAGGTACTGAGTCTACTCGGTAAGAATGAAAACTAAGGGAAACACACCCTTCCTGAGAGCAGCTCTGAAGTTTTTACCCCTTGGATCCAGATCTGCTCTAAGAGGCCTTTGAAAATAATGTCCTGGTCATGAGCTGCTTAAAATATTTTAAGATGTCTAATATATGTGTTCCCCAGGCCCACCACCTGTCCACATACTCCCCAAATAATTCTACCCTTTTCAAGATATACATCACCATTTCCATCACCTCTTCCTTGTGTATTACACTGTCAAGCCTCCAGTAGCCTGGTTTCCTGAGCGTTTTTGCTTTGTCTGGTGTGGATGCTTCTGTAAAGCGTGGCAGGTACCACTGAGACCATAAGGTAGGTGTGGTTGAAAGTGCGGGGAACTGCTGTTTGGGAAAATGGGCCTTGTACATGAGGGCAGAGAAAGACCGAAGAAAGGCAGACCATTCCAGATGGCTAAGGGGCAGGTGTCATAAGCAAGGGAACTTACATATGAGGCTTGTCTTGGATGATTCAGAATGAGTAGATCTCTGCACCTGCACACCAATATCTTAAAAGTTTATTCAGAGGCCTTAACGGAGCATATACGGTCCAGATGGTCTTGACGACACGTTGCTCTCTCAAGGCTGCATCCTTCTAAAGGGCTCTCACTGTGGAAAAGTGGACAGAAGGTACACTCCAAGGGCAGAGGAGGAGAGGAGGGGCCTCTGATTTCCGAGGTCCAGCTCACAGGTCAACTGGTAGTCACATCCTCACCTTGACCTCTACCAACTGGAAACAGCTGGGTGCTTTCACCATTCTTATTTCATATATTATATTTCTGCTAATAAACTGAAGATCACATTACCTTTTTGACTGTCTCATTACTCCAGTCGTGTGCTTTTACAAGTGTATGTGCCCCAAATAGAAGTCAATATTTATCCTTGTTAAATTTTATTTAGGCTCAGTTCTTTTATCCAGACAGTCAGAATCATTATGGATACAGATTTCATATTTCTCTCACCCTTTCCAAAGTAAATATGATGAGCATGCTTTCTGTATCTTTCTCCAAATAACTGATGAGGTAGTTGAAAAAAATTAGGCTGAGGACCAAGCTTAGGAGAGACCTTTCTTCAAGACAATAAGAATTCCTTTATCAGCACATTTTGAATATGAAATCTAACCACTTACCAGTGTCCTGAGTTGTATGGAATCAGCCCATGTCTTCATTTTGTTCACAAGAATGTTATGAAAGTTCCCATCAGTTGCCATATTAATCTTAGTTTACCAGGTAAAACTTGGGCTTTTACATGTTTTTGGCAGGGCCTAAAACAGTACCCAATACATATTATATACTCCATACATATTACATTTCTGTCATGAATAAATTAATTGGAAATGATGCACAATATGAATAATAGATCTAGGAGTCAACAAAGGATGCAGGTGATGTAGAGGATTCTGGATCATTTGCCAGGTGGCATTTGCAAACTTTAGTATCCTCCTACCATCATGCAGATACAACACGAATCCAAATAAAAACAGATCCTCTTCTTATATTCCCAATTTTTATTAATTATATCATTTTACTGAATTCTTATAGTCTTTATTCTGAAAATTATTTTTGGTTCCTCTCTACAATTTACCTGGATTGTCCAGTAAATCACTGAATCATGTTGATTCCTCCTGCTTCAACATCTTTATTTTTACTTTTATTTTGCACACCATTGCCATAGCCTCCAAACTGGCCTCACTGCATCCAGTCTCAGAGTTTTGTGTCTTTCCTTATCCCACTCCCTAAGAGGTCTTTCTAACATACAGTTTTCATCACATTCACTCCCTGTTGAAAAATATTTAATAGCTCCCCATTGTTTATAGTATAAAGCTCAAATACTCTAGCACTTCATAGAAGACACTTTATGTTTGGTATCCATGGTGGATGCCCCATCCAGATCCCCTCCCCAGGGCTTATGCACCCATCCCTTGGCTGATGGCAGTATCAGCCGCTGATGGCTCACAGCTGCACCCCTTGCTGGAAATTGCCCTAGGCCTCAGGAACAGCCTCCCCTGAGGCTGATCCCTCAGATCCAAGATGGTACCCTAATCCCCACTTGCAACAATATGGACATCCTAACACACCTCCCTTATGGAAATTGTAGAGCTGGATAGCTCCATCATTGTGATTCTCGTCGACAAGGCAGAAAAAGTCTCAAAAATTGAAGACAGCAAGATGTGTGAGATGTGAGGCTGAGCAAGATTTTTCAGAAGTATTTATTGGTTTACTTATTTATTTATTTATTTATTTACTGTTCCCTTCCTTCTTTCTTCCCTTCCTCTCCCCCTTCTTTCCTTCCCTCTTTTCTTGCTTCCTTCCTTCTTTTCTTCATTCTTCCTCACTCTGTCTAAAGCTGCCCTCCAGACCAAGCACCCTTTATTCTGTCTTATTTTTTTGGCAACCCTTCCCAGGATCTAACATTATGATTTTCCTTTGTTCACCTACTGTGTATAATCTACCTCTCCCCAATTAAATACAAGTTCCATGAAAGCAGGGACTTTGGCTCCCTTGTTCTTGGCTGTCACTCCAGTGCCTGGCACAGAGTAGCATCTCAATAAATATTTGCCTAGAGAATGATTAAGTGAATGAATGAAAGAATGACTTTTAAAAGTTTGATACACCTTGATTAGATGCAACAATTTGATCTAAAGGATGGTTTTTCAGGTTTAATGGAAGGGAAGAATTAACACACCATTATGAGATAAATTAAGGCAATTAAAATATAAAAATCATCAAGAAAATTATATTTGCCATGAAAAAATCAAGAAAGATAATCTAGAGTCAGGTAATCAATAGCTCTTACTGATCTCTCCATATATGTGCCACACTAATTGTTCAATCACTTAGAGTCAAGTTTGAAGTAAAAAAAAAATCACAATTTCACTCAAAACTCACTTGGATAATATTTGCAGCTAAAAAGAAATGTCCTGGTTTTCAAATAGTAAAAGATACATCAAAGCTTTCAGGAAGGCTAAATATTCTGGGGCAGCAATAAAAATAAGTTTCAATTTCCAACAAAAATAACTTTTCAGCTGGGCCAGAGTTGTGGAATAAAAAGGTGTCTAGTTAACATCTTTTCCAGGCATTACTGCAGAACCAGAAACATTTTTTTTCCTCCCACGTAGTAAAAACACCTGGAAATATTAGGCACTTCTGGGATAAGAAATAATCTTTCAGTCTTCTGAATATTTTTACAGTTCTGGTTGATGCGGAAGGGAAATTTTGGGAAAAAAATATAGAGATAGTTTTCACTGACTTCAGGGGAAAAAGATTTATCACTTCAATATTATTTTACCCTAATAGACTGAATTCTTAAAGTCATGCTCAACGGTTAATCAGTTAATAACAACCGGGAAGATAAAATCAGGAGCCCACAAGTGGAGAGAACACTGAACTGTTTGTTCAGAGAAGGGTTTCTGATGCTGGCTCTGCCATCCACTAGCTGCCTGATCTTGGCTGGGTTCCTTAACCTGTTGAATTTCAGGTTCCCAAATGGCGTGGGTGAAGGGAACGTTGGTTTTCCCCAATTCTAAATTTCTGTGATTAGATTTTCTTTGTATATTTGTCCAAAGTCTTCCAATAATAAAGGGGGAATATGAAATAGATATATATATACATACGTGTATATATATATATGTATATAAATATATGTAAGTGAATGTAAACAAATATATATATTCACTTACATATGCACATCTATTAGAGGTGGAAATGATAGAAAGTTGTATTTAGTCTTCTGGTAATGGACATTTATGTAGCTAGTTAAAAAGAAGTTAAAAATATATTTCATTTATGTGTATTTTTATGTGAACTCTGTGCTGGTTGGTGCCTTTCTCACTATGCAGGCTGGTCAGTGACTTAGCCCCTCAGCTTTCTCTTCATCATAACTACTCACGGTTTTTGTGCAGTGTACATCATACACTACCCTGTTTTAAAACTTATATTTATACGACTGTTTCCATTATTTTCAATATTATTCCAACAGGAGAAGGATCCATTCAACATAAATCAGAAAAAAAATAAGCAGTCTAAAGGCACATTATCTAGGTGAAGAGAGATGCTTGGCAGCCCCTGAGTCAGGGACCCTGAGTGTGTTTTCTGAGACATTGATAAGCATAATAATAATTGATAGACATTGATAATAATAATAATAAGTGTATAAACGCTCAGATCAGAGATGAATATTTTCCCACAATAATATGCAACTTATAAACTGAAATTATAGCTATAAAAAATATTAGGTGGACTTTGATGTAATATGTTTGACTAGGCAGCTTGCAAACATTTTCTTATTGTGATGAAAATTGTCAGCAAACCTTTTTATTTTCATAAACAATGAAGAAATTCAGTTTTACAGAAATTTTATTTGATAAAAGCCTGGTAATCAATCTAGATAAATTACTGTAAATGGGATATGAATTAAATTGCTTTAGGAAAAAGGAGAGGGATTAAATGAGGTCAGTAACCAAAAAGAATAACTGAGTAGCTGAGTAAGAACTGGGATGATAAAGCCAGTTGTGGAAGAGACAGCAGCTCATTATCTTGTCTTTGAGTAACTCACTCGATTTCTTCTCCTTTTCACCTTCTGCTTTCCTCTTGACCTCGGCAACACCCTAAATTTTACTTGCCTTTCAAGCTCTGGTTGAAATGGTCAAACAACTCATTCTTTTAGTTAATTTTGCACCTAAATCAGTTGCTTTGGCATTGTAGATTAAAATGAATCTTCCCTTTTAACAGTTCTTGAAAACCTAAATATCTTTAATATTGTCCTGATGTGTTGAAAGGATATTTAAAGCAATGGGAAAATTTAGTTCATTGTTTTGTAATTGTCATATTTTAAATTAACTCTCTTCCTAGGACTATTTACAACTGATTGGATATAAGCGTGTTTAGAAAGAGAGATGGCATCTATGTCTTTCAGTTAATGATAAAACTACAAATATATTTAAAAGATATTAATTACATGATTAGTTTTTGCTTCTCATTGTGTTCATTCTTCCAAAGCATTATTGCAATTTCTTAAATACCTAAGTTTTTTGTTTTTTTTTTCTTTTTTGACTCCACCATGCAGCATGCAGGATCTTAGTTCCCTGACCAGGGACTGAACCTGGGCTCCGTGCATTGGGAGTGTGGAGTCTTAACCACTGGACCACCAGGGAAGTCCCTTAAATACCTAAGTTCTTTAAGATTGGTGACTTTACAAATAACTGAAAAATCAAGTCCATTCACTTTCATTGAGAACCTATGATGTGTCAACCATTTTCCATGCTATATCTCATCAAATATAAGATTCATTATTATTTTATGCACCACTGAGAAAGAGAAAATGTGGCCAACTAAACTGTGATGTGTTCTTATCAGTTAGATGTTTTATTTTATACTGATTGAAAGAGATCTTTTAGACTTATTTATATATATATATATATACATATAAAATTATTTTTTTTTAATGTGAATTTTTGCTCCGGACGCACAGGCCCAGCGGCCATGGCTCACCGGCCCAGCCGCTCCGCGGCATGTGGGATCTTCCCGGACCGGGGCACAAACTCGTGTGCCCTGCATCGGCAGGTGGACTCTCAACCACTGCGCCACCAGGGAAGCCCTATATATTTTATCATATCTCTCTATTCTATAAATCAAAGGGAAAGCACAAGTGAAATAAATTTTCCTTCTAGAGACTACATCAGCTTTCCAGTCAAGGTCATGACTCTTCTCAGGATGACCCATCACTGGCTAGATAAGGCAGTGGTGTGAGAGTCCAGCCATTTCCGCTCAATGTGGTGTCACTATGGGACAATCACTGTGCAAGAGCTGCCCATGGGGCTGGCACGGGGCAATGTCAGGTTGGCATAGCATTCTGATGGTTCCCCCTCCCCAATCTTGCTTCCTTTATTTCCCTTCCCCAGGTGTTACTCCCCCCAGACCTTCTGTATTCCTAATTCCTTCTCAACATTTGCTTCCCAATCTGCAAAATTTTGCTTTTTCATCCACTTAAAATGTCCTCTCTTTCCCTCCATGCAATTAAATCTTCCAGGCTGACTTTAATTCAATGCCTTTCACAAGTCTATTCAGTCTTCTGCAGCCCATGTGGACAATCTTGACAGTCTCAGCTAACGTTGGACTTATAAGTGACAGCTATTTAACTAATTCTCGCATTGTACTATAACTGCCTTATATATGTTGGTTGTAGTTTCTCAGCGCCTTGAAGGCATCTACCATAGGTGGCAGACGTTGTTGGTGCCCTGCCCAGTTCCCCCTCAGTTTCTCAGATTCTGTTGGTATAAGTGGTGCCCCTTTGGTACACTTTCAAACACCGGCACCCACAGATCTTCAGGGCACTGCCCTCAAACTGTTGGGACCACTTTGTCGATAAGTGCAGAGAGTCAGAAGTGCCTGGATGTTCATTTTTATTGCCTTACCTTCTCCTCTTCCCTCCCCCACTTACCCTCCTGAAGCCATTAACTAACAGTCATTAGTCACCCAATGACTGTTGGGTGAAAGCCCAGCAAATTTCCTAGGTTTAGACATCTCTGAGGCGTAAGTTATAATTCAGCATTCCTTTACATAATCATGTTAAAGCCTACTCTCTTGTGAGTCTTATGCCTCAAATCGCTTCTTTTTCCTCTTTCTCTCCTGCTTCCACTTTGATCTACCCTGGGAGCACTTCTTTTAAAATTAATTGTACGCACATATTCATCCCAGTGTCTGCTGCTGGGAAATTCAAACTAAGATACCATATCATATATTTTCCGTGTACTACATGTAGCGCCTAATGTTATGTGGGTTATCTTAGTATAAACCACAAGCAATTGCTGCTATTCAACTGTTTATGGCCAGTGAAGACGGTAGTGATCTAATAGTTGTGATCTAACAATTGTTGTTCAATATAGAATGAATGATCAAGAGGTAATTAATTACTTAACTTGGAGAAAAAGATTAGGCTAGATTTAGCAATTGTCTTTGTGAATTAAAAAATTCATACAATAATAATAATAACATATAGGCATATACACAAATACAAAATAAAATTCATGATAAGAAACCATTTTATATCCACTTATAATGGGACAAAGACAGGAAATAGGCTTAAATCAAGAAGATTTCTGGTGACTATCTGGAAAAACAAATATACTCTTGGATCACTGGAAGGCTTTTAATAACAAGA
This sequence comes from Delphinapterus leucas, assembly GCF_059928025.1. Taxonomy (NCBI): domain Eukaryota; kingdom Metazoa; phylum Chordata; class Mammalia; order Artiodactyla; family Monodontidae; genus Delphinapterus; species Delphinapterus leucas. The sequence continues at coordinate 10,030,904 of NC_143146.1, forward strand.
AAATTGTTGCTGGAGTCTGCAATTTTAGTTAAAAAGATCCATTACATCAATGGCTTAATGTTATATAAACACAACAGCCAGATCACATCTATACTTTTTATTTTGTTATATAGTGTTGTGAAAATTTATAGCTACAACAATTTTATAAGTTTTTTTCACTGAAGGTTCTTATACAAGAGAGGCAACAATATTTTTTGTATAATTTAGTTATCATCCTACCTAGATGTAGATACTGAATCTAATGGCCTCTGCAGGCTTTTTCCAGTCTTACAATGTGAGGATGTTTCAAAAATTAATGAGGGCATACTTATTCAACATCATCCTCTATTTTATTTTCACACTAAAGTAGGAAGCTTCAGTTCCCTGGCAGTTTAGTAATTAGACATTATTACAGCTGTGTTTTGAGATTGCTTTCTGGTAAGGGAATGGAAAATTTTCTGTTCCTAATATAAAAATATTTGACAGCCTCACTAAAAATACCTTTTGCATCAAAGGGAAAATTATTCATACAAAGTGTTTAATCTTGGACAATTAAATTTGTGAACTAATTGGTATTTAGTTAATTCATTAAACAAATATTGATTGAGAACCTTACTGGGTAAAAAAAGTATTAGACAAAGCAAAATAGGGAGGCAAAGGTTTATAAGGTTAAGTTTAAGGGCCTTTAAACAAGTAGACGTGTTTATAAATAATTACCATAAAAGACAGTATGGAAACAAGACTAGGACCAACTTATCCACTGGAAAATATTAATGTAGAATAATACATCAGGTGAATATATTTCTCATACCTTTTAGAAATTTCCCTTGATTACTTGTGCTCTTTAAGGAATAGATGTGTTTTGATAGATTCAAGCTGAAAACATCTCAAAATCAACTTTGCAGGTTACCACTGAGATTAATGAGGTTGAATAGTTTTGGAGAGAAACCACAATGCATATTCTTTAAAGAATCCTTTTATTTACTTGCTATTGTCCAAATGGCTTCATCTTTCTTTCCCCTTGATAATATATTCTCTCATTTCTTTTTTCTCTCTGTAGATATCTTCCATGAGCAAAAGGGCTATTGAATTCAAAGAAACCTGTGTTAGCGCAAGATTCATTGACTTCAGAAAGTAGCATAAATCTGACGTTATCTTCTTAAATTCTATTTTTTTTAAAATTTTGGGCCCAAACAGGTGCAATACCTGCAGGAATAATGTGATGTGAAACCAATGAACTTTCACAAGAAGCCTTGCTACTATGGTACTGGGCTTGAAGATACTGTATTATTTGCCAGGATAAACTACAACCCGGAGAAAACCAGATTTCATAGGAATTACCTTCACTCATGCAACTAAACAAGGCTAGGAAAAAATATGCATTTCTTATAATAAATTCATAATCAATAATTTCAAATGGGTCCTTAAGATTACCAGTAATCATGTTCCCTAGTGCAGCCACTCCCCCACTGTCCTAGTTGACAATTTCCCAACTTATTTTTCCTTCAAACCTCCAACACATCCTTCCTCAATCCTTGCCCTCACTTTGATGAGTTTCTTCCTCTTTCACTGAAATAAAAAATAAAATCAATTAGAAGATAATTTCCACAAGCTCATGCCATCCAATTCCCCACCTCCCTGCATTTAGGACCTGACACTCTACGTTCTTTCCTGTTAATATGAATGAATGTATGAATCATCTGTGCTTCTTGGTCAGGCCAGCCGTCCTTTGTCTAGCGAAGTCCAACCCTCTCTTCTACTCAGGGACATGATTTACTTATCATCTTCTTGCATCACCAAGTTTTCCCTATCCACTGCATTAGCAAAAAATGTATTGTTATGTCTCCCATCTTTAAAAGAATAATGATTGTCTTTTCTCCGCTTCCTCTTTCAGCTCCCACACCATTCATTTCTCTCCAAATGTTTACAGCATAACTCTTTGAAGGAATTGTCTATATATAACTTCTGCATTCTCATCTCCCTGGCCTCGAAATGATTGTGTGTCCATTTTGTGTTGTGAAGAATATTTCCATATGGTTTCATTTGTTTAAAACTTAGCTTTTTATATAGTTGGTCTTTCTAAAATCTTCAGAAAAATACATTCCACATGGTTCTGTATTTCATGAAATGCTAATTATTTTAAAATTTCCTCTAAATAATAAAAAGTGCTAACACTGGCCCAATGTGAATAGATTGTGCAAGGGTTTTTTTTTCTTTTTTAAATGATAAGTTAATTAAATATGCAGAGCTAGAGATTTTATTTTAAAAATGTGTGTATGTGATTTTACTCCCATCTCTTGGACTATAATTTTGTAATAGGGAATTGTTCTTCGGTTTGGGGTTCTGATTTCTCTTCTAGAGGAAGTTTCATTCAGTTTTCTCTCTCCCTGTATTTATGTGCTTGTGTGTGTATGATGCGTGTGAAGACAGGACCACACACAAGCACTAAATCACTGTCAAGGATTCTTGGTGGGTTTAATATCTGACTACAAAGCAAGATGCCGGCGCCTGAGTAAACTTTTCAACAAATGCAGCTGAGAGGATAATGTCCCCTGGGTCTGAGCAGGGTGCTCAAATTTCCAAGATTTCCCCAAACCTGCTCCGCTGGGAGTCCCAGGAAACATCACGTGCAGCTTCCTGTCCGGGTATCCTTACAGCGCCTGGAGGTGACCACTTTTTGAATGGGCATCCAGCCTCATGCACATAACGAAATATTTTAATGTTAAGAGAAAATGTTAACATGCTTAGAAGAGATCAACGTCACCGATGCCCTCATGATTTAGCAGTTTCATACTCAAGGGTGAAACTAGTCCGCATCCTCAGATACTGTGTCCAGTAAGACAAGACCACAAGTACACGGGCCCCGCTCGCCTGTCCGCGGTGGCCGTACGTGTGCCCGTCCCGAGTGCGCGAGGAGCCCTCGGTGAGCACACCAGGGAGCACAGCAGGAGCTAGCTGGTAGGGGAAGAGCCCAGCTGCTGCTGCTGGGAGGCTGGGCCGGTGGCGGCGGCCGGAGACAAGGAACCTGATGGCACCGACCTTCCCGCTCCCCTCTGTCGTCTCCTCCCTTCAGCCCGGGGTGCCTCCAGCATCCCAACCCCTGCGGCAAAGCCAACTCTGATTTAAAAAAAAAAAAAAGGCAGAAAGAAAAAAGCCCTCCACCCCACCCCCGCCCTCGCCCTCGCAGGCCCAGCAGCCCGGGTGGAGCGCGCCGCCGGAGCCGCGGGAGGTGAGGGGCCGCGTCCCCGCTGTGGGTGCGCGCCCCGCCCGCCGCCGCCGCCGCCGCCGCCGCCGCCGCCGCCGCCGCCGCCGCCGCCGCCGCCGCCGCCGCCGCCGCCGCCGCCGCCGCCGCCGCCGCCGCCGCCGCACCATGACCGCTCTGAGCGCCGGGGTTACAGGTTGGTCACGGCCGCCGGAGGCCCGGGGGGGCGCGCCGGTCGCTCTGGTCCCGGCCGGGCCCAGGCGGGCCGGGGGCGGGGGGCGAGGGCCGGGCGCGGAGAGCGGAGCGAGCGCCCCCCAGGCTGCGCGGGGAACGGGCGCGGGCGGCCAAGAAGCGCTCCCCTGCCCCCGCCGCGGGGTGCGCCTTCCCCGGCCTCGGATGCGCGCTGGATGCCCCGGGCCGCCAGACCTCGGTCTGCCCCGCCGGCACCCGGGGGCCAGGTGCCTGGGGGTGAGGTGGACGCGCAGCGCTCCCCGGGGCCATCGCGCAGGTGTGAGGGCCGCCTGCCTCGGCAGGTTTCCGGGCCGGCCTTGCCCACCCCGCCGCCAGGCTCCTGGGCGTCGCTCTGCGCTTCACATCCGTCCTTTTATGAATTGGCCTGTTTGAGTGGCTGTCATTAGGGTGGCCACACGGCGAGCAAAGCAGGGTCCTGCCAGAGCCACACCGTTTTGTCATTGAGCCCTTAAGAGACCGGTGTGGGTCTCCTGGCTGGAAACTCAAGGCGGGCCCAGAGCCCTGAGCAGGGCTGTGTCTCTCAGACTCAGATTTTCCTCTTTCAGGGCAGCGTGATAACTCTAAACGCAGGTCCTGATAAATGCTTGAAATATCATAGGGTAAATCTTTCAATTTTAGGCATAATTGTTCAGGGAATATCCGATCAAGGATGCGTGTTCAGACACACTCAGGTTCAGGCCTCGGAAGGATGTGTGTTTAATCTCATGTTTGTACAGTCATCAGCTAGGCCTGGATTGCCGTCGCGGTGAGAGTTTGTGTACGAGGAGGTCCGGGTTGGTGAAGACCTTTAATAGGGATCAGAAAGTAACAGGTGGCTATTTTTTTAAAAAAATTATGATTCATATTTTCATAGCTACAACTGTGACTTGAAATTAAATAGGAGAGGAGAGGTTGGCCTATGGCAGTTATCCGCAAGGCAGATATAGAGCAGGAATGGTGTTTTTTTTTTTTTAACATTCAAAGATTAAGTTTCAACAGTTCTAAATAAAAATCATGACTTCTCAGTCCTCTGCAACAACAGCAAAAATGTATTTCCTAATCGGTGGGCTTTCGTTCTGTGGGCCTTTGATGTTGGATTTTCCATTCATCTCTAGTATATTTGATCTGGCTGTTGCTAAAACCAGAGTGAAGGAAAAGTCAAGTTTAAGAGAAAAATGAAAAAGTGAACAGACTGGTTGGGCCCACTTGGAGTTCATAGAAGATGTGACATTTTGGCAGAGTAGATGGTAAGCATACTAGGAGCTCTGCAAAAGTTGAAGACAAGCCGTGTGAAATGGTGGTAAACTTTAGCTATGACATAGTCAAAAGAGGAAAAATATTACACTTGTAAAAGAAAAAATATCGACTTGAAATAGTAGCATTTGCTTGCGGTTTAGAGAATTGAAGTTTTGGGTACCATTTTTTTCTTCTTCTTTGGGTATGGCATTTCTTTGAAATGAGTTCCATTTGCTTCTGTTCTCTTTCTTGCATCCATTGTGAGTGTGTATATGTGTGTGTACACTTGGGCAGGCATGTACATATTTGTTTCATCCTTAATGATGCTGTGATAATTTTAGAATTTTCATAGCTATGTGAATATATCCCAGGGGAAGAGTCACAAGTTTGTGAAGAAAAAAGAAAAACACATCTCCTCATAACATTGTATCCCAATGTAAACCAGGCGCTGGGCTAGGAGCTGGAGGTTCAATGAGGAAAAGAGATAGACCAGGACTTATGAATCTGTCAGGAAAGACAAATATGCAATCAAGTGGAGAGACAATGAGATAGCCTATTTTCTAGTTTTGATTTGGAAACTATGACCTTCAGTCTAAAGAAATTATAAATTGCCCCCCCCAGTATCAACATTTTGGAGGTTGTCATGTTATATGATTCTTACCTGTCTCAAGGACTTGTGCAAGAAGTTTTTACACCTTCAAAACTCGTTGTGCACAAACTTTTAACATTTTAAAATTAATCCTTTCAATTTAAAAATAATTAGATATGAAAGAAATGACAGAAATGATTGTGAAAAGAGAATAAACAACCATAGTCCCGATAACCTAATACAAAAGATTGTACTATCTGTGTATTTTTAAGACTCTATGACTTTTGTGTAGCTGTGGTCATGTGTTGTACATTTTTTTATGCTGTTTTTTCCATTTATTATTTGTCATAAGTATTTTTCATGTTTCTATACAGTTTTCTTCCTTAAAAAATTATAAATATAAGACTATGCCCTATGAATATAGGCTCACTTAACATGGCTATAACTCTATCATGGGATATTTGCTGTTTCCAGCTTTTCATCATCATAAATAATGTCCTGATAGATAGTTTGAGTATAGGGATTTATTTCTATTGGAAGTTATTATTTTTCATGATAAATTCCAAACAGTGATATTCCTGGAAAAAATGGATTATCTAAATTTTTAAGTAGAAATATATATAAATTTATGGAAATATATATAATATATATTATAGGTTACAGATATGTACATAGCTCCAAGTTGGCTTTCTAAAGGTTATAATTCTGAATAAGATGATTTATATGCTTTCTGAGGTAAATCTGCCTTTTTAGTATTTGTGGACCATCTTCCCTCTTTTACAGGAATAATAGAAGATAAAATATCTTGGATTTATGACCTTTGCACTGTATAAAGACTTGACTTTTAACAAATTCATCTGAAATCCAGCTGATAAAATATACCTCTTAGAGTAAAATCAAAGTAGGAATGCTATAAAAGTTGTAAAGCTGAATAAAAAGGTCTTTTAGGAGAAAGTGATTTTTGAGCTCAGGTGTCTAATTCTGCTTTTTGCTTTCCTACTCAGACTTCAAATAAATGATCAAAGGAACTTATATAGTGAGAAATCTGTGCCCTAAAGGTACAGAGAGAAGAAGACCGTTTGTTCCTAGGCTGTCAACGCTAAGGCATTTCTTGTAGATTCAGTACTGATGGAACTGGGCTCATGAAACTGATGGGTGAAACTAAGGTTCAGGTCACAATTCGCTTTCTCAGAGATTTGTACAAAAAATAAGTAACAGAGCTTCTGCAGAAGCCCTTAATGTGAAGGGGTGAAGGTTAAAAGTGGAGCATTCTGTTGGTAAGATGGAATTCATTGACTTCTGAGGGAGTTTCTCCATGAGACCCCAGGGCAAGGACAGCCACACCAAACAGAATGTGTTCAGATGATAGGGACTGACCCTATGAGTCCAGAGGTTGGGGCAGGAGATGGGGTTCCGGGGAGGGAGTCCGGGAGAATTAGAAGTCAGAACACTGCAGCCAAGGGAATCATTTATGCAGAGATCAAGAGTGAGACTTATCTCCAGTTATGTAAAGGAAGGAGATGAAAAGAGGACTTTGTTTGGGGCAAGGATGCTGTATGTGGAAGACAGCCAACACAGACACACAAATCAGTGCTCTTCCTGATGGGGAGAACAGAGCAAATGGAACACAGGCCTTGTTCTAAGGGAAATGTAATAATTATTTTGTTTTAGATGGAAAAATATTCAGATGAAGATGGGTTATCATGGACAGGAAAAATTAATTAAAAGTAGCCCACATGTAGATCTAGCCTGGTGAACACTTTGAATTTGAAAAATAAAAAAAGGAAAATATTCCATCAGTATTTTTATCAAGTTGAAAAAAACTATTCACAAGGGAAAATTTAGACAAGCTTCATTCTCCTCCTCCAAAATTAAAGAATCAGTAAAATAATACACTGAAAATGTGTAATTCTGAAAAATAGCAGAAGACTGTTCTCTTACGATACTAGTATGGCTCAAAATGAAATATAAAAAAGATGAAGAAATACATATTAGGCGCCTGCTACCAAAAGAAATAAAAGGTGAGGTAGAAGTATGTAAAAACAGAATAGTTCAAAAAAGAATTAAATGAGAAAAAAAGCACCTTATAATAATAAAAGTTGCTATCTTTAATAAAGTTATAATTACAAGCTTTCTATATATAATACATATACTAATTATCCTAGCATTATAGTGTAGATAGCCAAAAGTATTCTTGTGTGTATTCATTTTGGGCAACATGGTCCTTAGATGTAGTATTTCCTCAAAAGGTCTATGACCTACGATGGGATAAGGAAGCAGCATTTCAGCTTAGGAAGTAAAGAAAACAACAGAAAAGAACTAGAGAGGTGAAGAAAGAGGAGAATGTTTAAAAACATGAATGAATTCATGATGAAATAGAAAAGCTTTAGATCTGATAGAAAAAAAATAAAGCCCAGCATTCCAGTCTTTAAGGCCTATTAATGTATAGCTATCTATAGGAGGCATCAGTGTGTCAAGAACTAAGAATGAGGTCGGGCTTCCCTGGTGGCGCAGTGGTTGAGAGTCTGCAGGCCGATGCAGGGGACGTGGGTTCGTGCCCCGGTCCGGGAAGATCCCACATGCCGCGGAGCGGCTGGGCCTGTGAGCCATGGCCGCTGAGCCTGCACATCCGGAGCCTGTGCTCCGCAACGGGAGAGGCCACAACAGTGAGAGGCCCGCGTACCGCCAAAAAAAAAAAACAAAGAATGGGGGCCAATGAAGGAAGGTGTTGGAGAAACTGGGCATGAAATTCTAAGGATGGGTAACTGACCTCAGACTACAAGAATGGAAAAGGAGAGGTGGATGGTGATTTATCAATAGAACAAATGCTAACAGAACTTGGTGGCTGAACCAACAGAATGAAAGGGAGGGGTGGGTGAGGAATGAATCCAGGACCTCAAGCTTGGGTGATTGTGGGCATTTTTGCACCTATTTGTAATGCCTAGGTAGAACAGCTAATCACTTATCTTTCAGTTAACTGTATCTGCAGGTTAAATCCTTTGCTTCTTTATTTCTTTATTAGTTCTTTATTGTTATTATGAAATTCGCAGGAGATCAGCTTCACGTATCATGTTTGGAGTAGAGGAAGGATTTTTTTTTTAATTACTTATTATTTCTGAAAAGTACAAATTATGGAGGCCTGTGTCACACAAGATACAAATTTGTATCAGACAAGATATGTCAGTGATGGCTTAAAATACTATTGAGTATATGTTATAAAATTTGCCTGGGGTAAAAAAAAAAAAAGGTAATTCACGTATGGAAACTTCCTTGGCTATTCCTCCCAGGAGCTAAAGCTCAGAGAATAAGATAAATATTGTAAATAAGGAACTTAAATTTTCAGAACTAGAGCTTGTTGGATTAGTCTTTCTATTTCTCTCAATTCCATATGTCAATACTTTGTGGAGAAAAGAAATTTTAAACTCTGGGGAGCCTCAAAACAATTTTCTACTTTTTATTAAGTAAAAATTGAAAGCAATGTTAAAAGCTAGTTCGTTCAACTAGACAAATTGTTTTTGCTTTGTTCCTTTCAAGAAATGAATAGCCATATTCTAGACTAGAAAATTATAGTAGAAAAGTCAAGGAAAAACCAAATTTCTTAGTTATCTTCTCATAAGACAAAAATGTATTCTTGTATATCAAATATATTCAAATATATTTCAAATATATTTAAATATATCAAATATATTTTTGTGGAAAATTCTGAAGTTCTCTGAGGAAAACTTAGAATATACTTTATATACATTCAGTTATAGATCAAAACTTTTGTCTCAGATTTCTATTTTACCTTTATTGTTTATACCAGTCTCTCTTATTTTTTTCCCCAATAACCAGTCTTGACTATCACCTATGATTTCTGTAGTGTCAAAATGCTCTTCTGAGCATCTAGACCAGTGGTTCCATCACTATTGGGACCAGCACTGGGAGAGTGTGTTAAGAATCACCTGGGGAGTATTTTTTAAAAACACCATTTCCCATACTTTACCCTACAAGGTTCTGTTTTAGTATGTCTGAGGTGAAAGATGCCCATGGTTGAGGGTGTTTACAAACCTCCCTAATGATTCAGATGTTAACCATCTTTGGAAACTACTATTTTAAAACATTCACCATTGTCCAAATTTTGTGAATTCATATTACAAAATTAAACAACCACACACATACATAAATACATAGCTCCTTTTCATTTTCCATACTATTTAACTACTGTATGGAAAAGTTTTGAAAACCACCGTTTTAAGCATCCATCTTCTTTGTCCAACCATTGCAAATTCATTACGAGGTTAATTGACTACAATAAAAAGAGATAATCTCCTTTTCTGATCTTTCATAATATTTAAATGATAGTAGCAGTTTCTTAAAATAATATGCCCGTCATTGGACTATTGGATGATGAAAACCCATGAAACTTCTGCCACGACCTGGAGGAAACTGGACCTTTCTAAAAAAATTATACCATCAGCCTGTGGTGATTTTTAACTCTGATACTCTTTTCGTAAAACTTTCTTACACCTACCTTGTACCCAAAATAACTCACAAAATTAAAAATGCATATCCTTTCTAAACTTGGAGAGAAAGGCTAGGGCTTGTTAAAAGGATTGAGTGAATTTTCTGAGTAGAGAGGTTGGAAAGAGGATGGTCAGCCTACATGTGTGAGCTGATTGCCTCATTTTGTAACCAATACAGTGATTTAGGAGACAAATACAACTTCTAACCCTCTCCTACTGATGGGCTGTTTTAGTTTGGCATGCAGGGTGCAGTAGTGTTGGGACATCATAGTCTATCCTGAATTCCTTTACCACATCTAGTGATTTTTAAAGGTCAAAGAAAATTCAATTTTCACAATTAAAAATGAAACAGAACTGAATCTTTGAGGAAGTAATGAGACTGTTTTGAAGTATTTGTAGAAAGAACTAGAAAAAAATATGCTGCTTTTCTTTGGGATTTAGGAAGTAGAGTCAGTATAAAAAGTGGGGAACCATTTTCTGTTTTTAATCAGTGTGTTGACAAAAGGAAACGAGAAAAGAAGAGCCGGCGGTTGGAGATGGCCCTTTGAAATGTTTAGCTTCCTCTGTTTGGTGGCCCATCTTGGGTGGCTCTTGCTATCCTGCTGAGACTGGACCACGCATGTAACACTGTTTTTGCAGGGCTGCATCCCGATTTAGCTAGGGCCAAGACGTAGATGAGAAAGCACCCAAACGGAAAGTGCATTTGGAGAGAGAGAGGCAGAGAGATACAGAAAGAGAGATTGCTGCTGTGATCTGGGGTCCAGTTTTAACGATGTTTTAGTTTGCCTGCTAAGTGATGTGCTCTGCTGTTGCTAAGGCAGACCTAGGACTCAGGCAGCTGCCTGCCTTTCCTCCAACCACTAGGAACCAATTAGAAGAAAAGATGCATCGCATTGGGCCAATTAAGTTTCAAGAGCAAAGGGTACTTTGGGAACAGGATGCACTTGCCCCGGGGCATTGCAATCTAGGTGCTGCCTTGCTCTAATTTAGTTTCACTACTCAGACTTGGGAGAGGCCAGAACTTGGAGACTCCCCATCTCTGTTTGCTGGGGAAAGAGAAAGTTCTATTCACAAAGCCCTGGAAAGGTCAGGTTGAAAGACAAGGACAACTGAATATCATGGGGGTAAAGGTCAGAAAGTGACCTTGGGTAAGGCACTCACCTTCTCTAAACTTCATTGTCATCTGTAAAAGAGGAATAACGGAGACACCTGCTTTATTGGGGTGTGGCGAGCAGTTGATGAGATAATCCACTCAAAGCTCTTAGCCTCACACATGATAAATCCTCAGCAAATGTCAGGTGTCATTTGTTTATGCTTAAAAACTGATGATTTTCATATTTTACTTGTCTTAAAGAAATTACAATGAAATTCATCACTGTTGCAAAACACTTGAATTGTACAAAAGGTCTTGAAGTTAAAAAGTAAGTCAAATTCTCTGCCCATTCTCTCCCTCCCTCCCCTACCTCTGTTCTCCCAACAAAATGGACTCCCTGGGTTCTAAACTTGCTTCCAGCTCATGTGGATCTGGGCAAGCTTGCCTCAGACTTTTAATCTGTACAATGGGGATAATACTAAAAACTACATCAAAGAGGTATTACAACCTTGGAATAGTGCCTGGCACAGAGCCAGCTTTTGATAAATGTTTGCTCTCATCTTTCAAGTGGAAAAAAAAAAAGAATGCATAATGCTTAAGCTTGATTCTCTTCTAAAATTAGGTACAGTAATTTACAGACCACCATGCTGCCCTGAGTTGATAAAATGCATAAAATTATGAGCAGCTTCAAGAGTGTGTTAAGAAATTTTATCATTGGAAGTCTCTTGGGAGGTAATCTTTTGCAAACTCCCAGGTGGAATAGAAGTCCTTTCTGCAAACTGCACGATGTGTGTGTAGTCATTCTCTCTGAGAATATCCGGAAAGAAGTGTACCATTTCTTGGGATGGCCAAACACATTATTATTAGAAACTTTTAGATTAAACGGTTCTTTTGTTGAATAAACAGTTGCCACTTGCTAACTTCTGATTGGTGGCTTCTGTTTAGTCTGGATTTTCCTTGCTAGAAGAACAAAGAACACTACAAAATAGAATCACAACCCTGACAGTGCCCTGAGCTTTGCATTTTGACTATGACAGAAGGACTTCTCTCAGTAAAGCTCTTCTTTCTGCCCTAATATAATCTCTGCAGAAAAACATACACTCTTTTACCCATGTATCATAAGTCAGATCTGTTTTCTATTTTTCATGTTCTCAGCACATTTGGTCAAGAATTTATGAGACTAAAACTAACTCTAAGAAAGGAAGAAATCTGTCATCCTTAGGAAGCTGTCTCTTTTACTGTCTCTTTACTACAGCTGTCTCTTTACTACATGATGTAAGATTATCAGATGGGAGTTAGTAAATGCTTCTTTATGTGTTTTTTTTCCCACAATTTAGACAAAAGATGATAAAAGCATAATAGACTATTTCTAGGATTCATCCTCAAGGAAAAAGGCTGGATGCATGCCTAATAACTTCAGCTATCTGAAAGTGACATTTAGATAGATTTGATAAAGCGTTTGATGATTTCCTACCAGAAAAAGAAAATCGACACATTTTTATCAATGTGTGGCTGGAATAACTATAATATGACTCATATAATACAAATGGATTCAGTTTTAAGAGAGGAGAATGTCTGTAGTATTTTCGCAAACAATAATCAATGCTAAGAGAGTTTAGAATTACAAGGTTGTATGATGAGAAAGTGTTGAGGGACTTCCCTAGTGGTGCAGTGGTTAAGCCTCTGAGTTCCCAATGCAGGGGGCCTGGGTTCGATCCCTGGTCAGGGAACTAGATCTTGCAACTCAGAGTTTGCGAGCCACAACTAAGACCCAGCGCAACCAAATAAATAAATAAATATTTTTAAAAAGATCACGCTTTAAAAAAGAAAAAATGTTGAAAAGTAGTTTTCTTTTTATTATCTATTTTATACTGTACTTAATTTTTAATTTAATAGTTCCGTGAATCACTTTGTCTTGGTTTATATCCTGGCTCATCTCTGTACCTAAATTTCTTGATCTGTGAAGTGGTTCTTGTAAGAATCGAATGACATGATATATGACATGCTTAGAACCAGGCCTGGCCCGGGATAAACCCTCAGTAAACATCTGTGTGGGAAGGAGTCTTTTACATGGAGGTCAGCTTAATTTGGGAGGAAATCAACTGATGGAAGTCACAGTGGATTCGTAGTATTTTCTGTGTGAATGAATGAATGGGAAACAGGATAAGGGGAGGTTGCCTGGGTTACGGGAAAGACCATCTCAGTGTGTTGGGAAGCTGATTCTAATATAAAATACAGGACATATTAGAAAGGGTGATGTCAGGAATTCCCTGGTGGTCCAGTGGTTACAATCTGTGCTTTCACTGCCGGGACCAGGTTCGATCCCTGGTTGGGGGACTAAGACATTGCAAGCTGCACAGCGTGGCCGGAAAAAAAAAAGGGGGTGATGTTTGTGACCATCCAGACCTGAGGTCCCATGGCCTGGAAAGGGCTCTAGTAACGGGGATAAAGGGAAAGGGACCTTGGACATACGTGGAGTGAGGAGGGAGGAAAGAAGTCACTAGTGAGAATCTGTGACGAGGGAGTCTGTGCATGTGTGGAGACCTGCCTGCGGGGACTAGGAAAGTTCAGGGCAGTAGGATCTGGGAATTGAGAGGAAGGGGTGAAGTAGAAGTATGTCAGACTGGTAGCACCTGTCCTGTTGATTTTCAAGTGATGATGGTGTTGGCATGGCTACAGTTGAGGGAGAAGCCACGTAGGTACATGACTCAGTAATAGAAGCTGCTGGCCATCGACAGACAGTGATGGAAACTGTGGGAACAGATGCTCATTTGAGGGGTTAAGTACAGAGGACAGGCACACAGGACAGCAGGTAAAGGACATGCTAGAAACCATAATGTAGAAGATGGAAGATTCAAAAGACGAATGCAAACCCAAGAGAGTTCCAAGGAGAAGAAAAGACCAACGGGGTTGCAAGTACCTCGCAGCTAAAGAAAAATAAATATATTTTCTTTTGGTCCAGAGAGAGCTGGGGTGACCTGAGGAAGTAAAATATTGCTGTCACGGACTACAAAACTGGATTTTAACCATTTAAAAGAGAGCCATGAACCAAAGTGTCTTTTCTCCCTGAGTTGCCACTAGCTGTTTCCAAGTAAAAGATTCAACAATGAACATATTATAACTGTGCAGCCTCCACCCACTGTTGAACTATTTAAATACCAGCTACTTTTAATAAGTATGAAAAAGCAACTGGAAACCCCGCTTGCCAAACTTAGTGCACTGCCTTATGAAGGACGCTTCTGTAAACAGAGAAAAAAAACATCGTGTTATAAGTACATGATAATGATAAGGCTAAGATACACAGAAGCAATTTCCCATCAAAATAATAAGCGTACCTAGGATACTTAAATATTCCTCCTGGTCTTTATCCGGGGAATAATAGGTTTGCTGTACTCAGTTATATTGATTCAACATGAATGAATGTGTATGACAATATTTCTGTATATAAAAGAAAATTATTACAATTAATTGCCTCAAATTAATTTTGGATTCTTCATATATTTGTAACTTGAACTTATTTAATATTATTAAATCAGTTATAGGTTCAGTGATTCAGGAGCTAGTTGTTGATAAATACATATTTGTTGAGTTTTAATATATTTGTGGATCAACCAGGTTTTCCTGGGCACTGTTTGATTCGGTGACAGTTTTGTATTAGGTAAATTTTGAAAGTGGATGATAACTAACGTCATTCATTGTAGTTGCACTGTTTTGGTGGCTCAAATATAGCCATCGTGGAGATTTAAAAAAAAAATCAATTCTGGATGTCTACTTCTCTAAGATAACAAATCCATAATCAAAAATCGGTTTTGCTCCAGATGGAATATTAGTAATACAAGGTGCATGGAATTCATATGTGAAGATTTCACATTTATACATCAAAATTTTTTGAGACCTTAACTTATGGCCAGATCACAGAGCAGTTAAATGGCCATTCATAAGCTTCCACTGGCTCAGTGGAAAGGTATTATGGCCAGTAGCTAGGCTTATACATTTTTCTTGTATCATCTTTGAACTACATTGTAAAACCTCTCTTTATTTCCTCCTTTGCCTTGTGTAATCTTGAAGGATTTCTAAAAGATTCTGTATCCAGTTTTTGGGTACATAGGAGACTGTCATTCAAGAAGCATCCCAAATTGAGGCCACCAGATGTTCCCCCGCTCCACAGTAAATCCAAGAACAAGCATAATTTAAATATTCTGCATATATTTACATATCAATGTCAAGAGTCCCTAACTCCAATTATGTAAAATAAAATTAATTAGTGCAGCCTGCTGCAAAACCCATATTCAAATCCAATATTCAGGGCAAGGCAGCCTGGAAATACCTAGCACATCTTAAAGGCAATTAGCTTGATTTCTTCTGGGAATAAAAGGGCCAGGCAGATGCACCTACCTTGGTGCATCAAGGAGAACAGACATAGAGGTAGGCGCTCGAACACGGGGAATCGGATCAAAGGCGATTGGTCCTGAGCTTCTGTGTTCTCTTTCCCAGTGAATGTTGCACACACGTACACAATCTGCAAACACATTCTTGTTCTTCTCCTGTTCCCGCGAGGATTGAGTGGCACTCGCTGACCTCGGTTAGGTTTCTTTCTCCAGCCCCAAGGAGCAGCAGAGGGCAGAGCCAGCGCACCTTCCTGGTGATAGAACTACTGCATTTTCCTGACTCGGTGTCGCCATGGCTGTGTGCTGCCTGGAGGACCTTTACCCTCCCTCACCTGCCTTTAGAAATTCTCCTAATCATTCCTCAGCACCAGTTTGGTCTACTACGAACACCTTAGACTTTGTAGTCAGAGCTTCTTTTAAAACCTCAAGTTTGCTTTGGTGACCTTGGTTGCTGCCTCGAGACTGGACTTCCTCATGCTTGCATAAAAAGGCAAGATGTTTCCTTTCTTCCACCAGTTGTAAAAATTAAATATCATTGCTAAGTGCCCAAAACATAGTTCATATCCAGAAAATGTTAGCTCCTCTCCTTCCTTTAAGACTCAAGCCAGGGACTTCCCTGGTGGCGCAGTGATTAAGACCCCGAGCTCCCAATGCAGGGGGCCTGGGTTTGATCCCTGGTCAGGTAACTAGATCCCACATGCATGCTGCAACTAAGGAGCCTGTGAGCCGCAACTAAGATCTGGCACAACCAAATAAATAAATATTTAAAAAAACAAAAGGATTCAATGCAGGTGTTAATCAAAGGAGAAGTCTCTGTGGGTGCAGGGGTGATCAGGCACTGCCTGCCTTTACAGTATCTCCTCCCACATTTTTGCACTTATATTTGCTACTTGTGTCCTGAGGGCCCAACGTGTAGCTGCTGGATTGTGGCTGGTGGTAGCGATGGCTAAAGGGAGGTGACATGTATAGCAAGATGGGGATGACTCAGAATTGTGAAAATCTAAGTGGAAAGCAGGCATTTCATCATACCCCTCTTCAGTATGCTTTGGGTTTACTTCAGGGTTGGTAGAAGAATTGATATAGTTACAAAATTCATAAAAGAAAAAACCGCTTTATTTAGAGTAGACTCTGCCCCATTCTCTCTGGCTCCCATCCACCATGGCAAGGACAAAATTGGGAGGTCAACCTGGGTCTATCCTATTGTTGGCAATAAATGTCTGTGAGTGTCACATTAAATTAACCCCAGGGGAAAATTCTGAGAAGGATCTGAGTAGTTTATCTGGATTGGTCAGCTGTGCTCTGGCACAGACCACCTTTAAGTGGAGACAGCTCTAGGTATATGAACATAGACCTCCAAAAATTCCCTATTAATATGTGAATCCTAAGAGGCAAAGCTATTTTACCCCAGTTAATCTAGACCCCAGGGGTCTCTAAAGTAGCACACAAAATGTTTTATGACGTGCACAAGACGATCTGTTGGGTTGAGAGAAAAAAATTGAAGTTTTTTTATTAACTTTTATCTCATCCTTTAAAAATTTCTAGCTGCATGTATTGATTATATACAGTACAATAGAACATGGGTGTAATTAACAAATGCCTAGGCACACATGGGGGACTCTGTTTTTGTGATTAACGTAAGGATGGGTTAGGGCACTAACACACTCTCCATTTCCTCTTCCAGACTGTGGTTTTGAACTTGCTCCCCAGAGCTAACTTCAGCATGCTCAAAAGGAAGCAGAGCTCCAGGGTGGAGGCCCAGCCGGTCACTGACTTTGGTCCTGATGAATCTCTGTCGGACAATGCAGACATACTCTGGATTAACAAGCCAGTAAGTTTCTTTTTGGAAGTGTGGAGAGGCCCACGCTGATATAAAGGAAATTTGATTCATTTCATTCAAAACTCATGTAGCTTTGGCTTTGAAATGTCTGAACTGCAGTAGAACGTGGATGAGTCTCGGAGTCTGGAGGTTGAGAACAATCCCGATGAAATAATGAGGTGCCGCTGTGAGTTATTCACAGAGGAAGGCATGAGAGGTGGTCTGGCTCCCCCTTCTCCCTTCAGAGCCACGAAATGTAGAGTTAATACCACTTCTCAGATTGACCCAAAGCTGGAGACCGAGATGAGGAACCTGTTCGACCAGACTTCCTTTACTTACCTTCTCATGATGCAGGGACCTGAGGAGACAATCAGATGTTTGGAATTAAAGGTCTCCTTCTGAGTTGCACGGAAAGGTTAATGAGATAGTGGATAGTGTCTCTGAAGAATTTTGTCACCTCTCTGTCTAATTAAGCTAATGGGAACTTGAGGGGAAGCCTGGCTACACCAAGTGTCATTGTACACGAGACAGTCTAGCAGCCAGAGCTGGGGCGGAAGGCATAGTCACAGGGCTGGAAAGTTCAGCTCTAGGATCCTGAGTGGTATAAACTCCTTTCTCAAACCAGCAACAGGGGCTGAATTCAGGAAATGAACTGCTACTCTCGCAGTGCTTGCCTTTCCCTTGACCTTGACCATGATAAAGATGATCGGCCTTAGTCCCCCTGTCCTTTCCCGTCTAATCTGTCCTCAAGACTGCTTCTTGCCTGCTCACATTTCTTTCCACATTTCCGTGTCTGTTTCCGTCACCCTTCTGCTTTACGATCATTGAAACATCCCTTTTACCTACAGTGCAAATCAAAATGTGTTAGTATCACATGCAAAGCCCTTTATATTGTGGTTCTAACTTGTTCAGCAACTGCCCTTTCCTGCATCTACATACACTCTGTTCACTTGTCGGTGGCTTCCTGCTCCTCTGAGATGTTCGGCCAGTTCACATTGTTTCCTTTGCCTGGAGACCCTTTCCCAGCAGCTCAGATGAGTCACATCACCCTCACCCATGAAGGCTCAGATGTGACCCCTGCCCCCATCCACTCTGAGTTTCCTCCTTTGACCCTTCCCCACCACGGATGGAATGAACCTCTTCTCTTTCCACTTATCCTACTTTATATGTAAGTAGAAATGATATTGTATATAAATATCTATGTTATGCACATCAGACTGAAAGTAGTGATGAGTCAAAACTGTGTTGTTTCCATTTGTGTGTCCTCAGAGCCCAGCATAATTTCTGACACATAGTAGGTCTTCCATTCATGTTTAGAGACTTTGAACAGAATAGACAATAAAGCAGTCGCTAACTTTTTCTTAGTATCCACCACATACAGAGCTTTCTGAGAACTTCTGAAGCAGGTAGTTTTATAGATGTAGGCGTGTAAACACTAGAATGATTAATGCTTAATGAGAATTCATTCTTCAAATTCACTACAGTTTTGTTGTGGGAGAACCCATCTTTTGAAACTCTTGGGTAATTAGATCCTTTGTGTTGGAGGCCCAGATGGGGCTAAATTTACACACTGATGTTTATTGAAGCGCTTCCTAATTGCCATGAAAAGTACATCAACTTTTAAAGTTAATCATCAGTGACTTATATGGTATGGAATTAGCAGCATTATGTCTTCATGCAAATATTACAACTGTCATTAATATTATAACCCACTCACCAGCCTACAAGTGTCTGAGTCTCCTCAAAGTTCTGACAAGTTTTCTGTTTCTCATTGTGGGTGCTTGCTAGCTTGTGTAGCTGCAGAACCATCTACTATGAAACTAAAACATCTTCTTTCAGGGGGAGTATATTAAAGGATTAATGTGACTGCATATATATACAGGACAGTCAATAAATAACACATTGAGATTATGTTTAGGAATTGTGTACTAACTGATTAGCTAGTAATATAAATTGTGTAGGTTTAGCATGCAGATGCGTTAATATTTTTTTATCCTAGGTATTAGTTTTCATAATAAGATGTTATACATGAGTAATTTTATGTCCTACACATATACAGATATATACACACACGTTTATCTTTTTAATTCCTACTTCTTTAGGTTGGGGTTAAGGAAAGTCTTCAAACAGCACGTGCACTACCAGAATTGCACACAAACTTATTTTTTGGCATTTTAGGAGAGATATCTGGGCTAAATTTTTATAAAATATGTTCTCCAAAGTAAAGAGGAAAGTCCATTTATTATTAAGCTTTGAAAATATAGGATGAGAGCAGATTTTAAAATATATTTTTATACAAGGGTGTTTCATATAAGATAAAATAGAAAGAAAACCCTTCTTATGGAATATGTATCAATTTATTTTAAGAAGCATTTGAGGTCTACTAGGATAGGCCACTGTGCTAGATTCCAGGGAAGTTACAATAAATATGGTCCCCGTTTCTAGGTGCTCATAGTACATAAAAAACTATGAAAGTAGGGGCTTCCCGGGTGGCGCAGTGGTTGAGAGTCCACCTGCCAATGTAGGGGACACGGGTTCGTGCCCCGGTCCGGGAAGATCCCACATGCCGCGGAGCGGCTGGGCCCATGAGCCATGGCTGCTGAGCCTGCGTGTCCGGAGCCTGTGCTCTGCAACGGGAGAGGCCACAACAGTGAGGGGCCCGCGTACCGCAAAAAAAAAAAAAAACTATGAAAGTAATAGCATATCACTTTTCTATCAATACATATATTGATTGAATCAGAATCTCCCTATATTATGGCCTTATGCCGTGGTAAGTATCAGAGCCATTGGGGTAGCCTGACCTGGTTCACATCGAAGCTTTGGCTTTTATTAATGCAGGACCACAGACAAGCCCCTTAACCTTCCTGAGTCTTAGTGTTTTCATGTGGAAATTAGGCTGCTTTGAGAATTAAACGATGTAAAATACGTGAAAATATTTAGCACGTTGCAAGTATTTAACGTGTTAGTTTCCTTCTTCCTTTTCTCCCTACTGGTGAAATATTTCCATCTCGTTATTACGTTTTCCAAATAGCATGGTTCATAACACAAGTTTAGGATATTTCGTGGCATCAAGATAGTAACTCTGGACCATCTCTGCAGTGGGTTCATTCTCTGCTGCGCATCTGTGCCATCATCAGCGTCATTTCTGTCTGCATGAACACGCCCATGACCTTCGAACACTACCCTCCTCTGCAGTACGTGACGTTCACCCTGGACACTCTGTTGATGTTTCTGTACACGGCAGAGATGATAGCAAAAATGCACATCCGGGGGATTGTCAAGGTGAGTGTTTCCGTGTTATTTAAGCTGAAAACCAAAGTGCATTGAGAATCTAAATCAGTTTAATGCTTTCACATTAATTTCAGTCAAACAAAACGTCTCTTTATTTTATCGATATTGAAGTCTTTTTAAAAAGGGTATAACTCCAGATGTTGGTGAAAATATAATACATTAAGAATAATTAAAAAGTGAAGTCAATTGTATAAGGCACAAAGTCTTGGAATATCTGAGAAGGAGCTAGATGGCCCCACTGCTGACTTCGTGAAGGCCGGAGGAGGGTCTTGCATGCCACCTAGCCCAAGGAGGCACCTGTTGGTTCATGGAATGCAGAATAAACGTCATGTGATAAATTTGCAGTGCGAAGGTAATCAGCAGGATGTCATTCACCTGAGGCATTCTGAACATATTAAGAGGGAAAAAGAAAGGACTTGAAATGGAAAGGAATTCCAGGACTGTAACACAAGGAATGTGTAACATGAAATTGGCACCATTGGGAGACAATAAATAAATAAATAAAAGAAAAAGAAAAGGAAGAAAATTTCTGTCCTGGGATATCTCTTTCTTCTGTAACCCTAACCTTCACAGAGGGTTTTTATTTATTTATATTTTAACCTTCATTAAAAATATGTAGATGATGCTGTCTCTAAAGTATTTCAAATTGTACTATTTAGAGAGACAGTGGTATAATGAAACAGCAGATTGGGTGTTAGGGTCTGACAAATGACAGATTTGACTCAAATCCTAGCCTTTTCTTTTACTGGCTGTATCAGCATCTCAAGTGAGGTAATTTTGATGAAGAAGGGCCTTATTTTGTATAAGGGTTTCAAGACTTTAACAAGATGATGCTTAAGATACAGTTATTGGGTCAAATTTTTTGCTTCTCTTTACAATAATTCATTGTGTGCTATCTTTAAAAAGGGAGTTCACAGTCAATGCACTACTTTTTTCACTTTTAACTTTTTAAAAACTTTTTATTATGGAACTTTAAAAATTTACAGGAAAGTAGAGATTATAGTTGTAATGGATCCTGTAACTCAGCATCAACAGTTATCAGTATTTTCCCAGTTCTATTTCATCTTAAAGCAAATCTGAGAAATCAGATTATTTCAGAAACAACTTCTTATGCATCGCTGACTGACAAAATCTTTTTTTTTACATATTGCATCTAGCACAATTAACAATAATTCCTTAATGTAGGCTAATACCCCATCCGTATTCATAATTCCCCAGGTGTCTAAAATATTTTCTTTTACAGTTAGCTTCTTTGAATTAGGACTCAAAGAAGCTATACAAAGTGTATTTGTTATATTTTAAAATCTCATTTAAGTCTCTTTAAATCCTTTAGGTCTCAGCCCCACATGCCCCGCAAAAAAATTTTCCATGTCATTGATCCATTGGGAAAGTGAGTCTTTTGTCTTGCAGAATGTTCTACAGTCTAGGTTTGGATAATTGCTTCCTGGTGGCTCTATTTAATAGTTTCTGTTTACTCCATATTCCCTGAACCTTTTTGACTGTTGACCAGTGATGTACACAGGTGTCTCTTTCACAAAACAGGTTGTCAAACTTTTGGATATTTGCCAATCTGTTGGGTGGCAAATGGTAACTCGGTGTGGTTTTAATTTGCATTTCCATTTGACGGGTGAGGTTGAACCTGATTCTATGTATATAAAGGCCATTTTCAAGTTGTCATTATTTTTCACTCAAATTTTGGGCACTTTTTGTGTGTTAGGAGTATTAGCCCTTTATGATGTAAGTTGCAGTTATTTTTCCCCATTTGTCATTGTCTTTGGCTCTGCCTGTGGTTATTGGTACCACACACACTTCTTCCTGTCCCAGATCATGGGCAATCTTTCCATTCTATCAAGTCTGCTCCTGCACCTTAAAGGACTGTTTTATAGTTTTCCTCATGTAGATTTTGCACGTTTTTTGTTATATTTATGCTCTGATATTTTTTTTTTTTGCTCTTGGCGTGGGGGTCTTATCTTTTATTATGTATTCTTACTTACTGTTGTTCTTTTAAATGAAGGCTGTTGATTTCTGTTTGTTAATATTATATCCTGCCACTTTACTAAATTTACTAAATTCGTGTATTGTTTATAGTAGTTTTTCCATTCATTCTTTGGTTATTTCCATATCATCATATCGTATACAAATAAAGACAGGTTTGCCTTTTTCTTTCCAATTCTTATGCCTCTAATTGCTGCCACTTATTTAATTGGGCCAGCTAATAATACCTACAAAATTTTAAATAGTTTTAGAGACAGTGTGCATCTCTGCTTAGCTCCTGTCTTTATTTAGAACACCTCTAATGTTTCCTAATTAATCTGAAGGATTTGCATTTTAAGTATGCATATTTTATTAAGTTAAGGGAATAAACATTAATTCCAACTTTCAAGAGTTGTATCTTGAATAGCTTTTAAATTTTGTTGAATGATGATTTTTCTCCTTAGCTCTTGTAATAGCGTGGATTTCCTAATAATTGAACTATCCTTACATTCCCAGAAAAAACTCAGCTGGGTCACGACATAGTTTTGTTCTGTTTTAATCAGTTATTTCATTATATTTTATTATTTTCCTTGTTTTGTCTAATCTTTGTCAGGTTTTGATGTTAGATTTTCTCTGTGTATGTGTGTGTGTGCACTTATATGCTCTAAAATAATCTGAGTAACCTTGAAATTATTTTAACTTCGAAAGTTTGTTAGAAATCCCCTGTGAAACCATCTGATTCTAGTGCCTTTTTGGTAGGACTCCCTCTTCTTTCTGTTTCTCCTAGGGAAATTGGTCTGTTTAGACTTGCTTGGTCTGTTGGGGGTCTGTTTGATGAAGTAAATTTTCTTATGAAATTATCCACTATTTAGTTTGTTTAATTTACTAACAGTGTATGTTTATTATGCACTGATTTCCAGCTAAAATATCTGTACAGCTCTTTGCCAAACAATGTGAAAACTTATTAAGAAAAGTGTAACCTGGTGCTTAAAATAGAACACGATGCATACATATACTTTATTTGGGTTGGTAGACTCAAGTCCACGTCCCCGGAAAGGCTAATGGGAAGAGAGGGAAGAGGAGGTAGTGATACACTTAATGCTTATCAATTGTTAAGTATTTAGATAAACATTGCCAGCACAAGATTTAGCCCCCAAGAACAGCAGAGCTGCATGCACATCTTACCTCCTTGCAGGATTCACGGACAACTTCAATGTTTCCACTGGCACGTGTACAGATTCGCTATAGTGGTTCTTCTAGTTACATAGTGATTTGGGAGCAAGTACTTTAGCAAATGTAAATAGCAAAGATTTGTGTAGTGAGAATTCAGATAGTGAGAGATAGACCTTCAGTATTTTGTGAAAATGCTGTAATAATGGTCTGAAACAGATACAGGGGAAGGGGGCACAAAAAATAGTGAAAAAAATCTGCTTGAAGATGTCAGAGAAGTCTTGAAGAAAGAGCAATGTGAAGTGATGTCTTGAAGTGAGGAGGTGTAGTCTATGGCGGGGTTATTGGCAAAGGGAAGTAAAGGGTTTCACAGAGAGAGAAAAGCAACGCTTTGAGACACACAGGCTTGGAACACCCTGGAGCCTTGGGGCACTGCGTAGTCAGAAGTAGCAGATGGGATGCTCAGGGAGCAGCTGGAAGGGACCCTGTGAAGGCAGCCCGGCTGCACCATGGAGGGCCTTGCAGCCCTGCGAGGAGCTCAGGCTTCCTTCTGTGGTCAGTTAAGATGCGTGGGGCATACGAATCTGAGAGTGACACCCTCTGATTTGTATTTGAGAAGCTTACTGTGGAGGTCACACGCCCCACGCACGACAGGAGAGAGAAATTGGAGCACAGAGTCCTTCCGGCAGAAAATGTCCTTCAAATTTTTCATTAGAGGAATTTATGTGTTTAAAGGATTTCACATCTTTTATAACATTCCCCAAACTTGACTACATCTGCCAATTAATTCCTACTGCCCAATAATTTGTTTCTAATTGCCTCCCCCACTAACTCTTGTTCCAAGAAGCATTCTAGCTCACCAAATCCCTACAGGCATAAATAAAGCATTTGTGTGATACATGTTTGTGTTGCTGCAAAGCGTTCCACGTAGTGCAGACTGTGAATTCTTCAGACAATTCTCAGTTGTCTATTTTTCATCTGGCAATAGACCTGGCTAAAAGTAGCATGCATCCTCTGAGCACTGTTGAAGTAATAAATAATAATGCTAAGACACAGTGACAGATGGGCCCTGGGAACTCAGAACAATAAATCGTGTGCTTATGAAACTACACCCGTGCGTATTGTTTTTTAACTGCAAACTATATCCCTATAAATGTCTTCAGGTAAATGTGTTTGGTTCCTCTGCTTGTTAAATCCTTGCATGGCAATTTAAGTTCCTCTCTTATACTGTATAATTGATTGGCAGCCTCCAAGTGTTTATCTTTATAAAAATTGACGGACAGCTCTTGAATAACTCATCTCCTCAGGCACCAGCCTGCTGATTTCTGCCCATAACTCAAATACTCTCTGCTCTCCCTTTCTTGTTGATGCAACAAACAAGTTAAAACCTTTCTTTCATATTGGAGGCATTAAAACTTCTCAGATACCACTGGGCCTTCGTGTGTGTTCTGGTTAAACATTTTGGAAGCAGGGGAAAGGGACAATTTATTATTTACAAATATTGTAACTTGAACATTGATACAGTAGGATTTTAAAAGGACCTGGATGTACTGACAAATTGAATCATAGCACCATTTAACCAGTTATGGTGAAGAGTCTTTGAAAATACAAATTGAAAAAGAGGCAACTTGCTGAATACGTCAGACACAAAATGCAATATGAGATTATGTTACCGAACCAAACTTGGGTCCGCTCACCCTCCCGCAGTAAAGCCAATCTACTGACACTGTGTTGTGCTGAAGGAAAGTGCAGTGTTTATTGCAAGACCAAGCAAGGGGAGTGGGTGGCTAATGCTCAAGGACCCAACTTCCCTGAAGGGTTTCAGGGAAGGAGTTTTAAAGGCAAGGTGAGGGTGAGGGTCAAGTAGTACATGATCAGCTCATGGAGCTGGTGGTGAGGTGACTGCCTTCTGGTTCCAACCAGTCTGGTGTCTAGGTGCTGGTGGTCAGCACGCAGTTAACTTCTTCCACCTGATGGAGGTTTTAGTATCCTTTAGTACCTCAAGGATATGGGCTCAGAATAGTATCTATAGGCCTTGAAGAGGAATTAAAAGTCTTTGACTTTGTTTTATGGCTAAACTATTATTTTGCCTTGTTTTCCTTCGTTTCTGTATTTTCTCACTTCTGTGGTTAAACTTGCTCTTTGGAGCTCTGGGAAGGCCTAGGAGGCTAGAGCTTTTCTACAAACAAGAGGTGGGGGACAGGGCAGAGTCCCACTTGGCTTCAATTATATTTCAAAGTGCCAGGTTTCAAAGTCCCTATTCTGTTTATTAAAAGGTATTTTACACTTATGGAGCCTTGGTGATTAGCAATAATGATTGATATGATATCAATTTCAATTCATATTTACAATTCAATCATATCTACAATTTCATTAAAATGCAAAAATTATATAAACCCTGACCTGGTTCCTATTTGCATGGCACATAGTCTTTGCTGATTCAAACTACACTAATCCAAGAAATATCCAAATGTTATCTCATCATTTCAACTGTGATCTCTCATGATTATGAAGGAAAAGAGTCTTAACTCTAAGGTATTGCATTGAAAGGTACTCCATCTTTCTCTTTTTGCTGCAAAGAATCATTTCTTTAAAGGAACAATTTTAGTAGCTTCAGTGAATGGATAGATGCATGGATGCATTCATGAAGCATATGCATTGACTTCTTACTGTCTGCATTATAATCTACAGAGGCTCTAAGACATGGTTCCTGTGCTTATCTCATCAATCATTTAATATCTGCTGTATGTTGTACATGGTGCTAGGTGGTGGGAGTGCCATCCAAAATAGTCTAGTAAGTTCCAAGATGCTACTAACCTTCAGAACAAACTCAAACATTTACAGTGGGGAATAGACCTTTTCTTAAATGCAACACCAGAGAATAAATTTAGAGAAGATTTAAGTAGGAAGCCCAAACTGCTGGGACCAAAATATAAACTCATTAAACGACTGGATGGGGATTACAAAGGACTCTTCTGTAGGTTACACAGTATGAACCTTATTTATTTACATGAGCTGAGTTGCTGGTGGTAGCATGATGTGTGAGCAAAAGTGCTGATCAGGGTAGGCTGTGGTCAGACCAAAGTATGGAGGGAAAAGTTGGCACAGACTGTGGGGAATTTTTCAGGAAGATGGAACAGCATGAAGAACAATGGATGCTAAAGGACAAAAGGTTAAAAGAAAAGATGGGAAAAATCTGGGTGTTATTGGCCTTTGTATCCCAGGTCACTATAACACAGCTTATTAAAGGTTTTTATAAATAATGGACGACCCCTGGAAACAGGAGCCAAAACATAATGTATAAAACTTCTGCTCAGCGGATTATTTCACGTATTATACGAGACAAGTAAAAAGAAGCCAGTTTTAGTTGACCATTATGTGCCATCTAGTATGTGGTGGTTCTTACTGGGGACAGCCAGATGCCACTGTGAATTTCTGGAACATCTAAAGCAGAAAACGTTCCAGATAATGCAACTCAAATGACTTCATAATTCAGAAATAGTTTTCTACGTTATACAGTAGTAGTTTTTGCTAAGCCAGTTTTCATAACATGAGGTCATTTGAAATTCAAATGTGTTTTTATGCTTTTGTTTTATTTGGGACCCTAAATGATTTAAAATAATGCTTTTATGTATTTCAAATTATACTCCAGGGCAGCTTTGCAACATCAATTTCTTTAGCAGACAAATTTATGTAGTAAATAAAAAACAAAAATTCAGCCAACTCTGTTACTGATAACTTTACGTTGTGAATTTGTGAGGCCCAAGTTTTTCAAATTTGACTTTATTTGCACCAACTGACAAAGTGATTTTTGTTAAAGCTAAAATTTTCAACTTTTAAAAAATTTAATATTGAAAATCTATTTTAAAATATGTAACACATGACCATTAGTCAAAAGATACATGTATGGATATTCTGTGAAAATTATATCTCTCTTCCGCCTTTGGTTCTTGCCATTCTGTTCCCCTCCCAGGGAAATACCACTATTTATCCTCACTTTTTATATTTTAAATAAACCTCAATATAATGAGAAGCTCTTACCCTGTATCTAATTGAACATAATTTGTTACTAAAGCAAATTATGAGCAACAATAGAGGTTAATTGTAGTAATACTACATGCAACATTTTTTAATGCAAAATAGGAATAAAATAGTAATAGTGTTCGGGAAGAAATATTGTATAAGCTCATTCTATTTGGGTGCCTGGGTACCCAGTGATCTGTAATTATTCTCTTTCTTGCCTAATATTTACTTTTAATTGTTACTATTTTAAAATAGTTCTCTGCTGAGCCCCATAAAATTTCAGTTTTCAGTTTTGGAATTTTTTACACTTTTTAAGCAATCACAATTATGCCTAGTTCTTCAAATAAAGATCAAGTGATATTTTTCTCTCACTTTTTGCTCAACATACAAGTAAAGAACACATTTGTTTACTAAAAGTCAATTTGAAAATATATACTTTAATTTTTCTGTGTAACACTTATCAACATAATATACTGTATATTTACATGTTTAAAAAGTTAACATTTAAAAACATTTTATAAAATAATGCATTCTAATGTCAGAGTAGACTCACAAGTAAAAAATGAAAGTAGTATGTCTTCCTTATCTTTCTTTTACATTTAAAATCCCAATTAAACTTAAGTCGCTATATGTTTATTTTGAAAATGAAGGCAAGTTTCTTCATCTTCACTTCTAATTCAGTTCAACATGAATTCCTGGCTAATTTTCCACTAATGATGGTTGTTGCCAGAGATTTGAAGTCCTTCACTGACCACTGTGTGCTCAATGGCCAGTGAAGGACTAACCTTTGTTCTTATAGGAAGAGGCGGCTTTAGGACCTAAGCAGCCTATTAAGTAGGATGGCCTCTGGTTCCTTATGTGGTGGACTCTGTGTGGCTAAGAGAAAAAATAGTGATGTTTTACCTTTGCACGAATTTAAAATTTTACATGCAAAGTTCTGCAGTTACTTGTGTTTTATAAATTATTTTCCTCATATATAATACCATTTAAAATGCTAAAAGTGTTCCTTTGGAAAGTCTGCTCAATTATGATACAAAAATTGTAGATAGCTTATACTGAATTAACACTTGATTATTCCCTCCACAGATGTTTTTTGAAATTATTCATTTTGTCTGATAACCCATGTGAAATTTATTTTTAGGGGGATAGTTCCTATGTGAAAGATCGCTGGTGTGTTTTTGATGGATTTATGGTCTTTTGCCTTTGGGTTTCATTGGTGTTACAGGTAATTAAACACTTTTAAATTACAAGGGGGTATTTTCCAAAATGGGCATGATTTTACATTGAAAATCTAAATAGATATATTAAAGAGTATATATATATTTCATCCTGCATATTAAATGTGTTCTTTTCCACTTAATAACTATTGTATGATTGACAAACATTTCCTAATTATCATCTTGCCTCTACTGGTAAATGGAATTCTTTTTCATCTTTTTCATAGTATTTTTTAACCCTTTCGCCATTACTTTGTGTTCTAGATACTCAAAAAGTTCCACCAAAGACCATGTGATTGTGTAATTTCCCAAAACATGATTTGTTTAATGTTTATTGGTTTTAAAAAGCCTAACATTTTAATCATTGTCAGTCACATTTTTGAATTATTTCTCAATCAGAAATAAAAATTAGTACCATATGAGATTATTTCTTATTAAACAGATGTTAGAAATATATTCATTGAAATAAAGGAAAGAACATGGAGTGAGGTTTCTGTATTTGTAGAATAAAAATTTGAATTTAAAAATTAAAATTCCAGTCCTTTATGTGACTGAATTCTCACTAAAAATAGCTAAAATAATATAAATACATTGGGATAAATATTTGTTAACATAAAATGCTGTATTGCTAATAGAAAACACCTTACTATGAGAAATGGGGAACATAGATTAAAAAGGCCTGAAGGACGGATTTTATTGAAAACCAGTAGAATTCATTCCCATGCATTCATTCAGGCTTGATTTTGCATTTAATTCAACTGAAGTTACTGTATTCTTCATTTTTAAAAAATCAGAATAAAATAAATTCATAGTGCATCCTGCAAACTCATCATGGTGCTTATTGATAAGCTGTCCTTATTTTTATAAAGCTCACCTCTCCAATAATTAATTTCATCCTACATTTAAAATATGTTCTTTTCCATTTAATAACTATTGTATGATTGACAAACATTTCCTAATTATCATCTTGCCTCTACTGGTAAATGGAATTCTTTTTCATCTTTTTCATAGTATTTTTAACCCTTTCGCCATTACTTTGTGTTCTGGATACTCAAAAAGTTCCACCAAAGACCATTATTAGTGAGGAAGGCTTAGCATGCTTATTCTGTATTCTACGTTGGCACTTTGTAATAAAAACTGTGCCTTGATGGATTATACAGGAAATGAACAAGATTAACGACACTTTCATTAGTTTATGTATTTGTTTCTCTTAAGAAAGCTATAGCTTCAAAATGTACTCCAAAGAAAGTTGATTTCGGTGGAAGATAATGCAGGGCACAGGATGAACCTCTGATGCTGTCTGTATAGTCCTGACTACAAGCATTGCTAAGCGAAAGTCTGAATTGTTTGTTCACCTCTGAATTTGCAGGTATTTGAAATCGCTGATATAGTTGATCAGATGTCCCCTTGGGGCATGTTACGGATCCCACGGCCACTAATTATGATCCGGGCATTCCGGATTTATTTCCGATTTGAACTACCAAGGACCAGAATTACAAATATTTTGAAGTAAGCACTGCTTTTACGTAAGTTAAGGGGATAGGTTTATGATTTTTTGGGGTAAGTTTTATCTACTTTACCTATTTTTTCCCCCTAGGCGATCAGGAGAACAAATATGGAGTGTTTCCATTTTCCTCCTTTTCTTTCTACTTCTTTATGGAATTTTAGGAGTTCAGATGTTTGGGACATTTACCTATCACTGTGTAGTAAATGACACAAAACCAGGGTAAGTTTATCTACTAACTGCATTTTTTAAAAAATAGATCTTTATTGGTGTATAATTGCTTCACAATACTGTGTTAGTTTCTGTTGTACACCAAAGTGAATCAGCCATATGCACACACGTGTCCCCGTATCCCCTCCCTCTTGAGCCTCCCTCCCACCCTCCCCGTCCCACCCCTCTAGGTCATCAAAGCACCGAGTTGATCCCCCTGTGCTGTGCTGCTGCTTCCCACCTTTATCTAGGTGATTCATAAGGACTTTTCTGCAGTTCTCATGAGAAAAACCTCTGTCTCAATTTTTAAAAAAGTATTTATGTGCCCTCTTTGTTCTGTATTCTCTGCTTCAAAATTGTTTTGTGCAAATGTTTAAGACAAATACTCAAGACAAGCCAGACTGAAAAATGTAACCCTGTGGGAAAGTAGATTCAGCGAATTCAAAGTGTACATTTAGAAAGCTTCCTCAGCGTGGGAACGTAATACCGTCAGGTTATTTTCATATCTTATTTAAATAAGGTGGGAATGGAAAATGGTATAACTACTTTGAAAAACAGTCGGGCAGTTTCTTAAAAATTAAACAGACATCTACCATATATCCCATTCATTTATTCCTGGGCTTAACCAAGAGAAATGAAAACTTATGTCCATACAAAGACTTATACATGCTTATACATACAAAGGCTTTATTTGTAATAGCCCACTTTGGTAACACCCCAAATTTCCATCAACAGGTAAATGGATTAACAAATTGTGGTATATCCATGTAATGACTACTATTTAGCAATAAAAGAAGTATGAGATATTGATATACATAACATCTTGTGTCTCAAGATAATTACATTGAGTAAATGAAACTAGATGAAAAAGAGTACAAATTCTGTGGTTCTATGTATATAAAATTCTAGAAAATGCAAGCTTGTCAATGATGATATAAAGGAAATCATTGGTTGCCTGGGAATAAGGGTTAGGGTAGGAGAAAGAGATGACCAAGGGGCACTAGAAAACCTTTGGGATTAGTCAGTATGTTCATTTTCTTGAGTGTGGTTCTGTGCATATGTCAGAATTTATCAAGCTGTTCTTTTTAATATGTGCAATATATTGTATGTCACGTATACCTTACTACAACTGATTTTCATCATATGGTAAGGCAGTTTTCCCCGCACTATTTATTGTGTGTCATTACTCACAGAATTTAACGCTACGTTTCTCATTTACTAATTCACTGTCTATATTTGGGTCTGTAACTATAATCTCTACTGTGCCTGATTGACCTGTTTGATGATCCCTTCACCAATATCACGCTCTGGAGCTCGTTTAAATTATAATATGTCTGTATGCCTGGGAGTCCCATTTCCTGCTCCCAGACTCACATGGGCTTAGGACCCTGTCTTCTGCTTCTTGTAGGCATTGAAACCCAAGCTCATGGCTGCTGGGTACTTAGTCCCCATTGAGACCACCATTTAGTCAACTCATGTATTTCCCTTCCTCTAGTTTTTAGTTTCCTCTTACATGTTGCCATTTTGGAATGTATTTTTCTTTCTTCTAAGCCCAGATATGCATTTTTAAATGTTAGTGTTTATCCAACAGATCTAGCTGTTTGTAGTGGAAGGAGCTAAATTTAACGTAGTCCATCTTGCTAGAATTAGCACTCTGGCACTCACAGCTGTTTTTTTCCCCATTTTCCTCATTACACTGTGAGGTCCTTAAGGATACATTTGGGAAAGGGTCGATAAGATTCATTTCCCTGTGGTCAGTACCTAGTATCCTAGCACAGAGTAAGTACTTAGTAACTATTTATTGACGGCATGGTTAATAATGTGTTATATTTAGACAGATAATGACAACTTTATGACAAATTGATAAAGAAGAGGAAATAAAAAAAGAACAGAGGAAGAAAAGCAAGTTGCTAAAAGTGACAAAGGAGAAATTGTTAAAAAATAGAAAAGCAACGTTAAAAGCAGAGGATAGCAGTGAATTAGTACAAACACAGGATAGGAAAGTTGAAGGAAGTGGTGAGTAAGGGAGTTGACTTGTGTGGGTGAGGGAAGAAATGCGTGGAAGGAAACCTGTAGGTAGTTTTTTTTTTTTTAAATGTATGTGGGCTGTGGAATATGTCTAGATTGTTCCATGAATGAATATGAGGGTGGAAAAATATCGTGTGGGCAGAGACAATAGACGTAGAAGTGAAGAAAAGAGAAAGCTTCTGGGTAAGGAAGCAGCTGTGTTCTAACCGCAGTGAGTTTAGGAGGCTGGTTTAGAGTTCCCATTTTATTAAAAACCAAGTTGAAAGGCAAGAATTCTCAAACTTGTTAACCCAGCTAGGAGATCAGGCATCATGCTGCAAACTTAACTTTGACACAGAAAATATAATACAAATAGGGCAGACAGATATGAGTGTCATCTGAACTCATGGCCTTTGAATCATTCAGTAAGTCCTCTTAGCCAGCTCCATGCTGTACTCTGTTCTCAAAAACGAGTGTCTGAAAAAAATGTTAAAAGACCTCTCATATTCTATTAGCTCCAGCTCATTACGTTATCCTAAAAAAAAGGAGTGCACTGGGAAGAATTTCATATGTGTTGGCAGACTTTTCAGTTACTCGAGACATAGCAGTTATAGGGAGATGTCTGCGTTTTCTCTTTCTTATATTTGTAAAATCTGCCCAATGGCTATGTACACACACATGGATTTTGCCTTCTCTTTATGTGATTCTTAATTTACTATTTGAGAAGAAAATACATAATTGGCCACATGGTTTTATGAGCAGTGTTACTGATGAAAACAATTTTCATAAGTTTGATGACTTACTTCAAGGACCAATCATTTCCACCATTTTTCTTTTATATTTTCAGTTCAGTGTTAACTGAGTTTTAAGGTCTCGCTCATTAGCAGAAAAACCGTCAATACAGTTTTACCGTTAGTTCCA
Organism: Delphinapterus leucas; assembly: GCF_059928025.1. Lineage (NCBI taxonomy): Eukaryota > Metazoa > Chordata > Mammalia > Artiodactyla > Monodontidae > Delphinapterus > Delphinapterus leucas. The sequence continues at coordinate 10,064,260 of NC_143146.1, forward strand.
GCCCAGACATTAATTTGCTTTCTTTTTAGAGACTCAAACAGGGTCCAAAGTCAGAATGAAACATATAAAAATCCCCATTTAAAAGAATTTCCCAACTTTTTTCTTTCCTTTTGTTGCTTCTTAACTAGGAATTTCTCATAAACATCTCTGAGTCAGATATTAAGCTTTGGTATGATGGTTGTGTTTCCAGAGATAAGTGTTGCCAGTTGCTGTCATGACCTCATTTCTCTTCATCATCGTCCTTTAACAATTGTTCCAACCTCTGCTTAATTTGCATGCACTGTAGCCTAATAACGGGAGAGCTTTCAGGCAGAGATGCGCCTGTTCAGAAACCTGTATGTCCTAGGTTTCACGGCTGACCTCCAGAACTGATTATGTTTAATCTGTGAAGCAAACAGGATAAATAAGGAAGGAATTCAATACATGGAATTTTGCTGTTGAATGGAGCTGATTTCTTATAAAGCAGATAGAAGGGCATCTCAGCTGTGTCCTCTGTAGCATTACTAGTAAAGCTTTAGCTTCTTCTCTGGTAATGAATTGTGACCTAAGGCACCTAAGGTAATTATGGAAGAAGTAATGGGATTTGACTAAGCAAGGCAGTTCATATCCTAAAGAGAGCTGAGGAGGGCAGTGGCCTGTGGCAGAAACAGGTGTTGCAAAATGCCAAACGTGCTGGCAGAAATCTCCCTGAAGCTAAAAGAGGAACATGTAAAAAGGAGCTGGTAGGTGAAATAGAAAAGGTGAAGATTTACCTGACACCTGATTATCATTCCTGAGAAAGGAGAGAAATTTATTCATAGCTTAGTATCAAATAATGACATCTCATCCCCAAGATTGAGATAATTAGAAAAGCTTTAAGGTAAGGAAATGTAAATGTTAAATTCATAAAAGTTTACTATGTGGAGAGAGGATTCAACCACGAGTCTGGGTGAATATTTGTAATGACTGGACCATCAGCTTTAAGACCCAGAGGTAGGGGACCAGACGTCACAGGCACCCAGGACAATCCTGGTGTATCCCTGTTGCTGCAGAGTAATTACTAATAACTTCCTTTGTGATCTCAGGAGAGCCTCAGTATGGACAATACATTTTATGGTTACCCCACCCAACGGCAGTTTTTAGGACTTAGTGGTATTTTATAAAATATCACTAAGACTTAGACCAGAGACAATATAAAGCCAGATTTGGGGCAGTTTTCTATTGCTGGTCCAAATAAAAAATTTTAAAGTTTTCCCTTTAGGGTACTTATAAAATAAATGAATGATTGTCTTATAAATTCCGTTCACAACATAACGAGGTTTTTTAAAAATGGAGAGGTCAGAAGAATTAAAAATAGAAACATGGGACTTAGAATATTAATTTTTAATTTCCATGGATTTATCAAGAGAGGATTTTGTAGAATATGTAAAATCATAAGTGCCTCAAATTCATGCAAAGGTCTGTGAAGTCTTCTTGATTAATATTTAAACTTCTTTTGAAAAGATGAAAAAAGACTACTCTATTTAACTTACAGGGTTCAGGCTGAGATATCTGCCAAGTGGGAGATATAAGAACAAGTTTGGATATTGGAAACATTTTCTTTAATATTTAAGAAATGAAAGTACTCTGATGATATATGTAGATTTCTAAATAAATTAATAGCAATGATTGTGGAGCACCTATTATGTCTCAGATATTTTGCTTGTAACTACTTTTTAGAACAATCTGAAAGGATTATTTCCCCCATTTTGCAGATGAAGACACAGCCTCAAAGAGGTTAAATAATGTGTCCACATGGTAAACGAGAGAGCTGGGATTTGAACTCCCAGCCCATGCTTGTGCCACCATTTAACCAACCTCTGCGATATTATAATCCCACATTCATAAACCTATTTCACATACAGACCCACATCCGTAACCATAAACTCTTCATAATATATGTCGTAGAGAAAATTAAAACCATATTACACCTGGTTTCTATCTCTATGTTGATGTTATATTCCAGGGGGTTCAGTCTCATCTGAATCTGTAAAATAGTGATATGCAATATATTTGTATTACTCCATGTATCTCTTTTAAATTGGTTGTGCACATGCATCTCAAAGATGCAGACCACTTGAGCCACCAGTTAGATTAACCTTTCATATGATGATAATGGTTTAAAATTAAATATAAGAAAATATCTGAGGGAGTTCCTTGGTGGCCTACTGGTTAGGATTCTGGGCTTTCACTGCCATGGCCCAGGTTCAATCCCTGGTCAGGGAACTGAGATCCCACAAGCCGTGTGGCATGGCCAAAAAAAAAAAAAGAAAATATTTGAGAATCAACTAAACTCCCATATGAAAAGTTAACACCTGTGTGATTTTCACCAAAAGAGCAAAAGCATTCGTGAGAGTCTTCAGGATAAAAAAAGAAAATCCTACAGTTTGAAAAGGGTCTAAAAGAAATTGAGTAATTTATTTTGGTCAATTACACTATAGCACTTCTTTTGATCTTATGTTTACTTCCCCAAAAGAGGATAATGTAATAATATAGATTTTATTATTAATATGATTAATAATATATTTATTATATATTATAATCATATGCAATGCTAATTTATAATTATTATATTGTAATTAATATGTTAATAATTATAGTAACTAGTTAATATAATTATTAATATATGACTCCTATTTATTGTTAGTGGAAATAACCTTCATTGAACAACTGATATCTGTTATTTTCTCATTTAATACTCGTAACAATCTGGTAAGTTGTGTTCTACTTTTACATTCCTTATTACAGAGAAGGAAATTGAAGCTCAATTTCCTTAAAGAAGATGTCTAAGATGAAACAGCTTGGAAGTGCCAGAAGCAAGGTTTAAAACCAGATCTCCTTGACACTGATTTCTGTGCTTTTAAATATTTACTGTAATTCTGTCAATATGTGAGGTGATCTTCAGCATGTGTGTCTCCAGAGTATTTGAGTAAAACCTTTAATTCTTCTTTGGTTACGAGAAGCGCATGCTTAGGAGACAAGTTCTAAATGGGCTGTATGAGTAAGTGGTTAAGGCTACCTGTTTGAGGGCTGAGTTCTCAGATGATGCACTGCCACTTCGGAACGTACTGCGTGAATGTGAAATGAAGAGCCTGCCGATCCAGCCCCTGGCAAAGAGTGTGGACTGTAGCTGTCTTCGTAGACATCATATGTAGTATCATTGTGATGTCTCAAGTTCAGCCAGACCAGCCTGCTTTTCCCCGGGATAGAAGCCGCACCAGCATGCCATGACTATAGCAGAACAAGCATTCCGTTTCGGGAATTCATTTCTAGGGTTAGCTCTCTTAAGCAGAGAGAAATAGAGTCAGTAGGGTGTATACGTATAGAGAGAAAAAGAGATTTATTTAAGCAGTTGGCTCATGTGATTGTGGGGACCAGCAAGACCAAAATCTTCAGAGCAGGTCAGCGAGCTGGAAATTCCAGCTGGAGTTGATATTGAAGTCCTGAGTCCAAAGGCAGTCTGGAGATAAAATTCTTTCCTCTTTGGAGACTTCTCTCTTAAGGCCTTCCACTAATAGGATGAGGCCCACCCACATTATAGAGGGTCTTCTGCTTTACTTAAAGTCTACAGATTTAAATGTTAATCACATCTAAAAAACACTTTCATGGCAACATCTAGACTGATGTGGACCAAAGATCTGGACAACACAGTCTATCCAAGGTCACAAATAAATTTAGCCTATAAATTTAGACTGTGTCAGGAGCTGTATGAAATTGAAAGTTACACTGGGCAACAGTCGAGTTAGGAAGAATCCAATGAAGAGTTGACCACACAAACATGAGTGACACGGGTCCCAAGTACCAGAAATGAAAAGCGTGGGTGCTTTGAGAATTTCTAATAGGGAAACCTAACCCAGTCTGAGTGACTTAGGGTGGCTCCCCTGAGAAGGTGACGTTCAGGCTGGGCCCTGAAGGCTTAAAAAATGGGACTAATGAAGCAAAGATGGGAGGAGAGATTTCCAAGCAGGGAGAAGGTTCTGCAGTAGATGGAGCTCATGGAGAGCTGGGGGAAGACAAACGTGGTTGGATGCTAGGACACTTGGAGGAGCAGGAGCCAGGTCCTTCACGGTCTTGTAGATCATATTAAAGATTTGTCACTGACCGACACAATGTAGGACAGTGATTATGAAAAGCCTCTCTACATGCTCTGTGACAAATGGATAAGAAGGGCTGAGAGAGGCTGCAGAATGACCAGTTAGGAGGCCGGATTCTGGTGCAGGTAGAGGTGGACATGGAGAGTTGAATGAACCCAAAAGATATTTTGGAGGATATTTAGGGAACATGATGATTAGTTATAAGGGTGACAGGAGAATAAGGTATCAAGGTGATTCCAGGATATCCGGATCGCTCAACACTTTGGATGGTGGTGCTCTGGTGCTGCTTGTGATGAGAGGGAACGTTGGCAAAGGGTCTGAGTTTAGTATGGGGTCCACAGAGTTGGAGGTGCTTGTGGTGTAGCAAAGTGGAGAGATCTAACAGGCAGTTGGACATGTAGCTCTGGGACGCTAAAATGGCATCTAAGATGGTAGAGAATTGAAACTATGAACGTGGACTTAATTGCATAGGGAGAGAGCATCATGAAAGCCAAGGACCAAGCTCAGAGCAACTCAGTACTGAAGGTGAATTACAGGAGGAGGAGATGGAAAAGGAGAATGACCTGAGACATATGGACAGAACTAGCATCTTCAAAGCCAGCCGCGTTGCGTCTCTCTGAGCCTTCCTTTCCACACAGGCACAGTTCTCTAACCACAACCGGAAAAGGCTTTCCACATTGAAGAACTTGTGCGATTAGGTGGGGCCCACTTAGGTAATCCAGGATGATCTCCCCAACTCAAGAGTTTTAGCCTTGTTCACATCTGTACCTTAATTCCTTTTTGCCAGGTAAGATAATATATTCACAGGTTCTGGAGGTGAGAACGTGGATGTCTTTAGGGGGCTGTGAGTAAGAAAGTATTGATTCCCACTTAAGCATGAATGGATATTTATTATGACTGGGAGAATCATTGTCTCTATTTAGGATATGGCTGGTTGGAGCGAGAATTTCAGCCCCCTGAAAGTGGCGGGGGTTGGGGGAGGTGGTGGTGGGATGAATTGGGAGATAGGGATTGATATATATACACTAATATGTATAAAATGGATAACTAATAAGAACCTGCTGTACAAAAAAATAAAATTCAAAAATTCAAAAAAAAAAAAAAAAAGAAAAAAGAATTTCACCCCCCCTAATTCCAGAGAGCCTCTTGTTCTATCCTGACTATCTGAGGGAAAATGAACGAGGAAGTAATTAACAGTAACAAATAAAAATAAAATCTACAAGATTCTTGTTAACTGAGAAAATGAAACTAAGATAAATAACCAGTAGATATTCTGAAACTCATGATGTTCATCTCAGTTTTTAGAAAGGATATTTATCATGTGGTTTTAGATACGTAAGTTCCAGAGCAATTAATCATCTAATAAATATGTCTCTAATAAGCATCCTCTAAGAGCTTGATGTTGGCAAAAATAACGTGTTTCAAATCTGCTGCCTCTGAAGCCAAAAGATTTCAAAATACTATCTGTGCTGGTGAGGGTTGTGCTTCAAATGGGAATCAGTACTAGTATGAAAGAAAAAACAAGTGGAATCAAAGAGGAAAAATACCCTAATATTTATAAGTTAATGAAAATGATCAAAATAGTTAACAATTATTGAGTGATTAACTTATTTCCAGTGCTATTCTGAGAGTGGTACATTACCACATTTAATCATTAAGACCTCCCCACACAAGGTAGGTATAATTGCCGTCCCCATTTTCGAAATGTGGAAACTGAGGCTGTCCATGCCAGGGCTAGGGGTTCAATCTAGGGAATGTACAAACTTCAAACTATAAATTACAATAGGTCACACCTAGCACTTATTGTCTACCAAGTGCCTGTTTTAAGTATTTTACAGACGTAACATTTTCCCCACAGCTCCTCGAAGGAAGTATTTTCCCACCATCATAGAGATGAGGAAACTGAGGCACAAATTGGTGAAGTCACACACGTAGTAAGGGCTGAGCCGGAATTCACACCCAGCAGACTGGCGCCAGAGTCCAGTTATCCAAATAACTGAAAGATGATGTTTTTTGAAACTGTTTTGTGTAGACAGAGTGTTTTTGTCGGATATTCGCTGCTGTTGTCTTTTTAAAGTATTGGAAGTGAAAAAAAATTACTGATTTTGATGGGCTAGTACACTTTCCCCTTCCAGCACTTCACCTTACCTTCCTCACGAATTAAGAACTAGGTCATCTATAAGGTTTCTTTCAGCGGCACAATTCTGTGAACAAAATGCTTTCAGGGTCACGTACCAAAATTCCTTCTATTCTTTTGAGAATCCTTTATTGTTGTGTTTTCACATGCCAGGATTTATGTTACAGTTCATTATTGTAATGACTAATAATCATTTATAGTAAGCATTTATTGAGTGCTTGAAACACGCTAGGTGCTGTGATGAATGCATTACTTGGTTTGTTTTACTTAAAGCTCACACAAACTTCTCTCCCTGTTTCACAGATGAGGAAACCAAGCTTAGAAACATTTAAAATTATTCAAGTCACACAGCCAGTCAATGGCAGAGCTTAGAACCAACCCAGAAAGCCTTCCTCTGAAACTCTGAAGCCCAGTCCCCTTCCCACTTTGTTCTGATGTGTGGGTACAAACTCAAGAACATAGAGTCAGGCTAGACTTAAGCAAAGATGCATCATTTGGCCTGCGTATAAGAATGTAAAAGGAGGGGAAATAAGTGACGTGTGTGCCTAAAATCATATCTTTCTGATACAACCAAGTGGTGATGTCCACAAGCAGAGCCTTTCCTTTTGCATGTGGGGTCCAAAGGACCAGCTTAAAATATGACAATTATTTAAACATTCCCTGAGATGTATTGACAAAGTAGCTCACTTGCTGCTAACAAAGAGCAGAACCCTGAAGGAGTAAACATAGAAGTTTGTTTTGACTGAGATGGAACTGGGCAGTGTATTACCAGGGATTGTGTGCATGTGTGTGCGTTAAGACTAAAATTGTGTATGTCTTTGTAGGAGATTGTGTGTGTGTGCACATGGGCATGGTGGCCTCAAGCAGCTAAGGGATCGTGGAGAGTTAGGCATCATACTCTGGAGAAAACATGTTATATAAGGGGAAGTGGCCAATTGAATATAAGAAGATATTAAAAAAAGCAATGTGACCCAACACATCTGCCTCAATTTGGCCATAAGCAGAGGAGACTGAGACCGTCCTAAGGTTGGTCCCCATTTAGGAAATGCCTGGAAACATTGATGTAGTGGGAAATGACTATAATAAAGTCATGGGTTTGTAAGGTTTGTGGAATCATCTAGCTTAAACTTTGGCCCCTACACAAGCCATGTCAGTCATCTCAGATAGCCCCTATTTGGGGCCCATTTTAAGCTCCCAGAATGAGATTCCACAATCACCTTTCCAGTGGTTACCTGTACTCACTACCAAGAAAGCCATTACACGTCTAAATCCTTTCACATCAACTTAATGTCCAGTGTGTCCTCCGGAAAGATGAAAAGTAATTATATCACCAACTACCTAAAAAATAAATAAATAAATAAAAACGTGTAATACTCCTGGAGCTATCACTAAATCAGCCCATAATCTCTCTCTTTCCAATGTGATATCTTTAATTCCTTCAGTCTCACTTTATTTATCTGGTTTTTTTCCTAAACTGAACATCTGACAACCCAGAAGAAGGCCAAGTATCACTTATGAGACTTACAGTACTTTTGTACCATATGGAGAGTGATTGTCATCATTTACTGTTGCTTAGAAGTGAAGTAACATTTGTGCCCATAGTAGGAGAAGGATTTGTGGATAACAAGGAGTCCCCAGACAAGTTAACATTCCTTGCAAATCTACAGAAAAATTCCTTCCTTCGCTTTTTCTGAGTCTTGGTCTTCAATGACAAAAACCGTCATGGCGATAATGTTCTTACAAAGAGCTTCTGTGTGGATGAATCAGGTATCGTTTGAGAATGTTCATGGCATTAATGTTATGAATACCATTCATGAGTCAGGAATCTTAAATCTGTGTCCATATACAGCAGTTACTAATGAAGAATGATTACATTATGCATTTTAATCCACACTTACACTTGTTGAAATTGTCTGATCCTTTTCTGTGTTGTTTGCAGAAATGTAACCTGGAATAGTTTAGCTATCCCAGATACACACTGCTCACCAGAGCTGGAAGAAGGCTACCAGTGCCCCCCAGGATTTAAATGCATGGACCTTGAAGATCTGGGACTTAGCAGGCAAGAGCTGGGCTACAGTGGCTTTAATGAGATAGGTCTGTCTTACTGATAAAACACCTTTTCAGTTTCTATTTTACAATGTTTATGAAATGGAGAAAATAGTTGTATAATTGATATTTTATGTTCAGACTGGCTGTAGTTTTTAAGAAACACAACTAAGTTTTAATATATTCTCCCTTATAGTCTATAACATACAGTCTGTGTCTGTATATTCAGCAGTGTCTGTATAGACTTAAATATCTCTCAATTCTTAATTATAGCATTTAAAACTATTTGTCTGTTGAGTAAGGTTCAGGGTTGTGGACTCAAAGAACCCCTTGAGTCAACAAGACTTGGTTTCCTTCCACATTTAACTAGTAGGCAAGGTAAGTCTTAAGTAACTGGAATACTAGACATTGAGGAGTGCGTGAGAGCCGAAAAGTAATTCTGGAACAGGATACAGCTAATGAAATACTTAATGAATGTGCATCAACTATATAACAGAGGTATGGGAAATGCTTGTATGTGAATATGATGTGCCAAACTTGTACATTGATTTGTGACTTGTCCTATTAAGTCCTGAAACGTGCCGTCACGCACAGTAAAGAAAGAACTTGGCATCTGCCATTTAGTTGGTATCATTGCATTTGTTACAATTCCATGCAAGTTGCACATCTTTCACGATTGAAGCAAAAAAACATGGGATTCTAAACAATTATTTTATGCTCTGAGAATTTGTCTCAGTCAGCTCAGGCAGCCATAACAAAATATCGTAGACTGGGTGGCATAACAACAGAAATTTACTTCTTACCAGTCTGAAGGCTGGAAGTCTGAGATCAGGAGGCACCATGGTTAGGTCTGGTTACCCCTCTCCCTGGTTTGCAGATGGCTGTCTTCTCTCTGTGTGCTTATGGGATGGGTTGGGGGGAAGAGAAAGAGAGAGAGTGGGGAGAGAGGGAGAGAAAGCTCTCTGGTCTCTTCTTATAAGGACACTAATCCCATCATGAGAACCCCACGCCTCACAACCTGGCCTAAACCAAATCAACTTTTAAAGGCCCCACCTCCTAATGCCATCACACTGGAGGGTTAGAGCTTCAATATATGAATGGCAGGGGCTGAGGGAGTGGACGTAAACATTCAATCCATAGCAGAATTGTTGGAGTCATTTGAAAAAATTTAATTTTTTCTTGAAGTTTTAAGGCCCAGGTACATTTAAGAGAGTTCTAGACACTTTTACCCAGGTCCTAAGAGGAAAGTCTTTCAGTGTGTAACGGGATGGTGGCTGTGCTCTTTTGGAAGCCAAATCTACTTATTTTTAATCTGTCTTTTGGTGTGATTTCACTTCTTAATGGGCCAGCTGTACAATGGGGATCTCATAGCCAGGAAAGAGTGCATCACCCCTGTCTACCCAGGAGGGAAACTGGTTCAAACCCAGCCCATCCGCCTTCACACATCAGACAGAGTGGCTGATAAATCCTATTCCCACCCTGGCCTTCGGTCGTAGCAGCTCCTGGATAGTGTTATGCAGGATGGCATAATGAACTCTGGGATAAGTGTTTGAATTTCAGAAAGAACATGTGAAGATCTTGCACTGAGTGAGGAATATGTTCTAGATATATGAACTAAACCACAAGGCTACAGCCTTTGGACTGAATATAATACTGAAATTGGGCTGAAAGAAACATAAATAGTTGGTATTTTTAAAGAGTGCATTTTGCAAATAAATCCCTAAATTTTATTCTTATATATTTAGTATGCCCTCATAGTAAATCTCCAGCATCGTATTGATAGTTAGATGGGCATTCTTCTTTTGGCCAATGATACAGTTTTCTGGTTCATAAAAATTTAGAAGCCAACAGAGGTAAAGCATTTTAACTTGCTGTCTCTCTTATACTTCCCTGGCTTTGGAACCAATCTTACATCCTTCCCCGTGTCTCAAAAGTGCAAAGATTATGCCAGTGACTTTCAGGCATGAGCAGGAAATCACAGGTGTGGTGTGGGAGATGAGATATGTTATAGATTTAGCAACCTGCTCGGAGCAAGCTCCAAGCTGGGGCAGGACTAGAATGCATGGCTGGTGAGAGCCTGTTGCTCTTTCTTTTAGGGGCTGAGTGTGCCCATGTCTTGTATGGAGAGTGGCCAGCATTCAAGAATTAGGCTGTCCTTGCACTAGAAATCTCCAAGCCTTTAAAATCATGTTGCTAAATCAAATCTCCCCCTGACCATTTTAAATGCAGCAGTTGTGCCTAAACTCCAACTGCTGCATTATATTAAAGTGGATTTATCTTTTTTTTCACTGTGACTTACAGTAGCTTCAACTAATGTAGGGGACAATATCTCTTTGAGCAAGGAAGTCTCCTTCTAAAGCATGTGGGCTTAAGAAGCCCAGTTGTAGGAGGGAATTGCCCTGGAGGGTGGTAAGCTCCCACAAAGGCAGTAATCTTACTGTAGCTCTACTGTTTATTTGCACATTGATCTCCCAAGGATTTAAGCTCCTGGAAAACAGGAAGCACATCTTTTTATCTTCATGTCTCCAGGGCCTGGAGCAATGCCTGCTTGGTAGGAAACCCTTTATAAATATTTACTAATGGACCAAAGTATGTGCCCTTTTGAATTCGTAGGTGACACATCATATTTGTATTAGGATGTAGAGCCATAATAGAGAATTAAGTTGTTTTCTCATTGTTCTTTTCCCTGATTTCGTCTGCTTTTGTTGGCAGTGTTCATTCTTCCTCATGACTTCCCTTTCTATACAAGCTTAATTTGGTCTATTTGCTTCTTTTTCTCAAACGATGATTGAATTCAGCATCATTGTAGCACTAGTGGTTAGATAATGAAAATGTTGGCTTTGAACTGTAATCAAAAAATGTTAACATGGTCACTATAGTTTAGATTGAAATTGGTAACTATTTCCTGATATTATGTATCTATGTAGATACACAAACTAGTGTTTTAGATTATTTTGAAAGTTCTTATGGAAACAAAAGACAATGTTTCACCAAAACGAGGAAATTAATTTTATTAGGCACATGTGATCATCTCTTTCTGCATGCAGCTAAATTTAGAACATAATTAGGTACCTAACTGTGTATTTAAATTTGCCCAGTGTACTCTCTATATAAGTAATCATGATTAATTTAAAAGGAGCATGCTTCCTTTTCTTACTAGTCCAAATTATCATGCAATACATTGAATTTCAAGCATTTATAAAATTTTATTTATATTAGCTTCATGTCTCATTAAAATTTAATATTGATGATGTTGAAAAACTCAATTTTTAAAACTATATTAAGAGCCAGAGTCATTAGGTAGAAGAAATTACAAAGAGCCCCTACTGTAAGATTGCGGAGTAAAGAGACCTTTTCGTCTCTAAAATCATCCAAACATCAAGGATACTGAGAAACAGAAATGCAGTTTCCATATTTAAGGACTCTGAAAAGTTTATAACTGTAAACCCCAATATCAGAGGGCCAGGTGTCTAACAGAAAACTTCCCGAAAAGAGTCTGGCTACTGAGGACCTCAGAGCCGAAAGAAGACTGGCGTTCTACAACAACCAGTGTTCATCGTTCATTCAGTTTAAAAATTCAACAATAAAAATTAAATTATAGAAAATAAAAGTAAAATGAAATAAAATGACCAGTGTTCCCACAGAAGCAGAATAGTCCTCTCTTCGAGTCAGGGCATCACTGTGTAGCTGACGGTAGGAGTTTTCTGGAATTCCTTGTGGCATCACAGAGGAGAGGCCCTTATTCTGCAGGCAGCTGGGAGAGAGAGAGCTGTGGGCACCCCGAGACGGCTGATCAGCATAGACTAGGATGAGGGAAAGACTCCAGCTTTGCAAATCTGGCTCTACCTTACGATGACCTCACCGATTCTCAAGCATCATTCTCAGGCCAATTAAATCGAAACCTTACAGTGACTGAAGGCACAGATGGCTCTAAAAAGTTCTCCGGGTGATTCTAGCATGCATGCAGAGTGTGAACCACTGAAGCAACACCGATACACACCCAACTTGTGAAAATCTTCACTTCCACCCCACAGCATAACTTCACCCTTCCCTACATGAAACAGGACAAATATCTGGTGCTGTCAAAATCAATGTCAAAGGTGAAGGATAATAAAAAAGAATCAGGACCATTTCTATAAAAATGTGCCTTTCAGTATATTTAAAATGGAAAAAAAATACTCAAGATATATATAACTCAAAAGAATTGCAGAAAAAGAAGACTTAAATATACACGTTAAAAGGGTACAAACTGACTCAGTAAATTGACAGAGAACAGTCAACACTTAGGCCTATCTTAGTAAAGATGCTAGAATTCAAAGCTAAAGAAAGCATCCATTGGGTATCTTGAAAAAAAAGGAAAGATCGAGTCAGTTCTAAGGCGGACCATCAGAGGGGCCTGAAACTTCATGTCAATATTCAGCTCTCAGATATAACGTCACAATGCTTACAGGCTCCTTAGGGAAAGAATGTGTCAAACCCTTTTTGATTATTTTTGAAGAGGCAAGAATTCCGAGACTTCATTTTACATGAAGTCTTCTTGAAGCCATTCAGCCAATCAAGAATAACTGGTCATGGGCCTGGTCTCTAGTATGTATTCACTGTAAGAACAAAGCTAATACAACTGTAGGATTTACAGACTATAGTGTAAATATTACAGACTGTGATTGTGTGGAACAGAGGACAAGATCAACAGGGGAGGTAGGGTGATGATGTGGATGTTTATACTTAGCAGTAAAAAACAAGTATCATTTTATACAATATATGAATCCAGCAATGGAGGCATAAGGATACCTGCCATGAAAATGCATTACAAAGACAAAAACGACTTTAGAAAAAATTCAAACTTAAAATAATGGCCTTGGGGTTTGGATCATGGCTGTACTGTATACTAGCGTGGTGACCTTGGGAAAGTAATGAACCTCTCTTGCCTCGATTTCCTCATCTGTGAAATGGGTGAGTGATAGACCTACCTTACAGGGTTGTCAGAAGCAACTGAGAAACTACACATAGAATAGTGTCTGGCACAGCACAGACACACGATGAGCTAGAAATTAGAGATACGGTGGCAAAATAGGAATACATCACTGTTACTTGAGAATAAGTGACCACTTTAACAAAGAAGGGCAGGATATAGATGCTTTCAGATTAGCACCTCGATGTCTGATATTATTCCCTTTTCTTTGAGCCAGTTTGTCCCTCAGGTTGTTCAGGATCTTACAGCAAAGGAGAAGAGTGGAGGGGACGGGAACAAGGTGTTCTTAACTTTGCATTATTCTGCCATTAACTAATATCTCAAATTTTACTTCATTCTAATCAGTGTATAGAGGGCCAGTATTTGGGGTTGTTTAGTCTTTTTTAAAAATTTATTTTATTGAAATGTAGTTGATTTACAACGTTGTGGTAATTTCTGCTGTATAGCAAAGTGATTCAGTTATACATATATATACATTCTTTTGCAGGTTTTTTCCATTATGGTTTATCACAGGATATTGGATATAGTTCCCTGTGCTCTACAGTAGGCCCTTGTTGTTTATCCATTCTATATATAATAGTTTGTATCTGCTAATCCCAAACTCCCAATCCATCCCTCCCACTTGGCAGCCACAAGTCTGTTTTCTCTGTCTGTGAATCTGTTTCTGCATTGTGGATAAGTTCATTTGTGTCATATTTTAGATTCCACATATAAGTGATATCATACGGTATTTGTCTTTCTGACTTACTTCACTTAATATGATAATCTCTAGGTCCATCCATGTTGCTGCAAATGGCATTATTTCATTCTTTTTTATGGCTGAGTAATATTCCATTGTATATATATACCACATCTCTGTATCCATTCCTCTGTTGATGGACACTTAGGTTGCTTCCATGTCCTGGATATTGTGAATAGTGCTCCTATGAGCATTGGGGTGCGTGTATCTTTTTGAATTAGAGTTTTGTCCAGATATATGCCCTGGAGTGGGATTGCTGGATCATATGGCAACTCTATTTTTAGTTTTTTGAGGAACCATAGGTGTTTTCCATAGTGGCTGCACCACTTTACATTCTGGTGGTGTTTAGTCTTTGTTAATCAATTATTCCTCTCTTGCCACTCTGAAAATTATCCTCACTCTGGTGTTTTACCTGTCTCTTATCCCTATTTAGCCTGCACCATGGAATTTTTACAGTTTCATTAAGGCTCGGATATGTAATTTTATTTAGCCCTATGCATTTGAACTTGTGGGCCCCAGATTCCAGCCACATGTGTCTTTAGCAGCCTTTCAACAGATGCTCCTTCCACAGCCCTAAGCAGGGCATCTGGCAGGGCACTGAGAAGAAGCCACAGCTGCACCTCTTCCTGGACTGCTTCCAGCACTCAGTGGAAGCTCAGTCTTCTGTCCTCCCCTAAATCCCTGGGTCAAAGGGTGACTGAGATGCTGGCTGCTTCTCTGTCCCTCTCTTCCATTTACAGACCTCTGCATCATCGTTTCAGGGGAACCTTTCCTGTGGCTCATTCTTCAGGACCTCAACGCACACATCCGCTCTAAGACGTTAGCCTGTGCACCTGAGACACCCTGCACCCCCACGGTCCAGGCCTACTGAGGAATAGACGTTATTGAAAGGACATATTTGAAGATCACAGAATCTGTTTAGCAGACACTCAGATTCTGTGATTGAAGCGAGTGTGTGTGGATGTAGGTAGTAAGCATGCAGTGTAAAGGTCTGGGGACAGAGGACACCCAAAAAACCCATGCTGTAGAGGTAAAACCAAACAAATCGTATCCACTTAGTCTATTTAGAAAATGTGTCTACTTCCGCTTTCTGAGTCTTTACGCCCCTTGCAGCCTGTCTCTTCCTGTGTCTTACCACACACTCATCAACATGCAGGACGTACCACCCGAGACACTGCCGTTTTCTGTGACGGCACTAAACGTGGAATTAGAGGAGCTTTGAGCTGGAAAAGATGAGGCAGTCCCGTGGCTCACTGACACAGTTCTCCAGGTGGAGAAACTGAGCATCAGAGCCAGACTGGTCAGAATTCCAGAGAACTCCACACCAGTCGGGGCTAAACTCCCTCCTCATGATTCGCAGACTCACCCTATAACTTACTGTCTCCCTCAGACCTTTTTACATTTCAGATCAGTGTTTAATTCAGAAGGAAACTCAAAAAATACCTTGCAAAGCTTAGCTGTATTCTTAATTTTGTAGTAGGAGGTTAGCGTCACTCACCTTTGGTAAAATGCTGGTGGAGAGGACAACTATGCAAACAGATGTGATGTGCCAGTTAGAACAAAAAGCAACAACAAAATCCATCACATGTGGGAAGGAAATCACAGCCCAAGAAACTGGCAATTTTCTTGTCACGATATTTCAAAAGAGGGTAAGAAATTGGGTACAGAAGATGAATACAAAGCTATTCAGGTGGTGGTTTTTAACTCTCCATTCATTGTACAGTCAGGTAAAAAACAAAACATGTTTCCTTTTGATAGAACAATCCAATGAATGTCATTTAATGATAAAATTCACCCTGGGAGGTCGCTTAGGAAATAAATAGCTATCAGGCATTTTTTGGTTGTTTGCCTTCAGAATCATAAGAACAAAAAAGAAAAGCTCAATTTTTAAAATGTCAGAATGAACTAAACCTGATTGAAACAATATATCAGAAAAAGGAAGCCCATAAGTAAGATCAATCTATAAACAGGGCATTTGGAAGATAGCTAATCAAAAAGACATTTAAATTATACATGCGGGCTTCCCTGGTGGCACAGTAGTTGAGAGTCCGCCTGCCGATGCAGGGGACACGGGTTCGTGCCCCGGTCCGGGAAAATCCCACATGCCGCGGAGCGGCTGGGCCTGTGAGCCATGGCCACTGAGCCTGCGTGTCCGGAGCCTGTGCTCCGCAACGGGAGAGGCCACGGCAGTGAGAGGCCCGCGTACCACACACACACACACAAATTATACATGCTTTTAATGCTACATGGACCATATATAGTGGACTATTTTCCTTATTCTAGCTATACCGTAATCAAAGATAAAGCCAGGAGATAACAAACACCATGTTCTTATGGTGACTCATTGTCCAGCAGACAGTCTTTATTATTATAATTACTGTCATTACTTATGACAACTACTGCTATCATTTATCGATTGTTTATTATGTATCTGGCCTCAGGCAAAAGGTTTTCCATCCCTTGTGTTTTTTAATTCTCAAAATAAATCCGTAAGGTATCATTATTCCCAATTGGTAAGTGACAAGAAAGAGATGAGAAAGAATTGATTCGCCCACAGTCACACACAGGCCACAGTTGGGAGCCAAGGCCTACTGCCCTGTGTGCCAAGGTCAAAGCCTGTGTTTTCTGTCTGCAAACTCTGCCTTATCTGTGAGGTCAGCCAAGAGTGACCGCCATTCCCTGTGGCTTGTCAGGATGGCTGGTCCATTGTAGAGTCTCATGATGGTGGGAGAGGAGACATGTTCTCCAATGTAATAATCCACCAGACCTCCTGCCTTCTCATCCTGAAGTCTTGAGGACACAGGGGTGAGTGTGAAGAAGGGTCATGTCCACTGCAAACCGAGGGCCACTCGGGGCTGGTCTCTGCCTTTGAATCTAGCCCCTTGCAAGGGAGTTGGTGTGTGATCTGTGTTCATTATGTGGACGAATTTCAACGTAAAAAGAATATACCCGGAGATTATCATACTAAGTGAAGTAAGGCAGAAGAGAAAGACAAATATCATATGTGGAATCTACAAAAAACAAAAGGAACTTATTTACAAAACAGAAACAGACTCACAGATTTAGAGAATGAACTTATGGTTACCAGATGGGAAGAATGCAGTAGGCCTTGGCTCCCAACTGTGGCCTGTGTGTGTGACTGTGGGCGAATCAATTCTTTCTCATCTCTTTCTTGTCACTTACCAATTGGGAATAATGATACCTTATGGATTTATTTTGAGAATTAAAAAACACAAGGGATGGAAAACCTTTTGCCTGATGCCAGATACATAATAAATAATTGATAAGAATGGAGGGAGAGATGGATTGGGAGTTTGGGATTGACATGTACACACTGCTATATTTAAAATAGATAACCCACAAGGACCTACTGTATAGCACAGGGAACTCTGCTCAATTCTCTGTAATAACCTAAATGGGGAAAGAATTTGAAAAAGAACAGATATCTATACATGTGTATGTATAACTGAATCACTTTGCTGTATACCTGAAACTAACACAACATTGTTAATCAACTATACTCCAATATAAGATAAAAAATTTAAAAACAAAACAAAAAACAAACAAAAAGAATATACCTGGGCAGCAATGCAGTTTTACGAGATACTTATAGAGCTATGGACATTTGGTCAAGGATTAGAGGCAATAGCAGCAAAAATGAGTAAATATGCTTTTGATACAAAGTGAGATTGTAGGCACATTGACTAGAGATGTGGGAGAAAACTTTGAAAGTAACAAAATATGTTATCTGGTACATTGCAGTCAGGTTCATACTTATTTGAACTAAATTCAAAATTCTACTGTGATACATCTATTTACTATTTGTAATCTACACCTACATGCGTCAACTTCTCCTGTGTATTTGAACTTAACTTTCTCTTTCTGAGATATGAGTATTTAAATTTGCTTTTTTTTCTTGTGATGAGAGTTCTTAGGATTTACCCTCTTAACAACTTTCATATATAACATACAGTAGTGTTCATTATATTTACCCGTAGTACTTATTTACCTTATAAGTAGAAATTTATACCTTTTGACCACCTTCATCCAATTCTCTCTCCCTCTACCCCTGCCTTTGGTAACCACAAATCTGGTCTCGTCTGCTATGAGTTTGTTTGTTGGTTGGTTGGTTTTTGAAGTATAATTGCCCTACAACACTATGTTAGTTCCTGTTATACAACATAGTGATGCAATATTTCTATATGTTTCAAAATAATCACCGCGATAAATCGAGTTACCATCTGTCACCAGACAAAGATATTACATAGTTATTGACTATGTTCCCCACCCTATACATTTCATACCCATGACTCACTATTTGGCAGCTGTTAATTTTGCCTTCTAAATACTGCAAATTAACCAACAGTTTTATTTAAGTTGATTTTGAAAATGCATATTAGTTAATTTCTTTATTAGACATATTAGTAAAGAATATTTAACTTATTTGTCCTCTTCATAAAAAAATAATAAAACCCATAAAGCTCTTCTTAAAATAAAAAAGCCCTCCTAGGGCTTCCCTGGTGGCGCAGTGGTTGAGAGTCCGCCTGCCGATGCAGGGGACACGGGTTCGTGCCCCGGTCCGGGAAGATCCCACATGCTGCGGAGTGGCTGGGCCCGTGAGCCATGGCCGCTGGGCCTGCATGTCCGGAGCCTGTGCTCCGCAACAGGAGAGGCCACAACAGTGAGAGGCCCGCGTACCGCAAAAAAAAACAAAACAAAAACAAACAAAAAAAATTTTTAAAGCCCTCCTAAAAATATGAGGTAGAAAAACCACAGATCATCAGTGTCACAGAAGTCCAAATGTGAGTCTTGAATGCAAATACAAACTTAAGGGATGACTTATAATTTTTGTAAATTTTTTTCTGGCAACAATAAATTAATTGGGCCTTTCAAGAAAATGAAAACATTAGAGTAGACTGCAGCCTGCTAGATTCTTATACAGATACTCCCAAGTCACTTCTGAAGAAGGCTACTATGGAAACTGAAACTTGGGACTAGCGTTTTTCTCCAAGGGGTATATTTTAGCTGTTACTTACTTTTGTGGTATTTTCCTCATTTAACTTTGGGTAGTATTGGCTACAAGATATAAACTCAGCTCCCTGTGTGAGTCATAAATCAAGTTTATTAAATATTGATGAGAAATAACATCAGTGGTTATTTTCATCCCCGGTGGTGTTCGGTGCTTGGAATTACCCCTGTATTTTCCTGTAGGAGGATTGACAGTGAATCCACCTACACAGTCTAATGTTTCAGTTTTAGGATTTGCTTTACTTTAAAATTCCTTCCTATGTTTTTGTCTACTGGCATGCTATTATTTTCATAATTTGTCTCTTATTACATCTGATATTAAATGACATAAAATGTGGTGAAAGGAAATTACTTTTATTCAGATCATAATAGAATGTAAATTGAACTGCCTTGATGCTGCTGCTGAAAATTGATTCCTCAGATTTAAATGATGTTAAAACATATTTCATGTGGCTGTATGTGATATCAGATGAAAACTTTACAAATGAATAGAAAATAGAGCATTATTCTGTATCTATAACTATGATTTATTACAGAATGTACATTTTTATTGCAGTTGCAAAAAAGACACAGTAAAGACTAATCTGTAAATTATGTAACTGAGATTTATAATACTTCATGAAAAAGCACCAAAGGGTCATTTCCCCTGCATTAATCTTTATGTTTTGCATTGCTACTGGAATTATTTACTGATTTTTATGAAAACACATGTAGAAGAGAAAACTAGGGTACTAGAATTCAACCAAAAGTGCTTACTTTAATCTGTGATAATTCTCTACTTGATCTCTGAAGGAATTCCTTTATCATGAGACAGGGAAAACAATGTATTTTTGTTGAATAGAGGATAAAATCCAGAAGCTTCAATAAGAGAAATAGTTATGAGAGTGTTTGGTCAAATACCAATGTTTTATCCCTGGGTTCAGTCATCATAAATGCCCTCAGGTTACATGCAAAAGTGTGTGCTCGAGGTTTTCTAAAGGAACTAAGTCTTAGGGTTTCATTAGATTCTGACAGTGTCACAGACTAATTTAAACTAAAATTAGATATGCAGATAAATATTCAGAATATTAGGAAAAAAGGGGGTGTAAAGATAGAAATTGCAGACATGATTTTAAAAAAAGATATACACTGTCTAGTATGTAGCAGATAGGTGTTCAGAAGTTCTTGCTGAATGGATTAGAAAAGGCAGCTGCTAGAGTGACTTTTCATTGGACAGTGAAAGAAGGAATTTTGAAAGTGGATTTCTGAGGGCATGAAGTGATGATTTTTTTCACATGATACATAGAAGACAGTACTCATTGGAAATATCTAGTGGTTTCCAAGAAATTAGCATGCTTATAGTTATATGTTAAGTATTTGTAGATTATAAAAATAATGCTTCAATTTGTGACCACCTAGAGGGGTGGGATAGGGAGGGTGGGAGGGAGACGCAAGAGGGAGGGGATATGGGGATATATGTATATGTATAGCTGATTCACTTTGTTATACAGCAGAAACTAACACAACATTGTAAAGCAATTATATTCCAATAAAGATGTGAAAAAAATAAACACAAGAGAAATTTTAAAATAAGAAATTAAAAAATAATTTGAGAAATTAAAAAATCTCAAATAACATGAGATTTAATGAAAGTAATAAATTCTGCCATATATAATTCCCTCCCTTTCTCTCTTTCCTTTCTTCTTTCCTTCTTTCATCTCCATGTTTCATGATATTTAATAAAACACCTGTAACCATTTCCCTACCAATAGACACCTAAGTGATTTTCAGTGTGTTACTACAAGTAATTCTGTGTTGAATATACACACTCACACACACACAGGTCCTGTGCATGTGTGTGAGTATTCTTTTTTTTTATAAAGTGAATTTTTTTTTAAATTAATTAATTTTTATTTTTGACTGCACTGGGTCTTTATTGCTGCTCACGGGCTTTCTCTAGTTGCAGCGAGCGGGGGCTACTCTTAGTTGCGGTGCGCGGGCTTCTCATTGTGGTGGCTTCTCTTGTTACGGAGCACGGGCTCTAGCCGCACACACTTCAGTAGCTGTGGCACGTGGGCTCAGTAGTTGTGGCTTGCGGGCTCTAGAGCACAGGCTCAGTAGTTGTGATGCATACACTTAGTTGCTCCACGGCATGTGGGATCTTCCCGGATCAGGGCTCGAACCTGTGTCCCCTGCATTGGCAGGCAGATTCTTAACCACTGTGCCACCAGCCCTGTGTGAGTATTCCTAGAAACAGATTCCTAGAACAATTTCTGGGTCAAAGGGTATGCACAGTTTTAACATAATAGATAACTCATGCTTTATTTCTCAAAATAAATTCACAGTCCAGCCCTTATTGTGTGAGAGTGAGTTTCACAAAGTATAAGGTATTCCTTTCCAATATGCATAGATACGGAAGTAAAAAAAAATAACATAGGCCGTGTTGTATTCTGTCCTCTTCTGAACACCAGCAGTTCATTCTCTTTTCTTTGAATTCTTCATTCCATTCTCCCTGGAATGCCTCCCTCCTACTGGCCCTGTCAGTCTGGGACTCACCTTCCAGGCCTCCTTTCCAGTAGCTTCCCCATTGCACTAGCAGCATTTATCTCCCTCTGTCTGAACCATGACACCAAGGTTTGTGCATAAAGTCAGTGCTTACTTCGATTTGTTTCCCACTAGGGTGAGTGCGTGTGCGTGTGTGTGTGTGTATGTGTATGTGTGTGTTTTACCCCTGTCTTCCCAATTAGCTCATTCAGTCCTCCAGGAGAGGCAAAGCTTCCTGTTCTTCCTGTCTAACTCTGTGAGCTCATTATTGCCTTTGAGGACAGGTTGATCACATTTAGGAAAATTTTATATTAGACACATTGCCTTTTTCAATCAACATTCTGTGGAAACCTTTTGATTGAAAATGTAAATTTAATGCAAATATGACTCTAGCCTTTAAGTACATTGTTCACTGAAATTAAGCGGCTTCCACGTTAAGCCACATACTCCTGTGAAACAAAAGTGAGCAGACCAGCAGAGAAGCCTTGTGTTGACAGTCATGGAAACGTTCCCTGCTGGTGATGGCAGTCAGTGGAACATAATTCCCTGGACTCTCTATGAAATTAAATTAATTCCACCATCTAATCAGTTGGAGCAAAAAGGAATGATGTCATTTAGGAAAGTCCTAACACAGCTCTTCCCTCGAGGCCAGTAGGGCCAGAGGAAAGGCGACTCCCACCTCTCCTGGGGCTGCAAGTTCTAATACAGGAGCCCTGCTTATCAAAACTGTGCTGGGAAGAGGGAGGTGACTCCCCCCCGGGGAAGAAAGCTCTCTGGCGCTTGAAGATGTGTTTCTAACCTGAGGAAGGGAAAGACTCAGTTTCAGGTTGGAGTCTGCATCTCATTCGTGGGTGACATAGGACAGTTACTTACCTCTCTGTGCTTTAAAATTGCGATAAATATCATACATATCTCAGAGGGTAGCAGGAAGATTAGATTATTTTCATCCTCATGCCTAATGAGTCCTCAGTAAAATTTAGCTGTGATTATAATGATCACTTTTATTAAATATATAGTTATCAGCTAAATGAATGAATGAATTATAGAGCAAACTATTCTAAAGTCACACAGTTAGAAAGTGGGAGGAATAGGACCAAACCTCATTCGTATCTGTCTTATTATCTATATTATTTCCATGGCATCAGCTTACCTCCTTTTAGTCTTGGCAAAGCATTCATGATCATACAACACAATTTAACATATACTCACATTTTACTGTGCTGGTATATGTTCTGTTTACTGGTGTTTTGTCCCCTCCGTGTACATCTTCATTGGAAATAAAATTTTGAAAAATGTTTTCCTATTTCCTGCACTGCTTAAAGATGCTGCCAGTAAAGCCATCTCTAAGCTGAGATGCTTTGTCCTCACAGGTCTTCTAAAGAGTTAGAGCAGTGCTGAAGTTGTATGTTTACAACTGACAAGGATCTGCAAACCACCGGCCTGTGAACCAAATCCTGCTTACTGCCTGTTTTTGTAAATAAAATTTTATTGCAACTCCATGTCCGTTTGTTTCCCTATGGTCCATGGCTGCTTTCTGACAATACAGCAGAATTTCTAGAGTTCCAGCAGAAATGCTGTGGTCCATATAGACAAAATGTTTACCATCTGATCCTTTACGGAAAAAGTTTGCCAACCCCTAGACTAGACTAACAGTAGGAAAAACTACTCAGCCTGTGCTTCTTTTTTTAAATTATATCTTCCCACAGATGCCTGGAATCCTTGGCAATCCTTATATTCACCTCTTCTTACATCCCTTAGACTTGGGAAGCTCAGAGGTGCAACACATCTCTTATTTTTATGTAGATTTGTGATAAAATCTAGACTCTCCTTCCCTGATTCAAAGCCCCTTAAACTCTAAACATGAAATTTTCAAAGAAAAGTTACCCTGGTTGTATACACCCCTGAAAGTCATCTCCTTTCTGTGGTCTCTCAAGTACACAGACTATGTTCCTTGAATCTGTCATTGACGTTAAGTAAGACATTTTTGAAGAATGAGTGATAGGCTAGACATAGAACCTAATGAACCTTGATTGTTTTAATTAAGTGGGTATTCCTTAATTAAATGGGGGTAAGAGCCTCAGTGGTTAAAGACACTGCTTAGAAAATCAGAATCAAAATAGTAACAGTTATTCTCCAATGCCTTGTTTTAGCCAGAAAACATTACTGAAAATGAGTGAAAGAAGGGGAAAAGATCATTATGCTTACAAAAGACTAATAAAAACAAAATAAAATACCATTTATAGCCCCTTTAAAGTATTGCCTTTTTAAATGTTCAGATAACTCACCGATTACTTCTTCTAGTAAATTATCTGCAAGGGCAGAGTGACATCCACCTATCCCTGGACACACGCCCCATTTGCCCTGGGACTTTGCTCCCCCTCCCATCAAGAGGTGGAGTCTTTCTCCTCCCCTTGAATCTGGTGCCTGTGATTTCTTTGCCCAAGAAAATGTGATGCAGTGACATTGTATAAGCTTTGGAGGCAAGGCCTCCAGATGCCCAGCAGCTTCCTGTCTTGCCCGTTGGAGTGCTGCTCTGAGATGCTCAGGGCAAGTAGCCTAGAGAAGGATGAGAGGCTGTGTGGACAGGAGCTGAGGCCCCCCACTTGACAGCAAGTGCTTGCCCCAATATGTGAGTGAAGCCTTCTCAGACTCTGTGACCCCAGATGACCTTCTGGACGAGAGCCGTATGAGTGACCCAGGTGAGACCAGCAGAGGATCACCTATTTGACCCTAGACCAGTTGCTTCCAGAGAATCATGAACCAATCAGTGGTGGTTGTTTGAATCCAGTATGTTTTGTGGTGGTTTGTTATGCAGCCGCATATAATTGAAAAACTCTCAATTTACCAAAGAGGAAACTGGGGGTCATGATATAAGCAACATGCCTAAGCTCATGTAGCATTTGGCAAGTCGGGGATTCAGACTCAAGTCAACCCAACTAAATCATGCTCTAAAGCACTCCTCTCTACTATATGCTGTATCGTCCAAAAATTAAATGGATTGCCTAAGCAGCATTTCTGAAGACTGAGGTAGCTTGGGAGATGTAATTTGCTCACCACTCTGTTGTGTTTTTATTGGGACTTTTGATATCAGGAATGTTCTGGAAGACCTGAGATATGCAGTCTCCATCTCTGAGCAATACTCAAGCAAGGACTGTAGGTAGTCCTCTGATGTTCATTCATTCACTCATTCATTCATTCAGCAGGTATTTATTGAGAACCTACTATACATTAGGTGCTGTTTTCAGCACTGGCAGGCACAAGGAGTATGCTAATGCAGAACCAGAGATGGATGGCATTATATTTTCTTTTTTTTTGAAAATTCACACTTGCTTATATGTTGATTTCCTTATTAAGGGCTGACTTGTTTTAGGCTCTGGAACTCCCAGTTCTGTACTTAAATTTTTTTGGTTAGCCTAAGCATAGTGCTAGATTTCAAGAAATCAATTGCCAAACAGGATTTTCCATTGAGTTTTTTTAAAAAGGAAACATGTAGGCCAAAATACAATTAATAAGAAAAGACCATTTAGGCATCAGCAGAATTTGATCAGTTGCTCAAATTTCAAGCAAGTTTCTAAAACAAAACTGTTTTCTTCTCTTAATCAGTTTAAAAGGAGGGCCTTGTGCTCATTTTTGTTGGTGGAGGTGAACTGAATTTTATAAGCTCTGTAAAATGAGGCCAGAGTGAACAGAAATTGAGTCAAAATAATGGATGACACATCTTAACATCTTCTTAGGCTCTTGTGTCCTGACCACACCCCATTTGAACCTAAGGGGAGTCTCCTGGAGGCTGAGGGGTTCATTAACTTGCAGCTGTCTGAGACTAGTCTGCAAAAGCTAAAAAGAAAGTCAGCCACAAGAAAGCAGGTGGCAGTGGCCTGGAAGATGCACAAAGGAAAGGGGCGGCTGGTAGGGAAAAGCATATTTGACTGAGACCTTTACAGAGGGATGGAGAGGGCCCTGGGCCACTGGAAATGGAAGCTGGGAGGAAAGTCTTGAAGGCAGACAGCCTGGAATCAAGGGCAGCAGCTGGCAGAACAGCTCAAAACAGGGCGAGTGGCATGATTCAAGAGGACTTATGAATTGTTGTGTTGTACGGTGACCATTAAGCTTGTTAGTGAGGGAAGAGATTCAGTGCTTTCATTGTGCCAAGCACTGTGAGAGATACTTTCACCCATGTCAGCTACCCTAACATCCAGGGCAGCCCTTCAGTGTAACAATTATGCTGTAGGTCAAGTGTAGCTTCTTGGCAAGTGTAAGCGCCTGTGGTCATCTCTGTTTATACATTTCTTTGAGAGATTTCCTAAAATCAACCTACTTGCTCATTTCTTGTCTGTAGTCTGTACTGTTTCGCGTGGAAGATTCATGCCTTTCAATCGTATTCCAAATTGACAGACTTCAGCCTCCATGAAGCTGTGGGCAGACAGGTGAGGTGGTGATATTGCCAGGGACCAGCTTATGCAGAAGTTTAATCCTTTGAGGAAAAGGATAGCAAGCCCAATGGTAATTGTCCAAAAAAAAAAAAAATGCTGCTAGAGAACAAAATGTATTTACTACATAACCTGGTAAAATATTTTAAAGTTTGGTGTTGGTAAGTTTCAATGGTTCTTTTTCTCTTTTTACAAAAGCGAAGCCCACTAAAATGTTACTCCTTCGTATTATTTTTATTTACTTTCATCAGAGTTGAATATTTGTTGTGCGGGCATGTGAGTTTTATATGTATTGTCTACTCTGTGAGCTGGTTGAAATATGTTATGAGTACTAAAATTATTTAAATTGATGGTGACCAAAAGTTATAGAATTATGATGTACGTAAGCCATTTTAGCCCTGGTAAAATTTTGACCCTCTGGTTGCGTGATTAAATACAGTTATATTGATAATATATATTTCCTGAATGTTAATATCATATGAAATTATGAACAGGTTGAGTTTCACTTCCTTCAGTTTGCTGGGTGATGGGCATCTTGATGAACTCAGCCTTGCACTGTTTATTCAGTGCAGACACATGCCTCTATATGACAGGGGAGCCTGTCTCAGCAATTCCCTTACCACCTACAGCAAAATGGCAGAGCATAAAGTTAGGGATTTGGGAAAATACTGTATTTTACCGAACACAAGTCTTCAGACAATATACAGATAGACCTCCACAAAGTCAGCATCCTAGGAAAAGGATTTATGAGAATACACAGACATATTATTTGCACGTTAGTACATGTGACTATTACCCTTTTTTATGCTTCCTGAACTCATGGAAAGTCATGAGACCTATTTTTCCTTCCCAGGTAAATTCCATTATAAATGCTCTGTTTTTATAGATTGTGAATTCTAAGTAATAATTGAACCAAGTCTGTTGAGGCTGTGGGCAGAGGGTAAGATTTACATGTGAGACTTCATGTTCTACCCTTTGAATTAGGCCAATAATTTTAGGCGCTGTTTTTTAGTTTTTAGTGTTTCCCCCAGCTTTACTGAGAGATAATTGACATAGAACATTGTATAAGTCTAAGGTTTACAACACGATGATTTGTTACACGTATATATTGTGAAAGGATTACCACGTAAGGTTATGGGTGTTATTTATTTTTTAATTATTGACTTTAAAAAAATCATCATGCATTAAGGAAACGCAATCTTAAAAATAATTTTTTAAAAGATGGAATAATAATGGGGACCTATAGAAACAGCAACCAAGAACATATTGTACTTTTGCTGAATTAGTAAAGTTGCATTGCATTGTTCACATTGAGAAGTGTTGAGGACAGATTGGGTGGTGATGTCAATTTGTAATTTGTTTGGCAAATCTTGACAACGCAAAGACATTTATTCTAGTTAAAACAAATGGTTGAGGGCTGTAATTATGAGTTGTTTAAGCCTTGTCATCTGCTAAGAAATTTGGCAAGTTCATTATTTATGATTCTCGATGTACTGCCTACAATCCCAAATTAATTATTAGTTGACTGATGTTTGGTATACTGATACAATTAGTCTTAGGCTGTTTTATGTTAAGTAAACATGTGAACTGAAATCACAATATTATTGAGTTATCAGAAACTGTTAATAAAGATGATGAATCATGATTGTTATTTTGTAGGAGTACATTTTTAGAATTTTTAAAGATTTATTTACAAAACAGACTCCTCTTTTAAAATATGTACACTTAGAGATGCTTAACTAAATTATTTTCCATAAGCACATAGCAGTTTAAACAAATGGTTCCTACATAAATCATAAATGATAGAAATTAGGGATGAAACAAAATATATCAATTCCTTCCTTCTGCCAAGACATATTAGACTTCAAATAAAAGGCACATCAAACATTAAACAGATGATTTCTTTGACAGTCTATTTAAAGATACTGAATTAATGGACTGAAAATATTTTTTAAATTACTGTTCTTTTGGGATGGTTTAAAACCATACTTCAAAGTGAGGAATTTCATACTGATACTCATGAAGTCATGTACTATCTAGCCTAGCGTTTGTAAGTATATTACATACTGTAAAGTGTGTGTTGTACATTGTCAAATAACTTATACTCTGCAATTCATACATTTTTATCATTTGCCCCATTTTACTTTGTATCACTATATTTGTGAATTGTCAATTGCTTTGCAGACTAGAGAGATTCAAAGTATACACTTATAAATCCATTTGTGTGGATTCCCTATATTCCACATGCAAGCGTGCACTCATATACATCCACAGACACTCCATGAAACTAGAACCAGTTAATGGATTCAAAGGTAACATCATGTAAAAGATAAATTTGTTGGGAAAAATTCTATAGGCGTATAATTTGCCCTGATAGTGAATTATAATCTATGAATAAATATTGTATTTTTTCTATGTGTTTCACTCTTAAAGCGAGGGGCTTCTATAAAACTTTAGTAATACAGAGCATCTGCCTTGCAATCCATATGCTTCTTGAATTAAAAAAAATTCAATTACATAAATAGTTTTATTCTTTTAAAAAATGTTAGAGTCTTTTTTGATGACTCTGTCCAGTTTTGCCCCCTCTCTTGTATCTCCAAGATAACATTATTCTGAGTTCAATCTGTACCCTTTCACACTTCTTTAAAAAATAAATTTATTTATTTATTTATTTACGGCGGCGTTGGGTCTTCGTTGCTGCATGTGGGCCTTTTCTAGTTGCTGCGAGCAGGGGCTACTCTAAGTTGTAGTGCCCGGGCTTCTCACTGCAGTGGCTTCTTTTGTTGCAGAGCACAGGCTCTAGACGCATGGGCTTCAGTAGTTGTGGTTCGCAGGCTCGGTCGTTGTGGCTCGTGGGTTCTAGAACACAGGCTCAGTAGTTGTGGCACACGGGTTTAGTTGCTCCGTGGCATGTGGGGTCTTCCCGGACCAGGGCTCGAACCCGTGTCCCCTGCATTGGCAGGCAGATTCTTAACCACTGCGCCACCAGGGAAGTCCCTGTACCCTTTCAGACTTTAAATTCACCTGCATATGAGTATACATATATATGTTTATATAAAACATGCATAGTGCTGCTTCCTTATTATTCACATGAATAAATGTGCATTTACTTCAGTTAGTTTAGCAGCTAGGTAATTTTTAATTCTGCAATTGTCAAACATTTTATTTGTTCATTCTACAGTTGATAGACATCTTCTCCTTTTTGTGTGTGATTACTCACAGTGGAGTATTAAATATTCTTGCATGAGTATCTCTGTGCACAGTGCGAATAGTTCTCTGTAATAGATACCTGTAAATAGAAGTGCTACGTATGCACATTTTTTGTTTAATAGGTACTTCCAAATTGCTCCTATAAACTCCCACTAGCACTATGAGTACTATATGTTTTCCATTCAGCATGTCAGTATTTGATATTGTCAAACTTTTCAATTTTAGCCAATCAAATGGGTGTGGAAATGTATTTATGTATCTTTCTAGTAACTAGCGAGGTTTTAGTCAAGTTAGGCGTCTTCTCATATGTTTATTGGCCAATCAGATTTCTTTTCTTCTGTAAATTGCCGGTCTATATATGCTTTGCCCATTTTTCTCTTGGGTTGTTTGCCTTATTCTTATATATGTTCTGGATACTTGACTTTTGTCTGATATTTGGCTGTAGTATTTCAGAGTTAATGAAAGTATAGATGCTGAACATCTAGAACTCAGAAAGGTACAAGGGAACATTCTAAGCAGAAGCCATGTTCTAAGTAAGGATTTGGCTTGTGGAAAGAAAGAAAAGAGTGAGGTGTCATGGATGAAGGACTTACCACCAATGGACAATGCAGAATCAGGAATGTCTTGGTCACAACACGGGCAGCATAGAACGTTATTGTCACCTATATCATGATGGAGAATTAACGGGGCTGCTCTGTAGATTCACAAATCCCATTACCCTTTCTTCTAAGCCTGGGAAAGTATTTCTAGAGTGGAAAAAGATGTATGACAAGGGAGTGTATTAAGAGGGTATTAAAATCAAATAAAAGGAGGAATAGATGTAGCAAGAGAGGCACAGTTGATAGCTGCCTCCATTCTGAGAACAAAAAACAAAAATAATAGTGGATAAGTTCATTGAGGGCATCGGTCAGGAACAAGGATACAGCTCTGATGCCTGACTGCAGTTGGTAACAAAAAGCCTTTGAGACAGATTCTAAAAACCTGAAAGACTAATAATGAGTCATTCCTTACAATCAGTGTCTTAAAAGGCAGTAAACTGTCTAATAGGATACAAAAATGGAGACTTTTTCCTTCCCCATCCTAAAGTTCTCCTGTAAAAAAACAACTTTATATGGCACTGGAAATAATAGTACACAGCAAGAATCATACTTTGTGGCATTACTGAGCATCTCAAGTGTCTAAAAGGTATAAAGATAAAAACCAAATGACTTCAGTGTGGAAAATGTCCCAGAAGTTGCAATTTTACTTTTAAAACAGAAAATTAGGGGGGAAAAAACAACCTTAATCTAAAATCAAACCTCAAATGGCAACAAGAGATTTTCTAACAAGTATTTTATTTAAGGATGTTGCAAATTCATAATGTCCTCACTTTTTATTAACATTAGTGAGTTGTAATCTGAGGAAACCAGGCAAGTCTTGTAAAATTCTTCATAGCTGAGAAGTTGTCATACATATATGTAAGACTTGCTTTGTTGTTGTTGTTTTTATAAGTTGAATACCTGCAGGTAGATTTAGAGTACTGAATAGCTTAGGGTACACTCAGTACGAACAGGCAGAAAAAGATGGAAGATAAAATTATCAGGATGCCAAGAAATGTTCTCATCACACAGGAGTGAGAAATGAGATGGGCAGAGAGAACAGGAGCCATGTCTATCATGAGAAACATAAGAAGAATTTGATTTTAGGGATTATGTACTTGAGATCCATTTCGAAAGAAAAATGCCTATTTACAAATCCACAGAGGCTTAGGGAATAATTATTATTTTTAATAAATTGTAATTTTCTATTAGTATATTTTTACAGCCCTGGACTATGGACTTCATTTAAAGTAAAATTATAATAGGTATGTTTTCTGATTATAGTAGAGTCCACCGTTTAAAAAGGCATCCAAATTCAGCCTTCTTTGTTTATTATATACAAGGAAATCCTTTTCCTATACAACAAATGGGTATTTTCAAACTACATGAATACTAGTGTGTGTGTAGAATATACAAGGTTGCTTGAGTTAAAATGTTTTGTTTCATTATAAAAGTAAAACACAAGCATTCTAGGAATGTTTCAAAAGGTAAAGGTATGTAACAAAAAAGTCACCTTGAAAACATGGTTTACATATTTTCCAAAAGTGAAATGAAATACAATAAAATCTATTTCAGGCCAATATTTTGAAAATGATTAAATCTCTTTGATTCAGAGGGTATATACTTACTGAACATTTCATTTTTAAAAGCAAAACGTTTCATCCTCCAGAAGTATAGCTATTTCTCCTTTGGAGGGTCTATATGATTGAGTCACAACCCCCAATACAATGGCTGGTCCGGCACAGGATAGAGCAAGGCTCAAACTAGAGGGTCTAAGAAGGACAGGCAGGAGAGGCTGGAGGAACTGAGAGGTCTTGATGATGAGGTTCTTCACCAAATAGAGCAGATTAGGACTGAAAAAGCCCAAATGCCAACAGAGAAAAGAGTTCCTGAGCTTTCATATATCTGGCTACACCCTTGGGAGTTCCCTCCACGCGTCTGCTAAGAGATGCCTCTGACAGCTCTGTATTTCCCATTCGTGTTCAGCGTGGGGTGCATTCTGTCTGCAGGTGCTGCCCCTTTAATTGTACCCAGCTCATGATCCCCAGCCTATACAACTCATAGCAACATCCAGCAACACTTTACCCATGTTTGGGTGTTAATTAGATACTTATGGGATTGTATTTCCCTTTCCTTTGGTCCAGGTTTATTGAGTTTGTAGGGTAGTTGGGGACTTCTGTCTTTGTGGGTCATTGGTCAGCTTTGATGAAATCCTCTATGTGTGAAAAAAATCTTGCCCGGTACCATAGTCACTCTCCAAATGCATTATGTTTAGTTGTATCCACAAAGCTTTTTTATTTTTATTTTATTTTATTTTATTTTTGGCTGCTTTGGGTCTTAGTTGTAGCATGCAGGATCTTTCATTGCGATGCGTGGGCTTCTCTCTAGTTGTGACGTGTGGGTTTTCTCTTCTCTAGTTGTGGCACAGCCTCCAGGGCGCATGGGCTCTGTAGTTTGTGGCACACGGGCTCTCTCATTGAGGCATGCGAACTCAGTAGTTGTGGCACACGGGTTTAGTTGCCACGCGGCATGTGGGATCTTAGTTCCCCAACCAGGGATCGAACCCACGTCCCCTGTGTTAGCAGGCAGATTCTTTACCACTGTACCACCAGGGAAGTCCCCACAAAGCTCTTTTAAGATGTAAGCGTTATTTCCTGGTCAAATGTACTAGCTTCACTCTTCCAACAATGTCCATGCTTAGGGATCCTGAACTTTTTCAGAAAGAGTATATGGAACAGTAGGATGATCACTTTCTATTGTTGATGCCAGCATAATCTCATCTTGCTCTTCATGTAGGAAGCTGTCTGGGGACACAGTGTTTCATCTTTTACATTTATCAGACATAGACTGAGCACTGAATGCAAGTCTAGGGATGGGAAGAGGGGTGGGGATGGGATAGAACAGATTAAGGAATTTATAATCTAGTTGGGGATATAGATTTGTAAATAATGTACTTCTGTACAAAAAAAGGAACGTATTTTTTCCTAAATTATCATTGGGTCATCCCAGAAGAATTGGCATTTCAGTGAATGCCAAAAAAGGGAGTAAGGAATTTTTTAGCTTTTTAAAAAAATAATGGAATAATTCACATATATATATATATAAAAGAATAAACATAAGTAACATTTCTGTGAGTTACATAAGCATAACAATAATAAAATGAACACTGTTTAACCCACCAACCAACTTAAAATATAACCTTCCTAAAACCCGAGGCTCCAAGGGTGGCCCCTGGCCCCTCTAGAGGTAACCACTCCAGGGAAGGGTGTTAAAGACAGGCAAGAAATCCAACTTTGTTTTAGAGAGCACGCGACCAGAGAAAATAAAATACAGGACTCTCTAGTTGATTCGTTTGATCGGTTGTATCATAGGGAATCCTGAGTGATACAGGAGGATGTAATGGAGGGCTGAGACAGATGTGGAGTGTCAGGCTGAATAGTGACATCGTAAAGCAATCAGGGAGCAGTCGCTGATTATCAGAGCTACCACACCATGTCGTGTGGGTTTAATTTGATGACACTCACAAGGGAGAAGTTAGATTTTCTGGACAATGGCCCTGGTGCTCAATTTTCACCTGTAGGTATTGGCGAGCCAATGCCTAACAAAGGTAAATCAGATCAAAATTCTTAATGACATTGATTCTGCAGCATCTCCAGAGCATATCTAGTTCATGACTAAAATTTCTTGCCATCATCTCATAAAATTATACTTATCCTTATTATAAAGATGTTCCATATCAAGCATATTGCTTATGTCAATAATTACATGTTCTTAAAAAGATGTTTTGTAAAATAAAAAAAGTGGAAACAAAGTTAAAAGACCCGAACAACCTTTCAAAATATTTGAATTGTTCCCCTAAATTACATTTGACTTTGGTTAATTTATAGAAAGCCCTAAAGTGAGGAGAAAAAGAGGAAAATACATTGAATATTGTGCAATTCAATTAAATGTTTAAGAAAAACTAGAAACATGTAGGTTAATTATGCTTGGTAGTTATAACAATTTATTTTTAAAATGAAAAGGCATTAAGCATCAAATTACATCAAATACTTTATATTTAACCTCATAAAATTACTTATTTGCCTCATTACATTTAGCATCATAAAATTTCTTATTTGCATCAATCAGTGAAGCAATTTTTATCATAAATCTATTCTGTGATACTCTACAGAATGACATAATTTTTAAATTAAAAGGACTATAGTAGTCCCAACCTGTGAGGTCTTTAGAAAGGGAATGTATAAACTGAATGCTGTTTGTTTTTCTCTTGCAATATATGCAAGAGATTAAAACAAGAATTTTCCACGGTACAGGTATAAAAGGGTGTATTCTTTACAAGAAAGCATAGTGCTGAAGGATGGCTAAAATTTCCATCCAAGAAAAATTTAGCGTTTGAACTTAAGGAAATGGAAAATTTCTTCGCTGGACCTCATAATATTTTCAGTGCCTATTGAAAGTTAGGAAAGATGAATGTGGAAATAAGATGTTTCTTGAAAACATGGCATAAATAGGTAATTTTGAGAAATCCCTAAGACGTATTGGTTCAATTAGGTGGTAGGCAGTGCCAGAATTTTGTGTAGATGGAGAATAAATCTAGAATCCTTGGAAGTCTCTCTAACCCAAGTGTCTCTCTCAGTGGTTCACATGAAATGCCCGGATACTTTCTTAAGAGCTCTTGGAGACAGTGTATGTAGTTCAGTGAGATTAAGGGTCATTTGAATTTAG
This sequence comes from Delphinapterus leucas, assembly GCF_059928025.1. Taxonomy (NCBI): domain Eukaryota; kingdom Metazoa; phylum Chordata; class Mammalia; order Artiodactyla; family Monodontidae; genus Delphinapterus; species Delphinapterus leucas. The sequence goes on from NC_143146.1 coordinate 10,098,757, forward strand.
AGGGATAGTGTGTAATTTGATCTATTGACTCAAAAGTATGGTAAATTAGACCACTATCATTTGTTGCTGTGTAGGAGAGGAAGAAGATGGGACATACCAGTTCTGATGAGAGGAACACGGTTGGGTAGCATTTTACACTTTATTGAGTGCCTTCCTATATATAATCTAAGTATCTTCACAGTACAGAGTAAACAAAGTTTAATTCATTCTTTTAATTAGTGTCAGAGCTCCAGCTGCAACTTGAGTATTAGATGGCTTAGGTTATCTTCCAGTTTGAACACACTGAAAGACTTGGAAAGAAGACAAAGAAGAAGGTAATAAACCCTGTCCTATCCATCAGTTATTTCAGGGGAGATGCCAGGACTCAGGATAAATCAAGAGCATATTAACGAAGAAGGGAAAACAGGACACGCAGCTTTCAAAGGAGGAATCGAGTCTTGCCAACTCTGAGTACCTACCTCTGCCATGATTGTTAATTTTTCCCCTCTTAGAAAGAATCTGCATCTGAAATTTCTAAGTATATGCTTTCTAGTCTTCGTGTTAATTACATTTAAGAAACATTATCATTAGATTAATTAATAGAGGTGATTACTTGATCTTAATCCTTATCATTGATTCACCATTATTGCTATAAATCAGTGAATTAATTCTCTTAATGGCTTTTTTTGAGAGATTATATGTTTATGGAGTGATATGCAGGAGAACAGATTTCTTCTGTTATATCTTAAATTAACATAGAATTTCTCCTTCAATTTCTACATAGAAACTTAGTAGAGAAAAGATTGTTCAGTCAGCTGTGAATTCATCTAGCCCTACTATCATTTAGGAAGATTGCTCCATGTTTTCTGAAGGATAAAATGTGAAATGTCTTGTTGAAATTAAATGCTACCGTATCTACTTTTCTAGTAATCCTATCAATCAATCAATCAATCCCTAAATAAAAATTTTAAAAAGGAAAGGAAACCAGATTGGAACCGATGCCTTCCTAGTGAGCTTTGTTGGCTCTTGGTAGTTTTCACTTTCTTTTCTAAAGGTCTGCAGAGTATCTAGACTTTCTAAGATTAGTGGTTATTTTATATGATTGATAATTTTTCTTTCTCAAAGTCAAGGCTACTTTGGCTTTTTTCTGGTTTGATAATTGTCCTCATTTTTACCAGTTTTTCTCAAGGATTACAGCTTATTTTATTTACTAGTAAATAGTCTGTTAGGTAGTGTGATTAGGATACCGTACCCACATTTTCTTTCCCTTACATCCCTTAGCCTGCCATTCCCTACTACCGTCTTGGTTGTGTTCTATCCAGTTTAATGATTAACTTCCTTAAGGTATTAGATCAGTCACTCCCTTGTTTTTCCTCATGTTCCACATTGCCAGGAATCATCATTACTTTGCAAATTTCAGCCTCATTTTAACCCTGCCCTTCTTGACACATTATGTACGAAGACCTGCCAACCTAATGTATTTGTTTTTGGTTATAATGTGAAAAAGCCATGTGCCTTTTTCACGTGTTATTTTATGAAATATGAGCTCCTCAGAGAGTCTCTAGGTAGTCAGCTTGGTTTCTTTAGGAATTTCTTTATCATCTTTATGGAAGTATTTGTTTTTGTGTTGACTAAGTGTTACTCCGTGAGGCCCCTCCTAGCTTCCACCCAGTGCCCTTTTCATTCGAAAAGCATTTCTTTCCATTTGGAAAACTCTTCCTTAGGTTTTCACTGGAGGCAGTTTCTAGGAAGCATTACTTCTGCGTCTCCCAGCGATGTCCTCCACCCACCCGCGGGAAGTGTGAGTGACTAGTGGGTATACCCTCGGGTGAGAACTTAAGTACAGACAATCCAACAGATCTTACCGGCTTCCAGATGACATGTTAAAGGCAAAGTTTGCTCACCTGCCATTGCTGCTCCTGGGTGTTAATGGGACTTAAACGATGGGTCCATGCACGTTACTGGATCTGTGACTTCTGAAATTCACCTTGTTCAGTGTAATTCGTGATTTGTATTAAGCTGAAAAATTCTTCTGTGCATTTGTTCAAATAGAGAAAATAGAGAACTAAGTGATTCCTGGGTATATGTGGGATGTGCCATAGGGTAGGTGCCCCCTGGGTATGTTGTATTTTACTAGAAACTAGAGAAATCACAGTGATGGAACTATGCAGGCTGTAAACTATAGACACCATCTGCCGTAGAGGGAACACATTAGGAAAATGCCACCTGTTCCTACATTAGTCTGGCCCTGGCCTCAGAATTTCACATGTACTCTTATGTTTTGTTTGCAGTTGCTCTGACTCATGCAGCTAGCGAATGACTAATGAGATTTTTACACATTCCAACTATGAATATCCTATTATCTGATTCAGGTTTGATTTTATTTTCTTTCTAGTGTATATGTATGTGTTTCTTAACTGTTTTTCTCTCAGTTCCTTTCCTGGCCAGTTATTTGAGAAAATATCTTTATTCGTTCAACAATTGTTTGTTGAGGACCTGCTAGGATATAGTGAGCAAAACTGACAAAACGTCCTTGCCTTTGTGGGGCTTACACATTCTATCAGAGGAGACAGGAAATAATCAGGATCAATAAGTAAAATAAGCAGTGTGTAACGTGGTGATAAGTGTTAAGGAGAAAAGGAAAGCAGGCAAGGGGGAATGGGGATGCTGTGAGCAGGGATTGCGATTTGGGGTAGACTAGCTGTAAAGGCTTCCTTTAAATAAAAATGTGATCAATGTGATGGAGCAAGCCCTGTGGCTCTCGGGGGGTAAGACTGTGCAAAGCAGAGGGACCATCCAGTGCAAAGGCCCTAGGAGAGAGCGTGCTCAATACTCTCTCTTGATATGAAGAAGCGCTTATCTTGAGAGTAGAAGGGGAATCAGAAAGGCAACAAGGGGCAGATCATTTAGAGCCTTCTGTGTCAATGTAATGACTTTGGCTCTTACTCTTAAGTGAGATGGAAAGCCAGGGGGTCATTCGGAGTAGAAAAACAAGACTGATCAGAAACAACGTGCTTGCTGGGTTAGGAATAGACTTAAGAGAACGGGGACCCCTTAGGAGACGGTTGTAATAACCCATGTGAGAGGTGGTGGTGGCTTGGACCAGAATGGTAGCCGTGGAGGCCGGGGGGAAGATTCTGGATATACAGTGCTTGTTGAGTTAATGGGTTTTACTGATAGATTGGCTGAGTATTAAAAGAGAAAGATCACTCCAAGGTTTTTGACCTGAATGATGATTAGAAAGAGTCATTGTTAACTAATGGAAGAGCACATTTGGGGAAGGATGGGAAGATGAGGATCTCACCTTCATCACAGATTAAATTTGAGGGATTTGATTAGACTGCAAATGCTACAGCTGTTGGAACCTCTTCATGTAACTTTTTCTTTTAAAACAGGAAACTTGATTGACTAATGAAAAGTGCACATGATTAAATTAAGAAAGCTTACATCCTTGACTCTACAATAAATCAGTGAGACTTGCTTAATTTTGGTCAAAAATACAAAGTCAACAATGGCTGAGATGAGCATATTCTCTGTAAAATAAAATGATCAGATTTGCAAAAGCTTGGCTACACAATGTGAATTTCACTTAAACCATGTGGCATTATTTTATAATCATCAAACATCCTGCTTTAGGAATTCTCTGCTAATAGATAAAATAGCTTGGTTGATGCGCTGAAGTAGCCAATGAGTATGTTTTGACTGACAGTTAAGCATATACATCCTACATTTCATCAGATTCTGCAGTGTCAGATTTATATCCCACTGAGATGGCCATTGTTATGATCATAAATTATGAGTTCAAGTAGTTTTGGTGGTTTGCCAGAATACTTCCTGTTCCAGTACTAAAGATTTCTCATATTTCTTTGACTAGAAAAACAAGGTTCAGACTGATAGTCCTTTCCAGTATGTGACTTTCTGTGGGTGTGTCTGAGTTTAGAAATATTGAAGTGTGTGTGTGTGTAAGTGTGTGTCTATTATTCTTAGGACTTTGCCTATGTGTTAATATTTTTCAGCAAGAAATAACACTCCTTTGGCAAATTTTTCGGAGCATTGAAATGAGATAAAGTATAGCTCTTATTCTTGAGAAGTAATTCATCACTTCATATTGTTAAGTCATAACCATTTAGTCATGAAACCCAAACCTTGTATTTAAAAAGTAACAATCTCTTGTTTAAGGTATCTCCTTTGAACATTTCCAAGAATCTTAAGGAAGTCTTTATATGACATTAAATTGTTAATTTTACCTTGTTATTTCAGATCTGTGATTAGAATTCATTCTTTGGGCTGAGAGTCTGTGTAGAATAAGAATTCCTGTGGTTCAGCATGCCAGTAATTCCGGGCAAGGTTAATAGAGTGGTTTTTTGAGAAAAAAGAGCTGTTTTATGGAAAGCCTTTTGGAACTTTGCCTTGTTTTGTTTTCCTGAACTACCAAATCTGCTTCAAGTATTTGTATGAGGTCCTAACATGTTTATATATTAATTTTGAGATAGCATATTTTTCCAGACTGACATTTCCCTGGACACCAGCCATTTCTGTGAACAGTGCCCATGGAATATAAGCTACTATTAGTCTATGTAATAGTTGGGGTAAAGTAAGCTCATAAGAGGGAACCCCCAAATGGGACGGTGCAAGCAAAATACAAGTTGGTTTATTTCTCTCTGAAGTCATTGTCCTGTGGGTCTGGGTGGGAAGCGTGTATGGCAGCCTTGCCATCCTCAACACGTATTTTCCTAGTTTGCCCTTGGCCTCTCTGTTTTTGTTTTTGTTTGCTTTTGTTTTGCGGTACGCGGGCCTCTCACTGTCGTGACCTCTCCCGTTGCGGAGCGCAGGCTCCGGACGCGCAGGCTCAGCAGCCATGGCTCACGGGCCCAGCCGTTCCGCGGCATGTGGGATCTTCCCGGACCGGGGCACGAACCCGTGTCCCCTGCATCGGCAGGCAGACTCTCAACCACTGTGCCACCAGGGAAGCCCAGCCTCTCTGTTTGTATCTGGTGAAGGGGAAGGGAAAAACGAGTCCAGTGAAAGGTTTTCGTAGGTGGTGTGGAAGTTGCCCATATCAGGGAGAACTTTGTCACGAGGCCACACCTCCTTGCAGGAAATTCCAGGAAGTATATTCTCCAGCTGAGCAGCCATATGCCCACAACAAGGGGAGGAAGAGTCTGGAAGAGCAACCAGCAAAGGACAAAATGCCCAGTCCATTAAAAATATCTTCTAAAAACCAGCCATTTAGATTCAAGTGAAAACAAATGCATTTTATATAATGAACTTCTCAATTTTATGTTCTACTTCTCAAATATTTGTATCACAGAACAAAGTCATAGAATTTCAGATAGTATCACTGAATGCCCAGAAGGTACGCACCAAAACTAAAGTGGCACTTTTGAATTTTATGTGGTTCTGTTTTACCTCATAGACTCTCCCCATAAGTGAAAGTGACTAAAATTTTTGCCATACTTTAAAGTGAGACAACAATCTGAGGAACTTCTAGGGCGTGCAGAGGAGGCGCATCAGTGTTCTTTCCCCACCCCAAACAGAAACACCAAAGAACCATTGCAAATCCAGAAACACTGGAGGAATTTTCACCGCCCCTCCCCTCCCTTTCCTTGGGGCTAGTCTGTTTAATTTTAAAAGCAGAATTTTGCTTTCACAAAGTATACCAGCCAGGAATTTGTTCAGATTCCTCAAAACCAAGCCAAGAAAAGTTTCAGAAAGTTCAGACATGTGTGGCTGAGTGGAAAGAACAGAGTTTTTAGAGGCAGGCACAGATGCATGGGAACACTGCTCCAGACGGCCACTTCTGGCTGACCTTTGGCAAGCTTCTGTCGACTTAAAAAAAAATGCACAATGTGAGAGTTGCGAGTCAAGTTTTATTGGGGGCCAAATGAGGACTACAGTCTGGGAGACAGCACTTCAGATGCCTCTGAGAAACTGCTCCAAAGAGGAAGCGGGGGAAGGTCAGTATATATGTGATATTGGCGAGGGGGACCAATCAAGCACGTATTTTTTTGCCGAAGGTTTCTGCTAGTCTCGTGAAGGTTACTGCAAGTCACGAGGAGCAGACATCACCATGAAGGATTTTAGTGCTTTTCTAGATACGAGGAGATACAAGAATTGGGCTTTTAAAAATGGCTCCTGAAAATATCCACCTGAAGACCTGTTCTGCCAGTTTTCCCCAGAGCACAGAGGGCCTCATTTCTGATCTCCACCCTGAAGTCCTTGCAGGGGGTGTTGAAAGTCAACAGCTGCAACAGCTCGTGCTTTAATCCTTGTAGAGGGAGGTGGCAAGTGCTAAAGGTAAGTGCCAGTTTGTGGTTGACACTTCTTAGCCTCACTGGGCCACAGTCTCCTCATTTATAAATGAGGAGAGGTAAGAATGAACTTGCCAGGGTGTCGATACAGAATTAAAACGTGTAAAGGGCCCCGCATGTACCAGGATGGTTCTCTCCATCTGTGTGATCTATGATGGTCCCAGGGAGCCGGGGTCATTGTCCCTCTGGCTCCGTGGCCAGGGGTCTGTGGTTTCTTCGGGCAGGAGCTGCCTAATGCAGCCCAGGGTGTCACTGCGCTGCTTAGAACCTAACCAGCCTGAGGCCTGGGTTTTTCCCCCTGAGACAAAGGGGAGCTTTGGTCACAAAGGCACCCAGTGACCTCTGTAATGCGTGCAGGAGAATGCAGCTGCGCCCCTGTTCTGGCTGAGTCCACATTGATCTGAGGGTTGAATTCAAGATACTAATTGCCAGTCGACACAAGGATCAGCATTTGTCTTTAAGCACCAGGAAGTAACGGCGAGACCTGAGAAGCCAAACCAAGGACTTGCTTTTCCACTCGTTTCCAACGTCAGAAAATATTTATATCCAAATACGATGTAAAGCAGTACCAGTGTTTAGGATTTTCACACAGTGCTCTTTATATAAAATAATCACGATTGTCTAGTTTCTGTATTGTTTTCCAGTGCTTTTTCAGTTTTTCATAAAACAGAACTGATTTTTTTCCCCAGTACTTTCATCTCTTGATTTCTAGATGCCCTACTGAGCAAAGAAAATACTGATCACTGAGGAATGTGCCTTACTTGACTGTACAGCATCTACCCACAGTAGCCAAATGTATGTGGTTTTTTAAAGAACATTCTTTGAGCCTCTTCTGTTGCCTTCATCTTCGTGGCCCAGAAGGAGCTGCTCACGCCTGCCCATTGCCATGGATATTTCCAGAACAGCATGCGCTCCAAGCCTGCCCCACACGTGGCTCTTGCAGCAACTGGAGACGTCTTTTCAGAAGCCCCCACTTCCACCTCAGAAACGACAGGCAGGAGCCTGGGTTCTTAAAGGCCAGGAAGATGCGTCCGACAACAGCACCTGAACTTCCACCCAGCAAGGGAAGTCTGATGGGAACAGTGGGGAAGGGCTGGGGAGAGAGGCACCCCTCTGCAGGAACAAGGCCTCGTCCTATGAGGAGGGCAGCCCCAGGGGCCCTCCCCTCCTCTCCCCTGAGCAGGGATGACCCTCAGGGGCAGGAGATGAGCCTCTCTGCTTCCCCTCAGCTTGAGGGTTAAGCAGTCTCAGAAGGAGACGTCAGAATTGTGACCGCCACAGCCGGAAGCCCCCTGCTCCGTGGCAGCACGGGCTGTGGAGGGAACAGAAGGAGAAGGAAGCATCCCTGGAGGCTGGAGTGAGCCTGCTGGCGGGAGGAGGAAGCAGTGGCAGCACGTGCCCTGCAGGGTACTCGGGCCCATCAAGGCAGAAGCCAGACAGTGGCACAGTACTGAGGAGAAAGAGGTCCAAGGAACATGTGTTCAAATCCCGCTTTGCACAGATGACTCAACTTGCCTCCACCCCGGTTTCTTCCTCTGTAAATGGGGTTAAAATACTACGGCAGCCACTTCAGTGAACAGAGTGATATTATAATGCCTGGACTTCCGAGGCTGGGGTGTGTACATTGGAGCAGATCTGTGAGCGTCCAGTGCTTTCAGACCTCGAGAATAAAACCAAGGGTTTATCTGCCTAGCTGAGGACCCATATGGGAGAAGGGTCCCCTGAGGCAGCAGAATGAAGGTAAAGGGGATGGGTGGGGAGGAAGTAGAGCCATTAAGCTAGAGTGAGGCCCTGGGGAGGGAGCTGGGAACAGGCAGCCTCTCTGTGACCACCGGTGAGGACCACAGAGCATCCTTAGGAGGCAAAGCGAGTCTGCTGTCCCGGTGCTGGGAGCCCTAGCAGCTGGTGTGGGTCACCAGTTGGCCCCAGGCACGATCTCTTCGTAGAAATCAGGGCAGACAGTCCAGGTTTGGAGCCCGTTCAAGAAGGCAGCTGAGCAGCCTTCTCTTCTCATTATCCAAGACATCCTTCCTTCCCTTTTACATGTGTTTTCTCTCTGAAAATTTCCATCAGCCCCTCTCCCTGACCTGCTCTCTGCTTTTTTACTTTCATTGGCTCACTTAACCTACTTGTTTACGTTTTGTCCAGATGAGCCTATCATTATGTCATAGGCCAGGCTGCTCTTGTGGTGTTTATGGTCTCCAGGGGGAGGAAAATAAAGAAATGTACACTTTAAGATCTGGACAGGGCTTCCCTGGTGTCGCAGTGGTTGAGAGTCCACCTGCCGACACAGGGGACACAGGTTCGAGCCCTGGTCCGGGAAGATCCCACGTGCCGCGGATCACCTACGCCTGTGAGCCACAACTACTGAGCCCGCGTGCTGCAACTACTGAAGTCTGTGCGCCTAGAGCCCGTGCTCCACAACAAAAGGAGCCACCGCAATGAGAAGCCCGTGCACTACAAAGAAGAGTAGCCCCCGCTCGCCACAACTAGAGAAAGCCCGCATGCAGCAACGAAGACCCAACACAGCCAAAAATAAATAAAAAAAAAAAATCTGGACAAACTTTTTAAACTACTACATCCTGCCGATAAAATAAGGTAAATAATGGTGTGTCCTGTGTTGCAGAGGATTAGCTCATCCCTTAAAATCAAAGCTTTGGGGGAAAACGAGGCAAGAGATATGGTTGGGTGAGAATTTGTCATGCAAATAAGATCAGTCTGTTCTCTGTTCTCTCTTTTTAAAGCAAGAAGTATTCAAGAATCCTAGGTCAAAACAGAGGGTTTAAAAGGCTGGAAAAACTAAATGGGCCAAAGGAAAGAGCCTTTTCACTCAAGTAGCTATGTAGATGGTACAAGTCCTTGTGCCCCCTTTAAACTTCAGCAGTTTGTGCTGACAGTGTAATGTAAGTCTATCAAAGTAATAGCAAATTTATTCAAGTTTAAGAGAATAATAAAACACTGCTAACATAGTGGGTACTTATTCCCAATTCTTAAGTCAATACCATTGATGAGAAGGCAAAGAATGGTGGTGTTAATCAAGTAAGAGATTTGGGTAAAACATTCAACTCTATTTCCTCATCTTTGCAAAAAGAGGCAACACCTGCCCTGTCCTCTCATTCCTAATCTACAGGGTTGTTGGGTGAATCTGTTATGGAGGTTCGTGAAAACCCTCTTTTAATTGTATAATGCTGAGTTACCTCAGCAAATAATAATAATTATTATGTTATAAATATAATAAGTATATTATTAAATAACAATTATTATTATTATTGATGAAGAAGAATGAGTATGATTATATCCCTGCTGAATAATAGTTAAATGAAAGATTATTAAAGCTTTAAATAATTACTCCATATTCCAGACATATTTCTCTGCACGTTGGATGTTAGGTAGTATTCCCAAGGATGATTTTTCTGTCGTTCTCCTGCCCAGGGGTGAAAAAGTGAATATCATACCATCTGACACAGTGCAAGTGCCTGATGGCTCTCTTAATGTCATGAGCCCAGTGTTTGCTAGAGAAGCTCTGACCTGTGTAGCAGTCTGGCCAGTGTGCCTCATGAGAGTGTGGAGAGCCACTTCATTCCAGGCATGGGCCGCCCAGATCACAGCTGCTCAGAGCTCTTTGGCTTTGGTTAAGTTTGTTGTGCTGTTATATAATGGGTACTTTGACCATATCTCATGAATGACTGATTTTTTCTTCTCCTTCTCCACTGTCCTATTATCGTGCTGTTGTCTGTGTCGAATGTTGTGTTAGAGTGTGTTGTTAAAATGAAGCAGAAAAACAGGCAGCTGTTAAGGTGTAAGGAGAAAAACATTAGTTACGGGGAAATCCACATATGGCACAGTAAGATTCTGACACCGTGGCGTGGGGCCAGCCCCAAGAGGCTTTACGACCATAATCTAGCCTTACTTTGTGCTCATGATGGTCTTTTCACCCCTACGCTGTTACTAGTGCACAAGCCAAATTGTGACCAAGCAGACTAGACTGCAGGTGAGCAGTGAGTTATGCCTTTGCATGTTAATTTAGAACTCTCATTTTAATCAGACAGGAGGCTCATTGGCCCATGCTATTTCTGATCCGTACCTTAAATCGAAAAGAAGTTATTTAACGGCTTCTGGTTTCTGCTCCAACATGTAAAGAGCTTGGAAGTTGTCAGTCCTGTTCTCACAACAAGAAAAAAAGCTAAACAAACTGAAAACCAACAATTCTGAGAGTCAGCAATGCTCTTAGATCTAACAGAGAGTTGAGGTTGCAGGGCAAAGTGCTCCTTGAAATTTGGAGAGACAGCAAATGCAGAGAATCATTGCTCCACAGGGGCAGAAGCCACTGGTGCCAGAGACACTTAAAGTTGGGTAATTCCTGCAGGCAGAGCATGGACTAGCCTAAGATTTGACAATCCCTCTCGTCTTAGGGGGACCCAACGCTTTCATGAGTTTTACCTCCAGGAGCCTTACCCAGTTCTTAGGATGATGATCAGAGAAAAATTCCTTCATGCTTCCTGCAGGGGGAGAGGAACAGTGACTATTCTGAAATAAGCCCAGAGCCCTCTGTTCATGACACAGGCATGCCCTGGAGGACATCTGCTTTCCCAGAGCCTCATCTGACCTGGAGGAGGGCTGGTAGATGAGCAGAGCCCCTCTGGCCTCTCTGCATCACATAAACTGAGAAAAAGAGTCTAAGAAACTCTTCTGAAGGTCACAGCCAGGACTCAAGACTGACTAAAAAAATTGAGATTTAATCATAAGATTATAGAATGTTTCTCCTCTCCAACACTTTATCATCACATTAACAGGGCTCCAAAATGATAACCAGGTTACAACCTAGCTGCAAGACACAGAGTCTGTTTACAAGGAATTTGGGGGGAAGCATAAAGACAGCAGGAGACACAGAAACCAGGACACTAAAGGACACTGAAGCCTTTGACACCTACAGATATGGCATACATTAAGCACAGCCTAACCTCTCACCAGATTATCATAAAACCTTACACTAAAGGCCTACCTACCTCAGTTACTGTTACCTATATATCATGTCCAATTTTCAACAAAACATTACAAGGCCTGGTAGAAGGCAAATAAAACACAGTCTAAAGATACAAAGCAAGCATCAGAACAAGACTCAGATATGATGGCAATTTTGTAATTATCAAGTAATTTGGAATTGAAAATACTTTAATTAATAGGCTAAGGGTTCTAATGAAAAAAGTGGACAACATGCAAGAACGGATGGATAATGTAAGCAGAAAAATAGAAACTCTAAGAAAGAATCAAGAGGAAGTACTAGAGATCAAAACCATTCTAACTGAAATGAAAATGCCTTTGGTGGGCTCATCAGGAGACTAGACACAGCCAAGGCAAGAAACTCTGAGACTGAAGATATGTCAGTAGAAACTTCACAAACTGAAATGCAAAGAGAAAGAAGAATGAGAAAAAGATAGAACAGAATGACAAATAACTATGAACCACTACAAAAAGGCTAACATACATGTAATGAAAATACCAAAAAGAGAAGAGAGGAAGGAACAGAAGAAATATGTGAGGTAATAATGGCTGAGAATTTTCCAAAATTCACTTTGGATGCAAAACCACAGGTAAAGGGAGCTTGGAGAACACCAAGTAGGGTAAGTACCAAAATATCTACACCTGGGTATATTCTGTTCAAACTTCAGAAAACTAAAGACAAAGAGAAAATTTTGAAAGAAGCCAGAGGGGGATAAAACCCAAAACACCTTACCTATTGAGGAGCAAGGATAATTATTATATTGGACTTCTCTTCAGAAGCTATGCAAGCAAAAAAAGAGTAAAATGAAATATTTAAAGTGTAAAAAAAAAATCCAAATAACCTAGAATTTTGTATCCAGCGAGAGTATCTTTCAAAAGTGAGGACATATAAAGACATTCCCAGACAGACAAAATTTAAGAGAATTTGTTGCCAGCAGAACTGCTTTACAAGAAATGATAAAAGAAGTTCTTTAGAGAAGGGAAATGATGTAGATCAGAAACTCAGATCTACATAAAGAAGAAGAGTGTTGGAAAAGTGATACATGAAGGTAAATAAAATATTTTATTTTTCTTATTCTTAACTGACTTAATAGGTATCTGTTCAAAATAATAATAGAAACAGTATATTAGGTGATTAGAGCTTATGGATAAGTGAGATGAATAACAGCAGTGTTATAAGGGACAGGAGGAAGTGAGAATACTCTATTATAAGGTTCCTGCACCATCTTTGAAGAGGTAGAGTATTATTAGAAAGTGGACTTAGATTTGTTGTAAATGTATAGTGTAAACCCTAAGGCAACCCCTAAATTTTTTAAAGGAAGTATAATTAATATGCTGAGAGGAGTAAAAATGGAATCATATAAAGAGAGAGGCAGACAAAAGGCAAAAAAGAAACAAGGAACAATTGCAATGAAAAGAAAACAGTTACAAATATGGTATATTTAATTTGTCTATATCAATAATTACTTTAAATGGGGATGGTATAAATATACCAATTATTTGAGACTAAGAGAGTGGATTAAAAAACAATACCCAGCCATATGTTGTCTGCAAGAACCCCACTTTACCTATAAAGACACAGATAGATTAAAAGTAAAGAGATGGAGAAAGATGTACCATGCTAACACTAATGAAAATGAAACAAGAGTAGCTGTGTTAATTTCAGACAAAGCTGACTTCGGAGCAAGAGAAGTTATCAGAGAGAAAAATGGGCATTGCATAATAATATAGGGTCAGTTCTCCAAGAAAACACAACAGTCCTTAATGTATATACACCTAACAACAGGGCATCAAAGATATCAGTCCTTCCCAATGCAAGGTAAAGATTCAATGCAGGGCTTCCCTGGTGGCGCAGTGGTTGAGAGTCCGCCTGCCGATGCAGGGGACACGGGTTCGTGCCCCAGTCCAGGAGGATCCCGCATGCCACGGAGCAGCTGGGCCCGTGAGCCATGGCCGCTGGGCCTGTGTGTCTGGAGCCTGTGCTCTGCGACGGGGGAGGCCACAACAGTGAGAGGCCTGTGTACCGCAAAAAAAAAACCAAAAACAAACAAAAAAAAGATTCAATGCAATCCCAATCAAAACCCCAACATGTGGTCTTGTGGATGTCAGCAAACCAATTCTACAGTGTATATGGAATGGGCAAAAGACCCAGAATAGTCAACATAATGCTGGGAAAGAACAAAGTCAGGGGACTGACACTACTCAAATTCAAGATTTAATCTAAAGCAGTATCAAGATAGTGTGGTATTGGCAGTAAAATAGAAACTAGGTCAATGGAACAGAATAGCCAGCCCCCAAATATACCCACAAAAATACAGTCAATTGGTCTTCAACAAAGAAGCAAAAGCAATTCTATGGAAAAATGATGGCCTTGTCAACAAATGGTGCTGTAAGTACTGGAGATTCACACAAAGAAAAGATGAATCTAGATACATCCAGTACAGCTTTCACAAAAATTAGCTCAAAATGGGTCATAGACCTAAGTATAAAATGTAAAACGATAAAACTGTAGAAGATCACGTAGGAGAAATATCTAGGTGACCTTGGGTTTGGCAGTGATTTGGGGTTTGGCAACACCAGAAGCATGATACATAGGAGAAAAAATAACTAAGTTGGACTTCTTCAAATCAATAACTTCTGTTATGCAAAAAACACTCTTAAGAGAATAAAAAGACAAGCCACAGACCAGAGAAAAAACTTGAAGAACACATATCTGATGAAAGACTTGTATTCAAAATATACAAAGAACTCTTAAAGCTCAACAATAAGAAAACAAATCAATTTAAAAATGGACAAAAAACAGACACCTCACCAAAGAAGATAAGCACATGGCAAATAAGCATATAAAAAATGCTCAACATCATATGTGATTAAAGAATTCCAAATTAAAACAACAAGATTCTACTACACATCTCTCAGAGTGACACAAATCCAAAACACTGACAATACCAAATACTGATGGGAACGTGGAACAGTACTTTCATTCATTGCTGGTGACAATGCAAAATGGTACAGCCACTTTAGAAGACACTTGGTCAGGTTTTTGGGTTTTTTTTTAAGCTAAATATAGTCTCACTATATGATTGAGCAATTATGCTCCTAGGTATTTACCCAAATGAATTGAAAACATATCCACACAAAAACCTGCATGTGATTGTTTATAACAGCTTTATTCCTAATTGACAAAAACTGGAAGCAACCAAGATGCCCCCTCATTGGGTATAACTTGAGATAAACAAACTGTGGTACATCCATACAAGGAATATTGTTCAGCAGTAAAAAGAACTGAGTTGTCATGCCACCAAGAGACACAGAGGAATGATAACTGCATATTGTTAAGTGAAAGAAACTAGTCTGAAAAGCTGTTACTCTATGATTCCAACTATATGACAGTTTGGAAAATGCAAAACTGTAGAGATAGTGAAAAAGTCAGTGGTTGCCAGGGTTTCAGAGATGGGTAGGGGTTAAATAGGTGTAGCACAGTGGACTTTTAGGATGGGGAAACTATCCTGTATGATACTGTAATAGTGGATACATAATATTATGTATTTGTCAAGACCCATCTAACTGTACAACACAAAGAGTGAACTATAATGTAAACTATGGACTTGAGTTAATAATAATGGCTCAATATGGGTTCACGAATTGTAGCAAACGTACCGCACTAATGCAAGAGCTTAATAGGGTGCAGAGAGAGGGGATAAATGGGAATTCTTGGTGCTGTCTACTCAGTTTTCCTACAAGCCAGAACTACTCTTAAAAAATGAAGTCTAGGTCTTCCCTGGTGGCGCAGTGGTTGAGAGTCCGCCTGCCGATGCAGGGGACACGGGTTCGTGCCCCGGTTTGGGAGGATCCCACATGCCGCGGAGCGGCTGGGCGCGTGGGCCATGGCCGCTGAGCCTGCGTGTCCGGAGCCTGTACTCCACAACGGGAGAGGCCACAACAGTGAGAGGCCCGTGTACCGCAAAAAAAAAAAAAAGTCTATTAATTCTCTGGAAAGTTTTTACTATTTGCTCACATTCTTATCTCACCTATGTAGAATTCTGGTTTACATTGGAAATGCTGGCCTGGTAGGAAAACATAGTATCTTGCTTCCTTGTTAACACAGCTTTTAATACATGCAAACTGTTTTTCAATCTTAGTATATAACCTTAAGAAATCTAAAATTATATCTGTGACACATCCAAAAAATAAATCTAAACCAGTTGAAAAGCTGAATTTTAAAACCTGTTTTAGCCTTAGGAGTCTATGGAAGAAAATAGACAACAAATACAGGAAAAATTCTGTGAATATTTTTGTACACATAATATCAATGTGAAGATATATGACCAAATATTTGCCTATGTATAGTTTTAAATTTTTAACAATAAGTAATTATTTCCTATTCAGTTGTAACTGTTCGATTATAGTATTAATATGAATTATATTAGAACTTGTTCTTGTTTTCGGTTTTACATTATATCAGTGGTTAAATCAATATAATTAAATCTTTCATTGTAAATTATGGAAATTGTATGTTTATCATAATACAAACAAGAACTTTATTTTTAGTTAAAGCCATGTGTATTTCTTATCTAATTTATTGTTAATTACATTTGGTCAATATCACTCAGGTGTCTTTCTTCTATCCCACTTAGACCTGAATCAGATTTTAAAATGCCTCTGAACAAAAAAGTAAAATTATTTAATTCCAATCTTGGTTGATCTTTCTATCCTGTGCTTATTTACTAGTTCAGTTTTATTTAAAAATAAAAACAATTCTCACTATTGTGGCTATTCTGAGGTAGACTGACCAACTTTACCTTAAAGTTAATTTGTATTTTCCTTGCTTGTGCCTGGTAATGCAGAGATATGAACCGTGTGTGTCCCCAGATATGAAGACAAGAAAGTCTTAGTACTTTTTCCAAATGCTTGGTTCTAATTTTGGACTATTATGAAATTCTAATGTCATAACTGGTAACTCCCTAAGAATTACATGATGTTCTGGCCTTTTTGCCTTGATTTCTTTTGAGTGTACTTTCCAATAGATCTTTCACAAGTGAGTGACAAAGCTAAAACACTCTAAAAGAAACCACATTTCCTACGTGGTATGATTTGCTTGCTTTTTGAGAAAATTTTAAAAGCTACTAAAGAACATTTATTTAATGTGTTAGTGGTGACCAGCAAGTACCATTATGGCCAGAGTCTGAGGCCCAGGAAGGTCATATAGGTTAGAAGCAGTGGACAGTTTGAATGCTAGGGAAGGTCGCTGAAAGCTAACTGTGGCTAAGCATAGTTTTGTTTTTTAATCAACTAATGGAAAATAAATTTCCAAGAAGCTCTTTTGATCTAAAACCACTGCTCTTCAAAGGCAGGGGTGTGACAGTTACCTGTCATGACCTCTGCTTGGCTGCTCTTATTTCCAGCCTCCGTGGACATTGCCCAACTCCAGAGGCAGGGACTGTTTTAGTTGGCATATGGGCTCGGCATCCTTGGAACTGCTCTACTTTATGCCTAAACTTTCCTGCCAATGTCAGCATCAGCCTTGTCAACGCTTCTTTTCCATTTGTGAATACTGTAGTTAAAGCTTTCACCTCTCCTTTTCTAGAAGTATTTCATATTTAGCACTTGGGTGTTTAGAAATTCTCTCTCTGAAGAAATACATTTCAACTAAGAATCTTTACGACTTATAAAAGAAGTTTCACTTAGAAAATATATATAAACATATGTGTGTGTGTTTTTTTTTCCACATGGCCTTTGATCTTGTCGTAAAGCTTTAGTGCTGTGAACAGTGAGGTTTAAGGTAACCGACAAAGTGGTCTCACCAGTGAGGCAAAGTTGTGTCAAAAGAGGGCTTAATTGTTTAAAAAAAAAAAATTCTAAGCAAAAATTCACCTCAAAACCCATAAGGTTTCTAAATACATTTTGAAGCATTTAGAAGAAAAGAAGTCCTTTTGTGTTTGCTCCATGTTCTGGAAGAGCAAATAAAAAATGTTACTTTGTTTGTTAACTCAGTGGCCACTCGGCAATCCTCAGGCTGAATGCCCGTGGATCGATCATCAGCTAAGCATGTGGATGAGTTGTGTATAGATTATTATAATCATAAAGTTATACCACAGTCTGTCGGGAAATACTTGTGATAATTAGTTTGGAAATATAGTTTAGTAAAATTAAACATAATTTCAAGGAAGAGAAAACATTTTCATGAAGGTTTTCTTCATTAGAAAGGTGACATCATCCCAAGTAATTTAATTATTGTTGATTTATTTAACAAACCTCTGTAAGTCAGGGTGGGCCTGCCTTGCTGTGTTGGTCTCCTGACCTTCTTCACATTTCATACATCTGGATGCATCCAGCCTTAGTGACAAAAGTTGATTATGCTGAATCCAGATGTCCACCTTAAGAATACACATCTCTCTCATTGTTTTTTTTTTTTTAACATAGTGTGTGTTTTTAACTGTCTCATGACAAATAGATTTACTTTTTAATCACCACTGTTGGGTAAAATTTACTATCACCTGAGTTCTATCCATCAGATTTGAGGGTACAACTCATGTGAAGAGGTAAATGGGGAGATGGTGAGGGGAAGTTTGGTGGAATAGGAACCCCAAGTTTGTAGCTTGTTTAGTTATCACCACAATTTCATGACCCTGTCATTTGAAAGTCAGATGACTCAATGGTGTCACGTAATGTATGACTAGAAGACACAGTAAGGAATATTCCCAGGACACAGTCAATTTCTCCCTTTTTTTCGTGGAAAAAGAGTTCACGGAAGACAACCAAGCAGTAAATATCCTAAAGATAGTCAAACAGATTGGAATATAATTTTGTTCAGAGCTATTCAAAAAATCCTCTACTATGTCTCAATATAGGTAGCCTGTAGAAAGTTCCCAGGTGAGGATTTATCTTCTAAATGTAGACTTGTGGGTCTTTTTAGCTAGCGAATTCAAACCACCAAAGGAAGAGGTCAAGAAGAATGAATGAAGTTAAGAGAATTGACGAGCTGAGTATCACTGTTGGGATTTTGTTTCTTATACGGCTTGCATTTGTGCTTTGAGATTTTGGGGCCTAAGAAAGCCATGCTGTTCCAGGAGCTTCCCAGAAGTATTTTTGGAACAGGCCACACGGGCTCCGGAAAGAGAATGCATACTATTTCCAGGTGCTATTGTAGAATCATTATTCATTTAACAAAAGTGTGGTCTTTTCAGCTAGAAATTTTAGTTCCATAATTCACATGGACTAAAAATATTCTGGAGTATAGCTAGAAAAAGTGTTTCGTATGTATCAATATGTTGTTTTCTAGCAATATCCCATTCTGGATTAAACATAGAGGAAAACTTTCCTGTTTCTCTGTAGCGTGAGCTTTTAAATTGATATATGTGTATGTGTTTTAAGTGAATTGTGAAAATCAGCCCAATATAAAGTCAGTTATAAAATAGTTCCCTTTGTTTCCAAATTATCTGTGTAATATTTACACCAAGGATGAATCGATTAAAAAAGCCAAGTATATGAGGAAGGCCTTCCTGTGTCTCTATAATATATGATCATTGTTTTATTTATCACCAGTTCTGGAGTGTTTCTCAATGCCAAGTCCAGAAGTGAAAGATACAGTTTTAACTTAGAGTGCTGACACCTAGCTAGGGAGACAAACAAGGTAACAGAAGTCAGTGTGACAAGTGACAGGATACAGGTGAGCTCAGGCCTCTGGGAGGAGCAGCGTCGCGAGTGGCCTGAGGGCAGAGGAGGTGAGCTGGGCTGGAGGACCACAGGGGAGTTGGCAGCACCGGGGCAGCCAGAGGGGGCAGGATGTGCAAAATAAGTGTGAGCGGCAACAGTTCATGCTCAGGGTTGTCGGCTTCTCACAGAAAGTAAGAAGATCATACATTTTATTTTGTCAGTTTAAACATTGGACAGCCTCTTCAAAAGTGATCTTCTTTTCGTACATTTGTCGAAGTCAGGAGCAGGAAAGGGTTGAGGAAGGGCTGTCTTATTCCACTGCCTTTGCTCTTGCAACTCAGTGACATCCCTGAAGCCTTTGACCCCGCATCGTTCATGTACACGGGAAACACGTTTTTCAATAATAAGCATTTTCTCAGGGAGTTTTTTGTTTCCACTTTCACAAGTGTCTCATCTCTTTGTAGCAACAAACCTTGCTCTCTGAGCTGTACTGAAGGTTCCTACTTTTCTTTCTTCGGTGTCGAATTAGGAAAAATGGAGTAAAAGCTGCAAGATTACTCATTGAACATACTATTTTTTACTTAATTTCAAATAGCGTCTTCCCTGTAGGTGTAATAAAGATCTGCGCAAGTTAGAGGAAGGATAATTTTCAGTGTTCCTTTCACATTTAATCTTACATTGAGGATCCTCGTATTTTACCTGTAAATGCTCAATTGGTAAAGCAGTTAAACTTTAATGGTAATTCATAATGGATTTCTGCAGCCACTTTTCTTTTTTAGTTCACATAACTAGAAAAAAAATAAGGGACTTAAATTATGTCATGTTAAAATTGTCCTTTGTATTCAGACCATAAAAGCAAAAACGTTGTATATTTTTAGTACGTAGGGATCATTAATGGAAACAGTCACTTCTGTTTTCTGTTGCCATTTTATATTTGGTGTGTGCTGTTCCTCTGTGAATCTTCCTCTTAAAAGTTATATTCTTGTATGAGTTCCTCAATAGACTATAAACTATAAACATAGTCCCTCAGAAAATAATTATTGATAACTTCATTTGAATTGAGGATAAGAGAAAATAAGGTCTTTCTAAAGCCCCGGTGCCAAGTAAGAATATATATAAGTAAATGGTAAAGAAAAAAAGAGTTTAAGACCTGGAGCCTGATGATTTAGATTTAGATTTAGATTTAGGTTTAGATTCTGGTTTTGTTTCTTTTTAACTCGGACAACTTCATTATCTAGTGACCTTCACTTTGCTTTTCTGTAAAATGTGATGGATATTATCTGTGCTTATACCCACCTACCCATCTACCTGCCTAATTAGACAGGGATTTCCTTAGCATTTAAGTATGTGAAAGAGCCTTGAAACTAAATGTGTTCTACAAATACTAGTTGCTATGGCAACGACTTACCAATGTACCAAATATGATTCTTAAAATGAGAGGCAGTACATGTATGAAGTTATATTCTACATAAACTACGTAGCACAGATTAGTGCCTAATAGGCATTCACCAAACAGGGATCCGCTTTCCCTCTTTCTCTCAGCTTTTCTTTCAAGCCTTGTTATTTCTCATTTGTCCCCATTTGCTGCTACACTTTTCTGCTGTTCTGGGTGCTTTCGAATTCACTGATGCTCTGGTTCTTCTTCCTGCATGCACAGTACCCAGAGAGGCAGTCAGACGTCAGGCAAATTTAGTAACCTCCTTCTTAGTTTGGACATTTGATTGTATGCACATTCTAATTTTAAATTAGCACATATATGGGTGGATATTGGCTTTATATTCTATAATAATTTAACTCATTTATAGCAGTGGAATTTGTTGAGGTACAAATGTTTACCAGTTTTATGAATAAAAACCCATATCATATTTGTTTTGTAAACAACTTCAACTGAGTACTATATTTTTTATTTGTATGGTTTTTCACAAAATAATGAGCAGTTATTTTCATTGTTTATAATAATGCCTGAAACTTATTAAGTGCTCATCAAATGTCAGTGATTGACAGAAACGAAATCATTTAATCCTCACAATACTTTGCGGTATGTCTTAATTATTATTTCCCCATTTTACAGATGGGGAAACTAAGCCACAGAAAAGATGTCCGGAGACAGGATATTATCACAGTTAAATATGCAGGTCCTTGTTCCTGAGTGCCTGGGTTAATTCTAGTTCCCCTAATTATTATGTGTGCATCCTTAGACAAATTCCCTACACTTTATGTGCATTAGTTTTCCCATCTGTAAAATAGGGAAATAATGACACATACTCATAATGCCGTGAAGATTAAACACTGGCTTTCCTCTGAATGACATTTTAGATTCTCTTAACCATACCTTCAAAAATCTGCCCACATATTGT
This sequence comes from Delphinapterus leucas, assembly GCF_059928025.1. Classification (NCBI taxonomy): domain Eukaryota; kingdom Metazoa; phylum Chordata; class Mammalia; order Artiodactyla; family Monodontidae; genus Delphinapterus; species Delphinapterus leucas. Next base: position 10,120,061 of record NC_143146.1, read on the forward strand.
TCCCTTTTCCTTCTTTTCATTATCAGTAGTATTTTCAATGAGGCAATTCTCGTAGACGATACAAAGTACTCTTTAATGATTTACTAACTTACGTTTTGGTGTTCAGTGTAAACACCATGGAATCCAAAGACAGGCTCCATCACATGAATTTTTGGAGCCTAAGATACTTTAGTTCTCCACATGAGAACGTGATTTCAAATGAAACCCAGTTCTCGGACTTATTTCAAGTGCTTTTCAGCACGCTGAAAGTGTTAAGCCCCAAGTGGCAAGCGTACATGGTACCCATCCTTTATTATGATATCTTTACTTGGCTTGATTGTTAGTGTTCTTTTCCTCATTGTTAAATGCATCTAACAGCGAAATCTGTAACCTAAAATTGTTTCATTGCTAGAGATATTAAAACTGCCCTGGCTTGAAGTCAGAAGCAACTTTATCAAAATCCTAAGACTAAGAGCAATAAAATGTTGCATGTGATTTGAGTCCCTTTAGAAGAGCTTTTGTCATTGAGAAAATAAGCATGGATAAATATTGATTGTGTTTCTGAAAAATGTTTTCTCATTTCAAAAGTCCACCCCAGCTTAGCTGGCTCCCCTCTCTCTTAACAGGCACCAGCATCTTCACCGTGTACGAGGCTGCATCCCAGGAAGGATGGGTATTCCTCATGTACAGAGCCATCGACAGCTTTCCCCGCTGGCGTTCCTATTTCTACTTCATTACCCTTATTTTCTTCCTCGCCTGGCTTGTTAAGGTACTCTAAAAATTAGTACTCATCCAGTCTATGCTTTCTGACAGTTTCTGCAGATCTTTTGTTTGTTTTCAGTTGCCCTCACTCCCTCACGCCCAGTCTTGGTAAATGTGGTTTGTCATTTTCTTTCAGAATGTGTTTATTGCTGTCATCATTGAAACATTTGCAGAAATCAGGGTACAGTTTCAACAGATGTGGGGATCTAGAAGCAGCACTACTTCGACAGCCACGACACAGGTACAGTATCCGGAGATGATGATGTAACCCACTCGAACTGGGCGTGTCCCTCTGCACCACCTTGGAAATTGATGGGACTTGGTGGGACTTGAGAAACCCTGTTATCACCAACTTCTGCAATCAGATTCACTGAGGGAGCTGCTTAAAAATACAGGTGCAAAGCCCCAAACCCAGAGTGACCAAATCAGATTTTCTGGGTGATGGGGCAAGGGCACGTATATTTTTAACAGCCCCATGGGTGGGTTTGACAGAAAACCAGGCTTATCATATTTATTATGTACCTTCGATTTGATTCTACCGTCACATGTCCTCCAAGGACTTGCTGATAAAATATAGCTAACTGTGGAATTCCCCATTTTAAAATATTCACGTAATTGAAACCAATATAATGGCCCTTATGTATAGGATTAGAATTTTTCAGAAGGAAAATTTATTTCATTCAGAATGAATCAATCACAATATAACAAATTATGAAGAAGACCCCTCCATCCCAAATGCATGCCTGTGAATTTTGAGGAATTACTGCCTATTCAGAAGGTTTCCACTATGCTTCCGAGAAATTGGAAGTATCCTAGAATTTGACTAGAAGTGGCATGGCATTTATTACATAAGAGGGCAATTCAGAGCCAATGTCTTTTGTTTTTATTTTTGGTTTTGTTTTGTGTGTTTGTTTTTTGGTGGTTAGAAAGAGGAAGAATAGGTTTATATATCTTCTTCTGGTATAAATCTTAATAAAAGAGAGAGAAAATAAAAATTCCAGAATTGAGAATGAAATTATGTTATGCCTTGCAACTATTGCTTTAATGTTAAATTTTAAGAGAAATTTAACATAAGTTTGTAAATACTTACACGGGTCTGTTAGGACAAAGGTATCTGTGAAAGATCCGAGGTACAAATTTTACTTTGAAAATCTCCAAATTGAACTTTTAATAATTATATTTATATAATTATTACTTTTAAAATAATATATTATTTTTTAAAATAATTGTATTTATGCCTATGTATTAAAATTATAAAGAAAAGGATTCAGGATAGTGGCTTACTGGGAGTGGGGATGAGGAAGCAGAGGAATAAAATTAAGAAGAAGTGCAAAGGTAAAAAAAAATAAAATATTTATATTTAATAGCTAATAGTGAAAATGCTATTAAACATGCTAATATTTGGAAGAGCCTTGTGCAGTATTTTTATGATGTTGTGAAAGTTCGAATGGTCTAGTTCATTATAGATGAAATAGTATTTATATTATTCAGTTTTGTCAAACAGCTATTCAAACTTCCATGAAAGATTTTTTTAAGTGTTATCTAGGTTATGTCACAGATGGCATGTAGGAAAACCTTCAGTGAGCCTGCCACATCTAGTACTCATTTCTTCTCTCATCTTTTTAGTGAACTATGAGAAATCGTAAAGTTCCAAGTCCATTCTGACATGTCTTTTAAATAGAGTGACGGCCTCGTGGAGGTGTGTTTTCCAGTATAGACATTGAGAACGAAGTGGGACATAGAACTATGAACTCCACACAGAATTCACATTTGATATTCCTGAGAGATGACCTAAAATGTCTTTAAAACCATATAGTGCTTATTAAGTAACTCTTATTTGTAAAACCACAGCTGGAAAAGTGGTGTTTGGAAGTGCCACCAAATCAGCCAGCAGTTACAATAGAAAGTCAAATGTGGAGAGACTGTGAACACAGTTGTACAAAATTGCTTTGTTGCAAAATTGTCCTTAATCAGGAGGAATAAGGTGGTAATTCAGACGTAATGCGTCTAGGTATTCAGCAGAGGTAATCACAGAGAGAATTGTGAAAAACCTTCATTAAGAAAAATGCTATGGCTGAGCACCTGGTTGCTAAGCAACCGAAGCTCCAGCAGCAGCCTCTCTGGTAAAACACCACTTGGGCTGCCTGGCAAGAGGCCGCAGGCCCCGCCCATCCCCTCGCCAGCCCCTGAGCAAGTGTTCCAGATGCTTTTGTGTGTGTGGAAGGGAGAGGCATCATTTGCCATGATTCTGTTACGTTTGTAAAATCAGACACAGCTCTGCACAAAGGCCCTCTCGTTCGATGGTTTAAAACACTAAATCACAAGTTTCTAATTCTAACAAAACAGATGGGCTTTAGGGAAATAAAATGAAGATGGTTGTGTATTGTGAAGCACACAGCTTTTCAGAAATGAAGTCAGTTCTTGTCTTCCTCTAGTATGTGGGACGTCTGCAGTTGTTCTCTGTAAGTTATCCTCATAGGAGGGCAAAGAGGGTCCTGGGGATGATGGACTTGTTGATATTTCTAAGTCCCTGGACTTTCCAGGGGGCTGCGTGAGTAGAAAGAAAAATTATACACATTAACAGGATAAAGTAGGGGCTTTCCGACACCTTCAGAGGTTCAACAGGAATTGGCTCTGATATGTTAAGAGGCAAAAGAGAATCAGTGATGAGAACTCTTTCTTTAAAATAGCAAAGCAACCTGCCTCAGAGTCACAGCATAGAAACAAATTACAGAAAAATTAATGCCAAAGGTCTTATGGAGACCATAATACAGCAGGTAGCAGGAAAACAAAAGGAGAACAACGTGGAAATTTTCAGATTAGTAGTCAGTAGTTTGCCTGAACTCTGATGGGGAAGGTGACTCTCGTACCTGCATAATCATTTGACACAGGTCACTGTTGCCACATGCTCAGTTATATGTTGGATTAAAGTGCAAGAGATTTGTACATCCAGGATATAATAGCCCCCTGTGTCAACCCACAATAGGACTTCCCATGCTACACATTTGTAGGGGTGTTGCCCCAGAGAAAGGTGTTGAGATGGGCCGATGTGCTAGCGGAACACGTCCTGGGCATCGTGCATGTCCGGTCCAGACTTGCACTTGCACTCCCATTCTCTAATAGACACTTCACCTCAGATACCTGTTGCCAGTCGTGTGGTCTTCTGATCTAGGCTGATTCACAGTAGGAATGAGCTTATCTCACTTTCCCTGGAAGAGAACCGAAAGAACTAAACTTTAGGGCCCTGCAAGGCTAAGTTTTGTATATATAGTGACAAGAGACACAAGGCAGCATCTGGCAATCAATCTGTACCTAACTTTTATATACAAATCATGGCCCCGTAGGGTCATATTGAGGGATGGGTAAGTAAATATTCTGATTGTCTAAAGAGAGCAATAATTTCTGGGTCTGTCATTGTCTCTGACTGAGCACACTTGCTGGCCCATGTTTTCTGAATTAATAAGATACACGACAGATAAGGGTGGAGTTGATAAAAGGACACAGGAATTCTTTCTCCTCTGTAGTTCCATGAACCTTCTCAGAATATGGGTTCCTACAATGCTGGAACAATTTCTGTGCCAATGTGCAATACCGGCTTAAAGGCAGAAAGGCATGGATGAAAAGGCACATGATGGAAAATAAAAAGAATTTCTCCTCCATGAAAAGATGTGTATAATGTAATGCTCCAAAACAAAACTTTAGTAAAAATTTGTTTACTGCGTTCCAAGACTATTGGTTTCCACATGAATATACATCATTAAAATATGTGAGAAAGCAATTTAGTGAAAGCAATTTCTGGGAAGGCTTTGGTAGAAGGTACAATAGTGAGCTCCTTCTAATAAGAAACTATAGTAATGGAATAATACATTCATCATAGGAAGCCATACATGAGAATTATATCTTGTGAGTCTAAGTCATTGAGTATATTATTTAATTAAGAAATCAAGTCAAGTGCCCACCCTCATTATTTTGTGTGATAATGACTATTACCTGTTGTTTTGTTTTGTTTTGTTTTGTTTTGTTTGCGTTACGCAGGCCTCTCACTGTTGTGGCCTCTCCCGTCACGGAGCACAGGCTCCGGACGCGCAGGCTCAGCGGCCATGGCTCACGGGCCCAGTCGCTCCGCGGCATGTGGGATCTTCCCAGACCGGGGCACGAACCCGCGTCCCCTGCATCGGCAGGCGGACTCTCAACCACTGCGCTACCAGGGAAGCCCTATTACCTGTTTTTTAAGATGATTGATTTTGAAAGAACCCAAAGAGCATGGGAATTTCAAAATAAATTTTGGATTTTATTTTCATTACCAAATGTGTATGTGTGTCTTGGGTTTGGAATTTTAATTCAGTTGCTAGTGGTCACCCGTATTACCAAGATCCATTCTCTACCACCTCCCATTAGATAATCTGTTGTTGTTGTCATTGATGATGATATTCTGCCTAAAGTACAATAGAACAATCCGCAAAGCATTCTTAGCAAAATCAAGTGACCCTTTATAAAACGCTGGCAGTTGCAAACAGGCAAGCATGAGATGATTCTCGAGACTGAGACCTCCATGGAGTTCCAAGTGATTGTACTAAGAGGAAAGTGCTCGTGTGGTTATTGGTAATACTCCACTAATTCAAAACACTTTATTACAATAAATCACACATCTTGAGAGCTGCACTAAGCACTACGCTATTGGCTTTACGAGCAATCTTATTTAACCTTCACAATAACATTGTAAAGTTGGTATTATTATTGTCTCTGCTTTGCAGATTAAAAAAGGACAAGGATTGGAAAGTTAATTATTTTATCCAGTATTACATAACTGGTATGTGCTAGAATGGGGGCTCAAAACCAGCTTCCTGGGCTTCCCTGGTGGCACAGTGGTTGAGAGTCTGCCTGCCGATGCAGGGCACACGGGTTCGTGCCCTGGTCCGGGAAGATCCCACATGCCGCGGAGCGGCTGGGCCCGTGAGCCATGGCCGCTGAGCCTGTGTGTCTGGAGCCTGTGCTCCGCAACGGGAGAGGCCACAACAGTGAGAGGCCCGCGTACCGCAAAAAAAACCACCAGCCTCCGCAGCCATAAGAGTCTTCAGTTCTGCTCCCTGAGATCCTACCTCCTTTTAATTTGGTCATTACAGGCCCTGCTGTCAATGTGCTATCTTTTTTCTGGCTTCTCTTTTCTATTAAAACAAACAAAAAAAGGTTTTCTTGTTGACTGAAAGGTGGAGAAAGGGGTACTTTCATACATAATTACTAAGTGTGAATTAGAGCCTCCTTTTTAGAAAATAGTTTGGCAGTATGTGTCAAAAGCCTTGAAAACATATAAACTATTTGACAAAGAGATTGTACTTCTAGGAATTTATCCTAAGAAAAATTCTGGTCAATGCTCAAAGATGTACATTTGAAAATGTTTATGGAGGCGTTTCAGTAAAAAAGAAAGACAGAGAAAGAGAGAGAGAGAGAGAAAGAAAATTAACTCTAGTCATAAATGATTGATTATAAATTATGAAATTAGAATAAATGCAAGCCATTAAATCATGATTGAACTTTATTGATATGAAAATATGCAAGTAACATATTAATGCAGTAAAAGGGTCTGATGTTTATATGTATATGTGTGTGTGGGCATAATATACCTGAAAGGTTAACTCTGAAATATTAGGGGTGCTTGTCTCTGGGGAATGGGCTTAAGATTTTTTTTTTACAGCTCGTACACATTTTCTAAGTATTTAATAGTAAACCTGTATTAATAATATAATGAGAGGAGAACAGTTAGTATCTTTAAAACTGAAATAAATCATTGGACATTCAAAATGAAGCCACTTGTGTTAACTTAGGTTCAGCTGCAAGGGACAAAAAGCCCCAAATAAGTGGCTTCTATAAGATAGAGTTCCTTTCTCTCTCATATAAAGTTGGAGGATGTCATTCAAGGTTGTTACGGTGGTCTGTGTTGCTATAGATCCAGAATCCTTCTACCTTTTTGCTCCACCTTGCATCACTTCCATTCCCCAAATTGCCTCCTGGACTAAAATGGCTGCTGTAGCTCTAACTCTTACATCCATATTCCAAACAGCAGGAAGGAAAAAAATAGAAAGTTTCTGCTTTCATTTCATAGACCAGTGTATATATATAATTACATGGTCAAGATGAGCTTCAAGAAAGGGAAAGAATGTCCTTTTTTTTGTTTTTGGTGGCCATAAAATTTTTCTTAGTTTGTAAGACAAGAAGAACAGATATGTGGAGACCCCTGCCCCTGCCACACTCCCCTAAGGACTTCACCCTAGGATTCATGGTTCTGGATATCCCACCATGTGCCTCACGTAGCTACTGTTACATTAACCAATCCAAATGTTGTTGTATAATTCAGGGAACTAAAGAGAAATGGACCATGTTTGCATTTCCTTCACTTTATTTCACACAAAGAACTGACCTTGAGAGAGCACTTTTACTAACAGTTAAATTGATTCATTTGATTTTAGTCTATTGGAAAAAAAATCATTTAACAGAGAAAATTAGTCTGCTCCTGATGAAAGCAAATATGTGCCCCAGGGATCCTTTGCTCCATGGTAAGAGAGTAGAGGATGCTTGTACAGAGGGTTCCTACCTCGTGACTGGCGGGATTGCTTTTGTCTTTTCTCCTTAAAAAGAGACTCCCAGACATTTGACAGATACTTTAAAAGGCACTTATGCATGTTTGCATCTCAACCAATGTATGTATTCTCAGAATGAGCCTATTTGTGATGGATGTGCTTGATTCTACCACTAAACTTACCTTTTAAGATTCATTCTAAAGGGAATCAGAATCCTGTAAATGGACAGCTGAGAAGAACCATTTGTAATTGGCATCTTGGATCAGAGAATTTTTGTGTAAATGTGCACCGCCATTTTGTCATTTTAAAAATACACGTATGGCCTATGAATTTTGGCATTTGTCACTCTCCGCCTCCCTTATTTTATAGAGGGCAAGTTTTCTTTCTGCAAATGATCTACTACCTCTGTTACCAGGAGTTTGAAATTATAATGATAAATCCTAGGTAATGGGATCTTTGCATCATCTCATGTTTCCATCAACAGTTACCCTTTTGAACACAGACAGGGTCAGACGAACACAAAGACATAAATATGGCAAAGAAAATGTTTATGTCTGTGAGATAGTGAGCTCAGGGTGGAATAAAACAGTGAGTGCTTGTAGTTGGTGTCTTTTCTTAGAAAAATAAAAATCCTTAATTCTACCCTATTCCACCATGCCCCTGCATGCACACGTAAGGAAAAGAAAATATATATTAGTGGGAAAATATTTATAAGTGGTACATGCTTTCCAGTGTAGTATATTATTGATAGATAACTAATTTTTAAAATAAATCTATTTATTGATTTGTTTATTTTTGGCTGCATTGGGTCTTCATTGCTGCACGTGGGCTTTCTCTAGTTGCGGCGAGCGGGGGCTACTCTTCGTTGTGGTGCACGGACCTCATTGCAGTGGCTTCTCTAGTTGTGGAGCATGGGCTCTAGGTGCGCGGGCTTCAGTAGTTGTGGCTTGCAGGCTCAGTAGCTGTGACTCGCAGGCTCTAGAGCGCAGGCTCAGTAGTTGCGGCACACGGGCTCAGTAGTCATGGCACACGGGCTTAGTTGCTCTGCAGCATGTGGGATCTTCCCAGACCAGAGCTTGAACCCATGACCTCTGCATTGACAGGAGGATTCTTAACCACTGAGCCACCAGGGAAGCCCCTAGATAACTAATTTTTAAGGTGGTAGAATATGAGTAAGATAACCTACACATCCAGCAACCTGGATGTCTAATTCAATGACTGTCAGATTTTAGCATCCTGTACTATCCTGAATTTCATCATTTATGTCTTTTAAGCCAAAAGAAACTACTTTTTCCCTTCATAAATATGTATACATAAAATTTCTGCTGAGCAGATTAATTGTGGCTTACACAAGCTAATTTCACAAAGTCTTTTAAGTGATTTGTAATTCTCCTACCATTAAAATAACATTCCCGGACTTCCCTGGTGGCGCAGTGGTTAAGAATCCACCTGCCATTGCAGGGGACACAGGTTCAAGCCCTGGTCCAGGAAGATCCCACATGTGATGGAGCAACTAAGCCCATGCACCACAACTACTGAGCCCGCAAGCTACAACTACTGAAGCCCGCACACCTGGAGCCTGTGCTCCGCAACAAGAGAAGCCACCGCAATGAGAAGTTCACGCACTGCAACAAAGAGTAGCCCCTGCTTGCTGCAACTAGAGAAAGCCGGCACAGAGCAACGAAGACCCACTGCAGCCAAAAATAAATTAATTAATTAAAAAAATAAAATAAAACAACATTCCCCTCTTTCCCTATGCTAAATGCACATTATATTATTTATCCTGAGAATATTTTTCTATTGGTTCAGTGAGAACTGTCTACTAAATAAAGATAAAAGTTTACCACTTTTTGTAAAAACACACCACACTTTGGAATTCTAATTTTCATTTTCTCTGAGATGTTATATACAATAATCAACATAATGGGGATAAAATACCTACTTTTAAAGTCTTGTGGAGAAGAATATTTGGGCAGTTATATGCAAAGCATATGTAAGGCAGAAACGGCCTGATGCATAGCAAGTGCTCAATTAATGCAAGCTATAATCTTTATTATGATTATTCACTTAAGTTTGCAGTGTTAAAATGGAATGACTCATGTTCTAAATATAAAGCCATAAGAAGACAAATCTTTGATAACAAAGAAAACGTAAAAAGCTGCAGACAAAGTTAGAGTTCTTGATGTTCCATCGTAAGTGTCTCTGACTCATTTCTCCTTTGTCTTGAAGATGTTTCATGAAGACTCCGCCGGCGGGTGGCAGCTGGTAGCCGTAGACGTCAACAAACCCCAGGGACGTGCCCCAGCTTGCCTCCAGGTGTGGTATGATGCCATTTCTAAAAGTCACCCCCAAAGGTCTTTGATTTGATTTTATACGAGGAAATCTACAGCTCTCCAAGCTCTAGATCCACCCAAATTTGTGGGCAATATTACACTCCATCCTGTATTCCCGGGACCTGGCATCCTTTTTAGATACACACTAGGGATTTGGTAAATTTCTGGTAAATGAACGCACACAGGTAAAAGCAGGCCAGTGGTAATGAATTGATGAAGAATTTTGTTGTCTCATTAAACCTTGTAAAGGTATTCTTCTGCAAAGGCCTGAATTGTTTGGGGCCGGGGGCAGTCAAGATCACAATTCACTTACTTGAGTACCTCACCATGTACGCAGGAAGGAAATGTCTTGAATATGTAGTCTGTTGTTCTGCGTCTGCAAGCTCTCCGAGCAGCGTGGTATAATAAAGGCACTTCCTTAACAAAGTGCACCTGCAGCAGACACAAGGCGATGGGATTGCAGGGGAGCCCAAAGTCCTGGCAAGTGACCGGAGGATGGGCCATGAGGTCTCTGGCCTGTGAACCTTCTGGACTTACCTTCTGCTCTGAGCTCCCCAGAAAGCCTAATAAAATCCTTTTTTTCAGTGGACCACAGAGGCCTCTTCTCTTTCATGTGCCCCCTCCCTGCCCACCAATAGCAGTAACTCATTCAAAACAACATCACCTTAACAAGAGCGGCATCCCTGCCATTCCAGGGCTTTTTATATTTCCATTTCCCTCCTCTTTAAGGGTGAAAACTCAAGCTGTCCCATGTTGGGAGCAGAAAACTGATTCTTCCTCCTGGAGAATTTTCTTTTCTTCACCCTCTTTCTGTTTTCAGTTGTAAATCCTCTTCCTACAAGGGGACTGCTTCTTATAGTTTTTCATATCCCCCCCTCTAATTTGGGGAAGGGTTTATCACCTACTTCAGGATGAGAACACATCTTCTGTCTTTCTTTTGGATCTTTCTCCAGGTGGGGACTGGTGCATTTCAAGGATTGGTACATAAGTAGCAAAATACTGTTCTCTGAACCTCTCCTGTGGGCTACATCTATATGGCTGTTTAATCATACAGTTATTTGTTTGTATCCATTAAAAGGATAGAGCAGGGGCTTCCCTGGTGGCGCAGTGGTTGAGAGTCCGCCTGCCGATGCAGGGGACACGGGTTCGTGTCCCGGTCCGGGAGGATCCCACATGCCGTGGAGCGGCTGGGCCCGTGAGCCATGGCTGCTGAGCCTGCGCATCCGGAGCCTGTGCTCCGCAACGAGAGAGGCCACAACAGTGAGAGCCCCGCGTACCACAAAAAAAAAAAAAAAAGGATAGAGCAGAAAAAGAGGAAGAGTTTACAATGAACACTGATAATGTTAAGTACTATTCTCTGCTTCTCTTTCTGTCGTATATTGGATGGTGACAATGCTGCTAATAATTCAACTTCTGTAGCTACCTCTACTACTACTATTACTGTCATAGCAATAACAATGACAACCATTGTAGTAGCAGCAGCTTCTTGCCTAAAAAGTACTCTTACTTACATTATTCATTAACCCACCAACCGATATTTACTGACACAAAGATGGTCCTGAGCAAGAGAAGCCCAGCCCCTCCCCTCGTGGAGCTTACAGGGTACTTCAGGCAGTGAGGAGAAAACCCAGCTTTGAACTAGCAATCACAGGAGTGATGGGCGTTTGGAAGGAGTAATGCAGGATGCTATGGGAGTATGTAATTTGGAGTCCGCTCTCCTTGTCTGAGAGTCAGGGGAGGTCCTCGTGAGGTAGTGGTACTTTAACATAGACTGAAAGCATGAGGCAGGGAGTGAGGAAGGGTGAGACTCAGTACAGCCCTGTGCTGCGGAAAGATTGGCATCCTCTATGGGCCTTTGTAGAGGTGAAGTGGAGACCCAGAGGGCCGCCTGAGTCTCCTGACCTCAGACAAACAGAGAAACCAGGACTTTTACCTGGTCTTCTGGTTCCTGGTCCCATGCTCTATCTAGCTGAAAAAATATGCCAAGGAAACATTCATTTGTAATAGAAATCAACGACCAGGCCTGTTAGGAGTACCAAATCAGGGTCTTCCTATGCCCCAAATGCATTGCTTAAAATTTTAGTAAATGCTTGTTAATAGATGCCTCAAGGTTGCAGTCTGGAATTAGGAAGCGAGCCTCTATATCAAAAAGATTTGAGGGGCTTCCCTGATGGCGCAGTGGTTAAGAACCCACCTGCCAATGCAGGGGACATGGGTTCGAGCCCTAGTCCAGGAAGATCCCACATGCCACGGAGTAACTAAGCCCGTGTGCCACAACTACTGAGCCTGCACTCTAGAGCCCATGAGCCATAACTACTGAAGCCTGTGCGCCACAACTACAGAAGCCCGTGTGCCTAGAGCCCATGCTCCGCAGCAAGAGAAGCCACTGCAGTGAGAAGCCTGCACACTGCAAAGAGTAGCCCCCGCTCGCCGCAACTAGAGAAAGCCCGCGCACAGCAACAAAGACCCAACACAGCCAAAAATAATAAATAAATGAAAGAAATAAACTTATTTAAAAAAAAAAGATTTGAGATGGCAAGAGCTAGATGGCAATGAAGGTGTGATGGAGGGGCAGCACGGAGCAGGGACATAGGGAAATAAAGGTCAGCAGAGCGGGGTGGATGTTAGGCTAGCCCTGTGTGGATGTGGCGTCTGGGAGACGTGAGTATTAGGCATGTATGGTGGGTGTGGCAGCATGCTTGGTAAGTTGTATGGTTGATGGTACATGTGGTTTGAGACAATGAGAGAAGGAAGGCAGACAATTCAGGATGAGGCTCCATGCAGCTCAGCGTCCCATCTTTGGTCCTGATGCTTTCCAGAAAGAGCTGATCTGTAAGAGTACAGATGAAAAGTGGGATGGCCAAGGGGTCACCTCTTTGTATTGGGCATGACGTGAGCTGTGACTAAAGAGAGAGAGTACATTTCCATGTCTGGGTGAAAAATGAATTAATTATTAACTTATTAAAGAGAAAGAAAGTAAGTAAAGAAAAAGTACTGAAGATACAATGGTCGTGAAATACTCACTTGGCTCTTACTAATGATTAATGCCGTCTAAAACTAGTTAACAGGAAAATTTTCATCTGAACCATACCTCACTCACTGCCTTGGATTATAATATCTCACTCAAAGACAAACTGTAGCATATATTACTCCTTTTTATTTTTATTCTTTCTGTTTGTTTTCTTTTTTATTGAAATATAGTTGATTTACAATGTTGTGTTAGGTACAGCAAGGTGATTCAGTTTTATATATATATATATATATAAACATACATATACATATATATTCTTTTTCACATTCTTTTCCATTATAGGTTATTACAAGATATTGAATATAGTTCCCTGTGCTATACAGTAGCTGTATATCTATTTAATATGTAGTAGTATGTATCTGTTAATCCCAAATTCCTAATTTATCCCTCACCTGCACCCCCTTTGGTAACCATAAGTTTGTTTTCTGTGTTGGTAAGTTCATTTGTATCATTTTTTTAGATTCCACATATAAGTGATATCATATGGTATTTGTCTCTCTCTGTCTGACTTACTTCACTTGGTATGATAATCTCTAGGTCCATCCACGTTGCTGCAAATGGCATTGTTTCATTCTTTTTTATGGCTGAGTAATATTCCATTGTATATATGTACAATGTATTGTATATATGTACCACATCTTGTATTGTATATATGTACCACATCTTCCTTATCCATTCCACTGTTGATGGACACTTAGGTTGCTTCCATGTCTTGGCTGTTGTAAGTAGTGCTGCAATGAACATTGGGGTGCATGGATCTTTTTGAATTAGAGTTTTCTCTGGATATATGCCCAGGAGTAGGATTGCTGGATTATATGGTAGCTCTATTTTTAGTTTTTTAAGGAACCTTCGTAGTGTTCTCCATAGTAGTTGCACTAGTTTACATTCCCACCAACATTGTAGGAGGGTTCCCTTTTCTCCACACCCTCCCCAGCATTTATTATTTGTAGCTATTTTGATGATGGCCATACTGACTGGTGTTAAGTGGTACCTCATTGTAGTTTTAATTTGCATTTCTCTGGTAATTAGAGCTATTGAGCATCTTTTCATGTGCTTGTTGGCCATCTGTGTGTCTTCTTTGGAGAAATGTCTATTTAGGTCTTTCTGCCCATTTTTGGTTTGGGGTGTTTGGTTTTTTGATATTGAGCTGCATGAGCTGTTTGTATATTTTGGAAATTAAGCCCTTGTCGGTCACTCTTTTTATTTTTAAAACGAGCAAAATGTGAGTGTGTTCTTCTAAAATGACTTTTAAACTGTAGAAATAAAATAAAAAGTAAGAGTTTGCTTTAACTTCTTCCAACTATCCTCCCTCATTCCACTTCCCAGAGGTAACCTAGCGGCCAGCGTTAGAAGCCAGTCTCCTAAGACCCTTTACCCCTGAATTTAAACATTATAGCTCTTCTATAAAGCAGCATTTCTGCCTCCCAGAGGCCCTGTCATTTTCACATAGTGTTTCCTCTTTCTAGAACACTCTTCTCTCGCACTCAGAGTTCAGAATTCAGCTCAGATGTCACTTTCTTAAGGAAGCCTTCTTCGTCCTCAAAGAAACAGATCAGGTAGCCCAGTTATATGTGCCCATATCCTCCTATGCTTTTCTTTTGTGTTTATCATAATTTTAATTAAAAAAATTTTAATGGTATAATTTGTTATTTAATGTCTGCTTTTCCAACCAGAGGAAACTCCATGACAATAAGAATCATAACGGTCATGGTCAGCATGTGAAATAAATACATCTGTGTTTAGAAATGTAATCTTAGGAATAACAGTTGAAAAGAATCAAAACCAATTCCTACCTACTAAAAAAGTAGAATTTGTAGGAATGAAGCATTTGAACAGCTGTAATTAAATGGAGTTAGTGATTTGGCCATTTGTTGAAAAAGATTGGAAGAATGAGGTAGAAGCAGTATCTGAGATGGTAAACGAGTGACCGGGAGTCCCCACTTGGGTATTAGGAATTATTGATTTTGTCTTGAAAGTGGAACTTTGTTTCCAAATTTGATCCCAAGTTTAAAAAGCAGAAATTTCATATGAAAACCCATATATCCTACTGCTTTTGTAAAATAGAAAGATCTGGCAACACAGGACCCTCACTCCCATGTGGTGTAATTGGCTGGAGCTGGGCAGTGGCTGCCATATTGGGCACCGTCTCTCCAGTTTCCGGGAGTCTCCCAACGGTCCATATTGTTGTCCCGACAGCACTGGGAATGTGTGTTTTATTTATCCACAGATTCGTACGGTCACTTTTCTCAGAGTAGCAAAGTATTTCTCTTTGCCCATCACTCTATGGACAGAAAATAAATAAATAATAAATTCATAAGTGCATACATATATAAATACACACGTAAATGCATGCATGAAGGAAAACATTGTTTGCAAAAAGAAAGGAGAAATGAACATGATTCTTTGTAGAAGTGAGGGTGGTCCCTGTGTGTTTAGTACATGACTCCGGGTCTGCTTTTCTCATTCATTTTACCTGCTAGGTGTCAGGAGGCTTTGTTTGGGTGACCCATGAAATAAGGTACAGAAGTGTGACTTTAGTTTACAAAGATGGCATAAGGGTAAGTAGTGTGTGAGTTTCCATTATTCCCAAAAAGTCTTCCCATAAGTTTTATGTCTTCATAATTTCAAACTGTTGAAATCTTAACTCAGCATACATGGAGACTGGCTCAAATTCTCTTATAAGTGAAGGACATTTAAAAACCATCTCTGTCCTTGTTTCAGGTGAAATTGCTTCACATTGGCTAACTTTCTTCACTGGTATCGTGTCTTGTATTTTTACTTTCTTTTCTGCTTTCTGTATCCTTGTCTAGTTTATTGGTATACGTCTATCTGTCTTCCCCACCAGCTATAAGTAATGAGGTAATTTAATGAAATATGATTGACTGATGTGGCTTAACTTTCCCCACTACTGTTAAACTAAATACATGATGTGACTGGTGCTTCTGTGATTCTGGGTGTTTGATGTATAATACTTTATTTTTTTTCCGCTCTCTCTCTCTGTATGTGTGTATCTATCTACCTATCTATTTAAAAGACATATGTGTACATCTGTATATGTATATACACATTTTTTTACATTACATGAATAAATCTGTCAGGATTCTATATATTCCAGTAAGCAGTGATTAGGATCTAAGCAATAGGAACAATTTCTTATTAAAAATTTTTTTTCCCCACATCCCTACACACATTTTACCTTATTTCAAATGTTGCAATATTTGTGGTGTTTCTACCCCCTCTTTACATATGTTGATTATGGAGGTATCAATTGAATTAGGGACGTTAGAGATCTTCTCACGTTTTTACAGAATAATAGGCTCTATAGAGCCATTTATCTAGGAAAAAATAGGCACCTTTGGTCTGCAGTTTGAAACCCTACAAATTCCATTCTGTGTTCTGAGACAAATTATAAATATAATTATAGCTATAATTATAATCATAATGGGAGTCATATGCAGGCATACAGGAAAGGATTCAATCTGGGGCCCTTAGGGTGGTCTTTTCTGTTTTTATAATGAGTGAGAATACATATGCGTGCACATTGAACTTCACAACCACGAGTTTGGAGCAGGTGGACAAGAAGAGCCATCTTACTGACCTCGTAGGTTCTGTGTGGTGAGCTCTCTGATGCCACTTTTTGAAATTTTTAGTTAATTCACTTAATGTTAACAGAGTTAATTTTGCTAGGACATATTTCAGGTTTATTAATGAACTTCATACCACGTTTAATAAGGAAATTAGTCATGATCTAAATCTATGCAATTCCTAACAAATTCATTCCTAAGTTAAGGACAAGTAAGCGAATGTCCTGTTGCCCCTGAAACACGCCCCCCTCCACTTCCCAGTCATCTTGCCTGGAATGTCTTTCTCCAGCTGTCTATCCTCACTTCCCCATGCTCTGCTGAGTTGCTCGTTGTCTGGGGGCCCTCCCCTTCCTGCCTTCAGTCCTGGCTATGGGAACATCACTTCCTGGCTGGAAATGATGGAGAATGTGCATAAGCCAAACACCGCACCTGGTTTCCTTTTCTTTTTGTGCTACAACTGCCTCCAGCACAGACTGTTGGACTGTGCTGACATGACTCCCCTACCTCTCATGCCTGCCTCTGCAGCTGCAGACGTCCTTGCTTCATTCTGCGAAGTAACTCCCGGGACAGCATCTTTCCTGAGGGAGAATAAATCACCCAATTGTAGCCTCTTAGAGAACAGGCTTTGGAGACAGCCATATTTCAGCTATGCTACTTATACCATGACCTTGGGCATATTTCTATAAATTGGGAATAGTATATCCTTCCTTGGTTTGTGAGAATTAAGTGAGTATTTATGTCCTAGTCAGGAATTATTTGGTTGCGAGGATCAGACCATATGCTCACAGGGAGTGTTTATTGCGAGTATAATCAGAGCTGCCAGGGGACTGCACTTTCTTTGCCCTTCTCTACTGTCTGTTTGGGCCACAGGATTTCTCATCTTTGTTTCTGTCTGTGCATTTGCCTCTGTTTTCTCACCATGCAAACTAGCTTCCTTCTTTTTCTTACGTTTTACCCAAATATGGCAGATTGTGACTGAGTTTAGTGACCTCCCATTTAAGGGTTCTAAAGAGATCCATCAGAAAACATCCAGAGGCGAGTGTAGAGCTGGGAGAAGTTTCACCAAAATGGGACATTGGCCAGAGGCAGGAGGTCATGGGAAGTGAATGGAAGCAGTAGGTCCACTTAAGCCAGGCACTGGGCTTTCCTCCAGCACGAACTCAAGGTAATTTTCCTTCTTAATCCCCTCTGAAAACCCTGCTCCCATTTCTGTCTACAGGAGCCACCTACTCAGCACTCTTCTTCATGAGCTCCATGGGGTGAGTGAGAAGGGAAACATAACTTTGTCCCATGGAATGGGGGGACTTGACCTCGGGGTTATAACTCAGGGATCACTTTCCCCAGGAAACTGTCAAGTCATACAGGACTTGAGAAGTCTGTTAAAGGCTAAATAGGTTATTATGGTCTGACCTGAAGTTCAAATCACCTGTAAAATAATTTCTTTGGAGAAATGCCACATAGTTTCCATGAACTACTTACAAATGAATAATTTGTAAATTGGAGCCATTTGACAATATAATGTTCAGTCATTTCCTCGCATTAAAAACATTATGAAATAATGTACTGATAGAAACACAGTTAGGAAGAATACCTCGGTATCCACTCTTAGAAATAATGATAGCTACATTTACAGACCACTCACTATGTATCTGGCACACAGCGTCTTAGAAGTTGAGGGTTCTGATCACCAATTCCAATGGAGTGGGGGAGGGGAGAGTTTTCTTACACCACCAAGCAATTTTCTGACACCAGCTGAGTACCCTGAATTCAGCCCAAAGGTTCAGGGCTCAGTCCTACAAGACTACCCCTGCCACCTCCTTTTCAGATGTCACCTGGGCTTCTGACCAACCAGCTCTAGTTGGAGGTTCCAGTGACCTCCTCAGGTTTGAATAATTTGCTAGAGCTGCTCACAGAACTCAGAAAAATATTTTACTTACTAGATTACCAGCATATTATAAAACAATGCAATGAGGGACAGCCAGGTAGAACAGATGGCACAGGACAAGGTATGGGGAAGGGGCATGGAGCTTCCATGCTCTCTGAGAGACAGTCTGCCAACACCTCAGCATGTTCACCAACCTGGAAGCTCTCTGAGCCCCGTCCTTTTGGGGTTTTATGGAGGCTTCATTGCATGGACAGGGTTGATTAAATCATTGCCAGTGGTGATTGCTTCAATCTCCAGTCCCTCTCCTCTCCCAGGACTTTTGGTCCCAACCCTCTAATCCTTTGGTTGTTGGCTCCTTTAGTGACTGGCCCTTATCCTTAGGTGCTATCCAAAGTCACCTCATTAACATGAGAAAAGACACCTTTATCCCCCTCGTCATGGGAAATATCAAGGGTTTTAAAAGATCTGTGTCAGGGACCAGGAAAAAGACCAAATATGTATGTCTTGTTATAAATCAAAATATCACAGAGGTGTTAAATTACTTAATGATCATAACATCATAAATGTAGGTACTGTTATGATCTCTGTTTAACAAATGAGAAGTTTGAGGCACAGAGAGCCTAAGTAACCTGATGATGGTCACATAGCTAGTTACTGAGTGGGAATTTCCTCACAGGCAGTCGACCTCGTTTTTAACCACTTCATCTTCATCACTGTATGTTATCCTACTACAGAAATATTTCACAGTTTGTCCGTTTATTCACTTCCTCATTCTGTTGATGGCCATTGAGGTTGTTTTTTATTGTTTTGCTCTTGCAGACATTCTAAGATCCTTCTTGCCCTCGCATTCTTGTGCACACGTGTAAGAATTATCTGAGTATATATAGTTAGGAGAACAATTGCTCGGTTTAAGGATATGAACAAACTTAGGCTTTATGAGATGTTGCCTGATGGCTCCCCAGATGAAAGTGCCACTTTTTACTCTTACCAGCAAGAGTAAGAGTTCTCATTCTTTCACATCCTCGTCCACACTTGATGCTATCAGACTTTTACACCTGATAGCATGAGATGATATATCATGATGTTAAATTTTAATCTCCCTGATTAAAGCCTATGGTTGTTGAGCATTTTTTCATATATACATAGACCACTTATATTTTCTATAGATTGCTTATTCCTGTTTGTTGCCCATTTACCTGTTGATTTTTCCAAATGATTTTCAGAAATTCTGTGAGATTCTAAAGGGCATATCACTTCTACCTAACATTAAAATATTAGAAAAGTAAATCCAAAATATTAATACTTGACCTACGTATGCACATTTTACACTCTACCATCTTCAGGCAATAACGTAATTCTTTTATGTGGTGTTACCAAAACCATTTAGAAATTTTCTTTAATTTGTGAGTTTCAGCAAAGGGAAAAGTTACAATCAACTCTTTTAGCATCATCCGGTTAGTTATCTGTTTAAACTCATTTTAGCATAAGCAACAGCAGCGCTGAAGAGGTCACCCTAATGCACGATAAACAGAACACGGCTAAATTGGAACCTCATTCCTGGACTGCTGCTGTGATGAGCTGTTTATCTCCTGCCTCTCAGGTAGGAGATTTCATCTCTTGACAGTTTGACAGATGTGGCTGCACGGCTTTGAGGCATCTTCCAACACACACCCAGTGATCTATTATCTTGAAGAAAGTCAGTGACAAGAAAATGAAAGTATGCCTGAGACCCGGCCTCCTTAAGCTCAATTTCTCTCTGGTAACATCCCATCGTGTGCCTCCTTCTATAAAGAACAGAAATAATAGGCTTTTACCAAGAGTAGGTCAAATTGTGGCAGAATTACTACTATAGTGTTTTAATGCTTTTTGAGAAAATTTCCATTGAAGGCGAAGATGGGAGGAGGGGTAGATTGTGTGAAATGTGTATTTCGAGTGACAAGGTGACATTCTAGGCACTTCTTAAATGTCTATCTTCTTAATAAACCTTCCCACAAACTGGCAGATAATTTCAAGAATTGATTGAGCCCAGGGGAACATAGGTTCCATGTACAAGCAAACCTCTTCCATCCTTAAAGACCCATGTGTGGCCCAGCTAAGACAGTATGGCCCAGGAGAACCTCGGACAATTGGCTAAATCTCCCAGAGACTCAGTTTCCTGACCTGAGAAATGGGGATAAAAACATCTCTCAGGGGTTGGTAAGAATTAGAAGTGAGGCACATAAACTACCTAGTGCTCTGTGTGGGATGCAGCAGGTCACCCAGTCCGCAGAGGTGACTGTCGTTACTATTAGCATATGGTCCTCTCCTAGCGCTGTTCACTCTGAGTGTCCTACTCACTTCCAGAAAGTCAGCTGTCATGCACACTCATGGTCCAGTGGTGTCACAGCCTTCCCTTCTCACTCTGCTTTCTGAATCTTTGCAGCGCATTTCTAACACGTTCCCAGGTGTTCTGATGGAAACGTCACCCCTCCCCCACCCATCCCCACATAGACTTCAGGCTTTTCCTGCACCTCCAGAAACCTGAACACCAACCTATAATGCACCCCTCTTGGTCCTCCCCAAATCTGATCTGTCTTCAATTCTGTCATTAATTCAGTCTTTTGAATTTCTCTGAGTCATCCGCTCCACCCCATGCTAAGATCCCTGCCCTCAAAATCAGATCAAAGCTTCCACAGTGCAGTGATCGCTGACTCCTTGATTGTATTTGGTCAGTTTCTCTCTGCTTCCAGCTGCTTCTACTATAGCTTTCACGTGATCAGTGCTTAGCAAATATTTGGGGGGTTGTATGTGAATGTGCATGTGTGTGTGCTTTCATGTACAGAACTACACAACCTCCCACATAGCAGACACAAATTCTTACTCTCCCCTTAAGCGGATGCCAACGATCCCTTCCCAAAACACGCTAGTCTGAGACCGTCTCAGCTGATCACGGCTGGGCTCACTTTTGATCTGAAGTCAGCCAGCATCATCAGCTAGCTCACCAGCCCTCATCTCTGCTTCCAGACACGGCTGACTATTGGGATAGAGGGGATGACGGGGCCGGGGGCCACCATGAAACAGACCAACCTGTAGTGTTAATGAGGTGGCTCCGGGCTCCAAGAGCTGCAACAGAAGTCACAACTCACAATTATTTTCCAAGTCTCTGCGTATATCGCTTTTGCGATCGTCTCACTGACTGAAACAAATCACATGGCTAAGTTCAGAATGAGAGTGGGATGGGAGAGCACTGCCAGGGCTGTGGATGCAGAGGTGGGTTCAATTTCAGGCAATTTCAGGCTCTGCCGCATAGGCTAAAGGGAATTCAAACATCACTGGCTTAGTATTACCATCAGTCCTTAGCCGCATTTCTCTTCCACCAGGCATGTTTTTCTTCTTGTTAAAATCTAGTTCACATAGTAGAGTCAGGAGTTTTGAAAAATATTAACAGCAGTCATAGATATTTGTGGGCAATTTATGATTTAACATCTAGGCTTACTCTAACAGAGTGATATACTCACGGCAGCCAAGAGACGAAAGTGTCTTACCAAAGCCCCTCTTCCTTCTTCTTACAATTTGACTTCTGCGTGTGTGTGGGATTCTCTTCCCCAACTTACTGTCCAGGAAAGAAGCAAACCAGTCAGGGCATGACAGTGGGCGTGGTTTTCACTGGTACCATAGATGGTCAGTACCTTTGTGGGGAGTCACTTGTGGATTTCCTTCTGCCCTATGGTTCTCCAAGGACATGCAGCAGGCAGAAAGAAAAAGCAGAGTTTTTAAGGATATCTAATGGTTCTGTTTTCAGTATTGCTATAAAGATATTTCCTGTTTCACAGAAATTCTTTATATCAGACAGAAGTATTTTGTGTATTGATAGTAGGAGTAACAAATATCCAGATGTCTTCTAAATAAGGGAAGGGAAATGGGAGATTTATTTTAGGTTTTGTGCCCTTGGTCTTTTACATTATGTTCTTGTTCCTACGCTCATGGCTCATATGCAAGACGGTTCCTGAGAATTTCATCTTGTAATTGCATTGTTCTCCAAATATGTTTATTTTGAAATCTAATTAAAACACAACTTTCTGAATGCTCAACATCATTAATCATTAGAGAAATGCAAATCAAAACTACAATGAGATATCATCTCACACCAGTCAGAATGGCCATCATCAAAAAAATCTGGAAACAATGAATGCTGGAGAGGGTGTGGAGAAAAGGGAACCCTCTTGCACTGCTGGTGGGAATGTGAATTGGTATAGCCACTATGGAGAACAGTATGGAGGTTCCTTAAAAAACTACAAATAGAACTACCATATGACCCAGCAATCCCACTACTGGGCATATACCCTGAGAAAACCATAATTCAAAAAGAGTCATGTACCAAAATGTTCATTGCAGCTCTATTTACAATAGCTCAGAGATGGAAACAACCTAAGTGTCCATCATCGGATGAATGGATAAAGAAGATGTGGCACATATATACAATGGAATATTACTCAGCCATGAAAAGAAACGAAATCGAGCTATTTGTAATGAGGTGGATGGACCTAGAGTCTGTCATACAGACTGAAGTAAGTCAGAAAGAGAAAGACAAATACCATATGCTAACACATATATATGGAATTTAAGAAAAAAAAATGTCATGAAGAACCTAGGGGTAAGACAGGAATAAAGACACAGACCTACTAGAGAATGGACTTGAGGATATGGGAAGGGGGAAGGGTAAGCTGTGACAAAGCGAGAGAGTGGCATGGACATATATACACTACCAAACGTAAAATAGATAGCTAGTGGGAAGCAGCCACATAGCACAGGGAGATCAGCTCGGTGCTTTGTGACCCTAGAGGGGTGGCATAGGGAGGGTGGGTGGGAGGGAGACACAAGAGAGAAGAGATATGGGAACATATGTATATGTATAACTGATTCACTTTGTTATAAAGCAGAAACTAACACACCACTGTAAAGCAATTATACTCCAATAAAGATGTAAAAAAAAAAAAAAAGCACAACTTTCTGTACATGGCTGATACAGTGTTCAGTGCATGAAATTTGTTTACCACGGTAGGGTATTTTATTCACTCAAGCAGCGATTTAAAGAAAGATTTGAGTTCTGAGCTGTACTGTTTATTATCCAAATTTATCCTTATTGTGGCCTCTTAAGCCACAATTTTGATTTGTTAGATGTTTGCATGCAGAGTCTTCAGAATCTATAAGGCACTATTTTATAGGAAAAATTACTGAACAAATTAATAGGAAGAACTCCTGTGAAGTACTTAAGCATTCATACCACTAAAAATGAGACACCTTAAGACCTTTTTGAAAATCTATAAATTTTCCTGGTCCCTCTCAAGATCACTTATATCTTCCACTTGATTTCTCCTCTTATACATTCGTACCTTCCCCATAAACAACTGACTGTGTCTCTACCTTTAAATACCTTTTCAAATACAGCAATAATAATAAGAGTTTTGGAGTGTAAGATGCCTGCTATGGCATCTATACTATTTAGACTCTATCCTGTTTAGACTCTGTACTAAATAGTCTCATTTATATTCATGTTCCAGCCTAGAGATGTAGATGTTATTACGCCCATTTCCCATATAAGAAAACTAAGTCACAGAGAAGTTAAATCGGGTACAGAGTCAAGATTTGAACCCAGCTCAGGCTGCCTTCAAAATTGACATTCTTTTACACCACGGCGATCTTAGACCCTTCGGTGAGGAACAGGTCATCTTCAGCTTTCAAATATAGGGTTCCCAAACTTACACCCTCTGTTAAATCACAGAGTCAGCTGCATTTTGACTGCCTGATAGGAGGCAGGAGAGCATTTGCTTTGGACTCAAAACAAATGAGACTACTTTCTAAGTCTGTGAACTTGGAAATCGATTCATCCTTCCCTGCTTCTCCATAGATGAGGGGATAACAAATGCACCTTTTTCACACGGTTGTTGAGGATTAAATGAAATTTTTACACCAGCATGTGATATGCTTGGAATGAGGCTTGGCACAAACCAAGCCCTCATATATGAGCTCTTATTTTGATAATACATTTTGTCGACGTCGATTTGAATTGAGGAAGGATCCCTATCCAGGTTTGGCATAGACTTCTGTCTTTGAGAGCATTCCTTTCACCGTAGAACTCAGAACTAATATGAAGAAAGGTGACCTTTCGTGTTCTTTTTTTTTTTTTTTTCGGTGGAACCCTTTGATCGGGTAGAATTTTGTAGCACTGGGCAGATATCTGCGGTCCTGTTTCATAGGAGATGATTTGAGCGGGTGTATGTCAAAATCACCAGCAGTGCTTGCTTTAGTTTCCTATTGCTACTGTGAAAGATTTCCACAAACTCAGTGATTTCAAACAACACAAATTCATTATTTATGGTTCTATAGGTCAGAAGTCCAAAAAGGGTTTTGCTGGGCTAAGATCAATGTATTAGTAAGGCTATATTACTTCTGAAGATTTTAGGGAAGAAACTGTTGCTTTGCCTTTTCCAGATTCTAGAGGCCACTCGCATTCCTAGACTTTATGAAAGAGTTTGTGCTGGTATCTTCATAATCCTCTCCAAATGGTTGAAAAACCAACACATACTTTTGTCTCATGAAGCCAAACTGGTTTAATTGATTTTATTATTATTATTTTTTTTACATCTTTATTGGAGTATAATTGCTTTACAATGGTGTGTCAGTGTCTGTTTTTATAACAAAGTGAATCAGTTATACATATACATATGTTACCATATCTCTTCCCTCTTGCGTCTCCCTCCCTCCCACCCTCCCTATCCCACCCCTCTAGGTGGTCACAAAGCACCGAGCTGATCCCCCAGTGCTATGTGGCTGCTTCCCACTAGCTATCTACCTTACGTTTGGTAGTGTATATATGTCCATGCCTCTCTCTCCCTTTGTCACAACTTACCCTTCCCCCTCCCCATATCCTCAAGTCCATTCTCTAGTAGGTCTGTGTCTTTATTCCTGTCTTACCCCTAGGTTCTTCATGACATTTTTTTCCCCTTAAATTCCATATATATGTGTTAGCATACGGTATTTGTCTTTCTCTTTCTGACATCAGTCTGTATGACAGACTCTAGGTTTATCCACCTCATTACAAATAGCTCGATTTCGTTTCTTTTCATGGCTGAGTAATATTCCATTGTATATATATGTGCCACATCTTCTTTATCCGTTCATCTGATGATGGACACTTAGGTTGTTTCCATCTCTGGGCTATTGTAAATAGAGCTGCAATGAACATTTTGGTACATGACTCTTTTTGAATTATGGTTTTCTCAGGGTATATGCCCAGTAGTGGCATTGCTGGGTCATATGGTAGTTCTATTTGTAGTTTTTTAAGGAACCTCCATACTGTTCTCCACAGTGGCTGTACCAATTTACATTCCCACCAACAGTGCAAGAGGGTTCCCTTTTTGCCACACCCTCTCCAGCATTTATTGTTTCTAGATTTTTTGATGATGGCCATTCTGACTGGTGTGAGATGATATATCATTGTAGTTTTGATTTGCATTTCTCTAATGATTAATGATGTTGAGCATTCTTTCATATGTTTGTTGGCAGTCTGTATATTTTCTTTGGAGAAATGTCTATTTAGGTCTTCTGCCCATTTTTGGATTGGGTTGTTTGTTTTTTTGTTATTAAGCTGCATGAGCTGCTTATAAATTTTGGAGATTAATCCTTTGTCATTTCCTTCATTTGCAAATATTTTCTCCCATTCTGAGGGTTGTCTTTTCGTCTGGTTTATGGTTTCCTTTGCTGTGCAAAAAGCTTTGAAGTTTCATTAGGTCAAATTTGTTTATTTTTGTTTTTATTTCCATTTCTCTAGGAGGTGGGTCAAAAAGGATCTTGCTGTGATTTATGTCATAGAGTGTTCTGCCTATGTTTTCCTCTAAAAGTTTGATAGTTTCTGGCCTTACATTTAGGTCTTTAATCCATTTTGAGCTTATTTTTGTGTATGGTGTTAGGGAGTGATCTAATCTCATATTTTTACATGTAGCTGTCCAGTTTTCCCAGCACCACTTATTGAAGAGGTTGTCCTTTCTCCACTGTACATTCCTGCCTCCTTTATCAAAGATAAGGTGACCATATGTGCGTGGGTTTATCTCTGGGCTTTCTATCCTGTTCCATTGATCTATCTTTCTGTTTTTGTGCCAGTACCATACTGTCTTGATTACTGTAGCTTTGTAGTATAGTCTGAAGTCAGGGAGCCTGATTCCTCCAGCTCTGTTTTCATTATCAAGATTGCTTTGGCTATTCGGGGTCTTTTGTGTTTCCATACGAATTGTGAAATTTTTTGTTCTAGTTCTGTGAAAAATGCCACTGGTAGTTTGATAGGGATTGCATTGAATCTGTAGATTGCTTTGGGTAGTAGAGTCATTTTCACAATGTGGATTCTTCCCATCCAAGAACATGGTATATCTGTCCATCTATTTGTATCATCTTTAATTTCTTTCATCAGTGTCTTATAATTTTCTGCATACAGGTCTTTTGTCTCCTTAGGTAGGTTTATTCCTAGATATTTTATTCTTTTTGTTGCAATGGTAAATGGGACTGTTTTCTTGATTTCACTTTCAGATTTTTCATCCTTAGTGTGTAGGAATGCCAGAGATTTCTGTGCATTAATTTTGTATCCTGCTACTTTACCCAATTCATTGATTAGCTCTAGTAGTTTTCTGGTAGCATCTTTAGGATTCTCTATGTATAGTATCATGTCATCTGCAAACAGTGACAGCTTTACTTCTTTTCTGATTTGGATTCCTTTTATTTCCTTTTCTTCTCTGATTGCTGTGGCTAAAACTTCCAAAACTATGTTGAATAAAAGTGGTGACAGTGGGCAACCTTGTCTTGTTCCTGATCTTAGTGGAAATACTTTCAATTTTTCACCATTGAGGACGATGTTGGCTGTGGGTTTGTCATATATGGCCTTTATTATGGTGAGGAAAGTTCCCTCTATGCCTCCTTTCTGCAGGATTTTTATCATAAATGGGTGTTGAATTTTGTCGAAAGATTTGTCTGCATCTATTGAGATGATCATATGGTTTTTCTCCTTCAATTTGTTAATATGGCTTATCACATTGATTGATTTGCGTATATTGAAGAATCCTTGCATTCCTGGAATAAACCCCACTTGATCATGGTGTATGATCCTTTTAATGTGCTTTTGGATTTTGTTTGCTAGTATTTTGTTGAGGATTTTTGCATCTATGTTCATCAGTGATATTGGCCTGTAGTTTTCTTTCTTTGTGACATCCTTGTCTGGTTTTGGTATCAAGGTGATGGTGGCCTCTTAGAATGAGTTTGGGAATGTTCCTCACTCTGCTATATTTTGGAAGAGTTTGAGAAGGATAGGTGTTAGCTCTTCTCTAAATGTTTGATAGAATTCGCCTGTGAAGCCATCTGGTCCTGGGCTTTTGTTTCTTGGAAGATTTTTAATCACAGTTTCAATTTCAGTGCTTGTGATTGGTGTGTTCATATTTTCTGTTTCTTCCTGATTCAGTCTTGGCAGGTTGTGCATTTCTAAGAATTTGTCCATTTCTTCCAGGTTGTCCATTTTATTGGCATAGAGTTGCTTGTAGTAATCTCTCATGATCTTTTGTATTTCTGCAGTGTCAGTTGTTACTTCTCCTTTTTCATTTCTAATTCTATTGATTTGAGTCTTCTCCCTTCTTTTCTTGATGAGTCTGGCTAATGGTTTATCAATATTGTTTATCTTCTCAAAGAACCAGCTTTTAGTTTTATTGACCTTTGCTATCGTTTCCTTCATTTCTTTTTCATTTATTTCTGATCTGATTTTTATGATTTCTTTTTTTCTGCTAACTTTGGTGTTTTTTCATTCTTCTTTCTCTAATTGCTTTAGGTGCAAGGTTAGGTTGTTTATTTAAGATGTTTCCTGTTTCTTAAGGTAGGATTGTATTGCTGTAAACTTCCCTCTTAGAACTGCTTTTGCTGATTCCCATAGATTTTGGGTCGTCGTGTCTCCATTGTCATTTGTTTCTAGGTATTTTTTGATTTCCTCTTTGATTTCTTCAGTGATTACTTCGTTATTAGGTAGTGTATTGTTTAGCCTCCATGTATTTGTATTTTTTACAGATCTTTTCCTGTAATTGATATCTAGTCTCATGGTGTTGTGGTCAGAAAAGATACTTGATATGATTTCAATTTTCTTAAATTTACCAAGGCTTGATTTGTGGCCCAAGATATGATCTATCCTGGAGAATGTTCCATGAGCATTTGAGAAAAATGTGTATTCTGTTGTTTTTGGTTGGAATGTCCTATAAATATCAGTTAAGTCCATCTTGTTTAATGTATCATTTAAAGCTTGTGTTTCCGTATTTATTTTCATTTTGGATGATCTGTCCATTGTTGAAAGTGGGGTGTTAAAGTCCCCTACTATGAATGTGTTACTGTCGATTTCCCCTTTTATGGCTGTTAGTATTTGCCTTATGTATTGAGGTGCTCCTATGTTGGGTGCATAAATATTTACAATTGTTCTATCTTCTTCTTGGATTGATCCCTTGATCATTATGTAGTGTCCTTCTTTGTCTCTTCTAATAGTCTTTAAAGTCTATTTTGTCTGATATGAGAATTGCTACCTCAGCTTTCTTTTGGTTTCCATTTACATGAAATATCTTTTTCCATCCCCTTACTTTCAGTCTGTATGTGTCTCTAGGTCTGAAGTGGGTCTTTTGTAGACAGCAAATATATGGGTCTTGTTTTTGTATCCGTTCAGCTAATCTGTGTCTTTTGGTGGGAGCATTTAGTCCATTTACATTTAAGGTAATTATCGATATGTATGTTCCTATTCCCATTTTCTTAATTGTTTTGGGTTCGTTATTGTAGGTCTTTTCCTTCTCTTGTGTTTCTTGCCTAGAGAAGTTCCTTTAGCAGTTGTTGTAAAGATGGTTTGGTGGTGCTGAACTCTCTCAGCTTTTGCTTGTCTGTAAAGGTTTTAATTTCTCCATCAAATCTGAATGAGATCCTTGCTGGGTAGAGTAATCTTGGTTGCAGGTTTTTCTCCTTCATCAGTTTAAATATGTCCTGCCAGTCCCTTCGGGGTTGCAGAGTTTCTGCTGAAAGATCAGCTGTTAACCTTATGGGGATTCCCTTGTGTGTTATTCGTTGTTTTTCCCTTGCTGCTTTTAATATGTTTTCTTTGCATTTAATTTTTGACAGTTTGATTAATATGTGTCTTGGCGTATTTCTCCTTGGATTCATCCTGTATGGGACTGTCTGTGCTTCCTGGACTTGATTAACTATTTCCTTTCCCATATTAGGGACGTTTTCAACTATAATCTCTTCAAATATTTTCTCAGTCCCTTTCTTTTTCTCATCTTCTTCTGGAACCCCTATAATTCGAATGTTGGTGCATTTAATGTTGTCCCAGAAGTCTCTGAGACTGTCCTCATTTCTTTTCATTCTTTTTTCTTTATTCTGCTCTGCAGTAGTTATTTCCACTATTTTATCTTCCAGGTCACTTATCCGTTCTTCTGCCTCAGTTATTCTGCTACTGATCCCATCTAGAGTATTTTTAATTTCATTTATTGTGTTGTTCACCATTGCTTGTTTCATCTTTAGTTCTTCTAGGTCCTTGTTAAATGTTTCTTGCATTTTCTCTATTTCCAAAATTTTGGATCATCTTTACTATCATTATTCTGAATTCTTTTTCAGGTAGACTGCCTATTTCCCTTCATTTGTTAGGTCTGGTGGGTTTTTATCTTGCTCCTTCATTTGCTGTGTGTTTTTCTGTCTTCTCATTTTGCTTATCTTACTGTGTTTGGGGTCTCCTTTTTGCAGGCTGCAGGTTCGTAGTTCCCATTGTTTTTGGTGTCTGTCCCCAGTGGCTAAGGTTGGTTCAGTGGGTTGTGTAGGCTTCCTGGTGGAGGGGACTAGTGCCTGTGTTCTGGTGGATGAGGCTGGATCTTGTCTCTCTGGTGGGCAGGTCCACGTCTGGTGGTGTGTTTTGGGGTGTCTGTGGACTTATTATGATTTTAGGCAGCCTCTCTGCTAATGGGTGGGGTTGTGTTCCTGTCTTGCTAGTTGTTTGGCATAGGGTGTCTAGCACTGTAGCTTGCTGGTCGTTGAGTGAAGCTGGGTGCTGGTGTTGAGATGGAAATCTCTGGGAGATTTTTGCCGTTTGATATTATGTGGAGCTGGGAGGTCTCTTGTGGACCAGTGTCCTGAAGTTGGTTCTCCCACGTCAGAGGCACAGCACTGACTCCTGGCTGCAACACCAAGAGCCTTTCATCCACACGGCTCAGAATAAAAGGGAGAAAAATTAGAAAGGAAGAATTAGTAGAAGTAGAAAGAAAGAAAGAAAGAAAGAAGGGAGGGAGGGAGGGAGGAAGGTAGGAAGGAGGGAGGGAAGGAAGGAAAAAAAGAAAGAAAGAAGATAAAGTAAAATAAAAGTAAGATAAAATATAATAAAATTTTTAAAATAAAAAATAATTATTAAGAAAAAAAGAAAAAAATTTAAAAAATAAAACAAAAAAACGGACAGATAGAACCCTAGGACAAATGGTGGAAGCAAAGCTATACAGACAAAATCTCACACAGAAGCATACACATACACACTCACAAAAAGAGGAAGAGGGGAAAAAAATCATAAATCTTGCTCTCAAAGTCCACTTCCTCAATTTGGGATAATTCGTTGTCTATTCATGTATTCCACAGATGCAGGTACATCAAGTTGATTGTGGAGCTTTAATCCACTGCTTCTGATGCTGCTGGGAGAGATTTCCCTTTCTCTTCTTTGTTCTCACAGCTCCCGGGGCTCAACTTTGGATTTGGCCCCGCCTCTGCGTGTAGGTTGCTGGAGGGTGTCTGTCCTTCGCTCAGACAGGACGGGGTTAAAGGAGCCGCTGATTCGGGGGCTCTGGCTCACTCAGGCCGGAGGGGAGGGAGGGGCACGGAGTGGGGGGCGGGCCTGCGGCGGCAGAGGCCGGCGTGACGTTGCGCCGGCGTGACGTTGCACCAGCCTGAGGCGCGCCGTGCGTTCTCCCGGGGGAGTTGTCCCTGGATCACGGGACTCTGGCAGTGGCGGGCTGCAGAGGCTCCCCGGAAGGGGGGTGTGGATAGTGACCTGTGCTCGCACACAGGCTTCTTGGTGGCGGCAGCAGCAGCCTTAGCGTCTCATGCCCGTCTCTGGGGTCCGCGCTTTTAGCCGCGGCTCGCGCTCGTCTCTGGAGCTCCTTTAAGCAGCGCTCTCAATCCCTTCTCCTCGCGCACCAGGAAACAAAGACGTAAGAAAAAGTCTCTTGCCTCTTCGGCAGGTCCAGACTTTTCCCCTGACGCCCTCCCCGCTAGCCGTGGCGCACTAACCCCCTGCAGGCTGTGTTCACGCCGCCAACCCCAGTCCTCTCCCTGCGCTCCGACCCGAAGCCCGAGCCTCAGCTCCCAGCCCCGCCCGCCCCGGCGGGGGAGCAGACAAGCCTCTCGGGCTGGTGAGTGCTGGTCGGCACCGATCCTCTGTGTGGGAATCTCTCCGCTTTGCCTTCCTCACCCCTGTTGCTGTGCTCTCCTCCGCGGCTCCGAAGCTTCCCCCCTCCGCCACCCGCAGTCTCCGCCCGTGAAGGGGCTTCCTAGTGTGTGGAAATCTTTGCTCTTTCACGGCTCCCTCCCACTGGTGCAGGTCCCGTCCCTATCCTTTTGTCTCTGTTTATTCTTTTTTCTTTTGCCTTACCCAGGTACGTGGGGGGGGTTATTGCCTTTTGGGAGGTCTGAGGTCTTCTGCCAGCGTTCAGTAGGTGTTCTGTAGGAGTTGTTCCACGTGTAGATGTATTTCTGGTGTATCTGTGGGGAGGAAGGTGATCTCCGCGTCTTACTCTTCCGCCATCTTCCCGGAAGCTCCCCGGTTTAATTGATTTTTGATTTTGGAGTTGAGGCACTGGGAGGTGGACATCCATTTTTGTGATGATGTTTCTTAATATAGAGCCATAATATGCCAGCCAGTATTTGTTATATGTTTTAGTCAGTGATTACAAGCTTTTAGAATCATAAAATTGTGAATGCGTAAAACATTTTATAGGTCACCCAGTTTAACCTGCTACTTAGGAGTTTCCTCTACAACAGAGCTTCTCAAACTTTACTATCCACATTAATCACAGCTAAAGATGCAGATTCTGATTCAGTAGGTCTCTGCATTTCTAACACACTCCCAGGAAGCTGCTGGTCCAGGGACCACACTTTGCATAACAAGGCTTCTGAGCATTCCTGACATTGCTGCCTTGGGGATGATTCTGCTGTAGTCTCTTCTTCATATTTTGATAATTCCAACTGTCACATACAGAAATCAGTAGGTCTTGGATCAAAGCCAAACTCAAAACATGTGCAAACTTTTTCTGATGGTTTAAAAATATAAATCAAAATGACATTGCAGGGCTTCCCTGGTGGCACAGTGGTTGAGAGTCCGCCTGACGATGCAGCGGACACTGATTCGTGCCCCGGTCCGGGAAGATCCCACATGCTGCGGAGCGGTTAGGCCCTTGAGCCATGGCCGCTGAGCCTGCGCGTCCGGAGCCTGTGCTCCTTGACGGGAGAGGCCACAACAGTGAGAGGCCCGCATACCGCAAAAAAAAAAAAAAAAAGACATTGCAATTGAAGGGATTTTTTAAAAAGCTAATGTGTAGGCAGGATCTGAAGAGTCTTATATTAAATATATCTATAAATATATATATATATATATAAATATATATACACACACATACATATATACATATATATATGTATGTGTAAGTTTATCTGTATAGCCTACATCCATATTAAATCATACAATTGTGAAAATCTCAAGTTATATAATATTTTTTGGCACTTACAACTTTAACATTTTCCTTTACATTAATTTTTATAACAAAATGAAAAATCGCGGGGTATAAATTTGGACTGTCCTATGGATGTAAGTGTGACTCTGAGTGTAATGTTGCCAGCCGTTCTGCACTAAGGAAGCCTGTAGCCAAGTTCAAACGTTGGTTGCATTGGATTGAGTTGAAGTGGTCTGTGTAGCTAGCTCTATCTTTAAAGCTAAAGTTACTGGTTTTATTATTTAAATTTGGCTACTGCACATACTGATTACCTTAATTCTTATTTAATATTTGAAAGTTATTACTTTGGAGAAAGTCAGCCGAGCAATGGTGATTATAGCATATCAAAATCCATTGTAAGTGATTACTTTAATGACTCTGTACCAACAGGGATATGTAGACATTCAGACAAAAAATAATCTGATTATAATGACAGCACCAAAGTGAAGCTGTGACAGTTACAAAACCAATTTAAAAGTTTTTTGACAGCCATGGCTAAAAGCTTTGTTTGGACCTTTCAGTAATAACAGTTTACTTAAGACATAAATCCACAGCTAAGGAAAATAGAAAGTTGTGGCTTTTCTGTCATGCAGATGAAGTGGAAATCAGTTGAAATGTTTTTAATAGAACATTATATTGAAAAGAGTATAGAAAAGGAATAATAGTTATGGAATTTAACTCTCACAATGCAAGAAAGACTAAATAAAAATTCTAGTGAGGATAGAAACTTGGCCACTGATCTGCTTATCTACTTTATGAAGGTCAGTAGTTCCTGCAAGCAAATTGATGTGCATTTAAATATGTTGATTGACAGTTCTGGAACTTGATTTTGTATTACCCATAAAATAAAGTCAAGGGCAAATAAATGGATGTAAGAATGCATCAGTAGCCATGGTGACACACAACCTTATTAGATATCTGCTTTTCCAATGGCTCTGACATCTCTCACATTATTAGACTTTATTACTTTTATTTATCTCACTTGGCTCTGGACTCAAATATACAACATAATTAATTCTTTGACCTAGTACAATTTATTTCTCATTCCTGAACAGAAAAAGACCTCATTCACAGAACTGCATTTTTTTTACTGCAAATCTTAATAGAACATTTATAATATGCAAGTGCTGATGTAAGAGCTTACAGATATTTACTTGTTTATGATAACAACTTTTAGAGTAGCCAGTTTTGTCTCCATTTTACTGATGGGAAAACTGAGGCACAGAGAGGTTTAAGTATCTTGCTCAGGGCCAGAGTTCGTATGTGGTAGAGTTTCAGCTCCACGCACTTTGGCTCAGAGCCCGTGCTGTTGCTGACTGCAGGGCCATGAAGCCATATGAATGTGCATATGTGGATGCAGAGAGCCAGTGGTGGGTTCAGAGGCACCCTTTGCCTCTTTTTCTGTTCTTAGGTTCTGCTTTAGTTATGTTCTTTCAGTTGCAAAGACCGAAGGAGTCTCAGGTCGAGATCAAATGGTGTCCTTATGTGTCTGTAAGTACTAAGAACAGGCGAGACCGTGCTACATGGTGGCACCAGTCCCTGGGCAGTTGGCGCCAAGGGATGTGATTCAGTGGTTTGTTATGTGGTCAGCCTCTCTCTCCTCCTTCTTCTGCCCAGGGCCTTCAGCTTCTACTCTGTCCTTTTATATACTTCCTACCCCACAGTGGGCAGGGGCTACCAGAATGGACTTAAACAGACATGGGTACGGAGCCTGGCTCTGCTGTATACTTGCTGTGTGGCCTTGGACAAATGACTTAATCTTTCTGAACTCACTGGAAGAAGTGAGTAATATATCCCACTGTGTATATGGTGGAGATGAAAAGAAATGAAATAAATAACATACTTATAGTATTCAATACATGGTAGCTATTATAATAATAGTCATTTTTTTGGAATGCCTAATTATTTCACCTCAGTATAGGCAGCAGACTTGGACCAGACTTGGGTCCAAATTGTGGTTCCATCTTCAACACGTGTGTGTCAGACAGGAAGTTATTTAACTTCTCTGAGCCTCAGTTTCCTTCTCTATAAAGTTAGAGTAACTTCCTAGGGCCGTTATGACATTAAATGAGTTAATTTATGTAAAGCACCTACAACAGCTCCAGGCACATAATAATTATAAATATAGA
The DNA here is from genome assembly GCF_059928025.1 of Delphinapterus leucas. Taxonomy (NCBI): domain Eukaryota; kingdom Metazoa; phylum Chordata; class Mammalia; order Artiodactyla; family Monodontidae; genus Delphinapterus; species Delphinapterus leucas. The sequence continues at coordinate 10,155,119 of NC_143146.1, forward strand.
CATTAGCTATTATTAGTTGTAGTATAATTTTCAATAACATATTTATGCAGAGGGTACAAAGTTCCAATATATAAGATAAATAAATTCTGAAGGTCTACTATACAGCATAAGTGCCTGTAGTTAGCAATACTCTATTGTATATTTAAAATTTGCTAAGAGGATAGATCTTATGTTGTGTTCTTACCACTAATAATAATAATAATGGAGTTGAAAGGAAGCTTTGGGAGGTGACGGATATGTATATGGCCTTGATGATGGTGATGCTTTCATGGGTGTATTTTTACCCCCAAGCTCCTTGAGTTGTATACATTCAATATGTACCACTTTTTTTAAAGTCAACCATACCTCAATAAAGTGGTTTAAAACATAGAGAGTAAATTATTAAAAATAGTAATTTAAAGAAATAAATAATTTACAGAGGCAATAAATTTAAAAATAAATAGATCTTAGGTTTCTCCCACTTTTCTGCTTTTATGATTATCTCTAAAATGCTTTCCTCAGCAGTAGCTCTTTCTCTTAACAGAATAAAGCAATACTTGTTATGTGGTATCAGCTTTCCAAAAATAATTTCTGCACAGAGTCAGTAGTAAGGATAAAAGCTTCCTAACTAATCAGTGAAAATTAAGATACAGGCTGTATACAAGTTCAATGAAATGTATTTTCAGCTTTTAACCAAAAGTCTCTGAAACTGTCTCCCCAGTTATTTTTTAGCTGCCTGCAGAAAAATGATTCCTTTGCTCACACTATTTAGTGACATTCATCAAGTTATCTTAGAAGGACTGTTCTGGACATGTGGTTGCCAAGGGGCAGGGGAGTGGGGGAGGGAAGGATTGGTAGTTTGGGATTAGCAGACGCAAACTATTATATAGAAGGGATAAACAACAGGCCCTACTGTAGAGCACAGGGAACTATATTCAATATCCTGTGATAAGCCATAACGGAAAAGAATCTGAAAAGGAATGTGTCAATGTATGTATGTATAACTGAATCAGTTTGCTGTACAGCAGAAATTAACACAACATTGTAAATCAACTATACGTCAATAAAATAAATTTTTTTTAAAAAAAGACTGTTCTGCACAGCAGCATATCACAAAGATGTTGCAGACCAAGGCCTAAGCACATAGTTCTGTTGAATCACGGGTTTGTTTCTTTGTTAAGAGTCCATCTGTTTTGCCTCCTCAGCAAATGATGCGGTCATCCGTCTTCCACATGTTCATCCTGAGCATGGTGACTGTGGATGTGATAGTGGCTGCCAGCAACTATCACAAAGGAGAAACCTTCAGAAGGCAATACGACGAGTTCTATCTTGCGGAGGTAAGCAGCTCACGGGGTGCAGATCACTTTTCAAGGTACACGAAAACCTCGGCTAGTCATAGCACCTTTTTTCAATGTGAAAATTGCAGTTTGTTAATTACTTGACTCTGACCAAAGCTGATTCATTGTCTGCTTCAGAGGTGTTTCCCTTGGTCACTGTGTTGCCTGATTTGTTTCCTGTCGCCCTGGGCCTGAGTGATCTTTCCCACAGTGTGTCACATTGCCACGGTAACCTTGCCCCACGGTTACTCTGGCCATCTTGCTATTTTCCTATCAACCTCTCATTTTCTCTCCTTTGTCATGTTGTGTTAGTCTGTTTCCTCCTAAGTGTAAGCAAAGCACAGAATCAGAATATTATAAATGAGCAAGTCAGCTCAACAGTACCAGGGAGGGGGCTGGGGAGAAACTGAAGGATTTCTGTTCTAAAAATCTGAGGTGTTGCAACCTGCACTAAAGATGTCCAGTCAGGAACAGGTAGGTTTAGTGATTAAATTAGCATCATCCAGCACTCCGCATCCCATACCAGAGTTTTGTAATAGACTTCTTATTGCTGGGGTAACTTTGTTAATATTTGATTCTTAAATATTTTTTAATGATTTCCAGAGACCACTACTTTTTTTCATTGTAAAAAATTATTTCTAAAATATATCTTAGAATTCAGTGGTTATGTACTTATGTAAAAATTGACAGACAGCTCTTTCAAAACCCATTCATCATATAAGTGAGGAATGCATATCCAGCTGTGCTACACTTCAAGAAATCCAATATATGAAAAAGACAACTTAAAAAGCAGAAACATCGCAATGTGATTTTTTTAAAAAATATTTATTTATTTATTTTTGGCTGTGTTGGGTCTTCGTTTCTGTGCAGGGGCTTTCTCTAGTTGCAGCAAGCGGGGGCCACTCTTCGTCGCGGTGCGCGGGCCTCTCAGTATCGCGGCCTCTCTTGTTGCAGAGCACAGGCTCCAGACGTGCAGGCTCAGTAGTTGTGGCTCACGGGCCTAGTTGCTCCACGGTATGTGGGATCTTCCCAGACCAGGGCTCGAACCCGTGTCCCCTGCATTGGCAGGCAGATTCTCAACCACTGCGCCACCAGGGAAGCCCGCAATGTGATTATTTTTATTACAAAACCACTTTTCATGTACAAAATCAATTTGCCTTATAGTTGAGTTCCTTATATATGCAGAATTCTCCCAGTGCATTTAAAAATGGATTTGGTTAATAAAAAGTCAGTCCACCAACACATCAACTTTTCAGAAAAAGAATTGATAGTATACAGCTGTTGAATATAAACATCTATGTGGGTGTCAAGAACCTTTTAAGGAGTCACTTATGAATTCCTCTCTTGTGGAGGTTTGTTTCCTGTAAGAAAATATCATTAGTATTAGACTTTCACTGTAGTAGAGTCTCTGTGATGTGACACTGCCTGATAGCTGTGTCGTATATGGAGCTTACAGTTTAGCAAAAATATAGACGGTGAACAATAACAACTTTTTATGCTGTGGAGAACAAATGACAGGGGCTCATGAAGAAATTATGTCCAGCCCAACACCTGAAAAATGGGTATAATTTTGCTGCAAATCCAGCACAGAAAGCATGGCTTGTCATTGAAAGCAGCGGGGAACATGGACCAAGGGTCATCCTTGCAGGTGAATTTCTAACACAGGGATGGGACTTGAAGGAATCCCAATCAAGTAATTTCCGTCTGTCCTGTGAAGTAGGAAACAAGGTCTCATCCAGCCTGATGATGAGACGGTGAAGTGGGAAGCTTGTGGAGAAGAGAGATAGGACACGGGTCATGTGGAGAATGCAAAAAGCTAATGACTGATACATCGAATGCAGCACTGAAGATTGAGACTACAAATTTATAGCGATGCCAATTGAGACAGGCCTGTGACTTTTTTCGGCCTTTCATAAAAGGGAGAAAGGCAACATTTGGATTGATCCAACTCTAGAGCTTTTTCAGTCTAGTGGAGCTGAGAGACAAGGGATCAGGGAACATGGGTGGTTGGCAAAGGAGTTGAAATGATGACCCTGTGGTCTAGGTTGGATATGAAAAGAGGGAAAATAAGAGGAGAATGAAAGAGTAAAAATGAAGGATCAAGGGTCTCCAATGGTCAAAGAACAGGTATAGTTAAAGGGATGGAGTAAGAGAGCTAGAAGGTAAGGTTGTGATCAGAGAGCGGGGTGCAGGATTTATATTTCAGAATAATTCTGGGTAACTAAATACAAAATATAGGGTGTTCTATGGATGTGGGTGGCTCAGACGTAATGATGGAGTCAAGGCAAAGATGGCAGGGAACTATCGGGGTATGGTGTTGGCTAAATCTTCACAGTGACACACGTCATTGAGCGTTGAGGCCAGTTCTTCTGGAAGGGAGTGTAAGTGGCACGTGGGAGTGACTGACAGAGAAGTGAACAGAGATCAATAGAGGGCCCTCTATCGAGGGCATGGGGAGAGTGTGGGAGAGGGGGTTTTCACCTGATGGAGTACATCTCAAAGGGGTGTGGAGCAGTAATGGGTGGGGCATCTCTTCCTCATCCACACCTTGTCCTCCATGGGCCACACGGGGCATTGGAGCATGAGTATCCTTTTCTGGACAGGGCAGTGGGGGTAGTCATGCATTTGGGACAGGACCGGTAGAGACAAGGATAGAAGAAGCGGACTCTGTGCTCAGAGATCGAGAGTGAAGAAGAAATTGTTTAACAGGGAACGAGAAACCCAAAGGTTAGTTAAAGGCTCTGGGTGGAATGAGGAGGGAAGAGAGGTGAGGTGGAAGAATTACACAATAGCATTAGAACCAGAGGCAAAAAGGCTGATGACAGAAATGCCTAGAATAAAAACAGAAATGGCTACACGTGATTGACCTTATGCCTGTCTCACTGGAAGGAGCAAATTATATTTGCTTCTGAGGGAGCCCTGGATATTTAGAGATTCCATTAACATTTCCTTTGTAGCCCAGTGTGCATACTCAGCCGTACTAAATCAATCCTATACAGTAAATACATAAGCCATTCTGGGAACAGAAGAACAGAACAGAATCCTCCAGTAAATTTTACCTAATTTTTTCATAAACAAAATTGATCTCTTTCCTAATGTGTTTATGTGTGTTAGCTGATTTATGATCACGCTGTAAGAAATTCCAACAAAATTTCAAATATTTTAATGTAGAGTTCATTGATACTATTTAAGTGTATAGGTAGCGTCCATTGGTAGTTGAAAAATCCTTGTCATTGTTCTTTTTTGTATATAGTACTATTTTTTAATTTAAAAAATCAGAAAGAGGGACTTCCCTGGCTGTCCAGTGGTTAAGACAAGCGCCTTCCAATGTAGGGGGTGCGAGTTTGATCCCTGGTCAGGGAGCTAAGGTCCCATATGCCTTACAGCAAAAAATCCAAAACATAAAACAAAAGCAATATTGTAAGAAATTCAATAAAGACTTTAAAAATGGTCCACACACAAAAAAATTCTTTTAAAAAAAGATTATTAAAAAAAAATCAGGAAGGATTGTATAGTAAAATCTGGCACATGTGTTTCTATTAATTGTTGCCCACTTCCCAAACCACTGAAAGTAAATTTGATTTTCATAAACAACGTAGTAGAGGTTTAGTTCACTTACAAAATGTATAGACATCACTTTATTCTTGAACTACTGAAACATTCAGAATTTGTTCACATCTATTTATCGATTTGGGGTGTCTGAGTTTCCCAAAGCATGTTTGGTCTTTATTCAAATCACATTATCTCTTTTCTTTGTATCAGAAACTTGCACATGGTTTGTTTTAAATGAGTGTGGATAAGTCATTTTAATCACACTTAATTTTTTATGAAATACTCTCTTTTAAAAAAATTGGTAAAGATGGTTTGGGCTTAAGCCAGGAGTCAACAGACTTTTTCTTGAAGAGCCAGATAGTAAACATTTCAGGCTTTTCAGGCCATGTGCCCTCTGTTTCAACTACTCACCTCTACTGCTGTTGTGCAAAAAGTGAATGTGGCCTCAGAAGGGTTGTGTCCCAGTGAAATTTTATTTATGAAAATAAGCATTGAGCTTGATCTTGGTTTAAGCTGTAGAAACACAGAGCATGCAAACTAACATCCCCATGGGTTAAATTCAAATATAGTAAGACTAACAACATAATAGCTACCATTTTTTTAGAGGTTCCATTATGTTGCCAAGTGCTTTAAAGGAATTCATTATCTCATTTAATCCTCAAAATGGCTATAATAACAGCAATTCAAGTTTATGGACTATAATGACATAGTGTTTAAGGTAATAGCATTATGTAATATTTTGAAATGTTTACCTTTAAAATAGATCACAAGAGGCCATGAGCTTTCAGAGAAGTAATTTCTTGAGTTCCCACATATTCCAGAATAAATTATTTTGAAAATCCAAAATAAACCACTCTACCCAATAGGAGTCAACATGCAGTCTAAAAAACATCCTTTAAGCATAAATTAACCTGCTTAGCTTCTACTGTGAAGCTGGGGACTTGTTTAGTTACTTTGGATCAACTAACGTAAATTTAGAATTAGTTGAGAAACAGGGAAAACTATTCTTTGTTTTCTAGGCTCTACATAAACATAAAGAGGTAAAGAGTTACTTTCTTTTGTAAGAGTTTCATTTTGATCTAAGATAAGTCATTGTCATTAACATACATAAAATCACATGTTATAATGAACATAATTATATTTTACAATGTATAGTCTCATTTTCTTAATAAAGAATAAAACTTGAACAATACTGTCCTATTATTATATAAAAAATATAAATATATCTGTATATCCACTAGATTGTATGTTTAACAGAAGTTTATCAGCACAGCCTTACGCACAGAAGATTCACAATTTTAACAAAATTCCTCTTTTAAGAAACTCATAAATTGGTGGGAGAGAGAGGAGAACAGTGAAGTTATAACAGCATATCCCTGTTGCATTTCTGGTCGAGAGAGAGGTTTACCTCATTTAGAAACTCCAGGGTGTCTCTTTGGTTTCCTCTTTTTCTATGATTGTTCTGTGTTTTGAAACAGAAGGGCTTTCATAAGCATAGAATCATTTTGCCATCCTACAGGAAGTTATCTTTTCTAGCAAAGTGATTTCTGTGTTCCTCTGAAGACATTTGGCTTTATGATATTTGTTAAAATGAAATTAAGTGAAAGAGCCATTTATTTTAGTTCCAACAAAATCTGACAACTGTATTTCATCTCAATCACAAGAAATGACTGAATTATGAAAGTAACTTATCCTGCTCTACCAGCAGTCTTTCATATTGTCATTAAGTTTAATTTCATTTTCTGGGAAACTTTAATTAAATAAGTATCTTTTGGCTGTAGCTTTTTCATGAGTTCCTATAGGATTTGGGCAGTATCTTGCTGGGTGAAAAAATAACACAGTAATGACATTCTTGATTATTCAATGATCCATCTCCAAAGTTTGCTCTTTAACTGTCTAGAATATTGAAGTTACACTATAGACTAAGAGTAGGTGATTTACAGACACCTCTGGAATGATGCAGGTCATCATTTATTTGGGTGTTATTTAAGCTGAATTTCATTTAGGAGAATAGTGTTGCCTGAATTGCATTTGTCCTGTTATCTTCTTCTGTGATAAATATGCATTCATTTTCTCATGAATATCCATTATGTTTCTCTGAAATTATGAAATAGAGTCTGCAACACAAATCTTGGATAATATATTTCAAATATCTTTGCACATATGGGCAGTATCTCTACTATTTTATCTTCTGAGACCTGCATAGTACAATCAGCTCATTTATAATTTGTCACCTATAAATGTTCATACATTATTCATTGAATTAAAAGGGCAGAACAATTTCCATTGTTCCATTTATATTAAGCATGTCATTTTCTGTTCAGTTATTTTTCTCCTGGGCTTCAGAAATTTGGCAATCTCTTGTTGTCTTACCTGCTAGCCTCACAAATCCAATTACAAGTTCTTTTGGAAAACAAGCATTTTAAACTAACTTCTTGCAATTTTCATTCTAAAAAAAAAAAATCTTTTCACAAGTTCTGTGCTTTCATCCTAAGAACAGATATAATAATGTTTCTTAGGACAGTAACTCCTTTAAATTTATTAATTTAACTTAATTTATTTAATTTTAATTAAATCTGCATTCCCTTATTGATAATTTCCTTGAGGACAAGAGGGCTTGTTATAGTAGATATTAAATGACATATGTATTATTATAAGATGAAAATTTGGAAAATAATAAAATGTGGTGTTTAAAGAACTCATACAACCTGCATTCCTGAAAATATTAGTTAAACTTTGCTGTCGTGACATCAAACCTGATTTATCTATACACCATAAATTCTCAACGGGAGGTGAAAACACCTCTAAGGGGATAAAAATTATTCTTGGGGAGGCAAAAAAATCTTATTCTTGCCATATATAAAGAAGAGATTGATATGTTTATATTTATAACATAACTGTGCTAATAAAATTCCATATGGTGTAGTGATTAGAAACTAAATATCTAAAAAGACTCCTTGGCCGGGGAGGTGGTTAAAAAAAAAAAAAGATTGCAAAACACTGACTTAGGAAAATTGTAAGAAGAAAGAAATATTTTGTTTTTTTCATGTATTGTTTCCAATTTTTTTCAAGTAATGTGACAAAAATCTTTATGAAAAGTTTATTATCCTCTTACAAATCTTGCCTTCACTGTTAAAAAGACAACTTTCAGCTTTAAGCACCCACCGATGGTGTAATATACTCTGAGGGCTCGAGACAGAGGGAAGGTCCCACCGTGACCTTTTTGATGTGGAGACTGAAGAGTTAGGGGCCAAGGTCATGGGTGCTCCCAGGCTAGGAATGACGAGGCTGCACTGCTGACTGCTAAGGATTTGCAGAGGACCTAGAGATTGTCATACTGAGTGAAATAAGTCAGACAGAGAAAGAGAAATATCATATGACATCACTTATATGTGGAATCTAAAAAAGTGGTACAAATGAACTTACTTACAAAATAGAAATAGAGTCACAGATATAGAAAACAAACTTATGGTTGCCAAGGGGGAAGGGGGGGGGAGGGATAAATTGGAAGATTGGGATTGATATATACACACTACTGTATATAAAATAGGTAACTAATAAGGACATACTGTATAGCACAGGGAACTCTACTCAATACTCTGTAATGACCTATATGGGAAAAGAATCGAAAAAAGAGTGGATATATGTCTATGTATAGCAGATTCACTTTGTCATACAGCAGAAACTAACACAACAATGTAAATCAACTCTACTCCAATAAAAATTAAAAAAAAAAAAAGGATTTGAAGATAACCTCTAGATTGGACACATTCTTAGGTGATGCTTCTGGGGAGCCCTTCCAGGTAACGGTTCTGCAGACAGCCCGCTAGCCTCCTTTTTATACGGCCAACAGCATGACGGTTGCAAGTTCCACCCTCTCCAGCAACTGTCAAGGTTGAGTTCCTTGAGGCAGGCTGGAGTCACCGATTGAAAAGAGATTACTAAAAAAACCTCACTGCTTCTACCCTGATTCTTCCCAACTATTGTCTTCTGCTGAATTGAAATCCTATGCTAAACCCTCTAACCTACACTAAAATAACTGACAACTTAATTTTCCTAAATCCTTTTTGTAATTCCTGACATAGTTCTCCCCCACTCCAGAATAACCCATAATTACAAGTAAGTTAGACATATTTTTATGCATAATATTTTTCCATGAAATTTCAGCACTTTGGGATTGATACTGGTTTTCAGAGAATGGGAACATTAGCTTGTTAACAATTAACAAACTATGTTAGAAAAAAAGGTACTTGCTCCCAGGAGAATTGGAATCAGGAATTCTAGTAGGAAAATCAGTGGGAATATGGGTATTTATACATAATCACATAATAGTTTGCTAAATCACTTTTAGTGCCTTTTAGTGTCTTTGAAAAGCATATAAGTTTTCCCACCAGGCAAATAATAATGCAGATGAATCCAGCTGCCTATTTTATTATAAATTATGATCATTTAAACAGGTCATTCCATCTGTCTTTTGATAGCAAATGCAAAGTTAGTAAAGTGATTAATTGTATTTATATGTAATTAGACAATCTATTTGGATATATTTCAGGCATTTATTGGTAGTTCCCTGCTTTAAAAAAAAAAAAGCCTACCTTGATATGGATTACATTCCTTCCTTTGGAGTGAAAGCCTAAAAATACAGGTGAGGGAGAAGTGGAGACGTGGGCAGTGGCCAATGCTCCCTCTGCTGTTACAGCAGCCAGGCCGGGCTGCAGGGGAACCTTCAGGACGGATGCATCTGAGTTTCAGCTTTTCCTGAACTCTGCCAGGATGCCTGGGGGAGGGGACAGGTGCTGGACTTCCTCATCGTGCTGCGGGCCCTGGAGTGAGAAGTCAGGGTTAGAGAGGAATTGCCTCTTGTTATGACTTGCAGGGATCTGGGTCCTCTGGTTGCCTCAGGCTGACCCTGCAAAGGAGTTGCATCTGCCCACTGGTTCCTTGTGGTCCCGGGAGGTCTAACAGAATCCTGTTGATCTCAGTGATCCAGAAAGGGAGTCTCCCCAGAAGCTGAATTTCTCCCAGGAGGGAAGTTAGGAATGGATTCCACCAGCCTGGGAAGAATCCTGACACGAAGCGGCTTCCTCCTGCTACCCAGCAAAGCGGCTGCGGGGTTTTAGGTCTTTTACCACAAAATACATGATGCCTCATACCATCCCTTGTTTACCACTGCTCAAGAGAGCATTTTTTAAAAAAATTTTTATTGGGGTATAGTTGATTTACAATGTTGTGTTAGTTTCTGCTGTACAGCAAAGTGAATCAGTTATGCATATACATATATCCACTCTTTTTTAGATTCTTTTCCCACATAGGCCATTACAGAGTATTGAGTAGAGTTCCCTGTGTTATACAGTAGGACCCTATTAGTTACCTATTTTATATATAGTACTGTGTATGTGTCAGTCCCATGTTCCAGTTTATCCCTCTACCCCCCTTACCCCCCGGTAACCATAAGTTTATTTTCTACATCTGTAACTCTGTTTCTGTTTTATAGATTAGTTCATTTGTAGCCTTTTTTTAGATTCCACGTATAAGCAGTGTTGTATATTTGTCTTTCTCTGTCTGACTCAAGAGACCGTTAAAGACAGACAAACAAACAAAAAGCATATAGCCATGAGCAAGCAAAGAAAAATATTCTTACACAAAGGGATTCAGAAACTGAGGATGGAACTGGGAAATCCAAGATGAACATCTAGTACAGGAGTTTCCCAGTAGAGCAGAACTGACGGGAGAGAGAATAGGGTTTTTTCCCCCAGTGTCTCAAAGATAGATAATTAGGGCAAAAAACAAACCTTCTGAACTTTGACTAACATTTTCAAAAAGTGAGCTGAAAAGGGCATGGTCGTTGATGAGAGCTAATTTTTAATATAGGAGAGCAAGTGGAAAAAATTAAAAAACGGTGGAAAACATGAGGGAAAAGCAAGAGACTAGCCACTCGGATGTGAATAATAGGAGCCCCTGAAGGACAAAGGGAACAGAAAGAAGAGTAATAATAAATGAGAGAAGAAAATTTTCCTAAACTGAGGTAAAGCATAAATCTGTAGATTGAAAGAGCTCACTAAGTCTCAGAGAGGATAAATGAAAAAAAGGTACATTCCTAGGCATATCCTGGTGACCTTCCTTGGTTGCAAGCATAAAGAAAAAACTTTTTTAAACCTCCGAATGGGCTTAAATAACCTGCAAAATCAAGATAAATATATTGTGCTTTGGATGACTCATCCTCAATATTGGAAAGTAAAGGCAGTGAACCAACATATATATTGACCACTGAGAGAAGAGAACTGCAACTCAAGACTGTATGCAGCCAAAATATTCATGTCAGTGTTAAAAATGCACTTTTGATAGAAAAGGATTGAGACAGTATACAACCCTGGATGTTTATTTGAGGAAACTACCCCAAGGTATGCTAAGCCTAAGACAAATGCTTCACAGTCCAGAGAACTAGATAGATAAGATGAAAAGGAAATAAAAGTAGTGGGTATTGAATCTAAATGGAAGATGGTAATTAAAATGTCAAGTAAGGGTCCTCGAAAAAAAAAGAAATAATTACAATTCAAAAAGCTAGAATTGGGACTTCCCTGGCGGTCCAATGGTTAAGACTCTGCGATTCCACTGCAGGGGGCACAGGTTCAATCCCTGGTCATTGAACTAAGATCCTGTATGCTATGTGGCACGGCCAAAAAAAAAAAAATTGATGGTTGATCTCAGAAAAAGCAGAATTTAGGAAGAGGGGTGATATCACTAGGAGTGATATTATTCTATTTGGATGCAATATTCTATTTGGATGCAATAATAAAAAAGTATAGGTTGGGCTTCCCTGGTGGCGCAGTGGTTGAGAGTCCACCTGCCCTTGCAGGGGACACGGGTTTGTGCCCCGGTCCGGGAGGATCCCACATGCCGCGGAGCGGCTGGGCCCGTGAGCCATGGCCGCTGGGCCTGCGCGTCCGGAGCCTGTACTCCGCAAGGGGAGAGGCCACAACAGTGAGAGGCCCGCGTACCACAAAAAAAAAAAAGTATAGGTTGATGTAGGACAGTTGGGAATTAAACTGGGAGATTAGAAAAGCAGAGTCCAAATAAACAAGGGGGAAAAAAGACATTAACAACAATTTGACCAAGCCAGAAAAGACAAGAAAAGGTTAAAAGATGAATATCAATGACATACAATAAACTAGAAACATAAGACCAGGTATAACTTTGGCACGCTGTATGTGACAGGGTTGAATTTTCCTATCAAAAATCATAGAAAATATTCCTTTAAAGGAGAAATGGCTCATTAAAGGTTGGGGCAGAGAAGGTCCAAGATTTTTTAAAAATCATAGAAAATATGATTATGTTTAAACACAAAATCAAATAGTATCTTGATTCTAGGAGATGCATACAAAGTAGCCCCAGAAAGGGGCTGAAAATCATCTATGAAAAAACTGGGAGTGACATCTAAAATATTAAAACATTTTAAATGCTTAGCAGACCATGCAAAAAAAAATTAAGGAATATTCTCAAGGCCAAAAATTGTGTTGATGTGAATGAAGAACAGCTAGTGGGCTCTAAGGCCAGTGGCTGCCCTGAGGGTATTTGCATATGCTTGTCACCTAGAACTTGCCATTTTAAGAGCTGTACCCTGGACAGAAGGAGGGGCTGTTCAAGGTGAAGAGTCAAAACAGAGACACCCCCATGTAACATCAGAACACATGAGGTCTGTACCTCAATGAGAGAAGGAAAACGGCCATCCCTCAGAAGGAAACAGTGGGGAAACCTTCAGTCTTGACCTCGACTCCAAAAGAGTAGGGAAAGAGTACACTTTGTGAAAATGTGTCAGCACAAGCCTGCCCGCGTGGGATTGGAGTTCAAAATCACAGTACTTTCAGGTCTGCGAAATGTCAGCCAAGAAGTTGATTTAAAGGGGTAGCAAATTTGTAAGATATCTCATGCCCTCTGCTGAACCAGTTCTTTCTGGAAAAAAAAAAAAATGTACTCTAAACACAGGTCTTGAAAATCTAGAGGAAATTAATGATTTCCTGGCAAAGTACAAACTACCAAGTTGATGGACGAGGTAAGAAAGCTGATCAGAAGAACATTGGAAAGCTTTGATCTACCATTACAAAAAAGATTGGGCCCATGTGGTTTTTCTGCTGGATTTTTATCTACTTTCAAAGATGAGATAACTCTTATTTTATTTAAGAAATTACAGATTGTACAAAACATGGGAAACTCCATAATAAGTTTGATAAGGCTACCATAGGCTTAACCCAAACCTTATAATTATAGTATAAGTAAAATTACAGACCAATTGTATTTATGACAGTAGCTGCAAAAATTATAAACAAAATATTATCCAATAAAATCAGCATAAGCATCTAGGGTTTATTCTAGGAATATACAAATCAAGGACTCCTGTGATATATTTCATTGCCTCAATGAATTAAAGGCTAAAGCCCTCTAAGTAAAATAAAGAAAGTCCTTAAACATGGTAGAAATTATTACCCTAAGCTCACTGCAACCATTATATATGAATACTGAGAAACTTTCATTGAAAATAAGGAGCATATTATGGACTCCTGTTATTACCACCACATTACTTAGTATATATTACTATTTGGCTATACCATTATAGCTAATGAATTAATACAATTAACTCCAAAATAAATCTTGAAAAACATCATATCTTCATTGGCACATGAAATATATATATATATATATGTGTGTGTGTGTGTTTATAAAGCCCAAGAGATTTTAAAAATTTTAGAATTAATAGAAGAATTTAGTAAGGCAAGTTGAGAAAAATCAATATAAATAAATCAGTAGCTTTTCTTTCCACTGGAAATAACTGGGTAGAAATGGTAAAAAAAAAAAGGTAAAAAATATTCATTTTCATTAGTGACTGGAATATTAAATGAATAGAAATAAATTTCAAAATCAAACAATAATATATCTTTATGAGGAAAATTTTATTAAAGAATATGGGCCAAATAGAAAAACAGTGTGTGTTTCTAGATATGAAGACTAGTTATTAATCCTTCTAAGGCTTTATATGTACAAGGTAAAGAAAAAAGTTATAAAGATGGACACATGTGACCATATAAAAATTAAAGTGCTTATAGAACTAATTCCACTAGAGTTAAAAATCTAACTATTGACTAGGGAAAAAATATTTCAGTTTATATAGCAGACAAAGATGAATGTCCTTAATATCAACAACTCCAAAAACTGATAAGAAAGGAAAAACACCACCATAGAAAATTGGCAAGGTTGTGAACAGAAAATTGTTTTAAAAAAATAATCTAGTCATCAATACACATCTGGACAGCTAAGCAAAAGTTTTATTAAGTTTGATTACATCAGGTGATGGTACAGATTTAGGACAAGAAACACTTTCCTACCTTGCTGAAAGGCAAATGACAACGTAACATTTTGAAAGTAATCTCTTAATGCTTCCTAAAATTTAAAGTGGGCAAACATGTCCTTTGCCCCAGAGGTGCCAGGTTTGAGATTCTAGTTATAGATAGGAAAGCCCAATAAAAACTGATATTGCGTAAGGATGGTCAGTACAGTCTGTTTTTGAAGTAGCAAAATGCTTAACCATTTTTCCTGATGATTCCTTATCCAAGAAGTACCGCCCTTTAACGAATCAGTAGAGAAAATGTTAATTAAGTAAACATTGAATACCATGCAAAATTATGCAGCTGATAAAAAGAATAAGTAGAACTTATATCTCTTAACCTGAAGGCACGTTCATGATTGTTAGTGAGAAGCTGAAGAATGACATAAAATGTAAGCCCATTGTGTGATTATGTATGTTTGGATGAGGAGGGAATATAAAACATGGTTATCATGAATCACCTGGGAAAGGTGGGCAGGAATTTTATTAATACTTTGTGTATTTAGTATTATTTCACAGTTAAAATGTATTACTCTGTTACACTTTTTTAAATTGAAGTATAGTTAATTTACAGTGTGTTAGTCTCAGGTGTACAGCAAAGTGATTCAGTCAAATATATATGTGTGTGTGTGTATATATGTGTATTCTTTTTCAGATTCTTTTCCATTATAGGCTATTACAAGATTTTGAGCTGAGTTCCCTGTGCTATAGAGTAGGTCCTTGTTGTTTAACTATTTTATATATAGTGGTGTATATATGTTACTCCCAAACTCTTAATTTATCTGTCCCACCCTCACTATCCCCTTTGGTAACCACAAGTTTCTTCTCTGTGTCTATTACATTTTTTAAAAGGGACGTGTCAATTTAAATTAAGAGGCAAGGTGGGTCTAGAGAAGTAATGTTAATTTCCTCCTCACACCTAAATTAACCGTCTGCAGTCCCTTTAATGTTCCAGTCCTAAAAATGTTATTATTAAAACTCTACTTTCCTCACATTTTCCAAATGTGTGTGGAAGAAAATCCCTTCCATGTTGGCCTAGAGAAAGAGAAGCAAGCTATCCTTTTTTCCTATCTTCCAACAAATCATTTGGTATCTTCTGACAGGGGTGTGTTATGACTAGTTGTGCTTTTTTATTAGAAGTTAATCTTATGTCACTGACATGTACACACTACTGTATATAAAATAGATAACTAGTAAGGACCTACTGTATAGCACAGGGAACTCTACTCAGTACTCTGTAATAACTTATATGGGAAAAGAATCTAAAAAAGCTTGGATGTATGTATAACTGATTCACTTTGCTGTACACCTGAAACTGACACAACATTGTAAATCAACTATCCAATAAAAAATTTAAAAAGTTAATATTATATTGCCATTTTAATTCCAGTTGTAAACTTCTTTATAAAATGAGTGCTCTTATTCATAGGACAAGTAAATGAAAAATAATATGCTATGTTTTTAATATTGTTATTTGCAATAGCAAATTCCTAGAATTAATGTGATAGATTAAGAGATCAAACGAATCTATTAACACAGTAATGTCGATTGTTAATTTATAAAATTAATAATGTAGACATATTAACATATTAATTTATGTGTGCATATGCACACACACATAAACTCGTTGTTATATTGGGTTGGCCAAAAAGTTCGTTTGGGTTTTTCCCTAAGATGTGATGGAAAAACCCAAACGAACTTTTTGGCCAACCCAATAAAATCCAAAATTCTCTGCTGTTTATGTGGCCCAAGATATAAATGATATATAAACTTTTAAATTGTAGTTTAATTATACTTAGTAATATGTAAGTGTAATTATACTATATCCTGTGCATTGTAGAAACTTCTTTTAGAAAATACAAATTATAGAAAAATGCAGCCTTTCTGTATATAGTACTGTAATTCTATAAATGGCGATGACTTTTAATTAATATCAAATGATGAATAATGAGGAAATAATACCACTCACAAACATTTAACATTTTAACATATTTTTCTCTGATTGCTTAAGATATATTTGGTCTGTGAGGTTCTAGTTGGTGTGTTTCAAAACCGTATTTTTAACAATGTTCTAGATTTTTATATGATATGGCTCCTCATTTTATATGATAGTGGCTAAAATTCATGCACTAACAACCATATGAAATATTTTGAAATAAATTATAGTTTTAGATTACAATTTCACTGTCCCTTTGTTCCTCTAGGTGGCTTTTACGGTACTTTTTGATTTGGAAGCACTTCTGAAGATATGGTGTTTGGGATTTACTGGATATATTAGCTCATCTCTCCACAAATTCGAGCTGCTGCTCGTAATTGGAACCACTCTTCATGTATATCCAGATCTTTATCATTCTCAATTCACATACTTTCAGGTAATACGAATAATGCCTATTTATCTTTAGAATTTTTTTCTTTCCAGGGAAAATACCAACAACTGTAGTAAATACAAACTTCAAATAGGCCCTATGACATTTTAAATACCAAAAATAGTGCATTCATTTCATTGTTTTAAAACCTCTGAAAATTCAGAGTAATAAATGGAGATGCTTTACATACAGTTCATAAATCAGCACAGTGTGTAGAGGTACATATTTTATATGTACATGGATATTATGCATCTGTGCATACATGTAAAATTTTAAACTACATCAGATGTTGACACACACTTTAAAGAGCAGGAAATATGAATTTAATTCCAAGTGTAGTTCTCCCTTCTCAGTAAGTCTAAATATGTTTGCTCAACACTAACTTACAGTTGAAATAATAAGAAATAAAACTTACCTTTACAGATTGTAATTAGTCATACTTCATTATTTATGAATTCCTATTATTTTCTTTGTGATGATTAAATAACAATACCTATAATTTTTTACTTTGTTTATAATAACTGGATATCTGTTTTTTCAAATGTGATATATTCAATCACATTACTTTATAATTATTCAGTAAACAAAACTATTACTTATGTTCTTTGTAATTGTTGAATAATAGCAATATGCTGAGTGTTCTTTTTAACTCCTTGGTCAAAATATAATATATATATATGGGATAACTTAATTTTTAAAATCTCAAGTATAGTCATTTTCTGACTCAAAATTAGTCATTTGTATAACTTATCATATAAATATCAGAAGTTGCATTGTTTTCTTCATAGGTATTTTAAAATAGTTGGAGAATAAAATGGCAGTAGAATTTTTAAAGAAACAATTCAGAGAAACAAGATTCTAACTCCTTAGATGAAAGAAAATACATTCCAACTTCACTGAACTTACTTATTGATGATACCAAAGCCATCATTTTCAGAGCAGTATTAACTTCAGGTGCCCAATCGTGACCTGAAACTCAGCACTCCTGATACCTGGGAGAAAGGACATGAAAATACAATTCGCAAAAATGAAAAACATACCCCACAAACACACATGAAAAGCTGAGCCTCTTGTAATCACAGCCAAGCACCCAGTGAACTCACAGAGGGTATCATGGTTCAAGCTTTCAGTACTGTCAACATCTTTGAACAGAAATCCCTTGCCACTGGTTGGGTTATATCCTCAGCCTTGGTTATCATAGGTGAGATGCCTGGGGCAAGAGACATACACATGTTTGAAACTCTTGATACAAAATATGCTTTCCAAACATTTGTGTCATTATATGCTCTTGGGCACTGTTGTCTAGATTCACAAAATCAACATGAGCATTTAGTACCTACACTAGAGAATCATTGTACATAATTACAGAAAATATGCCTCATAGTCAAAACTACAACATATCTTTTTTCCAAACCTATTAAATTAAGAAAGACATCAAAGCCTATTACAGCAAGGGTACCAATATAAAATATATTCAGGGCTTTAAAATTCTTATCATTTCTCATAGATAATTTTTCAGTGAAAAGTTACAAATAGGTCAGAATTTTGCACACAAAGATATTCATTCTAGAATTGTTTATGAGAGAAAGAAATGGGAACTGTTTAAGTGGTAAGCATATGAGGAATAGCTTAGTAACTCATATGCAAATTTGGCCATAAAAATAATTATGATGAATTTGTAGTAACTTAGAGATATGATTGTTCTATTTAAATGCAAAACAGTATAAAAATATATAACATGTATAGCTACATATCCATGCTATATATAACATATATAGCTCTATATATGTATGTAAAATACCTATAAATGAAAAAATGACCGGAAAGAAATAAACCAAATTATTACAAATGATTAAAAGTCACCACCTCTGGGTTGTTTTTCTTTTCGGCTGCGTGGCTTATGGGGTTTTTAGTTCCCCAACCAGGGATCGAACTGGGACCCTCAGCAGTGAGAGCACGTAGTCCTAACCACTAGGTTTTTTCTTCTACTCTGTTTTTCACAAAATATCTAAAATCAGTGTGCATGGCTCCAATCGTTTTATATATAGACATATAGCTATAGATAAGTCACAATACAGGGTCAGTGAAGTTTGCAGTTTTAATGTCTGTAAAACTTGTAATAGTTTATGTTAATAGTAGAGTGATTTTCATTTGTATCTCTCTATACATGGCCAAGTTTATATTTGTCTAATGAGATAAACACTGTCTCAGTTATTTTGTGCCTAAAAGCTAAATCTCTCAAGAAACTTAGATGTCACAAGGATTTTTGCAAATTCACATCTGGAGAACCCACTGTACTGAACAGATTGGCTCTTTATGGGCTGACTTTGATCTCCCCTGTTGGTCCTCATGCTTGCTTCTCATCTCACTTGACCTTTCTTCATCATGCTGGCAGCAGTTCTTCCCGTAGTGAATGTCACATTTTTTATATCTAAATGAAGCCAACAATTTAGTACAAAATGTCTCCCTTTATATCTGTTATCTCTGAGAGTTGGGTGTTATCTATCTCTTTATTCAGATGAGATTTCCTGAGCACCTACTATGTGCCAGGCACTGTTCCAGATCCTGAGGGCAGAGAAGTGAACAAGGCAGAGAAGATGCCCACCTCGGGAACCTTGCATTCTAGAGGGCAAACAGTTTATACACAAGTACACACAAGTACACAAGTACGAGTGCACGAAAGGAATGCGAGTACAGGAAATGCCGTCCAGGAGAAACAAGCTGAGTGAAAAGGATAGAAGTTGTGGGGTGAGGGTGCTATTTTAGATAAGTTTGTTCAGGGAAGCTCTCTTTGAAGAGGAGACATTTGGGCAGAGAAGGAGCGAACCTTGAGAAGGTCTGGGTGGATGCATTCCAGGTAGAGAGAACTACATGGCACCTGTCCTAAGGAGAACACATGCTTGATGGAGTGAACATAGGGCATATTACAGGGAGTAATAAAGTCTTCACAAAATGCTCTGGTTCTGACATAGCAGGGTGATGACACCGGCTGGTATTTATTGTGCACCTACTGTGTGCCAGGCACTCTGCCGAGTGCATGGCTTCATTTGTTTCTCGTTAGAGAATAAACTGTTTTGATGGAGTGTAAACTGCGATCCCTAGAGACTGAATAACTCGCCCAAGACCACATAACTAGCAAATGGTGGAAACTCATTCCCAAGAAGTTTAATCTTATATTCATATTCTTAACCACTCAATTGCTACAGTATCTCACTATTAATCAGCAGCGTGACCTTTAACAACAGACTTAGAAATGTGACCAGGAAAATGTGCTTTGGAAGCAACCACAAAATGTCCTACAGTGCTTATCTTTGAATGTATGGTTTACTTTATTTCGTATCTGTAGGAACACAGAATCAAAAGGCTTTATTGGGTAGACAGAGTGAAAAGCATACTTATCCCCAAATAAATGAAAACGCATAATTAGAGTTACCGATAAGGATTTTGCCTTTCCACAGATGCAGGCCTGCCCCTTTGAAAATGCTTATCAAATCACCAATGTGGGAATTGTGTTAAGTTATGTTTCTTCCAGCTAATGAAATATTAATTTATCAAAATTGCACAGATGTGCATAGGCTGTTTTTATTAGAATTTGGGGCAGGATTGAAGATTACTTAGGCAATCTTTTAAATATGATTTTAATGCAAGTGGAGGAAACACAAGGTACTGAAATTTGAGCAATAAACCAGTTGGATTGTTCCTGTAAACTTTCCTGGACTCAGCTGTTTAACTGTTAGAAACTGAATCATTTATGTCTAAGAATAAATATAAGTGTAAAATCTTTTCATATTATTATTCTGGATGTTACTATTTTAATAGTTCTTATGATAAAGCTGTTTGCTTGTTATTTGGGAAGATGACCCAAGTGTAATATGTTCTGATTTGGAAATGTATGTTAAGAATTATAGCGGGAAAAACTAGTAGCTTAACCATGCCTGTGGTATAATGTTTAATTTGAACAATATAATTTCTCACATAAATTTTCTTCTTAAAGTATTAAGTATTTTAAATGAGCATGAAGGAAATCTACATTTTCTCAACTTCTTTAAACATTTGTTCATTAGTTTACTAGACCTGCAGCTACAACCCATACTATTGATACTTGTGTTCTGCAGACAATAAGAATACGGTTCACCATTAGTAGTTCCTGTTAATTCAGAGTCTGGGGGTAGCGGGTAAATGTGGCTTCAGGGATGGCCAGATTCAGAGGCTAACATGGTATTATTGGGACCCCGTCCATTTCTCCACTCACCTTTCTTCTGTGTTGGTATCATTTCTAAGCTCTCTTTGTCCATGTGGTGGCTAAGATGGCTCCCAGAAGCTCAGGGCTTATGTGGCTCTTACAGTAATTCCAGTTGAGGCTAAAAAATAGGACACCTCTCATAGGTCCCACAGAAGTTCTGATGACTGAGGTCATTGTGAATACCCTGGCCAGGCCTGGATCATGGGGGTCAGGAAGTCCCTTCTGGACCTCATAGACTAAGAGGATTAGGAAGCTAGGGTTGCTGGAAAAATCCAAACGCATGTTATTTTGTGTAAAAATTTAAATCTAGGGGGTTTTTTTGTTTGTTTTTTTTTTTTGCGGTACGCAGGCCTCTCACTGTTGTGGCCTCTCCCGTTGCGGAGCACAGGCTCCGGACGCGCAGGCTCAGCGGCCATGGCTCACGGGCCTAGCTGCTCCGCGGAATGTGGGATCTTCCCGGACCGGGGCATGAACCCGTGTCTCCTGCGTCGGCAGGCGGACTCTCAACCACTACGCCACCAGGGAAGCCCTAAATCTAGGTTTTTAAAGCATTTCCTTTTCTTTACTGTATTCTTTCTTCTCCTGAGAAGGCTTTACAGACGCCTTAAGCTCTTATTGATATCGAACCATCTTGGACTGCCATTCTACTTACCATCTTTCATTTATACCAAGACCACAATTTTCCTATTTTAATATCTCTAAACTGGGACCTGTCTTATAATCAGTGGTGTGTTATACTTTAATTGGCGGCATTTTTCACTTTCTCAGTGGTACATAAAAAAATTGATGGCATCTTAGACATGTTGAAAAATGCTATTTTTCCATATTTTATACTTCAACTTTTAATTATATTCTACTTTATATTTTTAATCTTATAGATATGCCTTTAAGAGCTGTGCCTTTGTATTATACTCCCTTTGAAACAGTAATAGCCATTGAATCTTATTTGTCCAACACAGTGTTTGGCACATAATAATATTTGTTAAGTGAATGAGAAAATTAATTAGTTATGGGTGGTAGTTTTTGCATGTATATATATATATGCAAAACATTTAAACGTGTGTGTGTTTAGATAACCAGCTGAGCACGTATAACAAAGTTCTAAAAAATACAGGGCTTGCGTAAGATAGAAGTGTGTTTCTCTCCAGTTGGTGGGAGTCCAGGGCAAGTAGTTGGCTCTGCTCCCCAGGGCCATCCAGAAAGCAGGCCTGTTGGGTTAGACTGAATGTATCATCTTCTATACGAGGCTTCTATTTTTGTTCCAAAGGGACAATTACAGTTGTTTTAATTTCCCAGCCAGAGGAAGGTATAAAAAGAGTGTCCAGGGCAAATTATTTAACTTAATGTGCAAAGATCACTTCTTTTCACATTCCATAGGTCTGAACCTACTCCACCGGCCACAACTAGATACAAGTGGGGCTGGAAAATGCAGCCTGTACCCTTGCTAGGCTAAAATTCAGCAAGTTCTATTAATTAAAGGAAGGATAGAATAGATCTTAGAGTAGCAGTCTCAGCCATGAGTAAAGACACCTTGATAGATGGATTTTTAAAATTTCCTTTTGAATGTACAGTAATCCCTAGGAAAGTTTGTTTTATGAGACAATGAATATGCCTAATATTGAACTAATGTTTTCTTTGATATTTGAACATTAGAACAAATGTCAATTTTATTTCAACAATATGTGTTAATTAATGCCACTTTGAATTATCACATCATATATTAAAATAGAGTTGTCACCATTTTCCTTCCTTCATTCCTTTGGGATTTATTGAGTTCTTGCTATATGGCAGTCACTGAGCTACTGATATCTTAGTTATTAAATTGTTTAATTTAATTGCTAAATGCGATTTTATAGAGTGCTATGAAAAATGAGATTTTAGTATGAACTTATTTAAGATTCAGTATAAATAAACGATCAAGTGTGTGTGTTTTTCTCTCCCACAATAGGTTCTTCGGGTAGTTCGGCTTATTAAAATTTCACCTGCATTAGAAGACTTCGTGTACAAGATATTTGGTCCTGGAAAAAAGCTCGGAAGTTTGGTTGTATTTACTGCCAGCCTCTTGATTGTTATGTCAGCAATTAGTTTGCAGATGTTCTGCTTTGTCGAAGAGCTGGATAGATTTACAACGTTTCCAAGGGTAAGAACAACAAATGCAGTCAGTTTAATTCAGTTATTCTGAATTAATATCAAAGTAATTTCACTTTAACAGTGGTTTTAAAATATTGTCTTTTTCTGTAACTTGGAGTAGTTCCGTTTTAATATTCACAGTGGTGTTTTCTGCAGAATACAGGTGTTTGAGAACATTTTCAGCATTGTCAGATTATGTGTCAATTCTAAAATTCTGGAAATAGTCTTAATAGAATGAGATGCAGAAACCAGTAAAGATGGAAGATAGGGTTCTTAGTACCTATAAATGAAAATATAGCAGAACTTTAAAATTATTAATTTAAAAATGTTTAAAGTTTGCTTTTATGTGTTTGTGAGAGTTAACATTTTAAATCTGTTTTACAGTTCATATATATTTTTATGTCAGGCATGATCTAGAAGGAAATTTTGATTTTCAATATATAAATTTCATAAACTCTTCAGATTTGAAGTGTCTTTAAAAGATCATCTAGTTCATAACTCTGTATTCTTGTTAGAATTCACTTAGGCTAAAAAGAAAGTTAAAAACCAGTCAACCCATAAAGAACTTGTGTAGAAGATACAGCATCTAATCAGAAGGATCCTGAAATTTAACTCCATGTGGATTTAGAAATATGAAAAAATATAATGACCAAGGCAAAGAATATATATAGATATTTTTATAGCCTTGGGGTAAGAACAATGTATATTTTTTTAAAAAATAAGCTTTGAGGGCAAACGTGTCTGTAACATAACAGATAGACTAATATAGCCTGGGTTATTTTTTTAAATTTTAACAGATAGACTAAAATACTCTGGGTTATTACTTGTTTTAATCTTGTACTAAATGTGTTACTCATTGCCAAGCATTTGTTGAGTGCCTATCAAGAGCCAGGCCGTGTTGGCCATCCTGAGACATAAACAATTAAGTTCCTAGTCTTCAAGTATTCTCAGTTGAGGGTGGGTAACCAGTAAGTAGACATAAAACATGACAGGCTTTGGTAAAGGCAAACACAAGGTGCTCTGGGAACCCCGAGGTGAGGTCCATAACCAGGAATGGAAGAATCCAGGAAGACTCCCTGGAACAGGAAGTTAGTGAGGAACAGCTGGATGGAGCCAGAGGAGGTGCACAGAGAACAGTGTTCTGGGTCATGGGGATAGCATGTGCTGAAGGTTGAATTGAGCTGTGTCTTGTTCCAGAACTTAAATGAGAAAGGACAGTCACTGACAGGAGGAGGACATAAAAGCCAAGGAACTTTTAAGTTGGTGAAAGCGTGATCACGATTAAATGCCAGTGAGAGAGTGCAAGGAGAGGGCAATAAAGATGTGTGAGCTAAAGAGGACGCTGGCAGAAGGTTTCTGAAGGCAGCCTGCAGGGCACTGGCGCAGGGCAGGTGTCGAGGTGGTCTCGTAGGACAGCAAGCCGAGCCGAATGTCACAGCGAACCTTGGTTCACTTTCAGCCGCAGTGCAGGCAGCAGGCAAGAACCGGCACCGCTGCCCAGGCCCCGTTCTGCCCACTGGACAGCACTGGGTGAGGGGCAGGTGCGCCAGCCCTGGCACAGTGACGAGGGAGGGATCTTTGCCCAGGAGCCGAACCGGGGAGGGCCTAGGGGTATGACTAGAGGAAGGGCTAGAAGTGAAAATGTACTGAGTCAGGATGGAGAAAAGTGCCTCAGCTGAGGCCCCCGCGTGGGGGAGACCTCCGAGCAGAGGCACGCAGGCCGGGAATGCTGCTGTGCACATGAGCGGGGCAGGCTGGGGGCCGAGTCCTTGCCTGAAACTCCCTGCAGACACTGCAGTGCACAGCTGTGCCCCAAGACCATGTGGGGAGGGCAGCTTCCCTCCCCTCCCCATGAGCCTGCCGGGCAAAGCCTGGTCCCTGGCCGTGGTCGGGTCACTTAGGATTGGCCTGGAGCCAGACTCCTCTACAGTGGGACCAGCTCTTCCTCCAGGGATAGAGAGATGTAAGCAAAGATGACAGTGTTGTTGTCAAGGCCACCTTCTCTTAGGCTGCCCCTTCACTGCCCCTTCGCTGGGTAAATACAAAGAGCAGACTGCCATCCGCATCCTGATCACCGTCCGCCCCTCAGGCCAGTTTAATTCAGCTCCCGGGGTGGGCAATGGGTACTAAACGGTAACAAGCCTTTATTTATTACACAGACCTATCTTAATTTCATACCTTATCTTCAATTTTTGCCCTTTCCTCTCATTTCACCCCACCAACTTTATATCCTTTACCCAAAACCTCTTTGAACCAGATGATTTTTGGAGTGCAGAATATTCTAGATATTGTAAGGGTGATATCACCCTCCACAGCTGTCTGAATCAGCACCCTGTAACAAATACATTAATATTTCTCTAGCGAAACATCAACCTTCAGAAAAAGAAGGGTAAATAAAGACAATAAATAAGACCTCAGTCAGATCAGACTTTTGCCACTAAATGAGCTACCAACAAAACCAAACGAAACACCTTTGGGTATTTTCAAAATGTTCTGAATATTGAAGTTGTGAATAAGGGCTGTGGGCTTGCATATGAAAGCATCGTGGATAAGAGTCTATACTTACTGCTCCATCACTTTTTAG
Source organism: Delphinapterus leucas (assembly GCF_059928025.1). Classification (NCBI taxonomy): domain Eukaryota; kingdom Metazoa; phylum Chordata; class Mammalia; order Artiodactyla; family Monodontidae; genus Delphinapterus; species Delphinapterus leucas. The sequence continues at coordinate 10,180,686 of NC_143146.1, forward strand.
TTATGTGACACCAAATGAGTTATTCTTTAAGCTTTTATTTTTTCACATCTAAAATACAGGCAAAAATGGTATTTTCCTCATAGCATTGTGTGTGTTGAATGATATACAGAAACAACCCAACTCTGGGTTTAGAAAGCATTAAAAAAGTGATATCCCGGCTTCCCTGGTGGCGCAGTGGTTAGGGGTCTGCCTGCCGATGCAGGGGACACGGGTTCATGTCCCGGTCCGGGAGGATCCCACATGCCGCGGAGTGGCTGGGCCCGTGAGCCATGGCCACTGAGCCTGCGCGTCCGGAGCCTGTGCTCCGCAGAAGAGGCCACGGCAGTGAGAGGCCCGCGTACCGCAAAAAAAAAAAAAAGAAAAAAGAAAAAAAAAGTGATATCCCATATAATATATTTGAAATTGGCATAATACAGAGGCTACTCTGTATTAAAGACAAGGCTGCTTTAGATCCAGTCCTGCCTTAGCCCCTTGGGATTTGCTCTAATTTTTCCAGCCATAATTGTAATCAAGTAGCATTGTATTTTCAGATCTGCAATTACTCAGTTGTGCTTTTCCTCCTGATTACTGTGACCATCTTAATGAAAGCAGCCAGCAACTATGGGGCCCCTAATCAGTTATACAGCAGCTGACAGCGTTGACACGGGAAGGGACTAGATTTCTCCTTGCATATGAACGCAATTAAGAGTTAAATTCCTGAAACATAATCAAATCTTGCAAGAAATGTTAAAAATATTACAATTACAAAAAGCCATCATTATCATTCCCAGCCAAATAAAGCATCATCTGTTGGTGGCACTTGCCTGATACGAAATGATCAGGAAAGATGATTATAAACACAGGGCAGACGATGCTAGATTTTTGCGGGCCTTGTCCCCTTCCATCCTCATGGGACATCTCCCTCATTACTCAGTGGCTGGGTGTTGAGGTGGGTTGGTTAATTATATTATTAGTCAAAGCACAGCGCATTAGGAGAACAGATTTTCTATAAGAAAAATCACGTGATCCATCCCAGTGCAAAGTCGGAACTTTTAAAATCAGCAATTGTTTGTATTATCTTTACTTGGATCCACTCCGTCTTGGAGGCTAGCAACCCCCATCACACACAGGACCATGGGATGCAGGAAGCAACTGCAGGAAGGTGTGAGAGGCTCAAGAGAGGACCGGTCATGAAGAGAGGAGCGTTCTTGGTGAAGGGGACCCAGCATCTGTGCCCGGGAGATCATTACTCTGGCTGTTTCTGGAACCTGACCTTGACCCAGCCATCTGGGGGGGTATAGTCTCTCTAGGGAAATAGGACTAGATGTAAAACCCAACACTGGTTTGATTGGACCTGATTGTATCCTGGGCTCCAGCAACCTGCTGTGAGACCCCTCTAAGAGGAGCTGACATGGACCTGGGAAGCTGGTTTCCCTTCCACATCCCAAGAAGAGAACCCTGAAGGGGCAGAGGGACATAGGAGACAACAGCAACCCGGGCACACTAAGTAACCGCCCAGTGCGTTGACCCTCTGATGCAGCTCCACCTACACTGGAAGACCCCAGGTGCTTCTGGAGATACTCAAAGGTGAAAGGATACTAAAGGGATTAGGATTATTCCACCGGTCCCCCAGTGGGTCTCCGTGCCTCATTCGACCACACTGCAGCCTGTGCTCCATTTGCAGTAAAACTGATCCTTCTTCGATGTAAATTGCCTCATGACACTCTCCTATTTAAAATGCTTCAAGATTCTCCTTTCCCTCAAGATAACAAACATTTTAATAGGGTTTTCAGTATCTTTTCCGCTCTGGCCCCATTTACCTCTTTGGGCTCATATTTCAGGATTTCCCCCAACACACCTTTCAAAGGCAGAGATGGTGTCTACCTTTTTTTTTTTTTTTTTAATTTTTTAGCCACACAGCATGTGGGATCTTAGTTCCCAGACCAGGGATCGAATCTGTACCCCCTGCAGTGGAAGCTCGGAGTCTTAACCACTGGACCACCAGGGAAGTCCTAACGGCGTCTGTCTTGCTCATTTAAATCCTCCATGTTTAGCACAATCCTTGCCACAGGGTAGCTGGTGAATAGGTGTTTGGATGAAGAATGAATAATAGTCCTGGACCAAAACAGACCTCTCCGATCCTTCCACACTGTATCAGGCTCAACAGGACAGATGCCTTCTTCTGCTGTTGTCTACAGCTCCGAGACCCCTGTCAGCCTCCATCACTGCCCTTACCCTCATCCCATCAGCAATGTCTGCATAATTCTGTCTGAATGTTTTGGCTGCAAGTAGCAGAAAATTGACTCCAACTAACTTAAACAATTAGTAAATTTATCTCACAAAATTCAAGGGATTAGGTAGACTTGGGGAAGCCAGGACTCTGGGTCTTTCACTGAAATTCTCTCAGTTGTTGTCATGGGTTAACTTGTGTGCCCCCAAAAGATGTGTTGAAATACTAACCCTCAGTACTCCCAAAATGTGACCTTATCTGGAAATAGAGATAATCAAGTTAAAATGAGGTCATTAGGGTGAACCCTAATCCAATATGACTGATATTCTATAAAAAGGGGAGATTTTGACACCGAGACAGACATACACAGAGAGAAGACAATGTGACACACATGGGGAAGACGGCCATGTGATTGTCATGACATCTACAAGCCAAGGACCTCCAAGGATTGTCAGCAAGCACCCAAAGCAGAAGAGGCAAGGAGAATCCTTCAGAGGGAGCGTGGTCCTGCCGACACCTTGATTTCTGATTGCTCGCCTCCAGAACTGTGAGATAATACGTTCCCACTGTTTGAAGCCACCCAGTTTTGGGTACCAGCAACCCTAGCAAAGCAAAGCAGTTTCATTGTCCATGTGTTGTCTTCATGTGTTAACAAAGTGGATGCAACATTTTCAGGCTTCGTGATAAAATCTAGAAGAAGGAGGGTCACCTCCGCCCAGATCTCCTTCTTAGAATCAAGGACACCTTTCCCAGTGCCTTCCCCCCGGCTCTGCCCCCCAGCAAGGCAGCTCTCATCTCTCATCCGGCAGGATTGGGTCACTTGGTCACTACTAAATGAACTGCTGGCAAGATGGCTAGAGTCAAGGTGATTGGCTTGGATTCATCATAGGGGAAGAAATGGATACTGGGGAGACAGCCACAGAAGCCACTACAATCGTCAGACCCAAAACCTGGACGAGATTTCTCTCACTCATTCTGCCTCTGAAGCTCCCATATGCCCTGTACAAACAGGCTGTGTAGATAGACACAGAGTAGGAGGAGGGCTGGTGTTTAATTTCTCTCCCGGAAGCATCTGGGTCCTAGCTCCTTTCCAAGATGCCCACATAGGACCTGCCAAGCAGCCAGCCTAGGGCCTGGCACATACTGGGTTCCTGCTTCCCATCTTTATGGTTGCTTCTGTCACACACCATCGACACGTATGCAAGGTCTCATCTTCTTTACTAGACTGCAAGTAGCTTGAAGTTGGCAGCACTGTGCTCTTTTCTCCTGACACCTCTCAGAGCACTTATTAGCACTGTGTCATGGGATCTGCAGCATCAGGACGCAGAGACAGAGAGGAAACAGCCAGAGGAGCCTCAGCAAAAACCCCGTGAGATGGAGGAAAGGAGCCTGAATGTTTTCAGTGGGAAAAAAAAGAATGACATATTGACACAATTTAATAAAACAACTTTGTCATCTCAAGCCAATAACTTTCTCTTCTAATTTGGACAAAACAGACACACTGCTAAGTAGAAATAACAAGATCAAGTCCTGCTGTGAGGCAGTATCCCGCCGTTCCTGTTTTGTTGGGACTAAGAGGTTGTATTATAAGAAGAACAATTAGATTAGCTTTTCATGAAGGAAAAGCCCATACAGGTCTTGAGACAGGTTGCTATAGGCAAGAGCCACATCTCTCTGTAACAAAGACAAAAACAGTTTGTGTTTTCTCCTGGTTGACCGACAAAAGCTCATGTGCGCAATTTCACCACTGTTTTTGTTCTGTTTATCCCCGTACTTGGTATATGAAGAAACTTTCTTCTATGTTGCTAAAATACTTGCAATAAACATCCTCTGTAGATCTTTAAATAGCTCAATAGCTTTATTCCTTTTAATTTCCTACTAAAATAACAATAAGCAGGCCTCAATAGTTTTGCATTCCTACAAATGGGGATAGTTTTTATTCATAAAGACTACACTACCCTCCATAATACAGGGTGCTTGAATTTTAATACTGTTTATTTGATATGTTTTCTTAATTTGCATTCTCTAAATACTAATTACTTGCTCTATTGAATTTTCACTTATAAAACCATGTCCAAAGCAGTTAAACAATATAAGGAGTAAATACTATAAAACACTTAATTACAAATTAATTTCCCCATTTCCTCTCACCACCAGAATGGCTAATCATGCCTTTAGTTGCATTGAAAGAATTACTGAGAAATTTGAAGAAACAACTTGCCCCTTAATCTTTTTCAGCGTTTGCCATTTGCTACATTTTTAATCAATTCAGGGTTTACCTTATCTTCAAAAGGATAATTAGTTCAATTTATATTGCCGAAATCTGTATTAATTTTTGTTTTTTATTGTTTGGTCTTCCATGTATTTTTAATTTTTCATAATATATTTCAGGCATGCAAAGGTATATAAAGAATAATAAAATGTATTCTTCTGTGGCCATATGCAGTTCAAAAAGCAGATTAGCAATGGATCTGAAGTCCTTGAGCACATGCCCCTTATCCCTCTCCTTCCTGTCCCATAGAGAACCACTTTTCTGAATTTGATGTTTGTCCTTAGTACATCCCTTTATGCCTTGAGTGCATATATAGGCATCAGCTGAGAATCACATATCTCTTTATGTGGTCTTATGTGGTCTCATACTGCACTGTTTCTTCTGCTAATTGCTTTTTTTGCTCAACACTGTTTGTGAGATTTACCAATATGAGTACTTGTAGCTATATTTTATTTATTTCCCTTGGGGTATAATATACAACTATACATTGCACCATATTATATATATATATAGAGAGAGAACACTATTCAGAGAAACATTACACAATTTATTTTCCCATTCTCCCGTGTGGTAGGTGAATTCTAAAATGGGTGTCCAGGACATCTGACCCTCTACATAATCTTTTCCCTTTGGGTTTGGGCAGGACTTGTGAATATGATGGGATTTCACTCCTGGGAATAGGTTGCTAATGATGGAACTGGAGTGAAGCAAAAAGGAGCTTATCTTGGATGGGCCTGACCTAGTCAGAGGAACTGGGCCCTTTCTGAAGAGAGATTCAAAACAAGAGAGGGTCTCCAGCTGGCCTTGGACAAGTAAGCTGCCATGTTGTGAATGGCCATGTGGCTAGGACCTGAGGGTGGCTTCTGGGGGCTGTGAGCAAGAAACCAGGACCCTCAGGCCTACAATCACAGGAAGAGAATTCTGATAACAACCCAAATGAGGGTAGAAGACCCCAAGTTCCAGATGAGACCGCAGCCCAACCTACACCCTGATTTCAGCATCTGAGACCCTGAGCAGGGAACCCAATTACACCCCGCCCACACCTGTGACCTACAGAAACTGTGAGATAATCAGTGAGTGTTGTCTTAAGCCATTAAATTTGTGGCTTGTTACACAGAAATAGAAAGCTAATGCTTGCAGGTTTGAGAGGTGTGTTTCTAATATTTTGTGACTCCAAACAGTGCTGCTCTGAACATTGCATGTTAACTTGCACACATCTGAATTCTGCACTTGTGAAATTCTGCACATGTGAAAATACTGTTAGGGTGTGCAGCTAAGACTGGAATTGCTGGGCCTTAGAATAGAGATACCTTCAACTTTAATAGATAGTGGTAAACTTGCATTCCAAAGTATTTTTACCAATTTATCTGGCATCTGTAATATATGAGAATGTTCTCAGCTTCAACTCAGCAATATTTGGTCTTGTCAGGCTTTGTTTGGCTTTTAAACATTTAGTTCTTCGTTTAACCTGAATTGATTTTTGTGGCTGCTGTAATAAGATAGGGAACAATCCTATTTCTGTTTGTCTAACCTATTGTCACAGTACCATTTATTGACTGGTCTATCCATTCCCCACAGTTCTGTGGTGCCAGCTGTGTCATCATACGATTCCACATGTGTGTGCCCAAGTCAAGTCACACATGCTCCCTTTTCATCTCCTTTTGCCATTGAATTTTTTTCTGGTCAGCCTCCAGTGAAGCCCAGTAAATATCCAGCTTAGCAATCTCCACCTTTCAAGGGTCCATGACTTTGCCCCTTGTGTGACGTGACATTAAAAACCAAAGTCTAGCAGAGCTCATAAATCCCCTAGGGAAGGTGCCTTTTCTTGACTCAAGCTGCCCGTTAGTTTTTGGTCCTGGAGTTTCCATTATATTCCTGGATCTTAACTAGGCCTTTTAAAGGATGTCTGTTTCATGTTGTCCAGAATTTCCTATGGTTTTTTTTTTTTTTGCGGTATGCGGGCCTCTCACTGTTGCGGCCTCTCCCGTTGCGGAGCACAGGCTCCGGACGCACAGGCTCAGCGGCCATGGCTCACAGGCCCAGCCGCTCCGCGGCATGTGGGATCCTCCTGGACCGGGGCTCGAACCCATGTCCCCTGCATCGGCAGGCGGACTCTCAACCAGGGAAGCCCCTCCTATGGTTTTTAAATCATTTTCTCTCATGTACGATCAGACACTGAGGTTCTGTTATAAGTTTTTGAGGCAAAAAAGAAAACCACTCTGTTGACTATCTTTCAGATAGATAGCTTTATTTTTTTTCTATAGGCACAACCCAAGGCCAGGCATCCTAGCGTCTGCTTTCCCCATCTGCAGCCTCACATCTCTCTGCATTTTTTGCATTACAGATATTATCTCCACTTTGATTCTTTTTTTTAATTGAGATTTTATTTTTATTTATTTATTTATTTAAATTTTATTTTTTGGCCACGCTGCACAGCACGTGAGATCTTAGATCCCTGACCAAGGATCGAACCTGCACCCCCTGCATTGGAAGCGCAGAGTCTTAACCACTGGACCGCCAGGGAAGTCCCTCCACTTTTATTCTTATATCCTCATGTGTATACATCTCTTTGTATTTGCTTGCATTACAGATATTATCTCCACTTTGTTTCTTATATCCTAATGTTTATACTCCCCTCATCTGCTACACCCCTGGAAGTTTTCCACAAATACTGCATATTTCCATTCACAGTGAAGACTAAATAGATTGTGTGCCTATTTTGTTGTTGTTTATAATTCAGACAGCATTCTCCATGTGGTGGAGCTATGCGATGGCCACACATGAACCAACGTACTTTCACTTACAGCAGAGTTGAGCATATAAGGATGAACTCAACTTATCCCCTAGTAGAAACATAAGAAGGGCTCAAGCCAGAAAGTGAAATGTGCTCCAATAGATGTAGTCAGTTGTAAAGTAATATCAAAGATATCCTGGAGTGTATTTAAAAATTTCCAGGAACCTATTATGTGCTATGTATTGTGCTTCCAACTATCGTTTCATTTTAATAAGAGAGGAAGAGATTGCTTCCAGGGAAGGAAGTCTGCAGAGCTTTATGAAGAGTTGTTGTCAGGGGTAAATATGATTCCCCAGGAGGATTTGGGTAATGGCATTAAATGAGAGTATTCTATGTAAGGAAAACCGAGTGAGTAAATCAGAGACATGGAGAATCACAGTGTGAAAGGAACTGCAGTGTCGGGCTGGAGCCTGACCATTGGGTGTCTTCCGAGGTTGGGATTGTGACACAGGGGAGCCATTGAAGATTTTTACTTTCTTTGTTATTTTTCCTGGAGAATAGTGGAAGAGCTATTTTGACTAAGTTTACACTGAAAAAAATGTTATTTCTCTGAGGAGGTTTTTCATTGCACAAAACTCACCTTTATTGACCAAAGACAAAAATTTACGATCAGTTGCAGAACTTCTGGCATCCTCAGGACAGTAGGGGAGGTAATTTTTTATTTTGTCTGTGTGACCACTATTGTGTCAAATCTTCCACAGTCTCATAAAGTCAGTCCCATCTGAGGCTTTAAGCCAAATTGTCATCCGTGCCTGGACATGGCCCTGCAATAGAAACTAGCAATTTGGTTTAAATGTTAAAGTAATGCAATATATAGCTTAATGTAACCACTTCCCTCATAAAACCTGAAAAATTAACTCTATTTCCTTTCTGCTATAGCACCTGAGGTTCTTTGGCTTCTATTTGAATTTATATTTGTGGTGATTCATCAGTGGCATAATGATAAAATACTATCCTGTGCTCTTCCTCTTGGAGGATGATTTGAACGCAGCATGAATCACACAGAAATGGCCATATCTTTTCCTGTGGCTGTGTGTTGATATCATTTACCACTGAACTAAAGTATTCAAGGAATTATGACATTTCTTGAATAAAGCATCCTTCTATTCCTACCCCTGATCCCAGAAGCATATTCTTTGGGGGAGAACCTTTTTTTGCACCTTGTCATATTTTGGTAGTTTTCTACCAGTCATCTTGCAACTGAAAGTGGGGTCGGGCTGTTTGCAGCTCAGAAGCCATTAAAGAGGCCAGGTTGGTAGAAAGGAAAGTTCGCTTTATTTCGGATGCTGGCAACGGGGGGTGAAGGCGGACTCCCGTGCAAAGGCCGACTCCCCCCACTGACAATCAGGGGTCAAGAATTTTTATAGGCGGAGGGAGGGGCTACATGCAGAAACAGCACAGTCAGCTCTGACCGTCATCTTGACATTGGTCATCGGTGGTCTGACCAGTGTCATCTTGATTGTTTTAGGTACAGTTAATCTTCAGTTCCAGGGTCGGTTTGTCCCCATGTCTTTGAGGCCTGTTCTCGGAATTGTGGCAGTTTATGTCACGGCTACAGCCTGGTCATCGTGTAGTTAACTTCTTCCACCTGGTGGCGGTTTCAGTCTCTATAAGACAGCTCACAGGATATGGCTCAGAATATTATCTGTAGCCCTTAAGGAGGAACTAAATGTCCTTGACTATGCTTGATGACTAAACTATGATTATTTGGTCTCCTTGGGCTGTTTTCCTTTGTTTCTGCATTTTCTCACTTCTCTGATTAAACTTATTCTTTGGCTAAAGTTTTTCCACAAACAAAAGGCAGGCTGAGGACATGGGGGGCAAGGACAATAGGGTCCTGCTCCGTTTCAATCTTATTTGTAGTTTTCCAACTAGTAGTTACCATATTACATAAATATTATTTTAATAATCAGTCTACTCCATTGCATCAACTTCAAAAACCAGTAAGAGTTATTAATGAGGAATATGTGTGTGTCTCCTTCAGTTAAGATGAGTTTCTGTGAGCATATTTTCACTGATGAAAAGCTAACTATATTTTAAATACTTTGTTGAGTCTTGCTTACAAAAAAATACAATCTATAGTCAGACATTTCGACTAGTCTCTCGTGGTTACATATAATAAAAACAGAACAACAGTAAATATCTTAGAGGATTATTAGAAAGTTTAAAGGATATAATATATTCAGACTAGTTAACATTGTGCTGACAATGTAACAGGGAATCAACAAGCAGTAGCAACTAGTGTTTTTCTTAAATAACGTGGAAATTCAGCTTCTTAGCATGAAACACTAAATTCCTAGCAATAATCACATAGCCCAACATAAAAGTATCCCTCAGTAAATCATTGGGCATTAACTGTACAGAAAGCATTCAGTTTTCTGTATTGCACTGAAAGTTTAAAAATCCACCCCCATTCTGGTTTTGACTATTCTTTTTACTCACCCTTTGCAACTTTCAACAAAAATGCAAAAAGTAAAAAATTATAAATAAGAGTACTGCTGGAATCTGAAATAGCTTATCATTCACTATTTCACATCTGGGACTAAATGCAGAACCATTTAATGACTGATGTATAGGTTCGTTCTTTCCCCACTGCCCACCCCTTGGGTACAACTGCCTACCTCTACAGAGGATTCTCTCCAGCCTTCTCGAACATCTTCTCTATGAATCAGTGTTAAAACCTTAATGTCTAGGAAACAAGACAGGATAAAAATATATGTGTGCATACGAGTGAGCATGCATGTAGCTGAGTACATGTGTGTGCAGATGGGGGCGGGGTGGGGTGTCGGGGCGAAGGGAGCTGTACTAGGCAAGTGGAAGTAGATGGGTTGCATCCTGTAATCTTACATTGTGCAGTACAAAAGGGGAAAAACAGTATAGGCAGGGACTAGATATAGAAAGAACCCTGGTAGCTAGTTCAGACTCAAGTCTGTAGTATTGTTTTTGTTGTTATTTTAGTTTTCCATGTGCCATTAATTCGATTCAGAAACTCAGGAATAAGGCAGTGAGCAAAGGTCAAAAATCTCACCTCAATCCAACAGAAATGTACTGGATACATTTCTGAAAGAAAAACTCTAGAAATTTGACAATAAAGCATGCATAGTTATATGAATGACCAAAAAGAGAATTCCACTGAAAATGTAGGCAAATTTCACACTTCGTGTCTCTTTGGATAAGCCATGTCATTTCAGGTTGATTGAAAAAAGGAAGTAAAACCAATTGGAGGATTATGGAAAGGTACAACAAAATAAAGGAAAGGGAATACTATCTTGGAGCATTAGGAAGAATGCAAATTTCTGCATTATTCAACTAAATAAATAATAATAGGCTTAAATTGCAGGCAATTGAGCAATACATGGAAAGAAATGTTTATTCTATTTTGCCTTAATCCAAATAGGCTATAATGTATCCAACAAGAATTATACCTAGGTCCAATAAATTTAAGCAGAATTTAAAAGAATTAATCTAAAGGGAAAACAAAATCAAAATTACAGTGGAAGCAAAAACAAACCCTAAAGGTCATCATGAGGACATCCATGTTTCCTAGAGCAAATATACACCGAAATAGATTAAACAATGATGATGAGGTAAAAACAAACTAGTTTCTAGAGAAGCGTAATTATCTCTGATTAAGTCTAGAGAAACGTTTCCCCAGAGGTCATTATTATTAATAGTAATAATTACTGGATTTAAATATTTTTTACCTGTGAGGTCCCTATAGCAAGAACTTTTCATAGATAGACATTTATAGAAAGAAAGAGATACACATACATACATAGATATCTACATATATGTAATGGAATCCCCAAAACTACCCTGTTAAGGAAGTATTTTCCCCACATTATAGATGCTATTAAAAAAAAAGCAGTGAGAACCAACAAGAAACTGTATACGGCTACAATAATTAAAAGAGTATGATTTAGGGTTAACATACAGATGAATGGGCAAACATATATATCCATTGAAAAAACATATGACAAAGAAAGGATCACAATGAATGATTAAAAGACTAATTATTAGTAGTAATGTTGGGGATACCAAAGCCCTCTCATACTATGTACCAAAATAACTCCCTGGTAAATTAGAGCAAGGATATTTAAAGTGTAAAAATGTAGAAAGCAAAGAAAATACCATCTTTCATCTTAGATGGTCAGGGACTTTTTAGGCCTAGAAGAAGGATACATTTGAATTTTCAGACAACTCAAAAATAATCACCATAGGTAGTTTTTAAAAACAAAGGAAAATGTGATGGTACAACCATAATTTGTAATACATATTAGTAAGAACATGTCAAATGGACAGGGTTTGTTCGTTATTTTGGTTTTTGGTTAATGATAATGCTCATTGCCAACAGAAAAGCCTCTCACACGTTGCAGTTTGTGTAACTTTTCTGAGAATCAGTTTTTCATTATGTATCAAGACACTAAAAAGCATTTTTACTCTTTGATCTAGTAACTGCATTTCTATAAGTCTTCCCCAAGAAAATATCCACAGTGCACACAAAGATCGATCTTCAGAGAAATTGCTCTTTGTACCATTATTTATCCGTGTGAAAATTTTAAAACAACTTGAATGCCCAATCATAATAGAATGTCTAAGTAAACTTTGAATATGGTGGCATATTATACAGTTATCAAAACTGTATTTTTACAGAATGTTTAATGAGGTTAGTCATGAGTGACATAAGTGGTGATGACCAAAAATCAAGCAAAGAACCCTAAAACAACACTGTATTTGCAGCTGGATTCAGTTTTGTTTCCAGTACATGTATATCCCTAGGGAAAAACAAACTGGTAGAATTTTCAAATTCTACAACAAATTCTAAAAAATATATACAACCTCGTTTGAATTATAAGTAACTTATTTTATTCTTTATGCCTTTTTGTACTTCCACATTTTGTACAATGAATGGCTTCTTGGTTTAGAAAAATGGAGATAGGTAGGTAAGTTGGTAGACAGATAGATAGATATAAAAGCTTAATTTATAATTATACATCAGTAAGAAAAATAATTATCTCATTTTTTAAAATAACAAGAACATTAGCTGGTAAAGTTTTAAATGAAGGAAAGTATAGATATAACAGGGATATGCAAATTGTATAAGACTAATTTCAGTTGTATAATAAGACAAATTTTAGTTTATGACTTATAAAATCAACTTTATTAAATTCAAGTCATTTCAATTAAATATTTATTGGTAAACAACTATCAACTTTATTTTCAAGGTGTTAGAGTACTAAATAAGCACTATCAAGATAGAAGCAAGGTTTTGAAATGTATGTTTGCAATAGAAAAGAGCAGACAATATAATTGGCAGTGAAGCTTCTTATTTGTGAACTTAGATTGAAGAGAAATGAGAAATCAAAGCCCATTAAAAGAGAGCAAAAAATAGGCAAACCATTTCCAAAGTGTGGGGTTTTTTAGTATGCAAAAATATAAGCATTTCCTGACTGATGCTGCTTTCTGTTTGAAGCCAAATAGGAAAACCTTGTTCTTGGGCATAGTTCTACAAGTGGATAGTAAAAAAACACTGGGAAATTTCCTGTGTAGACTCGGTGGTATTTTAGTTACAAAAGTTTTCTGAATAAATCCTCAGTTTTATTTCACAGTAATACGTACATCTGTGTTCTTAGGAGCACTGTCTCTTTTGTATATGTTACTAAATCTCTGTTGCACCCAAAGTAAAATATTAACTTTCATCTGTAATTTTATAGCACATATTTGCCAGTGAAATGCATCATTTACATTATGAAAATTTAATATGACTGACATTAGCAAAATCGCTAATTAAGAAATTAGGGCATAAATACTTCAAGAAACTTGACAGTCTGTTCTATGAGGAAAATTAATTCAGAAGTCTCCTATTTGCATAAATCTCCAGGTCTCATTTTCACAGCTGTTTGTTCTGTCAGCTAGATGGTTGCATTTCAAAATTATTTTAACATAATCGGTGGGAAGTATACCTTTCAACTAAAAATATCATGCTCTGCAAGAAAGATTGTTAGGGGGAAAATATATGTTCATTCAGTTTATCTCGATCTTTTTTCCTTAAGATAAGTGTTTCTAATATAGGAACTTTAACGTTTAAGTCTTAAATTATTAAAATATTTTTATTATTAAAAGACAGTTTGTAATTTTAGATTCTCATGAAATTGAAAAGGTTGTGTCTTTTTCATTTGGAAAAATGGTAACAAGTGAAGCTTATTTTAGCAAAGCATAAAAAATGCTGGAGATATGTAATTTTTATTAACCAGTTGAGCATAATAACAGAGTTTCAGATATGTACTCAGTACCGTGCTAGACAAAGGAGGTAACAATTTTAAATATGATTTAGACTAGAGCATTGTTTGTTTTAGTAATTTAGATAAGGAAAGGAGATCAGCAATTACTAGATCTTAAGATGTCTTGTTACCTGTAATATCCAAAAGGACAGCAGGAATTTGAAATCAACAGATTCCAGCCTAGAGACCCAGAAACATCGCTTGCTACCTGCCAACCTAGATCAGTCATTTTAAGGCTTCTGTATTTCAGTTACCCATCTGCAAAATGTACAGTAACTAACACAAGATTATTGCTGAAATTACTCTGAATAATGGACATGAACTGCTTTGGGGGCTGCAAAGCACTGTATAAATGCTAGTCATGGCTCAGTGTCTCTTCTCATGTTCTTAAATCTTACCCTGAAAGAATCCTAGGAGACTGTACAAATCTATGGTTTGGTCTACATGGTCATTTATGGTGTTATATGTAGAAGTTAACCCAAGCACGGCCGTGTATAAGAAAAGAGATGATCAGATATACCTACATTCACTTTCATAACTAGAAAAAGATTCACTAGGTTTTGCAAATGAGCTTCTGCCATCTTTCCTTTTACTCTTGAAATTATATTTAAGTGTAGACTCTACTTAAAGTAATTTGCTGCTGGAATAGGCATAACATTTTGATTTCTGCTTTGCTTCTAATTACATTCAAGCTCATTTTGACATTTAAGGCCAATTACATTAGTCTAGATTCAGCAAGACTTTTCCATAGTAGTCTAAAATTTGACCAGTAAACAAGCTTTTCTCCCCTCTCTCTCTTTTTACTCATTTAAATGGAATGCTTGGCAACAAGCATATTTTAGGAATTAAAAAAGCAAAATAAATAATGTGGGTTCATTTTGAAAAAAAAAAAAAGCAAAGAACTGCTCGGTCTTCCTTGCCAACATAAAAGGCAGTCACAGAATTAATTGAAACCACCAGTTTCAACTTTATTTCTTTCTAAATCACAAGGAATAAGGCACAATCATTTTACAGAGAAATTAATATTTTAATGTTTCACTTCCGTTAACAACAAGGGTAGTTGATTTCAACAGATCTCAAATTTCAAAAGAGCTCGTATATGGAGAGAGATAGCTCCAAAAACTTTGTCACATAGAAGTCACTAGTAACTAAACTCTTCAGAACTCTCCAGGCCCTACAACAAGCTTCAGTCAGTCTTCCATTGCGTTTTAAGATTCCAGTATATGTGATGGCTTAGAGCACATACAGCTCGTGTTTTATTTAGCCCCTACTTTCAGTCCACTTGCTAACACCACGATTTTTACTGTTTATTCAATAAATTCTCTTATCCTTGAAAGCACTCACTAAAAGTCAATTTATAGTATCTATTAGTATCAAAACATTTAGTGTAACCTTATTCTATAGTTTTTATAGTGAAAGTATAGTCGAGGAAAATAGACCAGATAGTGTATTGTTTAAAAACTAAGTTTTCCAATTGACTACCAGTACCAATTGAGAGCATAGGACAGTAGACACCTACAGCTAGAAGATATCTTAGGGATCACTTAGTTCAAAGATGAAATAAAATGATGCCATAAAAAGCACTGTCACACTTTCATGTATCTAAAGGAAATATCTTCTTAAAAATATAATTTATCATATATTATTTTGAGCTTTACAAAAATGAAATCACACTGTATATGATGTAAAAACTTCAAGTCGTAAGAACTATACAAGAATTCTGAAATTTTAACTAGTGTAATTGAAGTTGTTTTTCCTTGGGACAGATTTTTAAATCACTATTTAAAATATTATTTGGGAATTCCCTGGTAGTCCAGTGGTTAGGGCTCCACGCTTCCACTACAGGGGGCACGGGTTCTATTCCTGGTCAGGGAACTAGATCCCACAAGCCACACAGTGCAGCCAAGAAAACAAACAAAAAACCAACTATTATCTGTATAGCCCTTTAATGTTTATAATAAAGTATTCACACACGCTTTATTTTGATTCTTAAAGCAGTCTTCAGAGAGTGATAATGTGATGGCACATTTGAGGAGGATTGGTGTCAGGCTGGCCGCATGCTTTACCCAGAGCCGCTAAGCCAGTCAGCGATTTAACCCCAAACTCAGGCCCTGTGACAGCAGAGATGAACACTTGGTTCTTTACGTCCCTGCCCTACAGCTCACAGAGGGCCAGGGTGTTTATCGTCAGCTCATTCAACCTCTATTCAACCTCTATCTTAAACTGCTCTCCTTTGGCTCTGCTTTCTGAGAAGGGCATCTCTTGAGAGTGAAGGCAGAGATGCAGTGGGTGAGGTTAGATCAGATGAGAAGTTTTGAAAAGCTCATGGCTGAGGTTTGCTGGGCAGTGTTGAGGTGTCTTTGGAGGCCAGCCCGTCTGCATATGGAACCAGTGGAGGGGCTGGAGAGGTGCAGACATGAAGAGTTAGATTCACCTAGGAGTTGGCATGTTTCCTGAGAGTTTGGCAAAAGAGGAAGATGGAGTTTGGAGACCTGAGAAGAGTGTATTTGAATTGATAGGCCATGAAATTCCATCTAAACCAGACAGGGAGAAATTTGAAGTAAAGAAATGGCTATTGCCAATGGATTTAACATTACAGCACTATGGTTTTACTCCAGATTTCAAATCCACAGTATTTGTATTTATGGACACCTTAGTTTAGCCACGGTAAGTGGTGACTCTTAGAGCTTTTATTTACTGTAGGTTTTTAAATGCATGTAATGTCATTTTTATTGGTTTTTCCCAACCCCTAATTCTCCATAAGACCTTGATCTTGTTGGTCATGATTTTGCCAACCAGTGTACTTTTTAGAAATTTAACTCCAACATTAGGTAGGTCCAAAATTTGCTATGTTATTGATGTCATTTTAAATATTGTTAGAACTTTGAATAGTTGAATAAGTTTTAAATGAAACTATACAGCGAAGTACTAAAGGATTGTGAGATCAGTGGGTTTTTCAGAAGATAAAACTCCTCTATATTTTATTCCTATTTGAATGGGAAAAAAGAAGCAAGGAGATTGAGTAGGTGAATAATTAAGGCAATTAAAACTGAAGGAGGTGTCACTTTTGTACTCAGTGAATACCATCAAGGCAAATCTGTTTTACAGCTGACTGGTAGTAAGACACAGCAGGGACACCCTCAGTAAAAAGGTTGAGCTACTGTATAAGTTATCAAATGCATTTCATTTTGAAGGCAAATCTTTTGTAGTGAAAGAGTTCTGGAAACCAGCTAAAGATAGGTAAGATAGATGCAAATTGTATTGTAAAATGAAAGTCGTATGTCAATGACCTGAGTTGTATTCTTCACCACATTTAAAAAATTTTAATGTCTATATTTTTAAAGTAAATACATGTTTTACATGTGTTTTAATACACAGTAAAAAACATACATTAAGTATAAGGTAATTTTTATGTCCACCAAAAACCCATACACAAATGTTCGTAGGAGCATTCTTTATAATAGCCAAAAAGTGGACACAACCCAAATATCCCTCAACTGATGAGTAGATAAAATGTGGTATATCCATCTAATGAAACATAATTTGGCAATAAAAGGGAACGAAGTGCTGATACAGACTACAGCATGGATGAACCCTGACCTCATATTATATGATTCCGTTTATAGAACATGTTCACAGTAGACAGACCCATGGGGCCAGAAAGCGTATTATTGGTTGCTGAAGGCTGGAGGACGGAAGGATGGGGAGTGGCTGCTATGGGTACATAGTTTTGGGGGATGATGAAAAAGTTCGTAGGTAGTAGTGATGTTGCACAACTGTGAAAAAACAAAACCACTAAATTGTCTACTTCAAAAGGTGAATTTTATGGTATATAAACCATATCTCAACAAAGCTGTTACTTTAAAAAGTTCAAAAAAAAGAATATTTACCCCCTTCCCTAGTTCCTCAGTCCTTCCCATTCCAGTCCTCAGAGTTCCAAGTTTATTGTATAGGCTTTCAAGCATTTTTATGCACACAAAACATATCTAGATATGTATAAGTAGAATCATACTGCATATTCTGCTCTCTCTCTGTTAACGAAAACCTAGATGTTTACTCACCTACTTTTTAAAATATGTAATTTCCTTAACCTAAATTGATATCCACACATACTAAAAACCAAAACATGCTTTGGGTCATCAAGTTATCAAAGAGCATCCATGATATATATATTTTTAAAGGCTAAGAACTACTTTACAAGGTCTAGACAAGAACTTTCAGCCTGTTATTTCAACATAGGAGAATACCCTTGCTTTGCTTTCACCTAACTCTAAGAAGATCTATCAGAAAGAGATTTGGCATCTGAAATGGGGCCTTGAGAGAGAGAGAAGGATGTCCTGTCATTGAGGAACCAGCCAACTCTATGGTGTGGGCCCTCGGCGGCCCTGGTGGAAGCGTGGTCCCAAGGATGCTGTTCACCCCACCTGGGATCAATGTTTAAGGGGTGCTAACTGGAACAAAAGAGAAGCTGCAAAAATACTTGTTTATTCCCCTTCCTCCCCATTTTGATGATCTTATTTTTATTCAAGTCTCCCAGTTTATGGCAGGAAAGTACAGCACCAAAATGTAAGGCCACTAAGAGGGAAACTACAATATTAGATGCTTTGGTAGGAATATTAAGGAATATTGGGGATAAATGTGGAACTGAGACCTGAGCCAAGGGTGGCTTTAGCAGGGTTTCCTGGCAGATTGGACGTAGGATGTGAGGAAATGAGAAGGACCAGAGAGATGTCTATGAGGTCATTGGCCTGAGTAACTTGAAGAATGGATTTGTCATTTTCCAAGATGGGAAGAAGTGTAGGAGGAACAGGTTTAGGGAGCAGGGCATGAGGACTTTGATTTGGGACATCTAATGTTTGAGATCCCTGTTAGATAGACACCCAAGTGGAGATATGGAGTTGATTCTGGACGTAGGGCTGGATATACAGATGTGGGTGTCATCACTACGTAGACGGTATTTAAAGGGATTATAATGGATGAGATCAACCAGTTAGTGAGTGTTAAGAGACAAGAAAGAGATCTGAGGACCAAGCCCCGAGGCTCTGCAACATTTGGAGATTCGGAAATTGAGGAGAAACCAGCAAAAGATCCTGAGAAGGGCTGGTGGTGAGTTGAGTGGCCCTACAGTGAGGTGCTTAGACCCTTCAGTGATCCAAGACCTTGTTCTCTGCTCTTAGATGTGTTTTCTCCTGCGTCATCCCTGGAACAGCTCACTTCCTCACACTCTGGTCTTATGGCTTTCACCTTCTACCCTGGTTCACGCCCTTCCCTTTGCTCCCACATACCCAAGGAATACATCACACTATGATTAGAAAGAGGTACTCATCAGGCTAATGATTTTCAATACCTTCCTTCTCCATTCAGGGAGCATCACTGCAGTCTCTTTAGTCAGTGCATTTCTTTCCCACTTTACTTCTGTTCGTTCAGAGATGTTCCTTCCTTGGAATATCAATGTGCTTATAATTACAACTCTGACTTTGTCATGACCCCTTCTTGCGCCTACCAGACGCATAGCCAGTCTCCATTTATTCGTTCACCTCCAGGTCCTACTGCTAACAGTGTGATTTTTTCACTGTAGCTTCCACTTGAAATTCATTAGAGGTTTTTTTTAACATCTTTATTGGAGTATAATTGCTTTACAATGGTGTGTTAGTTTCTGCTTTATAACAAAGTGAATCAGCTATATGTATACATATATCCCCATATCTCGTCCCTCTTGTGTCTCCCTCCCATCCTCCCTGTCCCACCCCTCTAGGTGGACACAAAGCACCAAGCTGATCTCCCTGTGCTATGCGGCTGCTTCCCATTAGCTATCTGTTTTACATTTGGTAGTGTATATAAGTCCATGCCACTCTCTCACTTTGTCCCAGCTTACCCTTCCCCCTCCCTGTGTCCTCAAGTCCATTCTCTATGTCTGCGTCTTTATTCCTATCCTGCCCCTATGTTGTTCAGAACCTTTTTTTTTTTTTTTAGATTCCATATATGTGTGTTAGCATATGTCATTTGTTTTTCTCTTTCTGACTTCCTTCACTCTGTATGACAGTCCATTAGAGATGCTTTTGATTGATTTTGTTCTACCCTGATGGGGCAGAGTTGTTTGTTCCAGATCACGTCCTATGCAGCTGGGCCATTCTCAGGTTAACTGCTCATCCCCGATTCAATTAGCTGCAGCCAGGCACCTGCAGCGTGAACAGAGCCTGACCTGCATAGGGGTGTTTAATATGTGATTATGTCATTAGACACAGAAAAGAAAAAGCACTTGTAAATGCAGTCTTTACCCCTATTTACATCTGTAGGATTGGGCTTTGGGGGTAAAATAGCAAAAATCACAGACCTTCTGTCCTGAAAACCTACAGAAACAAATAAAACAATTAATTATCAGCCTGGAAAACATTATACCAGCAGTAACCACACAAAGAAAAGGCCACAATTTCATACCATTATCTTTGAATAGCAGCTAGTAGGAAAGATGGAGGGAGGAAGAGAGAGAGAGAGAATCAGAGGGAGAGGAAGAACACTCTAGGCTCATGCCTGAAGCCTGTTTTCCAGAAGTTGAGAAGAAATTACATTGGAAAAGCAAATCATAAAATATGTTCTCATCTCCCTCAATTTGAGAGCCTCAGGCCGTGGGGATGTTCAGAGCCCTGGAAAAGACATCAAGAATCTCCCACAGGTGTAGATGTGATTGATGCACCCCATTTTACCAGAGGCAACATAAACTTGTAGGTTGCACCATTTTTATTTTCCAAGCTGGGAAGAAGGCTTGAGAGTGAAAGCAAAATGATCATAATTTCTGAAAACTAGGAATCTCCCATAATAAACAAAAATTCAGCATAGTGAAAGGATGAAGAGAAAAGAAGAAAACAGAAACCAGGAGGGAACAGGAGCCCCAAGGAGAGCGTGATCGGAGAGACCCAGCTGTTCTCTCCTGGTACCCAGAGGACCAAGACCAACAGAATCAACCCGTCTTTGCCCTCACCTGGAGTCAACGGAGGGCTAGTGATGCTGGAAGGAAGCCGGTGAATTAGAGGAAGTGAACACCTGTGACTGATGGGCTGGCAGCACTAAAGATTTCCAGAATCTACCCACAGTGGGGAAATTTCTGAAGCCCGATATTTCAAGCATAGCTGCCCATGGCCTCAGCTAATACTTCTCTCCCTGCAAACCCCTCTCCTCATACTGAGACAGCAAAACATAAAGAAGAAAATCTAGCTGACAAATTGAAACAGGACTCTGATAATGGGCATGAGACTCTGGGATCACTTTCTGACACTATATTAGAGGGAATAAAAGATCTAGATGAGAAAGTTAAAAATGAAGGCTTTGCATTTGCAGCAACATGGATGGACCTAGAGATTATCATACTAAGCAAAGTAAATAAGCAAAAACCAAATACCATATATCATTTATATGTGGAATCTAAGGCAGACATAGAGAACAGATGTGTGGACACAGTGGGGGAAAGGGAGGGTGGGATGAATTGGGAGATTAGGCTTGACAGAAATACACTACCATGTGTAAAATAGATAGCTAGTGGAAACCTGCTGTATAGCGCAGGGAGCTCAGCCTGGTGGTCTGTGATGGCCTAGTTGGGTGGGATGGTGGCGGAGGGGAGGGAGGTCCAAGAGGGAGGGGATGTGTGTACGCGTATGGCTGATTCACTTTGCTGGGCGGCAGAAACTAACACAACATTGTAAAGCAATTATATGCCAATTAAAGATTAATTAATTAAAATACAACACAAATGAATATAATCTATGAAACAAAAACAGACTCACAAATATAGAGAACAAACTTGTGGTTGCCAAGAGGGAGAGGGGTAAGGGAGGGATGGATTGGGAGTTCAGGATTAGCAGATGTAAACTATTATATATAGAATGGGTAAACAACAAGGTCCTACTGTAGAGTACAGGGAACTGTATTCACATGCAACAGAAATTAAACGCAACATTGTAAATCAACCATACGTCAATAAAATTAAAAAAAAAGACTCTGACAATTGTGGAGCAGGTCTAGAAGGTAATTAGTCCAAATTGAAACAGCAGTAAGAGGACTCCAAGGAAAATGTCTGAGAGTAAGAATCAGATGGTTTCTGGGTAATTGAATGCTCCAAGAAGAACATGTGTAGGAGAGGAAAAGTGGAATTTATTCCAAACAATAAGTAAAATGTGTGATAATCTGGAAGCTATTTAAGGTAGAAGGAGGAAAGCATATATTTCTTTTCCCGAGGAAGCAGGGAAAAAAACAATCAGAAACTCTCAACCAAAACAAAACTAAACTAAAAATTGTGTAAGAACACTGTGATTCAAATAAATTAAACTGGGCCAGATTCTGAGAAATTAGGGGCAAGTAAGAAAACGGCTTCCACTTAACCTTGAACATTTACCTTCTAGTACCAAACATATCATAATATTGAGGCCTGAAGGAGGAAGTATTATCCTAGAACATTACCAGGATAACAGTATTACATAGCAATATTTTCATAGTCAACATATCAACTATCAATCTATTGATTATCAATGTACTGACAAGCATGGAAGACCCAATCATGACTAAAAAACAAAATGTAAATATTGTTGAACAGAAGTCACTGTCTAAGGTAGATAAATCAAGAAATACTGAACGGGGATGTGGGTAGCACCACCAGAAGTAAAAACAAAAGTGGTTAAAGCAGTAGCTTCTGGGAAGTGGGACTGAGATACTGAAGCATATGGCCACTGCTTATTATCTGTTAAGAAACTCATCATCAGGCTTCTTTACTATGTAACTTTTTTTTTTTTTTTTTTGCGCTACGCGGGCCTCTCACTGCTGTGGCCTCTCCCGTTGCGGAGCACAGGCTCCGGACGCGCAGGCTCAGCGGCCGTGGCTCACGGGCTCAGCCGCTCCGCGGCATGTGGGATCTTCCCGGACCGGGGCACAAACCCGTGTCCCCTGCATCGGCAGGCGGACTCTCAACCACTGCGCCACCAGGGAAGCCCTATGTAACATTTTTAATCATATGGTATCACCTTGATTAAATTTTTGAAAAGTAATATTAAGAATGAGCTTAACAAGAAATGGACAGAAACTATATAAACTGAAATCTTTGTCCAGAATCTTGAGTAAAGACTTGATAAATGGATAAATGGAAAGATATGCCTTTCTTTGAGACTGGAAGATAATATCAATTTTTCTTAGATTCGTGTGATTCCAGTGAATAAAACAAGAGGATATTTTGGGGCAATTAACATATAAAAATAAAAGAATTCTGAAAACAAAAGCTTAGGAGGAGGGGCTAGTAACTCTACCACTTATTAAAATGTACAAAGATTAGGCAATTTGGAGATGAAATAAATAGATGGAAAAGAATAGAAAGTTTAGAAACAGAATTGAAAGTATATGAGTATTCAAGGTATGATGCCAGGGGTTTTTCAAATTAGTGAAGAAAAGACAGATTTTTAAAATTATATTGTGCTTAATCAACTGATCACCTATTGAAAAGAAAAATAAGATTGATTTCTGTCTTATTTCTTATACCAAAATAAATTCCATATTTAAACTGATTTAAACAGTGATTTCTGGTTCAAATGTTAAGCATAATAAGGAAACTTATGGGTACATTTATATCTAATCTTGCAGTGAGAGAAGTCTTTTTAAGCAAAATATAAACACCTTAAATAAAAGGAATGGCAGATTAAACCACATAGAAATTTAAAATTTATTTTTGTAAAAAAGTACTGTTAAAAGATAGGGAAAAATATATGGCAGATATAAGAGTAATTTTCTCAATTTATAAAGAGCTGGTTGAAATCAATATGGGGAAAGTAAAGGTCAACGGGGTAGGAAATGGCATAACACATGAACAGGGAGCTTGGAGAAAAGAAACAACTTCCTCCAGGCCTTTGTTCATGACCCCCTTCTCCACCATTTAAATTCTACTCGTCTTCCTCATGAAAGTCAGTTGCTATCATTTTCTACAAACTATTCTTGACTCACCCAAGAGGAATATATCTGTCCTTCCAACTTGCTTCTTATAGCTTTGCCATATTTCTCTTAATGCGCCGTATTTTTCGTTCTTCCATTTCTTAGAGTTGGCCATGTTCATCTTTTTCTTCCACCCCTATTATAAATTTCTTAAGAAGCCATGTCTTCCTCGTCTCAGTCCCCAACACATCAGGTCTTCAGGAACCACTGATAATCCATGTCCAAATAAATAATGTAAACAGGTTCTTCAAGGAATGCGGATCCTGAAGACAATATAAGTCAGTAAGTGTATTTGATTCACATCTCAAACAGACTGTCACTGGGATTTAAATTTCCAGATAAAATCTCAACAAAACTGATAAAGTACCCCTCGTGCAGGACACAACTTATTTTTCAGCCTGTAATAGAAGAAGTATTTCATGGCCCTGCCTTTCACTGGTTTATTCATGTAAGTGACTATAAACACCAATCACGTTGTAACAGAAAGCTTTGCTCTCAAATATAATTCACAGCATCTCATAGTATGTATGCACTTTCAGGGGGCTGAGCTGGGCAGAAGTGAGACGTTTTTACTTCTGAAACTCTGGAAAGAGTAGAGGATAACCCGATGTTCTTGGTCACATTGCTTATCTCACAGCAACAGGTTATAAACCCCTAGCTTCCTGTTCCCGAGCATTTACTGGATGCATAATAGCTGAGTATTCGTGAAAGCTAATGCCGTAGATGAAAACATATTAAGTTGGTTTCTGCCCAAGGCAGCGGAAAGGTACACCTGAATTTTTGGCCTCTAGGTACCAAGAATAAGTCTGTTGGACTTAATCACAAGCTCTCCTGTCACTTTTGGGGAAAGAAATCCATGTCCAGAAAAATTCCTTTTTTTTTCAAAACAGGATGTTTTTCAAAACATCCTGGTAGGTGTTTTGACTCTTCCCCCTTTTACTGTAGAGTCTCTTGGATGTCCACACACTTTCATGCCAGTGACAGCTCTGTTGAAGAAGATCTGATATTTTTATGTGAATCATCTTTGGAACTTGTGTTGCTTGCATTCAGATATAATAAATATTCAATAGAAAAAAAAACACAGGGAAAAAATAATTGCCCTCAATGATAGGTTCTGGCATACTTATGAGGTTAAACGATGTGTTGAAAAATTCTCTGAAGCATTTTTAGGATGAGTTAAAGCTAGTGTTCTCTTTGGCACCCTGTCGAGGAAAGTATTACTGTCCTTGTTGATGCCGTGTTCAAGTATCAGTAACAACATACTTCATACTTTCATTAATGAAACACTTTGTAGGATGATGATATTATAGAAAAATTAACTCAAGGAGAGGTTAAGTGTTTCACACATGGACAAAGGGTAAGAGAAAAAACTTATCTCCTAGTTCAAGATTCATTTAACAATGCATTGTTCCTTTGTTCAAACAGGCCTATTATGTGCTGAGCATTGAACATCGCACTTGTAAAAAAAAAGTTAATTTACTTATCCCTAGTAAAGAAAACTGCTAAGAGAGCTTACTGCGCAGTGAGGCCTGGGAAGTAGTAGATTCCAGACTTCACTGAACACAGGAAGCAATACTTGGAAAAGTACTTGCTTTGGAATCATAATGCCTGGTGCTACTTCTGTTAGTGCCACAAATTAATAGAGTGACTTTGGGATAATCATCCATCTTTAAGCCTCTTTTTCCTTATCTTCAAAAAGAATGAGTCAGGGTAGGTTATCTTTAGGATCCATTTGCCTCTAAGATACTATCAGTGTAACAGAGCTTTTATCTTGGGCTCAGTCCATCTTTGTATTAGCCTGGACCTTATTTCTTGGAATCCCAATACCTGAGAATTCAATTTATGTCTTCCATTTTACTAAAGTCTGTAAAGATTTTTTTAGAGTCACTAGATTCCAATTGTCAACTTTCCCCAACATCATCATAGGTTCTCATTAAGAAACATTTATTGACCACTGATGTGTACAAGATACATGAGTCAATGATGGATATATATATTTAATGAGAAAAACATGTAAGAATGAAACTAACCAAAGATCTTTGCAGAGAGAGAATGAGTCTTTTAGCTAGGCTGGCTTTTGTTGGAATGCTCTAGTTTTAATTATTTTATTTATTTTATTTTATTTTTGATATTGGGTTTCTTCCATGGTCTTGACTCTGTCTTGAAAATTTTTTTAAAAAATCATGAAAAATGTGATCATCTTTATTAAGTTGCTTAGCATGGCCATATCATTTAGAAAAATTTCTTTTTTAAAGAGTCTCATGTTTTTAATATAACTGAAATAATTTGATAGATGGATACTATAAAAGTAAAATTAATGTTATTATTCTCATTTGCCTTTAGACAATCAACTGTAATTCACTATAAAAATAAGTTGTGCTTAACAGCAAAAAAAAAAATACAGCAATCCGTTGGAAATGTTAAATAGTTAGCTTGCTAAAAGGGAAAAACAAGAAAGGCAATAAGCAAAGGTTCCTGAATTTTGTTTTGATTTGATCAGCAGTATTTACCACCAACAAAGCTAATTTTAATTCAGAGTAATTATTTTAGTTTTCCACATTGAATAGCTAGATATCAGGCTTTTAGAATCTTTGTTCTTAGCCCTTTCCTATCTGTCGAATGAAGGCTGTTCTTTCCCTGCTGAATCAATAATATTGAAATCAAAGTCCTCAACACCATATACTAATTCTAAGTTGCATGTAAGCCCAAGGCTAGTGTTTAATACTTCCATTCTTTTCCTCTGTAGGCATTTATGTCCATGTTCCAGATCCTTACCCAGGAAGGATGGGTTGACGTCATGGACCAAACGCTAAATGCTGTGGGACACATGTGGGCACCAGTGGTCGCCATCTATTTCATTCTGTATCACCTCTTCGCCACTCTGGTGAGTTTAGCATTTCTTTTCAATTATGTCTTACAATTCATAATGGGATGAACATTAACAGATTTTTGGCCTATTGTCAATTTCAGAATCAGAACCAAAGAACCAAGGTAGAGTAGTCCCGTTGGATGAGGTCCCTTCCATTCTAAATGTATATGAGTCAAAGAACTACTTGAGGAACTAGATTTCAGATCTAAGTAAGAAGTTGTCTCCATCAAGGTCAAGTGGTTTACATGAGGGAAAACAAGATAAAACAAAATGGAAATCCCACATCCATGTACTGACTTATCCATCTCTAAGCATTCACACCCTCAGCGATCTAAGGATCAAACCAGAACTACATTATTATTTTTTTTTTATCATAGAGAGACACTCTCTTCAGTTTCACTGCATCCTCTTCACAGATGTAATGAAACTGAAAACAGAAGCTGGAGACCTCAGGGTGCAGTCAGTTAATTAGAAACTAGCTCAGTGTTACTACACTTTGTATGACTAAAAGAAACACATGGGGAAAAATAAAACACATGGCTGCAAATATTGTAAAAAGCGTGATAAAAACTGAATACCAAAATCCAGGAAAAATTTTCCTCTGTCACACAGACTTTTCTCTTCGATGTATTTCTATTAAAAAGAAAGGAAAAAGTTATGAAATGTGGCCTATGACATACTAAGGGATGTAATCCTTAGGTCTTTCTAATGACAAATGTACATCTCCGTATAATAAATTTGTACATATTTAAGAACCAAATTTAATCTCTAATATTATGCTAAGAGTTCCAAGGTAAGGACCCAGAATGTTACCCTTCATCAGGAACACAGGAAATAAAAACAACCCGTACTCTTTATTGGGTGGCAAAATTCTTTATAATTTTATTCCTAATATCTGGAACAACAAAGGTAGGTCACATTCCCACATTACAGATGATGAAACTGAGGAGTTAATTTGCCCAGTGTCACAAAGAGTGTAAATGTTAGAGCCAGAACATTCCCAAGTCTGCCTGGTCTCAAAGCCCGGGGTCTTGCAACTATTTGTTGCTGCTTCCCTAGATTCTGAAGCTTGTCATTGTCACTGAAAATGTCTGCAGCAAATCAAACCTCTGCCCAAGTCACTAAGATAAAACAAATTACATACAGCCTCTAAGGTCCCTTCCAAATCTAAATGTCTATGAATCAAATAAGTGCTGGAGAAACTACATGCATTAAACTAGAGGTCGCATTTGCTATAGGCAGAGACCTTCAAAATGATAACACGTCCATCAAAAGGTGTATGAGGATACATTGTTATGTGGCGGAAGGTCCTGGGCTCAAATAGTGGAATCACGTAGAAATAGTTTTGGCATTTTTTACATGGGGTGACTTTTAAAATATTCACAAAAGGAAAGAACACTGAGCAGTGGGAATGGAGGTCTGGCTTCTAAAGACGAATCTGGCTGCACTGGTGTTGGCAGGCACTTGGCCCTAAGGTCTTTGCATCCTCCCTGACAGGACCTCTAATCTGTGTCATTCATTTATTCATTCATTCATTCATTTATTCATGAACTCAACTAATGTTTATTAAGCACCTACTATGTGTTTAAGTTGGCGACTATTGATCATGGGTTAAATGCAGGATAGATGGTTGAAATCATCTACGTATGGGAATAATGTCTAACTGTTGTTCTGTTAAAACAATATAATCTTCTGCTCTCCCCACTGCAGATTTTTCACACTTAAAGATTTGATTCTTAAGTCAGAGACTAACACAGTATGTAAGCAGGAAGAAAAATGATCTAGCCTAGTAAATTATTTAGCAAAGTAATTTTTTTTCAAGTGGATTTCTGCAGGGATCACTAATATAATGAAATAAAATATTAAATCTGGTAATAGACTTCTTGGGCATTCTGAATTTTCCTTATTGGGCCAAAAACATGGCATTGATTTTGGAACACTGAAGCACTTGCAAGGACTGCTGAGATTCACTTGAGCCTTTAGGAACCTACAGAGCACAGCTTGAAAACCCATATCTAATTACACACCTTCATTCTACTGATTTAAGTGTCTGCCCAAAACACTCATTGTACAGTAATGTTTTTCATTGTGATTTTCAAAAAGTAGTTCTAAAACTGACAATTGAAATCGTTCTTTTGATCATAATTTTTTCAAATCTGTAAAGCAATTGAGAATTGAAAAGTCTACATGTCAATGAGGGCAGTCTGGTAAATATGGTAGAGTACAAGACTACAGACTTGAAGTCCAAAAACCTGGATTCAGGATCTCTCTCTGCTGGTCACTAGATGTGACTTTGGGAGAATCAGACAACTTCTCTGATCTCTGTGTTGTGTTATATCTGAAAGTGAGAATAATAAGGCCCAACACACCTAGTTTCCAAGGTTGCCATGTACATATGAGGTGAACTTGTATTTTTGAGGATGTTTTAGCCATGGTGTAAGAGGATGGTCGTAACTCTCACCAACACTGAGTTCCTTCAAGTTTAAATAAGATAGTATGAGCATTTCAAGCTATATATTAATAAATGCTAAAATGTTATTGTTATTTCAGATGTTTCTAATTTATAGAAGTAAAGTATTATTGATCAGTTTAAAGTATCATTTATGCCCAAGTCCGTCTCTCTTTTCATCTTTCCCCACGCCCCTTCTCCCAGACAATGACTATGATGAATTGGATACGAATCTGTCTTCCAGTTTTTAAATCATATTTTACTAAATTTAGCATACTATCAACTCTGAAAAGACTCATATTTTGTGTAACATTAACAAAAAAAACAACAGTTAAACTATACACATAGATTGTAAGGTGCATCCCAATTTCAGATTGTTAAAGTGTGAAGATAAATGTGCACCTTAAAATCAATGGATTACAGTAGTTTCCCACACATATATGTATCCATTAAAAATATAGAATGTTTTTAATTTAAGGTTATCATCTACAGACATTTTATACCCTTAGCTTTTAAGATCAGTATTATTTTTCAGCTTGAGAGTACTGCTCCAGTGCACTGATGGCCATCCTTGGGGGAGATGGGAGATGCCTGGTGTGCACACTTCTCTTGCTGTTATGACCCTACTCCATGCTGAGGCCAACTTACCTTTCATCATGTGTTTCCCTCCTTACAAATCATTAGGAGTAGCAATTTTCAGAATAAATAGTATCAAACTCTACATGTGTTCTCAGTTGAGTTTTTGACCAAGTATTGTTTTTGAAATCTTTTCATCTTAATACACATAGAGCTAATTCAGTCATTAGTATATAGAGTCATATAGTAGTCCATGGACTGAATATGCCATGTTTGCTTCTCAGTTCCCTTCCTGGTAGATATTTAGGTTGTTTTCCAATGTTTTGCTCTTATACTGTTGCAACTAATATGTTCGTACTTTGGGTCCAGTTGTGTGAGTTTCTTTAGGGTATATGCCAGAAAGTATCAATAGAATCCAGGATCCTGGATGCTGCCCAAATGGCTCCATTGCACAGGTCTGCAAACCCACACACCAAACCTGGTCCACAGGCTTTATTTCTACAGCTTGTGAGCTAAGAATGGTTTGTGCATTTTATTTATTTTTAATTTATTTTTATTTATTTTTGGCTGTGTTGGGTCTTCATTGCAGTGGCTTCTCGTTGCAGAGCACAGGCTCTAGGCACGGGGGCTTCAGTAACTGCAGAGCGCGGGCTCAGCAGTTGTGGCACATGGGCTCAGCAGTGGTGGTTCGGAGGCTCTGGAGCACAGGCTCAGTAGTTGTGGCACATGGGCTTAGTTGCGCCGCGGCATGTGGGATCTTCCCAGACCAGGGCTCGAACCCGTGTCCCCTGCAGTGGCAGGCAAATTCTTAACCGCTGCACCACCAGGGAAGCCCAGTTTGTGCATTTTAAATGGTTGTGTAGGTCCATACGCAATATCCTTAGTGTTGCCTCTTGGCCCTCAAAGCCTAACGTATTTGCTATCTGGAACTTTAATTTGCAGACCCCCGTTCTACAGGCAAACTGCACTAATTTACAGTCCCACATGCAGTGGTTGAGAATTCCTGTGTTCTTACATTCTCATGTATACTGGATATTGTTAGACTTTTAAGATTTTGACAGTCTTGTGAGTTGAATGGTGATATCTCTTTGCCTTAACTTGCGTTTTGGGGGTTTCCATGGTTATTAGTAAGGGAGCACCTCTTAGTATGTTTATTGGCTGTCTTCTTTGACTTCTTTGACTTCTTGACTCACCCAATCATGTGCTTTCTCTCTTTTCCTAAAAGCTAGTTTGTCTTTCTTAAATTCGTTGTTGTAGTACTACATAGATTCTGGATATTATCCATTAACTACTATATATGTCGCAGATATCCTCTCTCAGGTAATATTTTATTATTCCAATTTGTCTGTGATGGCTTTTGACGTTATATTTTGATGTGGCCAGAACTATCAGTTTTTCACTTACGGTCAACATTTAATTTGGACTCATGTTTAAGAAATTCTTTCCCACCCTGAAGTAATAAAAATATTCTCCCCTATCTTCTTATAATTATTTTAAATTTTTGCCTTTCATCTTTAGATCTTTAACCCGTCTCAACTTACTGTTTATATATAGTATAAGTTGGATGAAATGCATTATTTAAACAAAACAAATCAATTTTTCTCATCCAGATATATGTGACGTTTTTAAAACTTTGAGATGTGTAGTTGGTTTCATCTATAAAGCAAAGAGGTCAATTCAGATTTTCTAATTTATAATTTTTTTAAATGAGAAGTAATTAATTCAGTGAAAGAAAACACTATAATTAAATTTTCAAAACTGCAAGTGTTACTTCTGTACTACCCAAAAAGTCTAGGGACTGAAGTCACTTCCCCAGGTCACTGGAGATTTTGCTTAAACATTATCGACAATTGCTTTATTATCCTGTATGTCCTCAGACTGTCAGTCACTATTATGAGCTCTATCAAGTTAGCCTAATTCAATTCAGCACAGTTTTACTGAGTCTCAACTACTCTGTATAAGTACTAACCTATGTATAAGGCCATAGTGGGAAAGGGCTTAATCTCTGTCCTCTCTGAGCCTAAACTAGTACAGAAGTTGGACTGGTAAACACAAACACACAGATAAAAGCTGTGATTCAAGACCTAATGATACAAGTGATAAGAGGCACGAGGGCATGCTGTTGCTTGCAGTGTGATCGATGCACATGATAAACATTTGCTTCCCAATCATTCCAGGTGAACCTGATCTGAAATTCTTAAAATATTGGCAGTAAAACAGCTGGAGATGGTTTGTGGACCAACACACAAATGTGTGTGAAGGTGATAAGCCTGTGTTACATATGCATCGCATAACCTTCAAAACTGAACATTTAGAAGTTAAAATCTCTATTCCATAAGTCTGTCTTTAGGCTTGGATTTAGCTTTAAAAGAGCATTTTTGTTAAATGTATCAGTTTTTAATTTTTTTGTAAAATACTACCAAAGATTTTAACCCAAATTGGAAAAAATTTTTAAAAGTCCACATAAATATACAAGCTCTGATTTGATTTTTATCCATGCAGGCTGGTGGTGCCACACAACTTGGGGAGCTCCTGATTTAGTCTTCCCAGGGACAAACAGGCATGTGCCAAGCAGAAAAAAACAAACAATGCTCGGCTGCAGTTTGTTCTGGAATAAGAAACAGCAGGCCATTCCATCGCCCCCTGGGGCCACCAGTTTGTCAGCCCACAGTGAAAATCAGGCTTAAGTGTATAGCAGATGCATATTTATAACCATTATCTACTGTTCCTGTAAAATGTCTCTCTCATTCGCCAGGTATATATTCTGTATTTCTGTCCTGACTGATTGCAGTTTTGCCAAATGCTTATGAAATCTATCTTTTCCCCCACTTTTGCCAATGATTTGGGGATAAGAACGATAAAGACAACCAGTTGAAAGACTCTTTTTTTTTTTTTTTTCAGTGTTTTCCCCTTTATTATTGTTTCAAAGGAAAGCCCTGTGATGGGAATACTGAGAGAAAATGTAATTAAGCATTCATTGTGTATAGTCTTTTTGTTACCTTTGAAGTGCTTACATTAACACAGCAATCTCTTGATTTTGCTTCTGTAGCAGCAGCTTTCAGAAAATAGTCGTATTTTGCTGACAGAAATGGGCATTCCAGACTGTAAATTAAATAACTTGATTTTACAGAATTCATTTAAAAGTGCATCTGTGGTGAGCATTTCCCATTTCACATTGCTCTGATTACACTTGACTTTTTGTTGACCTATATGAAAAATGAAATTGTTTCTAACTACAGCCTGCAAGACAGCTTAGGAGAGTGTGATTATAAATGGTAAAAAGGAAAAGAAAACCACAAGATGATGAGGTGTTGACCAGATTCCTGCTGTGCTTCTACTGTATCCTTGAAAATAATGTTAAAAATAGAAATTATTAATAAAGTTCACGGTAGAGAAAGAAATAAGATTAAAGGTGACATTTCAGTTAAAGGGCTATCTTTAAGCTATATAAAAAGGAAAAGAAAATAATAAGAGGAAACTTTAGAAGAGAAATGGAAATGAAAAAGGAAAGGTGGATAGGGTGGGTGCAGGACTATATGCAGAGTTGGAAAGAATGCAAAACAGGATTGGAAGCTACAGAGATAGAAATTCTCAATCAAGAAGACCCATTCTAAGATGGTAAAGCCACCCTCTTGAGAAAATACACCATAACCTTCAGCAGCCTGAATCATGCTAACCTAGCCTCTCCCTTCAGTAGAGAGAATGAGAACCCTTGTGTGTTGCACAGAGGGGTTGTGTCACAACAAAATTGGAGGAAATAATGATGCTGGAGAACACACTGCTTCAGTCATTTATTGAATTTCATTGAAATGCATTATGGTTAAATGGAAGAAAACCAAGTTAATTATCTGTGGTTAAAGGTATCAAACTTAAACATAGCAAATATGTTAGCTCAGGTGAATCTGGCTTTTTCCGGAGTGAGAGGAGAAGTTAGAGGAGAAGAGAGGTTGTGAGGAATCACAATGGCCGAACGCCTCCTACCACTTGTGGTGGGAGCCATATTGAACCTGGAGACATTGGTTTTGAAACCCACTAAGCTGGAAGGTCAGCACCCCACCAAGCAGTAGCTACCCCATTCATAAAAATTCTAGGAAGGAGACTTGCCAGGCTTGCAGAGATCTGATTTTGCACACCAAATGCATTGTCAATGCCAAAAATATCTTGAGAATGGGTGTTGTAATCTGAGAAAAATAAAGAATTAGATACCTGGACTATTTTAATAGCTATTCTCGACTTTTACATTGAAATCGGTGATTCATGATGTATCAATGTTGATCACAAAATAAGGAAGTGGATGTATTACATCCATTGTATATTGCATGATAGAGCAAATACGTGTGTTGCATATTAATATAATGCAGTGTTATAGATCTGTTAAAAGTGGCGAGTAGCCAGTGCGTGAAAATATAAATATGAATTTCTTGTTTTAAAGCATTGCACATACTAAATACCGCTGTGTTGAGAGTATATGTGTGCTTTATTTAACAAAGCTCAAGAGGAAATGAAAGGATATATCATTAGCCATTTTTCCCCTGAAATTACATCTTTACGAAAAAATAGTGATTTAGAATTCCATGCCCCATTATAAATTTAAATATTATATAAATTATGAAAGATAAACAATGCACACAACAGGTTGACTGTGTAATTTAGAACCAGCAAAGCATAAAGGTAAAAGGGTTTCATGCAAATGATGAAGCTCTTGTGATTCAATGTGACAAATCCCTGTAAAAATCCTTTTGTTATATCAGTAGCATTTAATATAAAACTGTGAACCTCATTTAATGGCTATGAAAAGCCTTTTGGCACAGTACGGATGGTACTGGTAGTAGGCAGACATTGGCTGAAAATAAGACTCAGACGTCAACGTAACGGGTTCAGGTTAACGAGCATTACCTCAGCTTTCTATAAAAACAGAACAAACAACAGCAACAACAAAAAGCAACACTGAGAGGATTGAGGAATAGTTCTTGCTTTCAGAATTAGGATCTGTCCCCCACTCCCATTAATATGGGGGATGGGGGGAGAAATGGCTGACACCCAAGTCAGCCTGCGAGCTCAAGTCCAAGTCCGCACAGCACTGGTTTGTAGGAAAATAATGTCTCACTGACAGTGTAAATTAAATATGATGGAAACCAAGCTGCCACCCTCCCTTCACTTCTGTTTCTTTGTCACGGTGGTTATTGCCAACTTATTAGAGTCTGAGAAAAAACTACAAAGTAATTCTCACCTCCTGGCAATCAGCTGCAGACCTAGCCTCCCCGGCATCTTCTGTTTCCACTCCAGAGAAACATCAAAGCCAGACCCCAAGTGCCAAGTCCTCACTTTAGCACAGGGCCCTACTCGTCAGGAACACGGTGACAAGGATCCATAAATGTCCATGTCCACACAGAGTTTCAAGGAAACTCGAACTCCACACACATTTTTAAATACGGTTTCTGTTTTTGCCATCACGTCTTCATGTTAACTAAGCAGGAAAGGGTGAACATTCAGATAGTGAATGAACCTAGGTTTAATGAAGGTTAAAGCAAACTTTAAACTTTCCCATATATCGTGCTTAAATTTGTTACCAAAACCCACCCCAAGAGCTTGTCTCAACGCTGTTAGCGAGGGGCTTTCTACCTGCAAAGCCCCTTCAGCAAAGCCAAAGTGTTTCCTTTTTGAGTCTTGCCTTCTCTCTACCATGAAAATCAAACTCTTATCTCCATGAAAAAGAGAATGTGCAGCTAGAATCCCCCATCTATTTCTCTGTCCTTCTGCCCTGAGGGTAGCTTTTTCCTCTTTCCTCCAAAAAGGAGGTATAAAATGTACTGCTTTTTAAATTAAGGTAACAAAACATTACATATTTAATAACTTTTGTCAAACTGCACTTAACAGTATCCCATTACTATTTCAATGAGCCAGCTTAAAATAACTGCATTACCTGCATAAAAAACCAGAACATCTGAAAGGAAAATTTTACCAGAGAAGAAAAGAATGCCATCATTCTGTGATTATTGCAACCTCCCTCTCACACCTCCCGACCTCCCTTGGTGGCATTTGGGCAAACTGCCAGCCCCCAGGCCTACCTCTCAGGCTCCCCCAGCCTCCTTCCAGGCACCCATGCTCTGGACATACTCACCTGCTCACCAGGTCCCTAGTTAGCCCCACTCTCCCAAGGCCCTGTCTTCCCTCATGCCACCTGGAAAGACTTTCTCACAATTCCCTTCCTGCCAAAAACCTCCTTCTCCTTGGTATCTTGCCATCCTGGTAGCACCTGGCTGGACTCATGATCAGCCCCTCATGATCTTAAATGAGCAGCGTTCAGAAGAGGCACCCAGACGCATCGGCCCAGATCAGCTCTGAGAAATCGGAGTGCTTAGAAATCGAACCTGGGATACTCTGGTTGAGTTTAGTTTCTGGTTGTCAGTCTTCATGCACGTGTGCCCCCACTCCAAGCCCCTGCTCCCATTTTCCTTCACATCCCTGCTTTCTGAGAGGAAATAAGAACGTTTTCTGGGGATGAAGTATGAGGGAGGCAGAAGGGCCCAGAGAGAGACGGGGAGGCGGTGCGTTTCGACGATGGTGGCACGTCACACCATCCTTGGTGTGTTGACAGCCAAGACCTGCAACCACTTCTTGTCTGAACTTGATGGGGAGAGAGCCTTGCTAGGGGCCGACACAGACGAGGGGCAGCCCGCAGAGAGCTGTGTAGCTGCCTGAGAGGTCTAGGTAGAGAGAGTCTGAAAGATCCCCCCCAAAAAACCAGTCTCCCTTAGCCTCCACCTGGAATGGCAGAACTTCCAAACTTCCTTGAGAGTTGAAAGCCACTGAGTAGGAAGAACACTACTGCTAGAACAAGGGCCCAAATTAGAGACCAGATAGAGAGTAGAGGGGATTGAATGGGTGCTCCACAAAAGTATATCCATGTCCTAACTCCCAGGCTTGTGAATGTGACCTTATTTGGGAAAATGGTCATTTCAGATGCAATTAAATTAAGGATCTTGAGATGAGATTAATCTGGATTATCCAGTTAAGTCTCAAGTCCAATAACAAGTGTCCTTATAAGAGAAGGGTGAGGACAAGATGCAGGGAGTATGAGGAAAAGACAGAGACAGAGATTGTGGAGTGAGGCTGCTGCAAGCCAGGCGATGCCTGGGGCCACGAGATGCTGGAAGAGGCAAGAAAGGATCCTCCCCTATAGCCTTTGGAGGGAGTGTGATCCTGCCGACAGCTCGAGTTTGGACTTCTGGCCTCCAGAACTGTCATAGAATCCCCCTCTGTTGTTTTAAGTCACAAAGCTAGTGCAATTTGTTGCAGCAGCCCCAGGAAACTAAAACAAGGGGTGTCACTGAGCACCAGAGATCTTAGCAGGAGCTGCAAGAACTGAGGTAGTGACCAATTCAGCAGAGAGAAAGCCCAGCGTCCCCCAAATAAGCGCCATCACTGCCCCTGATGGGGGACAGAGGATCAGTCACATGGCCACAGTGGACCAGAGGCCAATGACCATCACATCTTTGACTTTAAACCAGACCTACAAAGAAAAGGAGCATTTATTCAAATGTAACTAAGTTTTAAAGGACAAAATTGGATTCATGTAGCAAGATTCGGTTTTCAGCCATCAACACAAATGGAGGGCTTATGGACTACATTCAACTGATATGTAAACATATGAAGAAAACTGTTTTAGTGTCGCATATCTAAGTTTACGTCTGTGTATTTTCATATAGGCTATATCACACCCCTGGGTTCTTGCCGGAGGATTAAATGAAAAAATACTATAGCTGCAATTTGTCAAGCTATTATTATTATAGCCATCGTATTTTACAAATGAGAGCACTGAAATTCACAGTGGGCTAGTGGTTGCCACGCAGCTGGTGACTGTCAGAGCCTATTTGCCGGCCAAGGTCTCCAACCACATTGCTCTTTTCCACCAGGCTGCCAACCCACGTCTGCTTAATTCGATTGTGAACTTCGTAGCGGTGAGCACGGTATCGCATTTATGTTCCTGACCAGGCAGTATCTGACACAGCGACAGAGTCCAATTTAATCGAATAGCATAACCTTGCTGTGGTTAAGTAGCCTGCCATCTGTCTGGTGTTGGGAAAATAATTAAAAATAAAATCTCCTGACAATCCAGAAAACCTCCACCAAGGTAGACAAGAAAGAAAACAGTTTTATTATTGAATAGCACTAAACCAGACTGTGATGGGCATCGCAGGCAGTCCAGCAAAGTGATCGCAAAGACAGAAAGCCGTGTCACCCTTTGATACACATCCCCACAACACATCCATTCTCTCAGGATGAAAACAAGTAGTCCTCAGGCAAGAAGACTCGACGGCATCTTTTGTTAAATACAGTTCCCCCTAAATTCACCTGGTAACTGGGACGGCCCTCTGTGATAGCTAATTGCCTTTACCCGAAGGAAAATAAAACTTTTCATATCTCCATGATAAATAGGTAGTTTTGCAACATGGGTCCAGGTGGCTAAGTTATATTCCCAACTTCCCATGGAGAAGGGGAGACAGGGCACTCTTCCTGGGTTGTAAAATGATGAGACTTATTTAGCTTTTAAAAAGATCTGTGTACATCTCAAAGGGACAGAATTTATAAGCGTAAGTTTTCAAGGAAATGCGCTAAGCAAAGGGAGGGGAACTGTGGCTTTCCCTTTTTTAATCAGGGAAATTATTTTTTTCTTTTTAGATTTGTGTTGGCCCTTTCCCTGGGGAGATAGGAAAGGCTGTTAGGTTAGGACACAGAGCCAGGGCTGCTTCCAGTGCCCAGGAGAGACAGAAGTGGTGTGAGACAGCTCAGATTCACAGCGGAGCCCTTCAGGTGGCCACTGTGAGTCTGGGAGAGGAAGCAGGAGAAGGGAGTACTGAGAGTACTTTTGATGATAACGTCAAGGTCAACCTCAAGGTCACAGGACAAGGGCTAGACTTGGAGTGAACTATGAAATGTCCTGTACAGAATAATGTCTGGTTTAGAGTAAGCCTGAATATATCTGTGCCCAGATGTGCACAGGGTGGTGGACGTGGTGACATCAGTAAAAAATCTGTGGTCTAATAGAGAACAGACGTGGTTGCCAAGGGGGAGGAGGTATGCGGGAGGGATGGATTGGGAGTTTGGGGTCAGCAGATACAGACTATTATATACAGAATTGATAAACAACAAGGTCCTTCTGTTGTTCCTATAATACAGGGAACTATATTCAATATCCTGTAATAAACCATAATGGAAAAGTATATAAAAAAGTATATATATGTATATATATGTGTGTGTGTGTGTATTACTTTGCTGTACAGCAGAAATTAACACAACATTGTAAATCAAATATGCTTCAATTTTAAAAAAATTAAACAAAAGAAAAAAAATCTATGTTCTAGACCATTCTGTATCCTCTTTAAGCTCTGGCAGGATCCCAAAGGCTGTGGCTATTCACAGGAAGAGTGCTGGCAATTGTCCTGAGCCAAACATTGTCAAAACTCCATAGTAGTTGAGGCTTTTTTTCCCCCTTGTTATATGCTCATTAAACTTGGAAAACAGCTAGCCATTAACTTCTGTATAATAATCTCTCTGGTGCTTAAGAGTCATGACTAAATTGCCTCGATTTTCTTACCTTTGTGCTTAACAAAGTCTAATAGTAACAAATGGGAATCATTTGCCAAGAGGGAAATTAAAAGGAAGAATATATATTAAGAATGAAAAAGATTATCAAATGAATGTGGTACTTCAGAGAATTCAAAGTTGAAAAGGGACTAGAAATTAAAATATTTTTAAAATTCTACTTTTTCGTTGTTTTCTTTCTTTTACCGTATTTACCCATTCCAAATGAAGTATATGCCTTTTTTTTAATTTGGGAAAATATAGTGAAATACAAAAAATAAGGGAGGGGGAGTCCATTTTTTCCACAAAGACAGGCACCGTTAACATTTCTAAAGTACCTCCTCCTAGCATTTTCTCTGTTATTTCTTTTTGTACATACTTGCACTTCTACCATATATACTCTCATTTAATATTGTAAGCATTTTTTCTACTGTTAAAATTCATGAGTGTATTGGTTATCAATTGCTATAGAACAAATTATGAACAACTTAAGAGCTTACAACAATAAACATCTATTATCTCACGTGGATTCTGCAGGTTGGGAATCTGAGACGGGCTTAGCTGGGTGTTTCTGTAGTTCAGAGTGTCCCATGAGTTTGCAATCAAGATGTTAGCTGGGGCTTCAGTCACCTGAAGGCTTTACTAGGGCTGAAGGATCCACTTCTGAGATGGGTCAGTCACATGACTGTGGCAGGAGGCCTCAGCTCATTGCCACATGGGCCTCTCCATAGGGACATGGCACCTGGCCATAGGACATGGCACCTGGCTTCCAGCAGAGTGTGTGATCCAAGGGGGAGCGAGGTGAAAGCCACAATGTCTTTTACTACCTAGCCTCATAAGTCACACACAATCCTTTCTGTAACCTATTGGTTGTACAGACCAGCCATATTCAATGTGTAAAGGGATACACAAGACTGTGAACACGAGTGACTCACAATGTTGGAGACTAGTTACCACAATGGATTTGTAATGGCTGCATGAATTTTACAATAGAGATCTCTATAACTGTATTAGCTATTTACATAAGGTTAGATGTTATTTCCAGTATTTCATTATTACAAATAATCTCTCAAGCACTTTTGTATATAAAGGTTTTCATTAGTACTTCAGGTTATTTTCTTTGAATACAGTCTTAGAAGTAAGATTGTTATTTTTTTAAAGTTTTCTTAATTTTCATTTTAAATCAGTTTTATAAAGCAAATTAATATTTTATATTGTTTATTTCAGTTAACAGATGCATTTCCTTTAATGTCTTTGCTATAAGTATCTTAAAATGCCTATGCAGTGATTCACAACTCATGTTTAATGCATTCTATATAAGTGTATATTTTAGGTAGATATTCTATATCATATATATAATATTTTGATACTTATGGCGTGTGGGTTTTTTCATTGCTATTTAACCATTTTATAGATCCTCCTGAGTTTGTTTGTCGCTGTTATTTTGGACAACTTAGAACTTGATGAAGATCTAAAGAAGCTTAAACAAGTAAGTAATGTATGGGGGGTTCTTTAAATCGGCATTAAAAAAATAAGGGCAAAACATGTGCTTACAGGTAGTATTAAAGCAGTTCAAGGTTCAAAGTAAAAAAGATAGATTTTAATACATTAAGACAACCTGAGTTGGCAAATAATTTTCTTCTAAGTTTAACCTCTGATATCAACAAAGGAAATTTTTATTTCCCTACGCTTATCCTAGGAATATTTTTATATCATTATTTTGAGTAAAATTAAGATGGACATAGTATAGTAAACTGAATTTAGATTCTCCTTCTGCCATTAAATGAAGATAGTTTGGAAATGAAATGCCTCAGGGCCAGATTGCCATTTGGCATAATTGCATGTAATACTCCTGATCATCATCATAAAAATATTAAGCATAAACTTGCCTGACCACTAGACATTAAACGAGAATTTAGTCTGGGTGCCCAAAGTGGTTATAAGAAATGGGACAGAATAATTGATCAACTGTGTGCCCAGTTGTATATGAAAATAGATTGGGTGTTATGGCATTGATAATCATGTTCCAAAAATGTAAATGTAAATGTGTGAAGATTATGTTATTGATGTTGGCAGAAAGATTACAGGTGTGATTAGCTATTCTCATAGTTTTTGTTCCATGGAAGATACTTGGCTTGAACATTTGACTCTGTCAAAGAGAAGAGACCCTTTGAGAAGCAGAATTTATAAAAGGGGGGAGCCTGGATAAATATTCTTGGCTTACCCTCCCCAGCACTGCAATAGTTGGAATTACTAACATCCCAGTGAAGATCCTATCTGGAATTTTAGGAAGGCCCTACACATTCAGAATTTTCAAGTTGGATAGAGTTGTCTATTTTTAAAAAAACAAAGACATAACCTATTTAAATTTTTGTTGTTATTTATATATCTGAAAATCACTTTAAGCATTTCATTGTTTTACTCTTGTTTATTTCCAAAGCCTATGCTTTTAACCAAGGGCAGTCAATAAAGAAAAAAGAAACAAACATATTTGATATAAAGATGCCCACTGCGAGCATATCAAGGAAGGATTTAAATTCTTCCCTGTCCTGGGGCTACACAGGCAAATGGTTACCTGAGTGTGGTGGGCATGATTTCTTCCAGATCTTTTCAATTTGTGGCAACAGTGGTAGGTTCTTCAAATGAGGGTTGGGAAGTTCTTTATGCCATTGATGCAAATACTTCCCATGGTTTCTAGTTGTAGAAGAAATATGTAATTAGTGAGTTCAAAATTGAAATTGACCAACCATATAATTAGACACAACCAATAAATATCTCTTGCTGTATAACCACCTTAGTCCTTGCTTTACAAATCTGGTATTTATTTCAGGATTTAAATGATTTTACTCTATTTTTATTATTCCCAGAGAAGAGGATGGGGAAAATGTGAAAAAAATAGTTGATTTTCTTAATGTTTCAAGTTCCAGAAAGCACTCTGTATTCCAAAGTCTGTCTTTATTCAGTTTAAACTTGTTTTTTCAGTCTTTGACCCTTTCCACCAACTAGTCTGTAGGTTCTTAGAGCTACAATCACGTTTGTGTGAGCACTGGCTCAGTGCCAGCTACTTTGTATTTTCATTTATTTAAATTTCACAGCAACCATGTGATGCAAGTATTGTTAATAGCTTCATCTTACAGGTGAGGAAACTAAGGCACGGAGAAGTAACTTGCCTAAGGTCTCACTGCTAATAAGTGGCAGAGTTAGGATTTGAACCCAGGCAATTTGGACCAAAAGCCCAGACTCAGCCTCTATGCTATACTAAGTCACATTAAAGCTATATAAATGCCAAACATGAGTCATGCCATTGTGGAGGCTCATTCATAAGACTGTTAGTTACTTGTTGATAAATAATGATATCTTAGGTGACAGAGATGTCATTCTATTCATGAAATAACCATTGATGTGACAGGCAGTTTCTTGAGGAATGGAGGTGAATTAAGCTACCCAATCATTAAAACTATCCAAAAGGCAGATGATCTAATTAGAGGCACTGGAGTTAGGACTTCGGCAGAAGCTAAGAGCTGAGATGCTTACCATTCACTCCACATGATGGCAGACACTGGCCAAAGCGCCTTTTCCCTCAGGGACCTTCTGGAGCAATGACCCTCCTTAGACACAGACATAAGGTGCTTGCAGCATATTGACATTTTAGAGAGGTCTCTAGAGACTTAATGTACTTTATTATGATTGTGGTAAAAACAGTTGTGTTAAAATATACATGTTGGTGCATAGACATTTTTCAAGAGTAATAGAAACCGTGTGAGCCACCTCTAAAATGGAGACGTTAAATATGAAACACTGAACAAGGGCTATTAGAAAAAGTCGGTTCTCATGCTTGGGAGAGGGATTATGTCCCTGGAGGTGGATGGGATAGGAGACAATGGTAGAAAGCTGAATGGCACAGTGAAGAAATTAGAATGGGAGAAGAGAAAGAAGTGAAGAAGTGAACGAGGAAAACATCCAAGAGATGAAATTAAAGGAAAGAGCACAGATTATTAATCTAAGCCAGTGATAAAGAGGGAGAAATGTGACCGAATGCTACATCAGATTGCTCCATGCACCAGAGCTTTTGTGAAGAAGCTCCCTGAGGCAAGCACAGTCTGCAGGATCAATGCTGCTGGAACTGTATCCTTCTTAAGTAGGAACATGCTACTTATTGTTTCCCCATTATTT
The DNA here is from genome assembly GCF_059928025.1 of Delphinapterus leucas. Classification (NCBI taxonomy): domain Eukaryota; kingdom Metazoa; phylum Chordata; class Mammalia; order Artiodactyla; family Monodontidae; genus Delphinapterus; species Delphinapterus leucas. The sequence goes on from NC_143146.1 coordinate 10,223,857, forward strand.
TCTGAAGTTGCCTCCTTGCCCTTTAAGACAGTGGTTTCCAGCCAGGGATGCTAACCCGTGGGGCTCTTCAGGAGAAACTATGGGACCAGCAGCCTTCTTTAACACTTCAGGAAACCTAAAGGGAATTGTGCATTTACCCGACTAAAATGCCTACTTCAATACTTTTAGCTGGAAATTTGTGAATTCTAGGCAGCAGCACTGCTTCCCTAATGCTAATGCTCTGAAGGCTCTTCATATATGCTTTTCTTTAAGGAAAAAGAAGCAACGTTGAATTATTTATTGCTTAATAAAGGCATTTTGATAGAAACTTTTTTAAAGAGAGGACTCAGAGGGCAATAATTAAAGGGCTCCTTGGGGATGACTTAGGGTTGGTTCTGATGTAAATGCTCATTCCCAGGCCACCTGTCTCCATGCCATCACCAGTGTTTTGCCTTTAGAGCCACTAATGCAGCTTTTCCTTTGTCACTCTCCAAAATAAATAATGCTCTGAAAAAACATGCCAATTATGCATTCACATAAAATTCATCTATTGCTTTCCTAGCAGCAGTATAGCAGTAGCAATCATTTCCTAGCTGCCATAATTTATGTGACCCCATATCTAATTAAATAGAGACCGTGATTCTCTTTCAGCATCACCAAAACCCAATAGAGGAACTGGAGATAGATAGAGATAGAAATAGAGATATGTAATGGGTTTTTACATAAGATCAGAAAATTGACTAGAAATGAGATTGTCTGTAAATGTATAATTTGGCTGCCGAGAAGCCAGGTCAGTTCATATAGAGGCTAAAAACCCCCTTGACCTACTGCTGTCCTCTAAACAGCAGTAGGAGACAATGACCTTCATGCTCTGTGATGTAGCAAAGACACTGGAGAATGTAGGTGGAGTTTTGCAAACTTTGAAAAGGAAGAGAATTCTTGCAGCTTTAATGATTTTTGCAAATTCAGTGCAAGAGAGATATAAAGGGTTTTCTTTTAAGCAGTAGAAGATTCATTAAACTATGAGGGGAAAAAAAGACCCATAGAGAAGCCTCAGGGAAAAGAATCATTGAAAAGGGAAGTAGAGATAGTCTGTGTAGATTAAGTTCAAAGCTCTGCAATTAAAACTGTTTCCCCAGCTCTGTATTAAGTCCCATTTGAGTCTTGTCTGGTTCAAATTTGATAATGTTTGGTCTTCTATGATGTCCAATGCATAGTGAGGGATGGACATGTAAAGAGACTTCTCTCTCTTGTTGATTATGATTTTAACAAAACAACAAAAATCTTAGTCCTTTTAAAAATATGAGCTCCAAAAAATATATATATATGAGCTCTGGGTTAATGTTTCTCCGTAGCCTTACCTGGGGGCTTTCATTTTCATCTCTGTCTTGTCTCCTGTATTGAAGTCAATCTGGATTTAGGGCAACAGCAAGGGGACAGACTAGCCACTCAGCTAAGCACTGTTTGCCATCTCCTGATCTGAGTCGAGCCTTCAGTCTTCTTAGTACTTTTTCCATCTCACAGGAGTGAACTCAAACGAATGTAACATGAAAGAAGGATGCAACTGTTACAATAATAAATATTCCCTATTGAAAACTACCTGGTGCCAGGCACTTCATATGCAATTACTGAATTTAATTCTAAATGTTAAAGACACAGAAACTAACATTCAGGGAGATAAATTTCTTGCCCAATTTCATATAATTTGTAAAGTGCTTAAGTTGGGATAATAAGGGCTTTCTCACCCCAATGCAGGTGACACACAACCTGCTCAGAGAATCAGTTCATTCATTCATTCTAAGGCGAGCGTCTGGAAAATGGGTTGGTTGAGATGCTTGCATTTTTGGCTCAGCAGATTCTCTCCCTTGGATGTGTAGATTGGAGGTCAAATTGTAATCAGAATATAGCTCAGTGAGCTGGGAATCAGTGTGGGGTGTGGAGAAGGAGGGTTGTGTGATTCAAATACGTAATGGCATCAGGCTAATGTCACTTGAGGTATTCCTTTTACTAGATCTCCCCATTTTTGTAATCCTGGGGTCTGAATGCCCATCTACTGTACTTCAGATGTTGTGTTAGGGGCACCAGACATAATGATGAACAAGACATTGTTCCCTCCTTCAAATAGCTTATGAACTGGTGGCAGAAAGTGACAACTAAACAGATACTACAAACTGTGGAGCACAAAGGAGACACACTTAACAGATGATGAAATTAGATATGTTTTCTCCCAAGTGTGGCACAGACTAAAATCTGTAATTCCCATCTAGGTAAAGGAGGTTAGAAGAAGGCAGTGTAAAGAAGCATGCTTGAGACCAAGAGAACAGCAAACTTTTTCTTTAGGCAAGAAAAAGCATAGTGGCTTTTTGGAGGCCACTAGGAGTTCACTGTGACTCAAGTATAGAGCAAGGGAGAAAATGGTGAGCTGGACAAACAAGCAGGGACCAGCAGAGGAAATGCCATGAGCAGTGCTAAGCCACTAGATGTTACCCTGCGGGCATTTAAGCCAAGAGCGACATAATCTCCCCTATGTTCTATTTTTTTTTTAATCAAAGTTTAGTTACTGTACAATATTATAAGTTATAGGTATACAATATAGTGATTCACAGTTTTTAAAGGTTATACTCCATTTATAGTTATTATAAAATATTGGCTATATTCCCCATGTTGTACAACATATCCTTGTATCTTATTCATTTTTTAGATAATAGTTTGTACCTCTTAATCCTCTACCCCTAAATTGCCCTTCCCCCTTCCCTCTCTTCATTGGTAACCACTGGTTTGTTCTCTTATGTCTGTGAGTCTGCTTCTTTTTTGTTATATTCACTAGTTTGCTGTAGTTTTTAGATTCCACGTATAAGTGATACCATGCATTATTTGTCTTTCTTTGTCTGACTTATTTCACTTAGCATAATATCCTCCAAGTCCATCTTCGTTGCTGCAGATGGCAAAATTTCATTCTTTTTTCCCCTGCATTCTTCAGTTCAGAGAATGAATTGAAGGGCACCTAGACTGCAGGTAGGAGAGCCAGCCCCTGAAGCAGATGGTGATTGCAGTCTCAACTAAGGGAAACAGAGGTGAGGGAACATGAAGGAGTGGTGAGGTACAGAAGAGGGAATGCAGAGGGTAGGGTCTGGTGACCCGTTGGATGTATGATGAGCAAAGGTTGGAGACAAGAGCATCACTCAGGTTTCTAGATTGCCCCAGATGTGCCAAGGCAGAGGATGCAGAAGAAGGAAGAATTTTGGGGTTTGTTTGTTTTATTTTGGGGAGTGGGGGGGGTCATATTTTCCATGAGATGCCTGGGAAATATCTATGAGACAATGTCTGTGGATAGATGTAAGGGTTAAAACTTAGGCGGAGTATCGGGGCTGAGACAGATATTGGAGAGAAGCAAAAATTAACATGCAGGTCGTAAGTTAAGCCTTTAGAATCATGAGTTTACCAAGGGAAGAATGGTTCCCTGAGGAACAGCAAATGAATCCAGTGAGCCAATGAGAAAGAGCCCGAAATGGGAATGAGAAGCCCAAGGGGTAGGAGGAAAGAGTAGAACGTGTGTGTCATCAAGAGCAAGGCTGTGGTCCACAATCTCAAAGACTTCAGAGAGGTCAAAGGTGGTCACCATAGCAAACAATTCTAATTACAATAGCATCAGAAAAAATAAAATACTTAGGAAAAAACATAACCAAGGAAGTGTAAGATTTCTACCCTGAAAACTACAAAACATTGCTGAAAGAAATTACAGAAGACACAAATAAATGAAAAGACACTCTGTGTTCTTGGCTTGGAGAGGATATGGAGAAATTGGAAGACTTGTGCACTTGTTGGGGGTGTAAAATGGTGCAGCCACTATGGAAAACAGCATGAGGTTCCTCAAAAAATTAAAAATAGAAATGATCCAGCAATACCACTTCTGGGTATATATCCAAAAGAATTGAAAGTAGGATCTCATTGTAGCGTTACTCACAATAGCCAAGAGGTGGAAGCGACCAAAATGTCCATTGACAGATGAATGACTAAAGAGAATGTGGTATATACATAAAGTAGAATATTATTCATTCTGACATGCAACAACATGGATGAACCTTGAGGACATTATGCTCGGTGAAATAAGCCAGTGACAAAATGATAAATGCTGTATGATTCCATTTATATGAGGTATCTAACGTAATCAAATTCATAGAAACAGAAAATAGAGTGAGGGTTGAAAGGGGCAAAGAGGAGTTGTTGTTCAATGTCTATAGAGTTTTAGTTTTAAAAGATGAAAAGGCTTGAGACTTTTTGCACAACAATATGGATGTACTTAACGCTACTGAACTGTACCCTTAAAAATGAATAAGATGATAAATGTGATGTTATGTGTTTCCGACCACAGTTTTTTTTTTTTTAATTTTGATAAAAAACTGGTCACCATATTGGTAAGGTGGTGAGAGCAGGCTTAAGGATTCTGATGGTGCAGAAGCTGGGTCGCAGAAGGTGAGGAGTGATGACAGCTAAGAAAGTAAAGACAAACTGTTAACCTTTTCCTCTCAGACTTCTCATGCTCTAAGTTTCCAGACAGACCACCTGGTTACAGACTGATTCTTAATTTTTATAGCTACGTAGTAACATCATTTACTACAGTGCTACCCAACCGTTTTTTTCCCCATTGCGGTTTGCACAGAGAGTGACATTTGTACAACAGCTGGGAATCACATGCAGCTGGAGGCATCCAACACTAGAATTTCTCCTGCTCTGGGAAAAACTCAGCTGCCCAGGGGCCAAGGATCAATACCCCAAAGAAGCTATAAATCATCAGTGGCTGAGTTGGAATGCGCAGCATTTTACTCAAAGCCTTTGATGTAACCCAACTCCACTTGAAGCCACTCTTTCAATCTTTTGGTCAGAGATGACTCTTTTGTTGTCAGTTTACGTATTATTACCCATAATTTAACATAACTGAAATCTCAAAACTCATCTTATGTAGCACTTGATCTGCTATTTCTGATAGTGCTTCATTGTTAGACTTCTTTTAAAAAATAAATTCTTATGCCACATTAAGACATAAAAAACAATAAGATCTGTTTAAAGAGATGAAGTAGCTAAGACTGAGAACTATTCAGATCAGGGTTCAAGCTAATAGGTCACAACAGAAGCTAAAAATTTGAGGATATCAATTATCAGCATAAGAAAACAGCATAGAGTGGGGAGGGACGGATAAGATGGGGGTACAGACTACCGTGTATAAAATAAATAAGCTACAGGGATACATTGTACAGCACAGGGAATATGGCCAATATTTTATAATACCTATAAAAATGGAGTATAACCTTTAGAACTTGTGAATCACTGTGTTATATACCGAAACTTACATAATATTATAAATCACCTATACCTCAATTTTAAAAAGAAAAAGAAAAAAAAAAAAGACAGCAGCCTAGAAATCTAGAAGTCAATGCAAAAATGGTGAGCAGCCAACTGGAATTTTGGAGTTAAACAGGTACTAGTCAAGGATCCGGGAAGTCAAAACAAAACAGGCCAGGTACCTGTTAGAATTGATGTCTTCCTATTACGGGTTGAATTGTGTCCCTCAAAAAGAGATACTGAAGCCCTAACTCCCAGTACCTGTGAATGTGACCTTATTTAAAAAATAGGGTATTTGCAGTTGAAATCAAGTTAAGGTGAGGTCATTAGGGTGGTCCCTAATCCAATATGACTGGTGTCCTTATACAAAAAGGAGAAGAGAGACACACAGAGACAGAGACTAGAGCGATGCATGTACAAGCTAAGGAACACCTGGGGTGTGGACCGTCACCAGAAACTAGGAGAAAGTCTTGAAACAGACCCTCCCTCAGAACCTCCAGAAGGAACCAAGCCCATAGACACTTTGATTTGGGATTTTCAGCCTCCAAAACTGAGAGAGTAAATTTCTGCCGTTTCAAGCCACCAGTTTTGGGTACTATGTTACAGCAGCCCTTGGAAATTAATACACCCCCTGGCCTCAAAAACAAAGGACCGCTCTTGGCCGCCAGGAAGTAACAGAGCTGAAAGATAGTGGGTGCTCTCAGGATGGCGGGCAGCTTTCACCAACCAAGAACAGCTTTCTCAACAGATGGACTTAGTTCCTTTTGCCCTTAATCAAACAAGTCCCATAATAATAAATGTTACAAATTTGAGACTTTCTTGGAAGAAGGGTTTCTCTAAGCCCTTCCAAAATTTCATTCTATGTGTGATTGACCCAAACCAGATCACTTTTAGAGGCTGTTGTTTTCAGAAACCTTGCTCTTTGCCTCATCCCCTGGCACTCAGGATGGTTAATAAGGCAGCTCAAGTCTCTCTTGACATTGAACAAACATAAAATGACGGGCCTAAGACTGTTCAAGTTTACAGTGATGAGTTGTCGGTTGTGTCAATTGTGCTAATTCAGAATTACTTTTATTACAGTTTATCACAGCACTCTACAAGATAACCTCTCAATTTTTTTTTCTCTTGAATTCTGAAGTATCTTTAATGAGAAAGGCATTCTTACAAAATCAGATGGCTCCTGACTTACTACGATTTTTTTTTTTTAAGTGAGGTTTGGAGGGAAAATGTGTACAAACCAGGCAAGAGGGTTACTCTTCAGCATACCCGGTCCTCAGACCCCTGCCCAGCCATGGAGACACTATCTCACTTTGCTTTCTTTAATCACGAGAACAAAAATTTTAAACACCAACAGCGCTATTTTTTCTCAGATCCTTTCACAGGCAATGGGAAACTAGATGGTTATGGTTCTAAGAAAAAAACGTGACAATTGGTTTTCAGTTTTCTGCAGTCTTGCAGTCATTGAATTGCAAACAGGCTCTTCGGTAGCTGCGTTCAGACATGTTTCAGGAGTGAGGTAGTGAATTTTGTCCTCTGTGTCCCCATACACGCAACATGAGGTGTTGCCATTGCTTTGATTCCTTTGGGACTCAGGTTTCAGCAGCCCATCTGTTCTTTGTTCTGAGAAGCCCACGTACTTGTCTATTCCACCCAAAACGTTTCTGCTCTCTGCTTGTTCATTCAATTCCTTCAATCTTTGAGTCCCTACTGTGTGCAAAACACTGGGCCAGGCATTAAGGAGATAAGAATAAACAGTTAAATTTTCTGCTCTCATGGAGCTTGGGGTCTAATGGAGGAGTTGGACATCAGTCAAATAATCAGAGCAGTGAATAAATATTTATAATGTGAGATGAACTTTCTGCAGAAAAGAACGGCATTTGAGTGAGGAGTTAGAAGACCTTGACCCAGATGGGGGTCAGGGAAGTGGCGAAGGAGAAAGAGACACTTTGGCTGAGTTTTGAAGGAGGGGCAGTCATGAACTTCATGGGGGGTGTTGATAGGGAAAGGGAGGGGAGAGCATTCCAGAGAGAAGGAAACATGTTCAGCATGACCCCAGAAAAAAGTGGTGTAAAGTGAGTATAGAAAAGTAAGTGGGGCATAGACCATGCAGCACCTTGAGAAACATGCCAAGAACTTTTCCCTTGGGGACTTCCCTGGCAGTCCAGTGGTTAAGAGTCTACACTTCCAATGCAAGGGTGCGGGTTCAATCCCTGGTCAGGGAACTAAGGTCCCACATGCCACGTGGCATGACCAAGAAAAAAAGAACTTTTCCCTTTGCCCCCAGAACAATAGGAAGCCACTGCAGGCTCTTACGATGGGAGGCAGTGTGAATGGGAGAGCTGTTTGGGAAGCGAAATCAGCAGGGACTTGGTGAATGTTTAGATTTAAGAACATAAATGAGAGTCTCAAGGGTGACTCCTGGTTTCAGGTTCATCTCCTTGGATGGATGATGATACCATTCACAGAACCGAGAAACATTAGCAGAGAACTTTATTTGTGGGAAAAGATCATCACTCGGTCTTGGATATGTTGAGTTTGTGATGGGTTTGAGACTCAGCAGAGACACCTAATACTTGGTTGCATGTGTAGGTCTGGAGTCTAGGAGCAAGGGCTGGATGGCTAGAGATACAAATATGGACGTTCCGTATCATTCTCAGTTGTTTATCCAGTGCCTGCCATGTGCCAGGCACTGTTCTAGGCCCAAGGGGTAAGTCAGCAAAAACAACAGACAGAAATGTCTGCCCTCTTTGATTCTTCAGTCCTAGTGATGCGCTCTGTACTAGTGGAAGTTGTAAATCTGGATGAGATTGTATAGGCTGGGGGGAAAGGAGATACCGCAGCCTTAAGGAAAAATAATGATGCTGGTGCTTAATGATGCTGGCGCTTTGCCTTAGGGAAACACAAATAATCCATCTTTGTTTTTGTCCCACGTAAATGTTTGTTCTGTTACAAATAATCAACACTTTTTCTGTCTCAAGTTCAACCTCCCAATGGGAGAAGAATCTGATTGGTCCAGCTAGTCAACATCATTCCTTTTAGGCTGGAATTTTGTTATCTCTGCCTCTCAATGCTGGTCAGCCATACAGAAAGCCATCAGCTTTGAACTGATGGGTAGATCCAGACCAAACCACAAAGTGGGCTCCCCTGAAACGTGGCTGGTTTCCTAAGACAGTCCTTTCTTCTCCTAACTCTCCACGCTGGCCTCTGCTCTGGAGGAGCTAGACCCCAAAGAAGGAGATGTGAAAGAAGAGACCAGATCCCCTTCCCAGTTCTAGAAAGAAAGTCATACTTGTGGGGCTGGGGTGGGGTAGGGGAGCAAAGCTTGAATCACAGATGAGACTGGATTGCCCTGGACTGATGTTTTTATAATCAAAGGTGGCCAGAAAGCTATGGAACTTATCTAAGAAGGGCAACCAGTCTTTTTCTTTATTCATAACTGAAGGTTGATGGTTTCATCGTCGGCCTTTCCGTACATTCTACCCGCTACCCTTGCTCAGTAAGAGTCACAGTGGGAGACGGGGCATGGCTGGCATCCTCACTCACAGCCATATGACGACTGAATATTTTTTACTCTGACATTAAAAGAATGACTTAGATTATTACTAAGAAACGAGAAATGTATATGTATGTTATTTTATTTGATGTTATCCCTATTTCCATGTTGTTTTGCATAAAATATGTTAATGTGAATTGTCATAGTGCATCTAATAAGCCCTTTGCCCTCAAAGTAGGCAAAATTGAACAACTGTACAATCTACCACAGGCATACTCAGGAATGATCCTTGGAAAGTGCATGATGGTTGCCTGAGAAGGAATTACTTAAGAGGACAGAGCATGGGTGGGAGTTCAAGACCCCAATGTGGAGACTCCAGTACAAAATATGTGTTTTCCAAACCTCCGACTTAAAGTGTGGGATTTATTTTATAGTAAATACCATCACTGACACTAGTTATCTGTAAACTAAGGTGGAACAAATAAAGAAATTTATGGAGATAATGAGAGCCAGATTTCACACAGTCAGGGAAGTTACAGATAAGCAAAGGGAAGATGCCAGAATGAACCCTCTGGCAATTGGAATAGGAGTATCAGTATGAACTCAGTTATTGTAAGATAGATACATGGATACAAGGGTGGATACATATATACAGCTCTATGGTTACATAAGATACAAACATAGTAAGTAGATACTAAATATAGATATGTGTGTATACAAGGGCTCATATACATACATATATTTCCTAGGTCTTTCCTCTGGGCGAGCCTAGAAGCAGTGACATGCCAGTAACATCAAGAAAACCCAGTCCTAAAATTTTCGTTTCTAAAAACCATTCTCCAGTAAAACAAATCAATATTCTTTGGAGAAATGACTGATTCTAGAGTTGAGGCAGGTAAAACACAAGATGAGACTTAAGTATAATCCTGGATGGGATTCTGAAACAGAAAAAAAGACATTCCTGCAAAATCCGGGGAATTCCTAAGCAGTTCTGCATTTTGGTTCAAAGTATTTGACCAAGGTTAATTTTTTGGTTTTGATCAATGTCCTATGGTTATGTAAGACACTAACATAAGAAAAAGCTGGGTCAAGGGTGTACAGGAACTCTCTGTACTATCTTTGCAACAATTATGTACATTTAAAATTATTTCAAAATAAAGAGGTTTTTTTTTTTTTAAACAGGCTAAGAATTTTCTATGGTAAACTCTAATAACACTATATAGAGACATAAATTGGCTGCTCTGTTGCCCTGTTCAACGACTCATATGTTTGTGAAGCTTTATACCATAGATATGTTGTATAGAATTTATAGTCAGTTACGATTTTTCTTTTAATCTTATGAAGTTGGAAGCATAGACTTCATCAAGAACAAAATGGTTTTTTATGGTTTTGTTTCTGATAGAAAATCTGATGTGGCTTGTCATTTCTCTTCATCTTAGTAATATAATTCATCTGAAATTGGAAGTCATTTGTGCTGGTTCATATGGCTGATTGCACGTTGTAAAGAGCCTAAGGAAAGGGTAACCAAGTGATGAGAAATACCACAAATCGGTCACTTCAGCCTGTTTGTGGGACACCCTTGATGCTGCCTTTTTTTGTTCTTCATCTCATCACCATTGTGTTATCCTTGTCTCTTGTGTAAAAATATACAGTGAGGCATGGGGCCACAGAGAGTCCCGCCCTTAATTAAAAATTGTCAGCTTAGTAGGGGAGAGATACACAGAATTAAGGAGTTATAGTGCAAAGCCCTGAGCACTAGGGTCGAAGACCCAGGGAGCCTGGGGGAAGACGTGCCTAACTCAGGTTGGAGCCAGGTCGAGAAGATATGTCTAAAAATAATGAATCAAATTTTATTAGGAAAGTGGGAAAATGCATTCCATATAAAAGAAATAGCAGGTGCAAAATTGCAGAAGTAGGGGCTTCCCTGGTGGCGCAGTGGTTGAGAGTCCGCCTGCCAATGCAGGGGACACGGGTTTGTGCCCTGGTCTGGGAAGATCCCACATGCCGCGGAGCGGCTGGGCCCGTGAGCCATGGCCGCTGAGCCTGCGCGTCCGGAGCCTGTGCTCCGCAACGGGAGAGGCCACAGCAGTGAGAGGCCTGCATACCGCAAAAAAAAAAAAAAAAAAAAGAAATTGCAGAAGTAAAAACCCATCTATTGCTTAAAAATGCTGTTTTGGTGAAACGGTATACAGCAGTGTTGAGAAGCTAAAGTTCTGGAATCTGAAAGATGGTGGTCAAATCCCAGCGCTTACCACTTCTAGCTGCGCGACCCCGAGCAGCAGGTTTGAGCTCCTTGGACCTCAGTTTCCTCATCTATAACAATGGAGCTAATTATGGTACCTACATCAGGGGGCTATTTTGAGGATTAAATAGTGTTAGAAAATGAGGCAATGAGCAAAGCGTTCAGCAGAGTATCTGCACACGTTTACTACTTCAAGTACCAATTGTTATTCTGAGAAATCGTCCTAGAAGAGATGGTTTTTGAAGGAAGTATTGTAATTAACCAAGTGTGGAAGGAAAGTGTGTTGCAGGCAGGGGGACGGTATGTTCAAAGGCACAAATGGTACTCTGTGGGAGGGACTCACAAACCAATATTGTTAGAGTATAAAGGGCAAGGCATGAGGGGATCCTTTAAGCCACGCTGAGCAGAATTTATTCTACACGTAATTGACCATCCTTGAATTACTTTAAGGCCCAGGAACAAGGTGGTGTTTCTTTCTTAGGTGTTCTCTAAGGTAGATTTAAAGGGACAGGACTACGATGGAAACCCAGTTGGGAGGGTTTAAGGAGTGATGAGTCCAAGTGCCACTGGCCTCAGCAGCCTGGGACCACTGAGGTGGGGGGAGAGACCTGGGGCCCCAGAGGGAGTGGACGAGGGGAAGTTGGTGCTGAGGAGTCGCGTAGATGGTAAGCCAGCTTCAAGAAGCAAGTTTGAAAAGGGAGGGAGAATAGGATAGGACACAAGGTGAGGAGAAATGTTTGCCTTTCTCTATTTTCATTTTTTAGACCAAGAATCTTGAGAAAATAAATCAATCAACGTAGCGAAGGGGAAGAAATTGGAGCGAGTGGGAAAGGGTGAGGCAGGCCCAGGCTAGAGGGAGGAGGGGTCGACAGCGCGCATGTGGCATGCTCTCCATTTAGCCCCCTCACTGAGATGAGACATTTTCACGTCGAGCCAGCAGTTGCTGTGGCTCAGTGATAGCTTTGGTTTTTATAGCACATTTCCCTTGAGTAATTCAAATTACAGGCAATACACCATCTCTCTTAAATATCTGGCATTTATATAAAAGAGTGAAGATCCTCATTTTTCATTTGAGAACATTGAAATCCAAAGCAGTTAAGGGATTATAAAATGGAACAAAAATTTAAATCTACATCTTCTTACTTTTTTACTGATGCACTATGCTATCTCCTGTGTTTTCTAACGCAAAACAAGGAGGACAATTATGTGAGTGCACAAAACTGTATATTCTGAATTCCCTTTGGTCTGGGCTTTTTTTTTTTTTTCCTATTACTTACTGAATATTCATCTCATAACAAGAACCAAACATCTAGTTTACATGGAACTCTAATATAATTTCATTTGAATTGGAGCAAAAAATGCATTTTTTATCGTAATAAAAATGTTTCAGGCTTCCCTGGTGGCGCAGTGGTTGACAGTCCACCTGCCAATGCAGGGGACAAGGGTTCATGCCCCGGTCTGGGAAGATCCCACATGCCGCGGCGCGGCTGGGCCCGTGAGCCATGCGCGTCCGGAGCCTGTGCTCCACAAAAGGAGAGGCCACAGCAGTGAGAGGCCCGCGTACCACAAAAAAAAAAAAAAAAAAATGTTTCTATGACTCAGTAAATTCCCTAATGGAAACAACTGTGTCTCGGCTGAATAACGCAAGACAGATAACGATGTAAAATAGAGGTGTTTGGACCTAGAGGAAAAAACATGCAAAAGCAAACTGTATTCGTTACTATTATCTCAAGGAAACCGTTCATTCCATTAGTGGGATTTTAAGGGACAATAATGTAAAGAAAAACAACCGTTCAACATCATTTGGTATTCTGGTTTTTTAATAGTTTTCTTTCTTTTACTGTCTTGTTAACATTTTCTGCTAGCTTAGGTTTGTTGCAGATAGTACCTACATTACTGCCCAAAGAACCTTCTGCAGGACATTGAAAGCCTGTAAGTTCTTAGGTTCAGTGTTGTAACAAGAGCATGAAAGTGAACATTGCCTGTACAGCTTAGGGATGTCATAAGACGGTGTAAATGCATCTGTGCTGCTGGCCTCCCAAACCAGGAGGCAAAGAACAGCCACTTAATTCCCAGCTCCTCCAAGAACACCTCCTCTCCCCACTTTCTTTGGGGTCAGGCTGTAAGGGGGAATGAGTAACAGCTCTGAATTTCTTGAGAGAGGTGGAAGAGGAAATGCCACTGATCAGCTGAAGTTATGAAATTACCTTGAACATTTTGGGGTGCCAGCTGTCACAAATAAATGTAGCTTTTATGGCCCAGATGCAAACCAAGAAATGAGCCCTCCAATTTATATCCAGAAAACTCCAAGTTGGAAGGTACAGGGTTTATTGAAGATTTTTGTAAAAGAAGGAAAAAACAGTGACTTAAAACACTTTTTTTCTCCTTTTTGGCCCTACTGCCCTCACCCTGACCCTAACTAACAGCCTGACACTGACCCTAACTAATGACCTGACGGCTTCAACACTTTTTAAAGGAAACATTTTTAAAGTACACAGTATTGCTGTCTCACATGCAATTATATAGCTAAGGGACATTTGCACAGAGGAAAAAGGAAAGGTTCTCCCCTCCAAGAAACTCTTTATTGGATTCAATAGGTTAGTAAGAAGTATCCCTTATACATATTTGTATGTCAAGGTTTTATAGTAACATAGAGATATTAATAAAAAACAGCATGTTTGATCATTACTCCAGATAGGTCATCTGCAGCTCGGGTTGTAGAATCACAGGTGCAAAATAGCAAGAGAAACTTCCTTGAAAAATAGTAGTTTATGCTTTAGAAAGAGTCTCCATTCTGAATTACTGAGTCATGTACAGATCTAGAAAAACCAGCAAAAGCCATTATGTAAAGAAGCAAAGATATGGGACTTCCCTGGTGACACAGTGGTTAAGAATCTGCCTGCCAATGCAGGGGACACGGGTTAGATCCCTGGTCCAGGAAGATCCCACATGCCATGGAGCAACTAAGCCCGTGCGCCACAACTACTGAGCCTGCGTACCACAACTACTGAAGCCCACGCGCCTAGAGCCTGTGCTCCGCAACTAGAGAAGCCACTGCAGTGAGAAGCCCACACACGGCAACGAAGAGTAGCCCCCGCATGCAGCAACGAAGACCAAACGCAGACAAAAAAAATAAAAACAAAAGAAGCAAAGAGAATTCAGCCTTAATTGACTCAGATAACACTGAGGAACTCCCTTCTCCGGGTTAAACGGAATGTGGTCCTTTTTCACATGTGGAGGAGTCAAAAACCACTCTTCAGTTACATTAACCCACAGATCTCTGCACATTTTCCAAGCCAGAATGGACTAGATTTTCAAATGAGAATCTTTTCCAAGTCTGAATGCTTTTTAAATTGTTTTCTTTTAGAAAATCACACCAAAAATTACCCAAAAAATTTATTTAAGGTAATCCTTCAATTCAGTTACTTGTTGCAGCATTCAGAACGGAACTGAAACTGAATAATGCTTGAATATTTTAACAGCAGAAAGCCCAGGCTGAAATATGGCAGATTTAAGCAATGAGGCAGAACGGGGTGTGTGTCGTGCAGACCAATTACTCCCAACTCTCTTGAGAAGCACAAGTAAAGGAAAAGCCTTTCAGCCACCCAATGTGTAATGATATCTCAGCAAGACAGATGCTGAGCCATAGAATAGCACTGAGCTGAGATGATTTATATTTTTTAAAGCTCAAGGTTTGAAATTTTTTCCTTTGATTCTAATTTCCTTTTTGCAAATTTTTTTTTTTAAACCATGTGAGTCAGTTGCAAAGCTATCATCTGATCTATATGCTACAGCCAGACTTCACGCTCAGTTGAAGCCTCCTCCTTCCTTCGGACTGTTCTTACATTAGGTTTTTCAGTAAAGAGAATAAAATCTTGGGATTCTCTGTGCTACTTTTCTTCCATTCAAGAATCATAACCTTTGAAATAATTTTTAAGTGGAAATTTACGATTACAATTACTATATGTTAGTAGGTCAGCTTTTGTGATACAGTATAATGATCTTAAATTATTATCCAGTATATCCAATATAATCCATGTTATTCCCTCACTTGCATCAAAGTAAATT
This sequence comes from Delphinapterus leucas, assembly GCF_059928025.1. Classification (NCBI taxonomy): domain Eukaryota; kingdom Metazoa; phylum Chordata; class Mammalia; order Artiodactyla; family Monodontidae; genus Delphinapterus; species Delphinapterus leucas. The sequence goes on from NC_143146.1 coordinate 10,238,979, forward strand.
TAATCTTGGAAAATCTGTGCTTACATGCAGAAGGGGAAAGAATTTGGATAAAAGCTAGAATACCATTTTATCACATATTAAAGAAACTTTATAGTGGCTTCAAAATACCATGAAGTACTTCCGTTTATCCTGGCTTCCTGATCCCCTTCCACCGCTCAGCCCCTCGACACACACACACTCTCTAATCCCATCTTGCGCTTTCTTCTTTTCTTCTCTTTTTGTAGCTCAGTCGTGATCATGGGCTGGGGAAGAAGCAATGGTGAAGGTTATGGAGGTTAATAGCAGTGAAGTAAGAATTAAATGATTGTGCTCAAATGCATCATCTGCCCTTAAAAAAAGAAGAAAACTTTTTACTAAACTATAATATACTTATAGAAAGAGGCATTTTGCTGAATTTTTACAAACTGAACCCCCCCCCCAGTGCCCAGCTCAAGAAATATTGCCTGTACCATAGAAGCCCCTCCCCGTACACCTGTCCAGTCATCATGCTTCCCCCTCACCCCAGGGTAAACGCTCTCCTGGGACCAAGCAGATAGACTAGTGCTGCCTGTGTTTTAACTTGATATAAATGGAATCATTCAGTCCGTACTCTTTTGTTTTGTCTGGCTTCCTTTACTCACTGTTCTATTGGGAAATTCACCCAAGTTTTGTGCTTGGATGTTGTTCGTTGACTCAGATGTTTCAATGGACCACAATTTGCTCTTCCAGTCAGGGGCTGACGGGCACTTGAAGAGTTTAAGTTTGGGACTCTTACAGGTGGCACTGCTGTGGGCTTGGGAGGGTGTAGTTGTGCTGGGCGTGCACACATGTCCAGGAGGTATACACCCAGGAGAGGATTTGCCCGGCCGATGAGTGTGTGTATGTTCATCCCTCATTGATGCTGCTTATCTGGGAACAACCGGAAGAGCACTGGTGTTCGGAAAGAGGCCCCTTCCCTCGGCTAGAAGATGCGCGTCAGTGCCTCAGCAGTGAAAGTGGACGTATCTGCCATTCCAGCAGCCGCTCACCTTTCTCTATTTTAATTACCCCATTTGACACATTTACGGGGCAGCAATGCCTGATAGTCAAGAGGATGGCTTGCAGGATCCTGAAGAACCTTCTGAGCCATCGAAAGAGCTTCTCACCTGCTCTTTGCAGTTTTAAGGTGCAATGATCAACTCATGCTGAGTTCAGATCCATTTAGTCACAAACAGTTATTATATTTCTACTCTCTAAAAGGTGCGATAAAAGTAAATTAAAAGTGGAATCTTGCCCTTAAGGAGCTTACAAGCTTTGGGGAGTATAACTCTAATACAAGTTAGAAGGAGATGAGTTCCATTTTAAAAACATATAGGCATGGGGATTATTTTTTAATACTGGTAACCTACACCTGTTAAACATTATGTTCTAGGATAGTTGATTAAATGTTACAAAATATTACGTGTAAACTTATTCTAAACATTCATCTGTTCATCAGTGGCAGACATACGTTCAGGTTAAATGTCACAGAGTATAATTTTATTCTATTCTGTGAATCTAGGGACACCGATATTTCACACCAACAAATTTATTCAACTGGGAAAGATATTTTCTGCTTGTCTCTCCATCCTTTAGAATATACCTAAAATCCTTTCTTTTATTTCCCAGTTATCTGCTGGAGAGTTTAGTTCTGCCATGTGATCTGTCTAATTACTTATTCCACAAATATTTGTTTAACTTACTTTGTGTCAAATATTGTGACAGGCCCTGGATACGGAATAGTGAAAAATTCCCACACGATCCCTGTGCTCCAAGAGTTTACAGTCTCAGGAAGAACAGATATAGAGTTTCAGGTCATACACTGTAAGTTCAAATAATGCTCTATGTAGTGGGTTTCATAGTGTCCCCCGAAAATCGATGTCTACCAGAAACCTCAGAATGGGACCTTATTTGGAAATTAGATTTTCGCAAATGTCATCAGTTAAGATCATATTGCTTTGGGGCAAGCCCTAATTTCAATGATTGGTGTCTTTGTAAGAGAAAGGAGAGGGAGATTCACATAGACAGAAACACACAGGGAAGAGGGCTAAGCAATGACAGAGACCAAGGAACAGCAAAGACTGCTGAGAAGCTGGGAAGAGTGAAGGAAGGATTTTTTCCCTAGCGCTTTCAGAGAGAACATGGCGTTGCTGGTATCCTGATTTAGCACTTCTGGCCTCTAGAACACCAAGAGAATCAATTTTTGTGTTTTAAGCTACTGATCTTATAATGATTTGTTAACAGCAGTCCTAGGAACCTAGTACAGTGAGTGTTAGATTGAACCATAAGAAATTGCCCATTTTGACTGCTTTGACCTAACATGGTGACTTCATTTGGTTCAACCCAATATGCTGTGAGCTTGTGAGAGGAAGACCTTGTTGATGAGAGGAAGCTTCTCGGAGGGATTTCTAGTGGAACTGAAATCAGAAAAGCAAGTGGAAGTTCATGAAGAACAAGAGAGAAAGGGGAGGAGAGGAGCTCCCAGCAGAGGGACCAGGGCAACAAAGGCTTTGGGGCAGAGGCCTGGACACTTGCGAAGAGCTGAAAGACGCGGGCATGACTGGAACATGGTGTGGGCACAGGGCCAGGTGAGGCTGGACAGATAGGGACAGGTAGGAACAGGTAACACAGAATTGGGTGTTAAAACCTAAAGGTTGATGGTTTTGTTCAGGAGCAGTGGACCCCCACTGAAGGGTTTAAGCCAAAAAGTGAGAAGATTACTCTGACCCAGATGCGGGATAGATTTGAAGGAGCCAAACCAGATGACGAGACCGTGGGAGGGAGGGCATGAGCCAGGGGATGTCTCTGACCAGGGAAGCATGGTGGGGATCCAGAGAATGGGCCACCTGAGCAGTTTTTAGGAAAGAACTCCGTGTTTTTGTTTTGATGGCATTGTCCTGATCAATACACCATCTGCCCTTGTGTCTCTTTGAAGACATTTAATTCTCATAAAATATACATATCAGTCCCGGCAGGCCTACAGCCCCAGTGTTGACTCATATAATCATGTGTAGCAATTCCACTGCCCAAGAAGTCTCTGGAAGGAGAAGCGGCACCTCCTCCTCCTTTTTTTTTCTAATTTCTCTCTTTGCTGCTCACCTTGTGTTCACATCACTTTGTTTATATCTCAGCTAGAATAGCTATTACATTTTATTGTCATTATCTGTTTATATAACTATCCATGATGGTGTGGGTTCCGTGGGGGCGAATACTGTGCCTCAGTTGTTTTTATATCCCCAGAACCTAGCACAGAACCTGCTCAGTCCTGGCCTGTGGGATTTGATTTATAAGTGACTGCATTGGTGTATCAATAAATGAGTCAGCAGACGCCATGTATTAAATACTTCGTTTATGCTCTGTCTTCTCAGCCTGTCTTTGGCCCTTTATAATTGCCTTTCTCTTTGGTCTGACAACATATTAACTGCTTTTTTTCCCCCTGTGTGCTCTCCTTACCACTACAAATATTTTTCTACTAGTTGTGGCAATAAACTTTTGGAAAAGAAGTCTCTTCCTCATGAATCTCTTTATATGTGGAGCCATTTTTCTAATTGCCTGCATCTCCTGGAAATGCTCACAGTTTTTGTTCTATGCCTTTGGGAGCTAATTCTTTAGCACTGTTGTCATCGTAACCATCAAATTATTGAGAATGCGCCGTGGTCAGTGTTCCTCTCAGGGGGAGAGGGGAGGAAGGTGGTGAACAATGGTGGCCCCTTCCCTAAATGAGATACCACCAAAGACAGAAAGTCAAAGATGACTCACAAAGCTATATAAGATATACAAATGGCTAAGGTAAATGTTCATATTATATAAAACCAAAATGGAAGAACAGTTTCTGTAGTGGAGTAAGAAAAAAAGGCAAGTTTCCTGAACTAGGAATCAGGACGTAGAATCTCACTGTGGGCTCACAACCAGTTGGACAACTGAGCCATATATTGTATTGAACTTGGGATGTTCCCCCAAAATGCTTGTGTTCTCTCTGGCCATTTTGAATATCCCCACATGGTAGGAGGGAAGAGCTGCCACCTCTCTTCTCATTATAAAAACTTCCTTGGCCTCTCATGCTCACCTTTCCACAAATCCGGGACAGATTGTCATTATAAAGTAAAAGCATAAGAAATAGAGACACAGATGTAGAGAACAAATGTATGGATACCGGGCGGGAGGGAAGAGGGGGGATGAATTGGGAGATTGGGGTTGACATGTATACACTACAATGTATAAAATAGATAACTAATGAGAACAGACTGTATAGCACAGGGAACTCTACTCAATGCTCTATGTTGATCTAAATGGGAAGGAAATCCGAAAAAGAGGAGATATATGTTTACGTATAACTGATTCACTTTGCTGTACAGCAGAAACTAACACAGTGTTGTAAAACAGCTATACTCCAATAAAAATTAATTTAACAAAATAAAGTAAGAGCATCTACCCCCTGGTCATGATATTTAGGGGATATTTTGTCATACTGTAATAGAAATGCGTTGACCAGTCCCAAGAATAATAAATATTTAAAGTTTTGTTTTTAACTAAAATAACATTGGTTATTTTAATATTTTAAAATATTTTAAAATATTATTTTAATAAAATAAGCTAATGTACTTTATGCCTCAAGTAAGTCTTTAAAGATATATATCATCTCTATAAATTGCAGCTTTCTGATAACTAACGAGGTAATCATGGAACTAATGCTATGGAAATATCTTTAATGTTTTCTCATAATATATGCTAATATATGTTAATTTTAAGTAATTTGAGCAAACCAGAGAAAACTAATTTCATAATTCTGCTTCTTTACCCCTAGAAATAACCACTATTACCAGTTGGAATATATCCTTCCAGATTTGTTATATATAAATGATGAGGTCTCATAATATGTACTCTTTTATATTATCTACTTTTTAAGGACACATATACACACACACAGATTATAAGATTTATAAGATTTAAGATTTATAGATCTGTGTCATCCATTATAAGAGCTTCATAGAGTCTTTTTGCATGAATGTACCATAATTTATTTTGCCCGTCCTTACTGGGGATAAGTGTTTAGTTTATTAGTTTATTTCTAATTTTTTTAATATTATTGACAGAGTAGCATTGAACTGCCATGTACTTTTTTTTTTTTAAGATTTTTTTTATGTGGACCATTTTTAAAGTCTTTATTGAATTTGTTACAATATTGCTTTTGTTTTATGTTTTGGTTTTTTGGCCAGGAGACATGTGGGATCTTAGCTCCCTGACCAAGGATCGAACCCATACCGCCTGCTTTGGAAGGCAAAGTCTTAACCACTGGACTGCCAGTGAAGTCCCTGCCATGTATTTATGTCTTTGCCCGTTTGCTCAAATATTTCCTTAATATAAAGTCTCAAAAATGATATTGCTGGATCAAAGTAGACACATCTTTAACATTTTAAAACATAGTATCACATTGCCTTCTGAAAAAGTTGTACCATTTTATATTAACAAAAATTCCCATTTCCCCATAACCTCACATTTTTAACTTTTGATAGTCTGATATGCAAAAGTAATAATTTTATTTGTGTGTTTATAGTACCTATAAGTATTTGTGTTTGAGCATCTTTTCATTAATTTTGAAGCAGTTGTATAATTTTGTGAATTTGTCTTTTCCAAAATTAGTTTGTAAACACTTTTTATAAATCAAGAAATATATATCCAACATTTTTCAAAAAAAAAAAAAAGCATATACCCCATAGGGGGTAAGAAGCTGGTACCTTTTGAAACGTGCTTCCATAACCCCACAAAGAAAGACTGCCTGAACTAAAGTACTCTTTGACCTCTTAGCTCAGCATTTGTGATGTAAAGCCTCAGCTTCTGTGAAACCTAAACTGTAAAAATATAAAAACAAACTTATAGAAATAAATAAACAAACAAATAAATAATAAAACCATTTGCTTGTCAATTCCCAGATATTTCATGGCACGTAATTGCATAATTCCCAAGCATCTTTACAACTACATAGAGAACTTTTTCTTTATGTACCACATGTGTTGTTTCTCTTTGAGCTATTCTTTCATGAATCTGCTAGGCTAAATGATCAATTTCTTTGACATTTTCCCCCTTTCAAATATCACCACTTAGGATTTTCATTTCTTTTTTCATTCTTTTGATTTCTAATTCTAACACATATATTTATAAAACACTTTGGTGTTTAAATATGTTAGTGATAATAAGTCAGTCAATGATAAAAAAAATTATGTTTCGTATGGAAAGGGGATTATGTTTGGGAATAAAATAACATACATTTTTCTTCTAATTTTTTTTTTCTGGTTTAGTTTTTTGTTTAGTTTTCTTTTTGTTTTCCCTGTGCTCAGACTTTGAACACTCAGAGTAAGGCAGGAGACCAAGATATACTTGGTAGGGCTTTACTGCCATCTACTGTTTCTTCATGTAATAACTCATTGTTCCTTTGATTCAAAAATTCTGATAGACTGTGACTTATATTACTAAAGATTCCCCCCTTCTTTCTATTCTTTTCTTTAGTTAAAGCAAAGTGAAGCAAACGCAGACACCAAAGAAAAGCTCCCTTTGCGACTTCGAATCTTTGAAAAATTTCCAAACAGACCGCAAATGGTGAAAATCTCAAAGCTTCCTTCAGATTTTACAGTTCCTAAAATCAGGTATTAAAGTATTTCTTTAATTGTATATCTCAAATACACTGTAAAACATTCATCTTAAATCTGATTCAGCCCTTTCAAACTCATGTGGATGTGGTGTCTTTCTATTTTTAAGTTATTATCCATACTGCTACTCTGTCTTCCTCTGTTTTAAAACCGTTGACCCCTTTAAGCAATACATCCAGAGCAGAGTCAAGTGTGTTAGCCTGGGCAAGAAGGCTGCTGACCGCTGCTTCGCCCTGAGATGGCCCCTTGGGGATTTGACTTCACAGGTAACTGGCACAGGTGGTCCAGCTTACAAAGATGCACGTAGACATTGGCCTCCGACCCTCAACCATGTAAGGATAAAAGGAAATGGAGAAACTGCCACTGGCCAGGTGTCCAGACTGCTGTGACAGCGTTTGTTTAGAATGCCATGTCTGGGTGCAATATAATTTGTCTTCCATTTTTTAAAAGAAGAACCATGGCATTTTGCACTCATACTAATATGATTTTCTACCACTTTGCCCTCAAGTTAAACAATTGCATTGAAGATGCTTCAAAATGCTTATTTTTAATAATTAAAGGAAATTCTTCCAGTTATAGCTCAAAAATTACAAGTAGAACCAGAATAATATCAAAAATGACATTTTTTATGTAACTAGTTTTAAAACAGTTCTATGGGGAGGTTATAAAAGCATGAGACTGGATGTGGTGCCATAATATTTAAAATTCAAATCAAAATATATTTGCAATTCTGATTAAAAAAATTTTTTTAATGTGAAAAATATGACATATATAAAAGAGCCGTAAATTAGATTCAAGATTAGTGATTATTGAAAAGATGTTATCTGAATTCTCCCCATGCTTTAAAGATCAGATGAAGTAAGTTTCTTTTGAGTTATTTTGAGTCTTTAAATGTAAAATTATCTCTAAAAAGATTCTTATGATAAATGAAAGTTCAGAGAGATGAACTAATTCCTCCAAGTCTTAGAGGGGAAAAAAAGTTTCTTATTACCACAATAGGAGTCAAAAGATACCATTAATTACTGAATATTGTTGCTTAAAAGTAATTTCAGGGACGTGAGTTTTTTAAAACAGGAATAACTGAAGATTCAGGAATTTTTCTCTGAATTCACCATTTTGCAAATTACATGTGTAGTTAAATCTAAACACCTCTTGGTGTGACATGTCCTATTTTCTGTGAACTTTTGTCACTGTTTTATCTTAGCTCGGGCAAATGCATCATTGCAAAATGCCATCCCTTGCTCCATTTCATTAATAATGCTTGACATAATGTGTACTTCTTTTGCAAAGGGAAAGTTTCATGAAGCAGTTTATTGATCGCCAGCAACAGGACACCTGCTGCCTCTTACGAAGCCTTCCATCTACCTCTTCCTCATCCTGTGATCACTCCAAACGGTCTGCGATTGAGGACAAGTACATTGACCAAAAAGTAAGAATCACTGTCTCAAATAACCAGATTTTTCTTCAGCCTGTGTGTTAGAGAAAAGAACCACGTAACTGGGTGGGGCCTGAAATCTAATGTCTCAGGAGAATAATGAAAAAAATAATTTTAGTGGTTGGAGAAATTACTAAACCTAACATTTGTAAATTTGTACATTTAAAATTTGCATTTCTACAGGTTAGCTTTTGAGCCCTGCCATGTGGCAGCCGGGTGACTTCCAATAGATCAAAAGCCTCCCCAAACCTGCATTTTCTCAAGTGCAGAAGGAAGGGCTCTGAGCTCTCAAGTTCAGCCCAGGTTTAATGGTGGCCTGTACATTACTTTCTGCAGGAGACCTTACTTATTCCAGTTATTATGCAAGGGAGACTAACCAGAGCCAAATTTCTCTAAAATTAGTCCAAATAACTGTCATTTATTGAGTTTACTAAGGTCTGTGGCAGGAATTATCTCTAGGCACATTATCTTATTCATGTTCTGATTTACCTATGTCTTTACCATTTGAAAAGTAGATAGGGAATTTTTTTTTCCCAGATTCTACAGTTAGAAAATGAAAGATCAATAGCAGAGTTTGTGAAAGAGATTACATATTAGAGTTTGTTTGCAAAAGCATCTAATTCACTTGCGAGTATTTCTCTTTGAAAGTCCTAGTTTCTATTTTAATCCTTTAAATTGTTGCCACCTTTTTTCTATGGCTTATCATCAAATACATATTTCTCTATTATCATGTGAAAATAAAATAGCAGCTCCTTCATGCTCCAAGATTCTGCTTCTCCCCATTCTCCAAAGATTACCCTTGCAAAGGACCTTACTTATTCCTCTCCTCCTCCTTTTCTCCCATCTCCTCCCCAAATGAAATGAACTTCTGCCCTTTATCTCTCCCCGATTCCTTGTTTCTCTGCTGTAGTTGAGTGATTTTCTTCTCAATTATGATGATAATGATTTCCTTTGTAGTGTGTCTCTTCTCACTCAAGAATTTTCATTTATTTCTTTTCTTTCTGTTATCTACAGATGTTATTCCTCTGTTTTAGAGATTCCAAGATTGTAGATGACAAGTCTGATGCCAATGTCATTTTTTTTTTCCATGTGAAAGTAATTCGGTTTTTCTTTGGTAGTTGGTTGGTTTTCTGGTTTCTCTTGGGAAGCTTGTAAGACTTTTTACATCTCCTTGGAGTGCAAAAACTTTACCAGGATATACTTTGTATGTCTTTTATCATCAGAACTGCCCAAACTGGGGAGTCTTTTCAGTTTGTCAACTAAGAATATAAGAAATTTTCATTTATTATTTGTTCAATTATTACTTTTCCATCTGCTCCTTTTTTCCCCCTACTTTTCTCTTATGATTGTTATCTTTTTCTTCTGTGTTTTGAAGTATTTGTTCTGCTTAATCTTTCAGGCCACTAATTTGATTTCAACTGAGATCATCCTTTGCTTTTAAAGTTTGAGTGAAAAAATCATGAAATGTGTGTGGAGAGGGGCACACACATGCAATACTGTTACCTCTCCTTAAAGACTTTCAGAAGACTGTACTCTTCTAAAAGAATTGTCACTAAACTTGTCATGTCCCTTCCCCATAGTTATGTTTGTGCAATACTGTGCACAAGGCATAGAAGCAAAAAGTTTCTATGTTAGTGGATAAGCAAGTGGGAGGATAATGGCCTGGTTTCAGACAATCATTCTGAAATTGCATTTTACACATGAGAACACAGATGGCTTATTTTCTAAATTTATTTCAAAGGCAGAACTTTAAGCCAGAGGGTGTGCAGTGAAGCCCCAGTCTGGGCTCAGGTTGTACCCAGCCCTCTCCAGGAAGAGTGCCAAGAGTCGATATCATGGATGCCCAACATGGCAAATCCACAACTTGCTTTTTTAAATCCCGAGTAACGATATCCCACTGGAAATACAAAATTAAAATCTTAGTCTGTGAAATTTAATTTTCTCTCTAAAAGGGAAAAGATGATGTCTCTTACATTTCCTGAACAGAATATTTTGAAATTGGTGAGAAATAATAAATAAAAAGGTTCTTAGCAGGTGAGTGGGATGGGGGGTGTGTCTAAGGGGACTTTTCATCCTTCTATGTTTGTGGCTTCTTTTTATATTCTCATTTAACAGTTATTTTTAACTAACTGAAAGTAAGATAACAATTATAGCTTTATTCTGTAATCTTACACTTGTCTCTCTCATAATTCCCTAAAATATAATGAACTAGCAAAGACATTGATCCTGGGGGCGGGATCCAAGTCCCTCAGCTCTAAAGAGACTAGAACTTCTTGGAGACTGCGGGCCGTCCCCCATCTATAAAGTCAGTTGATTCAAACACACAATACATGGTCTTATACAAGGACGGTGATCGGCCATCGTTAAGTTGCCCTTCATCCCCTGTCAGGCTCATTGGCCATATGTAGATAAACTACAGTTAGAACAATATTGTTTATCTTTTTATAGCCTTCAGCATCTGGAAAGGGGCACATAGGGAACATAGTTTCTCTTCATCTCAGCAGTAGCTACCCTGTTGGGGCAGCAGCAAAAAAGAGTTACCATGCTGCCACCCATTCTTAAAGCTTTGACTTTCCTCAGGCTGCTAGGAAAGTAGACTTAACAGTTCCTTTCACCATCCCATTTCCAGCTTGAGTTCTTGGCGTTCTTTTTTTTTTTTTTTACGGTATGTGGGCCTCTCACTGTTGTGGCCTCTCCCGTTGCGGAGCACAGGCTCCGGACGCGCAGGCTCAGCGGCCATGGCTCACGGGCCCAGCCGCTCCGCGGCATGTGGGATCTTCCCGGACCGGGGCACGAACCCGCGTCCCCTGCATCGGCAGGCGGGCTCTCAACCACTGCACCACCAGGGAAGCCCCTTGGCGTTCTTTATAAATACTAATGATCTGTCATCCTTGAGGGCTTTGGGCCAGGGAAACCCAAAACAGAGAATTCCACTCAATGAATTTCAGTGGTAAGGATTTAAGGGAAGTAGGAATCGAGGAGAAAGCAGTCTGGTATCTGTATTTTTAAATATGGCAAGCCTTTTTCATTTTTCTTAAGAAACCCCAAAGCCACTTAAAAGCAAAAATACACAAACACACGAGAAAAATCCTGAACAGAGACCACACCACCGTTAGCTCCCCTGATAAAGTATTTTTCGGGAAGCACTTGCAAATTTCTATTACATCCCAGTTGCCTTTGGAAATACGAGTCATTATCAAGTGGACAGCAAGGTCCTTCACTCTGCGTGAAGAAACTCTCCTGGCCCCCTGCAAACAGAGGCTGTTTTCCCCAAAGAGTAGTAAGAAATCAAAAGAAAAAGAGAGGCTGGCTTTTGGTGATTCTCATAGTATGAACAAAGAAGCAATAAAATAAAAGTTTTCTCTTAACGACTACCTGTCAGGAAGAAACTTCTGACACCCTCTATACTCGAGGGACTCACTTTTCTCTTGCCAAGGAAAACACTGAGTCCCCAGGAACCTGGACATCACAAGTTAAGGGGAAAACCTGACAACAAAAGCCAGGAGGGGTGGAGGTGGAGTTGTTTGATTAAGCAACGTGGAAACACAAAAGCACATGTTAGGCAAGATTTTCTCAAGTAATTACCCTGGCTTTGAACAACTGTAAAGAATTCCCATGGCAACCTCACTTTGCAAAGACCATGTTTTTAAAAATAGCCCTGTCTGATTACCTTTATCACATAGTTTAAAATACCTGTCCTTCTCTGTAAGCAATGAGCAAACAAAACTGTAACATCTTTAAAGCATTGTGTGGTTTGCTCAGATCCTAAAGGAAAAAGACAGCAAACAGTGGTCCCTCTTTTCCCTTGAGGTGTCCTTCCAAACCCCACAGAAAAGGCATTCCCAAGTGCCAGTTCCCACATCTCTTTCCCTTTCCACTCCCCTACACCCCCGTGGGCATCTTCAAGGGGTCCCCTTTCCTCCTGATTAAAGGATAAACCTGCAGATCTTCAGAGGAGTCTTACTAGTTTCCAAGCAGAAGGGAATCAGGCAGTGGTTTTCTACTCATTTTTTCCCTCTGTATTATTGGAATTAAACCCTCAATTCCTTGAGTGCTTGCATAAACTGAGATGTGAACTTGGCTTTCCAGTAACCCTGTTAATAAAAGCAGCTCACTCTGTCCTCAAGTGAATCATCTCATCAACGTCAAGGTTTCCACTGTGGTTGGATCTAAGGACTCTCTCTGTCTCTGACGGACCTCCCTGGTCTTTCTGCCCTGCTCTCTTGGCTGGGGAGCCACTTCTGGGGTCAGAATCTGCCGTGTCTGGGGAACATGAGGGCCCATCACAGAGTCACATCAGCATGAGACAGATGGAGAGATGAGGGCTGTCCCAGTCACCCCCTTGTATCCCTGCACTTCTCAGAACCGTAATCAGAACCCATATGATAAAGAACAGTAAGGATTTATTTCTCCAACAATAGAGCAATGTCTGCTCTCTCTCTTACCTGTCTCTTTTCTGCTAAACACATAGAAAGTTCCATAGTAAGCCTTCATAATTAATAGCTAACACGTGTACAAAATGAGGAGGAAAACAAAAAGTAATTACTGTGTTTTGTTTACTCTTTACATTTCCATAAGTCTTCACCAGTCACTCAGTCATTCAACAAACGTTTGTGGAACACCTGTTATTCATCTGGCATTCTTCTGGGCTATGGGAATTCAACAATGAGTGAGATGTGAACTATGCCCTTTAGAATCTTTTAGTCTAATGGGGAGAAACACGTGTGCATGGATGAAAGTAAAAACTATTACAGGAGCATGAGACAGAACCCCCTAAGTCCTTCCTGCAGGAGAAGGAAGACTGAGCCATAGAGGACAAATTGCTCCAAGCAGGGAGGGAAGCATGTGGAAAATATGGACAGCATGATCTCCTTAATGTAACTGATTGTGAGAAGCAGAATAGAATAGTCATTAAGACCAGTAATACTGATTACATGATGTAGGTTCCAATCCTCATTTATAAACAGAGATAATTCTTATTTTTAAGGTTTGTTGTGAGAATTAAATAATATATGTTAAATGCTTAGCATCGCACCTGGCATAGCATATGATATGTGCCTATCAAACCAGATAAGAAAAGTTACTTTAGGAACTTACCTGACTGTCCAGTGGTTACGACTCAATGCTTTCACTGCCTGGGCCCGGGGTCAATCGCTGGTTTGGAAACGAAGATCCTGCAAGCTACACGGCACAGCCAATAAAAAAAAGGAAAAAAAAAGTTACTTTAATTAAACCATGCCATGAAGTCAGATTCAGCAAATAGACATATTCATCAATCAAGAAAAATTACTTTTACTTAAATTAGCCTTCAGATGTGACAGTCTAGTTGAGCACAATATGTTAGTTACTGATTTATTTTCCTTACTGTCCATGAGCCTGATTTTTTTTTAGTCTGATTTTTGATGATATTTCAGTTGCAACCCCCGTGCCTACCTAGTGTCTTAGCCTCAAGAAGTAAATTAGGGCTTCCCTGGTGGCGCAGTGGTTGAGTCCGCCTGCCGATGCAGGGGACACGGGTTCATGCCCCGGTCCGGGAAGATCCCACATGCCGCGGAGCGGCTGGGCCCGTGAGCCATGGCCGCTGGGCCTGCGCGTCCGGAGCCTGTGCTCCGCAACGGGAGAGGCCACAACAGTGAGAGGCCCGCGTACCGCAAAAAAAAAAAAAAAAAAAGTAAAGAAGTAAATTAAATTGTTCTGGAAAGGTTTACTGTTCACAAAACCTTGTTGATTGCCGTACAGCATTTTATAATTTTCTGCGTAATCATAGAGTATTTGATGGTTTGTTCCAGTAACTCCACATGTAGCAAGTTGCTCAGCTTGATCTGTAATTTCCAGGATGAACGTTAACTCACTTTAAAAAAAAGAGAATAGCCTGTTTTCATCTTTTGGGCTTTTACTCTTCTGAAAGAAATTTCTAAAATAATAGCTTAGCATCTCTGCAGTGCCATTCAAGACATGTCTCTAGGAGAAGAGTGGCAGATTACATGTTACTACCACTAACCAGAAGCTGTATTGCAAAGATACAAAGTAGTGTGGTCCCAGGGAGGGAAGAAGTGTGTCCATCAAACCCAGTATGAAAACCCTACCACTTCTCTCTTTAGTATACAAATGCTTTAGTAGATAATTGATTGCCCACTTATTCACAGTAATAATGGAGATGCATCATTTAAATGACAACTTTTTTTTCATTTTTATTGATCTTTGCAGTACGTTTGTGAGCTCAAATTAAAATATGGCTGCATTTATGTGCACAGTCTTCATTTGACAATCATTTCTAGAGGACTTTTATATGCAGTGTGCTGGGTTATGGGTTAAAAACACATTTTGCTGCTTTCAACTAACACGAGAATAGGAATTCCCTATCAATGATTGTTTTTTCAGAATATTTAATTCTGTGATCATTTTTAGTTTGGAATTATATGTAATTTGTTTGCATTCCTTAGATGCACATTTATTGGGAGTCAAAAGTAAATCAGTCTAGGATTAAGCATCTTTTATACATAATATAGAAGGCTTTTGATCAAGTGTTTTTGGTACAGTCTCCAAAACAGGTCTGGGAGAGCTGAGATTGCAGCTAAACCTATCTTTGAAATTACATTTTGCTCTACTTTTTAAACATGCTTCCCCTTTGAGTATAGTCGTACTTATAAATTGTATTTTCCATTAAGTCTCAATGTGTTATAGTTGATGCTTCTGCTGACATTCTTGTTCTTTGGATCTGAAGTTCAAATACAGTTGAATTGTAATTGGAGACCAGTAGCTGCTCCTTGTACTATCAGAGTGCCATGGATTTTAAATTCACAAACAACTGCTTGGTTAAAAGCATCTGGCATTTTCTCCCAGAATCATAAATCCACTCATCTTTTTTTAATCTCTGCAGATTTTCAGTCTTTGTCTTTCTGTTTATATGAACTATAACCACGAAGTCATTTTGTTTTTTACTTATATAATCTAAATCTCCCTAGCATGTATTATATTTTATTACCAGTTAGCACTATATATAAACATATCTAATTTTTTTCTATAATTGAAGATAATGTTTTCCCCTCATGCTTTGCCTCATCAGTTATTATCCTTGTTTAGCTGAGATATAAGTTGTTGGAGATTTGACCAAATCTGCAGTGACAAGCATTAGTGACTAAAGCACAGTCATAAAATTCAAGTGCCAAAAAGCCAAGCCAATGAAGTTTCCAATCATTTAGTTTCTAGTTTTACAAGACTGTCCTATATCTCAAGTTAATAGAGGCATTTCAAAATAAGCAGTCCTCCTTTGTAAGTTTTACCCGCTTCACATCTGTTATTTTAAGGATTCACTTCATAAGAAAAAAAAAAAGGTAGAACACAGAGCTATCTTTTAATATTAAGAAATTTATTCATTCTTTCAATATATTTCAGAATTGAACTATGCACAGTGCTAGACTGGAGGAAAATGTAGTGGACAAGGAATACACCATCCTTATCATATGGAGTTTATGATCTAGTGGAATTCACAGAAAGACAAAAAGATGTTTCACACACAGAGCAGGGACTGACATGTATGGGGTGCCCTGGACCCCAAAGGAAGAGTAAAGATTTGGGAGGTTTGTGTGTATGTGTGCACATGTCTGCATATGTGCTTGTACACGTACATCTTTATATATATTTTTAACTTTCCTGCCTGGTATTTTCTCAGGATTCAGAATTTATGATGTTGAAATAACTTAAGATTAGAAATCTTGACCCATCATCTAAAACTCCCTTTTTACAAAAGTCACATTCTAAGACATATTTCAAACCTTCCTAACACACCTTCCTAATACAATGGTATTCACCTTTATATACATTGTAATAGGATTATTTTAATCTTGCTGCCACCAACACTAATCACGTTTTTAAATTTCTTTCTTTCTAAGCATAATGTCAATTCTGCAAAAAGTTTATTTTATGGAAACATCTTGCCATGCACAGGATCTGTCGTATGCACTTTGGGATTAATTTTCAGTTCACAGGTGCATGAAAAATTCAAATACAGATAAATGAGGTACCACCTTCAACGTGTGTAATTTTAAGTAATTGCTCAGTTCCAATTACTGTTTTATGTGGGAGACTTATTCAGTAAAGTGGCTCGTTATAATAATTACACTATACCTTTCCAGCAGAAATGACATTCATCAAGCCTTGTTCACTGGACCATGATTTGGGGCTTAATGGTCATATGTTTTTATAAATTCTCTCCCACTTAATATCAATCTATTAATATTTTTAAAGTGAGAAAAGAAAAATAAGGCCTCTCAAACTTTTTCCCACTTAGCAACAGAAATGTACTGTTAACAACTCCAAATCAGAAAAGTTAGTTGAATATTTATAATGTTTGTGGTTTTCTTTCTCAAATAAATATTAATGGCTTCATTTTGAAGATCACTAGAGTGAAAGATGGTTCTTTAGATCTAAGCATTGAGCATCCCAAAAGAATCTAATATTCCCTGATAGGTTTGTGGTTACTCCCAGGTGATTGAATAAATTGAATTAATGTTCTGGTTAACTAAAAGTTGTGATGGATCCCTGATTTTAAGGATTCAATAAATGTAAAATATAAATCCTATAAACCATCCTGGCTCTAATGGGTTAGAAAGGTCATTGATCTCTTTTCATGCTTCAGCATTGTTATTCTGAAAATCAGTTATGGATATATAGAACAAAGAAAAAAATTGGCTAGTTTAGATTTTGTATTAGGAGTTGAGAGAAGTAAGAGCATGTTATATGTGCAAACCAAATCTTCCAAGTCAAGCAGACAATGTTTTATTACAGTATAGCTTGGAAAATTCTTTTCTTTATACTTCTTTTTTTTAATACTGCTTTTAAAAATACTTTTAAAATACTGTGACATTTTACATAGACATCATGATGTAGTGAAAAGCTGTACAATCCAGAACTCTAATCATAATTCTGCAATTTATTATCTGGGTAGCCTTAGACAGCCTAATTTCTATGAACCTCAGATTTCCCATCTGTAAAAAAGAGATAATAATACTACCTATGAAGATTAATTTGAAGATGTGTAATATGTAATATAGTACCTCAACACATGATCAAACAGCCAAGGAAATGAATAAGGATTTAGAGGATTTGAAATATACAGTTTACCAGTTTCATGTTATGGCCATTTATACAATTCTTCATTCAATGACTAAAGAATATACATTCTGATTCAAGAACACATGAATGATTTATAGAACATGACCACTTAATACACCACAAAGGAATTCTGAATATAAACCAAATCAGTATCTTAGAGAAGGAGTTATTTGACCAACATAAAATTAGAAACCAAATAACAACCACAAAAATCACCTACACATTTAAAAATTTTAAAACCACTTCCAAATAACTGAAGGAGTATAGAAGACACCACAATGGAAATAAAAAGTATCTAGAACTGAAAAATAATGAACATAATATATATCAAACTTATGAGAAGTAGCTAAAGGCATTTTTAGAGGAAAAATCATAGCCTTGAATGCATATTTAATAAAGGAATAAATGTTGACATTAATCTTCCAAGTATTCAACTCAGGTAATTAGAAAAATATCAACCAACAAAACACTAAAACAGCAGGAAGAAAGAGATAATAAAGATAAAAGCAGATTTTTTTCTCTGAATTAAACATTTTGCAAATTACATTTGTAATTAAATCTAAATACCTTTTGGTGTGACATGTCTTATTTTCTGTGAACTTTTATCACTGCTTTATCTTAGCTCGGGGAAATGCATCACTGCAAAATGCCATCCCTTGCTCCATTTCATTAATAATGCTTAACATGTGTACTTCTTTTGCAAAGGGAAGGTTTTATGAAGCAGTTTATTGATCGCCAGCAACAGGACACTTGCTGCCTCTTAGGAAGCCCATCATAGGGGCTCTATCCTCATGACCTCATCTGAACCTAATTGCCTTCCAAAGGCTCCTCTCCTAATATCATCACACTGGGGTTAGGGCTTCAACATATGAATTTTGGGGGGACACAAACATTCAGTCAATAACACACAGCACTGTAGGGAAGAAGCCAAGGTTAGTTGCAGGGCATCACATGTTTCTGGGAACAGGCAAACACCCTCTTCCCTCTACACTAAAGAAAAATATCCAGGGGACTTCCCTGGCGGTCCACTGGTTAAGACTCCATGCTGCCAATGCCGAGGGCCCAGGTTCGATCCCTGGTCAGGGAACTAAGATCCCACATACCGCATCTAAGCCGTGTGCCACAACTAGAGAAGCCCGCAGCCAAAAATAAATAAATTAATTAAAGAAACAGAAAAACATCCAGGAGTGGAATCAAAAATAACAAGAGTGATAAAGGAAAGAGCAGATCCAGATAAAATTGGTAGTGTCAGGGGGGAGTGAAAACAGAGCCAGGAGATCCCAGAAAGAAAGCTGTGGCATTTGATCCCTGTATTCTAACAGAAGAGGAAGCTCTGAAGTTAGGAGAGAAATATTGGAAGTGCAGGAAAACAAATTTTGCATGAAAATGAGCAACTGAAAATCATCAAAGTCAAGTTCCCTACAAAAGTTACAAGAAAAAGAGAATCAGGGAGGGAATGCTATCCTATAGACAGGTAAAGAATCAAGCATGTATCTTGCCTTCTCCTTATGAATTGAACTACTGAGTAACCAAATAATACATGTGGGGAGGTGCCTCATTATAAAAGTAATCCAACTAATAAATGAAAAAAAATGACAGTTTTACAAACTGGGTGAATCAATCATCTAAGCAACGAATATCAATACTGTTAACATCACAAAAAGAGGGACAACCAGACATGATGCGCATTCAGGTCAAACCTGAGTGTGATGAAACTCAGAATCCAGTTGCCAATTTGCAGAAAGTACAGAGGACAGAAGAACATGGTGAACTATACCATGAATGTACACTTAGCAAAACCAGGCTCCAGGAAGCAATGGGTCAAATGGCCCAGGATCTTCAACTGTAAAGGGGAAAAAAAGAGGAACCTGTAGATTAAAACACCTAAAGGCAGTGCCAGAAAATTGGCTCGACCCGTCCGTTGCTATGCCCTTCAGCTCCAATGTATTCAACCACAGATAACTCTATGCAAAATGATTTGAAGTTCCAGGGTCTTGAATTCCATGTTCAAGTGCACAATTCTGGGACAATCTTGTAAATTAAAATTTTAAGACTTAAAAAAATCACTTATGTTTTGTTTGAACATTTAAATTTAATGTCTTTGTTTTTGATTATTAATTCAGTCACAGAACAGTTATCTTGTGGAGCTGAATGTATCAGGTTTGCAAATATAAAATCACCCAAAGAAAGAGGTTTTTCAACTAATCTTTTATTTTTTTCAATTCAAATGCTATGTAAATATGTCACCCATACCCTTCTTTTTAAGTCCTGCATTTCCGATAGGTTTATATCCAGAATGAACAGTTACACCTTTCATAAGCTGTAATTCCTTAAGTGCTTTGATCATTATTTCAGGTCCTGTCAGTATCTTCTGGAGCCAGAAGAGGGCACTGCAGAGCAGTGTAGCTGGTGCTGTCGGCTGAAAGAACTGCGCGAAGCTTTACTAAAGAAATAGGAGAACTAGTCAGTCACTACAGGCCTTCTTTATTTACCAGCAGAAAGAACAGTTTCTAAATACATATCAAGGCTATCAAATACAGGTAGGTAGGTAGATAGATAGATAGCTATAGATATCTCCTTTCTTCTTTCAAGAATATCCCAAACCTGAATTGAAGTTACTCTATTACGGTGTTTATTCTTCTACTTATTCTGTTGTTAGTTACAAAAGCAGTTTTCAAGGACTCCTTGGTACAGATTAATAGCATATTCTGTTTTACCTGGTTCAAGTTTAGGACAAAGGAGATTTGGAAGCCCTTTAGAAACCATGTGCAGTGCAAGAAGTAATTTGGAAACAATACAACACATGTTGTCCCCAGTGTCCACAAAGGTTTTTCCCAACGTGAAGAACACTGTTTTAAGTGTCAGCTGCCCAGTTACAGGGGAGAAGCCGGGTGATTGAGTTCAGACCATCTCCTTACACTAGGGGAAAGACGGCTAAGGCCTGTCTTTGTCCTTTGAAGATGAAGCAAGTGTAGGATCCACAGTTCTCTCCTGAAACTTGATTTCCCGGGCCCTCTGTAGCCTGGGCCCTTTCATAACTGGTGAGCACTTGCAGCTGAGTCTTCTGTCTCCAAAGTGACTCTAAACAATGTTCCTCAGGAGATGTGCTGTCACCTCGGGGAGGTTCGATCAACACACAAAGTCACTCGTCAGCAGAGGAGAGAAGATGTAAGAAAGTTTCATGATTCGATCATGGTAAACAGCCTTTTGTGTGTTACCCTGAAAATATAATTTCAAAAGGAAAAAAATGACTTCCATTCTAGTTTCCTTATCTACACATTAATTTATTCTCCCAAGAGTTGTAGTGAGTAATGAAACGAGCTCAGTTTTTCATTATTGGAAACAAAAGAGTGTACCACCTCTCCTCACGTGAGGGAAATTGCCAGTGTGTGCAGTGATCCTTCCCTTCATTACAGATTTGCTGTGAAATAGGAAAGTTCTCTTGCTAGTGACGATGCTATGTAGGTTGCCAGCTGTGGTGTGATGACCAGCACTTTCCCAGCTCTGGCAGTATGGCCACATGGGTTCACATTATAGCATTCGTTTATAGGTTTGTTTGCAGATTGGAGCTCTGTGACTTTGTACCTCAAGTTACCCATCTCTTGTTCAAGAGAAACTGGATGGTCTGTTTTTTCTGAATACAGAGTTATTCTGTCTCCTGCTTGATTTTCCTCCCTCAACTTTGTTTGAAAGTGTTTCCTCCATTCTCCTTGCTTAAAGGACCGCCTAGCTCAGCACTTGCACAGGTAGTTTGCACCAAGTTAATCTGCCCTGTGCACATTTCCAGCTTTAGTCCTTCACCCACTGCTTCCTTCGCTTGTAGAAATCTTAACTATCCTTCAAGGCCCAATACGACTTCTTCATCAAGTCTTTGCTAACTATTTGAGACACACCTAGTTCTCCCCGACCCAGAGCCCTGCAGCCCCCCTTATCTTTTCTATGGTGCATAGCACCTAGCATTTTACTAGCTACTGTACCCTGCTTTTTACTGATAATCTCATGACTCTCCAATAGTCACTAAAATCATACTAAGTGCTCAGGAAATCTAGTCTAATCTATTGATCAAAATGAATGGGACATTGTCTAAGTACCTGAGGTCTGCAGCTACACTTCCTAGTTATTGAATCTTCCCAGGCTGGTGTTGTCTCTCTTCTTTCTCTGCCCTTTTCCTGCCCACCCTGGATCCCTGTACACCTGTCACCAATCTTCTGTAACTATCAAGCAGTACAGAGCTGAGTCTGTGGAGTGTATCTTCTGGTTTGTAGCCAGCCTCCAGGATTTTTATTTCTTAGTCCTTTTTCCTGGGTTAATTTCATCGTCGCCAAGGAGGAAGAAACCTTGAAAGTTTGTCTCATTTGTCTCTATGTCTATAGGCAAAACAGTTCTTAAACTCATCATTCAGATTAGTATTGGGTCCCAGAATCAGATGTAATGTGGATTAGACAATATTTTACTAAACGACGGCAATAAGGGTCCAGTAGTCATTGCAACATTAAATTCTTTGGAAACTGAAAACCCTATTCGGATGTAAGGAGACATTACTACCAATGAGCATAGCCAGTGTGTCGCCCCCAAAGCTGTGACACGTGACCTCACAAGCTTGTTTACAGTTCTATTCAAATAAAAGTAAAGATAGAAATTAAAATTAAACGATAGAATCAATCATATGATGAAAAAATTCATGTGTATTGTTTTCATAGTGTTCTGTTTTGTGTGTGTAATGATTTGTCAGTATATTTCCCCTTTACACTCTTTTTTTTATTTTTAACATTTTTATTGGAGTATAATTGCTTTACAGTGGTGTGTTAGTTTCTGCTTTATAACAAAGTGAATCAGCTATACATATACGTATATCCCCATATCTCCTCCCTCTCCCCTTTACATTCTGAAACTAAAGTCACACTCATGATTTTACAGCTTCGCAAGTCTGTCTTCAGCATCAGGGCGAGGAACCTTCTAGAAAAGGAGACCGCGGTCACTAAAATTTTAAGGTAACATCGTTTAACACTGATACATATTTAAATACAAATAGGATTAAGTTAAGCAAAAAGGAGCTTTTTTTAAAATAATGAAGTAATTTTCTGAGTATCAATATATACTTTCTGCTACAGAGTAGGTTTGGGTAACTATGTACTTAAAAATAATGTCAAACACATCATTAATGTCTCTCCTGAAAAAGTAATGTTTTATTAGTGCAATCAGCCGTTTTTTCTCTTTCATGCATTTAAACATAAATTATAAGTATAAACGTTTACAGAAAGATGAAAATAACTTTTATTTTTACAGATTTTGTCTTTTGTGATCTCTGAAGGACAAATCACAATCTAAGGGAAATATGGTAAAAGGGAAAGCTTTTTAATTATTAAAAATAAATGTATTTAAAATCTATAAGAATCAAAAGCATATCCATTTTAGAATGCTTATAAAATAAGCATAAGCACATACTTTTAATGCTACTTTCTAAAATCTGCCTTGAAGTATCAGAAAGGAAAATTAAGCTAGCTACTTAAGGGTATTTTATAAGACTATGTTTATAAGACTATGTTTTATAAGACTGTGTTTTATGTTTTATAAGACTATGTTTTAATATAAAGTAACATGATCATTATAAAAATGCATAAGTATTTGGAATATAATTTATTCGTTCCTGTATTACATAGACATGTATAAGAAATACACCTAAATATTGGAGCTGGAGGTGGAATGGCTGACAAGGTTAATAGATAAATTCGTAGTAGGAAGCCCTGTCCAAACTGTGCTAAAGGGAAGGAGTTTGATTCTCTTCTACTCCACCTGAGTTATTAAGAGTAGTCATGGAAGCATTTTGCCAGAATCTCTATCACTATAACTTGGATAACTGGAATGAGGAAATAAGGCTAATAGATATGATTTGAGAAACTATTTTGACTTTGTAACACTACCTGAAATTTGTATGCTAGACACAATCCTAACTCATCGAGACAGGATTCTGTGTATTTATTCTTTATGTTGGCTGACGATTCATGCATACAGTTGAGTGTGTGTTGGAGTCCCTTCTATGAGACGAGAATAAATATTTCTGGGGCTTAGATATTATCACCGAAGAATATGATGAGATGAAACTGAAAGGTCTCATTGAAATAGAGAAAGGAGAGCTTCTAAGCAAATATAACCACCTGTGAACCAACTTCAGTTTGCTTCCAACTGGCTCAATCCTGGCGTTACCATCAGATAACACCACGAGGCTGGCCTCAAACACTACGTGGTCCTCCAGGTTCTTTATCCAGCTGGAATTGTACTAGACACGTTAATGGCACAGTCAGTCCCTAGGGTCTTGAAGACTCTCCCTGCTCATACAAAACAGGTCATGAGCTGGGTGCTGGATTTCTGGTTCACCCCCAGGACCCAGAAACTACCCACGAGGAGATCCTAATATCCAGAGTCTACCTGCCAGATTAGGAATCAAGTGACCTTACTGACCTGCCCAGAATACGTTTCCCGAAGGTGCCCTAGAGGTTCCCAGAGACCTTCAGAGCAGAGGCAGACAGGGACCCTTGGAAGGAGGTGACCCCCATACACCCCCGTTCCTGTGAACTCTTTCTTAAACTTGCCCTTCCACTTTTCCTTTTCCACCACCTTTCCCACCCACCTTCTCCCAGTTTACAAAAGAAAGGTGGTGCTCCCATCCACCCAAAAGAAAGGTGAAGCTCTAGGGTGCACTGGTCTGAGATGTCCAGTCCTCTGGGTGGCCGAACACAGGGGCTGTTCCCACATGGCTTTCCCAGAACGAGGGCCCCATCGGCAGCACGTTATTGTCCATCCAAGCGACAGATTTTTGGAAAACTTCCTTCCAAGACTTCATCTGCCTTAGAGTTAGGCCTTAGCAATACATGGATGTCACAGGGACCTGTGTTAACATGTTATTTGAATTGAAAAATAACGATCAGACTTCTGACAGATTCGCTGATTGGTTTGGCAATAAAAACTCACTTTGTGGGTGTGCAGGGTCATAACATTGAATGGATTGGATGGATGAGACTCCCCGATATTTTCTCAAAGTTATATTAAAGCACATATACAATAATGCTAGAAAATACATCCTTTACTGCTAATTGACATTATGTGTAGAACATTTAGTTGTTGATTTTTAAAAGTACAGAAGTGGTTTTAAAAAGAGAAAATTTATGAGTACCTGAGCAGAAACAACAACAACAACTAAAAAAGAAAAAAAAAAGAGAAGAGAAATTAAAAAGAAAAGGAAAACATTTACAGTCACCTGGGGCCAATGGTTCAAATAGCCCTACACAAATTGGAGAGGAAGGAAGGTTTCCAGCACTCTCCCAGGGTCTCCATGCTCCCACCGACCCTCTCCTCCCCCAGGCCTCCCCCTTCTCTCTGTTAAGGAAGTTCTGCCAGGTGACTTAGAAGCGGAAAGACAAATACTATATGATGTCACTTACACGTGGAATCTAAAAACAAAGTCAAACTGCAAGAAACAGAGAGGAGATTGGGGATTGCCAGAGGCTGGGAGGTAGGAGAGATGAGGGGATGTTGGTCAAAGGATACACGTTTCCAGTTTTAAGTTCTGGAGATCTAATGTCCAGCATGGTGACTGAAGTTAATAATATTGGATTGTATACTTAAAATTTGCTAAGAGAGTAGATCTTGTGTGCTCACCACATACACACACACACACACACACACCACACACACACACACAGACACACACAAACACACACAAACACAAAAACAGTACAAAAAACAGTAACTGAGGAGATGGACGTGTTAATTAACTTTACTGTGGTACTCATTTCACAATATATATGAATATCAAATTGTGTTGTACACCTTAAATGTACACAATGTTATTTGTCAGTTATACCTCAATAAAGCTTGGGGAGAAGTCACCTCTCCCTTGACCATCTGCATTTTGAAAGGAGGCTTTGAAAGAAGGAAAGAACTTTAAGACCAGGAGGTGCAGACTCGATATCTTAATAGATAGGGCTGCCTTGATACAAAAGGGAGGTCCGGTAGAGACTTGTTTCTGTCACTCTTGATTTTCCTAAGTGTTTTGTTTTCATAGACTTATAGTCTTTAGTTTCATCTAAGAGGTTCCTCCCCAGGGAGGCATGGAAAGAAGACCTGAGCTGGAACATTTGGGCAAGTCCATCACTGGTGGGCATTAGTCACATATTAGTGTCTTAGAAATAACTTTTTAAAAAATAACAAACATTTGGGGAAAATAATGCAAAACACATCCCAGATGTAAGGTATCTGGAGGACTGTTGTATAAACAGGGAAATTATTTAAGTTTAAAGTTTGGAGGAGATGATCTTCAGGGTCCCCCAGGTGTAACACAGGATACTGGACTTAGTGTTAGGAGGCCTGGACCAGCGTCTGGCTCTGCTCTTCTATAACCTTAAGCTACTCACTTATCCGAGCCTCCGTTTTCTCATCTGCCTTTGTGGTGTAGACTGCCCCAAAAGGTCATCTGAATTATCTGTTGGTGAAGCAAAGTGAAATGTTGATACTTATTATGTGAGGGAAGCCACCATTCAGCAGTCTTAATAATGTCTCAGAAGGGATAGGTCAGGGGTGGATATTCACAAGGTTGGGGGTTTGAGTTTAATTGTTTTTAGTGGGGAGGTCTGGTTGAGATTGGGCAGAATTCTTCAAATAAGAGTTTAGGTCATTTTGCAACATGTATGAATACTGAATCATTATGTTGTATACCTGAAACTAATGTCATATGTCAGTTACACCTCAATTTAAAAAAAAAAAGAGTTTAGGACTCTTCAGGTAACAAGTAACAATAACAAGTAACAAGTACTTGTTATTATTGACAGGTAACCATTACTATTCGGGGGAGGGCAGCACCCAGGGTGGGGGACAGGAAGAGGTGACACACCTTCATCTCTCCACTGCCTTCAATGCTCTTTCCACCCTCTACAGCATGACAGTTCAGTCATCAGCTATTGAGATGGAGTTTGCACTTCTGATTTTCACTTCCCTTCTTGATTTGGGGTGATTCTGAGAAGAGGGAAAATAAATGGTGACTCTGGGCTGCCGTCTGTACTCCAGAAATCTGTTCTATTCTATGCCTTTTGAATTTTTAACCATATATATGTATTACCTTTAAAAAATAAATATAACTAATTTTTAGAAACAGCATTCTTAAAATATTTAGGATTGATGCCTACCTGGGCAGTGTCTTGGCCCAAGTTTTGATGAGAACCAGTTAATCTGACGTAATTGGTTTGTCCAGTTGATGACCTGTTGTCGTCTAGAGAAAGGAAATAGCCCGTTACTCTGTAGCTCGGATGAGTGGATTTTTGGAAAGTTCCTGAAGCTAACAATGAAAGTACTTATGGTTAAGGCCTTAAATTCCTGGACATTCATTTCCTGGAATGAATATTCAAGTCATGTTGATGGAGAGGTCTTGATGCTTAGTATTGATAATTAAGCTGTGGGGGTACCAAGGGTCTCAATTCTCAGGGGACCCACATTTCCAAATATCCATCTTTCATTTGAAACAGGGTCGGCATTATTCCAGCGAAGAGTGTGCTATATACCTCCCTATGAACAGGAAGTTCAAGTCCACAAATGATTTCTACACATAATCATGTTTAATTTGTATTCTACTTATTTTTTGAAATTACTTGTCTGCTTTGAAAATTGAAATGAACTTCTGGATCTATATGGGAACACTTTTGATGAGAAACACAAGTAGGGCATTTTTACAGAACTTGAGAATAGTGTCGCAAGCTTAAATGCAGGTGACTCATTTGGCATTAATGGGCCAGACTTATCTGGAGAGCGTTGTGAGAGAGGATGGCCCACCACCTAAATGATAAAATCCAGGGTTGCTATTAAATTCACTCTTATTTTGACTTCGTCTACACCATTCAGCTCCACTAAAGAAAGCTTCCTTCAAAAGGCAGTGACCTTTACATCACATCAGATGAAATCAAAACAAAGAGCAGTGCGTTTCAAAAGCATCACTCCCTCTACTGAGATTTCTCTAATTTGAGCCCTGAAATTGAACAAAAATACATTATCATTCCTGCTAGGCTGAATACATAGAGAAATGTCAGAATAAAATAATTAAACCTTTTACATTATTTTAGAAAGTGCCATCCTTTTGTAGTTTGCCATCAGCATCTCATTAGCTAGGATGGATCTTTATAACCTTTCTGAATGCTCAGTCTGCTATGATATTTGTATTCTGATATTTGGATCGATGACATAATTTTCCTTGCCACACACTTAATTAATAATTTTTTGAATTTAGTTGAATGCTACTTACTATTAAAAAATTAAATATATATATAATGACATACGTTTGGTGAGTTTTTCTCATCATTTTAAGACAGTCATTTTTATTGATTACAAATACATGTATTTCTGGACTGGAATTTTGTGCCCTTCTTGACACTGACCTACAAAGGGCGTCTCATTCCTGTCCCAGGTCCAGTCACATAGAATATGCTGTGTCAGTGTAGTAGAAATGGAAAGAGGACAGGATTTGCAGCCAGCCACACTTGGCTTTAAGTGCCCTGAGTAGCAGTGACTCTTGGGAAGGCTCAGCTTCTCCATCTGCCAAGTAGGGCTATAGGTGACCTCATAGGAGTTAAGTGAGCATGTGTATCAAGTACTCACTTGGCAGCTCAGGGGCCAAACTGAGTTATAATTCTGGCTCCATCACTTCGTGGATGTTTGACATTGGGCAAGTTACTTAATGTCTCTGCACCTCCGTTTTCTCATCTGTTAAATGGGATCTATAAATTTATAACCCCTGCCTTATAGGAGAGGATTAAACGAGTTGGTATCTGTAGGTGATTTTTCATTATTGGCAATAAGTTAGGGGAGACCCACAGTTGCCCCTGAGAGGCAGGCAATTGACAGTTACCTTTCAAAGCTGATCCTCAAGGGCGTGGTGCAGAATCTCCACTGTTGCCCAGCAGAGACTAGATCTGAGGGGCATAAAATGCTTTTGATACGTCAGTGTACTCTTTTTCCAGGTTGATTCCAAGGTTCTTGCTTACCCAGCTGGAAGCAGTCTATCTGCTGCAGCTTTACACTCAGTTAAGCCTTGCTAGGCTGGCTAACATCTTCGAGGCATCATCAGATCATTTGTTTAAATCATTTGCTGGATGATTATTGGTGGATATAGTCCTGAACTAACAACATAGATTCCTCAGCCAAGGCTGGCATCCCCGATGGCTGGCGGGAAGTCCTGGGCTTGGAGAACTGTGATCGTCATAGGGCCCTAAGGGCAGCTGTCAAGTTCTCCATTCCACTTGGCTGCACCAGGAAATCAAACAGTCCTATCTCAGAAGCGGGAAGCCTACATAGGCTTTGGCAGGAAGCCTAGTCAAACAGGTAGAGATCAGCATCTCGCAGGGACAACCAGCAAAGGGAGAGGTGGGGGGGTCACAGGTGTTGGTCAAGTCAAGCCTGATGGACTTGGCGGCTGGAAGAGTGATGGTGAGTGGGATTTAAATCAAGATCATTGGCTAAGAACAGCTGGTGATCAGGGCAGGGGAGCAGCTGAACAGAAGCTGTAACTGCCGTCATGGGCACCACGGGTAGATCAGTGACTGCTGGGGCTGAGACAAGCATGGCATCATCTTCTGTGTGGGTTGTAATACCTGCCTGGAACCTTCGGTGTGCACATCCCTTTGGCACTCCGTAACTTCGGGGTGGATGAGGGCTTAGCTGGGGGTGGTCCTTCATGGGCTGTAGGCTCAATGAAGGTGTTTCTCTTGGTCCACTGGCCTCTTCGAGGGCCCAGTTCTCCGAGCTCTCTCTCCCCAGGGTCTAGGACAGATGAACTGACATCTGGGCTCTTCTCTGGGATGTGAGCATCTAAGTCATATTCCCCTGGAAGATACAGTGAACCTGATGTTGAAGAGACTGAGGAGATCATAGGAGTTTTCTAGAGGAAGGAATTCAAGTTAAATCCCAAAGATTCCCTCCGAAGGCCACCTGTTCCTGCGCACTTCGTTAGCTGTGTGAGCAGAGGAATTTGAGGAAAGGGGAAAGAGCCTGTTCATTCTTATTCTGTCCTCTCTTGTCTAGACCCAAGCTGCCAGTTCTCTGAAGTGGGCAAATTACCAGGGAGTCTAAGAGCGCTTCACGATGCAGAGCACGGGCCTCTTACCCGCTCTGCTTTTTCCCATGGGGCAAGTTCTCCTTTTCAAATGATTGTTTTGTCCATTAGCGCAGCAATTCAGCAATTTTTGATAAGGTCGTGGGAGTTCTCTGCAGCTCTGCATTCTGGGCACAGCTAGCAAGGCATGCGCAGCATCCCCAGAGCCCGGGGCCAGACTTGCCAACTGCTCAGGGAGATGTGCTCCAGCTGTGGGAGGGGATGCACGGGAAGACCCTGAGGACGAGAAGGAGGCTGAGACTGGGTCAAATTTTTATGACCATTGGCAAGAATAACCTGAAGTTTTAAGAAAAGAGAGTATTGGGCATTAATAGGCCATTATTAATTAACTATTACTACTATCTGATTTATTAAATGTTTATTAATACATTTACTGTATAGATATAAATACATAGGTTATTAGTATGAATATATTACTAGTAAATCATTAAATATTAATCAAATATTTAGTTTAAATATTATTGTAAATATTTATCTGTGACTCTATTAAGGCTGCCTAATTGTTGATTTTCCTTATTAAGATTTTTCCGATACTTAAAAACTCTTGTAGATTGTTTGGAAGACCATTTGGAGATACAGAGACTAAGTAGATGGATGGAAATTAAGTGTATTCAGAGAACAATAAACTGAGGCAATAAGATCTGTGGATACATGCATCTGAATAAAACATAAAACGGTGAAAGTTTCAAGGAGGCGAAATGTAACTTAATTGAAACAAAATAATTATATTCTTTTTTTTTTTGCTTTCAACAACCAAACTTCCTTTCCTTGAACTCTAGAAAAAATTTTATTGAGCTACAATTAACATATAACATATATTAGTTTCAGGTGTGCAGCATAATGATTCCCGGGGATTTGTATATATTATGAAATGACACCACAAAGAAGTCTAGTCAACCTCCGTGACCTTACGTAGTAAAATAATACATTCTAAAGATGTTTTCCTAGGTAGTACCTGATTTGTGGTAATCAAAATATATTTCATTGACATAGTATATGATTTGTAGGTTATTTTTAGGTAAGCCCCCAAAGTGTTTGTAATAGTACTATGGATTAGGAGAGCTGCTATTAAGTTTTACCTAACAAATTCAAGGAGATATTTTGAACAGGTTTTTCTTTTACTATTTTATCATTGAAGGGTAAAGTAGTAAATAATATAGGAGAATACATATCTCTAGAAAAATCGGTTCATACGGTTTATGCAATATTTGGAAAATTTCACTTTTGTTATAATAAAAAGTTCAACCTTTGCATTGTAATTGACATTTTTCTGAGTCCATAGCAGGGTTACTAAATTCGAACCCCAGTGAATGATGTGGGGTTTCAGACATTTGCTGAATTTGGATAGATGCACTAAAGGCATGGATTTCCCATGAGGTCATTTTCTTTTTCACGTATGGTATCTACGTATGATAAGACGTAAGGCTTCTTTCATTTTTCAGTCTACAAGAGGTTCTGGTTGTTGGTGTATTTACATGTCTACGTATGAAAACATTTTCATGAAAAACACAAGATTGGAAGGAACTAATTCACTGTTGCTATTGAAGAGCCGTACTCAGGACTGGGCTGACTCACAAAGGAGCGGGATACTTAACTGGGGTAAAAACGCAGCTATTCCCTCATCGCAGCAAAAGGCCGGTACAGAGGCGCTCACCTATTAGCATCACTGGGTCCCTGCTTTCGAGGATCACGTTGTCACTTACATGGAGGCAGGTAAGAGCCCCTTCCAGGAAACACTCATTATCTCTTCTCTTACCCAGTTCTACAGCCATAGTTTTACATAATTAGCACTAAAGGACTATCTTCCTATTGTCTGTTGATGTGATTACATTATCTTAACCACATCTGATAACACTTGACAAGGTGCAGCTCAAGATTTGAGTAAAATCCTTCAAATTTAGTGTCCTGCAAAGCTACACCGCTGTTCCTTTAGATGGTAATTACGTTTAATACCAGATGGTATCGTCGTGTAATCGAAGTTTTCTATAACGGATGAAAATAATTTGAAGACTCACAGGCCTCTCTGTTTCCTTACAGAAGGTACAGGCTTTTCCCACACCCTCGTTCTGGAACATTAAGAAAGAAAATGTGAAGACGGAGAAGAAAGAAACCGAGGACCCCCTGCTGCTGTTTCTATAAACAACTAGTGGTGTTTAAAGGCCAATAAAGCTCCAAGATCTCTCTTAGAACCATCACCTTTGGGCCAATTTTAAAATATTTTAGATGGAGAAATGTCAAGAAAAATAGAGACAGTTTCTTAAGACATGATTCTCTCCCCTCAACCTCCATAAAAGATTTTATATAAATATATGGCTGTCATATAAGGGGCAATTGAAATTCCACAGCACAAAGGCAATGCAGAGAAGAAGAAAAAAAAAGAGTCAATCTTTCATATGTTTTTTTCAAAGCCTTGGCAAGAAACCAGGGGTAATATTTTTGCAACTGGGAATGTGTGTTTGCTGAAGAATATTCCCACATTTGAATCATCCTCAGGGGTCCTAGGCTTGTTTTACTTTCAAAGGTAGAGAGGGCATCACATTAACCCCAACTGGGAAAAGGAAAATGCCCCACTGTAATTCTCCTCCAGGGAGCAGGGATAAAGGGATTACATATGCCTGCATAATGGAGAATTTCCTCACTCAGACAAGACAAAAGACTTCATTATTTTTCACCAGACACTTGAAGCCTTGTGTCTCCCGGTTCCAGAAGCCAAGAAGGCCGACCAAGTTTGTTTAATTTTAAACCGCTAGATGGAGTTTCTAAGAAACCGGCCTTCCAGGACTGGCCATTATGAAGAGATAAAGAGAAGATATTGAAGACCTTCATGCCACGACTCTTAGGGTCTTTCCCCTAAGACGAGCGAGACCTTCCCTGAAGATCACAGAGTGTGTCTTCGATACCTGAGCTTTGCTTTTTCTCTAGGCAGCAAAGAAATGAACACTTTCTTCCTGAAAACATATTTCTTTGATCCTTATGTGAGACCAAAAGGCATCTAAATCCTCATGAAAAATTTAAAGTGGCAAAATAGAACTTAATTGAACATTCGAGTAATTTTCCTTCTGACTAGGTCTCTTCCTGAGTAGCCTTAACAATGTGTGCATCTCATTTCTTATTGGTGCAGTATGAAAAGTGCCAAATTCCTCAGTTGAAACTGAAATAGTAAATAACTACTTAATAGTTATATAATTATTAAATATTTACTATTTCAGCTTGGCAGTAGATTCCTGTCAGACAAGATGCACAGTGACCCTGTTCCCAGTGACAGATCCAATCTCCTGTTGAAGAAGTTGATTTCAGCTCAGCTTCATGCTGGCTTGCAAGTCTCCCTTAATAGCTCTCTCATAGAATATAGCTAAAGATTTATAAACTTCCTACTTGCAAGAAGCAATGTCTGGTTTTTTGTTACCGTTTCAGGGTCTCATCTATTATAGGTGTGCAGCCTGCTTCTTGAGTGGTGTAGTATTCTAACTTGAGATCAAATTAAGATTATTTTAACTTCTCCCTTCGAAAGCATATTTCAGACACGAAAGCCTATTTCAAAGGCATGTTTCTGCTTTGTGATTATTTCCGTGCTTCCTGAGCGTGAAGGGATCAAAAAAGAAATGAAGACACTCGATCTTCGCAGAAGATGTCAAGGTTCCTTCGTGGAACAGATGTTTCTTGAGCACCTACTGTGTACAAGGTGAAGTAATCAGTGACCAAGCAGAGTGTCTTGGAGCTGTTTGGAGCGCGGCATGGGTGAGGAACTGCAGGACCAGTGACAGCGATGTGGGGGTGAGGCTGGAAGGGCAGGTTGGAAGCGGACCCTACAGGACTTTGCAAGTCAAGCTGAGCTTTTGGTCTTCATCTTTCTCTGAAGAGCAGTAGGATGTTGAAGATTTTAAGGCAGTGATGGTAGCTGTATTC
The DNA here is from genome assembly GCF_059928025.1 of Delphinapterus leucas. Taxonomy (NCBI): domain Eukaryota; kingdom Metazoa; phylum Chordata; class Mammalia; order Artiodactyla; family Monodontidae; genus Delphinapterus; species Delphinapterus leucas. The sequence continues at coordinate 10,272,226 of NC_143146.1, forward strand.
GTTATCTATTGCGATGTTGCAAATACTCTACAACTCAGTGATTTACACAGCACGTGGATAACCTCACAGTTTCAGCCAGGAAGCTGGGCCTGGCTTAGTGGGGTCTCTGACTCTGGGTCCTTCACAAAGCTGCAGGCATTTTGACGGGAATGGGCAGAACGCCCTGCCCAGCTCGTTTGCACGGTTACGGATGAGCTGGTGTGCCTCCTGGGCTGTCGGATGAATGCTTCACTTCCTCAAGGGCTGTTCACGGGAGGGCAGCCTCACCCCTTTAGGAAGGGCGTCCCTCCATAGCACAGCTCCCAACAAGGCAGCCTTCATCCCCAGAGCAAGCCAGAGACTGCGGAAGATGAAAGCACAGTGTCTGGTGACCTCTTCCATCTCTTCTGCCTTATGTTTGTTTAAAGCAAGTCTCCAAGTCCCGCCCACACTAAGGGGCTGCACATGGGCATGGAAACCAGGAGGTGGGGTCATCGGGGGCCATCTGAGAATCACCCGCCGCAATCACACCATGGATGGTCACTTCAGAAATCACTTTGCTTGGGATAATAATATGTTTGTGGAGACCGCTTAAGAGGCTGTGGCTCTGGTCCAGAGTGTACATCGCTGCTGATCGGTCAGAACAGAGAAGACTTCCTTTCCAACACAGATCTGTGTCCAACTTGCTCTTCTGTCCTCCACCCTCTATGGAATGTTTTAACATCAACCGTGACATAGGACAAGAAAAGAAAGTCAATAATAGCAACTAAAATTCAAATCGAGCATTTATGTTTCCAAAACGCTTGCACATTCATAATCCTACTTGATTCCTCCCACTCCCTATGAAGTCAGTAGCAAAGGTATCATTGTCACCACATCTTACACGTGGGGCACGGAGGCTCGGAGAAGGCATGTCACTTGCCTGAGGTCCCACAGATGGGAAAAGCTGAGGTCAGAAGTGCGTGGTTCCAAACCATGTGTTTTCTCAAATCATCTCCGTTTGGCCTCCAGACAGAGGCAGAACTTTCTGTTCGCTTCTGTGCTGCTGGGTGGAGATCTGCAAACCTCTGCGGCTTTGCTACTTTGAACCTGAGACTAGCGAATTCTAAATCCTGCCCCCATGCTCCCCTCACTTCACTCTCTGTACACCCCCATCTCCCCCTTCACGTATCCGTCCTGTCCATCTGTCAGCCCGTTCGCGTGCCGGGAACTGCGCTTCTAGGAATATGGGTTTGAGTGATGAAATGGTCCCTGAGAAATGTACAGTCTAATAAGGGAGGTAACTAATGATGGCCAAATGCCACAAGCATTAAACAAGCTCAGTCAGTAACATGCTGCAGGAACACGGAACATCAGACATAGTCCTGCGCTTTCACATCGGTGAAATATTTATTTCTCACTTGATGTTACTTATCAGAACCCATTTATATCGAAGTTTGTAATTATATGACGCACGTCAAAACGTGATGTGGTACTTCCTAGTTTGGGTTACAGTTGATGCTTGTATGTATAATGAAAGTGTATTTCCTTTTAAAAACAATAAAGCAAGCTTTTCCCATACTTGCGTGTGAACCTTGGCACATTGCATTCGAGAATATGTAGCGTCTTAGTGGCATCTGATTGTGCCAGATTGAAGTGACTTTTCTCCCAAATTTATTATTTTCTTAAATAACAAAATATTTTACATTTATCAGAGAATGTGACAATGGCTTATGTATGAGGCTGTCTTATCTATGCAGAAACCTAACGTTGCATCCTTCCTACACCTGCTTCAAAGCCCAGGTGTCCTCAGGGTGGAAGTACAGTGCACCTGCTTTCCCACACCCTTGCCCCCGCCAGGCCCCTCCTACCCCAGATCCATCTCCTTTTATCTGAGTTTCTTCCTTCATCCATAGGGAACTCGTTTTTGACAACTAGCCTCCTTGTATAATATAATTAGATTTTTCCCTTCTTTTTTTTTTTGCGGTACGCGGGCCTCTCACTGTTGTGGTCTCTCCTGTTGCAGAGCACGGGCTCCAGACGCGCAGGCTCGGCGGCCATGGCTCACGAGCCCAGCCACTCCACAACATGTGGGATCCTCCCAGACCGGGGCACGAACCCGTGTCCCCTGCATCGGCAGGTGGACTCCCAACCACTGCGCCACCAGGGAAGCCCCCATATGTTTTCTTTCAGATGGATTTATGTATCTGTAGAAAAGTTTTCTCTGTACCATTAGCTGTTTTTTTGGGGGGAGGGTGATTATTACGGACAAATAGCTAGTTATTAACTATAATGGATACCTTGCCTAGAAGAAAATTTTGCCTTTTAATTTTAGTAAGATTCTACCACCATACTTAAAAGGGGGGAAGCGTAAACCTTTAAGAGCCTTTCATGAACTGCCTTTCATGTGCCCCCCTCAAAAAAAGATTGCCTTTGCCCAATTTGCTATGAATATGACCCTCAGTTTTCAGCAAAGAAACCCTAGCATTTACCTTTAGAGTTTCCTAGTTTGAAAGACACTGGACATCCTCAAAGGAAAGAACGAGATGTCAGAGCATTTGGTCTGAGGAGAGACTCAGCAAGGGGACTAAATGAATGCTAAATGAAGACAGAAACTGTTGGCCTTGGTTTTGGTACCAGATCTGGGAGTGAGGTGCTGGGATGTGGGTCTGGCACAGGGGGTCAGAGAGTCACATTGAGCCTGAGGCTCCAAAGGGGACCGTTAACACCCCGGCAAGAGGGCCCCACCTGCCTGATTGCACCCTGCTCAGATCACAGGGCACCTTGTTACCACAGGAAAGGAGGAGGTGAGTCGGCAGCCTCTGCTCAGAGAACAAGAAGATTCTGGCAGGGGCCTCTCACCCAGGAAGCGGGAACCACCGAGGCTGATGCTCTGAAGTCACCTGTTACGTATTTCAACTGGCCCAGAGTTAGTGAACATTTTCTTCTTTTTTTCCCATCAGTATCTAGTTTGAAATTGTTCCAGCAAACAGCGCTTATAACGTAGAAGGAAGTGGTAGGAAAAGGATAGTAAGGCAAATGGTTCTATATGTTACATTTAAGTGGATGTCTTAGTCTGATTAAGCACAGGTTTTCTGATTGTAGGATAGAGCTAAAAAGCCAAACCCCATCAACCCCACCCCAGATGAGTGCGAATCACAGGGAACCTGAAGGCTCACCAGTGGACTGCAAACATTCGTGTCACGTGTATGGCTGAAACTCCAGCCCATTTGAGTATAATTTTCTGAATTCTCTAGACCCAACAGAAAAGAGGGAGCTGATCTTGAAGCAAAGAGGAAAAGAGGGGTTGCTTTCTCACCCCAACTTCAGCCACGCTATTGGTGGAGGAGATGGAAGAGGAGGTGTCATAGGGTGGGGGTAGGGGGACTTCCAATATGGGTTTGTCTCCATGGAGACCTGCTTGTCTTGTTCAGTCAGAGGAGGGCGTCTCAGGTGTGGTCCTGACTCTTCTCCAGCAAGGATGCCCAGGCATCCTCAGACTGGGCTTTCGGGCAGACACCAGCAGTTTTTTTTTTTTTTTTAATCACAGGCAGCTTAAAGCCAGTTACATTCTATATACTTCAAGCATAGCAGGGACACCCAACTCAAATGGGTATTTTATAATCAAGTTGTATGTGTTTTGTATTTAAGACCTATAGGTCTTATGTACTTTTAGGGAAGAGTCTTGTGACAAAAAGTACAAGTTACTAAGTGGTTAAAATTCAAGTCTTTTTTTAAATATTGAAGTACAGTTGATTAAAAATGTGTTAGTTTCTGGTGTACAGTGAAGTGATTCATATTACATATATACATATATATCTGAATCTTTTTCAGATTCTTTTCCATTATACAATAGTTTATTACAAGATAATGAATATAGTACCCTGTGCTATACAGTAGGACCTTGTTGTTTATCTATTTTATATATAGTATTTTGTACTTGCTATACAGGGATAAATTAGGAGTTTGGGATTAGAAGATACAAACTACTATATATAAAATTGAAGGTTAAGTCTTGACTGTTCACACAAATGGCAAGGCTCTGTATATCTATGCCGGAATAACACTGTTCTCCAAATAGATTTTTTTCAGAATGCCTTCATGATTTTCAGACCTTTGTCCAAAAAATAATTCATAATGTACATAATATGAGATCATCCTATACCTTTGTCAACTCAGCTGAACTTACAATTGCATCTTCCTCTTCGACCCCATTGCAGTCCTGGAAATAGCACAGTCTCTATATATCACTGCCATAAACCCTTGTTGTTCAATAAAATTTTGACTTGGATTTTATCTCAAAATGGTCCATGTTGCTCATTAAACTAAGAAGAGTGATTTGGGGGCATTATTTCCTGTCATGCATTTACATTTGTTGCATGTGTATAATTTCTCATAGGTATTCATCGTAATTATCTTCACTGGCATCAAAACCGTTTTTAAGTACTTGAAAATACACATGATATCATAAGAGATGCTGTTTTAAGTATGCTGAACAGACATAGATCTTTTTCTCGAAGATCTTAACTCTGAGACAGACAGTAATAATATAACTCAAAGCCAATCTAGAAATGCAATTTAGGAGACATAAATACGAAAGTGTTACGAATGCAGTGACAGAAGTACATGGGTTCCAGTTTGAACACATATGGTGTCATAAAATTTGCATATCACAAAATCATTGCATTTTAGGTCTATGAGTTTTCTTCAAGATCAAGGCCTTTTCCTCGCTTTATGGAGAATGAAACTGAGCCCAAAGATCCCTCAACTGGTTCGTGACAGTGTCGCCTTGGAACACAGGTCTCTTAACCATGGATTTCTTTTCTTTCCATTTGACTACTACATCAAGGGAATTCCTGTCATTTCCAGTTGGAGAGAGCTTCCTGGAGAAGAAATGTTTTCTCTCCAAATCATTCACACTACAGGTGTTGAGTCACCCAATTGTCTTCACTCATTAGCAAATCTGAAATTAACACAAGCCTGGCTACCGTTTAAAGCGAACATGTTTTAAAAAGTCTTCAGAGCTTTGTGACTACAAATAAAGTGGCAACTGGTTACCTGTAAGCCACAGGCTTTCAGCTGACGTTTCTCTAGGTATTCATTCCAGCTTTAATTACTTGTCTTTTCTATTAGTTTTTTGCCTCTAACTTTACCCTTTCCTAGCGTTCTGCAAAATCTCCTTGGAACATATATTCCATCAGCCCGGGAGCCTAGGTGGACAAATCCTTCCCTAAGGGCTTTTATTAGAAACCTCCCTGTCTAAATTGAAAACCAGCATCATGGGTACCTGTGGTTAGGCTGGCCCTTCGGCTTACAGAATCCCGGTAGAGCCTCTTCTGTTTGGGGTGGGGATGGAATGGGGACACATGGGGAGGGGATTGTTTTCTACTTATTTTCCAGCACCTTTTCGTGGCTATGATCGTTCTGTTTTGAAAGTGTTCTTGACACAGAACCTGAAGCTCATTTACATTATTGGCAATGTGTCATTTGCTGTACTTTGTCTTATCATTGGTGTTTCCTTAAGAATAAGAAGAATAATGAGCAGTTATGCATTATTCATCCCAAGTGTACAAATCAGGCATTTATCTGCGGCTCCTTTTTCTTTTCTAGAGCTTGCACTCGACAGCGCATGCTGAGCGGATCATTTGAGGGGCAGCCAGCGAAGGAAAGGTCAATTCTCAGTGTGCAGCACCATATCCGCCAAGAGCGCAGGTAAATACACCGGAAGACAAGGCTGCAGAGAAACGAAGGAAAGGAGTTTTACAGGAAGCATCACTGACCCCTGGTCAGGAGGCAGGCCCGGGTGAAGAGCTGAGTTCTGTTTGCTAATGGCAACAGTAATAAAACTCACAATGAGATTCAAAGAATCAAAACATCTTTCAAAAACCCTTCCCTTGGTGATGATAGCCAAATTCTCACTTTTAAGATCAGAAGGAAAAATTCTGAATTTTGTTAGATGAGATCAAAGGCAGGTGGATAGACTATAACTTTTGCTATAAAAAGAAATATTAAGCATTTGTGATGCTATCAGGAGTTATTTTATTTCATTTTTATGATGGTCATTGCTTAAAAGTCCAAATTTGGTCTCGAGATGTATTGATCAGTTGGTTGTGATTGTTTTAGGTCACTAAGACACGGATCAAACAGCCAGAGGATCAGCAGGGGGAAGTCTCTTGAAACTCTGACTCAAGATGTAAGTTCTAAGCAATGCTTTGGATTTTGGAAGTGTGATTGTGAAAACGTATTTAAATGGTTGAAATACAGAAAAGTGACCATAAACCGTAGAAAGATCTGGACATCCTGCAAAGCACATGTCTTCGTTTAGATAGTAACACAAAAGTGAAATATCAGACGCATTTGACTGAAATTAAAGACATTTAAAGCATTTTATGGCAATGAATCACATCCGTAACTTTAAATATTTACTAATTTCCAAATACAGGTCCAGTGTCTATCATTTCAGGGTTAACATACTGGGAAATAAAATTTTATTTCTAGAGGAATTTTTCTGTCAAAGACTGCACAAGATTTCCCAAGAATTTCTTTGCTTTTCAACTCTAGGTCATTCATCTATTCATTAACTGACACAGTAAAATATTTATCAACTACTTATGATGTGCCAGGTCCTGTTCTAAGGGATGAAAAGTAGCAGGGAAACAAGACAGAATCCCTGCCCTGTAGGAGCTTACCTTCTAGTGAAAGATACGAACAGTAAGCAAGCAGATAAATACTATCAGTACAATCCTTTCTGGGTATGATTTCGTTTCCATCATCTCTTCATTGCTGTGGCAGGTTTGCTCTGTACTACAAAGAAAAATCACTAGTTCAAAGCGCTTTCCTTCAGTGAGACTCCACAGAAATGTATGGTCTACTTAAGCATCAAATTAGAAAATGGCTTTGAAAATGTGTGTTTAAAAATACGCAACAAAAGGCCCAATTTGAATAGTCTCTATTCCAGAGGCTTAATTCTTCTTTAAAGACTTTTTATTGTATTTTCTACATAGACATATAACGAAAATCCATACCTCGTCTTCTCCATAGCAAAAGGTCACGGGGTTCTGCTAATTTCATAAGAGATCTGTCCTAGTGTCTTTTCCTCCAGAATAGAAGCCATTTAAAATAGGGAGCTTTAGGGCTTCCCTGGTGGCGCAGTGGTTGGGAGTCTGCCTGCCGATGCGGGGGACATGGGTTCGTGCCCTGGTCCGGGAGGATCCCACATGCCGCGGAGCGGCTGGGCCCGTGAGCCATGGCCGCTGAGCCTGCACGTCTGGAGCCTGTGCTCCGCGGCAGGAGAGGCCACAACAGTGAGAGGCCCGCGTACCGCAAAAAAACAAACAAAAAATAAAATAGGGAGCTTTATCTTTGTCACTTATTCCAAATGATAGAAGATACAGATCATTACATCCAAGGAATGCTTTTCTATAAAATCAATCCAGTTAGTTGAACAATCGTTCTCCATCTTCTACGGCAGCGGTCCCCAACCTTTTTGGCACCAGGGACGGATTTCATGGAAGACAGTTTTTCCACGGACGGGGGGTGGTGGTGTGGGGTGTGGTGGGGGATGCTTCAGGCAGTGATGCAGGCAATGGGGAGCCATGGGGAGTGATGGGGAGCCATGGGGAGGGATGGGGAGCCATGGGGAGGGATGGGGAGCCATGGGGAGGGATGGGGAGCGATGGGGAGCCAAGGGGAAGGATGGGGAGCCATGGGGAGGGATGGGGAGCCATGGGGAGGGATGGGGAGCCATGGGGAGCGATGGGGAGCCAAGGGGAGGGATGGGGAGCCATGGGGAGGGATGGGGAGCCATGGGGAGTGATGGGGAGCCAAGGGGAGGGATGGGGAGCCATGGGGAGGGATGGGGAGCCATAGGGAGGGATGGGGAGCCAAGGGGAGGGATGGGGAGCCAAGGGGAGGGATGGGGAGCCAATGGGAGGGATGGGGAGCCATGGGGAGCCATGGGGAGTGATGGGGAGCCATGGGGAGGGATGGGGAGCCATGGCGAGGGATGGGGAGCCAAGGGGAGGGATGGAGAGCCATGGGGAGCCATGGGGAGTGATGGGGAGCCATGGGGAGCGGCAGATGAAGCTTCGCTCGCTTGTCCGTCGCTCACCTCCTGCTGTGCAGCCTGGTTCCTAACAGGCCCCGGACCGGTACCAGTTCTGTGGCCTGGGGGTTGGGGACTCCTGTTCTATGGAGTAAAAACCAGAGTCAAGATCCTAATGATCCACCTTCCGCTATCCTGCTGGCCTCAGCTCTTCCTATTCTCTGTCCTGTCCTCCACCCACCCTGCGTCCTGGGTGTTCAACCTGTGAACACACAGACCCACCCCTCCCCAGAAGCACACATTTCTCCAAATGTCCAGTGACCTGCATCCTCCTAGTCTTTGCTCAAAGAACAGCTCCTTAACGAGACCTGCTATGACTTCGTGCTCTCTGTCCTGTGTCCCAGGGGTCCGCAACACCCGTCCTCAGCCTGTCGCACAGCAAGAGGTGAGCGGCGGGCTAGCGAGCAAAGCTTCATCTGCTGCTCCCCATGGCTCCCCATCTCTCCCCATCGCTTGCATTACTGCCTGAAGCATCCCCCGGGTCTGTGGAAAAATTGTCTTCCACAAAACCAGTCCCTGGTGCCAAAAAGTTTGAGGACCGCTGCTCTATCCCCCTATTTTTAACCAGAGCACTAAACCTCTTCTAACTTTCTTATTTATTTTGATTTCATTTTTAATCTGTCTCCCCTGATGAGAACATTAGCCACACAAGAGCAGGGATTTTGTCACTTTTTCCCCTTTTGCCGTATCCACAGCACTACAACAGTGCATAGCACATAATAGGTTCTCAATAAATGTTTTCACTGGAAAAAAAATACGCTTTTGAGGGAAAAAAAATATCCTTGCTAAGATAACTGTGGCCATTCAAGTATTTAGAAAGTATTTATTTCCTTTTTCTTTAATGGTCATCTTCGGAGGAGGACTGTCAGAAAAATCTCCCACGTTGATGTGTCCCCTTTCATCTTACTTCTAGCATTCCAATACAGTGAGATATAGAAATGCACAAAGAGAAGACAGTGAAATAAAGATGATCCAGGAGAAAAAGGAGCAAGCAGAAATGAAAAGGTACGGGCAGGGCGGTGTTTTGAGGCTCTCGTTTGGGGAAGGCAGACGTGCCCTTAGCCTAACTCTCGCACGATTTTCCTGGTCCAGGAAAGTGCAGGAAGAGGAGCTGAGGGAGAACCACCCGTACTTCGATAAGCCCCTGTTCATCGTGGGTCGGGAGCACAGGTTCAGAAACTTCTGCCGAGTGGTGGTCCGAGCTCGATTCAACGCGTAAGTGACTCCACTGTAGCCAAGGGTTTGGCCCTGAGTCATGCAAACAGCAGGGGGAGTTGTCATCCGAGGAAGAAGGATCGTGTCGTCCTGATGGGGTCACCAAATAAACCGTGGGCTAAATGACCATGCTGCTTCTCTTGGCTGAGCGGCCGACCAGGTGGGAAATAAACAAAGGTTGCAAGTAGTTAACATTTATAGAAAACACACGTTTATGAAGCACTTCACAGCCATTCTTATTTGTTCAGTTCCACAGGCGCCCAAGATGTTTATAGCAGAGTTGTTAACTCCATATTTTATTTTGGAGACAGTTAACCAAGGGGAGATGAAATGACAGAGCTGAGGTCACTGCCCACATCTTCTTTTAGACTCACTGTTTCTTTGTGGTCAAAATACCATAATTCTAGAATAGTGCAAAATAGAAATCAAGTCGACTAGTGCTTCTATTACCAACTCTTATGAGAAGAAAACCCACTGGCCAGTGACCCTGTCCCTCCCCACGTGGAAGAAATGTGCGAGAGGCTGTCAGGGTGATCAGCCCAGGGGATGCTGCATTTGGGACAAGCCAAGCCAAGTTTAGCAGGCAACCAGTGGAGGAGGTGGGATTCTTGTCATGCACAACTCTGAGTAAATATCCAGAAGACGTTACGAGTCTGGAGAACGTGTGAAAACGTTCCATTCAGTAGTTGTACCTTCCCTGATACCATCATTAGTAGCATATGTATGAGCATTACTGTATGTTATGGGCTGAATTGTGCCCCCCTCGTCCAGAGAAATTCAGATGTTGAAGCCCTAATCCCAGCCCCTTAGAATGTGACCTTACTTGGAGATAAGGACTTTAAAGAGGTAATTAAATTAAAATGAGGTCATTCAGGTGCACCCTAATCCTATATGACTGGTGTCCTTATAAGATGAGGAAACTTGGACACAGACTGCTATAAGGAGGGACAATGTGAAGACGGCTGTCTACAAACCAAGGAGAGAGGCCTGGAGCAGATCCTTCCCTCACAGCCTCAGGAGGTGCCAACCCTACTGCCACCTTCAACTCAGACGTCCACCTCCAGAACTGGGAGAAAATAAGTTTCTGTTATTTAAGCCCCTCAGCCTGCAGTCCTTTGTTACAGCAGCCCTAGGAAACTAATACATTCTCCTAACCCCTCAGGGCTGGAGGAGACCTCAGGAGCCATTTGGGGTCATTTGTGTTCCCTCTTCTCCAACAGAGGAGGGCATTTAGGTCAGCCGAGGGTAAGGGCTTTGCTCAAGTATGCCAGCTAGGGCCCTCTCTGACTGCCAGTCTACTGTTCTTTCTGCTATTCTAGAAAGACCTTCGCAGTTTAAAGCACCTGAGTGATAATGATTTAAACCCTGAGTTTTCACAAAGCATCAATAGGAAGAAGCTGGCAGTGTAGAGTTGATTTGATCAGTTCCCAAATTGGGTTTTTCATCTGAAATTATCCCATTGGCTGTCTCCATGTTTACATCTAATTGTTAATTCTTGAAGACTGGTCATGGGCTTCCTGAAAGTAAAAGTTATAAATCCCCACCCCAAGAAATTCTGTATAAATTACTCCACACGATCACGATTAAATACAGAGCGAAGAATTCTATTTAATTTATGGATATTTAATTAAATAATTATGAGGAACAGCGCCAAACTGCTAAGGCAAAGACTTTGAATGTTTTTAAATGGAAGTCGAAATTTAATTTTGTAATATCTTTGTCAGAAATTGTTGAATGGCGTCATGAATTCTAAAATCAGGCATTTTGAAAAATGTAAACTTTGCTTTCCTAAGCATCAGTTGCTTCTTTCATCTAATGTTCTCTGCCTTCCAAAGTCATATACAGTTAACATATATCATAACAGACATTTTGTAGAGGATGTGAGAGAAATTTTAGGTAGATGAGATGTTTATACGTACTATGGTGCCGAGTTATAACACGCATACTGTGTCACAGAGTTTATATGTTTGTTCTCTCTTACAGATCTAAAACAGATCCGGTCACGGGAGCTGTGAAAAATACCAAGTACCATCAACTTTAGTAAGCATTACAAACTCTGTTTCCATGCACATCTGAAGTTTCCATGTACTATTTTATGCTGCATAAAAATATAAAAATTCCCTTTATTTTCTTGTTATATTGTGCTGTGAAATAGACGATTGGCCATTCATTTAAACAATGCCAGTCACGTTTATAGAATCACAGATGCATCGTCTCTGACTTTCAGCAAGCTTTCCTAGAGTGTTTGCGTTTCTCAGTTTTGTCTGGTCTTTGGCAGTGATTTGCTGGGATTGGTGACTTACCTGGACTGGGTCATGATTATCGTAACCATTTGCTCCTGCATTTCCATGATGTTCGAATCCCCCTTCCGGAGAGTCATGCACGCACCCACTTTGCAGGTACTCTGCCGAATCTCAACTCACAGCTAAGCGGAGAAACGCTGACCTGCAATTTTTGCATTCATTGTGACCAACCTGCCTTCTGCCCATTTCAGATTGCCGAGTATGTGTTTGTGATATTCATGAGCATTGAGCTTAATCTGAAGATTATGGCAGATGGCTTATTTTTCACTCCAACTGCTGTCATCAGGGACTTCGGTGGAGTCATGGACATATTTATATATCTTGTAAGTCTTCAGTTATTTCCTGAATATAAAATATAATGGTTTTGTAAAATCTCCTGCATTTCTTGGTACAAGAGTGAGATACGTGAGTCACAGAGGTTTAGGTGCCATTAACTGAGTTCCTAAGGAGAGCAGTAGTTTAGTATAGGCAAGTAAAGGGCATGCATGTAGAATCTAAATAAAAAGCATTAAAAATATTCGTGGATATGGTTCAAATACATCAACCACATTCCTGTATGCATAAGACATACATTAATGAGGTCTAAGGTAGCAAATCTAGTTTGCACACCACAATTCTTGTGGCACCTACACTAAAAACAAACAAACAAACAAACAAAAACTATATAAGTGATCAATGAGCCGCTTATCACTAAAAGCAAACTAGAGAGAGTATGCCAATTCCAACACACAAAATACCAGGCCAGAGAAGGCAACCATTCAACTATCTATTTAAACTAAACGGGGAAACCATAGGAAGGGACTCAAAGAAATTTCTTTCTATATGTCCAAGAAGGCATAAAATCAGTGTCTTTTCCAACACAACAAGGAGAATTGTGACCATTAACATGTAGCATGTTCAGATCATTAACAAAATAGCGAGTATTCAGTCCAGTGTGAGGTTTAGTATCCTTGATCAAAGGAATTTCAATCCTGCTGACTTCTGCGGAGCCTCCAGTATATATGTTAAAAGAAGGGGCAGGAGGCACTGGAGTACCCACACCCACGGTGTGGGCACCCCCATTTCACACCCCCTGCAAACACCTGATGACTTCCTTTGGGGCTGCTCACAGGTCTGGATCAAGTCCATAGAGATGAGTTGCATGTACACCCAGCGAATGCTTGCCCCACATAACATGTGGAGTCTTTGCTAAAGGAAACTTGTGGCCAGCTGGCTCACAGAAAATGTAGATAGCAGAGGATAAATTGCATAAATTCTAGAGATTATTTTTTCCCTCTAGGTGAGCTTGATATTTCTTTGTTGGATGCCTCAAAACGTGCCTGCGGAGTCGGGAGCTCAGCTCTTACTTGTTCTCCGCTGCCTGCGACCTCTGCGGATATTCAAGCTGGTGCCTCAGATGAGGAAAGTCGTTCGGGAACTTTTCAGCGGCTTCAAGGAAATTTTTCTGGTACATTACAGTCACCACCCTTTACTCCTGGTTCACAGAGTAGAGCTCTTAATGTAGCAAATGAGGGGATAAAGTGAGTCTCGCTTGTCAAGGTTAAGTGTACCATTTTGTTTATTGCCAGAAGATTGTAAAGGTACTAGCAAAACACAACACAGATTCAAAGACTTCACCCATGGATGCTTCTGGCTTATTGGTATATTTAATTCAACAAATATTTTTAGTAAATTAAAGGGAAGCCTTCTGGAAAGTACAGTGGAAGGAGAATCCAAAGAGAGAGAATTTTCTGACACTTCCATTCCTAACTCTTGACCCTAATTTATACTCTGGGTTTTAGTTGCCCCATCTGGAAATTAAGAAGACGTTTCAACACCATCGAATTCACAAACAATATTAGGAATTAACCCATTTAGGCTTGTAATCTCATTTTCTATGTTCCCAAATTCATATAGAACAAAATTTGGCTTTGATCTTTGGAGTGTTAACATAAAACAACTCTTCAAAACTGTAACATACAGGTATACCCTACCTCAGTATACAGTAATGAACATTTAGAAATATGACTGAGGAGAAAATATACTTTTTAGTTGGGCAAATATTGATTTAGGGTCTTCTAAGAGCAGGGCTGCAGATAAAACAATGAGTAAGAGGCTCTTTGCTCACAGTCTGTTAAAGAAGAATCTTTGGCTTATAACAAAGGAGTGATCACAGGATTCTTTTTATTATTAATGAGTTCTGCTTGTGCATGGAAAACATGAATTAACTTACTAAGCTAGTTTTATATCTTGCTGTCTAGAAACACACCTATAGTGAAAAGATAGCTATAGTTGCAGTTGATTCTAAGGTGTTTTAAAGACAGGCTGTTATGTTACTATAGGCATATAGCTGCTAATACTTTTTAAAATTTTTATTTTATTGAAGTATAGTTGATTTACAATGTTGTGTTAGTATCCTGCTAATACTTTGTTAAAGCTCTGTTTAAAATTCCATATTTTGGGGACTTCCCTGGTGGCACAGTGGTTAAGAATCCGCCTGCCAACACAGGGGACACGGGTTCGAGCCCTGGTCCAGGAAGATCCCACATGCCACAGAGCAGCTAAGCCCATGTGCCACAACTACTGAGCCTGTGCTCTAGAGCCCGCAAGCCACAACTACTGAGTCCGTGTGCCACAACTAATGAAGCCCACGTGCCTAGAGCCCATGCTCCGCAACAAGAGAAGCCACCGCAATGAGAAGCCTGCACACCACAATGAAGAGTAGCCCCCGCTCGCCGCAACTAGAGAAAGCCCATGCACAGCAGCAAAGACCCAATGCAGCCAAAAATAAATAAATTTATAAAATTCCATATTTTTTTTGCACTGAAGCCATAACACTGTGGCTTTTCCCACAGCTGGAATTGAGGGAAAACAGAATAGCACCTGACAATGAATGTGTATGCATCTTTGAGCCCTGATAGAATTCAGAAGATGATTTATTTGAGCCTTGCTTCAGAGGATGTTTCTATGTAATTTTAGTATCTTTAAAAGATATGTTTAGATTATTCAACCAGTGAGATCAATCGTTTGTTCAGTATTTTGGCCACTTTTCTCTGCTGAGACCAAAATAGTCATCCAGCAGAGGGAGTACAAGGCAATTACCAGATTTGCTTCTCAAGGCTCTGATCTCACACCCTCTGTGTGTGGCACTTTGATACGCCCTGAGCCCTCATGCTTGCAAGAAAGCAAAGCCACTATCCCCCTTACGTAGGCTCTGCTAACAGACACATGAATCCATTTTGAGAAAATTTGGGAAAGAGAATTATTTCAACATTTTTCTTTTGTTCCATTAAATAAAATAAAGCAAAGTGTTGATTTCAAAATCAGAAAAGTCCAAGTCATGTCAAAAACACCTTAGCCCGGGCTTCCCTGGTGGCGCAGTGGTTGAGAGTCTGCCTGCCGATGCAGGGGACACGGGTTCATGCCCCGGTCCGGGAGGATCCCACATGTCGTGGAGCGGCTGGGCCCGTGAGCCATGGCCGCTGAGCCTGCGCGTCCGGAGCCTGTGCTCTGCAACAGGAGAGGCCACAACAGTGAGAGAGGCCCGCGAACCGCAAAAAAAAAAAAAAAAAAAAAAAAATTCAAAACCTGTTGTTAATTTCCTTCTTTTAACATTCCAGCTAGGCTAATTGAATGACCTGTGGGGGAGAAGTTAAAAGGTAGCATCCAAAGACTGTGAATTTCATACGATGTTATCTTAAAAGTCCTGTTCATAATCACTGCTCAAACCAAACCTACTGTTTATAATTTTTTACCAAGAGATTGCTGTCTCACCCATTTCTTTCAGGTCTCCATTCTTTTGCTGACATTAATGCTTGTTTTTGCAAGCTTTGGAGTTCAGCTCTTTGCTGGAAAACTGGCCAAGTGCAATGATCCCAACATTATTAGAAGGGTAAGATATCCTTTGTCTTTTGGGATGAAAATCAAGAACATTTACCATCCCTGGGTAGCCATCTGCTGAGGCTGCTTTGAGAACAGAACTCTAAGAATACTCTTCCCATGGACTCCCTCTGCTTAAAGCAGGCAGTGTGTCTCTTCTGGGTGGTAAAGGTTTATAAGATTAAAACACATCTCAGACAGTCCTGTTCCTCCCTCCTATTCCAAGGTCAAGCCACTGTTGACATCTTCCATATAGTCACCCAAGATTCCATGTGCAAACTTTCCCTTTAGGTCTTCCCTAACGTAATCCTGCCTTTGCTGTGACCTGAGACTCATATCAGCAAACAGCTCCCCCAAAATACAAAGGGCAGAGTTTGACTTCCACACCCCTTCGTATGACTTATCCACTCCACATTCCTCTGTTAGGAAGTCAGGGCCTTGCATTAGCTCTTAGCTGCCCAGAATCTCCCCCATGAAGACAACTAAGATTCAAGCTTGAACCATGCTTGAATACTTTCGATTCTTTTTTTTTTTTTGGCCGCACTGCATGGCTTGTGGGATCTTAGTTCCCAGACCGGGGATTGAACCCAGGCCCCGGAAGTGAAAGTGCCAAGTCCTAACCACTGGACGGCCAGGGAAGTCCCTCTACTCTTTTCTTTCTCTTTCTTTGGCCGGTGTTATAAGAGGAGGGTAGCTTCTGGAACAGCCCCAATATGTCAGTAGCTGAACGTAATGAAATGAATATATTTATTGCATGTTGAATAATTCAGGCAGCTCTCCTCCAAATGACCACCCAGTGGCTCATGCCTCCTCTGTCCTGTGTCCCTAGCCTTTGCTGTCTTCAGAGTCTTCTCTGTTTAGCTGGCAGTTAGGAACAGAAAACCATCTCTCTCTCAGAGGACTACAGGCAGAGCCTAGAAGCAACACATCTGTCTTCATCCCACATTCCACTGGCAAGAGCGTGGCCTCACCAGACTGACGTGAGACCGTGATGTGTAGTTTCGTGGTGTATTTTGTAGCAAAGGGGGCGGGGTTTGTTTAATAATTAGCCAATCTCTGCTGCATCGCCCACTGTCCCATTCTCTTAGAATCCTGCCCGATATTACAAGTAGGTTAATGGAGTGAACCCAGTTCTGCTGATGTATAAGCTAGCAAGAGTATTTCCTCTTCCACCCAGGTAAAATAATGCTTAAGTCTCATTAAAATGGATGTTTCCAAAAGGGCTACCAGAGCTGAACTAAAACACTTATTCCCATATTTCTAGCAAACATCGCTGTCTAATATAAATTTTATACTACTATGACATTTCTACATTTTGAGGCTTCTAATTATAAAGGTCCCCCTTAGTAGCTCTCGACTTTTTAGAAAATATAGGTAACATCTTTGTCCAGTCAAAATACATTATCAGTCATGTTAATAATGAGATTTTTCAGGAAGAGGCAGAGCAGAAGAGACAAACTTAGGATGGGCAGACCTTACGCTATCAAGGTATCGCCCGGGTGGCTGCTTCCTTTAACTCCCCTTCCCAGAGGTTCCAGGAATTTTGATAAACCTGACAAGACATGCAGGGAACATGGTATAAAGGTCATGCTGTACCTAATGAGCTAAATGAAGGCAGTAATAATGAGCTGAGGCATTAGTCCACAAGCTTATGTAAGGAAAGAAGGGTTATTTTAGGTCCACCCTGAACAGAGGCCAGAAAGATAATAACAACGTTTCAAGATGAAGCCTTGTAGGAATAGTGGATGACTCGGGGGGGTAATAATGGCCTAAGAGCCTTGTGATTTTACACTATCTATCTGCTCATACCCAGCCCAAGCTAAAGAGTAATGACTTGTATAGGGGACGGAGGGCACACGGTGGACGGACAGACATACAGATGCCATGAGGCATTTATTCTTTTCCACAGAACAATGAGGTCTGTGTGGGAAGCTCGTAAGGAAAGTCTAAGAAAACTTAGCCATCAAAAGAGCATCAGGAACAAGCAGAATAATTGCAAAACAAATTGGCATAGTGAGAAGTGGCCCGTGTCTTTGTATTTGGACGGATTCTTTTCTAGTCCTAACATAAGAGGCCAAAGCCAAGCGTGTCATGTGGATGAAGGGGATACTTCAGTTTACCTTTATAAAAGAAGAGACAAACCCAAGGAAAAGGGGAAACTAGATACCCCAACATTTGGCACAGCTCACATTTAAAGGCCATGAAGCTTCAGTTGTTGGTGCCATGTCTCCAGATGGAATCGTATAATATGTGGTGTTGGATGGATGGCTTTTTCACTTAGCATAATATCTTCAAGGTTCATCCATGTTGTAGCATGTGTCAGTACTTCATTATTTTTATGGCTGAATAATATTCCACAGTATGGATAGACCACATTTTGTTTGTGTATTTGTTGATTGATGGGCATTTGAATTGTTTCCACCTTTGAGCTATTGTAAATAATGCTATTTATAATAATAATGATATAAACATTCATGTACATATTTCCATGTGAATATATGTTTCATTTCTCTTGGGTAGATACCTAGGAGAAGAATTGCTGTGTCCTGTGGTTACTCTAATTATTTAAGGACCTGCCACCCTATTTTCCAAAGTGGCTGCGCCATTTTCCATTCCCACTAGCAGTGTATGAGGATTCTAGTATGAGGATTAAGATTTGTGCACATCCTCGTCAAAGTTTGCTATTTGACTTCTTGACGAGAGCCTTCTTAGTGAGTGGGAAATGGTATCCCATTGTGGTTTTGACTTGCATTTCCCTGATGACTAATGATTCTGAGCACCTTTTCACGTGCTCATTGGCTATTTGTATCTCTCCCTTGGAGGAATGTCAGTTCATATCCTTTGCCCACTCACTAACATTTTCAGCATCAACTTTCACCTGCTTATCTCTGAAGTCTTTGTTACTATTTGCTGAGTAGCTATGCACATGTCTGCTGTTATATAAAAGACCTCTGTCATTCTACGTAAAAAATGTTTCTTATTGTTTATCTTTTCTGACTTCATTTTCTGACCAGGTTCTTTTCCTCCTCCTTTTATTTTTTTTTTCCTGTTTTAGGAAGATTGTAATGGAATATTCAGAATTAATGTAAGTGTGTCCAAGAACTTGAATTTAAAATTAAGACCTGGAGAGAAAAAACCTGGATTTTGGGTGCCCCGTGTTTGGTAAGCATATCAGAAAAATATCCTGAAAAATGCTATATTTGTCAGTATAAGGGGTTTTTCCCCAGTTTTATTGAGAAATAATTGCCATACATCACGGAATAAGTTTAAGGCAAACAGCATGATGGTTCAATTTACATATATTGTAAAATGATTATCACAATAGGTTTAGTTAACATCCGTCACCTCATATAGATCCAGTTGAAAGAAAAGAAAAAAAATTCTCCTCATGATGAGAACTCTTACTGTTCTCTTAACAGCTTTCCTGTGTATCACACAGCAGTGTTAACTATAGTCCCTATGTTGTACATTACATCCCTAGTATTTATTTGTCTTATAACTGGAAGTTTGTACCTTTGACCACCTTTCTCCACTTCCTCTCCTCCCCCCACCTCTGGTAAACACAAATCTGATCTCTTTTTCTATGAGTTTAGTCGGAGGGGTTTTGCTTTTGTTTTTGTTTTGTTTTGTTTTTTTAGATTACACACACAAGTGAGATTATACAGTATTTGTCTTTGTCTGACTTATTCACTTAGCATAATGGGCCTTCATGGTCCATCCATGTTCTATATAAGTATATATAGTATAAGGTTTTAAAGCAGTATAATATGGCATGAAACTAAAAGTAGTTCTGCTAGCAAGGCAAAGCACTGAATTACAATAGGATGCAAAAACAAAAGAAATAAAATAAGGAAGCGGTACACTGAGTCCCAGTGTTGCTTCATGAAACTAATGAAATATCACTGCAGTATTTTTCTAATAGTTTAAAGTATATATCTGGACTCACATAGCTTTAAAAATTAGTGAGGCTTATAAAAAAAGAGTGAAATAATGCCATTTGCAGCAACATGAATGGACCTAGAGATTATCATACTAAGTGAAGTAAGTCAGACAAAGACAAATATCATATATTGCTTATATGTGGAATCTAAAAAAAAATTGATACAAATGAACTTACTTAAAAATCAGGAAGAGGCTCACAGATATAGAAAACAAACTTATGGTTACCAAAGGGGAAAGGGGATGGGGGGGATAAATTAGGAGTATGGGATTAGCAGATACAAACTACTACATATAAAATAGATAAAAAATAAAATCCTACTGTACAGCACAGAAAACTACATTCAATATCCTGTAATAAACCATAATGGAAAAGAATCTGAAAAAGAATTTATATATATATAAAATTTATATATATATAAATTTATATAAATATAAAAAATTTTTATATATACATATACATATGTATGTATATCTGTGTATATATATATGTATATATAACTGAAGCATGTATATGTGTGTGTGTGTGTATATATATATAGCTGAAGCACTTTGCTGTATACCTGAAACTAACACAACGTTGTAACTTATCTATACTTCAATAAAAATAAATAAAAATTTTTTAGAAAATTAGTGAGGCTTAAAAGAAAAAAGATTTTCTATCAATTTTTAATCAAATCTTAATTCAACTTTTAAACCAATTTTTAACAATTTTAACAATTTTAATCAAATTAAAACTAAACTCATACTGACTTTATATCTTTAAGGAAGATCTGATGTCCTCATAACAATTTTAGAGAAGCCTAGATCATAAAACTATTTCAATTTTAAAACCCATTTACATTGAAGGATTTTGTTGTTGAAATCCTGGAAGGGAATAATCAGTAACACATTGATTTTATCTAACTGCCTCTTTAAAACAATTTTTTTTAAATAAGTTTTCAAAGCATTTACATCAAAGCCAGAAGTATCTGGTACCTTCTTTCTCAACCATTTCCCTAATGACTATGAATGAAATCTCTCAGTCTGCTTCACTGATGCACAGAGTGTTCCATCAACTTCATTTGTCCTTTTAAATCGTTAATGTTTCTTTTTATTTCATTTTTACCTCTTAGAATAATGAGTGAACCACAGAAACTGCTCTGCTTTTGTCACAATTGATGTTCTCTACTAAATGTCAAAACTCTTTAAAAGGAATAGCATTTCACCCAGTTGTACCCTTAGGACTCGTTCTTACCTGCTTTGGCATTTCTCTAATATGAAATTCACTTTCATAAACAATTCAATATAATTTATATTGGTTTTCTTTTAATACCAAAGAACTGTGGAAAAAAGATTAATTTTGGATGTGAGGCTTGAGCATGGGTAGAGAAGTATATAACACATGGGAATATCTTTATCCCAGTGTTAACTAGAAAAGCAGTCTAATTTACATTACAATGAAAAATTAAAGAAGCATAAAATGTTTATTTTGTTGTGAGAGTAAAACTCATTATTATACCGTAAATAATTTACTTATATCAGGACATCAGGTTTTTTTTCCAAAATTTTTTGGAATTTTGTCTAAAGTCTCAAAGTTGAGGTCAAGGGGAGATTAAAGTATCTTGACATTCTAAAGAGGCCAACTAAACCAATCCCATCAGAACTTACTAAAACATCATCCATCACCCAGCTCCTGTAAAAGAAAACACTGCATTCAAAGATAACATCATGGTAGTGAATGAAGTCAAGAGCAAAGTGTGCTATGGCGTCACGCCGCCTTCCCTATGGGGAAAGGTGGATGGCGCTTCTCCTCTTCCTACGAGGACCCCTGGAAGGACCAGTTGATATCAGAGTTTGACAAGGCAAGAAGAGAGGCTCTTGTGGGCAAGCCGCTCGTCACCATCTGGGAAGACGGGATGATCTGCTTCTGGAGGGCCACGTCATCCCTGCCAAGGGCCACCTGACCTGAGCCTTCTTGTTGGAACCCTGCTGCAAAGGGCTGTGTGCTGGGGACAGGGTGCCCTATGGGAAGAAGCTGTGGGAACGTTTCCAGGAGTTGGAGCTGAGAATCACCCAGAGGCTACACTCATAGCAGGAAGAGCACACTGGGGCATCCTCATGCTGGGGAGTGTAGTCATAGAAAATGTGAGGTACAGTAAGGCCGACAGATCGAGAGCACTACCACTGAAAAGAGTTTGTTACTCATCGTTCCCAAGAGGAGGGGGCATGCCACTCCACGGGGGGCCACCTGGGGAAGCACCAGGGTGGGTCAGCAGGCAGAAAGGTGGGGAGAGCTGGGGCCAAGAGCCTTTACTGTGGTTTCCCTGGGAAGGAACGGGTGAGGCAGGGCAAGCGGACTTAGGGATGGCTAGTTTGAATAATTGTAATGGGCTGTAGAGCATAGAGGCCATCCATTGTGGTCTGGTACCTGGCACTGGGGTGATTCGGGCAGGTGGATGGTGGCCCAGAGTGTGACAGCCTGATAGAGGAGGTGATTGGTGGTGGTGGTGGGGGGTGGACTCTGGGTTAGTTGGTTTGTATTTGAAAAGCACACCCTGAAAAGGGCTCATCTCAAGGTCGGGGGGAGGACGAGGGAGGCACGAGGCCAGGAAGGGTGACTCAGGCATCTTACCGGGTGTCTGGAACAAAGTGCGTCCAGCGTCTGTATGTGGGACAAATGCTCAAGTGCCAAGTTCATAGAAGCTAGAAACGCTGTTCAAACATGGAGTGTTTCTTGGGAACACCTAAATGAGCTCCGTGAAGGAACTGTGTGAAGGAACTGCTGTGAAGAGAGCGTCAATGGCCACAGTCCAGCGGAGTCAGACACACAAGATGTGACGTCTCTAACCCCAGCTGCATCCCACCGCTTCTTGTAAGACCCAGGCAGTCACCAAGAGGAGGAGTGGGCTAGAGTGGCTGACACTCTTTTTCCCTCCTCAGACCACGGGTCAGGCTTGAGCTGTGGAGGGTGAGACCCTGGTACAGGTTTGAATGCAGTGGGCATTTTAGAATGAGGCTGGCTATATACCGAAAAGCTCTGGGCTCTCCCCAAGGTGTCAGGAAGCAAGTAGGATGCACTGGAAGGTAGCATTAGGAGGAGAGTAAGCTGTTTCCGGTTGGACCCTATGGCGTTCAACCTGTTCCATAAAACCAGCTCTCTTAAGATTTTTAAATCAGCTAACTGAAATGTAATGTTTTATGTAAGCTATTAAGGACTTCAAGTTCAATGACATTTTAAAAGCACAAGCAAACAGAGGGACATCACTTGAACGTTATCACAATAGCTTTTCCCATTTGTTCAGAATATTGTGACTTGGGTTAGTTTTAGGGAAATATAAATCTTTCATCAAATAAATGTCAACTGTAACCATGATAATTTTCACATTTTGTTTCTCTAATAATCTCGTCAAGAGTTAGCAGCTGAAATTTTTGTAATTTTATATTGACTAATTTATGATTAAGAAAATAACTTATATCTGGGAATTAGCCTAGAGGAATGCTATGATAATTATAATTAGGACATAAATATGCACTAGCTAATTCAGGGGACAGTCTGGCTTCTATATTCTCTCTTCAGATGAATACATTCATTTTCCTCCAAATTACTCAGACTTGATGAGATAAAAATTACCTTGGTAAAAAGGATTAAACATATCATATATTATAAATATTGTGTGTTTTGTCTTAAGCAGAGGTCTGGGATTTAGGAAAAGGAAATGCAAGGGAGAGAAATCAACAAAGTATTCAGTTTTACAATAAATATATTTACTAAGTGTTTACTCTTCACCAGGAATTATGCTGTCACTGGGAACAAGCTATGGCCTCTGACCCCTAAGAGCCAGAAGTCCAATGGAGAACAGAAAATAAAATTTAAAATAATTTAATACAATATGCTGAAGTTTTAATGCTACATAAATAAGCCCCTAAGCTCACTTGAAGCTCACCAGAAGCTTACCTCTAGGTAATTTCAAATTACACTGCGATACATTCTAGGCAGAAAGAGATCAGATTTTTTTTGTTGAGTCTAAGGCTCAAACAATTTGGGTACACTCTCTAAGAAAAAGGATATAAAACTACTTTGCTTTTTTAAGTTTAACAGAAACATTTGACTATATGAACTCACTCCTGGGCCCTTTCCTGAGTCTTGGAAGGGACCTGTGTCAGGGAGGGGCCCTGAGGCTTACCTTTAAGTTTCTTTTGCTCCATGATGTATCAGCCTCTGATTCTAGGGTACGGAGAGGCAAAGGGTTCAGTGGTACACGCAGGACAGAGGCTGCTAATCCAAACAATGACTGGACCAGGGAGAAGGACCTAGAGGAGAAGACACCCAGTTAACTCTTGAAGGGTGAATAGGAATTAGGCAGGTGAAAGGGGGAGGAGCCATGGGCAGGTGGGAGTGAGGGGCGAGGCAGAGGTTAAGATTGTTGCAGGCTGTGGAAACTCAAATTGCTATTACCAAAGAGCGAGGCAAAAAGCAGTCTGCATTCCAGGAAGTACTAGTTTCTGATTTCTTTAGATGGCAGAGCTGTGTAAGATACAGGGTACCATTTTGGCCCATGTTATCCCCTGCATTTCCACATCCCAGGGCAGAGGCTAGATTCCTCTCCTCCATGGCACCCCCATCTTCCCAGAGGAGAAGCAGCTCTCCTTATCATGACCTGGGGTCCCTGGAGCACTTGTCACTGGGAGGTAGAAAACTCAGATTGTGAGGTCAGAACTGATTCTTCATTTTTCTGAATTGGATAGACAATGTTGTAATCTTTTAAAAATTAACCAGAAAAGATAATATTTAAATAGCCTTCCAGATCAAGGGAGGACAACAGGAAAAATGACAGTAATGGACTGTGTTTGGGATTTGTTGAAGTCCTCTGTAGTTATTGGTAAAGTTTCAGACTTTCCAATTTTAGTATCATGAACAAAGCATAAACATATCCAATATGATTAAAACTGAGACTTTTAATGTGGTATATTCTTCCAGCAATTTAAGTCTATGATTCTTCATTTTACTTTTCTGGCTTTAGCCTGAAAGTGTATTTTAACATATTCTAACCTCTAAAGGATGTGTAACATGAGAATAGTTTGGGTTGCTGCAAATTCAGCTAAAAAAAGCACTTTTACATAAAGAAAATGGATGGGTAAGAAAGTTCAACATCAGATCTGAGAGCTGACTCACTTGGTTTAAAAAAAAATCCTTATTCAAGAAAATTGTGGCATCTGTAGAATCCTTACAGAGTCTGTCTGCTGTAAAATATATTAAATTTAATTGAAACCCCCAAAAGGAAAGATTGTTGGAAAAATACAAGAGAATATGCTTGTCTTTCATACTTAAAAAATATAAATCAGAATCCCTAAATATTAATTTCTGACTGGGGCTTTTTTACTATATAGAAAACATTTCTACCAATCAGCTTTAAACCTTTAAAAATAAGTCAGTCTCAGTTTTATGTTTTCTTATTAGATTCCCACATATTTAGTGTTAAAAAAAGAAAACTTATAAAAGTATATCTCATGATAGTCTCTAGTTTTGAAAACCATAAAAGGTGGTAGAAGAATACTAAACTGGATTCCCCCTAGAATGTTGCCTCCTGTGAAGGTTAACTTTTGATAAATGTGCTAGCAAGAAAAAAAAATTATCAAAATATAATTCAGCTAGGCTTCAGTAGGCCTACTTTAGTCAATAATCCTGAGCTCAGGTCATCAAATTCAGGAAATGTGTTGATAGTCATGATTTTTCCAGCATGTGGTTGTCTAAATCTTTTAGTTATTTAAAATAGCCTCAGAAAAGGGGGATTAAAAAAAAAAAACTGAAATCTTCTTCTGTTAACAAATACGTTAGCTAAGACCTGTAATGACTAGGGGAGATGCAGTGTAGTAGAAAGATGTTAGTGGAAAGAAAAAAGTATACACATATCAGAAAAATAAGAAATGAGACATCCCCTGACCCCCCAAAAATAGAGGGTCCAAAATGTTTTAGAACTCAGGAGTTAACTGTGCGGTAGACAGCACACTATACACTGGGGTCTACAAGAAGTAACTGTTGAGAACATTTGGAGTTAATGAGAGAAAAACACCCACCTGGGAGGGGGTGATCTGGAGACACATAGGGTATGTGTCACCTCAGGAGCCTCTAAAGCATCACTAGGTCACAGCATGCTGCTCACGTGATGACACAGAATTAAGTGGCCAAATTCTACTCATTTTACACTTTCTGTACTAACACCAGGATTTGTAATTCATGCCTTTAGGAAGGTTTTCTAATGTAAAACCATTTCAAAATTCACATCCAAACTCCAAGGCCCCTTTGTAAGAATCTCATGCACAAGTTCTAACCAGAAAGTCCTCAGTATACTAATCAGGACCAGCCAGAAACATTGCAGAACCTCTGGAGCTAGAAGTCGAGGGACATAGCATTTTATTGTTTTCGATTGAGAACACCCCATCATTGCCTAATAATTAACTGCATAATTAATAAATTCTAACACATTGATGCATTCTTATGAGTTCGCAAACAAATGCCATCGAACCTACCTTCCAAGTGCCTATACTTTGCAACCAAGATTGGAAAGAGTTATAGATATTGCCTTAGGGTGCTTCTCACTGGAATTCCACGGAACATTCCTCTTTCTGACTTGCAGGGCGAATCCTCGGAACTTTAATTTTGACAATGTGGGCAATGCTATGCTGGCATTGTTTGAAGTTCTCTCCTTGAAAGGCTGGGTGGAAGTGAGGGATGTTATTATTCATCGTGTGGGTCCGGTAAGCACGCACTGGAATCCTTTGAATGTTACCACAGCTGCTTTCATTGGCTTTGATGAATAACCGTATTTTTCATTTATACAGATGCATGGAATCTATATTCATGTTTTCGTATTCCTGGGTTGCATGATTGGACTGACCCTTTTTGTTGGAGTAGTTATTGCTAATTTCAATGAAAACAAGGTAAGAATTCTTGGTTTGAATTCCGCAGCGTTTATTCTTTCCTAGCCGCTCATTTTGAGTTCCCTTTTCCACACACGGCGTGAAGTCGCATTAAACTGTAAAGTGACCGGTGTAAATAATCTCTATAACTATTTTACAGGCTACCTCATTGCTGCCTTTCAGGCACATTATTTCAGAGCACAATTCTCTTGCTAAATTTCCTCTTTTGGTAATGGTGTCATTAATTTGCCGAGGACTGAAAAACGCATCTCCTATTGTTCAAATTGAAAGGATGTGCAGCAAGTTATTAAAATACAGTAGCTGAAACCGATGCACTGATTGCAGGTAATATGCCTTTCACTAAGTGTAAATTGGTTGCTTCTGTGTAACTCAGTAGGTGAACTCAGAATTTTTTTTTTTTTTCTTTTTTTTTTGCGGTACGCGGGCCTCTCCCTGCTGTGGCCTCTCCCGTTGCGGAGCACAGGCTCCGGACGCGCAGGCTCAGCAGCCATGGCTCACAGGCCTAGCTGCTCCACGGCATGTGGGATCTTCCCGGACTGGGGCACGAACCCGTGTCCCCTCCATCGGCAGGCAGACTCTCAACCACTGTGCCATCAGGGAAGCCCACAAAGCAATATTTAACCAAATTATTTTAAAAAGCTAGCAAATCCAAAATCCGATGAAAGATAGATAGTAATGTATTTCTCTAAGAAACTCATAAATCAAAACAAAAAGAACATGTTAGATTTGACACAATGAAGACGTTTGGTCCAATGGACATATAAAGGTCTCTGACAATTTGAGACTGTGTATTACTTTCAAGTACAAAATGTATCAAGTACAAAATGTATCATCTACAAAGTCATAAAACAATAATTACCAAAGAATTGATAATGTACACAACATGTTCTC
The DNA here is from genome assembly GCF_059928025.1 of Delphinapterus leucas. Classification (NCBI taxonomy): domain Eukaryota; kingdom Metazoa; phylum Chordata; class Mammalia; order Artiodactyla; family Monodontidae; genus Delphinapterus; species Delphinapterus leucas. The sequence goes on from NC_143146.1 coordinate 10,299,415, forward strand.
TATCAAAATTTTAAAACATAGCAAAAAATTCCCCATAATTTGGAAATATTAAGACTGCATTCTAAGTAATTTTTGAGTTACAGAAGAAATCAGAATAGAAAATCACAAAGCATTTAGATAAATCATTTATAAAAATCACATTAAAACTCACAAGGTATAGATAAATCAGTAATTAGATGGAAACTTATAGCTTTTAATTGTATATGTTAGAGAATAATCAAATAGTGATGATTAACATGCCAAATACACAAATCAATAAATTATAATCAGAGCAACAAAGTGAAATAGAAGAAAATGGGAGGAAGAAAATAACAAAGATAAAAGAATGGAAAATTAGTGATATAGAAAACAAAGTAACTTATAGAAAAGCTCAAGAGTGAGAAAAACTGGTTTGTTGAAATAAATTAGATTGATAAGACTCTTACGGGGGTGAGCATGAACAAAAATGTGGAAAAACAAGCTATGGTAAGTATAATAGTGCCATAATTGTTACAGGGATAGAAAGTTAGGCTTACAGAATAGAACAGAAAGCCCTAGGAGGGACCCATGTGTATATGAAGCAGAAGTAGCACAACAAGTCAGTGGAGAAACTGAGACCATCCATAGTGGTGCTGGGATAATTAATTGATTGTCTAGGTCTCAGAAATTAAACTGACATTTCTACCTTACACCATACTCAAGAATAAATTCCAGATGAATGAAAGACCCAGCTATGAAAAGCAAATTTTAAACCATTTTTAAACCATGGAGAATGTGCTTTTAACCCTGGAGTAGTTGTAGAGTTCTTGACATTAACCACAAAGTGAAATCCATAAAGAAAAAAATTTATAAGTCAGATTACATTAAAAGGAAAAGTTTCTGAATGATAAAAGACACACTAAGCAAAATTTAAAAAAAAAAGAAGCAAGCTAAGACTAAATACTTACAACTCACATAACTGACAAAATATTAGTATCCAGAATATATTAAGAATCTCTACAAAACATCAAAAAGTAAATATCCAAATACAAAAATGAGCAAAGAATATGAACAGGCAATTTACAAAGGAACACACAGGAATCACCTTATATATGCACTGAAAATGTTTCGTCTCATTAATATTAAAACTAAATCAGATACGTTTCACACCCATCAAATGACCAAATTAAAATGTCTGATAAAGTCAAGTATTGGCAAGAATATAAGGAAATGGGAACACTTGTAGAATGAAACCAATTTTCTTGGTTATTGCTCTTTGGATAGCACCTTGGAAATCTCTGGTAAGTGTGGAAATGTGTAAACTCTGAGACCCCAGCAGTTCCTTTCCTAGAGATTTACCACAGAGCAAGATGTTTACCGTGAGACAGTACCCGTGGGTTTACTGCAGCATTATTTATAGTCCATAAACCTAAAATGATAACTTCTGATATATTTGTACAGTGGGATACTGTGTGATCAGTTCAAATAAACGAATCAGATCTAGTATCTAGTTGTATGGAAAATGTAATTTTCAATGAAGATAAAAACAAACTGGGGACTTCCCTGGCGGTCCAGTGGTTAGGACTCTGTGCTTCCACTGCAGGGGTCTGGGTTTGATCCCCGGTAGAGGAACTAAAATCCTGCAAGACGTGGGGCGCAGCCAAAAAAAAATATATAGTAAAAAACAAACTGCGTAAATTCCCACATGTTGGATACCATTACAGAAATTTATAAATTTAAAAACAAACACATTCTTGTATATTTATATATACATAAGCAGCCAAAGTCTGAAAACATAGTGAGGAAGACATTCCCCTGAAAGATAGTTAGCTCTGTGTCAGGAAAGGCAGGATGGGAGAGGGGAGGTGGTTTCTTCCCCAGTTTCTTAAATTATATTTCTGCCTTTGTAATATAATGTAATGAAATGTAATGTAATATATTCAAGTGCATTTTAATGATGTGCTCTATTATATAACAAAGAATATCTGATCTCATTTAACCGATTGTCACAGCACAAATTTCTTAAATATGCAATTCTCTGACCTCATACCACTTAAAAATAGTTTCACAATTGCATGTAACAGAATGATTTCTAAAAAGACACAATAGCCTTAACCAGAAGCAGCAGCACTGATAAGCTATCATTTTGCTGCAGCTTTTTCTACTATGAAAGGAAACTAACCACTGTTAGAGAGTATCTCTTTTAGAAAATCTAATCATACAGAAAACCTTCTTTAGATTTTCCCAAACCTGAATATTATACATGTTCAAAGATGCCAACTGAAGGCTGCTGAATCTTCTCTGAACCCCCGGCCCTCTTTTCTGGAACTTCTCTCAAGACCACGTTTGAGAATTCTGACCCTGTTTATCGAACCACCATGGTATAGGAAGAATATCTTTGTTTTAAACCCACATTAATCTTGTTTGTGTCAGCAGCGCATTTGCGATGTCCTTGGTGTGGAGCACATGACAAAAGGTCTTTCTCTGTTTTCCTTTGTTTATTAAGGGGACGGCTCTGCTGACTGTAGATCAGAGAAGATGGGAAGATTTGAAGAGCCGCCTGAAGATAGCACAGCCTCTTCATCTGCCACCTCGCCCGGGTATCAAAGATGCTCTGATTTTATTCATGTTGGGCACTAGTGTTCATGATTCCCCAGGAGTCTAAGATTTCAATTAAAATAATCATCATGAGGCCACTAGGCGATTGTGCAGAAGTTAATATAAAAACAGGCTCCAAACTACAGATCTCTCCATAGGCTATTAAAATCAACCACCCAAAGGCCGTGCTTCTGTGCTCTCAGGATAAGCCTTAATGAAAAAATGAATTGTTAAATAAATATATTTGTGCTTGCCTTTTAAACATCTGAGTGAAATGTATTAAACTGACAGAAACTGAATGATGCGAATCTCCTTCCAGTGCAGACGGTGTCATGCACCGTTGTTTTAAATATTCAGACCCAGCCATTCCTGCAAGACACTTCACAGTAGATTGAACTGTAGGAGAAAAAAAAAATGTAATGGGTTTTAAGACGAGCATTAAAGAAAATGAAAGGCAAGAACGTAAATGTGACCGATGTCTAAAATGCCCTTGCCTAAACCTTTCTTTTCAGATAATGATGGTTTTAGAGCTAAGATGTATGACATAACCCAGCATCCATTTTTTAAGAGGACAATTGCATTACTCGTCCTGGCCCAGTCGGTGTTGCTGTCCGTCAAGGTACTCTATTTCACCCTAACACTCTGGGAATGAATTTTTTATTCATTGGTGGGTCCAAGAACATTGCAGGCAGCCATGTCCACTCACAGTCTACATTTATAAAAAATTTAAATTCACAATCATGTTCAGATGGGTGGAAGAGGGGAAAGTCTTTCCGTGTTGATGGAATGCAGGCACAGACGTGTGTGCTGTTTCTCTTACAGTGGGACGTCGAGGACCCAGTGACTGTTCCTTTGGCAACCATGTCGGTCGTTTTCACGTTCATCTTTGTTCTAGAGGTACAGTAATGAGTCAACTGGTGCTGGGGGCTGCAGTGCACATTTTAAAGCAAAACAGCGTCCTTCTTCCATGGCACTTCCTTTCACCTCCGCGTTCCGTTGCTTTTGAAGTCCTCTTTGGGGAACAGAATGCTCTTAGTATATTTCCTTTTCAGGCTGTTCTGCTTCGCTTGAACAAAGACTTCACTTTATATTTCCATTTTTCCAACTGCAAGAATTACTAACTGCTGTTGACGTTGTATCTGAATGTTGGCCTGTCTAGTTATGTGAGTTCAAATATTTACAGCAAACGGCACAAACCACTGTAATTCAGGGACTCAAATTACAATGTGGTGGCAGAGGGAGTTGGCCCAGACAAGATTATTTTAATATGTGGTCCACGTCACATTGCTTTCCAGTGCCATCTTCTTGGAAATGCAAGCAGATTTTTATTTTACCCTGTACCGGTTGATGTTTCCCAAAATCTATGGTCTTTTACTTGAGGAAGAAAAACGTCTTGCTATCAGAACTAGTCGTAGAAAAAGGAGAAAAGAGTGTGGAGAATATAGATTTACATATATACACAGACACATCAGTAATAAATTTTTCTCTTTGGTTTCTACATCCTTTAAAAAAGTAATGTGCCTCAGGTTAGTACATTTAAATATATGCTGAACACTCAGCCTCAGTTCATTGTCTTCATTGTTTTTCCCCAGGTTACAATGAAGATCATAGCGATGTCACCTGCCGGCTTCTGGCAAAGCAGAAGAAATAGGTACGATCTTCTGGTGACGTCACTCGGCGTTGTCTGGGTGGTACTTCACTTTGCCCTCCTGGTAAGCGCATCACTAAAGTTTATTTTAGTTGGTAATTTCAGTTCAGGTAACCCTGTTTCCAGTCTCATCTCACTCCAGGTCAGCCTACTCTCAAGGGTCAGGTTAACCTCCCTAAAATTCAGCCTTGACCATGACGGACCCTTGGACATGCTTGCACACACACACACACACACACACACACACATATACATGTGTACGTGTGCACACACTCGCACTCCTCACACAGACAAAAGCTGACCCCTCAGAGTCCTAGAGCCTGCAAGCCAGAAAGAGAAGGTCCTTCAAGATCCTCTGGTTTAACCCTCATTTTCTCAAAGGATAAAAAACGAGAGACAGAGAGAGAGAGAGACAGAGACAGAGAGAAATGGAAACCGAGAGATGAAGAGACCTGCCTAAATTCACACACAAGCCAGAATCAGAGGACCTGAACCCAGTTCTCTGAGTGGAAGTGTAGCTTCCGTGCCACTACATTATAATTAGGGCTTCACGGTATGATTCTCTGATACTTTGCTGCCTTATTTTCTCCCAGACACCCGGCTGCCATTTCTCGAAAGCCATCATTCCCCATCTCAACACCTGAGTTCTCATTGTTCTGCCTAAAATGCATTCAGCCTCCCCACCCTCCATTCAGCTCAGACTCTACACCATAGGTGTACTTGATTGTGATCATGAGCTGTGTTGTCCAATAGAAATAAAATGTGGCCTGGATGTTATTTTAAATTTTCTGGGAGCCACATATAAAAAAGATATAAAAAAAGAAAGAGATGACATTAATTTAATAATACATTTTTAACCTACCATTTCCAAAATATTATCATTTCAATATGTCAGAAATGTAAAAATTATGAAGGAGTGAGGCTACACCCTTTCTTTGGTATTCAATCTTTGAGTGCCTATTTCACATTGACAGCACATCTTAATTTAGACTGGCCACATTTCAAATGCTCACTGACCACGTGTGGCTGCCATGGTGGACAGCACAGGTCCAGAAGACCTGGTTCCTAATCCAGCACTTCAATCAAGTTATTTGTCTTCAGTGATCTTTTGTTCCCTGCTCTGAACTGGGAGTATATTTTCATAATTTACCTAGTCCATATGCGCATTATGAAGGTCAAGTATCTGAACTTCTTCTAACTGTAAAGATTATACAAGCCTATAACATTTTTTTTTATATACAGCATGTTCTTATTAGTTATCTATTTTATACATATTAGTGTATATATATCAATCCCAATCTCCCAGTTCATCCCACCCCCCCCCATAACACATTATTATAAATACTTTCTTTCTTCTTTAGTCTTCCTTGATCCCACCCAAAAGTAATTGGGTGGGCTTATTTTGCCCTGCTCTTCTGTCCAGTATCCCATCCTCTCCAGTGTCAGAGTCATGCAGGAAAATAATCCCTAATGTTACTGACCCCAGCTAGCTCAATCAGTAAAGCATGAGACTCTTAATCTCAAGGTCATGGGTTCATGGGTTCCAGCCCCATGTTGGCTGCCACATAGGTGCCAAATAAAAGCCAATACTCGAGATACAAGTGTCGGTAGGAAAGGAAAGGTTGCTTTAGTCAGGAGGCCAGCAATCTGGGGAGAAGGTGGACTCAAGTCCCAAAGAACCAACTCCCCACTGCCAGCCAGGGGGTGAGAGCTTTTAAAGGGGAGTTTCAGGGTTGTCTAGGTTGAGGGAGGGGGCTATGTGCAGAACAGCACTGTCAGCTCTGACAATCATCTTGAAATTGGTCATACAGTGAGCTGAATATTATTTATAGCCCTTGAGGAGGAACTAAAGGTCCTTGACTTTGTTTAATGGCTAAACTATTATTACTTTGTCTTGTTTGACTGCTTTCCTTTGCTTCTGCATTTTCTCACTTCTCCAATTAAATTTATTCTTTGGCTAAAGTTTTTCTACAGACAGGAGTCAGGCAGAGGACATGGGCTGGGGGGGCAGGAGGTTCTGTTACGGGAAGGCCCCATAGGGTCCTGCTCAGTTACACTAACACAGAGAACCCCTTTACACACCACAAAGGCTTTGCTTTAGGATGAAATTCCTGTGCTCAGGAAGATACTGAGTGTCCTTAAAACAGTTGTCACCCCAGTTCATTTCCTTAAACGACAAAGGATCCAGAGCACTAAAAAGCTGCACGTCACCATGCCAGCAATTGAGAAGAATGTGATGGGCAAAAACAAAGACAGTCACTGCTCTCATGAACCTCGCAGCCTGGAATGTTAGATCGGTATTCATCGAATGCCCCCAGGTCAGTGAGAATTACAGCTATGGTGAGGGAGATGGAGAAACACGTGTCCCTGTGATGACACAGGAGAGTGCACGATGGCTTCATCAGAGAGATCCTGGAAGGCATCCCTGAGGGCGTGATGATTGCGATCAGTCTGTAGGGTGAGGGGAGAACATTCCAGGCAGCTGTCCCTATGATGGGAGGGTTTGGGAGAATAGTATGAGTGGAGTAGAAGGAGCGAGGGGAACGTGGTACAAGATCTGGTTGGGTAAGAGGTGTCAGACCTCTCAGGAGCTTGTAGTCCAGGTAAAGGATTAAGTCATCATCTCAGAAGCTGTGGGATGTCATCCCTTCCAGAATGCAAAGAGAGACGGTATCTACAATAGGCTCTGAGCTAACATGGAAAAGAGGAGCAGCAAAGCCCGTGTCTGTATCTTTTTCTAGACAAATTGTAGCCAAAAGCTATTCGGCCCAAACAGGAGAATGAGTAAACTTTCTAATTCTGGGTGTCCCCAAAGAGGATATCACATACCCGAAAGGCCAGCTTGCCTCTGCCTGACTGCTTCTGCTCTTCACCAAGAACCTGTGGTCCTGGAAGGTCATTCCTTCTCCACTCTATTTTGCAGTGGACTGTTGTGAAAGAAGACGCAGTCCTTGTTCCCATCCAAAGATGCTTCTGTGCAGACACATTCATTTCTTTGCACCTCACCAAGGATCTTCCCTTCCTGGGGGCCATCTGTGACTGTTGTCATTTGACTAAGCAAGGCTCCCGGGGAATAATCACGCCTTGGCATCAGCTTAATGCCACTGTCGTTACTGCACCTGTAGCCGGTGGGGTCTTTGTTCTCAGATGAAGCTTTCTTAGTCATAGAGCACACTGAGTCTTCTCTTTTTTTTTTAAATTAATTTTTATTGGAGTATAGTTGCTTTACAATACTGTGTTAGTTTCTACTGCACAGCAAAATGGATCAGCTATACATATACATATATCCCCTCTTTTTTGGATTTCCTTCCCATTTAGGTTACCACAGTGCATTAAGTAGAGTTCCCTGTGCTCTACAGTAGATTCTCATTAGATATCTATTTTACATATAGTATCAATAGGGTATATGTATCAATCCCAATCTCCCAATTCCTCCTACCACCCCTCTTTCCCCCTTGGTATCCATGCAAGAGATGTTACCAAGTCATCTCTTGCTGCCAATCACACACTTGAAGGAAGAGCTGGATGTGTATTCAAGAGGGAGGACTTCTCTGAAATCAGCTCAGACGAATGTGCATGTGGCCGGCTTCAGCTTCCTTCAGAGAGAAGGAAGCTGAAACTGATCCCTGGCAATCTTTTCCAACACCAGCACCCCCTCTGGTTGTAGAAGGAAGCCAGGATTCTTTTATCTCCTGTCTCCCTCGACTTCTTCACTTGCATTGTTATCCTAGGGTTTTCTCGCTCCTCAAAGGACCTGGTCACTATTTTGTGTAAAATAAGTTTTAAAATACAGAATTCAGCTGAGCAAAACAGAGACGAAAGTTTCATTTAAGATTTGATTTTATAGCTAATATTTATTCATGAGTTTTGGCAGTGACCTTTTCAGCACCTTTTTAAGATACATTTCTTAGAGGAATTTTCACATTTTATTAAACTCATTATTCAGTAGACTTCACAGAAGACTTAAAATGAAAAATGGAACTGTAACAAGATTTTTCGTGCAAATTGCAAGAGGTTCTCCTCTGTTTAAATTTCAGAACGCGTACACCTACATGATGGGCGCGTGTGTGATTGTCTTCCGGTTTTTCTCTATCTGCGGGAAGCATGTAAGTACATTGTGAAGATGCTGTCATAGGTCACGTGTACACTGAAGAAAGGAGTGATGACTAACTGACTTTAGCTGCCCTTCTGGGTCTCCAGGGCTGGAGTTAACAAATTCCTAGACATCATAAGTCAAAATGAGCAAATAATCAAACGAATCGGTAGCTTAATTGTCTTGTGATTCGTTTCCTGACATTTGTGTTATTTTAGTTATTCTAATTTTCTGAGTGAACTCAATCATCAACTAGAGATAAAATGTCAGGCACAAAAGCAAAGACTAATGGTCTTTCTTAATGCTTCTTTATTGTTTTTATTTTTAATAAATAATTTTACTGCAAAGAAGAATAATCTTTAACAAATATTCATGATCCTATGATTCCAGATTTATTGATGTTCTTTGTTAATGTTCAATACATTCCACATATATTTTTCATTTTTTACAGCACTGTTTTCTTTTTTGTTACTAACTTTATTTCATGTAGGGTCCATATATCCACATAATCAGTATGGTAAATATTTGATGGTTATTTGGTATTTTACCATTGTTTAGTTTTGTTTTTATGATCGTCTGTTTGTGGAAGAATCCTGGGTCTGCTTGCTATTGGCCAAAAATGCACAGCCTGTATAATAAAGAGGGAGGAAGAGAAGAGAAAAATAGAAGGCTTAAAATATTGTGGTGGAACTTTTATTAATTTGGCTAAAGAGGCTGAAGTTTGAAATATGAGCAGAATTTCTTTAGGTCTAATGGTATTTAATAAAATTCAAATTTAATACCAGATAGGAAGCAACTTTCAAGTGATAACCTTGAGAATCAGTTTTGTGCCAGACTGCTTAACTGTTACTTACTTCCCGGGTTCACCATGGCTTGATGAGATGAATGTCCCCTCCCTCCTTCTCTTTCTGCATCCCTGCCCCCACCCTCACCTCCATACAGGTGACACTAAAGATGCTCCTGCTGACAGTGGTCGTCAGCATGTATAAGAGCTTCTTTATCATAGTGGGGATGTTCCTGCTGCTGCTGTGCTATGCTTTTGCTGGAGTCGTCTTATTTGGTACTGTGAAATATGGAGAGAACATTAACAGGTTGGTATATATTTATCTTTCTTTCTTTTTTTTTTTTTTTTTTTTTTTGAGGTACGCGGCCTCTCACTGTTGTGGCCTCTCCCGTTGCGGAGCACAGGCTCCGGCTGCACAGGCTCAGCGGCCATGGCTCACAGGCCTAGCCGCTCCGCGGCATGTGTGATCTTCCCGGACCGGGGCACAAACCCGCGTCCCCTGCATCGGCAGGCGGACTCTCAACCACTGTGCCACCAGGGAAGCCCTATTTATCTTTCTATTCAAATATTAAGCAAACGTTTTTAGTAATGAAATCATGGATACATATCTGCATGTGTTTTAGACAAAGATGGGGAGGGGGAAGCAATCATTTGGAAATTAAAACAAAATAAAATGGCCAAATTTTAAATGACATTTTTCTCATTGAAACTATGCATGCTTACTGTTAGAAAATTAGAAAATTCAGAAATAAAAGAAAACAGGGGCTCCCCTGGTGGCGCAGTGGTTGAGAGTCCGCCTGCCGATGCAGGGGACACGGGTTCGTGCCCCGGTCTGGGAAGATACCACATGCTGCGGAGCGGGTGGGCCCGTGAGCCATGGCCGCTGAGCCTGCGTGTCCGGAGCCTGTGCTCCGCGACGGGAGAGGCCACAGCAGTAAGAGACCCGCGTACCGCAAAAAAAAAAAAAAAAAAAAAAAAAAAAGGAAACAAAAAGAATCTATAATTCCACCACCATGCAGGAATAACCACTTCTCATACCCTGGTGAATTCCAGCAATTCTTTTATCCACATACTGCCAGAAATGATACATTATTTTTTTAATTAAACAATTTTGAGATGGCTTTGTTTTTTTTAAGCAAAACGTGGGAAGTTAGGACCCCCAAATTGTTAGATGTGGAAAGCATTTTTCAAAGATTGTCTTAAATTTTGTGGAACCATTTCTGAGTGTTTTTTTTTTTAAGTCCTTACACAGAAAATTAAATACAAACGTGTCTTGTTGCAGAGATCACTTATTTGATATATGGTGGCCCCATCTTTTATAGCATAATCCACATAAAAGAAGGAATCACTTCTAATTGTCAACGCTTGCTTTCTCAGTCATTCAAGATGAATGGCAGTAAACTGCTGGCACCATGCTAGGGTTGGACTATTGAGATAGCTATACTTGGAGGCAAGTATAAATAAGAAACAAATAAGAGGGTGTAACCTTTGGAAATGGTAACTTAGCAATCACATTTGCTCTAAAATCCACGTGTTTTGGTGGTGACAACCCTTACATGACAAACCATATTACTCACATTCTGGTTTTTTTCCCTTAAATTAGGCATGCAAACTTTTCTTCAGCTGGCAAAGCTATTACCGTACTGTTCCGAATTGTCACAGGAGAAGATTGGAACAAGATTATGCATGACTGCATGGTAAACGTCCCCTCATCGCTCGCGATGCCTTCACTTAGAAGCAGATAAAACTCTTTGGTGATACAATATAGGCAGCACCATCCTTGTAGCATCTAGACTGTGTACAAAACACATATCCTGGCCCTTTAGTCCGTAAAATTACATTCTTTTACATTACAATACATGGACATACAGGAAAAATTTCCAGTGAACCCAAGTCGAGCTATTGTAGTTCCATTCAACAAATCTGCATTATGTGAGCATTGTTCTTTCCCTCCCATCTTTGACATTTTGGCAGTCAAGTACAAACAGGAGAGTTCCACTTCTTTGACTTAATTCAACAGATATTCACTGAGGCCCTGGTTTGTACTGGCCCCTGTACTAGGTGCTCGGTCTTCAGCGATTCCAAGGCATTCTCGAGGAGTTTATGTCGGGGGCTCTGAGCAATACTCTCCCTCAGCTATCCTCACTTCTAGAGCCTAATTCTTCATCATCCTTCAGGTCTCAGTTTAAAGCTCAGTTCCCTCAGGAATCCTACCCAACGCTAAGGTTGCTGGTTCTGTGTCCTCCCAGTGTTCTGTATTTCTCCTTTGTAGTGTGTAGCACAACTGCAGTGAGTTATCGGCTTGTTTATTTCAGCTCCCTCTCACCCTCCGGACCAACTGTTAAAAGAAATTTCTGCAAAGATGGCAATTCCGTGGCCACCACCTATGCGTGGTTATTGAGCACCTGAAATGTGACTAGTGCAACTGAGGAACCAAATTTTCAACTGTATTTAATTGTATTGAATGTTAATGAACATGCATTTGGATTTAGATAGCCACGTGGAGTTAGCCGCTACCATGTTGGACTGCAGGGTTCTAGACTGTCAGCTTCATGGCAGAGGGAAGGGGTCTGGGTCCTGCTCACCAGCCTGTCCCCAACACTGGGCATAAACCTAGCACATAGGAAGAGCTCAGGAAATATATGCATGAATGAGTGGGGACAGAATTCACCAAATCAAAAATAATACAAGGCAGAATTAAATAAATTCTAGATAAAAACAAGCAGAATGCCATGGAAATGCAGAAGAAAGAGCTAGTCTCTCTGACTGAAAGAAACCAGAAGGTTTCTCAGAGGTGTTGGGAGTTTTACTGGGCCAGTGAAGAATGGGGAGGCTTTTGATAACCTGAATCTTGTGCAATTTAATGATATTCCATAACGATGCTCCAAGAACGAGGATTACTGGCTTTTCCTTACACAATTTGAATGTGAATTTGCTGTGTGTAGCAAATCTTCCTAAATCTTAACCCATTACTTAAGTCAGAGTTTTTTTTAAACACCTTTTTCTCTGACTTTCTGCGTTTTGCATCACAGTGACTACTTACTCTTTGGGGCTAGTGGAGGTGGCAGAAAGAGTGTCTCTTGAAGGAAGGGAGTTCGTGTTCATTGTGCTTCTAAAATGGCAATGAACTTGGGACCCTACAAGACCAAAAGCATAGTATAAATGAAATATTCTTTTTGATTTTTGCTACAGATGAGGTACCCAATGTATGGGCCTTTGAAAGATCACTTTGAAGTTACTTATATTTTATATCGTTAGGAATATGTTCACAACTACAGTCAGTTAACAGAAATTTGTAATCTTCTCTTCTCTCACCCTGTCCCCCCCCCTTCCCCGCCACGGGCCCACAGGTCCAGCCCCCCTTTTGTACTCCAGATGAATTTACCTACTGGGCAACAGACTGTGGGAATTACGCTGGGGCACTTATGTATTTCTGTTCATTTTATGTCATCATTGCCTACATCATGCTAAATCTGCTTGTAGGTAAGTGATGTTCATTGAATTATTTTTCAATCTCTTTAAACTCAGGTTATTAGATAATTATGTACAATTTCCAAGTAATTATCCTGGATTGCTTGGGGTGGGTGTTTTATGGCATTAATTATAAATTGTTGCCCCTCGGTCCAGAAGCTGAAAAGACCTTTGAAAGGCATGTAAATGACAGTTGATTGCAATTTCAAGAGTTGTTCTATTTATGATCATTAATTTCAAAAGCCCTTCTCATGGATTCAGTTGGACAAATACCAGGGAAGGCTACCTTTCCAGCCTTGAAATATCACATTTATTTTTTCAAAAGATATACACTGTCCCCCCAGATGTGGGACCATCCAGAACTCAACTTGACCTTTAAAAGCTGCCCTGGAACTCAACTAAGAATTGAAGCCAGCTGGCACGAGCATCTTTAGACACAGGATGCGTGTTTTGGAAAGGTGGAAGCTGGATAAATAGCTCAGTCCAAGTGTAAAACATGCCAACTTGGAAACCATACTAAAAGCCCTTTAATAATCTGGCTTATAATGTAGGTGATAAAATTCATTATTTATAATAGATGTACTTTTTTCTGAAAAATGACAGATTAGCATAATTGTCTAACATCCCCATTTTTCTTTTTTTTTTTTTTAGCCATAATTGTGGAGAATTTCTCCTTGTTTTATTCCACTGAGGAGGACCAGCTTTTAAGTTACAACGATCTTCGCCACTTTCAAATCATATGGAACATGGTGGATGATAAAAGAGAGGTATTGTCTCATGCCTCACCCCTACCCCAACTGCCGTACTGCAGACATTTCAGTGGTTTTGTTGTTTTCAGTGGACATGTACTGAATTTGGAAAGGCCATTGCTGAATTGCAGAAAGCTGTCATTGACAATTTAGAAGAATGTACAAGGAAGGGAGAGGGACAGAATAGTTCCCCATCGTGTCCTTTCCAACCACAAACGTCCTCTCCTTCAGATATTCAGGAGGTTGGCAAGGAAAGGAAACCAAGGGAGCTCTGAAGAGACCAGCTGGGGCTCAGGGCAGGGAGGGGGGTGAAGTTCAGATCACCAAAGGCGACAGTATAATACAGATTCATGATCACCTCAGCTCTCACACAGCAATTCTGATTAGAAGTGCAAAGGAGTTATTTAAGTGGTTTCTGAAAGTTATCATTTTGGACTTATTATTTGAATGCTTTCAACATCTCACCCAAGGTTGCCTAGAGTTAGGCAGAGCAGCAGATACTTCCCCTCCCCCTCGCCCCCCTCCCCCTCCTCCTAGCAAAGCTTCAGGCGCAGTTCCAGGCACCAGGGATGTGACAGTGAACGAGGTGGCAAGGTCCCCGTGCTCACAGAGCCTGTGTTCCATTGTGGGCAAACAATAATGATTGTAATAATTACTACCATTTCAAGAAGTTATAAGCACTCTGAAGAAGGTGGTGGCACCGGACAGAGTGGTTGGAGGTGGGGGGCAGATGCTTTAGCGGGGTGGTCTTGAAGGCCTGGCTGAGGACGTGTCATTTGACGTAACACCTGACAAATGAGGAAAGTTCAGCCATGGGCAGACCTGGGGGAAGATCTGAAAAGAGTTTCTGGAAGATACGACTGTAGACACAGAGACCAGGGAGCCAGAGGCAGAGCAAACAGGGTCCTGGACCAGAGCTGGGGTCTGCACTGCCATGCAGGACTTTCTCCAGCCCCTGGGCTTGCTCCCTCTCTCCTTAGCGGCCCCCAGGCACTGGCCTGGGGTGGGGGGGTTCTTCCGAGACAGTGACCTGCGTGTGCAGGTGTCTGGCCCTGTCTCTGTCTCACCTGGATCCACTTAGGTCTCCGTAACTGCCACCGCAAGGAACCTGCTTTCCATTGACACACACGGAAGGCGACACCACCGCTCACACGTGTAGACATTCGTAACGGACAGGAATTCACGGGCTACCAACATCCCTGCCTCTCACCCAACTCCTTAACTCAAAGTCACAGCCAGGCTGGCACCGTAGGTTTTGTTGCCCTGAACGGAGTGACATGTGTTAGGTTCTCAGAATCTGCATCTGCTCCGACCAGCAAGAGGGCAGATCTGGGAGCCCCGTCCTGCTGGATGTAATTGTCCTAACAACAGAGAAGCCCCGGAAAGGAGTGGTCTTTCCCTAGAAGGGTAGCTCTGAGCCCATGGTTAGAAGTCCCCAGCATCTGGACTAAGTGAAGGATCATACACACGTGTCGGCCCCATTTTTTCCGCTCCATGCGTTACTGGCCCACTTGGCACGTGTGTTAGAGAAACAGGTGAACACGGCTGAGGCAGTGCAGGGGGCAACAGGAAGAAGAGGGAGCATAGAAGCTGGGCCCGGGGGAGGCTGAGGGTCCCCTCTGCCTCTTCCTTGCCCCCGCGTGGCGGCGGGACGCCCCCTAGAACCAGAGATGCTCCAGCAGCAACTCCACGGGCTGGGCTCCTAATCCCTGGCTCTCCTGGGTGCACAGAGCCCCCCGGCCTCAGGGAGGCCAGAGGCTTCCTTGTGCTGGTGCCGATGATGTTAGCTTTTGAGAGCTAGCTGTGGGCTTCTTTGCTGTGCAAACAGAACCCCAAGCGAATCATTGTGGCCTGTTTCCGAGTGACTGTGCTCTGTCACCAGGGGGTGATCCCGACTTTCCGCGTGAAGTTCCTGCTGCGGCTTCTGCGGGGGAGGCTGGAGGTGGACCTGGACAAGGACAAGCTTCTGTTCAAGCACATGTGCTATGAGATGGAGAGGCTGCACAACGGCGGTGATGTCACCTTCCATGATGTGCTCAGGTACCGCCGTCTACAGCCCTGCGTCTCCGCTGCACAGGGACAGGAGCCGGGCCGCCCCTCATTCCGCAGGAAGGAAGCGGTCCAGGAGGGCTGGGCACCTGCTCTGTTCCTCAGGCCGCTGTGGTCAAGTGCGAGCTACAGCCCCCGACCTTCTCACTCACGGGTCCGGCCACAGTCGGCCTGGCCCACCCGGGGACGGTTGCCCCTGGTTGGTTGGCAAACCCCATTTTCCAGCCATTTCATGAGAACCCAGATGGGACGAAGGGGCACACAGAGGCTTGGTCCTTTCTGCTCTCTGAGAGGCTTCTGTATTATTCACTAGGATTGCTCTAGCAAAATACCATACACTGAGCAGTTTAAACAGCAAGTTTAGTCTCCCGGCTCTGGAGGCTGGAGGTGAATTCAAGGTGTCAGCAGGCTGGGTTCCCTCTGAGGCTGTGAGGGGGGATCTGATCCAGGTCTCACCCAGCTGCTGGTGGCTTGCTGGCCATTGTTGGTGTTTCTTGGCTTGTGGAAGCATCACCCTCATCTCTGCTTCATCTTCACAAGGCGTGCTCCCTCTGTGTGTGTGTCTGTGTCTGTGTCCAGATGTCCCCTTTTATAAGGACTCCAGTCATATTGGATTAAGGACCCACCCTACTCCAGCATGACCTCATCCTAACTAACTACATCTGCAATGACCTATTTCCAAATAAGATCACACTTCAAAGTACTGGAGGTTAGGACTCCAACATAGCTTTTGTTGAGGGGAAAACAATGCAACCCATAAGAGCTTCTTAAACGGGAGTCCATGGGTAGAATTCAGAGGTCCGTGGCCTTGGAAAGGGAAACAATTACATCTTTATTTTCACTAATCACTCACTGAAATGCAGCATGATTGATATACTGTATCATCTTTGTCACCATCACTGAAATGCAGCATGATATACCTGTATCTTTGTCACCATCACTGAAATGCAGCATGATATACCTGTATCTTTGTCACCAGTAGAGGTCACAGACATTTTCACACACATTACTGTGTGTCTGATATCTTAAAATATCCGTTATGCTCACCAGTTCTGAGTAACAGTAGTCATTTGACCTCAGCTAGCTGTTATTATTTAATGTAATAATACAGAAGCACTTAGGTGACCACGTCATCACCTTTTCAAAGAAAATAATTTGAGAACTGTATTTCGATATAACCGGTTTCCTTTGTAATGCAGATTTTTAATGCATTTAAAACCTTGTTCTAAGAAATGTCCCATCACCTGCACTGCCAAAGGATCCATGCCCCAGAAGCAGTCAAGAACCCTCCTCTGCCACCAGTAACTATTTTCATCATGTTGCTAAGACCTGGCAAGTTAAAATGGTGGGTATTGTGTCACAAATTTCAGGAGCATTCAGGCGTGCAGAAATACGTTGTGACTGGAATTTGAAAAAAGACCAGAACAGAGGAAAGATCTGGGAGAAGTTCTCTCAAGTTATCGATTTTACCTCCCTCTCTTCACTTCTTCCTAGGCGAAAGCTAAAAGGCAGGAAAAGATGAGGCAGAAAACACCGATGAACAGCAAAGGATGCCATCTCTCTCAGAATGTCACTCCGTCTTCCCTCCTAGTGACAAATATTTTTAGGCTGAAAGTCAGGTGCATAGACATATCACTGTCCCTAATAATTAACACGCAGCCTCTTTGGATCACATTGGTGTGTCTGATGACATGGACCCAGGCGAAGTGGATGGTGGCATCCTTTGCCCCTCCCTCTTCCTCTAGCCCTGGGTATGATGACAACTGTTCAACAATGATGAGATTCTTGATGAGGCAGAGAAGACAGGAAGAGCAAACGTGCTTTCTTCGCCCACGGTGGGAAGAACCTTAGCAAACAAGAGTAGGTCATTGTACCAGGGCTGCACCTGCACGGGGAGGGCCCCTCCGGCGCCTCCAGGCTGTGATCTGGACTATGGAGAGGGTTCTGAGCTCGAAGCTCGGGGTAGGCAGAGGCTGAGCAATAACCTGGGTACCACGGCTGCACCAGGTAGCACCAGAAGGCGCTGTGCCTTTGGCTCTGAGCCCCTCAGCCTGGACGCATGAGGTGCCTTATTGCCCAGGGGCCCCAGTGCAGCACGTCAGCTGTGTTGCTTTCATTTGCCACTGCCTGGGCCTATTGTATCGAGGGCCAAATGGGAGTGAACGTTCCACCCTGGCTTTGCACCCATCTAACATGAATGAGGAAGATGTAGGGGGCAAATGAGTTAAATTGAGAGGGAAATGGCGGGGGGGGATTGGATGCATGACCCACAGCCAAGCCTACTGACCATCACCAGTTGGATCTGAATGTGAAGAAAGTGTAGAAAGAGCAGCCTTCCTTCTACAGGGAAAGTTCCAGAGTCTTAAGCAGCTGATAATGTAGGTCAGGGCCTAGCCTGGACATTCTGTTTCACAAACGCTTACAGTGTTGCAAGTACCTTGCCGATACTAGCGAACTTCGTCACATAGTAAGGTAGGTCTCATGACTCTCCCCGTGTGACAGATGAGGGTAGAGAGACAGAGAGGTGACATAACCAGCCCAAGCCCTCCAGCTGGTCAGGGCTGGCGTCCAGATGTTACATTGGTTGGATGGAGTGATGTTCTCTCTGGATTGTGAGAGTCTAGACCCCAGGTACCTCAGAGCTCATCACTGCATGTTCCCCCCCCCCCCACCAGCATGCTTTCCTACCGGTCGGTTGACATCCGGAAGAGTCTGCAGCTGGAGGAGCTGCTCGCAAGGGAGCAGCTGGAGTACACCATCGAGGAGGAGGTGGCCAAGCAGACCATCCGCATGTGGCTGAAGAAGTGCTTAAAGCGCATCAGAGCCGTGAGTGAGCCGGACCTGTCAGGCTTTACTCCCTCCTCCCAAAGGAGGGGGGGAAGGAGGGTCAAACGGAAAGGGCTTCTTCAGCACCTACGCTGGAGCCTTCTGTGATCACCTTATGAGCCCATAGCCACGTCACCTTTATCCACTTACGATGATTCAAACCTGAATTCTGGTCCACCTTCAGCCATACCCTCTTGAGCAAAGTCCATAAGAAATTTCCATTGAATCACATTTTTATAACTTAGCATGAATGTTGAAAAAGCAGTTTATGGATATTAAAATAGTTATGATCTCCATTTATGAAACATGAGTGTTCACAATGCCAGAAATCTCTACATACTGAACGGCAACTGAATTTACAAAACTACTTTTAAATTACTCCTAAAAATACCAACATATTGTTGACAATGTTGTTTGATCTTTAATTAAAGACCGCCTCTCCCCAGAGTTTATGATCTGCTTCCTGAACTAGAAGCTTTAAGACTCTCTAACTCATAAATCCATGAACATACACTGTGTTGACATAGACTGTGTTTACAGTGGGCACTTCTATTAGGTTATTACTTTTATGAGTGGTTTTGACCTATGCTTCACACACAGGGGAAGAAAATCAAACTAACCACTAAACATTTATCCATAACAGATTTTTTTTTTTATCCTGTTTCTCAGAACAACACCAACTTCGAAACATATCTATTGGAGGAGGAAAGGTCCCCAGAGCAAGGAGCCAGTCCAACCTCGAATAGCAAGGCAGCTGAGGCAGCTGGGCCACCATAGCCCTGCTAGGTCAGGGATCACGTCTGCCCCCCACAGGCCCTGACAGGGCATGGGCAGTGCCCACTCACCCGTTCAGGCCTCAGTGTGCGCCAAGACAGGTTGGCCCGCTGCCGGATTGGCCTGCTCCAACCAGAGCCAAGACAAGAGCGAAGCAAGGGTTTCACTCATCCACCCAAGTCTCCTGCCTCTCCTGCCTCTTCCAATTTAGAGGAAAGGAGAGATCCACATTGGCTTAGTGAGCACAGTGTAAGATAAGGGAAAAAAATAGAAACTCACATTAATGATCTAAAACTTCTGTTATACTGTATAGCACAGGGAACTGTACTCAGTATTATGTAATAACCTACAAAGGAAAAGAATCTGAAAACGAATGTTTATATCTTATGTATAACTGAATCGCTGTGCTGTACACCTGAAACTTAGCATTGCAAATCAACTATACTTCGATTAAAAAAAATGTTTTCAGAGAAGGAAAAAAACTCTATTTAAAGTAAAACACAAGGTAGTATCAGTGAGCATAACTATTCCAATTGTTATGCAAATGAAAACAGGATGGGAAGGCAATTCCTAAGTCTCCCAAGTCCTCCTTTAAAGCAATCTGATACTCCTCAGGGAAATCAGTTAAGAACCTTTACTTGGAAGCTCTTAAGAGGTGACCAGGCATTCAGGTCCTTTGAAGAAGAGAGAAGAAAATAAGATTTGAGCGGTGCGGGCAGGGGGATGCTGGGCTGAAATTCTGGTCCCTGAAAGAACAATCCTATTTCCATAGAAACAGCAGCAGTCCTGCAGCATCATCCACAGCCTGAGAGAGAGCCAACAGCAGGAGCTGAGCCGGTTTCTGAACCCACCCAGTATTGAGACCACGCAGCCCAGCGAGGACCTGAACGCCAACAGTCAGGATAACAACATGCAACCCGAGGTACGGTCCGGGGCGGGAGGCGCCCGTCACCTGAAGGTGTTCGCAAAACACGTAGTCATTTTAAACAAGTGACACTATCTCTAATAGGAAGTTAAGTTGAAAAAAAAAAAACTGGAACACGTTGATCCAGTTGATGTTTGTGTCTTTGTCGTCCCTGAATCAGTGGAGGTTATCTCAAAAGATTCTGATTTGTATAGATACAAAAAACAGTGGGAACGCTCTGAACTTAATAATCCTGTTGATTTTTGGCTGAAGAGTTAACATCACATGACTTAGGAGAACATGGCTTGCCTGAAGCTCTGTCCTAAGTGTTTTCTCCTCCTCACCAAGTCACGGAAACTTGCAGTAAAATGAGCAAAAATGCTTGCAGTTGGCCTTCCACCTCCTTAAATAGTCAGGCTCATTGAGGATTTGTCCTTCTTTAGCTGGGCATCAGAAGAGCATATGGAATTTGGGGAGTCTTAGCTTGAGGACCTTCTGTGTACTAGGGCCTGGCATAGCTTCACTTCCAGACTGCATCTGCACGTCCATAAAAAAAAAGCACAGAGTCACCAGCGTCCTGGAGAGCTTGTGTGTGAGAAGCAGCTGGCGGGAGGCCTGGCCTTTGCGAGGTTTAGTTATGAATCGGCTGGAGCTGGTCTCGGATCTGGGTGTGTGGTGACACAGTCGGGGCAGGTGACAGACGCTGAAGCCTGGGGCTCCGTGGCCCAGCAGGATGCTCTAAGGGGCCCTCTTGTTCTACAGCCCAGTTTTGGGTGGATTCATGTCGTTGGCTCCCCAGCCAGTAGGAGTCACGTGCCACCGACTACTTGTGCAGGGACGGTCAACACAGCAGGGACGTGGGGCTTCTACAGTGGCCCTGCCGCCTGTCTGCCCTGAGGATGGCTGGCAGTGGTCGCGTGTGGTGCCGGGGTAAGAGCAAGACAGCTGATCTCGGGTGACCTTGGCCTGCAGCGGCTTGAAGCAGGATTTCGGTTCCCCGGCCGGAGACCAAAAAGTAGTGAAACAAGTAAAGTGTTTCTTAGGAGGAAAAAGAATACGTGTGGCTAGACACACGGGTGGGCTCAGAGGGAGAGTCGCGCCCTCCCGGTAGTTTGAATCACTTATATGCGGCATTTCTTCCAGCTTCCTTTGGCCAATCATCTTGCTTTGCCTGGTTCTGAGCCTGTATTTGGCATATCTCAGGGTCCTCCCCTGTGTGCGCACTCATCTCTTAGCCAAGATGGATTCTAGTGAAGAGGCCTATGGGTAGGTTGACATCACCTACCATGGGGTGGCGCCCCCCTCCCTTTTTGACCTCCGAGGAACCTTTCTGCGCGTGTGTAATCGGGAAGGTCTCCTTGACCTCGAGGATGAGGAATATGTGGTCTCTTTATCTGGGCAGGGCTCAGCTTCTCCTCTTCATCTTGGACTCTGTCCACGGGGGACGCACTCCAGCTGTTCAGCCTGGGGCCCATCTATCTCCTGCCTCACAGCCAGCGAGACAGGGGAAGTGATGGCAACAGAGCTCTCTGGTTTTAGGTCAAAAAGCCCAAGAGGGGCCACTGAAGAGAGGTGAGGACTACGGTGCTGATAAGGAAAGGGATGCGGATGGTGAACCGGAGATGGGGTGAAATGCATGGAGATCTGAGCATTTCTCTTTGGCTTCAGTCTTAACTGGTTTAAGTTTTGTTCTCTTCCGGGGGCCCATCCTAGAGCTTTGTCCGCTGAGAACTCTTCTGGAGGCTCTGGGTTGGCAAGCGTGTACTGTCCCCAAACCAGGCAGTCCCGCTGTCCCCCCCCGCCCTGGTACGTGGCAGTGCCCCCAGGGGTGGCAGGTGTGTGGCCTTGGGAGTGGAGAAGTCTGGGAGGGATGCCCAAGAAAAAGCACTACCTGCAGGGTCGGGCCTGCTTTCCTCACCCTGTGCAGTGGTGACTCTTCCAGCTTCCCTGACTCTTTTTACCCATTTTCACTCTTCCTGTCCCCATTGTTGACACTATGGGTCCGTGTTGTCTTCGCCACTTACTTTCCTGCGGGGCTTTCTTCCTTCCTTAAAATGAAATGAGGGTCCAGGCCAGTGCACAGAGGAGGAGAGCACAGCACGAGGAATAACCGCCTGATTCTCCCGCCCGCACCCCTGCAGACGAGCAGCCGGCAGCGGCTTCTGAGCCCCACGCTGTCGGACCGGGGAGCCAGTCGGCAGGACGCAGCCGAGGCCGGGAAGCCCCAGAGGAAGTTCGGCCAGTGGCGCCTGCCCTCGGGTATGTATGGCAAGTCCTTTCTCGAGCAAGTGGGGCATTTTCAGGGCATCCATATGCTCTTTGTGTGTTTGGGGTCGTGAACTTCAAAATTCAGGCAGGTCTGCCTCTAAAGTTATATTTATAGACAGTAAATAATGAAAAAGGTATTTCCCTCATCAAAAACATTTCCCTCGAAATAACTTCTCTGAACAGAACAGTATTACCCCTTGTGTTCAGCTAATAGAGAAGGCAGCACCTAATAACGATATTATAACCACGATCTAGAGAGTGGTGGCGATTACCACCAGGGACTTCTGGTGCACGTTCCAGGCATTCCCAAACGTAGGCAACATTCATTTAATCTAAGAGGGAGTAGGTGGATACATGTCACTCAGAAATGACACAGGTTTCTCAAAGAAGGAACAACAAAACTTATTTAGTGCAGTCTCATCTGTTATAGTACCTACTGTACACCAATCACTGTTGTGAGGGCCTTACACACACGTTCCCTCCTGTAAGCCTCACGGTCCTATTATTTTCCACATTTTATTGATTCAGTGAGAGCGTTTTCTTCTAGAGGGACATGGGGGTCTGGAAAGCCAGGATAATCCCATTCAGGCCACGCAGAGGTGGCAGGAGAGCAATGATCTGCCCGGCCCATTCAGGCCACGCAGAGGTGGCAGGAGAGCAATGATCTGCCCGGCCCAGGGTTTCCTCTGTAGAGAAGTGAGCCCGCGGGAAAGCGGGGGCTTCCTAGGCTCTAGAATTGTGTCCCCTCCTCAGCCTGATTCAAGTGAAGAGACAGAGACTGTTGCAAAGTCTTCCGTAGCACATCTGACCCGCAAAGCAGAAGACAGTGTGCCTTACCCTTGTCCAGTGCCACTTAACACCAGGGAGGGGAATCTCTTTTTTCCTACCCCGGAGGCTATTATGCAGGGATCAGAGAGAACCGGACTTTCTTCAACCTGGTAAAGGAAAGCCGGGAGTGAGGGGAAACAAGATTGAGTAAGTGCTGGGGCCAGGCCATGAACAACCCCAAATTACAGGCTGAGTGGTTTCAACTTCATCCTGTAAGCAGTCAGGAACCAGGAGAGATTTCTGAGCAAGACATGACATTTGGAATCCTGCTGAGGAAGACTCACGTGGCAGCAGTGTAGAGAGTGGGCTGTCTGTGGCAGAGCCCCGAGGCAGGGTTACGAGCCAGAGGATGGTGTAATAGTGTGGGCGAGAGGCGATGAGGACACGGGCGAAGGCGGTGGTCCAGACCATGGAGGGACGGACAGGAAAGACGACCTAGGAGAGATGCACAGTCCTTGGTATTCACTTAAAAGGATGAAAGAAAGGATGCTGTCAAAAGTGGCTTCAAAGGCCCATAAGTGGCCCCAGTGCCAGCAACGGTGATAATTAAAGGGACATGGTATTGGGGACACCCTGAGTTTGAAGAGGCACTGGGCAGGAAAAAGAGCATTTCAAGATGGGGTACCAACGATGTACCCCCCCAGTGTCATGCTATGCATTTTCTTTTTCTCTTTTTCCCCTTTTGTTCTTGTGTAAAAGTTGTATGCATTTAAGGTGTACAATGTGATGTTTTGATAAACGTTCACCCTGTGAAATGATTACTGCAGTAGAGCTAATTAACATGCGTCGCCTTACAAAGCTACCGCGTGTGTGTCTGTGGTGAGTACACTTAAAATCTAGTCTTTCAGCAAATTTCAAGTATACAATACAGAATTATTAGCTATATTCATCATGCTGGACATTAGATCGCCAGAACTCATTCATCCTACACACCTGAAACTCCGTACCCCTCGACCAACACCTCCCCATTTCCCCCACCTGCCCACCCATAGTAACCATCATTCTACTCTCTACTTCTATGAATTTGACTTTTTTAGATTCTACATGTAACTGAGAGCATACAGGATTTGCCTTCCTCTGTCTGACTGATTTCACTTAGCATAATGCCGTCCAGGTCCATCCATGTTGTTGCAAATGGCAGGATTTCCTTCTTTTTTAACGCTGAGTAAATATTCCATTTGATACACACCACGGTTTCCTTATCCATTCATCCATTGATGGACACAGGTTGTTTCCATATCTTGGCTATGGTGAACAATACTGCCATGAACATAGGGATACACGTATTTCTTCAAGATAGTGATCTTGTCTCCTTCACATGTGCACCCTCAAGTGGAGTGCTGGACTACATGGCGGTTCTGCTCTGCATTTTCTTAGGTCATCTCATTTAATCTATTTTAATTCTCACAACAGTCCAGTGAGGAAACTTGTAATCTCTTCATTTTGCACTTGAGGAAACTTGGGTTCAGAGGCATGAACTTGATGTTGGTTACATCTACAGGTCACAGAAGTGGGACCCCAAACCATGACTGATTGATAGAATCCCAAAGCCATGAGTGTGTCAACAAAGTCTTCATACAAGCTGCTTTATCCAGGCACATGGACTGGAAAGATGAATGCTGCCCTTAGCGTATTTTAAATCTGTCCAGGAATCATGCCTTTTTCTCTGATGCTACACTTCTGTTTTTACAAAAAAAAAATGTTATTTACCCACATCTTTCCTCCCTTACCTTCTCCAAACCTCTTCGTCTCCCCTCACTGTCTATTACACTATCCCTTCTTTTCCTTTGTTGTTTCTTTATATTAATATGTATATAGTAATGAACGCCGACACATTTCCATGACACTTTATTTGCCCAAACTGGAACTTTCAGTGATTTTTTTGGTTTTTGTAGTTATCTCAAATTGCAAGCAACAGGGCTTCCCTGGTGGCGCAGTGGTTGAGAGTCCGCCTGCCAACGCAGGGGACACGGGTTTGTGCCCCGGTCCGGGAAGATCCCACATGCCGCGGAGTGGCTGGGCCCGTGAGCCATGGCCGCTGAGCCTGCTCGTCCGGAGCCTGTGCTCCACAACGGGAGAGGCCACAACAGTGAGAGGCCCGCGTACCGCAGAAAAACAACAAAAAAAAAAACCCCAAAATTGCAAGCGACATATTTTTTTCAAATGGTGTTACTAGTCCATGAACATGATTTTAAAGTCCACTATGAATATAAAGAACCAAGTATTTGAAAGGTTTCATACGTGACATCTATGGGTAGGACTTGCTCCTGGGAAGTATGACTGACAGAACCATCGGGGGTTTCAGGAATGGCTAGCAACGGGGGGGGGGGGAGAAGCCACACCAGGCTGCTCACGGGACTCTTGTTGATTCCACAGCACCAAAACCAATAAGCCACTCGGTGTCTTCGGTCAACCTACGGTTTGGAGGGCGGACCACAATGAAATCTGTCGTGTGCAAAATGAACCCCATGACAGACACAGCTTCCTGTGGTTCCGAGGTTAAGAAGTGGTGGACACGGCAGCTGACAGTGGAGAGCGACGAAAGCGGAGATGACCTTCTGGACATTTAGATGGAAGCCAGTGAAGATGAAAGTCCACTGGTGAAAACTGACTTCTGATATGTTCTTTCATTGTCCAGTGAGCAATCCATAATTGATGTGTAATTTAAGTCCAACTTGTAACAAGATTTTTTAAACTGATTTCTGTCCTGCCATAGGAAGGCAGAAAACTGGGTCTGTCAAAGCTGTGTGTGTGATGGGTTATTATCACGCGTTCAAGAGAATCTGCAAAATGGCAGTTTCGTAATATTAGCAACTATACCAACTATACCAGATGTAGATCATTCAAAATTTCCTATATTCCACCTCTGTAAACTAAGGTATATGCATGTATGCTCTTACGCATTATTTTCAGCCCCTGAGAGAGCACTTAGCCCAAAGTGGCTGATATTTATGGTGCAGGAGCTGTATCTTTAGTTCACGTTTTTCCCACTTCCTCTAGAAATACCTCTCTTGGGAGAATTTATTTATGATTGATCTGAAAATGTCAACACTGAGCTCATGCTAAAATGATAGTAGTTTTACAAATTAGATTCTGAATTTTAAAAAGTACACTCTTTTTCTCATGTTATTTTAAAAAACACGCACAAGCTATTAGAGATCAGAACAAGTCAATGTCTGTCCCCTTGGCCTGTTCCCAAGAGAACTTCGTGTGCAGCTACCAAGCAAAGAAATGGGCCCAAAGAGCTGACTGGCTTAAAACAAACCTGTACGTGGATCACTTGGGGGTACATAGTTACTTAAAGATGTTGAGTTTCTTAAAAAGCCTTTTAATAATAGAGTTTAGCAAAAAAAAAAGTAAAACTACATGATTCAGCTCATTTTAAAAATCTTTGCATGTGTGATGTTACCCTTGGCTTCATCTCTTACCCAAGGTAGGTCTGTTTTGCCATAAATCAGCAAAGAAATTGAGTCGCCCCCAACACACTATTGCAGTGTTCAATTCAAAATGATGCCCTTGCTACCAGACTCTCCTATAGAAATAATGGTACTCTCCAAAATCTCACTCCCAACTCACAATTTCGTTATCTCACAGCTCAATTGTATATGTTTCACACATCAGCTGTCCATGTCCTCTGGATGCAACAGTGGTTCTTTTATGCTGGGTCAACCAAGTAAAAGTGCATTTGGGCCTTTAACTACACAATTCTTGATTGGAAATTTGCTGTTTAGATTACTTCTTTTTTATTTATTTATTTATTTTTGGCTACCTTGGGTCTTTGTTGCTGCGTGCAGGCTTTCTCTAGTTGCGGCAAGCGTGGGCTACTCTTTGTTGCGGTGCTTGGGCTTCTCATTGTGGTGGCTTCTCTTGTCGTGGAACACAGGCTCTATGCGTGCAGGCTTAAGTAGTTGTGGCACGCGGGGTCAGTAGCTGTGGCTCATGGGCTCTAGAGCACAGGCTCAGTAGTTGTGGCGCACAGGCTTAGTTGCTCTTCAGCATGTGGGATCTTCCCGGGCCAGGGCTCGAACCCGTGTCCCCTGCATTGGCAGGCGGATTCTTAACCACTGCACCACCAGGGAAGTTCCTAGATTACTTCTTTTAATACAGTGTTGATCTCAGAATACTTTGACCGCCACTCTACTCCCCCAGTTGCTTTATGATCTACTTCTGTCTATTTAACATTCTTAACTAGCCAAATATCACATTCCTTCTGTATAATAAATGTGACATTGTGGTGACAGTCCATATAGTGTTTATATGATTAATTGTGACAATAAGATAATGGGCAATTAAAGTCAGTACAGCCGAAAGGATTTTATTTCGTTTTATGTTCATTTAGAGTTTACTTTGTACTTAAGAAAATAAAATAAATATTGGATTTGTAAAAGAATTTACTTCGAGTTGATGATCATTTCTAAACCCTTTTCACATGTGTGTGTTTGGGGGGTAGGAGACGGCTTGGTGGAGGGGCCACTAAGGAGCTGGCATTTTGCAAACTCTGTATTTGAATATTCCGTCGATAATTAGTTGGCAAAAGCTCTGTCCCTGCTATTCATTTCAGCTCAGTTCCTAAGCCAGAAGGTTTCTTTCACGTTAGTGCTCATAAGGCTGAGTGAATACTCTGTACCTTCCAAACTCACAAAAGGATCTTTGGCAGCCAGGGCATGGGTCTGTACTAGTGCTGCATGAAAACGAGACGTTTTTCCTCTTGGCTCATTACACTTGAGTAATACAGCTTCATTCTCACAAAACGGCTGAGCCCTTTCTAAAACGTCTGTAATTGATGTTCAGCAGAACATCATTGTTGTTCATTCTGCAGTGAAGCAAGGGGCAGAATAGCAATGCACTTAAAGCCACAGCACCCTACATTTGCAATGAAGGGAAACAACCAGACGACTCCTGTGGGACTTAACGCCACTCTTTTCCTGAAGCCAGTAGAGCAGACGGCAAGCCCAGAAGATACATGCCTCACCCCCTTTTAGATTTTGCATCAACTTATAAACAGGCTGGTTATACAGATGGGAAAACGTCAGCCACAATGTCCCCTGGTCCTTAGGGAGGCCAGACACTGATACTAATCCTGTCATCATGCCACCCACTGCCTTTAATTAAGGGATGCTTTGGGTTCTGAAGGCATCAGAAAGCGTAAGGGATAGAATACTTGACGCAGAGACCCCCGGGGAACAGACCACACACGCATTGCACGTAAGGCGATTCAAGGGGACTCAAAGGGAACAGGGATGGAGAGAATGGCCAGACTGAGGCTATTCACTCTATTCTCAGTGGTGGTTCAAGAGCCACAGCCATCAGCGGGGACTGGCCGTTTGTGCCCTGCCTGCGCTGAATCAGATCGAGCACATAGAAGAGATACTGGGCTTGTAAACCTTCAGCAAAAGCAGTTTCTGGGCCAGCTGAATGATGTGTTTGCCTGTTTCTTTGTAAAAAGTGGCATATACCACAGACAGGTGGTTTCCAGTGGCACTCTTTCTCAAAGTCCTTCGGAGGATCCCAAAATATTAAGCAGGCAAAAGCAAGGCAGCCCTAGTTGAAATTTGGGTGAAGATGAGAACCCCACCCACATGGCCTGTCTCCCGCCTCTTATGGACTGAATTGTGTCCCCCCCCCGCAAAAAAAAAAAAGATGTGTTGGAATCCTAACTCCTCGCCCCTGTGGATGTGACCTTATTTGGGAATAGGGTCTTTGCAGATGTGATGAGTTAAGTTATGGTGAGGTCATACCAGAGTAGGACGGGCCCTGAATTCAATATGACCGGCGTCATAAGAAGATGAGAGAGACACTGAGGGAGGAGAAAGCCACATGAAGACACAGACTCCGAGGCAAGACAGCCATGTGAAGACAGAGGCAGAGACTGGAGCGATGCCACCACAAGCAAGGAGCGCCTAGGGTGACAAGTCATTGCAAGAGACAAGGAAGGATCCTCCCCCAGGGGCACTGGAGGAAACATGGCCCTACCATCACCTTGATTTCAGAGGTCTGGCCTCCAGAACTAGAACTGTGAGACAATAAATTTGTTTTAAACCACCCAAATGCTACAAAATTTGTAGTATTTTGTTATAACAACTCACAAGCCCAGTCCATCCCCCAAAGACGGCCTGAACCATCCTAGTGTTCCAAGGAAACTAGTTTGAAAAATACTTGTATAACTCAAAGATCATCAGCTTTGGAGTTCCACAGATTTTTCAAGTCCTGGATTTATTATAGTTACTCCTGGTGTAATCTGGGTTGAGTGTTATACCTCTGAGACAAAATTCAGCTTCTTGATTTAAGAAAGGCAGGAGAGGTGAATTCATTCACTCTGTTTACCTGAGTGCCTCACAAAATCTGCCAGATGGGCTTAGTCTGAGCTGATGTGCAACATACCCCAGACCACTGCACTAGCTGTCTAACCTCCCAACCAAAATCCCCCGTTGACCAGTTGTCAATTGGGCCACTTTTCTATCCACCATAGGAGGTTTCCAGCTTAAAGCAGGCCTGAGTCAGTGGAAGGGAAAAGATCAGATACTAAATCAAGTTCAAGTTGAACCATTCCAGTTTCCGAATTGAAACTGTATTTGCTACCTATGGGGACCACTGAACGTTTCTAATATCTAAGGGTGAGGAGATACGAAATACAGTCACATTCTGGGGTACTGGGTGTTAGGACTTCAACATATGAATTTTAGGGGTACGCGATACAGCCCATAACAGGGTCTGTCTCCCTGTCAGTGGTGCACATTAGAATAGCCTGTCAGGGGACAAAAGGGTGAGCCCCAAGCCTGCCTGAACCCTAACCAGTACACTCAACTCTGAGTTTTCTTGCTTCCCAAAAGCCTAAAAACACAAAATCCATGTTTCCAGAATTAATAGAGAGGTCCACTTTTCTGAGTTAGTATGTGGAAAGAGACAGCCACCAAACACTGATACCTTAAATCCCTGTGTGCAGCCTGGAAACTCACAGCTAGAGACTTTCTTCCCCAGTCAGCTCAGTTCAACTTACTTTCATGTAGTATCATTGCCACACTACTACCTTCAAAAATTACATCTAGACCTCACACTCATTAAGATGGCTGCTATCAACATTTTTTTTTAAACTGAAAATAACAAATGTCGATGAGGATATGGAGAAACTGGAACCCTGGAGCACTGCTGGTGGGAGTGGAAAGTGGTGCAGCCGCTGTGGAGATCAGTATAGTAGTTCCTCCGAAAATTAAAACTCGAATTACCATATGATTCCAGCATTACCATTTCTGAGTATATATCCAAAAGAATCAAAAGCAGGGTCTCAAAGAGGTATTTTTGTACAGCCCTGTTTATAGCAGCATTGTTCACAATAGCCAAAGGTGGAAGCAACCCAAATGTCCATTGATGGATGGACAGATAAACAAAATGTCCATGCATATGATCAAGTATTACTGTCTTAAAAAGTAAGGAAATTTTGATCCATGTAACAATATGGATGAACCTTGAGGACATTATGCTGAGTGAAATAAGCCAGCCACAAAAAGACAAATACTGTATGATCCCACTTACATGAGGCACCTAGAAGTCATATTCATAGAGACAGAAAGTAGAATGGTGGTTGCCAGGGTCTGGGAGAGGGGGGAACTTGTCACTCAATGGGTATAGCGTTTCAGTTTTGCAAGATGAAAGGGTTCTGGAGATTGGTTGCACAACAATGTGAATGTATTTAACCCTACTGAACTGTACACTTTAAAACAGTAAATTTTATATTACATGCATTTTATCAAAATTAATTTTTTTCATTTTTAATATACTCTGTCATCTGATCCGAAAAGCTAGGGGCCAAATTAAAATAGCAAAACAATTCCAAAGCCACACTTAAATTACGCTTCCACATCCCCTTGCTTTCTGTATTTGACCAGTATACCCTGTTTAAATTTAATATTGACAATTATTTTCCCCAATGCTGTACGTCACTCATTCAAAATTAAAAATCTTCCTGTAGTATGCCCAGTAAATATTCAAGTCCCATTTGAACGTTTAGAGGGCTGGCATCACCACCCACTGAATTAATGAGCTTATTTGTTGTCAGCGTGCTCATCCTGATTCACAAGGCTACGTCAAAGGACTTGAGACACACGTCATTCCCCACAGGTACAGGCTTGACCTCCTCGGTCTTAATCGGTCCCAGGAGCATTAGGACAGTTGTCTTGGGATATGTCAGGCCCCAGGCACTGTCTTCTCTTTCAGAGTCTGCATTTCACGTTGGAAACAGCACGTAGGGCCCTACCCAGGGAAACACTGAAAGCACAACAAAACAGTCAGCTAGGGAACATCAGGCTGGCGACAGGTTGAGCGTGTATTCCATAGGCCCCAGGGACAGCTGTCACAGTGAACTCAGCTCTCTCCTCTGGTGCTGGGGACACTCAGAAGCTGGCTCGCCCAGGTCCAAAGCAGAGAAAGGCCTCCTTCTAGTCCTGTTTGAGCCAAGAGTCAAGAGGGCAGGAAGGAGTCCAGGCTCTCTGGACCTTTGGTGGGACTCACAGACTCACTGAAACACCCCTCAGGGGTTCATCAGGCTCTTCTCACATAACCTCTTCCTGACCTCTGTGCAGGGCCCCAAACTGCCCCACTCCAGAAGCCCGCTTTTGCCTCCCCCAAGCTCTCATACCAGCAAACACCACATTTCTGTGTGTTCTGTTCTGTGGTGTTCAGTCTACCAACTGAACTTCAGAGCCAAGCCCACGGAGAACTTCTAATCAGGTGTTCTTTTCGATCCACGGACTCCTTTTTCAGGGCAATGAAAAGGGGCCTTGCTCAGGGCCAGGTCAAGAGATAATTGGGAATTCTGCAAAGCCCTAATGAGCACAGCCTGAAGGTCCTGGCTGTGTCCTCACTTCCGACAGCCACCTCATGCCGACACGTCACACCACCAGCCCTGATCGTCTTATGCAGGGGTCCCCCAGCCCAGGCAGGGTCTCCACTCCCTTCTGCAATTGCCTCACACCCTGGGCGAACTGTTAATTAGGTGCCTCGTTTCTTGGCGTGTATACAGGTCTGAGCCATCTGCTTATTGATCACACCCTTCAGAATATATTGGATTTGAAGGAACCAGTCACAAAAGCCGATAATGTTGCAGGCGGCTCATTGAGAAGGTTTCGCCAGAGCAAACTTGAGCGTATACAGTGTGTGGTGACCAGCAAGCTACAGAAATACTGACTGCAAAGTTCACAGATTATCATTATTACAAAGCAATATAATAATGAAATTCAGAATTTCTACGTGAAATCCTTTTTCTATGTTCTTGGTATTGGAGAAAAGAAAAATCTATGAAGTGCGCCAACAAGCTACACAGCTACTGAGACCACTACCCAAGTACTAATGAGCCCATTGACCACTTTGCAGGTAACCTTGAACTGGCTTCTCCAATCCTGATCATGTATCTGAACCCTCCATGAAACCAAAAAGCCTTTGTGGGCAAGGCTGGCTGACCTGTCCAACTCTGCAGCTCAGGCATCTCTAAAGAGTATGTAGGCACATGTGTGGTTCTCGGCTCTGCTCTCTAAAGCTTAACAGAATGGAATTGCTTTGGATTTTTTTTTTTTAACTCACCTCCAAATAAGAATGTCTGATATCCCTGGCATTTATCCCAAAACATCAACCACTGGGAAGATTTCTCATTTTTTTCATCCTGAATTCTTGTTCCATTCCTCTCTTTAACTCACTCCTTTGTGGGACAGAGACAGCTTGTTCTCAGACTAAGGTAAAACACCAGTGGAGACAAAGCAATACACATCTGCCCTTGGAGCCCCAGATGTATGAGATGAGTCTTCCTTTCTTGTAAAAGCTTTATTCCAGAGAATCCTACAGGGTACAGTGTTGCAGGAACACAGAGTGACCCATGGGAACCAAGCCTGGAATAAGCAGGGCCTGGGGTCGGGGCCACGATTCAACCACCCACCCCTGGCAGGTGCAAAAGTCACACCACATGGTTGACGAAGGCTAGGTGACAGGAGGCCACCTTTGATCCTTAGCCTGTGACCCATCAGATAAAAACCAAATCCTGACTTAGGTAGGGAGGGACTGTATTCAAAAAGACTATTGCAATAGGAAGAACGCTCTAATCTTCTCAAAAGTCAGGCAACAGGGAGGGGTAAGCAAAGCTAGGAAGAACCAGGTATGGCTGGGGGGTGGGGGATGAATGGAGGGTGTGATTAGAGATTGGAGCAGGAAACGTCTTTCCCTGAGGTCAGCCTTAAGGAGTGGTCTCCACATTCCCGTTTGGCTCGGGCTTAGGGTGGGTCAAAGTTCAGGGGTCTGGGGAAGGAGAGAAGTCTGGCGAAAGTTTGACCTGGTCAAGTTAGCCGATAGTTCGTCTTAACCAGTCAAACAGTGAGCTAATCACTTATGAGGCAAAGAATGGGAACTGGAGGATCTGTGTCTGGCCTTGTCACAGGGAAACAAGGGACAGCAGAGAGTCCTATCTAAGTTGTGGCGAAGGGTGGTTCTTTGTAGTAAACAGTTTTTCAGAGCACAGGGGCGGGATGGAGGATGTCTTGAGCACCACTGTTTCCCTGGAGCACCGGGCAGGTTTCCCACAAGTCACCTCACCTCGCAGGCCTTCTCCTTTCTCTGCTGTAAAATGAGATTCGAATGATACCTGCTTTACCCGCCTCTCACTAAGACTGTGAGGGTCACGTGAGGTGTTGGTGAGCATCTTCTATAGCCCGTAAAAAGGCACATGTGAATAACGCGGGCGATTATCAGCTCTGTGTTCACAACGGGTCTCAGAGATCACCCTCACTGTCATTAAATCTCCATTCTTCACAAAATCTCCGTTCTTCAAGCCAGAGGTGACAAGACGGCCGTGTGGGAAGCAGGGCTGGGACATCCCGAGCCCTTCAGCAAACCTCAAGATGGGCATGGTTTTCCCTCTGAGCCCATTCCCAGTCTGTAAACTATCTAATCTCACAGACGGCACCGTCTACCACGCAGCGATAGGTAAAGCAAGCGCTTGTGAGCTATCCTTGGAGATCAGAGTTCTCCTTCAAAGGTTTCCTTCAAAGGTTTTCGGCGGCTCCCATCAGAAATCCCCACCACTGTCCTCCAGAGGTAGGAGCCTAGCCAAGCAGCAGGTGTCACAATCTGCACGGCTGCTGGCAAAGTGTGACTAATGCTTCGGACAGCAAGCCAGACAGAGATGCCCAGGGAGCAAAGCTTTCTCCAAAACCCAAGGAAGAAAATCAATGTCCCAGGAAGGGGGGCGGGCGGCAATCTATAGGCAAGAGAAGTGAGTGATATGTGATGCAATGTGAAGATTTTTCCCCCTCAGGCAACTGACTCAATAGAGAGTGAAACCTAACAACCTCTGGTTGGGAAGGTAAAGACTAAAGAAGGGAAAGAGCTGGTTCTCCTATCGACTGGCCACGGACTCACAGGCCCCTGCTGCTATCCGGGCCTGCTTTTTGTTTGCTTCTGTTTTTTTTCTGATTTATAAGAGTAGAGCTGAATCTCCCAAAAATGGGACATCAAGTTCAGAGTTGAAACGACTGCTACATCGGTTTATTAGTTCTTCTCCCTGCTATGAAGAAAGCCCAAATAATTATGACAGTGTTTGCATTTGATTTCATGACTGATCACCCCAAACTGTTTTTCAACAGGTTTTTGAGCACCTACTTGTAAGCTTCAGAAGCAGTTTCATCAGAAATATTCTAGAGCAAATAACCATTTTATACACTTGTTTAAATGATTGTGATGGAGGCATGATATACCTTCCCTAAATGATTGAATCTAGAATACTACATCTAAAATATTCATCCATCGTTATTATATTATTGACAGAGGGGACCGTGTCGTAATTATCTTTGCATGTCTTAATTACCAGGCATGGATACATGCACTTTCAGATAATGACATCAGCATCATATGTCACACGGGCTACTGGCCACCTTCTATTTCTCCATCAACGTGTGCATTCTTCTTACAACTGATTCTCCCTCAAATATATGGCTGGGAAAAACCAGATCCTCCCAAACAAATATAAAGAGCACAAAATGACTGACTTATTCCTCCAGCTCTTCCTTACATTCTCCTTGTTTTTCTGCTTCTGAGACCACACTGGACCATGGAAATGATTGACAGATAGTGCTTTCTGTCAACTATGCTAGAAACATTGTCTTAGGAAAGACTGTACTGAAAATGAAAGATTGCATGTTGACTGTTATTACCAGCATTTACTATTAAAATAACCCCACCTCATGAAAAACAAAGGGATACCCCCCCCCCGACTAAACAGAGGTAATGAAAGAGTTCCTTGTTTATAACCAGTGTGTGTTTATCATTCCACATCTCTTCAAATCATCTGAATATATCCATGTCAGAAGTTGGCCAAGGGAATAATGTAATTTCTCTTTGATATGTTTGTTCAACGAACAGAAGCCCTTGGGATTAACCTTTCTCTTGCCTTCATTGATCCTCCAAGATCTAAGGGCTTTTAGTAAAATTGACCTGACCAAGGCCTAATTCTTTTTATAATTTGGTTAAATCCTAGCCTGCATCCCAGATTGTAACAGATTTCCTTGCATCTATAAATGATGACAAGGAAACAGGCCCAAGATACTATTGAATTTCTAGCATTTTTTATTTGAATAAATGATTGGCCATTCTTTAAACATAACTTCTGAACTGCCGATGTAAGGATAGTGTCTCACTAGATACAACTTTTGCCCCAAGAGGAGAGGGAAAAATTATTAAATTATTTGGGCAGTCAGGTAAGAGATGTTCCATATGCCAGCATCCTAGTTGGTCAGACCAGGAAAACCCTAACCAGTAGCCATCATTCTGACTTCTGAAAGAATCATAAAACTTTTTACTTGTAGGTACATTCTTTCAGGCCACATTGTTTTTGGGTTTGGGGGTTTTTTGCATTCGAAACAAGGAAATGAATGAAAAGATAGTCACTGGTGGGAGGGTGTTTCTATGACCTCTCCTTATGCTTTCTCTGCAGAGGGGCTAACTCCCTAATCACAAGGCTGAGACGAATCCACTGTTTGCCAAAATCCTGTCATCTCTCAAAAATAATTACGTGATTGACTTGCAATTTCTACAAAAAGTTTCACTTCACAAATTTGTTGTTTTCTAGATTACATTTTAAAATTCATTGACTATCTGCTGTATGGACATTAATTTTTAAAACTCAAATAGAGTATTTCTCTGCATTTGGGCAGAATTCATCTCTCAATTAGCATAACAGGTGGGCCCATTTTTCTGCGCATGCCCACTGTAGTACTCAAACATTTGCATCCAATCTGCAATTACTCTGCTAGTTTCTTTATTCTATCCCAGTAAATTTGTTTCCCAAATAGATAACAAGAATGATCTAAACAAGAAATTAGGGAATTATGATGATGTAAAGGGGAAAGCATGGGATTTGAACTCAGGAGAGCCATTCTTCAGCTCTTAATTTGCTATTTTCTATCTAGAACATCTTGAACAAATAATTAAACATTCGCAATCCCCAGTCTCATCCATAAAAGGGAATAGTGGTACCTCATAAAGAGATTCTAATGAGGCCAAACAACACAATACATGTGAAAGCTCATGAATAACTATAAAGTTCTTTATAACACATTTATTTTTACCACTGAGAGACAAGTTAATAAAATAGTTACTATGAACTTTGGGCTCAGACAAACCTAGATTCAAAATCTCACTCTAAGCCTTACTGTTTAAACTATGTGGTCTGGGCCACGTGATAGGCAGAAGTCTTACATGGCCCCAGATCTTCAGCCCTAATCACCAGGACTATGACTGTGATAAGATATTACACCCATGGCAAAAGGGATTTGGGAGATGTTATTAAGGTTACTAATCAGTTGGCTTTGAGTTAGTAAAAATGGAGATTACACAGGTGAGCTGAATCTAATCGTGTAAGCTCTTTTATTTTTTTTGCAGTACACGGGCCTCTCACTGTTGTGGCCTCTCCCGTTGCGGAGCACAGGCTCCGGAAGCGCAGGCTCAGCGGCCGTGGCTCACAGGCTCAGCGGCCGTGGCTCACGGGCTCAGCCGTTCCACGGCATGTGGGATCTTCCCAGACCAGGGCACGAACCTGTGTCCCCTGCATCGGCAGGCGGACTCTCAACCACTGCGCCACCAGGGAAGCCCTCTTTATTTTTTTTTAAAATAAATTTATTTATTTTTGGCTGCATCGGGTCTTCGTTGCTGCTCGCGGGCTTTCTCTAGTGGCGGCAAGCAGAGGCTACTCTTCGTTGCGGTGTGCGGGCTTCTCATTGCGGTGGCTTCTCTAGCTGCGGAGCACGGGCTCTAGGCATGTGGGCTTCAGTAGTTGTGGCACGTGGGCTCAGTAGTTGTGGCTCGTGGTCTCTAGAGCGCAGGCTCAGTAGTTGTGGTGCACGGGCTTAGCTGCTCCACGGCATGTGGGATCTTCCCGGACCAGGGCTCAAACCGTGTCCCCTGCATTGGCAGGTGGATTCTCAACCACTGTACCACCAGGAGAGCCCCATGTAAGCTCTGTAAAAGCGAGGAGTTTTCTCTAACTGATAGCAGAAGGGGAAATCAGAGAAATTAGAAACAAGAGAAGAATTTGATGCACAGTTGCTATCATGGAAGAGGGAGAAACTTAGAGTGGTCTCTAAATGTTGACAGCAACCCCTAGCCAACAACCCACAATGAAATGGGGACTTCAGTCCTACAACCACAAGGAACATATTCTGCCAACAGCTGGAATCAGCTGGGAAGTGGCTCCTTCCCCAGGGCCTCCAGGAAAGAGCCCAGCCACACCAACACCTTGATTTGGCCCTGTGACACCCTAAGCAGGGAACCCAACTGAGTCTGTCCAGAGACTGTGAGATAATAGGGGGTGTTGTTTCAAGCTACTAAGTTCATGTTAATTTGCTAGGGCAGTGGTAGAAAACTAACACAGGCAAGTTGAAGATAAAGTGAGTTAAGTAGCCTGCCTGGTGTATAGTACAAAAGAGCAACTTGTAAATATGAAACTCATTCCTTCCTTTACAGCTGCATTTCTCACATTTTAATTTATGCCTCTATTTCCTGGGGATCTTGTTAAAACGCAGATTCGGATTCAGTAGCTCAAGATGGGGCCTGAGATTCTACATTTCTAACAAGCTCCCAGGTGATGCGGATGTCACAGCTCTGCAGCCCACACGTGGAGTGCAAAGCTTTGGAGCTCACTTCAGCCAGTGGATCTCAACCCTGATTACACAGTAGAATCTCCTGGGAGACTCCTAAAATGCCCAGAAGCTGGGGTCCACTTTTAATTTAACTGGTCTCAGTTGGAACAGAGGCCTCAGTTCTTACAACGAATCTCCTCTGTGCAGCCAGAGATGAGAAGGATTGCCTCAGACCTGCGCTCTCGAAGGCATGGTTCCTGGACCAGCAGCAGCTTCTTGTGGAAGCATGTTAGAGATGCAAATCCCCAGGTCCCTCCAGACTCAATAAGTCAGAATCTCTACGTGTAAGCACAGGAATCTGTACTTTCACTAGCTTTCCAGACGGTTCTAACGCTTGCTTAAGTGTAAAACATATTGCCTCAGGGCTTCCCTGGTGGCACAGTGGTTGAGAATCTGCCTGCCAATGCAGGGGACACGGGTTCGAGCCCTGGTCTGGGAAGATCCCACATGCCATGGAGCAACTGGGCCCGTGAGCCACAATTACTGAGCTTGCGTATCTGGAGCCTGTGCTCAGCAACAAAAAAGACCGCGATAGTGAGAGGCCCACGCACCGCGATGAAGAGTGGCCCCCACTTGCCGCAACTACAGAAAGCCCTCGCACAGAAACGAAGACCCAACACAGCCATAAATAAATAAAATTAAAAAAAAAAAACAAAAAAACATTGCCTCAGATCAATACTCTCATGCTATAGGTGTGGAAATGAAATCCAGAGAGACTGAATGATTATCTAAGACAGAGGTTGGCACACGACAGCCAGTGGGCCAAATCTGGCCACTGTCTGCTTTTGTAAATACAGTTTTATTGGAACACAGCCACGCCCATTCATGTACGTGTTGCCTGGGGCTGCTGCAGTGGCAGAGTTGAGGCGAGGCCACCAAGATGAAAATATTTACTATCTGGCCCTTTACAGAAAAAAACTTGCAGATCCCTGCTCTAATAATACATTTTAAGTTAGTGAAAGAAAAGGCAGAATTCAGCTGTTTTGCAACAGTAGCTGATGCAGACTTAAAAGGAACAGAACTCCCGGATGAACGGTGACCAGGATCTGCTCCATCCCTGTGTCTGCAGGGCAGGCAGGGCTCTGGGTTCTGATGCTGGTCACTGGTGTGGAGATGATCAGGGGTGGCAGGGCAGGCCCCCAGGAGAACAGGCATCATCCTGAGGAGCACTGGCCTCAGGCCAGGTCTTCATAGATCTCCAGTCTGCCCTTGGCTGTGGGAGATCATGGGTTCCTTAAGCCCTCCCTAGAGGCCTCTGGCTTTCACAGCAAGCCTGGAGTTGACAGCTGGCTGATCCAAGGGTATCATTTTCTTTTATTAAGGCTTCAGTGAACTTAAACCCAGCTGACTCTGTGATTCTTACAGCTGTCATTGCCCTCATACAGCTGTCAAAGCCCGGTCACCAATGACCACCAGGGATCACCTGCAGTCAATGAATTAGCTGAAACTTAGCAGCTTAAAACATAACCCACTGATCATCTTCTAGCTCTGTGGGTCACAAGTCTGGGTGGTCTCAACTGGGTTCTCTGCTGGGTCTCACAGGTCCAAACCAAGGTGCTGGCAGAGCTGAAGTCCCATCTGGAGGCTCCAGGGAAAACCCACCTCCAAGTTCATTTAGCTCATGGCAGCAAGGGGGACGCACAGCAGAGAACTGAGCTGAATACACGGACAGATGACGGCCAGACCACATACTGCAGTAGAACTGACCCACACCCTCCAGCAACCAGCCCAGGAAGACAAACCGCAGCCCCTGAAGCGGAACGACAAGGACTTGATTAATAGCTAGCAGCTTACTTAATTTTTGCCCACGCTTCCAAGTCAGGACCAAGCAGAGAAAGCCAAATATGCTCCCCTAACCAATCACATGCATGCCCACTTCTAGTTATCCCGCCTACAGCTTCCCCAGGCGCCCGTCTGGGCATTCTCGAAGCTTTCTCTTGTTATTCTCAATAAAGCCTCCCGTTCCCTACTTCCCACTGGGTCTGCCAAACACCAGTGATGGTGGCTGACTCCCTTCCCAGAGCAAGTTCTGGGTAGACAGTCCTTTCTTGTTCTCAATTGGATGGTCTTGCTTATTTCCGCAGACCCATGGGATATCTTAGTCATAGGGAAATGAGAGCGGCTTCTTACAGTATTTGCCCCTGTGCTGGGTGATTCTACAGAGAGTTTAAGGAAGCAAGGGCAGTTCAAGACTAAATGGGCAAAGACTAAATCAGGATGGGTACACAATTCACCCATCAGAATGGGTACTGGTCACCTTGGTAATTTTAACTAGGAGGCAGGAGGTTTGAAGGTGGGATAGAGTAAGTCAGTAAGAAGTGATAGTCTTTCATGTTAGTTGGAAGAGTGGAATGTTTAGTTATTTGGGGAGAATTGCTAGTGTCCTTGTCTCCATCTTGTCCCCGTACCATTCTAGAATGGTCTTCTCTCTGTCTTGTTCTACTACAGCCATGGAGTGGCCTTGTCTCATTATTGTTTATACCCTGTGAGTGCTGTTCATGTTCATTGGTAACATCACAGCATCTTAGCTTTCGTGGCCATTTCTCACTTTCTCATTGTTCAAGTGGCTCTCAGTCACCTAAGCCAGAGGCCGGCAAGCTCTGGCTGTAAAGACAAGATAGTAAATATTTTAGGTTTCATGGGCCACATACACTCTCTGTAGCATATTCTTTATTTTTCATTACCCTTTAAAAGTGTGAAAGAAATCCATTCTTACATACAAAAACAGGCCACAGGTCATAGTTTGCCGACCCCTCACCTAAGTCATCTTCCACCAGCAGCACACCTCACTCAACACAGGTGAGAACGGTAGTAGCAGGAAGCCACTGGGTACCAAGGATTATCAGCACCCCTCTTATCACCCCACCTCTTATCTTTATTGCTGCCTGACTTGAGTCACCCGGCTCTTCCCAGGCTGACTCTCTCAGCCTCAGTTTCCCCCAGAGCTGAGCGCAAGGACTGTACTGGGGAAGTGATCCAAGCAGTCAGAGGAGACCAAGCAAAGCAGAGAAGGGCCGAGTCCACAGGGAGACGTCTTTATAGAGTTGGAGTCGGCTGCCACTGTAGGCAATGAGCTGTTCCATTCTACACAACCCTTGTCCCAGGGGAATAAAAGAGGATGTGTTTATCCATTGGCTGCTCATCCCCCCACCCCACCGCTCACACAACGGCTACCGCACCCGGACATCCCCCCGCTGCACTGAGTTAACTCAGCGTGCACGGAGCAGGTCCTAGTGGCCCCACCACGTGCCAGGACAATGGCGAAGTCCAAGGTGCAAAGCGAGAGTCAGGTTGCTTAGTCGCATGGTAAGTGCTGTCAGGCTCACCTGCTGGAAGGTGGCTGGAACTGTGCACAACAGCTTGCCCCACAGTCGCCACAATAAAAGATGAGACCTAGAGGAGTTGGAATGGTGCTCAAGAGATGACCAGCATGCCTGCAAACTCTACCCTTCCTCCAAGCCAACCACTGGATGAAAGCAGAGAGGGAAAGCTCCGTCCCCAGGTGGGACCCCCAGGAAAGCCCTTGGCAATGAATCCAGAGGAAGTTAGACAGAGCATTCCAGAAGTCGGCACCTGGTCCTAGCTACTCAAGAATCATAGACTTCTCAGCAGCCCCGGCCACTGCTGCTTGAAACTCGTCCTTACCCGGGATTCCATGGTGCCTCTCTCTCCTGGTTTTCCTCTCACCTCTCTGACTTATGCTTTCCTCTCTCTTTGTAGGCTCCTTTTCTGAATCTGAAATGTGGATGTTCCCCAGGCATCTTTCCTAGGTTCTCTTTCCAAATGTTCTCCTGGGGGGACCTTATATAGATGTTCATGCTTCAACTACCACCTATGGACAGACAACTCTAAAATATATGTCACCATTTGTCAAACGGAGCACTAGGTCCTGATCATCAGCTCAGCTTCCACATCAGCAGCAGAGTAAAGGCATGACTCTATGTATCTGCAAGAATAGGCATGAAATGACAGCAAGAAAATCTGAACAGCCAGTAAATGTTTTCCTCTAATTAATACAGCTTCAGAGGAAGGAGGAACAGAAGCATCTTGTACGGAACAGACCCTTGGCTCTTTCAGCAACCTGTAATCTGGCCGTCTCTATCTCTGATGGCGGGCCACAGCTTACCCCTGGGTCTGCTGTGAGATGTCTTAAGGGAGATAGTAAAAGAGATCTTTCATGGAACTTATTGAGATTTAGCTTTAGTCAGCCTTGAGCGAATAGATGGCTGCCTTTGGTGCCAGCACCCATTGAGAAATGGGTAGGAAGCTGTATATGAAAGAAGAATGCATTTTTGCTTCTTAACAAGAAAATGGTTTGGAAGAAGGAAATAATGTGTGTGTGTGTGTGTGTGAGAGAGAGAGAGAGACAGAGAGAGACAGAGAGAGACAGAGAAAGACAGAGAGACAGAGAGAGCTGACAATTTGAATTACTATCATCTAAGCTGACACAGGAAATTCAGAGATGTGAAAAAGGAAGAAGGAATAAGAGTAAAAGCATCTGTAATTTTATTTTGGAAAATAAGATACACATCTCTTATGGGCTGAACTGTGTCCCCAAAATTCACATGTTAAAGGCCTAACCCCAAGGACTTCAGAATGTGACTGAATTTGGAGACAGGGTCTTTAAAGAGGTAATTAGGGTCAAATGAGATCATGAAGGTGGGCCCTAACCCAACAGGACTGGCATCCTTATAAGAAGAGATTAGGACCCAGACAAGTGCAGAGGCGGGACCATGTGAAGACACAGGGAGAAGATGGCCATCCTCATGCCAAGAAGAGAGGACTCCGAAGAAATCAACCCTACGGACACCGTGACCTTACACTTCCAACCTCCAGAATCACAAGGAAATTAATTTCTGTGGGTTAAGCCACCTAATCTGTGGTACCTTGTTACAGCAGCCTGAGCAGACTAATATACTTTATATTCATGTTCCTCAATTTCAGAAATGACCTTACTTGAGAAGACATTTCTTTTCCAGTTTGCTCCTATACAGAAAGGATTTATTCCCTTTTTCAAAGGGTTGGCTGAATGGAGTCCCCAGAAAATCTAATACTGAAAAATTCCAACTAACACTTCCCTGTACAACTTCAGGTGTGCTGAGGGCAAGTCCTGTCTTCTCTGCCGTCTTCCCCCCCCCAGCCACAGTGGGGCAGGATGGAGGCTGCTGACCTCCCACGAATCCCTCTGGGTGCGATGGAGACTTATCATGTCTCTTTATCTGAAATAACGTTCATAGCCGTGGACTTCTACGATCCGAAAACTTAACTCTTTCAACAGAGTAGGTTAGAAAGGCAATGTGGGAGATGCAGGAGGGAGGGGATATGGGGATATATGTATACGTATAGCTGATTCACTTTGTTATACAGCAGAAACTAACACACCGTTGTAAAGCAATCATACTCCAATAAAGATGTTTTAAAAAGAAAAGAAAGGCAATGTGGAAAACGTAACAACCAATTACTTCAAGAAACTCCCCTTTCCCTTCCCCTTTTGACTTATCTCAA
Organism: Delphinapterus leucas; assembly: GCF_059928025.1. Classification (NCBI taxonomy): domain Eukaryota; kingdom Metazoa; phylum Chordata; class Mammalia; order Artiodactyla; family Monodontidae; genus Delphinapterus; species Delphinapterus leucas. The sequence goes on from NC_143146.1 coordinate 10,343,040, forward strand.
AATTTCAGGCAGTTTATGCACAGAATCTTCCAATTTTTTAAATTAATCATAAGTGCCTGAAGGTATAGAAGCCCTGAACATTTACGAGACTGCATGACCAGACAGAAACAGAAGGACTGCTGACTGTCCAACCAGGCAATGTAATTTCCCAATTATCTTCCTCAGGCAAATTGTGGATCTAAATATAACATAGTGTAATCTTTGCCACTTTTCCACAGGGCTGAAGCATCAATGCTTGATCTCTTGTTTTCCCTCTTCTGCTCAAGAAAACAAGGGTGAGTGAGGGTGATCTAGATGCTTGTCAAATAAGACATTGCTAAGTTAAAAGGGAAATCTTCATGGCATTACTCTGCCAGCAACAATGAGGGGAAATGGGAGGGCTTGAGTTCCTCATGCCCCGGACACCAGGAAGGAATAACAGTTCTGAATTTAGACCCTTCAGGCAGCATCTCTAAGTGGAGGGAGATGGCTGACTCACAGGAAGCCCTAGCTTGTTATTTCAGGATGACATTAATTGACAGGCAGTGGGTCCCCACTAAGCATAATGTTTACGGCAGCTGACGAGAGCCCCTGGAGCAAGCCAGAAGTGGTCCAATTTCCCGAGACGGACCCCCAGACTGTTGGGGGTGGAGGCAGGATCCAGCAGCATCTGAATGTGGCTAACTTGTACCTCTGTGCTCGAGAGAAGACCTCCCTTCTCAGCTCAAACCCTGACCCCCAACAGTTTCCTGGAAATTAAGTGCCAAGTCCTGAAGGCACCTTCCTCTTGGTAGAATCCAGAGCCACTAGACCAGCATCTCCATCGCTCTGTATTCAAATAGTTCTTGACCCCCTACAGTCAAGGAAAACATTGGGGGTCTATCGAACTCCTCCACGTGGTACTCTAGCTCCTAAACTCCTCCTGGCCACCTTCCTCATACCCACCTTCTCAACTTTTCTGATGCTGCATTTTGTTTTTGAACCTGTTTTTGCCCATGTGGTTTGAATTTATGTTCTAGTCTTTTGCATCCTGTTATGGGCTAAATTGTGCCCCTCCCCAAAGCTATATGTTGAAGTCCTAACCCCCCAGTAACTCAGAATGTGACTTTATTTGGAAATGAGGTGTTTACAGAGTTAATTAAGATTAAATGAGGTCACTGAGGTGGGCCCTAATCCATCATGACATGTCCTTACGAGAAGAGGAGATTAGGACACAGACAGACACAGAGGGACGACCACGTGAGGATACAGGAAGAAGGTGACCATCTATAAGTCAATGAGAGAGGCCTCAGAAGAAACCAACCCTGCCAACATCTTGAGCTTGGACTTCGGGCCTCCAGAATGGTGAGAAAGTAAAATTCTGTTGCTTAAGCCACCCAGTCCGTGGGCCTTTTTATGGCAGACCAAGCTGACTAAGACACCTCAATATCCTTCTAAGACATACATTTCTATGTTTTCTTTTTTTTCTTTTCTTACTTCAACCATGGTTGCAAGGGTGATACTCAAAATATTTAAAAACTGTTATAGCATGGGCACTTCCCAACCAGAACTGATTCCTGTTACAGCGATGGAGCCACCACTTCCATCTATTAATAAATTATGAGTGGATCAAGGGACCCAGAGGAGGTGATGATGGTTGGGGGGTTTCAATGGCATGGGACTTGTGATGGAAGCTATTTGCCATGGAAATATTTCAGTATTTCAATGTATCCATAACCCTAGAGCCATCCCAGCTGAGCATCAGCCTGCTTGATCCTTACAGCTGAGCAGCTAGAGCTTCCTCATACTCTGTCTTCCTCTGTCATGGGAAAGAAGCACCATCATTTACGCACTCAAGCAGCCTAGAAATCTCCACATCACCTTGATTCTTCCCACTTCTTTATATCATTTGTGACCCTTTCTCACTGATTGTATTTCTGAATGTTCCCATCAGCCCCGCTGAACTTCAGTGCATTATCTCTCACCTGTACCATACAATGGCTTATACCTAGTTCTTCTGACTTTACCCTCTTCCACCCCACCCAATCTTGGCACTCATTCTAGAGCTAATCTGCCAAAGAATGGTTCTGATGGAATTGCCTCCCTCCTCAAAAAAACAAAAACAAACAAAAAAACAATAAATAGTTCCCTGTTGTACACCAAGGAAAGTGAAAATATGCTGATTGATTTTTTCAGGATTATCCACAACCTGAGCCCAGCCCACCTTTCATTCAATTCATTCGTTCACTCTACAAATACGTATTCAACTCTACTGAGTGACATGTCCTGGGCTAGGCACTGGAAATCCAATCATGAATGAGATGTAGCCTCTGTCTTTGAGTTTCTTACACGCTAATAGAGTAGACAGGAAATTATAATACAGTGTGAGAAGTGCTATGAGTGGCATAAGCCGTGTGCTCCAGAACACATAGGAGGAGCATCCAGATCAACTCACTGATGACACCTGAACTTGTTCCCAATGCATCAGAAAAGCTGATCACTTGACCAGAGGGAAGGCAGTTGAGAATTCAAGACAGAGCACACAGTTTTGAACAAAGGTCAAGAGCATTATCATTTTTGGTAACTGCAAAGGATTTACTAAGGTTGTACGGGAGATTTCAAGGGAAAGAGTGGTAAGACCTAAAACTGGAAAGGCAAGCAGGAGCCAATTCCTGAAAGGTCTTGTGACTCATGCTAAGGGATCTGGACTCACCTGAGAGCAGTGGGAACCACTGATGGGCCACAGAAGGGACAGAACATGGTCAGACCTGCATTCTGGAAGGATCGTGCTGCCTCAGAGTGATGCAGGGACTGGAAGAGGACAAGGCTGGAGGGCATGTGGGATGATCATGTGGGCAGATGATTTCAGTATTGGACATGTTGAGTGTGAGATGGAAATGTCCAGTATGCAGGCGGAGATGTGGATCTGGAACTTAAGGGGAAGGTGTGAGCTGCAGATGTAACTTGAAGAGTCATCCGTGTATAGCCACACCCATTATCCTTGTCTCCCAATATAACTTCTTAATATCCTACCCTCCAGCTACACCAGACCACTCACATTGCCCCCAAACACACCAGGCACCTCCATGTAGCTCTTCCTTTACCTATACAGTTCTTCTACAAAGAGCCACCGTTACCATTTCCTCCCCTCCTTGAGTCTTAACTTGTCAAAATTCTACTCATCTTTCAAGGCTCATCTCTATGAAGTCTTAGCAGATTCCACTATTCAGAATTCATTGCTTTCAGATTTCTTCTTTATACACACACCAAGAAAACATATCTGTTTCCCTCATTGAAATATCTGCCCCTTGAAGATGCTTATTTATCTTTCCGCCTCCTATCACAATGCTCAAAAGAGAGCAGATAAACAATATATATTTTTAAAAAAGGAGTTCCCTGGTGGTCTAATGGTTAGGATTCAGCACTTTCACTGCCGTGGCCTGGGTTCAATCCCTGGTTGGGGAACTGAGATTCCACAAGCCACGCGGCATGGCCAAAATTAAAAGAAAAGAAAAAAAACAAAAAACCCCAATAAATTTTAGTCGAAGGCCAAGATAAGCCTGAGAAAAACAAGGATTGGTGATTTAGCCAGGGTATAGTTAGAAAAAGAATAACCACTCTAGGTAATTCTAAAATGGAGAACTGGTCCCACAGGTAAAGGAGAAAATAAGAAGCCAAAAGGGGATAGTGAGGGAACCCAGAAATTATCTACAGCAGGAATCCTCTGCTATTCTTCAGCTTCTGGAACAGAAGCAGTGCTACTGTATCCCAGGAACTGGGCTCATCTGGTAGATGCTGGGTCTACGAGGACCTTTCAGTCTCATGGCAGAAGCTGGACTCCACCAGCAACTAGAGCCACAGACAAGGCACAGTTTCTGGTGAAGAGGGTTCCCAAGGTAGAGAGTGGAGGGGAAATTCCCTTGATTTCTCCTTCTCTCCCACCTTATACCTCCCATCAGTATCTCCCATTGGCCAAACCAAATGGAAGCCAGTTTATGTGGGAGCTTGGGAAACACACCCTGCAGGATCTTCCATCTGTGAGAGGATGAACACCAAAGGAGAGGCAGAGTAGAATGGAACTGAGCACACGTAGTATAAATGGTCAGTTTTGCTAATAACCAAATGGAAGTTCATTCCACAAGCTTAAGTTTAAGGGGTTTATTTTCTAATAAGGGGAAGAGACGACGATGACCTCAAAAATGTTTGCTCTCTGGGCAATGAGCTGGGGCCTGGAATACAAAAGGAAATACATTTCACTGTTTAGCATCTTAAGATCTATAACAGGGCATATGGAAATGAAATGGAAACACAGGAGGGTAAGTAAAGGCCTAATTGTGAGGGGATATTTGATATGGGTTTTGAAGGATACCCAGGAGTCCTCAAGTAGACAGAACATCATAAGGGCCACTAGGAAAAATATTTTTTTAATGTTATATGAATTTAGAAATGAGAGAAAATATTCCTAGCTGAAGGGCTTGGAGAAAATATCTTTACAGAGAAGTTAAAATTTTCATCTAGCCTATTTTAAGAGGTGGCAAATGAGGTAAAGGGGAAGCAAAAGCTAAGAAGTGAGCAAAATATTTCAGAGAAATGCTCAGTTGCTCACTGGGAAGTGGTACCTTCAAATCAAGCAAGCAATTCTCCCTGGTGTTCCTTCCAGAAACAGGTATTTGTGCTCACTGGCAAGCTTGGCTGAGAGAACAGTCCCAGCTCCTGTGGTCAGTCAAACCTCTAATATGGTGCCCCCAGATACCACCCAGTGAGTCTAGATTACCCAGCAGGACAGACCCCAGCGGGACAGGCCCCAAAGCACATCTTCATGAGCTGTGCTCTGAGGCAAAAGGATGCTGAGCAGGTGGGTGTCCCCGTCTCTCTCTAAGAAGTAACTTTTGTCCTTCAAAGTTGAGCAGTGGAGACAACAGGCTTCCTCATAACTGCTTGGAAATTATGTTTTTTAATCCTTTGGAAGCTTTGAAACGTGCATCAGCCCTATGTCCGCACACAGCAAAAACTTCCTAAATCTAACAGCCAGAAGAAAAGCATAGAGAAACCTACAGAAGCTCTGTTTATTGTTTGATTTGAATGTTCCCTGGGAAAGATATTGCTATTATTACTCAATTACATGACTGCTCCTTCTTAGACATATGACTACAACTAAATATATTCCATTGGTAATTGATTCCGTGGTTCTCCAGTGAAACTCACACTCAGTGTCCTTGTAAAATGTCTTTATGTATACAGAGGACTCATTTAGGGAGACAGCAGTAGAAAGGTCCAAGGTTCCTAATTTTTTTCTCTCCGATTCTCAGAGAGAACAGAAGTTCGCTGCCCTGCAAACATTGTCTAAAGACTCTGTCAGCAGAACTGCATTTTGAACGCAGGTAACAAAAATTATTTTAGTATATTCTGCACCTGTAGCTCATTTCATCCCTAAATAATAATAATTTTATCACTTTGCTCTTATTCAAGAGCTGTAGTTCCTTTCTTCCCCCAATGAATAGACAGTTGCAGTTTTATTAGGCATGGACCTCAAAAAACATATTTGTATATTATTCCACGAGGCTAAGGTATGTTCACTCCAGGCATAATATTTCAGAGACAACTAAAATAACTACATGTGAAATGCTAGCAGAAGAATTCAAGGCTGCATGTCAAGGTACAATGAAGCAAAGACATAGTCGAAAGAACAACTGCAAAACTTAACCCTACGGTAAATATCTGTCAGATCACAATTCTGTATGAAAACAGATGTACCTAGAGTTGTATGTCATGTTGAAAAGTAAGATAAATTTAAATTAAGCAAATAAAGGGGGAGGGGGCGCAAAGGCACATTTGGGAGATATATAGGACTCTTGGGGCTTTTGTTTTTAATGAATTGGAAAGTCAGCTGGGGAAAGAGCCACAGATATGAAAAGAAATGTGATCAAGGTAAGAATTTTGGAAGGTAAAATAAAGCTCTAATAGAATATGACTTTAAAAGAAGCAAACAGTTGAATTTTTCATTGCCCAGATAAAATTACAGATCACAGATTTTAGAGAAGACTTGCTGAACAGAGTTAATTTTTGATTTTTCATTTGGCAGATGTGGTGGGGCATGGAGTTTGTGGTTGATACATACATGAACCAAGTCCAAGATCAATGTCATCCCTAATTTTACACTCCATGTTGATGTCTGCTCCAGGAAAGACAGCAAAAACACTGAATCAAATTCAACACATGCCATTCAACAGAGACATGGCTCCTCAGACCTCTTGAGAAAGAAGAACCTCCCTCTTTTTTAATTCTCCCACTTCCTTTGCAAGCTCCTTTTTAGTCTTTCTGGGAATTAATGCCCGAATTCTGACCAGGTGAGTAGATTTCTTAAAGTCACCAAAGATTCTTTTTGATGGGAAAAGCTACAGATCACTTTTTCTTATCACATGTAGCTCAACTTAACTTAAAGTAGGGCTAAAATTCCATGCCCCTGAACTGGGGCTTCCCAACCCCTCTCACTCTGTGACAAAGCACCACACACCCACATGTCAACTCCTTCCTGAAGGATCCCCCCTTCAGGAAAGGGATCCCCTACCATGGACAGTCAAAAGTTCTCACTTTAAGTTCTATGTAAGCTGGGCTTCCCTGTGGCACAGTGGTTAAGAATCTGCCTGCCAACGCAGGGGACACGGGTTCAAGCCCTGGTCCGGGAAGATCCCACATGCCACGGAGCAACTAAGCCTATGCGCCACAACTACTGAGCCCATGCTCCGCAACAAGAGAAGCCACCGCAGTGAGAAGCCCACACACCGCAACGAAGAGTAGCCCCCACTCGCCGCAACTAGAGAAAGTCCGCACGCAGCAACGAAGACCCAACACAGCCAAAAATAAATAAATTTAAAATAAATAAATTCTGTGTAAGCTTCCTCTAGCCCCTTGATATGCAAGAGTCATGAAGATATTCAAAACATGCATTCACATTTATTATCCTCAATAAAAAGCAACAATTTATCAACTCTCAACTCTTTTGTTCCCTGATCTGATCCACTAGCCTGTAACTAGTTTTTAAATGCTCAGAGACAAACTGTACCCCTGCAAGTCACACTATAGTGAGCAAATGAAATATGTAACCATAGTTTTACATAATATTCATATGAAAAGACATGGATACATCTCTTAGAAACATAATTTAATAGACTGTTCTAATAATACACTGGGGAATTTTAATGTATTACACCATAGCAATTCCAAATTCAATAAAAAAGAATAGTGGATACACTCTCTTGAACTAATAAGCAAAATAGAATTTAAAATTCTTTTCTTTGTGCAGTTTTGTAGAAGTTTTTTTCCTTCATCTCTCACAATAGGGTACAAAGAATGATAAATTGTTTGATTCTGCATAAAGCTTGGCAATAGAGTATTAACCTTAGATTGAAGTAAAGGATATCCTATAGTGTAAAAGAGCAAATTGCAGGGAAGGAATGAGACTATGTATGGTTATAAATTCTGAATACCTGTGTAATGTTATGCTCACAGGGATACCAAGTATGATGAATTAAAGTCAGGTTATTCTTCAGAAAGAGATCCTATGTCCTTTCCCAGCCACATGGGGAATAATTTTGAAGGTATGTTAATATATGTCCCCAAATGTCCTCCATTCATAGCCAACCACCCAGTCTTTACTGTTTGCTAGATTTTATTTTAGTTTTATTTTATTGTGATATGGTTTCCTGAGTATTATCCTGAAAATTCTCATTATCACCACTGTTATCAATCCACTGCTATTAGCAAGCAAAGTAGGTTAAGTATAGGATCAACTGGATATCCACATGGAAGAAAACATTAATCTTGACCCCCTACGTCACACCATAAGCAAAAATCAATTCCTATTAGATTATAGATCCAAATGTGAAAAGTAAAATTTCAAAGTTCTAGAAGCTTCATAGGAGAACATATTTATTCTCTTGTGGGATAGCCAGGATTTCTTGAATAGGTGCTTAAACCACTAACCCTAAAGAAGAATATTTATAAATTTTGACTGTATTAAAATTAGGAAATTCTGTATATCAAAAATTGACATTAAGTAAATAAAATGCAAAAATACAAGTGGGAGAATATATCTGCAAAACATAATTGTCAAAAGATTTAAATCCGAACTCCCCTGGCGGCACAGTGGTTAAGAATCCACCTGCCAATGCAGGTGACACAGGTTCAAGCCCTGGTCCGGGAAGATCTCACATGACATGGAGCAACCAAGCATGCATGCCACAACTACTGAGCCTGGGCTCTAGAGCCCGAGAGCCACAACTACTTAAGTCTGCACGACTAGAGCCCTTGCTCCACAGCAAGAGAAGCCACCACAATGAGAAGCCCTCGCACTGCAACGAAGAGTAGCCTACGCTCGCCGCAACTAGAGAAAGCCCGCGCGCAGCAACGAAGATTCAACGCAGCCAAAAATTATAAATTAAAAATAAATAAATAAATGAAATAAGATTTAAATCCTGACTGTTTAAAGTATTCTTACAAAGAAATATAAATAACAGAAAATTGCGCAAAAGACTTAAATAGGTGCTTCACAAAAGATGGTATCCAAATTGGCAATAAAGAAAGGGTGGGCTTCCGGGAAGATGGCGGAAGAGTAAGACGCGGAGATCACCTTCCTCCCCACAGATACACCAGAAATACATCTACACGTGGAACAACTCCTACAGAACACCTACTGAACGCTGGCAGAAGACCTCAGACCTCCCAAAAGGCAAGAAACCCCCCACGTACCTGGAGGTGATTAAGAACGCTGCTTAATGGAGCTCCAGGGACGGCCGCGAGCTGCGGCTAAAAGCGCTGACCCCAGAGACAGGCATGAGACGCTAAAGCTGCTGCTGCCGCCACCAAGAAGCCTGTGTGCGAGCACAGGTCACTCTCCACACCTCCCTTCCGGGTAGCCTGTGCAGCCCGCCACTGCCAGTGTCCCGGGATAAAGGGAAAACTTCCCCGGGAGAACGCACGGCGCGCCTCAGGCTGGTGCAACGTCACGCCACGCCGGCCTCTGCCGCCGCAGGCCCGCCCCGCACTCCGTGCCCCTCCCTCCCCCACAGCCTGAGTGAGGCAGAGTCCCCGAAGCAGCTGCTCCTTTAACCCCTTCCTGTCTGAGCGAAGAACAGACGCCCTCCGGCGACCTACATGAAGAGGCGGGGCCAAATCCAAAGCTGAGCCCCGGGAGCTGTGCGAACAAAGAAGAGAAAGGGAAATCTCTCCCAGCAGCCTCAGAAGCAGCGGATTAAAGCTCCACAATCAACTTGATGTACCTGCATCAGTGGAATACCTGAATAGACAACGAATTATCCCAAATTGAGGAGGTGGACTTTGAGAGCAAGATTTATGATTTTTTCCCCTTTTCCTCTTTTTGTGAGTGTGTATGTGTATGCTTCTGTGTGAGATTTTGTCTGTATAGCTTTGCTTCCACATTTGTCCTAGGGTTCTATCCGTCCGTTTTTTTTTTTTCTCTTAATTTTTTAATTTCAATAACGTTATTATATTTTATCTTACTTTATTATATTTTACTTTATCTTCTTTCTCTCTTTTTTCCTTCCTTCCCTCCTTCCTTCCTTCCTTTCTACCCCCCTCCCTCCCTCCTTTCTTTCTTTCTTTCTACTTCTACTAATTCTTTCTACTTTTTCTCCCTTTTATTCTGAGCCGTGTGGATGAAAGGCTCTTGGTGCTGCAGCCAGGAGTCAGTGCTGTGCCTCTAACGTGGGAGAGCCAACTTCAGGACACTGGTCCACAAGAGACATCCCAGCTCCACAAGAGACATCCCAGCTCCACATAATATCAAATGGCGAAAATCTCCCAGAGATCTCCATCTCAACACCATCACCCAGCTTCACTCAACGACCAGCAAGCTACAGTGCTGGACATCTTATGCCAAACAACTAGAAAGACAGGAACACAACCCCACCCATTAGCAGAGAGGCTGCCTAAGATCATAATAAGTCCACAGACACCCCAAACCACACCACCAGACGTGGACCTGCCCACCAGAAAGACAAGATCCAGCCTCATCCACCAGAACACAGGCACTAGTCCCCTCCACCAGTAAGCCTACACAACCCACTGAACCAACCTTAGCCACTGGGGACAGACACCAAAAACAACGACAACTACGAACCTGCAGCCTGCAAAAAGGAGACCCCAAACACAGTAAGATAAGCAAAATGAGAAAACAGAAAAACACACAGCAGATGAAGGAGCAAGATAAACACCCATCAGACCTAACAAATGAAGAGGAAATAGGCAGTCTACCTGAAAAAGAATTCAGAATAATGATAGTAAAGATGATCCAAAATCTTGGAAACAGAATGGAGAAAATACAAGAAACATTTAACAAGGACCCAGAAGAACTAAAGATGAAACAAGCAATGGTGAACAACACAATAAATGAAATGAAAAATACTCTATATGGAATCAATAGCAGAATAACTGAGGCAGAAGAACGGATAAGTGACCTGGAAGATAAAATAGTGGAAATAACTACTGCAGAACAGAATAAAGAAAAAAAGAATGAAAAGTACTTAGGACAGTCTCAGAGACCTCTGGGACAACATTAAATGCACTAACATTCGAATTACAGGGGTTCCAGAAGAAGAAGAGAAAAAGAAAGGGACTGGGAAAATATTTGAAGAGATTATAGTTGAAAACTTCCCTAATATAGGAAAGGAAATAGTTAATCAAGTACAGGAAGCACAGAGAGTCCCATACAGGATAAATCCAAGGAGAAATACGCCAAGACACATATTAATCAAACTGTCAAAAATTAAATACAAAGAAAACATGTTAAAAGCAGCAAGGGAAAGACAACAAATAACACACAAGGGAATCCCCATAAGGTTAACAGCTGATCTTTCAGCAGAAACGCTCCAAGCCAGAAGGGACTGGCAGGACATATTTAAAGTGATGAAGGAGAAAAACCTGCAACCAAGATTACTCTACCCAGCAAGGATCTCATTCAGATTTGATGGAGAAATTAAAACCTTTACAGACAAGCAAAAGCTGAGAGAGTTCAGCACCACCAAACCAGCTCTACAACAACTGCTAAAGGAACTTCTCTAGGCAAGAAACACAAGAGAAGGAAAAGACCTACAATAAGGAACCCAAAACAATTAAGAAAATGGGAATAGGAACATACGTATCAATAATTACCTTAAATGTAAATGGATTAAATGCTCCCACCAAAAGACACAGACTGGCTGAATGGATACAAAAACAAGACCCATATATTTGCTGTCTACAAGAGACCCACTTCAGACCTAGAGACACATACAGACTAAAACTGAGGGGATGGAAAAAGATATTTCATGCAAATGGAAACCAAAAGAAAGCTGGACTAGCAATTCTCATATCAGACAAAATAGATTTTAAAATAAAGACTATTAGAAGAGACAAAGAAGGACACTACATAGTGATCAAGGGATCGATCCAAGAAGAAGATAGAACAATTGTAAATATTTATGCACCCAACATAGGAGCACCTCAATACATAAGGCAAATACTAACAGCCATAAAAGGGGAAACCGACAGTAACGCATTCATAGTAGGAGACTTTAAAACCCCACTTTCGCCAATGGACAGATCATCCAAAATGAAAATAAATAAGGAAACACAAGCTTTAAATGATACATTAAACAAGATGGACTTAACTGATATTTATAGGACATTCCATCCAAAAACAACAGAATACACATTTTTCTCAAGTGCTCATGGAATATTCTCTAGGATAGATCGTATCTTGGGTCACAAATCAAGCCCTGGTAAATTTAAGAAAATTGAAATTGTATCAAGTATCTTTTCTGACCACAACGCTATGAGACTAGATATCAATTACAGGAAAAGATCTGTAAAAAATACAAACACATGGAGGCTAAACAATACACTACTTAATAACGAAGTGATCACTGAAGAAATCAAAGAGGAAATCAAAAAATACCTAGAAACAAATGACAATGGAGACACGACGACCCAAAATCTATGGGATGCAGCAAAAGCAGTTCTAAGAGGGAAGTTTACAGCAATACATCCTACCTTAAGAAACAGGAAACATCTCGAATAAACAACCTAACCTTGCACCTAAAGCAATTAGAGAAAGAAGAATAAAAAAACACCAAAGTTAGCAGAAGGAAAGAAATCATAAAAATCAGATCAGAAATAAATGAAAAAGAAATGAAGGAAACAATAGCAAATATCAATAAAACTAAAAGCTGGTTCTTTGAGAAGATAAACAATATTGATAAACCATTAGCCAGACTCATCAAGAAAAGAAGGGAGAAGACTCAAATCAATAGAATTAGAAATGAAAAAGGAGAAGTAACAACTGACACTGCAGAAATAAAAAAGATCATGAGAGATTACTACAAGCAACTCTATGCCAATAAAATGGACAACCTGGAAGAAATGGACAAATTCTTAGAAATGCACAACCTGCCAAGACTGAATCAGGAAGAAATAGAAAATATGAACAGACCGATCACAAACACTGAAATTGAAACTGTGATTAAAAATCTTCCAACAAACAAAAGCCCAGGACCAGATGGCTTCACAGGCCAATTCTATCAAACATTTAGAGAAGAGCTAACACCTATCCTTCTCAAACTCTTCCAAAATATAGCAGAGGGAGGAACACTCCCCAACTCATTCTACGAGGCCACCATCACACTGATACCAAAACCAGACAAGGATGTCACAAAGAAAGAAAACTACAGGCCAATATCACTGATGGACATAGATGCAAAAATCCTCAACAAAATACTAGCAAACAGAATCCAACAGTACATTAAACGGATCATACACCATGATCAAGTGGGGTTTATTCCAGGAATGCAAGGATTCTTCAATATACGCAAATCAATCAACGTGATACACCATATTAACAAATTGAAGGAGAAAAACCATATGATCATCTCAATAGATGCAGAGACAGCTTTCAACAAAATTCAACACCCATTTATGATAAAAACCCTGCAGAAAGTAGGCATGGAGGGAACTTTCCTCAACATAATAAAGGCCATATATGACAAACCCACAGCCAACATTGTCCTCAGTGGTGAAAAACTGAAAGCATTTCCACTAAGATCAGGAACAAGACATGGTTGCCCACTCTCACCACTATTTTCAACATAGTTTTGGAAGTTTTAGCCACAGCAATCAGAGAAGCAAAGGAAATAAAAGGAATCCAAATCGGAAAAGAAGAAGTAAAGCTGTCACTGTTTGCAGATGACATGATACTATACATAGAGAATCCTAAAGATGCTACCAGAAAACTACTAGAGCTAATCAATGAATTGGGTAAAGTAGCAGGATACAAAATTAATGCACAGAAATCTCTGGCATTCCTATACACTAATGATGAAGAATCTGAAATCAAGAAAACACTCCCATTTACGATTGCAACAAAAAGAATAAAATACCTAGGAATAAACCTACAAAAGACCTGTATGCTGAAAATTATAAGACACTGATGAAAGAAATTAAAGATGATACAAATAGATGGAGAGATATACCATGTTCTTGGATTGGAAGAATCAACATCGTGAAAATGACTCTACTACCCAAAGCAATCTACAGATTCAATGCAATCCCTATGAAACTACCACTGGCATTTTTCACAGAACTAGAACAAAAAATTTCACAATTTGTATGGAAACACAAAAGACCCTGAATAGCCAAAGCAATCTTGAGAACGAAAAACGGAGCAGGAGGAATCAGGCTCCCTGACTTCAGACTATACTACAAAGCTACAGTAATCAAGACAGTATGGTACTGGCACAAAAACAGAAAGATAGATCAATGGAACAGGATAGAAAGCCCAGAGATAAACCCACGCACATATGGTCACCTTATCTTTAATAAAGGAGGCAGAAATGTACAGTGGAGAAAGGACAGCCTCTTCAATAAGTGGTGCTGGGAAAACTGGACAGGTACATGTAAAAGTATGAGATTAAATCACTCCCTAACACTATACACAAAAATAAGCTCAAAATGGATTAAAGACCTAAATGTAAGGCCAGAAACTATCAAACTCTTAGAGGAAAACATAGGCAGGACACTCTGACATAAATCACAGCAAGATCCTTTTTGACCCACCTCCTAGAGAAATGGAAATAAAAACAAAAATAAACAAATGGGACCTAATGAAACTTCAAAGCTTTTGCACAGCAAAGGAAACCATAAACAAGACAAAAAGACAACCCTCAGAATGGGAGAAAATATTTGCAAATGAAACAACTGACAAAGGATTAATTTCCAAAATTTACAAGCAGCTCGTGCAGCTCAATAACAAAAAAACAAACAACCCAATCCAAAAATGGTCAGAAGACCTAAATAGACATTTCTCCAAAGAAGATATACAGACTGCCAACAAACACATGAAAGAATGCTCAACATCATTAATCATTAGAGAAATGCAAATCAAAACTACAATGAGATATCATCTCACACCAGTCAGAATGGCCATCATCAAAAAATCTAGAAACAATAAATGCTGGAGAGGGTGTGGAGAAAAGGGAACCCTCCTGCACTGCTGGTGGGAATGTGAATTGGTACAGCCACTATGGAGAACAGTATGGAGGTTCCTTAAAAAACTACAAACAGAACTACCATATGACCCAGCAATCCCACTACTGGGCATACACCCTGAGAAAACCGTAATTCAAAAAGAGTCATGTACCAAAATGTTCATTGCAGCTCTATTTACAATAGCCCGGAGATGGAAACAACCTAAGTGCCCATCTTCGGATGAATGGATAAAGAAGATGTGGCACATATATACAATGGAATATCACTCAGGCATAAAAAGAAATGAAATTGAGCTATTTGTAATGAGGTGGATGGACGTAGAGTCTGTCATACAGAGTGAAGTAAGTCAGAAAGAGAAAGACAAATACCGTATGCTAACACATATATATGGAATTTAAGAAAAAAAAATGTCATGAAGAACCTAGGGGTAAGACAGGAATAAAGACACAGACCTACTAGAGAATGGACTTGAGGATATGGGGACGGGGAAGGGTAAGGTGTGACAAAGCGAGAGAGAGGCATGGACATATATATACACTACCAAACGTAAGGTAGATAGCTAGTGGGAAGCAGCCGCATAGCACAGGGATATCAGCTCCGTGCTTTGTGACCGCCTGGAGGGGTGGGATAGGGAGGGTGGGAGGGAGGGAGATGCAAGAGGGAAGAGATATGGGAACATATGTATATATATAACTGATTCATTTTGTTGTAAAGCAGAAACTAACACACCATTTTAAAGCAATTATACTCCAATAAAGATGTTAAAAAAAAAAAAAAAAGAAGAAAAGGTGCTATGGGAATTCCGTAGTGGTCCAGTGGTTAGGACTCCGTGCTTCCACTGCCAGGGGGCCCAGGTTCAATCCCTGGCGGGGGAACTAAGATCCTGCAAGCCGCGTGGTGCAGCCAAAAAAAAAAGAAGAAAAGGCGCTCAACCTCGCTAGTCATCAGGAAAATGAAAATTAAGGCTGCAGTAAGGTACCAGTACACACTTGTTAGAATGAGTAAAATCTTAAAAGACTAAGAGTAGCAAATACTGGGAAGAATATAGAGTGATTGGAACTAACACTGCATGCTGGTGGGGTCTATGAAAACTCTTAGGTACTGTCTATTAAGCTGAGAGTGTACATAATAGAATTTTTATTTTTTTAATTATTTTTTATTGGAGTATAGTTGATTTATAATGTTGTGTTAGTTTCAGGTGTACAGCAAAGTGATTCAGTTATACATATACATATATTGATTCTTCTTCAGATTTTCATTCTCATACAGTTCATTACAGAGTAGTGAATAGAGTTCCCTGTGCTATACAGTAGGTTCTTATTAGTTACCTATTTTATATATAGTAGTATGTATATGTCAATCTCAATCTCCCTAGAATTAATTTTTAAATTGTGGTTTATTCATACGATATAAACAGCAATGAAAACATGCTGCATTTAACTACACTCATGATCTCAAAAACAAAAGCAGACATAGACGTGCACACAAAATTACATATTGTATGATTCCATTTATATCATATGCAAAAACAGGCAAAACTGTCTTTGGTGTTAGAAGTCAGGATAGTGGTTACCTTTGGGAAAATAATAACTAAAAGAGAGCACAAGGAGGGCTGCTGGGTGCTAATCTTCTACCTCTTCATGTAAGCTGTAAATATATAGATGTGTTCACTTTGTGAAAATTCACCACACTGTGCCCATATAGCATGGACACTTTTCTTAATGTATGCTATACCTCAACAAAAAACTATTTTTTAAAAAAAGAATGCATGACAACTTTGTTTCCATACTTAAAATGAAGGAGGTGGATAGTGGCAACTACAGACTAATGATATTCATGTTGATTTCATGGGGGGGGTTAGTAAATAGAAGTGGAAATCACTTCTATAAGACACCTTTAATCAAACCTATTTTCTGGTAGACCTTTTATATGTTCCTGTAGACAGGTCGATCCTGAACAGTATTATGAAACCAAAAGCCAGTCAGTTTTAAGAAAAACAATTAAATTAGTTTACTTTATACAACACAGTACAATTAACTCTAAACTCCTATAATATCTTAACTCCCCAGAAGTTGACATTAGGAGTAACCTTGACCTCCTGAGGTGTGTATAGAATGAAGAAAGCGAAGGCACAGGCTACTTCATGCCCATCAAGTCTGTTCATTGCAAACTGAAGTCAGAGACTTTGAATATTTGGCGTATTTTCTCTACATTTCTTTTATTAGTTGCAGGATAAAGATTGATTGTCTTAGGCTGGAGATAAGGGAACCCTGTAACTCACCCCTCTCTTTCTTTCAAAGAAAAAGACAGAGAACTAATAAAAAACTTAGGCAAAAGTCTTAAATAGGCACTTCACAGAAGACAGGGAGGATCATGTCTGGGGTGTTCAGATATTCCTGGGAGAGGAGCCTGAGGAAAAAGGGTCTGGTCAATAGGAGCGGCCCCAGCAAAAGGGCAGAAACTAGAGCTAATGGAAGAAAGTGCACGTAGAAATAGAGTGTATGGACTTCAGATGCTGAGAGATTTTTTCCTTTTCCATTTCTAATTTCCTTACGCTATCCTCAAGCCTCCACTGGGGATGCAGCCATGAGAAAGCTGCTGGTGATTAGAGACAGCCAGGAACGACAGTTTGACAGGACCTCCACTAGTTGGACATTGATAGCTAGCAGAAGGGGAACTAGTACTGCGGATCCTCAGAGGAGCAGAGGGAGGGTGACTTCCCAATCCCGTGGGACAGGAGCTCACATTTGACTGCCACATGGTAGATGGAAGGGGTCAGAACACCTGGCTGATGTGTATAAAGAGTCTTGCACACTGTAGGTACCAAAAGCAGGTAGCTATTATTCTGATCATCTAGATAATGCCACAAGATTGTCACAACAGCTTTCACAGTACTGTTCAAAATGGAACGGTCTATAGGAACCTATACAAACTGTGTCAGAAAATAGCTTGAGGGACTTCCCTGGTGGCGCAGTGGTTAAGAATCCACCCGCCAATGCAGGGGACACAGGTTTGATCCCTGGTCCGGGAAGATCCCACATGTTGTGGAGCAACTAAGCCCGTGTGCCGAAACTACTGAGCCTGCTCTCTAGAGCCTTCGAGCCACAGCTACTGAGCCCGTGAGCCACAGCTACTGAAGTCCGTGTGCCCTAGAGCCTGCGCACCACAACTACTGAGCTTGCATGTTGCAACGACTGAAGCCTGCATGCCTAGAGCCCGTGCTCCACAACGAAGAGTAGCCCCCGTTCATGGCAACTAGAGAAAGCCCACACACAGCAGTGAAGACCCAACGCAGCCAAAAATAAATAAATTTTAAAGAAAGAAAAGAAAATAGTTTGAATTAAAGACATCTTATAATACAGACATGATAACATAATTAAAGAAAGGCACTGTTTGAAAAATAAGACATTAGTGCAAGAACAATGACTCTCAAGAAAAGTGTGGAGGGTTTGTCATAGAGGAAAATGCTGGTAGAGACAGGAAAGAATTTCAGAGGGAGATTTACCCACAAACTGTCAGGATTGTGGAAGATTGTGTGTCAACATAGAGACACTGCTCTGTGACTTGTTTTTCTTGCTAGTTCTTCTCTGATAGTGAGGATGCAGGTGTCAAATGAAACATCTGATGCCTTTTGCAATGTGAAACCGTCAGGAAGGAAATCTGACACATCAGCAAGGAGTATAAAATTCAAGTTTTTAGTAGATTTATTAAATTATAAAATTTCATCCAGGCCATCACAAATCCCCTCCTCCACACATGGTTTATTGTTCAGTGTTAAAGGGTGGAAAATATTCATTAAGCGAGACAAGGCCATGGATGCAGGATGAGCAGGAATACGTACAATGTATCACCTGGTGCTTAAGAGATGAACTCTCCGTAGGAAGCACAATGTGAGTGGAGTGTGTTTGGGGCAATTCCGGTGGGCTGACTCAGCTGTATTTAGATGAGGTCTACAAGACAGCAAAGGCATGAGAGGTTACCAGGGAAACCAATGGAAGGACAAAGCTAGTAAGTGTGGCTAGATAATGGTGATGCTTATTATGACTTGTACATGAAGTATGTACATGAAAACTTGAAACATCTGGGATGGGGCCTTCTGAGTAAGTCTAGGGAAGCAGTAATTAGTAAAAGTTAAGAATAAAAAGAAAAAAAGTATTGGACTGTCACTTAGACTTTGCTCTGTTTCATTCAACAATTATTTCCTGGAAATCTTTGCAGCTGGGGTAAGCATAAGGACTTAAAAATGAATAAAATATAGTCTCCATCCTCCAGACACTAACAAGGAAGTGGGGACAGATGCAGGCTTTCTGGGTGTGTAGGAAACCTAGACACAGGAGGAACGTACTTCATGCAAACCAAGTGGAATGTGACGGGAATAGAGTAAAGAGAAGCAAGCTTCCATGGCATCAACCTTCATTTTCTTTAATCAAATAGCCATAATCCATACTTGATTACAACAGGCTCAACCTGCAGGATTTAAAGCCACTCCATGGTTAAATATGCTTCCGTTCAAAATGGCATTCTGAGTGTAGACATCTGTCCTTTCTCCCAAGGCTCTATTAAAATGTTAAGAAAACAATCGTTCCATTTTTAAAAGTATAAGCCCACAAGATAAATAACAATGGGAGAGGGAGATAGCATAAAATAGGAGACTGAACAAATTTCTCGAAGAAAGTAAACAGAAATATGCACAGAGGAGGCTGCAGCTGAGGAGGGAGCCAACCTTTCTGGGGGCCCTGAGAGCAGCTCCCTAGTCAGGTGGCAGCTGTGATGGACAGCAGCAAGGGGCAGGGGTATTAATTAAAGTTCTGTATCTGTAATGGTCAAAAACCCCAATCCCATGTAGAATGTCTGGCAGCCAGATATTCACTCATAAAGAAAATAGCAAGTGTTTTCACCTAAAGAAATAGAAAACTATCAAGGGATAATCAAAACAGTTAATGTGGGTTTTGTCATCCCGGAGCGAAGCCCACCACATTCCAGCGTTAGGGTAACCCTTCATTTCATCACTAGGTCTCCACCATAAAAAACATCCCTGCCAATTGACAAACCCCACCAGGAAAACAGGGCGCTAGTCAGTGTTTCCACAAGGTCAATATGAATACGACTGAGAATGCAAGAATGACCAGAAAGCTAAAGGAAGCCTGCAGCATGACAGAAAACCACCATGACAAATCACCTAGAAAAGATAATCCCAGAGGAAAAGGAGGTGAGCTTACACAAATTTCTGATGCATATGAAAATTGATATTAATATGAAAATTAATATGAGAATATATTACATCCAAAAAAGAAGGGGGGAGATATTATGAAAATGAACAATTGCTTAAAAATCATACTTTTTAGTTGCTTCATATTTGGACCAGGGCTACTTCTATTTAATTTGTTTGCTTTGGAAGAGACTAAGAAAGAAATGTTCAAAGGATCAGTTTGTACACTTTTTTCTTAAGTGGCACGGGGGTCATGACATTGGAACCATAGGGAAGCAATGTGATCAGAAGCTACTTGATTCTCAGTTCTCAATAAGTAGTGTTTATATAATCACAATAATGGAAGTTGTACTTATTCATTCAACATATGTTTGGTGAGTATCTGCTATGTGCCAGGCATTGTCAAGGCACCTGGGCTAGATCAGTAAACAAGATAGGAAACAAAATGAACAAAGCGTCTTCCCATCTAGAGCTACATTTTCACGGTTTAAGTGCAAGAGGAGAGTTGAGGGAGCTGAGGGGGAGAGGTAGGCCCGTGTGTCGAGCTTTATAAGCCCTTAGAAGGACTTTGGCTTTTACCCTGAGGGAATGGGGGCCACTGCAGGGAATGGGGCCAGAGGAGTGACACGATTTTAACAAGATCGTTCAGGCTGCAACATCAGTAACCGACTGAAAGGGGCAAAGTGGAAGCAGAGACCAGTAAGGAAGCTATGACAGTTTATTGTTTTCAATCATCTATACCCAAAGCACCAGAGACTTAACCCGGATCGTAAATATCAGCAACATGACAATATCAAAGTAAATGCAGCGCCCACGACGTCAGGAGGTGAAGGAGGGAGGAGAATGCAGAGAAAACTGCGAGCAGGGACCACTGCTTTTCCCTGCAGGCCCTTTTGTACTCTCCTGTTTTTCAGCTGCCTTTATAAATAACGGATTTTTTAAATGTAGGTCAAATATGCCCACTTCATTCTAGAAAGTAGTTCAGGTAAATGTCACATGATTAGATCCAAATTGCTCTTTTTCAGCATTTGGGGCAGGACTCATTCTCTAGAGTAGCTTTCCAGGTGATTTTAAAACATTGATTTTATAACCTCTTTGCAGTAATGTGAGTGTTTTCTGTCCTCTTCATTTACACATCTGCAATTCCTAGTATTAAACAGCTGATGTTATGGTGCAAAGCAAGGACCTTGCCAGACTTAAATCAGCAGCATGACATGGGAGGAAGAAAACACAGGGAATTCCAGGCTCTGCCACTTAAGAGCAATGTGTTTTGGAATACCTCCCTAAATCTCCCTGAGCACCTGTAAAACAGGCAGGAAATAAATGTCAGATTTGAGCATTCAATATGCTAATAGATGTGAAACACTTTGTCAAAGAAAAAGTGCTAAACATTTACGTTTATATAGTTAATGTTTCATATGCCACCCGTCATGACTGCATTGCACAGTGCTTCATAAATTCTATACATTTTACTCTTCTTTGATCCTTTGTAATAACCTTTGGTGAAGGCGTGCTATTAAAGTTAAATAGAAATTACCTTGAACTTTGATCCAGGTAGGACAGGTGGCTGGGCCCATCAATCACTTTGTGATGCTTCAAATCCAATTTCATCCTCTTCCAGTTTTAGGTAAACATAGTTTCTATAATGAATTCTTCATAGTCAAAAGAAACGTTTTAAAGGACTTTACCTTATTCCATGCAAAGATATTCTCATGCAAATGACTTTACTTTTAATCATATAACTAGGATGTTGGACTTTATAACATGATATTTTGACATATTATTTGAAATTTAAAGGGAATTATTTCAGTTACCACGAAACATCTCTACATATATCTTATGTCTGAGGCCCCCTACAGTCAGAATGCATAATTACCCTTCCAACACCCTAACCATTCATGGTATCAGGTCACTGAATGTTGAGAAACCAAGCTTTCACTAGCTTGCAATCAAATAATCTTCAGCCTGGCTGACAACAGCCTATGGACTATACATACTTACAAGAAAACAGAAAAGATGGCCTCGTATTTTCCCTGAAACTTCATTATGCTGCTAACCTTTCAGCAAGAAATGGCATTTTAGAAATGCCACATGCATTTTAACTCTTGTTCCAGTTGCTAATGGCAAAGCTGACCTATCAAAAAAAATAAGAGGAAAAAAGAGCATCATTAACCATGTAATAACCTCAGTCCTTCAGGGTCATTAATATACTATTTTTACTCGGGCCAATGTCATTTTATTTGTCAATTCACTCCAAAAAATATTACTTTCTATCACTATCAGAGAACTGGGGAATCCTGGGAGACTTTAAATTATAAAGTCCTATAAGAATCTCACTTCCATTGTATTCCTATATGTCTGTTCCTAAACTTCCTCTCGTCAGGATGATTAGCAGGAATTGCTTCTGATTATCAATTTCTGAGCCCAAGTTCATATAGCAGACAGTGAAGTACGCAGGGATTTTTTTTCTCATCCACAAATATCTTTCCAAAACATTTTCAGAGATTCTAAAAAGAGAACAAATCTTCTTGTCTGTTCTAGTTTGAAGAATAATCTACAGGCAAGATAATCCACCCCGCTGGACCATCCAGTTTTGGGAAGGATATAATTAGGGTAATGAATAAGTAAGAAAGCCGCTTGCTGAATCATGCATAGAAGCCAAATCAAATCAACCCTGACCACTAACTGGATGGTAGTTGAAGCTTTCCTTGTGGTCAACATTTGGTACTGCCAAGCATTCAAATCTAAGGCCCTAATTTTAATAAACCCTCAAACAAAGGCATTCATTTTCAAAATTGTTTGTTCATCAGATACCAGTTGAGATGTAAGTATTTAAGTCAAACACCACTCTAGGTGGTAGGATTAGCAGTGACCAAGAAACCACGTCATTGCCTTCATAGCGCCCCCATTCCTGATGGGGCTGAGTGAGAAAAAGAGTGAGGAGCTTTGGGGCGCCTGGTGTTGGGGGGATATTACCATTTTGGACACGGTGGTTGGAAATGTCCTCTGATCAAAATGACTGCCTTCGTCCATTTGGGCTGCTATAACAAAAAGACCATAGAGTGGGTGGCTTAAACAGCAAACATTTATTTCTCACAATTCCTGGAGGCTGGGAAATCCAAGATCAAGGCAGATTCGGTGTCTGGTGAGGAACTGCTTCCTGGTTCAGAGACAGATGTTTTCCCCCTCTGTCCTCACATGGCGGAAGGGAGACAAGAGAGCTCTCTTGCAAGACACTAATCCCAATCCTGAGGCCCGCACCGTCATGACATGATCACCCCCCAGAGGCCGTACCTCCGAACACCATCATCTTGGGAGTTAGGATTTCAACATAGAAATTTTTTAAAAATTTTGATTGGAGTTTAGTTGATTTACAATGTTGTGCTAATTTCAGGTGTACAGCAAAGTGAATCAGTTATACATATACATATATCCACTCTTTTTTTAGATTCTTTTCCCATCTAGGCCATTACAGAGTATTGAGAAGAGTTCCCTGTGCTATACAGTAGGTCCTTATTAGTAATCTATTTTATATATAGTAGTGCATATATGTCAATCCAGATCTCCCAGTTTATCCCTAACTCCCCGCGCCCCGCTTTCCCCCCAGTAACCATAAGTTTGTTTTCTACATCTGTGAGTCTATTTCTGTTTTGTAAATAAGTTCATTTGTACCGGTTTTTTTGTTTGTTTTTTTGGCTGCATTGGGTCTTCGTTGCTGCAAGTGGGCTCTCTCGAGTTGTGGCGAGCAGGGGCTACTCTTCATTGCAGTGCACGGGTTTCTCATTGAGGTGCCTTCTCTTATTGTGGAGCACGGGGTCTCGGCACGTGGGCTTCCGTAGTTGCAGCACACGGGCTCAGTAGCTGTGGCTCATGGGCTCCAGAGCGCAGGCTCAGTAGTTGTGACGCATACACTTAGTTGCTCCACGGCACGTGAGATCTTCCTGGACCAGGGATTGAACCCGTGTCCCCTGCATTGGCAGGTGGATTCTTAACCACTGCACCACCAGGGAAGTCCCTGTACCATTTTTTTAGATTCCGCATATAAGCAATATCATATGATATTTGACTTTCTCTGACTTACTTCACTCAGTATGACAATCTCTAGGTCCATCCATGTTGCTGCAAATGTCATTATTTCATTCTCTTTTATGGCTGAGTAATATCCCATTGTATATATGTACCATATCATCTTTATCCATTCCTCTGTCGATGGACATTTAGGTTGCTTCCATCAACATAGGAATTTTGAGGGGACACAAACATCCAGTCCTTTGCAGGCATGGAATGAACATTGATTAACGCCTATGACATTTAATGCTAGGAACCGTGGTAGGTGCTCGACATATATTTCTCAGTTAATGCGTGGAATAGTCACGTGAGACAACTATTCGTGTCCTCATTTTGTGAAGGAAATACATCTCAGAGATGGCCGAAAGGTGGCACAACCAGCAAATGACAGAGCCATGATTCAGACCCAAGGTTGAGGGGCTCTGAAATCCATCTTCTTCATGCTTTTTCCCTCTAATGACAAAAGGAGAAGAATCCACCATAATAACTCTAACTGAACAGGCCCCTTATGGTGCTTCCACTACTGCCTCTCCAGCGAGCTCTCCACGGGGCAGCCAACGAGACCCCTTAGAGCGTTACACGTTCATCCACATTGCTTCCCCGCTCACTGCCCTCCATCCCTTTCTACGTGGGGCAGGGGCAACAGCTCTCCCCACAGCCTGCAGGCCCCTCTCGTGTCGCCTCCTCTTCAACCTCAGTGCTCACCCCGCTTTGCCACACCGGGCTTCTTGCTCTTCCGGGAGGGAAAAAAAAGCCAGCCTTTCCTGTCTGCAGACCACATCGCTTTCTGGAACAGCTGCCCCTATGCCTTTGTGTGGCTCATCCCCTCACTTTACTTGGCTTTCTACTCCAATGCCATCTTCGCAGAAAGGTCTTCCCAAAGACCCTACCTGAACCATAGCAGCCTTGCATTCTGTGACACCTGCCCCTGCTCTATTTCTCTTCCTAGCACTGCCACCATCAGATATCAAATTACATATTTTTTGTTCATGTGTTTATTTTCTGTCTCATCCAAAAGCATAAGCCCCATGAGGTCAGGACCTCATTTCTCTTCTTCATGGCTGTCTCCCAGATCCCAGAAAAGTAAACAAATGGATGGTGGATGGAGGAATAAGCATACTTCCCAGCCAAGGAAATTTAAGGATGCTCTTCTGGTCTTACCTCTGCCTCAGAGGTGTTCTGTTTTGTTTTCCAGGGCTGTTGCTAAGTCTGTTTTAGGTCGCCTAGTTCTTTGGGCTCTGGGAGAAAGCAGGCAAGCACCTGCTTCGTGTCTTTGCTCTTCCGTGGCACCGGCACCATCTGCAGAGGCACCTCCACAAGTGTTTTGCACTTTTCACTGAAGCATCACTTAAGCATTCCCTTTCAGGTTCACCATGCACTCCCAGAAACTTGCTATTTCTGAATCAAAGGAGGAAACTTTTTTGTTTTTTTCTCGTACTATCTTACGTCTGGATTTTTTAAAACGTTCATTGCACAATTAACTTCTTTGAAAAACTAAATAGCAATCAATTCTCAGATTACTTACTTATTCCTAAAGTTTTTCAGAATGGCATGCAAGACCTGAGGGAAACCCATAGAGTTATCATGTTATCTTAAATTATATTTGTCTTAACTGTAGAAAATATCTGGAAACTGGAAAAAGAAATAGTTGAGAACATGAGCTTAGGAAAGGTTTCTCAACCTTGGCACTATTGACATTTGTGCTGGATAAATCCTTGTTAGCAGCACACCTGGCCTCCACCCACTAGGTACCAGTAGCATCCTCCCCCAGTGTGACAACTGAAAATGTGACCCAATGTTCCCTGGGGAGGGTGGGGTTAGGGATCACCCCCCCACTTGAGAACTGCTGGCCTAAAAGTTTCCAATTCCCATTCCACCACTTACCTGTTAAATGACTTCAGACAGGATGAACTCACTGTGCCTCTGTTCCTTATTCCTAACATTGGAATAATAATACTCCTTTCTTTGTGTGATTATTGTGAGGATTTAATGAAATAATACATACAAAGTTCTTAAATCAGCACCTGGTTCATTGTAAGCACTCAATGAGTGTCAGCTATTCTTTGGAAAGATAATTCCAAAATATAACACCAGGCTGACTGGGCTTGTCTCATGAAGAAGTGAGCTCTCACTTAGAGTGGAAACTTAGATACAGTTTTTTGTTTTGTTTTTTTGCCGTATGCGGGCCTCTCACTGTTGTGGCCTCTCCCATTGTGGAGCACAGGCTCCGGACGCGCAGGCTCAGTGGCCATGGCTCACGGGCCTAGCCGCTCTGCAGCATGTGGGATCTTCCCAGACTGGGGCACAAACCCGTGTCCCCTGCATCGGCAGGCGGACTCTCAACCACCGCGCCACCAGGGAAGCCCTAGATACAGTTTTATGTACAGAGTATATTATGCAAAGGAATTTAACACATAGTAAATAAAACAATCATATGACTCTACAAAAAGAATCATAAATTTTTGAGTGCTTACTAGATGTCAAGTACTATGCTAAGCGCGTTACACATATTTCCTCATTTTATCCTGAAAACAAGGTGGAAATAGATTATTTCAGCCCTATTTTACAGTAGGAGGATTTCAGGCTCCTGGGGATCAAGTCACTTGTCCAACCTCACCCAGATCAAAAGCAGCAGAGCCAAAACTTAAACCCAAGTCTGTCCAATGCCAAAGCCTATGCTCTTACACATTCTTTTATATCATTTTAAAGCAAGATGAGACTGGGTTTTGAGAAGCGGAAACTGAGATGGAGAGAAATTAGTGACTTGTTTGAAGTACCACAGCTAGTCAGAGGCCCAGAACTTAACAATTGCATTGCAGTGATTGACCACGTTTGTCATGCTATTTTATTCATAGATTTTGGTTTTAAATGTCCGTATCCTAATAAATGTGCCAGGGCCATCTCTTTCAATATGCTACCTAAGGTCTCTCCATTCTAGAAAGTGTCATGGTTGTAGGGCCATAGAATGTGGTGGTCTGTTCATATACGGACAATGTCGATGGGCAGAGAGACCCTGTGATTTCTCTCTAGTGCAAGGGCAAGGCTAACTGCCCCCTCTCCTGTGGTGTTAGTCGGTATCTCCCAAGTCAGTACCTCCAAAGCAGGTACTTCTGTGGAACCTGCACAAAAATGAACAACAAAAAAGAATTATCTCAATTCCCAATTTGCAATTCACTTCAACAGAACCTGTTAAACTTCAGGTCTCAAAATAGGAAACTACAAACTATTGCAGCCAGCAATTTAGTTGCTACCTAGGTAAAATTAGCCAAAACAAGCTGTCCAGGGTAAAAATCACTCTGCACATACTAGCTAATGCTGCTTTTGTACTTTAAAGGTTCCCACATAAACTGGATCCTGGTGATAGATCCATATATTGAAAACTTACTCGGCAATAATAAAAATCACTAGTCACATTTCTGAAATGCTTGCTCACCAAAATTTCTGGATATCACCAATATAACATGAATTACCACTGGAAAATTATGTAATATTTTGCATAATCAGGTTTCAGGAGATCTATGCTACTGTAGACAATATGCATTTGGATATTGCCTCTTGATCACATACAAGAGGGTAAAGCAGGAACTCGGCTCTGTGACACTGCTATTTTCCATTCTAATACCCTTTCTTTCTCTTCTTTCTTACTAACAGAACCCCAAATTTTATCAACTTTGCAGTGTTTGCAGCTAAAAAAGATGACACAGTTCTGCCCATTGAGACATAAGCTGGGGGAGCTGTGGAAGATTTTTGATGACCTGATCTAGAAGCTATTCCTTCTTCCTTCCTCTTCCTTTTTCTTTTTCCCTGGAATGCAGACACAATGACTGGAACAGCAGCAGTCATGATGCATCCATGAAGACCAAACCATACACTACAATGTGATTGTAGGAAGGTAGAAGGAGGCTAATATGAAGGTCAGCAAATCCAACTTGCTGCCTGTTTTTATTCAGTCTACAAGAATGGTTTTTACCATTTTTTATTTTTATAATTTTTAAATGGTTGGGAGGAAATCAAAAGAAGCATAATATGTCACAGCACATAAAATTATATGAAATTAAAATTTCATTGTCCATAAATAAAGTGTTATTGGTAAACTGCCATGCTCATTTGTTTACAATTGTCTATGGCTGCTATTCACTTGTCTATATTTGTATATGGTCTCTGGCTGCTTTTGCATTACAAGGGCAGAGCTGAGTGGTTGCGACAGTCTGTATGACCCACAAAGCCTAAAATACTTACGCTCTGGTCTTTTACAAAGTTTGCCAATCCCTGCTTGGATAACATCCTGGACACCTAACTCCAGACTTTTTGTTGTATAAGAAAACTAAACCCTTTACTTATGTAATTCACTATTTTTTCATATTTTTATGTCATTTGAGGCAAAGGCCATCTAACTGGCACACAGCTAAAGGAGACTTGATATACTGGAAGAACCACCACTTGGCTGGTGGACATTCTGCAGATGTCAGGGCTCTATTTTCCTATAATTTTCCAAGAACTTTAACTCTTTCCTTGGAATAGGCAGTGGCTGGAAGACTAGAGAGGAGGGTAGAGGTGAAAACTTTAAAGAAAGATAAATCCCTACAGAACTTGGCAGCCAAATGGATGTATACAGTCGAGGAGAAGGAGGTTGGTGCAGTGGAATAATAATACTTCAGTGTGTTAGTTAACTCTTGCTGCAGAAACAACATTTATTACTCATATTTCCTGTATGAGAGGGTCCCATTGGAAGCCCTGTCAGAAACTACTTACCAAACCCATCAAAATTAGTATTCAAAACATTCACGGATTATCTTCACTTGGATCATCTCTGCTGTCAGTCTTGTTGTGAAAAGCCAAGAAAATGGACTCGGGACCATAATGGAATACACTCAAATGGCGCTCCCTGTATCCCTGAGCAGAAGGTCATGCCTGCTGCCAGCACCCTATATAACCCCCTCCACCCACTCCGCTCCCACCTTTAGAATTCTTATCTCAGCCAAACAAATGAGCAGAGAACATTTCTAACCCTGTCACCTACAATCCAGATACTCTGGGGAAAGTTTTCCTTGCAGGTAGTATACACTTCACCTTTTGTCTTAAGAACAGTTGTTGGTTTTCCCATGAGCTGAATTCAGAAATGCAGACTGGCGTTCTCCTGAGTACCTACCTGCCAATAAAGGTGACATGAGAGTCCTTAGCTTACCCCTTCTTCCCGTCTCGGTCTTTCCCAGGCTCCAAACTTTCCTCCTTAGCTTTCCTCCTCCAAGAGAGGGCTCCCTCACTTCACATTCCCTCCTCCCTGTGGGAAGCACTTTCTGAAACAAAGAATCCCTCGCCAAGCCCTAAGACTGCTCAAGTGGCCACTTCTCACCAAACAGGCTTCAGGTTGGTGCTACAACTGTCTGAGGTCTTGCGATTAGACTCTTTAAAATGTGCAACGCTGCTCTGATCTTGGCAGACAACAGCCCTCATTTGAATGCCCCCTACCTCTTCACTTAAGGAGACACTTCGGCTTCCCTTTGCTGAGCCAAACCAGAGTTAATCAAACTCCTGAAATGAGTCCCAGGGAGTTGGAATCATGGCATTATGCCCTGCCTGCCTATTTTACAAGTTTAAAACACTGGGCTTCCAAAGAGCTAATACTTGAGGGTCTTTTAAATGCACAGAATACTGAGGTTGGCAGGGGGTGGTTTCTGTCATTAGCCTTGAACAGCTGAAAGGGGAGCACAAGGAGGAAATGTAAAGTATTTCATTTTCTTCTTTTGGCCAGATTCATGTCTGATTTAAAAGCAGGATAAACCAATAGGCTCAAAAAGAAAAATATGCACAAATGTATACATACCCAACTGTTATTCTCAACTGTTGGCAGAGCTCTTTATCTTAATTCATCTTTTTTTTTTAATGCAACAGTATGAGAGACCTATCCTTCCTGGCCACCCAGGAGCAGGTCACGGGGGCAGCCACCAATGGACCAGCTTGCCTGAGGAGGCCATGGCCCCCAGAGAGACAGAAACAGGAAAAAGATTTTGAGGACTGATGATATTAAGACTTTCAAGGGAACCAAACTGTAGAGATAAATTTTACCCCCAAGTCTCAATGGGAGAGGTGCCCCAGGAGGA
Organism: Delphinapterus leucas; assembly: GCF_059928025.1. Lineage (NCBI taxonomy): Eukaryota > Metazoa > Chordata > Mammalia > Artiodactyla > Monodontidae > Delphinapterus > Delphinapterus leucas. The sequence goes on from NC_143146.1 coordinate 10,372,914, forward strand.
CAGAGGGTCTTAGCATCCAGGTAGGGAGGATGTTGAGGGAGGGTACCCATTCTCAGGGACAGGATTATGGTCAGGAGGGAGGGAGGCTTTTTTTTTTTTTTAATGCTTGGCTTTTTATTTATTTATTTATTTATTTTCTTTTTGGCTGTGCTGGGTCTTCGTTTCTGTGTGAGGGCTTTCTCTAGTTGTGGCAAGCAGGGGCCACTCTTCATCGCGGTGCACGGGCCTCTCACTATCGTGGCCTCTCTTGTTGCGGAGCACAGGCTCCAGACGTGCAGGCTCAGTAGTTGTGGCTCACGGGCTTAGTTGCTCCGCGGCCTGTGGGATCTTCCCAGACCAGGGCTCGAACCCGTGTCCCCTGCATTAGCAGGTGGACTCTCAACCACTGCGCCACCAGGGAAGCCCTGGGAGGGAGGCTTTTAAATATGATAGAAGGAAGGACGACCACCTCAAGGAAGTAGTCTGTTTAGAAAAAGTAATCATAAAAATAAACAAATGAGAGACTGAATATAAAATGGACAATAAGCAGACCGTTTATACAAATGAACTGTGACCCACAGCCTGCAGCAGCCTGTGAGGAAGCCAACCCCCTATCTACAATAAACAGCCCAGGAAGCCAGCCTGCTGTCAGTCAGACTCGCAAAAGCCAGGTTGCCATCCCTAGTGACAATCCAGGAAGCTCAACAATAACTTCTGCAACAATCTGCCCCAGATGGCCAGGTCTTGATTAATAAATCATAGTTTTCCTAATATTCACCCCTGCTTCCACCTTCCCACCAATCAGAGAAAACCAAATAGGCACCCTAACCAATCACATAGGGGCACTGCCTCCTACTTAGCCCACCTCCAGCTTCCCAAGCCAACAGCCTACAATCAGCGCACACGTGGAGCCTTCCCTTTTCTCCGCTATGAAGCTCTCCCATTCCCCTGCCTGCCAAGTCTCTGCAAATGCAAGTGATGGTGGCTGCCTCCCTGCTATAACAAGCTCTGAATAAATAGCCTGTTTTTCTCATGTGGCTGGTCTTTTTTTATTTCCACAAAAATAGCCTGAAAGGACTAAGGTCTATTTAGGAAGCCTAATAAAAAAATCTCTAGCAAGAGCTCAGAGGACCTCCTGGATTTGGTGAAAAGCACTGTCACTTTGCCTGTAACCACAACCCACGTCTCTGTGTCCCCCGGGCCTGAGGCAGCCTCAGAAGGAAACCTAAATCAATTCAGCTCCATGAGTTCAAGTACTGGTTCCTCATCTCAATTTAGCTCCTGGCTCTCAGTGTGGCTCTCAGTGTGTCTTTGGCAAGTCTCAATATTCCCCACCCCGTCTTGTAACAACTGTTTGAGTTCTGAACATTAACCTCCACAGTCTACGTACTTTATTCATTTATCCTTGTTTTCCTGTATTCCTTTAGTATCGTATTTAGTCTACGACCATCGTCTCTACACAATGCCTTCAAGAATGCTTTGCCTACGGAGGCCTTCTGATCACTAATACTAACTGACCTTTAAGAAACTTTTGTCTTTACAAGGATTGGGAATAGATAACTACTGCAAATGCATAGTCCTTTATTTGTTTTAACAAAGGTGAATCTATAATTGCTTGCCGTGGTGAGCCAAGATGTCAGTACGCATTAAACTTAGGTATATGCTGGTTTAGAGTTTTAGTTAAGGAAGAACTAACTAAGGATGTAACAGATAAAACCCTAAGTCTCATGGCTTCAGAGAACACATGTTTATTTTTATCAATAAAGCCTACTCCCAACCAGTGGGCATTTCCCCACCAAGAGGTGATTCAGGGACCTTAGGGCTCCATCATTTTCAACACCAGGTTCTCAGTGTTACCACATCTGTCTGCATCAAGCCAGAAGAGAAAGACTGTGGAGCTAGGCATAGAGGTATGAATGTGATTTCCAGCACATTCTATCAGCTTGATCTCAATCATGTGGACACATCTCACCGCAAGGAAGGCTGGAAAATGTGATCTAACACTGGGCTCAGAGGGAAGAGAAGTGGGTTTGGTTAAGAGCTACCCAGTTTCTGCCTCATTTATTAGGGCAAAACATCACTTCTGTGATGACCTCCTTGCAAATACCACTCCCCTATCCAAATACCTGGCTTAGTTTCTGGAAAATGTGCACAGGTTAAGCTGTCAATTGGATTCTTCATACATCAAAGGATACAGTCAACTCAGCAGCTCAGGCTTCTCAAACATGAAGGACAGCTAGCAATGATGACAGCAACAACAGAAAGTCCTGCCAATTCTCTCTGCCCTTTAAAAAATGTGCTTTAATTTTATTGCTTCTAGAAGCAGTACAGCTTTCATGAGCCAGTGAACTAGTTAATTGGCTGCAGTAATAACTGGGTCTTGGAAGGTGGCACTTAACCAAACAAATATTAAGAAACTGTAACTCTGGAGTATGAGCTTTCATGGGTGAAGGGTGTGTCATGGGTCAACATGACACCACACATGACAGTTAAAGGCGAGGGAGAAAATGACATTTTAGAAAGGGGAAGACTGTGGCAATGCTTAGATTTGCCTCACATTCAGAGCCATTAAAACCAGAAGGTCCTATAAAGCTGATTTTTTGAGCTACTGTTAAAATACAAAAAAACAGGCTTTTTTTGGCTTGACATTCTGTGTCTGCCTTTTTTCCCATTTATATATGTACATCCTGAGCACATCTGATGAAAAAAGTAATTGAGATTTTGGTTCTAAAGCAGATCTTGATTTATTAGACTTATCTGCTGAGTCTAGCAAAATGATCTATGACTTCCTACGGAAATGCGACATCAAGATGCAAAGAATGCTGTGTGCTGTCCACCGACAGCCACAGCCTGTCTCCCAGCCTGTCGCATGGGCAACCTTCAAGGACAGTCAAGATGGGGTTCCTTCATCAGACTGGTACATGCCAAGCTTCATGTCCATTTCTACAGGAGTAAAAGTTGGGAGCCATACTGCATTCGAATTTCCCCTGGAGTTGACCAAAAAGTAAGGTCTTCTTTCAGGTGATTCATTGAAAAATCAGTTATAGAATAAAAGTAGTCTGGCAGTTTTTTTAAATGAAAGAAAAAATGGGATGTGACGTATGAACCTGGCTCACAAACTGACCTGTTTCCCATTGTCGTTGGCTGCAAATCAGCCATCAACTTTCTGCTTGTTGTACAGCTCCCACTGCCTCTGCCAGTGATCACAATGCACACTGTCCCTAGGCAATCTCGCTTCCCTACCTTCCCAGTCCCAGACCACAGACCACTCCAGTTGAACTGCAAAGTTATTATGGCAGATGTTTATAATATTTATAATACCTAAAAAGCAAGTAGGCCTATGTTGTCTCTTTCCTCTGTTTCTCTCTTATTATTCACCACCTGTATTACTAGTGCCTCTTCTCCCCTCCGTTAGCGCTGAGAAATTGCTGTTGATTATAGTCCAGTTCCTTTTCTAGTGGGTTAAGTGCAGTAAAATGAGCATAAAAGTAGCAAACAAGGCCTCAGGGTGACATCAACAGCCTATAATGGTTGATTTTTACCTCTGATATTTTCACAGATGATTCTGCCTGAAATTCTTCGCTTTGTGGTAATGATGCTGAAAGTGTGTAATATGAGACATTGGGGTAGAAACAACAAATGATGATGACGGTGACAGAAGGGTTATGTGTAGATAAAAACCTAGCTCTGTGGAAATGTTGGTCAGGGCTAATAACCTAAGAGCTAAAATGAGCCTTGATTCTACAGTTCCATTAGTGAAATGATGTTTCCAAGTTTACTTTTAAAAAATGAAAAGAACATATCTGACAGTATATTTAGAAATGAGGGACCTGGCTTCTGGGTAAAGAAAACCATTCTGGCTGTAGCTCTCCAGGGCCACAGGGATCTTTCACCTGGACTCATCAATCTTTTTAAGACCCCCTTTTTTTTTTTTGCATTAGATTGTTGGACCAAATGTCATGGGCTTCTGTGGCTTGATGGCATCTCTAGATGTGAAGCTATATTTATGTAACCATAAGGACCACTGCTATATGGCGGCCTCATGAGGGACTCGTCTCTTCTTTAAAAAAAACAAAAAACAAAAAAAAAAAAAACAAGTTTACCCCCAAGCTTTCATGTTTTTTTTTTTTAATAGCTTTATTTATTTATTTATTTATTTTTGTCTGTGTTGGGTCTTCGTTGCCGCGTGCGAGCTTTCTCTAGCTGCAGTGAGCGGGGCTACTCTTCATTGTGGTGCGAGGGCTTCTCATCAGGATGGCTTCTCTTGTTGCAGAGCACAGGCTCTAGGCGTGTGGGCTTCAGTAGTTGTGGCATGCAGGCTCAGTAGTTGTGGCTCACAGGCAGAGCACAGGCTCAGTAGTTGTGGCGCACGGGCTTGGTTGCTCCGTGGCATGTGGGATCTTCCTGGACCAGGGCTCGAATCCGTGTGCCCTGAGTTGACAGGCGGATTCTTAACCACTTAACCACAGGCGGATTCTTAACCACTTAACCACTGAAGCTTTCATTTCTTAAGGAGCTTTATGTAGAGTAATTACAGTCACAATAAAATGCTCTGGAGCAGGGGAATGAGAGAGTTGAAAATTAGGAAGGACCTGAAATCTGTGCCGGGGCCACAGAAAACTTGGTTTTGTGCCTCCCCCATTCTGTGCATGGACCACAAACTCACCACCTGTTAACCCCAACCCCTAGCCCCCTGGACCCTCTCTAGTCTCCAATTTTACATTGCCCCATGCTACTTCAACTAATTCCTGCCAAATAGCTCTGGAGAACGTGCAGAGCTATTTTGTAATGGACATTCACAACCCTCTGGAATTGCTCACCTTTTAGATCTTGACTTATGTCCAACATTGTCTGGGCAGCTCTTTGACCACCTTCTCGCCATTCACCCTGAACTCCAAAGCATTGCACCATAAGACCACGGTAGCATGCCAATGGGGTCCCCTACAAGTTGATGCAGAACTTTTATCCCTCTCTTGTCTCACAAGTATATTCATTCCCTGCTGTTACTGCTAATTTTTCACTCTTATCAAGACCCATGTCCACACCCACCTCCCACACTTTATCTTCTAGACTGAACTTAGGTACCTCCAAGAGCCTCAATGTCCTATTTCCCTGCCCCTCCTATTTCTAAGGAAGAGAACTTGATTCTCTTGTTAAGACCCACACTTTCTACCTTTGCCCCTGATCCCATCCTCACACTGTCTCTGGGACTTGGTTCCATCTGGGACTTGGTTCCATCCTCATCTGTACTTCAGATTTCTCCCTCCTTGATACGGTAGGTAGACCACGATGTGCCACCTCAAATATGCCTCTTTGGCACAAAGATTATTTTGAGAAACAAGACACAGGAAAAGCTCTGAAAACAGCATAAGTACCTTTTGTAAGAGAAATTTACATTTATAAAGGGTATCTTCATTTGCAAAGTGTCTCCCTCTTTGTACCAGGAAGAAAAGGATGATTCTAAATCACAAGAAAATCTTATCAACAGAGAAGAATTTCACTTAAATCTACATAACTAAACTTATCCTGTTTACTGTCACCTCCCCTTAACCAGCAACCACCAGGATCTTCTTTGATTTGGCTGAAGATGGTTAAGCCTGAATTCTAAGCCATCCCTTTGAGCCATACTCATTTCCCTGAGTATCTCCCATGTATATATGAGATAAACATGTTTAAAATCTTCTGTTTTTCTCTTGTTAATCTATCATTACAGGGTCCCCCAATGAGAACTTAGAAGGATAGGAGGAAAACTGCTTTTTTTTTTTTTTTGCGGTATGCGGGCCTCTCACTGTTGTGGCCTCTTCCGTTGCGGAGTACAGGCTCCGGACACACAGGTCCAGTGGCCATGGCAGCGGCATGTGGGATCTTCCCAGACTGGGGCACGAACCCGTGTCCCCTGCATTGTCAGGCGGACTCTCAACCACTGCGCCACCAGGGAAGCCCGGAAAACTGCTTTTTTCTTCCTGTATAATATCTTTCTACTCTTGAGTTATTCCTTACCTTTAACCAAAAGGAAAAAAGTGAATGAAATAAAAATCTTTCTCTGACCCAGTTATGCTGAAGTTGCTCTTTTTTATTCTGTCTACTGCCAAACATCTTGAGCTAGACAAAAAACTTCATATCTCCTCCCTCTTTCCACCAACAGAAACTCATAGCTCTCTTCTCTGCAAAACTGCTTTCTCAAACACCAATATATAGTTTTTAAAAATGTTCTTAGGTCACACCATCAGAATGTTGTATCACTTCATTACCTACTAAATTTTATTGCCTTTTAAAATGCCTGTTGAAGAATATACATACAGGAAAATGGATAAGTCATAACTGAAAAGCTCAGTGAATGTGTATAGACTGCACACACAGCCACTATGTACCAGCACCCAGACCAAGAAACAGAACTATTCCCAAAACTCTGGACTTCCTACCCATGTGCTCTATCACCTACTGCCTCCTCCCCGCAAAAGTTAACTGCTCTTCTGACTTCTGAAACCTCACATTGGTTTTGCTGGTTTGCAAGGTTTCTATAAATGGAAATATACAGTATGTAGTCTTTTGAGTGTGTCTTTTTTCACCAAACCTCGTGGTCATATGTTTATCCATGCCCTTGCGTGTAGCTGTAGTTCATCCATCCTCAATCCTGTAAATTTCCATTGTGCAAATGTGCTACAATGTGTTATCTATTCCACTTCTGACGGGCATTTGAGTTGTTTCAAGCCTAGGGGATTTTATGAATAGGGCTGCTGTGGACATCTTTCAGTGAACATATGTACAAATTTCTGTTGAATATACATCTAGAGATGGCATTTGGGGGGCCATTGAGTATTCACACCTTTAGTTTTAATGTTATAAATATTGCCAAACCACTTACAGAGTGGTTGTACCAATTTACACCACTACTATTTACACCCCTACTAGCAGTACATGAGAGTTCTTGTTTTTCCTTATCCTCAGCAACATTAGATTTTTTTTTTTTTTTTTTTTTTTGCGGTACATGGGCCTCTCACTGCTGTGGCCTCTCCCGTTGTGGAGCACAGGCTCCGGACGCGCAGGCTCAGCGGCCGTGGCTCACGGGCCCAGCCACTCCGAGGCATGTGGGATCCTCCCGGACCAGGGCATGAATCCATGTGCCCTGCATCGGCAGGCGGACTCTCAACCACTGCGCCACCAGGGAAGCCCCAACATTTGATATTTTTAAAAATCTTTTTCACTTTGCAATTCTGGTGGGTGTGCATCAATGATTTTAATGTATTAAATCCAGCAGCCTCATCCTCCTTCAATATTTAACACTGTCGATGCCCTTCCTTACATCATGAACTCACTTCTTTCAGGTTCACTTTATGCTGATCTTCATGGTCTTTCCTGCCATGTCTTGCCCCTCTGTTATCTCTCCCAGTTTGCAGCATTTTTCTTTTTTTCCTCTATAGACTACCTCTCTCTCTGATCATACTCTTTACTACAGTTTCATTTGCCAACTCTGAATATCTTAAGTCCTGATACCCTCAGACCTTGACAATTTGAGCAGTTTTCTATCATTTTATTCATTTATTCACCCGTTCGTTATTTGATCCTTTAATAATTATTTGTTAATTGCTTATTGTGTACCAAGCACTTTGATAGGAGGTAGAGTTGGGGATTCTAGTAAGAAATAGTCCTTGCCCTCTGTTACAAACTGAAATGTGTCTCCCTCAAAATTAATATGTTAGAGCCATAACCCCTAATGTGACAGTGTTTGGAGATAGGACCTATAAAGAGGTAATTAAGGCTAAATGAAGTCATAAGGGTGGATCCTGATCCAACATGACTGGTGTCCTTATAAGAAAAGGAAGAGACACCAGGGATGCTTCCACGCATAAAGGAAAGGTCATGTGAGGGCACGGTGCAAGAAGGCAGCCACCTACATGCAAGAAAAGAGAAGCCACAGAGGAAACCAACCCCGCTGGCACCTGGATCTTGGACTTCCAGCCTCCGGAACTGTGAGAAAATCAATTTGTTGTTTAAGCCAACCAGTCTGTGGTATTTTGTTATGGCAGCCCTAGCAAACTAATACACCCTCAAACAGCTTACTATCCTGGGGAGACAAGAAGGAAGTCAACATTTACAGCACTATGTGAAATACACTGTGATGGAAGTGTACGGGGATAACATGGAGGCACAGAGAACGCACCATGACAAAAGGATAAGGGTAAGAAGTGACAGAAGAGGTCTTCCCCGGAAGAGGATGCCTAACCACAATCTAGAGAAATTAGCAGAGTTATCTGGGCAGAGGGTAGGGAAGGGTATTCCATAGAGAGGAAGCTACATCTGCAAAAGTATGGAGAGCACGGCACATACAGTGAAACTAAGGAGTTCGGAATGGGCTCAGGGTAGGTGGTGAGAGAGGGTAGACTCAAAAGATGAGACTGGAAACACATATTGAAGAGGTTCCATACCTTGTTAGGAAGTGAATGAATCAATAAATCAAGGAACCCATGAATATTTTGGGGTGATGTTTAATTTACTGAAAAGATCATGACTAGGTGTTGGGGCCCAGGGCAGTCCACCCCAAACTATGCCTCAATGGCATATTAATTCGATCAAAGTTATTTAAGAAACAGCTGGTGCAAGAGGAACACTTTGACCCTCTTCTCTGTCTCCTTGCAAGCAGGAAATTAATCTCCCATGTGAAAGGTGCCTTCCCTATACAGGAGATAGAAAGATATCCTTATCACCAGAGAAAGGGAATCCAGTGCCAAGAAGTCTATGAACAAAAACCTTGCTACTTCTATACTAATTTACTACTCAAGCTCAAACATTGCTTAAGTTCCTTACTAGCTAAAGCACCCAAACCTAAGTTTCTTTGTCCTGTCAAATCCTCACAGATTTATTTTTTCTTTGTATAAGAAGATATTAAAGTTGCCTGCTTTTGGTCACTTACTGAGCATTATCTTATGATCTCCCATGGACTCAAAATTAAATTGGTTTTTCTCCTATTAATCTGTCTGGTGTGTCAATTTTATTATTAGTCCAGCCACAAGAACTCAAAAAGGATAGAAGGAGAGATTTCCCCCATCCCCGACATAAGGAATCCTATTTTAGCACCAAAACTAAGGCAGCCATATGTCCTGGGTTTTACAAGACTCTACTGATTTAAAATATTTTGCCTTATCAGACCGTTTGTCAGAACACAGCCCAATTTAGGGTTAGGAAAATTTTGTTACCATAACCTTGGTTCCATCCCACACACCATATTGTTTTTTCCAAATAAATGGTGACATTGTTTCTGGTTGGTATCCTGTACAGAAAATAATCCTAATTTGTGAGTTTGCAATTCATACTTATGAATATTCAAGTGCACAACTCCAGTTAAAGCCAAGGCTGAGCAAGCCTGGGCTACAGGCAACGAAAATAATCCTCCCACAGTTACATTTATTTTATTAACAGGCTACAGTCTGAAGTCCTAAGAAAAAAGAATTAATGTTTTATTATAACCTTGTCTCTAATTGAGTGGGAGGTTTTCCCCTTTTTCCATTTACTGAAGTATTAGGGATTTCGCGACTAGAAGAGCAGAAACTTTAGCTACGTTGGCTAATTCAGGTGTAATTCCTGTGTATCCAGGGGCTTCTTATGACTCAGTCTCTGCAAGGAATCAAATGCTAGAACCCCAGTCCAATAATCAAGAGAAAATTTAAGAGGAATTCCAAGCTCTAGGCTGATTTGAGAGCAATTAGCGGTTCCAAGTCACACCCCATAGCAGTAACATTTCTCAAAAGCTTCCTCCCCCACAGCTTCTTGCATCCCACACCTGCTCCAGTGCCTCTCCCTTGCCAAGATGCCAACATTCACCTCCTCTCTCCTGCCCTACCTCTTTCTTATGGAGATTGTCTTAGTTCTTGGCTTTATTTCTGCTTGTCTTCGTTCACCCCCCTGCAACTCTCCTCCACAAAAGGACCCCTAGGGTTTAACCAGGCCAGTTGGAACCCGTTCCATTTTCTTCCCACAATTTCATTCTTCTCTCTACCCATTCTCCTGCATCTACTTCATAAGCAGCCTGAGAGAGCAGAGGTCAAGCGCTCCCTAGAGAGTGAGGAGAAGGTGAGCAAGCAATAATGAAATTTTATTTAAAATCTAGTGAGAAGATGGAATTTCCTTAAAAAAATTAAACATAGAATGTCCATATGTTCTAGCAATTCCACCTCTAGGTATACTTGGGTAAATACACCCAAAAGAACGGAAAGCAGGGACTCAAACAGGTCTTTGTACACCAATGTTCATAGCAGCATTAGTCACAAGAGCCAAAAAGTAGAAGCAACCCAAGTGTCCATCAACAGATGAACAGTTAATAAAATGTGGTCCATCCATTAAATAGAATATTATTCAGCCTTTAAAAGGAATACAATCCTGATGCACACTACTATTTGGATGAATCTTAAAAACATTATGCTAAGTGAAATAAGCCAGACACAAAAGGACAAATACTGTATGATTCCACTTATATGAGATAGTTAGAATAGGCAAATTCATAGAGATGGAAAGTAGAATAGTGGTTGCCAGGGGTTGAAGGGAGGGGAGTACAGGAAATTGTTCAATGGGTACAGACTTTCAGTTTGGGATGATGAAAAAGCTGTGGACATGGATATAGGTGATGATTCCACAATATTTTGAATGTATTTAATGCTGCTGAATTATGCATTTAAAATGGTTAAGATGGTAAATTTTATATGATGTACACAATTTTTAAAAAGGATTTTTTTAAGCTCATAAGGAGAGAAGAAAGGTTACTAACTGCATTCTCATCATACAGAAAAATTTTAGGTAGGAATGAACAGAGCTGTCTATTGATACCACAAAACTTCTTAATTTGATGGAACTAAGACTATTACTCACTCTATAAAATATCTGCATGATAATTGTTTTTAACCTATGACATGATGTAGTCTCCTTATTCGTAATACACTTTATTACTGTGTTCATGATCATTGACTGACTGCTTTTTAAGGTTATTATTGTTCGTGTTTATAATGTGTGTTTCCCAAGTATAACATTCTGGAAGAAGTTAGAGAGGCAATTTGAACAGAATATTTTGTGTCCATTTCCACCCATAATTGCAGAAATTCCAGCCACCCTAAAACTATATCCCCAAATACCTCTAGGAGTCCCCAAGACTCACTTTAGTTGCACTCACAAGTACCCACGGCAACCATTTTCCTCCTCTTTTAATCTGGCTATTAGGGTGATGTCTTCAATTGCTATAGAAGCTACTGCCCCTGGGTCTACCAATTTTGTGTGTATAAGATGTCCTCTTCTGCTTCCTGTCTCTCACATGAAAGATGATCCAGCACCTTACTCATACTCATTAGGTTCTCAGATAATGATTTTAAGATTTACCCATATTGTTGCATGTATTGGTTGTTTGATTGTTTTTATCACTGAGTTGTATCCCCTTGTATACACAGACCACATTTTGTTTACCCATTCACTTGTCGCTGGACATATAGGTTGTTTCCAGTTTGGAACTATGATGTATAAAGCTGCTATGAGCATCCATGTAAAAGTCTTTGTGTAGACATAGTTTTCACTTCTCTTGGGTAAATACTACGTACTATGGGACTGAGCTATATGTTAGTGTGTATTTAACTTTTTAAGAAATTGTCAAACTGTTTCCAATTTGTCTGTGCCATCTTATGTTCCTGCCAACAGTGCAGCAGCATTTCAGTTGCTCCTTATCCTCACCAACACTGGGTGCTGTCTTTTTAATTACAGCCCTTTTCTTGGGTATACAGGGGTATCCCGTGTGGTTTTAATATGGATTTCACTGATGGTTAACAATGTTGAATATCTTTTTATGTGCTTATTGGTCATTCCTACATCTTCTTTTGTCAAGTATCTGTTCAAATCTCTCACCTATTTTATTTGTTGTTGGGCTGTTATATTTTATAGTTATACAGGGTTTTGTTTGTTTGTTTTTATATATTCTAGATAAAAGCCTTTTGTTTGATATATGTGTTGCAAATATTTTCTCCCAGACTGTAACTTGACCATCACCAGTGGGCTCAATAAATCTTTGCCCTTTTCTTCTTAAGTCATTCAACTAGGTGGATACTCACAGTAATCACTGGGAGAATGCAAAGTAAGCCTGGGAAGTGTTACCAAACTTGGAAGGAGCTCCAGGTGGCTCCAGGTTTAAACAGCATCTTTCATGTTTTTATGGATGAACATTATGGAGACTATTTTCTGAAGCTTCAGTAGAAGTGCTATTGGAAAGAACATTTTCCATTCATAATATCTCCTTTTATCAAATAATGGGCATAATATTATGCTGTTGAATGTGTGGGCAGACATGAAAGCTCTAGCAGATGGTTTTGACTCAGCTGTTGTCACCGTGGGGGAACACTGTGAAGAGGTAACAGTGATGGGTGGAAGGTGAAGATATGTTGATAGATTTATGAGGGAGAGAGTGTCAAAAGGGAAATAAACTAGAAATTCATCTCCTCCCAGAAAGAAAGGAAATAAAAATAACAAGCACCAAAAAAGCCACAGTTGTGGGTGGGAATCAAGCCACCAGTCACACACACACATACACAAAAAGAGTGCGAATACAAGGATAAATGAACAGCAATCTGCTTTCTTTATCTCCTACTAAAATCATGCATGTCCTACTGGTGGATTTCGGTATATTCTAGATAATAGAATGCACAGCTGACTATCATTCTTCCTCTGAATCCTGAAAAAGTCAGAGAAAATGTGCAAGAAGAAGACTTCAGGGAAGATGAATGACACAAAACCAGTGATCAGTGAGAAACCAACGCAGGAAATCTCCCCATGTCTGCAGCCAATGTCAGCAAAGACAAAAACATTTTTAAAAATAATGATTTAGGCATAACTAGACATTTTGTAGACTCTCCAATCCGTGTTCACTTAATGCCTGGGGTTAGGCAAGGTGTGTGAATATTGGCATAGAAAGACCACAAGCTTTGGCATCAAACAGACCTGGATTCAAATTCTAGACCTAAATGTTTAAATGACTCTGTAAATTTAGTTAAATTTCCTTAAACTTAATTTATTCATCCATAAACAGGAAATAAATAATATCTATTTGACAGAATCATTGAGAGTATTAAATGAAATCAAATATGCTCATTTCCTACATTGGATCTCAGTACAAACTAGACACTCATTAAATTTTAGTCATTACCCCTACCCAGCTTCTACTTGCCCTTAATAAGAATGCTATTTGGGAATTCCATGCCTTTTTTGAACATCATAAATTCTTGGGGTTGTACTCTGGCAACTGGCCAGCAAAAGCCACATTTCATAACACATCAGGAATTATCTAATTTAATGTATCTATATTTTTCCCTGGCCTTCCAGGAAACTCTAAGTTAAAAAGTAAAATCATTGGAACTAGAGATGCCTGAGATTTGGGTACATTTATTTGCTCTTCTAAACACGGTACCAATAGCTTTTTTAAAAAATTTAAGTTGTGCTAATGTGATAGCATCAAGCTAAATACTTTGTCACAATAACCCCAAGGTGTAGGTACGATTATTATTTCCAGTTTATATATAAGGGACTGGGTCTGAGGGGGTTAATTTTCCTAGGGGTGTCTTATTTCAAAGACACCCCTGTCATTTGTAATGTTGATAGATTTATGAGGGACAGAGTGTCAAAAGGGAAATAAACTAGAAATTCATCTCTTCCCAGAAAGAAGGGAAATAAAAATAACAAGCACCAAAAAAGCCACAATTGCAGGAGGGAATCAAGCCACCAGTCACACACACAAAGAGTGAGAATACAAGGATAAATGAACAGCAATCTGCTTTCTTTTTTTCCTCCTAAAATCATGCCTCTACTATACAGCTTCTAATTTCTGACTACTATTTTTAAAGTGTTATTATCTTTGCATCTTTTACTGTGTGCTGCTCAGATTCTTTTGGGAAGTGGGAGTGGTGTCAATTATAAATAAATATTCCCAAAACAGACAAATCAACAGAAGCCCACAAATCAAAGCTAGAAAAAAAGAAGCAAACTAGGCAACCAATGAACTAGACCTGGACAATAAAACTACCAGTTTGAAAATAAAACACATAGATATTATTCCCAACTTAATGTTCACCACCACAAGCTGTGTTATTTATAGAAAACAATACAGAACCTATGTTTCTAGCCCAAGCAGCATGTAAGGCTCCTATCAGACATCTAGGAATAAGACGATAGAAAAGGTAAAACGTGAGAAGTGAAATCAATACACAAAGTCTAGAAAGACTAACAATGTATCTGAGTCTGTGCCCTGAATATGATAGTATTTGGAAAGGCCATACGCTTTAACTGTCCTCCTACCCTGGCTGATACCAAAAACGATGCTACTTCATTTCTTCAGCTTAAGACCTTGATTCCTGTCAAAATGCAAATAGTCCTGGGAGGGCTAACAAAGTTCCATCCATCACTGAGAACGCTGTGGTGAAAAAATTCCCTCCCTCAGAACAGAGGGAGAAAAACAGCACAAAACTGTGTAATGCACATAACTACAGATAGGGAAGAACTACTTCTCAATTTTGCCTAGAGCAGGCATAAGATTGAGCTAACATTCTGCAGCCTTCAAGCTTTCCAGGAAAATAAGCTGACAGAGGGTTAAGTGTTCTTATTTACACAGAAAAATGCTGCCAATAACCTTAGATGCAGGTAGGATGAAAAGAGTTGATTTTCCTTTTTTCTTTCACGATATTTTGTTACAAGTTTTGAAGATTGACTAGAAAGGGCAATTCTGCAATGGTGGCCACAGAAGTTATTGCATCCAACTACTCTGCTACACCTGGCTCAAAAACAAGATCACTAAATGGCAACATGAATAGACTTGAGTAAAATGTTTAAAATAAGTTTTAAATGGATTTCCTGAAAAATATGATTGCAGGAAAAAAGGGGAAAAAACATTTGAAAGAACATTAACATAACATTAGAATATATTAAAAGAATAAAATAATTGTAACATAGCTTTAGGACTTCCACTACTGATCAGTAGATCCATGAATGAGGAGAAAAAAGTTTGTTGCTTTAAAGTCACTGAGAAATACTATGGTTGTTTGTTACGCAGCATTATCAGAGCAAGAACTGATTAACAGAACTCACGGCACAAAATGATTATGGGACAAGACAGTTCAATAACTCCTGGCCTGTGGAAGCAGAGGTAGGCTCAGTAACTGATGAACCAAGGTGAAGGAAGCCATAGCTCAGAATACAAGTGGAGGACCGGCAGACTAACCAGTAAATCTCTAGAGATTCCCCACACTCAGAGATGCTAAAGACAGCAAAATAGGGGGAGGAGGCATGGAACTCAAAACAGGAGAATCAATTGAAAGACACAGGTAACTACTTCATTCACAAGTGCAGAACTAGGTGTCTGCTTTCCATGGAGAAAGAAAGAAGGGGGGAAAGAAAGAAAAAGGGAAGGATATGGAAAGAAAGAAAAGAGAAAAACACAGATTTCTCCTTTTAAAAAATTGAATCTGGGTAAAGCTGGGGCAAATTTTGGGAGTAGGATCCTGAAATCAAACCCCTCCACATCCTGTATTAATGTATGAATGTTGCCCCAACCTACTGGCTGACTCCATGTCTGCTCAACATGAACTGAAACCTGACAGCTGACATGACCCAAATGTGGCCAACATTTTAAGGCAAACGTGAACATGGCAGATCAAAAAAAAAAAAAAAAAAAAAAATTAACCAAAAGAAAAATGACACTGGTGAATATAAAAGCTAGTACTATTATATTTTTAGTTTGCAATTCCCCTTTTGTTTCCATTATGACTTAAAACACAAATGCATAAAACCATATTTATAAATGGATGCTGAGGGACCCACAATATACAAATATGAAATTTGTGACAACATAAAGGGAGGTACAGAGCTGGATAGGAGTAAAGTATGAAGCTAAATTGGTATCAGTTCAAACTAGATTGGTATTAACTTATGATATTAGCTGTAGTTCCCACAATAATCACTACAAAAATAGATTTTTAAAAATACAGAAAATAAAATGAAAAAAGAATCAAAATTGTTCATAAGCAAAAAAAAATAAAAAAGAGGGCAGTATTGGAGGAAATGAGGAGCAAAAAAGATACGAGATCTATTTTTTTTTTTTTTTTTTTTTTTGCGGTATGCAGGCCTCTCACTGTTGTGGCCTCTCCCGTTGCGGAGCACAGGCTCCAGACACGCAGGCTCAGTGGCCATGGCTCATGGGCCCAGCCACTCCGCGGCATGTGGGATCCTCCCGGATCGGGGCACGAACCCGTGTCCCCTGCATCAGCAGGCGGACTCTCAACCACTGCGCCACCAGGGAAGCCCATGAGATCTATTTTTAAAAATGTATAGCAAAATGCAGATGTAAGTCCTGCATCATCAGTAGTCACTTTAAATAAATTAAACTCACCAATTAAAAATCAGAGATGGCAAGATAGATTTTTAAAAATCAATCCAACTATATGCTGCTTACAAGAGACTTACTTCAGGCCCAAAGATAAAAAAAAAAAAAGTGAAAAAAAAAAAAAGAAAGAATAGAAAAGATATTTCATGCAAATAGTAACCTAAAGAGAGCTGGGTGGCTATATGAATATCAGATAAAATAGATTTTAAGTTAAAGGCAAAGGACATTATATATTGATAAAAGTGTCAATTAAACAAAAATATATAACAATTATACACATCTATGCACCAAACAAAAGAGCCCCAAAATATATGAAGCAAATATTGACTGAACTGAACGAAGAAATAGTTCTAAATAATACATGGAGACTTCAATATTTTCCACTTTAAATAATGTATAGAACATACAGACAGAAGATCAATATGGAATTAGAGGACTTGAACAACACTATAAACCAACTAGACTCAGCAGACATATATAGAACATTCCAATCAACAGCAGCAGAACACACAGTCTTCTCAAGTGCACATGGAACATTCCCCAAGATATACCACATGTTACATCTTAAAACAATGAATTAAAAAGACTGAAATCATCAAAGTACCCTCGCTAACCACATGGAATAAAGCTAGAAATAAATAACAGGAGGAAAACTGGAAAAGCACAAATGTATGGGAATTAAACAACACACTCTTAAACAACCAATAGGTTAAAAAAGAAATCACTAGGAAAAATAGAAAATACCTTGAGACAAATGAAAATAAAAACACAACATTCTAAAACTTATGGGGTGCAGTGAAAGCAGTGCTCAGAGAAAATTTATAGCTGTAAATGCCTACATTAAACAAGAAGAAAGATCTCAAATCAACAATCTAACTTTACATCTTAAGTAACTCAGGAAAAGAAAAACAAAATAAACCTAAAGCCATAAGAAAGAAGGAAATAATAAAGATTAGGGATAAACAAAATAGAACATAGAGAAACAATAGGGAGAATCAAGGAAATAAAAAGTTGGTTTTTTTAAAAGATCAACAAAACTGACAAACCTTTAGCTAGTCTAAGAAAAAAAGAGAGAAGATGAAAATAACTAAAATCATTAATGAAAGTGGGAACATTATTACAGAATCCTTACAGAAATTTAAAGGATTTTAAGAGAATACTAAGAACAATTATATGCCAACAAATTAAGATAATCTATAAAAAATTCCTAGAAACATACAAATTACCAAAACTGGCTCAAGAAGAAATAGACAATCTTAACAGAGCTAGGGATCTGGTCTTAGGGAACAGAGGAGAATGAGCCCTTATTGACACGCACAGGAGAAGAAGCATGCTCCAGAAACCAGCACAAACATAAAATCTGAGGTTGGAAGTTGGAAGCAGGGCTACATAAATATTACGCTGTGAACTGAACATCGAGGAGTTGATGGAATCAGCCCTCTGAGGTCTCTGTAACCACCCATCTCCAGGTGCTGAATCCATCATCCTTGGTCTGAGTCTGGATCCATTACTAACGTTCTGTCAGATGTCCTCATCTAGTGTCTATGAACCTGCTCCAGAAATATCTCAACACCCTCTTGAGAAAGCATAAACCACACATCTCATCCACCTGCAGACAAGTGTCAGTTCTACTTCCAAAGTGTGTCCAGTGGATTTTCTTTTTGCCGTCTTCACTGCCAACAACCATCACCACCACCACCGCTGCCACCAAAAACATGTCTGGACTAATGCAGAAGCATGTTAAGTGCTGCCATCCATCCCCACTCCACCTCCAGCTCCGTCTCCACTCACCACCCAGAACGATCTTTTTTTTTTTTTAATTTTTACTGGAGTATAGTTGATTTATAATGTTGTGTTAGTTTCAGTCACACAGCAAAGTGAACCTGTTATACATATACATATATCCATTCTTTTTTTGATTGGCCTTTTCCCATATAGGCCATTACAGAGGATTGACATATACCAAAATGATCTTTTTTTTAAAATAAATTTATTTATTTATTGCTGTGTTGGGTCTTTGTTGCTGTGCGCGGGCTTTCTCTGGTTGCGGCGAGCAGGGGCTACTCTTCGTTGTGGTGTGCAGGCTTCTCACTGCGGTGGCTTCTCTTGTTGTGGAGCATGGGCTCTAGGCGGGCAGGCTTCAGTAATTGTGGTACGCAGGCTCAGTACTTGTGGCTCGCAGGCTCTAGAGCGCAGGCTCAGTAGTTGTGGCTCGCAGGCTCTAGAGCGCAGGCTCAGTAGCTGTGGCTCACAGGCTCTAGAGCGCAGGCTCAGTAGTTGTGGCCCATGGGCTTAGTTGCTCCGCGGCATGTGGGATCTTCCCAGACCAGGGATCAAACCCGTGTCCCCTGCACTGGCAGGCAGATTCTTAACCACTGGGCCACCAGGGAGGTCCCCAAAATGATCTTTTAAAATGAGTAAAATCCAATCACATCACTCTCCCGCTTGACTCCTTTCAATAGATTCCTCTTATTCCAGAAATCATCCACAATTCTTCCCACGGCTTACAAGGCTCTGCATGGTCTGGCCCCCTGTGGAGTGTTGCCCTTTTCCTTCCTGCTGTGAGGTTCTGGGTGTGTTGGTCTTCTTTTCATTCCTGTTCACCCCAGGATCTTCACACACACTCTCCATGTGCCTGAACGTGCATTCTTCCCCCAAGCCCCCGCTGTGTCCTTACCTGGCTGACTCCTTCAGGTCTCAGGTGAAAGAACACCTACTGTGGGAGGGTTCTGCTACCTCTCCCTTCACCAGCTTAGGTCTTCTGCTGTCCAGTGTCTTGCTTTTTCTTGGTAACATTTAGCAAAATTATGGCTAAATTGTGTTTAATTATTTACTTGACTTCTCTCTCTCCCACTAGACTGTACACTCCATGAATAAGGATAGGAACTAGAGGGATTTTCAGGCTATTGTTTCTTCATCCCTTAACACAGGGTTTAGAATATAGACAGTTGTTGAATGAATAAATGAATGATTAAAAATTATTTCTATCCTCTCTAGAAAAAGCCTTATATTTATGGCTGAATGTCTACTACTTTTGAAAGTAAACATGTAAAATTTTAGTTTTAAGCTGCTTAGAAATCTTAATTTCTTAAAGGACAAATGAAGGCATGTCACACAATGCGTAAAGGTAGGAAATGTTAAAAATGAAGAAAAATCCTTTAAAATAAAATTCTTAAAATTCTATCTACCAATGAATCTGCTCTAATTACAAAGTATCAGTTTGAGGTCATGACAAGGGATTCTGATGCAAGTGCTTTAATAAAGAACTTATTTTTAAAAATTTTGTTACCCCAGGTAACAATATATTTTTAAATTTCAGAGCACAGTCACATCATTAAAACAAGGCTGAGGCACAAAGACATTAATATTATTATTATTTTTTTGTGTGTGTGGTACGCGGGCCTCTCACTGTTGTGGCCCCTCCCGTTGCGGAGCACAGGCTACGGACGTGCAGGCTCAGCGGCCATGGCTCACGGGCCCAGCCGCTCCGCGGCTTGTGGGATCCTCCTGGACCGGGGCACGAACCCGTGTCCCCTGCATCGGCAGGCAGACTCTCAACGACATTAATAATTTGATGTGTGATTTTCAATATTCCAAGGATCTAGCTATATCATTCTGGCCAGTCACTCTCAGAATGCTACACATGTAACGCAAAGTGGGAAGTTTCCATAGCAATGGCTTTTCACCAAGAATATGTAAACATTACTGCTGCCTAGTTCTTCCATGGTCCAAATTTTTCTTGGTTCAGTCAGACTGCAGCTACACATTAGCCCTAAGCTAGAATTTAACAAGAATTTGATTACTGCAACAATAATTTTTCAGAGGAACAATACTAAGTGTGAGGGCTGACAGCCAGGCAGCTCCAGAGATAGGCATGAGGCCACTGGGCTTCCACACATCTGCAGCAGCTGCCCCTTAACCACATGACATTTGCACAGTGAGGTCGATTTTTTGGAATGTTTTCATGAAAATCTGAGAGTCACCCCGAAGTCATGAAGTAGGAGTTACAGACCCTAGTCTCTCCATATGAGAAAATAACAGACTTCAGGAGATTGAAGTGTCTTGTCCAAAGTCCCACAACTTCACATCCGAGTCTAGAACTAGGACTTTTCAGCTTATTCACTCATTAAACTAATATGCAATGAATACCTGCTATTTCCAAGCATTGTTCTAAGTATATATCAGTTGTTTTAAAGATAATGATGTCTGCTTTCATAAAGTTTACATTCTAGTAGAAAAATACAGGGACTTCCCTGGCGGTCTAGTGGTTAAGACTTCGCCTTCTAATGCAGAGGGTGTGGGTTCGATCCCTGGTCGGGGAGCTAGGATACCACATGCCTTGGGGCCAAAAAACCAAAACATAAAACAGAAGCAATATTGTAACAAGTTCAATAAAGACTTTTAAAATGGTCCACATCAAAAAAAATACACTATGGGTAAAAGCTCTATCTGTACACAAAAAGCATCCTCAAACTATTCTGCATTCATACACAAAGTAAAGCAAAACTTTCAGCAACCCTGGTTCAGGAAATAGGCTCCAGCCTGGGGAAAATCACAAGTAGCTGAGAGATCCAAAAAAGCCACGCTCAATGCATCTAAATAACCTTGTCTTTGGTTAACAACGAACTGATGCCAGTGGAATGATCATATTTTAAATCTTTTCCTATAAAAGTAACATATGCATCCCCATGTGTCAGCATAATCTCTGCTGATAACATTTCAGTGAATGACAAGTTGATTGGCCCCAATTTGAAAAGCACAGTGTATAAAAACATAATTTCAGAGTGGCCAACAATATGACAGATTCTATATTTTGCTCATACACAGAACTGGTTTGAACTGTTTGGGGAATTTTGATAGTCTGTGAATGCTTTCAGCAAAGAAAACTGGCCAGAAAGGAGAGGGAGGAACAAGAAGGAGTGGAGTTAACAACTGTTGGACAACGATTATAAGCTAGACATTATTTGGGAGAAACTGATGGGTTAAGTGACTGACTGATAATCATTGTTTTTTACAACCAAAGGAACAGCATGATCTAGATGGAAAGAACATTGGCTTTGCAAGTGAAGAGTAGTGCAAATCTCAGCTTTGTCACTACTTTAGTGAGATACCAAATTATGTCATGTCTTTGACCTCCAGTTTTTACATCTGTAAAAAGAGGATAACAATAGATACTTTCTAGGTAGTTGTGAGAATTGAACTAGATTTTACTTGTGTACACACACATACACACCCTGGTTTAGTTCTAGTTTCACTCTATTACAAATGATGTATTAAGGAGGCTTCAATGTGATGTGGAAGGTATTCAGTAACGTACACACCATGGTGGTACAGACAATCAAAAAAACTCTAAAAACCCACAGGTCATTTCTGCTAAGGCACCATGCAGGGTCTTACTGATTCAAAAACTTAAGAGACTTGAAAAGATAAACATAGGTCCCTTCTCTTCTGTCCACTACATGACATCAGCCACATTGGGAACCTTTCCTGTGGTCTCCTCATTCATTTTAATGAGTTTATATCAAAAGCTGTGGCCTTGTGGGTTAAAACCCACCAAAAGAAACTCTGTTAGAAAATAAGATATAGTAGTGAAAATGTACCTTGATAATTTGGGGAGTGGAAGACATCAATAACCTGTTAAATAATCCTTCAACAGTTTTCTATCAGTATACATCTTGCCCCCATATTAAGGAGAAACAAGGGGTCTGTTCTGTAAACTGCTGACTTGTAAGGAATTTGAATCCATTTATTAGTTTCATTTTCTTCCACCTGCTGTGAATAACAGTAAGGATGAGGGCCAATTCCAAATCCTGAATTCCAAATAAAAAGTCCAAAAGAATGGATGGCATATGGAGGTTGGGGATTAAGTGGAAGTTAAGATGGCAACAAGAATAAAAACCCTGGAGAGAGAGAAAGGCGGTGGGCCAAAATTGAGGGAAGCTTGGCTTTTCTATTTGATCCCATGGGGACCTTAACTTTCAAATAAGAATGGTGCCTCTAATTTGTTCTTTAAACAAGTATGGATTGCGTTTTCAGATTGGCTTTAATGTGAGAAATTCCATGGTGCTGTTAGAAGTAAAAGTGGATAGATCAGCTCCCTTTCAATTGAATTTGCCATCAGAGCCAGATGAAGATATAAAAAATAACAAGTCAGAGGGTAGGGTGAGTAATTGAATGATTTTTCTTCAAATGTTTTGTTTTGCACTAGTCTTCTCTTGCATAACAAAATCATCCCAAGAACTAGGCTTATATTAGCATCTGTATTTGGGGAATTGAAGAAAGAAAACTGTGCAAAACTGCAACATACTTGCTGACAATGAAGTGCTTTCATTTTTTAAAATCTGAGCTACATAAGGCAAACCTCACTGGGGAAGGTAGGACAAATCATGTGGGACAGGCGGACTTGCAGTGGCAGAAGCTGAGAGTAGATGAGAGCTCAGGGCCACGTGCAGGCACACCTGGGAGAGGCGTCATGCAGTAGGGTCAAGGTCAAGGACAAAGAACTATGGTGCTAGTACTGCAGCTTAAACTGTGACCAGACAAGATGTTTAAACCCTGGTCTCTGCATGGAAAAGCGTCTGCCTCTGGAGCATATCCTAAATCAGCCTCCAGTCTGGAAGAGGCAAAGGGGGCTTCAGCCATCTCTGCTGTGTGTTTTAGAGGACAATCTTTGCTCTCGATGCTCTTTTCCTTGGGGTCCTCTTTTCCCGTCCCTTTGGTCCTAAGAGGACTAAGAGTCAAAGGTAAGAGCAGGTGTGAACTGAGAGGAAAGGCGTCACATTTAGCAGAGATCCCAAGCCAGTTAGACTAAGGTAACCATTACAGCCTCATGTACTCCAACCTGGAACAGCGCATGAGCAGTGCGGGAGACGCATTCAGAATCGCTGGGGGATCCCTCTTCGTAAGAAGGGCAGGGTGTACTTTTCACCTAGTAAACTGGCTACACGTACACATTTCTGTGCTTCCCATGTTTTCTACCACGAACATATTATTTTGACATCACAAAACTACAACAGGTGCCATAAAAATGAAGACTAAGAGCTAAAACACGTAAAATCTAAAGTATAGTTACTTTAGGTTATTTACTTGGCTAACTACACTCCATAATTTCTCAGGTTAGCATCTCTCCCAGTGCTTATGGGGCTTGACCCATTCAACAAATAAATGCCACCCATAGTTCACTGTGAAATATCCATTTATTACCATTGGATGCTGGAGCAGATACAACCTATCTGAATATCAGCACATTTCTTACTATGAATCAGTTGAAAGCACTACATATTTGCTTTTGTTTTTTTTCTCTTTAAACAAATATTGAAAACTACTGTTTGAGCTTAAAGATGTACAGATGGGTATATGCCCAAAATAATTGAAAGCAGGGTCTCAAAAGATATATTTGGGTACCCGTGTTCATAGCAGCACTAGTCACAATACCCAAAAGGCAGAAGCAAACCAAATGTCCATCAGCAGATGACTGGATAAACAAATGTGGTATATCCATATAATGGAATATTATTCAGCCTTAAAAAGGAAGGAAAAACTGACACATCCTACAACCTGGATGAACCTTGAGGATATTGTACTAAGTGAAAAGTCAGTCACAAAAAGACAAATACTGTAGGATTCCACTTACATGAGGCACCTAGAGTAGTCACATTCACAGAGACAGAAAGTAGAATGGTGGTTGCCAGGGGCTGCTGGTGGGGTGGGAGAATGGAGGGTTATTGTTTATTGGGTATGGAGTTTCAGTTTTGCAAGATGAAAAGAGTTCTGGAGATCCACTGCCCAACAGTGTGAATCTACTTAACATTAATGAACTGTACACTTAAAAGTGGTTAAGATAATAATTTTTATGTGTATTTTACCACAATTAAAAATAAAAAATAAATAACATGTACAGAGTATTTTTATTTATTTGTTTATGGCCACGCCGTGTGGCTTGTGGGATCTTAGTTCCCCAACCAGGGATCGAACCCAGGCCCTCGGCAGTGAAAGCATGGAGTGCTGACCACTGGACCACCAGGGAATTCCCCCAGAGTACAATGTATTACTCTATTAGATGAAAGAGCTCTGAGGGAGAAGTGAAATTTCAGCAGGTAATCCTTGACGGGAGTGGGATTGAGGGCTGGAAGTTTGGGGAAGGGATTTAGAGGCAAAGGCAGCAGCACTCAGAAATCCATTTGGAGTCCACTGCACGCTCCCCACAGATTCCTGACATAGTGAGGAATGGCGCTAGGACCAATGTGAGTACATTTGTATCAGAATGCCGAATAGGTCTAGAAGGTGAGAGACCCTAGAGAGTGAGGGTCTTGAAACCAAGGGGACGACTTTGGGTACGACTGGACATGAAGGGTAAATAGTGAGCCTCCATGGGGGCTGGGGAGAGAGGTGACACTGTCAGAGTAGCAGGTGAGAAAAATGCACTTGGCAGCTGCGTGAAGGATTGACTGCTGGGGGCCAAGGCTAGAAACAAGGAAGCCGGTGGGGAATGGGTTGTAATTATTGGTCTTGGAACATAAGCATTTCCTTGCCATTAAACTGATCTTACCACAGTAAGTCACAGTATTTATGCAGCCCTACAATAAAATGGCTCAGTATTTTACAGTAAGAACTCTCCGAGGAAACTCCAGTATTCAAGTCCCAACAGATGCAAAAGGGAAACACTGAAGAAAGGGAGACTCAAAAGAGAAATAAAAAATGAAGGAGAAATATAAAGGCTAAAATGTCAGGGAAAGAAATTGCAAATCCAAGTGATTTGTACTTTTAGAGAGCTAGCATTCTTTCTTCAAAAATAACTGAACGATTGAACACTAAAAAAAAGGTAAGGGCTTCCCTGGTGGTGCAGTGGTTGAGAGTCTGCCTGCCGATGCAGGGGACACAGGTTCGTGCCCCGATCCGGGAAGATCCCACATGCCGTGGAGCCGCTGGGCCCGTGAGCCATGGCCGCTGAGCCTGCGCGTCCAGAGCCTATGCTCTGCAACGGGAGAGGTCACAACGGTGAGAGGCCCGCGTACCGCAAAAAAAAAAAAGGTAATTTATTAACATCTCATACCTTGATGAGCATTTCCTCCTAACACTCTAATGAGAGAGAATAGCGTGCACACAAAAAAGCACAGAAGAAAGAAAGCACTGAACATTTTATGGAACAGGAAGGGTCCCATTCCCAGTGGAGCGTAGGGTACGAGTGAGTTAGAGGCAGAGGAAGGGGTGAGTGTGTGCACGCATACATGTGTGTGCATGTATGCAGCACACACGGCTGGTGGGTGCACATGGTGGGAAACACAGGACAGAGCCAAATGGACCCAAGGACGATGTGATGGTGCTGATTTACATATAGACTTTATTGTCAAAGACATTTGCTGGGAAGAATGAGGTCATGATTCAGTTATACATATACACCTGAAAGTAACACAACATTGTTAATCAACTGTCCTCCAATATAAAATAAAAATAAAAAAAAAAGAAGAATGAGGTCATGAAAGAGCACGAATGTGGCTGAAAGTAAACCTACTTTTAAACCCCAGTTTGGGACACTTTTTTGTGCCTTAGACAGGTAGCCTCATGACGCCTCAATAAATACGTGTCTAAAACAAGATGAACACACTTAATGAAAGTGTTGAGAGGATTAGAAAAAAAGTATGTAGGGTGCCTGTAATAATGCCTGACACATAATAGGTACTGAAAAAAATAACAGTATCATGAAACTAGGACTGTATTATTTATATATACATAAAATATTATTGCTAATGATCGTTTCAGGAAATGTACCAAGTCACATGCCTTTAAATTTATTGAGCATTTATTACATGTCAAATGCTAGGTACTAAAGGGATATGGCCGGGTCCCTGTCCTTAAAAGCAAATGCAACCTGATATAGTCCTTTATTAAATCTGCAGAGCCTCATATATTGATATCACGAAGGTCAAGTGCCTGAAAATCGCAGGTGATGGAGGATGGGAGAACCCTGGTAAGCATCCAGAGCAGCACCCCAGCCAAGGTGCTGGTCAGCCTATGGGAGTGCAACACTGCCCCCTTCTGAAAGGAGGACTCAGTGACCAAGGGGTCTTAGACCTCCAGAGTCAGAGCTGTGCCCCCCAGACAGTTCAGCCACAGTACCTCAGAAAGTGGGGAAGGGGAGGAAGAACACAGTGTAGAGGTGTGTCATCAGGTGAGACTGGGATAGCCAGCTGACCCAGGGAGGAAGGACATCTGCTGGTTCTCCCTTTGCAGACACAAGCCATATCCCAAACCCACAGGGATTCCTCGCAAAAGCTAAGATCCAGAGCACTGAGGGTGCTGTGGCCAAAACAACAGGATCAATGTGGAGAATGAGTGTTTCCACCCCAAAGGCCAGCGCACATCGCTAGTTTGATCTCATGTTGCAAACAGAGATTCAGCAGCCTGCGGGGCCTATGGACTGGATGTGGACCATTTTCCTTCAGCCAACCACGTTCATGTCCCTCAGCTACACATGACCTCCCCCATCATGTCAGATGCCCTCACCTCCATCAGAGACGGTAGAACATAGACACACAAAATGACATATGATGTCACACAGTGCTGCTCAGGGGACATTACCATTAGGTGGATTATCAAGGCGAGTCATATAAGGATGGTGAGCTTCAAAGGAAAGAACTCATAGACGAGAGGAATGGAGAGGGTCACAGGAAGACTAGAGGGTTCGTGCAGAGGAGTTGCGGGAGAGAGAACAGAAGAGCAGGGCAGGTCTCAAAGATACAAAATGCCAGGCTCACTCTATAGACGGTGGGTTCTTTTTTGAGATGAGCATGATCAGGCAGAAAGCAGAATTTGAGGAATACTCATTGGACCATTCCAACAATGAAATTATTGCCCCTCCCTTCCATACCATCTTCTGCTTAATTCATATCTCCCTTAATAACACCACCACCCACCAGTTACCCTACAAAGACACTTGGGAGTCATCCTTAACCTCTCCTTGTCCCCGAACTCAACATCTATACAGACACTAAGTCCTACCTATACTGTCTTCTCTAAATTAATTTCTGAAAATCCTCTTCCCCTCGACATCCTGCTACAACCTCTATAATTCAGACCCTTATTATCTCTTGGTCATCTCGCCTCAAATTTAATGCGCCTCAGTTTATCCACCAAGCTGATTGCTCTCAAATTCAAACATGACCATGCTATCACCTACTCACACTATTTTACCAGCTCCCCGTTGCTTTCATAAGCAAGTCCTTGGCTTGTCACATGAGACCCTTTGTGGTCGAGTACTTATTACCTGCATCCCCTGGCTCACCTACCATTGTCCCTTCTAAACAACTTGTTCTCCACCTTATCAAACTACCTGCTCTTCCTTGTCCCTAAAACAGGACAGGCTGTTTCACAGCTCAGGGTCTTCGCATGTGCTGCTGCATATCTCAGATCCCCATTCTATTCTCTGCATGTCCTTCATCCAATAATATTTACTTATTCCTGGAGGCAGGAATTGAGGCACAGGCATTTCCTCTTACCTGAGGCTCTTCTGGCAGCCCAGGCTGATTTTAGAACCCCTCTTCTCTCTCTCCATGGTACATCCTACTCCTTCATTACAGCACACGTCACACTGGGTGAACTGTGGACTTAGATGTCTGTTTCCCTGCTCTGGGCCATTTTATCCAGTCCTGAGTCCCCAGCACTGTGGTAGATGTTTAATAATTATATTGTATTTAATATAAGAAGAACATAAACACATGATAAAAATCTGTGCCAAACAGAGAGAAAGCTTGGAACTCTCCAGATGTTACAACCTGAGCATCCCTCTGAATGGAAACTTCCAAGAACAAAATGGAGCCATATCCTGGAGAGAAGTTTCACTGAGGCCCAGGTGACTTGGCCCGTTGTGTGCAACCACTTGCAGGGTCAGATTATAAAGGTGGAAATACTTACTCTCCCAGGTATATGTGGTTTGTTTTATTCTCATTGGGCTCAGCATGACCCCTAAGTATTTCAGTTGGCACATACGGGAGAATTAAAGTTATCTTGCAGGTAACCCAAGATGTCTGCTCAGTATCTTTCATCCGGCCAAACTGGTGTCCTCACTGAGCCCTTTCTCCCACTTCTGCCACCAAACACTCTTCCCATCCTTGGATGTGAAAGTGCACCAGAATGTCAGGACAGATGTCCTACCAGACAGGGCTCTGAGACATCCTGCTATTCTACAGAGCCAAAGGGCTCCTGCATTGCCTCAAGTGCTTCAACATGAACCCAGAAAGACAAGTGGAGGGCAAACACACCACAAATGTGCACCTATAAAAATAACCCTGTAATAACAGCCGCCCATGAGCTAGGTGGGAGCAGTAACAGATGGCTACATCTGTCTAATTTTCTAATCCCTGAGGTTGTACCTCTCTGCTTTCTTTCCATCTCTTTTCCTGGAACATGGTTTTGGCAGGCAGTGGGTCCCTTGGAATCAACAGTATCGTTCAAAGTCATTCCAGGATGGTATGCAATCGAAGCCAACCCACATGCTACCAAGAATCAGAAACCCAGAGTTAAAAAAGCATGAGTCATAACCCAAACATGTCAGTGACCTTGTCAGGACATTCCTGCATTTTAACAAAGCACATCGGTTGATCAATGTCCCTTTTTTTTAAAGCAGTTGGGCTCAGATGAAAGTCAAGAGATACGTAGGCAATGTTATTTGCTGGTTGCCAGCCGGATGCCTGGGTGCAGATGGGCCCTGCTGTCCTAAATCCTGCTTCTGTGCTGGCTCCTACCCACCCACCACTAGGGCACCACCTGTGGTTGGTCAGTTTCCTCATTTAGAAAAGAGTCTAGAACTTTGGATAAACATTGACTAAAGCTGATCTTCCTGATGGGTGTTCCCCAAAACAGACCACCAGTGTCCTGGCAGTTATTAACATTTGTAAACATTTTATAGTGATTTTTTAAAAATGTAAAACAGAACGTGTTCATAATCACTCAAACTTATTTTTGAATTCTACTTTAATAACATCCTCTGTAAACTTCCTGAGTCCAGTAATTGAAAGACTATAGCATTTTAAAGTTTTATACAAGTAAAATTTTTAATATATTTCTCAGCATTTAATTTTCCTTATTATAGTTAATAGGATAAAGGAAATGTACTCAATTTCGCCAACTGAGGTTGATGCCCCCAAATCTCCTTCAGGTGACCCTAGTGTTCCATACAAATATTATCACTTTCTGTGAGTACCAAGGGATGAACAATTTTGGGAGGTAATATGCTAAGAAAATCAGACTTAATCTGTTAGACGTTTATTGAGCACTTACTAAATATTGTTCGAGGGCTCCTAGGAGGATAAGGGTGTCATCCTTGCCCTCGCAGACCTTTCCATCTAATGAGAGAGATAATTAACTATAATGCCTAGCAGGATACAAGGGGTGGGGATGCACTTACAGAGAACGGAGCATATGCAGAGAGCTTAATAGTCTTACTTCGCTTAGTCCCCGCCACACCCTCAGATGTGGATATTATCACCTTCCCAAATTAGGGAAATCGAGGTCCTGTGAGATTAAGTGACTTGCCCAAGTTCCCACAGAGTAAATCATTGATTCTCCATAAGCCCAGGTCTGTCTGACTCCACATAGCCCATGTTTTTTCTCTTAACTGAGCCATGTTTCTTCTCAATAAAAGTAGTAAGATGCTGGGGTGACTAAGCAAGAAGAAGCTCATTCCAGTGGGGTTGCTGCTGTAGGTATCAGAGAGGGAAGAGGTGGCATTTGATCTGAGACTCGAAGGAGTATGAGTTCAATAGGGAATTCATGGGGAAGAAAATGTCAGACTAAGGAAACTGAAGGGGTGTGAGGTTGTGAGCTAGCAGTTGGTGTGGTGTGGCTTTGGAGTGAAGGGAACCTGGAGGGATGGAGTGAGACACGGGGAACATGGAGGGTGGATGAGCAAAATTACCCTGCCAGCAAAGGCACAATGTGGCAGCTATGGAATTTTCTACACAGCAACCAGGCAAAGCATGTCCATCCTCCATACCTCCTTCACTCTAGATTTAACACTATTAGTTTCCTCCTTCCTCTTTCCAAAATGTTCACCTCTTGTCCTTTCACCCTATCCCAAGCAGATGTAATGAATGTTTGAAAATCATGTCTTCCCAAAAAAATTCAGTTGAGCTTGCACAGCATTTTTGTCTCCAAGCTACTCACAACATTTATCTCTAACCAGCTACAGCAGCTACTTCCAGACTCCTGGAATAGCAGCATGGGACACTGCAACCTTTGTGACTTTGCATGAGACATACATGGAGCCCGGATGACTTGTAAAATCCACCCAAGAGATAAGAACAGGAGTTACTTTGCTGGTTTCTGTGCGAATTCTACATCATTATTTGTACCACTTAGTCCTTAGGAGAAACATAGTGGTGCAGGTACATGGAAGAGACCATTTGCCTGTCCCACCTCCCAAAGAATGGATCAGGGGCAATGGTCCGCACTTACTGTAGCCTAAATTATCCATCAGCATAATACAATGGTGATCTGGAAAAGAGGGGTTTTTTGGTGTGGTAGGAATGGAATAAGATTGTGTAGAGTTATGGTGTGAACAGGAAGAACAGGATTAGATGAAATATATATAGAAAACTGACTGGAATGAGATAAGACAGGATCTAAAAAAAAACATGAGGGAGAGGGTAGGCTTGGGGGGTTTATTTTTTTCAACACTGGAGAGATGTGATCATGTTTCAATACTGATGGCAAAAGCAACAAGAAAGAAGATGCTGAAGCTACAGGAGCAAGGCTAATTGAGAGAGTGATGGCCCTGGGGTGGGGGGGGAGCCCAGTGGAGGGCATGTGCTCACCTAGGAGAAGGGAAGGGAAGTCCAATTCATATTGAAATGAATGAAGGGTGTTAGGATGAATGAAGGCAAGTGTTAGAAAGAGGGGACCGTTGAGGTAATTTCCATCTATCTTTTGTTTCCCCAGGTGCCGGCAGGAGCATGGGGAAACTGAGGAAGCCTTGAGGCAAATACTGTGAAAACCGGGAGAAAAGTAACTGAGGACCATCAAAGGGCTGTTGCCCTCAGCTCAGGTTAGGATCACGATCAAGGATGGGTAGTAGCTGCAATCCAAGCATTGCACAATTTTCTGCAACAATACTAAGCAGGCTGGGGCAGGAGCAGGGAAACTAAATGGACAGATAAACCAAGCTCGGCCTTTTGGTGGGTGGATGGGGCAGAAGTTAGACAGCAAAGGTGTTGAGGGTATTGGCAAAAGAATTGTTGAAATGTATTCATTCATTCAACAGATATTTACTGAGTGACCAATAGGTGCTAAGCATTATTCTAGGCATTAGAGACACAGTGGCAAACCAAACAGACAAGGGTTGTTGGTGGTATTATGCTGTGGAGACAAACAAGAAACAAATAGGCAAACAAGATAACCATAACTGCTGATGGTGGAAGGAGCTCGAATGAAATGCCATGCTGAGGAGGCGCCTGCATACTGGTGGGTTGTCCAGAAAGGGCTTCAACCTCCAAGGAGGTTGAAGTGATGACCCGTGAGGTCTAGGCAGGGTGGGGACCAAGGGAAGACTCCAGAGACTGGAGGATAAGGAGACTGAAAGTCTTGAAGGGGTCAAAGAGGATGGGACTGCTGGAAGACTGGAAAGCTGAGGTCGGAGCAGGGTATGTATTACATGGTTTCAAAGACTGAGCAGTTCCTAACCAATAGCTTAAAAGGCTGACATCGGGGCTCAGTAAGATTTTTCTACTTTTCTCAGAATTGCAACTTAGGTCCAAAGTTGACTACAAAAGTACTAAGAGCCCCACATTTTAAGTTCAGAGAAACTTTCAGTTATTGGGCAGCTACCTCCCCTTCAGGCTTGCTGGGAGGTATCCCTGCAAAGAGAAGAAAAAAAGCACAGAGAGGCTGACAGCCTGGACACGAGCCAGCAGTCAAGTAGGAAAGGTCTGTCTTCTTTTCACCCTCACACCAAAGCCCCACTTGTCCCTGCCCAGTAGAGGGCAGAGAAGACACAGGTGCTATAGACTGAATGCTTGCGTCTCCCACAAGACACACATGTTGAAACCCTACCCCCATTGTGATGGCATTAGGAGACGGGGCCTTGAGAGAAAATTAGGATTAGATGAGGTCATGAGGGTGGAGCCCTCATAAAGGGGATTGGTGCCCTTATAAGAGTCACGAGAGAGTTTGCTTCCCCTCTGCTCTCCACCATGTAAGGATACAACAAGATGTCTGCAATTAGAAACCGGAAGAGGGTTCTCACCAGAACCTGACCAGCTAACTCCCTGGTCTCAGACTTCCAGCCTCCAGACTGTGAGAAATAAATTTCTGCTGTTTATAAGCCCAACCTATGGTACTTTGTTAGGACAGCCTGAATGGACTAAGACACCGGGATTAGAGTCACAGGCTGGCCTGCACTAGGTAAGAAGGAGGCCTTTAAACCATAGACAAAGATTAAAGGACAGAACTGGAATAAGCCTACTCTAAGAGCAGGGAGTGAGCACACATTTACGAGGGTCGTGCTGAGGAAGTCTGCTCTTCAGTAATAACACTTCGGGGAGAAGAACTTGTGTTTTATGTCCATACCCTGAGTTGAGACTTGCTTTCTGGCCTTAAGACAAGGCGACCGAGGAAGGGCTTGTTTATTCATTCATTCAACACACATTTATTTAGCACATATGATGTGCTGAACTCAGCTCTCGGTGCCAAGGAGAGAGAGGTGAACAAGACGGGCGAATGCCTTCCTACACACATGGACATTATAACTGGGGTTGCAAAGGGTGCACAGCTTCAGGTCGAGAGTGATGTTGGGGACAGGGAGAGGAAGGGACTATTCTGTACAACGATCAGTGGTTCTCTGGGGCGAGGACACTCAAGCAGGGAGCAGAACACAGTGAGGAGCGAGCATGGGGATGTCCTCCGGGGAGTTCTCCAGGCAGAGGCTGTGAGGAGAGATGAGCTTCGCAGGGTTGGAGGATTCCAGTATGACAGGAGCAGCCCAGCAAGGGGGACATGGTGGGGGATGAGGCAGGGAAATGTGTGCATGCCTACCCCAGAGGGCTTTGGATTTCAGTCTAGTGTGATGGAAGCCCCTAGAGGGTTCTGAGGAGGAACATGACATGGCAGGATACATCTTGGGGAGACTCCTCTGGTGACTGAGTGGGAAACTGACTATAGGGGCAAGAGGAGAAACAGGAAGCCAATTTATGAGGCTGTAGCACCTCAGGTAAAAGACAGTGGTATAGCCTGGACTAGGTGGAAGCAGTAGAGGTGGAAAGTAGTCAGCTTTGGGATATATTTGGATAGTAGGTCCTACCAGGTTCCTGGTCTGTTAAGGAAGAAAAGGCGTTAAGAGCCTAGGATGAAGGGTGGATTCTACATACCTGAGATGAAAAGCTTGACAGTGAGCCCAGGGGCTCCCTGACAATGACCAGGAGGTACTGTGGAGGAGAAAAGATCTGCAAGTGACTTTGGGAGCCAGGAAGACCCCAACCCAAATGAGAGTGTCTAGTTGAGAGGAAAGGTTTCAGTGAGAGCCGGGAAATGGATGCCGCATCTGTGACTAGGTTAAGGGTGTGTGGGAAGTTGTTTGCATTAGGTAGAGGTTCCGAAGAGAACAGTGGGAAAGGTTAGGAGGGAAACAATGACATCTGGTCCAGGGAGAAGGAGGCACAAAGATACAGGAGGCTGGGACTTTGGAGAGGTGGGGAACTGAAGGAGCGTTTTTCAGCCTGGATGAAAAATGTGGATGAGTCATGCGGAAGATAACCGGCCTAGAAATTTCCGAAGAACTGGACCTGGAAGTTTCAGACGGATTGAGGTCTCTGATGGATTGAAGGACTTGGACTTCTCTGGAACAAGCCAGCTGCTCCTGGAAATCCTAGACCAGGTGGGCTGGCAACAGCATTGTTTGGTTCCCAGGAGCCTCACTGAGTGCTGGAAATAGCTATAGCTTCAGATGGATGGCAGGTCTTTCTGGATGGAATCCTTCACAGCTTGTCTTAACTGTGATTCCAAGGGAATGCGTGGTAAATGGTGTCATGGATTTTAAAATAACTCTAGGTGAGATGATTGTACTTTCTGTTTCCCTTGACTCAACTCCCACTCACTTCTCAATCCACAGAAATCTGATTTTCACCCATTCCATTTCACCAAAACAGCTCTGGCCAAGTTCACTAGTGGCTTCCATGTTGCTTGATCCAGTGGGCATTTTGCAGTCTTCATCCTTCCTGACATCTCAGTCCTACTGACCACACCCTTCTTCGTGAAACACCTTCTTCCTTTGGATTTCCACAGTGACACCGCCCTCTCGTGATTGCACTCCTACTCCTCTGACCACTCATTTGCTCTGTCTCTAAAACCCTCATTTACTTGGGGTTCCTTAATCCTTGAATGTAGCCCCTCTTCCTTTCTTACTTTATCTACTCTCTCCAGGCCACCCTGTTCAGATGCATGATTTCAACTGCCTAATATAATGGAGACAAGTTAAAAATGCTATAGGAGTGTTCAGAGGTGTGCGTGACTAAGGCACAACCAAGGTTGCTTGACTTAGGTCATTGCTACTCAAAAGGCATAACCAAGGCTGCTTGACCTGGGTCATTGCTACCCAAATGATAAGTGTAACCTTGGGTGGATAACAAAGCCCAAGGAAAGTTTATGTAGAGGCAGAAAAGAGAATCCCAGCTGGAACTCTGGGAAAAACTATTCATTGGGTTGGAAGATGAATAAGCACTAACAAATAAAAGTAAGTGCCGTTATCATGTGTCACAATTACCATTATTCTATAAGTTAGGTGCTTGTCCATACATTTCAAGACCTGTATTCATTACCTATGCATTAACTTTTTATTAGCATGTCCTACATTCCACCCATTGCCTTTGTCCAAAATACTCATGCCTACCTTCCATTCAGCATACCACCATGCTTTGGTTCATCAATTCAATCCATCATCAGTCATTTTTATTGACTGCCTTTAGGATGTATGGTCATGTTTAAAGCACTGTAATCGAACTCTATCCTCAGAGATTCTGATGGAGTATTGCAATAATCCTACTACTTATTGTTGTCAGCTTTTCCATCAGCATCAATCAGAAAAGACACAAAGGAGCCATATGTTTACCAATTATTTTATCAAGGGAACAAGTATAGTAACATTACTTTCAAATGATCAACAATCATTACTGCATGAAACTAAAAAGGGTATGTTCTACTTATTAAAAATCCACAATATAGCCAACTCTCATGTATAAACAAGGCAGTTATCTACAATGTATCTCATGGCAACCCTGCTGTTAAGCTTATTGATCTGCTCTAATGAATTACCTGCTTTGTTGACATCTGCACTCTTCAAAGTTAACCACATGTTTCCTTGATAACCATTCTCTCTATTTCCATTTATTTGCAGACTGTCTGCAGTGACAATCCAGTATAAAGGGGGTAACACTCACTTTGGGACCAGAAGGCCCAGGTCCAAGCTTTGACTTGTAATTCATTCAATCATGCACAAAATCTCACTTTCCTCATCTCTGTATCTGTGTGAATAATCCTATACCTCTTCCTCACCTCCCCCCAAAAGGCAGGTGGTGAGAGTATTACTATTAGGAAAAGCTTTGGAAACCCAAACACAGGCATTACGCTTGCTCACTGGAAAATTTAAGACTCATCTGTGCTCAGTAGCTTTATGGAGTGGACTGCAGGAAACTGCCTCATCAAACAACAATCAATTCATTACGAGTATATTTGCAGAATATTAGACACATCTAGTTTCAGGTCTAAACTTGAAGATGCTTTCCACCAAATTAGATGCTCAGAATTGCCCTGGGAGATAAGGAGGGAAGGGCCTATTTTTCCCATCTTGCAAATGAGAAAAAGGGAGGCTCAAGGTTTAGCCAACTGACCAAGAGCACACAATAAGAACATGGCCAAACTAGGACTTAATCTTTCAAATTTTCTAATTCCTAGTTGCACACCCTTCTTTAACAAAAAGGAGTAAAGCAGTGCATAAATCCCTTCTCAGGGCAAGGCATGACAATTTAATAGCCAGAGAAAGTTAATGTACCTCCAAAAAGATTCATTTCTCCCCTACTTATACTGAAGAGTCAGGTTTATTCAAAATCCTCACAAATTGTTTTATAACAATCAGAAGAAGGCTCATTAAACTTTCTTTACACAACAAAAATAATAATACTTAGTTAGCGTTCAGATGTAACTTCATACTCTGTAGATATTGACAATAAGCAACTAAGAATGTATTATAATAGATTGTATGTATTAATGTATTATAATAGATGGCTATTATAATTATTTCACAACACGAAACACCTAGACAGGCTTCCTTTTTATTGGATAGAGATGTTTTAAAGATCAGTCTAACAACATCACTTTAAACGTGCAGTGCTCCGAGCCTTATTCTGGTGGAACGCGTTCTTAAAATCTTGCACATTTAATTTACAGTGAGCTTCCATAAATTGTTCTCCTTAGCCGTCTCACGTGATGGAGGTCAGCACACACGCTGAAGCTTAGCTGTAGACAGACACTATACCGTGCGTTCTAGTCCTTTCCAGCATTCGACACAGAAGATTCCAAACTCTGACTAAACGTGGACAATCTCTTGGACCCAGTGAACCGAAAAGCTATTGACCCCGGTTTAAATCCTCAAGTTTTCAGGGAGAGAGAGTGATTCCAAAGCAGCTACTGTAGGAGTTTATCTGCATGGGTAAGATATTACACAGCCTGACACTACCGTGATGCTTGGAAGGTGAAGGATGGGTTTGAGACAAGAGGATTTTGTATGCGCAAAGGGGTATAGACCAAAGGAGACTCACGTGCAAGCCCTTCACACTTGACTTGCCAGATCCTGGCTGGGCTGTCCTAGTTGGTTTTTATGAGTGTTGAGTTCATTAATAAATGAAATGCAAGATCCAAGCCCACCTTTTTAATTACAAAGTGCTTCTCCCTCCCGACAATCAGACTTCTACTCATTTCAGGGCTGAAAAAAAAAAAATGTCATCATCATAATTCCTAGTAGCTTGCTCTGTTTCCGCTTCAACAGATACCCTGTAAATGGGAAGTCACATAAGAGCTTTGCATCCCGTCAAGTTGCCTCCACACGAAAACAGCTGCAATGCTTATCTAATTAAACCCCAACGCCAAACTGTGAGCTTCTGCATCAATCATTAATATTGTATTTTGGGTCACTTTAAATTCTGACTGGGAGTACGTGGCTCCCCACACACTGGTCTCTGAAGGAGATTTTTCAAATAATCTTTAAGCGGCGTTGAAAAAATAAAACCAGCCACCTGCTGTTTGATGAGAGCTCCACTACCCTGTTGCACCCTGATTAGCTGTTAATACTAATTGAGAGATGAATATTGCTTATTCCAAAATGTGAAATATTTTTTTATTATTATTATGAAAAGGAAAATGCTGTTCCTCTTGCCTCGAAAATGTGGCTCCTTGCCCAAATTTTAAACAGCACCAACAGAATAGTGATTTCTGGGTCTCTCTTCTATAGTCTACAAAGCCATTATACTGAATCACTTCTTTTCTCTGGGGGGCCATCCACAAGTTAGTGAGCTGTGATCTCTACGTGAGATTTGCACATGCATACCCTACATCTGGAACATGTAAATGCTCTTCACAGAGATCTGATGGCCCAGAAATACTTACGTAAATTTCTGTCCTGCTAAGGCACACGTTGATGAACTTGGGTTCAAGCTCACAAACCAAGAGGCACAGTCTCCTACATCGCCATTCTAATAGACTAAAGCCAACAGGCCAAGCCAAATAGGACAACTTAGACAAAGAGAGACGGGCAAAAACCAAGTGAATGTCTGCTTCCTTCTAGCATTCTAGGAAAAGTACCAAGCAGCTGTGCCAAAGCATACTGTTCTTCTTTGTTAGGAAAAATACTTTGACCTACTCGAAATCAGGGGACGCAGTCACCTGGTTTAGTAAATATATATGCAAGACAGGCTTCCTCACGAGGAGCAATTGACTGCAGAAACACAACACACACCTAGCTCGGCATAAATACAGCTTAAAAAATTATAGGGCAGTAGGATGAAGTGTGGGAACCATGAGGTTCTCATTCCCAAAAGCCGAGAACGACTGGACCTTTGCCAGGGTACTGCCTGGCAGTCAACCACATCTGCTACAGAGTGATGGGGAGTCTCAGGGAATACAAATAAGGGAAAGAGTATGATTCAAGACTAGCAAAAATAGAAGGAAAAGATAGAGGTCTTAGGGTGGCTTATTGCAGAGAAGAGAAGGCTAAAAGATTTATGAACAGTTTGAAAGCCCATATGATAGACCTTCATGAAGGAAGTAATCAGAGGTATCTCCCAAGTCTGTTGAAGATTTGGGTGTAGGGGTTAGGACTATCAATTTAACTAAGCTGAAACTACATCTCCCAGAATTCATTTGCTACTGTGTGTGTGTGTGTGTGTGTGTGTGTGTGTGTGTGTGTATGTTTGAGACTCTTGGGGGAGGGAAAGAGACATTTTGCTGGAGATTAGGAAGATGGAAGTGAAGTAGCAGCCATGCTACTGTTCAGGATTTGAAGGTCAGAGCAGGGCTGGAAGGAAGCTCTGTCGCAGCCCCTGACATGGCTGTTGACCTGCCTGCTTACCTTGTTGGCCTGAAGCAACTCTAGCTCCTGCTAAACCCGCTCCTTCAACTTCTGTGGTTCTGAGGCCAGGAGAGTTTCTAGGTCACTGCTGCTCCTGGCAGACACCGCCACCACCAAAGTAGGGGCTTAGAAGGCTGTCAGAGGCCACAGATCTCAGCCACGACCCGTGGCTCCCAGCTGATCCTTCTTTCCCCACCTCCCAACTGTCTCCCTCCCAGCCCCTAATCCCACCTACCCTCCTACGAGTGGCATCACCTTGGCCACGCTCAGAAAGAAGAGTACTTTTCTCTGGCCCGTAATGGTTTAACTACAACATCTTAGATAACTTACCGTGCAGCTCTGTAGGGACTGGGGTTGGGAATCTGTCTACAGTACTTCGTGAGTCATAAACAGTCTGATCCAGAGACCTCATGTTTGCTTGCTGTAAGAATATACATAATTGTTTCAGACTAACCTATTAAGTTGTAAAGCAGGGTGAAATCTCACACGCATCTCAGTTTCACACCTAACACTGTTTACACAGATCCCCATCATGTCCACATCCTGAACCCATTCTTTGATAATGAGACAAACCAGCAGAGCAATCCCCCCTTCCCTGATTCCTCTATTTCCTAAGCAAGGCAAAACAAGAATGTGCCAGATTCTCTGCTTCTACTAGAATAAACCCTCAGAGGTGACTGGGAAATGGAAGACTCCATCAGTTATACTCTTCCTCCTCCGTGTCATTTCTACAATCCACACGAGGAAAGAATTTTTTGTCCTTCTTCCAGAAGACTCTTCTTCAGTAACATCACTCCTCACTAAGTGTTCTGCATCAAGGCAGATTCTGAATCCAGCTTCATCACCTGTCAGCTCAGGAACCTTGAGCAACTCATTTCTGAGCCCCAGTTTCCTCACATGAAAATATGAGAGAATGTTACTTGCTCTGCCCACCTTACAGGGTGGGAGCATCAAAGGAAATTGAGTCTGTGCCCGTGGTTCATATGTGTAAAGGGCTCTAGGGCCCAGCTCACTCCAGTTACTGAAAAAGATCTTGATTTAGTTAAGCAATAAATTGGGAGTCTCTACCTGATTATCAGGGTATACCCGGGGCCTGCATACCAAGGGTGAGCCTCTCAGCTGTGACAGACCCTGCCCTTTTGCATCCCCATTTCAAGAGTCCATTTATTTCCCTGCCTTGTACTCTAGTTTTTTCCCACTGTAGGATAGAGCCTAACCTTCAATCTCAACTAGTATGACTAGGGCCTAACCCTACTAGTTTTCCTTCAGTCTTTCTCTAGAGGACTGGATTCTGCTCCCAATATCCCCTACTTACTGGATGAGCTCTTTTCTATGAGATGACAAATTATCCAAAATCATAATATCACACACCCACCTTTCATTTTGCTGTCTGGCCTATCTCCTTTATGGTTGGGTGCCCTGCTGCTGAACTGGAACCCCACCATCTCTTCTGATATCAAAAGTTGATAACTGCTTCTGATTTGGAAAGTTGTACTCGACTCCCAGTTGAGCACTGCGTCTTGGAGCACCCAACTGTCCTTCATGGGCCAGCATTAGAGGTAATGTCCTTTCTCACTTTCCATCCATGCATCAATTACTCTAATGGCCTTGTTCTTTACCTGTCCCACTATCCTCACCTTTTAGTGGACAGGGTATATAATTCCTTACCCCTGGACTGGCCATGTAACTTACTTTGGCCAATGGTTGTTAGCCAGTGTAACACAGAATCCTGAAAAGCACTTGCACATTGGTGTTCGCTTGCTCTTGGACATAGCCATGACCGTGCGAACACAACCAGGCTAGCCTACTGGAGGGCGAGAGGCATATGGATCAGGGCTAAGTTGCTCCAGTGATCAGCCAAGGCTGTCCTAGAACAACTAACAGCCAATCAACCTCCAAATATACAAGCTCACCCAAAAACAGTAGCATAGGTAATAAACACTTTATTTTAAGCCATAAAGTTTGGAGCTGCTGGATAGGTAGCACTACTATGGCAATAAATCACTGATTCAGAAGTCGGTACACAGAGTGAGGTGTTGCTATAACAAAAACCTAAAGTATATGGCACTGGCTTTGTGACCAGGTGGTAGGTTTAGCCTAGAAAAATGGAAATGAAACTCTTGTAGGAACCTGGAAAAAATGGCAAGAAAACTTTATAAAAGGATGGAAAATTGGTGACTCATGCTATCATAGTGGCAAACTGTAAAATGGAAGATAGAAAATGTTCCTGATGAAACTCTGGACTTTGGCAATGAAATTTCAAGGCAGAATATTGGAAGTGTCAGTTGGCTCTAGCTAGCTGGGTATAACAGAGTATTACAAGAAAAAGATGAACTCAGAAAATAACCAGACAACTTGCAAGTTGAATTCAGAATATAGAGATGCCATTCTCTGCTAATTTGGAAACTAAAACTGTTTTTCATCTCCAGCCTTTTAAGCCAATAAAATATTCTCAAGTTAAGACATGGCCATGGGTACAGACCAAATTATGGGTGTACCCATGAGACCTTTTGTTAAGACTTCTTGGAGCATTAAGGAGATGCCTTGTAGACCCACTAAGTTCAACAAAAGGGCTTCCAAGATTCTTAAGGACATCATCCCACAGCAATATAAAGAGCAGAAAACATCAGGGATTAAATAAAGACAGGGAAGCATGTTTCTAAAGATTGTGGGCTTTGGTTTTTGACACATGGAGTACCTGAACTAAAAGGAACCAAAAGTGTTTAAAATGAAAAATAAAAAAAATTAAAAAGCCTTCTGCATACCCAACTTTCTACAAGAAGCAGGCTGAGAACATTGTTCAAAGGGTACCTCTTCCAGGCACTTCCCTGGTGGTCCAGTGGCTAAGACTCCATGCTCCCAATGCAGGGGGCCCGGGTTCAATCCCTGGTCAGGGAACTAGATCCCACATGCTGCAACTAAGAGTTCGCATGCCACAACTAAAGATCCCACATGCTGCAACTAAGACCCCACACAGCCAAATAAATAAATAAATTTTTTTTTTTTAAAAAAAGGGTACATCGGGCTTCCCTGGTGGCGCAGTGGTTGAGAGTCCGCCTGCCGATGCAGGGGACACGGGTTCGTGCCCTGATCTGGGAAGATCCCACATGCCGCGGAGCGGCTGGGCCCGTGAGCCATGGCCGCTGAGCCTTTGCATCCGGAGCCTGTGCTCCACAACGGAAGAGGCCACAGCAGTGAGAGGCCCGCGTACCGCAAAAAAAAAAAAAAAAAAAAAAAAAGGGTACATCTTCCACTCCCTCTCCAGCAGTGATCAAGGAGTAAAACTAAGGACATCTCAGAGGCCAGAGATAAGCGGAGTAGAGAACAATGCATTGGGGAACCACCCAGAGAAAGCAGAATCTAGGTCTAATCAAGGAACACTCCCCATTCCCGAGGCACATCTGGCCTTGCGACTTGCTTTGGCCAATGGGTATTAGCAGGTATATTGCAAGTGAAGTCCTGAAAAGCACTCACGCTTTGGTGCTTGCTCACCCTTGCCCTCTGCCATCCTCATGAGAAGAGGCCTGGGCCAGTCTGACGGCAGGTAAGAGATGTAGGAGCAGACTGGAGCCAGCCCAGTCATCCCAGCTGAACTCACTCCAGATCAGCTGACAGCTGAGCAACCATTGCAGACGCACGAGCAGCAAATTCTAACTATTAAGCCTGGAGTTAAGCCTGGAGTCTGGGAGCGGTTTGTTGTGCAACACAGTTCCGGAACAACCGGTACACCATTCCTCCGGGTCCCACTTGCCTTCCTCGCAGCCAGAGTCTCAATGTGCCTCTTACCTCTTACGCTCTCTTTATCATTTATTTTCATCAGGACCCTCACTTCTATCCTTAGTAATTTTGTTATAGATTTATGCATGCTTGATACAGAGTCCCACCCGTGCTACCTTCCTATCAATAGAGATGTTTTCTGTAATCAAGGTACACCCCTCCCCATAGACTCTGTCTCGGCCACCACGTTCCAACCATGTGTCCATTCTTAGGTAACTGAAGACCTTGAGCATGTTGGTCAGACAATCTGTGTCTCATTTTCCTCATCTTTACAATGAGAATGTTGGAGGATACTTAGACACAATCTACACTTATTTAGGAGTCCCTTCGTATCATGTTAAATGTGTTTTTATGTCATTCATTGTCCTAAAACAGGATGTGGTGGATGTTGTTATTTCTATCTTACAGATGAGCAACTATGGGGTACAAAACTTTCCCAAAACTCC
Source organism: Delphinapterus leucas (assembly GCF_059928025.1). Lineage (NCBI taxonomy): Eukaryota > Metazoa > Chordata > Mammalia > Artiodactyla > Monodontidae > Delphinapterus > Delphinapterus leucas. The sequence goes on from NC_143146.1 coordinate 10,416,112, forward strand.
CAAAGTCATCTCGCAAGTGAGCAGCCGAATTAAAGTTGTCTTCGCCTTGCCAAAAGAAAAGAAAGAAAAAACCAGAAGTAGAACCAATAACAACAATGCCTCCCTCCACAAAAATAGAAAGAACTGCTAAGTGCTTCCATAGGAAGAAGCCCAAGCTTAATTTATTCTTCTCAGAATTAAGAATGATTTGTAATATTTGGCAGTAAGGACTATAATATGTTTGACGTTTCATAGACTTGGGAGATGTAATTAGGAACAGCCTTGCTTGGAAGTGACTGTTTTCCGTGAAACAGGAATTTTGCCTCTGGGCACTTTTTCTCCACTACTCATAACTAAACTCTGAAGTTGGCAAACAATTCCTTTACAAGTACTGCTCTTTTCCTTGCTGGTTAATTCAACACAAGCATTTATCGATTAATGTCCACGTGCCAGGCACTGTGCACTCACTTTGCCAGGCATGCAGTTTAGAGCCAGACAGTCTGGTATCTGAGCTTTGAAGGCCAAGAATCAAACACTTATGTCTGGCATTTTCTAATTAAGTAAACCATTTCTATGTAATGCGTGCCGGGTCTCAAAATACAATGCAACTGGTGACAAGCTGAGTGGTCTCACAGAGAAGTTGGCATGAGAGTCTCCTGAGACCAGATTAGTAGTAGAGGCAATGATTCCCAAGTCTAATTTTTTCCCTCCTGTGAGGCTGGGTGCCGAGCACGATGCCTGGCCTACAGCTGGCTGTTTCTCCCACTTGCTATGCCTTGGAGTCTCCTAGGGAACTCTTTAAAAACAGAGGTGCCCAACAACCCTCTCCTCCCAGGAGATGCTCATCCAGTGGATGGGGGCTGGGAGGAACTGGTCTGTAGTCTTTCAAGCCCTGCAGGTGATTCTTTACACAGGGATGAGAACCACTCAGTGTGAGCTCTATACATACTTTCAATGTATGGAAAAAGGATGAGTAAATATTATTAAAGTAAATGTGTACCATACTTTTTAAAGCCATTTGGTACACTGCTGAGCACAAATCCTAAAGGCAAGAGAGGAATAGGAGAAAGTGTAGGATCAGTATTATATGTAGCATTATATGTAGGGACAACAACATATATTATAATAGGGCAAAAATCTTACTAGAAGAGGGAAGTAACATGGAGTTTCTTAGGTTGAAAATGAGGACCCTTTTAACAGCAAAACATTTCTTAGGTAAGATAGTATTTATATTTTTATAACATTTTTATTGAAGAAGTACATTTTTTTAAAAAAACTCTATAAATTTGTCAATGTTTTCAAAAGATTGAATTTTATTAATTTTAAGTGTCTACTTTCATTTGAAAAATACTCATCCATACATACCCAAGACATTTTTTATTCAGCTTACAGACAATGTTTAGTGGGTATGTGGACTCAGTAAGTAAATCACTGACCCAGTGGAATTCATGGTCCACAAATCAGGAACCTCAGACACAGACCACCTAACCAGCAATGAGACTAGAAGGAAATGTTTACTTAAACTGAAGAAGAGGCAGAATTAGACTATTTACTGGTAAGGAGCATTTTAGATTTCTACATAGTGAAAAAAAAATCACCAGGACCAAATACAAAAGTTTGGCGTTTTTTGATGAGATAAGTTACCATTTCATAGAATAAGTCATTTTAGTATACCAGAGCAAAAGAAATAAATTAGACTAGGTCCTGAGCAATAAAAAATGACACAGAGAATATCTGAGATAAATCTGTAATATTTTCTCAGAATAGGATCAAATTTAACATGATAATATCTGGAGGGACATGACCATCGGGAGAAAAACCAATTGATTATTCAATTTTGTGAAAAGGCACTAATATAAAATAATAGCATTGGTTAAGGAAGTAATGTCAAGCACATAGTTGAGAAAAGTAAACAACAATAACAAAAATCCCATAAGAAGTCAAAAGATTATATTTTAAAAACTTATCAAAAGTCCAGAAGAAAAATGTATACTCGATCAAAAAGTGGTTCTTAAATAGAAAGCATTTGTGATTGAAAGGCAAAATAGAAGAGGCTGTCATAGAAAAAAGAAAAAATCATCTTATTATTGAATGGATAAGCCTCTGATGCATGAAGTTCACAGAAATCACAAAGTGACAACAGAACTGTTGCTCTGCCTTTTCATGTCTTCGTGCCTTGTCACGTGGTCCTGAGCTGTTCTCAGGAAATTATAAAGCTAAAGAAGTGAACAAAGTGGTAAGGTTAGGATTCAACAACATCCAAGGCTCACAATTCCACCTTTTTTTCCCACATACACTTCACCGTATTATTGGCCTGGTCTGGGAACAGAGCATGATTATAATCGGGGTGGGACATGACTTTACATAGGAAAGTCAGGAAAGGCTTTTTCCAGAGGTGATATTTGAGATCAGATCCTTATTATGTTCACTTTGTTTTAATATGAAGTGTATTTTTCTAGTTGTTTGAAAATTGGTGATTGAGAAGTAGTAAGACAAGATTTGCATTTCAGTAATATTCGGTGAACGAAAAAAGTTGATTAAACAGAGCTCTCATTCCCCATCTGTACCACTCAAACAAGCACAGGTTACAAGTGGGTTAAAAAGTTGCATCTCTCAGGATCTCACATCAGCTCTCAGAGCAGGTGTATAGGGACATCTCTGAGCCAAAGCATTCAGTGGCAAACCAGGTTTCTCATACAACTAAGAAGCCGGTCCACTCTGTGGGTGCTGCCGTAGTTCTGCCTTTCACCTTCTCTGAGCCAATGCACACCCACAATCAGACAGCTGGGAACTTCTGTATGGCAAACTGACAAAGGATAATCAACTTAGTGGCTTGTACAAGTAGAGTGGTAATGCTGGAAGTCAAGTTTGGCAGTACTTAAACTACAAACCACTTTTCACTTGCCTCAATTCCTGCTGATTGCTCATCGGAATGACTCCCAAAACTCTTGGGAAAGCAACAAGGAAGGTTGCAAAAAAATTTTGTATTGTTAAGGCACTCTGTAATGAACCAGTTCCTTGCCACAGCAACAGAGTTCTGCAATCCAGGAAAAAGCTTTTAATAAATGTTTTGGTAAATAATCTTCACAATGATCATTGTGTTATTGGCTAAAATGGTGTTGAATAACAAGGCCTCCCCACTAGCTAAAAGGCTTCAAAAGATAAAAAGGCACTAATTCAAAGGAAGCTGTTGTTTTTAATTCCAACGTGTTTCTGAGAAATACACTTAAACATTTGCAGCAACAATGGAAAATCTTTAAGCAGACAAGTGAAAATTTTCTTCTCATTGTGCATTGAGTAGTCAAATTGCACCCAGTATCATAAAATGAAAGCAGTTTGTTGCTAGGCAATTCCATGAATAATCCCAAATCGGGTTTTAACCAGACTGATGAAAGTGCGCCCCCTTAATTTGTTTTTTTCAGTAGAACACAGTTTTTGCTTGAGCAACAAAATATATGAACTGATCATATGGGAATAGAATTTTGTGTAGCAATAAATAAATCTTACCCCAACACTGACTAATATTTAATGATCTGCATAATTATTGCTGTAATGCATGGAAATCAGATGTAAATGAGATAAAGCCTAGGCAATGATTGCACTTGGCATTATGTTAACACTGCAGGTAAAAAGGAGCTCTGGGATCAGCCTGGGAGAAGAAAGAATAGAAAGAAGCTCTGAACTGCTCCAGAAAGACCTACTAGATTCATGGACCAAATCATGGGTCTCCCTGATTTGAGAAGTGGCATCACTATTGGCCTTTGTTTCCAAGGAGAACACTGAAGGAGGCATCGTTCCATTGGTTTGTAGGTTTTAATATATTTGTTAAAGGTTAATCAGGTAATTTGGTAGTTACATCTGATAATGAGAAACTTACACCTTTCATGTTATTTAAAAACAAAGTAGGGACTTCCCTGGTGGTGTAGTGGTTAAGAATCCGCCTGCCAATGCAGGGGACATGGGTTCAATCCCTGGTCCAAGAAGATCCCACATGCCGCGGAGCAGCTAAGAACGCGCACCACAACTACTGAGCCCATGTGCCACAGCTACTGAAGCCCATGCTCTGGGGCCGTGTGCCGCAACTACTGACCCCACGTGCTGCAACTACGGAAGCCCGCATGCCTAGAGTCCATGCTCTGCAACAAAAGAAGCCACCGCAATGAGAAGTCCACGCACCACAACAGAGTACCCCTGCTCGCCACAACTAGAGAAAGCCCGTGCACAGCAACGAAGACCCAACACAGCCAAGAATAAATAAACTTATTAAAAAAATAAATAAAAACAAAGTAAACAGATATATAATCATACTGAATTCAAAGGGAATAAAGGTGACTCTAACTGAAGTATTATCAGTATATGAGTATTTATGGTCTTAGTTTTCTTCACTATCTATCTGCAAAGTTTATGCATTTATTTGAGGATGCAAATATGAAGAGTCACGTAAACAAGTATGGAGATAAATGTTAAGGGCAGCCTTCAATCTTTAAACCAAGTATAAAGCTCTTTCAAATTTACAGTGTAATATAGTTCCTTCTACTTATATGTTTATTAAATACCTTCAATAAGCAGTTGATGGGTCAGAAATCTGCTTTTGTTGAGATTTTTCTTGCTGATGATATAAATGAAACAGTGTGGACCATTTTGCCATTCTCCTAAAAACACAATGAAGCTTGCAGCCAGACTCTCACAGCGGCTTTTAGTTGGATTTGGGTTTTAACTCCTAATGTCTATCAGCAATAAAGGAAAACTAGAGCAGAACATTTCCGAGGATATTAGGGGATTTAATGAACAAGAATAGCATTTAAAGGAAGAGGGGGAAAGAGGAGCGAAGATGACCTTTCCTATGCTTTTCCCTGTGAGAAGTACCCTTGTAATTATGCATGTATCTTAATTAAAATCGCATATTCATGTTTTACATTTTCAGTTGGCCTTGTATAATTAAAACTGCATCACATCTGATGTATCTATAATTATAGCCAAATGGTTATGTTAATGTTCATCTATTCCATGCTAAAAACCAACAAAAACCCACTAAGAACATTTCTTTAAATTGTTTCTACCAGAAATTCAATCTCCAGATATAAAAGCTCAATGACCATGTGTCTCGAAAATAAAATATCTTTGAGATCAAGTCACAGCTTTAAGTGTGAGATCCAAAAGTCCTGGTGCTTGCAAAAGTATAACCCAAACTGCTTTTAAGAGATAATCTATAGAGGAAAAAAATAAAATGAATCATAGAAGGTCTAATTAAGGTCTTATAGGAGATTTCTCACTAACTTAAAGGAATTAACAGGAGACAATCATATCTCCTCAGGCTATAATCTTTGAGCTTTAAATCCCCAAATCTTTCCATCAAAAAAAATTCTTGTATTACAAGATCAGTGCTGAATGTAAAAACCATGACCAAATTGAATGCCTATTATTAAATCTTTACTGAGAAATCCTTTCTTAACTTTTTCAATAAAAGAATCACAAAAATGAAAGCACTTCAAAATATAAAGGTTTTGTGTTGGAAATAGTAACACTTTACTTTGGACCTTAGGCTGTTTGGGGGGATTTTCAGGTGGGAGATCACCTGGGCAAACATTCAGCACTTAGATATTCTTGTGGATTGAACTGTGTCCCCCCAGAATGATATAGAATGTAGGAATTCTAACCTCTGGAATCTCAGAATGTGGACTTATTTGGAAATAGGATCATTAAAGTGTAATCAGTTAAATTAAGATAACGTCGTACTGGAGTAATGTGGGCTCTTAATCCAATATGACTGGTGTCTTTTTAAGAAGAAGGAAATTTGGACAAAGAGAAGGAGGAGAGAAGGAGGAGAGAAGGAGGGAGAAGGCCATGTGAAGCCGGAGGAGAGCTTTCAATGAGGAATCTGTAAGCCGAGGAATGTCAGGGATTGCCAGCCACCACCAGAGCTAGGAGAGAAGCACAGGACAGATTCTCCCTCAGAGCCGCCACTAGAAACCAAGCCTGTCGGCACCTTGATTTCAGACATCTGGCCTCCAGGACTGTGAGAGAATAGATTTCTGTTGTTTTAAGCCACCCAGTTTGTGGTACTTTGTTAGGACAGCCCTAGGAAACTAATACAGATGTCTACACAACTTGGAAGCTTGTCTTACCAGAATTTCAACTTGTATCCACATCCTACAAGCTGCATTAACCAACATTTTGCTTTCTTATAAATTCAAGAAAGAGTCTTGGGTTCTGGAAACCTTAGAAGCCACCTTTCTTTCCTTAGTTCTCCAGGAAACAGGCAAGAGGAAAATGTTCTCCCTGCACAGTTTATCCTCCAGTATTAAAATCACTCGCGGTACCTGCCTGAAAGGTCTCTAGGTTTGAACCCCAGGAGCCGAGACCTGGCGTTTCAGGCAGCATAGCTGGTGTCACTCTCCCTCACACCGGAGGCCATAAGGTACAGCCACCCGACAGAGTAATGAACCTAAGTGTCTGGCTGCCTTTCAGGCTCACACGTCAAGTCTGAGGGAAACTCTCTTGCGAACTAGTAAAGAGAACAAAGAAAAGAAAATCTTTAAAATGAGTACCTGTTCACAGACACTGATGCAGAAACATTTTAGACTAAGAAAGTGATTTGGAAACACAAACCCAAAAGAACCACACACCTTGAACTTACTACACACAGATTAACATGCCGATCGCTCAGCTGGGCATCAGCACCTCTTACATTCCAATAAATGTTCATAGATGTTTTTCTGTGGATACACAGAGGGGCTGAATGCACAAATCCACATTCCAACACAATCCTAAATAGGATGCACAAAAACAGAGGCCTTGGGGAGAAGGTAGTAGGAATCAAAGATTAAATTCTATAGCGTTTTTTATTTTACAGAGCATTTTTACATATATTTCCTGGTTTACTTCTCATAACAGCTCTGTTAATTCCACTATTTTAGAGATGTAGGTAGTCAAAAAAATTAAATGACTTGCCCGTGGCACACAAAAAGTGTAACTCACATCAGGTCTTCCAACCCACATCTCCTGATACAAATTCCCAAGAGAGAGATTCTCATTGCCCAAGTTGATAAAGTGTCCAATCTGATTCAGTTGCCTGTAGCAGACTCTCTAGGCACAGGCTTACCTGATCTTCTTAAAATTGTTACGTGGTCCTGTTACTGTGACATCACTTTTTTTTTTTTTTTTTTTTTACTTACTACGTCACTGGTTTATTATAAAAAGATGTAACTCAAGAACAGCCAGATGGAAGAGATGCTTAGGGCAAGGGATGTGGGAAAGGGAGCAGAGCTTCCATGCCCTCTCCAGGCGTGCCAGCCTCCCCAAATTTCCACATTTTCACTACTCTGTAACAAGTTCTGTAACACTACTTCTGATACTGTCCTTTGCAGGGAAATTTTTTCATCATCACCATCATCAACAAACAGCGTCTTTCCTTGCTCAAATGAGAAACCTTTATATTAAACTGTTTTCTTCTCAAAGTAAAATTCTAGGGATTATCTCACAGAACTGTTTCTGAAGAGAGGAACCGGGATTATGGATGGCCCTAGCCCTACCGTGATTCCAGATGTCACCTGGGGTATCAGAAACATAAGAGATCTACATGATTGTATTTGACTGTCCTATAGACCATCCTATAAACCAAGAGACTCAAACTTGATTGTTCACATACCCCATAAAATTATTCGGAAAAATAATGTACCCCTTTGCACACTTTCAAATTGACGTTTATACTTCTTTCTTCATAAGCTTAAATAGTTGTAAAGAGTGTGACTTCTAGCAGATTGTAAATGCTAAAATTTAAAAATTAAAGCTATAGCATCCTTTTAAATATACGCAATGAAATCTAAGTTGCATAATGGTTTGAAAGCCACCTGTCAGGAAGCAGTTGCTTCTTCTTGTTGCTTCTGACCCTGGTGACAAAGGTACCCTACAGAAGGCAGGGCCCTTCATCACAGAAGTGAACAAACAAACCTGGCCCAAGAGTCAGAGAAGCTAAAAGAGGATCTGGGGGGAGGTGGAATACCTGCAGACCCAGGTGCTGCCTCACACCAACAAGATGAATTAGTAGATCAGGAACAATGTGCATGAAATACAAAATAGCGGTCGCTTCCCATCCTAACTAGAAACATACAGGAAAGAGAATCCTGAGAGACATAGTTCAGCCTAGGCAAGTAGACACATTCCAAAGTCATCACACCATAGCCCTTGCCGGGCACCAGGAGCCAGCCCAGACATGAAGCACATGCTGCCCGCTGTACCTAGAATAATGAAATCTTTTGTCTCTGACCCGGGAATCTTTTGTCTCCTACCAGCATCCATGAATGAAACTGTGGCAGGCTAACTTGTTAGCTTGCAGGGAAAGTAATATCTCAGACTCTTCACAGCTCTTGACACTATTATTATCAATTTAACAGAATATAAATGAGCTTTCTAAACTTTCAGAAATGTTTATATTTCCTTTCTTTTATTCATATTTCCATTACTTTTCCTTTAGATGTGAACCCTAATGTAAAAAAGTTTAATGCTTGGAAGTCTTTTATTGATCACATCATCACACTTTATTCAACAGAAGTATGTCATAGAAATTATGTTTTTAAAATTTGTTTCATTTCCTATGATTATTATGTCCTAAGTTTTAAAAATTCTTCCATATAATGTAATCATTAAAATTACTATTAGTAAACAGATCAAAAATGTAAATGTATTTCAAATTTGAATAAATAATAATCATTAAAAGAAAACTTTTATTGTAAATTAATCATCTATTAATGCAATACTGCTAAAATCAATCCATTCAGAAGCTACCATATATATTTCTGTGTTAATAAGAAGTTGAAAATATTAAACATTTTATAGCATGAAGTAAGTTAAGACTGACTATACCTAGAATAAATATTTTATAATATGATATGATAAAATAATTTTTAATCATCTAATTGAGAAACACATCCTAAATCTAAAAGAAATAGCATAAAAGTTTTACCCAAGGGTTTTATATAATGTATTCTAAAATTTTCGGTAGTTCTAGAAGCATTCCACTTACATTTAAAAGGTTCTGGAGAACTAACCTACTGTCAGGCTGTTCAAAGTTCTCTTCTTTCCAGCTAATAAAACAGACTAAGGATGAGTCCTAAGAATAGCTAAAGAGTTGCTTCCAGTAAAATACATGAAAAAGGTCATTTTTAGCATTCATTATGTCTTAAAGTGCACTTTGCTTTTGCTCTCACAGAATCTTACATTCTTTGGCAGAAGGAAAGGAATGTAGGAAATGAAGTCATTAAACAAAAATTGTCATAAGTCTCACTATTCCTATATCTGAACCAGAACATCCCACCCTGGCCTAAAACACCAAATTTTACCCTCAATAGCCTACTGATCGAGAAATACAGGAATCCTTACAGGTTTATTGACGTTCATTAATATTTAAAGAGGGCCTCCCTCTCTTTGTTGGAAGCCCAAGAGGTTTGCACATTTTCAATCCTTGGATAAAATTTGGGAAGGGTTAGGGGCCTGATTCTGGCTTATCAACTGGAAGAAGGACTACCGTAAACTCAGCAAGTTCTCCAGGAATGAGTTAGAGAAGAAAGGACCTATGGAATTTAAGGATCTAAACACTGATTCCCTGAAAATTTTCCATGGCCATATACCCCTTGAAAAACATATTCCAGTTGAAACCACTTCTATAAACGCCTTGAGCTTCTACCAAGAAGCTCCACCATTGGGCGATAAATCACAGGACAATGAGAATAGTGGGATAGAATAGAAGAATAAAGCTAGCAAGAATGCAGCCATCTGAAGGGGTTAGGGGGTGGCTTTCATTTGGCCAAGGGCAGCGTGAGCTGTGAGGTCCAAGGCTCCCAGGAGGTGGAAGATGGGTATACCGGCTTGGTAAAGGGTCAAGGTGGGGTCCCAATGGAGCCCACTGCACACCCACGCCCTGGGCTAAGGGCTGAGGATGCAAACGTAAGACCCAGCCCGTGCCTTCCAGATGCACTCAAACACAGGATATATACATGTAGATAAATAATTCCTCTTTGATCTTTTTTTTTGTAAAATAGTGCCCTTTCTGTCCTGTTCTTTGAGAACACGAGTGTATCTTTTATTTCATTCAATAAACATTTGTCTGCCCACGAACAGCCAGGCACTCTGCTCAGAGCTAGGAAAAAGATTAGAAGGGAAAGCAGGTGTAAGAAGGAATCAGGGCAGCATCCCTGTCTCAAGGAATCTTTACCATCCCCCTACCTGGCACAGTGTTCATGCCTAACCAACATTTATCAACCCTTGTTTACATGCTTACTCATTTTTTCCTACATATTTTTTATTGTGGTAAAATACATATAGCATAAAACTTACCACTTTAGCCATTTTTAGGTGTATGATTCTTGCTTACTCCTTCGAAAAGCAGTGCTCTCTTCTACCAAGAGCTGGACACTTACCATGCTAATAACTGGAGTCAGATGACCCTGCCTTTTGAGCTTTGGGGGAAAAAATCCCTTAGGCTCTGGAATTCTTACTGCAAAATGAGTTTTCTGCCATGCTACCAGTTATGATTTTTTGGTACAAGTATCTCAGGCATTCAGCGTGTCCATGTGCAGAGGGGAAAAATTAAATTGCCCTTCACTGGGCTAACAACATCGGCACTGCATTCTGATCCTCTAATCTCCACATGCGCTATCATCACAACGGATGGGGTTTCTGTTTGCTGAAAGAATATAAATAATTAAAATCCTTCAGGGAGAAGATTTTTGTTTACAGGGCTACGTTGTCATTCTTGTACCTGGCGGGAGTGTGGCAAAATTACATGAGTTTATTAAAAAACAAAAATTGATGGTTCCAGCTCCGTTCCTCTGTCCCATGGAATGAGATCAAACAGCGGCTGCACAGAAGCCAGAGCTGTCAGTATTTAAAGTGCTGTCATTGGAATGAGTAGGGAAGCTAAATTTGGCGGAATGAGTTCTCAGATGCACAAGCTCCCCATTGTGCCCAGCACTTCCTGGACATCACCACCTCTTGGAGTTCAGATGTTCACGCCAGGAAATGTTGCCAAGCCCAACGTTAGCCCTTGTTGGATGTTCTGTTTCATCATTCCCTATTTATGATCCCCCCACATTTCTTAAGGTAGAAGCTTATACTGCAGAAACAGTCTAAAGCACACCCCCTGCATACAGACTGATCTCCAGATTACCAGTGCAATTGCTGCCTTTGTACACTTATGGACTGATGTGATAACTGAAAATAACTTCCATTAGCACTATAAAAACTCCAGCTGACACCAAATGAAGTTCATTTGATACCAGCAGAGAAAAATATTGGCTACTGAGATATTCTTTGTTCATGGTTATTTACAGTTAGCTCCAAACCATGTGCAATTCAGCCAGCCAGAAGGCGCCAAATGATTTTCCTCACTCGAGGACCTTGTGTGGAAGAACTTCCACAAAAGACTGGCTCACCTTTATTTATTGAAACATAGGGACCATTCTTGTCGCACCTGGTCCACTACAATACATGGAAATGTCTAGCAATTAAATTCTTTGGAGTAAAAAAGATGTAAACAGGTGTTTGAGAGATGTGTAGTACCTGGACTCTGACATTTTCCCTCCCCATCACCATCCTGTTTTGTAAATTTTGGAAATAATCAACTAAATGATCAGAGCATTCCCCCAAAACTCTGATTTGGGGCATTTTTAACATGTAAATATTTCAAATGAACATGTATCACCACTAAGAATTAAGGGTGAACATTTTGTTATGTTCCCTTCAGAACTTATACATTTTTAAGAATCATCACAGATATCATTGAGGTCCCTCCTTTTGTACCCTCCCTCTCCAGGGGAAGCCATTGTCTTAAAGTTGTCTGTTCATGTTGTTATACTTTTAACATATATGCATGTATCATAAACAATTTTACAAGTCTTCAAATAATATATGTACCTGTCTACAAATTGTCTTCTTCATTCAACATTATGGATTTTTAGATTCTTTGTTGTAAATATACATGCAGTTTACCATTTTAAGTGTACAATTCAGTGACATTAGCCACGTTCACAATGTTGTGTGACCATCACCAATATCTGTTTCCAGAACTCTTTTGTCATCCCAAAGAGAAATTCTGTACCAACTAAATAATAATTCCCCATTTCTCCCTCCCCCCAGACCCTGGCCACCACCATTCTACTTTCTATCTCCATGAATTTACCTGCTCTAGGTAGTTTATATAAGTGGAATCATATGATATTTGTCCTTTAGTTCTGGCTTATTTCACTTAGCATCTCAACAGTATGTTTTTGAGGTCAACACATATTAATTCATACTGATCAAGGTCATTTATCTTAAATATTGTATAGTATTCCACTATATTAGAGACAATAACTTATCCATAACTCTATAGATGGACATTTAAGTTTCAAATTTTTTTGCTGTGACAAAAGCAAAGTTGCAGTGAACAGGAATGATTCACTGGAAGTGGAAACACAGGTGGGTGCAACTTCAGCATTACCAGAGAGCTGCCAGGTTGTCCTGTATTGTCATTGAACTGACTTACAATCCTACCTCAGCGGATCCGAGGTCCCGCTTCCCCAAGTCCTTCCTTGCGCTGACAGATTTTCATTTAATTTTTGACAGCATTATGGATGTGAAATGGTATATCATTTTTTAAATTGTCATTTTCCTAATTAGTAGTGAAGCTGAGCATCTTTTCATGTTTATTAACCATTTCATATGTTTCCTTTCATTTGAAATATCTGCTCATAACCTGTGTGCTCTTTTAGATTATTTTTTACTTTTTTATTGATTTCTGGAGGAGATAGATACATACACTCAAACATAGAGATACCTAGATTATATAGACAGATATTCTGCATAATAATCATTTGACTGCTGTATAAACTTCAGATAACTTTGCTAAACATCCCTGTTATTTCTTTGTTTTCTAGTTCATTAATTTCTGATTCTATCATTATTACATTTTCCCTTCTACTTTGGTTTACTCTGTTTCTCTTTGTCCATTTTCTTGATTTGGACACACTTTTTCCAGTTTTTCTTGTTTTCTAATTTGTGCATTTAAGGCTACAAATTTCTCCCTAGGTAAATTGCTTCAGCTCACCCACAAGCATTGATAGGTCGTATTTTAAAATACTTTGTAATGTCCCTGTTGCTGAGTCCTTCCTTTTTATTTCCTTCAGTAGAGGCCTGGAGGCAGTAGAGTTTCTCTTCCTTTGTAGATTTGAGTATGTCTCAATTTGCCTTAACTCTCAGATGGTCAGGATGATTCATGTTCTCCCCCCGACCTCTTGAAGACAGTCTTCAGGCACCTCTTGTTGCTGCGGGGAAGTAGCTGTCAATCCATGTGCCACGTCTCTCTAAGTCATCAGTCTTCCCTCTCAGGTAGAGCATATGATGTTCTTTTTGTCTTTGATTCTTTACATGTTAATTTTGATGAATCTGGGCTGATTTATTTCATTACTCTTTTAGGACTTGGGTATTCCTTAAATCTGAGAACTCAATGTGGAATATTCTCCACCATCATGTCTCTCCTCCAATCCTTCCATTTTAGGGTAGTGAGTGATCTCTTCGTTATTTAGTAATGTATTGTTTAGCCTCCATGTGTTTCTGTTTTTTACATTTTTTTCCCCTGTAATTGATTTGATTACTATGTGTCTTGGGTCAAAAGAAATGAATGATGCCAGAAGTTAACTGCAATGAGTTTATTTGTATCTATACAAACACCCCACAGATTTATAAATAGAGTCCCAGGCAGGATAAACCCAAGGAGAAACATGCCAAGACACATAGTAATCAAATTGACAAAAATTAAAGACAAAAAAAAATTATTAGAAGCAACAAGGGAAAAACGACAAATAACATACAAGGGAACTCCCATAAGGTTAACAGCTGATTTCTCAGCAGAAACTCTAAAAGCCAGAAGGGAGTGGCACAATATATTTAAAGTGATGAAAGGGAAGAACCTACAACCAAGATTACTCTACCCGGTAAGGATCTCATTTAGATTCAACGGAGAAATCAAAAGCTTTACAGACAAGCAAAAGCTAAGAGAATTCAGCACTACTAAACCAGCTCTACAACAAATGCTAAAGGAACTTCTCTAAGTGGGAAACACAAGAGAAGAAAAGGACCTACAAAAACAAACCCAAAACAATTAAGAAAATGGTAATAGGAACATACATATCGATAAAAAAGAGGGAGAGGACTCAAATCAATAAAATTAGAAATGAAAAAGGAGAAGTTACAATGGACGCCACAGAGATACAAAGCATCATAAGACTACTACAAGCAACTCTATGCAAATAAAATGGACAACCTGGAAGAAATGGACAAATTCTTAGAAAGGTATAACCTTCCATGACTGAACCAGGAAGAAATAGTAAATATGAACAGACCAATCACAAGTAATGAATTGAACTGTGATTAAAAAAATCTTCCAACAAACAAAAGTTCAGGACCAGATGGCTTTACAGGTGAATTTTATCAAACATTTAGAGAAGAGCTAACACCCATCCTTCTCAAACTCTTCCAAAAAATCGCAGAGGAAGGAACACTCCCAAACTCATTCTACAAGGCCACCATCACCCTGATACCAAAACCAGACAAAGATACTACAAAAATAGAAAATTACAGATCAATATCACTGATCAGTATAGATGCAAAAATCCTCAACAAAATACTAGCAAACAGAATCCAACAACACATTAAAAGGATCATACACCATGATCAAGTGGGATTTATCCCAGGGATGCAAGGATTCTTCAATATACGTAAATCAATCAATCTGATACACCATATTAACAAATCGAAGGAGAAAAACCATATGATCATCTCAATAGATGCAGAAAAAGCTTTTGACAAAATTCAACACCCATTTATGATAAAAACTCTCCAGAAAGTGGGTATAGAGGGAACCTACCTCAACATAATAAAGGCCATATACGACAAAACCACAGCAAACATCATTCTCAATGGTGAAAAACTGAAAGCATTTCCTCTAAGATCAGGAACAAGCCAAGGATGTCCAATTTTGCCACTATTATTCAACACAGTTTTGGAAGTCCAAGCTATGGCAAGCAGAGAAGAAAAAGAAATAAAAGGAATACAAATTGGAAGAGAAGAAGTAGAACTGTCACTGTTTGCAGATGACATGATACTATACATAGAGAATCCTAAAGATGCCACCAGAAAACTACTAGAGCCAATCAATGAATTTGGTAAAGTTGCAGGATACAAAATTAATGCACAGAAATCTCTTGCATTCCTATACACTAACAATGAAAGATCAGAAAGAGAAATTAAGGAAACAATCACATTCATCATTGCAACAAAAAGAATAATATACCTAGGAATAAACCTACCTAAGGAGGTAAAAGACCTGTTCTCAGAAAACTATAAGACACTGATGAAAGAAATCAAAGATGTCACAAACAGATGGAGAGATATACCATGTTCTTGGATAGGAAGAATCAATACTGTGAAAATGACTATACTACCCAAAGCAATCTACAGATTCAATGCAATCCCTATCAAATTACCAATGGCATTTTTTACAGAACTAGAACAAAAAGTCTTAAAATTTGTGTGGAGACACAAAAGACCCCGAATAGCCAAAGCAATCTTGAGAAAGAAAAATGGAGCTGGAGGATTCAGAATTCCCAGACTTCAGACTATACTACAAAGCTACAGTAATCAAGACAATATGGTACTGCCACAAGAACAGAAATATAGATCAATGGAACAGGATAGAAAGTCCAGAGATAAACCCACACAACTGTGGTCAATTAATCTATGACAAAGGAGGCAAGGATATACAATGGAGAAAAGACAGTCTCTTCAATAAATGGTGCTGGGAAAACTGGACAGATACATGTAAAAGAATGAAGTTAGAACACTTCCTAACACCATACACAAAAATAAACTCCAAATGGATTAAAGACCTAAATGTAAGACCAGACACTATAAAAGTCTTAGAGGAAAATATAGGCAGAACACTCTTTGACATAAATCACAGCAAGATCCTTTTTGACCCACCTCCTAGAATAATGGAAATAAAAACAAAAATAAACAAATGGGACCTAATGAAACTTAAAAGCTTTTGCACAGCAAAGGAAACTATAAACAAGACAAAAGACAAACCTCATGGGAGAAAATATTTGCAAACGAATCAACGGACAAAGGATTAATCTCCAAAATATATAAACAGCTCATACAGCTCAATATTAAAAAAACAAACAACCTAATCAAAAAATGGGCAGAAGACATAAACAGACATTTCTCCAAAGAAGACATACAGATGGCCAAGAGGCACATGGAAAGCTGCTCAACATCACTAATCATTAGAGAAATGCAAATCAAAACTACAGTGAGGTATCACCTCACACCTGTCAGAATGGCCATCATCAAAAAATCTACAAACAGTAAATGCTGGAGAGGGTGTGGAGAAAAGGGAACCCTCTTGCACTGTTGGTGGGAATGTAAATTCATACAGCCACTATGGGGAATAGTATGGAGGTTCCTTAAAAAACTAAAAATAGAATTACCATATGACCCAGCAATCCCACTACTGGGCATATACCCAGAGCAAACCATAATTCAAAAAGACACATGCACCCCAATGTTCACTGCAGCACTCTTTACAATAGCCAGGTCATGGAAGCAACCTAAATGCCCATCAACAGATGAATGGATAAAGAAGATGTGGTACATATATACAATGGAATATTACTCAGCCATAAAAAGGAATGAAATTGGGTCATTTGTAGAGATGTAGATGGACCTAGAGACTGTCATACAGAGTTAGGTCAGAAAGACAAAAACAAATATCGTACATTAATGCATAAATGTGGAATCTAGAAAAATGGTACAGATGAACTGGTTTGCAAGGCAGAAATAGAGACACAGATGTAGAGAACAAACACATGGACACCAACGGGGGAAAGCCGCAGGGTGGCGGTGGTGGTGGTGGGATGAATTGGGAGATTGAGGTTGACGTATATACACTAATATGTATAAAACAGATAATTAATAAGAACCTGCTGTATAAAAAATTTTAATTTTTTAAAAAAGATAATTTGAGGAGGTTTACTTGGAAAAGGTCTGTTTACAAAGGCCTGGGCCATGAGGAAGGGAACCACAGGAATAGCACAGTAACCTGGGGTTAATAACCAGAGCTATTAACACACCTAAGCCAAAAGGATGAGTGAAGAAAGCAGGCACATGCAACTGGAAGGGAAGCCACCTTGATATAAGCAATGATCTTTGATTCAGGGACACAGCCAGCCTGACATGACTTCACAGGGAGGAAGCCAAGCCTTTTAAAAATGACCTTATTCTTCTGCTCCCTCCAGTGTCCTACCGACATCTCTGTTGGTCAACCCCAAGTGGAAGCCAGAGGACAAGGAAGCCCTGGACATTGTTCCTATAGGTCAGCTGTCTAGATAGGGAGCATGTGCTAGCAGAGAAAAGATCTGGAGAAACAGGTGGAAAATATGCATTAGTGTATTCACTGTATCTCCTAAAATAAAGTTCCCTCCCTATGGATATTTGAAAAGTGTCTACTTTCTGTAAACCTGTAATCATGGAAATTAAAAGCAAATTGGTGCATCTTCTTTCTGCATTCCTGAGCACGTACAAACCCAATTTATACCTTATCATTTTTTTTTTTTTGCGGTACACGGGCCTCCCAATGCCGTGGCCTCTTCCGTTGTGGAGCACAGGCTCCGGACGCGCAGGCTCAGTGGCCATGGCTCACGGGCCCAGCCGCTCTGCGGCACGTGGGATCCTCCCGGACCGGGGCACGAACCCGTGTCCCCTGCATCGGCAGGCGGACTCCCAACCACAGTGCCACCAGGGAAGCCCTTATACCTTATCATTTTAAAAAGACATCGGAAACGCTGTGCTTGTTTCTCTTCTCTACTGATCGCGGCAAGCTGTTTCTTAGAGGGCATCAAGAGACATTTAGACCTTTTGTAGAATACTATAGTTTCTCTCCATGAACTTATCTCCAAAATTTAGGGCCATTCTCCTAATCATCCACAGCATGAATAGGCTCTTTCTTCAGCTTTTGTCTTCTAGTCACGGTATGTATTCAAACAATTTTTGTTGAATAAATTAATGGATAGTTAAAAAATTCCTGATATTCTTTTCACTCTTTCTTCCAGTGGATCATTCCTGATGCCCCAGAATTTCCAGCATGGCCACGTAGGAGGAGAAACCCAAGGAACCACAGAAACATATTACTTTATAAGATACTTTTGTTATTATTATAATTACTGTGGATGAGAGAAAGGAAATTATGGACTAGTAAGTAAATTATAAATTTCCCAAGAAAGGGATAGTTTTGAATTACTCCTAGATTCCCCATTCTCAAAAGAAGTAGTAACATCCTCCTCAAAGTGTTCCTATCTGGTTAATTGATTTAGATGTCAAATGGCCTCTAAGAACCTGACCTAGGACCCTTAGACACCTTAAATTAATAACCAAAAGATGAATAAGCAGTTGTTTTTTTCTTCTCATTATTTCCCCCAAATTTATTTTAGTGACATTCTGGAAACTCTGATTTTGAGACTGTGAAATTTGTTCAATTCCCTAAAGCCAGAAAATAATGGTATAATGTCTCAAAAAAGGTAATTGGTACTTCCAAATCTCCACATACTTAATGAACTATTTGAAACTATAAAATAAAAGACATTATGAATGGTAGAGAAATTGTGCGAATGTACAAAACTGACTCAACAGCTCATCTAAAACAGGAAGCAGTTGCAAACAGCCTAATGTATTCAGCTAAGAAGCTGAAAGAGGATCTTCTCCAAAGCCTCCTGTTTAGAGGATTTCTACTCTGAACTATTTGCACATATAGCGCTCTTATAGATGCAGTAAGGAAAAAGTAAGACACATTCCCTGTCCTCAAGGAGCTGACATCCAGGTGGTGAGACAAAACCTCCAGATTTAGAGCACTAATGTAAACAAGATGTCTGGTGGCATGCAAAGATGAGTGTGGTGAACACCATATACAGCAGCTACTCACTGGGGAGAGAGACCCTGATGGGGAAGGGGCAGTGGCCAGGCATCCAACCAGTGGCAGAGTTGAGCCATGGACTCAGAGCTGAGCATGGCACTCTGGAAAGCTGACGAGGAAACCAAGTTGATGGGAACAAGAGATGTTGGAGAGTGGCGATAAAATGTCTACAGACGTTGGGACATGGAAGGAATAAGCAACCCACAGACTGGCAACACATATATCAGACAAAAGACTTATATCTGAAATACACAATGAACTCCTACAACTCAATACTAAAAAGATAAACAATCAGTTTGTTTTGATGGGCAAAAGACTTGAACAGGTACATCAAATGACAAATGTATCTACAAATGGCCAATGGTCCCATGAAAAAGTGATCAACATCATTAGTCATGAGGGAAATGCAAATTAAAAGAAAAATGAAATGCCACAGAATGGCTAAAATGAGTAAGACTGACAATACCAAGGATTGACAAATGTTGTGGAGCAACCAGAATCCTCATGTATTGCTAACAGGAACAGAAAATGGAAAAACCAGTTTGGAAAACAGTTTGGCTGTTTCTTATAAAATTAAATATACACGTACCTTGCAACCCAGCTATTCTACTCCTGGTCATTTACCCCTAAAAAACTGAAAATGTATGTCCAGAAAAAGATATACACACACACCTGTGGCAACTTTATTAATAATAACGAAAAACTAGAAAAAAATTCAAACTTCCATCAACAGGAGAATGGATAGTGCAGATATATCTACACAATAGAATATACGCAATAAGAACAAACCCTTGCACAATATGGATGAATCCCAGAAACAGTATGCTGAGAAGTCCAGAGTAGGCAGTTAATGATATTGCTCAATAGTTCAGTGATGCCTCAGGGACCCAGGCTCTTTCTCTCTTTCTGCACCGCCCTTACCATCCTGACTTTCATTCTCATGATCATAAGAGAGCTGCCACAGCTCTGGACATCACGTTCATGTCAAAGGGGAGAGGAAGAAGGGAAGGGCAGCACCAGCTCCATCTGTCTACTTCTTATCAGACTTTCACTTAACAATTCTCTTTTATGGCTTTCATATGTTTTGCCAGAACTACATCACATAGCAACCCCTATGAAAGCCAGAAAGAAGAATTACCCATCTTGATTTGCACCAATTTTGATTTCTCTTCTTAGAGGTAGGGCATATTATCACCCAGAGCAAAATCAGAGTTCTTTCAGCAAGACAGACAGGAGGAATGGATCTCCCACCAACAACTAGCAGTGTCAGCCATACAACTTCAAAGTTGACACAAATCAATCTAAGTCCCTTGGGACTGGGACTAGGAAGAAACAATAAGGAGATGGAATGGCCTGAGCCACATTGGAGGCACCCTCTAGGAGTCAGGGCACTTCCTCTCAGGCAGACACCAAGAAATTCATTCAATACAAAGGAAGAAACAGTGGCATCCCCAAAAAGGATATTTTGAAATACTGTAGCTGCTGAGTAATGAGAAGCAAGGACCAAGATGTGGGAAGTCCCAGTGCTATGTGTTGACATTAAGAAACAAGTTAGATTAAGGAACTTAAAGAAGGAAAAACAAGGGTGTATTAATCAGCTGGGGCTACCATAAGAAAATGCCACATACTGGGCAGCTGCAACAACAGAAATTTATTTCTCACAGTTCTGGAGGCTGGAAGTCTAAGATCAAGGTACCAGCCAGTATGGTTCTTGGCGAGGACTCTCTTCCTGGCATGCAGATAGCTGCCTTCTTGCTGTATCCTCACCTGGCAGAGAGAGAACTCTGGTGTCTCCTCCTCTTCTTGTAAGGGTACCAGTCCTATCGGATTAGGGCCCCACTCTTATGACCTCATTTAACCTTTATCACCTCCTCACAGGTCCCGTCTCTAAATATTATAGTCATATTGGACGTTAGGGCTCCAACTAATGAATGTGGGCAGGGGACACAAACATTCAGTCCATAACAAAGGGTGAACAATTAACTATTTAGGGGATATGTCCCATTTCAAATGAACACATGATCATGGACATCAGGACATTTCTCCAGACCGAATGTCTGGAGAGAAAAACCGTAACAGCACCACTTGGGATGGACTAAACCCCAAGTTTTTGTTTCCCCACTAGAGTCAACAGGCTCAGTATGAGAGATGGCGTGTTTGTTTCAAATGCTTAGGACACTCATCTCTGCATGACCAGCCTGCTATACACTACACAGCCAAGCCCCTGACGGCTGCCTGGAGCAGATGCATTGTTTACAAACAGAATACACTGGATGGCATATAGCAGCTGTGATTAAGTTAATGACTAAGTGCTGTTTTAAGATGGCATATAGCTGAAACCCACATGTCTTGCATGCTATTATTTGGTTCGGTAAATGTTTAGACAGCTGGAGGACGTTTGCCCTGACACTGGCATTAACATGCACCATGCACTCCCAGCAACTGAGTTCTTTTTCCTCCTTCATATAGGAGAGACTTTGCTGTTCCAAGACAAAGCCATCAGAGCTGAACCCTCTGTGCTTCGTGAGCCATAGTTTATGTTCCATACAATGAAAAAAATATAACTGCCCCTTTGTCATTGTCTCATAAGAACATGGGCGCATTTTAGCTGAAACAGGTTTAATAATCTTCTAATCCAGTGGTGTCCAACCTCCCTTTAGCAGCAGAACCCTGTTTTCAAGTGAAATATTCTGCAAAGCCCCAGTGACTACAAGAGAGGAAAGCAGCGCCGCTGGGCTAAAACACAGATGCAGACAATTCTCACAGTCCCCCAGGGAGGCCCTAAGTGCCTTCATGATACCCTAGATCTCAAAAGAGCCTGGTTTGCAAAGTATTTCTCTAGTCTGTTTCTGAGACTTCTTGAGCCTCTTTTGACTCCTTATACATCTTGGGAAATAGAATCAGGCCTTTCCTGTCAAACGTCAGAGTCAGGAGCCTAGTAGGGAAGACTAGGCAAGAGAATTAAGACTGAAAATTTCCCATTACCACTTAGCTGAAATCAACTGTGAACTCTGTGTGCTAAAATAGCTGAAGGGAAAAGTAGAGCCCATCTCTCCCAGGCAGGAAATGAACATTAAAAAAAATAATAAAAATAAAATATATACGGGTGGATTACTGACTTAGATGGGGCAGGTGTGAATCCAGTTTTGAATCCTGGTTGAATGGGGTGGGGGTAAGAGGCCTGAGACCTTGTTCACTGGTCATCTGCCCATCCCTACTCAACAAAAAGTGGAAGTCTCAGAAGCACCTCTACAGAACACTAAGTCTCCAAAGGACACATTTTGAAATCCGTCCTTCAACACTAATGCCCATAATACTAATGGGCATAGTAAATTACTAGCAAGAAATAATGCTTCTCAGTGGGGCTATCCAAGAGAGATCATGCCTCAAATCAAGTTGGCCTTAGCATTCTTCACTCTTCCTTCTGCCCTCTTGCCTACTCTCAAACACAAAATACTCTCTCCTGCTGAAGAGAAAAGATACCAGATGAACTTGCTTATACGAAAGTATGGGGGAATCACGGCTCACCCCATTCGTGACAATTCTAGAGAGACCAGAAGAGGACAAACTTGAAAACAAGCAAATAAAGCATCTAAAGAAAAACTGAAAACACAGGGGGTAAGGAAATTCACAACCACAAGTCCCCTCAAGTCACAGCTTAGAGGAGAGACCTCCTTCAATTACTAAAGTAGAGTTTAAGAAGCTGGTATGAAACAGCCTCGAGGAGACTCCGTTCAAGCAGATTTCCATGCACTTATAGTTTAATCAATAGTTTAACAAACATTTATTGAGCACCTACTATATGCAGAGCACTTTTTCAGCACTGGGGAGACAGAGATTAAGGACACTGGTCCCTTCCTTAAATGAACTCAAAAATCCAATGAAAGAAAAAAAAAACAAATAGTTGAAGGGAAAAGAATGTGAAGATGTATTTTTAGAGAGGAAGACACTAACTCATTTGGGAAGTTGGTAGGGTGAGATACGGCTTCACAAAGGGGTAATGTTTAAGGAGAACTTTGAATAATAAATGAAAGTTCGACCACCAACTAAGAAAGAAAGTTTATTCCAGGACCCAAGACACGTGTAACTGGGAAACATTTGAAAGCATGAGTGGCATGCTATAGTTTATTTAGATACATTACCCCAGTGGAATGTGGAACATGTATTTGGGGGTATGAAAGCAAACTTGGGTTTAAGGAGCTTGGTTAGAAAGTTGATTTAATAATATAGGCAAGGGCTTCCGTGGTGGCGCAGTGGTTGAGAGTCCGCCTGCCAATGCAGGGGACACGGGTTCGTGCCCCGGTCTGGGAGGATCCCGTGTGCCGCGGAGCGGCTGGGCCCGTGAGCCATGGCCACTGAGCCTGCGTGTCCCGAGCCTGTGCTCCGCAACGGGAGAGGCCACAGCAGTGAGAGGCCCGCGTACCACAAAAAAACAAAAAAAACAAAAAAAATAATATAGGCAATATATGATGGAAGTCTAGGGCAGTAGTAGAGGTGGTGGCTTTAACATAGCTTTAAGCCATAAAATGGAAATAAATTGATGACCAAGGGGGAATGGATGGAAGAGAAATTGAAATATCTCATGGGCATCTCCTCCATCTCCCCATCACACCAAATTGCTTTTTCCTCTATGTTACTATCTTCATTTGCACACTATCCCTCACCCAGTCCCCAAGCCAGAAACTGGAGAGACATTCTTTTTTCTTTTTTGCGGTATGCGGGCCTCTCACTGCTGTGGCCTCTCCCACTGCGGAGCACAGGCTCCGGACACGCAGGCTCAGCGGCCATGGCTCATGGGCCCAGCCGCTCCGCGGCATGTGGGATCTTCCTGGACAGGGGCAAGAACCCGTATCCCCTGCATCGGCAGGCGGACTCTCAACCACTGTGCCACCAGGCAAGCCCTGGAGAGACATTCTTAATTCTTCTCTTCTCTTTATCCTGACATTCAATCAGCAAATCCTGTGGAATCAACAGCTGATTATTTCTTAAATATGTTTACTTCTTACAACCCACTTGACAATGCTGAATTTTACTTGAGTCCCGTGTTCATGTAAATCATGGATGGTTAATAAGTCGCCCTACCCTGTTGTTTTCCGGGCAACAGCCTATTGCAAAGAACCCCCACCCCTTCCCCAGATGACACCGGCAAGACTCATGGATGTCCCCTTGTTTACCTATGACAAGGCTACACACAGACCCTCCAAATTCCCATTCTTTGCTTCATAAAGGATTGCTTGTCCCCACTGATCAACCAGAATAAAATGCCCATTAACATGACTTGATCAAACTTTAGTCCAGCTTCTCTCCTTCCTTTAGAGCCCTGAACTTGGATTCACCCTCGGCCTGAGTCAGCATACAGCCACCTCCTTAAAGGTTAATCCCAAAATAGGCTGAACTCAGGGTAAAACTGATCTACTGTCCTATATCATGCCACCCTCCTTGTTCATCCCACTTGCCCACAGCTGGTTCTTTCCAGCCTTGTTCACTCCTCTCTGTAAAAGAGAAACCTTTCCTGCCCGACCACGGAGATGCTTTAAGATCTCAGAGTCAGAGTTCTCTTTATTGCAATAGCTCCCATTTCTCCTTGTTGCAATAATAATTTCCAATAAAATCTCTCCTTCCTTAATTTGTTTTATTTGGCACAATGCGTCACCCTTGGCCAAGTCATCATTCTCTCTCTCCTGACATACTACATTGGACTTCAAACTGCTCTGGCCACTTCCCTTCCAGCCAATGTGTTTCATTTCCCACACTCTGCTCCCAAGATTCCACACAGCATGACCCCTGCCTACCTTTCCAGTCTCGTCTCTCACTGCTCTTCCCCATGCTGGGGAAGCCATTCCAGGCTATCTCTCAACTACTTAACTATAACAGTCTTGTCTTTGGACCTTCCAACATGCTGATTTCCATGCCTAGCTACTCACTGTGGCCAAACAGCTATTATCTGAGCTTTGAGGTATGAGCTTTGAGGTCTCCTGATATGTAATCCCATAGCTCACTTTAATAATAGTTTGTACTCTACTAGATAGCAAACTATGCAAAGCAAGGACCATGTCTGTCTTATTCACTTGTCTGTGCTATCTCAGACATAGAGCTCAATTAATATTGTTAAGAAGATGAAGATAGAAGAATGGGTGGAGAATAGAGACAGGCCATCAGAGAGGAAAGAATGATTTCCATGAGATGAAGTAGCCATAGAGATAGGAGGAAAATCAGGAAGCCAAGGTATGTGAGAGTTTCAAGGAGGAGAAGTTGTTCAACAACAGTCTAAGATGAGAAGCCAAGTAGGGTGAGAATTGAAAGGAGATAAATTTTGAATAGACTAAGAGATCACTGATGAACTAGGTGAAAGCTGTTTTAGTGGAGTGGTATGGAATAGAAGTCAGATGGAATTGGGTTGAAAATTTAATGAGTGATGAATTAGGAGAGGAAACTACCAAATAGAGACTGGTCATCCAAAAAGAATAGATGACAAGGGCAATGGAGTGACAGGACAGTTACTGGAAGAAAAAGTCTATTCTTTACCCGCTGCCCATTCCCATGCACTACTGTCTTGGTGTGTACAGTCCACGCATAGAGAGACCATGGTTTGAGTAGAACATGTCAGAGTGCTTATTTCAGCCTTTCTTCACATAGAAAAAGGAGTCTACCCAGCTGAAAAATCTTAATTGTATGACCCCCCCCCCAAAACTCAACAACATTCGCATCACCAGAGTTCCGCAAAAGCCTATTTGTCCAGGGTTATTAAACATGTACCTTCCAGTCTTCTTCACTGTCCCCTCAGCTTGAAGTAATAACACACTGGGGAACCACAAAGAGAGGAGAATTTTACTACTGTGCTGGTGCTCCCAGCCCATGTAAGCTGTTGACTTCCAGGAAACCAACGGTGGGGATCCTTCTCTAACCAGTAACAAGGTCAAGATATGAACCTAGACTTTTATTTCTGGTGGAATGGCCAAGTAGGTAAACTGAATGACTCTCCCAAGTCGTTTTAAAGTGAAACCACTTTTAAAAAGGATAAAATTTGAGAAATATCTTTCTAAGTGAGTTGGCCCTAGTGAAAGAATCCACAATGGCCAAAAATAAAGTAAAAGCGAGAACTGTGGCAGACAAGAAAGCCTCAAGCTAGCTCTTTCATTCGAACAGTTTCTGCTGAACCCTGATTTACTGAGTTTACACTCTGATGATTTCAGGTGTTAGAAGATTCAAGAGGAGAGGAAACCTAGGACTCACCAAAAAGTGGGGGAGGCCAAGAGGAGGCTCGCCACCTAAACTAAGGCACCAAAGAACTACACCTTGATGGTAAAGGTGAGGAGACATAAACGGGCCGATCAGAAGAAGACATCAAGGAAATATGCATGTCTTGACATTGGTGCTTGAGAGAAGAGGGTTAAAATTTCCTTGAGAATTCGTAATCAAAAAACACCCCTTAGTAAGTCTATGATCTAATTCATAATAATTGAGAGTACAAAAAGAAGTCCTAGTTTATTTCCAAGGTTGATGGCTCCAAGTTGTCAATTCTTCCAAGAAATAAATTGAAATCCACTCTGAAGAAAGCAAGCCTCCTTGGAAAAATGGCTGATTCTAGGGCCGGGGCGGGGGTTACACAGGATGGGCCCAGAGCATCTTTTAGTCCCAGAAGGTAAGGAAGTGCTAAAACTCCCCAAATGATAGGGTCATATCAAAGGGACACAGGAACCAACCTGAAAGAATTCCCAATAGCCAAGGTTGGAAAAATATGAGCAACAATATAAGTAAGGTAATATTGGATTATAAACCCAATGTATAAAGTAAATACCCATGAGTCCAGATTTATATTAATGAATGAATAAATAAATAAATGGGAAGTGGAGCATAACTCCCCATTCCTTAAGTGTGAGCTGCACCTAGTGATTTCCTTCCAAAGAATATGGTATGGAAAGGAAGAGAAAAAGATTAACTTACAGTGGAGAAACCTTACAAATACTACCTGAGCCAGGTGATCAAAGTTAACATCAACAATGGCAACACAGGTTGATAATACATCCCCTGATATGATGTGATGAGGACAGCATTTCACCTCTGTGGTCTTCCTCCTAGAACCTCAGAGCCCCAGTCTAATCATTAGCAAAACATCAGACAAATTCCGGTTGAAGGATATTCAACAAAACATTTGATCCAAATTCTTGGAAACCATCAAGGTCATAAAAAAAAGGAGGGAAACTATAAGAAACTGTCAGCCAAGAGGAGCATAAGAGATGTCATGTGGTATCCAGGATGGGATCCTGGAACAGAGAAAGGTCACTAAGGCTATACTAAGGAAATCTGAATAAAGTATGAACTTTAGTTGATAATAACGTATCCATATTGGCTCCTTGTGATGAATGTCTGCCTGCAAGGCTCTTCCCCATGACTTCTGCGTGGCTCATTCCTTTGCTGCTTCCACATCTCTACTCGAACATGAAGTCTTTCCTGACCACCCTATTTAAAGCAAAACCTCACCACTATTTGTTATCCCTCTTCCCTGGTTAGTTTTTCTCCATCACCAATGAACTTGACACATAATTTAGAGAAACTTTGTAGTTTAAAGTCATAGACTATCAGGAACTTCACTATGTGACATTATATCAATAAGAATGAAACATTCCACTCTTGCCTAAGAATCTAAATCACTTTGACACAGAGAAGTATTCTTGATTCACAATCAATGCAGAGCTTCAGATAAGAGGCTTCTGGACTCAGTATTCTTTGTCTAACTTAACTTTGTAGAGTCCAAAGAAATAGGTCCTTGGGTTCACTTTGCAGTGTAGATCTGACAATGCTTTGAGCCTAAATTCTACCCTTCCCCCATCCTATACTATCTCCATCTTTTCCTTTGTCTGTTTTGACACCTAATGATTCTTGGTGTATGGTTCCCTCATGGCAGTGGGTCAATGAACCTGATTCTGTCAGACTATAGGTCTCACAGGGAAGCTTCTAAGGTACTGGTACACAGCTATTCATTTATTATTTTTTAATTTGTACATATATATTTTGTGGCACTCACATTGAGGGTTTTTTAAATTAATTTTTATTGGAGTATAGTTGATTTACAATGTTGTGTTAGTTTTTGCTGTACAGCAAAGTGAATCAGTTATATATATACATATATCCACTCTTTTTTAGATTCTATTCCCATATAGGTCATTACAGAGTATTGAGTAGAGTTCCCTGCGCTATACAGTCGGTTCTCATTAGTTCTCTATTTTATATATATCATTGTGTATATGTCAATCCCAGTCTCCCAGTTTATCCCTCCCCCCGCTTCCCCCTTGGTAACCATAAGTTTGTTTTCTACATCTGTGACTCTACTTCTGTTTTGTAAATAAGTTCTTTTGTACCATTTTTTTAGATTCCACATATAAGTGATATCATATGATATTTGTCTTTCTCTTTCTGACTTACTTCACTCAGTATGACAATCTCTATGTCCATTCATGTTGCTGCAAATAGCATTATTTCATTCTTCTTTATGGCTGAGTAATATTCCATTGTATTATGTGTATATGTATATATATTTATTTTATATATATATAACTCACATTGAGGTTTACCTGTTAAATAAATTATGTTATCTTATTATGTTATCTTCATTTACTAAGAGAAGTCAAGATTAGCATAATTATGTCTCTGAGGTAGATCCTCAAATAGACCTTGACATATCAAAAACTTATAATAATTTATATTTTGTTCTCAATTCATGGAATGTCTGACTTTTCCAAAGAGTGATGCCTCTTGCTTTGCTGATGCAGTCCAACCGTGAGTGGACGAATCAAACCATTCAGTTCAGCTGCAAGGAAGCCAACATCCTCAGATGAGTGGGTTCCCTCCTCCTAGAGCCAGTGATAGGCTCTGGAAAATTGGCCCCCACCACTGCATTACTATTCCATCATATCCTTGGCCAGGCGTTCTGTCAGATTGATAGGGTGCCCATCCCTCTTTATGTCTCACATTCCTTTAGTAGTCATTACACCAACCTGTCTAGGGGCCCAGACATTCTATACTCGTTAGACACAGATGTGTCTCAGAGATAAATTATGCACATTAGATTTTTTTTATGTGACTAGTTTATTGAATCACTGTGAATGACAGTGACAACACAGTAGGGCAATCTTTTCAATGAATCACTGATTTGCTGAACATCTGTTGACTTTTAGTGAGAATTCATCATTGAATGACATAGTGTAGTTTGTCATCTTCATGTTTTCATTAGAACTTATTGACACAACTCAACTAGAGAATTCCAAGGGTTTTTTTTTCTCCCATGAAATAAAAAGCTATTCTCTTTCAAGAAAGAATTAATAAATTTTACTATGTGTTTTAACATTGTGACTCTTCATGAAAACCTTCCATGGGTCCCTGTACCCTGGCTAGGATTCTTTAGAAATCCTATTTGGAAACACTATTTAGAAAGTGGTGTCACATATCTAAGTTCTTTTCAGCAGTAGCATGGTAATAACAATAATCTCTAACATTTGCTGTGTGTTTACTATGTGCCAGCTAATTTACATACCTGCATGGTCTCATTTTATCCTTACGACAATCCTGAAAATGTAGTATCCTTATCGACTTCTGAGGGTGAGGAAATGTTGGCTGAGAGAGACTGGGTGACCTGCTCAAGGGCACAAAGCTGAGTCAGTATATGGACCCAAGCGTGTCTGCCCCAAAGTCTACATATCCTCCACTAAACTCAGGCTCCAGTATTGATGCTCCAGCTAATTAGCTGATAGCTAGACCTTTGTCTCGCTATGAAGAAACAGGACTCCATTTTTATTTCTCATTTTTGCCAGTCGTTAGGACACTCTCAAGCATGAGGCATGCTAGGACTTCCAAAGTGTGAGTCAGAGAGAACGGAGAGGAAACCAGGACCATGCTGGACGGAGGTGAACAAGCTGCCCCGGTGCAGGAAAGACTAACTTCTGTCCAGTGCTCAGTGTCAGACACACACGATGAAAGGAAGTCCAAACTCAAGCTGGAACCGGCAGAGATCAAGTGAAATCCCAAAGGGCCACTATGTGTAGTTAGCATCACAAGGCTTGCACCACGCAATACTTTAAGTCAGAAGGTGACATTGGGTTTCCAGGACTGCAGCTGGGGGCCATGGAACGCTGAGGCCAGCCCCCAGAAGCGCCAACCAGAAATTGGAGAACTAGCAGGGAAAGTAAAGGATCCTGGTGCGGTGAAAGGATCCAGCCAACAAGAAGCTCTCAGTGGGTACCTGGCTCCAACTGGTGAACTGACACTTCTGCTCACTTCCGCTGGTCAGAACTGGCTTAGAAAGCAGGCAGGACTAATGTCACAGAAAACAGACACCTGAGACTTGAGCTGGGAGGGTGGAGGAAGACCAGGAATCGGCCTTTGCAGGGATGGATGGGGTGACTGCTTTATTGTTTAACATCCTAGAGGAGGAAGGTTTTTGAAATAGTACATCAATAAAACATTTTAGAAGTCAGTCAAGGTGGCTTGAACCTCCTCCCTCCCACAGATTGAGAGAACATTTCATCAATTCCAAAGTAAGCAATAGCTCTCCAAATTAGTTTTTTTTAATATTTATTTTTACCATGTTGGGTCTTCGTTTCTGCGGGAGGGCTTTCTCTAATTGTGGCAAGCGGGGGCCACTCTTCATCACGATGCGCAGGCCTCTCACTATCGCGGCCTCTCGTTGCGGAGCACAGGCTCCAGACGCACAGGCTCAGTAGTTGTGGCACATGGGCCCAGTTGCTCCGCGGCCTGTGGGATTTTCCCAGACCAGGGCTCGAACCCATGTCCCCTGCATTAGCAGGAAGATTCTCAACCACTGCACCACCAGGGAAGCCCCTCTCCAAATTATTTTTAATACACAGAAATGCCCATAACAGTGAAAGTCTCCACTGAGTCCCTCAATTTCGCCCATCTCCACCTGCCACACCCCCTGCAAAAATTCGGAAGTATTAATGAAAATACTTTCTCATTTTAATGTGATATAAGTTTTAAGTCTGGAAACAAAGATACAACTATTATTGTGTTGTAAATATTAACACTTCAAAAGGCCAACCCAAAGACCATCCGGAGGATGCCCCCTGAATGCTTGGATAATAACAATTATTGATAACTGCATCATGCTTGTGCTTTTACATGGTCTTTCATTTAATAACCACATTTTAGGAACACTCTTTCATTTACCCATCACATCTCTAGAATGGCTTAATTACTGTTTCACATTTACAGATAAGGAAACCCATATCCAGAGATTTTGATTGACTTGCCCAAGGTCACACAACCAGAAAGATCAAGGCTGGGTCTAAATCCCAGTTCTCTGACTCTATAGTTTATGCCTTGCTTCTCTCCACCACACTGCACTACCTCCGCCCTTCAAGAAGAAACAGAGGCCAGGTTCTGTACCCAGTGCAAGCCTACTTGGTCCAAGATGGACTTTTTTCGGAGGGGGTCCATCAGGAAAACAGTGATGAAGCCCTATGATGTAGTTAAGACATAAATATGATGTGTGAGCCATAGGGATTTTGGAGCCTCAGAAAGAAGGGAGCATCCTTGATTTCAATTGTGGCACATTCACTCTGTGATCACGCTTTTCTAGTCTGGTGTGTCGTTCCTTTTTAATCTCCAAATAACTCAGAATGTCACATGTTGCAAAAGCTGTGAAATTCTGAGCCTGCCGTGGAAATACGACCCCTGATGCATGTCAAAAGAAACTGGTCAAATCCAGCAGAACTTCTTCCAAGGGAAGCTTTGCATTTTTCAGCCCATTGTTTTCACCTCTGTATCAACTGCACTGAACATAACATTATGGGTTAAATGGTTACTTTTACTCATATTCGTTAAAGAAGCACCATTTATCTATCTGTGCATAATTTGGGGTAAAATAAATTACTCTATCTAAGACTCTCTCTCTTCAAGAGTCTCTTTCCATTATATGAGACAAACTGTGAAATCTGTCATTTTTCCATGACCATACTATAAAAATCTATTGTCTTTCTCCATGGTTTCCATGTTTCCTTCTGACTTTATAGATAAGATGGACTTTTCCCAGAATATCAATGGAGTTAGATCAGTAGCACAATTCATAATTGCATACATTTGGCCAAGGAAAAAAGCTAGAATGGAGACATGAGGGCGTTTTCCCTCTAGTTAAGGCAGGTTGGCTGAGGATGAGGGGAAAAGATCATTGATTTACAAGATTTACACTCAGATTCAACCTCAGATGTTTCCAGGAAATTCTAGAAGCCATTAGCAAATGAAAATCAAATGGTTCAGGGCACTAGCCTTTATGTCATCTGAGAATGGTTTCTCCTCAATGCTACACTTAATATTATGACTACCTACATCTCAGTTAGTTATGAAGATTTACTCACATGATGCTTTTGCCTTATCGGGGCAGTTCTGGCACAGATATGGCCCTGAGCCTGAAGAGAAAGCTCACAGTGCTCAGTGATCAAAAGCTACTGATTTTGATATGAGAATCTAAGTCTCTTTGTAAATATTGTGATAATGCTGAAGGTAAGTTGTCCTTTCTGCCATATCTTTTATTTACAAAGTATTTGAAACCAATTAGAACCTTTATTCCCATCACCACAGGACATGAGCTGTTTACTTTCATTTCCAGGAAAAGGAGATTTCCCTTAAATTTCACAGGGAAAGGAAAAAGGAGAGTCAGCAAGGTGAAGTGATTTCCAAAGTCAGAAGTTGAGCTTGTATTAGGAACAGTTGCTTATCCACACAATCATTTGTCAACTGATACTCTCATTACTCACTGTACCCAGGAGATCCTCAAAATTACATCAATCTCCAGAGTGGTGGAAACATAACAGGGTCAATTGCTAGGTGCAAAATGGGACATTGTCTCACTCCCTCCTGACTCCACAAATAAGGAAGCTGTGGCCCAGACTGGAGGAAGAGTGTCCTCCCAGCAGCTTCTTCAGCCGGGAGGACTCCGAGGTCTTCCCCGAACTAGAGGATTCTGAAGTTATTGCAAGGGTCCCAGGGTAACAGCTAGGATGACTATATACCCCAGTTTCGTGGAAGATCTCAGTGTACGTCTGTTGAACTTGCATAGTCATTAATAGTACCCCCTCTCATTTTCAAAAGTGAATATTGGCAAAATATTTGGACAATATAGTATATAGCCACCCTAGTCATGACAGAAACCCTAATTCTATCTGGGTTTACTCTATAAGAGATTCAAATTCTTTAAACTGTTATAAGAAAGCAGAAAAACTGATCACTCTAATTAAGAAAAAATATGAAATGCTCTGCTTCATGCATTCAACAAATATGTATAAGACATAGTACTTACTTAGCCTTATAGTGAATATGAAGATGTGTAAGACTATGGTCCTTGCCCTTTTTATGAGTTAAGCAAAATTTATCCTAGCTTGTAAGGTCTCATTGTCTCATGTCTGTCCTTCCTGGATATCTGTTCCAAAGCCCAAACTCCTGTGAGTTTGTTTTTTATTATTAGAGTTTGGATTCTCCATATTTCTGCTCATGTGACCTGATCTCTGCTATTCTTATCTTGTTCTTCCTTGATATAGTGGGAGTCCTGTAAGAGGGACCCTAGTGATTCTGTCTCATGGTAGACAAATCATTGTGTAATCCTCTCCCCTTGAGTCCTGGTAGACCTACCAGCTCACTTCTAAAAAGATGGGCTTCCCTGGTGGCGCAGTGATTAAGAATCCGCCTGCCAATGCGGGGGACACAGGTTGGAGCCCTGGTCCAGGAAGATCCCACATGCCGCGGAGCAACTAAGCCCGTGCATCACAACTACTGAGCCTGCACTCTAGAGCCCGTGAGCCACAACTACTGAGCCCGCGTTACCTACAGCCCGTGCTCCACGACAAGAGAAGCCACTGCAATGAGAAGCCCACGCACCGCAACAAAGAGTAGCCCCCGCTCGCTGCAACTAGAGAAAGCCCACATGCAGCAACAAAGACCCAATGCAGCCAAAAATAAATAAAATTTTCTTTAAAAAGTCTTAAAAAAAAAAAAGAAGAAGAATGTGGCAGAAGTTACTGGATATCACCTGTGAGATTAGGTTGCAAAAAGACTGCTTCTATCTTGGGCACCCTCTCTTGCTCTCATTTGCTCATTCTGAGGAAACCAGCTGCTCTATGGAGAGACTCATAAGGCAAAAAATTTAGGGAGGTCTTTGACCAACAGCCAGCAAGAACCTAAGCCCTTACTCAGTGTAAGAGCCCATGAGAATCTAGCTGACACTTAGACTGCAGATTTTGGAGAGACCTAGAGGCAGAGACACCTAGCTAAGCTGCACAGATTCCTGACCCACAGAAATTATGAGTCAGTAAATGTTCATTGTTTTAAGACATTAAGTTTGGGGATAACTTTTTACCTAGCAACAGATAACTAATACACTTGACCTGTCTCATCCTATACCAAAGACCTAGGCTTCTCACTATGCCAGCACTGACCTTATTCTCACTCTTAGTAGAGGCTAGTAAACAGGCAGCCCCAGTTCTACTCTGTCCTTCCAAAAGACTGGAGATGACCAATGAAACTTCCATTGCACAGCAGACTAGTGACCATAGCCTTTCCCTGTTTCTTGCAGACCCAAGATACTGGTGCCAGTCTCTGGGCTCAGTCCAGCCTCCAGGGCTACCGGAACCATGTAGCAAATGCCTGGACCATCTCTTAGGGTCCTTCTCTTTCCTGTTTTACTTTTATAAAAAATCAGATGTTAAGCTCATCTTCTATGTTCTTTTTAGCATTCCAAAGGCAGACTGATGGCTAATTATCTTGCAAGATCAGTCCACAGTTTCAAATTCAATTCCCAGCAGGTTTTTAATCCTTTTTCATGAAGGTGAACAAACAGTCGAGACATTTGTATATTTCTATGGTACTATGGTAAATACAAAACCAAGCATGTTAGAAAGATGCCATTGTTTCCATTCAGGAGTTAATGTTCTTTTTTAAAAAATAAGTAAATAAGCCCAAAGGCATATATAACAAGGAGAAAACAGTGAACAGCAAAGAGACAGACTCTCCAAAAGAGCACAGGTAGAAGGTGTAGGTGTGCAAAATTTTAGTGTTGGTGGGTTTCACACGAAAGACTAGACTGACTTCTACAAGGAACATTACATCTTGTCCTCCTACGAGAACAATTCTCCAAGCATGTAAAAGTGCTTCTGCATCCATTAATGCTTCATTCTGAAAAGACTGACTATGACAGAGGGCAAAGCTGAATTCTCATCTCACCTTGAACTCATCCTACTTGTTAAAGATCAGAAAACAAAGATTTCTCTTCAGGAGAGCGCAAGGAGTACAGTTTTTATACTCTCAGGTAAGAGCAGAATTACACAGAGGCAGAATAAGATTTCCTTTGCGGAAATAAATGTCTTTTACCTAACAGTCATATGCAATTCTAAATACTCTGGCAGGTTGCATATCTCATGCAAGGCCCAGACACAGAGCCACTGTGAGCCACCAACAAAAGAAGGAAAACTCAAAAGTGGTATAAAGCAGAATTCCCCTCCCTTTGCACTGTATCCCCTTGGGATAACTAAGGAAGCTCTGTCCTCAACAAAAAAACTGCAGTCATCATGTGATCTTTATCAGACACAATGTGCTTGTGTTTTGAGAACAGAAAGGGTGACCTGGTCAGCTGCATAACACTCAGCTTGACTTCTTCTAGAATTCGTGTCCAGTGGGCAGGGCAAAGCTGAGACAGCACCATTAGGATGTGCGTTCATTTCCAAAATAGATAAGATGAGCCCCTCATCACAGTGTTTTGCAAGATCTGAGACTGGAAAGAGGCAGTGGCAGACAAAATCTGAGCCTCAGAATGTTTCAAAGTTCCATCCTTAGGAAAGTGAGAAAAGAAGCCAACTTGGGACCTCCATCCTCTGAGAGCACATCACTGGTCTCAGAGATTTAGGTTTAGAACTCTGTGTCTGCAAAGGTCAGCAGGGCTAACACAGATGGCCTCTGGCCTTCCTTTAATGGGCTCTCTTCCCCCTGACTGAGGACTGCTGTTCCTTGTAGGTCATTCCTTATCTCTGTGTCCTTGACTTGCCCGGCTCAAACACATCCCCCACCCCACACTATACATACAAGGACCCCAAAGCCTGTCCCAGGTCCTTTTTCCTTTCCATTCAAACCCAATAAATATAAAACGTGCCCTCCACATAGCTAATGACAAAAGCTTCAGTGTACCAGCCCTCACTTATCATTTATACCAGGTACTGTGAAGAATCTGAGTCACTACTTCCAATTCCCAACCGCCCAATTATGTTGCAATTTTTATCCAATTAATCTCTAAATAGTCTTTTGAGACAGGAAGGAGCAGTGACTCAGATAAACCAAATACCTTAAATCTATCTTTTTCATGTAGCCCTTTGCACACTGAAGCCAAAGGCAGCCATGGCTCCATGAGCCCGCTATTGCTATCAGCTGACACTTCCAAGTTCAGCCTTAAAGAGGATGAATACAAATCAGGTACAACTCAAACTCTGACTCAGCTCCTGAAATTCCAGTTAGAAGGATTCAAACAAAGGCCACATCCCCAAAATAAACAGTACTGCAACCTTTTAGAAAAACAAATTGGCAGCATATCTTTATGGGCTGGGTTTTATCCCTTCTAGAATTCATACATCGAAGTCCTAAACCCCGGGCTTCCCTGGTGGCGCAGTGGTTGAGAGTCCGCCTGCCGATGCAGGGGACACAGGTTCGTGCCCCGGTCCGGGAAGATCCCACATGCCGCGGAGCGGCTGGGCCCGTGAGCCATGGCCGCTGAGCCTGTGCGTCTGGAGCCTGTGCTCCACAATGGGAGAGGCCACAACAGTGAGAGGCCTGTACTGCAAACAAACAAACAAACAAACAAAGTCCTAAACCCCAAGCCTCAGCATGTGACTATGTTTGGAGATAGGGTCTTTGTACAGGTCATTAGGGTGGGCCGTAATCAATATGACTGGTGTCCTTACGAGAAGAGGAAATTTGGACACAGGCATTGTACAGAGAGAAGATGATATAAAGACACAGGTAGAAGGCACACCTACAAGCCAAGGAGAGAGGCCAGGAACAGAGCCTTTCCTCACAGCTCTCAGAAGGAACCAAGCCTGGCGACACCTTGATTTCAGACTTCTGGCCTCCAAAACTGTGAAAGAATAAATTTGTTTAAAGCACCCAGTCTGTGGTACTTTGTAATGGCAGCCCTAGCAAACAAACACAATATCCATTTCCATATTAGGAACCAGCATGGTTCCCTGGGTAGAAACATGTCTTGGGGATCAGATAAAGCTTGGTTGGAGTTACAACACCACCACTGCCTCACTTTGTGAACCGGGGCAAGGTGCTTCATTTTTCGAGACAAGTTCCTTCATCTTTGAAATGAGGATAATAATGCCTAGCTCATTGAGCTGTTGTGAGGATTAGAGACGATGATGCACACAAAATGCTGAGCATGTGCTAAGTGCTCAATAACAGTGACTCAGCATTGATGGCTGCACGAGTCTTTGACCTTGACAGACCATGAATATAAACAGCAATGACATTAAGAAAATAATCTCTCTGGATGCTGGAAATGTCAGTCTTTGTAGTTTATAAGCAGTTCAACATCAAGGGAACATGAGTCATCATGAGTTGAAGGTGTCTTGGATGAATTATGAATAGTTCTGCTGACAGCTTCATAAGTTAAATAATACTTTCAGGAATAAATTCATGCAATGGATTCAATAAATTTTTACAACTTTTCCAAGAGATGTTGAAAACTGAGAGATAGTCAGCCTTTAATTGCAAAACTATTTAGGTCCTAAAGCCCTAGCACCTAATCCAGCCATTGTGCCTTATTGGATTGTGGTTTACAGTTTACTGGATGAAATACGATTTCTCTTTAGCCTCTACCAAAAAATAGAGAATTCTCTTGCCCATTAGAGGATAAGTTCTTGCCCACAACTTTTTCTTTACCTTATGGATTTTCTGATGCTGCCTTCTTTTTACACTTTACCCAGTGCAGTCCAGCAAACAAGATAATCAAAAGACACAGAGTAAATGTTGTTAAAGGAAAAGGAAATGTCAAGACACAAACTTTCTTCAAGTGAAATCATCCATGGTAAATGGGCCAGTGTCCTAGTGTTCAGCCCCTTATCTTGGATTGCTCCATTACTTCTAGCAAGAGGACAGGACCAGGCCTAGTACAGTCTGAAATCACCCCAGTATTTCTGGGTTAAGGTTGTATTAGCTGGTTGGTGCAAACCCCCCCATTCTTCTGGTCCCTGGAGGAAGATGGTTCTTCTCTCTTTTTGTCCCTTCACTCTCTCATTCATTCACCAAAATCTGTGATTACTTCTTTAGTCAGGGAGGGCTAGGATCTGCTGTCAAAAGAAACAACTCCCAAATCTTTGTGTCTTAACACGACTGAAGTTTATTTCTCCCCCTTGCAAAGTCAAAGTATATGTCTAGGGCAACTGCCCACCACATGGCAACTGAGACATCCAGGTTGCCTCTACCAACATAACACAAGGCTTCCTCAGTTGCCATGGCAAAGGAAAAACCTATCAGGGGCTGGCTCGCACTGACAGTTCAATGCTTTGACCCCAAAATGGCACATGTAACTCCTGCTTGCAGCCCATTGGTTAGAACTAATTATGTGCTCTCCCAACTGCAAGAAGAGCTGGGAAACGTAGTGGAGCACATGGATATTTGGTGAGCGTTATTGTCTCTGCTACAGTCTCCTACTAGATTCTAGACCTCCATTGTAATATGGTATCCAGTATGCTATCTAATATGGTAGCCACTAGGCACGTATGGCCACTGGGTACTTTGTACTATGGCTGATTCAAATTGAGATGTGCTCTAAGTATAAAATACAGACTAGATTTCAAAGACTTAGTATGATAAAAGATACAAAGCATCTCATTTATAATTTTATATTGATTATATGCTAAAATGGTAGTATTTTTATATATTGGATTAAATATACTATATTATTAAAATGTATTTCACATGTTTATTTTTACTTTTTTAATGTGGCACTAGAAAAATTTAAATTACAGATGTGGATCTCATTATATTTCTATTACACAGCACTGTTATAGACTCTACTCCAAGCTCTGGGGATGGAGAAATTTAAACATAGCACTGCCTCTGCTTTCAGGGTGCTCTGCAAACCCCAGGCCTTGAGTGGTACTTAACCCTTCTAATCCTCTGCTTTCTCATCTGTAAAACCTGGATCCTAACTGTTTTCCCTTCAAAGGGCTGCAGTAGGACTAAATGAGTTCATGCATATGAAACACCATGATGGGCTCCTAGTGAGCAGTCATAATTCTGAGTCATTTTTTCCTGTTGCAATTCTTACCTCTGGACAAAACAAAATACTAAAACCCTCTTCTCCTTTTTCCCATTTTATACTATTCTAGTGGTTCTGCCCTTACTCCTGTCAAGTAGCAAGGAAACTATCCTACCCACTTTTAAATGTATGGAAGAGGCATAGAGCTAAGAACACATGGGGCAAGCCTCAGTCTGCCCCACTGGGATGGGAATTTGGACCAAGCCACATGACCAAGAAGCTGACAAAAGTGTAGAGAGATTCTGGCTAAAGGAATACAAAGAGTAATTTGGGGAACATTGCCATATGTCATATTTTAATCAATCGCTTTGAATTTTGGTCATCTTAAAGATAATACTGTTATAAGCCTAGTAAAGTCTGAATGAAAAACACAGGATTTCAGTCAACCAAGAAGACAACTGCTTGGAGGAGGGAGTGTATGTGTTGGCATGGGGGTGGGGCTGTAATTAAAGATAAGGGTCAGATGGAGACACATGGGTAAGCAGGAATAAATATAATTTGGAAGCTTCCAAGCCAGCATACTTTAAATATTTGTTCACCACTTACCTGGAGGACAGAATGGGCACCAACACTGGGAGAGCAGGAGAATAGGGGCTGTGGTAGGTGGCTCTCCAGTTAGCAAAACAGTTACCCTTACAGCTAACCTAAGCCACCTCTTTTAAAGAAAGATTATATTGATACAGCCACTATGAAGAACAGTATGGAGTTTCCTTAAAAAACTAAAAATAGAACTGCCATATGACCAGCAATCCCACTCCTGGGCATATACCCAGAGAAAACCATAATTCGAAAAGATCCATGCACCCCAGTGTTCACTGCAGCACTGTTTACAATAGGCAGGACATGGGAGCAACCTGAATGCCCATCGACAGATGAATGGATAAAGAAGATGTGGTACATATATACAATGGAATATTACTCAGCCATAAGAAGGAATGAAATCGTGTCATTTGCAGAGATGTGGATGGAACTAGA
This sequence comes from Delphinapterus leucas, assembly GCF_059928025.1. Taxonomy (NCBI): domain Eukaryota; kingdom Metazoa; phylum Chordata; class Mammalia; order Artiodactyla; family Monodontidae; genus Delphinapterus; species Delphinapterus leucas. The sequence goes on from NC_143146.1 coordinate 10,456,377, forward strand.
GACTGTCATACAAAGTAAAGTAAGTCAGAAAGAGAAAAACAAGTATCACGTATTAACACATATATGTGGAATCTAGAAGAATGGTACACATTAAACTATTTGCAAAGCAGAAATAGAAACACAGACGTAGAAAACAAATGTATGGACACCAAGGGGGGAAAGGGGGGTGGGATGAATTGGGAGATTGGGATTGACATATATACACCACTATATATAAAATAGATAACTAGTGAGAACCTGCTGTATAGCACAGCAAACTCTACTTGGTGCTCCATGGTGCCCTAAATGAGGAGGAAATCCAGAAGGGACGGGACACATGTATACATATGGATGATTCACTTTGCTCTACAGCAGAAACCAACACAACATTGTAAAGCAACTATATTCCAATAAAAATTTAAAAATTTTTTTTAAAAAAGCAAGTTTATAGCCTACTTTTGTGACTAAAGTATGCCCTTTCAGGGTCTCAATCTTACCTCCAGAAGAGTATCAAATTCCCTGGGAGAAGTTCTCATAAGGAACAATTTCTAAATCTTATCACCTTTCCCGTGAGGCTTTAGAACCCAATATGCTGCCTATCTGTCTTCTCTCTTAATCCAAGGAGATTGGGTCCCAGGTCAAAAAGCAGGCTTAATGGAAGTAAATCCATGGCACAATGCACAATAAATGAACTTTAACTGGGGAGGAAGACTGTAGCAAAAAGAACTCTCAGAACTCACATGGGATGTTATTATATAAAGTCTGACTGAAGTCCCCTCAAGGCCTTTTCAATCCTTGGATGATGATGAGAAGAAAGGATACAAAGACTGTTACCCTCTAAGAAGATGGAGGTAGGGATGTGATAGGCAAGAGAGAACCATTCCAACGGGTTGATCTGGCCTGGCAGCTGCTTGCCTGGCAGCCCCACAGTGGTGCTGATGCCACAGAGAGACTAAGTTGAAAAGCTTCTAGCAGTGCGGTGGTACAGGGAGTTGTGTTGAACACAGCTCTCAGACTGTGAGTTCTATGGCCTGAACTGTGTCCCCCAAAGTTCATATGTTGAAGCCCTATCCCCCAGTGTGACTGTACTGAGATAGGGCCTACAAGCAGGTAATTAATGTACCATGAGGTCATAAGGGTGGGGTCCTGATCGATAGGATTAGTGTCCTTATAAGAAACACCAGGAGCTCATGCTCTTTCCCTCCCTCTCCCTGCCATGTGAAGACACAGAGAGAAGAAGGCCATCTGCAAACCGGAAAGTGAGCCCTCACCAGACACCAAATCTGCCAGCACCTTGATCTTCGACTTCCTAGTTTCCAAGACTGTGAGAAATAAATGTTTGCTGTTTAAGCCATTCAGTCTATGGAATTTTGTTAAGGTAGCCCAAGCAGCCTAAGACAGAGCGTAAGGATTTTATTTAAAATAAGAGGTATAATTCTCCCTGTAGAAAGTATGGGGAAAGATTCCCCTCCCTTCTATTTTCATTTACTTTAGAACCCCTAAAGCTGTAATTTCTTCTCTCTTTGAAACGTAGATAAATCCTTTTGAGAACTAGGTAGGTCTTTTGTCAGCTTTACAACCCAGAAATGCCTTTATCAAAGACTGGGACCCATCTCTTTAAAATGTAAATGTCAAGACAGATAGCACCCAGACCTCCCATTTCCTGTGAGCACCTGGTTCCAAGCTGTAGGAGGGATCTCATAAAGAGATGAGAAGTTTGTTTTCCCTCTATATAAAGCCAATTATCTAACACAGATAGTCACCCCAATTACTGGATAAAGTTAGTGACAAATGGTGCTGTCAAGTCCTCTCACCTGAGAACTAGTTATTGTTTATCTTGAGAACGTGTCTTTAATGAGTTGTATCTGCTTGGCTATATAAAAGGTGAGATTATTTTCTGCTTTGCAATCTCTAAGCGGGTTGCCTGTGATGTGCATCGCTTGCTGGTTTAATGCTTATTCAATAATAAAACGGGTTTCTTTCTCTACTACCTTTGTGGAGACAATTTCTGGGCTGGAGGAAGATTCTGTTCTTAATTCTATTTCCCCAGTAGAGTTCAGTTCTCGGCACCCTCTCTGCAGCCTGAAAGACAACAGGCCATGTAAGATGGAAGGATTCCAGGGAGGGTACAGGACTAGCAAATCCATTGTTAGAACTGAGCTCTGGAGATGTTTTCTATCTTCTGATTTCTCCTCTGGGCTGGTGAACCCTAGAGAAACACAAGCATTTGGTGATTACTTACTCAAAAGAGTCTGCAGCCACATGCTTCCCTGTACCCAAGATGATAAGAATGGTATGTTGCTGCATTTGTTTGACCTCCACTCAAATACCAGGTCTCAGGTTGGACCCTGGTTTCCCTCCTCCAGGTCTGTGAATCTTAGAGATTAGCATCATAATCACCTGAGGAATTTTTCAATCTGCAAATGTCCACTTCCCACCCGACCCACCACATCAGAAACTCTGGGCATGGGGCCAGGCAATCCGGGTTTAACAAGCTCTCCAGGTTATTACACTGTTCATTAGAGCTTGAGAACTACTGCCTTAGAGCAACAGTTTAAATCTGAGGAGCTTTCAAAAGACTGAGGTCTGGGTCTCACCCCCAGTGATTCTGATTTAACGGGCTTGGAGTCAACCTGCTTAAAAATTCACATGATTTTTTAAAACTACCCAGACATTTTTAACATGCAACCCAGGTTGAGAACCTCTGCCTCAGAAAGTCTACATAAATGGACTCCTCATGCATGAACCCCCTGAAATTTTGTGTAAAATTGGGTATATGTGCATATGTGTACTTTTCTGGAAGAGGATCCATACGTAACTTTCATCAAATTCCCCAAACGGGTCTGTTATCCAAAGTGTTGAATAATAAGAGACAGTGCATTTTCTCTTGTTTACTTAGTAATGGGGAGACTTCATGAAGAAAGTGGTTCAAAATTTAATGAGTGCCAGAGGTGCTAATTTAATGTTAATTAACCTTTTACAACCAATAACAATATGGTTTCATATATCTTAGAGCAGGGAAGGGAAAAGTGAAGATAGCTATTACTTCATACTGGTCTCTATCATTGTCATCATTAGAATTTATTCAACATCCTAGAGAACAGGCTACCATATGTTAGGGAAGTTAATAAAAGTAGTCTTCTTCAGGCTGCAGAGGCAATAATAGGCCTTTGACTGAACAGAGACCCTGAAAAGAGTTACATGCCAAAGTGCTGACCAGCAAAAGCCACAAAATTAGGTCTTGAGAACCAACAGATAAGGAAGGGAGTAAGTCCAGCAAGTCTTGAGAACCAGCAAAGGGAATAAGTCTCAAAGCTTCTGGGGCCCTGGGAATCTGGCCAGTTCCCGGGGATCAGCAAACATTCTGAGACTTACGATTATAAATACAAACATTTAACATAATCGCCAGAGCTGCACATTTGCACGTAAGCTGGTGATTATCAACTTGCGGCTTGGCGATAAAAGCAGGATTCCTTGGGAAGACACTTTGAAGTCTCACCCGTTGGGTAGACGCACTGCCCGGAACCTTCCCAGTTGGGACTCCAGACTGCTGTTCCAGGGATCTCCCAACATTGCTTGAATCTGGATGAAGTTCTCCCAAATTGCTGATGTATGCGCTTCTATCTCTATACATGTTGCTCCTTCTCCCAACTTGGTGATGCAAATTCTCCCCAGTTAATGATGTTCCTCATTCTCTCAATTTGGTGATAAATGTTCTCTCAAACTAGTAACATACTTGGCAATGTAAATGCTCCCAAATTGATGACATATGTACATATATATCTATTGCTTGTCATACTGTAACCTACTACTAAGATAATAAATTTCCTTATTTCTTGCTTATTGAAGTGTGGAGTGGTTATTTTGCCAGTGAATCCTCTGAACCTGAAACCAAAAGTCTTTCAGTAGAACATAAATCTTTTGGCAAAACACCATACTGTGTTTATCTCATCTGACCCCTGGCAACCCTGTGAGCTATGACAGAGCAGGTAATACGATCCTACTTATACCTGAGAAATTGAGTGACTTGCTCAAGGTCACACAAGTTGTAGCGAAACAAGAACTTAAAGAAATATGTCAGTGTTTGGTCTCAACTATGAGAGACTGAATATAAAATGGACAATGAGCAGACCGTTTATACAGATGAACTCTGACCCACAACCTGCAGCAGCCTGTGAGGAAGCCAACCCCCTACCTACAATAAACAGCCCAGGAAGCCAGCCTGCTGTCAGTCAGACTCGCAGGAGCCAGGTTGCCATCCCTAGTGACAATCCAGGAAGCTCAACAATAACTTCTGCAACAATCTGCCCCAAATGGCCAGGACTTAATAACTGACAGCTTTCCTGATTGTCAACCTCACTTCCAACTTAGTGCCAACCAGAGAAAGCCAAATATGCAACCTAACCAATCACATAGGAGCCCCGCTCCTTAGCCCACCTCCAGCTTCCCAGGCCAACAGCCTCCAATCAGGGCGCACCTGGAGCCTTCCCTTTTCTCTTCTGTGAAGCTCTCCTACTCCCCTGCCTGCCTTTGAATCTCTGCCAAACACAAGTGACGGTGGCTGAGTCTCTTGCTGTAACAAGCTCTGAATAGCCTTTGCTATTCTTATTGGCTTGGTCTTGATTTATTTCCACAACTATCAACCCACGCTTGCCCTTCATAGTTTCAAAAACAAAGAATATCACTAAGAGCCAAACACGTCACACTTTCACACTGATACATGAAGAAGAAGATGATACTTTTTCAAGTTAGCCCAGACTTTTCCCAAAGAACTTTCTAAACACTCTACCAGTGTGTGGGTCAATACAACAGCTGGATCCATGGAACAGATACTAATCCCAAAGTGATTCCCAGAGTAAGAATCTAAATCAGATGTGAAATGAATGTCCTAGGTGCCACCTCCTTCCCCCCTTCCCCTGAGGCCTTATCAATCTGACCTTCACCTTTGGACTTCACTCTTCTAGGGTAATAGTTATTTGTTAACTATGTATAGGTTTGTTGTTGTTTTTGTCGTGGTGGTGGTTGTTTTTACTTTTTTCAAAGCATTCCTTTTTTAATTTTTTTATTGTAATATAGCCAATTGACAATATTATGTTAGTTTCAGGTATACAACATAGCGATTCAGTATTTTTATAAATTACACTCCTGAAGCATTCTTTATTATCATTTCTCTTATTGAATGTGAAGTGTGTGGGGCAGAGAAATGAGAGGAAACTGATCCATAAAGAGGTTGCATAGCTTCCTCAAGGTCACATGACCAGGGCCTAGGCCTTCCAACAAGGTTCTCTGGCTCTTTCCTGAAAACACGCAGAGCCATCCAAGGCAGAAACATGGGACACGGCTGTCTTCACACTGCCAGCCCCCACCTTGCTCATGGGGCCCTCCTGCTCCCAAGGAAAGGCATTCTCTTCCCTCATTACCTGCTCACCTTGTCCCCAGGGAGCGTGGAATAAGTTTCCTTCACAACCTCTTAATGACACAGTGGGGTTGGGGAAGAACATTGCTGAGTCATTTCCAGCCAAAGGAAGGTGTTATTTATAGCAGTCTGCACAAACCAACTGTGGTGTTAGCTGAAATGCCTTCCTTCTGGCACAAGATAAGTACCAGGTTAATTGTCACCTGTACCCTTTAAAACAGCTCATTAAGCATATATAGGCTGCTAATTGCCTTCTCCAACTTTTCCCATCTCTCTTCGCTGGACATAATCGGGTTGCTTAGCCTCTCCCAAATGGGTTGCATTTCATACGGCCTCAGAGGTTTCTTCTTCCAATATAGTTTAAGTCAATATGGTGCATTCTTGGCAAAGGATGACTATGGGGGAAAATGGAAATCTGCAGTATTCCCATCAATGTATGGTCTGTATATGTTTACTTTATAACTGTCACTTGACCCTCCTCCCTGCATTTCTACCTTTCAGCCTTTCACACTGCTTCCTTTCCCTTGCACATTATCCTCCACTGTGATCACCAGGTATTTCATCTTTCCCATGTACCAAATGGATGTTGACTCCAGGGAGGCGGGACTCATTTATTGTTCCTGAGCTTCACATCAAAGTGCCTAGTTGAGGTTTATGTGCCAGAGCACAGGTTAAAATGAGCAACAAGATAGATGTCCCTTGACATTGACTGAGTTCTAATTACACATTGTCTTGCATTTTACCCAGAGAGACCATAAACCAAGTTACTACCATATCTTCCCTTTATATTACAGCCCTATTAGCCATCACTGAGTCAGTGCCCAAAGAATTTGGTTAAATCAATGTCTTTATTATATAGTACACCCAGTTCCCAGTATTTGGAAAATAACCCTGTGTGATTTTTCTAAGGTTCTCACACATTCCTGTTTTCTTTCTTTGCTTGTTCTTAGATCTGCAGGGGTAAATAATAAGTTTAAATTTTCTCTTTCTCCAACTGATTCATTTCACCTAGCATAATACCCTAAAGGTCCATCCATGTTGTCACAAATGGCAAGATTTCGGGCTTCCCTGGTGGCGCAGTGGTTGAGAGTCCGCCTGCTGATGCAGGGGACACGGGTTCATGCCCCGGTCCGGGAGGATCCCACATGCCTCAGAGCGGCTGGGCCCGTGAGCCGTGGCTGCTGAGCCTGCCCTGCAACGGGAGAGGCCACAACAGTGAGAGGCCCACACACCGCGCAAAAAAAAAAAAAAAAAAAAGGCAAGATTTCATCTTTTTTATGGCTGAGTAGTATTCCATTTTATATATATATATATATATATATATATATACACACACCACATCTTATTTATCTATTTACCCCTTGATGGGCACTTAGGTTGTTTCCATATCTTGGCTATTGTAAGTAATGCTGTGATGAACATAGGGCCAGATAATTAAAAACTTCTTTTTCTAATTAAAAAATAAATAAATTTTCTCTCACATTTAACGCTTACTAATAAGAAATATTATCAAAAGTCTTTTTTTTTTTTTTTTTTTTTGCGGTACACGGGCCTCTCACTGTTGTGGCCTCTCCCGTTGCAGAGCACAGGCTCCGGACGCGAAGGCTCAGTGGCCATGGCTCACGGGTCCAGCCGCTCCACAGCATGTGGGATCTTCCCGGACTGGGGCACGAACCCGTGTCCCCTGCATCGGCAGGCGGACTCTCAACCGCTGCGCCACCAGGGAAGCCCTATCAAAAGTCTTATGCTTGAAATTTGGAGTAGACATATATACGTATATAAAACTTTACTTGAGATTTCAAACATAGCTAAATGCTTGAAATTTCCTTACTACACTTGTACACAAATATTACAAACTTAAAGAGTATGAAAATTAAAAGAGGAAATGATCACTGAAGTGATATTTTACATTGGCCATGGGACAGATTAATGTTTGAGGTCTTTAAATGTTAAGATAAAGTGTTTAAAGGAGATAACATGAAATCTGTAGGACACCACATACATTATGATATTATTTGCTCTGTAATGGAGCTTACTGATGCATGGAAAAATACTTTCACTCTTTCCTTTTCACTTTCTTTCTGAAATTTTACAAATGGGTGTAGTTATATTCCAAAAAAGCTTTCTTTACAAAAACAGGCAGTAGGCTGGATTTGGCCCAGGGGCTATAATTTATCAACCCCTGGTCTAAACCAATATTGTAGCCACTAACCACATGTGGCTATTTACATTTAAATTAGTAAAATTTAAAACTCCTTTCCCTGGTTGCACATGCCACATTTCAAGTGCCCAATGACCACATGCAGCCAGTGGCTGCCATACTGGACAGCACAAATATAGAACACGTCCATTATCACAGAATAAACTCATCTCCCAAGATATTCAAACATTAGAATTCTTTCAATAAGAGTGAAAAAAAAAGCATTTTATTCCCTAAGATACTAAATCCTAGTCATTTTTGACACTTTCTCAATATGAGTGATTTAGAATAGCGTCAAGTCATGTGAAAGCTTCATATTCTGCACAGAATTGCCATGGTGTGATTTTAAGCAACATTTTAATTTTCACCAGAGACAAGGTGTTTAAAAAGCATGTTGGAATTTTATTTACAAAATTTAAGGACGGAAAACAAAACTATCTATACAATAAAGATTATAGAGTTGGCCTTCTGAGGAAACTGAAGTCTGAAATACAGTAATTTTTTAAAAAACCAAAAATCTGACATAATCATGTCCAGGAAATGTTTCATTTAAAACTACCATCTGGTTCCAGAAGCATTTGAAAGGGACTCTGTCCAAGTTTTACTTCCCAGGACTTCTACCCAAGAGCTTGTTCTGGTTTCCTTAGGAATCAAGGGTGGAAGCAAGATGGAAAAGGGACAACTCCTTTTTAAAATTGTGAGTCATAAGAGGCTCCAGTTGATGACAAGGAAGCTTGCAAAGCTACACAGGAAACGAAGAATAAGGGGAAGGACTTTAAGAGAAAATAGCATCATAGCATTTCCTGTGCATAAGCTGCCATTTTTCCCATGCATTTCTTGGTGGGTTAGGTGGACGTACTTCTTATTGCCCACCTGTAATTCCCTTTATAGAGGGAGAATTCACATTCCAAGAAAAACAGAAATTCAGAACCGATGGCTTGAGAGCAGCTCAAGTTCATCCACTCCCCTAGCAGCCAAATGAAGTTAGTCTCCTCAGCAGCCCATTTGAAAAGGGGTACACAGGCAGGCGGCCACAGCAGCAGCAATCAGCATTTGTGCTCAGAAAAAGCATGACCGCCAACTGCAGAAGGGAGGATCAACTGTGGGGAGCAAGGCACACCATGCCAAGAAACCAGGGAGAAACGTGTTCAGTTAACCCTGGCACAGGTAGGGTGGAGGGCAATAGTCTCCTTCCAAACTGCGTAATTTTATAATTAAAGACTGGGGTGGCCAAAATAAATAGAATGACATTAATCAAGGCTTAAAAATACCAGTGTACAAATCAGTCTCTTCCCTTTCAAAGAAACTCTGACAGCTTCCAAAGGGCATCAGCTTGTGCAAATGACATCCTGTATCCTAACTGTTTAACTAGCTCGGGTATCAAAAGGCTGTTCTGACTCCGCTGGGAATCCCAACACCACATACAACAAGCCGGGAAATGCCGACCGCTATCTCTGCATGATTATGGTCACATTCCCTATGACAGTCATCATCCCCAGTCCTTCATCAAGCCCTCTTTTTCTCTGACTCATTTTCCCTTTATAAACATGGCCAAAGCGTGAGTGTCCTCGTGGGAATTTTCTGGGATTTGATGTGGTTTCTGGAGACATACTTTGAAGATGAAGGCAGTGAATTTCACATGAACAAAAAAAAGTGAGTTGTGGTTCTCTAAAGCTGTGCTTCTCAAACTTTAAAGGGATGCACATCACCTGGGAACCCTGCTAAAATTCTGACTCTGGAAGCTTGGGTGAGGCCTGAGGTTCGGTATTTCTAACTATCTCCTAGGTGATGGTGATACAGCTGGTCCACTGAGGACACTTGGGCAGCAAAACTAAGTAGCACATTAATTTTCCATGATCAAAGAATGATCTTTAGGTGTGGGATTAATAGAGGGTATTACTCTTTAAATGCAGAACTGAAAAATGCTAGAGTGAGATGGGACCTAAGAGTTATCTAAGATAAACCCTTGTGGGGTTTTTTTGGCCATGCCATGTGGCTTGCAGGATCTTAGTTTTCTGACCAAGGATCGAACCTGTGCCCCCTGCAATAGAAGCATGGAGTCTTAACCACTGGACAACCAAGGAATACCCAAACTCTTCATTTTTAAAGGATGTTAAGGGACTCACCCAGAGTCTTACCACAGAGTAATGAGAGATGCTGAGTCTGGCTTCCTTTTAACAGACACAATAGCACAGATCCCAAGTGCTGCACAGCAGGACGAGTGTGTGCTGTGACAGAGGGGAGTGGAGGGGGGCCGAGAAGGGAGAGGAGAAGGGGAGAGCATCTTATTCCTCACCCATCTGCATAAATGAGTTAGATAAAGAGCCTGGTCCACAACTTTAAGAACCATTGAAAATAGTTCTCAGGCTAGCTAGGTTCCCATAAAATTAATCAACCCTCAAAGATTGTATCATTTCTACCACACTTTTCCTTGTAAGCAATACTATCACATTGTGAAAAAGCAGGTAAGGTGGTGTGGATCCCATGCTCACTGTCTAGTAAAAGTCTCATTTCGCTCCACTAAAGAGGAAAGAAACCGACTTGCACTAACACCTACTCTGTACCTAACACACTGCTAGTTTCTTTATGTATGGGTATCCCATTTAATTCTTGCAACAAATCTGTAAAATGGATAGAATTATCCCTGTTTTTTAGATGAGAAAAGTGAATTTGAAAATGACTAAGTGCCAAGTCTGTGGTAAAACAGCTAGTAAGCAGCTTAGCTAAGATTCAAATTCATGGCCGCCTTCCCCAAACCCTGAGCTATATTTTTGTTTTCAAGCCTAAAATCATATCAGGCCCACAGCTTAAGTCAACCTATAATTAGCCTCCAAATTTATACAGGCCTACCTCAGAGATACTGCAGGTTTGGTTCCAGACAACTGCAATAAACTAAATAGTGCAATAAAGCAAATTACACAAATAGTTTGGTTTCCCAGTGCATATAAAAGTTATGTTTACACTATACTGTAGTCTATTAAATGCACAATAGCATTATGTCTTAAAAAATGTACATACCTTGGGGCTTCCCTGGTGGCGCAGTGGTTGAGAGTCCGCCTGCCGATGCAGGGGACACGGGTTCGTGCCTTGGTCCGGGAAGATCCCACATGCCGCGGAGCGGCTAGGCCCGTGAGCCATGGCCACTGAGCCTGCGCATCCGGAGCCTGTGGTCCACAACGGGAGAGGCCACAACAGTGAGAGGCCCGCGTACTGCAGAAAAAAAAAAAAAAAATGTACATACCTTAACTAAAAAATACTTTATTGCTAAAAAATGTTAGTCATAATCTGAGCCTTCAGTGAATCATAGTAGTAACATCAAAAATCACTGATCACAGATCACCAAAACAAATATAATAATAATGAAAACGTTTGAAAAATTGCAGGAAATTACCAAAATGTGACATAGTAACACAAAGTGAGCAAATGCTGTTGGAAAAATGGTGCCAATAGACTTGCTTGACACAGGGTTGCCAAAAACCTTCAATTTGTAGAAAACATAGTATCTTCAAAGTGCAATAAAGTTTAATAAAATGAGGTATGCCTGTATATGTTCCATTCTCAAAAGCTACAGTTATTTCTAAAAGAAACTTCCTGTCCCACACTTTATCAGCTGTTGGACCTAGGCTTTTAATAACAAGTAACCCAATTTCATCTTTCAAACTCTCCAGCCCATGAAAGTTCCCTACACACTTGAGTGCTTAAATACCTTTTTGTAATGGGCAATAAGAACTTTAAACTCACCAAGAACCACCAGCAAAACTGATGAATAAATCAATTTCTAGAGTCCACTCAATCATGATAGGTGGGTGTAAAAGGACAAGAGAACAGGAAGCATTGCATGTCTGAAAATGCAAGTCCCTCAATGAGAAAAGCATTCAAGAAAAGCATGTGATTTCCAAGAGACAGTGTCTGGTAATAACAATGGTGAATATGCATTAGCTTGTATCATCTGAGAGTTTAAATAGATCATTCTGGTGAAAGTCTATCCACAGATGAAAAGTTATCTCCTACCTGGCCCTTTAAAACATTCTCCAGTAGAAGGGTAACCGAGCAGAACGCTATGAGGCCTTCCCAGAATAGACCCCCACCGCCTGCCTTTTGTCTGTAGAAAAACTTTAATCAAAGAATAAATTTAATCAGAGAAATGAGAAAATGCAGAAAGAAAGGAAAACTGTCAAGCAAGACATAATAATGACACTTTAGCCATTAAACAAAATCAGGGACTTTTAGTCCTTCCTCAAGGACTATAGATAATATTCTGAGCCATGGCCTTTGAGCTGTTTTGAAGATACTGAAACCCCCAGCAGGTGGAACAAGTTAACTGTATGCTGCCCACAACCACGTAGACCACAGACCAGTTGGAACCAGAAGGTTGATGATGCTGACTCCCAATTACCTCACCACCAACCAATCAGAAGAATGTCCATGAGCTGATCACGTCCTGCTCCTTGAACAGTATAAGACTTGTCACTACCCCCTCCATGGCAGGACACACAGTTTTGAGGGCATTAGCCTGCTGTGGCCCCCTTTGCCTGGCAAAACAATAAAGCTATTCTTTTCTACTTCACCAAAAACTCTGTCTTGGCATTTCTATTCGGCACCGGTGTACAGAAGCACAGAGAAATAGGGAGAATTGAGGCTCGTAGGGGGACTAGGTCAGCTTCCTCCAGGCAGGAAGCGTAATAGCCCATCAGTGAAATCAGGATTCTAAGCCTCAGGTGGGGTCTCTGAAGGACCAGAAAAGCAGAGGAGGAGGGACTCACTCAAGGTCATCCATTAACTAACTTTTTTTTCCTTCAGGATTTTCAGTACATAGATTTTAATTAATCATACCTCTGTGTTCAGGGCATATTATAATAGTTATTTCATGTAGGAATCCTCTCTCATTTTCTTTTGTTTTGTTTTTTCCTGTTTGATCCCCAACCCTCATTCCTATTTTTCTCCCCCGACAGGCTTCCAATGTGATGTGTTTGATATGCATCTTTGAATAATTCTATAGATGAATCTGTCTCCGTCTGCTCAGGCTGCCATACAGTGGCTTAAACAACAGAAATTTATTTTCTCACAGTTCTAGAGGCTGGAAGTCCAAGATCAAGGTGCCAGTATGGTTGGTTTCTGATGAGAGCTCTCTTACTTTCTTACAGATAGCCATCTTCTTGCCACGTCCTCATATGGCAGAGAGAGAGAAAGCTCTCCGGTGTCTCTCTTTATAAGGGCAATAATCCCATCATAAGGGCCCCAGCCTCATGGCCTCATCTAAACCTAATGACCTCCCAAAGGTCCCACCTCCAAATGCCAACACATGTGGGGTTAGGACTTCAAAATAAGAGTTGGATTGGAGGACACAACTGGTCCATAGCCATATGCAAATTAAAATTTGCATAAATTATCCTGTTCTCTTTCTTTTAAAACAAATATCCCCCAAAGAACATGCCCTGCTTACTGCTGCCCAGGGAGCAGTTTTAGCCATTTTACTTGGGCAGAATATGCCTAAATGAAAGCAGAGAAAGGTTGCCTCAGGAATGGAGAAGAGAAGGGGGCCAGGGGAATTAATTTCCCTCTATTGGCAGTTTTGCCTGATCCTGGGTGTCATCCCTCCTGGACACAGCACTGGAAAGCCAGAAGCGGATACAGGTGAAAATTTTGCCCATAATCCACACATAAAATTCAGGCATGACAAACTGTCATAACAGATGGATTTTATGCCATCTAGTTCTTCCTTTAAAAATTTTTACACTTTTAATATTCACAGCATGAGAGCTACTTATTTTTGCTTTTTACCTAAATAAAATTCCATTATAAAGATTCAGGCCATAATTACCCAGGAAACTGTGTGAGAATGATCTAAGACCTGGAGTCTTAGACTAGAGCTTTATTGTGAAACAGACCGTCATCGAGATAATGGAACAGAAATGTGAACAATGTGTAAGCATTTATTTTTCTATTGCCTTGAGGACATCCAAACCAAGGAAGGTAGGCTTCTGAGGTTAGATGTGTGCCAGTGGGTCTCACACGTGAGTTGGCATCAGAAGCCCCCAGAGGGTGTGTTAAGTTTGGGCCCATCTTCAGAGTTGCTGACTCGGAAGGTCTGGGGCTGGGCCCAGGGATCTGCATTTCTCACAAATTCCTACTTGATGCTGACGCTGCTGATCCAAGGCTCTTACTTTGAGGATCCCTGTTCTGTCAAGATGCAGATGCATTGAAAGATTAGAAAATGGACTGGGATTCCCAATTGAATCTTTGTGTTTAGACAGTATATATAAAACATATGATTATTTTTATGTGTCTCCTTGTTTTTTAAGTCCTTATGACTCTCTAGATATATATTTGGAGCACAATTTTTACCCACTACCCAACCTATAATGGGGTATTTAAATACTCTTGTGCCCTCAATTTTTGTCTACTTGATCTGCCAGGTTCTGAGAAAGGTGTGTTAAAATCTCTCACTATGAATGTAGATTTTCAGTTTATTCCTTTGCTTTATTTATATTTCAAAACTATGATGAAAATTATAAATTGCTTTATGATTCTTCTATTTTCTTGGTAGGTGTTTTATTAATATAATTCATCTTTTCTTTTTCCTTCTCAATGCTTTTACCCTTGAGTTATATTTTGTCATTTTAACATTGTTACTCCTGTTTTCTTTTTATTAACATTTGCCTGGCATATAATTTTCCTTCCCTTTACTTTCAAACTTCCTGCACCATTTGGTTTTATATTTGCCTCTTTTAAACAGCTCATAATGGGATTTTTGAATTCAATTCTGAGAGTCTCTATCGTTCACATAGATTGTTATTCCTGACATGCTTTTACTTTCTGCTATCCTGTTTTGGTTTTCTGTTTAATGTGTACCTTTTTAACTTTTTTCTTTCCCCTGTCTCTTACCGGTAAAAATTTCCATATTCTATTTTTCTCCTCTAATTACTTGGAAATTAAATCTATTACTTACTCTTTAAATAGTTACCTTAAAATTTTTAACATGCACCTTTAAGCATATTTTCCAATGCTTTCCAAAAAATTTATTTATTTTTTTATTTAAGATATATTCAATGCCTGCTTACTCTGTATGAGGCACTGTCCTGGGAGCAGGGATTCTGCAAAGCATGACATGGACAATAATCTCATGGAATTTACATTTGAGTGGGAGTAGAAAGATAATAAAGATGGCCTGTGGGTATTTACAGTCCAGCAAGGAGACCAGTGAAAAAGAAAGAGGGCAGTGGGAGGTGAGGTCAGGAAGGTGATGGGGGCCAGGTCACAAATGGCCACGTGGGTCAGAGTGAGGACCTTGGCTTTTGCATTAAGTGAGTTTGGAGCCATCGGAGGGTCCTGATCAGAGGAGAGAAACCCTCTGACTTGGGCTTAAGCAAGGTCACTCTGGCTGCAGTGTTGAAAATCTAATAAAGGGAAGCAAAGCGAGAAACAGGAAGCTACTGAAAAAATCAGGTGAAATATAATGGTGGCTTGGACCAGAGGAGTGGCCAAGGTGGTGAAAAGTAGTCGAATTCTGGCTATATTTTAGAGGTAAGGGCCAAAAATAAAGTTTGCGGGGAAACCAGATTGTAGTAGGAGCAAAAGAGAGGAAGACAAAGACTTTCTGTGACCTAACTAGTCAGGGTCCCCTGAGCCTTCAGACCCCACTCTCAGTCTCTGTCCTTGGCCCATTTAGCCCAGTTTTAGCAAGAATTCTGCTAGGCTGGTTTAGTGAAAATCTCCCACCTTTGATATCTGTATGGACTGAATGACTCTCCTTCCCCCAAAATGCATATGTTGAAATCTAATCCCTAATGTGGTGGTACATAATTAAGACATGAGGATAGAACCCTCACGAATGGGATTAGCGCCCTTAAAAGAGTCGGGAGAGAGCTTGCTTCCTCTCTCTCGGCTCTCTCCACCATGTGAGGATACAAGGAGAAATTGGCAGTCTGCAATCCAAAAGAGAGCTCTCACCAGAGCTCAACCATGCCAGCACCCTCATCTTGGACCTCCAGCCTCCAGAACTGTGGGAAATATATTTCTGTTGTTTATCAGCCACCCAATCTATGGTGCTTTGTGATAGCAGCCTGAACCAAGAGTTATCACCCTCATCTGCCTTCAGCAAGAATACTGTTGAGTTGATCTAGCATAAATCCCCCTAGCCTTGATGTTTCCTCTTAGAACTTTCCATCCACTGACCCCCACCCCACCCCCCACCTCCACCTCCACTCTGCCCTTTGGCTATAAATTCCTACTTTTCCTTGTTGTATTCAGAGTTGAGCACAATCTCTCTCTCCTCTACTGCAGATCCCATTACAATAGTTCCCCCCCCCCAAATAAAGTGTGTCTTATCAACTTTAGCAAGTGCCTGAATAATGTTTTCTCTAACCAGAATAACACTAGAATGTTTCATCCCAAGACTGAAGGCCTGGCATTGCCACTAATGGGAAGAAGAACTGGTTATAGAAGGGCAGGTTGGGAAATATTGGGAGGTAAGTTCAGAACATGTTAAGTCTGAGAAATCTCTTACACATTCAAGTGAGATGGAAAGTGTGCAGTTATAGAGAAGGGACTGCAGGCTATTGGAAGAAGCAGGGCTAGAGATAAGCATTCAAGAGTGTTCAGCACAGGGGTGGCTTTTGCTGACACAAACGTGGAGGCATCCATGAGGCAAGCAGTGTGGAGAGAAACGAGAAGGTTCTAAGAACTGAGCTTTGGGACAGTATACATTCAGAGGTCAGCAAGAGAAGCCAGGGGAAAACTTAAAAGCATAAGACAACAGTCAGAATAATAGGGGGGAAATCCAGTGAGCGCATGTCCTAGAAGCCAGGTAAAAACAGTGACCTATCTATGAAAAAGTGAAGTATGATGAGACCAGAGATGGACCATTGGATTTAGGAACATCACCAAGATCTGTGGAGACATTCATAAGATCAGTTTCAGTGGAGACAAAAACCTGTTTGGATTGTTTTCTAAAGAGAATGAGAGGAGAGAGATTGGAGGCAATTATAGACATACTTTCCAAGGGTTTGGCTGCAAAGAAGGGAGGCCATTGGTGGCCACTGTCAGGCCAGGAAAAATATTTTTTAAGATGGGGAAAATAGTAACATGTCTGTATGTTGATGGCAAAGATCTGATTGAGAGGAAATAACCCATGCTTGCAAGAAGAGAGAGAAAAGAAATAATGGAGAGAAGGTAGACTATATGGACATATGCCCTTGGAATATATTTGTCAAAAACACCAGATCATTTATTCCATAAAGTTTCCCACAGTCTGGATGTTGGTTGTTGCATTTCCATGTATAGTTTAGAATGGTGGTTTCTAAGCATAACTCTTGTGGTTTCTAAGCATAACTCTTTAAATAGCAAAACTCTCTCTTTAAAATAAAAATACGATGTGAGTGATATTCACAGTCGATAAACTGTAGGAAGGCACAGCTTTCATGTTGAGGTGCGGCAGGTTAGGAGAGCCCAGATATGCCCACTCACGTGTGACCCCTCGGGCCACACCAGAACCAAGGGCTGCACCGCAGTTGCTGTGAGGCCTTGGGTATGAACTACTCTGCGGTGGAGAATCAGTAGATAAGCATGGAATTCTGTTCAAAGTGAGATTTTGAACATCTCCACTTGTTTATGGCATTGAGCTGGAATGAGATCAAAATATTATTTCTTGAAATAAACAGAATGCAGATTTTCCATTTAAAGCTATTGCCGTGACTAGAGATTATTTTCCATAGAGAAGAATCATAAGTAACCACCCTGTTTTGGATTTGTATCCGTCTTTCCATTTTTGGAGTTTTCACAGACATGATATCATTAAATCCTAACTGCCAACTTCCTGATAGCAAAGCTGAGGCTCTGAAAGGTCAAAGGCCATTATCACACAGCTAATAAATGGGATTTTTCCATATAATGTTCTCTTCTTTGGCTGTCGAGAAAATAGTACTGACCACAAACATCAATAGGGCTTCCTGCACTTTAAGTCGTTTTGCAGAAGTGGCGATACATCTGGCTCAGACATTCCGTTTCCTTAATGATTAAGGGGACATGTTCTCCAGATGACAGTGCAGAACCAGAGGAACAAGCTGTGGCTACTGAACTAAGCAAAATTAACCAGGTCCGAACGTGGCCCCTTCAGGGCACTCTCACTAACTGAGCAAGGCCTGGGGAACCTTCTAATTCTAATTAAAGTTAGAGAGGGGGTGTTTTTCTTGCTTGTTGTCCATTCCAGGCAGGATGTAGAAACCATTTTACCAAGTATCATGTTGTCTCTGATTAGAGAATGCATAGATTCTGTTGAAACACAGCTTTGGGGTTTCTTAGAACAGTAATGAAACAGAAGGGTATCAGCATGTCAAAAAGGAGAGAGAGTTCCACAGGAACATTTCTGTACAGAAACAGAGACCTTACTCAGGACTATGGGTTTCTCGTCTTCTCCAGACTTACAGTAATGACTTATGTGCCATCAGGAGCTAAGGTATTTTCACACCCTCATATTAAGAAGCAGAAAGTTCATAAATATTTACTAGATTGTTGCCTGTGACATATAACTTTTTCTGTCCCCATAAATTATAAAATGTGTTCACATTTTTACGTCATTGGGGGAGAAAAGTGTAGGAAAACAATAGACAAAATAGGTCAGTGAAATGGCCAGCCCCACTCTGGTGGGCTGATTCTTTTCCCTGACAAAACCCCACTATGGAGAGAGAAAGATTCTTAAAGCTCTGGAAGGCAGTAGCTTAAATGAAAGCTCCACATTCCAAGATGAAACTGATCGATCCAAGTGACTTCCTAACTCGGAGTTCTCACACTAACAAAAGTTCAAATAATTGACCACTGAATATACTGTTCCCTAACGTAAGCTTCTAAACTGGGCATCAAGTCACATTTTCCAGCTTCCCTTCTGATACTGAAATCTTCACATTGATTTTCTTCTCCTCTTCTGTTGTATCTCCTACATTCTAAACTCGTTTTGATTGTCTCAAATAATCAAAATAACCTCAAATGAGAAATAATAATCAAATAATGACTAAAATCTTAGGCCATTTAAGGACATACTGCCATGATGCCACACCCCCAGAGACAGAGCACATAGTTTAAAAACTGGTGGTTCGCTGTTCAAATCTGTCCTACAAACATGTATTATCTATGCCACAAAGTGTTTTAAAATTTTTAGTCGATTACTAAAATTTACAAATTGGAGGATTTCTAATGATTTTATGGTGCAACTTAAAAATTTGGAAAATCTGGCAATACTAGGTTCACTGATTCTCTTGGTGTTTCCATGCTGCCACAGTCCTCACCACTCCCTATTGTCCTTATACTCAGTCTATTTCACTTTATAGGCATTTGAGCTTACAATCTCTTTCCAAATGTAATCCCTACCCAAATGCACCCCCTTCAATAACAGAGGAACCTTTAAGATAAATTTTAAAATCACATTTTCTTGTTCTATTTAATTATTCATTGATTCATTCCAATACTGGCATACCAATGCTAGCCACTGAGGCTACAAAAATGATTAGAACCTTTTTGGATACTATTTTATATATCTAGCACAATGGCTAACATCCCAAAAAACCTAATAACACCAAATGCTGATGAGGATGCACAGCAACAGAAACTCTCAGTCATTCCCAGTAGAAATTCAAAATGGTACAGTCCCTTTGGAAGACAGTTTGGCAGTTTCTTTTGTGTCCCTTCACAATTCATATGTTGAAACCCTACCCCACCAATGTGGTTAGTATTAGGAGCCGGGGGCTTTGGGAGGTGATTAGGATTGGATGAGGTCACGTGAGTAATCTCATGAAGAAGATTAGTTCCCTTATAAGAGTCACAAGAGAGCTTGCTTCCCTTCTCTGTTCTCCATCACGTGAGGATACTTAGAAGTCAGCAAACCTGGAGGAGGGCCCTCACCAGAACTCGACTGTGCTGGCTCCCTGATCTCAGACTTCCAGCCCCCAGACCGTGAGAAATAAATTTCCATTGTCTATAGACCCCACCTATGATGCTCTGTTAGAGTGGCCTGAACTAAGATACATGCAACTGTTTGTAGCAGCTTTATTCATTAAAAAATGCACAAAACTAGAAGTAACCAAGATGTCCTTGAGTATGTAAATGGATAAACTGTGATATGTGCATAAAATGGATTATTAAGTGATAAAAAGGAAAAAGTTATTACATACACGACATGAATCTTAAATGTATTTTGCAAAATAAAAACTAGTCTGAAAGGTTATATAGATATACTTGACATCATAGAAGAGGAAAATCTCTAAGGACAAAAAACAGATCAGCGATTGCAGGGTTTTGAAGAGGGGGCAGGGGGGCAGTGTTTGCCTAGTTGGAAGCACAGAGCACTTTTTAGAGTCATCTAACTAATCTGTATGGTACAGTAGTGGTAGACACATGATGACATGCATTTGCCAGACCCATAAACTTTACAGTACAAAGAGTGAATCTTAGTGCAAGAAAGTAGAAAAAAAAAAAAAATACTTAGGAGATCAGGCTATCCCAGGATGGAATAGAGACAAAAGAACCTAACTTTACTACAAATGTATGAAATAACTTCAGTACAGAGGTGGTAGGAAAAAGGTGCCGGCCTAAGTAACTTTGGAAATGAGTAGAGGTTGCAGGACTAAATTAGGTAAAAGGAAGTTTACATAAGCACAGTACTCGAATTGATGTTTTCCCATGAGGGAAGAGGTTAACAATTCTGAAGCCATCATAGATAAGATAGATAGATAGACAGATTTTGGAATTGAACAATAAGTAAATGGACGGCAGATGGTGGGAGCCAGATTTTTCACCACTGGAGTGGGAGATTACAGACAAGCAAAAGAAGACTAGAGTGATCCAGGTAGTAATGGATTTGAGTTCAAGAACATCAGTATGACTTCATGTTTAGCTTAATTTAGATACAGAAGGATACATATAGATATACGTATACACATGAGTTAGTCTACATGCATATATCTTCTTGCTCTCTCAGCTGGGAAGAGCTGGAAGCAGTGACACCCCAGTAGCAATGAGCACTCCTAGGGCCACCTATTAGCTTCTAATACCACTGTCCAATAAAAGGAACCAGGGCTCCTTGAAGAACTGGCTGATTCCAGGGCTGGGATGGGGATTACATAGGATAAGCCTGGAGCATCTTGTAGTGCCAGAAAGTCAGGAAGTGCTCAAAAAAAAAAAAAAAAAAAAAAAAAAAGATGGGATTATGTAAAAGGGACACAGGAGCCAACCTGAAAGAGCTCCCTATGGCCACAGCTAGAAGAATTTGAGCAACAAAATAATTTAGTACTGGATTATAACTCAATGTATAAAATAAATATGCATGAATCCATACTAATATAAATGACTGACTAAATAAATAAATGGAGAAGAAGAGAGATATCTCCCATAGAGAAAAATCCCAAATAATTTATGTAGATACTCCCCCATCAAGGAGGTTGAGTGCGGGCTGCACTTAGTGACTTGCTTCCAACAAGTAGAGAAAAGCAAGTGGGGAAAAGTACAGTGGAGAATACTGGCAAATACTACCTGAGACAGGTGATGAAGGTTGATATCATCTGTGATAAGTCATGTTGATAGCATGTGACATTTCCCCTTGATCTGATGTGATGAGAATGACACTATACCTCTGCTGTCCTCCTCCCCAAAACAAAACACCAAACAAACAAACAAAAAAACAGTTTAACTATGAGAAAATAACATCAGACAAAGCCAACCCGAGGGACAGTCTACAGAATACCTAACTAGTACTCCTCAAACTGCCAAGGACCTGAAAAACAAGAAAGTCAGAAACTGTCACAGACCAGAGGAGGCTCAGGAGACATGATGACTGAACGCAATGTGGTGTCCTCGACTGGAACCCAGAACAGACCATGGACATTAAGGGAAGCCTGGTGAAATGTGAATAGAGGCTGGAGTTTCATTAATAATATCTACCAAGTTTGATTCCTTATTTGTGACAACTGTATCATGAAAATGTAAGATAATAACAATATCTTACTGAAACCGGGTGAGGGGTACATAGGAATTCTCTGTACTGTCTCCGAAAATCTATCTCTCTACTATCTTTGAAAGCCTATCTCTGTGCTATCTATAAACCTAAAATTATTCTGAAGTTAAAAGTCTACTTAAAAGCAAACAAACAAGAAGAAATCTTGAGAAGTTTTCCTATCTAGAAGGCGACGTATTTCTTCTGCTTAGAACACTACACCCCTGGTAAACCCTTAATTCTTCCTGTAGATCTCAGCTTAAGCTATTCCTACACCCTGAACTGGGTCCCTTCTTTGTTACTGCTCATACAATCCTTTTCTCATTATTCCCAGCAATTATGCCACTATATTTTTATCTGGGGAACACTGGTTAAAATCTGTCTTCCATGAGGACAGATACTGTGTCTGTGTTGCTCCCCACTGCATTATCGCAATACCTAGCAGAGAACGTAGCACACAGCTGATGCACAATAAATAGTTTTGGAAAGAAAGGAGGAAGAAGGGAGGAAGAGGGTGATGGAGAAAAAGAGAGAGAAGGAAGAGGGGTGGATATGCATTATGATAGAGCAACTATCATAAGATGAGGCAAATCAGACTGGGCAAGTGGAAAGTGAGTGATGGACAGATAGGGCACAGAGGATTTTTAGAATACTGCAAATACTCTGTAAGGTATTCTGATGGTGGATACAGGTCATTATACATTTGTCAAAACACATAGAAGATACAATATAAAGAGTGAACTTTAATATAAATTATGGACTTGAGTGACAACGAAGTGGCAAGTAAGTTCTTCGACTTTAAAAATTTGCTGCCCCAAAATGTCTCTTTGGCATGTGGATTATTCTGCACTGAAAACAATCAAGGCCCAAAAGACTCAGGAAGAAACTTTGACCTTCCCGCTAACTGTCTAAGAGAATGTAGATAGAGGACCTATCCCAGGAAGGGAACTGTCACCGCAGACAACTATAATGTGAACTAGGTAAGGTAGACCGGGAGGAACCTAGCAAAGTCTCTTTGTTAGAATTCCTCCCATTGTCTCTGCAGGGCCCAGGCAAACATTTGCTTTTCCATCTCCACGTGAATTGCCTTCCTCCTCTTGAAGTCCCAAACCACTACCCCCAACAGCCTCTTTTGTGTTTAGCTGAAGATGGTATTTAAGGTGAGGGTTTTGGCCATTTTGGTGAGTTACTCAGTTCTTCTGGGTCTCTCCCATGTATACATGTTATTAAACTTTTGTTCTATTTTCTCCTGGTAATCTGTCTCATGTCAATTTAATGCTTAGTCCAGCCAGAAAAACCTAGAAGGGTAGACGAAAATTTCTTCCCCCCAACAGTAACAAACATATCACTGTGGTGGGAGGTTTGGTAGCGGGGAAGGCTATGCATGTGTGAGGACAGGGTGTATTTGGGAACTCTCTGTATCTTCCTCTCAATTTCTCTGTAAACCTAAAACTGCTCTAAAAAATAAAGTCGATTAAAAATGCAATCAGGGCCCTGGTGGCGCAGTGGTTGAGAGTCCACCTGCCGATGCAGGGGACACAGGTTCGTGCCCCGGTCCAGGAAGATCCCACATGCCGCAGAGCAGCTGGGCCCGTGAGCCATGGCCGCTAGGCCTGTGCATCCAGAGCCTGTGCTCTGCAACGGGAGAGGCCGCAACAGTTAGAGGCCCGCGTACCGCAAAAAAAAAAAAAAAAAAAAGCAACCAACTTTCCAAAATATGAGCTATACGTTTCATAACATTTATACAAATGGACATATACATTTCATATTTGTACGCAAGTATACGTTCTTACACACATAAAACATTTCACACACATATATAAAACATGTGTACAAAGTCTCCTTTCCAAAAGATCACCATTGCGCAGTTGTTTTTGCTTCTTTGTTTTTGTTTTGTTTACTTTTTGCCCTCTAAAAACAACATTGCAAACTCCATGTCCAATGCACTGATGAAATCCAGTTTGCCTGAAATGTAATCTTTTATTTCAAGCCATGCCCACTTTTTTAATCGTTTTACATATTTCCTATGTGTCTCTAAAAACATATTTTATACCACCTTGCTATTAAATCTTTAACAGATACAGTTCAACAACATCCAGGGGCAGAAAGGGATGCACTGACTCACAGGTGATAAAAATTCACAGTAAAGCCACAGATGTAGCAGAGTGAGAATTGCCACACCAGCAGGAACTGGAGATAAAAGAGGATTACATGTGATGAAATGTAGTAACTGACTAGAAGTCACCGAAAAATACCAGATGGATGACACTGCTCTGTATATCTCTAATGAGCCTGTAGACTTTATTGAGTATCACTATAGGTTCACTTTTAGTATTTTCCTGAGTGTAATTGAAGTTTATTGATATGCTATTATTGCCCAGTTTAGATGTGACCATAAAAAATACCATTTGATATACTTGTGTCTCCATAGAAATCTTGGGCTTTTTGCTTAAAATGAAAGCTCATAGTAATAATTGCCATAATATTTATTCCTCTTCCTCCATCAGACCTTTACATAGACTATGGACAGTAACTGCTCCAGATAGCATTGAAATTGCAGGGATATTTTCAGGAGTGATTGGCACATAAAAGATCAGACGTGCAATTTTGGATACTACCAAGGGAGACAAAGGATTTTTATGTCGAAGGTAAAAGAAAACAAATTTATATGCTGAAATGAGTTGCCATAGGTGGTGCAGTTCTCTATTAGTTAACGTGGGTCTATTTCCCATTTAGTTTTCAATATAGGAAGAGGATAAAAATAACTGTCCGTCTGAGCTAGAATATTTGTTCTGTAAACACAGAAGCCTCAGATCTCAACAAAAGACCTCTCAGCATAATAAGCAAAGGGCATTTCCCTCCACAACAAACATTTTAAATTAAGCTGGAAATAATGGGTGTGAAAATGATTGCTTCTCAGAGCAGCAAAGAAAAACTCTCCATGGGAATTCCAGATACAGCTTAGATCATATCACCATTGAGTTCGTATAAACCGATAAGAAGCTGCTCTAAGCCTCAGGTCAAAGGGCCATGCAACTTGATTGTACTTTCACAAGCTGAAAACCAAATTTCCTTATTAAGGAAAACACCTGAATTCTGAACTCTGGTGAGGGCATGGAGTAAAGTAAAGCTGCCAAAGTGATGTGTGGTCCTTGGGACCTGAGGCTTCCCAGAGGAAACAGAAAGGGAAGGTAACTCCCAGCTGAGAGAGGCTTTCCTTTTCCCCACCCCCTTCCTCTCTCCAACCCACAGACACATGTGCCAGCCGCACTGGTACGCCCCGCAGGTCCCACCCAACACACTTTTTCCATGAACTGCACCTTCAGTGTTGAGAGCAACGTGCCAACATTGGCTAAAGTCTGGACGGCACCTCAACCTACACTTCCAGCCCTGCTGCAGTGTTGCTCAGAAGGCTTCGAGCAACAACAAAAGGCTTCGAGCAACTACAAAATCCACTTTGGGTACTTGGAGCCAAGGTTAATTACCCCCAAAGGTCAGCAGCTGTGGCATCAGCCTTTGGACGACAAGTCTACCTGCAGTTAATTAGGACTTAGGGACTGAGAAAAAGTCAAGTGGGCCCACCCAATCTTTGAATGGGGCTGATTCACAAACTGCCCCATTTCAGCAGCACTGGGTCCCTCTGATGCTGGCAGGCCATCCTCAGGAGTCCCACACACAGACTTCAGAACCCATAGACTGCCGGTCACAGCCACAAAGATCTTGTCACATATAACGCTGGAGACCAAAATCTGTGTTCCTGGTCCTGAGTGCAAGATTCTGTGGGTTGCCATTCTTAAGAGTTGTCACAGGATACAGACGATGATCATATGAAATTATTATTATTATCATTATCATTTATAATTCTCTTCAGGGTCAACTTGTCGCTTAAAGCACTTAAGCACTTATTCTTTCAACAGTATTTGTGGGGTGCCTGCTCTTTTTCAGGGAATGGAATTGGAAAGTCTCTCCACTTATTCTAACAACAGTGTGTGTTGAGCACTCAGTGCCAGGCACCTTGATCTATGCTGGATTTGGGGAATCAAAGGCTTGGCTACTGCACTTGTGGGGCTCCCATTCTCGGGGGGCGATGGGAAATGTGCCTTCCCACCTCTGGTTTCCATGAGGAAACCATACCGCAAACACTCCTGGCCTCCTGATCCGCTACTAACCCCTTCCCAAATAGGCGGAAGGACTTACCCGGTAGGTTTGGCTCAAGCCTCCATTGTGTGGAGCTAATTCAAAGATTCCATGCAGGTGGAGGACAGTGGGATCTGCCCTCTTCCTTCTCCACCTGGATCAGCAGAAACAGCCCTCTAGTTGAGTGTAGACGCTCTAAAGACTCTTTCTCCCAAGAGGGCTGCCCAAGGGCTCAACTGAGGGAAAGGAAGGTGCACACCCATCTGGGCACAGACATTAACCTACACCTTCCAGTCCTACATCCCAGCCTCCGTCAGTGACAATGGTGATACTTCAGTTTTCCCTTCATAATGCTTTGTATCTTATTTTCCAGCGAATCCAAAACTTAGATGAAGATGGGGTTGTATAATAGATTCCCTCAAAGATACCAACAGCATCTGAATAGAGGAAATAGAAGGGAAAAAAAAGTAAGCCAACACCTAATTATACAGTCACTAATTATGTAATTTGGCACGTGCCTTGCCTTCAAGGACCTTACAATCTATTAGGGAAAATAAGACATGAGTACACGTGGCTTTAATACATAACACACCGTGGCACTAAAGAGACAGAAAGTGCTATAGGACTGACAGAGAGAAAGCCAGGCATGAAATTTACACAGAAACCAAATCACATGATCAGCCAGCCCCCTTTTGGTGTGTGCTTCTTTGGCAACGCCTATATGTCTTCTGTGACAATGTCACTCTTATAACAATGAAGGTGCCAGGATAACTCTGTGTTCCCTGATGAATCCTGGCACCACTGTGGCTTCTTATATTATCTTGCTTCTTGGATTCAACAGAATTTGTTTTGATTATTCCTTGATAATTCATGTCATAATAGCAATAATTAAAACTTCACAGTTTCAGCTTTTCCCTTCCTCAGCTTTTAATCTCACAGCTTATAAAAAATGTTTGCAGCTTTCGAGAATTACAGGAAAATACGGTGCAAAAGCCAAAGAGCATGCAACTTCATTGCAACAAATTGGGTGAAAAAGAGGGAGAAGAGAGTTTGAAATAATAGGTCAAAGAAGAAGCTGAAATTTAGGAGACTGCAGGGAGTCACAGATAAAACTGGTGGCCCTGCCTTCAAATTTTTCATTATTGCTGTAATAAGGACTGTCTTTATGTGGACCCCTCAGTCTATGATGGGTCTAATTCCAGAGGGCTCTCTGACCAAATCTTTCTGTTCTGTAGAGAGGGAAGTGGTGTGTGGGGTTGATCTACCTCTCAGAAGCATCTTGGACTCAGCCTGAGAGATCTCGACTTTTTTCTGCTCCCTTGTAGCTTGTCAACTCTGGGTACCAGACTGGTTACACTAACGCCCTCCTAAGTAAAGAGCATGTCATGTATTTTGAGTTCCCTTGGCTTTAAAAAGATATGTCACCAAGACCTCACCATTATGGTCCTATTTCTCACAGCCCTCTGCCTTATTAGGGAACTTCCTAACAGAGTCAATGAGGGTGTCACACCTAAAAAGCAGCAGAGAGACAAGGGCACCTGGCTTGGGTGTCATCAACTGTCCCCACCAGCCCACAGTCGTATCTGTCAGCCTGGCCTGCTCCCGCATGCAGATATGCACCCACACTCTTGCACGCTCACAGCCCCGCACCCCGGGCCACAGCTGGTTAGACTAGGGGTAGGCAGTGGTTACAGGCCAGGCCGTGCTCCCCTGAGAATTTGGAATTGAGGGGTCCAAGGAGCGACAGAGACAGACACAGACGGGCTTTGAGGCTAGATCTGTACTTGGGAGATGTCAGTGGCCTCCGGCTTTGCCTGCTCCAGAGAGCAGCACGGAGAGCCAGTCGGCCCAGAGAAAAGAATGAACAAACCACAGAGAAAGAGACCAAGAGGTGAGCAGGAATATCCCCTGGAATTTTAGCGGAATTCCTGGTTACTGTAATGATCGTTTCTGAATCCCAGCCCATCCCTGACCTTAAGTTCTAAGACCCATACCTGCCTGTTGCTAAAAGATAAACTGAGGCATATTAAAAAGTTTAAGAGATTATATGAGCAAAAATCATTTCAGGCAGCGCCAACCTGGTTAGGAGGGCTCCACCATCAGGAACTGGGGCAAAGCAAAGCAAGGAAATGATTGATTGGCTGGAGCTTAAAGCCTCGTTGGCTGTTTGTGATTGGTTGCCCTTAGGTTTCGATTTTGTAACCTTGAGGCATTTACAGGCTTCGCTGATTCTGGTTTGCTTACTAGGCCACCACACACAGCATAAGAGCCATCTCAGCCTAATGGCCTCCTTGTTTAATTAATTTAACACTGTGCTCTTATGATAAATTCCTCTTCTTTTATGTAAGTTGTTTTGTTACTTGAAACCCAGAAACCAATACAGTGCAGAGCTGCTGTAAAAAGTCCCTGGGCATGTAAGTTGTAGCAAAAGTCATCATGAACAGTGATGCCTCGATTGTGTGTGATGTCACTCTCCCTGTGAATTCCCTTGGATAACTGAACAGTGCCTGTACGCCTCTCACTTTATATCAATATTCTCCAGCCCCAACCCAAGTGCCTCCAGCCCCTCCTGGAAAATACGGCTAGTAGCTGTTGGTTGGGATGTGCCCAGTCACTCCTGTCTCCATTAAGATAATGGATGGGGACAGTGCAACTCAGATAAAAACACGAGGCTCAGCAGTGTCCAGCCCAGAACATCAAAACACAATGGCAGTCGTTTACATCAGTCACAAGTGGCTCCACTTAACAGCCTTTTTGAAGAAAAAAAAGGAGAAAAGAGCATTCTTGTTGCTGCATTGAAAAGTGTGAAAATGATCATTTGTATAACACAGCTTCTGCCTTGAACACTGAGATGCCCACAATGTAAATGGAGATCAAAATAGCGGCCGGCAAACAAATAATGCAAAAGTGTCTCAAGAAGAACACCCAGGGTTTCGTTTTCAGATTTATTTAAAAGGCTCACGGGTTGCAAGCATCCTTTCTTTCTCATTTCCAAAGGGTTTGTCATGCCTGTCCTGTGCCAGTGTGACTGAGCTGGGTCTCCAGTGCCCTTCTTTAAAGCATGCATAAAGCAGAGGTGCCCAGGGCAGGCCCAGAGCACCAGACCCAGCTGCCACAGTCCTGGAATGCAGGCCACCACGGGCCGCAGAGCGATGAAAGACCAGCATCAGGCATCTCCAATGCTTTGATTTTCAAGAACAGCTTGACACCCATAGCAACGTAGCTAACGTGAAAAACACAAGATAAAAACATTCCATTTAATTAAAAGCTCACAGTTCAATGGTAGTATAATTATTACAAGTGCATTTTATGGCTGTCTGCATTCATTTTGGGTACATAAATTAATATGCAAATTACCAGCCCCTCTCGTGTTCTTAAGAAGTTCCCCTGTCAGTCTTTTCTCCTCCGACATGTCAGTTGCATAAAGCGTGGCTTTTTAAATGCAAAGTAAAATTCACATTTATGGTTCTTCTGAAATCTCCCTACGCCAGCGAGCTTTGCTTTAGATGAGTGTTGAATTAACAGAGCACACCTCTCTCTGAAGGCCTTCAGGACCACAGAGAGACTGAGACAGGCATGGCCTTCTGACTAATCAGGGTGAGAGACTATTTTCCATCTCAAGGACCACCTATCAAGGTATTTGTGGTTCTCATTCATCCCTTCAAGGACTTTGTTATGGGAAAATATTGTTCTGATGTACAAAAAAGCAAATTCCCAAACCATAGACAGATGAATTTAATATTATTCACCGGGAAATCCTATAACGAATTACTTAACAGATGGACTGTAGGTATTTAGAAAATACTTTGCACACAGGCAGCAGACCCTTAGAAATGGTGTGGGCTCTCAGAACACGATGTGCCCAACTGACCTCATTTCCCTCTTTGAGAGAGTTACTAAAATGGCTTAGCAGCAACATTCCATAAGTATATCTCACTGTGAATAAGGCTTTCAGAAAAATCTTTCGTGACTTCCTAGTAGACATATACAGAAGACGAACCAGCTGTGTGAACAGTCCCATCTGTTTTTCTTGGGCTACCAGAGACTCAAAGGTGGGACTTACAGGTGAGCTCTGATTCTAGGCTTGGTACCGTTTCATCAGTATCTCTACTGTTGGCCTGAATAAAGTGAAGGAAACCAGAATATGTCACCCCACAGTGTGCCTCTTTGACATAAGAATTATTTTGAGCTGAAGGCAATTAAGAAGCTGCAATCACGGAAAAAGTTTCCTGACCTTCCCCTATTTGCTAAAAGCAGGACACAAGTTTACAAAGGGGTCCCTCCTCCCCTCTCTCAGGAAGGACAAAGGTTAATCTAATCTAGACCCTCATCAGCCTGGAGATGGCACCAGAGGAATCTGCATAACAAACTTTACCAACTAGCCTTGATCTACCATTAGTTTTCCCTGCTTCTGACTTCCCTGGGGCCACAAGGTCCTTTTCCTTTTTCTTGGTGCTTCTCTAAAACTTATTGTTCCTATACTAAGATGCTATATAAACTCAAGTTCTAAACAAACCTTTGATTTACTCATCTCTGGTCACTCCATGTGTTACATGGGCAGTGCACATGTTAAGAAAGCTCTGTTCATTTTTCTTTTGTTAATCTGAAAGTCTCATTTAAAGGGCCCCAGCTGGAGCACCTAAGATGGGTAGAGGAAGAGATTTTTTTCCTCCCCTACAAAAGTCAGAGAAAATATGCTTGAATGATGTATAAGTGTCTCAATACTAGAAGGGACAACTAATATACTCTTTGTCAGAATTAAAACTCCTGAAGTAAAAACATCTCAGGAGACTGAGCCTATTCAATGAAAAAATTCACTCTTAAAGAACAAGAATGACTCAGTTCATCTGAAAAAAAAAAGTTTTGGCTTCCAGTGAATCCAAGAGTGCCTGTTAGCTTGACATGGATGAATAAATAATGGTAACAGATTTCATTAAATAAGAATTATGGAAAATAAGCTAAATGAGGGCAAGGGCTTGGTCTTTCTCACTGCCAATGCCAAGAACAGTGACTAGCACATAGTATGTACTCAATATTTATTAGATAAATAACATTTTCTATCCAGCTTTTAAAATTATAAATAGAATTTACATTGATTGTAGAAAATTTGGAAAGCATAGAAAAGCACAAAGAAGGAATAAAAAATTACCCTGAGTCCTGAGATAATCTCTCTTAATATCTTAGTATAGTTCCTTCAATTCTTTTCTCTATGCACTTTTCACATGGTCTAAATAAACAATTTTCTATCATAGCTTATTTACATTATAAAAAATTATTTTCTAAATCTCTAAAATCTTCATAAATGCAATTTATATAACTATATAACAGTCCAATTTGTAGATGTACCACCACTAACTGTTGGCTATTGAGATTGTTTCAAAATGTTTTATATATTTAAAAGATGCTGGGGAAAGTACCCCTGTGTGTGAAGGTTTTCTACGTTTCAGAATGTGTGAAAACTTCGTTGCCGTTGGAGATCTCCAAAAGTAAACAGAGTTCCCTTATGAAAACAGCCAAGAAGGCAATCATTCCTCCTAAAATACAATGCCTGCCAGGAAAGTGACAGAGAAGACAGTTAACTTGCGTGAAGCATGAGCTTTGGACAGATTTCTGTCTGATTTTGGTTCTGCTGTAAACCAGCTCTGTAACAAGTTTTCCTGCAGCCAAGGCTCAGTTTCCCGTTCTGTAAAATGGGAGTGATAACATGGACTTTGCTGCATTGCTGTGAAGGAAAAAGGGAAATATCGCCTAAAGTCTGGATGTAATAACTTAGGACATCGTGGCTGTTACTGTAAACATGGACATGACTATCCAAGCTTCAAGCGTCTGTCAACAGAGTTCTGTAACTTTGTTCCCTGGAACACATAACCAGTCACTGTTGGCCAGAAAGTTCCTCCAAGTCAACTGAACAACGAGAAAGCTTTGAGAGCAAGCTCATTTTTTAGAGGGCATTAAATTCATACCACATGTACCTCTCCTAACAGTCCCCTGCTACCTTCCATGGTATAGCATTCCATCTTTGCCTTAAATTTTTTCCAGAAGATTCCAGAACATTTGTTATCAATCTATATCAGTAGCTAATAATTCTATTCAACAACAACAACAAAAACAGTGAGGCTTGGTCTTCCCTGGTGGCGCTGTGGTTGAGAGTCCGCCTGCCGATGTAGGGGACATGGGATCGTGCCCCGGTTTGGGAAGATCCCACATGCCGCGGAGCGGCTGGGCCCGTGGGCTGTGGCCGCTGGGCCTGCGCGTCCGGAGCCTGTGCTCCGCAGCGGGAGACACCACGGCAATGAGAGGCCCGCGTACCGCAAATAATAATAATAATCAGCAGCAGCAGCAGCTCGAAATAATCCTTATGCCAGAGAGTTATATTTGGGGGTGGCATATTCTGCTACACTTCAGAACAACAGGTGGGACTGCTAAATATCCAAGTAGATGTTGTTGAGGAATGGCTGATTACCAAATTCATATCTCTTCCTACAATCAAAAAAAATTTTTACTATATCCTTGTATTTTCTTCTACCAAACTTTCATTTCCCAAATCTTTCCTCCTGTTCAATATTTCCTTCTGAAGAAACTACCTACAAGTATTGCTTCCTCCATCAAATAATCAAGGTAAATACTGGATACATTATTCCATGAAGGACCCACCTCCCCTGCCCAACCCGATTTCACATTCTTTCTTCAAACCTAGGTCTTAATATAAAGTGTTCCTATGTGGTGAGCTGAATAATGGTCCCCAAAGATGTCTACATCCTAATCCCTAGAGCGTTTGTATAGTACCTTATAAGGCAAAAGGGACTCTGCAGATCCTTAACTCTGATTAAGTTAAGGATCTTGAGATGGGAGGATTCTCCTGGATTATCCTGGTGGGCTCTAAATGTAATCACAAGGGTCCATTTAAGAGGGAGGTAAGAGGGTCACAGAAGTACGTGACAACGGAACATGAGGATAAGTATGAGGAAGGGGTCATGCATCAAAGAATACAGGTGGCCTCCAGAAGCTGGAGATGGCACAGAAACAGATTCTCCCCTGGAGCCTCCAAAAGGGACCAGAATTGTTGACACCCGACTGTAGCCCAGTGAGACTGATTTTGGACTTCTGGCCTCCAGAACTGTTAAGAGAATACATCTGCATTGCTTTATAACACTAAGTTTGTAGTAATTTGTCACAATAACAGTGGGAAATTAATAATCCTCACTATTATCCTTCTTCCAGAAAATCTTTACTTCATTACCTATGTCCTGTCATCTTCTTTTGTCAACCTTATGAACAAATTACTTCTATAGGGAAAAGAAATTCTCTAATACCACTGGTATTAATTTAAACATTATAATAATTTTTATTGTAATGGTTTTAAAACACGATAAATATTGAATTAAGTATAAACTCCTTGTGCTTATAACTCTAAGACAACTCTACAACCAAAATAAATTTACAAAGTAATTACAAATAAAACTACAACACCAATACAATTTTTCAAAAATCATTAATGTGATGGATGATGTTTACTAAGAGCAAATCATCAACTTTGAGGTTAAGAGAAGAAAGATGTACACATGCCTTTGGGTTTCACTTACTCTGGAACCTCTTGACTTTAAGCAAGATGGACCATCATTGAAGATTTCACTGTTACCTCTGTTGTTATTTTTCCTTTCCGCACTAAACTGAAATATAACCCTGATCCATTTTATTGATGGGTCTGACAGTGTCATAGTACATTTGAAAACAAAATACTGGAAACTTCTACCATGTTATTTAAAAGAAAAAATTCGTAATTTCACATTTAATACTATAATTGTTGCTAATAAATTATTGAAAAGAAGTATGTACACATTCAGGATCACAGCAACATCAATCAATACGTCGTGTTGGTTCTTTCATATTGAGCAGCTACATGCCACGTGTTAATTCAACCTTCATTTTTAATATTTGAACTCCTACAAGTCCCTTTTTCATCCAGTGTCCTTAGCACATTTTTTGGCTTACGCTTAGTACAAATATGATGGCAAGTAGAAAAACAAACACAGGCCTGAAATTTCTAGGCAGTACCCAATTAAAAGATAGTCATGCAGGTCACCCAGCTTGCCATCAAATAAATAGAAGTGAAAATATAAAGAAGGGAACATTTCATAAAACTCATGGACCCTGGAGAATGTAACTATAAGTCCCAGGGGCCAGAAAAGCCATTTTGGAAATTTTTAATCTAGCTTTTTCTCATTTCTCTACCTTCTTTTTTCCTCTCCTCCAGTTGCTGTAATTATTTTGTTCCCATAAATTTCCTTTCCTTCCTTAAGGTGGCCCAATACGTTTTACTTCCCTCTCTCTTGCCTAATGGAAAATCTCACAGATATTAATCTCCCACCTGGAAATCCTTCCTTCCTTATGGCTGGTGGAGCCCACACCCTCCTGGATGAGCTGAGGAATGTAATAAGCCAAGAGCTGCCTACTAGTGACTACAGTGAGCATCATTCCAATTTTGTCTCTCAGCAGATGCGCTGATGATACATTTTTCACCGTGTTCCTTCCACTACAGTTGCTTACAGGGCATTCGAATGACTTACACCACATCATTACCTGATCATGTGGTTCTAAATACACCGATCCCTTGTCCAGGGACTTTCACAGGCATGACAATGAACATCTGCTGGTCTCTCCTCACCCTGTCCATCAGCTGGAGCACGCTGTGAGAGAATCCATGGCTGTAACGCAGCAGCTACATGTGCATCAGGCCTGGGACATCAGCCTCGTCCCACTCCATCCACACAGGTGTGCTCTATCTCCCGAACAAAACAGCTGCAGACTAGATGGCGATCGTTTTTACTCAATTAATATGACTGCTAATGTAGCTGTTTCAGAAAAGAATTTTGAAAACACCCAAGTAGTGCAAACATACTGTCACACATTTTAGAACCTGAACAAAACTACTCAATGCCAAATACTCAAAATAAATATTCGGTTGACTTCAGGTAGAGAAAGCTTCAGACTCATTGAATGTCTCCCACTTTGCATTTGAAACGACTGCATCCTTGTTCCTTCATCCTTCCCTGGGTCCTTGAATTTTGTCTTGTGACTGCAGTTTTTTCTACTGGAGGCAAAGTTTATTCCTTGTCCTGCCAAAGTTAGGTTTGGCTATGGGATTTGTTCCAGCCAATGGAATGTGGGTGGAAGTGAGAGTGCAAGTCCTAAGCTAAGCCTTAAGAGGAATTTCATGTTTCTGCTCCCCTTTGTAGATGCTTCCAAGAAATGTTCCCTTCTTTATATTCTCACTTCTATTTATTTGATGGCATACAAATATGCCCCAGCTACCCTGCTACTCCAGAAAATCGAGAGACAGGAGACCTGCCAAGCCCACCTGTGCCCAGCTTAGATCAAATAAACCCCATCAGTTCAGGGCTGGATTATGTCTCTTCACATTTCCTATGCTGAAGTCCTAATCCCTAGTACCTCACAATGTGACTGTATCTGGAGATATAGGGTCTTTAAAAAGAGGTCATTAAAGTCAAATGAGGCTTTAGGAGTTGGGCCTAATCCAATATGACTGGTATCCTTTTAATCAAGGGAGATTAGGACACACCCATGTGCACACACAGAGGAAAGACCACGTGAATACACAGCAGGAAGCAGCCACCAGCAAGCCAAGGAGACAGACCTCGGAAGAAACTAAAGCTGCTGACACACTGATCCTGGACTTCCAGCCTCCAGAACCCTGAGAACATAAATTTCTGTTTAAGCCATTCAGTCTGTGCTTATTTGTTATGGCAGCCCTAGCAAACAAATACACACCACCCAACTCATAAACACCTGAGTGAGAGTAAGTGATTATTGTTTGGAGTCATTGAGTTTGGAAGTGGTGTGTTACCAGTATCACTGTGGTCATAGCTAACCATTATACAGATTTCCAATTTTCATCCACAGTATGGTGTCTTGCAGTCACAGTATAAATGTTATGACTGTATAACACAAAACCAAAGTTCCTGGAGGGCAGGGACCATCTTCAATTTGGCTTAGTGCCTTATATCCAGGACAATGCCTAGCACAGAACAGGCACTTCACAAATGATGGTGGAGTGAATGGACAGGTGAGGAACAAGGGAGTGTACAAATAAATGAGTGGATGCTGCCCCTGGATAAACGGAAAACAACCATCAAGGAAATATGAGAGATGAAAGGTACTCCCAGTTTTGAAAATTTAAGGGCTAAAACTGGCATGTGTTTTAAAGTCGATGTGCAAAAAACAGAGAGGGCTATTGTTTGTTTATTTGTTTGGGGGTTTCTTCCCCACTCTGTCCATGAAACTGCATGTTCACTTTTTGTTTCTGTTTAGTCCTTTTAAGTGCTGTATCTCTGGAACAAAAGATTATCTAAGAAGCAAGTTAGCCATTTATCAGGCAGCAACAGGGCCTGCTGCAGAGGCAGCAAGCATGCGACGTCCCTAAGAGCTGAGGGCCAGATATTGAGAGCAGCTATCCATCACCAAGGACTGCAGGATGCTGACAGCACACTTCAG
This sequence comes from Delphinapterus leucas, assembly GCF_059928025.1. Lineage (NCBI taxonomy): Eukaryota > Metazoa > Chordata > Mammalia > Artiodactyla > Monodontidae > Delphinapterus > Delphinapterus leucas. Next base: position 10,492,599 of record NC_143146.1, read on the forward strand.
TGAGAAGGGAAAGGAATGATGACAGCAAATGTTCACTGAGGCAGTGCACGTGGCTGCTGTCATTTTTTTTCATACCCGTGACTCATTTATTTCGTAAGTGGAAGTTTATACCTCTTAATCTCCCTCACCTATTTCTCTCATATGGCTACTCTCTTATAATAACCAAGACTGAGTTCCTCTGAGTTCAACAGTTTCATAATGGTTTCATACAATTCATAACATTCCTCTCAGATATGGTTTTGAAGCAATAATCAACTTATTATTACACTCTATGGACAGAACACCTGTGTCCCTCCCCTAAATTCCTGTGTTGAAACCCTAACCCCTAAGATGATGGCATTTGGAGGTGATGCCTTTGGGAGGAAATTAGGTTTAGATGAAGCCATGACAGTGAATTATATTATCCATAATTCGATGGAATTAATACCCTTATAAAAAGAGGGTACACCAAGAAGAGGCCATGTGGGGACATAATCAGGAAGAGGCCCTCACCAGGCAACTGAACTGGGACCCTGAACTCAGCCTTCCAGCCTTCAGACTGTGAGAAATAAATGTTGCTGTGGTTTAAGCCCGTTAACACCTGTCTATGATATTCAGTATAGTGGCCCAAACTGACAAAGACATTATGTGCTAACGACTGATGAGAACAGACTAATAGCTAAGACAATAGATAAGACAATCATAGCTTATGTTTATACTATACGGTGGGCAGTTTGGCATAGTAAAAAGTGCACAGAATTAAAATAGGTCTGTGTTCGAATTGTATCTCTACCACTTACCAGCTGTGTGACTTCAAACGTTATTTTGCCTCTCTGAACTTTGATTACACAACTTTAAATGGTATAGTAATACCTGTGTTATCTGGTAGTGTGCCTGGCTTGACAAGTACTTAATAAATCAAACCTGTCTTAGGATCACTGTCTTTATTATTTGGCTTTGCTACAGAACAGAACTATTTAGCTCAAAACATTAAACATCTATTTCACTTAAAACTCCTCAAAGGGCTTCCCTGGTGGCACAGTGGTTGAGAGTCTGCCTGCCAATGCAGGGGACACGGGTTCGAGCCCTGGTCTGGGAGGACCCCACATGCTGTGGAGCAACTGGGCCCGTGAGCCACAGCTACTGAGCCTGCGCATCTGGAGCCTGTGCTCCACAACAAGAGGCCGCGATAGTGAGAGGCCCGCGCACCGCGATGAAGAGTGGTCCCTGCTCGCCACAACCGGAGAAAGCCCTCGCACAGAAACAAAGACCCAACACAGCCAAAAATAAATAAATAAATTTTTTAAAAAAAATATATATATATATTAAAAAAAAAACTCCTCAAAGTTAGAGACCAATACTCATTCAGCACATTCTTTTTTATTTTTATTTTTTTATTTTTTTTTTTTTTGCAGTACGCGGGCCTCTCACTGTTGTGGCCTCTCCCGTTGTGGAGCACAGGCTCCGGACGCGCAGGCTCAGCGGCCATGGCTCCCGGGCCCAGCCACTCCGCGGCATGTGGGATCTTCCCGGACCGGGGCACGAACCCGTGTCCCCTGCATCGGCAGGCGGACTCTCAACCACTGCGCCACCAGGGAAGCCCTCTTTTTTATTTTTTAACTGAGGACTTTTTTTTTTTTTTTGCCACGCTGTGCAGCTTGCGGGATCTTAGTTCCTGGGCCAGGGATCGAATCCTGGCCCGGCAGCGAGAGCGCAGAGTCCGAACCACTGGACCACCAGGGAAGTCCCTCATTCAGCACATTGTTACTGGACATACAGGTATGTATACCTGTATTTTCCATAGGAAATGAGCCACTATCACTAGGGATAATTGACGATTCAGAGAATCCATTCATAGAAGGAATTTCCCCCACTGGTGGTGATAAAAACTTAAATAACTAATTTTAAAGAATGCATCCAAGATGAGTATTTTGCAAGCACTGGGTAACTAGTTCATTTGAGATGAAAAATAAGTTATTTACTGATTTTAGCTAAATAGCTTAGTGACGTGTTTCTGAAGTTTTTGTTCCCTGGTCACATTCTCATTCTGGCTATATGACAGTATTTTCACTGGCTTCACCATGTTCCCATGTTAAAACTGAAAGCTGTAATTAAACTTAAATTTTTCCATTTTCTTTATGGCAGAAAATATCGACATATCTTCCATCCCCACCAAGGTTGTCTTACAAGATTTTTACCACAGGGTGGGTTCTAAAACTTGCATGTAACATAAGCTATAGCAATGATTATACATTGGGAATAGGTAGTGAGGGTTTAATCAGACCATTTATGCCTTTAGATTTTCACTTTTAACATTCTAGGAAATAAAGGAGGGAAAAAATCCTATTAACCCTTTGTGTCAGAATGTTATCCTAAGTCTATCACCTGAAAAATAGAGATCTTTTTATTTGCTATCCTCAAATTCAGGCATAATACTTAGCAATCAGAAATCTTCTGTATAATAACACTTTGTTTTCTTATTTATTTATGTTTGTTTCTTGGAGGTATTTATGGATTTTTAATAGTTTTATGTTATTTTAGATTTATAGAAATGATATATGCTCATTGCCTTCCCAAAATCAGAAAATACAGAAATTTTTAAAGAATAACAATCACCCCAATCCACAATCCAGAATTAACCACAGTTAATATGTGGGTTTGTAGTCTTTTAGACTCTATATATTCATACACAAAAATTGATTTTTATGAAATAGTCATATTATACATGCTGCTTTGTATGTGTACACACATGCTACATATAGTTATATTATACATGATTTTTTCCCTTAATAATTTACTGTGGATATCTTTCCATGTCAGTAAATATAGATCTATGCCACTATTTTCAATAGCTTTATAGTATTCCACTGTATAGAACAAAGATTGGCAGACTTTTGTTTCTGTACAGACAAAAGATGGGCAAAGTGGGTCAAATTTGGCCCACTGCCTGTTTTCATATGGCCCACAAGCCAAAGATGATTTTTAGATTTTTAAATGGTTACATTTTGAATTATCATATTAATGCCTATATAATATCCTCAACTTTGCCTTCTGACCCCAAAGTCTAAAATATTTTTATCTAGCCCTTTAAGAAAAAGTGCTGACCCTGGTACAGGTGTATCATAATTCACTTAGTCCATCCCAGACTGATGGATGTGTTTGGCATTTCCAGCATCTCTCTACAGTAAACACCACTGTAGTGAACAACCCGTAGGTATACTTTTGAATGCAGATCCAAGTTCTTCCCTAGGATAAAATCCTACTAGTGGAACTGGGGAAGCAAAGTAGCTTCGTTGTTAAAGTTATGATACACATTGCCTAACTATGCTCCAAAAAGTTGACCTATTTGTTCGGTTATGGACTGAATGTTTGTTCCCTCCCAGAGTTCATATGTTGAAGCCCCAACTCTCAGTGTGATGGTATTAGAAGGTGGAGCCTTTGGGAGGGCATTAGGTCATGAAAGTGGGGCCCTGGTCTGATGGGATTAATGCCCTTATAAGAAGAGAGAGCAAGAGAAAATCTCTGCCATGTGAAGACGTGGCGGGAAGGTGGCCATTTACAAGCCCAAAAGAGAGCTCTCACCCAGAACCGAACTGGCTGGCACCTTGATCTTGGTCTTCCCAGCCTCCAGAACAGTGAAAAAATACATTTCAGCTGTTTAAGCCCCCAATCTATGGTATTTTGTTATGGCAGCCAAGAAGACTGTAAGACAGACCCTCATCCACTTCTGCAACCCTATGGGGGTGAAAGAACCCCCCTTCCCTTCACTCTAGCCTACCAGGGGGGAACAGATCTTTCAACCTTTGCCAATATGGTATGTAAACAATGATTCCACATTTTCTCTTTATTTTCATCTTCTATTACACGTGATGTTGACTCTTAATACGGTAGAATAACCATTAGTTCTTTTGAGAAAAATCAGCTTGTCTTTTCCGCATTTACGCATGTGGTATGCAAAACCAGTAGGCTTCCAGAAAATTGTTTCATCTCCTTGCTCTTGTCTTGTGAATAATTAGAGATCCTTATTAATATACCCTCTTTTCCAAGATTTTAAGCATTTTGTGATTCTCCTCTGAGCCCTTTCCAGCTACTCTCTCTCCACCCACATGTTTGTAGACAGATGTTTTTAAATGGCTTCCGTTAATTACTCCTAGCTGATGGTAAACTCTCTCAGGAAGTTCTTGGGACTGGAGGCACAGAAACACATAGTGAGGGTGAAATGAGGTTATTTCACTGTATTTTCCATCTGAAACCAAGTCCAACAACCCGAACAGCCCACTCCCCCCCACTATGAGGATGCAATGAAATTCCCCTCATATATCAGCCTTAGAACTTTTACCCAAAAGAAAACTCAAGAGAATTTAGTCAGTATCAGCTAATTTTTATCCTTGGAAATGAGGGTGCTTCTGTTCAGAATTTTCTTCAATGCCCAAAACTATAAAAATCTCACTCTCTCTAGCTAGTGAAAAATCAGTATATTCTCCTAATCTCAGAGTTCATTTGAAAACAAATTTCCACATCAAACTACAACATGTTATTATCTAGTCTATTTGGATGACTATGGTAGTGTCTGACAGAATTCAGTAGCAATAACAATCTCCAAATTCTATTAGGAACTGTCAGTTACACCCCTCAAGTGTCATGAATTCATAGGAATATCTCCACACTAAGTATCTAATACTGCATAGAATATAAGTAGTTGCAAGAAAACAAATTTCTAATTAAACCCACCTATAATATAAAAATGGTGAATCCTGAAAGATCTTGGAAGAGAGCTTATGGAAATCAAAGTAAGTATCACCCCTTCCCATCCTCACTGAGAATTTCACTGACCCACACCGGGAAAGCTAAACCTGAAAAATCAATAGCTAACTAATTAGTAGTCATTACCTGTCTGCTGTGCTTGAAAGACCAACCAGAATTTAGATGAGAAACACTGGGAGATTTCACACTGGTGCTTTAATTTCAAATGACGCCACATTAAAGACTGAGCTATTTTCAGAGTATCAAAGAAAGTTGCACCAGGTTATTTGTATTTGGTTTGGTTGGCTGATTGGTTTGCTTTGTTTTTATTCAGTATATATGTTGTTCATTTATTAATCCATTCAACATTTATTTTTAAGTAACAAGAATAAAAGCCTCTGTATGCCTGCACGCAAGCCCCCTGGGACATGTGCAATTGACCCCTCCTGCTTCAGCAGCCACCTCCCCACTTTCTCTCTAGAAACTCTGCAGCAGAAGTATGATGTATCTGAAAGAGACAACTTGTCAAATGCTTGAAAAATGAAGGAGGAAATCAAAGAAAAGGCTGGAAAACCTAAACTCTCAGTTTCTTCATCTGTAAAATGGGAATGTCGGTATTTATGTTTTAGATGTACCATGAAGATAAAATGAATTATTACATGTGGGGTTCATAGAACAGTGGCATGTGGTAAGTACTCAATAAATGTTAGCTATTCTTTTTTTTTTGGCTCAAATTTTGAGTCAGGTACCATACATGGTGCTGGCAAATACAAACATAAGTCACAATTATTGACTATATGTTGCTTACAGTCTAGAGCAGGAAGACATTCAAGTAAATTACATATTACAGCCCCGTGTGATACCATTCAATAAGAACACTACATCCCAGACTCAGTGCTAAATACTTTACGTGAATTATCCTGTTGAATTCAATTATCTTATTAAATTTATCTTTATCTTTTAAACTCAATTATTATCCCCATTTTACAGATAAGGATGCTGAGCCTCCGAGAGATTACCCACAGTACTCTAAGGGATACAAAATATCATGTCAGGGACAAAACAAATATGAGAACTCAGGTCTGTATGGACCCAATGCCTACACATGCTCTCTTAACGTCATGCTCTACCTCCTTGAGCAGGTGACACTGGGTAAACAGAGTCCTGAGGACATGCAGCTGTCGGTCCAAATGAAAGGGTGGAGAGAAGATCCCATGGCAGACATACAGCCATGGGAGTCCAGGGGGTAGAACTCCTATCTTGCTCTGAGTCAATTTACTAATTAGCATTGGAGAGTTCAAAATATTCCTAAAGATTTTGAAGTTTAAATAGATAATCTCTCCATCTGTAAAATAATGATTTTGTGAGCATGACGTGGGGCAAGGAATGCTGGCCCAAGGGTCGGAAGAACAGAATTCACATCCTAGCTCATTCCCTACTTTGCTCTCTGAACTCTAGCAATTATATCTTTTTGAGCCTTTGGGTGCATCGTCTGAGAAATGAAGACGCTGGACTAGATGACTCCTAGGATTCCCTTCAGCTCTAACACTCTCTGTTCTCTATTTCATGGCTCTGTGTGGGCAGTATGTGTTCAATCAATTATCCTTCTGAGTCTAGACAATTCTCTCAACTCTGATTCCTAAGGCACCCAGGTACACCTCCACTCCCAACTCCATTTACTCTTTGAGCCATTCCATTGGCCATTTCTTCTTTTTTAACTTTGGGCCCCGTATTAGATTCCTAATGCTGCCATAAGAAATTAACACAAACTCTGTGCCTTAAAACAACGCACGTGGGCTTCCCTGGTGGCGCAGTGGTTGAGAGTCCGCCTGCCGATGCAGGGGATACGGGTTTGTGCCCCGGTCCGGAAGGATCCCGCATGCCGCGGAGCGGCTGGGCCCGTAGGCCATGGCCGCTGGGCCTGCGCGTCCGGAGCCTGTGCTCCGCGATGGGAGAGGCCACAGCATTGAGAGGCCCACGTACCGCAAAAAACAAAACAAAACAAAAAAACAACGCACGTTTATTACCTCACAGTTCTGTAGTTCAGAAGTTGAAATGGGTTTCACTGGGCTGAGGTCAAGGTGTTGACGGAGATGCCTCCCTTTCTGGCAGCTCTAGGGGAGGATTCTAAAAGCTGCCCATGTGCCTTCTTGCTCCATCATCCAAGCCTGCAAAAGCCATGGCCACCTCTCTGGTTCTCTTCCGCCTTCCCCTTCCCTTTCTAAAGGCATGTGTGATTTACATTGAGCCTACTTGGATAATCCAGAGTAACCTCCCTAGTTTAAGGTCAGCTGATGAGCAAACTTAATTGCACCTGCAACCTTAATTCCTCTTTGCCACAGAACGGTTCCAAGGATAGGGAAGAAGACATCTCTGAGGCTGTTACTCTGCCTACCCCAGGACCCTTTATGCTTCAGAGTCTCTGTGCTACTTTCAGCCAGTTTGGATGACACAGTAGTAGCTGTGTAAGTGGCAGCTGCCAGGGATGTACTACCTGGACGTCTGAGGTAAGCTGCCGCCTACCTCCACACCTGTCCCTGAAGTTCACTGCCACCCTTTGATGGGAGAATATGAAAGACCTGCCATGCTTTAAGGATGGAAACTAAAAGTGACCCAAGGATTACCTGGCTCAGTCGCAGGTGCCACACTCCTCAGTCTCCTTTCCTATCACACCCCAAACAGTCCCAGCACTTTGCTAGGGCCTCATTCCCACAATGCCTTGCTCTCAGCTAGGCGTCATCAAAGCCATTATTTGCCTGTATATTATTGAAGCTTAAACCAATATGTTAATAAAGAAAAGCCCTAGAAAACTAAAAAACCCCTATAAGAACCACAGGAATGAAATGAAAGGAGATCTTTTAGGTAAGGTACCGTACCTATAGGGTTACAATATAAAATGCCCAGTTAAATTTGAACCTCAGGTTAACAACAAATAATTTTTTAGTATAAGTACATTTCAAATACTCGATGGAATTACTTAAACTAAAAAAAATTATTTGTTGCTTATCTGAAATTGACATTTAACTGGGTGCCTTGCATTTTCATTAGCTAAATCTAGCAAGCCCATCTATCTGAACCTCTTCAAACGATAGTATCTTACCTCCATATTCCCTCTCGCCAAAGGCTAGATATATTTCCAGGGTTCACTGTTCCCTAGTCCAGTAGAGAACTACATCATACAGATCCAAAAATATGATAATAATTGTTACCAGAAAATTTTAAAGCTACTGCATGGCAATCATTTTTCCTGCATTGTTTCCACACAGATGTGTTATAACCCTCCAATCAGTCCTGTAAGGAGGAAATTCAGTCTTGGAGAGTATCTTACCTTTTGTTACCCAGCTACTAAAATGCAGGCTGAGAGTTCAAACCTGGGTCCTCCGGCTTCCAGACACTAATGCCATCTCGCCCCGGGAGCCACAGCTTCTGCTCTGTCACATGTTTCCTTGGTTTTGCCATCCACACATTTTAATTCTCTTCACCAGAGCTTTCTTTCTCTGGCACTAATAAAGCCATATTTGACTGTTGTCAAACTTGAGATAAATGTACACGTGGGTCCCAGACAGGAAAAGATGAAAAGCGCAACTGAACTACAGGACCGAAGGGAATACCTTCTGCTGTCACATAGCACAGTAGCTTAGCTATTCCTGCATTGGTAGCTTTTTCTGTATTTCTGTTTTTAAAGTCTGAGGCATATCGTTAACTAGGCTATATCTTTGACTAAGTTGACAGGATCAACTTTTATTTAATCCCATTCAATATTGGATGTGCTCCAAAGCCTACCTTTGATTATCTAGACTAAAGGAGGGTATTGCAAAATGCAAAGCAAGGCAAAAATTAACTTTCCCTTCAGAATCTATTTCCACGCTTAACATTCTGTCTAAACTGTGAAGCAGCGAGTCAGAGACTCCCTCACCTGAATTCTGTCTGGCTCTGCCCCACACACCCCCAGCCCTCCCTGCTCGACTCTCTATAATCTCAGGCTAAGAACAGCTACTGTATGCTCTGGTCTCCCCCCAAGACACAGGGATGGGGTGAGCTTTTGGTCTCCAGAGGGCTGCCCTATTAGGGCACAGCTGAAAACAACAGCTTCATCTTTCAGGACTATAGATCCAGGTCTACTAACAAGTTCAAGTGCCTCCAAGTGATGAACGAGCTATAACTCCTTGCCTATCGTTGAATTATCAATAAAAACCATTTATCTCTTCTTTTCTCCAATTCCGCAGGTGTTAGGAGAACAAGATACACTACACATTATCTCTGCCCTCCAGGGACTCATAGTCTGGAGAAGAATTAGAATAACAAAATAAAATGTAATATGAACAGCTTTAAAAAAGTGGTACATACATACAATGAAATATGTATTTGGCCTCAAAAACAATGAAATTCTGTTATATGCTACAACATGAACCCTGAAAACATTATGCTAAGTGAAATAAACCAGACACAAAAGGACAAATACTGTATTATTCCACTTATGTAATGTAATTAGAATAGTCAAATTCATAGAGACAGAAAGTAGAAGGGGTGAAGGGGAAGTGGGGAGTTATTGTTTAGTGGGTATGGAGTTTCATTGGGGAATGCTAAAAAAAGTTCTGGAAATGGATAGTGGTGATGATTTCACAACACTGTGAATGTACTTAATGCCACTGAATTGTACTCTTAAAAATGGTTAAAATGGGGACTTCCCTAGTGGTCCAGTGGGTAAGAGTCTGCACTCCCAATGCAGGGGGCCCAGGTTAGATCCCTGGTCAGGGAACTAGATCCCACATGCATGCCGCAACTAAGAGTCCGCATGCCACAACTAAGAGTCTGCATGCCGCAACGAAGATCCCACTTGCTGCAACTAAGACCCAGTGCAGCCTAAATAAATAAATATTTTTTAAATGGTTAAAATGATCAATCTTATGCTACCTATATTTTGCTACAATAAAACTCTCACCAAACTGAAAATTTCCTCTTAAGGTAACCAGAAGGCTTATAAAAAACTGAAGTCTGATTATTTCTTTGCCAAAAAAGGAGAAAGTGCTATAGCAGATACATTTTATAATTGCAAAAAAAAAAAAAAATCACCTGAATATATAAATAAAAGCAGGCTGGCTGCTTAATTCACTAGGAGGCCAGTATGATTTTGCTTTATAACATTCAAAGCATGGGAAAGAGTATCTTTCATTTAGGAAACTAGATAGCATATGACTCAGCTACAAGCTGCTACAGTGGGACGGAAATTAAGTCTCATTTTTGCGAGGGGTAGGAAGAAGGAGCTTTCTTGAGATGTTACAAGAGTCTCAGGGAGTTAGTCATGTCCCTCAAAGAAATCTATCAGAGGTCATAGCTCGGCTCTTTTCCCTAGGACATGGACTCCCTTCACACCTAACTCAGCCACTAGAGTTCAGTCCCCAGTAATCTACATAGTGACCCCTCTCCCCACTTCTTGTTATCACTGATCAGGGTTTTTCCAAAAAAATTATACATAATATAGCAGTACTAGTGATCTAGATATTTCTAAATTGTCCCATCTTAGATTTCATTGGCAAACAACATGTAGAACAATAAACATGAAAGTGTAGCTTTCCTTGTGAAAACTAGATATGAAATATGAAAAGAAAAACTCCATATTGTTACTTAATGCCAGTTTGAGTTAGATTTTGAAAATATCTTGAGCCATAATAAAGGGACTGCCTGTACAAGAGTATTCCCCTTTTACTGTATTCCTTTGCACATCATATGCAAGATATGGGCTTATGCTACTCAGCATCAAAACACCAGGCTCAGTTGTCTATACACGTGAAGGCGATATTTGCAAATGATAAGGCAGAATTAGGATACATTCCTTTAAAAATACCTTTGAGCGTGTAACTAAGAAGTATAACAAAAGACTGCTTTAAATACCACACAAAGAAATACAAATTCTATTAATACTGAATTCTTGCAAAGCAAGGTCAAGGAACCTAGGACTTTTGGTAGCTAGACAAGACTGACCTTGGCTTCATTGATTTAAAAACAAAGAGAAGATTACTGGAGATAAAAGCAGGTTCTCCTAGGTAACGCTGTCTGCCCTTTTCGGGAATCAGGAATCAACAGTATTGTGCATTCCTCCTATAGTTTTCATTTTATCAACTTGCCTAACATTGTTTTCTTATTTGTAACATGTGTTGAAAATACTGTCCTGTTACGGTTGATTTTATTAAAAGTCAGAGACAAGGATATAAAGTGATTAATAAAACTGATTATAAAATGCTTTACAAAGCATCATAGCTTTTATTTTCCAAGTAATTAATTCAAAACATTTTACTGAAATGCTAAATGGCCTGGAAGAAGCAGCATCTTACTAATCAATGGATATATACCTTAATCTGAGTTTCCCAGAGAGCATTTTGTTTCCCACATAAGATATGTATATGTTCAGGTCCCTGGAGTTACAACCCCAAATTAACAACCTGAAAATTATGTGACCATTTCGGGATGAGCATCACACTCTGATAGCAATTCTGAAAGTACACTTGCCATGTACCCTAAAAAGATTTTCTACCCCAGCAGTAAATCACAGCAATACGCTGCTGCTGATAATGCCCATAATGTCAGCATCAATCAAGATTATTTGTTGCAGGCAAATATTTGTTGCAGAAATGATCTCTGATTTAAGTAGGAACAGCATGACTGTTGAATATTGAGAAAATCACAAAATTACTGGAAGGCTATAGAATGGCACTGTCCAATAGAATTTTCTACAGTGACAGGACATGTTCCATATTCTTACTGTCCAATACACATGTAGCTGTAGAGCACTTTAAATGTGGCTGGTGCACATTAAACAAAAATTAACTGTAGTTAATTTAAATTAATTTATATAGCTATGTGTGACTTGCGTATATCATATTGGACAGTCCTGCTGCAAAACCAGGAACCAATGTGGGTAGGCAGTAGCTACCACAACTAAAACCCTCCCTAAAAACTAATGCAGTGAGGACTCATTTCCCCCACAAGACAATGCAGCCCAGGACATGGAATACAGCCACTGTAACTTCTAGAAACCAATGCTGCTTCTACTGGGACAATCTGCCACATTGGAACCACTGTGATCTCAGTATCTTTGTACAGGATGGAGGCATCATGTTGGTTAAGCCTGGGTTAAGGGCCCACTTCCTTCCTCCCACAGAGGAAAGAAAGCAAGTATCTGGCATTTAAAGCTTCCATAGTGGAATACAACTTGGCATAACCCTTGGCCACTTTTTTCACCAAGATTTATAAGGTAGGGCACTCCTCTAACACAGAAATGGGATCCAGATGCTAGACCACCAAGCAAAAGTGACAAGTGTCCACTGTGTCAGCCTTCTGGTTGTCTAAGATCATCATACACTCTTCTTCTTTGGTATCATTTGTTGAGAGCTCATCAAGTCTAAAATTGTTCTAAAAACTTTACTAGACAGATTTAATTCTCACAACAGTCTTAGGAGGTAATGTAGTAGGTTAAGTAACGGCCACCCAAAGGCATCAGTCCTAATCCCTGGAACCCATAAATGGTACCTTATAAGGAAAAGGGGTCTTTGTAGATGTGAGTAAATTAAGGATCTTGGTATGGGGCAATTATCGGGGATTGTCCTATCCAATCACACGTGTCTTTATAAGAGTGAGGCACAGGGAGACTTAACTCACTCAGAAGAGGAGAGGGGCAGGATTGGAGTGATACAGACTGAAGCCCAGGAACGCCAGCTGCCACCAAAAGCCATAAGAGTCAGAAAGGATTCTCCCCGCGAGACTCTGACGGGGGGAGCGTGGCCCTGCTGACACTGTGGTTTCAGACTTCAGGATCTGAAGTATGAGGCAAGGGGTAGTCACACTCGAGCAAGGACAAGACTGTACTAGTGACGCCTGGGTCTTCGTGTTTTGTGTCACGTGATCCCACCTCTTGCCCCAGCCATGTCCACTCTCAGAGGTGGGAATCTGACCAGAGACTGGACAGGGACAAATGACACAGTCTAAAGTGAAATAATGAGCTGAGACCCTCGAATTCCCCCTTTTTGACACTTAGGAAACGTGGAGAATTGGGGCCAATTCAGAGGGTGCTAAAGCCACAAGGGGATGAGGGGGGCAGGGCAGCCATGGTGGGCACAATTCAAGCTGGAGTCAAGAGAAAGCACAAGTTGTAACTAAGCCGAGATGGCCAGGCTTGGTGGAAAGGAGGATGAAGCTGGCGGGCGGTAGAGCAGAAATGCCTAGAGAAAAACTACGCGGTCGTGCGAACCAGTAAGACAGCGGGTCCTTCAAGCTGCCTTGAATTCCAAATGTGTTCTTATAATAAACACCCTTTTCACGAGGTAACTCGAGTCTCTTGGAACTCATTTTCCCAACTACAACAGTAGATCCTCATGCCAGGAACTCCTCTCACCCTGTTATTTGGGCCGGATATGTCTGGGGTGGGGATGGGGAACTTCCAGCTGAAGGTTGGGTGGCCCTAATTTCAAGGCCAGAGTTAAGCTGAGATTGAAGCAGCTAAGGTCCATTCTCATTATTCAGAGATTCTGTACTTGCAAATTCACCTACTCACTGAAATGTGTCTGTAACCCCCAAATCAACACTCAAGGCACTTTCACGATCATTTGTGGACATGCTCAGAGCAGCAAAAATTCAAGTCGCCTGGTGTGCACATTCTCAGTTGAGGTGGAACAAGGTGATGCTCTGCCTTCTTATTTCAGGTCAGGCTATAAACAGGTGTCCTTTTCACTGTATATTCAAAGCCACTTTTTTCACATCTTTTGTGTTTTTTCTTGGTGGTTTCACCATTTTAAATGGCCCCCAACTGCAGCACTGAAGTACTGCTTACAGAGAAGATGTGTTTGGTAAGCTTTTTTCAGGTGTGAGTTATAGTCTTTAAACAGAAACACACATAAAACAAGGTTATGTGTTGACCAGTTGACAAAAGCATTGTGACCAGAGGCTCATAGGAACTTAGCCCTGTATTTCCCCTGGGCACAGCGGTGAAGTACTCACTAACTCAGTGTTTTCAGTGACCACAGAACAAAACTGCCCTGAATACAGAGAAATGACTCTATATTTTGTTAATTTCTGGATGGGCAATGACCACGTCGGTCATATTCACATACCCAGTATACAGTAAGTATGTAGTAAATACTGTTTGAATAAAGGAAGAAACAAATTAATTCATTCACTAAAGATCAAAGCAGCCAATAGCTTGTGTCAGAAATTTTCTTTGCTTTTGGGAATCAGTTCTGAAACAATGGCAATGAGTGTCACCTACATAAGGGTGATCGCACAGGGTTTTTAAAATTACATCCTATTAACTGCCACCACTGATGCAAAAACTCCCAAACTGCACTCAGCACTTTCCTTTCTAGAAATGTTTGACCATGTTTCACAGCCAATGCATAAGCCCCAGAACAGCGCTTGTTGCTAAGCATCGTTGCCTGTAGAGGGAGAAACTGACATGGTGAGCCTAACGTGCTTGTCTGAGGTCAGCAGTAACACAGGAGAACGGATTTGAAGCTCCTGGTGTGTGTGTCGTAACCCTTAGCCAGTATTCATTTCTTCAAAGTGAAGTCAATTTCCAAAGAGAATTACTTCACCTCCATATAACTGGAGGTGTCACTATAACCAGAATTGGAATTTTAGTGCTTCCGTGTTGGGGCAATTTAGGACTTAAATTTTACTTCATTATGTTTCATTATAAATATTTCCACTGTGAAAAGAGAGTTCAGTTGGCAGTCTTTGCCCAGAAGCATCTCAGAACTAATTTAGCATGAGGAATTTAAAGCTGTCTTCCTCCAGCCTTGTTTTCTAGGTCGCCCTGGAAGCCACATGGAACAGGAGGATGGAGGGGCACTACATTCACAGCTCCCAGCATTCACTTTAATCTTCTCCCCAGTGCAATTATCTTACTAGGCACTGAGAAATCTATTACCCGAATTTACAGCAGCTCTGGAGTCATAAGACAGCACAAATTGTTCCCATTTTGATTGGAAACATAAATTGCAATCACTTCAGAAGGAAGCTCCACATTGGAAGCCCTTGTCAACCAGAGTGATTTTCATTGGGAAAGAAAGCTGGTCACAGAGGATGGCTGGGGAAGGAAACGTTTCTAAGGTACCATGGTTCCTATCATAGGTAAGGCTGAATGTATTCACTGAGCAGGCTTCAAGGAACATCACCAAATGTAAATTTAGAGGGATTTATAAATGACTCATATATTGTATGTCATGTTCATATTAGCCATAATGAAACAGATTGCAAACACTGAGTAAAGTCGTCAGCACAATATTTGTCATGCCCAGAGAAGCCAGAAATAATATCATAGTTCTCTCCTCAATTTTAAACATGAGCATTAAATCACAGTTTATGCTAAAAGATTAAGCACACATTAGCCTCTTCCAGGGCATATGGATTGGGGGAAGAAGGAAAAACAATGAGAGAAGTAAATGCCCGCAGTCTCATAGGAAGACAGATTTCAGAGTAAGCCATGGAGGCTGCGTAGAGCAGTAGAAGGAGCACTGAAATAAGACTATGAAGACCAAGGCTTGAGCATCTCTCTGCCTATCATAAATGGCTATGCCCTTCGAGACCAGCCACTTAGATTTTCTGGCTCTCAATTCTGTCTTCAGTGAAATGAGGACAATTAAAAACTTCCCTCTCTATGAAGCAGAGTTGTTAGGAAATGCTGTAAAACCATGTCCAAGTTTTTCAGAAGTCTGTATATTACCTGCATATGACATTTAAAGGTGGGAGGAAAGTACCCCAATGTTCATAGCAGCACTATTTTACAATAGCCAAGATATGAAAGCAACCTAAGTGTCCATCAACAGATGAATGGATACAGAAGATGTGGTATATATTTACAATGGAACACTACTCAGCCATTAAAATGAATGAAATTTTGCCATTCACAGCAACATGGATGGACCTGGAGAGCATTATGCTAAGTGAAATAAGTCAGAGAGAGAAAGATAAAATACTGTATGATATCATTTATATGTGGAATCTAAAAAATACAACAAACTAGTGAATATAACAAAAAAGAAGCATACTCACAGATATAGATAACAAACTAGTGATTACCAGTGGGAGGGGGAGAATTTAGGGGTGGCAGGGTGGGAAGTACAAATTATTGAGTGTAAGATAGACTACAGGGATGTATTACACAACACGGGGAATATAGTCAATATTTTGTAATAACTGTAAATGGAGTGTAACCTTTAAAAATTGTAAAAAATAAAATAAAAACTTAAAGGTTGGAGGAAAGTTATCTAATGAAAATTTGGATTTTTATAAATGTAAATGTTCATAAAGGCATTGATGGCTCTGATACTCTCCCTATCCACAGTCAAGGCAACTGTACTGGAAGAAAATCAGTCAAGACACTCAAATTACTTTCCCAGCCCTGCTACTAACTAGCTATGAAGTTTGAGCATGTCACAGACATTTTGGATATGAATTTACTCATTTGTAAAATAAAGTAACTACACTAGGTGGTTTCTAAGGCCCTTTCCAGAAAGTTCTACAATTTTATGGAGGATTTTTTCCATCGTCTGTTCTGTGTTACAGATACTTCTAATCTCTTCCCATGTTCATGGGTCTTGTCCATTCCAACTTTCTTGGAAATAACACTGCCCTAAATAGTTTCTGGGCAGAAAGGGGACCACTGAAAGCAAAAGAATGAATTTCCTTTCTTCTCCATTTCTGAGGTCCCATTAAAATTTGTGGGAGTTGGAAATGGGGATGATTAGTTTTAGGATTCCCGATTTCTTGACAGGAAGAGGGTATTTGGAAGGAAAGTTGACTTTGCCAAGTATCACAAACTCCTGAAAGTGATGATATCTGAGCTGAGTGCTTCTATGAAGCATGTTCAATAAAAC
This sequence comes from Delphinapterus leucas, assembly GCF_059928025.1. Taxonomy (NCBI): domain Eukaryota; kingdom Metazoa; phylum Chordata; class Mammalia; order Artiodactyla; family Monodontidae; genus Delphinapterus; species Delphinapterus leucas. The sequence goes on from NC_143146.1 coordinate 10,509,188, forward strand.
CAAATCGATTGGGCAAAGCAGTCTTCTACAGCTGAGAAAAGAGGATACAGCGATCAGAGTACAAAAGCTGCCCAGACTTCAATAACATATTGTTAACTGGCATAATCTTCTGAGAAAGTGTGAGCCCTCAAATTAACAGCACTGAATTGAGCCTAATAACTACATTGCAAGACATCATCTCCCCTCCTCAATCAATACTTAATTTTCTCACATGGCCCTCGGCCTCCCACAAGCTTTTATTATGTTTTGCAAGGAACAGCATTGACCTTGGGGTGTGCCAGTCACCTCCAATCTTAAAATCCCCAAACAGCCAAGTGTGTCTGGAAACATTCCCCAGACAAACAGAGGCTAAAATCTATATCCAGAAAAAAATTTTTTTCCTACAATATTCACTTCATATTGTGTCAGGTGTGTCAGATCTTCATCATACAGTAAGCCTAGAATGATTAAGATTTGGAAATCAGCCCATGCTTTTAGGAGAAGTAACTTTAAGAGACTTTGCTTGAGGTCACATAAGTCGAATCAGCAAACTCACACTCTGAGGTTGCATTTTGCTGTCTAAATTTCACATTCCACAATCCTGGAGCTTCAGTCACTGAAACTCAGCCAATCTTGGGGGAAAATGATTTTTTTCATTTCAATTAACAAAGATTACTCCGGAGTGTGATGATGGGATTAACTTTGAATCTTTGGGGACTTCAATATTTTGTTCTAGCATCTCAATGTTGTATATTACATAGGAGAGCTACATTTTAAGGTAAGGGGAGAATTTCTCAAAATAAATCATCTTCTATTTACTCATTTAATTCATAAATGAAGCGCTGAGTTGACATTTCTTCACAAGGCAAAAAGAACCTTAAAGAAACAGCTCAAGTTCCATCACATCCTCCAAAATGTTCTATGGTTAACTCTATAATAAAATGTCGCCATTCCTAGCATCTGTATTAGGTTTGTATTAGGTTTCTGTTGTTAACAAATTACCACAAACTTGTCCACATCCAGCAGGAAATAAGTGCATCTTTGTCCGAACATTTCAGGAATAATTCTTGAGATTCACTATGATTAGACTGGCTTAGGTCTCATGATCTCCTCTGAACCAGTGTCTGGGACCAAACCAGTCTCTGATTGGTTTAAACTATGCCCTCTGTTCCACCTCCAGAGCAAGACAGAAAGCAAGGCTCTTTTATTAAAGTAAGCATAAATGGATGTCAGGCAGCCAAAACGTTGTGCAATTGTCCACTATATCATTATATTTGAATGTTTTCATCAGTTTTGTTGTAAAGGGATGAGAGTATGTTATGTTCTTTTGTTTTTTTTTTAATAAATTTATTTATTTATTTATTTTTGGCTGCGTTGGGTCTTCGTTGCTGCACGCAGGCTTTCTCTAGTTGCGGCGAGCAGGCTCTACTCTTCATCACAGCGCGTGGGCTTCTCATTGCGGTGGCTTCTCTAGTTGTGGTGCACAGGTTCAGTAGTTGTGGCTCGCAGGCTCTAGAGCACAGGCTCAGTAGTTGTGGCACACGGGCTTAGTTGCTCCGTGGCATGTAGGATCTTCCCGGACCAGGGCTCGAACCCGTGTCCCCTGCGCTGGCAGGCAGATTCTTAACCACTGCCACCAGGGAAGTACCGAGAGTATGTTGTATTCTTAACTACTACCCCACTGTTGGATATATTAGGTTATTTCTAGTGCCTTGCTATTCAAAAACAGTCACCCAAACAGCCACTTTGCCCTGGAATATTCATTTTATTTGAGAAAATTTTCCTAAAATATATTTGCAGGAGCAGAACTACTGAGTCAAATACAATAAGCATTTTTAAGGCTCTGAAAACATATTGCCAAAGTTCCTTCCAGCAAGCGTATATCCCTTTACACTTTTGCTAACATTTTGAAAGAATTTCCACTTCAATGCCCTCTTACCAACATGAAGCATATTCATCTTCCTCCATCTTTGCCAGGGGGATAGACCCAAAGAAGACCAAGAGAAAGCTTGATAAAATCAGCAGATCTGATCACGCAACTTTCCTGCATATAAGATTTCAGTAACTCCCCATGACCTTGAGGACCTAAGTCCAAACAACTCCTTAGAATGGCACAGAGTGAAGTAAGCCAGAAAGAGAAAAACAAATATCGTATATGAATGCATATATGTGGAATCTAGAAAAATGGTACAGATGAACCTACTTGCAGGGCAGGAACAGAGACGTAGACATAGAGAACGGACTTGTGGACACAGTGGAGAAGGGGAGGGTGGGACGATTTGGGAGATTAGGATTGACATATATACACTACCACGTGTAAAATAGCTAGCTAGCGGAAACAGGCTTTAAAGCACAGGAAGCTCAGCTCTGTGCTCTGTGACGACCTAGATGGGTGGCATGGGGGGTAGGAGGGAGGTCCAAGAGGGAGAGGATATAGATATACATATAGCTGATTCACTTCATTGTACAGCAGAAACTAACACAACAATGTAAAGCAATTATACTCCAATGGGGAAAAAAAAAGAATGGCACACAAGGCCTTCTAATGGTCTCTCCACCTTCCCCACCCCGTCCCCCCCCAACCCCCTGTCCCCCCCACCACCGCTGTTGCTTCCCAACCCACCCCTGGCAGATTGAACCAGAGTTCCTCAGTAGCCTTGGTTCATATTTCTGTTCATATTTCTGTCTTTGCTTATACTCTTCCCTTCTCTGCCTGTCATTCTATTTCCACCTTGTACATACCATCCGATCTCAGCCTCAATCACACAGTATTCCATCAGCCCTTTACATGGCCCTTTCCCATAAAAAATATCTCCTTTCCCTTTTTTACAGTAAAACAGAGTCTATCCATTTTTGTATATCTAGGCCCTAGCACAGTGTCTGGCACCAAAACAAGACATAAAGTAAATAACCATATAACCATTGAATAAATGACAGGTGGTAATGGAAAGAGAATGGATATTGACAGAAGAGAGTGGGAAGAAAATTGGTATTATAAGAAGCAAACCCAAATTTGACCTCTGTGATTTTGAACACAAAACTTAACCTCTCTGAGCTTCATTTCATTATGTGACATGAGGCTAGCTAGTCCTTACCATCATATCTTCTTCACAGTATTAAAGATCATATTGAGTGTATCAATATGCTATATGACTATCAGATGTACAACAAATAATAAAATAAAAAATATTCTTGGGACTTCCCTAGCAGTCCAGTGGTTAAGACTCTGTGCTTCCAACACAGGGGGTGTGGGTTCATATTCCTGGTAGGGGAACTAAGATCTCACATACCACATGGCCGGGGAAAAAAAAGGAGAAGGAAGTACAATTATGTTGTGGATGAAGGAATAAAACTTAAAAAAAAAAAAGTATATATATATATATATATATACACACACATATGTATATATATTCTTTAGGATTTTAGGAAGCACTGGCTCTGCAACCCTTCATTAGAAGCCTGTCTCAATGTTTTATCCTCTTCATAGACCTCAAACAATGATATGGGTGAGGAAAAAAATGACAGATGGGAAAATAAAAAGTATACAGGAGTAAGTTAACCAGACAGACGACATTCTGGGGGTTCTAAGATGGACTCCAATTACCCAGTATTGAAGCAAATCTAGAGTTGCAGTGGACACAGCTGCTGGAGTTGAAATGGCCCAAAGGATGTTTAACATGATCAGGACCAGACCTGCACAGAAAACAGAACCCACAATCATCATCAATGCAGCCAACCTAGTAATGATGTCTCCCGCCTCATAGGAGATAAAATTGGGAAAAAAGCAGAAAAGGGCAAGTAAGTGATAATAGAAACAGAGCAACATCCAAGGAGGAAAAAGATTCATTCAGGAAGACGAACTGGCTGGAAGTCTCTGACACACACCCCTACCTACCGATAGGCCTGGCTCCAGCCACGATAAGAGAAAACACAGAATTATATGGAAGAACGAATCTGCAGATTATGCATATAGTTGCCGACTGGCGGGGTTTGGCCCTTCGGCTGGTATACGCTGACCCCGGCACTGAAGAGAGACTGCATTCACAGCTTCTGGGAAATAGAGGCTGGTTTCAATAGCGGCTGTCGCTTCCCATAAGCCGCACCCAAAGATCTGCCACATGTACCTAGACGGGGCTGCCTCGTCTTCCAGCAGATGAGGGCCTGGAGCTTGTGGACATCACAGGCAACCGAGGAGGATTAATTAGACCGTGTCTCCAAAGCACTTGGAGTTCCCTGGAGGGAGGCCTTTTAATTATAGTATTGGCCAGGAGCAAGTGGGAAAATAGACCAGCAAATAATATCAATTTTGTCTGGAGTACAAAAGAATAGTCTCCATTTGGATCATTTTCTTGCCTCAAGTAATGCATCTGTGTTTTCCCACCTTCTTATTCTAGAACCCAGATTTTTTTTTTTTTTGGTCTGCATCAGGTCTTCGTTGCTGCACGTGGGCTTTCTCTAGTTGCAGCGAGCGGGGGCTACTCTTCCTTATGGTGCGCGGGCTTCTCATTGCGGTGGCTTGTCTTGTTGCAGAGCATGGGCTCTAGGCACGCAGGCTTCAGTAGTTGTGGCACATGGGCTCAGTAGTTGTGGCTCGCAGGCTCTAGAACACAGGCTCAGTAGTTGTGACGCACGGGCTTAGTTGCTCTGCAGCATGTAGGATCTTTCCGGACCAGGGCTCAAACCCATGTCCCCTGCATTGGCAGGCGGATTCTTAACCACTGCGCCACCAGGGAAGCCCCAAACCCAGATATTTCTTAAATAAGACACATTAATCTTATGTCTCCATTTTCTTGTAGGATGTGCTGTACTATTCTTTTCATTGATATTATTCAGACACGTTATTATTCAGCTCAATTCAATTTTGAAAATTGCCTTTTTTTTTTTTTTTTTTTTCTTGTGGTACGCAGGCCTCTCGCTGTTGTGGCCTCCCCCGTTGCGGAGCACAGGCTCCGGACGCGCAGGCCCAGCGGCCATGGCTCACAGGCCTAGCCACTCCGCAGCATGTGGGATCTTCCCAGACCGGGGCACGAACCCGTGTCCCCTGCATCGGCAGGCGGACTCCCAACCACTGCGCCAAGAGGGAAGCCCGAAAATTGCCTTTTAAAGAGAGAGAGAGATGCTTCTTTTTTCTACCTATTTTGAATTGTATATAAAATGAAGAGCAACAGAATATTTACAATAACTTGGTTGCAGGATTTGGTTAGAAATGTAATTTGTTTGTGAATTAATTCTATTTTCAGAAGTAAACATCAGTTACCAACACCTGAAAGAGGCACACAACACAGTTTAAATTTCTAGGAAATTTAGCTATACTTCAAAATTCAGATAAGAAAGCCAAACAGGCCTTTCTAGTTGTAACACCTTTAACAGGTCCAATCCCACCTGCACAAAAAACTGGTTTTAAAAGTTCATATTTATGTACCTTCCACAAAAGATTGAAATAATCAGCATTTGGGCTCATGCAGGAATTTGTGCACTTACTCATTTGCATTTGGGAAGTGGGAGGTTTGACTCTGTTCCATTATAATTTTATTAATCATTTAGGATTAATTATTTCAATTAATGATATGAAGGAGTTCGATTTGGTGAATCAGGAATAGAGGAAAGATTCTCTAGCATCTACAGACTTGTGTTCTAATTTTAATAAGTTGAAAAAGAATTTGGATTGGTGGGTCCTACCCTGGCACGAAGGGATATGGATGCAGAAAGCAGCATAGACTCTAGGTCGACATACTAGAAGATTAGGGTTGAAATGACAGGGGCTCATGGACTTGCAGGTTTGCACAGTGCTTGGCACAGACATGCCCCTCAATCTTTGCGATCTGTTAAGGCAGGAAAACAAATGCAGGCTTCTCCTACCCTGCCCTCCTCCAGGGAAACTAGGAGAAAGTGGAAGAATGAAAGTGGATTTTGGAAGGCAAGAGAAGCCCAGGGTACAGTCACTTAGCTCACCAGTTCAAAGGCATGTCACCTGTGAGTCTGACCACTTGAGTGGAGGATGATCATTTTGATAACTAAATTGCAGCCAGCTGCCTTCAGGCATCAAATGCCCTTTCCTGTGGTGCCCAGAAAGCCCTGCCTGCATGTTAGTAGCCATACAACAAACCACAGATGCCTCCTTAGGGCTTACACCCCAGCAGGCATGCCCAAAGCCAGGTTGGGGCGTCCTTCCAACAGCTACAAGTTCTGCTCAGTGTGCTCTTTTCCCAGCACTATGCAATGCAACACAGAAATGTTTTTATCCTTTTTAAAAATATATATTTGTTTGTTTGTTTGGCTGTGCCGGGTTTTAGTTGCGGCATGCGGGATCTTTAGTTGTGACATGCGGGATCCAGAAATGTTTTTATCCTTAAACAGAGAAGAAGCAACCCGAGCTAGGGAATTTAAACCATTTGCCCTATCAACAAATAGAACTGAAATCTCCACAGGTCAGGTATTTGGTTGCTTTTGCCGTAACTGCTTCAGTGTCAGTCCTTCTCTGAAGCTTCCCAGAGCCACTGTCAGGCCCTCACGGTCATCCGTCCCACCTGGTTCCCTGGATCAAGGGCATATAAGACTGGATTGGATGATTCCCAGCTGTAGATCATCTTTTTCATTTGCATTATGATTTCTTCTTTGATCCATTGAGCTATTTAGATGGGTGGTTCAATTTCTAAATGTATGGGGATTTTTCAATTTAAATTTTTCAATTTAATCCCTCTAACTTAATTACATTGAGGAAAGAGAATGTGGTCTGAATAATTCCAGTTCTTTGAAAGTGGCTGATACTTGCTGAAGGCCTACTATATGGTCTATTTTTGTAAATGTTCCATGTGTGCTTGCAAAGAATGCACCTTGGGACTGAATTTTACATACGTTCAACAAATCAAGAATGGTAATTGTGTTATGCAAACCTTCTTCGCCATTTTTTAGTCTGCTTGGTATAACAATAATTGAGAGAGATGTGTTGAAATCTCCCACTGTGGTGATGCCTTTATCAGTTCTTCAATTTAGTCCTATCAATTTTGCTTTATATATTTGAAAGATATTTTATTATGTGTATACACATTTAAAATATTAAATCTTCCTAGTGAATTAAATATTTGTCATTAAGAAGTAATGACACTAATAATTCACTAATAATGCATTTTACCTCAAAGTCTATTTTGTTTGATAATAATCTGGCTGTCCAGCAGTCTTCCTAATTGTATTTGACAGGAATGTATTTTTTCACCCTCTTTCAACCTTTCTGTTCTTATAAATGTTTTGTGAAAACATCATAGTGCTAGATTTGTTTTATTTTCCCATCTGTTTTTCTGACAATCTTTTAAATTGTAAGTCCAGTTTATTTCTTGTTTTTGAGATTAATGAAATACTTTAACTTGTTTCTGCCATCTTTTTAATTTTTGTCTCTCCCTTTCTATGCATCATTTATTCTGCTTCTGTACCTTTCAATGCCTCTTTTTTCTTCTTTTTTGGTCTTCATTTTGAATTGACAGAGGATTTTTGTTTGTCTTCATACCACTTTTCCATTTATCACCTTTATGAGCTTGGAAATTAAAGCACCCTAAACCTATTCTTTTAGTGACTCCTTTGAAATTGTACTATGTATATTTAACTTAAAGTCTAATAATAGATTATACCTTAACCTCTTTGCCAAAAATACAAGGACTTCAGGGCAGATTTACTATCCTTTCCCTAATATCATTAACAACCTTTTAGTTGACAAGTGCTTTCATTCTGGGTCATTTTTTTTTTCTTTTTGTTTTTTGCGGTATGCGGGCCTCTCACTGTTGTGGCCTCTCCCGTTGTGGAGCACAGGCTCCGGACGCGCAGGCTCAGCGGCCATGGCTCACGGGCCCAGCCGCTCCACAGCATGTGGGATCTTCCCGGACTGGGGCACGAACCCGTGTCCCCTGCATCGGCAGGCGGACTCTCAACCACTGTGCCACCAGGGAAGCCCCATGGGTCATTTTTAAGGACAAAAATTAATCATTATTCACTTATCTTGAAACACTTAAATTTACCATTTTCCTGGCTCACCATTCCTTTTTACCTCGCAATCCTTCTGCAATCATTTTTCTTCTTCCTGAAATATACTTTTCAGAGGGTTGTTTAATGCTAACTTAATGGTGGTAAATCCTATGCATTTTTATCTGAAAATCTCTTTACTTCTCTCTCACTTTTAAAAGATTATTTTGCTAGGTACAGAATTCTAAGATGACATTTATTTTCTTTTGTGAAGATGTTATTCTACTATCTTCTGTATTCTATCATGGCCTTTGGGACATCTACTCTCTGTCTGTCTTTACTAATGATCTATATTTTTCTCTGCCAACTTTAAAATCTTCTCTTTGGCATTAGTATCTGAAGTTTCATTAATCTGTGTCTGGAAATGGAATCTATATTTTCATCTCTTTCAACATTCTGGAAAATTCTCAGCAATTATCTCTTCAAATATTGCTTTTTATCCACTCTTCCCTTTCTTTCTAGAATCTCTTAAGACTTGTTGTATTACTTCTCATTCTATTCTCCCTCTTAAATTTCCTGCCATATTTTCCATCTCCTTTCTCTGTGTGTATACAGAGAGAGTGTGTGAGTAATTTCTTCAAACATATCTACCAGTAATATTCTCTTTACGTGTGTCAAGCTCACTGTTCCTTTATCCCACTGAAGTTTTTCTTTTTTCTCCCAACAATTATAGTCTTCATTTTTAGAAGTTCTATTTTGTTTTTCCCTGAATCTCCTTGATCATTCCTGATGTCTCCTATTGCTTCCTCTGAGTGGTAAGGGTTAATGTGTCCAAAGCAGATTCCCTGAAAGCTGGTCTCCTAGAAAAGGACTTGGCTGCCTGAAAAGTTCCGTGGAAACCAGCCACCAGCTCATTGCTTAAGGCAATCAATCCTAGTCAGCCTCAAAGTTTGGCCTGTAGCCCTCTGACCATGCCAGGGGATGGGCTACACTTCCTCATCCATGAACACTGAGTTGACAGTCCAGCTCTGGAGCCAAAGTTCTGCCACATCATATTGCTATTGTATCCCTTCCCAAAGCATGCAGCTTAAAGCCCCTCAGCCCAAGGTCAGGGTCCTTCTTGTGATGTCTGGCTCTATGCTACCCTTAATCTATGCATTTTACCCAATAAACACTGCTGCAATGAGACAATGCCAAGTCTTCAGGTCAGCTGCCCTCCAGCTGCTGGCCCTCAGTTTGGTACCCACTCATAGGTCAAGATGCTGCTGTTGGCATTTGCTCCCCTGATAACCCTTTTCCTCCTGCTAACTCACTACTCAGAGTCACTCACAGTTTGCTCCTTTGGGGAAAGCAGGGAGAGAAAATCCCCTCCATCCTCTGAGCTAAGCAATTCTTCAAAAAGTAGGTCTTATTTAGAATCGTTTTTCAGTAGGAAGATCCCCCCAGAGTATCTCAGCCTCATACTGGTAGAACAGAAGTCTAGGGAACACCTTAAAATTCATTCTAGTTGTGAAGCCTGAAATGCAGCGGTGGTCCCAATATGGCACCCATCAGATCTTCGGTCTCTACTAGGCATACCCACCTTGTCCCCCACATACACTCTGACTTTATAGCAAAACCAAAGCCAGAGGTTGGCTTCAGCACCCTCCCCTCCATCTCTGACATCCATTTTTCAAAGTTTCTCAGGTGCTGGTGAGGCTGCTGGGATCTAAAAGATTCTTGGAAGCTGTTGTTCTCAACCCTGCCTGCAGGTTAGAATCATGGGGGAGCTTTTTTTTTTTTTAAGATTTTTTTGATGTGGACCATTTATAAGTCTTTATGGAATTTGTTACAATATTGTTTCTGTTTTATGTTTTGGTTTTTTGGCCGTGAGGCATGTGGGATATTAGCTCCCCGACCAGGGATCGAACCCACACCCCCTGCATTGCACGGTGAAGTCTTAACTCCTGGACCACCAGGGAAGTCCCCATGGGGGGAGCTTTTAAATATCCCAGCGCCCAGGCAGCACCCCTGATCAATTGCATCATGATCTATGTGTGTGGGACCCACACATCAGCATTAGGATGCAAAGATAAATAATTCACAGTGCTGGTCCTAGATGAACTCCTCCACCAGAGGTGGACACAGATAAGCAGACTAGCAAAATAACGTGACCTAGCCCATATAAGAGAGCTGAAGGAGATCAGAAAATGCCATCCCAAAATATGTCACTTTGCCATATGGATTATTTAGAGTTGAAGTCATTTGAAAATAAACAGGTGCAGAAAGAAGCCTTCTCAGAACGTCCCTTATCTGAATAAAAGCAGAAATTTCTGAGAAGTGAGGACTGCCATAAATCTCCTTCCCCTGTTGTTTTACCACCAGGAAGAAGATGGAAAGTCAGCTGCAAGATAAGTCTGCACAAACAACCCTTACTAAAATAACCCTTATCTTCCATTAGTTTCCCCATATATTTATTTACCTTCCCATAATTTACCATCCCTAGAAGCCCAAATCCCCCTTCCCTTTGTGCAGTCACTTCTCCACAATTTATTGCCCTTTGTTAAGATGGTATATAAGCTTCTGAGTCTAACCACTTTTTTGGGTTTTTACTTTTTTCTTGTAAAACCCCAATGCAAGTAAAAATATTAACAACAATTTTTAAAAATATGTCTTTTCTCTTGTTAATATGCCCTTTGTTGATTTAATTTTCAGGCCCTCAATCACTGAACATGAGAAAGTAGAATAAATATTTTTCCTCCCCTACAGAGCTGTGTATATGTATTAGGAGCAGAGAAAAAGGAGTGATTACTTCTATGAAAGGATGAGGGGAGAAAGGTCAGAGCCAGATTCACAGGGGAGGGAGGAGAGGCCCGTGCTGTCTCTTGAAGATAAAATAGAAGTTTGCCAAGTGGAAAGAATTCCAGGCAGAGGGCACAGCAAAGTACAGAGGCATGAAAGAGCAGAATGTCTCAGGAAGCATCAAGCATTCCACTACGGGTAGAGAATGTGGTATATATTGGAAAGCCTCTTAGAAAGATATGAAAGTCATGATCAAAAAGCTCAGACTTTATTCAGAAGGCAATGGAGAAATACTGATGGATCAAAAACAGTAAGGGACTTGCTTGCATGTGCATTTTAGGAAGATGTAAGGAGATGACACCCCTGCTACTGTCCATGTTGCTCCTGTCATGAGACCAAACTCTTTTTTTTTTTTTTTTTTGCGGTACGCGGGCCTCTCACTGTTGTGGCCTCTCCCGTTGCGGAGCACAGGCTCCGGACGTGCAGGCTCAGCGGTCATGGCTCACGGGCCCAGCCGCTCTGCGGCATGTGGGATCCTCCCGGACCGGGGCACGAACCCGTGTCCCCTGCATCGGCAGGCGGACTCTCAACCACTGCGCCACCAGGGAAGCCCCAAACTCTCATTTTTGAATGTAGTTTTATGCTGAGACTGCAGGGCCAGGCCACACCCTTCTAGGTGAGGGGTGCCGTTACTCAGAAGGGAGTGAAGTCCCAGTCTCACTCCTCTTGAGAAGACTGAGATTCTAGGCCAGGAATTAAGGACTTAGGAGTTTATTGTGAGGTCAAAGGAAAAGGAGATCCCTAGACATGCTTGAAGAACTCGTTGCCTCAAGAGGAAAGAGGTCTCTGCCCCGGTTCAGGAGCACAGAAGCCAGCAGGGAGCACCACAGGTCTCACCAGGTCACTGAGCATCTCCAGTAACCAGTACAAAATGGCTCCTTGTATTGTCATCCCCTGTTTTTCTCATAAAGAGAAAAGGTTTTTTAAGTGCTGACATGTCAGTCCCGGTCTCAACTGTGAGATGAAAAATTAAACAAAGGGTCCATGTCCTGAAGTGGCAGAGGGAAAGTGAGCTGTGAACGTAGCAGAGGTAGCAGCCATGATTGATGGCATCCCCCGGGAGAGGGGGCATATGAAGTCCAGATAACACTCCCCTCTGCCCCCAAGAACCTCTTCCACCATTCACTAGGTGGACTGGAGTGTCACTTTATTAAGAAAGATCAGGGGTCTTCAAAGTAGGAGCTATGGACAACAAGGGACAAGCCTGGAGTCAGGAAACTCCATTAGGAAGATCCACATCCAGTTAAGAAATGATGATGACCTAAGACAGTGAGCATGGAGAGGAAGAAGAAGACACACTTAGGAGGTAGACTCCACAGGGCATAACGAAATGGGCCAGATGCCAGGAGCGCAGGGGAGAGTAATGATCTTGCAAACTAGGATCAAGGGAGCATGCATGGGAAGCAGCAGGAAAAGCTCCTGAAGAGAGTGGAAGGAAATGATCGACGCAGCATTTTCTGGTCCATAGCACCAACCTTAAAAAATGTGATGGGGTGCAGACTTGGCAGGAAATACAGGAGCCCACTCCTCTGAATGATGAGGACAAAAGTCATGCCCATATTTATATCTGCCAGGGCCCAGCTTGCTGCTGAATACATGTTTAATAGACAAACAGAAGAAAAGGGAACTTCATATTTAATGGAAACATATCAGTGCAGCAACAGTGAGCCTGCTGCCTGGTAAGAGCCAGGACCCAAATCAGTCTTGCTCCCAATCCTGTGTTCTTTCCACCATCCAGTGCACTGGGGGGATTCAGTTTGGTTTTGGTTTTTGTTCTTGTTTTTCCAGTTTTTTTTTAAAATTGGGGATGGTCTCAGTTTTGTTTAACCAGCACTGTTCTCCTAATGAGGGCCATATGCCACATGGCAAACAAGGTATATGTGTAAGGAAACTGAAGCTCAGAGGGGCCAAGTGTCACACAGCTAAGCAGGGTATGAACCTGAACTCACACCCTCGCCTGTCCTGTTCCAAGCCCATGTTCTTTCCACTGTGAAAGGCAGGTTCAAATCATGCCTTGCTAAGCTTCTACTAGTCACTGTGTCAGCCTTGATTTCCTTGTCTGCAGTGCCTGCCTCACTGTCTGCCTCTCATGCCTCACAGTGCTGGGCACACACACAAAGACCGTGGTGCAGCCTCTGGTCCAGAGTAAGTGTGCCAACCCACTGGTGCTCGTGGGAGGCGGAATAATGGCCTCCAAGGACCACAGTCCTAATGCCCAGAACCCGTGGCTGTGTTGGGTTACATGGTAAAAGGGACTTTGCAGATGTGGCAAATTAAGGACCTTGGGATGGACCTGGATGATCCTAGATTATCCAGGTGAGCCCAGTGTAATCACAAGAGTCCTTAAAAGTAGAAGAGGGACTAAGAAGTAAGGCATAGAGTTGAGGGAGAGAGTGAACGATCACTGAGTGAGTTGCCAGGGACCCTTCCTCACAGGGTTTGGACGGGCCATCAGGTCAGGCTCAAGGTGAGTAGCCGAGGATGCAGGAGAAACTGAGGTAAGCAAACAGCACAGGTACGTGGTGTGAGGACATCCCTCCAGCTAGGAAGACAGCATCTATCATTGAAACTGCCAGCCCACAGGTCGCAGGTTCTGTTTAGTTCAGCCCACACAGTGAAGCACTTTCTTTTTTTTTTTTGCCTCAAAACAAAAGGATTTAGTAACAGAAAAAATGTCTCCACAGTTAAGTGTCTGTCAAAATTTTAGAATTATCAAAACTGTTCAAATGCTCAAATCAATGTCATACACTAAGCTAGTAAAACTTGTCTTTGTAGCTGCAAACTGAAAAAGTCACCCACTTATATTTATGATCACACAAACCACCTTATTTTCTCAAGGTTCAGCTTAAAGCAACATTTAATAGACGAGTTCAAAACGGAACACTTGCTTTGTTTTAACACAGCTGTGCTCAGACGTCTCCATTATGTCCTCAGAAACCATCCTGGACTAAGCCAATTCAAAAAATACAGTTCAAAGCAGCGTCCCACTAGCCGCCTGAAGGTATCCTTGGAGATACTGGAGCGCTTCTGCATTGAGGCTTTTGCTCACCATTGAGGGAACCCTTCCTGGACAGGCAGCAGACGAAGTGTTTTTTATTTTTAATTAGCTGCCAAAGTTAAAAATTGGAAGATTTCATGTAAAACTCCAGGCAGGCTGTCAACACAGGCTCACATTCCATGAAACAAGAGTGAGCTGGAGAGCAGAGGCTCCCTTTTATAGAGACTATCGCTCACTACCCACCTGTACACCTGCCTGGCCCCGGAGGCTTGAGGGCTCAGCCCCGATGTTGGGAAGCTGTGGAAGTGGTGAAGAGTGGCCAGGAGGGGGCAGCTGAAAGCCAGACTGTGAGGTGTTTCAGTTGCCCACTGAGTAGTCAGGAGACACTGGTATTGCCTCCTGTTCTCATACCTTTCATAAAATGTGATTGGAAATCAAGAAACGGGACCGGTGGGGAGCACAGGAGAGATCTCCACTCTGTAAGTGGCTGAGAGGCAGTAAAGGCCTTTGGAAAAAGCAGGGCCCAGTTTACCTGTAGGAGGCCAAGCTGGCCCAGCCCCTTTCCTTCTGTTCTAGGCTGGGAGGGCCCCAGAAGAGGTTACTGCTCAGTAAACCCATCCTCCAACCTACACACAAATAGCACGTGCTGTCATGGGTGGAACTGTGTCCTCCAAAGTTCGTACGTTTAAGTTCTTACCCCCAGTACCTCAGAATGTGCCCTTATTCAGAGTTAGGGTCTTTACAGAAGTAACCAGGTTACAGTGAGTTCATTAGAGCAGGTCCTGATCCCACGTGACTGGCATCCCTATAAAAGAGAGATTTGGAGACAGACCCTCACACAGGGAGAACGCTGTGAACACGAAACCAGCCACCTACAAGCCAGGAAGAGAGGCCTGAACAGATTCTCCCATACAGCCTTAAAAGAAACGACACCCTGATCCCAGACTTCTGGAGCCAGAAGACAATACACTTCTATGGTTTATATAGAAGTTCAATAATTCTGGCTCCAGGACCCCTGTTTATTACCTCTCTTTAGCTTCTCACTGTGCCCCTTCCCAGGCTATCAAGAGCTAGCCAGCTTCCCAAGGGCTGATGACATATTTTTTTTGAAATTCAACTGAGGAAGAGTGTAGCTGTCATTTGTGCTGCTCACCAAATATTTCTAATTCTCCACTCTTCCAGGGGGCCTGGAGCACCACACTTCCCAGCTCCCGTATTAGTCAGGCAAAAAAAAAAAAGGTCAGGTATGACCACATGACTGGATGGGGACAATGAAATCGGAGCAGAGGTTTCCTGCATCATTTCCAGGAGGAAAGGTTAAAGGGCCCGTGCACATGTCCCTACACCCCTTTTTCCCACTGTGGTGGCCTTGGAAATACATGTTGAGATGGATAGGGTCTCCGGGTAGCCCAACAGTGTGAATGGACTTAATGCCACTGAATTGTACATTTGTAAATGGTTAAGATGATAAATTTCATCTTATGTGTATTTTGCCACAATTAAATTTAAAAAAAACAAGGTAGGTCCCTGTATGACTACAATCAGCAAAGCTCCCTGGACTGTTTGCATGAGCTAGAAATAAACTTCTGTTGGTTAAACCACTGCGATTTGGGGATTGCTTGCAATCTTGCTGCGTTTTACTGAACACAGTAGATTTAGCTTCTGTAATTCCTCTTGAAAACTCTAGTATTTAACCACAGTTAAAACTCTTACTCTTAAATAGTAGTTTAATTCTCCTGTTTATTAGTTACTACAAATAACACACTTAAGAATGAGAACAGCGGTTTTTGGTTTCAATACTTTCTGATAGCATTTTTGTTAGATTTTTAAATCACTCCAACAACAAAAAGTAGAGGTAAAACGCTACCCTAACATCAAGGCTTAAAGCTACATTGCAATCTAACGGTTACAAAACTCTTTTACCTGTGTTTGTCATGTGCCCCACTAAACAAGCTGAGCTAGGAATCATGCCTTATTACCCCCAACCAAGAGCTGAGAGCACTGAGGTCCAGAGGGACCAGGAGGTGACAGAAGCAGGACTAGAGCCCAAGTTCAAGGGGCCAAGGGCTTCCCTCTCTGTGCCTCACTCATTAGGAGCACTGCAGAGACTATGTTTTCATCCCATTTCTAAACAGCAGTGCCCTATAGTTAAGACAATATAGCCAGCAGTAAGAACTAAAAGTACTTTAATCCAAATTATAGCAATATCTTGCAAAGCTTAGCACAGCATTACAAATAGCTCATTGAACCAAGGCAGTTTGTTTGCAGGGTAAGCAAGCAGATTTTCCGCACAATACAGCAGTGCAGCTGGCAAGAGCAGGCGCTAAGATAAAGGATGAGGTGGGGCGTAAAGGGAGCTCATTTAGCAGTAAGTAGTAGACTCTAATGAAATTGCATTTTGGCCCTGTCATCATCCTTCTGAGAAAATTCCCCTCAAGGTTTTCCATTTGAATCCTGGGCATATTTATGAAGATCAAAATAATGGCTTTTTAAAATTAATTATGTGAATTTGTAGCTCAACAACACTGGGTGAAAGGCGGGTGTTGTACCCCATGCCTTGTTACAGCTGTACATCACACACATCAAAAGCCCAGGACGCTCGTGAGAGCACATTCCCTGCGACATCAAGCCCCAAGCAGCCGGGACAGACGGTGGAAAGAGTGCACAAGATCAGTCCCCAAAGTTGTTGTGACAGCTTAACTGTATTACAGTGCTCGGATAATCCCATTTATTTGGCTTTCTCCTCTGAGTGAACGCTGGCCCCCAGCACAGCTATTACCAGGATTAAGATTCACAACTCTGATGGTTCCTCTTGCCCGCTCTAATACCAGCTCTGCTCAAAAGCCCTGGGAACTGTGCCTCGGCCATCAGACTTGCCCCTAGCCTTCGGCATGCTGAGACCCAACAGCGGCTAACTAATTGCAATTAAAATCTGCCACGTGAGTGGAAGAGAATAACATAAATTAATCAGTACATTAGCAGAATTACATTTAAATGTTCAAGTGTGCATTCAACATAGTGGGACATTTTAAATTACAAAGCAAAGTACTTCATTATGGATGCTGATATTTTAATGAGGAAATGTGATGTTTGGTTAAATAGGAATACAATATAGAGACTTCCTTAAAATTAGCATCAATGATGCATTTTTCATTCAAAAGACAAGTTGTGGTCTGTGTAATTCCTGCATATCAATGTGGAAAAATTGCCTGGAGCTGTGGAAACAGTTGAACATCTCATTCTCTGAAGACTTAATAATTTCAGCTGTACTAACTAGCACTTTATGTAAATTGTCAGATAAATCACAGCAATAAATACAGGTTTTAGAAGAACAGAACAGTATGCCTATCCTTAATTTATTCAATCATCAATTCATGTATGCTGAAGCTAAGGGATATGAAAGATTAAACGTTTCAGGCGGAAAAAAAAAAGGAAAAGAGGAGAAAATGTCTTTGATAGCCATATGGAAGGAGACTCCAGAGTAAAGGTCCCATCCAATTTTACAGAAATCTTGCATATTAAAATCACTCTATAAAAAAAAATCACTCTATGATGCATCTAAATATAAAAGATGGGTTACAATTTTGCTGTCTGTTTTCAAGTACACAGTCAAAGCTTAGTAATCAACATATACACCGGAGTTTTAAAAAGACTTCCTTATAAAATCATTATCGTATTTAATTGCATAAAACATAGAATTTAGGCCATGCACATATATTTAAAGGACTGCGTCTGGTCGTCTTTATAATTTGTATGTATCACTTGAAGCTTACAATGTCAGAGGCACAGATCCAAAGATAAATGATAGAAGCTGCCAGACACTTGGCTTGCTAGTCCTGTCACTGGTTAGAGATGGGGCAAGCCAAAATGGGATTTTGTCTTCTTCAGGGCTGGCCTCTGATTTTATTAGCTGTGAGATGAATTCTTGCCGGTTTCTGTGATATATCAAACCCAGGGCAGAGCAGGATTTTGGCTGCGCCGCGCAGCTTGCAGAATCTTAGTTCCCTGACCAGGGATTGAACCTAGGCCCCCCCCCCAGCAGTGGAAGTGCCGAGTCCTAACCACTGGACCGCCAGGGAAGTCCCAGAGCGTGTTTTAACAACAAAGAATACACACAGGACCACACCATTTACTGTATATATGAAATACGTGTATTTATTTACAAGTATCCAAGCAAATACAGACCAGAAATGGACATCACAAATAAGCAATGCCAAACACAGACCAAATGAAAATGCAAATAAAACCCGTCTTCCATGATATCCATTCTCAGCGTTGGAATCACTGCCCACTCCCCACTAAGCCCCACTCATGATCCTCTGTTAAAATTGCCCTATTAAGCATGACTTTGCTTCTCTTTCGCAAAGAACAGCAGGTCCTAGCTGGCTCCTTCCTTGGGTTTCAGCAGAGTTTTTCTCTTTCCAAAGAAATCTTTCTCCTTAAACAAAGGCTTTCCTGAGTGTAATCACTCCTGTGGTTGACTTTCCTCATGATAATGTCATCATTTTGCCCCAGCTGATAGGAAGCCACCTTCTCCCAGGTAAGTTAGAGCACAGCTTGGCAACCTGACATCTATAAATATACCAGCTCACTTAGAAGCACAACCACTGACAATGTTGGATTTTACTTGAGCTCAGTGATCCTGGAAAACAGTGAAGGTTCAGAAATCCCCACACTCTTTGGCTTGCTGCGAAGCACTCCCCTTCCTCACGACTTTCTAAGACTCATGAATGCCTTCCTTGTTTTCCTAGGACAAGGCCAGACACAGACCCTTCAATTCCAACAGTTGGCCTCATATAAGACTAGCTGAACTGCTTGTGCCCAATGATAAAAATGCTTTTTAACCAAACTTTGGTTAAGCTTCACTCCTTCCTCCAGGCCCTGAATGTTGGACCATCCTTGGCCTGAGCAGCAGATGGCCCCTCTGGAGAACTGGCTGGCCTCTGGGTCAGAT
Source organism: Delphinapterus leucas (assembly GCF_059928025.1). Classification (NCBI taxonomy): domain Eukaryota; kingdom Metazoa; phylum Chordata; class Mammalia; order Artiodactyla; family Monodontidae; genus Delphinapterus; species Delphinapterus leucas. The sequence goes on from NC_143146.1 coordinate 10,527,910, forward strand.
ATTCTCTGATCCATCATCCCATCACTTCCCCGACACCCGATCCTTCTAGACTTGATTACTCCTCTCTGTAAGAGAAAAAACCTTTTTGCCTAACTCTTGAGACACTTACAGATCTTATGCTTATAGCATTCCCCCTGCCCCCCACTCCTGCACTCCTTTGGAATAAAGTCTCTCCCTACTAAGTACAGACTTGTGTTTTATTTGACATCAATAGCCAGTGGTGTCTAAGTGCCTCAGCTGCATGCAAAGAAGTCTCATTCTATTCCACGTGAATTACGAGTACTAAACCTCAGAATGAACCGAGGGTACTGGAAATTACTACAGACAATGGGATTTTCTTAGGTACTATAAGAGTTAAAAGCTCATTATTTTTGTTGACCTGCAAACACAGCAGCCAACCTTCTACACCAGTCTCCACTCACAACAGCCTGAGTCTAGTCTGAACAAAGAATTAGAAAGGAGTGAGTGTGTCTGCCATTCCACAGCTCCCATCAGGGTAAGAATGAATCCTGAACAGTTGGAAGGAAAGTAGGCACAGTGGGACTTTGTATATTAATATGGCAAAGCTCCAAAGCAGGTGTAGGAACACTGATAGTTACAAAAGCTATCATTTCTTTATGGTCTTAAGCCTACTAACTAAAGTGTTAGTTATGAAACTTGCACTTGTGTCTGCATTCATAGGTATGTCTATAAATTATGCTTCTTTTATTTTTATATTCCACAAATATATATAGAAATATTCTCAGGAAAAATAATAATATTAGGGCACATAATTTCCTCAGTCTACTAATTAGAATGGAGTATTTCATCTCCTCCAGAAATAGCCAAAAGTGAAACCAAAACGAAATGGAAACCAAAGCTAAGAATGCTTTCCATATAGTAAGCTGGAAGTTGGCTGTGTCCACTGGTTTGGGCTTAATAACATGATACCATTTTCCCATGAGTCTGTATTTCTTGTGAATTCCATTTTTCACCAAGGGCAAGAAATGATATTGAGCAAAGGCAAAATTTTAAAAAGATAAGTTCTGGTGACATTTATCTTTTCTCATCTTTCCAGTAGAAATGTTATACCACATACACCATTTTAATAATCCAAAACAAAGCCCTGTGTGGTAAAATAAACAAAGAAAAAAGCCACTGGATTCCATTTTCAGGGCCCATGGGAATGACAAAAGAGGTATGACAACACTTCAGAACATAGTAAAAAATTTGTTACCGAGAGCAAAAAATAGGCAGATGGTGAATGAGAATCATATACATAAATTAAAAGTTTTTTGCTGTGTGGAGCTTCATTTCAAGTTAAACTTCTCAATAATTAAAGTTCTCTTTACTGTAAACATTTTTGTGGACAGGGCGATATTCACTTTCTCCTCACCCTTTTTCCTTAGTGGGGTAGGCAGTTGGATGCAGAGAGGAAGATAAAAGCTCTTTGACGCAGCCCAAGATCAGGAAAAAGATTTGGGAAATACCTAGTTTCACTCACCCAGGCAACAAAATTTTATAAAAAGATCCCAAATAATCCACAGAGGCACAAAGTTCTGACGACTTTCAGGACCCTGATTCTAGCTCACCCCCTGCCCTTATGGTAGTCACCAATTCCATTTTTTGACTAAGCTGGTTCTGTTTGCACGCAAGAGTCTTTAACACATACCTGCTGCGTGATTATTTACTGTACTAACTACTACCTAGCGCTTTCTATATGCCAGGCACTCAAAGTGCTCTTGGTACACAACCAACCGAAGGGAGGACTGACCGTTCCTGTTCTACAGACGGGGTATCTGAGGTTTAAAGAGGTTAAGTAAATTGTCCGAAGTCACTCACCTATGAAGAAAGGGAGTAAGGACATAGACTCAGGACCATCTGGCTCTTAATCACTCTGCTACCCAGCTTCCCAGGACAGCAGGCCCAGGTCTTGAACCTCATGGATGTATAGGAGATGCACTTCTTCACTGGTTTCCCTACACTCCCTTGTCTCAGCTTCCATAGCTGACTAACCCAGCATAACACACACACACAGAATAACACAGTGTTGATAAGGTTGCAGTTGGTTCTTGGATTAGGATCAGCTTTATTTCTTTGGGTTGACAGTCCACCTCTGCAGTAACTCATTGTGTATAGTTTAGCTATCAGAAGACACTATTTCCCCCTCTTTTTGCAACTTCTTGCTCAAAATACCTTAAGGTCGTTTCCTTTTGTCCTTTTTAACAGTGACATGGGAGAAGCAACACACCTACAGAAAGATTAATGTGCTTACAGTAAGCTGGGTGTTATAAAATCGAACTGTACCCACCCCCAAAAGACATGTCCTAATACCTCGCACCTATGAATGTGATCTTACTTGGACATAGTGTCCTTTCTGATGCAATTAGTTAAAATTAAGTCATAACGAGTAAGTGGGCCTTGAATCCAATATAACTAGCATCCTTATAAGAGGAGGAGAGTGCCATGTGAGGACAGAGACACACAGGGAGAAGATAGTCATGGGAAGACAGAGGCAGATGTTGGAGTGATGCTGCCACCAGCTGAGGAATTCACAGGGCTACCAGAAGCTAGAAGAGGCAAGGAAGCATCCTCCCCTACAGGTTTCAGAGAGACTATGGCCCTCTGACACCTTGATTTCAGACTCCAGAACTATGCCTCCAGAACTGTGACAGAATAAACGTTTGTTGTGTTTTTGCTTTTGTTTTTTTTTGTGGTATGCAGGCCTCTCACTGCTGTGGCCTCTCCCGCTACGGAGCACAGGCTCCGGACGCACAGGCTCCAGCCGCTCCATGGCATGTGGGATCTTCCCGGACCAGGGCACGAACCCGCGTCCCCTGCATTGGCAGGCGGACTCCCAACCACTGCACCACCAGGGAAGCCCACGTTTGTTGTTTTAAGCCACAAAATTTGTGACACTTTGCTATGACATCCCTAGGAAACTAATACACAGGGTGATTTAGAAAGGCTGGAGGCAGGTACATTAGTTTGCAGGCTTTTGAATTTGACAGTCCCTATATGAGATGAAAGGCACCAAGCTCTGGGCCAAGGTGGTTATGGGCAGTGAGAATAGAAAATTTATTGACTAAGAGGATCTCCACCCATTAAATCATCAAGAAAAAACTTTGCTTTAATAGCTATTCAAATAGAAATTGGCAAGAGCAAGCACTTGAGTTAAGAATGCCCTGGAGGCTTCCCTGGTGGCGCAGTGGTTGGGAATCTGCCTGCCGATGCAGGGGACGCAGGGGACGCGGGTTCGTGCCCGGGTCCAGGAGGATCCCACATGCCGCGGAGTGGCTGGGCCTGTGGGCCATGGCCGCTGGGCCTGCGCATCCGGAGCCTGTGCTCCGCAGCGGGAGATGCCACAGTGGTGAGAGGCCCGCGTACCGCAAAAATAAAAAAAGAATGCCCTGGAAGTCAAACTGGAGAGTCACCTCAATTGCTGTCTACCAGCAAAGATAAAGACATAGTGCATTTATTTGATTTCTGCTCACAAATTAGACAAAGCATGAGAATTTGATAAAATTTAAAACCTAAAGAAATAGAATTGGAGGAATTAGATAATATAATCCAAAATTCTTATAAATGGGGGAAGAAAATAAGATCCTGAGGAGTTGGGTCTCATAAAGTTTACAGACCTAGATGGACACAGAGCCAAGTGGCCTCCAACCCCAAGTTCAATGCTGATTCTTAACAAGCATGAAGAGGGGACCTGGGAAGCCTGACATCAGCAAGATGGCAAAACAGGAGATTCCAGCCCTCATACCTCCACAGAAACATCAATTTTGACAACCATCCAGAGACATACTTCTGTGAGAACCTGGGAGTCCAGTGGAGAGGTTCCAAAGCCCTGTATAAGCGAAAAATTCACAGAAATAGAATAAACGATCCTAAAATTCATAAGGAACCACAAAAGACCCTGATAGCCAAAGCAACCTTGAGAAAGAACAAAGATGGAGACATCACACTTCCTGATTTCAAATTATATTACAAAGTTGTTGTATGGTACTGGCATAAAAACAGAAACACGCACCAGTGGATCAGAATAGACAACCTAGAAATAAACCTATGCATATGGAGTCAACTAGTCAGCAAGGGTGCCAAGAATACACAATGGGGAAAAGATAATCTCTTTGTGTCTCTTTGTTGTTGGGAAAACTGGACAGCCACGTGCAAGAGAATGAAACTGGACCTTTATCTTACACCATATCTTACACAAAAATCAACTCAAAATGAATTTAAGACTTAAATATAAGACCTAAAGCCATAAAACTCCTAGAAGAAAAGAGAGAAGAAAACCTCCTTGACAATCGTCTCAGCAATAATTTTTTTGCATATGACACCGAAAGCACAGGCAACAAAAGCAAAAATCAACAAGTGGGACTACACCAAACTACAAAGCTTTTGCACAGCAAACCATCAACAAAATGAAAAGGCATGGGAGAAAATACTCACAAACCATATATCTGATAAGGGGTTGACATCTAAAATATATAAGGAACTCATATAACTCAATAACTAATAATAATAGTAATAATAATAACAATAATTTCATATAAAATTGGGCAAAGGAACCAAATATACATTTTTCCAAAGAAGACATACAAATGGCCAACAAGTACATGAAAAGGTGCTCAGCATCACCAATCATCAGGGAAATGCAAATCAAAACCAAAATTAGATATCACCTCACACCTGTTAAATGGCTATTATTAAAAAAAAAAGAAAGATAAGTACTGGAAAGGATGTGGAGAAATAGTGTGGTGGGAATTCCCACTATTGGTGGGAATGTAAATTGGTACAGCCATTATGGAAAACAGTATGGAGGGTCCTCAAAAGAATAAAAACAAAACTACCATATGACCCAGCCATCTCCCTTCTGGGTATTTAATCCAAAGAAATTGAAATCAGGATCTCAAACAGATACCTGCACTCCTATGTTTATTGCAGCATTATTCATAGTAGCCAAGATATGGGAACAACCTAAATGTCCATTAATGGATGAACAGATTAAGAAAATGTGGTATATACGTGCAATGTAATATTATTCAGTCTTTAAAAAGGAAATTCTGCCGTTTGTAACAACATGAATGGACCCGGAGGACATCATGCTAAGTGATATAAGCCAGACACAAAAAGACAAATACTGTATGATCTCACTTATATGTGGAATCTAAAATAGTCAAACTCACAGAAGCAGAGAGTAGGAGGATAGCTACTAGGAGCTGCAGGGGAGAGGTAAATGGGAAGATGTTGGTCTACATATACAAAGTTTTAATTATGCAAAAAGAGTAAGTTCTGGATATCTAATATGTAGCATGGTGACTACAGGTATACTTGAAATATGCTAAGAGGGTAGATTCTAAGTGTTTGCACCACAAAAAAAAAAATGGTAACTATGTGAGGTGATGGATGTTCACTATCTCACTAACTTCTCTGATTATTTCACAATATACAGATATATCAAATCATCAGGTTATACGCCTTAAATATATGCAATGAAAACAAAAACAGGAAGAGATTTTACAGACAGAAGTACACCAGGGTAAACCACCAAATCTTACCTGGTGGGGTGAAACTTCTAGAACTTCCTCACTTTCCTGATCACAGGAGGGGCAGGGATGGAATAACTCCAGAGTAAAATGTGAGAGTATTTTTCTTCCTTTGGGATGGGGGAGGGGGGTGATTCTCACCATATTTTCAGGGAAGGTAGTAACACCTTGTGTTTCTAACATTGTTTAAAATGTAGGTTTTATTATTATTCAGATATGATGAGGCCAACAGATCAGGAGATGATTATCATTGAAGAGATAGTTTGTTATACTTACAGAACCCAAGGTGTTGGGTGGGGGGGGGTTGTGCGGGGGGGGGCGGGGGTGAACATCCCATGGTGCGAGGCCATTCGGGGAAGAACTAGGGTTGGCTAGGAGGCCAAGAGAAAATGCGGGCAGGGCATAACGAAGTCAGTACGTATAGCAATCATGTTGCTTTAGGAATAAATGAAGGATAAGCTTACTACATAAAATAAAATCCAAACAATTCTCTTCGGTTAGTGTAAATTGCAAATACTTCCGATAATTCTGATAATAAAATGACGTGCACGCCGAACCCTGTTATAGTCACCATTCTAATGCATGTAGTATTTTATATCTCCTTCCTTGTAACTTTCAGAGAGAGCCATCTTACTCTTGTATACTTTTAGATGGTATTATATTACATATTGTTGAAACTTGGTAAGTAGAAATATATCAGCTGTAATTACATAGGCTCTGTGGAGAAAAATGTGGTTTCTGTGGGAAGGAACATGCAAGGCAAGGTAAGTGGGTTTCGGGCTGGCGGGTTTGAATAGTTTCTGCAGGCTCTGGGGTGCAGGGCTGTCTCCAGTTGTCCGGTACCGGCCCTGGGATGACAGGCAAATTGACAGTGGCCCCGACTGTAAGAGCTAAACAGAGGGCATGGCCAGGGGCATGGGCTCTGGAATGATTGCTTTGCATGTGAAAGGTACACTGACACATATCATTAGCTCTCTCTAGGAAGCGGCTAATCCCTCCGGGGCCAGCAAGGCCCCAAGATGTCAATTTAGCAAATTACAGAAAATAAAAAGGCAGGATTATTACAAACTGTCGCAGGCAAAGCCTATTAACAATTCTCGGGAAATAAAAGTGGAATCTGGGTAATAAAATAAAGTCTAACCTTTTTCTTTTCCGTCGTGTTTAATTTCGTTGATCACAGGGGGCCGCGCGCTGAGGCCTCGAACCGGGCCCTTCAGGCCCAAGTTGCCGGTGCAAAAATGGCTGCTCCGGCACCTCAGCTGGGCGGGCCGTGTGCAGAGAGGCTGTGCTGGGCGCCCAGCGCCTGCGCCTGCGCCTGCGTCTGGGCCGGGGCCTGCGCCTGCGCCTGCCCTGTGAGGACCCCGCCCCCTCCCTGCAGCTGAGATCCCTGTAAAGCAGCCCCACCCACTGCCTGCTGGCGAGGACCTGTTCTCTAGAGCGTGAGCTCGCGCCTCTCCATTCTCTGATCAGAGAAGGAAGCTTCCCTTTGCTTTTGACCCAAATTCGGGCTCATTCTGTTGGCTTGAATGACACCAGGCAAGAGAACCCTTATTGGGGAGTGACTTGGGAGGATCTGTAACAAAACATCTAAGCCCTTGCTGGTGGGCCCTCAGGAATGAACTGTTTGGTCAGCGGACCTGAAAGTGGAAGGATAGGACCCTGAGGGATGGGGAGAGGGGGTGATGAGAGTCAGGAATGGGGGACGGGTCTTGAATCTTTGGAAACTAGATACTTCAGCCCTATCCTGAGAACGCTCTGGGGAGCAGTAAGAGCCAGAACATGTGGACGAGGACGGGTGTGCAGAGCAGGGCAGGGAATCTTGCGGGAGACCAGCACCCATCCCAGCACCCTTGGGAATAAGTAAGGATGCCCAAACAATCAGGGTTGGCATCCTCCAATTTTTAAATAACTCAGCAGTAACGTGAGAGGAGATCTGTTTACCAAGTCAACAATCTGAGGAGTATCGGGTCAAAAAGAGTAACTCTTTTTGATCATCAGATTATTAATATGAATGTTTTCATCATTATAGACCTATCAGGGTGGTTCAGAGCAATCACATATTGATACGTAAAGGTTGGCCTATTAACTACTAAAATTAATTTTTTTAACATCTTTATTGGGGTGTAATTGCTTTACAATGGTGTGTTAGTTTCTGCTTTATAACAAAGTGAGTCAGTTATACATATACATATGTTCCCATATCTCTTCCCTCTTGCGTCTCCCTCCCTCCCACCCTCCCTATTAATTTTTAAGATTTTTTTTCCCCTCAATTTAAAATTCCCTTGTATTTAAAATAGTCCTTACTGGTTAGGTAAGAAAATCCTGGAGAATTGTCAGTGTCCTTGATGACATAAAGGTTTTTGCCCTCAGGATAATCAATCATTCCAAAATAGTCAGATGCTATGTTCCCATGCTGGTTACTGAGAACTCCCACATGGCACAAAGAACTCGTCAGAACACTGTGCTAAGGGACCTGACTAACCTTTAGCCTGGCTTCTACCTGTACTATGCTATATCCCTAAAGGTGACCCCAGCCCTCCACGCTGCGTTTTCATTCAAGAAAACACAATGCTGCTAAATTGAAAAATGTACTTTGTCCCAACCCACATTGCTAAATCATTACTAGTAATTCTCCACTTACTCTCCCTCTGCAATTTTCCATTTCCCCATCTCCCTCCTAGTCCCTTTTTGTTCCCTCCTTTTCACTTTCCCACAGACCCCACTTCCCCTTCTCTTTAAAAACTTCAGTCACCTTGTCTTAATTGGAGTTGAGCTCAGTTGACACTGCCGTCTCTCTTCCCTACTGACGTCATCTGAATAAAAGCTATCTTGCTGGGACTTCCCTGGTGGTCCAGTGGTTAAGACTCTGCAATTCCAATCAGGGGGCACAGGTTCAATCCCTGGTCAGGGAACTAAGATCTCACATGCTGTGCAGCCAAAAAAATAAAAAGCTGTCTTGCCACTAGCATTGAGCATCCAGGGCTGGTTTTCTTTGACATTGCTGGAATAAATTAACCAGAATCAGTCTCATCACCAAAATGTGGCTCCCTTTTTCCCTTATGCCCCTGCTATAAGCGACAGATCAAGAATGGAACCTTCTGGCAGAAATATCAGAAGAATGATAGCCTCAGGAGAGCACTGTTCCAGATATTCATGAGGCCATGACATCACTGTGAAGTGATGTCTCCACCTACCAGACTGTCCCTGGGACCAAGATAGGATTCCCAGCACTCCTATAGCCCAGCAGCAGGCAACTTTGTGACAGCCAACTGCTGACCCAAGATCCAGCAGAACATGAATCAACTGTGTAGGACTAACTGGGACTGAAAAGCATAACTTAACTGTGGTTAGTGTCATTTTTCTCACAGCTGTTGACCAGAAACAAATAGACTGCCAGATATTTCTCCGGCAAAGTTGAGTTTATTTGGGATCAGCAGAGAATTGCAATTCAGGGTCTGCAACCACTATGAGCTGTGTTCAAGTCCCCCGCACAGCACGGGAAGGAGAACTCTTTTATAGAGGGGAAAAGGAAGTTGGGAGGGCTCTAGTAAACAAAGAGTCCATGGCTTTTCATTGGCTGAAGCCCTGACAGGGAAAAGGAGTCTTCATTCTACTTACAGCGGTTGGGCCTTATCTTTGCAGGGTGTCAGAGCTCCCCCTTCTGGTCTCCCAACTCTTATCTAATCTGTTTAATTAATTTCTTAATAAACAGATGTCTGTTTATTAATTTTTTACATAGCCACAGGAAAAAAACGCTTTTCTTTCACCTTGCTCTATCTTTTCTTTCTAGTATCTAGCAGGCTAATCTTGTGCAAACTGCAAGAAAACACTCATTGAAAGGTATGTTGCTCCAAATCTCTCTTCAGAATTCAGAGGAAATACTGTATGAGAAATCTTAATATAAGTTACAGGCTAATAAACTAACAAGAGCACTTAAGGATGATGAGTCTGTAGTCCCTGCACTGAGTCCCTTTATTTCTCATGGCAATGTAGTTATTTACGCAGATGCAATAAAAATCTACCTTTGTAATGATATAATTGGATAAACCAAATTTAACCATTCCAGAAATGTGTTATTTAAATCACATTTAATTGGGTATGACCAGCCCATTATTAAAAAAAAACAAGGACTGTACTTCACGTGTGGAAGTGATAGCTACAAAAACCATGAGGGAAACTGCCTAGGGCCTCCTCTCTGATTTATGGGGTCCCAGCCTTAAAGGAATTCAAGACTTGCCCTTCCTGGCAGGCTAGGACAGGCAAACATGCTGTTATGGACTGAATGTTTGTGTCCTCAAATTCGTATGTTGAAATCCTAATCTTCAATGTGATGTTATTAGGAGGTGGGGGTCTTTGGGAGGTGATTAGGCCATGAAGGTGGAGCCCTCATGAATGGGATTAGTGCCTTTATTAAAGCGACCTCAGAGAGCTCCCTCATCCCTTCCCCCATGTGAGGACACAGTGAGAAGACTGTGGTATGAACCAGAAAGCAGGCCCTAACCAGACACCCGATGTGCAGGCACTTTGATCTTGGATTTCCCAGATTCCAGAACTGTGAGAAATTTCTGTTGTTTATAAGCCACACTGTTCGTGGTAGTCAATATAGCAGCCTAAACAGTCTAAGACACATGGGATCTCAGAGAAAGAAGATAAACTTTACAGTTACAGGTGCTGCAGGAGAAACCCAGTTAGCATTCTTAGTTCCTAGACTGAAAATAGATGAACAATAAAGCAATACAGAGTACTTCTGGCATAATGAAAGTGATCAAAAATATGACTCCAAGGGCTTTGTAAAGGACACAAATTCATTCTTTAACCTGTTGACGAAAAATTAGTATATCTAGGAATTGGAAAATTTTATTTGAGCCAAATTTGAGGATTATAACCCAGGAAGAGCATCTCAGAAAGCTCTGAGAACTGTTCCACCAGTTAGAAATGAAGGAACAGTTATATAAGTTTTTTGAAACAAAGGACTGTACCTCAAATGACGTATTATTGACAGTTTACATAATCCAAATCTAAGCGTCATCCTGGTGGGCCATGAGACCTCTTACAAGATCAAGAAGGAATGTTTTTTGTTTGTTTGTTTGTTTGTTTGTTTTGCGGTAGCGAGCGGGCCTCTCACTGTTGTGGCCTCTCCCGCTGCAGAGCACAGGCTCCAGACACGAAGGCTCAGCGGCTCAGCGGCCATGACCCAGCTGCTCCGTGGCATGTGGGATCTTCCTGGCCCGGGGCATGAACCCGTGTCCCCTGCATCAGCAGGCGGACTCTCAACCACTGCACCACCAGGGAAGCCCAGGAATGTTATTTTTAAGGAGCTGTCTTGTTGATGCTGGGAAAATGTTGCTGTTTACAGTTAAGCAGGTATTCCTGCTGATGGAGGAGGTTTGGTCGATGCACAATGCAGATACATGATGCACAGTGTGGGGAGAAAGGAGGCCAAAAGGCAGAGAAGAATTTTTATGTCTAAATTTTTCTTGTCTTGCCATAAAATATGAATTTTATTTCACAAACCATAACATCCAAGCTTAATACAATCAGGTCTTAATGTAATTATCATCTCTTCTTTTTTGTTGGTATGTCAATTAAACCATCCAAATAGAACAAAACATCAAGTTAATGATCTTCTATCAGAAAATCTAGAACAGACATATTTGGTCAAATTTATACCGTCAGGGTAGAATTTGCTCATAAGGGGACTTGAAAAAATGAAACTGACATTCTTTTCCTTAGCTTATCTCTGTCTGATACAAGAAGATCGCAACTACCACAGCTCAGGAAAGATTTACATTTTTAAAAGCCATGCATTCCCTGAGATAAGCCTTGAATTACAGGGCCATTCTAAAGCCTTGCAGAGATAAACTCTGATCTGTTTCCTATTGTCAGAGACAAGACTTTCAATCCAAACAGAACTGTCAACTGCTACATAATAATTTGAACTATAAATACAGCCTTCTCTCTTTATTCTGGGAGTCCAGTTGCTCTGAAAGCTTGACTATGTGATGAAAAAATTGTCTGAGTGGAGTTTTTTATTAGAGACAGTGTGGATAGATTTCTTTAGAAAATAAATCATTTTTTTTAAATGGGTGGGAGGACTAAAACCAATTAAAGGTAAATGCCCAGCCATCATCCACAACAAGTAAAACATGGTTCGTAGAGCCTTTATTATAATGGGTAAAGAAAATGACAGTTGGACGGTAAAGCAGTAAAAACAGATTTTACTCAGGAAATATCGCAATGGGGGAAAGAGACCTCAGTATAGAACTTGCTCGATTCCAAATAAAGCAGAGATAAGTGGGGATTTACAGCGAAGGAGCAGGGTGGAAGGTCAGTAGATGGGAAATTACTGAGAGAAAACATCAGGGACAGAAGGGGATTCTGGTCAAAAAGACCTAACAGGACTCTTGCTAAAGGCAGACGGGGTGATCAGACGCCCCCTGCAGCGTGGTGGAGGATGAGGAAATTCGGCCAGATACCCAGGGTGATCAGGTACGAAGGGTGGGAGATTCTTGCTAGACTGACTTAGCAAGGTGCTTGCTACAACTGGCCTCTGCAGGACAAGGCCCAACGGTAGGACTGAGTCAAAAAAGGGCTAAGAGGGGACTGTCTAGAGTTTGGTCAAGGATAGAGTCTTTGTCAGTTGCCGAGGAGCTGTCCTGGCGATTGTCCTCAAGGTTTATATAGTCTAGACTCGAGTTACCCTGACAACAAAACCTCCCCAACTTGGGAATTTCTGCTGCCTTGACCGTGAAAGGTCACACAGAAGTCTGTAACTGTCGGTGCCTGGCTTTGGTTCCGTGGTGTGGACAGGTGGGCTCAGTCAAGGGAAGTTGATGCTTCCTGGAGAGGCAGCCATGGCCAGGAGAGAAAGAAAGGAAATGAGGAGGGGGCGGGGAGGGCCAGGCTGGAGGAACTGGTGCAGGGATTCGAGAAGTCACGAGGAGTGACAGGAGTCTGTCGGTAGCCACCAGGTCACGCACCTTCTCTGCTATTAAAGCTCATCCAAGGGACCCTGAAACTCCAGATACAACCTTCTGCAGGGCAGAATTCCCCTTCTAATTCAGCAAAACAATTCCAAGGAGAAGGGACACCCCAGGAGGCCAAATCACAGATGGGCTTCCTGCCTCCTCTGTCTGACCCAATTTTGACCTTGAAGGCCAGCTGGCCAGCGTGTTAACCAGTAGTGCTGCCTGAGCCTAGCAAGGGGTGGACACGCTAGGCAGCGTGTCCCCAACCAGCTCCTCGAAGTGCTGGCCTCCACTCTGCAGCGACTCACCATCAGTACCCTGCAGAAACCACGGATGGACCCAGCACACGCCCCTAAGTCAGTACTCAAGAGAAACTCACTTTTTTCCTGAGACAAGCAGAGAGCTGAATGCTCAGACACGAAGAAGTGAAGCACCGTATACCATCTCTTTTCAGTTGCTTGGAAAACAGAATGCAGCCACTGAAGGCCAGGTGTTTTAAAAAGGTACTCAGGCCTCAAGACTTAACCATTAGCCATTTCAGAGTGCAAGGGGTACTTTCAAATAGAAGGTGATTGGCCCCGGGCTACCTGACTTCCTCTCGTTGACTCTTGACATGGGTTAAAACTGGCAAACTGATCAAAAAGACGATTGATTGTTACTAACTCATGTTTATCGAGTGCTGCCATGGGAAAAACTGACCAGGACTTAGTATAGAGAGGCGTGTTCAAAAGGATTATTGCAAGGAAGGAAAAGGTACTATGGAAAAGGGGGGATGGGTATATCTGTGACCACAAGCCTGTAAGCATCTCAAAATCAAGCAGAAAAAAGAGGTTTCTTTGTAGGGTGTGGGAGAGATGAGCAGAATCTTTGGAGAGGAATCTAAGCAAGCAAGGGGAAGTGGCCAGCAAGGTCTGAGCAGAAAGGGTCTAGCTGTGCTCAGCTGATTCCCAGGAAACACTGATAAGGGGAAACAGTCCACCGCTCCCGCTAGAGGGTCAGCAGAGTTCAGGGGCCCGTAGGAAAGAGGGGGGACTGACAAAAATTTGGTGAAGACAAAGCAGAGGGTAAGAAAGGGGCAACTGGGAGCTTACTAAGGGGTTAGCACTGGGCTAAAATTCCCACGAAGAAGGCGCTACTCTTCTTTTTCCCATTTTGCAGAGGGAAACGGATTCTGAAAGTTCAAGCAATTTTCCCAGAGTCACACAGCTAATAAAGTCCATGTAACTCTTGTTACCCAAAGGGAGTAATATAAATAGGATATTTGGAGGGTAATATGGAGGAATTGGACCTTTTCTTTCATTTCACTTCCTCTGTAATGTTCAACACATGTTTGGGGGCGAATAGAGTGAATGAAGAGGGGGAGGGGCTACAATTCTACCAATCTACCCTCACTTAATTCCATGAGTCTTTTCATAACTGGTGTCGTACATCCTATGCTTTTGCTCTCCTAAATCTGAAACTAACTGAGCTTTGACTGAGTTGTTCTCCCCGAGTTGCCTACTAAGCTGCCCCGGGACACCCCAGAACCATCACGGGAAGATGGAGCCAAGGGAATTGACCACGTCGATACGCCTTTCTCATGAGCTTTCCCAGGGAGAGGGGAGAGGGATAAGGAGCTGTTCTCTGCCAGGTCCACCCTCCTAAGTATTATGCACCCGGACAGTGGATGCCCTGACCACGTAGCTTCAGCCGCAGTGACTTTGACACTCTTAATGTGCACTTAAAAATCCAGATGTGCCTGTCTTGGGGCCAGGCCATCCATGTCACTGCCAACACTGCGTGGAGCTCCTCAGACTGGCACCTCCATCCTTCCCTGCCCTGGGGGAGGCTGGCCTCTTCCCCATGAGACCCCAGCAGCCTCTCAGCTGTCTCAAGACCTCCATGATTCATGACGCTGAAACTGAGCGCACCTCCCCTCAGCTGCGTGAAATAAGTACAAAACTCTGCGCAGGGTTGGCCATGAAGAAATTCGATTTCTTTGGGGTCTACACATACACAAAACCTCAGTTTTGGTTCCTGAAAGTCTGGCACCCAGAGAGGGACAACACCCTTAAGGGACTAAATCAGAATTATGGAGTCTTATCCACTAGCTCCTTTCAAAAAGAATCCCACATCCAGAAGGGAGTGTTTCCCAACAGGCTGCACACAACTTCTAGCACTTTCCGAGCTCCTCCTTCCACAAATGCCCCATGAGGCTCCTTGAGTTATGGTCCCTCCCCAGCCACCTCATGTCCACAAGATCAGGCAGTTGTATACAAATGAGACTCAGAGACTCTGGGTTGCAAACGGATGCAAATCTGCCTGAACTCTGGCTTGACCAAAAACAGGAATTTTTTTTTTTTTTTTCGGTACGTGGGCTTCTCACTGTTGTGGCCTTTCCCTTTGCGGAGCACAGGCTCCAGACGCGCAGGCTCAGCGGCCATGGCTCACGGGCCCAGCCGCTCCGCGGCATGTGGGATCTTCCCGGACCGGGGCACGAACCCGTGTCCCCTGCATCGGCAGGCGGACTCTCAGCCACTGTGCCACCAGGGAAGCCCCAGGAATGTTAATAATACCTGCTCATAAGTGGCTATAAATTCCATGAGGTTGGGACCAGATCCACCTGGTTCACCATTGTATCAATAGCACCACACAATTCGCCCTGAACCTGCTAACAATTAATGTGCATTTGTTGAGTGAGTAAAAGAATAGAGGAATGAAGCAATGCTGCTTCGTTAGGTTTTTGTGAATATCAGTTAAGACCCCATGTGATTTGTAAACAACACTTCTCTGCAAATAACAGCTAAAAATAAATTTGCTGTTATTGTTACTCTCAGAGATCTGTACTGTAGGCATGGTTTATTACAAAAATTAAAATGAACCATATTTATTGTAGAAATCATTTCCCAGAAAGAGCACATTTTTCTCAAATGTTAAAAATGGAAGAAATTCCTAATTTTGAAAGGCTCAATATTTAAGCCACTTGCATATGATAATAAATAAACACATTTTATATTGAATACATAAATACCATGTGCAAAGAATTAATAGTGAAATTAAAAGTATTTTCAATCTTTAGAATCAGTGCAGAGAAATAAAAATAATAAATGTTTTACAAATAAGCATCTGGCCATGTTTCTTCTCCTCTGAACAACACATACACAAACACACCCCACACACAAGTAATAAAAGGTCTGTTAGCCATTGTTAGATGCTACAAGCTGGGAAGCTAAATTGTTATTCCGGAATGGAGGGAGAAATTGCTGGAAGCAGCAAATGATGACTAGAATTAGGCATCTCCCAGAACATTCCCAGAAACAAGCCTTCCTATGGTGTGATGGGGAGAAAACTTACTGATGACTTGGGGTGTCCAGAAGTAGCCATTATAAAATGTAACTAAAGTAAATTAAGCTGTCATCATAACCATGACACATAGGAAGCTAGGGACCCTGAAAAGGCAGGTTTCTCTAACGCATAAGAAATGTTACCATAAAAAAAGGAGTGCTGGGGCTTAGAATTTGTCAGCATTTATGCTGCACAGTCCCAGAAGGAAAACACTGCCTGATGGACACAAGGAAGGTAGCTCTGTAATAAAGTGGAAGAAGAAAGCCTCAAGCAGCCAACAGAACTCTCCACCTCGACTTGTACTGATTCAGTAAGAGACTCTCTGGAGAGTGATTTCCTTCACCAGACACCTCAGCACTGGGAGAGTGCCCTAGATTTTTCTCCCTTCATGCTATCATGGTTTTCTCCTGGGGCCCTACGCTTCACGTGTAACAGGCGAAATTATCGTGTCCACGTTCTCCTCCCTGAACAGACCACGTGGCCACGGTCTGAGAGCCAAGGAACAGAGGCCGCCAGCTGGCAGACAGCCAGAGCCACTCAAGGGCGGCTCGTGTCTCACCCTGTACTTTCTGGAAGGAAAACGTCACTTCTCTACATTCATCCTGCACCAGCTGGTGTAAGAAGTCGGATCTGGGGTTGTTCCCAGATCAAAGGAGTTGCTTGTTGTAGCCTTGGGAGTGGCAGCAGTGTGTGTGTGTGTGTGTGTGTGTGTTTTCCTCGGTTCCAAGTCACTTGCCAGGGCGCTGACAAACACACACTTTGCCTTCTTTGGCAGCTCAGCCTTGCTGAGATCACAGACTGAGGACAGTCTTTATTCAAAGCGAAAGTAGATTTCTCTCTGTTAAATGCTGAGGTGAGAGGTATTTCTGTTTAATTACAATAATTTCTGATTTCCAGCATACAGGCTTCAAACCATAGCAGAAGGCATCTTCAACTTGTAGGAAGTCTCAAACGTAAACAGATTGGATTCTCAAATTTTGAGAGTCAGTCATTTGAAATTCCTCACAGGAATTTAATGTAAACCAGTACATGGAAGGTACATGGCGACAGACGCGTCTTCTAGCTTTGGAGTCATTTGGCCGAGAAATGGGCTTTCCTAGGAGGGATGGATTTCTCGTCAACAGAAGAATGGGCCACCACCCTGGCAAGCTCCCAGGTTCCTTCTCCAAGGTGTTTCAATTATTACTTCTCTAGATACCTTGTACATATATTTAGAATTTTAAAAAATAAAAGCTTATATGATTTCAGTCATCAAACGAAAAAATAAACAATAAAATGGAAATGGAAACCATTCTTGAATTACCTTGACTGCTAGTGTTTGAGGAAAAACAGTTTAGTTAAAAGCAGGTGGGACGGCGTGGAGACGTTCGTGGATCTTCCAGTGAAACTTAGAGAAACGCTGTCCAACTTTCAAGATACAAGTCCAGCCCTTTGTCACATGACCCCCCTCCCTCAGTGCAGATGTCTCGATATCCTTAGTTTTGAGCCCAGCCTGCGGGGAGCCCCAGCCCATAAATGGCTGTGCCCTCTGCACATGTCACAGGGCTTTACCCTCTAAGGGCCAATAGCACTGCCCATAACCTTCATTAGACAGGGATTATGTATCTAAGTCAGCAGGAGAATGAGGTCCTCTTTTCTCCAAAATGACTAATGAAATAAGTCGCATAGACACAAACCCCTTACAATTATAAATAAATAAATAAGAACTGAGAATGTAACGCAATGATGGCACTTTATTGATAACCTTGTCTGGCCCAGTTATTGAGCAGGGAATTGTTGAGAGAAAAATATTGACATGTTGTGAACAAAACAGATTTGTCACAGAATCATGCCCTGGAAAGGAGCTCAGAAATCACCCAGTTCACGTCCTGCATATATACCCCTTCCTAAACAGTTGTTGTCTAATGCCCCTTGTTGCTACTCTTATTGCTATTGTGAGGTTATTATTTGTTTTAAGGCTCATCTCTTCCCTGGAAAGAAAAGTGCCCTAGTTCTTTCTCTGGTTCCACTTTCCTATTCTGTCTCCATTTCCCATGCTCCAAATCCCCAACTTGGGGAAGCTGAAATAATCATTACACTGTTTTACTCCTATGTGTTCAGATCATAAAAGAAAGACACACTATAGCCTTTGCTACTTGACCTTCATCATAGCCCTATCAAGTTACCTATTCTGCACAGCTTGATACAAAGCTAAACTGTGTGAACAAAAGAATGCAGAAACAAACAACTGTTATCAGGGAAGAGAAGTAACAAGAGCAAAGATAATATATATCAATGTAAAGACTCCCAGTTCTGTTTCAATGGTAAAGATTTGCCTGAAGCTCTCAACCACCAGGTCCACTGGAACCTGAGGAATGATAATGTTGACGCTTTCTGAACCTTGGGACTTTCAGTCAACTTAACGCTTGGACTCTGTCAACCTCTGCCCCATTCTATGCTGAATTCTTCTCTGCTCAAGCCCCTTCATGAATATGCATGGACCCTTAGCTTAAAACTTCAGTTTTTGTTTTGTTTTGTTTTGTTTTTTTTGCGGTAAGCAGGCCTCTCACTGTTGTGGCCTCTCCCGTTGAGGAGCACAGGCTCCGGATGCGCAGGCTCAGCGGCCATGGCTCACGGGCCCAGCCGCTCGGCGGCACGTGGGATCTTCCCGGAGCAGGGCACAAACCCCTGCATCGGCAGGCGGACTCTCAACCACTGCGCCACCAGGGAAGCCCAAAACTTCAGTTTTGCTGTTTGAGGAGAGACTGCTTTGGGAAAGATCCTCAGCATTCTCCTTACTTGCTGTAAGTAATAAATCCTTCCTTCTCCTGCTCTTTGGTTTGGTTGTTCTTTTGACACCTAGCAAGAGGCAAACCCAGTTTTGGGGGTAACACTCTCTCATGCTTGTGCTTATGTAATGGAAATCTTGTACATGTATTTTGTATTGTGTAGTTTTTGCTTTGAAAACATAAGAAAGTTAAGTTAATCTTGCATGAAATATGATAAACAGAGTATCTGCCACAGCGAACACTCAGTCACTTGTCCTAACCATAATTGGTACAAATGGTATTTTACATTGCTCTCCTCATGCTACTATAAATGCCTGTTTTATTTTAGACACGCTCAATAAATGTTTCTCTCGCTAACTCAATTACAGAGCCCATGTAAATGAAATCAAAAGCAACTTGGACTTGTTGTTTTCCTAAGAACTGAGTAGCAGGATCCTCTGATATTTGTAGGCTGTAGTTTTTAATTAATTGCAATCAAGATAAACAGAAAACTCAATCAGGAATCAGCCTCTAAGAACAAAACAGGAAGCTATTTGAGCTGCTGTGGATGACTGCATGGGTGGTCTGATGAAGCAATGTCCACAAATCCAACAGAAAACATTCAAAGGAAAATCAAGAATCAGTTTCAGAGGAGGCATGCACCTGCACTGTTATTTTGTCTACAAACTCCAAGAGAGCTTGGCATCTCCCAAAGCTTGTGTCAGAAGGAGAGTGAAGGGGAAACAGGAAATGCCAGAGGGAGATGGACCATTTCTCTGTCAGGGGTCATCTTAGCTAAATTCAGGAGGACACAGCAATTTTTTTTTTATATATAGTATTTTCTTCATCTATTTATTCAATTATTTATTTTTGTCTGTGTTGGGTCTTGGTTTCTGCGCATGGCCTTTCTCTAGTTGCTGCGAGCGGGGGCTACTCTTCCTTGCGGTGTGTGGGCCTCTCAGTGCGGTGGCTTCTCTTATTGTAGAGCACGGGCTCTAGGCGTGCAGGCTTCAGTAGTTGCGGTATGTGGGCCCAGTAGTTGTGGCCCATGGGCTCTAGAGCGCAGGCTCAGTAGTTGTGGCGCATGGCCTTACTTGCTCTGCGGCATGTGGGATCATCCTGGACCAGGGCTCAAACTCCTGTCGCCTGCATTGGCAGGCAGATTCTTAACCGCTCTGCCACCAGGGAAGTCCAGGACACAGCAATCTAAGAAAAAGAATCAGCAAAAATCAAATAGTTTAAAAAAGAAGAAGAAGAATTTCACCGGATTTTAATTTGCTCAGACAAGGTGTTCCTTCCTTTGTTCACTGCTCACTGGAATGGAACGTAAGGGGCCCATCTTGGAGCTTCCCTGTCTTCTTGTTTCTAATCCTTTATTCAGTTTGTAAATAGGACCATACTCCTCAAACACTATAGTTCTTCCCACTGAGACAGGAGGGAAGGGGACAGGGTGCAACCATCAAAAGAATGACACAGCTGTTGAGGATACAACAAAAACTGGTTAGAACCTACTAGACCCCATTCTCTCTCATGTCCCATTCTCCTGCAATGCCATTTGTCTTTTTTTAACCAAATTGAATTGTAAATTCATGAAATAAAAATACATTTTCTAAGGCAAGTCAAGGATAATTTGAACATAACAATGTTTCTCTGCCCTTTGGCCTCCTCTCTCCCCTCTGCTGTGCATTGGGTATTTGCATTTTGCATTGACCAGACCTCCCCATTGGCAGATATACCTGCTCAGCCATAAAGAACAACATTCTCCTAGCATCAACAAGGTAACTCCTTAGGAGGTATCCTTCCTGCTTAATCTCGTAAGGGACCACAATGACCCATGACCCACTACTCGCTTTGTACAAATAGACCCAGGCTGTGTAAACTGTCAATAATACATCACTGAACGTACAGCCTACTGTCTCAAAACCTTATATAACTCTGCTTTGACGTCTAACAGGTGGAACAGTTCTCAGAGCTTTCCGAGAGCCTCTTCCCGGGGTTATAATCCTCAATTTGGCTAGAATAAAATGTTATATTTCTTTCTTAGATCAAATGATTATTTTTTTTGTACAAAATCAACTCAAACCTCCTATTAATAAGTAGCATCATATTAATAACCATGGAGGCTGTCCAATGAACGGTGCTTCCCCAGCTCCAGCCAGCTCTCTGGCTGCTGCCTTTCTTCTGGTTCTGGCAGAACAAGCCCCAGCCTATCAATAGGACCTTTCCTCACCCTCAGTCCCTTGTACCCATTCGATCCTATCTCTACCTCCCAAGGGACGCAAATCATCCCCCACAGGACCTCAAAATACTATTTTTTTTAGTGAATAGCAAATGGCAGAACGCTGTGTGTACTATGATCTCAGTTTCATAATAGATTTTTTTCAATAGATAATCAAGTATGTGTTAAAAATTTGTAGGGCTAGGGGCTTCCCTGGTGGCGCAGTGGTTGAGAGTCTGCCTGCTGATGCAGGGGACACGGGTTCGTGCTCCGGTCCGGGAAGATCCCACATGCCGCGGAGCAGCTGGGCCCGTGAGCCATGGCCGCTGAGCCTGCGCGTCCGGAGCCTGTGCTCCGCAACGGGAGAGGCCACAACAGTGAGAGGTCCACGTACCGCAAAAAAAAAAAAAAAAAAAAAAAAGAATTGCGGTGCTAATGCAAACTCAGCCAGGGTCAATAGTGACGGATTCCACTTAGCTTTCTCAGGTTGGATGAAACAAGATTTTACAGCTTTTTATATCACCTGCTTTTCCAGCCTTGTATTTGTCTATCAACATTTAATTGTACTTCCAATGGCTGGAGACAAACCATCTTTTCTTCTTTCCAAATGAGAATTTGTAGGGGTTTTCTAGTCCCATTTGCCACCAAGTGCTCATCAGAAGATGAACATCCTAGCGGGAGGTCAGTGATAAGGAAGGAAAAAAAGAGTTCAGCTCCCAGGCCCAGTGATGGAACCAGCAGAGGGCCTTACCCAGCTCAAGTTGCCATGGCAAACCGCCTAATGAAAAAATGCTTCCATTCTGAACTCATCACCAGAGGGTGATTAGAATGTAAATAATGGTGAGATATGTAGGTGATAAACATTTTTCTGTTAAAAGAAATACGATGCAAAGCACATTCCTTTTGATTAGTCACCTGCAGTAGGTGTGGCTACTGTTTATCCCACACCGAAGCCCTGAAGCCTTTTACAAAACCTATCGGATCTCTCTGTAAACTCCCATTATACTGCATAAAAAATATGCAATAATTAAGGCAATTTAAAATTTAAATGGTTTTGGGGCAATTAGAGTGAAGTCTGTCATTTTTCTCACTGTAGGGTATGCATAGTGTATGGGTTAGCATCTGTTCTCAGTAATTCCTCCAATTCAATTACATCACATTTGGAAACTGCAGGCAGATGCAAGGCATCGCTTGAATCACAATTTATCTTTTTTAAAAATTTAATTTATTTATTCACATAAAATTCAGGACATGTATCCCTAACCAAAAGTGGGAATTTTACATTTTCCATTCCCATCTATACAATGCCTGCAGTATTGAAAACCACACGGCTCCCATTGCGGTAACACAGCCCTCTTGTTAAACACAGCTTTTGCTTTCTGGATTACCTGGACACCTACCACAGGAACTCGTCTCCTGCATTGGGAAAAGTCACACTGTAACTTCATTTTGGCATTGAGATGAGGTGAGCAGGGTGAACAGAGGCATCAGCACGTTGAAAAATCCAAAGAAAAAGAGCTCGGTGTGTTTGGGGCACTCGTTTATGTCTTTGTGCATGTGTTCATTTGATAAGCATTGCCTGAGCACCTAGTATAACTCACCTGTAGAGTAGGACTGGGTGTGTCAGTTAAACCTTATACACTTGGCCAAAGGCAAGGGGCTACCTTCTCAAAGTTTATCACCATTCTCTTTGTCCATGACCTCACAACAGGTAATAAATCTCATCCTGTTACTCTACCTACATACCGCCACTGATGCTACAAAATAAAGTTCAGTTCAGTGACCTAATTCTCTCCAAGGTTGCAGCCGTGAGTCACTGCTAGCACTAAGTCACATCTGTGAGAACTACAAAATGGCACTCTCTGAATGAATAAATTACAAAAGCCGCTCCTTTCTCAGGATTTTAGCGTCCACCTTCCCCCTCCACCAAGCTACCTTGGCAGAGGGATGATGGTTCCTTCCCACTAGTCCAGATCTGACCCCATCTGCCCCAGCAGAAGCCATTTCCTGCATATCCTGTATCTCTGGGGGCTAATGCTACCTTGACTGCTCTACCCAATCCCTGACTTCTTGTGGCTGCCACACCCCCTTCCTCCTTGGTCTAAAACTGTCCCTGGCTTCCCAGGTGTTTTCTGAAAGGCATCTTGGTTGATCCTTACAAGTGTTCTCAGTGGATTCCTCCTCCTTTTTGAGAGACCCTCCATACCCCAAAATGCCTTGAGGTTTTGTTGCAGGAAAGAGAATGGGGCGCGAGAGGATGGTCATAACCCAGGTCTCGGGCAAGTCCCTGGGACAGCTGCCAAGTGTGTGTTCTTGGCTTCGCACAGGAAAGGATTCAAGAGTGAGCCATAGTAAAGAGAAACAAGGTTTATTCAGGGAGAAACAGAGTGTGGGCCATCTCAGAAGGAGAGAGAGGCACCAGGCTACGGGGTGGTCAGTTTTAATAGGGGTGGGTAATTTCGTAGGCTAATGAGTGGGAGGAGTATTCCAGCTATTTTGGGGAAGGGGTGGGGATTTCCAGGAATTGGGCCACTGCCCACTTTTTGGCCTTTTATGGTCCGCCTTGGAACTGTCATGGCGCCTGTGGGTGTGTCATTTAGCTTGCTGATGTGTTACAATGAGCATATATTGAGGCTCAAGGTCTAGTGGAAGTCAATCATCTGCCATCTTGGACCTAGTTGGTTCTAACCAGTTTATGTTGTGTCCTTAGGCTATGTCATTCTTTTAAAGGTTGGGCCCTGCTCCCTTCCTGTCTCAGTTTAACAGTGCAAGTGCCCTTGATTCTATACATAGCTCACAGGATGCCTGCCTCACCCCAAACCTATACTTCTTCTAACTCTATTGACGGAAGGTAGAGCACCCCATCTCCACACCCGAGAAGTGTGATACAAAACAAAACCCCACAGGAATTAGCCTATGGAGACTGAATGGTCATTATGCTAAGAGCATGGGCTTGAGAAACCTGGAGGAAGATGGTGGTTTGAGTGTGTGTCTCAGATCCCTCTCCATCTCAACTCCAGAGCAACACAACACCAGTCAAGCTGGAAGAGTCTGGAGGGTGCACTGGAGGCCATGGGTTCCCCCAACATCTCTGAAAGAGAGATGTATCTTCTCGGTGTCTGGGGAGACCCAAGGAGTCTGTAGCTGAATAAAAGGGGAGTTTAGCAACTCGAAGTGGGGTATTCCCTAGGCACCAGAGCCTGGATTGTTTTCAGGGAAGTTCTTTATCTGCCCATTTGTAGCATAGGTTCTGGAAGAATGTGCACATTCCTGTTGACCATGAAAGCTGAGGTGATTTGCTAAGTCCTTTGCTGGGGAAGGCTGTCACTTGAATCACTCTCAGAGAGACATTGCAACATTCTAGTTTTGTTCATAGAGGGATCACCAGCTTGACACTGCTCAGGAGGCCTCGGCATCCTGACCAGTGTGAGCGCTGAAGGAACAACCAAAGTGAGCAGGTTAAAAATATATAAATTTGTATCTAAAAGGACTCAGTAACCTAGGAAAGGGAGAGAGAAAGGCAGGGAAAAAGACCAGGTCATGGAATATCTGGATAGTGGCTCCCACTGGAGGAGAACTAGGGAAGACTCAGAGGATAACTTTGAACAGATGACTAATAAGAAACCCAAGGAGATTTAAGTAGAATACCTGAAATACATTCTGGAAGTTTAAGAGAGAAAAAAGAAAACTTGATGCTATGGACTGAATTGTACTTCTCCACCACCACCCTCAAAAAAAAAATTTATGTTGAAGCCCTCACCCATAATGTGACAGTATTTAGAGATGGGGTCTTTGGGAGCTAATCAAGTTTAGATGAGCTTATGAGGGTGGGGCCCTCATGATGGGAGTAGTGCCCTTAGAAGAAGAGATACCAGAGAGCTGAGCTCCCTCTCTCCCTCTCTCCCTCTCTCCCTCTCTCCCTCTCTCCTCCCCAGCCCCCATGTGAGGACACAGAGAGAAGGCAGTCTTCTACAAGCCAGGAAGACAGCTCTCACCAGAACCCAACCATGCAGGCCCTTGATCTTGGACTTCCAGCCTCCCAGTGTGTGAGAAAATAAACTCCTGTTGTTTAACAGCAACCCCCACCACCCACCCAGCCTAAGGTATTTTGTTGTGGTAGCCTGAGCTAATTAAGACACTTGACATCTTTATTTTAAAATTCAATATATGAATTGGAAAAGAAGATGATCATGGCTGAGAACCAAATTAATGGTCCACAAGATCAAGAACTCATAACCCAAAGCAAAAATCATAACCCAAAGCAAAAACACAATGAGATGAAAATCCCAAGGGAAAACACAAGAGGTTCAGAGGAGCAATCAGTCCTTGATATCACTCAGATTTCAGGGCAAATGCATATTTTCACACCTGCAAGGATATATACGATCAATGTTCCCTAGCCAAGGAAAATAGGAAGTACTTACCCAAATGCCAATTGACAGAGATCAGTCACCCCAAGAGAGGAAAAGATGAGGGGAGAGGAAATGGTAGTGAGCAATGATTCTTTCAATTGATAGCTACACTAAATGGATAGTGCTAGTGTGTCAGGGAATCTATACTATGAATGGCATAGGAGAAAACTTCACATAGAAGGGATATGCTTAATGGAAATAAAAGGACAACTTTTAAAATATTGTAACAGGAGAGTGTAACATACATCTTTCAGAATTTGACAAATCAAGCAGAGAAAAATCAATAATAATAGAGAGGACTTGAATGATATAATCAACAAGAACAATTTAATAAGTATAGAGAACTGTGCTTTCCAGAGAATACAACCTTTCTCTTGTATCCGTTATAAAAATTAATCATGTGCTTAACCACAAAGAAAACCTCCCCAAAGTAGAAATGTCACAAGCCATATTCTTGGTTCCTACTCTAACAAAATGAGAAATAAGCAATAAGAAGATGATCCCAAAACTTACATTATTAGAATTAAGGAACACTCCCTTAATCAATCTTTTATCAAAAGCATATCAAAATTTGTTTGCAACTTACCTGAAAATGCATCCAAAAACTAAGCAAGATTGATGGATGGACAGAGGAATGCGTAGTTGGGTGCATATGTGATCCAATAAATAAAGCAAAATGTTCATTGTAGAATTTGGTTGTGATGTTCACTATATGATTCTTTCAACTTCTCTGAATGTTTGAGCCATTCTGTAATAAAATATTGGAAGAAATGTATAAAAAACTAAAATAAACAATCATCTAGAAAGTACTGAAAGGAAGGTTTTATACCAAAACCATAGCTTAAAATGTTTTTTCTAAATAATGTGATTCCCTTATTTATTATTTAAAGGGGTTCATTTGTTTTCTTTCCAAATATTTTTATCAATTAGGTACTATGTGCCAGGCATTTTCCTAAGAGTTTACATATATTAACTCATTTAATCTTCACAACAACCCATTATACAGAGCAGAAAAATAAGGTACAGAGAGTTTAAGTAACTTGCCCAAGGTCACACAGCTTATAAATGGCAAAACCAGGCTTTGAACAAAAGCAGCTAGTGTTCAGTCCATGTACTTAATCACTGCATTAGATTGTCTCTTCTAAGTTTTTCAAATGAAGAAAATAGATTAAAATTGTTCAAAAACAGAGCTAAAAGGATTGATTTAAAAAGATAAAAGCTGGGGCTTCCCTGGTGGCGCAGTGGTTGAGAGTCCGCCTGCCGATGCAGAGGACACGGGTTCGTGCCCCGGTCCGGGAAGATCCCACATGTCGCGGAGCGGCTAGGCCCGTGAGCCATGGCCGCTGAGCCTGCGCATCCGGAGCCTGTACTCCGCAAAGGGAGAGGCCACAACAGTGAGAGGCCCACGTAGCGCAAAAAAAAAAAAAAAAAAGATAAAAGCTGAAATAAGTCAACTATACTTCAATTAAAAAATAATAAAAATAAGGACATTTCAACAATTTAAAATAGATAAAAGCTGACATTAATTAAATAAATATTATGGAAAAAAGATAAAAACTAAAACTTGTTATTTAAATAGATTTCTAAAATAGAAAATCGCTAGAAAGCATAATTACCAAAAAAGAGAAAGCTAATATATAATTCTTAGAAATGAATAAGTCAATTTTACTAGAGGTGTGGAGTAAATTAAAATATCAGAAAATATTAGCTGCCCTTTAGTAATAAATTTGAATATCTGAAAGCAAATTAGTATAACAAAAGTCAATCAAGGATAAAGAGAACATCTAAACAGACCAATAATGAGAGATGACATTAGAATATTAAAGTGCTCCTATTTAGAAAGGCACTTGGTCCATTTGGTTTTCTTGCTGCTCTCAAACTTTTGAATAAAAGTAAATTTTTTCTTTTTTGGCCACGCTGTGCGGCTTGCAGTATGTTAGTTCCTCGACCAGGGACTGAACCTGGACCACGACAGTGAAAGCACCGAGTCCTAACCACTGGACTGCCAAGGAACTCCCAAAAGTAAATTTTTATTTCTTAGTCTTTTCTAGGTCTTTGAAAAAGATGGAAGATAAACTTAATATAAGTTTCAGAGAACTATGCAAACAGTATGTTTGTTCCATTTTCATAAAAGTGAACAAAAATGTAAACATTACTCATGGGTATATATTTTGTTCAGGCATAAAAAGCATTGTGAACAGTGACAAACCAGGTTGCTAGAGTTGTTTATTTCAAGAGGATGAAAATTGGGAGGGGTGGAAGTTAAAATGGGCTTTGAAGTCAGCCAAACCCGAATTTGGGTCCCAGCTCTGCCATCTACTCCTTGTGTGACCTCGTTCATTTGTGTAACCTCTGTCTTCATAAAGGGCTTATAGTGATCAATTAACATAATGCATTTAAAAGCCTGATCCATATATGGTAGTAAAGAAACTCTGGCTATCAGAGCTAGAATTCCCTTTTCCTCCTAATGTGCTCGTCATAGCAGTAAGAAGTGAATGTCTGTGTCACCCAGGTTCACACCTCTAAATGTCAGCTATATCCTGAAATTCATATTCTGCATGTTTCAAAAGGCACATAGGCTTTCTAAAGTTTCCTACATGGTGCCATTAACTTGCAAATTTCCAAACCATGTCACTGAGACCCAAAACTAATGGGAGGTTGGTTCCACAAGATCTAAATGGGCCTTACGGAGGAGGGTTGCCATCAAACAGAATATGTCTGTTTCCAGTTCTGCAAAAATCCATCCCCATGAATCTGCAAAGAGAGAAAATCTGGTTAACTGCCCCCTTTTACCATTTTTAGAGATGTGGGTACAAGTCCTGGCCGTCACAATCACAAGGTCTATTTAGGTATACTTCTTCCCCAGTGATGGACTGAATTTTGTTTCCCCCCAAAATTTTATATGTTGAAATCTTAATCTTCAGGGCGATGGTATTAGGAGGTGGGACCTTCGGGGAGTGATTAGATTGTGAGGGTGGAACCTGCATGATGGGATTAGTCCTATAAAAGAGGTTCCCACAGAGCACTCTCAAAACTTCCGCCAAGTGAGGTTATAGCAAAAGACTGCCATCTAGGAAGCAGGCTCTCTTGCCAGACACCAAATAGGCTGGCGCCTTGATCTCAGACTTCTGAGTCTCCAGAACTGTGAGCAATACTGGGTTTTTTTTGTTCTTGTTGTTTGTTTGTTTATAGGCCACCAGTTTATGGGATTCTGTTGGAGCAGCCCAAACGGACAAAGGCACCCACTAAAGACCATGCCTCCACCCAGACATCAAAGGCCAGTGAGGCTTTACAAATACACCTTCACAACTCTCACCAAAGACAATCAAATGTGAAGCACAACTTAATTTTTGGTAGAACACAAATGCCTTGCATGCACACGTACTTCTAACACACAATATATTGGAAACTCAGAGTGTAAAAGAACTGGAGGGAGCTGGTGATAAGCTAAAAGCATATCTTCTAGGGGAAATGCTTCTGGAAACACTTTTGTTCCGGAAATATGGGCCCTCTCTCCAAATGCCAAATAAACTGAGGAGATGAACCATATAATTCAAGGTTCCCAACTACTTTCACTAGAAGGAAATATCCTGCTGATTGGGCAAAAGTGTTTTCTGTGAGTTGAATAATGTGGGTAATTTCCTTAACTCTATTCCATTTTGCCCATTTCCATGCCATCCAATCAGCAACCTGTGATCTCACTAAAGCTTCAAGTCCATTACAGTGCAAAGGTCGTCTTCTCTCCACACAAATCAGCTCCGAATGACCATGAATGGCTCGTTGCTGCTGCGGGGAGCCTGCAGTACTGGAAAGCAGCCAGCAGCTGTCACAGATGCCACAACAGCTCGTGGTCCTCCGTCAATGCCTGTTCCACAGACCCTTAACTTCGGGGACGCGCCATTCGTCCCGGCACCAGCTGGCACGGTGACAGGTCTGTCTGTGGAGGGGTCTTCGCTAGCGCCGTCCTCTCGGCAGGGTTTTGGAGGATGAGGTGCTGCAGATACTCATCTTTCACTTCAGGACATGTCATCCTGCTAAATGAAGAAGCCCAACCCCCTTTGGGGTTCCCTGGATCTCCAGCACAGAGGGACACATGTACCGTCACCTTCAACGGCTCCACCCGGCCTTGTGAACAGCTGCTGTCCAGCAGCAGAAACAGCCTGACTGCCTGGCAACCCCCTCACGGTGAACGTAGGGGACACGGCCCCCATGCCGCTAGGTGAAAGGTTTTGCGACCCCCTACAGCTTGAGACCATCAGCAAAGGCAGCCAAGAGATGGACACCCAGTGAGGAAGCAAAGGGCACAGCGCTGACATGAAGTACCGCTGAGGAAAATGAAAAACGATGTTTCGCTGACCTCAGCCCAACCCTCTGTCCATTGTCTTGGAGGCGTTCCAAGCTTGTAGCCTTCAGAGGAAGCTCTGGCAGAGGCCAAATGTGCTGTGTGCTCAGAAGTTCATCAAGGTCTCTCCTTGCTGTCCCAGGCCCCCGGAAGGAGCGGTGGGGCTGCCAGCAGGTTCCAGGGTGAGGGATGCAGGGGCCAGGGAGTGAGCGAGGGGGAGAATGGAGATGTTGCAGGAAGGGGACCCCTTCCAGGGCCCGAGAGTGGGCTCTTGTCTAACACTCGGAAATGCATTGTCGGAGGAGACACACGTGCTGACAAAGTAAGAGACTTTATGGGGAAGGGGCACCTGGGGGCGGAGAGCAGCAGCGTGAGGGAACCCAGGAGAACCGCTCTGCCACGTGGCTCGCAGTCTCGGGTTTTATGGTCATGGGTTAGCTTCCGGTTGTCTCTGGCCAATCACTCTGACTCAGGGTTCTTCCTTGTGGCCCGAGCATCCCTCAGCCAAGATGGATTCCAGCGAGGAGGATTCTGGGACGTTGGTAAGACATATGGACTGGAGTCTCCTCTCTCCTTTTGACCTTTCCCGAATTCTTCTGGTTGGTGGTAGCTTGTTAGTTCCACATCCCTTACCAGGACCTCCTGTTTAAGATAACTCATGCAAGTGGTTACTATGGTGCCTGGCCAGGGTGGGCGGTTTTAGTCAGTGGTTCCCCTAACAGAGTGGTGTGTAGGCTGAGACGAGGCAGCGCTGTATCTTTTTAGACCTCCAGGCAGGCTGTAGATGGGGAGAGGGGAGCGCAGGATGATGGAAGCCAAAGGAGAGTAAGAAAATACGCTATGTGTCTTTTTTTTTTTTTTGGTGGTACACGGGCCTCTCACTGTTGTGGCCTCTCCCGTTGCAGAGCACAGGCTCCAGACGCGCAGGCTCAGCGGCCATGGCTCATGGGCCCAGCCGCTCCGCGGCATGTGGGATCCTCCCGGACCGGGGCATGAACCCGCGTCCCCTGTATCGGCAGGCGGACTCTCAACCACTGCGCCACCAGGGAAGCCCTGTGTCATTTATTTTTGCCCAAGTTCCAGCTGGGTAGCAGCCTAGGAGCTCACAGAGGGCTGCAGACTTGCTCCTTTGCATCAAAACCCAGTAGGGATGGTTTGATTTACAGTTGAAAAGGTAGCGGAAGAAAGGATTTGCCTTTTTTTTTTTTTTTTTTAACAACAACAACAAAAAGAGGTTTTCTAAATCACTGTTCAAAGCAAAGAGGCTGAGGCAGGAAATGAGAAACACATTGATCTGAAATCAAACCACCATAATGGCTATCTTTGGGCAGCTGTATGTGAGTGTGTGTATATTTGTGTGTGTGTGTGTGTGTGTGTGTGTGAGTCTGTGTGTGTGTAGCCTGGAGGTAAGTAGGGACAGGATGTTATTTGTGATGGATAAGATAATTTTCAGATATCCTTTGCAGGGGTAAGAGGGAATCTTTGTTTCACATGTGGGTGAACTTCTTGCTTTCATAACATGAAATGCCAGCACCTTGCTACCCAGATCCTGTAAATCTGAGCGAGATTCACTGACATGACCTATGAGGGCTACTGCTCCCCTCTGCTCTCACCCCAGGCCACCCAGTCCCTGGCAGCACTGTGTTAAGAAAAACAAGCATAGACCTAAGAAGGTACACAGGTCAGTTCATAACCACTGCAAAAGTTGTATGATTGACCCAAAATCCTGGTGCTCACATAGAGTCTATTCACTGAAGTTTAGAAATGGGTCTAAAAATTGTACTCTGCACCATGCTGGGTTCTAGATATATAATAGTAAACAGGAGTGACAAGTTGCTTCCCCTCATGCAGCCTGTGATCTAGCTGGGGAGAAAGACTTTATACAAATGAATATGGAATTTAAAATGTGGATAGCCAAACAGAGAAAGATAAATACCATATGATATTGCATATATGTGGAATCTAAAAAAAAAAAAAAAAGGATATAAATGAACTTATTTACAAAACAGAAACAGACCCACAGACACAGAAAACAAACTTATGACTACCAAAGGGGAAAAGGCGGGGGGAAGGATAAATTAGGAGGTCGGGATTAACAGACACACACTACTATATTTAAAACAGATAAACAACAAGGACCTAACTGTATAGCACAGGGAGCTAGACTCAATATTTTGTAATAGTGTATAAGGGAAAAGAATCTGAACAAGAATATAAATATATATAACTGAATCACTGTGCTGTACACCAGAAACTAACACAACATTGTATTTCAACTATACGTCAATAAAATAAAATTTTAAAATGTAATTAAAAAAATTTTTTTTAATGTGGATAAATGTGATGAAGAAAAAGTGCAGGACACTTTGAGAAAGATTTGTATGAGAACTTTGTTTAGGTTGTGAGGCCCACAAAGGCTGAGGCCTAAATAATAAAAAGCCAGCCAGGCAAAGGAGGTGGGAAGGGTAGTCCTGGCAGAGGGCACAGCATGAGCAAAGGTCCTGAGGTAAGAAGGAGATTGGAGAATTTGAGGAAATGTAAGAAAGGAAGAGTAGAAGGAGATAGAGATGTAGAGGAAAAGAGGGGCCAGATCACATAGGGCCCTTTAGTCACGGTACCATTTTTGTATTTTGAAAATAGTAGCTTCACAGTGAAAAAAACCTGACAGACACCATGTTGACCAAATAATAAAAGTTAACACCAGCAGTGGCATATAGAGTCATTATACGCCTCCTGGTAGGATGTGCTGAGAAGGGCACAACGTCATTTCTCTGATATTCTAGCCAAAGCTTGCATAATCTGCATTAATTATGAAGAAACATCAGGCAAACTCAAAATGAAGGGCATTCTACAAGATAAGTGGCCCATAATTTTCAAAAATGTCAAGGTCATGAAAGACAAAGATTGAGGAACTCTTCCAGATGAAAGGAGACAAGAACACTAAATGTGTGATCCTAGACCCCAAAAACGAGGTTGGTGGGACAATTGGTGACAATTGACTAAGGTCTACGTATTCGAGAACACTATTGTGATGATGTTAATTTTCTGATTTTGACAGCTGGACTGTGGTTTTGTAAGATGTTAACATTTGGAGAGGGGACTTCCCTGGTGGTGCATTGGTTAAGAGTCCACCTGCCAATGCAGGGAACATGGGTTCGAGCCCTGGTCCAGGAAGATCCCACATGCCACGGAGCAACTAAGCCTGTGCACCACAATTACTGAGCCTGGGCTCTAGAGCCCACAGGCCACAACTACTGAGTCCACATGCCACAGCTACTGAAGCCCGTGCACCTTGAGCCCATGCTCTGCAACAAGAGAAGCCATCACACTGAGAGGCCCGCACACTGCAGCAAAGAGGAGCTCCCGCTCGCCACAACTAGAGAAAAGCCTGCGTGCAGCAACGAAGACCCAACACAGCCAAAATTAATTAATTAATTAATTAATATTTTTAAAGATTGGGGGAAGCTGGGAGAAGAGCCTATAGGAATTACTTATACTATTTTTGCAAGTATTCTTTAAGTCTGAAATTATTTCAAAGTGAAAAGTCAAAAAATAAATTGAAAGAAATATTTAATTTAAAAAAATTTTTCTAACTTTTAGATCTCAAGGGAATGTTTAGGTTTTTAAACATCTGTCTGACCAGTGCATGGGAAATGGATTGGAGGCAGGACCACAAGGAGGTGGTCATGGTGCCAGGAGTTTTGAGTAAATGGCATCAATTTCCTCAGCTGTCAAATGAGAGGGTCCAGCTATCTGTATTTACCAGCCAGGTTCACAACTTACCTGCATTGGAGTCACCTGGGGAACTTCAGACCTTCAGATCCCTGGGGCCCACCCCTTCATGCTGATCAGCAAGAGAATAATGGTGTCTTGGTCAACTCCAGCTGCTATAACAAACTATCACAGATGCAGGGGCTTAAACAACAGACATTTACTCCTCATAGTTCTGAGGCCGAGAAGTCCAAGATCAAGGGTCCTGGTGAGAGCCCTCCTCCGGCTTGTAGATGGCCACCTTCTCGCTGTGTCCTCACTTGGCAGAGAGAGAGTTCTGGAGCCCCTCCTCTTCTTATAAGGGCACCAGACCTATCAGATTAGGGCTCCACCCTTATGTCCTCATTTAACCTTATCTCTTTATAGACCCTATTGTTACCCAAGAACTGGGTTCCCTTCTTGGTGGGTGTCAAGACAAAAGACACAACCAAGCCAAAGATCGGGAGAAGGTTTTATTCCTTGCAGCAAGTAAGGAGAACACCAGGGATCTTTCCCAAAGCAGAGTCTCCCTGAACAGCGAAATTGGGGAAGTTTTAAGCTAAGCGTCCATGCATATTCATGTAAGAGCTTGAGCAGAGGAAAATTCAGCATAGCATTTGGGCAAAGGTCGACAGAGTCCAAGTCTTGGTTGATTGAAGTCAGGAGGGTCAACATCATCATTCCATCCTCCACGTGGGTGGGGGCCTGAGTTCCTGCAGAACTCAAAGATATATTAGTATGTGTATCCCTTGAGGAGGCACTAGGCTCTGCCTTATCACTGCACTGTTGTTTGACTGCCTTCTCTCCATTCCTGCATTCCTTCGTTCCCTCAGGTTCGTTGATTACTGAGACCTGTTCAAGGCCAAGGATTGTGGCCAGGCTTAGATCACAAAATGGCTTAGGACAAAATGCTTCTCTTACGTCAAAGAAAGCCATTCCTGGCTCTCTTTCTCTGGGGACCCCCTGACCTATCTGCTTACTCTATCTTCAAATACAGTCACATCGTAGGGGTTAGAGCTTCAACATATGAATTTGGGGGTAGGAGGGATACACTTCAGTCAGTAGCACATGGAGCCTGGGAACCTGTCATCTTGTATTAGAAACTTCCCCGGGCAATTCTGATGTTTCTCTGAGATTGGCACCTGGTGGCTCTGGGCTGGGGAATTCTGGAATTCCCCACCTTCATCCCCACCGTGAGCGCCGCAGGCCCTCGTGGGCTGCTTGCTGTGCCGCATAACCCATCTTGCTCAGTCTGCTGCATTTCGTCAGAGCACACAGTATGGCTCCAGCCTCTGCCACCACTCTTCTGCTCACCAGCCATGTGAGCCCGGGAAGGTCACTTCCTTCTCGTGGCCTCAGTTTTCTCATCTGAATAGTGAGGGGATTGCACAGATGATCTCTGCAAGATCCCTATGTGCTATAAAACTCTGATCCCTGAGACTAATGTTCCAGAGGCTTCCATTAGGCCCAATTCAGGGGTTAGCAGAGAATTTTAAAAAGCACTCAGGATCCCTCACCCCATGGCAACTAAGAATATTCTATCTCCCATGCAAAATCCACCTCCTCAAAAAAGAAGGTGGCATATTACCACCTTGTAAAATCTAGGTATCAGGGAAACCTCAAAACAGGAGTTCTCCCCTTGTTTTGAAGCACTACATGTCAGCTGTCCTTACCCAGAGTCAAAAATCCTCCTCTGCAGTGGGTTCAGGTCTTACGTTTCTCTGGCCTCCCAGGGCTCATGGATTTGCTGCAAACAAAGAACGGTGCTTCTCCACAACACCCCACAGCCTACTGTGATGGACAGGGAACATGGGGAAGGGTATTTAAGCATTTTAACAGCGTGGATAAGCGATGCCTAAGACGTACAGTGCCCATGTCAGAATGCCAAGAGGGGCTGAGCGGGGAGAGGAGCTAGTCTCTGCTTTTGCCGCCTCTGTCCAGCTTAAGCATCGCCCCATCCAGGAAAGCCTTCTCTGAACCACTCCTGTCTACACAATCTTCTCCTTCTATAAATTATTGTGGCATTTACGATCCCTGATCCGTCCCGTCTTCGAAGCCCAGAGAAGCTAAGACCATGTGGGTTTTGCACAGCACTGAATCCCTGGTGTGCTACAGATTGCCTGGTCCAGAGCGAGTGCACAATAAATATTTGTGAGATAAGTGGATGAGCCATTTTTTGCTGATGGACCCGCCTCCTGTTTCAGGGACCGTGTTTTCATGTCTCCTTCCTAAGACAGGCATAGTCCCTTCCCTTTTTTTTTCTTTTTATCCCCAACACCTGCAAAGAGCCTGGTCCATTGGAAGCACTCCACAAACGCTCCCGTGAAGGAATGGAGACTTATGAGCGAACTAGCGGTTAGCACTGAAGGGGGACACCTCAGCGGAGGTCTCCGGAGGAAATGAGAAGAGGCGCTGCCATGCAGAGAGCGGACACCCACCAACACGCAGCACCCAGACGGCCTGGGCTGGTGAGGGCTCAACGGCGTGGCCAAGCTGGAGCTTCTAACAGAAGAGTTTATTGGACAGATTAAGCGGGTGCCTCTTGGGCCCGCGTCACCTCGGATTCCTGCTGCAGCTGCGGACAGCAGTTCTGAGTCACTTCCACTCCATTTACTGTTTTCCCAGAGTCTTCAGTCTCACCCCACACCTCTCTGAGACCTGGAGAGGGGCCCACTTTGTCCACCTCCATGCAGAGCATATGGCAGTTCTGGGGAAAGTTCTCCGCCTCCGGGGCAGCCCAGGATGGGAGCCACAGAGAGATGCTTCCCCAAGACCACCCTCGGGTGGACAGTTTGCTCCAGGTCCTTGGAAGGGCCATTAGGACTGCGCCCAGTTGCCCACAGCAGCGACCAGCCCAGTAATCTTCCCTTCCAATGACTTCTCCTCTTTCACTCTCCCTGGCCCCACACTTCTACTCTTTGACTTTGGAAAATGAGTAGGTTTAGACAGAGAGAGGAGAGCACATCTTAAGCAGAAAGAAAAGCAGAGCGGAGGCAAAAAGAGAGGGAGGCTAGAAAGACAAAGGACAAGAGACATCATCGTTTGCTGTAGTTATGTGCGAGATTCAGGGTGGAGCCTGTAACCCAGATCATGGGACAAATGAATGCAGGTACCAGACCCACACTGGTTATCCAACGCCGTAAATGTGGCAGGAGGGGCGGGGAAGAGGAAGATCACAAAACAGCCTAGACACGTGTGTGTGTGAGGCAGCAACCCTGGCAGAGAAAGTCACCAACCTGGGTCCTCTCCTGTTTCAGAATGTGAAGCTGTATCGCCAAAGCTGTTCATTGCACAGCTTGCAGCTTTCCAATCAGCTCCACATTGGCTCCATCAGTCCCCAACAAGAAGACCACTGTGCCACTCTCCTGTACCAGGACATAAATATGTAAGCAGTTCGATATTAGCATTAATTAGCAGCAAGAGCCTGGAAATGCTTCACCTAATGCCAGGAAGTGCTGATGGAATTGTGCATCTTTTTCCTGTCGCAGGAGTAGTCAAGAATCATGCATAATGTAAAAGCACAGAGTGCAGCTGTAGCAGCAGGCTGCATCACAGGAGATTATTTCAATGTGTTTTTATGATCATCAAGAACTACCTTTCAACCAGGATCCCGAAGCATATACTATCCTACAGCCCTGGGGTGGTACTGGGTGGTGTGGAATCGTAATACACAACAGTAAATACCCATCCCGCTCAGAGGCCCCAAAGCTGGGCTCTTTATTGATGTTCAGTCCATATTTATAGAGTCTAGGAGTGCGGTGGCAGCAACATAAAGCAGGTGCCACCTGACCAGCTGTGAGGCTGATTCGGATGCGTGGACAAGCCATCCTCTGGCAGAGAGCTGCTCAGCCCAGGAAAGCCAAAATTGTTCAGACTCGGAAAAGATGAGCCACACCTGAGGAAACCCTGTTTCATGGTGCCAGCTCACCTCCTGGTCCTAGAGCTTCTGTGGGTTAGAGCATCTCAGAGGAAAAGTGAGGAAAATCCCAGCGGGCTCCTCAGTGTAGCCTGTTGTTTATTGCCCTCCTTTTCTCAACCACTATGGGTTTGGGGTTTTTTTTCCCCAACAGTTTTATTAGGATATAAATCACATCCCATACAACTCACACATTTAAAGTGTATAATTGAATGTGTTTTGGTATATTATTCATTTTTTAACTTGTGGTAAAATTTATATATAACAAAATCTGTCATTTTTATCATTTGGGGTAGAATAATTTTTATTGTGGTAAAATATACATAAAATTTGCCATTTTAACCATTTTCAGGCATACAGTTCTCTGCCATTAAGTACAATTCAAATCTTTTAACCATCACCACCATCCATCTCCAGAACTTTTCATCACCCCAGACATAAACTCTCTACTCATTAAACAATAACTCCGCATTCTCCCCTCTTCCCCCCAGCCCCTGGTAACCTTGAATCTATTTTCTGTCTCTGAATTTGGCTATTCTAGATATTTCATGTGAGTGGAATCATGCAATATTTGTCTTTTCGTGTCTGGCTTATTTGACATAGCATAATATCTTCAAGGTTCAGCCATGTTGTAGCATGAATTAAAATTTCATTCCTAATAATGCCATTTGCAGCACATGGATAGACCTAGAGATTATCATACTAAGTGAAGTAAATCAAACACAAATATCATATGACATCACTTATATGTGGAATCTAAAAAAATGATGCAAATGAACTTATTTATAAAACAGAAACAGACTCGCAGCCATAGAAAACAAACTTACGGTTACCAAAGTGGAAAGGGGGGAGGGATAAATTAGGAATGTGGAATTAACAGGTACACACTACTATATATAATATAGATAAACAACAAGGACCTACTCTGTAGCACAGGGAACTATATTCAATATCTTGTAATAACCTATAAAGGAAAAGAATCTGAAAAAGAATATATATATGTATATATGTATGTGTGTGTGTATCTGAAGCACTTTGCTGTACACTAACACAACATTGTAAATCAACTACACTTCAATTTTTTAAAATTCATTCCTCTTTATAGCTGAATAACACTCCATAATATGTATGTACCACATTTTGTTTCTCCATTTATTTGTTGGTGGATACTTCAGTTATTTCCACCTTTTACCTGCTGTGAATATTGCTGCTATGAACACTGGCCTGCAAGAATCTGTGTGAGTCCCTTATCAATTATTTTGGGTATGTACCTAAAAGTGGAATTGCTGGATTATATGTTAATTTAGCTTTTTGAGGAACCACC
Organism: Delphinapterus leucas; assembly: GCF_059928025.1. NCBI lineage: Eukaryota > Metazoa > Chordata > Mammalia > Artiodactyla > Monodontidae > Delphinapterus > Delphinapterus leucas. The sequence continues at coordinate 10,566,442 of NC_143146.1, forward strand.
AATCTGTTTTCATCCATAGCATCTGTACCATTTTACATTCCCACCAGCAATATATGAGAGTTCCAATAGACTTCTTATTCTCCGTTTGTTTTTTTAAAAAATTATAGCCACCCTAGTAGTTGTAAAGTGGTTTCTTGTGGTTTTGATTTTCATTTTTCTGATGACTGGTGATATTGACCATCTTTTCATGTACTTATTGGTCATTTGTATAGCTTTCTTTGGAGAAATGTGGTATTAGTTTGCTAGGACAGCCATAACCAAATGCCAAAGACAGGGTGGCTTAAACAACAGAAATTTATTCTCTCACAGTTCTGGTGGCTGGAAGTTCAAGATCAGGGTGTCAGCAGGTTTGGTTTTTCCGAGGCCTCTCACTAAGGCTTGTAGACGGCCACCTTCTCCCTGTGTCTTCATATGGACTTTCTTATGTGCCTGTCTGTGGCCTAATCCTCTTGTAAGGACACCAGTCCTATTGTATTAGGGCTCACCCCGATGACCTCATTTAACCTTAATCACCTCTTTATAGACCCCTATCCCCAAGTACTGTCACATTATGAGTAACTGGGAGTTATGCCAACATATTAATGCGGGAGAAGGGGGGACACAACTCAGCCCATAGCAGGTAACAAAAGTCTACTTAAATCCTTTGCCCATTCTTTAAAATTGGGTTGTAACCACTGAGTTTCAATGTTGAATGTGTGGTTTAATTTTTATCTTAGAGAGGTGAAGGTCAGGTTAGGAAAAGAGAGAGAAAACCTATAGTGATTACTAGGTTTTAATCTCAAAATTTTTTTCATTTGATCAGATCTAAGCACACTCACACTGTCCCAAAGGACATATGTCTCTTTCTCTCCATAGAGCTTCAACCATACTAGCACTAAAATAATACAATACTATCCATCAGCGGTAAGCAAAAAATCACTATATTATGCCTCAGTCATATAGTAAATCAGTTTTCAAATGCCTGCTAGACTGTAAATTACTTGAAGGCAAGCATTATTTTGTACTTAACTTTGATTCTGGCTCCATGTTTGTTGAGTAAGTCATAGTCCCAGGCCATAACAACATTTTTTTCATGTAATAAACACAATAACCCATGTGGTAGGTATTATTATCCCCATTCCACAGATGATGAAATAGGGGCTCAGAGAAGTCAAGTGGCTTGCCAAAGGACACACAGTAAGCAGCAGAAGGAAAATGTGTGTCCGGTTCTAGCCAACTCTTCTTTCCACTCTGCTATGATTCCTTTCTCCATAAATGTGGAAATAAAATATAAGTGAACTGTAAGTGAGAAACATTTATTCCAATGAGATTTCTGACTGAGCTGAGCCTATCTCCAAAAGGTAAATGTTTGCCTTTTACAAGGTATCATTTTCTGTCTTCACACAGGTTTTTCTTCCTTTCCTTACTTCCTAAATTTTTATTTTAGGCCTTGCTAAAATCACGGAGAATCACATCTCTGGGTTAGATTTGCCTACCAAAGGGACTTAACAAAATAATGGGTCCTAAATAGTTGTGCAGTGTTTAAAAAACAGTCTCCTGTCTTCAGTGTTAGAAAAAAACAACTGTCTAATCAGGCCAATTTCTCCATGTTGCTTCAATTTCATACATTCACTGACAAGAATCCTCTTAGTATTGATACCATAAGCCAAAATTAATTTTTGAACTAAAGTTTTCTAATGTCAATCATAAAGGAGTATGTTTTAATTTCTTATGTACATATGAATTAAATAAATATTATATTAATAAACAAGAACTCAATTTCAATCAATATGCTTTATTCATGGTAATTGTAATAGAGACAGAGGATTTTTTTTAAATCAAAAATGATAGGATGGAGGGCAAAAGGTTATGAGATGAAAGTTTTAATACACCAAGAAATTGAAAATAGTCAACGATTATTGTACTTTTTAAGAAGTCTCAATCTAAGACAATGGTAACATTCACAAATTATCTACACTGGTTTCAGCCCTCTGCTGGTGAGATGAATTTCTGTTTTTGCAAACATCCAAGTAGGCCTGGGCTTTTCTTGGTAATGGAATACGAAGCTTTTGCAGACAAGTCACAGCCCTCTCCCAGGGTGCTATGGAGCTGCTTCACACAGGGAAGTGTCTGACCTCTTTATGTCCCGCATGGTGGTAACCTGAGCCATGGTGAATCCAATCAACACTCTCACCTCATCTGATGAGGTCTAATGGGCAGCCCTTCTCCAATGGCTCCATTAACCATCAGTCACCAAAATTGTTAGACAAAGGAGAAATCCACCTAAGGAATTTTCCAAATGTTACATATTCTTCCCTTTCTGAGATAGTTATCTTTTGAGGAAGGGCATACAGAACCTTGTGGTCACTTGTTTAATAGAGTTTGTTCATTCCATCTTTTTTTTCTTTAAGGGGAAAAAAATAATTGCATGTATAGAACATGTCAATGAAGTCCTTGGTTCATAAAGAAGAATCTGACCAAGGAAATCCCAGAACATCTTTTTATGTCTATATGTGTTTTTATTTTGTGCTTTGCTTTACTTTATGTTGCCAACATGCTAGCTGCTCCATGAGGCATAATGCACTATAGCACACAGTGGGGAATGTCAGGAAGACACATTACACTCTCAGTGCCAGAAAGGTCTCTTGGTAGCATGTAGCCAGCTCTGATTGATTGGGGTCATATACTCTGGTCATATACAGTTTTATAGACCAAATCACACATGCTCTATCAAAATCATCTGGTTCTTAGCTTTCTATAGTTCTTCTGGTGAGGGACAATTTGGGTGGGTTCAGTAACCAGCGGGGTAAGATTAATTTCTCTGATCGAGTTGGACAATTGCTCACAGTGCTAGATTCAAAGGCTGGCTTCATGTGCGGGCTTCTAAGAACAGGGATTTTAGAGCAATCCTAAAAACTGGTTTAGGCTGGGCAGTCAAGTAGTCCCCGTGGTTCTTATTTTCTTACCCTGGTTCCCCTTTATCCCACTCAACCAGTGGCGTGCTGATAAATGTTCAACAGCTCTCAAAAACACATGCAGATATATGTACAAAAATCTACTGCCTTTTAAAAATGTATCTGTTTTAAAAGATGTGTAACAAACAATGTTCAAATGATAAAGTATACAGTATTCTTCACTGTAAATTCCATTTAGTTGACTGATTCTCAGAACGCTTTCCTTGATCTTTTTCCAAACTCTCATACCTCTAGTCAACCCACACTTGCAGCTGATAAATGATGTAATTTTGACAAGAATGTTGGTTGATATTTTTGTTTACATTAACGAGTAACGTGAAACAATGAAGATGTTGAAGGTTCACCTGATCGTCAACAACGCGATCGACTTCTTTGCTGAATCAGATAATTTTCTAATGCTGGAAGAATAATAATTCCTCAAATTTTTGAGCTATTCACAATGTAACGGTCCCGGATGTGACAATCTTAAAGTTTACTCTGCATTATTAATATTTTCCCCATCTCATCCTAAGTCTAGACAGTCATTAAACCAACAAATCAAGCCCTACCTTGTAGAAGTTGTCAACTTCCATGGCAGATTTCAAGCTATGAAAGTGACATTGAACATGGATTTGGGAAGAGAAGCACAGTATCACACGATCATATGCTATTTGTATCACATAAACACAATAGATGTCAATAACCTCAAACGTTAGGTAGTAAAATAAGTTGGAAGTGATGAGTTTTTCTTAATACAATTGATTTAATGATAAATATATATAATTTAATTTTTAATAATGGCTCTGTTTAACAACTGATTCTTGAGAATTCCTTGGCGGTGCCGTAGTTAGGGCTTCGCACTCCCACTGCAGGGGCACGGGTTCGATCCCTGGTTGGGGAAATAAGATCCCACATGCCACACAGCCCAGTCGAAAAAAGAAAAAATGGTTCTCAAAATGTCTGAATTTAACAATCAGCTCCTGCAAGCTGGTAGCAGCCAGATCCTTCACACCACTGCACCCAGCCCTCAAAAGATTAGGTTATAATACCAACATTGAGAATGCTTTAAACTACAGGTAACAGTATCTGGCTAAGTGTGGCTAGCACGTAGCTCCATGAGGGTAAGGATCTTGGTTCACTGATGTCTTTTTAAAGTGCTGAGCATATTATAGATGCTCAATAAACATTACTGAGTTAAATTTATTGAAATAACAGAAGCATTTAGTTATCACACATAGTGAGAAGTCTAGATACAGGTGTTTCCAGAGCTGATCCATCCAGGGTGCTGGGTCAAACACTCTGTGAGGTTCTGGTCTTCTCCTTATGGCTGGCAAGGTGGCTGCTACAGCCCATCAGACCCTCACAGCACAATGTTGTAGGAAGGAAGCAGCCCCAACCAGGCCATGAGAGACATCTCCTCCAGTGCTTTCCTGTTTTCTCAAGTAGGTAGAACACGATCTGCAGCAAGGAGGCTGGGAATGCCTCTTTTTAGGCTCTGTGATGGGAGGTGGATAAAGAAAATTAAGGTCAGGTATCCTTATGACAGCCAAATAATTTCCTTGGTTTCCTGCCAGACCAATTCAATGCAAGGGATCAAGTAGTATAAATACTTACTTTGGTTCAGGTGTCTTGTGAATAAGGTATAATCATTGCTCTGGAACTTTCTGTTTGTTTGTTTGTTTGTTTGTTTTTTGCAGTACGTGGGCCTCTCACTGTTGTGGCCTCTCCCGTTGCGGAGCACAGGCTCCGGACGCGCAGGCTCAACGGCCATGGCTCACGGGCCCAGCCGCTCCGCGGCACGTGGGATCCTTCCTGATCGGGGCACGAACCCGTGTCCCCTGCATCAGCAGGCGGATTCTCAACCACTGCGCCACCAGGGAAGCCCTGGAACTTTCTGTTTTAATTGAGTTCCTTGAAGTATTGTTTTAAAGTAAAATCTATGATGATTCTTCCTTTTGAAGGACATTTAGGAAGGCTATGTTTTATGTACAATTTGACTAAACAAGGTCTGTATCAGATTATCGCGAGTCAGATTCCTGGTATCATAAACACAGCTACAAAGAAAAAAAAAAACTCCCTTGTGAAAATTCACTAGTCCATAGAACATTCCAACAAAATACAAAATACAAAATACAATACAATAAAATTCCACAGGGAATTTAGACAGTTCTTTGGAGCATATTTCCCTGGGTTTTGATCCACATTAGCATTATTAACAAAGAGAACAACTGAAAACCATTCACACACAAAATGTTTGTATTCAAGCAACCCTCAAATATTTTGAGGAGCCTCCTTCCACCTAATGTTCAGAGTCCAAGGAAACAGAAGCAGCTGACTTGGGGCTCCCAAGGCTGTCGGGACAGATTCTGGTCACCGAAGAAGATTCTTTCCCATCTGTCACTGTCCAGACACATCTGTGGCAGAGAGAGTCCCTGAGTTCAGGGAAAGGCAGCAAATAAATGTCAGAAATAATAGTGTCTGCGGTTGACTCTTTTCAGACTCAGAAAAGAATCACAGGACTTAGAACTGCAGCAGACTCTAGAGAGTATGTTTTTCGCTTACATCTAAAACTGTGTTCTCCACGGTCAGTTCATTCTGGGAAATGGTTTTATACAGAAGAAATGTGGGGTTTTTTAATTGAGACTTTTCAGGGGGCTTGTGTGCTGTAAATCTCAAAACAAAACAACCATAATACCTAGATTTTCCAAACATGATGTAAGCATGGAACGATCTCCTTTTGTTTCGAAATGAGCATGTTTTTAAATTTTTTTAATTTAATTATGGTAAAATATATATAACATAACATTTACCGTTTTAACCATTTCAAGGGTACAGTTCAGTATATTCACTTTTTTTTTTTTTTTGCGGTACACGGGCCTCTCACTGTTGTGGCCTCTCCCGTTGCGGAGCACAGGCTCCGGACGCGCAGGCTCAGTGGCCATGTCTCACGGGCCCAGCTGCTCCGCGGCATGTGGGATCCTCCCGAACCAGGGCTCGAACCTGCGTCCCCTGCATTGGCAGGCGGACTCTCAACCACTGTGCCACCAGGGAAGCCCTATTCACATTTTATGCAACCGACTTCCAGAACTTTTCCATCTCGCAAAACTGAAACTTCATATCCATTAAACAGCAACTCCCTGCTTTCCCTCAACACCTGGTAACAATCATTCTGCTTTGTTTCTATGAATTTGACTTTTCTCGGTTCCTCATGTGAGTGAAATAATACAGTACTTGTCCTTTTGTGTCTGGCTTACTTCACTTAACATAATGTCCTCAAGGTTCATCCATGTTGTAGCATGTGTCAGAATTTCCTTCCTTTTTAAGCCTGAATAATATTCTATTGTAGGCATATACCACATTTTGTTTATCCATTCATCCATTGATGGACATCTGGTTTGTTGCCTCCTCTTGCCTATTATGAATCATGCTACTAAGAACCAAGGTGTGCAAATACCCAAGAACCTGCTTTAAATTCTTTTGGATATATATCCAGAAGTGGAAATTCTGGATGTCGAAGTTCTACTTTTAATTTTCTAAGGAGTTGTCCTACTGTTTTCCATAGCAGCTTCACCATTTGCCTTTCCATCAGCAATGCTCAAGGGTGGAACCCCTTTTTCAAAGAACTCTTAACATGGAACAAAGTTGGGAAACACCTGTCTCATCCAAAGCCATCATTTTGCAGATGAAGAAATGGAAACCCAAGAGGCAAAGGCTTTATGCAGTAGGACACAGCTCTTTGATAGTGAGTCAGCCAGAGGCTCTGCCTGCCAGAAACATGGAGCACTGAGATGAAATTATGGAGAGAGTTTAATGTAGGAATTACTTACAGAGTTATGGGCATCCTTGAGGGACCAGCAATGAATAGGAAAACACCCAGGAGGACCAGTGAGAAGCAGTTCCCACCCCTCACCCACAGAGGAAGAGGGAGGAAATGATGTAACTGAGCCCAGGGAGACTTACCATCATGAGGTACGGCAGTCACCTCCAGAGTCACAGCACCGACAAACAGGGAGAGAAATACCCCACCCACTATCTCCTCCAGCCCATCATCTCCAGCCAGTTCCTCCACTGGCTAAACCCAAGCAGAAGCCAGATGGCAGGAGGACTGAATAGGTAGGGTCAGTCCTCAGGGCCCGGAGGGGAGCAGAGAAGAATAAGGAAGAAAAAGGGTAAAAGAAGGGAGGATGGGTATTGGGTAGAAAATCCATGGTGTCTGACACACAGGGCATCACAGGTGATTTTTTTATTGTAGAAAATTGAAAGATTGGAATGTTCAGGCCGTTATAAAAAATGAAAAAAAAACAACAACCAATAATCTCATTCCCCACAGATATCTAGGTTAACGTTTTTGTCTCTAGTGTCTAGTGTACTGCAAGGTACTTGAGGTTTTAGGTTGAGTTTTTTTCCAGGGCTGTGCAGTGGCGGCTCCAGAGCCTCTCCCCAGGAGGGGCCACGTGGCTAAAGGGGGGCTAGGAATGAACCTCGATGCCATGCTTGCACCAAGCACGCTGGTTTTAATCAGGTTGTATGCTTATTTGGGGGCCTTTCTGGGGCAGCTGATAGCTCTGTCTTTTTTCTACTACTCTGAAGACATTTCTAATACTTCTAGCATCTGCAGAGATGCTGTTTTTACTTAGATGGCATGTTTATTTTGGGTAGGTCTCAGGAGGAAGATTACGACGTATGTGGTAGGCAAAACTCCCCTACTCAAGCCTCCTCTTGACAATGCTGTCGAAGAGCTAATGTGGGGGTTCCTGGGGAAGAGAGGGAATATATTTACATGTGGAAGGAAGATGAATTGTTGTGGCCAAAGGGCAGCCTCTGCCAGATGGTGTTTTCTGAACATTGCCACCACAAAGTGTCCTATCCCATGCGTTCTTCGTACAATGTTTCCTCCCATGGTGGGTGGGTCAGTCCCCTCCCCTTTGACCACCTTTACCAATATAGTAAGTGCACCTTGTGACTTCCAAGGCTTGATGCCGTACATTCCTGCCTTGAGAGGCTGGTGCTTGGAACCCAGGCACCATGCTGTGAGGAAGCCCAAACTAGCCCATGCGGAGAGATGCTATGAAAAGGACAAGTATAGGTGTCTGTCCTAATAGCTTAGCTGAGATCCTAGCTGACGGCCAGCACCAACAACCAAACATATTACTGAAGATGCTGCCACATGACCCTAGCCCCTGGCCTTGGATTACCTTATCTATAGCCTCCAACCTTCCCAGCTGAGCATCTAAGCATCATGGAGCAAAGACAAGCCATCCCTGTTTTTCCTGTCCAAATTCCTGATACACAGAATGTTTGAACACTGTAGAATGGTTATTTTACACCACTGAGTTTTGTGGTTTGTTACAAGGCCATAGTAACTGGAACAAATAAGGTTGAAAACTATGTATTTTATTCTCTGGATTTTTCCTTGTCCACTCCAGGGAAGCCTTTGTGTTCCCTTTCCATAGAAGTAGACTTTTCTGGAATCCTATCACTCTTCTGCAGATTAGATCCTGAGTATGGAAAGGAAGGAAAATGAGTGTCTGGAGCGGGGGGGAGGGGCAGTTTTGTAGAAGGAATGAAAAACAATAAGGGTGAATCCCCTAAACTAGAAAACTAGAGCAGGGACAAAGCCTGGAGCTTACAGCCCAGCACAACCAAGTCGCCCATAATGACCACAGAAGGTGGCCAGACCTCGGGGGGAAGTCCGATGTCGTGCACGGAGAGACCGGGTCCCAGGCACAGGGCACAGCATTGGCAAGACCTCTGTCCACGGCGGTACAGAAGTAGCAGAAGGTGCAGTGGGCTTCTCAGGCGTAGCCAGGGCAGGCCGAAGATCAGCTCCCAGAATAACTATCTCTGCATACGACACCCCTAGGACTTTGCTATGTAATGAAGTTACCCCAAAATGACTGAATGAGTTTTTTGCCTACCAGATAAGATGGTGGCTTGAAGTTCAATTTGATATAAAGAAAATGTTTTATGACAGGCTGTCAATCCCTCCTATATGAAATTCATAGAAATTAGACATTAAAAAGTAAACAATACATAGTCATGATGGAAAAGAAAGGAAATTCCAGATCAACCAGAAACTGCGAAGAAAGTAGGCAAGGATAGATTAAAGAGGAAAAAGTACAGCCCAGGATGAAGGTGGAAGAGTTCTGCTAAAAGCCTGAGGGTCCCCCAGGCCGAGAGGGTGTGGAATCCAGCAGAAGGAAGAAGCAGCTCAGAGCCACCAAGATTTGCAGAGCAGGCAGGTCAGCCCTGAGCATCGTACCTCTTCCCTGGGCGGGGCAGCAGGCAGCAGTGGTGGGGTCCTCACCCCACAAGGCAGCGGGCACAGGAACTCTGGGAGCGAGAGATGTATAGTGTCCGGTGTGTCTTAAAGACCATCTTATCCTGATGTATCACAGAAGCCTCTGCCCCACTCACTAAAAACAGTGCGTACAAGCCCAGTGGCAGTCCCCACACCCCTTCAGCCAATCTGCATAAATTGTTACAGATTTTGTAACAGGGAATCTTAACATTAAGGCACATAATCAAGAATCAAATATTTGGGGAGAACCAACATCACAGGATAGAGGTGGGGAAAATGAATAGAAAAAGGAAAACTAAAGAAGCAGACTGAATAGTGCCATCACAGAAGTTTGTTTGTTTTAGACAACTATATCAAGGTTGAAGGAAATAGTGCAGGTGAAAGAATACAGAAAGAACCAATAAAAGCTACTAGGCATTAAAATTATAGTTATTGGAGTTGAAAACTTAACATGATGGGTAAAAAAAAAAAACAAAACAGAATGGGCAACAGCTGAGGAGCAAATCAATCAGAAAATGGAGCCACAGAATTTGCTCAAAAGACAAGATTCAGAGGGTTGTTGAATAAATCTAGCTCCAGCATCCATATAATAGGAATTACAAGAGCCTAGAGAAAATAAAATTTAAAGAAATAATTGATTAGAAATTTACAGAACTGAAGCAAGACATGAGGTCTCTGAAAAAAGCTCATTACCCAGCAGGATAAATTTTTAATTAATCAGACACAACTGAGAATAGAGAACAGTTCATTGTATTCACATAGCTTAACTCTTGGGACCAAGAACTAAGACCACCTGTTCCAGCATGACTTATTTGTTCCAGGGAATCCTTGCCCAGAAAGATAAGGCTGTAAATGAACAAATAATTGCTGTTTACCTCAGGAAGTTCCTGAAAACCAAATTGTCTGGGCAAATGGCTTGTACATCTGGGCACACAGTTTTTCCTCTCTGGATAATATGTGTCTACACCTGAGCAAACAGCTCATTTATCAAGCGGTTTACATATCAATTCTTGCTTTGAGCTTCACTGTGTCCACCAAACCTAAACTAACGGTTAGGAGCTTTGCCCAGTTCCCGCCTTGAAAGTCCTGCCCTAAATCCCTAAATCACATGAACTCTGACCCCCCAAATGCTGTAAATAAACTCCCCCTGACTGTCTCTTTCCAAGACATTGCTCAGATCCTCTCAAGGTGATGGTCTCTTACTGCAGTAGGTTTAATAACCATCTTTGCTTTATCAAAAAGTTACTTTCAATAGACAATTTGAGGGAGTTGGCAGTTGAAAATCCATGGAGAAACTTCATTAAAATAAAAGAGAACCCTAAAAACCTTCTAGAGAGGAATAAACTAGTTATCTGTAAGGAAAAAGAATCTGGTTTTTCTGGCAACAACAGTGGATACAGGGAGACACTGGAAGAATTCTCTTCAATTTCTAAAGGAAAATAACTTGGAACCTAAAATTCTGTATCCAGATTCTATATCCTTTAAAACTGAGGTCAGCAAACTATGGCCAGTGGACCAGACACCTGTTTTTATAAATAAACTTTTACTGGAACCTGGCCATACCTATTCATTTATGTGTTGTCTTTATATATATATAGTCTGGGGCTGCTTTTGCACTAAACGGCAGAGTTGTAACAGGCCTTATGGCCTGCAAACCTAAAATACTTATTTGGACCATTAAAAAAAGGTTCCTAACAAATTCTTTAACATAAAGACATTTACAGATATAAGGTCTCAAAGTTTGCTACCCAATGACCTTCCTTGGAAGAATCACTATGAAAATTATGGGGGTGGGGAGAAGGGAGGAAGAGGTGAGATTTATAAAGGAACAAGTCGCAAACACAGAAGTAAAATTCATTGTTACATTTTTAAAAGTATTAAAAAAATGGGAATTCCTTGGCGGTCCAGTGGTTAGGACTCTGAGCTTCCACTGCAGGGGGCACGGGTTCGATCCCTGGTCAGGGAACTAAGAACCCACATGCTGTGCAGCACGGCCAAAAAAAAAGAGTATTAAATAATTAAGTTTTAAATAAAATGTCCCATACAGCGTGAAATTCCATGGAGGCAGGGGACATTGCAAATAGGGGAACTAAAAAGGACAAAAAAGTTCTTATCTTTTTGGTGGGAGGGAGGAGGGCCGAGGATAAATATAATTCCAAAGTTTATTAATTCTTGATTATTTCTAGATAATTATTCATTCTAGACAATGTTAAATACTTATGGATAAGTATTAGAAGATTGGATGTAAGATGTATACATTTCCAAAAGGAAAAATGAAAAAAAAAAATGTTGATTAGCTCAGTTAAAGGCAACTAGACAGCATAGTAAGAGAAACACAAGTTCAGACAGCAGGAATAAACCCAAACATATCAGTGAAATCAGTAAGTATTGATTATACTGGTGCTTTTAGTTCAACTTCCTATTTATTACATGCATAATTTGTGGCTGGTATTATTATAGACACTAGATAGACAAATAACAGCTCTCACGAAGCTTATGTTCCACTAAAGAAACAGACGGTAAACCAATACGTATGTAATATAATCTCAGATATAAGTGCTATTTTTTTTTTTTTTTTTTTTTGCGGTACGCGGGCCTCTCACTGCTGCAGCCTCTCCCGTTGCGGAGCTCCGGACGCGCTGCCTCAGCGGCCATGGCTCACGGGCCCAGCCGCTCGGCGGCATGTGGGATCTTCCCAGACCGGGGCACGAACCCGTGTGCCCTGCATCGGCAGGCGGACTCTCAACCACTGCGCTACCAGGGAAGCCCATAAGTGCTATTTTAAAAAGGAAATAAATAACAGTAAAGGGTTGAAGAGTGATTTAAGTTGGTCACCTTGGAGGCTACTGCATAAGTCCAGGCAATATGTGATGGGGGCTCAATTAGGGTGGTATTTGTAGAAGCAACAGCAAGTGATAGAATGGGGGCAAGCGTGGTTAAAGAGAAAGATGAGAGGATTTGCTGATGGAATCCATAAGAAGTGGGGGAGGAGTCAGGGTATATTACAAGAAACATTCGGTTTTGTGTTAAAACACATTCAGACAAGCATGTAATCAACTATATTTAGTTTACAATAAAAATGCTGCAAACTCCAAGGGGATCTCACCCATGCCCCTTTTCAGCTGGTGCATCCACCCCACTGCTGTGGGTGTTGGTCCTCAGGCTGCCTCCATTCCCTGGGGAGCTGTTGATGGCAGCTGCCTCACCTGGGTGGTTATCCAACCAAAAAACCCTCCAGGTGCCAAACAAAAGAGACTTCTCCAAAGATCAGATGCCACATATACATGCATACGTACACCACACACACACATACACACACACACACACACACACATGCACACCATAGGGCCCCCTGGCTTTCCTGCATTGTACACATTTCTGTGTGTTCTCTTGTAAGAAAGTAAGAATTTTGAGCCTCGTTGGGACATTCTGAATTTATAAAGGGAGTGGAAAGTCACGGTGAGAATAAAACATTTCCTATCTATGTTGCCTCTAACATCCCAGACCATTGTCAAAAGATGTATTGGGCTCGAAGGAGAGTTCTCAGGAGAGCAAAGCAGAGAGCTTTGTGAGAAATACTGGATGCAAAAAATGGCTTTTTTCCTTATTTTTAAATGTAAGCAATTCCTTTCAGCTGCTCTCAATAACCGTGCCTAGGATATTTTAGTAGCTAGAAAGAAAGACATCCAAATAGTGAAAGCTGCAAGTGCTGTGATTTTTTTTTTAATGTAACTGGATTTTTTCTGGAAATACTACATTTTTCAACACGTTTCTGACAAAATTCACAAATGAAGTTTTACGTGATTTCTTGCAGATCGAGGCAGTTACAAAATTTCATGAAATCACACTATGAAATTTTAGTTCCAACTATAGTCACTCCTCATACTAGTTTATATTTAAAGTTTTCTTTAAAATTCTCTAGTTCCTATTAAAAGAAATAAAAATGAAATTGATGCACACCCTATCTCCTTTTAGCCATAGATTATATTCAACTATCAGATTCGCTTCCTATTGCTGCTGTAACAAATTTCCACAAATTTAGTGGCTTAAACCAAGGGCTCATGTCTCCTCCTCACAACGTGAACACCCATCTGAGAAGCTGGTTCTTCTCCCTTCTCCCAAGGAGCTTGCCTATAGGCCAGTGTTGTGCTACAGCTGAACAGCACTCCAGGAACTGACTGCCACCCCCTAAAATCTTCCATCCTGGTCAATTGGCCTCTGCCATGCCCTGCCCCCAGGATCCAGTACCAACAATTGCCAGAATCATACCTCAGCCTCCATTCCCTCCCCACTTCAGCCACAGCTGGTGGCAGAAGAACAGGAACAATTATGGGTAACAAAGTTTCGGGTCACCTACTTAAGGCATAAATCAGGACCAGTTAGTTTTTCTGTTGGAAATCCAGTCCAATATTTTGTTTGTTTGTTTGCTTTTTGCGGTACGCGGGCCTCTCACTGTTGTGGCCTCTGCCGTTGAGGAGCACAGGCTCTGGACGTGCAGGCTCAGCGGCCATGGCTCATGGGCCCAGCCGCTCCACGGCATGTGGGATCTTCCCGGACCGGGGCATGAACCCGTGTCCCCTGCATCGGCAGGCAGACTCCCAACCACTGCTCCACCAGGGAAACCCCAGTCCAATATTTTTCATGAAATCACATTTCATAATTTGTAGATGTAGGTGATATGTTCCCCTAAATCTTGCCTGTTTTGCAACATCTGTCCCCCAAAAGAAATACGTTCTAGCTCTCTTTTCTCTAAGCCCAGGTAACATAAACACACCAAGAATTCCTGTAATAAAGATTTAATGTTTCCCCACCTCTTCATCATTTCTACTTTGCTTCCTACTGCTATTCAATGCATTTCCCTGAGGAAACTTCTTACTTCTTATTGGTAACTTCTTACCCAATTCACAAACAACATCTTGACACGAAGAACAGGTGCAAAATCTGTCATAAGGAAAAGGGAGAGAAAGAGCAAAGAAATCTGCCCACAACGGGAAACTGATGTGCTTCTTGACACCACCTAGAACCTGGTGGCTAGATAATAGAACTATCTCCCCTACTTGGTCTCCATTTGCCCAAGACATGAGTGTTTCCATACACACAGTCCACCCTGTACTTGTACACACACACAATGTGAGATGATGTGTAAGTATTGATTCTATGGTCGTTTTGGTTTTGTTTACTTCATGTAAGTATCATGTTCATACATGAATCGCAGTCCACAAACTCAGGTGCAAGAAACACCCCATCTTGATATAAATCAGCCTGATTTCTGATTCCAATGCCAACAATGCAAGGCTGGTAGAAAATGTAACATCAACCACTTTCAGAGTTTCCAGACGGTTCCCTGGAGCTATCAAAATGTTATAGAGGTTTGTCATGGTTCCGTGACCAGCCCTCTGCGCAAGCTTCGGGTGGTTTACACAGACTATGCCTGAGACATCCTCTTCTCCCTGCAATGCCGGGCAGGTCCGTGGGGCTCCACTGCTGCCGTCCATATGTGGGATTCCACCTGCCCACGTGAGCTGTGTAGCCACCGTCACTTCCCCCTTGGGTCCTCCAGTGCCTCCAGGTACTTCCAGGGAAGCTATACCTAGGACCCCCTCCTCAAAGCCCCCCAGGCTCCCCGCTCGTCTGACCAAACTCTTTCTAATCCATGGTGTGAAGTGTCTCAGATGGACCGGGGGACCCTCCACCACACCTCTCCCTCCTGAATCACTGTAGCATCGGATATCCGAGCAGAACCCTCTTATTGGAAGTTCCCCCCAGGGATGGACAGCCTTATCTCCTCAATGAGTTTATGTTTTGGAAACAAATCAATCAGTCACAAGCCTGCTCTGGACAGGGAACTTCAGCATCTACTGTCTGTTTGAATAAGGGGGATAAAGGGAAAAAATTGGTCTGAAAAACCATAATTATCTCAAAATGCCATTTAGCCAATAGTAATGAAAACACTGTCCTTTTCACCCAAACCACAGCGTGTGCTCACCTCCAACAGAGAGTTCCTGAAGTCTAGTTGAGCCCCCGCCAGTTGCGGTGATTCAAGTTTGTCATCGAGTCCTGAGCTAGGAGCGTGGATCAAAGCCGTAGCCGCCAGGATTACTCTTTCCCTTTGGAGGTCAAACAGCATCTCTTCCCTTCGTGAAAAGTCTACAAGTTACTTTAGCATTAATGTCCAAGAATTTAAAAGAGAAATTATTTAGGAGTGTATGGGTGTTTTTCAGCTGGTTGCTGCAACTTTGCTTTCCCAACTTTCTCCACCAGGATGAATTACTCTTTCCTTTATTCCCACACAGTGTGAAATTTGTAGGTATTTTTGGCACTTACTTTATTCTGCCTTCTCTCTGTGGAAATAAATGAAGACCACCCACATGGGAACAGGCAAAGACTGTTTATTCAGCACTTGCTGTAGCAGGGAGTCAGCCACCGTCACTTGTCTTTGGCAGAGACTCACGGGCAGGCAGGGCAGGGGGAGAGCTTCATAGAGAAAAGGGAAGGCTCCACCTGGGCCCTGATTGGAGGCTATTGGCCTGAGGAAGCTGGGGGTGGGACAACTAGGAATAGGGCCTCTATGTGATTGGTTAGGTGGCTATTTGGCTTTCTCTGATTGGTGGGAAGGTGGACGCAGAGACAAAAAATAATTAGGGAAACTGTCAGATATTAATCAAGCCCTGGCCATTTGGGGCTGATCACTATAAGGGTTACTGTTTGGCTTCCTGGACTGGTTGCTAGGGATAGCGGTCTTACTTCCTACAAGTCTAACTTACAGATAGCAGCTGGCTTTCTGAGCCAGTTACTGTAGATAGTGGAATGGTTTCCTGGGCTGACTGCTGCAGATTTGGGGTCAGAATGTTATCTTTATAAATTTTACACCATAGGTCTGGCCATTGTCCATTTGTATATTGTGCCTCATCTATTAGAGCTGGCTGTTTCTATTCATGATGACAAGCTCCTTGAGGATAGAGATGAACTCTTTGTATTTCAATGCACAGGGTCTATGACACACATATTTTGAAAATAAAATTGAATCCATACCTCTTTGTGGAAGTAAACTGAATACATTTCATTTTCCGAAGTACAGTCATTGGGTTTATTTTTCCCTTTAGCATGAAATTCTAAATAGACAGTATTGCACTAATTTCCATTTAAAGCAAGGATCCCCCCACAGGCTAAGTCTCCAAACTCCACTTATGACCAATCCGCCCTCAATTACATCTCTATCCTTTCATCATCTTCCTATGTCTTCCCTGGCCTGGATTCTGTCTAAATTAAGGCAACAGGCCACGAGATGTTGGGTGTGTCCATCAGTATTTTATTGTTGTTAGGAAATTGAAGTGTGTCTACCTTTCCCACATTGGCTTAAAAACAAGATGCATTTGTATTGAACCAACACTTTCCAGGTATAATTTTTTTCTGGAACATATTTTCATTAAACTACACATTTTCATGTTTCAGTTTTGATTGTCTATGTGGGACTTACATACCCTCTCTGAGCAAAATAAGATAGGATGGTTTCAGGGACAGAAGAGGTGTTTCAGAGATTTTTAACATTTTTTCTCTTTATTTTTCCACATAGATATCCACGCCAGAAACCTGGGAGGAATCCTAGTCTCTCTCCCCTCCCTCATTACCCACATCCAGGCATCAAATTCTGCCATTTTTACCTAAATATTTCAAACTGTTCCCTTCTCTTTCTTCCCACTGCCACTGCCTTAGCATGGCAGGCAGCCCTCAGTCTCATCCTAGACGGCTGTAAATGCATCCTGGCTGGCCCCCTGACTCCAATCTACTTGCCACACTGGCAAAGAGGATTTTTCTACAATGAAAATCTAGGCACATCACTACTCTGCCTATAGCCTATAGGGGTTCCCCACCGCCTGCCAAATAAACCAAAATTTTGGCCACGGTCTTTCTTGGTGATTGGCACCCACTGACCCTTCTTTGGTCTCTTCACATCCCCAGAAGCACCCAACTTCAGCCACATGGGACTGAGTGCTGTTCTCTGAAAAGACACAGATTCTCTTGCTCACTTGCCTTTGTACATCACTTCTATTCTACTTCATAATTCAGATTAATGACTAGTCTTCCTGACCCCCCTTTCCCCGAGACTGAGTTCTATGTGTTTTTTAGTTCCTAGTGCTTTGCAAAGTCCCTAAGGCAGAAGAGGCAGTCACTATATGTATTTCTTTGATATATAAATAATAAATGAATCCATAATTCGCTATCATCTTATCACCTAAAGCAGGAACTCATTAGACATCTTTCCTCTGACTCCCCTAACTTTCCGATCCCCATCCAATCACACCTCGAAAATTATGCCTGTCCTCAAAAGATCTGCCCTGATTTGTAGCATTTTCCAATTACTGTAGTGTAAATTCTCTCACCCAGGACCAGCTACATAATTTCTAGGGCCCGGTACAAAATTAAAATGTAGGGTTACTTTTTTAAAAATGATTCAGAATTTCAAGACAGCGGCAAGAGAGCATGAAACCAAGCACAGGGCTCTGTGCAAATACACAGGCTGTACGTCCATGAAGCCCCTGCTATGGCCAATTTCAAGTGACCAATGTGACATCACTGAACTCAGAGTTGGGAGATATGTACGATCAGCTTGTGCACAGGTGAGCTCTTTCTTGAACACCACTGCCTTCAGGATACCTTAGCATCACATAAAAGGCCTTCTGTTCCTGTCTCTACAGCCCCATCTTCCGGTCCCTGCCTCACCTTTCCATTCAGTCACAATGAGCTGCTTGTGGCTCCTCCAATCCACCATGTTTTTTCATGCTACATTATTTTGTTCATGCTGTTTCCTCTGACTGCCATTCCTTCTCCCCCCTCCTCCTTCCCAAATTCTTCATCTACGTGGCTCCAGTTCATTCTTCAAGGCTCAGTTCAGACAGAAGCTTTCTTCTCTGGAAAGCTTGCCCTGAAATCTTATGAACCAGGAGATTCATCGAAAACAAGAGGTCAGTCTGTTACACATTTCTCTCCCTGCAAAAGGAACGGTAAGAATCAGACCACCTTTGTTTATATTTCAAAAAGTGAGTATAACTACCAAATGTAAAATCGATAGCTAGTGGGAAGCAGCCGCATAGCACAGGGAGATCAGCTCGGTGCTTTGTGTCCACCTACAGGGGTGGGATAGGGAGGGTGGGAGGGAGACGCAAGAGGGAGGGGATATGGGGATATATGTATTCATAAAGCTGATTCACTTCGTTATACAGCAGCAACTAACACAACAATGTAAAGCAATTATACTCTGATCAAGATGTTAAAAAATTAATTAATTATTTTTTTTAAGTGAGCATATTTTGTCATAAAATGTACCAAGAACCACAGGTAACTTTGAAGAAATCCTTCTTGCTGGTAGTAATGAATTTTCCCAGGTGAGAGAATTAAGAATGCCTGATTGGTGCTCCCTCAGCTTGGTATGATCACACAGATAACTAGGTTCTCTCCCCATCTCTCTCGCTCTCTCTATTTGAGGTAAAATTCACATACATAAAATTCACCATTTTGAAGAGTACAGCTCAGTAGCATTTAGTACATACACTTGTGTGCACCATCACTTCTATCCAGTTCCGGAACATTTTCATCACCCCAAAAGGCAACTCCATCCCTACTAAGCAGTCACGCTCCATTCCCCTCTGCCCAGTCCCAGGCAACCACCAATCTGCTTTCTATCTCTTTGGATTTATCTATTCTGGACATTTCATATCAATGCAATCATACAGTATGTCAATATGTGATCTTTTGTGTCTGGCTTCTTTCCCTTAGCATCAAGTTGTCAAGGTTCATCCACATTGCAGCCTGTGTTAGTGCTTCATTCCTTTGTATGGCTGAGTACTAGTCACTGCGCGGTTAGACCACATCAGTGTATCCATTCATTTGGTGATGGGCGTTTGCGTTGTTTCCACCTCCTGGCTTCTATGAATAACGCTGCAACAAGTTTCTGTGTGGACATGTTTTCATTTCTCTTGGGTGTATACCTAGGAGTGGAATTGCTGGGTCACAGGCTTATTCTATATCTAACTTTTTGAGGAATCTTCTCTCTTTCAAAAGGAGTGCCCAATCCAGTTGAAACACGCAGGGAAGGAGGGAGACCTGGAACGGGCTTTCCAGTAACCTCCGAGCGCTCCCTCCTCTCTGCAGCCGGATGAGACCTCCGGGTACCCATTTCACGCTCTAACCTCGACCAGCCTACAAGTCCCTCTCGGGCAGGGGCCACACTTCATCATCTGTGTAACCCGAGTGTTTGGTGTTTAGCACTATGTCTAGCACATAAGGGTTGATGAGTCTAAATCAGTTCATGAATAATTAAACTAATTAAGGCACCGTTCCTTCCGAGGTTTGGTCCTCGTTTTCTAACACAACATTGTTCCTCAGGTTTCCCACACAGAGCTGCTGCTAGGGCACAGCACCATCATCCAACAGGAAGAACAAGTAAATCTGGATAGAAATAAACCCCGGATGCCCTGACAATGATGGTGATGTCTCCACTCTGTACCTTTAACTTGGGTTTAAATTAAAAGTGAATGCCTTTGAGGACTTCCCATTTCTTAGTACCAGAGCTCATTATCTTAAGCAAAATACAGCCTCAGATAACACTGACACTGAAGTGCAGGATTGTGTCTGTAAGAAAAATGATTTCAGTGATACACTGGTTATATTGTGTCTTTATTGCTCAGAATTTCTGGGTCTGCAAATTCACCCATCCTGCTTCTGCAGAATGATGAGTGTACCATAGGAGTGTGAAGAAGGCCACAGTCAACTTTTTAAATATGCAGGAAACTCAGCCCTACTGTTAACTGTAACCATTTAACAGCTCAATTCTCACAGCTGACTGCTGGGTTGGCATTAGGCATTCTCTGAATCCTGTGCTTGCCACTCAAGAACCTAGAAAAGAAGCCAACACACGGCTGTGTATCATGCTGTCATTGCAACGAGATCTCTTTTTTTTCCCCTGTAAACTCTCCCTTGATGTTGAAGAACAGAGGCTAAAAATGATCAAACACCAATTAAACCATAGCGATCTAAGAATTAGGCAAAATGATGACTTGGAAAGGACTGTCTGCTCCTGAAAGATAAATCAAGAAGCATGCAAGGGAAAGAAATCTTAATTCCAGATTAAAACGTGTGACTTCAGTGTGGCAGACCATAATCAGAGAGCAAATTCACCATTTCTTTCTAAGTCAGCCCTTCTTTCTGTGTTTCCCATTGCTGTACCTGGCACTCGTCTCCCCACACACCGAGACTCGGGACTTGGCATCAATTTCGATGCCTTCGCCTCTCTTGTCCTCAGAGTCAGTTTCCATATCATGCCAATACAGCCTCCCAAATCCCTCCCGTGGGTCCCTATCCCTCACCTCCTGCTGCCACATCCTACAAACCTATTTGAAGCCTTCGGTAACTCAGGATTATTAAAATAGCCTTCGAGCTGGCTTATTGCCTCCAAATTCCCTCCACTCTGACTTCTTTATTAATCCCCTTCATACACAGGCTGATTCAGAGTTGAGAAACTGCTAATGACCTCCCATCTCCTGCGGGATAAACCACTCCTGCCTTGCCTGGCGTTCAAGGCCCTCTGCCCTGACTTACCTTTCTTCTCTGAAGTTAAAGCGAGCTATTTCTCTTCCCCACACACATTCCTACCATCTTAGGTGGGGTTCCCCAGGGCCCCTGAGATGAGAATTCATGTGCAGGCGACTTATTGAGGAAACTAGACAGGGGAGGGGACAAAGTCAAGAAGGGGGGTGATTTCTGACACAGGAGACAAGAGGGAGCCCAGGCCTGACCTGGGCAGGGAAGTCTGGACTTTAAACTAAGCCTCAGAGGCTAAGTTTGCTGGAGGCCCCTGCTTTCACGGTAGCCAGCTGCTGACGAAGGGCTGGGTGGGTGGGGAGGGAAGATGAGTGCTGACACCCCCCTGCTCCAGCGCTTGGGGAACTCTGTGTGAGGAAGCAACTCTAGCTCCAGCAGTCTGAGGGCAGCCTTCTCAGGGTCACAGGGGCAGAGCTGCTGGAAGCAAAGCACACCAAAGTTTGTACAGAGGGTGGGAGCAGGGTGGAAGTAGAGGAAAGGTAAAGGGACCGAGAGGATTTGGGTGAATGGTGACAGTCTGCCTCACCCACTTCCCTGCCTGGAGTCTCACTCAGGTCACCAGGAAAGACCTTCTCAACTCCACTTGCCCCAATCCTGACCAGTTCCACAGCCCAGCTCAAAAACGTCAACAAGCCTTCCCCAGCTAACACACACACACACACACACACACACACACACACACACACAAAGAAGGAGGTGGGCCCAGCCAACCCTGGTGCGTCAGCCAAGTAAACAAGGCACAGAGCATTCCCAGTCCCAGCCCAGAGATGGTGGGCGTCTGAGACATAATGGGGAGCGGGCAGCCCAGAAGGTGTCCTTATAAGAAAAGGAAACTTGGACACAAAAAGAGACACCACAGGGCAGAAATAAAGCTACGGATGTAGAGAATGGATTTGAGGACACGGGGTGGATGGGGAAGCTGGGACGAAGTGAGAGAGTGGCATTGACACATATACACTACCAAATGTAAAATACATAGCTAGTGGGAAGCAGCTGCATAGCACAGGGAGATCAGCTCGGTGCTTCGTGACCATCTAGAGGGGTGGGATAGGGAGGGTGGGAGGGAGATGCAAGAGGGAGGAGATATGGGGATATATGTATACATATAGCTGATGCACTTTGTTATACAGTAGCAACTAACACAACAATGTAAAGCAATTATACTCCGATAAAGATATATTAAAGAAAAAAAAAAAAACCAAGAGAGAGACACCAGAGTTGTGCACAAAGATCACAGGAGGACACAGCAATCTGCAGCCACCTGCAAGCCACAGAGAGTGGCCTCAGAGAAACCAAACAGGCGACACAGTAATCTCAGACTTCCAGAGCTGTGAGAAAATAAATGTCTGTTGTTTAAGCCACCCAGCCTGTTGTATTTTGCTATGGCAGCGCCAGCAAACTAACGGACCAGCCTTTCTTACCCACCTCAGAGTTGGCTCACAGCCTGCAAGAGTTGGTTTGAAATGTGTGCCCACAATATGACTGTCTTCATTTTCCCACCTAGGATGCCAGAAATCAGGGCGGTAAAGTCCATTAATATCCCTTTGTGTGGGAGAGGCACACAGGAGAACAGACCATCCGTCAACCACAGAGATAATACACTGGTGTCCATTGAGATCTGAGCCTAAGCCCCCGCTCTTGTGTGATTGAGGGAAGACAGCCGATACCAGAGGTGTTGGCTCTTCCAGATGAGAAGCTGGCTCACCTTGATAAAGTATATATGTCAGCACTTAAATGCATCAGCTCTGATGGTTGATCTAATTGGAATCACACAAGTATTAGGCACCAGTGATGTACTGTCAGTTGCAAACCCCACCATCGATAAAGGCAGGACCCACTGGAGGAAATAAAAAATGGGTGAGATAGAGTTGACACATTTTATATGAGTTTTGTTGCCAAAGTTAAGAGCTACAATCCTTTTCTACTTATTTGGAAATATACTGCTGCACGTTATGGAAATCTGATAAGATTCTGGCAGGTCTTATGAAAGTGATTGAATAATGTTTGCTTCATTAGATTAATTGCCTGCTATAATTATCTGGAGAATGTCTTCATCCTTATCTCCCTTCTTTCTTCTCAGCTCTTTCCTTCCAGAGTGTTTACCAGTGGGTGGTATGTTCGAGATTACAGGACACTGGGAGAGTGGGAGAGGGAAACAATTACTGAGACACTCGTCACTCTAAAGACATTTGCCTAAGCTCCTTCCCTTCCTCTGTACACCTCTGGGCCCCTGGGACCCACCTCCAAGGAAGCCAGCATCACCTCTGGGAGAGACATAGGGTTTGATTTGCAGATGGAAATGAAGGGGAGGCCAGTCTGGGGTAGAGGTGCCTGAGGATGGAGGATACAGATGTGTGGACAAAAGGGGAAAGTTATAGAATGGGGAGGAGAAGCTTAATCAGAGGGCAGGAGAAAGAAGAGTTGTGGGTTGAATTGTGACCACCCCCAAAAAACCCATGTTGAAGTCCTAACCCCCATTCCTGTGAAGGTGACCTTATTTGGAAATAGGGTATTTGCTGATGTCATCAAGTAAAGATGAGGTTATACTGGAGTAGGGTGGGTCCTAATCCAACATGACTGGTGTCCTTATAAGAAGAGGAACATTTGGGGCTTCCCTGGTGGTGCAGTGGTTGAGAGTCCGCCTGCCAATGCAGGGGATGCGGGTTCGTGCCCCGGTCTGGGAAGATCCCACATGCCGCGGAGCAGCTGGGCCCGTGAGCCATGGCTGCTGAGCCTGCGTGTCCGGAGCCTGTGCTCCACAACGGGAGAGGCCACAACAGTGAGAGGCCCGTGTACCGCAAAAAAAAAAGAAAAAAGAGGAACATTTGGATACAGATAGACACAGAGGGAAGACAGCCATGAGAAGGTGGAGGCAGAGACTGGAGTGATGCTGCCACAAGCCGAGGAAAGCCTGGAGCCACCAGAAGGTGGAAGAGGCAAGGATGGATTCTCCCCTAGAGGCTTCAGAAGAAGCACGATCTGCCAGTACCTTGATTTTGGACTTCTGGCTCCAAAACTACAAGAGAATAAATTTCTATTGTTTTTAGCCCCCAGTTTGTGGTACTTTGTTACCATGGCCCTAGGAAACAGATACAAGGAAAGAGTGTAAATAAAGGAGTTTCCTAAAGGCGCATACTTCTATAGTGCCTGATACATTGGGAAGGCTCAGTAAATGTGTTTGAATTAACAAAGTAGAACGAGAGTTACTGGGATTGTACACAAGGTGTTGAGAACAAAAATGGGAGAGGAAATAAAGTGAGAACCAATTTCATATATCTTTTTTTTTCTTTTTTTTCAGTGCGTGGGCCTCTCACTGTTGTGGCCTCTCCCACTGCGGAGCACAGGCTCCGGACGCAAAGGCTCAGCGGCCACGGCCCACAGGCCCAGCTGCTCCACGGCGTGTGGGATCTTCGCGGACCGGGGCACGAACCCAGGTCCCCTGCATCGGCAGGCGGACTCTCAACCACTGCGCCACCAGGGTAGCCCCAATTTCATATATCTTTTATTTCTTCCCCGTTGGCTAGCTCAGTACTTGCAGAAAATAGGTGTTTAACAAATGTGTCAATCAACTGATGAATTCATTTCCATCGTCATCTAACGCTTATTCATGGACTCTGTGTGCACAGTTCTGCAGTGAGGTAATTTGTTTTTTGGAATTAGAACAGCGATTGATCTGAAAAAAATGACTGGACATCTCATCATTGATAATTTTATCTCCTCAAGCTGTACAAAGGGATGAAGGAAAGGAGAACCAGGAGTCAGGAAAAGAGGAAGAAGAAGAGGAGGAAAGAGACGGGAGAGGATGGAAACGGAAAAGGAAGGGAAGTTGTTTCAGCCTTGAATGTCAGAGAAGTGGTGAGCGTAGCTTACGCATGGTTCATTGGTAGAGAAAATTTCACTCGCCACAATCTTCCTTCAAGAGAGAACTGACTTTATTTGGAAGAATGCCTCAGTAAGTTCCTGCCGACTGAGAACCTGGCTCAGCAGACATGAAGTTTTCAGAACAGGGAAAGATATTTTAAACGAGACCAGGGGAGGAATTTTGCCAGTTTGCCTCTTGAAAGGAAGAGAAGTGATGGTGGTGGTGGAGAGGAGGAAAGAGATGGGAGAGGATGGGTGAGAGCCATGAGGGATGAGGGATAAACTCAGTGATTGGACGGCTGCTTCCAGTATGTACTGCTCTCTAACAATCCCCCCAGGTCTGGACTCACCTGGGTGTTTCTTTTGCCCCACATGATGTGATCTGGGTCTGAAGGCATCTAGGAGTTCAGCTGACATCTTAGCCAAATTCATAAGTTCATTAGATATTGTTTTCCATTTTCACATCATCACAGGCAGCTGGGGCTGCAAACATGTGGGTCCTCAACTAGACTGGAATGTCCAAGATGGCGCACTCACATGGCTGGCAGTGGATGCTGGCCGTTTGACTGGGGGTTCAAATGCGCACATGTTGTCTGGAGCTTCTCACATCATGGTGGCTGGGTTTCAAGAGGGGACATCCCAAGGACAAGCTTTCTAAGAGAGAGGAAGCAGAAGCTGCCAGTACTCAGAGAAACCGACACTGCTTAATTTCTACTGCATTCTCTTGGTTAAACCATCACCAGACCAGCCCAGATTCAAGGGGAGGAGAAATAAACCCCGTCTTCTAACAGGATGGGAAATGACAAAGAATTTGTTGTCACCTTTAATTTTAACTGCAGGCAGCTGATGAGGCTTTTAAGAACAGGAACGTATTCTATGCCCATTAAACTTGTTTGCTTTGCTTCAATATGAATTTATCTCCAGTCTTCTTCAGGAATGTACATTGTTTATAAAAAACTGTGTGAGTGGATTTTTTAAAAATCTAAACATATATTGACTTCTACCTCTATATTAATGTGGGATAAAATAGATACAGCCAGAGTTAATGCAGAAAAACAGAGGCAGAAAGGACCATAAGAACATATGTCCCTGATAATTCAATGGAAGTTAATACGTTCTCTACCACTTAATAAATAAATATAGATATAACAGTATTATCTTAAGTCACAGAAATAGTCATTATGAATAATAAAAATAGACATACTTGAAATAAGGGATCTTAGGGAGTAGAACTGGATCTCAAGATGAGACAGAAGACATATGAATTCAAAACTCTTAAATATTTAATTTGTAATATTTTTGAAACAAAATTATACTTTTCCTGCCTATCAAACTAGCAAAGATTAAATATATTGACAAAACCAGTTTGGGCAAGAGATGGAGAAATAGACTTTTAAGGACTATTGCAGGAAACAAATGGATATAACTTTTCTAGAAATGTTTTTGCAAAATGTTTGCATATTTTTACTAGCAATCCCACTTCAAGGAATTTACCTTAATATAATAATTTCAAAAATGTGGAAAATGTAGGCACAAAGATATTTAGCATTGTTTATATGGATGAAAATCGGAATAGGGAACTAATTAAGTAAATTATGGTACAGATAACCTGATAATCTCCAACTGCCATAAGTGATTTCTAGATCTAGATCTACAGAAATGCAAAGATGTCTATGACAAATTATTGAGCAATGACGTCAGTTGCAGAATATGTATAGTATACATTTATGTAAAACTGTCTACATATACTTGCAAGGGTCTATATGCACCAATGTGGTCACCGTTGTGAGGTAGAATTTCTAGTGTTTTCTCTCTTTATTTTTCTGCTTTATATTAAATATTTTAAATATAAAGTAGCTTTTTTTTTAAAGTAACATTTTTAAACATAAAGCTAATTTTGAAAAGAGCTAACAAAACAGCAACAATAACAGCATTTACAACAACTCAGATTGTACCTAAACCTTTTGTATATCAGCTACGCAGGAAAGATGACAGCATCTCTGCCTTTTATAAAACAAATGCCATAAAGAAAAACACAAAGTGCACTTTGGCAAATGACAAAAGAAAACTAACAGCATGTGTGCCATCGTTTGTTCTGAATGAGACCATTCTACCCAGTTCTCTTGAATGTTTTTCCACAAATAAGAGTAACACAATTGTAGGTGGAAAGCCAGAGTTTTCATAACAAGAAGGGAAAAAAGAAAGATTCACTTACCTAGGGGTGACTTGTAGCAAGATGAAAATTAGGCAAGTCACTGAATGCCTTGTAACTGGTTGAGCTATTTTATCAACCTGGAGAAAACCAAGGTCATTATCCCTTTTATTCTTCTAATTTCTTGCTTGTGCCATTACCTGCCCTATTACTCAGAAATGTCATTATCTCCTTCTGGAAAGGTTCTGCATACCTGCCATCGCAGTGCAAAGAATTCAAAGTTGAATTGCTCAGCCCCCAAGGACCAGGCAGAGGAAAACCTGAGTTTTGCAGGTTAAGCCCAGCACCATCTCTCTGGGGCCACCATGCCTGATAGATGCCCAGTTGGCTTCTTGGTCTTGGACACAGTTGTACCCCACACCCACACCCGGACCTTAGGTGATATCACATTTAATTCAACCACATGCTCAGCCATTTCTCCGGCATGACTCTTGGCTAGAACAGTTAGATTTGGGAAGCCTGCAAATATTTAAGTCTGTGGTGAACCTAGTTTACCAGCCCAGATATCTTCCCTCCCCAGTAGATCAATATAGATAGATAGATAGATAGACAGAATGATGAATGGATAGATAAATGAGTTCCCATCTGGGTCCTAGGTGGCCTTTCCCATCAACTGACTTCAGCTGGGTTGGGGCCATTTTGATTCATCAGAAAAAGCCTCAAGAACATGGAATCTCAATAGTGAAAGTATAGGAAATGAGTCTCAATCCCTTTCCTCTCAAATCTACCCACCTTGTAATTCAGTAACCGTCTCTGCCAACCAGAGATGTTGTTTGTTTTTGGAACAAAGTTTAAAAAAGCTCCTGTTAAATTATGCCGGAATCTTCCCCCAGGATAAATGATCCCTACTCATCTAACATTTGTATCACTAAGAGGGGACTTTGAAGTGACTCCCTTCCCTACCCACCAAAAAAAATATGCTCTAAAGAGACTTGCTACATAGGCTAACCTAGATGAATGCTAGTAAGTCCTCTGTTATAAAATCCTTAATTCTGCATAACTGGACATCCTATTTAAGCTTTCATTTAAACAAAAAAAGGAGGGCAGGGAAGCTGCGTGTATAATGTAAAATCCCCTCCTCTGTTTTTAATGTGTGCCAAGACTGACTCTCTTGAATCTGACTAAATAATTCCAGGGACATGTTACATGCCAAAACAGCTCATGAAAATGATTTCTCCCCAAATAGTAAGGTCACTGAGTGACCTGAGGCCTGCACTGGACATGAAGACTTTGCATGATTACATTCAAGTATTTTTATTTTATCTCTACCTTATTCCTCTGTTAGACACATACTTAGTATCTTTCCTTTGTATTTTATCAATAAATATAGAGATAGTTGCGGGTGGTGACTAACATTGAAACACACAAGACGTCAGTGGAGAGACTAAGAAAGTAAGTGACTGCCACAGTTGAGAAGTCTTTAAAACTTGGAAATAAGGTTCAAAAGTAGGTGGCATGTCCTTTTACTGTCCTAATGGGTGTAGTAGGTTGAATAGAGTCCCCTCTATCCCTCCCAAAGTCATGCACTTTCCAGAACCTCAGAATGACCTTGTTTGGAAATAGGGTCTTTGCAGATGCAATTAGTTAAGATGACGTCATGCTGGAGTAGGGTGGGCCCTAAATCCAATATGACTGGAGTCCTAATAAGAGAGGACACCAGGGAAGACACACAGGGAAGAACACCACATTATGACAGAGGCAGAGAGGTGATGTGCCTACAAGCCAAGCAACACCAAGGATTGCCAGCCATCACCAGCAGCTAGAGGAGAAGTGTGGATTCTCCCTCACAGCCTTCAGAAAGAACCAATGCTGGTGACACTTTGATTTCAGACTTCTATTCTCTTGAACTGTGAGAGAATAAATTTTATGTGGTTTTAAGCCACCCAGTTTGTGGTAATTTGTTACAGCAGCTCTAAGAAGCTAATACACTGGGGCATTGTTTAACAGGCTTGTCCACATATTAACTTTTTTAGAGGACTGTCACTGTATTTGCTTCTTCTACTTACTATTAGGTAAGGGCTCTAATCTCTGTGAAGTTACATGTTAACCTGTAGACCTTGTCCAGTGGAGATGCAAATCATTTCTGTTTGGTAAAATAGATATCCCTAAAGGTTACAATTTTATTGCCTTGAAGGACATTAACTAGTTTTGTCTCAAACTCAGCAAAGTTATATCAGAATGTTTTATATATATGTGTGTTATATCTGGTGGAGATCATTCCTATTCCTCTAATTCTTATTGAACTGGTTTTACCATGTCTCTAGTTGCCTCATCAAAGGGTTGAATAAACTCTTTAACACTTCTTCATTCTTTACATGTATGGGAGTCATGTTTTCAACTTTTGGGAAATTATTCTTTAACAGCACCAGAACTGTTAAGATCAAAACACCCTTCTGAGGTCATGTGATTCAATATCCTTCTGAATGCAGGAAAGAATTCCTTCCTCAGTACATTTGTCACAGACTTGTTCAGCCTATGCTTGAAGACTCTACTTGATGAGGAACTCATGATTGTTTTTAAGGTAACCTGTTCTATTATTAGATATTCACTATTAGAAAGTTAATTCTTAAACTGAGACAAAATGTCCTTCCAACTTTTACCCACTAGTTTACATTGTGCTTAACTGAGCACAGAATCTGACAGGCCTTGGGATATTTAAGCTCCTACCCTCCTTGGTATTTTCTTCCCCAGGCTAAACATACTTAGATCCCTATGTGCACTAGAGTATTCCTCACAGGTAATTCTACTGAATTTGGAAGTTAAGTTCAACAAACATTTCTGAGTTTCTACTGTGTTAGGCCCTGAGAACATAGAAAGGGAATCAGATACCATCCAACTCATAGAGAAAACACTACATTTATGAAGAACAAATAAAGAATTTGTAAGAACAATTAATAGGTTGGAAAGATTCTCACAACTTTGTGGAGGACCCAAAGGAGGACATGATTCATTCTTCCTGGGGATTTGAGAAAGGCAGGCTTCACAAAGAAAGTACTGCTTGAACTAGGTCCTGAAGGTTACGTGGGAAGTCTCCAGGAGGTCAAGATATGATGGACATCCCAGATGAAGGTAGAAAGTAGTATGAACATAAAAGCCAGGAGAAAATCTTCAAATAATCACAAGGTATTAGAGTGCCCTCCAAATTCCGTGAGAGCTACAAAAATATAAATGTAATTCATAAAAAATAAACAATAATCACAGAAATGTAGCCCATTACTAAAAAATGTAGGCAGGAGGGTGGTGGTCTGCACAAGGACCATAAAACTTGAGCTAAAGAGCAAGAATTTGACAACCCAAAGAAAGGGGAGCAGATTGGGAAGATTCTAGTATTTTGGAGGGGAAAAGCAAAATATGAAGAAACAGTAATCAAATGGGAGGCCGTCCTGTGTAATGATTCATAACATGGGATCTGGTGTCACGCTGTCCAGTGCAAATCCCAGCTCTGCTCCTTAATTTCCACGTGACTTTGAGCAAACTACTTAACATCTCTAAGATTCAACTTCCCCATCCAGGAAATCAGTAATAATAGAACACTCCAAGGGGATATTAGGTTCATATAAAAGAATCCATGAAAGCATCTATCATGGTCCTGACATATACTAAGCTGTCAGTGAGGATTAACTGTTATTATTATTAATTATTACTTTATCATAATATTTATTTTAAATAGAGATTTAAGGTGAGACAGCTGAGATTAAGAGAAGAGAATAAGATGCTGGAAGAGGGCAAAGAAGAAAAGGCTGAGGAGATAAAGATGCAGGTTTTGAGGAGTTTTTATAATTCTTGGTTGATCTACACCCCAGGCCATGTAGGGGCAAGAGAGTGAACTGATAAATCTTGACCTGTTCCTGGCCAGGCTGCCTGACCTCAAATCCCAGCTCTGCCACATCCAGTTGTTACTTACACTCTCTGTGCCTCAATGCCCACATCTATATAAAGGGGGTAGTAATAGTAGGTCTACCTGATAAAGTGTTGTATGGGCCAAATGAATTAATATATACAACATGCTTAGGACAGTACTAGCACAGAGCAAGCTGTATGTGTTACTGTTTATTTCCTCTTCTGATATCACACTGCTTTCTCCAATTGTTTCAAGACAAAGTTTAGATTCAAATATAACCATATAGGCTACACAAGCTCAGCTGCTTAACTTTTGATTACACACCTAATGTTGAAAACGTACATTAAAAATGAAAATTTATGGAAATACCATGTGAAATATGAAGATTTTTTAAAAATATAATGCTTTAAGATCAAGCAGATGAAACCATTTTTCATTCTTCCCAAAGCACTTTTATGAATATAAAAATACCAAAAAATATCTACACTAGGCAAATATTGATTGACCTACAAAAGTTCTCACCACCTCTTACAAAAGTCAGGGAATTCTAAAAATAGAAATGATCATGGGTCTCTTGAAAAGAGGAGCACTAAGGAGAAATAAAGAAAGGTGGTAGTTAATTTAAGGAGAGAGCAGATAGATAGCTAACTTGTTAACTTGGGAGAACAGGTCAAAATATAAGATGCTTCCAAAAAATCAGACAATACACGAATGGGAAGTTTATGTTATTTAGCAACATTAAATATTTTTTAGCTCAAGGAGAAAAAAGTATCTATTCCAACCTGTCTCTGGATTAAATTTTTTCTTAGCTTTCCAGAGACCATGATCTATATCACATATTATTTATTTTTTCTCCTTTAACTTCAGCCTTTCCCTCTCTTCTGGTTCTTACTTCTCAGCATACAAGCAAATTAAAATCTTTTACATGTTAAAAATAAAATTCTCGGGACCTCCCTGGCAGTCCAGTGGTTAACACTCTGTTCTTCCACTGCAGGGGGCAGAGGTTTCATCCCTGGCTGGGGAACTAAGGTCCCACATGCCCTGCCGCATGGCCAAAAAAAAATCTCCCTTGATACTCTATGCCCTTCCAAGGGCCATCTGGTAAAACACACTGATGGTATCCAACCAACATCTATTCCCCCCAATAGAACCCCTAAATTGCCAGCCATCCACCTTCCCCCATCCCCCATTGTTTAGAGAAAGAAGACTGCATTTCAGCTAAGCCCTGGTTGGTCCACATTGGTCCTCTTCCTTTTACCAGTGAATGGCTTAGGCGTGGGTATGTGGCCAGGATCTCTGCTAGGCAGTTTCTAGAAATAATTTCCTCCCTCCTAAAAATGAGTCATCCTAGGAGAAGGTTCCTTCCTGCTTCCAGATGTAGTCACTCCAAATAAGATGCCAGCACTGAGAGAGACATTTAATACCATGAAGGGAACTAGACAGTCATCACGACAGGATGCAGAGCAACAACATGGAAAGAAACCGGGTCCCTGATGAATGAGCCAGCCTGGAACAAACAACCTCTGTTCTTGTTAGGAACACAGTAAATTCCTTTATTGTTATGCCAATTTAGTTGAGATTTTCAGTTGTTTGTTCATGAATATATCTTATTTGATACACACCTTTCCTTCCCCTTTTAGGTAAACTTCTCAGAAGTAGTAATGTATACTCACTATCTCCATTTCCTCTAGAGTCCTGTATTCTTCACTCCATGCAATCTGCTTTTTTCCTGCTCCTAAAGGTCCTGTTGCACAGTCTGCAATGTCCTCTTGGCCAAATTTGAAGGACAGTTCTTAGCTCCCACCTCACTGACCAATTTGGCACTATTATTACCCTCCTTCTTGAAGTTCTCTGCTCTTGGATTCCATGGCCAGACTTGTTCATAGTTTAGGCCCAGTATTCAGTCAATGAATCCTATTCTCTATTGTGGAGTCTTTCCTCATCTGACCCTCAAATGCTGGCCTCCTGGGCAGTAAAGGATTAACCTTGTACTTGGGAAGAAAGGTTTGGCCCTTACCCTGTTCCTGGGAGGTAACCTCTAAGACTTTGGAATATCCTGTCTGATAGGAATGTCTTTGTTTACCAAGGACATTGGCATGCCATGTAGTCTATGCTAACAATATGATTTGGGACCACGTAGAATCCGCTTGATGTCTGGAGAGACTGGAAATTCACATCAGCCATGCAGGTGGACAGCCATGTCTACTGACAAACCTCCAATAAAAACTTTGAACACCAAGGCTTGAGTGAGCTTCTCTGGTTGACAGTTCTTCAGGTGTGTTGTCACACATCGTTGCTGGGAGAACTAAGTGTCATCCACATGACTCTGCAGGGAGAGGACAATTGGGAGTGTGTGCCTGTGTCTCCTGGACCCTGTCTCAGGCACCTAGTTCCGTTGCTGGCTTCCATCTGTATCCTTTGCCTTGATAAACTGTAACTGTGACAATAACTGTTTGCTTACTTCTGTGAGTCTGTCTACTGATCCACTGAAGCTGAGGGTGTTCTTGGAGGCCCCCAAGCACACCTCCCACGGGCCTGTGCTTAGTTCCTTCTACTGTGCATGCCCTCTCTGGGTAAGTGCATACATGGGAGCAGCTTCAAATGCTCTTAAATCTACAATGGTGGCCCAGACTCCTCCCCTGAGTTGGAGACCAAAATAGCCAGCCACCTCCTATACATCTCCCTGATGGCTCACAGGACTCTCAAATTCGGCTTATGCCAACCAGCCACTTGCCCACATCCCCAAACTGCCTCCGTCTGTATAGGCTTGATGAACAGCCCCACCGTCTACCCAACTGTCAGTTAAAAATCTACATGGAGGGTTTCCCTGGTGGTGCAGTGGATACGAATCTGCCTGCCAATACAGGGACAGGGGTTCAATCCCTAGTCCAGGAAGATCCCACATGCCGTGGAGCAGCTAAGCCCATGCACCACAACTACTGAGCCTGCGCTCTAGAGCCCACGAGCCACAACTACTGAAGCCCACGTGCAACAACTACTGAAGCCCGTGCACCTAGGACCCGTGCTCTACAACAAGAGAAGCCACCGCAATGAGAAGCCTGCGCACTGCATCGAAGAGTAGCCCCTGCTTGCCGCAACTAGAGAAAGCCTGCGTGCAACAATGAAGACCCAACACAGCCAAACAATAAGTAAATAAAATAAAATAAATTTTTTAATTAAAAAAAATCTACGTGGCAATCATCCTAGACTTCCCTTTCTACTTTGCTTCCTATACCTAATCAATCACTAAGCGCTGTTGGTTGTAATTACTAAATATTTCCCAACCTCCTTCTCTTTATCTCCAAAAATTTATTTTCTTAAGTATCACTTTTCCCATGGACTATCACAATTAATTGCTTAGATCTCGTCCTGCCTCTAGTTTTACTCCATTATAATCCATTTTTTTAACACTGCTGTCAGAGTTGTCTTTCTAAAAACATAAATGTCATGTCATTTCCTGTTTATTAACCTTTCCATTGTGTTTCACTACCTTTAGGGTGAAATACAAACTCCTTACAAGGCACTCAAGGCTCTTCTTATTTGGCTTCCCCCTACTTATATTGGTCAGAATAAACAAGGTTATGCTGCAGGAACAAACAATCCCAAAATCTCAGTGGCTCAACAGATGACAGTGTGTGCATCTCTCCATGCTACAAGTCCATCACAGGTTGAAAGGGAACCTTGCATGTTTTATTTCTCAGGGACCCAGACTAATGGAGACTTCACATTGACATATGTTTCTGCGATCACCTCAACAGTAAGAATGACTTGTGGCAAACTCACATTGATCTCACATCCTCCACTCAGAAGCAACACATGTCTCCTCTGTGTAACACATATTTCTTCTGCCTACATTTCATTGGCCAAAACAAGTCACATGGGCTATAACTGCCTGCAAAGAGGACAGAGACAAGCAATCCTACTAAGTGTCTGGGAAGCAGAGCTGAAGCTATTTGGCAATTTGTATTGATCGCTACTACATTACCTGTTCATACTCACTTATTACCAATTCCTCAGGTAAGCCCTGTACACCAGGGCAAACAGACACTTATAGTTCTACACATGTATCACACATTTTCATATCTCTGTAATTTTTTTTTAGTCTAAACATTTGTTTAGGATGCCCTTGGAATCTATCTGACTCATTGATAACTATTAATCTTTCAAGAACCAACATAGGTATCAGCTCCTTTGAGAAATATCCCTTAACTTAGAGTTTCTCAAAGGATCTGTGGTGGAGACTTAGGTTTTTATTTCCAGTCCATCATGAACCAATACTTTTTAAAAACACAGTAAAAATAAATTACAAGAAAATATA
The DNA here is from genome assembly GCF_059928025.1 of Delphinapterus leucas. Taxonomy (NCBI): domain Eukaryota; kingdom Metazoa; phylum Chordata; class Mammalia; order Artiodactyla; family Monodontidae; genus Delphinapterus; species Delphinapterus leucas. The sequence goes on from NC_143146.1 coordinate 10,601,506, forward strand.
AGTTAAGCAAAGACACAGAAAATACAAGCCCAAATTGGTTATTAATAAATTCTGCAGGCATTATCAAATTATTACAAAGTTTCTGATGACTCATGATGTCTATGCTTATCTCACAACTGACTGCTGACCAGTGACAAACAGTTCATGGATCGTGATGGGCCCAGGAACTGTGTTTCTGAGTGACGCTGCTCTAACACATGGCCTGTTTTCTTCCTTTCTCCAACCCTACCCACAGGGCCTCACAACTCCTTAAGCATACTTCTGTCAGACCCTCATTAAACTTGATTGTAACTGTTGGCTTATTTATCTATTTCCTCTATAATTGTTACCTCCTTGGAATCATGAACCATTTGGCTCTGAAACCTCTGAAACCAGGAGAGTAACCAGCAGATAACTGGCATTCAGCACATCTTTGTTGAATGAATAAAGAGGTAAATAAATAATTAGCCCACCATTTAAGAAAATCTGATTTCACATAGACAAGAGTACTACGCTCTTGGAATCTGCAAGGTAAAAAAAAAGAAAATTTATTTAAGCTTAAGAGTGAAATAAAGTCAAATAAAGGTGATTCATTAAAGAACACACCTGTTTTAAATATTGAAGCAATGCAATTTGCCACGACTTGAGTTGAAAGAAATTGCAGAGTTTATTCGTAGGAAAAGATGGTTGTGTTCATTACATTTTACTGAAGAACACGGAAATGTCAATGTAAAAAAATATGGTGTGGTTTCAAGTGACGAGGAGGGAGAGAGTTAGTGGGTAAAACATCCTAATATCTGGAAGTTCCAGGCTGCGGACGTACCACAAGTGAAGTACAGGATTACCTGTAGGATGCGATACAATGTGGTACAAGGCTTATTATAGGAGCCTGCCTGCCGGCACATACTTTCTCCACCCACTCGCCAGGTGGCTCCACTCTCCTACTTGCCTTGAAATGCCCCCATTGGCCATCCTCTGCTTTCGCTGTGGCAGTCACTGTCAAGTGCATGTATATTACCCCGGGGTGGTGGGAACAGGCTGAGTTGGCTAAGAATGAAATGCCTTTGTCCCTTCTCAGTGCAAATGTCAAAAGGTGTTGGAGGGAGATGGGCCATTTGAGCCTTTTGCGGGATAACTACTCTCAGCTGGTTTGGTGACAGATCGTGACGGGTGGGGCTGAGATGTTTTGGCTTCTGGGAAGTCTTGGGGCTCTGAAGTGTGTACACATGGGGTGCCTTGCCATTTGTGTCCACGGAGTCCTCTGGAGCTGTGCAGGGCACAGCTCTCACAGGTGTGCACAGCATCGCTTGATTTGGGGGACTCTTGATGAGCTCCCCTTGACCCCGGGAAGAGCGTGACAGTAAAGGGACTCTAAGGCTTCCTTCCTGCTTGCCAGTTAGAAGTTCCATCAAGGAACAGCGTGTGCACTGGATAGAAGCTACAACCCTCACGATACACCAGCCAGAGACTAAAGTGTGGCAGCTGGGCAAGGGACCCACAACACCTGTCCTCAAAAAGGTATGTGGTTACCCCCCAAAAGGCTCAGATGGCTCATCTCCCTCCAACAACTTTTGACATGTGCGGCTGAGGAGGGAGAAAGGGAGCAGGCATGGGGGGAGAAAGATGATGTTTACCACCTTCTGTGTTCCCGTTCTTCAGAGCCCCAAGTATCAGTCTTGTTCAGGATTTCAGGGGTTCTCTAATCTCCAGCATCTCTCAGCCTTGGCTCCACTAAGAAGTGTGCTGGCTGTGTGACCCTGGACCTCTGTGCTTCCTTTTCCTACAGATGAGGATGATGATATTTACTTGGTAGAGCTTTTGTGAGAAATATTTAAAATAACACATGCAAAGGGTCTAGCACAGTCCCTGGCACACACTAAGTGCTTTCTGCGAGTGATGGTGACCCCAGAGCTCCTGTCCAAGGGGCTGAGGCCAAGGGGTGGGTGTCGTTGTATGGTCCGGCAGCAGGGAGATATTCTCTGCACCTACTACTTCTTATTAAACCGTAAATTGTGAAAGGCAGAATCAGCACCATGTTAACCTTTATATTCTCCCCAGAGCCTGCCCCTGTGCTCAGCACATAGTATGATATCATTTTGATCCCGGCTAGCTCAGCAGTTTATGGATCAAAACACCCCTGGATTAAGTCAGGAGATTCCAGTTCTAACTCCAGCATTGCCAATAACATGCAGAATGACTTTCAGAAATGTACTTCTCTCTGAGAGACTCTGACGACCATCTGCTATGTGGTGGGCATGGCAGCTGCAGGGGGTACAGTCGTTAAGACAGATGTGGTCCTTGCCTCCATGCAAGTCTAATGATGGAGATAGACTTGGTACCATGATCACATGGTTACTTAGTTACAATTGTGATAAGAACTATGAGAGTATATTCAGAGGGACCTAAGGAGGTTTGGAGAGAGAATTCAGGGAAGACTCTTCCGAGAAACTGACATTTGAGCAGAGACCCAGGTATGAATTAGAGTTAGTCGTGTCACGGAAGCCAGCAGGAGGGAGTGCTCGCAGGATGTGCAAACGGCCCAAGATGGAAAGGAGCAGAGCACACTGTAGGCCTATACAAGGCCAACGTGGCTGAGCTTAGGAAATAAAGTGACAGGAGCGGCAGACAAGGGGCCACAGGTCAGGCAGCAGCATGTGGGGCTTCAATCTAAGAGTAGTGAGAACAGTCACATGACAAGCGTGGCCACAGTGAGTGCATCGTCCTGGGGGGAGGTGGTAAGGAGTGCATTGTCTACAGTGCATTGAAAGACAAGGATAAAGCTAAGTAGAACCTTTAATTTTCACCATGCACTGGCAACTCTACGTCAATCCATAGTGTGTTAGTAAATGCTTGACAACGGGTTCTCTAGGGAAAATAAAAATGTATGTCTATATATACACACATGTATATTATACATATTACAAATGTTTATAAATGTTATAAATGACATACAGGATTTTAGTACACAGTTTACAAGTAACGATAAAATATGCAAATACTTTCCTGCAAATTCCACATGGTAGATGGATTCTCACGGAATGCTTTTGTTGATTTTTGTTAAAGGCTTATATCTGTATCCAACTGATGCTTGTAATGCAACCACGATTTCACAAATGGTATTGCATCTCAATCTGCCCTTTTCCCGATACATTTATTGTCATTAAATCTGATATGTGAGGGACCTCCCTAGCAGTCCAGTGGTTAAGACTGCACGCTCCCAATGCAGGGGGCTCGGGTTTGATCACTGGTCCGGGAACTAAGATCCCACGTGCCACGTGGCACAGCCAGGAAAAAAAAATCTGATGTGTGATCAGCTTGACGATTTTCCCCATAGTCGTCAGATGATGAACTGGCACCTGACGCTGTAGCCTCGGCTTCCCCAGCGTGGTGCAGTCACAGGGGTGGCAGGAGCGGGCACCTGTGTCTGAAACAGACGTGTCCAGGGGAGCCATTTCCAGGCCTGCTGGTCAGGAGCCCTTCCTGAGGATGTTGTCAGAGTGAACTCTGACTCCACAGCATAACAAACACTATAGATGTGGGAGGGGGAGGGGGAGGCTTAAAACCACAGAAATGTATTTCTCCCAGCTCTGGAGCTTCAAAATCCCAGTGTTGGCAGGGCTGGGCTCCCCCTTCCCAGAGTCTGGCAGTGGCTGGTGTTCCTTGGCTTGTAGCTGCACCACTGCTGCCCCTGCCTCCGTCACATGGCTGCCTTCTCCTGTGACTTCATGTTGTCTTCCCCCTGTCTGTGTCCAAATTCCCCCCCCCTTTTTTTTTTTTGCGGTATGCGGGCCTCTCACTGTTGTGGCCTCTGCCGTTGTGGAGCACAGGCTCCAGACACGCAGGCTCAGCGGCCATGGCTCACGGGCCCAGCCGCTCTGCAGCACGTGGGATCTTCCCGGACCGGGGCACGAACCCGCGTCTCCTGCATCGGCAGGCGGACTCTCAACTGCTGCGCCACCAGGGAAGCCCCAAATTCCCCCTTTTGATAAGGACACCAGCCGTATTAGATGGGGCCCACCAAATGACCTTATCCAAACTTGATTAACTCTCTAAAGACCCTATTTCCAAATGAGGTCACCTTCTGATGTGCTGGGGGTTTGGACTTCAATATATCATATCTGATATGTGATCAGCTCAACTATGTCTCACCCTTGTACAAATTAAACCCATTAAACTAAAATCTTTTCATGTCAGCACTAAGCGCAGTAGTGTTAGTAAATTAAGTTTAAATTTAATCTGCATTATTATTTCCTCCATCACTTTCTTTAGTCTAGCAAAAAAGACAGTCAGCAAAACACCAAATCAAGCTCTGATTTGCATTGCCAATTTCCACGGTGTAAATACTCCCACAGTGGCCAACTGCAATCTACCAATGTGACATCACTGAATGTGGGTTACGAAGACACACCCAGTAGCACAGCACTGAATGTAGCAGTGGAAATGGAAAGAAGTGTTCATGTTTGACAGACACGTAGCAAGTAGAATCTTGGTGACTTGTTAACATGCCAACGGTGAATGCAGAATTGGGGAACTACTGGACCCATCACTATGACAGGGAGACCTGAAGAGGAGCACGCAGTGAGAGCACACGTCCCATTTTGCATGTGCTCCATGCAAGATTCTTTTGATAACCAAGCGGAGAAGCTGAATAGGAAGCTAGATACTTGGGTTGGGTTTGGAGCTCAGAGAAGTCAGGATCCGAATTGCAAATTTGGAAGACATTCATTGAAATGTCGGTGGTGTGTTAAATCATGCAGGGAAAAGCTGTGGCTTGAGAGGAAAGGGCCAAGACCTTTAAAATATGTCATTTGGAGGTTATCAAGAAGCAGATAAGCAAGCCAAGGAGACTGGGGAAAAACAGGATGCAGAGTACCGCTGTCACCAAAAGTGTTCTAAGGAGGAAGAATGAACTTTGCTAAGAGATCAGGTAAAATGAAGTAGGAGAGTGTCCTTTGTATTTAGTGATTGGGGGTGTTATTGGAGACTATAGCCAAGGCAGTTTCAGTGGTATGTGGAAAGCAAGTGAATGGGAGTTGGGAAGCTAGAAAAGTGTGGGCAACCTTTCAACAACTTCAGCTATGGAGAATAGAAGCAAGGCAGGGGGGCAGCTGGAAGGGTACGTGGAGGAGAGAGGAAGGCTTGGGGCTGATAAATGCTGATGATACAGATCTAAGTCGAAAGGGAGATACTGAGCTTAGATCGGATTCTGTGATACTGGGGGAAAAGGCGGGATGGGGGGAGGGTTCAGAATCCGTGATTTTAGGAGTAGCTTTGCAGGTTTGGCGGTGGAAAGTGGGGAAAGTTTCTCTTTTTCTTAAAGCAGGAGACAGTAATATACTAAGAATGGGGGTTATGAAATGCGCAGAGTGGCATTGCAGTTGGGAGTGGAAGTTTAGGTCACAATGACTTGGTGAATGGTCGATGGATGGATGGCGGATCTGGCCAGGTGAAGGGCCAGAGCAGGGTTTGTGGGTCAGCAGGAGAATAAAGACCAGGGCCGTGGAACAGGATCTGCTAAAAACAAAAGCCCGGGCAGCAGGACCTTGCATGGAAGAACGCAGTTTCAGTTCTTTCCTGAGGCAGAAAGTGGAGACACACACTTGAAACAACCCCTCCCAGACAGGAAGAAGTCTAGAGTTCTGGTCGCTCCGACCCAGCTCCTTTTCCTGCAGGGACCCTCCAGTACCTCCGCCGAGCGCCACCGACAGCGCGAGGACCGCGAGACAGGTCAGGAATAGGCTCCTGCGCGGCGGACAGCAGGAGGGAGAGAGATATGCCCGCGGCGTCCCGCTCAGGCCAGCTCCCACAGCCCGCCTCCCGGGGCCAGGCCGGGGCCGCCCCTTCCCGCCCCGACCCTGCCCAGGTTCCGCGCCCAGAACTCCGCTTCCTCCTCGGCCACCGAGTCAGTCTGTCCCTGCGACTCCTCCGCCGCGACTAGGGCCCTCTGGCATGACGTCACAGGCGCGCCCACCAATGAGCTGAAGAGGGACCGGTGGCAGCGTGAAAGTGACGGCAGAATCAGCCAATGGCCGCAAGGAAGGGGGAGGGCCAAGGCGGGAGTGTGAGAGTGATCGCCAGTACGCGTGGGGAGTTGAGGACTGTGCGGGAGGCGCGGGGCGCCGGGGGAGGGGCGGGGGGCGGAGAGCTGGGGAGCGGCGCGGGAGGCCCCTCCCCCTGCCCGGCTCCGGGCTGGTACCGAGAGCCGCCGGACTTTCAGCGCCCAGGAGGGATATGTGGCCGCCGCTCGGGCTCCTTGCAGGTAACGGGCGAGGCGGCCCCTGCAGGGCCGAGCGCTGCCGAGCGCCGCGGGGCGAGCGGAGTTGGGTGCGGAGAGGACGCGGGGTTCTTCCTTACTGCCGCCGCGCCCCGAGCCCCGCGGTCCGGCCCGGGCCGGGCGGCGGCGCTGCTGGAGGAGTTGGCTCCGGGACCCGGGCTGTGGCCGGGGCCGGGGTCACCGGGGTTGCGGGCCCCGTCGCCATGCGCCCGGGTGTAAGCAGCACGCGGGACAAAGGGCGCGGCGTGGAGAGTGCATGCTCCGCCTGCCCGCGCCCCTGCGCTCTCATCTCCGCCCCTGTTCACTCCAGCAGCGTGGCGCTCCGTCGACCCCGGGTGCACGGGCGCCTTTGGCGTGTCCCCGGAGCGGCCACCGGGCCGCGGGGCACCGCGCCACCCTGCGCCTGGCCGCCAGCTGGCCGCAGTGCGGGCGGTGGCTGGGCGCAGGCGGGCCGCTCGGCCTCCTGCTCTGGGTTAAAGGCGGCTCCCCTGCAGCGCCGCGAGTGCCAGCCACTCGGCGCTGGCTGCCGGGCAGAGCGGCGTGCTCTGGGTCGGGGCGCCCGGGACCACCGAGCTGCCACTTCTCTGCCCGGGCTTGGAGTTTGGGGAAGCAGAGCAGGTGGCGCAACCGCCGTCTCACCTCCAGCGAGCTCCGCGGGGCTTCTGGTCTTGTTGATGTTGTGACTGTATGCTGTGTGTGTGTTTTCTTCTTTTTTTAACCACACACAAAAGAAAGGAGGAGTTAGAGGAAAGATCTAGCTAGAGCACTGTGAATCGTCCCACACTGCTTTCTCTCAGAGAGAGATGGATGGGGAGAATTTCTTGAGAAACAATTAACAGTGAGGACTGACTGGATCCCCTCCCTGTCCCCTCTTCCCTCAGTCCCGACCGTGCCTGGCGCGCCCCAGATGGAGGTGGGGTAAAGTGACACCGGCCGACTTAGATGGGAAAATGGCTACAAGCTAGCAAGCTGGAAACTTTGTGGGACAGTGGAACTGTGAATGTCGAACCTCCGCAGTCATTCTTGGCTATTGGCAGGCATGGCCCTTATGTGTTACTGAATTAAGAAACTGGGAAGGCAAGCACAAGAGGAAGATACCTCGAGTAGTATCGTGTTCAGCGCTGCGTGGTGGAGAGCGGTAGAGATGATTGTCTCCCGTGCCTTGGGGGCCCCAAGAAAGGAGCAGTCAACTCAGGTCTCCACATTCTGGGTCAGAAACGACTGTGTTCTTTATTCTGATTTCCAGAGGCACTGTCTCATCTCAGCCTGGCAGAGGGCAACTGGTGTGTGGATGGATTGTTACTGATGAGGTAGAAAGGCTAGCCTGATGCGAGAAGGCCCTTCAGTGTAGGGGGAAGAATATTCTTTAGTAGGTGGTTGCTGCTGATTTTTCCATGGATCACTTAGGTTTGATCTGCCAGTCCAGGCTGCTGTGTCAGCTGTCACCAGGTCCCCAGGGTTCGCAGCTCAGTGACTGATGTTTGCTTTTGAGGGGTGGTGTGGGATCCCTGTTCGAGGTCTTTTTGACCTTTTCATTGATGATCGGTTAATTTGTTTTAACCCCCTGAAAATAGAGGCTTGATATAAGGAGTCTGAGAAATTGAGAATATAGAGACTTCTGCTTCGTTCCAAATCCAACTACTCATAGGCGCCAGTCAATTCTCAACACAGTGGGAGATCGGCACAGGAGTCAGATAGGAATCAACACTAGCATTGTCACTGGTAAAACTGGCTGGAGCTCTGCTTGGGCTGAGCCTGAGGCCACTGTGTTGCTCCATTATTCTCAGTCCGTAAGGCAAACTTACTATCCAGCCATGGCCCAGGAGCCCGGGCTCCCAGGCAGGACATCCCCTGGAGAAGAGGAATGGGGCCATGCCTCCCAGGGCCCATCAAGAGAGAAACAGAACTGTGTGCCTTCCTGGTTCATGGCCTGGATACAAAAAAGGTGGAGAGGACCCGTCTCCCTCCATGTACCACCTCATGCCGGCAGGGCTTCTTTTACCTGAGCACCAAGCCTGGCTGGGAACATTGCAGAAAAAAGGCCATCTACTGTTGGAGGAAGAGGATCAGGGTGTACAGCCGTGCACTTTATGCAGGACATACAGATGCCTGGCCAGGGAAGCAGTGCACCGGGTCTGCCCAAAAGAAGGGTGCCCTTTTCTCAATTGCATCAGGTCACCTGATGGGCTACTGCTGGCCTTGGTTGGTTAGCGCATCTTCAGGAATGGCAACACTGGTGATCTCAAGACAGGAGGTCAGGGGCTGGTCACTTGGTACTAATCTCTCCAAAATGATTACAGTCATGGGAGCTAATTGTTTCCATATATGGTCTTATTTAATCCTTAGCACAACCCGCTGGAGTCAGTAGTGATACCCTATTGTGCTGTTGAGGAATGGATCCTCAGAAGGACTAGGTAGCTCAGGGTCATGCCGGTAGCCAGTCCAAATCTGTGTACCTCCAGAGCCTGTGCTCTTAACCACTGGGCTGGACCGAGATTCCTAACACACTGTACCTGTATCACATTTGCTAATCCACAATATTTTCGGAACTGTCCTCTGATACCCATTAACAATCACGCCTGAAGTGGAAAGGGCATTTGTGAATGTTCCCTGGGGCAGCAGAGATGTGAGAATCTTGGCGACCAGGGGAGGGACTCAGCAATGAGGAGGGAAGAGCCAGCCGGGATGGGGACGGGACCGACGCTAGGCTTCCCGATGTCCCTGCCAGAGAAGAGGGGGAGCTCATTCTGAGATTGCCTCACCCATCCTGTTGACTCCCCCAGGAGTCCAGGCCTGGCCCCCTGGGCACCCCAGATGTTCGGGTCTGTAGTCTGCCTTCCGTCCGAGTACCAAAGCGATTGGTATGTGTTACGAACAATCTGAGATGAAAAGGGAGGCTCAGCAACTAATTTAGGAGCACAGATTATTTCCTGACCCAGTATTCTTCCTGGAGGGCCATTTGAACCTCACAGAACCGCTTGTGAAACACTTCAAATATTTGGGCCTGAAGCAGATAACATCAAGACCAGTTATGGGACCGCTTGTCAGCTCACAGCTCTATTTTGCATTTAAAATTGATAAAGAGTATTTGCTTTCCTTCACATTCACTTTGTAAATCAAAGAACACTTTTATTCCCTCCATGTTAATCAGGGTAGCTTCCTAACTATTCAGTCCTTTACACTTATTTATTTCATTTTTAGTAGCAGGGGTAATTTCTTTAGCTGAAATGTACACACAGTGGTTGGGGCCTGCGTGGTGACCTCTGTGGTGTTTGCAACTGTGATTTGGATTTGACCAGTGCTTTATCCTTTCAGTGAAAAAGAAAAAAAAAAAAAAAAAAGCAGATAGTGGCTGGAATATTCCCTCCCCCACCCCCACCCCCCACCCCCACCCCCACCCTCACCCCCTGCACTGGCTGAGAGCATGAGTTACATCAGGTGGAGAAGCTCTAGGGCCCAGTGCTGAGAGAGTTGCCGAGCCTTTCATTTCCGGATTGTAAACTTGAACCGCTTTCCAGCACCTGTGACCTTGGATGGCCTCTTGGGCTGACTTCTTATTGATTCCATAATCTGGGGTATTTCCTTGGAGACCGGGAAACAAATACAGTTGACCCTTGAACAACACGGTTTTGGACTGCGTGGGTGCACTTATATGCAGATTATTTTCCGTAGCAAAGACTACAGTACTAAAACAAAACAACTGCAGGAGGCGTGGGTTTGATCCCTGGTCTGGGAACTAAGATCCTGCATGCCCCATTTTTTAGCGAGGCCAAAAAATAAAAAAAGACTACATTACTACAAGATCTGTGGTTAATTGAGTCCCCGGATGGGGAGGCACCACAGATACGAACTTATAATAAGTTATACATAGATTTTCAACTGCAAGGAGGGTCAGTGCCCCTGACGCCTGAGTTGTTCAAGGGTCCGCTGTACATCTAAACTGCCTCTCCAATCAAGGGGCCTGGGGTTTTCTTCCATCTCAGCATGAAGGAGTGGGGCCCTGCTCCCTTACTGGGGAAGACGAGAGCCTCAGTACCAGTCCACCAAATCCTCCAGGGGATCCTCAAAAGAGAATAATTCTGTGCCTGTGTTTTCTCCCTCTTTGAAGAAAGTACTAGTAATAACAGGTAACCTTCCCTCGGCGTTCATTAAACCCAGGCAGTGTTTCTAAGCACTTTAGGTGGGTGTGTTGCTTAACGTTCATGACGACCATGTAAGGTGGACCCAGTTATCATCCCCATTTTAGAGGTGAGGAAACTGAGGCCCAGAGAGGTGAAGTAACTTGGCCAAAGTTACACAGGATTGGAACCTCTAAGCAGTTTGACCCAGACGTGATCCTGGTAGAACCAAAGGAAGTGCCTATTGAGGGTGTGGGGAATGGGGACAGATGCAGTGTGATTGGAGAGGAGGGGGAGTTTGATACTTGTTTGGGCAAATTCCAAGTCAGGAAGCTCTGAGGCAACTCTCACTGCTGGAAAGTTCTTTTGGTTTGCAAAGTACACAAGAAGTGGACTGCTAAGGATAGGTGGCACACACAGGGCCACAGAACTAAGAAATGGCAAGACTGAGAAATGAAATTTCTGGCTTTAACGTTTGCCCCTTTGAAAGAAAAGTTAAAAGACGTGTCTGTTTTTAACTTGACTCCTTCTCCAATATTGGAGGTCGTGTCCTCACCTGGAATAGCTCCCAGTGTTCTCCTTTAGGGTACAGTTCCTCCTTCTGGAATGATGCTGTCCCCAGCCTGTCAGTCTGCAGTGTGCCCTCCTTCCTCTGTCTGTCCCCTGTGTGGGAACCACGGTCATGTGCCCTGCGACCTCACCTCTATTAAACTCTCTCCCAGATTTTCATTTAACTGGCAGGAGTGTCTGTGTTCTGCAGATAGGCTGTAAGCTCTTTCAGAGTCAGGACCATGCTTCACGCACACACACGAACACACACAATGTGCTAAGACCCAACAATGAATATTTATTGATTTTTCTTGGTTGGAAGAAGCAAGATGGTAACTGTTTTTTTTTTCACCTTTGTAAACTGGTTCAAGGACTATAAAAATGATTTGCCTTATGGGGCTGATAAACATAGGATTCCCTTAAATCAATCTTTCTCAAGGATAATCCAGCATCAGAAGCCCAAGGACTTCTGACTTGGTAGGTTGTATTTGGGCCCAGGAGAATCTACATGTGTCCCACGTGATTTTTCTGTCCACTCGAGTTTTGAAACGATGATATAAAGCTGTTAATGATCACATCCTATAAACCCACAGCATAAATGAATAAGAGTGTCTAGCTCTTTTTCACTTGAGGTAAACATGTCTACTGTATAAACATTCCTAACAAGGCAATGATCAATATTTATGTCGTGTCGCTTTTCTTGCAGGTTTCTAGCCAGCATAATGCTGGAGCAAGAGGCCGGCGGCCCGCAGTTTTCAGGATGGCCGAGTGGGATGCTGATTTGGATCACATCATTCCGTCTTCCATTCTTCCTCCTCTCTGGGCTAAGTTACTTGTGGGATTTGTTTCCCTCGTGTGTTTCGCACGTAGCTACGATGGAGACTTTGTCTTTGACGACTCTGAAGCAATTGTTAACAATAAGGTCCGTATCTTAATGTCTCTTCGGTAAACTGACATTAACCACTTGCCTACGTCCCAGTGATGCTCTGCATCGGTGTTGAATTATTCTCTACTGAACTTCGGCTGAGCCTTTGCCTGGGCCCCCATCGTGCTCTGGATTTCCCATCTCTTTTAGAGAGCATCTCCTTGATTTAGGGCCCCTTTTATCACTGGCAGCAGGGTCTCCAAGCCCTGCCTAACCTCAAGCTTTGCCCTGGCTGTGTGCCCTACATGAGGCCCCAATCCACGCACGTATCAGAGAGACCATTACTTTAAGATGACAAGGCCAGGGTTTTGCGGGGCATTGCAGACTATTTCAGGTTTTGTGACAGATTTCCAGAACTCTAGGCCAGAACAGTCTACACACACACACACACACACACACACACACACACACACACACACACACACACACACACACACACACACACACATCATGCGTTTTCCCTGCCGAACGAAGCAGCAGGCAGCGAGCTGGCTTCTTTGTCCTTCGCTGAGAGCATCAGGACAGCCTGCTGACAGCTGCGGAGGACCCGGATTGTGCTGCCCGCAGAAGCTGCAGTTCCTGCTCATTTCATGTTTGGAGACTCAGGTTTGCTGAGTCGGCAAAATCCCAGCCAGTTTTGCTCACCAGTAGGCGCGGGGGAAATGATATTCTCCTTCACTTGCTGACTAGAGGTAGGGAAGAAGAAATAGGTTTGTGGGCAGGGAAGAAAAAAGATTTCAGCGAGCTAAAAGAAAATCAGAACAAGAAACTTGGAGGCAGGGAGAGCCCAGAGGAGAAAGTACGTGGAAACAGCACAGGTTAGAGCCTTTGTGACAGTCTCACCGCTCAGCACATACTCTGTGTGCGCCTTAACGGGAGAAGAGAACTTGAAGGAGTTTACTAATCTCTTTCTCTAGTAGGTGAAATTGTAGCATCTCTTTGTAACACTGTCCTTAAACGCTCCTAAAAGTTTGAAGTCATGGAGTTCCCAAATTCGGAAAGAGTCGTTTTCATGTTGAAAGTGTTGAGAAAAATTCTCTATGTAACAGACAGGCATTCTGTGGGCCGGGGAGGAGAGGGTGAGGGGTAAGGAGATGACTGTTTTGCAGATATTTTATTTGTAACGTACTGTACAAGATTTTCTGATTTTTCTGGATTTCGACAGCAGACCCCAGCCTTGTTGATGTTTATTTTGAATCCAAGTTCTTCACTTGTAATTTCCCTCAAGTTCACCCAGCAGTTTACTGCAGATGTTTCTGTTTCAGTTCTTTTTGAAACAGTGCTTAAAACAAAAAGAAGTGTGTAGCTTTAAGCAACTATGTCACATGGGTGACTTAATAGCTATTAGAATTGCTTTTCTAACAGGCATATGAGGCTATGCCTTTATTTTTAAAATTCCATTTGTTGAGAGTTTCTTGACTCTTCCACTCTAATAAAGTAGAGGATATATAAAGTGTTAACTCAGGACCCATGTCGAAGAACTTTGGTGAGCGAGGCAGGGGAGACAGGAGCTATGTCGTACATCAGATGCCCAGGTATGAGGTTGTAATTCTCTTTCCTTCCTGTGAGGAAAGGCAGATGAAGCCATTTTGTGGCCCTACCGCACATTGTCTTGGCAGTGTTTTCTAGAGCATCACATGGTGCCCCTTTGTTAACTTGCTAGCCCCCTTTTTTGCCTTTCCTGTTTAATGAAAGGCCCTCCTCTGTTCATTGGCACCATGCCTACAGTAATGTGAAACAGGCTGTTACTGGATTTTATTGGTGTTGAAGACTGTTTTCCAGATGCTTCCTTGTAGTGTTGAGTTGCCTTTTTTCATTGAGATGATGATTTTCTTTGAGACCGTGGAGTTAGCAAGAATTTCAGACACGACACATCTTTTCCATAAATCATTAGGAGGAAAAATTAACCTTTCTTCCTGTGGCGCACCGTGCTGTGTGTAGGCTACACCTAATCAAATATTTAGAGCTTTGCTGGTTTCATTTTCTGCTCAAATGGAGGGAAAGATCTTCTGCTCAATTCCTTCACAACTGAGCAGGTACTTCTAGGACAATGCAAAAGTTCATGGACTTCCAGCATGGTAATGGAGTAACCTAAGTTAGTGGGTGGATCCCACAACCTTCATGAAATATCAAATCAACTCTGAGAGGGAGGTCCAGACACTCAAGGCCTCTGAAGCTGATACCCAATGGAAGTGAAATTCACCCTCAAAGTGGGTGTCAGGTGACCAGCTCACCTCTGCTGCCTGTCCCCAAGCTTTTCCCTTTGAGTCATTAAGCTCCTAAGTAACAAATACTCACTGAATGCCAGTGTGTGTTGGACACTGGTTGCTCTCTTGGGCTGCCCATGATGTGACACACTTCTTCCATTTGGGGCCTTCTCCATCTTCAAATACTTGTGAGCTGCAAAGACTGTCCAGTTTGGATGCAGACCCAGGCAGAGGTGCTCCCATCAGATACGCCCACCTGATGGAGCCAGGGGCTAGTCACACAGAGAAGAGGGGTCTGCGGGCAGCCAGGCAGCCTCAGCAAGATGTGCGGCGGTCTGATTTGTTGGTGCCCTTCGGGCTGCACAGCCCCAAACTAGGTTTTCCAGCCCACCTGGGAGTCGTTGGGCCTTGTGATCTTTTTTAAGGCGTTCCTTTTTTCACTTAAGTTAATCAGAGTTGTTTTGGTTACTGCAGTGAAGAATCTTGACTGCTACACCATGCAGTGCTTATTACATCATAATTTCTAGATCCTAAAATGTTCCTGTTTAATTGTGCTGTGAAGAAAAAATTAACATTCAGTTTTGATACCTACTGCAAGTGCCTTTCTTCTTGTTAAACACAGTTTAAGTAATCTAGTTTCATATTTAAATGTAAAAAGAACAAAAGATTCATTTTAAAGTATCTGTAGTTCAGTACCAAGTTAAACTACCCTATATGGTAGGTATCATTTTAACATATTTAGTAATTTTTATCCTTAAAAATTAGATGGAAATTGTTTTTTCTGTAATTTTACTATCTGCTTAGCTCATGATCAAAAATGGGAAACTTTAAAATCTATATGCTTACTCTTATGTTTGAACTGGGATATTTTTGGTAAATTACCTTATGTATTGGATATGAGAGAGAGTAATAGTGATCTCACTTAGCTGTATGGTCCATTCATGCATTCCGCATGGATTGAGCACCTTCTGTGTACTCCCACCAAACGCAGGAAAGCCCAGGCCTCGAGGAGCCCCAGTCCAGTGGGGCAGACAGATAGGGGTCACATGATTATAAACTGCCCTGCAGCAGGTGCTGTGAGGACAGGCGCGAGATGCCCCAAAGGGAAGGGAATCGCATCAGCTCAAGAAGGTCGCAGCCCAGTGGCCGAGATACGAAGAGCGGAAGCAGCTGAGCTGTGGGGAGCTGAGGGGTGGCGGTCTGGGCAGAGACCTGTGCGCGCACAGCCTTAAGGTGGGTGGCAGCAGGAGTCGTGTGGGGACCAGATGAAGGCCAGGAGCAGAGCACAGAGTCTGCGAGATGAGCCTGCAGAATTCAGCAGGAGCCAGGGCACCACACACTGGCGTCTGTGTCAGGAAGTCGGCTTTGTCCTGGAAGGGGAGGGTGGGTGGGGTGACACGATTTGTATCTTGGAGGGATTACTGGAGAATAGGCAGAGGGCGCAGCGCACCCGCGAGGAGGCCCATCTGGGTCCTGGGTGAGGATGACGGTGGCTTGACCCAGGACTGGTGGGAGAGATGGAGAAGAGAGGACTTCCGCCCAGGGTGAGGGAGGAGCCCTGATCCCTCTGGTGTGTTCCCGCAGGACCTCCGAGCAGAAACGCCCCTCGGGGACCTGTGGCATCATGACTTCTGGGGCAATCAGCTGAGCAGCAACACAAGTCACAAGTCCTACCGACCCCTCACGGTGCTGGTTTTCAGGTGAGGTGGGACAGGACGGCTGTATGGGAGGGGCACCCAAGGCTTGTGCCTGACGTTGTACCAGGTGGTATGTGACAAGGTTCCTGGGTCAGTGGTCCGGAGGGACATATAAGCCACTCACTACGTGGGTCTCCAAGAAATACATGCTAATTCCAGCCATTAGGAGTTAGGTTGGAAGCATCGCTTTAGGGTGATGCTGCTTTGGCGATTCAGACGCTGACAGTGGAACCACACTGAGAAGATTAGCCTGGGTCTGGGCAAGGATAACTTGGTGAAGTGGTCCGTGTTTTTGCACAGTTCTTGGAGGTGGGACCCTTTGTGAGTTAATACTGAGGAAACAATATGTCAAGGCAACATGTAGCATCTAATGAAATTGCGATTTTTTTCATTATAAAAAGCTAAGATATAAATCCTCCTCCTGTGACCACATCAATATGCAAAACCAAAATGAAGCTTAAGACAGTCTCCCCACCCCCCATTAATCAGGGAGCTATTTGCATGAAACAGATTTGTTCGTCTCACAAAAGTTCCCGTGCGTAGCTGTTTCTTGGATGCGTTAGATACCTGTGTGTAGATCTCTCAAAGAAGCATGGAAATGATGAATTGGAACCACTGGTGATTGAAAAGCAACAGAAATAAGAATCCCTGACTATAAGGAAGTAGCTCCATTGTCTGGAAGGCTAGTGGACAAACTGTCAAGGAGTATTTGCTGGGGGTGGGGACCGGGTGGGGTGGGGGAATCAGCAAGTCACACGACTATCTTAAATCCAGGTCCCTATGGGGTAGCCTGAGTAATGTGTGGTCTGTTATATCTTCCTGGGAGACAGTCTTGCCTTTATCGTGCCTAAAAAACTGTCTAGCTTTCCTTTGGCGTTTCCTCTCCAAGTATTTTCTGTCCCACTCCTCTGAGATGCCCTTATCTTACATTTTCTGCTCTGCAGTTAATTATGTTCTTACCTCTTCTTCAGCCTTCTTAACTTGACAGGCATTATTTATCTTGACGCTACTTTTATCAAACTTGCACACTTTCTCTTCTCCCTTTGGTATTTTCATGCACCAGGGTTTTGCTCCAGCTGGTTCTCATTTTGTTTCGCGTGCTTCTGGACCTCTGGTGTGAGCACCCTTCTTTCACTGCAGGATGAACTGCTATTTGTCGGGAGGCTTCCACCCCTTGAGTTTCCACGTGGTCAACATCCTCCTGCACAGTGGCATCTCCATCCTCTTGGTGGACGTCTTCTCCGTGCTGTTTGGGGGCCTGCAGTACACGAGTAAGGGCCGGAGGCTAAACCTGGCCCCCAGGTCGTCCCTGCTGGCTGCCCTGCTGTTTGCTGTGCACCCGGTGCACACCGAGTGTGTAAGTATCGTCCGCCTACCGCCTCTGCACTGGTGTAAGGAGGACAGGCAGTCCGTGTATCAGCTCATTCCCTAAAACAGGCTTCCCTCGGATACTTGTATGGCTGTAGAAAGCCCAAGCTTTCAGACATTTGGAACGATGATTTGTAGGGCTAACAGGTCCCTCTTAGGGCAAACACAGGGTCCCCTATGGGCGAAGACTGTATAATGACCGTGTGGTATGATCTCTGTTGATACTTTCTGTTTCCTTATATGACCAAACTGTGAAGGTATGAATGTTGAGTCTTGCCCAGCTTTGGGGTCTAAAAACCAGAGTCTGAGATTACTTTTCTTCCAGGTTGGGTCTGATGCAATTTTCCGATGTTAGCTGAGAGCTTTATAACTTCCTAAATACTTTCTTATACTTAATCTGATTGTCACCAAAACTCCGTGGGATCAGCTGGGGCGGCATAACAATTTCCACTTTACAGAAGAGGAGGCAGCCTGGGAGGACAAATTAAGGACTTACCCAGGTCAGTCACGTAGCTGGTGGATGCAGGGATAGAACTTAAGATCTGGTCATCCGAGCCCGAGCCCAGGAGAGGCCAGCGTGCTTTGAGTTGACCTGGAAAGCGGGTCCCCGCATCCTGCTGGGACTTGCTCCTGAATTCTCCCCACCTGGCTTCTCAGCCCATGTAGTCAGGCAGCTCCTGCTTTTAATCCGTTGAGCTGCTGCTGAATGTGTTCAGTGCAAACTCTGTTGGGATTTAACCAAACACTTGTGAGGTTTTCAGGAAGCACCCTACCCCACTGCCATGGAACCCTTTGAAAATGTAAGTCAGCATGTTTGATTTTAGTTATTCGCTCTGTAAGTGTGAAGCACCTAGTATAAAATACCACATGGACCTTCTTGCTTCTCCATAATAGATTTCTGCATTCGGTATGTATTTAAACACCTGCGTTTTGACCAGTTGCATTGAGCATCTTGAAGTCAGTTTCAAAATATTGGGAGGAATTCCTGCCTTTAGCATCTGATTTTGTTAATATTATTAAACTATCTGTTCTTTGGTATTAAAAGGATTGCAGGATTGTTCTCACAACCTCCTTCTAATATCTTACTACTTGAAAGCTTTTTTAAAAGTCTCATAATTTTTTTACTTCGGCAGATTCAGAGGACTTAAGGGATTGGGAACTATGGTATGATAAATACCGATAGATAGATAGATAGATAGATTTGTGATCAAATTAGAATTTGTTTCCATGCAAGTTCTCTTTATGGTCTAAATAATAGTGTTGTGCACATTTATCAGAAATAAGGGAATTTCTGGCAAAAATACTGATTTACTGTTTTGGTCCTTGTCTAATTTTGTGTAATCTTAAAAAGCAAAATGAAATACTTGAATTGTTATCCAAAGAAATGTTTCTAAAATTCTGCTTTTAAATATGAGAAGTTAGTTTATAGAAAAATTTGAAATGCCGACAAGTATAACTGGATGTGTACAAACACACACACACACACACACACACACACACACACACACACACACACACGCACCCCCTAGCTAAATGCAATGTGGGAACATGTTAACCCAAGGGAGGTCCAGCTATAGGAGAGAAGAGAATATTTGAAAAATGTCTTCATCTCTCCTCTCCCTCCTTTCCATGAAAGCCATTCAAACTCAAATTATAAGAAAAAGTTATGGGTCATGGAAAAATAGCATTTCTAAAACAGATCATTTGTATGTTCACCTTTCCTCATTTTGGCAAATAGTCGGTATTCTGTTTTCATCCTCTCCATACCCCGCTGTTATTTCCCACTCTACATTTAACCCACTTAAACAGTGAGCAAAAACAAGGCCCACCCAAGGAAACCCTGGAAGGAGAGTTCCTCAGAGCTCTCTGGACCAGTACTGAGGAAGCACCCTGTGCTCTGGGCTGTGGGTTGAATCACCAAGGGACGGAGAAGAGCTAAGAGAGGGGGTTTCCTTACCTCTTGTCTGTTTAGAGACCAGGATGGAGGCCCCAGGGAGTTCCCTGAGGACACCAGTGTTATTGTAGGTTTTCCTTTTCCACCAAACATTGGTGAAAATTTCAAATTGCTTGAATTCGGGTGTCAAAGAGGGAAGCTTGGGTCTTCTTAATAACCCTGCCCATCCAATAAACCCAGAGTTTAACCTGAAGGAATTGGATGGTGAAACATTCCCCCTTTCCCCTTCCCCTCATTCCTTCCATGGCCCCAGTGCAAATTGTTCCCTGTGGGGAAACGCCACCACCTCCTGCTGTATGGATTCGGGGAGTTGCAGTGACTTCTCTAGAACACACTGATGTGAGTGCTTCAGGTTATTTGTAAGAAAAAAAAAATAGCCTTTGTAAATAAATTTGCCTGAAAAGACATATGCAAATATCCGAAAAGAAAAATAAAATCTCTCCGTACCCATGCCCATTCCCCAAACAGTTAAACTCAGTGCCTCCTTGGGTAGCCTTTAAAATTTCTTTTCTATGAAATCTCTCTTTAATTACTATGCCAAAAATTCATTGAAGGACTAAATACTCTTTATTCTGAAACACTTGCCATACTTTTTAAAACTTGTTTTTCTTCATGTCAGACGATGTGACGTACATCGCTTAAGACTTGGGAGTATCTTCAGTGAACCAAAGGCAGACTGTTTGCTTTAAAATGAGTTTATGATGTTCAAAGTTCATTTTAGTGGGAGTCTTTTTTTTTTTTTTGAGGTTTAGTTGATTTACAATATTATATAAGTTAGTGAGAGTCTTTAATGTACCTCAGCCACTCAGATAACAAGTGGTTTAGGCTGGCCTTTTGGGCCCCTATTCCTGGTGTTTATCCAAACCACTTCCCTCCCCCTCACTCAGTTCAAGAAACCTTGTTCCCTGACCCTCCATATCCCCCAGCCCCTGCTTCCTCGCTCCCCTTGCTCTAAGGACCTTTTTGGATACACTTCTCTGGGTTGGCTTTGCTCACTTTATCCTCTGAAAGGCTTTGGGATTCCCCGCCATCCTCAGGCCCTGTAGAGAGCCACAGCTCCCACCCATCTCTGGTCCTGATGGGAGGCCCAGAGCACCAGGCGCCCCCTCCATCACTCACCCCGGAGCTGCAGAGCGCGTACCTGCTTTACCCTGAGCTGCTGTGTCCTCTGTCTGCTGCTTTCTGCCCCCCACCCCCGCACCTCCCAGTGTTTACAGAAGCATCTTTGGGATTCACGCAGCAATGGACAGTGACCCAGCACCCACTGTGTGCCCGGCTCTGTGTTGGGTCTCGCTGCATCCCCGATTTCACTGTGTCTCTGAGTGAGTGAGTTACAGGCCAGAGGATTCCAGAAGTCTTATTACATATTCACTGCCTTCATGAAGTAATTGTACCATTTAACCCTCTGGCATGCTGGCATACTTGGCTCAGATCTGTTGAACCTTTGTTTGTCCTTAGCTTCCTTCCCGGGAGGTTGTTTCATGTGCGTGGCATTCACAGGTTGGACTCAGCTGTCAATCTTCTTAGTGATTGCGTGACACCCTGGGCTGCCACGTGCCCCTCCGTCAGCAGTTCACCATCGGAATGGATGATTGCCTCAGACCGTCATATCTAACCAGCGTAGCAGGAAACTGCTCCTAAAAGGCATTCCTTTTAGCTATTGCTTGTAGACGCACCTGGGAATCATATGTAAATATAGTAATTTTCATATTCATTGTATACTCTCCCATCTCCATTTGTAGGATAGTCTTTACTCTGTGTCTGACTTATCATATATCTCACTTTAAGAAAAGATGAACTTCCCAGCCATTAAAGCAATACCTAGAGAATCACAGTGAAAGGTTTGACGTATGTCCCATCCAGGTGCTAGTTAGTCAAGAATGCCATGTAAACTAGACCAATACTCATGAGTGGAATTCTGGGTCTTTCGTTGCCATTAAAATCTGGAAAGTAATTATTGGAATAATCAGCTTCAAAGAAATGAAGCACAGATTTTATATTGCTTCATTGTCACTAAGGTGGAGAAGGGAAGGGCAGTCGTCAGATGTAGAAGATGGGGGGTGGGGAAGAAATGGTAGAAATTGCGTTCTTTTTTTCATCTTACTCATCTACCACTTTTGAAGTGTTCTGCTTTCCAGGTTAACCCACTTCATTGGTTTTGGTCTGAAGGGAGGAAAAGATGGCAGAGGCAGCTTTGAACGTTATCCCTGTGTCTTATTCTCTTTGCCTGACGACTTGTAATATGGACTTCCCACCTTTCCTTCATGTTTCCAATCAAGGTTTCTTTTTTAAATATCATGCCCTTTGAGCTGATACCATTTTCCAGTTGAAAATTCGCCGTGGGGACCTGATCAGAGCAGAGGCCTCTGGAGCTGTGGGCGCAGCGTGCTGAGTGACGGGCTTTCACTGCCCGTGGGCATCGCTGGCTGCGTGTGGCCCACAAAAGAACCCTCCCTGGGTTCGAGCCAACCCAGCCTTCCTGTGGAAGCGGCTGACCCAAGTCCTAGACGAAAAATGAAAAGAAAATCAGTTGTCAGATCAGACCACAGGGAAGCGTCACAGTTGCAGGGATTGTTTTAATAGATGGCCAAGTCTGATAAGGTTTTCGTTTTCTATTTCTAAGGAATTTTTTTTGTATTTCCAAAGTTTTGTTTAAATGTTTTTTACATACATCTTTTCTTCTGCCCCTTTTAAGGTTGCTGCTGTTGTCGGCTGTGCAGACCTCCTGGCTGCCCTGTTTTTTCTGTTATCTTTCCTTGGCTACTGTAAAGCACTTAGAGAAAGTAAGCATGACATTTTGCCTTCTTAATTTTGCATCTTCTTCGTGTTTCTGTCCTGCTGAGCAGTGTTCTAACAGATGGGAAAATGTCGGTTTATATAAGTTTATTGCTTTGAAGGAATGTGGGTCAAAGATGTCAGCTCTTTTTAGTGATGTCTGTAACTCCATTGCTTTTTTAATAATACAAAGGCTTGTGCTTCGATGTTCACAGTATTCAGGGAGCACCTTGTTGGGTACTGTAACCCAGGGCTTCTGCTCTTGGTGCTGAAGCGGTTGTGATTGATTTTTGTGGTTTTTATTTCCAGCAAAATTGAAGGGGGAGGGGAAAAAACTTATGTTTTTTTTTTTAAACCTGTTGGCGAAAAACCTTGAAAACTGGTAAAATGTGTAGCCATGAATATGCACCTGGATTGTGAGGTTCTTATTTTATCATTGTTGCATCATTGACACTTACAGAGAAAGTCGTTGTTGGAAACAACAGAGTTGAAATGACCAGCTGTATGTGTGTGGAGGGGAGAGGGGGAATTGCCTGGTTATTAGTAGCAGTGCAGCCGTGCACTGATAGAATTCTAGGAGAATCCCTGTATAGCTCTACTCATCTGGGTTCTGATTCCCTCCAAGTCAGATCATACCTTCCAGATTGCTTTGTAATGGAAATTGGATACAGTACATTCAGCTTACGTAGCATTTATACATGCTGGCCCCAGCAACGGTGTTATGCATTCAACTTCTGTTATAAAGTCAGTTCCTGACTGTAGAACTCTCTTTATATATCACAGTCAATTTATATTTGGGGGGAAGAGGGGAAGAAAAGGGAAAGTGAGAGGGGTGATCCCTATGGAATGCTCAAGCAGGGCTGTTTCAGCTGACACTGATGTACCTGGGTTTCCTTGAGTCTCTTCCACAGTATTTCTCAAAGCTTAGGTTCAGTCCCCTGCCAGGCCTTAATGTTATTGTTCACGTACTAATGCTTGTACTTGGATTCCTCCGGTAAATTGATGTCTTATTCATAAGGAAGGGCAGACCACTCCTTCAGGATTTTGTGTCTGCTGGGGCTGGTGAAGTGGGGTCACTCAGGGTTGGTAAACAGGGGCCCATGAGCCAAATCCAGCCCCCAAGCTGACAATGACTTTTTCCGGTTTTAAATAATTGGGGGTAAAAATCCCACAAGAATAGTGTTTGGTGACATATTAAAAGGTACATGAAATTCACATTTCAGTGTCTATATATGAAGTTTTACTGGAACATAGGCACATCCATTTGTTTTTGCAGAGTTAGGAGTTTCAGCAGAGGCCTCCTGGCCTGTAGAGCCTAAAGTACTTACTGCCCTGTCCTTTGCAAAGTTTGCCAACCCCTGGGACATGACAGACAGGTAACTGTCACCATCCTAGTAGTTCCAAAAGGTTTTTTAGTATAGAGTAATAGGGAGTTCCCAGCAGGAAGTATTTTTACTTAAGCAGATGTTTGCTGTTAATATAATAGTTGCCATTTATTGACTATCTACTGGCACATGTGTGTGTGTGTGTGTGTGTGTGTGTGTGTGTGTATTTTTCTCATTTAATTATGTTACAGTCTTTAAGATAGGTTGACTGACTTTCCCTGTTTTTCAGATGTAAGACTCAGAGTTTATGTAACTTACCCAGTATCACACAGCTATTTATGGCAGAACTGGATTCACCTTTGAGTCTTAACTCACTTCAAAGCCAGCGTCAACTACATTGTGTTCTTCTGCTTCCCTGTACTCAAGGGACCAGCGAGGCAAGCCTGTCAAAACAATCATTAAAAATAAACAGGAGGTCCATTCAATTCTGTTAACGAATTGTTAAAATGTTAGGTGTAATAGTGCATCGAACATATGTGTTAAAAACAATCCCTTTCTTGTAGAGACACATGCTGAAATATTTATGGATGAAGTGGTATATAAAGTCTGGGATTTGTCTCAAAATAATCTGAGAGGAAGCAGGAAGCATGTTGGCATTTAGTTGAAGCCAGACTGGTCAGGAGTCAATGTTGAAGCCGAGTGATGGAGACATGAGTTCCTATATCAGCATCTCTACTTATATATGTTTTTTGTTCTTTACAAAAGGTGTTTTTTAAAAAGAGCAATAGATAACTTTTAACCCTTTATGTTTTTTCTACAAAAAGACTTAGGCAGGACTGCAAACTCTTCTAGGACAGGCTATACTGTTTTGATGTTCTAGGTATTCATAGTTATATACCTAGAACATCTGTATGAAACTATCCATAGTGTCCAAGGGTAGATTGAGAAGGGCGCCTCCTCCATCCTGTCCTGGACAGCTGAACACAGGGCTCAGGTTGTATATCTCAAAGTACCGGTTCCCTCAAACCTGCGACTCTACTAAGACACAGTGCAAGGGTGACTCCAATGGGCCCACACCTCCATGCTCACTCAGGACTGGGTCATACCCACCCACTCCCCATCCTCTCTTATTATTATTATTTTATCATACCACCACTTTTTCCTGTGACTCATCATTTTTCTGATATGGCAGAGTTTGGGGACAGCTAAATAGAACAGCTTCAAGAACAGAAAACAGTGGGGGTAACTTTCCTTCCCGAGACTGAAAGTTAACTTAGCAATAAGGCATGTCCAGCTCTTCTGGGCTTGGGATCTCCCCACCTGTGATGACTGTAAAACTCCCAAGAGCCACACAGCCCCCAGGGATCTGGGGGTGGGAGATGGGGAATTACACCAGCCCCAGCCGTTTCCATAGGTAATGAGAGAGGGAGCAGCTTCATTTACTTCTCACCATCGTATTCATTGCAAACAGTGGTATTGTTTGCATTGTTACGGGTTTTTTTTTTGCATTTTATGTATTTGTATTGTTATATTGTGTTCTTAAGATGGCAGTTAAATCTGAATTTGCAGTTAGGTAGGATAACAACTTATCAGTAGTATTTTTCTTGAAGAAAATTAAAAATTAAGTCTGTTGGCTTTTCTCCTAGACATCTCAAAAGTTTGGTGCAGTATCATTTTATTATTTTATTTTATTTTATTTTATTTTATTTTATTTTATTTTTTGTGGTATGCGGGCCTCTCACTGTTGTGGCCTCTCCTGTTGCGGAGCACAGGCTCCGGACGCGCAGGCTCAGCGGCCATGGTTCATGGGCCCAGCCACTCTGTGGTACGTGGGATCTTCCCGGACCGGGGCACGAACCCGTGTCCCCTGCATCGGCAGGCGGACTCTTAACCACTGGGCCACCAGGGAAGCCCTCATTTTATTAATTTTAACATATCTTCCCTTAAAGTAACTACTCCCTTATTCTGAATGGATTTCAAAGAAATCAAAAGAGCTTTTTGAAGAATGTACTAAATGTTGATAGATTCAACGTTCAAACACACATCATTTAGGAGATGTAATAAAATTTCTCACTACTTCTAAAGGTTGCTCTTATTGAAATTATGGGAAAATTATCAGAAGACTAAAAATTCTTCTAGCAAGTGAACTGATGCATTTAGTAGCCTCCTTTAATGGAGTGTCCTCACAGGATGGCGAAGAACTACAGACATGTTATATTATTTCCCTGGATCCTTTTGCTAACCTTTTCTGTGTTCCAATACACAAATGTACATATTCTGAACTATGTGTCTCTTTTTCATTCATTTGTAAATTATAAAATTATTTCCAAGAGCCATCCACACAAAAGATAGATTTTTAAAATAAGGCCTTTGGAAACTGATACCAAAGGAAAAAGTGCTTAATAGATGATGTTTTTTCAGTTAATACTTTGATTCATGAGAAATTGGTGAAGTATATTTTAGTACTAATGGAACTCTAGTATATTACCTCTTAGTAGTGATATAACCTTTCTTTTTTGGTCTGGTAGCATTCTTTTAACATTTATAGCATGTTTACTTTTAAATTGGAAAGAGATTTTGTAAAGAGATTGTTATAGGCCTTTAATGTTAAGTACGTAAATGTTTTCGAGAAAGCTCACCTGGAAATACTTAATGTTTGCACACCTGTGGCCATGGTAGTCATGGCTTCTGTGGAAAGCCTTTAAGAATATGAACAGATTTTCATTTGGTTGAGTTACTTGGAACAGTAAGAAGATGAATAGATCGATTAGGAAGCCTTTGAAGAAGCCTCTCCGTTGACCTCTTGTTTATAGGCTGTCCCTCCTTCCCATGCACTTGAACCCCCTTTAGGAAAAGGAAAGAGTCAATTAAAGTGGGACCAAGAGACCCACCTCCAGACTGGTACCGCCCTTTGCTGTCACCTGCAGCTTGTTTAGTCTTTGGAAAATGCAAAGCTACAGGAGGTTACCTGTCTGCACACAGCCAGACCTCAGTGTCGTGCCCCGGAAAGTTATTATTGGTGGTGGACTTTTGTGTCTTCTCTGTCCCCTGACTGTGTCCACCTGCCCACGCAGGCTTTGAGTTGCAGAGCATAATCGTTCTTTCTTGGGAGTTTAAAGTTGATGGAGGAGAACAGCCATCCCTCAACTGCACTCTCTAGCATTTGAGTTGGTTTTCACTGTTATTTCCAGTGCCCACTCAGTTTCCGCATCACAGACTATCAAGGGAACGGTTGATTTCTATCTCCCAAGTTCGTTGCTGGTCTTGAGGCACAGAGTGACCTGATTCTTTTTTTTTTTTTTATTTTTAATTAGGGTATAGTCGATTTACAGTGTTGTGTTAGTTTCAGGCATACAGCAAAGTGAATCAGTTATGCATATACATCTGTCCACTCTTCTTTTGATTCTTTTCCCACATAGGCCATTACAGAGTACTGAGTAGAGTTTCCTGTGCTATACAGTAGGTCCTTATTAGTTATCTATTTTATATATAGTAGTGTTTATATGTTGATCCCAGTTCTTCCAATTTATCCCTCCCCCCTTACCCCCTGGTAATCATAAGTTTATTTTCTACATCCGTAACTTTATTTCTGTTTTGTAGATAAGTTCATCTGCACCCTTTTTTTAGACTCCACATATAAGTGATATCATATGGTATTTGTCTTTCTCTGTCTGACTTACTTCACTCAGTATGACAATCTCCAGGTCCATCCATGTTGCTGCAAATGGCATTAGTTCCTTCTTTTTCATGGCTGAGTAATATTCCATTGCATGCATGTACCACATCTTCTTTATCCATTCCTCTATTAATGGACATTTAAGTTGCTTCCATGTCCTGCCTATTGTAAATAGTGCTGCAGTGAACATTGGGGTGCATGTATCTTTTCGAATTTTGGTTTTCTCTGGATATATGCCCAGGAGTGGGATTGCTGGGTCATATGCCTGATTCTTGAGAGAGAGAGACTTACCTTCAGTTACTAGCCAGTTTTGGGGAAACCCTGTGTCCCACACCTCAAGCACTTCTCTGACCCCTCCCGACAAGGTCCTGTGCCCTGAGCCCCACCTGCTGTAACCTCAGGACAGCAGAGCAGGGCAGGACACTGGGACCTGATGCCCAGCCCTGTCCACCTTGTTCTGCTCAGCCGGGCAGCACCGAACAGCCCCTCCACTCTGCCAGCCTCCTCCCTCTGCTCCCTAACTCCGAAATCCCCCTTTGTCTCAATACCCTGGAACCACTGCTAAAGTCCGGTAGCACCTTTCCTGGTCTCTGTGGATAGTCACTGTGTTTTCAGGAACTCTTCTGTGTTTGGGATTTTCCGTTCCCTTTCAACAGGCTTAGAACAGAGACTACTTGTTTTATAGAGAACAACTCTCTGGAATAATTCTTAAACATCATGTTAATGTTCAACTTCATAAATATGGGGGCTGAGAGTCCTTTTTTAAGCTGAGCAAGGGCTTCAAAACTAATAATACCTTTACAGAGAAGAAGCAGTAATATCCCTACCCATTCATGATAAGACATTGTTTCTGATTCTGTTCTAGAATCACATAGAGCCTTATCAGTTTGGGTCATTCATTCGTTTACCAATGATTAATCAAACTTTCAGGGCATCCTGTACCAGGCCCTGTGTCAGAGACATAGTTTTTGCCCTAGAAGGGCTTAGAGCTCAGTGTATTTTGATTGAAAGGAAGTGTCCATTATTCAGAGTGCTAAAGGAGAAGAGTGCGCTGGTTCTCCTTTCTTCCCTGTTCTCTTTTCCTCCCTGTGACCACCTCAGAGCAAGCACTCGATAAGTATCCCCTTCTTTTCTTAGTGCATTTATGCAGAATTAATGACTGGAACCTTGGGACTGCCGATTTCTTTTTTTGTTTGTTTGCTGTGGAATGTACATTTTATTATTTTTTCTTTTTTATGAATATAATTGACATATAATATTGTATTAGCTTTAGGTGTAAAACATAATGATTTGATATATGTACATATTGTGAAATGATCACCACAGTAAGTCTAGCTAACATCCATCACCACACATAGTTACAGAATTTTTTGTCTTCTGATGAGAACTTTTTTTTTTTTTTAAACATCTTTATTGGGGTGTAATTGCTTTACAGTGTTGTGTTAGTTTCTGCTTTATAACAAAGTGAATCAGTTATACATATACATATGTTCCCATATTGATGAGAACTTTTAAGATCTACTCTCTTAGCATCTTTCATATGTACAATACAGTGTTATTAACTATATAGTCACCATGCTGTACATTACATCCCCAGGACTCATTATTTATCGTGTTACTGGAAGTTTGTACCTTTTGACCGTTTTCACCCATTTCACACTGCTCCCCCATCTGTCCTCTGTATCTATGAGTTCAGTTTTGTGGGTGTTTTTTTTTTTCCGGTACGCGGGCCTCTCACTCCTGTGGCCTCTCCCGTTGCGGAGCACAGGCTCCGGACGCGCAGGCTCATTGGCCATGGCCCACGCTCTGCGGCATGTGGGATCTTCCCGGACCGGGGCACGAACCCACGTCCCCTGCATCGGCAGGTGGACTCTCAACCACTGCACCACCAGGGAAGCCCTTTTTTTTTTTTTTTTTAAGATTCCACATATATGTTAGATCATACAGTATTTGTCTTTCTCTGTTTAACTTATCTCACTTAGCATAATGCCCTCAAGGTCTACCCATGTTGTCGCAAATGGCAAGGTTTCCTTCTTTTTATGGCTGAGTAATATTCCATTGTGTGTGTGTGTGTGTGTGTACATATTTTCTTTATTTATTCATCTGTCTATAGACACATTGTTTTTGTGCCTTGCCTGTTGTAAATAATGCTGCAATGAACATGGGGGTCCAGATATCTTTTTTCTTTAATTAATTTATTTGTCTTTGGCTACGTTGGGTCTTCGTTGCTGCGCGCGGGCTTTCTCTAGTTGTGGCGAGCAGGGGCTACTCTTCGTTGCGGTGCACGGGCTTCTCATTGCGGTGGCTTCTCTTGTTGTGGAGCACGGGCTCTAGGTGCACGGGCTTCAGTAGTTGTGGCACGTGGGCTCAGTAGTTGGGGCTCGTGGGCTCTAGAGCACAGGCTCAGTAGTTGTGGCGCATGGGCTTAGTTGCTCCGCGGCATGTGGGATCTTCCCGGACCAGGGCTCAAACCCGTGTCCCCTGCATTGGCAGGCAGATTCTTAACCACTGCTCCACCAGGGAAGCCCCAGATATCTTTTCGAAGTAGTGATTTCATTTCCTTAGGGTAAATACCCAGAAGTGGAATTGCTGGATCATATGGTAGTTCTGTATTAAAATGCTAATTTTATCTTATCTACTCTCTATTAAATTTCCTTCAGTGCAGTAAAGCAGGACCCTTGATACTAATGAACATTCAGGTGTATATATTTTCATTTGGACTTTGAGATACCCTAAGAAATAGTCACACGTCTTTATTTTCTGCTGTCTCGTCAGTGTGGATTGTACAAAAAGCCAGGGGCAAACACGTGTCATGGTAGCAGTGAGTCCTCGCCCCAGCTACTCGGGTTGCCTACATGTTTGTAAGTGTGCAGCTGAGAATCAAAACTTTTTTGTGGTAGAAGTTCAGTCCGGTACTTATTGGATACAAATAATAATAAACACTGTTTATTGTTTAAACTTATGTTTAAAGTGACCTGGTCTTTGTTCTTTTTGGATCTGAACATAAATTCAAAGAAAGGTCTAGCATTCATTGCTCATAAAATTGAAGTTTAAGAAAAGGGTTTTTACAGAAGAACAGATTTAATATGTTTTATAAGGGAACAAAAAATTGAGTGCTCTGCAATTAATGATTTAACTAGTTAGAAAACTCTTTCAGAGGATACATTTCTTTTTGATAACCTCATTAGCTTTCTTTATAGATGCAGTGTCTTTATTATAAAGCTCTGGACAATTTTTAACTGCCTGAGTTTATTAACAAGCAATTCTGTGCTAACCTCTGGAATCCTAGCATTTTTAGAGAGTGAAAAAAAAAAATCTCATGTAACATTTCTGTCGGCCTCTTTTTATTTTTTCTTTTTTTTGGTGCTTACATAGAATATCTCCAAGCAAGATCTTTTAGAACAGAATCTTTTTTTAAATAAGAAAATATCCTTATAAAGAAAGGATAATTATTCTTTAAAAAAATAAAGAAAGAAAAACACTAAGTCAGATGAAGTTGATGGTGCACTGGTTATTTTTTCTGAATGCCCGAAACAAAAAGTATTATTCTAATGATAAGACATCCTATCAACATTTCTCTCTCTGTTAAAGCCTAGTACATATTTTGGATTGGAAACAGGTAATCTCTGTGCACGATAAACTTGATAGAATAGCCAGAAACAATTTCTTTTATAAACTAATACCTTAAAATATTGTTTCATGGGAGTTTGGACGAAGAAGAGAAGTTTCATTAGTCTCATTTATAGTGGGAAGGAGAGAATCTTTTCAAGAGGGGAAGGAATTTGCTACAAACCTAGAATAACCATTTTAAATTCTAAACTATTATGAAACACAAGTTCTAAGTTCTTAAACTTTATTTGTTGTGTTGCTCTCCTTACCATAGTTCAGGCAGCTAAAACAGAATAACTCTTGATTCTTGGGGTCTCATTTCCTCCTGTTTTCCACTGTGATTCAAGACATGTTTTTCTTTGGCTTAGAATTACACAGCTTAAAAGAAATTTGGGCAATCGTGTAACTCACATAGTCTAGGACACTTGTTTTTAGATTTGGGGTCGTTGCCATCTGAATTGTGACATCAGTATTCATGTGTGTTCTCTTTTCTCTCTTTCATGTTTCATGGTTCGTACATTGCTCGATTCTCCCAAAACGGTCTTGTATTTTAGGACTGCAGTGTCTGACTTCTCTCATTCTGCGGGTGGAAGCACTGCTTGGTTGGCTCCCACTTTTGGAACGAGAATCTGATGCTCATTGTGTCGCTCTGGCGGGAGGGAGAGGGGGAGTTGGGGCCACCTGTCAGGGTGGAGTGATTCCCACACACACACACCACGCCGTGCCAGTTTTAAGGCAGCAGAGATGCCAGGCATCGAGTGGTGAAGAGGGTAGCTCCTACAATGTGATGCTTTTTTCTGAAAGAAGAGCCTCCCACTTGAAAGCAGTGCCAAATCCGAGGCGCAGTGCTTCATTAAATTGATCACATCTGTTGGCACTTGTGGGTGTTGGCACTGACAAGTGTCTTTCTGTTAGTGCATGTGGGTGTTTTATTCCCGCCCCCCCCTTGCTCCTTCCCCCACCCCCATCCCCACTGCCTATTAGCCTTTGCCTCCCTTTACCTAAGTGATTGGATTATCTCAGGTAACAGAGACATATACTGAAACAAAGAAAACACTTTCTAAACCAGTCTTTATTAAGTTCTGGATTATAAAGTGTTGATGTTTGCGAATGCTGCACAATTATCCTAGTTGTGTTCTTAAGTGATGAGAGATGTTGCATGGTGTAAGAATAGCTTTTTAGGGTTTTTAAAAAAATTTCCTCTCCTGGGTCATTGGTGCTTAAAATTTAGCAGACTGGATGGAGATGAGATGGAGAACTGTCTGAACCTGAGATGCTTACACAGAGCTATGCACCAGTTAGAATTCCCTGTTTGGGAAAGACTTTTTTGAATAAAAATAATTCATAAATGCAACTGCACTGGAGGCGATATCTGCCTCTCAGGATATTTATTTTTACTGTTTTTAACAGTTAATTCTAAATTTAAAACTAAAATAATCAGTTTCTCTTATGCATTTTTAATATTACTTATGTAATTTTTTTAAAATAATTTATTTTAGGGAATGCCCTGGCGGTCCAGTGGTTAGGACTCCGCACACTCACTGCCGAGGGCCCGGGTTCAATCCCTGGTCAGGGAACTAAGTTCCCACAAGCTGCACGGTGCGGCCAAAAAAATTAAAGTAAAATAAATAAATTTTAAAAATAATAATTTATTTTGAAAAAGAGTCTCTTACATGATGGAGATTCTTCCCTTGTGAGGGGGTTCAAAGACTAAATTAAAAGTGAAAAGACTTGACTTCTGGCTGTATTTGTTCACATTAACAAATTAATAACTTTTTGGTATTAAATACCATCTCATAATTGCCTTCAAAATATAGTAAGGCTTCTAATAGACATGGAAATAAATGAAACCATTGACTCAACAAATATTTACTGAGTGCCAACTGTATGCAAGGTAGCCTCCTGTTATCTGTTTCAGTTGCCTTATTAAAATGCTCAAAGTTGGAAATAAAAGAGTAGCTTGCATTAGTTATTAAGTAAAAACATACAAAAACACAAGTCCAAATTTATCTAGATTAGCTGTATATATTGGTAATTATTAGCGTTAGTCACCTTGACAAATTAATACTCAAAGAAAATCTTAAATTGGGGAATTACATGGGTAAAACTGTGCTAGAGGAGGTTTTATTACCAGAAGTCTGCTAGGCTGGGCTGTCCCCAAACTCAGGACCACTTTCCCAGTTGATTAATTTTTATGAGGCCTTTCTTGATTGCCCCCAGTACTAGAAACACTTTATCAATGCTGTGTAGGTTGGCCTTGGTTTATCATGCACCTATATACAACACATTTGTAAAGAGGACCCCTTTGATTTATATGAAATAGTTTAAAACTACAGTTAGCTCTTGAACAACATGGGTGTGAACTGCACGGGTGCACTTGTAGGTGGATTTTTTTCAATACGCACTTCAGTACAACAGGACTGGAAGTTAGTTGAATCCGCGGATGTGGAACCTCGGATACCGAGGAACGTGGGGCGCTGACTGTGAAGTTATACCGAGGTGTCAGGCCCTGAATCTCCAGTTCAAGAGTCAACTGTATTAGTTTTACCCAGCTTTCTAGTTTGGATTGTGGGAAAACTGAAGTGTATATGCATGCTTAGTCTTATGACTCCTGATAACATATCAACTGCTAATCTGGTAGGGATTGGGGGAGAAATAATTGGATTTAAATAGGCAGCGAATTTCGTATTTTCCGAGTTTTTCAAAGGCAGACTTGGAACACAAACACAGCTGTGCAGATCATTTCTTATATGAGCTGGGTCTCAGCACATGGTGTAAACAGTGCTGTGCAATAGGAAATACAGTGTGAGCCATTCAGGTCATAACAAAATTTCTACTGGCCACATTATAAAAAGAAACAGGTTAGATGAATTTTAACTATACATTTTTAGCCCGATATATCAAAAATATTATAATTTCAGCATGTAATCAGTGTACAAATGATGAAATGTTTAACATTCTTTTTTTCATACGGAGTCTTCAAAATCAGGTGTGTGTTTGACCCTTCCAACACATCTCAATAGGTAAGAGGTACATTTCAGGTGCTCAGTAACTGCCATGCCTCCTCCTGGACAGTGGTGGTCTAGAATTTGGTTTTCTGAATGTGAAGCCATCACTGGGTTTACAACTGGTCCCTGAAATTGCCACTGTGAGAAGTGACACTCATATTTAATAAACACTGAAACTGAAGAAACTTCTTCAGCAAAGACTCATCTTCATCTTTCGCACGTTTCCACGCTGGACATGTTTGAACAAAATCAGAAGTATAAGAGAAAAGTAAAGATTAGGGCTGTCCCAGAAGAGCTGTGATAAAGATTTGAGAGTTGGAGGGAGTCTGAGTCCCTTACAGAAATTTGGGATTTGAGAAGTGTGGTGAAATTATGGGGTGAGATTAGGGAGAAGGCTATCAATGAACCTGAAGCTTGTGGGTTTTTTTATGTTATTTTTCTGTATTCAGTGAAATCTCCGATTTAGCCAACTGAGGAAAAATCCATTTTAAATTCCAGACAAGTGGAACGTGAGCCCATCACTTCCACAGCCCTGTAGTAATTTAACTTTGCATTAATGCAGTGCTTTCAAGAGCGGTCCTTTGGGTGTTTTAATGGAGGAACTGGGAATTCTTTTCCTATCCAAAACCACTGGTCCGTGGGGGGGAAATTAATCCCTGTTACAGTCAAGTAAAACACAAGCTAATTCAGTTTTTCTAGGAAGAAATATAAAATAATCAAGGGCCTTGCTTTTAATGTTAAGAACAGGGAACATTACATTGGGAAATCATATTATGTTTCCTTAAGAGGTATGAACACAGATTGTGGGAGTAGAAGCTTAAAAAATCAAATCCAGGTAAAGGGGCAAGGAAGGGAGAAGTCCATTTGGGTTTTTTTTTTTTTTTTTTTGGCCACACTGCGCAGCTTGCAGGATCTTAGTTCCCCGACCAGGGATCAAACCCATGCCCCGTGCATTGGAAGCGCAGAGTCCCAACCACTGGACCACCAGGGAAGTCCCTCCATTTGGTTTCTAGTGAACTACTGAACCTAATGCTTGGTGGGCATGAAAACAAATGGCTGAGGTCAGCCTACAACACCATCTCCCACGCAGGGTGGTGTGGAGCCGGTAGGGGCATAGAAGCTAGGGTTGGGGTGTCTTTTACCCTGTAGAGGAGACTCCATGGTAATTAATGGGTTCGTTTAAGGGTTCTATTTGCATATAAACTGCTGATAACGAGAAAATCCTGGAAGTCGTTGGAAGCAGACTCAGGACAACGTGTTACCAGAGGAGGGGCTAAGTGAACACACATATGCCAGGATGGAGAGGACAAGCCTTACGCTGTCACCCTCCATCCATCACTGTCGTATGTCAGAAGGCATGGGCGTACCCATGCTCTGGCGTGGTGCATTGTGAGTGTCATCACCTCTGCTTTGCCAGCTGGACCCTTGCGCTCACCTGCTAAAACATGTGAGGCCTTTCTTTAAATCATATCCTAAAAGGAATTAACTAATAGCTTTAGGGTTATTTTGGCCTTTTTTTTTTTTTTTAAAGCCTTGGTGTCTGTGAGCACTTGTCTGCTAATGATTGCTACCAAATGCCCAAAGAAAATAATAAATTCCTGGGACTTCCCTGGCGGTCCAGGGGTTAAAACTCCGCGCTTCCAATGCAGGGAGTGTGGGTTCGATCCCTGGTCGGGGAGCTAAGATCCCACATGCCAAGCGGCAGGGCCAGAAATAATAATAAATTCCAATAAATATGTAAACACCCCAGCGCAGTCATGTCTAATGTAACAAGGCTCTGTTGTTGTGGCTCGTAACTGTGATCTCTTGGTATTACATATAAAACGTAATTAATTTCTACAAGTGAAATTATCCATAGTTTGCTTGATGGAACTAAGTATTCCGATATACAGTGGTTTGCGATAAAGAGAACTTGGCTCCCAGGCACTGTGCCACCTGGGCTATTGGAGAGGCACTGCTCTAGGGCAGCAGGAGGTGGGGGAAGGCTGGCGTGGGCTCGCTCTAAGAAAGCGTGTTACGCGACCCAACGTTAAAACCAAAATGGGCTGTCATGGAAACTGTCATGGAAAGTGACACCCATCACTGACGTTCCTGAAGTCAAGGCCCCGTGGCCCCCGGCTGGAAACACGTCTTGGAAGGGATTCCGGCCTTCCCGTCACTGTAAGGGAGATGATAGGCACAACCTCCGAGAGCGCTCCAGCTATTCCTACACTGTGGTTCTGTGATTGGTCGGTTCCTTGCCCCTTCCGGTAGATAATCGGGTGCTGCGGATTCTGGAGCTTGGAGGAGTTGCTCTAAAGAGCCAGGCCTGGTGCCCGGGATGCACCGGTGAGCAAGCTTCCCATCTAGGGTGAAGCTTCTTGACCTTTAGCATCAGAATCACCTGGGGGGCTGGTTCAAAGGCTTACAGCTGGGCTCCACCCTCGAGTTTCTGAGTCCGAGGTTCTGGGTGGGGCCTGAGAGTCTGCCTTTCTTACAAGATCTCAGAGTAGGTCCATGGACCACACGCTGTGAGTGGCACGGGTTTAGTGCAATGGTCTCAACTGGGCGTGATCCCCTCCTACCCCCAGGACATCTGGCAAAGTCTGACATTTTTGCTCGTCACCACTGAGGGCTGGAAGTGCTACTGGCATCTCATGGGTAGAAACAAGGGAGGCTCTAAACATCCTACGATGCAGAGAATTGACCCGCCCAAATGTCGGCAGTGCCAAGGGTGAGAAACCCCATCTGGGGAGAATACAGAAGAATCAAGCATTTGCAATAAAGTGTGAGAAGAACGTAGTGATTGATTGTGCTGAGGGCAGTTTAGGTGCTATGCTGGGCCTAACTTAATCTAGGGGGTCAGTTAGGGGCACCGGAGTGTGTGAGATAGACCCTGCTCTTGGGCAGTCAGGCGTGCACACAGTAGGACCACTTGCTGTTGTTCTAACTGTGAATAAAGCCCAGTGAATTGGGAAGGGAGGCTGCCCAAGAGAGTGGGAGTGGGTCGCACAGCCTAAGTGACCTTTGACAGCTGAATAAGATGACAGGATTCTGCCGGGAACGTTCTAGCCTAAGAGAGTGGAATGTGCAAAGCCCAGTGAGCAGGTTGACCCGTGTGCCTGGAATATAGACCAAGGGAACCCGGAGAGAGGCTGTGTCGCCCAGCGGCAAGGCCTTAAATGCCATTCTCAGCATTGGGACCCCTTTATCATGTCAGCGGCAGGAAGGATTGGAAAGGCTTACAGCAAGAGTGTTCGTTGTGTTTTATGGGACAGTGGATTCCAAATCAGTGAGGCTCTCTTGTTTGTTGATCATTTGGCCTGGTGAAAAGTCTTCTGGTGCCTCAACTATACAGCCAAATAAGACTTTTCTGTATTCTATTAATTCTGCCTGTTTGTACATTAAATTTGGAAATTTGACATACGGAGGGTCCCAAGAAAAGCTGAAAGGGTTAGAAAATGTTGGCCTTTGTGTCCTTTTGCTAGACTTCCGAATCTCTCCAGCCATCATAGCCTGTTTGTGACTAGGACACTTTCCCCGCCAGCCTACTGGGCCCTTAGCAGCATGGGGTTCAGTCCTGTTCACAGTTTGTTGAGAGTCCAGGGGGCTCGGCTGGTTGCAGACCCTCGATATGTTGAGAGGAGTCTCCACCCACACGTAGAAAGTTCAAGGCTAGCAGCACTTCCCAACGCAGACCCCACAGCTGTTTCAGGACAGGGAGCCCAGGACTTTCATCCTGGGGTTTTGCTGTTGAGTCCTACATATTCACTTCACTCAGGATCTGTATCACACACACACACACACACACACACACACCCCTCCCTTAATTGTTTCTTGCTCAAGCAGTTTAATGAGAACCAAGGTGCATCTTTTCACTGAATAACAAGCTTGGCACATTTTGGTGACACGGTGACAGATCAGCCACCCCCTCGCATCAAAGCCCCATTGAAAGACCCTCTCCCTCAAACCTGGGGTGGTTTTGCTGGTTAATGTGCAACAAACACTGAATGCTTTCTGGGGTCCCGGCACTATACCAAGTGATTTTTTTTAATGTGTAGTTTTTAGTATGGTTTTTAATACATGCACATAGTTAAGAAAATTTAGACAGTATGAAACATTACCCAGTGAAAGTAAGACTTCCTCCCTCTCCTACCTGAATTTTTCTTCTTAAAACTGTTCAGAAACTACTGTAGTTAGTTTCACATGTGTTCTCCAGAGATACGTTTTGCATTTACAAGCATAGTTATGTAACTTTTAACACAAGTGGCCAGGTACTTCTATATATTTTTTTCTCTCTCAAGTAGGGGATACATAGGTAATGTTGCCCCCCTTTTATTGATGAAGTCACTGAGACGGTTAGTAAAGGTAACTCGCTCAAGGCTACTTGGTAAACGGCAGAGCTGGAATTTAGACCAGGAGTTCCGGTTTTAAGCAGAGGTGACCCAAGATTGATGGGCACCTCCTCCAAGCAGGTTCACTTTGCCCTACCTCAAACTTAGGTGTGTTTTAAATTTTTATTTTATTTAAAAAATTTTTTAAATCGAAGTATAGTTGATTTACAATGTTGTGTTGATTTCTGCTGTACAGCAAAGTGATTCAGTTATACATATATGTACATTCTTTTTTTAATATTTTCCATTATGGTTTATCACAGGACATTGAATATAGTTCCCTGTGCTATAGAGTAGGACCTTGTTGTTTATCCATCCTATATATAAAAGCTTACATCTGCTCACCCCAACCTCCCTCCATCCCTCCCCCAACCTCCTCTCCCTTGGCAACCACCAGTCTGTTCTCTATGTCCATGATTCTGTTTCTGTTTCATAGATAGGTTAATTTGTGTCATATTTTAAATTCCATATATAGGTGATAACATATGGTGTTTGTCTTTCTCTTTCTTTTTTTTTGTAAATTTATTTATTTATTTCCAGCTACGTTGGGTCTTCGTTGCTGCACACGGGCTTTTCTCTAGTTGCGGCGAGTGGGGGCTACTCTTCATTGCGGTGTTCGAGCTTCTCACTGTGATGGCTTCTCTTGTTGTGGAGCACGGGCTCTAGGCACGTGGGCTTCAGTAGTTGTGGCACGTGGGCTCAGTAGTTGTGGCTCAAGGCTCTAGAGCACAGGCTCAGTAGTTGTGGCACACAGGCTTAGTTGCTCCACGGCATGTGGGATCTTCCCAGACCAGGGCTCGAACACGTGTCCCCTGCATTGGCAGGCAGATTCTTAACCACTGCGCCACCAGGGAAGTCCCATGTCTTTCTCTTTCTGACTTACTTCACTTAGTATGATAATCTCTAGGTCCATCCCATGTTGCTGCAAATGGCATTATTTCGTTCTTTTTTATGGCTGAGTAATATTGTGTATATTACTCAATATACTGTATATATTGTGTATACACATTGTGTATATATACCACATCTTCTTTATCCATTCATCTGTCAATGGACATTTAGCTTGTTTCCATGTCTTGGCTGTTGTGAATAGTGCTGCTGTGAACATAGGGGTGCTAAACTTAGGTCTTTTTAAATGTTTGTTCACCATCTACCTCGATGCGGAGGTGAGGGTGTCACAAAGGAACAGAGAGGAGCATCACACGTGCCCTTTCTTCTCCTCCTGAGCAGTTCAGCTCTGGCCCCCAACTTGCATCCACCAGCCACCCGCCAGTGGATAGCAGACCCTCCCTCCTCAGAAGGCCATTTAGGGGGACCATCAGTTATGACTGGAGCTCAGCCCCACCCAAGCTGCTTACTACAGTGGTCACATTTCTGGCGATGCTTTGACTTCCTGTTGTTGCTTGAGTGTCCATGCATGTGGCCTCACTGGTCCTGCATCCTGCATCCTTCAGAGCTATTCCACGATGGTAGCAGAGCAGACGTTCCTAAGTCACCAGGTGTTTAGAGAGCCCAGACTCCACCCGGAAGGGGTAGCCACTCTCAGAGCAGTGCTGGACTCCAACCCTGGGAGTTGTCGAGATTCTTAGAGCAGATTGGGGGTTCCTGTCGCCCCCTGTTGTAACAGCAGCAGCAACTGCTGGGTCCTGTGCAACCAGATGCAGTGCATACACCCCCAGTGAGAGTTCTTGGCACGCCCTGTCAGAATGGGCTGTTAGGTGACTGGCCAGGTGGGAAGAAGGAACTTGCCCCCTGGCGACTCTGCCTTGAGATGTCTTTGTGGCCAGGGCTGCATTACGGTGCCTCCCAAAGGCTCTGGGCAGCTGCTGGGGTCCCCTTGAGAAGGAGATGTGTGTGCCATGTAGAGGGTGCTCTCTAACCAGAAGTGTGGGTCTAACACACTCACCCACAGAGAAATGCTGTCCGAAGACCAAACTGTTTTTAAATTGTGGCTATTGAAGGTGCATGCTTAGAATTTTAGTTCCAGGTGTTAACAAGACTGAGATATGTCGCATGACTTTTGTATTTGTCATTTCTCCTGATTGGCAGCTAACAAGGAGGGGACGCATTCCACGTTCTGGGTGTTGCTAAGTATCCTTCTGGGAGCAGTGGCCATGCTGTGCAAAGAGCAAGGGATCACTGTGCTGGTAAGACCCGAGGTGCCATCGGGGCCTGTCTCCCTACACCCCCTTTCCCTCCCGTAAGGACATTTTGGGCTGCCCTGCCCCTGTGACCTCCTCTACTGCACCCCGTTACCGGCCTTCAGTCCTACACCGTTCTGGACCAATTAATTACCTGTGCTGTCATGCCCCTGGCGGTTTGCGTGGGAATTGACTGTCTCAGTTGCCTCTCATCAGAACTGGTGGACACAGAGTGGGGACAGTTCCTGAAGAGCGGTGATTAGCCCTCTTGGAGAGGTCCTAGGGAAAAGACAGACAAGACTGCTGTGGCTTTTCTGGGGTGCTCTCCTGTCGGCAGTCCTAAATACAGCAGTGTTCTGACCCCACCTCTGCTCCAAACATGCATCGATGTGCGTTATGTTATACCCAGCTTCACCCGGAAACATCAGAGAGGAGAGGAGAGGGCTCTGAGGAGCCCAGGCATGCACCTCCTATGTCCGATCTAAGTTGAAGCCCCAAAAAGAGAGAGGCATTGAAATGCACTCTCCTTTTTCTCCATTCTAGCCAGTTTTCCCACCTTACATTATTACAGGGAAGCTGAGACATTAGGGATGTGCGCGGACGTAGAGAAATGGAAAACAGAGATGTGGGGTGTGTGTGGCTCGTATCGGAAGCTGTGGGAAAGAAAGAGCGGTCCGAGCTCTTTGGGGTTTGACACCAGCTGAGGCAAAGATCAGTGGTTTTATTGGGCTTGGTCTGTAGGATTAAGGTTAGCCAGCTAGGAAATGGCATAGAATTACTGTGCAAAGATA
Source organism: Delphinapterus leucas (assembly GCF_059928025.1). NCBI lineage: Eukaryota > Metazoa > Chordata > Mammalia > Artiodactyla > Monodontidae > Delphinapterus > Delphinapterus leucas. The sequence continues at coordinate 10,642,275 of NC_143146.1, forward strand.
CTTGAACTTCATGAGTTATTTTTTAAAAGTTTGCTCTAAACCAGTGTTTCTCAACCTTGGCAGCACTGGTATTTGGGGATGAATCACTCTTTCTTTGGGGTGTGTCCCGTGTATCATAGGATATGTTCCTGGTCTCTACCCACTAGATGCCAGAAGGACACCCACCCTCAGTTGTGACAACCTAAAATGTCTCCAGACATTGCCAGACACCCCCTGGCGGGAGGGGGAGGACGAAATCAACCTGCGAGAAACACCGCTGTAAACCCATGCTTGTCTCAAAGTGTGGGTTTTGAGGACCAGTAGCAACTGCACCGTCTGGGAGGGTGTTAGAAACTTATGATCTCAGACCCCACCCCAGGCCTGCTGAGTCAGAATCTCCCCTTAACAAGGCCCCCAGGGCTTCCCTGGTGGCGCAGTGGTTGAGAGTCCGCCTGCCAGTGCAGGAGACACGGGTTCGTGCCCCGGTCCGGGAAGATCCCACATGCCGCGGAGCGGCTGGACCCGTGAGCCATGGCCGCTGGGCCTGCGCGTCCGGAGCCTGTGCTCCGCAACGGGAGAGACCACAGCAGTGACAGGCCTGCGTACCGCAAAAAAAAAAAAACAAGGCCCCCAGGTGACTCCTACGTCCATCAGTGTTTGAGAAGCACTACAGAATTAGGTTGAATTTACATGCATAAAGATACGGTGAAATTGAGCAGGTTTCAAAAAAATCTGACTAGAATGTGGACACTTCAATGATGAATTTCCACAGGAAGGAGGAGGGAGTGCCAAACTCGTGTTTGGCTCAGTCCTCGTGACGACATGACCCCGTCATCCCTGGGTGACTGTCCTATAGCTCCCAGGCAGAAAAACAAATAGTATAAGAAGACAGCACAGCTCAACAGGGAGCTTCTGCCTTCTAGAAAATGGTTCAGACCCAGGCAGAAATGGCCCTCTGTGACCCACTAAAATCATTCATCTAATGGGTGCATAAAATCAGGATTCTGTGAAGTGATTAACCCAGCACTGGCCTGTGTATTGGATAATTAATGGCTCCCAGCATTTATGGGAGGGGGTTAAGTAGGGAAGCCACCCTTGCTCTGAAAACCACAAATTACCACTGGCTTCTGATGATTTAGGATCTTCTTTGCCATGATGCCCCATACTAAAAAGAGCCCCGTCATTGAGGGACAACTTGAACCGTCTACGCAGTGTCTGTTCTGACCACTTTACCTGCTTCCGGCAGGGAGTTCGGCCACATGACGTTGCTTGCAGTGGCCCCATTTGTAGGAAGTCCACTGCAGGGTAGAGATTAGAGTCCAAGGCCAGATGAGCCTTCAGCCTGTGACCATAGGTGTCATAGCTTCAAGAGCAGCCATCACCTGCTAGAAAGGAACTATCGTGATGCTACTGGAAGCTGTTAGCAGCAATGGAGCTGCAGTGTCACACTCCCAAGGGCCAGTGGCTCCACATAATTGGAGTTATTTGTCATCCCCCTAAAAGTTGTGGGCAGAGGTGGCTGTCCTCCACACAGCGGGGTCAGGCTGGCCGAGGCTCTGCCGTCTTCAGGGTGTGGTCTCCAGTGTCACTCTGAATATCTCCATCATTTCTGCCACAGCTGGACAGGAAACCGAGGGGGGCGGGGCGCCCCAGTCTATGTCCAAACCTCCAAGATGGCACGTTATCACTTCTGCCCACATCCCATAGGCTGGAACTCAGTCACGTGACCATGCTTTCCTGCAGGGCTGGCTGTGTGCCCGGCAGGAAGGGAGATCTAGCGGACAGCCAGGAGTGTGAACCTGAGAGGTCTCTGGAGCCCCACCGGAGACTCTACGTTCTGCTCCCTCTCTTCCGTGGCATTTGCCCAAATCAGGCAGCACCTGGGGTTCCTGAAGTGTAATTACTTACTTGGCTGGATTTTCAAGGTTGATGACTGCCTTTATCTTCTTAGGCGTGACCACTGCACAGGTGTTGGCTCTTACAACTAAGGGACTTGTAAAGAAAAAAATGGAAGAGGGGGCCTCTGCAGAGCTTCTCCTGGGAACCCCAAAGGTCTAGCTCTCCTGCATCCTATAGTACTCTTATATGCAGACTAACAGGGATTTACTAGATAATAAATTTGTTATAATACATGAGCTCATTTCATAGGAACGGTAGGGTTTTTCAGTTTTGTTTTTAGAGCTAAAGAGGTCATCTGTGATGATCTAATCCAGGACATCTCTTGTCTAGATTCAGCAATAAAATTGTGACGGATAATTGTTATCTAATCAGAGTTAGGCTGTCCCATCACTGATTCCTTGCTTTGCTCTCTTAGGGTCTGAATGCCGTCTTTGACATCTTGGTGATAGGCAAATTAAATGTTCTGGAACTGGTCCGGAAGGTACTACATAAGGACCGATCATTAGAGGTGAGTATCTGCTTTTGTCTCCAGCCCAGATGCGGAAAATGTCAAGTACCAGCGGATTTAAAATGCCATTTTCAAAGTATTTCTTGCGACTTTGAATTCTAAAATAGCCAGCCCTTTAAAGCACGGTGTCAGTGCGGTTCAGCCAGAACTGCTGCACCTTTGTACCTGGCGTGGCCACACTTTTATCTGAAAACTCTGAGACGTCAGGGGCCTTGCGGTGTCCTTTCAGAACACTGGCGTGCTCAGGACTGAGGGCCTCCTCTTCAGAATGAGTCTCCTGGCCTTGGGGGGAACAGGGGTGCTCTACGTGCGCTGGAAGATCATGGGCACCGGCCCTCCGGCCTTCACCGAAGTCGACAACCCTGCCTCCTTCGCCAGTAGCATGCTGGTCAGGGTGAGTCCTGAGTCTGCCCTCTGATGGGTCCTCTTCTTTGCCCACCAGATTCCCAGCTCTCCCCTCCCTCCCTCCCCAGCACCCACAGAAGCTCCCATAAGCAGAACACCTCCACGTGTGTTTCCTCTCACCAAGGATGTTCTAGGATGAAACCAGGTTTTTATTAGGGCATTGAGAAGGTATAAACCCTTTGTATTTCCTTTCTAAACAAAATTAAAGAGGAGTGGTTTAGAAAATGTCAGGTTTCTTGCCAGCCTCCTTAAATTGTCCTCTAACCCCATCACTTTGGTTATAAAGGAAACTGACATGGCGGGGTTAAGATAAAATGTAACCAGATTGGCAGTATCTTTTTTTTTTGGCCACACCTCGCAGCATGTGGGATCTTAGTTCCCGGACCAGGGATCAAACCCGTGCCCCCTGCAATGGAAGCTTGTAGTCCTGACCACCCCCTGTGGTCTCTTTAAAAGTCTATGGTGTCCAGACTTTCTTGTAAAGGTTTGCTTTTTCTGAAGGCAAGGGTATCTTAGCTGTGCCTTCAGAGACAGAAATCAAGGACCGTAGGACCCTATACTTTTGTTGTCAGGCACATGGGTGACCCCTGGGCCTCAGATTTCCTGGGTCACAGACTTTGGGCATCAGTGAGTAATCAGGACATAGTGTCACCAGAAATATAACAAATATATAACAGAGTCTGGTGGCTTTGCTGTATTTTTATCTATTAAAAATCTCAATGCATTTAGTAAACTGCAAACTACAGCCTGTGCCCAAGTAGAACGTGGCAACATCTTATTTTATACAACTGCTCTCCTTGAGCAGAAACATATGGATGCCTCCAAAGTGAAGCTAGGATATATATTTTTTCCAAGTTCAGTATCAAATAAATGTTTGTTTTTCTTTTGACTGACAGGCCATAAACTATAATTACTACTATTCCTTGAATGCCTGGTTGCTGCTGTGTCCCTGGTGGCTGTGTTTTGATTGGTCAATGGGCTGCATCCCCCTCATTAAGTCAGTCGGGGACTGGAGGGTAATTGCTCTAGCAGCACTCTGGTTCTGCCTAATTGGCCTGATATGCCAAGCCCTGTGCTCTGAAGACAGCCACAAGAGACGGTAAGAGGCCAAGCTGAATTTTAACTTCCACACGGGGTGGAGTCAGAGCATTTTGCTAAATCCAGCACTGATCATTTTAACGATTTTTGTGGAAGTAATATCTAAGGACCTTTTATTTCAAATACATGTTTGTGGCCAGGATGAGTTCTATCCATTTGGAATCCATGGCTGGCTTCAACTAGTGGGGAGTGAACTTGGGGGGGGGGTTGCAGATGACTGCTTTATCTCTCCCTCCCTCTTTCCCCGTGAAGCAGCATTTTGAGATCCTTTTCGCTGTAGGTGGTAAAGAGTAATTTATGGTCAGAACTGAGAGTGTAATTGATGTGTGTTGTGCCCATTATTTCACAATTCTGCTTCTGAAAACCCTAGTGGATGCTACAGTGATTCCTTCTCTTGTTATTTGGTACAAAATAAATTGCCACCCCAAAGAGCCTGTTCTTTCTCACACCCCAGAAAAGGGAAAAAACGGTTATTGAGAAAATAATTGGGAGAAAAACAAATGTGTTTTATGAGAAAGAAAGCTATTTAAGAAGATTTCCTTTAAGCATAAGTGTTGATGGAATTAGATTAGTAATTTCTTAAAATAAATTCAGTTTTAAGTTTACCTGTGGCTTAAATTGGTACGTAATTCTAAAGGGCGACAAACCATAGTCCCAATCCACTATACACGTGCAATAGGATTTTTCTAGTACTACAGGCACAGGGTCTGGGAAGGAGCCACCAAATTTGACCTGGCTTTCTTTTTTTTGTTTGTTTTTTAATTTTACTGAAGTATAGTTGAGTTACAATGTTATGTTAATTTCTGCTGTACAGCAAAGTGATTCAGTTATACATATATATTCTTTTTCATATTCTTTGCCATTATGGTTTATCACAGGATAGGGAATATAGTTCCCTGTGCTGTACAGTAGGACCTTGTTGTTTGACCTTGCTTCTTAATTCATCCTCTTACATCTGTGGGAGATTGGGAATGATTGCCTACTTCCAGAAGTGTTCCACTGCTCTTGGCTTTCTTTTTACTTGACTGAAATTTATGCCATAGCACCCGAAAATGATATTAGTTTATTTCAGATTTCATGAAGTTTAAACCAGTTAAGTAGCATTACTTCTGTTAAGTTTGGCAGGGAGGGGGCACTAAATTGGTCTAATTGGGACCAATATCCATTGAGCTATTCAACGCCTACACAGTTTAAGGTATAGTCAGGGGCAGGTGCATTCATAGGCCTTGCAAAGTAATCATTCTAACTTTATTCATATGAATTTTGTGACATGTAAGTTTTATCTTTATGCTTGACGCTAAGTGCCTTAGTAAGATTTTTATATCTTATCCTAATGCTGCCTGGTTAGACCCTCTCTACTGATGCCATTTCTCAGTTGCTGGCATGAAAAAAAGGGGGGGGCCTTTATCGTGAATTTAATGTTAAGGAGGACATGTTTCTTGAACAGTCTAAAAGTAACCATTTTAATTCTCATCTTCCAGGATCCTCACACTGGGCCTGGGACTTCTCATCATTCCATTTCTTCCTGCGAGTAACCTGTTCTTCCGAGTGGGCTTCGTGGTGGCAGAGAGGGTCCTGTACCTCCCCAGCGCTGGGTACTGCATGCTGCTGACTTTCGGATTTGGAGTTCTCAGTAAACATACTAAGAAAAAGGTATTGGCCCAGAGCGGTGGTGCCATTCCTGACCAAGACGATGGGTGGATTTTACTAATGACACTTCCCATATCCCTCTCTTCTTAAGAAACTGATTGCTGCTTTCGTCCTGGGAATTTTATTCATAAACACGCTGAGATGCGTGATTCGCAGTGGCGAGTGGCGGAATGAGGAACAGCTTTTCAGAAGCGCCCTGTCTGTGTGTCCTCTCAACGCCAAGGTATGTTGGCTGCCATGTTTTAAGTTCGACAGCTGAGTAAGGAGAATGTTTACCTTCACACGGAATCCGGCATATGACCTTGATCATATACTTGGGGTTTTTCTTTTTTTTTTTCTTTTAAATGATTTTGACAAAATTTATTAAAATGGCACTTAGCCAAAATAATACAAAAGAAATTATTAAAACCAGACAATGTCAGTGAAACAGCAGATTACCTAAACAAGTTTTTACTCATCTTCCAGTTGGTCCAAATCATGGATTAAAGTGGTGTCAGGGAAGGTAACTCCACATATCTAGTCTGGGGTCCGGGGAGGCCCACAGTCGAACCATGTAGAGCACACTTCAAAACACGTGCTCCGGCCTCCTGAAATCTATAACTGGAAGATGATAATACCTGTGAGTGGACAGCAGTTCAGTTCAGGAAGTTTAAAGGACCCTGTGGGGTGTTCAGCAGCACACATTTCTATCAAACCTGTGGCTTCTCTACCTGGGATTCTTTTTGCCAGATTAGGTAAAAATAAATGTACAGACTTTAAAATTGGCAGTGTTTTTGTTGACACAGTCTGGTACGAGTATGTTTCACTTGTATCCTTGATGAATTTCTTCACTTACCCAGCTGTGCCTCTTTGGGCAAAGGGGCGGGGGGTATTGGTGGGGGAGGGACATGGGACAACAGTGCCTATCTCCTGGGTTTGTTGTGAGGCTTTAATGAAATGTGGCCTCTGAAGTGCCCTGACATGGTACGTAGAACATAGTAGGTGATCCAGAAATGTTTGCTTTCATAGGCTCCTTTTAGTTTTGGTTGTCCCATTAAATGAAAAGAAGGGAATGATACTTGCTCAAAATGGGAGGCCAAGGGCTTCCCTCGTGATTTCAGGCAAAATTATATGAAGAAATCTAATGAATAGTTGATGTCTTATTGTGACTGTGGAGTGAGGGATACTATAAAAGGTGCTGACTCCTTGTTTGTCTTTTCCTTGGATTAAAAAAAACCTTGTTCGTGTTTTATAGTTAGAGGCTGAGATAAGAGTGAATTATTTCAAGCTTTTATTGTTAATTTGATTTGCTGACCTAGCCATTTATTTTATGCTATTAAAAATAAATTGCCTGTGATTTAATTTCATAATGTTAATAGATTTGCTTTATTTTTACTTTTCTGTTTGAATGGCAGTAATTACCCCTTCTATTTATATAGTTCTTCCGCAGAAGGAACTCAGATTTCTTTGTAGAGGCTCTATCATTAATCTCCATTATCCTCCCTCGAAGGTTGTCAGAGAGAGGTTATTTTCTTTAATTTTCCAAATGAAAGAAACTGAGGCATGGAAAGATGGAGCTGACTTTATCTAAGTTAGTGACTTAGGAGGTAGATAGAGGCCTGGTATAGTGCTGTGCCCAGGTTACCCTAGTAAATGAGGGAATATGGGACATATGTGATGTTTGAGCCTATACGTCTGCCTTATGATTTCATATGTTATAGGCTAGAAAACACAGGGGGTGTGCAGATGGTCATGCACATAATCATATGTCTGTGTGTGTGGTTTTCTCTTTTAAATTTACGACATACATACAAGACCTCATCTTCAGAATGGACCCAGTAGTGATAAGCCTTTCCAAGAACATTTTTCAGTGATGCCATTCAGTATGAGCAAGATAGGTTTCTTTTTTTTTTTTTTTACTTCTCACTATAAACTGAAGTATAATAAAGTTCTCTTTACTTCCTTTTTTGGGAGTGGGGGAGCTAGGTTGATTTCAGGGAAGAGATCTCATTTAGAAAGACACTGGTTTCATTCAACTCTATTGCAGGAGATACATTTTTCTGCACTCATTTCCACCTTACATTCACTGACTATTAAGTAAGCAATTGGCACCTTGGCTGTCAGTTAGGCCCAGATTTACAAATGAGACTCAGTGCTGTGCCTGGTCTGCATTTGAATTACCCACAGTCCCTTGCATATGGTAGGAACTTGGTATTAGTGACTGAATTGAGACAATAGAAATTAAATTCCTACTATGGATGAGACACCAAGTATCTGATTGTATTTGCAGCCATTCTTAGTTTTCAAGGCTTGAAAGTGTGTGACACTTTGTATCAAACCTGGGATACAATTCTAAATTCTTTTAACAATGAAAGGAATCATATACCACAATGAGGTATTTCCTTAAGGATGAGCCAGGATGGGTTATAGGATTTTTATGTGTTTAGAACATTTTAAGTTTAACATGAAGTTTTAATGGGAAATTTGAAAGAAACTGGTTTTAGCATTGCTGTTGAATGTACCTCCTTCCCTTATGGATGCTTTCACCTCGTTTGCATTTACATATCCTTGGGTTGCAACGATGGGTTTTCTCTGTGGCTTCTGTGCTGGTTCGTTGCCTCAGCGTAGGAATCACAAAGGCAGGAGGGAAAGTTCAAGGATAAATAGGCTTTTTCAATCCTTTACATTCCCGGGAAACAAAAATCACTCATTCTTTAAACTCTAGTTTAGGTAAACTGTTTCGTAGGTGTTTGCTTTGGTTTTTCACAACGGGTTATCTAGGCAGCTGTTTTCTATTCAAATACTTCCCTCCATGTCACCCACAGGATAAGGCTGGCCTGTTTACCAGTCTTAATTATGGACAGCTTGTCTTCTAGGGGGCTGTCCAGTTTTTAACTAGTTCCATTGAATTCACTGCAGTCTGATTTTGCAAAGCAACGCTCCGCCCTCTCCTGATCTCCTGGTCCGTGGCATCGGGTCTAACAGAACAGCGGCTCTACTGCAGAGGGCAGTTCAGCTCTTTGTCTGAGCTTTTTATTGAGAAAACAGAATTTCCCCGTAACAAAGGAAAGCAGCAGGAGCTCAGGGGCGGAAGAGGCAGGAGCTGTGTTGAAGTCTGCGTAGAAGCTGTGTTTGTATTCTGGGGACTGCAGGCACATAGTCCTCACTCACAGGTTGGAGTCTCCAGATTCGGTCCCTTTGTGTGTGGGGCATGAGGGAGTGGGTAAACACTTCCAGACTGGGGCTGGGGGAGGCACAAAATCAATCCACTTTGAGCCCACTTTTCAAAACCCACCATCGAGCCATAGCATTAACTAGTCTCCTGCAAGCTATAACATAAAGATGGTAACACCTACAGATGGACGATAATTTGGTTTAGGAAGTTTAAATTATACGGGGTGTGCTGCGCAATATTATACATTTCTATCGCCTGTGATTTCCCCGTTTGTGATTCCTTTTGTCCGATGAGGTAAAAATAGATGTATAGAGTTTAAAATTGGCAGTTAAAAAACAAATCTCGGGCTTCCCTGGTGGCGCAGTGGATAAGAATCCGCCTGCCAATGCAGCGGACACGGGTTTGAGCCCTGGTCTGGGAAGATCCCACATGCTGCGGAGCAGCTAAGCCCATGTGCCACAACTACTGAGCCTGCGCTCTAGAGCCTGCGAGCCACAACTACTGAGCCCACGTGCCACAACTACTGAAGCCAGTGCATCTAGAGCCCGTGCTCTGCAATAAGAGAAGCCACCTCACTGCAACGAAGAGTAGCCCCTGCTCACCGCAACTAGAGAAAGCCCGGGTGCAGCAACAAGGACCCAACGCAGCCAAAAATAAATAAATAAACTTATTTAAAAAAAAAAAAATCTGTTACGTATGTGCTTAAAGAATGTCACAGTGCTCTATACCCTTCCAGAAATATCAGTATTTTTGAAGACGTGCTATCGCTGTAGGTTAAGATGGATAAGGCAGGGTGTGATGATTCTTTTAAAAGGGGTTTTGAATGTTCAGATATAATGCTACTTGATTGTGCTCAAACCATTATTGTAATTCACCATGTATCAGTCTGCTAGGGCTGCCATAAGAAAATACAATGGACTGGGTGGCTTAAACAACAGAATTTTATTTTCTCCCAGTTCTGGAGGCCAGAAGTCCAGGATCAAGGCATCAGAAGAGCTGGTTTCTCCTGAGGCCTCTCTCCTTGGCTTGCAGATGGCCACCTTCTTGCTATGTCCTCACACGGCCTTTCATCTGTGTGCAGGCATCTCTGGTGTTCTCTGTGTGTCCAAATTTCCTTCTCTTATAAGGCCATCAGTCAGATTGGATTAAGTCCCCGAAGAGCCTCATTTCAACTTAACGACCTCTTTAAAGACCTCCATCTTTCAATACAATCACATTCTGGGGTGCTGGGGTCTAGGACTTCAACATATGAATTTTGGGGTCACAATGCAGCCCTTAACACCCAAAAGAAACATTATTTTACCTTAAAAAATAATACATGGGGTAAATGAGTGGGTCTAGAAATTGTCTTGAGCAGCCCGGCCCCATTTTCACCCAGCACCGTAATAAATGGGTGTGATATAGTGAGAAGAAACACAGGCTTTGGAGCCTGGGTTCAAATCTAGTACCACAACCTAGGGCAAGACACTTAATGGTGCCAAAGCAGTCCCTCAGCACATGCCAGCCACTGCTGTTAGTTATTATTAGTCACGCTGCACACACCCAGTTGAATGACTTTTCTGTAGCATCATCTCCTCTGAGATTGCTGTTGGCCTTTACACTGTAAGCCTCCAAAAGGAGCGTTTGATGATCGGTAAATACTTCTGGTAATAGTCCTCATGAGTCCATTTAGTTCTGCTGCCCTGGGCTCTTTGCTTCTTCAGTGTTCCTCAGGTGCCCCCACTTCTTCGCCACCACCCAGCTCCGTCTGCCATCCTCGCTCTTGGGGCTGCAGCTACAGGCTCTCCCTGGACCCCCAGCATTGGCTTTCTCCTGACTCATGTGAGTTTCCCAGTGTGACTTATTTTACATAAGCCTAAATCTGATTCTGACCCTCTGCCACCCTCCTACCCCTGGCTTTTGCTATGGGTTGAATTGTGCCCGCCCCCCCCCGCCCCCAAGATGTATTCAAATCCTCAGCCCTGTTTATTTAGGAAGGGGGTCCTTGCAGATGTCATTCAGATGTAAGTTAAGATGAGGTTATACTGGAATAGGGTGGACCCTTAACCCACTCTGACCGGTGTCCTTATGAGAGAGAGCAGAGACATGGACACACGGCGGGGAGAGGGCCACGTGAAGACAGAGGCAGAGATTCGAGCGCTGCAGCCACAGAGCAAGGTACACCAGGGCTGGCCGGCCACGGTCGGAAGATGAGAGAAGCGTGGACATTTTCCTCAGAGCCTCCAGTGGGAACCAGCCTTGCTGCTGCTAATTTCGGCCTCCAGAACTACGGCGGAATACATTTCTGTTGTCTCTAAGCCCCCAGCTTGTGGTCCTTTGTTACCGCAGCCCTAGGAAACTCAGGCACTTAACAGACCCCGCACTGGCCTCCCACTTCTCTTGGGGCAAAGACTAAACGGGACCCAACGCCTCTCAGGGTTCCCTGTGTAGCCTGGTCACCCCTGCCGTCTGCACTCAGTGACGCCAGGCTGCCTGTAGCTGCTCAGCCAAATGTACCAGGCTTCCTCTAGGCCAGGGACCCTGCCCCTTGCTGCTCCACCTGGGACACTTGCTCCACTGCAGCCCCTTTACCGGGTGACCCCCGTTCAGGTCTCTGCTGGAAGGCCCTTTATAGGACAGCCGTCCTGACACTCTTCCAGGTGCCGTCCTCAGACTCACCTTCCTCCAGAGCCCCGGCCCCTTCGAGTGACACATTTACTAATGAGGGCATTTGACTCCCATCCAGGGCTCAGGAGGCAGGGGTCTGAATGGTTTGCCCACCATTGTATCTGTAGCTGCCGACATGGTGCCTGGGGTGCACTCATTACCTAAAGGAATAAGGGAGGGAGGATTTGATTAGTGTAAAGTGGAATGCTAGTATTGCTGCAGAAGAAAGGTGTCATACAAGAAAGTGCTGTATTTGTTTAAAGTACAGAATCGTTACTGTTTCCTCACATGCATGTGTGGTTGGACTTTGCAGCTCAGCCCTAGTGGGTGCAGGTGTGTGAGAAGGAGGGGGTGTCAGGGTTTCACAGTAAAACCAGCCCAGCTTCCTAACTTCCCAGTTTTCTCTGTTGAGTTCTTTAGTCAATATTCCGCTGTCACACTTTAGTGTTACCATCTGCTTGTCACCTCCCTTTCCTCGAATCTTTTCTTACAGGGCAGGGCACTAAAGCACCAGCAAGCTCGGCCCAGCCTCTCTAGGGGTTTAGCTAAAGTTCTGGTAGGGGCTTGTTTTTTAATACCATTATCTTTTGCTTTCGTTTAGAAGGTATGGTAGGCATCCCAGCTCTGAACAAAGAAGTCTGGCAGCTGATGGCCAATTTTTCTCTCTCTTTTCAGGTTCACTACAATGTGGGCAAAAACCTGGCTGATAAAGGCAATCAGACAGCTGCCATTAGATATTACCGGGAAGCTGTGAGGTACTGCAAGCATCCTGTCTCACAGAAGAAATGCTGTCTTTACAGTACACATGTCTTATTTTAATTTTCTAGCGTTAAAAACCTGTCCCCACGAGGACCCCAACTTTAAGATAAATTTGCCAATTCCTGAGAGTTTAGTGAAGACTACAGGCTTGGTTTCTCTCTCCACTTCCAGATTAAATCCGAAGTACGTTCATGCCATGAATAATCTGGGAAATATCTTAAAAGAAAGGAATGAGCTCCAGGAAGCAGAGGAGCTGCTGTCTTTGGCTGTACAGATACAGTAAGCGTTGTTTTATAATCATGCTCACGGCATGGAAATGCGCTCCAGCATTCTGGGAGCTAAGCCTTTCTTTTCCTTGTTTATCTTCCAGGCCAGACTTCGCTGCCGCATGGATGAATTTAGGCATCGTGCAAAACAGCCTGAAACGGTTCCAGGCGGCCGAGCAAAGTTACCGGACGGCGATCAAGCACAGGAGGAAATACCCAGATTGTTACTACAACCTCGGGCGTTTGGTAAGCACATGGTGCCCTGTGGCTGAGGCAGAAAAGCTTGGTTTTGTTTCCTTCTTTATAATAAAGTGAGAAGAGCGACACCCATTCTAACCCTCTACATCTTATGAAGCTCTTTCACATACTTTTATCTCAGTTGAAGGTAGCTATTTGATTTCCTCACATGTAGTTTTTTTTTAGCTCTAATTAGAGAGCAAGCCAACTTGAATTAGCCAAGTTTAAGAGATCATAAAGGCAACAGGTTAAACTAAGGAATAAATTACAATTTTTAAAAGTCCCTTTGTGCCCTGTTAAACAGTATTCCAAGGGGTTACTTCCTGATAAACATTGGTCTCTCTGTTTTTAAAACACCAATTGAATAAAAACTGAAATTTAAAAAAAGCAAACCCATAATGTGACTTCTGAGTTTTCCTCTTCTGCTGCCTCAAGGGACTGTTCCTGCATTTTTACAGGTAACTATCCCCCCATAAAAGAAAGCTCAGGAGCCCACAAAAGGGCTTTGAGATTATTCAATGGAAATAGAACATAATGTGTTCCATAGAGACTTGCTCTTTTTGGTTACTAACAGGATATTTATAAAGCTGTTATTGCTCTTGACTTTTTTTCTTTAAATATAGTTTCTTTCTTCAAATAAATAATACAGCAGTAGCTCATACAGTAAGTTCAATAATCTTAAAATCTGAAAGCTTGGGGCTTCCCTGGTGTCACAGTGGTTAAGAATCCGCCTGCCAGTGCAGGGGACACGGGTTCGAGCCCTGGTCCGGGAAGATCCAACATGCTGCAGAGCAGCTAAGCCCGTGCGCCACAACTACTGAGCCCACGTGCCACAACTACTGAAGCCCGTGCACCTAGAGCCCATGCTCCGCAACAAGAGAAACCACCGCAGTGAGAAGCCCGCGCACCGCAACGAAGAGCAGCCCCGCTCGCCTCAACTAGAGAAAGCCCATGGGCAGCAACAGAGACCCAACGCAGCCAAAAATAAAATTAATTAATTAATTTTTAAAAAAATCTGAAAGCATATATTGCTAATGATAGTGAAATAGATTTTGTCATCATTTCTGAAAGACCTCCATGAGGATGCACAGCTTAATTATTAAAACTCTTGCTTTCCTTAATAAAGAAAATAAGCGCACACCCACAAAATGGTAGTTCTGTGAGGTGATGGAGGTGATAACGAGAAAAACAGAGTTTATTACCGTGTGCAGCGGGCAGACAAGTGGGGTAACTCAAAGGGATGGTTAGAACTTGGGCTTATGTAGCATCTTAGCAGAGAACTATACATTTGTAGAGAAATGACAAAGAAAGAGGTTTCAGGCTTCCAAGCTGACGAACTGTGGGAAGGTAAATATATGGGGGAAACCTCACATATATAATGAAGTGAGGTGTGTTTGTGTAGGTTCGTCTTCTCCATAGCCATAAAACTTCCCCAGGAGGGGAGGCCCTCCTCCTTTCTCAGAAGTTTCTGCTTTTAGTAAGATCAGGGAAGCTCCAGGAAAGCTGCTTTCTGCATCTGTTGACTCTCAAATGCCTTCAGTGCAATAATCTTTATGCCAAAATGGTATATTTGGGGTGGCATTTTCGGGTCCTCTATCTTGTTTTCTTGGAGTAGGGGAGAGACAGTAAAACTCCACTGTAATAATACCAGTAGAGACCAGAAAATCCAGTCACACACAGAGCAGGGTGGGTCCTTGCAAAGTTAATGAAGTGAGAATGGGATCTGGGAACAAATTGGGTATTATCCAAATACTTGCATCGGTGGTTATTGCAGGGATTACTGTTTCTATTTACTGTGTCTACACTAGGACTTGCGTGACATATTATACTTGAGATCCACACGAAATCTTCTTTCATTCTTTTTTCTTTTTCTTTTTTGGAGGCAGCTCTTTTTTCAGGGTATTGTTTGTGAAGTGAGTGTATCTGCCTGGAGCCCTCAGTTATACTTTAAAGCTCTAATACTTAGCGGTCTTCTTCCTTCCCCCAGTAGCTGCCTGTCACTGCAATTCCTTGGGGTTTGGAAAATTGAGAATTAATGCTAGATGAGCCAAGTTACATCCAAAGAAAGGAAGATAGAATGCAAAATAGAAGATTTTAACACGTGCTCCAGGCCCTGGAACTCATCCCCACTCTCACTTAGAAGATCATCTGTAGTACTGACTATATTGAGACCTTGTACTGTTCTCTGTGTACTATTTACTAATTATGCTACCGTGAAGTAATCTTTCTGTGTTCCCTCCTGCCAACTGTTCTTGGTTATTTAAAGATTTTGCTCTCCTTTGTTGTTTAATTATCCAGCTTTTGCCTGCTTGACAGCTTAAAAGCATTAAGAGCTTAATCTTTAACAGCTCAACCAGTATATTTTATATCGGCAAATAATAGGAACTTAATAACTGAAGAGTTTCCTTTTTGAAAAAACCTTCCTTAGTCACTCTTCAGTAGTGGGAGACAGAAATGTGTTTTGATTTCTGGATACAGGAAAGAAGGGACTATAATGAACTTCTCTTGTGACATAGGAAATTGGGAAGAGCCGGATTATTTGGGACACATTACTAACATTAGAAAATTACGGTAATAGTGACTGGAGACAGTTCATTTTGCAAGGACTAATTGCATCAGGCAGGATCCATTCAGGAAAACAAAAACCATGCTAAGTATTTTTTTTAAAATAATCTCTTCCTTTTTTAAAAAATATTTCTTTATTTATTTTGGTTGCACTGGGTCTTAGTTGTGGCATGCAGGATCTTTAGTTGCGGCATGCAGACTCTTAGTTGCAGCATGCATGCATGTGGGATCTAGTTCCCCAACCAGTGATCGAACCCCAGCCCCCTGAATTGGGAGCGCAGGGTCTTACCCACTGGACCACCAGGGAAGTCCCCATGCTAAGTATTTTAAATAGAGAAGCTTCAATACAAGGAATGGGTTAGACAGTTGTTGGAAGAACACACATGGAAAGGTGACATTAACTCAGAGAGTAAAAGGAAACCCTGTAGGGTTAGGGGAACACATGGAATGAAGTGATGCCACCAGAATTTAAGAGCTCATAGAAGGCACCACATCTCAGGAGCTACCATCACCTGAAGGCTGAGATTGTGACAGAAGGACCAAAGTCCAGCCCAGGGACTGTGGAGGGAGGGGACATGGCCACTGTAGAGACACTGCCAAGGACAAGGAAGGAGAGAGCGAGAATGGGGGGAAAGCGCTACTCTGTCTTCCAACTATCTGATCATCACCTGTGACTTCTATTGGCAGAGAGACTTGACCGGGGGCCAAGTAGCAAAGCACCATGGGAAATGTAGTTTGCAGAGCATAGAAGGTTGAGCATAGGACTAATAGGTAAATAACATGCTTATTACCCGTCCGCTTTCAGAATGGGTAGTTCTTGCTAAATCACCATTTTTCTCTGTCTCCCTTAAAGTGCTTGTTCACTTTGTATAGATGGTATAAAAGGTAAAGTTCAAGGCAGAATAGGAGTAAGTGTTACCTGGTTCAGGCTGGGGTTGTTCTTCAATAAATAGTAATGAAAAATAATAATAAATAATAAAATATGTAAAGAATGTTTTTGTTGTGTAAACAAAGTTATGTTGGTTTTCCTGGGTGCCTTTGAAAGCATGTCACCACAGATCGTCTCCACGTGACTCAATTGCCTGTCACTTGCTGGAGAGAACTGGCTGAGAAATCAATGGAACATCAAGCATAAAGAGAATTAAATGTTGGTATAATTGGGCATCCTAAATTATTTTAAGTCTTTGAACTTTACATGTTTCCTCATTTAAGGGCTAAAGTATTGTAACTGGAGTCTCTGAGTCTCATGGGAAATTCCGACATCTTTAGCAAATGGATATTCACAAATGTTTCTGTAATTCCTTAAACCTTTCTTTTTCTTGCGTACTGTGCCACCTGTTTGCTGTGTGTGGGGTCATGGGGCAAGTCACAATGTTTCTGTTGTCTAATGAAAAGGCAGACTTGACAGTAAATAAGGAAATAGCCTTAAACTCTGATAAATTGTAATCTTGTGTACTTTTTTGCAGAGTTAAGGGAACCGTGTTCATTCAGATGAGATGTGCATTTGAACGGAGTTAAAGAGGGCAAGAGGGTCACCTGTTAAACAATCCATCACTTTCCCCCCTGCGTGCTTTTATTAACTATGCGGATTGACAGCCAGCCATTTCATATTCTGTTGTCGATGTTAACGTTCCCTCTCCAAAGAAAGCAACAGATCATTCTCTCCTTCCTGAAGGAGGCAAACAGGCTCCAAACTGGCAAAGACGTTTACATTTACTGCTTAAGACTTTTCCAACCAGTTCATAAAGTATGTCTGATGTACTCACAGTTTTATAGGCAGCTTAGATGTAGGCAGGAATACCATTCTTCACAAGGTGAATTTGGCACATAGAGTTTTTAATCACATTAAATATTTTGTTGACCATTTTAAATAATACCTTATCAAAGATAGACTATGTGAAGTCTTTCTGGAAAAACACTAAGGATTAGGTTTTTTCCTTAACCTCTCTTCAGTAGTCTGAAACATGCTTTGACACCTGGAATCACTAAATTATGGGTTGTAGTTAAAAGGTTGTAGGCTTGGGCTTCCCTGGTGGTGCAGTGGTTGAGAGTCCGCCTGCCGATGCAGGGGACACGGGTTCGTGTCCCTGTCCGGGAAGATCCTACATGCCGCAGAGCGGCTGGGCCCGTGAGCCATGGCCGCTAAGCCTGCATGTCCAGAGCCTGTGCTCCGCAACGGGAGAGGCCACAACAGTGTGAGGCCCGCGTACCGCAAAAAAAAAAAAAAAAAAAAAGGTTGTAGGCTCAGGAGCTAGACCACCTGCTCTCAGTCCCTGCTCTCCCATTTCTAGATATGGCACTTTGGGCACGTTACTTCCTTTCTCTGTGCCTCAGTTATTTACTTCATCTGTAAAACGGGGATAGTTCTCTCCTTCACTGAGATTGTTTGGAGGCTAAATGAGTTAATATGAAAAATTAGAAGCTCGATAAATACAAGTTCGGTTCGGTTTGGTTTCGGGTTTGGTATGGTTATATCTTGGAGAAAGAAAGCACAGAAAAGAACTGGAATATTGATTGGGGGTGTCCCTGCTTTCTGTTCAGTATGCAGATCTAAATCGTCACGTTGATGCGCTGAACGCGTGGAGGAATGCTACCGTGCTGAAGCCGGAGCACAGCCTGGCCTGGAACAACATGATCATCCTCCTTGATAACACAGGTGTGGAGAAGTGATTCAGTCAGTCCATACTATAGTGCCGTTGGATAATTAGGAAACAGATGCTTGTGCTTTTTTTTTTCCCTAGTGTGTGTTAGAGTTTTGTTTGTTTGTTTTTAATTAATATGGGGTTCAATATTTTACATGACAAATATGTGTGTACTTCTAGAATACGGAGTTTCCTTTGACATATTGCAATATGAATGTTTGGGAAGGTGACACTTCGCTTAGAGTTGTTGTTGAGTAATGGGGGCAGGTGTGCACTAACATCTCATTTCTCCTGAAGCCTGTCATCTGGCAATGGCCATCATCTAGGATGCTGGAGGTACCTGGAGCAGGTACCATCCATTTCTGGGCTTATGAAATGGATGGTGCTAGGTCCACGCTCTAAAGTTCATGGATGGTACTCAAAGGAGGTGCTCTCAAACCTACACTCAGAGATTCTTATTTTCGATATAATGGTAATAAATTTGGTGACCTGGTTTCTTAGCCCATGCGAGACTCAATCAATTAGAAGTTTCTCTGTTCCCCTACTTTTAAAAATCCAGCCATCCCATAGGAAATGATAGTTTTCATTTGGCAGAATTTAAAGCTAGTAAGCCATCTACTCAGTGTGGAGGGAGATACACATCTTGTTCCTAATGAAAGTGTAGAATGTGAGCTTCAGTACTATAAACATTCAGTTATTAAACTGTTGCTGTGATATTCTTATTCTGCAGACTTGTTTTCTCCGATTTGGGTATAACTGGTATCTGGGGGAAATTAAAATTAGATTTTACATGCTTTGACAGAATTTAATCAAAAGCTGTTGGTATGTCAGAATTGTGCTGGACTGCAGTGGCTTTGCAACTGATAGGCGTGTGTGTGTGTTGAGTGTTGTGTATGTGTGTGTGTATTACATGTTCTACATTGATCTTCTTAAGTAGTTTATTCATAATCATTGTACATAATGCACATAAGCCCTGTTAATTAGAGAGAGAGACTAAAATACTAGTACAATGCGAACATGTTTTTAAGTTTTCCATTGTTCATTCACAGGTAATTTAGCCCAAGCCGAAGCTGTTGGAAGAGAGGCGCTGGAATTAATACCTAATGACCACTCTCTGATGTTCTCCTTGGCAAACGTGCTGGGAAAGTCCCAGAAATACAAGGTGTGTGAACTGCAGGCCGTGATTTCTTGCAGTGAATGCCAACATCTGACAGGAACCATCGATGTAACGTCTGCCCAGTTAAATTCAGAATTCGGCCCAACTAGCGGTAGCTGAGTACCAGCGTGGCTCAGTCAGTTTGCTTTGAGAAGCTGCGCAAGAGATGAATTTGTGGACTCAGACTCCACATGCTTTCTGGTCAGAATTCACCAGCATTGCTCAAACGTGGGAGGGGAGGAGAAGCCAAAAAAATCCTAGCAGATGCCCCAGCTCCTGGCATGGAGCTATGATTCTGTCCCTGGTGCTGGGGCTCGTCCTCTTCTGCACAAAAAGAGTACCAGCCCGTGGAGAATATAGGATGGGTTCTCGCTGCTTCCAGGTTTTTCCTCACCTACAGGAAGTTACAGGTCATCTGCAAAACCCTAGAAGTTTCTGACCAACGAAAAACACAAGGTATTGCATCAGGCCCCTAACTACCTGGGGTCCCAGGGTGGGCCAGGAGTAGACCTTGAATCAGAAGGCAAGTAACTCCCTGGATATTGAAGGGGACTCTGTTCCTAATAGCACTGATCTCAGATTTTAGTTTTGTGTATCAGAACCACCAAGGGAGCCCATGAGAATACAGATGCCCGTATTTCTCCCCATGGCTCCATTGGGTAAGGTCAGGGAGTATGCATTCTAACCAGCATCCCGGCTTCCTAGCACAGATGTTACAGAAAACACACTTTTAGAAGCTGTGTCTTCGTCCTTTCATGAGAGAAATAATTCCTTTTTGAATCAGCGGCCATATCTGATTTTGATCACACTTGGCCTAATAGTAGTGATTAATTCATACTTCTCCTGTTCGGCTCATTAGATATCATTATCGGTATAATTTTCTGTAACAATACAGTAGTAAGATGTCTCATGCATTTCTATCCTTTTTGAATTGAATAATCAGGGAGTTTAATAGCATCAGAATACATTTTTGAATTTCTAGATTTTGCCCCCAGATAACCTTTTGAGGGGTTTTGTTTTATTTTTTACAGACCTACTTGTGTAGAGGAGAGGGAGGTGAGGTGTGTGGGTTCCTTTCTAATGACTTTCCAGCCATCTGTCAGCCTGGGACGGGGTGGGAGTGTCCAGTGACCATCTTTGAGATGCAGCTTATGTGATCATGTGCTGATTTTTCTATCATCTCACAGCTTATAAACTGGAATTCCTAGTAGGTGACAGGACCTGGGGTTGATTTGGGTTCCAGTTCACAGTGGTGTTTTGTATGTTTTTTTTTCCCAGATAAAGTAGAAAATACTCCATAAAGCAGAATGGAGAAATGGGTTTCCTGTTTCTCTACACATTTTGCATCCTAACTGTCTAGGCCAGGGTGCTGAGCCTAAGATAGGAAAACAGAGGATGAAATCTGAAATAAGGAACTGAACTTTGGGCACTGGGCAGGGATGCTTGGACGAAGAGGTGACGTGGTGGTGACTTGCAGGGGTGGGATAAGCAGACCTTGCAACTGGGCCACCGTCCCCATCAGGACAGGTGTCTGTGGTCTGTGCACCTCCCTTTCCACCTAGGCATTTGCTGTTGTAGATTATCACTAACTCCTGGTCAATGTCCTTAGTGAGCCTGGAGGCTCCTTGAGGCCAGAGTCTTAAGTCCCATTTTCGTGTCTCCATTGCCGCTCCACCCCTCCCCAACCACTGGGCATTTTGTAAGTGCCCAGGGCACCACTGTGAAATGATGGAACACATCCCACGTTCGGTTCTGAAACGTTCAGGCTTCCAGAATCTATTTTGAGACTTCGATGTGAGCATTCTCATTACATCCAGGTGATAATGGGGCACCTTTTTAATCCGAGCAGCCCTTTTACCCAAGAGCCATCACTTAACCACTCCTCAGTTTATTCTTCTGTAAAATGGAGATGGTGCTAAGAAAGAAATGCACAAGAAGGTAATTTATAACTATGAAACATTGTATACATGTACACATACACAGCAGTAATTTTAGTCTAGTGATTATTGAATGAAACTCGAAGGATCATGAAAATCCATTAGCATTTATGATGCCTATTGCTGTTTAATTTCCAAAAGTGATGTTTTTCAGTGGTGAACATTGCCTCTCGTGCTGATTCTCTCTCTGCATCACCTGTTCCACGGGCCCTGTAGTTTAAGAGCAGATTATGTCTAGAGAGCAGTTTCCCCAACTCCAGACATTTATGTCATACCCTTATGAATTTTTTTTTTGGCCACATCTAGATACTACTTATTATTCACTTGATATATTTCTTTAAATAGATTTTAAACACAAATGGTAATTAAAGTGGAAACATGCTATCTTTACTAGAAATATAAGGTAAATGAAAATAGAATAATTTTACTAAATCTCAGGTAGGTACTACTACTGGCTCAGGCTCTGAGCCTGAGGGTGAACCCTCAGTTAGCCTCAAAGGGAGATTGGAAGGTGTTGGGGGGTGACCCCAAACCACCACCAAACGGAGACTTTGTCTCAACTGAACTGGAAGAAAGGAAGGTGAATTGAAGAGGGAGCTATTCTTGCTATGTGACTGGTGGTTTCAACTTCATGTTGGACCACCCACATTCCCTTCCCAGCCAGAGTGGTCTGCAGGGTGTTTCTTGTGAAAGCCTGTCTGGGAGAATAGACGCGGGTTTAAGGATGCTGCTGAGATGATGCTGCAACCCTGGCGGCCGGCGTGGCTGAAATGACCTCCGACTGCCCAGTCCTTGCCGCCTAGGCAGAAAGACCCTCACTTGCTCCTTTGCAAGGCCTTGCTCTGTCCCTGGTGTTACCCTAAACCTTGGTCATACACATTTTGTCTAACACACTTTAGAAAGTAATATGTTATTTTACCTGTCTGTTGAGGAAAAACAATCCCTGATTTTAAACATGAGTTTATTTATTTGTTCCTTGGCATAAGTCAGCTCATTACTTGGGTCTTGAAGCATCCTTGAACCTCCACAGAAGATCAGTTTATGAATAGTTCATCACTTCCCAGAACAGGGCCATTAAAAAGCCTGATTTAATAGATGAGCATTTGATGGGCTTTGAATACCTGCGGGCATTCGTGTTCTAACGAGGCCTCCAGTCCCAATGTTACCCAAAATGGAGCATGTCTAACCCACACTCACGGTGCCCCACAAACCTACTCTTCCTCCTGATGCCCCTTCTTTTTTCAATGTGCCATTGTTTTTCTGTCTTCCAGGCTTGGAAACTTTTTTTTTTTTTTGGCCACGCTTTGAGGCATATGGGATCTTAGTTCCCTGATCAGGGATCGAACCCGTGCCTCCAGCATTGGAAGCACGGAGTCTTAACCACTGGACTGCCAGGGAAGTCCCCAGGCTTGGAAACTTTGAGTCCTTTTTTTCTTCCCCTATTACCTGATCCTCATACCCACTCCTTCCCACCAGCCTTGCCTTGCCAAGACCTACAGCCCCTAGACAGGCTGTAAGCCCTCACCCCCGCACCATTGCCCACTCTCCTAAACCCCACTACAGCCTCCAAACCTGACTCTGACTGCACATCGTCCTGAACGATGTCCGCACTTGTGGGCGCTTGAGAAATGAATCAAAAAATGAATCTAGCATCCCCTAGAGAACTCCTAACTTGCCTTTTATCTCTACATCTGTCGTCTCCAGATAACACTGCTTCCTTTGCATGTGGAGGAGCATTTTAAAGTAGGTTGAGGTTCCCCAGCCTTTCCATTTCCTATATTTGAGGTTTTAAATGGAAACATTTGAAAATCATCAGAAAGAGCACAGCTACAGATCTGCACAATCCATTTGATTTTTGGTTTGTTTGCACTCTTTTCATTTTTGTTTCCAGCACACCTAACATAGCAGGAAAACTTAGACTTCCTTGAAGGAGTTTTCTCTCCCGGAACTCGGAATGTAGACCCTGACTTTGAGCCGAGTTCTGAGAGTGACCTTTGCTGACATCCTGCGTGTAATCCTGACATCTTCGTTCATTCCCTCACAGACCACATTTCTAAAATACAGATTTTTCTCTGCCAGCTCTGTCTAAAAGGTGGTGTCAGAGATGTTTGCCCAGCCAGCACAAGGCAAAGGAAACTGGTCTCCCTGCACTTTATAAAACATGTGATCCTGGATATGGGAGGCCCCTTGGGAGAACCTCATGTAGGGCACAGATAGAAGGTAAAAACCTGTCCCCAAACCCCCAGCCTTGGTTGTTGAAGCTGAGCCTGTGACCCAGATTAAAGCATGAGTGGCTCTTTAGGGACACGAATGTAGATGGTGTGATAGTCACCCCCGGCAGCTGTCGCTGAGAGCAATGAGGTATCTTTATTTTTCAACATTATGGTAAAAAGGGGCGATGCAGTCGGCCATGGTCCCACGATGAGCAGGTGAGAAAACACTTGGCCGTGTTTCTCTGGCTGGGTTGGAAGTGAATACTGTATGGGGGAAATGCAAGTCTCTCCAAGAATCGGTTCTGCACTTCAGGGGCATTTGGTCACACTCGCGTACAGTCCTGCAGTGGCTGAGGTGACAGGTGGCTGTTTCTCCCTCATTCTCTCTGCTCATTTCCTCCAGCTGAATGGGCTGCTTCTGGGTCGTTGAGGGGGTGTGCCTTCTTAGGGGAGGTTAAACAGACTCCACCTCCTACCTTGAGAATCTTAGAAATGAGCTCATCGATGCTGACCAGAAATGACACTTGTGTGGGTGTCCTCAGCAGCCCGGCACTTTCCTGATTGACCTTTGCTCATCCTGCCCTGGACCCTGAACTGAGCTACTTGCTTAAAGTTGCAGAATGCCCACCACTTCAGGGAGGCAGGTGGCAGAGTCGTTAGCATATTCATCCTCTCTGTGGCCACCATCCCCTGACTACTGCCCTGTCACCTTTGCCCAGTCACACACTGCCCCAATGGATCATCCTTCCGAGCCTCTTCTCAACAGGGTGTGGCCCTTCTGGGCTCCCAGATGTTTCCAGAAGAAGGATTTGGTGGAGCAAAACAAGCACGTTCAAAGTTTGAAATTCATAGGCGATAAAACTGCATAAAACTTTTGCATTGTGTGGAGTACCTTATTTTTTATGTATTTCGTTTTTTTAGGAATCTGAAGCTTTATTCCTCAAAGCAATTAAAGCTCATCCAAATACTGCAAGTTACCATGGCAATTTGGGTAAGGAGATTTTTCAATTTGAATCATATCGAAATTCTGTGTAATTTTAATGAAACAGGTGCATTTCTGTAAAATCACTGTTGGGAGAGTTGTTATTCAAATCTAACCTGTATTGGCCTTTATAATCTGGTTCTAAAATATGGCATTTTAAGGAAATTATCACATTAATAAGATAGCTAAGTAACAGTCATATTTACAAATCTTAATTGCATGATCAGAACAACTCCTAAAATCCCCCACTAGTTAATCGCCTTCTGATGTTAAAACTCAGATTTTCTTTCTTTGAGTGAAGAGCCCTAGATAGTTAAGCTGAGAAGTACTTTGGAAGTTTGCAGTCTGACATGTGTCCTTTTGCTTCTTCTGTAGTGGACCTTCCTTATCTAGCCTGGTCTTCCCTGCGTTCTTCTGTTCTGTGTCTTGGCTAAGCATGCATTCACAATGACTTATTCCCTAGAATTCCTTTCTTTCATTTTTGCATCTCAATAATTTAGATTTTTAGAACATAGCATGTTGATGTTTGGAAGGCTCAGTCACGTGAGTATTTTTTCACCAGATCTCTTCCCTATAGACTCTGTAGCTTCCCCTTGGAAAAGTGATGAAGCATCAGTGGTTGCTGTACTGCCCACATAGAAAGATAGTTTTACTTAGAGAATCATTGTAATAGTCAGAGGCTTACCATTCTAATGAGTAGATTTCTTGGGACTTCCCATGTGGTCCAGTGGTAAAGAATCTGCCTTACAATGCAGGGGACTCTGGTTCGACCCCTGGTCAGGGAACTAGGATCCCACATGCCGCGGGGCAACTAGGCCTGCACCCCACAACTACCGAGCTTGCACGCCTCAACTAGAGCCCATGCGCTCTGGAACCCGTGTGCCACAACTACAAAGCCCACGCGTCCTGGAGCCTGCACGCCACAACTAGAGAGAAGCCCACATGCCGCAACGAAAGATCCCACGTGCCTCAACGAAGATCCCGCGTGCCGCAACTAAGACCCGACGCAGCCCAAAAAAAAAAAAAAAGTAGATTTCTTTAACTATCATTTTATGGTCAGATCTTGATGTTAGAGCCCTGAATTCCAGCTGGCAACAAACAAGCTATTATTTTGCTGAAAGGTATAGGAGACTCTTTGTTAAAGTAAATGGCTGGTCTTCTACATGGTCAGAGCGCTAAGCAGTGCTGGAGCCCAGCCCTGTGCAGCCTGGCTTTCGGGAAATTTCCTGGCAGCATCAAGAAACTTAGTGTACTCTTCCTTTTGCTTCTTTATGTAACAATGTTGCTGTAGGGAGATGGATCACGCCTAATGATATGAAGAACCCTGGGAGTAACTGGGGGTGGTTAAACAGACATTCACCAGGGAGTGTGATTACAATAAATAAAGTTGGCAGTACAAACAATATTGTTTTAAACAATGATTTTTGAAAACTGCTTGCAGAGGTTCTGTAATATTTCTTTGTACAAGTGGTTGGGAATACCACAAGTTATTCAGAAGCATTTCCAATGAAATTGATCTCTTGCTATTTCAGCTGTGCTTTATCATCGTTGGGGACATCTAGACTTGGCCAAAAAACACTATGAGATCTCTCTGCGGCTTGACCCAATGGCATCAGGAACTAAGGAGAATTATGGTCTTCTAAGAAGAAAGCTGGAACAAATGCAAAAGAAAAACATTTGAGCCTTTTTCCTTCACTTTTTGAGTTTGTGTGTGTGTGTGCATGAGGCAGATCATTAATATCATGTGTTTACGTTTAACCATTTAAAAGTCTTACATGTTGTTTATTTTATCATTTTTTTTCTATGAAAACAGACATGCAAAAAGATTACAGCACCAGCAATATACTCTCGAATGCTTGATGTGGTTTTTGCATTGAAATTGTATTTTTTCAGACAACTCAAACATAAATTCTAAAATTCCAAGGATGAAGTCTTTTTTAATTAAAAAGAAAAACAGAAAAAAATTATCTTGAGCGACTTGCAGCAGAATTAAACCTGCATTTGGGATGTGAGTCGTGTTGTTGTAAAGACTCACATTATTAAACATGGATTGTGAACAAGAAATGACAAACTGACTCCTACAATTTATATAAATATCTAATGTGTCTGTATATTAGAATTTTTATTTAATGACAAGAAAGAGTAAATTAAGTTTTTTTAATCTTTTTTTTTCCAAACAATGTGCTATGAACATCATTTGTAAGGAAATATTTATTTGTATTTTTTTTTGAATGGGGCAAATAATTGAATGAAGAATGGAAATTTTAACATCTAGTGTATCTACACTTTTCCCGTAGGAAGAAATTCACTCCTGCAATATTTTTTGGATTCTTCAACTTGTGCTGTTTCATAACATAGGAAATTATGTAGTATCCTACATAAACTGTCACTATTAATAGAAAATTAAAGCCATGCTTTAGGCAAAAGCAGGCAGCCTGATGTCTTTATTTTTGTTACATCCAGTATTAAGAGGGCTACACACTTCTATGTAAGTTGTTTTTTTGTGTTTTTCGACTGGAAAACAGTTTTCTATTTAGTTTCATGGAACCATAGTCATTACTATATCCAAAAAATGCAAGAGGTAAATTTTCTCCCAAAAGGAACCACATTTGGGGAGTTTGTGATATTTTTAAGAATGGGACTGTCCTGTTTTATTGGGTCAGAATAATCATGTTCGTTTTGTTTTATCCTCCTATATATGCTGTTGACCTAATGATTTATGCAATCTCTGTCATTCCTTATGCAGTAAAATTATTACAGAAACCGGTATACAAGTGTCATAGTGCCTCCTATTAATCATCTATTAAGATGATTTTCAAATTATTTGACTCTGTCCTCTTTGCGTTAAAATGAAATCAAAGTGACTGATTCATCCTTTCTAGAATGTGGCTTCTATTTGGTTTTAGGGACCATTTAATAGAATCGCACCGTGGAGTCCTCCAGGTTCTAAAATATGGGCTGAGTAGATCCCACATGGAGATGAATTTGATTCTCTACACTCACTTTGTGGGGGGCCGGGGGCAGACCTGCATAGAGTTGTAAATCAGTAATTGTAACCTGCAGTGGTTGAGATACTTCAGAAAAGAAAGTGCTGTGTTTCAAACATTTCAGAAATGGTCCCCAAACAACAGTAACAATTTATAGAGCTCTTAGGGGCAGGAGCTGCCTTGTTCTTATTTACGTTCCTGTAGCACTTAGTTTGGCAGATAATAGAGGTACTGTATGCTTGTTGACTTTTTTTTATTTAAGCAAATTTCTCTCTTTGAAACAGTGCTTATCTTTTGAGAATGAAGAAAAAAATATTTCTGGTAAAAGCTCCTTCAGGATTTTTTTTTTTTCTTTTTGTGCTGATACTAAAAGTTGAGTGTCAAATCAAGACATGCAAATCTAGGACCCCTGTCTACAGAACGAATCCCCTTAGCTTTCACTGCTCCATCTCAGGATTTCCATCACAGCTGCCTTCTGTCCAGAGAAGACAGTCATTCATTTGACTGATATTTCAGGGAGTCTTTTATCTCGGCCGATTTTGGAAGTACGCCATGATGTTCCTCTTTTCTTCCTTCTTTTTTCCATCTTAAGGCAGCCACCCTGTAATTTATTTCTTGGGTTTCCTTTCTAACAAGACTGAAGTGGAAATCTGTCTCCCAGTTCCCCTCTTATTTGGTATTTTTTTCTAAACTTTGTTTTTGTTGCTAATCACAGTAGGGGATTGGGTTTGGGGTGGGGTGTCAGAACAAACATAGGGATTGTTGCCATTTTGGGAAATCTGAGAGTCAGAATCATCCTTCACCTCCCTGATAGCGAACATCACGAAACCCTGGAATGTGGTTTGAGGCTATTTTTTGTTTGTTTATCTGCTACATTTCTTCCCTGTTTAGATGCACTCTTACATTTCTTAAAAATTCCACCCTATAGATGTAGCCCATTATGCCTTCACAGGGCTCTTTGGGGTTCTGATTCTATCACATTTCTTAAGCATGGTCTTTACATTTTATTTCAAATTACTGAGTTTAAATATCATACAGAATAGAAGACCAAGCCCCACAGCAAAGCATTGGATGTCTGTGTTCACATTCACACCTATCAGCTTGGACTTTGGGGTGAGAAAACATAGATTTGGGTCTTGGCTCTAGTGTTTTGATGTCATTGGCAGGTCATTTAGTATTGCATAAGTTCCAGTTTCCCATCTGTAAAATGGACAGGGTAAGACATAAGACCGCCCTCTCAGTAATGAGGTACTTGGCTCAGTACTTGCCTCAATAAATGATAGACTAGACTTTTGGAGGAAGGTGTAGATTTTGCATCAGACAGGTTTGACCTTAAATTCATTCATTCCCTCATTCAACAAATATTAAGTGGCAGATACTCTCCCAGGCACTGGGAGTACAGTGATGAGGGAAGTGGACATGGCCCCTGGCCCTCATGCAGCAGACAGTGCAGTGAGAAACAGTAATTGTCAGTCATATAATTAATAACTGAAGCGGGAGACTGAGTCTAGCCTGAAGAGTCAGGAAAGGGTTCCCTGAGAAGGTGACTTCTGAACTGAGATTTGATAAGCAGAGAGGAAGATCACTCTAGGCCAGTGGTTCTCAACAGGGGAGATTTTGACCCTCAGGGGACAGTTGGCAATGCCTGGAGATGTTTTTGGCTGACACAACTGATGGGGGTGGGAAGATGCTACTGTACACCTTACAAAGCACAGGACAACCCCCTACAAAAAAGAATGGCTCCAAATGCCAGTAGTACTGATGTTGAGAAAACCTGGACTGCACACAAAGAAGAAACGGCATACGCAAAGGGCCTGTGGTGAGAAAGGTAAAGTACTTGGTGAACAAAGTCCAAGGGAGAGGGGGAGGGGTGCTTGATGGAGTTGGTAAAGGTGACGAGGTCCAGACTATGCCAGGGTTTGCAGACCACACGGTCTTTATCTTAAACCATGGGAGGATTCAAAACGAAGGAAATTATCAGATCTATGTTTTGAAAAGATCACTTTGACTGTTGGTGGGGAAGGAATTGGAGGGAGGCAAAGAAGACGTGAGCAGATCAGTAAAGAGACCATTGCATGTATCCAGGGTAGAGATGAAGGTGGCTTGGTGTAGAGAAGAGGCCGTCAAGTTGATGAAATGTGGATGGACCTGAGAAATACATAGGAATCAATTGGTGATGGATAGGAGGTGGGTTGGTAAGGGGATGAGACCCATTGTTTCATCATCCAGATCAGTGCCATTGAGAGGGAGAGGCTGGCTATAAACTAGAGAGGGAATAAGGTCCTTGAGAAGAAAGGAAGGGATGGGACCCAAAATCAAGTGGAATTTGACCCTAGCAAAGAGAAAATAAAGCCCCTGTATGTTACAAGATCTAGACGGGGACAGATGTGGACATATTCGTCTCTACTTCTCATCTTTGTCCCTAAGGCTTTCCTGAGTGGACAAGTCAGATGCCCTTCTGCAGACTGGATACAGTATGCCTATCACAATTACATGGTTACCAAATAGCCATAGCTGATGAGGGAAAATAGTCTTCTCTATAGACTAATTAAAGCCAATAAATGTTGAAAGAATGGCAATTAGAAAATCATCCCCCCCTTTTTTTTTTGTCTCCAATGAATTAATTGATTCAGGCAAAGATCAGCAGTGAATAAAATTATTAGATGAAAGATCAGTGAAGAGCTTTTTAGTGGAAGGGACAGAATCTGTGCCATTTTGTCACATGTAGATTTGTGAGATCACCACAGTCAAGATACAGAACAGTCCCATCCCAAGGATCCCTTGTACTACTTTTATGCTATTACCTTTTTCAAAATATCTTATTGGGCACAGACTGTGCAATGGCAGTGTGCTAGCTGCTGGGGATATGATGAAAAATGAAAACAGATGATTCCTGCCCCGTGGAGCTTGCCATCCATGTTATCTCACCCTTGTTGTGTGCCCAGGTTGGGCACGCTGGTGTAGACTCGGGGACTGAGCATTGTTACCAGCCCCCATTTCCAGGGGACTCCTGGGGAGTCAGCAGGCCCCCCGTGACTCATTCACGTCTTTATATTTGCAGCTGTTCCAGGGTCACAGGTTGTCAGGACATTTCTTTCCTTCTCCTGTGTTCAAAGTTCTCCATTAGTTGGTGAATCTCGTTTTTCCTGGAGGCAGTGAAACATCAAATCAAGTTGACTTTTCTATTTCATAGGAACAGATATTGGTTCAATTGCCTCTACCTTCTCCTTTGGGCCTCATGTTTATGGTAAAAACTTCACCAGGCATCTGGGGGAAATAAGTTATATTGAGACATAAACTCCATTGAAGAGTCAGCTGTATTGAATAAAGACAAGGGGAATCTGGGATGTTCTTGCCATGTTGACCCAAATAGAAGGATCCTAAGTGTTGAGTAACCCTGATTTTCAGTAAAGTGAGACATTTCATGTTGCTTGAAATATTCATTAACAAATACCAAATATAATTATAGAATACTACAGCCTTATTTTAAAATCACACAGAGTCTTGTCTTAATCTCTTGTGCCTTTAAAATTCTACCAAGAAGATATTCATTTGTCTATGGGCTCTTTTCAAATAATGTTCCTCATAAAATGAAAATCAGAAGTTGGTTTCTAGTTCAAAGGAAGAGAAACAAAGGCCCCGTGTGGGACAGTTTGGTTGGGTTGAAGGAGACAAGAAAATACAATGGAGGAGACAGGAGCCAAGAGAACGCTGTCAAATATTAAGGTTGTTCCCTTGTTCTTCTCTCATATTCCAATCTCTTTTCTTTAAATGTACAGGAATTGCAGTTTATATTGATATTAACATGAGCTGTTTCTGAGCGAGAAGTAAGGAGGAGAGAGACTCTTCACCTTCTACTTTGTAAATCTCTGCATTATTTGAAATAACTTTTTTTCTAAAGCAAGGAACATGTGCGACATCACAGAGAAATCTTTCTTCAAGAGAGCTATGGATGGGTTCGTAATAAAGCTGTGATAAGGCGCATTGGTGGAAAGGAGACACCATGTGGGAAACTCAGGTAACCAAATGTATTCACTAAATGGCTTTGCCCAGCAGGTGGGGGAGACGCTGGGGAGCCTGTGTCTCCAGAGTCATGCTGAGTGAGCAGAACTCGGGAGGCGTCATTGCTCAGATTGTTGGCTGAACTACAAGGGTGCAAGGCAGACTCTTTCCTGAAGCATGCCTTTAACTCCTCACGAAACTCTGTATGCTGTGTGACTCTCTTGGTGGTCGTCTGGAAATAACTGGCATTTGGGGGGCATAAAGCTTGAATGTGAAAGGAAAATCTGCATTACACCCAGGTTGGAACCTTGTTTTTCCTCCATGTACCAGACCTTAGGCAAGTGTAGTGGGTTGGATAGTGTACCCCACAAAATTCGTGTCCACCCAGAACTTCAGAATGTGACTGTATTTGGAAATCAGGTCTTACAGATCTAATTAGTTAAGGATCTTGAGAGGAAACCATCCTGGATTTAGGGTGGGCCCTAAACCAATGACTGGTGTTTTCTAAAAAGAGGAGAGGATACACAGAGGCACACAGAGAAAAGAAGGCCATGAGAAGGTGGAGACAGAGATTGGAGTGATCCTGCCACAAGCCAAGGAATGCCAGGAGCCACCAGAAGCTGGAAGAGGCAAGGAAGGATCTTCCCCTAGAGCCTTCGAAGGAGGGTGGCCCTGCCAACACCCTGACTTCAGACCTCTGGCCTCCAGAACATTTCTGTTATTAAAGCCACCCAGTTTGTGGCCATGCCTGGCCCCCCTAGGAATCCAGTAAAGTAACTTAGTCTTTTAGCAGCTGAGAACCTCATCTGTAAAATGGGGGATAATACTACCTTTTTCACAGACTTATTGGAAAGTTTAAATGAGAAAAGGTTTATAAAGCCCTAGACCCATGCTTGGCACATAATACTATTCAATAAATAATTGAAGGAGGAATAACCCTCACTTTTCTTGAGGTTTTTAATCCTGTAATTAAATGACCCATAAACAATCTCAGGTTTATATTTTTATCACTTGTGTTCTAAGTCTGATTAGTTCTATCAATACAAGTACTTTAAACCTGCTACGCTGTTTATCAAAACTGCCTTGAGTGTCCTGCATTTCTAATCATTTTGCTTTTAAATATGTGGTATTTTTCCAGGGCCAATAAAGCTTTCTGCTTCCTACTTGTGTTTCAGAAAACATTTTCCCTGTAGATTTAAATTGCAGTTTTATCCATCATTTAAAAACAGTTCTGTTTCAGCAGTTACGTTTCAATAGCATTACTTTTGCTGAATAGACTTGAGATGTGTCTTGAAATTTTTCAAAACTGCTCATTTCTAGAACTTTCTGATAATGTATATGGATGACAGCTTTTACAGTACTTGGTCTAGGAATCTGCAGACATCAGCAAGCAAGGTGATAAGGTGGAAAGAACAGAGACCAGGGGTGTGAGATCTACCCTAGGGCCAGCTTCACTGCCATAAGTCATTTTTTAAAGCTTCAACAATTCAATTAGATACAAACACTTCCAATCCTGTCATTAGTTACCAGGACCCTGGAATGAGTCACCTAATTACTGCATGCCTCAGTTGCTTCTAATGAAAATAATGGTGGTGGTGGTTGCTTTTGCTGTTAATTTCTCCTCCATGAAATGAGAGAGTTGGACAAAACCAGTGTTCTTCAAATATCCTTAGATGCTTAACCTTTTTAAAAACAAAACACAAAAAACAAAAAACACTAAATCTTGTACAGAAGTCCGCTATAAAAATTTGCAAAGTGACCTTCTTTGGGTGCTTAAATAAACCCTCATTAAAAAAATCTGTTGTGTAATGTAAGAATGTTTGAAATTCCAGCACTCTTGTGGAAATAAAATATTGTGAAGCTTTCTAGTCCTGATATATTCTGGTAAGGTAAAAAGTCCCTCAGACTGACAAAAGTCCAATTCTGCTCTGCCATTCATCAGGCTGACATAGCACAGATTAAGGCAGCTGGGAAGTGAACAGGAAACCACATTTCTCCCGTAGACACTCTGAAGTTGTAATGTGTCAAGGAACCCACTTCTAAGGGTGACTGCTGCTTTATGACTCTTGGAGAAACCTTCTGGAAGGGCACTGTGAGAAATGTTGCTGTTTGAAATCATCAGGAAGAATGAAACATCCCGCTCCACCTGGAGGGTCCAGGGCACTTTGACATGACAAGCAGCCTCAGTTTCCAACCCACGTGCAGAACTTCATTTAAAGCATTTCTGGATACACCCGTTCATGTCTATCAAAACTTTTAGTCTCTAAGTACATAAGCCCCTGGGTCTGTTCTGCTGTCCAGACCTGATACTGACCATTGGCACGCATCCCTCTTTTGCCTTCAGCCTGTAAAAACACTATTACCTTTAAATTCCTCCCCCGCTCCCCCCCAAACCTCCTAACTGCATCTTTGTTTGGTGAGGCATCTCAGGGCTCCATGGGTGTGTGGTCTCCCCCATGGCAACGAGCCAATAAATCTGAGTTTGTCCAATGATGGTTTTGTACTGGAGATATTTGATTGGGCTAAGACAGGGCACAGTTAATCGTATGACCCTAGTCAGGCCATCCAACCTCTTTACCTCATCTGTAAAGTGGAGGAAATTCTCTACCTGGCCTTTATTGTGCAATGCAGGGGTATGGATCAAATGGGATCATGTATGTGAAAGCTCTTCATGGGTAGAACCATACATACAGCATTATCCATTGGAACTAGCACTTTGAACAAAGAGGTTCCAAAGTAGAATTATTAGTGCAGATGACACACATTTCAGCACATATGACCCAGCTACCTTGTTTTAGCCCTTAAGTTAAAGAGCATGAGTTTCAGGTTCAGCTGGATATGGACACTCTTATTTCCTGGCAGCATGTCTTTGAGTGGGTTATTGAACCTCATGGAGCCAATTCATATGTAGACCAGGAATGATCATATCTGCTTCATACTATGGTTCAAAGGGTAATGTGAGGAAAGAGTCATACTGTACCAGGCACATAGGAGCACTCAATATGTGTTCATTTCCTGCATCGACGGCTCAAGGGAATCAAGCCACATTTCCCCTTGTAATGTCCACATTGCCAGGCACCAGGCAACCATTATTTCCTTTAAAAAGTTGCTGTTTGGAGAGCAGGACCAAATAACTTGATTCTGGCTTTAAGCAGAGCAATGGCAGCAATGTTACAGGGTTAGAGATTGGTTTGTGGCCTCTTTGCAATGTAATTAGCTTCCTCCATGGTGGATGGCATATCTGGTCGGTCAGATTACTTTCTTCTGGGAGTTCTTTCAGTTATCCTCCAGTTATATATCTCATATAGTGCTTTACTCTGGTCTTTGCTTGTTATTCCAAAAATTACAGAAGGTAGGCAAGAAGAGCATAAACCATCTGAACCGCAATTGCTTGGAAAATTCCGTTGCCTTTTTAGACAAGATATTGCCTATCTTTTGTGGAGAAAAGGTCAATGCCTTATTTTTAAATATCTGACAGCAGCGCACATCATCTTTAAAACAATAATTCCAGAAATACTAGGATTGCATTTAACGTGAATGAACTTAGCTTCATGAGGTTGGTTTTCTCCTCTCATTAATTTCTTTGCCGTGGAAGTTGTTTAGCAATGAGACCTGTTGTACTAAGTAAAATAACTCAACAGAATGACAAGGAAAAAACAACTCTGCCACTTTCTAATTTAACAACAAATTTTTAGAACCTGGTTTAGAAAATGGAAGCAAGGAATCCCATTATTTGCAGAATTTTTAAATTCTATTTTGTGACATACAAATTTTCTAAATTATCCTGATTAATGGATCTTATGTTGATTTTTTTGTCAAGTTCATATTGATTTACCTAGGGGAAATGATCAAAAACTAAAGTTCAGTGAAATAAATATTACTGAATACCTACTCTGGGTACCATGGTGGGAAGTGCTGGAAACATTCAAAGGAGACAGGTCTGACCTCATGGAACTCAGTCCAGGAGGGAGGCAGTCATAAATCAACTATCACAGAACAAAGAGGCAGGGATTATAATGGTGACTGGAGCAAAAGACTATGGAGCAGCGTAGACAAACTTTTTCTGTAAAAGGGCAGAGAGAAAATATTTTAGACTTTGCAGGCCACCTTGTCAGGCCACCTTGTCTCAGTGGCGGCTACTCAGCTCTGCTGCTATCACAAAAAAGCAGCCATAGAGGGACTTCCCTGGTGGCGCAGTGGTTAAGAATCTGCCTGCCAGCACAGGGGACACAGATTCGGGCTCTGGTCCAGGAAGATCCCACATGCTGCGGAGCAACTAAGCCCGTGCGCCACAACTACTGAGCCTGCGCTCTAGAGCCTGTGAGCCACAACTACTGAAGCCCACATGCCACAACTACTGAGCCTGCACTCTAGAACCGGCGAGCCACAACTGCTGAGCCCGCGTGCCTAGAGCCCGTGCCTCACAACAAGAGAATCCACCGCAGTGAGAAGCCCACACACCGCGATGAAGAGTAGCCCCCGCTCACCGCAACTAGAGAAAGCCTGCGTGCAGCAACGAAGACCCAACACAACCAAAAATAAGTAAATAAATTAACTAATTTTTTTAAAAAAAGAAAAGGTTGTCATTTATATAAAAAAAAAAGCCATAGACAACCCATAAATGAGTCAGCATGACTGTATTTTCAGTAAAACTTTATAGACACTGAAATTTGAATCTCATAATTTTCATGTGTCATGAAGTTTTATTTTTTCTTTGGATTTTTTTCAAGCACTTAAAAATGTAAAACTCATTCTTAGCTTACAAAAACAAATGGTGGGCTGGATTTAGTTTGCAGGTTATTTAGGGCCAAAGATGATTATTTGTAATAATTTACTAGAATAATTTGATAATATTTCAGTAGATTTTATAGTGTTATCCAGTTAGACTTGAAGCTCTGTATATAGCACCCTGTTCTGTTGCTTATTTCACATTATAAGCATCTTTTCAAGAGATGCAGAAGACATTTTCCCATCTATTGTGTGGTCCTTGCAATTCTGGAGACATGTGGGAGGGGTAACAAGGAGATGAGGTTGACTTCTTTTGCATAATACTAAGAAGCAGTGCATTCAGTCAAATATAAATTAGGCATCTAACACCAAAGTCTAGAAAACAGAGCTTGGCAATTACCTGCTGGTATTTAGAAAACAAAAATGGCCAAACTGGATAATTCCACTGAAAGACAATTTGTTAGTCTAAATCCTTTGAGTTGATAAAGGAAATGTTTGTGCCCGAGCTTTGAACCCGGGCATAGCTTTTTGCCAGCTGCTTGACCTTGAGCCTGGAGGGTATGGGAGATTGTGGACCGCAGAGCAACAGACCAGAAAAACAGCTGATGGTGGGCTAAAACATTTTCGGTGAGGGACTCACCTATACAATTTGCATGCAACTGACAGCCTCCATGAGTCAACTCAGTTCCTAAAACCCACCAGAGTAGTTGGCTTGCTAAGGGCTCCTGTGTAACCCACCAAACCTAAACTGAAGCCAAGACTTGTCTACACTGACCAATCAGTTTCCTTGAGAAACTGTGACTTTTTTTCTAACACAGTGTTGTAGGTCAATTACACTTCAAAAACAAACAAAAGAACATACAAACAAACAGTGAAATATGGATCAGATTTGTAGTTACTGAGGGTGGAAGGTGGGGCGATTGGATGAAAGTAGTTAAAAGGTACTGCAAACTTCAGGTTTTAAGATAAGTACTAGGGATGTAATGGACAACATGATAAATATAATTAACACTGCTGTATGCTGTATATGAAAGTTGTTAAGAAAGTAAATCCTAAGAGTTCTCATCACACAAAAAATTTTTTTCTATTGTATCTATATAAGATGATGGATGTTCACTAACCTTATTGTGATAATCATTTCATGATATATATGTCAAATCATTATGCTGTACACCTTAAACTTATACAGCGCTCTAAGTCCATTATATCTTAATAAAACTGGAAAAAAAATTAATTACCATTATAAAAAAAAAAAAAGAAGCACTTGTTAAAGTGTATTTTTTTCACTGGACCCACCCCCCAGAGTTGCTTATTCAGAAGGTCTGGGGTGTGGCCTGTGAGTTCGCATTTCTAAATTTCCAGGTGCTGCTAATGCAGCCCATCTGGGACCACATTTTGAAAATTACTACTCTATTTGTCTATGGGTTATTTTTTTGACAGTTAAACTGAAGATCTCATCCCACAGAGCCTAATCTATGTTGGATCAGATTCTCCCAGCCTTATCTGGCACTAAATGCACTTTAACACTCACCTTGTTACCATCTTTAATTTTCCTTTATTGGAAGAATTATTTATTCATGTATTTTCCTCACACTTTCCTTTGCTGACATGATCTTCCTCCCTCAAAGAAAAAGAATAAATAAATAAAATGGAACCATTCTGCCTTTTGAAAAAAATTAAGATGCTACTGCTACTCTTTAAAAATAGTATGTTAAAAATATACACCAGGGGGCTTCCCTGGTGGCGCAGTGGTTGAGAGTCCGCCTGCCGATGCAGGGGACACGGGTTCGTGCCCCAGTCTGGGAAGATCCCACATGCCGCGGAGCGGCCGGGCCCCTGAGCCATGGCCACTGAGCCTGCGCGTCCAGAGCCTGTGCTCTGCAACGGGAGAGGCCGCAACAGTGAGAGGCCGCAACAGTGAGAGGCCCCAGTACCGCAAAAAAAAAAAAAAAAAAAATATACACCAGGGCTTCCCTGGTGGCACAGTGGTTGAGAGTCCGCCTGCCGATGCAGGAGACAGGGGTTCGTGCCCCGGTCCGGGAAGATCCCACGTGCCACGGAGCGGCTGGGCCCGTGAGCCATGGCCGCTGAGCCTGCACGTCCGGAGCCTGTGCTCCGCAACTGGAGAGGCCACAGCAGTGAGAGGCCCGCATACCGAAAAAAAAAAAAAAAAAATATATATATATATATATACACCAGACAAGATTTTTAATAAATTTAAATTTAATCATGAGCTTCCCCAAACAAGAAAGAACTCTGAAAATTATAGCTTATGAATCTGATCTTTTAGATTTTTTTAGGAAAATCTGTTCAAAACACAACCACATCAGCATTACTGGAAATGTTTGAATAGAAATCAGATTGTGAAAACCACGTGGATCCAGCCCACATACATGAGAAAGTGGAAAGGCGGACAGTGAGGGGGATTATTGCTATTCCAACGACTAGTACTTGTGAGGGGAGCTGCAGAAGGGGCCCCTTCTCTCTCGCTATGCCGTTCTTGCCATCTGGGTCCCCAAAGTAGCATTGCTTAAGCCCAGAATGAACGCAGTCTCTAGAAAAAATTCTCCTTCCGCTTTTGGTCTTCACTCCTCTAATTTCTGGGGCTCAAATTCAGTCCTAGGATCCAGGAACAGACGGTAAGTCATTACTTCCATTGTCCCTTACAGCCACAGTTTTGACTGAAAATGGAGAATTGGTAAATAAGTGGCAGTATCAAGACTATATGATTATCTGTATCCAGTATGGTATCGGCGCTGAGGGTGGATGCTGGAGTGTGAGGCCTTGGTCATCACCTTGTGCATCTGCCCTACAGGATGCATCCCCAGGTGTTGGCTCATTTCTAAGCGTGTGAGTGTGTGTGTGTATATCTGACGCGGTGTGTCCCCAGGTGTATCGGGGTCCAACATGGACTCAAAAGGCTGACCCTGGACGCCCCGGTGGGACGCGTTAGAGCGTGTGCGCCCGTCTGGCTCCCGGCGCGTGCCCAGGTGTGCACGCGGCCCGCGCAGGCAGGTACACGGTCCCTCCTCCAGGGGGCGCCGCCGGGGGCGGCCTCCCGGGGCGGCCGCGCCAGCCTCGGCCAGGATTTCCGCTCCGCCCCCCTGGCCCGCTCTCCCAGACGGCGCTGCGCTCCGAGGCAGGTGAGGAGCTGGGCTCGGGCCGAGACGGGGCCACTGTCCCCGCCCCCGTCCCCGCCGCGAGGGTGCCCTAGAGGCCCCGGGGACTCGGGGTGTTGCTGCCGGCGCGTCGCGCCAGGGCGGAGTCCGGGGCCCGCGTGAGTCGGGGAGGGAGAGTCGGGGAGGGGCGGCGGGGGGGGCGCCGAGGGGCTGGGGCAGAGCCTGGGCCGTGAAGGGACGCGGGCGCCTGTGGGACCAGCTGGAAGGGAGGGGACACGGGGCCGCTACGCGCGTCCACACGTTGCTCCGCGCGGCGCGAGGCGGACGCCACCGCCAGAACGACGGGGGGCGGGAAGAGTTGGGAACTGCCTGCAGGTGTGCACGCTGCCCCTTCCCAGTAAGGAAGAAGCGATGACCATTTAGAAGGTAGTTTTAAAAGGATCTCGCAGTATAATGAGGCTGACGCTTTAGAGAAATTCTGTTTTTAACAGGAGATTCTTGTTTGCGAGGAGACCAGAAGCTGCAAAAGAAAAAAAACCAAAACTTCTGGCGTTTGTCAGTTACTGAGCTCAGGTTTCTTTGGAGCCGTTAGTGACACAGCTGAGTTTTTGGAGAAATTTCTCTTACTGCCTGATTACGAAATATGGTTATTGAGCTTTCACTCTGTTGGCCAAAGAGCACCGCAGCTGCACTGGAAACCCTAAATAGGTGCACGGTTTTTTTAACACACCTTTCTGACTCCAGGCTGACTGTTAATATTGAACTGATAAGAAAATGAGACTCGTGGCCACGAAGAAAATGAGACTGGTGGCCACGTCTTCTCAAAGCAGGTTATTAATTTTGCTCAATGTCCCAGGGAGAAATCCTGTATTAAAAACTAAAGTGTCTCTCTAAGGGTGTGGAGAAAAGGGAACCCTCTTGCACTGTTGGTGGGAATGTAAATTGATACAGCCATTATGGAGAACAGTATGGAGGTTCCTTAAAAAACTAAAAATAGAATTACCATATGACCCAGCAATCCCACTACTGGGCATATACCCTGAGAAAACCATAATTCAAAAAGAGTCATGTACCACAATGTTCATTGCAGCGCTATTTACAATAGCCAGGACATGGAAGCAACCTAAGTGTCCATTGACAGATGAATGGATAAAGAAAGCGAGGCACATATATACAATGGAATAGTACTCAGCCATAAAAAGAAACGAAATTGAGTTATTTGTAGTGAGGTGGATGTACCTAGAGTCTGTCATACAGAGTGAAGTAAGTCAGAAAGAGAAAAACAAATACCATATGCTAACACATATATATGGAATCTAAAAAAAAAATGGTTCTGGAGAACCTAGGGGCAGGACAGTAATAAAGAGACAGACGTAGAGAATGGACTTGAGGACACGGGGAGGGGGAAGGGTAAGCTGGGACGAAGTGAGAGAGTGGCATGGACATATATACACTACCAAATGTAAAATAGATAGCTAGTGGGAAGCAGCCGCATAGCACAGGGAGATCAGCTCAGTGCTTTGTGACCGCCTAGAGGGGTAGGATAGGGAGGGTGGGAGGGAGGAGATATGGGGATATATGTATATGTATAGCTGATTCATTTTGTTACAAAGCAGAAACTTTTGTTACAAAGCAGAAACTAACACACCATTGTAAAGTAATTATATGCCAATAAAGATGTTAAAAAAACCCAAAATACTGAAAGGTCTCTAAGTCAGTTGGATTGACCAATATAAAGAGTAGGTCTTTTTTTTTTATATATAAATTTATTTATTTTTGGCTGAGTTGGGTCTTCGTTGCTGCACGCGGGCTTTCCCTAGTTGAGGTGAGCGGGGGCTACTCTTTGTTGTGGTGTGCGGGCTTCTCATTGCGGTGGCTTCTCTTGTTGCGGAGCACGGACTCTAGGCGCGCGGGCTTCAGTAGTTGTGGCACGTGGACTCAGTAGTTGTGGCTTGCGGGCTCTAGAGTGCAGGCTCAGTAGTTGTGGCACACGGGCTTAGTTGCTCCGTGGCATGTGGGATCTTCCTGGACCAGGGCTCGAGCCCATGTCCCCTGCATTGGCAGGTGGATTCTTAGCCACTGCGCCACCAGGGAAGCCCAAGAGTAGGTCTTACACACACGTTTTTACGTACTTTTTCCTGTAATTGAAGACATTCTCCCTGGTCTCTCTCAATTAATTGAAATGCTAATGTGGAGAGCCCCCGCAGGTTGCCCTCATTTTCCCCAAATGCCTTGTTTTCCTGAACTGACTCCCAGGAGAAGCCAGAAGTCCCTGAATAAGCAGGCTGCCCGGGTAGAGAGCATTTGTATTTCAAACGCTGAGTTTGCAAAGGTAAATTAATTTCTAATTGGTGGACCTTTGTACAGAAGTGTTTTGGACTAGCTGACCTCGAAAACAAGGGTGCTGACGACTAGCACTAGTCGTAGAGAAGGTGGTTATTCACGCTGGCCTTAGGTAGCCGCAGCAGGAAGTATATAGAATAGAGCAGGGATAGAAACCGATACTGTTTAAGTTTTTTAATTACCTGTACATTTCCCTCTTATTTTATGTAGTAAGATCTCTTGAACGTTCCAATCTGGGTCAGCTCTTCCAAGTGGAGTCATTGAATGGCTTTGCACCCACAGTCAGCCGGGCCTTTCCGAGGGGGTAGGGCAACCCCTGCAGGCCGGTGTGGAGGTGAGTGCTGCAGTGTTTGCAGACGGACTGGTCCCAAGGAAGGTGATAACAGGAGGACAAAATTCAAGTGATCTTAGCAGTCTTTTCTAGAACCTCCTCCATCCAGAGGTAACTCTTAGATTAGAGATTTTATTAAGAGTGTTGGTTAAACAGGGCCAGCATCTTGTTTAACAGGAACTTGGTCTTTAATTGAAGGTCTCTGGGTCGGTGAAACTGCTCAGGGCAAGTCAGCCTTGCCTTGGTTAGATCTGAGAGCTGTGTAGGCAGAGCTTACTCTGTGAAAGGTGTTATTATTACCCTCCCCCGCCCCCACCCCACACACAATGGGTTTACAGAGAAGACCAAGTTACTGGAAGTCTTGGGGTTTGTATGGCATCATGAGGTAATAGACATGGTCAATAGCTAAAATGTTAAGAAGGATGAAGCATAATAAATGCCCAACAGCAGTCGGAGCCCAGGGAGATGAATTCCCTCCGGAGGACTTGGCGAGGTCACGTTTGGGCTTTACCTTGGGCCCAGAGTAGAAGTTTTATAGGCAGAGGAGTGGAATGGGGGCGGGCATTCCTGGAGGTGGATGCCTGGAGCAAGGTAAGAAGCTTAAAAGGTAGCCATTGTGAGAGAGATGGGCGAAACTCTGCAAGGAGGGTGGGAGGCCTGCCTAGAGAGAAAGGCTGTCTGGAGATAAATTCTGCTTTTTGATCAAAGGTCTGATTTCCCCCCCCTTTTTATTAAAGCAAATATAAAAGTAAACGGAATAGTATAATGAACTTCCATATATCCATCAAATAGATTTAACAGTTGGTTAAAACGATTTCTCTTTTTGGCCGTATCTGCTTTATCTTCTTGTTGAAGCAGTTTAAATTGCAGATAACAATATTCACCCCTAAGCAGTGTGGTGTGCACCTCCAGAAAAGGGCATTTTCTTGTATAAGCATAATACC
This sequence comes from Delphinapterus leucas, assembly GCF_059928025.1. NCBI lineage: Eukaryota > Metazoa > Chordata > Mammalia > Artiodactyla > Monodontidae > Delphinapterus > Delphinapterus leucas. The sequence goes on from NC_143146.1 coordinate 10,684,825, forward strand.
ATTGTCACCTCCTAATCAAATTGACAGTAATTCCTTAATGTTTTCTAAAACCCAGTCCACAGATTTCCTTGATTGCCTCAGAAATGCACTTTTACTTTTGGTTTGTGTGAATCAGAATGGGCCACACGTGGTGTTTTGTTGAGTATCTGTTGCCTCTTGATCCAGGACAGGGGGTTGGCAAACTTAATGAAAAGGGCCAGTTACTCACTCTTTAGGCTTTTCAGGCCATGTGGGCTCCATTGCAGCTACTCAGCTGTGTTGTCCTACAGAAGCAGCCATGGATGATACGAACGTGAATGAGCATGGCTGTGTTCCAATAAAATTTTGTTTTCAAAGTTTTTTGTTTTAAACTCCACCAGCAGGCAGCAGTTATCTGAGGGCCAAAGTTTGCCGATCCTGGTCTAGAGCGATCCTGGTCTAGAGCATTCCTGTGGGCTTCTTTAATGCCAGTGATTTACTGGTATTGCTCGGTTGGCTATGGGTGGCTCTCATTCTGGATGTATTCAGCTTTCTGTATAGTGTGGTTTAGCTTGTTCCTCTGTCCCCTGTATCTCCTGTAAACTGGAAGGTAGATCTAAAGGCTTAATTAGAGTCAGAGTCACCATTCATGGCAAGTATACTTCAGGTGTGGTTTGGTGGTTCGAATTTTTTTTTTTTAATAAACTTATGGCTTCAAAAAACTCGGAAACCCCCATTCAGGAAGCTCCATATTCCTAAAATAAGCTTTGCCTGATGGCTGAGGATACACTTTTTTTCCATTCTCATTTTCCTTACTTGAAGGAGAGGACGTAGCTGCTATTTCTCAAGAAAGTCCAGAACTTTGAACCCCTCTGCTAGGCCAGTGCGAGCTTACTGCTCTTCTAGGCATCCTGCGGCCCCTCGGACTGGTGGATCACGTTTTTGCACTGAATGGCAGTTCCTTCCATGGCCCACCCCCAAGTTCTGAGGTGCCATCCAAGGGGCTGGGTGAAGTGCTTTTGTCTTTTAAGCCCCTCATCTCTTAAACTCTCAGCTTTCTTCACTCCCCTTTCTCTTCATCTCACCCCTGGCAGGACTGAGAACTGGATACTTGTCCATGGGCTTCTGGTCATGCTGTGAGGCAGACGGCTTCTGGTGTCCTGTTCAGAAGGATTCTGAGGTCAAACGCTTTTCAGACTCAGACTCACTATGATGTAGGATTCCAGGGCAACGCGGTTTTGAAGAAACAAGCTTACAGGTGAGAGTTGTTTTTTTCCTCTGTTCTGGAATGTTTGCTGTTCCTAAACTGTAGAGCACCAGAGGAAGTATGTTGATAAGAGTGTCAGTTGGAAGTCCTGTCTTTCTGTCTTTTAGGAATAGTAGGGAAACTGTCTGTTCTTCCCTGAACACATTTTTCCAGATAATGTGCCTTTGGTCTTTTTCTTACTGATTTGTAAGAATTCTTTATACATTGAGGGTGCTAATCTTTTGTCATATATGTTACAACTGCTTCCCCATTTTTTTTTTTTTACTTTGTTTACAGTACTTACACTCTCCAGAAACATTTAATTTTAACATAGGGAAAAAATGTCAATCTCCCCTTTACAGTTTCCTTGTTTTGTGTTTTGCTTAGAAAGACCTGCCCATTTCAAGATCGTTTTTTAAAAGTCTGTGTTAACACAGATAAATGATGAAAACTAGGAACATGTGATTCTGAAAAAGAATACTGAAGGGGGCTCTTTCTACCAAAGAGTGTAATATTTTGGCTTTAAAATGGGCCGTACATTGATAAGTCTTGAAGTTGGGAGATGGGTATTTGGGGGAATCATTATATCATTATTTCTGTATATATTTGACTTCTCAAGATAAAAAAGTTTTCTGAAAAAAAAGAACAGTAGGCGGAAAAGCCATTTTGTCCCATTTGTATTCAGCAACTATTATCTACTGTGTGCTGAATACTGGGAGTATTTTGTCAATAAAGGCACAAGATCTCGGAACGTATATTTCTCACATAAGAGGCAGATGTTCATGTCATGGTTGAGGACACCAACTCCTGTGTTAGACTGCCTGGCTTCAAAACCTGGCTCTGCCACATACTGGCTGGGTGATTTTGAACTTTTTAATTTAAAACATGTGGGATAATAATCGTGTCTACCTGATAGGGTTTTGGGGCAGCTTGAATGGAAAACGCACGAAAATTCCTTTGCGTGTTACTTAGCATTTCGTAAATGCTCAAGTGTAGACTCTGAGGAAGAGAATACAGTAACTTCAGTCAAGCCAGGACCACGGGAGAGGAGCAGGTGCTGAGAGAGGTATGGAGCGGGGTCATGACCTCGCCTGGGCTGCTTGAGTAGGGTTGGGAGAACTTTTCAGAGGAGCAGACTTTTGAGTTGAGATGTGAGACATGGAAAACACATCTTTTAATCAAAAGTGCCCTCCTTTGTGGCGAAATGAGGAGGGCAAGGTGACGGCAGAGAAAGGGCCCAGGTGAGGGCTGGGCGACTGGAGGAAGCAGGTTTGACTTTGTCTTAGTTTCCTGGTGCTGCCAGAGCAAGTGCCGCCAACTCCATGGCCTGAAACCACCCCAATTGACTGTCCTGTTCTTCAGGCCAGGAGTCCAGCTGGGTGTCACTGGGCTGAAATCAGGGGCTGTGTCCCCTCCTGGAGGCTCTAGAGGAGAATGTGTTTTCTCGACTCTGCATCTCCCACTTGAGAGGGAGCAGTGCTGCGTTCCTCGGACACCCCCACCCCACCCCCCCACCCTGGCCCCCGCCCGCTCACGGTTCCCTGCACCCAGCCAGGAAAGCGGCTGGGTAGTTCTGGTGATGGAACTGCTGTATATGGTTACAGGAATCAATCAACTTTAAAACTCATAGAACTATACAACAAAAAAGGTCATTTTACTTTATATAAATTCTAATAATAAAGAATGAAAGCATGAGAGCATGCAACTATTGTAAAACACTGAGTTAAAAATAGAAGGTAGACATAAGAATAAGAGCATTCTGAATTAAGCTAAGATGGCACACATCCACTATCATTATTAAAAGAGACTTCAGCAAGATACAAAGCAAAGACAATGAAAGAGCTTTGTTTTGATCTTGCTTTGAAAAAATCAGCCACACAGGCTATTTTAGACAACTGGGGAAATATGAATACAGCGTATTAACGATTTTTTGTTCATTGTTAGGTAGGATTGTAGTTATTTAAAAACCTAAACTTTTGGGCTTCCCTGGTGGCTCAGTGGTTAAGAATCCACCTGCCAATGCAGGGGACACAGGTTCAAGCCCTGGTCTGGGAAGATCCCACATGCTACAGAGCAACTAAGCCCATGTGCCACAACTACAGAGCCTGCACAGAGCCCGCGAGCCACAACTACTGAAGCCCACGCACCTAGAGCCCGTGCTCCGCAACAAGAGAAGCCACCGCAATGAGAAGCCTGCACACCATAACGAAGAGTAGCCCCCGCTCGCCGCAACTAGAGAAAGCCCACGCGCAGCAACGAAGACCCAACTCAGCCAAAAATAAATAAATAAATAACTTTATTTTAAAAAATAAAAACTAAACTTTTAAGTAAAATTCAGTACCAAAATATTTAGGGGTGAAATGACATAGTTTCAGGTATTTGCTTCAGAATTCTCCAGAAGCAAGCAAACGAACAAAAACTCAAAAAACAAAGAAAGGAGGGCAAATGGAACAGGTACGGCAAACCCAGGATGGTGCATGGATCCTGATGCTGTGTGAGTACATGAGGGCTTACTGTGCTCTGCTTTTGAAAAGAGCTGGAAATGTTTATAATAAAATGACAAGAAAAAAAAAAAAACCAGTGACTTATTCTTCATAAATGCTCTGAAGAATGCCTTCTAACTGTTCTTTACTCATTTCGAAGATGTACTAATTTCCCCTCACAGCTTTTATTAGGCTTTTATAATCTGCATCTAACTTTGCAGAAAACCAAATCAAGGGAGAAAGAGTAATTCAAAGCAAATGTGATTCTTCTCAAAAATAAGGGCTTAAAGAATGCTTTTCAGAACTCATTTAATGCTCATAAATTATTAAGACCATCATGAGATGTAGAAATATTAATTTTCATTAATTTATCTGCTGTATCCTCCTAAGTGCAGATGACAATGGCAGGAAGGGGTAATTAACGCTCAAATATTTTAAATAAATTGAATGTTACTGAATTAAATTTATATATCTTATAAATATTTTTGGTTTTCTGGTGATGTTCTACATTTAAATATGTTAAATATTCTATATTGGAAAATAAATTAAAACCAGATTATTTTATATAGATAAGGTTTTTCTTGAATCTCACCAGCTGACACATCATAGTTGGCAGAGGATTACAGAATAGTGTCTGGGTACATGATCCATTTTGCAGTGATCCATTGTATCACCGCGTACATATGTATCTTGGGCATGTCTCCTTCCTGTTTTACCGTTAGTGCCATGATTGCTCTTCCCGTCAGTTTTATGCTGGATTACATTGATGGGTGAATAGTTAATGACACGAGAGCAAATGGACATAAGCAGAGAGTAATTTCTTTGAATGCCTTTTAGCTGTGGTGAACACTGTTGTAGTTTAAAAATGGACTGCTTCCATGTGTCTGAGGCAGTAGAAAAAGCTTGCGTTTCAATCCCTTTTTCCTTATTAAAGTATGTTGAGCTCAAGGAAGAAAACCATTTGAAATTTGTGAAATAAAGCTCATACATCTCCCTTTGGATGATTTAGGGACCATGGTCACTGGTCACTGTTGCTTGAAAGTGTGGAGTTGACTCCTGGACTAATTTCCAGTATGTTCCTGCTGTTGTCGTCACCTCACCGCTAGCATTAGGTGAAACTGAGAAGTCTCAGCGTGGACAAGGCCATTGCTGAGGGAGGGCCTGTCTTTTAAATTCAGGTCTCGCCCATTAGCTGCTGTGGTTTGAGCTTCCAGTGGGTAGTATTATCGTTTAAAAAGAGTGGACATTACTGTCATCTAATTGGAAGAATGGTATCCATATAGGTTTTGTTTTGTGACTAGAACCTCTCTGCTTTTGCTTCTGAAAAGTTGCTGGAGGGTTAGACCTATTGACAGACCTTCCCTTGTGACATAGGGCATCAGAAAGAAAAGCCAAGCCTGACAGAGGAAGGGAGATTGAGGACAGGTGGCCAGATGGGCTTGAGGTTGCTGTGGTCTAAAGCCTTGGAGGCCAAATACTAGGAAAATTAGGTTCAAAATGTAAACAAAAGGCATGGGTTTCTGTGGTTAAGTCATTTTTGGTTTAAAACTAACATATGGGGACTTCCCTGGTGGCACAGTGGTTAAGAATCCGCCTGCCAATTCAGGGGACGCGAGTTTGATCCCTGGTCCGGGAAGATCCCACATGTCACGGAGCAACTAAGCCCGTGCGCCACAACTACGGACCCCTGCGCACTGCAACTACTGAAGCCCGTGCGCCTAGAGCCCGTGCTCCGCAACAAGAGAAGCCGCCGCAGTGAGAAGCCCGCGCACCACGACAAAGAGTAGCCCCCTCTCACCACAACTAGAGAAAGCCCACGCGCAGCAACGAAGACCCAGCGTAGCCCAAAAAAAGAAAAAAAAAAAAACCTAATGTGAATTGACCCTTACATCAATTAGGATTGGAGCAAGTCAAACATACTGAAGGATTAGTAAGGATGTTGCCTCCATTGGACCCAAGTCTTTGTTTTAAGAGTTGTTATGGCTGTTCTTTAAATTTGATGCTTGTTGACATTAAGTCTTAGGTATATTTTTCTTGGAGGAGGGTTGGAGGAAGGCATAATGGAAATGTATTGGGGCTTTAAGCCCTGGGTTTGTAACACCAGGCTAATACACCTGCTGCCCCCTGGTGGCAGCGTATTAAATAGTGCAGTTCAGAGGTGAGGAATTCTGGAGAGCTAAAGTCCACTGTATTGATAGAAGTGGATGGTAGAGTGAGCCAGGAGATGGTTTCTCTTTCCAGCTCTTATAATTTCTACCTGTAGTTATGATCTTAGGCAAATAATTTAGTTCGGTTAAGTCTAGATTTCACTTTATTCTACTTTAAAAAGTAATTTCTAAAGTTTCTCCCTATTTTAACATCTTAAAATTCTCCAATGGTAATGGCAAATAATATTTAGTGAAAGATATCAAGTTCCACTTTTTGCTTTACCAGATGAATTTTTAAAAATCGGAGATATTTCTTCAAGAAGGAGGACTCCAGAGCAACTCCTGAATACGGGTTTGGCTCTGGACTGCAGGCTGCATGGATCTGTCTGCAGCACAGTCCATAATGAACCAGCATGATGACCCTGTGTTATCATGAGCGCCTACAAGGTGCACCATTTAAAAATTAATTTTCTTATATTTAATAGTGGTTGAAAAAACCATAAAATTTACCATCATTTTTAGTGTACAGTTCAGTAGTGTTAAGTGTCGTCACATTGTTGTACAACAGATCTCCAGAACTATTTCATCCTGTAAAACTGCAGCTCTGTACCCACTAAATGACAACTCCCCACTGCTTTCTTTCTGCAGCCCTCAGCAACCATCATTCTTCTTTGTCTCTATGTATTTGATGACTCTGGGTACCTGGTATAAAGTGGAATCACACAGTATTTGTCTTTTTGTGACTCAATTATTTCACTTAGTATAATGCTCTCAAGGTTCATCCATATTATAGCATGTGCCGGGAGTCCTTTCCTTTTTTTTTTTTTTTGCGGTACACGGGCCTCTCACTGTTGTGGCCTCTCCCGTTGCGGAGCACAGGCTGCGGATGCACAGGCTCAGCGGCCATGGCTCACGGGCTCAGCCGCTCTGCAGCATGTGGGATCTTCCCGGACCGGGGCACGAACCCGCGTCCCCTGCATCGGCAGGCGGACTCTCAACCACTGCGCCACCAGGGAAGCCCAGTCCTTTCCTTTTTAGGGTTGAATATCATACGTAGAGACCACATTTTGTTTATTTGTTCATATGTTGATGGACACTTGGGTGGCTTCCACCTCTTAGCTATTATAATATTATAATTATTTTTATAATTATATATTATATTACTAATGCAGAGAGGGTTTTATACAATTTCTTTTCTGCGCGTAACAGGTCAAACTTCATTATAAAGAACACCATTCAACCGTGCTAGATAACTAGGATATGGCTTTTTGTATGGATAAGTTAAAAAGGAACTAACGTCTGTTGGACACAAGCTCTGTGCCAGGCACTTATATATCTGTGATACATTCTGTTGTTTAGTCCTTATAATAATTCTGTAATTTACCCTCTCTCAGAAGGGAACCAATACTTATTAAAATCACCACATGCCAGAGTTTTGATATACATTACCTCATATAATCCTCATACATCAGTCCTTGAGGTGGGCATTATTATCCCCTTTTTAAAAAAATATTTATTTATTTATTTGGTTGCACCGGGTCTTAGTTCCAGCAGGTGGGCTCCTTAGTTGTGGCTCCAGGGCTCCTTAGTTGCAGCAGGCCAGCTCCTTAGTTGCGGCTTGTGGGCTCCTTAATTGCGGCATGCAAGCTCTTAGTTGCAGCATGCATGTGGGATCTAGTTCCCTGACCAGGGATTGAACACGGGCCCCCTGCATTGGGAGCACAGAGTCTTACCCACTGCACCACCAGGGAAGCCCTATCCCCATTTTTTAGGTGACGTTAACTGAGGTTCAGAGGGATGAAACATCTTGAACGAGGTTACACCACTAAAGGCAGCAGGGTTTCACCTGACTTGGAAATGAAACACGTCCAGTTCAAAAGCGTGTGTCCTTCAGCCTACACCCTACTCCCCCGCTGCCCGGAGTAACACCTACACCTGTGATCCGAAGGATGTGGGAACAGTATCGAGAAATTACGCTGCTGTCCTAATTTATAAGTAGAGAAACTTCTGTAGTGTCTTCCCATTAAATAAACAGCCCTTTGGGTTTTCCTTGCAGAGATTCAGATGAATCTGAATCTGAAACACAACAAGCCTGGCCTCCCGGCTGATTTTGCAGTCTGCCTAGGACTTCCAAAAAGAGTGGTTCTCATGTCCGATCCCCCCATTCCTGAGGTTATTTTTTGCTTTCTCCCTTTGGATTGGTGGCGAGCCGGGACCGTTTTCGCTGCTGTGAGTTGCCACCTCTCTTGAATGCCGTGGTGTTTGGGGCCGGAGCTTTGATCTGCTCCCTGCATAGTGTTTTCACACAGGGAGGGGGTCCTCGACTGTCCTTGTAGATGGTGGTTTTCTTGGGGACTCAGCAAGCTCTTGGAGAGGCCCAGTGCAACATTTCCTCACCTAGGGGAATACAGATACAGATGGATAAGTGAACAACTGGCAAGTTTGATGGTAAATGAGATTTTTACATAGTTTCAAAGTATCTCCTTATGAAATTTTCATCAACTTGTGTCAGGCGGGGCTTGGGGAAGAATAACTTCACCGTGAAGCTGGGAGCAGCCTGGCAGTCACCACTTTCACTGGGTGACCGGAGTGAACGTCATCAATGATGGGACAGATTGGAGTCATGTGCCATCCAATAGGCAGTGAGAACACAGCATCATTTCCAGAAGATTCCTGCTGAAGATGGGTGACCTGAATCTAACCATGAGGCAAAGCTGGAAAAAAAACAAGTTGAGGAACAGAAACAGATGGCCTGAAATCATTGAAAGAGCATGAAAGTCAAAGTCAAAGAAAGACTGAGGGATTGTTTCAGGTTGGAGGAGACTGAAGGACAAGATGAGGAATGCATTTGGGATTCTGCACGGGATCCTTCACTATAAAGAACATCATTGGACAAGTGACAGAACTTGAAAGGGGTCTGAGAGAAGGTGGTCAAGTGCCTGTGCTGATGTCCTGCTGTTGAGGGCTGTGGCGTGGTTGTATGAGGGGGTCCTGGTGGGAAACGGACATGAACACGTGGTGGGAGGGGCGTCAGGTTGGCAGCTCTCTGAGCAAACGTCTCCTGGATGCCCGCCCCATCCCTTGTCCGAGGGCTGAACGCTGAGTGTCTGGGCCTCCTAGCAGATGGGGAGACAGACCTGGGTGGACCTGCGATGAAGCTGCCTGTTCTGGGGTCAGTTCTGCCCCCAAGGGAGGGTGTTTGAGGTGACCTGGCAACCTTGCAGGCTGAGTGGGATTTTGCACATTGAGGCCTGAGGAGTGGCCTGAGGCAGTGGCAGCCTCATGAGCATAGGGGGGCACAGGTCGCACCCCCAGGGCAGTGTGAGGCCTGGTCTGGATGAGGCGGGGAGAGACGGGTCTGGATGGTGAGCCAGCACGAAGAGCCTTGGCCTTGACCCTTTGGATGTGTTCCCTCTAGCTGTGGAACAAATTACCCCAGCATCAGTGGCTGCAAACAACAGACACCCTTCCACGGTTGGGGGCTGAGACTCTGAGAGCTGCCTCACTGGGTGGCTCTGGCCCTGCTGGTGGGGCTGGGGTCTCTGGGGGCTGACTTGGGGGCATCTGAGCTCGCTCACGTGACAGCCAGCAGGCCTTGGGTCCTTTCCGTCTGTCTTGGGAGACCTCAGCTCCTCTCCACGTAGCAACGCTTCTGCGTACTTCCGCTAATTTGACCTTGTGGCGGAGCCTGTGAGGCAGGCAAGATGGGAGTTTGCTCCCAGTGAGGCTGAGTGAGGTCACCCAGGGGATTCCCTGGACCCAGTCCCTTTGAAGTCTACTGCTGCATACGGCCTGGAAGACGCCCCAGGCAGTAAGGGTCCATTTCCGCTGTCTTCTCAGGGTGGGGAGACTCTGGAGGGTGATCTTTTGAGCAGAACTAATAATTTTTTATTTGTTGTTTATGTCATTCAAGATAACTCTACTACCTGTGGCCTGAATATTTGTGGCCCCCCAAGGTTCATATGTTGAAATCCTAACCTCCAGTGAGTGTGATGGTTATTTGGATCTTGGGCCTTAGGGAGGTGATTGTGTCATGAGGTTGGAGCCCTTATGTATGGGATTAGTGCCCTTATAAAGGGACCCCAGAGAGCTCCCTGGCCCCTTCTGCCAGGTGAGGACACAGTGAGAAGATGCCCTCTGTGAACCAGAAGGTGGGCCCTCACTAAACATTGAATTTGCTGGTGCCTTAATCTCAGACTCCTCAGCCTCCAGAACTGTGAGAAATAAATGTTTGTGGTTTATAAGTCATTTCATTCATGGTAATTTTGTTATAGCAGCCTGAGCAGACTAAGACAAACTCCATTTGTTGGGTACCTGCACGTGGAAAGCTCCATGCTGGGTGCTTTCCTGTGCTGTCTCGGGGTGCCACCCTTCTCTGTGAAGTACGGCTGAGCGATTGGGCAGAGAAGGAGATGACAGAGGCCCAGAGGTTCTGTCATCTGCCAGCGTCGCTGCCCAGGCCTGTCTGATCCCGAAGCCAGACCCCCCGGCACTGCTTCTGCCACCTGGGGCCCCAGGTGGAGGTGTGAAGAGCATCCCCGGAGAGCACCGTGGCTGTGTTCTTCTAAGTAAGGGGACGTTGACACACAGATATGCTTTTCTTTTGACAATAGCAAAAGAGGCCCACGTGGAGAATGTTTGGCCTGCACTGTGCAATGTTTCAAAATCACATTGTTCGGGTGTTCGTATCACCAGGAAAGAGAGGCCTCGTGTCTCAGAAGAGCCCTCAGTGGCAAGACAGGCTCCAAACTGGGTCAGAAATGGGAGCAATGAGGCAAGAGGTGGGTCTTACCTCTTAATAACAATCAGGAATAAGCAGCTCACTGGGGCAGTTTGTAACTAATAGGGAACTTTTGCGTGTATGAGAAAATGAAAACCAGTAAAACAGAGCTCAAGGAAGTTTAGATAATTAATGGTGAGTTCAAGGAGGTTTAGATAAGCAATGGCGAGTTAATAAGAGAAATATAACTTGAAATACTGAAACTGAGAGATAAAAGTGTCCCAGGAATATTAACGTTTAATGAGACATAGGTGAGTATAGCCAAGGGCTCACCAATGAGTGTGGAGTCGAAAGTCAGGGAGGAAAGAGAGGACTGTTTCTTGGGACTGGGTAGATGAGACCGTGCGTGACTGATGGGGTCTGGAGGTGTGTGCTTGGGATGAAATGACCCCCACGATGCCGAGCCCTGGAGGAGATGGGGGAGGGGTGCAGTCTGGGCCGTGGAGATATTCTGGATATCAAAGATTTCTCCACATACACATCAGTCTTGCTAGATCACATTTCCTGGTTCTTTAGAAAATAACTTCGTTGTACTTTAGGACACTCTGTCCCAGGACCACACTAAAACATAAACAGAAAACTTGGACAGGAGTCTAGCAAAACAAAGATCTATTATGTGAAATGGAAATGCCTATAACAAACAGAACCAAAAACACAGGCAAGCCAAAGGGATCTAATGGGGTCAAGTGATGCTGGCAGGTGAAGTGGTTGTGAGTCTTTAACTGGGAGGGTCATTTGGGGAGAACAGTAGAGACAGGCATGGTCAGCAGGCCTTACAGGTTCTTGCTTGATGTCCTGGGGACGTTTTCTTCCTGAGGGCCTGGCTGAGGAAGGGGTTTTCACCCAGCCGGGAAGTGCAATGCCACACAGGCTGGAACTTGACTCCAGGGTGATTCACATTGTCTCTGGAAATGGACTTCAGTGAAGCTCCCCTGGGTAGAAGCTAAAAGAGAAAAGGTTTCTCAGCCATCTTCATTCAAATTGGAGCAGAGAGGAATGGGTGGGTCACTTTGGCAAAGAAAAGGCCTAAAGTTTATGGAGTATGAACGTTTTACAAGAAGCAAGTAAAATCATGGTGGATAAAAGGACTTTGTTCAAATGCTGATGTTTGGTAGGCCTTTAAAAAGAATAAATAGGCTTTATTGATTTGCATGTGATAAAATATACCCATTTAATATTTCAAGTTTAATGAATGTTTATAAATGTATGTACTCATGGAACCATAATCAGATACGGAACATTTCCATCCACCCAGAAAGTACCTCATGCCCCTTTGCATCAGTTTTCTCTCCCCTGTGCCCAGCCCCCAGCAGTCGCAGCTCTGTTTTCTGTCGCTGTGATTTGCTTTTCCCAGAACGTCATTGGAATCATATGGCATGTGGTCTTATGTGTCTGGCTTCTTTCACTCAGCATATGCGTTTGAGATTTATGCATATTATTATATCTACATCCCTCAATTTATCTATGGATTCTCGTTTGTGGACATTTGGGTTGTTTCTAACTATTGCCTATTATGAATAGAACTGCTATAAACATTTAGGTATAGGTCTTTATGTGAATACATGAAATCATTTATGGCAGGTGTATTCCCAGGAGTGAGATTGCTAGGTTATACAGTAAATATATGTTTAACTTTTTTTTTTTTTTTTTTTTTTTTGCGGTACTTGGGCCTCTCACTGTTGTGGCCTCTCCCGTTGCGGAGCACAGGCTCCGGACGCGCAGGCTCAGCGGCCATGGCTCATGGGCCCAGCTGCTCCGCAGCATGTGGGATCCTCCCGGACCGGGGCACGAACCTGTGCCCCCTGCATCGGCAGGCGGACTCTCAACCACTGCGCCACCAGGGAAGCCCAAACTTTTAAGATCGTTTTCTAAAGTGGCTGCACCATTTTGCATTCCCAGAAGCCATGTTATAAGAGTTTCAGTTACCCTACATCCTTGCCACCAATACTTGATATTAGCAGTATTTTCAATTTTGCCCATTCTAGTAGGTGCATGATGGTATACTTTGTGGTTTTTATTTTCATTTCCCTAATGATGATGTTGAGCATCTTTTCGGGTGCTTACTTGAGATTCATGTATCGTTGGTAACGTGTCTGTTTAAATCTTTTGCCCATTTTTAATTGGGTTATTTTGCTTCTTCCTGAGTTTTAGGAGTTCTTTGTATATTCTGGATACAAGTCACTTATCAGATAGATAGTATTTGTTTTGCAGATGGTTTCTCCCAGTCTGTGTTTGCCTTTTCATGTACTCATGGGTACCTTTTGAGAGCAAACGTTTCTGATTTTGATGAAGTCCAGCTTATCCATGTTTTCTTTTTATTTACTTTTTGTTTCCTAATAAAAGGTTTTTCTTCTAGAATTTTAGCTCTTGCAATTGGATACATTTTGAGTTTATTTAAGTATATTTATGTGGTGTGAGATAAGAGTTGTAGTTCTTTTTTTTTTTTTTGTATATGGGTATCCTATTTTTCAGCACCATTTGTTTCAAAAACTGTCCATTCACCTTGAATTACCTTGGCACTTTTATCAGAAACAATTGGCCATACAAGTGTGGGTCTACCTCTGGACTCTATTCTGTGCCACTGATTTATTTTTACCAGTTATTTTTATTGAGATATAAATCACATACCATAAAATTCACCATATCAAAGTGTACAATTCATTGGTTTTTAGTATGTTCACAAGTTTGTGCAACCACCAGCACTGTCTAATTTTACATTTTCATCACCCCCTAAAGAATATTTCATTGATTTTTTTCCAGCTTTGTTGAGATATAACTGACATACAACATTTTATAAGTTTAAGGTATAATGTGTTGATCTGTTACACTTATATATTGCAATATGACTACCATCTTAGTATCAGCTAACACGTTTATCATGTCACTTAATTACATTTCTTTTTTGTGTTGACAACATTTAAGATCTACTCTCTCAACAACTTTCAAGTATATAATACAGCATTGTTAACTATATTCACAATGCTGTGTGTTACATCTCCAGAACTTATTTGTCTTCTAACTGGATATTTATATCCTTTGACCAACATCTCCCCATTTCCCCCAACCCCCCAGCCCCTGGTAACCACCATTCTACTCACTGTTTCTACAAGGTTGGCTTTTTAAAATTCCACATATAAGTGAGATCATACAGTATTTGTCTTTTCTCTGTCTGACTTATTTCACTTAGCATAAGGTCCTTAAGGTCCATGCATGTTGTTGCAAATGGCAGGATTTCCTTCTTTCTCATAGCTAAATAATATTACACACACACACACACACAAAACCTTCTTTATCTGTTCACCTGTTGACAGACACTTAGGTTGTTTCCATATCTTGGCTGTTGTGAAAAATGCTGCAATGAACATGGGAGTGCAGGTATTTCTTCGCTATCCTGTCTTCACTTCCTTTGCATATTTACCCAGAAGTGGAATTACTGGATCATACGGTAGTTCTATTTTTGACTTTTTGAGGAGGCTCCATATTGTTTTCCATAGTGGCTGAACCAATGTACATTCCTACCAACAGTGTACAAGGGTTCCCTTCTCTCCACATCCTCACTTGTTGTCTCTTCTTGATGATAGCCATTCTAACAGGTGTGAGGTGATATCTCATTATGGTTTTGATTTGCATTTCCCTGATGATTAGTGATGTTGAGCACCTTTTCATGTACCTGTTGGCCATCTGTATGCCTTTGGAAAAATGTCTGTTCAGTTCCTCTGCCCATTTAAAAATTGGATTTTTTTGTTGTTGAGTTGTATAAATTCTTTATATATTTTGGATATTAACCCCTTATCAGATATATAGTTTGCAAATATTTTCTCCCCTTCCGTAGGTTGCCTTTTCATTCTGTTGACTGTTTCTTTTGCTGTACAGAAGCTTTTTAGTTTGATGTAGTTTCACTTAACTGATTTTTGCTTTTGTTGCTTGTGCTTTTGGTGTCATATCTAAAAAATTGTTTCCAAGACCAGCGTCAAGGAGTTTTTTCCCTGTGTTTTCTTGTAGGAGTTTTACAGTTTTAGGTCTTACGTTTAAGTCTTTAATCCACTTCAAGTTGCTTTTTGTGAGTAGTGTAAGATAAGGGTCCAGTATTATTTTTCTGCTTGTGATTATCCAGTTTTCCTAACACCGTTTATTGAAGAGACTGTCCTTTCCCAGTTGTGTATTCTTGGCTCCCTGTCAATATTACTTGACCATATATGCTGGGATTTATTTCTGGGCTCTCAACTGTGTTCCATTCGTCTTTGTGCTTATTTTTATGCCACTACCATACTGTTTTAATTACTGTAGCTTTGTAGTATAGTTTGAAATCAGGCAGTGTGATGCCTCCAGTTTTGTTCTTCTTTCCCAGGACTGCTTCGACTAGGTGGGGTCTTTTGTGGTTCCATACAGGTTTTAGGATTTTTTTTTCTATTTCTGTGAAAAATGCCATTGGGATTTTGATAGGGATTCCATTGAATCTACACATAGCTTTGGGAACAGTGGACTCTTGTGATCCTGTGTATTTCTGTGGAATCAGTTATAATGTCTTTCATTTTATTTACTAGAGTCTTCTTTTTTTCTTAGTCCAGCTAAAGGTTTGTCAATTTTATCTTTTAGAAAAACAGGTTTTAACTTTTGTTGTTCTATTATTTTTCTGGTCTCTATTTTATTTATTTTTGCTCTGATCTTTGTTATTCCTATTTTCTTCCAACTTTGGGCTTAATTTGTTTTTCTTTTCCTCATTCCTTGAGGTGTAGAGTTAGTTGTTTGAGATCTTTCTTTTTTCTTACTTATCACTGTAAACTTAAAACTGCTTTTGCAGTATCCCATAGATTTTGGTATATTGTGTTTCCATTTTCATTTATTTGCTTGAAGATTTAAAATTTTTTTCTTGATTTCTTCTTTGACTAACTGGTTGTTCAAGAGTGTATTACTTAATTTCCACATATTTATAAATTTTTCCAGGTTTCCTCTTGTTGTTGCTTTCTAGTTTCATACCACTGTGGTCAGAAAAGATACTTGCTATGATTTCAATCTTCTTAAATTTGCTAAGACTTGTTTTGTGACCTAACATATAATCTATCCCAAAGAAAGTTCCATGTGTGCTTGAGAAGATCGTATATTCTGCCACTGTTGGATGGAATGTTCTGTATGTTTGTTAGGTCCATTTGGTCGAATCTGTGGTTCAAGTCCAATGCTTCCTTGTTGATTTTCTGTCTGCATGATCTATCCATTGATGAAAGTGAGGTATTGAAGTCACCTACTATTATTGTGGTTTTGTCTGTTTCACCATTCAGATCTGTTCCTATTTGCTTAACATATTTAAGTGCTCCCATGTTGGGTGCATAATATCTTTTTCCATCCCTTCACTTTGAGCTTATGTGTGTCCTTAAAGCTGAAGTGAATCTCTTGTAGGTGGCATATAGTTGGGTCTCGTTTTTTTTGTTTTGTTTTGTTTTTAATAAATTTATTTATTTATTTTTGGCTGCGTTGGGTCTTTGTTGCTGCACGCAGGCTTTCTCTAGTTGAGGCGAGCAGGGGCTACTCTTCGTTGTGGGCGGACTTCTCATTGAGGTGGCTTCTCTTGTTGTGGAGCACGGGCCCTAGGTGCACAGGCTTCAGTAGTTGTGGAGCACGGGTTTAGTTGCTCCGCGGCATGTGGGATCTTCCCAGACCAGGGCTCGAACCCGTGTCCCCTGCATTGGTAGGCCGATTCTTAACCACTGTGCCACCAGGGAAGTCTGGGTCTCGTTTTTTTAATCCCATCCAGGCACTTCATGTCTTTTGATTGGAAAATGCAATCTACATTTTAGGTAATTGTTGGTAGGTAAGCACTAACTAATGCCATCTTATTGTTTTCTGGCTGTTTTATAGTTCCCTTGTTTCTTTCTTCCTTTCTTGCTGCCTTTCTGTGGTGGTATGCTCCAATTCCTTTCTCTTTATATTTTGTGAATTTACTGTAGATTTTTGCTTGTGGTTACCATGGGACTCACATAAAACATCTTATAGATGTAACAGTCTATTAGTACTCTGCCATTTAACCTTTGTACCACAGTTAAGTGGTTAACACACCATATTACAGTATTAGAGTGTTCTAAATTGGGCTATGTATTTACTTTTACTAGTGTATTGTATATTTTCATGTGTTTTCATGCTACTGATTAGAGTCTGTTCGTTTCAGCTTGAAGAACTAAAGCATTTCTAGTACGGCAGGTCTAGTGATGAATTCTCTCAGCTTTTGGCTGTTTGGATAATTCCTTATTTTCCCTTCATTTCTTTTTTTTTTTTTTTAAGACTTTATTTATTTATTTATTTTAGGCTACGTTGGGTCTTTGCTGCTGCGTGCGGGCTTTCTCTAGTTGCAGTGAGCGAGGGCTACTCTTCGTTGCGGTGCACGTGCTTCTCATTGTGGTGGCTTCTCTTGTTGTGGAGCACGGGCTCTAGGCGCACAGGCTTCAGTAGTTGTGGTACACGGGCTCAGTAGTTGTGGCTCGCGGGCTCTAGAGCACAGACTCAGTAGTTGTGGCACACGAGCTTAGCTGCTCTGTGGCATGTGGGATCTTCCTGGACGAGGGCTCAAACCCATGTCCCCTGCATTGGCAGGCAGATTCTTAACCACTGCGCCACCAGGGAAGTCGTCTCTTCAATTCTGAAGGATAACTTTGCCAGATAGGGTATTCTTCATTGGCAGGTTTTTTTTTTTTTTTTTTTTTCCTTTCAGCACTTTGAATATATTATTCCACGCTCTCCTGGCTTGTAAGGTTTCTAATGAGAAATACATGATAGCTTAATTGGGTATTCCTTTATAGATTACAATCTTCAAAGTTCCTGTCTAACTCACAGATTCTTTCTTCTGTGTGGTCTATTCTGCTGTTGGTACTCTCTGTTGCAGTTTTCATTTCTTTCTTCGAGTTCTTCAGCTCCAGAATTTCTCTTTGGTTCTTTTTTATAATTTCTGTCTGTCTGTTAATCGTCTCATCTTGTTTGCATATTGTTTTTCTGATTTCAGTTTTTTGAATTGCCTTTCTGGGTTTTCTTGTAGCTCACGTTTCCTCAGAACAATTATTTTTCATTCTTTATTGAGTAAATTGTAGATCTCCATGTATTTGGATTCGGTTACTGGGAAATTATTGTGATCCTTTGGTGATGTCACATTTCCTTGATTTTTCATGTTCCTTAGAGTTTGTGTCCCTGTTTTCATATTTGGGGTAGCAGTCACCTCCTCCAGTCTTTCCTAACTGCCTTTCGGAGAGATGCTGAAGCTTCCTTACACCTTGTATGAATACACCTGCTCCACACCTCCCGCTTTCCTTTATGGCAGAATTCTTAGGCTTGTGTGTCTTCTCCTGATCTTACAACACACTAGGCTGGCTGTTGATAGCCTCTCGTTTTCACAAAATAGGTGCTGCAGCTCAAGTTTGTGTTTTCTCCCTAGCCTTCTACCACATCTCGCTCTCAGGAGCACGTAAAGGGAGCTAGCCTGAGAGTGGGAGGAGGTGTGAGTGAGGCACGTGGGGTGCTGGGGGTGCCCGCAGGCCAGTTGGGAGGATCCTTGAGTGAGGCTTCCCCAGGGCTTGTGGACAGGCTTCCTGATGGAGTCCATGATGTACACAGCAATTAATGACCCCCAAAAATCTAATTGGCTCTTCTTCCCATCTGCTCCCTGCCTCCAGTCATGGAGCCCCTGATTTAATACTCTGGATTCTGTGAGAGAGAAATGAGCCTCTTTGGCAGTGTCTCTACAGCTGGGGAAGCTGGGTGCTCACTCACCCTCTCCCTTTTCCCCAGGGGAGAAATCATGGGCCGAGAAGGTCTTGTTTAGCCATAAGTGTTCCACCTTGGGGAAGGGGTGATGCTGGCATAGTCAAGCTGTTCCTCTTACCTGACCAGTGTGTCCAAACACATTTTTTTCTGCTCTGGTGGAGTGCTGGGCCCTCTCCTCTGGAAACCAGTATTACACCAGGGCTCTCTCATCCGTGGGTGACTGCCCAGGTCAGTGTTCTCCAGGTGCTCTGAGATGGCGGCTGAGAGGGGCTGGAGCCACTCACAGGTTCCTGATGGTTCCACAGCCCCTGTTGCCTGATGTGCAGGTGGGCAAGACTCCACCTGAGTCCCTTGGCGAATGGCGCTGGATCCCACAGCTCCCACAGAGGTGCTTTTGTTTGCTAATTTTTGTTGTTGGCGGGGGGGGGGGGGGTGGACAAAATCGAGGGACATCATGTGACTCAGTACAATGTTGATCTTGACGTCTATAATTTCTCTAATTCCACAGTCTTCTATGTACAGCTCTATAGTAAATATTGAAATACAAGCCTTGTTCAGCTTTTTCAATATTGTTTTCGCTATTCTGTTTGCTACTTTGAGCTTTTATATACATTTTAGAATCAGCTCATCAATTTCTACCAAAAAAAACCCAACAAAAACCCCAGAACCTATTGTGACTTTCATTAAGATTATGTTGAATCTATAATTCAATTTGGGGAGAATTATCATTTTTACAGTATTGAGTTCTGATCCATGAAAACATGGTATATCTCTCCACTTGTTATATATTTAATTTCTCTCAACAATGTTTTAAATTTTTAGCTACAGGTCATGCACATATTTTGTTAATGTCCATAAGTATTTCAGATTTTTTGGTGCTATTGCAAATGATACTGGATTTTTAAATTTCAAGTTCCCACTTTTTAATATATTTTATATTTTAAAATATACTAGTTCTCTGGTAGTATACAGAAATACAGTTGATTTTCACATATGGATCTTGTAGCCTAAGACTGCTAAATTCACTTATTAGTTCAAGTAGCTTTTTTGTCAGTTTTTTAGGATTTTCTATACAATCATGTCAATTGCAAACAAAGATAGTTTTATTCCTTCCTCAAGTGTATGCCTTTTATTCTTTTCTTCTTTATTACCCTGGCTAGGCTGCAGTATCCCATGTTGAATAGAAGTAGGGAGAGTGGAATCACTGCCTTGTTTCCAGTCTGAAGGGGGAAGTGTTTGATTATGCACCATTAAAAAGGGTGTTAGCTGTAGGTTTTTCATAGGTGCTGTTTATCAGATTGAGGAAGTTCTATTCCTAGTTTGCTGGTAATTTTTATCATGAATTGTTGAATTTTGTCAAATAACTTGTCCTGCATCTATTGAGATCATTGTAAGGTCTTTCTGTTTGAATCTGTTAATATGGTGATTCATTGATTAGTTTTGAAATATTAAACTTAAATTCCTCGGATGAAACAGTCCTTGGTACTGATGTATCATCCTTTTTATATATTACTAGATTTGATTTGCTAATATTTATTTGTTCAGGACTTTTTTGCATTTATGTTCGTAAGAGGTATCTGGCCTGTAGTTTTCTTTTCTATGAATGTCTTTATTTGGTTTTGTTATCAGGGTAATATTGACCTCATAAAAGGAGTTGTGAAGTATTCCTTCCTCTTCTGTTCTCTGGAAAAGTTTATTTAATACTGGCATTATTTATTCCTTAAATGTTTGGTAGAATTCACCAGTGAAGTCATCTACCTCTCTGAGTAAAAGTTATAGAAAAGTTATAGTTACTTTAGTGAGGTTTGGTAGTTTGTGCCTTTAAAGGAATTTTTCCACTTTAAGTTGTTAAACTTACTGGTATAAAGTTGTTCACTGTATTCCCTTATTACCCTTTAATGTTTGTCGATGTCCTGTCTTTGATTTATGTTGGCAGTTCATATTTTCTCTCTTTTTTGGCAAGGGGCATAAAAATAGAGCAACTGGTACAGTGATTCTCATATATCTATCACCCGGAGTCAATAATGATCAACATTTTGCCACATATGCTTCATTAATCCTTTTTTTTTTACTTGAATATTTTATTTATTTATTTTTAAAAGATGCTTTATTTTTTTCGTTTGTTTTTGTTTTTTTGGCTGCATTGGGTCTTTGTTGTGGTGCGTGGGCTTTTCATTGCAGTGGCTTCTCTCTCTTGTTGTGGAGCATGGGCTCTAGGCACATGGGCTTCAGTAGTTGCAGCATGCGGGCTCAGTAGTTGCGGCACGCAGGCCCTAGAGCGCACAGGCTTCATTAGTTGTGGCGCATGGGCTCAGTAGTTGCGGTGTGCGGACTCTAGAGCGCAGGCTCAGTAGTTGTGGCATATGGGCTTAGTTGCTCCGTGGCAAGTGGGATCCTCCTGGACCAGGGATCCAGTCCGTGCCCACTCTGTTGGCAGGTGGATTCTTAACCCCTGCACCACCAGGCAAGTCCCTACTTGAAGTGTTTTAAAGTACTACACATTATGATATTTCACAACCCCCAGATACTTCCATATGCATCTCTTAAAAGTAAGCTTTTTTTTTTAATAGAACCATATGCCATTATCCATTCCTAAAAATATTAACTGTGATTCCTTGGTGTCATCTTTTACCTAGGCATATGCCTGTAGGATTTTCCTGATTGTCTCAGAAATGTCATTTTATAGTTGATATGTTCAAATCAGAATCCAGACAAAGTCCACACCTTACCCAGGGCTGTTATGTATCTTAGGTCTCTTAATCCAGGGCAAACCACCCTTACTTTTATTTTTATATTTTTTAAAATTTATTTTTATTAATTAATTTATTTATTTTGGCTGCGTTGGGTCTTCATTGCTGTGCACAGGCTTTTTCTGGTTGCGGCGAGCAGGGTCTACTCTTCATCGTGGTGTGTGGGCTTCTCGTTGCAGTGGCTTCTCTTGTTGTGGAGCGCACGGGCTCTAGACACGCGGGCGTCAGTAGTTGCGGCACGCGGGCTCAGTAGTTGTGGCTTGCAGCCCTGGAGCGCGGGCTTCAGTAGTTTTGGAGCACAGGCTTAGTTGCTCCGCGGCATGTGGGATCTTCCCGGACCAGGGATGGAACCCGTGTCCCCTGCATTGGCAGGCGGATTCTTAACCACTGCGCCACCAGGGAAGTCCCACCCTTACTTTCAAAAAAATTTCTTCCACAGAATGTTTCACATTCTGGGTTTATCTGTTTGCTTCCAGTTGATATCATTCCATGATAGGAGTTTCTTCAAGCTGAGAGTAACTGTGATATGCCTTGGAGCGTCTGTCCCCCTGGGGATCCTTCCTTAGCTCTTATGCCCTGGAGGGGTGTGGAGTAGGGGCACCTCCCATTTCACGGCCTGGGGAACATCTGCTTCTCCGTCCAGCTCAGGCCAGGCCACTTCTGTGAAGCCTGGGTCTCCCTCACCTCTGACCTCCACTAACTTACGTGTAGCACTTCATTATGTATCTTTGTCTTGTACGCTGTGGTTTCCTGTGTGTTTTAAGTCTTGTCCTTACAAATCTTTTCTCTGTTACTGTATGTGTTCTTTAAATGTAATGTAATATTTTATGAAAGCATAACACACATCAGAGAAGTGTAGAAATCAGATAGCTTGATGGATTTTCATAATTGGAGCACACCCATGCACCCAGCCCCTAGATCAGGTGTCCTCATGACCTTCCAGGCATCGCTTTCCTCCCAGCGGTAACCTCTGTCCTGATATCCAGCAGCAGAGATTAGTCGGGCTGTGATTTACCTCCGTGTAAATACAATCATGGGAGCTCCCTGGCAGTCCAGTGGTTAGGACTTGGCGGTTTCACTGCCACGGGCCTGGGTTCAATCCCTGGTCAGGGAACTAAGATCCCGCGAGCCTCACGGCACAGCCAAAAAAATTAATTCATTTTTTAAAAAAAGTAAATATATAATCACTCAGTATATGCTGTTTTTGTCTGACTCTCACTCAGCATTGCTTTGAGGTTTATGCGTGTTATACAGAACAACCTTGTCCGTTCTCATTGCTGTAGCGTTTTTCTCAGTTTACCGCTGTTCATTAGCCCACTTTACTGTTGAGGGACATTTAGGTAGCGTCTAGTTTTGGGCCATTCTAAATGGTGCTGATCGGAATATTCTCCCAAGTGTCTTTTTGGTGAACGTGCGTCCGCCTTTCTGCAGCACCTCCGCCTGGAGTGGAGCTGCCGGGTGGCTGGGTCCGCAGAGGCTTAGCTTTTATAGATGCCGCCAAATGGTCTTCCACTGCAGTTGCACTAGATCATTTTTTAAAACCCCAAATCTTGCCCTGTCACTTCGCAGGCTTACCTGCTGCCCTTCATTACCCCCATCACATGGAGTTGAAATCCAGAGCCCCAGCCTCCCTCCTTGGCCCCTTCTCCAGTGCTCCTGGCGCCCAGGGGTGCCCAGCTGTCCCCGCGACTCAGACCACCCCGACCCGTGCCTGCCTGTTGCCTGCATCTCCTGGAAGCCTCTGCTCTTCAGGCAGTGCTCTCCTTCAGGACGTGAGATGCCCTGCTTCCCCGTACATGTCTCCTCCCTCCTCCCCCACCCCCTGCCCACAGTTTGTCTTATAATCATCTTTTAGTGTATCTGCCTCCTCAGGCCACGGCTCCTTAAAAACAAGGGCTGTTTCGTTTATCATCGTGTTCCTGGCGCTTAGCACAATGCCTGGCCCAAGTAGTTGCTCAGAAACTACTGAATGAGTGGGTGAATGAATAACCTTCAACTAGCCTGGAAGTACTGAACGCTGGGCAGGTGACAGTAACAGAAACTTGGTGGCTGGTGGATCACTGCTTGCCTTACAAAAACTTTAAACCGGGCTTTGGTCTGTAAGCTGAACAGAGCAGGGCTTAAAGCACAGCCCCTCCCCCAGGAGTGACAGGTGGGGAGTCGCAGGCAGTTTATCATCTTTCACATTTCACAGCCGTCATTTGCTATGAACACCAACGAGAGCTTCAGTATTTCTGCCACTAAGAAATGGCAGCAATGTGTGTTTCTCCTAGTTGACCGCAGCATGTATTGGGAGGAGTTGTAGAGATTTTGGATTAAGCCTTGACTTTAAATCCAGGCCCTTCCATTTAATAGCTGTGCTGTTCTGGTTAAATAACTCTTCTGAGCTTCAGTTTCTACGTGTGAAATGGGACAATAATATGATCCTTGTGGGGCTGCGGGAGGATTGGCGAGTTCTCGGAGATCCGTCGACAGTCCCCATAACAACAAAGTTTCTTCCCTTCTCCCAGGGCAATAGGTGAAAATAACAAACTGCGCTTCAGCCAGTTTCTGCTGGGCTGTGTCTTCCCTGAAGATCTGGGCGGAGCTGGATTGCACTGGCATCTCTCCTTTTTCGTGGAGGAGAGGAGGGCTCAGCCTGCAGCTTGGGGAGAGAGCGGATAGGAGGACAGGGCCCCTCAGCTGCGGGGGGCGGGGGCCAGGCGGGTGCAGAGCTCGGTCTCAGGCCCCCAGGGGGACACCGGGCCGGGAAGCATCTCCTTTCCTCTTGGGTGCTAGCACCTGGGGAGGAGATGTAGCCCCCTGGGCAGTGTGGTCCCTGTGAGTTAGGGACCAGTGCTCTGGAGAATTGTCTTTAGTCCAAGATGGGTGAGCAGGAGGGGAGAGAGAAATTCCTTGACTCAAAAATAATTGAAATCATTATTGTATTGAAACAGTTTACATGGATTTTGAAGGATTAGCTCCCTGCTGCCTCTGCACCACACTGGACAGCAGAGTCCTGGTCCTGGTTCTTAGGGGCCCATTCAGAGGACCGGCAGAGTGTGCATTGTTTTTAGGGGCTTCAACTAGGACTTTGGTAACCCTTAGACAGTTTTGTGAAGCATGGCCCTCTGGAGGGGATTGCTTTTTTCCTCTTTTGGGAGGAATTCCTGAGATACCAGGGAAATCTAGTAATACCAGCACAGGAGAGAAGATACAGCTCATCCCACTGACCACGGGCTGGACCCACAACAGATGAGACCACTGATTTTCTTGCCCTTGGCTGACATTGCTTTGTTTGGGTTTTTTTTTCTTTTTTTAGGAAACTTTTTATTTACTTATTTTTGGCTGCATTGGGTCTTTGTTGCTGCACGCGGGCTTTCTCTAGTTGTGATGAGCGGGGGCTACTCTTCATTGTGGTGCATGGGCTTCTCATTGCAGTGGCTTCTCTTGTTGTGGGGCACAGGCTCTAGGTGCACGGGTTTCAGTAGTTGTGGTGCGTGGGCTCAGCAGTTGTGGCGCACGGGCTTACTTGCTCTGTGGCATGTGGGATCTTCCCAGACCAGGGCTCGAACCTGTGTCCCCTGCATTGGCAGGTGGATTCTTAACCAGGGAAGCCTGCTTTGTTTTTATGTAAGAAAGTTGTTTGGTAACTAAAATGCTCAGGCTATTCGATTAGGAAAATGGCTGAATAAGCCCAGTGGAGGTTCCCTGAGTCCTTCTCTTTATTATGATCGAAAGATCATGTAAACTTAATTTAAAAAAAGGAAAATCCCCATGATGAAAAACAGTTCTGTTGTTTTTGAAACAAGTTTGAAAAAGTGATTAAACTGAATGTAGCAGCGTCTCTTCTCTGATGACCACAGAGCGCTAACAAGGGATTTTTACATTTTAACTGGATATTGCTCTCCTAGGAGTGGACCGCGTGTTGTCTTTTAAGTGCTTTTCAGAAGCCAAGTATAGACCAAATTGGGATCCCAAATTGGGATCCGCCCCAAAACACCAGAGGCCGAGGTGTGTGAAACCGGGGAAGGCTGGTGTCGGCCTCCAGCGGTCCCAGTAGCTTTTAAGGTAGGTTTTTGCTTTGCTTGTTTGGGTGGGGATATAGTTTCTAAGAGGGTTGGATTTACTTGGTTTAGTGCATTCAGTTCCTTCAAAGCCCCAGTCACCCCAACAAAATATATTTTTCTGGGAATTCTGACTCAAAGTATTGACTTCCGTCAGCGAGCAGTGAGCTGCATGTTCAGGACTCATGGAAATGTGAGTAAATGGATCCACTTTATGTAAAGTATTTAAAAGCATGTTCAAACGGAATATTACTCAGCCATAAAAAGAAATGAAATTGAGTTATTTGTAGTGAGGTGGATGGACCTAGAGTCTGTCATACAGAGTGAAGTAAGTCAGAAAGAGAAAAACAAATATCGTATGCTAACACATATGTATGGAATCTGGAAAAAAAATGGTTCTGAAGAACCTAGGGGCAGGACAGGAATAAAGATGCAGACGTAGAGAATGGACTTGAGGACACGGGGAGGGGGAAGGGTAAGCTGGGATGAAGTGAGAGGGTGGCATGGACATATATACACTACCAAATGTAAAACAGATAGCTAGAGGGAAGCAGCTGCATAGCACAGGGAGATCAGCTCGGTGCTTTGTGACCACCTAGAGGGGTGGGATAGGGAGGGTGGGAGGGAGACGCAAGAGGAAGGAGGTATGGGTTCGAATATATGTATACGTATGGCTGATTCACTGTGTTCTACAGCAGAAACTAACACACCACTGTAAAGCAATTATACTCCAATAAAAGTGTTAGAAAAATAAATAAAAAATAAAAGCATGTTCAGCAACATGGCCTTAAGTTCCTCCCTTTTTACTTTTAATTCAGAGTTTTAACTTCTCTCTCAGCTGGTTTAGTTGAATTTTACTTGGGTTAGAAAAGCACTGAAAGGATTTGAATGCTTTGGGAACACTTAATTAATCAAAAAACCCATCAGGCTTAATTTTGAGTTCTGTGTTTTCATTTTTTAAAAGGCTTCTTTTTAAAAAAGTCTTTAAAACTGGAGTTAATATGTGTGTGTGGGGAGTGGTTCCTCCTTCAGGCACTCTGAGGAAGGCGTTGGCTTTTCTAGGTTCGCACTCCTCTTGGCCACCTGACTGCCTTTAGGTAGCCAACATCTTGTTGGAGAACTTAAGCTGGTTTTTAATAATAATCTTAGCAAAAGGTAATTCTGAAGGTGAATCTGTTATCGCTACCGCAAGCATCGAGTCCTGGATTCCAGAGCCCCTGGAAATGGAGTTCGGGTTGTTCCTGATTTGCTGGGGCCGGCAGTGCCGACCAGCTGGGGCCCCTGTGCTGGTGGTTTCTGAGCGGTGCTCGGGGTTCCCTTTGTAGTGGAGGTGCTGTCTCCCGGGGTTTGGGGTTTGACGTTTGACGTCTTGCAGTCGTTTTTGGCGGTCATCTGCCAGAGCCTTCCCAACTAATTCATTCTGTCCTACAGCGTTGGCCACTGGCTGTCTCTCAATGGTAGCCGAGCTCCTGTTGCCCACATCTCCCACCACCTGCTGTGGCCTTGCCCCCTTGGCCTGGGTGAGGTTGGCAGTGCCTGGCTTTGACCTTTGATCCCTCTTGTTCCTCCAAAGCTATGAAATATTACATTAAATACAGGGGGCCTAGCCTAGCCAGGGCCTTACCTGCACTTGTAACTATTTTATTCACTTTCGGGTAGGCCTGACTTCTAAAATGGTTATCTAGGAGTTGTTGAAATGGGTGTATTTCTCTTCTTTTTAGGACATTTTGTTAGCCAACGACCTAGGAGGGAATGGCTTTGTGTGATATTTTCTAATTGTTCTTCTGTGTTGCTTCTAACTAAAGTTGCGTTCCCAAACTCCCATTTCTCACCTAGGAAAGCAAAAGAGTCAAAAATCATTTTAAGTTCACATTTCAGCCTTAAAATGTTTCTGAAAGACGAAACCTTTTAAATTGTCCACCAATGGGTTGTCATTCCCGTTCCCTCCACTGCTTTCTGCCTGAGTTGTCTTCAAGAGGAAAAAAAAGATCTTTGGGGGGCATACAACGTAGGGTGGGAGTCACCTGCCTTCACCCAGACCTGCTGGCCCTTCCGGTGCCCTGCAGAGGGGGTGGGGCTGGGGGCAGACCTAGATTCCTGGCTCTTCCCCGTTGACTTGCTCCAGGCAGAGTAAACATGCTTTGAGCAACTGCCAGCAAGCAAGTTAAAAGCTGCTCCTCTAGCGGGCCTGCAAAAAACATTCTAAAAGGCAAAGCATTTGCTGCATTTCCTAGGGGGCAACTGTGGGAAGTCTCTGCTTGGTCAGCAGCCAGTGCAGACGGGCCCTGGGTGGCTAATGACAGCTGGCGAGGCCCGATCTTAGTCCCATTCCCCGCCCCTCGGAGGCCCCTGCGTCCTGGGCCACACCTAGGACTTCTCTACCTTTCCACTGCCCTCCTTCCAGGAACCCAGGTAACAGTCACAGAGAAGTCTGTCTTGTTTCATTGTATGTTGGGTTCCAGAAAATAATTGAGTTTAAGGGAGGCCACTACAAAGCTGTTTTAGAAATACTTTGGAAATACTCAGATGATGGTGGAAATCGAAATGAAAGATGTTAAGTTTTTGCTGATTAGGGATTGTGAAGTGTGTTGAACTCAGATAAAAATGTAAACTGGTAATAATTACGGAGTGAATAGCCCACGGATTGCCTTCTTTCCATGATCCCATTTAATCTTTTTTTTTAGCTCAACTTTCCTTGATGTGTGATTTACAAAGAAAACTCACATTAAGTACAGATGGATGATTCTGACAAATGTATACGCCCATGGAACTACTGTCCTAATAGAGATAAGAAATCCCCCAACCCCATACTGGCTGGTCCGAGTACTGTCCCTAGAGGTTGGTTTTGCAGCTTCTGGATGAAGCTTTTGTCGGGCATGGATGTTTACTGCTGCTCCCAGGAAGGCTGGGAGGCAATGCCTGGCCCTGAGTCATAGTCCGAGTCCAGAGCACTTCACCCTCCCTAGCCCTTGCATCCGTGTCTGGGCATCTGAAGGAAGTGCTGGTGGAGCCACAGGACTGAATGTGACATCCATCGATTTTGCACCCTGAGCAGTATCTGAACCTGTGGTTTTTGTGATAGAGAAATTGAGAGATTCCAAACAGGCTGAAGGCCTGTGGGACCTCTTTGGGAATCTGGACTGAGAGGGAAATCCCTTGGTTTACTGCAGCAAGTATTTATTAAGTGGCTACTGCATGCACTGAACTGTGCTGGCTGACGTGGAAGATGTGAAATGAAGTTTAGGCCCCCCACCCTTGAGGAGCTTTGTGGTTCCAAGAAACAGTTTAGAAAGAATGGTTCCAGGCAAGACAAAGTGCAAAATGAAAATGCGGGGTCCCTTGTTCAGAAGGCAGGAGAAGGTACTGTTAAAGTTCCTAAAATAGGCAGCCTTTTCCTTTCTTCAGTCTCTCTTGACTTGTCACGGTGTTTTTCAGTTGCTATTTTATTATTTCTTCTTATTATTTATTTATATCTTATTTAATTATATATTATTTTACTATTTATTGTTATACTGCATTCTCAGCCTTGAGTTTTTCATTTATCTTTATGTTGCGCAACTTCAATTTTAAGTTTAAATGCAAACATAGGAACACTTAACTCATATGTATGACAGTATTTTGTAACTTGTGCACGCCTATGTACTTTATTCTTACCAGAACTGGAAGCTCTGCTCAAAACTGTCTCAACTGTATTGATTTCCCTTCTTGACATGTGCCAACTCTACCAACACTGTCCGCCTTCGGCGCCTGGTGCTGGAGCAGAGACTGCGGACGGGAACCCGGGGGCTCTGGGGGTCGCCCTTGCCCCCCGTGTGTGTCTCGTGTGTGTGGCTGGCCTGTTGGGAGAGGCACCCAAGGAAGGAAGGAGAGGGTAGAGTTTCTGGCCTGCTGGTGTTTCTGTGAACGCCGTTGTTGCGTCCTTCCTGCGTTCAGAGCCGGTTCTGCTTGGAATGGAAAGGTGGCCTCTCCCGGCTGCGCCAGGTGTCGATGTAGCTCGCGCCTCGGCCTCGCTGAGTCTCGCTGATCCCACCGGTTGTGGGTCCGCCGGGATCCTGTGCTTCTGGGTCGTGGGGGACACGGTGAGCCGCTGGGGCTGCACGGACCTCCTCTGCTGGCTAGTAGGCGCTCGAGCCCTCATCACTTACGCAACACACGTCCAGATACGATTGCTAACTGTCCTGGGATAGGGACCGCTTCTGGGTGCACATTCCCCGGGCAGGCTACCCTGGTGTGTGCTCCGCGCTTGCGGAACACCTGCGGGCACCTTAGGGACGAGGATGGAAATGGAACCTGGTGGGGGGCGTTCCCGGGCCATGGCTGCCGGGGGCCCTTCGGGGGCTGGGAGCTGTTCCTGTTCTGCGCCTGCGCAGGAGGCAGGAGAGGACACCTCCTCCTGGAGCTGGCGGAGCCCCTGCAGGGCAGAGAGGGGCGTGAAAGCAGGTCTTCAGCCTGGCCATCTGTGTACATCGCGTTTCATCTCCTAGTTTCCCCGTCTGTAAACTGGACAGCGGTGGGGAGTGAGGCGATCTCGCTTTGAGTGTTAGCGTAAGCGAAGCATCTAGCATCTAACACGGTAAAAATGCTCTCAGTCCTGGGGGTGGCATTATTCATATTTTCCCCTCTGAGCCTGAAGCCGCGCCCACTGGGAAGGTGGGCTCTTGGTGATGAGGACTGTTCCGGGGGTCCGACTCGCCAGGACACGAGCGGTGCTCCCCCGGCCGCGCCTCCCGGTGCCTGGGAGCCCGCCGCGGGCAGCGCCTCCGCTGCAGCCGCCCGCTCCGCATCCCACCGTCCCCTGCGGCCCTTTCCCGACGGCGCCAGGCCCGTCCAGCTGCTCCTGACGGACCTCAGAGTGCGCCTGGCGGCGGCCGACCATCACATCTCCCTAGTGGTCGCTGTATGTTTAAAAGATGGCAACACAGTGGCCTTTAAAATGGTGTGGCATTAAAAGTTTTCTTTTTCTTCTAAGAATTTCTGTCGTGGGCAAAGCGTAAAAGCCCGCGGGACGGTTGCCAGGCAGCACTCGGAGGCCCCGTGGGGCATCAGGACCGGGACGCGCCGCTTGTCCTCACGGACCCGCGAAGGCTCGGAGTCTGGGGAGACTGCGAGTGTGGACCCAGCCTCTGGATTTCAGAGGCACTGCGTCGCCCGGGCTGCTGGGCTCACGTCAGAAGGGTGTCCTGCCATACACGTTTCCCGGGTCCCCAGCGGGGCGGTGGGCAGGAAGCCCTGGCAGCTGTTGCAAAGAAGTGCGAGGGGGGAGCATCAAAGCGGCCGCAGGACGCGCGGCCTCCCTGGCAACGCCCGGCCCGGGAGAGGCTGACCGAGCTCCAGGGCAGAGGTCGAGGCGGCTTGTTTTTTCACCTGTTTCCTACAGCCCTAGAAACCTCTGAAGAATGACCGTGTACTATAGCAGACACTCAGGCGTCTCTCCGGGGACAGGAACGTTACAGTAGGAAGGGGCAGCAGTTCCTATACAAGGAGAAACGAGCACACATCACACGTGCCTTTTACCGACGTTCGGCAGCCCTGAGTAACGTCGGCTGAGGCCATGCCCGGGGCTGTGGCCACACGAGGCCCGGGGCAGCACGTGGCTTCGCTGAAGCTGGTCCTCGCTGTGACAAGGGCCATCACAGGTTCGGTGGGAGTCAACTTTGACACACAATGTTGAACGAGTAAAGCTACTTATACAGCAGGCAGGCGGGGAGGCAGAGATGTGGGGCTGCTGGGCCTCCAGACAGGGGCGAGTGGCAGAGCTGTAACTTGGTGCGACCGAAGCCGGTCGTTTCACCTGTCTTTTCTAGCACAGTCTGACCTCTACAGCGGGCAGGCAGTGTTCACGGCTTAAGGATTTATCACTTAGAGAAAACAGTAAAATCTGTGTCATCATTTCCAGCTGTCTAGCATTTCCTCCTGTCATTAAATATTAATACAGGATGAATATTTTTGTGGAGACACCTTTTTTCATTTTTAAAGGTTGTTTTCACGATAGAAGCTGGTGTCCATTTAAATCCTTTGGCAGCTGGTATGTGTGTGTGTTTCTAAATATGGTCCCAGTGTGTGCAATAGTTAATTTGTAAACTAGCAGATTAAACTCTAAAATTAAGTCCTGCCTTTTACACTCTTGCCACCAGGTGGCTAAGAAAAAATATTAAGCAGGAAAACCCCAATAATTATGCGAAGGACTCATAATGACTTTCAATTTCTGCTTCAGCGATGAAATATGAAACTCTAGATGGACTGTGTTTCAGTAAGAAAACTGCTGAATAAGTGACAGAGGCATTTCAAGCAGTGCCAGGCCAGATGGACATTTCCATGAGTGTTTTTGTTTTCTTAAATATTGACAATGTTAAACTAACCAAATTTTGCTGAAATAAAACTTCTTGAGACTCTCTCTGAGCCTCTTCCACCTCTGGGCTGACCCCTGGATGTCCACATTATTCCTAACTAGTTGGGTTTGAGACAAGGGTTCAGCTTTTGGGCTTTAAGACTCCCAAGGGGAGGGTGACTCCCAAGGGGAGGGTGACTAAGTCCTGATCACAGCAGGGCCTCCCAATCAGGAAAGTTGCTTGCAAAGGCATTGCTTGAGTTCATTTAGAATCAGTTCTAAAACCCAAAAGTAAAATGCATCAAGTTGAATGTTAATATATCTTGTATGTCTCTTCCATAGAGTCTTTTATTAATGATATTATAGGGAAATCTGTGCATGGGGGGTGGTGACATAATAGGGTGGAAACGCCTTTAGGCTTTCTCTTCATGGAATGCACCTATTAAAGACAGCACCATGTGGCAGAAACTGTACCCCCCCCCCCATCCCACGTTGCTACAGCATCTTGAGATGGTGGATCTTGTCCAGTGAATTCAAAACCCAGTTTTGAATACAAAAACCAGTTTCCTCGCCGGTGCTCATATGGCCACTCAACTTCTGTGCTTTCCACTTTGCGCTCCAGTTATCTAATTTATTAACTTTGACAAGTAACCTCTTGGTTGTACATGATTTTATTCACAATTCATTTTTCTGACTCAAAGTGAACATGAGTGCCTTAATCCTCTAATGGGAATTAATTGCTTGTTTCAGTGCTTAACTCTGATCCTTTCTCAGTCCCCACAGGGATGAGGCTCTTCCTGAAGGATCTGTGTTTGTTCAAAACACAATCAGAAAGGTAATGATGTTTTTCTTGTGAAAGGAGCCAGAAATGCAGAATATTAGTTTTCTATTACATAAGTAGTATTCTCAAACTAATATTATAAAGGATAAAATTCAGTAGATAAAATGTAGAAAACTATAATTTGATCATTCTATGAGGCTACATTATTTCCTAGAAAAGTTTAAATTTTTATTGCCAGGTTTTTGGGTTTTTTTTAATGGAAATAAGCTATCTTTGGAAGAAAGTTACTGAACTGATTTTCTACAGAGTTGGAATCAACACCCTGTGGCTTAACCGTGATCATTTCTATGTAATATCAATCACCTGCCCAGGTATTTGCTTTGGCTCTGAAAAATGAAGGCCACAACTAATGCTTGATACGGCTTGATTCCCTCTCCCATTTATTATGTAGAATGTTCTTTTCTGTTTTATTTATAAGGGGATTCCTTGAGAAGAATATAAGCTAGTAGATATATATAAGATCTTTATAAAGGAAGGAGTTGGGGTGGAGAACTTAGGCGGGAACAGGGTCAAGGGGAAAAGGGAATTAATTAACCTTCATCGGGTCCTGAGGCCTGGCCCACAGTTGGCAGTCAGTAGTGATTAGCTCTTAGGGAGGCAGGATGAATGCAGTTTTAAAGAACAGGCATAGAAGTTCAGAGAGTTTAAATAACGTTCCTAGAGACCCACAGTTGTTTGTTAGGTGGTGGAGGTGGGAATTTGATTCAGGCCTGTCATTGTACCACAGTGTCCTTCTTCTTTACACTTACCATGTGTGCACTGTGCCCTTTAATGGCCATCCAGCCCAATGATGTTCCCTGCAGGGGCTGGCCTGACCTGACCATCAGTGTCCTAGAACAGGCCTACCTGGGAGCATCTACTTCACATTAAAGCAGAGATGCAAGTGCTCCTGATGGGCACTCTTCAGGTTGCTCTGGAAAAGCCCAAATGGCTCACCTACAGCTGTTTCTATCCTTTATTTATTGAATCAAGTACTTGCATTTTATTCAAGACTCCAACCATAACCCACTGCCGTGGAAGGAACTACTACATGGCAGGAGGAGAATGGGGTGGAAGACAGACTGTAATGTATGAGCCTCAGAAGGTAGCATTCTCTTCTGCAGCGGCAGTGCTGCCCTCTCGTAGCCTGGCCCAGAGGTGTGTGTCAGGAGGGGCCCAGTGTGTTTGTTTCTGGCCTGAGTGAATCACAGGCGTATTTTGAGTTAGCCCTGGCTGTGGTCTGAGCGGATCTGGCCAATGCAATAGTCTTTTCACATATTCTGATGGCTGTGACCTTCACAGCAGCCCTTGGAAATCAGCTGAACACGACGTACAAGGAACAGGAGTATAGGGCGATAAGGAACGTGAAAAAGAAAAACTAAACCCAAAGCTAGCAGAGGAAGGAAATAATACAGATGAATCAATGAAACGAGGAGTTGATTTTCTTAAAAGAGCAACAAACTTTTTAACTAGATTAACTAAGAAAAAAGAGAAGATGCAAATAACTAAAATCAAAAATGAAAGCAAGAACATTAAAACCCATTTTACAAAAATATAAAGGATTGTAAGAGAATACTGTGAACAATTGTATGGCAACAAATTGGTAACCTAAATGAAATGGATAAATTCCTAGAAACACATACTAAGACTGAATCATGATGAAATCGAAAATCTGAACAGACCTATAACTAGTAAGAAGATTGACTCAGTAATCAAAAGTCTCTCCACAATGAAAATTCCAGAACCAGATGGCTTCACTGGTGAAGTCTACCAAACATGTAAAGAGAATCAGCATGAGTTCTCCTCAAACTCTTCCCAAAAATTTAAAAGGAGGGAAACACTTCCAAACTCATTCAGTGAGGCCAGCACAACTCTGATAACTGAAGCCAGAAGACGACACTATAAGAAAAGTACAGACTAATATCTCTGACAAAGATTGATGCAAAAATTCTAAACAAAATACTAGCAAAGAGAATTCAATAATACATTAAAAGGATTATATACCATGACCAAGGGGGATTTATTCTTGGAATGCAAGGATGGTTCAACATATGAAAATCAGTCAATATAGTACACTACTGCTTTTTTTTTTTTTTGCAGTACACGGGCCTCTCACTGCTGTGGCCTCTCCTGCTGTGGAACACAGGCTCCGGACGTGTAGGCCCAGCAGCCATGGCTCACGGGCCCAGCCACTCCACAGCATGTGGGATCCTCCCAGACCGGGGCATGAACCTGTGTCCCCTGCATCAGCAGGCAGACTCTCAACCACTGCGCCCCCAGGGAAGCCCTATAGTACACTACTTTAACAGAATGAAGGAAAAAAAAAAAACTATCATCTCAATTGATACAGAAAATCATTTGACAAGATTCAACACCACTTCATGGTAAAACACTTAAACTAGGAATAGAAGGAAATTACCTCAGCCTAATAAAGGCTGTATATGACAAGCCCATAGCTAACATCACACTTAATGGTGAAAAAGCTTTATAGATAGGGGTGTTTGCTACCACTTTTATTCAATATAGTGATAAAAATTATTATAGTGATAAAAGTTATACATGGACAATCAGGCAAGAAAAAGTAATAAAAGACATCCAAGTTGGAAAGGAAGAAGTAGGATTCTGTCTGTTCACATGATCTTATGTAAAAAATCCTAACATTTCTACAAGAAAACTATTAAAACTAGTAAATGAATTCAGCAAAGTTGCAGGGTACAAAATCAGTGTACAAAAATCAGTTGCATTTCAATACATTAATGATGAACAATCCAAAAAAAGTTTTTTAAACAATTCCACTTACAATAACATCAAAAAGAATAAAATACTTAGGAAACTTAACCAAGGAGATGAAAGACTTGTACACTGAAAACTACAAAACATTGTTGAAATTAAATAGAAAGACCTCTTCATGGATTGGAAGACTTAATATTGTTAGGATGTCAGTACCACCTAAACAGATTTAATGCTATTCTTGTCAAAATTCCCAATAGTGTTTTTCTTTCAGGAAAAAAAAAACAAAACCCATCCTGAAATTCATACGGAATTTCAAGGGACCCCAAGTGAGCAGAGCAATCTTGAGGAAAAAATAAAAAACAATAAAGTTGGAGGTCTCATATGTCCTGATTTTAAAACATACTGCAAAGCTACAGCAATCAAAACAGCATGATATTGACATTAAGACAGATATGTAGATCAATTGAACACAATAGAGAATGCAGAAATAACCCAGAAATAAATCCTTAGATATATGGTCAAATGATTTTTGACAAAGGTGGAAAGACCAACAGGGAACAGATGGTCTTTTCAATAACTGGAACACTAGATATTTATATGCAAAAGAATGAAGTTGGGCCCTTACTTTACACTGTATACAAAGATTAACTCAACATGGATAAAAGTGCTCAACATAAGAGCTAAAACTATAAAATTCTTAGGAGAAGACACAGGGCAAAAGCTTCATGACACTGGGCTTGGCAAGGGTTTCTTGGATATGACACCAGAATGACAGGCAATAAAAGCAAGAATTGGGTGACGTCAAAATTTAAAACTTCTGTGCAGCAAAAAACACAACAGAGTAAAAAGGTGACCTCAGCCTATGAAATGGGAGAAAATATTTGCAAATCATATATCTAATAAGAGGTTAATATCCAAAAGATACAGAGAACTCCAGTAACTCAACAAAGAAAAAAAGTCTGATTAAAAAACAGGCACCAGGGCTTCCCTGGTGGTGCAGTGGTTAAGAATCCTCCTCCCAATGCAGGGGACATGAGTTCTAGCCCCGGTCAGGGAACTAGATCCCACATGCATGCCACAACTAAGAGTTTGCATGCCACAGCTAAGGAGCCAGTGAGCCGCAACTGAAGGAGCCGGCGAGCCGCAACTAAGGAGCCCTGCCTGCTGCAACTAAGACCCAGCACAACCAAAATAAATAAAACAACAACAAAAGGAAAAACAGGCAAAGGACTTGAAGAGACATTTCTCCAAAGAAGATATGCAATGGCCAACATGAAAAGATGTTCAAC
Organism: Delphinapterus leucas; assembly: GCF_059928025.1. Lineage (NCBI taxonomy): Eukaryota > Metazoa > Chordata > Mammalia > Artiodactyla > Monodontidae > Delphinapterus > Delphinapterus leucas. Next base: position 10,721,148 of record NC_143146.1, read on the forward strand.
ATCACTGATCATTACAGAAATGCAAATTAAGACTCACAATGAAACAAAATGAAAAGACAGCCCACAGCATGGGAGAAAATATTTGCAAACGAAGTGACCAACAAGGGAATTAATCTCCAAAATATACAACAGCTTGGGCTTCCCTGGTGGCGCAGTGGTTGAGGGTCCGCCTGCCGATGCAGGGGACATGGGTTCGTGCCCCGGTCCAGGAGGATCCCACATGCCGTGGAGCAGCTGTGCCCGTGGGCCATGGCCGCTGGGCCTGCGCGTCTGGAGCCTGTTGCTCCGCAGTGGGAGAGGCCACAGCGGTGAAAGGCCCGTGTACCACAAAACAACAACAACAACAAAAAATACAACAGCTCATGCAGCTCAATATCAAAAAAACAAACCACCCAATCAAAAAATGGGCAGAAGACCTAAATAGACACTCAAAAGGAGACATACACGTGGCCAAAAAGCACATGAAATGATGCTCAACGTCGGTAATCACAGAAATGCAAATCAACACTATTATGGGGTACCACCTCACACAGGTCAGAATGTCCATCATCAAAAAGTCTACAAATAAATGCTGGAGAGGGTGTAGAGAAAAGGGAACCCCCCTTACACTGTTGGCAGGAATGTAAATTGGTAGAACCACTATGGAGAACAGTATGGAGGTTCCTTAAAAGCTAAAAATAGAGTTACCATATGATCCAGCAATCCCACTCCTGGGCATATATCCAAAGAAAACCATAATTCGAAAAGATCCATGCACCCCAGTGTTCACTGCAGCACTATTTACAATAGGCAGGACATGGAAGCAACCTGAATGCCCATCGACAGATGAATGGATAAAAAGATGTGGCACACATATACAATGGAATATTACTCAGCCATAAAAAAGAACGAAATAATGCCATTTGCAGCAACATGGATGGACCAAGAGATGATCATACTCAGTGAAGTAAATCAGAAAGAGAAAGACATATATAATATCACTCATGTGGACTCTCATTTAAAAAAATGATACAAATGAACTTATTTACAAAACAGAAAAAGACTCACAGATTTCAAAAACATTATGGTTACCAAGGGGAAACATGGGGGGGGGGTAAATTAGGAGTTCGGGATTAACATACACTACTATATATAAAATAGATAACCAACAAGGACCTACTGTATAGCACAGGGAACTGTCCTCAATATTCTGTAATAACCAATATGGGTAAAGAATCTGAAAAAGAATGAATATATGAATATGTATAACTGAATCACTTTGCTATACACCTGAAACTAACAACACTGTTAATCAACTATACTCCAATAAAAAAATTTAAAAAAACCCACAGTGAAATACCACCCCACACCCTTTAGGATGGCCACCATAAAAAAAGAGAGAGAGAGAAGGGAGGAAGGGAGGAAATAAGTACCAGTGGGGATGTGGAGAAATTGGAACCCTTGTGCACTGTAGGTGGGAGTGTAAACTGGCCGTCACCAGCCTCTCTGGTCCCCAGAGTTGCTACATTACTGGCTTTCTCTTGGCGACACACTCCCGTCACCGGTACCCTAGTGAACTCTTCTCACCACCCGTCTAAGCAAGCAGCTCCTGAGGCACTGCTGCTTCCTGTCCCACGTCGAGCCTCCAGAAGGACACAGTGGCCGAGCCGGGGGCCCCGTGAGGGAAGGCCCAGTGGTGCAGTGGTGCGAGGAACAGGCTCCTTTATCCCCGCTCTGTCCCTAAAGGCCACTCCCCGTGACCCATGAAGACAACAGATGGGAGAGGGCAATGAGATTCTGGAAGATAGATAGATGAGCGCTGGCTGACTCAGCAGCCTCGAGACACCGGAAACCTAAATCCCTGCTGGGGAGCCCGCCAGCAGCACCCTGGATGCCAGGGAAGCTCCCACTGCCGCCCTGTAGTCGTGTGAGGGCGGGGTGAGGGGTGGAAAAGGAGGAGGGGGCCGTCTGAGCAGGAAGCAGAGACCCCGACCGTCCCTCTGCCCAGCAGGGCAAGGGTGGGTTACTGTCGGGAGAGGCTTAGCGGGAAGTCTGGTGTCGGGAGGACCAGGCCCAGCCGAGGGTGCAGGCGAGAGGCACCCTAAAGAAAGATGGGGAGGGAGAGGAGTCCACATTCCTGTGGATTCCATTATCCAGCCCTCACGCCAGGCCGGCCAGTCGACAGGCTCCCCCTCACACACAGCTTCCTGCATGGTGTCCCACTTTCCACATGAAAGGCCAGCCAAGGATACTGAGATGCTTGAAGAAAACCTCTTAAAGAAACATAAAACAAGGAGAAGAGAGGAATTTAGGAGAAGTAGAGGCAATACCAGGAAAGATAAAAACTTAAAACCCCTCCAAATTCATGATGAGGAGAGATGGGATTATGCTGAGAAAGAACTGGATGCTAACGAAATGAGGGAACAGGAAAAAGATCTTGGAAATAAATATGGTGGCAAAAATATTTTTCAAAATAATAGAAGTGCTGGAAGATAATAGACTACAAAAAGAAAATTGGGAGATTAATCCAGGATATGCAACATCTGAGTTCTGGAGACCCAGAAAGAGAAAGGAAGGAGAGGGAAGAAAATTCCTAAGACCCAAGATAATGAGTCTTCAGATGGAAGTTTCTGGCACAATGAATGAAAAAATCCCACATGGAGACTCCTTATTATAGAACCTCACAATCCAAGGGCGAAAAGAAGCCCCTAGGAGCCTCCAGAGAAGAACCTGAGTCCCGTACAAATGGTTGTGGGTCCCAATGGCCCTGGACGTCTCAGCATGAACGGGAGCATCAGAAGACAAGGAAGAAACGACTTCAAAATTCTGGAAGAAAGCAGTGAGAAATCTTACCTAGTTACACTGTTAATTGAGGTTGGGAAAGAACGAGCTTCAGTAAAATGAGGGAGTCAACCAAGAAGGGGCCGTGGGACGCAGGGACAGGGCTCTGGGAGAAGCGTGGGATGCACCGCAGACCAGGCTGGAGCAGGAGGGCCGCCGGGAGCCACAGCTCCCGGGAGGAAGGGAAGCCGCGGGGGGTCAGGGACAAAAGGGTTCCTCAGGCGCCTTCAGAAAACATGAGGCCGGAGGGCTGTCAGAGGAACTGGAGCAAAGCTCAAAAAAGGAAAAAAGGCCGAAGCAATTTTCAATTCCAAAAAAAACAAGAAGTTGTCCAAGAAAGGAAATTAGTCATAGTACACTATGTGCCTTATCTGAGAGCAGTGTCTACATAGTCTCAATGCTGAACTGAATATGGATTTGACCACAAATTGTGATGTGAGCCTATTGGAGGAATGTGGGGCGAGAGGCAGGCGCCAGGCTCTACAGCAGGAACGTCTGACGCAGCCTTACCGAGTGGGCGGGACCGGCCCGGGTGTCAACTCCTGCACCACCACAGCAGTCCTCCAGGCAGGTGGCTGTCTGCCTCCTCTGACAGTCCAGGAACCCGGGGCACAGAGAGGTTAAGTTGTTTGCCTAAAGTCACACAGCTAATAAGTGGCAGAGCCAGGATTTCAACCCAGGGAAGTTGGTTCTAAAGTCTGTGCTTTAAACCGCTGTGCTCACCTGCTTTGGGTAGGAAGGCAGACAATTTAAAACATCGGGAAGCAGTGGTATAACCAACAACGTGGAGACAAATACCAAATGCAACAACAGTTCAGGGCCTTAAACAGGTCTCTTCAAGGGAGTGGGAATGGGTAGGGATTTTATTTTCCTTGTAAAGTTACTTGACTTTATCTTACGGACACGTGTTGCTTTAAAATCTAATCAAAGGGCGGGGACGTGAGAGCACCAGCGATCAGGAGTGACGAGCAATGCGATACCTCCAGTGTCAACTGGTCTGGCCCCGGCCCAGCTGTGCGGCCTCAGTCCTCACCGACCCGAGACTCGGCCTTGAGGGACTGGGCGGTTTCGCTGCGCTCTCAACTCTTCACGTTCTGGTAGCGAACAAGGCAAGGAGTGGTTTAGAGAACATGCGCCACGAAGAGAGCCAAACAGGGTGACAGAGGGCTGTGGTGGGTGCCGCTCAGGGAGGGTGTCACCTGGGAAGGGAGGCAAGGGCTCACAGCCACAGGCTTAGCCCTGGAGAGTGTGCGGCCAGGCCCCTGGGGGCTGCACGGGGACAGGCCGGAGGGACCAGGCAGCGGGCCCACCAGGGTTCTAGGGGACGGTCCCGGCAAGGGTGGGAGCCGTGCATCCCACTTTGACCTGGAGTTGTTATTGCCAGAACATGCTGGAAGGCGGATGCAAGTGTGGGACAGGGAAGGCGGGGCTGGCTGGGCTCCCGCCCGCCCTAGGCCCCCGCTCCGTCTCTCCATCCTCCCAGGCACGCCCTCCCGCAGCAGCAGTGGGCCTGCCGCCTCCTCGGCCCCTGCACCTCCGAGTCCAGGCTCTCCTCATTCACAGCTTGACTTGCATACCTGGGCAGCCGCCGCTTAAGGCCCACCACTCCGGTCTGCCCTTCCTCTGCGGTCAGTCACTACAACGAGAGCTCCCATCCCGTCTCTGTCCTGCTGAAGGCTGGCGGCTGAGACCAAGGTGGCAGAGAGGAAGGGTCGGCCCGAGAGGGCAGCTGTGATGGCCTCTGGACACCACCCATCCTCCCTGGACGCCCTGAGGAGGTGGGGCGAGGCCCAGACCCCCAGACCAGCCTGTTTGCTGGGAAGAAAGTCGAGTCCTGTGAGTTAAGTGTGACTTCTCCAAGGGCCACTTGGCCATGTAACTGGCGGCAGAGCCCGCTTGGCACACCGGGGCCATGTCCCTCGGTGTCTGAAGGGCTGGGGGCAAGGGGGGCAGCTAGATGCCAGGCTTGGAAGAGGGGCCCATACATAACTTTTCGTTTCCATTTTTGTTTGAGTCACTCTTACACAAATCACTTTGGTCGGTTATGTAATAATCTGTGGCCCAGACCCATGAAGGGGGGTAAATATTTACCTTCTCTCTCACTGGAGCCATGGTCGGTCGCTGGGCTGAGTCACAGGGAGGCAGTGTCACCCTCTAGGACCTTGAAGAAGGAAGGAACACAGAAAGGTGCAGCTAACGTTTTGCTGCGTCTTGCCAGGGCCAGAATGTAAATTTAGTGCTGAAACCGGAATTCTCTTTGGTAGCCAATGACAGGTGATTATTCATGTATATAAATATACACGTGTGTGTATATATATATATATACATATATATATATGTGTGTGTGTGTTTCTATTTGCTTATCGTTATTTTTACTTTTCTGTAATATTTACTGTTTAAAGTCCTCTTAAAGAGATTGAAAACTAACTGCTCTACAAAACCGCACTTCTACAGGGCTTGCCGCCACGACAGGCTGCATCATCTGACACGAGTCGCTCTTCCTGGAACCCTGTCTGGGAAGGTCCTGGAACCCTGCCTGGGAAGGGTGTCTGGTCGGGAGTGGAGGCCCGGGGCGAGGCCACCCGTTTCCCCGCCGCGCGGGACCTGTGCGTCCGTCCTCGCTCGCTCGCTCGCAGCTCCCGGCTGCATGGCCCACGTGTTCGTGTACGGGACCCTGAAGACGGGCCAGCCCAACCACCGGGTCCTGCTGGAGAGCGCCCACGGTCGCGCGGCCTTCCGGGGCTGGGGTCGCACGGTCGAACCGTACCCGCTGGTGATCGCGGGGCAGCGCAACATCCCACGGCTGCTGAACCTGCCGGGCCAGGGGCGCCGAGTGGCTGGGGAGGTCTACGCCGTGGACGAGCAGATGCTGCGCTTTCTGGACGAGTTCGAAGGCTGCCCGGACATGTACCAGCGCACCCGGGTGACAGTCGCTGTTGAGGGGGCGGGCGGGACCCTACAGTGCTTCGTGTACAGCACGGCCACCTACCCGCCCGAGTGGGTCCACCTCCCGTACCACGACGATTACGACTCACAGGGGGAGCACGGGCTTCGCTACAGTCCACGGGAAAGCAGATGAGAAGTGCGAGGGGAGCGGCCGCCCGAGGACCGAGAGCCTGGTGGTTGGAAGATGGCCTCGCTGGTCCGCACTCACTGAATGCAAAAGCCCGAGAACACCCTTTGAAACAAACATTTATAAATCTCTATGGGGGGTGGGGGGGGCAGCCGATTTCCCAAATAATTTTGACATGGCTAAATAACAAGACTGTTTCCTGAAATCTGTCTTGCTGATGCTGCTTTATTGCTTGCTGCTTAAAGAGCATCATGGGCTTGAACGTACTGGATGAGAAAAACTCAGGATTTTAATTCCCCTAAATGACATTTTGAAAACTCATGTTATGCTTTTCTTATTATGTTGGTTTTTGTTTTTGTTTTTTCCTTTGCTTTAGTTTGAAGATAACATTTAAAATGAATATAAAGACTTTGTGTGGCAGCTAGATTTTAACAGCCCTGCTCTATCAGTTCTGTCTGACCTGTAGCACTGAGAAATTTTTTTAAAGTTGATTTTAGACGTCTCAGTGTAATAAAAGAACCTCAAGAAAAACACGCTGTATTTTAGAGTACTTCTGAATATATGTAACATCATTCTTCATAATTTTCAGATCAGGCTTATTACAGAGATTATTAAAGATCATTTAAGGTTAAACGAGATGTTTTGGGAAATCAAATATAAAAGTATCGGTGCTATTGTTGGCCCTCTTTTTAAGTCTCCTTATTTGGTAGAAGGTTCTTTTCATTCTCATCTGGCAAAATAGCAAGTGCCCACTTGCTGGCAGAGCAGCTGAACACCCCAGTTTCAGACGGAAGCTCACGGGAGCGCAGGGCAAGGCGCGGTCCCTGCCCCCACAAGTGAGCAGCGTTTGGGGGCGGGCCTTTTGGAGAAGAACCAACACATTAGTAATCTGTTTTTCAGGCCTGACAGAAAGCTTCGCTTCCAAATACAAACAGCACCTAAAATAATTTTAGCAAGGCACGAAGTACCAATTACTACCCACCTCCATCCGATAATCTGTCAGGGTTAGAGTCAAATCAGCGTAGGACTCTGCCTCTGCTTCCTTACCGGCAAAGTACGAAATGTATTCTGCGAATTTCAGAGCCAGGTGAAAACGCAGCGGCTGGTCCTGAGTTAACCTCGTTCTCCACTGGGAGAGCTCACTCACTCTTCAACTTAACGGTAGACTGTGATCTGTAACTGCATCTGGCACAAAAGCATGACCGTGATTTTTAGCCCTTTTTTCTTAATTGGAAACTTGCTTCACAAAAACACAGAAAGGCGAGTATGGGTGTCAGCTGATGAGCTGTGGCAGCCCCGCCCACCACCACTGGGCCAGGGGAGCCCCGAGTGGTACCCACGCCGGTGCCCTGGGACGGGGAAGGGGGTCGCCCCTGGGGACTCGGGGTCCACACTCACCGTTAGAGCCACACAGGAGGGATTTCCAGGACCATCATCTGTGCTGTCTGGGCTTCGGGAGGTTATGAACGACCAGAAGCAGGAGTTAGGTCCTCAAACAGGATGAAGCAGGTCATCAGGTTACAAAGTGGCAAATGCTAACAACAAAACTGAGGGCCAAGAACTGGGATTTAGGATCCTGATGAAACACTAGTATTTAAAGTCTACTGGCACAGCCCATAGCCTCTTATGTACATTGTCTTCATTCAAAAAAAAGGGCAAACTAATATTTAGACAAATGTTCAGTTTTATTGATTTAATTATGACACTAGGAAATCTCACAGCAGAAGTACACATCTTTTTTTTTTTTTTTTTTTTGCAGTACGCGGGCCTCTCACTGTTGTGGCCTCTCCCGCTGCGGAGCACAGGCTCCGGACACGCAGGCTCAGTGGCCACGGCTCACGGGCCCAGCCGCTCCGCGGCATGTGGGATCTTCCCAGACCGGGGCATGAACCCGCGTCCCCTGCATCGGCAGGTGGACTCTCAGCCACTGCGCCACCTGGGAAGCCCAGAAGTACAAATCTTATGTACAAGTATTTATATCAATAAAAATTTCCATTGGTGATTTTTTGGCAGAATGTTGGTCTTGACTATATGTGGAATAAATATGACCATGTAAAATCTGCTACACAGGGGTGTTCCTGCAAAACGCTTGAATAAATTGAGTGTGAAAGGACAATAATACGAATGGCTAATTAAATCGGGTGATGACTGAAAGGCTATAAATACTTCATTCCAGTTCCACTAGCAGATCTCCTTCTCCAACTGTGTCTCCAGCTTTACAATGCACCGATTTCACCTTGAATAAAAAAAAAAAGCGGGGGGGGGGAGAGTAAGAATTATTAACTAGACCAGGAGGAAGCAATCTCGTCATCCATTTCTGGAAATGAAGGGAGAGCCTGGCGGGCTTTGGAGCACAGACAGAACATTTGGAGGTAGGGTGTCCATCATAGGGGACCTCGAGCACAGAGATGTCCTCGCTGCCGCCGTGAGCTGTGAGTCGCCACGTTCCCCTCCTTATCTTTGTCGGTCCTAAAAGCTGCTGGTCGCAGGGCATCTGTGCTGTCCTTTGCACAGGGTGCCCTCGGGGGTCTCAGCTGGCAGTGATTATGCTGGATGAGTCTCCACACCCGGGAGAGTTAATGGTGTACTTAGTGTTAAACAGACAAACCCACTCACAATTACACAAGAGTCAAAACAGGTACTAATTAACAGGAGAAATTCCCTAGCCTGACCAGAAGCCTCCTTCTGAAGGGAAATGAAATTCCTCAGAGAACGAGCGCTGCTCTTGGCGGCGCGACGCGGAGCAGGCACTGGGCTCCCGTGACGCTGCCTCCGTGCCCTTTCACTCCACTGATTTCTCCCCATTTTAGTCAACTTTTGCTTTCCCAAATTTGTGTTCACTTTTAAAACTAGAGACAGTCATTTGACTTGGAAGTTCTTGCTGGGGCATGAAGATGAATGATGATGGGTTGGAAGTTAACTGACCGTCTGGGCAAGTGGCAAACAGGAAAAGTGGAGAGACCTGGGGTTGGGTGCCCTGGCCTGTGTCCCCGCGTCTCTGCCATGAGCCAGCAGCAGCGAGAAGGGCCTTCTCCCCTAGAGTTCCAACCCGGGGTCTCTCGGGACCAAGAGAAGCTGTGCAGTGACACTTGAAAGGCCTCGTTCCACAGGAGCTATTTGCACTGAAGTGGCCGCTTTTTATGATCTGAAGCCGCCGGTGTTTTTACAGGATGTATCTGTCATGATGCTGCGACTCCAGAATGGAGGACCTGCTTCCACTGTGAACGGGCCCCCGGGAGGAAAACTGGCCTCTCAAAGCAAAAACTGCCAGCCCCAGGCTCAGGGGCCCGGTCCTCCCCGCCCTGTGGGGCAGGGCCAATGTGCAAGTTCACCCAGAGCCCATCACCACCCTGACAGCACCAGGGCCTCCCCAGGAGACCCAGGCCCCGAGGACACAGACCACGCAGACGGGGAGGGAGCTAAGGCCATGTTCACTTTGGTGTCAGTGCCTCAGTCCAGCACACGGGCCGCTGGTGCATCTGATGTATATTCTGGGCCCCCAAACAAGGCCAAGTGCTCGTCACAGAGGGGAAAGCTCATGACAGTAATGCAGCGTAAATGCTGACTAACCCCAAGGGACAAACAGAACAATTTTTACAAGAGCAGAAACCAACACTTCGTTCATTTCCTAAAGGGTCATCAGGTGTGAAAAGCAGGATTCCCCCGAAGCTGCAGAGCATGCCAGTCTCCTCTCCCAAACCCCGAGGAGACTGGGTGCAGCCGTCTGATGCCCCTCCAGCCTGGTCACACGCTGGGCCTCTGCCCTCCTGGCTGGGGCTGGACTGGGGCGTCCCCCTAGGCCTGTTCTCTGAACATCGGTTTCATTTCCTTTGGGGCAGGCAACTGGAGGCTGTGTCTCTGATGCAGACTTCACTGGCAGCTGACAGTACCTTCTGCCAGGACACCCACTGTCCCCAAGGCTCAATCGCGCCTTCCAGGCATGGCCACAGTGCAGGACACAGCCAACCTACACTGCTGTCCCCACCCCACCCGACCTGCCCCGCCTCTCCTCGCTCCACTGTGTGGTACTTTCAAACCAAACCATCCTTCAGAAAAGGATCGTTCTGCTACAAGTGGTGCCTTTCTAGTCGCAGGAAGAATAATGAAGTTATTGCTTAAAAAGACTTTTCTATTTTCTTCAATGAGAAAATTCATTTAAGAAGTTTTACTCTTAACAGATTTCAGTACTAATACATCTTTTTTTCTCCCTAAATCGTTAGGTCCCACGCGTGGATGTGGGTGTTTCAGCTCCCTTTTTTTTTTTTTTTTTAATTTATTACCTATTTACTTATTTTTGGCTGCGCCGGTTCTTCGTTGTGGTATGCGGGATCTTTAGTTGCAGCATGCGGACTCTTAGTTGCGGCATGCAAGCAGGATCTAGTTCCCCAACCGGGGATCGAACCCGGGCCTCCTGCACTGGGAACACAGAGTCTTACCCACTGGACCACAAGGGAAGTCCCCCTTTCAGTTCATCTTGATCTAAAAGTGAATTGTTCTCTTTGTGGAGAAATTATCTTGAAAAGTTGAATTTTTTTTTTTTTTTTTTGCGGTTACACAGGCCTCTCACTGTTGTGGCCTCTCCCGTTGTGGAGCACAGGCTCCGGACGCGCAGGCTCAGCGGCCATGGCTCACAGGCCCAGCCGCTCCGCGGCATGTGGGATCTTCCCGGACCGGGGCATGAACCCGTGTCCCCTGCATCGGCAGGCGACCTCTCAACCACTGCGCCACCAGGGAAGCCCCGAGTTGCATTAATTTTTGCAATCTCTAAAACCATTTCCTGCTGTGTCACCTAAGTCTCAGATAACTAACTGCCTCTAAGACAGATGTAAACATTAAAAATTAAAGACCCCTTAATTCGAAAGACATTAAGGTGAAGAACAGTTGTTCTTTGACTCCCTGGATGTCACACAGACTCTCCTGGAAGGCCTGCAGGTCACGTGGATGCAGAACACAGGGAGCCCCGATTGCAGCGCCCTCGTCCGCAAGAGGGAGAGGCTGAGAGAGACCCCGTCCGCCGTCCCCCTCAGGCCCCAACCGTCCAAGATTCCAAGGTGGAGGTTCTGCTTCCTGTCACAGCGGCCTGGGCTGGTGGGACCTTGGGGACATACCTTGCCAGTTTTCCCAGCTGTCATACTGTTCTGCATCTTCATGGCTTCAATCACACAAATTTCCTGACCTTCTGCTACCTGGAAAATGAACAAAAAGTGGACAGAAGTTTTAAGAGCATTTGAATTTTGCAACAACGTTCAAGAGTGAGGCCATTAAGAGGATCTTTCTGTCAAATGCTCTGAAACATAATCCAAACAGCAGCAATAGCCTCTAATACTTTGTATTCCAAGTACATCTTCGGGGACCGCAGAGAAAGGCCATTCCTTCTATCATCAAGCCCTTGTCAGAAAAACATCCCTGATATTGGAGGCTGTGGGTGCTGCTTGTGGGGCCTCCCCTGCGAATCTCTGAATCTGCCTCTGCCACAGAGCTGTGGCAGAAATGGAATGCCTTCCACTTACGTGAAACGTCCAGGATTAGCACGTCTCTACGGACAGAAAGATCTGTGGCTTCCAGGGGCGGAGGGGAAGGGGGAGTGCTTGCGGGTGGGTGCAGAGGTTCTGCGGGTGGGTGCAGAGGTTCTGCAGGGGTGATGAAGTGCTCTAGGATTGACTGTGGCGATGGTTGCACAATTCTGTGAACAGACAAAAACCACTGAAGTGTACATGTTAAAGGGGTGATTGTATTGTATTGTGAAGTTTTATCTCAGTAAAGCTGTTAGCAAAAAATGGAGTTTCTGTCCGTAGCCCTGGGGGGCTGGGAACAACAGCCAAGCACCCAGGCCATGGGGACCGCTCTCCCAGCCTTTGCATGGCATGCCAAGGACTGACAACCGGTGGCTCCCAGAAAGCGCCTTCAGGAAGGGATTTCTGGAGCTCCACCCATTCCTTGCAAGGAGGCCGGTAGCTCCCAGGGGCACTGGCTCAAGCTTCGTGCTCAGCTGTTTGCCTTCTGGGGTGAGGGAACTCCAGGCGGAGCTGAGTATAAATCTCCTGGGGTTAAACCTGGGACTCCCACCCAGGAGTCAGCTGTGACTAAAGGCCCTTGTATCTATTCTTCTTTCTCTGCCCTTGATGGGTAAGCACCAAGGAGCTGGGCTTGCATTTTTCTCCTATCTTTGTGAAAAGGGCCTTGAAGTCTTTGAAATGGGAGAGTTGAATTTCCTGGGGCACCCGGCTGTGTGGGGTGCTGGTAGGCATCCTGGCGTGGGGCTCCTGGACCCTTGTGCTCATCCAGCGTTGCAGAAGTGCCTGGAGAATGTTCTTTCCTGAAATCCCCAGATGATCTCCAAGCCCCCCTCCCGGCCCCCCGTAGGGCACAAGCTGTCTCGCTGGCATCGGGACCGCCTGAGCCCTATGCGTTCCTCTCCTCTGCTGATCAGGTGGTGGGCTGCTTTTTCCTGGCACAGAAATATAGGAAGAGAGGGGATGCCAAAGCTTTGGTGCTGGCACGGAGGCGACACTGCGCTGGAGAGCTGGGCACACACGACGCGCTCGCGGCCCTTTGTGACTCACCGTCACCTGGCACCTGCATTCCAGAGAGCGGAGAACTAACTTGCTAGGGTCGCTCTTCAACACGCAGAGGGAGAGCAGTGAGGGAGGCTCCAGGGCAACGCGGGTCCCAGCTGGGGTGTCAGAACAGCCAGCCCTCAAGGCGTCATTTCCGAGCCTTTTTCTCCCTTTTTCAAAGGCAGGCAGGCAGGGACCAGGCAAGATGGGAGGAGGGCACGTCCCCAGAAGTAGCGCCTGCCGTGTAAACTCCACAAGCAAAATGCTGGCGGGCCCGGGACACGGCTCTCAGGCAGAGGCTGAGTGTCCAGAGCTGGCCTCACACAGCAGCATCCCCACTCAGAGACGGGGCATCCCGGCATCAGGGCCCGTGGCTTTCTGGGAAATGGATCTGATATTCAGCCACGGAAATTCCATCCAACAATCAGTGATCGGCTCTGGGAACTCCTTCCTCCCCGATGGACCAGTGCCTGCAGTGAGCGGCTGCGTGCATTCGCCTCACCCCCTCCCCCAGCCGGGCTTCCTGTGCTGGCGTCTGAGCGCCCAGGGCCCGTCTGACCAGCCCCAGCCCAGCCCCAGCCCCACGGGCTTCTCTCGGGCGGGCTTCTCTCGGGCGGGCCTGAGCTTGCCCTCCTGCAGCTGCTCGGCCCACTGCTCAGCGCTGCTGGCCAGAATGCTCTGTGGGATCTTTAAGTAAGTGAATTCACAGTTAACGCGACTATGAAAAAGAAACGAATGAAGCTGGGAGATTTCCAGTGGTCACTAAGGGGGCGGAGACCAAACTGACAATGATGCCCGTAAGAAACTCGCAGAAGGATGGCCAGGACCCGGGCCACAGTCCCACTCCAGGCTCGAGCTGGCCAGGCTGGAGGTGAGTGAGAGCAGGGCCCGAGAGCCTAGGAGCAGTGGGAGATGGACGTGAAGTTTCTGGGGCTCCACTGTCGCTGTCCACTGACCGCCTTTCCTGGCAGCTCTGCGTGCTTGTGGCGAGGGTGATCTGCAAAGAGGTGACTTGCAGGCAACTGCGAGTGGTCGGTCCCCAATCATCCATCAGAAAAACAAAACCTCTGATTTAGCCGGAGACAATCCGGGAGACGTGGGCAAGTCCCCCAGATAAAACACCCCCTTCTCTCAGATTGCGTCACTCTGGCAATGTGATTGAAAGGGCTTCAGAGAAGGTGCCTGCGGATTGGAAGTGCCAATCTGCTGCCAGACGGGCAGCGCCGGCTGCCCTGAATCTGGAACCGTCCTCACGGCTCTGTCGTCCTTTTCTTTCCTGTTTCCTCTCCCTAGTTTCTTTCCCTGTTTCTGCTGGTCTCTACTTATACTATTTGGTGGAAATTTAAGTAATTCATTTTTCTCTTTCTCCGTTCACTCACAGCAATATGCTTTGTGGTTTGCTTTTGCTCGTTCGTTCCTAAAAGAGAAAGAAACTCTTGGAAGTTGATCCTTGATGTTCCACCAAATAGTGAGACACATTTCGGTCAGCAGAAACATGTTATACGTGCACGCACGCAAACACATATACACGCGTGAACTTGACCTAAATTCAAGCTATTTCATCCCTCAAAAACCCAAGTCAGGGAAGCAAATACAGTACAAACTGTACGTCAAAGAACACAGACGGGGCTGTAACTGGGGGCTGCTCCACCAACCTGCTGGGCTGCAGTTCCAACAATAACCCAGACAAAATGACACAGGCCTCTCACCTCAACAATCTGGAAGCCTCCTTGTCCAGAGGTGCCTGCACCCTCCCCTGCCCTCCCCGAGCTCCGGAAGGCACTGGAAACACCGCCTGGATTCCCCCGTGTGCTCAGAAAGTGGGGACATTAACTGGGTGAGCAGAGAGGGCGCCTCCACGGCCAAGTCTCCCTCGGACAGCGCGCACGCGGGGTGCAGCCACTGCAGGGTTTGTGGGCGCACACTTCCCCAACACTCTGGTGAATCACTGCATAACGACTTAATGATTGTGACAGGATGTCTCCAACATCGGGCTTACAAAATGGTCACAAGCCTCGCAAGTCTCTTTGATAAACCTACTCAGCCTGATGCACTTCTCCGCTCCCTGTCTAATTGGTGTAAAGTTTGGAGGTCTGAATCCTGTATCTTTCATCCGGCTTATTGCGTCCTCTCCTTTGACATGGGGTCAAGGTTCACATTCGCATCTGATTATCGGAGCGCACTCATTAAGCGGGAGCCTGCCTTGCCCCAAAATGAGTAAGCTGGGGAGAAACCTCAGCCCATTTACTCAGCAGATTTTAGCATGCTTGGGAGGCCTGAATGTCACCCGGCGCAGCTCTCTGTGCTGCAGAGCTTCAGACATCTCCAGCTGCTGATTAATTGTGAGTGATGGGAAATAAAATCCAGTAAAGCCAGCTGCTTGCCACGGTCGGCAAAATGGCTCTGATGGATACAGGCTGCCAATTTTCCAGTTTTACTGGCAAGTATTCCAAGTGTAATTAAGGGAAGTTATAAATGATATGGAAATCTATCAAGTTCCATTTATTTTCAGAGGACTCTTTCCCCAGAGACTTTTATCTTCAAGCTTATAGTCCGCTTTGTTGTGCTAATGATTTAAACCACTTCTTATTTCTGATTAAAGCCCCCAATATCCTCTACCAAGTTTGCTTTACTCCTTCCCCAGAGATTAAAAGACACAGAACCTTCTCCAGCACATGTCCCTCTGGGACAACATGCTAAGGCTGGGACACATTTGGCAACTTGTATAGTTCAAACTGCAAACGCATGAAGAAAGCCCCAAGAAGGTACACGAAGAGAAAGAGAAGAGAAGGGGGGAGAAAGATCTCCACCAAACATAAAAGGAAGTCCCCAAAGTACAGACTTGAAAGCTGTGCTCAGGACCAGATATTCATCAGAAGGTGGTGTAGCTCACTAATGTTATTTGATTTGGAATAAAAGCATGAAAATGATGGCAAAGGCCTAAAATTGGAGATGTAAAGGATGACTGCACAGTATTCCATTTCTCAATTTCATCCTTCAGAGCCACAAAATGGGGGTGATACAGTGACGGGATGAGATTTACAGTAACAGCTGTGGTCTTCCCACACAAGGGAGGCCCTTCTAATGGGCTAAGGTCTGTTTTGAACAGACGGGGAGGAACAAAACAAGGTTCCCTATTAAGAGTGTGCAGTCATATTTCTGATAAAGAAAATGATTATGGGAGTCAGATTTCCTCCAAGACAGTCCCTAACCCTCTTTTGTCGTCCACAACCAGGGCTGTTTTAAAGGTGTTATCCTTTAGATATAGGAAAGAGGCCATAAACGGCGTGGAGGGTTTTTCCCCCGTAAGCCTACTCTCTAGCAACTGTAAAGGATGCATAGGAAACTGTGCCAGTGGCATATGGCTTTCTACTGTGCTAAACATTCATACAAAAGACAGGTTCATCAGTCATTGGAGTATCTGGATAAAAAATTAGCTCCTGATGGATGGTATTTTGAGCTTACCTGCTGCTAGTACATTACCAGAGAAACACAGGTTTTGAAACCCACATGACATTAGAAACTGCAGACCATGAAATACGACACGTGCAGGAGCACATAATGTACGCCAGATTATACAAAATAATAAATAAGCTATTTAAACCCTCTGCCTAAAATTGGGCCCACTGCAAGGAACCCTGGGTCACTTCTACACAGGCCAATTAATGCACAGCATCTGCTGTATAGAAGCCGGGCATGAAGCACTTCCGAATGATTTCAGCAATTAAAAGAGAACTGTTTCCTGCCTGTTCAGACAGCAACTGTTTCAATGCAAGAGTGAGCACCAAATCACTGTGTGCAGCTGAAAAATTAAGTCCCCTTTTTTGCGGAAGAGGGGTGGGTGGGAGGAAGAATTTTTATGGAAAAAAGGAGCCTCCTTTTGTTGTCCTACATTCTGTGTTTTCTGCCAGATTAGACAGAAGGCTTGGAGGGCGCAGCGGCCCGCTGCAGTCTCCCCTTCTGCTGCACCCGCCACCCGAAAGCAGGGATCAATATCAACCCTGCTGCCGACTCCACAAAAGTGAAAATCCTTCAATTACGTTTTTTAAGGTTGTGCTACTTAGAATACAGGTGCCTGAATGCAATGAATTTTAAGGCCCTTAGATCTGAAGAAAGATGCAGTTAACAGCCACAAGGAAAAGACATCTCAGATTTGGTTAAAAGGCACTGCGAGGGGCTTCCCTGGTGGCACAGTGGTTGAGAGTCCGCCTGCCGATGCAGGGGACGCGGGTTCGTGCCCCGGTCCCGGAAGATCCCACATGCCGCGGAGCGGCTGGGCCCGTGAGCCATGGCTGCTGAGCCTGCGCGTCCGGAGCCTGTGCTCCGCAACGGGAGAGGCCACAGCAGTGAGAGGCCCTCGTACAGCAAAAAAAAAAAAAAAAAAAAAAAAAAAAAAAAGGCACTGCGAGGATCTGAGTATAACAACTTCCTCTTTCTGAGCCGGTAAGATAGGCTGGTTAATATCCCCTGATATTTCCTGAAGAAGAAACATGCGTTCCCATCCCAAGATCTTCGCGTAAAGAGGGTGGGAGAAGAGACCCCGGGGAACAGGGCAGTATGTAAGCAGTGTTGGAAGGAGCCATCATCGAATTACAAAGAAAAGAGAGGGCAGGTGACAGAAACGCTGCCAAGCCCCTTATCTGCGGTGTAAGGCCTCCCTGAACGGGTCTGATCACCAGCGATTCACTCGGGAGGGTGCTGCTGGGGCTTCCTCCCTGGATGTGCCTGGGCGTCAGAGCGGGAGCCCAGAGGCTGGGGACAGAACACAGAGAGGCGGCCAGTATACAACGAGCCCAGTTTTCCCAAAAATTCCTTAAAATGAAGCAAATTACTACTCCCTACCACCCTCTAAGTTAGCTTAAAACTGGAGCCAGAACCTCTAAGGTACAAAGAGAACCAGTTCAAGTTGATGTCATTTATAGTACCTTTAACAAATCAGTCTGGATCCTCCACCTCTGTGAAGTAGGCTGCTTTAAAGGACTCAGTGAAATAATGATTTTTTTTAATTTGTTAATTTTTTTTTTTTTTTTTTAGCAAAAAGGTGAGAGGAGATATTTTGAATCTTGTTATGGTTGGGGACTGTCATCTTCAACAGTGTTAAAACAAAGATAACATACCCTCTAATTCCAAGTAGATCCTCCCTTGAAAAATAAAATCAAATGCCAAACTTGTAGAAGACTTGTCTACAATATTTATTGATTGATCTATAAAAATATTTTATCTTATATTGATAATTATCATTAAGTTAAACTGTAAAAATTCCCAAACTGTTACCACCAACAAAAATTAATCATAACATTCAAAAATAAATGTCATCTGGAAAAGATAAAAAGGCCAAATTCAGGATAGCCATTACCTCTGAAGAGGGCAGGACAGGATTTCTCCTGGGGAGAGGCCACGGGGCAAGTTCACCGTATAAGCAATGTTTTATTGTTAAATAAAATCTGAAGCAAATATGGTAAACGTGAGCAGAGAGCATATGAGTACTTGTATTATTCTCTACAACTTTCTGTATGTTTGTAATATTTCATAACTTAAAGTTTAAAAATGTTACATAATGAATGCATGAAGCTATATACCTGCTTTCGAATACAATCTGAGGTATATAGGTGAAAAACTGGCAACTTGTCAAGTAAACCATTTGAATAACCACTGCTATAAAATATGGAAATTTAATCACTGCAATTACTTCACGAGTGTAAATCAAGGCATCCAGAAACTGGAAAATCTATCAAACAGCCGAGCCAGGACCTCTGCCAGGGAAAGATGCAGCTACGGATACTGGGCCGCGTGAAGCCAACGGGTCACTGCCAGACAAGCACGTCAGGAAGCCCCCACCCGGCCCTTCCCATGGGGAAGACCTAAGGCCAAGGGAGGCTTCAAATCCTGCTTCTTCCAGAAATGAAAAGAAAGGTCTCATGCCAAGTTTATTCTCAATTTCCCCTACATCAGCTGTAAGCTCAGTTACAGATGGTTTAGGGACAAAGGGCAGGTGTGAATATCGTTCTCTGAAACAGGGCACCTGTGGTCTCCAAAGCGGTGGTGTCCCCCTGCCTGGAGGCCTCTCCCCAAAGGAGCACAAGCACGGAGGAATATCAATCAGGGCGCAATCTGGGTGGTTCTCCCAGAAATCATTACACAGTTTCTGTTCTCCTTGGTGCACTTTTATAGTATATACCACTTTTGCCTAAGACATTGTTCATGAGAACAGCAATCTCGAACAGCTAATTAATTACCCTTCTGCTGCTAAAGGTCAATTCCGTCATCAAGCGGATCTTCCTCATCTTAGTCCCGCACAAATACTCCAAATTCTGTCTTACTAATATCAAACAGACTAAGAGGTAAGAAAAAGCAGCAACAGGTACTTAATATCCACCTATTATTTTACCTGGTCCTACAAACTAATAACTCACAATATAATAATTAAGAAAGAAGGAAATGTAAATGGGTATTCAGCCTGCTTCTGGTTCGTGCCTCACTTAATTTGTGATGTTACTAAATAAGATGAATATTTCTGATGCAAAGCTGAGATGACTGCAGAATCTAAACGTAACTAGAAACCATCTTAATTAAAAGCAATATTAAAATATCCCCACGGGTTGCCTCATTTTTATTTTGTTTCTGATATCAAAGTCAAAACGAAAATTGTGCCACAAACTCGGCAGCTGTAAGTCTAATGCTGGGGAAAAAATGTATTCAGCATTATTCTGAAAGAATATATATTTTTAATATTTTTGTTCAAGGAATCATAAAGACAGAAGTTGAAAAACTTAATACAAGTTATTTTTTAAATGCTAACTTTGATTATAGAAATGCCCCTGGTTTATGATATTATTAAATGTACAGAAAAATTGGTATTTTTCAAACTGAAATGAAAATCAGTTATTGTAAAAATATTTTCAGAAGGCAGACAAAAAAGGCACATAGGAAAGGCACGTAAAAGTCATTCTTGGCAACTGTTTCCTCAATTACACGTGTGATTCTAGACGTTCTCAATCCACTCCGACGTCATTTCTTTCTGGTTTGCGTGCTTGTATGCATTTTACTGCTTATGAACTGGCATCCCCTCCCGACATACTCAAAAAGGTTATTATACAATCATTTCAGAAATGATTTTCCTACCATATTTAATGTTAAATAGCAGGCAACAGACACTGAAAAAGTATTAGTGACGTTTGCTGGGTGAACTTGAAACAAGCACTTAGAGTAAAACCCAGCTTCTGAGCTGAGAGGGAGGGGGACCTCTCCCCACAAAGCTCTCTGAGCACACTGACCGCTTCCAAATGGCCACCTTGGATGATTTCGTCCTGAGCGTCTTAAGCTCTGTTAACGCTATTTACTTCGCAGAGCAGATCTGTCCTTTATTGTCTATGACACT
Source organism: Delphinapterus leucas (assembly GCF_059928025.1). Taxonomy (NCBI): domain Eukaryota; kingdom Metazoa; phylum Chordata; class Mammalia; order Artiodactyla; family Monodontidae; genus Delphinapterus; species Delphinapterus leucas. The sequence continues at coordinate 10,740,976 of NC_143146.1, forward strand.
TTTGTGGAGCAGGTTATTGCCAGGCTCACCATTGTAAGATTTGTCAAGCTTTACTTATGCTAAATATAAAAATTACAGACAACTGGGATTTAAACTATTAAAAATAACATTACAAAGAAAAATAGAATACTTGTAAGCCCTTAGCTGTGCTTTTGGTCCTTGTTTTCCTTGAAAATACACAGAGATGACTGATTCCGTTATCTTCCTACTGATAAGAGTGGAACCTGGCTCAGCTAGTGTTATTGCTAAGGACAAGACAACACGCCCTACAGTGTTAAAATAATCTTCAACTGCAAAACTTAAAAGCTACAAGTGTTATTTTCTTATAAAGGCCTCAAGTATGTGCCGTGCCTTAGGTCCAAGGAAATTTTCGACTGTTTTAATTACACAAGGCAGATTTAACTCTAGAAGTTGTTATAAGAGCCGACAATTAAACATCCCACCCCCTGCTTTTGGTTTAGCTATTAGCAGTTTGGGACACTTTTCACAAATAATAACTCAAGGGAAAATATTGTCTTATCAAAACACAATGGTATAGAATATGGAAGGAAGTTCTGCCAGGACCAAAAGTGGCACTGGAAGCTGGAGAGAGGAATGAAAGCAGGCCTTCCGTGACCAGCCCAGGCACATGCGTGTGCAGAGCATTTATTTACAAGTAAGGGGACCCAGAGACCAGGAGGCGGTTCAGCAACCCACCCCCCAACCCCCCACGGTGTGCTCTGACTTTAGAGAAATACATAAAATAGAGGCCCCAGTTCCTTCTCAAACCAAACCAGTCTTGAATACCCACGTTTAATTATCAGTGGTGGTTTCCAGTATCTGAGCTCCCCCCACGAACCGAGACTAACACCACACTGCTCCATTCCACCAAAAGCCCTGCCTTTCCCACGTTAACTTCTTAAGCAGGAAATGGAAAGTACGAAAGCTAAGCCCTTCTGGTATCTGGAGCAGCTGCTGGCAACAAGGAGGCTGCAGGCCCCCTGCTCTCCGGGGAGGGGAGCTGACAGCCTGAACTGCACCCCCCCAGGCTCCCAGCAGGGGCTGCCACCCCCTCCTCCTCCCTCCTCTCAGGTTCTGTCTGACTCAGGTGTTAGAAAAGTGAGGATTTCAGTGAAATGTGTATTTTTCTTTTTCCAAGCACAAATTTGATTTTATAATTAAAGCCACACAGTTAGGCCTGACAAGCTCAGGATGGCTGTACACAGCCTCTGTGGCTTCCAGAATAAGCTTAAGGAGGAAAATGGAAACAACAACAAGAACCCCTCCCGCTGTTTACCAACCTACACTTCTAGTCACCAGGAGACTGTCCTGACTGCTCTGGTAATGTAGTCAGTGTAGACACTCTTAACGTCAAGGCCAAGGGGCTGTCTTCTCAGGGCCCTAATCCTTCAGAACCAATAGATACAAGACAAACCCCTCCCCGACATTCAACACAGAATCTTCATTAAGCATCGCCTCTCCCAAATCCTTAACACTAGCGTGTTAATGAGTGTTTTCTTCCAGCAATGTCAATGCTTTCAAAGTAAGCCTAACAATTCACAGCTCCTGAACCTCTTTTATGCTCTTCTAGAAAAGCTGGTAGTTGTTCCATTTCTATATCATCAGGTAAAGCAACTGTTGAGTCAGTTTTCCAACTTTACATATCAGTTTCAGGGCTAATCATTTAAACAGCTGAAACTGATCATTTTTTCTTAATGTTCACCTACTGTAAGTACTTTTCTAGAAGCTAATGCCAACCAACTACATGAGTTTTCCTCAACGTTATTTTACTTACGTTAATAAAGAAATACAGAGGCAGTTTTAATGTAATCTTTATAGGAAAATATAAAAACTCCTGTGACATAATTGAAATACAAAATGGAATCACCGTATCATCCATTAAAGACTGTCATGTTTGGATGTTATCTTCCGGCACATAAACAAAAATGTGGGGACTTAAGCGCTCCCTAGAAACCTTCTGGTTGCATCTTTGTCTTCTATTTACTTTTGCTGCTGATCAATAGATTTCTATCTATGCGCTGCTACAGTGAATGTATCCTTTTGTCCATAGCATGCTACCTTGAGACTGAACATGTGAGGAAATATTAACATAGCTTTGATTTGTGCCTTGATGTCACAAGGTCAAGATGAAAAAATTCAAACTGTGATCCTAAATTTTATTTCGGAAGTGCTCTGGTACTATACAGATTACGGAATTAACTTTCCTTAGTACCCTTCCAATTTATTCCAGAATATGTGCAAAAAATTCCCCCATCGGGGCGTCACTTCTTGGCATGACTTCTCTAAGGATGCTTAGACCACAGAGAGCTAGAGAGTACACAGAAATTTTAAATGAAACGCTTCCTGAAACACTAAATTTGCCAAAAAAACAATGAATCTGGCCTTATTTCTGTTCCAGTCCCCAGTCGTTTGGGAGGAGAGGCACTCAGAGATATTGTTACTAACCTAATTCAGATGTGAAACTGTTGGACAAAGAATGCACAAAAGCTCCTCTGCTGTTTTGTGGGGTCGTATGACTCAAGAACGAGATCCTGCTTCAGCCTGCAACAGCCCCGAGACACACACACAGACACACACAGAAGTACGGTCCTTACCAGGTCCCCAGGCTTGACAGAGACGGCCACCACCATGCCAGGCATTGGGGAGCGCAGAATACTGCTTGTGTCCTCAGCCGCTTTTTCCAGCATAAATTTGTTCAATTCTGCGGCGAGTTTGGTTAGGATATGCACCTTGTACTTAAAGGGAAAAGAAAGTGAGATTAAATGATGAACTTTTCCTCAAATGTAGCATTCATTCAAAATCAGTTTTTAGCTTTTAAATTACACCATCTCTCAAGTCAAGTGGTTCTTCATAATTGTACACAAAAGCAAAATATATTAGTTTGTTCCTGTCATATGTTGTGAGCCGGTTGTTTAAGAAATTTCTTGGAAGTAGAACTACTCTGGTAATTAATTAATGATAAATAGTAATCACCCTGTATCTTTTTTAAAAAAACCTCAAAACTTTATAAAGAAAACAGTGAGAATTTCCTTGTATTCCCTTCACCACTTACAAACTTAATCCCAATCGACACAAATTCCACAGCTGGGCCAGCCCACGGGAGAAAGGGGTGCTGCCAGAAGACACCGGTAGGTGGCAGCAGACAGCCGTGTCAAACTGCCTGCTCCCCCCGACAGTGGCTGGACTATGTATTAGTAAGTTAAGACAAAGGGTTTTTGGTGTTCATTTTGGGCAAAATAATATTTAAAAATGCACATTTTTTCCAGTGGCATAAAATGTTATGTTCACGATTGAAAAAGTTAGCTTTTCTTTTTAGGCACAACACTACGTGCTCTTTCCAATGTAACAAGATGGTTATAGTTGATAGAGATGAAATATAATGTGAATAACCTCTGCACTAAGAGGCAATAATTCTAGATTTTAAAACCACTAAAAGAAACACGATCTGCAGGGCTTCCCTGGTGGCGCAGTGGTTAAGAATCCGCCTGCCAACGCAGGGGACACGGGTTCGAGCCCTGGTCTGGGAAGATCCCACATGCCGCGGAGCAACTAGGCCCGTGCGCCACAACTACTGAGCCTGCGCTCTAGAGCCCGCGAGCCACAACTACTGAGCCCACGCGCCACAACTACTGAAGCCCGCACGACTAGAGCCCCTGCTCCGCAACGAAGAGAAGCCACCGCAATGGGAAGCCCCCGCTCGCCGCGACTAGAGAAAGCCCGCACACAGCAAAGACCCAACGCAGCCAAAAATAAATTAATTTAAAAAATAAAAATAAATTAACAACAAAAAAAAAGATCTGCACAGCCCAGTACTTTAATGGCACATTTTGTAGGTGGCTCTCAAATAATCAGGGGTACGTTACAGGCAGTTCAGTCAAACAGAACATTTCTAATAAAGGGAATTTCTGCCTGGCGGGAAAAATCCTAGATCTCTGTGAATAAACACATGAGCCACAGTTTGCTCTGTTCAAACAGAAATAAAATAACATGGCCGGAGGAAGTGTTACTTGGTGAAGTTGCAACCACCACCTGATGATTTTCAAATTTCTACCAAAGTGCATTTCCCTGGGGGAAGACAGATGCAGTATCCAGGCAGCTCCATTTTGTTCGGAAAAAGCTGCTGTAACTCAAAGCCTCCTGTGGGCATCGTGATGGCAGGGAGGCACAAGCAAAATGGAATCACCCTTAACTCTGTCCAGGGGCGATGAAATCTCTTAAGTGTGCTCTCTACGGGGCCTGGTTTCAAAAGGCGTGGCGGGAGGGCCCACAGAAGAGCTTCGATGGCCTCAGTTCCAAGCAGGTTTGCGACACTGTGACAGGTTGAATAATAACATCTTTTGCATGTTTCTTTACTCCTGAGTGTGTGTTTTGCAATCAAGACGTACAAGTAAGTGTCTGCCAGTTTCGGAAGGATATGATCCTTAAGTGAAATTACAGTGCAAATAAAAGCTTTTTGCTCCTATTAAGATTCATCTGAGTCATAAGTGGTGAGGGAAAAAAGCAAGGAGAGTGCATTCTGCTGTCAGTCTAATAAACATTCTAGGCAGAGGGGCTATTTATCAACAACGAATTGTACCTCAGAGTCCTTCATTAAATCTATGGGAGGGGGGCTACGGGGAGAGGGGAGAATATAATCATACCAAATTGCACAGTTTTAGTATCTGTGCTCTGTCTGCCTTGGAGAAGAAAATCCAACATCACTAGAAGCATCGGGGTCAACAAAAAAAAGTTACTTTCCTGGCTGGCACCAACCCTGTGCAGCTCCTCCTCGTGACTGCTCAGCATTGGGCCCAGTTGGCTGGTTTTCCCCGGAGCGTACAGATCTTTTTTATTCTTGTTTTTCGCACAACTTGACTTCAAAATGTGAACTCAGGGAAAGTATCTTTCTACACTGAGGACAATATGACTTATCACATTTCACCACCGTGGATATATACCCTTAAAAACTAATTTTAGCTATATCACAAACGAGCCTTAATATAAATAAAATGCTAAGACTGTCCCAAGCTCCATGTCTCCCCAGAAATGACAAGATCCTGACTAAAACTGGATCCTTTTACTATTTTTATAATTTTCATATCTTTGGATTCCTTTCTCTGTAGGACTCCTGCTTTGCTTGGAAAGAGATGTAAAAGAGTCACAAAACTCAATGCCTTTAGATGCAGTCTTTGTTATTGATGAGATGTTCCTTTTCCTTTTGTATTTGTTTATTGTTCTTAAATCTGTTTGGGGGATAAGCGACTTATTGTAATCACAAGTAAAAAATAACAACGGCGTAAGTGCCTCAGGAGAGGCCCTGTTGCACATAGTTGGCTGAGACATGACCTTTCTGAATATAAAAAGCGGCGGCAGAGAGAAGGTTCTCTTTTTAAGACTACCTTTGATGTTGCCCTGACCTTCAGCGTGCCCACACAAACACGGCTTCTGGAAACAACCCCTTGGCTGGCGGTGCAGCGGGGCACGGGGCGCAGGCCAGGATGGGAGCTGAGCGGACAGCAGCATATGGGCCCATCAGAATGAACTGCCTGGTGAGAACCGTAAAAGCTTTTCGATGCCTCAGAAAAGAAGTCATTTAAGAATGTACACTAGGGCTTTCAGAGCTTATGATCAAAACTGCTATTTATTGGTTCCTCTGAATTCTTAGGGGGCACGGGCAGAGTAGCCAACGGGGTGAGAGATTTCAGGAAAATGCCCCGTGACCTGTGCAGGCTTTGATTTTATGCTAAGTATTTGAATATTCCTCATGGGCTCCTCAGAACTTTCCTGGAGAGTTTTGATTTTCAGTTGTTGTTGTTATTGTTTTCAAGCAGAGAGACCACCAACTCGATGTTTTGGGGGTGGGAGGCCAAGATGTTAAAGGCTCGTTGACGGGACAGAGAAGCACAATCCTGGCAGAAGCCAGAGGTACTCCCTCTGCAAGGTCTGGAGAGATGTCAGCAATCAGGGTTCGAGCCTGCTTGCTGGTGGGGCCGGAAGCTGAGCTGCTCCCGGGCTCATGAGGATGGAACCTCACCCCGGGGGTGTAGGGAGGTGCTCTCCAAACCACAGTCAAATGATTAAATTCTTGAAAACACACCTCGCAATGTAAGCTGGAGCAGAGAACAGGTGCTCCTGGGCTCCAGCTCCCCGATCCACAGGGCACCAACAGGCGGGAGAGAGGCCTTACCTAATAACCTAGCTATGGTCAAATAACCCCAGGCCCGGCTTCTAAGCAAATTAATTTTGTGGTGTCTGCAATGTAAAACCATGTCTAACAAGAAAATTTCTCCCAAAAAGTTCAAAAGAAAGAGAGAAAAATCATACCAGACATAAAAAGGATCAGGAAGAAAACTATAAGAGATGGACAATTAAAAGGAACACAATGGAACTGTTACAGAAATGAACATACAGCTCTTAACAGGGAACCTGACCACGGGGAAAAGGTGGGGGGCAGAGCCGGGCAGCTGCTGGCAGAGGAGAGGGCCAGTCCTGGTTTTGGGGGGAGAGATGGCTTTTTAACCAGACTTGGTTAACGAAAACATCCTGCCAGTGGGCATGCCCAGCCGTGCCCTGCACACACCCCACTCGGCGCCCCGGGGCAGCAAAGAGCCCTCATGGTGGACACGCTGCCCTCAGATGGTCACACGACACACCGCCCTGCTGGTGTCCGTGTTAGTTTAGCACATGCATCTCCTCATGGGGCTTAAATCCCTGCTTCTCCCCAAGGCCTCCAGATCTACCAGCGGTGTTAACACATCCCACGTGCTCACGTGCTTGTGAGACTCAGGGGTCTGGGGGCCCCTCCAAGAGGAGTGCGTCCAGTTTGTTTATGTATTTTTTCAGTCGTGATTTCGGAGCCTCTCCTGTCTTTCCTCGTAAAGTAGGCTCAGCTCCAGTTTTCTTCCCTATGTCATTCTCCCCACAACGAGGAGCATACAGCTGATGCACTGCTCATGCTTTTTCACATCGACTGTGGGCTCGCTCAGCCAACACGGACTCAAGGATAAATGATGAAGCTTCACTGTCAATTACTTTTCATCCATTATCTTAACATCCTGAAGTACTGGCCTTAGACTGTACATCGACCTTCACTAAGTAAGGTGGCAAAAACATTTCTTCAAATACAAGGATCTCTTCTCATTCAAAGTTTTACACCTTCTGCCCCAAGGGTCTCCAACCCTTAAGCTGTGTCTTCATTTCCACTGCATGGCAGTGAGAGCTAACACTCAAATGCTCCTCTAAAAGTCTACTTTCCTAACTCTGAGCCAGAGGTAAACTGTCAATGTTTTTAAAGTGACAGAAATGACTAGATGCAAAAATGAGGATGCATCTTTGAAAACATCAGTGTTTCAGAAAAATAGGAAAAAAAAAAAAAACCAACCCCACAAGATATAAAGCATTTAGGTGGGATTAGAACTGTAATTCAACCTTGTTTTCCTTTCCTACAGTCTTCGTGAGATATACATAATTAACACTGGCAGAAGAACAAAGCGAGGGTTCCAAGCCAGGCAAAATACATTCCCCCTCTACTTCATTCAGCATCAGGCCCTACAAAACCAAACCAACAAAAATGTTCATGAAACAATACTGAAAGCACACAGAATTGAAGCTGGCGCTGTCCTGCTGGAGGTGCACCCAGGCGAAGAAGGGGGAATGAAGAGACAGCAGTTAGAGCGCCTGGCACCGCCGCAGTCACCGGGCCGGCCTGTTAGCATAACGCTGTGACAGCTCCATCGGTACGGTCTCAAGGTAGCTGTCAATCAAGGATGCATCATTTAATCCAGCAGCACTCAGAGGACTTTCTCCGACAACCCACATGACAGCATATCTACAGCTCTATTTATATCAGCACCCAGTTGTGTTTACAATGCTGTTGTAATTAGAAAAGATGCAACAGGCAGCAATATTATTGAGATCTCCATTTTGCAGTACTGCCCTGTAAAGTGTGATCTTGCTTCACAGAGTCATGCTAAATGACAAAAGGCTATTTTCTTCAATCTCCCGGCTCAGACAGCACTTCATTTGCAGCTATCTATAATTAGATTAATGGTGTAGTGCAGTACAAAGCAGGCCCACTTCACATCAGATAGCATATGAATTAGGACAAACACTTATTTCAATTCCAGGCAGAGAAAGCAATGACTGGGGTATTTAGCATACCCTTTATGGTGGAATGAGATGTTAATTGTGTACCATTACCTCTAAACTGCTTGCTTGTTGTATAAATCACTGTGCTAATTGATGCAGAGATAGAAATGTAGCCACAGGCAAGAAAGCAAAGGAATGAGGGCCGAAGATGCTGGATAAAGGATTATCGAGTAAAACCATATGGAGATGAGGTTCCTTTGAAACCTCTCCTTTCTGCCCATGAACAGGATCTCTTAAAAGTACAGAAGAACTCTTGAATCAGGAAAGAAAATTTAATTTTTCGCATTTCTTTTTAAAAACACAAATTCCTTTTAAAAGTTCCTAGCTGCCAGAAATCCAAATAAGAGGCAGGTGGAATTAATCTGAATATACGCCTACAAAAATACGGAACGTGTAGTTTTCAAATAGTTGGAGCACCTTAACAGGGTTTTTGGATCATAGGTTACTAAGTAACACTTGGAAACTACCTGAAGCAGATGTTTCTGACACATCCACAGGGCAAAAACAAGTTTTTCCCAAGACTTGAGGTTGTTCTTACAGACCAAAGCAAAATACAAAACAAACCTGTGCTGGTTTAGGGGTGTGAAAATTAAACCGCACAACTCAGATGGGACTTGAAACCACGGTCTTTTAATTGAGATCACACATCTCGTCTCAGGACCTAATGAAGCTCAGGTTCTTTAAGTCTCACCGCAGAAAGAATTCAGTGAGAGACAGAGTGATAGGTAAGAAGTGGATTTATTACATTATAAAGCAACTATACTCCAATAAAGATGTTAAAGAAAAAAAAAGAGAGATGGATTTATTTAGAGAGATACACATTCCATAGACAGAATGCAGTCTGTCTCAAAAGGCAAGAATGGCCTTGGGAGAAACACACTCCACAGAGTGTGGGCCATCTCAGAAGGAGAAAGGCCCCGAAATATGGGGTGGTTAGTTTTTATGGGCTGGGTAATCTCATAGGCTAATGAGTGGGAGGATTATTCGGGGGAAGGGGCGGAGATTTCCAGGAGGTGGGCCACCACCCACTTTTTGATCTTTGATGGTGGGCCTTGAAACTGCCATGGTGCTGGTGGGCGTGTGGTTTAGCATGCTAATGTATTACGATGAGCGTATAATGAGGTTGAGCGTATAATGAGGTTTAAGGATTTACTGGAAGTCCAATCTTCCGCCATCTTGGACCTAGTTGGTTCTAACCAGTTTTTGTCTTGTCCTATGTCTATGTCTCACTCTTTTAAAGGTTGTACCCTGCCCCGCCCCCTTCCCTCCGATTTCAATAAGATTTTAATAATGTAGAAGCATTTACTGAGGATGTGAAGCCAACAGAAGAGAACCATTTTTATCTGCCATTGAAACAATGGCAATGCCATCACCAAAACACTCAAATCCGACTACTGCAGTTCGTGATTTCACATCGATAGGGAGGAACGAGAAAGGAGATCTTTATTCTTGTTTTTTTTTTCCCTAAAACTAGAAAAAAATAATAAACAAAAGCACATAGTGATTTACAATGCTGTTCCTTCCTTGTTAAAATGTCCCATTCAGCACGCAACAGCTCTTATCAGTGTAAAATGAGCATCTCAGAAGCACAAATACAGACACCAAATGCTATACTCAAGAAGTCCAGCTGTTAAAGATCCATAGATAAACGTGCTCTTCGGAAGCTCAAGTGTTCACAAATTTTTTTAATAGCAAAGCAACAATAAGGTGCAAATTACTGCTGCGCACTTTTTCACAAATTCAGCTGCTTAGTAATTAGCACCGTTATAACAAAACTTTATTATAGTAAAGTTAATAGTTAAAATTCTCAACTTGATAGTAACAGTTAATATATCCATCTATTGCAAATGCACATTTAAGAAATACTATATACGGTTTAGCCTTGTGAAATACAAATACCATATTAACGTGCAAGACAATAAAACAAGGTCCCAAGAAACTAGAACGTCTCGTTCAAGTTATCACCTCTGCAACTTGGGGGGAAAAGTCCGGCAGGTCCTTGGTTGGGGGCAACAGAACACCTGTATTACAACTGCAAAGTCCACAGTTTAAGGTCTGGGTCATAATGCTAAATAACACATAAAAAAAAAAAAGAAAAAAAAAAAAAGCAACTCTGAAGGAACATCAAGGGCCCTTGAAATGGAAACAAATGCCAGCAAAGAGTGTGAGCTACTCTGACATAAGGCCTCCCAAGCGTGCAGCAAGGTGACAGAAATGGAAACGCACTGAAGGGAAGCTCTGGAAGCAGGGTAAGGGCCCGCTCCTGATCATTAATCACTTGTTTAGACCACTTAAACTAGAGTAGCCCAGCCTACAGCAAAACTCCAACACACCCCTTACTTGTGGGTCAGCGACGCTGGTGTTAACAGGAGAAAATATATGGCTTCTGATATTGTGTCCCAGTTCCTCAGCATTTGCTCCCTTTAATCGAAAAAGGCAGTTAAACACAAAGTAAATCATTCAGTTAGGTTAGCTGTTTAAGGACATGCAATTGACACTGTCAATATGCTGCAGTGACATAATGTGTCACTTTCAACACGTCCAGCTACATTTATGAATCAATCTAGCCTCAAGGTTTCATTTTTTTAACTGCTAAGTTGGTTCTTGAACTTCAATGCGCCACAAGTAGCCTCGACGGCAGTAAGCAACAATCTCATTAAGGGCAGTGTTTGAGGGAAGAATCACAAAAATAGAGATGGGAGGAACATTCTAACAAAATAAAACAACAAAAATGCATGAAGTCCATTTCAGCAACTCACCTTTCAAAATGCTGGCTAAAAAGGGAAAGGTTTCCAGAAAAAAACTTAAGGCTAATATCAAAACTTCGATGAAATGAGTTAGTAAGTTTGTGTACATCTCCAGCTAGTTCCTAAAACACAACATCCTCTGGAGAGGGGATGCTGGTCAACAATGCAAAAATCTAACCTAATTTTTCTTATTGTGTGTTTTAATCACAAGGGTCCTTCCGATTCTAATATCCTAAGATAAGCAACTTTCCTTTTTTAACAATAGTGCTGAAAATTAAACTGAAATTAATTAAACATTAAACATTAAATCCAGCACTTAATAATAGGATTTATTTCCTCAGTTGGGCTCCACTGAGGTTACTTTTTTTGTAATTTGAAACACTTGTGTCTTAATACAAACCCAAAAATGATGGGAAAGAAGAAAAGCTACTGTACGGGGAGCCAGCCCCACTCCCGGTCTGCAGGGAAGGGGAGCTTGGAAAGCAAGTTATCAGCGGGTTCCTGAAGGAGTCTGTTAATGGGACAACTTCCCTGGAGCTGGGCGCCGTGGGACGCTGTGTGCAGGTGTGCCCTGATAAAGGCGCCCAGCCTCTGCTTCGCCCAGGTGCCCACAAGCTGTCTAACATATGCCACAAAGGTAATTTGCTGGGATAAGTGGCACTTTCCCGTCCACAAAGGCAAGTCCATTGACAGTACACTGTACAGAACTCACAAAATAGAACATGTGCGTTCTGTTTGATCAGGAGCCTCCGTGACACGTTATGACTATAATGAGTCATTTCTTTCTATTCTACACAAGAAAAATACTATAGATCTTTGAAAGCCTTGTACCCAAATAGTACCAGCTAACATCTGTTAACATTACAGGCTGTTTCTATTCTGCACCCTGAATTGCTTTATGTAATTATGAGTTTATAAGGTATTTGGTAAACCAGTTAAAGAAGGTGCCTTTTTAAAGCACTGTATGATTTGGGGTACAATGAAACATTCTCTTGAAAATCTATAATTAGGGCAGCATCAGCTTACAGGAAATGTTATAAAAACACAACTATGGGGACTTCCCTGGTGGCGCAGTGGTTAAGAATCTGCCTGCCAATGCAGGGGACGTGGGTTCGAGCTCTGGCCGGGGAAGATCCCACATGCCGCGGAGCAACCTAGCCCGTGCGCCGAAACTACTGAGCCTGTGCTCTAGAGCCCGTGTGCCACAACTACTGAAGCACATGTGCCTAGAGCCCATACTCCACAACAAAGAGAAGCCACTGCAATGAGAAGGCCATGCACCACAATAAAGAGTAGCCCCTGCTTGCCGCAACTAGAGAAATCCTGTGTGCATCAACGAAGACCCAACGCAGCCGCCAAAAAAAAACAAAAACAAAAAAACCCCCCACAACTATGTAAATAAGCACACAGGTAGGGAAGTGTACCATTTTGCTATGTCCCCACCCCTCTTCTCTGTGAATTATTCTTTGTTCATCTCAAGTTAAAGTAATGCTGTCTACAGGGTGCAGAATAAGCAAACTTTGGGGGAAAGACTTTGGGGAGCTTGGCCTTCCCCTGCAAGTTCTTCAGTGCTGAGTCTGAGCACCAGAGGCCTGGGAAGTGGGCCAATGCCAGGCGCTCTTCAACAATGCTCTGACTTTACAAGGATTTTTTAAATAATAAAATATTTTTGCTATTACGCATTCACTGAAGAAACTCAGAATCTAATACACCAAAATGCTGGCTTATATGGGTCAGAAATGCAGAAAGTAAAACATGTAAAGATAAAGCAAACAAAGCTCCAGATGACAGTGCGACCATGTAGTAAACTGCTGACCGAGAAGATCAGAGCAGAAAACAACTACAGAGAATCACAGCACATGCCTCCTCCAATAGGCCCCTTCTGAGCTGAAAGCAATTAGCTCTCTATCCTCCCCTTCCTGTCTAAAAGTTGGACATAAATGTCCTTTGTAAAGGTGTCTCCCTCTCCCACACCAGGAGAGCCACCACTCCAAAGACAACTCTTATCACCTGAGAGGACTCTTCTCTGCATAATAAACCTGACTAAACAGCCTTTTTAAAATCACACATTTCCTAGTTATCTTCTCACAACTTACCCTACCCCAGAAGCCCCAAACCCCTTTTTGTCTAACCTCTTCTCCACACTGTATTGCCCTTTGTTGAGATGGTATACAGCCCCAAATTCTCACTGCCTCAAGCGACATTTCTTTATGAACTCCCATGTATACGTAATATAATCTACTTTTCCCCCTCTTGTTAATCTGCCTTGTTAGTTTAATTTACAAGGCTCTAGGCACTGAATGAAAGAAGACAGAAGAGGAAGTTTTCCTTCCCTACACAGCCCAGCAACCACTGGTCCAAACTACTGGGAATGATCTCTGTCAGGGGGTCTCTACTGCTTTGCAATTTTACAGCTTAGAATTCTGACATAACCAGGGCTACTAAATGGACTTCTGACATGCTACACATTGTGCACTACAAAGAACATACAACACTGAAGGTAGGTGAGACCTGAAAAGCCATGTGCCAGTCGAGGGAACAGGAGGTATGGCTGTCGCACTGGAAATGGCAAAAGTGAAAAACACAAGTCTTTGAAGCCAAATGACCTGAGTCTGACATCACCTTTTGGCCTACTGACCTAACTCCTCAGAACAAATTTCTTCATTTCTAAAATCAAGATAATAATTAAATCAACAAAGATTTGCAAAGTAACTAGGAAATGCCTGACAGTAACTTTCACCAAATATTATTTCCCGTCTCCTTCTCAAACATCTCAGATTGTCATCGTGGATCAGTAACTTCTAACTGTTATAGTTCTAGCTCTGTGGTTCCACATTTGGGAACAAACATTCAATTTTGCCAACACCACATCTGACTCTAAGATCAAAGAAAGTAAGTTGGTTTTGGTATTAAGAGAGCTTCTAGATCAGGCAGTGCAGGACTCTGTGGTTATCCTTGCCTTAGAGACTTAAAGAGGTGTGTGGTGAACTAGAGAAACAGTTTGGTTCATCCACTCAAAAACATTTATCAAGCATACCTGGGCAACATGAGTATACAAAATAAACGGGGGGAAAAGTGGCTCCTGACCTCAAACACCATAATCTGGCCAGAGAGAAAAGACATTCATGAATGACACAATATAAATATAAATACAAATATAAATATAAATGAGTCTTACAAAGGATGTGATCAATATGAGGTAGGCTTTTTGATTTTAGCCCCGCTCTTAAAGAAACCCTCCCAGGTTGGGATTCAGGGAAGAACAATGATTTAACTTCTAGGATCTGGAGTCAGACACTTAAGACTTCTAACTCCCCCACCTAGGAGCCTGGAAACAGAACTTAAACTTTCTACATCTTGAATTCCTTGTTTATAAACTGCGGATCATAATAGTGCCTACTACAAAAGGTTGTTGTGAGAAACAACCAACGGATCACTGAAGAAATCAAACAGGAAACCAAAAAGTACCTAGAGACACATGAAAATTAAAACACGATGATCTAAAACCTATGGGACGCAGCAAAAAGCAGTTCTAAGAGGGAAGTTTATAGCAATACAAGCTTACCTCAGGAAACAAGAAGAATCGCAAACAACCTAACCTTACACCCAAAGGACTAGAGTAAGAAGAGCAAACAAACCCAAAGTTAGTAGGAGGAAAGAAATCATAAAGATCAGAGCAGAAATAAATGAAATAGAAACTAAAAAATAACAGAAAAGATCAATAAACCTAAAAGCTGGTTCTTTGAAAAGATAAACAAAATGGATAAACCTTTAGCCAGACCCACCAAGAAAAAAGGGAGAGGGCCCAAAAATCAATAAAATCATAAACGAAAAAGGAGAAGTTACAACCAACACCACAGAAATGCAAAGGATCGTAAGAGGATATGATGAATAACTATCAATATATGCCAATAAAATGGACAACCTAGAAGAAATGGACATATTCTTAGAAAGGGACAAGACTGAACCAGGAAGAAACAGAAAATACGAGCATACCAAGCACAAGGAATGAAACTGAATCGGTAACTTTAAAACTCTCAACAAGCAAAAGTTCAAGACCAGATGGCTTCACAGGAGAATTCTACCAAACATTTAGAGCAGAGTTAACACCTATCCTTTTCAAACTATTCCAAAAGGCTGTTATGAGGATTAAGTGAATTCTTTTATGAGGAATGCTCAAAACAGGAAATGCCACATTAGTATTTAATGGCCATTATTACTACTGTTTTTGTTGTTTTTATTATTAATACATGTCTACAGATAGAGGGGAAATTAAGTAAAAGGGAAAAGAACCCACTTCTTTTTCATACTCTGCTCGGAATATTTCTGGCCACCAAATGTGTGGGCATTCCCCCCACCCCCACTCCCCCACCCCCCAGCAAAGCAATTCCCCAGCTCTCTTTGAATGTCAACTGGGTGTCCCTACAATTCAATTCAATTCTGATGCTATGATTCCACAGGTTTAGGGCTCAGTCTCACGAGCCTGCCCCCCACTTCAGACGCCAACTGCAAGTCCAGGTTGTCACCTGTGCTTCTGACAGACTGGCTATAAACTGGAGGTTCCTACAACCCTCTCCTTTGTTTCGATAATTTGTCAGAATGGCCCACCGGACTCAAAATCAGTTTACTTCCTGGATTACTGGTTTATTATAAAAAGGATACAAAGGAACAGCCAGATATGAGATGCCTAGGGCAAAGGAGGGGGAAGAGGTACAGCACGTCCATGCCTCTGCAGGTGTGTCCCCTCCCAGCACCTCCACATGTTCACCAATCCAGAAGCTCTCCAAACCCCTTCGGTTAAGAGAGTTTTTAAAAGGAGGCTTCATTACACAGACACGGGTGGAGTAAATCACTGGACATTAGTGATAAAGTCAACTTCCAGCCTCTCTCCCCTCCCTGAGGCTCGGGGTGAGGCTCAGAGCTCGAACTCTTCAATCCCCGGTTGGTTCCCTGCCTACCAGCCCTCCACCTCGGGGCATTAACCTAAGCTCCCCTGTGGTTGAGAGGGGCTCCTTATAAATCACAAAAGACACTCCTTTTACCTTTATCACTCATTTCACTTAGGAAATTCCAAGGGTTTTAGGAGCTCTGTGCCAGGAATGGGACAAAGACCAAACACATACTTCTTATTTATATCACAATATCTCAAAAGTCAGAGTTCAGATGCCAGAATTCTTGGGCGTGTTCCCTGGGAAGACACTGGAGGCTGCTCTGGGTAGGTCTAGAATTAACGAAAACACAAGGACCTAAATCTCTCTCAAAGAGCACGTATCTCACAAATACATAGCTTATTAATCCTCACGGAAATTCACTTGGAATTTCCTCTGATAAAACTGTCAGCCTAATAATTTGGCCTTCTATTCAATCCTCCTGAGTTCTCTCCTGACCAGAAACTTTACCCTACCTATGCTGATCTGACTACCAAAATCTTTCCCCAGACTTTGGGTCTGTGTTTCCAATTCCGCATGGCAGGAGAAGTCATATTTGAGGAACTTGAGATTTACTAGGAAAAGAAAACTGGGGACTCAGTGAACCTTGAAAGCTCTTATAAAATTTAAGATGTATTTTATGGACTTAACAGTTACAGGCTGGCTGTACAAGTCCTACAATATAAGAGGTGTGCAGAACAAGCTAACAATCCCCTCTCTCCTCCAATCTCACTCCCCAGAAGTCATAGTAATAATCTGTATTGAGAAATCTACTCACATAAATCTATAAAAACATAAACATTCATATCCATGTTTATAAATGCTTTTACACTGGGTAAAATACAACAATGATGTCAGCCTATCTGAAAAGGGGGAAATCCATGATGTTTTGCCATTTGCCATCCTTGACTCACTCTGTAAACTTTTAAACACAAGGATGTTTAAGACAGAAAGAACTTTAGGTCACTTCTTTTTCTTTTCACAGGCTTAGCTCATCTGAAGCAGAGGGAAAATCCCCAACCCCCTCTGTAACACACAAACTCGGCCCTGGACAACTCCAGAATGTCTCCAAAGAGCCCCAGTTGGCCCCGTCAGGCCCTCTTACCCAGGGCTCAGCTCCCTTATTCCCAAGAACTATAAGCCCAGTTGTAAATATGACCTGAAGGCCCTGGGGATGCTGCCGGCTCAGCTTCTCCAACCCTTCCCAACGCTGCATGGACAAATCACGCATTCTGCCATCTGTTCTACCTCCCTCTACTTTTCTCAAATTTGCTTCCTCTTTTTCTAATGATCCCCAACAGTGTGACCTGTTATCTGTAGGTAACAGATAACTCTGCCTGGTTGCAATGACTCCATGATAATTTCTTGGAAGTCTCTGTCCTTCACCCGCATAAAAGTGCATATTGTCTCAAATACTAATGTTCATACCAATCATCATAAAGTTCTCTTAAATTTGCAAATTGTCACCACTCAGTGATTTAGAGTCTGAAAGCCCAGAAATGCCAAAAGCAATCACCGAGACCTTTAGTCATAGAAGTGAAGATCTTTTCCCTGTGGACTAATTTGTAAGTGAGAGCTGTCTAATCAAGTTGAAAAAGGTCTACCTAACTTTTACCATTACTGTTAAATAATGCTACACAGTAGCTGTGAAATAACGCTAGAAATATTTCACTTGTATAATCTGGAGACCAGGAGTACTGAATCTCAGACATTCTTTGCTGACCTGCAGTTCTTTGCTCTGGGTTGCAAATACTGGAAAGAGAGAGTTCCAGGAAGATGGGATGGGGTGGCTGCCGTTGAGCAGCCTCACTCCATGGCATCTACCTTAGTGAAGCCATCCTGAATCAGGTTCTGGGCCTCCATTACACAGGTTTAGAAACCACACTTCCTCCAATAAGCTTAGAATGGATCATTCTCAGCTAGACGGCTTCACTGTCAAGCTCACAAGAAACTGATGTGTAAACCACCTTACGAATCTACAATCAGAAATATATTTATAAAGGGAACTAGCACACCCCCTAACTGTAGTGTGGTACATAAATTATGGTCAGTGGTTGTTTGATAAATATGGAATGAGCAGAAGGGGCATCAGCTGATCAAAGGCAATGCTTTCCACTAAGTTAGCTTGAGCAGCGGTTTTCAAATCAGAAGCATCAAAACTCGCCTGGAGGGCTCGTTAAAACCCAGAGTGCTGGGCCCCACCTCCAGAGTTTCTGATTCAGGACTGGGTTGGAGCTTGCATTTCTAACAGGTTCCCAGGAGCCACACTTGGAGAAGCATGGACGCAAGACACCCTTCTCCACTACTGGAACAGCCTTTCTAATGGGACTATCTTAGACCATTTGGGCTGCTGTAACAGAATACTATAGACTCATGGCGCATAAATGATGGACACTGGTTTCTCACTGTCCTGGGGGTTGGGAATCCAAGATCAAGGCACTGGCAGATCTGGGGTCTGGTGAGACTCACTTCCTGGTTCACAGATGGCCATCTTTTTGCTGTGTCCTCATAATGGTAGAAGGGGCAAGGGATCCCTCTGGGGTCCCTTTTATAAAGCACTAATCCCATTCACGTCCTAGTCAACTCCAAAATGCTCCACTTCCAAATACCATCACATTGGAAGTTAGGTTTCAACATATAAACTTGGGTGGGGAAGCAATCATTCTGTTTATAGCAAGGACCTTAGCTCATGTCCACTGAGAAGCCTTTCTCTCCCTAGACTCAGCTGAACTAGGGAGAACTACACTGCTTCTTTGACTCTTGTTCTAGCTAGAAAAATCTTCTGACATATTCTTTCTTCATAAAACTGGGGTTCAGTTTCTGACTTTGTGCGGCCTATGGTTGTCACCTCACTTTCTAGTCTCATTTCCTCAACCAACAGAAGGGGGAGAATATTGTTTGTCTTATAGAATTTTTTTTTAATTGTGTGAGAAAACTTATAGGTCTATTTTAAGATTTGAATGAGATAACGTATGTGAATTATCTGGCACAATTTCCAGCACACAAAGTGCCCTGTGAATGGTAAATACTGCCATGACTCTTGTCATGAAGTGAACTGTCTCCCCAAATTCTACATGTTGAAGTCCCTAACCCCCAATGTGATCATATGTGGAGACAGGGCCATTAAGGAGGTAATTAAGGTTAAATGAGGTCATAAGGGTGGGGCTCAATGCAATAGGACTGGTGCCCTTATAAGAGGAGGAAGAAACACAAGGAGTGCACCCACACAGAGGAAAGACCATGTGAGGACACAGGGAAAACGACAGCCATCTGCAAGCCAAGGAGAGAGGCCTCAGAAGAAACTGAAACCCAGCAGGACCCTGCAGGGCCCTCCGGAGTACAAAAGCCCCTCTGTGTTCCCTGTTTCTTGTCCGTAAAAAAAGGCTTTAGGGACTTCCCTGGCAGTCCAGTGGTTAAGACTCCATGCTTCCAATGCAAGGGGAGTGGGTTTGATCCCTGGTGGGGGAACTAAGATCCCACATGCTGTGCAGCGGCCAAGAAAATTAAAAAAAAAAAAAAAAAAAGGAAAAGGCTTTATAGTCTCTTACGACTTCCCTGAGTTCCAAAGAACAGACTCTGTTATTAATAAGGGAAGTGAGGGAATGCAGAAACAAAGGAAAAGCAGTAAAGCAAAAAAAGTAATGACAGCTTACACAATAGTTCAGCAATAAAATAGAGTCCTAGTTCCTCCTCAAGGGATACACACAACAATCTGATGCATATCTTTAAGCTGTTCTGCAAAAACTAATACCCACCCCCCAACCCAGGTGGAGGATGGTGGCTACCTGCTGATCCAGACTGGTGGAAACCAGAAGGTTGATTATTAAGATTCCTGAAACATCACCCTGTTACCTCACCACCAACCAATCAAAAAAAAGTCCACAAGCTTCAACCCTCACCCCAAGTGTTGCCTTTAAAAACCCTCCCCTGAAAGCCATTGAGGAGTTCAGGTCTTTTGAGCATTAGCTGCCCATTCTCCTTGCTCGGCATGGTGCAATAAATGCTGTACCTTCCTTCACCACAACCTGGTGTCAGTAGACTGGCTTTGCTGTGTGGTGGGGGAGTGGACCCAAGTTCAGTTCGGTAACAAAAACAAACCTGCTGACACCCTGATCTTGGACTTCCAGTCTCCAGAACTGTGAGAAAATAAATTTCTGCTATTTAAGCCACCCAGTCTGTGGTCCTTGGTTATTGCCGCCTGAGCAGACTAATAACCCTGTTCACGAAAGGAACATCTTTAATGTACCTTTTGCATGTATTCAGTCTTGCCTATTTGATGTTTCAAAGTTTTGATGTCTACAGTTTCTCTCTCTCGTTAATTTTTCTTTGACCTCAGTGTTGCTGTCCCTGAGTTAGACCGTATACATTATTAGAAGGGTGAGATGAGGAAAAGAAACACGTTAATATAGGTGGAAGGACTCTCTGGTTCCATAAGTAACCTTCTGAGGTTGGAGACCAGCACTGGGCTCAAAGTATCTCCTGGAGAGGGGTTCTCTTTAAATGAGTACACATTTTAGATGGACTGAAACCAGGCACAACTGCCCAATATCTGGGCAACTGGGGCAGTATTCATTTGATCTCTTGGTTTATTAAAAACTATGGGGAAGCTAAAAAGTCCTAGAAAAGTTGGCAAGGTAACTTCAAATGGAATACATATGTTATTGAACAAACTTATTAAGTACAAAACCCTTGAAAAGAAACTTTAATATTAAAAAAATTATAATATACCTAAAGGAGAATTCTATCTAGTCTCAACAAATGACAACAAATGTAGTGCTAGATCACTGTTGCCTTTGGTCTGGCATCTGCAAGAGAAAATTATACACTGAACAAGTTTGACTTTTAACTTTCAACCTTTCTACAACCTTACTAGAATATGGAGAGTCCAGTAACTCCATTTGTTTTAAAACTAATCACCTCAATCTGAAAAAGTCCCCAGGAGAAAATGGATTGAACCAGAATTGTTTAGATCCTCTCCTGGACAGGACTCCATTTCTTGCCAAATTTCTTACTTCGGTTAACTTCAGAGGTGATTTGAGACCTAGAGTGATTTGAAGATGGGTTTCAAATATTGTCTATCTTATTTTTTAAAAATGAATCTGTTATTCATTCCCCCTGAATGACAGAAACATGATTTAAATGAATATTCCTTCAAAACTCTTGGGGAGACAATAAAATACTAGCACCTCCAGTAAACTCTCAGGCCACCTGTGACTCAGAAACACACAAAATATTTTTTCCTGGCTTCTTCTGTGTTGTTTTGAAAATCATCATCTGTGAAAGAAAAAACTTGTTGAAAACGTCAAATATATTTAAAATTTGTTTACATCAGGAAGTATGACAAAGTTCACATGAGCTCTGGTCTTACCCTTGTCAACATGATGGGCCAATGTGCTACTCTGTGGCAAAGTGCCTGGCAGTGGAAGTGTGGAAGCCGGAGCGTCAGCCCCCTCGGGAACACTGGCCACTGCGCTCTCCTGGGAGAAAGCACAGCACAAAAGGCTGGAGCCAACTCTACTAAAATGTTACTTGTCCCAACATGAAAGTCTGTCTTGAGGCATCCTGGATGCCTTGCCTATCATCATGCCAAATAAAAGAGGTCACCTAGTACAAGAGAGCTGAGGATAAAGCTGAGTGGCCTAGAAATAGTGATGCCTGGGCCAGGGGGAAAAAAAAAAAAAAAAAAAAAAGGAACAGTTTCTCTGTCAAACATTGGAAGTCATCATTATCAGAATTACAACTATTTTACTAATATCTTATATCCCAAGGAATGGATAGATAAGCCATTTATTTCAGCCCAACATCCCAACAGGATGACGACCATCTCCCAGGGCGATAAGCTCTAGTGTCTCCAGTACGTGAACACTGATGCTGACAAAGGAAAACATCTTATTTTCTAAGCCTCTTTCGGGAAGAGCAAAGGCTACTGATATTTTAGAACCGGTGAAGCAGTTCCAAGCTGAGCAATGGAAGCAAACTCAGTGTTCTATGCACAGACCTTGCACCTCTAATTTCTACCTGTGACCAGTGGAGGCCTCCCCGTCATCCCAGCTCGTGGTTTTCCACACGTCATGAAGTGACAGCGATCACTTTGCCCACAATGCCGGTGGAAGCCTTGCTGGCTGTCGCTGCCGAGTTCTCAGAAGCAGAGAAGTGAGTCAGTGCCTTGTTGAAAGGTTTCAGCAAGGTGTGGGGCAAAAGACATTTTTCTCTACCGCAAAGAAGTGTGCGACATCACGGAGCTGGGTCTTCAAACTGCTCCCACCCCAGAAACACCACTGTGAAACAGTTCAACAGGGAGGAGTTAATTTTCAAACATACTTAAAGAATACAGCTGGCGATGGAACATTACTCAGCCATAAACAGGAACGGAGCGCTGCTATATGGCACAACACGTGAACTGCAAAAAAGATTATGCCAAAGGAAGGAAACCCAGCACAAAAAGTCACATATTATATGATTCCCTTTACATGAAACATCTAGAGTAGGGTGATCCAGAGAGAGAAGGCAGACTAGTGGTCACCAGAGTCTGGGGAGAGAGGGAAATGAGGAGTGACTGCTTAGAGGGTACAGAGTACCCTTTGGGAGTACTGTGGGATAAAAATGCATTGGGAATAGATAGAGATGATAACACTGTTCGTGTGTTAAATGCCACAGAACAGTACATTTTTAAATGGTTAATGGTTAATTTTATGTTACGTGAATTTGAACTCAATTTTTAAAACAATACCTTTGGCCACATGAACATTGTAACACTTTCCTTTTAAGGCTCTTTAGTTATGAGTATGGATGCTGCTGATTTGTGGCTGGCCTCCCTCTCTTTTTTAGTGTCTTCTCCAACAGACAGTAATAACCTCCAGAAGGTAGAGATCACAGTGTCTGGTACATAGAAGACACTCAATTTTGTAGATGAAAAAGGAAGAGAATCTATCATCTTTGGGCCAAGCTACACACGAGTCCACGCGGGCCAGAGGAGGCAAAAAGTGGCCGCTGTGAGAAGTCCCAATGCTGAAGAATCAAATGCCATGAGCCTCAGACCTGACAATTTCCCTACAGAGAAATTTATGGGGTCTTGGAAACCTCAAGGAATTCTTTTGAAAATTTATTTCTGCCTAGACATCACTGAAATTTAGACAGAGGTTCATACTCTTTTTCTTGCCGACAGTATCACTAATGTTCACCTTGCAAAGATGACCTCACTGATAGGAGAACAAAGGAAGCGTCTTGGTATGAATTTAATTTGAAGACTCTTAGAGAGTCAGTTTGTTGACAGGAGCCTGGAAAAGTCCTGGCTGCTTTCACTGTATCTGCTGCCCCTTGCCTGGGTAAGTCAGCATGTGTTGCCACTAAAGTTTAAAAAAAAAAAAATTTTAATAGACTGAGTGCCAGAGAAGAGAGAGAGGCTACACTGCTTTACCATTTCACAATTTTAACTTCTTATTCAAGCTAAAGGATAGCCGGCTTCTCAGATATATACTTCAAAGCCAAAATCAGGTTAATTTTTTGTTTCATTTGCACAATTTTTCATATTTTTATTTTCATTAATTTTTACACTCAAAAAATGAGAGAAAAAAGTGACAATTCTTGGCAAAGATAATGTTTATCTTCTATGAAAAGAAAATTGATTTCCAGGGCAATAAAATAAAATGTACATCTGAATGATATAACTTCTGTGACTATCAAATACTGTGATTCCTCCCCCTGCCCCCAAGGCCCCATCTTTCTGCTATTTTTGGCTCTGTGTAATTTAGGGGAGAGAGGACTATGAAATTCAGAGACAAAAAAGGGACCCCACAAATCCTGAGAGACAAAGAGCACCGCCTCTGCTTCCAGCTTCCCATGAGACCTTGTGCTCTCAGATTTCCATCCTGGGAATTCCATGGTCTGAGAATTCAATCCTAGAACTCAAGTTGCCAACCCTCGTAGTTTCCTGAACACACTATGCAGTTTCATGGCTCCATGGCCGTGTTTGTGGTATCATATCCTTCTAGAATATTCTCCCCATTTTCCTTTGCTTGCCTGACTCATAATCATTCCTTAAGTCTCAGTCAAGGTGTCATCAAGTCAGGAGCCTTCCCCAAATTCCTCTTATTGGCTCCCATGTCACCCTGGCTAACCGTCGGTCTTATCTACCATATTATGTTGAAATTACCAGTTTAGGTGTCTATCACCTTTACCAGACAAACAGAAAAAGGAAAAGCAGTAACTTTACAGTGGAGAAACCAAACACCACCTTATAACCAAGTAATCAGAGTAATGGCACCAGTAACGGGGAAAACAGAAACATGCTCCTCCTCCTGATGTGATATGCTGAGAAGGACACAGCATCTCTTCCATGCTATCCCTGCCAAAAATGTGTAACTTAATGTGATGAAGGAACACCAGACAAATCTAAATTGAGGGACATGTGACAGAATAACTGGCCTGTCTTTAAAAATGTAAAGATCATCAAAGACAAAGAAAGACTGAAGAACTGTTCCAGACTAAAGGAGACTAAAAGGACATGAAAACTAAATGCAATGTGATTCTGAATTAGATCCTGGATCAGGAAAAAAAAATTTTTTTTCTCTTGCTATAAAAGACATCAGTAGGAAAACCAGAAAAATTTGAAAGGCTTACTGGTTAGACAATGGTACTGTAGCAATGTTAATTTCCTGCTCTGTGATTATATAAGGGAATAGTTGTCTTTTCATTAGAATATATCCACTTAAGTGTTGTTAGCAACTTACTGAAATGGTTCAGAGAAAAACAATCATACAGAGAGAGTGAGAGAACACGATAAAGCAACCACGGTAACATGTTAACATTTGAGAAATCGATGAAATTATATGGACATTCTTTGGACTATTTTCGCAACTTTTTCCAGAAGTCTTGAGTTATATCAAGGTAAGTTTAAAAATTTTTAAAGCATAAAAATCTAAAGAAAATTTTCCTTTTATATGAGAAGAATAAACTACGGTGGGAAGCCCTAGAAGAATAAACTACGGGATTAGAAAAGTACATGTTATGTTCAGGGTAGATAAGAAAATCTGCAGTAATTACTTTTAAAGTGAAAGCAGTGGTTACACAGGGTGCTAATTGGAAGTTGGCATAATTCCAGGTCACTGGCACTATCTCCCAAATTAACCCAACAAACTGGACAGCAGAGCAGTAAAAGATATTATCTTTACTGTGCAGTCATAAATGAGAAGCAAGAACACTGTGAATAATGCTGAACAATCTACCTGCTTTACAAATAAATATTTTTCTCAGAGACTTAACAAACTAAAAAACCCATCTCTGCCTTAAAGGCAACCATCCTACAAACACCCTACACAAAATATAAGGGACAACACGTTGTACCAGGATTACAACTGGTGTAATGTAATGTAATACAATGTCTGTGGATGCTCTCTGCCAGCAGTGGTACCATCTCTAGGGGACTGGTCATTTCAGAGAGTTAGCATTTTCTACCACAAGATGAACTGTACTAGCTACAGGGCTATGAAACATGGAAGAGTAAGACTTCCATGAAGAGTAAGACTTTGTATCTGCCAGGAAGTTTGCCCTGACATTTGGGGAAGATGCACAAGTAGAGGTAAGCTGTGGAACCAGGCATAACGTAGAGACTAGGGAGGGATGTGGGAACTGCCAGGAATCACAAGGGAGCTCTCTATAAACACCCCAAAGAAGGGAAAGAAATCGATTTATTGGCCCAGACCAGACACAGAAAACAGATTCCAACCCAACATAGGGAAACAATTTCTAACAGAGTTCTCCAACAACTGAATGGGTGGGCTTGTGAAGCAGCGAGCCTTTTCACCACTGACTATATTCAAGTATACCCAAGATTTCCTCTTCAGGTACTACAAGGATATAGATTCTTACGTCATCTAGGCCCAATCTAGAAACGCTGAAGGTCGGGTTTCTCAATGGCAGCATCCCTGGCCTACCCACCAGATGTCATAGCTCCCACCTCCAGGTTTGACCGCCAAAACTGTCTCCAGACATTGCCACGTGTCCCGGGAGCAAAACTGCCCCCAGCTGAGGCACTCCCAACAGCAAACTTCTCTGCGCCTGTGTGTTAAGAAAATGAAGTACTACAGAATTTCAGAGGGAAGGGCCTAAGGTAGTCAGAGGAAGACTCGTGGAGAAGATCGGATTTGCGATAAGCCTTGGAATCAAAGAATTCCAAAGCAGGGCAGAGGTAACAGTGAGCTTTCTTGGACAGGGATGGTATGATTCAGGTGTGCAGGAGGTAGGAGAGGACAGACTGTCATGGGATCATTAAGAAGCCAGCTGGCCAAGTAGAAAAGTTCAACAGTAGATATAAGGCTAGAAGTATCCGTAATGTTGTGATGCGTTGAAGGAATTTCCAGTCTAAAGTCAAGGTTGCTTAGGTTGGCACCTTGACCCATCCACATCATAGGAAAGTCAATGTTGAACGCAGTCCTGGAAGAGGCGGTGTTCCAAGAGAAGGATGGGGTTCTGGAGAGTCAGGGAACTCACCATCTCATCTACTCCTGTTTAACGTTTGCTTTCTCACCTGCTACTGCTCTCTGAATGACGGGGAACTGACTCTCATTTTAAAGTCTCCTTTGAAGAGAAGCTGAAAGCAAGCAAGTGGGGGGCTGGGGGAGGAGAAGAATAGCACTCTCCAGGCATGGGACTGAAGGGCATCATGTTTCCTCAAAGACGGTAGAGCGGTTAACATCCTGCAATATTCAAGCAACACTCACGCCCAGAAGGTTGGGGTTTGCACATGTGTGGATGACCAATACCTTCAGCTTTTATTCTGATTGGTTCTAAATATCCAAACCCGGACCACAAGAGAGTTTTCTCAAGTTACACTGGGAGTGTGAGACAGCTGGGGTTGTGGTACTGAAACCACGCCCCACAGCGTTAACAGAAGCTGGAGGCTAACGGGGACTCGAGCTTGTCTTGCACAGCAACAGACAGGGGAACGGCTTTTTGAAACCCACCTGCTTGTAAACTGCCTTCACTGATGAAGTACACTTTAGTTACTTTTTCTTTCTTTTTTTCCCTCTCTTTCGTCGCATACCTTCTCAACTTCAGGGAGCCCACATGTTTTATAGGAACTGGGAGTCAGCTCACCTTTCCCCGCCTCCACTCACCTTTCTCCAGGCCTACGACCACCCTGCTTACCCCATAAACGTCCCAACCTCCTCGCCTTCAGGGAGGCGGATCTGACACTTGTTCTCCTGTCTCCTCGCTTGGCTGCCTTGTGACTAAACTCTTTCTGGGCTGCAAAGCCGGGCGTCTCAGCGTTTGGCTTGCTGTGCGTTGGGCAAACACACCTGGTTCAGTAATAGCATCTGTAGGGGTGGCAGGGTTTGATCAAGGCGAGCGTTAGCCTTAAGAACCACGTTACCTTTGAGTGGGTTAGTTCTCTCCTTGGTCTGTGGCTCACATGTACTGAGAAGGGGTCTGGAAAGGCTCTGTTCAGAGGGGCTGGTAGAATCTTGAAGGCTCTAAAAGGGATATTTCTAGTCTACCGCCTCTGGGCAGGCACAGCAGGGCAGGCCTCCAAGGCACCCTGTGTCCATCCAAGAGGCCTCTGGAGGTCCGAGAATGCCAGGAGAGTCCCCACCCACAGTCAGAAGTTCAAGGGGGCCGACCTCAGGGCCACTTCAGTTGTGTAGTCCACTGTGTGAGACAGGAGACACCCTTCTGCTGACTCCACCGTTTTGGGCTGTTCAGAAAAATGACGGTCTGTCCGAGCAGTTACTGAGGAGCAGGAAGCCGCTGGCTTCTTGTAAGAACATACCGGACCACCTCCTCTCCAAGAGAGTGAACCTTTTCTAAGTAATTCTTCCCCTGCATTCCAAAAAACTTCTGAAGTGGGACCTCCAATTGACCCTTGCCCAGGTTCTTGATGGGTTCTAATTCTGCATCCCTCTTTGGTGTCATCTACTTCTTCTGCTTCGTCTTTTAGGAGGGATGAGAAGCCACCGACTCACCTTTATGTAGGCTCATATTCACTAAAATATTTTGATTTTAAAAAACAGAGAAAAAGACACCAAAATATTTACATTTAGATTAGAGGAGATTTAAAATGAAAGCGTTACAAATGCAAGTGAGTCTGTACAAACGGAGAGCTTTCAATCCGGGCCTCCGGCTGAGCCAGCTGCCGAACTGCAGGGATCTCACGTCAGAGGGAGGAGCCTTCTCCAGGGCTAAGGAAAGTTATGAGGAGGGTGAGCATTGGCCATTATTTCACAACTGAGTTAACCTCTATCCCAAGGGCAACATTTTGCAGCAGTCTGCGGTGAGTCAGTACTTTCTTTTCAGTCTTTCTTTTTTCTTCTATTTGGGTAAATTACCCTTTCCATTTTTGCCTGTGACTAGAGGCATAAGAACAAAGTTTGGGTCTGCTTCTTGCTGTTGTGATAGCTGTCTACTTTTTAAAAGGCAGAAATGGAAATAGCAGAGTCACGTGATGTTAATTCATTCGAACTAAAAGTTACAAAATGATCGACAAATAAGGTGCACGCACACAAAACAGGCCGCGATGCCGCTGCAGAAGTGACTGCAAACCTCACTTTTCGGATGGTAGTTATGATTATAATTTACTCTCATAGCATTCATTTCCTTCCCCTAGAACTAGGGATATTTGCTTGCCAAGAATGCTTTGGTACAGTCTGGGCCAAGCATACAAAACAGACCCATCGCAAGAGTGATTATTTCTCTCGATGTTTGAGGTTGTATAGACAAGTGGTTCTCAAAGCAGGGTCCCCTGACCAGCAGCATCAGCGAGAACTTGTTGGAAGTGCAGATTTGGGGGCCTCACCCCAGTCAGAAGGAACCAGGAATTCTGAGGGTGGTCCCGGCTGTGTCCTAACAAGCCCTCAGGTGATTCTCATGTGCATGTGCTCAGGTCTGGAGTGGCTCAGAGGGCTCGGGCTCCTCCTGACAGCCTGGGCTCTCTCTGCCTCACTTGCTTCACCAGTAAAACTGAGATGATGATAGTAACCTATCTTACAGGATTGCCACGAGGAGTAAAGTAGTTAATAAATATAAAATGTTTATAGTGATTGCCTGGGGCTGGCGGTGGGAGCAGAGATTGGCTGCAAACAGGCTGAAAGGAACTTTGGGGGTGATGGAAATCTTCTAAAACTAGATTGTGGTGACAGCTGCACAACTCTATAAATTTACTAAAGATCAACAGCTTGTAACTTACAAGGGTAAATGTTATTGTCTGTAAAGTGTACTTCGAAAAAACTAAAATGTTTAGAAGAGTACCTAGCTCCTAGTAATCGGATGACAGCTCTTATCATTTAAGCTATTCAAACAGACTTATCATATACATGTTCTGCACCAAAGGAGGAGGGCGGGGGAGATTGGGAGATTGGGACTGACATATATACACTAATATGTATAAAATGGATAACTAATAAGAACCTGCTGTACAAAAAAATAAATAAAATTCAAAAAAAATTATACATGTTCTAAAAGGCACTAATCTCCCTTCAAAGTGTGAGGGTCTTACTCTGCCTTAATGTCTTGTAAGGGATCTGTGCTGTTGCCTGTGACTGATTCAAAAAGTGAATTAGGCCTATGGCAATCATGCTTATTATGAAGATTTTACAGATGGATAAAATGATAGTAATATCACAGAAATATATCAATGGCAAACTGATATGTAACCAATCCCACTATATTCCTCCACAGATATCACTTTCCTTTTAAAAAAATTGGAAGTATATATTTGCTCTAATTCATAATTGCTATCTCTATTTCAATAAACAATGACTTATAAACTGTATTGACCATGATACAGGCAAGAGAAGTGATGGAAGACAAAATACAGAAAGAGACAGAAGTGGCCTTGGATAAGACCTTAGAAAACAACCATATTTTAGTGCCAAAACTATATATAAGCAGGTATTTAATAGTATTTATTGATTTGGTTAACAACTGACAATGCTGAATTTTCCCCGAGCCCTGTGCTCCTGGAAGAGAAGAAGTTACAGAACCCTCCACTCCTCCGCGTCTGACAAACGGCTGCGGGCAGACAGCCACTCTCCCCAAACGAAGTCACGCAAGACCCGTGGTTCACTCTTCCTCATGAATCCCACGAGGCTTGCAATGCCCCTTGCGTACCTGCCTCTGTACCACACAAGCCCTTCCTTTCCTTTGAGACATTCCTCATTAATAACCATTCTCCCTCTTGCAATTGCCTGAATAAAATTATCTTCTTGATTGTCCGGTGCATTTTGTTTTGACACAATAAATATAATGAACTAGTCTGGCTGTTGGTTAACAACGTTATTTGACACTTGATGTTTTACAATATTTTAAAATATATACAATATGCACACACATACATATACCTATATTAGCTTTTTAATTGCATGTATTAACGCTAGAGTACAAAACGAAGAGTAAAATTAATCTGCACATACAACTACCTACAACTAATCATCTAGGGCAGAGACGGACACACTTTTTCTATAAAGGGCCAGACAGATAGTAAATATTTTAGGCTTTGCATGTCATACTGTGTCTGTCTAAAATACTCAGCTCTGCCACAGAGAAATCATAAATGAATGGCTGTGACGATGTTCCAGTAAAACTTTATTTACAAAAGCAAGTGGTGGGCTGTAGTTTGCTCCCATCTAGAGCAGTGCCTCCCAAAGGTATTCCAAGGAATACTACTTTTAGTGCTTGGTAATAGGTAATATGAAAAAAAGTAAAGATGGGGATAAGTAAGTCACGCATGGCAAAACAGATTTGGGAAAATCTGGGAAGGTTTCTTTACTAGAGCACTTTTCAACGACTTAAAAATGCTAATGTGCACTGTGAATCCCCAGAAAGATCCCTCGCAAAAATTTTCCAAACCTTAAATCAGAGTTATTATTTCTTAAGAGTATTTTAAAAAATCTATAGAATCATTAGTAAGCCAATACATATACATATGTATTTTTTCAAATACTAATCATATTTTAAAAGTACTTACATATTTGAAACATTTGGGTGGGGTCATCTTTCTGCAATGTATAATTTCTACTTAGAGAAGTATCAATATAATATAGAGAACATAGTTTATTCTAATTGAGACAAGTTCCCATAAATCCTGCTACTGTACTTCCTATAAGATTATACTGTAGTTTTGTGGGGGGCTTTCTGGTGGGGAGAGGGGTCTCTTTTTCCAAGTCATTGGAGTTTCAGCTATAATTTCTGTTCTCAAGTCCTTTCTGCCATCCTGATTCCTTCAATTCCTAATTTAAGAGGTCCCAAGGCAGCATCTCCTATGTTTTCTACAAAACTAGTTTTAGGAAAGGGCTAATACACACCCAATGAATAAAAGGATTCAGTGGCCGAAATAAGTTTGAGAAATACTGCATTCCATATTCCCTTCTGGAGACTCAAACTGATTATCAGTTTAGTACTGAGAAGTCCTGAAGTAAAAAACATTGTTCAACTGAGCTAGCATTTCCCAAATTTATCTGAAATAGAGTATCTTTTTCTGGAGTGCTACTACTATGTACGCTACTACTCCTCGAGTCCATTCTCTACTCTGCGTCCTTATGCCAGGAGCTCCTCTTGATGAGCTTCTGGATCCCAGCTTTGCCATCAGAGAGTCCTCAGGCCAAGTCCTGTTTCCGGTACAGGCTATGCGACCCTGGAAGACTACTTAACATCTGTACGTTTCAAGTCCTTCATTTCAAAAGCAAATAGTAACAGTATTTACCTCACGAGAAGATTAAATGAGGAGGCAATCCAAAATGCCTCATATATATGGTGTGCTCAATATATGTCAGCGCTCATGATTATAGTATTATTATTTGATCTGAGAAAACCACGAGTGAATGCATTCCCTTGGGCCTGGACGACTGGCCTTTTCCAAAGGTCTCTGTACACATACCCTGGTTAATAAGTTTAGGAAACTTGAATGAATCTCCTGAAAGCCAAAGAACCTAACTAAAACAATTCCTGAAGATAAATTCCTAGAGTTGGGATTGTCAGGTTGAAGAGGAGTATAAACTTGGATAAACTCCTATTACAAGTTACTCTCATGCGGGACATCGGTGTGGGCTGCCCCTCTGAAGGACTGACCCACGGATTACTAACAAGAAATGCTTGAACCCAGGACTTGAAGATTTGTAAATGACTGTTGTTACCATATGGTTATCTGTGTTCAAGTTCAATATGGGGCTCAGTAGCCACAACTAGAAACTGACAGAGCACCCCACCTCCCCACCAGAGGTGCCACAGAGAGCTGGTTCTGGGTAAAGACTCAAGGATACAAAGGGTGGGGGGGAAAGAGGTGGCTCCGCTAGCCAGGGCTTTAAAGAACAACGTGGCTAATGCAGAATCACAGGCCCAATCCATAAACCCCTTCCACTACCTTGTGAGTGCAATGGGGTGGGGCAGTTTCTCCCTCCCCCACCCCCATTCACCCCTTAGCCCCTCTGCTTACAGGGCTAGATCTTAGAGCAATGCATTCTCTTCAGTTCTGAGCAGAGAGTGAGAGAGCGCGCCCTCGAGTAAGAGGAAAGAATAGGAATGGAAGGGGGAGTAAGCCAGTGTGAAACTGTCTCAAGTCTATATATCTTAGAATGGCCCTAGGTCCTATCACTGAGTCAATACTGAGCGATAAAAAGTAAACAAAACAAGATCATACCCAACAAGAATTTACAGTAGTGATTTTACAGAGATATTCACCAGAATCACTGGGGGAGCCTCTTCAAAATGGATCCAGCCAGGTTCCACCCAGACCCAAAATACTACTGGGTTAAAATTTATAGGGAAAAGAAACAATAGTGTTTTCTGAGTTCCAGTAGTTTATTTTGAGTTGCATCTGTCTATCTGCTATCTGGTAATATCTGGAAGAAACTGATATTAATAGTGGACTCTCAAATTCTACATATGCCAAATATATCTACAGGAAGAAAAAGAAAAATTCAAACATCTCCAATGATCTTTGTAACCTCAGGCTTTTATCTCAAGGATATTGAACATGGTGTTTAGAAGTTTAGAATGGGAGTACAGGAGTGATCACAATACATCAAAAACTTTACGTACATTTTGATGAGTTTTTCTAGTCCTTCCTTAGTAAATTTAGTTTTCTATTTTTGGAGTACATAATCACGTGCATACTGCTTACAGCGTCTGAGCACTTTCCTTAAGATGCGTCAAAGTGTCAAGGGCTTCGGGAGAGCCTCGATCAGTTCCTGCAGACCACTGTGTACTTGCTATTGACTTAAAATAGGGCCACAGTTCTTACAGTTTCAGTGTTAGGATCATAAACACAAATGACCACCTGAGACCACAGAGGACCGGATATGAGCTACTTATAGTAAAACTGAACCAGAAACAAGAATAGCAGGAAAGCTGCCTATTTTCTTGTAGTGAAGTCCTTTGAAGTAAACTATTTATTAAACATTACATTACAGTGCTCAAGACAAAAATCTTTGAAGGCAGGTTATCCTACTCTGCACAGTGGCCCACTGCTAACGAATTACTTCCTTTTCCTTTTAGATTTTGTTTTTCCATTTGTGAAACTGAAACCTGGATTGTTTTCTTCCATCTGTGAAACTAGCTGGCACCAAGCACCACTTCTGGCAATGATGTCAATCTATAGAAAAGCCATTAAAAACATACACCTCTCACCATCACAATGTAAGAAGATGTGCTCATCAAGAAGTTGTTATATAAATATAAAATAGGTAACTAGTTATGCTCTGTAATGACTATATGGGAAAAGAATCTAAAAAAAGAGTGTATATATGTATAACTGATTCACTTTGCTATACACCTGAAACTAACACAACATTGGAAGTCAACTGTACTCCAATCAAAAAAATTTTTAGAAGATTAAATATGAGGAAGATAATCACAGAAGAAAACAAAAACAAAAGAAGTTGTTACATAAAGTTCAGCACCCTAACATAAAACTAGGTTACAAGAAATGATGAAATAAAAGGGATAAAAATGGCAAGAATTCAAACAATAGGATTTTTTTAAATTTAAAAGCAAAACTTATCTACTGCATTTCATGTTTCAAAACTATAGATGAATATGACTTTTTTCAACTAGCATTTTTCTACTTCTCAGTAAAGCCCCCTGGATATACCAATATCAGTTGCATCTTAAAGAAATATTCAAAAGAAGAGCAAAAGGGCAATATAGTTTATTTTTCCAAACCAATCATTAACTTAAGAATCTTTGCCCTTAATCAACTATACTCCAATATAAAATGAAATTTTTTTAAAAAAAGAATCTTTGCCTGCAGAAGGAGTACTGGGAAGTGAAACTCTCATTGGGCCAACACCTGTGGAAATACATCCCGGATGCAATGGTCCAGCCGTCTCTAGCTCAGCACGTGCTAAGGAGAAAAGGACATCGGCATTGCTGGACATGTGACTGGGTCTGTCTCAACGTGGCGGGAACAACGGGAAGCTTTGTAAAATCTAGAAATACATCAAAGGGCTAATGCAGATTAAGCTCTGCTCCTTTTTTTCCTGAAAGGCTCACTTTTGTTCCTAATATAAAGACTTAGATGGTATTTCTTTAGATCATAAAGCAAGTTGTACTTTTAATGATGGATTAAAAATTATAAAAGTAAAAGATGGCTTGTTCTCCTCTGTTCTTTCTTTCTTTTTTTTTTCCCCCCCCTTTTTAAGTGATGAATGCAGAAAAAGACCAGTCTGGTCCAAATTTATCTCTTGCTGACCTTCAGGGATGTTGAGTAAGCCAAGCATGATGTTAGTACAAAGTCAAATTTGGATAATTTAGTCACCTTTTTGCTAATTCTATTATTAGACACATTAGGTAATAAATAAAAAATAGCACCTATGGTATATTTAGCTTTAAAAATAGTATGAATCTTCACTCTAAATTAGTGTAAAGTAAAATACACTGTGCTTACACTGGTCTTTTAAAATAGAAAAGCTTGTTATAGCAATAGAATAACTATTACTAAATGGATTAGCACTTTCACCAAGGACAACAGAGCTCGCTGGGCTCCCTACACAGCCTGCCGCCCTACAAACTTCCCTAGATCTGCACCCACTGCCAGCCAGACAGCAAGCACTCCTCCTGTTCGCCTTGGGCACGCAGGACTCCTGGCCTGTCCCTCCCCGCTCACCGGGACCTGCTTTATCAGCTGTACTCTTTCTTCCTCCCAACCGGCTCCTTCTCCTCAGCTGGACAACAAGCTTGAGTCTCCCCTGACCCCTCCTCGTCCCTTCCGGCTCCCCGCTTCCCTGAGGCAGGCCTGCCCTAGTCGTCACCAGTACCCTCCACTCTCGCCAAGTCTGCTGCAGGGCGCTGTCACCCCGCCACTCTACCCAGCTGACGACCTAGCTGAGGCATCCACACACTAGATATTCAGGGAAAAGGACTGTGTTATAGAAATGTTCATATTAGAATGAAGAAACAGAAAACAAGTCACACTGAGTGAGTTACAGGCTGTAGGTCTAAATTAGTTGCCCTTGGGAAACAGCTGTGGCAACTAGAAAGTTCCCAGGATTATGCTTCATAAAGGCGAATAAAACTTTACTCCTGGGTATGAAATATACTTCCACAATACTAGTCAAATTTACTGAGTGATTACTTTGTGCCAGGAACTACACTAAGTGCCTCACCCGCATTCTCTCGTTTAATTCTCACAACAGCCAATGAAAGAGATGCTGTTATTATTACTCTTATTTTACAGACCAGGAAACTGGTCTTAGAGTAAATAAAGCTAAGATCAAAGAGCCAATCAATAAGTGTCTGCCTGACTTTAAAACGTAGGTGCCCTCAATCACCATCCGGTAAATTACATTTTAAAAAACAGACTTTTAGAACAGTTTTTTAGGTTTAAGCAAAATTAAGCAAAAGATACAATTTCCTATATACCCCTTGCCCCACACATGTATAACCTCCCTCGTTATCAACATGTAAATTACTTTTTGTGCACAAACAGAAGGGGTATACATAATTGAAGTAACAGATATAGAAGCCAACATGAAATTTAAGAAAGGAAGCAAGATCTTTACATGTGTGGAAAGAGACTTAAGACAACAGAATGAAAAAATGGCCCTTAACTTTAAAAAGGGAGAATAAAGTGACAAAACATCAGAATCCAAAGGCTTCACTCCCCCTATTTAGGGACTTCCCTGCCCCAC
Organism: Delphinapterus leucas; assembly: GCF_059928025.1. Classification (NCBI taxonomy): domain Eukaryota; kingdom Metazoa; phylum Chordata; class Mammalia; order Artiodactyla; family Monodontidae; genus Delphinapterus; species Delphinapterus leucas. The sequence continues at coordinate 10,776,895 of NC_143146.1, forward strand.
CCCTAACAGGGTACTCTGAGAACTGACCTCAGTGTCCTCCAGTTTTGCCACGAGGAGCTACGAAAGGTGATTTTTGTGGACATGCCAATATTCACTTACTACACTGTGTACACCAGCTGGTTGCCATTGGATACCTATTTGTGATTCACACTTCTGTCCTACTGAAATTGGTCCACTTCCCTAGAACCTAGATAGAACATGGTTTGGCACATAATAGCACCCAACAAAAACTTGTTGAGTGAATGAATGAATGAAAGAATGAACGAGGAAATGGATCACAAATTTCCACAGCTGTGCAAAATAACAGTGCAACATAGACAAGGACTTTTTCCTCCAAGCTTCTGCTAATTTCGAACTAGTGACTTGGAAAGATACTTAATATGTTTTTTCCTTCTACACAATATTAGTGCTAATTAAATACAGTGTCAGTTATTACAGCCCTTACAAACACATGTAGGTGGTCTACAGAACAAGATTAATACCTAAATGACTAAAGAAGTAAAGCACTGGTATTTGAAGCGTTGACAAATATTTTCACTATCTGAGTTTCCAAAGCAAAACATCAGTTCACAGGCAACAAGAGGGGAATGCTCAGGAATGTGCAAAAAATATTATTAGTTGGTTTAAATCTCAAAACGTTATAAGATGCCTATTAAAAAATTATACGAGGGCTTCCCTGGTGGCGCAGTGGTTGAGAGTCCGCCTGCCGATGCAGGGGACACGGGTTCATGCCCCGGTCCGGGAAGATCCCACGTGCTGTGGAGCGGCTAGGCCCATGAGCCATGGCCGCTGAGCCTGCGCATCCAGAGCCTGTGCTCCGCAACGGGAGAGGCCACAGCGGTGAGAGGCCCGCGTACCGCAAAAAAAAACCAAAAACAAACAAATAAATAAAATTATACGAACAGCATTAACTTTCTCTTTGATGCTGGATATTCTTTTTTCCTCTCTTTATGTAATGACCTTCCTGCACAGTATGTGCTACCATTAAAAAAAAAAAACAAAGCCTAGGGAAATAAAAGGAACTGCTTGCTTAATATAAAAAACATTTTGAGGTGCAGTCAGCAATGTATCAGAAAACATATAATAATTAAAATTATATGTTTTGTTAGGGGTTAAGTTTATTTTAATAAACAAAACAACTAATACACACTTTTGGATACTCTTGCATTTATCATGAGTTCTAGGGAAAAGGAGGAATCCTGCATAGAAAATATTTTAAAATGAGTCCTGTCCTCATACCTACTAGGTGGCTAGAATCAAAAAGACATTAGATGTCAACTAGACTTACTGTGGTGATCATTTAACAATACATACCAAAACTGAATCATTACGTTGTACACCTGAAACTAGTATATCAATTATATTCCAAAAAACACAAAAAGACAGTAACACATGTTGGCAAGGATGTGGAGAAATTAAATAACTCATACATTGCTGAGGGGAATGTAAAATTCCCCTCAGCAATGTATGGGTGTAGCTGCTTTGGAAAAGTCTAGCAGTTCCTCAAAAAGTGAAACACAGCATTGCCACATGACCCAGAAATCCCACTCGTAGGTATACACTCAAGAGAAATGAAAACATACATCCACACAAAAACATATATAAAGGAATGTTCATAGCAGCATAATGGGTTGGCCAAAAATTTCGTTCAGGTTTTTCGACGTCACGAACTTTTTGGCCAACGCGATATATAATAGCTTTTAAGACAAACAATGCAGATGTCCATTCTGAAGGAAAAATTGTGGTATATCCATAAAATGGAATATTATTTGGCAAAAAAAGAATGAAGTATTGATGCTACAACATGTATGAATCTTTGAAAACATGCTAAGTGAAAGAAGCCAGTCACAAAAGACCACATGTTGCATGATTTTGTTTATATGAAATGTCCAGAACAGGTAAATATATAGAGGCAGAGAGTAAGTTAGTGGCTGCCAGGGGTTGACAGGGTTGAAGGAAATGGGGAATGCCTGCTAATGGGTTTGGGGCTTCTTTTTGGGGTGATGAAAGTGCTCTAAAACTGATTGTGGTGATGGGTGCACAGCTCTGTGAATAGACTAAAACATACTGAATTGTATTCTTGGAACAATGGGTAAATTGTGTGGAATGGGAATTATATCTCAATAAAACCGTTTTGTGTGTGTGTGTGTGTGTGTGTGTATGTGTGTGTTTTAAAGGCTTCAGAGGCAGCCATTTGAAAATTCTCTATAAATCAAGCACCTATATTCCAGCCAGATGCAAAAGGTACAATTAGACACACAGGCGAAGAAAACAGTAAACATGCAAAATATCTACAAAAGCAACAACAAAAATAGCAATGTTGTAATAAATGTAAGTATCTGCTCCTAAGGGCAAATACTCAGAATTATGTAGTAAGCAGGGTGTTGACAATTCCAGTCAAAAATAACTACTTTTTACACATATAAAAGAACAATGTGAGTCTGTACCTTGGAAATTCCACTTAGAAGTCAAATGAACTTATCTGCATTTGAAATTGAAGAACAAAAGGTTTAGTTTCTAACAGTTTTGGCCTATTTTAGACAGACATTTATTAACTATTTATTAAAATGCTTTAGCTTGAAATACTATAGGCACCAGAAAGCAAACACATATGAGCAATTCAGTTCTACACCTTCTGTTCAATAAAACTCGCTTCTCCATGGCAGGGGGTACAGAGAACACTACCCAGGGGGTTAATCAAAATTCCCTTAGAATAATTGAAAAGCATCTGCATTTTCCCCCCAGAAACCACACAAAAAAGTCCCAGTAAGCAGAACATATAATCTTGACCATTAGCACTGAGCCTGTAGCAGCACAATGTGCTGTCCCCAGAAATCGAGTGACAGGACACAATACCAGTACGTGATAAGCCAGTGATGTCTGCCCGCATGAGACCCAAGGAAAGTTTTAAAAAATCAAAACCAAAAGATAGACAATGATAATAAGTTGCACATGTGATGTTCTGCTACTGCTGCAAAGCCAACTGCACATTGTGACAAATGTAATCATTCTCAGAGCAGGAACGGTGCCAGGAAAGACCTTGGAGGTCACTGACCTCGACCTTTCATTTTACAACAAAGAAAACAGGTTTAGGAAGGTCACACAACCAGTTTAAAAGCATTACTGGGGCTAGAAATGAGATCTTTCAGGGCTCTTTCTGTTAAAAAAAAAAGAAAAGAAATTTTCTGAGTATATATACTACAGAGGGTGTTACCAAAGAAATGGAAGATTCTTAGGAACTTCCGAGAGCCGTGCTGGTAAAACTCCACACAGAAGTGCTATACTAACCACCTATGAAAGTGCACGACCATAGAGTTTTGGGGACACTCAAAATTTAAATCCAAGTGATGTGCACGTCAGCCCAAGGGAAGGAGAACTACATTCTATACAGTATAGGTCCGTGATGAAGGTTTGGGTAGCTGCAGCCTGACTGACTGTGCGGGTCCTTTCTTCAGGAAGATGACAGTAGCGCTAACGCACAGAAAAAGGAGAAGGCAAGGAGGTGGGCCCCGGAGGGTGTGCTGGGTGAAGGTTAGAAGTGATTTGCAGGTTTCAGCACAGCATAGGTACACTCAGTCTGCCTTCGCTCTTGTTAGCATGTAACCCAGACCAGCTCTAAAGTTATTCTAACTAACTAGCTTCCTAATTATTCTAGTGCCACCATTCAGTCAACACTCTGGAGGGCAGGTTTAAAGATCTGGTCACTGGAAGAAATCTCCCTCACCTCAAATTAATATAAACGCATTCTGGTTTAGACATCAGTCTTCGTGAGTTTAGTTACTGGACATCAGTTCCCCCGATTCTGTTACCAGGTTCTCTGTGTATTAATCATGTTTTTTAAAAATTTTCTGTATATCTTGGGGGCCTTACAGGCCTGAGAGCGCCTGCCCCCACCCAGGGCCAGCTAACTCCTAAAGACAGTGACGCTCTCATATGCAACCAGCCGCCCGCTTTATCTAACTCACACACCAAGCCATGGTTTCCTGCCCCAAATCACCCTAAGGCCAGGGACCAGACAACTAGAGACCACTCCTAGAGCCCAAAGCCTACCGACATTATTCAAACTAGCCAATCCTAAACGGTTTACCCTGCCCTACTTGGCCTTTCCTGCGGAAACCCCAGTAAAGGCTCCCACCCATGCTTTCCCCTCATTCCTTTTTTGTTTCCTGACCCGGCTGGTGCTTTCCCAGTGGCCCTGTGTGGCATGGGGGACCCCCTTCTCTTAGGAGACGTAAGTAATAAATTCTTTCAGTAGCATTAACTTCTCTGTGCTGGCACTAAGTCACCTTTATAAATTAAAATCCTGCAGGCACATTTCAGAACCCCCTGCCAAGTGAAGACCAGGCCAGCAGACCCACTGAGGGCCAGGATGCAGACTGCACAGAGTGGAGGTGGGGGGAAGTTATCAATGAGGGGTGAGGCCACCACTCTCACCTCCTCACAAGCTGGCCTTCAAACCACAAGAGCTGCCAGTTGGAAGATACAGGCTTTGTCAAAAGCTCAGACATGCTGTGTGCACATGTGGATCACACAGCATGTATTTATATAGGTTTATTTTCAACAAATTGATACAACAATATCTAATTGATCGTTTACTCTAAGTAGCTGTGGCATTAACAAAGATGATCCAACAAGAAAACTCTGATGGGCGAGCGTGAACTATAAAAAACTTTGTTCTTTTTGAAAAGAAATGTAGGTACAATCAAGAATATAAAAAACCAATATCAAAGGCCTTTGGATCATAACTGCAGACACTGATTAAGAGAAAACTTCATTTATAAAATTGATATATTGGTCAAAGTTTTGTGAAGACACAAATGTACACAAAAGGGTCATCAATATTAGGAAAAAATAGTAAAACAATATATATGACATACATGTACATGGGGCCCAGTTCTTCCTCTAGTATAATCAAGACGCCTGCAGTTCTTTCAATTTACAAAGTAAGGCTTCATGAGATAACACAGAATGAACAGGGTGGAATAGCTGTGGGCTGCTCATCCAGGGGCATGTTAAAAGAGTAAGTCTGCAGAATGTTACAGAGCTTTGTGAAGGGCTGAGGACATGGTCACAGACGTTTATATGCCCTTCCATAATTATTGTCTGGACACAGACCCTTTGGCACTACTGACATTTTAAGTCAGATAATTCTTTTGTAGGGGACTGTCTTATTTATTGTAGGATGTTTCAGAAGCCTCCTTGGTTGGTGATGCTCACAATAAATTTAACGACATTTGCCCATTAGATTCCAGTAGCAGCCCACCACTTGTAACAACCAAAATGTCTCCAGACACTGCCAAAGGTCCCCCAGGGAGCAGAATCAGCGGGTTGAGAACCACTGGTTTAGACTTGCAATACTGCAAAATATCGCCAGGCAATCTATATTTCAAAACCCACCTGCGTTATTCCTAAAATCCTTCAAGGGGACTCAAAGTTTGGTTGAATAAAGTAGCGGAGGGTAGAGAAACAGAGGTTAAATACTTAAACTAGAACAATTAATCTTTCACGACACATGTTAACATGTATTCCACACCCCAATCACCTTAAGTGTCAGCTGAGGTCGTCTTACATTCTCACTGAGAGGAAAGGCTTTATATCAAATGTATATCAAATTACCATTTTAATCTACTTTTAATATCTACAGTAGTTACCTGGATAAAGATTACCTTTTCTAAGAGAAAGCCCCCGCCCTCGGCCCCAATATGAAACTAATTCACAAGGGGAAGCTGAAGGACACAGACCTTCAACACTAGCTGTTAAGCGGCTGGGCTCTAAGTTCAAACACAGAAGAAGAGGAGGGTTAGTCCCCCCACCTCCGCACAAGCTGCTCTCCACCAGGTAGCCAGGAATCATACGGAAGTGCGAAGGGCCACGGGAGGACCTAAATCCCAGCCACGCACGTGCTGGTGTGAGGAAGCCAAGGTTTGTTGCCAGGTCCAGGTATGACATTATGGCTGCCCTCACCGTACAAGCCATTCTGACAAATCACAGCAGAGACATCGCTTCATCCGTGAGGTGGGAGGCATGCTGATGATCTCAACGGTTGTGGGAAGCAAACGAGGTGACCAGCCGAAAGCAGCAGGCTTACTGCAGGCGTTCTGGGCACGTTGTCTCCCGGCCACCAGGGAAGCCCCACCCCAGTTTTAAAAGGCCACTCTGCCGAGCAGCTGAGACAGGAAAGGGGTGGTCTGAGCTCTAGGACACAGTGGACTCCAAGAGTGACTGGTAGAACGTACACATGAATTATCTCCCCACCCTTAAATGAGGCAGGGCTTCCACTTCACACAAGGTCACTGGGCAGTTTCACGTGTCCCCTGATGCTTTGTAATTACCTAGGTAATTAACACTGATTAGTCATTACCTAGTCATTACCTCAGCTGTCCCCCACAATCTTGAGAATTTACACCATACAAAACATATGCCAGCCTGGGAAAGCTACCTCTCAGAATACATACCTGAGCTACTAATGACTGCTGGACTTTCCCATGCCTTGCCAGGCATCCTGCCATATAGCTTCCACACACAGGGCAAGTGCCACAGAATACTACAGAGCTAGGCAACTAAATGCTAGCTGAAAAAGAACAGAAAAGTACTTCTTCACCGATGCCACTGTGAGGTGATGCATGTAACATACTCTACTTGATGCATCTCACCAGGACGATGACAGGCAAAGTGGAGCCCATGGAAGAGCAGTGGCTTCTACAATCAGGTAGTAACTGTACACTCTCGCTGTGGACTCAGGATGCGAGGGTCTTATGTGAACAATAACAGTACAGCTATTCCAACGGTTAGAAGGATCTGAATAAACAGAATGCAATTACACAAACTAGAACTTGGCCTACCTTTCAGGAATGGCTGTCCAGGACAGATCTGGTTTAAGATAAAATATGAGGAAGACTAAGAACAAGTAACCCACACAGCCAGTAGTCAAGCATGTTCCTAAGTCAAATCAAGCATCAGGCTAGCTACAGTTCACTGTTATTTTCTTTGCATAAGGCATTTGTGTAGGTCGGGATGTATAAGCATGTATATATAAGACCTTGTAAGCTTCAGGCCACTGAGAAGTATCACATTTGTTCTAGAGAGCTCATCTCTAGAACATTATATTTATTAGTGAAATGAGAAAAGGAAACTCTGAAATCCCAACTACTACATATAGTCTAGGCCAGTGGTTCTCACCTAGGGATGATTTTGCCCCCTCCCTATTCCCAGGGCCATTTGGCAATGTCTGGAGACAATTTTGGTTGTTATATCTGGGGAGGTGTTCTGGCCTCTAATTGGTAGAAGCCAGGGAGGCTGCTAAACATCCCATAGTGCACAAAGCAGTCTCCCACAACAAAAAATTATCCATTTCAGAATGTCATTATTGACAAGATTGAAAAACCCTGATCTAGGCCAAAAATAAAAATTGTCACTGTCCTGTGGGTCTAACTAAGTCTTGGAATAATTCAGACTAAACCTAAAAGACTGCAGTTGATAAGAAAACTTAAAAGATACAGTTGATGATACTATGGATTTAATCATACTTTAGGTCCTATCATGTCCCTACCTGATTAAAAAATATATATTATGAAAACATAATCAATTATTTCAAATAATCAAATGCTTGTCCTATCCTCTTAGTATGACAAGAAACAACCAGAACATTGCTCCTATGCTCCACTCATAAGACCAGTAATACAATGTAGTTTTTGGTATCAATTTCCTAAACGAGATACTAATTCTACATTAAGTGTGAAAATATACTCCAAATCCTAGTCCTGGGCTACTTTAAACTGATTTTTACAAATGCAGATCCTTAGGCCCTACTCAAATCTAGGGAATCAGCTTCACTGGAACCTGGGGATTTGCATTTTCAGCAAGTTTGCCAGGTGATTCTTACACATGCTCAAGTTTGAGAACCACTGTCTGACTTGGCTTCCATGAGAAAGAGCTGCCATTTCCACATCATTCTCACCATAAGGTAAATAACAACAATCAATTAATTTTATTTATGTATGAAAGATCAGCAATACGTAGTACTACACCACAATGGCCTTAAATGGTTTTCCTAAACTAAAATCTTTTCGAAGTGAGGCTGGTTTATGAAGTCCTATAAGCACCATCGTAACAGGGCCTATATCAAAAGTATGTTGCTTTTCAAACGCAAGACACCAAAGCCAAGGCTGTTCTTGGTGAACTTCATTATGCTTCAAGGAAGCAGATGTTCTTAAGCATCTTGCTGCCACAGGTGCAGGTTTAAATACGTGCTTCATATTTAGCATTCAATGACAAATGGTATGCTAACTGTGTGAGGCGGTCAGAAATCATAGGGTGAACAAAAATTAGACTTTCCAAATAAAACATAAGTATTTTCCTTCTGAATATTTTGGTAGATTGCCTACCAAGTGTGATCTCAGTTGAGATTACAATTTCAGATGACAGCATGTCTCCAAAGCAAGCAAGAAAAAGGAGGGAAAAAAGCGAGGTAAAATGACTGCAAAGGGAGAGTGTATTCCATATTTTCAGGGGCTATAAAAATAGTTGAGCCACTATATGCTAAGTTCCTACTATTTTCAAACATTTTACCAACATTTTCTTATTCAACCATTACCAATTCCATGAAAGTAGATATTTTGCTGATGAGAAAATTGAGGACCAGAAAGGTTAAGTAACTTGTTCAAACTCACAAAGCTGGTAAGTGGGAGATATAAGATTCAAACACAAGAAATCAAGCTTTATTTAGTATACCTCCCCCAAACCCCTCACCTCAAAATTCACTAACATCCTGGTAGTTTACAGAAATTTCTTGTGAACATATAACTGAGTAACTGCAAATATTTTAAATTGACAACATTTCAAAGAGTGTTGTGTGTGTAATTTTTACAACTAACTCTAAGATGCTATATGGCCTATCTTGGAAACTGAATGGAATCAAACAAGCATTCTAAAATCCTAAAGCATCGCACAAATGTAAGGTATTCTGTTATTCATTAAAATCAATTTTAGTTTGAGGATCTTTGGCAGACGGCAGCAGGATTTTGAGATACTATGAAATAATTAGAGACACCCTAGGATACTGTGAAATCATGATTGAGGTGAAATCATGATTGAGGTTGCACTAAATTGGCTTCAATAGCCACACATAATAGAAATGATTTGGACAATAGATAATGTCATTTTAAAATGATTATATTAGAGATGCTAGACGCCTCCCCCGGATGTGGGCATTGCCCAGGGGTCCATTCTGGGCCTGTCCCTTCACCATCCCCTCAGGCGACCTCACCTACTGCAGGCTTCAGATATCACCTCTTCATGCCCACAAAGTACCCACTGGCATGCTCACCCTTCATCATTTTCCCTGTCTTTCCCTTACATCATAGAGGCCCCTCTGGCATTTCAAACTTAAAATGGTCAAAAACCCAATTCATTATCTATTCCACCTTTCCTCTTGTGTAATCCTTCCTTCCCTTCCTCCTCTTTTGCTCCCACAGTTAACTGCAGCGTTTACACACATCTAGAAACCTCGGCATCATCTTCACTTCTGCCTAATACATAAAACTAGACTCTGGATCCTTAAGAGGAGACTCTCAAACGGACCTCTTCTTTATTTGCTCACTCTCTCGAGATCTCTTTAAAATCAAGACAAAACAAAATACACCTCAGGTGATACTGAGATTCTCTTCTTTCAAAGTCTAAAGAGTAGTCCAATCTCCTTAGCACGGTCCTGCAACACCCAGCTCCTGCCATTCTAGTTTCATCTCCCACACAGACCTTTGCCACCTGCCTGCCACCCTCACTAGCCAACCTGCTCTTCCTTAAACCCACGGGCAACCTCATGCTTCTCAACCTTCATTTATTCCCTGTGCTTTCTCCACCATCATCACAGAGCAGTTTCTGAACATGCTGTCTCAGGGACTTTGCAGATGCTGTTCCCTTCTATCTGAAATGCCCTTCCCTGCCTGCAAATTCTATTCATCCTTAGAGTCTAAGCATGAGCTGGACATATCCACTGGGGAGCTTTTCGCAATTCCCCCATTTCCTTTTTCCAAGCCCCAGAATACCTCTCCCTCATACAAACGTCTATTATCACTCTCATCACACTCATATTTCTATATCCTCAGTTGACAGTGGGTCACTGCTGGCAGAGATGTCTTTTTCCTGTGGATTGCCAGAACTCAATGTCATCACGTAATAGATGCTCAATCAATGTGAGATGACCGACTACCATGACTACCAATAAATGCCAGGCTTTATGTATGCTCATTAAAAAATGTAAGGGGCTTCCCTGGTGGCGCAGCGGTTGAGAGTCCGCTTGCCGATGCAGGGGACACGGGTTCGTGCCCTGGTCCGGGAAGATCCCACATGCCGCAGAGCGGCTGGGCCCGTGAGCCATGGCCGCTGAGCCTGTGCGTCTGGAGCCTATGCTCCGCAACGGGAGAGGCCACAACAGTGAGAGGCCCGTGTACCGCAAAAAAAAAAAAAAAAAAAAAATCAGGGAGACTTCATCAACCCTCCACAAAACGTCTAGCCTGTGGCCACCACCTGCTTTCTATGGCTGGAGGGGAAGAGGGTCAGGAATAAGGACAGCTTGAACCAGTGGGGATGGAGCCCTGTGTGTATAGGGTGGAAGTGGCTGTCTGATGAAGGCCCTGGGGTTCTATGCTAGACACTTCCCAGTCCCCTCTCTTTTCCCCATCCAAGGAAATTAGGACCAGTGCAGCTTGGTCTTAACTGCACTTAACTTGGGTTAAGTGGGGCAAGTCCCAGGGTTAATTCAGTCAGATGTCCTGCCAAGGGGTAAGCACACAGGGAAATAGGCCTCCGGGTAGCTGCAAAGGCTAGGACATGGGACCACCATGCAAGAAATCCCAATAAGCCATCGTGCCCCTCCTGAAACCCCAGTGATACAGAGAAAGGGATGGAACAGAGAAGGGAGAAAAAGGCAAATGAAGACTAGAGATGAGTCAGACATGTAAAGAGAGGGATTTATAAGGTACAGAAGACCAAAGAAGTTCTCTGGATGCTTATTTTTCGAAGACAATAATAAGCGAAAACGCATGACATAATTTACTTCTCAAAAGAGTACTGGTAAAGAAAAACAATAACAAACCTAGTTCATTTTCCAATTATTTGGATTTTTAACAAATGGGAGTTTACTCTCTTAAAATTCCATATCCGTAAGTGAGTTTTCAGAAAAAGTAAAACTTTTTGATGGTGTTCCTGTATCTATAAATATGAATGATGCAGATTTTGGGTCCTATGATATCAGATGACAAGATTCAGCCCAAGCTTCAGCTCTTGCTAATTAAACAAATCAATTAAGAGACTACAGTTGCAACTGTGTAGCTGCTGTTCTATAGTAGCAATAACAACCCCAGGGGGAGGTCTTTTACTACATTAAAATGCTGTCCTCCACAACTCCATCTGATATTATTAGAAACAGTTATTTGTGTCTTGCTGTCATATTAGTAGCAAAGGCAAATTATGGAAATATGCAGACCAGAATGGTCCCAGTATGAGATCAGGTTGGGTTTTCAGCCTCCAAGGGAACAATTGCTGAAATTCCGAAGCTCCCCAAAGTTCTTTAATGGAACTGATAAATCTATCAGCACAGCATCCATTTAGAAACTAGGTAAGGGTCACGTATTTACATACTTTCCTGCTAAGCTGATACAATTCAACTAGATGAATTATCATATTAAGTTTACCCTCCTGAGTTAAACTGATGGAGTTCAAAATTGTTTTCGATGGTTGTCATTAATCGCTGTTACTTCGTGAATGCTTACTTTGAAATCTTATTGTGCTAGTGTAACAAGGGTCATATTAATACCATTCTTCATGGTAAATCTTTGTAAAACATGTTTATTCTACAGATATTGTTACTCAAGCTTTCAAGGCTAATGAGAAATAAAGTATATTTATTATCAATAAAAACTTAATTTAAAATGTACAGTTTGAGATTTAAACTAGCTTTAAGAACTTCAGCATGATTTGGTTTCATTAAGATCTCTGGCTAAGCTTCAAAGACATATAATTTGATAGTTCCTCAAGAGTCCTTGGGTAAATGCCAAAAGCACAGCTATGAAGAAGCTGCTCAATGTAGTCGAAGCTTATTCTCTCTTTCGGGCAATATGTATTGTTTTCACAAGAAAAAAAAATTCCGTCTTACTGAGATATATGTTTGTCTTAATATTACGGCGTTTTAAAGATTATGGAACTTTAAAAAATTAAATACAAACAATGATTGCAATACAAGATTTGGAATAAAACAGTAACTTCTGCATTCTTCAAGTCGTAACAAAATATTCTTCCTTATTGTGAAGCACAGTTCAAGTAAGGAAGTCGGGTTACGTAAAATACTGGACCTTTTCCACTTCTCTGTGAGCTTATACTATCTGACATACACAAACTCACAGCTTCACCAAAAAACATGCAAACAAAACAAACCCAGACAATTTACTATTTGAAATAGGCACAGATATCCTGGAAAAGTTCTGGGGTATGTAGCTCTACCAACTAAGTGTATACTGTGAACTAAATGTTTGTGTCCCCCCCCAAATTCATACGTTGAACTACAATCCCCAATATGACGGTATCTGGAGGTGCCACCTTTGGGAGTTAATTAGGCTTGGATGAGGCCATGAGTGAGGCCTGGCAGGAGAGAGGCAAATGACGAGGCCCTGACGCCTGTGCCCGACACGTTTGAAGAAGAGCAACAAGGTCGGCTGAGTTGATGTGTATTTTAGAAGGATCACTTTAACTGCTATATTAATGATAAAACAGAGAGCAGGGGTGGAGGTGGGAAGACTGGCTGCTGCAAGAATCTGGACAGGAGATGACGAAGACTCTGGTCAGGATGGGGGGCAGTGGGAGTGGTGGACGAAAGAGGGGAATCAAGGAAGGAAAAGACAAGGTTTTAGCTTAAGTTGCCATTTTCTGAGATAGGAAAAACTGCCTGGAGAAACTTTATGTTGGTTTGGTTTCTTTGCAGGTTGTGGCTATCAAGAACTCAGTTTTCAGTATCTGAGCCCTGAGAAATCTATTGGAATCCAAGGAGAGATATCAAGCAGCAGAGACAGCATAAGTGCCCTTTCTAGCATGAGCACAGAGGTACAGAAAAACCTTCATGTAATATAATTCCAGGTAGTTGTGAGAAAGAATGACATGGATCTTTATGTAATGACTTAGAAAGATATCCACAATTTATTCTTGCATGAAAAGATGTATAAATCTATTTCTGGAAGCATATGTCTATTGTTAAAAACTTAAATACCTCTAGGGAATAAAATGAATACTTCCGTGATGGTTTATTTTATGTGTCAACTTGGCTAGGCAACAGTATTCAAATATTTGGCCAAACATTATTCTAGATGTTTCTACGAAGGTATTTTTTTTAGATGAGATTAACACTTAAATCAGTAGACTTTGAGTAAAGCAGATGACCCTCTAATAATATCGGTGGGCTCATTCACTCAGTTGAAGAAAAAGGACTGACCTCCCAAGCAAGAGAGAATCCTTCAAGCACACTGACTTTGGACTTGAACTGCAACTCTTCCCTGGTCTACCCTGCAGGTTTGGGACTTGCAACCACAATCACGTGAACCAATTGCTTAAAATCAATCACTCAATCAATCAATCTCTCCCTCTGTAATATATAAAAATATAATACACACACACACACATGGTGTTGGTTCTGTTTCTTTGGAGAAACCTAATACAATTTCTTATAACATGCATTTAAATAATATTTAAATTTCCTAATTAAAAAAAGAAGCATGTGTAGTACTTATTAATCAGAAAAACAAGAATAACCACAAGTCTTAGGAGCAATACTTAAAAGTTTACATCACGTCAGGCAGGTGCCTATACATATACTTTAATATGTAAACTTTACTACACCTCTATACATATACAAAGCACACAGTAAATGCACATTAGTACTAATATCCTTCCTATCTCAACAGCTGCAAAATCACTCTTCTTTTGATCTAAGCCACAGGTCTGTCCTCTGATATTCTCAACACACGGACCTAACAGAAATACCCAGTGTGAATTTACAACCTGAACAAGGTACCCAAAGGACATGAACAGACATTTTACAGATTATAAATGATACCTAGCAAGTGAATACATGGAGAAATATTCAAATATAATACCAATAAGCAGAGAAATGCTAATTAAAACAATAAGGTACCTTTTTCAACAAATTATTTTGAAAATTATAACTAATACTGCTAATATGATCATTATAAACCTATAAGTAAAAATAATAACTATAAATTAAATTTATTTTCACCAGGTAGAGTTAAATAATTTTGACTCAGTTTCATTAGAAATGTGGACTCGAAAGCACCTAACAAAAAAAGCTAGAAGGAAAACTGAGCAAAAACAAAACAAAACATATACAGAACAGAACAGCAAGGTCACGATTTTCTTTGGTTTTTGGCCATGCCGCGCATCTTGTGGGATCTTAGTTCCCCGAACAGGGATGGCACCCCGGCCCTCGGCAGTGAGAGCACAGTCTTAACCATTGGACCGCCAGGGAATTCCCAAGGTCACTATTTTCAAAAACATCTTTTTTTTATAATATGTTCTTATTTTTATTAAAAATGGGGAGAAAGTCCCCAGTGAAAAAAGGACTTAAAAGACTCAACAAACTACAGATAATTTAAAAAACCATTTTGTCTCTCATAAGAAATAGCTAAAATTACTCTGTCATGGAATCTTTTCCCACACATTAAAGAACCCATTTCTTATACAAAGACATCTCATTTAACAGCAAAACAAACCCATGAGGAAGCCAAGTCCAAACACATGGGCTATAACTACTAGTCAATCACTTTTTCTCTCTGTAAATTAAGAGAATATAAAAAATAATAATTCTTTCACACTTACCACGGTACCAAGAAACTGAATGCTCATGTTGCCACCTGCTTCTCGAGAAAGACACTGGGGGGAAAAAAAAAGAGAGGTATAAAATGAATTTTCATCCATACAAAAACATGTACATGAATGTTCATAGCAGCATTATTCCTAATAGCTGAATAACCCAAATGTCCATCAACTGATAAATGGATAAACAAAATATGGCATATTCATACAATGGAATATTATTTGGCCATAAAAAGGAATGAAGTACTGATACATGCTACAACAGAAGTCAGTCACAAAGGAGCACATATTATATGATTCCATTTAACATGAAATGTCCAGAAGAGGCAAATCCACAGGGACAGGAAGTAGACTGCTGTAGTTTGGCTCTTCTTAGTAGGAAAACTCTCAGCCACCTGGAAGACTTCCAGGTTGTCAATAACTCCTCAGGCCCCAGCTAGCACAGGCTACAGGTATTATCTTAGTCTGCTGCCTAAGAATATACCATATATCACATCTTTTCACCAGTATAGATTACTTTACATCACTTTGTCAAAGAAAGGACTAGAAGAATTTTCTGATGACCCAAAGAGCTAGGGGGAATAAAAATCGAAAGCTGGAGCTTCATGGGCCTGTTGGCAATTAAGGAATGGAAGTAATGAAGGTGTACATAAACTCTGGTGTGTCCTACTAAAAAAAGGAACACGTTCCTAACTCTAGAGCAGGAGGCCGGGTGGGAGAGACTGCCAATGCCAAGTTCAGAACGGTTAGAAAAGGTAGTGGATTCCATGGATGCATTTTTTTTTTTTTTTTTTTTTTTACTTTTGGCTGGTTGGGTCTTCATTGCTGCACGCGGCTTTCTCTAGTTGCAGCGAGCGGGGGCTACTCTTCATTGCGGTGCGCGGGATTCCCATTGTGGTGGCTTCTCTTGTTGTGGATCTTGGGCTCTAGGCGCGTGGGCTTCAGTAGTTGTGGCACATGGGCTCAGTAGCTGTGGCTCATGGGCTCTAGAGCGCAGGCTCAGTAGTTGTGGCGCATGGGCTTAGTTGCTCCATGGCATGTGGGATCTTCCTGGACCGACAAGGGCTCGAACCCATGTCCCCCGCATTGGCAGGTGGATTCTTAACCAGTGCGCCACCAGGGAAGTCCCGCATTTTTTTTTTAAATACATGTTACGTTTTTTTATTTTTGTTTTTTAATTTTATTTATTTGGCTGCGTCGGGTCTTAGTTGCAGCATGTGGGATCTTAGTTGCCCGACCAGGGCTCGAACCCGAGTTCCCTACATTGGCAGGCGGATTGTTAACCACTGAGCCACCATGGAAGCCCTATTCTTGATTTTTTGAGGACCCTCCATACTGTTTTCCATAGCAGGTGCACCATTTTGTAATTCTACCAAAAGGGCACACAGGTTCCAGTTTTTCCACATTCTCACCAACACTTGTTATTTTGGTTTTTTTTTTTTGATAGTATCCATCTTAACGGGTATGAGGTGATATCTCACTGTGGTTTTGACTTGCACTTCTCTTTCGATTAGTGATGTCAAGCATCTTTTCATATGCCTGCTGCCCATTTGTGTATCATCATTGGAGAAATGTCTATTCAAGGCCTTTGTCCACTTTTTAATCAGGTTATTTAATTTTTTGTTGTTAAGGTACAAGAGTTCTTTATATATTCTGGATATTAACCCCTTATTAGATGTATGACTTCCAAATATTTCTCCCATTTCACAGGATGCCTCTTCACTCTGTTGTGTCCTTTGATACACAAAGTTTTTAAGTTTGATGTAGTCCAATTTGTCTATGTTTGCTTTTGTGCCTATGATTTTGGTGTTATATCCAAGAAATCACTGTCAAGTCCAAAGTCATGAAGCTTTTTGCTTACATTTTCTTTTAGAAGTTTTATAGTTTTAGGTGTTACGTTTAGGTCTTTAATCCACTTTGAGTTAATTTTTGTATCTAGTTTAAGATAAGGGTCCAACTTTAACCTTTTGTATGTGGCAGACCCATGCTAAAAGAGAAAATCTACATGAATATGACTATCAAATTTATGTTTTCAACTCCCATTTGTCTTCTGAGTTCGAGACTCATATAGTCAACTGTTAACTGGACATCAACACTTGGATATCTAATGCACATATTAAACCTACCAAGTCCAAAAAGAATTCTTGATCTGCCTCCCCAAACCCGCTTCTCCCCTAGCCTTCCCATCTCAGTAAATACTACCATCATTCACTCACCTTTAATTCTTTAACTTCCTTCATACCCAGTATCTAATCCACCTGCCAATCTTTTCTGCCTTCCCTCAAAAATATATGTCAAGTTGTTAGGGGAACCACTGACCAAAACCCCCCGCCCTGGCCAGGCAAGATAGTAACCACTTGCATGAGTTATCTTACAACAGAAGGTCCTGGTAAGAAATATGGAACTGACAAGCTACCACCAACCAGAAGAATTCAGGAAAGGTCAAAAGGAGAGAGGAGGCGCCAGTCCCTATGTCCTACCAACCTCCCAGAATCCTCCTCGCTGGAATCCATTTTGGCTGAGTGATGCGCGCCACCAGGAAGGACCCTGAGTCCGAATGTTTGGCCAGAGAGAACCCAGAAACTAACCCCATGTCCATAAAACCCGAGAACGTGAGCCACGTGGCAGAGCAGTTTGCCTGGGTTCCCTCACGCTGCTGCTCTCTGCCCCCAGGCGCCCCTTCCCCATAAAGTCTCTTGCTTTGTCAGCACGTGTGTCTCCTCGGATAATTCATTTCTGAGTGTTAGACAAGAGCCCACTCTCGGGCCCTGGAAGGGGTCCCCTTCCTGCAACAAAATTAGTTCACTCCAAGCCATCTCCATTGCTACCATCTTAGTCTAAGCCAAGGGTTGGCAATTTTTTTCCCCAAAGGGCCAGATTTTGCTAGATTCTTCTCTTGATATTTGCCTTTAGCATAACATATTGTAGTCTAATCATTTCCAGTTGAAGGTTGAGTGGAAGATCCTCAATTGCACAGTTATACAGATTTTGAAATATGGAAATTTCTTTTGCTTTTGTAAAAATGCTGCTGGAACTGTAGTCTACTTCTTGCTTTAATCTTTTGACAGCCTAGGGCGTATAAAAAGCAGCTTGCCATTAGTTGTGACCCAAACATTATTTGTCAAAATGACTTTACCACAGTATGCATCTTGCATGTAAATGCTGTTTTGCCTTGCAATTTCCGGTTGACTTCATTAAGAAACATTATCAAGTTTGCGACACAAACTAATTTTCAAAGCCATTCAATGTTTGACGTTCCATAATAGTGGTTGAGGACAGTTCTTTTTTGTTCAGAAAAATTTCAGTCTTGGTCCTGCGTCAAAAAAACCTCAACGAACTCCTAAGCTACTGAACTGCTGTGTGACAGGGGCAAATCAGGGCATTACGCTTCTATGTACAATAACAACTCCAAAAGCAGCCACGGACAGATGAAAATGAATAAATGCAACTGTGTTCTGGTAAAACTCCATTTACGGACCTGAAATTTGAATCTCATATAGTTTTCATGTGTCATGAAACATTCTTCTTCTTTTAATTTTTTCCAACCATTTAAAATGTAATGCATGCAAACTTTAAAAAACCAGTCAACTTGTGAGCAGTACAAAGACTGGCAGTAGGCTGGGTCTGGCTGGCTCCTCGTCTAAACCATCATCAGCACCTCTCGTGTGGATGACTGCAATGATCACACAAGCGACTTCCCTGTCTCCACCACTAGTCCCCTGTGGTCCATCCCTCCTCACAGCAGTAATTTTAAATCACATCATACCATTCTTCTACTCTAACCCTTCAAAAGCTTCGCGATAGGAATCGAATAAAAACCAAATTCCCTGGCCTACGAAGACCCCACATGACCTGGTCCCGGCCTATCTTTGTCCACTTAAGGAGACACTGGCCTTCCTCCTGGCTTCCACACAAACCAAACGTGTTCCTGTCTCAGGGCCTTTGCACGTGCCATTCCTTCTACTTGGGACTTTCCTCCCCCAGATTATTGCATGGCTTCCTCCTACTCCTCACAGGTTGCAACTCAATGTTAACTATTCAGAGAGGACTTCCTAACCCTACCTAAAGCTACTTCCTCCTAATTGCCTTCTATGAATTATCCTGTTAAATTACCTTTTTAACATGGTCACGTGTTTGGTATCTACATCCCCCTGCTGCAGTGTAAGTCTTGGTCACTGCTGTATCTCCAGAGTCTAGAACACTGCCTAGGTCGTATCAGAATTGCCTTCTATGTAAGAGACGTTAAAAAAATATAACAGTTCCTTTTCCTTACCCTACGTGGGTTGGACTGATTCCCAGGCAAACAGAAGTAATTTTGCAATATGTAAAATGGAAACAGGTTTAGAAACTTTTTTTTTCACATTAAAGATACAACTGAAGTGTAACAATGAATACGGAAACCATAGATATAAGTACCAATAAGTTACCCTTAACTTTGCATTCAATTTAAAGCAGGTTAAAATTACGTACATAATGAGTATCAGATATTCCCCCACCACAGCTACCAGTCTGTATATGTGCACTGAAAGAAAGAAAGAACCCAAACCTGACATATCTCAGCAATAAGGATTGATGTAATAGAAAACAGGGAAATAAGATTTCATTCAAAACTGGAATTTACTTCTACACAGGAAACAGGAATACACACTTTTCCCACAGTCTAGGATTAAGACAATTCAGTTTTAGAATCCATGAAGAACAAAGTACTCAATGCCTACACTGAATCTGAGGTATGCCAAAACCAAATACGAACTGGCCCCTTGATAAGCTAATAGAAAAAAGTAAAGTAAAATAAAAATTAAAACTTTCATCTTCATGAAACACATTCTGTCCTAAAATATTTTACCCCCTATTCTATTTTAAGTGGCACTTCACAGCTAAATTAAAACGTCCTTCTTTTCTTATTCTGATAGTCTGCTCCAACATTTACAAAACATACTCCTTTTTTTCTTTCTTTAAGGAAAAAAGTACTTAGGAAGACTTTGTTAACAAAATAATTTCAACATTTGTTAGAATCAAATTCATACAAAATTATTAGCAAGATTGCTCACTCAAAAAAAGCAAAAACATTCACAAAATTAAAAAATGTTCCAAAAATATCTTCCTAAGATAATAAAATCAAAGGCAATTTCACCTTTAAAAGTAATCTCACTGAACAGTATGGGGAAGAAACAGTAATAGTTTTCTTTTTTCCCTCACTGATTTCCAACTTGATAATATGTTTTAAAGGCCATTACTATGGGATTTGTCTTATCGGACTGCAGTGCAGCTGCTTGTATTATTTTCCATGTTTTCCATAATCAGTGTTTATACTATTCAAAATCCTCTTCTTCTGGCAGCTACTAAAACATAATTTTCTAGTTAACAGAGAGTAGAGGAGAAAAAGTATGTGTGTGGGGGGAGGGGATACAGAAAGACATTTTCCCATTATATTAAATTTTTAAAAGCAACTCCAAATCATAAAGCACATGCCACTAGAGACAAGAAAATGGCTAAGCTTCTAGACTACACTACAAAAGCAGGTAGACTTGCATCAAAACTAATATTTTAAATTATAGTTGTAAATACATCCCAGCTGTTAAATAGTGATTAAATTTTTTGAAGCATAGTGAAAGGAGTTATTTCTATTCTACTGGTGGGCTTGTTTCTAAGATGTGTAACTGTAATTGATGTTTTCAGGAATGTGAAAAGGAGATGGTTAATAATTACTCTTTCATTTCCTACTTCATTAGAAAAAAATACCATCCTCTACTTCTTCTAAGTTATATATTTATATATCCTATACATCCTAAATAGATGGTTTCCTATCACATTTGATGAGTCTAGAGTAATCACATGAATATAGGACAAAACAGCTAGTTACTGCTAAGGAGGTGGAGGGGTGAGGAGAAACATCGAAAAAACATGGGATACATTTATTTGGGGACTGAAAACTAAGATGATTACTTCCAAATCCACTTTTTTTTGTACTGGCAAAGTATAAGCAAAAATGTAAGTCGTTTCATTTAATTTTCTAATTAAAATATTATTAACATATTTATTTTAGCATCTATACACATACATTTATTAGGATTAAAACTAAAGTCTGTTCTCGGAAGTTGTGGGAGTTATTTTAATCTGAAAAACAGAAAAAAATAAAATAACATTTAAATTTAAACTTCTCTCCTGAAGTGGTGAGAAAATCCATTCATTTTCTTCAAAAACAGAAAATCAAGGTTAAATTTTTAAAATCTATTCAAATTCCGTGTGGACAAGAATTTGCAAATATATCACAGATACACATTCCACAAACATAACATCTCTTCTATTACATTCATGTGCTTGTGTAATATTCTATTTTACAAAAGCTCACTTGAGCATTTTAAGTTATCATGTTATATAATCTATTTAACACTGCAATCAATTCACAAGTAATCCATTTAATCTGGTATTCTGTAGTAAATAACATGAGATTCATGTGACACTATTCCAAATTTGTCTGCTTTAACACAGAAAATTAGTTCCACTTAGTTGAATATCAATGACCTATTCAATGCAGAATGCGATAGTGCTGCAATCAGCTTTGTACTGTTATTTATAATAAATTTATCTTCTCTTGAAAATATTTAAGCAAGAATATGAGAAATAAAAAGAAAAAAGCCTTCAAAGGTACACGACGAATAGCTTCACATCACACAAATGCGGAAATTGTTAGACCTTCTCAGGATCTCAAGATATTTTCAAAAGTATTTAGCTACTCTTCAGGCCTGTGGACAACCTGCTGTGAGCAGGTGGAGAGAAGAAATCGTGCCACACAAAGAAACAGGCCAATAGCAGTTAGTCGGCTCTGCTTGCAAATGTTCAAACAACGTGACTATGCAAAATGAAAATCCAGCATGTAAAACACTAACGAGAAACAGTATATTAAATCCCAGCAGACAAATTACATTGTAAGAAACCGAAAACTATTTGAGTTGTTCAGAGTAAAATTAAAGAGTCTCTTCAAGGTTAAAAAAAATTTACTTCACAGGAATACAGTCGTAGGAATAATAAAAAAGTTCTATTCATCCAGCACGTTCCATAGTCGGAAGGTACTTGGATGTGTGAAGAAAGCAGTGTTAAGAAAGCAGTGAGCTTAACACATATAGAACAGCAAAACCTTTTGTTTTGTTTCAACACTTTAGTTACATGCTCCAGATAGGAAATCATTCCACTTTTTAAAAATAGTTCTTATTTTTGTTAAGCTTCTAAATTAAAATTTTAAAAGGTTGTCACCTAGATGAGAAATTCACCTTCTGTTTTAAAATGAATTTAATTCATCTATTTCTAATTTTAAATAATAAAAACCAAAACTGTGGTTGACACATGGGGGGAGCCCTTTACAAAAATGTGTTTTTTCTTCTGTAAACACTGTCTGACTTACAAAAGGTTCTCTTTGTGAGCCATCTAACTAGCCACACATGGCCATTAAGAACTCGAAATGTGACTAGTGCAACTGAGAAACTGAATTTATAATTTTATTTAATTTTAAATACAGAAGTAGTATGATATATTTTCCCTTTTAAACACAACTTCATTGCTTTAGTACATTCCACTTTAATCGTTCCATTACTTATGTTATTGCTGTGATATACGCATCAGGAGTATGTTTCATTTCCGGTATTCCACTAATAATTTGTGTTTCATGTAGAAATGCTAACATTTTGGATATAGTGGGTTAAATAAACTGGATTAGAAAAATGAACTTCACTTGTGCTTACTTTCTTAACGTGGCTACTAAGAAACTTAAACTGCAAATATGGCTCATATTAGATTTCTATTGGACAATCTGTTTCATTCCACAACTTTTTAAATTGGTAATTTGGAAATCAGAATATATCTTTCCACAAAAGAATGAGAAAAGATTGTTAGTTTCTCAGATTATACCATTAAGACATATTTAATAAGTGCCATTACTGAGGGACTCTACATATGCAATGAAAACAGTAGGAATGTGCTGGTACACAACCAACAATAAATAAATAAATAAATATAACATACTATCATTTTATTTTCCTTGAATGATAATATTTGAGGGAAAATGGTTTCATTATTAGATGAAGAAATAGATTAAAAACTTTAAAAAATTCTAAAGAAGGCCTTTTAGTATCTTCAAGAGTTTTCAAGGTTTATATCCCCAGTTGTTATAAATTATTTCATTTCAAAATATATGACCTCTTCCCCCAGTCAGATAAATACATCACTAGCTCTATACTTAAAGTTATTAATAATGACTAGAATTTGTGTCCAAGAGCATGATTTTCTTGAAGAGAAAAAGACGTAAAGCAGCTCACACATATACTGGAGTAAGAGATGGTGTGAAGTAGACTCAACTGAGCCGTGACTAATCAGTGCCACTGGGGGAAAGAGAGTGCAAACAAGGTGTGCACACACCTTGCAAAGGCGGAAATGAGGAACAGCCTGAGGTGGACCCTTTTCAATACCTACCAATACCTATCAATACGTGGTACTGTTAGCCTTCAGCAGCTCAGGTGCTCCCACAGCAAATGAAGGCAAACAGGAAAGCCACGTGCTTGACTGGAAAGAGTCGCGCTACATAAGGAAGGGACTTCTGTGGGCAGGTCCTTGGGAGCCCTCTTGTCTCTCTTTGCTCTCAAAGGAGCTGCAGTGATTCTGTATCTGCAGAGATCAACCAGTCATGTTACCTAATAGAGCATGGATTTTGCGAATGTTGGAAAATCAGGAATTAAAGAGAATTGATAAAACGGCTAGGAAGGCTATCTGACGAACATAGCTTAATTTGACGACGGCTTAAAAGAAACAAAATCTAAATCTTAAAATTAAAGTATAGATAAGGCAGATTTATTTCTGAGGTTACAAAAATGCAAGATGACTATCCATTCATCCACCGACTCATCCATTCATCCAGTTACTGAGCTTCCACATGGGCCAGGAACTCAGCAAGACAGTGGAAATTCAAGGTCAAATCAAATAAAAACTGAAACAGGTAATTTAGATCAATTAAAAGAATTCAGTAATTTATAAAATTCATTATCCACATAATGTACATGCCAAAATACAATTTATTTTTAAAGAAATTAATGGATAATATTAAGCTCATGAGGTTTACCAATGAAAACCGGGAAAGTGAAAAGACAAATGTAATCTGATTGGATAAACAGGGAGCTAATTACTAAAACAAAGGTAATGCTTCCTCCCCAAGTAATTTTGTCTAATCAGAAAAAGGTTACCTAGAGTGCTACTTTCCATGTAGTCACAGGGACTCAGCAATAAAACTAAATAGGAACTAAATACCCACATATCCTTAAGATGGTAGACCAAGCCACCTACTAGGACATGCTAAGAAACTATGAAACCAGCAAGAGAATATGAAAGACATTAAAAACTAATTAGAGGAGGTGGAATTCTTAAGCTAAGAAATCAAGGTTGAACACTTTATGCCAAGTGAAAGGAATTCACGAGAATGATTTGATTTTCTATATCTCCTGGATTGTGAGGGACACCTAGGGAAGATAAGCAATGCTTTTGGTGACAGAGAAAGAAGATTTTGGTGAGGCAAGGATTTTAACTATTTCTTGTGGCCCGGATGTGGATCATGGAAAAGAGACCCAGGCTGGGTCATTATGGGAAACCCTGCCTATCAAGAGGAATAGGAATCAGGAAAATACAGAGCAGGCGTTATGGGTTCTACAGGTGAGGAATTCTCCCAAACCCACAACAGTGTCCTAGAAGACACCAGCCAGCTTTGGACGTCTGTCATTCCCCAAAAGAATGAATACCAGATTATATCTGCCCTGGTCAACCTACCTCCTCCAGCCGTGTGCCACTCATTCTTACACCATACTGCAACTCTGGAGAGACCCCAGATAGCAGGTGGGAAGTGGAAGAGGATATAAAGCAAGAAAGAAGAAAGCAACACTCTCATCTTCCCTATAAACATTTCTCAGTCTGAGAAATTTTACCAGTTTTTACCAGGAGAGGTTTTACCAGTCTTGACATTACAATGAACTAGACTTTTAAACACACTCTCTGCCAAATAGACTATGACTTGCTTACTACCTGGTAGCAAGTGTACAGACTGAGAATTGTACATGAGTTTATGCAGGGGAGGAAAGAACTGTAAAGCAATTATACTCTCCCCACCCCCCCCGGCAAAAAAAAGAATAAGTTGAGAGAATGAGTTTGAAAGAACAGTTGTAAGAAAGTTGCTTCTATTGGCACTAAAAAAGCTCCATTTATCAGTTTTACACAGTAAAACTGATAAAGAAATGGCAAGTATTGGGAAGTACCCTGAATGCTTTCTCAATAACTATCCCAAAAAATCCTGTTCCACAATGAGATACCACTTGATATCCATTAGGTTAGCTATTACAAAAACGAGAGCAGTAACCAGAAAATATCAAGTGTTGGTGAAAATGTGGAGAAATTAGAATCCTTGTGTGTTGCTGGTAGGAATGTAAAATGGTGCAGCTGCCGTTAAAAACAAAATGGATGTTTTCAAAAAATTAAACTAGAATTACTATATGATCCGGCAATTCCACTTGTGTGTATACACCCCAAAGTACTAAAAGCAGGGACTAGAAGAGGTATTTGCACACCCATGTTCATAGCAACATTAGTCACAACAGCCAAAAGGTAAAAACAATCCAAATGTCCATCAACAGATGAATGGATAAATAACAGGAAAGAAATTTTGACACATGCCACAACACAGATAAACCTTAAAGATATTACGCTAAGTGAAATAAACCAGTCACAAACATATAAATACTATATGAATCCACTTACATGAGGTACCTAGAGTAGTCAAATTCATAGGGACAGTTGCCAAGCAGTGCGGGGAGGGGGGAATAGGGAGTGTTGAATGGGAACCGAGTTCCAGTTTGGGATGACAAAGAAGTTCTAGAGATGAACGGGGTGACGGCTGCACAACAGTGTGAGTGTACTTAATGTCACTCAGCTGCACACCTAAAATTGGTTAAAATGGTAAATTTCGTATTTTTTAATTTATGTATATTTTACCACAATTTAAAAAATCCTGTTAAGGTTTCAAAATAGTGTTGAAGGAAGAAAAATCTAATTAAAGTGCAGCAGATTTAATCCCAGATTGGCATAGAACTCTGAATTTCTATCCTTTTTTCCTGCTTTTAGAAATTGGTAGATGATGGGTGGCTTGGTACGTAAAAGCACAGAATGCAGGGTTCACTTTCAAAACCTTGCTTTTAAGAGGATAACCACCTAACAACGATAGGGAAGGCCATAAAAACCTATTAGAAAAAAAATTTTTAATGGTCAAAGCAGAGGACCAGTGTTCATTGGAGACAGAATTTTGAGGTCACTATGGTACCCCGCTGTACGCATAGAGAATTCAACAAATTGTGTCAAGTTTAATCAGCAACTGCTCCCAAACCCAACCCCCTCATTTCTGTGCACTTCCAGCACCCCAGTTTAGGGTCCATTACCTCATGAGTGAAGTAATAGGAAATATCTTCTAAATGAACTCCTTTCCCACTTCCCCCTTCAATTCCTTAACCCCTCTTTTATTGTAAAGACACTCTAACCTCCCACAACAGCATTTTTTTTTTCTTGGCTCAACAGCGTTTTGATGGACATTACTTCCCTCTACAAAACGTTTCAATAACATCTCCACTGGTGATTGAAAAGCACAGGCTCCTTAGCCTCCCATTCATAACTTGCCTCCTCCAACCTGTTTTCCATGCTTAGCTCACATTACTTCCCTATTTGAATGATTCCCAATCTACCTCCCATTTCATGAACATGCTTTTCTAAGGTGTATCTCAAATATCATCTGAGACCCTGGTCCTGCAAAACACCCACACCCACACCCACACCCACACACACCCTCTTTAAGGGGCTAGGGATTCCCCAGAGATAAATGACAAATGAAAGTAATCGACACAGAGCTCATGAAAGCAAATATAGTGACCAGAACTTCATATTAAGGAAAAAGTCACCTTTTTGTTTACAATTAATTGAGAAATATTTTACAGAAACAATAAGCCTTTTAAAGAATTCTGGGGTTGGAAAGGTGAGAAGGTGGCAAACTACTTAGGGAAAGAAAAGCAGGTTTGTAGGTAGTGCTGGTGCAACTGGTTATCCATATTTTAAAAACTAAACCTGGATCTTTCTTAACTCACACCATGTGCAATATTCAATCCCAGAAGGATTAAGGGTTTAAATGTGAAAAAGCACAACATAAAAGGTTTAAAAGAAAATAGAGCCAAGTATCTTTATGAGCTTGAGAGTAGAAGAGGATTGTTTAAACAAATACAAAATACACAAACCATAAAGGAAAAGACTGAAAATTCTCATATGAAATCTCAGATTTAAAACTTCACTCGTATAACTTAAAAAGGGAAAAATACAAGCTACAAACTGGGAGAAGTTGTTTGTAACACATATAACTGACAGAGGGTCAGGACACACAATATGAAGAACATTTATGAACCAGTAAGAAAAAGACAAACAATCCAATAAAAAATTGGGCAAAAGCCATGAACAGGTATTTTGCAGAAGAGAAAACAGGACTGTCAATAAATATATTTTTAAAATGCTCATTGTCATTACTAATCAGGGAAATAAAGTATACATTAAAAACACTGAGAGAGATTATTTAAACCCACCAGTCAGGAAAAACTTAAGTCATTTGGATACCAAGGGTTCATAGGACATGAAGAAAAACTGTTAAGGGCACAGATTCCTGGCTTCAAATTCTGGTTCTTCCATTTACTAGCAGGATGCCTTGGGCAAGCAATTTAGCCTCTGTAAGCCTCAGTTTCTCCAACTACAAAATGAGAAATAATACTAGCGCATATTTTATTGACTTGCTGTGAGGATTAAATAAATTAATGCAAAGAAGTGCTTAGAAGAGTCAGTGCCCGGCATAGCAAGAATACAATAAAGTCAGCTTGTTGTTCATACTGCTAATGTCACCATCTTCATAACTACTGGTAGCATGTAAATTGGTACAACCGCGTAGGGAAAACCATTCGGCAACACCGTGTAGGGTTAAGGGTGCATATTCCCTAAACCCAGCCATTCTACTGGCATATTCCTTGAAGAAACACTTATTTCAAGAGGAAACACGTAGTAGAAAAATGTTCACAGAACCATTGTTTGTGATGACAAAATAAATAATACAAATGTCTACCTAGGGGAAAAAGAATAAACAAATTGTGGTAATTAACATGATTTAATAACATATAGCATGGAAATAAACTAAACTACATTCATAAACATAGACCAAACTCACAAACATAACACTGGAGGAAAAAGCAACTTAGAGAAGCATAGAGAATATGGTCCCATTTATATCAAGTTCAAGAACACGAGTAACTAAATAATACATTGTTTACAGTTTTACTCTATATGTAAATATCCATAAGGAAAAGGAAGTGCTAAGTTTAAATATCGGGATGGTGGTTACCTCTAGGGGCGGGAGGAAGGAGGATTTACTCAGGGGATGCACAAAAGAAAGTCAATAGCATTGGTAAGGTTTCCTTATTTAATCTGGATGGTGGGTAAACAGCCTCATTAAGTTATTCTTTACCTCTTATAAGACTAATACATGTTACTTTGTGTATAAAAACTGTTTCAATAATAAAAAATTTAAATGTATATACAAAAATCCAAGGAAAAAAGAACAGCAGTTATTACTGTAAAATCGCTTTTGAAAAACACCTGTGGTAATATCCATCCCATAGTTCTTCTCTGAATTTACCATAAACAAGGGCAAGAGAAATACAAACCAACACATTTCATAGCTATTTGCTTGGAGGTAATGAGCTGAAACTCTTGGGCAATGCTGCCCAGGAAGTCAGCATAGACACAAAAGGAGTTAGGAGTAAACACTGACGATCTATCCATGCTTCAGGGCAGGTGCAAGAGAAATCAACAAAGATCACTGTGAGGTCACCAGTTCTTTCTGTCCTGTGGTTCTTTCAGACCCCTTCCTCATACAGTGCTCTTCATCCCGACTGTTGCTAATATTTTCCAGGAAGAATGATTTCCCATTTTTCTGATACCTCCTAATTCCTCTCTTTGCCTCCAATCTCACTCTTCTTCGATCCATTTTCCACAATGGAACCGAAAAAAACTTTCTAAACTCCAATTCTGTTCATACCATCACTTCCTTAGTTATAACTCTTCCATGGGTCCCGCTGGCCTAAGAATAAAGCAGAATCTGTACTATGTAACTGACAAGTCTTCAAACGACTTGGCTCCTACTTAAGTCACTTCGCTCATCACTTCCAGCTTATCTTCTGATTACAAAAGGTTAAAGCTGTGGTTCTCAAACTGTGGCCCCTACAGCATCAGCACTACCTAGGAACTTAGAAATGCATGCCTAGCCCAGACCTACTAAATCAGAGTAAACTTTGCAGGTGGGTCCAACAATCTGAGTTTTAACAATCTTCCACTTGATTCTGAAGCACACTAAATAAAGTCTGAGCAGCACTGGTTTACAGCACAAATGAGAGGTAAATTAGTACCCGAAGAACTCTGTGGGAAAATTGAAAAGTACTGTACAGCATAGTGGTTAGAAGCACACAGCCTGGGGTCACAGTGCCAGGGTTCAAATTTCTGCTCAGCTTCTCCCTGGTACTGTAATCACAGGGAAATTACTTAGCCTGCCGTAGCACAGTGCAGTGGCTGACAGATCCTACAGCAAGGCTGCTTGGATTTCAATCTTGGCTCTATCCCCCATTAGCTATGTGACCCTGAGCAAGTCACCTACTGTCTCTGAGCCTCAGCTACCGCATTACAGAAGTATAAATAATAGCACCTGCTCCATATAGTTGTTGTGAAGATGAAATGAGTTAATATACGTACTATGCTTAGAACTGTACCTGATACACATTAAGCACTGTTTATTATTATAATTATTATTAATTTCACAGGGACCACATTATATTTTGGAGATAGAGAGTCAACACTGAGTGCTAATGCCTACAGAGAGTAAGTAAAACTCACCTGTTCTGATGAGGAAAAATTTTCCTCATCTTCTATTACGGAAGTGACTTTTTCTTTTTTTTTTTTTCCCCAGGATACCATTCATCTCTCTGAGCTTACTTTTTTCCAGTGAAGGAGCACGTAACTGGAAGGAATGACCTCCTCCAAAGAGGCATGGGGTCTGCCTTGAGGGCCATTTGTTTCATAATAATACTTCTTTTTTAAGCAAAGCACTTATAAGAATGAAAAGGGATTTACTGAGCATTATCCCTATGCTAGTGAAAATACTTCTAGGGATAATTCCAAATACATACCCAGTGTTAATTTACCTAGAAACTCTACATGTAAAAGTGCTATTAAGACACCCACCTGCACAGTCATTAAGAACACTGAAAATAACATGATACAAAGATTTGGAAAGTAAAACTTTGTATCTCTCTCTCCTCACTACCAAGAGGTCCTACTATGTCCCCCAGACCAAAACACATGAATGTCAGCCACAGTACATCCAGTGCAGAGTATATTCTATTAACATAAACAAGTGTTAACAAAACCATGTTTTCTGAAGACATAATAACTGGATCTCAGTGATATGAAATTATGCAGTGAAATTTTTCCAAGGGTCTCCAAGTGTTTAACCTCATACTTAGAACATGAAAGAAAATATGAGAGAGAGAAAATATACTGGAGCGAGTCACAAAACCAAAGGCAAAATAAGGGCTCATTACTGAGAGTTCAATGCTTCTTGTGACCATAAAGGTAATATACCAATTGAACCCTGAAAATCAGTTTTGTCATTAATATGTATTGAGATTCTGGAATCCTCTGTCCCACGGTTTCTAACAGAAGTATATATGAACCTGGTGTACAGTAATCTTTAAATGTGATTTTCTTGATTTCTCTAGGCTTAAAAAATCAGTTTCCTGTGTACAATCAACTTAAGGGAATGTGAAAAGATTTTCATAGAAAAGAAAAAAGAATGAGCATTTAATGCTATGGAGAGTTTAGGATTTTTATCCGCATGTGATAGCCACATGTTCTGTGCTGTTTTGTTTTGCTTTTCCTGGACCTCAACTATGTGGTGAGGTAAAGGAATTTTGGCAGAACCTCTTTTCGTGATTTTCTACTTTCAAATGAAGGACACTGCTTACAAAGAACATTCAATCAACTCTGGATTTCAAGGCACCTCCTCAATACAACAGATTTTATACTGGGGGGAAAAGAAAGGTTAACAAATTAAGATTACTTAATTTTTAAAAGGCATTGAGGGACTTCCCTGGTGGCGCAATGGTTAAGAATCCGCCTGCCAATGCAGGGGACACGGGTTTGAGCCCCGGTCCAGGAAGATCCCACATGCCGCGGAGCAAGGAAGCCCGTGCGCCACAACTACTGAGCCTGTGCTCTAGAGCCCACGAGCCACAACTGCTGAGCCCGTGTGCCACAACTACTGCAGCCTGCATGCCTAGAGCCTGTGCTCCAGAACAAGAGAAGCCACCACAATGAGAAGCCCACGCGCCACAACTACAGAAAGCCCGCGCGCAGCAACGAAGATCCAACACAGCCCAAAACTAAATTAATTAATTAATTAATTTAAAAAGGCATCGATGTGCTATGGCAAGTCAACCTGAACAGCTCTGCTTCTGCTGATTTAATACCACACAATTCCGATTACAGGGGAAAGAAAGGTAACAAAGTCAGTCATATTTTACAACTAAAAACCCACAACGGCAAAGAAAACTGCTAATCTTCCGATATTTTTAGAAAAGCATGCAGGATGCTTTATAACAAAGTATAATATATAACCTTCCCAGACTGCCTGAAAAAGGAACACATTGATTCCTCAGAATAGGACTTAACTCAAGATCCTCTAAAATAAGAAAAAATGTTTTCAACTATAAAATGTATGAGGTGGATAAAATGTAGGTTTTCCATACTCTATCTGTAAGTATTAACCACACAGGTATTGGTAAGGATTCTGGACTTGATGGAGCCCTCTAAGTACCTCACCAGAACATTTACCTGTATCATCCTCTGCGTGCCATCAACGTTGACAGACAATAAGGGTGAAGCCAGGTTCCACGCGCCGGTCACATTTAGTTTCGACTCATCAACTTCCACCTGTTGTGACACCAAATAAGACTGTTACCATGAAGAAAGACAGAAAACTGATCTCAAGTTCACTGCTGCATACAAAGCAGCAGCCATTTTAAACAGATGGCTCCCCAAACAACCTGTCATGTTTACTGCTCTCACCATGAAAGACAGGGTCCAATGAGAGTCTTCTCAGCCATCTCTGGGGAGAGGTGAGGACCTGGGCACAGCTGCCTCTGGGTACTGAGGTTTCAAGTGATTTCCAGTAAGTAACAAGCAGCCTTCTAAGTCTAACCCTATCCGGCGTGCTACATTTACTGCAATTAGACGAGTAATGCATATAAATGCCAGTGACATTTTGCGACCCACACAACAGGGCTTGCACATAATATCCTCTCCAAGGACCGACAAAGAACTTTTTCTGTGTTAATTTTAATGAAGGACTATGCATTGTTATCTTAATTAAACAGAAGCTTTAATTAGGCAAAAGTTTTTGGCGTTGAATATCAAAAGTCTATTTGAACTTTGCAAACTTCTGTCCTATTTCTGTCCATCATAAATGATTTCATCCAGTCGTCATTCAAAAAGTTACCTCCAAAAGCCCATTATCTTTTAAAACAGATATTCTTAATAGAAAAATTTTATTATTCAAATAAATAAAAGTAATTGAAAGAAAAAAACCCTCAAAGCTAACTTAAAAGTACCATTCCTTACTTCTTCCTTTTCATTCACTCATTTGCTAACTCTTCAGTGTGAGAAGTAAGCGAAAATAACACTACTTTAAGTCTACAGTAAACAACCTAACAAAGAGAGATTTAAGTTTGCTGAAGTTTCAAAATAAACCTGTGGCACAGCCAAGATACATGATCCCTAACAATTCTTTCACTATCAATTCTCTTAAAAGATACTCACTCACTATAATCAAAGGCACACAGACTTAACACTGTTTAGAAGAATACGTGTGTACCTATATATTTAGATGTATATGTTTGAATAGGTATTTATGTATATATATTTCCGCAAAGATATGTTATTGGCTATGGACTGAAGTATCAGTAGGACATGTATCACACACTGGCTTGCGTTTCTGGGTTTAGTGGCCTCTCTGTACCCACAGTACAATCCAGCTACATGGAAGAAAAAACAATGGCTTTGGAATCACACTGACTTGGGTCTCACTTGACACTGCTGCTCTATCAAGTGCAAGCTGTTTACTAAGTTGGAGTATTTAACCTCTCTGAGCTTCAGTTCCCAAACCATAACACAGTAAAAATAGCTATCTGAGAGGGGGGTGCTCTAAAGATTAAATAAGTTAACATATGAAAGTCTCTACCAATATGCCTGTCATGGTAGGTCCTAAATATTTTCTCTCTTCCCCTGTCTCTAGTAATTTTACTGTCTTACCTTTAAACTAGTTTTAAAAATAAGGCCAGATAACCATACTATCTCATAGATTACTTACTACTAAAATACTACATGATAAAGGTCTGAGAAGCAGAAAAGGCTATAGTTTTGATTAA
This sequence comes from Delphinapterus leucas, assembly GCF_059928025.1. NCBI lineage: Eukaryota > Metazoa > Chordata > Mammalia > Artiodactyla > Monodontidae > Delphinapterus > Delphinapterus leucas. The sequence goes on from NC_143146.1 coordinate 10,810,350, forward strand.
AACAGCACTGATACATTTTAAATGATCCTATTTAGCCCTTGCCCCCCAAATTAAGTATCTCCTTATGCAATGAAAGATTTCCAAAAGAAGCTCTTAGCAGGTAGAGTTTTACAAATATTAAATGCTAAAAAGATCTTCTAAAACTGAAATATTGCTTTAAAATGTTTCTAAATTTAAAAGTTTAAAAAAGCTCGATAATCAATTATAAAAGTTTTATTTGTTAAAAAAAAGTTAGAGGTTGTAAAGAAAGGTTTTGAATGATAATCATTTAAAATTTGTTATCTGATATTAATTTCCAATCAACAGGGCTGACAATGAAACCGTAATTGCTATCTTTGGGGCACATGAAGGGGAACTGAGGAAAGAATCTAATCTACTCAAATCATGTTAGAGGAAGAGCCAAGTTGTTACACCCTGAAATAAACCATTTTTATGAATGTCAAAACAAACTGTGATATATCCATATGGTGGAATATTATTTGGCAATTTGAAAAGGATGAAATACTAGCGCATGCTACAACACAGATGAACCTTGAAAACATGGTAACTGCAAGAAGACAGTCACAGAGGACCACAAATTATATAGTTCCACTTATAGGAAATCCAGAATAGAAAAATCTGGAAGAGACAGGAAGCAAACTAGCAGCTGTGTTAAGCAGGAGTCGGGAGGGGAATGGACTGGGGCGGGGAGGTTGAGGGGTGATGGCTATGGGTAATAGGCTTTCTTGTTGGACATGATGAAACTGTTCTAAAATTGACTGTGGTGATGGTGGCACAACTCTGTGAATATACTACACTCTACTGAATTATACTCAAACAGGTAAATTACACGGTATGTGAATTATATCTCAATAAAGCTGTTAAAAAATAAGTAACAAATGAAAACATGGAGGGTGGACTTTATTTTTTCAAAAACCAGAAGCATTACTTTATGAGAAATTAGAGAAGACCTAAAAAACGGAGACATAGGGCTTCCCTGGTGGCACAGTGGTTGAGAGTCCGCGTGCCGCTGCAGGGGACACAGGTTCATGCCCCGGTCCGGAAAGATCCCACATGCTGCAGAGCGGCTGGGCCCGTGAGCCATGGCCACAGAGCCTGCGCATCCGGAGCCTGTGCGCCGCAACAGGAGAGAGGCCACAACAGTGAGAGACCCGCGTACCGCACAAAAAAAAAAAAAAAAAAAAAAAAAGAGACATATATCATGTTCATGAATTAGAAGAGTTTTAGTGCTATTAAGATATAATTTCTCTCCCGAATTGATCCATATATTCAATGTAATTCCAATCGAAATCACAGTAGGCTTTTTTTTTGCGTAGAATTGATAAGCTGATTCTAAAATATATACAGAAAAGCAAAGGATATAGGATAGTGAAGACAATTTTGAAAAATAAGCAAATGTGGAGAACTCATGCCACTTGATTTTAAGACTTCCCATAAAGCCACAGTAATCAAGACACTGGTGTAAGAACAGACATATTGATTAATAGAACAAAATTGAGAGTTCAGAGACCCACATATAAATGCCGAGTTGACTTTCAAAAAAGGTGCCAAGATATTAAATAAAGTATAGTTTATCAACAACAATTGAACATTCATATTTAAAAAAATAAACCCTGGTCCTTACCCCATACCATTAAAAAGACAAATCAATTCAAAACAATTAAAACTAAATGCAGGCCTTCCCTGGTGGCGCAGTGGTTGAGAGTCCGCCTGCCGATGCAGGGGACACGGGTTCATGCCCCGGTCCGGGAGGATCCCCACATGCCGCGGAGCGGCTAGGCCCGCAACAGGAGAGGCCACAACAGTGAGAGGCCCGCGTACCGCAAAAAAAAAAAAACTAACTAAATGCAAAGCCTAAAACTATAAAACTTTTGGAAAACATGAGAGAAAATCTTTATGACTTAGGGCCAGGCAAAGATTTCTTAGGATACAAAAAATGCAAATCTTATGAGAAAAAACAGATGAATTTAACTTCATCAAAATTTAAAACTTCTGTTTGAAAGACACTTTTAAGAAAAGGAAAGTCAAGCCACAGGTTGTGAAAAAATATATGCAAAATAATGGACTTGTACCCAAAATATATAAAGAACTTATAACGCAAAAACAAAACGAACTCATTTTCTTTTTAATGGACGAAAGATTTGAACAGACACTGCATCAAAGGAGACAGATGACAAGCACACGAAAAGATGCTCAAAATAATGAAATGGTCATTAAGGAAAGGCAAATTAAAGTTATAATGAAACAGTGTTCCACATCCACTAGAGTGGCTAAAATTAAACAGAGTGATAATACTAGGAGCTGGTAAACAGTGGAGCAACTGAAACTTTCATAGATTGCTGGCAGGAATGCAAAATAGTAGACCCACTTTAGAAAACCCCAGAGAATTGAAAGGCCATGTACACACAAAGACCTATACATGAAAGCTCTGAGAAGCTTGCTTATGATAGCAGAATATATATAGCAGAATGTTTACATCAGCCTCAAACTGGAAAAACCCCAAAAGTCCAAATGAACTGAATAATGGATAAACAAATACGGTATATCCACACAATGATCTAACTAGCAATAAGCATTTCAAAAACATTATGCTAAGTGAAAGAAGGCTGAAACAAAAGAATACACACTGTGTGATCCCATGTATTTGACATTATATGGCAGAAGTCAGACCAGCGGTTGGTAGGAGGCAAGGGTAGGAGGGTGGCTGACTAGGAAGGGGCCTGAGGGAAATTTTGGGGGTGATGGAAATGTCCTAAGTCTTGATATTGGTGCTGATTACACAACTATATATTTTGTCAAAACTCAACCAAACCACACAATTAAAAAGAGTAAATTTTATACAGATTGTACCTCAATAAATCTGACTCTTAAAAAATGAAAACATAAGGAAAAAACATACCTCTTCAAAAACTGAAAACAATATTTTTGAACTACCTTTGATTTATCTTCCCTTCCTGATAAATCAATTTCTCTCCCTTTATCCTCTGCTACTGGATGAGTGGATGTGAATGTTACCTTGGCAAGAAGGACAGAACGCAAGTTCCTTCCAGACAGAAACATGAAAATTAAATTATATGAAGGAAAGACAGAAGGTGGAGAGATCACAGTAGCCCCATTTCCTCTCTTTCATGGATCCTTAGGAACAGGTATGGGGTGGCAGTAGAGAGAGATGGTATTCTGACTGGTATCAAGTACCCTAAAAATATCTGGGCTAGAGGTCTACTTCTGGAACATAGCGGGAATAACAATATAGCACTGATGGAGAAACAGGCTGGAAAGATGATCCCAGTACATCATAGTAGTAGGAATCTAAAAGTTTCTACCTGTCCTACTGAGATGACTAGAGAGAGTCTGGGTCAGGATAAAGACCACATAGAACTGGGGACTCCATGACTGAAGGCAAATAGTAACCAGGACCACGGGTAGCAGAAGCCTCTTTTTTTTTAACATCTTTATTGGAGTATAATTGCTTTACAATGGTGTGTTAGTTTCTGCTTTACAACAAAATGAATCAGTTATATATATACATATGCTCCCATATCTCTTCCCTCTTGTGTCTCCCTCCCTCCCACCCTCGCTATCCCACTCCTCCAGGCGGTCACAAAGCAACGAGCTGATCTCCCTGTGCTATGCAGCTGCTTCCCACTAGCTAGCTACCTTGTTTGGTAGTGTATATATGTCCATGCCTCTCTCTCGCTTTGTCACAGCTTACCCTTCCCCCTCCCCATATCCTCAAGTCCATTCTCTAGTAGGTCTGTGTCTTTATTCCTGTCTTACCCCTATGTTCTTCACGACATTTTTTTTTCTTAAATTCCATATATATGTGCTAGCATACGGTATCTGTCTCTCTCTTTCTGACTTACTTCACTCTGTATGACAGACTCTAGGTCTATCCACCTCATTACAAATAGCTCAATTTCGTTTCTTTTTAGAAGCCTCTTTGATGACAAACAGGATCAACAGTCACCGGTCCAGGTCCTTTTGCAGCAAAGCCTTGCAAGGACACTGTGGGTCTGAGTTCTCTGTCCCACCTCCATGGTTATGAGACCAATGTGACCGCATCCCCAGAGGCCCCTCTCACATTCACCCAGAATCCACACGTTAGTGGAAGGGGGAGGGAGAGGAAGAAACCTGAAGTACTATAGTACCTGAAAGAAACTAGTTAAACCAAAAGAGACCAAGATCCTGCTTATTAGCAAGTTTTTCTTCCCCCTCGCCCCCTACTAAAGATCATATGTGATAAAAAAAAAAAAAAAAACCTACATTTCCTTATACACCTGGTAAGTGATGAGTCTAAATTTGCAACTTCACTATATAACTGAAGGGATAAGCTCCAAATCCTAAGCTATGAAACATATCTGCAAATTTTAAATGAGGGAAGAGAACATGCTGAAAGCCATCACATGCCTTGTCAGGCCTCAAGCAATAAACAGATTTCTAAACAACAAAAACAAACAACAAAACAAAACTCCCATAGTTCTGAACAGTAGATGCAATGATTGTACTGATGCTATCATTAGATGAGTGGAAGCTAGATGTAAGTATAAACCGTAGGAGAGGTAGGGAATGTCTCTTTAAACCACAGTTTAATACCATAAAAAGATGGAGGCAGACCACTGAAGAATTCTTGTTACTATGCCATACATATTGTTTACACCTAACTCTTCAGCCAAGGGGACTGAAGCAGCAGATGCAGAGTGTAAGTGGCATTTCACTATTACGACACTGAGAACCTGACATAAAGAACCACCCTATCTTTTCAATGCCAAAACTAATGAGAAATGAAATCTAGGGCAAAGGAAATAACAGATATGGTGAGAGGGTATTAGGGTAACAAGCCTGACAAGGAAAAGCTGTAGGCTGCCCATGCTTATAACCAACCACTTACCTTACTGCAACATAAATAATAATCAGAAAACAATCAATACTGAATCTTTGCATACAATTCTCAAAAAAAAATTTGTAAAAAGAAAAAGGTAAATAAAGAGCATGTAACACAAGAACTCCTCAAAGAAACACAGGAAGAGTTCAGATAAATAATTCTCCAAAGTCTCAAAGACAACCATAGGAAACGTGACCCTTCTTTAAAAAAAAAATGAGCTCAAAGAAAAACAACAAAGGTTCAAAGAAGAGATTGAACAACAACAGAAGGAAATGAAAATCAAGCTGGCAGAACTCAGAAAAAAATGAAGAGAAAAATAACATTATAGAGATAAAAGCCACATTAAGAAGCACTAAAAATAGAATAAGTGTGACTAAAAAGAAAGAAAAGGACATACAGAAATCATATAAAACAAAGTGGAAAAGACCAACAATATAAAAACAATTTATAGAGAAGACAATAGATATGGAGGAGGGAGAAATGGGATCCAAAGTACCTACAAATTCTCCTTCGAAAATGCTGTAAAGAAAGAACAGGGAATTTCCTAGCAGTTCAGAGGTTAGGACTCAGCGCTTTCACTGCTGAGGGCCTGGGTTCAATCCCTGGTTGGGAGAACTAAGATCCCACAAGCTGCGTGGCACGGCCCAAAAAAAAAGGAAAGAAAGAAAGAAGAGTAAATGTAGATTCATTTAGGGTAAAGCTCTGCAAAATAAATAAAACCTTGAATTTGCAGATCAATGATGATTATGGAACATTAAGAATAAAGAAAGAATTATGTGGCTATTTAGGCAAAAATAAGAAATCATGCACAAGCAAGGAAAAAAACTCAGGTCAGCCTAACTTCTCAAGAGCAACACTGATACAGAAGACCACAGAGCAATGTGGTATAAGTATGAAAAAAAGAAAATGTTGCCCCCCAACATTCTCTTTTTATACCCAGCCAAGCTGTCCTTAAAGTGTATCATATAAACATAACCTGCAGCATATAAGAACCTAGTGCCCCTTCTTTAAAAATGAGGCATCTCTATACATACTGATATGAAACCATCTCCAAGAAAATACAGAATACTATATAAAATATGCTATCATTTATTAAGGAAAAACCCTTTAAGTGTGTGTTTTAAATGCACAGAATATCGCTGGACAAATGTATAAGAGGAGCAGAGTGGCTGAGGGACAGAGATGGAAGGGAAGCTTGCTTTTCACTGCAAACCCTCTCACACTTTTTGAATTTTATATATGTATAAAATTGTATATGTATTTTATAAAAACTTTTTAAGTGAGGAGAAGTGTAAGTGCCTAATTCCTCTTTCATTATAGCATACAATCAATACCTACTTTAGATCTTTCACTAACAGCACACAATAAATAGTAGCTGTTGTTTTAAAACTTCATTTGGGTTAACAGAGCAATATTCTTTTCAATTTCTCTGGTTGTAGATTTACTGATTTCATCTACAACACCCAAGCTGACAACACATTTCAGACAATCTCTCTTTCTCAACTCTCATTCTCATCTGAAAATGAGGGCGTTAAACCAGCAACGGTGAAGAACTCCTCTAGGTCTCAAATTCTACAGTTTGATGGTTGCAAAGCCCTTTTATTTAAGATATATTTAGAGAATTAATTTCTGATATGGCAAATTCTAATACAGGAAAGGGATTTTTGTTTTGCTCAAAGACCTCTGTTTGAGGTTGGAAGTTTTTAAGATTCTTCCTTTAATAGGCAATAAAAGTTAACAAATTAAGTAAAATTCAGTGTGGGGATAAGAGAAACCAAGAGTGAAGTGATGACAAATGACATAAAACTCTGGGGCTCAAATAAAACTTCACACCTTTCAAGGCAGACAATATTGTGGAACTGTTCTAGCACCATGAAAACACTATAATATTTTAAATTATTTTAAAACTCTGTATTTAAAAAACAATCCAAAGACTCAACATCTCTATTTAGAAACACTAACTCAAACATAAAGTTAGTCTTCAAACAGGCATAGGACTCAAGTGTACAACTTTACACTAATTATCATCTAATACTGACCCACACTCTTGGCAGATGACCTCCTCTTCTCTTTGCCAAAACTGAAGCCATGAGACATTGAGACATAAGTGCTCTTATTTTCATGCATCATCAACCATCTTCTTTCCTCTACTGACATTCACACACTGGCCGCTTCCCCTCCGTTTTCAAGCACACACAGGATTCCCATATTTTCAAAGCACGTGCACTTGGCCCGCTATGCCCTCCAACCACCAAACTATTTATTCTCCTCTTCTCTCTGACAGGTTCTAGAATAAGTTGCTCTGTACCTACTTTCTTACCACATACCTTTCCCCTTAACCTTCTACAATCTGGCTGCTAAAACTGTATTCTGAAAGATCACAAATCTTCTTCAGCAATTTTTATACTCTCTTCTTATCCTCATTACTCTTTACTTCTCAGCAGGAAGGAAGACCTCTCTAAGGAGGTGATCTTTAAGCTAAGATCTGAAGAGTGAGTGGGAGTTAATGTGGTAGTGGTAGGTGGGAATATCCAGAGAGAATATCATGTAGAAAAAAAATCCCTGAGGCAAGCAAGAGCTTAGCTTATTTGAAACCAGTGTGCAGAAGACAGGAAACCAAGGAGAACATGGCACCCAGAGAGAGGATGGAACAGTGGGAAACACTAAAGGATTCCAACTGGAGAGTGACATCATTAGCTTTGTATTTTTAAAAGATCGTTCTGGCTACAGCTTGGAGAATGCATTAGATGAAACAAAAATAAAAATTATGGGGACCAGGTCTAGACTACTGGTAGTGGAGAGAAGTAGGATATTCAGGAGTAATATAAACTGGGGGAGGAAACTGGGAACTGGGAACAGAGGTCAAGAAATGAAATAGTCACTGAGGAAAAGGGAGAAGAGTGACCTTTTGGAAAAACAGCAAAACTGCCACACAGGGTTCAAAGTGCAGCTGCAGTGAGACACTGTGGCCAGGTAATGGTATGGACCATCCTCCAGCAATAATCAGGTACCTTGTTTGAGATGGGCATAAAGAAAGCAAGAGGTTGAGTTCATTTGAGTTTGGTATTGATGGAAGAATGAAGGGGTTGAAGAAGTTAAGGGTATTTGTTAAGTGAATGACTACAATTATAGGCCAGGGAATCCAAGCTGGATAAATGATAGAAAAATGGGAGTGGATTCATGAATGGAGGGAAAACATAAGGACTAACGGTTGTGTTGAGGCAGAGAGACAGACCATGAACTGGTTGCTAGTCTTCAGTTGCAGGGGGAGGGATGCAGGGGAGGGAACGTGAAGGTTGACAAGAGGAAGGGGAGGGAACAGTTATCTAGAGTGACACCAGGAGAAAAACATTCCCAACTCCCATCTCTGAGGTGCATGCAGTATGAGAGCAAATCTCCCCCCAGGTTTCTTTCTGTTAAGGCAAGTTAAGAGGCAGAACATTCAGAGAAAAGGCTGAGAATCCAGGGGACATGGCTGATGACAAAGCAAGAGATACAGAAGGCACAGTGGAAAAAGGTTGAGAGCAAGTAGAGAGATTATGCCGAAGAGCATAGGAAATAGGTTTAGGAGTAACAGCTGACTCAAAAGGCTTTCAAACTGCCCAGGTTCTCTGCATCTGCACCACTACCGCCTTATCCAAACCTGCCACCCATCTCGCACCTGGGCTACTGAGAAAGACACATCTTCCCACATATATTCTTCCGTATCTACAACTGGTTCCCCTAACCATAAGCAGAATAATCATAAAACTAATCATTTACAACATCAGAGATAAAGGGGAAATAAAGACAATGTGAGAACATCCAAATGGAGGTCCTGCCAGCTTTCAAAAAGTGTAAACTCTAAAAAGACATGTACTACTGTAATCTTTAGTATAAGGACACCACATTTCACACCATTCTGTAATCATTTCAAGATTAAATTCTATTTAAAATATTGACATTATAAATTTGAATTAATCAGAGCAAGGCTGTGGTGGGTGGAATTCATGAAATTCATCTCAACATGCTCTATTTTCTGATAACTTTCCCCTGGCTTAATCGAAGAGATCAGTGTAGATAAAAATTATTCATAATAAGAATATTTATGATGTTTGAAACAACTGTTCAAAAACACTATTTCCTTCCTATTTCAAGAAAGCATTTTCTCATATTTAACAATCTACCTGTAACTTTGTATTCCATTAAAAGCATTTAACTGCATTTGTGGTACAAACAATGTTGATGTGGAATATTTTCCATGAGTTGTTTGGAACATTCAATTTTCCTACCTACGTAATCATAAGGGAAAAAGAAAGTACACACCCTAAATTAATCTGACATTTGAGAGAGATTACTTACATCCTTTACCACTAAAAAACAAAAAAGGCACTTCCTCAGAGATACCTCATGACACAGTTATAGCTTCTATTGGAGCAGGCACCTGCTAAACAATTTTTTTCAACATTAGGAATGTAAAACTTACAAAACAAAATATTTGCCAAAAAGTATTTCCAAAAATAATAAAAATTGGGGACAATGCAGGCTGTAAGAAGTGTTTTTGATTCACCATACGAGTCTTCTTTTTTGTTATACACAAATTTGAAATTCTTTTTTTTATCATCAAATGTTAAGATTAGCATTGCGTAGAATTAAATCTAAGATAAAAATCAAGGTATTCCACTAGTTTAAAGACTCTGATCGAATATCTTGCTTCTATTTCTGAAAACAATACCAAGGATGAAAAAGAGTTGCTTGTTAATCAAGCCATAACTAATTTTCAGAAAGGAATAATTAGTTCCTGCACCTTTAACAGGCTTTCAGAGATTACCTTAAAAATAATTAATCTGCATAAAAAATGGAAAAAGATCTGCAACTTTCTGATTTGACTATAAAGCTGGTAAGGATCCTGGAAATAATATACTCCAGCCCAACCCTCTCTTCCTTCTATTTCATATATAAGGGAATTATAGAGCCATATAAATTATGTAAGTTATAGAAGCAATTATCTTGCAATTCTCCTCAGAGTATATCACTTAAATCCACACGTCAAAAGCAAAAGTAACAAACGTAAATCTAAATACTAAGATACAGTGCTTGTACATAGTAGTCAGTCAGTGCATATTTTACCTTGAAAGAAAAGAAGACTGTTTTAGAGATAAAGATATTTACTGGTTCTTTTGGTTCTTATCTCTTTAACTATTGCTAACAAAAATGAGATTATTAGATGTATATCAAACAGATGAGGTATATTCACGCTCCCCAATAACAAAGGAATCTGTATGTCATGCAGTTAATTAAAGTGGGATATTACCACCACCCAACATTACCATAGTTCACTGACTTCTACATAAACTGCTGTTGGATATGTAGAATACAAATATACTTTTTTTAAAAAATTCTAAAAGTTAAGATATTGACGATAAGAAGCACATAATTTTCCTATTATTTATATCTAATAACTTTGCTAAGTTATGTGCCTCAACATTTACTTCTCAGGTAAACTATAAGAAAAATAACTCAAATATTTTATTCTAATGATGAATAATTCTTAATATTTTAATATGAACTATAACACAGTCTTATATCTTAATATAACACAAAGAGAGTAGGTTTTCTTTATCCTGTTCTTCTATTTACTAAAATACTTTATTATTCCAGAATATACTTAGGATACCTCTTGTGCCCTTCTAGAGAGAAATGAGAAAACTTGTTTTCTGAAAACAAAAGGAGACAACCATTTTTCATAAGTTTCTTCTTTATCACTATCACCTTGGAAACAGTCTTTTATTTCTCTCTCAAATATATACGTAATAATGATAAAAACATCAAGAGGAATTAGACATAAGGATGGTGAAGGTCTGTTAATCTGTCACAAAAGATTATATTAAGTATGCATGTGTTATAAATGTAATTAAATATATCTCAAAGGATGTGAAATGCAAAGACAAATTTTAGGTACTGATCTACAATCAACCATGTTGACTAGTTTCTGTTTAATTATCGCCTCATTAATTGATCAGTAACAACTTGGATTTCAGTTGGATGGTTTTTTTAAAATTCTACATTATTTTGCCCACAGTTTAATTATAGTAGTACTTTCTTTTGGATTGGTGTGAAAAGGTCATTCTCTGCAGATAATACTGTAAATTATATCAGCTGAATGAGTAACTCTAGGTGGATGAGCTTAACATAAGGAGCAACTGAAGCTGCCTTTACTTCACCTACCAAATCTACCAAATCATGGTGGAATCCTGTGTTTTCTACGTAGTATTGTCGATAGAATGCTTGCATCTGAACCTCAGCTCCACACAAGTTACCCAATTATTCATGTCTGTTTCTTCATATGTAAAATCTATTCTCACAGAGTGGTTGAGGAAAGAAGTCAAGCACTTAGAACAGTATCTGGCACACAATAAGTCCTAAATAAATTCTATTTGTTGTTAGTAGTTCAATTTACTGGTACCATGTGCTCTTCCCACAATAATGATTATTCTCAATCTGTTTTTCTCCTTTTCCAAGCATACCTGCTTTTGCTTGTTCTTCCATTAATACCTCCTCCATTATTTAGCCTTTTAATTTCATCTGATTTCTATCAGCATTTATTTTGCATTTCATATGTATTTTGCTACCACAGACGTCCCCCGATAAAATCCCATTATCTAAGCTGGTGGTTCACCACCACAGAACCCGCGCATGAACTAAGCAGGCTATGGGACTTTATGACAATGTCTAAGTCTTCCCACTCCTAAATTCCTAACACTGCAATTGTGATGTGCTATTTCTTAATCTTACCTACATTATATAATATCTGTGTCTGTTTAACATTTTAGTACTATCCTTAGACACACAGTTTGTCCTAATATACTATTTCTCCTGGCCCAAAACAAATATATTTGATATTCTGTTTTCCATGTTCCTATCTACCAAAGATTATTCAGCAGTTCTGTCCTCTCTTCTCAGCCTCTGCGGCCTTCAGTGACATTATTCCTAATAGATATACTAAGGTATTTTTTTATCTCTTTATTTACAGTGTAATACCAGTAACATATATTTGACAGTTTTATGTTTGTATCTTAAAATTATAGTAGCAAATTTACTCCCCCAAAATTAGTATACATTTTATGTCCTTAAAACTTTTCATGAGGTACAAATCTAATAACAGAATGTTTTATAAGGATGAACAATAAAATAACTTCTCTCCTTTTTTTTCCTATCATGGTTTATACCAGTTTCTTTGATAGGTAAAGGTCAGATTCATGAACTGACACCCAAGACCTACACATCAAACCCATTCAGTGAATAATCTAACAATCAGCCTTTTACTCTGCAAGTATCCGTTATATCTCAAGGAAGACCCTGGTAAAAATCTGTCTATTAAATTGACTGTAATAAACAATGCACTTGCAAAGAGTCAATAAGGCAGCTTATCAGCTCTATAAACCACTGGCATAACCCTACTGGTAAGTAAGGTTAACAGAGTTACCAATATTCCTTCATTGGTCCTAACAGGAAATAGGAAAAAGGTGCAATCAAGTTCTACCATTCTAATGAATGGCCTGGGAAAGTATTTTTTATGTTGTTCCTTTTCTGTGAAGTAAGTTCAAATATACATAATAATTATAGCAATAGTATATCAAGCTTAGATTTCCCAATTGTTAATTTTTTTGTCAGTAAAGAATAAGTGTTATGATGTTTCATTGCCCTTTAATACTCCTAAGTAGGAGGATGCTCTCTGTACACAAGCACAGTACAACCAGCAAAATCAGGAAGTTAATATGGATCCAATATTACTACTGAATCCACAAACCCTATTCAAATATTGCTAATTGCCCCAATAATGACCTTTATGGTATGTCCAGTTTCTAATTTAGGTTCCTGCATTTAGTTGTCAAGCCTCTCTCTCTCTCTCCCCACCGCTCCCCACCAGCCTTTTTTTGGGCAGGTTTTTAAAATAACATTCATTTTTGTCAAGTCTCTTTGGTCTCTGTTCATCTGGACCATTTCCTTGAATTTGTTTTGTCTTTTGTGAGCTTGAACTTTTTGAAGAATAGGGACCAGTTACTTTGCAGAGCATCTCTCAATTTGGGAGAATGCTTCCTCATGTTAATTAATTTTTACCAGGACCACTACAGAAGTAGATGTTGTATTTTATTTAGCATCATACCAGGAGACACATGATGTCAACCTGTCCCATTACCAATGAGGTGACTTTGTCATTGATTGAGAAGGTTCCTGCCAAGTTTGCCCACTGTAACATTAAGCACTTAGTAAATGCATCTAGGTCTGCTTCTATATCTACCTATAAAAAAATCCTGAGTTCACACTGATCTCTCTGATCCAATCCTAGTCTCCCCAGTTCTACATTTGTATCTCTCTTCTCTGACAGTGAAAAACAGCTTTCTATTATCCACCTAACAGTAAGTTTGCTACTTTTGTCTTTCTCAGTTTGTCCAACATACACATGTATCTTCTTCCCTAAATATATTTCAGGTGCTTCAACTTTTAAAAGGTCAACTGATTTGATACTGATGTGAAATTTAAAAAGAAATAGGTTTCTTTGGATAAAAAAGGAACAGTGTACTAGATGCCCGATACAGGTTTGCAAATTTAGGACACTGGAAGATCTTCTGCAACACAACAACCGGCCCCCCCCACCCCCCGCACCAAAAAAAAAAAAAAAAAAAAAAAAAAGCATCGATTTGTAGAATATGCGGTATCTGCCTTGAAATACTCCAGGTAAATTTTTAAAAGGTGAGCAAGGCTAGGTAGAACAAAACTGGTGCATGGTACTCACTGTACTATTCTCTCAATTTTGTGTATACTTTTAATTTTCCATAAAAAGTTAAAGAAAATAGATCTTCGGGTCAGGCCAACTATTTGGACAGTCCTGCTTGGTACCAAAGAATTCCAGTCCACACTGTCAATTAATCAAGCCAACGTGGCCATAGGGAGAGACGGTCTACAGACTGAGTCATGTCACAAGTGGGGCTGACAAAAGCTGACTCATCCTGAAAAATACTCCATCCACTAAATTTGACTTGCTTGGCCCTTTCTCCTCCCACTATTGCTGACATCTCACTAGTCTACCCCTCCCCAAATTCTGTTATCAACTACTAGGCGAAATACAAACTCTCTTTCTTTCTTTTCCTGCTCTCAACCCATCCAAACAGAAAACCTTCCCAAAGCCCTATCACCCGTCTTCTACAATTCTATTTATTTCCACTAACCAGTCAATAATGTGGCTTTATTGTGTCTTATGAGTTTTCTCAGCTCAAAATCTTTCTTGGCTTCTGGTTGCTTAATAAATACAATTTTAACTTCTCAATGTGGCCCTCAAGGTCTTGTAGTACTAATGGTCTCCATCTAGCAAGCTATCGTTCCAATTTTTCTCCCCTCTTTCTCTTACATTCAACAAACGTGCACAGAACCTATTCCCTGATCTTAATTCTCACTACTCCCTAAACTTGGAACAGTCAGCTCAGCCTAACAGATGTCTACCGTCCGTTCATTACCCATGATATTAAGTTCTTTATTGTGTCCGTTTGCTCTTGACTTTCTGCTCCATCCCCCCTGAAGACAGTTACATCATCTGTAGTCCTCCGCTAGACTGGACAGTATCTTCCCTTTTTTTTTTTTGAATTTCTATAACATTTTGTATCTCTATGCACTTATCAAATTATGCCTTATGTCACAATCATTAGTGCACTGATCCCAACACCTCCCAACCAACCTCATGAAGGCTGGCTGATGTCTTGTTCCTTCATGTCCCTCATGAAGAGCCTAGCACAGTGCTTTGATGGTGAAGATCGGTGTGTCCTAGATGAGTACCTGTTGTATTAAAAATTATCTAATTTCGGGAGATAGAAAATCTTTTATTTTCATGATTACAGAATTACTGGAAAGCTCCCAAAGCTATGTTTTTAACTTAAATAGCACAACATAAAGCAGATAAAAGCATAATATCTTGCTTTCATACTCTTACTACATGTCATACAGATAAGTGGCTTTTATTTTAGACTGTTGACCACTGACAATATAGTTCTGATTCAAAACACCCAAGACAGCTTTTGGTAAGACCAATAAAGTAACTTCTAAGTAAAAATATGTTTAGTCACAATGTCCTATAAAGTGTTGATAATACCTGTATTTAAAAAATCCATATGTGCTTATAATAGCAGATTACAGATATCCAACAACATAAAGGACTCCATCCACCCTCTGATGAAACAAAATCTACAAAGGATGTAGTATTTCAGAGGTGAACACCCCAAACCTTACTCGCAGGTACGCATCCAAGCACATTTAACAGAGGTCATTTAGAGGCAGACAGAGTTTCAAAACAAATTTTAAATGCTATTTAAAATTCTATCCCATTCACTTTCATGTCCACACAAATAAAATCATCCATTCAAATTGTTAGATAAATCCTTTTAATTCTGATGATTACAAAGTAAGACCATTTTATTATTTGTAAAACTATGCTCCCAAACAGAAAGGAGAATAAGCCTTGCACTTCTCCAGGAGCCTTGAAAAAAGGCCAGGGCCAATATAATACATCAGTTCTGATAGCAGTTACTAGACATAATACACCTATCATGGCCATACTAAAAGCTAACAAGAAAAGGGATGAATGGAGAACAATCAAGAATAGTACAGGAGATTAATGAGCAAACAACATTCATTCCTCCAGAGCCACAAACTAAGAAAGAAACACTGAAATTGTTTTTACATTTCAGTTCCTTAGAAAGCTATTAAAAATCTAAAATATTTCAAGCAATGCTACTTTGAAATAAGGATCAACCCAAATCAATCCTCTGTACAGCCCAAAAGCATGGAAAAAGAAGCAATAGCCTAAAAATTTATCTTGGCTTCTCCACTTCTTACCAGTCGAGAATTAACATCTTAAACACCTTCTAAAAAGTTTATGTTTACTTGATTGTAATAAATCTCAAGGGAACTTTGATTAAAAGCAGAGTACAAAATTTATATAAACTACTCATCTATGTAATAACCAGTAGACAGAAGGAAGGGTGACAGTGACTGTTTTCAGCCCTTAACTTTCAAGCTGAAGCCTCTAGCAAGCTTCTCTCCCTAGATACTTCTTTGCAAAAGGGACCTCTGAGTGAATGAAACAAGACTCAACTCTACTTTTTAACACAGGTAATTCTAAATCATTTGGAGGTGGAGAGGGGACAAAAAACACATAGAAATACCTACAGGAACAAACATAAGGCAAACAAGAGTCACACCATCTCCTAACTCACATAAAGAAAAACACTTTCTTTATGGAAAGTATTTCTACTGAAGGAAAATGCATCATTATCTCTAGGACAAAAATGCTAAGATCAAGCATTACACAACCCTACAATTGTTAATACTCTGTGAGGGGTGGTCCTCATACAGACAGAACAGGCACAAAGACCCACCCCAGTGATTAAAAATTCCATCTGGGAGTCATTCCTTTCCATTAAGGAAGTGTCTTTAGAAAGCTCCTGTTATAATCACACTACCTAGAAATTAACTCATTTGTGCATGAGCACACAGATTAGTTTATTAGGTTATACAGCTCTCTCTTTAAATGAGTCACTTTTGATAAAAGGAATCAGGAAAAAATTTTAAAACAGGTACCGGGATGGAACTGGCCAAATACGGAAGACCTTATAATAGTAGGGGGTAAGGTCAGTGAGCATATGAAATCAACCAACAAACAAGCACCCTTCTGTAGCGGAAAATTTCAAA
Source organism: Delphinapterus leucas (assembly GCF_059928025.1). NCBI lineage: Eukaryota > Metazoa > Chordata > Mammalia > Artiodactyla > Monodontidae > Delphinapterus > Delphinapterus leucas. The sequence continues at coordinate 10,826,953 of NC_143146.1, forward strand.
CATATGCAGAAACAGCTAGAATAACTTAATAAACCTCTATGGTTCCATCACCCAAGTTCAAAACTTACCCACTTAAAGCCAATCTTGTTTCATCGATAGCCCCATTGATTTGCCCACCTGCTCCAAGACCATTTAGAAGCAAATCCCAGACTTCTTGTTTCATCCATAAACTCGACGAATACGTTTTATTAAGTTTAGCCTAAAGTACTGACACTCGTCAAGCTTTTGGCAAAAAAAAAAAAATCAATCAAAAAATTGCTTTAATATTCAGTCATAATGGTTATCTCCTTTTTATTCCACACATATACTTTGGTTTCTTTGAGCCCTGGAAGGCGGGTGGGGAGAGGTGGGAAGTGGGTAATGCAGCAGAGAGCTGTAAAAGGTTACCTGAAAAACAATCAGTAATCACACACACACACTGCATATTATGCTTTCTATAATTTCTGTTCACTGAAGGATGAGGTCAGAATGAAGTGTTCCTGTTAGTCTGGGTCACAAAAGTAATTCAAGATGCATATAAAAATGCTTATTATCATTCAAGTTCTCTAAATCCATTCAACCATTCAGCCCTTTGCTTTCTGATAAGACTGCCAACAACTATGCCAATTAGTGTCAATTGCGATGTTAGATTTTGTAATATTTGCACCTGCCTACCACTTGGTTTAGTGGGCAGAAAGGACTGATGGTTACAAGTTTCAGCAACACCAAACCCTAACTGTTTTTGTGTTAACATTTGCAAGTCTACAAATTCACCAATCCACTTTTCAAAAAAAAAAAAAACATTTTGCATATTAGTTTCAATAGAGGATTTCTTCTTTTACAGGGAGAGGGCATGTTTAGCCACTACATTATGAACTATAACAGTAATAATAATTTTTAAAATCCTAAAGTTTTATAAGTAGGGACAATGTAATTTATAAGAAACTTAGTGAATTATACATTTACTTCAAAGTTTCACTAATGCTAAATTCACAGATTTCATTTGAACACATGATTAACTTTTTAAAAATCACCTATTCATATTTTGAATGAGATGTTTCTCATTTTAGAACAAGATTTTTGGTGAAAATTTCTCTTTTAGAATTTGTAAGTCAAAAATTAAAGCACATATAAAAGAGCAAAGTATATTTAACATGGAAGAAATCATGAACATCTGGAATTTGATTTTAATGTCTTTCTACTAATTAATGTGTATATTTCATCCTTACTTTTTAAATTTTAAATAATTGTCCCTAAAAACATGAAATACTTTTGAAATACCCGAAACAAAATACAGTCATTAATTTATCCTCAGATCAAAATGCTTCACTTTGGTTTATTATAATTAATAACAACACAGTATTTTTTTCAATTTCACAATTGAAGCAAATTGCATGTAGCTGATGAAAGCTACTGGAAGTAATATAGTGGTTAAAGGCAAAGTGCATTACTAAAGAGAAATAAAAATTGCATGTCAATATCTAAAAGTATGGGAGATGTATACAACGTACCACATTCTATCTAGTGTCATTACTTAAACTGCTGCTTTTCCTCAGCAATCTATTCTCCAGCTCCAGCAAGCAGGATAAACGGTCATTTACCTGCCAAATTTGGCACAAAAAAGGACAAGCAACTTCATTAACAGAACAATGCTTTCAATATGATGTTTTTCCTTTTCCCACCCAGTGCCAAGTAGTAGAACAATTCAAATCAAGAAATCTAAGCAAAATTACCTCCTCTTGTTGAAGTTTTACTGCTTGAATAAGCAAATGATACATACAGAGTGCTAGCAAGAATATCCTCCTGGTAAATTAGTATATTTCTTGTATTGCAGCTTAACTCCAAGCTGGTATGCTAAACTCAACAAAAAAGAACACCTCTCCACTGAGGTAAAGTTCTTAATGTATGGTGTGCCGTGGTGTGGATATGTAATTTAAAACCCAACGGAATAGATGAAACCTAAAAGACTTGATTTAGATCCCACTTTACGTTGCAACATCCATCAGTGTACCTAAAGCAGTATGTGGAATGAAACGAAACAGATCTTTCTTCAATCTTTGATAAGTTAAACTAATGGAAAACAACACCCACCACCAGCAACCTTGCCAGTCACCACTGCTCTCACACTTCACTGGTGTTTCTGGTAGCTGGCTATAAACAAAATCATAAATTCTTCTAAACTTGCTTTCAAATCTGATCATAAAAACAATAAGCAACAACAATTCCTCTATTAATCAAGCTGGACCTGTATGATTAAAGAGATATATTTAAGTTAGTTCTCAAGTAGCCATCATTAGATTTTAAAAGCTAAACATAAGTACTTTTTGTCTAATTGGGTGAATTTGCTAGCCACTCACAAGTTTGTCCATGGCTATTTACAACAGAGGATTGTGCTGTGTTTAATCTCCAGATGGTTTCCTTACTCTTGTTCCATACGAAACCATACATTGCACATCTAAACATACTCAGCATGTTTTATAAAAAGGCAAGTAACAAAATTAGGCAAGCACAATATAAACCCATCATCATGCTGGCATGGCAATAGGCTAAGAGCAAATCTATCCACACAAAATGTACCCAAAGTCATTTGCACTAAATCTTAAAATTTCAAGCAATATCTACCTTTGTGAGATTTAAACACTGAGTTAGAAACAAGAGGCATGATTTATTTTGTAATTCTACCTTAGAAATAAACTGCCTTTAAAAAATAAAACAATACATAGAAAATCCTAAAGATGCCACCAGAAAACTACCAGAACTAATCAATGAATTTGGTAAAGTTGCAGGATACAAAATATATGCAGAGAAATCTCTTGCATTCCTATACACTAACAATGAAAGATCAGAAAGAGAAATTAAGGAAATAATCCCATTCACCATTGCAACAAAAAGAATAAAATACATAGGAATAAACCTACCTAAGGAGGCATAAAGACCTGTACTCAGAAAACTATAAAACACTGATGAAAGAAATCAAAGATAACATAAACAGATGGAGAGATATACCATGCTCCCAGATTGGACAAATCAATATTGTAAAAATGACTATACTACCCAAAGCAATCTACAGGTTCAATGCAATCCCTATCAAATTACCAAAGGCATTTTTCACAGAACTAGAGCAAGAAATTTTACAATTTGTATGGAAACACAAAAGACTCTGAAGAGCCAAAGCAATCTTAAGAAAAACGGAGTTGGAGGAATCAGGCTCCCTGACTTCAGACTATACTACAGAGCTACAGTAATCAGAACAGTAAGGTACTGGCACAAAAACAGAAATATAGATCAATGAAAAAGGATAGAAAGCCCAGAGATAAACCCACGCACCTTATCTTTGACAAAGGAGGCAAGAATATACAATGGAGAAAAGACAGCCTCTTCAATGAGTGGTGCTGGGAAAAATGGATAGATACATGTAAAAGAATGAAATCAGAACACACCCTAACAGCATACACAAAAATACACTTCTAAGTAACATACACAATAATAAACTCCTTAAAGACCTAAATGTAAGGCCAGACACTATAAAACTCTTAGAGGAAAACGTAGGGAGAACACTCCATGACATAAATCACAGCAAGATCCTTTCTGACCCACCTCCTAGAGTAAGGGAAATAAAAACAAAAATAAACAAATGGGACCTAATGAAACTTAAAAGCTTTTGCACAGCAAAGGAAACCATAAACAAAATGAAAAGACAACCCTTAGAATGGGAGAAATTATTTGCAAACGAATATTCTGCAACTGACAAAGGATTAATCTCCCAAATAGACAAGCAGCTCGTGCAGCTCAATATCAAAAAAACCCAATTCAAAAATGGGCAGAAGACCTAAACAGCCATTTCTCCAAAGAAGACATACAGATGGCCAACAAATACATGAAAAGATGCTCAATATCACTAATCATTAGAGAAATGCAAATCAAAACCACAATGAGGTATCACCTCACACCATTCAGAATGGCCATTGTCAAAAAATCTAGAAACAACAAATGCTGGAGAGAGTGTGGAGAAAAGGGAAACCCTCCTGCACTGCTGGTGGGAATATAAATTGATAGAGCCACTACGGAGAACAGTATGGAGGTTCCTCAAAAAACTAAAAATAGAACTGCCATATGACCCAGCAATCCCACTACTGGGCATATACCCTGAGAAAGCCATAATTCAAACAGACGCATACCCCCCAGTATTCACTGCAGCGCTATTTACAATAGCCAGGACATGGAAGTAACCTAAATGTCCATCAACAGATGAATGGATACAGAAGATGTGGCACATATATACAATGGAATATTACTCAGCCATAAAAAGGAACGAAATTGAGTTATCTGTAGTGAGGTGGATGGACCTAGAGTCTGTCATACAGAGTGAAGTAAGTCAGAAAAGAGAAAAGCAAATACTGTACGCTAACACATATATATGGAATTTTAAAAAGCGGTACCGATGAACCTAGTGGCAGGGCAGGAATAAAGATGCAGACGTAGAGAACAGACTTGAGGGCACAGGCAGGGAGGGGAGGCTGGGATGAAGTGAGAGTAGCATTGACATTTATACGCTACCAAATGTAAAATGGATGGCTAGTGGGAAGCTGCTGCACAGCACAAAGAGATCAACTCGATGCTTTGTGACGACCTAGAGGGATGGGATAGGGAGGGTGGGAGGGAGGCTCAAGAGGGAGGGGATATGGGGATATAGGTATACATATAGCTGATTCACTTTGTTGTACAGCAGAAAGTAACACAACATTGTAAAGCATTTACACTCCAATAAAGATGTGAAAAAGAAAGGAGGGAGGGGAGGGGAGGGGAGGGGAGGGGAGGGGAGGGGAGAGGAGGGGAGAGGAGGGGAGAGGAGGGGAGAGGAGGGGAGAGGAGGGGAGAGGAGGGGAGAGGAGGGGAGAGGAGGGGAGAGGAGGGGAAGAGAAAGCAACACTGAAACAGACTAGAAACTCCTAATGGTAATATCCAGATTATGAATGCCCCTTGGTGTTCTTTGCAGCCAAGTTTTTGTCACTTGTTCAGAAAAATGAGTCAAAATCAAAGAAAGGGAACATGCACTGAGTGGCTAACATCTAGCAGATATTTTAATAAACATTAAACTCACTGAATACTCAGAGTAATCCTACAATGGGGATGTTATTAATCATATTTTATAGATGCCAAATCTGAGGTTCAGGGAAGTTAAAATAACTGCTCAAAGTTCCACGGTTAGCAAAGGAGCATATCCAACCCTAGGTCGATCTGATTACCTCAACTGAGCCAGTTTAGATATTTGTTGATAAATTCATTTGGAGGGAAAATACAATAACAAAGGTCAATATTTTATTGCAAAGCATGGTCACTGTAATAATTGGTGTGGTAATTCCATGATGTCTGGAGTTTTTAACAACGGGTAGAGTATCCTTGGATAAGAGAAAGGCTTTGAAAGAAGGGACAGATCCCCCATAGAGCCTGATCCCGCCAGCCCTGCATCTCTAACAGTGAAGATGTGCCTGATAGTGGGGGAAGGAGGAACTGCAGACCCCGTGGGATTGCAAACCACAGCCGGGTCCCAAGGGAAGCAAGAGGGAGGGGAAGGCAACCGCAGTGATTGGCTCATTGAAGAAAATTTCCCAAAGTGAAAGGCGAAAGGCGAAGATTACCCTGTAACTACTCTCCAGGTATTCTGCGGTGGCCTCAAAAGGGGCTTCATAAAATAAATGAAGAATATAATTCTAAGCAAAGAATATTAGAATCTTAGAATATTAATCGATACCCACAAGCCTCGCCAAAGTATGTGTGTACGTTTTTAGTCTTATTTTTTAAACTTTCCACAAATTTTTCACAGAATAGAAAGCACTGCTTGCAAAGTAAAAGCTACTTTAGATTCTTTTGAAAAGCAAAATGTCTATATTTTAAGGGGGAAGGGAGATGGTTTCTTGAGTACCTACTACATGCCAGCCACTGTACTAGAGACTTTACATACATTATCTTATTTGATTTTAACAAAACCCTGGAGACTATTATCCCTATGTTATAGATGAGGAAAATGAAGACTCAGAAAAGATAACTAACTGCTACTGCTTTGACAGTCAGCAGTCTCAGGGCTGGTATTTACACTCAAGTCCATTTGACTTAAGGCCTTTATGCTTTCCTCTGTACCAGCATTTATATAAAATACTATTGCTGCAGTGGCTCAGAGAGGTTAAGTAACTTTTCCAAAGGTTAAGGACTGTATGTCTTCAAAAACTGTTGTTTTAAATACAATGTTACATTATTGTTTCTCTACCACCCCCTTACCTAGCCCCAAACAAAATCCTGTTAGTAAATGCAGACAGTTAATTTTTACATCATTTTTAAAACCGAAGATAATGGAGGAAGAATATGATTGCCTATGTCCCTGTATCCAGTGTGATGGATGTTTCTTTTTTATAAGACAGCCCAGTCTGAAGAATAGAAAATGGTATAACTGTAACACGTTACTTATTATCTTCAAATACTAGAAGTAGGGTTCCCTAACAAATGGTCTTGCAAATTTATGTAAAAAATAATTCACAAATGTTCTGTCCTTTGTATTTGAGATCTTCTATTTCCACCAAGATGTGTAAGAAACAAAACACTGCGAAACCACATAACACTGTACTAAAGACGGAACTATTAAAAGAACTCCTGGGGTAAATCACATCCATAAAATTGTTTAAAATTATAATATTTACATAAATGTAACATGATATTCCTGAGCCACATTTCCATAATTCTCCCAACACGAGGATTTCCACAATACAGTCACAAGTCACAAAACATATATAATCAAGAACACAGATCAATTCCCAACGGTATGTTGGCCCGAATTTCAGCAAAATCTCTTTCTGACTTATTGTGAGCACGGATCAAAATATTTTTTTGAAGAACTGGTTTTAAGGCTTTGTCTATCTTTTTCACATATCTTCAATGGTGGAACATGCCTGACCTTTGAGTTTTAGAAACTGGCACAGTTATATAGAACTGAGTCTGGTGAATAAGATGGGAAAGATCACTTATGGCTTTCACAAGGCAGAAACATAAGCCTGAGACTCTACAGATTCTTGGATGGAATACTGAAACAAGACACCAAAAGAATTTGTGGGATATGTATTTTTCAGCGTGATGTATGGCTCTGGGACAATTTTAAGCTTCAACAGTCTAATTTAACTTGGTCTTTCCATTAAAGGGAAAGAGGAATAAGAAGTTAAAGAGTATCTTTTAGGATTTTTATACAAATCAGGATGTTGGAGCAAGAGAAGCTTTTAGAGATGCAAAACCTGTGCCCATGAGCGAATAGCCCCCAAACCCCCTGAAGCACTTCATCCTAAATACAATGAATGACCAGGATTCTGGGAGAGATTACAACCCCCTGAAATGTAGTTAGAATTGTGGGCATGGGCGATAAAAGCTGCCTTGATGATGAAGCATGCCAGACCCTCAGAGGACACACTAACTGGAAAACAGAAGAAAGTGCATTATTTTCAGGGTAAATTCAAGTAGCTCTTCAAAATAAAATGTGAAGGTTTATGGATAATTTTTTAGAAAATAGTAGTAGTAGGATACATTTTTTTAAATATATAATTTTACTGTAGAGAATATGTTTTCATTCTTTCAACATATTTACTGAAAGCATACCATGAGCTTACACTGCAGGCAGAGTAAATCAAAATTACAATTACTATGAATTACCGCAACTCTAGTTGATTAGCTCTGCTTTTGTGGTTAATATTATAAGCTTCTAAATCAAACAACTGCCCTATTAACATATTCAGTACGGGTTTTCACCTTACACTGCATTCAGACTTCGGGTTTAGAGAATTTATTTCACAAGTTTATGCCACATTTTCAGTTCACACCTCTCCTAAGCAAAATATGCAAACACACAGCTGCTCTAATAGTCTGACAGAGCAAGATCTACTCCACAGATCTCTGACTTCCACCAATAACCAGCAATGATACAAAAGGACCCTCATGAAGAAAGCTATGTTTTCTTAATAATAAGTTGTATAAACATAAGGTCTTCTCAGTTAAAGGGAAACCAACATCAAAAAGCAGTAAAACATAGAACCCTAAACCCCTCTTTCTTTGAAGAAACCCGTTTGAAGCGAGGTGTTTCTAGTTATGGGTGAATGAAATGAGAATTCAGCTGCAACAAACGGACATCCAGTCCTATGAAGGACTAATTAAATCCATCTGAGAAGCTGCATCTAAAACTGTCTCACATGTTTCAAAGTATGCACCAGTCTGCCTTTTGCAAAGCCATCAAAACCTTCAGCCACAAATGACGCACATCGAGGCTCTACAACAATGCTGTTTTTGTGGACTACAAAGCTCCATAAAAGGAATGTTAAGAGTTTACACTATTTCATTACTGAAAAATCAGAGTTAGGGCAGAACATGTTTACTTATCACTATCTGAAATTTCTCTCCGGCTTCCAACTCTAGTTTTGTGGATCTTCTCCAAGACCTCAAAAATAAAACAGGAGATGCATCAGTATTTAAAGTGCTTCATCTACTTGTTGAGCAGAAGTGGTTAAAAAAAATTAATACAAGAATTAACCACAGTTGCACAGTTACCCTTTTCTTTCTGATACATAAAACCAGGATTTTGATGCTCTGTTCAGATCTTGAGTAGTTAATAAAAGCCAGCAGAAGGAGCGCAAAACTTAAAAAACTCATTGGTTTGACAAAATATTCCATTTAGTAACCATTATTTGGCTTATGAAGTGGTAGAAAAAAAGTTACACTCAGCATTTGGAATATTATCCCAACAGAATGAAACAGTCTTAGTGTCTATGTCTATCTTACCAAGCCTTTCAAACCTTCTATAATTGGTTTTGGGGAGCTCATATAATCATATTGAGGAATCACATTTTTTTAAGTTGTATCATAAATATATATTCTTTTTTCTTAAGGAACACTATTAGATGTGACAGTAGGCAACAAGCTCCCTAAATAGGACAAAGTCAATACTTCAATTTTTTTCAATATATTATAGAGATAAAACTAACACCATCTGCCTAATTGCTAAACTTAAGAGTTTCTTCCCATTGCAGAGAGCTCAATATAAAGAGACGGGACTCGCCATCAGGAAACCCAGGGCTTCTGGCTTTGCTCTCTTTGATCACTGAGCAACCCTGGATGAGGCACTCAACCCCCAGGCCTAGTGTGTTCTCTGCTTTTCCACGAGGAGTTGGCCTAGGGGTGCCAAATCCTAATCACTCCTAAAATTCTGTAATTTTTCTTTTTTCTTCAAACATGCACTTATGAAAATACTAAATAGATTCTGTTCGGAATCCTATGTACAGTTATTCACACCACAGAAACATACTAACCCCCCAGTTCTCTGCTACCTTCTTTGTCCCAAGAAAATTCTGGGCATACCACAGCAATTTAGAAAATTAACTCCAACTCAAAGATGTCAGTTCAGAGGAAATTTCATAGCAGAGAAAAAATTCCTGGAAACAAATACACACTGCTACATTACTGACAGAGAAAAAAAACAGTTTAAAAAGAAATACATCTTTTTTTCTCTAAATACTGGTAATATTAAGTGGGTTGTTGTTTTTTTTTTTTAGGTAGCAACAAAAAAATTTTAAAGTCATTTTCTCTCTACCAAGAAGAACATGATTTCAACCTCTTAGAGGGTAAATTTAAGTAGCATAGCCAATCTGATTAGTTTCAATTGTGCTCTTAGAAAAAGTTAACCATTAAAGCAAACTCAATATTATACTTGGTCATAGGTAAAAATCAGCACCTTGAATGATACCAAGAGATTAATCAACAGTGGAAACTACAGGTGTAATGACTTCCTGTGAGAAAAAGGAAATAGTGTTAATATGGCATATTATTGTAACAGGAGGGCAACTGGTCCATTCAAATATGTTACCTGCCTACTTAAATTCTGTAACCTATTATTCATATTAGCATTTTACTTTGTCTTTTTCTAAGAGTGAGGAAATCTGAAGTACTGTAAGAATGTATCATTCAACACCTTCTTGTATCCTAACAAATGTTTAGCAGTTTTACAAATCTAAATGTATTTCAGTTTTTGGTTTTTCCTCAAAAATGATTAGGTAACATTCTCTAAAAATGTACTTCACACTGATAAAGTCAGAATATAACTCTTTCCAGAACAAGTTAACCACTTAAGTTCAAGTGAACTTTACTAATAATTTCATTGAAAATTTAATGAAATATAAAATTCAAAGAAATATGTTTCAGTGTAAAGATTTTCAAAACTTTCAACCAAAATATGCAGTGAATATTTATCCTGCATTTAACCTACTCATAAAAGTGTTTTGTTTCTTCAAAAGCACACTACTGGTATACTAAGCAACTTTCTTTTTAACAAAAATTAATGTTTTTCAAACCAACTGGCCTCTTGCAAGGAGGTGCACAATAAGACTGCCATGTCCCAGTCGCTAAAGGAGGGGCGCAGTCACATGACCTGCTTTCACCACTGGAATGCGAGCGGAAGGATGCTGGCTGAAGCTCTAAGAACCAGTCATGACTCCCTATGCTCATTCTTTTCCTTTGTCAGGGCGACTAGCAACAAGGCAGCCTGAGCCTCCTAGTAAGGATGCACCCCAGCAGACACACAAAGGACATCTAACATGTGTAAGAAACAAACTTTTGGTGTTTTAAGCCCCTGCAATATTAGGGTGATTGTTACTTGCAGGATATCCTACCCAACTCCGAATGATAAATGAAGCTGTGTTTTGAGTCACGTTACATCAGTAATGTGGGTTTTTCTTCTTTCCACCAAAGTCCTATGCGAGGAAAAAAAAAAACTAATGGTATATTAAGATTCATTTGAATCTGTACCTAATGTCAGTAACGTTAAATTGATCCTTTAGAAAATGATCTTTTACAAAACATCTGATCTGCTCATTCCTAGCTCTAGTGGCAGACTAAAGCTTGACAATTAAAACTCAGTTTGCGAATCAAAAATTGACTTTTACTGCTAATAACATTTAATTAACCAAAAAGATTTTTCAGCCTATTTACTGCACAGATGAGTACTGTATTTACAAAAAGAATAAAACTGATTATTTTTTAAGGTCAAACCCAACTTTCTGCACTGTGTTCAAGTTCTAGAGTGTGGAGGACACCACATTCACTGCAAGCAAGCTGTCACCACTCAGCTCATTCTCCCATCCGTCGTCCCACAGTGCCACCGTCCCACCGTAGAAGGCGTTCCTCCCTCCCCCTTTTCCTCCCTTCTCCCCCCTCCCTCCCTTTCTTCTTCCCCTCCTCCCACCCCCCTCACTCAACAAATACTTCCTGAGAAGTACAAGGCATAAACAACAAGACAAGGTCCCCATCCTTATAAAGCTTATATTTTAGTGTGAAGAGATGGAAATTAATCAAGTGGGCAAAGAAATAAAGAAAATACAAAGTTTATGATAAATGCAGTGAAGGAATTAAACACTATCATATGACAGCAAGTAACTAAGGGGTCACTTTAGAGACCTAAGATCTGTTCCTGCTCCTCAGGTAAAAACAACAATGAAGACAAAACAAAACAGTAACCATAACCAAAAAACCTCTCAACTTCCCCAGAAACAGTAACAGAATCTGATTTCAAACATGAGTTTACTAAAAATATGACACAAATTTATTCATTCATAACAGTGATCAAGGTACAGAGTCTATTAATTCTCACAAGATATCAATTTAAGCACAATTTAGGCTTTCTAAAAATCTGTCAATCAACAGTATTCTCTAGACCATACTTGTAAACTGCTCTGATAAGAGATGGCTAGAATAACAAACAACTCAGAACATTAGTACCACACAATAAATGCTGTGCAGCTGACTCTACATTTTAAATCTCTCTACTATCCATCCATTTTTCTCCCACTGCCATAATAACCATAGTTGAGGTTACTAGTACCTCCTACTTGCATTCTGCCTGAGTAGATGCTAACAGGTCTCCTTCACTCTGCACTCCTCCAAGCTATTCTGCATAATGCAGGCAGATTGATCTTTCTCGCAGGCACTCTGATCAGCTTCCTGAGGGAAGGCCTCCTCTGGTTCTCCCTGCCCTCCAGATAAATCCAGACCATTGAACACGGCTCATAGATTTCCACATCGTCAGGTCTCTGCTTGCTTCATTACGGCCTTTTCCTTCACGTATCTCCTCTCACCACCCTCCCTCCCTGCCACCAGGTCCCCTACCTTCAAGCTTTCCACATCCCAGCCGCATATCAATGCTTCCAGTTCCTCAGACACCTCACACAATCTTTTAGCCCTTTTTATACTTTGTACATCTGTTTTCAAACTCTGACCCCCGCCTAGCCCACCCTCCACCCGCCTTCTGTAGGACTCAGCTTGGCCTTTACTTCCGCCCTAAGGCTGCACACAGCCACCTCCACTTCCAGGTTAGGGCTCCCCCAGCTGTTCTCTGCAGTGCCCGCCTCCCCCTGTCATCACTCACTCATTGTTCTACCTGACACAGCCTTTGTCCTTGCCACCCTCCACAGGTGACAAATTCTACAAGGAGTCAGACATCATCTCTCCTGATTATTACTGATTCTCCAGGACCTATGTCATTTGAGGTACTTAATAAACAGCTATTAAACTATGTTACAACTAAATGATAAACGTATAGTGGCTACAAATACATTGAAATTCATCTAATGGTCGAGTCACTCAGCAAAGGCACTTTAACTGTTTGCTTCACCATTCATTGTATTTATAAATAAGTTTGAGGGGCCAAAAGGAATAAAATAACTTCCAATAAATTTTTGTGGTAGAAATTTTACCCATAACAGACTACTAGACTACTATGGATTATTTATAAGGGCTTATAAAATTGAACTGAACTCAACCTGAATATCTGATGTCCACATTCAAAGTTCTATTCCAAATAAAATTCTTCAGAAAGTGGCTGAAACCAGGCGATAATACTAAAAATCACTTGAAGTCTTAATTATAGTATTTGCCAACCCTAATATGATAACAACTGATACCATTTAGTGATTTTCATTTCCAAAGTAGCTGGCTTTTGTAACTTTTTTTTTCTTCATTCAGTCACATAAGAAGTTACTTGAGTCTTGAGCACACCATGACTGAGTCATTCAAGAGGGTACAGGGCAACTGCGTACCCAATCAGACAAGCAATTTTCCAGATTACATGAGCAAGAGCCTCACCTCTTTATGAAATGCAGTCCTATGGTTCAAAAGAGCATTACCAGACCCACTGAACAAGGTGGCATTTAAAAAGTAAACAGATCAAGCTGTGCAAGGTTACTCTTCAGACTTGATTCTTCTACAACCTCGTTTATCTGAACCCTTCCTATCAGACATCAAGCTGATCTGGATGAGTTCGCTTTGAAAGGATATTCTTGGGAGTTCCCTGGTGGTCTAGTGGTTGGGACTTGGCGCTTTCACCGCTGTGGCCTGGGGTTCAATCCCTGGTTGGGGAACTGAGATACCGCAAGCCACGCAGAGCAGCCCACACCGCCCCCCTCCTCCGCCAAAAAAGAAAGGATATTCTTTAGCCTGAAGTAAAGAAGTCACATTGAAAAGCAAGTTAGTTTTGGACCTTCTTCCTGAAACCAAGAGGAAGGGAGAGTAATTCCATTCTACCAGTGATGTTTCAGGACCAATGAAGTTACTACGAATTCTGGGACACTGAGCAAAACTTCTGGAATGAGATCTCACTACCTTTTGCTATTTAGCAAAACATACACGTCTCTAACTCTTCTATGTAGTCATCTCTCTGGCTAGTTTATAGACCTAAAGAAGGAAAAATGAGAGGCTACTGGAGGGGTTTCCAAATCTACTCTGACTCAACTTCTTTTCTCCCACCCATGGTACAGTCCATTCTTTGCTTTTTCCAGTTTCTTAATTCAGATTAGATCAACCTCTTAACACAGCCTATTAAGTGATCTCCAGCAACTATCTCCAAGTTCAGTGTGCTAGCTAAAGGAGTTTCAGTAACTGCACTTGAGGTACTTATATGTGTAACACCAGGGTTCTTTATTCAATGAGCCAGCTGCTCATCTACTTCCCTGGATGGCCCAAGCATTGCAGAAGTTTCGTGGTAGGTGACTAAAATTCCATTATTTCAACAGTCTCATATCTTCCAGACCCTTCCACTGCAAAGTTTTGAAATCCCTTTTTTTGGGGGGGAGGGGGTATTCGGTAATACACATACAGGGTTCAAAATTCAAAAAGTACTAACAAGACATCTATTAATAGTATATGGTATGTATCCTTCTTACTTCTGTCATGGGGTCAGCCATCCAGGTCCCAATTCAAAGGCAACCACAATTATTAGTTTCTTGTGGTTCCTTCCAAAGATATTTTATACACATAACAAGCATAAACATATACATTATTTTTTACACAAAAGTATACTGCTTCTGTCACTTAATATATCAGCACATACGGAACATTCAAATCCTTTTTAATGGCTATACAGTAGTTCAAGAATATGGATGTACTTACACACACTGTAAGTATGTACTATACTTATTTAATTATCCCATTTTGATGGGCATTTCAGTTGTCTCCAGTCTTCTGCTGTTACACACAATATACTGCTATGAACATACTTGTGTATCTCCCACATGTGAATATATCCTGTAGTATAAATTCACCGTGAAATTGTTCTCCATGGAGGCTTTTATCAATTTATACACCTACCAGTAATATATGTGGGCCTATTTTCCTACAACCTAATAAAATTAGAAATTATCAAAATTTTCATGTTTGTCAAAATGTAGGTGAAAAATAGTATTTTAACTTGAATTTCTCTGTATAGTTTAGCATATTTTGTCATCGTGCAGGAGCCATTTATATTTCCTTTGCTACAAATCATCTTTGAACATTTTTTGCCTGGGTGGTTCGTCTTTTTCATATTGATTTGTAAGAGTTCTTAATACACTAAGAACACTCCCCTTTTGTCACTAAAATAAGCTACAAACTTTCCCTCTCGTCTGCTGACTTCTGTATTGGCTTTACTTATGATGGTTTTATAGTTTTAGCAGAAAAATTTAACTTTTTTTTTAGCATTACCTTGACTTATCTTCTCAGTAATTTTTTTCTCAAATGGACAAGTAATTTTATCAGGAAAACAAATGTTTTTGCCAAAGTGAAAGTATTCCATTTTTATACATTATGTGTTTCCATTAAAAAAATCCATTAACAGAAAATATTTTCCTCAAATAGGATAATATTTTTTGTTGTTTTGTCTAGGACAGCTTTAAAAACTGGGGGGAAAAAGGTCCAAGTGAAAAAAAAAAAAAAAAAAAAAAAAAGGTCCAAGTGAAAAAATTACCTAATAAGAGAAGTAGATAACATGATCATAACACTGAATTACTGTCACAAGAAAAAAATGAAATAAATATTTTAAATATAAAATATTGCATAACTTTGAAAACTTGCTTCAATTTTCTATCATTTATCATGCACTATAAGTAGATTTCCTAAATAGGATTATAGTCTTTTATTATAAGCCTCTAACAGTACTATAGTATTCATTTTATTATTATTATTTTTGCCGCTCCGTGTGGCATGTGGGATATTAGCTTCCCAACCAAGGATTGAACCCTTGCCTCCTGCAGTAGAAGTGCGGAGTCCTAACCACCGGACCGTCGGGAATTCCCCACTCTGGCATTCATTTTAAAATGCTACTACAAAAATGTTCTTTTCTTTTTCTGTTTGCCTACTGTACACTTAAGCCATAGATAAATTTTTATTAAAAAGTCTACCATAGATATAAATGTAATAGTTATCTGACTTTGTTTGTTATTGTCCTTTTTATGTTCAAGAATAAGAGTCTATTCTAAAAATTGACCATAGAGGCAAAGGGACAGATATAATAATGTTTTTTCCCTAAGAAGGGTATTTGAAAATTATTTCTTTAAAAGAACAACCATGATTCTTACCATGTCCCTATACAAATTCCAGTAACTGCATGATTTAGCATTACTCTCTACAAATGGGATAAAAGAAACAGATTATGACGTACAATGCAGGTATAAACTCTACTGAAGATACATTTAAGGTTCTTTTCATTAATATTTGAAAACATAAAGAAAATGTTAATTTGTGCACAAGATTATTTATTGGTATACGCTAAGTTCATTTAATTCTTCATCTTTATGAAAATGTTACATAAAAATACTTAAATAGCTCTACTTAAAAGCACAATTTCAAAATGTTCTCTGAATATCAAAACAAACTCTGGTGGAATGTTTTCTTAGTCAAGAAATCTAGAACAAAATGCATGGTGATAGAACAAATGGGAAAGGGTTGGCTATATTAGAGAAAGAAAAACCTCAAACAATGCATATATAACTATTTCTTATTATGCATCCATATGTAATTATTATTTTTTATTCTTATGTTCATCACCATATCCTTTCTTTGAGAAGAAAAATACAGGTTGGTAATTTCAATGATATGCCTACTACAAAACATTTCCCTCCCTCCACCACAAGCATCTAAAGTTGAGACAATTTTACATCAACCAAAATGAACGTTATTGAAACAAAATGAAAGCACAAACAAAATCTTTTAGATGCAAAAAATCTTGCCTATTTCAAACCTTGTATGGCTCTAAAAAATTATTACTTACTTGGACAAGACTGTAAAATCACCACTAAAAATCAATATTTTGAATTTTAACATAATTTGAAAAATACGTTAACATCTACAAGAGGTAATAAGAGACTAAAAATGCTTTCTGACAGTTACTCTTAACCAGTATCTCTAATTGTATATTTTGTAAAACTGTACACTGTGTAATACTGTGTGATTCGTTCATGTCCTTGCAATGCCTTCCATGCTTCCTTTAAATGGTATGACTTGAGCCTCAATGTTCAACAATCACAAGGACAATTCCTCTCATCATGGGACAAAACTGTTCTGGCTAGAAGTAAGTGTATTATTCCTTATATTAACAAAGATTTATCCACGTCTGACAGAGCTAATTTTCCATGTCAGTGCTACTATTTCTCAGAATTTTCTCTAGCAAAACTACTTTGTAAAGTTAGATACAGAGAGGTACTAGTTCACAGGCCTTGGAATCATACTGACCTGCGTTTAATCTTAGATTCTACACTCCCAAGCTGTGTGGCTTCAGCTACCTTACTTAGTGTTTCTGAACCTCAGTTTCCAACTCTTCTGTAAACTAAGGCTAATAACGTCTACCTTGTGGCTTACCACTGTCCCATTTAGAACAACATATGTAAAGTGTTTACCACAGTGCTTGAGACAAGGAACATCCTCAACAGAACAGACCACAGTAATCAGTTACCTCATGAAAATACCTTTGAACAGGCTAAAGGAAGTATCAAAACCAATACTACAACTACAATAAGACAGGGGAATCCTTTCCCACTCTACTATTTCTGGAAAATAAATAACAATAAAGAAAAATACTCCCATAATAAAAAACTAAAATTATCTATAAAAGATGTCTGATTTTTCAACAAGCTTTGCTCTCCCATGCCACCATGTCCCAATGTTTTTCCTCACCTTCTTATACTCTGATTTAGAGGCAAGTCCTGGCTTATGTATAAATCATGTTCTAAATGGTTATTCATTAGTCATCTCTGCCATCTAGAACTTCTTCATCTCCTCCTACATCTCTTCTTTCCCCCAGGCAGCTGAGTCCTTAGCTCTCTCTTTCTCACGGATTTAATTATTAATTAGTTGAAGGCACCTCCATTAAAGCATTTATCTCTGTATTTTAATCACTTTCAAGTCTCCTTTACCATCATAAGCAGAGACTGTTTGCGTAGATATCTCTAAGGTAAACTGCCATTAATTCATCTTTTCTCCCCCCCCCAACGCAATACCATGTTCATATTAGCAAATTTTCACTGCTTCCTTGGGATGGATCTCTAGATGTAGAATTACTAGACTGGAGAATATCAATGTTATCAAATTATTTTCAGAAAGGGTAAACAAACATATACTATTTGTCTTTTAGTTGCTGACATCTAGCCCGATAACTATTATTTGGAAAGATTATTATTTGAAATATTATTTAAAAGGTAAAATATATCCACCACAGTAACAAGGATATAAATAAGTCTAAAAATACTTACTTAAATATTCATGATAAAATACTCATGAGAGAACTGAGTCAAGGTTCTGGATAACCCAGATGTTTAACCTTTTGAGGAAATGCGAGATTGTTTTCCAAAGTGGTTGTACCATTTTACACTCCTACCAACGGTGTATGAGGGCTCCAATTTCTCTACATCTTCATCAGTATTTGTTATTATCTGACTTTCTTATTATAGCCATTCTAGTGGGTGTGAGGTGATATCTCATTGTGGTTTTGACTTGCATTTCCCTGACGACTAATGATTTTGAGCACCTGTGCATTTGCTTATTGGCAACTGGATATTTTCTTTCAGAAATGTCTGTTTAGGTTCTTTGCCCATTTTTATATTGGGTTGTCTTTATTATTAAGTTTTAAGTGTTCTTTAAGTACTTTAAATACAAGTGCTTCACTGGATATATGATTTGCAAATATTTTTTCCCATTCTGCGGTTTGTCTTTTCAATTTCTTGTTAGTATCCTTTGAAGCAAAGTTTTAAATTTTGACAAAGATCAATTTATCTATTTTTTTCTTTTATTGCTTATGCTTTTGGTGTCAAATCTAAGAAACCAATGCCACATGCAAGGTCATGAAGATGTACCCCTATGCTTTCTTCTAAGTTTTGTTGCTCTATTTACATCATTTATCCATTTGGGGTTAATGTTTTTTCTTTGCGGGGGGGGGCGCTGTGTTGGGTCTTAGTTGCACCACGCAGGATATTCACTGAAGCATGCGGGATCTTTTGTTGTGGTATGCAGGCTTCTTCCTAGTTGTGGCATGCGGGTTTTCTCTTCTCTAGTTGTGGAGTGCGGGCTCCAGAGCACGCGGGCTCTCTCATTGAGGTGCGCGAGCTCAGTAGTTGTGGAGCGTGGGTTCAGCTGCCCCGTGGCATGTGGGATCTTAGTCCCCCAACCAGGGATTGAACTCGCATCCCCCGCACTGGAAGGCGGATTCTTTACCACTGGACCACCAGGGAAGTCCCTTGGGTTAATTTTTTTATATTAACTCACTACGAGGTAGGAACCCAACTTCATTTTTCTACATATGGATACCCAATTGTTCCAGCACCATTTGTTGAAAAGATTATACTTTCCCCACTGAATTATTTTGGCACCTTCGTCAAAAATCACTTGACCATACATGTATGGATTTGCTTTTGGATTCTCATTTTTATTCTATTGATCTGTATGTTTCTTTACACAAATACTACACTGTCTTGATTTCAAGACTATTTTGTAATAAGTTTTGAAAGGGGGAACTAAGTTCTCCAACTTTGTTCTTTTTTTCAAGATTATTTTGGCTATTCTGGACTCCTTACATTTCTATCTGAATGTTAAGAGTATCACCTTGCCAATTTCTGACAAAAATAAAGCTTGGATTCTGATAGGAATTACACTGAATCTGTAGACCAAATTGGGAAGTACTGCCATCTTAATATTTAGTCATTTAATTCATGAATATGAAATGTTCTCTATTTATTTGGATCTGATTTTTCAATAGTTTGTAGTTTTCACAGTATAGGTTTTGCATTTCGTTTGTTAAATTTACTCCTAAGTATTTTATTCTTTTGATGCTCTTGTTAATGAAATGGCTTCCATAATTTTATTTTTGGATGGTTCACTGAAAGTGCATAGAAATACACTTGATTTTTATATATTTATTTTGTATCCTGTACCCTTGCTAAATTTGTTTACTATTTGTAGTAGTTTCTTAATGGGTTTCGTAGAATTTTCGACATACAACAACATATACTCTGCAGAGATTTTTTTATAATATTCAGCAATTATAGTTGGTTTGCGGCTGTTCCAGAAGTGAATCTTTGCCCTTTAACTTTTTTTTTTTTAATTTATTTTTGGCTGCCCTGGGTCTTCGTTGCTGCGCACAGGCTTTCTCTCTAGTTGCTGCGAGCAGGGGCTACACTTCGTTGTGGTGCGTGGGCTTCTCATTGCGGTGGCTTCTCTTGTTGTGGTGCATGGGCTCTAGGCATGCAGGCTTCAGTAGTTGTGGCGCACGGGCTCAGGAGTTGTGGCTCACGGGCTCTAGAGTGCAGGCTTATTAATTGTGGCGCACGGGCTTAGCTGCTCCGTGGCATGTGGGATCTTCCAGGGCCAGGGATTGAACCCATGTCCCCTGCATTGGCAGGCAGATTCTTAACCACTGCACCACCAGGGAAGTCCCGCCATTTAACTTCTAATATAAATTTTACCAATACAAAACTTACTTGAAGTTGAAAGAATGAAAGGATTGTGACTGTAATTTAAAATGGTAGCAAAATTTTATGCCTACCAAAAACTTAGCTTTTGACCTTTCTATAAGAAGCAAAAAAAAAAAACAGAAAAAAAAATATTTAGGAAAATAAACTGAGAGTTTTTTAAAAACCAAATGATTATTTTCCTTGACCTTAATACTAAATGTTATTTTAGATCATTTAGATTTTTCTTCATAACCATTAGCACAAAAATTACATTGATATGCCAAAATTCAATAGTCTAAAGATTCTGATTATTCTTAAGAAGCAGTTTACAAGGTCCGTAGAAAAATGTCTATCAGGGCTTCCCTGGTGGCGCAGTAGTTGAGAGTCTGCCTGCCGATGCAGGTGGCATGGGTTCGTGCCCTGGTCCGGGAAGATCCCACATGCCGCGGAGCGGCTGGGCCCGTGAGCCATGGCCGCTGAGCCTGCGCGTCCGGAGCCTGTGAGAGGCCCGCGTACCGCAAAAAAAGAAAAATGTCTATCAGTGGATCACTGTAACAAAGAGTATCTAATTCAATATCAAGGATCATATATAACTTTTTTCTAGTTTATTAGTAGTTAACATGAAATATTGGACAAAAAAATTTTTTCAGTGCATGTACAGTGCTCATTTTTTCATCCTTGGGAAGGCCAAATTCCTAAGCTAATTTTCTTCACATCAAGAGTACTCTGACATTTTTCTTCAAAGTGAATTGTCTTCAATATGAATTTAGTGCATCACTTTAAGATAAACACATTATTCTTTTCTTTTATCCTGAACTATTTTGAGCAGTTTTGTGTTATGTAGAATAAAAGAGAAGTGGAAAACATCTTGGGAATCCAGAAGGGAATCATGAAAATATTATAGATTAAAAAAATCAATTTATTTTTTACATTTATGAGTTTATCATCTTAATAAGCTACATAATATTTCCACTTTGTATTTACCAGGTCGTATACTTCTTAATTCTGCTATTCATTCTGACACTTGTATTTAGTTAGTTAGAATAAAAACCTAAAACACATAAAATACTTTATCTTCTACTGCTTCTTCATTGCTTTCTTTATTTCCCCAAATTTTCATCCTCCCTACTTTAAAACTTTTTTCACTAAAATACTAATTTGCATTGGTTTGTATCAAATTTGTAATGAATTGTGACAAAAGGTGTCAGAATTTTCTTCCTTTTAAAGGCTAAATAATATTTCATTTCATGTATATAACATATTTTATTTACCCATTCACTTGTCACTGGACCCTTAGCTTGCTTCCACCTCTTGGCCATTGTGAATAAGGCTGTAAACATGAGTGTGCAAATATCTCTTCAAGACCCTGCTTTCAATTTTTTGGATAAACACCTAGCAGTAGAATTGTTGGATCATATGATAGCTCTACTTTTAATTTTTTTGAAGAACCACAATACTGTCTTCCACAGCAGCTGCACCAAGAGTGCACAAAGGTTCCAGTTTCTCTCCTCCTCACCAGCACTTATTATTTTCTGGAGTTTTTGTGTTTTCTTTTTTTCCTTCTTTTTTTAATGGTGGCCATCCTAACTGCTGTGAGTTATCTTCAATTATAGTTTTGATTTGTGTTTCCTTAATGATCAGCAATGTTGAGCATCTTTTCATGTGCTTGTTGGTCATCTGTATATCTTCTTTGGAGAAATGTCTATTCAAGTCTGTTGCCCATTTTTAAATCAGGTTGTTGAGTTCTTTATATATTCTGAATAATATGGAAATATATCACATATATGCAAATATTTTCTCCCATTCCATGGACTGCCTTTTCACTAGTTGCCTCTGATGCACAAAAGTTTTAAATTTTGATGTAGTCTAACTTAAGTATTTTTCTTTTGCTGCCTATGCTTTTGATGTCATACCCAAGAAATTATCATCAAATCCAACATCATGAGGATTTTCTCCTATTTTCTTCTAAGAGTTTTACAGCTTTAGCTTTTACATTTAGGTCTTCAATAGATTTTGAGTTAATTTTGCATGAGGTGTAAGGTAAGGGTCCAACTTCATTCTTTTGCATGTGGATATCCACTTTTCCCAGTACTATTTGTTGAAAAGACTGTCCTTTCCTTATGGAATGGTCTTGGCACTCCTGTCAAAAATCACTTGATTGTAGGGACTTCCCTGGTGGCACAGTGGTTAAGAATCTGCCTGCCAATGCAGGGGACAAGGGTTCGAGCCCTGGTCTGGGAAGACCCCACATGCCGCAGAGCAACTAAGCCTGTGCGCCACAACTACTAAGCCTGCACTCTAGAGCTGGTGCTCCACAACAAAAGAAGGCACCACAATGAGAAGCCCTCGCACCGCAACAAAGAGCAGCCCCTGCTCGCCGCAACTAGAGAAAAGCCCGCACACAGCAACAAAAACCCAATGCAGCCAAAAATAATAAATAAGTAAATAAATAAATTTATTTTTTAAAAATCACTTGATTATATATCCAAGGGTTTATTTCTGGCTCTCAATTCTATTCTGTTGGTCTATGTATCTGTCTTACTAGTATACCACAGTTTTGATTACCACAGTTTTTTAATAAATTTTGAAATCAGGAAGTGTGAGCTCTCCAACTTTGTTCTTCTTTTGCAAAATTGTTTTAACTATTTGGGGTCCCTTGAGATTCCATATGAATTTCTGGATTTTTCTTCTATTTCTGCAAAAACTCAGTTGGGATTTTGATAGGGATGACACTGAATCTGTAGATCGCTTTGGATAATATTAACATTTATAGCAACATTAAGTCTTCCAATACATGAACATGAGATGGCTTTTCATTTATTTGTGTCCTCTTTAATTTCTTTCGGCAACATTTTGTTGTTTCCAGTGTACAAGTCTTTGTCCTCTACGTCTTAAGTTTACTCCTAAGTAATCTTATTCTTTTTGGTGCTATTGTAAATTGAACTGTTTTTGCTTTGTGTATTTTTAAATCTTACATAAATGGTATCATTAAGTATATATATTTTTCACAATTTTCTTTTTCACTATGATTACGGTACGTGAAATGTTTCACTATTATTATGGCATACTGAAGTGTAACAACATGTACAAGAAAGACACATGATACCTTCAGGACAGCTGTCACCGCTAGGGAGGAAGAGGCAGATGGGATGATGTAAAGAAGAGATTTAGCTGTATCTAGGGGTGTTTTTCTGTTGTAATAGGAGACCTATATAGCAGATTTGTACATTTGCTATATTTTCCTCATTTGAAATACCTTATAATTTTTTAAAAGTTTTTAATAAAAGAACTTTAGAAAACATGAACACATTACTGTGAGGTAAACAAATATGTACTACCTCTTTGGTCATTAACCTGGACTGTCACCTCTAGACTGATTAATTTTCTGTTGATGTGGCAGAGGGTGACACTATTCAGCTTGTATCCTTTCATAATACTGATGTCAAATGAAGCTCAGTCCAAATACAGTTAGGAAAAAGGGCTATACTATCAGTAATACTCCATTTTTATTAGGTCTGATGCTTCTGATAGTAGCTAAGCCAATACATACAGGAAGTAGTTTTTGATACTATATATCAAGGTGGATATTTTCCAGGGAAATTTTTAATGCATTAATTTTGATGTGTTTTTTAAATAAACCTACTTTCTTCATGAGCTAAAAAGTAAAACGGGGTAATTCTACAGGAAAAATTCAAAAGATACCACTTGAGCTGTCAAGCCAATGGTCTCTAGCTTTCCAACACGGAATCTGAAACAAGCCCAAAGAAATAACAGCTCTAAGAAGTAATCTGGGCAGTTTTCTTATTAAGGCAAGGCACTGCTTAGAGAAACATTGTATCGGAGTATCAGATTAAGAATAACACTTCAGTGGTGACTCAGTACAGAACTGAAAATTATGCTAAAGTCTACATTTTTGTAGAGTTAACCTTCCCTGAGGAAAATGCTACACTATAATATTTTTTACTATTCAATACATGTAATTTGTTACTCAACCTGATGTACAGTTAAGTGTCCACTTACAAAGCTATTTTTTAAAATAATCAGATAGAAAGGAGGAACATAAAGAATCACATAAATTCATACAAAATGTATCATAAGACCACTGTTTAACTCTATCATAGTTTTCGTTTTAAGACAGTTGAGCGAAATATCTTTTAGTAACAAATGCTTTAGCAATTTTGGCATACAGAATGAATCACAAAATTTAAAGACAACCAAGGAGACCACCCTTAATTCAGGAATTAATCTCATTTACTTGTGACTCTGATGATCACATAGAATGTCACCTTCTCCAGTGTAACAGCCTCATACTTAACCTAGCACACGGTAGGCATGTAATAAGTATTTGCTGAATAAATGAATTCTCATTAATTCTTGATGCAGTGTTTTCTACCTGGGATCAAGAATCTGCCATATACTTCGAGCCTCTCTGGGTGTTGTTTCAATGAAATTATATTATTTTGATTTTCATATCCTGCTTAAATCTTTTGATGAAAAGTCATTTTCCCCCAATAATATGACATTTCAATGCAACTTAGCCATGAGAGGAGAAATGTAGATTAATATTCATTATACTAACTTATATACTACATATAATGAACATATAATATCCATTATACTAACTATATAACTATATTGCAGCTTCTGTGGGTTCATGCTGAAAGTATAAAAGGACCCAAGTTATAATAGTAACTCTTGGGAATTTCGTGGTGGTCCAGTGGTTAGGACTTGGCACGTTCACTGCTGGGGCCCAGGTTCAATCCCTGCGGGGAACTAATATCCCACAAGCCGTGTGGCCCAAATAAATAAATAAATAAATAAAAATAAAACAGTAACTCCTCATGGTATTTTTCTGGCAATCTTAAACCACAGAATTTAAACTTGTCATTCATACCACAGAAGATCAATCTTAAACTAAAGCAGTTCTGTCATGGATACTATCCAAGGCGTTTAAGTTCTTCTAGACAAAAGGAATGTCACTGTCAGGTAAATTTAGCCTAAAGAATGCCTCACAACATGAAATCTCAAGAAAATGTTATATGAGGCTTCAGATTACTTGTTTTAAAAGAAACACAGGGCTTCCCTGGTGGCACAGTGGTTGAGAGTCCGCCTGCCGATGCAGGGGTTCGTGCCCCGGTCTGGGAAGATCCCACATGCCGCAGAGTAGCTGGGCCTGTGAGCCATGGCCGCGGAGCCTGTGCTCCGCAACGGGAGAGGCCACAACAGTGAGAGGCCCACGTACTGAAAAAACAAAAAAAAACAAAAAAAACACAGCTATCATACATTTGGAATTATCATTAAAGATGCTCTTCTCTATAACAAAGGCAAAAGTATTACTTTTCAATAACAAAAGAAAAATGAATCAGGTGTCAGGAAGTGGGTTTAGAATGTGGCTAAGTCTGGGAATACATTTCCCCTTTAACATAAGAGACAAAAATTTCCATTTACATTCAGCTTCCTAAAGAAGATGAAACAGATACATAGCTATGTCGTAGATTCAAAAGATGAGACTCATGGGATGTGTTAAAAATTGTTTTAAATATTCACAGGTAATTTCAAGATTATCAAAAATAAAAAAATAAAACTCACAGAGAATGTTGGCCCACTGATGGATGCTACGACAGTATAAACTTCATCATGCAATTTTACTGAGAGCTCCCAGTTGGCCACTTGTGGTTTTACAATAGGCACTCTGAAGTAGAAAGAAAAGAAAAGAAAAAGAGTTAATAATTTTATATTATTCTCTCTCAGTAAACTGATTTTCCTTTGACATTAAGTGTGCAGAGTAAAACTGCCAAACACTGCATTTCAGAACATTCTATTCTTGGAAAAAAGCTTTAATATGGAAACTAGAGAGATTAAAACCAAAAAAGAACACACACACACACACACACACACACACACACACACACACAGACACACACAGACACTCCAAAGACAACAGCAGTCATTCTGAAATAATTGTGGTACCATCACCTCGTCTATGAATTTGAGCTGCTTAATTTTGACAGTCCTTCAAAAATTAACCTCCTTTAAGCAATGTTAATTTCTTTTCACTATTTGGTCATTGTTCAAGACTGTTTTTAAAACCTTACAATGCTAATCTTTTTTTTTCAGGTTGAGTTATAATTCGTATGCAAAAAACTGCACATGTATACAATTTGATGCATTTGGACATATTTATTCACTCATGTTACCATCACCACAATCAAGGTAATAAACATATCCATCACCTCCAAAAGTTTCCTTGTGTCCAATTGTTTTGTTTCAGTTTCTTGTTTGTTTGTTTGTCTGGGTGAGAAAACAACATCAGTGATGCTAGTCTTAACACACAGGTCTTTTCCTGTGAATGATCAATATTACGTGCTCCAGAAAAATTGGGACAAGCAGCCAACAAAAAACATTTTTGGAATACAAATGTTTCTCCCCAATTTTTAAAGTAACAAAATTTTAATGATTTCTGAATTAACCTAATTTAAGTATGGCATATTTACATTATTTATAGTTGTGAAGTAATACTGACTAAGCACTAAACATGCAGTATCAAGACTCTGGCTTAATTCTTAGTTCTAAAAAAATGTTGCAGGCTACGTTTTAATATAACACTCCCCTGAATTTCAAACAAGTTTCTGTGTAGTCGATAAAAAAAAGTCATAGTCAAAAAAATTATGATTAGAATCAAATCACCTCTAGTCACGATGTCTAATGGAGGATGATTAATAAGTTTAGGTGAATATTTGTATTCAGCACACTACTTACTGAATTATTTTCTGAAGATGAAGAAAAGGTTTTTAATACTACACAGATAAAAATTAAAGTTTAAAAAAATGCATAAACAAATCAAGACTAATGCACACTGTAGGTCTGGAAGATTCTTTTTTGGCAATTTGAAGAGGATTGTTTCAGAGGACAGAGCTTCATGCATGAGAGCTTGAAAGAACAACAAGGGAGGAGAGAAGAGGGACAGGAGGGGGGGGAGAGAGAGAGGGAGAAGGCGTATGGGGCAGAGAGGAGGGAAAGGAGATGGGTGACTCTGCGATCCAGGTTGGCCTCTGTTGGCATCTTGTCCACAGGGCATTTGTTTGTTCATGTTTGTCTCCCCCATTGGCCTGTGAGCTCCTAAAAGCCCAAGATCATGCCTTATTTTATATCCCCAAACCTCAGCACAGGCTGGGGAGAAAGGGCTGAGGGGAAAGTGGGAAAGAAGCAGTGGAGCATCCACTAGGTGCCAAGCCCCTCACAGGAGACACCGTGTCTCCCCAGGAACACATTGTGAGCCACTGAAGGAGAGCAGGCCTTGAGCTCCCAGGCTCCCCCGGGCTGCCTGGGACTGTGTGGATGACCTCACTATGCTCACCTGGTACAACTTCAAATGAGGTTAACACCCCATCCTCTCAGGAGTACTGCGATGACAGAAACAACCTCATGGCTAGATTACTGTGCAGCCTGGCTTTCTGGACTCTGCTATCCTCGATAATTAGATCACTCTCCTGTTCAAGACTGTTCCGTGGTTTTCTATTTTACACCAGGTTAAACCTTAATTAATCAACCTATCATTCACGTTTCTTAAAAAATAAGTCCCCACTCTTTGCATTTCATTTTATTTCTGATTATTCTCTGACTTGTATACCCGGCTGGGCCAAGGCCTAAAATTCCTTCACAAACCGAACTGAGCCAAGCTGACATGAGTGGGGTAACGAAGCACAGTGGCTACAAGCTCAGGCGCCAATGACTTGCCGAAGTTGGCAGAAAACCCAGCTCTGTAATTAATCAGCTCTGACCTTGAGCAAAAGTCTGTTTCATTATGTATAAAATTAAGATATAATAGCGTCTGCATCATAGTGATGTACTGAGGATAAGATTAAATAATGCATATAAGTGTTCATTTTTATTATGATGATATACTCCTATACTCTTGTTCTCCCCCATAACTGAAATCCCATTAAGGAAACTTTAGATTCCTTCTCTCTGCTTCTCAAACTAACAGATTTTTCAAAAAGAATATTTATCTTCCTCAGCTAATTATAGTACAAACTTCAGTGATCTCCCTTCTATTTAACCTCTAGTATACGCTTAATACTTTTCACAATTCAGTGGCCCAATAAGTCTTTCAAGTAAATGTGGAGCCCAATTTCCCAAGAGGCTTCTTGGGAAGTTGTTGATCCTGACATCCTGTTCAAAAGCAGAACACATTTTCCCACAGAAAGCAATCTTACAGATGGTGGCGAGATGTAGTCGCCACTCTTTGGAACCTAACTACTATTTATTTTTCCACTGTTTTATTTTGATCCACATCTGTTTCATATGTGTTAGAACCTGCCCCAAGAGGACCTGTAGAGAGAGCATAGGCTCTTCTGAGTTGAAATGCTGAGGTCTAATCTCAGCCCGTTCTCTTACTAGCATTGTACCAGGAGCTCATTCAATCCTTTTGAACCAAAATTTCCACACCTGTAAAATAAGGGTCAGAGCAGAGTTGGTGAGATAACAGGGGAAAGCTGCTGCTGCCTCTGAGCATACGACTCCTGAAGCAGTACTTTTCTAACCATATAGAAAGAAGCTTCTCTGTGAAAGCAAGACCTTGAGACACTAAGAAAAGACGGACAAACTATGGAATCTCTTTATATGAGTTCACTCTTCCACAAACAAAGTTTGCTATGATTCCTTCTGGCTTTACATAAGTTTGAAAGTAGTTTCTTTTGTTTTGTTTTTGAATAAAATGGATGGGGTTGGGCATATATGCCCAATATAAATATCAATAAGCTCTACAATAGAAATAAACTGTAACTATAAATAAAGATAATAATACATATCAACCTGAAAGTATATGTGCTCTATTTCTGCAAAATTACTGAAACCAGATTAACAAGAATTATTTCAAAACAATGAAATTAACTCCACCAGCACAAACATGTCTATAATGATAATAATTACCTAAAGTTATATTTTAAATTTTAAAAAAGAATTATATTTCTTCACTAAACCCAAAATAGTCTCAAAGAAGATTTTATGAACAACTCTCTGAAAGGGGGGGTAGGGGTGGGAGTCTTGGAGCTTTACTCAACTCACTGTAGTAATGATATACAGAAAACAGCCCCCTCTACTGAAGTGTCTGTCTAGTGAAACAGGCTGCCATCTGATGAAAAATTTCATCTATGTGACTTATTAGTTAACTGGAAAGCTGATACCATTTAAGCTACTACTTCAAAAACAAACAAACAAACCAGTAAAAAGGAATTCACATAAACAGCTACTCACAAAGCAAATCAAATAACAGCTCTTACCCAGACCTGTCCACTTTGATTATCATCAGTCAGCCAAAATGAATATGCTCAATTAAACTAAATTTTTCTACATTTTATGGTAAAAAGCTGTCAACTGACTGTCACAAATGTTAATGCTAATACATTTAAACTTATTGGAATATTTTACTCAAAAAGGTGCAAGGAATACTAACTCAAGTATGTTGCTATTGCATGTCATTTGTTAAAGCAGATTTTGTGTAAACATAACTAACAGCATCTTTAGTTATCAAGGATTATAAGCATCTCAAAACCATAGTGTCAGACACTCAGAAATGCTGGTTTACAATTGTGCCATTACCTATTTAGGAGTGAAATACTGAGTTAAAACAATGTTAGTGGTCAAAGAATCATTAAGCAATCCTTCATCATAACTTTCACAGTGGGTGGTCTGTAAAATGATCAAGAATAATATGCTGCATTCCACGGCTGCAGAGGTCAGCTTCTGCATACAAATCTTTGCAGGAAGAAAAAGGCCTTCAGAAAAGTGGGCCATTCATCTGCACCAAGTTCAGAGAATTTCCAGCATGGTGAAAAGATATGTTATGCAAGCACATAGATGTATTCAGTGGGGGTAGACAGAACCAGCTACATGGAGACTACAAAGGAGCCCTCCCATGGCTCATGAATAAGTCGAGGAAATGATCAGAAAAAAAAGGAGAGAGATGTTTAGACAGATGGCCCACTTAAAATGCCTGAGACAGGGCATAAGCAATTTTAATGAAACTTTAGATCTAGCGTATGAATTGTGTCTTATTTCCTCCAGAAAAAAAAAAAAAAAACCCAAAGAAGACAAAAATTCAACAATTCGCTGAAAACCCCACTTTTAGCAAGTTGGGATGGAGGAAGAGTTTTATTAGTGTGATAAATTCACATGAAATTCTTCACAAAGCCATCAGCTATCAAAATGAATACACAAAGCATGGAATGAACAGATTAAAAGAATTTTAAACAGAAGTCTACTGCCAAACCAAACAAAAATCTAAGCCTTATTATGTGAGAACTTACAACACTCCAACATTAAAGTTCATCACTGCAGAAGAAAGATAAAAGCAGCATTTTCAGAGAACCTCTTCAAAGCTAGAACTTGTCATAGTGGAGGAATAGACTTCTGACTGTATGCAGTTTAAAATGTGTACTTTAGAATGTAGGAGACTGTGTAGAAGAATGTGTACCACAAAATAGTGCTAGAAAGAGTTAAGGAACATTACCAAGTCTGGAGTCTCAGCATTACACAAATGATACCTGAATCTACAAACGGATAGTATGACTTATAATCTTAAACACATTTTAATATTATGCAAACCCTATTTTCTTCTTCCACCAGTAAGGGTTTATGGTTCTCAATTTGAACTTTGGGCACAACTAGTGAAGAAAGACAATGATGGTGGTGATTAACCATCACCCCTGCAGGCCCTAGAGTCTGACTGATTGATCACTGACCACAAAAGCTACGTGACCTTTAAAAGTTACTATACTCCTTGTGCCTCAGTTTCCTTGTCAGTAAGACAAAGACCATAAGAATACTTAATTCACATGTTGATTAAATGAAATAAAAGGTATAAAATGGTTAGACTGGTGCCTGCCACATAAAGGCTAAATAAGAGACACTATCATCATTATCATAATTTGGTGCAATAATATCTGAAGTCCACCTCTATTATTTCAACAACCTGTTATTCAATATTAATATACAATTTACATACAGAGAAATTCAAAAACCTTAAGTTCCATCATTTATCTTCCCCACAACAGTTCAACAACAGTGTCACATAAACAAACTTCAAAAATATGCACTCTCGTGTGTGGTTTTTGCCCACTATAATTCTTCTGAGGTTCATTCAACTTGAATCATTCATTCTTTTTCGATTGCAGAGTAGTACTCTACTGTATAATACAAGCATACTAAAATACGTTCACCCTTTTGTTGACGGGCATTTGGGTTGTTTCCAGTTTGGGACTCTTATGAACAAAGCCGCTATAAACATTCTTTGTACAAGTCTTTTTTGAGGACTCACGTTTTCATTTCTTGTGCGTAAAAAATCTAAGAGTGGAAATTCTACGGTGAACGTATGTTTAATTTTACAAAAACTGCCAAACTGTTTTCCAAAGTATTAAAACATACCTATACTCCCATCAGCAATGGAGTTTCCTCCACAGCCTTGCCACCATTTGCTGCTGTTAGTCCTACTCTAGCCAGACTGGAGGCTGAGAAACCACAACTCTTCATATGCATTTCCCTTAGGACTAATAATGTTGAACACCTACACATTAGTGCTTATTGGCCACTTGTATTCAAGTTTTTGCCCATTTTGTATTAGGATGTTGGCATTATTATTACCGATTTGCAGTTCTTTACTTCAGATAGAAAGCCTTTGTCAGATTTATGTATTATTAATATGTTCTCCCCCTCTGTGGCTTGCTTATTAATTTTCTTAAAAAATCTTACCTTCAGGAGAATTTTTAATTAAAAAATTAATTTTTCATCTTTTACAGCAGTTTAAGGTTTTCAGGAAACTTCAGCAGGAAGCACAAAGATTTTCCTAAACATTGCCTCACTCACCCCACCCGACACAGTATCCCTGTTAATTGACATCCTGCATCAGTACAGTACATCTGTGACAACTGATGAACCAAAGCTGATGCATGATTATCATTAACTAATGTCCATAGGGATCACTGTTTGTGTTGTACATTCTAGGGTCTGAACAAATGTATTAGGACATGTATCTACCCTTAAAGTATCATACAGAATAGTTGCACTGCTCTAAAGTATCCCGTGCTCTACCTATTCAACCTCCCGTCCTCACCCCCGCCGAATCCCTGACAACCACTGATCTTTACTGTCTCCACAGTTTTGCCTTTTCCAGAATGTTGTACAGCTAGATTCATACGGAACGTAGCCTTTTCAGATTGGCTTCTTTTCGTTTAGCATTATGCATTTAAGGTTCCTCCATGTCTTTTGTAATTACAGAAGAAATATTCTTAAAGAAAACGCCATCATGCTAGAAGATACAATGATGTCTCATTTTAATTCCTAAAATTTGAACTTCTTTTACACCATCAGGAAAATAAATTCTTAAATATAACATATATAATAATTTTTTAAAATTGTAAACAGCTTTAGTGACATAAAATTCACACATCATAAATTGAACTCACCTGAAGTGTACAATGCATTGGTTTTTAGTATATTCACAGAGTTGTGTATCCATCACCACAACCAATTTTAAAACATTTTCATAACCCCAAAAGGAAACTCTGGACCCATTAGCGGTCATTTCACATTTCCCCCGCTGGCCTATGCAGCTACTAATGCACACTCTATTTCTACACTTTGCTTATTCTAGACATTTCATATATAATGAATCATAAAATTTGTAGTCTTTTGTGCCTGCCTTATTTCATTTAGCATAGTGTTTTCAAATTTCACTCATGTTGTATGAAGTATCTCATTTATTTTTATTACTGAATAATATTCCATTCTATAAATACACCAAATTTTATTTAACATTATATATCTATTAATCACTTCATGGACGTTTCCACTGCCTGCTTATTATGAAAAATGCCCACTATGAACATTTGTATACAACATTCGTGTGGACATATGGGTTATTCTCCCTTGGGTATATATAGCTGAGAGTGGAATAGCTGGGTCATGTGATGCTGTCTTACATTTTGAGAAACTGCCAAATTATTTCCAGGTTTGCATCATTTTACTCATAAATTTCCACCAGGAATGTACAACTGTCCCAATTTCTCCACATCATCAGCAACACTTTGTTATTGTCTTTTTGATTATAGTCAGCCTAGTGTATGTAAACTGGTATCTCATTTTGATTTTGATTTGCATTTCCCTAATAACTAGTGATGCTGAGCATCTTTTCATGGGCTTGTTGACCATTTGTCTATCTCTGCTGGAAAAATTTATATTCATTCCTCTGCCCATTTTTTAATTGGGTTGTCTTTTTTATTATTGAGTTATAAGAATTCTTTATATATTCTAGACAAAAATCTCTTATCAAATATATGATTTGCAAGTATTTTCCTCCATTTTGTAGGCTGTCTTTTCACTTACTTGATGCTGTCCTTCTAAGAGTTTTGTAGCTTCGCTCTTAGTTTCATGCTTTTTTTAAAAGTTCATTTTTGTGCACAGTGTAGGGAGGGATCCAGCTTCAATTTCTCACATGGAGATATCCAGCTACCCCAGCAGCATTTATTGAAAACAATTATTCTTTACCCATTGGATTGTCTTCATAATACCTGTTGAAATCAGCTGATCATACTGTAACAATTTATTTCTGGACTCTTAGTTCTATTCCATTGATCAACACATCTACTATTCCTATGCCAGTACCACACTGTCTTGATTACTGTAACTTTGTACTAAGTTTTGAAATTGGGAAGTATGAGTCCCCCAGTTTTGTTCTTCTTTTTTGAGATTGGTTTGGTTATGCTGAATCTCTTGCATTTTCGTACAAATTTTGGAATATGATTATTTCTGCAGAAAAACGCAGCTGGGGTTTAACAGGGATTGCATCAAATCTGTATGTCATTAATATTAGGTCCTCTGATCTGTGAATGTGGGATGCTAACCACTTTTGCTAACCATTTATTTATTCATTAAATGCTAACCATTTATTTAGCATTTAAATGCTAAATAAATGCTAACCATTTATTAAATGGTTCCATTTATTAACCATTTATTAAATAAATGCTAACCATTCATTAAATGCTAACCATTTATTTATTCATTAAATAAATGCTAACCCATTTATTTAAATTGTCTTTATTTCAACCATTGTTTGGTAGTTTTCGGTACACCAGTCTTACACTTCTTTTTAAAAAAATTTTGTGCTTAAGTATTGTATTCTTTTTGGTGCTTCTGTAAAATAAAATTGTTTTGTTAATTTTATTTTTGGTTGTAACACCGCTATTGCATAAAAATAAAATTGATATTTATATATCATTCTTATATTCCACAACCTTGCAAAAGTCATTTATTAGTTCTAATAGGTTTTTTTGTGAATTCCTTAAGATTTTCTACATACAAGATCATGTTACCTGCAAACAGAGATAGTTTTACTTCTTCCCCATCTTGATACCTTTAATTCTTCTTGCCAAACTGCCCAAGCTAGGAACTCTAGTACAATGTTGAAAAAAGTAACAGCAAACTTCCTTGTCTTATTCCTGACCATAGCAGAAAAAACATTCAGTTGTATACCACTAAATATGATGTTAGCTGTGGATTTTTCGTAGATGGCCTTCATTAGGTTGAGGAAGTTCCTTTCTATTCCTAATTGGTTTTGAGTGTTTTGGTTTTTTCTTT
Source organism: Delphinapterus leucas (assembly GCF_059928025.1). Taxonomy (NCBI): domain Eukaryota; kingdom Metazoa; phylum Chordata; class Mammalia; order Artiodactyla; family Monodontidae; genus Delphinapterus; species Delphinapterus leucas. Next base: position 10,861,827 of record NC_143146.1, read on the forward strand.
TTTACTAGATTTATTTATTTATTTTGGCTGCATTGGGTCTTCGTTGTTGCATACAGGCTTTCTCTCTAGTTGTGGCGAGCGGGGGCTACTCTTCGTTGCGGTGCACGGGCTTCTCATTGCAGTAGCTTCTCTTGCTGTGGAGCACGGGCTCTAGGCACACGGGCTTCAGTAGTTGCAGAACGCGGGCTCAGTAGTTGTGGCTTGCGGGCTCTAGAGCGCAGGCTCAGTAGTTGTGACGCACGGGCTTCACTGCTCCGCAGCACGTGAGATCTTCCCGGACCAGGGCTCGAACCCGTGTTCCCTGCATTGGCAGGAGGATTCTTAACCACTGCACCACCAGGGAAGTCCCTGGTTGAATGTTTTTATCATGAAAGGCTGCTGGATTTTGCCAAACGTTTTTCCTGCATTTATTGAGCTAATTCTGTGATTTTTCCCCTTTATTAACATCATTTGTCACATTGTTTTTTGGATGTTAAACCAACTGTGTATACGTAGGATAAAACTCACTTGGTTATGGTATATAATCATTTTATATATGCATGAATTTAGTTTGCTAGAATTTTGTTGAGGATTTTTTGCATTAATATGTATGAGGGATATTGGTCTTCAGTTTTTTTTTAACATCTTTATCTGGATTTGGTATCATGGTAATACTGGCCATGGAGAATGAGTTGCAAATTTTATCCTTCTTTTCTATTTTTGGAAGAGTTTGTGAAAGATTAGTATTAATTTCTTTCTAAATACTTCACTGAATTCACCAGTGAAGCCATCTAATCCTGGGTTTCTTCTTTCTGAGAAATTTTGTGATGACTAATTCAATCTCTTTCAGGTCTATTCAGATTTTCTATTTCCTCTTGAGTTAGTGTCAGTAGCTTGCATCTTTCTCCAAATTTCTCCATTTTATCGAAGTTGGCATGCAACTGTTCACATTATTTCCTTATAATCCTTTTAATTTCTGTAAGGTCTGTATGTATAATCCCTATTTCATTACTGATTTTAGCTATTTGAGTCTCTTTCTCTCTTGGCCAGTCTACCTAAAAGTTTGTCATTTCTGCTGATCTTTCCAAGGACCAATTCTGCTTTTACTGATCTCTTCTATTGTTGTTCTATTCTCTATTTATTTCCTCTCTGATCTTTAGTATTTTCTTCCCTCTGCTTGCTTTGGGTTTAGTTTGCTCTTCTTTTCCTATTTTCCTAAAGTGGAAGATGAGGTGACTGATATGAGATCTTCTTTTTTAATATGTGTTTACAGCTCTAAATTTCCCCTCTAACCACTGCTTTAGATGCATCCAATAAGTTTTTTGTTTTTTTTTGTTTTTTTTTTTGGTGGTACGCGGGCCTCTCACTGTTGTGGCCTCTCCCGTTGCGGAGCACAGGCTCCGGATGCGCAGGCTCAGCAGCCATGGCTCACGGACCCAGCCACGCCGCGGCATGTGGGACTTCCCGAACCGGGGCACGAACCCATGTCCCCTGCATCGGCAGGCGGACTCTCAACCACTGTGCCACCAGGGAAGCCCCTCCCATAAGTTTTTGAATGTTCTGATCTTGTTTTAATTCATTTCAAAGTATTTTATAATTTCTTTGTGATTTCTTCTTCATCCTATCAGTTATTTAGGAGTGAATTATTTAATTTCCACAAATTTGTGAATTTCCAAAATTTCCTTTTTTGTTGATTTCTAATTTCATTCAACTGTGGTTGGAGAACATCTGTAAGATTTCAATCTCATTGAATTTATCAAGGCTTGTTCTATGGCCTAGCATATGACATGATTTATCTTGGAAAATGTTACCCATGCACTTGAGAAGTTGCATGTTCTCCAGTTGAATGTCCTGTTCTAAATGGATAACTATTAGATCTATTTGGTTTACAGTGTTGTACAAGTCTTCTACTTCCTTGTTTATCGTATCTAGTTGTTCTATCCATTACTGAAAGTGGGGTATTAAAATCTCCAACTATTATTGTTGAATCGTTAATTTCTCCTTTCAGTTGTCTCAGTATTGCTTCATATATTTGGGGATTGCGTTGTTGGGTAACATATACGCTCAAACTCGTTATAGCTTTCTCAAGGATTGATTGTTTTATCAATATAAAATATCTCTCTGTCTCCAGTAACAATTTTTGTCTTAAAATTATGTTGACTGATATTAGTATTATTAATAATAATTATACTAGTATTACAAACATAGTATGTCTGATAACTCTCTCCTTTTACCTTCAGCCTACTGTGTCTTTGAGTCAAAGTATATCTATTGATGAAAGCATATAATTTGATCTTTTTTTTTTTAACATCCTTATTGGAGTATAATTGCTTTACAATGGTGTGTTAGTTTCTGCTTTATAACAAAGTGAATCAGCTATTGATCTTGTTTTTTATCCCCTATACCAATATCTGCCCTTGACTGGGGTGCTTATTCTATTTATTGATACGTTAAATATACTTCCTCATTAAGCAGGATTTATTTTTTGCTTTTACATTTACTTTTTGCTTTCTATCTCATATCTTTTTTGTTCTTCTATTCCTACATCACTGTCTTCTTTTGTTTAAATAGATATTTCCTAGTGTACCAATTTAATTCCCTTGATGGTTCATATACTATTTTCAAAAGCTATTTTCTTAGTGGTTACCTTAGGGATTACAATTAGCACCTTATATTTAGCCACCATAGTTTGGATTAATGCTAACCTAATTGCAAAAGGATATAGAAAATTTGCTCTGATATAGCTTTGTTTTCCCTACCGTTTGTCTTCCTGTTGTCATACAAATTATATCTGTACATATTGTGCGCCTATCAACTTAGAATTATAATTACTGCATTATGCAGTTGTCTTTTAAATCAGACAGAAAACAAAAAGATTACAAAGTAAAAATACATTTATATTGTCTTTTATATTTACTGATGTAGTAATCTTTAACCAGTGCTCTTTTTTTTTTTTTTTGGAGAGTTTTCTTTTTTTTTTTAATGAATAACCTTGCTTTTTGTCACTTGGTAACCAGTGCTCTTTTTAATCCACATGTATTTAACAGTTTCTGTTTAATGTCCTTCCATTTCACCCTGAAGAACTTCCTCTCATATTTCTTGTTGGATAGGTCTGCTAGCATTGGATTCTCTTGGGCTTTGTTCAGAATGTCTTGATGTCTCCTTCATGTTTAAAAGACAGTTTTGCTGGATATGGCGTTCTTTATTGACATTCCTTTTTTTTCCTTTTTTAATTCTTCAGCACTTTATATATACCATCCCATTCTCTTCTGGACAACCTGGTGATGTCCAGAAGAGAATGCGAGCTCTTAACCTTATTGAGGATCCCATTTACATGATGAGCCATTTTTCTCATGCTGCTTTTAACATTCTTTTTGGGTTTTGACAGTTTGACTATGCTGTGTGTAGGTGTAGATATCTTTGAGCTTATTAAGCTTCGTTTTTTGTTTTTTTTTTTTTTTTTTTTGCGGTACGCAGGCCTCTCACTGTTGTGGCCTCTCCCGTTGCGGAGCACAGGCTCCGGACGCGCAGGCTCAGCAACCATGGCTCATGGACCCAGCCGCTCCGTGGCATGTGGGATCTTCCCGGACCAGGGCACGAACCCGTGTCCCCTACATCAGCAGGCGGACTCTCAACCACTGCGCCACCAGGGAAGCCCTAAGCTTCTTGAATGTGCAGATTAATGTTTTTCATCAAATTTGGGATGTTTCCAGTCACTCTTTTTTTTTTTTTTAATAATTCTACGGCATTTCTATTTATTGACTGATTGATTGGCTGTGTTGGGTCTTCGTTTCTGTGCGAGGGCTTTCTCTAGGTGCGGCGAGCGGGGACCACTCTTCATCGCGGTGCGCGGGCCTCTCACTGTCACGGCCTCTCTTGTTGCGGAGCACAGGCTCCAGACGCGCCGGCTCAGCAGTTGTGGCTCACGGGCCTAGTTGCTCCGCGGCATGTGGGATCTTCCCAGACCAGTAACCCATGTCCCCTGCACCGGCCGGCAGACTCTCAACCACTGCACCACCAGGGAAGCCTGAAGTCACGCTTTCCTTAAATATTCTTTCTGCTCCTTTATCTTTCTTCTCTTCTGCTTCTGGGACTCTCAGCATGTATGTTGGTATATCTGATGGTGTCCTAAGGATCTCTGAGGCTCTGTTCATTTTTCTTCAGTTTTCTTTCTGTTCCTCACACTGGATAATCTCAATTGATATGTCTTCAAATTTGCTGATTGCTTCTTCTGCTGCTCAAATCTACTGTTGAGTTCCTCAGTGCATTTTTTCACTGTGGGCACTGTACTTTCATCTCTAGAATTTTTATTTGCTTTTTAAAAAAAATAATTTCTATCTTTTACTGATATTTTCTATTTAGTGAGATATGATTGCCCTACTTTCCCTTAATTCTTCATATCGGATTTCCTTCAGTCCTTTCAACATTTTTTTTTTTTTTTGCGGCATGCGGGCCTCTAACTGTTGTGGCCTCTCCCGTTGTGGAGCACAGGCTGCGGACACACAGGCTCAGGGGCCATGGCTCACGGGCCTAGCTGCTCCATGACATGTGGGATCTTCCCGGACCGGGGCACGAACCCATGTCCCCTGCATCGGCAGGCGGACTCTCAACCACTGCGCCACCAGGGAAGCCCCTTTCAACATATTTTTAACAGGTTATTAAAGATCACTGTATAATAAGTACAACATTTGGGCCCCTCTCAGGCAGTTTCTATTGACTTTTATCCTGTGAATGGGCCATGCTTGCATGTTTCTTTTTTTTTTTTTTTTTTTGCGGTATGTGGGCCTCTCACTGCTGCGGCCTCTCCCGTCGCGGAGCACAGGCTCCGGAAGCGCAGGCTCAGCGGCCATGGCTCACGGGCCCAGCCGCTCCGCGGCACTTGGGATCCTCCCGGACCGGGGCATGAACCCACGTCCCCTGCATCGGCAGGCGGACTCTCAAACACTGCGCCACCAGGGAAGCCCTGCATGTTTCTTTACATGTCTTGTAATTTTTTTTATTGAAAATGGGTCATTTAGATAATGTGCCACACCTGCAAATTATATTCCTATCCCCTCACCAGGACAATCTGGACTTTTCCTCTAGCCATCTTCACAGTTGATAATTATCTCTTTAATGTCTACATATCTCACTCTATTTTAAGCTTCCTAAAGGGCAGAAACTGTTTTATTATTACTCTAAGCCCAAGCATCTTATCACAAGGAGTACTATTTGTTATCTTTGGAACAATTTAATAACTCTAATTCTAAAGGTAGAAAGTTATCATTATAAAACATATTCAGGAAATTACTCTAATGACAGAAAGTGACCTTTGTAAAGTAGATGATCAGGATATTGGTCATTTAAACCAATGTTATCTAGATTCAGGGCTGTTAGTTACATATGAACATTCAAGGTATGAAATTAGTCTGACACACTGTGAGAAAATAGAAATCCCAATGAGCACTAAATCATAAACAACTTTTTAAAAAAGTAAACTAAAAAAGTGGTTTAAAAGAAAAAAAAAAGGCAGCTTAATTCAGAGTTTATCCTACAGATTAATGTGAAAACTTCAGTGATTGTAATAATGGAATATAAGGATACTTAAATAGCTACTATGCTAACATTTTTTAAAAATAACAATGTTTTCAAACAACATGGGTTACTAGTCTCTGCCTTTCCTTTTCTTACACATTTCTTTATATTTCTCAGAATATTCCAAATTTCATAAAATTTATTCACAGAACAAATTTTACTGAAACTATTATTTGGGATAAAGATGAAAAGGTAGCTCTATAAGTAGAAATTCAAATCTATTCAAATCAAAGAATCAAGATGTAAACACAATGCATTTTCAACGTTCATTAACATATAATACACACGCAGAAAAAAAATTTTACTGAAAAATCATGTAATGTCTTCAAGAGATATATTTCTCCATTTGCACCAATTCCATTACTCTTGCATTTTTACCCAACTCAAAATCTCTCTAAACCACCTTTAAAGCTTTTTTTGAAACAAGGCTGAACATAAATACAAATATTCCTCCATTACCTATAGCAAATTGCCTTACACAGATCAGCTCACTTGGATTTTTAATAATAATTTTTGAATTATGTAAATTAATCATTTGACATTTTACTATGAATGCAGTGATAGTGTTGATTTCATTTCAATTCCAATATCAAGGATTTCATTATCCTATAAAACATATCCAGAGTTCAAAGTATTTAAGGGGGGTTAAACAAAATGCAAACATTTAATGCAATATTAAGCATGTGAAATAAAAACTTGATGGCCTAAAGAAAGCATGCTATGCTGTTACCCTGGTGACAGGTTAAAAAAGGGATTGTGAGCTGAATAGCTGTATGATATGAAATTAAAATGTTTCACATTGAACAATCCAAAATGAATTGGGAAAGGTTAGAGTAGAGGAGAGAGAAATCAATTCTCCAATGGCAATGGGTGAATGGGAAAGAAGTATGAATAGGATTTGCCAGTGGGGTGCAACAGCTGCCAAATATCCTGCAGCCAAAGAATTACAATAATACTGATGAAGTGTGCAAGAGCTTTTGGAATCATTGCAGGGAACAGAGTAATTCTCCTTCAATAATGAGGCTATTCAGTCTTCCATTCAGCTCTTATAGAATTTAAAAAAAAAAGAAAGAAAGAAAGAAAAGTATTTTAAAATGTAATATTTAGCAAAAAGTGTATAAATATGACATCCACTTAATAAATATTTGGCGCTTAGTCTCAGGTTTCTAAATCGTCCAAGACACAATCATATTAAGTAACTGAAAATACCACAACAGGTATATTAAAAAGTAAGGCTAGCGTAAAGGATGATGATTGAATTGACATTTTCTTCCCTCTTGGCGCTTTTAGGGGACTTACTTGCTTAAATGAAAGTAGATATTTCCAGAAGCATATTATAGCTATGTATGTTCGTGAGCATACACCAAAAGTACTGTTGTTAATTATATACTTAGTTATCAGAACATCAATTTCATTGTCATAATGAAGATTATCTGAGAACATAAATGAAACAAGTACGATATAAAAGTTGTCATTTGTTGTCACAGATGGTATAAATGTGTTAATAATTTGATATGTCCTTTTAAATTCAGAAATACTTAAGTAAAAGAATCAATATGCACTGTCCACAGTACTTGCTCTTCCTTGGGAATTACTTTCACATGGCTATTTTTTTTTCTGTTTCTTTCCCCAGTTATATTTCATTGATTATGATCATATTTCGAAACCTTAAACTTTTATCATCTAACTGAAAACTTAATAATGGGTGAACGAATTATAAATCTAAAACCAGGAAACATTCTTTTTTAACAGCAGGGAAAAAAAAAACACACACACACACACACAGGTAATTGCATCTGTCAGGTAAAAATCAGTAAAAAATTGATTCTCCATTTTATCAGGAAGCCAGATGAGGAAAGAAAATACCATACAAATGTAGACACAATGACTGCAATTCAAGTGACTGTACTTTCCCATTATGCTACTGTGACTAAAAGAGTTAAACTGATGGCAGGCTACGTAGCCAGTCAAGATACTAGATAAGATATATGTTCTACTCAGTAGGAGCTCAAAGTGGTGGCTGTACACTGACTCCATACACCCAAAGTAATCCTCCACAAAAGTGAACGCTACATTTTTAAAAACCTTTCAGGGCTTCCCTGGTGGCACAGTGGCTGGGCATCCGCCTGCCGATGCAGGGGACACGGGTTCGTGCCCCGGTCCGGGAGGACCCCACATTCCGCGGAGCGGCTGGGCCCGTGAGCCATGGCCACTGAGCCTGCGCGTCCGGAGCCTGTACTCCGCAACGGGAGAGGCCACAACAGTGAGAGGCCCACGTACCGCGGAAAAAAAAAAAAAAAAAACCTTTCAGACTGAAGGCTTTCATCAGTATTATCACAAGCCATAGTGAAGGTGTTCCATTTCCTAAGTTTTTAACTTCTGCTCAAGTATCAAGAGAGAAAATAGAGGGTTTAAGTAGAAACCAGAAAGTAAAAGGGTCAGCCTCATGCAATCCAATTAGGATCAGAGCTGAAAAAGATTTCAGGAGGACTCATCCAATCCAACACTGCCATTTCTCAGAGGAGGAAACTGAAGCCAAAAGTTGAAGCATTTTGCACAAAGACTTTACCACCTTGATACTTAGTAGTGGTGCTGGGACCAGAATCCTGACTCCTGACACTTTACTCAGTGCTGGTTCCACTGCACCACACCAAATACTGTGACATTTCAGTGCCAGATGAAGGAGCCAAAAGAACCAAAGACGATACAATTTTCCTAGCCTGAATGACTGAATAGAAGGACTGCCATAAATAAAAGAAGCTACACAGAATTCTGTGTACACATCTACAGTGTTGAATAGACGTGGGGTGCACCATCGCACTCTGCACTGCCAGGGACCACCAATATCACATAGCCTAATGCAAATTAATTCGCAGATTTATCAATCCTATATGAGCAAGATTTTCCATTCTATGTTAAATTTTTTAAAGTACTAATGTTGCAGTCCTGGAAAACCACTTATTCAAAAACCAATACAGAGAAATGTGGACAACATAATAGTATGTAAAAAGAAAAAAAAGAGACACTCTTTCAAAGAGAATGGTCCATTTTCTGTAAAATCTAAATAATACATTAACTATATGTACATAAATATAGAAACCCTAAGAGTTGCCAGTACTTGCAGTCTCCAATTTCTCTCTTCCCATGTTTTCTTGAACCCTCATCAATTCAACTTTAATGACCACGTCCCACTCAACATTCCTGAAAACTGCTTGTCAAGGTCCCTATGACCCCCACATTGAGAAATTCAATGGTCAATAGTCATTCTCGTATGTGACATATTTCAGTTGAACACTCTTTTCTTCTCTTGGTTCTTTGAACTCCACCTCCGACTACTTTTCTATCTATCTCCTCTGCCGTTCCTTCTCAGTCTCCTTTGCTGGATCTGCCTGATCTTCCTGACTTGTGTATCTCAGGGCAGGCCCAGGACCTCTGCTCCCAACTGGTCTCCCAGCTTCCACTGTTACCCCTTTTGAGGCATGTACAGCAATGCAGGCACAATGATCTTGTTATTACATATGTCACATCAAGCTCTGTTTTGCTTAAGACCCTGCAAGGGCTCCCCATTCCTAGAAGACCACCTATCACAACTCCATCTCTACTACTCTACGGCTTCCTCCCTCCTCTCAAATTGCATTTGCCTCCTTGCCATTTCTCAAACAGGCCGACATACTTGACCTCAGGTGCTTTTTACATTAGCTGTCTCCTCTGATTAGAAGGTCCTTCCTCCAGATATTCACATGACTCACTCCTTTCCTCCTTCAGGTCTTTGCTCTAATGTGAATCTTCCCATCCTGCTAATCCAACCTGCCATCCACTTCCCTGCAATCCAAATTTAAAAACTACAACTAGGCCACCATCCACCCCAGGATGTTGTATATCCCTTCCCTGTTTTGTTTTTCACCAAAGTATTTATCATCATTTGATGTATTGCTACATCTGTTTTGTCTGTCTACCTTCTACTTAAATGTAAGCTCTATGGGGGCAGGATTTTTTTTTAATCATTTTGTTCCCTGCTTAATTCTCTAAATTTTCTAACTCAATTCTTATAATGATCAATAGGTAATTTTAAAAGACGTGATTACATTTAATCTGTATCTGACTTCCTTATTCAGTAAGGAATGGAAGGCTACATCTTTAATGTAAGAAGAAAGATTTCAAACCAATAGCTAATGTACCCGTTGATGTTGAAACACTCAAGGCATTCGAGTTACTCAGGAATAAAACGAGTATACATCATTGCCACTACCTTCAAAATAGAATCTTTGTCATCAGAGATTTTAGAAAAAGATAATTAGGGAGGGACAACTAAAAGTTAATGAGCATCATGCTAAGTATTTAATATCTCATTTGACACTGACAAACACTCTTTCTTTAAGAACTGCTATTATCTCCACATTACAGGTGAGGAAACTAAGTCCAAGAGAGGCAAAATAATTTATCCTAAAATAGTAGCTAGGGATCAGCAAAACCAGGGAGAAATCCAAGTCTCTGGAACAAAAGCCTGTGCCCTTAAACATGAAACTATACTGGTAGTTCTAGCCAGTAGAACACAACAAGAAAAATAAATACTGGGCTGACCAAAAAGTTCGCTCAGGTTTTTCCATAAGCTCTTATGGAAAAACCCGAACAAACTTTTTCGCCAACCCAATATTACATCCCATACAAAGGAAGGCAGGGAGTTATTATTAGAAAATGTAGTGGTCACTTTAGTTGATTCCTCAACATGTATTTCACACCAGAAAATTAGTCCGAGACAAACACGACAATCCAATTCCCTTTGCAGTGACTGGTTTAGGAATGGGATGAGTTCTTTCTGGTCAATGAGAACTGAGAAGTAGCTGGTTGGGTAACACTTGGGAGATATTTCCTCACTTCTTAGGGACAGACACAATATGGATTTGACTCCTAAAACGTCTACAGCTATCCTGCTATCACAGCCTTCTGACAAAGCACAGAAGAAAGCAAGGCTAAGGAACTACAGAGAAGCGACATTAGAGGCACTTCCTGAGCCTTGTCCTTTCCGTTCTCTGAGCCTCCTGTTCAACAAAGATGTGTCAGTTTGAATAAGGGTTTCTGTTACTTGTACCCAAAAGCATCCCAAGTGACTGAGGAGGTTTTATGATTGCCCTTTTTGAAATCAAGTAAAAAGTTATCACAATGGCAGAGGTGGACCTGAACCAGAGTAAAGTAAGAGGAGGGTCAAAGATCAGAAAGGTGAATCCTGACCAGTGAACAACATTTGGATCTAAGGAAAACAGGCATTTTGACCAAAACTAAATGAAAGATTACTGAAAGAAACTAAATTTTTTTCTTTACTAGATTTTCCTCCAATCATTAGCAGTTAGTGAAACAATTTATTATACCAAACCACAATGCCAACAAAATAATTTTAGCTTCAAATAACATGAAGCAATTGTTTAACACAACTTTTAATGATTCATTTCTGTCAATAAAAGTGTTTAGGAAAAGAATGATTACAAAGGAAAATAACTCCGTGCTAAGACAGTATGTATTTATGTAAAAACTTAATTCACTTCATTTACAGTCAAAGAAAAATTGTTATTGTTTCTGACATTAACTGTTCTCTTTTTCTAAAATACACTATCTTTTTACTATCCAAATACTATGGGTACATATTATTAAAGTTTTTTCCAAGTCATAAATGATGAAAGCGTAAAACCCATGGAGAAATTGGGAAAATAAGACCAGCAGCCAAAGCAAGCAGCACAAAGGAAGTGCTGCCGGCTCCTGGGTTTGGAGGCAGAAGAGTACGTGAGCACACCCATGACACAGCAACACACAGCCACACCCGGAGGCCGACTTTGGACTCCATTTCCCAGGCAACAGTGAAAACACGACTGTGAAGCCAAAATGTGAAGAGCCAACCACTTTACACCAGCTCTGGTGTCCGGGACCTCTTCAGCAAATAAGCAGAAATAGCTTCGGTTCACTTTTGCCTAAACAAGATTACACTTTGTCCAAAAAGACCAGTATATTTTGTTAAACGTTATAGGTCTCTGGTGGTAGCAACTTTACGGTAAACTGGCCTACCAGATAAACAATAACTTCAATAGAAAATAAATGTACCAAAAATAAAATAATTGTTTGTTATATAGGTAATACGTGCACAATTATCTACATAACTGAACTTTTCGCCCACATATTTTATGAATCTAACTTCTTTCCAAGTTCTAAAGGGTAATGAATTCAACAGTAATATAAGAGGAGGATTCTAGGAAGATGACAGAATAGGAAGCACCAAGAATCTCTCTCCCCACCTAGACAACAGTCACACTGGCAGAATCTGTCTGATATAACTCTTGTGGAACCTTCAGAAGAAGGCTTGGGGGTAACTGTGTTAACTTGTGGTCAACTTCAGCTTTAGCATAGCAGCAGCTCCCCATCCCCCACTCCCAGCCTCCTGGGTGCAACTGTGGGTGTGTTCACTGGAGCAGCCTGCACACAGCTTGTGGAAGCCAGGGTGGGCAGAAGAGAACCCTGTCCTCCAAATACTAAGGATCTGTGCTCCGACTGCTAACTGCTGCTTCTGATCACAGAGGTGCAGACAGAAAGGCAGGCAGCCAGCTACTGCACCTCCCTCATTGTCGCAAGCACCTCCCCCTCTGACTGGAGTGATTTCCAGGAGATTTAAGGGTCTAGTGCTTCCCTAACCACGCCCCCCACCTTCATTTCCCCCGCCCCCTTTCAGGAGCTAGGCCTTAAAGGCTAAGACATCCAAAAATAACTGCATATACAAGGAAAATTGAAAAGTGACTGCACATGCCCAGGGAAAGTCTAGGAAAAGACCAGAGAACACCTTAAGTTTACACCTCAGGCTGATCATTGGCACAGAGGCAGCCTACGATAATCAGAAAAACAAAAATGATAAACAAAGACAATAACATAAACCACTAAACCCTGAGGAAGGAGGAGAATCTGATTTCCAAAGTTACCACATCATTGGATTGAAATGTCCAGTGTTCAACCAAAAAATCGGAAGTCATACAAATAAACAAGAAAGTATGGCCTACTCAAAGGAAAAAAAAAAAAAATCAACAGAACATATCCCTGAAAAAGACCTAATGGCAGATATATCAGACAAAGACTTTAAAACAACTATCTTAAAGATGCTAAAAGAACTAAAGGAAGATGTGGAGAAAGTCAAGAAAAAAATGTGTAAACAAAATAAAAATATCAATAAAAAGACAGAAAACCTAAAAAGAAATGAAATTCTGGAGCTGAAAAGCACAATAATTGAAATGAAAAACTCACTAGAGTAATTCAAAGGCAGATCTGACCAGACAGAAGGAAAAAATCAGTCAACATGAAGACAGGACAACAGAATTATCAAGTCTGAAGAACAGAAAGAAAAAAGATCAAAGTAAAGTGAACAGAGCCTAAGGGTCCTGTGGGGATACCATCAAGTAGACCAACGTATACATCGTGAAAGTCCCAGAAGGAGAAAGAGAAAGAGGCAAAGAGGATATCTGAAGAAATAACAACCAAAAACTTCCCAAATTTGATGATAGACATGAACATAAACATTCAAAAAGCTCAACAAACTCCAGATAAGGTGAACTCAAAGACCCACACCAAGACACATAGTCAAACCTTCAAAAGCTGAAGACAGAATCTTGAAAGAGAGGAACGAATTTTCAAGTACAAATAAGATTATCAGCAGATTTCTCATCAGAAACTCTGCAGGCCAGAGGCAGTGGGCTGATATATTCAAAGTGCTAAAAGAAAAAAACCCATCAACCAAGAATCCTAAATCCAGCAAAAACGTCCTTCAAAAGTGAGGCAGAAGTTAACACCTTCCCAGATAAACAAAAGCTGAAGGAGTTTGTGACAACTAGACCTGCCCTACAAAAACTGCTAAAGGAAGTCCAGCAGGGTGGAACGAAAGGACACTAGACAGTACTAAGAAACCACATGAAGAAATAAGTATCTCAGTAAAGACAAATACATGGACAATCATAAAAGCTAGTATTATTGTAACAATAGCTTGTAACTCCACTTTTTGTTCTCTATATGATTTAAGGGTCTAATGCGTTTTCAAAACTATTAAAGTGAAAGCTAGTGTCATCTTAACTTTGTTTTGTTTTCTACATAATTTAAGAGACTAATGCATTTAAAATAATTATTGGTTTATAGTTTTGGACATAGACTGTATAAAGGTGTAATTCTGTAATGTCAACACCTGCACCCAGGCAATCGCTGATCTTTTTTCTGTCTTTTATACTTCCATCCTTCCTAGAAATTACAAATAAATGAAACTACATTATATAGTTTTCTCTAACTGGTTTCTTCCTCTTAGCATGATTTTCTTTTTAGGTTTATGCATGTAGATGCACGTATCAGTACTGCATTTCTTTTTATTGCTAAACAGTATTCCGTTGTATGGATATACCACATTTATTTTTCTACTCACCATTTGATGTACATTATTCTCCCAGGTGTGTGGTGGTGTACCACTGTGATTTTAGTTTGTATTTTTCTAATGATTAATGATGTTAAACATCTTTTCATGGACTTATTTGCCATTCATATAACTTCTTTGTAAAAGAGTCTACGCCAAATCTTCTATTTTTTTTTAATTCGGTTGTTTGGCTCATTTTTTAATTCTAAGAATTATTTATACATTATAGATTCAAGTCCTTTATTGGACATGTATCTCTGAATACGTTCTGCCATTTGTTATACTGTTTTATAATATTCTTGATGGTGTTTTTAAGAGCAGTTATTTTGCATATATTTTAAATTCACTATAATAGAAATTTTAAATGTGTTTTCAAAGAGTAGTGAATAAAGAGAAGAAATAGTCACAACATAATATGAAATTTTAAAAAGTAAAATTCAAACGACATTTCCAGTATGACTCTAATTATGTAGGGTATATACTACAAGTATGGATATGTATAAACATACACACATATACACTTGGAATGGAATATATTAAAATATTAAAAGTGGTTATTGCGGGATTACAGGAAATTTTTATTCTTTTATTTATTTATTTTTTCTTCTTTTATTTTTTAAAACTTCTTCAAATTCTTACCAATGTTAAGTCAGCACTCTCTGAAAATAACTAGAATACACTGCTTAAAGATCAAACCAGTTCATCATTAGCTATACTCAGGACTTCTGAAATAGTCAAGATCCAAGTAACACCTGAAGGTAAAGGAATAAAGATATGAATATTGTATTTACCAAAAAAATAATAAAAATATTATTCATACAAGGTATGATTCTGGCTTTAAAGCAAAAGCTTAGATCTCTCCTACACACACATCACTCCAAAACAGCACAGTCCAACAAAGCTTGACAGAAATACTACAGCAATGATGGAAAGGTTCTTTCTGTTACCTGATACAGTAGCCACTGACCATGGTACAGTAGTGGCTGTGGAGCATGGCAAGTGTGGGTAGTGACTATACTGACACTGACATTGAAATGTGACTGAGAAACTGAGTTTTTAATTTAATTTTAATTCAAATAGGCACACATGGCTAGTGGCTTCCACACTGGGGAGCACGACTTTAGGGGGAAAACAAACAAACCAACCAGATTCCTGGCTCTACTGACCATTTTCCTTCTCCTTCCATTCATTCAGTAATTTACAGAAATTCAATATCCTCTCATCTCTCCCTAGACAGTCACCAAATTAACTTCAAAAAAAGATCATACATTAAGCTTTTTGTACTTTCCCTTGAGGATAAGAACAAATGAAAAGTACTGGTTACTTGGGATTCGTCCCAAGTTCACAAAAATGGTTCAACATATGCAAATCAATCAATGTGATACACCACATAAAATAAAGACAAAAAACAAGTAATCATCTCAATAGATACAGAAAAAGCATTGGACAAAATTCAACATCCATTCATGATAAAAACTTACCAAAATGGGTATAGATGGAACATATCTCAACATAATAAAAGCTATTTATGACAAACCCACAGCCAATATACTACTCAATGGTGAAAAGCTTAAGGCCTTCCCACTAAAATCTGGAATAAGACAAGGATGCCCACTCTCGCCTCTTCTATTCAACATAGAATCTGAAGTCCTAGCCACAGCAATCAGACAAGAAAAAGAAATAGAACGTATCCAAATTGGAAGGAAAGAGGTAAAACTGTCATTATATGCAGATGACATGATACTATTATATATATAGAAAACCCTAAAGACGCCACACAAAAACTACTAGAACTGATAAACAAATCCAGCAAGGAAGCAGGATACAAGATTAACATACAGAAATTGGTTGCATTTCTTTACACTAACAGTGAAATATCAGAAAGGGAATGTAAAAACAACAGTATCTTTTAAAAATCACACTCCCCAAAATAAAATGCTTAGGAATAAACCTGACCAAGGAGGTGAAAGACTTATACACTGAGAACTATAGAACATTAATAAAGTAAACTGAAGATGAATCAAAGAAATGGAAAGATATCCCAGGACCCTGAATTGGAAGAATATCGTTAAAATGGCCATACTACCCAAAGCAATCTACAGATTTAATGGGATCCCTATCAAATTACTCATGATATTTTTCACAGAACTAGAACAAATAATCCTAAAATTTATATGGAACCATAAAAGACCCAGAGAATTGCCAAAGCAATCCTGAAGAAAAAGAACAAAGCAGGAGGCATAACCCTCCCAGACTTCAGACACCACAACAAAAGCTACAGTAATCAAAATGGTGTGGTATTGGCACAAAAACAGACACATGGATCAACAGAACAGAATAGAGAGCCCAGAAATAAACCCACACACCTACAGCCAATTAATCTTTGACAAAGAAGGCAAGAATATACAATGGAAAAAAGAAGATCCTTCAGCCAGTGGTGTCGGGAAAGTTGGACAGCCGGATGTCAATCAATGAAGTTAGAACACACCCTCACACCATACACAAAAATAAACTCAAAATGGCTTAAGGACTTAAACATAAGACATGACACCACAAAACTCCTAGAAGAGATCACAGGCCAAACATTCTCTGACATAAATCATAGCAATGTTTCCTTAGGTCAGTCTCCTAAGGCAATAGAAATAAAAAATGGGACCTAATCAAACTTACAAGCTTTTGCACAGCAAGGGAAACCATAAACAAAACGAAAAGACAACCTACAGAATGGGAGATGTTTGCAAACTATGCGACCGACAAGGGCTTAATTTCCAAAATATACAAACAGCTCATACAGCTCAACAACAACAACAACAACAAAGACAGCCCAATCAAAAAATGAGCAGAAGACCTAAATAGACATTTCTCCAAAGAAGAAACACAGACGGCCAATAAGCACAGAAAAAGATGTTCAATGTCACTAATTATTAGAGAAATGCAAATCAAAACTACAATGAGGTACCACCTCACACCAGTCAGAATGGCCATCATTAAAAAGTCTACAAATAACAAATAATGGAGAGGGTGTGGAGAAAAGGGAACCCTCCTACACCGTTGGTGGGAATGTAAGTTGGTGCAGCGGTTATGGAAAACAGTATGAAGGTTCCACAGAAAACTAACAACAGAATTACCATATGATCCAGCAATCTCACTCCTGGGCATATATCCAGACAAAACTCTTATTCAAAAAGATACATGCTCCCTCCCCTATATTCATAGCAGCACTATTCACAATAGCCGAGACATGGAAACAAGCTAAATGTCCATTGACAGATGAATGGATAGATGCAGATTTGCAGCAACTTGGATGCAACTAGAGATTATCATACTAAGTGAAGTAAATCAGAAAAAGAAAAATACCATATGATATCACTTATATGTGGAATTTAAAATATGACACAAATGAACCTACTTATGAAACAGAAGCAGACTCATAAACATAAAGAACAGACCTGGTTGCCAAGGGGGAGGGGGCTGGAGAGGGATGGAGTGGAAGGTTGGGGTGAGCAGGCGTAAGTTTTAATATACAGGATGGATAAACAACAAGGTCCTACTCTATAACACAGGGAACTGTATTCAATATCCTATGATGGAGAAGAACATTTAAAAAAAGAATGTATATATATGTATAACTAAATCACTTTGCGGTACCGCAGAAATTATCACAACATTGTACATCAACTATACTCCAATAAAAATTTTTAAAAAGAGAAGTTCCGGTTACTCAGATTTTCTGAGTAAAACTACATTAGCCACGAATATATAGCCTGAGACCAATTTAGTTTTCCTTCTACCTAATTCTTCGGGAGTAACCTGAGTTTCTGATCTGTGCTCTTCAGAGCTGCTCAGTCACCTGCCATCTTTTTTCTAATCTTTATTCTTCCTCTTGAGGAAAAGTAAAAAGAAAGGAAAAGGACTTGACGTAACACAATTTTATCAACTGCCCCTCTAGCAAGTAATGGACTATACTTGCTAAGCAGGATTACTCTAGCAAGTGCACAGACATTCATAATAAATAATTCTGTCACTCAGAAGCATGAATGTCACAATGATTTTTCTTACTTGCCTGGGTATAAAGCATGTTTTCCCTTTTGCTTAGGTTATTAGGAAGCTAAAAGGTACACTTAGGGCTCACACATAGCTAACTCAATCTGTTGTTAATTCTTTCTTATAGCTTATAAACAAGTTTCTTATATACATATTTTTAACTGTTCAGGTTATTTCCTAAAGTTTAGTACTATAACACTTCTCGAAACACTTTTCCAGTAAGAAAACAAAAGTAATAAATACAAATTACTTGAACAGATTTCCTATAAGGTTTCAGAGTACTTTCTCCAATAATGTCCAAATTTTTCTGCTCATTTATTCTGTTTTAAATGATCTCACATACCTTGAATTTTCATCTTCTTGAAAATGATGTGCTCTTAATTGGGATGCCACAAACAAGGATGAAGCTATTGCCAATAACTGGTTTCTCTCATTCTCTGTTAACTGGTGTCCTGAGGGAAATCAATCAATCAGTCAATCAATCACACACATAATGCTAACATCTATATTACAGAGTTATTAGTCATTCAAACAAGTATTTTATCAAGCATCTCTTATGGAGCTAGTGTTGTACCAGACACTGGGCTGTGCCAGAGGGAAAGGAGGGAGCAAGATGGTTCAAATACCCCTGCTCACTGGAAGTTTATAGTCCAATTTGGGAAAGAAGATGTTAAACAGATGCACAGAACAAAACAATTGCAAATAAGAAAACTACTCCCAGAGATCTCTGGGAAAAACTTAGGGCTCCTCATATCTGCTTCTCCTTATCACTCCCCACCCCAAATTTTACTTCTAAGGAGAGAGAGGATAAAATGAGGAAAAGGAGTGTTGCCGGTCAAGGACAGTGGTTGGGCCATGTTTTCTAATGTGAAGGACTAAAAGAAAATAATAAATACATGATCCTCTTGCCTCTATACTTACAGTCAGGGTTTGAATCCCAGTCAATCAACCAAACAACCAATCGATTTCTCTCTCCCTCTTTAATTCACTCTTCTTACCATAATACGGCTGGACCTGGGGGCAGTGGTCTAGCCTGACAAACCCAGGGAAGACTCCCTGGTCTGGCTGAGTGTGGTGCAGCGGGGAAATCTGCTCTATGTGCATAATAATTCCTCAAGAAGTGTGTGAATCAAGGCAGAACTGGATACTCCAGGGTGTGCCAGCTAACACATCCCCTTGAGTGCTCTGTAATCTCACCACAACTTCTAACACTATTTATTTACTACCATGCTATATATAGATAATAGAGTTTATTAGATGGTACAGTATAGGCAATTTGAGTGCTGGATCATCAGCACTAAGATGTTACTTGTACAATTCAAAAAAGAAAAAACTATCAGGTAGTTATTTAAGTTTATCGGAAAGAAATGAAGTAATTTCAACACTATGTCTTAAAAAATTATTCAAAACAGAAATAAGACTAAAAATATTCACAACTAGAATATAAAGACTTTCCAGATCGGCAGCACATTTTTCTACGGAGAGGTGTTCCATGAAAATGAAAGGTGCAGTGTTTCATGACACTAAAGGGTTAGGAAAGCCCCAATGACCCAGGGTTAGGAAAGCCCCAGTGACCCATTCTTCGAGACAAACCTAGGAGCACCATAAAATATAACACCAATGTGGGACGTCTCGTTGGTCTGGGAATTCAGTAACAGAACCCTCAGTGGCCTAATAAACCACATTCCCACAGGCTTTGAAAAGTTCCTAATCATCCCCAACACTGAAGCAGTGATGGAAACATTCCATATGCTTCCATAATAAACTACCCTACATGAGGATTACAGAAATTTGGTCTCGGTCTTCTCAAAAACATACCATCTACACAAGAGCTGTTCTCAAAGTATGGCCTGGGGATTACTGGGAGTCCCCAAGAGCCCCTTGTGAACCTAACTGGAATTATATAATTCTTCAGTAATTTCCTCAAAAAGTATTTTCTTCAGTAATTTCCCTTTTCGAGGAAATCTCTTTTCACATTGACACATGAGGGATATCTTAGTTGGGTATAGTACTCTTGGAACAAGTTCTTTCTTATGGAACAGATACTCAGTTTAAGGTTTTCTAATCTCCAGTTTATAGAGTCTGAAGATGATTTCATTCTACATTCTTTGCATATAACTTTTTTCTTTCTAGAAGCTGTAAAAAGTTTTTTTGTTCTTGATAAGCCTAGAATAGTTACTCTTTTTCATTAATCCTGTCTGAAACTCAGTGAGTCTTTCCAACAACATCTCAAGTCTTTCTTAAGAACAGTGAAAAAAAAAAATCTCCCTTATTATTTCTTTTAAAATTAACCTTTCCTTGTCGATTTTATTTCATGAAACCCTTACTATTTACACGTACAATCTCTTGGCACTTCTCTCTACATCTCTCATCATTTCGCACATTTCATTCTCTCTACCTTTCTGCTACATATTTTGAGATACTTCTTCCATGTATTTTTTTGGGTCACTGTAATTTTGTTCTTCGCAGTCCTTTCACTTTGCTGAAATGTTTCATTTCTAAAACTCACAGTTTTTTGTACTCCTGTAATACCTTTAAGTGTTCTCACAATTCTTCAGTCAGCACAGTCATCTCCCTCCCATACCTGCAGGTCTAAAACTGAATACTTGCTGTCTTCAGGGATTCTTCTAGGTCTCCCTCCCTAGATAGGTAATCTTCTTCCTTTGTATGCAAATGACTCTGCTTGCTCCCAATAGTCAGGTCAAAGTATAGGCGGGGGTTTGCTGGTAAATGTTTAATAACCAACTGGGATGTGAAGGAAGAAGTGCGGTAGTGTGCAGCATTTGCCAATTTCCTTACTGTAAGTACTTTCTCCAAGGCTGATTTCAAACCACCAACGTCACATCAAAAATAGATTAGGAAGAGATACACACAGTGGCTCTCCTGAGGCAGTATGACAGCCCCTGCACCTACGGAAGAGAGTCCTTGGAGAGGTGTTTCAATAGTCTACACCACCTCGTCCTTGAAGCCATCCTTGATTCCCCAAATTGCAACTAGTTTCTTTTTTCTCCGCTTCAAGACACTTTGCTTGTATTTTCACTTTAGCACTTCTTTTATTCTGTCCTGTAGTGTAGTTAGTTCTTTACCTGTTTATTTCCCTAATGATAAAACCACTTTAAGGACAGGGAAAATATATTATTTCTCTTTGATTTTCTTCTAGAGTCTACACCAATTATTTGTTGAATGATTTTAAAGACTGAATTTTTAAAGGCAACACTTCAGTCACATATTTACCACTTTTAAAGGTACAGAAATACTTGACTAAATTCAAAGGGAAAAAATAAAGAGAAGTGTAATTAATAGTAGACTTCTTGTGCTAAATCAAAGTTGTCTAAACATTCCACAACGAAGAGAAAGATAATTCTAATGATTTCTTTTGATGGGGCTGGTGGTTCAAGTGTAGCAAGGCAGCAAAGAATTAAGTCCAAAATGTCCATTCTAGGCTATCTGAAATTATACTTCTTAAAATATCTTCTTCTTCAATTTTCCCTTTATTTCAAAATCAAAATATCTACTTCTCCATTTTCCATTTATTTTTCAGAATCAAAGGAAAATACCTTTTCAACATCAGCATCTAATAAGTTGACGCGAAGAACAAATTCTTGTGTATTCTATTTTTAAAGTTTAGACACAATCATTTCAAGGTTCAGTCTAAGAGACTTTAGTAACACTGCCCTAGTCTACAAATAAACTTGGGATAATATACATATATAATAAAAAATTTAATGCAGTCATAAAAACAGGCACTTGCCTATGAATAGTGTCTAGGATAGCTGGACAGATGGGAAGCAGATGGGTAATCCCAAAGGGGCAAAATGACTCAGCCTCAAACATATGGATAAGATCCTGGATTAACTTCAGTTGCCACTTCCTGCTGTCTCTTTCAGGCACGTATATCAAACAATCAAAGATGATACAGTTTAATATATCTAAGACATGCTCTGGGGAAAAATCGGGAAGGAGAAATACAGTAATCTGAAGAAGAAGAACAAGAGGTAGTAGCCATTCAGAGAAGAAAGAACTGACATGAAAATAATATGAAGGAATAAAATAAGCAGTAGACATTAAGAATGGCAAATATAGGTATGTACTTTAAAATTGTCATATCGTACATATTGTACAGACAATATGACACATACAGCATACTCTGAAAACTTCTGTGGTTTATGAATTTGAATCCTAGCACAACTGAATGAGTACTGAAACAGAAGTTGAAACCACTAAGTTAAACACTAAGTTTAATTTCTGGCTTTATTATATTACTGGTCACTTAGCCTTATCAGTCTTTCCGGGCTTTGGTTTCCTCACATGTAAAATGAAGGGTGAGACTAAAAATTGCTAAAGGCCTTCTAACAACTTATAACAATTAAAAAATTGTTATGCATAAGAAACAGAATTATGGTGTCTGTGCTGGTAACTGCCTGCCAAAAAAAGAAATGTAATATTTAAGTTTATTACAGCAAACTGCAATATTCAGTTTTAAGAAAATTTCTGAGTTCTCTTCAGAATTTGGAACATTTTCAATTGCTGCTAAATGTATAGCACATACTACCCAACTCCAATTAGAAATTTTAAATGCTCCATTTTCTTTTCCATGGTAATGGGATATAATACCAAATACGCATAAACACATGTATAAATGTGTGTATGTATATATAAATACCCATGCACACATACAATATGTGTGTTCTAAAGGTTCCCTTAAGTTTTTTGTTTTGTTTTGCGGTACGCGGGCCTCTCACTGTTGTGGCCTCTCCCGTTGCAGAGCAAGGCTCCGGACGCGCAGGCTCAGCGGCCATGGCTCACGGGCCCAGCCGCTCCGCGGCATGTGGAATCTTCCCAGACCGGGGCACAAACCCGTGTCCCCTGCATCGGCAGGCGGACTCTCAACCACTGCACCACCAGGGAAGCCCTCCCTTAAGTTTTGACCTGTTCTCTCCTTCTGCCTACTGTTTCACGTAAGCCAGGCAAACACAAAAGCACATGGAAATCTGAGTCCATTTCACAACCGACAATAACTTTTAATTAAAACTTTGGAAAGGACAAGAAGCCAAAATGTTAGGATCAAAATAAAACCAATTTGTAATCTGGACACGTGTACAGTTAAGTAAAAATAGTCAAGGTAATACCTTCTCACCCATACTATGAACAAGGTTCTTTTCCCTTACTGAAAACCATTGAATTGTACACTTTTAAATGTATGGTATGTGAATCATATCTCAGTAAAGCCATGATAAAAATAAAAAGAATCATCTAAATCAAAAAAAATAAAAAAGATTCTTTTCCTTAATTCAACAAATATTTAATGTGTTTTAGTTGCTAGTGAAACAATAAAAAGCAATAACATTAAGTGGTTCCTGGCTTCATGCAACCAACAGATATTAATGAAATAATCACACAAGAACAAAAGTGCAATCATGTTAAGGTTGTCATTTATATTTTAAAAAATTCAAAAATTCAGGAAAAAGAACCTGATGATTCATTAGTCTCTGTTTTAAGTTCCGAAATAAAACACATTCTTTATTTTTCTTGGTACTAATGATAAAGCCCTGTAACACTAAAGTTGTGAAAGAACAATCAAATCAGTAATCTCGTTATTCTTATGAAAACTCTGTATTATAAATTCTGATGTAATAAGTTGCTTTGTAAATGTATTCAGTGAAGCTGACCTGAATCTGTATACAGCTCCTAAAATGAAGGAGCCGTTTTATGTACTAAAACACTTTAAATGGATATAAAGAACACTTAAAATTTGTGAGAGGAGACCTAATCTTCATATGTCCCCAAGCTCATTAGAACTATATGTAGAGGGCTTCCCTGGTGGTGCAGTGGTTGAGAGTCTGCCTGACGATGCAGGGGACACAGGTTCGTGTCCTGGTCCGGGAAGATCCTGCATGCCGCGGAGCGGCTGGGCCCGTGGGCCATGGCTGCTGAGCCTGCGCGTAACATTTCTGGTAAGTCTCACGTTAGGTCCTGTCAGTGTCTTAACACCATGTTAACCACATTTTCAATGTGCACTCGAGGGTTTTCTCTGTCTCTCACTTAATGAGCAATTTTTCTACTACCTGGAAACACTCACTGATAACTTTGCAGTGCTAAGTTTCACAGTCCACTCATTACTTTATTCAAAACTCATTTTTCAGAATAAAGCCATCATCTTCTTAGACATCTCCATTTTCATTAATAGGAATAGCACCTAGTAGTCTGAAATTTTCCATGCTAATTTTCATAAAGATACACTTTTAATATTAAAGAGTTCCTGTATACACTCCTATAAGCAAGGAATACAAACATGTATTGACTTTCAGAAACACAACATGCCACATACTAGTTGAATTTCTCACTCAACAAAATTACAGATTATTATACATTCATGAGTCACTCATGAATACTCAAAATCATGAATGTCTATAGTCTAGGATACTCTAAGTATATCAATAAATCAAGTACAATATAGGCCCAAGGCCCTAATTTCAGAATAAAGTATACACTGCAATAAAGTATAAAAAATAACTTTAATACACTAAAATACTTCAATATATACAAACCTTTAAAGCCATCAGGATACACATCAGAAAGAAATTTAGTGTTGATGTCTCCTTTTACAAAGCGTGAGTTGATTATCACCTCTCGAAGTAATGCAATATTATGTGTAACACCTAAAAATAAAATAACAGGCTGAATTAAAAACAATGAGTCTGTTAAAAATCTAATTCCTATTATCTGGAGAATTTTATCATCAGTGTCCTATGGCCTAGCAAAAAACCATGCAAGATTACTCACCTCCTTGATTTCAACTGACAACAAAAAATGTCTGAACTTGAGGCAGCAATAAAACTCTGAATGCAAATTTAAGAAATTCAGTGGGAAAATCAATGTATTTTCAATAAATGTTAGAGCTACTAGATACACATTTGGAAAGTGAACCTCAACCCTAATTCACAGCATACATAAAAATTGACTCAAATTGGGTCACAAAACTAAAACTATAAGACTTATAGAAGGAAATCAGGAGAAAAATCTGTTACCCTGAGGTAGGGAACAGATTCTTAGATAGTACACAAAACCCATGAACCATAAAAAGAATATCAACAAATTATACTCCATCAAAATTTAAAAGTCTGCTCTTCAAAGGATGTAATTAAGAAAATGAAATGGCAAGCCACAGAGAAAATATTCACAACACATATCTCAAATAAAGAACTTCTATCTGGTATATATAAAGAATGCTAACAATATAAAAATAAGATGACAAGCAAACCAGGTGAGAAAAGATAGGCAAAAGATCTAAGGAGACATTTCACAAAATATATACAAATGGCCAGTAAGCACAGGAAAAGACATTCAACATCACCGTCAAAGAGATACAATGGGATATACCCAAACACCAATTTAAGTGGTTAAAGGTTAAAAGACAGATAATACTAAGTGTCGGCGAGAATGTGGAACAAGTGGAACTGTCACCACCTGTGTGGGTGACAGGGAATAAATTGGTAGATTTTACAGTTTACTTCCACTTTGGACTGTCTGGCAGTTTCTTTAAAAGTTAAACATACACTCACCATACGATTCAGACAATTCACTCCTAAGTATTTACCCATGTTAAAATAAAAGCACATGCCTATACAAACACACACAGAGGTTAGCAGCTTTATTTGCAAAGTCAAAAACTGGAAACAATCTAAATGTCCATCAACAGTGAATGGATTAACAAAATGTGGTTTGTCCATATAATGGAAATCTACTCAGCAATAAAAGGAAGTGGGTCCCCCAATACACATAACAAGGATGAATCTCAAAATATTATGCTGAATTAAAGAAGCAAGACCAAAAACAATGCATACTGAATGCAACCTACAGAAAGTGGATCATGTGGCTGCATTAGGACAGGGTCGGAGAGAGGGTGGACAGGCAAAGGCCATGAGGAAACTTTGGGAGATGACAAAAATGTTCAGTATTTTGATTGTGGTGATGGTTTCACAGGTGTATACATGCATATGTCAAAGCTCATCAAATTGAATACTTTAAATATGAGTTTATTATATGTCAAGTGTACTTCAAAATAAGTAGAAAAGGAGAAGGGGGGCTGGGGCAGGGGGCGGGGGGCAGGGGCGGTGGGACGGGAGGGGAGGAGGGAAAGGGAGAGGACAAAGAGGACGAGAAGAAGAAAAAAGCCTGTGATCAAGTAGGAAAAACTGAGCCTAGTACACAATGACTATTCCAAAGTAAAGTTTAAATAGGTAACTACCACAAGAGGGATATGAATGGTATGAGGAGGATTCTGTGATATAGAAAGACTTTATGAAGGGGGTAGATTACAAAGATATTAAATAGGAGTAAAAGGTAAAGCAAAGAGGCATCTCAAAACCAGGGAAAGCAGGAATTAGAGTAGGTGTCCACTAGAAGGGTGACTGGAGCATAAGAGAGCTGAAGTTGAAGTAAACAGAGAGGTTGGCTAATTCCTTCCAATTCTTTAACCCACTCTTGCATAGTTCTAATTTGTACCACTATACTTCGTAACAAACCTAGAAAGCCTGATTCTGTTCTTGCTTGTTCTTGATCTGATTCAAGTCTTATAGAATCCTCACTTATACAAGAATAATTACAAAGTAAGCAAAGAATCACTCAGGTTCAAGTACCTGATCTACCTCTCACCTTGAGTAAGCTATTTAAACTCTCGAAGTTTTAGTTTCCTCATTTGTGAAATGGTGATTTATTATCACCAGTCTAGTTAGTATAATTTGTCATGAGGTACAAATGAAATAATGTTTAACACAATGCCAGGCACTCAAAAAGGTAAATTATTATTGTGCTCATTATTATCCTTTTATATGAGAGTAAATATAGAACAGAAGACAACATGTAATAAACAAACATCAGACAGAAGCTGTACAGCATCCTAAGCCTCAGCACTGACCTACCTACCTACCTTCTAGTTAACACTCTGTAAGAATGCAGCTCCACAAATTTAAGCTTACCACTATTTCCATCTGGAGGGTGTATCCATCCTATAAGGCAAGGAAGGATCAGCGAACTATGGCTTGCAGGTCAAATCGTAAATAAGGTTTTATTGAAACCCAGCAGTGTTTATATACGGTTGTCTTCATGCTAAACAGTAGAGCCCAGTAGTTGCAACAGAGACCATGTGACCCACAAAGTCTAAGATATTTATTCTCTGGCCCTTTACCAAAAGTCTGCCACATCTGCTGCGAAGTTTTAACAATGCTGATGTTCTGAGCAGATTAATCTCTCTCTCTCTCTCTCTCAACATTTTCTCCACACCTACTACTCATGCAGGAGTTAGATATCACAGGAAGGAACACGAAAGCAAACAGTATGGTATACATGCTTTGGGGGAACTTTCAGTAACCAGTTATAGAATAAGAATATTACAAGGCAAAAGGAGACAAAAATAAGAAAATTGTGATCCAAAGAGACTGAATCATTCATCTGATGTTTAGTACAATATAAGTTACAACAGTAATATAGGTAAAAAAAAAAATTTTTAATACAGAAGTATATTGTGACAGGCTGCAGGTTTCCTCTAAAATTTGCTTTTTATTTTTTCCACAATAGAATTTTAGCTGAACAAAAGACCATCCAGACACAGACTCCATTTCCCCATCTATCTTATAGCTAGACATGACAAACCAATTTCTAGACAAGAGACTACAGTTAAAGTGTTGTATCCGACTCCAGCCCCATTTACATGAAAAAAAGAGCTGCCAGAACTTCTTTTCCTTCCCTTTTCCTAAGGGCTTCCTGATACAGCAGGAACTCAGCTTTGGCAATGCAGATGAAGAGGAGCAACAGGGTAAGTGTGGGGATGAGCAGAGGGGGAAGAGACAGATGTGTGTGTATCTCCTGAAATGAGCACAGGAAACTAACTCACCCCATCAGCACGGACCAGCCAGACCATTAAGGGAGAAGTGAATAAATTTCTATCGCATTTATACCACTGGATTTAAGAATCTTTGTTACAGCAGTTACCCTGTACCCTAATGTGTACATATGGGGGAGAAGGTCATACTTTTTGATATGACTTCCTATCTCTGAGCCAACAAATGTTAACAAGTTAATACAGCCTTCCAGGTATTTTTCTATGCATCCCTTTGTACTAGACCATACTAGCAACCATATGAAAAATTCTGAGCAACTCTCTTCCTGACTCAGAAGATATTACATGTCTAAAATTTTATAAAAGCCAATTTTCAATCTATTCAAACTACTTCAAAACATTTAGAGAAAGTTCCAAAATTCAAATTTTAATGCTATTCCTTTAGCTACACAAATATTCCATGGGAGAAGTTATCCTAGACAATGATCTAATAAATATCTTTCACAGCACATGCCCAGGAGAAATGCACAGTTATCCCAACCTTGCTTTGTGGATAATGACTTGGCCCATATTCAATGACTAACATCTTGAAGGACTTTTGTAATTATGTATATTTCTAAGAGGAATTACTGAAAGGCATAAAAACTTCTGACTGCATCAATATATCTAACAAATCATTGCAAAAATTTGACATTTGCCTATATTATAGGTGATATTTTGATAGACAAAAATGAAGAGCAATTAATTAAAAGCAAAGTGTTAGGATGCTTAGAAAGACAAACCAGGTAGGCAAGAATTTAAATAGAATATTCCTTGAAAAGAGTTCAGGCTATAAAAGGGAAATGAATCCCTCTGTCATATGTTTTACAAACAGACAAAACTAAACCACTTTAGAAGAAGAAAAGAGTTATAACTCGCCAGAGAGATTTATATGCATAGTAAATGACAGATGTGTTGTTCCAGGAAGAGGAAAGTATTTGTGACTTACACAAACTTTCCTGGCTGGGAAAGAAAATAGAGAAAGATGCAGAAGGACACAAAGATGGGTAATATTAGGGAGGAACTTAAAGTATCTAAGACCTTTCATTGTGGTAAAAAGTAAGTGGATACCACCAGGTATTTCTATGAAGAGGATTGAAAGAAGGACACCATGGCCAAAGTGTATGAGCAAAGAGAACGGTGCACCGGAAAAGTCAAACAGGGGCATTCAGGGTCTGACAGCCATGCAAATATTTCACTTTACCTTGAGAGCACCCAGAGTGGTTGAAACCGGGTAGACATGACTAGATTTGTGCATTCCAGGAATCTCTGGCTGCTACTGCAAAAGGGATTGGGAAGAGTCAAGACCGAAGATGGGAAGAAGCAAGCTGACAACTGCAGGAGACAAGCTGAAAATGGTCAGGCCTCAGACCACAGCTAGGGAGTGGACAATACAGAAGGAGAAAAGCAGCCAGAGTTGAAAGATATTTGGGAGGCAAACAGGGCTTGGTGATTCAGTGGACATAAGGATGGGGGAGGTGAGTCAAGTGTCAACACCCGAACTTCTGGCTCTGCAACAACACTGGAAATAGTATTTACAGAAAAGGAAAAGGTTGAAAGGATAAAAACCTGATGCATCTTTAGCAAGTTAAATTAGAGATGCCTGTGAGATGAGACTGATAATGTCTAAATGATTAGAGTTCAGACTAGCATGCAGATTAGAATGTGTATACATCAGAATATAGGGGTCATGGAGGTGGACATTCACATGAAGAAATCCAGAACAGAATGTGAAACACAGAAATGCAAGACAAATCCAGCAATGTGTGAATTATCTGTATATAATAACTAAAGTTTTGGAAAAAAATAAGATCCTAAAGGAGAGACTGGACAGGATGAATGTTAGAAGATCAAGGTGTGGCTACAATTTTATTTCCAAAATACAATGTTCTTATGTACAAATTAACGATTCAGAGTGTTTCAATTTATAAGCTTTTTTGCATAAACAGTAAATAACTTAGAAAGGCACTCTAACCCTCAGGATTTCTGTCCTTTCTTCCTCCAGTTAAATAAAAATAATACTGTTCTCTTTACATGCACCATATTCTGTATTTAAACTCTACTGGCTTTCCTGTTACAGCCTAATGCTGGTATAAATTGCCTTGCTCTCTGTGTGGCCAATGCCAGAATAGTTGGCATCAGACTCTGTCTTCAGTAAAATACAACATAACTTTCAGAAATAGTTAATGATAATTTGAACAAAAATAAGATTATTTTCTGATGCCAGTGATCAATTCATGACCATGACATCCAAAAAATTTTAATGCATGCAGTTTTACAGGATAAATGATGTTCTACTTTAATTCCATATTCAAAGTTGAAAAAGAGGTGATTTTAGAAAATGTAACTCAAAAGAATCATAAGCAAATATTAATTTACATTTTGGACATCAAAGAACAGAGCTGCTCAAGCACACAAATGAAGCATGGACTTTTAAAAATCTTTCTACTTGAATAGTAAATACAGCATGAAAATATAGGCTTTTACCTTGCTAAATAGTGTTTCAGGAATAAAATTAATACACAAGAGTATTTTCCCTTTAACGTTCTCTGAGTAAAATATTACATATTACTATGCAATATTATATATTACTAGTCATTATCTATTATTTTTTCCTAAGGATTGTAAGGTAAAACAATAGCTAATGGCAGACAACCAAAATCTAGATCCCTCAACTGACTGCTCCAAAAACTACTGAATATTAATTCTAAAGTCAAATAAGGGAATAATCAAAAATTATTTTATATCTAAAAGCTCAAAAGATCAGATAAATGATAAAAAGCATTGAACTAAGATATCCTACATATCTGAAAGTTACCATTTTGTATTTAGTTTACTTTCCATGTTTCAGTTAAGACAATGCTATTATATAAACTGATCTTGTTCAAACAATAAGCAGATAGTAGAGGTACTCTCAGGCTTAGTTTATAACTTTTACGATATTATTAATCACATACTCACAAAAATTATGACTCTGAGACTTGGACTGGGAATTGAGGATGACCTCTGCCAAAGTTCATGAGGTCCCATCTGTATGGGAAATCACGACCAAGCCACAGAAGAGAGGACCCCTAGGAGCAGCTTTCTCCTGACTGCCTGCTGGTTCCAAAACACTGGCCAGACATTAGCTGCACACACTGCCAGGATCAAACAGAGGCCAAAAGCCACTGCGTATTTCATGGGGACTCAGAAATTAACTTTAACCAAATTACATTTTTGCTCTAAAGAATCTTTATCTTAACAAAAGCTCACAATCAGCTCGGGAAAAAAGAAAAAATCATTTGAACAACTAAACAGTTATCAAACTAAACAGTAAACTGTCCACTTTCTGTTCTTCATAAAACAATTTTTTAACCCCTCTATCCTTTAGAATTAGTCAGATGAATGATATTTAACTACAAATCACAAATGCTTCTGTTTTTATTCCTTGAATGTTAGCTTTGGGAGGAGGGGAGCACGTGCTCCTCTTCACTTATTTTTTTAAAACTTTTCATTTTGGAGTATTTTCAAAATTATAGAAAATTCACAAAAATAGTACAAAGAGTTACTGTATGTCCTTTACCCAGATTCTCCAAATGTTATTATCTGACCACATTTACTTGCTTTGTCATTCATTGTCTCTTTCTCTCTCTTTTTATGTATACACACACACAATTTTTTTCTTAAACATTTGAAGGTAAGTTGCAGATAAGATGTACTTTACCTCTAAATACTTCAGTGTACATTTCCTAAAACCAAGTAGAGTCTCTTCTGTAATCGCAGTACAATGACCAGATCAAAAAATTAACACTGATAGTAGTATCATTATCTAGTCTACAGACCTTATTCAAATTTCACCAGTTGTCCTATTTATGACCTTTACTACAAAAGGAAAACTTTTTTTCTGGTCCAGGAACTAATCCAGGATCACACGTTGCATTTAGTTGTCATGTGTCCTTAGTTTCCTTTGATGTAGATAAATTGATCCTTTTTTTTGTTTTTTGACCTTTTCAAGAGTACAACCCATTTATATTGTACACTTTTTTTCAGTTTGGTTTGTCTGTTTCCTCGTGATTATATTCATGTTACATATTTTTTGGCAAGAATATCACAGAAAGAATGTGTACTTTTCAGTGCATCATATCAAGAGGTGCATGATATTGATTTGTCCCATTACCAGTGACATTAATTTTAATCATTTGGGTAGGTTGCTAGGTTTCTCCATTTTAAAGGTACTATTTGTCCCATTGTAATTAATTAGTTATCACCTGAGGTGATATTATGAAACTAAGCAAATACCTGTCTCTCATCATACTTTCATCCACTAATTTTAGCATCAATCATTGATGATTCTTACCCAAACAATTTGGTGTTTGCCAAGTACTGATTTTTCTACACTTGTTAGTTTAAAATCTACTGTAAGGAAGAGCTGTGAGCTCCACCCTCATCTATCTTTCTTACCTATCTGTATCAGTATAAACTCATGGACTTATATTTTATTTCATGGGTTTTAATCTACTGCTAGCACTATTCATTTTGTTGCTGAGGTCTTTCCCAGATTGGCCAGCGGAAGCCCCTGAAAGCTGGTTCCTGTGTCTTTTTGACACATCACCATTTTTTGAACACTTGATTACATTCTTATATAATATCTTTCAGGCTCATCTTATACTCTTCCTGAAAGGAGCCATTTTGTCAAGGAGTGCAGGTTCCATTTATGGGGGGATGGTATTCAGAAAACAAGACCTGGGTGCTTGGTGTGCTCCTTGCTCTGGGTGTCAGTGCTGCTATGACCTCTCAGCAGGACAGCAGTTCTCAATCATTTGGCATGACTGTCCCCTCAGGGGACATACAGCAATGTCTGGAAGTATGTGGTTGTCACAACTGAGGCGATGCTGCTGTCATTTACTGGGTAGAGGCCAAGGGTATTGCTAAACACCCTACAATGTACAGGACAGGACAGCACTCCCCGCAGCAAAGGTGTGTCTACCCCAGACGTCAGTGGTGCTGCAGCTGAGAAATCCTCAGCTAGAGGGCATGTGTATGTATGTACACACACACAATTACAAATGCGGTAACATATAGTTATATATTTATCTTTCAATCTAGGTTAAGAAGTATGAATTCACACTGAACTTCCAATTCAACACCATGGGGTTCATTCCACACTTTTCCATTCCCATACCTGTAACTCCTTTCTCTGACAGTGAGAAACTTGGCTCTTCTTATCCACCATACATGTGTTTATTTCCTCAGTCCCAGAATATACATAAACTGGTTTCAGAACTGCTAACTGATGAACTAGGAAAAACAAACCTACTAAGTAGAGTTTAATATTTGTTTATACATATTTTATCTCTGCCTTGAGGGTATCCAGTAAAAATACTATTAAAAGTTATTTAGATTAGCTTTTTTTGTCCCCCTCCTTCAGCATGACTGTATTATTCATACAGTCCCATCCATCTGTTTGTATTCCATTTTGAGTTTTTTCCACCAGAACATTAATGATTTTATTTATTTATTTTAAAATATTAAAATGGATCTAAAAGTCAGAAATATACAAAAATGTATAATCAAAGAAGTCTTTCCCTTTCAGCCCATGTACTGCTTCCCATCCCCCAATCATTTCCACCAGATCGTCCCTCCACCTCCTACAGGTATGTCATCTTATTAGTTCTGGTCTTGTGTACATGTGTGTGCTTCCAAAAATGAGCAGATACATGTATATATTCTCATTTCTCCTAGTTGTCTGCCAATATCTATTTTCCTTTCCTTCCTTTAATAAGAGAAATGCTACACTCTACCTGAGGATATGGCCACCTTGTATCAACTACATCTCCCATTTTCCGAGCATCTAGGTATGACCACCTAGACTAACCACCAATAGGACAAGAGCAGAAATAAAGGGTGCTTTCTAGGTTATGCCCTGAAAAACAGTGAGCGTGAACTCCCCTGTCCCTGCTCTCTTCCTGCTGAGGCTGGATGACGGGCATGAAAGCAGCCACTTTGGGCCCCAAAATGAAAACCATCTGCTGTGAATGTGTGAGTCACCCTACTGGCCGTTGACAACCCCTTTCTCAACTGTTACATCGAAGAGAAATTAAACTGTGTCTTTCTTAGGTCACTGTATTTTTGATTCTCACCGTCACAACTGCTTAGACTAGCTTAACTATGAAATGTCTTCAGGTGGAAAGAAGATAGTGCATACCAGTAAATGAAGACAACAATCAAGCAGGAAAAAAGGGGGCCTGAGAGAAAGTGCTATAAATCAGACTGCAGAGTCCATGCAGAGGCAATGGGAGGACACTAAAGCAGGGAAGTGATCACTGGCTTTGTACTTTAGAAAGATTATTCTGTGCATACTGAAGAATGGATTGATGCGGTAAAGAGTACTTGTAGAGAACCCAATCAGGAAGCTACTGCACTCATCCATGATATAGATAGTGTTGGCTTGGGACTACAGGGCCAGAGGAAAATAAACAGACTCAAAAGTTAACTAGATGCAGTGTACAGACCCAGCCCCCTCAGAATGCCTTTGAGACCACTTTTCTGAGCCCAAGTGCTCACTGCCGTTACTTCAGGGACTCTGCATCCATTACAGGAAGTACAAGCTTCCCTGCCCATCCTGGGAACCTCAGATAACTCAACTACCTCCTCCCTCCCCAAACACCTGCTCCCTCTTTTCCAGGCCTTTCCACAATACCTTCTGAGAGCGCGCTCCATGATCAGTTGGGTCTACCACAGAGCCGGCATCTTCATGGGACATTCCACTCACCTCCTTCCCTCAACTGAAATACTCAACGTCCTCAAGGACCTCACTTCTCCAGCAACCCTCACTGCCACTTACAAAACATTACCTCTTCTAATCCTTGGAAAAACTTCTGTTTCCTTGAGGTTTATTTTCTCTGGTCAGGAAAACCTTCTCCAATTCTCTGTCATCTATCAACATCCTTGCCACAGTGCAATACTCTCTAAAGAATTTATGTTACCCAACTCATGACCTTCCCTCTGCTCCTAACTCATACCACCCATGTGGATGATCCACACAACATTATCTCGGCTCTGTTCTTAGGATCTCATGTCAAGTAATCTGTTCTTCCACTTTAGCCACCTGGTCCCATAATCACACCCTGAAATCACCTAGTGTTCAGTAACTGCACCACTTTCAAAATCACCAATTCAAAATACATCACTTTCCAACAGCAATCCCCATCTTTCCAGCTTATTTCCCAAGTGCCTTCTCTGGGCCAATACTGAAACTTCCAATCTAGAATGTAAGACATTCTACATGTCAACTGCCCCTGACTCTTCTGAAGAGTTAATGTTAAGACATACAAAGAGGGCAAGAAAATAAAGAGACATAACCAATATAAACTTTGATTGGACCATGCTGGGGCTAAAAAGCAGGTAAAAAACACACTGTGGGGAACAACTGAGGAAATTCCAGTATGGACAGTACATTAGATGAGATTGCTGCTAATTTCCTTTGGTGAGATAATGGTATTGTGGTTTTGGAGGAACATAATCTTACCCTTAAGATGCATTCTGAAGTATTTAGGAGTGACATGTCATAACGTCTGAAACTTTCTGTCAAATAGTTCAGGGGAAAAAACAGGAGAGAAGGGTGAAGGGGAGGGAGAAGACAAAGAAAGGAAGAGATGGAGTAAAAAAGCAAATGTAGAAAAGTTTAACAATTCATCTAGATGAAGCGTGTACCAATGTGCAAAGTACTATCCATTCATCTTTTCTCTAGGTTTGAAAGTGCCTAAAATTTAAAAGTCTGGGGGCTATGTATCAAGAACCACCTCCTGCTTTTGGGCTAAAAAAATAATATATATTTCAATATGATGTGTATATATCCACGTCTTTCTCTGTGCTCATCCAAACATAACTAAAAATATTTTAGGACAAGAAGGTTTTAACTAAAAGCTTGCATTACTCTCCAAACTGCTTTTCTACTTTAATAATACATACAGACATGACTTCAAGTCACAGCTGCACAGTATTTTATAATGAAGATATGTCCATTTGGTGGACACTGCGGCTGGTCAGAATTTTGGCTACTACAAACAAGGCTTTTGTAAATGTCCTTGTAAACAGCATCTCACAATTCAGTCTTTTAACACTATAGGGTAGATTCCCAAAAACTGAACAGCTAGGTGAAAGGACATGTACTTTTAACACCTAGTGCCAGTTTACTTTCCCAGAAGACAGCAGTAGGTCATACTTCAGAGATGCCTGAGTGTGCCCATCACCTTTACTTCACCAACACGGTAAGTTACCAGTCTTTTTAAAAATACTGCTCCTCTGAGGAGTCGTTTTAAGGAAGCACAAGTAAAATATTCTCAAAAGAGTTACCTATGAGTCCTAAAGCAGTACTCACATTACTTTCAAAGGACAAAAAGGGAGAGGTGTGAAAAGAAAGATACCCTCTCCACCTCTGAATTCCCACTCTACTTTTTCACTCCACTATTATGGCACCTATGAATTTATATTACACTTATCTTATGTATTTTCCATACCAAGTATACTAGAAACTCTTTGAAATAAAGATAGTATCTCTCACTCATTCATTCACTCATTCAACAAATATTTATTAATCACCTACCATGTATCAGGAACTGCTAAGCACCAGTAATACACAAATAAACAAGATAAACACCATCACTGCCCTCATGTACCTAATACTCTTAAGGGATAATCCAACATTTAGCAATTAATTAAACAACTAATGCTTTAATTACAGTTATGGTAAATGCTTTGAATAAGCAGTAGAACAGGGGGCAATGAAACCATATAACTCAGCATACAGTACTGGGAATGGCCTAAAATGGGCTCTCAATATGGCTTATCCATGGTTTAATAAATTTCACATAACACCAACTGACTGATCATGATTTATGACATACAGGTTTTAAACCTGTGGTTTTGCAACTGTAATGAGAGAGGGAGAAAAGAAGATGGGAACTAAGGTTACTGAACTCTACAAGGCAGTACTGTTGCCAAGCCCTTCTACATACCGAACCTCATTTAATCCTCACCACTAATTTATAAGGCAGAGACTCGCACTCTATCTCTTAAATGTGGAGTGTGAGATTCAGAGACACATAGTTACTAAATGGCATCCAGGACAGGATATGAATCCAGGCCTGTCTGATTTCTTTCTATTCTATCACAGTAAATGAAAGGTAGAAATTTCAGACCAAGCCTGGAAAAATCTATCTGCACAGTAAAATATATCTTTTTTTTTTTTTTAGTAAAATATATCTTGCTTTACACGTGATACATTTAAAGTTAGGAGAATAATAGCAAGCCTACTTTGTATTTAAGTCACTGAATTAAAAAATATAGTAACTTGTGTACTTATACATAAAGTATAATAAGTAAATTAGTGGAAAACATGTTCATTTAAAAATATATATATATGGGGCTTCCCTGGTGGCGCAGTGGTTGAGAGTCTGCCTGCCGATGCAGGGGACATGGGTTCGTACCCCAGTCCGGGAAGATCCCACATGCTGCGGAGCGGCTAGGCCCGTGAGCCATGGCCACTGAGCCTGCACATCTGGAGCCTGTGCTCTGCAACGGGAGAGGCCACAACAGTGAGAGGCCCGCGTATCACACACAAAAAAAAAGGTGTATTCTGTAAATATAAAAGAATATTCCTTTCAGAAGCCAGACACAGTAGAAGAAAAACTTTTAGGTGGAACCAATGCTAATTTAATATTTTGACAAACTGCCCATATGCCATGCCACTATGTTATACCAAATCAAAGTTTAATAGAGATATGACACGACAAAATATTCTTACTCAGATTGACTATCTCAGATTCATGAATTTACCATTCAAGCTCATTAGAATGAAACCTAAATTAACCACCAACTAATAATTCAACAACCACAATAAAAAATTCAATGATAGGGTGGGGGCGGCAGGGGGAACATATAGAAAACTCTTACAAATACTTTAAAAGCCTCTGGGAATAATCTTGCCAAGTGCCTTGTTTATGTCTACGTATGTATGTATAGTTAAGCGCGCGCGCGCACACACACACACACACACACACACACACACACACGAATTAGATGTGTGTTCCAAACATGCACAAGAATAATTTTGTGGCAATATTATTTCCGTAGGGCAATAAACCTCTCAAGGCCTACTTAACCAATGTACAGCTAAAATATGCATCTGCTGCTTATGGTAGAACACAGCAGAGTTATAAAACCAGAAAATACTCTACCGTTAAGGCTAAAAAGGAGCTAGAGAAATAGCCAGAAAGAATGTGAAGGGAAATTTTCAAATTCTAAGAGGCTCTGGATGTTAATGGTACTTCTTAAAATTACACCTAGGTTCACTTGAAAGCTTTCCTTTCGTGGATGGAGGTGAATCACTAGCACATGAGATTAGATACAATCACCATCACTAATTAACAGATGGGAAGAAAAGAGGGTGACAGTAAAAGGGAAGGGAGGGAAGAAAGTTCTCCTGACCTAACAAAAGAAAAGCTGGAAGAGAAAACATGACGACAAGTGAGGATTGCATGACTTATCTACCAACAGATGAAAATTAGCAGGGCAAGGTAGATGTGTAAAAATAGAGTCACTAAATTGTCCTGGGCCGCTATTGTCCAAACTGTTCACTGCACAAAGGAAGTTGGTCAAAGGGGCAAAGTAAGGGTTTGACATGCTCCATTGCTAAGCTGGGCTCCCTGTCTCAGGGCTGGAGACATCCAGAGAACAGAGCACTTTTTCTAATTCTCACGAAGTTGCAGTCACTTGTCAAGACTTTCGACCTACGGGCTGTATCCACTCAAAAGGAGGCTTTTTGAAATTGCAGAATAGCTCCATGTGGGCTTGAAACAGGCTGGGTAGTCATACTCCACCACCGTCCCACCCTTTCAGCCTCCAAAATATAGCCTCTCAGCCTCACTGCTATATTTAGTGAGCCAGAAAAGAGCCAAACTATACAGCCAGTCTTTCTTACGGATGTTCTTAGACCCACACTATTCATTCACAATTCAAAGTGAACTTATATTTCACACTTTAAATTTGATATTAAACTCCATTATTCTGAAGCTGATGTTAATTTATGTTGGGCTAAAGTAAAATGATCTTTTCATTACTAATGAAAGTTGCTAATAAAATTTATACTGTAATTCACTCCTTAAGGGAAATAAGTATAACTTTAATTATTTAAATTTAATGGCTCCTCCTAATACCATTATCACTACACAGCCTAAAGGCTTGTAGGATCACACTTTGTTACACGTTAGAATTATCCTGTATGTACGTGAGGTAAGAGAATTGCATTTGCTAGAAAATATTTTATAGTTTGCTCTAATT
This sequence comes from Delphinapterus leucas, assembly GCF_059928025.1. NCBI lineage: Eukaryota > Metazoa > Chordata > Mammalia > Artiodactyla > Monodontidae > Delphinapterus > Delphinapterus leucas. Next base: position 10,901,042 of record NC_143146.1, read on the forward strand.
CAAAGAAGCAAAGAGCCATTCCCTCTACTCTCAAAGTAGTCAAAAGTGGGTCACTATGGTTTAAATCTCCATACATTTTTAAGTTTCAAACTTCAAAACTATACAAACAAAAACACAAAGACAATAATATAGCAAACTGGCTGTCAAGCTGCACTAGACAATAAAAGACTCCAGAATGAAGAGTCTATAAAATACTAAATGCGCATCCAGGAAAAGTCATCAATCGTAAGTTTAATTAAATAACTTAATTTCAGATGTATATGGAAAGTATATGATTGCTACAGAAAATTAAATACCTATTCTTAATTAGTATGTCAGTTTAATTCAAGCTTTTATTTCTATTTAAACTCATAGTAAGCAAATGTTCTAGCGAATTCTCTAATAAATCTTCAAGCTGTTTTCTAGACCTGGACTCAATGTATAATAACATAACCTCAAATGTTTGTTTTTACCTCGAATAACATAATTATCCAGTGCATCTTCCATTCTTTTCAGTGCTTCCCTTCTATCAGAACCATATGTGATTAGCTAAAAGCAAGCAAACAAACAAAGCAGTTTATACAGATATAGATCAATCTATCTATCTGTAAGTCAAACATTTCATCCTAGTAAAAATTAAAATATTTCATAACAGATTTCCAGAAAATATTTTGAAATTTCACAGTGGTTCAGTTTTTAGTACAAACTATGTCAATTAAGATTTTTTTTAAGTAAACAAATATTAGAATCAAGCTATTTCAGACTTTTCTCCGAGATTTCACTATCACAGAAAAGAGCTATTTGAGGTAAACCAAAATGTAACAAAACCAAGCATATAAAAATTTAAGACGAAAGATATCAAAATTGTGAACATTTAGGATGGGATATAAACATCTGGGATAGTGGAGGATTAGGCAAGATTTGTTTTTTCTCTCCCTTCAAGTATGACGCCCTGAATAGCTAATTTTACACATAATATAGCCCAGAAGCAAAGGGTTCTTATATTGGAAAAACAGAAAGATCTTACTGTTCTATATGATTTTGTGCCTATTTATATGTGTTAGAGCTTTTATAAATTAGCAATAAGAACTATTCGTAAAATATTTTTCTGGTTACTATGTTAGTCAATCTATAGTTTCCAATTTTTTGGTACATTTAATTAGCTGTTCAATATCAAGCCAGGTTGAAAATTAATTTGCAGACCATTTTTCTGAACAGAAATGTATTCATCTAAAAATGGAACCCTATATCTATAATATTTTATTGTATTTTTTATTTTTTAATTAAATAATATTTCTCTAACAAACAAAATACCTAAAGTTCACTTTAACAATATTAGTATAAAAACTTAAGTGAAAAAAGAAAAATGAAGAAGTGGGTTATTTACTACAACTACATAAAAAAGTACACTTGGAAGAAAGAAAAATCTTAAGAAATAGGAGTTGGGAATTCCCTGGCGGTCCAATGGTTAGGACTCCGAGCTTTCACTGCTGGGGCCTGGGTTCAGTCCCTAGTCAGGAAACCTAAGGTCCCGCAAGCCACTCGTCATGGTCAAAAAAAAAAAAAAAAGAAAGAAAAGGAAAAAGAAATAGGGGTTTTAGTAAAGAAGTCATCCTTCAATACGGGTCTATCACTTTAGAAAAAATAGGATATTCTAAATAAAATCCAGTTTCAACCACTATAGTAAGAATTTTACACTTTATAAGATCATAAGATTTGAAAATGTCAAAAGATCTAAAATTTTAAGTAGACTGGTTAATATATTCTGGAAAGTCAAATTTCAAAAAGGGAGCAAAAAGACATCTTATAGTCTTACACAAAATTTAATTATATTAAATCTACATAAGTAATTAGTAATTCATAAAAACTGAACAGGTGAAAAGTCCTTTAACAAACACAGCCTATCACCTCAACTCCTTGACATCACCTGCATTCATACTTTCATCTTGGACAATGTTCACTGGCCAGAAAGCAACGTAACTCCTCCCTGCAGTGGACTGGGTTGGTGCCACTGGTTAGCTAAGCTTGTTACTGTGGTGACTGGGGTGATGGGGTGATTTCACTGGGGAGGAGGGAGTGTTGCCAACTAACATAATGTCGAAATTTCTCTTAAGAGAAAGAAAAGCTGCTCAGTTTTCACTTTTCCATCAGTGGCCATCATTATTTGTTTAATTATAGCACATGATTCAGATAAAGTACCCATTCCAGACTTTTTCTTTTCCCAGACTTTTCAATTATATATGTCCATTTTCTCTTGAGAAGAAAACTGAAAGAAACCATTAAGAAGTCGAACTAACTTTTGAAATCATTGGATCATAATAAATGCTAATATCACTTCCTGGTTGGATGCCACTATCAACCCGGACCTGGGAGGAAGAAAGAAAAGAAAAGAAAGTTCATATTGTGAAGCTATCTTTCTAACAACAAATTTAATTTCCATGAAGCAGATGGATAATTTCAATCTCAAATAACATTTCAGCTTCCAGTAAGTAGAATAACAATCTAAAAATATAGAGAGACCAAACTATCTTGATCTATTATTATACAGTACAACACATATTTTTTTGTTCTCCCACTAAATGAAGGAACCAAGAAAGAGCAAAAAAAAACACAAACAAACAAACAAAACTTTATACATCACTTTCGTGGGCTGTGTTTGTAGCTATTTGATGGTGCCTTCCAACTGAAGGAGAGCATGAACGATGCCCCTTCTAATCACACTCCCCACTCTACTCTTCCGAGAGTTCCAGTGCGGACCCCAGTCAAGCCATGCAGCAGGACCTGGGAGCTCTGCTCATCAGCTCCATAGGAACACTGGTCCTGTGGCTTTCACGTCTGTAACACTTTCCTTTTTTGCCTCACCCTCTCAACTGTAAAATGTGAGTTTTTTTCTGTTACTGTTAGTCCCCCGAGACTTTAATGTTTATACAGCTTTTCTCATGGCTTTCCTTTGTAAGGACACAGCCCCAATTAGAGTTCTGATTTTGTGATTTTCACGGGGGAAAAAAAAATAGCACAAGTTCAAAATATTCTTTTGAAAAACCTGATTGCTGTTAACCAGCCAACAAGTTAGTTAGTACATCGCTGATTCTTGTTTTCATCTCCCTGTTTGATACCAGCAGTAAGGCACAGAGGTTAGCCATGTAAAACTTTAAAATGAGCAGTTGCTGAGGATGAAATATTTGTTAAATTATTGTGCTTAAGTTTTGGAATCTGAAGTATTTAAAAGCTAATCAAAATAGTTAAGATAGTCCAGCATGTCCTAGGGGGTTTGAGGATAGAAGAATGTAATGGAAGCTGCTAGAACAGCAGGACTTTGATGCCCAACATGGTAAAGGGGTGGGAAGAGAAGAGCAAAGCTCACATAGCTCTTCACCTGTGGGAAGAAGCCTTCCTAATAAACAGCAGCTCATCTGTCTGCAGCAAGGCAGAAAAAGGTCATCACAGCGGCTGTTAGGCCTTTAATATTTTAATTTAGGCAATTATCAAGGGACCACATGTAGAACCTCTTGTCTAGGATATCCACATGAGGGTTCGATGATGGCTTTATTATACGATGACATCAAAAGATAAGCCACAGTTTCATTCTCTTAAAAAAAAAAATCATACTACTGTTATTCTCTTTGTAAGGTTTTAGAAGATAACATTGTCACATACCCAGAATGCTTTTATTTCTGTATTTGCAAATAACTCATGAAAAAATATGGATATTTATATTTGCATTCATATTCATATATGAAAATCTTCATTCTAAATGAAAATCATTCAGTGCACTTAAAACACATATTTGGCTTTCTATTTTCTGAAAACACACTTCAGGACATCAACTGAAGTTCTATGAAATTCAGTGTTTATAAAAACTAGAAAAGAATTAATGGGGCAGCTGTGAAAGCAATAATATCATAATCTACCTCCTAGACACATTTAAATTGCCCCAAAATGACAACTGGTGATCAAGTTACATAACAGAAAAGACATCTCTGAACTTGCATTTTTTAAATTGTAGTAGCAAAAAGTTAAAGAGCTAATTTTACCACCATGTATTATTTAAAACCATAGCATGCTTGCTAAAGCTGTGTTTAAAACTGAGATTGGTACAAGTTCTAAAACTTCTGACTTAAAACATATGCTACATAAACTGCTACAAAGCTAGTGTGGAACTTTGATGTTCAACCCACTAGTAAAATAACAGACAATAAAGAATATTTTTTTACATTCTCCTATAGTAACTTAAAACTTTAGTTACCTTGAATAACACCACCCTAAAAGTTAAGTTACCTAGGGCTCTTAGATATAACTATGTCTTTGTTGTTTAATAAAATTATCATCACAGACGGTATGTCATTTTAATTTAAAAATATATACGGTAAAATAAAGATGTATTAAATATAATCAACACATATCTTTCTATAAGCAAATCAACATTTCCAATTTAAAACTGTAACAAAGCATGAAAAACTGACTTACAATTTGCTGTCTATGCAGCTTTTTCCAAATGATAATCAGAATTCAAAAAAATGTCTAACAAATGAATTAAAATTAAGTCTCCATTCCTCCACTGAAACAAAGCCTATACCAAAAAATATATTTTAGCTTTTGCACTAAAAGCTTTAAGAATAAAGTCAAGTGGAATTGTAACCAAATTTCTAAGCAGAAAAAAAATTGCAGTCTGAAAGTAACAAATTTACAAAATACAGTGATCAAAGGTAAGAAAATCTTCATCTTTGCCACATAAGCTAATAGGAGGCTTAGAGAAGAATGTGAAAAACACAAACCAGAAGTTAACTCTGAAGTATGTATTCCTGTGATCAAAAACAGTTAAGAGCTGCAAAGGGTCTCCTGAGTTAAAACTAATCTAGTTTAAGAAGGCAAGGAAGAAAAACTACCACCACCACCACCCAAGCACCTGTGTATGAGTCTCAAACCATTGCTCGGAAACCTCGGGCATAATTTAAATGTCTTTCTTCACACAGTGGACCCTGTGAAACTATCAGCCAGCTCCCACCCTTCATTCTTGATTCACCTCTCCCCCTCAGCACAACTCCCAGCCCGCCATGTCTACCTGACAAGTGACAGCCCAATCTGATTAAATGCTTCCAAGGGAGGGGACTCATGGGCCTCCATGACAGGCCAAAAGTGATCACCATGGAGATACATAATTACAGCTGTCAGCGCATCTACTGTCCTGCTGACATCAATTTGATTGCTCCCAGCAATAATGATAGACAAAGCTTAGTGTGCACTCTCCCGCACCCAATCACTTTATCTATTCCTTGGTCCATTTAGCTGACATGCAACATTCACACAAGCAAATAACAGCAGTAAGCAGAACATTTAAGGCATTTTAATTGTTTTTTCTTTCTATGGATGGCTCACAACTGCAAATGTTATTACATAAAGCTCCTGCTGCAGCATTAATTGAAGAAAGATTTGGTGGGACAAAGACTGTAGGGGGTACAGTTTGTCCATTATCACTTGTACTTTCAACAGGTCTCACGTTTGAAAATTGCAAATTGCAAAAACTTGCGAGGGCAAAATGTTTGACATCCTGTTAGCTATTACAACATGGTGAAAACTTCTAACAACTAGAGTGATCATTATGAATTCTTATTTAATACTTTTTTGTTTGATTAAAAAAATGTTTAGATATGTCCCTATGATACTTGTTTTCTCATCTGCTATTTAATGTCACATAATGCCTGTTAAATCTTTACAATTTTTCTTCTGCCTTCAGGCTTTGAACACAGCATGGAGTCTCTGAGCCTAGAAAGGGTCAAGTCCCTTTAGAAAGCACATGGGCAAAAACAATTTAAAAAGTGAAATAAATCATATATCCAATAACATCTTCAAATTTAGAATTCTTCCTGTAATCTTTCACCATCTTCATGCCAGTAATCAAACTGAATGATCATATACACAGATGGTACAGCCTTGTCATCCACTAGCTAACATAATGTCATATATATATGCACTTATTACCTTGATTAAGATAAAGGGTACGTCCTTGTTCTTTTTATGCAACACAAATTATTTAAAGAACAGCTATTAAACACAGAAGAAGTACAGATACAGTGGACAGTGCTCACTTTTCTTTAACTGGTGTACATAATATGCACTTCTTAAAGTCTTTGACACTTAATAGAAACAGGTACATTTTGTTTTCCTTAATCCATTTAGATTAACGAGCTGATTTTGTGCTTGATTTCTTGACATCTGACTATACAGGGAAGCAGGATTAGATTTATTGAAAAGATTAAATTGTAACACAGAAATGTCATTTCCCATTCTTAGGATTCTATGAATCTTCTTCATTACGATTTTCAGAAGAATTGGGAACACTGTAAACTATCATTTATTTAGAAGTCAGATGTCTCCAGACTTCCCCTGTTAGGTGAATTCTGACTTTCCTGAACATCATACAGTACAAAATATGAAAAAACAAAAAACTGTGATTCCCCATGAATTTCACTTGTCATCCAATTTACACCCTTTGGTGTTGACATGCTTTAACATAAAAGTGTGACATAAATCAAGATTTTTAACCCCTCACTTGATATTACAGCTTAATGACTTACACCAGGTAGATGCAGTGGTTCTTGGTACTGAGACAATCTCCCAATAGACGGTAAACCAAAAGACTTGTAGGGGTCCTGAAAGTTCAAAGGACAGGAAGCACAGTCTTTGAAATATAAATCAGCACAAGTAAGGTTAAATATTTATACAATGAAGAAGTATTTATAGGCCTATTTACCAAATCACAGATTTCAGAATATTACTGTCTTATCCTCACTCTAGACAACTTAGAAATGTATTTAAAAATCAAACAGAACTGTAACCAGAATTTAGCCTGACCTTGATCATACTTTATTGAAATTGGTAAAATTCCAACTTTCTATAAATCTTCTTAGAATGCCTTGGGCAAAAATAAAATAACCTAGGAGATACATCAAAACATACTCAAGTTCAGAACAACAAATGTAGTGCACTAAAGATATTTGTTTTTCTTATTCTCAAAACAGCTCACATATGGTAAAATTTGAGCATTTTAGTTCTTCAAACAAAGACCTGAAAAGTAACTTTGCATGTGTGACTAGATATATGCTCCATTTGTAAATATCTTAGATCAGAATAAATAGTAAGTTCAGTGTTATAACAATAGGAAAGAAAAGAATACCACTTAAAATATAATATAACCAAGCCACAGATATTTCTCAAGATCCTTAAAAAAATTTCAAAAAAACTTCCAGAATTTTTAAACACAGATACTACTAATTTGTTTTTTATTTTACAGGTAGGCTTCGATGTCTAAAAGTAAAAGATGGTATAAATGTTTCCTTGCATTTTTGTTTTAACCATTTGAAAAAAAGCATTTTCAGATGTTGACTGCTTTATCTGATTAATTATAATAAAGTATTAAACTGAGAGTTTTTGAGTTAAATCCATAATTAAAACTATGAATTGAAGCTTTGCAATTTAAATTTTAGTTGTTATTTTTACATAATCATAAGAGATAAAATTATTAGGGAAAAAACTGTTGGAAAAAATTTAAACACTGAATTAACAACTGATGTGTAACTAAGGTAGCTCTCTAAAACACAAACACACACACACAAACACACACAGAAACAAATGCCCCTTTTCATTTCGATTGTGGTTTGAAAATAAGCAAAAACAAAAACCATGGTCCATTCAAGCACAATATTTAACTAATGCTTTCTTTCTCCTTAAACTGATTAGTAGCTATTCCTCCAACCAGAAAAAAACACATGAAAATTAATTAAACGCAATCCTTTAAAACTATTTTGAGTTACGTTAAAACGATCTAACCTTTTTTTCTGGTTCATTTCTGGATTACATAATCAAATCCTTGACACAAGGTATAAAACCCTAAGTTTACCTTGTTGTTTAGCTATATGTGGTCCCATAACTCAGGACACAACCACCATCCTTCCTCCCAACATCATTCATTTTACCTCGGCATAAACCCGACATTCAACTGCCCAGCCGTTGATGGGAATATCAGCTTGTTTGTGCCTGAGAGGGTAACCCTTGGCAACACGGATCATTTCTTGGACTAGGTCCAGGCCAGTAATGCATTCTGTGACAGGATGCTCAACCTGCAAGGCCAAGATGTGCCAGTCAACAGTTGTAGGAAAAGGTAAATAAACAGAAATAAGCAAGAACAATGTCAATAATTTCTGGGTAAAATAGGTTAATTATATTTAATATTCAATCATATTTGACTATTTTAAAATTTTTTTATTTTATTTTATTTTTCGGCTGCACTGGGTCTTAGTTGTGGCACGCGGGACCTTTAGCTGGGGCATGCATACTTCTTAGTTGTGGCACACATGCAGGATCTAGTTCCCAGACCAGGGATCAAATCCGGGCCCCGTGCACTGGGAACGCACTGGATTGGTGGTCTTACCCACTGGGCCACCAAGGAAGTCCCCATATTTGACTTAAAAACGATCTAAGAGAATAAAATTAAAGAATCAACACCATATAGTACAAAGCTGGGTAAGAAAAATGACACCCCAGAATTATTTGTAAACTATCTGTACTACTTTTCCCAGTTTTTATTTAGATGTGGTCCAACAATGTTTAACACTTTTAATTTTGAAACTAATTCTTACCTGAAAATTACATATTTAGATACAATCCTCAATGTGGCTGATCATCAACCTATTCTGCTACACTTAGCATGCCATCTATAGAGGCAGCTTATGATTTTCCAAAGCACTAATCTCTCCTGAGTTTCACCCACTTGCATGCTTTCACTAACCTGTCCTGACAAGCAACCAGACTAGCGTACTCTTACATCAAGGCAGCATAGCAGAAACGAGCAGATGGGTCCTGCAGGTTGTTTTCCCTCCAGACCTATGTGGGGAGTGCTTAGCATGCACAGTAACAAAACTGAGCCAGTGAAATCACTGCTCTCTCAGCAAACTGCTGGTAACTACTTTGGCTGATGCTGTCATGGGGATCCCTGGCCTTCCACACTACCACACGGGATACACATATACAAAACCATGCAGAGACATACAGGAATACTAACAGACATACACATCCTTAAAAATCTGATCGACTGCTTACAAGATCCTAAACTTAACTGAGCTAAAATAAAGCCACTTTGGCACTGGTAAAGAGTAGATAATCTGTCATGTAAAACCTTGAATACGTTTTGAAAATTTATATTAAACTTTGGCCACATCTGCTGCTTTGATACCAATTTCTTTTCTCATAAAAATTACGCATGTTCTAAATGCACTTCACAATAGTGTCTTTATCATGACATGTCATATTTCATACACTCTGACACGGGAAAAGGTCAATGAACAAATGAACTGTCTTCCCATCTTCAACTACACTAACTGAAGGACAGGACTTAGTCATTATAATAATCTTGAAGCTTATCATAAGCAGACAATGCCATGGTCTTTAAAAAAAAAGCTTTGTAAAAATAAACAGATGGGATCCATAATTAGCTCTGTGTGTGTTATGAGTTTGTTTACAGTTTCAACATTTTAAGACATTTTGACATAATTTTAATGACAAATCATCACTAAAATAAGCATCGACCCTTTGTAAAATAAATGTGACACTAAGTAAAGATCTTATTAGATAGTTTAGAATATATCAATATATTTTTGGAAGCAAACTATGATTTTGAGAGAAACAAGATTTTTAAATTTATTTATTTATTTTATTTTTTCGCTGCATTGCGAGCAGGGGCTACTCTTTGTTGCGGTGTGCGGGCTTCTCATTGCAGTGGCTTCTCTTGTTGTGGAGCACGGGCTCTAGGCGCACGGGCTACAGTAGTTGTGGCACGCGGGCTCAGTAGTTGTGGCTCGCAGGCTCTAGAGCACAGGCTCCATAGCTGTGGTGCACGGGCTTAGCTGCTCAGCGGCATGTGGGATCTTCCCAGACCAGGGCTTAAACCCGTGTCCCCTGCATTGGCAGGCAGATTCTTAACCACTGCGCCACCAGGGAAGTCCCAAGAAACAAGATTCTATATAATAAATATAATAAGAAAGGAACGATTGTAAAGCCCCTCTATTAGTGCTAGAAACAAATTTCAAGTAAGAAAGCATCTTACCACCATAACTATTCAAGAGCTGAACCTACTATGTGCCCAAGGGCTCTATATCATTACTATCCACATATATTTGTTAAGTGAGAAAACATTTTTAAAAGCTCAGAGAATGATTTAGTTTCATTCTTCTACGTCTAGTGCCCAGAAAAGTACATACTATATAGTAGACAGATAAATACACATTGAATGAAGGAGCAGCAAATCCAGAGTCACACCTATAGTAAGTGGTAGAGGCAGGGTTGGAATTTATGTCACTCCAGAGGCGATATGACCTTCCTGTTCTTCCTCGTGGAAAAATGTATATGAAAGAACGTAGTTAACATAAACAGCTATATAATTATGAGCTGCTGTCTTTTACAAAATACATTATTACAAAGTCTAAAGATTTGGTCAGTCAAAAATTCATTGTAAGGCTCTGTTTCACCTTAGAAGACCTCCCTATAATGTGTAGGAAAAAAAAGTTTATTAGACCTGTATTGAATAGAATCTAAAAATGGAACCACTTTAATCCAACTTAGAGTTACATAAAAGTAACAACATTTTACAGTCTTAATTAGTGAGCTTCAAGTATTTCAAACTAAAGTAAGTAGATAACTAAAATAATAACTAGCTGCTAAAGGCAAAATCATTAAAGAATTTTTTAAAAAATATCCACTTAGGTTCAAGTATTGTTAAAGTATACAAAATAGTCTGACGTACCTGAATTTTTCAGGTAACAGTAATATGTCTTTTTAAAGTAAAACAATTTTAAACATTTTTGAAAGAAATCTTTCTAAATACATTTTAATAGAACTCTGAAGTTATTTAACAGGATGTGTGAAACATTTCCTTTAGACCCTGTATTATTATTATCATCAGGAATCTTGTAAATGTAACACTGACTAAATAACCATGTCTATCCCCCATCCCTGAGAATTCAGGCATAGTTTCCCTGTGCAAGTTAAACTCAACACTTAAAAGATAAGAGCAGAGGTTACAAAGAGACAAAATGGCTGACAGGCCAAAATATAAATCAATGAATGATTTTAAAATATCATTAAAATACTATCCTCTAGCCCTTGAATAAAAATCTAGTGTTTAAAGACAAAAGGCCAGGGGTACCCTGTTCTTGCCTGGAGAACCTACCCCTGCAGGACTTTGAGGCCCAAAAGTCAACCCAGGAAGAAGAATGAAATGCCTGGAAGATTCTGAAATGCAGAGATATAAAAAAATGACTATGAGCACACAGCCTGTTGTCCGTTATTTATCCTCAGATATTCCAAATGTTTCCCTTTTTTATCCACAGAAAATAAAACTAGTGAACTATGAAAAAAAGAAAGAAAGAAAAGGAAAGGAGAAAGGAAGGGAGGGAGGTACGATCAATGGAAAGTAAAGGTGGCTAACTGGAACAAACGGTTATAAAAAGAAAAAAAATATTGGCCTCTGGTAAGCCAACAAGTTTACCTTGTCGAACCTAGAAGAAAAAACTACCTCTGAAAGTATGATGCTAATAAACATCTATTCTGAGGGCTAGTATGTGGGGGGAGGGGTGGGGGACAAGGTTTCTGAGTGACTTCTCTCTGGGAAACACTGAGTTACCTGAAGTTAAACAGGCTTATTTAAGAAAAGACTCCTCAGACCCACTAATCTGTGAATATGCCTCAGGACTCTAGGAGGAGACTGTACAGCACTTATGTCACCACACACCTTCTTTTGCAGACTATCTTTATGGACTGAGACTTCCATAGAACACACGCTTAGAAACAATGCCTTTTCTAAAGGTTCAAAACACAAACATTCAAAATACAAAACTCAATTCCCTTATGTGACTCTGTGCTCACCAAACAAATTTTTGGTCTTCATACATGATTTCCCTATTCAACAGAAATGTGTGCTAGTTCCAAGAAACATATGAATGAGGGATCCACCAGATAGTATGATTGCGCATTAGAGATGAATATACTGACATTCTAGTATATAAATCTTGTGATTTAGTCAGCAAAAGTAATACCTAGCCATAGAGAGAGAGAGAAAATACATACACATACAAGCCAAAAAAAGAGTAAGCCCATCCAAGTTAGAATTTCTGAATCCTCAAAGGCAAATTATTGAATGGGATATATTCATCAAGTCAGTGCTACTCTGCAGGTTCTATCAGTAACTTATAAATCAGTTTGTACTGGCAATGCCCCTATCTTGCCATGAATCTTTTGTTCAAACAGATACAAACAACTACAATCATCAAATGCCTTATTATGATACATAATCACACTCAAGGTCTAGAATGAGTATGTATAGTTCTATACACCCACCTACATTAGATGGTCACAGTCAGCCAGGTTTTTATAGATCTATTTGCTATTTTAATTTAGTCTTCTTAGTCACCATCGAACTGTCACTATTGTCAGTGTTTATGTAGACCTCTTGCCACTCTTACTAATTTGTTGCTTCAAATGTATTTCTCAAAAAAATAAATAACTGAGCTTATCAAATGCAATGGTGAGGTAAACTAGGTTTTGCTTCACCTGAGTTCTTGACGTATCAAATTTCAATAGTAATAAATTTAGAAAAGCTAAATCTTTCTGGCTTTGTGTTGTCATTATCTACCTTCTGATTCTAAAAGTTATAATCGTAAATTCTGCCACTGCCACTGTAGTCTTTAGCCTTATTCCTCCTTAAATACAATCTAGGAAGTATCTAAAACTAATGAAGGAGAGAATGAGATATGTCCAGAGGCTCAAAGTATCTCCCTATAAGATACCTTCATTAATGACAAGGGGAGAAACACTAACACTACGGTGGGGAAATGCAAGAGATGCCACCTTTTTTTTTTAATTGGAGTTTAGTTGCCTTACAATGTTGGGTTATTTTTTCTGCTGTGCAGGAAAGTGAATCAGTTATACATATACATATTATCTACTCTTTTTTAGATTTCCTTTCCATTTAGGTCACCACAGAGCACTGAGTAGAATTCGCTGTGCCACACAGTAGGTTCTCATTAGTTATCTATTTTACACATAATAGTGTATACATGTCAATCTCAGTCTCCCAATTCATCCCACCCACCCCTTCCCCGCTTGGTAACCATAAGTTCATAAGAGATGCCACGTTAACGAAGCCAACATTACCAGTAATGGGATAAACAGACATCGCATGTCTCCTATATGGTGCTCAGGAAAGAACAACAGCATTTCTGTAGTATTCTTGCCAAAAATGCAAAGCCTGAATATAATCAAGAGAAAAAAGACAAATGCAAAATGCAGGACACTCTAGAAATAAATGGCCTGTGCTCATAAAAAAATGTAAAGACCATACTTGACCAAAAAAACAAAAGAAAGACTAAGGAACTGTTCCAGATGGAGAGAGACTAAAGAGGCATGGCAAGTAAATGTAACATAGGATCCTGAACCAGAAAAATGCTGTATTTTACTATAAAAGACAATAGTGAACAAGTGGTGAAATGTGAATATGATCTGTAGACTGGATGATAGTAATATGTCAATGTTAATATTCTGATGTTGATAATGGTACTGTGGTAATGTAAAAGAATTTTCTTGTTTTTAGGAAATACATATTTAGGGGTAAAGAGGCACCAGGCCTGCAATTTACTCTGAAATGTTTCAGGTAAAGAAGATAGATACAGAGAAACAAAGATGCAGATATAGATACAAGGATAAAGCAAATGTAAATGTTAGTAAAGGGTGTTCAGAAATTCTTTGTAATGTTTTGCAGTTTTTCTGGACATCTGAAATAACTCCAAAATAAAAATTAATAAAAATTAAAGCAATGTCACTAGAATTTTTGTTTTTATATTACAAAACATTATTAAAATAAAGATATCTGACTTGATCAACATTATTTTCTCTTCAATCAGAACCCTCTCATTGTGCTAAATAAAAATAATCAACAACAGATAATTTGTTCAATAATGTTTTCTCTAACTTAAACTTCTAAATACTTTATTGTGTTGATGACCTAATAATTCTAAAGATTTTAAGAATGGGTAACTAGATAACAGGCAAGTATTCCTCGAGGAGAAGATGATTCAGGCAAATTTTAATTACACATTAAAGTTAACTTCAAATGAAAATTAACACTGAGGCAAGTTTAAAAGAGGAGAAAGTTCCAAAAAGTGTGGAGAGAAGTCAGATCAATGAAATTATGTGTTACCTTGGCCACTACAGAGAAGGAGGGTGATAAAAAGTATTCAAAGTTCCTTGAATGGAGGGTAATTGTTTTTCAGGTGGTACGTGGAGGCCCAACTGCTTAGTCAAAGCAGAAGCTGTCCCTAAAAGCAGAAGACCCATGTACATACCATAACTAACATCTCTGTGGCACTGAAATTTACCAAATCCCTCCAAATGCACAAACTTGTTCCCTATTCCACTGTCATTTTACAGACAAGGTATAAGAGATACTCACAAGGGGTATAAGGTAAGTAAATATTAAGAATTTTCTAATATTCAAATAATGTTATTTTAAATTAACATAATTTAAAGTAACTTCTTTATTAAATATGTCTAAATAAGATATTACAAAGACTTAGTTTGTGAAAGCCATTTTTTGTAAGCAGAACTTTTTAAATTCAACTCAGCAAAGCAGTACAGGTATGATTACCTGTTGAAATGTGAGGAAACTGTCCTGTTATATAAAATCGGGCTTCATAATGGTATTTGGCATAATAGGTCTTTTTCGTCTGTTGTTATTCTGGCCTGAAAGGACAACTGATGTCATTATTTTTAGTTTTGCTCTTTCAGTTCAGAGAGAGTCTTTGTCCAGAACAGAATCTAACATATACCTATTAAAATTCTGAAACTCTACCTCCTGAGAATACAGGGTTTCAAAATAAAGATCTAAAGTTATTAGATTTTGATCCACAGGACTCAAAGATAAAAAGCATGTTGGGAAATAGGCCCCAACACACCATCCCTGTAAACTCACCTTGAAAATAATGGCTATATTCAAGGGTGGCAGTGAAAACTGAACAGTTTCTATTACAGAGCTTTCCTGTTGACCCCAACACAAATAGTCAGATGAAGAAAGGATAAGAGAACTGTTTAGGCGCTGAACTGCATCTCCTCTGCCCAATTCATATCTTTAAGTCCTAACCCTTAGTACCTCAGAATATGACTGTGTTTGGAGATACGGTCTTTAAAGAGGCAATTAAGTTAAAATAAGGTCATGAGGGTGGGCCCTAACCCAACATGACTGATGCCCTTATAAGAAGAGATTAGGACACAGACAACACACAGCACAGAAAAAAAGACCATGTGAAGACACAAGAAGACGACGTCCATCTGCAGGCCAAAGAGAAAGGCCTCCAGAAGAAACCCATCCTGCCGACACCTCGATTTTAGACTTCTGCCTCCAGAAGTGTAAGAAAATAAATGTTGCTTAAGCCGTCCACTCTGTGGTAACTTGTCATGATAGCCCTAGAAAACTAATACAGGAACAAATTTGAAAAGTTAAAATCTAGATAAGAATCCAGAACACAAAGACACCAAAATAGTTTATAAAATGCTTTAAAACAAAAAACTAATGAAAAATGCCTGACAAGTTTAACTATTCATATCCATATAACAAAAACGTCTTTCCTTCAACTTTCTAAAAAGACTCAATAAACATTAAGTGAAAGTGTAACATGCCCTTCGTTATATTCTCAGTTTCCTAGGAGAGTAACTTCAAGTATCCCAGAACATCCCAGTTCTGGCTAACTCTAGCCAGTCTGATAATCCTGGCCTCTATGACTTTAAATATAATCAAAATGTCAACTTCTGGGCTTCCCTGGTGGCGCAGTGGTTAAGAGTACGCCTGCCGATGCAGGGGACACGGGTTCGTGCCCCGGTCCAGGAAGATCCCACATGCCGCGGAGCGGCTAGGCCCATGAGCCATGGCCGCTGAGCCGGCTTGTCCGGAGGCTCCGCAACGGGAGAGGCCACAACAGTGAGAGGCCCACGTACCGCAAAAAAAAAAAAAAAAAATGTCAACTTCTGTCCAGATCTAAAATATCACTTCTGGCAAGAATGGAATTTTACAAATTAATTACAAATCCATTTCCCTATAATTTCTCTTATTTCCACCAATTATTCTTTCAGTCAAACAGCCCAATTCATAAAAGACCAAACTCTTTTAGTAGTTTTTAAATTTAAAACTGCTCTGAAATTAGAATACAATATTTGTTCAGTTACAATCCATTCTCAGAAATCAGAATTTATGTTGCAATAATTTTTATTCTTTTAATAAAAGAAACAGCAAAGGATAAGAATCAAGATGCTAAAGAAGTGTTTCTAAAGCCCTCCTGGAATGTAAGGTTCCATACGATACAGAACTCTCCAACGGAAGCTCTGGTTGGATGTGGGGATATGCAGCCTCCGCAGAATTTCAACAGTTCTGTTGTACTTTTCTTCCACAGCACAAGTAGATTCCTCCTCCACTGTAGCAATCAGAATAAGCCACTGACTAAGGTCTAACAAAAGCGGTACAATTTAGCTCTCTGTTCTCAAAATGGTGGAATAGCCAGCAGACCACATTTGGGCATTTAATTACTTTAAGACCTTAATCCTTTCTATTTGGGAGTTTTCTAGGTTTTTCGATCTTTGTAGACTATAAAAAGACTGCTTGTCCAAAAAGATAACATCTAAAAATTGCCTAGATTTGGAAATTAACAATTATACACACACACAATTTGGAACGGTATATTCAAGGTCCTAATATTAATCTTAGCACAAAGGCCTAAGCAGAAATAGTTTATCAATGTAACACTTTTATCAGTTCATTTTTAGAAGAAAGAGTTCCACATCCATTTTTCTCCTAGACTCTTACACAAACACCTTTACAATGAAAAGGCTTCTTTCAAAGCAGTATTTCCACTATGTTTGTTCATTTGTAACAATAATTTTTCAGTCAACTGACAAAAGATTAATAAGAGAAAGTTATTATTAATTAATTTGTGGCTCAGTTTGCCATCTGAAAAAAAATGACTACTGACAGGGTTTATTAATTATAATGACAACAGTAATAGTAAACGTGTTGGGACTTCCCTGGTGGCACAGTGGTTAAGAATCCACCTCCCAATGCAGGGGACACGGGTTCGAGCCCCGGTCTGGGAAGATCCCACATGCTGCAGAGCAACTAAGCCCCTGCGCCACAACTACTGAGCCTGAGCTCTAGAGCCCACAAGCCACAACTACTGACCCCGCATGCCACAACTGCTGAAGCCCGTGCACCTAGAGCCCATGCTCCGCAGCAAGGGAAGCCCACGCTCCGCAGCAAGGGAAGCCCACGCAGTGCAAAGAAGAGTAGCCCCTGCTCGGTGCAACTCCAGAAAGCCCGCACGCAGCAACGAAGACCCAACACAGCCAAACATACATACATACATACATACATACATACATACATAAATAAAAATAGTAAACGTGTTAACCAATGTTTAACAAACATAGCATGCAGGATATTACTGGTAAGATTCTTACAGTGAGGAAGAAGAATGAGTGCTTGGTATAAACCAGGCACTATTCTGAGCATTTAAATGTATTAATTCACTTAATGCTCACAATCCTATAAAGCCAGTGCTATATTACTGTCACTTTACAGATGAGGGAAATAAAGTATAGAGAAGCTAAGGAACGTGCTTACAGACACACAGCTAGGAAGGAACAGAGTTAGGATTTACTTGTACTAAGTGAAAATAGTGGATGTTTGCAATTTACGGAAAAAATGATTAAATGAGTTCCCCATTAGTCTACTACAATTGTTCTGAACCATTCTAGGGTCTAGAACCTCACCAAATCTCTCCCTAGAAAAGTGTGGATCCAATTTCAGAGGGTCCACAGACTCCCCTACAACTCATTAAAGAGTCCAGATAACCCAGGTTAGAAGCTTCTGCTTTGGGAAGATGGCAATTCCAACATGGCTCACTCCCTCCCCACGGTGTCTATTTCCCCAGACTCAGGGAGCTGCTGAGGATACGTGAAGTGCAAAGATTTGGGGCAAAGTGACAGCCAACAACAGGTAATAGGCTCTCCTCTCTCGTGGGCTGGGCAACACTGAGAGACTAGCTTCAGAGACCGCTAGGGAAGAATGAGAAAGGCACTGGTCATGGAGACAGCTTGGCCTGCAGGCATCCACAGACCCTGGAGAGAAACTCAATAAAGGTTCCAGAAGAGACCCTGGTCTCTTCACCAAAGAGTCTGAGTCAATAAGCAATAGCTGGATTCTGTCCTTGAGACAAGGGAAATGCTAGGAGACATATGCTCTTGCTGTCCTCAGGAGTAGATATGGTTCTGTCTGCAACCACTTGAAGAACACTACCCCTAGAACGTTACATCAAAGAGAAGTCAGTACTGAGCACCCAAGACAACCACAGTAGAGGGTGTACCCAACTGAGAAAGGATAAACATTTGGAATAACGATCACACATGTCAAGTGAAATAGAGCGGCTGAGGGACAGAAAAAAAAAATTTATCCAAAAAACAGTAAGGGTACTTAGAAACTTCTAAAGTAGCAATATAAGCACACACACACCCCTATACGCAATTAGACTTTCTGGGATAAAATAACAATTTCCCAATTATGCAATTCAGTCAATTACTTAGAAGATGATCACTGTTTGAACCTGAATTAGTAGCCTGGAAGGAGAACATAAAGAAATGATATCAAGAAACAGAGCACAGGGCTTCCCTGGTGGCGCAGTGGTTGAGAGTCCGCCTGCTGATGCAAGGGACACGGGTTTGGGCCCCGGTCCGGGAGGATCCCACAAGCCGCGGAGTGGCTGGGCCCGTGAGCCATGGCCGCTGAGCCTGCGTGTCCGGAGCCTGTGCTCCGCAACGGGAGAGGCCACAACAGTGAGAGGCCCGCGTACCGCAAAAAAAAAAAAAAAAAAAAAAAAGAAACAGAGCACAAATACAAACTGAGAGTAATCATGAGGGAAAAGATATGAGCCCTAGAGGGCTTGTCCAGAACACCTAACCTGCAAATAACAGGAGTCACCAAAGGAGAAAACTAACAAATGAGGAGAGAAAATCGTCACCAGAAGAAATTTCCCCTGAAATGAAGAGACACTTGAATCTGTACAACTGAAAAGGGCACATGGAGCAAAAGGCAGAGTTGATGGATATAAACATATACCTAGTCATGTGAAGAAGAAAAAAAAAATTCTTGAATTCCAATATTTAAGAAAAAGTTGGGTCATCTTTCAGACAACAAGAATACGTTACCTATAATGGAAGACAAATCAGAATGACATCAGACTTAACACTAGAAGCTAGAACACAGGAGAATGTAAAAACTACAAAAGACTAGAACAGAAGCTCAAAAATCCTATACTCAATCAAAATATCATTCCTCTTTCACAGCTAAAGAAATATACTTGAGGATGGGGCATTTCAGAGCATATCATTCACATACTCCAGCTGAGGAAATTATATGAAAAAACTTTCTAAACAAACAAATGAACTAGGGCAGAAATCTTAAAAAAGGAGAAAGAGAAGCTACAGTAAATGAGACATGCCTAGGGGTGTGTACCTAGAAGCTAAAGGGACTCTGGAAACAGAACAGATAAAACTACAAGGGAAAGTAACACATAGCCTAGAAGTATGAAATTATCTCAGAGACTCTTTACTGCTGGAAAGTCGAGAGAACCAGTTATATCATCTTTACAAATACTAATGGAGAAAAGGTCTAACTGAAAAGGAGGATGAACATAAATACAATTTTAAAGGACACAATATCTCCAACTTATCAATAGGAAGCAACAGGAATAATTAGCAATTTAATTCAAGCAACAAATAGAAAAAAGAAAAAAACTGGAATATTATTTATAAAACACAAGTAAAGATGAAATAAAATCAAGTATTTAAAGTCAGAAGGACTAAAATTTCATACTAAAAGAAAGAGTGTCAGACTGGGTTTTTCAAAAAAAACTTATGGAACAATTAAAGCAAGTGATACAGAAGAGGCAAATAAAACAAAAAGAAGCAGGACACAGACATAGAAAACAAACTTATGGTTACCAAAGGGGAAGGTGAGGAGGGATAAATCAGTAGAATGGAATTAACATATATACACTACTATATATAAAACAGGTAAACTACAAGGACCTACTGTACAGCACAGAGAACTATACTCAATATTTTGTAATAATCTATAAGGAAAAGAATCTGAAAAAGAACATGTATATGTATATACACATATATATAAATAAAAAACTGAATCACTGTGCTATACATCTGAAACTAACATGACATGGTAAATCAGCTACACTTCAAGTTTTTAAAAAATTTTTAATAAAAAATAAAGTCAAAAAAAATTTTAACTGGGATTCACATATATACACTAATATGTATAAAATAGATAACTAATAAGAACCTGCTGTATAAAAAAATAAAATAGGGCTTCCCTGGTGGCTGAGAGTGGTTGAGAGTCCGCCTGCTAATGCAGGGGACACAGGTTCGTGCCCCAGTCCGGGAAGATCTCACATGCCGCGGAGATGGCTGGGCCCGTGAGCCATGGCCACTGAGCCCGTGCATCTGGAGCCTGTGCTCCGCAACGGGAGAGGCCACAGCAGTGAGAGGCACGTGTACCACAAAAAAATAAAAAAATAAAATAAAATAAAATTCAAAAAAAAATTTTTAATAAAGAAAAGTAGGTGATGCAACATGATATGAGTCAAGGTGGACTTTAAGATTAAACCACTTAAACAAGATAAAGATATTCTGTCATGATAAAAGGCAAACAGTAAGGTATTTCCTTACTGTATTTATATTACTCTCTTCCTACTTTCCAACTCCTGAACACCCTCTAACTATCACTGTCTAGGGATGCTTTTTCCTAAAAGAACAGGGGAATATAGAGCCAAAAGGAAGGTGCTTCCATTACGGGTGAAGTTAGATCAGATAATACCTAGCAGTGATTTAAACTCCAGGAATATGAAAAATAAATTCTAGTGCCCAGATAGCTGGGAAGGGCTCAGACAAATACAGGAGCAACACTGGCTACAATGGGGAGCAAAGGCTGCCTTCTGAGTTTAGACCCAGGAGGTCTTCACTTTTGCCTAAACTCAGTTTGCCATGAAAATTCCAAAGAGAGCAGATGTTTGGATTTGCCCTCCTTTGGGCATCTGCCTGACTATGATTAGTGTGTGAGTGTATAACGTGCTCATGAGTGAGGGTTTCGTCGAGCCGAGTGTCTAGGTGTATTGTCCGTATTTGTGTTCACTTTTTTTCTTGATCTCATTTGTTCAGATTTTTTAATCTCTTGTGTTTTCTAGAGCTGCTCATGCCCCACCCCCACCTTTGTCTTTGCAGTACTCAAAAGTTATTTTCTTCCCATCAAATATATGCTGGCTAGAACAAGAGTTATTTCTGCTAGGCAGCATCTTACCCTCAGAGCTCTCCAGCTCTTCTGCCTAACAGTTTTAAATCGGAGATTGAAGAGTCAGTTTTTCCAAACCACCCATTTTCCACGTTAGCTTGCGAGGCCTTTTCAATTCTTTTTGACTCCATGCGCCTCTGCTACACTGAGATAGGACACAGTTATGCTTATGGTGTCACCAGTTCCAGAGACGAAGGGGAAAAGGTGCACCAGGGCCCACCTAGCAGACGGGTTAGGTTGCTGCTGGGAGGTGGGGTGTCACTGTTCCCTTTGCTCAGGCAGGCTGTTTCCAGGACCCCTCAGAAACTGGTCCCCACTCCTCTCCAGGGCTCTTCTCATCCCTCTATTCATATGCATGTGTGTGTATTTTCCCTGTGACACTGGCAGTGACAGTAATTTCCCACCCAGAGAGAAGCTTGTGGTCCATGATGCTCCAAGAATGAATTTCCAAGTATTTGCCAGTGGAGGTGCAGAAGCTGTGACAAGAGTGAGTCAGTGTTGCACTTGCAGAGCAACTGTATACTGCAGTAATAAATGGAAAATATCAGCAAAAAAACAAACAACAACAACAAAAAAACACACACACAGGCAAACAGTAATAAACCTATACTGTACGTATTATTTTGTAGATATATATGTAAACATTATTACAAGTGCAAGGAAAGCTGAGAGATGTATACTGAAGTAGTTATGGATGAAATTATTTAATGTCTGACATTTGTGTTAAAATACTCCAGCTATAAGGAGTAAAAGCAAGGAAAAGGAGGCATACATATAGGAAACAATACTAGCCAAGTTAAAACTGCTCTAAAAAATAAAATCTTATTTTTTAATAAATTATGAAAAACTTTATATATCTAAGACATCCTTGCATTTCTTTCTAAATAAAACACAGCCAATTTAAAAAGAGAGAAAAGATATAGAGGAAGTGAATAAAATAACCTTCAATAACATTGGGTTTTCTTTTGCTTTTTTTTGTGAACTTGGGCAAGTTAATAACTTTGACTTTTTAATAGATATTACCTCATAAAATACTGAAGGTCTATCACAGAAGGGTCTAGAAAGATCTTTAAAGGCCTACCATTGAGAATGATACCAGCATCAAATGGATTCACATCTAAGTCTGAATTTTTAAAGAACAGATAATGCCTATTATTAACTAGACCCCAGAAAAAGAATACTCCCACAGTTTGCTTCGAAAAAAATACATATAACTTTATTACTAAAATCTGGTAAAGACAGTATTTTAAAAAGAAATAAAAATATTTATATTCACAAAATCCAGCAAAATACCAAAAGGAAAATCACTATGTCTAATTAAAATGTATTCCAGGACTATAAAGGAAATGTATCAGAAGAGTCCATAATGTTAATAAATTAAAAGATAAAAGGGCCACTTCTTGCCTTATCAGTAGTAACTGGTAGATAATTAGGAATTTTGACCACAACTAGGGACAAAGAGATCTTACAAGCCTTTAGAAGGAGAGAAAAATTTTAAATGATCAATAATCAGATGCATCTCAATATCAACAGCAGAAATTAAAAGAAAGCAATATAAGGCCTTCAAAAAGTCAATGAAAAATTATTTCCAATCCAGAATTTTATATGCAAAATTCTAAAAGAAAACTTAGGAAAAAATTGTGACCTTAGGTCAGGCAAAGATTTCTCAGGAACTACATCAAAAGCACAATCCATAAGTTAAAAACTTGGTAAATTGGGCTTCATCAAAATTAAAAATTTTTGTGCTTCAAATGACACCATTAAGAAAATAAAAACAGGGGGACCTTCAAGATGGTGGAAGAGTAAGATCTGGAGATCACATTCCTCCCCACAAATACATCAAAAATACAACTACATGTGAAACAACTTCTACAGAACATCTACTGAACGCTGACAGAAGACCTCAGACTTCCCAAAAGGCCAGAAACTCCACACGTACATGGCCATGTGTCCGACAGAGTCTTGGTGCTCCTGCCAGGTGTCAGGCCTAAGCCTCTTAGGTGGGAGAGCCGAGTTCAGGACATTTGTCCACCAGAGACCTCCCGGACCCACATAATATCAACCAGTGAAAGCTCTCCCAGAGATCCCCATCTCAACGCTAAGAGTCAGAGCCACTCAATGACCAGTAAGCTCCAGCGCTGGACACCCCATGACAAACAACTAGCAAGACAGGAATACAACCCCACCCATTAGCAGAGAGGCTGCCTAAAATCATAATAAGGTCAGAGACACCCCAAAACACAACACCAGACATGGTCCTGCCCACCAGAAAAACAAGATCCAGCCTCATCCACCAGAACGCAGGCACCAGTCCCCTCCACCAGGAAGCCTACGCAACCCACTGAACCAACCTTACCCACTGGGGGCAGACACCAAAAACAACGGGAACTACAAACGGGCAGCCTGTGAAAAGCAGACACCCAAACACAGAAGTTAAGCAAAATGAAAAGACAGAGAAATACACAGCAGGTGAAGGAGCAAGGTAAAAACGCTCCAGACCAAACAAATGAAGAGGAAATAGGCAGTCTACCTGAAAAAGAATTCAGAGTAATAATAGTAAAGATAATCCAAAATCTTGGAAACAGAATGGAGAAAAAACAAGTAATGTTTAAGAAGGACCTAGAAGAACTGAAGAGCAAACAAACAGTGATGAAAAACACAATAAATGAAATAAAAAATTCTCTAGAAGGAATCAATAACAGAATAACTGAGGCAGAAGAACGGATAAGTGATCTGGAAGATAAAATAGTGGAAATAACTACTTCAGAGTAGAATAAAGAAAAAAAAAAAGAAAAGAATTGAGAACAGTCTCAGAGACCTCTGGAACAACATTAAACACACCAACATCCGAATTATAGGGGTTCCAGAAGAAGAAGAGAAAAAGAAAGGGACTGAGAAAATATTTGAAGAGATTATAGTTGAAAACTTCCCTAAAATGGGAAAGGAAATAGTTAATCAAGTCCAGGAAGCACAGAGAGCCCCATACAGGATAAATCCAAAGAGAAACACATCAAGACACATATTAATCAAACTATCAAAAATTAAGTACAAAGAAAAAATATTAAAAGCAGCAAGGGAAAAGCAACAAATAACATACAATGGAATCCCCATAAGGTTCACTGCTGATCTTTCAGCAGAAACTCTGCAAGCCAGAAGGGAGTGGCAGGACATATTTAAAGTGATGAAGGAGAAAAACTTACAACCAAGATTACTCTACCCAGCAAGGATCATATTCAGATTTGACAGAGAAATTAAAACCTTTACAGACAGGCAAAAGCTAAGAGAATTCAGCACCACCAAACCAGCTTTACAACAAATGCTAAAGGAACTTCTCTAGGCAGGGAACACAAGAAAAGGAAATGACCTACAATAACAAACCCAAAACAATAAAGAAAATGGTAATAGGAACATACATATCAATAATTACCTTAAATGTAAATGGATTAAATGCTCCAAACAAAAGACATAGACAGGCAGAATGGATGCAAAAACAAGACCCCTATATATGCTGTCTACAAGAGACCCCACTTCAGACCTAGGGACACATACAGACTGAAAGTGAGGGGATGGAAAAAGATATTCCATGCAAATGGAAACCAAAAGAAAGCTGGAGTAGCAATTCTCATATCAGACAAAGTAGACTTTAAAACAAAGACTATTAAAAGAGACAAAGGACACTACATAATGATCAAGGGATCAATCCAAGAAGAAGATATAACAACTGTAAATATTTATGTACCCAACATAGCAGCACATCAATACATAAGGCAAATACTAACAGCCATAAAAGGGGAAATCAACAGTAACACAATCATAGTAGGAGACTTTAACATCCCACTTTCACCAATGGACAGATCAACCAAAATGAAAATAAATAAGGAAACACAAGCTTTAAATAATACATTAAACAAGATGGACTTAATTGATAACACAATTGGAACAGGACATTCCATCCAGAAACAACAGAATGCACTTTCTTCTCAGGTGCTCATGGAATGTTCTCCAGGATAGATCATACCTTGGGTCACAAATCAAGCCTTGGTAAATTTAATTAAACTGAAATCATATCAAGTATCTTTTCGGACCACAATGATATGAGACTAGATATCAATTCCAGGAAAAAATACGAACACATGGAGGCTAAACAATACACTACTTAATAACGAAGTGATCACTGAAGAAATCAAAGAGGAAATTAAAAAAATACCTAGAAACAAATGACAATGGAGACATGACGACACAAAACCTATGGGATGCAGCAAAAGCAGTTCTAAGAGGGAAATTTATAGCAATACAATCCTACCTTAAGAAACAGGAAACATCTCGAATAAACAACCTAACCTTGCACCTAAAGCAATTAGAGAAAGAAGAACAAAAAAAAACCCGAAGTTAACAATAGGAAAGAAATCATAAAGATCAGATCAGAAATAAATGAAAAAGAAATGAAGGAAACGATAGCAAAGATCAATAAAACTGAACCAGGAAGAAATAAAAAATATGAACAGACCAATCACAAGCACTGAAATTGAAACTGTGATTAAAAATCTTCCAACAAACAAAAGCCCAGGACCAGATGGCTTCAGAGGCGAATTCTATCACATATTTAGAGAAGATCTAACACCTATCCTTCTCAAACTCTTCCAAAATATAGCAGAGGGAGGAACACTCCCAAACTCATTCTATGAGGCCACCATCACCATGATACCAAAACCACACAAAGATGTCACAAAGAAAGAAAACTACAGGCCAATATCACTGATAAACATAGATGCAACAATCCTCAACAAAATACTGGCAAACAGAATCCAACAGCACATTAAAAGGATCATACACTATAGTCAAGTGTGGTTTACCCCAGGAATGCAAGGATTCTTCAATATACGCAAATCAATCAATGTGATACACCATATTAACAAATTGAAGGAGAAAAATCATATGATCATCTCAACAGATGCAGAGTAAGCTTTCGACAAAATTCAACACCCATTTATGATAAAAACCCTACAGAAAGTAGGCATAGAGGGAACTTACCTCAACATAATAAAGGTCATATATGACAAACCCACAGCCAACATCGTCCTCAATGGTGAAAAACTGAAACCATTTCCACTAAGATCAGGAAAATGACAAAGTTGCCCACTCTCATCACTATTATTCAACATAGTTTTGTAATTTTTAGCCACAGCAATCAGAGAAGAAAAAGAAATAAAAGGAATCCAAATAGGAAAAAAGAGGTAAAGCTGTCACTGTTTGCAGATGACATGATACTATACATAGAGAATCCTAAACACGCTACCAGAAAACTACTAGACCTAATCAATGAATTTGGTAAAGTAGCAGGATACAAAATTAATGCACAGAAACCTCTGGCATTCCTATACACTAATGATGAAAAATCTGAAAGTGAAATTATAAAAACACTCCCATTTACCACTGCAACAAAAAGAATAAAATATCTAGGAATAAACCTACCTAAGGAGACAAAAGACCTGTATGCAGAAAACTATAAGACACTGATAAAAGAAATTAAAGATGATAAAAATAGATGGAGAGATATACCATGTTCTTGGATTGGAAGAATCAACAGTGTGAAAATGACTCTACTACCCAAAGGAATCTACAGATTCAATGCAATCCCTAACAAACTACCAATGGCATTTTTCACAGAACTAGAACAAAAAACCTCACAATTTGTATGGAAACACAAAAGACTCTAAATAGCCAAAGCAACCTTGAGAAAGAAAAATGGAACTGGAGGCATAAGGCTCCCTGATTTCAGACTATACTACAAAGCTATAGTAAGCAAGACAGTATGGTACTGGCACAAAAACAAAAATGTAGATCAATGGAACAGGATAGAAAGCCCATAGGTAAACGCATGCACCTGTGGTCACCTTATCTTTGATAAAGCAGGCAAGAATACACACTGAAGAAAAGACAGCCTCTTCCATAAGTGGTGCTGGGAAAACTGGACAGCTACATGTAAAAGAATGATATTAGAACACTCCCTAACACCATACACAAAAATTAACTCAAAATGGATTAAAGCCCTAAATGTAAGTCCAGACACTATAAAACCGTTGGAGGAAAACATAGGCAGAACACTCCATGACATAAATCACAGCAAGATCCTTTTTGACCCACCTCCTAGACAAATGGAAATAAAAACAAAAATAAACAAATGGGACTTAATGAAACTTAAAAGCTTTTGCACAGCAAAGGAAACCATAAACAAGACGAAAGGACAACCCTCAGAATGGGAGAAAATATTTGCAAATGAAGCAACTGACAAAGGATTAATCTCCAAAATTTACAAGCAGCTCATGCAGCTCTATATCAAAAAAACAAACAACCCAATCCAAAAATGGACAGAAGACCTCAACAGACATTTCTCCAAAGAAGATACACTGATTGCCAACAAACACATGAAAGAACGCTCAACATCATTAATCATTAAAGAAATGCAAATCAAAACTACAATGAGATATCATCTCACACCAGTCAGAATGGCCATCATCAAAAACTCTAGAAACAATAAATGCTGGTGAGGGTGTGGAGAAAAGGGAATCCTCTTGCACTGTTGGTGGGAATGTAAACTGATACAGCCACTACGCAGAACAGTATGGAGGTTCCTTAAGAAACTAAAACTGCAACTACCATACGACCCAGCAATCCCACTACTGGGCATATACCCTGAGAAAAGCATAATTCAAAAAGAGTCATGTACCACAATGTTCACTGCAGCGCTATTTACAATAGCCAGGACATGGAAGCAACCTAAGTGTCCATCGACAGATGAATGGATAAAGAAGATGTGGCACATACATACAATGGAATATCACTCAGCCATAAAAAGAAACGAAACTGAGTTATTTGTAGTGAGGTGGATGGACCTAGAGTCTGTCCTACAGAGTGAAGTAAGTCACAAAGAGAAAAACAAATATCGTATGCTAACACATATATATAGAATCTAAGAAAAAAAAAATGGTCATGAAGAACCTAGGGGCAAGACGGGATAAACGACGCAGACCTACTAGAGAATGGAGTTGACGATATGGAGAGGGGGAAGGGTAAGCTGGGACAAAGTGAGGGAGTGGCATGGACATATATACACTACCAAATGTAAAACAGATAGCTAGTGGGAAGCAGCCACACAGCACAGGGAGATCAGCTGGTGCTTTGTGACCACCTAGAGTGGTAGGATAGGGAGGGTGGGACGGAGACGCAAGAGGGAGGAGATATGGGGAGATATGTATATGTATAGCTGATTCACTTTGATATAAAGCAGAAAGTAGCACACCACTGTAAAGCAATTATACTCCAATAAAGATGTTTAAAAAAAAAAAAAACCCAAAAACTTCACATGGAAAAGTAAGAGTAATCAGAAAGAATATTCCTACTGGATTCTGTATTATAATAAAAAGATATAACATCTAAAATAGTGTGGTACCAGCACATGAATAAACAGAAAGGTTAAAAAAAGAAAACAGTAAACATCTGCATACATATGGGAATTCAGTATATAATGAAAATGACTTCTAATTAATGTTGAAAAGAATGATTATTCAATAATGGCTGTGACAAACAGGTAACCATTTGAAAAAAATAAAATAAATTCCAGATGAACTGAAAATTTCACCAAGGAAGATGAAATTAGTACTAAAAGAAAACATGGAAGAAAAATGTTTCAATTATAATTGAGTAGGAAAAGTCTAAGTATATTACAACATCAGAAATGATAAAGAGATTTAGAAATTCAACTGCAAAATTTAAAAACAAAAATTTTCTCCCTAGGAAGAAAAAATATATACAAAGTCCAAAAGACAGGCAACAGGTGAGAGAAAAGTAGCCACAAATCATATCTGTATATTTTATATCTACATTCATTTGTTAATCCTGCCATGAAACAAACACAGTTCCTGGACTGGAGAAGGAAGCAACTGTTTACTCACAGAGCATCTTCACACCATTTCTCACACCCCAATTCCCCATGGGTCTAACGTCCCTGTGCGTGCAGAGGGTTTTCCACCTATCACGGGGTAGAACCCCAAAAATATTTATCTCAGAGCTTATATAAGAGTCTTTGGGGACTTCCCTGGTTGCACAGTGGGTAAGAATCCGCCTGTCAATGTAGGGGACACGGGTTCGAGCCCTGGTCCGGGAAGATCGCACATGCCACAGAGCAACTAAGCCCGTGTGCCACAACTACTGAGCCTGCACTCTAGAGCCCACGAGCCACAACTACTGAGCCCATGTGCCACAACTACTGAGCCTGTGCACCTAGAGCTCATGTTCCACAACAAAGAGAAGCCACCGCAGTGAGAAGCCCGTGCACCGCAACGAAGAGTAGCCCCCACTCGCCACAATGAGAGAAAGCCCATGCACAGCAACGAAGACCCAACACAGCCATAAATAAATAAATAAATAAATAAATGTATTTGTTAAAAAAAGAGTTCCTGGCACGTCTGCCCTTCTTCATCTCTGGAGAGAGAGCAAACTTGGCTCTGGGAAGTAAACAAATCCTTCTGGGGAGAGAGGAGGAAGGCCTCTATTTACCAATCTGGAATGTCAACAAATGGCTCTGGGGAAAGATAAGGCTTTCTCTCTAGCACTCTATCTTTAAAGCTGTTATCATTTAATCAGGTGCCAGAGGTCTTTGGTTAGAAAGCCCTCACTCTTTAAAAATGTGAAAATATTCATGGAGCAGTGCTTCCTGATGATATCACAAATGGCTAATTTCCCAAAAAAATAAAAACATTTGTAAGTCAATAAGAAAACCCAAAGGGCAAAGGAAATGTAAAGGAATCTATGAAGAAAAATTCATCCTCACTCATAATAAGAAAAATGAAAATGTGACACATTTTTCACTACCATACAAAGATCCAAAGGCAAAACTTGCCTTTTGGCCAGGCAAGTTCTTCTATAAAAGGCAACTTGATAATACTTCACTAAATTATAAAAGGACATATCACTTTCCAGGCAATTCTACTTCCACATGTGCAAAATGATGACGTATAGGGTCTTTCAATAATTGCACTATTTGCTAGAGCAGAATACTGCAAAAATTATCACTAGGAAACCAATGAAATTATATGACTGTACATCCATACAACTGAATATTAAAAATCACAAAAATGAAGAAGATAATGCTTTAAATTAGGTATGGAATACTACAAAAGATATATTTTTAAGTAAAACAAAGGTTGTCTCTGCAGGAAAAATACATGGTTGTGGTAACAAAAATGTGGTATGGGAAGTTGTTTTTCCAATGTATACTCTTCTGAACAATTTAGATTTTCTTTTAACCAAGTATTACCAATTCTTAGTATTTCAATTCAATGAAGTAGGAAACTATAAAGTTATTCAAGCAAAATTACATATCATTTATTTCATTAAAATAACATTTTAATAAAACTGTATTTTTTGGTAAAGTATCCATATCTATCCATCTTTCAAATGAAGACAGAAGGAAACAGGTGAGCATGGGTGGATACATATGTGCACTCCTACTAGGAGAAATGAACAGAGACCATTCCAAGCAAAGGGGTAACATGATAAAGGCACACAGAGGTCAAACTGAATTCAGGGAAAAGAAAGGAGAGATTAAGGCCACAGAGAAAAGAGACTTGTAATGCAAAAGCATTTGAATTTTATCTTTCAGCAAAGGCAAACAATGACTTTAAAAACAAACATATATGGGGATAGCATAGATAATCCTGATACATAAATTCTGACCAGACTGAGAACAAAACCAGTATTTATGCACCAAACGTGGTGACTTTCTCAGTGTTTCTCTTTAAGGAGAAACAGTATTTATTTCAAATATCGCTCTTAAGAAAATCCAGCAAAGTGAAGATGCTACTCACATTTCTATTACCAGGAAAAAATGTACAAATACTAAAGCTGGAAAAAGTGAGTTCAATCAGGAAATTTCAAGGAAAAAAAAAAACACAAAGAAAATTATAGCTCTCCAGGCTCAAACTGAAACACTAATTAGAGATAACATACATCTTAGAAGATAAACAATGTGGTGAATGTGCCTTAAGTATTATAATTTAAGGTTAGCAAAGAAACTTGAAACAGAAAATCTACTACTAAAAGGACATTTGAATTGTTTAAACAATATCGGAAAGACGTCATTGAAATATCTAAGAATGTCTTTCTGAATACTAATCCAAGACCCTTTTTCATGCTCCCATTCAGTTTCACCCTCCACCAGCAAATATCCCTCCATCACACAGATGCTTCTTAAAAAAATCAAAATTAATTTGTCTGGTAACTGACAAGATTACTGCCACTGGAAGCAAATGCAAGAGAGAAAAGAGATACTGTTACACATTAAATGGGAGACAAATTATAAAAGTGCTATTAAACAGCATAAAATTAGGTACTATGAGATCTAATATAACTTTCTTTATGAATTTCATTTTTTCCTGAAATTCATTTATAACCTTTTTTGAGGGTACTGAACATAATTTCCTGGCAAGCCATCCATGAAACAAACTATAAACGTAGGTACCTAAATGATTTAGACTCCCTACACAGAATTATTTGATAATAAATATCAACTTTTGGAAGTCTTATAACAAAAACAACCATGGGCCAAACTTAAAAAAAACTTACAGGCTGAGATAAATGAGCCAGAAACAAATAAAAAATAAATAGATTGAAAAAAAAATCAGAACATAGTAACAAAGTGCCCTAAACAAACACTGGTTATTAATTTTGCAAATTCTGTTAAATATCCCAACTAAACCATCTAGTATTCATTGTGCCTTGAATAAAATAAAAATATACTGTAGTCACTTCAAATTGCATTCAGAATCGTATTACAAGCTATTAGTCTCATCATGACATAATAGTCTCCATTTTAATCAAAAACATGATTTCCCAGCTAATTATCTAATTAGACATTTTCATTATAAAGACATTTTTAATCAAAATCAAATTAATCTTTAAAAGGCAAAATTCTGCCACTTCTAAAGATGTTCACAAGAATAGAATACAAGCTAAAAAAGTTATTTCAAGCAGGAGTATCGTAAGTTTTGAGCAAAAACTACTGAGGTTAATAACTATACAAACTATAAATATGTATTACCATTGGTCTCAAAATGCATCTAGATACATAAATTCTTCCACAGTAAATGAAAATCAGTCTCATGGTATAATCTCATAAGCACAATATTGAGAAAAGAAACCAAATATAAAAATCATACAATATAATCCCACTGATTTAAAGTTTAAGAAAGAAACAGGCAAAATTAATTCTATTTCCTAGGTGTGCATAAATAAAAGGAAGAGCTATCCAGAAATATAAGGAGATGTTTAGAATTCAGTCAGAATAGTAAATAAGAAGATGGAAGTGGAATCACTGAGAAGGGGAAGAAGTTGAGGGGCGAGGGTAAGAAGCGCTGGGCATTTTGGTACTTCCCGATCCTACTGAGGCTTACGTGAACTCTTGCTTTTAATAATTTTTTCAACTACACATTTGTATTCTATGTAATGTTCTGTATGTGTATGTTAGTTTACAATTTAAATCCAAGAAAAGGGGGAAGAAGGAAGGAAATAAAGCCACTAGTTACAGCACCAGTGGCTTCCAGAGACATTGACTGAAACTGAGGAAGCATGTCCCTAAAGTCAAATTCCAGGGCAGCCGCTTGATTTCTCAACCTCATAACTGTGGCAGAGGTGTCAGTTCCTCTAGAAGCCAGTTCTGAGGGTCATTCCTGCAAGTTCACTCTAGATACCCTTCCTTCCTCCATCCCTTCCAATGACTGGTAAGCCCTTAATCCCTTTCTATTTATCATATCTAGAGTAGTTTCTCTTATCAGCACATGAACCCTAACTAATGCACTTCATCAAGAAAGTTCAAGAAAAAAAAAAAAGGAATTTCCAATATGAAGTATTAACAGTAACAAAGCAGAAGGGCTAGACACTGACCATTAAATTAACCTGATACTTATCTCTCATTTCCAACAGATTTCTTAGCACAAGCATAAAAACTAAATATCTAACACTTTAAGGAGTTGATTTTTAGCTTTTATAACACAAGAAGGGGTGGTAAAGAAGGGAAAAGTATAGAGGCGTGGAGAGGAATGAAAACCAGAGTTTCTGTTACCTGGAGTCTCGTATTCATTTCCAAGAAATAAAAATTCTTTTTTGAGTCCACAAGGAATTCTACGGTTCCAGCAGAAGAATAATTTACTGCTTTGGCAAGGGCTACAGCTTGTTCTCCCATTGCTCTTCGAGTCTCAGAATCCAGAAAAAGGCTGCAAATAAGAAAGAGTAATTTCCTACATTTTGAACAAAAATTAAGTAATCTTTTGTGTGCATTACATAAAAATTTTCTTAAAGTTTACTTAGATATGATCATCTGTATCAACTTAAGATTTCATATTATATGCTTTATATATGCTTATAATGTATGCTTATTGTGTTATTAAGCATAACATGTTTAAATAAATCAACTTAAGATTTTTATAAAACATCTGAACTTTCCACACTACACTGCAACTTCAATCAATCTATAAAATATACAGTTACTTTAGCACAAGTAGTTGTTTCCTATGAGTAAAATTTAACATATATATTCATAATTTCTCCAAGTAAGATTGGAAGTCGTGCCCTATAGAGAAAACGTGTGTTAGGTGAGCTTCCTTCAGGCAAGCATTATAGCGCTGCGGGCCAAGACGGTGAGTTCAAGGTTAATGAATCAATAGTATGTATTAAAATAAGGTGTCTTTCAACAGAAACACATACAAAACAAGGTTATGTATTAATCGGTTGATGAAAATGTTCTGACCAGAGGCTCACAGAAACTTAATTCTGTATTTCCCCTAGGAGCAATGCTTCAGTATTTATTAATTCAGTGTTCACAGTGACTTTATAAAATATAACTACCACAGGACTTCCCTGGTGGCGCAGTGGTTAAGAATCCACCTGCCAGTGCAGGGGACATGGGTTCAAGCCCTGGTCCGGGAAGATTCCACGTGCCGCAGAGCAACAAAGCCCATGTGCCGCAAAAACTGAGCCTGCGCTCTAGAGCCCGTGAGCCGCAACTACTGAGCCCACGTGCCACAACTACTGAAGTCCTCGTGCCTAGAGCCTGTGCTCCGCAACAAGAGAAGCCACCGCAATGAGAAGCCTGTGCACTGCAGCAAAGAGTGGCCCCTGCTCGCTGCCAACTAGAGAAAGCCTGCGCACAGCAACGAAGACCCAACACAGCCAAAAATTAATTAATTTTTTAAAAAAACATAACTACCACAAATAACAAGAATCCACTGTACATCTAATAAATCCTCAAAACTTTTGTTTCACAATAAAAAAGCACCTTCCAGCAGGCAAGTAAAAGGGTTTCAATGAACCCTGAAAAGAATATTATCAAATCATTTCTGCATTTTCACATATTTTGCTTCTACGCAAAAAAGGTTCTGAGAAATAAAACAGTGACTACTTTTCTATTTGTGGATTAAAATTATTCTCAAATGTGTAAGATTTAGATGACATTTTATGAACTTTTTATTATGGAAGAATATAATGAACTTGCACATACCTGTTTCCCATATGTAACAATTATTACTACATAGCTATTCTTATTTTGTCTATGCTGCATGTCCACTTTTCTACCAGCTCCCCCCCTTTTTTTTGGCTGTGCCACGCAGCTTATGGGATCTCAGTTCCCCGACGGGACTGAACCCAGGCCACGGCAGTGAAAGTCCGGAATCCTAACCACTAGGCCATCAGGGAACTCCATTTTTTTTCTTTTTTAAAGCAAATCCCAAATTAGGTATTACTTCTTCCATAAAAAAAACTTCCGTATCTGTTTCTATAAGTACTCTTTTATAACATAATCACACTTTTAAAATTAACAAGAACTCCTTAATAGCTTTAATATCCAGTTAGTATTCAAATTTACTGGATTATCTTGTAAATATCTTTTTACAGCTAATAACTTTGAATCAGGATCCAAATAAGATTTAGCCACTGCATTTGACTGGTTTTTAAATCTTTATGATGCTTTTAACTTGTAATGCCCTCTCCTTTTTTTTTTAAGCCAAGGATCTGGTCATTTTCCTGTCTCATTCCTCTACATGCAATGTTCACAAGGTCTTTTAACATTACATTTCTATTTCTTGTAAACTGCTGATTAGATCTAGAGCCTTGAATAGATTCAGGTTTGACTGGTTGAAGGGGAGGCAAGGATACTTCACAGGTGGGAAGTGTACTTCATACTGTCTCCCCGTTGATGACATTAGGATTCATCATTGGATTCAGATGTTATGAATCTTATCTACCTATTATAAATAACAGCTCTGCATTAACCTAACAGATACAGGCATAGGTGACATTTCAACAATAATGGCTGACAAAATTAATGCAACCAAAAAGAAAAAAAAGGAAATGCAACTAAAGATTAACATCGTAACATTTGGATAATATCAAGCACAGGTGAGCAGAACTATTTTTGTCCTGTCTGGTCTTATTCTTTCCCTTGTCATAAACTCTGCTAGTGATACTCAGAGCTGCAAGCAAGCTCACCACTGCACTCAAAGCACAGAGGGAGATTCTTACTCCAGGAATTGAAAACTGCATATTCCATTTATTTTAATATTTCACAATACACAAATACATATCAAGTCACTATTAACAATCGGTTCTAGTTTTTTTTCCTACTGCTTTAAGTTTTCCTTGGATTTTTCTCTCAATTAATAGATGAGATGTTCATATGAAAAACTTACATTTCTAGAGAAAGAAAGGAAACAAATAAAAATCAAGGTTCCCAGTCTGTGAAAGATTTCTATCCCAGGTAAGACTTGAGTGGATTTCCAATAAAAAGAGAAAGTTAATTATATTGGAAGTGTTAAGACAAGAAGATAAGAAAACATAAGACTGCAAAAGTGGTGTGTCAGAGACTATTACTGTTCTACCATCATCCCCTGTCCCCTTTTTCCATTCAACTAGCTGGGCACATGGTGACTTCGGGAAAACAGACATATCCCAGACTCCCTAGGAAAGTACCTAACTTCGGATCACTGCCAAGTCAACAACGCTGGCAGGTTCTAGGACTCTTCCTAAAGACATAGAACATTCCTTTTGGTTCTCTTCTTCCATTCGTCTTACATGGGCCAAGAGATAAAGGGCTACACCCCATGTAGGCCACAAAGGGCTGTTCTTCACAGCATGGTGAAGATGGGAAGGACTCTGAAAGGTGCATGTTTTGGGGGAGGAAATCAGGGTATGAAGATGGACAAATGAAGGTTGAGATGCCCATTAGATATCAAAATGTAGGTGTTGAGTAGACTGTTGGATATTTAAATCTATAATTTGGGGGGGGATATAGGATTTGATTTTTAACAATACTCTGTGATTTTAAAAATCCACTCATATTCAGACCTAATCTTTTCAGAAATCACACGCGCACATTTTTTCAAGGCACACTGGCTATGCTGATTAAGCTACAATTGGTTACATTCCTTAATGTCTAGTTACTAAATATACCAATGAACACTCAACTGGGGATTTTTAAGAACTAAGAGGAAACCAGAATATATATAAATACCAAACTAGCGTCAAAGGAGAAATGAAGCTCCATGAAATTGCTACACCAAACACATGATAGGTGGCTTGGAGAAGTGCCCAAAGTAGTTCTGATGAATCAAGGAATCTCTAAGAACCATGTCCCAAAAGCCTTTTCATGGTAGGATAAACTCGGGAAATTCAGGATCAACTTTATGAAACTTTTGGCAACTGGAGAGCCTAGAAGGTAGGTATCCCAGAAATTCCACATGCTCAGACACACCAACAGGGTCTAGGCTACCTAGAAGACTATGGGAGTCAGAGTGGGTTATCACCCCACTTTTTCCTCTAATGAAACCCCAACTTCTTGTTCAAGTATTCTCTCACTTTCATGCATTGAAGTACTGAGAAAGATCAAGTGGCAAATTCTTAATTATAAAAATATACATTAAGACCACTTCAAACTAAAAAGCTTCTACACAGCCAAGGAAACTATCAACAAAATGAAAAGGTAACCTACTGAATAGAAGAAAATATTTGCAAATCATATGTCTGATAAGGGGTTAGTACTCAATATACATAAAGAATTCATACAACCCAATAACAGGAAAAAAATCTGATTTTAAAATGGGCAAAAGATCTAAATAGACACTTTTCCAAAGAAAACACACAGATCACCAACGCACACATGTAAATGTGCTCAACAGCACTGATCATCAGGGAAATGTACATCAAAACCACAATGAGATATCACCTCACACCTGCTAGGATGGCTATTATCAGAAAGACAAGAAATAACAAGTGTTGGCAAGGATGTGAAGAAAAGGGAACCCTTGTGCACTGTTGGTAGGAATGTAAATTGGCGCAGCCATTATGGAAGAGAGTATGGAAGTTACTTTAAAAGTTAAAAACAGAACTACCATATGATCCAGCAATTCCACTTCTGGGTATATATCCAAAGAAAACAAAAACACAAACTTGTAAAGAAACATGCACCCCCATGTCCACTGCAGCATTATTTATAATAGCCAAGACATGGAAACAACCTAAGTGTCCACTGATGCATGGATGAAGAAATGTGGTATATATATATGTATGTATATTATATATATGTATATATATATACACACACCACATACACATATGCAGTGGAATATTATTCAACCATAAAAAAGAATGAAATCTTGGCAATTCCCTGGCAGTCCAGTGGTTAGGACTCCGTGCTTTCACTGCCAAGGGTGCAGGTTCAATCCCTGGTCAGGGAACTAAGATCCTACAAGCTGCATAGCCAAAAACAAAAACCCCAAAACCAAAAACGAATGAAATCTCGCCATTTGTGACAACATGGATGGACTTTGAGGGCATTATGCTAACTGAAATAAGTCAGACAGAGAAAGACAAACACTGTATGATCTCAGTTATACGTGGAATCTTTAAAAAAAAAAAAAACAAGCTCATAGATGCAGAAATCAGATTGACGGTTGAGGGGCAGGGGGACATAAACAGTACAAACTTACAGCTATAAATAAGTCGTTGAGATGCAATGTACAGCATGGTGACTATAGATAATACTGTATTGCTTATTTGACAGTTGCTAAGAGAGTAGCTCTTAAAAGTTCTCATTACAAAAAAAAAATTCTGTTAACTATATATGGTGACGGATGTTAACTAGACTTCCTATGGTGATTTCACAATATATACAAATATTGAATCGTTATATTGTAAACCTTAAACTAATATAATATAGTTGACCCCTGAACAACACAGGTTTGAACTGCAAGGATCCATTTACACTTTTCAATACTAAATATTACAGTACTACAAGATCCAAGGTCAGTTGACTGCAGATACAGAGGAACCACATATACAGAGGGCTTACTTTAAACGTTATATGTGGATTTCCAATTGCATGGAGGGTCAGCATCCTTAACAACTGTGCTGTTCAAGAGAGAATTATGTGTCAATTATACCTCAATGAGGAGAATTTTTAATATATACACACTAATGCATTCTACTATTACTATTAAAGCAATTTTAGCTAATAAAATGGGAAAGAAATATGTGAAATATATAAAAATCAGACTACTATAAAGTTTCCCTGGGAGAAGCTCTTACCTTGGTGCTTCCTCTACCACCTTCTGATTTCTTCGCTGAATTGAGCACTCTCTTTCATTGAGCCACAAAGCATTCCCATGTTTATCACCTAAAACCTGAAAGAGCAATAATACCACTTGAAAAATTACAGAGCCATCTCCATAGCATATGTGCCCAATTAACATTTTCTCCACGCAACACCCCTTGGATTTTAATACTCCAACCTCATAAAACATATATACCTCTCAAATACAGTCTTCTTTTGGTTGACATTAGTGGAGGAAAATTTTATATTTACCACTCCAAAACTCAACTGAACACTTCTATTAAAGACTTGAGGAAAAAATTCTCATCTTACATTTCCAATACACTGGGTAAAACATGAGAATCAATTGTACCAATTTTGTGAGGGACAATGAGTATCAATAAAGGGAATATATTCTAGATTTCAAGGGCACAAAGGAGAGCCGCAAGGATTATTACAAACATCTGTTTGTTGTTAATATTATCACGTCTGTTGATCAGGAAATGCTATTTCATTTACAACCAGTATGTGGTCTGTTACTTATATATGGATATTTTTACTGTGCTTTATTTTTGTTATAAGAAACGGGTAAAAGGTCTGGGGTTAATATATAACATTATGCTTTTTCCCATTTGTAATAATGGGAAATAAGCTGGAGTTTTTAATTTTAATAAAAATTTTAATAAAAATATATCCCAAATACTGAATGGGACATACTTTAAAAAAAAAATCACTGTTTATCTGAAATTCAAATTTAACATATATCTTATTAGCTAAATCTGGAAACAGTAAAACATGCTCTTTATTAATGTTTTTGCATAGAATATTTGATCAGAAATAGATTAATCTATTTTCATGATTAAGGAGTAGATGCATACTACTGAATGCATATATTTAAGTTCACGGGGGTAAAAGCTCTTCTAGAAGCCAAAATCAAGGCACTAGCTTAAGCTCCAAACAGCTATGCCACCTCTCTGGGCAAGTCACTGTTTTCCCATGCATTATAAACAGTAGATAATGTCACCTTAATATTTTATATGGCTGCTGAAAACATCAAATCAAAAGAGATCATGGTTTAACAAGTATAATAAAACTATAAAATGAACAGTTAATAAATGACTACAAGGTTAATTTTTAGGAAATAAAACCTACCTAAACCTCAAGAATGCTTCCAAAGGAAAACATTAATGAAATGCCAGTAAGCTGGAATTTTATTTCTAAGACTCAAAGGTGACTGCATGAAGTACATCTAGAACTATTTTTAAACGTTAAATTTATTCTACCTTCTTTTTTATTCTAATTGACGTGGAAGTGAAAGTAGACTTTGTCTCCAAGAAATAAAGCCACAATAACCAAGAATTCTTAGAAACATTTTCAACTGTAAAATATCAGATTCAAATATACACAGAATCAAGTTTGTTTTTCCCTGAAGTCTGTGTAACTGTGCCACGCAGCTTGTGGGATCTTAGTTCCCAGGCCAGGGCAGTGAAAGTGCCAAGTCCTAACCACTGGACAACCAGGGAATTCCATTAATCAAATGAAGAGACAAAGTAACCAGAAAACATCATAAATAAAAAGTGCTTGTAAGGGAAGTTAATACTTAAACACATCATGAGTTTTTTAAACTTTTAATATAGCCCTTTACAGATATGCACGTACTGAATATGGAAAGATCTCCCAGATATACTGCTTACTGAAAAAGCTTTATCATAATAGACTGCTCCACATAATGGCAAGCCCTTTAACATCCATGGATCCAGCCCATAAAATGCCATCAGTGCCCTGGTTTAAACCACACAGAGCTGTGCCATTCCTATTGCCAGTACACAGTTTCAGCACAAGAAAGAAGAGAGTATGTGATAGCTCGTGTGAAAAACAATAGTTGATATACATGTATATACTTCACAGACTATGGCAGGATATTCAAAAAACAGTAACAGTGCCTGCTTCTAGGGATAGAAACCAGGGGACTTGGAGACAAGGGTGAAAGAAGGCTTACTTTTCATTGAATACCCTTTATCATGTGCACAAATTATCTAACATTAATTAATTAAAACTGAAGAAAATAAGTAAAAAACCTTCCAAGTGTAGATCAGATATGGGAAACATCTGTGTTGCCTATTTAAGTTACTGGGAGATATTTTCACCTAAGTTTAAAAATATCGGACAGGATATACGCCATGGTTAATTAAAATAAACTAAAAGCTTATGTAGAAATATAATTATTTAAAACAATTGAACAAACATTTACTGAGTATTAGTAATGTGAAGGACACTGCCTGGTTGCTCGGGAAAACAAATGAATAAGATCCAGCCTCTGTCCTCAAGGACTTCTTCGTCTATGAGGAAAGTCTGATAGCTAAAGATAAAATGGTGTAAGTGGTCTTGGAATAGCACAAGTAAGTGCTAGATGGGGAATATAGAAAAGGGGGGAAAATTAATTTTACCTCTAGGATCTTACAGGAAGGGTAGCCCAAATATCTCCCCTAAATTACAGACTTAAATATCCAACAGTCTACTCAACACCTACATTTTGATATCTAATGGGCATCTCAACCTTCATTGGTCCATCTTCATACCCTGATTTCCTCCCCCCCAAAACATTTACCTCTCACAGTCTTTCCCTTCTCAGTAAGACAGTCCCATTCTTATAATTCATCAGGCCAAAAGCCTAAAACTATCTTTGATGCCTTATTTTTTTCTTATACATCACATCTGATCTTTAGAAAATCTGGTCTACCTTCACAAAATATCCAGAATTCAATCACATCTCACCACCTCCACCACACGCTGGCCCAAGGTGCTACCCTCTCCCACAAGAATTATTACAAAACCCTCCAAAGGGATCTCTCAGCTTAAATTTCTGGGTTTCGATTGCTAAGAACCATTGAATACTGTGTGCCTCCCTTTTTCTACCTTGTTGAATAGGGGATATTCATTGCAGTGTCATATCCTTTACTCATCATTGTATTTTTGATAACTGAGTGTCACATTGTCTTTAAATACAGAGATCTTCACATCACAAAAACTGCTCTTGAGAAACCATACACAAGAAGTCTCGTCTATGCCTGAACCAAGTCTGAATATGAGATTCTGGTCTTGGAAGGAAGGTAGGTATATTCTGCCTATGGAAGGACATGAGCATTGGGGGCCGCAGAAAGGGTTGTGATAACTAGTATCCAAAAATAGCCCTGAATATAACAAACCCTGGTATGCGCACCCTTGCATAAGCACTTATGGCAATGATTCTAGGCTGGCCAAGTGACTTGCAAAATGCCACAAAAGTGCTCCTGTGCCACCTAAACTTTAAAAGACAGAATGGCTACTTCACATAGCTCTGATACTCAATATAAGAAGTCTGGATATCCTGATAGAAATTCCACATGGAGAAGTCATGTGGAAATGCCCCAAGAATGAATAAAGAGAGAAAGAGAGAGGCCCAGCTGTCCCATGTCTTGGCTGACCTCACCTTCAAGTCAATCCTCCAAGGCACTAACGTTGGATGTTCCAAACCAGTCAAGCCCCAACATGACTACTGCCCCAGTG
This sequence comes from Delphinapterus leucas, assembly GCF_059928025.1. Lineage (NCBI taxonomy): Eukaryota > Metazoa > Chordata > Mammalia > Artiodactyla > Monodontidae > Delphinapterus > Delphinapterus leucas. Next base: position 10,943,647 of record NC_143146.1, read on the forward strand.
GACAGACACCTAGTGAGGCAAAAGATGTGCCCAGCCGAACCAAATCAACCCACAGAATTATAAGAAATAGTTAAATGTTGTGCAGTTTTTTTCATTGTGGCAAAATATAGGTAAAATTTACCATTGTAAACTTTTTTTTTTTTTTTTTTGCGGTACGCGGGCCTCTCACTGCTGTGGCCTCTCCTGTTGCGGAGCACAGGCTCCGGACGCGCAGGCTCAGCGGCGATGGCTCACGGGCCCAGCCGCTCCGCGGCATGTGGGATCTTCCCGGACTGGGGCATGAACCTGCGGCCCCTGCATCGGCAGGCAGACTCTCAACCACTGCGCCACCAGGGAAGCCCCACTGTAACCATTTTTAAGTGTACAACTCAGTGGCATTAAATAAGTACATTCACACTGTTGTACAACCTTAAATGTTTCAAATCACTGTATTTTGGGATGGTTAATCACTCAGCAATAGATAACCAAAACACAAAAAATAGACAAGTGGATTTAAAAAGGACACTGGATACAAGATTAATACATAAAATTCAATTGTTGCTACATATAAGCAACAATCAATAGGTAAATGAAATTTAGAAAATAACATTTATAATAGTGTCAAAACTTATCAGACATCCAGGAATAAATCTAATGAAAGATAGATAAAACCTCTACACTCCAAACTGCAAAAAAATGCTGAGAGAAATTAAAGATATAAATACATGAAGAGATATTCTAGTTCATGGCTTATAAAACTCAATATTGTTAAGATGTTAATTCTCCCCAGAATAATCTCTAGATTCAATATAATCCAAATCCCATCTGATGTGGGAAGAGGGTGGGAATGTAGGTAGAAGGTAGAGACAGATTGACAAGACAAAGTCTAAAGGTTATAGGGAAACTCAAAGAATATAAAAAAAGCCAACATTATCTGAAGAAAAACAATAAATTTAGAGCACTTACAGTACCAGATTTTTACACTTACTACAAAAGCAAAATAATTAAGACAGTGACCAAATGTCACTTAATTTACAGCAAATGTACACCACAATAAATGATGCTGGAAAAATTGGGTATGAGAATGTAAGAAAATTTACTTTGACTCCATCTCACATCAAGCAAACAAAAAAATTCAAAGAGAGTAACAGGCCTAAATACCAAACCTAAAACAATAAAGCTCCTAACTTGGGTACACAAATTGGACTTAAACTGGACTTCAACAAAATTGAGAACTTCTATTCCTTGAAAGACATTATTAATAAAGTGAATAGGTAATTCACAGATGGGGGGAATATATGGGGTGTGTGTGTGTGTGTGTGTGTATGGTGAAGGACTCATAATCAAAACAGATATAGAACCCTGAACACTCAGTAATTCCAAAAAATCTAATTTGAAAAAGGGGGGCAAGGGTGAGACTTGAGCAGTCGCTTCACAAGATAAGATATCCAGTTTTGGTCAATCAACGTATAAAAACATGCTCAGCATCAATATTCATCAGGGAAATGCAAATTACAAGAGATACTATTACATGTCCAACAACATGGCTAAACATTAAAAAACTGAGAACACCAAATGTTGGAAAAGATGGCTGAACTGGAAACATTCATATATCATGGGCAGGAGTATATTTTATTGATAGAACAACCACAGTATCTATCAGAACTAAACATAACCTGACCATGTAATTCAACAATCCCTCTCCTCAGTATATGCGAAAGTATGTACGTTCAGAAAAAGACATAGCAGTTTATTCATAACATCAAAAAATGGAAAGAACCTAAAGGTTCACCATCAGAAAAATGGATACATTGCAGGTTATTCAAATAATGGAACACCACAGAGCAATTTTTGAGTGAATGATAATGCACAGCCTCATGAACCTCAGATACGATGTTGTGTGAAAGAAGCCAGCACAAGCAAGTATGTACCATATGATTCCATTTATATGCAGTTTAAGAACAAACAAAAACAATCTATGGTATTAGATGTCAGAACAGCAGTTAATTTTGGTGGCTAAGGAGAAGGACTGACTGGAAGTGGTATGAAAGAATCTTTTGATATAACAGAAATGATCCATATACAGATCTGGATGGTTGCTACACAGTTATATATGTATATAAATAAATTTTTACTAAATTGTACACTTAGGTGGACTTCACTGTATATGTGATATTTCAATTTAGAATATCTAAAAACAAAAACTAACAAACAAAACAAAATCTGCTAGCCTCAGAAAGAAATACATTACGTTCAATGTTTTAAAAATATAAATGGATTATATGTTTGCAATTTGTTTTTTCCACTCTGGAAGATTTGAGGATCTACATGAAGATTTCCTAACTAGAAATAATATCTATGTAAAGTGATGATTAAACTTAGAAAACACAATGACAAAATCTAAGACTTTGTTTTATTATGCCCCATCAGAAAGTTACAAGGGCAGCAAATAACCTTTTATTTAATTTTCTGGAACTCTATCCACACAAAATTAAGAAAAAAATAATAATACTTTCATTTCAATATGATTTCTAATCTGATATTTATATTTTATCAATTTCAATTGTTACATATCAATTCATAGCCACAATGTGTAAAATTAGCACAAGGCATTTCTGACAGAAAAACAAAAATTTCGGCAGACTTTCCTTCTTCGTCTGTGTTTTATTTCAGAAAAAAAACATTTTATTTTGCTGAAAGCCACACCTCCACAACCACTTTAAAAGATGGATTACAATCTTAATCTGAGTAGAAGAAATGATTTATTCATCTCTATCCAATAGCAGAACACCTGCCACAATAAGCCACACAGACATCTGTGAACTGAAATGATATAAGCGTCCAGGTCAGGCACTTTTCTTTTAAAGATGCCCCAAAGTGGCCCAGTATCAGAAGGGGACTGAGTGCGCCTCTAGGTAGAATATATTCTGCCTGCACGGACATCTTGTGACTATCGCTTTCTGGAGCTGGGCTTCTGTATCATTCCCCATCCAATCAACATTCTGGCACTTTGAAAAAAGGATACCAGACTCCAAAGGGAGGCGATCAACTTATGTACATTCTCTATTTCATACTTATTCGAACATACCGGAACTTTCACAATCATTCTAAATGTAAGAAAGGATGTGTTTCTAATAGGAGTAAGTAATATTATTTTAAAGTTATAATAATTCAAAAGATATCTTAAAATGTACCAACCTGGACTTCTATATGACGAGGGTTATCAATAAATTTTTCTATTAGTAGCCTATCATCACCAAAACTAGAAGCAGCTTCTTGAGATGAAAATCTAAAACCATCCCTGTAAAGAAAAACAAAACAGTCAAATGAACACAAAACAAATACAGCCCTCAATATAAAAGAAAACTAATTAAAGGTTTATTTGTGCTTACTTCTGAACAAAGCAGAGAAAATTTCACTTATAATATACAAATAACTCAATTAATTTTGGTTGAACAACTCTTCTACTCACTAGCTCTGTGACTCTGGGTGAATGCTTTAATTTCCCTGATCCTAGATTTTTATAGAAACAAGAATACCAATACTTATTTCACCAACTGTTAAAAATGAGGTATTTTTAATAAACCATACAAATCATATAAAATTTCATTTCTCTGACCTTACTATACCTTAATTCCACTAATAAAAATATATAAAAATGCATATACATTTGACTCAAAAGTCAGAAGATGCACACAAAAATGTAAAGGACCTAGACGACTGCACAACTGGGGCAGCAAATATACTCAGTAAGAATACAAAAGGAGGGTCCTCAAGAAGACTCCCTGATATTTTAAATACACAACTTTAAAAGCAATGACCTCCCACACATCCATACAGATCATTACAATTTTATCTTCTTTAAAATTGTTCAAAAATAATAATTAAAAGAGAAAAGGTTCGATTTTTTAAAATAAAAATATGAATTTAATTATTGCTTTGTATATTTTATTTCCAAACTATAACTTAAACATTATCATTATTAAAATATGCTTACTAAAGTCATACACGTTGAAATTTCACTCAGTCTATTAAAAACTCAAACTTGCTTACCTAACACTAACTAGAGTATGTTATATTCCATTCACTGATATACTCGAGTATAAAATTTAATTCCTTTTATATGTAATTAATAGTTTCTTAATCTTCAAATCAAATACCTGTATTTAATGTTCAACATTAAAATTCTTTTAATCCTTTCATTTGCAAACGCTCCATCTGGCAATATTAGAAATAACTATCTCATTTGTTTGTGTGCTTGGAAAATACAACATTGCAAGTAAACACAGACTAGAAGGATAAATTTGAAAACATATTGCAAAAATTTCTATTTCTCAGCATTCTCAGAAAAAAGGTATCACGTGTTCTTAGTCCTCCATTACTCCCTTGATTTTAGGGAATGGAGTTTAGATCTCAGGAGACTACAAACCTCGAAGAAATGAAAGCACAATGAATCATTGTTTTCAATACCATATAACTAACTTTTTATTAGGTGGGATACAATGACTCACAAGGAAAAAACATAGTACTTTACAGTTTGTCTCTGCTCTAATGATTTTAAAGTTTTCATTTTGCATTTAAATCAAAAATACCAAAAATTTTAAAAATCAAAGTCACCCAAATAAATTATCAGATTTGAAAGCATTACCAACATGTTTTAGAGCTCATGGAAAACTGCATTTAGATCATTTGTAGCACTCAGTAATACATTCATTCAATAAATACTTACTACTCATGAAACTATGTGCCTGGTGCATATATATATGTGATGGAAATACAAAATTAAAACAGAAACTGCCCTCACAACACCTAAAGTCTAGTGAGGTTACTCCAAAATGTAGACATGATCAATTTTCCATGTATGCCATAACATTTCATTTAAATTGGCATAAGGCAGCAATCCCACTACTGGCATATACCCTGAGAAAACCGTAATTCAAAAAGAGTCATGTACCACAATGTTCACTGTAGCTCTATTTACAACAGCCAGGACATGGAAGCAACCTAAGTGTCCACTGACAGATGAATGGATAAAGAAGACGTGGCACATATATATACAATGGAATATTACTCAGCCATAAAAAGAAACAAAAAAAAATACCGTATGCTAACACATATACATGGAATCTAAAAAAAAAAAAAAAATGGTTCTGAAGAACCTAGGGGTAGGACAGGAATAAAGATGCAGACGTAGAGAATGGACCTGAGGACACGGGGAGGGGGAAGGGTAAACTGGGATGAAATGAGAGAGTGGCATGGACATATATACACTACCAAATGTAAAATCGATAGCTAGTGGGAAGCAGCCGCATGGCACAGGAAGATCAGCTCGGTGCTTTGTGTCCACCTAGAGGGGTGGGATGGGGGGGTGGGATAGGGAGGGTGGGACACCCAAGAGGGAGGAGATATGGGGATATATGTATATGTATAGCTGATTCACTTTGTTATACAGCAGAAACTAACAAACCATTGTAAAGCAATTATACTCCAAAAAAGATGTTAAATAAATAAATAGGGATAAGGAAAAGAAAGCCAGAGATTATTATGAAAATATCTGAGTCTACTTTCAACAACCTCCATGACTCTTACCCTAATTTATTATACAACAAACACTGTACTTTTTAAAATCTTTCAGATGTTCTAAAGATTCTAAGATAAGTATAGATGTTACTTCCCTGAAGATGTTACAAGAGGGACACACTCCTTAAGATAAAAGAATAAAGCAAAATTATAAAGCAGAAACTAACACGCCATTGTAAAGCAATTATACTCCAATAACGACGTTAAAAAAAAAAAAAGAATAAAGCAATTAATGGCTACTAAGTTTTCCATCTGAAGAATGTTAAAATTTTTGTGGATTATGCACAAAAATGTCTTCCTTGAGGGAGGAAGGAGTAAATGCAGTGCAGCACGATATTAACAGTTGGTGACACCAGAAGACAAATATATGGGTGTTTTCTGGACTGTTCTCTCAATTTTTCCAAAGTTTTGATTTTTCCAAATTAACAGAGGATACAGAGCAAATTTTTAAAATGAGGGTCTTGTATCATTATATCAAATAATGTTATACCTTTGTTAACTTCAACAAAGTTTTAGAGATGGCTTATTTATCAAGTTGAAAAGAGTAATTTTAGGTAGAAAATTGTTTATGTATGTATTTTTACTAATTATATGAAAATATTTTGAAACAATGTGACATTTACTGACCAAGAAAGGGTTAACTTATTTACCAAAGATGCCCAATATATGGATACAGCAATTTCCAAAATCACTGAATTCTAAATTAAAATCCATTGGTTAAAAGCAGCACAGTAAATCTCATTGCCAAGAAACTGAACAGTAATCCTACCATAAAAGAATATGTTACTAAGAGTAGCCCTGGAGAAATGACTGATAACAAATATGAGATCCTAAGAACAATAATGAAAAATAAGTGCTAAGGCTTTCAGTGGAATGGCTATATAAGTGCCATATAAAAGGGGAAAACACTGGTAAAAAAACATTAAGAGTTCACAAAATACACATCTCTTATAAAACCATTAAGTTGTGTTTAACATCTTTATTACCTCATTCTTTACTACCAATAGACTGTAGCAGATTGTCTTTTCCAAACATGGCCACAACAGCATCTCCCATTCCATATGCTCTTCTAAGAAACTTGCCACTCCTTCACAAGGAAGTGAAGTCTAATGCCCCTCCCCTTGAATTCAGGTAGAATTTGTGCTCACTTGTAATCAACAAAATATGGTGAAGGCAAGCTGTGGGCTTATGAGACTGGATCATAAAAAGTGATACAGCTTCCACTTGCATTTGAAACAAATACTCTTGGACCCCTGGGTCACTGTGTAAGAAGTCTAAAGTCACCATCCCGTGAGGAAGCCCAACCAAACCATGGAGACGTCCACTAACTCACAGGGGTTACAAATAAAGCACAAGAGATAGCTTCAACACCTGAACTTCAAAAGTCAAATAAGACGAATTATGTGGTAAAAATGGGGCTAAGTATGCCTCCTACCCTTATGCCTGCTTCAACCCACACACAACAACTAGCCAGCCCAACTTCAAACATTTCACATAGTTAACCAATGCTCTGCAAGTCTCCACTATCAAAAGGAACCACGCCAGGCAAAGAGTTCCAGAGAGAGGCTAAGAAGCAGACCATTCTTCAATTAAGCATCTCAGTTCTGAAGATAAACGCCCTCACTCTGACCTTAACTTCTTTGGCATTTCCTAAGAAATTTTCAAGTAAATTAGTGTTGCAGCATATCCATTTAATTCTTATAAATCAACACTAAGGCCAAAGAGAGAATAAGAGCAAAAAAATAAGGTAACTTAAACAGGGCCTGCAAGTCATCCTCAAGTACTCAAACTCTATATCCAATCACTCAGAAAATCCTGTTGCCTTTACTTTCAGAATTAAACTCTTTCTTACCACTTCCACCATTACACTGGTGAAAGCCACCATCACCATTATTTTGCGTGGATTATTTCAACCCAACGGGTTTCCCTGATTCCAGAGTTCATGATTCTGCCCCCTGTTAAGTCTACTGCCAAGAGAGCAACCAGTGATCCTTTTAAAACTCAAGTCGCAAAATCTTGACAACTGGTAAATCTGGATGATACATATATAGAAGTTCATTGTATTCTTCTACATCTTTGCACGTTTGAAAATTTTTATAATTCAAAACATGTAAATAATGTTAGGAGTTTGTTGAAGTTCCATGATTGTGACTTCCCTACGCAAACCTTCCAGTAGCCCCCCATCTCACTAAGAATGGCCTACAAGGTCCTACACAATCGGCTCCCCATTTCCTTCTACTCCTCCCCCTGCCCCCACCAGCTGGCCAGCGCTGGATCTCTCCAGACACGCTACTGCGTCACAGCCTCCACACTTGCTCTTCCCTTGCCTGGATCCTAATCCCCACACTCTTCCTCCTCACTCAAATGTGCCTTCTCAGCGAGGACAGCCCTGACAATCCTGCTTAGAATGGGAATTCCCTCCAACACTCCCCATGTCTCTTCCTTTCTTCCTTTACTTTTCTTATATTGTTTATCACCTTCCACAACAGGATATGATTTACTTCGATCTTGTTCATTGTTTGTCTCTTCCTACCAGAATGGGTTTCTGAACCTTGTTTATGTCGTGGATGCCTTTGGCAGTATCATGCAGTATAGGACCCTCTTGTCGAAATAAGGTTCAAAGTGATTTAAAATGTAGAAAAGAATATGCATAGGATTGCAAAAGAAACAAATTATACTGAAATATAGGTATCAAAATATTTTTTAAAAACAAATTTGGGATATCATGTACTTGGTTCTTTATTCGTTAATAAGCTCCAACAACAAGTCTCACAATCACTGTAACTTAGAGATACCTGCAACAATGTAATGTGATAATATAAGGGATCTCTTAAAGGGTGAAAAGTCCCACAGATACTACTACTATTGTAGCTTGTCTATACTGGAGGAAACACTAAATTCCAGTTAGAGGCTAGTGAAAGAAATATGTACTTTTTTTCCTTATCCAGGCGCACAAACGTCCCTGAACTTTACGGGTCTGTGAATTCAAAGGTTAAGAACTCCTGATCCAGTTATCTACTGGATATAGAGGAATAGAGAAAGAGAACTGCATAGAGGAGTGGATTATTTTGTCTGTTTCTGTTCATCGCTGTATTCCTGGAACCTTACTAAAACACTGCCTGTCACACAGGAGGCTCTCCGTATCAAATATCTCAATAACAAATATCACCAATCCATGCAATGAGTTTATTTATGCTGGGTAAGTGTAAAATGGGAGAGGAGAATCTGACGTTACCTCAGTCAGTATCTGGTATCAGTGCCACACTGAACATGAGACTGGGGCTGAAAGGTCTGTATTGGGCACATATTATCACCTCACCTCTAACACACAACCAAAGAAACAATGATGTCCTGAGACAACTGTCTTCTAGAGTTAAAACTATCTGTACAAGTCTGCAGTGTGGTGTCTTCCCCTCAGATTTTAAAGGGTAATATATTGCCTCTAGGAGATTTTTACCTTGCATGTTCACTTTAGAACCTAATTTCTGAAATAGATTTGTATTGGATGACTTTCACATCAACTACTCCAGATTTCTCTCTTTCAGAGATTTCAGGGAATAGGAAGAAAGGGAAAAGAAAGGGAGAAAACAGAACTAACCATTTGGAAGATCAAATTACTTTTGGGTAGAGAAAGGGCAGGAAAGGCAACATTAACGATAATAATTCAGTGATTTTTTAAATTCTCCTCCTTCAAAAAATGACATAAATCTCTCTTGCTGCCAAGCCTTGAAGTATGTAATACAAATCTGAATAGAGTCCCTTGAAACCTGCTTGTACTAGGCAGTTGTTCAAAAAAACTATTTTCTAATCCCCATGATGTTATCAATACATTAGGTTTTAAAATTTTTGTTTTAAAAGTTTCTTTTGATTTCTGAAACTACTACTAAGAAAGTGTTCTAAATTCATAAGAGTGCACTGCATATAAAGGACATACAATAATTTCAAATTCAAAAGGAAATATATTTCACACTATAAAGTTATAATAGTAGTTCACTGTTTTTATAGACAAGCAAAGGGAAGCAAATGCATACTAATAAACAGATAAAATTATGACTGCTTTCAAATATATATGGTTCAAATCTTTGATCACATTCAGAATTACATAGCCAAACGTTAGTAATTTTTGCCTAGAAGACAAAATCATGACTATAATTTTTAAAAATACACTGTAAAAAAAAAGATAATCCTGTATTAATGTTTAAGAAAGTAAAAACCTTTCGATAATAGGATAATCATCATCAAAATATAAATAAGAAACTTTTCTGCATAATTTCAATTTTTCCCATCTAGAAGAGTAAAAATTAGATGATTATTATAACTATTCCATTATGCTTTTGGTATCTGTTTACTTGTCAGTTTAATAAAACTCTAGTAACTGCAATTTTCATCAAAAGTATATTTTGGACAGAATCTCACCTGGTCTCTTCATCATCCCAAGCGATTCGCATGCCTTTCCCACCACCACCTGCTGAGGCCTTGATCATAACAGGGTAGCCTAACAGCAGGGAAGAATTAGACAGAAGTTCAGACTTTGATCATTTGGATGCATGAACATGACAACTGACCACATGTTCGATAACACAGAAGACAATAACTAATTCATTTAAAAGTTCCTTTCTTTAGAGTCAGGAAAATAATATCAGTGTAATGATCTTACATATATTTTTTAAATGAGTGTGATCATTTTAAAAGAAAAAGACTATTTGTATCAATAAATAAAACATTTTCCCCAATAATGAAATAAAAAGCTAAGAAAACATAATTTGAAAGTGGATTCCAAAAATGGAAATAGATACAGTATTAATTAACCAAGGATATAAGAAACAACTTTTATAGCATTAAGGAAACACACACGCATTCTTTTGATTCCCCAAAACTGCTGTTTGCATACATAACAAATTAAATTCCCTTTTTTTTCAAAAGTAATGGTTCACAGGTATTTGAGGTATTTTCATCTGAAAAATCACAGGGAACCCCTGCAGCTTTTATCTGCAAGAACTGACATGATGGCTTTGGGAAAAATCAAGCCATGGCTGGTATATTATGCCTGGAGCAGAAGATGCAGAGCTCGCTGATATCAGTAGAGAAGCTACGGCACTCAGTCAACAGGCAATGAAATATCTAGACTTCGGGAATATTATGAAAATACAAAGTCAGGCCCAAAACAAAGGACATTTCCAGCCAAAGTTTTATAAGAGAAAATTAATAAAATTGTTGTTGGTAAAGAGGATTGCGTATTTAGAGTAGTTATTATAAAGTAAAATTTCTGACAGCATGAGTCATCTACAATGATTTATCAAGAAAAGCTGTGAAGTCTCTTTGTTTAGAGGTTCTCCGACAATAAGGTGGAGATATTCATGTCTGAGACCACTTGTTTATGATCTTTTCTGAAGAAAGAAGAGGTCAGTGAGCCCTTAAAAGACTCTTCCTGACCTGTGATGCTCTAATAGCACTACACTCTAGCTATAGGATCTTCACGAAAAGGGAAGACAGGGCCAAATGTCACAGACCTTTGACCCCTAAACCACAAAACATCACTTAACTTCAACTTAGCTAAAATAGCACTTGCTTCCTAAGTGATTCATAAGTAATTAAATTTTTAAAATTCTGATGTTGGTTATGTTTATGTGAGATAGATTTATGTGGGACAGCATTTTAAAAGCAGTAAATACTAAGTGCAGTAAGAACAAGAAAGATGAACATAGTATTTTCACACTGGGAGCCTTATAATCTAGGAAGAAAGAGGGGAAGTACCCAAATAATTCTCTCAATGGGAATTCAGAGAAGAATCACAGGAAGGTAAGAGAAAAGGGATTAAGAAAAGCATATTATAGATAGGGCCATTTATATGAGGCTATGAAGGACGAGCAGGACATGAACGTGTTAGGCAGGAACAGCAGAAATGGAGGCGGGGTAAGCACAGGACAGGTTTAAGAAAGGACTGAAACAATTTGAAGCACACAGAGCATCTGTAGGATGGCAGAGGAAAAGAGAACTCAAAACATAAACTGGGAGCACATTACGCTACACAGTCTTGCATGCTACAGATCCTGCTTGAGAGTAATAAGAACGGTGTCTGTCTTGCTCAGTGCTGCAGCCTCACAATGAGTACCACATAAAGGAATTAGACTGAGATCAGTAAAGAAGAATTAGCTTGTTTTTGAGCAGTGAAGAAACAATATCCAAAAATTAGAAACCAGCATGCCTGAGAAATCCTTTTAAAAACAACTTAAGGTCTTTTTTATCCCCAAAAAACATGTCATCAATTCACCATCAAAAACTATTTATCCATGTGAACAGGAAACCACGAGAGGTATGATATCCACATCCCATATCTCTACTATTTTCAGTTCCCGCTGAGGATTAGGAAATTTGCAGTTATTCTGATTCCAGTATTAATCTCATCTTAGTCATTTATTCATCTATGGACCCTGGACTATATAGGGATTTGTAAGGTTCAAAATAAGATTGGGAAATTGTCCTTGGTAACAAGGAACTAGATGGCAAAACAAAACACATAAAATAATTTGTCAACAAGAAACTATTGTATGTTCAGAAAAGGTGAGAAATTGTCAGGCAACAGGCCGATATATAATAAGACAATTGCAATATGGTCTCTCCAAAGGAGGCAATGCAGTGTTAGACCTGTGAATACATATAACCCAGAAGAGAAGACTCCCTGACAAAAATTTAACAAGCCAAATATTAAACAACTGGTAGAGAGGGAGAAACTGGCAGAAGTTAGGGACATTACAGTCACAAACTTAATATAATTTTTGAGCTATAATTGAAAATAATATAATGGTAAGGTATTCTACTCAATTTCTTATGCCAAGTAAGTCATTAAATTTCAGACAGTACATATTTTTATGCTGTCACCATGCTATGGAGAAATGAGATCTAGCTATTTGGAAAGCAGGGAAAAGAATATTCCACACAGATGATATTAAATAATATCAAAAAGCCCAGTCCGTCATCCCTTCTTTCTTATTGTGCCTGTGGCTCTAATTAGGGTAAGCCATGGGGTGCCAGGAACTGGACGAAAAAGGAAAAAAAAAAAAGATTCAGTCAAAAGTTTACAATCCCGGAAAAAATCAGAAATGATCAAGTTGATGGCTATTGCTTCCTCTCTTTTCCCAGCCTGGGTATGAAATATCCACTAATGTTCTCTCACATTTTTTTTTTTAATCCACTGGAGTACTTACTCCTCTGTTCAACTTTTGTCTAGAACACATTTCTTTAATTTTATATTCTTCAGTTGACATATGTTTGAAACAGAACAACCTTCCTTATCATAACAAAACAAAATTCTCCAAGGTTTTTAAAAGGAGACGAATCTCCTGGTATGATAAGATGGCTTAAAAAACAAAAAAAAACCAAAAAACCCTCAGGTCCTAGTGCTGTTCACAGATATTTCCTCACCTTTACCATCCTCTCATTGAACGCCTACTCCCCACTACCTGACCTCCCCTCCCAGACCCAGAGATACATGCCCCACTCTTTCTAACACCCCAATTCCAACATGCACAAAGTCTCCATTCCTTATTTCCCTTCTGCATGATGCTTCCAAAAAGATATCTACTAAGTACTATGTGAGAAAAATGTTCAATTTTTTTTTTTTTTTTTTTTTTTTTAAACAGAAACTTAGGGCTTCCCTGGTGGTGCAGTGGTTGGGAGTCCGCCTGCTGATGCAGGGGACATGGGTTCGTGCCCCGGTCCGGGAGGATCCCGCATGCCGAGAAGCGGCTGGGCCTGTGAGCCATGGCCGCTGGGCCTGCGTGTCCGGAGCCTGTGCTCCGCAATGGGAGAGGCCACAGCGGTGAGAGGCCCGCGTACCACAAAAAAAAACAAAAACAAAAACAGAAACTTAGTACCAAAGTACTAAAAGGTTTCTATTCCTACTTTTCTGTACTCAACCTTCAAGGAAGGGCAGGTTTAACTGCAGGACAAGATAACTTCTCTGGTTTCCTTTCCTCCCAGCAATCAGTATGTCTTACTTTCTACCATAAGCAGCAATCCTCTTTCTAACTCTACCATCAAATTCTCATTCATCAACTCAAAAATATTCACTGAATAAATACTTTGTGCCAAACACAGATTTGGCTCCAGGGGATACAAAGATGAACAATTCAGAAAATTATCTGCTCTTGTGGCACTTACTATATTTGGTATCTAGTAGAGAGCTATATGTAAATATACATGCACCTAGGTGTTTGTGTGTGTGTGAAACACATTAAGTGGTGATAGTTGCTACAATAAAAACAACAGAGGGATGTGATTCAGAATGATTAATGTTACTTTTCCCTGAAACGGCTTCTCTGAGAAAACTGATATTTAAACTGAGACTTAAATTGACAAGCTAGAGCAAGTCCTCTGAAAAATCAATGATGGCAGAATATTCCTGACAGAAGGAACAAGTTGGAAAGGTTATATAGGAGAGGACATTGACCTAATGTAGTCCTAATTTTTTAAGATCACTTTGGCTGCTCTGCAAGGTATGAATTGAAAAAGGGCGAATAGGGCTTCCCTGGTGGCGCAGTGGTTGAGAGTCCGCCTGCCTACGCAGGGGACGCGGGTTTGTGCCCTGGTCTGGGAGGATCCCGCATGCCGCGGAGCGGCTGGGCCCGTGGGCCATGGCCGCTGGGCCTGCGCGTCCAGAGCCTGTGCTCCGCGGCGGGAGAGGCCGCAGCGGTGAGAGGCCCGCGTACTGCAAAAAAAAAAAAAAAAAGAAAGAAAGAAAGAAAAAGGGCGAAGATGCGAGAAAGGAGACTGATAAGGAAGCTTTGTGGTGGTCCAGCAGAGAGCGAGCTGTAACCTGGACTTGGCTGTAGATACAGAGAAAGAGAGAGAAAGATAGAGACTTGAAGGTTGTTTCAGAGGTAGAGTCAGCATGACGTGTTGATAGTTAGGATATGGATGACAGGGGAATAAAGGAAGCCTCTAGGAGCTTAGGTGCTTTCCCATTTAGTGACAGTTATGGATTCCAAGCCTAAAGAAACAATTTTTCTTGACCAACTAACAGCACCATGTTGAGCTATACAAGACACACACTACATAACCCCCCCCCCACCCAACCCCCTTCAAGCAAAACCTGCTCCTATACAGGGTGGCATAAACTGATAACTTAAAGGCTGATGAAATGACATCTTAATGATATAAAAATCATGAGTCATATAATAATCTTAGGTAGTTTTTTCACCTACAGTTTCCTGAATAAAAATTTCATAGACTATAATGACTGATGGAGAAGGAAAAGTAAAAAGAAGGAAAAAGTGAAATATTTCTTGGGAAATGTCCTAATTCCTAATTTGGTGGCACTAACCAGAAATCTCTCAAGGATCAAAAAGAAGTTGTGATTTTTTTTTTTTTGGTCTTCTTTTAAAAACAATTAGGGGACTTCCCTGGTGGCACAGTGGTTAAGAATCCGCCTGCCAGTGCAGGGGACACGGGTTTGAGACCTGGTCCGGGAGGATCCTACATGCCACGGAGCAACTAAGCCCGTGCGCCACAACTACTGAGCCTGCACTCTAGAGCCTGCGAGCCATAACTACTGAGCCTGAATGCCACAACTACTGAAGCCCGCGCGCCTAGAGCCCGTGCTCCACAACAAGAGAAGCCACCGCAATGAGAAGCCCGCGCAGCGCAATGAAGAGTAGCCCCCGCTCGCCGCAACTGGAGAAGAGCCCGCGCACAGCAACAAAGACCCAGCGCAGCCAAAAATAATTAATTAAAAAAAAAAAAACAATTAGGAAACACTTATACAAGGTCTTTATTTCCCTAAAGAAAAGGTTCAAAGCAAAAGGAAATGAAAGTTGTTTCAGAGAGTAAAACAGTCCTCTAGATGGGCAGAACAGGCTCTGATAATGGAACGTCAGAAGAGAAAACCAAAAAATCAGGGGGGAAAAAGCCTAAGACAGACAGGAAGGAAATCCCCGATGAAAATTATAAATACAAGTATTATGCATTATATTAATATTTGTTATATTCCTTTACTCTCCTTTAATGTAAAACAGTTCACTTACCTTTTTGGGTTGGGGGAGGGGAATTTTTGAAAAATCCAAGGTGGTTTTTGTATAGAGTGGTCCACAATTTGAATTTACCTGATTGTTTTCTCATTATTAGAGTCAGAATTTTTTAAAAAATTTAATGCTCTACAGCTGATGCTATACCCTCAGTCTTAAATTACACAAGAAAGCAAAGGAAAAAAAAAAGTCCATTTGTCCTTTTCCTCATAAAATTAGGTTTGATTACTTGATAAGATGGTGTCCATTAAATTTACTCATGAAATAACATTTTCCATTTGCAATTAACAAATGATCTGTAGACTGGAAACTTGGAAACTGTGAATATCCTATACTCAATATTTCAACCAATAGTAATAATAAACATTAATGATTCTTGCTTTAACTAATTTCTACATTGTTTGAAGTAAAATGAGTTTAAAAAATGAAGATACAGTTTTTTTGCCTTCCTCAGTATTGCTTCTCCAGTAGCTAAAAGAGTGCCTGAAGAATAACATGAAAAATAATAATCACTAAGTAAATGTACTAATTAATTTCAGTAGTTGCAAATCATTTATTTTTACTGATGTGAAATATTTCACGGTATAAGCATACTGAAGCATTATTCATTCTACTGTGAGTGAACATTCAGATCTATACACACAGTGCTCCCATGAATATTTTTGTAGGCGTTGCTTGGAATACTGGGCAAGAGGTTCCTGGAGCATATGTCTAGGAGTACAACCGCTGGATGGTATGCAACTCTTATGAAGTCTTTATTTTTAACAAGTCCAATTTCTCCAATTTTATCTCCATTATCACTGTACTTAATACAAACTACCAAATCTCTTCATAGGACTCCTGTAGTAGCCTCCTAACAGAGCCCCCTACCAGTACAATTGGTCCCATCAAACTACAAAGAGGTCAGCAAAATTACTTTAATAAATATATATATATATATATATATATATATATATATATAAAATAAATATAGGATCACCTCTCTCTCCTGCCTAAAACGCTAAGGGTTTACATGGATGAATAAGCCATACATGTAAGAACCACAGATGTATAATGAAATAGAAATTATGAACTCACAGATAGGAAGTATAGAAGGTAAAGAGAGATAGCCTAACATATACTTGCTGAATCAGAATACCACAAAAAAGGTATGTTAGACTTGCCCTAAGAAAGCTTTAAAAAAAAGTCTAAAAGGTATCAATCTGATCATCAATTAACTTATCTATCAAACAAAATAAACTTGAACATCTTTTAAATAGAAATAAGAAAATCCAAATACAATATTTAACATTCACAATGTCTACAATCCAATAAAAAATTAAGAGATATGTTTGGAGGCAAAATGTGATCCACACAGAAGGAAAACAGTCAACAGAAACAAACCCAGAAATGAAGAACCTTAAAACAGCTATTACAATCCTATTACAAATTACAGTCATTACAAACACTGTAAGCATGGGAACGGAGTTAAAGGAAAAAGATCATGATGAGGAGAGAAACTGAAAATATTTAGAAATTAAAAATGGAATTTCCAGGTTTAAAAATAAAATGACTGAAAAGAAAAATGCAACAGTGTACAGAAAGAATTATACCATGACCAAATGGGATTTATGCCAGGTATGCAAGGCTAGTTCCACGTTCAAAAACCAGTTAATCTCCCTCATCAATAGGTTAAAGAAGAAAAACTATATGACCATATCAGCAGATGCAGAAAAGGCATTTCACAAAATCCAACAGTCATTGAGTTCAGCAAGCTAGGAATAGAAGGAAACTTCTTAGACTTCATAAAGAACATCTACAAAATACCTACAGCTAACCTCATACTTAATGGTGAGAATCTAGATGCTTTCTCCCTAAGATCAGGAACAAGGTAAGGATGTCCTTTCTTACCACTCCTATTCAGTATCTTACTACAGGACCTACCTTATGCAATAAGACAAGAAAAAGGTAAACAAATTGGGAAGAAAGAAATACAACTTCATTAGCAGGAAATAAAACTGTCTATGAAGAAAATCTCAAAGAATCAACAACAACCGCCACCAAAACAAATCTTCTAAAACTATTGTGATTATAGCCAAGTTGCAGGACACAAGGTTAACGTACAAAAGTTGACTGCATTCCCAAATACCAGCAATTAAAACTTGAAGTTAAAAACACCATACCGGGCTTCCCTGGTGGCACAGTGGTTGGGAGTCCGCCTGCTGATACAGGGGACGTGGGTTCATGCCCCGGTCCGGGAGGATCCTGCGTGCCACGGAGCGGCTGGGCCCGTGAGCCGTGGCCGCTGGGCCTGCGCGTCCGGAGCCCGTGCTCCGCAGCGGGAGAGGCCGCGGCAGTGAGAGGCCCGCGTACCGCAAAAAAAAATAATACAAAATAAAAATAAAAACACCATACCATTTACATTAGCCCCCTCCAAAATAAAATACTTAGGCATAAATCTAACAAAATATGTACAGTATCTATACGTGGAAAACTACAAAATGCTGATAAATGAAATTAAGGAAGACCTAAATAAATGGAGAAAGATTCCACGTGCATGGATAGGAAGACTCAATATTGTTGAGATACCAATTCTCCCCAAACTGATCTATAGATTCAATGCAATCCCAACCAAAATCCCAGCATGTTATTTTGTGTATATCAACAAAAAGACTTTAACATTTATATAGAAAAGCAAGAGACCCATAATGGCCAACACAATATTAAAAGAGGGTAACAAACATGAAAGACTGACATTACCCAACTTCAAGACTTACTATAAAGCTAAGTAATAAAATCACCATGATATTGGTAAAAGAACAGACAAATCAATCAGTGGAATAGCATAAAAAGCCTGGAAATAAACCCACACAAATACAGTCAACTGATCCTTGACAGGAAAGCAAAAGCAGCTCAATGGAGAAAGGACAGTCTCTTCAACAAACGGTACTAGAACAACTGGACATTCATAGGCAAAAAAATGAATCTAGACACAGTCCTCATACATTTCACAAAAGTTAACTCAAAGCGGATTGTAGACCCAACTATACAATGCTAAACAATAAAATGTCTAGAAAATAAATAAGAGAAAATCTAGGTGACCTTTGGTTTGGCGATAAGTTTTTACAAACAACACCAAAAGTACAATCCATGAAAGAAAAACATTGATAAATTGGACTTTATTAAAATTAAACACTTCTGCTCTGCAAAAACACTCTTAAGAGAATGCAGACCCAAGTCACAGCCTAAGAGAAATTATCTGTAAAACATATCTGATAGAGAATTTATATCTAAAATATACAGAGCTCTTAAAACTCAAATAAGCCTATGAAAAGATCTTCAACATCCTATGTCATCAGGGAAATCCAAATTGAAACAACAATGAGATACTACTACACACCTATTAGAATGGCTAATATCCAAAATACTGACAACACCAAATGCTATCAAAGATGCAGAGCAACAGGAAGCTTACTCTCGGATGGTGGGAATGAAAAGTGATCCTACCTAAAGCTAAATATAGTCTTACCACGTGACCCAGCAGTTGTAGTCCTAGATACTTACCCAACTGAGTTGAAAATTTATGTCCACACAAAAACTTGTGCACAAATGTTTATAGCTCCTCTATTCATAATTGCCAAAACCTAGAAAAAACCAAGATATGCCCAACTTGAGACAACTATAAAAGACCAACCAGTATGCAGAATTCTCTCTAGGATTAGCTAAGGCCTTTGTTGAGTCTGCATCTCAACTCAATTCAACTTCTCCTTCAATCCAGTTTCTTTCACTCCCTCACATGTGTTGGTCCCAAAAATACTCCCCAATAAAATTCCAGAGTCTGCTTCTAAGACAGGTATCCAATCTGTGGCAAAGCAGCACATTTGGAAGGCTATTATAGTGATCTAGGCAAGAGATGACACTAGCTTAAACAAAGACAACAGTAGGATAAATGGAGAAAAGCTGATGAATTCAAGATTTAGGAAATGCTGACAGTGATATGCAAATGGAAAAACCACATAACGCAATATAATAGTGAATGCTGAGCCACAGAGAAAGCCTCACTGCTGATCAAAATCGAGACCCCTCTACTTCCTGCCTCTGTGATCCAGGCCGTTTCAGATGGCACAGAACTCCTCCCCACCCCACAATCTTACCAATGGGAAGTAAACATGTAGGATAAAGAAAATGTAAATTTTTGTCGTTTAAGGTCACATGCGAAGGGCAATAAAAATATGAAATACTGGAACTCTGATAAACTAATGACAATTGCATAGACTCAAATAAAAATTAGCACATTACTAAGTTTTCCGAGGAACTGTAATTCAAAATCTACTGGGCAATTTGGCTGTCATGCAACACTTGGCTACGCTGAAAAGTTCCTATTGTGAATACAAAGAGATAGTTCCAAGCAATTTGGGAAAATAAATTCCATCATCAATGCATTTCCCATGTTGTGTTTATTTGGTCATAATTTTCCACTTTTTACTGTTGTCTTTTAATTACAAATTAGTTATATAGTTCGTTTAGTTTTATCATTATCAATTTAGTTTTGGTATAACTTTGGTTTAGCACACTTCAGACTGAGGTGATGCATATCTGTATCTATCTGCGGTCCATAATTATCCAGTAGCTAGAATGTAAACATATATGTGTTGCAGTCCAACTATGAATTATTCGTATCTACTACTACCACAGATATACACAACCTCTAACAAAGGTATGTGTAGGTGATATTATTATCACTGAGTTTTTAACCACTGGAAAATGAAGAAGGGTGAAGTGGACACAGGATATTTTGCCTTTCCTAAGATAGCCATGCACACATAAATATATAAATAACTATATAAATACACTGAGTTTAAATAAGAATGAACTAACATTATACACATAAAGATATAATCAAGCTGTGTTATAAGAAAGTAAACCAATACATAACAGTATTTTGTTTTAATGTGGCAAAGAAAGGCAATTACATTTTTTTGGGAAAAACTGATCTGGTCTACATATTTCCCTCTATTAGGGCAAATAAAAAATACTAGATCCCTAACTCTGATCCAGGGATCAGAAATCAAGCACACGTCAGTGTATAGATTAGAGCAGAATGGGTTCACAGACAGAAAGTTTCCAAACAAAAACCAGTCTTAATGTCTTCACATTAGCGTCCGAACACTACGCAGAGCCTTTTGCAATAGAGTAACAGAAAAAAAAGAAAAGGCATGCAAGAATGAACTACAATAAAACAAAGAGAGGGAGGCAGTGGAAACAAATATGACATGGTAAAATACAGAAAGAGAACTTGTGAAATCATGCTTAAACCCAAAATGCATATACTGGAGTAATAAAAGAAAATGTAAGTACCCAAGTGACAATGGGAACGAAAGAAGGGACACGGAATACACGTTCCCAACTCCCAGGGACTATCATTCTAACCTTAAATGACTGCATTACTTCAGTAATAGGAAAACTGCAAAATAAAAACCTCATTCTTTAATGAATTTTACAAAGAATACTTTAACACCATTTTCTTCAACCTTAGGCATTTCTTAATAAATCTCATAAATAAATAGATAGATACATAGTAAATGTGTCTTCTACTGAGGACCAAATTGGAAAATTAATGTTACTTAAGATTATGAAAAAGGTATAAATTGTAATATCTTTTCAAAGGCTTCCTCAATATATCTTTAACCACAAATTCATACACTACATGTGAAAAGTTTTCTAAGCAGCATGAAATAAATAAAATAAATAAAAGATTTCAGGGCTTAGCTAAGTATTTCTATCCATCTTTAGCATGAAAAATTTGTTCTTTTATACAAAAAAAAGAAAAAAGAGCAACCTTCTTTTAACGTTATACCATGCCAAAAGGAAGATGAGAAGAAGAGGCAAAGGACAAGGAAAAAAATAGCCAAGGCAGAGAAGAGACAAAGCAATTCCTATACACTTATCAGAGTCAGAGGCCAAGGCATATGGGAGAGCATAACTTGCAAAGAATGTGAAGATATCACGTCAACACTTACTGTGAAGGCAATAAGGTTCAGGAAAAGACTCTCATACATTTAAATCTTAGATTCCTAAAAACTTCCTTTAGTCCTGCCTAGTGAATCCAAGGACAGCCTACATGAATTGATGAGCTATAGTCATTAACAACCACATACTAAATTTACTTAAATAATTCTAGATTTTTTTGTTTTTTTTTTTTTTTTTTGCAGTACGCAGGCCTCTCACTGTTGTGGCCTCTCCCATTGAGGAGCACAGGCTCCGGACGCGCAGGTTCAGTGGCCACGGCTCACGGGCCCAGCCGCTCCACGGCACGTGGGATCTTCCCGGACCGGGGCACGAACCCATGTCCCCTGCATCGGCAGGCGGACTCTCAACCACTGCACCACCAGGGATGCCCTAGATTTTTTTTTTTAGTTATCTATTTGCTGAGAGTTTATCATGGTTTACTTAATATTCCTATTCTTCCCAGGCATCTCCATTACAAAACTGGAGATTAAGGAAAAACAGTGAGAAAATTATTGTCAAATCATGATCTATGAACACTATGAAAAAAAAAAACCTTTAAAATGTATGACCACTTACTTCATTTCCATACTTATATATAAGTTTCTATTTTGGTTCATTCACTGAATAACCATTTGCTGAATATATACTATGTGATGATCATTGTCTTAAGTACAAGAAATACAAAGGAAACTAACCCATGGTCAATTTTACTATAAAACAGTAACGAGATGAACATAAAGCAAACATTTGCAAAGACAGAATTTACTTAATGGAGGGAGCCCCACACTATTTTAAGAGAAGAGCAACCCATCAAGATAATTCAATAAAAGGGGCAGGCGGATACTTCCACATCAGAAACTAAGTCCCAGGAATATTGCTGGACAAGGAACATACTTTATGAGATACTGTTCTAGTTTGATACTATTTTCTCCTTTCCTTTAAATATCCTTCATAACTCAATCATTCACTCTTTCACTGTTCCTTTTAATAGAGAATTACTTGAGAAAAATATGTATTCTATTGTTGGGTAGAGTGTTCTATATATATATCAATAAGGTCTCATTGGTTTAAAGTGTTAAGATCTCTACTTCTTATTGATCTTCTCTGTAGATATCCTACCCAGTATTTAAATTGTACTACTGAAGTCCCCAACTATTATTGTAGAACAATCTATTTCTCCTTTCAATTCTGTCAATGTTTAACCTCATATATTTTGCATCTCTGCATTTTGGTGCATAGATGTTTATAATAGTCAATATGTTTAAAATAATCAATGTATAATGTCTTTGTCTCTTATGACAGTTTTAGGCTGTAGTTTAAGTCTGTTTTGTCTGATATTAGTATAGCCACCCCAGCTCTCCTTTGATTACTATTTGCATGGGATATCTTTTTCCATCCTTTCGCTTTTAATGTATTTCTGTCTCTGGATCTAAAGTGAGTTTCTCATAGACAGCAAAGAGTTGGATCATGTGTTTTATCCATTCTGCCAATGTCTGGCACAGTGAGATACCATTTCACACATACTAGGATGGCCATAATATTTTTTTTAAAAAAAAGAAAGAAAAAAGAAAGTAACAAGTATTGGCAAGGATGTAAAGAAATTGGAAACCTCATACATTGCTAGTAGGAATGTAAAATGATTCAGCCACTGTGGAAAACAGTTTGAAGGTTCCTCAAAAAGTTAAACATAGATTTACCATCGAAACCAGCAATTCCACAACTAGGTACATACCAAAATAATTGAAAACAGGTACGCAAACATATACATGTATATGCATATTCACAGCAGCACTACCTACAATAGTCAACAGCTGGAAACAACCCAATGTCCATCCGCAGGTGAATGGATAAACAAAATGTGGTATAAACACACAATGGAATATTATTTGGTCATAAAAGGAATGAAGTATTGATATATAGTAAAACATGGATGAACTTTGAAAACATAAAAGATACAAAAGGTCACATGTTTTATGATTCCATTTATATGAAATATCCACAATAGGTAAATCCATAGAAACAGAAAGTAAATTGGTGATTGTCAGGGGCCAGGAAACAAGGAGTGAATATTAATGGATAGAGAGTTTCTTTTAGGGGTAATGAAAATGTTCTGGAATTAGCCTGTGGTGATGGTTCATTAATCCTGTGCATATACTAAAAAACACTGAATTGTACACTTTGAGAGGCCAGATTTTATACTATTTAAATTTTATCTGAATTTTTAAAAATCAAATAATTAGTATAAAAGTTTAGAGCAGGTTGTCTCTAAATCTGAGGGGGTGATACTGACATGGAAGGAGTATGAGGGAACTTTCTGGGGTGACAGTAACGTCCAACGTCTTAGTGGGGTTTTGGGTTACACAGGGTGGGTATGCATATATCAAAATCAGCAAATACACACTTCAGACCTGTTCATATTACTGTATATAAATTTTGCCTCAAGATAATCAAATTGTATACAAATACTGAATTAAGTTAAAGACATCTATGTTGAAGTATTTAGTGGGATGCATCCTGATATTTGCAATGTACTTTGAAATGCACCAAAATTAAAATGGTTAACCAATGGATAGATAAGCGATAAAGCAAACCTAGCAAAAGATTAATAGTGGAGTGTTGGTGTTGGGTATATAGGTATACATTGTAAAAGTCTTTCAAAATGTTGTATGATTTAAAATTTTCAAAATAACACATTGAGGAAAAAGTTAAAAAACAAGAAAAATATCCAAAAGGCATGAGTACTTTGCAGAGATTTGGAATATAGTTATAAAACAGAATTACTGAGTGGTAATGTTAGAGTGTCTTCTCTTGAAGACATGACATTTAAGCCAAGATATGAAAGGCTACAAGGAGCCATCTATGTGAAGGTATCAGCAAGAGTATTCCAGGCTTCCCACCCCACCCCAAAAAATCTTATTCTAAGGCCCTGAAGTTTGATGTAATCAAGAGAGCCAGTTTAGGGACTTTCCTGGTGACGCAGTGGTTAAGAATCCGCCTATCAATGCAGGGGACACGGGTTCGAGCCCTGGTGCCAGAAGATCCCACATGCCGCGGAGCAACTAAGCCCGTGCACCACAACTACTGAGCCTGCGCTTTAGAGCCTGCGAGCCACAACTACTGAAGCTCGTGCGCCTAGAGCCCGTGCTTCGCAACAAGAGAAGCCACGAAGAGTAGCCCCCGCTCGCCACAACCAGAGAAAGTCCATGCGCAGCAACAAAGACTCAAAGCAGCCAAAAATAAATAAATTTAAAAAAACAAAGCCAGTGTGACTGAAGTATGGTAGGCAAGGAAGGGAGTAGTATAAAATGAGATTGGAGAGAAAGGCAGGTGTCAAATCATTTGGGGCTTGTAGTCACAGTAAGGAATTTTAATTTTATCTAAGTGCAATGGAAAGTCATTAACGGGTTTAAAGCTGGGATCAATTGGGTGGGATGAGATGGGGTGTGTCTGTATTATTTAGAGTTTTAAAATATCACACTGACTGCTATGTGAAGAATGGCTTTGAAGTGTTTAAGAAAAGAAGCAGGAAAACTATTATAGTCCCTGCAAGAACAATGGTAGTTTGGAGGAGAGTGTTGGTAGTCAAGATAGTGAGTAGTGAATATGGGAGATATTTTGAATGAAGACTTGACAGTATCTACTGATAGACTGACAACAGGATGACAGGGGAAAAGGCACCAGGATAGATCTTGGATTTTAGCTTTAGCCACTGAGTGAATGGAGTGACATCTACCGAGATGTAGAAACCGTGGGAGAAGCAGGTTTGGAGTATGGTGGATCTGAGGATCAAAAAAATTTTTCTTAAATTGGGTACGATTTGTGACTGTAAGGAAGACAGGCAGAAGAAAAGAAAACAATCAGAGTAATCTGGAAGTTGTTAAAGAACAGGGTTTAGATTTACAAATTCTTTTCCTTTTAAGAATCAATTTTGGCTTGATTGTATTAAGGACCTTTGATCCAGTAAAAAGCTCAAACTTTAATGCAAATCAAGCTTACTGATTGCTGTTGCCTATCTCTGGGGTTAAAGATAAACTGGGGATCAATAGTCCTGTATCTTTAAACTTAAGAGAGGTCAAAAGGAAAAAATCAGGAGTGAGAATGAGGGAGACAAGGAAGCCCAAAAAACAAGTACATAGAAGTAACATATTAAGTCTTAACTGTCTCTCACCCTGTCAATGATAAGGGGCTGTCTGATTCTTAAATCCCACATATAACATGATTAAGTGCCTTATACTATTTTACACAAAGTGGTAACTCAAATTTTAGCTCTCAACCTCTAATACCATTAGTTTTCCAAAGTATATTGAAAAATCCATGCTCTTTGGAGCTAAATGACCCTAAATTTAAAGTAGCCCACCACTCAGTAGCTCTGTGACCTTGAGCAAATTACTTACCATTTCTAATCCTTAGTTTCTTAAATGTAAATAATTAACCCAAGAATTAGCATTAGAAATAACATTCACAAAGTGCCTGCTACTTGGAAAAAATGCTCCATAAACAAGAGCTACTATTATGCAAAAGGCACCTAATTCATCAATGCTCAACCCGGTAGTTTCCTCCTTAGGTAGCCCAGATTTCCTGTTTCCAGAAAAGAAGTACAGATGAGAGAAGGGAACCACAGAAAAGACAATCAATTTCATTTTCACCATGTAACACAGAAAGAAGTAAAACAGAGAAATCTGTGAATAGGCAAGACAAATGGACCATCCGCAACCTACAAATGGATAGGTTCAAAGGTTGATTATAATTCAGTTGTTTAGAACTGGGAACATATTTTCCCAGGGAATCAATGTTCAGTTCAACTCTCAGACAAACTCACAAGAAGTCATCAAAATCATAATGTAGTTAAAATGTGATATATCTCAATAAAATTAGTAGAAAACTGATGAATCAACCAAACAATACAGAAAACCAAGAAACTTTAATAATATGTAATTTAACTTATTTTAGAAGCTGGCACTTGAGGGAAAAGGTTTTATGGGAGGTTTCAGTAGTGATTCAGAGGGGGTTTCAGGGAAATTTCAAAAGCTTTATAAGGCTGATGACCCTGGTTCTTTATTATGTTTTACTTCGCCTCAAATTTTATGGCTTCCCTTTCTTTCAGCATAAGCAAAACACTAGCACTCTTATACTTAATAGCCATGATTGCGATCATTCATTTCACGAATGAGAAGGAGCAACTGGGGAAGAACTAGAGGAAAGACAGGAAAGAAGAAGGACCATAACGGATGTGCCCAAATATAAAGAAAAGAGCCTTCAATTGAATTAGATAAACTCAGTAAGTAAAAAACTGAAGGGGGTTGAGGGTGGTTAAGTACAGCACTAAAATAGTAAGGGAGGAAAAAGCCAGGTGATGAGAACTGGTCAGAGTCCCACCATGATTCACTGGTTATTTTAAAGGTCACAATTTTTTTTTTCCTTAAAGTGGAAGACAAAAAAAGAGCAAGCAAAGCAACCTGCCACTTATACAAAGGGAATTCTCAAGAGCTGAAGATTCATAATTAAAATTGTGACACACCAACAGAATTCAAGATTTTCTCCTAACCCCTTTTTATTTCTCTAAATTCCTCCAAATATTCTGTTCTTTTTATGTAGATACTATTGTGATAACAGCATTATTATGTCCTGTTATACAGATGATAATAATATCTAAACTAGAACTAGAAAGATGACTTTTGACATTTACAAGTACACAACAGAATAAAATTATTTTAGGAAAGTCTCCTCAAAAGCCAGCAGACATGTTATAGCCTCTTAGGCTATGAGGAATGCAGTGATTTCAAACCAGAGAGAGAAGCTTTTGATTTTCTTAAAGACATAAACCACAAATCAGTTCCATGTAGTCCAACCTATATTCAGAATCTAGCAAATCTTCCTGAGAAGTACTGAGATGCTTTTTGATGCTTTTTGAAGCCTGAAGAAATGATTAATGAAGAGATGTTATAGTCAGATAAAATAAGATTTTCTAGGGCTTGGTCTTAAGTCCAGGACCTGTATCAGTCAAATCAGCCAAAGTAAATGCTCTCCAAATGAATAAAATAATTCTAAATAATCAGAGAAAACAGGACTAAAGAAATGTTAATGTGGGATGCTGAAAAGCTTGGCCCCATCAGTGCAGGAATGCTAAGATGCTGTGATTTCCTAACTACCAAGCATTGTCTAATTTCTCTCATCTACCTACAAATTTTTGTCAAATGTAAACAAATATGAACTGATTAATAAAACTGTAAAATTACTTAATAGCATTACTAATCTATGATAACAGTATGCCCATGCATTTTCTTAATTAACAGGTATTGAAAATACAATGTCAAGAGTGCCAGGAATATTTTTGAAAATAAAAAGTCTGGGAGCACTGCCCCAGTATAATTATACATACAACAGGCAAGTAAAACAGTCATTAAAGCGTCCTTCAGTTTACCTTTTACTCCAATTTAGAATATTCTGTTCTCACATCCTATTTTCTCTTTCCTAGCAAGATTTTTAAGTTGATATTTAAATTCTTAGGAAAAGGTAAAAACTTGAAGAGCCTTGTCAAATACGAAATCTTCATGTTAATCACGTATGTCCTTTAGTAAGTTGCATTCAACTACATATATATAAATTTACATTACATCCAATCTCAAGAACTATTAAGACAATTCCTTCTTTTAATTAGCCAGTGATTTTCTCTTACAAAGGAACTATAATTAAGGTCAAATTACTCTTTAAAGTTCCCTTTAATAATAAAATATGGTAATTCCGCTGATAAATTCTTCCAGAGGAACAAGTAATCAGAAACCTGAAACTATTAAACTATTATTTGCTCTTCAGGAATTACCATATTACACGTTTACTCAACCATATCTGCTAAAAGACATAGAAATCCTACCAAAGTTAATTTAAGAACTTACCAATTTCCCTTGCAATTCTGACAGCTTCATCTGCATCCTGTAAAAGCAGGAAATGAGACCCAACATTAATCCCATCAACCATTGCACAATGTCTTTAGGGCAGTCATATATTGCACTACTGCCTCCTCCAATTCATTTAATGTTCAATTTTACAACCTTCTAACTCTTTTTATTCAGAGAAATGTAAAATTAATACCATAAGTGGAATGTAAATTCTACCTCATCCTTATTATATTAAGAAACTCAAAGCAGTTTGAAATGAGCTGGCAGGAAGCACTACCAGAATTGCCAAGTGATTTGGTGCAGTTGCTGGAATTTAATGGCAGAATTTAGATGTTTACAATCAATACTGAATCATAAATCAGATCATTAAAGCTTGTCCACAGCCAGCTTGTTTCTGTCTCTGATATTTATATGTCATGTTTTCCTTGATTCTGTCAGCAGGGGGAGTTGATTCTCTATTGTTTGGGAGGAGATCAACAGATTTTCCAGAAACAAAAAAGTAAATTTCTAGTATCTATAGGAATTGCCAATTGTTCCCCTCAAAAAATTCCTTTAGTAATCTCCATTACTTTTTCTTTTTTCTTTTTTATTTCATTTTTTTGGGGGTACATATTTTATCTTTACCAGTTACATCTTGTTAACGTAAATTAAAACCTGAAATTCAATGAACCATCTAGTGGGGGCAAAACTTCCAAAAAGCCAAGGAAAGAAAAGGCATTCTAAAACAGTACAAGGTAACACTGTAAATCAACTCTACTTCAATAAAAATTTTAAAAATAAAAATAAATAAAACAGCACAAGGTAAAAGTTTATGAATGTAAGGATTACTTACTGCTAAATATCAACCAACGCCACTGAATGGACCAAAACTTCCCTTGAATCTAAACCATTTCATTGATCATTAATTCTCACCTAACACGTCCAACACAGGACATTTCCCCCAGATAACAGTAAAGAGAAAGCTGAAAAGATTTTAAGTCCAAGTAAATCCTAGTAAATTTAACTTTTTAAATAATTCAGTGACATACACTAAACTATTACAGGGAATGACAATAATGTTTTGAAACCATCAGCTGGTAAGAATGCCTGAATTTTTAGAAAATAACTTTAAAATATCAAAGTAAAGGTTGGTATTTTTTAAGCTAATACTTTAAAAATGTAGAGTAACCATGTCAGCATCCTCCCCCAAAATGGGAGGGCGGGGGATGTTTATAACTGCTTCATTCATGTCTAATAAAAAAATAAAAATCTTCCTTAAAAGTCTTCAGTACCTAATAACATCCCCTGAATAAGGAGGTTGGCAGGGGAAGTTGTCAGAAAAATTTAATTTCCTTTCATTAGCCAGTCTGCTCCACAAATAGGTGCTTGTTAAGTTCAAAGCAGTCCTGAAAGCAACATCAGTTTTAAGTCTTTTTTTTTTTTTTTTTTAACTCCAAGCAGTCACATCTGCTAATGAGATTTTCCAAATAACAATTGTTTTCAAGTCAGAGACAAATCTATACTTTCCATTCTACCCCCACAAAAAATCAAGGTTTACTGCTTTATTACACCTTGCTGTTTTCACTGACCTTACATTCTCCAAATTTTAGCTTAAAGGGATAAAAATCCATGAAAAGGGTCATTTAATAATGTTAGTGGTTTCCACACATTGAGTTTGAAGGTTCTTTGTTCAAGCCAGTGACAGTTATTGGAGAATACTTCCCCTTAATAGCCTCTCTGTCAGGAAGTGTTAAACCTGCCAAATGCGGACAATTAGTGCCTCGCGAACAAAATACAGGAAGAGTGCTGGCTCATGGAGACTGGATTATAAGAAGACTAGAAGGAAACTTTTAACATGTCTTTTCTTTCAAACGTGTAACAGTATATTTGCAAAAGATATTCAGAGAGAAAAAACACTGCTATCTAAAAGGTTCATTACCTTGAAAAAACTAACAGGCAATGTTAGTTCATTAGTAATATTGTAATACATATTTATATATACATATTATGGATGGACTGTGTACAGAGAGATACATGTTTACACAAAGCAAAACTTCTAAAAATTCTTTAGCTGCTACAAATCCAACACTTCGATAAACTGCCACAAAACAATCTCGTGTTTTAACTAATCAGTATGCTTAAGTTTTCTTACTATGAAAAGCAAATTCTACTAAATGACCTTCCAAGTAAAATCAAACTGCCTTTAAAATTAATTTTTCACTTGTCATTCATTCATCCCAAAATATTTAATTGAGCATATATTATGTACTAGACATTAAAAATCTCTATTATCAGTTTCAACAATAAACTATTAAGTACACCTAGCTCCAATATGTTCTTTCAGCACATATACAAAACTACTTTTAAAGAGATAAAAAGGTCCTATGTGTTGGGCTTGGCCTAAAAGTTCATTCGGGTTTTGCCGCGCGATGTTACAGAAAAACACAAACGAACTTTTTGGCCAGCCCAAGAGCTCCAAATTCAATGGCACTGACACATCCCACAGTGTAACTTCCCTGTAGGGCTATAGGTAGAAAAAATTTTTGTAGTAAAAAAAAAAAAAAACTGAACCAACAAGAAAAAGACCAACAATCATCTGACGAGCAAAGGGTTGCAGGACAGTATTAAGCTACATAATTCTAAAACAGCAGCAGTTCAAGAAATGGAGAAAGAGGAAAGAAGCCAACAGAACCAGTAACCATTTCTTCTACTCCTCTATTTCAGCACAGCTTACATTAAGTGAGCTCTATCATCCAACTGAAGAATAAAACAGTAAAAAATTCTGTTTTATAGAGAGTATGATGGGAGAGGTAGGTGATGCTGCTATAACCAAATAAGTAGATCACAACAATGTAAAAAGGAGCTAAAAAACTTGGATACTTTTTCTGCAGGCCCAATTTATCTGTTAATGGTCTGTAGCACCCACCTGTGAGACAGCAAAGTCCAGCAGCTAAGAGCATAGATACTGGAGCCCAAAGGCATGGGCTCCAGTGCTGGCTCAGTGACAGTGAACGCATTACCTACCAGTATGCCTCTATGGAATTAGGTTTCCTCATCTGTAAGATGGACATAATATCTCATAGGGTTATTAAGAAGATGAAATTAGTAACAGCTGAAACACACTAGAACAGAGTCTGGCAAATAGTAAGCACTCAGTTAAGGTTCGCAATACGTGATAAAATGGGCAGCCCGCACGCCCAACTATCAAGTTTGTTCCTTTCCTGCCTGCCCTTGGTTGTCCTATCCTGTGGTCATCACTCATTCTCTGAACCTGTATGATACAGAACTAATACTGGCACTACAATACTGCAAAAATGTGCACTTGTACCTCCAGTGCCCTTCACTGGATCAGATGATCCGAGTACTCTTTACAGCTGGTAAGCAGGGTTCTTCTTGGGCAGGGAAGGGAAGTAAAATCTATAACAAAGACAGGCAAATTCAAGTAGTCCTCCCTGATGTTAAACACCCAATTTATTTCTACAGTGACAGTAGTGTCCAATACTGGCTCCACCACCCACAATTCAGGCCCCACCTCTTCCTTCTCACTTGCTACATACAGCCTACTTACCAACCCTGAATTCTGTACTCACTGGATGAGAGTCCTGCTACTCATCAGTATGGGAAGCTACTTAGTTTACTTTCCTCAGCTGGTTCTGAACAAATCAGTGACTGTTTCTGAAGAAAACAAAAAAATCATTGCTTCAAGACACAATGGGCATGGGGCTTCCCTGGCGGTCCAGTGGTTAAGACTTCGCCTTCCAGTGCAGGGGGTGCAGGTTCAATCCCTGGTTGGAAGCTAAGATCCCACATGCATGCCTCAGTGGCCAAAAAACCAAAACATAAAACAGAAGCAATATTGTAACAAATTCAATAAAGACTTTAAAAATGGCCCACATCAAAACAAAAAAAAAGACACTATGGGTAAAAGCTCTATCTGTACACAAAAAGCATCCTCAAACTATTCTGCATTCATATACAAAGTAAAGCAAAACTTTCAACAATCCTGGGTTCAGGAGATAGGTTCCAGCTGATTCTATTTTCCAGATAATTCCAGGTCAAACAGAAGACTCTTTTAATTTATTGATATTTTCAAATCTAAAATTTAGTACACGTTTCTCTTATTGTAAAACAGCATAATAAACATAACTGAACCCTTTTTCAAAAATATAAAGCCTTTGAAGCAACATCAGGAAAGTTATTCTCAGTTTAGCAGGGGAAAAGGATACTGATGTCTAATATGGTACTTTTTAATTACTAGGACACAGCTTTCCGACTTTTTGGTTTTTTAAATGATTCCCTTCACACTAGTTTTTTGTTGTTATTATTTGGCTCTTTCTGCTAAAGCAAAAGTGCAGTGTTTAAAATCTGGCTAATTAGGTGATAAAAACAATTACTACTTTAAACCTACACTGCATAATTTATAAAATTTATAAACCTACACTGCGTAATTTATAATTTATAAACAGAACACGAGAAACTCAGAGAAGTCTAATAAATTTCCTGGTAAACTGGTAGGTATTAGAACCAAATGCAGCAATTTAATCTTTGTTGATTCCTCCCTCTGCTTCACACCTGACATCTAACATCACAAAATCTTACAGATTCAACTTCCAGTGTCTCCCTATACCATCTACTTTGCTCCATTCTAATACCTTATTTTAGGCCCCCTAACATTTCTTGTCTGGGTTAAAGGAAGAGCATTCTAATTTGTCTACCAACCTCAAGTTTTGCACTGCTCCAATCCATTTTCCACATCACAATCAAAATAAGTTTTCTAATTCCACAATTTTTATCATGTTAAATAACTCTTCTGCATGAAACCATTCAGAAGCTCCCAAAGGCACAAAAATAACCTCCACGTCCAGATGCATAGCATTCAAAGTCATACATATCTGGATCCTAATTCTCTCTCCAGCCCTGTCTAACTACAACCCCTCACACTTGCATACCTGCAGTTTGCTAAAGTTCTCATGGTCTCCCAGCTCCAAGCTTTCACAAGATATTTTCACTGACCATAATGCTGCATCTCCATCAATTCCCCTCACTTTTTAGCTAACTCACTACTACTCAGACTTCAGGTTATCCCTTAAGTATCCTTCCATTGGAAGTTCTGCCACGACGCCCTTAAACTAGGGTAGGTGCCCCTCCTACATGGGCCCAACATACTCTGAGCTTCACATTATTAAAATGTATTAAATTGCCTGTCTATCTGTAGGTCTCCCTAAGGGGACCTAAGGGGACTTGAAGCTCTTTGAAATCAGCGTCTGCGGCTTGTTATTTTTTGCTAAACCAGTGGGCTGGGATTCCAACCCTGTCTTCCAACAGCTTCAGATGAACACTCTTCATTCATTCTGCTCTCAAGTTCCTGAGATCAAGTTAATAAGATACTGAAGAAAATGAAAGGCAAATACTCATACCAGATGACTACTTGAATACTTGACTACTTTAAATGACACTTTAAAACATTAGTTTCTCTCTAATGAAAAGGGTAACTCAAGAACAAGACAAAAGGAAACCGTTCCAGAAGACTCCTTAAGTACTACACACAATGTTTTAAAAGAATGTGGGAAACCATCTCCATATAACGTCCAAATAACATTCAAAATAATCAAATGGAAAAGGAACAAATGTTTTAAGGAGAAATATAACAAACTGAAACCACATTAATTTACTCAAGTACTTGGAGGAAAAAAAGTAGACTATAGTTGCCAAGAAAAAGAACTGCTTTAAAAATACCACAGATCAATGGGAGAAAATAAAACATATGGATTTTTAAAAGATGGAATTATCTATAATTAGCACATATAGTCTTCCAATGCAAAAGTATTGCTTAATGCAGTTGCTAAAACGACAAGGTATTCCAAAAATTTACACTATTTATCTGCATCAGCAAACCTCTATCTGCATAGATACCACCAAAAGCAATCTTTTACCTAACAAATCTAAACTACAAAATGTGAAAAGTAGTGAAGTTCCAAATGAATGTGGAATTACTACACAAGGATTCTAAAGTAACCAAATTTAACAGAAAAAAAAATGTAGTCTCTTATATCAGAAATAATTAAAAGCAAACTATAAATAAAACTAGTATTAACATTTGTCTGAAAAAACGAAGGGGCATTCCTTACAATCATTTTTAAATGCTTATCTGAAAACTATATCCTGCAGGTTCAGTTGTGGTTTAACAAATTAATTCAGACAAGAGGTGTTAGGAACTGTATACCATACTTGAGTTAACACAGGTAATGAGAGTCTATCATCATTTGAGAGTGTAACAGGATCTTAAAAAATCACCTAAGGCATACAAGGAGACAACACTCCAAGAGAGTGGATTTATTTTCTTCAACTTTCTACTTTTCCCTATTTTTCAAATTAACCGAGGTTGGAAATTCAAATGCAGATTGTCAAATGCAGCCTCCCTGAAAAGACAACCAAAAAAACCTGTTGATCAAGCAAAACCAAGTTTACTACCTACTACAGTAAAGGATACCATCACCTTGAAGCAATCTTGGAGGTTCCACTGGAATCAGTTCAAGACCTACTAAAAGCCACAGTTCAAAAACTGCAGTGCTCCTCTGATGCCCACTGAGCCCCCCACGCTCAGGGGTCTCCCCAACCACAATGGTGAGAAAAATCTCACATTGGGGAGAGCTTCAAAAAAATCCTCAACATTTCTTTTTGTTTTTTGATTTTTGTTTTTGTTTTTTTTTTTTTGCAGTACGCAGGCCTCTCACCGCTGTGGCCTCTCCCGTTGCGGAGCACAGGCTCCAGATGCGCAGGCTCAGCGGCCACGGCTCACGGGCCTAGCCGCTCCGCGGCATGTGGGATCTTCCCGGACCGGGGCATGAACCCGCGTCCCCTGCATCGGCAGGTGGACTCTCAACCACTGCGCCACCAGGGAAGCCCCCTCAACATTTTTTGTTCTGAGTCCATAAGACAAAGTTCATATGGAAGAAGACAAGCATAGGACCTATAAGTTCATGTTCATGTGTCCAGGAGCCAGTGACTTCAGAAGGTTTCAAGGGTATCCAAATAGGACAAAATTTGCCTTGAAGCCCATATCAAAACCTTGAAAATTTTCCCCTGTCTTGACTCATTTTTTTTGTCAATGGGAGTCTGGGTCTGGAAGAGATCTCCCCTCCAAATCCTAAACCACCAAGGCACTGCACACTGTCAGGTCTGCAGTTAGAGATGGCCAACCATTATTTGGTAAGCCACTGCAAGACTTTCGTAAACAGGTTTGTCTCAGGCTGCCTGTGCTGTAAGTCAGACTACTCCTCAAATGTATTAAATCTGTAACTCAAATTCATGTTCTTATCTTTCTAGATGGCATAATTTCACCACGGATAGTTTAGAATTATAATAGACTCTTTCATAAGCTTTTGGTATGAATGATTCATCTGAGAGGCGCACCTTAGGGGAAAACAGGGAAGCAAACTCTCAAACACCTAGTGTTCTGCATTACTAGGTGCAGAATAAACTAATGGCCTTACAGATAAAATTAGATGCTCCCGCTCCAGAAATTAATATCAGTCTTTTGATAAAGACACCTGCAGATTTTACAACCAGAAGTAACAATGAGTAAACAATTGTTCTGTATTAGCCAAGAAAATGACGGAAAAAAATATAACAGGCTATGTTCCAAAAGCGAATCAAGTACCCATTTCAGTCATCAACTCAAAAGGAGAAATTTCACTAATTATTACTTATTGATACTGGCGGTACACTATCAAACTTAAATCCCTCCATCATTACAGAAGCTCTCTCTCAGCGACAACAAATTACTCAGATAATGGTTATCTCTAATATTCTGCACATTTCCCATGTCACAGCCCCCAACTGTCACCTTTGAACCTTTATTCAAGGAACATTCCTTCCTCCTATGAGACACTATACACACTGACTTCATAAGAAAGAATCTACAATGCAAATAGAATTTCCAGATCAAATGCTCTCCTAATGACCTTGTCCTTGAACTCCTGAGGACTCTGCTACTAATCATCAAGACAGAATTAATCTGGACTCTGACTCATCACTACCCTTGTGACTAAATCAAGCCCAAAATGACGATCTCAAGAAGGCCAGATTTCTTGCTCAGGAAAAAAAAAAAAAAAAAATACAATTATACCGGCAGAAGTATTAGGGCTGAATAGACCAAGGTTCATAAAACCACTACCCAAACTCTCTAAAACGAGAATGTAAAGAAGGACTAAAACCCAATAGTTGACAGCCTAATAAAGAAAAAACTTGTCATACTCTGCTCAGGGTCTTTCAAGGCTGCAATCAAGGTATGGGCCAGACTGCATTTGCATTTGGAGGCTCAACTGGGGACAAATCCAAGTTCATTCAGGTGACTGGCAGAATTTATTTCCTTGAGGCTGTATGACTGAGGGCCCCACCGTTTTGCTGGCTCTCGAATAGAGATCATCTTTACTTAGATCCTCAGAAGCTGTCTGCAGTTCACTGCCATGTGGGTTTCCTCAATATGGCTGTTCCCTTCATCAAGCCAGCACCTAGAATCTGTTCTCTAGTCTCCTAAAATGGAGTCTTTTATGATAAAACATAATCACAGGAGTGACACTCAATTACTTTGCCCTATTAACGTAAGTGAACGCAGTGATATTCCATCACCTTTGCCATATAATGTAACTTAATTAAGGGAGTGACGTGCCATCACCCTTTGCCATAGCCTCTTAGTTAGAGAAGCGAATCACAGGTTTTACCCAAACTGAAGAGGAGTGGATTACACAAAGGCTTGGACGCCTGGAAGTTCCTCAAAAAGTTAAGCATAGACTTATCATATGACCCAGCAATTCTACTCCTGAGTATATACCCAAAAGAACTTAAAAGAGGTATTCAAACAACAGGTATCCTACCCTCCAACATTCCCTCTCCCCGTTCCCTGTCTTATGTTTCTTATTTTATTATTTATTTGTCTCCTTTTTCTATAGCAAAAGCTCAATGAGGGCAGGAATATTTTTTTGTTTTGGTCTGCTTTGATCCCTACTATATCCTATATCCATAGCACTTCAAACAATGTTAGACAAACAGTGTGCACTTGTTAAATATTTACTGAATAGATGAGTAAACAAATAATTTTAAATGTGGTAAATGAAGTACAGGGTATTAAGGGAAAATTCAGTAGAGGCCCTAATCTAATACATACAGTCAAGGAATGCCTCTGTGAGAAATGTATGTTTAAGCCAAGACCTAAACTATGTGTAGAAGACAGTCAGGAGTGAAGACCGAAGCAGAATCAACACACATGTGTCAGAATTATGAACAGAAGTTTCAAAAATCTAAAAGATGTCATACATGGTCGGTACATCCAGTGCCAAGGGTAAGCTGGCACAGTATCAGTTTGAAGAGAGAAACAAAGGCCAGCTATTCAAAGGATTTAAATGAGTAGTCATTCAAGAGTTTTTAAACACAGGCATGTGATCAAATCTGGATTTCTGAAACATCACTCAAGCTTTAGTGTCGAAACTTAACTGGACGGGACCAAGACCAAGACTGGCTACAAGGGGACTTCCCTGGTGGCCCAGAGGCTAGGACTCTGCGCTCCCAGTGCAAGGGGCCCAGGTTCGATCCCTGGTCAGGGAACTAGATCCCACATGCCGCAATTAAGAGTTCGCATGCCGCACTAAAGATCCCCCATGCCCTGACTAGGACTCGGCGCAGCCAAATAAATAAATATTTAAAAAATAAAAATAAAAAAGACTGGCTACAGGGAGAGCAATTAGAAGGCTGATGAAGTAATCCAGACTATATGATGTTAGCTGGAACTTGGAATTAGTGTGAGGAAAAAAATAAAAGTAATAGATCAGAAAGATACTTCAGTGAATTCTCTGTAGCGGTATTCATTAGGAACTCCAAGTTTCTAGCTTGTGAAATGGTGTGGAAAATGCCAGCATCTTCTCAGGCAGGAAGGGAAAAAATGAGAAGTTTACAGCAGGAGTCAGCAAACTTTTTCTGAATAGGCCAGGTAGTAAATATTCCAGACTTTGTGGAGACACAGAAGAGAGGAAAGACAATGACTGAAGACTGTAGCCCATGAAGTCTATAAAGGGTACATCTGGAGCATAAGAGGAAGAATTGGCTTTACAGAGGATAGGGAACATCTATTCTTTGTAAGATGAGAGAAGGGAAAAAAATGGATGAATACATATTGAGTAAATATAGGTAAATATGGGCAGGAAGCTGAGGATATTTACTAACCAGGGGCCATGCTTGCTAACTGTCCTGTAATTCATGAAATAATCCAGCACAATGAAGAACTGCCCAGCCCAGAAGGTACAATAAGAAACACTGAGATGAAGAGTTCCTGCAGACTAATTCAAGTCTACAAAGGGACTCTTTTCTCATGAGAAAAAAAAATGAATAATTTTTCCTCGGCAGTGGGGAGGAGCACAGAGAGGAAGGGGAGACACATACTCCAACTTCTGCATGTCTTCCTTAGAAGACTTCAGCTGCAAAAGCGGCTTGCTGGTTGAGAAGTTGTGCTTGGGATCTACAGTGATACACAGCTATACCAAACAAGTTTACAATTCACATTTTATGCATACGGACAGAAGCTCACCGTAAAGATACAGAGAACATCATAATGTTTCAAACATTAAATATATACCACCAACAAATGAAATCCACACATCTAACAGCACATTTTTATATCACCAAGTTTTCTCCTATGAAAGTAAAAGTCAACACTGATCATTAAATACAACGCTTCAGGGGCTTCTTGCTCTTTTTAACTTACGCTATTCAAAATAATCCAAGTGTAAACAACATTGATTTGTTTAATCTATACATGAATACTTTAAAAAGCAAAAATTGCATTTTATCTTACACTTTTGACAAAATGTTTGACTTCAGGACATGTACTATAAAGATTAGAGTAAAACAGTTTCTCACCTTGACCACTCCATCAAAGCCAGGGATTGTGTTAACCTTTGCGTTCTTAGCTAATAATTTGCTTTCAATCTTGTCACCCATGGCTTGAATAGCATGTGTATCAGGTCCAATGAAGATGACATCTGCTGCTGCCTGTGAAGAAATGCCAGTATAAATTTATAACAAAAACATTTCAGTGCTTGATGTGGAGTCACAATTTTATAAAAAGAAAAACCCATATGTATATTTACTAGTTACTCACAGACCAAGAACAACTTAAAAGCAAGCATTTGAGCCAATATATTACAATATACAATACTGTGTTGCATATAGTATATGTGCACAAAGGTATATGAAAGTCAGGTCAAAGAAAAATAACTAAAAGTAATGAAGAACTCCTACTTGATATTAACAGTATTCTTTGGAAAAGCAACTTGAATGGTGTTGTAGTTATATCTAGTATTCTGCCACCCAAACTAAACAGTAAGTTCACCTTTAAAATGCCTTATAAATCTTTGTATTCTCAATACCCTGCAGCACAGTGCCTACTTTAACATGCCAACTTTGTGCCAGGCTTTGAGCTAAGTGTAGGGGATAACATGGATGAAAACCACAGAATATCAACTAATTCAAGGGAACATGAAACAGATCACCAGTACCTCAGAGAAATAGACAAAATAAAGTATGCAATGTTTACATCCTTGTGACTATAAGAAATGAGTAAAGAATACAGTAGGAATTTACCAGGCAGAGTTATGATTTCAATCAAAACTACTCTGTATAAATCACGATTAGTTCCCCAGCAATGGGTCCACCTCTCTGTGTATATGATATTAAAGTAAACAAAATGCTAATGAATACTAATTAGGAACAGAAAAAAATACCGATGGAGTTAGTGCCACTGTAGGGCATGGTCCAGAGAAGTGAAAAGGGGGTTTGCTGAGGTAAAGAATGAGGTCATTAGGTAAAGAACGGAAGTTAACTATGAAAAAGGAAAAATCAGATTGTATGCAGGGCATCATCATAGTAAGTTACCTAACTGCTGATTCTCCCATGACCTTTGGTCAGGGTCAGTATAACGAATAAATCATATAATTTACATCTCATATTCTATCTACTGGCACTGCTGCCTGAAAAGACTCTGGGCTTTAGAAAGGAGCTTCATTCTCCTTATGAGAATATCATCCAGAGTGCCTACTGCAGTGTGGTGTTTGGATTGCTCTCAGCCATTGTGAGCAAAGAGGATTAAACCCACCCAGAGCAGGAGGAGGAAGTAGAGCAGGGACACAACAAAAGGAATATATGAAGAGATAAATATTTGGGAGATGATATGACAGTTTCAACTTTACACGTGCTGAGGTGAGATGCCTGTGGGATAGTCAAGTGCCCATGTTCAGGAGACAGAGAGGTCCAGAGGTTAGAAGATAGGTCCAGGCTGAGATACAGATTTTTAAAGGCATCAAATAAAGGATGGAATTAAAAATTGTAGATGAAATCATTCAGATAAAATGTACAGAAAAGCCAATGCCTTTAAACTCAGGATGTATACTTTCCCTCCTGCCCAAAAAAGCAAGACAGAAGGGGAATTTTTAGATTTTGAGTTTAAAGCCTCTTTTCTTTGTGTGACAAGGGGGTAATAACCACCATGCAAGTTTGACTGAAGGACTGAATAAATAATAATATAAAACACCAAGCTGAGTGCCACAACTGTTAGTTCTTGTCCCCTACCCAGAAGTCCTGATAAAAAGAGAACACTAGAATAATAAGACAGCTAGGTCCATAGGACCCCAAAATACGTTACAGGAACCAAAA
The DNA here is from genome assembly GCF_059928025.1 of Delphinapterus leucas. Taxonomy (NCBI): domain Eukaryota; kingdom Metazoa; phylum Chordata; class Mammalia; order Artiodactyla; family Monodontidae; genus Delphinapterus; species Delphinapterus leucas. The sequence continues at coordinate 10,984,793 of NC_143146.1, forward strand.
TACCAACACTTACCAGTGTTACAATAACAGAATGCTAGATAAGAAACCTCTTCAGCCATAACAGATGCTCATTAAGTACCTCTCCATCAAATGTTTGTATGTAGTTTTAACAGAACCTCATTTTCTTTAAAAAAAAAAAATTTTTTTTTTTTTTTTTTTTTTGGCCATACACGGGCCTCTCACTGTTGTGGCCTCTCCCGTTGCAGAGCACAGGCTCCGGACACGCAGGCTCAGTGGCCATGGCTCACGGGCCCAGCCGCTCCGCAGCATGTGGGATCCTCCCGGACCGGGGCACGAACCTGTGTCCCCTGCACCAGCAGGCAGACCCCCAACCACTGCACCACCAGGGAAGCCCCCCCCCAAAAAAAAATTTATGTGAAACCCCCAAAATGTAAAGCACATAAAAAAATGGAACTGCTCTGTAAGAGGGGAAAGTGGTAGTAAGACTACACCTCCACATACTCTGTGTCTCTAGCTGGATAAACTAGTCATTTTGGACCAGAGCAATAATCATATTCACTTCTCTTTATCCCAAACCTACAACCCAATAAACACTAAGAGGAAACAATCATGTTTCAACTACCAATTGTCTTTCCATATTCTCATTTTACTTGCTAAGATGGAGGAATTTTTATCATAAATGCTGTTTTAAATACCACTATGCCAGGCAGATGTAATCAAGGAATCAGAATACCTACACAAAGAGTTGAAGAAATACATAAATGAGAACATCCAAAATACATTATGATTACACTTCTGATTAACAAGAGCCCAACGACCAGGAACCACTGATTAACCAGACTTTTTTCATGCATTCGAATTTGAGGAAAATTACTCACCCCAAAATGTGAAATTACCAAGAAAGAAAGCTCACATCAAGTATTTAGTGACTATTCTTTCTCCCATCCAACACAAAGAAAAATAGCCAGTAGTACACTGAGTAACTACTCAAACAGATGTTTCAATAAACTAACTTCCTTTCTATCTTTATCTTTTTATGTTTTGGTAGTACTCCCTGGGTTAGCCTTTAAATGTAATTAAGGCAAATTAAGGAAGCAGTATCATAGCTCTGACTCCCGTAATTCTTTGATCAAAAAAGCAAGGATAAGACAGTATGGTAATTGCAAAGTGATGAAGCATGTTTCAAAAGTCCTGAGTTTTTGTCCAGAGTGATTTGTGTGACTTAGAACTTAAGGCCAAAATTTATGCACTAATAACCTTTCAATACTCTACTATTATTAACCCTGTATCTTTTGCTACCCATTTTCCCTAATCACCAGTAAGTCTCTTCGGCATGCCATAGCAAAAAAATTTATTTCTCAAACTATGCTTTTCAAGGAACTTGTAAATTTACCATGAATGATAAATATAATACCTAAATACAGGTAAATGTATAATGGTCATGAAAAAAGTGGGAATTTTTTCATCACTGGAAACACTTTTGTAGTGATACCTAAGAGAGAAATTACAAAAAGCTGAAATCACTGCTCTAAGACTGAAGAAAAAAAAAATACTGTTTTCATTTTCTAAATTCTGTGATTTTATGGTTCTGGTCATATTTTGATAAAAGAATGGGGAAAAGAGTTGGGTTTGAGCAATGTGCTAGGGAAACAGAGATTTAATTTACAACAGGCTTTATGTTGCAAACGCAGAAATAATCATCTGTAAAAATTAAAATGTATGATACATAATTCATTCTTAGAAATACCATGACAGTTAGTAAATTGCTAAGCTATGAATCCAGTTTTGTTTTTTTTTAACGTATATATTTTAGGTTCATAAGGAATTACTACTTGGATAACTGTAAAACTAAGGTCAGACAGACATGAGCCATAGCCATGGAAAAACTGCTGAACTGCCTGAAGGACCTAGACTCTGGACTTTAATTTTTTTCCATGATAAAAGAAAAAAGAATTTCTAGTAGAAAAGGCCAGTTTCAGGACTGGTGCAGAGAAGTTAGCACATGAGATAAAAAACTGAGTCAGTGAGAAAGCTTTCAAAAATTAATATAGTTATCTCAAAAGCACATATTAGTGCTACCCACTGAATGTGTTGATAACAACATGAGTATCAAAAAGAATAAAAGAAATTACAAGGTTAATTCATCTTTTCAAGACCACGAATAAACCTTTTCCTGCTACCTCTGTTCAAGTATTTGAACTTCTCAGACATGTATCACTGATTTTAAAAAATATATAGCTCTTTAAAAAGCAACATAGAGGAAAACTAATTTCACACATAAAACTAAGCAAAATAAAAGTGTCAAGGTAAAATCCTATACACTGTTTTTATAAGAAAAAAATAAGAGCTAGAAAAACATCCATGGAGGGAAAAAAGCACAAGAAAGACATGCTAACACAGCAGATCAAACTGTCACCTATTATTTCAAAACAAGCTGAAAGACATTTTAAAATAAGAAAACATGAAATAAGGTATCAGGATTAGAAATGATCTGAAATGAGGTGATAGACCTAAGGATAGAATTAGAAATGCAAAAGAAAATAATTTTGGAAGTGAAGACTAAACTAGAGGGAAAATAAGAGTGAATAAAGAAAACAAATAATGACTTACAAGAGACAGAAAGTCAAAGGAAGAAACTTTTTAAAACTTTAAATGTAAAAAAAAGAAATTTTTTCTAAAATGCAAGAGAAAATGGCAAATACTAAAGATAAAGAACATCCAACATACGGATAAGAGGAGTCTTTGGCCCGGGGCCGGGGGGGGCGGGGGGGGAAGCACGGAGACTAAAACAACAAAAAAATACTAAAAACCATAACTCAAGAAAACTTTCTTAAAACTGAAAATACATATTAAACATACTACAGCATACCTGAAAAATTCAACCCAGAATGAACAGTACCATGATACATTCCAGCAATACTACTAAAGGAAAAAAACGAGAATATGTGACTTGTACAAAAGAAAAGTTTAAATTCTCACCAGACTGGGGCTTCCCTGGTGGCACAGTGGTTAAGAATCCGCCTGCCAATGCAGGGGACATGGGTTCGAGCCCTGGTCCGGGAAGATCCCACATGCTGCGGAGCAACTAAGCCCGTGCGCCACAACTACTGAGCCTGAGCTCTACAGCCCATGAGCCACAACTACTGAGCCTGCGTGCCACAACTACTGAAGCCCGCATGCCTAGAGCCCGTGCTCAGCAACAAGAGAAGCCACTGCAATGAGAAGCCTGCGCACCGCAATGAAGAGTAGCCCCCGCTCGCCACAACTAGAGAAAGCCCACGTGCAGGAACAAAGATCCAACACAGCCAGAAATAAATAAATGAAATAAATAAAACAAACAAACAAACAAAGAAACCAATGCATCTTAGAAAGGTGGCTGATTAAAGGCCTGAAGCAAGAAATGTAAAACATGAGCCTAGAATATCTTGTCAGATCAGAGAGCAAGGAAGCTATAAAAGATTATGAGGGTCAAGTCCAAAAGACCATGAGCCAACTTAGGTCCCCCTGGCCAAAGAGAGACAACTTGAGATTCATTAGTAACTCCAACAGATTTAAACCTACAAAATACGTTTAAATCTATGACTTCATAATGATACTTTTAAAAAGAACTGGGGGCTTCCCTGGTGGTGCAGTGGTTGAGAGTCCGCCTGCCGATGCAGGGGACACGAGTTCGTGCCCCGGTCCGGGAGGATCCCACATGCCGCGGAGCGGCTGCGCCCGTGAGCCATGGCCGCTGAGCCTGCGCGTCTGGAGCCTGTTGCTCCACAACGGGAGAGGCCACAACAGTGAGAGGCCCGCGTACCGCAAAAAAAAAAAAAAGAACTGGTTAACCAATTTATTACCTCAAAAACTAGTAAATAAAGGTAAAGAATTATACACTCATCTTGCTCTTTCTATATGAATTACATCCTTAGGAAACCAAACAATAAATGAGGGGAAGAGTCTCTTTATAAATATATTCCAATTAATTAATGAAAAAGATGTTAGAATTAAAATATCACCATTTTGCAATCTAATGAAGCAATAGCTATAGACAGTAAGCTTCAAAGGCTGCTTAGATCTTAAAAAGCAGTAACAAGACATGTGCCTCCTACAGTCTTGGTCAAAGGAATTGAAACCTAAGTCTGATCCCCATCTCTGAAGCCAGTTTGCCAATCTGTAGGAAATGCTACAAGAATGGAGGGAAATGCAGAACTGCACCATGATTATGCAATCAGCTAAGTCAAGACTGAGAGACACTCTACAGGTCAAACAGCCCAAGGTTCGTCAACAGATAAACTGCAGGGAAGAGAAATGTATGTGAGGAGGACCTATGGATTGAGAGATATTTAGAAGACCTATCAGAGGTGAAAATAAATGGGCAAGACAAATCACAGTGTCTAGGGATGCAAGTTTGGACCATAAAATTATTTTAAAATTCATGAAAATGATTACTATATAAGTCAAAGTAGTGGATACATCTGGGGAGAGACCAGAGGTTAGGACTCAGATGGGTCACACGGACAGGCCTTCTGGGATTCAGGGCAAATGTCTCATGACTGAACCTACGTAATGGCTACAAGATTCCTCTCCTTACGCAAGCCCACACTGGTTCTGCATAGTTTTTTCTGTATCTGTCTTTTATTCTACAATAAAAACTCTGAAAACATTCTCAGAGTAGCCGCCAGCTTATAGGAGTAAACCCAACACCTAGACCAGAAGCAGCCACAGCAGCAGCACCCACAGCCAGTGAGGCGTTTCTCAGGCCGGTTTGCTAACCTCTTCAGGGGACTTTTTTGGCTTTTTTTTTTAAAAAAAAAAAAAAAAAAAAAAAAAAAGAGAGAGAGAGAAAAAAAGAAAGTGCACTCTCGTGTTTGGCTGGGATGCTTCAGTAGATGGTTATTTTGCACAAAGTGAAGCGTGATGAAGTGGTAACAACCACTGCCACTATAGGTTAAATGTGAAAACTATGAAGTACAAAACATCACCTTTGCTGGCTTAACCGGACAGCATCCAACCTCTGCAGCATCACTACTTCCAAAACACTCAGATTTTGCTCTTTGTATGAGCTCCAAGAAGAGCTCATGAGGATGGTGGCAGAAGGGTTGATCTGGGATTCCGTCTGACTAGTGTCTGTTTGCAAAGAAAAAAGATCTTCCTGTTGCCATGAGCACTGCTGAAATCACAGATGAGCTTGGACTGAATTCTCTGAGCAACAGAAGCTGGTCCATCAGGCCACCTGTGGCAGTGGAGGAGGACTGGATTGCTGTCCAATCCGTGATGAAACCAGAACCCCTCAGGGAGAACTCATCTTCCTCCTGCTTTCCTCCTCTCCCTTCCACTACCTCCCCTTAACTCACCTGTGGCACACTGCGCTCACTGTGGACTGAGTGCCTGAAGCTGTATTTCATTACGCTTTTGGTCACAGTATATTACACTATACTGTAAATGTGACAGGTGCAACCTGCAAACTGATTTCTTATTTAATGTAAATAGTTTCTGCTTCCAATGAGACCACTTCTGCTATTTGATACAATATTACTCAGCCCTTTTTTCTTTCTTTCTTTTCTTTTTTTTTTTTTTTAACTTAAAAACAAAAAACTCAGTTCAGTCCCAAGAAGGAATTTCAGCCAAGTTGGCACTCGGGCTCTAACAAGTTACTGTGTAAAAGAGGGAAGGCTCCTCCTCTTGGCTTACGACATCGGGGTTGAACCGTTTTGGTTGTTAGCTTTTAACCTGAACTCAGTGTACTTTTCAAAATAATGATTAGAAATAAAAGATAAGGACAACATTTGAACACACAGATGGGAGAAACATTCCTAGTGTAGTTTCCATGGTCATCAGTAAATACCAGTCGGCTGGGTCTTTACCCCAAGACTGGGTACAAGGTACGGATGAGCACTTACTGGAAGCCCCAGGCTGTGCAGTGGGAATGATTAGAGAAGACCAGAATATGAATCCTAATTCATTTTCCTCAACACTGACTGTGGGGCATCCATAAAGGGAGATATAGAACCCTAGCAGAAGGTGCCACCAGCCTCCAACCCCCTACATATATAGGCGTCATTTTCTTTAAGTGCTAGTCTGCTCCTTGCAAATTAAGAACCCAATTTATGTGACTCACTGGGAACAGAACCTTAAGGAACTTGACTGTTGTGGAGGAAGGGTAGTGGAAGGGAGACAAAGACTCTTTAAAATTCTAAACATAAATTTATAAACCAGCACAGCTTTTCAATTTGTTTGGGATGCTAATTGCAAGATCGACTGAAATCTAATGACATACTTACAAACTGCATTTAGCTTATGGTACACTGTACATGTTGTGAGTTAGTTTAACCAAAGGAATCTGTGTCTTTCTGTCAGTATTACTAGTATCTGGATTTCATTCAGTCTAATGTATATTCTGTATTAAGTGTCCACTTGGCACAATGCACTCAAGTAATATTATTACTTCCAGATGATAGCCACGTACAATATTTAGTTAGAGAAACAGTTTCCACACTGTAACAATTGGCAGAAGTCAGGTTTTCTAGTTAAGGAATATCATTAAATATAAAACCTTGTTTTTCACGCATAGGAAGTGAACAATACAGCAATAAGACACCTTCCATTTCTAATATTTGACAGCGGAATGATTTTTGTTTCTATTTTTCAGCTATTATTAAGTCCAAAAAGTTGTTAAATTTACTTATTAAATGTTCTGGGTTTCTGACAAAGGTACTTAGGGCAAAGAAGAGGTTTTTGGTACTTATTAATTTCACAGAAACCATTTAAATAAACAAACTATAAATCTCTAAATATCTTTGTACTTTTGGGGTAAGCTTTTCAAGTTCACGTGGAAAATAGTTTACTTTTAAAACTTCTAGTTACTGTAGTCTATGTTAATTTTGTAAATGTTCTTTCCCTTTTAAAAGACTAAGATTGAAGTTTGTTAGTGTTTGCCATTTTTGTGTGCATATCTGATTTCTTTTTATTTCCCTGTAATCAGCACTGATACCTATTTCCCGCGTCTCCTCGACTGCTAAGAAGAAAGAGGCTGGGCGTTCAGCTTCCACATTCTACACTCTTTGCGCAGATCAGGACACTAAAAAGACACGAGTTAACAGAAACCTGAGTGGGCTGTTAACCTTTTTTTTTCTTCGGGAAATGTAGATGCAATAACATTTCCAGCTGAAAGACTCAGATTCTAAGTTCCTAATGTTTAAGAATGCAAATGAAGTATTCTGTCTTTTCTGTGCCTGGAGGTGTTCTGTGAGAAAACAGAAAGAGGTTTCTAGGATTAGTTCCACAGATTTCCTTTATCATGTAAAATCTTAGACTGGTTGCACTGGCAAGAATCAAAGAAAAGCAATACAGAAGATACCCAGAGAAAATGAATTCAATAACTTCTTTAGCAATAACACTGAGAAAATTAGAGTTAACTAAAAAGTCAGCCTTTTGGATAAATTTTAGCCTTCCTCCTTTAAAGAAATTCTAGTTTTAATATTAGAACATTTTTAAAAAATATATTAGCAAAATATTGATGATCAAGTCAATGACACTAAATTTTCTTGGATGAAACTGTTTATCACTCAGCTACCTGGCATTTTCAGGAAGTTAAGCTTATTTTTGCTTTGTAATACAATAGTAATAACGCTTTAATTAAAGATGCAAGTACAGCTGTGAACTTCTTGTTGCATTTTCATATAGATTGATCTTCTTGATGTTTGAAATAGGATTTTATGTTGAAATGTTTTTTAAAAAATACATAAAACTTGAATATATAAAATTTTAAATTTGTTTATATAAAATTATTTATGTAAAACGTTGAACTCTTTTAATAATTTCAATTGGATTGAACAAAGTATGACATTCATGATTCGAGGTCCCAATTATCTAAAACCCACAAGGAATTTTTATTTCAAATACAATAATTATATAAGGTTTAATGCATATTGAACGGGGCTACCTGTGGGAATGAGTTTGTGTTCCAGTAATTCTAATAAATGCTACTGTAAAACAAAATTTTTTTAAAAAGATGTAGGCACAAATGTTAAAGTATTTCTTCTAGATGTATTTTTTAAGAGGATAAGGTAAGAAACTTCATATTTAAATATGGTTGTGTATTGCTAAGGTTCTCCTTATATAAACTGGTCATAGGAATTATTTAGTTATGAAGTTGTAATTTCCTTCTTTTGTACTTCCCATAAAATACTTTTAATTTTATATCTCAACAATTTGGATATTAAAAATGAGTTGTTTTCATTTCTCCCTGATCCAATTATTTTTATTGTTTCATGAATACTAAAATTAATTGGTACTTTTGGATTGAAAACTAATTTTTCCAGTTCAATTTTGGAATATACCTTATAACAACTATGGAATTAGATGAGCAATTTTACAGTTTAAGTCTTAAAAACGATTTAATAATGCTTCAATTAGCATGAGGGAATGTTAATGTAGATGCCTCCTGACTCACCTTCCTGTTCATTCCTCAGAGTCCATTAATATTTACTGCTAGTAGTAAGCTGGTAAACTGGTGAAAGGCTAGAGATCTTGTGTTTAGTCCAAACACTGGATACTAACTTTAATTTTTAAATGTTTAAAATTGGTCTAGGATATTATCTGAATTATGTACTCTTTCTATTTCCTTTGATAATATGAATTTTTTTAAAACTTGCTACAAGTAGAAGTCCTTCCACACTCTGTGCTTAATTTACTGCTTTCTGGAACACATCAAGTTCTCGATACCACTGCTGGATGGAAATCAGAGTCATGTGGTTTGAATAAAGCATGCTCTACCTACAGTTGGGATATTCTTTTTTGTTAGCACATTTAATTGCTGTGCTCTAGTACAGCCTACGTTATAAAGCTTATTTCAAATAACGAATGGAATGCTAAAAAAGCAGAGATCATGATTTCCAGTTAATTGCCTCGAGCAGCTAATTCCTCACACTACTCAGTCCAACAGGCCAACCTGCTACTTTCACCCTTTATTTTGGTTATTAACAAGGATGCAATGAAGTGAAAGTGACAATAAGATGTAGTGGAATGACCCAAGTAGAGATTAATTTATCTCTAGGTAGGAAACATTTTTTTTAAAGTTTGAAGGGAGTAAAAGAACAAGGAATGCATTAATATTAACAAGAACAACAATATGTACTTTACTTATTTAGCACCATCTAAAAGGCACTGTAGTAAGGCTCACTTTACCCTAAAAACCATTTTATACATAAACATTTCAGTCATTGGGTTCTAGTTGGTTTACAAAGTTAGAAAGTCTTCAATTTATTCTAGAATTACACAGTAAAATATCTTAACTAACATTCCACAGTTTTTAAAGTTTTTTTAAATTTTTTTAATTGAGGTACAGTTGATTTACATTGTATTACTTTCAGGTGTACAACACAGTGATTCAAAATTTTTACAGATTATACTCCATTTATAGTTATTATAAAATATTGGCTATATTTCCTATGCTATAAAATATATCCTTTTAGCTAGCTTACTTATTTTATACAAAGTAGTCTGTACCCCTATTTTGCCCCTCTCCCGTTTCCTCTCCCCACTGGTAATCACTAGTTTGTTCTCTATATCTGTGAGTCTCTTTCTTTTTTGTTATATTCACTAGTTTTTTAGATTCCACATAGAAGGGATAATATACAGTATTTGTCTTTCTCTGACTTACTTCACTAAGCAACATATCCTCCAGGTCCATCCATGTTACTGCAAATGACAAAACTGCATTCTTTTTTTTATGGCTGAGTGGTATTCTATTGAGTATCTACACCACATCTTCCATATCCATTCATCTGTTGATGGACACTTACGTTGCTTCCATTTCTTGGCTACCGTAAATAATGCTGCTATGAACACTGGGGTGTATTATCTTTTCCAATTAGTGTTTTTTAATCCTTTTTTCTCAAAAAAAAAATGGGGCTACGAAACCAGCAGGACATAAATAGTCATTTCTACTTAACATGTCAGTAAAATTAGGATCTGAGAGATGAAATCAAATGCTCACCACCCCTAAACAGGTAAAGTGATAGAAATAAGATAAGACCCAAACCAGTGGTTTTACCTGCAGCTCTGCTGCCTTCTCACGTCCCAGGTTCAGGTGGCATGTGCTAACCACCGGGAAGTGTCATACGTAAGTCTGCCTGACACAGTCCCAGGACACACCTATTACCTCAGCACCCATCTGACTAGTGCCTCTTTTCACTCTCCAAAGCATGCTTGTTTGGACAGACCTGGTTTCTGAATGCAAAGAGTTTACAGTCTAGTAGAACAAACAACACATACCAAACAATAAAAACAATAAATGGTAGAGAGTACTAAATGCACTAGAAGAGGTTAAAAATAAAAAATCAGGCACTGTGAACAGAGTCCAACAGAGGAATCAAGGAAGGCGTCACAAAAAGGGTAGCATTTGAAGGAAAAAAGAAAACTAGGATTTGAAAAGGCAGCAAGGAAAAACAAGCATTTAAATATTCAGGAAAACAGTCCTCCCACTGGTCTGTAAAAGGTTCTATGATCTTCAGAGAATCTTGATGAAGCTACACGCAACCCGTGTTCATCCTAAAGGGTCTCCCCCGCCTTCTCTTAAGCCTTACAACAACCAGACCTCAACTGCATACTTCTTCAGTATACAGGTAAAGCCATGCATTCACTCTACAAATACGTGCTAAGCACCCACTCTGTGTCAGGCACTGTGTTAAGTCTAGGGAAACAATGATGCACAAGACGAAGATGTACCACTGCCCTCTTTTAGTTGACAAACCAACTGGGAAGACAGGACACAACAAGCAATTAAAATCACAAGAAAGCATGGGTGCTGTGACAGAGAAGTACAGTAGTATACTCTGGGAAACTAATGGTAATTAGAATAAAGCATACATGGATGGAAACTGTCAGCCAAATCAACGTAAGTTTATTGCAATGATACCTCTACGTATGAAGTGGCAATATTTCAATCATAACTGCATAAACAATAAAAGACAAGGGGAGTCTTTCCAGACAGAGATTCCCTCCCCTTTGCATCAGAGAATTTTTCCCTTCTGTTCACATTAAATTTTGCTACAATTTTAACGTGCTCAAATCACCTGATACGTCTTTCTCAGAAAGTCCAACCAGGGCCTTTCTAACCTGCTAGATAAATAAGACTTGAGAATGCAATCTTCTCCCTTCAATTCAAGCCTTGTAACTGATGAGGGTGAAAATGGACATCATATATAATAGATGAAGCATTATTTTATATCAACTACCAATAAGCATAAACATTAATTGCAGCAAAATTATCTTAAAATGTTTTACCAGCCTGTGCGACTCCCTTGAAATGTACGCTATCACCACCTTACGTAGCCTTCTGAAGTTTTCAAGTTATGACTGACACCACCTATAAACTCCTCACCTCCCATGGCTCTTGAATCGTATAAAACAACTGTCAAGCAGGGTTTTAAATTATATTCTTGTATTATAAAAAGGCAGGAATTAGAAGCAGCAGAGTGTAATGGTTAAGAGCAGGAGGCTGCCTAAACTCCAATTCTACCATAAACTACCTGGGTGGCCTTGGACAAGTTTCTTAACTACTCTGTGCCTCAGTTTCTGTATCTGTGAGGATTAAATGAATTAATACATGCAAAGCACCTGGGACAGACGGGACCCTAATGAGCTGCTGTCTAGCTGTGAAGGGATTCAGAAGGCACAGCTGGCTGTAACTGACTGGTGAGGACTCCCTGCCCGCCTTCCCGTGTGCAGGTGTTTAATGCATTCCAGGAGCCTTGTTCCTGAGAAGGCAACCCTTCCTGAAGAGGCTAAACCTACTTCTCCCCCACACCCTTCATCTCCTCCTCTCAACCGGCTCCCTCCTCTCACCCTAAAACCCTGCTTGCATGTAGACTTGCTCATCCTTCCATCACACGGCTAAAGCTGAGGCAAGCAAGCAAGCCACAGCTCTCAAAGGAGAAAAGATGTCGCCCAGACAAAATTTTAAATGCCCGCACAATCCCAGCAGCCAGCCAGCCAGCCTCTGGTAACAGAAATTACAGCGGGGCAAGCACAGATAGTGCTGGAAGGCAGGCAGAAATGAAACTATTGTGCATGCCAGCTTGAGGAATACAGGCTCTACAGACAACAGTAAGCCACTGAAGGACTCTGAAGTACTTCAGGAAGATCAGTCTGGCTCCAGTACTGACCAGGCTCCAAGGAGGAAAGATTGAGACGAAGTGATCAGTGGTCCAGGAGAAAGACATGAGTGAAGAAGTAATATGACAGCAGTGGGAATTCAGTAGAGAGAAAAGCAGTGAGAAAAGCTGCAGTAATACTAATTAATAGTACACCTTGGCAATGGATTTAGGGAGAATGACTGAATTAGGAAGTGCAAGGGAGGGGAATGGTCAAAGTTGATCATAAGATTTGCAGGCCAGAAAACAATTCAAACAGGAAACCGAAAAGCAGGTTCTGTTACAAGGATAAGTTCCACTTTGCACATAAGTGACCTGTTAGCAGGACAACCGGAGGAGACTTCCATGGGAGACACTCTCACATGGATATGGAAATGTCTTCAGTAAAAAACAGACAATATCCAAATACAATTTCTTGGGATAAACTACCCTGCTGCACTTGAAACCTTAAAAAGTTATGATATCACATTTACCTGTATAATCACTAAAGTCATGAGCTGTGAAGTACTTCTGAGAGATTTTAAACATTTTACTCATGTTATTACTACCTTAAACACTTCACTTCCGAATCAAAAAGGGTTTTTGGAGTACTACTGTTCATGCTCTGTGGTTTAGAATGCTTTTCAGTTTCAAAAGCTCAGTTTTGACACAGCAGTTACTCTACTTGACCAAAGACTTCAACTCTGATTTAATAATGCTATTTAATAACAAATAAACTTCAAAAGTCTTTTTGAATTTTTTGGCTTCAATATCCACACTAGAAATTGCATAAAGAGAACACTGGAAGTCAGCAGAACACATAAACGAGCCATCAAAGATGAACTCCATGATCTGGGATGACGTGCCAAGGCATTTTCACAGAACACTAAGGCCCACCCACCATACCAGTCAGAAAACAGCGCTCTGATGCTGTAGTATTTATCTGCCATAGGCCATTTCCAACTATCCTAAGAGGAGGCTAGACTCTAGTTAAGACCCTACCAAGAAATAAAAGTAATTTGAAGTAAGTCTTCTATCTTCTTTAGGTTACCTATAATAAAGCCCTAAAGAGATTCAGTCCTTTTCCCATATGGTTGTCCAGTCTAGTAAAGAATTTTCAAATTAACAACAATGGAAACTGATTTCAGGGTTTTTTGGATAAGAGGACAGCATAGAAATGATCTTAGGCTGAAAAAGGCATAATTTTATGGGTTTAAAATAAAAACCGTACAGTACTAGAAAACAAAAAATTATAATCCTTGTTGGTACTACTAAACGGTCAAGATATATGCAAATTAATTGTTTTAAACTCATTCATTGACAAATTTCTAAATAAAATAGAAAAAGTTATTTAAAATAATTTAACTCTATTTTCAACAACTCGGGATGATGTCACAGGTCATCCAGAGACTACATACAATATATTATCCCCACCTTGTGGTCAGCTTCATGAAAATGAACACACTAAAAATAGCAACAATCCCTGTACCTGTCTAAAAACCTCTCCTACCATTTATTTCACAGATTTGACTTGTATTTCCAAGAATTCCTTCTTCCCATGTTATTCTCAACATGAAAAGACATAATTCTTATTTATTCTTACATGTTTACCCTCTTTGTCTAATTTTTCATCACAGAATACCTAATCCATAAATTTAAACATTAACAATCAACAGGTATTAATTTATTATATACCCACAGAATGGGGTATTTTTAAATCTGTGTGTTTCAATTTTACTTCTGTTAGGTTGCCAAATCCTGCACCACTATATTGGGGGTTGGGGAAGTGAATCCCTTGCCTCTTCTACAGCATAATTCAAATTTGGGGGGAAATCCAGAAAGTTTATAAATCTAATCCAACACTAATGTTTACATATGTTACTATATTTTACAAATATTTTATCAGTGTGATTCTCACTTATCCACAAAAATTTTTTAATTCTGAAAGCAAATCCTCCACAGCATTTCTGAATTAACTGCCCACATTCTCAACTGATATGCACTAAAGGGAATGTAAATCTAATGTTATTGAATATAATTACTAATCACTTCTTGGCCTTTAGGTTAAGATCAAGTAAATATAATCAGTAGGCCCTATACATTTAAACTATATGACACGTTCTCAGATTACTTGTATGTCATCCCTATCTAGCTTTTATTTGCCGTGTTACTACACCCTGCCCCCATGTATTAGCAGAAATAACTGTACCATGTGCTTTTTTATTCACAATGTCACAGAGTCTCTTTCTAGTGGCTCTAACCACATGTGTGCTTATGAACAAGATAGTGAAATGTGTATTAAACTAAATATATTCATATAGATGTGTAGCTGTTTCAAACACCATACTTTGACTATAGAGTAGTCTATCTCCGTCCAAGTACAATAAAAAGGAACATTTGTAAGTAGTTGAAAAAAAACATATTTCATGACATGTTAAAAATCACATAAAATTCTAGTTTTAGTGTTCACAAATAAAGTTTTATTGAAATACAGCCATACCCATTATGTTCACTTACCTATACTTGCGGGCTGTTTTCATGCTACAACTGCAGAGTTATATAGTTAATAACTGAGTCGAATAGTTCTGACGGTATGGCCTGCAAAGTCTAAAATATTTATTACCTGGCCCTTTACAGAAAGAGTTTGCCAAACACTGGGCTATATGATAAAACGGTTTAAATTTCTAGTGATCATACGCATGAGCAACAGCTGAACAGCCATCTTGCAAATATAACAGAAGTGATTTCTGTATTTATAAACATCTGCCTACTTTGAATTTAGGGTATCAAATCTATCCCATGAATGGCCCAAAAATAGAGCTAGGCAATCCACCTCTTACCCATTTATTTGCTTATTAAGCAAATATATACGAGCCAGATATTGTTTGAAGCACTGAGGAAACAGTAATGATCACAAGGGGGGAGGGGAACTCCTGTGGTTGTGTAGGTTACATTCCAGTGGGAGAGAAAGACAGACAAAATAAAGTATGTATCAGGCTGAAGTAAATAGAGAAAAATAAATTAGAAAATGGGAATTGAGAGTGTGAGGTGATAGGAGAATAATAACTAGCCATTTTAGTTAGGATAGTCAGGGTAGGCATCTTTGAGAAAATGACTTTGAATGGCCTAAAGAAGGCACATCTGGAGATTCTGTGTTCTAGGCAAAGAAACTAGCAGGTGAAAAGGCCCTGAGGTTGTAAGCATACCTTACCTCAAGGAAGAGGTAAAATACAGTAAGCAAGAGAGCAAAATACTTAGATCAGAAAGGGGGATGGGGACTTAAAGGACAGATTCTTACTCTGAATGAAATAAGAAGCTATTAAATGTACTTTGTTGCTTGGTTTTTAGCAGAGAAGCTGATATTTGAAATATCAAATATTTGGATATTACTTGTCCAGGGATCACTCTGACTGGGTTCTGAGAATACTCTGGAGGGACATAAACATGGAAGCTTGGAGATCAAGTAGGAAACTAATTTGATGATGCAGATGAGAGATGCTGGCAGCTGGAATAAATGGTAGCACTGACAGTAGTGAGAAGTGATCAGATTCTAAATTAATTTTGAAGGTAGAGCCAAGAAAATTAATCCCCTTCCTGAGAAGGTCTTCCCCCTTTTTTTAATCTCCATTCTTCTCCCCCATCACCTTCTCTATGTAAACACACTCCTATTTTCAAGATCCACTTCAAATGCCACCTTCTTCATGAGACTTTTCTAGACACTCCTCCCCCATCAAAAGTAAGCACTTCATTCTATGACTTCCCCACAAGGCCATCTCTGACTCTCATGAGTTAAACTCCTCCCTAGGTCTCCTCCCTGTTGTATCTCCTCTCTATAAACTTCTTCAGGGTAGTGAATCTGCTTCACCTTTGTATTCACTGGTATCTGCCACATCAAGAGATATACGCCAAACAATCAAATTACGTAAGTTCTAAGTTTCCTCTTGGCTCAAAAAGCCCGTGATTTTCTTCTCTCTGTGTACTTTATAACTCCAATGATGCCACAATTATGAAACTCAGCTTTATAGGGGCACAGAGTTTTTATGACAGGAGTAAATTCCTAGGGAGGAAACCAATAGCTAGACAAATACAAAACACTCTTCTTCACTAATCCTTTCATACACACCCACACCTCTCCTATTAGAAATTAGACAACTGTCTCTCCAGCTATACCTAACCCCTAAGCTACCAGAATTAACCATTACCTTCATGCAGCACCTACATGAGACATACTTTGATTGCTGCGATGACCACACTGCCCTATAATTATGTGGTATAATAGACATTTTGTGGAAAAGTTAGCCAGCCCGCAACTCTCTGAGCTGCACTTTTCCCAACCACAGCAAAAGTCCCCTCAACTGCAACCCTTTTGGGGTTTTGTTTGTTTGCTTGTTTGTTTGTTTTGGCCACACCGCACGGCATGTGGGATCTTAGTTCCCCGACCAGGGATCGAACCCGCGCCCCCTCTAGTGGAATTAACCACTGGACCCCAGGGAAGTCCCTGCAGCCCTTTTGCAGGATGTGATCTGGCTCCCTGAACACAGATGACTGTAGCAAAAAGCAGCTAACCCAAACTCGATCTATCGCAGTCCCTTTCCCAGGAATGGGGACCAAGAGAAAAAAGAGGCTTTCCTCTTTTCAGGAGGCCAGACCTAAAACACATAAGCTCAGGGGCTATGGGGTCAGCATGTTCCATGGGACCACTGGAGCAGAGAAGCAGAGGATGCAAGTGGACAGGCTTGCCGAAAGATTTCAAAGAATGAAGCAGAAACACAGAGCAAAAAGACCTGACAGCTGGCTAGTCTCTGTTTCCAATAGTTTCCTCAAGCCTCCCTATCTTTTCACTCTTGGATTCCTCAAAACACCCATGTGTAATATGCACAAAGTTCTAGCTGCCCAGGAACATCGTTAAAGCAACTCATAGCCTTGACATTGTTTTCCTTACTTACTAACATAAGGGTTAAGGCTTTAAGCTCTGGTTCTAAAAATTTTAACTGAATAGTAACAACTGAGTGTTCTTTCAGTCCCCAAGACCAATACAAGGGACAATCACAGAAGGAATCAAAATCTAATACCCATAAATAAGTTTCTTGGAAAAGCAAGTTTTGTGCCCTACTTTATTTTTTTAACTAAGTTTCTCAGTGTCTAGCACAGTGGGATAAGAAAATTTTCAATAAATGTCTGATAAAGAACAAAAGACTGTCAACCCACTAAACATCCCAACTCTCCCCGCCCCCAGCACACACTTCCTCCAACACCCACAGAAATTCTTCTGAAAGCACTGATGCATCTCCCAGTTTTGGGTTTCTCTGCCATTCTCTCAGACCTGTCCCACTCTGCAAGTCAGCTCTGCCCTTGGCTAGCTGTCCTCACAGTCACAAAATGGCTGCCAGCAGCACCAAGCCCTCTCACTCACAAAAGGGTGGGCGTGGGGGGCCGATGTGGAGCTTGAGCACCGAAGTCTCTCTAATGAATGAGAAAGTTTCTCTCCCAGGAATCCCAAGAAAAGCCTCACATTCTGTTTCAGCGGTCCAAACTGGCTTAAGCCTTCACTGAGTCATCCTTGAATAATAATTGTCAGAAGAGATAACATGATTATAACTGGCTTAAACAAATCACCAGTGGTGGAAAGAATGTTAGAGAGGCAAACTGTCCACTGGAACATGAGTGTGCACACGTGCATGCCTACCAGATACAAGCATTCACTGAAGCCTATTTGCTTGGTATAACCATCACCTGCTAGTCAGACAAAAAGTTAAAGAAGCTTACCAGTAATTAACACTTGGCAGAAAGATATCAAAGGAGACAGAATTTCGAGTGGCCACCTTAAACTGTGATACCATATATTGTTCCCTTTGTATCCACACCTTTCCCCTAACTGTTCTCAAGACTTGAAGGGTGAAATGTTACCATGTACAGTCTTACTAGAGTGTTTTTCAAGACGGAATAATCGAGACTTAGGGAAATAAACCACTGTGAGAAGAGGAATGCTTCTTGGTATCAGATTAATCTCTAAGTAAGGGCAGGGTTTACTGAAAAGCAGATGATTTGCAAAGTACAAATCAGAAGATAGCTTTGTGTCCTAACAACCGCAGGACAAAACTAAGGGGTGAAGACTTCTATAGGAAGGCCAGCATGAGACTTTTAACTTCTTTTAAGGCATTGTTTCTTATTACATGTAGCTTGCATTTTTCTACTCCTGTTATCATAACGGCTTTTAATTACATAATTCTTCAGTCTGATGTGCATTCTTGTTATAGTTAATATAGAAATACATCACATTACATCACTACATGCTTAAAATTCCCCCCAGTGGTTCCCCAAGGCTGCTGAAATTAAAATCCCTGCTTCTTACAATGGCCCTTGCTGATCTGCCCTGAGCCTATCTTTCCAACCGCATCCTGTACCACACACCTGCTCATTCATCATTCTCCTGCCACACCAGCTTGCCAGCTTCCTTCTCTCTATCGACAAGCTAATCTTCCTGCCTCAGAACATTTACACCTGCTCATTCCCTCGGCCTGGGGAGGGTTTACCTCAGATCCTCACGTGCTGGCCGCTGCTCCTTCTCATCCTTCAGTTACTTCAGTGCAAATGTCACACCCTCCCCGCACCTGAGCACCACCCACAACCCCGCCACACACACCCCCATCCCCACCCGCACATCCTGGGCCATGGCCCTTCTACAGATGACCGCCTCTGGGTCAGACACTAATCCCCAATCCAATCAGTTGTCAACAGAGTGACAGGCTCACGTGATAAAGAAAGCTTGGTAATTTAAACAGCAACTACAAGCAATGAGGCGAAGAGAAGCAAGAATGTAAGGAACAAGTCAAGTATTAGTGACCAAACTGAGCTGAAAACACAGAAATGATTAACAAGTCAGGCCTACCATGATCTCAGTTTCCTAAAAGATTGTGAGAGTATTTAGGGGCAAAAAAGTAAATTATTACCCCAGTTCAAATACTAGCCATAGGCTTTAGTCTTCTTTCCAATAAAATACACGTATCAACTATTTCCCTCATTCCTTAACGAGAGCACAAGCACGAAAGGATGACACAGAAGTCACTCTGAGCACCTCTAGAGAATGCACACCTGAGGTAATATTACTCATCAGTATATAAATCGCATTTACTAATAATATCAGTTATTCACAGAAGCAATAATTGCTTTAGGATACTTCAAGGTACAAATATTTATCTTTACTATTAAAATTATTAAATTATTAAAATTCAAGATAAAAAAGATCATACAAACCAAAATTTAACAGTGAAAAAAATATGGTTAAACATTGTGTCTAAATTATTTTTTTAAAAGAAACAGGCATTAAAACAGGTTTCAAAGAAAGAAAGATATCATAGAAAACAGTAATTCTGTATCTGAAAAGAAAAACACCGTAGCATTTGCCCAGAAGACACTGCCTGAACCTCCCATCCATCCTTCTAAATTTGGAGAGTCTTAAGAAATCCTGTGTCAGCAATCAAAGCCAGTGCTGTAACCCAACTATAGCAATCCACTTTCAAAATTCTTAAAAAACCCATTTGGGGTTTGTCGGTAGGAGGTAAATTAAAGCCTTATGTACTGAGAAGCAAATAATTTGAAAAATGTACAGGGGCAATGAACCCTGAAGTTATCAGGCATCGAAATGACTATAAAAGTGTTTTGTATAGTTTACCAAGAAGATCCAAATTTTCTATTTTTCATCTATTTTCTAAAAATGTATAAGAACTGTTAAACTTGGCCCTTGGCCTTAAAACACTACTTATCAACTGTTAATTTACCCAAGCATCTTTTCTAGTTTTTAAGTTGAAATAAAATCTTTATGACATCCAAGTAACTGAACAGGACAGATTTTTCTGAATCAAATTAAATGCAATGATTTTCTGGTAGCAAAAATACATTACTACATAAAACATTTATCAGGTATTCTTAAGTGGACAATAAAAAAGAAACCTGAATTAAACTGAAGTCTAGTAATATTAAGGAACTAATCTCAGAAATGTTGCTACAAGTCCTAACCACTTTCAAAACAGAATTCTACCTCTAATATACAGATCTATTCAAATAGGAAAAAATCCACTTTCATATTAACTATTAGGCAAAAAAAAAAATCGTCTTCATAGTTGAATTTTTAAAGATGCTTTCTATAAAGAGACTACTTAGTACCATGCTGAAATTTTCAGTAACTAGAAAATTTAAATGTAGTCAGTATGATGGGAATATTTTCTTCGGTCTCTTTCAGGTCTGAGAACATTTTAAGTCTTGAGTTATTTTTACATGCTCTTCTTGAAGGAACTGATTTCTCTACCCTTAAGTTTTGTATCTTAAAATGTTTGAGAAATGGTAAAAACAGAAATAATCAATTTTCTTTTTCAACAGGGGGGGTCCATGCAAGGCTACCTTTGTCAAGAGTATATAAGAGAATACCATCTTAAAGCTCATTTTTAGATTTTTTTCAATTGTTTTACTATAAAGAATTTAACAAAGAAGTTTACTAAATAAATAACAGACTTGAGAAACAGAAGAATTCTATGATGCCTTATCTGACCCCAAGTCTACTAGCCCAAGCATCACTAAAACTAGTTAAATGCTAATTATACAAGAGGCAATTTGCCAGTAATTGAAAAAGGCCTATGAAATTAACAAGTGAATACTATCTGACACAAGAAAGCTGGCAATGGTTATAGAGGCTTTTGCCTTGTAAAACCAGAATCAGAACTCAAGACGATTAATCAACATCTTAACACTTCCCATCTGTAAGCTCAAGGTAGTGCTTACTGTCACTTGACAAGTTGCTTAGCATTGCAAAATTTGATAATTCATGTCTTACTGAATTTTTACTGACTTGGAAGAAAATAAAACACCAATTAAAAGCAGATGTCACCTTTAATTCTAACTGGCTGACAAAGTTCTAATTTTTTTACCCAGTGCAGAGACAGAACGCCTGTAGATGACAGTTTGGACAGTTAAATATTTAAAGTCACTGATATCCCCCCACAAATTTGCAAGTGATTTTCCAGAACTTAATCCCATGGGGATTTTTTATCTGGCAAACATCCAAAAGGAATAGTTTCAAGTAGACATCTAGAAGGTAAATTTATTGTTACATTTTTGCAAAGGCTACAAATACTGATCAGAACATTACTAAGCTAATATCCTCAAGATTGCCAGCTTTATCTTCATAAACATAAAAAATTTTCCAAAAACCACATTGCTCCATGTTGCTCCTCTATTAAAATCTAGCTTAAAAAAAACACAAAAAACTAGTATAAAGATTTAATAAACTGTGCTTAACATACATTCATGTTTAAACGATCCAAGGGCTGGGCTTCCCTGGTGGCACAGTGGTTGAGAGTACGCCTGCCGATGCAGGGGACACGGGTTCGTGCCCAGGTCCGGGAAGATCCCACATGCCACGGAGCGGCTGGGCCCGTGAGCCATGGCCACTGAGCCTGTGCGTCCGGAGTCTGTGCTCCGCAAAGGGAGAGGCCACAACAGTGAGAGGCCTGCGTACTGCAAAAAAAAAAAAAAAAAAAAAAAAAGAAAAGATCCAAGGGCTAAACCATATCCAACTGAACTTACCATAACATAATAACAATCTGATTTGAGTATTGATATTTTTCAATGTCTTTCAATACTATATTGTTAGTCATAAGTTCACTCAATTTTGCTTCTACTGAGTTCTGAACAAAACTTCTTAAATTCAATGTTTTGAAAAACAACACAAAAATAAATAAGTAGACAGACTGATGACCATACTAACACCCAACTGACAACATTAATATCTACTTTCCTGCAATAAACCCAAATTTCCATATATATGTAAATAAACTTAAAATGTATAAACAATTACAACATTATTAACCTTCTAAAGATAGCTAGGCTAGTGTTTCCTAATGCTACTGTTTCTATGCATAAAGTAACTTAGAATAAAATCCTGAGATCTAAAAATGCTTCATTATAATACAATAGGTTTTTCTACAAGAAGAAAACTTCTGGATTTTCCCAAACATCCCGATTTCAAAGACACTATAATAAATAGAGTCCCGGCCCAATGTCCAACAACACTGACCACAGCCTCCACAGATTACCCCTGAATGATCTAAGCGAGCTTTCAAAAGCCAGAACAAGCTGCTACCAATCAGGCAAAGAGGGAAATGAATCCCAGAAGGAATCACCACAGAGATCCCAGTCATAATAACAGGGTCCCTAGGAGCTGTAAAGGCCTAGCAAGGCTTTGCTTGCGTCTACTCTTTACATAACAATCAGACTTGGCTTAGCAGTCAGAAGGGGTAAAGGAACCAGGTTGATCCTCTATTGTTCACTTCCTAGGTCTAACGGAGTATCTGCACTTTAACAGAAAGTCTGTCATGAAAGAAGAATTTGAGGAAGATGAAATGGAAAGGTGGTCACAAAAAGGGGATTTAAGGGAGTGGCCTACCTGTGACAACTTTTGTAGACCTAATCTTTGCATTTCCATCCTGCTTCATGCATTGCTAATCAGAGATCCACTGGAAGCTTCAGAACCAACTGAAAGGCCTGGCAGGGTATTTGGCTTTCCATTCTTCTACTCTGTTTATTCCCAATATATATTCATCAGGCTTAGAAACAACTCTTGAACAAGGGCAGCCACTCAGCAATGAAATGTAAATTACTGACATGTGCTGAAACCTGGACTTGCCACCACTAATGAGCACATTAAAGGAAAAATGCTCACTAGATGACTGCAACCTTTTTCCTGAACCCCGTGTGCATGGAAAGCCACAATTCAACATCAATTAAAAGAGCTAGCTGCAAAACAGTAACAGAGCAGCCCTGTCACCACTTTTAATACCTCAGAGACCAAAAAGCTAAGACAAACATGAAATTTTTACACTTCATCGACTAAAAATGTTGTGCAAAACATTATCGTAAATGTGGTCCACTGTGGTTAAGATTTGTGAATCACTATTTCAAACAGTTTCTTAAGAGTGAAGAAAATAAGGTATCTGGTGGTTTAAAAGAAAATCAACAAGGTATTAATCTATTGCTTTATTCATTAATGCAGTCAACAAATTCTAGACTTAGTGATCTAAAACTCACCAGAGACTTGGCAAGACTAAAATTATATAAAGCTTGTCAAGAAAAAATTTATAAACCATAAACTAATGATTTAGATCTCAAAATAAGCAAAATGCTTGGTTTATATGAGCAGGGGCTCATATATAGAGAGGCAAAGACTATTATTTATCATAATCTAATCTGCAATTTAAAATGGAAAATTCTGAAATAAAATGTGAACAGACATCTAGTAGCTATTATTAACTTTTAAAATATAATTTTCACAGTTAAAATAAATTTTTAATCAAAATTTCAAAGTAAACGTGGCAAAAGAATGAATGAATAAAGGTATCATTAGTTAATTTACTATTAAGTTATTGTGTGACAAATATTTTTCCAAAGAATACTATAATACAAGTCAGCACTCATAGTATTAACATGTTTGAATATGATTTAATCTTTCTTTGATGACCTAAAAAGCATAGCTGATTCTTAAATGCCCTAAAAAATTAGTAACAACAAATACTGTACAACAATGTTAAAAATCTGGTTATTTTCTCTTTGTGGTTTCTGGCTAAATTTAAGTTTTCTATATAATGCTGTGCAGTTAAACTCCAGCTTTTTAGAACCCTCAGGGCTTGAAAACACAACAGGCTTTACTCAAAAGAACTGATAACCTACTAGTATGTGATCAGGAAAATCATTTTATTTCTGATTCAGTTTCTTCATCTAAAATTTAGAGATAATGATACTGCAGAACATACACAGGTGGGGGGAGCACATGTGAAACCACTTTTTATACTATTTGACAATCCCCTAAACAAGAGATTCATTAGTTCACTAGGAACCCAAGACCTCATTCCTCCCCTATCAGAAACCCATTTAACAAAGTCTTCTCTCTTATTCAGAAGTATACTTGCCTATCCATCAGGAATCCAGGAGCTTTCACTTTCTTTCTCCTTGAAGAAAAGGTACACTTGTCCAGGTGATTTCCTCAAAGGATATAAGTATGTGTCTACCTTCTACAGGAGATATACTTCGGCATTACTGGTTACTTTTTGACACCTCAGAAGGATTATTTTATCTTCTATCTCTTCTTATTCCTTATTTGATATCTTTTAGTATCTGTAGTTCCTCATCCCCACTGCTGTTTTTAACCTCTACCAACTTCTGTTATTGCTACTAAGGCCCATACACGCCACTCACTAGAACTGTACTGGTCAAGGCCTCAGAAAAGGGAGGCCTCCAATACATGGGTCCCTGGTGGCTGAAGCAGCTGCCACATGCGAACTCACCCAGGACAGCCACACCTCAGACTCCACTGAAAACTACCACCGCTGCTTTCCACTGTTCTCTTTTTTTTTCCTATGTGCTTTTCTTCTTATTTCAACTGCTTCTTTTCCTCACTTCCAGCTTTTAAGGGGAAAAGCTCAACTTTTGCAGACAACTCTTTATACAGTCCCTGTATCAAGAGGTCTAACAAATTATAATTATAAAATTATATAGTTATAGTCTGCCGGGAAAAAATAATGATGGGTGAGGGAAAAAAAAAGTTGAAAACTTCTTAAGGTTTTATTTTGTTTTGCTCTACAACGAGTTGTACAATCTCTTCTTCAGAGGTAGTACAGCCCAGAAAATAGGAGTACAGCCGATGCTTGGGTTCAAATCCTTGCCCAGGCACCAAGAGCTGTGTGAGCAACTTGCTTAAACCCAACTTCCTTTTGCTTCTTTTACCTATAAAGTAAAGACAGTACTATCCACTTGTAGGGCTATTATGAAAAGCAAATGAGTTAGTACATGTACAGTGCTTGGAACAGTGCCTGGCACACAGTAAATACTCAAAAAAGTTAATTTGCTGAAGGTAGGAATCTCATCCATTTATATCATGGTCACAATCAACCTTGCTGCTTGTACTCTTATCTAAACTCACATTTCCTGTTTGTCTTTCTCTACTATTCACTTTTAAAATTCCTTTTGCTTTTAAATGGTGTGATAACGAATAATAACAGCAGGAATGATGATAAAAATCACAGAGAGTCTTTATACACTATACTAATAAGTACAGGCACAAATTAAAACTCCAAAGCATAAAGACGGCAAAACAAATTTACCATTATATATATAAGGAAGACATCAGACTTCCCTGGTGATCCAATGGTTAAAACTCCAAGCCTCCACTGCAGGAGATGTGGGTTTGATCCCTGGTTGGGGAACCAAGATCCCACATGCCACACAGCACAATCAATCAATCAAGACACAGCCACATTATACTAAAATTCATATACAGAAATCCAATATATGATTTTCTTTCATGCAAAAGGAATTAACAGGAAATAATAGATCCTAACAAATACTTGTTAATTTTTTTAAGCAATAAAAATATATTTCAAATTAGCTTGGTGTGAACAGCAAAGAGGTTAAGCCTATTTCTAAAAGTCTGTCTCATTTGTTTAGAAATGTATGTAAGCGATTCCATTAAAACTGAAGAATTGGGACTTCCCTGGTGGCACAGTGGTTAAGATTCCGCCTGCCCATTCAGGGGACATGGGTTCGATCCCTGGTCCGGGAAGATCCCACATACTGCACAGCAACTAAGCCCATGCGCCACAACTACTGAGCCTGTGCTCTAGAGCCCATGAGCTGCAACTACTGAGCCCGCACACACAACTACTGAAGACTGCGTACACTACAGCCCATGTGCCACAACTACTGCGCCCATGCACCGTAACTACTGAAGCCCGTGTGCTCTAGGGCCCACGTGCTGCAACTACTGAAGCCCGTGCGCCTAGAGCCCATGCTCCGCAACAAGAGAAGCCACCGCAATGAGAAGACCGTGCACCGCAACAAAGAGTAGCCCCCACTCACCGCAACTAGAGAAAGCCTGCATGCAGCAATGAAGACTCAATGCAGCCAAAAATAAAATAAAGTGGTTAATTGAAAAAACAAAACAACAAAAACTGAAGAATTATTAACGATTGGTAAAATGGTAAATAACAGGAATTCAGAAATGAGTTAAGTAAAGGTCCTTGACTGACATCTAACTAATTATAAAGCCAGAAAAGGATGGGGTAGTGGGTTGGGAAGGGCAGTCAGAGAAATCTTGCTCTTTCTTACTAGAATGCTCTTCTCCCATGAAGTCCCAGTTTACAGGTCACCTTCTCAGAGAGGTTTTTTTTGGTACCACTTTATCCAAAGAGGCCACCTGTTCACCTCTGGCACAGTGTTTCTCAAACTTTTTGGGACCAGAATCTCTTTACAGTTTTTAAAAAACTGATGATCTCAGAAAGCTTTTGCTTATGTGTGTTATATCTATCAATATTTACCATATTAAAATGAAGAAAATGTTTAAATATTTATTATTTTTAAAAGAATAAACCCATTTAAATTTAACAATTAGAATTAACAAATAAATGAGTAAGAGTGGAAATGTTTTATATTTTTTGCAAATCTCTACCATCCGGCTTAATAGAACACAGCTGGATTCTCCTATCTGGTTCTGCATTCAATCTGTTGTGATAACATACATCATGTAGCTGCTGAAAAACTCTACTGCACAATCGTGAGAGAATGAGGGGGAAACTATTTTGAAAACAGTTTTTACTTGGCACAGTCTGTGAAAGAGTCTCAGGGATCCCCACATGCCAATACTCTATTGCATCATCCACTTGTGTTTTCTTTATAGCACTCATCATGATCTGAGTCTGATTCATTTATTATATGCCTCCCTGTACTAGAAAATAACCCCATGAAAACTCAGATTTAAAAAAAAAAAAAACTCAGATTTTTGTCGTGTTCACCCTGAATATACGTAGTATCTAGAACAGTGATCAGTACCTTGGCACTCATGCCAGAAAGTATGAGGTAAACCTCCTATGTAAATGAAACAGTCTCTCTTCCATTTTTGTAATCCATCCAAAAATAATCCACATAGATTCTTAACCTTGCTAGGTAAACTCACTTGAGTTCACCTGTTTGGTTCCTTGCAATTAGAAATCATATATGCCATCAGTTGAAGTGGCTCATCCTACTGTACTACATCCTTTTTCCAAACTGTGCCAAGTGTTAACGGATATTCCGTGAGGGCAGGGAATTAACGGTCTAATGAAGTAAGATGACAAAGTAAGGACTTCTCAAATTTTTCTTCTATTGTAAACAAAACGCAATGAATCAAAATGTGATTATTTCTTTGGGCAGTTAATCTGTCTTGGAGATAATTTTCTTTGTCTTCTTTGCCTACTTTAATCCAAACAAACGTCGTAAGAATAGAGCATGGTAAGAGCTGTTTGAGAAATGCAGTTCTATGTAATAGTCTTCGCAGAAGTAGCCTATCATCATAAGACATAAAGCATAAATACTTTAATGTGATACCTAGAATAATAAAAGTTATGTGTTTTTTGTTTTTTTTGCAGTACGCGGGCCTCTCACTGTTGTGGCCTCTCCCGTTGCGGAGCACAGGCTCCGGACGTGCAGGCTCAGCAGCCATGGCTCACGGGCCCAGCCGCTCTGCGGCATGTGGGATCTTCCCGGACCGGGGCACGAACCCAAGTCCCCTGCATTGGCAGGCAGACTCTCAACCACTGCGCCACCAGGGAAGCCCCTAAAAGTTACTTTTTATTGCTCTAGATTAAGCCCTTTTAACAAGTGGATTTTTCTTTTTTGTATCCAGTATTACACAGGAGGGAGTTTCTTATGTATCTACCCTCTAGTCTAATAACCAGTTTATACACATGAGAAGGATACTTCTCATGACTCTTTGTGATGGCTATGCTTGCGCCAACATGAGATAAACCAAAACGAGCTGGAAAAACTTAATGTTTTTAGATACCATACTTTGACTTTAATTTGGTGTCTACTCTATTAATCTTAAAGGATAAAGACAAAACATTGTTCTATTTCTTCTGCTCATGAAAATATCAAGTATAATTAATGAAGAAGACTAAAAGCAGACATTTTGATAACAAAGGAACATTCCAAAGACAAAGGCTGAAATCCCCTCATACTGGATAGATGTGAAGAAGAGATTTAATGTCTCCCGCGTTTAATATGTTCTCCAAGACAATCAAGTTAACACTGAACCCATTATATACTGTATGATATTCCAGCCTCTCGGAACAATATAAGATTTAAAAAAAAACAAACAAAAACTATTTCTTCTGAGCTTAATGTATTTCCTTTCATGGATTTCTTTTCATGAAAAGCTTCAAACATAAGCAAAAGTAGACAAATGGTATAATAAATTCCCAGTTATTCATCACTCAGATTCAATTATTGTAAAACTGATATTAAATTTATATTTCAGCAATATTGTAACCAAGTTAGCCTTCTAAATATCATGCCATTGTACAATTAATAATATCAAACACTGAGCTAATATGTGATACCCTAGTGAAATATACTGACATTTTATATATAACATATAAATATATAACTCATTCTGTCTATACACTCAATATATTTTATATAAATTGTGGCGTTCTAATCAACAGCAGCATCTATCATTTATCATCAAAACATTTCCTTACAAATAAAGTATAACGGTTAAGAAATGTAACATAATTTCTATCTAATGATATGTTATTTCTCTTAACAACTGTATTCCACAACCAACTACTATGTGAAAGACTGAATAAAAAGCTAAGAAAATGCACACATCAGCAAATACGCCCTAAGTACGTTGGGAAGTACACACATACACAAGAAAGGAATACTCTCTGCTAATGCAAATTAGCATATCACACGTTGTATTCAATATGGTACCTCAGAATCTTTGTAGCAATATCTTTAAATAAGGTCCAGTCCAAAAACAAAGCCCCAGAAATGATCTCATTATTTCTGCCTCTTTGCCCATTTTAGATAGCGTGCATTTAAAAGCATAACTTTAGAATGTATCTGGGGCAGTAGGAATCATTAAATATATGTAAGCGTGATCATTAATATCACTTCATTTAATCCAACAAAATCCTCAATCTATTACCTTTATTAGAACAACAACAAAAATCTTTCCTACTAAATTCGAAGCATAAATGGATAAAAATAAATAAATGGGTAAAAATAAATTTTAAGAGATTACAAAGTTACTATAAGTTAAAAATAGCATTACAACATTAAAACACAGAGAGGCTACTCAAAGTGCCCCTCCTACATTTATTTCCAGAATTCCAAATTTTAATTCAGCAACTTCTCTCATCTAATGAAGAGTTAACTAGCATGTACTGAAAGGCTGCTGAGTGATACAGAAGAATTTCAAAGTATAATTTCCACCTTCTACTCGTGTACAAGTTGGGTGACAATCAACAGAGAAACAAGATGTTGTATATCCATACAGCAGACTATTATTCAGCCTTAAAAAGGAAGGAAATTCTGACACATGCTACAACATGGATGGAGTTTGAGGACATTATGCTAAGTGAAATAAGCCAGTCACAAAAGGACAAATATTGTATGATTCCACTTATGAGTTACCCAGAGTAGTTAAATTCAGAGACAAAGTATAACAGACATTACCAGGGGAAACAGAATGTTACTATTTAATGGGTACAGAGTTTCAGTTCTGGATGATGAAAGAATTCTGGAGATGAATACTAGTGACAGTTATACAATGCATCAATAAATGTACTTAATGCCACTAAACTGTACACTTAAAAATGGATAAAAGGGTAAATTTTATGTTATGTATGATTTACCACATTTAAACATAAAAATAAACTTAAAAAAATTCTTCTACATAACCGAAAAATGGACCAAAATAAAAATCAATATTAATTTCAACTGAATGATATTTGGGTCATTAATGAAGGAAATATCTTAACTCATTTCAAACATGGTTTAAAGGAAAATTTATGACTTTTTCCATGGAATTTATAATATACGCAGATGAAATACATATGACAACGCAACATAGAGGATGGAGATGGAGAGAGAGGGAAAGTGGGCTACATGACTGCAAAATTTCTACATTGCACATAAAATGGTAAAATACTAAGTTCAAGTAGACCATACAAAGTTAAGGATGTATATTGTAACCCCTAGGAAAACCACTAAAAAATATAAAAGATCCAATAGATAAATTTAAATGGAATTCCAACAATTAAAATAATCCAAAGAAGATAGGAAAGGAAAGCAGAAGGAAAAAAAGAGGAGACAACCTGAAAACAAATAAAAAAAGGGTAGACATAAGTCCAGTCACATCAGTAATTTATTTATTTATTTATTTTTTTGCAGTACGCGGGCCTCTCTCTGTTGTGGCCTCTCCTGTTGCGGAGCACAGGCTCCAGACGCGCAGGCTCAGCAGCCATGGCTCACAGGCCCAGCCGCTCCATGGCATGTGGGATCTTCCAGACCGGGGCACGAACCTGTGTCCCCTGCATCGGCAGGTGGACTCTCAACCACTGCGCCACCAGGGAAGCCCACATCAGTAATTTATTAAATGGTAATAGATTCTACTGAAATTGCACAGTGGTGATAGTTACATAACTTGGTGGATAAACAAAAAAATCAGACTTTTACATTATAAAAGGGTGAGTGTTATGATGTAAATTGTATCTCAGAAAAAGCTGTTATTAAAGAAAATAAATTAAGGCAACCCAAAAGCTTAAAAGACCAAACACCACAATTAAACAATACAGATTATCAGAATGATTAAAAAAGCATGGCCCTCCAAAAATGGGCTGAAGACCTAAATAGACATTTCTCCAAAGAAGATATACAGATTGCCAACAAACACATGAAAGGATGCTCAACATAACTAACCATTAGAGAAATGCAAATCAAAACTACAATGAGGTATCACCTCACACCAGTCAGAATGGCCATCACCAAAAAATCTACTAACAGTAAATGCTGGAGAGGGCGTGGAGAAAAGGGAACCCCCTTGCACTGTGGGTGGGAATGTAAATTCATACAGCCACTATGGAGAACAGTATGGAGGTTCCTTAAAAAACTACAATCTCACTACTGGGCATATATCCTGAGTAAACCATAATTCAAAAAGAGTCATGTACCACAATGTTCACTGCAGCTCTATTTACAATAACCAGGACATGGAAGCAACTTAAGTGTCCATCAACAGATGAATGGATAAAGAAGATGTGGCACGTATACACAATGGAATATTACTCAGCCATAAAAAGAAACTAAATTGAGTTATTTGTAGTGAGGTGGATGGACCTAGAGTCTGTCATACAGAGTGAAGTCAGAAAGAGAAAAACAAGTACCATATGCTAATACATATGTATGGAATCTAGAAAAACAAAAAAAAAGGTTCTGAAGAACACAGGGGCAGGACAGGAATAAAGACACAGACATAGAGAACGGACTTGAGGACAACGGGGAGGGGGAAGGGTAAGCTGGGACGAAGTGAGTGGCATGGACATATATACACTACCAAATGTAATATCGATAGCTAGTGGGAAGCAGTGGCATAGCACAGGGAGATCAGCTTGGTGCTTTATGCCACCTAGAGGGGTAGGATAGGGAGGGTGGGAGGGAGACGCAAGAGGGAGGAGATATGGGGATATATGTATAGCTGATTCACTTTGATATAAAGCAGAAACTAACACACCACTGTAAAGCAATTATACTCCAAGATATATTAAAAAAAAAAAAAAAGCATGACCCAACAACATGCTGGCTACAGGAGACATGTTTTCAATATAAAGAGTCAGATGGAGAAAAACAAATCCTGCCAACAGTAAGCATAAGACACTTGAGAGTCTTCAGAGTCAAACATTAAGCAACTTGTCCAAGATCACAGGGATATGAAATGGCGGAGCAAGAATTTTAACTCTGACTCCAGACTGTGCTAATACTGCAGGGGAGGGAAAGGAGAGGGAGAAGGAAAGCTCAAGTATAAAATTCAAACTATTTTAACCTCAAGCAAAGGGCAGAAAATTCCAGCCTCATCAAATCCCAGATTCTTAACCTTCCTATTGAAATCACCCGCCAAACCCCACAACTCTAAATGTATCTGCCTTATCTACATCCTTAAAGACTCCCTAAAAATAGAAGATTTTTCTTTTTCAGGTATCCACTTTAGAGCATTTCTACTCAGCATCATCTTCAAATTCTTCAACAGTCTAGAAGCTGAACTCTAATTCAACATGTTCTCAAACATCTCAAAGGACATTCTGTTATAAGGGTTTTATGAAGCTTGTTTCATAGGTATTCATTAAGCCTTTTGAACATGACATATTTAAAGTCACAATTTAAAACATATTACAAAATTGCTGTCAAAAGGACAGAGTCACCAAATTTCTCCTCTAAATTCAGGGAGACATTATTAATTCAACATAAGAATATCCCAGAGAGGAAAAAGGCATCAGTGACTCTTTTGTAGCTCTACAAGCTCACTCAAGTATTGTACTTTACCTATAAAGTCAGCAAAACCAAGTGAAGACAGTTACTTTCACTGGCATCCAAGATCACAAGACCAAAAAAAAACAAAAGAAATACTCTGTTTTTAGACCTTAACAATGGTACACCAATGAGGGGGAAAAAGGGAGCAGAAAGAGAACAACTTCCACCAACAGTTAAAAAAAAAAAAGGTGCCAGCGAAAGCTATCAATTAAAAACAAAACACTAACAATCCAGTCTAGTTCCAATTCATCTTAGAAGTAGTTTGGAACATTTACTGAGCATGGGATTTATAGTCAAAGACTTTTGTAAGAAACTATACTCTCATTTTCTAGCTATGTGACATTGGGCAAGTCATTTATTCTGAGATTGTTCTCTCTTCTATAAATCATAATACACCACAGATTGTCATAAAGATTAAATAAGAATGTTGCAAGTATATCTGCAGGTAGGTGTTCCACACCTATTTTTAAGAGCCTGGGGGAGGGAAGAAAAGTTCTGTGTCACTTCTTTTCTTATGAACAAACAAAATCCTACTTCAGCAAATAAGAGTACCCTGTATAACAAATCTACAGCAAATTCTAGCAGGCAAACACACACGCATGCGTGTGCTCCAGACTCCAGTGGCAGTCTCTAGGAATTTAAACTGGGAGCTGGGGTCAGAGGTTCACAGATGGAAGAAACCTTATTTTTCAATGTATACATGTGACTTAAGCTTCTGAAGATTTTACATTCTCAAATTTTTTTCACTTTAACGTAATAAAATCAAAGACCTGTGTCCAAAATGGAAATTCTAATAATGTTAATGGTAAGAATATCTATGTAGTTAAAACTAGATGTCTACAAAATACAGTGTAGTATTAACCTTTCTTAAGCCACGCCATATGTCACACACAAAACGTACTTCCAGTAGCTACCCAGATCACAGCCTATGTAGATAAAATAGGAGTTATAAACAAATTTGGGCTTGCAAGGTCTACGGCTCTTTTTTTTCCTACTCAAGAAAAAGTTTTTTTCAAATATGAGTGAATAGGGTATCATATTGATCGTTTTAAATTCACTCTAAACTATTTTAAGAACAAAAATATTGTTAAATAACATCATTAGAAAACTTGATAACTTCATAATTTTAGTATCAGCTGCCAAGTACTTAAAGCACATTTCACAACTCTAACACACCATGGATTACAACCTCACGACAGAATACCGATGACCTAGCAAAAGGCTTTCTTCAAATTTCTATCTACACAAACTGATCATGTGCTGCCTCTGTTATTATAAAGTGCGGGAACAGATCTCTATGGGCTTTGGCTAAGTTCCCTACAGTTATTTGGTTTTCACTGTTTGGTTTCTCACTCTTTCCAACTAAGCAAACCAGGGTACAGTATTTTTTTTAAGTGCTCTGTACTTATGGTCAGCCAACCTAGGTCAAGTCCTGATTCTATTACTTACCAATATAGTGTGACTGTTGGCAAGTCACTGCACCTGAGTCTCAGTTTTCTTTTTGTTAAATGGTTGCATGAATTAAATGAAATCATATATGTCAAAGTATTTTGTAAACTACATTATCATGCATGTGTGTATAGGAATATAATATTATCAGATTATTAATCTCAACAAGAAAAAAAATCGAAACTCACAAAATACACATTAAAACTATCAGATTAATTTCCCCAAAATGCTAATTTTAACTATCTCATTCTCAAAATAAGAAAAAAAAAAAGTATTCAGTAGCTCTCCCCATCTACTGAAGTAATAATTATTAACTAACACCTGTAATGATAAGGTGATTTGCCTTATCTTATCAATGCCAGATTCTGTGCTAAGTTCTTTATACATGTTGTTTCTAACTTTCACAACAACCCTACAGGGTAGGTGTCATTCTCTTCATTTTAAAGATGAAAAAACTTGAGCTATTTCCCAATTTCGCTATTATGAACCTTACAATGAACATTTTTAAAGTACATCTTTGTAGGTGAAATTCTTAAGAGTGGAAATGTTGAGTCAAAGAATATATACGTTTTAAATTTTGGTAATACCAGCAAATTTCTGGAACAAAAAAAAAGATAGAAGGCGGCTGAAATAATTTATACTCCCAAGAACAAGACACTTCCTGTACACTTGTCTACACTGGATGTTACAGCTATTTTTTAAAAGTTTGGTTAATCCAATGGATAAAAAAAATCTCATTATTGTTTTTGAAGTAGTTACATTCCTTACCTTGCTAAAAAGTCTCCAACAAAAGGTGATAAAAAAATACAATCATCAAACCTCAACTGCTTCCCACAGTTCCCTTCTCCACCCTCAATGCTGAGCATTCTGGATAGAAAACACTATCTGTATGCATATATACACATATCTTCTAAATAAATGGATAAGACCCATACATGAAACACAAATTATTAAATCTAACATAAATTTCTCATAAAGGTAACTACTGTAACTTATAATGCTGTGCTGCATTAAAATATGATATGATAACATGAAAAAACATACACATAAAAACCAGAAAGAAAACTAGAAACACTATGAAATCTCTTTAAATCTCATCTAATCTTTAAACCACTTTTTCCAGGGGCAGATAGTTTAACTTTTCAACCCCCTTTTGTAAACTCCAAAAGAATTTCTTAACTCTAACAGTCCTCACAGCCTTCCACCACTGTTCCTTTACTGCTCAGAATACAAGGAGCCCAGAGGGGAAATACAGAATGAAAAACATTTTGGAAATAAAATGTGTGCTCAGCATATTAAAATTACTGAAAATTACTAATCTTTATAAGGATTATTTGTAGCTTTGAACTTTCCATTAATTGTTTAAGCAAAGACATGATTTTGTTTAAATCATGTACAGTAGGGATTCTATATAATCTGATCCCATTTCGTGTAAATTAAGCGTAAAGAATAATTCGTCTTGGGCTTCCCTGGTGGTGCAGTGGTTGAGAGTCCGCCTGCCAATTCAGGGGACACGGGTTCGTGCCCTGGTCGGGGAATATCCCACATGCCGCGGAGCGGCTGGGCCTGTGGGCCATGGCCGCTGAGCCTGCGCGTCCGGAGCCTGTGCTCCACAGCAGGAGAGGCCCATGTACCACAAAAAAAAAAAAGAATAATTAGTCTTGTAAAGAAAGCATACAAAGTTTAGAATGCTTTTAACAATTGGCTTATGGTACTTTCTAAAGCAAATAAATAGCACAAACTCAGAAAAAAAATTCAAAAAATCATCTTATTCAAAGCTGTTAATTAAAAACAATATACCAGATGATAAGGCACAAATAGTTTTTCTATAAAGATAAATATTATGCTGATCTTTGAACAGCAATTTAAAGAAAAAGAAACAAAAAACAGAACCAGAAATTAATGGGGGGGGGAACCTCCACATTTGATTACATTTCAAACATAAGTTACAGCATACATAAGTTATAGTAAAAGGAACTCGACAGTATTAAACTTTAAAAATTTCTTTTCCAGATTTCCCTGGTGGCACAGTGGTTAAGAACCCGCCTGCCAATGCAGGGGACATGAGTTGGAACCCTGGTCCGGGAAGATCCCACAAGCCGCGGAGTAACTAAGCCCGTGCGCCACAACTACAGAGGCTGCGCTCTAGAGCCCGCGAGCCACAACTATTGAAGCCCGCACGCCTAGAGGCCATGCACCGCAAGGAAGAGTAGACCCCACTCACCGCAACTAGAGAAAGACCGAGCGCAGCAACGAAGACCCAATGACAGCCAAAAATAAACTTTAAAAAAGATTTCTTTTCCATATTCTGCTCATCTTTCTTGCCAAAAGTTGCTGCCTACATAGTAATCTATTACCACTATCTTAGAAATCAGATTCTAAGAATATTCCCAGTTTGAGACAATAACTATCAATTTTCAATGGTTCGTCACCAACCACACAAACAATGTTGATATGCATAACAAAATCTGTATGCAATTTTATTTCACTGTTATTTTTATGGAATTCACCAGCTATAGCCAGATATTTCAAAAGGTCCATTTTAAATGGCATACTCCAATGGGAAAAGTTTTTAAGCTAGGAAAATTATATCCCAAATAAGAATGTTGCCATGATGCACAAAAAGAGAGGTTAGTTATCACCAGCTACATATTTTCATGGTGAATAAAAACACATGGCAATACCGCTTTCTAGTTACAAAACAGTCCCTTCTGTGACAGGAGGAAAGTTTTCTTGCAGGTTATTGTTCCATAATTCTTAATCTAATAATATTTACTTAATCTTCCCATAACATTCATTGAACTCACTACGTAGAAATCATTAGAATATAAAACAAAAGGGAAACAAAGAATGAGAAGACCAAGTCTCTTACCTTAAGAGGACATTAAAATACAGAAACAATTTTTACATAATATGGAAGGTGGTATGCCAGATAAGGAAAAAAAAAAAATTAAATGCTCTAGAAGACAGAGGAAAGAGATTACTTCTCACCAGAAGAACACGGAAAACTAGCCTGGTAGGGGTAACATGAACTGTGCTTTTAAGAATAGACAGTAGTAAGAAATGTGGGACCAGGGGACTGAGGAGAGTGATGGAAAAGACAGAGCAGGAGAGAACCAGCCACATTTGGGAATAGCATGCTGTCTGGTTTGCCTAAGGCATAGCATTGATAAAGGGAAATGGAGGAGATAAAATTAGAAAAGCAAATAAGAAAAGAAGGTAGTCATACATTTTATACCCTTTTCTCTAACATGAAACCCCTGACGGCATAATCTTATCTTCATTTACGGAGAATTTGAACTTCTTCATAATATTTTTTTCCCTGAAGTCATTTGTGCAGCTGACTTATTTTCCACAACATGACTGTGAGCTCCTCATGAGCAGGCGGCACATCCAATTCATTTTTATATCCTTCTCAAATGCCTTGAACATAGCTATCAAATAAGCCCTTTTTAATGACTGAATAAATGCATGAATAAATATACTTGCCATATAATTTCACTTCTCCGGGACTCAGATATTCATCTATACCAGGAGCCGGCAAACTTTTTCTATAAGGGGCCATACAGTGAATATTTATTTACAGGCCATTCGGTCTCTGCTATAGCTATGCAACTCTGCTGTTCTAGAGCAAAAGCAGCCACAGACAAGAGGTAAGTGAACAAGCAGGGCTGTGTGCCAATAAAACTTAATTTACAAAAACAGGCAGCAGCTGCATTTGGCCCGTGGACCACAGTTTACAGACTCCTCACCTATACAAACTTAAATATATTATATTGTACAAATACATTTAAAATGTATTATATTCAAATCATTTTCTTACATAATGACAGAACCTCAGCCAAAATTTCAAACTAGAAGATAATAAAAAGGGGTATAAACAGGAAAATGTGGATATACTGCACAAAACCTGGTAAACCTGGACCTTTGGATACTTACACCTAATACACCTCTCCAGACATGTGTTACTATCATCCACCTGCGTGACTTTACGTCACAACTTCTTTAGGCCTTAGTTTAATCTATAGGCCTTAGTTTTTAATCTATAAAGTAAATTTGTTAAAACAGATCATTCTGGGCTAGAATTCTATGATCTTAAGAATTGTCCAAATTAAATTTATGAATTTTAAGTGAAAATTTCATCTTGAAAATGGTAATTGCATTCATAAATAATTCTGAATACATGGAAGAACAAAATATAAGCATATCACAGAAACAAAGTATAATATATTAAAATATTAAGTTAACTTAATACCTGAGATAATTGATCTAATGAGCTTTTCAAAACATTATCAATATCATATTTTAGTACCTGAAAACTAAGGTTTCAGTACCATCTTGAATGTAGTTATAAATACACCTGGAAAATCAGTTTAATAGCAAATATAGGGTCATGCACCTAGTCAGGATGGTGATATCAGGAGGATACTCCTGTCATAAAAAAAAGAAAAAAATTTCCCAAAATAAAGGCAGTAGTAAGATTTGATATTAAATGCCATAATATGCAATAAAAGGGAAAAAACAGAATCTTACTTCTGGCTTCACATTCTATGCTCATGGTAAATAATTAATGAATCACTGGACTCCCTGATGTATTTGGCTAAAAGTCTGAAATGTTTAATTTTAAAAGTCAAAGTCCACCCATGTTATAAACTAGGTATCATTCATTAGGTGTAATGGTGATTTTACAACTTTTCCATTTTCACACTTCAAATCAAGACTTAGGTTACAGAATAAAAGTCTTCACTTTTCCCAAACTATTTTCAAAGAATCGTTGGGTCAATGAAAGGTCTATAACTCATCACTACCCATATTTACAAAAGCAACACCGTTACGCTGCTTTCTGAAATATAAGTTAACAGTTTCTGGTTCCTTACAAACTTACCAAACATTTGGCAAATTCTTTATTTTCTGAAAGAAATCCATAACCTGGATGTACCTTAGAAATGAAAACAAAAAGCACTTTCAGTTTTACCAATTTGCAAAACCCTTACAGTAAGCACAACAGAAAGAGCATTAACATGTTTATTGTTCAAGGGCCCTGGAGTAAGGTTACTGACTCTAACATACTGATCAGCTCTAACTCAGTTCTCCTGAGTTCGGACCCAAACGCCAAGAAATCGCCTACTTTATACTCACTTGTAGCACGCTACCTGTCTTAACCACAGTCGGGGCCGTCTCCCATCACACCTGCACTTGGCTATGCAATTCAACCCAACCCAAACTCTCCCCACTTTTTCTGAGACTAACTTTGGCCACAAGTCTGGAGAATTTTCTAACAGCTAGTGGGTCAAAGAATTATGTTAAAGGAAACCTTTCACAAGATGGATGAAAAACTCTTATTTCCCCTTTCTTTACAGAACGAGGAACTGCTACTTTCCCAAACCCTGGCTACTAAGCCAATGAACATATTTTATTCCTGACAATATTAATATATTCAGCCACTACCCAATGAACAGTTTTTGTCAAACCTAACTAAAATCGAAGTTTGGTTTTACCTTTTCATCATTCTCTGAATTTATTTTTCTTCTAATATCTACTCTTCTTTCCCTCCTCATCCCACTCAGCCAGTCACAACCACTTCACCCTCTCCTCTCTCACAAGCCACGTTGCAACAATTTAAATCCTACCATCCTGTTCTAACCAAGTAACTTTTGACCAAACATAAATTTAGCCACCCTATTATCAGTCAGTATTGAATATATTTCTAGGAAAATAATTCTGCTATAAGTCAAATTTCTAAATGAGTCAGTATCATAATCTAATCTAGAAGTATCTACACATTTAAGATTTTTTTAAATGCTAGACTAAGCTTTATGAACATGGTACAGAATAATTTACACTACTACATCACAGGAAAAGAGTTTCACTCCAACAGTTTCATTTCATATAAACATTCAACTAAAGATTGTATTCTGATAATCTATAGTTAAAAGAGTTTTACCTGCATTAACTCTGCTAGTAAACTGTAACATAATATGGGTTCATGAATTCAGTTTTTTATTTAAACA
The DNA here is from genome assembly GCF_059928025.1 of Delphinapterus leucas. Taxonomy (NCBI): domain Eukaryota; kingdom Metazoa; phylum Chordata; class Mammalia; order Artiodactyla; family Monodontidae; genus Delphinapterus; species Delphinapterus leucas. The sequence goes on from NC_143146.1 coordinate 11,024,724, forward strand.
TGCATCTTACTATAACATTTCTTTCAAAAGAAATGTGAACACTAACTGAAGCACTCCAGGCTAACTGCTGGTGTTGGCTGCTTCCATCCAATTTTAGAGATAACTCTACGTAGTTTTTTTTAATATTACATGTAATTAGTTCTCTGATAAAAACATACACATACACACACACACACACAACAACAACAACAACAACTATAACAAAACACTATTCCTGATGTCAGAACCCAGTTTTTTCATTGGATTCCACTCCAAACAGAATTGGGGGTGGGGAGAATTACTGATTTCTCCATGTAAATTATGTATATTCCATTGACACTATCAAACTAAAATAATTACCAATTGCATCATTTTTATTTCTGGAAGTATAACATGGCATACATAATTTTTAAATGATTAAAACAGGGTCTTTTGGATCCTGTTTGTAATACATATTTTTTTAATACTCTTATAACACTAAAAGGGTTAATTCTCAAAATTAATTGGGATTTCTTTTTTTTTTTTTCCCCCTAGCAAATCTGGAAATGAACTGAAACTGCTCCCTGGTGTGAAAGCTGAATCCAGCAGCCACCTGCAGGATCAGTAACCAACACTGTCAGATGCTACAAAGCCTCTGATTTCCAGTAGCGAATTCGGCCACATTTAACTCATGTGACATGAACTGCAACAGCATTTTCAATCATTCTTTCTTATTTTTTTTAAAATACAAACTCTAGTGTTCTGCTCACTACATATGAAACAGCTGCAGCAGACAGATTCATTCAGACTCACAGCTTGGGCCCCGGTTTTCTTAATGGCTTCCATGATGGCATCCATGTTGAGGTAGCTTTTACTGGTGGGAGCTGGGCCAACACAGACCGCCTCATCCGCCATTTTCACGTGAACCTGAAGAGACAAATCTCTGCATTAACAGATCCTCCCAGCAAAAAGAACTATCTTCATCTGCAAGTATACACAAATTGCAAATCTGAGTGTTTCCCATATCATTTATGTAGTCAGATCTCTCTCTGAATATGCACTAAGAAATTACAATGTAACAAATAAGCTCAGGAGCTATATTAACCATGATTTCATTAATTACAAGCCTAATCCACTAACCAGATAATTTCCATAATATTCATACAAATTTGATTAAGTAAAATCACAGCAAACAACTTTAGCCTCCTATTCAGTTCATCTATACGTAAACCTTATATCAAAAACTACTCTGTTACATGTAGCCAGGGTAGCCCAATATTTTCATAACAAGCACTCATGCCCAGTTCTAAGCAAGCTCCCCAGGAAGTGGGGATAATTAGAGAAACTGAATGAAGGGATGCAGTGAGTGTCCCTGCACAGCATCAGGTCAGCACCAGGCACAAATTAAAGCCCAGGACTAAAGAGTTCAGTATCACTACACATGAGCCAGAAAATCTTGGGAATCGTTTAAATACTCTCACATTTGATCCTCACCCATTTTAACCTTTATTCGTAAAAGAACTGATATGTGCATTCAGTTCTAAACCTACTCCAAATTCAGGAATATATGCTCCATTTTTAAGACTACTTACTACACACTGTTTCAAATCTATTTTTGCTTAAGAAAGGCTAGGCATTCAATACAAAATAAATTGCTTACTTCTAAAAGAAATCTATTCTTTTAAAATGATGAAAGGGATTCATGTATTTTTGAAACGGCTTTTCCTAAGTTTTCCAGTGTAAGTTTAAATAAATTTAAACTCCATTTAAATTTATTTTACAAGGCAGACATTAAAAACTGGAGCACATTCATATACCTGGACATGTATGACCCTCCTCCAAAAAGTCTAAGGTGGAAAATATTCTTGAGTATTGCTAAGTTATATTCTTCGGATGTAAAGTAGTTTTTAAAGAAGCATTGTTTTAAATGAGGTCTATCAAAAAAAAAAAATCAAGTCATCTTTTAGAAAGCTCAGAGTTCTCTATTCAATAAATATTTTCAAACTAAGTAAAAAATTATATTGTGTATTGAAAGGTTAAAGATACCTGCTACCCAAGGGATTAATAGATCAATATCTTAATATAAAAGACTCAAATCTATGCAGTTTAATTTCTTTAATAACACCCAAGGAAAGGCAGCCAAGCTCGCAAAAGGATCCTAAATATTCCCATGTTCAAAGCAAGGCTCTCCTTTATATCTTGCTTATTCCCAACTTCAAGTTGCTCTTCTCCCCTCAGACCAGAATGCCCCCTCTTCTACTGCCCTCTGCCCAGTTCAGCAATTTTTTACAACAGCAATTTTGTTTTTTGTAATTGTGGTTGTGGGTTTTTTCTATAAGAAAGAAATTGAATACTGAACAATCCTTTGAAAAAAATGCATTAGTCAGGGGCTTCCCTGGTGGCACAGGGGACACGGGTTCGTGCCCCGGTCTGGGAAGATCCCACATGCCGCGGAGCGGCTGGGCCCATGAGCCATGGCCGCTGAGCCTGCGCGTCCGGAGCCTGAGCTCCGCAACGGGAGAGGCCACAGCAGTGAGAGGCACATGTACTGCAAAAAAAAAAAAAAAAAAAAGTGCATTAGTCAGGTGGGGATAAAGTATTTAAAGTTAAATCTACACTTACTCTGTATATTTTATTCCCCGCCAGGTACTACCTATTATTAAAGATGCATTTAAAGTTCCACTTCTACCACTGGGTCTTCAGATGAATCTCCTTTAATCTGAACTCCAGTAGTACAAGGTGCAAATTTTGGCATTTAATCGCATCCTGCCCAGTAATGTCATTTTGACTCCTTTACAGATTATGTCTGTTACAATTTATACACTCTCCTTTTCCAGATCATAAGGTCCTGCAAGGCAGAAGTTGTGTCTTAAATTCCTTTTCTTAAAAAATCTCTCCCAGCACAGTTTTATTGCTACAAGCTTTTAAATTCATAGATACACTTGGATGACAGTTTATTTAATAATTTTCATTGTTAAGCCACTGTCTTTGAGGTAAAAAGCTACACTCAATTAAATCTCCAATCTTAGCAATACATATGGCAACTGAGAGTTGTACATGGTGGGGAGGGGGATTAAAATATATACACATGCATCCCTGTGTCCAAATTTTCTATAATAAATAGGCATCAAAAAGTTTAGGGCTTCCCTGGTGGCGCAGTGGTTGAGAGTCCGCCTAACGATGCAGGGGACGTGGGTTCGTGCCCCGGTCTGGGAGGATCCCACATGCCGCGGAGCGGCTGGGCCCGTGCGCCATGGCCGCTGGGCCTACGCGTCCGGAGCCTGTGCTCCGCGACGGGAGAGGCCACGCCGGTGAGAGGCCTGCGTACCGCAAAAAAAAAAAAAAAAAAAAAAGTTTAAAAAGGGGCTTCCCTGGTGGCTCAGTGGTTGAGAGTCCGCCTGCCGATGCAGGGGACACGGGTTCATGCCCCGGTCCAGGAAGATCCCACATGCCGCGGAGCGTCTGGGCCCATGAGCCATGGCCGCTGGGCCTGCGCATCCGGAGCCTGTGCTCCGCAACGGGAGAGGCCGCAGCAGTGAGAGGCCCGCGTACCACCAAAAAAAAAAAAAAGTTAAAAAGGAGGGGAATCCTAATAATATTTTGACTTATTTACTTCCAGTCTTTTCTCTAAATATACTTTTGTAACCAAACTGCATATATAATTTTGCATCCTTTTGTTTTTTAACTATCATCATAATGGGCATTTTTCCTATGTTATCACAAACTCTTTGTAAACATACTGAGAATCTAGCTCAGAGCCTAACATTTTAGCAGATCATTAATACTGTTTGAATAACCATTCAAATAAATACATCAAAAGCAGGTCAAAACTGCTTAGGGGGGCTTCCCTGGTGGCGCAGTGGTTGAGAGTCCGCCTGCCGATGCAGGGGACACGGGTTCGTGCCCCGGTCCGGGAAGATCCCATATGCCGCGGAGCGGCTAGACCCGTGAGCCATGGCCGCTGAGCCTGCGCGTCCGGAGCCTGTGCTCCACAACGGGAGAGGCCACAGCAGTAAGAGGCCCACGTACCGCAAAAAAAAAAAAAAAACTGCTTAGGGACTTTACAAAGAAAGGCAAAACATGCTGTTTCTAAAGGGGTTGGTTGGTTTCTTTTCTTCTATTTCTCAGAAACAAACCTTACTTTAGGGTAAAGGCCTATATTAACATCTCAAGCCCACAGTCTAGCACAGGGTGAGTACTAGCAAAAATGCTTGGCAAAGCCATTTGAAAGAAAAAAACTAGAACCCTCTGCTGCCTTAGTTCCCAAGGAGATACTTCTGAGTCAACCACGAAAGGATAGTTTAAAACAACTTTTGAAACTCAATTTCAATTTTGTTGTTACTGTTGTTCTAAATGACTAAGGTGATTATTATTTCTTTAATAATACAAAACAAACTGCATTCAAGCAGTGCAAAGGCTCTTCTGAAGAATGACTTATCTTTTTTAAAATATTTATTTATTTATTTTTGGCTGTGTTGGGTCTTCGTTTCTGTGCGAGGGCCTTCTCTAGTTGCGGCAAGCGGGGACCACTCTTCATCGCGGTGCGCAGGCCTCTCACTGTCGCGGCCTCTCTTGTTGCGGAGCACAAGCTCCAGACGCGCAGGCTCAGTAGTTGTGGCTCACGGGGCTAGTTGCTCCGCGACATGTGGGATCTTCCCAGACCAGGGCTCGAACCCGTGTCCCCTGCATTGGCAGGCAGATTCTCAACCACTGCGCCACCAGGGAAGCCCCAAGAATGACTTATCTTCACCTACACTGACTAGATGTATCTGTCTCAAAAATTTCAGTATCTTGAAAAATATTGATTCCTTTTCTATATATTTCAATAGTAAAAGGAAAATATAACAATCATGGAAAGCTTAACCTGAATTAATCAATTAACCACAATATTGCTGACTACAAGTTTCAAACAGAAAAACGAAAGATTTTAAGTAGCAATACTAAGTAAAGGAGTTAGTCTTCACAAACTTTTCCAATAGAAAAGTTTCCAATAGGGGTTTTAAAGATTATTAGTTTCCTCCTCAAGCATTTTATATTTGGAAAATTTTTTATTCTTTAAATAGAGAAAGATTACTTGTATCAGCCTTTTATTTTCCAAATAATGATCTAGCAGAACAAAGGATGTGCTTTTCAATTTACAGGACTGAAAAAAAAATCACCTTCCTTATTGACTTTCTGTTTAATTAATTTAAATGCTTAGACATAAATAGGTTAAAAATTGTGCCTCAATTTTAAAACTTTGAGTTAATGGAAAATTTCATATTAGTCCATTAGATGCCTAAGATATGATAAAAAGATAACTCTGCTTGGTCCCTAACCTTATCAAATAGGTTGCACCTTAGTTTAAAAAGTACACTAGGCCAGATCTGAGAGGGAAAGTTTTTAAATACCTTCTAAACAAATAGAAACTGAGAAAAATAGGGAAGACAAGCAGCTTTAAAGATGTTTTTTCATGCTAGGAGATTTTTTTTTTTGAAACCTATCAGTCAATAAGATCTGCAGTCACATGGGCACTATTTACCATGTCCATGAATACTTGAGCTTTCCTTGTGACATCCTTCAATGCAAACAAAACAGTGGGTTGACTACCTATAGGACATAATACATACTAGACGCCCTCCTTGCCTGAGAATAGCAATACCTCACACAATCTGGTCAGACTTTAGCATCTACCAAATCTAACCAAAATCCCGAACATCACCAACAAACAAAAAGTACCGTTAAAGACTGAAAAGTGAAAGAAAGGAATGCCAACTGCATCAATCTTAATTTGAAGAACTGGGAAAAAAATCTTTTTCAAACAAGACAAAACCCTATTTCTAAAGAAAAAAGAATTCTTCTATTTAATGCAAAGTGTCTGAGGTCTAAAGAGACTTATACAAATGCCAACAGACTAGTATTCTGGCACATCCTTTCTAGAAAGGCATTTTGATCCTTAGAAAATAAAGAATTTTTTTTAAGTCAGTAAATATTACATTTGCTTTGATTCCATTTTGTGTAACTACATGTGTAGCATCATGACAAATTTATTCACGATTATTTTTAGATGGAGGGATTAGTAACTTTACTATTTTTTCTGCTGTTATAATTTATATAATTTTTGAAGTGGTAAAACCAAAAATTAAAAATTACAGGGAAAAAGAGAGAAGGTTTTTGCCGGATGTAAAACTCCCAACCCATTTTCTACAATCTTGTTTTCACATCACAAAAGGGATTGACCCTGAATCAATCCTGTAACCAAAACCAAGTTTTTTTAGTCTTTGTTTGGCAGGAATGAGCTTCTGAGGATATGGCAAGTAACAAAAGAAGGCAGAGCAGCATGACTAGAACCATATTCTCCTACCACTGACCCTGGTAGAATCATCCAGGGAGAGTCAGAGGGATGGAGGAGGGGGAATGAGATGCCAAGTATGAGAGGAAAACCTTAGCAAAAGCAATGTTGATGAGCTGAGACCCCAGTGAAATGGATTGTGGGCTACAGCTGCGAAGAAACTGAGGTACGTTTGGAAGGTCAGGGGCAAGGGTGTTGGTACGATGGGTTGTAGAGTTTAGGAGAGGCAGAGTGATAGCTGAGAAAGGGTTTGGAGTGTGGTTTTAGCTTAAGAAAAACTTGAACAAATGCCTTTGGGAAGGAATCTACGGAAACTAAGGAGCTAAAAACACCCGAGAGATGAAATCATCTCCAGTATTTCTGACAAGCGAGCAGTGGCAGAGCTAAGAGGTACTGGGAGGCAACAGATGGGGGGAGGGATAGAGCCCATCTCTCCCCAACACACACACAATAAATACAAACTAGTATTTAAAAAGGGGGGGGGAAGAGAAAGAAAAGAAGGAAAGGGGAAGGGAGGGAGGGAGGCAAAGACAGGAAAGATAGACAGAAAAAAAGAGACGGAAGGAAAGCAAGCAAGCCTCTTATGTACTCCAAGACAAGCTCCCAAAGCCCCCACTCCCCATGTCCTGTGCTGCCTGAAGCTCTTCTCTACAGAAATTCTCGAGCCACAACTGCAGAGAAAGCAGCAGGGGTAGGATCAAATTTATCAGACACTCTTGTGTTATAAGTTCATGTCATTGGGATCAGAAGGTGAAATGTACAACTTCCAAATCATCTACAACTTAAACACAAGCATATTTCTCTAGATTCTGACCGTGTTCTTTCCCTTGACCTGGAACATAAATATTGCAGCAACCAAATTTAACTATGCAAACTAAGGTAATCCCTAGGGCAGGGGACAGCAAACTATAGTGAAGGCCAAATCCAGCCCAGTGTCTGTTTTTGTACGTGAAATTTTACTGGAACACAGCCATACTTATTCATTTACTTATCGCCCATGGCTTCTTTTGTGCTACAATGGTAGAGCTGAATAGTACAGTCCACAAAACTTAATTCACTATTGGGCCTTTAGAGGAAAAGTTGGACCACCCATGCCCTAGGGCGAGGGTCCCAACCCTCAGGCCACACAGCAGGAGGTGAGCTAGCAAAGCTTCATCTGTATTTACAGCCACTCTCCATCACTTGCATTACCACCTGAGCTCCGCTTCCGGTCAGCATTCTGGTGAGTTGTATAATTATTTCATTATATAGTACAATGTAATAATAATAAAGTGCACAATAAATGTAATGCGCTTGAATCATCCCAAAACCACCCCCCCACACACCCCAGTCCATGGAAAAACTATCTTCCATGAAACCGGTCCCTGGTGCCAAAAAGGTTAGGGATCGCTACCCTAGGCGATGGCAGAGCAACAAACATCCAGAGTCCCTGAATGTCCTTTGAAATAGACTGGCCTCCCTAACCTAAAATGGCTAGATGTTATGTAAGAGAACATTTGAAAGTCACCCTATTTGAACCACGGTATTGCGTAACATCAATATCTATTACTTGTAATAACATGCTAATATAATCACTACCACAAAAACTGACTCAATTCTTATTAATGAGACGAAGCAGATTAGTGAAATGCAAGTAGTAACTGCACTAGAACACGGCATGTCAATCTGAGAGTTTATGAGAATCAGAGAGGGAAATAATTGGTAGTTTTACACTTTGGGCAGGGACAGTTCACCACAGGGCCGGAGCACCCCGAACATCCTTGCTGAGTGCTCCAAACAGCAAAGTCTAAACCATCCCTTGATCCTGAGCTGTTTCTGTAACTAGTCACATTGGCAACTAAGACAGAAAAGCAACCATAGTGTGACTATTATATACTTGCTTCCCAAAGGAGGGGCACTAGTTTGTTTGCTACTTTGCTAAAAAAGGTGCTGAATCCTTGGCCCTAGCTAGCAAAAATTTTGTGCTCACATCATGTGAGCAAGGCACGAACTGCCTTTTTTTCAAACTCTATTTGCAAAAGTGTCCATATAGCCAACAGCCCTAGAAGAACAGGGTAGTGTCTCACTCTGGAGCAAGAGGCAGGGGTGCTAAGAGCCGTTAGAAAAGATTCATTATGTAAGAAGAACCCTAAAGCTCAGGGTTCTTGTCCCATGATGCAAACCACTGCATGTGCAGGTATCACCTGACCCTCTTCACATCACCTATGGGAACTGGGACTTGGGAAATCAAGGTAAAATTACTGATACTCTGGGGGGATAGATAAATTGGAAGATTGGGATTGACATATACACACTACTATATATAAAATAGATAACTAATAAGAACCTACTGTATATCACAGGGAACTCTACTCAATACTCTGTAATGGCCTATATGGGAAAAGAATCTAAAAAAAGAATGGATATATGTATACATATAACTGATTCACTTTGCTGTACACCTGAACCTAACACAACACTGTAAATCAACTATGTTCCAATAAAATTTTTTTTAAATGCTGATACTCTGATCTTGCTACGGCTGTGAGTAATAAACTGTCCTTCATCGCTGACCCAGCAGTCTTGTATCTTCTACCAGCACCCATGAAACAGTGAGAGGCTAACTTGTTAGCTTACAAGTTTCAGACCCTTCACAGTTCTTGACAGCCCTGTGTTCCTTAACTGTGACACACACACTGTATTTGTTGGGGCTAAATAGACCAATCACATCCCCCTTGTGGGACTCAAGATGCTACTGTGCTGATGCTCCTACTATTAGCTTTGTTGAGAGCAGTAAACTGTCTTCCTTCGATCAGTGAAGTCCTGCTGTCCTCTTTTGGCATCGATGGAGTTGTGACAGATTTAACCCTTGCCATCTTCTATGACATGGGGTACTTCCCTGACACATAACTCTTTTAAGGTTTTTTGTTGTTGTTTATTTTTTTGGTTTGTGGGCGGTAAGGAGAAGAAAATAAGAATAAATGTCATAATTTGGAAAGTTAAAAAGAAAAATAACTGATACTGGTTGGTATTTGTCATCGCAAATGCTGCAGGTGAGCTCACTAAATGATATTCCAACACTCCTTTCTATCTTGCTTCCCTCCACTATCAAGGGCAGAAAGCAAAAAAGAACATTTCCCAGACTTCTTGGCAGTCAGGGCACATATATGTGACCTCAGTTCCACCAGTCAGGCATACTCAAAGAAGTGAGAGCAATATGAGGCAGGGCAGGACCCCTGCAGGCAGATAACATCTCATTGACAAACATGGAACTAAAGGTGTCAGTTCTTCTAGGACAGCTCTAGAAGAACTTCTGGGCCGATCCCAGAACATCACAATTGCCAGCAATGGTCAGTAGTGGAAGTGGGGTTTGTCTGTAACAGACTCATTTTGCCTCCCTGGGTTATCCATATCTTTTGGCCCTTCTGGAGATTCTGAGAGCTACCTTATATGCATTAGAACTAGGATCAGAAAACTTTCTCTTTAAAGGGCCACACTGTAAATATTTTCAGTTTTGTAGAACACAGTCTCTATCAAAACCACTCAACTCTGCCTTTGTAGCACAAAAACAGCCATAGACAATACAAAACCAAATGGCCACGGCTGTGTTTCAATAAAGCTTTATTTACAGAAACATGCACTGGGCCAGATTTAGCCCATGGGCCATGGTTTTCCAACCCCTACCTTAGAAATGCTTTTCAGTCCAAATTAGTATGTCAGTCAGAATTAACCAGGGATAAAGTAGCACATTCAAACATGTTTGACTGAAAATAACAAATGAGCAGAGTTAAGGGACCAACAGAGGATGGCAAGGTTTCCAGGGACTAACAACAGTGGGAAGCCATGGCCACTGTGGTCCTGAAGGGGCTCTGAGTGGGAAGAACACAGAGAGCTGGGGAGCACGGGTGACCCAACAGTTACTACCGCCCTAAAAGGTTGTGGTCACCGCGAGAACTGCAGCAAGGCACGGAAGTGGAGCTGGGATAAACAGCCTGATCTGCTGCTCATGTCTTCAAATAGCCAACCCGAGGCAGAGGTCAAGGAAGCTCAAGAGATATAATCCATAGATGTCAGTCTCCTGAAGACTGATCCATAAAAGAAAAAATTTGATAAATTAGAGTTAATTAAAATTTAAAACTTTTGTTCTTCAAAGACACCGTTAATCACAACGTGATACCACTTTCCACCTGCTAGGATGTCTGTAATCAAAAAGATATATCTGACAAGCATTGGTGAGAAGGAGGAGAAATTTGAACCCTCATACGCTGCTAGTGGGAATGTAAAATGGTACAAAATGGTACAAATTTATAAAGTGGTAAATTCCATGTTATGTAATTTTACAATTTTTAAAAAACTATATAGATTCATCACAATTTCCAGACTATCACTGACAAGCAGTTGTTATAAAACAGTTTCAGAAATTAGCTATATAGTTATAGTTATATGTGTGTGTGTGTGTGTGTGTGTGTGTGTGTATGGCACCACTTAAGCACTTAAGAAAAATTGTAACAAGGGAAGAAAAAAAGAACACAAAACAAATACCAATAATGAGAGTGGGCACAGCTCTAGCTTGTAATCATTTTCCACTTACTAAAGAAAAGCTATCACACATTCACTCAAGGCTCTAGTCATGAAGGCTTAAATATAGTTATGTATTTCTGAATACAGATTTCTGAAACAATGGCACAGTGAGATTCTAGAATAGGATTAAGAAATATTTCCACTGTAATAAGTGTATTTTTTTAAAACAGTGTTTCCAAACCATATGAATAGTTAAATGTCAGTTCTAATAATTTAAATACAAATAGCCACCAATGTCATGAGATACTGAAAACTACTAGAGCCTGGCCAGCACTACCATTGCTCATTATGTGCCACTAATTGATAATGCTACACATAAAAGTGAGTCATCTAGATGTTGTTTTTTATTTTATTTTAATTACCCAAGTAATATAAGAATATAACTAGTTTGACAGAAAATTTAAGTTTAAGCAATACAGATAACCACTACTTCTCACCCCCTTAAAGGCCTCCCAGTCCCACCTCCTACCCTAAAAGAAATTATCAACAGTTTTGTATGCATCCTTTCAGACTTACCTAAATATTTTCATATGCCTAGTAGACATAAAAGTGTACAGTTTTAGGGACTTCCCTGGTGGCACAGTGGTTAAGAATCTGCCTGCCAATGCAGGGGACACAGGTTGGAGCCCTGGTCCGGGAAGATCCCACATGCCGCAGAGCAACTTAGCCCATGAGCCACAACTACTGAGCCTGTGCTTTAGAGCCCGCAAGCCACAACTGCTGAGCCCACGTGCCACAACTACTGAAGCCTGCGCGCCTAGAGCCCGTGCTCTGCAACAAGAGAAGCCACTGCAATGAGAAGCCCACACACCACAAGGAAGAGTAGCCCCCGCTTGCCGCAACTAGAGAAAGCCCTCGCACAGCAACAAACACCCAATGCAGCCAAATAAATAAATTTATCTAAAAAATAAAAAAACAGGGCTTCCCTGGTGGCGCAGTGGTTGAGAGTCCGCCGACCGATGCAGGGGACACAGGTTCGTGCCCCGGTCAGGGAAGATCCCACATGCCGCGGAGCAGCTAGGCCCGTGAGGCATGGCCGCTGAGCCTGCACGTCCGGAGCCTGTGCTCCCCAATGGGAGAGGCCACAACAGTGAGAGGCTCGCGTACCACAAAAACAAATAATAATTATTAAAAAATAAAATAAATAAATAAATAAATAAAACAGTGTATGGTTTTGTATCGTGCTTAAGATTTTCTTCCCATAAACTGTATCACACTACATATTATTCTTGAAACTTGCTTAACTGCTACATAACATTCCTGGTAACCTGGGTAAACCATAACATATTTAACCTTTACTCCAATAATTGATATTGCTCCTAATTTGCAGATGTTACAAGCTGCAATAAGATTCCCTGAACATGTCAATCTGTATGCATGTATATATTTCTGTGAGAAAAATACCTGGAAGTATAATGGCTATATAAACTACATGCTTAAAAGCTTATGTCTATTAACACGTCTAGCAGAGATGAATTTCCCCACATCATACCATCACTGAACATGTCTAATTTTATATCTAATGAAAAATGATTCCTTACTAGTTTTTTAATTTGCATTTCTCTAATTATTAGTGCCTTTAGGCATATTTTCATGTTTGTGAGCTATCTGTATTTCTTCTTTTGACCACTGACCATTTTTAAATTGAACACAGGAGAGATCTTATAAAGAAGCAAAGGTATCTTTTGGTTTCTTCCTTTTTTTTTAATTACACATAATACCAAAACATTGTTATTGTTCAAAATAAAGCTAACAACTCTACTGACCATCCCTCTATCCCCATTACATTTTCTCTCTCCAGTGATCACTTCTCAAGTGAGTATGCATTCTTGGACCTTTGTCTATACCAGGGGCTCTCAATAGGGAGCAACTTTGTTCTGCAGCACCCAGTTGGCAATGTCTGGAGACAGTTTTGCTTGTCACAACTTTGGGATGGAGGGATGCTACTGGGGTCTAATGCGTAGAGGACAGAAATACTTCGAAACATTCTACAATGAGCAAGAGACCCACCTATAAAAAAGAATTACTTAATCCAAAACGCCAATAGTGGGCTTCCCTGGTGGTGCAGTGGTTGAGAGTCCGCCTGCCGATGCAGGGGACACGGGTTCGTGCCCCGGTCCGGGAGGATCCCGCATGCCACGGAGCAGCTGGGCCCGTGAGCCATGGCCGCTGAGCCAGCGCTCCACAGCAGGAGAGGCCACAACAGTGAGAGGCCCGCGTACCGCAAAGAAAAAAAAAAAAGAACGCCAATAGTGTCACAGTTGAGAACCCCTGGTCTGTGCTTTTATATGATGTATGTTAACTATAAAAATATAAGATATTTTTAGTGTGGGTTTTTTTTAAACATTAATAGTATTTTCATATCATATATGTCATTCTACAAGTTCTTTTTAGATCTTTAATATGTCTTAGAGATGTTCTGTCAATATGTAGAGATATACCTCATTATTTTTTAATTACTAAAGAATTCCAAGATATGGCCCTACCAGTTTGCCAACCACTTCCCTGCTGATGGACACTTAGCATGGAGGAATCACCCAGCTGGATGCTCATAATGATGTTTCCTAACCAGACGTCCTGTCAATTGCCCCAGGTCCCCCTTCCTGCTCTGGATCTTTCTCTTCTGGAGCTGCTCCCTTCTTTTACAGACATCCTCTCCTGTCTATGTTACAGACTGAGGTTTTCTATTGAATGATCCCATCTGCTATCTTTTAGAAATTCCTCATCATTTCCTGCACTATACTCCCCACTCTGTTTTACACCAAAATTCTGGTTTGTTATTTTTCTTTTGGATTTTTCTTTTTAACCATTTCTCTTCCCTGGGAATTTGGGACAGGAAGATGAAGTCTGACTCATCCCACCATCCTGAATTAGAAGTCAGGAACTTTAAAATTTTGTAATTTTTTACCACAGAAAATGCAGCATGTATATTTTAATTTAAAAATTAAAAATTATGATCAATATAGTTTTCCAAAATGAAACAGTTAAAAGTATTTTTAAGACTGTCATGAAAAAATATCAACAAATCCTTACAGAGAATCTAATTTGGAATAAAAATAGGTATGTGAACATAATCATACAGTTCCTAAACTACTACAGCCACAAATGCAACCTGGCTACAGGTAACACACGTTACCATTCCTCTATTCATGCATCTTAATGTTGGGTATCTTTTTCCTAGCATCCATTCTACCAGATATCTGGGCATTCCTAGGAACTCCAAACTCTGGCTTTCTAACCTCAGATTCCATTTCCCAAGTTATCCAATATTGCTGCTGGGTTCACAAAGGACATGAAAACCCTTGATTTACAGTGTATGATTTTGGTTGGTTTCTCACCAAAGAGCTTCAGATGAATATTAAAACAGCAAAATCAACCATCCCAATGCTCTTCTTTCTGAAAATTCCTGGTGCTCTACAGTTAAGCTCCTTTACATGAAGCAGCGATCACCAAAAGCAGTTAAGAACCTTAAAAAAGTTTTCACTAGCGCAGTCATTCTCATGAAGCCATCAAAAAATCTGGGAAATGTTTTTATTTTCTCTCTAAAAATAAATACTCTTCTCACCAACTCCCAAAAAAGAACACTCTTCTTTACCAGATGACTGGATGAGTACTTTGAAGGAGCTCCAAAAACAATTTTGATTTCTCCTTATTCCAAGCCTAATAATTAACCTTGATAGTTACAGATCCAAAGTGATTTTGCCATTCATTGAATTCACCTGCAAATCCATGACTGGGCCCAGCTACCAGGAACAAAACAAAAGCTGAGAAGTGCTCCTCTGGGGACTCAGTCTACAGACTATGAGAAACAAACTCAGATAAACAGAGCAAAGGTATCAGGAATGAAGCAAAGATGGGTCTCTCATCTTCTACCTTCCTTGAAATTGAAACACCATGTAAGGTGGAGAATAAGAATCAAAAAGGGGGGAGGGGCTTCCCTGGTGGCGCAGTGGTTGGAAGTCCGCCTGCCGATGCAGGGGACACGGGTTCGTGCCCGGGTCCGGGAAGATCCCACACGCCGCGGAGCGGCTAGGCCCGTGAGCCATGGCCGCTGGGCCTGCGCGTCCCAAGCCTGTGCTCCGCAACGGGAGAGGCCACAACAGTGAGAGGCCCGCGTACCGCAAAAAAAAAAAAAAAGGGGGGGCTGGGGAAGCACATAAATGTGTCAGGGGAGATGAAGTTACCTGCTAAGTTGAAGCATGACCCATCTCCTGAGGTTCTGCCCCTTACAGGGAGCCTGGCACACTCTGTTAGGCCAGAGGTGAACATCATCAGATAGAAGTCCAAGCATGTAACTTCAGTGAGCTTACCAGCTGCACAGAAGTACTGTAACAGAGTGGGGCAGTGCACAGCCCTTCGCTGCGCACTCATCAAGGGCGGACGTTGCTGGGCGCCCTTAGCAACCCATTACCAGGCAACGGTTATGGATAGAGGAGCGGTTAGAGGTCCTGCTCAGCCATTAGTCGGAACCGATGAGCTGCCATTAGTTGGCTATTCAGCCAAGAGTCGGCAGAGCGGTGATCGTCTGGTGGAGAGTGAGGTAAGAGACGGATCCCGGCCTCCTCCCTGGGGCCCTCCAGCTCACCTGGCCTCTGCGACCTAATGGCGGCAGCCATCTGCATGGGACACAGTCTGCAGGACCTGGCCCCCGCCGTTTGGGCCGCCTGAGGAGCCTGAGGGCCAGTTGGGTCCTGGGCACCTGGCTACCTCGGTGATGACAGCTGGGCAGGCTCTGGGGACCTGGCCCTGAGGGAGCCGCCAGCTGAGATCTGCCTCTTCAGCCAGGCCTGGGCACTGGCGGGAGGACCCAGCCTGGGTGCTGGATGAACGCTCTGGGGCAGGGTAATGGGCACCTGCAGGGATCCCCTCCTCTTAGCCAGGACCTGGACCTCGGAGGGTGAAAGTTGTGCCTTGGGACCTTGCCCATTTCTTGTCAGAACAGAGAGTAACATTTGTTTGGTGGAGATTTACAGGAACGTCATTACCTGACCATGGCCTGACCTCAAGAAAAAAGGATCCGACACCAAGAAGTCTGCAACAACTAACCACACCCGTCCCTCACCTTTCCTATAAAAGGGCTTTGCTGAAAACTTTCGGGGAGTTTGGGGTTTTTAAGGCACGAGCCACCCATCTCCTTGCACGGCCCTGCAACATACATTTCTCTGTTCCAAACTCCGATGTTTTGGTATTGTTTGGCCTCACTGTGCCTCGGGCACACAGACTTACGTTTTCAGTAACAGTACTAGGGTATAGACGCTAGCTTGTAGAAAGGCTCATTTCATCTCACAGAGATTTTAGGATGAATTAGGTCTTTACTTTTGGAAAAGATATGTGACAGGATGCTGTAAACACAGGTGAAAAGGTACCCAACCTGGCAGAAGCAATGGGCAAGGAAAAAAAATTAATGATTTAATAAGGCTGCAAGTTACTTGGCTTTTATTTCAAAATATAACTTTTCTCCAAATCCAAATGTCTGGCTGGCTTAGGAAAGAACACTTGGTGCAGCTGTCGGCATGCGCCTTTTGTATGAAAGAGTAAATAAATGTATTCAAATTAAAAGGAACATCTGGAGAACACAAGGTAGAAAAACCTTGTGGCAGCTGGCTCTCTGGACAGAAAGAACTACGGGAAAAGCTGTCCCACCAAAAGAAAAACTGTATATAATTAAAAGACCAGGAAAATGAGTTTCTGAGTATTACTGCCCAAACTCAAAGTAATAAAACATTTTCCCCACAACATTAGCTCCTAATTCCATTTATACAGTACTGGTCCCCGCTTTCCAATCTCTTTTCTAATTCAGCTATTCTATGTTCCACCCACCATATCCCTTTACCATTAAGTAAACCCTGAACACTTCCCTGACTCATTCCAACATTAATCACAGGTGCTCTGCTACAGCAGGGTATAAAGAGATGATAAATCACAGTCCCCTCCCCTCTAGGAGTTCAGTCTCGTGAAAAAGACAGACTTCTATACCAGTTGCAATGAAAATAAACAAGAGTACGTATAAACTGCTAATGCAGAAAGTAACCCATGAAGAATCAGTTATTAAAGTATAAAACTGGATTTCTAATCAATGGAAAAAAGTGAGAAGGGAACTACCAACAGAGAAATCATAGAATGTAAAAGGCCCCAGCCTATTTAGAAATCAGTGAAATGGCCTAAAACCAAGGTGGATAAGGAGGCGCTAACAGGAGAGGATGGTGGAAGAGAACGATCAACTATGAGGAAAACCAGCTTGAAGGGAATCTTGAATGACACAGTAGAGTTTGGGCTTTAACCAGGAAGTCAGTGGTTCTCAATGTTCACCTCCCACGAAAAGAAGATAATGGATCATGTGAGGAATGCTACATTCCATGGTAAACAGCAGCTTAATATACATTGCTGCAGTTGGGCCACTCCAAGCAACTAGCTGCAAACATTCTCTTTTCTCTCCCAAGACTCAAACGATGCTTAACAAGGAGTGCTGCTGAAAATGAAAAGCTTTCTTTTCCTCTGATGTTTCCTAACCAAACTTTTCCCATAATATAGGATATACAACATAATATATAGGCTACAAAAACCCATTCGGATATATCAAAATCCTTCTCACACTTTAATTTTTAAAAAACACCACTGGTCATTCTAATTTCAGGTAAAATGGAGTAAGCATATTCCATTCTGTTTGTCCCACTGAATGCAGCTATGAAATCTGAACAGAATACATTAATCAACTATTTGTGAACTCGGAAAAGTACGTAGCAGCACGCAGATGGAGGAAGAACAGAGTTCAAGTTACCATGAACCAGTGGTGAGTTTGGCATTTTCATCTCCTCCATGATCCCTCTGCCTGATCAACGATCTGATACCCACTAGGCAATGGGGTGCTGACAGGGAAGCCCTGTATTTCTGACTCCAGAAGCAGAAAAGGGAGCTCCTAAGACTTAGAACACTACAGAAATCTCCCAGGGTTTTTTTGGTTTTTTTAGCTCCATTCTTTTGTGTCCCAGCTCCCAAGTAATTCCATGGCTGCAGTAGCAATGGTAAAAATGGGGGCCTAGGGCTTCCCTGGTGGCGCAGTGGTTGAGAGTCCACCTGCCGATGCAAGGGACGTGGGTTCGTGCCCCAGTCCGGGAGGATCCCGCGTGCCGCGGAGCAGCTGGGCCCGTGAGCCATGGCCGCTGGGCCTGCGCGTCCGGAGCCAGTGCTCCGCAACGGGAGAGGCCACAGCGGTGAGAGGCCCACGTACCGCCAAAAAAAAAAAAAAATGGGGGCCTACAGGAGCCAAAACAGTCATAGAAGGAACAATCTTCTCTAATCAATGAAACTGTGGTCCCAAGAGGATGGGTAAATTTCCCCTGCTTTCTTTCTTTGTCACGTAAGAACACATATGCATTTGGTCTCTGCCACCAGTTCCTGACACAAGCTCCTAAAACGCTTGTCATTTCCTGATGATAGGGGTGCTAGGAGCATCTTTTGTTCTAATATTTGGTCTTTGACCCCAGTTCCTGACAAGAGCTTCTAAGACCCTTGGAATATCCGGAGTGCTAAGAGTGTCTTTTTGTATGCTAATGAGATGACTGGTGGCTGGAAGCCCCTAGATAGCTGCAGGATGGGGGGCTGGTCACCAGAACAACCAAGACTCCATTAGAGGGTTGGAACTTTCAGTTCTATCCCCTGAACTCAGGGGAGAGGGGAGGGGATAGAGGTTGAGTTAATCACTGATGATCAAAGACTTAACCAATCATGCCTACATAATGGAGACTCCATGAAAGCTCTACCCAACAGGGTTTGGAGAGCTCTGGGTTGCTGAGCAGTTTCACATGCCAGAAAGGTGGCACACCCCAACTCCATGGGACAGAAGTTCCTGTGCTCAGGACCCTTCCAGACCTTGCCCTATATAGCTACCTCTTCAATTAGCTGTTCATTTGTACCTTTTATAATATCATTTATAGTAAACCTGTAAATATTAAGTGTTTGCCTGAGTTCTGTGGGTCATTATAAACTGAGGAGGGGGTTACGGAAACCCGATTTATAGCTGGTTGGTGTAAAGTACAGATGACAATCTAGCACTTGAGACCAGCATCTGAGATGAGGGCAGTCTGTGGACCTGACCCTTTAACTCATGGAATCTGAGCTAACCGCAGGTAGTTAGTGTAAGAATTGAATTAAATTGTAGGACATCCAGCTGGTGTCCAAAGAGTTGGAAAACTGGTTGTTAGTATGAGAAAAATTCCTACACATTTGGTGTCAGCAGCATTGTGAGTAAACAAACAGTTTTCTTTAGGTCCCTCCGTATTCTCCATACCTGGCCATGGACACAGTGTGTGCAGCAGTGCAAGGTTCCCAGCCTTTTAGACAAGAGGAAAGAAACGGGAAAGCCAAAGGAATAAGAGGAGATAATAGGAGAAGCTAGCATGGAAAAGTGACTCAATAAAGTTGTTTATGAACTCCTGGGCTCATTCTTAGGTTGGGCATGTATAGATATGATCCTAGTTAAGCAGACCAAAGAATTTAAAAACTGAACAAAGAGACCACATATCTCAGACTGACCAGTGGGTTATGTACATGTGAGACAGTATGAATAGCATTACAAAACCCCACAGCACACAGAAAAAGGATAAGAACATGCACTCTGAAGCCAACCATGTCAACTGCTGCTAAAACAAAAATATCAACATTCTCCAAAGGATTTCAGCAACATTCACAGTCTCGTAATATTCAAAATATAATCCAAAATTACTTTGCACACCAAGAACCAGGTAAATCTTAACTCTTATAGGAAAAAATCAACAGACACCAAGGCCAAGATGACAAAATTGTCACAATTATCTGACAAAGAGTTTAAGGAAGCTATTATAAAAATATTCCAGCAAGCAACTGTGAACACTTAGAAAAAATGAAAAACTATAAAGTAACAGAAAACAGAATTTCTAAAAAGAAATCCATGAAAAACTTTAGAACTGAAATATACAACCAATTTTTTAAAAAAAACTTAATGGATGGGCTCAATAGCAGAGAAAAGAATCAACAGACTTGAAGGTAAATTAAAAGAAATTATCCAATCTGAGTCAGAACAGAGATTGGAAAAAATTAATAAAGCTTCAAGGAACTATGGAACAATCACAAAAGGTCTAATATACATGTTACCAGAGAAAAAGAAGAAAAAAATAGCATGGTGCTGAGAAAATATCTTTAAGAAATAATGGCTGAAAATTCCCTAACTTTGTTAAAGACATAAACCTATAGATTCAGGAACCTCAAAGAATCCCAAACAGAATAACAACAGAAATTGATGACCAAACAAATATAATCAAACCACTGAAAACTAAAGACACGAAAAAATTCTGAAAGCAAAGAAAAACAACACATTAACTACAGGGGAACTCAGAAGCTAGAGAGACCAGAAAGAAGTATTCAATATTCTTAAACTGCTAGAAAGAAAGAAGTGTCAACCTAAAATTCTATATGCAAAACAATATGAGAATAAAGGTGAAATAAAGACGAAGGAAAGCTAAGAGAATTAACTGCCAGCAAATCAGCTCTACAAGAAGTGCTAAAGGAAGTTCTTCAAACAGAAAGGAAATGACATTAGAAACTTGCAACAGCAGGAGTGAAGGATTAGCAACAGAAATGGTAAATATCTGGGTGAATATAATAAACAATTTTCCCCCTCTTAGTTCTTTAAAATATGTTTGACTATTGAAAGTAAAAATCTTAATGTCTGACGCAGTTTTCAATGTATGTAGATAAAATACGTAAGAAAACGATAACATTAAAGGGAAAGAATAAAGATACCTATATGGTAGAAAGATTTCTACATTCCAATTGAGGTGGGAAAATACGGATTCTAAATAGATTATGAAAACCCTGGTGGTGCAGTGGTTAAGAATCCGTCTGCCAAGGGCTTCCCTGGTGGCGCAGTGGTTAAAAATCCGCCTGCCAATGCAGGGGACCCGGGTTCGATCCCTGGCCCGGGAAGATCCCACATGCCATGGAGCAACTAAGCCCGTGTGCCACAACTACTGAGCCTGCGCTCTAGAGCCTGCGAGCCACAACTACTGAGCCCACATGCTGCAACTACTGAAGCCCACACGCCTAGAGCCCGTGCTCTGCAACAAGAAGCCACCGCAATGAGAAGCCCACGCACCACAACGAAGAGCAGCCCCCACTTGCCATAACTAGAGAAACCCCATGCACAGCAATGAAGACCCAAAGCAGCCAAATCAATAAATAGGAAAAAAAGAATGTATATTGTAATCCATACAGTAACCATTAAAAAAAAAAACTAAACAAGATATAGTCAGAAACACAACAGATGAACTAAAAAGGAATACTAAAAAAGGTTCAAATAACCCAAAAAGATGACACAAAATGGGTAAAAGGAACAAAAACTAGATGGAAAAACAGGAAATAATAAAATGGCAGCCCGAGACCTAAACATATCAATAATTAATCATAAGGGTCTAAATACACAAATTAAAAGATACAGTCAGGGGTTTCCCTGGTGGTGCAGTGGTTGAGAGTCCGCCTGCTGATGCAGGGGACACGGGTTCGTGCCCTGGTCTGGGAGGATCCCAACATGCCGTGTAGCGGCTGGGCCCGTGAGCCATGGCCGCTGAGCCTGTGCGTCCGGAGCCTGTGCTCCGCAACGGGAGAGGCCACAACAGTGAGAGGCCCGCGTACCGCAAAAACAAAAAAAAAAGATACAGTCAAATGGTTTCTTTAATATGACCAAACTATATGCTGCCTGCAAGAAATTCACTTTAAATATAACGATATAGGTAGTTTAAAAGCAAGATAGTGGGGAAAAAATAACATGCAACATTCAACGAAAGAAGGCTGGAATGCTGGTATTAGTATCAGACAAAGCAGACTTCAGAGCAAAGAAAGTTACAAGCGATAAAGAAGACTGTTACATGATAACGACGGTGAATCTGACAAAAAGATATAATAATTCTTAATATGTAGGTACCTAAAAACAGTGCTGGAGAAACAAACACCCAATTGTTGTTGGAGATTCCAACACGCTTCTCTCAATAACAAACTAGTAGTAGAAAATTAGCAAGAATAGAGAGAAACTGGACAATACTATCAATCATCTGTATCCAACTGACATTTATACACTACTGCATCCAACAACAGAAGATGAAACAATCTTTTCAAGTACACATGAAACAGTCACCAAGATAAACCATACCTACATCATGAAACAAACCTTAACGCACTGAAAAGAAACAAAACAAACAAATGTGTTCTCTGGCCATAAAGGAATTAAACTGGAAATCAGTAACAAATAACAGAAAAATCTCCAAACGCTTGGAAATTAAACAATTGTAAATAACTCATGAATAAAACAGGAAAACTAGAAAATATTTTGAACAAAAGTGAAAATATATCAAAAATTATTAGATGTACCTAAAGCAGTGCTTACAGAGGAAATTACAGCATTAAATGTTATATACTAAAATATATCTCAAATCAGTCATCTAAGCTCCCTCAACAAATCAGAAAAAGAGGGGAAAAAAGCTGAAGAAAATAGTAAAGAACAGGTATCAATGAAATTGAAAGGAGAAACACAATAGGAAAAAATCAAACATAAAGCTAGTTCTTCAAAAGTATCAGTAAAATTGATAAACCTCAAGCAAGACTAACAAAAAGAAAAGAGAAGGTAAAAGTCATTATCAATATCAGAAATGAAAGACGGATTATCACTACAAACTACACAGACATCAAAAGGATAATAAAGAAATCCCAAGAACAACTCCATGCATATAAACTGGACAACTCAGGTGAAATAAACCAATTCCTTGAAAACAACACACTAAGAAAACACACTCAACATGAAATAAATACCTGAATAATCCTGTAACTATTGAAGAAATCGAATTCATAGTTTAAAATCTTCTGAATAAGAAATCTCCAGGCTCAGTTGATTTCACTGGAAAATTCTACCAAATATTTAAAGAAAATGAAACCAATTCTATACACGCTCATCCAGAAAAAAAATGAGAAGGAACATTTCCCAGTTCATTTTATAAAGCCAGCATTATCCTGATACCAAAGAGAATACACAAACAGAAAACTGCAGACCAAGATCCCTCATACCAGTGATGAAAAAACTAGTAATAAAATATTAAGAAATCTAATCTAAAGGTAAGACTTGAGGATCACTGGCTGTTAAGTTGGAAATAATTGTTTGGTACAATCAGAAAAGGATTTCCCTAAGGATAGTTCGAGGGTGATTTTAATGGGTTTAAAGTAATCTGAAGTAGCTGGTTCTGATTATCAGTTTTTTATTCTTTTTCTAAGAATAATACACCACAATCAAGCAGGGTTTATGCCCAAAACACAAGATTGGTTCAATATTTAAAAAACAGCCACTCAATGTAAAGTATCATATTACAATCAAAATAAAAAATACACATAATCATGTCAATTGATTCAGAAAAAGCATTCATGATGGAAAAAAAAAAAACTCTTGGAAAACCAGAAGTAGACAGGATCTTGCTCACCCTGATAAAGAGCATCTACAAAAATCTACAACTAACACCAAACTTAATACTGACCGACTGAATGCTTTTCCACTAGATTGGAAAATATGCACTATCACCACTCTTATACCAAATCATAATGTAGAGTTCCCAGCCAGTGCAATCGGGAAAGAAAAAGAAATGAGGCATACAGATCATAAAAGAAGAAATAAAACTGTTACTGTTCACACACAGCATAATCGTCTTCATAAAAAATCCAAAGGGATCTACCAAAAACCTCCTAGAACTAGTGAGTTTAGCAAAATCACAAGATACAAGATCAACATGTAAACATTAATCACACATCTACTATTAGCAATGTACACTGGAAACCTAAATTAAAAAAAAAAACATTTTAAGAACCTCACAAAAAAATGAAACACTTAGGTATACAATCTAACAAAATATGTACAAGATCTGCAGGCTGAAAATTACAAATGCTGATGAAAGAAATCAGAGGAGACCTAAATAAAATAAGAGACCTCCCATGTTCATGGATAGAAAACCTCATCATAGTAAAGAAGTCAATTCTCTCCAAACTGATACAATTACAATCAAAATTCCAGAAAGATTTTTAGCAAATATAGACAAAATTCTAAAATTTATTCGGGAAAGCATAGAAACTAGACTAGCTAAAACAATTCTGGATAAAAAAGAATAAAGCTGGAGGAATCCAATTTTAACACTGATGATAAAACTATAGTAATCAAGACAATGTAGTATTACCAAATGGACAGACAGATACAGATCAGTGGACTAGAAAATAGAGTCCAGAAATAGAATCATACAAGTCACTATTTGATTTTCCACACAGGTACAAAAGCAATACAATAGGGAAATGATAGTCCTTTAGTCCTTTCAACAAATGGTTGGAACAACTCAACATCTATATGCAAACAAAACAACATGAACATAGATGCAAAAATCCTCAACAACATACTAGCAAATTGAATCCAACAATGTATTTAAAAAAATTATACACCACAACCAAGTGGGATTTATCCTAGACATGCAAGACGGGTTGAACATTCGAAAATCAATTAATGTAAACCATCATATCAACAAGCTAAAAAAAGAAAAATCACATGATCATATCAATAAAAGCAGGAAAAGCATTTGACAAAATCCAACACCTGTTCATAATAAAGAACTCTCAGTAAACTAGAAATAAAGGGGACTTTCTCACGTTGATAGACTATCTACAAAAAACCTATAGCTAACATCATATTTACTGATGACAAACTCTAAACATTCCCATTAAGATCAGGAACAAGGCAAGGATGTTCCCTTACCACTGCTTTTCAGCATCATACTGGAAGTCTCAGCCAATGCAACAAGACAAGGAAATAAGTATACAGATTGGGAAGGAACATATAAAACTATCTTTGTTCACAGATGACATGATCATCTAATAGCAAGAATGCAGGATACAAGATTAATATAGAAAAGTGAATTTGTTTTCCTATATACCAACAATGAACAAGTGCAATTTGAAATTTGAAACACAATATCATTTACATTAGCACCCAAAAAATGAAATACTTAGGGATAGGTCTAATAAAATATGTACAAGATCTATATGAGGAATATCACAAAACTCTGATGAAATCAAAGAAAAACTAAATAAATGGAGAGAGATTCTATCTCTATGGATAGACTCAATATTGTCAAGATGTCAGTTCTTCCCAATTTGATCTATAAATTCAATGCAGTCAAAACCCCACCAAGTTATTTTGTGAATATCAACAAACCTATTCTAAAGTTTATATGAGAGGCTAAAGACCACAACAGCCAACACAATACTGAAAAACAAAGTTGGAATATTAACACTCAACATCAAAACTTACTGTAGGGCTTCCCTGGTGGCGCAGTGGTTGAGGGTCCGCCTGCCGATGCAGGGGACACGGGTTCGTGCCCCGGTCCGGGAAGATCCCACATGCCGCGGAGCGGCTGGGCCCGTGAGCCATGGCCGCTGAGCCTGCGCGTCCGGAGCCTGTGCTCCACAATGGGAGAGGCCACAACAGTGAGAGGACCGCATACCGCAAAAATGAAAAAAAATTTTTAAATTTTAAAAAAATAACTTACTGTAAAGCTACAGTAAGCAAGACAGTGTGATAATCAGCAAAAGAACAAACAGATCAATGGAATAGAATTGAGGACCCATAAACATACCCCCATAAACAGAGACAACTGATCTTTGACAAAAGAGAAAAAGCAATACAATTGAGCAAAAATAGCCTTTTCAACAAATGGTACTGGCATAACTGAACATCTACATGCAAAAAAAAATTATAATCTAGACACAGACCTTACACCCTTTACAAATATTAGCTCAAAATGGTCCACAGACCTAAACGTGAAACATAAAACTATAAAACTCCTAGAAGATAAGAAAGGAGAAATCCTAGATGACCTTGGGTATGGCAATAACTTTTTGGATAAACACCACCAAAGGCACAGTCCATGAAAGAAAGGATAAGCTAGACTTTATTAAAATTTAAAACTTCTCTGCAAAGACAATGTCAAGAGAATTAGAAGACAAGCCACAGACTGAAAGAAAATATATGCAAAAGACACATCTGTTAAAGGACTATTATCCAAAATATACAAAGAACTCTTAAACTCACCAATAGGAAAACAAACAACTCAATTAAAAAACGAGCCCAAGACCTTAACAGACACCTCACCAAAGAAGATACACAGATGGCAAATAAGCACTGTGGAAAGATGCTCCACATCCCATCTCAGGAAAACACTAATTAAAACAAGATACCACCACACACCTATTAGAATGACCAAAATCCAGAACACTGACAACATCGAATGCTGATGAGGATGTGGAACAACAGGAACTCTCATTCACTGCCGCAGGGAATGCAAAATGGTACAGCTACTTCAGAAGATAGTTTGGTGATTTGTTACAAAATTAAACATGATCTTACCATATGATCTGGCAATCACACTCCCATGTCCACACAGAAACCTACACACAGATGTTTATAACAGCTTTATTCATAATTGCCAAAAGCAAACGAGATGTCCTTCGGTAGGTGAATGAATGAATAAACTGTAGTAATCTAAACAACAGAATTATTATTCAGCACTAAAAAGAAATGAGCTATCAAGCTATGAAAAGACATAGAGAAACCTTAACTTCATACTACTAAGTGAAAGAAGCCAATCTGAAAAAGCTACATACTGTACGATTCCAATTATATGACATTCTGGAAAAGGCAAAACTATGGAGACAGTAAAAAGGCCGGTGGTTGTCAGGGTTTGGGGGGATGGCAAGGGATGAACAGGCAGAGCACAGAGGATTTTTAGAGCAGTGAAAATACTCTGTATCATACTATAATGATGGATACATGCCATTATACATTTGCCTAAACCTAGAGAATGTACAACACCAAGAGTGAACCCTAATGTAAACTACGGACTTTGGGTAATTATGATATGTCAATGTAAGCTCATTCACTTGCAATATATGCACCACTCTGATGGTAGATGTTGATAATGGAGAGGCCATGCATGTGTGGAGACAGGGGGTGTATTGGAAATCTCTATACTTTCCTCTCAATTTTGCTATGAACCTAAAACTGCTCTTTAAAAAAAAAGTATTTAGAAAAAAGTATATGTGAAAGCATTTCTTATCAAGAGGAAAAATTACATGAAACCCTTCACAAACAGGTTTGTGTAGTTTTGAAACTGTTCTCCCCTACAAAGACCATCCCTGTTGAGTTTCATCAGTGTAGCCTAGGGATCTGTAATACTTAATTGAAATAGCTCATTGAAGTTACTTTGCTATATTTAATTATAAATTCCCTTTTACTAAAATATCCAGCAACCATTTAGGGAATACATTATAGATCTGGAAACTAAACTAATATATGATTAATTCACAGGAAGACTTGGAAGGCACTAAACAGTTGTTTACAAAATAAGACATTTAAAAATACTATCTGTATCAGTTTTACCTGTGCTGTCTCCCACATAGAAAGACATGGTTCCTGCCCTTTGTCCCACGCCTACAAGCTTCCACTGACAGACCACACCTCACTCCCAGTATCTAGACAGTGCTTTGCAATAAACATATTGAATGGAAGCATGACTGAAGATGGCAATAATAGAAATTATCTGAATTGGAGCCTCTCTTCCTTAGGATAGGCTTTGACTCAAATAAATTGATATATCAGATATAAATCTACTACTGCCATTCAGACAACCTTATATCCTCCTGAAGATGCCTCCTGGACTCCTCCTTTTGCTACTCCAAATTGGCAGTTGCATTGTGACAACTGAGAAAAGAGGAGCAGCAAGTACCAAAAGAAGCTGTCCCAAGTAGGGTCAATGCACTGGCTGTTGCTAGAGATAGCTAGCAAATGAATACCTACACAAGCTGAGGAGTGCTGATACACAGATTAGGAACCAATCTACTGGATTGGCTCAGGACCTTTGCACACACTGCACCATTTGTCTAGCTGACTGCCTAGCTAATAGCTGACTCTCATCTCTCAGGTCTCATCTTACATTTTACCCCCTTCAAAGAACTTCCCTGACCACCATTATTCTCTCTCAGCAACTAGTCTGTTTCCTTCATAACACTTACCACAATTTGTAATTATCTGTTTGCATGTTTTCTTATTTTATATCTGTCTCTACCACTAGACTCTAAGTGCCATGAGAGCAAAAATCATGTTTCTCCTGGTCACTATTCTAATTTCAACGACTAGCATAGCATCTGGCCCACAACAGGCAATAATAAACAGTGGCCTTCAAGGTAATAAACCTGACTTTCTTTGGGGGAGGAAAGGGACTTTTTCATATACTTAGCATGGGAAGCAATATGCTACAATGGAAAGAGTACAATTTGGGAACCACACATAATTAGAACCTCAGCTCCATTGCTTACCTAGCTAAATGATCTCTGACAACCTATTTTATATCTTGAAGCCCCAATTTTCTCAAAACGATGACAGTAATACTTCCCTTACATAATCACTGATTCTCTAGTATACTGTAGATATGCAATAAGTGATAGCTATTAGTACTTCTTAAAATGATCATCTTTCCATCCACTAAGAGGTCTTAAATGAGTGACACTAACAGAAACGAGTCAAGTCAAAGTCTTATAAACACGGCAATATCAAAAATACTATATTTATAAAGGTAAGCTGTATTTTCAAACCTTTTTTTTTAACGTATGCTTTTTCAGTAAGACTACAGAACTTCTAAACCTGCTTCAGTAGATGTTTAGAGAAAACTAAATCCATGATTAGGTATTTTTTCATACCATCGGGTACTAACTACATGGAAACAAATGTTCTTTTTCAAACCATGCTGTTTAAAGTCACCAGGAACTTTCAAAAAACACAAAAACAAAAGGTAAACTCACAATATTTCACTGTGTTTTGTTTTTAAACTTTTAGTATCAGTAAAAGGATAAAGGTCTTACTAACAAAAATTAAGGACTCAGGGACACCCTTTTCATTTTACAAATGAAAATTTTCACAAGTCACTTTCTACAGATTAAAAATTGGAGTGTTTTTATTAAACAGGAAGTATACGAATAAAATAACTCATACATAAAGATACTGATATAAATCCTTTTTTTTCCCCCTGCCCAAATGTAATTTTTGCCTTGCTGCTAAATAGTCACAGTCCTTCCTTACTGGAATGATTGGTTTATCTTTAACTCCACAGAGCTTAAACTATCAGTCTTTTAAGAAGCTTTGACAGGTTTTGATGATTTAACCTGCTGAGTTCACAGCACCCAAGGGAGAGTCTTGGTTGCAAGTTTTATTTCTAATACAGCTGACCACTAATACCGACTCCACAGATAATGGATTTCAATAAACACCACCCACAGGTTAACACTTCAAGTAGTACGCATAATATTGCTTTAATTAAGTTAATACATGAAGGTCACAGTTTGGTAGAAAGTTTCATTACATTTGGCAGTGCTTACAATAATAATAAAAAAGAAAAAGGAACTGTATGTGTTCATCTATACAGTAACTCTATAAATTTGCCTATAGATATAATCCAGTTTGCTCATAGATTTATACTGCATTTCAATTTATTTTCTAAAAGGAATTCAGTTTATTAGTTCCATTTCCCAAAATAAGTATATTTCTAGCATTTCTAACCAGTAGTTTCTCTAACCATGCTGGGCACAGAATGGGTCTACCTGGCACAAAGAGGCCACCCACTAGAGCAGAAAAGATTCCTACCACTACCATGCCCACCCCCTGATTTTGGAGCATTTTGATGGTAGAAAAGATTAATGCTTTGATTTGTCTTGTGTCTAATGATTAGCTTCATGTGTTAAATATTAATGTCTTCCGGACAGAATGAAATTATTTTTTCATTTTGAAAAATAAAGATATATAAAATTTGTTTTTGAACCTAAACACTTTATGCAGTAGAAAACAAGCCAAAGAGTCTTTTTACAACAAATATTATGAAAAGGCAAAGCAAACAAATGTTTGAATATGAAATTAAAGGTTCACTCTAAAGTGTTAAAATAAAATGAGATACTGTATTTTAATACACAAATCGCATAGTCAGCAGGGTTGGTACATTTTTCTATTTTTATATGTAGTATTAGGTAATTTGAGGTTATTTTAGAGAAAAGCAAAAAAATGGTGGCTGAATTTATACACATTGAATTCAGCAATAATTGTATTTTTTAAATACACAACCTGACAGGCACTATGGCAGATAATAATGAATCAGCATGGGAGCCATTTAATATACTTCTTGATTAACTCATTGCCTGTCCACTTTGCACACAGACATGCTTACATGTCATAATCGTCATAATTCCCATCATCCCCACTGCTAACACTCAAGTTCCCTGATTAGTGCACAACTCCCAGACGAGCCATTGCTAATGCTAAATAATTCTCTTCAGCCTCCTGCTACTATTCTGCAGGATCTCCAATTAAATATAATGTCCCTGATGAGCCATATTAATGTGAACAAATTCCTACCAGGAATCCTATCTTATTCCATTTTCCCCAAAAATGTAGAGAAAGTAATTTAGCCAAGCTGAAGATAATCAAAACATTTTAAACTGATATAGTATTATAATGCCTCAGCAAAACATGTTTTTCCAAAGTCAATAAAAGAAAAAGGGTGGAAAAAGTAATGTCTAAACATGTTAAATGCTTTCTTCTCCTGATTAATTTGTTCTTCACTGAAAAGTCTAGTGTTTTAAATAAGCATAGGTAGATACATTGCATTCTTAATCCAAAAAGGTTACTGAAAGCTAAGTTATATGAGAAAAGTGAGCAGTAGCAAGTTTTAAAGCAAATATGCCATTTAAAAACCCTTTAATTATCTAATTACCAGAACTCCAAGGTCCATAATCACATTAATGAAACCAATTCCTTCCTTCCCATTAAATGCAGTATTACAGTCACTATCAGAGGCTTTGCCATGGAATTTTATGTTGCTGATAAGAAATCTTCATCTTGAACAATGACAACTGTAAGTATTTTTTGCAAGAATGAATTAAGAATCTTATAGATTTTCTATTGCAATCTAAAAGACTGGGAAGGCTTCTGATCTAATTAAGACTAACTGGGAAACATGGACTATGATGGCCACCATCTTACAATATTCTGTACTAGCAAAAGCAATTTAAGAAAATGTTAGTTATGCTCGCTTCGGCAGCACATATACTAAAAATAAGAAAATGTTAGTTAAATATACCATCTCAACTACACACACATATAACAAAAGGTCACCTGATTTTTCAGTTACCACCCCCAAAAAGTTTTACAAACTTCACTCTGGTCATTTATTCCTATTTGAGGATTAATAATTACATTAGCTGAAAATAAGTCCATTAACAGATTTTGTGAAATAATTTTTTCAAAATTAAGAACTTTAACTCCTTTTCAAATTAAAACAAAGGTTGAAAAATATCCTGAAAAGTAAATCATGTAAATGAGAAAAGGTAAATGGTTTTGACACTTAAATTTCTTTCAACTCTATGTACACCTAGGATAAAAGTGAAGATATTCTAACAAAAATATAAACAGATAAGTTTATTAAAATATATATATATATGAAAAGATATAAAATAAAGATATTCTAACAACCCCATAAAATTTTTATAAGGTTTTCCCTAAGGTCTTTTATACCTTCGCCTACATTAATGTATTCCATCTCCATTTACCTGATCATTACCCTCCAGTTTGTTCAGCTGGAACCAACATACACTAATTACATAGACGTCACGAAGTCCTATTTGTCCTCAGTACCTCCCCAGACAGCAGGGAAATCATATCAAGGGTAGGCATGCTAAGTGATGATTCCCCCCACCTTACCGTCAATCATCCCAAAGTGCTCAGAGGAAACCCCACTCAAGTTCATTACTGAATCCTAAGGGTAAGACTACAATACTCACCAGGAATCATACTTCAAACAGCAGGCTGCCTGGCCAAGATGTGAGTCACAATGACTACTTCCCTGATTTTAGGTTTTGGTGTTAATGAAATAAATACCAAGTATTTCTCATTTCAATACAATGTTACTATACACAGACAAAGCAACAAAATATTGATAAGTTCAATTTAGGAGTCCAGGTAGGAAATATAGTCAAAGGTTGAAGTACAGAATCATTTAATCTCATTTAAAAAGAAAAAAATCAAAACCCTAAACTTCAGAGGTTTAAAACAAATATAACAATATTTTGCTACTTCTTATGGAAAGGCTTACTAGTCCTTTTACTTGAAAACACACATACATACATAAAGTAAGTTATCATAAAAGTAAATAAAGTTATCTAACAAGCATTTTGAGAAGTACAAACACAACAATCTCTAAATTCTCATAATTATTTGTTCCCACTATTCACCAAACTAATGAAGACCTACCTACCCATTTAAAAAGTCCCAGTCACCAAAACCATCAAACATTTCTCATTCCTTATCATTTCTTAACTTCTCTGGGACTACCTAAAATCACAGTACATTAGTGGCATAAAACCCTACAATCCACCTTTCCTGCCTTCTAAGTCAATATAGTATTAATAAGGTCCTCTTAAATAAAATCTCCCACATCAGCCCTCTACCTAAAATCTGATCAATTTATTTCATAAATGTGTCTCATCTTGCTCCAAAATTTTATGTAATGGTCCTAATAATTTTCACTTTATAAGGTATTACAATTTTTTTTTTGGCCCTGTGTGGCACGCACGATCTTAGTTCCGCGACCAGGGATCGAACCCATGCTCCATGCAGTAAAAGCGTGGAGTCTTAACCACTGGGTCACCAGGGAAGTCCCCAATATTTTTTTAACATCTGTTAGTACAGTTCGCTCTTCAATTTTCCTCAAAATTGTCTAGGCCATTCTTGCATATTTACTCCTTTGTCAATCCCCCCCCACCACTGTTACATTATTACATTTATTAGGATTTAATACAAAAACGTAGATCTAGAAATAACTAGCATTTACAATATTGTTTCCTTATATAAAAATAAGAAGTTCTCATATAAGTCGTACGAATTCATTTTAAATTCATATCATAAAGTGTTTTATCTTTGCCACTACTTCCAGGAGGTTAAATTTTTTTAAGTTGTATTTTCTACCTTGTTGATATTTAGGAAAGCTACAGATTTCTTTGTATTTATTTTTTAACTACCACAGAGACTTTTCTTACTGTTTCTAAAGAGTTGTTCAGTTGCCGGTATAACTAGAAACTCGATACAATTTTATTATTTCTGCCTTTCCTGTCCACCATTTTATAACTCTTGCCTAACTGCATTGCCGAGCACTTCTAGGATGCTATTAAATACTAGTGGTGACAGTAAATGTATGGGTCTTCATCCTGACTTCCATGAGAATGCTTCCTATGAGGTATGACCTCTTCATTCTGGGAGGGCAGTATTTATTTAATCCTGTTTTACTAAGGATTTTACAAGAAGCCAGTGAATTTCTTTTACACGACATCTAGGCTTCCATCAAGATGATCATATAGTTTTCCTCCACTAACTTATTAGTATATTTAATTTAATTAATAGTGTCTAACATTGAACCATACTGAAATGTCATGAATACACTCTGCATGACTGCAGCATATTACTTAAATAAATTTTATTCTATTTTCTATTACTTAGGATTCTTCTATCGATATATAATTACAGTCACTGTAATTTTATTTTTTGCTTACTATCTTTGCCCAGATTTTGATTTCTGAATTACTATGCTGGTTTCATAAAAAGAAATGGAAATCTATTTTTCTTTCTCTAAGTCTGGAGCAATTTAAATAGTGTCAAAATTTCTTTAAAAAATTTCTTGCTTCCTGAAAATTTCAAAGAATCCTTGCAAGAATCTCTAGGCCTGGACACTCAAGAGTCCTTTAGTCGATTATTTCCTACCTTATTCAGGTGCTTTCATGCACAGAGTTGCAGGCCTACACACAATTATTTGTCACCAGTTTTGTAAACTGAGCAAAACAGAATAACTACCTAACATTTTTTTAAAGGCTTTTAAAACCAGGTTAAACCCCACTTTCAATAATGAATAGAACAACCAGAAGATCAGCCAGGAAACAGATGACTTAAATATCCCTATGAACCAACCAGTCCTAAAAGACATCTATAGAACACTCCACCCAGCAGTAGCAGAATACACATTCTTAAGTTCACATGGAACATTCTCCAGGACAGATCATATGCTAGTCCATAAAACAAACATCAAAAAATTTTAAAGGATAGAAACAGTAGAAAACACAGTCTCTGACCAAAAAAGAAGGAAATTAGAAATCAGTAATAGAAATAAACTTGGGAAACTCATAAATATGTGGAATTAAACAACAAACTCCTAAATAACAAGTGGGTCAAAGAAATCAAAAGGGCAACCAGAAATTACTTTCAGAAATGAAAATGAAGATACAATATGTCAAAACATGGGATGCAGCTAAAACAATAGAGAAAAATGAACGGTTAAACACCTATATTAAAAAGACCTCAAAACAATCTAGTTTTTCTACTTTAAGAAACTATTTTTTAAAAGAGCAAACTAAACCCAGAGCGAGCAGAATGAAGGAAACAAAAACTAGTGTAAACAGAAATGACACAGAGAATTTAAAAAGAGAGAAATCAATGATACCAAAAGTCGGTTCTTTGAAAAGGTCAATGAAACTGAAAACCGTTAGCTAAAATGACAAAGAAAACATGAAAAAACTCAAATAACTAAAACCAGGAATGAAAGAGATATTACTGCCAGCCTTATAGAAATAAAAATGATAAAAAAAATACTATAAACAATCACATAATAAACAATAACTTAAGATGAAATGGACAAATTCCTAGAAAGACAAACTATAGACACTAACTCAGGAAGAAATAGAAAATCTCAATAAATCTACAAGAGACTGAATTAGTAATCAAAAACTACCCACAGAGAAAAGTTCAGACCCAGATGGCTTCACTGGTGAATTCCACCAAACATTTCAGGAATAATTAATACCAATTCTTCACAAACTCTTCCAAAACAACAGAAGATGAGAGAACACTTCCCATCTTATACTATGAGGCCAGTATCACTCTGATACCAAAAACAAAAACATCAAACGAAAAGAAATCTATAGACCAATATCTCTTATAAACATGGATGAAAAATTCTCTACAAAACACCAGCAAACTGAATCCAGCAATATACACAAAGGACTATACATCATGACCAAGTGTGATTTATCCTAGGAATGCAAGGCTAGTTTAACATCCAAAAATTAATTAATGTAATATACCATATCAATGGAATAAAGGATAAAAACCACATTATCATCTCAATAGACACAGCAAAAGCATTTGTAAAAATCCAATGCTCAATCATGACAAAAACTCTCAACAAACTAGGAATAGCAGGGCACTTCCTCAACCTAATAATGGGAATTTATGAAAATCTCAGAGCCTAAATCAAACTTAGGTGTGGAATACTGAATGTTTTCCCCCGAAGATGAGGAACAAAACAGGATGTCTGCTCTCACCACTCCTTTTCAGTATCATTCTGGAAATTAAAGCAAGGGAAATCAGGCAAGACTATGAAATAAAAAGCATCTAGTTAGAAAAGAAAGAAGTAAACCTATCTCTCTTTACACATGACATGATCTTCTAGAGAGAATCCCAAGGAATCTATTATATTTTTTAAAACTATTAGAACTAATAAACAAGTTCAGCAAGGTTGCAGGACACAAAATCACTATTAAAAAATCAATTGGGGCTTCCCTGGTGGCGCAGTGGCTGAGGGTCCGCCTGCCGATGTAGGGGACGCGGGTTCGCGCCCCGGCCTGGGAGGATCCCGCATGCCGTGGAGCGGCTGGGCCCATGGGCCATGGCTGCTGAGCCTGCGCGTCCGGAGCCTGTGCTCCGCCACGGGAGAGGCCACAGCAGTGAGAGGCCCATGTACCGCAAAAAAAAAAAAAAAATCAATTGTATTCCTGTACACCTGCAATCAACAATAAAAACTGAAATTTAAAAATTGCAATTCTAGGGAATTCCCTGACGGTCCAGTGGTTAGGACGCCACTCTTCCACTGCAGGGGGCACGGGTTCAATCCCTAGTTAGGGAACGAAGATCCTGCAAGCTGCATGGTGAGGCCAAAAAAAAAAAATGAGGATGAAATTGCAATTCTAATAGCCTCAGAAATAATATTAAAATACTTAGGAACAAATACAGCAAAGTAAGTACAAAACTTACACTCTGAAAACTACAAAACATTGTTGAAAGAAATTAAAGCAACGTAGATAAGTGGAACATCATCAAATGGAATATCCATGCTCATGTATAGGAGGACTTAAAAATGTTGATAAAGATATTTCTCAAACTGATCTACAGATAAAACACAATGCCTATCACAATCCCAGCAGGATACAGTTTTCCACTCGGACCATTTTCCCCTCATAAACCATTCTCCACAAATCTTTTCAAAGAATAATAAGGGCCTGGAGAATGATACATAAAAGACAATTCATGACTTGATAAGAGGCTTAACCCCTATTTTGCTCTCTCTGGCCCTGACCATTTCCCACTGGAGTACTTTACATTGCTTGTTGACTCTGGCCTCATCCTCTGGATGCAGTTGCACTAATCTCATCAATACGTATGAACTGTTTTCCTGGGTAAAGCCTGACTCTGAGACTGCTCTGGGTCAGTCTTCTCAAAGAAAGCAAGAGAACTTCCTCAACAGAGAATAGGATATCATCCTATTTTAAGACAATCCAACAATAAGCGAACTAGACTGATAACTGCAAACCCTCCCTAGAAGCACCTAAAAATCCCAGATTAAATATAACAAACTTCTTTAAATGAACAGTTTGGCTTACAAGAACCACAAGCAATCCCTAGGGATCAAAAACGAAGAAGAGAAAAAAAAAAGAGAACAAAAAAAAAAAAAAACGAAGAAGAAGCTAAAAGCCAGACAGTATACACTAGAGTCGATACCACTAATCTTGGAGAGTATAAGTGGGGATCTGAATAACCTAGAGAACTGAGTTTTAACTCTCAGAGAAAGGAACCAATTGTGAGCTGAAGATTTGAAGGAAAACTCCTACATAAGGCCATGTTGCTCAAAGGTTACATCCTCAGGACTTCCCTGGTGCTCCAGTGGCTAAGACTCCACGCTCCAGTGCAGGGGGCCCGGGTTCGATCCCTGGTTGGGGAGCTAGATCCCACATGGCACAACAAAGACTACATCCTCAGTGAAGGGGGGTGGGGTTTCAATAATCTACTAAGTAGGGAGAAGACATACTTATTATCAGCTGTGCTTCAAAGTAAAGGAAAAAGTCTCCTCAGGAAATTAGAAACCATGGGCCTATTTAACAGAGGGAGGGAGGGAGGGAGGGAGGGAGGGAGGGAGGGAGGGTGTGTGTGTGTGTGTGTGTGTGTGTGTGTGTGTGTGTGTGTGTGTGTGTGTGTGTGTGTGTGTGTGTGTGTGTGTGTGTGTGTGTGTGTGTGTGTGTGTGTGTGTGTGTGTGTGTGTGTGTGTGTGTGTGTGTGTGTAGTTTCATCTGGTTTTGCCCCATCCTCATAATTCAGCAACCTTCGCGCCAAGAAATTAATATAAAAATTAGTCAGTGATACCCCGGACAACCCAAACCATGTGGAGTTCAACAATAAAGATACCAAATATGAGGTCACAAGACAAAATCTACACATGTGAGGAAACAATCCATTGTGAGGAAGAGTCAGAAATATAAATAGATACATAAGATCTTGAAGTAAAATAACAAAACGATAGAACCTTTAAAATAAGTATGCTATAAAAAAAAAAGTATGCTATAAATAAGACAGGAAAGGACTCAAATACTTAAGAAAAAAGACAATACAAAAATCAGGCAGGGAATTTCCTGGCAGTCCAGGGGTTAGTACTCCGCACTTTCACTGCCAAGGGCACGGGCTCAATCCCTGGTCAGGGAACTAAGATCCCGCAAGCCACATGGCGCAGCCAAAAATAAAAATAAACTGTGCTTTAAAAAAAAAACCAGGCAGATTCAAAAAGGAGCAGTAGACCCAACAGATTCCTCAAAAGACAGCAAAGATGACAAAAGCAACCAAAGTAATCACAGTGTCAGGCAATTTTCACTGGTGAATGCAAAAATGTTAGTAACATGAGAGGTTGTTGTGGGACAAAACCTGCACGTGGATTCACCCCCCCAAAATTAATTTTAAAAGGGGGGGAATGCACCATTTTAATGGAAGGGAGCCATGGAAGAAAACTGCATAATGGTCTTTAAAAGCCAACTTTTTCCCATTCAACATTCACTGTTTGCAAGTTACTTGGCTTTCCTTCTTTGTGTGACTTACCACTTAATAGTTGTAATAACTGTTAGTCTTCTTCCCGATTAACTGCTTAAAAATTAGTTGTTTTTAACATAAAATTAATAGTTTTCACAATCAACTGTTGCAGTATTTTCCTACTATAATAGTATTTACATTTCAATTTATGAAATTAACACATGAAGCATGTAAGATTTTTTTACTCCAAGTAACACTG
The DNA here is from genome assembly GCF_059928025.1 of Delphinapterus leucas. Classification (NCBI taxonomy): domain Eukaryota; kingdom Metazoa; phylum Chordata; class Mammalia; order Artiodactyla; family Monodontidae; genus Delphinapterus; species Delphinapterus leucas. The sequence continues at coordinate 11,063,091 of NC_143146.1, forward strand.
AAAATGCTCACCTCTTGAAAATCAATATTGAAACATTTATAATACATCTGAATAGCATGCCTTGTTCATAATACCGATATTATACAGTTCATTAGATATGATGGTAACCTTTGTGATCACATGTTAAAGAAGCAAAATATGCTGTTAGAGGAATTCACCTTTTTATCTTTCTTGAGGCTGAAGCAGAAACCAAATAGCAAATCTGGCCCTATTTCTAAGGCTTAAATCAAACTTTGAACATTCTAACCATCATTATTATCCTGCTTTTACTTATAGTAGCTTTCTAGAAACCGACTTACAGGAGGTCATATGAAGAGGAAGTTTTGACTGAGCATGCACTGCTTGCTTCCCATCGTGGGGCCTGAAATCTTATTTTAAACTATGTCATAATCTCTGGTTAAAAAAAAAAAAAAGTGGCTAAAAATCTTTAAAATATAAAAACTACCACCTCTGCTTCAGGAAGGATAAATGACAAAGACTTAAAACTCAAACCAACTCTTTTGAAACCAGTTTTGCCAAAGTCTGGAAAGTGACTGTCCACAAAGCTAGAAATGTAACAGTGAGAAAAGTTAGTCATGCTCTTTGGAGCAACAGCTTACAGAAGTAGATTATTCTGTAATACCACACTGAAGTATAAACAAATAGGAAAAAGCTTAAATATAAATAATTTTGGCTATATGCCGACAGTCATCTCTATGAGAACACAGCATAGAGAATTAACTATATACTGTGATATGAAAAAAAAATTAGAAGTGAAAGTTTGTTGTTAGGCTTGAAATAAAAACAGTGATTGTCCACAATTCAAACATTTTTCTCTCAATTTACCCATGAATGAAAACACAGCCTGAGCTAATACACTGAAAAATAAACACAAGATGAGAAGAGTGAATTTTAAATCTACTACTGGCTTGACAGTAACACAAACTTTTTTCTGAAGTAGCTTTACTATTGGTAAATGCCTTAGTTTACCAATCAAGAATGACAGTAAAGCAACAGTTTTCTCATTATTTCATGAATATTTTGTGAGGAATATAAACTACTGAAACTATCACAGTTAAAACAGATTATTAGTAAAGAAGCCAGAAACTAATACTCAAAACAAATCAAACAGTACATACGCAAAACAAGTTTTTTTAACTGCTTAATTACTTTTAAAGTAAAGGATAAATATTTTAAATGTACCAGCCAAATAAACTAGCCAAATAAATAAATACTTAACCTTTATTCTGGGGAAATTAGAGTAGCTTGCAATCATTTCCATTTTGCTTTTTAAAAAAGGAAGAGAGTCACAATAAGACAACAGGAACAACATACTTCTAGATAAAATTTTTAAATCACAAAGACTGAAAATTCTTTGCATTAAATTACTATATGATAAAAGCTGACATTACCAATAGGTCCTGTTATCAGAAGTTGTGTGAAAGAATGAAAAACAGTAACTTATATCAAAGTACAACTACTTACATTTCATGTCATACAGTTCCAATAATTCATACACTTTTCCCATGGGATTTTTTTCTACTCATTCATAGTTTATTACTGCTAAAAATGCCTGTTTTGATAAAAATCCCCAATAAAATTATATATCAGTCACTGCTTTACGCTATACCTTCTTTTGTTCATGTCCAATTAGCATTAGCCTATCTTTGATTTATCAAACTTTCAGCTGCACATGGTAAAGCATTTAGGAAGGTTAAACAATTACAGCATCCCGAGTGACAGTGGAGTTATCCTGTGCGGAAATGTGCTCCCATAAGGCAGCACTGTATAAACATTTCATTAGGGCTTCCCTGGTGGCACAGTGGTTAAGAATCCACCTGCCGATGCAGGGGACCGGGTTCGAGCCCTGTTCAGGAAAGATCCCACATGCCACGGAGCAACTAAGCCCGTGCACCACAACTACTCAGCCTGCGCTCTAGAGCCCATGAGCCACAACTAATGAAGCCTGCACACTTAGAGCCCATGCTCCGCAACAAGAGAAGCCACCGCAATGAGAAGCCCGCGCACCACAACAGAGTAGCCCCCGCTCGCTGCAACTAAAGAAAGCCCGCACTCAGTAACAAAGACACAAATCAGCCAAAAATAAATAAAAGAAAATAAATTTTTTTAAAAAAACACATTTCATTAATCTTTGAATCTAACTTTCTCATGCTTTGCTTAAATGTACTTGGTGACCAGAATCAGTTTACCAAATTTTTATTCTATTCTAGGCTTTTAAAGCCTCGAAAATAAAAGAGTTAAGATACATATTGAAGACATTATGATGCTCCCATTTTGCTTAATACAAGAGTGAGTAATTAAACAGGTATTTTTTTTAATTGTGTACCTTTTCAAGCCAACAAAAAAAACCTACATCTTTCACTTTTTTTCTATTTGATCCAAAATAAGGTCCCGATTCAAACAAAGCAAATATACTTACAGAACTAGCATCAACATCACTGTGGATGGCAACCGTCTTAATGCCCATCTTCTTGCAAGTTTTAATAACCTATATTAAAGTACATTAATGTTACCTATTAATAGTAATTCATATTTAAAGGGATTTAATAATAATAAAATTCACAGAGTAAAATGGAAAATAAGATTAAAATTCCACTCACCCTACATGCAATTTCTCCTCTATTAGCAACAAGAATTTTATCAAAAGTCTAAAAAGAGAAAAAACACATAAGAAATTGTTACTCTTGCTTTGGGACCAGAAAACACCAAGCTTTTCCACAATTACCATTGGGCATGATCCTAATAAACATTACTTCCTACAGTAGTATTAAATACTATACATATGTTCATTTACAACCAGGCTGCTACTAAACTCATCTGGTAGTATCTGGCGTTATAATTATCCTCTTAAAGCATCAATTGACTAGGTTAGATAATTCATAAGGGGACTAGGTTAGATAATTCATAAGGGGACTAAATTCTCTTGCCAAAAGATAATCTTCAAATGATATTTCAGAATACTAAGAAACTTTAGAAGAAATTGCTTGAGAATTTACTTGATTATTTTCTAAATTCAGGGAAATTCTAAGTGTTATGTTTATCAAAGGGAAGTCTGATATAATTTATATGCTATCTCTTTGGGATTGGGCCACAGCATTAAATGATACTTTTGATAAATGAGAACAGATACTATTTATGCTTATTTCCAAAGATTCCCAGACAAAGCAGGTTATGCTATTTGAGTACAATGTTAAGTTTGAATAACCACCAAATTTTTAAACAGCTGAGGCCATATAATAGAAAGAGAAGTTCCATTCTGTGTGGGGCTAGAGACCTAATTTCTAAGCCCAGCTTTGCCATTAATGATCTGTTTGACTCTAAGCAAATCAATCTCTGTAAATTGAAATCTCTTGACTTCCACATATATAAATTGATAACATTCTAATGGGAAACTATTTAACAAGGTTCTCTCCCTACTCTAAAAGTGTACAGGCTAATCCTTTTAAAGAAATGCACACAAACAATTATAAGTAATTTGGATGCAACACATTTTAATACACAACGACTGCTAGGTTAGTGAATTGTTGCACATTAAATGGAACTATTTTTTTAAGCTTTAGTTATATTTCTAAAAGAAAAGTTATATATAATCTTAATAGTACTCATATACTGGGCTTCCCTGGTGGCGCAGTGGTTGAGAGTCCGCCTGCCGATGCAGGGGACACGGGTTCGTGCCCCGGTCCAGGAAGATCCCACATGCCGCAGAGCGGCTGGGCCCCGTGAGCCATGACCGCTGAGCCTGCGCGTCCGGAGCCTGTGCTCCACAGCGGGAGGGGCCGCAACGGTGAGAGGCCCGCGTACCGCAAAAAAAAAACAAAAGTACTCATATAACTTAAAGCTATATTTTAACCCAACAGGTAATCACAGAATCTCAGAACTGGAATAGGCCTTTAAAGTCTTGATTTAACCTTTATATCACACATGGCTTATTCCACCAAACTGAGACAAGCCTCGACCTTAAAACTGGTAAATTCCTAATTTGATAGAATCCTAAGTCATTCAGAGCCCTGAGCAGATGGGCCCTTAAAATATCCTAATCTCACCTCAGGGGTGAGGCTATAAAATCATCTGCCTTTCTATTCTCATCTGCTCATGGTAAATTCCTGTTAAACAATAAGCATATTCTAAGAAAACAGATGTTCATACTTCCTTGAGCTGCATTTTAAAATGTGAATTTTTATTAAGTATTAAACAGACTACATCTGATAAAAGCAGCACAAACACTGGAAGTTACACATTAAGCAACTGTTGCAGCAAATATAACAAATTATTGACATCATAATATTACACGGAGTACAAATTCCACCCTAATCCCTATCCAAGAAGCAGAATAATGGTTATGAGCCAGTCTGGAGCCAAACTGTCCAGGTTGGAATCCTAACACTACCACATGTTCTTCTGTGGACAAGTCATCCTCCTGAACCCTCATTTCCTGGTATGTAAAATGAGAGTAAGAATAGCACCTGCCACAAGAGGTTGTGGGAATATTAACACCCTTAAAGTGTTTAGAGTAGTGCCTAGCACATAATATATACTCAGTAGGCGTTAGCTAGTGCATTGTTATTCACTCGTTTGGGCCACAAACCAGATTACAAACTCAGGACTGTGATTCCAACAGGGATAAATCTGTACCAAAATGATCACTGCACCTCACACATTTCTATTCATCTCTGTTCAGGGCTTGTGATAGTTAGTTTTATGTGCAACCTGATCGGTCCACACGGTGTTCAGATTAAACGTTTTTTCTGCGGTGTCTGTGGGCGTGTTTCTAGATGAGACTAACGAATCAGTGGACTCAGTAAAGCAGACAGCCCTCCCCAGTGTGGGTGGGCATCATCCAGTCTACTGAGGGCCTGACAGACTAAAAAGTGGAGGAAGGGAGGATTAGTTCTGCCTGCCGGATTGAGCTGGAACACTGGTCTTCTCCTAGCCTTGGACTGGGACTTACACCATCAGCCCCCCTGGTTCCCAGACCTCTGAACCTGGACTAGAATTTCAGTACCAGCTTTCCTGGGTCTCCAGCTCGCCACAGCAGATTGTGGTGGGACTTCTCAGCCTCCATAATTATGTGAGCCAGTAAAAAAAATCTCCTTATGTCTCCTACTGGTTTTGTTTCTCTGAAGAACCCTGACTAATATAGGACTATTAATGGATTACCAATTAGTACACAAGCTCAATAAAGCTAGTATCAATTAATCTTCCATACCTAAGATTTTCTTTTAACTAAATAACAGATGAATGTGGTTCAGAATTTAGAAGGTACACAAGGGGACACACTGTAGGGACACCTAGGCCCTTGCCCCAAAGGCAACTACTACTAGTTTCCTGAATATTCTTCCAGGTAGGCTATGCATATAAAAGAATATATATACAAATAATTTTTTTAATTAGCCTTTTTTTTGGCTGTGCCATGCTCCATGCAGGATCTTAGTTCCCAGAACCAGGGATCAAACCCGCGCCTCCTGCAGTGGAAGCGTGGAGTCTTAACCACTGGAACACCAGGGAAGTCCCCATACAAGTAAATTTTTTTTTTTTTTTTTTTTTTTTTAACGGTACGCGGGCCTCTCACTGTTGTGGCCTCTCCTGTTGCGGAGCACAGGCTCCGGATGCGCAGGCTCAGCGGCCATGGCTCACGGGCCCAGCCGCTCCGCGGCATGTGGGATCTTCCCGGACCGGGGTACGAACCCGCGTCCCCTGCATTGCCAGGCAGACTCTAAACCACTGCGCCACCAGGGAAGCCCCATACAAGTAAATTTAAACCAACTTTTTGGGGGGGAGAGCCGCACCATGTGGCTTGTGAGATCTTAGTTCCCAGACCAGGGACTGAACCTGGGCCACTGGCAATAAGAGCACAGAGTTTTAACCACTGGACCGCCAGGGAATTCCCTAAACCAATCTCTCCCTCTACATCAACAATTACAGGTGAACAGCAAGTGCATTCGATCAAGTGCATTCGATAACTACAATATGGCACAATCACAACAAAATGTGTTAAGCGCTACAACACGGCTGTGTTAAGTGCAGCGAAGGGAGAGAGTGAACAGCATGTGTTAAGGCAGTGACGTTGAAAGCAGACGGTAGCACTGAAAAACTACAAGTAATTTTTAAGAGAGCTCAAGCACAAAACAAGTATGCGGGCACTGTGGCAAATAAAGCTGGGTTAAAAAGGCTGGATTAAGAAAGGACCTTCGTTCATTTCATCTCATTCATGTCATTTAAAGACCTGGGACTTTATCCTGTATCTGGAGAGCCGTATACAAGACACTCCGAAGATACTCTAAGGGGAAAATCAAGAACAACAACTTCAAGCCAGGAACCTGAATCCTTGAAGCCAGGGGGCTTTCAGGTACCATGAGAGATAAAGAACTTTTGCAGAAACTGTTTGTTTTTTTAATTTTTTATTTTTACACAATTTTTAAAGGTTACTTTCCATTTACAGTTGTTACAAAATATTGGCTATATTCCGTGTTGTACAATACATCCTTGAGCCTGTTGGGTACTGAGGTAAACTACTGGGTACTGAGGTACCCAATGGTCTGTACCTCCCACTGCTGCACCCCTATGTTGCCCCCAGCACAGGTACCACTACTTTGTTCTCTGTATCTGTGACTCTGCTTATTTTACGTTATATTCACTAGTTTGTTGTATCTTTTAGATTCCAATATAAGTGATATTATAGTATTTGTCTTTCTGTCTGACATTTCACTCAGCAAAATGCCCTCCAAGTCCATCCATGTTGCTGCAAATGGTCAATTTTCATTCCTTTTTATGGCTGAGTAGTATTCCATTGTGTACATATACCACATCTTCTTTATCCATTCATCTGGTGATGGACACTTAGGTTGTTTCCATGTCTTGACAACTGTAAATAATGCTGCTATGAACACTGGGGTGTGTAGCAACTGTTTTATACCTGTGCTATTGCTGTCATGGGGTAAAAAACACACTGGAAGTTTCATGAGAATTTTTTTAACTTATTTTCTTTTAATCCGTTCTCTCTCTACCCCTCCTTCCTTTTTTCCCTTCCCTATGTTTAGATCATAGCTGGCATCTAAAACCAGCAAGGACACTTCTCTCCATTCAGGGACCAAGAGAAAGGCTGAGCTGGCCTGTTCCACTGGGTATCTGGAGGAATGATGGCAGAGCTCTAGATCCCGAGTCACTCACCAAGCACTTCCGAGAAGGAGTACAGCACAGTGGGTAAACCCACCAGCTCAGGAGAAAGACAGTCTTGCGTTTACACCCAGCTTACACTTACTATTGTGGGTTTTAAGCTTCCGTTTCCAAATGTACAAAACTGAATGAACAAAACAGTTAAGGATAATATTAAGCAGCTGACGTTACCTATATGCCAGGTACTGTGGGAAATCCCTTCTGCGTACTACCTCATTTAATCCTCGTAAGAGTCCTATGAGGTCAGTTTTGATAAAATCCCAATTTTAAAATGAGAAAATTGAGGCTTGATGAAGCATAATCACTTGCCTAAGTCACCAGCAAAGTTAACTAGCAGTAAAGGCAGAGTTCACACCTGGGTATTTGTGTCAAAACACACCATGATATGACATAACCAGAGTATAATGGTGCAAGTTTTAAACACTATATTATCAATGCCAGGACTTCCCTGGGATCCAGTGGTTAAGACTCCGCGCTTCCAATGCAGGGGGCACAGGTTCGATCCCTGGTCGGGGAACTAAGATCCCTCATGCCTTGTGGCACAGCCAAAACATAAAAAATAATAAAATAAAATAAAATACATTAAAGTTAATTTCACCTGTTTCTTTTTTTTTTTTTTTCGGTACGCGGGCCTCTCACTGTTGTGGCCTCTCCCGTTGCGGAGCACAGGCTCCGGATGCGCAGGCTCAGCGGCCATGGCTCATGGGCCCAGCCGCTCCACGGCATGTGGGATCTTCCCAGACAGGGGCACGAACCCGTGTCCCCTGCATCGGCAGGCGCACTCTCAACCACTGCGCCACCAGGGAAGCCCTCACCTGTTTCTTTTTAATGTGGCTATTAGAAAACATAAAGTTACATATGCCCTACAATTGTGTCCACAATATATTTCTTTTGAACTGCAGTGATATACACCCTTTTTTCCCCGAGCCTCCAGATTCTTTTGAGTAGTTTTGCATATGTCAACCGACAAGTTAGAAGACTATTTCATTCTCAGATAATCATTCATATTAGTTCTACTTTAATGACATTCAACTTGAACCATCTCATCTTAACCAAAACTCTTCTTCTGCCTTCTTTGATGCCTTTATTGTCACCAAATCATGTTTTACCTCCAATCACCACTTCTAGTTCCTTTATCTCTCCTCTTACAAGCCTCAAACATTATCATGTATCAAGATTTTAACTGGAATTTCCCTGTCCCAAAATTTACAATACCCATAATTGCCTTCATTCAAAATGAATCTTACAAATATTAAGTAAATGAAAAAAAAAACCCAATAGTTTAATCAAAATCTCTCAACTGCCTAGTCTCAGAAAGAATGTTGTATTAGTGATCCTGCTGAAAACAAGGGAAACACATTGTAAATTTATTCGATTTGTGGTATAGGTAAAAATACAAAATTTAAAGACTCAGGTTGTGGCCCACAATGAAAAAAGGAACAAAGACTGAGCACTTATAAAACCTATGATGTAGAGCAATAAATAATTACACAGCATCAATAAAATTTAATATGCCCAGTGAACATAACGTGGAGACAACAAAGTAAAACCATTATAACTTAACTGTTAAAAGTATTTTTTAAATACTTACTTTTTCATTAGAATCATATCCCACTGAACAGAGACTACGAGACACCACTAAATGCTGTCTTGAATAATGTGGAACATGCTATCAAAAGAAAAAAAAGAAAGTGAAATAAACTACAGATACTTGAATGAACTTTATTTTTCAAGTTCATTCATTTTCAAGTTTATTTTCAAGTAAATATTTTTCAGGGTAATTCTTCCAGTATGCTTCTAGCTACAGTGTTTCATCAATCAATATATGTAGTTCTAAGCAACATACCATAACTATAGAAGGTAAATCATAACTAGACACATCCCCTTGGCACACATGAGGAAACCAAAGGCATCAAAACAATCTCCAGAAAAGTATAATAAGAGCCAATGGGTCAAGTAAAATTAGAAGAAAGGTCTTTCTGATCATGCAGACTGATATGGCAGGATCAGAATGTCACATACCATGCAGAACTTTATACAACATAAAACAAGTGACTTGGCATTCAAAGAGCTTCAATTTTAACAGCGGCCAGAAAATAACAAAATATTATTTTTTATTTGCTAATGTCTTAAACATGATTTCTTATTTTACTTATTCTGGTAAAAACGTGGTTTGGCAAATAAAAATGAAAAGATAATACTAATAATCAAGTTCACTTCTAATTCATTACCATAAATGTTTGTGGAAAAAGTATATCTTGGGGGCTTCCCTGGTGGCGCAGTGGTTGAGAGTCCGCCTGCCGATACAGGGGACACGGGTTCGTGCCCCGGTCTGGGAAGATCCCACATGCCGTGGAGCGGCTGGGCCCGTGAGCCACTGCCGCTGAGCCTGTGCATCCGGACCCTGTGCGTCCAGAGCCTGTGCTCCGCAACGGGAGAGGCCACAACAGTGAGAGGCCCGCGTACCGCAAAAAAAAAAAAGTATATCTTAAGCCTTTAAAACATTAAGAATAATCACTAATAAAGGTTATAGCCAAAGTTTAAGAAAATAATTTAGCCAGTAGTCACTGATGAAGGTAGACCAAGAAAAAAAAAGGCGGTGGGGGACTTCCCTGGTGGTCCAGTGGTTAAGAATCTACCTGTCAATGCAGGGGACACAGGTTTGATTCCTGGTCCGGGAAGATCCCACGTGCTGAGGGGCACCGTGCGCCACAACTACTGAGCCTGTGCTCTAGAGCCCGTGAGCCGCAACTACTGAGCCCATGTGCTGCGACTACTGAAACCGCACGCCTAGAGCCCATGCTCCGCACAAAGAGAAGCCACCGCAATGAGAAGCCCACACATCTCAAGGAAGAGTAGCCCCAGCTCGCTGCAACTAAAGACCCCGCAAGCAGCAACCAAGATCCAGCGCAGCCAAAAAAAAGGGGGGTGGGTGGACAGGGGCAAAAGGCAACAGGTACTACGTCGGAGAATTTTCTAATATCATAACTCAAATACGAAGCAAAAAATTTTTATAACATTTTAAAATGAAAAAGATGTATAGTTATTTTTTAGAAATATATAGCCCCAAATTACAAAATGTAATCTTTATGCAAAAGTAAATGCAGTAGATACGAAAGATACACTTTACAAAACAAAACCTACATTACCAAGTAAAAAGGAATGATGATGAACAATGAACTGAGAATGGGAAAATTGACTTTATTACTGTGTCTCTTTCACAGAACAAAACTCACTCTCATAGTCATGCAAGCATCCCTGTGAGTTCAAGAGTATTAGTCCCAATTTTAAAAATGAGAAAACTGAGTCTCAAGAATTTTAAGTTTTCAAGTCACAAGGGCTAGGCTGCAAGAGTAACAAGATTTAAGCACAGATCTATTAAAAGCATTCTGAAGTTTTTTATTTTGAGATAATACAAATAGTGGCACTTCCCACATTAACAATAACATCTGTGCAAAGATATGATTTGGGGTAAAAAACAATCTACCAAGGGGGTCTCACCACTCCTATGTGTTCAAATAAAAATTCAGTCTTCCACTGCCCTCAGCAGAGTAGCTATAATCTGCGAACTTTACTCTCATATCAAACTTAATAGGACAAATATAATACTCCCTCCCCTAAAAATCATATCTTGTGTTTACAGCCTCAGCCAATGCAGAAAGCAAACTCTAAATATCAAGAAAAGCAAAACCTACCTGGGAATTTCTCACATTTATTCCGCTGCAAGGTAGCGCTAGGATATTTACACAAGAAAGTAAATAGCATACCAGCTTCCTATCAATTTTATAAAATGAAACAAAACAGTTTACAGTTTTACAAATTTTTTCTAATATCATAAGGCACATAATGTTCTGTTGTAGGAACATGTCAACATATCCTTTTACAAAAGGCAAAATCATACATGTGTCTTTAGTCACTAACAAATAAAGGGCGTAACTGATTCCTGATGGCAAAAACCAAATGTGAGTCTTCCAGAGACAAAACACAATCTGGGGTAGACATTTTAGGTATTCTAATTAGCTTTGGAGAGAGAGAATAAACAGCGATGTTTATGTCTGGGGAAGGGAACACGTCCCAGAATACCGCCTGGAAAAGAACTCTGGGAGAAGAAACCAAGGAACCTGAGTTCTAACCCTAGCTCAGCTGACATTATTTCTAGGACTTGAGCAAACCACTTTAACTCCTCCACCCTCTACTGAGAAATGAAAGCTCAGATGAGTTTTCTCTAAGGTCCCTACTAACCTACACCACTATTATTCAAAAAACAAGAGCTTAGTACAGAGATTCTAACATGTGCAAGCATCGGACAATTATGAAGAATATGCAGTTAATCCAAACTGAACATGTGGGCCAAGAGGATGGTGACACGGATCTCACTGCTGAACTGGTCCGAGAGCAACAAACGCTGAGCTATTCGGTGGAAATAGAGCTAATTTCAGAGATTTGAATAAATATGAATTAAGTTTCTAGAATACCTTTGGGAATAAAAACCTCAGGACTCTATCTCATCAGATGGTCTCATGAAAAATGGACTAAGCTAAACTTGGTCCCAACAGAACAGTTTCTAACCTAGAACAATTCAAGCTCTGAGAAATGTCTGGGTCAGCTGACTCAATGTAATACACATTTACTTTCAGGAAACTACCAATAACATAAAACTCAAAAATGTCTATACCACACAGTTCTTAAAACTAAATTAACTCTTACAAATTACACCTGACCAAAATGTAGAAGAACTAGCACTACACCTAACTGATCAAATTGGGGTTTTTTAAATCTTTTTATTACTATTTTTAAATAGTTGGTTCTGAAGATCTAACAGATTATATTTTACCACCATTATCAAAAAAAGAAAGCATACAGCTTGTACACATATGAATTTGTGATAATGTGGCCCCAAAATTAAAAAAACATAGATGCCCCTAGTTAGCCAAGAAACTAGAAGTAGAAACGGTACGAGCAATCAGAACAAACTACTGAGGGAAAACAAGAGTTTGGGCCATTCCCATAGCAAGTCCAAACTGGTTTGCAGTCAGCCCCACAACGGCTCTCTTGTGTTCCTGTTTACTCCTGGCAGACCTTCATGGAAGTTCAAAGTTATAAAGAACACAAGTCAAAAATCAGATAATTTTGTAGAGCTACAACATAATTTTTTTTTTTAATACAAAGGACAAGTTAGTAGAACTCTGCTAATTTGGACCTCTACATAGCATTTTTAATGTTATTTTTCTTAAGCATATAAAAAACTGGCTACAAGCTCAGTCCAAAATTCTTTTAAGATACTTCCTAGAACAAGTGTGTTCAAAGGAGAAACTTTAATCAACTCTATTTATAAAGACTATTTAGCCTATGACAGCCAAAAGGAGAAAGGTCAGTGTATGCAAAATGACTTCCCAATAATGTACTGCATTGGTTCTCTTCTGCAAGAATAAAGATTTCCAATATTTTCCACACTTAGAAAAGAAATGCCAGCTAACAATGTGGCACGTGGGAAGTAGCACGACCTTCAGAGCCACAAGACCTGGATCAACTCTTAGCTCCACTGCTTCACAGGTATGAAACATTGAGCACATAATTTCTCTGGACTCCAGCTTCCATCTATAAAATGTACTAGATGACACCTCCCTTGCTTTCCTACAGGGCTGTTGGAAAAAAAAAAAAATCAAGCCTTTATAAATGGTAAAGCGCCAAGAAAATGGAAGATATTACACAAAAACTAAATCCAATTATGCAGCTGTAGCTTTCTTTCTCAAAATTATACCAGGCCAGGGATTCCCTGGTGGCACAGCAGTTAAGAATCCGCCTGCCAATGCAGGGGACACGGGTTCAAGCCCTGGTCCAGGAGGATCCCACATGCCGTGGAGCAACTAAGCCCGTGCGCCACAACTACTGAGCCTGTGCTCTAGAGCCCGCGAGCCACAACTACTGAAGCCCACGCGCCTAGAGCCAATGTGAAGCCCACACACTGCAACGAAGAATAGCCCCCGCTCACCGCAACTACAGAAAGCCCACAGGCAGCAATGAAGACCCAACGCAGCCATAAAAAAACAAACAAACAAATAAATGAATAAATAAAACCAGGCCATTTCGGAGTTCCCATAAAAGTAATAATATAAGAGCTGTGATCTAGACTCAGATTCAGACCCCGGTTCAAATGCTGGCTCTGACATTTCTTAAACATAATTTTCCTCACATATAAACTGGGCATAAAAACTACTTATCTAGGACATAAGGCTGCCATGAGGATTAAATGAGAATGTGTAAAATGCCTAGCACAGTTTTGCATATGTTGAAGTAAGCATACAATAACTGTTAACCAAAAAAAGGGGTACAGCTTGTACACAAACTGTTCACATGCCTTCCGGCCACTGCCAACAAGGACTGCCCTTTTCTAACTAGGAGACCACCTACTTTCACATTCTGGATGTGGCCTCAGGTGGCAGCCCAAACTGGTAAATCCACTAGACTCATGTTTAAAGAAGAACTTAAACACTAATCCTGCCAAACCAAAAGTATTCCTCTTAACATAACCACAGCGGCATTCAGGTGTATAATACTAAAACAATTCTGTTGACAGGTTAATTCATTATCAGGATGCATGCTATTGGGGTTGGCCAAAAAGTTCATTCGGGTTTTACTATGTTACAGAAAACCCCGAACAAACTTATTGGCCAACCAATGCTTCAAAGAAACCATCCTCAAAATTGTGGATTAATGGAGCCATAACATGCTCTTACCAAGTAAAAGTAAATATTTGATAGTGCTTCACCTTCAAAACTTCCAGGCGAAGGTCCTCTCTTTCACATTTCACGACACAGAGCTGGGACGCACCAGCCAAATATTTCTTTCAGCATTTTAACAGAACCACAGTGACCAGAAAAAAAACCCTTTAAAAACACTGCCGGAAGTCAGGCTTTTTCACTTAAGCACAGCTTTTCCTTCACAGACATTGACTATTTAGCCTTCAGGACCTCACTTGCCATCCCAATCTTCAACTGTCTGCCAAGACCTTCTGTTACAAGCTAGGCTGAATACGTAACATTTGAGAGAGATGATCAAATCTCAAGACTCATGTCAATTACTTCTCAATAAAACTGGGGGAATAAAACTCAAGATTCTCCAGCTCTGCCTCCATAGTAAAAGCTGGAACACCAGAGAACTATATACATCAACTTTAAAACTTCCTCATTCCACTACAGCTCCCCAACCAGGCCATTCCTCCCACCCCACCTGTAGCAGATGTTGGTGTACATCCAGAACCTGTTCACCAGGCGGTGAAGGCCCCCAGTTGGTGTACTCTGGATGTACTCTGTACATGTATCCTACTCATGGCTCACACCTGCTCCCTAGTTTGCCCCATTTGCCTCACCTAGACAGGAGTTCTCCATCAAGCCTGGGAGCTACATCCCTCCCAGCCCACAGCCAATGACTGACTCACACAGGGTTCAAAAGGCTGCCCCCGCCCCTCATCTCAAGGTGGGTCCAATTTAGTATTGCAATCTGTGCTTTAGTGCTGGCTGTCCAATATGGCAGCCACTAGCCACAGGCAGCTTCTGAGCACTTGAAATATGCCAGTCCAAATTCCAATGTGCTCCAAGTGTATAATACACACCAGATTTGAAGACTTAATACCAAAAACAAACAACCAAAAAAACCTTGTTAATTTTTTACATTAACATATTGAGATATTTTAAATATACTGGGTTAAATAAAGTACATTAATATTTAACCTTTTAAAAAAATTTTTAATGTGCTAGAAAATATTAAATTACATTTGCAGCTCACATTTTATGTTTATTGCACAGGGCTGAACTAGAACAGTGCTTCTCAAACCTAACTGTGCATCAGTATCACCTGGAGAAGGGCTTGTTAAAACAGATGGCTGGGCTCTAACCCCAGATTTTCAAACTTGGCAGGTCTAGGGTAGAGCTAGAAGATGTGCATTCCTAGCAAGTACCCAGGTAATGCTGCTGTCGCTGCTGTCGCCGCTGGCTGGAGTCCCCTGCTTTGAGAACCACTGCTCCAGGGCTCCCCTGTGGGATGAAACTGAATCTAGTTTCCATCTGGAGCCCCTTCCTTGCTTAGATTCTTTTCCCCTGCTCTAGCCTGCTTTCTTCATTCTTCTCAACTACTACCACCTGCACAAAATCCCTCTTCAGGCTCTGCTTCTAGGAAACCTAACCATCCCACTGCCATAGAACTGTTCTTACACACTATAACTTTCACTAAGTGCCAGATTAATAGCAACCAATGAGATGTAAACTATCACTGCATCTTTTGTAAAACAGTAGCAAAAGAGAAAAACTAAGACTCGGTGCAGCCAAATAAATAAATAAATATTTTTTTAAAAAGAAAGAAAACAGAAATAGACAAGATGCAGGCTCTGCCAACACATTAAAAGGAAGAAACTGGGTAAGAAAAATCAGTTTATATGTTGTACAATAAGTGTACAGCAGTAAACAGAGTAACAACTTCCTTCTCTCTCAGCCTCTCCACACTAAAATATGTCAGTGTAATAATCCCTCCCAACTCCAACATGAATGGTTTCCCATAAAACCAAGCACGGCCTACAGCAAGGCCCAGCATGGTCTGACTCCTACCTACCTCCCCAGCACCATCTAATCTCAATACCAGAGCCTCAGTAGGCTTTTCTCAGTTCTCCTACCTTGTCATGCCCTCTGGCCCAGGACTTTTGTACGTGCTGCTCTCTCACATATAACGTTCACCTCTTTCTTCTCTCTTTGCCTAGAAAAAAGTCACTTTGTCCTTCAAAACTTGTTTCAATTTTCACTTCCAAAGGAAAACTCCCTTACCTTAGGCATGGTTTGAGCAAGTCACATAAAACTGTGCCTCAATTTCTTCATCTGTAAATGGGGATTATATGGCTGTTGTGAGGATTGAATAAATTAATTCAAGTAGAGCGCCAGAACAGTATCTAGGACACAAAGCTCAAAATCTAGACTTGGTCAAATCCCTCCATTTTATTTTCTTCTATACAGCACTAGGACCTCTCCCCTAATAGCATTTTACACTTGTCTGTCTCCTTAACAGACTAAAATTTCTAAAAGAGAAATTATATTCATTTCATAGAGATGGAACACAGGAAGTAGAGAAAGACTTGCTGGAAAAAAAAAAAAAAAAAACAGCTGAAAGGAAGAAGTGGAGGCCCAAAGAGATGACTTATTTAATATACCAAACTTCATCTGTGTGACTCCAAGCCCATGCCTTCCCACCACACCATGCTGCCTCCTACACATCAATAAATGCATTCAGAGTTTTGCAACTGCAAGTGATGTGGCCAAAAAAGATTAAAAGATGAAAGAACACTAAAGATTAAGAAACAATAAATTGTGTGCCCACAGAAACTTCGGGTTTTTTGAGAGTGGGCATTCTAAAGCTGACACTAAGCTAATGCACCTGCAGACTTACTTTCACTTCCATGTTCAGCTGTAGCTGAACATTTCTCACCTGGGACTAAGCTCCCTCCTCTTTAAGAGTAGGATGCGCCAAATCATCTCTAACGTGTCTTCCAATTCTAAAAGTTAAATGACAATAAATCAAGTTACGTGCCTGTTATTTTAAAAGGAAGATAACATATGGTTTTCAGAGAAACCTTTACTTTAAATAATTTGTTCAAGTGACTTAAACTCTGTTAATAAAGTAAGTTAGGTAGTCTTCGTTTAGAAATTACAAGAGACTCCATGTTGAAGAGAAAAAGTGTTAAGAGCCACACACAAACACTCCAACATATAAGTCAAGGCTACCACCATGAAAACCCTAGAACATACAGTGCAGAGATGTGTTTAGAAGAGCACAAACATCAGGCTAACCACTACAGAGAAGAGAAAAACTCACAAGATGCATATACAGTATATAATATGATATAATACAATTAAAATAGGCTCTCAACTCAAGCAAAGGTAGTAGCAATCCTGACATCTTATGATACTTTAAAAGGTGAGACAAACTCAAAACCCTAACTCTACTTGAGCAATTTAGTGTCCCTTCAAAGCAGGAAGGAGGCAAGAGAAAATGGAAACGATAAGGACCCTTAAAAATACACCTGGAAAGCTCAAGACAAGCCAAAACCTCATGGCCCAAGAGCGGGAGCACGGGAAATGCACGTACATTACAACCAGGTGGCTGTCAGCCGCTCCCGAGAAAGCAGAAAACTCACGCCTACAGGCTCCTTGGGCCGCTCGGCCCTCCATGATACTCCGAGTAACAGCTGGGGCGAAGGACGCCGGCTCTGCCCCGCTCCAAGGCGAACTCCGGAGGGAGAGGGAGTTAGGGGCGCGGTCCGACGCGGAACCCGGCGCCGAATGTCGCCCGGACACCTACGGAGCGCTCTACGCAGCACTAGCCACCGCCTGGCGGTGCGGGGCTGGGAGCCCAATGAGGCCCAGGCCCACGGGGAGTCCCGGCGCTCCTCACCTTCAGGGTCCATAGCGCCGCGCTCCGCAACAGTGGCTGCGGCCACCGCCGTCCACGCCGTCCTGCTGTGACCAGCGCTGCCTCCCCGACCCAAAGCCCCGCCATTGTTGCCCCTGCAGACCGGAGCTCCGCTGACCTCTCACCCCGCGGAAGGAGTCGGAGAAAGGGAGCGCCTAGAATTCGGCCAATCACGAGCCTGGGATCCGTGGCCCCGCCCCTTACTGCGGGAAGGGAGGGACCGGGAGCGGGACTCGCCCAACCGCGGGAGCCGGGAGCCTGGATGCTGGGCAAGCGCGTGCTGGGCCGCGGGGGAGGCTGGCCGAGCGGCCCGCCAGGAGCCAGCTTGGGGCTGCCGGCGCGACACTATCCCGGCAATGAGCGAGGCAGGGAGGACACGCGTGTGTTCTGGCGGCGGTTGATCCGCGCCTGCTTGGGGTAAAGCCCGTATTGCGCCAGCTTCCACTTAGCAACCCTACACGCAGTGGCCCAGCGAACGTCAGTGAGGTAACTCCGCCCCTTGACCACCCCTCAGCCCAGGGCCACTCTACAGTCTCGAGTGTCCTAAGTTCCAGGCAGGTACCCAAACTAAGATCCTGTAAGTTTGAAGGCGTAAGTTGCAAAGCGCCAAACCAAGGTAAGGTTTTGGACAAATGTGGTAACATAGAAAACGCTCTAGGTCTAGAAATCAGAGATCCCAGCTCAAGCCCTACCTCTTCTGCATATACTAACATCTGCGTGTCAGAGGGATTAGCCATAACCAAAGTCAGTTTCTGTTGCTTTCAAGTCGGCACGCTTATTAATACAACTACTAAGGGCTAGACCTTGTTAGATGCCTCAAATTTTGTCTCTTTTAATCTTTACAAGAACCCTATTGGCCTATACATTTCCCATTTTAAGAAACTGAATTTATAGAGAGGAAAAGCCACTCAGCTAGTAAGTAGTGAAACTAGGGTTTGAACCCAGGTCTGGCTGTCTTCAGGGACTGGACTTTTGTTTTATTATGGACAGTTTTTAACAGACACAAAAGAGAGAAAATAGTCTTATGATCACCCAGGCACCCATCACACAGCTTAAACAAATCAACATTTTGTCAATCTTGTTTCATCTATTCCCCCTGCTTATTTTTTGCTGGAGTATTCTGAAGCAAATCTCAGACATCAGGTCCTCTCACCTAATATATACGATAGCATCAGGGGCTCTCTCTTAACTATTTTGCTTCTCGTACAGAGTCACCTTGAGACAGTTAACAAAGCTAGGAATGACACAGAATGTCTTACAACATGGCAAATGCCAAAAGAGATACAAACTGTTTAAGGATAGCTGAGAGGTGACACAATGGAATTTTAAAATGTAAGCAGGAACTTGCATGACACACAATATAAAAATTTATATCAGTTTCACAGGATTTCTCACTTAGGTATCTAAGGATGGGCTCATTTCCTACCCAGGAAACCTGCTTTTCTTTTTTCTTTTTTTCTTTTCCTTCCTCCCATTTTTACCCTTTGGAGTGATTCTCCTTAGATCCTATCTGTTTTGTCTTATAGAAGTTATTTTCTTGTATGGCAGTTGTGGCAGAAACTACTTGTTCCATAATATCTATTCTCCACTCCTTTCTTTAGTAAAAGAGCTCCTGAGCTTTAGCTGAGCACATGGCCACCCAGCTAAAGGCTGCACTATCCACCCTCCCTAACAACAAGGTGTGGACATGTGATTAAGGTGTGCTTTATGGAATGTAAGAATTGTGCCCTTAAAGAGTAGAGGCATGCCTTCCATTTCCTCTTCCCTCCTTCCTGAAAGAAGACATACTGGTGGGTGCTGGAGCAACCATCTTAACTCGTGAGATAGGAGCCCCATGTTGAAAATAGCAGAGCAATAAGATAGGAGGAGCCAAAGTCCCCTACTCTGTGGAATCATCTTATCAGTCTTCTACTGCTTAATGCATGGACTGTTATGTGACAGAGAAATAAATTTTTATCTTGTTTAAATCATTGTTATTTCTGTCTTAACTATAGCAGCCAGAACTGTATCCTAATCAATTCACAAGTGAGGTACTGACAAAATGAAACCTGATATATGTGGTGATAACTTAATGGTGACCACCCCAATACAGCAAACCAGAATCTGAAAGCTGATGACCCCTGTTATGCCATGGTACCTCTTTAGTAAAATGGTTGCTTTCAAAGCCTGGGACAATATTGTTTTTGCTTTCTTTGATATAGCCTGTAATTCTAATACCGTGTTTTCAAGGGAATATAATTGCCAGTTTTGAGCTGAACAGTTCTACCTTCTCCAAGCTATGCCACACATTTTGGGATGTTTATCATCTCCAAAACCCACTTCCTGTTACCGATGTCTGAAAATAGTTGTTTCATATATTTTGTCCAATTTTCTATTTATCTATAGTGGGAGGGAGCCAGCTTCTCCATCTAGAACCAGTCTGGAACCAGTTACTCTGCCTTTGCTAGAAATAATAAATCTCCTCTCAGAATTCTGAAAACATTTTACATCATCTTCTGGCTTCCAAAGTTGCTCTTGAGAAGTCAGATGCCAATCTCCCCTGTGATCCCCCGTATCCTGTTACAAGATACTGCCCTACTGTTGCATGGTGTGCATGGAGCCGAGGGAAGCTGGGGTGTAAATCAGGGAATCATGAGCAATAAGTAGCAAGACTGCACTCCACCTAGAGACCCTGAACTTTGCGCTACATACATATATTTGGCTCTCCCTGAGTTTGGAGCACTAACAGACTAGGTAAACCGGAGTGGAAATTATGTTTCCCCAAATCCTCTGCCCTATATGGTTCCTGGTTAGAGATAACCAAGAGGACCTTGTAAGATATTTAGAAAGCAGCAGTGGGGGCTTCCCTGGTGGTGCAGTGGTTAGGAGTCCTCCTGCCATGCAGGGCGCGGGTTCGAGCCCTGGTCCAGGAAGATCCCGCGTGCCACAGACCGGCTAAGCCCGCGCACCTGGAGCCCGTGCTCCGCAACGAGGGGAGCCACTGCAGTGGGAGGCCCGCGTGCCGCAGCGAGGAGTGGGCCCCACTCACCTCAACTGGAGAGAGCCCGTGCACAGTGACGAAGACCCAACGCAGCCAAAAATAATAAATAAATAAAATAAATTTTAAAAAAAAGAAAGAAAGCAGGAGTGAAGTGGCAGCCAATACTCCCAGATTATTACCGAAAGGTAAGGAACACAGTTTCCTGGAAGACCGCGTGTCCTCAGCCTCCACTCTGCATCCAGCTTGTTTTTCCCAACTGCTAGCCCTGCTGACCACCAGCAACCTCAGGCCCACCACCAGACACTTGGCTGCAGACCCCCAGAGGTAGTAGCTGTCCAGACGCAATTGCTTCTCATGACCCTTTCTGAGAGCCTTCCTCACATTCCTATCTGGCAGCCAGACATGCTTAGCTTCTCTGCTGTCCCCCTTATCCAGCTTGTCCAACTTGTCTACCAATGCTTCAAGCAGGCTCTTGTAATCACTCTTTCTCTGCCAGTAGCCTGTAGCCACTGATGAATGTGAGTATGTACTGCGGGAAGGGAAAATAACCAAAATTTTCAGGGATTACTGGACTCTAGCTCTGAACTGATGCTAATTCCTGGAAAGCCAAAATGCTATTGTATTCCCCCCGTAAAAGTAGAGTCTTATGGAGGTGTGCTTCCTTGGCTGAATCCTGACTGTTAAAACTAGTGAGAAGAGTAGTCGTGCAGAACTCTTTAAGTGATGAAGGCGTGGACTGTGGCAGAGACTTCTCGTTGTCCCCTAATACCCACCTTCCTCTTGCTTCTTTAGTAAAAGAACTCTCACAATTAGCTGGGTACATGGCCCTCAGGGAATAACTACATTTGCCAACTTCCATCACAGCAAGAGTGGCTAGGTTACTAAGTTTTGGCCAATGGGATGTAAGCAAAAGTGACATGGGTAACTTCTAGGTTGTGCCCCTAAAGGGAAGGGGCATGCCTTCCACTTTCCCTTCTCCTCTTCCCAGCTTGCCAGAATGTGGGCATAATGTTGGGGGCAAAGTTGTCATCTTAGATGATAAGAAGGAAGTCAGGCGTTGAGGAAGACAAAACAATATCCAAGGAGCTCGAAGGTGACACTATGGAGCTGCTATATCAGCCCTGGAAGGTTTTGCTCAGATTTTTATGCAAAAGAGAAAAACACTGTATCTTATTTAAGTTACTGTGTTTTGTTTTGCCTTTGTTAACAGTAGCCGAATGTGTACCCTAACTAATAGAACACAACTCTATGCCTTTGCCCTCTCCACTTAAAGTTACAGATTGTACTCAATAACAACAACAAAAACAATCAAAATATAAACAGAAGACCTAAATAGACATTTCTCCAGAGAAGACATACAGATGGCCAATAGGCACATGAAAAGACGCTCGTCATTGATACTTATCAGAGAAATAAATGCAGATAAAACTATGATGAGTTATCACATCATACCAGTAAGAATGACTATTGTCAAAAAGTTTACAAATAATAAATGCTGAAGAGGGTGTCAAGAAAAGGGGACCCTCCTACAGTGTTGGTGGGAATGTAAATTGGTGCAGCCACTATGGAAAACAGTATGGAGGTTCCTTAAAAAACTAAAAATAGAGCTACTATGTGATCCAGCAACCCCACTTTGGGGTATATATTCAAAGGAAATGAAAACAGAAAATTGAAGAGATATCTGTACACCCATGTTGAAGCATTATTCACAACAGCCAAAATATAGAAAGAACCTAAGTGTCCATCAACAAATGACTGAATAAAGATATGGTATATAAAGTGAAATAACCCACAGGGAGAAGGACAAATACCACATGATGTCACTTATATGTGGAATCTAAAAAATAAGAAAAAATGTCAAACTCATAGACACAGAGTAGGAAAGTGCTTTCCAGGGGCTGGGGCAGGGGAGGAAATAGGGAGAGATTGGTAACAGAGTGCAAACTTTCAGCAATAAGATGAATAAGTTCTGAGGATCTAATGTAAAACATGGTGGCTATAATTGATAACACCATATTATATAACTGAAATTTGCTAAGAGAGGAGAACTTAATTGTTCTCGCCATAAAAAAAAGTTATATATATGAGGTGATGGATGTGTTAGTTACCTAGATGGGTGGAAATCCTTTCATAATGTATACATATATCAAATCACCACAATGTAGACTTTTAACATCTTACAATTTTATATGTCAATTATACCTCAATAAAGCTGAAATTTATAAATAGATAAATAAATTTAAAAATTTTTAAATACTCCTCAAAACTGTCAAGGTCATGAAAAACAAGGAAAGACAGAAACTATCAGACCAGAGATGGCTAAGGACATATGATGCAGTGCAATATCCTGGACTGGAAACAAAAACTAAAAACTGTAAAAACTACTGAAATTCAAATAGAGTCTAGACTTTAGTTAATAATAATGTACCAATGTTGTTTCCTTAGTTTTAACAAACGTACCATGGTAACGTAAGACATTAACATTAGGGGAAATTATGTGAGGAGTGTATGGGAACTCTGTATTTTGTCTTTACAACTTTCCTATAAATCTAAAATTATTCAAAAATAAAAAATTTATCACCATAAAAAAAGGATAATTGAAAGGTAGATAAATAGGGAGAAAATATCTGCAAACAAAGCAACTGACAAGGGATTAATCTCCAAAATATACAAACAGCTCATGCAGCTCAATATCAAAAAAACAAACAACCCAATCAAAAATTGGGCAGAAGACCTAAACAGACACTTCTCCAAAGAAGACATACAGATGGCCAAAAAGCACATGAAAAGATGCTCGACATCACTAATTATTAGAGAAATGCAAATCAAAACTACAGTGAGGGCTTCCCTGGTGGCGCAGCGGTTAAGAATCCACCTGCCAATGCAGGGGACACGGGTTCGATCCCTGGTCCAGGAAGATCCCACATGCCACGAAGCAACTAAGTCAGTGCACCACAACTACTGAGCCTGCGCTCTAGAGCCCACGAGCCACAACTACTGAGTATGCATGCCATAACTACTGAAGCCTGAGTGCCTAGAGCCCATGCTCCACAAGAGAAGGCACCACAATGAGAAGCCCACTCATCTCAATGAAGGGTAGCCCCCACTCACCACAGCTAGAGAAAGCCCACATGCAGCAACGAAGACCCAATGCAGCTGAAAATAAAATAAATAAATAAGTTTATATATTAAAAAAAAAAACTACAATGAGGTATCACCTCACACCAGTCAGAATGACCATTATCAAAGTCTACAAACAATAAAGAGGGTTGAGAGGGTGTGGAGAAAAGGGAACCCTCCTGCACTGTTGGTGGGAATGTAAATTGAAACAGCCACTATGGAGAACAGTATCGAGGTTCCTTAAAAAAACTAAAAATAGAACTACCATATGACCCAGCAATCCCACTCCTAGGCATATACCCACAGAAAACCATAATTCAAAAAGATACATGCACCCCAATGTTCATTGCAGCATTATTTATAATAGCCAGGACATGGAAGCAATCTAAATGTCCATCAACAGAGGAATGGATAAAGAAGATGTGATACATATATACAATGGAGTATTACTCAGCCAAAAGATATTTGTTCAAAAAGAACAAAATAATGGCATTTGCAGCAACATGGATGGACCTAGAGATTGTCATACTGAGCGAAGTTAAGTCAGACAAAGAAAGATAAATATGATATCACATATATGGAATCTAAAAAAAGAAGGTACAAATGAACTTATTTACGAAACAGAAGTAGAATCACAGATGTAGAAAACAAACTTATGGTTACCAGGGGATAAGAGGGGGAGGAATAAATTGGAAGATTGGGACTGACACATACACACTACTATATATAAAATAGAAAACTAATAAGAACCTGCTGTATAACACAGGGAACTCTACTCAATATTCTGTAATGGCCTACATGGAAAAAGAGTCTAAAAAAATAGAGTAGGTATATGTATAACTGATTCACTTTGCTGTACCCCTGAAACTAACATAACATTGTAAATCAACTATACTCCAATAAAAATTTTTTTTAAAAAATATGTATAAAGGGCATTACCGGGGACAATTAACTAAATTTACATGTGACTGGATTAGATAATTGGGTTTTTCTATGCTAAATTTCCTGCTTTTGATCCTTGTACTGGGGTAATGTAAGAGAATGTCCTTGTTCCTAAAAATATATACTTTGAAGTATTAAAAAAAAAAAAGAAAGGTAGATAAGTGGATATTCTAGGTAAAAGACTTACAAGCAGAGTGAATAGCATGTGTATGATAGTGAGCTGTGGGTCCATCAGCATGCTTTTGTATCACAAATGGTATGACTTCAGCAAAGGAAGCATTTACAGACAAAACTGAAGGAATAGGAAAGGGCCAGATCCTGAAGAGAGTAAATATTATTACTGCAGAGTTGGGGGTTTTCATCTTCGAGGCCAGAAATCACACTGTGGCACAACAATGGGCCACATATGGCACAAGGCTCAGTTTGGTTTTAGCCCTGGGTGTGTGTGTGTGTTAAATTGAGTTAATTAAAAAAAAAAAAAAAAAAAAATTGAGTTAGTTAACTATATTCAAAATATGGCAGCTTTCACATAAAATTCCAAATTTTCTACCTCTCTTGAGAGATCAAAAGATTTAACAATGCAGGGATTCCCCAAATACACTCAAAGGCATCTCCCTTTGCCCACCAGGTCCTTTACTCATCCTCATAAGCTGCTTGTGTTTTGGGGGTTTTTTGTTTGTTTGTTTTTAAATTTTTATTGGGGTACAGCTGATTGATAATGTTGTGTTAGTTTCCGGTATACAGCAAAGTGAATCAGTTATACATATACATATATTCACTCTTTTTTTTTTCTCTTTGCGGTACGTGGGCCTCTCACTCTTGTGGCCTCTCCCGTTGCGGAGCACAGGCTCTGGATGCACAGGCTCAGTGGCCATGGCTCACGGGCCCAGCCGCTCCACGGCATGTGGGATCTTCCTGGACCAGGGCACAAACCTGTATCCCCTGCATCGGCAGGCGGACTCTCAACCACTGCGCCACCAGGGAAGTCCTTCTTTTTTTTTTTTAGATCCTTTTCCCATATAGGCCATTACAGAGTATTGAGTAGAGTTCCCTGTGCTACACAGTAGGTCCTTATTAGTTATCTATTTTATACATAACTGTGTTTTTTATCGATGTTCTTTGAGGTAAGAAACCTGAAGCATCTTAATCCAGGAAGTGATACTGTATTTGCATTTTAGAAAGTATTGTGCATCATTCTAGAACTAGAGAAAAATATCCACATGAATAAATCTCACAGATACAAGATGAAGCAAAAAACAAAACAAAAAATAAATAAAAGGAAAACAAGCTGCAGAAGAATACATACAGTTTGATACCATTTTTATAAAAGCTTTAAGATATGTGAAACAATCTCATATTATTGAAGACCACATAATAAATAATAAAGGATGAAATAATGTATGGGAATGCTGGTCTATGAATTTGAGAGACAGGTTGCCCTTCTTGAGGGAGGCTGTATTCATTTCCTAGGTCTGTCACAACAAAATACCGTAGACTGGTAGCTTAAACAACAGAGCTTTTTTTCCTCACAGTTCTGGAGGCTAGAAGTCCAAGATGAAGGTGTTGGCCAATTCAGTTTGGGTAGAGAGGTCTCTTCCTGGCTTGTAGACAGCTGCCTTCTCATTGTGTTTTCACATGGCCTTTCCTCCATGAATGTATGCACAAGGAAGAAGAGAGAGAGCTCTCTGGTGTCTCCTCTTATAAGATCACTAATCCTATCAGTTCAGGGTCCCACCCTTATGACTTCATCTAACCTTTAATTACTTCCATAAAGGTCCTGTTTCCAAATACAATCACACTGAGGGATTAGGGCTTCAACATATGAATTTGGGAGAAACCCATAACACTTTCCCATGAGGGGTCACACAGAGCATACTCTTCCCCCAGCAATGAAAATGCATATGTGCAATGTTTCTGCCCAGGGAAGACTACTAAAGACTCAGTGATCAATGTTTTTATTGGGAGGGCTAGTCATGGAGGTACTCTCTGCCTAACACATACCAAAACTCCAGATTCCCAGAAAGCAAGCAGGCATTCCACATAAATTATTGAACATTGTACATTGTTTGCACAGTCTGAGTATAGTGGGCCACCCTTATCAGTGGGGAATAGGGGGAACACTCCAAAAATCCAGCCAAAGCCAACCCTGCAAGCAGGCCCTTCTAAAGATAGTCACTTCAGGTTTGCTATGTTAAGTTATGCACACTTACCAATGACCTCCTCAGCTCTGCTTCATTGCTCCCATCTCATGAATAAAGATTACTGAGATAACCCAATTGCTAAGCACTGAAACTGGTTCAATAATTGTCAACAAATTATTTTGTTTCTAGTTTTCAATACCATTATCAATCAAGGACAATCACAGTACACTTTATGACTTAAAAAAGTCCGTGGAGATTCGTCGATGTCCTTACTGTCCAGAACATGTTCTCTCCCAAGGTAATCATTGATATACCCTTCTAAGTTAATTGTATGTCATATTTCCAGAGAGGATCCCACCCTCTTCCACTCCTGAAGTGCTGATTAACACAGCAGGTAAGCTCTCCAGTCTTATTACCATAGCCCAGATAGTTTGGCAACCATCTTAATCCTACAATGGGGGTGGAAACACTTTAAAGCATAGTCAAGGATATTTCTAGAGCGTATCCTACCTGCCTGCAACAAAATCCTGGCCAAACTGTAAAGATAGAAAAGAGAATAGAGGGCTTCCCTGGTGGCGCAGTGGTTAAGAATCCGCCTGCCAATGCAGGGGACACAGGTTTGAGCCTTGGTCAGGGAAGATCCCACATGCCGCACAGTAACTAAGCCCATGTGCCACAACTACTGAGCCTGTGCTCTAGAGCCCATGAGACACAACTACTGAGCCCGTGTGCCACAACTACTGAAGCCCATGTGCCTAGAGCCCGTGCTCTGCAACAAGAGAAGCCACCACAATGAGAAGCCCACGCACCGCAACGAAGAGTAGCCCCCGCTCGCCACAACTAGAGAAAGCCCACGCGCAGCAACAAAGACCCAACGCAGCCAAAAATAGATAAAATTAAAAAATTTTTTTAATTAATAAAAAAAACTAATTCCCCATTTTCCCCTCCCCCACCAGCCCCTGGCAACCACCATTCTACTCTGTCTCTATGAATTTGACTATTCTAGGTATCTAATGTGAGTGGAATCAATATACAATTGTATCAACAGATGTGAGTAGCTTTTCCAAAATGTCCTTCAGAACAACCCTATTCACTCTTTAAAACTCAGAAGCTTCATCTTCTGAAAGAGACATCAGAAAAAGACTGCCCTTGACAGCAGTGGAAAGGACCTTACAGGCACTATTAACAACTAACACAACAGTTAAAGTCTGTGGCTTTGATCCTTGTACCCTTGTTTGTTAATGAAGGAGAAATAAATCTCTCTTGAATCAGGAAGACTGTTCCTGCCAGAGACCTCATCCTGAGAATTCTTAGGAATCCTCCAGAAGCAGAGAACAGCCTTCACTCAAGACTATCAACAAAGTAATGATTGTGTGAAGGAGACAGCCCAAGACATGGAAAGTCAAGGAGCTGGTGCTATACATTGTTACACTTCAATCTGTATGCAAGATTTCTTAATTTTCCTAGATATTTTCCTTCACCTTTGTTGCTTTAAGATTCTGAATTGTTGATTACGTCTTAACTATGGTATCTGTAAGCAACAGTTTGCTGGAGCCAGATAGAGCCAGCTTAGGAGTATCAATTGTTAAATTGTCAGGAATCTTGCCAGACAGTTGCTAAATTCCTAGTAGTTTGAAATCAGCCTGTGGAAATATTTACACAATGGAAACCAGAAAACACTACAAATCATGGCCCCGCTCACTCCCACTCTCCCAGAGAATCTGCTGTTAAACATTTATCAACACACCACTGCCTAAAAGGCACCTATCTTGATGTTGCCCCTTGGATCCTTAGTCACTGCTAGGCATATGTCCAATACTGGCTACAATGTATCTGCTTATGACATGGCTAAAATATACAATTAAACCAACTGTTGAGTTTGTATTCACTTTCCTTTGGGGACCACCCAGCTTCTCTTGGTATCAGTTCCTAGGTATCAGTTGGTTCCCTAGGTAATTGGACTTAACCACTGACTTTTTAGATGGCAAACATCTCAGCAGGCCAGACAACAAGAAATCTGAAACTCAGGACTTCCCTAGCGGTTCACCGGTTAAGACCCTGCACTTCCATTGCAGATGGCAAGGGTTCAATCCCTGGTTGGGGAACTAAGATCCCACATGCCAAGGTGCAGCCAGAAAAAAAGAAAAAGAAAAAAAAAAAGAAATCTGAAACTCTTATCACATTGTACTAGAAAGGGAGATTCCTATCTCCATCTGTGGACCTTTCATGGGTGCTAGTCTTAGCAACTAAATTTTCATGGTAACAGGGTTTTAAAAAGAAGTAAGAAACAGATGGTGTATATTCAGAGGTTATCTCACCTTTACACACCTTATGAGATTGGCACACCACTTAAGCTCAACCCTGAGCTCTTCTGCTTTAGATCTAGCTCATGATTACTATAAATTTAGTCACTGGTGCTGGAACAATCTTGATGAGTGACACCATCACTCAAGGCGGTGAACACTTACTTCCCATGAAAATTTTGGGCTGAAAACTAGCTGTCAGTTCCTCTCACACCTTGTTTGGCTCCAACGCAGGATGTTTCTTATTAGAGGGAGATGGGAAGATGCAGAACATTTCTCAATCTTGTCTGGGAAAGGTGGGCCGCACGGCTTTTCAGCACAAGCCTGGGCAACTCGGCACCAGCCTGTGTGTTTAATTTCTGTCATTAGAAAACTAACATTCCCACACACGTGGAGTGATCCCAGTTGTCCATTTCTAGGCACAAGCTGCCCTCACTCTGAGTACTTCAATGTATCGACCTTCTGGAATTTAAATTATAATATAAAGGCTTTTCTCATGTCCAGGTTATAAAGAGATGGACATATGTTTTTTTCTTAAACTTATATTTTCATTTTTGTACATCGAAATAACTCATCTATTTGGAGTACATTTTAATGTTAATTAAGGGCAACATAAATCCAAATACATACTTTTTCCAAATGACTCTCCAGTCATGTTAACACCATTTTCAACTTTAAACCTTTCCCTCAATAATTTAAGATGCTACCTTTGTCATATGCTAAATTTCCATGTGTACTTGGAACTATTTCCATTGGTTTGTCTATCTAGTCAGGCATCAACAACACAATGTTTTAATTATAGGGTCTATAATATTCTTTTAATATGTGGTAAGTCCAGCCCCCTCTCATTGCTCTTCCTTTTGAAGACTTTCATAGGTATTCCTGCTTATTTATTTTTCCATTTGAAGTTTAGGATCCAGTGCCAGGAAAAGTTTTGCTGATATCTTTTTGGGGAATTACATTAAATTTATATATTAACCTGAGGAGGTCTGACTTATTTATGATGTTGAATGGTCCTATCCAAGAATAAGGAATGTTTCTATTTTTGTTTAATCCTACTTTTGTGATTTTTCAGGACTGATTCAAAATCTTCCTCATATAGGCTTTGTGCATAATCTTTTAAAAGCACAGTGATCCCGTTCTCTATGTGACTAGGTCAGTTGAGTATGACTAATCATATCAGCAACTCTTCTCTCTGAGGTGAGGCAATGGGCTGACAGAAAGGGAAACAGAAGAGCAAACACCTTCTATGTCCTACTTTCCCTGATTTTAATTCCATTAACTCCACTGAGGGTTTGCATATGTGTACGTTGCTGGCTATGCTATTATATAGAACTCATTGAAACCCTGTCTTTAGTAAGCTTTACTGGACAATATGGCTGTGCAGAATGCAAGATGGGGCCCCTCGGAGTAATGCCCTTGGAGGTTGGTGGAGCTGCCTGTTGGCGGAGCGGGACTTCTAACTGCCGTGCTAAGGGTCAGGCTGTGCGCAGTCTCCACTCCTGTTACAGCTTCAGAATAATCAGTCTTTTCCTACCTTTGTAAGTTTTTTTTTTTTCCTCAAGTTCAAAAATAAGATAAAGAAGGAAAAAGTGAGAGGGGGGAAGATGGCGGAAGAGTAAGGCGCGGAGATCCCCTTCCTCCCCACAGATACATCGGAAATACATCTATAGAACACCTACTGAACGCTGGCAGAAGACCTCAGACCTCCCAAAAGGCAAGAAACCCCCCACGTACCTGGGTAGGGCAAAAGAAAAAAGAATAAACAGAGACAAAAGAATAGGGACGTTACCTGCACCAGTGGGAGGGAGCCGTGAAGGAGGAAAGGTTTCCACACACTAGGAAGCCCCTTCGCGGGCGGAGACTGCGGGTGGCGGAGGGGGAAAGCTTCGGAGCCGCGGAGGAGAGCGCAGCCACAGGGGTGCGGAAGGCAAAGCGGAGAGATTCCCGCACAAGGGATCGGTGCCGACCGGCACTCACCAGCCCGAGAGGCTTGTCTGCTCACCCACCGGGGCGGGCGGGGCTGGGAGGTGAGGCTCTTCGGTCGAGCGAAGGGAGAGGACGGGGGTTGGCGGCATGAACACAGCCTGAAGGGGCTAGTGCACCACGGCTAGCCGGGAGGGAGTCCGGGGAAAAAGTCTAGACCTGCCGAAGAGGCAAGAAACTTTTTCTTCCCTCTTTGTTTCCTGGTGTGCGAGGAGAGGGGATTAAGAGCACTGCTTAAAGGAACTCCAGAGACGGGCGCAAGCCGTGGCTAAAAGCGCGGACCCCAGAGACAGGCAGGAGACGCTAAGGCTGCTGCTGCCGCCGCCAAGAAGCCTGTGTGCAAACACAGGTCACTCTCCACACCTCCCTTTCGAGGAGCCTGCGCAGCCAGCCACTGCCAGGGTCGCGGGATCCGGGGACAACTTCTCCGGGAGAACGCACGGCGCGCCTCAGGCTGGTGCAACGTCACGCCATCCTCTGCCGCCACAGACTCGCCCCGCACTCCGTGCCCCTCCCTCCCCCCCGGCCTGAGTGAGCCAGAGCCCCCGAATCAGCGGCTCCTTTAATCCCCTCCTGTCTGAGCGAAGAACAGACGCACTCCGGCGACCTACACGCAGAGGTGGGGCCAAATCCAAAGGTGAAACCCGGGAGCTGTGCGAACAAAGAAGAGAAAGGGAAATCCCTCCCAGCAGCCTCAGGAGCAGCGGATTAAATCTCCACAATCAATTTGATGTACCCTGCATCTGTGGAATACATGAATAGACAACGAATCATCCCAAATTGAGGAGGTGGACTTTGAGAGCAAGATTTATTATTTTTTCCCCTTTTCCTCTTTTTGTGAGTGTGTATGTGTATGCTTCTGTGTGAGATTTTGTCTGTATAGCTTTGCTTTCACCATTTGTCCTAGGGTTCTATCCATCCGTTGTTTTTTTTTTTGTTTTTACTTAAAAAATTTTTTTTTCTTAATAATTATTTATTTTAATAACTTTATGTTATTTTACCTTACTTTATTTTATTTTATACTCTTTCTTTGTAATTTTTCTCCCTTTTATTCTGAGCCGTGTGGATGAAAGGCTCTTGGTGCTGCAGCCAGAAGTCACTGCTGTGCCTCTGAGGTGGGAGAGCCAACTTCAGGACACTGGTCCACAAGAGACATCCCAGCTCCACATAATATCAAACAGCAAAAATCTCCCAGAGATCTCCATCTCAACACCAACACCCAGCTTCACTCAACGACCAGCAAGCTACAGTGCTAGACACCCTATGCCAAACAACTAGCAAGACAGGAACACAACCCCACCCATCAGCAGAGAGGCTGCCTAAAATCATAATAAGTCCACAGACACCCCAAAACACACCACCAGACGTGGACCTGCCCACCAGAAAGACAAGATCCAGCCTCATCCACCAGAACACAGGCACTATCCCCTCCACCAGGAAGCCTACACAACCCACTGAACCAACCTTAGCCACTGGGGACAGACACCAAAAACAACGGGAACTACGAACCTGCAGCCTGCAATAAGGAGACCCCAAACACAGTAAGATAAGCAAAATGAGAAGACAGAAAAACACACAGCAGATGAAGGAGAAAGATAAAAACCCACCAGACCTAACAAATGAAGAGGAAATAGGCAGTCTACCTGAAAAAGAATTCAGAATAATGATAGTAAAGATGATCCAAAATCTTGGAAATAGAATAGAGAAAATGCAAGAAACATTTAACAAGGACCTAGAAGAACTAAAGATGAAACAAGCAACTATGAACAACACAATAAATGAAATTAAAAATACTCTAGAAGGGATCAATAGCAGAATAACTGAGGCAGAAGAACAGATAAGTGACCTGGAAGATAAAATAGTGGAAATCGCTACTGCAGAGCAGAATAAAGAAAAAAGAATGAAAAGAACTGAGGACAGTCTCAGAGACCTCTGGGACAACATTAAATGCACCAACATTCAAATTATTGGGGTTCCAGAAGAAGAAGAGAAAAAGAAAGGGACTGAGAAAGTATTTGAAGAGATTATAGTTGAAAACTTCCCTAATATGGGAAAGGAAATAGTTAATCAAGTCCAGGAAGCACAGAGAGTCCCATACAGGATAAATCCAAGGAGAAATACGCCAAGACACATATTAATCAAACTGTCAAAAATTAAATACAAAGAAAACATATTAAAAGCAGCGAGGGAAAAACAACAAATAACACACAATGGAATCCCCATAAGGTTCACAGCTGATCTTTCAGCAGAAACTCTGCAAGCCAGAAGGGACTGGCAGGACATATTTAAAGCGATGAAGAAGAAAAACCTACAACTAAGATTACCCTACCCAGCAAGGATCTCATTCAGATTTGATGGAGAAATTAAAACCTTTACAGACAAGCAAAAGCTGAGAGAGTTTAGCACCACCAAACCAGCTTTACAACAAATGCTAAAGGATCTTCTCTAGGCAAGAAACACAAGAGAAGGAAAAGACCTACAATAACAAACCCAAAACAATTAAGAAAATGGGAATAGGAACATACGTATCAATAATTACCTTAAATGTAAATGGACTAAATGCTCCCACCAAAAGACACAGACTGGCTGAATGGATACAAAAACAAGACCCCTATATATGCTGTCTACAAGAGACCCACTTCAGACCTAGAGACATATACAGACTGAAAGTAAGGGGATGGAAAAAGATATTCCATGCAAATGGAAACCAAAATAAAGTTGGACTAGCAATTCTCATATCAGACAAAATAGACTTTAAAATAAAGACTATTAGAAGAGACAAAGAAGGACACTACATAATGATCAAGGGATCGATCCAAGAAGAAGATAAAACAATTGTAAATATTTATGCACCCAACATAGGAGCACCTCAATACATAAGGCAAATACTAACAGCCATAAAAGGGGAAATCGACAGTAACACGTGCGTAGTAGGGGACTTTAACACCCCTCTTTCACCAATTGACAGATCATCCAAAATGAAAATAAATAAGGAAACACAAGCTTTAAATGATACATTAAACAAGAGGGACTTAATTGATAGTTATAGGACATTCCATCCAAAAACAACAGAATACACATTTTTCTCAAGTGCTCATGGGACATTCTCCAGGATAGATCATATCTTGGGTCACAAATCAAGCCTCGGTAAATTTAAGAAAATTGAAATTGTATCAAGTATCTTTTCTGACCACAACGCTATGAGACTAGATATCAATTACAGGAAAAGATCTGTAAAAAATACAAACACATGGAGGCTAAACAATACACTACTTAATAACGAAGCGATCACTGAAGAAATCAAAGAGGAAATTTAAAAAAAAAAACTAGAAACAAATGACAATGGAGACATGACGACACAAAACCTATGGGATGCAGCAAAAGCAGTTCTAAGAGGGAATTTTATAGCAATAAAATCCTACCTTAAGAAACAGGAAACATCTCGAATAAACAACCTAACCTTGCACCTAAAGCAATTAGAGAAAGAAGAACAAAAAAAACCCCGAAGTTAACAATAGGAAAGAAATCATAAAGATCAGATCAGAAATAAATGAAAAAGAAATGAAGGAAACGATAGCAAAGATCAATAAAACTAAAAGCTGGTTCTTTGAGAAGATAAACAAAATTGATAAACCATTAGCCAGACTCATCAAGAAAAAAAGGGAGAAGACTCAAATCAATAGAATTAGAAATGAAAAAGGAGAAGTAACAACTGACACTGCAGAAATACAAAAGATCATGAGAGATTACTACAAGCAACTCTATGCCAATAAAATGGACAACCTGGAAGAAATGGACAAATTCTTAGAAATGCACAACTTGCCAAGACTGAATCAGGAAGAAATAGAAAATATGAACAGATCAGTCACAAGCACTGAAATTGAAACTGTGATTAAAACTCTTCCAACAAACAAAAGCCCAGGACCAGATGGCTTCACAAGTGAATTCTATCAAACATTTAGAGAAGAGCTAACACCAATCCTTCTCAAACTCTTCCAAAATATAGCATAGGGAGGAACACTCCCAAACTCATTCTATGAGGCCACCATCACCCTGATACCAAAACCAGACAAGGATGTCACAAAGAAAGAAAACTACAGGTCAATATCACTGATGAATATAGATGCAAAAATCCTCAACAAAATACTAGCAAACAGAATCCAACAGCACATTAAACGGATCATACACCATGATCAAGTGGGGTTTATTCCAGGAATGCAAGGATTCTTCAATATACGCAAATCAATCAATGTGATACACCATATTAACAAACTGAAGGAGAAAAACCATATGGTCATCTCAATAGATGCAAAGAAAGCTTTTGACAAAATTCAACACCCATTTATGATAAAAAAAAACCCTCCAGAAAGTAGGCATAGAGGGAACTTTCCTCAACATAATAAAGGCCATATATGACAAACCCACAGCCAACATCATTCTCAATGGTGAAAAACTGAAAGCATTTCCACTAAGATCAGGAACAAGACAAGGTTGCCCACTCTCACCACTCTTATTCAACATAGTTTTGGAAGTTTTAGCCACAGCAATCAGAGAATAAAAGGAATCCAAATTGGAAAAGAAAAAGTAAAGCTGTCACTGTTTGCAGATGACATGATATTACACATAGAGAATCCTAAAGATGCTACCAGAAAACTACTAGAGCTAATCAATGAATTTGGTAAAGTAGCAGGATACAAAATTAATGCACAGAAATCGCTTGCATTTCTATACACTAATGATGAAATATCTGAAAGTGAAATCAAGAAAACACTCCCATTTACCATTGTAACAAAAAGAATAAAATATCTAGGAATAAACCTACCTAAAGAGACAAAAGACCTGTATGCAGAAAATTATAAGACACTGATGAAAGAAATTAAAGATGATACAAATAGATGGAGAGATATACCATGTTCTTGGATTGGAAGAATCATCATTGTGAAAATGACTCTACTACCCAAAGGAATCTACAGATTCAATGAAATCCCTATCAAACTACCACTGGCATTTTTCACAGAACTAGAACAAAAAATTTCACAATTTGTATGGAAACACAAAAGACCCCGAATAGCCAAAGCAATCTTGAGAACGAAAAACAGAGCTGTAGGAATCAGGCTCCCTGACTTCAGACTATACTACAAAGCTACAGTAATCAAGACAGTACTGGCACAAAAACAGAAAGATAGATCAATGGAACAGGATAGAAAGCCCAGAGATAAACCCACGCAATATGGTCACCTTATCTTTGATAAAGGAGGCAGGAATGTACAGTGGAGAAAGGACAGCCTCTTCAATAAGTGGTGCTGGGAAAACTGGACAGGTACATGTAAAAGTATGAGATTAGATCACTCCGTAACACCATACACAAAAATAAGCTCAAACTGGATTAAAGACCTAAATGTAAGGCCAGAAACTATCAAACTGTTAGAGGAAAACACAGACAGAACACTCTATGACATAAATCACAGCAAGATCCTTTCTGACCCACCTGCTAGACAAATGGAAATAAAAACAAAAATAAACAAATGGGATCTAATGAAACTTCAAAGCTTTTGCACAACAAAGGAAACCATAAACAAGACAAAAAGACAACCCTCAGAATGAGAGAAAATATTTGCAAATGAAGCAACTGACAAAGGATTAATCTCCAAAATTTATAAGCAGCTCATGCAGCTCAATCCCAAGAAAACAAATAACCCAATCCAAAAATGGGCAGAAGACCTAAATAGACATTTCTCCAAAGAAGATATACAGAATGCCAACAAACACATGAAAGAATGCTCAACATCATTAATCATTAGAGAAATGCAAATCAAAACTACAATGAGATATCATCTCACACCAGTCAGAATGGCCATCATCAAAAAATCTAGAAACAATAAATGCTGGAGAGGGTGTGGAGAAAAGGGAACAGTCTTGCACTGCTGGTGGGAATGTGAATTGGTTCAGCCACTATGGAGAACAGTATGGAGGTTCCTTAAAAAACTACAAATAGAACTACCATATGACCCAGCAATCCCACTACTGGGCATACACCCTGAGAAAACCATAATTCAAAAAGAGTCATGTACCAAAATGTTCATTGCAGCACTATTTACAATAGCCGGGAGGTGGAAACAACCTAAGTGTCCATCATCGGATGAATGGATAAAGAAGATGTGGCACATATATACAATGGAATATTACTCAGCCATAAAAAGAAACGAAACTGAGCTATTTGTAATGAGGTGGATAGACCTAGAGTCTGTCATACAGAGTGAAGTAAGTCAGAAAGAGAAAGACAAATACCATATGCTAACACATATATATGGAATTTAAGAAAAAAAAATGTCATGAAGAACCTAGGGGTAAGACAGGAATAAAGACAAAGACCTTCTAGAGAATGGACTTGAGGATATGGGGAGGGGGATGGGTAAGCTGTGACAAAGCACGAGAGAGGCATGGACATATATACACTACCAAACGTAAGGTAGATAGCTAGTAGGAAGCAGCTGCATAGCACAGGGAGATCAGCTCCGTGCTTTGTGACCGCCTGGAGGGGTGGGATAGGGAGGGTGGGAAGGAGGGAGACGCAAGAGGGAAGAGATATGGGAACATATGTATATGCATAACTGATTCACTTTGTTATAAAGCAGAAACTAACACACCACTGTAAAGCAATTATACTCCAATAAAGATGTTAAAAAAAAGTAAAGGGCTCATCCGCAAAAAATAAAAAAAAAAATTTTTAATTACTCTCACCATCTTCCTACCCCCCATTTCTTATACCCTCTTCTCATTTATAAGTAAAAGAATAATGATATATATTGTCACATCATTTTCTTCAAGTTTTCACATTTTGTAGAAATTGAGCAAGTACAGGAAAAATGTAAATAATGATTGATAGAATTAAATACTTAAGTTACAATTCCTAATTTCTAATCAAGCTATCTACCTAAAACAGTTTGCTTACTAATAAGGAGTAAAAATTATACTTTGGAAATAAATGTTTTATAATTTTCCACTGAATTTGTTTTAAAATAAATAAATAAATAAATAGATTTATTTTTGGCTACATTGGGTCTTCGTTGTTTTACACAGGCTTTCTCTAGTTGCGGTGAGGGGGGGTTCCCTTTGTTGTGGTGCACGGGATTCTCATTGTGGTGGCTTCTCTTGTTGCAGAGCACAGGCTCTAGGCGCGTGGGCTTCGGTAGTTGTGACTCAAGGGCTCTAGAGCGTAGGCTCAGTAGTTGTGGCGCATGGGATAAGCTGTTCCGCGGCATGTGGGATCTTCTCGGACCAGGGATCGAACCCATGTCCCCTGCATTGGCAGGCGGATTCTTAACCACTGCACCACCAAGGAAGTCCTCCATTGAATTCTTTATAATTGTTTCTTAATACCGTGTCATGCCAACAGCTGCTATGTTATTTCACTTAGAAAGATATGTTAATGAATAAGCATGAAAAATAATTTTAAGAAATACAGATAGGAAAAAAATAAAAGCAAAGACCTATGTATTTTGCTGCTTCCTCCAAAAATGTAACTACAGCTGCTGAAAGCATTCATGTACTAGCTCCACAGTACAGGAGAGGAAAGTTGAACTTGAAGTAATTCTGTATTTGTTAAGTACAAACAAAACTGTTGATTCAGTTCTCAACAGGGAAGGGCAATGTCCTTGGCCCAGGAGTTCAAAACCTAAACCAAATGCTGTATAAACTACCAAATGACAATTTGAATGAAAATAAGGTAATTATGTTCTAATCTTTTAAGAACAGGAACCTAAAATAAATGTGTAAAAACTTTACCTCTTATCACCTTATCTTGAAACTGTGGAACATTATTTTCTGAGATTGCTATTTTAAAAGTTATAAAAGCAATATTAAATCTCTGAGTTAAAAATATACAGTGTAGTTATTTAGGCATCAGTTCTCATACTCTGGATCCTTCCACATGTCACATGGCTACATGATATTCCCAAGTCATGGATTTTGCCGTTTGATCTCTGATGTACCTTGAAGATATTTCAGGGCTCCAGAAGCTAGGCAGTTCTCTGAATACACTAAGTATACACATGAAGCAGCTCAAATGTACAAGTGCTTCCATCAACAATCACTTCAAAGGTCATTAATAACTTACAGGTGTGAGAGTGGAAATGCCCTCTGCACTCCCCTGCCCCTTCTTGAACTCTGGCTACTCTCTCTGGGCCATTTCTGTAACAGTGAATTCTTAACTTGATATTTCTCTTTCTCCATTTTCTCTTCCCTGGCCCTGGGGCTTTTACGATGACATTCCAAAATCTTCTAGGAAACACAAAAGCAGACAAAAATGCTTCAGTGTATTAATTCTAGGGGTTTTTTCATCCTCATTTTATTAGTTTCTTGAGAGTAGAGTTAAGCAATTTAAATCCTTCTAGAGAAGACACCTAAACAGAAATGGAAAGACAGAACAGGTGGGTAGAAAAATCTGCCTGGTTTGAAACACGGCAAAAATCTGATGGAATCTAACATCTGCTTGGTTTCTACCATTGCTGAAGATAGGCTCTAAAACTTTACTGGCATCTCCAAAAAGGTCAATGAACTGTGTATGAGAGAGACGCTTAATTATACATCTAAATCAAAGTTTCTTAACAGTGAAATTATTCACATTCTGGACCAGAAATTCTTTGTGGGTGCTTTCCTGTGCATTGTAGGGTGCACAGCAGCATCCTTGGCCTCTACCCACTTGTTGCCAGTAGCACGTACCCCTTCCAATTATGACAACCAAAAATATCTCCAGACACTGACAAATGTCCCCTGAGGGCAAAATCAACTCTAGATCCGTTGAGAACCACTGATCTAGATGGAGGTGTCTTCTGATCTTGAGCCTAAGAATATGAATCAACTCCACATCAGGGCAAGCCAGATAAGGCAGTTAAATGTATGCTTACTCAATGGGTGAAGGAATATTTGCACAGTGCTGAAGCATCACTCCACAGATTACTTGTAACAACAACGGCGAAAATGATAGAGAGAACTGGCAATCACCACCTTAACCAAGTGACCAAATGTCGCATCACTAATAATGGGACAAGCGGACATTATATATTTAACCTAAATCTAATCAAGCCTCTAGACTTACATCAAGTTTATAGAAAAGAAAAGTGATAGAACAGGTTAAGTGACACCATGAGGAAACAAGCAGATAAACACAGAATGTGGGACATACTATAAGAAAAGTAGCCTGGACTGTTTAAAAACTTAATGTAATAAAAAGAAAATTAAAAGTGAGGGACCACTCTAGATTTTAAAAATGATAACTAAAGAGACATAACAATGTGGGATCTTTCACTATATCTTTTTTTAAAGCTATAAAAGACATTTGTTGAAACAATTAGAGAAATCTGAATATTAACTGGATATCAGATGGTACCTAAGTTGTAATAACGGTAATATATTTATACTGGAGAATATCCTCATTCTTAGCAGGTTCATGCTGACACTTTAGGAGTGAAATTTCATGATGTCACACAGTACAGCCAAATATGTTTGAAATTTTTCAATATAAAAGATTGGGGGAAAACAAACAACCCAGTCAAAAAATGGGCAGAAGACTTAAATAGGTACTTCTCCAAAGAAGACATACAGATGGCCAATAGGCACATAAAAAGATGCTCAGTGTTGCTAATTATCAGAGAAATGCAAATCAAAACTACAATGAGGTACCACCTCACACCAGTCAGAATGGCCATCACTAAACAGTCTACAAATAACAAATGCTGGAGAGGGTGTGGAGAAAAGGGAACCCTCCTACACTGTTGGTGGGAATGTAAATTAGTGCAGCCACTATGGAAAACAGTATAAGGGTTCCCCAGAAAACTAAAAATAGAATTACCATATGATTCAGTAATTCCACTCCTGGGCATATATCCAGACAAAACTATAATTCAAAAAGATACACAGGGCTTCCCTGGTGGCGCAGTGGTTGAGAGTCTGCCTGCCGATGCAGGGGACACGGGTTCGTGCCCCGGTCCAGGAAGATCCCACATGCTGCGGAGCGGCTGGGCCCGTGAGCCATGGCCGCTGAGCCTGTGCGTCCAGAGCCTGTGCTCCGCAACGGGAGAGGCCACAACAGTGAGAGGCCCACGTACTGCAAAAAAAAAAAAAAAAAAAAAAAGATACACACACCCCTATGTTCATAGCAGCACTATTCACAGTAGCCAAGACACGGAAACAACCATCGACAGATGAATGCATAAAGAAGATGTGGTACACACGTACCACAATGTTCATTGCAGCTCTATTTACAATAGCCAGGACATGGAAGCAACCTAAGTGTCCATCAACAGATGAATGGACAAAGAAGATGTGGCACATATATACAATGGAATATTACTCAACCATAAAAAGAAACGAAATTGAGTTATTTGTAGTGAGGTGGATGGACCTAGAGTCTGTCATACAGAGTGAGATAAGTCAGAAAGAGAGAAAATACGGTATGCTAACACATATATATGGAATTAAAAAAAAAAAAAAGGTTACAAAGAGCTTAGGGGCAAGACAGGAATAAAGATGCAGACATAGAGAATGGACTTGAGGACACGGGGAGGGGAAAGGGTAAGCTGGGACGAAGTGAGAGAGTGGCATGGACTTATATATACTACCAAATGTAAAATAGATAGCTAGTGGGAAGCAGCCACATGGCACAGGGAGATCAGCTCAGTGCTTTGTGACCACCTAGAGGGGTGGGATAGGGAGGGTGGGAGGGAGACACAAGAGGGAGGAGATATGGAGATATATGTATATGTATACGTGATTCACTTTGTTATAAAGCAGAAACTAACACACCATTGTAAAGCAATTATACTCCAATAAAGATATTAAAAAAAAAAAGAGTTGGTACATATAAACAATGGAATACTACTCAGCCATAAAAAAGAATGAAATAATGCCATTTGCATCAACATGGATGGACCCAGAGATTATCATACTAAATGAAGTAAATAAGAAAGAGAAAGACAAATACCATATGATATCACTTATATGTGGAATCTAAGATACAACACAAATGAACTTATCTACGAAACAGACTCACCGACATAGAGAACAGACTTGTGGTTGCCAAGGGGGAGGGAGGTTGGAGGAGGGATGGATTGGGAGTTTGGGATTAGCAGATGTAAACTATCATATATAGAATGGATAAACAAGGTCCTACTGTATAGCATAGGGAACTATATTCAATATCCTGTAATAAACCACAATGGAAAGGAATATGAAAAAGAATATATATATATGTATAACTGAATCACTTTGCTGTACAACAGAAATTAACACAACATTGTAAATCAACTATACTTCAATAAAATTTAAAAAATTTTTAAAGATTAGGGGAAAACAAAAGATAAAAGCATGGTTTTCCAGACAGGGCTAAACCAAAAACTAACTCATAGGTAAAAGTATCTCTTAGATAAAGCTTGCATTTGAGATCTTTCACCCTAATACCAAGCCCCAAGCAGTCAAGTGCTTTCATGTGGCTCCTTAGTTGCCCAAGGACCCACTCCTAGAACATATTGTGGCCCATGATTGTGACATTGCCCAACCCCCCAGCTTCCAACAGAACTTTCCTGAGTATTCCATGAAACTAATGAACAAAACTTTAGATTCTCAAGTATATTAAATTATAAATGGATAATTATCTGCATTAGCAGGTTACACATTTACATTTTATCTAGGAACCACTGAACATAACCCCTTAGTTGAGGTCAAGAACTCAAATTAGAAACTTCAGGCACTTTGGTGGCAGGCCAGTGGCTCACAGCCTCCTTAAAGTTAAGCCTTATAAACATTTGTCTAGAAAAAAAAGCTGTCTAGTTCATGAGTTCTTATTTTTACTACATATTTTCCTGATTCAAAAAACAAAAAAATTCACTGAGAAGTCTCAGCTACTTCTCCAGTCCCCCTCATACTCATTTTCTATGCTTCAATCCAGCATTTATTTATGACATAAGCAAAACGTATTTTCTCCCTTATAAAAAAGGTAGAATAATATATAAACTTTTCAGCTCCTTTCTTTTTTCGCTTTTCAATATACCCTAGAGGTCTCTATACATACCAATACAATGAGATCTTCCTCATTCTCTTTTACAGCTTCACTGTATTGTATTTTGTAGATACCCCATTGTTTATTAAACCAGTCCCCTATTACCAGACACTTGCATTGTTTCCAATCTTTGGCTATTTATTATGAGCAATGATATCCTAATACACGCAGATGTTATCTGTAGGATAGATTCCTAGAAGTGGAAATGCTAGGTCAAAGGGTGTGGTAGACAGAACAGGGGCCCCCCAAAGATGTGGACATCCTAACCCCAGGAAACTACTACCTTACATTCAAAAGGAACTCTATAAATATGACTAAGTTAAGGACCTCCTTACTTTCACCCCAAATTATGGGTGAGTGGATGTAATCACAGGGGTCCTCATAAGAGGGAGCCAGGTCAGAGAGGAGAGAAGCTGCTACACTACTGCCTTTGAAGATGGAGGAAAGGACCATGAACCCAGAAATGTAGATGGCCTCCAGAGACTAGAAAAGGACAGGGAAACAAATACTCCCCTAGAGTCTCCAGGAAGAACGTAGCCCTACAGGCCCATTTTACATTTATGACCTCCAGAATTGTAAAATAATACATCTGGGTTATTTTAAGCCACTAAGTTTGTGATATTTTGTTACACAAGATATTGTATTTTGTTACAGTAGCAATCAGAAACTAATACAAAAGGTAGATACAATGTAAATTTTCTATATATTATCAAATCCTCTCCATAAAGTTCGTACATTTTTGTACTTCTACCAGCAATGTGCCTATTTTTCCACTATCTCTCCAACAAAATATTACATCAAATTTTTGAATTTTTGCCCATATAATAGGTGAGAAATGAATTATCTCAGTAGAGTTTTAATTCTCCAGTGAGGCTGATTTAAAAGATTTCTTTTGCTGAAACTATCTGTTAAAATATTTTCTACCTATCAACGAAGCAGAAACAGACTCACAGACATAGAGAACAGACTTGTGGTTGCCAAGGGATGGAAAGGAGGGATGGACTGGGAGTTTGGGGTTAGTAGATACAAACTATTACATATAGAATGGATGGACAAGGTCCTACTGTATAGCACAGGGAACTACATCCAATGTCCTGGGATGAACCATAATGGAAAAGAACATAAAAATGAATATATATATATATGTGTAACTGAGTCACTTTGCTGTACAGCAGAAATTAAAACAACATTGTAAATCAACTATACTTCGATAAAATTTTTTTTAATGAAAATAATAAAGTATTTTCTACATTTTTCTCCTGGGTTGTTACTTTGTTTTTAGATTTTTTTCCTAAGAACTCTTTATATTTTATGGATCTTACTTCTTTGTAATATGAATTACAAATATTTTTCCCACTTGATCTTTTGTCTTTTTACATTGCTTATGGTATTTATTGTCCTGCTTAAGTCTTTATTATTTGAATTTATTTTTACTTAATGTTTAAAGTTTTCCTCATATATGTTTCCATATTCAAAAGATTTCAGCGTGGCCTGTTTTAGTATATCAATAATCCAATAAGACTGTCTCCTAATCTCAAGGGTCAAGTGTAGTGGTTGACTTGTTTACCTTTCTTATTTCTGCTAGATACTTCAAATGGAAGAAAATTCCAGTGTGAGAAATACACTGAAGATGGCAAAAGAAAATTCCAAGTAATCTAACACAATTTTTAGCAATGCTTTACTGCTTTACTTAAATTCGTTAAAATAAAAGAATTTAAAAATCCATAAATTTGCTGAGAGAATTACAAAGTATCACATGAGTACGTTTTTTATCCCAAGTGTATTCTTTTGAATTTTATTTTTGAGAAATCTATC
The DNA here is from genome assembly GCF_059928025.1 of Delphinapterus leucas. NCBI lineage: Eukaryota > Metazoa > Chordata > Mammalia > Artiodactyla > Monodontidae > Delphinapterus > Delphinapterus leucas. The sequence goes on from NC_143146.1 coordinate 11,108,058, forward strand.
CCTGTATTTATAGCAAGACATTTTTTCTCTTGTTTTTTAATTTTTGAGCTTTCTTTTTATTTTCTAAATTATTTTTTACATTCTTTTCTTTACATTATTTTCCATTACGTTTATCACAGGATATTGAATATAGTTCCCTGTGCTATACATTAGGACCTTGTTGTTTAAGACATCCTTTGTCTTAATGAAAATGAATTAAGAACCATTTCTGGGTCACAATGAGGCAACAACATGTAACTGAGTTACTACTTATTAGGATGGAAATGTAAGCGTCTTAAAAAATGGAAGCTGCAGGCTTCCCTGGTGGCGCAGTGGTCTTAAAAAATGGAAGCTGCAGGCTTCCCTGGTGGCGCAGTGGTTGAGAGTCCGCCTGCCGATGCAGGGGACACGGGTTCGAGCCCTGGTCCAGGAGGATCCCACATGCCACGGAGCGGCTGGGCCCGTGAGCCATGGCCGCTGAGCCTGCGCGTCTGGGGCCTGCGCTCCGCAGCGGGAGAGGCCACAGCAGTGAGAGGCCCATGTACCGCAAAAACATATATATATATATTGTGTTTACTTTTTATACTATGTTGCTTTCAAGTTTAAGTTTTCCAAAGAATGTTTATATAGTTGTGGGATTTTAAAAATTGTTTTGATGATAAAGTTATATACCTATGTATAAATTTTTAAAAAAGCTTTTTGTTGTTCTTGGGAGTGAGCCTATGTTAGCCTTTGCATTTGGGCCTATTTTTACTACTTAGAGTCTACTGAATGTTGGCCACCAGGCACTGAGACCAGAAAAGGAGGGCATGATCCCTAACAAGCTGCAGCAAGCATCTCATCCACTCCTGTGATGTCAATGGCCATAAAGTGACTTTGAAGTCTGTGACCTGCCTCCTTAGCAGATGTGTACTTCCAGTTGCCTTCTTGATATCTCCACTAGGATATTCCCAAAGAACTAAAATATGAATTTTAATAGCCCTAAGCTGAATGCTTCATCTTCTCCTCCAAAACCCACAGCTCCTTCTGAATTCTATTTCAATTAGTGATCATTCTTTCATCTTTTGTCTCATCAACTTTATCTTGCACTCTTCTACTTTTTCACTCTAAGTTAGCTGTTAAGCACTCTTTTTTTTATTGAAGTATAGTTGATTTACAATGCTGCGTTAGTTTCAGCTGTATAGCAAAGTGATTCAGAGATTATATATATTATTTATAACCTTATAGGTTATTCCAAAATATTGAATATAGTCCCCTGTGCTATACGGTATGTCCTTGTTTATCTATTTTATATATAGTCGTGTATCTGTTAATCCCAAATTCCTAATTTATTCCTCCCCCCTCCCTTTCCCCTTTGGTAACCATAAGTTTGTTTTCTATGTTTGTGATTTTTGAATCTTCCTATAAAATACATTTCAAGATCATAACAGTTTACAATTATTGTATTTCTCTAATATTTTAAAACCTTTTAATTGTAAGTTATTTCAAACATATAGAAAATATCAGAAAATTAAATGATACCTAAAGATATTACTATTTTGCCATATTTGATTCATATCAACTTTTTTTAAAAAAGGAAAGAATGTTACAGATTTTTTGGTCACGTCGCATGCAGGATCCCCGACCAGGGATCAAACCCATGCCCCCTGCATTGGAAGCACAGAGTCTTAACCACTGGACCACCAGGGAAGTCTCCACAACTGAAGTCTTACCTTACCTGTGCCCTCTTTACCTCCACAGAGATAACCACTATCTTTTTTTTTTTTTTTGGAGTATAGTTGATTTAAGATGTTGTGTTAGTTTCTGCTGTACCGCAAAGTGAATCAGTTATGCATATACATATATCCACTCTTTTTAAAATTCTTTCCCCATATAGGTCATTTCAGAATATTGAGAAGAGTTCCTTGCGCTATACAGTAGGTCCTTATTAGTTACATATTTTATATATAGTAGTGTACATATGTCAATCCCAATCCCCCCGGTAACCATAAGTTTGATAACCACTATCTTAAAGTTAGTGTGTATTCTTCTCATGCTTGTTTTTTGCTTTTACATGTTCACTACTGTTTTATGTTTTAGAAATTTATATAAATAATACACTGCATGTATCATTCTGAAACCTACTTTTTTCACATATATGTCTGAGATCCATGTAGATCATATAGATGCAGTTCATTCATTTTAAATGCTGTATAGTGGCCCACTGTATGAATATACCACAATTTATGTCCTCATTTTCCTGTTGAGTGACAGATTATTTCCTGTATTTGCTATTATTGATATAAATAGTGATGTACTGAAATCCTTGAATATGTCTCCTTGCATAGATATGTAAAAATTTCTTTAGAGCAGACATTTTTGTACCAGAACTTAGCTAGAACTTAGTCACATGGCCACACCTACCTGCAAGAGAGGATGAGAAATGCAGTCCATGGACCCAACTAAAAATTAGGGTTTCTATTTCTAAGAAGAAGGGAAAAACAGATAATGGCATTGTGGTAAGCAGCCAGCAACCAGCAGCTGCTGTTATTTTAAGTATTTCCAAATGTCTTTGAAAACTTCAGAGGTTATTCCAATTTATATTCCCATCAACAATGAGTAAGAGGTCCAACTTCCCCATATGTTCTCCAATAACTTGGGCTATCAAATATATTAATTTACCAATCTGATGAACATGAAATATTAGTATCTCCCTGTTGTTTTAATTTGCATTTCCCTGATTACTACCAAGCATAAACATCATTAACCATTCTAGTTTCCTATTCTTTCCTGTTCTCTCCTATTCTTTTCCTGCACCACCAGGGAAGTCCCCGAGAAATTGCTAATTTTAATGTAGCTATTGCAGAGATTGCTAGCTGTCTACCAAATTCCATTCTCTCTCTCCCACAATAATGGTGGGAGCTAGAGATGTCTACTCAGCTAAGCTATATTTCCCAGCCTCCCTTGCAGCTTGGTGATTAAGTTGCCAACACTGGAATGTACGTGTAAGTAATGTGTGCTGCTTCTGGGTATAAGCCTTAAAATAATGGACGTGTGTTTGATCACTGTCTCTTCACCTTCCTTCACACTGTCATGTTAAAGTTAAAATCCAGAGCAACTTCAGAATCTGCCTGCCAATGCAGGGGACACGGGTTCAAACCCTGGTTCTGGAAGATCCCACATGCTGCGGAGCAACTAAGCCCGTGCACCACAACTACTGAGCCTGCGCTCTGGAGCCCGCAAGCCACAATTACTGATGCCCGCGTGCCTAGAGCCCATGCTCCACAAAAAGAGAAGGCACCGCGATGAGAAGCCCGTGCACCGCAACGAAGAGTAGCCCCCACTTGCCCCAACTAGAGAAAGCCCGCACGCAGCAGCGAAGACCCAACACAGCCATAAATTTATTTATTTATTTATTTATTTATTTAAAAAATCCAGAGCAACCTTGCAAGCTATATGTTGAGGATGACAAAGCTACCCAACTAGTCTGGGTCTCTGTGAGGGTTTCATGGAGCAAAGCCTATCTACCTACTCTGAACTATTACATCAAAGAGAAATTAATTTCTGTCTTATTAGCTGCTGCATTTGGGGTATTTTTTTTTTTTTTTACAGATACTTGGCCAAATAGGCCAAATATGTCTAAGAAGGATTTCTTAGATGACAAACAAACAGTAATTATTTTAGGCTGATTTTTCTTTGTGTCGAGTATAAAAAGTCCCTCTTGAGATCATAAAAATTTTTGGAAAAAAATACAGGAGAGTATTTTTAAGTTTTGCTTTTCAAATACAGGCTTTAATACTGAAACGTGGTTTGTGTATAGGTGAGATAAAGATTTATATTTTTATATGAGATTGGCCAGTTGTTTCTGCACTGTTTATTGAATATTCCATCCCACTGATTTGTAATCACCTCTGTTATATACCAAGTTATCATAGACACGTGACTGTCTTCTGTTCCACTGGTCTATGCTTATAACCTTGTGCCAATGTCACACTACTATGATTACTAAAACTTTATACTGAATCTTGATATTTGGCTGGATAAATCTCTCACTATTTTTCAAAATTATCTTGGCAATTCTTGACATTTTACTCTTGCATTTGAGTTTTAACATTCACCTATCAAATTACACACACACATACACATATACAACTATTAGGATTTATAATAGAACTGCACTGAATGCATGAACTGACACAGGAAGAAATTACATCTTTACAAAATTGAGTCTCCCATTCATGAGCATGTTATATCTATATAATACATACACTTTTATAATTTTCTCCATAAAGATCCTCAACATCTTTTGTTAGATATATTCCAAGGCCCCTTAGGTTTTTGGTCATTTCATATGGTATTTTTTAAATTGCATTTTCAATTTGTTGTTGGCATATGGGAATGCTGTCAGTCTTTTTTATATTTACCCTATAACCTATAATTTTTCTGAATTCTCATTAATTTTAATGTTTTGGTTGTATTAGATTTTCTATACAGGCAGTCATGGCGAATAATAACAACTTTAATTTTCTTTTTTAGTCTTCATGTTTTTCATTCCTTTTCTTTTTTTATTGCCCTGGATAGAACCTTCAGTAAAATGTAGAACAGAAGTTGTGAGATTAGCATCTTTGTCTTGTTCCTGACTTAAAGGGGAATGCTTTCTAATGCTTACTCTGAGTTTTATGGTATACTCTTTATCATGTTAATAGAATTCCTTTATTATTCCTACTTGGATAAACTTATAAGTATGTTTTAAGTTTTATCAAAACTTTTTTCTGGGCTTCCCTGGTGGCGCAGTGGTTGAGAGTCTGCCTGCCGATGCAGGGGACATGGGTTCGTGCCCCGGTCCGGGAAGATCCCACATGTTGCGGAGCGGCTGGGCCCGTGAGCCATGGCCGATGAGCCTGCGTGTCCGGAGCCTGTGCTCCACAACGGGAGAGGCCACAACAGTTAGAGGCCCACGTACCACAAAAAAAAAAAAAAAAAAAAACTTTTTTCTGAATCTTTTGAGATGATCATATCATTTTCTTCCTCTAATTTGTAAATGTGGTAGATTATATCATTTTTTATAATAATACCCCAAAGCTTTCATTTATTTATTTTTAATTTTATTTATTTTTTTTTGCTGCATTGGGTCTTTGTTGCTGTGCGCAGGCTTTCTCTAGTTGTGGCAAGCAGAATCTACTCTTACTTCGGTTCATGGGCTTCTCATTGTAGTGACTTCTCTTGTGGAGCATGGGCTCTAGGCATATGGGCTCAGTAGTTGTGGCTCACGGGCTCTAGAGCTCAGGTTCACCAGTTGTGGCGCACAGGCTTAGTTGTTCCACGGTGTGTGGGATCTTCCTGGACCAGGGATCGAACCCATGTCCCCTGCATTGGCAGGCGGATCCCTAACCACTGCACCACCAGGGAAGCCCCAGATTACATCATTAAATTTTTCACTTGTAAGACCATCCTTGAATTCCTGAGATAAATCCTCCTTAACTAAGACTGTGGTTTTTATACATGACACATTTGATCTGCTCATGTTTCATTTAGGATTTCTGCATTATAAACATAGAGTGAAACTAGATCACAATTTTTCTTTCTCTTACTATCCCTGTTAAATTTTACCACCCTCATCAAATGAGTTGGGAAACTTGCCTTCTTTTCTAAAATTTTATTAAACTGTGGGTAAAATAGGAGCTATCTGTTCCTTGAAGGTTAAAAATCATTATGAGCCTTAAAGGTTTAAAAGCATTATCAGCCTGGTGTGTTTTACTATGGAAATTTTTTAAATAAATAATTACATTTGTTTAATGGTTGTATGTTCATTTAGGTCTTCTATTTCTTCTTAAAGCAATGAATCAGATAAAGACTACATTAGCCTCCAGTACAATATTGAACAGAACTGGTAAGAGCTGGCATCCTTATCTTGTTTCCAGTCTCACAGGGAAAATATTCAGTCTTTTCCTTTGAGTATTGTGTTAGCTGTGGTTTTTTTGTAGATGTTTTTTATCTAGTTGAGAAAGATGACTTCTACGTTTACTGAGAGTTTTTATCATGAACTACTCATATTTATTTTCTATATGATATTCTCTCAGTTGTGTTCCCATGATATTTTTAAACACCCTAAATTAGTCATTATCATCATTATTTTTTTGTTTTCTTGTTTTTTTGGGTTTTTTTGCAGTACGCGGGCCTCTCACTGTTGTGGTCTCTCCTGTTGCGGAGCACAGGCTCCGGAGGCGCAGGCTCAGCGGCCATGGCTGACGGGCCCAGCTGCTCTGCGGCATGTGGGATCCTCCCGGACCAGGGCACAAACCCGCGTCCCCTGCATCGGCAGGCGGACTCCCAACCACTGCGCCACCAGGGAAGCCCCATCATTATTTTATGTATACAATATTTGTTTCAATATTCCCACATATTGATGATCCTCTTCTCTATGTACCGTTTCTTCTTGCTGTCTACTCTTCTAGGTTTAACAGACTTCTTCCTCCTGTACCTCCTATAACTTTTATTATGATTATCAAAGATGAGTGGTAAATTCCCACACTTTTTTGTCTGAAAATGTTTTTATTTAGTCCTCACTTTTAAATAATAGCTTAGTTGGGTATGCCATTCTGAGTTATAGTTATTTTCTCTCAGCCCTTTCAAAATATTATTCCTTTATCTTCAGATACCTCTTGTTAATGTTGAGAAGTATGCTACTAGCTTAAATGTTGTTTCCTTGTATATAATCTTTTACAGTTTCTGATGTTACCTCGTTCATCTTTGAACACCCTAAAACAATTTATTGGCATTTCTTCTAAGGTACATGCTATACTTTATATTATTTAGTCAATCGCATACTTTAGTATTACTTACCTCATATTATTTAGTCATTTTATATAATTGCCTTAACTTCCCCATTATAGAACAAGCTACCTGATGCTGTAAAAAATGCTATACGTCTCTTCCTATAAAGAAGCACCATGGGACTTCCCTGGTGGTGCAGTGGTTAAGAATCCACCTGCCAATGCAGGGGACACAGGTTGGAGCCCTGGTCCGGGAAGATCCCACATGCCGCGGAGCAACTAAGCCCATGTGCCACAACTACTGAGCCTGCACTCTAAAACCCACGAGCCACAACTACTGAAGCCCACGAGCCACAACTACTGAAGCCCGCGCGCCTAGAGCCCGTGCTCTGCAACAAGAGAAGCCACCGCAGTGAGAAGCCCGCACACCACAACGAAGAGTAGCCCCGCTCACCGCAACTAGGGAAAGCCAGCGGACAGCAACCAAGACCCAACGCAGCCAAAAATAAATTAATTAATTAATTAAAAAATATATATTAAAAAAAAAAAGAAGCACCATGCTCTCTTATGGAATGGGGAGTGGCACATTAAAAAAAAAAGATCAAAATGCCCTATCTGAGTTTAGCAACAAAGGCTTGTCAACAAAGATATCAATCTGTTGACAACTGGCTAATGTTTAAGTACAAACAGCAAATGAGTAAATTACCTATGCACTGACTATTCTGTGCACAATTTATTGTTTGGCTTTCAACAGATGGTTAGCATTCTTATTAAAAATTGTTTAAACATCAAAAATGTATTCATTAAGCTCAGCAAAGATTTCGTCTGCCAATATAGTAATTTATAGTGTGTATATAGATCTGACTCTGAGTGAATTTATTGTGAAGGGGAATAGTCCCAACTATTTCTAAATATACAAGCTAAGCTGTTTCCATCACTGGGGTTCAAACATATCTGAGCAATTTTGAAAACACAGGAAAACAACCACCTGAAATCTATTTACATGAAAGACTGCGAAGCCTCCTGGGAGTAAACTTATTACCTTAAGCAAAGAGAAGATTAGGTAGCTTGATCTTGAAACAAAGTCTTGGTGCCTAGAGGAGACATTAATTGTGAACGTACCATAGTTCCTGAGATTAGGCATTATCCCTAGTTCAGACCACTGTGGGTTCAAATCTAGGTTCTAAGGAGGCAGAGGGCTATAAATAAAAATGAAAATAACTTTTTCTATTAAAACCACTGACAGAATACATTGTAGACCATTTTGGAACTCTCTTAGAGTATATCACAGATAATCAACAATTGCAGAGCTTTGGCATCTCCATATTACCAATACATTCATCACCAGATGTATCCAAAAGAAGCAGCTACAATGCACACAGAAGGGATGCCTGACAAGACGGACAACACCCAGCAAAACTAGCAACCAAAAGGCATGAAAAAACCCACAGAAGAAGGTAAATCTTTGGAGAATGGATAAAACATAAAATACTATTAAGTACTAAATCTGGCAGCTTACCAGACTTGTTACTGAAAATACCTACAATATCTCTTGAGCACCCTAGAAAAATTTGGATGGAATTTTACCAGATGCATACAGCGCAAGGAGCAGGGTTATTTTAACAATACAGTCAAGGTATGAGAGAGAGGCATGCAGCCTCAAATTAAGAATGTCGGGGGACTACTATTTGGGAAGGTAAATTTGTAACCTATTCCTCAAATCTGCAATGCAGTTGATTTTTGTTAATCACACTATGATATGATATTTTAAAATTAAGATACTTCTGACTTTATGAAAACATTTGAGTATTTTAATAACTGAAAATTCCTACTTTTTCCTATAGCTTACACATTTTTTTTTTTTTTTTTTGGTTGTGCCGCACAGCATGCATTGTCTTAGTTCCCCCACCAGGGATGGAACCCGTGCCCCCTGCAGTGGAAGCAAGGAGTCTTAACCACTGGACCACCAGGGAAGTTCCAGTTTACACTTGCTCACAGCTAGAAATAGAATGTTCACAGAAATCTTTCACAGAACGACAACCAAGATGAAAAATGTCACCCAAGGAACTAAAGTATGGGGGTGGGGGGGTAACTCTAAAGTGTAATCCAAAAAAATAAATAAATAGAGGGTAATCCAATTTCAAAACAATATATGTCATTTTACTATCAAATAGTCTTTGGACTCACCTTCCTCAGAGGTTCTCAGATCGTGTTAGGGCAACATCTTTTCCCAGCTTTTCTAGGTAAGAGAATGAATACAAAAACTTAAATGATTTACTAGCCCAGATCCCAAGTTAAAGCCCAGACCTCATCTCTCCTACTGTCTTTTTTGCCAGAAGCAGTACTAACCCTCTTTCCAACAAAGAGGGTGGGAGATGTCATACCAATGTCACAGCAGCAGCAGAAACTTTGAATATGAGGAGGCTGAGAGGAAACGACAGAAAGGTGACTCCCAAATACTGAGTTGAGTATTAACCCTGTATTATACACACTGTAGACCAGCTGAACTTCTTTCGTGGGCTGGACAAAGGCATTTCTAGACAGGGCTAAGTGCATACTCAAAGTGAGTAAGCTAAGAAAGGGAAAGGGCTCCAGGAGGTGCCCAATAATCTCAGAGTAGTTTCCTTTCTACAACTCCGCGGCCAAAAATAACCCAACAGTGAAAGGGAGCTACACCAAGTACTTCAAGTATCAGTTAAATTTCCTCCTCTTCTTTATGAATTTGTATTACTTATTAGACACTTGACACATGTTTAAACACTTACATAGCTCCTCCGTTTCAGGAAATATGGCTTGTTCAGCTGAGGGGGAAAAAGCAGCACATAATGAGGGAGTTAACAAGGGCTGCTATTTTTTTACAACATTCTTTAAAAACTGAAAAACCTCTTTAAACACCAGGAACACCTTAAATAATTCACTCTAGGCCTGCGGCGCCCATGATGTGGAGGCTTCCCTCTCGGTTCCCTGTCCGGCCACGTGCTCCCCGGATTTCGGCCCAGACGGTGGGCCTGACGGGTCGCCCGTGCAGCCACGTGGGGCCTCGAGGCCTCCTCGCCACCGTCCCCAGTGTTGGGGGCCCACGTTGGGTCGGCGCGCCCCGGGGAGGTCGGACCCCGGAAGGAGGGCCAGCGCCCTTTGACCTCGGACGCGCAGGACGCCGGGAGCAGGCAGAAGTAGGCCCCAAGCCCGTCGTGGCCCTTCGCAGCCTGGAGGCAGCGTCTCTGAGGCTGCCGGGCGGGCCTGGTGGGCGGCTGGGGGAGTCAAACGGTGCCCGAGGTGTTCTGTCGCCGGCCCTACCCCAGGGACTTGTCCGACAGCTGTGGAGGATCCGGGAGGCCACAGCCTCGGGCCCCCAGACCCTTCTCCCTTGGCGGGCGGGAAACGGCGCCCTACGAAAAAAGGGTCCACGCGGAGGCCCTGGGGGCTCCCGTCGGCCGGCTCGGCTAACCTCTGGCCTTCGTGGCCGCTGTGGTGCGGGGGGAAGGTGAACGCAAGCTGCGTTCTCTCAAGTCCCGCGCACTCTCGTGGGGGGGGAGGGGGGAGGAGCGGGGCGGGAATTGGGTAGCGGGGACTGAGGGCCCAGCCGGGAGGAAGGAGTGCGAAACACGGCCACCGAGTGCGGCCGGGACTGCGCCGGCTGCGGGGCTGCGGGGGCGAAGGGACGCACCTGCCTCCGCCCACCTGGGCCCCGAGGCCGCCGCCGCTGCAGAGCCATCCTCGCGGAGGTCGCCGGGGGCCGGTACCCGGAACCTCGCGGCCCTCGAGTGCTCCCCTCCCTGGGGGCGACCCGAGTACCCTTGATCGAGCCCCGCTCCCCAGGGCTGAGAGAGTTCGACGCTCGCAAGGAGGGAGTCTCAATGCAGGAATTCCTCCTGCTTTGCTTCCAGAGTTGAAAGGCCGGAGGCCGTCGGTTCTGCAAAGAGGAGCAGTCGGGCGCGCTAGCAGCTGATGAAAATAATTGTCCTCGCACACAACCCTGCGGCCAGGGGCGCGTGCGCGCGCGCGCACACACACACACACACACACACACACACACACACACACACATATACACAACTTGCCTCATCTAGCTGCCCAACCTTAGTATTCCGGGCATGCGGTTTTCAACAACTTGCTTGACACAATAACAAAGACATTTAAATACCAGGACGCAGCCTTCACTTTTTAACCTGCTGAGAGGAGCTACTTTCAAAGCTTCCCCACCGCGAATAAACTGACAAAAAATATGGGGTGCACTTATAAATTAAACACCTTACTCTGAAAGCAACGTGCTTTAATCAGGTTTCTAAGGCAATAGCCATCTCTGTCTTTTCCTATTCACCCAAATAATGCCCCAAGAAGGAACCCCTTTACCCAACAGAGAGCTGGGGAAAAAAAAAAAGAATTATACCCACTGCTAGTAAAAATCATCTTAAATCAATAGAGCACCACTTGAACTTGAGTTTCCATTGTTTCACTGAATCATCAATGTTTTTAATTAAACAGCTACCCTTTCTGTTAAAACATTACATAAAAGGGTTAGGTTTCTACTTTTGTTGAGGCAGCTGGCGTTTGTTGGCTGTTGTGTTTGAGCAACAGACTGTTCAATAGAAGCGAGAAATAGCTCAACGCGCTCTTAATAGACCTGTTTCAACAATGTACCTTGAAAAGGAATACATTGTGTTATTGTGTTAGTTTGCTACAAACCTATTAAAAGAAAAATAGCATCCATCAGGTCTAACAAAACGCATTTGTATTATATGCACTTATCTGCTTCAAATACACTTCTTGGCACAATGTCTAGAATTCAACTAGATCACCAAGAGCTGGATGGAAGAACACATACCAGTTAGGTAATGATACACGGGCTAAAAATAATAATAAAGGAAGGTCTAAACAGACCGTAATTGCCACTTTTTGTTTGTTTATCATGAGAAATGCAGGCACCCCTACTTCAATTGAAAATATCTTGCAAAAGCATGGACTCCTATGACAAAAACAATTTAAAAAATATTTCCAGCGTGGGAATATTGATTCAGATCCCATATTTGGAACGAATCTGATACACTTTCGATAGTAATTTGTTTCAGAGAAGGATTCAGGGCAGAAACGATGCATTTTAAAAGCAGAATTAAATAGCGCAAAGAGCTGGGTTCTTTAGGGAAATGCGTGAAACAAACAAATCGAAAGCAAGGGTTTCAGCCAAGAGGTTGGGGAGCAACGCTGTCTGGCAGTAAGAAAGGAGGTGCTTCTCGAAAGTGCTCTCTTTAAAATGATTTTTAACTTATTTTATTGTGTTTTAAACACAGAACGAAACTTGAAGCAAAGAAACAGGCAGCTTTGCCACTGTGAGACAGAAACTAACTATGGTATGTTTCAGGGAGGGCTGACACTTGGACCACAAATCTTCGGAAACAGAGCCGCAAATGATGAAGCTAATTTAGCTCTGACATCCGCTTAGAGGAAAATACACCCAAAGTAGCATCTGACAGAGGGAGACGTCTTTTGCTCCCACAAAAGGCAATCGATTTAGTTTCCAACCTCAGAGTGCCCAACATTCACTTTCAAGGGCAAAAATGTTGGGGGCACGAGAGAATAGTATACTGTCTACAATTGAACTCAATTGTCCATAAAAGAGAACTTACATAGATTACAATAGCACGCTTTGAGAGATGTCTATGTTAACAAGTAGATGAAGCAATATTCTGCCCAATGAAGTCAACTGTGTTTTACATTTCTGAATTAGTTAATTATCAGGTGAAGATTTAGAAAAATGTCATGCTGGAACTTTAGATGACAGTTTTGCCATATTGTGAAATAGCTATATTAGACTTTTCTAGAAGGCATTTGAAGTCAAATAGCTGATATGACTGCTCTCCACAGTTAAGATAATTTTTTCCTCAAGAAGGGTGTGTGTATGCATGTGCTGGGAGGTAGCTGAGATGTGTTTGATTTATACTTTACGACTTTTCACTGATGTCTCCTCTCTAGACCAAATCAATTTTTGAATTAATTCCCTTGAATTTAAAAAATGGAAATGAAGTCATAAACCCCAAATTGCATGTTATGAAATTAGTTTCTCATAAGATTGACAGAAGAGTTGACACATTCAAGGTGAGATTTTTTGATGTATCAAATAATCTACCAAAGATGAAAGAAGTTCACAATAAATTGGTTTGGCCATGATATGATATATTGTTACTAAGGCTTTCTAAAAAGTCTTTGATTTTTCATTTATAACTTTTAGAAATGTTTGTGTGACAGAAGTTAAGCTATCTAGGGGAAATATTCAATGATTTTAATTTGAAGAGATTGTTCAAACAAACAAAGAATCACCAAAGAGATCACTTGAAAACCCAGCAGAGGAAGAAATGTATTTTAGAGGAAGACTGTAATTTGATTCCTTGTTTTATTGTTGGTCTTGAAAATCCTTGATTTTCCACTCTTGCAAAGAATTTTCAATAATATATGAATGCTAAATATTTTATTTCTTTATCTAAGTAAAAAAAAAAATCCAAATAGTATGTACTATAATTTGCCTCCCCTTGAAGAATAGGAAGACCATATGTAGATTATTTTTTATATGCCCCCCCCAAAATCTCCCTCGAAAGAGACCTTTAGACTATTAATTTATTGTCACTCATATCTAGAAAAGTTTTAACCAGTCAAATCTTTTTAAAAAATCTTTACTGCCATTCATCCTAAGCAGCATCTAATTTGAAAGATTCTGTAAAGTATAAGTTTCAAAGGATCTTCTCTCTTCAGTTTCTCGGTCTGCCTTAGGTAGGTAAATGAATATCATTTCAGATTTCCTTTTAGTTTCTCTTGCCCTTTAGCTCAGAAGTATGGGAAGTAAGAGAGGTTAATATTTTAAAAACATTTCTGCCACACGGAATTATTTCAATGCCATTCTCTGGTGTTGTGTCTGAAAAACGGGTGGCCGAGCCCGCTGCCTGCAGCGCCAGACATTCAGCCGGATCCACCCCTGGGCACAGCCCTCAGAGGGAAAAGATTCAGCTTCCAAACCTGATTAAAAACAGCCTAACAGTCTCTGCCCCGCTAAAGAACTGTGAGGCTTGAGAAGCTGAGTAAACTGCCTAGGAGCAGAGGTGGCTGAGGTCTAGATCCCTTTCAGATGGTTATTGAGAGAAGCTCAAAAAAAAAAAAAAAGCAGTAGATAGTGGGCTGCAGAAGGACAACTTGTCCTCCCAGATCCGAAGTTGAAATCGACTTTACACAATTTAGGTGCTGACAAAGAGCGATTCTACCTTGTAATGTTTCACCTTAATTTGAAGGGAGAAAGGAAACACATGCACATACCAAAGACCTACTGAGATACTGGGGAAATGTTAACCTGTTTCTGAGCTACTTTTTTTTTTTTTTTGCTTCCTTTTGGCAAATACTTCAAAATATTCTTCTCCCCCTGAAGATATATTCTGGGAGATACAATTAAAAGAAAAATAACAAGATGGAAAACTGAAAGAGAAATGAGGAGTATAGGTTGGTGAATAAAGTAGATGTCTGTCAGCATCTTAAGAATATGTTGTCCTCATTGTTTTTGCATGTGACATTTTACAGTGAAAAACTAAAGACATCCAAACAGGAGTCCAAATATCAAGAGAAGTGGGAGGTTTCCTTATGTGTTTCAATAGTAAAATGAAAATTGTGTCTGTGTGTGCCTACGTGTTCTCCTTCGATTTGAAATTTTATTCCAGAACGTGGTGCAATTTGTTACTTTTGTGTGTGTGTGTGTGTGTGTGGGCACAGGAGGAAAATATGATACATTTGGGGATTTTTCAGTAGTGCTGTGTTTAGTTTTAATTTTCCTGTATTTTAAAATAAACACTTTGACCAAAGCATGTTTGATCTCTGCAAGAAGGAAATATACATTGTGAAGGAATGTGCAGCGGTTGGGTATGAAAATGGGGTTGTGACTCACAGCTGCAGGCAGAAAAAAAAGGCATCATGGTGTCAGCCAGAGGTGTTCAGTCTAATAATTCAAGCTGTAAACTGTATCCCCTAAAATTACCTACATAATAAATCATTGTGTGAAGAAAAACAAGTTTGGACTGAAAACTGTAAGTGAAACAGAATCCTCAGGAGACTTCAATGCTGGGACCTATTGGCAATGATGTGAAATATGGGTTTATTTTGTCCAAAACTTTAAGAATCAGAACAATACTGGAAATTATTCTAGTAGAGCTGATATTTTTTCTTTTTGCCTTGGGTTTCAACACATTTTTACATAGTCTGTTACAGAAATGGGTTGCACTTTTTCTCCTCTCCTGATCACAGAGCCGAAGCTGCTTTATGGGATTTCCAGTCAATTTATACAGCTTCAAGAGAAAACTCAATTCAAGAACGGCTTTATTTTCAGAAAAATATTATTACTAAGTTATCAAATACATATCAAGAATGGAGGCAGAAATCTTTCTGGAAATTACCTTAGGTTCCTGTCTCAGATTTCACTGTTGCTTATAGGTAGCAAAGAAAATATCACTTTTATGTAATCTGGTCAATTCACTTGCCTAGGAATTCACTGCAAATTGAAACACTTAGGCACTGTGGTTGGGAAAGCCAGTGTCAAATTCTGGAGACTTGAGAAACGGGAAACTTTGGGATGGAATGCACCCGTTTGGAGTAAAAAGGAGCTCAGTGCCTGGAGAAAAGATGCAATTGTCAAGAGGAAGTTTAAAGGCCAAGGACAGACGAAGTCTTTAAAACAATGAGGGTGAGGAAGTCAAGAAGCAGACTCACCAAAACCACATTGAAACTATTTTATAGTCTCCCCTACATTTCCAGAATTAGTGAGCAGAGAAGCGCCACACTGGGAACGTGAGCTGTGAGCTCTAGCGTGCACACCGGCCCTGCGAGAGGGAGAAAGTCAAGTTGACACGGGTCTCTTTCGCCTGGGCATTTCAAATGAAAATATAAGGAGGAGGGCGGAGAGAGAAGGAAACAAAACGAAGCTCGAAAATACTGACTCCGAAGTCTGCAATAAAGATTAACTGGAAAAAAGGAAGTCCATAGCAATTAAAACTCCTACCCCGGCTCATTAGTATTCATGACCTTATGTCCAGCTTTTCTGTTTATCTTTCTCCCAGGATCAATATCGAAGCAGCGTGGGCCTGGGAGGAGCCCAAGCCGAGCTCCGCGTGCGCCCGACCTTTCGCGCCCTCCCTACAGGTCAGAGCATCTTCAGAACCGCCCGGCCAACGCCCGCGCCCATGCTCATTAAAGCCACCATTCATCTGCCAGCGGGGAGAGGGAGGGGGAACAGGCCCGGGGCGGTGGAGGGTTGGGGGGAGTGGGCAAACAGACCCAACTGACTCCAAAGAGTTTCGAGAAACCGCACGCGGCCGCACCAACCACCGTGGGCCCAGTGCGCCAGGAGTAAGAAAAGAAAAAGGATGAGCCGCGTCTGCAGCAAGAGTCCCAGCGCGGCTTCTGGCCAGGCCGTTGCTGGCTCGGCCTGGTTCCAGACCCCAGATTTTGTTAGGGGGAGGCAACATATAAGAGCCACCTTCATGCCCCCCCCAAAGAGAACCCCATGCCCTTCCCAGCCCAACGTGGTCTGGAGCCTCCCCAGGCTTCTGCAGACGTCTGAGAAGCCACCCAGTGTCAGAGCCTTAACTACAACTGCTATCTTTGAAATTATTATTATTATTTCTAACCCCCACCTTCTCTAGGGGCGCTGCGCTCCGATCCGTTCCGCAGGACCACCGGCTTGGCCTCAGGGACAGAAAATAAAACTGGCTTCGGAGCTTAGGCAAGGAAGAGGCTGAGGCAGGGGTTGGAGAGGTGCGGTGTGTGCGTGTCGGGGGACAGTCAGCTCCTCCTGGTTTAATTGAGAGATGCGGCGCGACCTCCACCCACCCACACCCAGGGGTCAGAGGGTGCGCGGGCAGGCCGGATGGTCTGGCCCATCACGTTCCCAGGGAAGTGGGCCTGAGGGACCCCCGACTGTGGGTAGCTCCCACCCAACTTCGTTTCACACTGGTGGCCACCTGCCCCAAATCTGTGCGGCTCAGGTCCACCCCACCCACGAGAGCCCGTGGCTGGGGGATGCCGGAGGAGGTGAGCATGTGTGAGTGCATGTGTGTGTGACTCGGTCTGTGTGTGCACGCACGCGAGGGAAGAGGCGCCCCCAGCTCCCGCCTGGCGGCTGCGCTGAACCTCATCCTGAATAAGGGGCAGGAGAGATGCCAGATGCGGGGCGAGGACGGGACGCAGGGCTGGAGACGAAGCGAAGTGTCACCTCTTCAAAAGCTCGTCGGAAAAAAAAAAACAACAACAAAAAACTCGTCGGCCCCTGGGAACAAAAGGGAAACTTGGGAGGGCGAAGAGGGAGCCCCAGCACGGACCCTTCCCCGACAGGGCCCGGGGGGGGGCGGGGCGGGAGTGGGAGGACCCGAGCCCCACGTACCCCGCCCGAGATCTGGGTTGTGGCCGCGCAGGGGCGGGGCGGGGCGTGGACGCTGCGGCCCCAGTCGCCCCACAGCCTTGACCGTGAACTCGAATCCTCGGGCTGCCCTGGTTATGGTTTACAGGAGCTCTCATTGGTAACACCCCGTTCAGATTGCCAGCGCTGCCTTTTCGTTCTCAGGCGCCCAGCTGGTCGGGCCTGAGGGTTTATGCCAGATCACCCGATTCGGTCTGGAAGGATCTAGATTCTTCCCTAAAATAAAAACCTAGCAGCAATCTGTTGGAGGCCCGCGGTGGGGTTGGGGGTAGAGAAGAGGGCGACATTTCTCAGGCCCTGTTCTGAGCTGCCAGTTAAAAATAGAACCCATTCATTGCGTTCTACTGGGGGTAGCAGTGGACCGAGGCGCTGCAAGTTTCTGTGGAACAAGAGCGATATCAGACTGTAATCAATCAATCCACAAGTCTTTCTTTATTGAACGCCTACTTTGGATCCCGAGGGTCGCTTTCCGTGTCCTTTTAAGTGAAAACGCATCCAGTGGTTCAGCCAAGTCTTGGTGGGATGTTATTGAGGCTTTTATTTCTTAGCTCTTGGTCGCAGGCCTAGCGCTCCCTTTGGGTTATTTCGGTGACATGATGTGGGGGAAGGTAGGACCCGAGTCCCTAGTGAGTACTCGGTGGGTCCCCTCGAGTCCCGCCATGCCACCTGTGCGCTCACCAGGGACCTACCAGAATCCCCTGCCCACCCCACTCCTGCCGACCTGGGTGGGCAACCGGTCACCTGGAAAGCCCAGGCCTTCCTAGCCAACCCCAGGTTGCAAAAGAACAGTGGGGAGCACAGGGAAACCCGAACCTCCGGTCCAGCCTATGATCTGCCCTTGATCTCAGAGTTTTGTGCGGAAAATACACCACTCGAGACTGAAAACATCCGTCTGAAAAAGAGACAAAGGGACTAGGGGGTGGGGAGGAGGAGGAAGAGAGAAGGTGCCAGCAGAAAGGAAAGGGGCTGGGACAGCGTGGGACGGGGAGTGCTGGGCCTGTGACCTGTTTCCTTTCTGTGCGTCCCGACGGGCCTCTGCCCTAGCAGCCTCCCTTGCTCGCGCCCAGAGCAGAACCGAGCCTCTGCTCCCGGAGTGACCTTCTCCCCCGCCCACCCGGGGCTTCAGGGGACATCACTGAACCGGGAGATACTGATACCGATGCCAGTTATCATTGTGGTCATTAATAATGCAGTGAGGATCACGATAATTAATAATAATAATAATGATGGGCCTCCCGAGGGGGCTCCAGCTGCCTCCAGATAAAGCGATTCTCGCGTTCAGGGAGTTACTCGGTGGTGGATAGAGCGGAGCGGAAAGGGAGCGAGCTTGCGAGTTCTGAAGTTCAAGTTGACAGCGTTGACCTGCAGGAACAGTCCCCCGGCCCGGCAGTCGGCCTCCCTGAGGGCGGCGAACCACAGCGCAGCTCTGGATCCCCTGAGGGAGGCGGAAACTGGGCTCAGTTTGGTGGTTCTGGGGCCAAGGCAGGGGCAGGTTAGATTCGGGTCCCTATAGGCGGGGGAGAGGAGACGCCTGCACCGCCCACTCCCAGGCCCAGGTACCTCGAGGCCGCGCGGGACCTTGGGCCGCCTGCCCCCCGCGCGCGCGTCTAAGTTGAGGCGTCCTGACATCTCTGATGCTCTCACACCTTCGCCATCTCCCTCTCCCCCATCCTGTCTCCGGGAACGCGTAGGGCCGAAGTGAAAGGCGGAGACCGGGCCACATGGTCAGGTCTGTGACTTGTTTGGACAAAGCGGCGGGACGCAAGGGCTGCAGAACGGGGAGAGATTTCGCTGCAAAGCTGCTCCCACCCGCCCCCTCACACCCTAGGGTGGACTTAAGAGGCCGCTCCCGGGCTGTCGTCCTCCTCACGCCAGGCCCCTTCCCAGTTTTATTTCCTGCTCACAACCAGGATCAGCGCCCCCGGACCTAAAAGGCCCCCGGCAGCTCTCCGACGTTTAGATCTGGAAAGCGATCCCGCCGACGCAAGGCTGTGACAGCGTCCTCTTCTTGCAGCCTTCCTTCTTCCCCCAAATGAGAAGAAAAGCCCCCAGGC
Source organism: Delphinapterus leucas (assembly GCF_059928025.1). Classification (NCBI taxonomy): domain Eukaryota; kingdom Metazoa; phylum Chordata; class Mammalia; order Artiodactyla; family Monodontidae; genus Delphinapterus; species Delphinapterus leucas. Next base: position 11,127,284 of record NC_143146.1, read on the forward strand.
CTTGAGTTGATACTAAAATCACCCCCCCTCCCTTTCTGATCTTCTCCTTGGGCTCGGGAGGTTGTCTCAAAGCCAATAATTTCCACCAAAAAAAAAAAAAAGTTTAAAACACTTAGAATAGACCATCTCATTCTTGCACAGGTTATGACAAACATTTAATTAGATTCCTGCGCCCTCTCCCCCGGGGGTGGGGGACGTTGGAAAACTGTACACGTTTTCCTCACAGCTTATAATGTGTTCAATGAAATCTCCCAAGGATCAAGTAACATATGCCACTTATTTGAATAATTTTCCTTAATATTATTAGGGGTTATAAATTTGATTTTAATAAGGAATTGATTGCTTCAGGAGCTGGCGCTTAGGCATTTCGCTGGACCGTTGGGGAGGGCTGGCCCTGCGGCGACTGTCACCCTCTGGGACACACACACAGCCCCCAAGCTACAGTCTTTCCCTCCCCATTGAATGGGTAGCGTGGCCTCCGGGAGGTCAGGGTTGCCCTTCTCCCCAAGCAGCCCTTCAGCCTACCCTGCTGGTCCCTGCGGCTCAGTCCAGGGCCAGAGGGGAAGGAGAGAAGCGCCGGCCGCTGCAGCCAGCCGCGCCATCGGCCTCCGCCAGGAGAGCCCTGCGCGCCGCTAGGCAGTCCTATGGGGGTGTCGCCACTGACGTCCAAACCTTTTCACCACTGGGGGGTGACTCCGGGACTGCCAGGGCCTCTCTGAGCAACACTGGTACTCAGGAAGTTCTGGAAATGTCTTGATGGCTCAGGGCTTTAAAAACAAATACCCTCATTCCTACCCTTTGATTATTAAAATTATTTTTCCCTTCTTCCTTAGAGCATCTTGTTTGAAAACTCTGTTAAACTGTTGCAGGGTAGGGGAGTGAGGCTGCAAACCTTAGAGAAAGCTGGTGGTCCGTCCTTTGCCTCACTCACTTCCACCTGGCCATTTTCGTCTTTGTAGCTTATTCTATTTGATTTCACTGAATTCTTCAAGAGGTTCTCTTTTCATTTGGGGCCGATGGTTTGTTGCTTTCCTAAATCAAAACGTAGTCTATTTGTCACCTTCCTCCCTTGAACATCGTGCTTATTGGTGAGCAGCGGCTGGGCAGATAAGCAGGACTTCTTGAGCAAGCTCTCTGTTTAAAATTTCAAGAAAAAAACTTTTAGTAGAAAGGGGCCCTTAAACTATAATCATTGAACCAAGTTCAAAAACAAAGTACTCAGCTCAGTTTTAAACAGTGCAATTAAAAATAACTGTACCTCAGCTTTTCAGAGGGAGGGAAAGGAAAGGGGGCAGGGAAGAGGGAAAACAAAGAATAAGGAAATGTTTAGTGCTCTTAAATCCAGTCCAAATAGCTGAAAGAAAGGCATTCCCTCAGATAATGGAGCCATTAGAAACCCTGAAGGTTCCTGCCGCCATTCCTTACAGGGGATTTCCAAAAATTTAATTCACTCTCAGCTACCACACAAAGGACAGAGAAAATAATTTTGAGACTTTCTGCCAAAGGGGTAGTTTGGCCCAGTTTCTAGCATACACCTTCCTCCCCAGAATGCGAGGTGGTGCCTCCCATTCAATCAGGCAGCAGATCCAGACCCATGTCAGCCCTCAACTGCCTCCCCCCCATTTCCTTGAATAAGTTTGCTAGAAAAAAATAGTATGTTCATGCAGTTTCAACACATTTTATTATATTTCTGTATGCATTACTCTCAAAACATATCACAAGAAATGATCAAACCACTTAAAACCTTCAAATAAAAAATCTGAAACAGTTTATGCCCACAATTGTACATATTTATAGTTAAGAAACATTCTTTATAAATATTGTTTCCTCTGTAGCAAGTTAATACCATAATTTAATTACAAATGGATAAATATGGTAACGGGTATTTACAGAAGGAAGGGTGTTATTACGGAAAAAACTAACGGCACGACGTTTATTCCCCGCCCCCCACCAAAATCTTTCATACAGGAACTAACAAATTGAACTTGCAAACGCACTAAAACATCACATGTAAACCCAGCTAACAGAAAAATACATTCACAAGCGTTGGTGGTGGTGATGTGTGAGTGCTGTGGATCAGCATGTTGAAGAAACAGAAGGGAGACTTTGGCACGGCTTGTTTTTTCCAGTCTATAGTTGCATGAAGTTTACAATCAAGTTGCCTCATAAAAAGGAACACAATATTCAATACCACAATACAAAATAAACCATTTTCTTCCACATTACTTAAAAAGAAACCGGGGAAACTAAAAAGAGAAAAGAAAAAGCCCATCACTTGAGGAAGGGAAGGGAAGAAAGGCAGGAGGAACGCAATCCAGAGAATTACAAATGGACAAACTTCTATACACCAAGAAGCCATTAAAACCACGTCGGAGAAGGAAGGAGGAGTCCGCTATGTACAGTTTGTCAGAAGCCTGGGAAAGGGGCGGGAAGGAAAGCGCGCATGGGGGAAGGCATGGGGGGTTTGGTTCAATTTTTTTATGGGTTTTTTATTTCTTATTTTATATTTTTAGCTTCAGAGACTCCGGAAGGGATCTTTTTGCTTTTCATGCCTAGATTAGATTTAGAAAAAAAAAAAAAAAAAAAACTTTAAAAAATCCTTCTGCTGGTAAAATCGTTTCCATCATCATAAAAATCAGATTCATAATTTTAACAACACGGTCACAGGGTGCCCTGGGCGATCGCCACCGGAGGGCTGCCGCGCCAGGGTGGGGACCGGGAGAGAGAGAGAGGCCCCGGCCTCTCACACGTACCATTCATTGAAGTTGGAGGAGAGGCCGCTGTGGCCTCCGGCCGTCCCGCTGCCCCCGCCAGAGCCGCCGCCGCCGCCCCCGCCCGCCCCGCCGCCTCCCCCGCCGCCGCCGCCGCCGCCTCCACCGGAGCCTCCGCCCGCGCCGCCGCCGCCCGAGCCTCCGCCCCGATGCACCGCGGACACCGCCGCCGCCGCCGCCGCTGCCGCCGCCGCCGCCGCCGCCGCCGGGGAGAGGTTGGAGCTGCTCTGGGGCTCGGCGCTGGGGGACACCAGCCCCGGGGGCGTGGACGACTCGTAGCCGGAGCTGGCGGCAGGGGAGGACTCGGAGCCCTGCGGGGAGGACTCATGGACCTTCAAGACAAAAGCCGGGAGGGGAGACCAAAGGGGACTGGGTGTGAGTGCAGCTGCTGTGGGGCCGGGCCCCCGGGAGGAGCACCCCCAGAAATGCCCCCCCGCGGCCCCAGGGAACCCTCGCCTTCCCGGGCCGGCCACATCGCCCTCCTCCCGGCCTCCCCGGTGGTACCTTCATGTGTTTCCGCAGCGAGCTGGGGTGCGTGTAGGACTTGTCGCACATCTTGCACAGATAGGGCTTATCGGAGGTGTGGACGTGCATATGCTTCTTCCTGTCGCTGCTGTTGGCGAAGCGCCGGTCGCAGCCCTCGAACTCACACTGGAAAGGCTTCTCCCCTGTGGACACGAACATGGGCGCTTGCTGCCGACGCCCAGAGCCCCCCGGGACCCGCACCCACCCCGGAGGGGGCCAGGCCTCCGGGAGGAGGAAAGAGGGGCGATAAGGGCCTGGCTTCCTTAAACAAGGCGGATCCCTTCTGTGGCAGAACCAAGACGAAACTAACTGCCTTGCCACCTGACAGTCGTGCTTATTAATTTCGTATTTTACTTTTCTTCCAGGCTGACCCGCATTTCCTCAAATTTATGACGAATGTGGGGTAGCACCCCACTCCTGCCTGCCTTTCTATAGTGCTTCTTGGATTCGCAGCTTCTAACGAGTTGGTCTCACCCTAGAGAAGCTGTTATTATGACAAAATATTTGGGGCATTATCAGAATCACACAGGCTGCTGGGCTGCGGTCGGCTTCTCTCTGGGGCCAGTAGGCAATTACGTTTGGAGTTGTTGTGTGTTGTTTGGGGACTGTGCTGTGGATAGTGACTGAGCCAGTATTTTTCGTCCAAAATTCTGCAAATTGATAATCCTAGGCTCACTTCCAGTCTTTTCAAAGAGAAGTTGGGAAAGAGATAAATATCAGAGGTAAGGCAGCACCTGGCGATTGCAGAGAGGCACAGGCTGGGCAGTGGGTGTGGGGGGATCAGCAAAGGCTTTCAGAATCTCCCTGTTTAATTTTCTGGCGGTCCCTGCATCCTGTTGCCAGAATTCCAAATGCTTGGAGTCATTTAGAGGTGTGAGAACTCAAACATTGTTCCACTTGGAAATGGGACCATTTAACGTTAAATTCCATTAGCACCTAAATTGTTTTTTAAAGACATCCGCTCAGACGCAGGACTCGAAAGCGAGCATTTCATGCAAATAGATTTCTCAAATTTTAAACCTTGTTAAAAGCTTGTCTCGCACCTCGGCTCCCTCCCTTCCCGGAAGAGAACAATAGGCCGCTGGCGCATCCCCACTTCGGAGTAAATATTGACGGGGGAAGTTGCTAAAACATTTGGCTTTCTTTTAGGAAATCGTCTGGCACGATTTCGGCTGGGACCTGGTCATAGATGAATAATCTATGAGGCGAGAGGCGCGTTCTTTCTCGGATCTCTCTTACGCGATTGCCCCGCGGGGCCTCGCTGCCCCGGGCTCTTGCTGACCCGGTTGTCGGTCCAAGTTTGGAATCGCAAACCCTCTGGTGCCCATTAGAGAATTTCACAAACTGCTGAGAACCCACCGTAAAGCCCCGCGACCCACCTCGAGATGGGCTTTAAAAACGAGAAACGCTTTACAGCTTCGGCTCACACCAGACTCATTTTTAATGGGAAACAGTCCGGGTAAGGGACGTTTGGACCCCGAGTAAAAGAAGTGGGAAAACACACAAGCCACTCAAACGCACACACCCGGAGCAGAAAAGCACATTCAGACAAGCTGGCAGAATCCTCTCTAGGCTCGATTCCCGGGCACCAAGTTGGAGAGCAGTTTTATTTTGTGCCTTCTATTTAGTACGGAAATTATTAACCGGGGCTGAGCAGACCAAGCAACTGCCATCACCCAAAGCATACCTTTGATGTTACCGTGATCATTTAAAACTCAATTTCCGCACATGGAAAAACCCAACCCAATAATATTCTTTCATTCTCCAACAAAAGCAAGCTGCTGGCTCTCTCGCACACACAAAAACATCTCCCATCCCAGGGCAGGGGCTGGCGGTCAGCGCGTTTCTCCCAGCCAACCAACCACGGCTTCTCTTCCCCTCTACGCCCCGTCCCTGTCCCGACCCGCGGTTACCTGTGTGGGTTCTTTTGTGGATCTTGAGGTTCTCGGAGCGCGCGAAGACCTTGCCGCAGCCCGGGAAGGGGCAGGGGAAGGGCTTCTCGCCGGTGTGTACGCGGATGTGGTTGACCAGTTTGTATTTGGCCTTGAAGGGCTTGCCCTCGCGCGGACACTCTTCCCAGAAGCAGACGTGGTTGCTCTGCTCCGGGCCGCCGACGTGCTCCACGGAGACGTGGGTCACCAGCTCGTGCATGGTGCTGAAAGTTTTGTTGCAGCTCTTCTTGGGGTTGCTCAGCTGCTCCGGGTCGATCCACTTGCAGATGAGCTCCTGCTTGATGCACTGCTGCCGCATGTAGCGGAAAAAGGCACCAGGGTGGTGGTGGTGGTGATGATGGTGGGCGGCGGCCGCTGCCATGTTCATACCCATGTTCATATTCATGGGGCCGTATTGGTTGTGGAGTTGCGCCGCCGAGTAGGGGTCGGTCCGCGGGCTGGCCACCTGGCGGTACTGATCCGAGCGCCCGAACACCTCGCCGGGCAGCCCGAGGCGCATCTGCCCGTTGAGCACATTCTGCGAGCCGTGCGGCCCGTGCTGCTCCGGGAGGCCAGGAAAGAGGAGGTGGCCCTGTGCGTCCGAGTGTGCGTGGTGCAGGCCACCAGCTCCCGGCCCGAACAGCCCATGCTGCCCGCCGCCCGGCGCCGACTCGCCGAAGCCGCGGCTGCGGAACAGGAAGTCCCGGGTGGAGTTGAAGGGCGGCCCAGAGTAGGAGCCGACATGCGCGGCATGGGGCCCGAGCGCGGCGGCGGCCGCGGCGGCCGCGGCGGAGCCGGGGTAGGCGCCGGGGCCCTGCGACGTGAACGCCGAGCTCTGGCCGGGGGACAACTCGTGCGCGCCCGGGTTGAGCTTGAAGGCGCCCATGTGCGCGGCCGCCGAGTCCACGAAGCCGTTCTGCGCCGCCGCCAGGCTCAGTTCGCGGTCCTGCATCTCCGCGGCGGCCGCCGCCGCCGCGGCGGCCGAATGGTGATGGTGGCGCGCGAAGCTGCCCACCCCGATGGCCGGGAACTGCGGCCCCGCGTCCAGGAGCATGGCCAGCGCGTCTGCCCTCCCCGCCGACCCCGGCGAGCCCCGCGCCTCCTCGGCTCCAACTCCCGCCCCGCGCGCTGTACGTTCAGCGGCCGCCCGGCTCCGAGCGCAGGCGGCGGAGGTGGTGGCGGCTTCAGGCCCGGGAGCCGCGCTCCTGCGCCCGCCGCCTCCGCCGCCGCCTGGATCTGCCTCGGGCGGCCAGGCGCGGAGCGAAAGAGCGGAGAGGAAGAGGAGGAGGCGGCGGCGGAGGAGGCGCGGGAGGAGGAGGAGGAGGTGGTGGAGAAGAGTCCAAAGCCAGGCGGAGAACCAAAGTGTATTAAAGGAGCTGCGGCGGGGGCGGGCAGGGCAGGGGAGGCGGGCGGGAGGAGGGAGCGGGAGGAGGTGTGGGGAACTGAGCGGAGAGGGGGGTCGACGGGGGGCGAGCGCAGCGGCCCCCACCCCTGCGCGCACTCGCGCGCGCACGCACTCGCTCGCACGCCCGGCGGCCCCGGGGCCCGGCAGCGCCAAGCCGCGCCTGCAGAGTGAAATCACAGCAGCCGCGGGGCCCAGGTGCCGGACCGCGGGGCCCAGGTGCCGGACCGCGGCGGCCGTGCACGGACTAGGCAGGCTGGCGAGGCGAGGACCGAGGCGACCTCCGCGCTCGGCGACCCGGCCTGGCGCGCCCGCGGCTCCACCTGACCGCGGCGGGGGAGCTGGGGCGGCGGACGGAGGCCGGGCGCCCTCTCCGCGGCGCGCTCTGTCGGCTGCTCCCTCCCCCGCGGCCCTAGCCGCGCCGCCCTGCGCGCGGCGGTATTGTTCGGCTCCGCGGCCGCGGTATTTAGCCCTCCTCGTCCTCCGTGCTTGGCATTGGCTGCGCCTCGTGTAGTAAACTGGCAGCGGCTACGAATTCCCCCAGATGAAGGAAGCTGCCGCGCCGCTCCCTCTTTCTTTAAGTTGTGCGGGAGGAGGAGGAGGCGGGGGAGGAGGGGGAGGGGGAGGGGGCTGTGGGAGGGGAGAAGGCAAGCGGGGGGGGCGGGAGGAGGGGAGGCTGGGCTGGAAAACAATAACAACAATAAAAAAGTGTTCTCTAGCCCGCTCCCTCCCTCTCGCCGGTCGGCCCGGGGCACTAGATCCGGAGCGGGCGGCCGCACCCGCGAGGACCCAGCAGAGAGCGCAGCCCGAGCAAACGCGAAGAGACCGAAGTAGGTTTCCCGCTTTCGGCTGCGGTGGACTCCGTTCGCCACCGCCTCCGCCTCTGTTTATTTCAGTGGGCGCCAAAGCCGCAGCCTTTTTTTATTTTTTGTCCCCTCCTTTTCCTCTCCCCTCCCCCCTCGGCCCCGCGCCTCCCGCCCAGGTCTCCCTCCTTCCCTCGGGCTTCAGGCCAGGCCTCCCGCTCACACCGCCCCTTTAACGGCGGCTCCCGCCCCGCCCGCCCTCCCGGCGCCGCCATTGGCCGCTGAGGCCCCGTCAATCCGGCGCCCCCGCCCCGCGGCCGATCCGCCCCTCCTCCCCAGCGCCCCTCCAGCTCCCCGCCTCCCCGACTGCTGCTGTTGGTGGCAGCCCGCCGGGTCTGCCAGCCTCCCGCTCTTCTCCCGCGCTCTTGGCGCTGCGGCTCCTCGTCCGGCCGGCCGCGGCGCTCCCCGGAGCCGGGCGGCCCGCATCGCGCGGGGCTGGGCCGCGGGGTCACAGCGCCCTTGGCTGGGCCCGAGAGGGACGCCACCCTGCTCTCGTGCCCTTCGGTAGAGGCCACTGATTCCCCGGGGACCCGAACCGCTCCTGGCGGGCACCTAAAGCGGGCACCCCTGGTTGCTCGAGAACCTGGCTAGCAACCAGGCCGCGGGGCGGGAGGTTCTGCGTGCCGGGACGCTGCAGACCCGGCCCTCCCCCTTCCACCGCACCTGGAGGGCGCCGCGGGGAGCGGCCCGGGGGCCGGTCTCCTGCCCGGTTGGCACGCTCCTTGTGCGCGCCCATCCCCGCAACACACACTTTGTCAACTTGTTCTGTGGTGTTGAAAACACAGGTGCGGGATGGAGGGCCTAGAGAAAGCCAGGCGTGCCCCTTCCTCCCACCCTCCGGACATTCACCCAGACGCCGCCCCCTCCCCGGCCGCGGCCCCCAGCCGGGGCTCAGCGCGCTCCGCTCCCCCCGCCGCTCGCGTCTTCTTCTGATTACGGCTGTAAACACTGGGCAGCGGCCCCCGCGAGGGAGGTGGTTGTTTGGAAGTGGTTTAAAGATGGTGTCACCCTCGGGGTGGATGCCCAGAAGCCCGGGCCTCTGCCACGGTAGGGTGGGAGGTGTGGGGACGCCCTAGGCGCGCGGCCAGACAAGGCTCAGGCTGCAGTTTGGCCGAGGGTCGGGCTCAGAGCCTCCAGAGAAGAAATCTCCAGACCGGTAGGGCTTAAACCTTCTAGAAGACATTTATCAAGCCTTCTCCAGGAGCGGGGACCACCCCCTCGAGGCGGTGGCGGGCCCGAGGCTGCTCCCCGTGCTGCGCGGGGCCTGCCTCGCGGCCCCGGGGCTCTGGTCATCCTCCAGGCCCCCGGTTGGCCGCTGCGGACATTTCCTGTCCTGCCGCTGAAAGCTGGCGTCCCGGAGGTAACCGGAGAGGGACCGGCGGGCCCGGAGGCTGCGGAGGTGTGAATGGAAGGCCTGAGGCCAGCGCCTTCGCCTAGCTAGCGTGGGGAACTGCTTTTTTATTTATTTTTTCCTTTAAACAAATCTCTGGGAGCTGAAATAAAATTCAAGTAAGAGAAAATAATCCACACGCATTTCAAAATTTCATGTTGAAATGCAATCAACAAAAACGCGGGAAGACAACTCTAGCCGGCGGTCGCTGGCTGAACTGGGCTCTCCCGCGCCGGCACAGGCAGCCTCTCCCGGCCGGAGCGGGTCTCTCTCTGAAGGTCGGACCGGCCGCAGCCCCTCGCATAAGTGGCCCTATGCCCTCCCGCTGTCCCCCTTCCCTGCCTGGAGGGGGGTGGGAGAGAAGGAAGGAGGCCGGGGTATTTTGTCTGAAAGCCAGGGAGTTTGCCTGAAAGCTGGGGATTCTCGACTTCTCTGAAGGGAGGAAATGTTCCTCTTCTCCACACACCTCTCTCTATGTCGGGGGGAAGGGGAGGCAAATGCCAAACTGCCCTCCTAAGTGGAGAGGGACCTGAGAGAGAGACAGACGGAGACGGAGACGGACTCCAGGCAGGAAGGCTGCCCTGCTACAGTGAATCTATAAAATTGCCCGGTGCACAGCCTTTCACACTTGCTTATTTTATTCATCAGTATGTACGGCGGGGGAATTGGAAAAGCTTACTCCAAAAGTGTTTCCAAAAGAAAATATTCTCTTAGAGACTGGTCGTGAGAATAGCGATCCTGCACATCTCCAAACCTCACTTCCCTTCCTTCTCCCAAGCCATCAGACTTCTTCAAGTCCTCCTCCCTCCGCACTTTCTCGCCCCCGCTGCGCGCCTCTGCCCCTCTCCTCTCCGCCCCATTCTCTCCTTTCGCTTCCATTCCTCTTTGCTGCGCCCATTTCGGGCCGGCGCCGCTGGGCGCTCGCTGGCCCTGGGTCCGGGCCGCGCGGCCGGGTGGTGGGGCGGAAAGCTAATTCCCGCCGGAGACCCTGCGGGCTGGGCCCTCCTGGCTATTCTTTCCGGGCTCCAGTTCTCCTCCCTCTGCACGACACGGAGGAGCTGAGCCAAGTTCAAAGTCACGTCGCCGTCCCCTCTTAGAAGCGCTTTATTTCTCTACAAACTGCAAAACCCCTTTGCCTCAAGACACAGTTTTGTTTTGTTCTGTTTTTTTAAAAGGAAGGAAAGGGGAGAGAGAGAAAGAAAGCAAGAGAGAGAGAGAGAGAAAAAAAAAACCTGCAAAGGCTTTCAGAGTCATTGCCTCAAAAGTACATTTGCGCTTCTTGGCCGAAGGAAAAAAAGCGGCGAAGCTGAGTTCCGCACCCTGTGAGTGAATTCAGTTTTTCAACAGGTTTCTAGAACGGCCCGCCGTGTCGGGGTCAGACTCTCGGGACCCACAACTGTCCCCATCGGGCAAACATGTACCCTCTTTGTAAGTTTTCCAAAATTGTTCTTTGGAGATCTCACAGAGCCTGCGCCGGGCTAGGCCAGCGAGACTCCAGGCTTTGCTGCATGTGGATGGCCCTGTATGGCGGGCCCCTGGGTGCCAGGGCTGGCGTCCCTTTCCCAGCAAGTGGAGACAATGACAGTGTAATAGAGAATTCGGGTTGTCCTCAAAAAAACAGAAAATCCCATCAAATACCCGGGCACTCATTCATTGAACACCTTGTTGCGGTTTGTGGGCCTCTGTAAAGGGTTGACTATGATGAGTATTTTGTGTACATATACATAAAAACAATGCAAATGCGCACACAACACACACACACAGGTGTATCTCGTTGGCCAGGAGAAACCAAAAACAAACAAGCAAACAAAAGCGATCTTTGAATTGGAAAGCAGAAACACTCGGTGACCATACCACTCAAACTTTTAATTTTCCTCTTAAGGAAAGGGATGGAAATGAGGGAAGAGATGGGAGGGGAAAAAATGTGGAAACAGCTGTCTATATACACTGGACAAAAAAAAAAAAAAAAAAGGATTTCACAGGATTTCAGCACTATCCTCTGTATCACAGACTCATAAATTCAACAAGATCATCAACAGGATATTAAGTTGCAGGTCACCTTTGATTCAGCCTCTCAGCCACTCCTGGGCTGGGCGACCCCTGACCCATGAAGGACCACATGTATGGTGGGGGACCCCCCTCCCCCGTAAAACTCACCTAGAACAAAAGATCTTTGTCCGAGGTTTAAAGAAGTGTAATGTAAAAGAAGGGGAAATCTGTAATGTAAAAGAAAGGGAAATCGTGAAAATCTCAGCCAATGTTGTAACTTTTAAATACCATTTTTAAGAAGGGGGAGATTTAGTGGAGGTGGGGAGAATCATAGGATAAGGCCCTCTCTAGTCTGCTAAAAGAACTTCTTTCTACAGTAAAAATTTACTGTTCTGTAACTGGGCCTATAAAAAGTGTCTATATAAAATAAATGCTCACCAGCAGTTTAGTGTTAGGGATGCAAATGTTTGTGTATTTGTCATTAGGGACTCAGAAAAAAATAGAAGCCAACATTTCTAGGCGACAGTGGTTGGTTGTGCTTTTGCAAAAGTAAGAGGACTAATTGTTCTTACTTTGTCTCCTTTCCTGATGGGAGAGTTTCTACTGCTGTAAAACAAAGCAAAAACAAAAACAACCCCAAAACAGAAGGCATTAGCTTACTTCAATGTGTTTAATTATTTTGAGGGCCGTTACCCTTTGGGCTCCCAGGAAAACTACATCCAGGGAGGCTGAATACCGGTGACAGGCGAGCAGCTTTCCAATAAACTGCAGTATTATTGCAATAGACTTTGTAATACAATTTATGCTGTCATTCATAAATAACAATGCCATATGTCAACCATATTGCTTACACAAGTAAATCCGTCAACGTGTCACTATTTGATTTATCTCAACAGCTTCTTCAAATATTGAAGTATAGATATTGGAAGGGGTATAGAATGGGGAGAAACTACCTACAAAATTTGAGATTGAAAATAAAAGCACAACCTCTCCTCCTCCTTTATCCCCCATCCAAAAACATTCTAAAGGATAAAGCATGAAGGGGAGGAGAAGCACATCTTGGAGCCAACATAAAGAAATATTGGGCGGTTATACGAACTGTGAACACGTAAGGGGGTTTCTGCTTCCTGTGTGGACCTTCTAAGCATTTTAAAAAAGACAACAGTTAGACATTTCCCAAGAAATTACCAATCTTAATTGTCGAACGTGTGTCAGAGGCCATTCTCCAACAACCCCCATCCCTGAGGGTAAAAATGATTGATAACCAAATGATAATATTTAATGACAGGTCAATTTTACTCAACTTATATTTTCGTAGTGGGGAAGTGAAGAGAGCCGTAATTTTTCAAGGGCTTTTAAGCACTAAGGTCAGGTGGAAATGGGATGAGTCCAATTCTTGAGTGTCCAAAACAAACGAACAAACAAACCGAACGTTTCAATTATGGTCACATAACCCAAGCTTCTGGGGTTTTATGTTTGGCTTTGTTTTTAATCCTCATTAAGTCCATGTTCATGGGACAGGGATCAAAAACTTTATCAAGAAGCACATTTTTGGTTACTCTTAGCCTCACACATAGCCGTGGAGTCTGAGGATTCAGCTCGGGCTCAGAAGGGCGGGAAACAGAGGCAACCCTCCGAGAAGCTCTCAGACAGCTGAGAATTGCGCGGTGCTTCCTGGCACCCAAGGCCCCAGGGCTGGGTCGCAGGTCCCACGAGGTCAGGTCACCAGTGGTGAGGGCTAGATGGTGGGGATCTGGTCCCTGCCGAGTGCAAGCCGGGCAGGTGGCTGGGTACCTCATTGCCTAGTCGCCACCTGGCAAGCTTGATTTGGGAAAAAGCCCTTGAACCCAAAGTCCTCATCACTTCCGGCCATGTCAAAGCTCAACTAAAATGCAGTTTTTGTGGGCCCCTTTGCTCACCTCGCCCCGGCTTTAGAGAGGACTCCCCACTCCCTCTTTCATTGTCAGCTGATAACCCTCCTCCTCCCAGTTGAGCACCCATGGAGCCCTCGGGCTGGGCTACAAAAGTCCTCTGAGCCCTCAAATGACTCGGGGCACCCTCTCCGCCCTTGAACCTGCCTCTGGAGCAGCCCAGATGGCACAAGGCTCTCCAAACCCGCCGGGCACCCTCTGCAAGGAGGCCGCCCTTGCGGAAACCACGCGGGACGGGCGAGCCATAAAGCAATTGCAAAGGCAATAAAAGGCAACTCGGTGGGTCCCCCAGCTCCTTTCTTGTCCACCTCACTGTCCCCAGCGTACCCCCTCCCCTCGCCTGCCGAAACAATCAAACAAAGGCTCAAAAGCCAGGAAATGTCCAATTCACTTCCCTTAGAGTTTATTAATTGCCCACACCCATCGCAAGGAAACTTGGCTATGTTCAGGGACGAACGGAGGGCACCGGGGAGCCGCAGACCCCCCTCGGCGCAGCGGGAAGCCGTGAGCGCCCGCCCGGGCATCCCCAGAGACCGGGCTCTGCCGCCTCCTGGCAGCGGAGCGCGGCGTGGCCGCCGGGTTCGGGCCGGCTCGGCGTTTACTGTCCCTCCCCACCCTCTTCCCGCCTTTGTTTGGGGCCGGGGGCCGGTTGGGGTTCGGGGTGCAGCAGAGAAGGCTGGAAATCGATGTTCCCCCAGGAGCACCTGTCGACCCCACAAAGGGCGTTTCCACGGATTGTCACGTTGCTGCCCCACATAAGCACCTCCGCTGCAGAAGTGCAGACAAGGGCATGGGTTTTGAGGATCCACCCTGACGACCAGCACCACCGCGGAAATACGGGGCTAAATCCACAGAACTGGCATAACGACTTCTACAGCCCCCTGCTTAAAAAAAAACAAAAAATACCAAAACCCACATTACTGTTTATTATTTTCTTCAACGTCCTGGAAACTGTTGGTATTTACTTAGGAAGTGTGACACAGTTATTGGGTCCTTAGAAACTCGGGATGTTAAGGGGTTTTAATTTGGCTCCCAAATGGCTTGAAAAAGAACCAGCGCACCTGGGGTCAGGCGGGTCATCACAATAACAAAAAGCGCGTCTACAAAATAAAAAGCTCTTTTATAAAGAAAGGCAATCCCGGAAATCCACTGCGAGCCTTCCTGATGACCATCTAGCTAGGCCTATTCTCAGGTTTAATTGGCAGGCGGTTTATTGGCGCCTTATCGGTGTTGATTGAAATTTTGCTCCCAGTTCTTTCTTTGAAGAATTAGCATCTCAAGTCGATTACCTGAGTCAATTATCTTTTTAGGGTCTGAGTTTGGTCATAAATTTGCAAATATTCATTAAACACACTTTGTAAATATCTCTCTTTCTAATCGCTACTCAAATCTCTAACATTTCCTTAAAAAGTCTTTCTGTTTTAAAGCTTCCATAAAAAGAAATTGATCAGGGAGCTATATTTGAATTAAGACATATTAAATAGATGACAGATACATATCACGCTGTGTTTAACAAGAGTTGTACAAGGAGGCGGGTTCCAGATTCCGCACGGCTCTGCTGCACCATTATTCACATTTTTACAGCCTTTCCTTCATGCCTTCACCCATTAAACCATTAAATTTCAGCAATTCAATAAAACAAAGCAGTTATAATTTTGAGGAAAAGCTATTTTGAAGGAGGTGGAGGTACCCATTTTATTGCACAATAAAAATGCTCAACAGTCTATATTAAAGGCTAAGTTGGGTTTATTTTCTTCTTTCTTTATTCATTCTTTCTGTTTTGTTTTGTTTTGAACTTATAACCTGCAGAATTGAACGCAAAGCTGCCATTATGGAAGTATTGACGAGTATTGCTAAAAAATTCAAATAAAGGAAATATTTGAAATGTTCTGAGAGGAAATGAAGACAGTGGTGACAATTCCACATATGATGCTTTCTCCATAAAGCATTCATAGAAATGACACTGTCCTCCCTCCACCTTGCCTAAGTGGCTGGAGACTTTTAAGTCTTTGAAAATTGTGGAAGGACTCTTCCTCTCCAAATACAGATGTGGATTTTGTCACTGCTGTTCATTAGAAACTTTTTGTTGTATTTGCACTCATGCCTCTCTTATTTCCCCGTATTTGAGCTTCATGAAACTTAAAGAAAATGCCCATTTGAAATTTGATTGTACTATTTTCTTTGTTTGCTTGTCAGTTTTATAAGAGAAATGACATTCCCAAGGCTCACAGGGAAATTCCCTGTTAAACATTGTTAGCATCAATGTAAATGGGCTACCGAATCAGCTCTTTTGAAAATAATTCTTACCACTTCTCAGGACGATCTCGCAGATGATGGCTTTATGTAGTCTTTAAAAATAAAAAAAAACTTGGACAGTAAACAAATTAAGCTGGTAACATGTTTGACTGTATCCCAAAAGAAAAAAAAAACACCTTTTAGTCATTATCCTCTTTTTTTTCAAATAATTTTATTTAGGGCAGGAAAATAAAAATTATAAACCCTGAGCTTAATTTTTGAGCATCATGGAACATGGCAAAATTTTAAGGTGTTTTCTTGTTAAAGCTGAAGTGACACTCTGGGGCAGTAAGGACCCTAAAGTGTGAGGGATGTCACATTTCTCCGCCCCCCCCCAAAGTGATGCAAGGATCTATTTCACTTTTTAAAAAGATTTGATAGCAACTCGCTTGAAAGGGCTCACTTTTTTTTTAGAGCCAGTTTTTATGGTTTTCAAGTAAAACATCTCTCCTGCTAGATGAGCTTATTAGAAAATAACACGATAAAAGGTCATTCTATCAGCATATAAACCGCAAAGATACTGATCCAATAAAATGATTATTTTATTGGATCAATTCTAACTTGTGGTCCTTTCAAAGAAACTGAGGCACCCATGTGGAGTGCGTTCTGGACCGGAAGGAGAACTTCTGCTTAAAGGATATCGTTTATTTAGCCGCTTCCCTCTGGAGAGATGCTGTTTGGCCTGCCCTGCCACTGTTATCTCCGAAAAGCAAAAGTTAGAATCGCTGCCCGATGTTTTTTGCCCCCCGGTAGATCTAATTGGAAGTGGCAGATCTAGAACCGATGAGCAGTGAGATTACACTTCGAGCCAACTCCTTTGAACCATGTTGAAAAGGATCCCATGAGCTAAAAAGTCGAGGTAAAACGGTTCCTTTGGGGAAAGATTTTTTTTTACTTCACCTGGTGTTTTGCAACCAATAGGATTTTAATATCCTTCCTCATTCCATCTACTGTCTGTGCGCCCTCTGTGAGCGCTCGGCAGATTGAGTGTCCTTCCCAAATAAGAAGTTTCTAGTAACACCTCTACGAGTAGGATGACGGTCATACATCTGTTCACCCTCCTCCCCCAGTCAGCAGCCCGGAGCTCTTCCAAAGGAAGGGACGCTGCATGCAGTGAGCGAAGGCTTTTGAATTTGGGGGCTCCCCCCGCCTTTTGCTCCCCGGGGGGTCCCCAGCTCAGAGCCTCCAGGCGCCCTTCGGCCGCGTGCCGGCGCACGTTCCCCGCAAGGCGCGTCAAGGGAACGCGGGACGCCGCGCGCGCAGGCCCGGAGCAAACTTTCTGCAAGTGCAACTTGGGAATCCCTGGGGAGGCGGGGACGCAGGGCTCGGGGAGAGGAAGGGGCGCGAAGCGAAAGCGAAGGCGGCCAGGAGCAGAGGGGCGGATGCCCGCTGAGCCTGAAAGGGAGCCAATCGGTCAGCCGCGGCTGCTGCCAATCACGCGGCTCCCTCCAATCCCACCCTTGCTATTTCCAAAATCTCGGTCCCACTGCGCAGCTCAAATGTGGTGTTTGCTCTGCCAGTCGCTGGAGGACAGAGTGGGAACGGGAATAAGCAGAGTTCGGAGGCTAGGACAAAGAAGTTAAAGAGCGCCTAACATATACATGTTTTTGAAGGCGGGCAGAGGGAAAAAAGTCCCCCCAGTGAGGGCCTATGAGTCTGACTGTGTAGTTCTGATGGAGACCCCTTTGAGCAAGAGGAACCCGCCAGCGCTGAGATTAGCGGATTTGGCAACAGCTCAGGCCAGGCCACTTCAGAATATGACAGGCTTCCCGGCGCTGGCCAGCGCGGCCGCCCACTCCCAACTCCGCGCCGCAGCCGCGCACCTCCGCCCTCGGGACCTGGGCGCTGACCCCGGCGTGGCCATCACTCCGCTCGGACCCGAGCACATGGCCCAGGCGAGCGCGTTCGGCCTCAGCCCTCCCTCCCAGGCGCTCCCGGCACAGCCCGAGGCCCCAGCGGCCGCCGCCCGCGCTGCAGCCTCGGTCTCGCACCCGGGCGCCGGCACCTACCCTGGCGGCGGGGGCAGCGGTAGCGTGCAGTCCTCCGCGCCCGCGCCCCCGCCCCCAGCCCCTCCTCTTCCTCCCTCCCTTTCACCCCCTCCCCCTCCTCTTGGCCTCTCGGGCTACACCACCACCAACAGTGGCGGCGGCGGCAGCAGCGGCAAAGGCCACAGCAGGGACTTCGTCCTCCGGAGGGACCTTTCCGCCACGGCCCCCGCGGCGGCCATGCACGGGGCCCCGCTCGGAGGGGAGCAGCGGTCCGGCACCGGCTCCCCCCAGCACTCGGCCCCGCCTCCCCACTCGGCCGGCATGTTCATCTCGGCCAGCGGCACCTACGCTGGCCCGGACGGCAGCGGCGGCGGGGGCCCGGCGCTCTTTCCCTCGCTGCACGACACGCCGGGACGCCCCGGCGGCCACCCGCACCCGCTCAACGGCCAGATGCGCCTGGGGCTGGCGGCAGCGGCGGCAGCCGCGGCGGCTGAGCTGTACGGCCGCGGGGAGCCGCCCTTCGCGCCGCGCTCGGGGGATGCGCACTACGGTGCGGTGGCGGCCGCTGCAGCCGCCGCCCTGCATGGCTACGGAGCCGTGAACTTAAACCTGAACCTGGCGGCGGCGGCTGCTGCCGCGGCGGCCGGACCCGGGCCCCACCTGCAACACCACGCGCCGCCCCCGGCGCCGCCACCGCCGCCCGCGCCCGCGCAGCACCCGCACCAGCACCACCCCCACCTCCCAGGGGCGGCCGGGGCCTTCCTGCGCTACATGCGGCAGCCAATCAAGCAGGAGCTCATCTGCAAGTGGATCGACCCCGAGGAGCTGGCCGGGCCGCCGCCGCCCCCGCCCCCGGCCGGCGGCGCCAAGCCCTGCTCCAAAACTTTCGGCACCATGCACGAGCTGGTGAACCACGTCACGGTGGAGCACGTGGGCGGCCCCGAGCAAAGCAGCCACGTCTGCTTCTGGGAGGACTGTCCGCGCGAGGGCAAGCCCTTCAAGGCCAAATACAAGCTCATCAACCACATCCGCGTGCACACCGGCGAGAAGCCCTTTCCCTGCCCCTTCCCGGGCTGCGGCAAGGTCTTCGCGCGCTCCGAGAACCTCAAGATCCACAAGCGCACTCATACAGGTGGGTGTCTGTCCCCGGCCGCGCCGCCGCCGCCGCCTCCCGCGCCGCCGCCGCTTCTGCCGCTGCTTCTCTTCCTCCTCCTCCTGCTCGCCTTAATTTTTCCCTCCTTCTGCTGCTTCTCTTCGCATACGTATAACCCGGACATGTGACTTCTTTTTTTTCTCTCCCCCCTTTTTTTCTATGAATAAGTAATTCGATAGCACACACAGGCCCCGCGCTGGGTTCCCACACGGTGGAGTCTCCAGCGCTCCCGCAGCCCCTCCGCCGGGACCGGCAACGCGCTCCAGCCGCCGCCGCCGCCGCCCCGGAGCAGAAGCAGCCGCCGCCGGAGCAGGAAGGCGCCCAGGACGGTCGGCAGCCCCCTTCCGCCCGGCCCCGGGAACTTGGGGAGGGCGATGGGGAAGGAGGGCCGGAGCCGCCCCGGCGGCTCTTCCCTCCCCATCGGATGTCAGACCCCGCGCGGTCGCCGTGCTCCAAAGAGCGGGCGTGCGAGGGGCGCGTGGGATTTGTTGCGGTATTGGGGCCGCGAGGCCTAGCTCGGTGTGGCCCCTCCTGGAGGGGAGAGGGGGCCCTGTCCCTCCGGGGAGGGGTGCAAAATGCGAAAGTAATGCGCCCTCGGGCTTCCGGGGACCTTCCCCCTACACACACCCGCCCACCGTTACACACCCCCACAGTACACCTTCATGTGCACACACACATCACACGAACAACTTCACACACCCATATTCCCTCATACACCCCTCCCTCATTTCTGGAACGTCCTTGTGCCCTGATGACACAATCACACTCATTTACACACCTTCATCTACACCTATACGCACACGCGCCGTCACACAGTTTATCACACATGCCCTAGAGGGTGCTGGAGAAATTGGGTTTTGTCCATTTAAAGGAAGGTTCTCCTTGGAGGAGGACAGGGCGAGCTGCAGAGTCTCCAGCGGTCGTTGGGGCCTACCCCCCCCGTGGGACTTGGAAGGAGCCCCCGGCACTCTGGGGAGCCCTCCCGCCCCCACCCCGAGCCCTGCCGTAGGGGGTGCCACGTCCGCGGCCTGGGGCGTGGGATGTCGCCTGTGGGCCGTGTGGCCCTTGGAACAGACGAGCGCGCTGGGCAGAAGCGCTGATGAGCGCGAGCGCAGTCGGGATTTATAGGGACAGACAATATTACCCCTCGGAGGACACTTAAGTAGAGTTTACATTCAGTAATTACTTGGCTGATTTATCGGCGCGGCGACGACGAGGAGGCAGCGCCGGGCGTGGGCCGCAACGCCTGGCCAGCGGCCGGGGCCGAGGCCACTGGCGGAGGGGTGAGGGGGATCTGCGTGAGAAGCCGGGTCCAGGGACCCGAGGCTGGAGCCCCGGGCCTTGCTTCTGTCGCCGGTACCTGACAGGCCTCCTGCGGACTGGCTCGCTGACCGGCTGGGAGCGCGTTTTCCCCCGAGTTCCGTTTGCCAGCCCCTTCTCTAATCGGGATCAGTCCGACTTAATGATTTTGCCAAAAGGAAGCGTCCCGCAAGGCTCTCGTAAAAACTCCCTGGCCCGCTAAGCCAGCTGCTGGCCCCCGTGCCCAGCACTTGCCGACGGGACAGGGGCCTGGGGCTGTGAGCGGGGCGCGCGGGGCGCGGAAAGTGAAGCCGCCCCCAAAGGGAGCCCCTAAAAGCGGAGACCGCGACCTCGGGCCCTTCCCGCCTTTCCAGGCCTCGGAGGGGAGTAGATCATCCCTTGGCGGGCAGGGGGCTGCCCGGAGCTGAGGGCCGTTTCCGCCCGGGTCAGGCAAGGAACTGGAAATTGACTGCGCGGCAGCTGACCGGGTGTCGGCTCTCCGGCCCCCGGGGGCAGGCAGCCTCCCGCCCCCCTCGAGGGCGGGCCCCAAGGGGGCGTGCGCGCGTGCTGCTGAGGGCGGAGACCCGGGCGCCGAGGGAACCCGGGGCCGTTTTGTTTTCGGGTTCCTTGTGCGCAAGGTTGCATTCTCGCCTGGCTCGCGGCGGCTACGTGGGCCTCGCCGGGTCCCTCGGGCAGGGATGGGAGCGCCCTCGCGTTGATGCTCAAACCCGCGCCGGGTGTTTTGGGCCGTCCCTGGGCTGCTAAGCCACGGAGCACTGTGTCCAGAGAAAGGCCAGGCCGGGCTCCCTGCCCCATCACAAGGCTCTCCCTTTTTGGGGGTTACCCGGGATCCCGGAACGGCTTGATCAAAGGGAATAATCCTCGGCCACTCCTGAAGGCCCATTTCCTGACCCACGTGTCCCCAATTCCATTTATAACCTTCCTCTGGGCTGGACTCGAGTTCTCACACGTAGCTTCCCTCACTCTCTAAAACTCTGTAAGTAGTTAAATTCTGACGTGACCCCTCTGTCAGAATCTGAAATGTAAACATTAGGGTCTCTCACCCTTTCTAGGCAGGGAGAATTTGCTAACTGCCCCCCTCCCCGTACGTAGGCCCCCCTGAATAAAATAGGCAATTCTATCACCCTTTCCCTTTTTTCTACTTTCTTCTTCCATCTCTCCTTTATCCCTGCTTTTCTACCTTTCTTTCCACTCCGTATCTCCCTTTTCTGGGTCTGATTCTTACACACACACACACACACACACACACACCCCGTACGCGGGCCTCTCACTGTTGTGGCCTCTCCTGTTGCCGAGCACAGGCTCCAGACGCGCAGGCTCAGCGGCCATGGCTCACAGGCCCAGCCGCTCCGCGGCATGTGGGATCTTCCCGGACCGGGGCACGAACCTGTGTCCCCTGCATCGGCAGGCGGACTCTCAACCACTGTGCCACCCGGGAAGCCCCTGGGTCTGATTCTTAATGTTTCTCTTTCAACATGTGCAGTGGTGGAGCCAGCAATGTCCAAGTCGTTTATTCTGCACAATCCAAGATACTTGGCTTGTGCAGAAACATGAGAATTCTAAAAAGCAACATTGCACATTTGCATAGGGTGAATAAAATTACTTAAACCTCCATGTTGAAGAAAAGCTGATTATAATTTTTTTTGGAAGAATGCTATATTAAATTAGTATTATCCAACTTAAAGTGGAATGTAGAAATCGGGACAAATAACCACTGTTTTGATAAAACTCGGTTAACTGTTTTTGTTGCAGCCCCTCTACAGAGAATTTTTAAAGGTTACGATTATCATTACATTATGTTGTGTTTTTCCCTCTCTTCATGGCCCAAGGCAGGAGGTATATTAAATAATATAAATATATTATAAATATTAAATGATAATATTTAATTTTGCTTTTAAGCAATATTTCCAGGTAGTATATGTTATATTCCAGGCATCTGAATACTTTTCAGATGTGCTAACGTACTCTGGCATTGAAGCAATTAGCATTGATGAAATTAAAAAAGAGAAAATTACACTGAAATATTTGTACAGGAAAGTCCACCACAGAAATTTATGTACACTAAGCTTTCTTAATAGTTGTTTGGCTTTTTAAGAAATAAATTGTCAAAAACCAAGGAAAAGACCATATCTTGTGTGTCACCAGAGTAGCTGCTGAAATGTAGAGAAATTCAACTCTATTTTTTAAATCATTTAAATATAAGGAATATATTTATTATACCACAATATGTATGAGATAACATGTTCAGTTATGGACTCAAATACATCAAGTTCATGGATACTAAGGGGAGGGGGGAAAATTCATAGTTACCTGCTGTCTTCCTGTTTCTGCTTTTTAATACCAAGGTGTAGTGTGGCTGCATATCTGCTCGTCTTACTGAGCATTTCCACTACCTGGACCTGGGGCCTTGTGTTGAAAGGCCCTGTGCTCCTGGGGTGGGTAGGGCAGCTTAAAGGGGCAATGGGCCCAGAGACTCTGGTAAACAGTCGATCATTTTTGGTTGTTAAACAATGTTAGAATAAGAAGTCTGCTTATGCCATCAGGGGATGCCAGGTTCTGGCTGAGGCTTGTAGTCTTTATTAACGTTTGTTAAGGTTCTGTTCCTCTAGGGTCTCAACTGCCCAGCAAGTTGTGAGGAAAGCTGGTAGAACGAAGAGGGCAACAGCCTATTCTCTGCCCAGCTAGGCTTATAAAAAAAATCTAGTGGTGGGATCATGTTTTTCACAGATGTCTTTATTTCTGGAGAGAACAGGATTTTGGTGTATTTCCTTTCCTTTCCCATCAGTGAAATCCTGGGGAACACTCTGAAACAAAATGCCATTATTATAATTTTACTGCATCACCCCCAGTTTACTTTTAATTGAGAATATGTGTTTATCTTTTTTCTCTTTTTCTTACGGTCTTCACCCAAGCTGTGGCTTTGGAAGTATTTTATCAGCATTTATCTTGACAGGGGATCGGCTTGAATTTTTGTGTGTATAGACCCTGAGGGGAACAAGGATGTGGGAATATGGGTCCTAGCTGGATTTCAGTGTTAGAGCCTGGACCATGCTCTAGCCATTCTCACTTCGACCCCTATGGTACTTCGGGGTTGACATCCAGCCTCTCGCAAGCCCAGGTCCAAGGAGAGCCTCCAGGCCAGGGGACACCAGGCCCATCCCCGCAGTATCCCTTCCCTGTTGCATCCTGGAACATGGGAATTAGGAGTTAGACTGGGAGTTGGTCTTCAGGAGGATGGGAAGATGCATCCTCATGTCTGCTCTAAGATTTCTCTCTCAAGTGAGAGGTCTCTGAAAAGCACTTGTTAACCTTTCCTATGTTTTATTGCAGGGGAAAAGCCTTTCAAATGTGAATTTGATGGCTGTGACAGGAAGTTTGCCAACAGCAGTGACCGAAAGAAACATTCCCACGTCCACACCAGCGACAAGCCCTACTACTGCAAGATCCGAGGCTGTGACAAATCCTACACCCACCCGAGCTCGCTGAGGAAGCACATGAAGATTCACTGCAAGTCCCCACCACCCTCTCCAGGAGCCCTGGGCTACTCATCGGTGGGGACTCCAGTGGGTGCCCCCTTGTCCCCTGTGCTGGACCCAACCAGGAGTCGCTCAAGCACTCTGTCCCCTCAGGTGACCAACCTCAATGAGTGGTACGTTTGCCAGCCCAGTGGGGTCCCCAGTCACCTCCACACCCCTTCCAGCAGTGGAACCACTTCTGAGTCTGACGACGAGGAGATGTACCGGAACTCTGAAGGCGTGCGGACCATACATTAGATTTTATTAGTAATAATAATAATAAGTACAATAATAAGTGGGAGCCCTTGGACCGTATCCTAACCTGAGACAATGCCGAGGCTGAGACAAACTCGTGACTCAGACTTGCCACCGGGTCTAATTAGCCCTATTTATTCAGTATGAAACCCTATGGTGTTTGTACATTTAATTAATTTAATTAAGATATTTGGGTTTTTTTTTCCCCTTAGAAAACAAACAAACAAAAAAACCCAACCAAGCTGGACTTGTGTGTTGCAGGGGCACAGGACTGAGAGCAGGTTGTACCACATGGAAAATGAATGGAGAGATTAGTGAATCAAGACACACACTGCCAATGCCATATATATAGTTTTTACAAGGGTGAGAGAAAGAGCATTAAGTCAGAACTCAACACAGCACCAAGGCCCTTTGCATTTCCTGGAGTGCCTCACGAACGCCTTTGACACCATCATGGGCTTCTCTGGAGCCTCTCTGCCTCCTGCTTGGGCCCTAATTCTGCAAAGGCCTCTTGATTGTAAACCACACACGTGCTGCATTGCCAACAGATCTTGGACTGTACCTGTGTCCAAAAATATTTGTAAAAACCCTTTAAGTTCTAATACTTGTAATTTTTAATTTCCACTCTTTTATTACTGATCTCACCTTAACACAGTATTTTTATACAGGATTACTTCTTCAGTACCCTGCTTGTATGGTTTTTTTTTAAAAAAAGATGCAGCAACCTAGTATATCTCCATATATTGTGCTACCGTGATTGTTCCAGCAACAGTGGAGAGAAGAAAAAGCTGCTGCGGTAGACAACTGTGAAACTGTGATATTTTATAAAATAGAAGAAATTCAAGTGCTTTCTTTTTCCTCTTTTTTTTTTTTTTCATCTGGAATCTCAGAGCCTGCCTCTTTACTCTGTCCAAACTTCTTATGTAATAAAGAGATTATGTTTTAGATCATAAGTTCTTTGGGATGCCAAAATTAACAGGCAAGTGTAAGGAGGTGTGATGTTGGCAACATGCCTATTTTGGGGGGAAGGCTGTTGTTTTACAAACAGGGCAATCCCTCTTTTATACTGTTGTATCGACCTTTTAAAAAATCTTTACTTTTCAGTGCTGGAAGTTGCATTTTAATGCATTTTCTTCCACCTGAGCACTCGGAACTCTGTCCCACTTGCAAATGACAACGTATGATTTACATGAAAAGAGGAGAGGGAGTTGCTATACATATTAAAAATTTTAAAAGGTTTATAGTTACCACCAAACACTGATGGATGTGTGACCTTTGCCAGAGCTGTCAAGCTAGGACACAAAAGGTCAAGGACCTAGGACAGTAACTCTTAGTTTATTTTCGGTTGGTACAACAAATCTCGTGTGCAAAACGTAGTCCATCATAAACATGATACAGATATACTAAAGAGCACTAATTTATCCTCAGAGACCCTGAAGACACCCCCTTCCCAGGGTTTGTAGAAATTTGTTTTGTGTGCTGTCAGTGGTTGATGTACTCTTGTTGTTAATAACTTGTATGGGAACACTGTTTGTACAGTTGAATTAATTTATTTTCAGACACCATCCTTTTTTTTTCCTGGAAGAGTTCAAAGCACACCAAAGAATTATATTATACATTTTGGTGAAAGACTGTCATTTATGATCTACGATTTATTTTAAAAAAAAGAAAGAAAATGGGAAAATATATTTTTAAGCTTACTTGAATGAACAACGTAATGTGAAAACCAGGACTCTTCCTGCATGTCTCTTTTGCATTGTGTTGATGAGATTATATATAGTTTATAGATATATTCTATTACTAGTACAGTGCATGGTGCTGTCACTTTGAAAGCCTTTCAATGTTGTCTTCAGATTGTTACAGTGAATATGAAACATGCAGACCCTCCTTTATAAAGAAAAAGACCATAAAACTTGAATATAAAATAATTCTACATTTTTAAAGTTTATTTGATTTTCATATTCACTTTCAAAGCTCTTTCAAATAGACAAAATAAGATGAGGTATGAACTTCGGGGGGATAATTTATGTATCGTAAACTTATTCGAACAAAATATTCCTGATTTATAATTTGTTTTATTTATACAACTTTTTCAGTGGTAGTTTGCACTATTCTTTATTATGCTACAGGTTTATTTATTATGAAACAAAGGAATATGTATTTTATGTATTTTGCCATGCATTGGTTAACCCTCTGCCACAGATTTATTGGTTCCTGATACACCTAAAATAAAAACATAAAATGTGTACCTCCAATAGAAAGCAAGAATAATTATGAAGTAAAAAATTTAATAAAGGTATTCTTCATATGTATTGCTTATGTTTTACGTGATGGCACATCCCTGCCATTCTCTTCCAGACAGAACAGGTTGCTCACGTAGTAATCAGAAGGTTCTCTTCCCTCGATCTCTTTATTTCTTCACCCTCCCCAAGCAATGAAATACTTTAACAGCTTGGTCTAATTTACAATCTAATCTAGAAAGTACAGTATATTTATGAAGACTAAGCCCTGCAGGTTGCACAGAATGGTAGCATTCATTTGTTAAGATTAGTAATGTCCTTAGTGATCCTAATCAGTGGAGAGCTGAAAAGCAAATTTTAGTATTTCTTTGCTGCCCAGCCTCTAAAGAAAAAGGGTAAAAAAGAACGAGGAAAAGATAGAGAAAGGGACAGTGAGACGTTTCCAGACACAAAGAAGATGAAAGCAGAATCAAGAGCTAAGATGGGTATGGAGTTAAACACATCCTGAGTGAAGTTGCGTAGTGGGCATCAAACACCTCGTGTATCAGGTGATAGGATCAGAACCCAATTTTACTGTGGTTTATTTGGAAGTTGAGTGGAGATAAGTAACTTAGCGTTTTGGGGCAGGTGTTAAGGAGAAATGAGCTTCATGGCAACAAAATGCCCAAGTGGCTTAAAGTAATGCCATTGGCTATCCACATAAACAAGGCTGAACACTTGCTTGTTTTTAGGTCGGCTGATACAAAGCTGATAAAAGGCAAGTAGTTAAAAACAACTGGTAGTGATGTCAATAAACAGTTCTCCAAAGGGTTATAGCAGTTTTTTAAAGTCAGGTTTGTTAAATGTAGTAAAGGTGAAACAGGTTGCAAAGGGTTGTTTGAAGCCAGGTGACAATAACCAGCACACGAAGGAGAAAAACACTCGTAAACGAAGGCCCCAATCAATGGGAAGACTTACAGCTCTCTAATGAAGATTCTCGTGAAAAGAAGGGTGACACAAAGCCACCAAGACATGAATCATTCATGGGAAATATAAAAGATATCTGACAATGAGCAGAACCTTGTATAGCGTGTATAAAACAAGTTTCCCCTTCTTATTTTCTGCTTTAAAACGCACAATCTCCCACTCCCAGCCTTCTCTGTCCAGAGTCTATAGAGTTAAAATTGACCACTGCTCGTCCTGCGCCACTTCAAAGTAATTTAGTCCAGAACGGAAGGCTTGGCGCTTGGACAATCTTCATGGTGTGTTAAGATTTCTATGGCAATTGGCAAGCAAGACGTTCCCATCTGAATATGTCTCAAAGAAAGCCACTTATTGACACTAAGTTGGCTATCATCAAAGACTTCATCTTCCTAGGCAAAATGTGGCCCTTGGGGCCCTTGCAAACACTGTTTAAATCATCTACCTTTGTTTTCCAGGCTGGGAGGATCTTCAAACACATGATTGTTTGTAGTTTATGTATATTTTCCCCCATTCAGGATGTTCTTTGGTAAAACTAATGCTCCTAAAATCTAAAGTATTGAGAAAGAACTTGAGGGTGGGAATTATATTCTTATAAGGAGTTGGAGATGGCCACACAAGAGGGATAGCCCTGGAGACAGGAAAAGAGGAGGCCCAAACTCCTTGAAAGCTAAGGCCCAATTATCTGTGACATTGCAATTTTGCCATTTATATATTGTATTTTGTGGAAGCTTTTGGAAACCACAGTGGTTCTGTCTCTCTATCTGTCTATCTCCCTATGTATCTGTCTGTCTATTATCTATCAGTGTATCTGCCTATCTCTACCTCTGTGAAAGGGGACAAGAGATGTTCACCTGAAGTATTTGTTATTCCAGTTTGGCTAGGAAGTACAACTGGGGAGGGGGCTGCGGAGACAATCTGATTTCTCAAGTGACCACTTTAAGTCAGAGGAAAGGAAAGCTGAACACGGGAAACAAAACAATCCAGACACATAGTAATACTTTCAGCCTGTCACATCACACTGCCCGCTGGCCCAAACACCTACCCGTAGTCTACCAAAATAGACTCATGTCCAGGAAACCCACCCTTCCAGGGCTGTAGGGTTGGAGAAGGAGGCCCACGGTGAGACGACCATGGGGTTGCCAGCACACTTGCCCTCCCGTGAACAAAAACTCACAGCAACTCATGCTCTGTCGTCCCCACCCCTAC
Source organism: Delphinapterus leucas (assembly GCF_059928025.1). Classification (NCBI taxonomy): domain Eukaryota; kingdom Metazoa; phylum Chordata; class Mammalia; order Artiodactyla; family Monodontidae; genus Delphinapterus; species Delphinapterus leucas. The sequence continues at coordinate 11,155,021 of NC_143146.1, forward strand.
GCCCACGCACAAACACTCAGGAGCACACATTCACACACACCGCGAGTGCCTAATCCGGCACGGAGAAGTTCAAAGGCATGTTCTTTGAAATTCAAAGTACTGCTTTTATGGTACATCCACACGGAGCGTAGGCATTGCTATGGCAATGGGCAGGGCCAGGGGAGTCTCTGGCAGAGGGTCCGCAGTGATTCGAGACACTCTATTAAGATACAGTTGCAGTGACCCTTCCTTTCACGTCAAGTTAGCTCAGTCGATTTTCACCTGATCAGAAATATATATTACATATCACATTACATAGATGTAATAGTATATGTATTACGTGAAATACATGTGTATGTCCTTCCATCCACTTTTTGTTAAGATTCCCCCTCAGAACCTCCCAGCTTGAGAGAAAGGAGAAAGAATGACGAGAGGAGGAGAGAAAGGCGAGTGGGGATGGGGGTCAGTGATGGCAGAAGAGGGGGGAGAGGGGCAGGAGCGCCCCAGCCCCAGTTCCTCTTCCTTCTCTCCCCACCTAAGTACTTTTATTTGCAGAGCGATTGTTCTTTGTTTATTTAATACAAGTACTGTGTGAATGGTGAAAAATAAACACGATGAAAAATAACCAAACAGATGATTCCTCCGAGTGAAAAAGCCCGGACTTAATAAAAGTGCGAAGCAGTCACCGCTGAATGAGAAACCCTTTGAAGTGGAACTTATTATAGGAGGAATACTTCGGGGTTGCCTTAACGACGCCGCTGAATCGAACGCGCTCGCCTTTGTCAGCGATTTGTTCTCCTTTGCTGGGGTGCCCGGAGAAATTACTTACATGGGCTGCCTTAACATGCAGCCTGCAAATCAGTAACTTTGCAGCTCAGACTTGCAGACGCCACTAGGCAACGGACAAAAAGAAGTCAGGGGGAACGCACCAAGCTTTCACGCCGAGTCTCCGGGGATGGGGGAGCACGGGCGTGTTGGGGACGGCAGATAAGAAGTTGTCTTACAACTGGTCCCCCGCCCCTCACCGGGGCTCCCCACCCGCACGCCGACCCGCGAGCCTGGGCCGGGGCCTCGGCCGCCCGGCTTCTCTCGGAGGCAGGGGAGGCCCCGGTCTCTCCAGGGCTCTCCAGTGAGGGGCGCTCTTCCGTGCGCTGGCCGGCCGCGGGACGTTCCCAGCAGCCCCGGCCATATTTAATAAGGGTCGTTTATCACCCAGGCGCTTTGAAGGGTCGCCTCCAGCCCTGTGCCCATTAGAAAGGCGGAGGTGACATTTAAACTCCGTTTTCAAGGATCGCGGGGGGATTTCCATGAAAAGGCAACTCGTTTGTCTTATGAGCCTGGAAACAACTCCCTTCTCGCTCCTTTTGACCACATGGCATAACTCAAAAACAATAGTTCAAAAGTGAAATGGCATCGTGGTGTTCACTCGGAGACAGGCCCCCATCTAGCACCAGAGAAAAGAGGTAGTCCGCAAGACAATGTGCTTTTTGTGTCCGACTCTGTCACAAGAACTGTGTTGTTTGCTTTGGGGGCTGCGCCTGTTATACTTGCCTGAAAGTGCTTGTGTTAAACAAGAGTTATAAGTCATCCAAAACAACAAACATTTTGATTTTCTTTGCCTAAAGGGCTTTCCCTGGCTATGGGCACCGTGAAAAAATAATGTCCTTGCTGAGAAAGGAACACCAGTAGTAGCATTAGAAGCGGGCGCATTAAATATTGAATGACACGGGGAAAAAGAGCTTGTCGAGGGGCACTCAGCCTTAAAGTCTTTCTTCAACTTTGTCTTCGGTGGCTGCTGGACTAGTTAAGATGGTATTAATTAAGGCCGCTTCGGATGCCGCCGAGCCCGCCGGCCCCTCGGCCGCGCTCGGTCAATGGGCCTGTGTTCCCGCTCTCTGCTCACGCGTTGGCTGAGCCGAGTGCAAATGTCACTTCTCATTTGGAGGCTGAAGAGAAGGGCCCATCCTGCATTAAGGGCAGCAGGATGCAGGCAGCAGCAGGCGTTAAAGAAATACCAGGGGCTGGGGTGAGGGGAGGGGAGGCGGGAACAAAATGGGAACATCTGCCCTGGGCCGGGGAGGAGAGCCCGCCGGCGTGCACTGCTTTGGGCACATTTTGGATAGTACTGTTTAGCAAACAAGGGCCACGCGGGACTCGCTGGGCTGGAACACCCACTCTGTTTCGTCTGCTTCTGCGTGGGGACAATTTAAACCCCAGCCCTGCAAAAATCTATTAGGTAGTCTGGCGGGGCGTTATTTTACAAAGGGAGTAGCTTCTACAAAGAAAGACAAAGGCTTGGCGCAAACCGGCTTCTTTCCTGGCTTCCTCCAACCCCCTCATGTCCCTTCACAGATCACAAATAAAGCCCAATGGGCCTCAGCCAAGAACCTCCCATCCAATTTTACAGACGGTGAAACTGAGACCTCAGGCAAGACTCAGAGATTTTTGTCAGTTTCCCAGCGAAGAGTGGGAAGTTGAGACCTTCACTGAGACTGAAGACCCAGACAGGGGTGGAGCTCTGTTTAAGGGTGCCAACAACCACGCCAAAAGATCCCCTTCTCCCCAATTCCAAGCATTTGATTCAAAATCAAATGGAAGTTGGTTTCAGCAGCTGGAAATTCCTAACATTAAAAAAAAAGGAATGAAGCTTACTGCCAACTAACTGTGGCATAAATGCAATGCATGCTTTAAGAAACTCTATGCTAACTATCAATTCTTGATGAGGAGAGACAAGACTTGGCTGGATAGAAGGGTGCAGAATACGCTGGCTGATTGATTTCTGCAGCCAGAATCCCCCATGGGAGCCCCTGTCTCCTGGTGTGGAGTTCCAGATGGACATGGGCCTTCTCTTATCACAAGGTCCCTTGGAGGTGGGGAGAAACGCAGTCATATGCTGTTTCCTCTGTGTGTGTGTGTGTGTGTGTGTGTGTGTGTGTGTGTGTGAGACAGAGAGAGAGAAAGAGAGAGAGAGACAGATTGATCTGGACCCTTGCTGCCCCTACAGGGGTTTAGCACCCTTAACTCTAGATTCATTTGAATGTCTGATTCTCCTTCTCGGGATGTGTCCCCTCAAGGCTCCCTGGGCCTCCTGGATAAGGAGAGGTCACATTTCCCACCGAGAGCTGTCCTGCAGAAGCAGTTCCGGCCGGGCGGGGCTCTGTTAAGACAGGGGTTGGGGGTGGGTAGCTCGAATCTGTCTGCCTAGAGACTCGGGCCTGATGCCTACACCCTCCGCCCCATTGGGAGCTGGAGGTGTCGCTCTAGGGTGGGGAACCGCCTGGCGGGGTCTGGTCGCTGGCCGAAGTGGGCGGTGGGAAGAAGAGAGGGCTGTGCCAGAACGACCCCCGCCCCCTCCCGCAGCAGGTCTGCAAAACCTAAGACTGGGGCTCACATGCTCAGCCGCTGACCTGGGTGATCTTTCTTGCCTCTCTTTCTTCGGTCCCCTTCTCCCTGCCTCTACTATTTCTTTGCACGATCAGGCCCCAGGTCAGGGTAAGGGACGCAAAAACATGGCGTTTTGGCCCGGAACACACTGTCCAGCGCGCGCGCGCACACACACAGACACACTCACGCACAACTCACCCCCCCGCGCGCGCCCCCGCCCCAGCCCGTGCACTGGGCACACGCCCGGGCTCCAGGCACCTTGCCAAGAGCGCGCAAGCACCCTGCGTGGCACACTGGCTGAAGTTCCTGCACGAAGTGGCGGGGGTGGGGTGAGGAGGGGGGTGGGCGGCGGTGGACGCCGCCGACTGCTGGCGGGGCGCACAAGTTCAGTGCTCAACTTCCCGCTCTTAACGAGACCCGGGATCCCTTTGGAGAGGCCCTCGGGAGCTGGCGGCGGGGCTGGGAGTGGAGTGGGTAAGCTGGCCGGCGCGGGGCGCGGGCGGCGGGGCAAGAGGGCGCGACAGAAGGAGGGCGCGAGGGTGCCCGCGGCCGGCCGGGCGCTCCAAGAAGTCAGCGCGAGCAGCTGTGACTTCACCTATTAGCCCCGATGTCTTTCCGAGGAGCCTGGTGGAGTTAAACAGCCCACAATGGGCGCTCTGGGGCGCCTCCAGCCTGACCTCCACCCGGGTTTAATAGTTTCATAGGAACTTCATTAAATCAATTACTTAGTGAGCACATCATCATTTATTTGTAATTAGCAGCGAGGAGCGCGTTCTCTCCCCCAAGCCCGCGGCCCGGGTCCCAGCGGGGTTGGCGGAGTTGTGCAAGCACTTTTGTTTGCTCGAGTGTTGACTCCCGGCATTATTCGGCCCCGGTAATCTTTACGTCTTAATCTCGCATTCAGGGAGCGAAGGGAAAACAAACAGGGCGCAGGCCAGAGGCCAGCCCTGCGGTCCCAGCCGCGCGCACAGCACGGCCCTCGCTCGGCGCGCAGGGCGCGTCTCCGCGGCCCTCTCTCCTCCGGGCAGAGAGGGCGAGGGGCACCACGAGGGCAGCGGCGCTGAAGGGGAATGAGCCAGGCCAGGGGACTCAGGAGGAAAGTGGCGAAGGAAGAGGAAGTGAAGGAGCAAAAAGAGCGAACCGGGAGCAGGAAAGCATGTTTCGCAAAGCGCGCACAAAAAGAAAACGTCCAGGCTCGTGCGCGTGTGCCGGCGGCGTCGGAGGGGAAGCGCGTGTGTGCGTACGCAGGATGTGCGTGAAATCACATCCATTTCAGCTGCCAGGAGCTGGGCGGAGAGAGGGGAGCGCGAACAGGAGGTGCCGGCCTGGCGTGCGCGGAGGCAGCTCGATGGGTGTCCGGGCTGCAAAAGTGCTTTCATTTGGGGACTGCAGCCGCGGGCGCAGCTCCATCGCGGCCCACAAATTACGAGGGAGTGGTTAGCGAGCTGGGGGAGTTGCTGAAAGCCAGGCCAGAACCTGCGCGTGCGGAGCGACGCGAGCAATGGCCCCGCGAGGAGTCGTGATTCCTTCCGAGTGTCATCATCTTTCCCTCCACGCCGCAGCGCCAGCCAAGAGCCCGGTGGGTCATAGGATCCTCGGCGCCCGGGGCTGGAAACGTGGACGGTGCGTCCTTGCCCCAGCGCAGGGATTTCCGCTCCCAGTTGGAGAAGTCCCTCCCGCACAGGAAACGCTCAACTTCTGCGCGAGATCCCCGCGCAGGAAATGGGGGGCGGAGGAGGCGAGGGGTCACTGATGATCCGGCTCCGGTTCTCAGGAGCCGGCGAGTGTGCACAGCTGTGAGGTTAGGCACAGGCCCATGGGACCCCCTCTCCCCCCCACCCCAGGAGTGGGCTTCCAGAAGAAACAGTGATCCCAGAGGGTCCTTGAGGCTAGTCTCCTAGGTGGACCTCGTATCTGTGAACTTTTGAGGAGAGGGTCTTGAGTTTCTCCACTGGTTTTTGTGGCCAGGCCTGTTTGATTCAGGATGATATTTGGATGCTATGAATGTGTGAAGGTTACCTTCTTGATTCAGTGTTTGGAGTGTTCGTACTCTAGTGGGCCGGGAGAGAGCTTGATGCATCAGTGGGTGGCAGCATGGTGACAGGATCTGTCCTGGGGTGGGAGTGGGGAGGGAGGGTTGAGGCGTGGCCCAGGGCCTGGCTGTAGTTGTGCTCCTGGAAGTGGCAGCTTTGTTTGCCTGGGACCCTGAGGTGGGCTCTCCTGCGGCCTCCGGTTGGGTGAGCCTGTACCCATGACATTGCCTTGAGTTTCAGAGACCCCACTGAGACCCCCCAGCTGCTGCTGACCTACCCTGGATTGTCTGAGAACTTGGGTCAGCCTGAAAAACAGGAAGTGGATCCAGAAAAGGACCATCTACTGGCAGGGCAACCATCTGGGAGAAGCACCTTTAAAAATATAAAAGCACTTTGCAACTTTGCATACTTCTCCCCACCCCCAAAGTGATACATGCTGAAGTAGTTAAAATGGTCAGGCTTCCAGAAGAATTACCAGCAAAAGCAAGTATGTCTGCACAAAGCGAAACACAATTTCCTCAAATCTCTCTCCAAACACTGTAAACACCAGCACGCCTTAGAGTCTGTTGTACATGCTTCTGCTTTGACATAATGAATACCTATGCATGTCACATGTATGTTTGATCGGCCAAGACTGTACACACACACACAGTTACAGCATATTTAAATCCAACCTTGCAAATGATCGGGGAGGCCTACCCATCCTGGACCTAGACAAATTTAGGGCAGCCTTGAAGGAAGCAGAACTGAGAAAGACTCCCTTTAAAATAACAGTAAAATGGAATTCACCCCTAACTTCTCTCTCCGCTTCTCCCCCTCAACCTCGCGGCGACCCGCCCCCTCCCACAGCTTCAACAACGTTTAATAAAATAGCATCATAGGGAGAAAACAGGCAAGTCAGGCAAGCATTTTATGAACTGGCAGGGAGTTTCGTGAAACGGCTGATTTAGAAAATCTAGATGTTGGCTGCAAATTTTTCTTACAGATAAGCAGGTTCGGTATCTCCCTGCTCTGAGTCCTAACAGCTTTGAACCCATTAGCTGGCTGCCATCTCAGACTCTGTTCTGCTTCTGCCTTTGCTGGGCCGCATGTCCCCGGCACCCTGCCCTGCCCAAGGCCCTCCCTCCACAGTGGGAGCCCTGTGCTCTGCTCCCCACCTCCTTCCAGTGGGGCTTCCCCGGCAGGAGGTGTGGGACCCTTCTAGCCCACTCCCCTTACTTGTCTGGGGTCCTTGCCACTGGGCCCATCAGCCTGAAAACGAACAGGCATCTGCTCACATTTCTGTCCTGTCTCCGTGGAGGGTTCTGACCAGGCTTCTCCCTCACCAGCTGCAGGTTTCCTCTTCCGGACCTGCAGGGAGAAGCAGGCCGGGCATGACAGACTGTAGACACAAAGCTGACCAAAGCCTGTGTGATGGACCCAGGAGCTCTCAGCAGCCTGGTCTGGGGTAATGACGTATAAGGGAAATTTAAGGGAGGGCCAGGGGAGACTTGGAATGGGAGGAATTATGCCAACGTTTGTCTCCTTTTAGGGGCGAGGGCAAAGGTTTGACCACTCTGGCTTTCCTTAAATAAACTGACCCCAAAGTGCAAGCGTTAGAAAACCGGTGACCTAGGTCGAGCGTCTGCTGTGTTACTGAGAGAAACTTCTAGGTAGGCACGGGCACTCCTTTCTGCTTTCAGACCCAACCGCACGGGTGGTTCCCTGCTTGTATCTGGGTGGTTCCCTGCTTGTATCCATGAGGGGCAAAATCATGAAGCGATTCCAGGCAAGTGCCTCTCAGGAGGGAGCAACGCCAGAAGACAAGAGAGGCAAGCGCAGGCAGACCCTGCAGTCTGGCCAGTGCCAGCCCTCCCCACCTTCTCCCCCTAACTTTGACTTTCTAGACCTTTCTGGTCACCCCATAAATCAGAGGGCTGGGGTGGTCCAGAGGCAGAAAAGTGCCTTGAAAGCACTGTGTCCTTGGCCACTGGCAAGGAGATTGGAGTGTTGGTTTAGATTCCTCCGATCTGAATAATGCCTGGTAGGAAGGAGCAGAGAAATGATATCATGAAAAATCTCCTTCTTGGTTCTTACATTCCTTTAATGGGAAGGTTTCCCTGGGCTGCATGCCTGTCTGGAGAATTGTAGACACAAAACTTCCCATTTCTTTAAGAGCAAAGGAAGCCCAGCTTGTGTCCTGGGGGAGCCAGGGGCAACCTCCCTCTGAGGCCTTGGGGAGGCTGCCCTGGGCCCTGTGCAGGGGACATGAGTAGGAGGTGGGGGGGGGGAGTCGTAGAGAACTCTGATGTCCATTACTCACATGCTTTTCTCTATTTAAAAGATTCTGAAGACTTCCCTGGCATGCCAGGGGTTAAGACTCCACATTTCCACTGCGGGCGGTGCGGGTTCAATCCCTGGTGGGGGAACTAAGATCCCACACGCCACGCAGCCAAAAAAAAAAAAAAAGACCATAAAAAATTCTGGTAATTTTTTGTGGCCGTGCTGCGGGATCTTAGTTCCCCGACCAGGGATCGAATCCATGCCCCCTGCAGTGGAAGTGAGGAGTCTCAACCACTGGACCGCCAGGGAAGTCCCTGAACCACTTTTAAGTATACAGTTTCGTGGCATTAAGTACATTCACATTTTTGTGCGGCTGTCACCACCATCCATTTCCAGAACTTTTTCATCTTCCCGAACAGACCCTGTACCCATTAAACACTAACTCCCCATCCCGCCTCCAGCCACGGCTAACCTCTGTTTTACTCTGTCTCTATGAATTTGACTACTCTAGGTACCTCATATAAGTAATCATACAGTGTCTGTCTGTGTCTGGCTTATTTCACTGAGCGTAATGTCCTCAGGGTTCAACCATGTTGTAGCATGCATTAGAACACCTTTCCTTTTTATGGCTGAGTAATATTCCAGTGCGTGGCTATATATAACATTTTGGTTATCTGTCAGTGGACCTTTGGTGTGTTTCCACCTTTCAGTTACTGTGAATACTGCTGCTAGGAGCACGGGTGCCCACACATGCTTTTATATGTACCCATGTACCTATATATTTTTTTGTGAACCGATGTAAAACACTTTAAAGGGGGAGCTTCAGCCAAGAATTTAGAATATCCGATTTCTCACTTGGATCTGGTTCTCTGAGGCCAATGAAGTGCAGGTGGATTTCAAGGGAGAGCCAAAGCATTGTTTCCCAGTTCCATGGTATTCCCATCTGTATTTGCACACATGTGTGTGTGTGTGTGTCCGGCCCTACCCAGTGCTGCTGCTTCAGAGGAACTATTAACACATTAATATTATCAATAGCAGGCAGTGCCGGAGCCATTAGGGATTTATGAAAACATCTGAAGCCAGTCGTTTCAAAGCGCTGATTTGTTTTATAGTCAGTATTATATTTTATGACAGGCTCTTTTGCCAGCAAAATGAGCGTCTAAGCATCATACACAGCTCAGTAGATGGAAACCGCTGCCCTGCCAAGCTGGGTTCCAGATCCCTTGGGAAGCTTCTGCAGTTTGCAGACAAACACTGACCCTTTGCTGAAGGGTCAGCCCAGAACCAGATAGCGAGTGTGGGCCCCCCGCCCCTTACATTTTTAGCTGTAGAAAAACTATGGCTCCTTTTCCTTTCTGTCATTTTCCTCACACCTAGAGCACAAGAAGCAAGCCAGTATCCAGCAGACCGAGGCCAGACATCTTCCTGGCCGCTTCTGCTTTTCTGTCGCAGTTGTTTTCCCTCCTGATTTGCCAGAGTTTCCCAAGGCAAGTTCTCTAGCTCTGGGGAAGTAGTCTCAGCCCCACTTAGAACGGGGGTGACCAAGGAGGGGGGCAAGCAGGCCCCTTGGAGGAGACGGATGTGTGTTTCTCAGCTCCCCACTCAAACCTCCGCCACCTGCAGCCCACCCCCAAGGGCAACCAAAGGAGACGGCGGTGTGTGGTCGAGGAGGGGGTGGGGTGCAGTAGAGCGGGGGAGGGGCAGCAGGGCCGCGCAGGGAGAGGGCACACCCACCCTCCCTCCGCCCCCGCCCCCAAGCTGGCACCTAGGGCTCCCCTCGCGGCGGCCCCCCTCTGGGACAGGAGGGAGCACCGGGAAGTTCCTTCCGCACGCTCCCAGGGAGCGGGGTCTGTAAGGTTTTACAGCAGCTGTTTAACATCTCCCTACCTAGTCATTAAACGCGGAAGGGAGAAAATTAAAATGGCAAAGTACGATGAAATAAAAGGCGTCTTTTCCTGTAAAGAGACAACACCTGATTAAGGAGTATTTGAATCCCACAGAAATGCAGACGCTCATGGGTGACGTAAAACTTCTCCTTTTCAACCAGGAACAAAACCCAGAAAATTGGGGACCCGGCCCAGGAGGTAGGTAGCCCCTTAAAACGACAAGCTCCTTCCTCTTTTGCCTGGCTTCCCCCTGCCCTCCTCTTCCACAGCCCTGGGGGAGGAGGAGACAGACGACGCCTTGGAGTTAAAGTTTCTGGGGGCAGCGCCCAGCCCAGAGCCGGTTCCCCCCCCCAGGGCTCTCAGGCCTGACCCAGTTCCGTCCCAGTTTCCCTCTTTTGTCCCCTTCCGACTCTGTCTCATTGTTTTGTTTTGTTTTGCAACTCTTTCTCTAGCTTCCCCATCTTTTCGGGGAGCCCGCCCCCATCTTCTGTTTCCCTCAACCTCCCGGAGCTTCGAGAGTGGTACCTTCTGCCTTTTTCTCCTGGCTCTTATCTGGTTCTTGATTAGATAACGGAAGCTTTGCTCTCTTTCCGCGCGGTTCCACAGCTCAGCCCACTGGCTGTGGGCCCCTGATCCCACCGGAAGCCTGGCTCTGACCTTTGCTCTCCGCTGCCTGCTGCCAATGCTTAAGGACTCTCCTGACGCACCTGCCCCGAATCAAACTCAGTGAGCTTAAGGGGTGTTCAGCCGCAGGGATCTGGAAGGAGCTGCCTTAGCTCAGCCAGGAAACCTGCCTTCTGCCTCCGTTTTGCTCCCACGGGAGTTCCGGGAGGAAGCAAACGCAGGGAGCACCCACTGGCCAGGAAGGAGTTCTTCCCATCGTGGCTGCTCAGTTTCTCTGCTCTCCGGGTAGTTAGTTATTCTTCTAGGAGAGTGTCTTACTGTTTAGTCCTATGATTCAGGAGAAAGAAAAGACAGCTATGGGGAGGCTTAAGAAAATATGGATCAATGTGTCTTGAAATGTCTACAAGTTAAAGAAATTCTTAGTCACACCTCACGCCAAGTTGGCCTCTCTGGGATTATTTTAGGATTTTGGTAGTTTACGTTTTCCCCAACATCACAATGCATAGGACAGAGCCAGAGGTGCCCAGATTCCTGCTTATTAGACTAAACAGTAAAAGGAAGTCATTTTGGGGCTTCCCTGGTGGCGCAGTGGTTGAGAGTCCGCCTGCCGATGAAGGGGGCACGGGTTCGTGCCCTGGTCCGGGAAGATCCCACATGCCGTGGAGCGGCTGGGCCCGTGAGCCATGGCCCCTGAGCCTGCGCGTCCGGAGCCTGTGCTCCGCAACGGGAGAGGCCACAACGGTGAGAGGCCTGCGTACCGCAAAAAACAAAACAAAACAAAACAAAAAAGGAAATCATTTTTTCCTTTCAAGAAGTAAGGTGGGGCTATTTTGTTGGCATTTCCCTTTGGGGATGGATCCTGTGTCTGGCTTTGCCTTTTCAAAGGGTAAACTCAGATCCCACCAAGGTGGAGTGTAATATGGATAGAAGCAGTGTCTGGTCCTCCCTGATCTGCTGCAGAAACATTTGTGTGTCCGCCTTTGCTGGGGTCCGGGAATGCAGCCCTCTTAGCTGCCTTCGTCCTACCTTCTCTTTTCTTTTCTGAAACATGTAGGTACAAAGAGATTTTTTAAAGTTCTGTAATTCTTTTCTTCTACATTAAAATGCATTGCATATACTATTTCTGAGTAAAACCTTGGGTGGTGTTTTTAGAAAAAGGATCATAGTAATAAAAATATTTTACATCAGTGTTATATCTACCTAACACTCTTTAAGCCTTGCACATGTTTTAATTGATTTGATTCACTTACTACTTCTCTAAAGTAGAGTGGGGAGGCTTTGTTATTCTCATTTCGGGGGTGAGTAAATTGACTGAGAAGGTTAAGCTCACACAGTAGTAAGTATAGAGCCAAAATGAGTTCAAGTCCATTTGTTTTTTAACCAAAGCATAACGGACAGAAATAAAAAAATAGAAAGAAAGTGATATGGTGATTTGGTGACCAGATCTCTCACAGTTTCTGATAGAATAGGGTCAGTGGATGAGCATGGTTCCATCCATTGCTCTCCTTCAAAAAGGCATCCTTCTTTACACAGATGGGTGAACAGAAAAAAATGGATGTTTGCCCGACCTTATTCCTAAGCAACACTCCAGCCATGGTGCATCTCCTTTGATGACAATATGATCTTTCCACTGAGAAGGCTCTCATCATCTTTTCCATTGAAATTCACATTATCTCAAAAGTCAGCCCTTCCATCATCCCTGTCTCTAGTCGTGTATGATCACTCCTTTCTTTGAATATTAGTAGCCAGACCTAGTGACCTCTGTAGCCATGTGCTTTACTTAATATAACTCATTTAAATCCACAGCAAGGCTATGAAGCAGACGCTTTCATTATCCGCTTGTAACAGATGAGGAAACTGAAGCACAGAGAGATTAAGAAGCGAGTTGAAAGTGACATGGCGGGAAACAGCTGAGCTGGGATTCAAACCTCTCTAGTCTGGGCTCCAGTCCTTCCTGACTCTGATATGATGCCGCCTTTCAGCCATTATACTGTTAGGCGTCGTGCACGCGTTATCTCACAAGGCAATGCGTGCACTTCATCACATGACGCTGTACCATCTCCCTGTAGCGTGTGTCCTGTTCTGCCTGAGGTGTGTAAAAGCACGTTTTTCTCCTTCTTATACCGTTGTAAGCTGCTTGAGTGGGATGACCATGCTCATCAGTTTTAAATGTCCTGTGGCACCTATTGCTTATACAGTGCACATACTTGATACTCACACATATTTTTGGAAACAAGCTTAATCAACTGGAAAATGGTTTGTTCTCCAAGTATTCACCGAGTACCAACTATGCAAGAAGCCCTATCAGGCTCTGGTAAGCAAGTCAGAGAAGATTCTTCCTCTTAAGAAACTTAATTTTAGTGGGGGAAACAGATGATAAACAAACAGATAAAATAAGAAAACTATCAAGTAGTACATTTAGAAAATTAAAATGGGCTCTGATAGAGAGTGACAGGAGTGGAGGTACTACTTCAGGATGGGGGATCAGAAAGATCTCTGGGAAAATAAGATCTGAGGTGGGCTATGAATGCCAAGGAGTGAGCATGCAGAGAGCAGAGGAAGGGCATTCCGGGTGAAGGGAATAGCTTGTGTAAACGCCCTGAGGCAGGAAGGAGATTAGTGCCTACTTTCTTTGACAACTTGCAGGATTTCTCAACCTCAGCACTTGTCTTAGTCAGCTTGGGCTAGTATAGCAAAATAACAAATATTTATGGTGGCTTAAACAACAAATAGTTACTTCTCACAATTGGAAGGCTGAGAAGTCCAAGATCAAGGTGCTGGCAGATTTGGTATCTGTGGAAGGCCTCTTCTTGATTGTAGACTGCAGCCTTCTCCCTGTGTCTTCACATGGCAGAGAGAGTCTCCTCCTCTTCTTTATGGGAACTAATTTCATCATGGGGCCCCACCTTCATGACCTCATTTAAACCTAATTAAATCTCAAAGGCCCTACCCCCAAATATCATCACACTGGGGATTAGGGCTTCAACATATGAATGTGGGAGCACACAAATATTCAGTCCATAGCAGCCCTATTGACATTTTGGGCCAGATAATTCTTTGGGGGCTTTCCTGTGTCTTGTGGGACGTTTAGGAGCATCCCGGTACCCCCCAGCCTGTACACGTTAGATGCCAGTAGCAACCTCCTTCTCTCTAAAATGTGGCAATCAAAATGTCTCCAGACATTGCCAAGTGTCCCCTGAGGCAAAATCACCCCTGGTTGAGAACCACTGAGTCAGAGGACCAGAAGGATGGCTAGAGTAGCTAGAACACAGTGAATGAGGTTTAATATGGTTCGTGAGGCTGGAGAGATGCAGCCTGGACTCAGATCATGTAAGGAGTTTAGATGTTATTGGAGGTTCAGTGAAAGCCGTTGGAGGGGTTTAAGCTGGAGCATGGAATGATGTAATTTATTTTGGGGGGAAGAGGGGGAGGCAAGAAGGAAGCCGAAGATCCTGGGATCAAGCTATCGCAGTGGTCCAGGTGATGGGGGAATGGAGATGGAGAAAAGTGGACAGATTCGGGGTATGTTTCAGATGAACAGTTGACAGCACTTGCTAAATCAACAGTGAGAAGTGAGGGAGAGAAGGATCAAGGAAATGACTAATGATTTGAGTCCAGTGACAGGGTGGGTAATGGTGCCATTTGAAAGGCCTTAGCTGGGCCTTGGGACAGAAGGTTTGGGACAGAAAATCATTCATGTGGAGGTGCCTGCTAGGCAGGAGGATGTAAAAATCTGGAGACCCAGGGAGGGGTTGGAGATGTGGGTATGGGAATTTGGGGCATGTTGATCTTCATAAATAGGTATTTAAACCACATGACTGAATGAGATCACCTAGGGGTACTGTATGAGTGGACAAGAGAAGGACGGCCAGAACAGAGTCCTGGAGACATTTTAGCAGGCAGAGGAGGAACCAGAGAAAGATCCAGATGGAACTCTCTGTGAGGTAGGAAAGGACGGTGCCATGGAAGTCAGGAGTGTATCAAGAAGGCTGAGTGGTCGCTTGATTGGATGACATAGAGCTCATCTGTGTCTTCTATATGGACAGTCCCTGTGGATAGGGAAGGATGGATGGCTGATTGGGTGGGTGAGGTGAGGAGAAACTTTCAAGGGGATGGCTGTGAAGGGAGCAGAGTATAGGCAGTAGCAGGTGAGGGACCAGGGTCACAGGCATTTTCTCAAGATAAGAGATGGCTGGACATGTTTGTGTGGTGGTACCAGTGGTCTGCGGGGGGCGTTGGCTAGGGGGAGACAGAGAAAGGCTGAAAAAGGTTGACGGCTTGGGAGCAAGAGAGAATCCTGCAGGAAGAAAGTCCTTGAGTGGGATCCGAGCCCAAGTAAAATAAAAAAAATTTGACTGTGGTAAAATAGTTATGATATTTGTCATTTCAGCTATTTTAAGTGTACACTTCAGTACTATTAATTATATTCACAACATTGTACAGCTAGATTGTACTATTTCCAAACGTTTTCGTCACCCCAAACCAAAACTCTAACCATTAAGCAATAATTCCCTAGTCCTTTCACCCCAGAGAGGAGTTTTTGATAAGAGCAGGACATTTCGTCCCCAATAACAGGAGAGAAGGTGCAGAATGTGGCTAGTGGTAGGGGTGCTGATGGAAAGATAAGAGGTTTCTATCAGATGGCTTTGCATTTTCTCATTGAAGCTTGAGGGTGAGGAAAGGCGTAAGAGTGTAGGAGGAGACAGAAGCAAGTGTGAAACAGTCGTTTGGAGAGTGGGCAAGTGAAAAAGCCAGGGAAGTATTGGGTTGGCCAAAAGGTTCATTTGGTTTTTTTCCGTAAGATGGCTCTAATAGTGCTTAGTTGTCCTTAATTTCTTTTGAAACAACTGTATTAGATTGTATTGTGACAGTTGTCATATCAGTGTGCATTTAAAAAAAGAACTTATCAAAATTGGTGAATTTTTGTGTAGCCATTTTAATATTGAAGGTGGAAGAAAAAAAGCAACATTTTCAACATATTATGCTTTATTATTTCAAGAAAGGTATAAACGCAACTGAAATGCAAAAAAAGATTTGTGCAGTGTATGGAGAAGGTGCTGTGACTGACTGAAGGTGTCAAAAGTGGTTTACAAAGTTTCATGCTGGAGATTTCTCGCTGGACGATGCTCCATGGTCGGGTAGACCAGCTGAAGTTGATAGCTATCAAATCGAGACATTAATTGAGAAAAATCAATGTTATACCACGCGGGAAATAGCCGACATACTCAACATATCCAAATCAAGCGTTGAAAATCATTTGCACCAGCTTGGTTATGTGGATCGCTTTGATGTTTGGGTTCCACATAAATTAAGCGAAAAAAACCTTCTTGACCATATTTCCACATGTGATTCTCTACTGAAACAGAACGAAAACGTTCCGTTTTTAAAACAAATTGTGATGGGCGATGGAAAGTGGGTACTGTACAACAATGTGGAATGGAAGAGATCGTGGGGCAAGCGAAACGAACCACCATCAACCACACCAAAGGCCGGTCTTCATCCAAAGAAGGTGATGTTGTGTATACGGTGGGATTGGAAGGAAGGCCTCTATTATGAACTCATTCCAGAAAACCAAACGATTAATTCCAAACAAGTACTGCTCCCAATTAGACCAACTAAAAGCAGCACTGGACAAAAAGTGTACAGAATTAGTCAACAGAAAACGCATAATCTTCCATCAGGATAACCCAAGACCGCATGTTTCTTTGATGACCGGGCAAAAACTGTTACAGCTTGGCTGGGAAGTTTGGATTCATCCACCATATTCGCCAGACATTGCACCTCTGGATTTCCATTTATTTTGGTCTTTACAAAATTCTCTTAATGGAAAAAATTTCAATTCCCTGGAAGACTGTAGAAGGCACCTGGAACAGTTCTTTGCTCAAAAAGATAAAAAGTTAAAAAAAAAAAAAACAGGTAAGTTTTGGGAAGATGGAATTGTGAAGTTGCAGAAGGTAGTGGAACAAAATGATGAATATGTTGTTCAATAAAGTTCTTGGTGAAAATGAAAAGTGTGTCTTTTAGTTAAAACCCAAAGAAACTTTTTGGCCAACCCAATATATTAGGATTGCTGGCCCGTGTCAGATGTCCTCTTTCTATTTGTATACTTGAAATTGAAGTGACACCAGCCAACAACACTGAGTGTGTTTTTAACTCTTTATTTTGGTAAAATGTACATGACACAAAACTTACTGGTTTAACCATTTTCAAGTGCACAGTTCGGTGGCATTAAGTCCATTCAAATTGTTGTGCAGCCATCACCACCATCCTTCTCCAGAACTTGTTCATTGTTCCAAATTGAAACTCTGCAACCATGAACTGGTAACTCCTGATGTCCCCTCCTCCCAGGCCCTGGGAACCACATGGGGAGTCTTTCTCCCCAGCAATGTTTGGGTGTAGACATGGAGGGGTGGACACAGGCTTGGTGAGGGAGAGGGGAGCAAGGGTGTCAGTGGTGCTTGTGAGGTAGGGGTTACAGTGGGGGACCGTGTAACTCAGGCTCCAGGAGCCAGTGGGATGGAGGGGGTCATGAAGAGTGACCGATGGTGTCTTTGGAGCCCCAAAGATGGTGCTATCTTCTTTCTCTTCCTTCCTCATGATGCTGCAGATGGCAGGAGTCAAACCTCATTTCAAATTTATTAACTAATATGGTTCCCTATTGCTCTTCTCATCCTGAAGCATGTTCTACAAGAGAGCCCAAAATGGCCACTTGAGTCACCTGGCATGATCCCCTCCCCTTACATGCCACAGGTCCCTAGGATACACACACCCAATTAGGTAAGAGAAGAGGCATATGGTATTTATTTGGGGGAAAATGTACATTTTCTATGAATAGCATAGCTATGTGAACAGACAGGCTGACAGATGATCCCACTTTATCCGATCACACAACATGGGCATCCACACCATGTGAAAACCCCCAAAGCTTCAGGAACTTGCAAACGTCCTCCTTGCATTCTGCATCTCAGCCCTTGCTCTTCCCTTCAAAACTGAAGTAGAGGTGGAAAGGCCCTTTCTCAAAGCCTGTGGGCTGTCTACTCAGAAATTTCCTCTGAGCTTGCCTCTTTCGTGCTCTTCATCTTTGGGGCTGGGCTATTTTCTGCATTGTCGATGAAATCGTCTCTTCTTCATAGCACGTCGATCATCCTTCCGGTGATTGTGTTTTCTGATTTTGTCCATACATTTTTTTGGGGGGGGTATAAATTCTATTCCTGAAAGAGACACTTGCACTGTGTATAAGGCTACACCTAAAGGCTACCCCTCCCACAGTACAGACATCCTGAGGAGAAGGCAGAAAGCCACAGGGGGTGGGTTTTTCCATAACAGAAAAAGCCGAGGCGGGTCACATCTTATGTGGTGACACTGGGTTAACTGTTTGCTAGATAAGCTTAATCTCATGTAGAGTTATGTTTCCAGTAATACTACCATGTTGGACAGTGAAGCCTGTAGTACATACCAACTTACTAATCACTTACAAGCTTTTCAATTAATATAACATAATTTTAATTAGATTTACTCAGTATCCAAATGATTATGATTGTCTTTGGCTGTGAGTTATAGGAACCTGAATAACCAGGGCTACACAGGTGAAGGGTTTATGTTTCTCCCATACAGGAAGGGCAGTGGTAGGCAGTGGAGGACTGGAAATGGAGATGGGTAAAGAGCAAAGGGCAAACAAAAAGGTCTGCAAAGTCAAAATGGTACAACTCCATGGCAGAGAAGTTGGCAAGATAGAGCACAATTATATATGTTATTACCCTTCAACCCAACAATCCCATGTCTAGGAATCTACCCCAAATGGGATCAGGCATAAATAGAAAATGACTCATGCATAAGATTATTCACTGTGGCATTACTGATGATTAAAAAAACTGGAAAAAACCCAAATGTCCACCAATAAGTCACTGCTTGGATAATTCATAATATAGCCACACAGTCAAACACTATGCAGTAAAAAAGAAATGAGGAAGCACTACACATACAGCTATGGAGTGATCTCCAAGATTCAAGAATATGAAATTTAAAAAAAGAACAAGGGGAACAACATAGATATAGATATATTGATATATATCCTATTATGTAAAAAATAAGGAAAGAAATACACAGACATTTGCTTATATTTGCAAGGGAAACAAACAAACACATCTACATCTAAAGGGGGAGGAAGGAACAGGTATGGGAGACAAAGATGGAGGTGAGACCGCTGTGAATGTACCTTATTTCATACTCTTGACTTTCAAATCATGTAAACAGGTCTTCATATCCCAAAACTAAAATAAAAAACCATTTAAGAAAAGAAGCCTCACCTGGACATTTTCTCTTTCATTTCCTTGACTAGAATTGGGTCACATGGCCAAGCCCAGCCGCCAGGGCATGTGGGAAGTGAATATTTTACTAGGCAGGTGACCATCCAAACCCAATCAGGATTTGGTAAGAGAGGAAGAAGGGGAGGGGACTAGACCTTGGGCAGCAACCATGCAGGGTTGGCCCTAGCTACTTCATGTGCCAGAGGATATTGCCCAGACTGGAAACATCTGTGACTGTGACTGCTTCAGGTCTGAGGAGGGCCAGCACTGACTGGACCTCCACCACGTGCAGCTGTACTGGTGTCTCCACATGGACGTTCTTGCCTCATTTCTTACTTTCAAGCCAGGTAGCGTGAGAATGTTCAGGTTTTGTTATTTTACATGTAGCTGTCCAGCTTTCCCAGCACCACTTATTGAAGAGACTACTACTAAGAGACTACTACGAACAACTATATACCAATACAATGGACAACTTAGAAGAAAAGAGATACCATGTTCTTGGATTGGAGAATCAATATTGTTAAAATGACCACACTACCTAAGGCAATCTATAGATTCAGTGCAATCCTTATCAAAATACCAACGGCATTTTTCCCAGAACTAGAACAAAAAATTTTTAAATTTGTGTGGAAACACAGAAGACCCTGATTAGCCAAAGCAATCTTAAGAAAGAAGAACAGAGAGGGAGGAATCACACTCCCTGACTTCAGACTATACTACAAAACTACAGTAATTGAAACAGTTTGGTACTGGCACAAAAACAGACACATAGATCAATGGAACAGGATAGAAAGCCCAGAAATAAACCCACACACTTATGGTCAATTAATCTATGACAAAGGAGGCAAGAATATACAATGGAGAAAAGGCAGTCTCTTCAGTAAGTGGTGCTGGGAAAACTGGACAGCTACATGTAAAAGAATGAAATTAGAACATTCTCTAACATAATTTACAAAAATAAACTCAAAATGGATTAAAGACCTAAACGTAAGACCAGCTACTATAAAACTCCTAGAGTAAAATATAGGCAGAACACTCTCTGACATAAATCGCAGTGATATTTTTTTGGATCCATCTCCTAAAGTAAAGGAAATAAAAGCAAAAGTAAATAAATGGGACCTAATTAAACTTAAAAGGTTTTGCACAACAAAGGAAACCACTGACAAAATGAAAAGACAACCTACTGAATGGGAGAAAATATTTGCAAATGATATGACCAATAAGAGATTAATATCCAACATATATAAACAGCTCATACAACTCAACATTAAAAAATCAAACAACCCAATTTAAAAATGGGCAGAAGAACTGAATAGACATTTTTCCAAAGAGGAAAGGTAGATGGCCAACAGGCACACGAAAAGATGCTCAACATCACTAATCATCATGGAAATGCAAATCAAAACCACAATGAGGGGGCTTCCCTGGTTGCGCAGTGGTTGACAGTCTGCCTGCCGATGCAGGGGACACGGGTTCGTATCCTGGTCCGGGAAGATCCCACATGCCACGGAGCGGCTGGGCCCGTGAGCCATGGCCGCTGAGCCTGCGCGTCCGGAGCCTGTGCTCCGTAACAGGAGAGGCCACAACAGTGAGAGGCCCACGTAACGCAAAAAAAAAAAAAAAAAAAAAGAAACCACAATGAGGTATCACCTTACACATGTCAGAAGAGCTATCATCAAAAACAACACAAATAACGAATGTTGGTGAGGATGTGGAGAAACGGGAACCCTCGTACACTGTTGGTGGGAATGTAAATTGGTACAGACACTGTGGAAAACAGTATGGAGGTTTCTCAAAAAACTAAAAATAGGACTGTCACATGACCCAGCAACCCAGCAATTCCACTCCTGGGTATATATCAAATAAACCCCTAAAACACTAATTTGAAAAGATATATACACCGCAATATTCATAGTAGCATTATTTACAATTGCCAAGATATGGAAGCAACCTAAGTGTCCATCAACAGAAAACTGGATAAACAAAATGAGATGTATCCATACAATGGACTATTATTCAGCCTTAAAAAGGAAGGAAATTCTGACACATGTTACAACATGGATAAACCTTGAGGACATTATGCTCGGTGAAATAAGCCAGACACAAAAGGACAAATATTGTGGATTCCACTGAAATGAAGTACCTAGGGTAGTCAAATTCATAGGGACAGGAAGTAGAAGAGAGGTTATCAGGGCTGGGGGGAGAGTGGGATGGGGAGTTAGTGTTTAATGGGCACAGAGTTTCAGTTTGGGATGATGAAAGGGTTCTGGAAATGGATGGTGGTGATGGCACAGAAGACTGTGAATGTACTTAATGCCACTGAAACAGACTCTTAAAAATGGTTAAAATGGTAAAATTTATAATGTGTATATTTTACCACAATTTTTAGAAATGTATTGTTGTGAGCAGGATAATGTCTATAACAGGATGAAAAATAATTTGTCCTCCAGGGACAATTGGCAATGCTTGAAAACATTTTTTCACCTAAAATAAAAAAAATTTAATAGACTTTATTTTTCAGAGAAGTTTTAGGCTCACAGCACAGTTGAGGGGAAGGTACTGAGGGTTCTCCTATTACCCTCTGCCCTCCCCCACTATCAACAGCCTACACGGGACTGGCTGGCGTATTTGTTATAACTAACGAACCAACACTGGCACATCATTATCACCCCAAGTCCCCAGAGACTTACTTTAGGGTTCACTCTTGGTGTTGTACATTCTATGGATTTTGACAATTGTATAATGACACATATCCACCATTATGGTATCATTCAGGATAGTTTCACTGCTCTAGAAATCCTCTGTGCTCTACCTTTTCGTCCCTCTCTCCTCCCCTAAATCTTTTCACTGACTTCTGGTGATATTTTTGGTTGTCACGACTGGGGGTGGAGGTGCTGCTGGTATCCCATGTGTAGAGGCCAGGGATGCTGCTAAACATCCTACCAGGCATGGAACAGCCTCATGACAAAGAATTATCTGGCTCAAAATGGCAACAGTACCAAGGTTGAGAAATCCTAATACAGAAGCTAAGCAAGAATCTCTTTAATCCATGACTATGTGGGGTACATAGTAGATACTCAGTAAATACTAAATAAATAAATGAAATGTTTGAACAACCCAGAGAGAGCTACTCCTGAGTATACATAACATCCAGAAGAGCAAAGGGAAACATCACCTGTTAAATTCAGGTCCTGTGGTTGTTCAGTTTGGTGCAGGGGGCTGGCAAGGAGAGGGCATTTTGACAAGGAGAACATGCCGTTTTCTTTCACGGCCACACCTGTAGATTCCATGTGCTGTGTGTGATAGTTTGTGCAAATACGCTTGGTAGTCTGTCGGCATTAGGTATGAGTCCTATGACTATTGGGAAACAGCTGGGTCTGTACTGTTTTCTCTGTAAGACAGAGGAATCCTGTGTACGTATTTATCACAGAAGCAGCACTTTTCTCCTTTGTTTATGAAGCATCCAAGAGATTCAGAAATGAAGAAAGGCAAGGGGTGGCAAGTTTCTAAACACCACTTGAAAGTGCATTTTTTTTGTCCCCGGAGAGTTTTTAATAGAGTATATTGAAGAACTGTCAGGGAGATAACAGAAGCGAGAGACTTTTGGTATTTAGTTTGAAACAAAGCATACAGACATGAGATTCAAATCTAACCAAGGGAGGGATTTCAAAAGAGAAACTAGGCCGCATTTCCTGGTTTTCACTCTCATATACCAAGCGAAGCCCATCCTAAGTAACTGCTGGCAGCCTGGCATCTCCTGTGCCAGGGGACCGGGTACTTTAAGGCCACAAGTCCTTCCTTCGGAGGCCCCGTTACCTCTGTTGCGTTTAGTGCCATCCTCAGGGGACATGAGCCTCACTCGGACACGGCCAAGGGTATTTCCTGGATTCCGAAGTTGGTCTGCGTGCTGCATCCCACACTTGCCTTGACAATACAGAGTCCCTCTCAGCCTCGTCTTCTGAACGTGTGATGTAGATGTGGCTGCAGGACAGGAGCAGGGCGCGTTGCTCAAGTCCATGCCAAGAAGAGGAAGATTCCATCTGAGCGCTGGGAGCTCACAGCTCAGCAAGGGAGACCTGTATGCGGATGAACTGTGTGATCTTTCTACTAGAGTATTTTCAAAGTGCTCTGGGAATACTGACGGTGGGGCAACCCTGCCTGGGCATCAGAGGATAATTCAGAGAGGAGGGGACTTCTTTTAGTCTGGGTCTTAAAGGTTGAGTAAGAATGGAAAGAGGGGAGAGCAGGGGAACATTCCAGGAAGAAGGAGCACAGATGAAAATCCAAGGGGCTGTAAATGGGACCATTGTGTTTGAGGGTAAGATGGTCCATGGGATGGGGGTTGGGGAGCTAGTGGCAGATAATGAAGCAGGGGAGTAAGCTGGAGCTTGACTGTGGAAGACGGTCATTAAAATGCAAAGCTAACGGTCAGGGATGCACAGTTGCACAACTCCAGGGGGTGCTATTCACACTACGGCCTGAGTGAATGGTGCCCTGGAGTTGGGGCACACAGAGCGCGTGTGGCTGTACCCATCGGCTCAGCGAATTGTTGCTGAGTGATTACTTCTAGATGGTACGCTGACAGCTCTGTATATTTTATCTTATTTGATTCTCACTACACCGTGAGGAAAGTGCTATTTCCATTCCCAGTTTACAGATGGGAGCCTGAGGCACACACAGGTAAGGCTGTGCGGCTATGAAGCGGTGGAATTGGGATTTTAATCCAGGCAGTTTGCTTCTAAATCCAAGGCAGAATGCTTCCCAAGTTTTTTCACTTACGGCATTCACAGGAAGTGATGTTTTATGACACAAGCAGGTAAATGACAAAGCTGCTCACCATCTGAAGTGCACTCCTGTGTTCCAGGCTGCATCCTGACTGACCTGACAACGGCTGAGGACATGCCCAGGGTCGTGGCACACCAGTGACCCATTTCCGCAGTACCCCTGGGCAGCAGGTGGATCTCAGATCTAGGGAGTACACCTGAGGTCACTTTTCCAGCCCAATTCTAGTTATATTATAATTAAGCTCTCAAATGGGGCACAGAAAAAAAAACAAAACACTTTGCTTCAGGGTTCTAGATGGTTGGCTCTCGGTTTTGTAGTTGTAGAGATCAAGGGCAAAACGGTTGTGGAAAAAGCCTGGGCTCTGGAAACAGACAAATCAGGTCTTTATTACGTGACCCTGGACAAGGTATTTGCTCTCTCTGAGCCTCAGTTTCTCTTGATGAAAAGGCTACAGTAAATAGGCACTTCACTGACTTGTATTAAATGCAGTAGCTTCTGTAAAGCAGCTGGCACCAGTCTTCTGTAAATGCCAGCCCCCTTCTCTCCTTCCTCTCCTCCCTCCAACCCTGATATTTCTGACTGGGAACTACAGTGAAGCCATGCTGGAGGGCAGTGGTTTGGGGAGAGCCAGGCAGTAGCCATCTACCAGCAAAACCACTTGTCATGATTGATGGGGACTTTGCTGGTGACATCACCCTTCAGAACTCCTTTCTTGTGAAAGTACTCCTGAGTTTTGTTGGTAGAAGTTTATAGCTGTCAAAACTGTCCATGAAAACAAATGAGAAAACTGTCCCACTCTTGTTTCCACTTTTTCCACACTTGCTGTGGTCATCTTGATAATTGTTTAAGTATCTGCGTTTATTTTATTGTGATTAAAAAACATATAACATGAAATCTACCATCTTGATCCCTTTATTTATTTATTTATTTATTTGCGGTACGCGGGCCTCTCACTGTTGTGGCCTCTCCCGTTGCGGAGCACAGGCTCCGGACGCGCAGGCTCAGCGGCCATGGCTCACGGGCCCAGCCGCTCCGCGGCACGTGGGATCTTCCCGGACCGGGGCACGAAGCCGTGTCCCCTGCATCGGCAGGCGGACTCTCAACCACTGCGCCACCAGGGAAGCCCTGGGTCTTTTTTTTAATTAGTATTCAGAGGAGACTGAGGATCAGTGATACTACTTGAAGACACATATATCTCACGTAACAACCAAATCATTTTTATTCCCTAATAGTTGATTTATTCCACATTCATCCAATTGTCTGAAAGTATCCTAGGTTTTACAAGTTCCCTAAAAGGCCTGTTTACTGAGTTTGAGTTACAGATCAGGCAAAGTGTGAGTAAAGGTTGAGTTAGTAGAAAACCACAAGCATGTGGACTGTTTTCTGCCTTTGAGAAAAACAATCCCCCCTCACCCCCCAGCACAGTGTGGAACTTACCTGTGAAATCCTTGGGGAATGAAAACAACATGGTACCTCTTGTTGGATTTAGTCCCTTGCCCTAAGAAGGGGCTCATGCGATGCTTGTGCTAATCAATAAAAGATAGAAGACTCTGGGTGAGCAGAAAGGAAGTACTGAGGACCGACAGTCAAGGGGTGTTTTTCAGATTCTGCAAAATCAGGTTTGTAAAGTTCATTATTGTCTATCTGGTTCCGGCCAGTTCACAGAATATCAACGATGAAAGGCCCCTTTTCCCAAGTAAATTGCACCAGGAAGTAGAAATCAGCCCACAACAAATGAGTTCTCTGGAAGAGGCCTGGTACATCTGGTTGGGGCACGTCTGCCTTATTTGGGTGCGATCAGGCAGCAGGCTAACACTTATTTTCTTGTGTGTGCGTTTGTGCGCACGCGCACCTATTTCTCATCCCACGTCTTGTTTCCTCCATGGATGGGGGTTCGGAGATGCTCAGCTGGCAGTAACGATGCTCCCCCTTCCTTTGGGACATGTTTCTGAGCTGGTGTGTCGCTGGGCCCTTGCCCGAAGATAAGAATCTACTTTCCTTGGCCATTCAGGCCTCTGTTTCTTGGACCAGAAGCAGTATTTGTCTTTCTGCTGGTGGGCATTTATTCATGTTAACCGGTGGGATTTTTCTGGATCCCACACCCTGACAGTAGACTTTGGCTTCGCTCCCAAAGCAAGCCTCCACCTCCCTCCTCTGCCAGCTGCCTCAGTTGCGTGGTCTCTGCTCCCACTACTCAGCAAGCTGTACCCCACACCTCCTTCCTACACCCCCTTCCTCTTCACCTGGAGTCTAATCTCTATAACTTGTGTTTCCTCATTTTGGTTCCCCTGTTCATGGCAGAAATTCAGGATCTGGGCAGACACTTGAAAGTGTTTCAGTGACCACAAGTCATGCAGCCTTCCTCTGCTTGGTACTTTCTGTGCTTACCCAAGGGACAATTAATAATAAATCAATGAAATGTGTTTCAATAATTCTCTTGCCTTAAATCCTCAAAGATGGCTCTCAGGGAGGTATAAGGAAGCGGCAGCCTTCAGAATTTCTTCTGTCCTGCATCTTCAAACAGTTGGCGTTGATTAGTGGCTGTAAAGAGTCAAGGGGGTTAGAACTATGGAAGGGGGAAGGCTAAAATGAAACCTGGAGCCGCTAGGTTCAGTTCAGTAGATTCTGTGCTGGTTCGGCGCAAGACTCGAATGCTCCCCAGGTACACAGCTGCCAGAGCAAATAAGGAGTGTCAGTGGTGGAGAAGGAGGAGGAGACAAGGAGGCTCATAAGGGAGCAAGCACTGGGTGTCTGCTGGGTCACGATGGGAGAGAGAGGACCATTGAACCACATCAGTTTTCATACTTTCGTCATTAAGAAAATACATGAGCTTCAACTAAAATATGGCAGGGGAATCAAGATGCCTCTTTAGTGATGAACTTTGAAGGAAGAACCAAAGCAACCCTGATGCCCCGACCACAGGCCCGAGACAGGACCAGGAAAGGATGAGCAGAGTCAGCTAGAGCTGGCGGTTAGGGAGCTGGGGGAAGCTGTGGACACAGCCCGCCCTGGCGTGGCCGCAGGAGGAGGTCACGGGAGAAGGCCATCCTGGAAGCAAGCGGAATTCTTCCAAAGCTTTCCACTTTCATCCTTTTGCATAATCAGATTTATGTTTCTCTTCTTGTCATATTCTCTCCAGCCTATTTCTAGATGTTAATCATGGGTAATTCCCGTTTTCATTGCATCAGAGTTGGTTATAAACTGCCCTGTCCGTGACCTCCCTGGCCGGCTTCCTGGGGTAGACAGCTGGGGTGAACAAGACATACTTCCCTATTCTGCTGGCTCGAGATGGGGGCTCTGGTGGGTTCTGACTGGTGGACTTACGATGTCCAAAAGGAACACCATCAGTAGGCGCACTCCACGAGTGGAGATTATGGTAACTGCTGTCGCAGGGGAGTAAAATCATGTGTACTTGATGCAGCATTGAGGGAACCTGGAGTACTCTATTTGTATGGTACCTGTTAATAACATCCAGTCCAGTAGGTTCCGTGGGCTGAAACATCCCAAAAGCCATGGGTGAAGATCCATGCATATTACTGCCCTATAGTTTATGGCAGTGACGTGGGGACATGTTCTTAACAATGATCCACATTAGGCAGGAGAGCGTTTGCTGAGGTCTGATTCAGAACACCAAGCCTGGTGGGGCCCTAGATGGTTCTCCAACTCACCTCATGATCCAGGTTCTGCAGAAGGTGGCGGTGGTGGGGTCCTGATGAGGAAGTGTGTTTTTTTTTTTTTTTTTGCGTTACGCGGGCCTCTCACTGCTGTGGCCTCTCCCCTTGTGGAGCACAGGCTCCGGACGCGCAGGCTCAGCGGCCATGGCTCACGGGCCCAGCCTCTCCGTGGCAAGTGGGATCTTCCCGGACCGGGGCACGAACCCGTGTCCCCTGCATCAGCAGGCGGACTCTCAACCACTGCGCCACCAAGGAAGCCCGAAGTGTGTTTTGAAGCAGTAAGCGTCGAGCTTCCTTTGGATTCCACGCTGCTTCAGGAGCTACATCAGTTAGCGCAAGGTGAATCCTGTTACCTGTCTGCATGTGTGGACAAACACAAAGTTCATTGTCCTCTCATTGAAATGTACTATTATGATGACAACCAACGGTGAATTAAGTGCTTATTGTACATCAGGCTTTATACACACACATACTGTACTGAATGTTTTATCCGATGGTCTCACTCATTCCTGAAAGAGTTCCATTAGCTAGGAATGCCATTACCATACCCCATTTTACAAGCGAGGAAACAGAGGCTTAGTGGTTTCACGGCTCATCACGAGATAAGTGGCAGAACCAGGATTTGAACCCCAGTTCTGTCTGATTCCAAAGCCCACATTCCAAACTACAAAGTGAGACTGCCTCTCACTTTAAGTCTTTGGGTTTGAGTGATTTATTTTCTTCATGTCCAGCGTGGTCTCCAATAACCATCTCTTTAGGCCTCTCATTCCTGTTGCCGAAACACCGGCCGGGCTCCTCTTCCGCTCAGAATTAATGATGGTAGGTGGCTGGGGTGACATCCGGGTGGCCTCCCATGGTGAGTCCCCCCATCCAAGCCAAATGGCAAGATCAAGCCCTTTGGGGGTGTCATTTCCTCACCCCTCTAAAAGTAATTCAGTTGTTTCTGCTTGTCAAACGCTTCTGTTTCCTCACTAAGCCCGTGTTAGTCATTGGGATATGTCAGTATGAATGGATTTACTGTGTTCCAACAGCTGCCGAGGCCCAGGCACATGCCCCACACATGGCAGCCACAGGAGCGGGCGGGGGGCCAGCCGACAACCAGGATCCCCGAAATTGCATGCAGGCCCTGAGGCTGGAGACAGGATGGGGGAGAAGCTGTCCTGCTGATGTTCGGATGTCTGCCCCAGCCCTGGCAAAATGATGACGATACTCTGTGTGCGGCGAGGAGACAGCCCTATAAAACACGTCATCTCCGAGGTGTGGCTCTTCCCCTGCTCGGAACGGAGCCCATCTGTCCAACAGTGTCTGAAATAACACCGCCGGCCAGCAAAGGAGTGTCCATTGTCACATGCGCATTTGGACGGCAGGTAGTCCACATGGGCCCCTGTAATTCAAGTCACAACAGCCTCTTCCATGACAGGGAGGCGGGGAGTGAAAGTGGTAGTTGTGATTCCGACAACCAGGAGGATTGTTTTTCTAAGAATTTCTGCCAGTGGCCATTGAGGATTCTTTGTGTGCGGCACCTACGGGATACCTCAAAATTTAGGCAGCTATCAGATTCCAAATTAAACACCTAGTGCCCCTGGCGTGCTGGAGAGGCAGCCCGGTCCTGCGGATCTGTGTGTGGGAAAGGCCAGAAGTTGATTGTGCTGGATGCTTTTATATGGAAATCCTCCTAACAGGCTTTCGCAGGATCACAAATTAGATGCTAGGGTTTGAAGCTAGCAGGCCAATGGAGCTGTTGTTTAAAAACAGAAATAGTCTGCTTTGAACCTCAGGTCTCAGAATTTTCTAGAATGGGCTATTGTGATCCAGTCACGTGGGGATTTTCTTACCGTTTTAACACACATTGGGGCCTGGAGCTGACATCTGGCCTTTTGTCATTTCTTTTTCAGAGGTGAGCAGCGGTCAGATTGTAGCAAACATTTTCTCCTTTCCCCTAAATGTTAACTTTAACATCAGTGAGGGAGAGAATCGAGATGGTGTCATCCAGGATTGAGGTTCAGGAAAGAATTCTCATGGACACGGGCTGTGAATCACTACAGTTTCATATCCTGAACCTGCATCTCTCCTGCTTTGGGACCTTGGACAAATTACTTAGCAACCTCAAGCCTCAGCTTTTTCTTCTATAAAATGGGGATAAGCGTTAACAAGAAGAACTAACTTGTTAGATTGTTGTGTGAATTAAAATGACATGATTGGGCTTCCCTGGTGGCGCAGTGGTTAAGAATCCGCCTGCCGATGCAGGGGACATGGGTTCGAGCCCTGGTCCGGGAAGATCCCACACACCACAGAGCAACTAAGCCCGTGTACCACAACTACTGAGCCTGCGCTCTAGAGCCCACAAGCCACAACTACTGAAGCCCGCGCACCTAGAGCCCGTGCTCCGCAACAAGAGAAGCCACCGCAATAAGAAGCCCGCGCACCGCAACGAAGAGTAGCCCTGGCTTGCTGCAACTAGAGAAAGCCCGCGCGCAGCAACGAAGACCCCCTAAAAAAATAAATAAATAGATAAATAAATAAATAAATAAAGTAAAATGACATGATTGGGAATTCCCTGGTGGTCCAGTGGATAGGACTCGGCGCTTTCACTGCCTTGAGCCTGGGTTCGATCCCTGGTGGGGGAACGAAGATCCTGCAAGCCGCATGCCAAAAAAAGGACATGATTTACAAAACGTTTAGCATAGTACCTGGCACGTAATCAGCACTTACTATATTACTAGGGTGTTGTCTAAAGATGAAGATGGAAATTGAGTTTTGATGTTTCTTTTTGTTCCCTTATCCCTCTTGGGGGAGTGTAAGGTTTACTCTTGGGTTTTGGTGGGGGCCAGTATTTGAGCACCACAGAAAGGCAGAAGGCCAAGCCACTGGAGGTCAGTTCGTAGAAGCACAGGCGCAGACACTGGGGGGATGAGGCAGCAGCCCCAGCCTCGGAATCTCCTGTTCACCTTCTTTCTGTCCTGTCCTGAATGCACCCCTCATACCTGTCTCTACTTCCCAGCTTCCCTCCACTTTGAGTCTTAGTACCTGCGTTTCTCACCACCTGAAAATTTACTAGAAAATCTAAAAGGCTTGATTCATCCTTGTTCTAGATGGCAAGTAGCTTCAGTCTAAATGTGCCAAGTGGGATTTAGAAAATAAAACGAGGATTTTGGAGAATGTAAGTATTTGTCCTTTCCACATTTATGAGCATATTCTCTGTCATGTGGCTGTGGCAGTTGATGGGGACACAGGTGATGGAGGCACTCACTCCCCCCACTCTCTAGGAGTCTGTTGTGTGGCGTAGAAGCCAATGGATATGGACAGTTTAAATGTGCCAGTGCTATAATGCAGATCGTCCACGGTCGGGGTGGGGGCAGGCAGGGGCAGTTGGGGGGTGGCTCAGGGAAGGCTTCAAAGCGGAGGTGACACCCAGCTCACTCAACTTGGCTACAGCACGAAATAACTGGGGTTTGAAAGGCGTCAAAGTCCAGAACCCACCGTGCTATTCTGTATATGGAATTGTTTCTCTACTTAATTTTCCTATTGTGCATTTATGTTTTAAGAGAGAAATATATGAGAAAATGAAAGGCCACCAGCTGGGGTCCCTTCGTTATGCTGGATCTCAGGTGAGAGCTGT
Source organism: Delphinapterus leucas (assembly GCF_059928025.1). NCBI lineage: Eukaryota > Metazoa > Chordata > Mammalia > Artiodactyla > Monodontidae > Delphinapterus > Delphinapterus leucas. The sequence continues at coordinate 11,185,573 of NC_143146.1, forward strand.
TGGGTTACATGTTTCCCTATAGCTTCTCCTTCCCGGGACTGTTGGGGGATTTGCAAATTGATGCTCTTGAAGCTTTGAAAGGCTTGCATTGAAAAACCATATTAAGTTAGTATCAAGTAGAAAGAACTTCTTATTTACTTAGAGGTGGTTGAACAACAGAAGTATATGTGAAAGCAGCTTTAGCTCTTAGATTGATCAAAAATAAAATGAAAAGATGTTAAAATGTTATACTTTAAACTCATGAGTAAACAAAAAATACTGTATGTTTTACCCCCAAGTGTATTCATGTCTCCCTTCGAAAGTTAGTGCACACTTAAGGTTAGTGAATAATAACTAGTAAATCTACTGTTATAATGGCTGCAGATGGGAGCAGAGCATTTCATTTTCTTAAACTCAGCAAATATGTTAAAAACAAGATTAAATTTTTTTGCATTTTGTACATCTACACGTTATTTTATTCTTGAAAAAGCGATATTTTCTATATCTTTTATTTCAGGATCCATCACAGAGTCTTTTGTAACTCCTGATATTGTCTAAAAAAATAGGTTTTTAAATGACTGCTGGTGATTTTCAGGCATTTATTCAACTATTTCCCTCTGTTTCTAAAATACATAGAAAAGTGATACAACTACTTTCTTAAAGGATTTACCAGGGATTATAGCCTTCAAGTAAAGGGATTCTGAATTCAGTCTGGTTGTCAGTTTGATTAAGAAGGAAGTAGCTCATATTGGTATAAACATTCTTGAACAACGCTCTGTGACAGTCTGGCCAGGAGCACCCGGTGGGAGAAGCCTTCTAACTATAGTTGGAAATATTCTAAGAATAATTAATTTATTTTAGAATTAGACGTGGTAGGTTTTAAGAAAGACTTCTTTGTGGGCTTGAGACTTTCCTTGGGTAGCAAAGTGAAGTCTGCACACCTGGGGCTCTGTGATGGTGACAGTGTGTGGACTCTTCCCATCCCTCCCTGAATCCTCCATCTCACATTCCTTACTTTATCCTACGTAACCTCCCCGTCAGTAACATTACACTTACATATTTAAGAAACATGCACTTACAGTTCCTTATGGATTAGCAGCAATTTCTTTCCTCTCAGAAGTAACGTATTTTTGAAATTGTGTATTGACAAGAAAGTTATAGGTGAGGGATGTGTCTAGATCAGGCAGTTCAGGTAAGAAGGGAGGAAGAAAGTTTTGAAGATGTTAGAAACCGTTGTTGACATTTTGGGCTGTCAACTTGGCTAACTGGTAAAAAGAAGGTGATAGTTTCATTCTCTAGTAGGAATGTGAGGTGGGCTGGAAGAATATTTAAGAATTAGGTGATCAAAATGTTGAAATTGTCAGGTGAAGTACAGCAGACAGTTGCAAGACTTTGTTGAAGTCATTCATATGAAAGTCAGAATCCTAAACTAATTCTAAGTGAATGGCATACTTCTTAGTTTACCGAAATTATGAAATTAGTGATAGTAAAACAATGTGATCTGAGCGTTAGGTAACGAGACCAGACTGACCGTGGATGGCTAGTCCGGTCTGGAACATGAGGCCTTTTGTGTGTTTTGGACTAGGCAGGGGAAGGCTTGGACAGTCACGCTAGTTTGGGGATGCTCTGTGTCAGCCAGGAGTCATGGGAATTTGCCTGCCCTGTTTGTTACGTTTGAGTTTGAATTTGGCTATATATGGGTTCTGTGTAAGACTTTAATGTCTTTCTTGGTTGGAAAGAATCTTTGCATGAGAGCGCTTTTGAGGAATACTGGTAATGAAGCTGGGAGCCATTTAGGGAACTGGCATACGAGCTACTACAGGAAAGGGTCAGATGCGTGGGATTAGCAAAAGGAATAGCCCAGGAAACGGGGAAATGAGCTGGTCTCACTTACCACCACATGGCCGGCAAAGCAAATTCCAAGCTGTGTGTGCCAGGGAGCATTCTCAGGAAGAGGAGACGACCACACCACTTTCTTTCCTGCTAAAGGATATGAAGTGCAGATTATACCACAGGTGGCCAAATCAGTGCCAAGCTTCCCTCTGGATAATTAAGGCCATGGAGCTGAAGGAAGAGATGCACAGTACAAAGATGGTGGATGCGATAAAAGTGAAAATTTACTGTAGTGCTTCCAACATTTTATCCACTGTGGCACACAGAGAAAATAATATTGTTATAGTGACTGGGCAGCTTGGAAGCTCCAGCCATGCCTGGCCCTGTCCAGTCGCCCAAGGGCTGAGGCGATCAGAGGCTCAAGCACACACCTGGAACCAGTTCGTGCACATTGACTGGGGAAATTCTGGTCTGGTGAACATCATGATTGCATCGTTGCAAGATGGAGGTCATGGAGCCCTTTGAGAATCTGATGACATTTATGGGCCCTCACCCCTCACCTGAAGGACCATTATGTACATACACATAGAATTTTACTCACAATTTCAAGGGATTCATGGAAGTGCTCAAGTCTACTTCTGGACCTCAGGATAAGAACCTTTGCTTTAGATAACTAATCAAAGAAAGGATGTCGATGAAGAAATGGAGGCAAAGTTATATGGATAAATTCAGCAACTCGGATAAAAACATCCATCTAAAGAAGGATAGAATCACAGACTCTATCTAAAGGGGTTCTCAAAGACCCTTTCTATAAAGCTCTGGCTTTGGAAATGGTTCAAAGGCTGGGGACACCAAGCAGAAAATATACAGGCCAGGTAATTAGATCCAAACAATTGAGCAAATTGCAATGGTTGAGCAGATTGCTTAGCTCCATGTTGTCTACTTTTTAAAGGTTTTAGTGCTAACTTGGTCAGGGTAATTATTTGGTAAATGGTCAGTTCAGTGGCACAAGTTTAACTTCTGAATCCTTCCCTTCTAAACCATTTTCAAAAGGAACCTGCTCTAATTCCCTCAGTATGCGTGGTGGAATGGGCAGGCCCTGGTGAAGCAGGCTCTTGCAAGTTTAGCAGGCGCCACATGGGCACTTATTGCCCCGAGAGCCCTGCTGCTTGGTTCGTAATCAATTCTTCTGATTGACTCAGCTTCACTTGCCCAACTAAGCTCCATGCACCCTCAAAGCACCTAGAGTCCTATGATGACAGGTACTCAAAACAAGCCATTCAGGGCTAAATGCCTTACCAATTATTTCAGAAACAAAATAAAAACCAGATCTCAAAAGACTAAGCAGTGAGGGAGGGATGGAGTGTCAGCTTTACCTTGAATAATGTAGGACTTCTGTTAGTTTAATCTCAGGTCTCACATCACATGAAAAGTTGTCTCTTTGCAAAATATAGCCTGGAGGGAAATTTTGCCAGTGTCGTGCTCTGGTGAGTTAATATGCATTGCAACCGTTTTATAACAGATTATTTACCAACGGGAACAGAATGCCTTGGCACGAGATGCCTTTAAGAGAGCAGTTCTATCGCGCTAGCTAATTCCATATTTCAAAATCATTTCCACACACCTCCTAGTTCTTGTAGATTCTCTCAAACTCTTCCCTCTACTGGTGAAATGAAAGAACTGACTAGTAGGTGAGATTATGTTGCCCTCTGGTGTCTGCCAACCTAAAAGAAAGAGCTAGAACTCAAGAAGGGGACAAGAAGTAGAAGTAAGATAGAAACAAGACACTCCATACCATGAGGAAGATGGAGGGACGGGGAGGTAAGGGAAGGGAGAGAGAAGAAGGGAGATGAGCCTGACCTGGATCCTCTTCTTGCTGGTGAATGACAGGTTTCCAGCTCACCATTCCGGCTGGGGAAGAGAGTGATTGCCAGGGCTATCGGCCTGATCAACCTGGAGCCTTTCTAATCTGTGATGGAAGAGTAGGTTCATGGAGGGAGGGGGCTTGGCTTTTCTCTTTGGAGAACCAATGGGGAAGAAAACTGGGTGATGGCTATCCCATCAGAATTGCAGATGCCTATCTGAGGACCCATCTGTTGAGATGGAGACTGAGATTTCCAACCCTTTTAGGAATCTCCACCAATACCCCTAAGGGGGTCAAGGCCTCACTGTCTAGCCCTTCAATATATGCCTGGGCATGAGGGCCTTGGTTTCGGTGGTGGGATGGTGGCAGTACCACTGGTCCTTGGGGTTCCTCCTTACCCCTGCTGTTCCCTCTTGCCCCATTGTCAGGGCTTGCCCACTCGATGGCTGTGCTTGCCAGGGCACATGAGCAGGGTCTGGTTGGCTCTATTAAATCTTGAATCATTTTTGGATGCATCTGTCCTGTTCTTGCCTTTTTAAAAATTTATTATTATTATTATTATTATTTTTTTGCGGTACGCGGGCCTCTCACTGTTGTGGCCTCTCCCCTTGTGGAGCACAGGCTCCGGACGCGCAGGCTCAGCGGCCATGGCTCATGGGCACAGCCGCTCTGCGGCATGTGGGATCTTCCCGGACCGGGGCACGAACCCGTGTCCCCTGCATCGGCAGGTGGACTCTCAACCACTGCGCCACCAGGGAAGCCCTGTTCTTGACTTTTGATGCTCTATACAGGGACAGGCATTATGTCTTCTTGCTCAAACTGGAAAGTCGGTAGAATATTGTTGATGACTTTTGCTTATGGAAACAACTGATGACTATTCAAAGAAATCAATGGAAACCTGGAACAAAAATGTAGGCAAAGTTTGGGCAGAGGTATGGGGAGGTCAAGCATTCTATCTTTGCTCAAGACTAGAGGAGATAATGGAGCCATGGAAAGGGATCCTTTGGGGAGCAGAGCCCTATAGAGAACAAGGAAAGGACTAGGGATTCTTGGTTACTTGCAAAGAGGCAGGAAGTAAGGCAAAGGAAGGAAGTGAAGTTGGGAGAAGGGGGCACCATCACATGTAAGTTCTTTTTGTAGACTTCCTTCCTTCCTTCCTTGCTTCCTTCCTCCCTCCCTCCCTTCCTTCCTTCATTTTTTAGAATTTCTTGGCTGCACCGCACGGCATGCAGGATCTTAGTTCCCCGACCAGGGATCAAACCCAAGCCCGCTGCAGTGGAAGCGCAAGTCTTAATCACTGGACCACCAGGGAAGTCTCTCTCTTGGGATCTTTAAATCCTGGTTTAAAAGACAGTAAAGCTAGGACTTCTGATGTATTCCTCAGGCTGACAGAACTCTTGAGTGAGAGAGGCATAATAGTTTGGCTCTTAGCACCCCGTTAATTCAAGACATTATTGAATGAGTGGATGAAATATTATAACTCACTTTATTATTGGTTTTCAAACAGAGGGCATATATGGATGGTTAGTTAAGAAGAGAAGAAGGGAAACAGATTATATTTTTTTCCCACTCTATGACCATGTAAGAAATTCAGGTTGGTGCTAATTAGAGTCATGGAAACTATGAAAGACTAGAAAACACAAGGGAGGTTTAGAGGGAAAAAAGAAAGCCAATGGAATAATTTTCAAAAATAGCTAATTCATAGATTTGCAAATTATTTTAATTTATTAAATCATTATGCAACTGAAACAGAAGTAGGCATAATAATAGTAGTTTCCCCAAGCTCTTATCTATAGAAAGGTAATACGTGGTGGCAGGGGATTGGGTCAGGAACCCTACTGGGCACTTCCTGCTTCTACTCCCAGCTATTTTCCCCACAGGTGGGACAGCTTAGATGAATGCATATGAATACCTAGGGTTGGCTTTTAGGGCAAAGAAGCTGCAGAAGAACACTCTGAGCCCTACGTGGGGTGTGTGTGAGATCCCACCCATTTTACCTCAGTGCCTTCCAGGTGAGCTGTGCCTTTGAACTTGGGGTCTTAGAGCTCCCATTCACCTCAACCCACTTCCCTTGCATTTGCTCCCTCAGAGAAGGTAGCTTAGTTTATTCTACTCTAGCACTGGTTGTACCAGTAACCTGCATGCTCTTTTCTAGAAAAAGATTTGGTGAGACTCATCGTATTCAGACTAGGTCGTTCCTTAAGAAATCAGTTCGTTTTGGCTTTGTTTTTTTCAAAATACGAGCTACACCTAACTGGATCGATCGTTTTGCTAAATCCTCCCGCACCCCACCCTTTCCTCCTTTTTAAGTCAAAGCTGTTTTGGATTACCCAAGCAACAGAATGATTTACAAAATGAAAGAGAGGGACAATCTATTCTAACAGATGGAAGGCAGTAAAAAATATTTATGTGTGCCTGGCCGATGTGGACTTCTGGAGCGAGTTCACTTATGAACTGAAAGCTAGGGAAGCGAAAGATGAAAATCAGCCCTCGGGGTTCTAATTTCGAGCGCACACCTTCTTAGGAAAAAACAACCTTCATTTTCTGGGTCCAGATTCTGTATTTGTCAAACAAAATTATTAGCCTGGACGCCTCTGTTGGTGATGCTGTGCAGAGCTGTAGTTGATTTCTATGAGGGAGATTCTCAGAACTGGGGCTTGGAGGTGGCAGTGGAGAGAGAGGGGCTGGGGGCTGGAGGGTGGGATGGGTAAATCCTTCAAAGGCAGTAATCCTGTCAGTTTCCAGGGCCAGGGGTTGGGGGAGGGTGGTCTCTTAAATTTGAACTCTTCCTAGGCCCCATCTTTTCCTCTATATTCTTTCCTCACTCAAATAATAATGCGCTTGTGAAGAAAAATATTTTTTAAATTAGAAAACAGCAGACAGTTATATATGCCCGTCTCATCCTCCTGCTGGCGCCTTCCACCTCCCAGGGCTGGGCTGGGTGTGCAGGAGATTTAGGGCTGTCAGGGTCGGACTTGTAAACCCGCTTGCACCCTGGCTGATGAATCAGTAGTAAAGCCTGGCTCTGTAATATTTGTATGGAAAATGCAATGTTTGCACAATACAGCTCTCTAGATTTTTAAGCTGTAAGAGTGAAGCCAGTTTACAACCAACAGGTTTCCCCCGTTGCCATTACCGCAAATAGTATCTTATTTCGGCAAAATGGTGGCAGCCAGCAGGAGGTCCAACAATGAAGATTTTAATCAGAAAATTTAATTTTATATACAATTCAGTTTGTGCATGGTGAGAAATGTTTCTCACGGCATGAACTTTCAGGACTCGGCTCTGAGCAAAAGGAGTTTCAATTTATGTAACGCCTTTCTCAGCACACAATACCCCGAAGCACTTCCTGGTAATATAAGGCTCGCGCTGCTGCTGCAGACTCTCTCTTAAAATTACCCAGGATATTTATTTGGAGCAATTAAAAGAAGCGGCTGCATTCCACACAAATCCATGTTTACTGTAGATATTAAATTAGCCAAGATTTCAGTGCCGAGTGGCTGCATTGGGCTCTCTGCCTGGATGTGCTCCCTTGTAAGGCACCTTTCCACCTGGGCTCACTCTGTTTGCCAGTTGACTTGTAAACTCTAGAAGGAGAAGCCTGAATTGAAAATGTTGACAGAGCCTTTAAGAGAAGGGCCCTGGAGGAGTTGCCTCGCAGGCTAGGCCCAGGAAGAGCGGTGGGTACAGGGAGGAGAGGAGGGTCACAGGCTGTCCCGTGAATGACCAAGAGACGCCAGCCCTGGACTCACTTGCTGGACTTGAATATGGGTTGGGTCCAAAGGGTGCAAGCCTGCTTCTTCGGGGTCGGGGATGGGATGGGAGCAGGACCTGTTCCTCTGGGTGATGGCGAGGGATATCACACACATACTCGGTAAGACAAGGCAGAGGGAGACAGCCAAGGCTTCTCAGGGAACAACCCTCTCAGTTGTAGAGGAGACAGGAACTCATAAGTGAGTCATCCATACCGAGGTCCAGCTGGGAGGAGGTAATGAGAGCGGCTCCGGAAATAGGGGGTCTTAGCCCTGAGTTAGGAGGTGGAGAAGGCAGACAGGAGGGACTGTCCCTGTGGTCTCACCCTGGGCTGTGTGCAAGGCCCCCTCTCGGCTTATGGGAGTAATATAAACCCTCCAGTGCCCCCTCCCATCGTTTCCTAAGACGGTTTGTGACGGAGTCCCTGTGCACACCTCAGGCACCCCTCACTCCCCATTCCTCACCCCTCCTACCCCCCTGGCCTTCACCTATTCCCGGCTGTCTGAGCCCATATGACCTTGAGTTCATTGGCAGTTGTGTTGAGTGGGGGCCCCGGTGCCTTATTCAGGAGCACCCCAACCCTGTTTCATGTTATGCAGGACCCTGGGGGTGAAGTCACGAAGGTGCTGTGCCTCGCTGGAGGGAAGACAGCACCTACCCTTCACCGAGAGCCCACTCCAGCTGGGGCCGCTCACATACGCGATCACATTCAATCCTCACGAGAATCTTAAGGGAGGTCCTATTTACCAAGAAGGAATCGGTGGCTCAGAGAGGGGTTAAGTCACTTGCTTAGCTGAGGTCACAGAGTTAGCCAGTGGCCACGGACCCACAAGGGAGGGCAGAGTAGAACCAGCTCGACTGGTGATCTCTCAGGAGTGAAGGCTGGCAGGCCACGGTGGGAGCTGGGCTTCAGCCCTGGGAGAAGGGCTGTCACACCGTGCCTCTGGCAGCAGGGCGACAGGAAGGCCTGTCCAGTGTCCAGTGAGAAAAATGACCCTGAAGCTGACCCTAAGGTAAGGTTTAGGCCAGAGACATGGAGACACAGAGACTGGCACTGGTTTACAGTCACTGCCTGGGGCCCTGTTTGGAAACAATTCTGAGCCTGATTCTAGACTCAGTTGGAAAGGATTCTGAGGTTGATTAGCCATGTCTGCCCTGGACCAGGGATAAGGGAGTAGTGGTTATTTAGAATGAATTTGCAGTCCTCATCTAGGTGTCTTTTGGCTTTGAGAATTTTTTTCTTTTGGCTAAATGGTCATTATTTTCCACAAACAGACAGGAATCTTACCTTTCCTTCCCTGATTAACCCGAGTCCACAGTTTTAGAGTTGTTTGGTCACAAGTCCTTTCTGGGGAGAATCATCAGGCATGCACAAAGAGAAAGCCAAACAGAGTTCTTAATGAGAGTTTAAAATTCAGAGGACATAGGAAAGATTTATTTGTACTTGGTATTTAGTACAAGCTAGGCACTATCCTGAGTTTTAGAGATATTAACTCATTCACTCCCACAACAACCCTATACGATAGGTCCCAGTATTAACCTCATTTTACAAATGGGACAGTTAAAGGCCAGAGAGGCTAAGCAACCTGTCCAAAGTCACACAGCTTTGTGAACTCAAGCAGTCTGATGCCAGAGTCCACATGATTAAATTATACCGTGCTGCCTCTCTATCAAGTCCCTATTTCTGTTTTGCTTTCCTGGTGGTATTGTGCCTTGTGCTTCGTGTTTGTTTTCCAGATTAGACCGTGAACTTTGAAGGAAGGGATTACATTTTACTGTGTATAAGTACCTGACACATAGGAGGAGCTGAAACATGACTACACTGAAACATGACTACATGAAACATTAGTGGTATGATTTTAGGAATCAATCACGTTGTATTTGAGTCATTTTTCTATTTGTGTGTCTGGCTCCACTACTAGAGTGAGCTTCTAGGAGTGGGACTCTGAGGTATTTATTTCTATATCCCCACTATCTAACACAATAGAGAAGAGACCCTGTCTCATTTGTTCATCAATTCATTAACTGATTCATTCTACAAAAATTTATTAAGAACAAGTACCATGCTCAGTGCTAGGAATGAAGAAAGTAGATAAAATTTCTGTCTCTGTGGTTTGATTCCAACCTCACAAGGATAGAGAAAAATCATGCTGACATTCTTTAAATTGGACACATTTGTCTATTTTTGCCAAAAATAATACTAGGTTATTTGTCATCTCAACTTATCAATTCCCTCCTTTCCATAGTGTGTGATGAAGTCGAGCTGCAAACAGTTATTTTATTCCTATTTTATTTACCAGGAGCATTGGTGGCCCACATTAGTCACATCTAATATTTAAAGGTAAGAGAAAACCCTTTTGGCGTAGAGCCAGTGGAAGAATTACTGGGTTCCCACAACGTGAGGTAGGGCTGTTTCATCCCCTTTTGTTATATGAAAAGCTTCAAGCACTATTAAGTGATGACAGAGACTGCACTTGGCTTCTGGTACTTCTTTGAAGGCTTGCCTGTAGCATGCTGCTTGGAAGCAGGGGTGATTCCACAAATGGTCAGGGAGCCACCCTAACCGCCCTTCGCACCAGGTCCAGGTGTGTAAACAGAGCAGATGGGCCCTCCACTCTGGGAGAGGGAATTCCGAGGCTGGACAGCTGGAGTGGAGAATCACAGAGTTCAGGATCTCTCTTCCCTCCAACCGAGGCAGTATCTCAAAAATTCCCTCAACCACTTTTCTAATTCTCTGAGGCTGCTAACTGCATCAAGATCTCTCCTTATGGAGAAGGAGCAGGCTTTTCCCCAGAACACACAGGTAGTAAGTGGCAGAGGGGGGACTGGAAATCAGGTTACTTTCATGCCAATCCTGGGCGCAGCCCACGACCCGACACAGCCAAGCTTGTCCTTCCTGTGACAAGAAGTGACCGTGGTGCCCAAGGCAGAAGGAGTCCTTGGAAGCCGGTGCCTGAGTCCTGGCAGCAGGAGGTTTCAGATCATATGAAAACTTCCTGCCGGGGCCTCTCTACTCAGGGCCTATTAGGTTTAACTGAAGAACGATCAAAAGCAGTGTTTCAAACATAGATTTTGTTTATAATTAGCTCTAAATTAGTTTTTTAATTTTTGATATACATTTAACGAAAAATTTGGAAACACAAAACTGTACAAACAAGACAAAATGAAAATCACCAGTAGTCTCGACATCCAAACACAGTAATTGCTAACATTTTGGTGTATTTTCTTCTGTTGTGCTTTCTTTTTTTTTTTTTTTGCGGTAGGCGGGCCTCTCACTGCTGTGGCCTCTCCCGTTGCGGAGCACAGGCTCTGGACGGGCAGGCTCAGCGGCCATGGCTCACAGGCCCAGCCGCTCCACGGCATGTGGGATCTTCCTGGACCAGGGCACGAACCCGCGTCCCCTGCATCAGCAGGCGGACTCTCAACCACTGAGCCACCAGGGAAGCCCTGTGATTTCTTTTTAACATGGTTGTAATCACATTATAATAGTAATAGCAGCTAACATTTGTTGAGGGCCCTGATGTGTCAGGTACTCAACTTTATATGTATTAACTCAATTAAGTCTCATAACAATTCTATGAGATAGGTGCCACTATTACCTCCATTTCACAGATAATAAAACTGAGGCACAGAAAGCCTAGTTCCTTGCCCAAGATTACTCAAAAGTAAGCAGTAGAGGCCAGACAGTCCAGCTCTAGACTCTACATATACAGCTTGGTATCTGGGGGATTTTTTCTGAATTTTTTTTCCTCTTTGATTTTTAAAAAATTAATTTTTTTTTTTACTTATTTCTTGTTTGGCTGCATTGGGTCCTTGTTGCTGCGCGCGGGCTTTCTCTAGTTGTGGCGAGCGGGCGCTACTCTTTGTTGGGGTGCACAGGCTTCTCATTGTGGTGGCTTCTCTTGCTGCAGAGCAAGGGCTCTAGGTGCGTGGGCTTCAGTAGTTGTGGCACACGGGCTCAGCAGTTGTGGCTTGCGGGCTCTAGAGTGCAGGCTCAGTAGTTGTGGCGCACGGGCTTAGTTGCTCAGTGGCATGTGGGTTCTTCCCAGACCAGGGATTGAACCCGTGTCCCCTGCATTGGCAGGCGGATCCTTAACCACTGTGCCACCAGGGAAGTCCGGTATCTGTTTTTGAACAAAGCTTTTTCTTATTTTCTTCAGAAACACAAGCTTTAAGTGGCTGCCTAATATTCCATCATGGTTTCCATGTCTCTCTAATTTAAACGACGCAACTGTGAGTTGTGTTTGTGAATGAGGCTTTTTCTGTATTTAGGATCACATAATTTCCCAGATACAATGTAAAAGGCACAAGTGACAGTAAGTCTGTGGACACTCATTGCCAAATATTTTCCAGGAGGACTACCTAGCCTCACTGCCATCAGCCTTGTGAGTGCTGGGCCTTGGAGGTTATCACTCAAAATATGATTTAGTTTGATAGTCAAAAAGCTTATTGCTTTAAATCTTCTCTGGTCCAATTTCTGACTACTCTTGTAATAATGAACTTTCGCTCTCATCCAAATTCTGATTTTTGCCTAGACTTATTTTCCTCACTTCTAGTCATCCTTACTTAAAACAACAACAAAATTAAATGGTAACACACATTTTTCTGATTATAAATGTCCATTTTAGAAAATACGGATAATCCAAAATCCCATCGTTAACATTTTTCAGCAGTTTTTGCCATTAAATTTTTTTTATCTTTTTATAAACTTTTTCTTTTTATGGGAATCTACCTCTAAGATACTTTATTCGTTTTTTTTTTTTTTTGGTCTCAGGCCTGGAGCTATGATCTTGGTTAATTTTCATGTCTGTTGTAAAGGATAAGAAAGAGTAATTAGAACAGGATGCAGGGCGGGGGTGGGGCGGGAGAACCAGAATAAGAAAGGCTTTAGCCACCCACCTGCTTTCCCTTCTGATGGAGCTACTGGACACAGGGGCCTTAGGGCCACCCCCGGGTTACCCTCACAGCCCATCACTACCACAGTGACGTCACTCACCGCAGGCACACAACAGAAGCTCAATTAGTATCTGCTGGAGGAGTGAATTAATGAACGTATTCTTATGCAGGTATGACCTATGTTAACGTAGCATCTCCTAGTAACTCTACAGCTTTAATCATTGCATCTCAGCATTCCTTTCGTTAAAAAAAAGAAAAAGAAAAAAGGTTTGCATCTGTGATCCCAGGTCCTGGCCTTATTAGGATCCTAGAGGATCGGCCAAACAGAGGTCTTTCAGCCCAAGGCAAATAATTGAGATCAAAGCTTCCTGGATCTCTCCCGGGAGGTCCTTGGCCCTCCAGTCAAAGTGACTGGAGCTCTCCTTTTCCCTTCGTGATCTGCAAGCACACCATCCCGCCATCCGCCATCCCGGATGGGGAAGGGGGAGAAGGAGGCAGCTGAGGAGGAGTGGGAAAGGTGAGGGAGGTGCTGTTTTGGGGGGAGGGGGGTGAGGGTAAGCGATTACCAAGTTGGCTCAAAGGCCCGCGGAGCCCCCAGCTGAGGCTTCTTACCAGAAGGAGCCCTTGCTCTCAGCGTGGCCCCCCTTTGCTCTCCTGAGGCCATCAGAGGTGATAGCTAAGCTCACTTCTGCCTTCATGGGGCTGTGGTTCTCACTCGGATGAGTTGTTATTTGATGTTTCTTTGCTTCTGTTTTTATAAAAATGGTACAATGTAAAGCTCTATGGTTCATATGTTTTGTGATCGTCAGATGACACTAGGAGAAATACTGCTTTTTGCCTATATATTTTAAATATATGTAAGAAAAATAAATTTGCAGAATATTAGTCAAGAAGCATGACACTGCCACTGCAAAGGGCAAACTTAAATGAATTTTCAGGAAGGGCAGCCATCTACACAAGTATACCTTATTTTAAAAATTAAATGTGAGACGTTTCAAGGCCGTGATTATTCCAACCTATTCTATGATCAGTCAGGGATGTGAATGTGTATAAAATTAGAAAGTGTATCATGTGGGAAGAATCAGTCAACTATTTTACAATTCATGTGGTCCAAAACATAATTATGGAAACTTAATTAAGTTTGCTTTGTAAAGTTTAGCATGGCCAGGAGTTCCCAAATCATGTTACAGTATTGTACCTTAGACAGTTCTAATGTAAAAGCCATGTTGCATCTTTCAGAGTTTTGTTTGGTTGTTTCTCTTTTTAATCTGCAAAATGATGGGTGAGACAAGAGTATTTACTAAATGTTCGCCAGGTACTTCTAATATGCAGCCAGGGTCTAGATCATTGGCCTAGATGATCTCAGAAGTCCTTCTTTGGTACCAAAATGCTGTGGTATCTATAATTTTAAATTTTAAATCAAAATAAATAAGAAAATCAGATTCACCTAGCAGATAATTCTAGTTAAAAACATCTTCCTAAATTCAGAGGTCTCAGAAGTCCTACAATGAAACTTACTTCATAAGTGGCCCAACCCTCATGAAATATTTTGGGCAGAGCTTATGAATTTGGAAAGTTTATGTTTGTTCCACATTTCAATATTCCTATATGAGTTTTAAGTCAATACCCCAAAAATTATTTTTCACCTTTGAGAGTCAAGATGTGGTCGAAGTTTTTGATTTCCAGGTGGAAATCAGAAGGCTTGAATGAAAATGTTTATGGATAAAGAGAGGTGAGAAATAAAGATATTGAATCTTTGCCATTAGCTTGGGATGACAACTCCCTGTGTGTGTGTGTGTGTGTGTGTGTGTGTGTTCGCACATGAACCTCTGCTGGGATCCGGGAGGAGCAGCTGATGTTGTGGGAATATCTCATAGAAACCATAGGGACAGATGGTGGCAGGCTGCAGCCATGGGACCAGCATGCTACTGATTTCAACCTAGGAACCCTTCTTATTGAAGACTATGTCCCCAGAACCATCAAGTTTTAAAATGTAGTTCAACTGGAGATGGTTTTTATTTTCTTGTTATGAAACCCGGGCTCCCACATTCTGGACTCAAATGACTATATTCCATGTCTACTCAAGAACAGTATCTGTGGCAAAGAGATGTGAGGTTGAAGCCTCTCCAGGAATAAGTCAGGAAACAGAATGATCCAAGTTTGGTATTTAGATTAGAAATACAAGTGGAAGAAGTAAGGTTACCATCAGAAATGTGCATTTCTAAAGATATTCATTTGAAAGTTTAGAAAAAAGTAAAGCTCATGCCCTGGGGCTCCAGGGAGTATGTACAAAATACAATAATTAAATTAAGTCCAGCAGTTAAAATTCCTCATAAAAAGAAAAAGCTGGAGTGCTTCCCAATGGGGAATGCTTGACTTAAAAGAAAGGTTTTACTCTGTGGCCTGAAGGTCAACAAACTGGGACTCTGTGGGAATGTATAAAATTTCTTAAAGGGGTTCTCCAGTCTTTGTTTTGTTGAAAGAAAATAAAAGAGCAAAAAGGGACAAGTTTTGAAAATTCAAAAAATGAAGGTGCAGTCCTAAAATCATCATGATTTTTATAAACGCAGCACTGGAGGCTATGAAAACACGCTCTTTTCTGAGTACTAATGCAACACATATGCTCTTTGAGAAGGAAGGGAAAAGGCCAATGGCGCCTTTTGAACAAACTGTTTTCAAATGTGCTCATTTTCAGAGGCAGTGCACGCAAATTCACGACCCATTCATTTGCTACTTATTTTGAAAATATTCACCTTAAATATTCTCATAAATATATGTCACAGTTTAAAATTCCTTAGGTGATATAAAGACTGATTGTTTTTTAAAAAGGTCTTTATGAAGCAAAGTTGAAAAAAATGATTTTGGGGGGGTCACATCCTCAGTAATCTTAAATGGAATGTTTATCATAATTTGAAAATACCTGTTTTTATAAATAATCATTTATTGTTACCTTTCTGGCAACGTCCTCCCCCGAAATAAAGTTAAGAAAAGGACAGAAATGAAATTTTATATCCTTAAACTTTGTCATGTGTAAGCATCATTCTGGGTTCCCACATGAGTTTCAGGCTGCACACTCAAATGACTTCTCCTAAAACATAAAGAACCAACAACCAGTTTGCCAGGTCCTCATCTTCTTTATCGCTTAAATAGAATCTGAATGTTGGCTCTGCATTAAGACAGCATGATCAAATGTAGGACATTAGAAATAGCAGCTGTGGCAGCAATATTTAATTTACTGAATAATTAGCAGCCTCACTGACATTTCTTCGTTGATTCCCAAAGTACAGCATTAGCTGTCCTCTGCACTCAGGCGCTCTGCAGTAAAATGGGCCAGTAAACTTCCTGTGCCAAGTTCACAGTAAATGAAGGACTACACAGCATCCTGCCAGCAGCTCACAGCTTAAGACACTAGATTTACTTCCAAAACACGGAAAAAACATTAGAAATCATTAAAAAGGTACATTTTTACCCACTTTTGTTTTCTTTCCTACATTTGTTAATTTTTTTTTTTTTTTGGTTTGGGAATTGCGATGAGAGGAAGGAAGGTAAAATTGTAAGAAAAAGGAAATGGGAAATGGAAGCAGGACAGTAGCCAGAGGAGGGACTATATGGAATGAGAGGTGATGCACAGAATGATGGGGGCCATGAGGGGAGGGCCGCAGGAGTGGGGAGGGTACAAGAGGAGGTATGGGGAGTGAACCCGGCTCTGTCCTTGAGCCTGTGTCCTGCTCCTTTATCCCTCCACTGGAACGCCTTTCCTTATGCCACCTACGACATTCTCCATGGCCACTAGGCCACTCCCCCCGCAGCGCACCATCCTGCAAAATGTGCGAGGGACTGTTTGTGTAGTCTGGGAGGGGCAGAGAGTGGGGGCATGAAGGCCTACCTCAAGGAGGGACTTGCCTGGTTGCCCAGCTTCCTGGTTGCACTGGATGATTGGCTGTTTGAATTGTGATGAGTTCACATACCCGTGCCAGGGTCAGGCAGTGTCTCTGAGGCAGGCAGCTGTTGAAAAAGAGGCTTCAGCTATTTTCTTGTTGCTTCAAAAAACTCATCTAGAGCTTCCTTCATCGGGAACTTAATGTGAAGCTATAAATCTGGGGAGTTCTCGGGTGTGCAACTGTGTGGTTTAGTGGTTTCATTTCCAGACTTTAGTTGAAGTCTTGGTTTTGCCAGCTGTGTGACCTTGAGCAAGTGCACTAAAAGGGCCAATATTTGCACAAATCTGGGAGGCAAGATGTCTGATGGAGGAACAGATGTCTCAGGGCCTAATTGTACTGAACACACCTTTAGCGAGTTCTTGCGGGGGGGGTGGGTGGGTGGGGTGGGATGAGGTGGGGAGTGAGAGGTGAGCAGGAGAGGGATCTGGGGTACATGGCAATGTCCACTGTTCAGGGCCTCCACACTGCTGTGGCACACACACACACACACACACACACACACACACACACAAAGTACTACAATAGAAATCTGATCCAATGCAATGGAAGGACTGGGAGAGGGCCAGCAAGCTGTCTCTGGGTAGCTGGGAAGACTTCACAGAAGTGGTCTTCAGGTTGTGTCTTGAAAAATGGTTAGGAGTTTATTGGGTATGATGGAGAGGGAGGGATTACAGCTTGTGTAGAGCCTTTGCCAGGGCCCCGTGGGGGAGGCGACGTGTCGCTGGGCTGGTGTGGAAATGCCAGTGAGGCTCCTGGTGGCCGGAGCTCCCTCACACCACACTGGGAAAGGCATCACAGAGCTCCCCTGGAAGCTGCTGCATGAATTCCAGTCCCTGGAAATCCCATGGAGGAAACAGATGTGCTCCTCTCCTCGTCTGGGAGTTTGGGTTATTAACACAGTTTTCCCAGAGATTCTAAGCCAGAAGTTCATGTTGGTTTTATGTTCTTCCTTCCATGGAACTCAAGAGCCCATTAGAAAAAAAAAAAAAAAAATTAAGCCCGATGCCTAGAGTGGATAGCCTTCTGAAGGAACTCTCCACCACAAAGCTATCTGAAATGGAATGCTCGTTTCTCTCTCGATTCCTTTACTGTGTCTGAATAACTAAGGCAATTTGATTCATTGTTTAAAAACAATACAAAACCCAGCGAAACCAGCTATGTAGCATTATGTAGACAAAAAACAAACAATCCTCCCTCCCCCCAACCGCCCCCGCAAAACAGTTTTCTTTTCCCTGAATTTCTCCCCTTTAGCTAGGTATTTTAACATCACGATATAGTCAGTGTTTGGTCTCCTTTGTCTTCATAAGATGGAGTTTTCAGTATATCAACTCTCTTATTTATGTAATGAAGGGAAAGTTCTGGAAAGTTCCTTCTAGGGCTTAGACTAATCTCTGGGACCATCTCCAGTTTTCTATATGTCTACATGCTGCACACAGTGTGAGAGAGAAACTGATTTTGACTGACTGAGAAGTATGACATTGTTGCAGGATTCCCCCTCAGTCAATAGGTAGGCACAGGTGATTTGAGAGTGGGTTGCTTTCTATTCTTCCTGGTGACAGGAAGCTTTGTCTTTGACTCAGGTTTGGCAGTTATATTCCACCAAGAAGTGTGGCCCCTCTGCCCTTCCGGAATGCCCATCCTGATTCCTGAATGAGAGCTCACGTTGGAGAAAACCACCTCGAATTGGCCAAATTCTGCCCTAAGACTGAGCACAGCTTTCCAATTCCCTGTGTCTGGCTGAGGGCAGAATGGGGCCAGGACCCAGTGTGTCTGATCCTTTAGCAAATCTGACAGGCTGTTTACAAACATGCAGAAGGGCTGACTTCGTTCCTCAGACCTCAGGCAGGACTCTGGTTTCAGGACTGCAGCCTGAAGGAACTCATAGGGACCAAAAGAATTGGGGAGGAGATAAAATAGTTGAAAAAAGTGGCTGGTTTTCAAAGCATATGGCGAGTTTTTCAAACGCTTTAAATTCTTAATTCGCTCCTCTCCTGTTACTGTCGCTGTAGTAGCCAATGGCACTTCTTTTTGTTTTGACAGTTGACATTATTTTGCGCCTTTGCTCCTCCTTTCACTTCACACAAGGGCATTTTAATTTTAAAAGAAAAGTGCATCCGGAACCAGTCCTACGGCTTTCCGACTAGCTGTCTGGCATCCAGTCAGGCTCAACAGATGTTTGTTGAATGAATAAACGAATGAATGAAGTGATTCTCTCTAAAAAGTTCCGAGAAATCTTTACTTTTAGCAAAGTTTGGGTTTGTCTTCTGTAAACTCGGGATTATCACTTAAAATATCCTCTGTGGATTTGATAGGAAAATAGGCAAAGTTAGGATCTTTTGAAGAAACTCCACCAAAAAGCTATCTGAAATGGAATGTTCATTTTTCTCTTGATTCTAAAACCGTGCTTGAATAACGAGGGCAATTCCACTCAATGACTGAAAAGCAAGGGGACCCGGATCCTCCGCTAGTCCCCCGGCCAGGGATCGGCTCCGAGCAGGACAGGCTAAGGGCGCCGGGCTCCGGTCAGGGAAACCAGGACCCGCGAGATGCGCCTGGAGATGGCAGGTCCCCCAGGGCCTCGTCCCGGCGCCTGGACGCGGCGCCAACTTCGGAGGAAGACACAGGGGCCGGCCGGTCCCCAGGGCGGGCGCGAGGGCCCCGCGCAGGTGTCGGGCCTGTGCGCGGGGTGCGCAGGGCCTGGGAGACCCGAGAGAGACGTTATTGTTACACTGTAACGAGTCTGATTAACATGCTCCTGACACTTTCTCTTAGTTTCTCGGGCTCCTAGCAACAGCGCACAAAGGCGCGGGATTGTCCCGGGCTCCGCGGGGACACGGGGCAGCCTTTGATCTGCCACCATTACAGCGGGGCTGCGCGACAAGCTCGCAGGCTCCGGGCGGCCCGCAGTCCCGGCCCACTGCGCGCCCCGGCCCCGGCCCACTGCGCGCCCCGGCCCCGGCCCACTGCGCGCCCCGGCCCCGCCCGCTCGCCCGCCCGGTCGCAGCTCCGGGAGCGGCCGCCGCGCGCGACCGGGGCCACGGGGCGCACCGGCCGGGCCGCGCCGGTCTCCGCGTCGGGGCGTCCCCGACCCCAGCCTTCGGGAAGCGCGGGCGCTGGGGACGCGGACTCGGCGTGTCCTGGCCCGGCGGGCGCACGTCCTTCCGACGGGGCGCGCGGTCCCCGAGATCGCCGGCCCTCCCTGTCGCAAGAAGCAAACAGTAAAACCGAGCGGGTCGCTTACAGCCGAAGAACACAGAAATTTAAAAAGGGCAGGCGTGAGCGACAAACGAATCCCAAAAGATTTTGTAAAACATTTTAAAAATTAAAAAAAATCTGTAGGCTTCAGCCCGTTTAGCTGAAACTGGGCTCGATCGGCAGCAAACCATCTAAAGGCGCTAAAGATGATTTCGGTTCCTTCCTACAAATCACTTTCTTTTCGTCGTTGGCAATTCTTATAGATTCATAAGGAAATACGTTGCCAAATAATCGCTGGAATTTAAACAAACTCACCACCACCACCCGTCACAGAACACTAAAAAGCTGCCCGGTCCCACCGCGCAAGCTTTCTGGTACTAAGGTATTTGAAAGTAATTTATTCTCCATTTGTTTGCTCTCTTAACCCCCTATCCACCCCGATTTAAAACAAAGCGCGGAAAGAAAGACCAAGGTTTTAACATTTAAGTGTTGAGGTCGGCTGATTACTTTCCCCCTAAGTTGCAATGTGAAAACCTGCCGGCGGGGGGAGGGTCTCAGGGCTGGGAGGACAGTGTCCCCCAGCCTGGGGCGCAAGCTTTGCGGTTACAAACCGGTTCGGTGACCCTCCGCAGCATCAATATGCACAAGATCCTACTGTTAATCTCAGAACCTGTTTTGTACCATCAACTACCTCCCAAGTATTATACTAGAGGTAAAAATCAAAATCAGAACGGAAGACATTTAGCTTTCCAAGCTAACCAGAAACCATAGAAGCAGAATGCCCTTCAAATAAAGAAGTACGTATTAACTCTTCTCCTCTTAAGACATCATTAGAAAATTCATCGTCCCTACTGAAGGTCAGTTTCCCGAACTGCCGAAGAACTATTAGGGGCTGGGATGTTCATCATAATATTTTAGAAGAGAAAAAAAAAGAAAAAAAAAACAAACCCTACACGGTCTATTCCATTTACGCAGCAAAATATGCCAGGCGATGAGTTACTTTCAAATTCAAATTGGAGGCGGCAAGTCTTCGTTGTTGAAGACACTTTTCCCAGTCAGTCCCTGGAGGAGAGGATGTCAGGGCAGTTAGCGGTTCAATACTTGTAAATCTGAAGGGAACCGCACCCAGATGCTGGGGAACTTCCCAACTTGCGCTCAGGGACAGTGCCTGACTCCGGACTCTGCTGGAGTTCCTCTCGCCATTTCAATAAAACATGATGGTACTGATATAATCCTCTATACATTAAAATGAGGTTGTCACAGATTGTCATTAAGACCTCAGTAAAACAATGAAGACATTACTGGGAACCCCCCCTCAGGCAAGGTATTAGGGAATAAAACAATCTACACCACTCGGGTCCTATTGAGATTAATGAAAAAATTATGCCAAAAAAATCTCAATTTCATTTTCCCATGACGGGGCTTTGCATACATACAGTCAGTCTTGCCTTCCACCTGATGATTTATTAAACTAATCTGCAGTGATCACCACTGATGTTCTCAACTCAATCTTGTCCCGGCTCATTTTCTAAGTAATTGTTTCTCATCAGTTCTGATAACGTTTTAATAGTGTTCCCCATAATTTAGCCCCCAAGAATTAAACGGGGGTAAATGGTGAAGCAGCTTGTGATGAGCTACACAAAATACAAACAGGTATGGCTTTTAATTAATCAGATTACCGCAAGGTTCTCTTCCTGCAGTCAGTCCATTCCTAGCTGGGAGGAATTCCCCAGGTTGGGCACTGT
This sequence comes from Delphinapterus leucas, assembly GCF_059928025.1. Taxonomy (NCBI): domain Eukaryota; kingdom Metazoa; phylum Chordata; class Mammalia; order Artiodactyla; family Monodontidae; genus Delphinapterus; species Delphinapterus leucas. Next base: position 11,206,779 of record NC_143146.1, read on the forward strand.
CACATACCGAGTGGGGTGAGCTCACCCAGCCCTCCCTCCCACCCTCCCTGTATTACCGTCACCCACCCGAGGCACCAGAGAGATGTGGGTGGGAAAACAGTGGGGATACCTCTTGTCTCCCAACATCTCCTTGCCTTTGTTCCTCAAGGAATGAGGCATGACGGATCTCTGACTCTGACTAAACCCTCTTCTGGGTCCCTCTTGTAGGGTCTGTGCTCAGAGAGTAGGACCTTGGTCCAGATTTTTGGCTCTAGTGTGTCCCAGTGTCATGATCCTATCATAATTGGGACCCTGGGGTTATGAGGAAGATGATAAATCTGACACTCAGGGAGACTTAAACAACAAGGTGCTTTTGTTGGAACAAAGTGTGGTTTGAGATAAAAGGGCGTGGTGACCAGTCCAACATGGTTGGAAATCTAGGAACCTGTGGGCCCGTTGGTGATGGGGGTGGGGAACACCTAGTCAGGTCCAGGCCCTCAGGGCCCCCTGGAAACCTTGCTGAGAGGATTGCTCTTCCCGAGGTCTGCATGCCTTCACCCTGGCATCTGGGGTCCCTTAGAGTGGAGGGTTTGGCTCTCAGTGAGCCCCAGGCTTGACGAGGTCCATCTATAGGGTTTGGGGGTTGCCTGTGTAACAGGGGTGGAGACTAGAGTGTCTCCCTTTCTTCCTGTCAAAGCCTGAGGTGGGCTTATCTGGACCAACACATGAGGACGGGCAGGACAGCGGAGCTGAAGTGGAGGCTGCCTGTAGGGAAGTATGAAGAAAGGCTTTTATTATCGTCTTTTGTTTAAGACAGGTCCTGCCTATGCTTCCAACACCCTGAGGGTGTCAAAATGAGAGGAGGCTTCCCTCTGCCTTCTGAGTGGTCCTCCTGTGTTTGTGTGCTGAGCAGTGGGGTCCGGCTGCGTGGGCACCTATGGTCCTGGGCTACCCTGGGCACACCGACTACCACCCTAGGCGGGCACAGCTGCGCCGTGGGTTGCAGGGATGGCTTCTCCTGTAACTGCTACCCACTGTCACTGTCCGCAGCCCTGAAGCCCAGTTTGGCTGGAGGCCAGTCATCTCCCAAGTTGGCTGAGACATTGTCTTCCTCCTTCCAGCTCCTCCGAGCGAGGACGAGGCAGGCTCCCACCTTTCTTTCCAGCTACGACCCATGCTCTCGAGGGTTTGGGGGGTGTGATGCCCCGGGGAGGCATGGCTCCAGCGCAGCACATCCCATCTCAGTTAAGAGCCGCCTTGTCGGGCCCCGTGTTTGAGAATGTTAGTTAGTGTCTCAGAGCATGTGTTTCCCAGAACTGCCCAGCCTGGATCAGGTTCCTCTGCATGCCTGTCGGAACTGCCCTGCACTGGAGGTGGATGTTGTATGACCATACGTGGGCCTCTCCCACTTTGCTTTGGTTCCATGATGCCTTTCCTTGTAAATAACCTTCAGCCCTCCTCCCCTCTTGGGCTTCCTGGAGGAACTGGAAGGGGTAGGGGAAAGTAGACCCCTGGGTGGGGCACATGGTAGGGGCCACATAGGAAATAAACTAAGAGGGCGTAGGAGGTAAAAAATGAAAATAAAAAACAACTGTTTTCTATTTACGAATTTAAATAAACAGAACAGCCTTCCCCGCGGTGTTTGTCTAAGGGTAGCAGCTTTGCTGCTGTGTAGGTCATGAAAAGGTTGGTGTAGAGTTTAGAACTTCCCATTCTGTTAATTTCTTAAAGAACAGTCGTCCAGAGTCTCCACACAAAAGCTCATGATTTAATGAGGAGCAGAAACAAAATCTCTGATTGTTGGTGTTTCAAATTTCATTGGCGTCCTCTGGCAAACACAAGTTGATCCTTCGCAGCTTCAATACCCTTTAGCCTTCAATATAAGAGCACATGCTGAATAGGGAAGAATGGCTGGTTGTTATGTTTATTTACCCTTACTACAAGCTGGGTTAACCTCTTCAAAACAGCTTTACTAAGCCCGTTAACCACACCACCCATATGACCTGTAGCAGCATCTCTAATGTGATGCAAATCTCACAGGGGACCATATGCACCAGCTCTGTGGCATTGTGTCTTCTTAGAGGCTACAAGTTTATTGCTGAGGGGGCCCTGTCCCAGCCATACATTTACAGGGGGGAAATGGCCTCAACGGCAAACAGTTAAACAGGGAAATAAAGGGAGAGAATGGATGGTCTTGTGCTTCTGCACATTTATTTTTTAATTGCTGGTAACTGTTGACCCAAAGCATTCACCCAGGATGAGGGCTTTCATAGTGATCACCTAGCAGTTCAAGGATAGGGATATTTCATTTTTGGGGGTGGTGGGGTGGTGGAGGTTAAAGTAATCAGTTTTGAAGATTTATTTTTAGAAGATATCTATATAAACCAGTATGGTACTTAATCAACTTTTCTATGCCATCTCTGTTGTTTTATCAGATTACTAGTGAAATAAACACCAACCCTTCATTGAGTTATTATTTTTTAAAAGGCTGGCCTTTCTTAAAATTATTTCTGGTGTCGAGTGAACAATGCACAATGTGGGAAACATCTAACATGAGCAGGGTGAAGGGAGTATACGTATTTGGGAAAGATCTGTTTCATTAAAGACCAAACTTCTCCTGGAACAGCCCATCTCTCTCCACTATTTTATCTCCCTGCGAAATCATAAGTCTGTACTTGTAACACATTCGTGAACAATAAAATCATAAGCTTGGAATCAAAAAGGAGAAAGTTCATTTTTAGAGGAATAACTGGCCAGTGAGAAAACCAAAAAACAAAAAAAATGTGATTAACATGAACTGTAAATGAAGAAAGGCTCCCATCTGGCATACTAACAAGTTGCCTTGAGTATTATGGCTTGTCTTTAAGGAACCCACTGTATATGTTCAGCCCACCTGATGAGAGCTTCATTTAGCAGATCATTTTTCCTTGATGGACATGGCAAGCCTAACAATGTTCTGGGCCTGCTTCAGTAATGGCATGTCGATCACACTCCCTCGGAAAGTAAAGGCTCCCTGGAAGACAGAGAATACAAACTTCCTGAAAGAATGCTCGGAAATTACAGGCTTCCTTTCTGCACACACTTGTACAACAAGAACATTTTAGATTCCACCTGAATTATACTGACTTTCCTACCCAACTTTTGAGAAAGCCAAAGTAAATTACAGGGGAAAGATTTCTTTTTTCCTCCTAAAAAGGAAAAAAATACCAAACCACTTCAGCATTTTAATGGAGAGGAAAAACATCAGGCACAAGGTATTGGAAACTGCTCATTTAACTCTTGAAATCAAGCAGAAAACAAGGGTGGAAGGAAAATGTAAATACTTCCTTATATACTTTTTGAAATATTGCATAGAACTGTGAAAACAGTAATATGCTCTGGCAACTGATTATTGTTTGAATAAATAATTGTATGATCAGGTTAAAGGAAGAATGCTTCCTTCCTGTTGTAACATAATTGAGGGGTAACACTATCATGTGATGAGAAAATGTAAGGTAGGATTATACTGAGTAAAAAGAGATTCTTCTGTTGGTACACACTTTTGCAGAAAAGGATTACAATGACAGGGGACATGAGTCTGTAACAAAAAATCATAGGTCTGTTGAATGGTTAGCCTGGAAAGAACCTGAGATCTCCTGATTTATACCCATTTTACAGATTCACTTTTTAAAAACTTCTGCAAATACTCATTGAATGTGTCATGTGATCTCAGTGCTGTTCTAGATGAGGACTCTGATGCCCAGAGTAGTTAAGTGATTCTCCAAGGTCACTTGACTAGGAGAAGTTAGAGCTGGGGCTAGTACTTGGGTCTCAGAGCCTCAAGCCTTCATTAGAGACTCCCACATTATGATGATAAGGTAGTTTCTTTAGTGCCTCAGAAAAAGAAGAATTAAATGGACAGAAGCAGTATGAATCTGAAATTAATGTCTGGTTATTCATGTTCTTTTAATCACTTCTTTTTGCTGTTTTCAATTACAGCGCTTCTTAATTCCCCTTCTTTCTACCTGTTGGTAAGGATGCTGGTGTGAGTGGGGAGCAGGTGGTCTTTTGAGACCTGAAGGTGGGTTGGAGCAATTATAATCCTTGATGATGGTCCATTTGTATATATTGCCATCCATTTCTGGATTTTACAAGTACCACCTCTCAACAGTCAATGTTGTCATTATTCAGGACTTCTGGGATGGTCTCCTGGGCTCGCTGGAAACCCTCATCTTTTATAATAACATAGAGTTATACACAGAATGGAGGTTAAAAAAATTGGCAGGGAATCCTTAGCAGTGACTTTGAAATTTGTTTTTTAATCAAGAGAGATTTAAAAGTCATTAGGATTAGAATTCTCACCAGTGCTTAGCCTTCTCAGCCCGAGAATGATAAATCGGATTCATATGAACACCTGTGTTGCCTAAAATCCTATACTGTTAAGTCATTTTCCAATCTGCCCATTTTACTATTTATACTCCCAGATTGGTCTGTGCCTAATTTCATTCAACCTAGAGCTAATTTTAGTTGTCTCTGTGACCATGATGAATTTTATGAATTTGGTTAGAAGTTCTAAGGATATTCTGTGGGTTAGCATGACATGTGAAATCAGGGCATGGGACTCGTGCTGTTTTACAAGGCGAGAGTCTAGTTTTCTTATTGGAGTATATGATGAAGACCAAAGGCCTCCTGGTTATCCATCCACCACGTGGATTCTGGCCCTGTAAAACAGCACATGTGTCCTGCTAAAGCTTAAATAATAGGCTAATAATAATAGAGATGAAATTAGCCTAGATGCACATGAAATCAAAATGATGCACAGAGAATCAAGATGACTTGGCTTTGGGTCTATGCCATGTTCCCTGAATCCGCTTTGGATTCCACATGCACATCAAAGATGCAAAATATTTCATGTAGTTTTTCAAGACAGGGAAATCATTTCTTTCTTTTATGTGGCAGATTTTGCTTGACTTCCTTTGTTAAGCTTAAGCTGGAAAACAAAAGTTAACATTTTTGTTCTTTGTTTCCTTCATCTCTGCAAATTGAGGATTTTAGTGTTAAGAATCAAGACTTCCTAATACGAATATCCTCCTGCTTTCACATCGACCTAGAATATGGTTGGTTTTTTAACATATGGATCTACATGTGAAATGTGAACAGTCTGTTGGTCAGGATTTGGAAGAATGCAGATTGTCAAAAGCTACCTGAATTTGTGGGGAGGGTTTGAAACATTCCTTAATGTGTGATCATAGATAAGTTTCGGTTTCACAGCTCAGTGCGTTTCTGAGAAACTGGTGTACCAGTTTTGAAAATTTTGAAAAGAAGAGGGAACTTCCATCAGCTTGAAGATTCAGAATATAATTTGGTTTAAAATGCCTCTAAGTAGTAACTCATTCATGGTTGAAAGCCTTAACAACCATGACTACAACAATAATAATAGCTATAATTTCTTGAGCAGTTGCTAGCCCCAGGACTGTGCCTCATCCTTGACATGTTTTATTTCAGGTAATGCTCGTAAAAACACTGTGAGGTAGATACTATGACCCATCCCCATTAACAAATTTTTTTTTTCTTTTCAATTGTAGTAAAAACACATAACATAAATTCACCATCTTAACCATTTTTAAGTGTATGAGTCTGCAGTGTTAAGTAGATTCACACTACTGCACAACAGATCTCCAGAACTTTTTCATCTTGCAAAAGTGAAACTCAGTACCATTATAGACAACTACTCTCCATTCCCCCTCCTCCATCCCCTGGCAATGAGTATGTATTCATCTGTTTCTATGAGTATATATCCATCCCCACATTATAACTGAGGAAACCGAGGCACGAAGAAACTTGTACGAGTCTGCCCTGTAGCTCACTAAGTATACAACTGGTATAAAACCTAGCTCTATTTGATCCAAAGCGTGTGCTCCAGGCTTACGCCCTGGGCTTGTGGATTGTTCTCCGAATGGGTTGCCTGGCTGCCTGAATCAGAATCATCTAATCAGGAGGTGGCTTGTTAAAATGCAGATTCTTGGGCTCCATCCTATAAGGTTTCATGCAGAAGGTCCGAGCGTTGGCCAGGAACCCTCTAATGATTCTAATGCACATTGAAGTTTGAGAAGCTCTGTGTTTTAGCTCTCCTGGGTAGAAATGGTTAGGCTGGCTTTTAAATGGGTACAACACTCCATCCCTGCTCTCAAGGACCTAAAATTTGCAGGAAGAGCTTGGAAGCAGGTGCCATAAAACGCAACAAGAATTAGAGAAAAAGCCAGTGTTATGAATAGGGAGATCAGAGGCCTGAAAAGGCTGCCCTTCTTACCAATCAGGACCATGTTTGCCATTTCACACTGTTGACTTAGACATGATATTGTATACCTAGTGCATGTCATGCGTTTCCCGCTAGAGCTGTCATGGGGCTCCACCTTCGTGCACAACGGGCTTTTATTCAGCAATTACCTATTGAGTTATTTGTTGTAATAAATCACTAGTCAGCCACTTTGGCACATCTTACTATACACATGTCTATGGCTTCAGCCTCCTGGAAATGAAGAGCAGTATCACCTTAGCATAGGTGTTGTCTGTATAGGAAGGAAAACAATTACTTATTGGGCTGTACTTTTTCTAACATCTGGGTCATTGCCTGGTGGTAAGATAGGCATTGAAATAACATGAACTTTATCAGACCTTGAAGTTCTTCAATGGGGGAGAATCTGACTTACAATTTGATGGCAAAAGGACTGGTGATCATGATGGTGGTGATGACAAGAGTAATAACATTTATGGGAAATATTCATATATTTCACATTTCTGGCACTTAGCACTTGAGAATTTTTTTCTGTAGAGTACTAAAAGAGTACTTTTCTAGCACCCATAAATTGATCTAATTCTTTCCCTACTCATTGTATTTTCAAATAACTTCTTTAAGCATTCAGGGAGTTCTCTTTGGCACATTCCCATGATGATGTTGCTGTGTCAGAATTAATGGTAACATTTTAGCACAGCTGCCATATGCCTTCTTTTGCAGAGTGACATTTTATTTCTTCCTCTATGATGCTAAGTCTTATGCCCAATGAATTATTTACCTCATTACAGTTCCCAGTGAATTCCTAAAACTTTTAGTCAGTGTTGGTCACTATGGAATTTGTCTTTAGGACCTTGGTTGTACCCTCTTCTTGCTAAAATCTCTCAGGCCCAGCCCTGACTTCCCATCACATAGCTCTTCCTTACTCCCAAAGTTAACTGCTCCTTGATACCCCTCAAAATGGGGAATATGATGCTCTCACAGAGACAGAGATGGGCACTGTTTCATTCTTTCTTTCCTGTTTTTCAACCTATCACACTTGGAGTCCTTGGATAGGCCCTAGTATGGCCTTGGTCCCCTCACAATTTGGTTAAGGGGTAAGGATTTAAGTTTGGTAACCAGGCACCCAAAGCTCAGTGTGGAGGCTGCCTGGCTCCCAAGCTGGCTAGCAGAGGTCTTGCTGAGAGAGTGCTGGGATACCTTCCTAATGGGGACCGTGAAGTTACTTTTCTAAAATATCAGATAAGATCATCCATTTGCTTAAACCTTGCTTTCGCTCCCTTTGGACTTACAAAATCAAGTGCAATCTCCTTAGCTGGGGGCCCAGGGCTCCCCATGGTGAGACCAGGCCCTGCCTCTACTCTCAGCTTAGTCTCCTGCCAGTCTACACACACACACACACACACACACACACACACACACACACACACACACACACACACACATACAGACACACACACACCCCTCTACACCTCTCCCACAGGCTCTGCTCTCTGCTCTGATAGTCCTTTCCCTGTCTGTCCGGCAAACTGCTCCTTATGCTTCAAGACGTCAGAAGATGTCATGTCCGTGAATCATTTTTAGACTTCCCTGGTTGGGCTCATTTCTCTCCTTCCTTCCCTTATACATCCTCCTGTAACAACACTTGTCACATTCTACTGTAATTATCTGTTTACGTCGCTGTCTTTCTCACTGTGTTGGGAAGCCCTTGAGGACAGAGGCTCACATATCTTTGAATCCCCAGAATCCAGCACCCAAAACATGGTTCTGAAGCTTGTGTCTTTTGTGGGGCCTGAGCTGGGTGACTGAGGGGACAATGACTTGGGAAGATAGAATCACTCTTACCTTTCTGCTCTCCTTTATCTGCAAGTGTCTTTCTGTGCCACTTGATCTTTCCCTGGTCTGGTAATACTCCCTGGTCAGTTGGCCAACACTTGCTGAGCCTCCAGTAGGACACAGGGACTGACCTAAACAAATGTGATGTTGGGTTGGGGTCAGGTTAACTCATGCAAATGACTTAACGGTTAAAGTGCAAGCGAGTCTATCTGTAAGTGGGGCTTAAGGAATTAGAAGCTGCAGAGAGAAAGAGCCATCAAAACGGGGTGGTTTGGCCTCGGAGGGGCTTTGGGGAACAGTACTTTATTTATTTATTTAGCTGTGCCGCATAGCGTGCGTGATCTTAGTTCCCCAACCAGACATTGAACCTGGGCCCTCAGGAGTGAAAGTGTGGAGTCCTAACCACTGGACCACCAGGGAATTCCCAAGGGAACAGGTACTTTTAAAGTCAGCTTTAGAAGGTTAGAGATGCCAAATGAAGGTCAAGAGAGGGGCAGGGGAAAAAGAGCAGTGTATCCATATGTGCAAGTGGGGTTGGCCTTCTGTGTTCGACAAGAGCCCCCTGTACTTCTGGTCATCAGTGACTCAATAGATAAGCAAAATGAAGGACCACAGTACGAGTTACTGGATCTGTCTGTTGATGAAGGGGTTTCTCTAGGGCCTGAGGAAAGGGAGACTAATCTAGCCTCAATGAGAGCAATCTGGAAGAGGGACAACAGACTTTCCTCACGACAAAGCACACAGGACTCAGTCCCTGCTTGATGCAGCCAGACTGGAACCCACAGGGCTCCCTCTGTTCTTGCTCCCTGCCCTGGGGGACCCAAGGGGGCCCTGGACCCTGAGGGGAGGAAATTGAACCACTTGTTTCCTTTCCTTTATTCTGGGTAATTTTTTCTCTGTTCTAGAGTAGTCTGGGGATCCAACAATCTGATTTACAGATAGAAAAATTGCAGTTATTAGTTCATCTTTTTAAAGCAACTTATGAGTAGGACTAGAATCTTCGGTTTTTCACCCCAAATCTCAAACTCTTCCCACTAATCAGTATACCTCAAAGCATGTCTGGTAACCATGGTACATAAGATGATTATAGAAAAAATTAATATCAAAAATTTTTAATATATATTATTTTACATATACTATATTTAAAAATTTATTTTGATGTGATTTATAAAAAATAACTAGCATATCTAAACTGTTATTTCAGAGATTTTTTTTTTTTTTTTTTTGCGGTACGCAGGCCTCTCACTGTTGTGGCCTCTCCCGTTGCGGAGCACAGGCTCCGGACGCTCAGGCTCAGCGGCCATGGCTCACAGGCCCAGCCGCTCCGCGGCATGTGGGATCTTCCCGGACCGGGGCACGAACCCGCGTCCCCTGCATCGGCAGGCAGACTCTCAACCACTGCGCCACCAGGGAAGCCCCCAGAGATATTATTACTTAGAATGAGGCTGAAAAAATTAATGATATATAGGTAAGGCCCAGATAAGCAAGTATGTGAAAATGCAATTTTAATAACTGACTTGGGAATAACTGAAATGTAATGTGCTTCCATCCTGAGTTTCCACTTGGAAGCTTTTACTATAATTATTATGATGGCAGAAATACCAAAGGATATTTTCAGTGAGAAAAAATTCACTAATAAAAATGTGAATGACATTTTAAGTTTCAAAAAACCCAAAGCATTTGTAAGAAGGATTAAAGGAGGTGACATTTGATCTTTGTATGTGCTTCTGAATATCAGTAACCCTTTGTTTTATGGATAAACCATCTTTTAAAACTGCCATCGAGAGTAAAAGAATACTATTGAGGACTTGGGGAATAGAGAACATGTTTTTCTTTTTTTAACACTTTAAATTGTAGTGATAATTTGATAGGTATTTTAATATTTTGAATTAAAATTCAATAATCATTCACTCTATGACCAGAGAATTTACAGATGTTAATATATCTCTACTTGAAATTTCTAAAAGCTCAACTGAAGTCTTTCAACATGGGCAATTCACATTTGGCTAATCTGTCCTTACTACTAGCACTGAAATTCTGACAGGTGATATTCCATGGCCTTAGATGGGGAGACCCTTTAAATGATTCATAAGAATGTAACAGCTGAAATATTTGAAGGGGGTTTGTTTTGTGCCTGACTGGGGAATATAGTGACAGTTCGGGCCTACTGAACTGCTTCAACAGGATCCCTTCAGCCCCTGCCTCAGAGCACAGCCTCTGAGGGGGTGTCGGGTGCTGGGTATCCTGCATCCTGGGCAGCCTGTTGGATTTATTTTCCAAGTTCTGAAAGGCGGAAAAGTCTGGAGAAGCTCCCTCCTATCCCTCCCCCTGTCTTTCCCCTGTGGCTCTCTGGCTTGAAAAAAGAGCACAGAACCCTCCATGGAGAATGGGATGGAGGGTCCTGTACGCCCCCCAGTGCAGTTCCAGCTGCCAGGTCAGTGCTGCCTGAGAGGATGTGGGGAATCACCTGTCCAAGCGGCCCCTCTGTATTTAATTCTTTTAAATCCATTTAAAAGAACTAAAAAACTTATCAGCCGGAGGAGATACGAATCAGATGCAGGTGACCAGCAGTTGGGAGCACAGCTATGCCGGAGGCAGTGGTGAAACAGGACAGTTTTCAGCAGACAGTGAGAAGGAAAAGGAAGACTACTAGTGAAGACAAATGGCCTGACACGTTTATAAAAAGAGGAAATTCTTTGGAACGTGGGACCTGAGTGGATGTAAAATGAAGGGACATCATTAACATCTTGCTTTTTAAAAAGGAAGCACGAAATTATTTAGCTTTAGCCCTACACAGGAAATAGAAACACTCATGTGTTGGACACTGGTAAGATTAATTTGGGACTTTACCAATAGTTTTACGAAGCTGGAGGAGTAAAGAAGAATAAGTAGAAGATTTGGAAGATGAATTTGGCAGGGAAGATGGAGGTGGCTGAACAGTAGGGAGGAGAGCTGAGGTGAATGTTTAGGTCAATTATCTTAATATGTGACCAGTCCTGAGTTGTCTACTTGCCCAGATGGAGGGTCTCAGTGGACCAGAGCATCCTTACTTCACAAACGGATAGGGAGACCAAAGGTGCCTTCTGTTTTTAAAATTCTTCTCAGAACCCACTAAATGTAGGCAACAGGATTTATCTTTTAAAATATTCAGGCAAAATGATGAGACAGGAATAGACAAGTCTTTATTTTAAATATCTTTTGATAAGGAAATCTGGAAAAATCAGGCCAAGTATGCCACACGGAAAGCTACCTACCGAGGTGAAACAATTGGATTTATAAGCATATTGCAATCTAAAGGGGTTTCCACATATGCTAGCACATTAGACGTTGTGCTTAATTTTCTGTTTTTTAATAGCTTTATTGAGGTATAATTTGCATACCATAAACTTCACCCATTGTTAAGTGTATAATTTATTGACTTTTACTAATTACATAGAGTTCTGCAACTATCACCTCTCAGATTTTTTCTGAAATAGAAATCTTGGAAAATATTTTATTTTTAATCCTGAGGTAAATGTGTAAATACTTGCATTTAATTCAGAATATTTTATGTCAAATTTAAGCTGATATTGCCTATGAGAAAAGCAGAGAATGAGGGCCTTTTTATAGCAGCTTGCAGCTAAGACCAATAATATTAAACTTCTATTTTAAATGCTGTAGCATTATTCTTTCTTTGGAAAATATATCTAAATGAACTAACATTAACTAGAAGGCACTTTAAACTTTAAACATTTACTAAAATACAACTGATGAACAATAACTGATGAAATAATTGGTGAAAAATTTTCTTTCAACTTTTCTAGAAGGGAAAAAAGGTCAGTACCATATATATTGTTAAAAAGTAAAATGAATAATTTCTTTTTAGCACTGTCAGAAATTTAGAAACCAGTTAGCTAAACAGTATTTACTAAATGTATACTGTGTACCTATTTCCATCCAAGATGCTGCAGGGAGATCTGTGATAGAAAGAATTCTTTACTCTCTGGGGTAGTGGTGGAAAATTCTCCCACTTTTTTTTTTTCATTGAGGTCCACTAACCTAAAATGAAAAAAAAAGAGAATTCTAGAAACTCTTGATTTATATTTCTTAGTAAAGTAAAAGCTCCATTTGGCTGCTTTTAATATAAAAAGAATTACAAAATTCTTTAATAAGTACCACAAAATATTAAAAGAACGTTCTGAACTTCTCTATTATAATCAGCTGAAGGAGAGAAGGCATGGGGTAGTGGCAGGTTGTGGAGGTGATGTGGTGAGAAAGGAAGAGAGATATAAAGAAAAAGAGGAAACAAAAAAGAATCCATGGAAAGAGGAACGGGGAAGGAACAGGAAGGACATATACAGAAACACACATGCAGACCCACACATCCTAAGAGGGAGAAATACCGTAAGAGGAAAAGAGCGAGAAAGATGTCCAAGGAGTAAAACCTTTCATGGCCCTTATTTGGCTCTTGCTATTAAAGGCACTGAAAGGCATGGTGTGTTTTTGCAACCACAGGTGTAACTGAAAACAGGACTTTGGGAACTTGTCCTTTGAGTGAGATGAAACTGAGCTTGGGGCCAGATATGGCCTCTTTGCCGAAGGCCCCCGGTATTGCTCTGAGAGTTTCCAACCTACCTTAGGAGACTGAATGACTAATAAAACAGAATGAGGTGTGCAGTGATCAGAGCCAAGAAGTCTTTCTGGGGCAGGGCAGTGGACAAGCGCAGGGTTCAGAACTGAGAAGGAGGGAGCGATGTGGGGAATAATAGCTAGGAAGTTTGGGAAGGTACTGGGATACTCTCTGCTCTTTCCTCATCAGTTACTGCTCATGCAAAAAAAAAAAAAAAAAGTGCATGACTAAGAAAAAGATTCTAATCTGAACTAATGAAATTCACATTTTGTTTGTGACAATACCTTTAAAGCTCTATCTAGTTTTGGTCATTAGCGTGCAGATTCATTGTGACCGAATTGAAACCAGATTTAAGCTATGTTCTTATCTTTATTTACAAAGTGAGCCCCAAATTCTGGTCAGGTCTCTATAACCACCTTGGCTGTGAGTGACCTTGGGTAACTTCCAAACCCAAGTTGGGTCTCAGTGTATTTTATAAGTTGTAAACCGAAGGGATTTAACTAGAATATTTCTGAGATTTCATCTAACAGAATTACATTTTTTAAAATTTTAATTGAGCAAGAAAAAAATTCTGAAACATATAAACCAGAAGTATTTTGCTTAAAATATCCTTCAGAATGTGTTATAAATTAAGGATGAAACAAACAACTTTAAAAATTATCAGACTTAACCTACATACAAAATCTCTTATCCTCTAACACTAAATCAGCCACTTGCCACTAAGCCTATGTGAAATAGGATATGATCAGCAGTAAAACTGTACTGCCTTGCTTTAAACGTTTAGAAATCTGCAATTTGTTGTTAATCAAATCAACCTTAAAGTCACCATTGGCAGACTCTCAAATTTTCTAAGAACTTGACTTTTTAAAGTCAAAATTATGCGATATAGTTCTAAAGATTTCCAATGAACAAGGAAATAAATGGAGAAATGCAATAACTAAGCATCTTAAAAGTAGAGTGATGTCCCTTCCTCTTTCATTTTCACTGGCAATCACTCAGTTCTGATTTTAGCATTTCTGCTTACAAATAAAGGGGGCAAGACTGTGGGCAGTGGGATGCATGAGTGTGGGAGGGCACACTGTTGTCTATTAGTGGAATCAACCCCTTCCTTTGACAAAGACAACAACCAAATCTTTGGATGGTTTATTTGATCTGCGTGAAAGAGTGGCAGTGGGATTTCTGGCACTTGAATAAGCGGAAACAATATTTTTGGCTAGAGAGACTTCTGAGTTCTCTCAGGGAGCCTTCTAGAAGGCCATCTGGACCAAACAGTATTTCTTTTGTAAAGTCCTGCATTTGGAAACACAAACGAAAGGTGTCTGAGCCGTAATCAGATACCTATGAAAATAATTTGCTTTCAATATTGGGGAGGGGGAATTATTCTTTGTAATTTTCTAGACGAAAAGACTTACATGAGGGAAAAAACCTCTTTCTTTTTTCTTTCTTTATTAAGATATAAGTTCCCAATTTATATTCCTATAGAGGATTTGCTTATTAATGTAAACATGTTAATCTGCATTATTGCTCTCTCTTGAGTGAAGTTAGGATGTATCAGTTATGTGTGTTGTTTATAGTTGTTATGGCAGCTAGTGACCTTATTTTTGACCTTATAATTACTAGTGGAACCTAGATTTTAAAGGTGGACACTTTCCCTTCCTCGGTTTTTACCCAGCTTGTGAATCTATAATGAACAAAAAATATTGAAAAATTTAAACAAAATCCTTCCAAAACCAAATTAAGCATTTACAGATTTACTATGAATAGAGCGCTTAGAATACTGAAAATGAAGCTATATTGGTAGCCAGACACTGCAGAAATATGAATATTCTAGCAAAGTACCTTTAAAGATCGATCTCATGTAATACATGTTGCTATTCTTAATACCTTTTGCTATTTTTTCATATTTTTCTGTTTGAGCCACCATTTGAAAAGAAATGGTAAATTCTTAATGTAGGATTTCCTGGGATTATCAATCATTTTAAAAAAGCAACTGACTATTTCCTTTACCTGTCATTTTTGCCTAAGAGGTGATGAATTTAGCACTGAGTTTATAATATAGATGTGAAAAAATACTCAGTAGCATACATATATGAATATATGTATATAGTATAAATATGTATATGTATTTACTTATATACAAATTACAGTTTCTATTGATATCATCTAATATTAACTAATTATTTGCTTGGGATGATTTCAATTATCCAATTTCATACTAGATACAGTTCTTAGTTAATAACAAAACAAGTGTTAAAATCATATTTTAAAATGAACAATACTAAATTCAGTTCTGAATGGAGAATTTTCAAATATTGGAATCATTGTTATTACGAAAAAATGACATCAAAAATGAAATTAACTTTTAAGAAAATACTTTACAAATTTAAAACAAATCACATGGGAGTGATTTATCCTGGCTAAAATATTTCACCAAATAATTTGAGACTAAAATAGTTAATGACATACAGGTTGTATCTCAAATTATATTTTTCTGGAAGGATGAAAGAAAAAATCAAGTGTGATTAACAGTGTGGATATATACCTCACAACTGGTGTCAGCTAAAGTAGAAATATTTTAGCTTATGGGAATTAAAATAGGAGCATAGAGCATGTGGAATGTTTAAACTTTTTCCAACAGATTTTAATGAGTCCCTAATATCAATCTATAGCCCTAATTCTTATGATAGGGACTGTCATGCCAGACAAAATTTTTTAGCCTGAAAATAAATATCTTTAGTGTCCTGAAACAAAGCAGTCACAAGTATCACTACCTGCCAAACAGAGACAGATTACATGAGCAGATAGTCATTTCTTATTATTTTTTAATGTAAAGTATTTTTTAGCCAACATTAGACTAAGGGCATCAAACTTTATTTCCTTAGAACTTTTAATTAATACAGAACAAAAAAATTCCCGTGATACTAAAGACTAAACCCCAATAATTTATCTACTTGTGATCTAAGTATTCTCATGAAGTTTGTTATTTGGAGGAGACAGGAAAAAAAAAGGCAGAACTTTAATTTTTGAATAATAATATTATTATCACTATAGAAAATACTAATGACCCAGCACTAACTGTGAACTTCAGCTATACCTTTCATCTTAGGGCGGAATATAATTTAAGATGGGAGCAGGAAGTAGAGAAAAACAATGATACATAATTTTGCCTTCTTGGGTCATTTCTGCTTGAAAGCATTACTTGAATGAAATTTTCATCAGAGGGCAAAAAAAGGTCTTTTAGAAATTTATAAGTATCTCACTAGGACACAAACCATCAGTTTCCCATTGTTGAGAGAGTCACCTGTGCTCTGGACAAAGTATCCGAGGGTTTATGTTTTCATCAGTGAGTCACATTTGAAATAAAACAGATTAGATGTTTGTTGGAAGCAATATTTTATACAACTGAGCGACCTATTTATACTAAATCTTTACAAACAGAACCTACATTATTTAAACCCCAAGACCCCTCAAGACCCAGAGTCACCTACCTGCAGACCCAATTTTTGTGACCAGCCAATTTATAGGCAAGGTGAAAGAAACATGCGGACTGGATAAAATAACCATATGTCCCCACTGGAAGCCCCATTACTTGAATCATTTAAACCTTGCTGGACAAAGCACCAGGAGAATTTGCTGTAGGAAACAAACCTACACGAATGGGGCAGGGAAGAAATGACCTAATAGTTAGTCTCCCTTCTGCTCTAATTTCTATGGTTCTGTGTTAAGAAAAGCTATTCTACCACACTGTTGTGAAAGCATATGTCCCAACAAGAGGGCATTTCTTATTTAAAAAAAAAAAAAAAAAAGTTCAGAATTTAACATCTAAGTTGCCATCATCAAAAGGCAAGGACACTTTAGGGCAATTTTCCCTGGGAATAGCACTTTCAAGATATAATGGAAAAGTGCTGTTTTTCCCTCATTCAGGAACTTAAATGCTGGTAAAAGAGTGTGTTTCTAGTTTGAATTTTCTTTGCTGGCTACTGAAACTTAGGTAACTTCTTCCATACCTCTAGCTGCTTATAATGCCAGTGGCGCCCTTCGATTTTATCCAATGTGAAACCCAGTGTAGATAGTTCAAGAAGGCAGTGTTAGCCCAGACTGGAACTCTACTTGGTCTGCTGCTTTGATGGTCCCCATCCTGCCTCAGTTTACTTCAGTAGGAAGTATTATCAGGTACATATCCTTAGCTGGCATAAGGCACACACAGAGGTACAGAACATTTAGTGAGTGTCTGCACAGGCAAGCATGCAGGAGAGGGGAGTGGATGGAGTTATTTGCATGTATAAATGTAAAAGTATATGGCTCTTCTCTCTAAATAAATACCTATATTTATTCATGGAGGATCTGGATTTTGGGATCAAGATATAGAAATGGACATAAAACATAATGTCAACTGAAAAAATCTTTTTATGCACTGCAATATGTTTTTTTTGATGGTCACTACTGATTTGAAACGAAAGGTTGCTGTTTATCCTGAAACTGGTATAGTCCAAATGGGATGTCTCCAGTGTCATATATTCCGTCTTTTGATTTAAGTGCAAGTTTGTGCAAAGATGAGCCTGAATGTGTGTGAGGGTGAGCATGCGAGCATGGTTGGAGCTGAAGGCAGGTAATGAGAGGGAGGGAGTGACCCACTTAATACTGTTACCTACTTTCGAAAGTCCTGGGATTTTTAGGTGCTTTTACTTCCAGTGAAAAGTGTAAGCCACACTTCTCACACTGATGTCACCGGTTCACCACTGAAAACCAATTTTGTTCTTTTTTTTTTTTGTAGGAGGTACTGTTTAACATTTAGAACCTTCATAATGTTTCAACATTCTTTCTCCCCTAAGTACTTTTGCATTACAGGCATCAAAACTTCACTCCTTATGTAAGTAACAAGGCCAGGTTTAGATATAACCTCTAGGATGGATTTATAAATGCAACTTTCCCCCCATCCTCTTAAAAAGAGGCAAACGGTATTATTGCAAATAACCTTTAAGATAATTAACTGACAATGCTGCAACTAGCATAAAATCTTCCTTCAGGCGACACCTAATTTAAGTGTTACTGGCACAAAGTGGAGACAGATTGTGCATCACCACTGCAATATTTACATAGCAGAAACCCACAGAGCAGGAAACGCGAGGCTCAATGATGCACTAAATTAGGAACAACCATACTCCAGTGTTAATTTGCTTTCTATTCTATCCAAATCTCAGGTCCAGAAATTGGTACTAACACATATACAACCTCCCACTCTTAAATGACTAAACCGGAGATTTTTGTACTTTTTTCTCCCCAAATTAAAATAACTTGAAATTTATTTCTTCTCTCCAAAAGAACCATTTGATCAAACTGTGTTTATTTCATTACAACTTGCTCTCATTCTGATCTAAAATTATTTTCATATGAATGCTGCATCGGGTCTGTAGAGTAAAACTAAACAGACTTCTATTTTCTCTAAGGCTGCCAATATAGTTTATGAAAAGAATAAAATGAGAAACTTGAGATCCAGTGAGTGAAATATTTAGGAACGTGGAAGGGCAAATTTACCTTAAGTGAATTTCTCAGTGATAAATGTTGTCCCCCCTAAGCCCACACATATCCTCCTCCTCAAAATACGAGTTTTTAAAAACCACTCAAACAGTATATATTTTTTCATTCTTCCCCACAGTATCTTAAACGCCAGATTCACCAATGTTTCAAGGCATTAACAAAACATTTACCTTTCCTAACTGTTGATGTTCTTTAAAGGCAGCAATCAGTTCTTCAGCCCACTTAAGTTTTTCAGGGGAAGGAGAAAACTGCTCCTGGACCACTGCAATTTGGTTAGGGTGTATCACCTGCTTACCTACAGAAAGATTAATAACACCGGAAACACAAAACAACAAACACATGTTCAAACAAAATGTCTCAACCACGCCAGTCTCCTGAATGCCTTACAGTCTGTATGTAAAATAACTAATTATTTTTAGAACTTTTTAAAAAGAAAATAACACAATCAGGCAGGCTTTTCCAGAATACCCCATAAGAACAAATACAACAATGGGAGTAATTGTGTTTCTGATCCTATAGAAATGCCATCTTAGAGCAGATAATCTCTCATTTTTAGTTACAGGTGGATTGACCAGGCAGCTTGTTGAATAACTGCTTGGCTGGAACTTTAAAAGGATAATGTCTGCAAATTAAAGTGATTATTTTGAGTTAAAGTAGAAAAAAAATTACATGTTAATTCTTTCCAATTTTGCGAGTTGTCTTTTGCTTATTCTGTACCATTATCCCATCTTCCATGATTTCTTTTAAAAGTGGTCTGTTGGTTTTCATAAAGCTTACAGAAGCAGACATTACAACTATATTAATATCAACAGTGTCTTACAATAATACATTCAATTTTCTTTCTTTTAGATGAACTTAGTGTATCCCTTCTAACCACTAATAGAAAATTGGATTTCAATGAAAAAAATTTTATTCAGTATAGTAAAACAGAAGGCAGATTTGAACACTGTGATCTCTGGATTACTCCATTTAAAAATGTTTAAATAAAAAATTACATAAAGTTTCTCTAACCAAAAAAACCCCCTCAGATTTTCCCTTTTTGCTTATGGGATGAAGATTGGATATTTCTCCTTTATACAGATGCTTAGACACCCCAGAAGAAATTTTATTTCTGTAGTAACGGTTTTAAAAAAGCTTTAAAAAGGAATCTTAAATTAAAACATTATACAAAAAAAAAAAAAAAAAAAAAACATTATACAAAGATAAGAGTCACAGGATTCTATGAAATCATGTAGTCATTAAAAAAACTATTTAACAATCAGGGAAGAGTGGAATCTAATCAGGTCATTGATAAAATGCAACATAATTTAATGTTATAATAATGATGAGATTATATTTTATTATATGATAAAATTATAGACATATTTGGTTCTTTAAAAATGAATGTACACTTAATGATAATTTACTCTGCTAAGTATATTTGTTGGCATATCAATTTGCTTTGCTTTTGAAATAGCTGCTTTAACATATAGCCAGTACAAATTATATCCTTGATGTTTTATAAAAGGTGCATTCCTGTTACTGTCATTATTCTGTCAAATAGAAAAAAGAACAATGTTTCTAAAAAAATTTTTTTACTATTTCATGAAAAAGAGTTTAAGTAAATAAATATAACAATATCTTTTCTTTACAGTAGCATAATTAAAACATCCTCATGTTGCTATTTCATTATCTGTCAGCATACTAATAAAACATTAAAATCTTATATAAATAAAGATGCTTTAAATTATTTGAGGAATAATTTCTGGGAACAAATAACATCAATGATGACAAATGAGACTTTTTTCAATAGTAGATATTGAAATTATATTTAAGCAATCTAACAGTTGTTACAATATTATTAATAAAGGATGTCAGTTCTGGTAGTCATTTTGTACTAATTGTTAGTCCTGAATTTTATAATTTATGTACATAATTTACACTGATGTGTAAAAAGCCAGATTTCATGGGAACTTCTTGGTACAGACACTATAAATTGAGAAGCAAACATAAACTATTTACAATGCTGTGAAACTAATGATGGCTTTTAAGTAGCCATATTTTGGTACTGAGGCTAATTTTAAGATATGTGTTAGGTTTTAGAAATTTATGAACCTCCATATGTGAAGTTATCTTTCGTCAAATCTTATATATCCCAACAACTGAACATCAGACTTTAATGCCATGTGGGAGCAAAGCAAATATTTTATACAGAAGAGTTGTTATTGACAAGTTACTGAGAGGGTGCAAAATTGGAAGACATTAAAATTTATGACCATGAAATCCTTTTTACAGTATCACTTGATATATCGTGCTTTAAATCAATACCTGTCAAATCTTTTAGGTAACTGTATGACGGTGTCACTTTTGTCTTCTACAAAAGACTGCAAAAAAGAAGAAAACCTATAGTGCTTCATATTTATAATCTTTCTTCTCAGCATGTAGTACTAGAATAACTGTGATGACTAAGTAGGCTGTTAAAGATTTATTCTAAGATTTATTTTTGGTTTCTTTTTATAAAAATAATTCCTAAAGTTAATAGTCATTTATACAGCCAATGCATTGATTTAAAATCAATTTACATGGATTGCGGCCTCATGAAACAATGAATACAGAAAAGAAACTGTAACCAGCTGTTTGTTACATGGCTAAGTTTCAAAAAACCTACAACTCATTAAAAAATATCTAATTTTTAAAAGTCGAGAAAATCCTTATTAGCACAGATCCTTATCAGTGTTATGGATAACATAATACTTTATTGAATTTTAAAACTTTCAACCACTTGCTTCAGATAGGGTGTGTAGCTCTCCTTCTTTCTTCCCCTCCTTCCTTCCTTCCCCTTTCTTTCCTTCCTTCTTTCCTTCCTTTTCTCCTTTCTTGCGCGAAGCCCAAAGTATGGCAATTAAATGATAAATAATTAGGACAAGCAGATCGTGAGTGGTCTAAAATACTCATTAAAGCATTTATTGTTTAAAAATACTACAAATAATCTCCTATCTTATTATCAGACTAATTACCTTTTCTTGGTGTATAGAAATATAATTGGGACAATAAAGACCTTCTTTCTAAAAATTGCAAAATGGCTCTGAAGTTTAGCTTCCTCCTTTACTGACTAGTTCACTTGAATATATAACGGGCACTGTACCCTCCGTGCCTCCTCATCCTCTCCCCTCTCCCTCCCACTTCCATTTTGTTTCTGATTTAATACTCCCTGTTGTTGAGAAACAATAGTGCCAAGTCCGTAAGCTCCTCATGCTGAGTTGGGCACAGTCTAGAAATTTAAATCTGATTTGCAATAACTTGTCTTCTACGATTGAATTAGGGACCAATTTAATTCAGTCCCGTCTCTTGGAGAAACTCTCAAACTCCCTTATAAGTTCTGGAGCAAACATTTACCCCAGAGGAAGCAGAGGACACCCAGGTTATCCTGAGTGATGGTGAGAGAGGCCCCCATCAATTTAGTGTTTTCTATTTTTTATTGTATTAGTGCCCATTTCAGAGCAACATCTGGCTGCTTGGCAGCCAAAGCCACATATCTTAGACCAACAACATCGGGGTCTGTTAGATAGATTTCATGGAGTTTTTCTCCAACTTTTCCATTTGGGCCACATCCTAACAGGTCGTTGGAAGGAGGCAGGTGTCACAGGCACAGAGACAAGGACAATGCCAGGGATTCAGTGGAGGGACTCTTTCTTTCTCAGTCACTATTAAATGTAGGGAGGATTCATTTATTAATAGCTCAGATGATTGAGAAATATTTCTCTATAATAGACATTTATTTATTTATTTAACAAATTGGGGGAATCACATTTTAACTCTTTATGTTAAAAACACAAACACAAAGGTAAGAGCATTATTTAATTCTACTGTAACACTAAAATGGTTTCTACAGTCTTTCAATTTTACTTTGGGTTAAATTAACATCCACGAAGGTATCTTTTACATTGAAGGTCACTTTATGAAATGTTTCTTTCATTAACCTCTAAATGAACACATTTCAAAAATATTTACAAAAGGAATAGCATGGATGCTTGTCTCTTTTCCTTATTTTTTGGGTGCATCTCTGATCAGGATATCCTTAGAACTTGCAGCAGGAGAACAAATAAGAATAAAAGAGCTTATGGTGTTTTTTACCCATGGTTGTGTACGTGTGTGTGTGTGTGAAACTGCTGACATGTGTTTGTGTATAGAATCGTATTGTGGTTTTTCAAAAAATAGATTTCTGTTGCAAAAATACAATTTTCGGTTGCTCCCTGGGCTCCTGGGTATCTGAGTGATTGGGCACACCAATCAACAGATATCTGCCTGTTCTCCAGGACAGGATTTCGAGGACCCACTGATCTTAGTGCCAGTCAATGCCCAAAGGTGTCACCAGGTGCACAGACACTTACTGGGGGATGGGAGAGTAAGGAGGGGCTTGAAGTGCCAGAAGAATAAAAAGCTAGTTATGAGTTAAAAAAAACAACAACAAAGAAGATACCACTAAATTTTTTTCAGAAATAAATTAATATTTTGAATATCTGAGGAAATTTTTTTCTCCCCATCAACTCAAATTCTATGGCAGTTCCCTCAAAAACACTTCTAAAATGGCCTCATCCCTCCCCTCGTGTCAGCAAAAACTGCAACAAAATACTTAAGAGGACAGAAAAAACTGGTAAGTAATATTAGAAGAAACTAAAACGAGTGCTTTATTTTTTGACTTGTGGAGCCAAAGACAAACATGACAATTTGTTTGGCAGGTTCTGGTCCTGGATAACTTTTTCATGTTTCAAATAATGGAATAAGTATATGAGACACCTGGCTACATTAGAAACACCAGTTCCTGGTTAAATTTCTGTTTTTCTGGAATGTTTGCTTAATCTAGATACTGCTTTCTAAGATATTATCAAGAATCATACCAGTAAATCCCATTGCAGCTCCTTCTCTCGACTGCTTGAGAAGCCCCTCTCCATCCTGGAAGTCGATGTACACCAGGTCTATGGCCTGCAGACCAAAGGCCTTTGCTACAACAACAATCTTTTGTCGGGCGTAGAGAATATCTTGGGTTTCCTTACTACTTGTTGCACCTGAAAACAGAACGTTGACTGAGAAAGGAGACATTAACTTTGGAAACTGGACCTAGATATCTATTATAAAAACGCCGTTTGTAAAGACATCTCTGTTTGCCTGGGGATTTCTCCCTAGCGAAATGATGATTCAAATATAAATGAAGAGAGGGCTATGTGGAGGCAGAGTTAAATCTCACATGTGTCTCTTTATCTTGCAAGGCATCTTTTCACGTAGTTACTTGCACGTGCATTAAGAAAAGCCCCCTTCCCTATCTCAGGAGCTAGACACAAATGACTTGATAGGTCACAAAGGACTCCGGTGTATTTCTTCCTTCTTGCCATTGCTCAGAAAGTGTCAGTCCAAAGATAGCACCATAAAAGGTAGCCAAACAGCTGTGCATGGAAATAGTTAACTTCCATCACTGAGCACAGAATTCGTGTGCTGTGGTTGTAATGCCATGTCATAACAGGTTCTGAGCCAAATACTGCAGCTTCAGGGTGTGGAAGGGGAACTTGGGGGAATGCAAGGACACTGATTTTGAGGGAGGCAGAAAGTGTCCACTGAGCTGTTGGATACACATAAGTCTCCTGGAAAGACTGGTTCCTCTTTTTCCCCCAGGAGTGGGGTAACTGTCACTGTTTATATTTGGGCCATATCACTGCTCAGGGAAAGCTCTTGCATTCAGGTCACTGGGAGTGGTGTTCTGAAAACACTTTGTGGCCTTGGCCTCTTTTCTAGATGCACTCACAGCCTCTAGTTAGTTATACATGCACCCAGACCAAAGACATAGTGCCCAAGGGATGGGGAAGATCAGTGAAAACAAGCATACTATCTCAATAAATATTTCATAATAAAGGGGTTCTGAAATATATTTTAGGGGGAATTTAAGATCTATTTTAAATTTTTACATACTTCCTTTAATGTAGAAAATGATTCATCAAAGCAATGTGAAACTGCCTTAAATTTGTGTTAGAAGCTTAGACAGCCGTCTGGCTGATGGGAAAACAACACATTTAAGCAACAGAGAGGCTGTTCACATAATGTAGCTATTATGAACACAGTAGACGTCATATATGCCTGAACATGTATGAGGCTACGACAGGCTTTTTATTAGTTATTTTATAAATGAACGGAAGTGATGATGTAGTGTTCTGGAAGAAGGACAGCTATGAGGTGCCCTAAATTATCAGGAAGTATTTCCCATTCAGCTGAAAAACCATTGTCATGGTTGGCAAATATATATTGTCATGTAAATGCCCATTCTTGAAGGGGCAAAGAAAAAATATATACACATATGCACAGAGAGAATGAGAAGAGAAACATGTCTTTGACACCTATGCTGGCGCGAAAGTCTTCTCCTCCAAAAACGACTGCATCTAGAAAAAGACCCACTTGAGGCCCGTTCTTTAGTGCTTCTTCACACACTGCCTGTAAAAGAGCAGAACAGAACCAGAGCTCACAGAAATGCACCCATTAGAGAGAAGCAGCATGGTATATTTCAGTAACAGAAAGCTCCACCTCTTAACACAGTTTAGCTGAAAGCAGTCCTGAAAATGCAGCCCCAATTCACCCCTTTCAAAAGGTATTTAATATTGTCCAAAGTAAGTATGTTGCATATATTTGCTTTGCTTAATGGATTATATTAATATAGTTAGTAGTATATATTAATACATTTATAATGTTCAAGTTTTAGTTCATCCAATCTTTAGAGAAACTTTCAAGTTAACTCATTTTGATTGGACTGTAAGTTATTTCTGTTCTTCCAAAATTTGTTTTTGCTTTAAGAGACCCTCCAACAATAAACATAAAACCACAGGAGAAAAGGAAAGAATTTAAAAATCAAACTAATTGGATTATTTGCATTGGGATCAAGATTTCTTAGTAAATGGTCTCAGGATTAAAGACAAACAATACAAAAATCTACAACTCCAGAGGGGAAAATAAAAATGCAATAAGTCATCCAAGATGTATGAATAAGCAACTTGGACATTTCTCTGTGAAATTAAAGATGAATGATAGTCATCTTAGACAGGACTGTGATGCTCCAAAGGTGGAGAGAAAGCATGCTAACATATGTGGGTGGGGAGGACATGAGGAACCGGCGAGGACACTGTTGATTAATTTCAGGGGCTGTGAGTGCTTCTAAGTGTATTATGGATAAAATGGCAAATCAGCGCTTAAAATGAAATCACTGTATGAATCTAGTTGCATCTAAGAAATATGCATTGACTATATTCCCAACGCATATAGGGCAGGCTGGAAGGATTCGTGCTTAGTGGTGTAAACACGCTGATCACGAGGCCTGAAGCAGCTCCCCAAACATTTGCACTCTGCCCCTCCTGCATAGGCCAGTAGGTCTCTCAAAGTTTCCTCTCGGAGCCTTTGCTCACATATTATCTCTCCAGTACAGTTCAACTATCTGTTTTTGTTTTTAGGTATTTCTTCTCTCCTGCCCTTGGTCCTGGGGTACTACAGTGATGATGTTCACAGGTCAGGTGGAACATGAGGCATATTTTGGAAAACAATTTAAATGGCCACTGATAAAGAGGAAGAAACAAGCTAGCTATGAATTCGCTAAGGCAAATAGTTTAATGCAGCCATACAATGGTGAAAATGCTTGGCTCAGCTAATCTTCCTGAATGTATATTAGGAAATATTTTATGTTCTAATGTGGCAAACTGAAATAATATAGTACAAATTAGTGTGTATACTAACTCAAAAATAGTAATCTTATGTATTAGACATTATAGATTATGTTGCTACAAAGAGGCCTGATAATTTCCCAATAAAAGGCAATTGTTACAAAAGAATAATTGAAAGTTAATTCGTAAGGGTGACAAATGTTCATGTACATTTATTCTATAAATGTAATAATTCACAGCAAAAATTTATATAGTGATTATTTAATTAAAATTAATGCCAGGAATATATAAATATTTCATTTAAATATTTAGGACGAGGAAGTTTTTCCTTGCTACTGCGTCTATTTCTTTGTTTTCTAAGATGCTCACAGCCTGGTTTTGGTTATTACAGATAATAAATGGTGCTCAAGGTTTACTTTGCTTATAAATCTTTCTAGAAAAATATTTTAAGTAGATGTTAAAGTTGAAAACAAAAGTTCTCTTTAGGTAATAAATAAAATACTAACTTACTAGCCACATTATGGTTTCCTTACCTTAAAATTGAGCAAACCCATTGCAGTTTCCACAAAAGGGATTAAATTCATAGGTTGTTCAAGTTTTCGGCCTTGTAAGTAGAATGAAAATTTGTCTGAAAACTAGAATAAAAAGTGTCATAGGTGACTAGTGGGGGAAAAAAAATGTACAATCATTGAACTGTAGAATAGAAGTAGTATTTAAGTCTTTGACCTGAGGAAGTAATATCCCAGCCTCTTTCATCCACACAAAGAATAAAAAAAAAAAAAAAAAAAACGGAAAAAACAGAGGAAAGACCAAAGAGAAAAGGTAACAAAGTTCCCAGCAAACTAAATAGTAAAACCTCAAGCATTAAAAATTGTTTTTTTTTCTGAAGGCGCAATTTGAGGCCTAGGAGTTAAGAGGTGGAAGGAGAGATTCTCAAGTTTAAATGCTTTCCTTGAAAAGGTTTTTACTTAAGGCCTCTCGCCTTCCCTTCGTTCAGTGCATGTGGCAGGCCCCTAAAACAATGAAGGCTTGCTCTACCTGCCATTCTGGTTTTGTTTCGGACCCTGCACAGACATCGGTGTAACTGTTCAGAAGCCTTCTACGTGGAATCCATATTATTCATTATAGCAACACTACCCTTTGTTCGGAGGTTTTTCTTCATAATTTTTTAGCTTACCTAGGAAGACCTTAAAAAGGAAGTTTAATTCTTTGAAGACCAAAGCTCGCCAATTTTTTCCATGAGACCAGTTCACAGCTAGCTCTGTGCTGCCAGTGGGGTAGCCCAAATTCCAAAATCTATCATCTGGAAACATACAAAAGCTCTTGCACAGATCTCCCCCCCACCCCTTTCAAAGGAGAAAAAAAAAAACCCCACCACACTCTAAATTGTAAATCTATTATGTCTATCTAGATCTAATAAGATGTGGGGAGATAAAAAAAAACACACAGGTACGAAAAAACTATTTTTGTAAATAAAGATAAAAACATATATATCCATTTTAAATTTAAGGAATATTCAGCCATTAATGGATATCAAAGGAAAAGGGAATTTTAATCATCTCTCCATTCAGTCTCAGTTGGGTAAATCATATCTAAGAGATTTGCATAAATATAAACCATCAAAGACTTTTCATCTTCAAAGGGGGTTTCAAGACCCTATAAGCTTTGTACTGTAATCATCGCAGGTCACCACCCTGCAGGAATAGGGCTGCTATGGCAACATAAAAAAACTAATGCTTAAGGCTTAGCATAATATTCTGACTAATAGAAAGGAAACTCATTTTAAAGGCTGGCAGCCTATTTACCAGAAGCAGGATTAGAGGTGTTATTTCCCCTTTTAGCTGCCCCCCCCCCACTGCCCGTGCAGCACCTCCCTCCCCAACCAAAAAAAATCTAATCACTGGGATCTTTAAAAAGCTTTTGAGCGATTTGCAGTAACTTTACAATTAGGCTAAAATAAATCACAGCTTTCAGTAATGAAGAATTATTCCCAGTTGCTCCCGCTGCCCCTCCCTTCCTCGACACCATGATCATCGCCTCCTTAGCAACTTTACAAGGGAAGGAATAACTCAACCAAAATAGCAAGAAGGAAGAGAAGGCTACAGTTTCAGGGGACAAAATGTATAGTATTCCACGAAAATGAAAATAAAACCTAATTTATGGCACATTTAAGCTAGAAAATGGGTGGTAAAATATTAGTGATTTTGGTGTTACCTGTGCACTGGAGGAATTTTGTTTTTCTTGTTAAAAAAAGGAAAACTTTCAGTGTTACTTGCCCCATTCTTTGTGATAATGGTTATAACCCCAAAAACTGTAGAGTTGAAAACTAGGTAAATCCTTTACAATATCCTTTACAACAGGGAATATCCCTGTTCCTAGTGTGAAAAATCTCTAACGCCTTTTGTTTTTAAGGCAATAGGGGCATATTTAAAAATTAAACATTCTAGCCCATCCTCCTCCTCCTCCTCCCCTTCTTTCTTAAAAAATTGCATTAAGTACTAACACAAAAGGTAACTAGTGGAGGAGTTTCAATTAATTTTTTCAAAAGGAGACGATTAAATGTTTCCGGCCTGGTAAAGTGTTCATTTCAGCGAGGTGGAGGGGACTGGGGGCGTGGGGGGAGGAAAAGAAGGGGGAAAATCACAAAGAGATTGGGGAGGAGATGAAGTAGCAGGGCTCAGCAATTCTTTCAATTCCAGTGCACACCCAATAGTGTGTTGGAAGAATGCACCCTGTTCGGGATTTGTGGGAGAATTGTCCCACGACAAAGGAGGCCGAGTCACGCTTGTTATAGTCCAATAAGCCGTGCCAGTCAAACAAGAACCCACACTAGCGACAAAAGGCCAGCAAGAGATTCTCACACAAAAGAAAACAAGGAAGCCCATCTTTCAGTTGTGCATCAGGCTCTGGGTTTTATGCTTCACATAAATACAAACGGAGAGGAAAAAATAAACAGCCCAAAAGACTTCTGTTAACTAGAAATCCTATTTAGATTTCGGTATGTTCCTCACATCCAAGGATTTAAAACAGTGAACAGAGGCCTTAGCTGAAGGCCGGGGTGAGCACTCCCCTCTCAAATGAGGGGTAATAACGGTGATAAATAGGCACTAACTATGAAACCAAAAGGGAACAGTGACTTCAGATTCCATTTCAATCAACTTAAGACACATTCGAATGGGGCAGGAACTCTTGAGGACATTAACCTGCTATCACTAGGATCTCCCAGCTCCTGAGGGGTGACCTTGCTGAGAAGAGCTCCAGTTTTGAAAGTAAATATGGGACCTTGAACGAAGGTCTTCAGGAAGACACCAATGCAGAGCTGACGGACAGAAAAATAATGGTAGCTATATGTGTAATTCTAAACTTTCTAGTAGCTACATTAAAAGAGTAAGATGAAACAGATGGTGAATTTAATAAGAGGTTTATTCAACCCAATATATCTGAAATATTATCATTTCAACATGTAATCAACATAAAAATTATTGAGATAATTTACATTCTTTTTTCGGGGGAAGGTGCTATGAAGTCTTCAAAGTCCCGTGTATCTTACAGCGCATCTCAATTTGGACTGGCCACATTTCAGGTGCTCCGTAGCTACATGTGGCAGGCAGCCATGGCACTGGAAAGCACAGAGCCAACATAGCTACATACACGGAAAAGGTGAGCAATGTATTTGGGTGCCACAACTAGAACTCGGCGTATTGCTACAGTTGTAGCCATAGACTCAGGGATCACCCTAGATGTGGCATCAAAATCACCACTGTCCACACGCCCTTACCATGCTTCCAGCACCTGGGTGCCACGGGCCCTCCTCTCAGGAGTGGCACAGTGGAACCGTACTGTATTCGGCAGAGATCTGCAGAATCACTGCAGCCCCTAAATAAAATCTAGCCTCACCCTGCAACCTCCACCCCACTTTAACAATTAAAACAATCATAGTATAATTAGGCCCATTTCAAAGTTTTCTTAAGTAATCTGACATGCCAAGGGTTTATTGGCTGAAAAGTCTGTCATGAAACAAACACACCTGTCAGCAATTTAAAAAGGATGAACTAGAAAACTGTTCAGGAAATAATATCTGTGCTAATTAAAACCACTAGTTAAAAGCTTCCTGTCTCTTCCTATAGTTGCCCCAAGGAGTGACCTTTTCCTCTCCTCCTCTAGGTTCATTTTTTCCTTTGCAGCTAATGTGCTTTCACTGTCTCTGATGACTTCAAATGAATCTGCCTAAGAGGTATGCAAATCACTGCTCTTCCAGGTGGAGGTTTAGGGCCTGGCTGGGTGTAGTCTCAGGTAAGCTGGTTTCCAGGGGCTGCTCTGGAGGAGGCTGTTCTGTCTAAACCACAGATCTGTTAAGGCAGCAGAAGCATCATTTCAAGTGCAGAGCTGTTCCAGTGAACACTTAGGCAAAGCCAGGTTCTCCTTGTGTGCAGGAAATGGTCTTTGGGACCTGCTCCTTTTTCTCAGTTCCCTTTCTCTCGGCTCTGTGTATGCATTTTCAAAACCTACAGCACCCAAATCCTTCCTTTCTGCTATTCCTTGTTAGCCTCTCCTGAGTTTTTAATTAAAGCAAAGCATGAGCTACTCACCCACTGGATTTCTTCAGGATCTTCTACCTTCGGGAGCATCAGGCTGGAAGGAAGGACCCGGGACCGCAGGAGGGCCTGCAGATCTTCTTCGGCCAGACCACTGGACACTGAGTTGATTCTTACACACTTTTCAGTTGGGCCCAGATCAAAGTCTTCAAGAGTTTTTACTATTCTCAATCGAGCTTCATCCTATGAGTGTAGATAAAATGTAACTCCTAAGTTTATTTATCATTGAGAAGAAACACAATCAAACTGTCTGTGAAACTCTTATGTGGATGGAGAGTCTGAGCACCATTACGATGTCTACTATGTCCACCAAATAACTGGTATTTGAAATGAGTTGTCCAGTCTGATGGGCAAGTGACTGATTTCCAGACTTCACTCAAGATGACTATAGCAGAGATGAAAGCCATTGTAATGCACGTTGGTGAAACTCTAAATAGTGGTCTCAGGACTTCCCTGGTAACACACTGTTAAGAATCTGCCTGCCACTGCAGGGGACATTGGTTCGATCCCTGGTCCGGGAAGATCCCACATGTCGCGGAGCCACTAAGTCCGTGTGCCACAACTACTGAGCCTGCACTCTAGAGCCTGCGAGCCACAACTACTGAAGCCCGTGCGCCTAGAGCCTGTGCTCCGCAACAAGAGAAGCCCGTGCACTGCAAGGAAGAGTAGCCCCCGCTCGCCACAACTAGAGAAAGCCTGTGTGCAGCCACGAAGACCCAACGCAGCCAAAAATAAATAAATAAATAAATAAATAGTGTTCTCAATTTGTGCATTAGCATTACTTTCCATTGGAAAGGTAAAATAACTAATAGGTAACATTTATTGAGCATTTACTAAGCACCAGGCATGGTGCTAAGTGCTCTACCTGCATTTTCTCATTGAATAAATACAAGAAACTAGAAACACATTGAAACTACAAGAAATTATGGATTAATGGTAGTCTGGACTGCCAGCATATTCACATTAGGGAAAAAAATAAGGATTTGTTTTTCTCTTTCCACATGTGTCATGCTATTTTTATTCACTTAAAAATTTTTTTGCAACTGAGTTGAATCTTAACATTCAATTAAGAAGGCACTCACAGGAAAATGACACTTCACACTACAAAAAAGCTCCAGCTTATTCAGATGGAAGGCAATAATATCACCAAGAAATCCCTTCATGAAGTGGTGGACAAATACATTTTTTTCTTTGATTTGGCAGGCTTTGCTCCACAGTTAAGAAAAGCTGAAGGTTGAAAGTCTGATTCAGTATTTGAATTGTCCCCAGAAAAACTGTATAAAACCAAACATGTTATTTACTGGCTTTGCGTTGGGGTGATGAAGCGGGGACAGGGGTTGGGGAGAGAGGAGTGCACTTGGGGCGTGGGGGTCGGAATCAAGGGAAAGAAAGCCCTTGAGGTCATTACTTCCTGCCAATTTCAGTTTCAAAACCAAATTCCTCCAACTTGCCAACAGCCCTCAACAAATTCTCATGGTCAGAATGAACACTTATCAAAAGTAGCTTCATTTGGGAAGGGCTTTTATGATACTAATAAAACTTTAAAGCTTCTCACTGCTGATGAATGTAGTTTGGAAAAAAAGGTCTTAACAATATATGGCCATTTGGATAGCAGTTGTTATCTAGGAAAATAATAAACCAAAGCAGAGAGAAAAAATAATTATTTGAGCCAATATTGAGTTGAAGTCCAATCAAGGAGACAAGCCAAGACAGTAGATTTAAACCAGGCGGATGTAGGTCTATGACCGGGTGGAAGCAGGGAAGGCCTCCAAATGTGGTCTGAGTTAAACAGTGTGAGGAAAACAGCTTAGAGTTGTCAAGTCGGATGGACGCAGAGTACATAGGAGCAGTCTGAGACAGCTCTGTGGAGTCCTGATTTACTGAGCTCTGACTGCCAATAATTATGCCAAGCTTAGACAAAAGCAAGAGAGAGCTCATGCCAGCTAAAGTGAGGAAGGATGCAGCCAACAGTGGCTTGGTTCCACACCTTGCTGTGGGCTGTCCCACAGCAATAAAATGCATCCACTTGCTCTGTCATGCCCTCTCGCTGCAGCCACAGGATAGGAAGATCCTGAAGGTGAAGGTCAGAAGTCAACTCATCAACTCAGTAGTATGGTTCCAAGGCCATCGACAGCTGTCGAGAGAAATGCTTCCTGTGTGTATCTAGATCTATAGCCTCAAAGAACCCAAGATGTGCTATGCTCCATGCAGCCTGGCACAGCTACAAACCCGGGATGGCTTCAGCTCAGAAAAGTTTCAACTTCCAGGTTTCCTTTCAAGGGCAGGTTGGGCTTGTAAAGGGTCTGCTGGGACAAAGTGAATGGGAAATGGAAGGGAACTAACTAGATCGTTTGGGCTGAAGTGCATTTTAAAACTTGAGTTATTTAAGGGACTTTCCTGGTGGCGCAGTGGTTAAGAATCCTCCTGTCAATACAGCGGACACGGGGTTGAGCCCTGGTCCGGGAAGATCCCACATGCCGTGGAGCAACTAAGTCCGCGAACCACAACTACTGAGCCCGCGTGCCTAGAGCCCAAGCTCCACAGCAAGAGAAGTCACCGCAATGAGAAGCCCGCGCGCTGCAACAAAGAGTAGCTCCTGCTCGCCGGAACTAGAGCAAGCCCGCGCACAGCAACGAAGACCCAACGCAGCCAAGAATAATTAAATAAGTAAATAAATTTATTTTTTAAAAACCCAAAAAACTTGAGTTACTTGAATCATCACCTCCATCCTCTAGTTTAATCTGCATGTGCGCTCAAGGACGCAGCATCCCTGGCAACATCAGCTTCCTAAATTGTTCATGTTGGTGTCAAACAAAATCTGACCTCTAAGCTGTTCAGTTGTTTCACTTGGATTCGAAGGGGACTGTTTGTTCAAAGCTCATGTTCTAAACCTGTTTGTGATTTTTATGTAAAGTCAGATTGCCATGGTTTCAGCACATTCCGGTTTACTTAGTAAAATTCAGCCCTTGTGAAATTGGCTGCAAATGAAGTACCCCATTCCAATTTTAGGCATAATCTGATTAGTACTTTTCATGCTGTAATAATGAGCAGTGAATACTCAGCATTTTATTAGACTTTTTTTCCTCTTTCTGGCTCAGAATTAAAACCAAGTTCTTTCCACTTCATCATTCTGTACCTTTCCAAAAAAAGATGATGGCTTTGGAGGTATATTGCCATACAACACCCTTATTAACGGGCTGTTGCTTGTGACAATTTACATAAGTGAAGTGTGCATCCCTCTGCTGTGTATCCCAAAATATCCAACAACTTCACTGAATTTACACCAACCAACAAGCATGTTGATTTTTTTTTCTTTTTGGTATTTTAATGGTGAAATATGTTACTATGCTAGCAAACACACCCATGCCATCTGTTGGGTGAGAGGAAGGCAGTTTCTAAGAACAATTAAATTTAGTTCTGGGTCTTCAGCTAGAGAGAGCCACAGTCCACCAGTTGTGAAAAGAAAGAAATTCTGTTCATGCTGTTCTCTCTCTATCACAGGCCCTACGTCTTGCTACCGTGTCTCTTACATCTCTCTCATCTCCATCACCTCGCTCCCTTCACACTTTCACTCTCTTTTTCTTTGGCTCCTGTTTGGCCCTGACCATCCTTCCAAGTGCCATCTCATTAGCGGGATTAGTAAGACTCGGCCTGGCAGACACCACCTTCTCAGAAGGGCTATCCAGGTGATCTGCTGAGATTATTGGGAGGTAAATGCTCCCTGGAGAAAGAAGGAAAAGGAAATGAAGGCAAAAAGAGGCCACTCAAAAACAACTGTTTTTGGGGGTTGGGTGGTCTTACATTCTGGAAGCAAAACAGGTTGTTCAAAATGGAGTTTAGAAGGAACTGCACTCTAAACGTGTTAACACTGCAGGACAGCCTTGGTAAGCATTTCTCAGTGTAGGATGAACTTGTCCTCCTAAAATCTGACAACCTGAAAAGAGGGAATAATGAATGTAAGGCCTTCCTCGACAGTTACATGAGATTTTTGCAGAGACTAATTATCTTTGGGTGTTTGTAGCATGTTTGATTCCAGAGGTGGGCTCTGCAAAGGCCACAAAGAAAGTTGGCACAGGTCAGACTCTTCACAGGCCCTGGTCCTAAAAGGTGGTATTACCAAAGTTCCCACATTCAACTGATATTTCGTGCCATGGGCTGTGGTCAGTGCAGTGGACTGGTGGCTAATAAACTTGTCCTTATACATAAGCCACCATATTATGTGACTCTGTCTGGGCCAGGAACCAAGGCGTGCTATGATTTCAGAGACCGGATTCTTATCACCTGGGGAAGAGACATGCTCTGCTGACGTAAGAAAGTGGATAAATCAACCATCACCGAGACCTGCAGACTCTGAAATTAAAGGAGAAAATATGCGTGCCGTTGGTTCAATTGGCACCCATTAAAGCTAATAACTAATCAGCCTTGCAAGTTTCTAGCTCAGAATGATCAAATCTGCAAAGAAAACAACATCCGTCCACTTTTACACTCCAGTGGAAGAGGTGGTCCCTCGCGGCGGGGCGGCACAGTCTCGCCATCTGGAGAATAAATCGAGTGTGAAGTACAGTATAGTTTGGGACCAAGCTCCGTGGCAGCAGCTCAGCAGTCAGTTCATTAGTTCCAAACTTCCAGGGATTAGAGCGACATCAATTCTACTGTCGGATAGGAAGAGACAGACAGGATACGAGATTCAAGGAGGATTGTGACAACCAGGAGGAGCCCCTTGGGCTTATTTATAAAACTACAAAGTATAAACATACCCAAATAAGTGTCTTAAATAATAGCATTATTACAGTTTCATAACATCTGAATTAACACCCTTCTCTTCTTCCACCTCCACTCCGAAACCCTGTATGTTAATAACATATAATGTTTTCAGATGAAGTCGCCAAGACGACCCTGAATGCAACAGGAGCAGTGAGAAAGCTGTGCGGCCGAAACAAGACTTGGGAGTTAAGAAGTACAGAATATTTTCTAGGCTCTGGGGAGATGCATAACCTCTGTGATTTTTAAAAATGAGCAATTACTATTTTCATCCTACAAAAGGCAAATTGCCATGCCAATACGCAAAAACACTAGTGAATTCTGTCTTTTCTGAATTTGTCCATCTCACCTCACTTTGATTTCATCTTATTCATAAAATGATGTCATAAGCATGGATTGGAATGGGCAAAAGGCCCTGATATTGTCATCTATATAAAATTATTTTTTTTGAAAATTTTGAGATAATTTGGTTTAAAATAAAAAGTTCTGATGTATTGTTCCATTTAAGGATCTCCCTTTTCATATAAGTTCT
This sequence comes from Delphinapterus leucas, assembly GCF_059928025.1. Classification (NCBI taxonomy): domain Eukaryota; kingdom Metazoa; phylum Chordata; class Mammalia; order Artiodactyla; family Monodontidae; genus Delphinapterus; species Delphinapterus leucas. Next base: position 11,242,570 of record NC_143146.1, read on the forward strand.
TTTTATACACTAATATTAAAAAACAGAAGTGCTTGTGACAAAGTCATCATTAGAAAATTACTGTATTTTTCTTACAAATGTATAAAATGTATTATAATCACAGAGACTGCTGTAGTTACTGCATTAGAAAAAAAGCCAAATTCTCATTGATTATTACAACCTGGTAGTGTTTCTTTAGGTAAGATGGTAGTGTTGAGTTTTCTAACCCCCCAAAAATCTTGGTTTGCCTGGTGTTTTTTTTAACCTTTTTTTTTTTTTTTTGGCTGCACCATGTGTGGCATGCGGGATCTTAGTTCTCAGACCAGGGATTGAACCCACGCCCCCCTGCAATGGAAGCACAGTTTTAACCACTGGACCACCAGGGAAGCCCCTTGGTTTGCCTGTTTTTGAAAAAAGAAAATCTACAGCAATATTGAACATACCATGAGTTAACTGGTTAAAATTTCATTCATCAATAACACCAAAAGCACTGGTAACAAAAGAAAAAATAAATTGAACTTCATGAAAAATTTAAAATGTTGTGCATCAAAAGATACTTTCAACAGAGTAAAAAGGCAACCCACAGAATGGGAGACAATATTTGCAAATCATATGTCTGATAAAGGAATATATATTCAGAACATATATAGAGCTTCTAAAACTCAGCACCAAAAAAACAAACACCACAATTCAAAAATGGGCAGAGGACTTGAACAGACATTTCTCCTAAGAAGATATAAAAATGGACAACGAGCACATGAAAAGATGTTCAATATCATTAATCATTAGGGAAATGCAAGTCAAAACTACGAGACACCACTTAACACCCATTAGGATGGCTACTGTCAAAAAAACAGAAAAAAACAAGGGTTGGAGAGGATGTGGAGAAATTGGAACCCTTGTGCACTGTTGGTGGGAATGTAAAATGGTGCAGCCGCTATAGAAAATAGCATGGCAGTTCCTCAAAAAATTAAAAATAGGACTTCTTTGGTGGTGCAGTGGTTAAGAATCTGCCTGCCTGTGCAGGGGACATGGGTTCGAGCCCTGGTCAGGGAAGATCCCACATGCCGCGGAGCAACTAAGCCCGTGCACTGCAACTACTGAGCCTGCGCTCTAGAGCCCACGTGCCACAACTACTGAAGTCCGCGCGCCTAGAGCCCCTGCTCCATAACAAGGGAAGGCACCTCAATGAGAAGCCCGCGCACCACAACAAAGAGTAGCCCTGCTCGCCGCAACTAGAGAAAGCCTGAGTGCAGCAACGAAGACCCAACACAGCCAAAATAAATAAATAAGTACAATAAATTTATTAAAAAAAAAATTAAAAATAGAATTAACATATGATGCAGCAATTCCACTTCTGGGTATATACCCAAAAGCGCTGAAAGCAGGTCTCGAAGAAATTATTTGTACACCAATTTTTATAGCAGCATTATTCACAATAGCTAAAATGTGGAAGTAAACCAAGTGTCCACTGACAGAAGAATGGATAAGCAAAATGTGTTAAATATGTGCAATGGAATATTGTTCAGGTTTAAAAAGGAAGGAAATTCTGACACATGCTACAACATGGATAAACCTGCTGTGTTAAGTGAAGACATTATGCTAAGTGAAATAAGCCAGTTACAAAAGGACAACAGTGTGAATATATTTAATAACCACTTAATGGTACACTTAAAAATGGCTAAGATGGTAAACTTTATATTTTATCACAATAAAAAATGAGGAAAATGTTCATTTATTGATTTCATCCCACAAGTTATTACACTCTAGGCATTCTGTTTACTCTGAAACTGTAGACTTTGGTAGAGCAAAGTTTCTGATATGCTAATTATGAAAGATCCTTTAAAACACAGGTTTATTAAAATGCCAAATCAGCTTTCATTCAAAGGACTAAGAAGGCTCAGGATGTGTATGGGTGGATACACTGGCATACAAGTACAAGTAGCTCTTTGAGTCTCTGTTTTCAGTTCTTTTGGGTATATACCTAGGAGTAGAATTGCTGGGCCATTTAGTAATTCTATGTTTAGCTTTTTGAAGAACTGCCAAACTGTTTTCCAAAGTGGTTGTACCACATTTTACATTTCCCACCAACACTGTATCAGAGTTCCAAATTTTTCCACACTCTTGCCAACACTTGTTATTTTTCATTTTATTTGTTTTTGATAATAGCCATCCCAGTAGATGTGATATGGTATCTCGTTGTGGTTTTGATTTGCATTTCTCTAATGATTAATGATGCTGAGCATCTTTTTATGTGCTTACTGGCCATCAGTATACAGATCTTCCTTGACTTATGATGGAGTCATGTCCCGATAAACACACTGTAAGCTGAAAATATAATAAGCTGAAAATGCATTTATACACCTAACCTACTGAACATTATAGCTCAGCCTAGCCTACCTTAAATGTGCTCTGAACACATATTAGCTTACAGTTGCGCAAAGTCATCTAAACATGAATATCTCACGTAATTTATTGACTACTGTCCTAAATGTGAAAAACTGAATGGTTGTCTGGGTAGAGACTGATTGCCAGTGCATCGATTGTTGACCCTCGTGATCACATTGCTGATGGGAGCTGTGGTTCACTGCTGCTGCCCAGCATCACGAGACAGGATCGGACCACATATCACTAGACCAAGAAAAGACCAAAATTCAGTACTCAAAGTATGGTTTCTACTGAACGTGTACTGCTTTCACACCATCATAAAGCTGAACCATTGTAAGTCAGGGACCATCTGTACCTTCTTTGGAGAAATGTCTATTCTAGTCCTAAATTTAAAAAAAAATGGGTTGTTTGTCTTTTGGTTGTTGGGTTATGAGTGTTCTTTATATATTCTAGATACTTAATCCGTATCAGATATATATGATTCACAAATATTTTCTCCCCTTCTGTAGGTTGTCATTTCACTTTTTTTTTTTTTTGGCCACACCATGCAGCTCGTGGCATCTTAGTTCCCCAACCAGGGATCGAACCTGCATCCTCGGCAATGAAAGCACAGAGTCTTAACCACTGAACCACTGGGGAATTCCCTATCATTTCACTTTCTTTTTTTTTTTTTTTATGTGCAAATGATGTGACCAACAAGGGCTTTATTTCCAAAATATATAAACAGCTCACACAAATCAATAATAAAAATCCAAACCCAATCAAAAAAATGGGCAGAAGATCTACATAGATATTTCTTTAAAAAAGACATACAGATGGCCAAAAAGCACATGAAAATATGCTCAAAAACTATTAGAGGGGGCTTCGCTGGTGGCGCAGTGGTTGGGAGTCCGCCTGCCGATGCAGGGGACGCGGGTTCGTGCCCCGGTCCGGGAGGATCCCGCGTGCCGCGGAGCGGCTGGGCCTGTGGGCCATGGCCGCTGAGCCTGCGCTCCGCAACGGGTAGAGGCCACGGCGGTGAGAGGCCCGCGTACCGCAAAAACAAAACAAAAAAAAAAACAAAAAAAAAAAACAAAACAAACAAAAAAAAAAACTATTAGAGGAATGCAAATCAAAATTACAATGATGTATCACCCCACACCCGTCAGAATGGCTATCATCAGAAAGTCTACAAATAATAAATGCTGGAGAGGGTGTAGGAATGTAAATTAGTTACAGCCACTGTGGAAAACAGTATGGAGGTTCCTTTAAAAGATAAAAATAGAGTTACCATATGATCCAGCAATCCCACTCCTGGGCATATATCTAGAGAAAACCATGATTTGAAAAGATACATGCACCCCAATGTTCACTGCAGTGCTGTTAACAATAGCCAAGACATGGAAGCAACCTAAATGTCCATGGACACATGAATGGATAACAAAGATGTGGTACATATATACAATGGAATATTACTCATCCACAAAAAAGCATGAAATAATGCCATTTGCAGCAACATGGATGGACCTAGAGATTATCATACTAAGTGAAGCCAGGCAGAGAAAGACAAATGTTGTATCACTTATATGTGGAATCTAAAAAATAGTACAAATGAACTTGTTTACAAAACAGAAGCAGACTCAGAAACACAGAAAACAAACTTATGGGTACCAAAGGGGGGCAGGTGGGTGCATAAATTGGGAGTATGGGGTTAACAGATGCACACTACTATATATAAAACAGATAAACAACAAGGTCCCACTGCATAGCACAGGGAACTATATTCAATACCTTATAAGAAATTATAATGGAAAAGAATAGAAAAAATATAGATATATACATATGTATGTATAATGAAATCACTTTGTCGTATACCTGAAACTAACACAATATTGTAAATCACCTATACCTCAATGAAAAAAATAATAATCTCTCTTCAAATCTAAAAACAAAACAAAACAGGTTTAGTGGAAGTAAGTATGAAAGAGCAGCAATGGTAGGAGGCTGTGCTCAGAGCAGAGTATTGGCTCTCACAGGTGGTGTAGATGATATCCAAGGAGTTTGTGGCTAAAGGGGGGTGAAGGTAAAGGTCATTGTTTGGAATTGTGGTCAAGGAATTGCGAGGAGGTTATGGTTGCTTATCCACACGATGCCCAATTATCTCTCAATATGAGGACCAGGAAATGAGGTGGAGAGGAAGACTCAGTTGCAAAGCCCCCACTGGATGCAGGAGAGTAACTGGGAAGCTGGTCACACAGCCCCACCCCGGGCTTTCCCAGGATCCCCCAACCCTCTTTCTCCCAGTTCTTGCTAGCTCACATCTAACCCCACTCTAACCTACTTTTCCTTCCAAATTCAGAAATCGGGGGAAAAAAAGCAAAGAAAAATGCCTTACTGTTTCCCAGCAGCACCTCACATACATGCCTTGGGTGCCTACTAAGCACCCAAGCCATGTAAATAATACGAAGAGGCTAAAACACTCCTCCTGTCCCAACACCTTGCAATACAGGTGAACAGATAAAAACATGGGTACAAACACTACATACTAATGTCACTGAAGCAGTGTGACATTAAATATTTATGTATATGACACTCCTCCACAAATAGCAAATGTGAAATAAAAGACAGTCAACAGATAACTTTTGTTTATCTCGGTGTCATTTCTTTTTTTTTTTTTTTAACATCTTCATTGGAGTATAACTGCTTTACAATGGTGTGTTAGTTTCTGCTTTATAACAAAGTGAATCAGTTATACATACATATGTTCCCATATCTCTTCCCTCTTGCGTCTCCCTCCCTCCCACCCTCCCTATCCCACCCCTCTAGGTGGTCACAAAGCATCGAGCTGATCTCCCTGTGCTATGCGGCTGCTTCCGACTAGCTATCTATTTTACATTTGGTAGTGTATATATGTCCATACCACTCTCTCACTTTGTCACAGCTTACCCTTCCCCCTCCCCATATCCTCAAGTCCATTCTCTAGTAGGTCTGTGTCTTTATTTCCATCTTACCCCTAGGTTCTTCATGACCTTTTTTTTTTTTCTTAGATTCCGTATATATGTGTTAGCATACGGTATTTGTTTTTCTCTTTCTGACTTACTTCACTCTGTATGACAGACTCTAGGTATACAGATTGCCAACAAACACATGAAAGAATGCTCAACATCATCAATCATTAGAGAAATTCAAATCAAAACTACAATGAGATATCATCTCACCCCGGTCAGAATGGCCATCATCAAAAAATCCAGAAACAATAAATGTTGGAGAGGGTGTGGCAAAAAAGGAACCCTCCTGCACTGTTGGTGGGAATGTAAATTGATACAGCCACTATGGAGAACAGTATAGAGGTTCCTTAAAAAACTACAAATAGCACTACCATATGACCCAACAAATCCACTACTGGGCATATACCCTGAGAAAACCACAATTCAAAAAGAGTCATGTACCACAATGTTCATTGCAGCTCTATTTACAATAGCCAGGACATGGAAGCAACCTAAGTGTCCATCAACAGATGAATGGATAAAGATGTGGTACATGTACACAATGGAATATTACTCAGCCATAAAAAGAAACGAAATTGAGTTATCTGTAGTGAGGTGGTTGGACCTAGAGTTGGTGTCATTTCTTACTCTCCCATGTCTCCCTCCCATGTGCCCTCACATGGAAGCAACGCTCTTAGCTGCTTGATAAGATGGTAGCTCCCTTGGGTTGCTTACCAAGACCCCATTTTCATTCAGATCAGAGCTATCCTACCCCCTCACTTGAATCTGGCTTTTCCTTCTGTATGTACAACATCTGATAAGGGTTGGCGTGCCTAGAGTTTTAACATTTGAGGTAAAGGAAACTTTATGCAGATTCTGGCTTGTTATGGATTGTCTCTGACAGTAGAGAGATTCAAACCCTAGCCAATACCTGCCAGTCTAAGAACAGAGACAGAGCCACTTAAAAGGATCTGGCTTGTTGTAACTTTAAATGTAATTCATGTTACTTTTTTCTATGACACCATATATATATATTTTTAACATCTTTATTGGGGTATAATTGCTTTACAATGGTGTGTTAGTTTCTGCTTTATAACAAAGTGAATCAGTTATATATATACATATGTTCCCATATCTCTTCCCTCTTGGGTCTCCCTCCCTCCCACTCTCCCTATCCCACCCCTCCAGGCGGTCACAAAGCACTGAGCTGATATCCCTGTGCCAAGATTTCAAAAATCTTTAAACATTTTATTAACTTTGAAGAAGGAATAAGAATAGCTCCTTTAGAAACTAGACACACTGAAGCACTGATCTATTCACAGAGCTTCTACACAGATGAAGAAGTTTATATCAAATGGACAAAAAATAGTACAGAAGACCTATACACAGAAAGATTGAGAAAAATCCATCTCTAGAAAGCAGGTCAGATGAACTCAAAGACCTCACTGAGGGCTTCCCTGGTGGCGCAGTGGTTGGAAGTCCGCCTGCTGATGCTGGGGACATGGGTTCGTGCCCCGCTCTGGGAGGATCCCACATGCCACAGAGCGGCTGGGCCCATGAGCCATGGCCGCTGAGCCTGCGCGTCCGGAGCCTGTGCTCCGCAGCGGGAGAGGCCACAACAGCGAGAGGCCCGCGCACCGCAAAAAATACCTCACTGAATGTAGGAGAATCACTGGGAAGCCACGTAAAGCCTTCTGCTGGGGCATAAAGGTAGGAACCAGTCCATGTAGTCAAGAAAACACTCTTTTTCCTCCTCATCTAAATGCTTGCCTCCAGTCTGGGTTCACGGAAAGGTCCTGATTATCTGAACTGGTTGTCAATCAAGGTTCCCTTCATTTTCGCTTTCTTGGCTTCCGGTTCATCCAGCTCCTGCAGCCGCCTCTTACTCACGCCTTTGCGCTCCAGCTGCTTCTCAATCACCTTGGCATTCTGCGCATACGAGTCAGCAACTTCTCTAGCCTCAATCTCCTCTTCCTCTTCATCAATAGTAGACACAGTGACAGAGCTGAACTTGCCCATGTCTTTAGTCCGTTTCGTCATCATCACTTTCTTAGGAGGCTCTTGTTTCTGAGTATATATGTTCGTCTTCCCAAAACCCTGGCCAAACTTGACTACTGCTCCATCCACAATGAAGGTCACAGGAGCATTCTTCGGTTGGGACTGGTACAAGAGTGGCAGCCCGCACTTTGCACATTTCTTCCTGTACTGTCGTTCAATGCCTTCAGGCCTCCGAATATACACAGTCTCCTCATCTTCTGTGTTACAAAACTTGTGGGCATGTTTGGCAGCATCAATTACACGGGACCGATCCCGGGGCCTCACGGGCAATTTCTCCAACTGACAGTCCAGCACCAGGACCATCTGGCCGCATAAACAGTAGTAGACGTGAAGGGGCTTCTCGCCGTCGTCATACTCCTCGCGATCCCGGGTATCGGAGCAGACTACGGACCGGGAAACTACTTTAGGCATAGCTCAGAGCAGCACCGGAAATTATAAAGGCAAAAGTAAGAGTCGCGCAGAAATGACGTCATTCACCTCATTTCACATCCTTTTTTTTTTTTTGCGGTACGCAGGCCTCTCACTGTTGTGGCCTCCCCCGTTGCGGAGCACAGGCTCCGGACGCGCAGGCTCAGCAGCCATGGCTCGCGGGCCCAGCCGCTCCGCGGCATGTGGGATCTTCTCGTATCGGGGCATGAACCTGTGTCCCCTGCATCGGCAGGCGGACTCTCAACCACTGCGCCACCAGGGAAGCCCTTATTTCACTTTCTTGATAGTGTCCTATGATGCACAAAATGTATAATTTTGCTTAAGTCCAATTTATCTATTTTTTCTTTGGTAGCTTGTGCTTTTGTTATCATTTTGAGATCATTGCCTAATCCAACATTATGAAGACTTACATGTCGTCTTCTACTAGTTTTATAGTTTTAATTCTAACAACATTTAGGCTCTTGATATATTTCTGGTCTACTCATTTGTATACAATAGGGAGGTTTGTGATATTTTTATTTTGTGGTTTCAGTCTTCATCTCTCAACAAAATACAATGAAAATTCCCTGGGAAGAGGAAACTCAAGTGGAAAGAAAGGGCTTACTTCCATCAGCCTCTTCACTCAACTCTGCCCTCCCCCCTGACTGGTGAGTGGCTAGTGTTTAGCTTTCCTGTTGCCAAGGCCTTATCCACCACCTCCCCGCCATGCTCCTCTTTCACTTTGCCCTTTCCCCATCTACTCCTAATGGATTTTCCTCAACTATATATGACAGGTCTTGTGTTGTTGTGGTTTTTTTTCTGAGCACCTTGCCAGGCTACCCCATGAGCCTCTGAGGGACCTCAAACCCAAACGTATAGGGAACTGTGGAGCTACTCCTGAGAAGATGTCCTGCATGGGCATAGCTGCCCGTGTTTTTTACATTTCTTGTTAACTTTATGATTTAACAGTGAGGCTTTGAGGTACACTTTGCACACAGCTCTTCGCAAAGACAAAGTATTTACTTACTAAAGGCTTGCATCGCCCTTCCCAAAGCCAGTAATGACCACCACGCTCAGATTTGACTGGAGCTCTGGAGTCTGCAAGTTCATGGCTCTCTCCACTCATTATTTTCTTTGTTCTCACTCATTGCTTGTTCTCAGCCTCAGAGGAGCAACGTTATTTCTGTGTTCTAGCAGGGCACAAGGAACCATGAGATCTGTTCCAAGTGGGATGATCTGAGTGAGGAAGGGGTGCTATGACTGCTCTCTCCTGGGGGGTAGGGAGTGGGCAGGAGCCATGGCTCCATGATGGGAAGGATCCAGAGGAAAACTGAACAATGTCATCACTCATGAGGTGTTTTATGTACTTAAGACCAAACGTCCAGATACTTGAAAACATTTAGATAACTGATAGGATTCGTCCTTTTTAAAAAAAGAGTGTTTGTGATTCTGAAAAGAAAATTATCTGAATACTATTCTCATATTCTGCCTGATGTGCCTGGTTTGGTGCAATTAAAATTTTTTAACAAGTAGGGGAGGGCTCAGTCAAATGTTATCCACCATGCCCGGTGTTAGGGACAGGTATGGAGGAGAGGGAACGATATATAAATCCTTCATATTGACATATAAACCAATAGAGGAATGTATCATCTAGCTGGGGCGACGCAACGCCCATAGGATGAGAATTGAAGTAACAGTTCAAGTCAGTGGAACAGACTTGAGGGGACTTAGAGGCAGGAGGGAGCACGGCAGGCTGAGCTGGGAGGCAGGAAGTTGAGGATCTCAATAGGTGCAGAGGAGGGAGGAACACCCAGCAGAGGGCTGGTAAAGGCAAAGGGCACAGGTAGGAATAATGAGTGAATCAAAAGGCAGATGGTCAGTATCTATGAGGTTAGGGAGGGAAGGTGCTGGTGCCAGGAGACGGACAGAAAGGAGATTCCCAAGCGGGCAGGGGAGAGCCCATGTTTTAGGAGGCCCTGTTCCGTTGGGGGAGGAAAGGGTGATGGGGGAAGTGGGACAAGAATCACAGTTCACTTGAGGAAGCAGCTTCCACATCGGAAGCTTCCTGGTGCCTGGCCCGGACTGCGGGAAGGTCCACCCCGCAGCCCTTAGAGCACTAAGTGGAGATGGTCCCTGCTTGAGTCAGCCCTGCCCGTGGGCAACTTCCCCATCCCCCCAAGAGCGCTTTTATCCAGAGAGGGCCCCTAGTCCCAAAGCTTTTTTTTTTTTCCCCAATAAATTTATTTATTTAATTTTTTGGCTGCGTTGGGTCTTCGTTGCTGCACGCCGGCTCTCTAGTTGCGGTGAGTGGGAGCTAGTCTTCGTTGCGGTGCGCGGGCTTCTCGCTGCTGTGAAAGCTAATCTTTTTGTCTTTGGAATGGGTGTTGTACGCGGGTCTCGGATCTGGGGGGTTCACAGTACCATACCTTGAAAGCCCTTGAAAGCGAAAATGGAAAGAACACGTGGAGTGGGAAGGATAGCCCACCCCCCTACTCACGCCTTCTAATTGGTCTCCCTCCGTCCTGGCCCTCCGACAGCGGAGAAGACGGCTCCCTTCCCACCTGGCGCAAAGCACAGCCGCAAGCAAAGCTGCCCTCTCCCTCTCAACCTGCTCTATTTGTGTTTGGCGACTTCTCTGGGCTAGAGGAGGTAATAAACTTTTGGTTTAAAAGCCCTCCTGCCGGGTTTCAGTCTGCGTGGGAGAATAAAAGTAAACAAGCGAAAGGGAACTGTGTCATCAAAGGACTCTGCACCTGCCCTTCTTCATTGTAGGGTGAGAACCTTGCCATGTGCCACAGGTGGCACGGGGTACCCACACAGGGCGGGGCCGCGGGCCTTTCATTCTTCTTTAACAACAAATCAAGAGTGATCGGTTCATAATTTAATGAGGCAGCCTTGCCGTGGTTCCAGATACGTATCAGGTAACAGCCGTGTCACCTGTATCCTGGCCTGAGCAGTTTTACTGTGATGCCCACAACGTATTTTGGCTGATGACTTCCTTTACCTCTCAAGCTAACAGTGAGATACATTGCTAGAAATGGATCCAAATGGTCTTAATGTAAACACAAAGAACCAGCTTTTTCTTTGAAGCCAAAGCTGCTTCACTTCTTTGGTGGAAAACATTTGTTTCCCTTCCCATCACCAAATTTTGGAGGCAAGTTGGCTTTTTCTCTCTGAGGCTGCGCTAAGGTAGGTTATGAAGGAGCCCGGCTGCACCCACGTTTGTTGCCGCCGGGAAATTCCTGTCTGTGCGCCAAGTGCTTCAACAACACTTCGCTAAAGTGCTGACACAAAGAATCTTGTCTCCTTAAGTAGGAGGTTATAAAAGCTTACAGACAGAAGTATAAATGTCTAATGATAAGGCCCAAACAACCTTGCAATTAAACGAACCAAGCTAACAGGAATTTGAGCTAGCTGCAGGCTCAAGGCCTTGACTTCTGTTCTGGGCAGGAAGCTTTACCCTGCGACAGAAGAGCATCCCAAACAGGATTCTTTCCATTCCTTAGTATTAATCAGTCTTCCTGGCAACCATGAATGAAGAAATCAGGTAACTGAATAAGCCCTGTGATGGCAGAAACAATGTAAAGAAGTATTTCTTGCAGCACATTAAACTGGATCATTATTCTTACAAACTGCTTTTAAGGTAGGTGAGGCTTTACAGCTAAAAGGAATTTTAAAATTCCCCACACAATATTACCTGTTGGTTCTACCTTCGTATATTTTGATTTCTGTTGCTCAAATATACACTCACAACCTCATTTTATAGTAGCTGATCATTTATTTTTCATGGTTTGTCGTTGTTGTTTGTCTTGCTTCCTAGCTATTTCCCAAAGAAAGTGAATTTAAAAAGACTTTGTTTCTTTTAGGTGGCAAATGTGTAAGTACTTTAAAGGGTAGAACTTTTCCACCTTATTCCTTATACATATTATTTTATTCTAAAAATCAACGAGGAGGGGAATTCCCTGGAGGTCCAATGGTTAGGACTCAGTGCTTTCACTGATGGGGCCTGGGTTTGATCCCTGATCAGGGAACTAAGATCCCGAAAGCCACGTGGCGCAGCCAAAGAAAATCAACGAGGAAAGGGAAAGAAAAATATAACGTGTAAAATGGAAGAATGGAGGATCATGATAGCCATCAGAACATTCTATTTTAAAAAGGGCAGATTCTGCCCTTTGACAACTAAGCTTTGGTTACAGCAAAGAGTGCTTCTCAAGGACCAGGCCACGTGGACGTTTCTCTCTGCCGACTTCCACATCTTACGCCATAATTCCTCTGAAAATGGGTACCGTGGCAGAGCCCAGCGTCATCTTTACTAGCTCACGGACACCAGATCTTCTATAATTAAATGTTTTCCTCGAGAAAATACTAATAAAACAATGCAATGGCTGGCACCACACTTGGTTTTCATTGCATTTGACACCTTTTCCTCTTGCCAGCTCTTCATGTTGACTTTCTCCTCGGCTTCATTCTTTCACTGGTGCCAGGCAGGCTCACTGCGGAACCACTTGGGTTTTCCTCCCTCTTTTTGTGCCCAGTAAATTTTCATAAAGCATTTAACTTGAGAACAAGCAGGTTAATTTGCTGTGCCGGTGAGCCAGGCTCTCGGAAGGTTCCCTGCAACACTGCCGTGTTCTAGAGTCAGGGTCAGAGGTTTTCGTCCCAGTGGCGAGGATGCTTACCAGCGCCTTCTCTGCGTGGACACCAGGTGTGATTTAGCATAATGGACTGTGTGGATGCTCAGTGGCTCCTCTAACCCAAGCGTCAGAACCAAGTCGCTCTTTGCTCTTCATGCAAGGTGAAGATGAAAAGTCTCATGGGCTAGAAGTTCTGCCAGGAAAGGCTTCTGGACACAGAAGAAATGGAAAATCACCCCATCTTGCAACAAACACCTGGTTTCAGGAACATGAAGTTCTTCTTCATGATATCAGTACCTGTTAAAATCCCCAGTCATATCACAATGCTATTTTCCTCTAATGACAGGTAGGAAGAGAGAACCAAAGATTTTTTTCTTATATAAAGAGAATATGCAAAAAACAAATAAGGAAATTAAAAAACTCACTGAATCCGTCCTTTGATTTATACCTAGTCAGTTGACATTGACTTTGAATGCTGATGCTCTAGGTGTCAGCCCTCATAAATAATGAAGGTGACTGAGGAAGACTCTCAGGGAAGAAGCCAAGCTTGGTGGCCAGCACAGTGTAGGTCCCAGGGATGAGAAAAGCAAGTTCCCTGCAGATGGCAAGCTTAGTGACCCTCGAGAAAAGGGCAGGCTCAAAGGAGAGGCAAAGGTTGCCCCACAGGGAGAGTGGCTGAAGTCACACAGAAGATGATTTTAGGACAAGCTTCGCAAACACAACTGCTGGAATTACCAGCCTTTTTGTCCAGACCACTGTCACGGGGCAATTCAATGTGCAGCGACGTACAGTTAGTTAATAGAGAGGACCAATGCGTCCCAATGCCAAGCAATATGGTTTTAGAATGAAGTCTATGTGCTCAGACATTCAAAATCACCTGAAAACGATGATGTATGTGCATACACAGTTCAAAGGGCTTGTCTCTCATTTGCCATCACAGCAGTCCTGCGGTGTACACAAGGCCAGGTATTATTATCCATGTTTGCCTGAAGAACGTGAGGGTTATAAGACTTACCCAGAGAACTTATCCAGAGATCCCACAGCCAGTCAGCAGTCGAGATTAGGAAGAACTCATGTGTCAGGCTCCCAATCTTGTGCTCTGTCTGCAGAACCCTTCTTTGCATATCTTACAGAGTCTCTGATTTACCCAATAGCCTATAATAAACTATTTGTTTTCTGCTTAAACTCAGTAGAGTAGATTCTGTGGTTGGCTACCAGGAGCCCTGGCCGATATGGGGATCATATACACATGCATTATGCCATGTCTTTTTCACACAACAGGTAGGAAACACCTTTATGTAGGGGATAATCTATATAATCATTTGTAATGACTGCAGAGTATTCTATTGCATGGATATGCCATAATTTATTTAATCAATCCCCTAATGATTAAGATTTAAAATTTCTCCAATTCTTTTGCTATTAATTCATTCATTTTATTCAACAGATATTTACTAAATACTCTTCATGTGCCAGGTACTATTTTAAGTAATGGAGATAACAGCTCCCTGCCTACACAGAACTTACATTCCAGTCAGAAAACAACTAATAAACAAGTAAACCAATAAACAAATGCAGACTATGAAACAATCTAGTAAGAGAACAGAATTTAATAATGGGAGAGTGATGGGGGGAGGTGCTTGAGATAGGGTAGCAAAACAGCTTCTTTGAGGATATGACATTCACCCTGATACCTAAAAGATTATATACAAAAAGCTGTAATGAATATCTGAGAACATTCATCTTACAGCACTTGTCTGAATATTCCCTTAGGCTAAATCCTAGAAGTACAAATGCAAAGTCAAATCACATGCTCATTTAGGCGCCAAAAGAACGGCTATGAGGGACCTCCCTGGTGGCGCAGTAGATAAGAATCCACCTGCCAATGCAGGGGACACGGGTTCAATCCCTGGTCCAGGAGGATCCCACATGCCGCGGAGCAACTAAGCCCGTGTGCCACAACTACAGAGCCCGTGCTCTAGAACCCGTGAGCCACAACTACGGAGCCCGCGTGCCACAATTACAGAAGCCCACGCGCCTAAGCCCGTGCTCTGCAACAAAGAGAAGCCACTGCAATCAGAAGCCCATGCACCGCAACGAAGAGTAGCCCCTGCTCGCCACAACTAGAGAAAAGTCTGCATGCAGCAACGAAGACCCAACGCAGCCAAAAATAAATAAAAAATTAAATCTTAAAAAAAAAACCCAACAGGGCTTCCCTGGTGGCACAGTGGTTTAGAGTCCGCCTGCCGATGCAGGGGACACAGGTTCGTGCCCCGGTCCGGGAAGATCCCACATGCTGCGGAGCAGATGGGCCCGTGAGCCGTGGCCGCTGAGCCTGCGCGTCCGGAGCCTGTGCTCCGCAACGGGAGAGGCCACAACAGTGAGAGGCCTGCGTACCGCAAAAACAAACAAACAAACAAAAAAAACCAACACATTCTCCACAAACGTTAAAAAAAAAAAAAAAAAAGAATGGCCATGAAATTTCAACTCTCACAGCCTCCTTCTAAACCGGCTCTGAATCTAGCAAGTCTAGGTTCCAGTCCCAACTGGGCCAGTGACTGGCTCTCTAAGAGACTGGATAGTCTGCTATCCACTGCACATCACTGCACCTCAGTGTCCTCATCTGAAAAATGGGGACAATAAAAGTGCTGACTCAGGAATTGGTGAGGGTCCAGGAAGATCACACATGCCACGGAGCGGCTGGGCCTGTGAGCCATGGCCGCTAAGCCTGCGCATCCGGAGCCTGTGCTCCACAACGGGAGAGGCCACAACGGAGAGAGGCCCGCGTACCGCAAAAAAAAAAAAAAAAAGAAAAGAAAATGGTGTAACATAAGTGGTTAACAATGTTAGATTAAAAAAATACATACTCATTTAAACATGTATACTAAAACTGCTTTTTAAAAAAGGGGTGTACAAATTTATTTATTATGATTTTTAATATTTATTTATTTAGGCTGCACTGGGTCTTAGTCGAGGCACGTGGGATCTTCATTTCGGCATGTGGGATCTTTTAGTTGCAGCATGTGGACTCTTAGTTGCGGCATGCATGTGAGATCTAGTTCCCCGACCAGGGATTGAACCTGGGCCCCCTGCATTTGGGAGCGTGGAGCCTTGGCCACTGGACGATCAGGGAAGTCCTGGGGTGTACGAATTTAAACTCCCATTTCCTGGTGCCCACCCACTTGGGGTTGGTTCTGAGCTCATACTAGCTTGACCTGTTTTCAAGAACTCAGCGTCCACACACCAGGACTGTAACCACACGAGGACAGGGATGGTAGCTTGTGGCTCTCATGTCCCTAGTGCCCAAACCAAAGGAAAACACAGGGGGCTGGTCTCCTGACACTGAGGAGAGTCCCCAGAGAAGTCGATATACTCACAGATAGTGGGATAGCCTGCCTATTAAATCTTACACCTTTCATTTTATATGAAATCAGATCTTAAATATCCAAAGTCTACTTTCCTACAGGGACCATGGCCTTCTGTTCGCTGGATTCTTCAGGAGGGCAGGTAAGTCTAGTGCGCTAACCACTGCTTGATAAAAAAGCACAGATAGCAACCTACTGAATGTTTTCATTTCAACACAGAAACCCAAACCCGGAATCTTGAATTGGTGCCTTGGCAGGAATGGAAGGCCACAGGTTGCAGGTGGCAAATGACTCACTGCCACCTGAAAAGGTCTATGCTGTTGGTACAAAATGTGACCACGTTCCACTTCTTCCTTTGTCCATCTGTTGCTGTTGTGGTCTAGGAGTGATGATGATTTTAAAGATTCAAATTTGGACTGTGTGTTAGCTTATTTCTCAAGCCACATCAAATATGGTTTGGCAATAAGCACTATTTGGTGCTGTTTGACTAAGAAGGTAGTAAAGAACACGAAGGTTTCTATCTTTTTTCAGGCTGTATGCATATGTCACCTTTTGAATGGAGGTGGCTGTGATTAAGGTGGCTAGGCACACAGCTGACTCATAAGAAGGCTGGTAAGAAGTTTTGATTGATTAAGATGTTAGACTAACTCTTCATCCACTCAATGTGCTTAACAACATGGCTTCCATTGTCGTCTTCTTAAATCCAGCCATTCTTAACAATTTTTCAGTTTTTCAAAAGGGTGTTAAGAACGTTTAATGTTTAATAACACAGTAACATGGAAGATTACCATATTTCATAAAAGTCAGGCTTCAACTTCTTCCAAAGCCAAATAACATGCATAATCAGAATTATTTTCTTGGCAACTCACATTTAACTGCTATGGAAAATATGCCACAAATGGTAGCATTCCTGAGATAAAAATTCGATGTGTTTGGGGCCTGAAAAATTGGTTTCTGAGTTTCTTTCTGGCTTCAACATTCACCATTCTCTGTATAGCCCTACTCTGGTCAATTGTCCAAAAGAACCCCCTCCTTCCAATAGTAGAAATATGTACCCTTATTGCTTCCTTTTGGATAGAAATAATAACGTACTGCTGGCCTAATATTTTAATGGTACAAAAATGCAAAATATCTAATATTCGAGTATTCTTTTTTTTTTTTTTTTTTTTGGTGGTACGCGGGCCTCTCACTGTTGTGGCCTCTCCCGTTGCAGAGCACAGGCTCTGGATGCGCAGGCTCAGCGGCCATGGCTCACGGGCCCAGCCGCTCCACGGCATGTGGGATCTTCCTGGACATGGGCATGAACCCGTGTCCCCTGCATCGGCAGGCGGACTCTCAACCACTGCGCCACCAGGGAAGCCCGGAATACATTTTTTTAAAGTTAGCTTAAATTTATTATTTACCTTTATAAATACATTTAATATATAATTATTTATCCATAATCAAAGAACAGATAATGCCTACCTATCTTTAAACTACATTGAAGAAGCATTAACAGGGACTTCCCTGTTAATTAAAAAAATATATATTTTTAAGTGCACCAGTCTTGCAATAAACAGAAATGAAAAATTGAGATGTAGGGTGATGTATGTATAACAGGGCAGGCATCACATGGTGGTTGTGCAGGGGTGTGCCAAGACTGCTAACGGCCCCAGCACGCATTCTCCCCTCTTCCTTTGATTTGAGCAGGGCACATGGTTTACCTTTGAAAGCCTGCATGTCCCAGCCCCACTGGCAGCTAGGATGTGAACAGAACCGAAGTGGTGTGTGAAACATTGAACCTCTTAGAAAGAAGCCACTTGCCCTCCACTCTCTCTTCTCCCATCTCACAGGCTGAAACTCAAACATGGTATGAAGAGAGTCTCAGCCATGCAAATTAGGGCGTCAGACTAACAGGAAGAAGCAACATGGGTCTCTGGATGACCTCAAGGAGGAGGGCTGCTTACCTGCCTGGACTACCCACCTGCCTCTGAACTGTTAGGTGAGAGAGAAATAAACTTCATTCAGTTTGAGCCACTCTAGCTTTGGGCCTTTCTGCTGTAGTAGCTGAGCCTGTACACTAACAAAAAAGGAGGTCAACTGCACATGGAGGATGGGGGTGATGGTGAGAGTGGGGTATGCAGTAGGGGCAGGAAGACTGTCTGGGAAGACAATATAAAGACAGGCTCTGCTACCAAGTCCCGCTTTCTAGCCTCTGAGCCCTGGGCACTGATCAGCAATCCTTTTGCTGGTCCAGGATAATTCAGTTTCTCACTTCTCTGTGTGTGTATTAGGAACTGGGGGGTGTCTTCTAACAATGGAGGGAGGAGACCCAGGAGGAACCACAGGTGAAATTTTGGGATGTGTGTGTAGATGATAAGTTGGATTTTAGATGTGTTTGTTTAGTGCCTCAAAGAATAATACCTCTTGACCATCAAGGTTCTGAACCAACAGAACAATAACGTAAAAGAGTCAGCAGGGGGAGATTTAAAACATCTCCTTTATTTCTGATAAGAGCTGGGTTAGGGACACAGTTTAGTGAAAGAGTTGTGCTGGCTTTCTAATACTGAACCCTGGATTTGGATTGGCCATTATGCAGTTATGGCAGTAGCTCAAAGATTCTGATATAACATAACATTTAGGGTTTACTTAATCATTCTATCCCTTTAAATGATAAGAACTGGTAGAATAAAGAAATATAAATTATTTAATTAAATATATAAACTTTTCCATGAACAGATAATGGTTATATAATGCATTCTTTCATTTTTAAATTTCCCACCCTTCCTCCCTCCCATCCTTCCTTCCTTTTTTTTCTTCTCTCTCTTTTTTTTTTTTTGGCTTTAACAGATTTAATATGACATACCCCACATGCAGCTGGCCGTTGGCCTCCATTGGGGGTCAAATGGAGCCATTACTGACATTCTGCTCCCACTCTCTAACTAGAAAAACCAAAAGTTATTGTGAAACCCACACTCCTAATTCTGATTGTGACCAGTGGTAAATGGCTGGCTTGCCCAGTCCACTTAGGGGATGGGTTCTTGAGCTCCCCTGGAAGATAACTTTAGGGCTAGAGAAGTCTGTCTGACAATAAACTTCCTTTCCAGGGTATTTCTCAGTTTTGATATATAAGTCAACACACCGGCTCACATCCATCTCTGTACAGTTACCCCTGTCAGTTTTTGCCACCATCTACTGAAATGACCTGTCTACATGTTGGTTTCTTCTACCCGGCGAGCATGTTGTACCTACTTAATAAATGTTTATTGAACTGAATAATTTAAAAAGAAGTAGAAGTAAGGTAAGAGTGGGGTCTAAGGTGGGTTCTTTCAAGAGATCATCTTAAGGTATGGAAGGAGAAACCAGTGGTATGAACTAGCGGTTGGCACCATGGGAATAGAGAAATGTCAGGAAGATCTAAGACCAGTACAAGGTAAGTGCTTTCATAGTTTTCCTACTGGAAGTCAACCATCAAAGCTAAGTTGCAAAACTGGATTATAAAAAACAAACAAGCATACAATGTGCTGTTATTTAAAAATCACTTATCTGGGGGCTTCCCTGGTGGCGCAGTGGTTGGGAGTCTACCTGCCGATGCAGGGGGCACGGGTTCGTGCCCCGGTCCGGGAAGATCCCACGTGCCACGGAGCGGCTGGGCCCGTGGGCCATGGCCGCTGGGCCTGCGCGCCTGGAGCCTGTGCTCCGCAACGGGAGAGGCCACAGCAGTGAGAGGCCCGCGTTATCGCAAAAAAAGAAAAAAAAAAATCACTTGTTTGGAAATAAATAAATCTAATATTGTCACAAACGCTGTAAGCTGTTCACCCTCAATTGTTAGCTAGCAAGTTGATTAACATCATATTCTAAATTTGAAATGAAAACTATATTGGAAAACAGTTTTTAAAAGATGTACTGAGACAGAACTCTGAGAACAGGCCAAAAAATTCGGGCCAAAAGACCAGCTAGTCGACTGTTTGATAAATGTATAAAAAAACAGCAGAATTTTATTGATACTATTACTCTGTGAAGCTGAAATACCCTAAAACAGAAAGGCTAATGAAGAGGGTGGATCTGGTACAGAAATGAAGATACCAAAACAAAGCCGGGGATGGAGGAATGAAGCCCTTTTCTCTTCTACCAAAAATTTTTAAAAACAGTGGTTCTTTCAGAAGATATTTCTGGACAGCCATTACATGAGCAAAAAATGTTTATTTCAAAAGCGATCCAATATTCAGATTTAATAATATTATTAATATGCTTTAAGTCAGCATTCTTTGATTTTTATTATTAGCAAGACTGACCATGATGTTACTAGAAAAAGAGATATTGGAGTTCCCAATTAATGATGTCCATCCTTTGAAATGTCCTCTGAAGTGTATTAGTTTCTGAAGACTGCCACAAGCAATTATCACAAACTTGGCTGCTTAAAACAATGGAGATTTATTCTCTCACAGCTCTGAAGACCAGAAAAATTTGAAATCAAGGGGTCAACAGGGCTGTGCTCCCTCCCTAGAGAATCCTTCCTTGCTTGTCCCAGCTTCTGTGGGCTGTCGGCATCCCCTGTGGCTGCATCGCTCTAATCTCTTCTCTGTGTCTCTTTTAAGAATACTTGTCCTTGGACTTAAGGCCCACCTGGGTGATCTAGGATGACCTCATCTTGACATCCTAACTACACCCAGAAGGACCCTTTTCCACATAAGGTTGCATTTATAGGTTCTGGGAATTAAGATGTGGACACATCTTTTGAGAAGCCACCAATCAATCCACTACGGGAAGCATATTCCATGAACAGTGGAATAAAAGGTTCTTCAAAAGAGCTACTACAAAATAGTGTGTTAATGAAGATGAGTTCTCCCTTTTCCTTCCTTCCCTCTTAAATTCTACATTAAAGATCATAGTGCTGTCTGGAGCCATATTCAGCCTTCCCATTCATTCTGTGCATCAGTGCCTGTTCTTGTCCTTTTTGCTTTTCACCTCCACTGAAAGAGCACCTGTTAAGGGGAAGAGGGAGACAGTATTTCTGAATCACTGTCTTTAGGATGTGTGCTTGGTTTAATTCTTTCCACCAAGAACGCCGACTTTTAAATTTAGGCCTAGTAGATATCATTCAAAGAATGCATTTTTAGATGACTGGCTAAGATTTGGAATCAGAAAAACATACAATTTTAGGGCTGAAGAAAGTTCAGCAACTATCTAGTCATTTTAGAAACAAGGAGAGGAAAGTCCCAGGGAGATCAATAAATCACTGAAAGTCATCAATGTGATGGGGGTAGAGCCAAGACTATAACTGAAGTCTCCTGATGCCTATTTAGGCACTTTTTCACTCTGTCACACACAATACAGAATGTGACGTAAAGTTCTCTCCTCCACGGATTACTCAAGATGTTGACCGCACTGATGCCACCCAATGAGAGAATCAACCTTCTATGGACTGAATGTTTGTTTCCCTAAAATTCATATATTGAAGCCCTAACCCCCAAATGTGATGGTATTTGAAGGATGGGGTTTTGGGGGTAATTAGGTCATTAGGGTAGAGCTCTTGAATGGGATTAGTGCCCTCATAAGAAGAGACACAAGAGAGATACTTTCCCCCATGTGCAGGCACAGCAAGAAGGCAGCCATCTATGAACCAGGAAGAGGGCTCTCATCAGGAACCAAATAGTCCTGCACCTTGATCTTGGACTCCCCAGCTTCCAGACTGTGACAAAATAAATGTTTGTTGTTTAAATAACACAGTCTACGATATTCATTATATCAGCTTGAATCGATTAAGTTACAACCCAATGAATATATTCAACAATATTTACTGAGTGTGTGTTGTGGGCAGAGCTTGCATACTCAGGTGAGTGAATGATTGACAGTATCTGAAAGGCCTCGAGGCTTTGATCCAGGTTTCACGTTAGGGTGTTGTTTGGGACAAAGGTCACCTAGTTCAACTCTTGATTCTTCACTATACCCTTAGGAGAAAGGTAAAGTACCTGGAGTTAATGTCCCCACTTAGAAGTATTTCTTAACTTGTCAGACGTCATTATTAGAGTCAAAAGCACCTATTGGCCTAGAAAATAAGTCTCCTCAATTCCTCTCTAGCACTCAACTCTAAGATGAAGCAGCATTCCAAGGTCAACAACCCAAGCTGTGTTTTTTTTTGTTGTTGTTGTTTTTATTAAAACTCATCATTGTCCATAAAAATCAAGTGTATCTCTGGGGAACAGTAAAGCCGTCAACTAGCTACTTGTAAATGAGAGAGGCATTTTCTGGTTGACACAGTGAGCAAAAAAGACCCAGATGGTGGATCCTTTTGGCATAGACTTATCTGCTCCGGCTGTCTAATACATTTCTTCGCTGTGTTAATTCTTGCATCCGGACCGTCATGGCAGTTTGCTTATTTACAAGGAAGACAAAAATGGAAAGATTTTTGTCTGTAGGATTCTTGCCTTCCTCCTTCGACACTGGGGTGGCCTGTTCACTGCAGGGGTCAACTGAAATGACCTGGATCCTTTGGTGAAAAATTTCAAAGCTCTGTCCCATGCAAGATTGAATATAATCCCTTCCTCATGAAACAAGAAAGGGGATTAGACTTTTGGGGAGGTGGTTATGTTACCTCAGCTGGACCTAATGACTGATGAAGGTTCAGAATTTTTTTTAAAATGGGTTTTGGCTGCTTGGATAGAGCATGTTGCATTACTGCTGGCTGGAGAGTGAGCCCCGCAGGCTTTCGGCCCTGTCTTCTTTCATGAGGAATCCCTGCCAATCCAGGATCCGTGAACTGCTTCTGCTATCCAATCTCTAATTTAGCATATGTACAAAGCCAATTTTTGGACACCATGATGGAGCCTGGCACCTCTGCAGCCCACCATGTTTGCAGTGCTCACAGTGAAATAAGTAGCAAGATAGAAAAATATATGCCATGAAAAGGCTTTTTAAATTCACAGATAAATTGTCTATGTATTACATATGTATATGTGTCTCTCTCCTGCTTTTCCAACATAAACTTCCCCCATGCCTTTCCTTGCAGTTATTTCATTTAGATTTTCAATCTGGGATGCACTTAGCAACAGCCAACACTCACAAAGATAAAACCCTGCTCCCCACAGAGAACATCTGATGTTTAAAATGTAGAAATGCTGCTCTTTACAAAATAGGACATTTCCCTTTTAATTAGTTTCAAAATATACCCAAATAATTTGCAACTAGGAAATGATACCATTTTAGAGTACTTAAAAATAACTCCCATGCAAGCAAAACCAATTTGATGAGAGGCACAAGCTAGTGAAACCTTCAGTTTTGAGATAAATTCAACTGCTTCTTTGGGGACAGCTGTCACAACCATGGGAACATTCACCTAACCCTCTGGCTTTGATCGTTGTTTTCTCTCAGAAAACCCATGTCTAAGGTGTGCTGAAATATTTGGGAACAAGTGCTAATTGAGGCTCGAGTGCACCCATCCATCTTTGCTGAAAATGTGGATCTTCCTGCCTCCTTCCCTTCTATAGATTTTCTTGCCAATCATCTAGTTTTTCTAACAGTTCTTCAAAAGAGACTAGGTAGCCACAAAATCTCTATGGTGTCACGTCATACTATCTTTGAAAATATATACATGTGGGCTTCCCTGGTGGTGCAGTGGTTGAGAGTCTGCCTGCCGATGCAGGGGACACGGGTTCGTGCCCCGGTCTGGGAAGGTCTCACATGCCGCGGAGCGGCTGGGCCTGTGAGCCATGGCCGCTAAGCCTGCACTTCCAGAGCCTGTGCTCCGCAATGGGAGAGGTCACAACAGTGAGAGGCCTGCGTACTGAAAAAAGAAAAGAAATAAAAAAGAAAAGAAAATAAATACACGTATTGTGCTTTCTCACCTTGCAATGTGCTGGCCCTGAGTCCTCAGAAGAGTGCCCATCAGGAGGGGCATTTCGACTTTTCCCTGTGCATAAATGAAATCAAATCTCTGAATAAAAGGGAGGGGAAAACGATGTGATTTTCTGATGTGTTTTTCTTCCAATGCTTAGATTGTGACAATGGCCAACTTTTTGACTCTTTTGGTAAATGAGATCCCTGCTCTCTCAGCCAGGTGAGCTATCGTTGATAGGTTTGCTTACATGGGATGAACGGACCCTCTCAAACCATACCCAGACCTAACCTGCTATGGCTTCTGTTGGTTAAAAATGAATCTGAGCCCTGCCTGTATAAATATAAATATTTCAGGAGCTTGGCTGATGGCGAGCTTTGCACAACCATGCAGAAGCCAAGCTTGATTGCCCTGGCCTGGTATGGTGCTCCCCAGGTGGCAAGGGCTGAGAGAGGGCCGTGCAGTTGGTGGGGGGTGGACGTGAGTGCCTCCAGTCATTCTGAGTAGCCCCTGGGCTAAGTAGTGACAAGGGCTGACAGGCTCCTATGGTGAGGTCCTGTCCAGTTTCTTTCTGCGGCAGGGATGATGGGCCATGCATGGGGTCGTGAGGCAGAGACTGGGTACTTTTTTGTATGACTGTGACTACATTCCTCATCAACAAGGCCACACTCACAGTCTCTTTGGAAGCCCTTGGCTCGCTGGAGGATTACCATCAGGAGACGTCTGCTCAGCAGGGCCAGGTTCTTTCCCCACCCCTCAAGGGCCAGCATGGTGCCTCCATGTGGCTTCACCCAAGCCAGAGAGAAGGGCAGGGCACCAGGTCTGGGAATTAGAAAGGGCGATCGATATGTGTATACGGAACACAGTCACGGAGAGTTGAAAAGGCTTACACGTAACCCCATTGGGAATGGCTTAAAACCGAAGCCTGTGATAAATGACTCACAGAACCCAGACCCTGACTAGTATGCCTGGGAATGGCGAGAGGTGAGGTTCCTAACATCTGTGATTCTCAGAGTTCAAATGACTGGAATGTATGTAAAGGATTCCAGGACTGGTCCTGAAAATAAAAATAACTATTTAAACAGGGAAGAATTTTTCACTCCTGAGTGATCCTGAAACCTTAAAATATGAGATTATCAACTTTCAAGTTTAGTGTCAAAGGAAAGACTACTTCATTGTAATATAAAGCTTACAACTTCAGTCCCACTGTCTTAGCACCCAGAGACAACTGCCACCTCACTGGCATACTGAGGTTCCTTACTGATGGGTATGTGTTCAAGTGGGGAGACCAACTGGGTGAATAGTTAGAGACTCTAAAGTTGTAAGAACTAAGGCAGATATGGGATTCAAATGCAGATATTTTGAACTTACAACTTTTGATAAGGTAAAATCAACAAGGATTTTAAAAATGTACTTCAGTTATACCAAAGATTAGTAGGTTTTACGACCAGAGTTGGCTTATAGTTTAGGATTAATTTACATGGTTTGTTGTTTTAGTAATGCAGTTGATTTTCCTAGTGTAAAGAAAACACTTTGTACCCTGGACTGCTGAGAGCTGGGTTTATAATAGAGACAAAAAACCCGGCAAACTCTGGATAGAGAGAAGCTGTATCACTCAGGGCTCTCCAGAGACACAGAACCAAAAGAAGATAGATAGATAGACCAATAGACAGGTAGATTTATTTTAAAGCAATAGCTCAAAAGATGACAAGTGCAAATCCATAAGGCAAGCTGAGGGGCTGGAAACTTGGGCAGAAGTTGATGTTGTAGTCCTAAGGCAGAACTTCTTTTCCAGGAAACCTTAATTGTTGCTTCTAAGGTCTGCAACTGATTGGATGAGGCCCACCTATATTACCCAGGGTAATCTAATTTCTGTAAAGGTAATGTAATTTATGTAAAGCTCACCTATATTACCCAGGGTAATCTAATTTATGTAAAGTCTAATTTACGTAATTTATCTAATTTATGATTGTAGATGTTAACCACATCTACAAAACATATTCCTAGCAACATCTAGATTAGTGTTTGATTAAATAACTGGGTACTATAGCTTAGCCAAGTTGACACATAAAGCAGATCATCACAGTAGCTTTCTTCCAAACTGTGAAAAAATAATAGCTGTCTTCAGTCCATGAAGATTCAGCCTTCTTTCTCACTTTTGGAAGGGTCCAAGCCACAATCCATCACTTGAGGCATGATACTCTAGTGATCTATAGCTCTACTGTATTCCTCATCAGATACCCATTGGAAGAGGGCTGCAGGTCCTGAGCCTTGTACAGATGGTGTGCAGACAGGGGGCTGGCAAACAAGCCGAAATGGAGGGGAGGAAGATCCACCTATTTTATGGTTTCCATTCTACTAGTTCTACTAGTGTTCTACTAGTGTCTCTGAAGCAGTTCTTCCAACTACAGCCAATACACAAATGGTTGTCTGCCCACTGACCGGTTCCTGGTACATGCTCTCCATCACCATCGTTCTCAAATAGTCACTCAGTATGCCCTTTGACCATGATGTGCTCTTAACATGTGAGATTATGAACGTATTGTACGGGGTCAATAAGTCATGGGTGTTCTCATCCCAGAGAACCATAAGCTTTCTTCCCTGCTAATTATACTCTAAGTCTTTCCTGTCATAATTTTTATATTTATAAAACACTTTAAACACAAAACATCCTTCATCTAAGAGGACTAAATCAAAAGAGAAAAAAAAACTTGGAATAAGAATGCATCCTTTTTTTTTTTTGCTGTACGCGGGTCTCTCACTGTTGTGGCCTCTCCCGTTGCGGAGCACAGGCTCCGGATGCGCAGGCTCAGTGGCCATGGCTCACGGGCCTAGCCGCTCCGCAGCATGTGGGACCTTCCCGGACCAGGGCACGAATCCGTGTCCCCTGCATCGGCAGGCGGACTCTTAACCACTGCGCCACCAGGGAAGCCCAAGAATGCATCCTTTTGATCTCTGAGGTCAGATAATGATAAGTAACATTTACACGGTACTTTATCATTTATAAAGTGCTTTCACATACACTTATTTTATTTTTATCTTTGCAGCAACCTTGGGAGGTAGATGGTATTATCACCATTCTACAGATGACGGCGCCAAGGCTCAGAGAGGTTAACAGACTTTCCTGATGTCATATAGCCATCAGGCTGCTAAGCAGGGACAGGAGCTGCAATCTTCTGATCCTAGCTCCACACTTGGCTGCCTAGACTACTTTGGGGCTTGTTGCTGGTGACCAGCTTAACTCTCAAACCTTAGTTTATGAAGTTACATAAATGTGGCCAGAATCTGACTGCCCATTAAATCATGAAATGGCTATCTACTATGGAAAACCTTTGCTGGAGGCAGTGTTCCCACACATGGCCAGGTACCTTTCCCCTCCCCGTGTCTTACTCGGGTGCAGAGAGCTCTATTGGAAACCAGTGGGAGGCCTGCACAATGAAGAGCAGCGAATGAGAAGTTGGATGTGAATCTATTTCATACAGTGGAAACTTATACTCTAACAAATAATTAAGAAAAAATCTGAGGTCGTTTCCTCAGCTGATCATCACCGGCAGAGCCAACTTTGGATTAAACACTTCTGCTCAGTGGTTTTGACATTCTCAGTCAGGCATATCTTTTTCTTTTTTCCTATAAATTTATTTATTTATTTAATTTATTTTTTGGCTGTGTTGGGTCTTCGTTGCTGTGCACGGGCTTTCTCTAGTTGTGGTGAGCAGGGGCTACTCTTCATTGTGGTGTGTGGGCTTCTCATTGCGGTGGCTTCTCTTGTTGTGGAGCACAGGCTCTAGGCACGCGGGCTTCAGTAGTTGTGGCATGTGGGCGCCAGAGCTCAGGCTCAGTAGTTGTGGCGCACAGGCTTAGTTGCTCTGCGGCATGTGGGATCTTCCCAGAGCAGGGCTCGAACCCGTGTCCCCTGCATTGGCAGGCAGATTCTTAACCACTGAGCCACCAGGGAAGTCCAGTCAGGCATATCTTGATGAAATCAGAGATGCAGAAAATATTTTTTGATGGAGTTCAGGGACAAAACAGCTAGAAGGGAAGCCAATTCTGTGTGCAAACTTGTGCAGACAGAGATAAAGAGGAAAAGTGAAAGCAAGAGAATAAGAAGCGTGTGCTTGTGTGAGTGTGTATGTATAAATGAAGATGAAAGCAAGTGACAGAAGAGGAAAGGTGAAGCTGGGGTGATGCTAATTAATTAGACTTTAAGATCTTGGCAGCAAGAGGTGTGTTTATAAACAATCTTCACTAAAACATACCTTTCCAACTATTAACTGTTTTATTTGCCAGAAAAAGACTCTAATTATTCTGTGCTTGTTTCAATCCAAAAGTGGAGAAAGAAATATTAATAAGTAAACATAGCCATTCTCACGCTATAATATATACCTCTGCACAGAGGTTAACATTTCGAATGCTCAATTAATAAAGTGTGTCCAATTCAAACTATTTTACAAAAAAAGATTAAGTGGGGGGGGCGGTTATTAGTCTGAAGGCTTCAAAATAGTGGAAAAGAAAAACTAGACCAAAGATATAAGAAATAATAGAATGTTAACCATTTAGGAATCTCTTAATAACATGCTTATACTAAGTCACCAGCAAGTCAACTAGTTTTCCTCTTAGGATTTAGGTCTAGAAAAGTCTGATCTATGAGGATAGAATAAAGACCTGCAGACATGCCAAATCTTTTAAAAAAATTATCTCCCATGTATCCTTTCTGAGGCATTTAATAATGGATATACTCCATTAAAATGAGGGAACAAACCAAGAAAGAAAAAGAAATGAGATCCTGTAAACAGAATATCCAACTCAGGAATTAAATCAAAGGACTTCCCAGATAGGAAGGGAAGCTCCCAGATAACAATTTAGTGAGTAACCAGCACAAGACTGGAGTGGTAGACAGCAACTCTGTTGGAGAGTTTGGGACTGAATTAGTGAGAGAGATGTAGAAAATAAAGCAAATTCAATAGGTGAAAGGATAAACAAACTGTGCTACACTCATACAATGGAATACTATTCAGCAATAAAAAGAAAAGCTATCAAACCACAAAAAGACATGAAGGAAACTTAAATGCACGTTGCTAAGTGAAAGAAGCCAGTCTGATTCCAACTATATGACATTCTGGAGAACGCAAAACTATGGAGACAGTAAAACGATCAGTGGCTCCCAGGGGTTCACTGGGAGCAGGATGAACAGACCAGAAGGGATTTTTGGGGTAATAAAACTATTGTGCATGATACTGTAATTGTAGATAAATAATATTATGCAGTTGTCAAAACCCATAAACTGTACAACACAAAGAGTGAATCCTAATGTAAGCTATGGACTTTAGGGGCTTCCCTGGTGGCGCAGTGGTTAAGAATCCATCTGCCAATGCAGGGAACACTGGTTCGAGCCCCGCTCTAGGAAGATCCCACATGCCGCGGAGCAACTAAGCCCGCACCACAACTACTGAGCCTGCGCTCTAGAGCCTGCGAGCCACAACTACTGAGCCAATGTGCCACAACTACTGAAGCCCATGCGCCTAGAGCCCATGCTCTGCAAAGAGAAGCCAATGCAACGAGAAGCCCATGCACCACAACGAAAAGTAGCCCCTGCTCGCCACAACTAGAGAAAGCCCACACGCAGCAGTGAAGACCCAACACAGCCAAAAATAAATTTAAAAAAATACTCTGAAAAAAAAATCTATGGACTTTAGTTAATAAATTTTAAAGATTAAATAAATAAAACCAAAGCAATTATTAATTTCAGGAAAAACAAGAAAGCAAATATAATCACAGTAAGCCATATGACTCAGTTGTGAAAATACCTACTTAGACACATTAAGTAAACATTGAATATTGATATGATCCTAAAATATTTTATATTTATAGTGGAAAAATGCGGATAAGGGAGAGGAGTGAGAGAGCTCAATCCTTATCTTACATAAAAAGAGGTCACCAGATAATATATAAAATTGAAAAATCAAGAATAGTATAAACATGCTATTTAGAAACAGCAAGAAAGTGAAAAAAGTTGAAAGTAGTTCATTCTAGGGAGCAAGACTTGGGGAGGGGCAGGAAGGTCTGATTTCCTCTAAGAGCTTTATGGCAACAAAAAGGAAACCCATAAATCAGCTATGTTTCCCTGACCCCTCAGCACTCTGAGGCACAATTATGTAGTGGGTAGGGCACCATATTAATCAGGTCAGAGCTGTGACCTCTCTCTCTGAGCACATGGACCATACCTTACTCCTCAGCTCACTGTAGACATGTACCTTGTCTGAATGGAAACTGGGCTACAGCATGTGGACAGATCAGCACAAATCCATGATCACCACTTACTAAGGCCCATTGGTCTGATTTGTCAGCATGCTGCACTTGATCTTGTTGAGACTGGCTCTTTTAAGAGGCACCAACACAGACTAAGACATTCAACTTTCATGAGTTAGTCTCAGCCTTACTTCTGAATCATTTTCTTGACTCTGATCCTGTCCTAGTTTTAAGCCTGCCAGCTGCCAGTCCTGCTCTTTTGCTCTCCTGTTTACAGTCTTACCTACTCATTTGGACTTGATGGTGTGGGTACCATATTTGTGTAATAAACCACCTCAAAACCTAGTGGCTTACAACCACAACCATTTTATTTGCTCAAGATTCTGTGGGTCAGAATTTGCCCTGGCCCACCAGGTGGTTCTTCTGCTGGTCCCACTGGGGTTTATGTGCATCCAGTTATCTGGTGGCTTGACTGGGGCTGGATGATCTAAGATGGCCCCACTCACCTGTCTGATTATTAGTATTAGTGCAGGCTATCATTAGGGCCATACGTCTCCAGCAGGGAGCCAGGGATCCATCATGAGGTGGCAGAGTTCCAGAAGGGCAAGCCCCAATATGTTTCCCTGACCAAGGCAAGCCACATGGCCCAAACCAGAACCAATGCAGGAGGGAACTAGGCAATGGTGTGTATATGGGAGGTTTGAATCACTGGGGTCTACCACAGACACTTTCCCCACTTATGCTCTGGCTTCCTCCTTGATCTCCAGCCTGCAGGTCTCAAAAGGAATATTTCCAGGAAACGGATGTGCCATTTTTTCTGTCTAAGAAGACTGTAAGCTCACTAGGGATTTATTTTTCACTCCTTCACAACCCATCCATAGTAGAATACAAAGGCAGTGTGCTTTCTTTTCTATTTTTTGTTTTTTAAATTATTTTATTTCATTTATTTTTGGCTGCATTGGGTATTTGTTGCTGTGCACGGGCTTTCTCTAGTTGTGGCGAGCGGGGTCTACTCTTCGTTGCGGTGTGCGGGCTTCTCATTGCAGTGGCTTCTTTTGTTGTGGAGCACGGGCTCTAGGCGCACAGGCTTCAGTAGTTGTGGCACGTGGGCTCAGCAGTTGTGGCTCGTGGGCTCTAGAGTGCAGGCTCAGCAGTTGTGGCACACGGGCTCTAGAGCGCAGGCTCAGTAGTTGTGGCACACGGGCTTAGTTGCTCCGCGGCATGTGGGATCTTCCCGGACGAGGGCTTGAACCCGTGTCCCTTGCATTGGCAGGCGGATTCCTAACCACTGCACCACCAGGGAAGTCTGGCAGTGTGCTTTCTATGAGGGGAACCAGGTTGTTGTGAGCCTGAGGTCAATGCCACTGGTCTAGGCCATACCTAGGAGAGCAGGGGGAGAAGAAAGATCTACACACATGCAGTGCCTTGGTGCTGTCTTGTAACACACACAAAAATTCCTTGGCTATGCCCTTTAGGGAGCACAACAACCCTGATTTTCCATAGAAAATGAAAATTATTGATATGCTCATCCAAAAATAGGAGCAATTTTGGATAAATGGTATCTGTTCATTCATTTATTTACAGAAAAATGTGAATTAAACCAATTAAGTGCCAGGTACAGTGTTAGATGCTGGGCACCCAAAGATGAATACATTATAGTTCCTGTCTTTAAGATGCTCAGAGCCTAGTAAGGGATACGGATAAACATAGATATCCTTCAACACCCAAAATCTAACCCATCCCTTGAAAATGGCCAGATAGCAAGTTTTTGGATGGCAAGAGCTTATATTCCATCATTGTGAATGGAACCAAAAGTATGATATTCTCAGCCCACCCAAAAACCTTCAGAAAACATTTTTAACAGTTTAATTGCTGGGACTTCCCTGGTGGTCCAGTGGTTAAGACTCCGAGCTTCCACTGCAGGGGGCGAGGGTTCAACCCCTGGTCCGGGCACTAAGATCCCACATGCCGTGTGGGGCAGCCAAAAAAAACCCCACCCAGTTTAACTGCCCATATAACAACCCACCAAGTATTTTCTACATAATGTAAAAGATTTAAAACACTGATTATAATTATTTAACAATGAATGAGCACTCATGGGTGTATTTGTTACAGTACATGAGACTGTATAGTAGTGGATACAACTTATGTTTTCCTTCTATGCCATATTAAACATGTATGGTAATGTACATAAACAATGTAACTACATGCTAAGGGACCTCTCTTGGAAGACAATAACATGAGATGGATTGGACATTAGTGATAACACACCCATTTAAATGACATGCAGTGTGATCCCAGCCAGGATACAGCTGAACATGCTCTGATTCTCTGATCTGAATCCGTACAAAACCTAAATTTTTTGCCAGTACACACATAAAAACCCATGTTGCGATTTTGATCAAGATGGCGAACGCTGCATTAAAAGTTTCTGCAAGTTGTTATAGTGACTACTCCAATGGTGAGAGTTGAGCTAGTACAGGAGTTTTGTACCAATATTGAGACTATGAAAAAATGTGACAATGTATAGGGTTACATGATGGAAGGAGGAAACAAACTGAACACAGATGAAAACAGCTAGGCATATTATGTGTGCATATGGGCAAGGTAAACAAAGTATATTGAAGCAGCACATCTACTGTCACTGTGAAAAAATTCTGAGTGATTTTTTCCATTTTTCTTATTCTATTATTGCTGTTATATTGTTTTTGCAGTTAAGACACGATTTTTAAAATGTGGGCATGTGCAAAAACAATGGATGCAAATATAAGTGTGAGTGCCCGTGAATGCAACCTCTCATCCCACCCCCACCATGGTCTTCAGAGCCTGGTTAGACCATGGCAAGTGGAGGAGGCCCAACACTCAGGAAAGATCACCTGGATCAGGTCTGCTTTAGGGAAGCCGGGATTCTCTGCAACCAGCAGCTACTGAATGCACATGTCAAAATTTGTATATATTAAATACAAGTTTCTTGCTTTGCATAGTAGGTGGCTGAAGGTGTATTACATTTTTGTAATTTAAATTATACTTAAAGAAACACAAGGGGAACTCAGTATTTAAAAGTCCCTTGCAGAGAATTCTTTTGATGAGTAAAAATTTCTTTCTCTTTAGTAGCTACCCCCCTGATTTAACGGTTTTGATAAGTTGGATTTTCTCAAAGCAGGGTATAACAGCAGCATCTCACGCTCGTTTTAGACAATTATGGGACATCAGCTCGATGGAATATTAAGCAGTCATTAACATTTACAATTAGGAAGACTGTGGCGATGTGGAAAAATGCTTGTG
Source organism: Delphinapterus leucas (assembly GCF_059928025.1). Taxonomy (NCBI): domain Eukaryota; kingdom Metazoa; phylum Chordata; class Mammalia; order Artiodactyla; family Monodontidae; genus Delphinapterus; species Delphinapterus leucas. Next base: position 11,275,712 of record NC_143146.1, read on the forward strand.
GTGTGTTAAGTGAAGAAGAGCTAAATATAAAATTATATTTAAACCATTACTGCAACTGCGTAAAAATGCATGGGGAAGAACACAGAATAAAGAAAGTATTTTTACACACATCACATTTTGATCTCAAGGGGATTAAGTGGAGCTTTTCAAAAAGCAAATTCTACCTTTCAGCTATAGAAACTGAAGAGGGTAGACCTCATGTTTTAGCGGTGTGAGCTGCTATGACAGACACCCACAGTCACAGGGGCTTAACACACTGGTAGTTCCTTTCTTATTCATGTCAAAACTAGTCTGTGGTGGGGTGGAGTTGCGAGGCTGTGTCTTCAGGGACCCAGCCTGTCAGTGGCTCTCATCTTAACCCCCAACGTCCAAAGTCTTTCTCTGGCTATTAACAGTCAACAAGGAGAAAGAACATGGAGGATAGAGAAAAGTTTCTGTGGGTGAGGGATGGAAGTACACATCACTTCCATGCACATTCTGTGGGTCAAAGTTTAATCACATGGCAATATGTAACTGCACAGGAGGCTCAAAAATATCATCTGTGTGCCAGGAGGAAGCAGAAGCAGGTTTTGGTGAACAGCTGGCTGATCTCTACCACACAAATACCCACATCTAACAAGAGGTAGGGCAAGAACTAGAAACCCAGGTCTTTCTAGCTTAGGTCAGTACCTACATTTTCATCTCTCATTCATATTCTCTCTCTCTCTCTCTCTCACACACAAACACACACATGCACTAAAGATAAAGATTTATGTGTGGAAATCTAAACAGAAGACAGCTGTTCTACATTTAAGTACAACCAATATACAATCGAATTCTTTTTAGGAAACACATTACATTCTCAATGAAAATCATCCCTGGGAAGGAAATACCAGGTATAAATCCAGGTTCTTGAGCAAGAGAATTTGGCTAAGAGCTGACTTGGCTGAGAAAGAATAAACAAATGCCTACAGAATTACATGGCCCTTATATTTCCAGTGTCACTCACATCTCTGCTTAAGCATTATCCCATTGTCGATGGGTAGAAAGAAAAGCAAATCCTACCTGTCGCATACATTAAGAGACCCCCCTATCACTTCCCATGAAATCCCAGCCAGAAGGCACCAGAAAAGCGTTGGCATATTCATCTTCTTTGCGGCCTGTTTTTACTCGGCTCTTGCCCCACTTTTCAGATCTCTTCCACTGTGGTTGTGACCAACAAAAGGAAGGACACAGACATTGGGAGATATTTTCAAGCAAAAACACCTTACACAGCACATTAAAATACTATTTTGGGGTTACATCCTGAAAAACAGGTATCTGTCCCAAATTTGGCATTTTTGATGTTAATGTTTTCATTTGGTGAAAAATCATTTCAAACCAGGACAAATTACGAGATCTTATTGGAACTTGGTGGGGCTTGGTGAGTGTTGTTTGTGTCAAACATCTAAGTTATAGCCAGAGCTTAAATTGGACAATGAGAAAAATAAAATTGCTATTTTATATTTCTCTGTCCCCTGCCAAGACTAACTAGTACAATGCTTTGAACATTTAGGCACTTGGTAAATACTGAGCTAATCATTATAAACATCATTATTATGTTATGCTGGTTGGCTATAGTTTAGAAACTACTGAAGTAAGAATGGATAATCGTACCTATAGTAAATGCTGCCAGGCTACTCTGCTTATAGGCCTGCTCTGAACTTCGTAAGGTTCACCCATTCCCTCATCCACACCATACACCCCCCCACACACACACCCATCCATACACACCATCTACACACACAAACACATCACCCCCCCCAGAGACGCGACACACACACATGCCTCTACACACCCATCCACACGCACAAATTGTACCTTGCTGCTTGCAGGGTTTCAGATCCCTTTTGGGATTGTGACTTCTAACCTTTATTCTTGGGAATGCTGCTCCTGACCGTTCCATGGGGTGATCCTAAGTGTCCTGGTGAGCAGTTGGGTCTGAAGTGCCACCCCAGGAGGCAGAGTAGGATGACCCAGGCCGGGTATGCTGCCCAGGGGCCACTAGAGAAACCTGTGCTCCAGGAGCCCCACCCTGGCTCACTCTTTCCCAACTTTTTATTGCAATGTTTGAAAGAAGAAACCTTGCTTTTGGGAAAAAGGAACGTCTAGGAGGCTCAATTCCCATGCTCTGAGTTCAGTCTCTGTTTCTGACTCTAAGACCTGGGTAAGTTCCTTACTTTTCCAATGGGTTTGCCAGCCCTTGAACCAGGACTTGCAGTAACCCATAATATCTACATGGTGAGGAGGGAGGAAAGGGTAACTTAAGAGCTGGTGTCAGAATTCTTCAGGGAGAAAACTGCCTTATAAAAAATTTTTATTTTAATAATTGCCTTTAATAAAATTAGTATAGAAAGGCTAAGGGTAGAAAGAACTACTCCTGTTTGTTTAAAAACAAATAAACAAAAACTGGTTGGGCTATTTGCTAGTGGAAAGAGCCCTCAGGGCAAGGCTGGGACAGACCAGGAGTGAGACAACAAAAACCAAATTTCTCTGCAAAATAAAGTAAGAAGAATAGACAGGTTCTAGCAGTTTGAAAAGGAAGGGGGGAGGGAGTAGAAAAGGTGGTGGGACTTTGGTCCCTACTATGGCCTATGGATTTTTCCGTTTTAGGAAGTATTGTGCTATAATATGATTCCCAGGCACTGGAGAACTTGGGGACAGCAAAGTGGCCGTCATCTAGTGTCAGGTAAGATACGTTGAGCACTTACTGTGGGCCAGGCACTAGGTTATGCAGTTGACATGCACATTCTGATTTAATCTTCAAACCCACTCTGTGATAAGCCTGCCGCTATCTCCATTTTACAGAAGAGGACATGGAGGCTTGATGAGGGACAGACACCCAGTAAGTCAGAGTCCAAATCTGAGTTTGACTGATTCCAAAATCCATCCTACTTATTAGTCACTAGAGCATACTGTCCTCATGAACACTGAAGACTATAGCACGAAGCTATGGAGCAGAAATTATTTGTGGTTTACTAATTAAGGGTGATAAAAGCATCCCAGAAATGCAAAGCACTAAATAAATACTAGTATCACTGTTCTTGAGCCTGACCACTGACATCTGAAGGAAGCACTGTCATCTAAAATGGAAACACGACAAGCCATCAAGGGCTTATTAATGTCATATGAAAACGATATAAATACTCATGTTTGCATTCCACTGGATATTTACATTCTGAAGACCATCTTCTCAGGCACTGGACTCCCATTAAAGTCAGGATCATTTGCAAATCCAGTAGAAAATACAGACACATCACTTCATTTTTTCTGAGACGATAAGAAGAAAAGTGGTGCACCATTTTGGCGCAGATCCATAAAGCAGAAATCATGGTGCCTCTACCACTCCTGCTTCAAAAAGAAGAAATTATAGCCTTTCATTCTCCAAGCAGCATGTAACTAAGGTTTAGATGAGTGAACAGATGCATGCAAAAATCAGCCACGCGCATAGAAAACATTCATTTTCACAATCTGGTAAATCTGCTAGGTATGCATGAAACGGAGCCAAATTGATTTCAGCAGAATGCAATGTCACAGCCTCGGCATGACAGGGATCCTCCCCAGCCTCACTCATTGCCAGGCCTGTTATCATCCAGTGTCCTGGGTGTATTGATCACCCAGCACCAAGAGTCTGTGAATAGTCCCATAAATGGTGGCATGATTTGCCCAACCCCAGTTGACTGGCTGTGTTATTTCCATCCCTAGTAATGGACCGGAACATGCAACCGTGTTCTTGCTTTTCCCTCTTTGAGGCCTTATCTGAGCTTCTTGCTACCCAGCTCCTTATCCCTCCTGCAGGTAGTTCATGGAATTATGGAATATAAAAACACAAAGAGTTCTTAGGGATCATCTTGTCCAAGTCTTTCATTTTATGGATGAGATCCATGGAGGAGAAAAGTCTTGCCCAAGGCCACATGGGTCATTAATAATGGCCCAGGCACCTTCTGACTCCCAAACCAATGCTTTTTTCACCACATGCTGTCGACATCCACTGAAATTTGGACTCAGACTATGTAAGAGTAAATTTCTGCAATTCCATCAACCCCAAACATCTATATGGCTATTAAATATTTATAGTGCAAAGGGCTCTATTTAGTCTGCCCTTGGATTTCCTGATTATCTACTAGACCACAAGTCCTCAAACCCATAACAATACAAGTTTACAATCCCTCACTAGAAAACCTGGGAGACAAAGGTATTTTTTTTTTTTAAGATTTGTGATAAGCATTTTATTCAACAGATAACATTTATCTGGCAACAAATAGGTGTCCATTCTTGTGTTAGTTTTCAAGGAAATGGAAACACAACAGACTTTCTCAAAGGTATGAATGAAGAATTTTAGAATGAAGAATTTTTTGGAAAGGCAAAAGGTTACTCAGGCAGTTTATCTTACATCACCCCAGCCGGAAACCTGGAGCAAAATGTAGGACTAGTCACATCCCCTTAGGGGATGGAGTCGACAAATCACCCTATGTCAGTTTAGGGCAGGTTTTGCTGTCAAGTGGGTCAGCTGAAAACTTATAATAAAATTTTTGGCGTTCAGAGCTCTTTGGATTTTGGAAATGTGGATGAAGGATTGTGGATTCATACTCTCCTCCTCACACAAGTGGCCTTAAATAAGTATCATGGGCCAGTCAGATAGTATCACTTTATCAATAAAAGGGTGGTTGGTCACTAGAATTTTCTTGGCCAGACTTCGGTTTCTCTGTAGATTTCGGTTATGCCAGTTGCCTCTCAGTTATAGCCCAGATAGAAAATGGAATGGCCTGACAATGGCCAGACCTCAGGGAACCTGGGTTCAGAAGCTGACTGCCCTGTTTGTTTCTTGGATCTTTTATAAAACAGATCCAGCTGGGATCACCGGAGGGGCAGGCACGTTATGAGGCAGCTGGGGAGGTCGTGTGGGGACTGGCAGCAGCACCTGTCTTCTTGGGCTTCGGTAAAAGCAGTGCAGAGTGGACTTGCCACCAGGTCCCCAATGGGCAGCTGATCGCGCATGCATCTCTGGGCTTTCTCGGGCTCCAGCCGCTTCTCAGCTTCCTCCTTCTCATCAGATGGGCAGGTTTCCAGAGCTGTCAGATTTTCTTCTGCCCAAGTTAACAGGGATATTGATTTTGGAGGAAGGGAGGCCCTTCCTCCCCCAGTCTATCCTTCCCTCGCTCCTGGCTTAGCCATGCCAGCTCCGTGGCATTGTCCGGTTTTATTAGTACTGCCTGGCTGAGGCCTCCTTTCCCAGGTGGCGCCTGTGATTTCCAACTCCTCTCCACTTGGCATGTCGACGTGCACTTCTGGTCTCCCACGGAGAGCCTGCTTACCTGGATAATGGGCACTTGACCCCCTGGTTTCCAAAGTGGGCTTCTGTACCACAGCAGGGCTTGCATCTGTTTTTATTGTTTTCTGGACTGTTGCCGGGAGGGAGTCCTGTAAACGTGACCTTGCTTGGCTGGCTTTGGGATTGATGGAAATCAGATCACTTTGGGGGTTCTAATGGGCCTGGAAGGAGGGCTTTTGGAGTGGCAAAGGAGGTCTACTGTGTTTGTGAGAAAGCCCTTTGCTTCTTCAGAACTGAACATGGCTTTCCTAAATTCTGTCATCTGGCATAGAATTGCAGGCCACTGTTTCTTTGAGGAATTTCCCCACAGAGACAGGAGGATGGAATTTTACTTAGAAAACTGTAAAGATCTTCTAAGAAAAAGAACGCATTTCTGCCTTTTGGAGCAGAGAGAGCGGATAGGTTTGGAGGGGAAGGAGGGAAGGAGGGAGGGAAGGAAGGAAGGAAGGAAGGAAGGAAGGAAGGAAGGAAGGAGGGAGGGAGGGAGGGAGGGGGAGGAGAAGGGAGGGAGGGAGGAGAATCCTGTCTCCAATGTCCTCTGTATCCCTCATCACTTCATTTCTTCCCACTGACCATTGTGATGGCGTGTGGATGGCCTCCCCATCCACCCTGGCCTGGCTCCAGTCCATCCCACTGCATTCAGAATAATATTCTGTAAGACACCCATCTCTGCTGCTTAAAACCCTCAGTGGCTTTCCACTGTCCTTAGAATACATGTGTAGTCCTGGCTGTGGCACCTGGCCCTGCATCACCCAGCTCATGCCACCTGTCTGGCCTCATCCTGCATGACCCCTGGGCTCTGGGCACTCCAGCCACACGACCTTTTCACAGGCTTCTTGCTGCTCCTGGGCCTTTGCATGTGTCTCTCCTCTTGCCCACAAGGCTTTCCGCTCCATTTCCCCCCGTATCCCACCCTTAGTCTAGTTATCGCCTTTGGATCCTAGTTCAAATGTCATTTCCATGAGGACTCCTTCTCTCCAGGCTGGAGTCCGTTTTATACCCTCATAGCAGTTGTACTTTGTCTTCCCATCATCTATCACATTTATCACAACTACACATTAGCTGCAGTGGCCATCGGACTCATGTCTGTCCCTCTCTCCAGCGCATAAGCTCTGTGAGCGGAGGGACTGCATTTTCTTTGCTCACCTCCAGCACTAGCAATCTCTTGCCAGATAGTGGTTTCTCAATAATTACTTGATGAGTTACCAAGTGAATCATTTTTCTAGCTGGTATGCCTACCTTCACCAACTATGCTACGCCCATCTAAGAGAAAAGCTCCCATGTTACTCCAGCACACAGTGGAAATTTCCAGTTGCCAGCAAATCTGGGCAAGGGTTATTCCTGAGAGTCCGGATGATGAGCCTGTGTCTCTTACTCCCTGGGGGCAAGTCTGCTGTGGGGCTACACCCAGCTCCATGTTTCTCTCCTGAAGCTCCAAGGGCCCTGTCTCATGGCAGACTGGCATGTCTTCCCTGAATTTCCGTGTCGGCCAAGAGGAACATGTCACGTTGGTAATAACGTCAGTAAACTCTGAAGCTGCCAAGGAGCACAACAAGCGAAGGCCAAGAAGCTGGCAGAGCCTTAAACATGCAAGCCCTGGAAATCATCTCATTACCAGAGGTGCCAGCCATCACACCCTGGATGGAAGGGCATAATTGCTGAAAACAACTAATCACTAACAGTGTGTCAGCCAAGGGACTATAGCCGCCCCTTTCTTCACTTCATGATCTGTCCCACCACGAGGGGAAAGGTGCCAGAAGAGGAAACCATGCATGATGACACAGCTCCTGACTCAGAGACAGGACTCCTCTCAACTTTCACAAGATGCTTTGGGAGCCCTCTCTTTTGTTACCAAGCTTGAATCCTTGATGCTTTTATCCAAATGCAGTGCCTCTGGACTCCAAAGATGTGATCACAAGCTCAGCATGGCAGAGGACAGTCTTCTGTGTGACACTGGCCATTCAAGGAAGGGAGTCTCACAAAAGTAACATTTTTCTTTCTCGGGAGAGCACGTGGGCAAATGCGGATTGGGTACCCATTGTGTAGACACTACTGCATAGGGTCCTTAGGGGGAAAATAAAAATAACAATGGTCCTCATAATTTCTTTGCTCAATTATCTTTGTTATATAATGTATTTATGGCAATCCATTAAATTAAGTGGATGGCTTCATCCAGCAAACATCTGCATAGATGTCAAAACAGAAGTTGTTGCAGGTATCTGGGAGTTATGTGTGTACAAAATTAACAAGCATAGCACCTGGATAAATTCAAGCATATCTTTTCCCTATAAGCCACCTCCTTCAACCATCTGTTGAGTGCCTTTTTCGTGCCTGGAGCCGTACGAAGTGTTTAGGACACAAACATGGTTGTGGCCTCAAGGAGTTTGTGTACTAGTAGAAGAAACTCACAGATAAATCAGCAACTATGCTGTGGAGTAGAGTTCTAGAATTGGAGCAGTCATACATTTTTAAAATGTCTGAGGGCAGCTTTTGTGCACAGAAAAGACCATGTAGGTTACTTTGGTTTTAAAAATTACCAGTTTAAAACAGCTATCTTCCTTAGGCCTTTGTGTTCGGCCTACAATCTTATTATTCTGTTTATAAAGAAAATGGATTAATTCAAGTTGAAGAGATTTAAATAAGTTCAAGTCTCAACTGGTGCCATTTACAGCTTTATTAAATTCCCTTAAACTTTAAAACCTGTATTTATGAATTTAATAATTTTATTTTCTTTTTAAGTGCTTCAAATGCTTGACCTAACAAGCAAAACCTTCCCAAATACTTCAACAGTGCTTGTAAATCTTAAATTACTGATAATGTCTGTGGGGACTGATGTTTCCTATAGACCAAAGATGACCTCCAGGCACACATAAGCCCAGGTGATTCTTTCTTTGCCAAGAGGATCCTGAGCCCTCTTATGGTTGCTACGACAATGGGGAATTTCCAGTTCCTATCCTTTGGATAGAGTTGGTTTTCTTAAATCTAAATTACAATCTAACCTAATTCTTTCCTCTCCTTTGAGTTGTAACCTTCTCCCCCAAGTTGCTGTAACTTTTTTCAACTAACCTCTTTTCATGTTCTTCGTATTCTTGGTTGAGCCCCAATTTTTTTTTCTTTGCGGTACGCGGGTCTCTCACTGCTGTGGCCTCTCCTGTCGCGGAGCACAGGCTCCGGACGCACAAGCCCAGCGGCCACGGCTCACGGGCCCAGCCGCTCCGCGGCACGTGGGATCCTCCCAGACCGGGGCACGAACCCATGTCCCCTGCATCGGCAGGCGGACCCCCAACCACTGCGCCACCAGGGAAGCCCCAATTTTTTTTCTTTAAAAAAATATTTTATTGTGGTAAAATATACCTAACATAAAATTTATCATTTTAACCCTTTTTAATATTTTACTGGTATTAAGTTCTCATGGCTGTGCAACCATCACCACCATCCATCTCCAGAACTTTTCTCATCTTCCCAAACTGAAACTCTGTACCCATTAAACAATAATTCTCTATTCCATCCTCCCCCTAGCCCCTGGAAACCACCATTCCACTTCCTGTCTCTATGACTTTGACTACTCTAGGTGCCTCACATAAGTGGAATCATACAGTCATTTGTCCTTTGTGACTGGCCCATTTCACTTAGTATAATATTTTAAAAATTCACACATGCTGAGCAAGTGTCAGAATTTCCTTCCTTTTTAAAGGCTGAATACTATTCCATTGTATGGCTATACCACATTTTGTTTATTTACCTGTCATGGACACTTGGGTTATTGCTGCAGTTTGGCTATTACAAATCATGCTGCTATGAACATGGGTGTGCTGGGTTCTAGTTCTTATAGATACTTTAATGCTACCCAACTGGATTTTGCATCAAATCAGACCTTTGTGGCTTAGTCATACTCATGCTGGGGCATGAGCCTAATTCTTGGGAGCCCAGAGGAGAAGCACCTAAATCAGAGTGGAATCCTATAGCTACTAAGAGTCAGAATCTTTATGAAAATAATGGGTCTGGGGCTTCCCAGACTTCCCACTGGGGTACAGTGGTTCAGAGTCTGCCTGCCAATGCAGGGGACATGGGTTCGTGCCCCGGTCCGGGAAGATCCCACATGCCGCGGAGCGGCTGGGCCCGTGAGCCATGGCTGCTGAGCCTGCGCATCCGGAGCCTGTGCTCTGCAACGGGAGAGGCCACAACAGTGAGAGGCCCACGTACTACAAAAAAAAAAAAAAAAAAAAAAAGGGTCTAGTCTCTAGGTGAAAATATGGAAAATTAAAAACAAAAACAAAGGAGACAAAAAGAAAGAATGAGAAATAAGGATGCAAGAAAAGGAATTTCTTTCTACTATAAAAATATACACTGCAATATATCTTCAAATACATGAATAATGACTAACATGCAGATGAGTTATGTAGTGGATAGTATAGGCCTTGGAATCACTTGGTGGTCTTGGGGCAAGTTGTCAAACTTCTTTCAAGTCTCAGTAAGACAGCTTATATAAAGTGCCTGTCGAGTACTAGGTGCTAAAGAGACATGGACTGGACCTTCTGCCCCTCCTTGCTCTCTCTGAGGAGAAACAGCCAGATGTAGTTTGCAGCTGCAACAGTGGAGCCGGAACTGGCTGGGGGTGAGGAGGCTCCTTTTTCCCTCGAACATTCTTGCAAGTAGGGTAACTCTACCTCAACAATCCTGGGCGAATGCCAGCTCTAATGGGAAGCATTCATTAGAAGCACAGGGCAGCGAAAATGGGGTCTCTGTACATCCTTCCAGCTCTGCATTTCCACTGTTTACCATCCACCCACTTAACATAAGAATGCAGACACAGACATCTGGAGTGAAAACGCTGTTTAGCCAGATCAGATCACGCCCGTGTGTGAACACGATGGCAGGGCTGGCCCTGCACAACTCCACCACCTTACCTCTGACTCCCAGCAGCTCAATCACCGAAGGGTGAGAGGTAATGGGAAAAAAAAAAAAGAAATAGAAGATGATAAAGAAGAAGAGAAGGAAATTAGGTAGGGGGATGACTTGAAGTAATAAGAAGAAAGATGTTTAATATTAATTGAGCATGTTCTATGTGCCAAACACTGTACTAAACTGATTCATATACATTACCTCATTTAATCTTTGCAATAATCCACTGAGGTAGGTACTATTATTGTTTCTGTTTTTAAAAATGAAAAATCTGAGGCTTAATGAAATTAAATATAACTTGCTCAAGATTAAGAAGGAACACAGGTGAGAACTGAATCCACCTTTGCTTCTGGCACCTAATGTCTTCATTTTAATGCAAAACTGCTAAAGTCACCCAATAGATAACTGGGCAAAGGGTGTAAAGAAACAAAATACAGGAAATTTCCTGGCGGTCCAGTGGTTAAGACTCCTCGCTTTCACTGCCGTGGTCCAAGTTCCATCCCTGGTTGGGGAACTAAGATCCCACAAGCTGCTAGGCATGGCCAAAAAATAAAAAAAGAAAAGAAAAGAAACAAAATACATGTGGAAATACACTTACTAAACACATGAAAACCATGCAAGTAATTTTTAAAAAAGCTACAGGTACTAAAAATAGTAAAAGAAAGTTAAAAGTAATACTTAATGTGGAGACATTAGTACACTCCAATACTGCTTTTGAAAATGTATTATTAATCTTTGAAAAGTAATTTTTTATACATCTCCCTATAAAATAATTTGACAATATATAACAAAAGCCATAAAAATGTTTCTACCCATTGATCTGGTAATCCTAGTCCTAGAAAGATATTATAAAGAAATGTCTTAAAAAAAAAAAAGTCTAAGAAGGATAAAGTTATATAGATGAAATGCTTTATTGCTAAAATTATAAAATTTTAAGTTATATAATAATTATACAATAAAATTATATAATAACTATATTATAAACTACAGTGAAAAACTGGAGACAATCTAAGTTTTCAGTAGCAGGGGAATGGTTAACTTAATTGAAATGTAACCACTTGATGCATATATACATGTATTAAAATAATAAATACAAAGACTTTTGTAGCAATAAAAAAGCAGAATATAAAATTATAACTATTCAATCATGTAAAAATTATGGTTTCAAATGGGCAAAGCCTGAAAAAGAACAGGGAAGTACTGGATGGAATTTTCTGTGAGACTGGTGGATCAAAATGATTTCTTCCCTTTTAAAAATACTCTTTATGGCTGTTAAAAGTAATAAAAATTAAAAATTTGAAGTAGTTGACAAGAATTGTCCATAAAAATAAGGGTACCTGCTGGGTTGTTTTGATGATTAAATAAGTTAATGGTTGTAAAAGCTCCTAGAAATAGTCCCTGCAGGCACTCAATAGGGTCTCCCTCCCAGCCCTCTCTGCCTCACCCCTCCTTCCTTCCCACTTTAGTATCCTGAGGTTGCAGGATCAACACTGGTCTCACAGTACCTCTGTACTCTCTCTTTCTCAGTATGAGTGCTTCTTTTGCTTTTTTATTGCTTTTATCTATGACTTCCAGAGCTCAATAGGATCTAGACACTTAACACTTTCTAATTCTCTCATCAAAATAAACTTGTTCTTTTCTCCTTGGTTAATATATGGTTTTTGTTTGTTTGTTTGTTTTTTAAGCATATAGTATTAACAGTCTGGCAGTTCTCCCCAAAATTAAACATAGAGTTACCATATGATCCAGGATTTCCACTTCTGGGTATATATCCAAAAGAAGTAGAAGCAGGGACTTGAACAGATATTTGTACACCCATGTTCATAGCAGCATTATTCACAATAGCCAAAAGCTGGAACAACCCATGTTCAATGACGGATGAGTGGATAAACAGAATGTGGTATATACATACAATGGGATATTATTCCAGCCTTAAAAAGGAAGTAAATTCTGATACATGCTACAACATAGACAAACCTTGAAGACATCACGCTAAGTGAAATAAGCCAGTCACCAAAGGACAAATACTGTATGAATACACTCATATGAGGTGCCTAGAATAGACGAATTCAGAAACACTAAGTAGAACTGTGGATAGCAAGGGCTTGGGGGGAAGGAGAAGAGGGAATTACTGTTTAATGGGTACAGCGTTTCAGTTTGGGATGATGAAAAGTTCTGGAGACGGATGGTGGTGACAGCGCACAACAGTGTGAGTGCACTCAATGCCACTGAATGTGCACTTAAAAATGGTTAAAATGGTAAATTTTACGTTATGCATACTTTACCAAAATTCTAAAAAGGTATATGGTATTAATATCCCTCCTAGATAATGTATTAACAACTTAGCAAGCACTATACGTATTGAGATCTTACCAAGTACATACTGGAGGCAATGCCTTAGGTGAAAGATGAGGAAAATGGGCAAATTTCAGATATTGTGGCATGCGAGACAGAAAGACTATAGAGCAGGTAGGCCTTTAAGTTCCCTAAAAACTGCACTGCAGAGCCCAAATCTCATTACCCTGTCTGTGTGTACAGGATCCCTCTGGCTGTCAGTGGAGCATGGGAAATAAACATTGGAGGTGAGAGGTGAGTGTGAAGGATGAGCTGGAGGTGGTGGTCATGGGGCCAGCAGAGGAGGAATCAGAAAAACCACAGGAACAGCAAAACCTGAATCCACCTGCTAGAGCTCAAACAAGAGTCTCACCGAACAGTTCAACGTCAAATCCAGATCTTTGCAAGAGCCCTTGGGGGCCAGGTGGCCCAAGCTCCTGCCTGGGGGTCCTGATGAACGGGTGCTCAGGCAGGCCTCTGCTTTGTTGATGGGCACTCGCTTTCCCCCATTTACTCATTGTTCATTCTTCCATGGTTCTTTCTCCCACTGAATGAAAATCTGTATTCAAGTCATTCGCTGATGGGATCTGTCCTCGTTCTGCCCCCTGAAGCAGTGAAGAACAATTCCATTCCCTCTTCTCTTTGAAGTCTTTCCTGGTTTCAAGTCTTCTCTTTTTCAGAATTAATAACGTCCTCAGTGTCTTTGGCTGTTCCTTGTCCTCTAGACTATGGCTTCAAGACCTGAACTCCAGCCTTTGTGTGTGTTCTGACCAGTACTTTTACCTTCCTTCAGTAGGAACATGTTATCCAATTAGGGCTGCTCTAGAACCCACTATAATTATGACTATGAATGTCTGACTCCCGTGCTAGATTGTAAACTACTTGACAGTTCATGTGCAAAGGACCTGGGAGATTATTTATTTCACTGTTAGTTCAACCCATTGGACCCCCAAGATCAACACATGAAACATCTCCTAAATGGAAAATAAATAACACTTGTTGAGTACTTAACCTATCTTAGGCACTCTGGTAGATGTTTTACATACATAATTTCATTTAATCCACACATTAACTCCATGTTAGAAGTATTACTTTCTCCACTACATTTATTAAGGTAGTCAGTCTGAAGTTCACACCAATAAGAATCAAACCCGGGGTGGGATAGGGAGGGTGGGAGGGAAATGCAAGAGGGAGGGGATATGGGGATACATGTATACGTATAGCTGATTCACTTTGTTATACAGCAGAAACTAACACAACATTGTAAAGCAATTATACTCCAATAAAGTTGTTAAAAAAAAAAAAAGAATCGAACCCAATGTATCGGATGCCAAAGCCCATAGCCTTTCCACAATGGTTCCATTTCAGTTAGGGTACATTAGGCTGCAGAGCATAGAAAACCCAATTCAGAGTGGCTCAAGTAAACACTAAGGACAGTTATGTGACAACAGTCAAAGGTGGGGGAGCTTCTGGGTTGGCAAAGCCAACAGCTCAACAGTGTCAAGGACGCCTGTTTCTTTTGTACCCCCTTTGCCGCCCACAATGTTGTCTTTGTTCTAAGGCAGACTGTCCTTAGTAGTAACTGCTGAGAAATGCTCCTTTGTCATCATTAGCAAGAAAGAAAGACTGATTCTCTTTTAAGAGGAAGGAAAACTTTACTAGAAACCTTCAGCAAGCCATTCCACATATCTCATTGGCGAAGAGCAGTAGTCGCTGGCAAGGGGAATTAATTACCCTTCACTGGCCTAGTCAGACTTAGTCCTTGAGTCAGGATGGGTTCCCCGAACCCACTTCCTGATGCTCAATGTCAGAGAAGGGAAGTCCACCACAGTTGTACCACTCCCACCTCCACTGAGAGCAACAAAGTAGCACGTGTGGGCACAGTGCTGGCCGCTAGGGATCCAGACTTAATTCCTGCCCTCATGGGGCTTCCAGTCTATAGCAAAAGATAAGCACTGTACAGGGATTACAGGGGCGATGAATGTTACAAAAGGGGAAGTACATATAGCACAGGTAGAACACAGAGCCGGGGAAATCACTGAGTCTCAGTGGTCCTGGAAGGCCTCTGAGGAACGATGCTCCCAGTGAGACTCAGAGGATGCTGGGCAGAAGGAAGAGCACAGGTGAAGACTGGAGTGGAGAATAAACTGCACAATGCTAACACTAGACCTTAAGTCCATGACACACCTCCCAGCCAGAGACCAATCATTTGTTCAGTCACTCATTCATGCATGCATTCTTTTCACGAGTATCTACCTGCAGCAGGTGAGAACATATGTACATCACTGGCAAAAAGGACTTACCTAAGAGATGATTAGTCTGTGAATGAGCCAAGCCTTACACTTTCCCCCCATTCTCATTAGCCATCTACTGTTTATTTGAACTTCCCCTACAGTCTGCCCCCCAAAAAGGTGAATTTCAAACCACAGGTAGTACATTTTGCTATCTCTAATGTTTGGGGAGAAGGAGAAGGGGAGGAGGCAGAGGAGGAAAGAAAGAAAGATAGAGAAAAAGAAAGGAAAGCAGGAAGGAAGGGAGGAAAAATTTGGAATCATTAAGTTAAAATGTGGCTTTAAGATTGTAAGTAAATTTCAGTGATTGATGTTCTCTTACTAGGTGTTTATGAATAGGCCCATTAGCTTCTGATTTCAATCTCAGTATGTACACAAAGTGATAGTATCAGTAGGAACACAAACTGAAGGAGAAAAGGCATAAGTTGCTTGACACCAGAATTTGGGAAACAAAGCATATAAATTCCATTTAGCTTTTCTAAGAAACATTCTATTCAGGATAGCAGTAACTTTTACTTCAAGGAGAATTATTTCTTTCTATTACTTTCTTTTCCAAAACTTTTGGCTCTTTCCAAATCAATCAATAACCATCAGGATGGAGCATTCAGTCTGATAAAAAAAAATCCCACTGCTTACTGCACTGTCAATAAAGAAGGCCTGAGAACAGTACGGTTCTTGCCATGAGGATATTTATATATTTTTTCATTTATTCTGGTGGTAGAAACTTCACTTGGACAATGATGTATAACTCACACATTGTGAGTATTTGATAAATAACAAAATAATAAGAAAAGGCAGGGTGAAAAGGGAAAACACGCAGGTCACATTTAAAGGTCTTTAATCAACCTTCCTCACAGCATGAGCTCAGATGCCTAGAGGCCAGGAGACCAGGGCACTCCAGCAGGGCCAAGTGCAGCTCCAGGCCTAGGCTGAGGGCGATGGTGATTAGTCTCTAACCAAGCCCAGCCTACCCTCTGCCCTCACTTCCTTCCTCAGAGCTAGCCGCTCCTTCTCCTACAGGGCCTGCTCTGATGAAACCTTTTTCTCAGGATAGGAGCTGATAAACTTATTCTATCAGTTAAGACTCTCTGAAGCAAGGGGCAGAGAACCGCCTCCACTACTGGCTTCTGCCAAAGGGGATTTTAATGGCTCAGGTGAGTGCTTTCGGGTCAGAGATTTTGCTCAGAGCCCGCTGGAATTAGGCTCAAGGAACACCCTCAGGGCCGGCTTCCTCCCTGCCTCTCAGTCCTGACTTCTCAGGACTTGATTTTCTGCTCCATGTCGTAAACTCTGGGCACTCTGAGCTTCCCAGGCAGGATGGCTGCAGCAGCACCGTTCCCATCTCTGCTCAAGCAAGGTCCAGAGAGAAAGAACCTCAGCACCTTTCTCCCATGGAAGTTTCGAGATTCACCCTGACTGGACTGGCTAATGTCACATGTCCTGGCCTGAGTCAATCACCATGGCCAGCATAGTGTCACTGATTGGTTAATCTTGAACCCCAGACTCCCTGGGGCCTGAAACCACACCTAGATGACCTGGGCTGGAATAGAAATCAGTAGCTGACCTCTGAAGAAGGAAAAATAGATGTTCAGTGGTAAACCACAAATGTCATCTACACCTGTTCACATTCTTCCCAGGAGTATTTCCACTCTGGCCTCAAAAGGCTCTTTAATCATGGAGTTTCCAGTGCTCTACTGGGGAAGGCCTTGTGGGTGGCGCTGCTTCTTCACCCTGCCAAGCCACCTGCCCTGGTGTGTGCCCAGGGACACCAGGCCTCTTTTCCAGCATAAACAAACATATGACACGACTGCTTCGCGTGTAAACCTCTACCAGAAAACCAGCGTGTTGACGTCCATGTAATTATCCCCATTAGTACATGAGATGGATATGCACAGATTATCTACCTTGATACCTAAAGTGATTGATACCCATGTGATTATCTGCCATGAAGACACGCCCTTCCCTGCTTCTAATGCAATTACCTTCCTCCATATAGATGGAATTGATGCCCACATGACTTGCTTCAGATACACACGTGATTGATGCCCGTGCAATTATCTAACACAATGATATGCCATTGATTGATACCCATGTGATTATCTGCTAAGATGATACCCGTGCAAATGAAAATTGGCAAGACCTGCCAACTCTAATAATAACCCTCACCAGCAAGCCAAAACCAATGGCTAAGACTTAAGGAAGTTTCTTCTTTAAAAATAAAAAAGCCAGCCATACATTGGTGTGGGTGTGGGTGTGTGTGTGTGTGTGTGTGTGTGTGTGTGTGTGTGTGTGAGAGAGAGAGAGAGAGATCCATCTTTTTGTGGTGTTTAAAGTAAAACTTGTAATAGGACTATAAAAATAAAATAAATGTCAAGGTCCTTCCCAGGTCTAAAACTGTCAGATTCTAGGGTCTAACAATAACTGAAAAAATGTTATTGATTGCACAAAGTAGCAAGATATTTCTTCCACCACCAATTTGTGTTTTAATTCATGGACTTTGGTTTCTAGTGACTTTTTTGCCCTTTGGTGACCATATAAGGAAACCAGGAGTAGGGAATTACTGATGCAAATAATTATCTACAGCTGAAGCTGGGGCACCGACATGGAAATCAGCAAGGCCACATTTCCAATTCCAGAGCGCGTGCCAGTATTATAGACAAGGCCACACTCAGCTTTACTTCCCAGCCTCCACTGCTCTTCTTAAAAAGAAACAGTCTAAGTAATAGCATGTTTGGTCATTTATCTTGTTCCCTTTTCCCAATTCGCTGTTCTGACTTTTGAGAAAAGCATGTAATATCCCCATAGCATTTGATGATTTTCTTTGTTATTGTCAAAAAATGCTAATCCATGAAGAGGACCTTCCTGGGTAATGTTAATTCAGCTGCCTGTTTTATAATAGGATTATGTTTTCCAGGATTTAAAAATCCCACTTGTTAGCTACCAAATAGACTTCTACAACAACTATAAAATCTAATTTAATCCCTACTGGCATTAACGAAATAGCTGAGGTACAATTTATGTCTAACTACACTTAACACCCTACAACCTCCAATAAATATGTAACATTGCTTTTGAAGTTATAAAAGGAAACTGTTCAGCCGGATAACCATAGTCTCGTGGGTCCAATCATGCAATATCTCTAAGGCACAACAAATGTTGTTTACATACGGTAAGGATTATGGGGAAAGTTTATTTAAACAGATTAATCGATGTTTACATGTATTAATGCCTCCTTCTCCATCATGAAAATTCAAGTTAAAATGATCTTCATTTCTTTCATTTGAAAATAATTATAGGGGGGAGTCAACTACTTGGTCTCTTACCATTTAGTTTAAGAACCTAATTAGGTTAGAATAAATTCAGAATAGAGCACCACACCAAACTCGAGGTAGAAGGCTAATATTGTATTTCACTTAACAAAGGGGGAAGGCATTTTCTGGAGGATGGGTGAAGATAAGGGAAAGGGAGGGGGCCCCAAAATGATCCTGTGGGCCAGATAGAATAGTAAGCAAATTCCCTTTTGTCTTTGGCTGTTCATCCTGTATCATCCTCTCTTTGCAAATGGAATAGAGTCGGCATTAAAGGGCCTTCTGGGAATGTAAAATTCAAGTGCAGTGAGACAGAGACATATTTCTTCTCCCGCCCCTACCCACCTCCTCCTTCTTCAGACAGGTGACTATCGGGAAGCTTATGGTAGGCCAGGTGGGAAAAGAGACGCGCGGGCAAATATTGTTTCAAGATGAAGGAGAGGAAAACAAGGAGGCTGACATGTAACATATCAAAGACTATCCAGGCACTGGGAAGTTGAACATGAATCTCAGGGCAGCCTAACCTCTTTAAAGATGCAAATGGCAGTCAAACACAGAAAACAGTAGGGTTCTGTTTATCCTTTCACAAAGGATGCAAACTGCTAATCAGGCTCCATTGCTGGGCTGGCCACTTTGTTTATCAATAAACAGGAAGACAGTTAGACTATAATTTTCCTGCCTAGTACTGGTAGCCAAAAGGAAATGCTGGCAGCTTGGTAGTACTGAGTTCCAGTTGCATCAAAACCCAATTATTATTGTAATAATGTATGGGTGCTTGCAAGTTGCACAGGCGTGCTACACATGTCCCCAGAATCATGTGAAACATATTGGCAGAGAATGAGCTTGGTGATACACAGACTAAGGGGAGCTGTCAAAATAGGCTGGTCCTCCAAGGGCTCAGCTGTGGAGTGTTGTTTAGAAACACACAGGCTGGAGTTAACATGGCAGATATGGAAGTCTTCTACATGTTAATACAACACAGCAAAAACATGGCTTGACTAAAATCAAACAACACACAGACTATGAAATGGGAAATTTGATTGGAAAATGCTATAATTGCCACTACAAGCTCTGTTACCACAGAATACTTGTACACCCTTTAAAAGAGATGTTCAGAGTTATTTTCATGTCAGTGGAGCTCCCTTCCTAAGATACTACAAGATGCCAAATCTAAAATATAGTGCAAGATCCCCAATCTAACATGCAATAAAAATTTAATCATGCATGTGTTTAGGCATTCGAATTGCCCAAATCATGACCTTAGTTCTTTGTTTCATTTTGTCTGTATAGATGCACTATAAGAAATTAAGATACACTCCAAGCTTCATATAGCTTCCAAATAGGGCATAACAAATACAAAATACAAAGGGACTATAATTTCCACAACACAATGCTTCTACTAATGTTGAAATAATACATGGGCGAATAATAGTTTATCATTATATTGACCACATGTAACTCACTTATTCATCAAATGTTTGCTGAGCACCTACTATATACCAGGCACTATGGTAAGCTGCAGGGTATAAAATGGCACCCTCTTCACAACGCTGACAGTCTAGCAGGGAAGCAGACACAGGACAAGTCATTACATTAAGGTGTGATGACTGTTATAACAGGGTAGGTGAGCACCCAAGCAATCTTTACTGCTGTGTCTGACTCTCCAAGGTACCAACCCACAGCTACCTACCCTGGCAACTCGAGGTAGGGGACTGTGGCTCAATTCTGCTCAGGCAATACATGGACAAGTGAAAATCTGGCAGGTTCTGTATGGCTCTGTTAATAAGTCTCATTAGCAAGTGTAGTGGCAAAAGTGCATCATAGGGTATGAACTGCCTGGCTTTCCTACTTGTTAGCTGTGTGCCCTTGGGCAAGTTTGTTAACCTCTCTGTATTCCATTTTCCTTGTAAGCCAATGGGGATAATAATAGCACCTCTTTCACAGAGTTTCTGAGAGCATGAAATAAGTTACTCCAGGCAAAGCAGTTAGAAATAGTGCTGATACACAGAAAGTACTATGTACTCACTAAATGTTCTCCAGTATTGGTCTTGGACCATCTTCAGCACCACGGTCAGCTCCAAGAGGCCTGGTCCTCTTTGGAAGGGCAGAGCTGGAAAGAATGATTGTGGGAAACTGCCTTCCGCCCAGGAACGGGCCAAAATTCAAGGAGGCTGTTGTCATCCAGACCACTCAGGAGGAGGTGTGATAATGCCTGTCCCCCATCTGACCCTCAAAGTTGAAGATGTATATATGCAGTATGTCTCCTGGGGAAATACGGGAAAAACCCAGTCATGGCTCTTAGTCCAAAGAGCCATGACTGCCCTAACCACTGGGAGTTCTTGATCTGGTTCTCCCTAACCTTCTTATGACTGCAAACTTGGGCACTTCATACCCACTTCAAACCCACTTTGCTCTCACAGACTACTTGGAATAGTTTTTTCATTTATTGGCCCTGTCTACTCTGCCCTCTCCCATGCATCTATCCATCCACAGCTCTAGGGAAGAGAAGCTCTTGAAACCCCCTGTGCTGTGAAGACCTGCACCAGTTGGGCCAGACCATCAGCCTTCCCCTTCTAGTAGGGAAGGGGGATTAGATGGTGTGGATAAAAGGCTTAGTGGAACAGCCTACTGGTGCTCAACCCTAGCTTCACTCTCCTATGCTGTATTGGAAAAACTTGAGTCTTTCAGAAGCTCATGTTTATCTGAGGCCAGCCCCTTGGCTCATCTTTCTCTTTTGGTTTTTGCTCTTCTGACCGGTGTCTAGGAAGGTCTTTTTGGTCTTATTATCTGGAGCTAATCAATACTTTGCCCAAGAATATGCTGCTGCTTAGACTAGATCTGGCTGGGAATTCAGAGCACAAGTGTTAACTTTTGGAGGTTAATTTTTTTTTGCGGTATGCGGGCCTCTCACTGTTGTGGCCTTTCCCGTTGTGGAGCACAGGCTCCGGAGGCGCAGGCTCAGTGGCCATGGCTCACGGGCCTAGCCGCTCCACAGCATGTGGGATCTTCCCGGACCGGGGCACGAACCCGTGTCCCCTGCATCGGCAGGCGGACTCTCAACCACTGAGCCACCAGGGAAGCCCTGGAGGTTAATTTTTGATCAGTGAATGGCTAGTGCAGTTGCATCAAATGGGAAAAAATTGCAAAAACATATCTGAAACAGACACCATACCTTTAGTAGAAGGCAGGCTATGCCTTGGGTTAATTCATGACTTGGCACTTGCCCCTGACTAATCCACAGTTTCATTTTCTTTTCCCTTTAAAACACCATCTTTCCTAACCTACAGAGCAAGTACTGAATGTGAATTAAACTATCACCACCCTGAGAAGCTCTGATGTACTTGAAAATATACGGCAAAAGTAGAACATTATTTCTTTAAAAAAATTTTTTATTGAAGTATATAGTTGATTTACAATGTTGTGTTAATTTCTGCTGCACAGCAAAGTGACTTGGTTATACATATATATATTCGTTTTCATATTCTTTTCCATTCTGGTTTATCACAGGATATTGAATATAGCTCCCTGTGCTATACAGTAGGACCTTGTTGTTTATCCATCCTATATATACCAGTTTGGATCTGCTAATCCCAAGCTCTCAATCCTTCCCTCCCTCCCCCTCGGCAACCACAAGTCTGCTCTCTATGTCTGTGAGTCTGTTTCTGTTTGGCAGATATATTCATTTCTGTTGTATTTTAGATTCTACATATAAGTGATATATAGTATTTGTTTCTCTTTCTGACTTACTTTGCTTAGTATGATAATCTCTAGGTCCATCCATGTTGCTGCAAATGGCATTATTTCACTCTTTTCTATGGCTGAGTAATATTCCATTGTATATATATACCACAATTCTTTATCCATTCATCTGTCAAAGGACATTCTGGTGTTTCCATGTCTTGGCTTTTGTTAAGTAGTGCTGCTATGAACATAGTGGCGCATGTATCTTTTTGAATTAAGGGTTTTGTCTGGGTATATGCCCAGGAGTGGAATTGCTGGATCATATGGCAACTCTATTTTTAGTTTTTTGAGGAACCTCTATACTCTTTTCCATATTGGCTGCACAAATTTACATTCCTACCAACAGTGTAAGAGGGTTTCCTTTTCTCCACACCCTCTCCAACATTTATTATTTGTAGACTTTTTAATGATGGACATTCTGACAGGTGTGAGGTGGTACCTCACTGTAGTTTTGATTTGCATTTCTCTAATAATTAGTGATGATGAGCACCTTTCCATATGCCCATTGGCCATCTGTATGTCTTCTTTGAAGAAATGTCTGTTTAGGTCTTCTGCCCACTTTTTGATCGGGTTGTTTGTTTTTTTTTGTTATTGAGTTGTATGAGCTGCTTGTGTATTTCGGAAATTAAGCCCTTGTTGGTCGCATCACTTGCAAATATTTGCTCCAGGTCCATAGGTTGTCTTTCTGTTTTGTTTATGGTTTCTTTGGCTGTACAGAACCTTGTAAGTTTGATTAGGTCCCATTTTTAAATTTATTTTTATTTATTTATTTTTTTCCGGTACGCGGGTCTCTCACTGTTGTGGCCTCTCCCGTTGCGGAGCACAGGCTCCGGACGCGCAGCCTCAGCGGCCATGGCTCACGGGCCCAGCCGCTCCGTGGCATGTGGGATCTTCCCGGACCAGGGCACGAACCCGCGTCCCCTGCATCGGCAGGCGGACTCTTAACCACCGCGCCACCAGGGAAGCCCCATTTGTTTATTTTTGATTTTATTTCTATTGCCTTGGGATACTGACCTAAGAAAACATTGGTACAATTTACGTCAGAGAATGTTTTGCCTATATTCTCTTCTAAGAGTTTTATGGTGTCATGTCTTATATTTAAGTCTTTAAGCCATTTTGAGCTTATTTTTGTGTATGGTGTGAGGGTATGTTCTAACTTCATTGATTTACATGTGGTTGTCCAACTTTTCCAATACCACTTGCTGAAGAGACTATCTTTTCGCCATTGTATATGCTTATCTCCTTTGTTGAAGATTAATTATCCATAGATGTGTGGGGATATTATTTCCTAATTGTCTCTCTAAATCAGAATTTTAAATTCTGCCTTAAAATATACCCACTAGGGGCATTCACTTTATTATACAGTAGAAACTAACACAACATTGTAAAGCAATTATATTCCAATAAAGGTGTTTAAAAAATATATATATATATCTCCACTAAATTATTATTGAAAACATGGTGGTATTTAATACTTTGATATGAACTGTGGCCACTTAAATAAGAAAACTTGAAAAAAACACTATTCTTTGATATCAAGCATGTTGCACTGCAAGATTTCATGCTGCATCCCCTTTATTTTGGCGGTGGCTATGTGTACTTGGTTCTTTAGTCACAGAGATTTAGCAAACTGAAACCTCTTGGGCTTATTTTGTGAAAATCACCTCTGGTCCCCTGTTTAAAAAGAACAGATTTTAATTGGTAACCAAAGTTGGAATAAGCAAGTTTACTGGTTTTCACTATAGTCTCCAAGCTATTTCTTAGTTTATTTCAGAGGAAATGGCTACAGTTTCCACTTTTATAAAGTTTCCGTTCATTTAAGCTGAGTTCCTTTCTTTCACCCTTAATTTTGAGCTGGACCTCAACCATCTGTTTCATTGCCTAGGCCTGGCCTTTCCATAGTCAGGTATATCATGTTATAGATTATACTCAGTCTTAATTAGATTCCTAGAAATTGCTGGAAAAGATATTACTGGCAACTTGAAGCCTGCATCTCTTTGTAAAGATATTTTGCTGAGCTTATTAAATGGAAATTGCTGGCAGTTATGACCCTAATAGAGATATTTGAATCCTTGCACTAAGAAGATGCCCGTATGAAGAATAAAACGAGGGGGAAAGAGGTGGGTTTTTTGTTGTTGTTTTTTTACCAATTACTCCACAAAAGGGAAAGACTATTTAAGGGTATGAAAAGATTAATAAAAGACTGAAAACATTTTACTGCTTTCATGAAAACTTGGATAGGTTTTTATATCAGAAGCTTTAAGGATCAAAAAGAATTTACAGAGTTCCTAAGCACCGTTCAGCTCTCCATACTGTTCCCGCAAGACTCACAGACACCCCAGTTCCTAGTGAAGGAATCTCCCAAGCTCTCAAGTCTTTTTTAATAAAAGCAAGGTCCCTGGGAGAGGAGCCTTCCCATCCTAATTTCACTCCCCTACTGAAGAGGAGTTAGTTCCCCACACCCTGTATACATTTAATCATTCACTGCACATCAGTTAGCTTTCTGCCTGTTGGGAGAATACACCTCCTCGCTACTCTACTAATTTATTTCAACTAAAGTGACAGCACAGGAGTATTTAAAAGTTAACCAAGTGGGAACTTCCCTGGTGGTGCAGTGGTTAAGAATCCGCCTGCCAGTGCAAGGGACACGGGTTCGAGCCCTGCTCCGGGAAGATCCCACATGCCGTGGAACAACTAAGCCCATGCGCCACAACTACTGGGCCAGCGTGCTGCAACTACTGAAGCCCGCGCTCCTAGAGCCCACACTGTGCAACAAGAGAAGGCCGTGCACCACAACTAGAGAAAGCCCACGCGCAGCAACGAAGATTCAACGCAGCCAATAAATAAATTAATTAATTAAAAAAAAAAGATAAAAAAAATTTAACCAAGTGGATTTGTGTGTGTTTATGGTAAGTGTAAGTGGTGGTTTAGCATCTACATACTTGTGTGTGTGTGTGCGCACATATGTGCACAAAAGGAAGCCAAATGAGAGAGCACAAATTAGAGAGAATACGTAAGCTCAGGGTAGAAAAAAGGTTTACATCTGTGTGGCAATTAAAGGCATTACAGGGGCTTCCCTGGTGGCGCAGTGGTTGAGAATCTGCCTGCCGATGCAGGGGACACGGGTTCGAGCCCTGGTCTGGGAGGATCCCACATGCCGTGAAGCAACTGGGCCCGTGAGCCACAACTGCTGAGCCTGCGTGTCTGGAGCCTGTGCTCCGCAGCAAGAGAGGCCGCGATAGTGAGAGGCCCGCGCACCACGATGAAGAGTGGCCCCCGCTCACCGCAACTAGAGAAAGCCCTCGCACAGAAATGAGGACCCAACACAGCCAAAAATAAATAAATTAATTTAAAAAAAAAAGATAATTGGTGACCTCTGAAAAAAGAAACAAAACAAAACAAAAGGCATTACAGAGGAACTCAAGAGTTAACTGGTTTAAAAAAAAAAAAGTTAACCGGTTTAAAATGATGAGTGTCAGGAAATCTATTTACATTAACTGAAGATTAATGATAAGCCAACAACCTTGACTGATATTCCGTGTTTCTTAAAGAGCAACTCACACTTGCAAATGCGATGACTCCCAGGTTCTGTAGAGTCTGACAGGTAACTGTAGGAGTTCCTGGCATGAATTACTGTTTGTGAAGAGTACTTAGAGAGGGGCTTATTGTGGGGTACAAAGCCGTACTCCCCTCATCTCTGCGGTGTTGCTTCCAACTGTCTCTCCACAACCACAACCCTTTGGTCCTTACGTATGTCCTGGTATCCAGGATGGGTGGAGGGAGCTGGAGCAATCAAAGAACATGGCCCAGTGGGGGTGATCCTGTGGGGTTTCTGAAGCACCGACTGCTGCTTAGAAGGCAAATAGCTTCACCTTGCTTTTCATGATAGAGGGCAGCTTCAACAAGATGGCCTAGGTCCTGCAGCCCTAGGTCCTCTGCATGCAGAGCAGGTTGTAGGGAAGGTAGCTGCTGCTCCAACCCCCCACTGACCAGGGGCTCCCCTCAACTGCTGAGGGCACCTCTCCTCAGACACCACAGCCCCAGCCCCGGGTCATCCTTCTCCCTCTGTATACCATAAATGAGAACAGCATTGTACATGGGGTTGCTCAGGACCCAGACCCCAGCCCAGTGCTTCTTTGCTCTGAGCTGTTGCAGGGGAATGCCTTCACAGTGTTGGCCACCTTCCTCCATCCTTTTCTTACTCCCTTTCTGTCAAGTACCCAGCACGGAAATACAAAGTAAAAACCTATTGCTTAGCTGCTTAAGAAAGATTATTTTCTCTTTGTTTTCCTGAGGAAAAAAATAAGTAAGATCTTTCTAAGATAGCTGTTTCTAGCCCCCGAGTGTTAAGAAACCTTTGAGGGAGCTTGAAAGAAAAAGTGGTATTTTGCTGTCTCTAGAGTCTTTTCTTTGTCTACCATAGTTGAGGGAGAAGGTTAAAAAAATAGCAAAACTTGCAAACTCCATGACATTTAGAGCAAAAACCTATCTGTGCCAGCATATTACCCTGAGAGTCAGGAATCTAAAGTACGAATCAATACCAGTAAACCCTGGCATTCTAAGCAATCATCAGTGACTTGAGCTGATGGATCAGACTCTTGGCCAGGGGTACAGCTAAGACAATTGCTATTTAGGTATTTATGAAATATTCATACAACACTTGTTATGTGCCAGGCACTGCTCTAATCACTTTACAAATACCCATTTAATATAATTCTGTTGTGGTAGATATTATTGTTACCATTATTACCTTTATTTTACAGAAGACGAAACTGAGGCACAGAGAGGTGGGGTAATTTGTCCAAGGTCACGGGGTTAGGACAAGATGATGCCAGAATCCAGACACCAGAGTCCGACAGTCTGGCTCCACAGTCTATGCTCTTGACCATCAAGTTATGTTCCTCTACTTGAAAGAGACATCCAAGGAACATGCTAAATATCCATTCTCCTAAATTTTCTAAGCTTTATTTTTTTTAAAATGACACCTCCTTTTTTTCTTTTTTTAAAGCAATTATTTCTATAGCACTTGCAAGTTTACAAAATGCTTTTCTATTTGAGCCTCACAGCTGGCCTGGTGGTGGGTAGTGTAGGTTTCATTATCATCAATCTCATGGGACAGATAAAGAAACAGAGGCTCATGAGATTACAGGACTCAAGTTCCCTGGGTAGAGAGTGTTAAAATTGGGAAATTTAAATGAGCCATCTGTTGTCAAGCCCTCTACCCTTTCCACTGAACCGTGTTGCTGGTCTCAAGTCAAGTTGCCCGTGAGTGACATCCCAGATTTTACTAGGTTAAGTTCCCTTAGAAAAGCCTTCCTCGAATCACAATTCAGAGTTCCTCCTTTGGCTTCCGGAAGAATCAATGTAAGACACTCATGATCTTAAATTCCGAATATACTCCTGCTCTTTACAAACCAAATTAGGAAAAAATCAGACTATGTATAAGTTGCTTCTGTCCTTTAGAGGGGAACCTTCTCTCAGGAACTATTAGAGGGTGTCCCCACCCAAACAGGGAAACATACCCAGATATAAAGAGTCACAGAATCCAGAAAACAGGATATCCAACCCAACAGACAGGCAAAGGGAATTCCCAGGGTGCTGGGAAGGGAGAGTTCAGGATTCCAATTGTGCTGCAGGCCTGAAGGACAAGTAGTTCAGACTTGAGGGGATCAGAAGAGTCAAGGAGAGATTTCTCCAAGAAGATGAAACTAATAAAATATCAGATGCTTCTAAACATATTAAGAGGAGATTTAGACAATTAGTGAAGATGTGGGTGTTGAATTAGCGACAACTGAATAGAAAAATAAGCCAGGGGAAAAAACAGATAATTATGAACTCCAGGGAAAACAACAGGTTGGCAGAAAAGGAAAGGTGGAGACTTCCCTGGCGGTCCAGTGGTTAACACTCTGAGCTTCCAAAGCAGGGGGCGCAGGCTTGATCCCTGGTTGGGCAACTAAGATCCCACATGCCACACTGCACGGCCAAAAAAAAAAAAAAAGGAAAGGTGATCCGTTTATTACTATGTGACTCAACTCTAATACTTTTTACACTGAATACCAATCTCATCAAAGTTACATATAATTGTATTGGGAAAAGCGAAGGATGGGAAAGGTTCACATGTAATGGGGACAGGGTGGTAGCAGGAGGGAAAGATAACTCCCATAGCAGGGAGTCAGTATCATGCCTGGAGTTGAGAAAATAATTCAAAAAGTGTATTATTTAGAGATATGGGAATAAATGCCATAAGAATAAGCTAGAAGAGATAAAAGGGATTATCTCTGGAGAAGGGAATGGAATAATGATTAGGGGCTGCTTTATTTCACAACGATTTGACTCTTTATATGTAAAAATAAATTTTACACTAATTTTTTTAAGTTTATAATTTAAAAATTTTAAAGGATGGGTACTTTACTTTTGGCAATATGGCAGACTACATTCTCTGAAGGGCCGACAGCTATAAAATGGATACATTTCAACAAAAGTACTTTTAAATGCATTGCTGGGCTCATAAGAACATAAGGACCAATGTAAAACAACAACAACAAAAAATGAACTCTGATTTATGAGGAGTCAGAAAAATAAGAAAGCTAGGAACCAAATACCTATATCAGACCTGTTATCAGGATACTAGCCTGAGATCACTGCAAAGCTGAGGAGAATAAACAAAGACTCCAGATTAATAATATCCCTGACTCCCAACAAAAGCAAATACAAACTCTCTTTAGAGGAAAATCTTCCTACTCTAGGCCCTTGGGATTCCCAAGAAATAATTCCAATCAATATGGGTTCATACCATGAGTATGAGTCACTGAACAACAAAAAGCAATTTAGATGCAAAAATACTGAAATTATCAGATTCAGAATGTACCAAACAGATATGAAAAAGAATCAAATGAAAGTTCTAGATATGAAAAATATAATCATTAAAATTGAAAACTCAGAGGATGGGTTAAATAAATTAGACAAAACTGATGGGACAATTAGAAAAGTGTTGATTAGATATGAAGAACTCACCCAGAATGTGGCAGAGAGAGACAAGGAGATAGAAAACATGAAAAGATAGTAAGAGACAAGGAGGATAAAACAAACATTTCCTAATATGTCTACTTGGCATCTCTGAAGGAAAGAACAGAAATGATGGACTAGAAGTGATATCTGAAGTGCTAATAGTAGAAATTTTATAGAACTGATAAAAGACATAAGTACACAAATATACAAAAAAACCACTTACACCAAGCAAAAGGAAAGAAGGGGGAAAAGGAGGTAAGGAGACATACATCAATAACTACTCAATATTTTAGCAAAACTTCAGTACACGAAAGACAAAAGATCTTCAGCACAGCCAAAGAAGAAAAGACAAATAACCTAGTTTTTAAATTTGACAATGGAGTTCTCAATAGCACTAATAGTAACCAGAAGGCAATGGAATAATATCTTCAAAGTTCTGAGAGCAAATATCTGTTGATCTAAATTTGTCTACCCAGGCAAACAATGAAGACATTTCAAATAAACAAAAACTATGAGAGTTTACTATCAACAAACCTTCGCTATAGAGAAATTCTGAAGGGTGAACATCAGGAGAAAGAAAGATAACCCTAGAAAGAAGGTCTGAGATACAAGAAGGAATAATGATCAGAGAAAGTGGTAAAATATGTAGCTTAATCTAAATTAACAACTGTACATATAAAATAATGATATAGTAACAATGTAAAATTCATGGGATTAAAAAGAGATAACTGAAATATTCGTTAAAAATAATATAAATTGGTGAGGAAGATGATTGAATTTAAAGCTTTCTAAAATTCCTGTTTTGTCCAGGAAGAAGACACAGGTTAATTTTAGGCTTTGTTAAGTATATCTGGTAAAATTTCAGGAGTAACCGATAAAAATTAGAAACATAGCCATAACTTCTAAACTAAGAGAGGAAAAAATGGACTAAGGAAATAAATCAAAAAAGTCAAATAATCTTTAAAAGGCAAAAAAAATTAGAAAAAGAGGGAATTCCCTGGCAGTCCAGTGGTTAGGACTCTGCACTTTCACTGCCATGGGCCTGGGTTCAATTCCTGGTCGTGCAACTAAGATCACATAAGCTGCGTGGTGTGGCCCCCCAAAAAAAGAAGAGAAACATAGAACAGGTGAGAAAAACAGGTCAAATATAATGGCATATTTAAATCTAAATTTATTAGTAACTATATTAGAAGTGGCTTAATGTTCCAGTTAAAAGACACAGATTGTCTACATGAATATAAAACTTTTAAAACAATAGGAGACATACTTAAATCATAAAGATATGGAAAAGTTGAAACAAAAGGCTGAAAACAATATACTGGGCAAATACTGATCAAAAGAAAGCTGGTGGGGACTTCCCTGGTGGAGCAGTGATTAATAATCTGCCTGCCAATGCTGGGGACACGGGTTCGATCACTAGTACAGGAAGATCCCACATGCTGTGGAGCAACTAAGCCCATGTGCCACAACTACTAAGCCTGCGCTCTAGAGCCTGTGAGACACAATGACTGACCCCACGTGCCACAACTACTGAAGGCCACGTGTCTAGAGCCCGCGCTCTGCAACAAGAGAAGCCACCACAATGAGAAGGCCACACACTGCAACCAAGAGTAGCCCCCGCTCGCCGCAACTAGAGAAAGCCCACACGCAGCAACAAAGACCCAACGCAGCCAAAAAAAAAGAAAGAAACCTGGTGTGTTCTTATCAGATCACATAAACTTTACAGAAAAAAGCGGGCTTCCCTGGTGGCGCAGTGGTAAAGAATCCGCCCGCCAATGCAGGGGACACGGGTTCGAGCCCTGGTCCAGGAAGATCCCACATGCCGTGGAGCAACTAAGCCCCTGCGCCACAACTACTGAGCCCACGTGTCACAACTACTGAAGCCCGCATGCCTAGAGTCCGTGCTCCACAACAAGAGAAGCCACTACAATGAGAAGCCCACACACTGCAACAAGGAGTAGCCCTCACTCTCCGCAACTAGAGAAAGCCCGCGCACAGCAACGAAGACCCAATGCAGCTAAAAATAAATAAATAAAATAAATAAATTTATTTTAAAAAAATACTGAAATATAATCAAAACAAAGCAGTGTTGTTAAAAATAATTAAAAAATAAAGAAAAAAGCATTACAGGGGATGAAGAGGGTCAGTGCATAATAATAGATAATTCAATATAGGAGAAGGATATAATAATTTTAAATTTGTATACACCTAATAACATAGGCTCAAACTATCAGCAGCAAAAATTGACAGAACTACAAGGAGAAATTGGCAAATTCTCCATTGGAGGGTAACTTTCAACTAGCCTCTTAATTATTAATATATCAAGCAGATGAAAATCATTAAAGATTTAGATATTGGAACAATATAATTAACAAGCTTGGTCTAACAGAAAATACATAGAACTCTGCATCTAGTAAACAGACAATATACATTCTTATTAAGTATACATGAAACATTTACAAAAATGGCTCATGTAATAGGCCATAAAGCAGAACTCAGTAAGTTTCCAAAAATCAGCATCATTCAGATCACATTCTCTAACCATCATGCAACCAAGCTTGAGGTCAGCAACAAAAGAATAAATTAAAAACCTCATATACACTTAGAGGACTTCCCTGGTGGCGCAGTGGTTGATAGTCCACCTGCCGATGCAGGGCACATGCGTTCATGCCCCGGTCCGGGAAGATCCCACATGCCGCGGAGTGGCTGGGCCCGTGAGCCATGGCCGCTGAGCCTGCGCTCCGCAACGGGAGAGGCCACAACAGTGAGAGGCCCGCGTACAGCAAAACAAAACAAAACAAAACAAAACACGTAGAACCAAATGATAATAAAAAGTATGCATTCTTATAGACCTATCCTGTTAGATTATAATTTATTTTTTTTGCCTGTCTCTCCACTACCCTTTGACTCCTATGTTGGGGACCATGCAGCCCATCTTTGTTCTCCTCCTGCTTGCCATGGTGCCTGGTTGAGTAGGTTCTCAATATTTAGTTAAATATTGAGTATTTAAAAATTTACATATTTAAACTTAAATATTAAATAAATTTAAATACTCAACTAAAATAGCAGCTCTGGAACCCTGCCTCTATCTATTTTACTCCTACCTTCTTGGCCTCATCCCGTGTCATGGAGATTTCACCAGAAATCTGTGCATTACTTGGCTTATTTTCACTGTGTCCCAGCAAGTCGTGGCTTAGACAGCCCTGTATCTCCTCATGCATTTAACAATGAAAAGGAGATGATAGGAGGGTAATGGAGATGGTCTTTTCATCATCCATGTTTGGAAAGGTGAGCTGGTAGCGCCATCCTTGACATGAAGGAGCTGCTTAAACACAAATTGGATTAACAAAACAGGATTAGAGCCTGCTGGAAGGTGTTATATACTTATAAACTGCTCTGTGGAAGCTCCTCTTGTTTTCATTACAAGCCCATACTCCACAAAGTCAGTCAAATGAAATATGGAATTAGTCAATTACTAAAAAAGAAATGAAATATCTAAAATGAAGTGACTAAGTTTTAATAATGCCAAGAAAGTTGAATTAGGCAATAATAGTTCAGTTTAGCAAAACCATAACTAGATCATTTGAAATGACAGTTTTAACATGGTAAGAAATAAACTCACTGAAAATGGTCTCTATTCTATCTCCTCCATCAAGAGGAATAATATTCAAACAAAAATATGATTAAGAGGTGACTTCAAGAAAGGAAAAATAATATGAGCTATGTGAGAAGTTTCAGACTTATCTGGACATTTCAAATGAATTGAAGTCCCTAGGTTTAAATGCATTAAAATCCCAAGACACTGAAAGAATCTGCAAATGTGAACCCAGCACTCCTGTCCGTAATCTTTGAGAAACTACAGAGTATACAAAGGTGACAAAAGATAAAGAGAAGCCAAGGCACTAACTTTCTGAGAAAGGAGGAATAGGTGAGTTATGTATGGAATATGCCAGCAGGTAAACTTGAGGCTGATTCCTGGCAAAAATTCTAAGAGGTTCAAATCTGCCATTTAATGACCCTGGACCCTGGACAAAACTTTGCTATAAGGAGTAAATGAAATAGTTAAAGCATTTATTATAGCACCTCTTAACACAGAAAACTCTCGGTAGATGGTAGCTATTACCATTTTCGTCTCTCCAGCACTTCAAAGCAAAGGTGGTAACAACTAGGTAGTACTGACTAGGGTTCTTCAAGATCAAGTCTCATCTAACTAACCTCATTTTTCTGGCAAGGTGGAGTATGTGGAGAGAGAAGGTATTGCTAGGCCATGTAAATCAGGAAGGTGTCTTCATTTTGAAATGGCATTAAATAAAATCTCTTATACTATTCTTATGAAAAGACTGGATTTTAGGAGAGTTAGGTGACTGAATAACCATATTCACAGAACTGCTTCATGAACTTGACCTCTCCATGCTTGTTTCCTTATCTGTAGAAGGGGTACTACTTACTTGGTTGTTATACAAATTAAAGCCCTTAGAACAGTGCCTGGCATTTAGTCACCATTATATAAATGTTTGTTAAATGAACTCGAACAGAAGTTTCTAGTGGCATGCTTGCACAGCACTTGGCTCCAACCTCTTCAACATTTCTATCAGAAACTTGTTAAATTTTTCTGTTGTGCTGGTCAAATTCTCAGATGGTATAAATGTTGGATGATTAAATCAAAATCCAAAAAGACATTGACAGGCTAGGGCTATGAAATGAAATATATGAGAAAAAATTAGGGAAAAAAGTGTTTTATAAGTACTAGCCTGGCTTGCCAGAACTCTCTGTGGACAAGAAAGGGAAATTTGGTTGACTCCAAGTTCAGCATATGTAAAACAGTGTGTCTGGCAATTAACGCAGTGGTTAAGAATCCGTCTTGCAATGCAGGGGACGCCGGTTCGACCCCTGGTCGGGGAACTAAGATCCCACATGCCGTGGGGCAACTAAGCCCATGCGCCACAACTATTGAGCTCGCGTGCCGCAAACTACAGAGCTCGCGCACCACAACTAGAGAGGAGCCCACGCATTGCAATGAAAGATCCCGTGTACCACAACTACGACCTGACGCAGCCAGATAAATAAATAAATAAAAATAAATAAAGAAATTAATTTAGAAAAAGAGAGAGAGAACTGCAGTGCTCTGACTGTCTGGACATAGATGCCAAGATGGTGGGCACAACTTGCCCATCATAAACTTTTCTCTCCCCTGCCCCTCCTTAGGTTCCTCCTCAGTAGTGGCTCCGGGTATAAGGATGGGCTTCAGAACACAGATAAACAGGAAATATGAGGTAGTAATGAACCATATTTCGAACTCATCTGGGTAGCAGGAAACATCCTCAGGTGGGAATAGGAAGATAGCCTCAAGGTTTGTGAAGAAATATAGTTAGAAGTTTATCAGGGCACCTAATGGCTCACTGTGCTACAAGCTAAAGTAAATTCCCCTCTAATCATGATTACCACAGGACTTATCTAATCTATTTCCTATAGGAAATCAAACTACTCCCAGGCATTTTATCAAGCTTATTCCTTGTAATAATCCCTATCCCTGACAAAAGAAGATTTTGTCATCCCACAGTACAGATAAAAAATTGAGGCAAAGAAGTAAAGTGAATTGCCCTGGGTCACACAGGACTAGAATTACAATTTAGTATCTAATCTTAGAGTGCACTACATGAGTTTTGGAAGGGAGCATATTGGAATCATATTATGTCCTTCAAGAAAAGCCCTATTTACCTTAATCTCTGCGAGAAAGAAGATTAATTGCATTTTCCTTGGTGCATGCCAAAGATATTGAGTAGACGCTTTAAATTCCACATGTTTATTCTAATCCTTTCCCAAACACTTGTAAAGCCTTGCTTTGACCATTAGAAAGATGCTGTAAATTAACTTAAAAAAATAAGCCAAATATTTGTTTGCTAGAATCTCTAAGGAAAGCAATTAATCAAGAATAGGACAACCACGCTATTTCAGGTCACCTAGGAAAAGAAACTATCCAAATAGATATAAATCCAGATGGCCAGCTCCTTCTGTGCCACCAGCCCCACAATCCATTCCCAGGCCAACCTCATTGTCTAGGGACTGGATAGATGAAGGTTGAGGGAAAGCATGTGTTTAATTTTGAAAGTTCCATGCAAACATCAGTTATTGTTAAAATAATTTATGTATTTCACCCAATTATTGAACAAATCTTTGTTCATTATAAAAACCTAGAAAAACAAGTTAGGCAAATCAAAATGAGCACCCACTATGCTATCAGCCAGTAAGAACCTTTTGTACCTATTTACAAATTGGGTATTTTCTGCAACTCATTTCTCTGATCAGGCCATGAGAAAATCAGCCAAAAGCTGTAACCTTAAGGTTCTGCGTGTAGTTTCTCTTTAATTAAGGAGGGAAAATGGTGACTCATCCATTGACATCTATCTTTTCTTTTATTGGCACTTGTCCCAGAAGAGATAAGGCCACTACACAATATACCTGGCAGTAAAAAAAAGAGATAAATTCCTAATTCCATCTTACTGGTCTGAAAAATTTACACCACAATTCTAGGATTGAGTCATTTACCCAAACCAGCAAATATCACAGCCAAAATGGATTGAGTGTCTATCTCTCTCTCTTTTTTGTTAAGTGTGTATCTCTTTATCTATACACACACATAGTCACATATACTGAAGGCCATGATTTTAAATATATCTTGGCTGGATTCTTCCTGTCTCTTGGAGAAAAGGAACATACACATTCAGAACCCACACAAGGGCTGGTCAAGAATACATCGATAATCAGAAAAAGGTGAGTACAGTAGACTCTTTCCAAATAGTGAGCAGTGCTACCAGGAGAGCACCAAATTTCAATTCATTTCTTTTTTCCATCATAAGGAAAAATCATGCCATTACCTTTTTGTTCACAGCCACACCATCCTCACAGTCGAGTACTGCACAATCCACATTCAGAGAGGGAATCTTCTTAATTTTCTTTTCATCATTTCCAGGAACATAGAGCACGGCCCTTCGCGGAATGTATTTGTGGTTGGGTGAGGAACTGTACCCAAGCCTGGACACATCAGCTGCCAGAGATGCTTTCCTGCAGAAGACATAATTAGAACTAGTCAAGAATAGAATTCATTTACAAATTTTTGAAAAATCTTATTTTAATACAAAATTAAACTAGAAAACATGGATACTTTTTTTTAACTTATGGCAGAACATAATCACACATAACAACTAGGAAAACAATAATAACAGAAATAAGCAACAGAATGTCATTTTGGCTGAGGTTTAAAAAATATATAATACTGTTCACTGACACAATCTTCTGAGAAAAGAAGGAAGGTGTAGCTATCTCTTCTTGGAAAAACACTTCCAGCATTAGTATGCTGTCCAGATAGCATCCATGGAGAAAAAAGTAATGAAATTTACATCTAAAAGGTCCTAAAGAACAATACTATCTACAATTATATGAAAGTAAAAAGTAGAAAATGAACAATCTATGTAAACAAAGTCTATGGCTCTCTCCCTGACAATAAATCTTTTTAAGTAGACAAATAAGTGATTCAAGTTCAATTTTAACAACAGACAAGGATGGCTGGCTACTTCTTAAGTCAGCAAAGACCATTATTAGCTCTGTAATTATGGGCAACTTGATTGCTGGAAACTTCAGATTCTTCATCTGTAAAAATAATCCTCATGTTGCAGGCTGCTGAGAAAATTAAGTTAAAGGAAATAATGCACATGAAGCGATCAGCCGGAGCCTGGGGGTTATCAGCTTGATGTGGTAGGTGGGTGTAGCAGGAATGGCAGCCACTACAGCTGTTCTTAATGGAGAAACTCTAGCTGTCAGTAGCCCTGCCTGCTCGTAAACTCTGCTCTCTCCCCGCTTCTCCTATTGTACTAAGTTTAGCCTCCTGTGGAAATAAGAGGAGTTGGCCAGAAGCTCCCTTGGCTCACCGCAGCCCTCTCCTCTAACCTGGTCCATAGTTTGGTCCCGTGAAAACCATGTTTTAGCCCATAACACATGGCAAAGGAAGATGAAATCAGCTTTCACAATCAACACCAGTTACATAATTTGAATCACCTGTGCAAAATAAAAGTGCAGAGCCCTTGTTCAAAATTTATTGGGAATTTCAAGATGGCAACAGAAAAACATCACACAAAGCACCAGACCCTTCTAAGCACAGGGCCATCCGTGACTGTGCAGGTCACACATCCATGAAACCAGCCCTGCCCACAACAGATGGAGCTATACGTCATGAAAATCCCAGTTAAAGAAAGGTGAAAGCCCCAGCAAACTTGATAACACCCTACTGTTTTACTCCCCCAGGGTAAACAGCACCATCCTTTCAAAACTATGCCAGCTGTATTCTTAATGAAAGCTCTTGACATTTAGTAGTTATCCTACTAGTAGTTAATGCCATCAAATATTCTACACAGTTGTTAACATTTTGCCATGATTAGTGTGTCTTGTGACAATGTATCTCAAGAAAAAATCAGCGTCTTTTTGGTGGCCTATCAATTTTGTTAAGGGCCCCCTCATTCTTTCTTGAAGCTAACCTTAATTAAATCTAAAACGTGAGTCGAAGTCTTATTTTTCCATAACATAAGCGTTGTGCTATGTGAGATATGGTGACATATAGGTGGGTTTTAAAAGTGTACATATATTACAAGACATTTATCTAATATTGATATTAAATATAGTATGGACAGATAATTGAAGAATTCCCAAAGTATCTGTCATCGTTTTATACTGATTAAAAATATCTGATTTATCTTAAAAAAGAGAAAATATAATGATGTAATAGCAACAACCACATTTTACTTATTCGTACTGGAAACCAGAATTTGCAACATATGCATTTCCTTTAAAATCGTAAAAATGCAATTAAAAGAGATGAAATTTTTATTTACCAAGAAATGCTTAAGGCAAAATCACTCCTCATGAGGATTTGTTGTAACCGCACATGTAAAAGCCAAAGAGACCTTCATTTCATGAAAACTGAGATTTCCTCCATGCGAAATAGCTTCTGACTGCCAATTTGGATCCAGCCACTGTGATCTCCAAGCCACACCACCTGAATCTCAAAGCCTGAGCCACTCAGACATGGCTGACAGGTCATACCACTGTCACATGCTAAGCACTAGAGCAAATCATTCCTAGGATGTTTATATATGATGTGTAATTTTCTAAAACAGATGATCATTTAAAAAATCTTCTGCCACTCGTAAAGATGTTTCTGGCTTCCCAGACAAAGTCTCCTATAATCATTGAAACATTATTTTCCTCTTATAATCCCCTGCTCAAAAATTGTCAACAGCTCCCCATTATCTACAGGATAGGTAGATATCTACCTACATTGAATGTAGGTAATGTAGTCTCAGCTGAGAGCCCTTTTCGCAATTTATATCCCACTATTCCCATGTTGCAACTATCTACCCTCGGAAAATTAGATTATGACTGTCCACATATGCTGTATTGTTTCCATTGTACCTTTGCTTCCGCTCGAAAAGTATTTCCCCTAGGTTTATTTGAAACTTACAGATCTTTCTAGCTTCAAGGTTTATTTGAAACTTACAGATCTTTCTAGCTTAGTTCAATGTCCACCTAACTGCGGAGTCTTTTTTGACCATTCATCTTTAGACTCTCTCATCTTTAAAAACAGCATTTATCACCGGTAACCAAACCAGAACCAGCAAAGGACTGGCTCTGCCATCATGGCTAAAGTTAATCAAGGGGCACATGCATTCTGGAAAGCCAATGGATGCTACAAATCAAGACACTTAAAAAAGTTTCCTGCTTTTTGACCCAGTAATTTCAAGTAATTTGACCCCATTCCTTTTGGGAATTGCTATAGATTAAATGTGTCCTCCCCAAAATTCATATGTTGAAACATAATCCCCAATATGATGGTATTTGGAGGTGGGGCATCTGGGAGGTGACTAAGTCACGAGGGCAGAAGCTAGGAGAATAATGCCCTTATAAAAGAGACACCAGAGGGCTTCCCTGGTGGAGCAGTGGTTGGGATTCCCTGGTGGAGCAGTGGTTGGGAGTCCTCCTGCCAATGCAGGGGACGCGGGTTCGTGCCCCAGTCCGGGAAGATCCCACATGCTGCGGAGTGGCTGGGGCCGTGAGCCATGGCCGCTGAGCCTGCGCTCCGCAACGGGAGAGGCTGCAACAGTGAGAGGCCCGCGTACCGCAAAAAAAAATTAAAAAAAAGAGACACCAGAGAGCTCCCTAGCCCCTTCTGCCATGGGAGGACTCAGTGAAAAGGCTGACATTTATGAACTAGGAAGTACATTATTATCAGACACTGAATCTTCCAGAGCATTGATCTTGGACTCCCCAGCCTCCAGAACTGTGAGAAATAAATTTCTGTTGTTTATAAGCCACCCAGTCTATGCTATTCTGTTACAGCAGCAGCCCAAATGGATTAACACGGGAATCTATCTTAAGAAAATGAACAGGAATAAAACTACATATATATAATATTAAGAACTGAAAACAACCTTTAGGTCCAACAGTAGGATAAATTACAGTACCTACATTCAATGGAATATTATGCCATCATTAAAAATTGTGTTTATAAAAATATTTAATGTGAAGTGAAGATTGTTATTTTTAAACAGAGGATATAACATTACATACGCAATAACATCTCAACTTTATAAAAAATACAAAGAAAAATATCTGGAAGGAAATACATCAAAATGTGATTAGGGATGCCTCTGAATTTTAGAATTTGGGATTAAGACTTTTCTGCTTCCAGGGACTTCCCTGGTGCAGCAGTGGTTAAGAATCTGCCTGCCAACGCAGGGGACACAGGCTCGAGCCCTGGTCTGGGAAGATCCCACATGCTGCGGAGCAACTAAGCCCACGCATCACAACTACTGAGACTGCGCTCTAGAGCCCACAAGCCACAACCACTGAAGCCCATGTGCCTAGAGCCTGTGCTCTGCAACAAGAGAAGCTACCGCATTGAGAAGCCCGTGCACAGCAACAAAGACCCAACGCAGCCAAAAATAAATAAATAAAAGATTTTTCTGCTTCTGCACAGTTTTTTCCTATTTTGCACATTTACCAGAAGAAGCATCACTCTTTTTTTAAAAAATCCTTTTATAATAGGCTTAAAACAAACCAATATAATCACTTGAAAGGTCTCAAGTGGCAGCATAATATGGTGGAGAGAATAAGAACCACCTATATGAAATTGCTGATATCTAACCATTTTGGCCTACAAAAATGCTAATTTTATGTGGTTCACGCCAATATTGTGACTGGCAGTCAGAAGATGGGGTGAGAAGCAAGCAAGAAATGTCAACTTCCTCTTAGGTGAGAAGCAACATAATAGCTGTCTCATACAGGGGAGAGCTCACCACAGGCAGTAAAGCAGTATGTACGTCCATAGCTACTATGATCATCTGACACCTGTCACCCACATGTGATGCTGGTCCGTGTAGACCAGCATCAGGAATCTTGTTGGACACAAGTGCCCTCAACTAGATCACAAGCTAGCCGAGGGAGGGGAAGTCTTACGTCTCCCCCACGTTGCTTACCACAGGGTCTTGCAGACAAGAGCACAGAATTCCTGTTACCTCGTTACCCAACCAACGCCAGCTGTCCAGAAGTGGGTATGTAAGACTGATCTGCAACCACACTGTCCTTATTCTTCTTGGGCAAGAGTCAAGTTTTAGTGGTGATTACAGGTAGGAGGTCATTTTTATTCCCTCTCTCCTTTGCCATCCTGGAAGCTTTAACCCAACCCATGGCCTGTTGCTTCTCCTTTGTTTATCTCCTCCTTCCTGTAAATACAGATGACGTCCTAGTTTGGGGCCTCGTTCCCCTTTACCGAGATGACTGTGGAAACCTCTTATTTATCCTCACTGCCTCCACTTTGTTCTCTCGTTCATACATTCAGTGAGTACTTAGGAAGCATGCACTGGGTGACCTGCGCAGGGTCTCCACTAGCACACCTGGCAGGTCCCTTTGTGTAAATTAGAAAAAGGTGTCCCCTCGAGCCTGCCAGCAGGTGGAAGGGCAAAGAGGTGCCGCCTGCTTCTGAGGCGGCAACTTTGATGCATAGAGGAGAGCTGAAGCTCAGCCCCACGCGTGGCTTCTGTAGGCACCCTGATCAGGGCACACCCCGTACAACCAACCGCATGAGATTGCCCTGACCGGCACTGTGCTGAGCACTGCAGGGAGGTGGCCCAAAAGATACAGGTCAAGTCCAGAAGGTCCAGGGAGGAACACCCAGAGGATGGCCTGCAAGCAGCTCAGGAAGGCTAAAGGTCTGTACAGAATGAAGCTTCAGGGAGAAAGATCAAAGGCAGCAAGACTGTTTGGAATAATAAGGAGGAGAAAGGTGTAGAGGGGGTTTGGGCTTCAGGTCCTGTTGCAGACTCTGAGGTCCCAGAGGGGGCTGTCATTGGGCAGATGGCAGGAGCCCGTCGTGGCTTCCCCAAACCTCCCTCCTCTCGTACTGCTGGCGTGTCCTCTCCTTCCCCCATCTCCGGCTGTTTCAAAATCTGTTCCCTACTTGAGTTGTGTTCAGCACTGACTACTGCGTATGAATACAATTGCAGCAGGTGCAAGATCTAACTTATTTTATTTTATCTTACATATTTGGAGTTAGGGCTTCTTGATAGTCAACATGTAAATATATTCAAACAATATGCAAAACAGGGTCGTAAGATGAGTTGAAAAAAATCTGGTAGCCTTATGGTGAGTTCTCTCTACAGAGGGACCTTTTTTTAGATAAGACATCCCTTGGCAAGTCCAGGGGTTCTTCTGGCTGGAGGGGGGTCCCTACTGGCCTTGTTTGGGTCTTCTCCCTTTCCTCCTCCACCTGATACCATTTATTAACCATTTATACCACAAGAGGCAGAGCTAGTCCCTAATACTGCTGGGGTTCTCCACCTGGGATTCAATATCACCACCACCTGGGGAGCTTTTAAAACTTGTCAATTCTGGACCCCACCCAGTGCAATCAAATTAAATTCACTGGTAATAGGGCCCAGGCTCAGTATATAATTTTTTTTTTTTTTTTAGCTCTCTAGGTTCTTGCCACTTAAGTGAGGTGTTGCTATATAGACCAGCTACACTGGTCTCTTATCTGTTCTCATGTGAGACTCTCCCATGTCTCATGGGAGCAACTACCATCACCATGTGGGAAGCTGTTAGAAATGCAGAGTCTAAGGCCCCCACCCCAGTCCCACTGAATCAGAAGCTGCATATTAACAAATCTCCAGGGGACGCTTATCTCATGAAAGTTTGAGAATGCTGTTCTAGGCTGACTCAAACTCCGGGGCATAGTGGAATCACCTGGGGAGCTTTCAAATACGCTGACGCTAAAGCTCAGTCACAGAAATTCTGAAGTCATTGTCCTGGGGCAAGGCTGAGGCTCTGGAATTTAAAAGCCCCATAGGTGATTCAGATGTATAGCCAAGTTGAAGGACCACTGTACTAGATGATCCCAATGTGTAGCCATTGCCCTAATGCAGGAAATTTTGCTCCAACGAAAACTTCTCTTAAGTGAGTCATGCGTTACTATTATATACAAGTAGATGCTACGAAAGTAATAATAAAGTCGTAACTAAAAATGCAGCAAACTTGGGGAAAAAATCCATGTTTAAAGGAAAAGTCTTTCTGATAAAAAAAATGACAAACTGCTAACAATATTTGAAATAGCAGCAATAATTAAGCTAATGTCCATTTGAGGATCTGCCATTTGATATGTGACTTCTCATCCAAGCTAGTGGTTTCTTTACTTAGCTGGTAGCTAGTACAGAGGTCTCTACTTTGGCTGCACATTACAATCACCTGGAGAACTCAGAAAAAGAAAAAAACCTCAGGCCACACTCCAGCCCAATTAAATCAGAGCCTTGTGGTGAGTCGCAGGCAACAGTTTCTTTAAAGCTTCAAGGGAGACTCCAAGGTGCAGCCAAGGATGAGAATCTCTGCACCATGGTTTCGAAGTACCAACAAAGTGTCTTACTGGTCCTAGAAAGGATCTGGGATTGCTGGACTTTAAAAGTTGCCAGCACGTAATCCTACCATATTTAGGCAGGGGAGCTGGGTACCAATTATGCAACTTCCCACTAATGAAGTGACTGGGAACGATAACTTTGAGAGGAATGGCAGTTTTCCTTGCTTGGAAACCATGATGCTGTACATGCCCACCCACTGAATCAGCAGCCATCATGGCAGGGTTTGGAAGTGGGGGGCGGGGGAGAGGGTGATCACCAAGAAGTCCTTGCTGAGCCTGTAGTTCAAACTAGATTCTTAGATCAAGTCCATAGTGAATAGAAGGAAGTCTGCTAATTTCCAACTGCTTGAGGGTCCAAACCTCAAGCTCCCAGGAGGCAGAGTGAACAAGGATAGGGCATGTGAAATAAAGGAAGTCCCTGCCAGTAGCAGGGACTAAGCTCTTCAGATGCTGAGAGAAGCTTGTGGGGGGAAAGCATGAGTGATGAAACTGGGGAATATTCTGCCTGGCTCCCACTCTTTAGGAACTTTCTATTTGTCTTCTGCAGTGAGGGATATATTGGGTTAGCCAAAAAGTTAGTTCAGGTTTTTCGTAAGATGTTACGGAGAAACCCAAACAAACTTCTTGGCCAACCCAATAGCTCCAGGGCTAGAAAATGCTCTACCCTTACCCAACTTAGTTTCTCATGACCAGTGAGCCCTGAGGTAACAAAATAGTTGCATCAGAGGAGTTTTGCTGAAGCCAGTACTGGTGCCTCAGATTCGGGTATTACACTGCTGAATCTTACCCATTTATGTATTTTCCAAAAAGTCACATTTCCCCTTAGGTGGAGCCAGTGTAACTTAAATTTACAGCTTTCACAAAAACCACATGATCATCTCAGTAGATGTGGAAAAAAGCATTTGACAAAATCTTTTATGATTAAAACAGTCAACAAACTAGATTTGAAGGGGAACCCCCAAATCCTGAGAAAGGACTAAATTGAAGGCAGTACAAACAGAATCCCAATTTAACAAATATCAATCCATCTAGCCTCTTGTTGGCTGAGAACTCTCCAGTGCTCCAGTAAAGTGTCCAACCTCATGCTATTTTGCTTTTGAAGTTCTAATGAATTCATATTCCAGGAAAAGCCCTGTATATCAGACACTTTTACAAATGCTGACCCAACTCACGGTTGGCTTACTTAACAAATCTGTTTTTGTTTAGGTGATATGTGTTTATATAGCAATTGGAGTTTTAAAAATAGCAATTGGGTTTTTTGGGTTTTTTTTTGCGGTATGCGGGCCTCTCACTGTTGTGGTCTCTCCCGTTGCGGAGCACAGGCTCCGGACGCGCAGGCTCAGCGGCCATGGCTCACAGGCCCAGCCGCTCCGCGGCATGTGGGATCTTCCCGGACTGGGGCACGAACCCGTGTCCCCTGCATCGGTAGGCGGACTCTCAACCACTGCGCCACCAGGGAAGCCCAGCAATTGGGTTTTAATGTTAACTCATATTTAGTTCTTGTTAGAAAATCTGACAGGCTTTTCAAAATACATTGGTGAGGGACTTCCATGGTGGCACGGTGGTTAAGAATCCACCTGCCGAT
Organism: Delphinapterus leucas; assembly: GCF_059928025.1. Classification (NCBI taxonomy): domain Eukaryota; kingdom Metazoa; phylum Chordata; class Mammalia; order Artiodactyla; family Monodontidae; genus Delphinapterus; species Delphinapterus leucas. The sequence goes on from NC_143146.1 coordinate 11,320,185, forward strand.
GCAGGGGACACGGGTTCGATCCCTGGTCCGGGAAGACCCCACATGCCGTGAAGCAACTAAGCCCGTGCGCCACAACTACTGAGCCTGAGCTCTAGAGCCCGCGAGCCACAACTACTGAGCCCACGTGCCACAACTATTGAAGCCCACGCGCCTAGAGCCCGTGCTCCGCAACAAGAGAAGCCACCGCAGTGAGAAGCCTGTGCACCGCAACGAAGAGTAGCCCCCGCTCGCTGCAACTAGAGAAAGCCCGTGCGCAGCAACAAAGATCCAATGCAGCCAAAAATAAATAAAATTTAAAAAATATATACATTGGTAAGTTGGGGAAGGGAGGATTTTATGTCAGCACACACAGGTCAGGAACCAGGGTGTGTTGGCTAGATGCTGCTTTCAACCCCAGATCTGATTCTAGTTTTCACTAGGTAACAAGTGATCACTAGGGGGTCAGATCCTTGGGAAAAGCACAAAGATAAACGAAGTCCCTGCAATTCTCAGGCGGTGACCACTCAGCCCTTGTCAGGTGGCTGAGGCACTGAGGGGCCAGGGCCCGTGCAGAGATGGGTAGAACGTGACCACATGGAGTGGGGAGCACAAGGGGCTTGGGGTATGGATCGGCCACTGAAGACCAAGTGCTTCCCATGTCCTGGGAACCACCATGTGGGGTCACACTGCCGCCTCCCTAGGAAGCAAGGGCTACAGGAACTTGGCATTAGGGGAACTTCTGTCATATTCAGTGAGAGGGGACCTAGCCCTGTTCTCAGGGGGCTGAAGTGGATTCTCCTCCGGGTCTCCCTCTCCTCCCATCTTAAGTAAGAGGTACCCTTTCCCAGGGCCTCACAGCACCAGGCACTGAGGACCTGCACCACCTCTGGTGAGGCAGCCAACAGGCACCAGCAGGGTCTGGGGTTAGACCTGCTCTCCTAAGCCTGAGGTCAGGTTCGCAGGGGCAAGGGCTGGGCACCTGCATGGCCAATGCAGCATGCTCCAGCTCCCTCCCAGGCCCCTGTGGATCCCCCCGTGGGAGGGTGCCTGGGTTTGCTTATCAGGATCCTGCTGCCTGGCCTGGCTCTTGTGGTGGTCAGCATCACACTGGCTGCTACAGCACCTGGGAGCACTCCCACTGCTTAAAAACTTCTGCTCCTCAGCCATAAACCCCAAGTAGCCAACATACAAGTCTGAGTTTGCCACACACCCCCGGTGATTCAATGCTGGCCATGCCCTGTGGGGGCAGATGCTCAGCTGGGCTGGTTCCCCTGCCCTCAAGCTACCTGCCCAGATTCTACTCCTCTCCTCTGGCCCAGGCAGCTGAGGCTCCAGAGGGCCCCAGTGCAGGGTTCCACCCAAGTTACAACCAATGCAGATAGAGAAGAAGCTTGCCAGAGCCCAGGCAAACATCCAAATCCAGGGCTTGGGAAGGCAGGTGGGACTGAGGGTGGAGGCCTCAGCTGATCTCTCTTCACAAGCAGCAGAGCTCTCTGAAGCCAAGGCCAGGTGGTATATGCTGTACAAAGTCCAGGGACCCTAACTGAGGACTCCACATCTTAGCCTTGACACTGATACTTGGCTCTGAGATGCTCTTGCCTCACCCATGGATGACCCTCAGCCAGCACCATATACTGGAGGGCTCAAATGGAAACAGGGAAGGCCAAGGAACTTCCAAGTTGTTCCACTTGTCACATTCACGCTATCACTCCATAAACAAAAATGTACTGGGCCTAATACTTTTTTTGAATTATCTAAATGGCAGTCCAGACTTAACCAAGTGCAGAAAAGAACTTGATTCAGGGGCTTCCCTGGTGGCGCAGTGGTTGAGAGTCTGCCTGCCGATGCAGGGGACACGGGTTTGTGCCGGTCTGGGAAGATCCCACATGCCGCGGAGCAGCTGGGCCCGTGAGCCAGGGCCGCTGAGCCTGCGCTTTGCAACAGGAGAGGCCACAACAGTGAGAGGCCCGCGTACCGCAGAAAAAAAAAAAAAAAAGAATTTGATTCAGGACTTTTCATAATGTCACTCTTAAATTCAAAACTGAGTTGAAAAGCAAATTGTTAACTACATTAATGATTTAGGCAGCACAATTAATTCTAAATCATTTTAGTACATAATACCATGATGATTAATTTTATGTGCCAACTTGACCAGGCCACAAGGTGCCCAGATAGTTGGTAAAACATTATTCTAGGTGTGTCTGTGAAGATATATCTGGATGAGATTAACATATGAATCAGCAGACTGAGTAAAGGAGATTGCCTTCCCTAATGTGGGTGGGCCTCATCCAATCAGTGGAAGATACCAAGTAGGCCAATACTCCCCTGAGTAAAAAAGGAACTCCTCCTGCCTGATAGCCTTCCAGATTTTCCTGCCTTGAGACTTGAAGACATTGGTTCTTCCTGGTTCTCGAGTTTGCCAGCCTTTGGACTGGAACTTACACCAATGGCTCTCCTGGGTCCCCAGCTTCCTGAGTGCAGCTCTTGGGACTTGTCGGCCTCCATAATCACGTGGGTCTTATTGTCCTTATACTACATCTCTTATATATAGCTCACACACACGCACACACACACACACGCAGACATACCCTATTGGTTCTGTTTCTCTGGAGAACCCTGATGAAGACAGTGCCTATATATTACTTACTAGATAGTTAACACATATCAGTGCCTAGATGCGTGCTCTCCACACACCTCCGCACTGCATCTCCCCATCCTGACCCAACACGGGTGTATGCATAGCTCTCAGCACCATGCTGCCCAGCACATACAGGGACTGGACCCAAGAGAGGAATGAAGGAAAGGATGGACTCAGGGCTAGATGGGCGGTGGGCTGGCAAGCGTTTAAGGAGAGAGGGCCACATGTGTCCATTAGCCTGTGTCCTCAGAGGGCTAAAAGGGAGAGTGGGCGTGATCATGGTTACGCTCTTCACAGACTTCCCCAGGCTGTCTTCACAAAGGGTTGTACTAACTTATTTTGCCACCAGCGGGGCATGAAGGTGCCTAGCTGGCCATGTGCTCATGCACAGCCCTTTGCACTCTTTACACCAGGGTTTTGGACATTCCAGGAAAAGAGGCATGATATAGTGAGTGAAGGTGGCCATGGAAAGGGGCTGGAGATCCGAAATGCTGGGTGAAGGTTTATAACGGCCTTATTTGAGCAATGATGAAACAATCTATGGATCGTGTTAAACCTTCAAGATCAGTATTTCCCACCTTGAGCTGATCTGTATTCTATCATTTTACACCTCTGCTGGTCAAATTTTTTTTTTTTACTGTGGTAAAATACATGTAACATAAAATTTACCATTTTAACCATTTTTAAGCATACGATTCAGTGGCATTAAATACATCCCCACTGTTGTGTAACCATCACCACCATCCATCTGCAGAACTTTTCATCAACCTGCCCATTCCCTCTCCGCCCAGCCCCTGGAAACCACTAGTCTATTGTACTTTCTGTCCCTATGAATTTGAATGCCCTGGGTGCCTCATGTAAGTGAGATCTTACGGTATTTGTCCTTTTGTGACTGGCTTATTTCACTTAGCATAATGTCCACAAGGTTCATCCATGTTGTAGCATATGTGAGATTCTCCTTCCTTTTTAAAGGTTGAATAATACTCCATTAGATGTACGTACCACATTTTGTTTACCCATTCATCCACTGATAGATACGGATTATTTCCACCTTTTGACTATTGTAAATGATGCTGCTATGAAAAAAATATCTCTTCAAAACCCTGCTTTCAATTCTTTTGGGTATATCCCAGAAGTGGAACCGCTGGATCATATGGTTTTTTGAGGGAAAACCATACTTCTTTCTATAGTGGCTGTATCACTTTACATTTCCACTCAAAGATTATTTTAAAATATTTTCTGCTGCATTCAAGTCCAGTTACCACTAAAGGGGTGTTTTTGAACCAAAAAACAAAAAAAGAATCATCTTTTATGTGCCCTTGCCCTTTAGAAACTGCCTCCACAAATTCTAATAAATTTTGCTAAATTCCCATTTGTTTATAAACATAAATAATAAAACAAATAAATCATTCTGAGATAATACATCAATAAATTGCTATTTAGGACACCACACAGAAATGATATGGCCCTTTTGTTTGTTTGTTTGTTTTTCCTGGGGCTACCTCTACTGTGCCCATGGCAGCTCCAAGAGGAGGTTAGCACTGTGGAGCAAGGAAGTAGGGAAAGATGGGGGACAGGAGTTAGGGCGGGCCCTGTGTGCGGATGTAGGGCTCCTGTGTCCCTCTGGGATCTGAGCCTAGACGGCTCGGGCAGAGTCTAGCGAGTGCCTCAGTGGAAGTGGCACTTTCTGGCTGCCTTGAGGTTGACGTATGTGGCCTTCATTTCCCCAGCCTCAGGGTCCCGCACATCTTTGAATCGCTCCACTTTGGTGCTCACTACCTGGTTGTTGATGTACTGGATCAGCTTCTTGGGAGCCTCCTTAGGAGCCATAGGCCGGTGAATCTTCTGATCCTCTGCGCTATCCACCATCATGTACTTCTGCAGGATGAAGGACTTCAGCTCATCCTTTTGGGGGCCTCTGAGGCGCCTGGGCAGGTCCTGGTTGGGGCCATCCCAGGCTGGAGGCCTCTCCTCCTTCCCTTCTACCAGCATCTACACAGCTTCTTCCGAGTCCCCTCGAGCTCTGGCCAACACCCACTGGGCCTGCTCCACCCAACAGGTAAGGAACACCTCCAGAAGTACGTCCACCCCCGGCAGCAGCTCCTCCTCAGCGCCAGATGCCTCATCTTGGGTGTCCCTAGCAGCAGTCGGAGAAGACATCGTCTCTTCTTTGAACTGCTGCAGAGGCTCTGGGGAGATAGATACCTGACGTTGGACCTCAGAGTTCTGTGGTTGCAGGTTCTCTTTGTTCCTGGCACCACTCAACTGCCCTGAGAGCTTCTGCATCATTTCCCCTATTGTACCCCTTGGGATGTGGGCGAAGCCAGGCACATAGGCCTCCATCATCTCAGTGAAGGCCTCCATGTTGAAATTCTCCTCCGATGGGCCTGAGGGGCCCAGGTCCTCAAGGACCCCGAGCACATAGAAGATGATCTCATCCAAGCCGCTGAGGTCAGCCTCTGGGAGGTGCGTCTGAACAAAGGTAAGGGTGGCTGCACTGATAACCCTCTCCGGCTCCGTGCTCTCTCCCCTTCTGCTCCGTCGGGCGCCGCCGGCAACTCGTCCCGCGCGGTGCAGCTCTCATCCCACAGCCCCACCAATGAGCGACATGGCCCTTTAAAAGTTCTTTTAAAGCAATTTTGACTCTAAGAGCTGATAAAGGTTGAAAATAAAAATTTCTCACAGAAGATTATGCACAAATCCTGATTCTTAAAGGACTCCTCTAGTTGGGGCTGTATCTTCAATCCTCTGAAGGAGTTGGAGGAGTGTAACTGCACTCTGTCACTGCCTACTCTCTATGCTGGGAATAGAAATATTGGGAAAAATTGAGTTCTCTGTTGTAAGGCCCATGGTCTGACCTGGTATGACAATTTTGATGCTCATAGAAGAATCTGTGGGACTAGAATAAAGAACCCATTCATCGATCCTTTCCTATACACCCCCCAAGTGACAGTAAAATTCACCTACAAATTCCAGCCATGCTTACAACTATTGATAGCTAGGTATTTACACCAGCATCTGTAATAATTGAGGCCTACGTATGTTCTCAGTTTGCTAAGTTGCCAACTGCCCAGAGAGATTCCTTCCCTATTTTGAAGAACTATGTTTCAGTTACTATGGCAACAGGGCAAGGAGAAGTGGGGAGCTTTCCATGGGCACAAGAGCAAAAGAACAGCTATTTGTCCTCTCACTGGCAGAACAGGGCCATTCGTGAGATTAGCATGTGGTGCAAACACAAACAAGCATGTAGCCCGCTTCAGAAAAGCCAAGACATTTTCAGGGCAAACTCTCTCACAAAGCAATTATATCACACCTTAATCAAGTGCTCCATTTGGTAACGAAAGGAAGAGATACTCTTTTGTGTCCAAAGCAGACACACACAGGATAGCAGTTTGTGGTCCGCTGTGGATTCACTTCAAAGGAAGGAGTCAGGAGGGCACAGGATGGGGAAGACCCATGGGCTGTGGGCCGGCCTTTCGGCCATCGTGGGGTGCCATGGAGAAGGAGGGATGCTGGTGAGGGACTTCCCTCCTGGCCTACACTTGCCATGGAAACCCCAGGAAAAGAGGTGACTGTCAAATAAGGGACAGATTTATCAGAAATAGAGAAAAAAGCAGAACCCTTATTTTTGTTCACTTTGGTAAAATTTGTGTAATGCTGTTTCAGTGCAGATCTCTTCCTCCTCAGACCATCAGAATACCAAAGGGCAAAAACAAGTGACCCAGTAATGGAACTCTTTTTTTCATACAGAATGAGAAATCAAACAAACATCCATATCAAAAATTACGCATTATCCTAAGTGAAATAAGCCAGACACACAAGGACTAATACTGTACGATTCCACTTCTGTGAGGTACCTAGAGTAGTCAATTCGTAGAGACAGGAGGTATTATAGAATGGTGAGGGGGAAGGGGGAGGGGAATTACCGTTTAGTGGGTACAGAGTTTCAGTTTGGGAAGATGAAAAAGTTCTGGAAATGGACGGTGGTGATGATCGCACAACAGTGCGAATGTACTTAATGCCACTGAACAATACGCTTTAAATAGTTAAAACAGTAAGCTGTATGTTATGTATATTTTACCACAGTGAAAAGAAATTTAAAGTTAACAAATCTCTTTCCCTTGTTATATCCATGCTATTGTTTCATAAACACAAATGTACTGATGAAATTCAGTACAGATCATGCATTCAATAAATACCGAGTCCACCACAAGCTGGCCCTTAGGCCAAGGGTTGAGCAAACATGGACAAGAAGCCATGTGTCCAGCAGACCCTCGCTGGTCACTGAATCCACTTCTTTGGCCACAGAACTGTAGTTCTCCAGATAGGTGCATGGGTGGGGTAAGCCCCAAGAACAGGGAAAACCCTGTACAACTGGGTGACCATTAATGGGTCCCGAAGAAGAGAGCAAGTTTTCCATGAAAACAGAGATCCACATTTATATCTCGAATGGATTAGTCCTCATAAATTAATGTGGCCACAGCACCACTCTGCCCCGTGGCACTTGGGTGCTCAGTAGCACTTCTAAGGGCAACGCTGCCATTTTTCAGAAAGGCAAATGAAGAGGAGTTTGATACAAGCCAGCCCAGCAGACGATAAGGAGGAAGACAAGGGCAGGGGTGAGGGTGTTTGAGAGGTGGTGAGGGAGAGGAAGAGAATGAGGAAAGAAAGGGAGGGAGGAGAAAGGATGGGTCCTGAAGGAAAGTAGGCGGATAAGAAAGTGGGCGGGAGGGAAGGAAGGCGGAGGTGAGGGCCAAGAGGGAGAGTGGGGGATGGGATGAGAGGAGAGGAGCTTTGTTTTGCTGCAAAGCTCCTTGATTCCGGTTGAAGAGGGGATGACAATAGAGCATGTGCCTGCTAGTGGGCATTCACCATAATCCCACTTTCTTGCTCTACTTTTGGTGAGAAGAGGAGGAGCAGAGGTTTTATCTGAATGGAAAACTGAAGGGATTTTATTCCCCCCTACCCCACCCCGGGAGTGACACTGAGGTCAAGAGGGAAACCTGCACTCCTTCACTGAACACGTTTAAGAACACAATGTGATTAGCATCTCTTCTCTTTCTGGGCTGCTTCAACCTGGGGCTCCTGGAAACACAAAGAAGTCTAAGGATGTTGTTTATCAATAGTTAACTGAGTTAATGTCGCTGAGAACTGCAGGAATGATGCTCAGGACCCTCTACCCATAGTGATTTTTTTTTTAAAATTAATTAATTAATTTTTGGCTGTGTTGGTTCTTCGTTGCTGGGCACGGGCTTTCTCTAGTTGCGGCGAGCGGGGGCTACTCTTTGTTGCAGTGCACGGGCTTCTCATTGCGGTGGCTTCTCTTGTTGCGGAGCACAGGCTCTCTAGGCGTGCTGGCTTCCGTAGTTGTGGCACACCAGCTCAGCAGTTGTGACTCGCGGGCTCTACAGTGCATGCTCACGAGTTGTGGCGCACGGGCTTAGTTGCTCCACAGCATGTGGGATTTTCCCACATGAGCACATGGGCTCAAACCCATGTCCCCTGCGTTGCCAGGGGGATTCTTTATTTTATTTTTGGCTGTGTTGGGTCTTCGCCGCTGGGTGCAGGCTTTCTTTAGTTGTGCAAGCAGGGGCCACCCCTTGTTGCGATATGCTGGCATTGTGGTGGCCTCTCTTGTTGCAGAGCACGGGCTCTAGGCACGTGGGCTCAGTAGTTCTGGCTCACGGGCTAGAGTGCAGGCTCAGTAGTTGCGCACGGACTTAGCTGCTCTGCGGCATGTGGGATCTTCCCAGACCAGGGATCAAACCTGTGTCCCCGGCACTGGCAAGCAGTGTCTTAATCACTGTGCCACCAGGGAAGTCCCCATAGCAATTTGATAGATGCATTTCCCAGTGTTGGGAATGATGAGAGGAAGCACCTGTCAAGTGCAGAACGTGGGAGCTTTTGGTAAATTGTAATTAAAACCTAAAGGACATGCCAGTCGACTTCTCTTAGCCTCTGTAGAGACGATTTGGGGTTTTGGATGGTGAAATTCTGAGTGCAAGGAACCAACAGCTTACTTGTTCCACTCCTGGCCATAACTGAGCACCCAGAGCAGAGCCTTATGTTTGGATTGTTCACTGCTGGCATTCCTACCTAAGAAGATCTGATTCTAAAATGAATTGCATAAAAGACAATATTTAGTAGTTAATGTATTAAAACAGCCAATGGAGAATACAGGAAATATTATCACCATAGGCCCACCAGAAAATTTCACACAAAAAGAGACCATTCACAAAAGTTCTCCATTTAGAGATTCCATTAGTACTCGGTTATCTTAGCTCAAAAAATAATAAATTTAAAGCTGAGATGGCCAATTCCTGGCTTGGGCAGAACTTTAGAGGTAATTGAGCAAATGTGAACTACAAAGATCAATTTCTCAACTTTTTTTTGAAGGTCACGAAAGAAGACTGTCAACCTGACAGATGTAACCATGGATTCTTTTACAGAGTCCTTCAAAAGCTCAAAGGCTGCTAAATGTGTCAAATTATGCATTTCCCCCATGACCGGGTTCTTTGATATGAAAGTAATCATGGGAGATTTTTTTTTTCCTCCAGAAAAATGGATCTGCAATTTTGAGAAAACAGTTCTCTCCGCATCTTATTTATTTTATTTTTTTGGTAGCTGTCATGAAAATCATCTAGGTTAACGGAATCTTTGTTTTCTCCCTAGATTCTCTCAAAAATTCCTTTCAAGTGTCAATCGCAATGAAATGAGGCCAAAATGTTACACAGCTTAGAATTTTGATATTTTGTTAGCTATAGTCCTTTGATTACCCTGATATGTAGATCTGGGGAAATTTTAATACTGATCTCTCTCTAGCGTTGAATAATTTTTAGAAAAAACACAGTCTAATTGCCAGACCCATACCACACACATGAAAGCTGTGAATACAAGCTGTGATCACGAATCACGTGTGTGTGGCTTTGACTGTGTGGGACCCACAATAAGATTAAGATTGTTTTTTTCCTTCTTAATTATTCAGAGCTAAGTGTGATGAAAATTAAAACTAAACATATGGATGTGATCATGAAGGCTTTCTCTAACATAGTTTTTTTTTTAAAGTATGTTTAATGTGCTACAGGCACTAACTCCTTTAAATATTTAAGGCAAGACTTCCTAGAACTTCTAATTTTAGGGGAGCTTAAGATTTTTTTCTTATTCAATGCCACACTTAGCAATGCACCAGCCAAAGTGCAAAACAGCCTCTTTTTCGTTTATATTTAGTTCTAAAAGAACCCACTCTTATTGAATATGTATTGTTACTTAGTTTTCTGTGGAATGAACTGGTCAGACTCAGAGAGTAACACTTTTATTGTAAATACACAGGGAATAAAATGAAAAATTAAGAGGGGAATCCTTTCCACAAGCTGTATGTCCATGACAATCTATGTTATGGTTTATTTTTGACTTGATTCAGGGTTTTCTATGATAATGGAAAGAGAGATGGAATAGGTTATCCAGAGAACACGATAACCAGACAATTTTTTGCATGTGTCTTTGTAATGTATTAACTAATTTTAAAAGCTAATTTAATCTTATTTCTATCTGGAGTAACACCGATATTTGTCTTCCTTTGGTATGTGCAACTGATATGCTAAGAAGTAGGTGGCTCGGAAGTCTGTTGGGTGACAAGGACAGACCACTTGAGACTGAAAAGTTGCTGTAGGTTATCATGGTACCATATGGACAATCTCCAAATGGTCCTTCCTCTGACGCTGGTTTCAGAAATGCAAACAGGGGACAGAGGAACTCTGAGCTACAAGTTAGGAGGCCTGAAACATCCATCCGTAGATAGTCTGACGTTGGATTTCAGCTTCTGCCTGCCTGGCACATTTCCCTGGCACCCTGGTTCCATGCTTCCGTCTCACATGTCCTTTCTTTCCATTCCCATTTGCGCCTCCCAAATCTCTCACTGACTTCACATTTAGCTGAGCTCACATTTCTTTGCTAACCCCGAACTCCTAGATGCACTTCCAGGGGGAATTCAACGGCCATCCATCACTCTAAATTGGTCCTTACCCTGGCAGTCACTTCTGTCTTCCTCCTGGTTCTGCTCTCTTAGCTAAGGTTAGGCTGGAGGGCTTAGCAGAATGCTGACTGTCCATATTGGCCAACCAGCCCCCAGTTAGTTTATGTTTGACTAAGTTACCCTTGCCAGGTCTCTGTGACTATAGTACAAGTGCTGAATACAAGAGCATCTATTTTGGTTCAAAAACCAAATAACAGAGCAAACTTTGTAGTAGTTCTCCATGGCATCCAGCATTTTAAAGAAAACAGAGCAAAGAAGCAAAACCTAAGAACTCAGTTTATCTCATTCCCAGCAAGATCAGTAGACTGCAATAACAGCCCAAAGGCAGGAAAAAACCATAGGATATTAAATTACAAAATACCAACATTTACATAGTAATTCCCACTAATTAAGAAAGAAAGATATAAGTTGTTTGTTATAAACATCACCAGGTCTTGAGCAAACACCAAGAGCTCACCACAGAGCCAAGCCAAGCATTTGTCTAATCAGAGCCACCTTCCAGAGCATTTTATTGGTACAGCTGCAGAGCGCACATTTTATCACACATGCTAATAATCCCAGTTATGGTGCCTAGATTTTAATCATTTGTTCTGGGCTTGTTTCTCAAACAATTAGCACTAATGAATGGTCAGAATACCTCGGATCATATATGCCTAATTGCAGTCAAGAGCAGTTCTCCTCTGCATGTACATTTCAATTTACCTCTGGGGATAATGTTTGTTAATTGTATTTCTTTATATGCAAGCTAAGAAAAAGGCAGCTCAGGCAAAAAGGGACTAAGTGTTCTCCTCTTTCCTTTTGTTCCCACAAGAAGCTAAAGTCACTTCAAGAGGCACTTAATCCCATCATCCGCAGTTACAATTGCCTTGCTCCGTCAATCAAAAAGAATCTGAAGTAAAATGATGCAGCTATATTGTGTAATTAAAAGCAATTCAGGTAGTTATTGCTTGGGGCCCTTTATGGGTCCAAATACTTAAAATGGCCCTGCAGGGATCCTAAACACTGTAGTGTTTTAAATTTGGTCAGTAATAATATCTGGAGGAAAGGAAAGAATACGCAAAAAAAAAAACAAAACAAAACCCCAGAAGACCTCAAACAACAAAAAAAGCCCACTAGCCTCTCCTAGTGCAAACTGTTAAGCAAAACACCAGGGAGAGCAAAGGCCTGAAGTGAAAAAACCCATGACTCGCAACTACAAAGTGAAATAAATGTTGAAAAAAAGGAAGGAGAAAAAGAAAACAATTGATGTTTTCCAAATTCAACAGTCCCTGTCCCAATCCAACTTTCGCACTTAAGAAAAAAGAGTGTCAAAATGTTGGCTGGGTCTCTTCAACCTGAAATGAAACAGCCTTGTACAACCTATATTATAAAAAATAGAGGCTGTGTGAAAATTCAAACTTATTAAGAAAATAAATTTATGGTATGTTTAATGCTACAGTTACTTATAAAGGCAAGATGTGAAAAGTACTTTTTAAAAGTTTGGCACAGATTTTTTTAAAGTGATTTACTTAAATCATTTTTTAAAATTAAATGCTTTGGCTTTTAAGGCTTCATATATGGCTTTTTAAGCCAACAAGAGTTTAGCACAGTATTTTCTGTTGTGTGCTTTTAACAAAGAGCCATCATTGACAGGAGGCTGGGAAAATGCATAATTCTCTGGTTTTGATTCTTGGCTAAAATATTTTTAAGTAAAAACACAACTCCTCAACAGACTAGATGTTAAAATAACAATGAGTGTTTAAGTTTTATCATCAATTCCCCTTTTATAATAAAAATGGGAAAGAAGGCTTCCTGTTGATTTACGAAAGGATTTCGGGGAAAAATGCTAAGCGTGTGCCAGAGTGAGCTATTGGATATTAAGGAACTTTTTATGAAAGACACCAGTTTACTGCCAGGATAAGGTGCATTCTAGAAGCAGATGACTAGTGAAAATACTCCATATCACTAGAATACAGCACTTTGCAGCAGCCTCTATAAATACTTTCTAAAATACTGCTTAGTGGCAAATGTTAATTGTGGCCCGGAAAGTATTATGTGTGAGCATGTGAGGGTCATAAGATTTAACATTCAAATCACAAAATGACTGTCAGGTGAGATAGCCAACAACAGTTCATTTAAACACAGAATTGACCTCATTTTCCACACAAATATTCTAGTAATTTAAGTGAGTGCAAAAGCCTACAGCTGAAAAATGCAAAAGTACTCCCTCAAAGTTTAACCTTGGGCTTCCCTGGTGGCGCAGTGGTTGAGAGTCCGCCTGCCGATGCAGGGGACAGGGGTTCGAGCCCCGGTCCGGAAGATCCCACATGCCGCAGAGCGGCTGGGCCCGTGAGCCATGGCCACTGAGCCTGCGCGTCCGGAGCCTGTGCTCCGCAACGGGAGAGGCCACAACAGTGAGAGGCCCACGTACCCAAAAAAAAAAAATCTGCTTACCGTGCTTCTTCCATTATATTGAGCATAGTGTTAGGGATACTATATATGCTCAAGCAGTTTTGTGTCGTAAGTACTTCCTATAAACTTAAACCTATTTATTATTATTCAGCGTCCAGTCTTCAAGCATCCGTTCAAAATCATTACCCTCAATGGGTGGGGAGTGGGGTCTGACATCCCCCCACTGCAGTATTCTTATCACCCTTACCTTCTAGCTGCCCTTGTGAGGCGTCACACTCCGTGGGACTAAGAAGAGCAAGTGGGTGACAGAAGTGCCCTGGGATTACTTGAGCTTGATTCCCTGTCTCTCCACCACCACCACCAAAGTGCCCACATAATTTACTTCATAATCAGGTACCGGTGCTTCTTTGCCACGACTGTGCTGCCCTACCTGAAGGCCAGGCACCAAGCTGAAAAAAACCCTCTATTTTGGATCCACCAAAGTATCTGTTCATGTCCTACAGTTTTTATTTCACTAGCCTTTGGATTTAGATAGGCAGGTACTTATTCTTAGGGAAAGGAAGTGTAAACTTTTAACAAGGGACATTTTAGGAATACCCCAAACTGCACTAAGTAAGAAGGAGAAAAACAGATCAACGATAATGAATTGCAGGCAAAAGTCTGTACTGCGATCTGTCTCCTGTAACAGTTCCCAGACAGGTGCTTATCAATATCATATTTCTTTCCTCCCACGCCCCAGGTCTCCTCACTGCTCCCCTGTCCCTGATGCTCCCCTGGAATTCCCTGTGGATGGTGCCCACCACAAACTGCCAGGAGCAGTCCTACAACCGGCCCCTTCAATTCTTGCCATTGATCCAGCTATGCACGCTGGCTAAATGCTGCCAGGTCAAGCTGGAGAACAGGACTTGAAAATTCAGTGCTAATTACTCTGATTACAGTCTGTGTCTCAAGCAGCCAGAGCCTCCGGGAAGTTGTCTACATGCGACCTGTCTCTGAATCCAAAATCTCAGTTTGAGAGATGTAGAATCTATACCTGAGGACTTTGTAGCTCGTTAAGTTATAATATGGGCATCAAGTCATTCATGATACCTTCTCCCAAAGCATATGACTAAGGCAAGCCCAGAACGTGGAATGTACAAGACAGATGCAGAGGGGAAAGGATCAAACAGAACCCACGTAGTCACAAAAATTGCAAACACCAGCCCTGCAACATGATGCTCAGAGGGCGATTTTCTTGAGATGACTTGAGACCCTTTGAACTCAATGAAGGAGTGAGTAGGGACTTAAGGGAACATGCTCACAGGCGTCCTCGGTCCACAGAGCCAGAGCCAGCTTGTCGTGAGAACCCTGAACTTCTCAGGATCCATGCCAGTTGTGTATTTACCACTGAGCTCCCAAAGGCAGATGTACTAGAGTCAGAAAAGTGATTTCATGAATATATTTATATCACATAAAGAATCCAAAAGACGTTGATGGGAGAGAATGCTAAGATAGCAGTTTACTTTCCTGGGCTCACCAGCGTTTCTTTACATAAATTTGAATCATTTGGAAATAGGCTGGGGAGCAAGGCAGCTAGTTTTGCTCTGGAGTACATGGCTCGTTTTCCTTTCTTCACAGACTATGTGCAGATATGCTTGTCCCTGACCAAGTTTATATAAATAGAGTTCTTCCCAGGGCATGAAAAGTAGAACAGAATTAATTGCTCTGAATCATCATGCAGAATTCTGAAGGGATTTCTATTCTCACAGTGACATCACAATGCTAGGTTTCCAGATGCTGCCAAAGAGTTGAGTGTGATTTCGCCTCTAACCCATCACGGGGGCCCTTCTGCAGCTGGCGGGCACCACACAGGCTTTCTGATATGTGCCCAAAGCAAGGATTCTGAGGAAGAGAGGCTTTTCAGGGGACACTCTGGCCCTAAGTGGAGTCCCAAGACAGTAGGCAAAACCTGAACTGTCATTTTGAGCCTGGCCTGAATTGGCCAACACACGTCAAACACCACAGGGCCTTTATGAAAATACAACTTCAAATATTTTTCTTTCCTCCCCTCATTTCCTTCTTTCAAGTACTTAGTTCACAAGGTGTGTCTGTTATGTGTGTTTATTTGAAAATGAAACCGCTTTTAAAGGGCTCAGTTGTTTTACAACAAGAACCCTGAAAATAGAAGATAAAAATTTCAGTATGAACCCATTCTACAGAATACCATTATTTGATGACTTATTTAAGTTATTTGCTGATTACTCAATCTAAACACAATTTTAAAAATAGAAGGGGCTTCCCTGGTGGCGCAGTGGTTGAGAATCTGCCTGCTAATGCAGGGGACAGGGGTTCGAGCCCTGGTCTGGGAAGATCCCACATGCTGCGGAGCAACTAGGCCCGTGAGCCATAACTACTGAGCCTGCGCGTCTGGAGACTGTGCTCTGCAACGAGAGGCCGCGACAGTGAGAAGCCCGCGCACCGCGATGAAGAGTGGCCCCCGCTTGCCACAACTAGAGAAAGCCCTCGCACAGAAACAAAGACCCAACACAGCCAAAAAAAAGTAACAAATGTTCAAGTACAATTGGTGTCTTAAAAAAAAGTAGAAGTGATGGTATGTTTCAAAATTTTGGTAACTTTAAATGGTAATTTTTCTCTTTTTAAGAATTAAATGAAATCACAATGTTAGCTTACCAAAGCAAACAATTCCTGTATTTAAAAAAACGTACTGAGCTCCATGTCAGGCGCTCCTGCCACTCAAAGTGAACAATCCTGTAAGTCAAAACTTTTGGATACCTTTTCATTTTTTTGTTCTTTCTGTGTACAACGAGAGAGCCAGCAAATCTCCTTAGTCTGTTTCTGAATCTGGGTCTATGGGTCTGAATCTCTGGGTCTGTTTAGTTGGCAATAAGAACTTGGCCCTTTGCTTAATTTCCAAAATATACAACAGCTCATACAGCTCAGTTTCAAAAAAACCAAGCAACCCAACTGAAAAATGGGCAGAAGACCTAAATAGACATTTCTCCAAAGAAGAAATATAGATGGCCAACAGGCACATGAAAAGATGCTCAACATCCCTAATTATTAGAGAAATGCAAATCAAAACTACAATGAGGTATCACCTCACACAGGTCAGAATGGCCATCATCAAAAAGTCTACAGATAATAAATGCTAGAGAGGGTATGGAGAAAGGGAACCCTCCTACACTGTTGGTGGGAATGTAAATTGGTGCAACCACTATGGAAAACAGCATGGAGATTCCTTAAAAAACTAAAAATAGAGTTACCATATGATCCAACAATCTCACTCCTGGGTATATATCTGGAGAAAACTCTAATTCAAAAAGATACACGCACCCCAATTTTCACTGCTGCACTATTTACAATAGCCAAGACAAGGAAGCAACCTAAATGTCCATCAACAGATGAACGGATAAAGAAGATGTGGTACATACATACAATGGAATATTAGCCATAAAAAAGAACGACATAATGCCATTTGCAGCAACATCGATGGACCTAGAGATTACCATGCTAAGTAAAGTAAGTCAGAGACAAATATCATATGATATCACTTATATGTGGAATCTAAAAAAAAAAATGATACAAATGAACTTATTGACAAAACAGAAACTGACTCACAGACATAGAAAACAAATTTATGATTACCAAAGGGGAAGGCAGGAGGGGAGGGATAAATGAGGAGTATGGGATTAATAGATACACACCACTATACATAAAATAAACAACAAGGATTTATTGTATAGCACATGGAACTATATTCAGTATCTTATAATAAACTAAAATGGAAAAGAATATGAAAAAGAATACACACACACACACACAACTGAATCAGTTTGCAGTACAACAGAAACTAACACTACATTGTAAGTCAACTATACTTCAATAACAAATAAAAAAAAACTCGGCCCTTTGGCTGTGGACACTAATACAAGTTGATTAGCATCCAGCAAGGTCTGGAGTGGGGCCACACTCATGGGTGTGGACCACCTTGCTTACCATCTTCCTTCCTGGTTAATTGTAGGGACCATCCAAGTCATCATCACTGGGTTTCTCAACGGCCAAGAAATCCTTACATTTGTTCCTTTTCTCAGACAAATTCTTCTAACAACCATCTGCCCTACACCATACCACAGGCATAATCTGTCCCCTGCAAGCTGAAAAATAGCTTACTCTACAAGCCCACTAAATAGAAAATGCACCAAAAATAGGCTGTGATCAATACAAATAAGTACAAGGAAGACTCCTCCAGAAATAATTTCAATTTTATACAATTGATTTGTTCTTTCAAGGAGCCCTTAATTTACTCAGTCCCTGATTGAGTTGTTACATGAATCAGGAAGGATTAACTATGAAGATAAAGGCAGATATTTCAATCAGGGAATATCCGCGATGGTTTAATTAAAGAATTTTTGCATTTCACTTACAGAACATTGCTGCTTAAGTATGGCATGGCATTTATTTAAAATGTCCCAGAAGCAATTAAGCCCTTGATTAACAATAAAATTTTCATCCTTAACTTCATTCTCAATTACCATGAAGCTCATTTCTCATTGCCTGGAACTTCCAGCATGTGGTACTCATGGCTTTAACTTGCATGTGATTCCACATAAGACACCTAAAAAGGTTAGAAGGAATTGAGGTACACAGGAACTAGCCTCTTCTAAAAGGTGGAAGTCTTACCTGTTTTGCAGTTTGCTCACTCATCTCCTTCAGCTTGCAGCCTAGCCACGTCCATGTATATGTGACGACTCCGCTCCAAGTTATGGGAGGAACAAGGGCATGTGGTGACCAGGACACAATTCCTAACTCTGAGAGTTCAGCTTTTCTTGAACTCAGAGCAGACCTGGATCTGGTGACACCTTAAGTGTGTCACTTAACCTCTCAGTCTCAGATTCAGATTCTGAGTTGGATGTAATAATAGGATTGTTGTGAGAAGTCTAATGAAATGATGCACGTGACACACCTGATAAAGTGCCTTGCACACAGGAAGTCCAATCAATAATAGCTCCTACTATTAAGGATAGGACACCCCTCTTCCTCTTCCCTGACCTCTGTGAGCTAGTCAGGTGGGTCTGGAACAGAGGGGCGCCTAGGATTCACACACCCACACAGACAGATGGTGGAAGGCACTCTGTCACACCCGGGAAACACACCTACCAAGGGGGCTGGGGAGCCCGCTTCCATGCTAAGGGTTCGCACCACAGAAAATAAAGAAGTCAGATTTATGCCTCTTCTCTGATGCCCCCTAAGTCTTCACAACTTAATAGCTGGATAAGTGATCTACACATTTTGACTTATCTGTGAATTTGTCATCAGCTCTACAAGAGTGTTTCATGATTATCTGTGTACATTAATCTACGTCTGAAGAGAAGAATCAAAAGGGTTTTGCCATTCATTTTACTTTAACGTTAGACAAATTATTATTCAGTATTTCACTGATTCAACAAATAGATATTGGACATGTAAGCCAGGCAGGGATATCCAAATGGGGAGGAGAGAATCAGCCTTGGGGGAAGTCGAGGTCTAGCTGGGGAGACTGGGGTCTCTAAGGCAAGAGGGCAAATTCTAACTCTAGTTGGAAAACAGTGGGAAGGGCGATTCTGAGAAGGCTTCTCAGAGGTGGTGACAACAGATGGGGCCTTGGAAGGAGGAGGACAAACTCCAGAGGCAAAAAGTGCATTGTGGACGCAGTATAATGAGAAAGATTTGAGACCATCTCCTCAAGTATCACCAGTGATTTTCTTTCTTTGCAAATGTCATGCCTACCTCTAATTCTTATCTGTTGCCCTCCTGCATATGGGGGATTTCCAGGTATAAACACCAGCTATTTGAAATACCAAGACAATGTCCTTTTTCCAATGCTGTACTCTGTCACAGATGGTGACCAAAACAGTGACATTCAATATCCTAAAATTTTCTGACCTAAAAAAAACTGCCAGACTTCCCTGGTGGTGCAGTGGTTAAGAATCCACCTGCCAATGCAGGGGACACGGGTTCGATCCCTGGTCCGGGAAGATCCCACATGCCGCAGAGCAACTAAGCCCATGCGCCACAACTACTGAGCCTGCACTCTAGAGCCTGCGAGCCACAACTACCGAGCCCGCGTGCCACAACTACTGAAGCCCACGCGCCTAGAGCCTGTGCTCCGCAACAAGAGAAGCCACTGCAATGAGAAGCCCGCGCACCGCAACGAAGAGTAGCCCCCGCTCGCCGCAACTACAGAAAGCCTGAGCGCCGCAATGAAGACCCAATGCAGCCAAAAATAAATAAATTTAAAAAATAAATTTATATGAAAAAAACTCCCTTTTTTACTCTTCAGTAACATTTATTTATGCTTTTAAAATCATCTTTGAAATATATAGGACTTAAGTAATAATTCTTCTTAAGTAGATAGGGTGTTCCTTTAAAATCAGAATCATGTTGAAAGGAGATAAAACCAGATTATATTTTGCATTATCTGAAGCTTATGAGAGCATTACTTAGGGACTTCCAGTATACAAGGGACAGTACGTCTGTCCACAGATACAAAATGTTAAAATGAAAGGCACCAGGACTCATACACACTAAGGCAAACAAACTTAAGTTCTCAATGGTAGTCTTTGTTCTTTTTTTTGCTTTTTAACATCTATTGAGTCCTTTACTTGCATTATTTCACTTAATCCTTCCCAAAATCCTACAAAATAAGTACTATTATTGCCATCTATTTTACATCGGGCAACACAGGTTTATTTTATTCTGTGACCTTAAATTTTCAAACAGGCAGCCGCTGATACTATTATGCCACATTTCACAACTGATACCAGTTTTTTCAGGGCACTGCACAAGCCAAAGAATATGAACTCCATCCATACTGGCTTCACGCTTAAAAAAGAAAATTGAAATAGAGATTTAGGCAAATAATGACAGTAAAGATGCCTTTTTTTCTCTTCAAAATTTTCTTTACGTGACAGTTTAGAACAGGACTCAGCAAACTTTACCTGAAAGGGCCAGATAGTAAATTATTTCAGACTTGTGAGCTGAGAGACAAAGTCCAAGGATATTATACAGGGACTTGTGTAACAAGAGGGAACACAAATTTCTACATACTTGGTAATGACAAAATTCAAAATTAAATTGCGTACAATTTTTTTGTAATACAGTTCTACTCACGAGAAGAACAGCACTCCTTTTGGGGGGATAGCATCTTGCTTAATTGGAGTTCAAAGGTAATGTTCCCTATTCTCAATTCATTCATCTGGAAAAACCATTCTTAGTTCGAGAGCTGCACAAAAATAGGTGGCAGGCAGAATTTGGCCCTGGGACCCTGGTTTAGAATATTTCTCTAAGGCTTGAGCCACAGACAACTTCATTTACGCTGGAGACCCAGAGTTTCACAGGCACAGGGCCCAAGTCACAGAGAAGTACCCATCTTTGAATTACAGGCCAGTGTACTGGTCCTGATTATTATTCAGAGACATCAACAAGTAGAAAGCTTCCAGGGCTCCTGGCTCCCTTCCCATGTGATTCTCATTTTTTTATATCACTTGTTAACTTGGGAGGTTTGAAGTCGCTGCCACACCTACTAGTTTGTGCTGAACTAAAGAAAAGTCAGTTTGGTGTAAATCACGAAAAGCAACTGTACATTCTCCTCTATTTGTGGCATTTAAAAAAAAAATCTCAGTTTCTCTTATTCCCCTTATCCTGACACCAATAAATTTCTTTTTTGGCAAAGTTTTAACAGATCAGTTTTGTGTTCCTAAGTATATCCAGCATTTCACCCTCCTTTTAAATACAAAACCCAGAAACTTAGTCTTCTGTGGGCTCCCTGCTCTTTGTGCGACCACAGGGTAGGGGTAGGGGAGGAGAGGGGAAAAGGGTGAGGAAGGAAGATACTGGCTCACGAAAGTCCAGAAAGTATTTCACTAAAAAAATAGAGAGCAGGGTAGAAGAAATGAATCAGAAATCCCACAAACAGAGGAGGTTATTTTTTTCTTTTAAAAGATTAAGGATTGCAGGTTTTCATGCTTACTCAGATGGAACAAGAAAATATTTCAACCTCTTTGCCTCATTCAGTTTGGGTATGAACAAAATAAAGGCCAGGCACATTCAAAACATCCATTATAATTTTCTTCTTCCCTTTAAGATGATGAGACAACTGGTGAGAGATTTGGGATTACACTCCACACAGTAAACAATCATGGGAAAGAAAAGTGGGAAGCAAACCCAAAACTCAAAGGGATCCGGAACTGGTACAGCTCTTCCCTGCCTTTCACGGTGACAGACATTCTAGGTAAAGCTTCCTTGCCATTGTGAGTTAAATTCCAGTTCTAGCATCAAGCCGGACACTCTGATTCCAGCTGTTCAGAACAAACAGGGAAGTGCACATAGCTGTTTTATACAAGTGTCCAAAGGAGCATGAGCCGTTTCTTTTGAGGAGAGGAACCATATTTTCCAAATTAGTCCAACTTGTGGTTGACAGGCTGAGCGCCTGTTTATCTCCAGCTATAAGGAACGCGTGCTCCTGATGACTAATCATGCCTTCCAGGAAGCAGTTCACCACCACCGTGCTGTATACTGGGAGTGCACAAGATAAAATGCAAGGGAAATAGACAAATGAGGAGAGGGAGGAAGTGAAGGCAGTAATTTTGACAATAAAGTGGAAAGGGTTTCAAGGGTTCAAATTACAACAGGGTCCTTCAATTCAGCTTGAGCAGCCCTCCTTGTCTACACAGATAAGGCTGTTGATTTGCCTGTTAGCGCCAACTCCCCAGTGATTAAAATTTCTTCAAGATCTCTTCTTTAACCATCCCTACTGCACAGTACATCACTGCGACTCCAAGATCTTAAAAAATTAATCTAAATAACTGGTCACAATGAGAAGGAAGAACAGGAGGTAATATTTGAGAGGGGGAAACAGACAGAGAACGGACTTTAAGAATCATGATTTTAGGGAGTCGTGATTGTACGAAGCACTCTTTTTGCTGACCCTGGCACTATACCTTATACATAATGCATGCTAATTAAACATATAAATGAGTAAAAAAAGAATGCAAAGGCCAAAAATCTTAAACTAGTTTTATATAAATATCTGTTCCTTAATCATGTAGTAGTGATAATAATTATTTGTAAAGAATTTTAAAAATTAGAAGAGCAAGTAGAATCACACTGCTTACTTACCAACCAGTATACTGCGTTAACCATGAAAATGAAAACAGTGACACAGTCAGGAAATTGCCAAGGAAGTCGATGTATTAATATTTTTAAATATCTTTGAGTGAAGTATAAAGTTGTCCTGTAGAAACTGAAGGTGGGGTACAGGTAAAGGATGCCTCTTTTACTACACACTGTGTTTTTATATTTTAGCTCTATTTTTAAGCTCTCAAGATATTTATAGCACTTATTTAATGGCTATGTTCTCAGAGATCAAGAAAGGGGGTACAGGTTTTATTTAAAACTTACTTAAAATAGCAAAATTACAAAACAGTGATTCATTATCATAATCCTCCTGTGGACATAGATTAAAATACACAGGAAACCGATTTCTCTCTTAAAAGTGAAGAAAGAAAAGACCTCTTTGAGACGCTGCTATATAATGCCCAAATCCTGAAAACAATTTGGTCTGAAAGATGTAGGCATCTTTACACAATATACTGCATCCAGAAAACAGGAAAAAGAAAGAAAAAAAGAAAACGAATATATACTACCAACAAAAGCAAAGCCCCCGCAGAATATACTGCAAAAGTCCAAAGCTTCTGATACTAATTCATGCAAGTAAGTATACCTATACTTCCTGTGTTTGAAAATGTGTCAACCCCTTAGCCTCCAATGCAGAAGTGACAGTTTTACTAAAGAATTGAGTACAGATTCCTGAAATGCTAAAGCAATGTGAAACCATTTTGTTGTGAAGTATGTTATTCCGTTTCCTTCTTAGCTAGAAAACAAAGAAGTAGGAAGTGACAGCACAGGCCTGAATATCAGAACACTCCTAGGTTTCCCCCTCGCCATCATGCAGTATGGCCACTGTCCATGTTTTCCCACACTCTATACATTAAATGTGTCCATTAGAACTCTCCTGCTAGCCTTCCCCCACCTCGCAACCTGTACCTTCTCCCACTTCTGAAACCAGTACATGGCCTTCTCCATCACCCAGAACATTGCAAATTGCAATATTTCTGTTCTTATAGTGGAATCATCAGTGGTTTGATGCTTTGAGGCATTGTTAGGCTTTTTATTTAAGTAAAGAAATTAAAGTCACCTTCAGCTTAGAAGCAAGGTTTGCTAGCCCTATTTTGACCATACCAATCCTTATAACTTTTCCGCCCATGTTTACATTTCTTTATAGAGTGCAACATGCCTATATTGACAAAGTACAGAGTATAAAACCCTCAATGCCCCTCCCTGAAGCCCTACTAATGAAGCTCTGTCTAGGGCTCCTGGGGCCTCCTCTCACTGACTGGGGCTGGGGTGCCTCCCTCCCAGCCACGGTTTCCATGGTCCTTGCCACTGTGGTGTCCACACCAGGCGTCCCGCGGAATCATCTTGGGCTGCTTTGCTGCTCTCTCCAAGGCCTCTGGGGCCCTTGTCCAGCCAGCCCCCCTGTACACCACTGCTCAGAGATGGCCCTGGGCCTGAGTCTCACTGTGTCTCCACCTGGAGATGGACCCACCTTGCCCCTCCTCTTGGGCCTAGCTTGGCCTGTCCTGAGGAAAGACGAAGGACAAGTACTTGAGGTGGCAGTCCCAGTTCTCACTAGCAAAGAGGTCAGCGAGGCAGCCAAATGCTTTCTGCCCAGACTTGGCCAGTGCTGGGGCTGCCCCCACTAAGGCCCATTTTCTGTGCCTCCTGCCTGCCACTGGGCCTGCCACGCCCAGTGGCAGTAGGCTGTGGTGGTGATCATTTCTACCACATCTGCTAGTCAAATTTTAAAAGGCAAACTCAGATGTCGAATGAAGTCCGTTAACACAGGAATGTAAGGCCTCAGCCGCCCAACTGAGAGGCTGGTTTCCTGAGCATCTGCAGGTGCACCTTGAGATCCAAAGCTACAGTGACAAGTCCTTGGCAAGATGGGGCCCTAAAGCACCTGTCACCCTCCAGCCAGTGGTCGGTCTCATAACGGCACTAACAATAGTAACACAGCACTGACTGGGGGTGGGGAGTCGGGACAGTCACACCCTTGAAACACTCAAGTACAGGCTGAAAGTGGCCCAGGATGTGGTGCTCCTCTTTCTCTCTTCCTAAACTTCATCCACACAAGAAAATCTCATTTTGCTAATCGACAGAGAAATAAAAAGAAAGAGAATCTTTCAATCTTTCAATCTCTTCAGTACCTCGCCAATGGGCCAATGGCCACCTGTACTGCCTCTGGTCCCCACTGGAGGAGGGAAGGAGTGATGAAGTACCTTCTGGCCCCTCCTTCCCCTCTTCCCATTTATGTACATTTCCAAAGCCCATCAAACTCTGAAGATATTCAGCCCCCAAAAGACCTAGGTGTCCAAAAGTACACACCTTACCAGCTGAAACTATGCCTCAGAGACACAGATGGCAAGCACCACCAACCACCACTTCCCGTGTCCTTTCCTTACGCCTAATTGATACTCAAGCAGATGACTGATAAAGGAGTCCAATCTAAAAGGTCGTAGAAGACAGGTTTAGGAACTGACTTGTAAGTAGAGGCCCTTTTGGCTAAGATCCCATATATACTATCTCCACAGAAACGGCTGAGTACATTTGCTAGTCACCGACAGTGTATAAGGCACACTGCACCACACAGGCACACCCTCTCCCACTTAGGGCTCACACGCTGGAAAGACAAGAGACATCAGGCAGAAGCATTCTTTTCACCACTACCTGTTTTGAGCTTATGATGAGAGAGAACTTTTAATGCAGACCTTCATCCTAATCTACAGGAAGAGGACAACTGGATGGTCCTTGACATTATGCTTTCTCAAGCTCTAAAACAGCAAGGCCCCGTAGAACTTCCAGAACATAATTATGCAGAAAGTTTTCAGCAATACAAAGCAGAAGCAACAGCTGTCTTGGACATTTCAAAAAACTGCTGTTTTAAATCAAGTATAAGAAAGACCCAAATTATACTGAATGGGTTTTCAGGAATACTCACCAAACACAGTAAAAGCAGTATAATGGGATCTGTAAGATTACTTCTAACATTCTCTGTAAATAAAGACCAAAAGGTATCATTTTCTGTGAGATCTATTATAAGGTAAAAGGACAATTTTCTTCAGCTAGCAGTTTGTATAGTTGGCCGTGGGAGAGAAAACTAGGGATTTTTAAAGCCCAGATCTGTTACTCGCCTATGTTTCAAAGGAAATGGTTCATTTGCTAGGTGGCCTACTCTTGCTACTTTCTGGATCCTAGATCTGACCTGAGGGTGGTTTGGCAGAGGCTGAAATGTGCTTCTGTTCATCCTTTTTTCACTTGGTATCAGAAGACAAGGTGCCCAGACGACCACAATCCTCCGATTTTATTAGAGACCTTCCACCCTGCCTCCCCGCTGAGACGTTTATCTGAAAAAGAACCTTCAGCCCAGGAAGAAATGTGGCAGCAGGCTTGATTTTGTTGAGGAAATTAAGGCTGTGGCCTCTTTCTTCTCAGCAATCACTATGCTGATTTTGTGAAAAAAGTAACATTTGGAAGATTTCCACTGTAGGGAAATATTTAAAATATCTGCAGTTAAGCTTCAAATAAACAAATGAGGCAGGTATTCCCTGGATCTAAAAAATCTTTGAGGTATTTTTCACAAGAATGAGGTTCTAAGTATACATCCTTGCTCTCTTTTTGGTGGCACAGAGAGGTAACGATCAGATAATTTCCCGGCCCCTGAGTGTGCATGATGGGAATGAGAATGTAAATGCTGAGGCCCTGGGGATACCTGTTTCTTAGGAATAAGGGAGTGGGATTCCCAGAGGATTCCACGTGGGACAAGCCAGGTGCTAGCTGCTTTACCACATTCAGAGAACTTAATTCACACACCGAGCCCTGAGCTCTTGCCTTTCAGGCAAGGAAAAGTAAGTGACAGCTTGTGTCCTTTCCATGACACCATTCTGCCTCCCTGGCTCTCTCTAGTTTCAAATCTTGAAAAATCTATCAATCACGCAACTTCAGTTAGCATTCCAAGAACTACTCAGGTCAGGCCTGAGTGATCTATTCATAGACAGGCTTCACCCTCACAAAGAGTTAAAGCTGATTATCAAAACTAGGATACTTAGGGGTTTCCAATATTTATAATAATCACTGTAAATATAAATAAAAAAACAATTACATTGACAATTATAATAATGGTGATACAACACTATGAGCCTGGCATACAGTAGCAGTTTAATAAATAATGTTTGATGAATGAACAGGTATGTCTTTGGGTTCTTAATCTGGAACAGTACCGAAAAAGAATCAACGAGAAGTCTAACATCTTATTCATTTCAAAATAATTTTTAAAACTCTTATGATTGGCTATTAAACCGTTAGCAGGAAAGCAGTAATTATCATGAAACATTAAAATTAGTTCTGAAATCTTGCCTTAACTTGTTTACATAAACATGTCTCACATATAAATTCATTAAAATAAACCCAACTACCCCTCTATCAAATGAAAAAACAAAGAACAAAAAACCCAGTGCTTCAACTGGAAAAGAAGCAATTCTATGTACCCATACCCAAAACTATCTTCTTAAGTCAGGACTGTTAACCTACTGCCGTCACGCGCGTGTGCAGCGGCTGAATTCTGTCCTGCTAAGGACAGAAAGCAGCAGCCCTAAGAACCAACCCAACGTATCTAGTGAGTAAACCACAAAGGAGAGGGGATTTACACAATCACAACAATGTTCCCCTGGGAGCCGTTCCAGTCCATCAGAACCCAAATCTAACTTTTCAGTGGCACCTAAATGCATGGATGCCTAACAGACTTTGCATTTGCAATAAAGTAAATTGTATACCTTTCCAAAATTAGCTTATAAAACACAATAACTATGTGATTAAGTTTTTAACTAAGTGCTTTAAATACATCCTAACCTGTTTCTAGATGGCAACAGCCACTGGGTTTCTACAGCACAGGACTCAAACGTTCCTTCGTATCCCTGATGGCCTCTCAACAAAGTTGGTAAATAAAAGAAAGCAAATGACAAGAGAATCCAGTTTCCTACCTGACCTGACCAGCCCAGGGCTAATCTTCAACTCTTCCACAGCAGCCTCAGTGAAAGCACATACTGGTGGCCCTCACTTGTCCCTTTCTTGCTTTTGTTTCCTTTGAGAGCCATGCCTGAAACTTCCCCAAGCTGTGATTTTCTGAGAAAGAGGCAGATCCAGTACCTTTAAAAAAGTTCACCATGGTAAATCACCATCATACTTACTGTTAGTTCTTTCCTTCTCTTACATCAAGATTTCTTTCTGCCACCAACCTGAGAGCAGGCTCTTCCCTGAGCCAAGACCTCAGATACCGGTCATGCTTAAAGACCGACCCTGCTCATCAAAGATTAGAGAGCAGTCTGCAGCATTCACTTCTCTTCACCATAGCCAAGTAGGCCCGATAAATGCTAATACTCAGCACGACGCGTCAAGAACTTTAAGCCTCAGCAATGGCTAAGCAGAAAGTATCACAAATTTACTGAAATTATCTGTGGCACAAAAGAAAAGAGAAGGAATTAATCAAAGTCTCTCTCTTAATGCAATGCTTGACTGAACTACTCCAATCCCTTTTTAAACAGGATACTGGTGGCAAGTGACCCTAATGGCAGGCCCTAGTGAGATACACAAGGAACACTTGTTCTATTTTTTTCTTTTATGACCTCATTAAAGAGGATTTTGAAGATTGTTCCTGAATATGAGAACAAAGTGTCTTAAGACACCTCTAGCTTTTTATGTCTTTAGCCTTTTACTGCTGACAGGGCCTTTGGGTCTGTGTTTATAACTAGGTACAGTTACGCTCACACTCATCCCCCCCCCCAAAACAAGAATCAAGCGAGGTGATCTGGATGAAAAGAGTCAGAGCTGCACACCTCTAGATGCAGAGATGTGCTAGTTTCTTACACTGGAAAGTTCTGCCAAGACCAACTTGGGATCCACTCTTTTTTCATCTCCTCCGAGTTGTAGCTGCCATTAATTAGCTCTGGCGGCTGTTTTGAGGCTCTTACCAAGGGAGGGTGCAGGCTGCCAAATCTGCTAGTGTGAAAATAGTCCAACGCCAGCAACATTTTTCTGAGTGTTTGCTGACTCCACGCTTCACTTTAATACGGAAGATTATATTTTACGATCAGAAACAAACAAACAGATTTATAACCAAAGACTTGAAAGGAGGCAAACAGGGAAAAAGCCAGCCAAGGGCTGAGCCTAAATGTAGTATTTTTATTGACTTCTTGGAAACCAAATAACCTGGCATATTAGTGTGTGCATTTTGCAACAGACATTCAGCCCCATTGTACTACTTAGAAGAGAATAAAAAGAAACCCTACTGCTTGAAACCCAGCGGAACATCCCCACAACAGGGCACAACTGTTCCCTCATGCATGAATGGGAAGGAGATGAAAGAAAAGATGGACTTCTGAGGTACAGCAAAAAACAAAGACAACAAAAGTGCTGATCATGAGGGAATGACACAACTCGTTGCAGCAAAAGGGATGAGAGAAAGGAACTCAGACAATGGTGGGACAGCTAAGTGACACGTAGGAGAATTGAAAAATCTACAGAAGTGTCATTTCTCTCCACCCGTGATGAAAAACAATTAAATGTTGGTACATCTGTCATAAAAAAGATCACTGAAACCTGTTACCATCATTATGTACAGTAAACTCAATTGCCCAAACTGTAACTCTCCAATTAAACATTGCCACCTCTGTTTCTCACCCTTGCTAAAATGAAAAGTTTTAACTTCTATGATGCTTTACAACATCTGAATATGTTGAAACAAATTATAAAGGCTGAGGGGTACTGAGAATGTGTATGTACTCATGTATGTGTACATAGAGGTTTAAAACACTCTATGTAAAAGATGGGCTTTAGGAAATTGGTATATTAACTCAGCTTTTGTTTATAAAATATTTTCCTCTTGACTCACACTATAATTATAGAGATATTTGCTCTAAATTTTGGATTGGTTTTCATCTAGTAGCAGCTCCAAATATTTTGGCATTAAGTTTCTTTGCTCTCAAACCCCACTACCAAGAAGATATTGTTTGTAAACAATATGAATGAAAGAAGCTCATGATTTAATGCCACTTTTAGGTAAATACAGTCATTTGTAAGGAATGGGAATAATTACTTTTTGATGTTTCTGTTTTTCTTAAACAGAGGCACACCTGTCCACACTTCACTAATGTTGAGCCCTGCTAATGAAGTGTTCAGTGAGAAAATCCCATCAACCAAATACATTAAAAAACCACCATATGAAATCTGCATGAGATGCTTATTGCTCCGGAAGTCCACCAACCTGGGAAAGTCACACTGTTTTTAAGTGAGCTCCTGAGCATTATTCCTTGCTTGATAACATGCAACCCCTCACGAAACCCAAAAAGCAGTTATTGACCCTGTCAGAATGCCTGATTAATGGATAAATGCTGTAATTGATTAGCAAAGAAGTGTGAATTAAAACAGGGCACAGCATCAATAACCAGCTTCCAACAAAGGTGGTTGATGTAAAATGTGAAACAAGAGCCTGTGGCTATATCTCATCAAAGGCACGCTTTTCTTAAAAACGGGAGAATTGAAAAAAAAAAAAAAAAAAAACGGGAGAGAAAGGGAAATAAACAGGCCTAATGTCCTGCTCCCTGTGATTCTTTAATCTTTCCTCTTGGTAAGGGTGCTGTGTGGAGCCACCAGCGAATGGTATGGGAACTCACTGTTCGTTCACTTCCAGTCCACCTTCGGATATCAAGCAGTATGAAGCAGTTAAACGTTTCCATTGTTCCAAGACTTAAAGAAAAAGCACGTAAGAAGTCCTGTTCTCTCTTCATTTTATTTGCTTGGAACTCTCCTCACTTACGACCTCATAGAAAAATAAACTCTGCTTGCTCCGGTGCCCCTGGAGAGAGAGAATGTTGCTTCCATCTGCTTCTGGACATAAAAAATAAATTCATTCATTCACTCAGTCAGTCAGGCAGTCAGTCATCTAGCACCTGGTACAGACCAGTTATTCCTCTGAGCTGGGGAGTACAGAGATGAATAGGTTTATGGTAAGCTGAGTGGATGCAGACCCCACTCCTACTTAAAAACACACAGAAATATTGGAAAATCTAAAGCAAAAGTTAAAAAAAGAAAGGTTTAACATATAGCTGAGCTTGAAAGAAAAAGGAAAAGGAAATCTTCAAGTACTGAAACAAAGCAAGAACTCCAGGGCCAGAGTTCCTGAAGCTGATGCTGTGTCTACAGAGGGGTATCAGCCCTGGAACAAAGGCTAGGGGCCGGAGTGTCAATACCCACGTGGGACAGAAGACACCAACTTGGGCTTGTGCAAGGTGAAGGAACTGAACGAAACTGGGCCCCTCTAAAAGCTATCTAATCCACGAATAGGGAACTAGAAGAATTATGCCCACAAGAAACAGCAAGGCAGCCTGAGGTCTGGTTTGGGCTCTGTGAAAATAAATAAACCTTTTGTATGAGTCATCAAAACCATGAGCCTGTGTTAAGAGCAAGTGCAGGTGTTAAGTTTATACCACCTAGATGGGTTCGAAGTCACAGATAGAGAAGTTAAAATTAAAAACTTGAGTTCAAAACTCTAAAACAACTGAGTCTTGGTTTGCAAAAGAAAAATGCAAAGCAGTGCTGCAAGAATGTATCCACAGTCCAGGGCACATGGACTCCCAGGGGCAAAACAACCCCTGCTGAAGATGAGCTCACAATACCATCCCAACCATGTCAGGAAACAAACCACCAGGTGGGAGGGTCACTAAGCACAACATAAGGGTGAATAGGTACCTGGGAACTAGAAATAAGTGAAAACTTCAGAAGGAATATGAAATATATAAGTTTGAAGTTATTAAAGTGACACAGGAAGGAATAGTAACCATGGAAAGGTTAGGACAGTATTGGAAATAAAAATTAATTTGAAAGAATCAAATTGCATTTTTATTTTATTATTTTTTTTTTTGCGGTACGCGGGCCTCTCTCTGTTGTGGCCTCTCCCGTTGTGGAGCACAGGCTCCGGACACGGCTCATGGGCCCAGCCGCTCTGCGGCATGTGGGATCTTCCAGGACCGGGGCACGAGCCCGTGTCCCCTGCATCGGCAGGCGGACTCTCAACCACTGCGCCACCAGGTAAGCCCTCAAATTGCATTTTTAAAAGGAAAATATATAGTCACAAAATTAATAAATAAAACAGTAGATTAGACATGGCTGAAAAAAGAATCAGTGAACTATAAGATGAATGAAAAGAAACTACACAGAGTGGCTTCTGTGCCACCACATGGCACAGAGAGGTAGGTGATGGAAGTCATGAAGTTAGGAAACAAGATGGGCAGAATGAGACATTACAATAAATGTCTAAGAGAGAATGGAAAGAATGAGGATTCACAACTGAGAAGTTTTCAGAGCTGAAAGGAATATTTAAGTTCTCAGATGAAAGAAACAGAGTCACAAGCTAAATAAGAAAAAAGAAAAGACTGACTACTCATGAAGAGAGAACAATTTTGCTGCACAATATAATGTTCCTAGGCAGCAAAATAAACCCTAAAATAATGGAACAATATTTTCAAAGTATTGAAGGAAAATAACCTTCAGCCTTTAATTCAACTAAGTTGTCATTCAAGATAGGGCCAAAATACATACATTTTCCAGACAAACAAAGGCTGAAAGAAGTTATCTTTACTGAGAGAAGTGACCAAAGGTATATTTCATAATAAAAGAAACTGAATCCAGAAGCAATAATAATGTCTCATTTAAACAAAGTACTAAAAAAAAATCAACAACAAATAAAGTACTAGACTCTGATAACATACTAGACAGAGAACATGAAAGATTTGAGGTGGATATCAGAGCTAAAATATTCTAGAACACTTTGTTCAGAAGGAGAATAGAGATATTATCAGACTTCAGCCTTTGTTAAATCAAATATGCATATTAAAATTATAAAATAATCACCAAAGGAAAAAAATTGAACATATAACTTCCAAATCAATGTGGATTAAGGATGTTAATATTAAACAAAATAGAAATTAAGGCAAAAAAACCCCCCAAAAACGCCACCTAGGAATAAAGAATATCATTATCTAATGATGAAAAGAACATTTTATCAAAAAGAAATAATATTCCTCAAACTGTAGACATCTGAAATAAATGCAAAAATTACCAGAATTACAGAAGTAATTGACAAATTCACAACCAGAGGCAGAAATTGATAGGTCTAAAAGATGAAAATTTAATAAGAATATACAAGATTTGAACATCATGTTAATAATCACTAGCTAATGGACGTACAAAGAATTCCTCATTGAATTATTAGAAAATACACATTTTTTCAAGTACACATGGAACATATACAAAACATGACCACTTACAAGGCCATAAAGGAAGTCTCAGGAAATACTAGTCAATTTTGTACAAATGGAATTCTCTGACCACAGTGCAGTAAAGTCAGAAGTCAATACTTCTGAAAACTTAGACACATATTTTTAAATAATTCATGGATCAAAAAATATATAATTAAGAGAAAATATTTAAAATATGTGAAAATGAAACATTACATATCTAAATCCATGACACACACTAAGAACTAAGGTATTTCTTAGGGGGCAATTTATAAGCTTAAATGTATATACTAGAAAAGAAAGAGTAAAATATTAATGAATTCGTTTTTCTACTCAGGAAAAAAATTTTTTTAAAGAGCAAAAGACAATACTAGGAAAGTAAAAAGAATAATAAAAATAAGAGTGAAAATTAATGAACTAGTTAACAAAGTATAAGGAAGGTCATCAAAATCAAAAAAGATTCTTTGAAAAGATAAATAAAATAGGCAACCTCTGGCAAAATCAAGAAAATATTAGGAATTAAAGGAAACTAAAACTATAGATGCAGAAGAGATTAAAAATAAGAAGAGAATGCTAGGAACAACATTGTGGCAAGAAATTTGGAAACAGATAATGTGAATAATTTTCTAAATAAATATAAGTAACCAAAAGTGATTTAATAAGAACTAAGAAATCTGAAGAGATCATATGCTACTAAACATATTGAATTAGTAGTCAAGATACACACACACACACAGTAAATTTCTAGTAAGTTTTGAAAAGCCTTTAAGAAACAGATAATTCATAACTATACAAATTGCCCTAGAGAACAGAATATGAGGGAAAGTTCCTCAAATAATTATTCCCAATTTATTTTGAAGAGAGTATAAAAACCAAAGAAGGCAAAAACAAGAAAAGAAAATTATAGGCCTGTCTCACTTATAACATAAATGCAAAATTCCTGAATTTTAACAAACAAAATCCAGAAAATGGAAAAAAATTGTTTTATATCAGTAATGCAAGGATGATTTAACATTAGAGAATATATTAGTATAGTTCATTACATTAACAGTTAGAGAAAAGTCTTTGAACATCTCAAAAAATGTAGGAAAAGCATTTGACAAAATTCAATAATCTAATAATTTTTGTGCATCAAAAGACTATATCAACAGAGCAAAAAGACAACCCACAGAATGGCAGAAAATATTTGCAAATCATATGTCTGATAAGGGATTAACATCCAAAATATACAGAGAACTCCAAAAACTCAATAACAAAAAACAAACAACATGATTCAAAAATGGTCAAAGGACTTAAATAGACATTTCTTCAAAGAAGAAATGAAGAAGATGAACTGGTACATGGCCAGTAGCACATGAAAAGATGGTCAACATCACTGACCATTAGGGAAATGCAAATCAAACTATTGATACAATACAATGGGATACCACCTCATACCCATTAGAATGGCTACTACCAAAAAAACAGAAAATAACAAATGTTGGCAAGGATGTGGAGAAATTAGAACCCTTGTTCACTGCTAGTAAAAATGTAAAGCCACTATAGAAAACAGTATGGTGATTCCTCAAAAATTAAAAATAGAATTACCATATGATGGAGCAATTCCACTTCTGGGTATACACCAAAAAGCATTGAAAGCAGGGTCTTGAAGAGATATTTATACTCCTTTGTTTATAACAGCATTATTCACAATAGCTAAAATGTGGAAGCAACCCTCATATATATTATGGATGAATGGATAAGCAAAACGTGGTATATACATACAATGGAATATTATTCAGATTTTAAAAGGACAGAAATTCTTACATATGCTACAACATGGATGAAACTTGAGGACATTATGCTAAGTGAAATAAACCAGTCACAACAAGACAAATACACTATGATTTCACTTATATGGCATATTTAGAGTAGTCAAAATGGTAGAGATAAAAAGTGGACTGGTGGCGGCTAGGAGCCACAGAAGGGGGAATGGGGAGTTGTTTAATGGGTACAGAGTTTCACTTTTACAAGCTGAAAAGAGCTATGGGGATGGATGGTGGTGATGGTCATAATTCACAAAATTATGAATGTATTTAATACCACTAAATTGTACACTTAAAAATGGTTAAAATGGGGACCTCCCTGATGGTGCAGTGGTTAAGAATCTGCCTGCCAATGCAGGGGACACGGGTTCAAGCCCTGGTCCGGGAAGACCTCACATGCCACAGAGCAACTAAGCCCATGCGCCACAACTACTGAGCCTGTGCTCTAGAGCCCGCGGGCCACAACTACTGAGCCCGTGAGCCACAACTACTGAAGCCCGTGCACCTAGAGCCCGTGCTCCGCAACAAGAGAAGCCACCACAATGAGAAGCCCACGCACCGCAACAAAAAGTAGCCCCCACTCACTGCAACTAGAGAAAGCCCATGCACAGTAACGAAGACCCAATGCAGCCAAAAAAAATAAATATTAAATAAATAAACTTACTTTTAAAAAATGGTTAAAATGGTAAGTTTTATATTTTACCATAATAAAACAAAATTAGGGAAAAAGGTCAATAATCATTCATTGTTTTTTTAAAAAACTAATAAAAGTTCATAAAGTCAGCTGGATACTAGATCAAAATACTCAAAAGCAGAAACATGGCAGATGAACATGTGTTTATCTCCACTTCCTTTTAAAAACCCACATTAAAGTGGGGAGGAGTATGAAGCCACAGAAACAGATGTAATGGAAGAGAGATGTCAACAAATTTGGAAAATGGAAAGTGAATCAACAGGTGGAAAAGCTAACTGCTAACTGCCCGCAGCACTGGGGCCAAAGAAGTGTGGCAGGTCAAAAAGAATGAAGCTTCTTTCCCCAATAGAACTCTGCAAAAGCTTAGGAACTGAGGTTCCTGGTACCTCTGAAGGCAAGGTTGTGGGTCTGAACAAAGAATTGTTTATAGTATATAAAGAGCAATAAGACCCTCCCCCTACTAACATCCTCATTCCAATAGTCAAAGGAAGTAACTCTCTCTGGAGAAAATGAACCAGAACAGCTTCCAACTTGTGGATGCAAAACACAGCAATGGGGAGGACTTAATCAAGGAGCTGAAAATTGGGACTAAGCGAAAGTCAGCACATGGAATGGTGAGGATCCCCAGGCCTTGTCCCCTTGGCTTCCAGAATGCTGGCAGCCAGGTTTCATCCCCGGAGACCGGAAGCTGGAGGATTCCTCTCTAAGAAACAGAGGGCCTACAGACACTGATATTTGGCAATCCCCTGGTGAAGGTGTAAGATCCCTAACTGATAACCCTGCAGTGAGGTCCATCAAATAGCATGCATAATGAACTCTCCAGCGATTTCTAAGTTCCTCATTCTTAAATATGGACTGATAGCCACAGATTACCAGACATTTGATGAAAGTCATTAACATGAAAGATAAAGACTAAAACAAACAACCAAGCAGAGCACTCAAGAAAACTCTGAGTACAGAAAAACTCTAAATCTTGTATTATTTCATAAAAATTTAAATTTACATTAAAATAAAAATCAAGCAGCATTCCCATATACCAGCAACAATCAAGCACAGACTTTGTTTAAAAGCAACACAAGTCCTGTCTTCGTGGCATTCAAATTTTAGTTGGATTGACAGACATGCAAAGAGATAAATCACAACACAACACTGTAAGTGCTAAAAACAAGCCATTATTTAGACCCCAAAATCAGGAAAATGTTTTCGAGAAACCTAATGAAGTCAGTTTGGTATATACAAAATTTGAGTAGCTGTGCAAACATCCCAAGTTGAAGGAAGATTCTGAGACCATCATAAATGAAAAGGATGTCATCATCGAGGGGAATAACTTAGAGAGAGGACACCCTGGGCAGGATCGTGACTTTAGTGCTCAAAGAAGGATGTAAAAGCCCTTTTGGAAAACCAAGACGGAATGTTCAGTCAGAAGAAATTCCAGGGAGATGAGTATCCTTGATGCAGGGAGGGAGAGGAGAGAGTTCTGGGAAGTGGAGCATGTTACAGCACCAAGAGCCGGAGAGAGTCAATTAGTATGCAAATTAAAAAATGGGGCCTTGGAGGGACTTCACTGGTGGCCCAGTGGTTGAGACTCAGCACTTCCAATGCAGGGGACGCGGGTTCGATCCCTGGTCGGGGAACTAGGATTCCACATGCTGTGCAGGGGGGCCAGAAAAAAAAAAAACACGGGGCCTTGGAATTGGCCATTCTGAAGGCGTTTGAGACCTAAGGGGACAGTTTCAGAGCCAGAGGGATGAATATGTTCCTAACAAGCTGAGAATTCAGTGTGACTTAGTGGGAACTGAGGAAGGTGGACACAGACCTCTTCAAGAAGTTAGGCATCAAGAGAAGTTGGGAGACACATCAACAGCTTGAAGATGTGGACACAAAGGAAAGTTTATGTTTTATACTCAGCTCTCCTACCTGTGGATTCTGCATCCAAGGATTCAACCAACTTCAGAACAAAAATATTTGGAAAAAAAATTCCAGAAAGTTCCAAAAATCAAAACCTGAATTTGCCACAAGCTGACAACTATTTACATAGCATTTACATTGTATTGGGTATTATAAGTAATCTAGAGATGATTTAAAGTATAATATAGGGAGGATGTGCATAGGTTATACGCAAATACTATACCATTTTATATAAGGGACTTGAGCATCCACGGATTTTTGGCATCCTTGGGATTCTTGGAACCAAAAATGACTGTACTTCATTTTTATTTTATTTATTTATTTATTTTTTTTTTTTTGCGGTACGCGGGCCTCTCACTGTTGCGGCCTCTCCCGTTGCGGAGTACAGGCTCCGGACGCGCAGGCTCAGCGGCCATGGCTCACGGGCCCAGCCGCTCCGCGGCATGTGGGATCTTCCCGGACCGGGGCATGAACCGTGTCCCCTGCATCGTCAGACGGACTCTCAACCACTGTGACACCAGGGAAGCCCTGTACTTCATTTTTGATAAAGATGTGTGTAGAATATCTTTGCAAGCTGTGGGGAAGGGCTGCACAAAGGGACAAGGAGGAAAAGATGAGGAGAAAGAGGGACTGAATTGGTGTACCAATATTCTCCAAGGAGATGGAAGAAATGAGGAGGGGCCGGCCGACGCAGGAGAGGAAGGATGACTCCTTCTCATTTGAGAAACTTAAGGAGGCAGGAAGAAGGTTCCTTTCCAAGTGGAGGGGTACGAGATGGAGAGAGGCGAGCTGCTTGAGTCAAGGGGTGCACTTTTGGAGACCAATGATTACTCTTTTATTTTTTGGCTGCACAGCTTGCAGGATCTTAGTTCCCCGACTAGGGATTGAACCCTCGCCCTGGGGCGTGAAATCCTAACCACTGGACCACCAGGGAAGTCCTTGAATAATCCCTGATTACTCTTTTTTAAAAAAAGGATATTTAAATGACAGGGAAATTAAGAGATGAACCATGGAGAAAGTGAACAATCAAGGAGATAGATTTTATATATTCTGTGGTAGCAGGAAAACTGGTTGGGAGCTATGTGACAGTACAGATGAGAAGAGGCAGATCAAAAGGGTGGTGAGGAGACAGGGCTGGAGGTGGCAGAGTTCACAGGTCACTGTACAGCACGTGAAAGAAGAGTGTAGGCAAAGGGCAAAGAAAGGGACTGGGAAAACTGGAGTTTAGAAAAGCAACATCTCTGGAAAGATAACTCCCTCCTTCACCTCTTTCTCCTGCCTGGGTAAAAATTCACAAATTCCCTCATGTCCTATGTTGACTTCGTAAGTCTCAATGACAAAGACCACTGACAAAAATGCTGTGCAGTGTAAATAATAAGAGGTTTATTACTGCCCTAGCTCCACTGGGGCAGAGAAAAGCAGCAGACGGTCCCCGGGAAGAACAAATGTTAGCGCTGCCCAGTCCAGAATGCAACCCGCCACATTGCTCTGGGCCTCTGGAGGGAAAGGAGAACACTGTCCGATCTCAAGTTTCTTAAAAACAAACAAACAAAGAAAAACCCAAGCCACGAATTTAGAGATAGGTAAGAGTGAAGTCAGCTACAAAAATGCAGTAAGAGGGCTCTCTCCTCCACTAGATCTTTCATCTTGCTTCATTTCATAGAGCTGCGCATCTGCATTTCCTTCTTATTGAAAGAACACACACATAAAAGCCTACAAATAAACTCTTACCTCTCATCAAGAGTTTGGGATCGGGGCAACCTCCAGGAGTTAGCAATTTATAAGGGATTGTGATCTTTCAAAGAAAGAAAAATCAAGGCAAGAAGGTGAGAAATGTGGTAAGAGAGAAAAGAAACTTTTCAACTACAGCTTTTTAGAAACAGACACAGGAATGAAGGGCAGGGAAATTTTCTTAAACACTTGTTCTTGCTAGGAATTTTTTTGCATGCTCTTTCAAGAGAAAGAAAGAAAAGGAAAAAATACAAGCTGAAAAGGGGCAAATATATTTCCCATGGGCCAGAAACTAGAGGCTGGTTCTTAGGTCAATGAGAAACATGGTGGGCAGAGGATGACAACATCAGCTGTATTCATTAGCTACGGCTGCCATAAC
The DNA here is from genome assembly GCF_059928025.1 of Delphinapterus leucas. Taxonomy (NCBI): domain Eukaryota; kingdom Metazoa; phylum Chordata; class Mammalia; order Artiodactyla; family Monodontidae; genus Delphinapterus; species Delphinapterus leucas. Next base: position 11,359,187 of record NC_143146.1, read on the forward strand.
GAAGTTCTACAAGGTAAGTGGCTTACACAGTTCCAGAGTCTGGAAGTCTGAAATCAAGGCAGTGTTGGTTCAGAAGTCTGAAATCCAAGGAGGGAAGGACTTGTTCTAGGCCCCTCTCCTTGGATTACAGATGGCCATCTTCCTCCCATCTCTCTTCACATTGTCTTCCCTCTATGCACGTCTATTTTTGTGTCCAAATTTCCCCTTTATTTAAGGACATCAGCATATTGGATCAGGGTCCCCCTGATCTTAAATTAAGATTAGTTAAGATAACATCATCTTAACTAATTTCATCTACAACAACCATACTTTCAAATAAGGTCACATTCTGAGTATTGGGACCTCAATACATGCATTTTGAGGAGGAACATAATTCAACTCATAACAACAGGTAGTATTTATTGGGTTCTTACTGGGTGCCAGGCACTGTGCAATGCACATTTCACGTAATTCTCTGAAACTATTATCCCCATTTTATAAATAAGGAAGACTGGGCACAGAGAAATTAAGTAATTTACCCAAGATCAAACAGCTGGTAATTAACAAAGTTAAGATTTCAGAACCTGGTCCAAGGGAGGCCAATGGGCTAAGCGCTACCCTTTACTCTGTATTTAATAAGACAGTGTTTCACCCATTCAGAAATTTTTGTGATAGAATCAATAAATAAATGCCCAAGAGAATGAATGAAGTACATGAATGGAGAATGAACATGTTGATGGGTGGCTGAGAATTTCTACACAGTAAAGTAGGGCCATTGCCCAAAGCACCCATCAGGTCTCCAGCAGTAATCTTAGGTCCAGGGTGGATGCTAAGTGGCACGTGGCAAGGAGCACACAGGCTGTGGAGTCCGACAGAACGTGTTTAGTGGCAGGAGACACATGCATTAGTGATTTGTGTGTGTCTAATTCTAATGAAATAATTCTGAAATGATTTTTGAACGTAAGGGAAATGATGAGATTTGAGGAGCTAACCCGGGAAAAACACAATCTGGGCAACTACACAAATCACCAGGCTTTATTAACTCCCTAATACAAGGTCAACTGCCATTTTAGCAGCAACAAGATTAACTGCCATTACAAAGAGAACTTTCTTTAGCAACTAGTGTTTCAAACTTTTAAATCTGTTTTATTATAGATCATATAGAAAAGAACAGTTGAAAGAGAAATACTTTAAGTAGTATAATATACGCCTGGCTCTACCAGCCACTTAACTCACTAAGAACAAAGATATAAATCAGCCTATGAAAGTCTCCCAGATCCTCTGAGCCTCTCATCCTGTCTTGGGGGCTAACTGTGATGTCTGTGTTTAAAATCAAATTTCAAAATATGCATTTTTCCAAGAATCTGCCTCTAAATGTAGCCACCTTCCCCTTCTGGCACTTTGCTGAAGGAATGGAGATCTGCTCCAGTGCTGGAAAATAAATCTGTGACCAATTTAATGACATGTTATCTAACATACAGCACAAGAGATTTGAACTTGACTGTACATGACTATCCCTTTTCCAACTGTTTTCATGCCAAATACCCAAGAAAGGTGCAATTACTCCATATCACCTTCCACACAATGATACTCTATTGATAAGCTTTTATCTCAGAAATACAGGACACAGTAATCCAAAACTACTAAGAAACCAAAAGCCATCTCTACCGTATGCAGCCCCCCGTGTCTCACCCACAAGAGCCTCATAATAACTGGAGCCATTCAATGAGGAACCTCTCAGGATGCAGACCAGGCAAGAGACCTGGAGGGTGGTAGACAAAGTTTCGAAATGGTTTTATATTTTGCTCTTCTGGGTGTATTTGGCTCAGGAGCACACTGTATCTTTCCCAGTGGCTTTGGCTTCATTGTGTTTTTGTTGTTTTAATTGTGGTAAAGTACATATAACATAAAATTTACTATTTTAACCATTTCTATTTGTAGAAATGGTTCTGTGGCATTAAGTACATTCTCACTGTTGTGTAAATGTCACCACCATTCATCTTCAGAACTTTTATCATCATCCCAAACTGAAACTCTGTACCTGTTAAACACTAACTTCCCGTTCTCCACTTCCTCCAGCCCCTGGTAACCGTTATTCTGTGTACTGTTTCTATGAGTTTCACTACTTTTGGTACCTCATGTAAGTAAACAGAATCAGATAGTATTTGTCCTTTCCATCTGGCCTATTTCCCTTAGCATAATGTTTTAAGGTTCATCCATGTTGTAGCATGTGTCAGTACTTCCTTCCTTTTTTAGGCTAAATAATATTCCATTGTACGGATATACTACATTTTCTTTATCCATTCATCCATCAATGGACATGTGGGTTGCTTCCACCTTTTGACTATTGTGAATAATGCTGCTATGAACCTGGGTGTGTAAGTATCTGTTCCAGTCCCCACTTCCAATCCTTTTGGGTATATTAGGGTATACACCCAGAAGAGGAGTGGCTGGATCATATGGAATTCTATGTTTAATGGCTTCACTGTATTTTTCTTACATATAATGTTGTAAACATGGTAAATGTTGTAAACAGATGCATCCTTGCAGTGCGTGCTGGGTGCAGTGTGTGCTAAGGTTTCTAAATGCCCTAGATAACTGACAGTCACTTCTGAGTTCTTTGAGTTTGGCTGTGTATAAAATGCTAAAGGAGATAAAAGACTAAACCTAGGACCCCTACACAGGATAATCTGTGCAGATGAAAAAAGTCTGTCTGTCGACAACTGAGCACTTAATAATCTAGGAAAATGAAATATTCTACTGTAGTCTGCTACTTCCTTTTACATTCATTTCAGTAATTTAAATAACAGATATTTATTGAGTGCGGACTGTCATACAGTCCCCAAACCTGGGGTGTGGACCTCTCCCTTCTGGGATTGTCTGCACATTGCTGAACACCCAGGGCACAGGAGGTACTCAACATGTTGGTTGGTTTCCCTGTTCATGTGAACACATAAAATATCAAAGAAAGAAATGCACTGCATTAGACAAACAAATTAGTAAATGGATATGATGATTATTTAAGTCCTACTTATATCCAAATTAGTTTACAATCATGATTTAGATTTACAGGAAGTCAACCTATGCCAATTGAGCTATTTTAAAATTCAGAACTGGACTTTAAATGTTCCGAGAACATTTCTATAACTGAGTCATTGGACTTCCAAAAAGAAAATGAAACCATCACAGTAGTATGAATAAATCTTTCCTTATTCTTCCCTGAAATGTGTCAGATAAAGCAGTGGTCCCCAACCTTTTTGGCACCAGGGACCGGTTTCATGGAAGACAATTTTTTCACAGACTCGGGGGTGGGGGGTGGGGGATGGTTCAGGCGGTGATGCGAGTGATGGGGGGCGATGGGGAGCGGCAGATGAAGCTTTGCTCGCTTGGCCGCCGCTCACCTCCTGCTGTGCGGCCCGGTTTCTAACAGGCTGCGGACCAGTACTGGTCTGAAGCCCGGAGGTTGGGGGCCCCTGAGATAAAGGAAAATGACATCTGAAGGCTTGGAGGGAATGGATGGCACACTCACAGAGAAGGAGAGGAAAGATCTGAATGCCATTAACAGCATAAAGAAAACTAACTTGCTTAATGAAGGCGTGGGTACTGACATAAATAACATCCACAGATGCTTTTCTCCTTTACAGCAACTGCTTTCTCTAGATGTCATTGACCAGCGTAAACACAGGAGTATTTCTACATACACAAGCTTTGGTTTTGTTTTGTAAATACAGAAGTTACAGAATGTATAAGTATTCTACATATCTTTATGCATGCTATACATTATGATATGTGCACAAGTTTTTTATGCCTATAAAAGCAGGAAAGTTCCCAACTAGTGGATGGAAGAAGACTAAGGGCAAATTCTCCATTCTACCCTAAACCCTGAAGATGAGTTTTCAAGGAAAAGAACAAATGCTTTATCTAAAAGGAAAAAAAAATACAAACACACACACAGAGGCAGAGATCTTTCTGAATATATCCCCTATGTGGAGAAAGAACATATATATGAAACAAATGCAATCCAAAGAGATCCATACATTAACAACAAGAGTTGAGAGGTAGGAAGGAAAAAAAAATCACCTGACTTCATACTAAGAGGCTATGGTCAATTAAACAGAGGATGCACTATGGAGAGGGTGGCCCAGGAAATAAAGGATGAAATGGAAACACAAACTGGGTGGTACAGCAACCCATGAAATAACAGAGTTTAGAACTGCTGGTGTTTGCATGATAGTCTGAATCCAGTGAAATTTTCATTTCAACTAGATTACCTGAGGTGGCCTTTTAAGAGAAAGTGTCCTTTTCTTTTGAAAAGGTATTATATTCACATGGTTCCAGGAAGGTACCAAAGAGTTCATAGTGAAAATCTTCCTCTCACCCACCCTTCCCTCTTTCCCCAGTTCACCTCCGTGAAGCCAATCAACGTTACCAGCATCCTGTGTAACTGGAGCAAAGTGTTTATATATACATTCAGAAGCCCTAGAGGCAGCTCCAGATGCCCAAAGTAAATGAGATGGAGCCACAAGTGGGTATTTTCTAGGGAGCATTTTAATCTTTTCCCCCTCTCCCCTTCTTTAAGGCAGGAAACCTCAAGGCTCTCAGAATATTGTTTTCTTCTGAACTCACAGGGAATTCTGCATGAAGCTTTGTTTTCCAATGGTGAGCCTATTTTTTTAAAAGCCCCAAATAAGTAAATTAAGTTAAAAAGCAGATTAAAAAGACAGATGTGATGAAGACAGTGCCTAACATAGAATGGAAAATCAATAAGTAGTTGTTGAATTAATGTGAAAGTGGCTCTAAAATCTAACATACCTGGGTTCAAATGTTGGCTGCCACTTACTGGGGGTGAGACTGAGTCTTGCTTCACTCCTTTGATAAAATGGGGATAAACACACATAGCTGCTGTTATGTTTTGGGAATTAGATGAGACAATATACGTGAAGTGGTGAGGATTCCCGACATGCATTAAGTGTTCCATAAAAGGTTGCTATCCTTATTGCTGCCATAAGCTACTCATGACCTCTAACTACTTTTGGTCAGAGATCATTTGGAGATTTGGTCCCCCCCAAGAACACCCAAGGCTGTCACCGAAACACCTCTAAGCTTGTACCATGCTGGGGTGAAGTGACAATCGACATGGGCTTATGGCAGTCTTACATCATCCTCTGCAACATCACTGAAGCAATGTCAACTTCCTCTGTACCCAGAAGGGAAAATTCACACTCCAAAACTTACACCAACAAAGGAATCTTGACAATCGGGGCAGGGGGTGGGGGGAATCCAACTTTCCCATAATGAACAGTAAATCACTTGTTTTAAAGTTCATTCGTGCTGTGCTCAGAGACAAGAGAATAGATGGACAGGGTCCCACAAATACCTTAACACCAAAAAGAAAAGCATTAAAATGTTGATTCTTGAGGCATTACCTTTATCACTGTGGCAAACATACATTTGGATTCACTGAAGCCTTGGTCTAAAGGCCATCCATAAAATGCAAAAAGCCATGACCGGCCATGTCTTCAAGCATCACAGTGTGAAAAAGTATATAGAGCCCTCTGCACCCTCAGCTACTGGGTAAAAGTTGTCTGTTGTGATACTTTGTAGCACAAGGGCTGTCACAGCATTGAACAGCAAAGGAGTCACAACTCCAGACTTTACAACACCAATACGACCGACCGACCGCAGGACTGTCCTCACTTTCCTACATCATGGGTCCCGTGCCCAACAAGGGGTGTTTACAAGTAGCTATTTAGCACCTTCCTTGCAATATTTTTACACCGTGTTCTTGCCTTTCCTGTGGAGAAGAGAAGTGAGGAAAATACATTTTCTCTTCTGCGCCAAAATTTAAAATAGGAAAATGTAATCACATTAGGGTTGGTTTTTTTTAATGGCAATGTTTAAAATCTCCTCTGTGTCAATGATGAAGAAAAAAATCTTACTCCTTAAAATGACTCTTTCATAGAACATCAGGGTTAGTTTGTGAGTGGCACGTTTTAAAAACATTTAATCAGTGATCTGAATATATGTCAACACCTTCTGGTGGTGTGCTATAAAATGTGAACCTTGTCAACAGCAACAGAAAAAGGTGACACACTTGGGACTCAGAGCTTTTATGCTGACACACAGTAATAATATAATTTTAAAATTTATCATCTGTTTAGCTGCAAGCAACAATTAATCTTTTTGACAATTCATACAATGCTTTAAATGACACCTGGGAAGAAAAACAACGCATTCTAATTTTTACTTTCATTGTCTTCCAGGGCTTCATAGCTACAAATGCGTATAAAACCACACACAATAAATTTTGTGATTAAGATTAAAATGTTAGCAAAAAATATTTCCCTTGTCACCTCATGCCCCTCCTTGCCTCAGTTAATAAAATTACTTAACATGAGAACCATAAGCGAGAGCGAGTCCCAGAGGAAGTGTGGGCCACCGAGGGTTCATTTCTGTCACATCAAATGACATTTTATTCCCAAATCATTTAACCTACAACTTTGTATGACTACTTATAGCCTGAATGGATTCTGGTGGGGGCCCAGAAATGACACTAATCCCTCTACTAGAAACTCCATTAGGGCATGACAATCCCAAGCCCATCTAATATCAACAATATAAAAAAATACAGCCAGGCAAATTGTCTTCAAAATGTTCAGAAGCATGTGAATATATACATATTGTATGGATTGCTGTTTGTGTGTCCTGTGAGGCTTCATGGGATTTAGTGCTAGATTACATTAACATCCTTAATTAATCTCTTTTCTATTATACATTAAACCAAAACATTTTTCCTAATACACCTGCTCACCCAGTGCCCTGCTAACCCTGAGATTTAAAAGGCTGTGGGTTAAAGCAAAGGCAATATCAGCACAAAAGAGGGCTGATGTTACTCTCCTTAGTAAATCACAAGCTTGTGACATCTGCAGGTGAAATGAAATGGGAAGGTAGTTGCAAACCACCCCACTGCCCACACACTTCTTTCAACCAGCCTTCCAGGACTCTGATTGTACCCATTTGACAGATAGGAAATCCGAGTGCTGCAACTCTAACTCAGGGATTCACAAAAGCCACATCCAAATCCCAGGTGCTTTCTATTGTCACACACCCTAAACTACAGCTAAGACTCAAAAATAAGAAAGTAGCTCAAAGAGCTTGGCCAAATGGGTTCAGGCACTAAAGTACATGGCCCATGCTTTGGAAAAGTATTGGTCGCAGAAATATATGGAAAAATATGAGCTCTGCTGCAAAGCATAGAGAAGACAAGGTCAGAGGAAGATGTAGGTCATGATATATAGGCATGCACGTTTGTGGAAAAAAATAGAGGGTTGAGTATGTATAGCTCTTTGTCTACAGATATTTTCTTCTTTTCTGATCTTTGTTTTCATTCTTTTCTTTCTCCTTCTTTCCCAAGTCTGGCCCTCCTAGGAAGTGATCACATTGATTTTTACCCTGTGCCATGTGTCTTCTATGCAGATTAGGACCTGAGTAGTGGATTTTAATTCCAGTGATTCCTGATGAATGATCAATATTACGTGATTTTGTAAAATTTTTATTTATTTATTTTTGCCTGCGTTGGGTCTTCATTGCTGTGCGCAGGCTTTCTCTAGTTGCGGCGAGCAGGGGCTACTCTTCGTTGCGGTGTGTGGGCTTCTCATTGTGGTGGCTTCTCTTGCTGCGGAGCACGGGCTCTAGGCACGCAGGCTTCAGTAGTTGTGGCTCGTGGGCTCTAGAGCGCGGGCTCAGTAGTTGTGGCACACGGGCTTAGTTGCTCTGCAGCATGTGGGATGTGGGATCTTTCCAGACCAGGTCTTGAACCCACGTCCCCTGCATTGGCAGGCGGATTCTTAACCACTGCACCACCAGGGAAGTCCCAATATTCGTGATTTTGAGGCCAAACTTCTATATGCCCCACAACTTTGTCTACATGTTTCTTAGAAAAAATTGCAAATTCTTTTTCAGAAAAGATTTCCAGAGGAGAGCTTGCCATTCTACATCGCATGTCAGACTTTCTCTAATGGCTATGCAGACTTGGGGACCATTACTCTAAATGTATATTTTGAGCCTTTCAGCAAAAACTTCATAAAGGTTTCCTCCATCCTTTGTTAATTACCGATGAACTGATCCCTCACATGACATGTCCCCAATGTGTCCCTCTCTGTCTGAGCTCTAATGAGCTGCTTGTGTAGCATTTGAAACAGTAGCAGGAACTTTTAATTATGGACATGTTATTTTGAAAGGCAGAATTCTGGAATGAATTCTAGATCTGTGAGAGGGCTGTAGCATACCCAAGCCACTCCGTTCTCACTGTGGGGACCAGGAACCTGAGACGGAGGGCTTCGAGAATTTGCTGACATCTGTGATCCTGATCTCCTGACGTCTGTCCAATTTCCTCTCAGTGCATAACCATTTTCCTAGCCCTAAAAGGCATAAAAATTACTTTCCCACCGAGGAGTTCTTTCCCCAACTATCAAAGAGGGAAAAAATCTTCCATACTTAATCAATTGATATACAAGTCTCCTTTTAATTATACCTAGTGTTAATATTTAAGTCTCAGGCCTGAAACAGACCTCTCCAGCTAGTGGGAAAGGCCATAGAACATACACAAGAGAACAACTCTTAAAATGTGTTTAATTACAGGGAGCCCCTCACAGCATGGAACCGGAGCACAGGGATCTCAGAAAGCAATTTTCCATTTAGACTGTGCTCCTCAGCTAATTAAAAAACCAAACGGGCCAGCAATCTGGACAAGGAGACGACGCACACTCCGCACGTTCCAACACAGGTAAAGGTATGTGTGAGCCTAAATGGAAATGAGAGCTTCAGGAACCCAAATGTGAAAAACAGCCATTTATAGCAGTAGCCCTGACGGATGGGTACGTGCCTGACGGGTGAATGACATACTGCCCTCTCACTTCGTGGCTGAGACACGGGAACGCTCCGGCCATCTGCTGTATCTGCAGAGATCCCCAACTCAGAGGAGAAAAGAAACACACGCTTCAGTTGCAGCTGGAATGCACATGCTTCCTGCTGACATGGGCTCTTGGCATGGCCAGGATTTCAGGTTTGAGCCCTCAATGACTGATATTTCCCCCCAACTGTTTGATCAGGTTTCCCAGGTTTTTGCAGGAATCTGTTTGTTTGGGGGATGGGAGACATATAAGGGAGGGAGGGTACAGAGTGGTCACTGACTTTCCAAAGAGCTCAATTCTACTCTATTGAAATGCCTCACAGATGAAGGAAGGAGGTTCCAGAGATTTGGTGCAGGTTTGCGCCAACCATAAATCTTGCTCAGCTTCCTTCCATTTACAGTTTATTGCATTAACATTTCTTTTGTGCTGGCTGCTGTCGGGAAGCTATTGTAAATTTGGGCAATTACAACTTTTGTTCCATCTGTCCCTCCCCTCCTCGGTAGGCAGTGTAACATCAAAGGTGGCCCATTCAGTAGAGGCTGGCTCTGTCTCTTAAATCCAACCTGAAATAGATGTTATTAGAAAGAGCAGGCTCTGAGTGAAAGGTAGCAGGATAAATCATAAAGATGCTGCTCTGGCCTTCTGAGAAAGTCTTAAAATAAGCTTTCTTAAACCCCCTGCACAAGCTCCCAAGTCAAAGCCTGGGTAGGCATTTGACGGCCTCCTTGTCCAAATCCCCCTAAACTAGATGTGTGAACCATGTCAAACAGGGGCGTGCCGCTGAATGTCAAGGTTTCCAGCCCTGCCTCTGCTTGGGTTTCAGTGGTGATTAAAATAATCTCTCTCAAAGTATCTGCATAAACTGGAGTGGGTCCTAACTACTGCTGTGGGGCTGAGGAAGCCTGGAGAAATCCCAAGAGCCTGGTGAGGCCCTGCAGCAGATAAGAAGGGTCAGCAACCAGCTGGAAAGCTTGATGGACAATACGGAGCTGCTTATATTCCTGACAAGCTGTCACTTGTTACAGGGAAGAGAGAGCATGTATATGTCTCGGGGGTGTTGGGAATTTCACTGGTCAGTTTCATTCTCAAGAACTTTCTAAGAACCTACTATGTCCCTTGATGGGTGCTGGACTGGGAGGGTGGCATTCAAAGATGAACAAGAACAACCCTTGTCTCAAGAAACTTAAAACCTAGTGGAGGAGATAGGCCTAATGATAACTGACTATAAGTTGCATCATAATGAGTTTCATAGCACAGTCACAAAATGCTATGCATTCCAGTTCTTCAAAATGTTAAACACAGAGTTACCATATGACTCAGCAATTCTACTCCTACGTATACCCGAGAAATGGAAATGTATGTCCACGATGTACACTGATGTTCATAGCAGCATTATTCGTAATAGCCAAAAAGTGGAAATAACCCACATGTCCATGATGGATGAATGGATAAATACAATGTAGTACATTCCTACAATGGGACATCATAAAAAGGAATGAAATGTTGATCCATGCTACAACAGGGATAAACCTGAAAAACATGACGCTACAGTGAAAGAAGCCAGACACAAAAGGGCACAGCTATACAATTACAATTATATGAAATGTCCAGAATAGGCAAATCTAAAGATTGGGAAAGCAGATCAGGGGTTTCCAAGGGAAGGAAAGAGGGGAACGTGACTGCTAATGGGTGTGGGTTTCTTTTTGGGGAGAGGAAAATATTCTGGGATTAGGTAGGTAGTAGTGATCATTGCATAACTTCGTGAATAGACTAAAAAATTTTCAATCATACATTTTAAGAGGGTGAATTTTATAGTATTATAAATAGTACTTTTTTTTTTTTGGCCACACCTCATGGCTTGCGGGATCTTTGTTCCCCAACCAGGAATTGAACCCCGGCCCTCGTCAGTGAAAACGCGGACTCCTAACCACTGTACTGCCAGGGAATTCCCAAAACTTATTTTAAAATGCTATGGGGGCTTCCCTGGTGGCGCAGTGGTTGAGAGTCCGCCTGCTGATGCAGGGGACATGGGTTCATGCTCCGGTCCGGGAAGATCCCACATCTGGGCCCGTGAGCCATGGCCGCTGAGCCTGCACGTCCAGAGCCTGTGCTCCGCAACGGGAGAGGCCACAACAGTGAGAGGCCCACGTACCGCAAAAAAAAAATAAAAATAAAAAATAAATAAATAAAATAAAATGCTATGGACCATTGTAAAGCAATTATACTCCAATAAAGATGTTTAAAAAAAATGCTATGGGAGGTTAGGATTGGGAGTAATGTGACTAAGGGAACAGGGCTGTTATATATGCCACCTCTGCTTGTATTAAGAACACAGTATGGATTCTAAGCACTTTGTTAACATGAAAGAATGAAGGAAGAAAATAAGTAACTGGATCCATTGCTTACTTGGATACCTCCTGGCTATGAAGAATGGACACTGAGTTTCTACTTTCTGAATTATTATTACTGTGATACAGTCCATAGAAATAACATTCTAAAAACATAGGGATTTGGAGCTCTCTGTGCAATGAGTTTCAGGTTTTGAGGATTCTAGAAACTCCTGTTCTGTGTTCCCACCACCCCATGGGCTCTGTTTTCACCATCATGTGGAACAGCTGGTATTTATTTGTCTTTTAAGTGATCTGAGGGCAGTAACTATACCTTTTATCCCTAGCCAGCAGTATGTAGAAGGGACTCAACAGGTGATTGTGGAAGGAAGGGAGGCAGGGAGGGAGGGAGGGAGGGAAGGAGTCACTATTTGATGAGCTTATAGTCTAATTCTTCGAGCTTTCTTTTTATTTATTTATTTGTTTGTTTATTTATTTTTGGCTGTGTTGGGTCTTCGTTGCTGTATGCGGGCTTTCTCTAGTTGCGGCAAGGGGGGGCTACTCTTCATTGCAGTGCACATGCTTCTCATTGCGGTGTCTTCTCTTGTTGCAGAGCATGGGCTCGTGGCATGCGGGCTCAGTAGTTGTGGCTCACTGGCTCTAGAGTGCAGGCTCAGTAGTTGTGGCGCACAGGCTTAGTTGCTCCGCGGCATGTGGGATCTTCCCGGACCACGGCTTGAACCTGTGTCCCCTGCGCTGGCAGGTGGATTCTTAACCACTGTGCCACCAGGGAAGTCCTATTCAAGCTTTCTTATTTCTCCATTTTCTAATCAGGAGGTGTTATTGCACTAAAATTTTTTTGGTATTCTAATGCTATTTTTATACATCAGAAGTGGTCAAACAGTGGCAATTTCTTATGGGTCAATCTAATACATAGTCACAAGAAACCATCATTTTGGTCCTATTTCATTACATGAAATGTGTTTTAAACTTGGGGCTCTGAAAGCTCCTTAAGGAACACCAACTGACAGGCAAGGGGGAGGGTCTCTGATCCCCGACTATCTCCTCCAAAAAAAATAAATCAGAGTTTCTATATAAGGGTTGGTTTGAACTAAAGATCTAAAGACGTGTCTAAAAATTAGTTCGTACAGCTTATTTACAAGTCTAGATCAACTTAGTTATTCACTAAGAAAATGACTCTCAGGTCAAGGAAGCAAGGAGTAATGCTTCAGCTTTTTGCTTTCAGTTCATTTGAAAACCGTAGTGCTTACAAATTTTCATCCTATCTACCAACAGGGCATCTAAGGAGGGGCATCTACAGAAGAGGCAACCATGTTGGAAATTCTGCATGGGGCAGTGATAGTGGGTTAGAAACTCAAAGCAGTAATCCAAGGGTTAATCAAGAGAGAGACTAAATCCAGAAAGTGCTATTAACCCAAGCCTTTCTGTAGCGTCTATACCGCCCTGCTGCCTCTAACCAAATAGGACACTGTACGTCTCAGTATGACAGAAAGCTTTTGTTGAAGTAGGAGGTTGACAGCTATTTGTGAGGAGGGGTTTTTATTTGTTTGTTATTCAAATAACTTTTCCCCCTGTGGAAATTCAAAAGGAAAATGTCAGAAGTATGTAATTAATGGTTTTTTAAAATAGACTGGATCCCCCTCCCCGTTGAACTGAAAAGTATGTATTGAAAAGGAATCCACCCTATTAAATGGTAAATTCTCATATGTAAGTTTGACATTAATTCCTTCAAAAGAGTTGTGCTTGCAAGTCAGGTAAATGACAGGACGGTGTGTCTAAGCATCAACATCCTCTGAAGGGCAGCTGCTCAGGAACATTCTCAGATCATAATGACAAACAGAACTGGAACACTGATGACATTTGATCAATTCGTGACGGGGGAGTCACCTAGTTCTCTCTTCTCCAAGCTGTGTGGTATTAATGTGCTTCCTAAAATACCTTCAAAATTATTTTTTTAAAAAGTACATGCCGTGGGAGGTGGCGGCGTGTGTGTGTGTGTGTGTGGGGGGCGGGGGAAGGTGGTGATGGAGGGAGGGGGCTGGAGACAAGGGAAGATTCCAGAAAGGAAAAACCTACAATAAAAACTACCTTTTTGTTTTTTTAAGATTCCTTTTAATCAGCTCTTAAAGCAAAGACAGAAGCTGAAAACATTCCATGTAAATAAACAGCAAAGAACTCCAAATGCTTAGCAGACCAGAACACAGGGAAGAGCTTGCTTGGTACCGCCAGGCATGACTGGCTTTAGTGCATTTAACAGTAAAAAAGAGGACAGTGCCGAATGACCAAACTACATGTGAACTTCCCTTCCAGCAAGAAAAGCGGTTAACACTTTCCACTGGGGGTGAGGGGAAGGTCCAGAGAGATAAATTCTACTTAACACAACAATGTGGATAGCATTTAGGCCACATGCAAATTTCATCCGCAGAGCTTTGCAAATGGAATGCAATTTACTGCTCAGAGGATGTAATCTATTTGAGTTAGAGAGCTAATTAATAAAACCTTCAAAAAAGAATGCAGAGTTAAGTGCCATCCATCTCCTGGGCTATTTCAACTTGGTTCTTTAAATTTGCTGTTAAACAAAATTCCAAATATTGTTATAGCAAATCATGTTTTAGATATCTTATGAAAAGGCTAGGTAGGTTTTGGTCAAATTTAAGCCTCTTTGAAAAACACTTAATAAGTTGAAGCTGCTTTTCTCTGAACTTGTTCTGTGATGGATAAAATTTTCAACAACTATAAAAGTTTCAAGTCACATCACATCTAGAAAGTAACAGTAAATAAATGTAACTGTTCATAAACAGTGCTAGATCTTTTTTGCAGTTACTGAAGTTGAAATAATTGAGTACGATCTTCAAAAAGCATACTCTCACTTACAGATACAGTTGGGCACATGGGATGTAAACTATACTCCTTCCTTGCTGTGTGAATTATGGAATTAAAGATAGAATGATTTTTATCTGCAGTTTTCCTCTTGACTTTTTCTTCCCTAAAGGACACCTGTGCTAGATAATTTTTGTTTTTCAGTGATAACAAGAGAAGTTTGAGCCTGATTATTCTTTTGGGACAACCTGTCAATGATTGCAAGGAGACAATTCAAAACGTCCTGCAAATAATGCACTCATGGCTCATGCTTGATTCTGTTTCCCCCTGAGGCTTGCTGAAGGAAAGCACCATGCTTCTTCATTCTGTCTTGGTATATGTGCTTCTGAATCCTGAAATTGAGAATAAACTATGACCACTTTTCAATACCTAGGCTTAAAAATTCAAAGACTTGATAAGAGGATGTTGAGTAGAAGAAGATACTTTGTGAATCTGTATTAAGGTCCAAGGACTAGATCCTAAGACCCCCTACATTTTAGCCAGAGTGTACTTGCTAAGGATGGGAGGGGCAATGCTTGGGGTGTGAGGCTTATTTTATGGAGAGTCCTTCAAAACCTTAGTGGGCAGACCTGGAAAATGCAGGTCTTACCTTGGCCACAGTCCCAAAGGTACATCTGTACCACTGGCTTTTGTCAGGATGAATGATGGTATTGAGTCATTTCAGGAAAGCAACTCATCTGCCAAAATATGACTGCCAAGATATTTGGAATAATGTGATTTAGCACTTCAATGTAATTTTACTTCCTGAATTTACAAATAATGAAAAAGTTGCCTCTGGCCATTATAGCTTTTGCTCTGTGCTTTAATTCCCAGGAACAGCTATTTTCACCATACTCCATTCCATATAGAAGCTGGAAGAGATATATTGAGCATATTTCTTCTCTCTTTATGTTACCACTTCCTCATTCTCAGTTCACTTGTCATTCTTCTAGTAATGCCAAGCTTGTACACTTAAAAATTTTTTTGAATAAAGAAAAGCTTCAGGAATGATATCATTAGCAAATGCAAATATGCTAATTCACATAAAAAGATAATGCTTTAAAAGTCCAACCTGTCATATGTAAAATTATTGTAATGACATATTCAAGAAGAATCTGGAGATATGCTGCCAAGAAGGCAACACATTCAAGGCAATCTTATTACAAAGTATATGAAATCACAGACTGTAATATCCTGCAACTATTTGAATTTTAAAAGCTCAGTTTACAAATATATACCAATATTTTTCTCACTTTTAATCACTCCCCCACTGTTTTAGCATAAGAGCTAAAATAACCTAAAACGGCGCCCTAAAACACACACAGCAAGTCTGTTACACAGATCTAGAAAACAAAAAAATGTATTAAGGAAAGAATGTCTTAAATAATCTGAAACAGAGTAGCAAAAAAATGTGTGGTTTCTAGGTTTCAGCTACTAATAAAGAATTTTCCTGGGAGAATTTTACTTTAAAGCAACTCTAAATGAAAATGCATATAATTAAGGGAAAGACTATTGCTTCAAACAGATTGACTGTCTTTAACAAGTTTCTCTCTTTCTAGCTACTCAGATATGCTATATTTCCTAATTATCACCTTTTAAGGGCCATCTGGGCCCATTCCTCCCCATCAGGGGGCAATTCCATTTGCATTGTTCCTGGGTTTAGTCATGATCAAGTAGTCTGGTGGTAAAGTTCATTAGAAATTAGAACAGAAGCAGTCAACCCAACACAGTAAACCAAGTATCTGATACTCAGGCACCCACAGGAGAGATGATAAGCACTTCATACCTATTCTCACATAACTAACAAGTCTTCCATGTGTATTTTATCAAATTGCTTAAAGAAACATTCAGCTAGTCCCTGACCAAGTGTGTAATAAAATTTGATTAAGTCTCCTCATATTGCAAAATATTTCTCAATTAAGGCAACATAACTATAGTCCCTTACGTCTTTTGGTTCAAAAGTCTATTAAAAACCCTTTTAATGATTCCCTCATTTAGCCTACCATTCACAAGCAGTATACTACTTCCTTCCTGTAGAGAACACACAAGAATTATCCTAATTGTATTTTCTGTGAAACAAATGCACATTTCTGAGAAAGCATATCCAACCCACAGACTGACACTGATGGGTATAGGTTCCACAGACATTCCTTTTTGTCCTAATCAATAGATCATCCTATACGTTCACAGGCTCTTTACAAACATGTTTGTGAGCCAAAGGCAAGCTTGGCCCCTGGATATGCTAGATGGTTAGGCAGCTGCCCTACAGCAGGGCTGATTGGAAACGGTGTGGCTAATTCAAGGCAGCCACACATGAGGGTTCCCCGCTTCATACCTCTTAAGGTCAGATACATAAAACCCAGGAAATAGTTACTGCCTCATCTTGCAATTGCTAAACCTGGCTTGCAATGGCCATCTTAATCCGAAATGCCAGCCTATTGAGATCGAGAAGAAGCACTCCCTGCTGAGACCCACAGCCTCGCCAGGCTACACCTTAGTCTTGCAAATGAAGACAGCTGCAGCAGGCCCTAATCTACGCAAGGCAGGTGTAGCCCTGGGGCTCTCCGAAAGTGACCCTAGGAGCTCTTAGGGCTGTGAAGTTAAGAAGTTACTGTTATAAAAAGAACTATTTCATAGCCTCTCATTATCGAGGTTACTATGCTTTTTAAAAGAACAATGGCTTATTTCCTCTCATTTGTACCTTGATTTTCTCCTCTGCCTTTCTGTAATTCCCTTATTTAGACAGTCCCTAATTCTGACCCCAGCTGGGACACTTCAAATTGGTGGCATACCTCACCCTTAACCGATGCTATTCATTCAATGCTATGCTGAAAAATTGGTCCTATGTCAAGTTGTCCATTTTTAAAACCTATCCTAAAATCTACTCTCCATACATTAGTAGAGATTTCAGGAGAAAATTATACCTATAGGATCTTCCTGAGATCCAATAATGAATAAAAATAATTCAATATTGCTTCGTAAAAAGAATCTACAGCAAAACATAGCACCACTGAAACTGAGCCAACAATAATTAACTCAAGAAGTAATCACTGAGTTCCCCATTTCCTCTCTTACCCTTCCACCCTCCCTCCCTCCCTCTCTCCCTCTCTCCCTCTCCCTCTCTCTCCCTCTCCCTCTCTCCCTCCCTCTCCCTCTCTCTCTCTTTCTATGAATGGCTTAAAACAAATATATCTAGTTCTGAAGCCACTTCCTGGTCTCCAGTGTCCCCCCAGGAGCTGAGGAAACAGAACTTCAGGTCTCTTTCTGCCTTAAGAGGGACTGAGGTGCACCTGGAGAGTGCTTGGCCAGATCACCAGCAAGGCCACGAGCTGAGTCTGTGCCAGGTCACTGAGCCAGCATATGTGCAGGGTTCCTGACAGAAAGGGGACTCAGCAAACTTTAAAGCTACTCCTCTGTGAAGACTGCCACCCCATCTGAAGGACTGAAGTTTTTGCTGAGATGATGCTTAAGTTCTGTAGGTTTCAACAGAAGAGGTGACTGAAAACCCAACAACTTGTATGTGATTACTCTACTGAAAGTTGGTCATCAAACCAACTATTACTTTAAGGCATGCTTTAAAAATCTGGGAGCTCATATATGAATTTTGAAGTAAAGATGATAAATATTTTTAAACATTAGGATTTTCTTGAAGTATTATTTTAGAACTTTATCAGTTCTACTATATTTTCCTACCCTTCACTTTTGGAATACACATAATAGGCTTTTTTCCCCCCCCCAATTCCTATAGAACTGTTGAGTCTTTAAAAAAGTATAAAATTTGAAACAAGTGCAGAAAGCCTGTAAATGTGCCAGAAATACCGGGCTACACTTCCACACCCATTACTTCTAACAATTTCACAAGAAGGAGCACATTTTCATGAGTTGTCTGATGTTTTAGCAACAAGACTCCTATGGGCTTTAATGGAAGTCACGCAGCTAAAACTCCATGTACCACTTTGAAAATTTAAGAGTAATTGCAAAGTCCCCCTTAGAGGGTCATAGAAATATTAAAAACCAAAGTATTTTGCTAAGAACTCCAATTTGCCTGAAGACTTACATCAGATTTTATAAATGATTGGTCACATATATAATGTACTCTAACACTGTTTTATTGGATGGTTGTTTTCTTTATAAAAGAGGGTCTTTGTGAAGTCCTGTCTGAAAGGGAACATACAATACAGTGAACTGCAGATCTAGTGTTCACTTAAACCCATGGCTCAATCTTACAGGGGAGGTGTGTGTGAGAAATAAATGGACTTGGGAACATTTTATCTTGTTATTTATAGACGCAGAGGGGATCATTTAGTTTGCTATTCCATCAGGCTGATAGACTTTCAGGAAATACATTAAACTGTTGAACAAAACCAGTCTGCTGCCCTGGTGAACGTTCATCCTAATAATCCGTTTTGACTGGCTGAATCAGTACGACTGACCCTCTGCATGTGATACAGTGGCAGCCTTTGTCTGAGGATCCTTGTCATAAGTAGAACTTCTGACTTCTTTCCAGAATCATGCACAAGAAGTTTTATTAATTTGGGGGGAAGAATCCAACATTTCTACTTTAATTTTTAAATATTTTAAAATAATATCAAACTAACAGAAAAGCTGCAAGGATAGCACGAAAAATTCCTGAATACCCCTTACCCAGATTCACCAATTGTTAACATTTTGCCACAACTGCTTTATCATGACTGCCCCTCTCTACTGGTTGATTGACTGATGTTCATATATTATGCATATGTTTAGTTTTTCTTCTGAATCATTCGTGAGTTGTATTCATTGTGCCCTCTTACCCCTAAATACTCCCCCAAACCAAAGACACTCTCCTACACAACTGCACTACAATGTTCAAAATCAAGAAATACAACACTGGTACAGTGCTGTTATCTATTGTACAGACCTTATTTAAATCTCATAAATTGTCCCAATAATGTAATATATGTCCATTTTTTTCTGGCCCATGATCCAATCCCAAATCACTCATTGCATTTAGTTTTCATGCCACTTTAGACTCAGTAAACTGCAATACTACATCCTTCTTAAAGACTTTGTTCACAGACAAATGACTCCTCTCATAATCCCTTCATGTTATGGCTCTGGTCCAAAATAGTCACAAGGGAAAAACTAAAATTTATAGAAAAATGTTTAATTTTTATCTTCCTTTAATGGGATAAGAAAGAGCATGTAGGATTGGCCACCGTATGACATCATGAAAAATGTGATACATTTTCACAACTAAGCTGTTTATTTGGTTCTAGCCTGATACCAATATGACTAAAGTTTCAGGCTAGTGAGAGAAATACAAGTGGTCTAGACCCTCAGGCTCGGCAGCATCCCATGCCTGTGCTGCTGCTCAGAGAGAAGGCTGGATATGGAGCACAGGTATTCCACAGGTACACAGTAGTAGCACCAGAGAACACACTCCAAATTCCTATTCTACCCTGATGGAATCATCATCATTCAGTGATGGAAGCACATTGGGTAACTCAAGACCTTACTTAGGTATAAAACAAACGAGTTTTTCTACTAATCGTGACAAACTCTAGGTTTGGGATTTCGGGGTAAGAGATTTCGTCTGTTACTGACCAGCTCCTGTCAATTATTTTTGAAGGCCTCATGCAAAACTGCCTTTTATAAGACTAGGTCAACTTAGGTATCATTCTTTTATTTTAATAGGACAGGAGTATCTGTCAGGCAACTGATATACCATCCCTACTAATGACCACTTCATGAGGCTAGGTTATGCAGCTTCTAACTTTATTCACAAAATATTTCACATGGAATCTATGAAATGGGAATATGTTTTCATGCAAGGGTGCACTGCATCCTCAGACCTGCAGGCATGAGTGCAGATAAGTATCAATACAATGCGTGCCCTAGAAGTCAAAGGTGGTATCAGATATTCTCTTGTACATGTGCAGAGGAAGACAATGCTCTTAAAGAATGCCTCCCATTTGTTGCTACAGGCATTGCCATATTGAAATTCTCCCATTAGCAGACCAACTTCAAGCTGCCATCACCCATAAAAACACCAGCCAGTGAAAGCTACTCTATACCAGTTTGCTTTCAGCCAAAGTCCTGAATACAAAAGTTTCCAGAACAAATATTGAAAAATGCAAACTGGGCATCCTAAATTTTTATATTAAATATTGCCTCAAGAATAAAACATGGTCATTTAGATGTGTTATTTAAATTCTAAGTATGCATGCTAGAGAGTAATATACACTGCTCTTTAGAATGCTGTTTCTCACACCAGGACTTAGTGGGCCAAATATTTTCTTTGAATGAAGTTTAACAACAGGCTCCTGGAAATCTGAGGGCAGCTGCTGAATTTTGTATATAATTAATGGCTAGAGGAATCCATAGTTAAAAACATTTCTTCCCATTTCTAATAGACATTTCCTTCTCCCTCTTCTTCTCACGTTGTAAACAGTAGAATTACAGTTCATATAAAGTGGATTGTGGTTACTCATTACATGACACTTGGACAGATGTGTCCTTTGCAGATATAACAGGTCTGTGCTTCACTATCCCCCAACATAATTACTCATATCTCCATCTGAGGAGCTCTAAGAGTGATTCAAAAGGTAAAAAGAAAATCCCAGCACAGTGGACATCTGAATAACACTCTGGTAAACAGAAACACAGATCCACCTAGTGAGGAAGATGTAAGCTGAATACCCCAAAAGACCACATTGTTAGAGAGGAGTTTTGGGACATTAAAGAGCATTTCTTCAGGCCTAAAACAAGTGCAGTTCCCCCTTTATAACATGTATCCAAGGCAGAGTTTAATTAGCTCTACAATTTAGGTCACAAAGCCCTTTTTTTTTCTAAAGGAGCAGTGTATCAGCAATATAAGCAGTTTAAATATTATGAATGAGAAAAACCAATCACTGCATACATACATGCTTGGTTTTTCACTGCATGGAACAAGGATCATCACTTAGTAGGTCCTCATTAGATGTGTGGTAATGCTGGGAGAATTATCCTGTACTTTCCATTTTTAAAGAGTTAACCTACATAAAAATATCAAGAGAGTGAAATATTTCACACTAACTCTTACTGCCTACCTTTTCGTTAATTATACAACAGATGATTCTAACAAAGCTGCTCTGGGAGTCTCCTACAACAAAAAGGATAATAATACTTTCCTAATTTTGGTTTGGTTGTAGAAAAGGCAAATTGGTACATAATTAACAATTTGTTGGTGCAAATTTATCTGCATCTTTTAATTGGTGTTAATTAGATTAGGACTAAAATTTCTTTAATCCTCTATCTTGCCTTTTTTGATGCAAACTAATTTTCTCAGCTGGATGTCAAAGTTTCCCATTAATTACACTTTTGTAACTGGAGCTTCTTAAACCAGGAAGACTCAAACATATAGAACAACAGCGGTTTTCAGAAGGCCTAGGGACCAGCCTTTTGGGGAAAATAAGGAATGGTGAGAATTGACACTTTGGAGATAACCAGTGAATTCACCCAAATTCACTGGTGAAGCAAGGCTTCCACAATTAGCAAATCATGGTCTGTCTGATGAGAGCCTCCAGCATTTGGTGGCTGTAAATAACATCCTGTAACGTAACTCTGCCACACAATGCCGATGTTACAGCAAAACAACAGTGACAAAATGTTTAGCCTTGCAGTGAAGAAGATAATCTGCTTTTAAATGCCAAGGATAACAATATGCTGCCTCTTACCCTATTACCTAGGAGCCATTCCTAATACTGGTAGAACCATTTCCAATGGAAAACAAACACAAATGTACACCATCTTAGGTGAATTAAGTTCCACATTTCATATGGCTTCCTCCAAATATTGTAACCCTTTTGCTATGGTTAACATGTCAGGGGGAAAGCCACAAAATACATTCAATATCTTTTATGACAAGGTGACCGGAAATAAAATTTTATGTAGTTAAGGATTTTTGATAGTTCTTTACCCATCACTTTCCTCTCATTATGCAGCAGTGATGATTGCAACCTGATGAGTACTGCAAAAAAAGGCTATAAAACATTTTATGTACAAATAAAACAGTAGCCATTAAGTTTTGCTATGATGTCCAAGTAGATATTCAGCATGAAAACATGATAAAACAACTGTAAACTGATTGTGATCAAATGTAATTACAATGACTTGTCTCCAGTGAATGACATGAACTGAACACAGTCACAGACTTCTCCAAAATTACTTTGGGCAAAGAACCAAGAGAACACTATATCCTTTCTTCACTAAAGGCATTTTGCCAAATAAATCGCAAACACACAAGCTTTAATAACCACTGCCAAAAAAGCACTTGGGAACTCATTACGGAAATGTTTAAAACCACACACACACATACACATGCATGTGCACACGCACATACATGCAATCATATTTGATAAAACTCTTTCATATTAATATAATTCCACTGAAAAAGCCACATGTTTGAGATTTTTAATTGGTGCTCCCCTGAAGTAAATCCAAGGACTGATAGGCAATTACTAGTCTTTTTTCCTCTCCTCAAAGTCAATGTATTTGGCTGCCTTTCCTGGCATCTTTATTTTGGTGATGCTGTAAGAAGATCTACTCGAAGATTTTTACGCAGCTAAAAGTAAACAATGACCTGGATTCTGAAATAACCTTATTTTTTCAATAAGCCAATGCAGGTAGATTCTCTCCCTCACTCTCGGCCCCTTTTGATGAGGCTTAATACAGTATTATGTTCCAAAACAGAACAAAGAAAAATATCCATTCATTGAGCACTGTAGTAACTCAAAGTAACTATGGCTGGAACAGCTCTAGGAACTTAGGGACCAGGACAAGAAAGAGAACAGCATGCATTCTAGATCCTCCTTTTTAACCCTGTCTCATTTCTTGACCTCTTGCCCTGAAATGTTGGCAGTACTGATACAACCTAATTATTAATATTAGCAAGAAAGTAGAAATCTAATTCCACTCCTAAGAATATACCCCAGAAACACATGTCCACACAAAAACTTGTATTCAAACATTCAGCAGTATTACTCACAATGGCTAAAAAGCAGAAACAACCCGAATGTCCATTAACTGACCAATGGTATTTACAAAGTGGCCTATCCATACAACAGAATATTTTTCAGCCATAAAAAGAAGTACTGGGGCTGCCCTGGTGGCGCAGTGGTTAAGAATCTGCCTGCCAATGCAGGGGACATGGGTTTGAGCCCTGGTCCGGGAAGATCCCACATGCCTCGGAGCAACTAAGCCCATGCACCACAACTACTGAGCCTGCGCTCTAGAGCCCGTGAGCCACAACTACTGAAGCCCATGTGCCTAGAGCCCATGCTCTGCAACGAGAGAAGCCACCGCAGTGAGAAGCCCGCACACCACAACGAAGAGTAGCCCCTGCTTGCTGAAACTAGAGAAAGCCTGCATGCAGCAACAAGGACCCAACGCAGCCAAAAATTAATTAATTATTTTTAAAAGTACTGATATTGATACATGCTAGAACACAGATGAACCTTGAAAACATTATGCTAAGAGAAAGAAGCCACTCACAAAAGACCATATAACATGACTCCACTTATATGAAATCCAGAAGAGGCAAATCTATAGAAACAAAGTAAATTTGTGGATGCCTAGGACTGAGAGGTTGCAGAGGAAATGTCTACAAATAGGTATGAGGTTTCTTTTTGGGCTGATGAAAATATTTTAAAATTGACTGTGGTGATGGTTGTACAACTCTGTGAAGAGAGTAAAAACCACTGAACTGTGCACTTTAAGTGGGTAAACTGTATGATATCTAATTTATATTTCAATAAAGCTATTATACATATATTTTTAAAAGTAGAGATCACTACGTTTGGGTCCCTTTAACGCGTGTTCCAGTAGAAGCTTCAGGGTCAACCATAAAGATTGATGAGTGCTCCAAATACACTTTTATTTAAACTTTGTCCTCCCCTGAAGAGGAAGAAAACTAGGAAAAACCCATTCTTCCTCCAAATTTGCTCTTATTGAGGCCACCAATGACCTCCCCACCAACGCTGCTAAATTCAGAGGCCAATTTTCAGTTCCCAAATTACTTGACTCACCAGCAACATCTGGCACAATCACCACCCTCACCCCATCTTTTTTTTTAATACTTTATTTATTTTTAATTTATTTGGCTCTGCCAGGTCTTAGTTGCGGCACATGGGATCTTTAGTTGTGGCATGCAAACTCTTAGTTGCGGCACTTGGGATCTAGTTCCCTGACCAGGGATCGAAAACGGGCCCCCCGCATTGGGAGTGGGGAGTCTTAGCCACTGGACCACCAGGGAAGTCCCTCACCCCATCTTGATATATTGTTTTCATTTGATTTCCAGGACACACACTCCTTGGTTATCATCCTATCTCACTGCTTGTTATTTCTCCATCTCCTTTGCTGGATACTCCCTCTCACCTCCCCCCCATCCTGCCCCTTAGTGAGTGTCTCACCGGGTCTGCAGCCTTGTGCTCACTCCCAAAGTGACCCCACCCAGTCTTACTGCTTTAAATACCACCTCTATGCTAGCAACTTGCACATGTAGATCTCCAGTCCAGGCCTCATTCCAAATGCTAGACTCCTATATTCAACTGCTGACTTGGCATCTCCACCTGGATTTCTAATACATAATCTCAGATTCAACATGTCCAAAGCTGAACTCCTGATCTCTCCCCCCATCCCTGCCCCCAAACCCAAGAAAACCATGCTCCATCTATAGCTTCTCCCATCTCACTTGAGGGCAACTCTTTCCTTCCAATCACTCAAGCCAAAAATCTGACAGTCATCCTTGTCTCCTCTTTTATTTCCAACTGAGAAACATTCAACCCACTAGGAAATCTTACTGGTTCTGTTTCAGAGTATATCCAAACTACAACTCACCAATTCCCACTCTGGTTTGAGCCACCATCAGCTCTCACCTGGCTCAAGGCAACCATCTTCTGACTGGTCTCCCTGCTTATACCCTTGTCCCCTACAGTCTATTCTCAACACAGGTTCCAGAGGCATCAGTTTAAAATATGAGTCCTACCATGCCTCTCCTTTGCTCAACAACCTGTGATGGTTTCCTCTTCACCGTGAGTAAAGGTGAAAATCCTTACAATGATCTGGCCCCCATTACCTCTCTCATCTCATCTCCTACTGCTTTTTACCCCTCTCACTCCACCAGCCTCCACGCAACCTTGCTATCCTTGGACACACAGGGCTGTTTCCTTTGCCTAGAGCACTCTCCTCCCAGATATATGCATATATATGATACATAAGTCCCTCACTCCTTCAAACCTTTGCTAGCATTTCACCTTCTCAATGGGGCTTATCCTTATCCCCTATTTATTATTATTATTATTATGGCCATGCCTCGTGGCTTGCGGGATCTTAGTTCCCCAACCAGGGATTGAACCCTAGCCCTTCCACAGAGAAAGCACGGAGTCCTAACCACTGGACCGCCAGGGAACTCTTACCAACCGATTTTAAATGGCAACCTGACTCCCAACCCCACCCCTACCCATTTCCTTTGCTCTGCTGCAACTTTTCTTTCACCATCTTCTAAAATTCTCCATGATCTACCTATTTACTATTTCTGTTGTTTGTTGTCAGGCTGCTAAAACACAGGTTCGGGGAGGGTGTATCTTTGTTCTGTCCACTGTTGGATCTCAAGTACATGAACATGGTAGTTCCTCAGTACATATTTGTTGGACGAATGAAAGACTGCTGAAAATCCTACTGGACCCATCACCTGCCAACATTTGTTTAATGGTGACTTTATGAGTTAAGGGCACAAAATTTTGTTACACAGAATGTTAAACAAAACAACAGTGGGGAAAACTGAGGTAAAGAGCTATTGCTGCTGTTTAATATTTATTATAGCTCTAAAACATGCTAGGTAACACAGAGGAGACTCTCTCAACTCCATAAGTCTTCAATGAAGTTGTGGATGTTGAGATATTTACACTCGTGTAGCAAATGAAAATTCCCAGGTAAAGGAGAAGAATGTGGTATAGGTCTCATGAGAGCTTAAGTACCAGCACTTGGAGCAGAGAGGAAGGGGCAGATTAGAGAGATGTCCATCTGACTTGGTCTTTGAGGTGTGCAAAGGTTTTTTTGTGTGTGGGTTGTTTTCTTGTTTAGCTGCACCGTGCAGCTTGCGGGATCTTAGTTCCCCAGCCACAGATCGAACCCGGGCCCCTGGCAGTGACAGCACCAAGTCCTGACCACTGCACTACCAGGGAATTCCCTGTTCAGAGTGGTACGGTGGTGCTTCTCCCTGCAGTGATATGTAAGATGGTCCTGAAATAGAGAGAGGGTCTGAAAATAGCCCATGCTGTGACAGGAGAAAAGTTAAAGTGACCTATTTTGTTTGTTAACCCTGGTCTTGTAAGCAAAACGCGTCGCTGAGTTTAGAAAAAAGAACACATTGATGTTACAGTTTGCAATTTTAGAAATGTTATATGAAATTTTCCAATGAGAATGTGGAACCACTGCCATATCCTAAGTCATAATTTTATATATTCAAAAACTTATTGTTATGGCATTTTCTGATTAAGACTAAAAAAACTCCCAAAGCAAAAGATCCAAAGTAGTCACTAATGGTGTATTTGCTTTTTCTTGAGAAGGGCTTTAACAGGGGCTAGTAATAACATAGTTATTACTAACAATAATATTCATATTAATAAGAATAGCTAACAGCTAATAATAATACAGCTCTATATTAAAGAGCTATCTCATCTTCTAAAAGACATGAGACAGATTCAACACTCAAGCATCACCCAGGAGGCCTGCAGCGCCTGCTCAGAGGTGGCAACTCCAACAAGCAGCATCTCACCATCCCTGTGCTCACAATTGCAGCTAGCACAGTGCAACTTGGAGTTAAAATTAAAAAATAAAAACAGTAGTAACTGATTACGATCTATACTTCTGGACCTTCAGCACAGCTTGCATTTTTTTTCTAAGCATATTTTTTTCTTTTTTTCATATTTTTTCTTTTTTAATTACAAAAAGTCCATATCATTTCCCAATACTAGGTCAAAAGGAGAGCAGGAATTCACCCAGGCTACTCAGGAACCCCTGTGGTCTGTGCTGGGTAATACCGGCCCACACACGAACATCTTTGAGTTTTGCACTAGCTCATTATAAAGTTCTCATTTATTCAATATGATTCTTTAGAATACACTTCCCGGCAAACTTTAATGTTGCCCAGAAGTTTCATTTTTGTATACAAATATCGTTTAAAAAGATGAGGAGCCCCAAAGAATGTGAAGGATTGAATAAAACAATAATGCTTATCATCTTAAACCCCAATGTATCTGTTCTGATCAGTAAATTTTTAATCTCAAATGTATTTTCTTTTGCTGCGCTGTGCGGCATGTGGGACCTTAGTTCCCCAACCAGGGATCAAACCTGCGCCCCCTGCAGTAGGAGTGCGGAGTCTTAACCACTGGACCACCAGGGAAGTCCCCCAAATCTAAATGTACTAAATTGCTTTCATTATGATTACTCCCAATACTAATTATAATAAATTATGATTAATAGTTATATGACTTGAGTTCTAATCATATGCCAGACAATGATCTTAGAAGTTTAGATACAGTCTCATTTGACCACGATAATGGTATCCTCATTTTTCAAAGGAGAGAACTGAGACTCAGAAAAACCAAATAACTTCCTTGGGGTCACAGAACAACAAATATGGTGACAGGATACTAACCTCCAGGGCCTATGCTCTTAACCATTAAGCTCTCCTGCCATCAAATTAACACCAGGAAGTGAAGGAATGTGTATTAACCACAACAAGGTCACAATATAAATTACTAAAAGTTTGCATACTAAGTTGCTCAGGCTTGATTTGTTTAGTAGTATTTGTTGAGCACTTACTATGTGCCAGCTATTCTACTAGACACTAGAAGAACACAGTATGACAGGATCCTTGGCCTGGAGGCTGCAGGCCTGTGTGGGAGTCTCCCAAAGGGCATGAGCTGAGAACTGAAGGTGAAGGAGAGGATGTGAGGTGGGGAGTGTGTGCTTGTGGTGGGTGGGTGGCATGATTCCGGAAATGAGTCCAGGCAGAAGAGGAGTCTCTCATACATGGCTTCTACCTACCAGATTGGGTCCCTGTCACCTACTGATAGGACTTCCACAATAATTTCCTAACTTAGGTTTTCTGCTTCCAGTCTTTCCCTTGCCTCCACCAAGCCCCTGAATTTACCTTGCCCACTGCCATGGATTAATCTTCCTAAAATGCAATCATACCTGTCCCTAGTTTGAAAATTTTTAGAGGCTCCTCCCAGCTCAGACCTAACTCCTTGGTCTTGGTAGTCCAGAGTCCTTCATTAAGTCTCGCATCCTTCATTAAGGGTGGGGCTGAGGGACGCATGTTTTTAGAGCATGTGTCTAGAAACTGTGAACAAGTTATAGTTCAGGAAGTAATAAACTGCCATGGGAAACTCCACATACAATGATTTGGATAGTGAGGACTTTTAAAGTATCATTTATACCCAGGGTAATTTCTAACAGATCTTTCACTAAAATTAAATAATAGAATGAGAAAACATGCCTATAAGGAAACCTAACAGATTGACTAAGACCAAACCTGTCTTGCAGTTCCAGGAACTCTGACTCTAATCCTAAAATGTGTACTGTGTGGGGTGAGGAATACTGTTTATATCTCAGCTGTAACAGCTTTTAAAAACTAAAAATAGGGACTTCTATGTGGAATGAAAAAGAAACTTCATAAAATCCATGCAGTTGAAGGCTGGTTCTCAGTGAACTAGGAAATCTTTCAGAAGTAAAGAAAACAAAACTATAATTTTAAAACATCACCCAACTTTACATTTCCTATTTAGCAAACTGGGGTTGCTGGGGATACCCAACTTTTTTAAGGCTTATGACTCCCCCACACCCCCATTCTTAAAGGATACTGTAAAAAGAGCCTGTGGATTTTTTGCAAATGGCTAGAGAAGGCTCTGGAAGGAAGGAAGGAAGGACAACTTCCATGCTCTTCACAGTATCTGGGGCCCGTAATGCGTTACTCCCTCTTCAAAGCTGAGGCCCTATGAAAGCACCAGGGGTTCTGCCTGCTAGCTGAGGGCACCTCTGGGGGCTCTACCTCCTGCCTTCTGCCCTGAACCAGCATTGTCCAGCTCCCTGGTGCTTTGAACCCAGCTCCTGTCCCTCCAGTTCTTCACCTAGATTAACACCTTGATTTGGCTGTACCGTGGCCTTTGAGTTTGGTTTTATCCCTTAACCCTATTTCACGGATTGGCTCCGGTACCTTGAACCTGGCCAGGCCACCCTCAGCCCACCCCTCTGGAAGGAAGCCCGGCTGGCGTTGCTGTGCCAGCCTCATGTCCACACCTTGAGGAAGTTCAGTCACAGGCAATGGAGAGCGATAGGTTTCCTCTTTCTTCTACCTACCAAACACATCTGTCTACTCCAAATGGCCAACAGTTCATTAACAGTGAAATTTTATTTTTGCTCCTCATTTTTTCATACTTATTTGGCAAGCATTATTGAAAAATAATGGGCAACAGCTTTATTTCTCAGATGGCCACAGAATTCTTCAAATTATATATACACACACATTACATACATGCCCTTTTGTTCTGAAACAGACTATTTGCCAACTGGAGTATTAGGGAGACTTTAGTCTTTAGAGGAAACAGGTGAACGTGGAATGAGTTGATTGGTAAAATTTACAAGAAAATGTGTGACTATTAGGCATATCTACTCTAGTCAAAAAGGTAAAAAATTAGCTTTTTAGATAATACCAAATACATTATATAACTTCACAAAAATAATTTTTTTTTTTTCTTTTTTGCGGTACGCGGGTCTCTCACTGTTGTGGCCTCTCCCGTTGCAGAGTACAGGCTCCGGATGCGCAGGCTTAGCGGCCATGGCTCACGGGCCCAGCTGCTCCGCGGCATGTGGGATCTTCCCGGACCGGGTCATGAACCCGTGTCCCCTGCATCGGCAGGCAGACTCTCAACCACTGCGCCACCAGGGAAGCCCCACAAAAATAATTTTTAATGTGGGTGTTAATTGCTTCCACTAAAATGTTCAATTTTATTCTGTAAACACCCAAAGACTACCTAGGAAATTGAGGCTGACACACAACACACATACACACAAAATTGTGTCTTACTGATCACTATTGAATCCTAAACCTGTTACAAAATAAGATACAGGGCGGCCTCTCCAGGCTTCCAGAGAAAGTTTACCGTCTATAAAAAGCAATATCCTTTAAGCAGGACTATACTGCAATCCATTCCATAATCTGGCTCTGTGTGTGTGTGTGTGTGTGTGTGTGTGTGAGAGAGAGAGAGGGAGAGGGAGAGGGAGAGGGGGAGGGGGAGGGGGAGGGGAGGGGGAGGGGGGAGAGAGGGAGGAGAGAGAGAGAGAGAGAGAGAGAGAGAGAGAGAGAGAGAGAGAGAGGGAGACAGGGACACCCAGACAGGGTGGAAGAAACAGTGACAGTGGCAAGATTACAGTAGATTTAAGATGAAAACAATGGATTATGCGCTCCATGTTCCTCCTTCCATTCTGTTCAGAACTTACCTAGCTTCACACCCATGGGATGATTACATGAGGGGGGGTGGTTAGTTACAAGTGTCAGCTCTAGTATATCCTGGCAGAGCAGTGACTTCTGACAAATCCTGAATCCTAAAGCTTCCAAAACAAAACATTCCATCACAACTTCCTTCTCTGTTTGTTTTGAGGTCTACATGAAGGTCATTTAATTTAGGTTGGAAACCCTCCAAGCAGAATTCTGACATGTCTTCAGTGTGCAGACACTCAGTTGGGGCACAGGACATTGGGACACCACCCCCATGTGCTCTGCTACACTCAAGGGTGAGACGCACTGGCCCTCCACGAGACCCCCGAGTAGAGGCAGCATCATGTGACAAACAGGAAAACCACCACGGAGTGGCCTGAAGATCATCAAGAACATCCTTCAAGTCGGCAGGTCATTTTAAATTTTGTTAATATAGGTGGGTCTGGTGGCTTCTGGGGGCAATGGAAATTTTCACATTAATGGTGTGAATTTTGCACCGTATTTTGACACCTGCTACATCTGATTCAAATGCAAAAACAAAAAAAAACCACCTGAGTCTGCATAATGAAAAGCCATTCATTTTTCTGTTTCCTGTCCCAGCAGGAATAGAAAGCAATTCCAAGCCACTCTGCAATATATCCAAGGTTAAAGATTTTGGAGGGAGGAGCCTGCCAGCATCTCATGTCCCAAATCACTGAAGCATTTCAGTAGACTAACTGATTCAAAATAATAATTAAGAAAGAAGAAAAACCCTGTGAGATTTGTGAAAGTTCTGGTGCAGAACAGGTTCTTTCTAGAACCATCTCAGGGCAGCTCATCACGCTGGACCCGACCTCTGGGGTCTGCTCCAAGTCGCACTACCAGAGCCCCTCCGATTCAGTGAGGGTCGACTGCTCACAGTCACCCTAGTGTGGTCACAGTCAGCACTCGGCCCCTGGGGGGGTCTCGGCTTGCCAATGCAAGAGTTCTCTGGGTGACAATCTATTTATCTCTACTCCCCCATACCCTTCCTACATCTCCATCCCCTCTTCCGTTAATCCCCATTGCTACTATTCTCTATGTGGTCTTCTCAGCCCGCTGCCTAGAAAATGTTCCAGAGTCCAAGGTCCCTCAGGCCTCCTGCCCGGAGTTCCCTGGAGTAGGTAGCCCTGAATTGGAAGGTCTCTTCTTTCTTCTCATCCTCAGCTTCTCCAAATGAAGCCCACAGTAAATCCCTCCCCAGACATATCTTGGAAATGATTAATCTCTCAGATTAACCAAATGGGCTCAAATATAAAAATATTTTTAAAAAACAGTAGGGTCGTTAAAGAGTGACAGATTTAAGCGCCATCTGGGCTCGCTGGTCAGGGCGGCGCGAATTCCATCAAACGGCTGAACGGTGCACGATCTGGGAATCCCATCTGTTTTATTTAACATGAATCAGTCCAACAGTTTGGCCATTTTGATGTTAGAGTTGTTTAAAGAAAACCCCAGACATATAATACCAATAGTTTTTTCCTCCTTTAAACTTGAAGAATGCAAATTACATGCTTGATTATCACAATTAAAGAAATGAAGCTTGATTTGATTCTAAGAGCAGCCCTAGTGAAATTCTAAATAGATTTTTTTTTCATAAAATGATTATTTTCCCAGTTTTACTTTTTTTAAACCTTTGGGACCATATGTGGAGAATTTTCTTAGGGTTATCATATGAAAGTTTACTTTAATAATTTTTTTTCACTGAAAACTATACTGATAAGATTTTGGATCTTGTAGAATAGCAAATTTTGGGGTCTCGTTTCTCATTTTAATTTTTCCTTCTCTTCTCCCCTCAATGAAAATATTTTTAATGAAAATAATATGAAAGTATTATAATGAAAAGTAATCAAGAATATCACTTAGACAATTTTACTTATTCTTAATAAACATGTATTTATTTATTTTTTAAAGTCTTTTCCTAGTTTTTATAAATTGCTTTTAACCTTAAGCACTTTGGACTGCTTCCCTGTCTTGCTGTGCTATAATAATTCTTAGAAACACTAATCAGATTTTCCTGTCCCCAATAATATAGTTCTGTTTCTGAACGGCAGCAGTAAATTGTCCCAAAACGAATACTCTGGCTACTTAGTCTTTAACAAGCAGGGGGAAAATATTATTATTAAGAGTAAATATATTTTGCCTGTTTTGAGATCTCATAAGAAAAAAATCATATTGTCAACTACAAATCAAACTATACTTTAATTGGAAAATACTCTTCTGCTATGATACTGTGATTATAACTTCTATCTTGAAAAATATGGGGATAATTTTCCTATTTTTTTCTATTTTATTATTATGCTATAACATAGAGTACTATGATATGTCACATGTGAAATACATGAAAACAAAGCAATCATACAACAAAAATTCACATAGCTGTGCATTAAAAGGGGGATTGCACATTATTTTATTCCTGCTTTTTATCATCTTTTATAGCTATTATGTGGAAGTAAAATAAATTCTTCAGTCCTAGATTTATGGTTTTTAGTCATTTTACATACCAATATATTTCCTAAAACACAGAATCCTCTGGAAATATAAAGCTGGGACTATGTGGTATGTTACAAGTATGTGCATTTACTGTTTCCTCATCTATAAAACCAGGATAATAATATCTTCCTGTAGAACTCTTTCAAGGATTATACGTAATCATGTTTGTAAAAGTACATTAAAAATTCTAAAGTGCTGTGCAAATGTAAGGTATCATTAGTAATCATAATAATTCCATATCCTTATGGAACAAAAAATACTGAAAAATGAAACATCCTTTCTCTAAATCTCCCTTATGATTAAACAAAGAAGCACATTTATATGAATTGTTTCTAAAGCAGCATTTTACAACTGGCTTTAAAGTACCCACTTCAGGGAATTACAAAGAGTCAGAGAAAAAATTTCCTACAATTGACACATTTTAAAATGCAGAAGCAAACAAATTGTCATAAACTTTATTTGTATCCTTTACTTTCCTAAAAGTTACTGTGGCGAATTCAGAATTCTAAAAAGCACATGAAAACTTTTGTCCGAGGGGACTGCTCCCAGAGCTGAATCAGGATTTATCTCGCTAAACGTCAGTGGTCAAGAGTTAAAATGCATTTAGGTAACTGATGAAGGCAAATGCTGGGACCACAGATGTTTTCTCCTTTTCCTTCAAGTTTATAAAATCACAAACAGAGAAGGAGAGAATTTTTTGGAGGATAAATGCTATTTACAAAGTCTTTAAGGAGAAAAATTCTGATTACTAAAATTTCAGTAAATCTGCAGTCTCATCCCTCCCTGCACCACCTGAAACAAAAGAAATGGGTCCCAGCAACGGACCCAGTGTATTCTTCCCCTTCCCCTATGGGGACCAAGGCTGGCCATACTCCTGGAATAGCAGTAGCGAATGGGATCCATCTAAACCCAGCTTTCGTGACACTGGAGCAGCTCAGGTTGTCCCTGTGAGATGCCAGCTGGCTTCTGCACAAAGGTGTTGAGCTTTGTTTGTTGTTAATCCCTTTGGCTTTCTCAGCATTCCCAGGTCATGCGGACACGCAGTGGACACTTCTATCAGGTGGCCACAGTACTGAGGTCTGGTCCCCATGACCGTGTGGTGCTCACATCCCTAGGCGTATCCCCAACTCCAGGGCCTGGAGTACTCACTCAGCGGGCATACCTAAAAAGAGCTCAGTTACGCTTGGCTGTGAGCCTGTTCTGCTACCCAACAGCGGAGTATGAGGACACACTAGGCCATGGGATGGGGGGTGGGCAGCAGTGGCTGCTTCAGGTAGAAACGACAAGCAGTTCCAGTCGTGGGAGAACTACCACAGTGACATTCTTCCTTGGCCAGGTACAATGACCTTAATGAGGCAGCGCACATTCAAAGATGCCAACCAGAAAATGTTATTATTGATATTTTATACCCACTCATGTGGCTAGTATCAAACAAAGCCCTGTTTGCTCCAGTTTCATACAGACATACAATTTGCTTGCTCCAGTTCAATCAAAGGACACCATTTCTAGGGCTTATAAAGTATAAGAAAATATTCCCCTTGGGGTTCACCTAAGTAGTGCAATGTGAGCTAAGAGAAGTGGTAAGCTTGTGCCGCCTGGTTTTCTTCCAGCATACTCTTTGACAAAATAATCATATTTTGAAACCATAAGTCATTTAAATGTATCTCATTCCCCATATCTGGATGTATCTGAGTAATTTTATTTAACCTTGGTTGAAAGAAAATGCTGCGTCCTGCATCCAACCTGAGATGTTTTTTCTTTGTACCAACAGTGATCGTCTCGGATCTCAGCACTGTATTTTGAGCCACTGAACAGTGGCCTCTTTAAAAGTAATGTAAACCAAAAAAACACATTACAAGAAAGAACAACAGCAATAAATAAGTGCTTGTGTGACCTAAAAAATGCTTAATTCTCAATAATGTCTCATTATCCCTTACCAAAACTAGTGCAATGTGCAGTGAGATTGGGAAATACTTTATAAATGTGCTGTACTTTACACGTTATTAAGTCAGATGGTGGCAAAAGGTAAAATGGTATGACCCATTTGTCAGGTAATCCCATGAATCTGTACTTTTAAATGGGACAATCTGTCAAATTAGCAATACGAATGAAAAAATAAGCCTTCTCCTAAAAAAATATATTTTCTACTCATTATGACCATTGCCTGACAAAAACAATGTTTTAAACACTTAGAAAATATAAATCTATTTTTCAAAGAATAATTTCAACAAAACAGGACAAATGGCCTATCATCAGTAGCTAATGATTCTCTCTGGTCAAAAGTAGCTATGGGGAAGAGACACTAGAAGAGAGTTTGACTCAAGATAATTGATGAAATTCTATTCCCCTTTGTTTTAAGAAAAACTGTTAGTAGCTGTATCAGACTTTTAAGAATGATTTTGAGTGCTAACATCTAGTCAAATAATTAAAAATCACACAACACAATTAAATCTGTGCTGAGATGTATCTTAAATAATCCCAAACTTCCCAAACTCCTGTGTCTTTGGTAAAAGCATCATAAAGTACGCGACAACCACAGTAAACCTCTTTAAAGTGACAAAATAGCAAGGAAAGGTCAGAGAGCCAAGCAGGTCAACAAAGTTCTTCTTCCCCGTTTGGGGTCATTCTTTCCTCCAGCACTGACTCGTCTCCCCGTAAATTCCACATTAGCTCCTCCCATCAGCGGCAGCAGAAACACTTGAACTGCCTTCTCTCTCCACAAAAGTTTAGTTTGCTGATTGGGCATGAAACAAAGGGAAGACAGCAGGGGTACAGTTTATAAGGGGGCAGGCGAGGTTGACAGGCTATTGTGCTCTGGAGGCATCCACAAGCTGTTAATTCTATTTTAACATCGTTAATAAGACTGTTAACACATCAGACTTTGTTTAGAGACCTTGAAAACATCAACAAACTATTAAACGACCCACCTGAAATAAAATAGTATCCACTTTGGAAGTATCAAAATCATACTTTTAAAAAAAAATCCTTAAGATGAAAAGACTAAGGAAAGGAAAAAGGAAATTTATTACTGTAAAATGTGTGCAAGGACCCCAAATTCTTATGTTTAATACTCCTGAAACATTCTTTTTTATTTTGACATCATCTTCAATCTATAGATTTTCCAAATAAGGAAGTTACATCAAAACACAATCACTTCCTTGTGCATATGCAAAAAGGGATTAAAAACACAGGCTTAAATATTTTAAATGAATAATTAGTCTTTCAGATTAACAGCAGTTAATTTTGCAATAGAATAGAAAAATGTTTTGATCTCAGTCTTTAAAGAATTAGGAAAACACTCCATTATATCTGTAAGGTCAGTTTTTGTATACCTTCATGTCCAACTAAAAAACTGTTGAGCAATTTCAGTAAGAGTGAAAAGCTCCAATTCATGACTTAAGGAAAATAAAATTTTCTAAAAATTATTTTATTTTTTCCTCTTTTTCTTCACTTAGCTTAATTTTAGGAATTAAGACTATTCAAAATGAAAAGTATTATGCTTAAAATCAAGGAGACCAAATAAGCAGTAATCTATATTCAAAAATAAATATTTGTTAAGAAGAAATTTTCATTTGAATTTTTTGGTGTAAATTCATTTTTCAGTGTCAAACTTTCAGTTAAAATAGCATATTTCTTATGGGATAGTCTACTAAAATTATTATAATTGACATTTAACTATTTTTTCATTCAAAGCAAAACAGCCCCAAATATATAGCAAATAATTTGTAGTAATTTTAAAAACAATTTTTAGACACTGTATATATCTGGAATCTAATGACAGAAAAAATTTAAAGGATTCTGGATGTGGCTTAAAGTACTGATTTTCCACCACACTGTAATACAAAATATGTAGGTGTTGATTTTAAATACCCTTGCCTGTGATTTAAAAGAACAATTATTTCATACTCTTGCCAGTATGGGAGAGAAAAATAAAAAAGCACGAAAAATTATAATAGTATTAAATTATGGAGAAGGGATATACAGCTTTTAGAAGAGAGCAGAGAATCCTCAGCAATATTTAAGTATTTTGACTCTTTTGAGTGCTGCTGTTTGTTGGTGGGCTTGGTTGGGGGGAGACAGTGAATGAAAAGACGGTAGAGAATAATCACAAACAAGGACATTAATACGAGAATACAAACGTGTAAAACTCTGGGCAAACGATGAGGTAACTCTAAATGCATCTTCGTGCTGAACACTTGTACGTATGACAGTGTGCTCTCAACAGGTCAAAGGACCAATGCACAGAGGCTGCTGTGTACAAGGCGTGGCGACTTCGAGTGACACAGTCTGGGAAAGCATCAATCACCACACATTTTGAAAAGTGGAAATTGAGGCAGTAACCCTGAATGATGACCGACGGAGGAATAATATTTGGCCGCCACTGTTCAATCACCCTTCCCAAATACAATGCCGTGCTTATTTCTCCGGCTTCTCTCATGTTTCAGACACACATATTTCAATCCAAGTGTTTCAGTTGCCATAACAACTTCATAAATTTGTTTTCAGATGTCCCTTTTAATCACATCATTTACAAAAAGCTGGATGGGTCAGGACAGTGCCTCAATTTATTCCATTCACACCTGGCTCCTGAGGAGTCTCTGTATTTGTTCCTTTTCTCTAAGAAGCTCAAACACCTGAAAATAATGTCACTATTCCTCTCTCTCCATAGGCAAAGGAGATTTAAAAAAAAAAAAAAATCTGCTTGTGTGTGGCCTTATTATCAAGTTTTTAAAACCCAGGCGACATAATGCCCAGGAATCATCCTCTGGTTCATGAAGTACTGGGACTGCGGTCGCTACCCAGTGGTGTACAGCAGGGCCCTACGCATAGAGCGGACGCTTTATTTCCAGATATCAATTATTTATGCCACCAAACAGGTTTCTGATAGAATCTTTAGCAATTTTAATTGGCTTCTGGTGATGACTACTACTACCTAGTACCTTTAAAATATTATCTACCTTATGATGGGAAAATGAAACTATGCTATAACAGTTCCAATGGCATGCATTAATTTTTTAAACACTCTGGGATATTTTCGGATTTTGTTCCAATAAAGAATAAGGCATACTATCCCTGGCACCGTTAAATAAATGACTTTTGCCAACATCAACAACCAAACAATGGAAAACAAGACTCCACCAACAAACAGAGAGGGGGTGTCAAAAAATTCGGCTGGCGTTTTTGCATATGTAGGGAAACCGAAGGCACTTCCCCAGAAGGTATTGAAATGCACAGATAAGAACACAAAAGGCCCTGAAGTGGTTTTGAGGGTCACAATTTGCTATTAAACACAGTAGATGGAAACATGTGAAAGTCCACTTAAGGATACTCAAGTGTAAAATAAAAATGGGAGTAACAGACAAGTTAGGGCAATCTGACGATTCTAGAGTTTTATTTTTTTTAATTTTATTTTCTTTCTAGAGTTTTATTTTTAATTGCACTCTCAGTTTGTTAGAACAGAAATACATAAATTTAAACTTAGAGGAATGAGTTGGACGGGGAAAACACTCTTTATAACCCCATCTGTCGAAAATTAAGATGCAGGGCGTATGGTATGCAACTAAGTACCAGAAAAAAGTAAATATTGGTTATATTTAGGGAAGAGTATAAGAACAGATGTTATATAAAAAGTTAGACCTTTTACTTCAAAAAATACTATACATGACTAGTTCTTTGCCACTGGGGGGAAAATACCTCTTTTAATTATGTAAAGAGCGAAGAGAAGGTAGGATTCTTTACCTTTGAATACTAAATTAGGAAACAGCAGCATCAAAGGCAGGCTTGATCTGTTCTGCCTGAAAAATTAATCGGCTTGACAAGTCTTCTACAATAGCTTCTCGAGTTGCAAAAAAAGAGGCTCTAGTGACACCAACAGTCCCGGGAACAAAATGCAGCTGTGATGGAGGGTTTGGGGCTGGGGGAGGGCTTTTTTGTTTGTTCGGGGGTTCTGGTTTGTTTTTCTTTCCTCCCAACGGTAAAGGCTTCCGCCACAACCCCATGGAGGATCTGCCCGGGGCTCTCCCCGCTTCCACCGGCTTCCCTCTCCCTCTTTCCCTACACAGCCAGTGCCCCAATGCCCGTCGAGGAGAAGGCATGAGCTACAAGAGGGCCTGGCTGGGGGGCCGGCCACCCTAACCCCGCAGTTTCAAAGGGCAGGGAGTTGAAAGGAGGGGAGGACCGCGAGAGGGGCAGGGATGCTGAGGAAAGACATCAATTCAGCATTCCTCAGTGGCTTCAGATCTTCACACTTGTTTTCTTTCCCCCTCTTCCCTCCTGGAAGGGTGAGGCGGGAACCAGCACTTCAAAGGGGAAACTTTCTCGGTGCTTGCGTGGAAGGACGCGTTAGCTAGCTCTGGCTCTTCCCACCAGCATGATTAACACTAGAGGTTGTTATTGTTTTTGACAAAAATTCTCTCTCTTAAAGAAAACCACCTTTCATCTCCTGAGTCGCTTGCTGATGAAGCTGTTGGTGTCAGAGAGGGTGGGGAGGGTGACAGCACAATAGCCAGGCCCTCGCTCGGTCCCCTTCAGAAAAATGTAAGGAACACCTCTGTAGAGCAGGGGCACCCAGGCGGCCTGCTGCTCGCACATCAATCCTTATCTTTTGTCCACCACCTCTCTGCACCCCATTCCTGTGGTAGGGAGTAGGGAGGGCCGACAGGGGCCAGAGCTTTAACGGAAAGGGGAGGGACGGAAAAAGATTGCCAATTCAATAGTAGGAAACCAACCGTATGGGGCAGGATGAGGCGGGCGCACAGACTTGGGCTCCCCGTCTGGGACTGAGAGGAAACATGGAGGTTCAAGGCAAGTGCCTCCTGATGAAACAAACTTGGCTTAGTTACTGGGAAACGCTGATAAAGAAACTAGCTGAAGACGACTATTTAAAGACGAAGGAAAGCAGAGCTGCTTAAAGCACTCAATAACAGATCTTAATTGCTCAAAACAAAGCAGCTGAGTTTCAAGAGCGCTTAAGAGGCCTTTCAGCTGTAACTTGCGGCACAAAGCCCGTGCAATATTATCTTAAAAAAAAAGGATTTTCTGGATCAAGGAACCAGTTAGAACTTTACCTTTTTTTAAGGGTTTAATTTTTTTTCTATCTCTGCTCCCCTCCCACAATTAAGTCAAAATTTAGATAATGTTACTACAATTTAACTACAAGCCATTATTTTACTGCCCTTTTACAAGCAAATATAAGGAAAAGAGACCCACGTGCCTTAATCCTAAAAGCTCAAAATCTGGACTGAAAGGAATAAAACATTCCTGAACAATTATATAGAAAGTCAAGAAGGATTTTTGAAAGAGCTATCAAAAGACAATATTTGTATAGATTTTGAGCATTAGCAGCTAGCCTGACACAGCAAAACCATTGTATTTTCCACTAGTTTTGTTTGGCTATATACAGCTGTGTTTTCACAGATGCAAAGCCATGTGTCTCCACCAAAAGGTCTAGCCTTCCCTTCAGATGTGAATGCAGATCAAAGGTTCAAACGCAGAAATACAAGATCCTTTTCCCTTTGGAACATGTTTTTATTTTTCTGCAGTGGCTGCAAACCAGAATTTCCATCTGTTGTCCTTCTGCGGTGTACAGGTTAACCTTAACAGTGGGGCTCAGAGCACTGTTATCTCAGCTAAGAAGTGCACAGATGAATCATGTCTGCATGGACGCTCTGAACGCTCCCCAAGATGTCCACGCAGCTGAGACAGAACTGAACCAGGCAGTAGCAGAATCCATAATAATTGACAGACAGAAATTAATTTTCTTATTTCTTTAAATATCAGAGTAGATTATACAGTTTTAAGATGGGGTTTAGCTTTTATACAACATGCACCTTTATAAAGATAACAATATCAACTGATTTCCTGCTTATCCCTTCTCCCTCCTATCCCCAGATATTTTGCATTTGAATCTCAGCTTATGGGAAAATTCTCCAAGAAGAGAAAATAATTTCATAAAATAGCTTGCTAATCTTAAGTGATTTTTTATTTCAGTACAAGTTACTAACCCATAATTTTTAATGGAAATGTTTTAAACATTTCTTTCACCTATTATCTTTTCTTTCCCCTCAATTTCTCCTTGAGAAATTGAAATAACTCCTTCCAAATAACTCCTTTCCCCTCGATTTCCATTCCTTTTACTGAACACACGCTCAGAATGACTGAAGAGAGACAAGCTTCCCTCTGTCAAGCACTCCCAAAGTGGATTTACTGCCATGTAAACATGTGCTTAGGAAAACAGTAAAAGTACAGCACAGCAGCTAAAAAGGTGGGAGCCTTTTAAGGTATTTTTGGCAGGTTTTTAGACAGACGGAGAGACTTATCTACCTATCTGCAGAAGATCAAGAGAGGCTAGAGGGAGGCATGGATGGAGATGGCACATACAAAGCTTCGGCTAGTCCCTAGAGAGATTTTATAAAAGCCAAAAGTGGAAAATGGCATGGACCAGTCCTAACACTAATGTGTGAGTGCCATCTAGTGGTCTGCCTAGAACTGCACCCTAGTCTACCTACACGTAGAAACACTCCGTCCTGTCTGTGGCTCCCTACCTGTTTCCCTGCTCCACTTTGGCTCATTCCAGCACTCCCAACCCTCCTGCCCAATAACTGTAGCTTTTCTGCCCTAATATAAACCAATAAACAAGAAGAAAACAAACAATAAGAGGGATGATCCCAAAGGTTGAAGGGGACTACCAAAAGCAAACTGTGTTGTCACAGGTGTCCCCCCAGGGCTACTTCCAAGCCACGTGGGGAAGCTTAAAGGGGCTGTTTTCACATAAGGAATTGTTGTGACCACACCTGAAGGACCAGACCAAATAAAAAGGGAGCCCTGTTGTCTGCACAGGCGCACTCTCTGGTGTCAGCATATCAATCTTTCGGGGGGGAAACAGCTGTACGACTGGACATCAATATTCCTCTGCAGGTACTGAGAGGCAGAGAAAGAGAGGTAGTCTGTTACAGCTAAAAAGTCCCTATGCCAACTATCACTTTCCAGCTCCAGGTTACGTCGCACACACTGTGCTCACAGCCCACACGTGGTATTAAGCTCTTTCAATCTTATCTCACCAAATCCTCACAAAAACTCTCTGAAATCCTCCCCATGTCACAGATGAGGAAACTGGACTAGAGAGAAGTGTTGCCAGATCGCCACCAGCATGTGGCAGCACTGGATCAAGGGTGGTGGTCTGGCTCTAGGCTGTGCTGCCTTCACAGGAGCACCTTTTCCCTCTGAACGAAAGCATGGACACTTAAAGCTTTCAGTGGTTAAAGAGGCTGCTTAGGGACTAACAGGATCGGCTCTCAGGTATGCAGGGTGGGGGCTGCTGGGTAGTAAGTGCTCTCCAGCTGTGTGACCTTGGGCGAGCCATGTGGTATCAGAGCATGAGTTTGTCCATCGATAAAATGGGGATGTGCTATCTGCCTGTCCGCCTCAGAGGAGTTGCTGGAAATGCGATGAGATCGTGTGTGGACAAGCTCTGTGAAGAGTCTGGTCCAGTAGAACGGAAGTGTTATCACCTTCATCATGTGAGACCATCCCTGCTACCTGACATACAAACAGGGAGGGCTGTGCCACAAACTGACCACAGAAGCAAGGCTGACAACTTCCACGCTTCACATACTTATTTTGATTTAAAGTTCTACGGAGGACAGACACCTCCCCCACCCCCTGTGTGTCGTTTACTGGGATGAGAGAGGACGCCACCCAGTTATGCCACGGCCCAAAGGGCAAACCTGGAATTAGGAAGCTTTTCTTATGAACGATAATGAGAAGCAACAGTGCTGATATTGATCCTACTGGACAAACGCACTGGTTACTCGCTCAAGCATGCTTCCTTGCAGTGCTCCTCACCCCCTGGGCCACCAGAGGCCTCATCCTGCAGGACCTACACATGTTCCTGGAGGCCCAGGAGAAGGGGGGATGCCCAGAGCCGACTCTCCTGTCCCAGTCACAACAAGCCGCTGTCCTGGCTTCATTCTGTGAGTCACACACCCAGAAGAGCACATACTATCCTGACAGTAACAAGATGCAACACTGCAGCACTCGCCATACTCCCATGGGTTCTTTTCCCCTTCCAGCTTTCCTGAGATATAATTGACATATAATACTGTGTACATTTAAGGT
Organism: Delphinapterus leucas; assembly: GCF_059928025.1. Taxonomy (NCBI): domain Eukaryota; kingdom Metazoa; phylum Chordata; class Mammalia; order Artiodactyla; family Monodontidae; genus Delphinapterus; species Delphinapterus leucas. Next base: position 11,402,431 of record NC_143146.1, read on the forward strand.
GTACAATGTAATGATTTGATATACGCAAATATTGCAGAATGATTACCACAGTAAGGTTAGCTAACACATCCATCACTTCACATAATTACTATTTTTGTGTGCGTGGTAAGAACACTTAAGATCTACTTAGGCCTGGCAAGGAGGAGGGTTCTCGAGACAGATCAGACTCAAGACAGATCAGACATTACACAGAAAGAATGGGCTTTGGAGTGGGTCTGGGCCAGTATCTGGTTCCGCCAAGCATCCGTGTGTGATCCTAGCAAGACACTTAACTCTCTGGGCTTGTGCTCATCCAGTATGAAACGGGGATGACAACACCTATCCTGAAGGGCTGGAATCAAACTTAAATGAGATGATGTATTCATGAAGCTCAGAGCCAACCTAGGAGTGGGACTCAGTGCATAGTCAGTGATTGACAGAAAGGAGGGAGGGGATCGCCAAGGGATGGTGGTGGTGTGCATCGCCATGGGAGTTACATACCGAAAGGGCTCAAAGCACTGTCCACACTGCCCCTGCCCATGCTAAACAGGCCAGCTGAGCACAGCTGAATGCTTAAGAACACATTAAGGTTCTGAAACCGGGCAGACCCAGGCATACGGGTTGAGCTTCTCTACCTGTTCTCTCAGTAACCTTGGCCAAGTTTCTAGACCTCTGTAAACATGTTTTCTAATCTGTAAAGTGGGGCTGATAACTGAACCAAGGTTATAGGACTGTTCTGAGGCATAAAAGTAGGTAAAGCACCGAGCACAGGTCTGGAACACGTGTGGCAGGGTGAGGTTTGAGATATTAACCATTGGGTTTCACCCAGTAGGATTAAAATCAGCACTGTTATTTCTCATTATTAATAAGACCAGCTTCCTGCATTTCAGTTTTGCCTATTGGGCACTAGCAGTGAGGACCTTAGACATTTTACCTTTATTAAAATACTATTTACTTAATTTACGGGACTTCCCTGGTGGTCCAGTGGTTAGGACTCTGAGCTTCCAAGACAGGGGGCACGGGTGCGATCCCTGGTCGGGGAACTAAGATCTTGCAAGCTTCGCAGTGCGGCCAAAAAAAAGTATACTTAATTTAAAAACTGTGCCTTGTCTCAGTGTGGCTCACCACTGGCTTTGAGGCTAGAGGCTCTGTGCTCTGTCCACGTGTACCCACTGCTCTGTGACTGCTTTGGGGACTTTGATAGTTAGCAAGACTATGGTGACATGGAAGCAACATATTGTAAATGGGAAAGAGAAGACTCTGGGCCAGAAGATTCAGGTTGGACAGACCCACCTCGCCACATACAGGGTTTGAGGTAAGGGGACATGGCCCAGCCAGCCCCTCCTCTTCGCGTCCCTGGCTCAGTCCTGCATGTGTGGGGACACGCCAGTGTGTACGTCCAAGCTCCACGGCTCACTCTCCAGCCCCGCCACACCCTTCAACTACCCCTCGCGTCTGGGGTTCAAATGCTGCTACTGACACTGTCTGTCCCCTAGGATGGACCACCTATTGATGCCCAGCTAACGAGGACATTTCCCAGTCTCTCCAATGTCTGGGTGTATTCCCGGGAGGATGTTCTGGTTGATGAGGTGTGGTCAGAGTGAGCAGAACTATGGAATCCCCTAAAAGGAAGGAGTGTATCCTCCTATTTCCCATGTGATGGGCCAGGTCTGAGTAGCCTTCTTAGGTAAGATGTATGCCGTGTGCTGAGGATGCAAGAGCCACAGGATAAAAGGAACCTGGGTTCTCAATGAGCCACCATATGAGCCCTCTACCACCTACCCACAGTTTAAGTGAGAGACAAAACTATCTTTCATAAAGGCATCGTATTTTCGGGCCTTTTTGGTCACAACACCCAAACCTGTATCCTGACTTGTATACTAATTACTGGATGCGTCTGAATGAAATGGGCACCTAGCCCATTCTGTCTAGCATATTATCACTTGACTCAATCTAATTTTGAGCAGGAGAAGGAACAAGTAAAGCAAAGCTATCCTGTTGATCCACTCGGACATTGGACCACTGTCGGATTAAATACCTGGAAAACAAATGGAAAGCCAAGAAAAGGAGAAAATAATCCTAGCAGGTTCACGTGTGTTTTAAAATTTTCAAATAGATAAGGTATTTTAAAATGAAACATTATTTCATTTGATCATTAAATATTGACGAATGAACACCGTTACCTTCAGGTGAGTAATCTGAGGCACAGACACTTGCCCAGGAGTTACCAGTGAGTAACTTTAAGTCCAGACTCCAAGCTTCCTAAGTGCTCCCTCCCATAGATGATTTTATTTCTTTCATCCATTTTTATCCCTAGATTATCAGCCTCATGACAGACTCCTCAGTGTCCCGTCACTTAATCCTGCTCTTTTAAAACAGCACATCCATCACGATACTTGCATTCTGAAACATCTACAGGTGTTCCTAGTTGCCTACAAAGCAACATCTAAAATCCTTAGCCTAGAGGTCCAGGCTCTCCAAACTTGACCCAAACGTGACTTTCTGATCTCATTTCCCACCACTCCCTAAACACACCTCTGCCTTCAACTGGCTTATCTTTTCCCAGCACAAGGCACACCTTCCTGCCTTCGTGATTGTGCTGACATAATTCCACCTCCCCAGTGTTATCCCCCTTCTACCATGTGTGTTCAAAGCCTACTCATCCTGGAAATGTTATTTTGTTGCCACTTGCTGGTCATCTTTTAGGTTGTGTCTCCCCTCCAGCTCCAGACTGCAACTCCTCCCACCTTTCTATCAGCCACCCCAGGTGGCCGGCACAGTCCTTCCCACTTCCTAACGAAGACGGTATCCACTGTTTCAGTTGACTGATTTACAAGGAGAAACACGCTTCTGGGGCATCTTAGCCTCCAGGGCCCAACCAAGAACCGACTGCCCCCACACAGAGGCATCTGAGAAGCTTCACCCTCGTGTGTGGGGATGACAGAGGACGTGACCCCACTGAGCAGTGTGAGGGGTACTGTGGGGTACCCCCACACTGCCTTTTCTCACCTCACCCACGCTGTTTCCTCCACCCTGCACCCACAGTTTCTACTTTTGGCAGATTGATGCTGGCTAGCAGGGGCTGCGTTATCATCCCTTCCCAGGGGTATATGCATTTTAATAGAACTTCCCTCTTTGGGGAAGAAAGGCTTGCTCAGAATCCCTAGCAAGTCACACCAGCAAGGCCAGTGTGGTGATCAAATGCTAGAAATGGAAGTCAGTCCCGCGCAGACGCTTATCGGTTACTGACTGCCCCAAGATCCACTCCACCTCTTGAGAATTTGCCTCATCCTGCCTATAGCTTACAGTCTGCTGGAATTATCATCAAGGCGCCCAGCTCTGTTAGAGCCAAATAGTGGACACAGACCAAGCAGACACTCCCTTCCTGGAGTTTGCATTTTGTGCTGGTAACACATCCATTCTGGTGGCTGAGTTAGGACAAGATGGAAGAGTGACGCTGATGCCAAGATGCCTAAGCTGCCTTCCCACCGATTTTGTGTGTCCCCATACCCTTCCAATAAATCCCCCTTTTGCCTAAAAGAGTATTTGTATTTCATTATTTGTTCCTTAAGAATTTTTGTTGCCTAAAAGAGCCAGATTCAATCTGTTGATTAACCAAGAATCTTTCTTTTTTAATTCGTTTTTATTGGTGTATAGCTGATTTACAATGTTGTGTTAGTTTCTGTTGTACAGCAAAGTGAATCAGTTGTACATAGACATATATCCACTCTTTTTTAGATTCCTTTCCCATACAGGTCATTACAGAGTGTTGAGTAGAGTTCCCTGTGCTATACGGTAGGTCCTTATTAGTTAATTATTTTATATATAGTAGTGTGTATATGTCAATCCCAATCTCCCAATTTATTCCTCCCCTCCCTTTCCCCCTTGGTAACCATAAGTTTTTAACCAAGAATCTTAACTGATTGAAAGTCACAACCCAGAATTCCATTTCATTCAAAAAAATATTGATTCAGTTCTTGCCATGCACTCAGCACCAAGACAGGTGTCTGTTTGAAAGCAGATAGAGGACTCTCTCTACCCTCCAGGAGGTTTAATTTTATATGGGGGACAGGATAGGGTGCAAAGAACAACAATTACACATGAGCAAAGCCATAGGGATGCAGAGGAAGGGTGTCTGTTAGCCAAGGTAGGTGTGGGTGATTGGTAAGACTTCATAAGAGCAAGGTGATATTTGATCTGCAAAATTCCACCAGGGGGAAAATGGGGAGAAGGACCCTGCAGGCAGAAGGAACAGCATGAGCAATGTCAAGAAGATGGAAAAGAGCAGGGTGCCTCATTACAGTAAGAATTTTTTTTGTTGTTTTTTTTTTGTTTACAGTAAGAATTTTAATGCAACTATGGAATCAGGTACAAGGGTGGGAAGGAGATAATTCTGGAAAGGCGATTTTGGGTCAGGGTGTAAAGGACACAGTATGGCCATGTAAGGTCTTCAGTCTTCAGTGTTGGGAGCTACTGGAACTTTTAGAGAGTAGAGCAATGAGCTTTGTATTTAGAAAGCTCCTTCTGGAAGATGGAGGGGATGGAGAAGGGACCAGCAAGAGGGAGACAACAAGGGGCCAGGATGGAAGCGAGGAGGGGATGGCGGGAGCCATGGCGAAGATATGAAGAATCAAAGAGCTTGGATGGAGTCAAGGATAACTCCAAAGATTTCAGCCACAAAACATGGAAATGTGACTCCAGAGCCATGGCCTTGAGTGATGCAATGACCACGGTAACACACCTAACACAGAGACCTCCCTGCTTACCTTACTCCTCAGAAGAGCACATTTACCTTTGGCCAAATCAAGATTCAATCTCACCCTTGAATGAGCATTTAGTGATGAAGTTTCTGTCTCCTAGGCAGACAGAAGCGGTGAAAGTGCAGGAACACCTGATGTTCCTAACACTGTTTTCTATTCCCCTCTTCAAAAAATTTTTTTCATGAAGACTCATAGAACATTTAACACATAAGTCCTTCATCACTGTTTCAAATTTTCCCCACCCTTCATGTCCTTTAACAGCAAATAAATTAAGATTTGCCAAATAAACCGTGACATTGTAAAGGTACATCTCACTGAAGTCTGACTAATTGTTACGTTTGTTTGGCTTTTTGACACAGTTTTTTTTTTTGACACAATTTTTAAGGTGTTTATATTCTTCACGGAACTATACCTGGACTATCATATGAAAAATGGGTGCCAATTAGAAGTATTTTGGCAAAAACCAGTTCCCGCACATCATTGTCTTATGCTAGAAGTGAGCTGGCATGAACAACAAAGGGTTGCTATTAATAGTAGAACACAGAAAGCAAGCCGAAAACTTCAGTGAAATTTTGTTTTTTAAAACCTACTGTTTAGTGCCCAGAAAAGGGACAGACTGTGCAGCATCTGTGCTGGGGGGATATGGAGCTAATAAATCATTGCCGTTTTTACTACACATAGGCAGAGTATCATAGTACATCCAAAGGCAAACATTTGCTGTCCGAGAAAAATAATTTACGTTCCAGGGCTTTTCTTTCACTTGATTTGAAAGTTTATGCCCATTTAGGCATCCAAAATGATTTTATTAATTTAACTCTCCTGTAATCATTAACAGTTTTTTTAATTTGAGAGGGGTTACATTTATGAATGAAATATTACTATAAACATATATACATCCTTATGTTCAAACGTAAAATATCCATTTAAAAGTCTGATTTGCAAATGTAAAGCCATATAACACATAAGATTGGGCTGGAAAAAAATTATGCTTTGATGCATGTAAAAAATGACTAGTTTTGGGACTTCCCTGGTGGTGCTGTGGTTAAGAATCTGCCTGCCAATGCAGGAGACACGGGTTCGAGCCCTGGTCCGGGAAGATCCCACATGACACGGAGCAACTAAGCCTGTGCGTCACAACTACTGAAGCCCGTGAGCCACAACTACTGAAGCCCACAAGCCACAACTACTGAAGCCCATGCCTAGAGCCCGTGCTCCGCAACAAGAGTAGCCACTGCAGTGAGAAGCCCACTCACCACAACAAAGAGGAGCCCCTGCTCACAGCAACGAGAGAAAGCCTGCATGCAGCAACAAGGACCCAATGCAGCCAAAATTAAATAATAAATAACTTTTTAAAAATGACTAGTTTTTAGAAAACTACTAGTGAAGCTAGATGGCTAACTTTCTACTATCAGTCCAAGAAAGCCGTAAGAAAAGCATATCTTCTTACTGAATTACTTTTATCAGAATATCAAAGCAAGTTTATAAAAGACTCTACACATCGATGACAGTACAATATCCTTCCACAATAAATAACTACCCAAGGCTGATTTCTTTTTTTTTTTAAATTTTTTTTCCCAAGGCTGATTTCTTAAGCCTTAGGCACACTTGGCCATCCTATCTGCTCTGGAATACATTAATGTAATAAAAAGGCGCTTCTAAATAGTAACACAGGCAGTTCCACTAATCAGATTATCATCGTAATGTACTGACAGTGAGAGAAGTCACAGAAAACAAGGACTGACAGAACACTGTTTCAGAATTCAAAGAACAATGAACTACTTATTTTGGCACTCCATAATCATTTTACCTACACACTCTTTTAGAAAACTGGTAAAATTTAGGAAGCAGAACCTAGAGGGCTAATACATATTTGGAGACTTCTGAACAGTAATGGCGTTCAGATTTTTGTCCTAGGACTTGAAAAGTTAAAGGCACGGTCCTGCCAATTGTGAGATGCCCTCTCCAACACGGACCACCCACAACTGCGGATTTTCCATCTGGTGAACAAAACAGGCAGCTCCCTAATTATTTTTAAAAAGGATTTTTTCTCCCTAACATACTTTCTTTATTTGTCTGTGACCTGGAACTTAATGGAAAACCTGGTGTATGCCAACTTCATTTCTTCTAATGAAACATCCTATTTTATTGTTTTAACTGGGTTTTTTCAAAGACTCTAAGATAGAAATTATCACCCCAGAGCTAACACACCAAATCACCAAGACAATTCCAATGAATAACTGTTTTCTCTGAACAGAGAGTATCTTGTTTAAATATTAACCACTGAAGTTTTCGCTTACAATCAACATGATGAAAATAGGAGGGAAATTATTTTCAATCGTTTTCAACTGGGCACCCATACTGCTAGTGTCAAAATCTATGGCTTTTCCAACAAGATGGCCACCTCTGCCAAAAGCATGCTCAGAAATGCCAACTGTAATTAAAATCTGGCACCTGTCTTGGGCACCAAATTTGCTTCTAATATCTCCATGTTGAAATGTGTCTCAGCTTTGAGAGGACGTAAGACGCTTCTTGCTCTTTGCCCTTCGGAAAAACACTCGAGTGGAAAAATTGACGGCTGTTTTCCCCAAAATTACATTTTTTACATCTTAACTATCTTAAATCTTCTCTGCTTTCTTTCCCTGAATGTTTGTTTAATTAGTCCCAAGAGAATCAGCATACATTCCCTTCACACTTTTTTTTTTTTTTAATAAACCTCAGAAAAAATGGGCAGTGAAATGAGTTCTTCCTAGTATGGAGTTGTGCTTGGGGGGGTGGCAGTGTGGCATGGATAGATTTCACAAGGGTTTAGATACTATGGAATTGGGAGGCTATAGAAGGGGTGGGGGGGTAGGGTGCTTCCCTAAGAAGGTTTTTCAGAGACCAGAACAATAAATCTCGATGTGATGCGCAATGTCCTCTCTGACTGTTGTCTATGGACAAGCCTGTGTCCCAACTATTGTTTTGTTGAGCTGGGGCCCTAAAATCTAAGATTTTTGTCTTTAAAGAATCCATAGTGGGCTTCCCTGGTGGTGCAGTAGTTGAGAGTCCGCCTGCCGATGCAGGGGACACGGGTTTGTGCCCCGGTCCGGGAGGATCCCACATGCCGCGGAGCGGCTGGGCCCATGAGCCATGGCCGCTGAGCCTGTGCGTCCGGAGCCTGTGCTCCGCAACGGGAGAGGCCACAACAGTGAGAGGCCCGCGTACCGAAAAAAAAAAAAAAAAGAATCCATAGCATTTCCCAAAAAGGAAATCCCCTCTCTCTTACAAGCCTTTCACACGCTGGACACCTGGCTCCACTTAGGTGAGGCCAGAATGGTCCTCAGGCCCAGCTGAACTTTGGAAACTTAAATCTATTGCAGAGCTTGGCCCCAACAAGCCCAGTGGACAAAACGCCAGAGTGTGAGATGGCCCAAAAGCAGGCTGGTGCCCGCCTTGCTCACCACCAGAGCCCAGGGCCTAGCAGAGTGCCTCTCATGGAGAGGGTGCTCAATAAACGCTATGGAAAGAAGAGTGGGCGGATGCCATGTGAGCACATCTATGTAAAGACCACCTTATACTAAGACACTATAAGGCCACTTTGGCTTCAGTAGTAAAAGGTAACTGATGAAGTGGATTGTAAACCCTTCAAGTGCTAGAAGATGCCCTTCTACCAAGACTCGTTAGCAGGTGCAGACACACAGACATTCTGACTTTGAAACTTGCCAGCCTCCCTCCTCGGCTGACTGTCAGCAATGCTATGCACCCCAGGTGCCCCTTGAGTTCCTGTAACACCTCACTCTTCATCAGAAGTGAGAAAGGAGTAAGGAAGCACGATAGAACACTTAAGGTACAAACAGATTTTACTATTAAATAAAGCAGAAAGTATATAAAAGCAGAACCTAATTTATGACAGGGCTATGCTCAAAAAGACTCATCAAATCCTTAAAATAAAACTCACCAAGAAGTTGCTTCTTTGGAACTGCAAATGAATTTTTCCCGATGGAAAAGATGTTACAAAGGATGGTCAGGCACTCAGGAGAGCTCATAAAAGCCCATTTAACCCCACAGTGTTCTAGAGTGCTGGTTTAACTACACCCAACCACTCTGCAACAGTGTGCTTATGGGACAAGAATGATGAGTTTCAACTAGGGAACTCCACAGCTGCGGGAACAAAGATTCCAGGACACGGCTCGCAGACTATGAATGCCCCATACTCCCTTAAACAAAGCCATCTCCCTGGATCAGAAATTCCACTAAGGCAGCATTTTTCAACAAAAATTTTTTACTGCAACCCACAGGAAAAAACGTTTTATGTGGAAAGCCCATAACACACACATCCGCCACATATTAAAAGAAATAAAAGTTTTATAAAACAAAACTTCACCTGTAACATACTTTGACTAGAACAGTTTCTATTTTATTATAGTTCATTTTTTCAAATGCTCGTCCTGACCCAATAAATATATTTACAGCTCACTATGGGTTGGGACCCCCAGTCTAAAACACCACTGCCCTGAACGACCCAAACTGAGGAGCAAAGGCTTACAAAGTGGTGGCTGCTGAGGTGCATTCCCTCAGCTTCTTATACTGCATGGCTAACTTTTAACATGACTGTGAATAAAAAGATAAAAATGAGACAATTTCCTGCGAATGTGTCAGAAATGCATGTGTCCCTTAGTTCAGGCTCCCACCTCTTCAAGCAGTTCCCTCCTCCTTTTCTACCTTGTTGAAGATGTTGGGTGTTAGCAGAAAACCTGAGGATGCAGATAATTATAGATACTAGGTAACAAAGACAGAGACTGTAAATCATGCCGATGAAAAGCCTGAAGATCTGTAAACTTTAAAAGAAAAAAACCTCGTTATTCAGAATACTTAGATACCACTTAACAAATGCTTGGGCTTTTGTCACCAGAGCAATGCACAAACTGTGGCTGGTAGTGGGAACCAGTCATTACCATCCACTAGGAGCAGAGGGAAGCGCAGTATCCCAAGCCTTCTAGCCCTTTGGTACAGACGTACCACATTTTCTCTGCAGAGAAAAGTACAAAAATTCTGGGTGAAGGAATGACCCTGGTGACTCCAGGGTCAAATCAGTACCGGAGAGGAACCCCATGAGCCCAGGGGCAAAGTCCTCATGAAGGCCCAGTGAGCACTTGAGTTCAGTAGATTAGAAAGGAGCCAATACTCTGGTTTTCACCCTAGTGGTGGATTCAAGCAACCCCCTCCAACCCCCTGCCCTGCCTCCTGCCCTATGACCAATGCCAGCCCTCTCCCATGTCTGGCTTCAGCTGACGGTGACTGGATATTCCCAGTGACCGGAACCACATTCACAAGAGGTACATATTAGCCAAAGCTGTGGTACTGAAGGGTTAGAGCATGAGGCTCCCACCAACGCCCGAGTGTGGGCTTTCCAACCAAACCTGAGGATTTTTCCCAACGATCTCTCAGAACCACCTCGCACTGTGTCTGAGAACCTGGGACACTTACAGGCATTCCTCTGCGAGGAGGGGTCCTCCATGAGATGTGTCATATGGGTTTTCATCATCATAGGTATGTATCTTTTGCATTCTGTAACATTTTATTTTAAAATTCCATTCAAAAGATTGGGGAGCATTATTTCAAGATTTAATTTTAAACAGTTTAATTTGACTTAATGTTTCAAAAAGGGAAATGCACCAATCTCAGGAACATCTCACTCCATTGAGTTTATCTTGGACCTTTTATTTCTGTGCACTCTTTCCTTCTTCTGTTACGGGACTTTTTAAATACATAAAGTGATTTGGGGGGGTTGTATAATAAGTAATGGAAAGATGCATATAGTGTCAACACCACAATCTAAATAGCTTTGGTTCATCTGGGTTCCTAACTTTATCCATTAACAGCTCATTTTAACCTGTAAGTTATAAACGACTAATTACCCATATTTTAAAATCAGCAAAAAGCATAGTATGTCAATTGGGGTTGTATCAACTGCAAACAATGTATGATTGTAGGCTTACACTGGTGATCTGAGAAAAGACTCCCAGCAGGATTGAAGAAGAAAACTCCATAGAAAAAAATTATATATTTGTTGTTTGGCAATATGGTTTATAAAGCCAACCAATGAAAATCCTATGTTAGAAAGACAATAAACATGAAACAAAGTAAAACTAGGCACTTATTCTTCTTGTTAAGTCCTCCCATAAGGGGAACATTTTTAGGAAATGGATCGGCATGAGCAGTTTGGGTCTGCACTGCCCACCATATATTCATATACATACATGTGTGTATTTATGTATATATATGTCTGGGTACGTGCATACCTATTTCCAGAGCAGTAACAATCGTACAGCCCTGAAGACAAAATAGCAGGGGGCAATGCCCATTAAGGTATCGGTTCCAGGCCTTCGCTTCCTAATTGACAACTTCAGGGCTACTTTCATCACTTGTCAACTTCAAACCCACACTCAATTTTTCCTTTTAGATGATGTTGCATCTGTAATACAGCAGTGTTTCTGAATATTGCATCATGTCTGCTAGGAATATTTCTTCAGAAGTACAGCTTAATAAAGGGTGGGGAGGAAACCTGCTAAATGTTTTTCACATCTATCAACAACTCAAAAGAACACTGTGGGGAAAAAACACATTTTTATGCTTAAAATATTTTCCACTAGCCTTAGCAATAATTCAAGCTATTTAAAGCAAGTAGATATGGATTTAAATAAAACATAAAAGGGTATTTGATACAACCAAAAATACCTTCAGCCTAACACGGTGAAGCTAGTGAAACATTAAAGATGACATTTTATGTCAATTCACATACAAAAACCATAGTGAAATATATATGGCTCCAAGCTAAGTGATTTTTAAAAGCCATAATGAGATGAGCAAAGTATTAAATAGTTTGGTATGCAACTGTCCAGTCTATTAAATTGCCTTGCCTGAAAAAATAAAATAATTGTTTTAAGTTGATAGGTGCTTTAAGCATTATTTTCATGATTAAAAGAACACCAAAAATAAATGAACAAATTCAAAATTTACTTTTGTATTATCAAAAGCTAGCTTAAAATCACATCATTCTGTTTTATTAAACACTACAGTACATAGAAAATATAAATTTTCAACTAAGTATACATCAATCACATGCCTGGAATTTTCCCAGATAATTTCATTTTTAAATATTTTGTTCAATTAGCCACTTCTATAAATACACTCAAATCACGTGTTCAAACTGTGTATACCAATTTGTGGTTCTAAAAATACAGTCACCTTGTGTAGGCTAAAAGGATAGGTTTTATGGTTTGTTTTTTTCCTTTTTTGCTTTCATTTGCTATATATAAATGCATTTAAACAACTGCTATACCATTGGGTCACTCCTTTAAGAATGATTCTAAAAACATGTCCTACAACTGGATTTGGTCAAGTATTTATTGTTATGGTTACCAATATTTATGAAACAATGTATGATTAAAGCATAGCAATTTCTGCATATTTAGAGGCTTAATGCTCCATACTGCCACTGTGACCATAATGGAGTGAGTCAGGACATGGAGAGAATCCAGAATCATTCATTTTTTCCTATTCGCCAGCAGAACTATCATTTTATCTGTACACTAGCCAAGAAAATAAGATCCAAGGCACACTGTACACAACAAAGTTAACCATAAATGTCCTCTTTTAAACTTTGCCCCTTAGAATCAGACATCCTTCTCAAGAGTGTGGGGAGGCAGCAATGCCCAAACAACTCTAGTGAGAGGAATGGGCTCAGGAGTAGGTGCAGACCACAGGGTGTCCAGGCCCATGGGGACAGCTCACACTAGCCAGGCAGACCTGGTTGACACACCGTGTTCAGAGCGTGTTTGCGGCCCTTTCTGGCCCAGACATTTGCTGACACTGCCATCAGCTGAAGCTCAGCCAGTCCCAGCAGATACTGTCTCTGTTTTCAAGCGTCATAAGCTAACAGGTAATCTTTTCTTTAGATCACTCAATCAGTATTTTCTTGCCACGGAGCACAGGCTCCGGACGCGCAGGCCCAGCGGCCATGGCTCACGGGCCCAGCCGCTCCGCAGCATGCGGGATCCTCCCGGACCGGGGCACGAACCCGCGTCCCCTGCATCGGCAGGCGGACTCCCAACCACTGCGCCACCAGGGAAGCCCAATCAGTATTTTCTTAACAGGACTTTAAGACCTTGGTAAAATTTAATAGTCCTATTTAGCCATACGTTTAATGATCTGTAGCAAGGGTGAGCAATGGAGAATGGTTAAGCTATACCTATAGTAAAGCATTTGTCAAAGCTGGGGTTAGTGTTTTGCTTGGGGAGGTTAAATTGCTTCTTCAAAGATACAATTTGAGGAGTTTCTGCTGAAAATATGCATAAAGCTCCAAATTTCACATTACATGAAATTCCACAGAGTTAATGATAATCACTCCTTTAACTTAGCAAACCTATACTCTTAAAGTTCTAATTTATTGTCAAGAGTTCAATTCAACAACACTGCTGTCTCAAGGAATACAGTCTAATAAGAGGGAGACATCAGGTATATTCAATACAAGTCCAAAGTACTGGAAGAATAACAGCTATAACAGGTACCATGCTAAGCTCTTTATTTATATTATCTTTATTCCTTCTGTTTCAGCAAAATAAATAATAGTACTGCCACCATACAGATAAGGAAACTGAGGCTGGGGGATATTAAATAACTTGCCTGAGCTCAGATAGCCAAGAGATTGAAGGACAAGAATTGAAACCAAATCTGTCCAACACCAAACCCCATCATTATCCCACCAACCTGCATGACCTCTCCAAGAGTAGGACAGAAACATTAACAGGAGTTATGGGAGTAGAGAGGACCACTTGGTCCAGCTTGGTAGGGAATAAGTAAGGCTTCTAGACAAGATATTTCTTTTTTTTTTTCCCCCACAAAACTGGTTTTACTTATTTTATTTTTTTGACTGTGCCACAGCATGTGGGATCTTAGTTGCCCGACCAGGGATCGAACCCATGCCCCCGTGCAGTGGAAGCATAGAGTCTTCAACCACTGGTCCACCAGGGAAGTCCCTAGACAAGGTATTTCTGAGGTGAGAATAATTTTCTGTGTGAAGACAAGAAGGGAAGACAAGAATAAGGAATAACAGGAGAAGGCCAGGAGTGAAAGTATGGTAAGGAACTGGAAACAGTATGGCTGGAACCTAAAGTGTGGGAGATAAGGCTGGACATGAGGTAGGGGCTGAACTAGGAAAGCCTTGTGTTAAGGAACATGGACTTCATCCTGTAAACAATGGGAAAGTGTCCATTCAGCCCTTGGGGAGGCAGGGTAGATCATGGAAATAACGACAGAGAGAAGAGACAAATTTGAGAAGTATTTAGGTCAACTGGCAGAGCCTGGTAACTACATGTATCTGGGGTTGTTAAAAAAGTGAGTCAAGGAGAAGTCACAGGCTTCTGGCTTGGGTGACAGCACAAGTGATGGTACCATTACCACCTGAGATGTAGAACCCAGGAGCAGAAGGAGTCCTGGGGCCCTAATATCAGCCACTCACATCTGAGAAAGCATTAAGCTAGATTGTGTGTGGGGATGGCAGTGTTAAAGAAAGAATTTTTGAGCAAGAAGTACTTCTCTGGAGTTGTCCCCTGAGAGGGGAAGTCTAGGGATGAAGAAGAAGATGCCAGAAATGGAAAACAATGTCAAAGGCCTGAGAACACTATCTGACAACCCCATCACAGCCTTAGTCAAATGACAGTGTCCTGTTGACAGAGCAAGAAAGAAATCCAGAATCCTGACTCCCAGTCTATATTTTCTTCATTTCTGTCAAACTCCTTATAAGGTAGAGACAGATATTATTTTCCCACCTCATACCAAGTATCTCTATTTTTTCCCAACTATTTCAAGACATTGTAAATCTTATTTTTAAAAAATAAAAGTGATACATACACATTAAAAAAACATTCCAAACAAAACTTTAGTCTCCCTTTTCATACTCTAAGCCCTCAAACTCTTTCTCTAATCTGTTCATTCATTGTGCCTATATTTTCCATTAAGTTCTTGAACACACTTATGATAGATAGTCCTTGTCTGATAATTGCAACATGTGGGTGATCTTGACTTTGGCTTCAATTAACTGCTCCCCCTGTTTCTTCATCTATGTAGTGACTGTTCCCAGTTTTATGGATATAACTGACATATTATATTAGTTTAAGGTGTACAACAGAATGATTTGATATATGTTATATAGTGATTTTTGAAAGGGCATTGGGCAATATGATTAATATGTTGTAGAGACTCTGGATTTTGTATATTTCTCTGAAGAGTGATTTTTTTATTCTAGCAGACAGTTAACTTTGCTGAACACAAACATCAAACTCTGTCTCCCCTACAATGGGCAGTAGCTAAGATCTCTGCTCAGTTCTTTCATCTTCCAGCTTCTGCTTTTTCACCAGTCCCCTTGGGATCTTCCCTCCACACATACAGTTTAGTGGCTAGCCAAGGATTTGTGCCATTTTGTATAGAGATTGTGGGGTTTACCCCCTTTGTAGCTCCCTCCCCTCTGGGATTTCCCTCCTAATTTTCTGGCTGCTCTGCCAGTCTCCATCTCTGCCTTCTAACACCTCAATATAGTAAGGCTGTGGCTTTTTGCCACTTAAGTTAGGTGGATTTGGGAGTGCCTGTAGGTAAAAAGCCACAAACTTGCAAACTTTACCCACTGTAGTTTGTCTTTCAAGGGTAGATTCTGTTCCAGTTTCTGCCTGATTTTGCTTGCTCTCTAGTGCCTTAAAATGAGTTCGTTTTAAAAAATACTTTGTGAATATTATAAATGTTATCTACAGAGGGGATCAGAGCAATCAAGCTACTCCACCATTCATGGAAACTATCTTATTCTTTTTTTTTTTAATTTATCGATTTTATTTATTTATTTTTGGCTGCGTTGGGTCTTTGTTGCTGTGCATGGGCTTTCTCTAGTTGCAGCGAGCGGCGGCTACTCTTCGTTGAGGTGCGCGGGCTTCTCATTACAGTGGCTTCTTGCTGCGGAGCACAGGCTCTAGGCATACTTGCTTCAGTAATTGTGGACTCAGGCTTCAGTAGTTGTGGCTCGCGGGCTCTAGAGTGCAGGCTCAGTAGTTGTGGTGCATAGTGGGCTTAGTTGCTCTGCAGCATGTGGGATCTTCCTGGACCAGGGCTCGAACCCATGTCCCCTGCATTGGCAGGCGGATTCTTAACCAGTGCGCCACCAGGGAAGCCCTATCTTATTCTTTTTAATAGCTACATCATTACTATGATATGAGTATATCGTAATTTATTTAACAAATCCCCAATTTATGGGCATTTTATTAATATATTAGCATCTGTTTCGGTAACAGTGAAAGAATCCTTCTTTCCAAAGGTGTCCAGACTAGCTGGCTGAAATGCAGTGGTTCAGCAAACAGGCTTCAGAAACAGGAGTCTGGCTCCTGCTCCATCCTTTAGTAGGTCTGTAAATTTGGGTAACTTGCCTAACTTCCCTGAATCTCACTTTCTTCATCTGTAAAACAGCTAAAAGATATTTAGCTAAATATCATACTTTCCTCATGATAATATTAATGTATAAAAGCATAATCCTTGCATATAGAAAGAGCTCAATAGAGTGTAGTCCTCCCCAAGAATAAGAACTGGATCCAGAAGAAGGCAGAGATGGGGTCAAGATAAAGAGTACAGTCCACTGGGGACAAGAGAGCTCAGCTGGGATGGTCGGTCTTAGAGGAAGGTGAAAGAAAAGAGAAGAGAAGAAAAAAGGGAGGCCAAAAATAATGTCTTTGTTCAAGGTAAGATTCCATAAAACATTATCTTTTTCGAAACTCTTTGGTCAACACTTGCAGAAGGCCCTGCCTACAACACTTCCACTTTAGAATTTCTCTGAACTTTCTGGGCTCCTACCAGCCTGATGCATGAATTATTCCTAGGAATTCTTTTCAGAGACTGTACTAACCATGAGCCTTCCTAAAGCCTCTCCCAACCCCAGGAAGACCATCCTCACAAATACATTAATGCTTGTACTACAAGTGGCTCCAAGAGTACAGAAAAGGGAGGAGGCATAAAAGAAGCAGATGGCTTTGAAAGAGGCACTGCATGATTTATCAGGACAATATCCCCCATTTTCCCTCTCGGAAAAGCATTGCTTAAGTAGCCCACATGATAGTTAAACAAGGAATGCTCCAAGCTGCTTCTGCAGGAGAGGATGGCAATGTGTAGCCAGCATTCAAGCATGTTTCTGCTTGATGGGAATAACCCACTTCCAGCTTGGGCCCCACCTCACAGTGATGTGGACCACAGGGGCAGCAAGCAAGGCTACCTAAGTAGAGAAGCCACATCCAAATAACTCCAGGCAACTCTCAGGGCCAGTGCGGGTGAGCAGAGCCTTTCTGCCACATCACTGGAGAAGACCACCTGCTGACTTGTAACAGGTACATTAGCAGAGGTTGCCTTCAAATGAATAAACACCAGCTCCAAGCAGAAAGGCACATACCAGAACATTCTGAGATCCTCAAAAGAGGATCAGCATAAAATCTCCTTGGGAAAGGAAGAAGTCTTCAAAAGAAACCGGGCTTAAAACAGGAACTCTAGGCAGCAGGAACTTGGGGCCCAGCGGGAGCAGTGGTTTCTCAGGATAATACTAATCTCTTGGCGTGGAGCCACCTCGCTGCAGCCCAATCCCATCTGTGTCCTCTGGAAAGAACTGGACCTTGATATGAAGGATGGAAATATTACTGAAAGCCTACCATTTCCACTGTGATAGTCCCTCTGGGTCACCCATGGAAATCAGAGAAAGGGACAGCAAGAGGGCTGCAGAAGGACCTGAGGCTCTCACCGCAACAAGACCTGAGAGCAGGAAGGCATCACTGAGCGTCAGTGACAGCTCTGACCAGACTGGGGGCAATTCAGGTAACATATCTTACTCTTGGAGGAGGGTAGGCGCGGGGACTTGGAACACTGAGATTTAAACAGTCACATTTGTACTGGTTAAGAGGCAAAGCCTGGAGCACCCTTGGTCACACACATTACGCCCAGGTGGATTCTGTAGACCTTTCTTGATCTACAGATTGTTGAATTCTCACCTAATCTGCTTTTCTTCATCGTTTCAGTTAAAGAAGTACTCTTAGGATAATCAGCAGAGATTCTGAAGCTGGGCTGGCCCTCTGTGAGGGCCATTTGTCAGTCCCACAGGCAGCCAAGAACCTGAATCCTGTCTCCATGTTGAAACTCTCCACCTTATGAGTCAATGGAAGCTGGAAATGCTTCCCCATTCTCCCAGAGCCAAGGGCTCTGCCTGTCAAAAACCTGCCCCAGCCTGGGAATTCAGAGTCAGTCACACAAAGGTGCAGGAACCGTGCAGGAGTAGCTGTTTCAAGGTAAAACCCCCATATTAGCTGTGACACAACCGTCATCAGAGCCAACATTTATTTTCAAACTAACAAAAGTATTCGGTTTCACTTGTTCCACTTGTAGCAGGGCCCGCTTCCTCCCCACCCTCATTCACAAAGGCAGAATAAGAAAATACAATATCACAGTAACAAGTAGGAAATAACTGGCCATTGTCTTGGCCTTTTACAGTTAGATGTTTCATGGGATTTGCTCGCGACACTTAAAGGCACATTTGTGATTCTGATAACCCAAGACTTTAAACTGTATTACAGACTGATTACCATGCAGAGCCTAAAGCTAAGGTTTACAAGTCTGTTCTGCCTTCCTGCAGACCCTCCATGCTTATGAATGACACCTTCCAGCGTCTTAAAGTATGAGAGGTAGCTAGCCCCAAATTCTCAGGCTGCTAATGGTTTCACATAAAATGCGCTCCTACAATTTTTATTACCATCCTGGTGTGAATTCACAGGTGAGGGGCCACCAGGGAAAAGATGAGGATATGTCTCTCACTCCTGGCCTCCTGACTTTTCCAACTTTTCCACTCGATGTTTCAAATGATTTCTTTAACTCCCAAGGCTGCTGACTAAGCCAAAGAGGCTCTACTATGTTACTTACAGAAAGCAGGAGTAAGTCATCAAGTCCCTCTGGGGAGACAGGGAATACGAATTCGTATCCTACCTTACACTTGTAAAGCTGATAAAGCAACTGATCCTTTATATTTTGACTTAGATATACATTGAGTGGGTATCAGTCAATTTGCATGTTAAGAAGTAACTACTGGAAAATGTTAAATTTCACATTTCAATCAGATAAGCCAGACATCGGTTCAGTATACATCATATACGATACAGTATCTCACAACACAAAGATTACTATACTTAGAAAAGTGATCATGTTAGCATACGAGTGAAAAAGTCCTGATGGGTTCTGTAAACTGCACGATTCAGTACCTCTGCATTCATATGACGTTTTAACAACACACAACATGCCAAATACAGCACTGATGAGCTGCTTTTGAAAGAAACCTTTAAAACAGAAAATACATGAAATTCACATGTTCAGATATATCTAACTTTGTATGACTATTTCTTACCTTTGAAAGTGACTTATGACAGACTAAATAGATAAATGGATAGATGGTAGATCTAAGAATATTTACATTATTTCTCCTAGAGGAATCAAAAAAACTAAAAACCATACAATTAAAAAGTAATTACTCAGTTTTCAAAAGCAGTTGACCAATAAATAATGAATACCTAGTGGTGGGGTCAGGGGATGTTTCTCAGTATCTTTTAAAAATAGAAAAGGCAAATTAACTTTTAAATGTCTAAATGTGAAAACAGTTCAGTATGGCAGGCTCTAACTACTTTTAAAACTTCTTAAAAATTTCAAATTCAAATAAAACAAAATTCCACCAAATGGCTTATATAAAAAAGCCTTCAAAAAACAGCTGAACTTAAAATTCACACACAAAAAGCCTTCCTTTTTAAGACCAAAATTCTTCTAAGATCATTTGTCATAGGCTTAGAAGTGGTGAAAACCAAACCAGCTGCCAAAAATTATTTACTCTGTAGCACAACTAAGGATGTAACTAACACCCACTAAGTGACCTGCAGAGAAAATAGAAGGTTAATTTATTCTGCATGCTTTCCATTTTACTTTCTGTTAAAATAATACTCATCACCATATTCAACTCTTTCTTCATGCATTTTATCCTAATCAAAAATAGAGGCGAAGGAACATAGGGGAAAAAAGTGGGAGTGGCAAGAAGCAAACAGATCGGGATTTCTCAGTCAGAAATTTAAGATGAACCCTTTCATTAAGAATAAATCTATGGGGGCTTCCCTGGTGGCGCAGTGGTTGGGAGTCTGCCTGCCAATGCAGGGGACATGGGTTCGAGCCCTGGTCTGGGACGATCCCACATGCGGCGGAGCAACTAAGCCCGTGTGCCACAACTACTGAGCCTGTGCGTCTGGAGCCTGTGCTTCGCAATGGGAGAGGCCGCAACAGTGAGAGGCCCGCGCACCGCGATGAAGAGTGGCCCCCGCTCGCCGCAACTGGAGAAAGCCCTCGCACAGAAACGAAGACTCAACACAGCCAAAAATAAATAAATAAATTTATTTAAAAATAATAGTAATAATAATGCATAAAGTTGAACCAAGTACTTAAAAATGTTAAAAAAAGAATAAACCTATGATAAAGTACATCATGACTATTTTTTTCCTCTCAAAAGTGTAGGATTAAAAACTGTAATTATTACAACATCTACGATATTCTCAACATATTTTTCTATACATAGTAGCTTTTGGATCTTTCTAGATTCAAAAGCACCAGGCTAAACACAGAGCCAGAGTGAATGCAGTGAACCGAGCCCATGCCAGGTAAGCCAGAACTGTAGACAGCCCTGCAAGTGTAGTGACAACAGGGCCAGTTTGTTAGTCCTGAAAATATATAAGTTGTTTGTAACTGAAGTTCTGGAATGGCTTCTGTCTTAAATTACATCCACCTGGGATTTTGTTCTAACAATCAATATAGGAAGATAACTGGAACTTGAAAACCTCACTTTTTTGGTAACTGACATTTAAACTGTTTGAAGTTTCTCATTAAGGTCTCTTAAGAAATTAACTACAGATGTTGGAAACTAAGTGTATAGTACTCAGAGAAATGAAGTCACCTGAAGTCTCCAAACAACCAGAAGTACTTAAATATAGTAAATGCATTGGAAGGAAAGGATGGACTGGCCTGCCCCATAGGCTGCAGAGTTTCATCACTTTTTCTCTCTTCCAATTAGGTTTCCCAGCACATTTTGAATGTAATTAAAAGAAAAGAGAGAGGCAAGAGGTTGAAATGACATGGGACTACCACTTGGACCAGAGTACAGAACTAACTTGATGGAGGCTGACAGAGATTAAACATCTCCACTGCCTCCCGGTTACCAACACAATGTACATCTGAAATCCTGGTAAGACCTTAGAAGCCCTTCACAGCCTGACCCTAACTGACCTGCTCAGCTTCATGTCCAGCCCCTCTGCCACAAGGCACCCCACACTCCACAGT
Source organism: Delphinapterus leucas (assembly GCF_059928025.1). Lineage (NCBI taxonomy): Eukaryota > Metazoa > Chordata > Mammalia > Artiodactyla > Monodontidae > Delphinapterus > Delphinapterus leucas. Next base: position 11,423,580 of record NC_143146.1, read on the forward strand.
GACCCACTCCTAAGTCCCCTGCTCTGCTCTGCACATGCAGTTCCCTCGGCCAGGAATGCCCTTCTCCTGTCATCTTTTCAGATCTGCTCAGAGGTCCATTTCCCTGTGAATAGACCCCATGCCCTATGAAAGTCACTCACCCCTCTCTATTCCCACGTAAACTCTACACTTCTTAGAACACAGTCCACATCTTTTTTTTTTTTTTTTTTTTTTGCGGTACGCGGGCCTCTCACTGTTGTGCCCTCTCCCGTTGTGGAGCACAGGCTCCAGATGCGCAGGCTCAGCGGCCATGGCTCACGGGCCCAGCCGCTCTGCGGCATGTGGGATCTTCCCGGACCGGGGCACGAACCCGTGTCCCCTGCATCGGCAGGCGGACTCTCAACCACTGCACCACCAGGGAAGCCCCACAGTCCACATCTTACATGAAATGCACCAAATAAAGGACCTCCAAGTGCCTGCCACGGAAAAGACCTTCCGGAAATTTTCTCCCATTCCCCCTTCTTAGCTGCGGCCTAGGACTTAGTAGGGGCATAATTCTCATTCTTTTCAGGAGAATGTATAAATGAATGACTGAATAATAAAAATAGATGTGTTATAGGGACTTTTACTTAAAAAGAAGACCATTGATATGTTCTAGAACTTCCTGTTGAAAAAAACTGTTCTATGAAGGAAAATACTTTCCCCATTTACCTGTATAATAAAATCAGTGAGTCCTGCAAGAAAGTGCTTTTAAATTTAAAAACATCAAGAGCTAGAGAAAACCATATCAAGCAGTAAACCATATGGTTGTGAAGATAAAAAGATAAGCTTCTCATCCCTCATTAACAACAAGCCTGAAAATACTAACATTTTTACTAATTCCTCAAAAACAGTACACTAATTAGTAAAAGGCACCTGTGTCAACAGTCCTATTTCCATTTTTAAAAGTTGTTTCTTCAGCTGATACCTGGGGTCCTCACTTAGCACATGAAACGTTTGCAGAGCCTAAAAACTGCTCATCACTGCTGTCACTGGCTAGTTGCTAATGCTTAGCGGTTCTCAAACACAACAGAATGTGTGGAGCCATCCAGCTGCTTTCAGAAACTTGCTAGTTAGTAGTCCACCTAGGCCCTGCACAGAGACAGGAATTAGGAAAGGTGGTAACTTTTCCTCCAGGAGTGTACAGCTTGATGGGCCTCAGATGAGCAGAAGAGTTCCCAAATGGGGGATTCTGCCCCAAATCAACCTGTGGGTTCCTTAATTCCTGATGGAGAAGACATGAGACTTCTCCAACAGCAGCTTAGTAATTCCAGTGTTGGCGAAAAGGGGGTCCATGTTCTCTACGACACCTCACTCTAGTATGAAACCCCAGAGTGTCTGGGGTGGAGGTAGTGGAATGATGAGGGGTAGGGAAGAAGCAAAAGCAGAGAAGATTTCTGAATGAAAGAAATATTGTTTCGGATCCTGCTAAGCTTCCTCCATTGAGCTGAAAGACCATGACTTTATTTAATACACCTTCCAGATGCTGAGTTGAGGAAAAGAAGTGTGTTCCACAGGTGAGAAATTCTAAAATAAACAGAATGTACCTGGGGCAGAAACACTGGCTGGGGAGGTGCTTTTGACCACATAGACTTGGACTGACCAGTGACACCTCCATGTTGGGGTACAGCCACGTACTGCCATTAAAATCTCATCTTCCCCTCCCCACACTCATGCTGGTAAATGAATAATGTAGACAAGCATGTACAGAAGACACCCACTTTATGCTTTTGAAAACTCTTTCCCAAAAAGAGAATATTGAGGAATCTGAAAACAGCCCTGGACTGTGTTCAAAAACTCAAGCCAAGAAAGAAACTTCAGATTTGACATCTTAAATTAGCAGGAATGTTTAGACAAATCTATAATCGAGGAAAACATACATACACCCACACTCACAGCAAAAAAGTTTGCCTTTCCACCCTCTCATGTCAAGTGGATCATTAGTCACGAATTCTGTTTACTGTGACCATATGATGATTTTTCTCAGCCAGGTATTTTTTAATAAGTACCTACTATGTGTCAGACACTGTGCTGGGCACAGGCTCAAAGGGGTGGACGTGGAGATTCCCATCTTGTGGAACAGACCAAACATAAGAGGGAAATGCACCCATTCACATCTCCTGACTAAACTGTATGATGAGGAAAAAGATGCCCTGAGGGAGGAAATGGGCGTGGGAGGATATGTCTTAGACGGTGGAGCCGAGGTGGACGAAGAGGGGCTTTATGTATCTATCTTATTTCTTTTTTTTTACATCCACCGTTTATCAGTGTTATGAGCCAGCACTCATTTCATTTAATTCTAACCACTCTGTGGTATCACGAGCCCCTTTTACAGATGAGGGACCTGGAAGGAGCTGGCTAGTAAGTGGCAGGGCCAGGGCCCTGGCTCAGCTCTGTGTGATCTTGGGAAAGTGTCTGAACCCCACGGATCCTCAAAACCCATCGTCTTTGCCCTCCTTGCTTAAGGAAGCAAGAGAAGGCCTATGATGCTGGGGTGAGTAGAGTGTGTGAGAAGGGTGGAAGTAAGTGAGATGCAAGACATAGAAGGGGTGAGACCAGACACGCCCTGGAGGGCCACGGGAGGGAGCTTTAAGGATGCTAAGCAGCAAAGTGAGATGAACCAATTAGTGTATTTAAAAATAGTTTGGGGACTTCCCTGGTGATACAGTGGTTAAGAATTCGCCTTCCAATACAGGGAATGCAGGTTCGATCCCTGGTCAGGCAACTAAGATCCCACATGCCATGGGGCAACTAAGCCCACACACCACAACTACTGAGCCCGTGTGCCTCAACTAGAGAGCCTGCGAGCTGCGAACTACAGAGCCCACGTGCTCTGGAACCCGCGCACCACGACTAGAGAGAAAACCCGCATGCCACAACTAGAGAGAAGCCCACGCACCGCAACGAAGATCCCACGTGCCTCAACTAAGACCCTACAGAGCCAAAAAATAAAATTAAATAAATAAACAAAATTAAAAAAAAAGTCTGGGAAAAGTGTACAGTTTTCAAAAGAAAATAGTTTGGAGGAAACTATGAGACACCACTTCACACCCACTAGGATGGTGACAATAAAAACAATGGAAAATAACAAGTGTTGACAAGGATGCAAAGAAATTGGAACCCTTGTGCACTGCCAGTGGAATTGGTGCAGGCACTGTGGAAAAGTTTGGTGGTTGCTCAAAAAGTTAAACATAGATTTACCATATGACCCAGCAATTATATTCTTAGGTATACTCCACCCCCAAAAGAATTGAAAACAAGTACTCAAATACTTCTGCATGAATGTTCACAACAGCACCACTCACAGTTGTCAAAAGGTAAAAACAACCCAAATGTCCATCTACTGATGAACGGATAAACAGAATAAAGTATATACCTACAATGGAATACTATCCAGTCATAAAGGGGAACGGAATACAGGTACATGTTACAACATGGATGAATCTTGAAAACATTGTGCTAGGTGAAAGAAGCCAGTCACAAAAGGCCATATACTGCATAACTCCATTTATATGAAATATCCAGAATACGTAGAAAACAGACTAGTGGTTGCCAGGGGCTGGGAGGAGTGGGAACAGGGAGTGACTACTAACAGGTACAGGGTTTTCCTCGGGGTGATGAAAACTAAACAGAGGTTATAGCTGTACAACATTGTAAATGTACTAAACTGTACACTTTAAAATGGTTAATTTTATATTATGTTTTACCTCAATTTTTAAAAATGGGTTGGAGGGGTGTAAGTGGATGTAAAAGACCCCCTCACAGTGGTCCAGATGAGAGATGACCACTAGGATGGTGGCACTGGAGACAAAGAGAAAGGGACAGAACCACGAAATATTTTTGGAGGCAGACCCAACAAGTCTTGATAACAGAATATACATCCTAATATCTATGCAGGTGGCATGTAACATGGGAGGGGATAAGGGAGGTGAGGCAGGCAGCTAATCAGACAGCTACTCTGAGAGCTCAAACCTGAAGCTAGGAGAGTGGGTGTGATAAGCAGAATAATGCCCCCAAAGACATCCATGGCCTATCCCCTGGAACCTGGGAATATGGTAGGTTACATGGCAAGGTGGAATTAAGGTTGCCAATCAGCTGACCTTGAGATTGAGATTAGCCTGGATCATCCAGGTAGGCTCAATATGAACACAAGCATCCTTATAAGTGGGAGAGGGAGGCAGAAGTGAGAAAACCAGAGAGAGGGCAGCATGAGAAGAATTTGACCCATTGTTGCTAGCTCTGAAGATGGAGGAAGGGGCCATGAGCCAAAGAATATGGCAACTTTTAGAAGCCAGAAAAGGAAATGGATTCTCCCCTCATGCCTCCAGAAAGGAATGCAGCTCTGCTAACACCTTGGTTTCAGCCCACTGAGACCCATTTCAGACTTCTGACTTGCAGAAGTGTAAAATAATAAATCTGTGTTGTTTTAAGCCACTAGGTTTGTAGTAATCTGTTACGGCAGCAATAGGAAACTAATAGAGTGGGGAAGAGTTGACAACTGAAGGAGAGAATCAACAGACCTGGCAACAGATGTGCTATGGGTAGGAAAGGGAGATGAGAGCATCAAATACGACTAGGAGTTTGATCCTAGATAACCTTAATGAAGGGAAAAGGTGGAAAGAGCCATCAGAAGGGGTTGGGCTTCAGAGGGAAGGGGCAGATGGCTGTTGTCTGAGAGGTCTGGGGAAGGATGACTTCTAGGAGGAAGTGGCATTTGTAACGGGCCCTGAGGTGAGAGGCGTGAGGAAGGGTGTGAGCAAATTAGAGAGGGGAGAGGGATGGAGGGGTGTGAAGAAGGATGAGCATTCTGGCTAAATGCCACAAGGTGAGTAGTGCTGGGAGAAACACTGGAAAAGTGGGTGATGGATGAGGTGGCCTGCGCTGCCACACTAAGGGGTCCAGACCTCACGCAGCAGACAGTTGGAAGATATCAGGGAATTTATGCTGTGTATGGGGGCGGGCAACAGGACTGGAGGCCAGCTTTAGGAAGCTAAGTAAGAAGGGGGTGCATGAGTGTGAGTGTGAGATCAGGGGTTCCTAAGGGCAAGGCTTCTCCCCAGTCTCAGGCATGTCACCAGACCCCTGGTAAATCCCAGACTGTGTAGCACAGGGAGAGACTGACGACCCAAACTCACAGCCTGGACCTTCGACTAGAGGATGGGGGGTGGGAGGGGCACCACAAGCCTCTCTGATGTCCACATTTGCTTCCCTGGTAGAGGAGAAATTCTCTTTACGGGCCAAATCCTTTACAGGTGAGGCATTTGCAGAAGACATTCATTCAAACATACAACATTTGGGTGGGGCTACACACATGACATTTGCACATCCTGGTTTTCTCAGTCTCTGGGCATCACTAGGTGAACGGCTGACCATGGGACCTAAGAACACTGTGCTTCAAGCACTGGGGCGTTTGTGGGGCAGCCTGAGGGTTCCAGGAGGGCAGGAGGAAACGGGAAGCAGATAGCATACAAGCAAAAATCACGTCTCTACTTTTACGAGTCATTCTTGCAGATAACACTAACTTAGGACATGCACCTCTTCTTACTCCTGAGTTCTTCTAGGTTCTGTATTCCCACTATACCCCAATTACTCCAGAATCACAGCCCCTCTGTACTGCGGCAGTCAGCAGCCACTTGACTGAGGGCCTGAACAGAGCACCTGGCAGAGGTCCCTACTGCAGAGAGAGAGAAACGGTGAAGACACTTCCTGACCTGAGGATCTAAAGGATGAGGATGAATAACACATGAACAAAAATCTCTCAAGATGGCAGGAGGGAGGAGTGTAAATCAACTGGATGCAGGCTGTGCCCATAAATTTGGGGGAAGCAAAGCTTTTATTATCTTCAATCTCTGAAGTCAAAAAATTGAGCTGAAATGGACCAAAATAAGCCAAAGCTCAAAAAGCTATATATTTTATATTTCTGAATTCTCCAAAGTCCTCTTGCTTTAGGTCAATAATTCCTTCCTAGATTATGGAATGTCAGTGGGCAGGAGGCATCTAGTCCACCCTCCTTGTTTTAATTGTGAGAAAAAGGCTCAGTTTAGACAAGGGTCTTGAACAAGGTCAAGGGCTAACTGCAGCGTCAGCACTGGACTGGAACCCCAGAGTATCTATCCAGGATCTTCCTGCTCAGAGAAGAGAGTTAGTAATTTGATCTTGTGAACTGTTTTTTCTTTTTTGACATTTGTAAAAAAAAAACCTGAATAGCACCAATAAGGGACATTAAACCAACTCTGATTTTTAGGAGGTTGAATAAGTTTCTACTTTAATCTGAACTAAAAGTATTTCGTGAAGGCAGAAATCACCCAAGGGTGAACTGTGACTCACTAGTAAAATTTAAAGATGTTATCATTGTTTCAAAGAAATCCACCTTAGACTCAAAACCTTAACATCATGTTTCTGTGCTCTATATAAAACATGCACTACAATAGCCAAAGGGTGGCAACAACCCAAAGATCCACTGATTGATGAGTAAACAAAATGTGGTATACACATATAATATTATCCAGCCTTAAAAAGGAAGGAAATTCTGATTTCCTACAATATGGGTGAACCTTGAGGACATTATGCTAAGTGAAATAAGCCAGACAAAAGACAAATATTGCCTGATTCCACTTCTATGAAAATACAGAATAGCCATTCATAAAGACAGAAAGGAGAATAGTGGTTACTGGGGACTGGAGGTAGGGGAATGGGGAATTACTGTGTAATGGGTACAGGGTTTCAGTCTGGGATGAGGAAAAGGTTCTGGAGATGGATGGCGGTGACAGTTGTAAAAAAAGGTAAATGTACTTAATGCCACTGAACTGTATACTTAAAAGTGGTTAAAATGGTAAATTTATGTATACTTTATGATAATAAAAGAGGCACTAATCTCCAGATACAGTATCTTTCATTCAGCAAATCTATATTGGACACTTATTGCATGCCAGGCACTGCTTCATGGCCAAGGTATACAGCAATGGGATAAAGAGACCAAGTCCGTGTTCTCATGAATATGGGGGTTGGGGATGGGGTGCAGACAACCAATAAATAGATAAACATACAATACGGCAGGTGGAAATGAGTGCAATGGAAAAAAACATTAGGCAAAGTGAGGTGGAGCGAGTGTAGTGTGTTAAGGGTGTGTGTGCTTTGTTGTACAGGGTGGTCAGGAAAGACCTCTCCGATGGGTGACATTTGAGCACAGGCGTAAAGGAACAGAGTGCTGCAGGCTGAGAACACAACCGTGAGCAGGAGGCTGGTATACCTGGAAGGGGCTAGAGGAGGGAAGGGTAATAATGAGGCCCAGAGCACAGAGCTACTTCTTAAATGTCTCATAAATTGTCCAAGCGAACATTTATAGGTCAGTATAGAAATATGCCCTCACATCTAACTGTCTTTCATTTGTGTTAAAACAAACAGGAAAACCAATTCTCCTGTCTTTTACTAAGATGCATGCCTCTAAGGAGATAATTTACATCTTCCATTGCTAGAGCACCCTCCAGTGTTTCTGTATGAAAACAGTATCTGGCATGGATTTTTTTTTTTTTACAACATCTTTATTGGAGTATTACTGCTTTACAGTGGTGTGTTAGTTTCTGCTTTATAACAAAGTGAATCAGCTATATGTATACATATATCCCCATAATCCCTTCCTCTCACCTTCCTTATCCCACCCCTCTGGGTGGTCACAAAGCACCGAGCTGATCTCCCTGTGCTATGCGGCTGCTTCCCATTAGCTATCTATTTTACATTTGGTAGTGTATATATGTCCACGCCACCCTATCACTTTGTCCCAGCTTACCCTTCCCCCTCCCCATGTCCTCAAGTCCATTCTCTACGTCTGTGTCTTTATTCCTGTCCTGCCCCTAGGTTCTTCAGAACCATTTTTTTTTTTTTTTTTTTAGATTCCATATATATGTGTTAGAATATGGTATTTGTTTTTCGCTTTCTGACTTACTTCACTCTGTATGACAGACTCTAGGTCCAACCACCTCACTACAAATAACTCAATTTCGTTTCTTTCTTTTTTTTTTTTTTTTTGCGGTACGCGGGCCTCTCCCGTTGCGGAGCACAGGCTCCGGACGCGCAGGCTCAGCGGCCACGGCTCACGGGCCCAGCCGCTCCGCGGCATGTGGGATCTTCCCGGACCGGGGCATGAACCCACGTCCTCTGCATCGGCAGGCGGACTCTCAACCACTGCACCACCAGGGAAGCCCCTCAATTTAGTTTCTTTTTATGGCTAAGTAATATTCCATTGTATATATGTGCCACATCTTTATCCATTCATCGGTTGATGGACGCTTAGGTTGCATCCATGTCCTGGCTACTGTAAATAGTGCTGCAATGAACACTGTGGTACATGACTCTTTTTGAATTATGGTTTTCTCAGGGTATACGCCCAGTAGTGGGATTACTGGGTCATATGGTAGTTCTATTTTTAGTTTTTTAAGGAACCTCCATACTGTTCTCCATAGTGCCTATATCAATTTACATTCCCACCACAGTGCAAGAGGGTTCCCCTTTCTCCACACCCTCTCTGGCATTTACTGTCAGTAGACTTTTTTGATGATGGCTGTTCTGACTGGTGTGAGGTGATACCTCACTGTAGTTTTGATTTGCATTTCTCTAATGATTAGTGATGTTGAGCATTCTTTCATGGGTTTGTTGGCAATCTGTATATCTTCTTTGGAGAAATGTCTATTTAGGTCTTCTGCCCATTTTTGGATTGGGTTGTTTGTTTTTTTGATATTGAGCTGCATGAGCTGCTTGTAAATTTTGGAGATTAATCCTTTGTCAGTTGCTTCATTTGCAAATATTTTCTCGCATTCTGAGGGTTGTCGTTTCGTCTTGTTTATGGTTTCCTTTGCTGTGCAAAAGCTTTTAAGTTTCATTAGGTCCCATTTGTTTATTTTTGTTTTTATTTGCATTTCTCTAGGAGGTGGGTCAAAAAGGATCTGCTGTGAGGTGTCAGAGTGTTCTGCCTATGTTTTCCTCAAAGGGTTTTTTTTTTTAATTTAATTTATTTATTTATTTGGCTGTGTTGGGTCTTTTTTGCTGCACAGGGGCTTCCTCTAGTTGCGGCGAGTGGGGGCTACTCTTTGTTGCGGTGAGCAGGCTTCTCACTGCGGTGGCTTCTCTTGTTGCGGAGCATGGGCTCCAGGCACACAGGCCTCAGTAGTTGTGGCACACGGGCTCAGTAGTTGTGGCTCGCGGGCTCTAGAGCGTAGGCTCAGCAGTTGTGGCGCACGGGCTTAGCTGCTCCGTGGCATGTGGGATCTTCCCGGACCAGGGCTCGAACCCGCATCCCCTGCATTGGCAGGCAGATTCTTAACCACTGCGCCACCAGGGACATCCCTCCTCTAAGAGTTTTATAGTGTCTTACATTTAGGTCTTTAATCCATTTTGAGTTTATTTGTTAGGGAGTGTTCTAATTTCATTCTTTTACATGTAGCTGTCCAGATTTCCCAGCACCACTTATTGAAAAGGCTGTCTTTTCTCCATTGTATATTCTTGCCTCCTTTATCAAAAATAAGGTGACCATATGTGCGTGGGTTTATCTCTGGGCTTTCTATCCTGTTCTATTGATCTATATTTCTGTTTTTGTGCCAGTACCATACTGTCTTGATGACTGTAGCTTTGTTAGTATAGTCTGAAGTCCAGAAGCCTGATTCCTCCAGCTCCGTTTTTCTTTTTCAAGATTGCTTTGGCTATTTGGGGTCTTTTGTGTTTCCATACAAATTGTGAAATTTTTTGTTCTAGTTCTGTGAAAAATGCCATTGGTAGTTTGATAGGGATTGCACTGAATCTGTAGACTGCTTTGGGTAGTATAGTCATTTTCACAATGTTGATTCTTCCAATCCAAGAACATGGTATATCTCTCCATCTGTTTCTATCATCTTTAATTTCTTTCATTAGTGTCTTATAGTTTTCTGCATACAGATCTTTTGTCTCCTTAGGTAGGTTTATTCCTAGGTATTTTATTCTTTTTGTTGCAATGGTAAATGGGAGTGTTTCCTTAATTTCTCTTTCAGATTTTTCATCATTAGTGTATAGGAATGCAAGAGATTTCTGTGCATTAATTTTGTATCCTGCTACTTTACCAAATTCATTGATTAGCTCTAGTAGTTTTCTGGTGGCATCTTTAGGATTCTCTATGTAGAGTATCATGTCATCTGCAAACAGTGACAGCTTTACTTCTTTTCCGATTTGGATCCCTTTTATGTCTTTTTCTTCTCTGACTGCTGTGGCTAAAACTTCCAAAACTATGTTGAATAACAGTGGTGAGAGTGGGCAACCTTGTCTTGTTCCTGATCTTAGTGGAAATGGTTCCAGTTTTGCACCATTGAGAATGATGTTGGCTGTGGGTTTGTCATATATGGCCTTTATTATGTTGAGGTAAGTTCCCTCTACGCCTACTTTCTGTACAGTTTTTATAATAAATGGGTGTTGAATTTTGCTGAAATCTTTTTCTGCATCTACTGAGATGATCATATGGTTTTTCTCCTTCAATTTGTTAATATGGTGTATCACATTGATTTGCGTATATTGAAGAATCCTTGCATTCTTGGGATAAATCCCACTTGATCATGGTGTATGATCCTTTTAATGTGGCACGGATTCCTTTCCCCCCCCTAAATTTTGGTATTTGGCCAAAAAGTAAAGTGGGTATATCATCCTTCTCACAAAGAATACTGTAAGATTAAGTAAGAAGACAAGTCAAGTGTAAGTGCTTTAAAATAAGCCTACACTACTTGTAAAGTGGTACAACGTATACATATGCATGCAATGATGTTTTTAAATGACCATATAAATTTTAAAAAGGTTCATATTTTTTAAATATACAATTTTTAAAAATTTATTTATTTTATTTATTTATCTTTGGCTGCGTTGGGTCTTGGTTGCTGTGCACGGGCTTTCTCTAGTTGCGTCGAGCGGGGGATACTCTTCGTTGCAGTGCACAGGCTTCTCACTGCGGTGGCTTCTCTTGCTGTGGAGCATGGGCTCTAGGCGCAGGGGCTTCAGTAGTTGTGGCACATGGGCTTAGGTGCTCCGCGGCATGTGGGATCTTCCCAGACCAGGGCTTGAATCTCTGTCCCCTGCATTGCCAGGCAGATTCTTAACCATGCACCATCAGGGAAGTCCCAATATACAAATTTTTAGCAGTGTAGAACTTTCAACTCAAAGGCAAACACAGTCTACCACTAAATTGTAACCCTAATTTTACTGGGGGTGGCAAGGAGGACAATAAAGTACAAAGTGCTGTCTTTAAATTTTTTCAGTATTCTGGGGTTCTGAGTATTACTATTTGAAAAGTGTCCTGCAAATACTTACATAGCACTTTGGTCACTCTGCCTTCTCAGTCAGAATACAGCATGGGGGACTTCCCTGGTGGCGCAGTGGATAAGACTCCATGCTCCCAATGCGAGGGGCCTAGGTTCGATCCCTGGTCAGGGAACTAGATCCCACATGCACGCCACAACTAAGAGTTCACATGCCACAATTAAGAAGCCCGAGAACCACAAATAAGGAGCCCACCTGCCACAACTAAGACCCCACGCAACCAAATAAATAAATATTGAAAAAAAGAAAGAATACAGCATGAGGAAACAGTTCAGACAGACTTGCCCATACCAAGCATACTATTAAAATGGAATCCTTACTTTCTCATGGAAATTGGCTTTGATTCCTTTATTATGAAATCAGGCACTTTTGTCAATCTCATAGCCTAGGAGGAAGATGTTACATGTGGCATAGTTTTGAAGAGAACTTGTAGAAGTAAAATTACATGGCTGTTTACAGAAAACACCTGTAGGCTGGGTCCGTATGACAGCTGAGGCCACATAGTGAAAAGCTGCTAGTGGCTGACAGCCAGGAGATGGGGTTCTTTCTAGGCCTGGCACCGCCAGCTGTGTGACCAGCAAGATAAGACAGTCTGTGCTTATTTTACTGTGCATGGGCCTGCTGACGCCAAGGAAAATAGGTAAGTAAGCCTCTAAAAGGTATACTGCCATCCAGGTATCTATCACCATTTCTGGAGGGCAATTTGACAACAAGCATCAAAAGGCTTAAAATGTCCGTACTCTTTGACCCAGCAAGTTCACATACAGAAAACTACCTCCAAGGACTTAAGTAAGGGTAGCCACAGAGATCTAGATACAGGGACAGTTATCTCTGCATTTCCCAAGGGGAAAAAAAAATAACTTGGAAATAAGCCCAATAAACAACTGTGGTTATATACAAACAAATATATACGTGATAGCTGAGGAACAATAGTGAACATCAGAACATCAATGCTCAGAGATTAGGTTAACATCCTAAAATTTAACCAAAACATAAAATCAAAGCAACTAAATAAAAAGCCGTCTTAAGTCTGGCTTATAGTTGGAGAAGGAAGGAAGGGAGGGAGGAAGGAAGGAGAAAATGAGACAAAGGAGGGAAAGAAGGAAGGAAGGCAAGAAGAAGGAAGGAAGGAAAGAAGAAGGAAGGAAGGAATCTCAATTCTGGGGTCCACTGATTGTCTACATCATTCAAATGAGTTATTTAACTGAAAAGTATATTCAAGTAACAACATGAAATAAATTAAACCTTTATGAATTATAATTGCTTTAAATTCATACCCAAGTGACCTATAGGAAAACACAAATACTATTTCCTTGAAATTTTCTTTATTGATTAATAAAGTTCTAAACTTAACCTGTCAAGATCATGAGCAATGCATAGGGGAATAAATAAGAAACATGTAACAACAGAACACAACCCAGTTGCACTCAGAGGCAAGAAAGCATATTGTTTTTTACAATTAACAACTCTTCCAATCTTACGAATATTCATCAAACCTACCAATAACCACTCCCCAAGGAGCCCAGCTTTCTTCTCCCTGTCTTCCTAAAATCTTAGCCACATGCACCTGCAGACTTCCCCACAGGGAGTCATGCATAAAATGGCAGCTCCTACAGAGCGGCCACTGTAACATTTAGTTAAGGAAACTGTGACCAAAGGCTGTTTTCAGAAATTACATCAATCAAAACTTGGCTGTTGCAAAGCCATCACTGGAAAAAATAACCACTTCAGGGAAGTGCCAATGCTGAGTGGTGTCAGCCACTCTGGATGCTACCTCATTGACCACGTATGATGTTCTCCACCAGCCTTAACTACAACCAAGCATATGTGTCACCTTTTAACCTCAAATGTAATTTCGGAGAATACTCCATCCCCAATGCACCACTATGGAGTATTTCTAGAAGAATGAAGTGCTTATGCCACTCAAACATTCTGCAGAGCAGGGGCACTCAGGAGAATTCCCTGAGAGGACAGAGACTTCGGTGGCTACAGTTATTCAGAGTAGAACAGAGAAAAGCACATGTGATGAAACTGTCCTCAACTCCCTTCTGGATCCATGGGCCCCGGGGAGCAGCAGGTAAAGGTTTTTCAGTTCATCTTTGGGTCCCAGCCTTTCCTCCCCACCCTCGGTCTCTCCCTGGGGCTACCCAATGTCCTTCCTCCCAGCCTGTGACCACACAGATGATTCTAGTGCATAGCGAAACTCTCTAACAGAGCAATGGTACAATGGGAGTAGAAGCCCTCCACAGCTGGTATGGATCCACAAGCGAACCTTATGCTGTTCCACAGGCTTGGCACAGCCTTGCTGGCACACAGCCCCTTGCTGCAAATTTCCCTACAGCTACATCTTCTCCAGGAGGCACCACCCACATGCATTTGCATCTTCCAGTTCAGGCCTAGCTACCACTTATAGTTCTTGCTCACCAGCTTGGCTACTGCCCACTAGTTTTAGCTCAGTTTTACCTCATTTCCCACCAACTCCTCCGTCCAGCCCACAGGCATGTCCCCTGCCTCCAGGCTACTCCTGGTCTATATAACGCTTTATGGTATTTCCTATTTCCTCAGAGTCTCCTCTGTCTTTCTCTTCTCTTCAGCCCTGCTCCTAGCAGAGGCCCTTCTTTCTCCGTGAAAGCATTCTGAATACTCTCTGCCATCCCATTCTTTTAGGAAGCCATTCTAGAAGGCTCTAGCTCCAATTCCTGAATTTCTGGTCTACCATCTTAGATCATCTTTACTCCATTCTTCAGCCCTTCATTTCTCTATCTCTAGGGCAAACAACCATCCTGGCTTGCCTGGAACAGAGGGGCTTCCAGGAATGTGGGACCTTCAGTGCTAAAACCAGGACAGTCCTGGGCAAGTTGAGACAGTTGGTCCCCCTACCTCCCCAGACTACTTAAAGTTACTTTCTGCCTCATAACCAAAAACATCATTTTTGTTTACGGCATCCCATTTAGCTTCTCACCATGCATTTGCGCAACTCAAGTCTATTTCTAAAGATGTCAACAAACATTTTAAAATACCTAACACTTCACATTGACCTTTTAATACCAATTCAAGTGACAAAGTACACATATTCTTATTCTGAGTTCTTTTCAAAATGATCATTCTAAAATTTCTCAGTTCTTTTTAACCCCTGACTCCTCTTTAGCATTCTTTCTATAAAGATTTCTTCCCCTTCTCTCTCACTGCTTTCATTCTTCTCTGCCCTACAATTTCTCCCCTCTGCACCCTTCTTCTCCCATTTCCATCCTCCATTTGGATGGCATTAAAAGGTCAAATTAAACCCAAAGTAAGTTGAAGATAGGAAATAATAAAGATAAGAACAGAAATCAATGAAATAGAAAACAGAAAAAAATAGGAAAAATCTATAAAACCAAAAGATAGTTCAAGAAGATCAATAAACTGATAAAACTCTAGCCAGACTGACCAAGTAAAAACGAGAGACAAAAGAATTACAAATACCAAGGAAAGAGAGCAAGTCACTACTGACAATATGAACATTAAAAGGATGATAGGGCAGAAGGTGGGAATGAGGGTTAATTGCAAATGGGCTCCAGAGAATTTGGGGGATGGCAGAAATTTGGGGGTGATCTAAAACTAGATCGTGGTGATGGGTTGCACAACTCTACAAATTTACTAATGATTATTTAATTAACACAAAGGATGAATTTTATGGTGTGTAAATTATACCTCTATAAAGCTCTAAGAAAAAGGATAAGGGACAATCAACTCTATGCCCATGAATTTGACCACTTAGACGAAATGGACAAACTCTTTTTTTGTTTTTTTGTTTTTTTTTTGCGGTACGCGGGCCTCTCATCGTTGTGGCCTCTCCCGTTGCGGAGCACAGGCTCCGGACGCGCAGGCTCAGCAGCCATGGCTCACGGGCCTAGCCGCTCCGCAGCATGTGCGATCTTCCCGGACCGGGGCACGATCCCGTGTCCCCTGCATCGGCAGGCGGGCTCTCAACCACTGCGTCACCAGGGAAGCCCTGGACAAACTCTTTGAAAGACACAAACTACCAATGCTCACTCAAGAAGAATTAGATAACCTGAGTAGCCTTTTATCTATTAAAGAAATTGAATTTGTAGTTTAAAATTTTTTCCACAATGAAAACTCCAGGCAAAAACATTTATGGAAAAAACATTACCAACCTGATCAAAGGCAATTTAGAATATCAGTAGCCATTATGAGGAAGTTTTGAAATCTTCAAACTTAATTTCCTTAAAACCAAATTGGACTACAATAGTTCAAAGTTTTCCAGAACTGAGTGGAATGCTTATTTCGATTGGTATTTTGAGGCTTTCCAATGATATCAGGAATCTAAAATTGCCTCTCTGTAAAATAAGGTTTTAAGACTAACTGAGGCAAAGGATTAAAGAAAGATAAAATGGCTGCTGAAGTCTCAGGCTCTTCTTCCTGGGCTTCTTTGTCTCAGACTCCACCTCCGATGCCATCTTCCTCCTTCTCTTCTACACGACCTACGCCTCCTCTATACCCTCAATCCTCCCATACTAATTCTCTTGCCAAACTTCCCCTTTTCTCTGAAACTCTCCCCACTCCCTTTTCCTCTGAACTTGTCAGAACCTATCCTTTTAAAATTAAGTCTTCTGAGGGTCCAGAGGCTAAATCCTTAATTTCTTATTCTCCCTGGGCTAAAGGTGAACTGCGAGCCATCGTCAAAGATTCTCCTAAAGTAACCGAAGATCCTCACAGGTTTGCTGAAGAATTTAATATAGTCATTCAAACTTATCAACCTGTTTTTTCCTGACTTATATTGGCTGGTTCATATGCTTGTTGATAAAGGCCAGGCTCAGCTTTGGATGAAAACCACTAACTGGAAAAGTCCTGAAAGGTCTCTAGAATTACAACTGGGAGACCAGCCCACTAACTTCCTATACAATCAGGCTCAGGCAATCACGAGATGACTTCATCAAGCAACCCCTAGGGCTTTTCCAAAGCCTGTTCATTGGAACAAAATTCAGGCTTGCACACAAAAATCTGAGAACCTGTTCATGATTATTAAAATCAACTTCAGATTGTTTTTAAAGAGAATTCTGGTCTTCCTTCAGAGGTTGATTCCACCCAGGTAGCTTTTAACTCCATGTTTATTAATGGGCTGAACTGGGACCTTTCCCTTTAAGTAAAAAGGACCAGGTTAGAATGGGAAACTGTGTCCATTCCAGACTTAGTTAATCTGGCAAAACAGATCTTTCCTACTCTAGATGGGTAACCTCCAAGGAAGACCACCAAAATTCTTAATCTTCAGCTCTAGCAAATGAAGGCTCCCAGAGAAAATGAAAACCCTCCTGTTTTCTGCTGTTATTGTAAAAAGCTAAGACACTGAAAAAGAGACTGTTAAAAATTTAAGTGCTTTAGGCAACTCTGGCCCTCTAACCAACCTTTCTGGAAGAGATTTTGAGGGGTCTATTTGAATTCTGATGGGAGGTACACTGTGAATTTTGCCAACATCTGTTGGAGATTTTGCCCATAAGGGAAGTGGTAGCTGATTTAATGGGGACAATCAGTGTTTCCAGAAACTGCTCTAGTACCGTCAGAAATGGAACAAATAAAAGATGTCAAAGGGTCATTTAATTCACCTGGTAGGTCACTTTGATGACTACTGTCAAACTGCAGTTTGCCCAAACCCAGTTTCGATGTTTAGAGTATCTGATATCAGAACAAGGGTTAAACCTAGATCCAGACAGACTTTATGGTATCTTAAGTTTCCCCAAACCCAAAACTAAGTGCCAACTGTGAGGTTTTCTCAGCCTAGTTAGTTACTGCCGAAATTGGGATTCCAAATTTCTCTCTTATGGCCAAACCTCTATATGTTTTACTAAACAATAACAACCCTGACCCATTTTTATGGGATGAACTAAATGACACAGACTTCAAGGCCTTAAAGGAGAGTATGATGAACCCACCTGCCCTTGGGCACACCCATTATAGATTCCCCTTTTCTTTGTTTGTATATGAAAAGGAAGGGAACACCCTTGGTGTACTCACCCAAAAACATGGGGACCACCATTGACACACAAAGTATAATAGCCAGCAACTGGACCCTGTGGCACAGGGATACTCCCCTTGCCTTAGAGCCATTACAGCCACTGCCCTCTTGCTTAAGACCACCAAGAAAATTGTTATGGGATCCCCTTTCACCATTTTTGTACCTCATGCAGTAGAAGCTCTCCTGAATTCCCACCATACTCAACATTTCTCAGCCAGACATCTCACCTCCTCTGAAGTCCTCTCATTACCTGCCCCTCACATAACTCTTTTACACTGTAATAACCTTAACTCAACTACTCTTCTCCCCTCCGCCACAGAAAGAGTTCCTCACCCCTGCTTAACTCTGACGGACCACCTCCTGACTCCTCGCAATGATCTACAGGAAATTTCATTGGGTAACACTGACTTCTCATGGTTCACTGATGGTTCTTTTTCTTAAAGGTGATGATGGCAAATATTGTGCTGGGTATGCCATTACTACTCCTTTGATGTTGTTGAGGTAGCATCTTTACGGCTACTTTGGCCCAACAGGCTGACTTATATTCCCTTACACGTGCTTGTGATTTAGCCAAGGATAAAACTGCCAATATTTAAACTGATAGCAGATATGCTTTTTGGAGTAACTCGTGATTTTGGAATGTTGTGGAAGCAACGTGGCTTATTTCCATTGGAAGTAAAAATTTAAATGGCCCCTATGTTCAAGAATTATTGAATACAATACTCTTACCACATGTTTTAGCTATTATTAAGGTTCTGGGACATTCTAAGCTTGATTCTCTGGAAGCTAGGGTAAATCATTTTGCTGATAATTCTGCAAGGAATGCTGCCTTTAAAAGGACCACCAGCATCCAAACTTCTGTCATGATCCAAAGGGATATTTCACCAGATGATAATTTAGAAAAACTGGCTAGAGAAGCCCAACAATTGGCCTCAGAAAAGGAAAAACAAAATTGGAAATTCCATAATTGTTGTTTTGATAAAAAGAGAAAGCTCAGGTTTGGACCAAACAACAACCCAGTCCTACCAGAGACACTAAAATTCCCACTCTTCACCACCATACATTCATTAAACCATTGGTCTACTGACAAAATGACAGCCTTCATGAATCAATATTGGTGGGGAAACATTAAGAAGGCCACAAAAAGTGCCTACCTCACTTGTCCCATTGTCCAAAGTACAATCCAGGGAAGCTGTTAGTATTGCTCCCAGACGTTTTAAGCTGTTTAATGAACCATCTGAAGTCTGGCAAATGAATTTTATACAATTTATTCCATCTAGTGGAATATGTCATGACCTATGTTTTAGTCATGACCTATATGTTTACACACTGGACTGAAGCTTTCCCTTGCAGACAGGGAACTCCTCTCAAACTTCATAGTGATTAAGGAATCCATTTTCACTGGCCAGGCACTTACACAAGTATGTGCTGCTTGTCTGGTTTTATAACACTTTCACTGTACTTGCGACCCTCAATCCTCTAGTTTAGTTAAACAGACTAACAGCATTATTAAGACTCAATTGGCAAAATTTGTAGAGACCTTCCAAATACTTTGGCCAAAAGCATTGCCATTGGTCCTTCTAAAACTCAGATCCATCCCTTTTGGAACTCATAAACTCTCACCCTTTGAAATAGTCACAGGATGCCCAATACACTTGGCTCCTGCTTCTTTTGACGCACAACTGGTAAAAGGAGAGACAATTCAATATTGCAAAGGCTAACTGATGCTATTAAAAATAACCATGTTTGGGCTTCCCTGGTGGCGCAGTGGTTGAGAGTCCGCCTGCCGATGCAGGGGACAAGGGTTTGTGCCCCGGTCCGGGAAGATCCCACATGTCGTGGAGCGGCTGGGCCCGTGAGCCATGGCCCCTGAGGCTGTGGGTCCGGAGCCTGCGCTCCGCAACAGGAGAGGCCACAGCAGTGAGAGGCCCACGTACCACAAAAAAAAAAAAAAAGTAACCATGTTTTGGTAGAGCAATCTTTTCACAGTGTGCCTTCAGGAAATGAAGACCTTAAGCATCACACATTGCAACCTGGAAATTTCATCTATTGGAAAAGACACCTCCAGAAGAACTCTCTTCAATCTCACTGGAAAGACCCCTATCAAATACTGTTAACCAACCCTTGTGCCACCAAACCCCAAGAAACAGACTCCTGTATTCATGTGACACACCTCAAGAAAGCACCTAATTCTGACTGGAACCGAATGTCACCTGGTGACCTGAAAGTAAAGATTTCCCAGAATTGAAGCAGGTGCTAACTGATCAGACAGCTTTCCCAAGAAATCTGTACCAGGCCTTTTGAAAGTTTGTTGCCAAACCTTTGATGACATAACACTTCAGATGATCTCCAATGTCTATGACCTTGTTAACACATAGACTTCAGATAAAAAGTGCCTGAGAGTTCCCCCTCTGGCCCCTCCTTGTTACTGGAATGTGACCTTAATAGGTTCCCAATCTGTGCACTTCCCCTACAACATGAAACACTATACGTAGGAAAGGTCCTTCCAGACACTGCAGCACAAAAAGCTGCTGAAACGAGAAAACCTGACTTGATCAGCAATGCTTTCAGAGAAAAATATTGATCAAAAGGTGGAAATATGAAAAATTAATTAAACAGAAACCTTAATTACATAGAGTTGGGAAACTAGAAGGGGGAACTCTCATGACCTGGCACCACTGCAGAGCCCAAGAGGAAGAAGAAGACTGCTCTTCTTTCCTGCCAAGGACTCAATAAATGAAAAGCCATGGACTCTTTGCTTACTACGGTCCTCCCAACTTTCTTTCCTTCTCTATAAAAGCATTCTCCTTCCCTTGTCATGCAGGAAGTTGAACATGTATTGCCATGGTTGCTGACCCTGAATTGCAATTCTCTGCTGACCCCAAATAAACCCATTTCTGCTAGAGAACTTTCTGGCAGTCTATTTGTTTTGGGTCAACACCCCTTTCCCCAGTTTGGTGGTAGCCTTGAAAACCAACAGCTAAAACTACAGTGAAAACCAGCAGCCTGGCAGCCACTGGAGGGGGCAGGGCAGGATTGGAGCTCTTTCAAAGCTCCACTCCCAGAGGACTGCCACTACTTGACCTGTCTGGTGGTTCCCTGGAAGACCCCACTGACCTGACTCAGAGTTGAACAGTGGTAACAGCATTTTCCCGAAATCATTTTTCAAAAACCATCAGAAGCAATTATTTAACATCACAGCTACCTGAGATAGTAGATAACAGCTGGGGTAAACAACAGGCTAAAAAAAAGCTTAAACAGAAAAGCTGGAGAATGAGATATCCATAGAGTTTGAAAAGCTCTGACATATTCCTGGGAATCTAAAAGTCTATGCACATGTGTAGGGCAGTTGATGGCAGACGCACCTTATAAGAAACACTAATGGAAGTTCTTCAGGCTGAAATTAATCCCAAACAATAATTCAAATTCATACACATACACAAAGAGCAATGGTAAAGGTAACTGTGTAATTATAAAACACTGTTTAAATGCATACTTCTGTACCTTTCTCCTCTTGTCTAATTTTAAAAGCAACTATATAAAAAAAATTATATAATTGTATTGTTAGGCCTATAACATTTAGACACGTAATATATTTGCCAATAACAGCACAAAAGAGGTGGGTAGGAGCAAAGATGTACTGGGTTAAAGAAATGGCACCAGATGGTAACTCAAATCCACAGGAACATTTGAAAAGAACCAGGAACAATAAATAAGAAGGTTGCTATAACAAATACTATAAAGTAAGTGTGTGTTTGTGTGTGTGTGTGTGTGTGTATTTGCATCTCCTTCTCCTAGTTTCTTTAAAAGACATAAAATTATATAAATGATAACTACAAGCCAAAGCAATCTTGAGAAAGAAAAACAGAGCTGGAGGAATCAGGCTCCCTGACTTTAGACTATACTACAAAGCTTCAGTAATCAAGACAGTATGGTACCGGCACAAAAACAGAAATATAGATCAATGGAACAGGACAGAAAGCCCAGAGATAAACCCATGCACATACAGTCACCTATCTTTGATAAAGGAGGCAAGAGTATACAATGGAGAAAAGCCTCTTCAATAAGTGGTGCTGGGAAAACTGGACAGCTACATGTAAAAGAATGAAATTATAACACTCCCTAACACCATACACAAAAATAAACTCAAAATGGATTAAAGACCTAAATGTAAGACACTATAAAACTCTTAGAGGAAAACATAGGCAGAACACTCTGTGACATAAATCACAGCAAGATCCTTCTTGACCCACCTCCTAGAGAAAGGGAAATAAAAACAAAAATAAACAAATGGGACCTAATGAAACTTAAAAGCTTTTGTACAGCAAAGGAAATTGTAAAAAAGACAAAAAGACAACCCTCAGAATGCGAGAAAATATTTGCAAATGAAGCAACTGACAAAGGATTAATCTCCAAAATTTACAAGCAGCTCATGCAGCTTAATATCAAAAAAACAAACAACCCAATCCAAAAATGGGCAGAAGACCTAAATAGACATTTCTCCAAAGAAGATATACAGATTGCCAACAAACCCATGAAAGAATGCTCAACATCACTAATCATTAGAGAAATGCAAATCAAAACTACAATGAGGTATCACCTCACACCAGTCAGAACGGCCATCATCAAAAAATCTACTGACAATAAATGCCAGAGAGGGTGTAGAGAAAAGGGAACCCTCTTGCACTGTTGGTGGGAATGTAAACTGATACAGCCACTATGGAGGACAGTATGGAGGTTCCTTAAAAAACTAAAAATAGAACTACCATATGACCCAGCAATTCCACTACTAGGTATATACCCTGAGAAAACCATAATTCAAAAAGAGTCATGTACCAAAAATGTTCATTGCAGCTCTATTTACAATAGCCAGGAGATGGAAACAACCTAAGTGTCCATCATCGGATGAATGGATAAAGGAACATGTGGCACATATATACAATGGAATATTACTTAGCCATATAAAGAAACAAAATTGAGTTATTTGTAGTGAGGTGGATGGACCTAGATTCTGTCATACAGAGTGAAGTAAGTCAGAAAGAGAAAGACAAATACTGTATGCTAACACATATATATGGAATCTAAGGGAAAAAAATGTCATGAAGAACCTAGGGGTATGACAGGAATAAAGACACAGACCTACTAGAGAATGGACTTGAGAATATGGGGAGGGGGAAGGGTAAGCTGGGACAAAGTGAGAGAGTAGCACGGACATATATACACTACCAAACGTAAAACAGATAGCTAGTGGGAAGCAGCCACATAGCACAGGGAGATCAACTCGGTGCTTTGTGACTATCTAGAGGGGTGGGATAGGGAGGGTGGGAGGGAAGGAGACACAAGAGATATGGGAACATATGTATATGTATAACTGATTCACTTTGTTATAAAGCAGAAACTAACACATCATTGTAAGGCAATTATACTCCAATAAAGATGTAAAAAAAAAGAGTTATGTACCACAATGTTCATTGTAGCACTATTTACAGTAGCCAGGACATGGATGCAACCTAAGTGTCTATCGACAGATAAATGGATAAAGAAGATGTGGCACAGATATACAATGGAATATTACTCAGCCACAAAAATAAACGAAATTGAGTTATTTGTAGTGAGGTAGATGGACCTAGAGTCTGTCATACAGAGTGAAGTAAGTCAGAAAGAGAAAAACAAATACCAGATGCTAACACATATATGGAATCTAAAAAAAAAGGTTCTGAAGAACCTAGGGACAGGACAGGAAAAAAGACGCAGACGTAGGGAATGGACTTGAGGACACGGGGAGGGGGAAGGGTCAGCTGGGATGAAGTGAGAGAGTAGCACTGACATATATACACTACCAAATGTAAAACAGACAGCTAGTGGGAAGCAGCCACATAGCACAGGGAGACCAGCTCGGTGCTTTGTGACCACCTAGAGGGGTGGGATAGGGAGGCTGGGAGGGAGACACAAGAGAGAGAGGATATGGGGATATATATATACATGTAGCTGATTCACTTTAGCTGTTTCTGTTATACAGCAGAAACTAACACAAAAATGTAAAGCAATTATACTCCAATAAAAATGTTAAAAAAATGATAACTACAACAAAGTATCACTGGATTTGTAACATATCTAAATATAATATGTATAACAATAATATCATAAAAAGGAAGAAAAGGGAATAGAACTATATAGATATAACATTTCTCCATCTTCTGGAATTAAGTTAGTATAAATCAAAAGTAGATTCTGATAAGTTAAGATGTATATGGTAACAGGTTATACATACAATGAAACACCCAGCCATAGGAAGGAATGGAGTTCTAATACATGCTACACCATGGAAAACTTTTGAAAACATTATGCTAAGTGAAATAAGCCAGAAACAAAAGGACAAACATTGCATGATTCCACTTCTATGAAATACCTAAAATAGGCAAATTCAGAGACACAAAAAGTAGAGTAGAGAATACCAGGTGCTAGGAAGGAGGAGTTATTGCTTAATGGGTACAGAGTTTCTGTTTGGAGTGACGAAAAAATCAGGGGGACAGTGAATATGATAATGCCACTAAACTGTACAGTCAAAATGGTTAAGATGGCAAAGTTTATGTTATACATATTTTACCACAATTTTTTTTAAAAGATGCATATGGTAAGCCTTAGAGCAACCACTAAAAAAAAAATAGTGGAAAAAATCATTAAAGAACTAAAAAGTATTACATAAGAAAATATTCACTTAATGCAAAAGAAAGCAGTAGAAAAGGAACAGAGGAACAAAAAAGACATGAGACATATAGAAACCAATACCAAATAAACACATTACAAGAAAGGAAAAGTGCAGACCAATGTCGCTCATGAATACAGATGTAAAACCCTCAAAAATATTTGCAAATCAAATCCAACAATGTATAAAAAGAATTATATGCCATGACTAAGTGGGATTTATGCGAGGTATACAAGGCTGGTCCAATATTCAGAAATCAATTAATGTATCCGCCACATCAACAGGCTAAAGAAGAAAAATCATATGATCATATCAATTGATTACAGAAAAAGAACCTGACAAAATTCAACACTGATTCATGTTAAAAACAAACAAACAAACAAAAAACCTCAGTAAATAGGGAATAAAAATGTTCTACAAAACACCTACAACTAACATCAGACTTAACAGTGGAAACTGGATGCTTTCCCTAAGATTGGGAACAAGGCAAGAATGCCCCCTCTCATCACTCCTATTTAACATGCTACTAAAACCACTAGCTAGTGCAACTAGACAAGAAAAGGGAAAAGAGAATCTTACTGTATGATGAATATATGAAACAACTTCACTGAGGGGGATGGAAGAAAAAGGTGCTAACCTAAGTAACTGTGGAAATGAGTGGAACCTACAAGACTAAAGGGAAAGGAACTATACCTAAGCACTGCACTCTAGTTGATAAAGCTTTTTTCCCATGGAGTATGGTCTAACAAGTCAGATACTGCTACATGTGTATGCTGAAACTGAATAACTGAGTAACTGTATGGCGCATGGTGGGAGCCAGGTTTCTCACTGGGGGAGTGAAAATTTACAAACAAGCAAGGTGAAGAGGCTAGAACGATTCATGTGGTAATGGATTAGAATTGGAGACAGTATGAACTCATGTTTAGCTTAATATATATAGATACAGATGGTTACATCAGAAATATTTCTAGATGTGTATATATGCATGGGTTACTATTCACACATATTTCTTTGAGGATTTAAAAGGCATCCCTAGCAAGAGCACACCTACCTGTAGGCAGTTATGTTCCCCCAACTTGAGGACAGGGTATTTATATAAACTGAGAAGTGGCAATGGAGAGCTGCAAGGCTGGAGACAGGATAGGCGGGGAAATATCAGGGACAGCAAGAGAGGCAAATGTTGGAGGGTCGGGAAGAGGTTTCAGCACATGCTTAACAAGCAATGTTGCTGATACTCTAAAAACAGAAGAAAAAAGCCAACAGAAGCCAGTCCACTGGCCTGAAGCTAAAGTGCAATACAACTGGGATAGAAATTAAGGCATGTCTAGGCAAACTTTTCTAAGTTGACCTTGGGCACATTTACTTTTCCCATCCCCATGTGTTCTGAAGGTGCCAGGACCCGCAGGATTTAACTTGGGGTGTAGGCTCTGGGAAGGGCCCTGCATGAAAGCCTGCTGCCATGGCCTTGGTGGGGTGTGTAGGTGTGCTGAGAATGAGCCAATGTGCTAAGGGAGATGACGAGCATTGCGAGCTGAGCCCCAAGAGCCTTAGAAGTAGGTGACTGGGTGTGGTCATTTGACCCATTGTTGAAGAGGCCACAGAAGCTGGCCCCTTCACAGGCCAGGAAAGGACTTTCTGGAAGGGTCTGGATACACCCCTTCAGGGGCTCCTCTGGCTCCAGGGGTGAGCTCCGGTGTCCAGAGACATTACCAGGCCCAGATGTAGGAAATGGGAAGGTGGGATGCATAAAACCAGGTGGGGCCTGGTATGGGACACCGGTGAGTCAGGAAGCACGGAGCAAGCAGATGTAAAAAAGTTCCAGACCAGGAGCCACTGACTTGGTTTCTGAACCCAACTCTGCCATTCTCTGCTTTGAGAGTCACTTAGCCTCTCCGAGCCTCAGTTTCCTCATCTTTATGAATGACTCACCCAGCTTCTTCACATGGTGATCGGCGAACAGAATGAGATACCGTATGTGCATGTAGTTGGCAAACAAGCAAGTCTCAACCAGCGGTTCTCAAAGTGTGATCTGAGGACACCTGGGGGCGGGGGCGGGGTGCCCTGAGACCCTTTGAGAGGGTCTGCCAGGTCTTCCCTTTTCCAAATAGACTGTGCCTGAGCCTGAAATTTCTTGGTAAGCTTCCTCCAAGGCAGCTGATATGAGACTCCAATGGTCCTTAATTAAACCGAAGAGATTTTCAAACATATAAAACCATGCCACTTTTTTTAAATAGTTATTTTCATTAAAGATGCAATTTGCGTTAAATTTGAATGGATTTGTTATTTTTAAATGAATATTTAAAATTTTTAATTCCTCATACCGTTAAAATCAACAGATACAAGCAAAAGCCCTTCGGGGTCCTCAATAATTTCTCAGCCCGTAAAGGGGTCCTGAGACCGGACAGTTTGGGAACCGCTGTGCCCAACAACAGTGGAGGCGAGCCGCCTCTCAGCATCCTCTGAGAGGCTGACTCCAGACCCCCTTTTATAAAACACGCATACGTTCACGGTTTCCACGTGTGGGGACGCTAGTTTTGTTTTCTGGGTCTCAGAGATCCAACGCTTGTACCCATTTTCCCGGCCGAAGTAAGGGCCCTCCCACAGGGAGGCACTGACAGTGTGGGGCGACCCTAGCGGGGGGTCGGCGACCTTGGCAGAGGTCGAGCCCGCGCGCGCGGGAGGCAAACGATGCTCCCGGCTGGCGGGAGTTCCCGCCAGTGGGCGCTGAGCCGGGTACCGACCCACGGTGAGCCTGACCGGGTAGCGGGGGACTGGGGACCTGCACTCACAGCCTCGGCAGCGCCGCTCCGCGCGCCGCTCTCCTCAGCAGACGCAGCGCCATCTTGTCTGCGCGCGGGCCCCGCCCCCGCCATGTCCGTCTCCGCTTCGTCCCGCCCCTGTCGCCACGCCCCCACGCCGCCGCGTTCCGCGCACGTCCTGCCCAGAGCCCGTGTCTCCACGCCCCGCCCCGTCCCCGCAAGCCACGCCCCCTGCTCTTGCGCACCTGCCCCCTCCGGCTGTCAGAACTTCCAGGCTGTAACGCGAGGCAGAGCAGAGTCCGAATGGGTGGATTTTGGGGTGACTGAATCCAACCATTCCCGTGCTTCTGGGTTTTTAGGGCGGGTTTTGAGAGACCTTGCATTCTCCCAGCCAGACGTGGCCAGATTTTCTAGGGATTTCTTTGTTGTTTTTGTTTAAATACTATACCTAACAAAGATTGTGAGTCTCACCGTGTGCGTGCCTCGGTTAACAGTCAATCCATTATGGGACATATATGACTGTAAAAGGGTCAGAATAGATGCTGCTGGCAGCTTTCTGGGCCAGAGAAATGCTTGTTGAAGACACGGGGCAGCGAACACAGCGCTTCACTCCAACTCCTTCCTGCCAGTCTGTCAAAACTCGGGCTTCACAGTCAGGAGAATGCTAAGGTATTAAAACAGCTTACCAGCTGTGTGACTTTGGACAAATGACTTAAGCTCTCCCTGCTGAAGTTTCCTCCTGTAAGATGGGAATATAAATAGTACTCATAGGGTTATTATAAGGATATGTTGCGTTAATATACTGAGAGCGTAAAGCCTCTTCTGGCCCAGAACACATGCTCAGTAATGTTAATTACTTCTCATTATTATTATCATCACACCAATTCCTTTCTTAAAAATCTTTGGTGACTTCCAATGAGAAGTGTTAAAATGAAAAACAGAAACAAACAAAAAAAAAGAAAAACAAATGAAGAACAACCTTGAAAATACCCTGAGCAGACAAAATCTGTTTCATCATACAAGCAAAGCCTAATTTAGCTTATTTTGCAAGACAACTTGACCTAGGTCATTTCTTGCTTATGCCTCTGGAAATCATAAGCAAAAACTTGAACTATTTCCTAAGGTAACCACTGACAAATTCCCTATATTGAAGAAAACTCTAGTATTGTAACCAATCACTGTGAAGAATAAACAGTCACTACTTTCTCACTAAATAAGCTGCTTTATAACAATATATCCCTGAGCCTCATTCCATGTTTTTGTTTGAGTGCTCCCAGTTTGCAAAATGTCTTTTTGATGTGGGCACAATAAACTTTTACCAATTACTACTTTGGGGATTCATTGGGTTTACTTCTGTTATTTATGAAATTTTGACAGAAGCATTTAGAATAAAACCCCAGTTCTTCACCATGACCCTGAAGTCCTTACTCTATCTGGCCCCTGCCTGTCCCTTCAACCTTATCTCAGCCCTACCCATCTTCTTTCTGTGGGTTTTTTTGGTTTCTGTTATTTGTTTTTTTAGTGCGATAAGCCCCCTCCCACTTCAGGGCCTTTGCACATGCTGTTTCCTATCCCCAGAATGCTTATGGCTATACTGTCACATCCTCCTGGACATTTACCCTACCTGCCACCTGCTCAAAGAGCCTGAGCTGACAACCCAAACTAGAGCATCCCCCTGGTCTATTTCACTGGCACAGCAACCTGATCATTTCCGTCACAGCCCTCATCACAATGTTTATCAATTTGGGAATTTACTTTCTTATTGTTGCCTTTCCCCTGGTGGTTCTCAAGGTGGGAAGGAACTACTGCCCATAATCAGGTGGGCTTTCAGAGTGCATTATTGTCATTTAGGGTGCAGGGCTAGGGACGTTTGGGCAATCCCACTCATAGAAGGGCTGCTAGTGCTCTGGTCTAGAAACGCCATCTACAGGAATAGAATGTGAGCTCTTTGAGAGCAGGGACCCGGTATATCTTGTCATTGCTGTGTGCCCACAGCACCTGGCTCAATGACTTGTAACCTGTAGGTATTTAATAAATATAAGATGAAAATGTTCCTCTAGCTTCATTATAATTCTGAGAACTGCCATATGAGTTGTTATCCTTACTAAAAATGCCCTGGTCCTTATGGCTTTTTAGGTAAAATACAACCTCCAATGACTTATTTGCTAAATGATTCAATATCTTTCAGATTCTGCTTGAAGAAATTGTAGCTGTGCCCATTCTCACCAGGACTGCTGTGGTTTTGTGGTTTTTTTTAAAGGTTTACTTTTATTTTTATTTTTTGGGCTTCCCCAGTGGCACAGTGGCTAAGAATCCGCCTTCCAGGACATGGAAGCAACCTAAGTGTCCATCGACAGATGAATGGATAAAGATGTGGCACATATATACAATGGAATTTTACTCAGCCATAAAAAGAAATGAAGTTGAGTTATTTGTAGTGAGGTGGATGGACCTGGAGTCTGTCATAAAGAGTGAAGTAAGTCAGAAAGAGAAAAACAAATACCATATGCTAACACATATATATGGAATCTAAAAAAAAGAAAAAAAAGGTCATGAAGAACCTAGGGGCAGGACAGGAATAAAGACACAGACGTAGAGAATGGACTTGAAGACATGGGGAGAGGGAAGGGTAAGCTGGGACAAAGTGAGAATGTGGCATGGACATATATACACTACCAAATGTAAAACCAACAGCTAGTGAGAAGCAGCCGCATAGCACAGGGAGATCAGCTCGATGCTTTGTGACCACCTAGAGGGGTGGGAAAGGGAGGGTGGGAGGGAGGGAGACGCAAGAGGGAAGAGATATGGGGATATATGTATATGTATAACTGATTCACTTTGTTATAAAGCAGAAACTAACACACCATTGTAAAGCAATTATACTCCAATAAAGATGTTTAAAAAAAAAAAAAAAAGAATCTGCCTGCCAATGCAGAGGACACAGGTTCAAGCCCTGGTCCAGGAAGATCCCACATGCCACGGAGCAACTAAGCCCATGCGCCAGCCTGCGAGCCACAACTACTGAGCCCGTGTGCCACAACTAATGAAGCCTGCGTGCCTAGAGCCTGTGCTCCACAACAAGAGAAGCCACCACAATGAGAAGTCTGTGCAGCGCAATGAAGAGTAGCCCCTGCTCGCCACAACTAGAGAAAGCCTGCATGCAGCAACAACCCAACGCAGCCAAAAGTAAAATAAATAAAATAAATTTATGGGCTTCCCTGGTGGCGCAGTGGTTGAGAGTCCGCCTGCTGATGCAGGGGACACGGGTTCGTGCCCTGGTCTGGGAAGATCCCACATGCCACGGAGCGGCTGGGCCCGTGAGCCATGGCCACTGAGCCTGCGCGTCCGGAGCCTGTGCTCTGCAACAGGAGACGCCACAACAGTGAGAGGCCCGCGTACCGCATAAAAATAAATAAATACATTTATTAAAAAAAAATTAAAAATCAATTCAAATAACACATTGCGTAGAAAGAGCAAGATGCAAATTTACCCAAAGCCAGTTAAGCCTCAGGGCCACTGAGTTGCACTGGTCCCCTCCAAGTCCCCACCAATGTGTTCACAAGGGCATTTTTTTTTTGTAAACTGTACCAAAGTAAAATATTTTAACTACCATTGGTTAAGACACTTTCTGCGTCTACTTCAACTGTTCCTCTCTTGGACTTCCTTTGTGTTGGGTGCCGTTGGAGTGGCTGCAGGTATTTTGGGAGTCCGGCCAAGGAGAAGATGAGCTGGGATATATTTGGTTTAGATTTAATAGAATACGTTTATGTGATTTGCAATCATTTCCATGTTTGGTTATTACTAGCAGTCCTAGTTTAGGAATGACTTTCAGAAATTCTGCTATCCACTGTGCTGACTCACCAGCATAAAGATGCAAAGGTCAGAGGATGTGCCCCTGGGGCACCTGGCACCAGAAGTGTGAGTAGTAGAAGAGAAACAAAGTTTGAAAGGCATGGAGCCAGAGACTATCTGTGGAAAATTCTTCCAGTTAACAGAAATGTAAAATTGTAAAGAGAGAGTTTGGTTCTTATCTGTACCTGGCCAACATGGAAGCTCTCTCCTGTCTGGAATACACTCTAATAACATTGTGGTGGCTTTCGCAGTGTCGGCCCAGCTCGGCTAGGACCACTTCTCCCATAATTTCCTTGCCTGTGTGGTACCGGGTTGGGGTCATTCACAAGAGACATTTGCACGAGCTCTGGAAGGTGGAGGTGAAGCAGCAGGTCACGTGTGCTCACCCTGCTGACACGGGGCAGTGTGTTAACTTCCTCTCATTTGAGATTATCTACAGATCTCATTACGTTGATATCCACCCATTTTTTTCAACTCAAACATTTATCGACATGATTCCTGACCTCAAGAAGCTAATCTGAATGAAATTCAGTCACGTGCTACAACATGGATGGACCTTGAGGACATCATGCTAAGTGAAATAAGCAAGTCACAAAAGGACAGATGCTGTACAATTTCACTTATATGAGTTTCCTAGTCAAATTCATAGAGACATAAAGGAGAATGGGGGTTGCCAGGGGCTGGAGGGAGGGGAAATAGAGAGTTAGTGTCTAATGGGTAGAGAGTTCAGTTTTGAAAGATGAAAACAGTTCTGGGAACAGATGGTGGTGATGATCGCACAACAGTGTGAATGTACTTAATGCCACTGAGCTGCACACGTAATATGGTTAAAATGGTGAATTTTATGATGTTCATATTTTACCAAATAAGAAAAAAGATTTTATTTTTATCTTTATTTATCTTCAAACAGAAGTATAGTTGATTTATAATATTATGTTAGTTTCAGGTGTATAACATAGTAATTCAATATTTTTATATATTACACTCCATTTAAAGTTATTATAAAATATTGGTTATATTCCCTGTGCCATACATTACATCCTTGTATGTTATTTATTTTATACCTAGTAGTTTATACCTCATAATCCCCTTTATCTTGCCCCTCCCCCCTTCCCTCTCCCCGTTGGTAACCACTAGTTTGTTCTCTGTGTCCGTGAGTCTGTTTCCGTTTTCTTATATTCATTCATGTTTTATTTTTTAGATTCCACATATAAACGAAAACATCCAGTATTTACTTGTCTTTCTCTGTCTTACTTCACTAAGCATAATACCCTCCAGGTCCATCCATGTTGTTGCAAAAGGCAATTTTTTATTCTTTTTTTTATAGCTGAGTAATATTCCATTGTATGTATATACCACATCTTTATCCATTCACCTGTTGATGGACGCTGAGGTTGCGTCCATATCTTAGCTATTGTGAATAATGCTGCTATGAACATTGGGTTGCATATATCTTTTCTAATTAGGGTTTTCATTTTCTTTGAATAAGAAAATGCAAACAGGAGTGGAATTGCTGGATCATATATAGTTCTATTTTTAATTTTTTAAAAAGGACATTTTGAAAAGAAGCTATCCATGAAAGAGGTAGACAGGTGTAAGTGGGAAAAATGGGTGGGTTCTGAGGTCTGCTGGTGATAATGGAGAAAAGGGATATGGAAATAGAAAGGATGCTGCAATTCCCTCTATGTGAGAGGGTCAGGGAAACCAGTAGGCTCTGCAGAGACGGGATAGCTCCCGGGACGTGGAAAGTGAGCCTGAAAGTGTTAGGAGAAAAGCAGAGAAAGCAGAGAGAACACTGCTCCAGATTGTAAACCACAGGAATGCCCAAGTCTCAACCAATGTTGCCCTACAATATACACGTCTCCTGAGTGGAAACACGTTACATTGTTACCACGTGGTGTTATAAATGTCATGAAACTCGAATAACTCTCACCGTTAATCGTCGAAATATTGAGTTTTTGTACTGGCTCAACTACAACTACAGTTTTGGGAAACAGTCACACCCAAGGAGATAGTGGATAAAAATATCTGATCAAACCATGGTTTACTATAACCATTTCGAGCTTAAATAACCATTTAAAGCCATAAGTTAGGAAAATGAAGCTGCATTATTCTTTTGTTACAAACACCAAAGCCTCTTTATCATAATTCATTTTCCCCTTCCTTTTGGTGTCTGGCTGATGTAGGTTATTTTCGCCAAAGTTGCGTCTCAAAGGCTGGAGGGCCAGTGTCACTGATTCAAGACTTCAGAATGTTGCGCTTAGAAAGAGGAATATTAGAGGTTCTGTGGAATAATTTTTCAACAGTGGCATAGATGGAACTACACTCTGAAATCATCCATCCCTCCTGCTGCTCTGATACAAAACCCTCCCAGCCTTACCTCCTGGCAGGCGCTGCCTTTGATAAGGTGATGACTATGTCTGGCTTTCTTGGGGAGACAGGAGACTGTCTCTCAAATTTAGGCCAAATGCAAAATAACTAGAGACCACATTGTGGACCTTCTGAGCCTTAGCTTTCTCTTTATAAACTGAGGAAGTTAGACTAGCTGACCTCTAAAATTCCTTCTGGCTCATCAAATGCTGATTGTATAAGATCCTTTTCTAATCTCAGCCTCCAAAACTGTGCTGCAGTGCCCCCTAGTGTCATAGGCAGGTTTCCCCCTGCTTCCCACACACTCTCTCGGGACTCTCCCGACCCTTCCCCTGATCCACTTTCTTTTTTACAAAGCACTTATCCATTTCTAAATTACTAGATAATAGGCTTATTTGTAATGTCTTTGTTGAATGTAAGCCCTATGAGAACAGGGATTTTTGCCTGTTTTGTTCATTGGTGTATCCCAAGCCCCTGGAACATATCCTGGCACAGGGCAGATGTTTAGAATTAATTTGTCCAACTCAAAGTGTTGAATCTTGAGGCATCCTCTGCCAAGATTATCCTTTACATCAGGGAGTCTCCAACCCCTGGGCCACAGACCTGCAGCAGTCTGTGGCCTGTTAGGAACTGGGCTGCACAGCAGGAGGTGAGCAGCGGGCCAGCAAACGAAGCTTCATCTGTATTTATAGCCGCTCTCCATCACTTGCATTACCACCTGAGCTCCGCCTCCTGTCAGCATTCTGGTGAGTTGTATAATTATTTCATTATATAGTACAACATAATAATGATAGAAATAAAGTGCACAATAAATGTAATGCGCTTGAATCATCCCCAAACCATCACCCCATCCATGGAAAAATTGTCTTCCACGAAACCAGTCCTTGGTGCCAAAAAGGTTGGGGGCTGCTGCTTTACATAATTTTCCCTGTTATTTTAATTTACTTTATATGTTAAAAGTTATCTTCAGCTGCTGTTTCTTAATTGCCTACATGGTGGGCTGAATAATAGCCCAGGAGATGTCTGCATGCTAATTTCCAGAACCTGTGAATATGTTATTTTGCAGTTTTGATGAAATAAGGATCTTGAGATGAGGAGATTATCCTGGATCATGTAGGTGGGCCCAATGTAATCACAGGGTCCTTGGGACAGGGAAGCAAGAGGATCAGAGTCAGAACAAGATGTGACATGGACTCAAGGTCAGAGTGATGAGAGGCCACAAGGCAAGGAATGTAAGCAGCCTCTAGAAGCTGGAGACGGCGAGGAAACGGCTTCTCCCCTCCGGCCTCCAGGAGGGACACAGCCTTGCCGCCACCTTGATTTTAACCCCATGAGAGCTATTTTGGACTTGTGACCTCCAGAACCCTAAGATAATAAAGCTGTGTTGTTTTAAGCCACCAAGGTTGTGGTCATTTAATACAGCAGCAACAAGAAATGAATATACTTGAAACAGAGCAGGACCATGTGGTCCTTCCCCCTCACGTCCTCCACCTACCTTTGTCTATGGAAAAACTTTAGCCAAATAAGTTTAATCAGAGAAGTGAGAAAACGCAGAAACAAAGGAAAACAGTTCAACAAGACTGAATAATAATAGTTTAGTCATTAGCATAGTCAAGGACCTGTTTTATAGCTACTGAAACCCTCACCAGGTGGAAGAAGTTAACTACATGATGACCAGACTGTAGCCATGACATAAGCTGCCACAATTCCGAGAACTGGACTCAAGGAAATGGGAAAAAACTGACCCCCGGAAAGGAAGACTAACTGTACTTAAAACAATCAAGATGACGCCGGTCAGACCACCACATGACCAATTTCAAGATGACCGTCAGAGCTGACTGTGCTGTTTCTACATGTAGCCCCCTCCCTCCATCTATAAAAGCTCTTGCCCACTGGCTGTCAGTGAAGGGGAGTCGGCCTTTGGACAGGTGTCCACACCTCCCCTCGCCCCCGTTGCCGGCCTCTGAAATAAAGCAAACTTTCCTTTCCACCAACATTGCCTCTTTATTGGCTTTTGAGTGGCGAGCAGCCAGACCCCACTTTCGGTAACACACCTAGTAAAAAGAAAACCTTCCCAAGCACACCTCCACAGACAAACTGGCTCTTAAAGAGTGCTTTTAACGCCAATTCCAAGTCCAAAGTGACACTGTTGGTTCAAATGACCACAAATGTCTCTGTTAGTGTCAGACAGAATCAACAAACTTTTGCTCTGGCCAGAACCTCCTTGACTGAAAGTTTCTAAAGAGAGCAGCTTAAGTAATTTTTCAAGCCAGAATTGGAATCCTTTTTCTGTATGTCATTTGAAAAGGACTCTCCACCCATGAACTGATTAAATAGAGACACCAAGCACTTACCACTGCCTGAAGTCACATTATACACTTATTTGCTTATTGTCTCCCATTTCTGTCATTCATTTATTTATGGTGTGCTGCTTTCCATTAGAATGTAAGCCCCATGAGGGTGGGAACTGAGTTTCCTTTGTTTGCTACTGTATTTTCAATGCCTAAAATGATGCCTGAGACACAGTAGATGCTAGATAAATATTTGTTGAGTGAATGGCTGGGAAGTTGACTTGCTAAGAAGATGTAAGAAATCCTTCAGCACCACTTTGCCCTACCTCTGAGAAAAAACAAATGATAGCAATTCAAATGCAGCTGAAAATGATGAGATTAAGAAAAAGAAAAAAAAAAAGCAAGCAGTCCCAGGTTGTTAGTTTTGAGTGATGGGAGGAAATGAAGGAGTCACATGAGGATAAGAGTGAGAATGCAGGTGGCACAGGAGTTACAGCCAGGCTTCAAAATGATCCCTTGCCTGTCTCTTCACAAATTACGCATTGAGGAAATAAAAGAGATATTTGCCTACTATAAGAGTCTTTTAGGTCCAGCAATCCCACTGCTGGAGTGGGATATCCGGAGAAAACTATAATTCGAAAAGATATATGTACTCCTATGTTTGTTGCAGCACTATTCACAATAGCCAAGACATGGAAGCAACCTAAATGTCCATCGACAGAGGAATGGATAAAGAAGATGTGGTACAAAAAAAAAAAAAAAGAAGATGTGGTACATACATACAATGGAATATTACTCAGCCATAAAAAGAATGAAATAATGCCATTTGCCACAGCATGGATGAACCTAGAGATTATCATACCAAGTGAAGTAAGCCAGACAGAGAAAGCCAAATATCATGATATCACTTATATGTGGAATCTAAAAAAATGATACAAATGAACTTGTTTACAAAACAGAAACAGACCCACAGACATAGAAAACAAATGTATGGTTACCAAAGGGTAATGGTGGGGAGATAAATTAGGAGTTTGGAATTAACATATACACACTACTATATATAAAATAGATAACCAAAAAGGACCTACTGTATAGCACAGGGAACTATACTCAGTATTTTGCAATAACCAATAAGGGAAAAGAGTCTGAAAAAGAATATATATACACACACACACACACACACACACACACACACACACACACACATATATATAAAACTGAATCACTTTGCTGTATACCTGAAACTAACACAACATTGTAAACCAACTATACTTCAATTAAAAAAAAACTCTATTAGGAATTTTGGTTATTAACGTATGGAGCCAGGGAGAGAGGCCCATGTCTTGGCCACTACCAGGTAGCCCTATGAAAAGTAAACAGTAAAGATGTTAAAAAAAAAAAAAAGTAAATAGTAATAACGTGAAAGAACTAATGTGCAAGGTTATTCCCTATATCATGGTTTATTATCACAAAATATTGGGGAAAAAAATCTAAATGTTCATCACCAGGGAACCGATTTTTTAGAGTATGGTACATGAAACAACAGAAAAGTATGCAACCATATAAAGAATAAGGAAATAAATTATTTCCTTAATATTTTATTTCCTTATTCTTTTTACTAATATAATGTATATAATGTAATATAATGTACTAATATAGAAACTATTTTATTATGTATAATAGAAGACATTGCTAGTGAAAAAAGACAAGGCACAGAACAATTGTATTATATTCTATCTTTTGTGTAAAAAGAAGAGTAAAATAAAAATATGTTTCATATTTTCTTATAGTCAATTATTTTAAAACTCTGAAAGGATAAAATAATGGTGCTAATGACAGGGGTTACCTGTTGGAGAAGGCAGGAACAAGGCAAATGGAGAAAGGGAAGGGAAAGGTTTTCACTGTATCCCTTTTGCAATTTTAAAACTTTTGAATCATGTATATGTATTATTTATTCAAAACACTAAATTTAAATCATATGAACAATAAAGCAAACAGAAGAAAAGAGAAACCACAGTCTCACCCAGCTAGACCTGGGTCCCTAACTCAACCTGATGCAGAGCTCCCTGCACCGTGTATGTGGACAGTGGGATACCATATGCATTTTAGCATCTTTGTGGCCACTGAGCTCTGTGTCTGTTTCATATCCCATATTGGATTAAAAACTCCCAAAGTCCCAGCCTGTTTCCCGGAGTGAGGGCCCAGGGACTTGCACAGCTGACAGAGTCTTCACAGCCTCTATGGACAGGAGACTTGATAAAATGTGTAACGTTGAAACATATAATGAAAGCTGGTTGGTTAAGACCCTCTGGCTTTGGTGGAATAATCTTTAATGCACCAGACAAGAAGATTGCTAACCAGCCTTATTACTGACAATTTCCTAATATCCCTGATAGGGCAGGCAGGTGATTTGAGGATTATCCAGACGCTGACAAATCCCCTGGGCCCTGACAGTCTCATTTACAAAAGAATCAAATCTGTTTATTGCTGATAATAGATGGTATGCCTTAAGGTTTGCTTGTAAGTAACATGTGCGTTGCTTTTTTTTTCTTTTCTTTTGGCAACAGGAACCAAACTTGGATTCATCCTGATAAACTGGGCATTTGGGACTTTATGTGATGTAACTGCTCTGAACAGTTTCCTAATCCCCACTTACTAAACCTTTGCACCCCAGCTCACGATGGCATAAATGGCCTTGATCCAGGTCAAAATGGTCCATGTAACCAAAGAGCCTACTCTTGTGGCTGACATTCACTAATCACTCTTCCTCGTTTTTATTTGTTGTTCTGAGAATTATTTAAAACAAAAGGACAAAGCACGTCTTGAACTTGTAGGTGTGACAAGCTGAACTCTTCATTTGTCTCTGTATTCCTTGCAACAGGTACAGTAGCTAACACACTGGAGATTCTCAAAACCAGTTTTGGGATTGCCTTGTTCATAAACTATCATCATTTCTGCAGTGAAATGTTCTTAGATATCTAAATTTTAGCAAACTACAATTGGAAACCCAAATAGAGACTAACTTAAATTAGCTCTGTCATTCCTTTTGATTTATAAGAAGTAAAATGTCATCTGCCAAATTCTAAACCTATGCATATTGTTAGTATTTAATCTTATCCATAACATCTCAATGAATGTGGTTATTTTTTTAAAGTGTTGCTGCATAAGAAAAATTTTCTAAGCGTAAGTTAATATCTCACTTAGCAAGATCTGCCTGACCCTTGATCTTATGACTATTCTCCTATGTAAGTTGCACCTGAAACCGATACACTAGCCCAGACCCCGAGGGAACTCTGGGCACCTATACTTTTTTTTTGGAGGGGGAGGCACCTATACTTCTGCAGTTTGCATACTAGTCTAGGGATCCATGAGGACCTGCCTGGTGAAGAACGTAATCGTTGGTATCCAAACTCATCCTATCCCATCTGTAATATTCTTCATTCTAATTTTCTGCTTAATGAAACAATACAGCTAGCCATAGGATTTCCAGCCTTCAAACAAGGCCCCTTCTGAAGGTTTTGTCATTAGTTTTCTCAAAATTAGAGGAGTTTTAGGATTCCAGAAGTTGAAAATGCCCAACTGCTAAATGTCTGTCTCTCTTTTTAAAATCCAATTTAGTATTCAGTATATGTTCATTATAGACAAATTGAAACCTATGGAAATAGGTTCTTATTTCTTATGGAAATAAATCAATAGGGACATAGGGAAGTTAACACCCAAAGGTAACTGTTAATATTCTGATGGCTTCCTTATAGACATGTTCTTATGCATTTTTCTCTCTGTGTGTGTGCGTGTGTGTATCTCTTTTTCTCTCTCCAGAAATGGATAATTAACTTATATAGATAGACACACACATACACATATATCTTAAAAATAACATCACATATAGATTGTTTTAAAACTTGTGTTTTTCCTCTCAGTAAATCACTGAAACATATATTTTAGGTAATATGGTAACTCTCCAACCCACATGGAGATACTCATACTTTTGTGGAAAAAAAATCAAACAAAATACATATATAAAAATACCAAAGACAAATCCAGAGAGAGACCCTATGTAAGCTGTGAAAATGAGTTCAGAGTATTAGAAAATTACTTTTTTCTAATTCAAATTTTTTTACTCTGGTAAACTTTGAAAAATATTTTTCACACTGTAAAATTTTTATAGGAACACAGCTAGGAAATTCTATTGTCATGCAATCCTAAGCTTAAAGTTTGCGAAATCTAGTTTTTGCTTCTTCTTTTTCTTCTTCTTTTTTTATTTTAAGCCTTTTAATTTAACTTATTGACCCCAGTATTTTTGCTACATCCATTGCTAGGATCAAATCGTTATTCTTTTCAAAAGCATTCCTTTAACCTGAGGTCAAACAAATGTGAAATATGAGGAAGTTATAAATAGACCGAAATCTAGAACAACCATAACCTTGATGTACTTTATCTAAATTTTTATAACTTTGAAGTGCACCGAATACAGAAAGAATGCAGAGCTTTTCTTTTCCAGCCAGAGAAACCACACACACAAAAAGAATAAAAAATGATCTCTTTCTCATTTCTGTAGTCAATTTCTCAACCCAAAAAAAGAAAGTGGGGGAGGATTTAAGTCAATCCAACAAAAATAAACTGTTGCTACTGTTTATTGAGAAAATAATTCCTTGAGATTTCTTTTTCCCCAAAGAACTACCAAAAAAAAAAAATCATAAAGAAGATCTCTGGCTTAGTTTATTTCCTAGAGGAAAAATTGTTTAACATCTGTTTATTTTGTAAAACCTACCAATAGCAAGTGGGCCCATAAAATTCCCCCCTTTTTTGTGTGTGGTGGGAAAGAAGCAGGGGGCAGGCTAAGTTTGGCCTGCAGTTGGAATATAGTTTGCTGCCTGGAATTGCCCAGTCTTGTTTGGTTTCTATAAGATTCCCAAGGTCCATGAACTCATGTGTCCCAGATGAATAGCCCAAAGGGAGAGGCTTGGGTTGGATGGTTGGAGTGAGACCAGACAGTGGAAGACTTTGAAATCCAGGCAGTAGAGTCTAGACTTGACTCTCTGTGCAGTGGATTGGGTTGACTCCAGTTCTCCCCCCTCTCTACATTTACACCTTTCCATAGGCTCAAAGTAGGTACAGTATCTCTCCTTGTCCCTTGACTTTGCGCTTGGCCAGTGACGACAGTGTATCAGTTCCAGCTCTAGGCCTCGTGAGGCCTCACATCTTTCTGCATCATTGTGAGAAGAGCACACCCTGGCAAAGCCCACCAGGAAGAGGCGGAGGGGGAGGAAGGACCCGTGGAACAGAGCTTCCCCACAGACCTGCAGTAGAAACAAACCTGCCCCAGCAGAGAGCAGAGTCCCCAGCCCAGTCCAGACTGGCTGAACCTCAGCAGACATATAAACGCTTGCCACTAATAAGTACCCATTGTGTTACACCCCTGAGTTTTGGAAGGCTCTGCTGTGCTGCATCATTGCACTAATACAAACTGATACACACCTTTAACCAAAATAAAAATCATTAAAAAATTTTTTAAGAACCTATACTTTAGGGAGTTTAACGTGTGGCTGTGTACAGGATGGATGAGATGGGGCAGAGATAGTATAGTAATCTGCCTGTCAGGTGATGAGCCCAGAACACGTGTGGAGGCAGCAGGTACAGGATGAGGCAAGACACTGACAAAGGATTCATGGCTAGAGAAATGCAAATTATGTAAAACGAGATTCCCCTTTACACCCACAACACAGGAAAAATTAGAAAGTCAGATGATAGCAATTGCTGAGAACGGTGTAGGGAGATGGAAATTAGCATGCAATGCAGATGGGAGTGTAGACTATGCTATCTTCCGGAGGTCAGCTCAGCAGAACTCAGTAAAATTCCTATGTGTACACCCCATGACCCAGCAATCCCATGCCTGGGTGCAACTCAGAAGTTTACCCAGGTCCGTTAAGAGGAGGTAGATAAGGATGCTCATCCCAGCAGTTTGTGGGAGCAGGCTGTTGGCGACAACCTAGTAACATCAAAGGGAAGGGCAGACAAACTGTGCTGGGTGCAATCTGTTGGGGGCTATGCAGCAGTTAGTAATGAACAAGAGGTATGTATAGCTGCATGGGTAGGTCATGCTGTGGAGGAGAGAAAAATGAAGAGAGAATGAGACCCATAGCCCAATACTGTATGTATGTACATATGTAGAGATGTGTGTATGTGTGTGTATATATATATATATATATGTATATGTAAGTATATGCCTGTATTTTTCAGAATTATGTACATATGGACATATTCAAGGACATACACCAAACATATTACAGGAGGATGGAGTAAAGTGGGAATGGGAGTGAGGTTTGGAAATAAAGAAAAAAATAAGAGAAGGGTCTTACATATACAGATGATACTAGTGGAATTAGCTAAATTCTGGTACCTGAATTCCAAACATATGGGTGTGAACTTTCATCAGAGAAAGTGGTGGCAGCTTCCAGACTGGAGGGGAACTTGAGTGAAGGGACAGGACTAGAGATGGTTTGAGAGCTCGCCATAGAGTGTTACTACTGGAGCTCTAATATGAATGAACTTTCATTCGATAAATATGTGACTTCACTGGTTCTTCCATTGCAGTATATCCCATTTGTGCCAGCTATCGATTTATTGCCTCTCAGGGCTCCAAATCCACCTTACTTTGCTCTGCCCTGTGACACTGGAGCTGGAACCCTGTAAACATGTCTCCTTTGCCTCCTGTCCCAATGGTAAGTTTTATCAGTAGCAGGGACGGGAAGAACACTGCAGGTGAAAGGGGCTTTTTTCCCCCCTAGTTTCAGTGTCTTTTTTCTTGTTGCTACAGCGTAAAAGCCAGTGGGGCCAGCGGGAGACCCAGTGACACACAGTTTGAGAAGTTTCACTGTCACTCCAGCAGTGGCCTCCCAGGGTATTTCACCAGCACCCCAACTGCTTTGCCAGGGGGACACAAGCACCCCAGCAAAATGCTACCCCATCCAGTGGCCTCGGTCATACCCTCCCCAATGAGTTCTTAACCTGTATGTCTTCCTTGGATAATTTGCCTCTGCTCTAGAGGTAGTGCTTTCTCCCTATAGCTGTGATTCCTGTGTCTTTAGAGTTCTCTTTACAGTTAATTCTCTCTTAGCAATTTAGTCATCTCTATGCTAAATTTTCCCCGTTCAAATTACTGGTGTGGTTTCTCTTCCAACTGGACCCTTTGAACAGTAAAGCAGGAAACAGCACAGCACAAGCCTTTCCATGCTTC
This sequence comes from Delphinapterus leucas, assembly GCF_059928025.1. Taxonomy (NCBI): domain Eukaryota; kingdom Metazoa; phylum Chordata; class Mammalia; order Artiodactyla; family Monodontidae; genus Delphinapterus; species Delphinapterus leucas. Next base: position 11,466,148 of record NC_143146.1, read on the forward strand.
TCACCCTTCACAGCTGACTTTCACTGTCTCCTTTGTCTTCTTGATTCACTGCAATCAGAAACTTCATTGATAAATTCCTAACTGTCCAAAAGTCATCTTTCAGACCTTTTCTCTCTTAATTGCTTCTCCCTGATACCTACCATGTTTCAGACCATTCCTTTCGAAGCCAATACGGTTCTATACGGTAGCAAGAGCTACCATGTTGGAGTTGGACAAAACTGCTTTGAAGTCTCAGCTCTGTCAGTTACAAGCCTGGTGACCGTAATCTTTGTGAGCCTTGGTCAGCCTTCTCATCTGTAAATTGGGGAATAATGATGTTGATACGCAGGTCACAGATTATTTTAAAGAATAAATATGGTAATTTATGTAAAGCATCAAAGCATAGGGCCTGGCAAATAGTAAGCGCTCAACAAATGCTGGCTCCCGTATGTTAATGGCCCTCCACCATCCCCTCCCCAGTGGATCCTAGGCTCCCTTCTACAGCACCTTCCTTGGGCAACGTTACCACACAGGAGACTCTTAACTACCACCCACTTACTCCGTCATGCCTTCTAGATCTATCTTCCTCCGAGACCTCTCTTCTAACCCAGCAAGGGGTCTGACGTCACCTGAGCACCTTATCACACCTACAACCCCCTTGCGAACCCCCCAACACTGAGCACTTTCTCGCCTGCACCTCCATGTGTCCTGGCCACAGCTGACCAGCCAGGGACAGGCACTCCAGCAAGAGCTACACCTCGAGACCGGCCACAGCAAGCCTCCACCCAAAGCTGGGGGTCTCTCTACTGACACCGTGACCCTGGAGACCCGGTAGTCCCTCTCTGTGGGCTCTTTTAGTGTGAGACAGACAGGAACGTGGTATGCGCGGCCAGAACTGAAAGAAAACAAGAAAAGCCAATTTGCAGATCTCTCATGGCAATCACGCCTAGGGGTAGGCAGTGGCATTGAAGAGGAGAGAGAGTCACAGAAGCAGCAGAGATGTAGCAAAGCCCCGTTATCGGGAGTGGAGTTCCCATAGAGCCAGCAGCAAAGGACACCCCGTGTTGGGCAGCTGGAAGGGCTGGGGGCTCCTGCTTGTCGTGAAGAACGTGCCACGACTCCAGGGAGCCTAGATGCTGAGGTGACTTCCTGTCTCTCCTACTTCCCATTGCTTCACTTCACTCATTCATTCTGTCTCTGTCACTCTCTCATAGAAATAGCTTTATACAGCTTTTTCCCCCCGACTGTAGTAGGAGATGCTCATGATCATGGTCTTTACCATAAGTGCTGCCACCTGAAAAAAACCTGAAAGGGACTTCGCTCCTTACAGCCTGAAGGGGCTTAACAACATCCCAACAGAGCTTCAGGCTTGTCTAGATCCATCTGCCAAACTGACCACAGGAGACCCTTTCCTGGATGTCCACTGAACATGTGCATGAATGCATACACACACACACATGCACGCACACGCACACACACACTAGCAGGGGGATAAAGGAAGAATGAGCCAGGACGGGACACAGTAAAGAAGCAGCTAGAAAGGCAGGTAAGTACCTTAAGACAAGGCACTGAGCAGATGCCAGTAGATTCAAGCTCTGGTTCTCAGACATCAGGGGGCATCAGAATCACCTCAATGGCTTGTTCAACCTCATCTTGCTGGGTACCTCCCCACCCGCTGCAGAGTTTCTGATCCAGCAGGTCTGGATCCAGGCCGGAAAATATGCAGTTCTAACGAGTTCTCAAGTGATGCTGCTGTTGCTGACTGGGGAACCACACTGAGAGCCACCAGAGTTTCAAGAAGAAGTGAATGGCTAAGGAAATCGAATACCTCAGAGGCTTGGCGTGAAGTACCGGACAGATTGAGGAAATGTCTATGCTGTCAGTTCAGATAGTAATTTCCAGAGAATAGCAGATTGGTGGCTTCCTGTCCCCTGAAAAAATACCAAAAAAGCTATTCCTGTCCCCTGGGAATACCCCATTGTCAAAAGCTGCAGGCAGCGTGGGTGAGCCCTCTTCATTAAAGCTGTCATCAATCACACTGCCCCAGTGCCCAGCCCTGACTAGGACAGTCGCAGTGGGTTAGCGGGTCAGTCAGCGTTTGTCACCCTCAGCATCCTGCACTTTTAACCAAACCCTCAGGTCAAAAGCCTTCAGTGCGATAAAGGCATTCGTAGTCTGAATCCACATTTCAATAGAACAGAAACTGAAAATAAGCAAAATCACTTTGAAAGGTGATTAAGAGAGTCACCCCTTGAAAACAGCTATCATTTGTCCATCATCCAGGTTAGAGGTCAAAATAGGAACGAGGAAGCAAAGGCTCTACAGCTCCCTCAGATGGACATTTTAATTTCAATTCTGTCCCCACTTTAGAGCACATTTCATTACTTGCTGAATATGGGAAGTTATTGGTTGCCTACCATTTAGTTTCCTAGAGTTGCCATAGCAAATTAACACAAAACAGGTGGCTTAAAACAACAGGGGGACTTCCCTGGCGGTCCAGTGGTTAGGACTCCATGCTTCCACTGTGGAGGGCCCAGTTTCGATCCCTGGTCGGGGAACTAAGATCCTGCAAGCTGTGCAGCACGGCCAAAACAAAACAGAACAAAGCCCAAATCAAGGTGTCAATAGGGCCACACTCCCTCTGAAACATGTAGGGGAAGGTCTTTCCTCACCTCTCCCATCTTCTCGAGCTTTGCTGGCCATCCTCGGCATTCGCTGGCTTGCGGCAGACATCATCACTCCAGTGGCTCTTAGTCACCACGTGGCATCTCCCTGTGTGTCTCTGCCCTCTCATGGCGCTCTCCTCCTCTTATGAAGACACCAGTCATACTGAATTAGGGCCCACCTAACGCCACTATGTCCTCGTCTTAACTAATTCCATCTGCAAGGACCCTATTTCTAAATAAGGTCACATTCTGAGGTAGAGGGAAAGGGGAGGGGGGCGGGTAGGACCTCAACATGTCTTTTCTGGGAGGACACAATTAACCCATATTATCTACCCAGGACCCTTTACTCTTTCCTGATGAAACCCAAGTTTTCCCAGGATTTCCCTGGCAGTCCAGTGGTTAAGACTCTGCACTCCTAATGCAGGGGGCCCGGGTTCAATCCCTGCTCAGGGAACTAGATCCCACGTCGCAACTAAAGATCCCACACGCCACAACTAAGGCCTGGCGCAGCCAAATTTATCTAAAATCAAAAACAAACAAACAAAAAACCCAGGTTTTCCCAAAAGCATGTTAACTGATACAACTATGAACAAAAATATCCAAGCTGAGACTGGGAAGACCCTGCCCATGTGGCAACTGCTTGTCCCAACAAGTCATTCCTGTGCAAAAAATAGGTACTTGGGGTAACCCACAGACTGTTCTCTTGAAGAGCTTACGGCTATGGGGACTCTGGGCAAAGTGACAAGCCTTTAAGAGATGGGCACATCAGAAGGCCATATATAGTCGTGGCACGTCTCAGATCATTAGTGTGCCAATTACCTGCTTTCCTGGATTTATCCCCATTAGTTGGGGGAAGGTTGATCCTTTAAAAAAAAATCTACCTAAGCTCTTGTAATAAAGCCTAACATATAATAGGCACTTAAACTGCATAAATTTTCAAATATTGTTAAATATGTTTATTTTGCTAAATCCTTTTTCTGCCCCATTGTGAGCAGTTATCTGCCTATGCCACAGAAAGAGTGAGAAAGTATTTTACTAAAGGAGCAGATACTGGTTTTCCCAACTAGGAACCGAGGAAGTGGATGCAGAGCCTGAGGGACAGCTGTGGGTGCTCAGGCTGGGACCATGTTCAGTGTTTTTGCAAGTAGATTAAATAAGACAAAGTGGCAAATGCTGACGCAGAAAATGCTGGAATGTTGGCAGAGAGTCTGTGTTTTTCCTCAGGCACCAAGTAATAGTGGGTCCCCACGGATTTGGATGGGGCTCAAGTGGGGCTCAAGTAGCCTTGGAAGGAGGTCGGGTAATAGGATGACTTTAGCTCAGCCCAGGAAAGACAGCGTGGACCAGACCTGCAGGGGTTTGACCCATAAAGTTGGGTGCAAACTCAAGGAGACTTTCATGGACCCACTTACACATTGCAAAACAGATATGCTAGGAAAATTGTTAAAGATTTGGAAATGGGCAAAAGAGATTATTAGTATCCTTCCAATAAAATGCTGGGGTGTTTTCCCCTGACCATAAAGGAGTACCAGATCCTATAAGGGTGTGTGCACCTCTTTTTTTTTTTTTTTTTTTGCGGCTCCAGACGTGCAGGCTCAGCGTCCATGGCTCACGGGCCCAGCCGCTCCACGGCATGTGGGATCCTCCCAGACCGGGGCACGAACCCGTGTCCCCTGCATCAGCAGGCGGACTCTCAACCACTGCGCCACCAGGGAAGCCCCTCTGACTGTCTTTGATTGGACTAGTATACACTTCTGTAGAGATAGAAGTAAACTTGTAGAAAATGGATAGTCAGGCAAACGTTTCCTGTCTCTAGCAATGCCAATGAGTCCTGTTCACAGTAACTCAAAAGAATCTTATCCGGTAGAGAATATAAATCCCTGTAAGTCTCAACTCATTTGACCTGGTTATAACCTCTTACTTGTTCTTTCACTAATTAATAAGTTAACTAAAATCTTTAACATGCAAGCAGTTTATATTTGTCTGAGTCACATTTTACCTTTCAGGATATTATACTTTAACAGTTAAAGAGGTAAATAGGAGTAAAGTGAGGATGTCTGGAGTCTCAAAGTTTCAACATAGACGTAGTAACTATGGAGAAAATCAAGCCAGTGCTGGGGAGGGATGAGAAAGTAACCTGTTGGGGAAAAAATTCAAAAGCGGTGAAGTCTGTCATTGGACCTTTCCGATTCTCTTTTCTCTAACCTCCTAAAACCCTAACTTTCCTCATCTTGCTGACCCAAGGCTATATAAATGTCCTCTCTAGAGACCCCACCAGGGTCTGAACCCACCCCTCCATCCCCAAGGTCCAAAATTCCTTTTTCCTTTCCCAGCAAGACCCTCTGCCTAACTAAGAGGTTGAAACTGAGTACAACTCCTCAAGGGTATTTTTTTCTTTCCTTTTTGAGAAAAAAAATTTTTAATTTTAGATTTATGCCAAACTGGTGAAACTGTGGTAGAATATATAACATGATAGCTATCATTTTTAAGAGTACAGTTTAGTGGCGTTAAATACATTAAAAATACTGTATAAATATCATCACTATCTATACCTAAATTTTTTTCATCTTCCCAAACACCAACTCTGTAGGCATTAAACGATAACTCCCACCCCTGTTAAGTCCTACCCTACTTTCTGTCTCTATGAATTTGACTACTCTAGGTACCTCATATTAATGAAATCATACAATATTTGTCCTTCTGTGACAGGCTTATTTCACTGAACATAGTGTCTTCAAGGTCTGTCCATGTTGTAGCATGTGTCTTAATTTCCTTCCTTTTTAAGACTGAATATTCCATGGTATGAATATACCACATTCTGTTTATCTGTTCATCTGTTGGTGATCATTTAGGTTGTTTCCGCCTTTTGGCTAATGTGAATAATGCTGCTATGCATTTTTTCTCTTCTTTTTAAATTACTTGGCCATAAGAAGTTTTTTTTTTTTTTTTTGCGGTACGCAGGCCTCTCACTGTTGTGGCCTCTCCCGTTGCGGAGCACAGGCCCAGCGGCCACGGCTCACGGACCCAGCCGCTCCGCGGCATGTGGGATCTTCCCGGACCGGGGCACGAACCTGCGTCCCCTGCATCGGCAGGCGGACTCTCAACCACTGCGCCACCAGGGAAGCCCTTATTTTTTTTTATTTTTTATTTTTTTTTTGCGGCCATAAGAAGTTTTAAAAGCTCTCTCACTGGGGCAGTGTGTGCAGTTTGAAGACTAGGAATTCCACTTTGGCTTGCCCTCATCTTCTCACAAACCAGGATCTGCAACCTGGCATCCTGCTGCTGAAAGATGGCTGCCCTCCAGCATACTCTCCTGCAGCACATGCCAAGGAATGCTTGCTACCTCCCCTCGCTCCCCATCCTATTAGCTGGTATATTAGTTTTGTACGGCTGCCATAACAAAATATCACAAACTGGGTGGCTTAAAAAATAGAAATTAATACCCTACAGTTTTGAGGCCATAAGTCCAAGATCAAGGTGTTGACAGGTTTGGTTTCTCCTGAGGCCTCTCTCCTTGGCTTCTAAATGACTGTCTTCCCTCTGGGTGTGTCTGTGTCATATCCTGTTCTTATAAGGACACCAGTTATATTGGATTAGGGCCCACCCTAATGACCTCATTTAACTTAATTACCTCTTTAAAAGATCTATGTCCAAATACAGTCACATTCTGAGGTACTGGGGGTTAGAACTTCAACATATGGATTGGTGGGGGGGACATAAGTCAGCCCTAAACAGCTAGTTCAGGGTTGAACCAGATTGACAGCATATCACTCTCACACACACTGAAAGTTTTTTGTTTATTTATTTATTTGACTGCACCATGTGGCACGTGGGATCTTAGTTCCCCAACCAGGGATAGAACCTGTGCCCCCTGAATTGCAAATGCGGAGCCTTAACCACTGGTCCACCAGGGAAGTCCCGACCCTGAAAGTTTTTACTCTGCTGGTTTGATGAAATTGGGCTTATGGAATAGGTGAGCACTTTTATTGACATAGCCTGGAATCTGCTTAGTGGACAAAAAACCACTTAAGACCAAACCAAAACTGCAGAAATCCCTAGAAGGAAATTTCATTAACTTACTGACTCAACTGCATCCCAGGACAGGGTTTTCTGGCTGCTTCCTAAGAAGAATGTCAGGATGCTGCCAGCGAAGGTGGTAATGGGGGTGGGAAGGAAGCTGGTTGTGGACTTTGTGATTTGGGGTAAACTGCTTAACTTACTGGGGCTTCAGTTTCCTCCTCTGTGAGAACGAGGGTCTCTTTAGGCCCTTCCTGAGTACTCAAACATGGGCATCACCTGGAGCTGGTGAGATGTGCAGAATCTCTGGACCCATTCCAGGCCCGCTGAATCAGAATCTGCATCTTAAGATCTCCAGGTGATTCACAGGCACGTGGAAATTTGAGAGGCACTGATGTAAGACTTGTTGGGTCTGGCAGTCACAGAGGGAGATCAAGGAGCCAGTCACTATGAAACAATTTCTCCCCTCCTTCATTTCGTCCCCTCAGATAGCAGGTTGGAGGAAAGATGTTCATCCCTGCTTCTAAGCTGCTGTGAATAAAGGTAGGAAAGGCTCTCATCCTATAGGCAGCTGTCACCCCATTCAGAGCAGAAAATAAGGGTTCAAACGCAATGGCCCCCTGCCACTTGCTAATAATCCTTGGCTGAGAGATTTAGGGAATGAGCAAAGACCAACAGGATTACTGGGTTAACTTCAGAACTCCCCCCCACCCCACCCCATCTCCACCCCGCAATCTGACATAGATTCATGTTATAAAAAAGGAGAGCTGAACTCAACAGTAAAAAACAATCCAATTCGCAAATGGGCAACAGACATGAACAGACATTTCACCAAAGATGGCAAATAAGCACATGAAAAGATATCCATTATCAGTAGCCGTAGGGAAAATACCAATTAAAACCACCATAAGATGTCACTACAGGGACTTCCCTGGTGGTCCAGTGGTAAAGAATCTGCCTTCCAACGCAGGGGACGCGGGTTCGATCCCTGGTCGGGGAACTAAGATCCCACATGCCGCAGGGCAACTAAGCCCGTGCACCGCAACTACTGAGCTCACGCGTCTCAACAAGAGAGGCTGCGTGCCGCAAACTACAGAGCCCACATGCTCTGGAGCCCGTGCAGAACCCACATGCCCTGGAGCCCACGTGCCACAATTAGAGAGAGAAAACTCACACGCCACAACTAGAGAGAAGCCCGCGCACCGCAATGAAGACCCGATGCAGCCAAAAAAATAAATACAAAAAAAGATGTCACTACATACCTATCAGAACATAAAACAATAGTGACATCAGCAAATGCTGGTGAAAATGTGGAGAAACTGGACCTTTCATATGTTCCCAGTGGGAATGTAAAATGGTACAGCCACTCTGTAAAACAGTTTAGCAGTTTCTTATAAAACTAAACCATTAAAAAAAAACAAAAAAACTAAACCATTTGACCCTGTGATTTCATTCTTGGGCATTTATCCCAGAGAAATGAAAACTTATGTTCACAAAAAAACCTGTATAAAAATGTTCAGAGAGGCTTTATTCGTATTAGCCCCAAACTGGAAATAACCCCAATGTCCTTCAATGTGGGTAACAAACTCTGGAACATCCACCCTCTGGAACTTTCTCAGCGATAAGAAGAGTTAACTGCTGATGCACAATACAACCGGGATGAATCTTCAGAGACTTATACTGAGTAAAGAAAGCCAGTCCCAAAGGTGACACACTGCTTGAGTCCATTTAAATGATATTCTTGACATGACAGAATTACAGAAATGGAGAATGGATTAATGGTGGGAGGAGGACGCGGGAGGTGAGGATAGCTATACAAGGCCAACCTGAGGGATCCTTGTGGTGATAGAAATGTTCTGTACCTTCATGTATCAATGTCAATGTCCTGATTTTGATATTGTGCTATGCTTTTGCAAGATGTTATCACTGGGGGGGAACTGGGCAAAGGGTATGCAGGGTCCATCTGTGCTGTGTTTTACGATTGCATATAAATTTACAATTCTCTCAAAAGAGAGACAGAAAGAGATAAAGAAATAAAAAAGAAATTATTCTTTAAAAAAAAAAAAGAAAGACATAGAGACCTGGGTCCTGGTCCTCATTAGAGAAATGTGCTTCAATTCTTTGCCAGTTGAGGAATTCTGGTGCTTCTGCTGGGTGTGAGTGGGAAGGGAGAAGGTCAGAGAAGGGGAAAAGGAGGACTTTTTAAAAAAAAATAAATTTATTCTATTTATTTTTGGCTGTGTTGGGTCTTCGTTGCTGCCCCTGGGCTTTCTCTAGTTGCGGCGAGCGGGGGCTACTCTTCATTGTGGTGCGCGGGCTTCTCATTGCGGTGGCTTCTCTTGTTGTGGAGCACAGGCCCCAGAGCACGCGAGCTTCAGCAGTTGCAGTACGCAGGCTCCAGTAGTTGTGGCTCGCAGGCTCTACAGCGCAGGCTCAGCAGTTGTGGTGCATGGGCTTAGTTGCTCCGCGGCATGTGGGATCTTCCCGGACCAGGGCTTGAATCCGTGTCCCCTGCACTGGCAGGATTCTTAACCACTGTGCCACGAGGGAAGGCCAAGGAAGATATTTTATTTATTCTCTAGCAAGCCCTACATTTCTGGGCTAAGTAGACAAGTGCTTGGACCATCCTTCCTCAGGAAATAACTGGTTGCCAAAGTCCAGCCAAACCTCAGAACCCGCCAGAAATCCTAAGAAACTACAAAACAGATCTTCTGTGCCCTCGTGGGCACATGTCAGAAGCCCTGTTTGTCAGCAGGATGGGCCTGGGGGACACTGCTCTGCAGCCTCCAGATGTGGGAGAAGTCTGTCTGGGGTGTTCCTTCAACCACACACTACCAGGAAGCTAGGCCTGGCTCAGCTGTTCTTTCATCAAGGCCCTGGGCAGCTTCTAAGACCTGCCTTTGGCTGAGGGCCTCATCAAATCCCACTTGAAGACAAGAGGGAGTTTGTGGGACAGGTCATCTCCCTGAGGACTGCCGGGTGCCCAGTCGGAGGGTTCTGGAACTTCCCTCCCACCACATCCCTTGGCATCCCACCTACTTGAGTCTTGCCCCTTCAGTGTTTACAGGGTGCTCACAGACTAGTGGAACTTCAGCTTCTTGCCCTGCCCGGTGCAGACAAGGACAGTAAAGGCATGAGCCAAGGGCGACACCTTGAGCTGCCCTGCAGTTCACAGTGCAAGTGGCAGGATGACGGGAGTCAGGCTCCATGAACGGAGAGCAAGTCACTGTCCTCCCTTTTCCTCCACCGCCCAGTCGGCAACTGAAACCCTCAGAACGCACCACAGGTTAGCTCCTTCTTGCCGGGAGCAGGATCAGGGTATATGGGGCCCCCATCTCCCAGCAACGCTCACATCTTCCAGCAATTTCTCTCCTTCCTATAGCGGCCACGTTACGATTTTAAGAAAATAAAGAGTAATATGCTACTCTGGATAACGCACACATAGAACATCTAGAAAAGCTGGTGAAATCAGGATAAAGATTGCAATGCCAAACCACTGTGTTTGTGTAACTAGAACATTGAGAGGACCAGAGGAACTGTGGCTTAACGTAAAATGACATCCTTACCCAACTCCCATTTAGCCTTTCATCATTTGCTGACAGAATTTCACATACGTTTACTCGCACATACCTCATAGCAGCCTGAAGATTAAATATTTGAATGTAAGTGCAAGTCAGACGGGATCAAAGGAGATTTTACAGATTTTTCACAGCTCTGAAAGGTAGGCTGCATCTTCCAGTGGAAGAGGGCAGCTCATGGGCACTGTGTAGGGTCTGCGCTTCCTTCCCTCGGGGCGCATTTCACCAGCAGCACCTTGGGCTTTGGTTGGTGGGGGTCGCCACAGCTTCCTGGGACCATCCTAGGAGGCCAGGGCGCAGCAGGGTGAGCCTGGGGAATTGCCAGAACCTGGAGCCTGAGCTGGGAGTGTGTCTGAGGCACCCGTGCACCTGGGCTTCCGGCCACAGCCTAGGACCGTGAGGGAGGACACGAGGAGTCCCTTCAAACCCCGGAGGGGCTGCTCCAGAGCGTGAAGTCAGCCACCTCGGGGGAGCAACGACGAGGTGCCGAGAAGGAACTACTCCCCAGCTGTTCACACCGATCCTTGGATTTCTTTTCCCCTGGGAAACAAAGCTCATTTCACTGTTACATGGTTAAAAATGCAACCACCCTGACATGGATGTAAAAACAAACAAACAAAATTCACACCTGAGGTAGAAATAAACCACATCGTGGCTTCTTCTGAAATTAAGCTTTGATAAGACTGGGTGGGGAGGGTAGGTGGAGAGAAAGCCGAGGAAGGGCACCCAGCTCCTGAGGCAAACGGTGCACGTGAGTGTGTGTGCACAAGTGCACATTTTAGCCAGGCATCAGGTTGTTTTTAAGTCCCTTTTCCAGAGATCAGTAACAAGGGGCCACATTTCTGCATAGCAATTCGTGGAATCAGATGCTGCCTCCATGATCTGGGATCTTTTACTAGATCTCTTGTCATTGTGTACTATCTCTGGGCAGTTGAGCTGGAGCAACTACCCAGCTATGGGACAAGAGAATTTTCTCTTCAAGTTTCTTTCCCCAGACAGATCCTAAGAGGTGGTCTGTACCACTTTACAGATTTATTAAATGTCAACGAGGTGGCTTTTGTAACAGTGATGCTTTGTACTAATATACCAAACATACCCAGCCCAAGAAAAATACAAACTCCACAGCTGCTTTCTTAAAACTCTCACGCCAATTCTGAAACCAGATACTATTTTTTTTTCCAGATACTATTAATATTGTCAGTTAAATAGGAATCAAAAAAGAGGTTTCAGGTAGGTAAATTAAAAACGAAGTTTCAGTTTCTGGAAAGAAACCGTTAACAATGATTGTCTCCAGGGGAGAAAAGTCAGTGACTGAGGATAAAAGCAGACTTACTTTTCTCTATATTCTCTTGTCCATTTTGAACTGTTTACCATGTGCATGGATTACCTATTCCAAAGAAAAATTTGTATTAAAGTAAGTGAAAATTAAATATTCAGAATCTAAACTGAAACTGTGAATACAAACTATCCCTGTTAAAGTGCTTTTTCTTAAACCTTCAAAATAAAGGGAAACAAGCTCTGCTATTTAAAAAAGCTCTCCCTCCTGCACCCCCCCGCATTTCAATCGCTGTGTATAATTCCTTTGAGGAGCAGAGTAACCATGTGTGGGAGTTAAAAATGCATTTAATCATTTCCCCCCAAATTTGACAGAAGTGTGGCAAGGAGGGCCATCTGTTTTATTTGAATAAGAAATGACCCAGCATTCTGATTTCAATTAGCCTCTTTGTAGCTTTATGTCTGAGCTGGTTCCATGGGTAACAGTTCAAACTAAGTGTAGAGAGAAGCTGGCCAAGTTCTGCCAGTGCTGATTTGTTTTAACAACTGTCAATGAACATAGAACAAGTGTACAAGACGATGTTGCTGGAAGCACATTAAAATGCAAAATTTTACAGAATCAAAACCCCACATTCTGGAATCTGAGAGCTAAATAAAATATTGAAATAGTGTCTTTATATCATTATATCAAATAATTTAAATATTTAAAATCAATATCACTTAATTCTTAGTTTCAAACGACAAATATACACCTACGACATGCAAAAGTCCTGTTATGCCGTGGGCCTGAACCGAAGATGATACAAGTAGTGGTTCCTGCCCTTGAGAAGTGTGTGATCTATTTGGAAGGATAAGTCTGCAAAGTTATACAATAATTTGAGTAATATTTAAGACAATAATAGAACTGTCAAACATCAACATCAGTACTGAAAATATTATTATGAATTCTGAGGACGGAAAAGGAATACTTTAGTCAAAGGCTTTATATTGGAAGGGACACACACGGCAGGTTTACAAGGGTGGCTGCACTCCCTCTAGAACTGTCAAAGGTAACCCAATGATGCAACACTGCATTGGTGATGGTCCAAAGCCACTCCCATAGCTCTAGGGAAGCCAGCCTGAACCTCAGCTCCAGTTGTCACTGCCTCCCAGGGTGTGTTTGTCAAAAACACCAGACTTCTGAGCCCCCATCCTGCACAGGTTGACCGCCCAGTTCTCTGATAAATTCACGTAATGGGTCTCAAGGAAGTCATATGAATGGGGGAGGGGGAGAGTCATTTTTGATGGCAGCTAGTTTGTGCTATTACTGACATGCAATTTACTGGAAGTGTAACTGATCCACACTTTCCCACGGCACTCAGGTGTCCCCAGTCCTTACCATCTGCTTTCTTGATGTCCTGAAAGAAGGTTCTGTGACCTCGGTTCTGCAGCTTCAACAGTTTCTCAACATGTCCCTCCTCAAGGAGTTGGCCAGTTCTCCAAAGCCACATCATCCAAGGCAGAGGAGTCATGGTGGTGATGGCCACTGAGAGGTGACCCTGTGGCAGGGCCCTGGCTCAGCGGCAGAACCACGGGACGGATTCTGAGTCCCCAGCTCCTTCCACCCGAGCACTGCGGAAGCAGGAAACAGGGAACTCTCCACAGTGTGGCTAACCCAGCCCCACCTGCTTAGTTTACTGCTGTACATGAGACAGTTCCAGTCAACATGCTGCAAAATGGTTATTTCTTAACTCTAGGAAATCCAAATTAAGACAATGTAATCATAAAGAAGAAGAATTGCTAGTCATTGTTAATGTACAGATCATAAAAACTGATTTTTTAAAAAAATTAAAAATACTCTATTTTGAAAAACAGGTAAAAAATATGAAATTCTTAATGGTAATGCAGTAAGGCTCATATTAACTACTATACTTACATAATTTATCTGGCTAGATATGCATGATTAAAATTTCTGTTACTGCCTAATAGTGAAAATTTTTAGTTTTGTTACAAAGCCCAGGAGACTGGAATTTCATTTAGCTCAAAACTCAGAAAGTATTACATTAGCAAAAATCAGTAAAATCTGATATAACAGTATAACTCATTAAAAACACCATTGGTAAATGGATTTGTATTTACAGAATCTCCATGAATATGCAATGAAGACGTTTTTACAATATTTATTAAGATAACAATTTTATAAATTGAAAGACTCAGAGGCACATAGTTTAAAAGGCCAATACCATGGGAATAATGAAGTCAACACAGAAAAGAAGATATGAACAGTTACAACCAAGACAAGATTTTTTTAAAAGCCACATCCCCCAATACACATCATACGAACTATCCTTCAAAATTACCATGATAAAAAGTTACTTCCTTCAAAGAAAAATAATTCTTTCCACCTACCAAGCCTAGAAAATCCTATTTACAATGAACTGTCCTGTATTTCATCAGTATTGTTTAATATGGCCTCTTCTATTTTGTCACTAGAAGTACTGAAAATTTTATAGCTATTATATTTACAAATACACATAATATTTAAATTTGCTCTTCACTGAGAACAATTGAATATATACTTAATCAAATCACAATACAAATGTTTTAGTGTTGATAATACATTCTGTGGAGACAGGTGTATGAGGAGAGCTGTATTTAGAATTATGTTGTTTCTGAAGGATTACTAGGCCAGTAAGTCTGATAAAACTCAAGGTAGTCACAAAAACAGGTCTTCGTTGATGAAGAATTTAATTTATTTCTGTTTTAACTGGACACACGGGGCTTCTTCAGTCAACCTTCACCACACTGTATATTTTGGTAACAAACCAAAAGCATGCAAAGAAGCCAATTGTTCCTATAAAAGAAAAAACAAAAATAAATCCCTTTTCGAAGGCAGCTTCATGATTTACACAAAAATACAGGCTTAAAATGGCTGGTTCCTTAAAAAAAGCCACAAAACCATAAATCATTACTTAACAGGAATATCCCATAGATCCATGAATTTTTTTGAAAAATACAGAACTATAAACTACAGAATAATTCAAATCAAATTTCTTATAGAAATTGATAGAAAAAAACTTTTTATGCTATAAGATTATTGAAAGCTTTCTGTAATATATTCTTTTTCTTATTACATGGAAAAGGCTAAAATTGAAGATGAAAAGGATGCCAATTTTACTTTTCTATTTAAGAATATTTTCATTTTTTTTCCCCACGTCTTTTTTGGGAGTATAATCGCTTTACAATGTTGCACTAGTTTCTGCTGTATAACAAAGTGAATCAGCTATATGTATACATATATCCCCATATCCCCTCCCTCTCGCACCTCTCTCCCACCCTTCCTTAAAAAACTAAAAACAGAACTACCATACGACCCAGCACAGCAATACCACTACTGGGCATATACCCTGAGAAAACCGTAATTCAAAAAGAGACATGTACCACAGTGTTCATTGCAGCACTATTTACAATACCCAGGACATGGAAGCAGCCTAAATGCCCATCAACAGATGAATGGATAAAGCAGATGTGGCACATATATACAATGGAATATTACTCAGCCATAAAAAAGAAATGAAATTGAGTTATTTGTAGTGAGGGGGATGGACCTAGAGTCTGTCATACAGAGTTAAGTAAGTCAGAAAGAATATTTTCTTATCACAAAATGGAAAACTGCCATTTAATTAATTCAACATATGATATGAATGGCTTAAATATCAGAATATCAGATTCACAGAGTAATTAAATGGGGATATTTTCTAAGTACAGTTAGCAGGAATGATCAGTTTTCAAAGAATTATAATAAATTAACTCAAAAAGATTTTACAATGTGTTGAAAGTGATATGATTAGAATAGTAACAAAGGCACACCCCCTCTGAAATGAGAGGTGGTGTGGTACTGGAGGACAGAGCAGCTCTGTCATGAGCTGTGTGTATCATCTTTGGATTAGACACATGGAATCTCTAAGCCCATTTCTTTATCTTATTTAAGAGGGATAATTTTATCTGCCCTATCTCCATAGACTGTTATTACAGTAAATGAGATGATTCATGAAAAAATACATGCCTTAATTTTCAGGTATTTTCATCCCTCTAGATTCCAAAAAATCTGAATGCTATATAGGTGACAAAAATGAGGCTCCAAGGGGTTACGTAACTGTCTAATGGCCTGTGGCTGGTAAGAAAGGCCAGAATTCAAATTCACTTTTTCTGACTTCAAGTGTAGTATTCTTTTAAACTATACCATGCTTAGATTTACTAAACATAAATTCAGAGACTCTGTTTTGCAAGAGAACATATATTAAATTGTGAAACTAACCCTTTTTTTTTTTTTTTTTTGCGGTACGTGGGCCTCTCACTGTTGTGGCCTCTCCCGTTGCAGAGCACAGGCTCTGGACGCTCAGGCTCAGCGGCCATGGCTCACAGGCCCAGCCACTCCGCGGCATGTGGGATCTTCCTGGACCGGGGCACAAACCCATGTCCCCTGCATTGGCAGGAGGATTCTCAACCACTGCGCCACCAGGGAAGCCCGAAACTAATCCATTTTTAAAGCTGAGGCATAGCTTTTTTTCCAAGATTACCCCCTGAGAAATAGTCAATAGGTAGGGGTGCAGAAGAATACAGAAGGAGATATATACATGCCCCTTGTGGAAGTTTTATCTTTAAAGTTCCAACAGTTTTCACCATTGTTTTAAATGTAATATAAACAGAAAGTATTAAAGTAGATTTTCTAAGTCAAGAGACTATACATGGGCCATTACTATAGAAGTTATGAATGTTATTATTCTCACATCATACATGTACCGAGCACCTACTCTGTGCATGTCATGCACACTGTGTGTGTTTTGGAGGACACACAAATATACCTTTTGGATATTCAAAGGGTCATTATTAAGACTTGGGAAGAGGTTGGGGTTAATTTCAGAAAAGTAATAGTGAAAACATAAATATATTTAAACAATCTTATGGTTAGCAAGAACTTCAAGATAATAGAAGGTATTTTAAGATGAGAAAAAACATTTTATCATCATACTAGCAACCCTAAGAAAGTTAAGTTTATTTTGTTCTTAACAAAATACTTCTAGTATTTTATTTTGTTCTTAATATTGAATAGATATAGTGTACATACTAAAAGTGGCATCTTTCCTTATGTGACAGAACAATTATTTTGTCTTGTATAATAGACTGACTTAAATAAAAGGTGTCAGTTCAGAGTCCTGAAATAAATATGGATGTCCCCACTTTAGAAAAATGCAAGACACTGAAAGGGCTCAGCACTCCTATGTAGAGAATCTTTTCCACAAAGTGAAATACACTAAAAGTTACTGGCTTAACTGGTTGATTCAATTTGATGTGGCTCCAGAATTTAGATTACAAAATCTGTTTTACTCTCAGTAAGTAAAAATATGATACTTTAAATATCAAGAACAATAAAGTTCAGGTGATGGTTAAATTATCTTTATAACATAGGCCTGGAAAAACAACAAGACATTCACCAAGATCACTATTTTTTGTGTGTAGCAAGGAATAAATTACTCTATATATGTATGCATGGACACAAATACAGATGCACAAAAACAGTAATCCTTGTTTCACAGGCTATTACTGTTTTACAGACATTTATTAATTAAGACTTATGGCTATGGACCTAAATCTATCACATAGCATCAAGATATGCACCCCCCACCTCCTACCCCACTATGTCTGACCAATGAATGACCTGCAGTACAGAATTGATGTAAGTGCCTAAAGCTTGTTACATACTGACATAGCAACAGGGGTACTTCAAAACTCTACCTAATTTTCTTAAATGTTAACAGATGAGTAAAAAATAGAAAAGTTCTAATTTTTTAGAAAGTTTTTTTCTGGGACTTCCCTGGAGGTCCAGCGGTTAACTCCGTGCTTCCAGTGCAGGGGGCACGGGTTTGATCCCTGGTCGGGGAACTAAGATCCCACATGCCGTGAGGCCAAAAATAAAAACTTAAAAAAAAAAATTTTTTTTTAAGTTTTTTTCTTTTGACTCCTATATTTCTTCACATAGCATGCAACACAATCTTAGATAAAATTTTAGATGTACATTTTTTATGACAAAGAAAGGTCCCCCTAATCTTTTTGTGTGTGTGTGTGTAGCCCTTCCACAAATGCTGACCAAGCACCCACAGGGCTCTGAGATACAGAAAACTTACCTAGGTGGACAGAGAAGATATACACATAGAAATACCAATATAAAGCACACTGTATCCCATTAGGTACTTGGATTTTAAAGTGGAGATATAAACCTGTAGTTTAAAACTTCTGGAATAAGGGATGTCCTATGATTATCTTTTCTTGATATCATTTATTCTCAATCTCATCTTGGCTTCACTGCCTCAATTTCTACTTACTCCTAAACTTAGGTAGTTAGAGCTTTTTATACTATTTCTGAAATGAGCAGAAGCACGACTGTTCCACTAAGAGATTAACAGGGGAAAACCTTGAGAACTACTGGTTGAGATGCCCCTGTACTTGCAGCACAACAATGGACCCCGTTTAGTCTTCTCCCTTAGGTTCTGTTTTCTCACCTTCGGTTTACCGATATTCACCTCACAGGGAGGCAGACCAAACTATGCTTAGCTGCGCTCAAAACTAAATACAGGAGCACTGAGTAGCCACAAGCTTTCATGTAATTGTAATTTGCCTAAGAACTTGTAATTTGGATGCAAGTTAAAATAATTGTAATCTGCCTAAAAACTTATTAACTAAAAATAACTTGTTCTAATTCTTACCTGTAAAAAGAAAGAAGATCAAAACCATTATCATGGTATAACCAAAGTACAGAATTGTACTTGCTGTTCCTGTGATTTGCAGTTTTGAAAAGAAGTAGTGTATTGCATATATTAAGAAATAAACTGCAGTAAAGCCACTGGTAAGGAATGAACGCCATTGCCAATGATAATCCTGGGTAGAAAAGAAAAAAATGAAATATCAAGAAATACTTTCCAATTAATAGATAACATGTACTGGAATAAAGTTATAAAGCAAACATAGCTAAGTGAAATAGCACCACAAACCTAATTTTTGCTATTGGTCCCAGTCTCTTTCTCACACTGAACTTTGCCAATTTCCCTCCTCACTAAAGGTGCTGAGAAGCACCCTCTACCTTTGATGGAACTACTTAAAGACTGGCTAAAAACGTTTAGAAAAATCTTAAACAGTTTATGAATAATGAAGCATTAGGCTATATTTTAAAATGTATGTTTCCCAAAAAGAAAAGAAATATATGAAGAGCTTACATAATTCAAAATTAGTATTATTTATAGTCTAGTCATCTCTATATTAGGAAGAAGATTATCCTCAAAAAAAAAAACCTGGTTGAAACCCATTTTTAGTTATTACTAACAATTTATATAAGGTAGGTTTTTAAATACAGCTTCTCTTACTTTTACATAAAGTGGCTTACAGCTTAGCAAGAGATCTTCTAAAAGATACTTCACTATCTTACCCTTTGGAATATGTAAAAAATATATTTCAAAAGCACACCAAGATTAGAAAATCCTAAAGAATCCACACATGAAAACTACTACAACTAATAAATGAACTCAGCAAAGTTGCAGGGTACAAGATCAACATGAAAATCAGTGTTTTCATATACTGACAATGAACGATCCAGAAAACGAAGTTTAAAAAATTATTCCATTTACAGCAGCATCCAAAAGAAAAAAATACCTAGGAATAAATTTAACCAAGGAGGTGAAAGACTTGTACACTGAAAACTACAAAACACTGCTAAAAAAAATTAAAGATGATTTAAATAAATGGAAAGCCATCTGTTTTTATGGATTAGAAGACTTAATATTGTTAAGATGGCAACACTCTCCAAAGCAACCTACAGATTCAATGCAATCCCTATCAAAATTCCAACAACCTTCTTAGCAAAAATGAAAAAGCCAATCCTCAGAGTCACAGGAAATTGCAAAGGGCCCTAAAGAGGCAAAATAATCTTCAAAAAGAAGAACAAGGTTGGAAGACTTACCCTTCCCAATTTCAAAACGTAATACGAAGTGATGGTAATCAAAACAGTGTGGTGCTGGCATAAAAACAGCATATATACCACTGGAACAGAATTGAAACTCCAGAAATAAACCCACACATCTATGGGCCAATGTGTTTTCAACAAGGTTGCCAAGGCCATTTAATGAGGAAAGAATAATTTCTTCAACAAAAGGTGCTGGGAAAACTGGATAGCCACACGCAAAAGAATGAAGTTGGACCCCTAACTAATACCACATACAGAAATTAATTCAAAATGGATCAATGATCTAAAACTATACACTTGGAAGAAAACATGGGGGTAAATCTTCATGACCTTGGATTTAAGCAATGAATTCTTAGAAACGAAAGAAAAAAACAGATAAATCAGACCCTCTAAATTAAAAGTTTGGTGCAAAAGACATCATTAAGAAAGTGAAAAGACAGCCTACAGAATGGGAGAAAAAATTTACAAATCATATATCTGATAAAGGTCTAGTATCCAGAATATAGAAAGAACTCTAACAATTAAACAAAAAGATAAACAACCCAACTTACAAATGGGCAAAGGAATTAGACATTTCACCAAACAAGATACCCAAGAAAATATGCTCATCATCATTAGTCACTGGGGAAATGAAAATCGAAACCACAGTGAGATACCACTTCACACCTTCTAGGATGGCTATAATTTAAAAACCCAGAAAATAGCAGGTATTGGCAAGGATGTGGAGAAACTGGAACACTTGTGCATTGCTAGTAGGAATGTAAAATGGTGCAGCCACTGTGGAAAAAACAGTTTGATGGTTCCTCAAAAAGTTAAACAAAGAATAACCGTATGACTCAGCAATACCACTCCAACATATATACCCCAAAGAACTGGAAACAGGTACCCAAATAAATATTTGTACACAAACGTTCATAGCAGCACTATTCACAATAACCGAAAGGTGGAAACAAACCTAATGTGCATCAATGAATGAATGAATAAACAAACTGGAGTACATCTATCTATGCAATGGAATATTACTAGGCTATAAAAAGGAATGAAGCACTGATACATGCTACAGTGTGATGAATCTTAAAACATTCTGCTAAGTGAAGGAAGCCAGACACAAAAGTCACACATAATGTATGATTCCATTTACATGAAATATCCAGAACAGATAAGTCTGCAGAGACAGAAGCAGATTGGTGGTTGCCAGGGTCTGAAGGGGAGAGAAGAACGGGAAGTAACTACCTAATGGGTATGGGATTTTATTTAGGGTTGATGAAAATATTTTGAGACAGAGAGAGTGGGTGCACAACACTGTATATGTAGTAAGTGCCACTGAATTGTTCACTTTAAAATGGTTGATTTCATGTTATGTGGACTTAACCTCAATTTTTTAAAAAAGTGTCTCAAGTTTAACAAAGTCAGATTTTATCTCCTGTATAGAAAACAACTATAAAAGAATGATTTAACACAATCTAACTCTTTAAAAGTCACCTAAGGACACCAACACACATCACCATGTTGCCAAGTATATAACTCCTAACAATGTAATCTCTGAAATGTTTTAATGAATTTTTCCACTTAAAAGGTTTATTTTCACTAATTTTTCTACCAGTGTCTGTATCACAAAAAAAGAATATTAATTTTAAAGTCAGACAGTTAAAGAATAAAAATTCAGCAAAATGTGTTATTCTCAGGAAATTAACATTTTAAAGTTAAGCTCTAAATAAATAAATATACTGAATTAGGATACTATCTCAATTCAATCTTAAAGAAGGCTACATTCGATTTAGGAATACACGTCAAATTTCTACCTTAATAACACATATTTACAGAAATTACTTCAATTACAGTTAAGTCCCCTACATATGACCCTTCAAGTTGAGAACTTTCAAAGATGCGAATGTGCACCTGGTTCCAGCAAGGAACCAGCACCTGTGCCATCAGCGTCAGGCGTGAGTGAAATTGCAGCTTGCCCTCCGTCTCCTGTTGCTGACGATCCTTCAGCTCTACCATCTCCCCCCTCCTCTCCCTCCTCCAGTCAGTAACTCTTCTTGCCTGTTCACTCGATGCCAGCCCCTGCATGCCAGCTGTTGTACCGTACTACTGTACTTTTCAAGGTGCTGTACTGTAAGATTAAAAATGATTTATTTATTCTGTTTGTTTTTTATGTATTATTTGTGTGAAAAGTATTATAAACCTAT
Source organism: Delphinapterus leucas (assembly GCF_059928025.1). Taxonomy (NCBI): domain Eukaryota; kingdom Metazoa; phylum Chordata; class Mammalia; order Artiodactyla; family Monodontidae; genus Delphinapterus; species Delphinapterus leucas. The sequence goes on from NC_143146.1 coordinate 11,487,848, forward strand.
TACAGTACAGTACTATATAGCTGACTGTGTTAGTTGGGTACCTAGACTAACTTTGTTGGACTTATGAACAAACTGGACTTACGAACACGCTCTTGGAACAGAATTCGTTCGTATGTAGGGGTCTTACTGTAATAGTATTCAAAGTGGCCTTACGCCAAAATTATAAATACTGTCCACAAGTTAACGTAATTGAATATTGCTAATACATACCTCTGCACATAGGTGGAAATAGCAAAGAAGTATAGTTGCTTCAGAACAGGTAATAACCAAAATGATAAACACCAGGAACAGGAAGCCAAACATGTAATACATCTGGTGTGACCTATAATCAAACATGTCAAGATGAAGCTATAAATATTTTCTCTTTGACACAGTAAATGACACAATCTTCTTCTCATTTTTCTTGAACTGAAAATGTTTGTTTTTCTCCCAACTAATCAAAGACAAATTCTCATAGATTTAGACAGTGATGGGGCGGGGGCGGGGCAAGGGGAGGAAGGATGCAGCAGTGCTATTGGACTCTGCCTTCCTGTTCAGGGAGAACCTAAAACTCTTATTTATTCAAATACGCTTAGCCCATCTGTCTACTGGTGAGTCAGACAAATTTGATAAAAAAATTAATGTGAAGACAGAGCCAAACTAAGAAAAGGTTACATTTGGTACATATTGTTTCTTATCATATACAATAAAAATCAGTTGAATTTGGAAAAAACACTAACGGTCAGGAATGAAAGACAAGTTCTAATCACTAAAAAGCTCCAATCTAGTTCTGACAATGCTACCTGGAACCTTGGTACTTTCTGTAACATATGTCAATGTGATCAAATAAGGATCACGATATACTGCAATGTACACACCCTAACAGTGAGGCTCGAAATTGCCACTATGTGCTTTTCCATTCGAACAAGAAATCAGAGAATGAAGGGACCTTGGGATAAGAAACGACTTTGTGATTTTCCCCCCTTTGGCTGTACCATGCGGCTTGTGGGATCTTAGTTCCCCAGGCCCTCAGCAGTGAAAGTGCAGAGTCCTAACCACTGGACCACCAGGGAATGCCCAAGAAACGACTTTGAGAGTTGTGTACCTCAACCCTTCCTCCAATGCTGGCTTGAATACCCTCTATCAAGAGCTCAGAGCATCTCCTCTGAAGCACTACAGATGACTTATTAAAGAGCACAGATTTGGAGAGATTTAGGTTAATTTTTCTGCCATATAGAAAATGTAGCTCTGTGACACAGGCAAATTACTTAACCTCCAAAATCTCATTTTCACCTCTGTAAAATGGGATAATACCCACTTTACAGAGGTCTGAGAATTAAGTAAGAAATAATAAGCACTTGATTAATAATAACTTATCACAATTATTCTTTCTCACACTGAAAAGATAACCTTTTGTCTCTTAAGATTTCTGATAATTGGAGAATAGCTTACATTTATAAGGTATAAATAGTAATCCATATAAACAAAAAGAGAAAGCTAGTACTACATATAATGGGAATGGGAATAAGAGGACTTGACTTAGTCCTTAGCTTACCAAATACTATTCAGAATGAAGAAAAGCTGTATAAAGATGCACCCAAAGGGCAAAATCCCTCCCATGATAATACCAGGTAACGGCTTTGTATAGAAGGACTGCTCAGGAATTTGACGTGGAATCTGATTGGTTCGAACTGGGTGTTCAATGGCCTTCAGAAAAAAACAAAAGAAAGGATTCATAATTATATATCTATAATCTAGTACAGAAAGGAAAAAATTCTTCTCTGTAGTAGATTATTTGCCTGCTTTTTCTCAGCTTCCATGCTGACATGAATGGCGATACAGTCTACCTGAGTCATCCAGGTGACATTTGTATTTAGAAGCAACAAACCAGATACCATCAGGTACAATATTCAGTCTGTCTTCTGGAACAAGCCACCACTGTTTCCAGCAGTGATCCAATGACTAATGGCTTTAGACAAAGAAAGAAAAACACAGAAGGAGATAATATAGTACTCAGAAAATAGTACTTAATAAAAAGGTAGAGTTAAGTTTTTCCTTTTAATTACATACTTGCTGTAAGAAATCAGCTGGTTCTGAAACTGTGGTCGATGTATTTTTTTTGGAGATGGACAATGTCATCTTTATTAAAATTGCTCAATTTTACTAAGACTTAAGAACACGAAGAAGATAATGAATGGCTCTATGAAGCTTTATAATCCTAAGTTATTGGTGATGTTCTCAATTATTCTCCCTTTCATAACACATTACATGGTAGTATAAAAACAAATGGAACCTAAAGTACCTAAACATAGTTACATAAGAGGAAAAAAGAGTACATATGCAGAAATTCATTTCCTTGCAAAAAAGTTCAAAAACATACTTCTATAGTTTTTGTGATGACATATCAAAATTTAAAACTTGATATTCTCATTGAGATTATACTCCTGTGGACTAGATTATTTTACATGTAGGTACATGTGTATATAGGCAGAGACCCACTAAATCATTCTTCAATTTTTATATTTTTAGAATTTTAAGTACTTATTTAATCTATTTAATTAAAAAAATTTTCAAACCGTATCAGTTTACTACTTATGCTATATAGATTTTAAGTCATGAATTAAACAAAATGCCAAAGAACTGAAAAATCTTTTAGTAGCCTGGCATGGTAGGTGCAGTGGAGACTCTGAAGTCTCTTAAAAGTCAAAGTAGATAAGTTTCTTCCAAGGTTTTTCCAGGTCCCCTCACAAAGTGTACTACACTACGTAATTTCTTTTAACCTTGTGGAGATACTTTCAGAGGAGAGCAAAGATAGTGAACTGGAGTTAGAGGAGGACACTGAAGAATTCTCATTTTCCTCTTAGCGTGAGGGTAGAAAGGGGGCAGCAGAGGTGGAGACCGAAAGACTGGAGGGAGGGACTCAGACTTGATTATAATATTTCTTAAAATCAAATATTAGCAGGTAAGCATATAAAATTTATTCCAAAGCTACATATTAAAAAAATTGCTACTCTTACTGTATAGTCACTTTTCTTACAGCTTCACTTCCTAACCCATACTCAGTTTTACCCAGTTTACTTAGTTAAGTAATATAGATTAGAAACACTTATGGCTAAGAAAAAAATGCATGTACTTTTTAGGTTAAAAAAAAGTAATAATTTACTTTTAATGTAACAAATTCAAATTTTTCATTAGTTTAAATTAGTATTTCATTTCCTATTAATCCATTTTCGTTTCCATTTCCATTTACTTACAAAACTTTGAAATCTAAGTTTACATCCATAACCTCTCTCTACCACACCCTTCTGAGTACTATTTTAAGAATGACTGCAGTCAAACTAGGAAGTCATCAATTTTCTATGAAATCCAGATCCCATAGGACTAGTTTGTATCTTTTAGATACCTATGTCTTTTAAGGTGGCATATGCTAACTTCCACAGTTGAGATTCATTTGAGTAAGTTAACACCTATAAACTTACATTCTTCTTAAAACCAAAGTATGCACCAATAAATGTTAGAGGCACAGATATGCAGAACCAAAGAGCCAATATGGCAACCAATGTCCCAAAAGGAATAGATGCTGAAGATCCTTCTCCCCAGAGAATCAGATTCATTATAAAGAAGTCAGCAAACACAATCCTGAAAGACACAATAGGTTGTTGGGTAAAACCTGAGGTGGAAGCAAAATGATATAGTAGCAATCACATGTAGTTAATATCATGATTTCTGTGTTATACACAAGGAAAGTGGAACTGCTGAGCCATAGGGTATGTGAATTTAAAACTTTAGTAGAAACTGCCGAGTTGCTCTTCAGATTGGTTTTGCCTGACTTAAACTCCTACCAGCAGCTTATGAAATTTATCTCTTTCCATATTTTCATCATGCTTGGGATTGTTAACTTTGTTGTTTCAATTTGCATTTCCTATTGACAACTGCAGCTGAGCATCCTTGTGTTTGTTGGCTTTCTAGGCTCCGGAAGCGCAGGCTCAGCGGCCACGGCTCACGGGCCCAGCCGCTCCACAGCACGTGGGATCCTCCCAGACCGGGGCACGAACCTGCGTCCCCCGCGCCAGCAGGCGGACCCCCAACCACTGCACCACCGGGGAAGCCCCACTGCTCATTTTTCATTTGGGTCGCAGGGCTTTTGCAAAGTCACATATGTGAGTTATTTATATACTCCAGCAACTAACTCCTTGTTAAATACCTTTCTCCTAGTTTATGACTTTTAATAACCCAAACATATGTGTACTTCGTCCCTTTCAGTCATTCTTCTATGAGTACATTTTTAAAACATGGCTGTAATAATACTATAATCACTTCTGTATACCACCCCCCCCCCGCCACACACACAGTTTTTAATGTTATCAAAGTGATCAATTTTTTCCTTTACCTTTTGTGTAACTTAAGAAAGCCTTTCCTAACCCGGGCTCGCAAAAATACTCTTCTAAATTTTTGTCTAATTGTTACACCCGTTACATTTAGTTTTAATCCACCTGGAACTGATTTCATGTGTGTGAGGTAAGAAGAGAATTTTTCTCCCTTCATGTGGACAATTGTCCCAGCATCATTTTACATTGTTCCTCTGGTTTGTGATGCCATGTCTAGCATGCTTCTGTGTATACATGGTCTACTTCTGTGTTCTCTATCCTGGCAGCTACAGGACCTCTGCAAATGCCTTTGCAATACTTGGTCTTCTCATCAGATAACATGGTGAATTTGTATGTATCTCTAACAAGCTTTGTAGACTTGTCATATGGACTGTCCCTATTCTGAGAAGTTACTTCCGGTGTTGCAAAGTTTTTCTGTTGCTAATACTCCTGTGAATACAGTCTTTTCCCCACACAACTACCACTACCATTAAGATGTTTCACTTGCTACTGGTGGTATTCATAATCTTGAAATATTGGCTGATCTAGCCATTTTGCCAAACTCTTTTACTAATTCTACAAGTTTATAGCTCAAATTTGTTTATGTTCTCTGTATACAAATTATGTCACCAATAAATAATAATATAATCTCCACCTTTCTTTTTGTTTCATGTCTTAGTGTAACTAGAACTTAAATAACTGAAGCCCTAAAAGTGATTTATGAAAATGTCTCTAGTGTTTCATCATTAAACGATGTTGGTTTTGAATCAGAGATGAGATTTTTATTAATAGAAGGGAGCATTTCTCTCTCCATTAAATTCTTTTTAAATCTGGAAACAATCTTTAATATTATCAAATGCCATTTTGCTGTGCCTACCGCAATAATTATATGCAGGTGCTTATTTATAAAAAAAAATTTATGAATTGATTTCATATTATCAAATGATCCTTCTTTTCCTAGATGAACACCAATTCCCTCTGCCCTGGGGACTTGGGTTCTTGGCTCTTCTCCTTCTCTCTACTTACCTCATCATCCCCTGGTGAACACCTGTTTTTAAGGGTGGGATGAAGATGATAAATCAGAGAAGGTTTGATAAGAGATGTAAAAAACTAGCATAGGATAACTTCTGTGAAGGCAAAAAGGAAGGAGTTTCAAGGAAAAGGTATTCCAATGTTACACAATGTAAAGAGGTAAAGACAGGGAAAATGGTTTCTAGATTTGAAAATGGGAACATCTTTGGTAACCTTAGAAGTTCACTAAAGTGATGTGGGAAAAAGATTATGTGGGTTTACAATGTAAATATATGCTAAGAAAATCAGAGTAAGGGAGTATAGACTATTTTTTCAAGGCATTTTGTTGAAAATTGCAAAGAAAGACAGTAGACTAGAAGATGCTTACAGGAAGCTCTTTTTAGAATATGGGAAACGTAAGCATATTTGTAGGAAGAGATGAAACACGTGACCAGAACACAGAGAAAGAGAGAAATGGATTATGTCAGAGACTGGGGGGATGTTTGAAAGGCAAGGTTCCAAAGGAAATTGTGGCTGACAGTCTTGGTAAGGAGGGGCACTTCTTCAACTGACAGCAGAGGGAAAGAAGACAAAGGATATGGCTTGAGGAAAGCATAAAAATTTGAATAGAACATGAATGGCTGAGAGGCATGTGAATCTTCAATGGAGGTGAAAATCTGAGACTATTTAACCCAATCATGTCTAAAAATGCCAGCTATTCTTTCATTTCTGGCCTGCAAATGGAACAGTCCTGGCTTTAAGATTTAACCCTTGGCCTACTTTATTGCTGCTGATTATTCAGAGGCCAGTTCTTGCCCTCCATTAATCTGTGAGCGGGGGATAAACTGGGTTGTATTTCTAGGACCAGACACACATCAGATATTTGATATCAGAAACTATCTTCCAAAGCACCACAGATGTTCTGTTTTTTTATGTTGGTGGTTGTTTTTGTCATTTTTGGTATATGTTACTCTAATCTAATTAATGGAATACGCTTAAAAGTAGCTATACTCATGATAAAAATCCAAAAATGTATGCCTGCCTGAACGATCTTCAGGTGAGGATTCATTTCTGTGATTAGGTCAAAAACTTTATACGCAGCCTTACATGACAATATGCCAGACTAAGAAACAGACTTTTAAGAAAAGGAATATAAAATTTCTCATGTCTAAAGGTACCCTTTCCAGATAAGAGATGTAGTTGCCATTCTGCAAATGTTTATTAAATATTCACTATTTAAAAATTAAATTCATTTTCTGGGGTACACAGAGACAGAAAAGATAGACTTACAGGCCAGAAATTCTGGGAACTAAAATATGACTATGTCAAGCAAGTTATTATTGAAAAATTCACTTACCCAGGACAAAGAAATGATGTTAATAAAACGTTTGTTTTCCACTTCTCACCTCCAAAGGCTGTAGAACAAAACAAAAGTGGCATTAACATAAAGACTTTTCTTCAAAGCAAACCAAATATCCATACCTCAGGTCTGGTATCGAACAAATTAACAGACAGCACTGGGGGCCTATTCGTAGAAAATGACACTAGCAAATGTCCTAATACTCCCTAATCAAATGATCCAAATCAGAGATGTACATCACAGGACTGCCCTGGATAAGTCCCGCTCTAAAGATTGTTTCAGCATAAAATAAATCTAGTGTCAAAGGAAAGTCATCCAAACCAGTTTTCCTTTTCTAATCTTTTTTTTAAACTTCAAAACAAAACAAACCCTTAAATTCTAACCCAGTTTTAATTAATGGGACTAGATGGAAAAAGGGTGCACTGCAGATTCTCGTTTATCTTGAGGTCAGTTTCAGAATTTGTTATAAAACTAGGAACCCTCAAGCCTGACATGCAACACACTTCAATGTCCATAGTAGGTCTGAGTCTCCAGGATGCCTCCAGCACTGTAGTTTCAGGTAGGCTGTGGGTGGCGGTGTGGAGATCAGTGTGTAGGATCAGGTGACCAAGAAGAGTAGAAGGGTTACGGCCACTTGACAGAACAAATTTACTTACAAACTTTTTACTCTCCTTTGCCCCTCTCTATTTTTTTTCTCCCACTTTAAAAAAAAAAATTAAAAACTTAAGTCTCGGGCTTCCCCAGTGGCGCAGTGGTTGGGAGTCCGCCTGCTGATGCGGGGGACGTGGGTTCGTGCCCCGGTCCGGGAGGATCCCACATGCCGTGGAGCGGCTGGGCCCTTGAGCCATGGCCGCTGAGCCTGCACGTCTGGAGCCTGTGCTCCGCAACGGGAGAGGCCACAATGGTGAGAGGCCTGCGTACCGCAAAACAAAAACAAAACTTAAGTTTCTAGAGTAAAAAAGAAAATACTCCTCTGCTCCTAGTTTAAAAGTTGGAGATAAAACTGGCTGAGATCTGAAAACCGCTTTGATTTTTAAAAAAAGTTTTAACAATTTCTAAGCAATTTTAAGTACCTCTTGCCCTAAAAGAAAACAACAAATTATATATATATAGTTTGAATTCATAGCATTACTGATAGGCTATTGTGAAATTATGAATTTTGGGTTTAATACAACTCTACTCAAAATCCTAATATATTTTTTGAAACATTAAAAATGCTTCTATAAAATGAAGCATTTTTTGACTAGGGCCACATGACAGTGTGTCTCAGAATGTTCTGCCTGATTAATATGCTACTTAATCTGCAGCTAGGAGAAATGAAGGACGGAGAGAAGATGAAGGGGAGGTGTGTCTGTCAGGCAGCGAGTACGGATCAGAACTCAAGTAGAGGGAACAGCATGTACGAAGGCAGGTGCACAGGCTGGCTGAGGAACTCAAAGAAACCCAGTGCACAGAAACAGTGAGAAAGAGGGAGCAGGCAGGGGTCCAACCGTACCTCATATGTGTTAAAATACATCTGACCACCCTAATCCTATGCCTGTTAGAAAAGAAAGAATAAAAGAACTCTGACAAAATTCACAGAAATTAAACACATTCACACACACATACATGAATATAGAACTTCACATACTCTATGCATCTAGCAAAGTCTAATAATTCTATTTGGGGTTGACTCTAGCCAACCACACATTAAGGCCACCTATGTAACCCTACTGTGTTTTAGGGTTATTCCCTAAACCTTATTCCTATCAGAAGGCCTTGGGCAACCCTAGCCCTGCGTCAGCATCTCCCTGGCATTTAAATTCACAGATTACCTATGGGACCGTCTCAATGTGACTACAGGATTCCTAAGCAGGGCAAACTCTGGCATTTACTGACCCCAGCAAAGTTGCTTTCTAAGTCATCTAATCATATCCCCATCCTTACTCTGTGGCTCTGATCCTTTTTTTCACTGAACTTTATTTTACTTCTGGAAAGCAAGAATACGAGAGAATGCAGCAAATCATGCTACAAAAGTAACTTACTTCAGGGCTCTTTAAAACAGTGAGATCTTAATTTACTTTAAGTACAGTTCACTTTTATAAACATTAAATTGATGTAAGTACGACCTCTCTCATATAAGGTATTCCTGTATATACTACTTGTTTTTTAAAAATTTATTTATTTTATTTATTTATTTTTGGTTGCACTGGGTCTTCATTGCTGTGCATGGGCTTCCTCTACTTGTGGTGAGCGGGCTTCTCTCTGCAGTGGCTTCTCTTGTTGCAGAGCACGGGCTCCAGGCGCGCAGGGTCAGTAAGTTGTGGCGCACGGGCTTAGCCGCTCCGTGGCATGTTGGGATCTTCTCGGACCAGGGCTTGAACCTGTATCCCCTGCACTGGTAGGCAGATTCTTAACCACTGCACCACCAGGGAAGCCCTGTACTACTTGTTTTAATGAATAAATCAGTGATACTCATATAGTTTTTCCTTTATTAGTCTAAATATGTTTCTGTGAATGTAGCAAATCTAAGTTGTTCAGCCAAACCTGTGATGTCAAAACTTAAGAAGGAGAGACGGGATGATGGATAAGCAGCACCCAAATCTGTTTAACCCACTGTTTAAGCATGTCTGAACGAGCAAATCTCTGGACAGTCATCCACTTCACAAGCTTCATTAAATAAGGATACACACCTCTAGCACATATTGTTTAAAGAGCATCAACTGCCAGGCACAAAGGCTCAGACAACTAACGCAGCAGGTTAGACTCCTGATCTGAACGCCCAGCGGGGTGGCTTTCACTTACACTTATAGAATCTGGCGGCGACATAGCCTGCAGGAGTGCCCAGCAGCACCCATAAGACCACAGCACAAGTCATCAGTGCTCCTCTGTTGGCAGGTGACAAAAATCCCAGGCAAGCAAAAACTAAAAAATAAAGTTATGAATTTTATTATGGTTTCCTTTGAAGTGACAGAAGACCCCTCTCATTTTTTAAACAATAAACTAAATACAACTTCATGAAAATATGCTCTCTTACCAGGCAACCACACTGAAACTTAGTAATATTTAAGGCACTGTATCTATAGGATCACACATAAAGCAAGCTCCAATTTGGAAGTCTCCTGTCAGGGTCCATAAGACCCCACCTTTCCTGTTATCAGCGGAGGCTCACTGGATGCTCATGAGTGCTTTCAGCTCTTCTGAGATTCAAGCACAGCTTTTAAAATTAACATCAATAAAAAATATTCCCACAATAAAATACTCTCACTTTTTGTTCCTTTTAAAAACAATACTGAGTCCTCTGGGGTGAAAAAAACCTTGTAACATTAAAACATAAAGAGATAAGACAGAATCTAATCAAAGAGCAAAACAGGAGAAAAAAGATTTCATAGTACTATTTGTTTTGTGAACACAAGTTACTGAAGGGCTTGGTCAATGACTTGGGAAATTCTGGTTCCTACCCTTATTCAGCTAGTTCGTTTTATTTGTTCTTCCCTATATAACCCTCCCAACTAATAAGAAAAGAAGTACTATCTTATATTTATAGCAATTCCTAGCTTTAAACTGCAAGTCAGAAGTTATGGTTTTCTCAGAAAGAAATCCAAGAACAGATGCAGGTGGCTTTCTAATCCCAGGAGCACCAAAGTTTCCAGTGTTTCCCCTGGGTGCACACAGCCAAGCACACACCATTGCACACCCTCTGATCAGCACCAACTGAAGAGGAGAAACTCACAATCGATGACAGGAAACCAGACAGGGTAACTTTAGACGGTCTACTGGAATTTCAGCTAAGGTGCACCCCCCACCCCCAGTTCCTCCCAGGCCTGAGAAATGGATTGTTCTGAAGCAAAACAGTCCATATTCGAGCAGTAAAGGGAAACAATCCCTATCACTTTCTAAACTAGGCTCTCTGAAACGTTCCTTCCTTACAAGTTCACTTTCTAGCTGACCCCAACAAAGATCGGAGAGAGGCAGAAGGCAGCTCTCAAAATTTTGAAGCAGAATTTCACCCTCAAGCATCCATTCTGCTCTAACGCCACCTCAGCGCTCTGGGGATTCTGTGCAATCGCCTGTGTCCAAACCTCCTTCATGACTCGTTTCCCCAACGTACCCTCTTCAGTGTAATATACTGACAAATGCTAGCCTCACCCATCACACCGGCATCTCCTTATCTAAGTTGTTAGTAGATAAATATGTTCTAGTTAGTCTTCAGAATGAGCCGAAAGGTGCAAATCAGTAAACCCCAAACTTATTCAGGTGCCAGACATCTGGCATTGATAATTCTCTTCCCAAACATTTATGTGGTTAATTGCATCATAAAAACTTAGAACAATTTTACTAGTAGAAAATGATTATAGTATTAGGTATTTAATATGCAATCAAACATAAGAACAAATGTTTGCTAAAAAAATTATTGAAAAGTCAGTGGTTTCTGAATTCTTCTAGTAACATTCACGTGTTACTGTTCATCAGCAGCACGCAACAATAAAGGAAATATGGGGAAACAAATGCATAATTCAGAAAATTCTTCTCATAAACAGCTTTTTCTCTTGTAACTAGGAAACCTGAAAGACCATGGCATTAATATATTTCCAGAGAATAGTCTCAGAGCCACTCCTGCAACTGATGAATACCTCTAAGGGATTTCTATTTTTAAAAAAAGAGAAGAAAAAGATTGTCCTAACTGACAAAACCTTAATAAAATTTCTGAAGATTTTCAGGTGGCACAAGGAAGAGAGACTTTTTGTGTAGGAAGATCTTTCCTGAACACTGCTAGAGAAAGAAAGAGGTCTTGCTTCCTAAATCCTGCCAAGACGGAAAGGTCTACAAAGAGCTTCCTGTCCCATCCCCTTCTCCTTTCTCTCTCAGTGGAAGCCAAGAAACCTTATGCTCTGGTGGGACAGGATAGTCAACCTGTGTGACCCTGCTGCCAGGCCGCCCAGACTCAGACCCAGATGGTCTTTGAGGATCTAGTCATCTGCAGCTCCAGTGCTCCCACAACAAAGTCCTGGTCTCTATGCAGCTGTGAGGGAGACATGGAGAGTCAACTTCTGGCACAGCTAACCTTGCCCCAGGTCACTTACGGCCAAAGCACACAGATTCTGAGAACCAAGAGGACTCTCAGAAACAACCCAGCCTGGCTATAACTTAGGAAAACTGGATTTCAAATAATTATTTAGAGAAAGTAATTTCTACTTTGTAATTTTCACTTAACACTTACATAGAGTCACGAAAGTCATAATTAAAATCTGTGTCCCTGATCCCAGGAAGACTGACAGCAGCATTCCTTTTCTTGGAGGACGGAATATATCACCATGAACTAGCTTCCAGCCAAATTCTTCCTGGGCATCCTCCTAAAAAGGGAATAAAATCGTTTAAGTGCCAAGTGGTATCACCAAGAAAACTAGACAGTTTGTTCACTGTTGAATATGCGGATATGGAAATTTAAAAAAAAAATCTTACAAATGTTAATATTTATTTCAGTTTTGAAGTATAAAGCTTGACTCATGGAGCTTTATATAGCTTTCTTGAATTATTTTGAAAGGAATGTTGTGTGTTAAGGTCTAAAAATATAGTTACTGAGAAACTTTAAAAAGTAATACAAAGATAATGTGATACCTACTTCTAGTCTAATAAGTCAAGCTTTATGATCCAATTTGATGGCGATTTTAAGTCATACTCTATAGTCTTCTTAACCTACACTTACTAATCTCCAAAACAAGCAAATGGTATTAGGTCTCATAGCTACTTTGCTTGTATAGTAGGCTTGGCTGTGAAAATATTAATAAGCTTGTGTCACCAGCCCAAATTGCTCCCCTATCTCCAGACACACATACACACCTGCCTAATCAACAGCTCCACTGGGCTGTTTAATGGACACCTTGAACAGAATTATCCACAGTGGAACTGATTCTCTCTCCCCGCCTCTACCTGCTCTACCTGCACTCTCCCTCAGTAGATAAAAGCTCTATCCTTCCAGCTGCTCAATCCCCAAAACCTTAGAGTCATCCTTGATGCCTCCTTTTACTTTTTTCATGCTTCACATACAATCCTTTAACAATTCTTACAGTTCTAGCTCTAAAATATATCCACAGGATCCACCACTAGCCCCTGGTTCAAACCATCCCTTCTCACTTGGCTCTCACGGAATTCATTAAACTAGTCTCTGTTTCTGCCCTTGTCTCCATTCAGTTGATTCTCAATACAGAACCAGAAAGATCCTTTCAACTAATCAGGTGGTTCAGACCAGAAATGTGGGGTCATTCACTGGCTTCTCTCCCTCTTCCACCCTCTCCAGTCAACTGGTCGATCAGCATTCCATCCCACCTCCTGAACACCCTCTGTATCTATCTGCCCACTTCCCTACTTCTTCCCTGCCACCATCCCCCATCTCTGGGAACTCTCTAACAGTCTCTTGACTGGTCTCTGTGCCTCCAATATTGCCCGGCTCCAAACGATTCTCCACATAATGTTCAAAGTGATTTTCCTGAAACATGAATCTGGCCATGTCACTGCTGTTTAATATTCTTCAACAGCTTCTCAATGACCTTCAGAATGCACAGCTTAGAAGTCCTTCAAAATTTGGTCCCTGGTATTTTTTCAGCCTCCTCACTTAACATTTCATCCAGGGTACATCTGTATCCCTCCCCCAAATTCCCACTCAAATTTCTATCTTTGTGAGCAGTAGACAAGATTTAAAAACTAACATTCTAGTATTTTATAGTTTCACATTTTCATTTAGATCATTAATCATTTCAATATAAGCAATAAAGTTGGAATCTACCTTATTTTTTTTCTAGATGGCCACCCCCCTTATCCAAAACTATTCATCAAATCTATTTTTTCTTTGTTGATACACTTTTGTTAACCTCCAAATTTAGACTCATTATTATTATATATAGAAAATATTTACTTGGAATTTCTTCACCAATCCTCCTAAATCTCTCTTTAGGATTGTTATTTATTTATTTTCTACTAAAGTATTTCTATAGTAATTCCTTCAGGTCTGACAGACTGATTCACTGCTAAAGTATTTCTACAGACATTCCTTCAAGTGAAGGTGTGTTTGTGGTCAACTGGTTTTGTTAGTCTGAAAAAGGTATTTCACCTTCATTTTTGAAAGACAGCATCTCTGAGTACATGATTCTATGTAAATAGTTAATTTCTCTCACTACCAATTTAAAAATATTGTTTTGAGCTTCCATGGCCAATTTAATTGTTTTTCCTTTGCAGATGTTCACTCTTTTTCCCCTGTGGCTGATTCTAAGATCTCTTTTCTATGGTGTTCTGTGGTTTTGGCCAGTTGATCTAGGTGTGGATTTCATTTTATTTATTCCTTGGATATATTGTGTATCCTTTATCTATGGATTCTTATCTTTCATCTGTGCTGGAAAATCATAGCTGTTACTTTTTCATATATCTTATACTCTGTCATTAATAATCTTAATGTCTGAAATCTTTGGGACCTGGTGTAAATTTGTTGTTTATTGTAAATTTTTGTGAATTTCTGATTAATAGATCATACTTTATTGACCTTAAATGGGGGGAATCTTGCAAATCCAAATTTGAGAGACTTTCCTTCAGAGTATTTCTACTCGATTCTGCTGAGAATCAGAAGGCATTTACTAACCTAGAACCATTTTGCCCCCCTTCAAGAATCCAGGCTTAATACATAGGAGATTGAGGTTCACCATGACCCAAGGTTTAATGTCCCAATTGGTTAAAAACTTGATATAAGCACGGGCCCAAAGGAGACCTTCAACTTCTCATGCTTGTACTGCTTTCTGCTGTGGCCTCACTCAATTTGGGGGGATGGGGTGGATCTGGGGGAGTCCTTGGATACCTTGTTTTTTTCTTTTTTTTTAACATAACATAAGCCCAGCAATGAATCAAGTCTGGTACATCAAGGGCTAATTTGTTTATTCATTCATTCAACAAATATCTGTTGATCACCAACTATATGCTTGGCACTGTTTAAAACGCCAGAGGCACTACAGTGAGTATAACAGAAAAATTCCTCTTCTCATGAGTACACCTTCTCATTGGAAAGGCAGACAATAAACAAAATAAGGAAAATATATAGTACTCTAGATGGTGATAAGAAGTATGGATGTGGGGCGTGGGTGGAGAGGATGTAATTTTAATGGGTTGGTGAGGAAGGTCTCACCGGGAAGATCATATCTCAGTGAAGACCAGAAGCACGTGAGGGAGCTCTCTGAGGGATGAACACTTGAGGAAGACAGAAAAGCAACTGTAAAGGCCTGGAAATGGGAACCCGCCTGAGGTGTCTGAGGAACAGCAAGGCAACCAGCATGGCTGGAGCAGAGCTCCAAGAGCTACTGCAGAGACTTGCGGGCCACTGTAAAGACTATGGCTTCACTGAGTGCAGTGGAAGTCACTGGAGGGCTGTCATTGGGAGTGAAATGACCCTGAACAGATACGCTCTGATGGCTATGATAAGAGGCTGGCAGGAGGGAAAGAATGGGAGCAAGACTGGAAATAGGGTTTCCTGGCCTGTACCCCAAGGCCACCTCTGTACAAATAAAGAAAAAAATTCCATTAACTCAGCAATTATTTGGAATTGTCAATTATGAACAGAGTATTGTGAAATTATTTTAATCAAATATTTAATAAGGCATACAACCAATAAAATCATGGAAAAGAAACTGTGGAGTTCAAGTGCTAAAAAGCTTCTAAACATTAATATGTTCTTTTTTCTAATTAGAAAAAGACAGAGAGATGGGGAAAGCTAAGAAGCTGGGGAAGAGAAAACAATGAAAATCTGAGTTTTATGTATTCATTACAAGTAGTGATTCTTGTGGAAATTTTGTTAAAGAGCTGCTAGGAAATTAAAAAGTATAAAATGTAAAACATTATGCAACTTAAAATGCAAATAAATGAAGTTGAGGCATTAATTACTTTGAATCCACCAAAAGGTTGAAATGATAAAAACTCAGTTAAAATTAATTTTTAAAAATTAAACATACACACATATAAAAATTGCTTGGGAGCTATTCTACTCAACTTTGCTGTTTCACAAACGGAATGTCTGCTGGAAATAGAGACTCTGACAGAGTTGATGGCACGTAAGTGAAAAGAGGGCAGAGTTGGAGCTGTGCACCTGCACCCTTTCTGCAACCTCTACTGATGCAGATGCGGCTATGAACAGTTCAGCTCTGAGAGCTGCGGTCACTAAATTTCTACAGAAAACCAATCCTTAAGGATCATTTTCTTATTTGAAAATGTGAATTCAGGGTAACTTTTGAGAAGAATGTTTTAAAAGCAGATTCTGTCTAAAGCTATTATTTAAATTTTTTTCAAAGAAAAAATAAAGACTATCCTCGGCAGACCAAAGAACAGTTCAGATGTTTCACTCACCGTAGAATCCATCTGATTATATCTGGCAATATCTTTATGCAGCGTCCGTAGCATAATCATAGCCACCATTCCAGACAAGAAGAGGACAATGACCAAGGAATTCATGATGCTGCAGAAATAAGCATGTTAGGATTAATCTACAGCTTAATCTTTGGAACAGCAAAACTCTTTAAAAACTATTTATTGAGTAACATTAAAACAGCATTAATCAAATTAAAAACTTGACCTAAAATCCAACAAATTCAATGAACTGTGTTCTGCTGCACGGCCTTCTAGTGGATACATAACTGTATGTACTTATATAATTTTGTGGTCTGTTGAGAACTAGAATTTTTTTTCTCCACGGTCAACATTAATAACTACTGTGCCCAAATTAGGGCAACATAAGCTGCAAGGATCAACAATGGACTGGTCTGTACCCTCAAGAAATCTACTGAAAAAGTTACTCAGTAAATTAATGAGTATCAAAAAAGATTAGTCAGTAAAGTAGGAAAAGGAGAGTGATGGCACCATGAACAGCTCTCTAGATAGAAGTTCTGAGTCATGCTTAGAGAATAATAATAAACAGCTGTAACAGCCGCAGCGGCTTGTCTACTGAGCCCTCTTCCATGCCTGGTAAGGTGCTCAAATGCTCTGTTTCATTACCTTCTTCAATCCTCAGAATAGTCCCATGAGACAGGTTATTTCTAGATAAAGAAACGTACTCTGAGAAACTGGGTGATCTAGCCTGACTCACAACCAGTGACTGAAAGCCAGGACTGAATCCAAGTCTATCTAATTCAAAAGCCCAGCGTTCTGAATAACTGGAGAATCAGAGTGAATGGGATGTTCAAAGGGACAGAGAATAAAATAAGGACAGAGCATAAAGAAGATTAATTCTATACTCTTACCTAAACCACTGAATGTGGGTATGAGGCATAGATTCCAGAATGTAGTCCCATCTAGATGCCCATCTGATATTCTTATCTTCCTAGAGGGATTTAAAAACACACACACACACTCTTTAAATAAGAATTTGCCAATGAAGCGTATTAGGAATCCAAAAATTTCCATTCACAGCTTAACATTCCAGTCAATAGATACAATTCCTCATTATCATAACTTGGGTTGGTCATGAGACTTATGGACCTAGATTTACTCAAGTCTCAGGAAAATTAGGATAAAATTAAGCAGTAAATAAAAAACAAGAGTTCCTAAAAGTATCTAGTTACTTGTATTTTTTTAAAGTCTTACTTTAAATCTTAACTAGCAAAGGCTTATTTTAAATGTCAAGATTTAGAGCTTTAGAGTATTTAATTATTTTCAGAAAATTGAGTGGAATAGCTTATTCTTTATTCTCTTTGATGCTATCTATCTATACCTATAAGACATCTAACCAGACCAGAGTCATAACCTAGGTACCTGAGCATCTGGCAGGTGTCACCCACACTGAGCTCTTAATACCTAGAAAGAAATATGTACAATTTACTGCACCAGGCTTGCAAAATTACACACTATTTAGGGACAGTAAATGTCACAACTATATTGGATTGCCAAGATAGTTTATTAAAAATAGAGGTGGAATATTGCCCAAGATTCTCATAAAATGAACTTTTACTTTCCTCCTAAGAAAACACTCCCTTGAATTACCTAAGAACCTATATAGATTATCTACCATCAGGAAACTCTCCATTTAAGCTTACACTCAAATCCTGATTTTAAAAATGGTGTTGTTTGCCCAAATGCTTGTTGCACATCTTTGACACTTTCATACCACCCTTCATGCCTAATTTCTACCTTTTGCCTTGTTTGTATCTCCTATGGCTTAACACTTTTAATCAGGCTCAGTTCTCCAATTCCCCATACTTCTTATTTAAACGAAGACTTAGTTTCGAGGGCAATTATGTTGCTTGGTGCACTGACAAACTATTCCAAAAATTAACTCATTAAAAGCTTATCTGACAAGCTAATCATATTTCTAATTAGTTTAAGTAATATGAATTTAAAATCAATTTCTGAGTTATACTAAAGATAAAAATCACACTCACCTGGAAGCTAACAGAATAAGTATAGGCAATTCTGATCTCCCCAGAAGCCTTGTTACTTATATCCATGGGGGGTCCAGAGCAGTCTGTTTTATCTATATGGGTGTGCTTGAAGCTGTGGGAAGAAACATTTTGGCAAGATGCTGATAAAATAGTTTTTTTAAATGGAGTAAAGGTTAGAGATTTTGTACGTATTTCACAATGCTGCTGATAGTCAAAAGTGATTCATATCACACTGAATAGTACAAATATTTACTTCATATAAATAAATGGCTTAGTTATAAGTGTACACAATTGTTACTCAAAGTAAGAACCAAACTTTGGAAAACATTACTTGAAGAGCATTAAATAATCTTTAAAGAAATCAAAACAAACGCTGAGGGAGTTTAAATTAACTGCCATCCTGTTATGGCATGCATTGCTTTACCACTAGTGGCACAAGAAAATGGCTGTATCAGTTGGGTGGGGGAGTGGGGAGTCATGGAAAGAAAAGAATACTCAATCAAAGAAGCATCTCACAAATAACTGAGGAGTACTTTCACACTAAAAAAGCTGACAATGTGAAGAGATGTCCTTTCAATGACTTATCACATACTGGCATCTAACACTGCATGGAGACTTTCGAAATGACACACCAATCAGCTCATTTGGGCCTCTGAAAGCCACAAATATCTGAGGTAATGCTTTTCCACTGTAAAAGGGAACATGGTCCTAACCACTTATGCTCTCCATTCCAAGCTGACATAGAAAAGCTGTCAGAAACTGACTGAAAAACAAAACAAAAAGGCACCCTGGCTACTTACCATGACAGGAAAATAAATATTTGTATGGTTTCTCTGGGCAACCCATAACTCAATAACAAACCATGCTAAAGGAAGTTTTAGTAAAATCAATTAAAATACCAAATTATATGCCAGAATACTGATTAAGGAAAAAGTTAATTGGTCCCAAAATATTTATTCTTTGGATCTAAATTTCACTTACAGTTATTTATTTTTATCTATTGTATAATTACCTTTTTGGTTCAAGTTTAGCAGCCACTAATCTTGCTCCCATGGATCCAGTTTCAACAACATGGTAGTATATTTTGATGTCAACATGGTTAAAGATGTAAAATGTATCTCTTTCATGAAATTCTGACTGTGGAGCAGAACTTAAAGTTAGTGGTAGAAAACTGGCTATAAAAGTGTCGAAATATAAAATTTTAAAATAAGCCAAAACAAGTAAGAAAATTTGAACTTGGACAGAATTTTAATCCTTCCCCATGAAAATGTGTAAGTTTTAAGTTTAAACTTTTTTTTTTTTAATTGTAGTTGTTCTTTTTTTTTGCGGTACGCGGGCCTCTCACTGTTGTGGCCTCTCCCGTTGCGGAGCACAGGAGCACAGGCTCAGCGGCCATGGCTCACGGGTCTAGCAGCTCCGCGGCATGTGGGATCTTCCCGGACCGGGGCATGAACCCGTGTCCCCTGCATCAGCAGGCGGACTCTCAACCACTGCGCCACCAGGGAAGTCCTGAAGTACAGTTTTTAATAGAAGTACAATGTTGTGCTAGTTCCTGGCGTACAGCAAAGTGATTCAGTTATATATATATTCTTTTCCACTGTAGGTTATTACAAGATATTGAATACAGTTCCCTGTGCTATACAGTACAACCTTGTTTATTATATTTTATTTATAGTAGTTTGTATCAACTAATCCAAAACTCCTAATTTATCCTCCCCCCTCTTCCCCTTTGGTAACCATAAGTTTGTTTTCTATGTCTGTGAATCTGTTTCTATTTTGTAAGTAAGTTCATTTGTATCATTTTTTTAGATGCCACATATAAGTGATATCATATATTTGTCTTTCTCTGTCTGATGCACTTCACTTAGTATGATAATCTCTAGGTCCAACCATGTTGCTGCAAGAGGTATTATCTCATTCCTTTCTATGGCTGAGTAATATTCCATTGTGTGTGTGTATATACCACATCTTCTTTATCCACTCATCTGCTAATGGACATTTAGGTTGCTTCCATGTCTTGGCTATTATAAATAGTGCTGCTATGAATACTGGGGTGCATGGATCTTTTTGAATTAGTGTTTTTATCTTTTCCGGATACACGCCCAGGAGTGGGATTGCTGGATCATATGGTAACTCTATTTTTAGTTTCTTAAGGAACTTCCATACTGTCTTCCATAGTGGCTGCACCAACTTACATTCCCAGCAACAGTGTAGGAGGGTTCTCTTTTCTCCACACCCTCTCCAGCATTTATTATTTGTAGACTTTTTGACGATGGCCATTCTGACCGTTATGAAGTGATACCTCATTGTAGTATTTTGATTCTCATTTCTCTAATAACCAGTGATGTTAAACATCTTTTCACGTGCCTACTAGCCATCTGTATGTCTTCTGTGGAGAAATGTCTGTTTACGTCTTCGGGCCATTTTTTTGATTGGTTTGTTTTTTGTTGTTGTTGAGTTGTATGAGCTGTTCGTATATTTTGGAAATTAAGCCCTTGTCAGCTGCATCATTTGCAAATATTTTCTCACAATCTGTAGACTGTCTTTTCATTTTGCTTATGGTTTCCTTTGCTGTGCAAAAGCTTATAAGTTTGATTAGGTCCCATTTGTTTATTTTTGCTTTTATTTCTATTGCCTCGGAAGACTGACCTAAGAAAACATTACTACATGAGAAAACATGTCAGAAAATGTTTTGCCTATGTTCTTGTCTAGGAGTTTTATGGTGTCATGTCTTATAAAGTCTTTAAGCCACTTCGAGTTTATTTTTGTGTATGGTGTGAGGGAGAGTTCTAAGTTCACTGATTTACATGTGGCTGTCCAGCTTTCCCAGCACCACTTGCTAAAGAGATTGTCTTTTCTCCATTGCATATTCCTGCCTCTTGGTTGAATATTAATTGACCATAGTTGTGTGGGGGTTTATTTCTAGGCTCTCTATTCTGTTCCACTGATTCATATGTCTGTTTTTCTGCCAATACCATGCTGTTTGGATTTTTGTAGCTTTGTAGTATTGTCTGAAGTCTGGGAGAGTTATGCCTCCATAAGCTTAAACTCTTTATAAGCCAAAACTAACTGGCAGAGGTACAAATTACACTTCTTTAAAGTTTTAATTTTTACATAAAACTTTAAAAGTACCTGACAAGACATCTCTTATTGTCTAGCTTTTCCCTTAGAAAATAAAACAAATAAAATTTTAAATATTATATGTTATGAGCATGCTAAATGTTACACATTTTCCTCCATGGAAGTTTAAAACTTAAATGTTCCATTTAAGTTTTAAAAACTTAAAATGTTCCATTCTCCTCCATGGAAGTTTAAAACTTCAGAATAAACCAATAACCTAAATTATTCAAGAGTCCTTGGTCAAAAAAAAAAAAAAAAAAAGAGTCCTTGGTCAACTCTCACAAAAGCATTAACCAAATAACCAGTTTCATGATCGAGCTCATGCTAACTTCTACTACCAGGTCATATTCATTAAGAGATTAAATCAGGTTGACTTCATTATACAAAATTTAATATATATCCCCAATAATTATGATTACTTTCTAAATTAATGTCTTCACTTTATTATTTTATTTGTTAAATTGTAAAAGAATGGCCTCAAAGATTGAAACCTTTTAAAACAGGTATAATATCAAACTTTTACAATACAATATTCTATGGACTTAAATTTGCAATACAAATTTCATGGACTTATTATGATGTCTTTTTGGCAGTCAACCATGAACTTTTTTTTAATATGTAAGATTTATGAATTTAACTTTTAACAGAGTCAGAACATACAAAGTCCTAGCCCATAGCATAGTGTTTAGCATATAAGAGACACTGCCAGTAAATGTTAAACTGAATCTGAATTATTTTAGTTCTAGAGTTATAAATTGTTGATCTGGCTTAAATTTAAAGACTAGGTATGGGAATTCCCTGGTGGTCCAGTGGTTAGGACTCAGCGCTTTCACTGCAGCAGCCCGGGTTATCCCTGGTCAGGGAGCTAAGATTCTGCAACCTGCACGCCACAGCCAAAAAAATAAAACAAGGACAGAGTAGTTGTCCTTCAGAACATCTGAACTGCACTCATTCAATGAATATAACAATTTTTGTCCAGATAAAGATTGACTCCTTCTACCAAAAAGCCATATTTTAAAAAATAGCATAGAGTTAGTTTATCACAAACTTACGTTAATAACACAGGCATCTTTTGCATGGCCTTTATCTGTAATGTAACAGCCAATAGGAAATCCAGGATTACAGAACCTCTGACCATCTTCAACATCATAACACCATGTTACTGGCATATTATCCACAATCCTATGCACAGAAGTAAAAGTCAAGTTAGAAACCACCAAACATGACTAAGAATTACTTCCCAAATCTGTGTCAACACTTTGTAAAATTTAAATGTCTAAAAATGCCTTAAGGTATCAAAACTACAAAGAATTTTGATAAAATGTGGTACTTCATAAGTAATAGTATTGTGCCAATATCTGACGCACTGTAGTGGGAAAAAAAAAATCTCTACACCTTCTTTGAAAGGGAGTAAATAAATTAATTTACTGCGATCGCTAATATAACAATACCATTATCTAGACACCTAGGTATAACTTACCCTCAGCGAACACTCGAAAGCTCTAAATAGGTGCAAAGCAATATATTTAGTTCCTTGGGAACAGTTTATGGAATAGTATAGAAACAAACGTCTTTTATTACTCAGGTAGTTCAATAAAAAGGAGAAGAATATAACTGCAAGATATAGGGAAATATTCAACTTAAGGGCTATGTGAAAAAGTGAAAATAATAGTATCATCTATTAAAACCGTGTAAATCCAACTTATGTCTAAAAGAAATACTGCTATAAAGTTAGAGAAATAAATCTTTCAAGTTCTATAGTGAAAAAACTTTTTTTAAAAAAAGGATAAAAGAGTAAAATTTTGTAGTCCTTTATAATTACATTAAAGTGCGAGCATGGGGTCTCCTATGCCCAAAACGCATCACAGGATACAAATTTTAAAAATTACTAAAAATATACTAGCTGTATTACAGTCATAAGACAACACTCCAGGGCATGTTTTATTTGTGAATTAATGTACGCCTTAGGAAGTAAAATTATGATTCTATATTCACCCAGGGTGTACGTTAATGACCTAATAAAACATGTCTCGTCACACTTAAATGCTATTTAATAGTACCCAGTACACTAAATTTTAGAATCACCTACACTATTAAGTTTATTATTATTATAGCCAGCAGGCTAGTAGTTCCCATGAAAATACTAAAATATCAGAAGCATGAAAACCATGTTATATAATATAAATAATTCAGATTTTTTGGAGGCCTCAAGAATCAGTTAATTGCTTTAATTTTTTAGATAGACAATGAAGTTCAGTCAATGAATATATACTAGCAATATATTAATTTTAATATCTTTACACTATCATATCAGAGAGAGTACTACATAAAATTATAGTGCTAGTTACAAAATGAGAATTACGGGGCAATTTAGGGTTTTTTTAAAGGTGAACATCCTAAATTTATCATTTATATAATGCCTTGACATAACCTTTGCCTCGCTGGAAACAAAAAAAAACCCAACAAACCCTTGGAAATAAATGTAAGAAAACTTAAAGAATATAATTTTCAATTACTGCCTTGCTAAGTTGGGAAGTAGTAGCTATTGAAATTCATAACATCAAAAATATTTAAAAATTCTATTTTCAATCTGATATAGTGAAAAAGAGTATAAGAAGAGGACTCAAAAGGTTAAAGGTCGAATGACTGGCCCCAATTTTTTAACATTAAGGACTGCCTTCCATTATTTCCCTCTACCCTCATGGGCTCCATCTGAAACACTTCTGGCAGTCAAAGCTTCATTTATTAATAACTCAATTTTCCCAATAAATTAATTTCTAGAGTTTCTGATGAGAATGGAATAACCCATGTTGCCACAATACACTCAAAAAAATTTAAAAAAATGCAGCCAAAAGCAAAGAAACTTGGTATTTAGGTTACTCTACATAGTTTTTTAAATTTATTTATTTTTATTTTTTTTACATAGTTTTAACATAAGTTAATTTACACTATCTAACTGGGGTTTTGAATTTTTGAAAATAGCACATCATTCCCCTTTGCCAGCCTACTGGGATCCAAGATTGGCACTCACTAGACTAAAATATCTTCAAAGACCCCTCTCTGTCCAATAAGCCAGAGTCTGGTGGTTTTATGGTACTAAAAAAATTGAAGTACTTTGATAACTAGTTAAATAAATTACACTTTTATAAATAAAATGTCACAAAGACATGGAAACTTAGGCAAAAAGTATAATCACAAAACTTGTAGAGTAGAGGGAATTCAAGTGTCTGCTGCTGGTATCAAAACATTAGTCAGGGGACTTCCCTGGTGGTGCAATGGTTAAGAATCTGCCTGTCAATGCAGGGGACACAGGTTCGAGCCCTGGTGCGGGAAGATCCCACACGCCGCGGAGCAACTAAGCCCGTGAGCCACAACTACTGAAGCCCATGTACCTAGAGCCCATGCTCAGCAACAAGAAAGAAGCCACTGCAATGGGAAGCCTGCGCACTGCAGCGAAGGGTAGCTCCTGCTTGCCGCAACTAGAGAAAGCCTGTGTGCAGCAATGAAGACCCAAAGCAGCCAAAAATCAATAAGCAAATAAATTTATATAAAAAAAAATCAGTCAGTCTCAAGAATCAAGAAGTAGCTTAACATTATTGACAGAGTAAGCCAAGAAGATCCTCAAATTACATTCTAAAGTCCCAAATAAGAATTAAAAGTATTCATCAATTTAGATATAAAAATTAACTACTGTTAATTAACTGACTGTTCTCTATAATGAGAACAATGAGTTGGTGCACTAATAATCAGTCATTTTACTAGTTCAGAAGGTAGTGTGGTTAAAGTGCTATGGGGGAAGAACTACAGTTCATTCATGTGATGGAATGGTATACAATTACAAAAAGAATGAAGTAAATATAGATCTATAGATGTGCTTTACATAGAAAAATGCCCATATTTTCTTAAACAAAGTGATCAATTTCAGAATAATGTGTACAATAATTCCATTGTTATTTTAAAAGGTACATACTCTTTTTTTTTTTGCGGTACGCGGGCCTCTCACTGTTGTGGCCTCTCCCGTTGCGGAGCACAGGCTCCAGACGCACAGGCTCAGCGGCCATGGCCCACGGGCCCAGCCGCTCGGCGGCATGTGGGATCTTCGCGGACCGGGGCACGAACCCGTGTCCCCTGTATCGGCAGGCGGACTCTCAACCACTGCGCCACCAGGGAAGCCCGGTACATACTCTTTTATATACCTACATGTGCACAGAAATCTGGAAACAGGGCTTCCCTGGTGGCACAGTGGTTAAGAATCTGCCTGCCAATGCAAGGGACATGGGTTCGAGCCCTGGCCTGGGAAGATCCCACATGCCGCGGAGCAACTAAGCCCGTGTGCTACAACTACTGAGCCTGAGCTCTAGAGCCCTCAAGCCACAACTACTGAGCCCACATGCCACAACTACTGAAGCCTGCGCGCCTAGAGCCTGTGCTTCACAACGAGAAGCCACGACAATGAGAAGCCTGCGCACCGCAACGAAGAGTAGCCCCCAATCACCACAAGTAAAGAAAGCTTATGCACAGCAACAAAGACCCAACACAGCCAAAAATAAATAAATAAATTTATATTAAAAAAAAAATCTGGAAACATACAGGAGAAATAATAGTGCTACCTCTGGGGAGCAGGATTAAAGAAGTTGAGGGTAGTAGAAAACACTTTGTATAATCTTTCATATTTCTAAGGGTTCCTGCTATTTTATCTCTGTCAACTCTGCTATCTATGCTTAAAGTCAAATTACATAGTAAAAATGTCTGAAGTTAGCCAAGGACAGAAATATACTCAACTAATGGTTCACATAAATGCATCAATATGAATCAAATATTTTCTAAATGTGTAATGAACTGATTTAAGGACTAAAGCCCATTGCCTAGAATTACCAGACTGTATATCTGTGATATGGCTTAGATTTTTTGTTAATGGATTCAGACCTGAAATCATAAACTTTTCTGATTCAACTACAAAAATCACTATCCACCAGCATTGTTCCAGTTTATTTTTTTAGGCAGAACTGTTTAAGTTTGCAACTATTTTAAATTATTCTTCTTGTTATTAAGCATCTTGGGATCAAAACAGCACCTATGTTAATTGCATCATAAATAAGTTAAAAATATTTCTAAGTACTTTATTGTCAGGAATCTACTGAAGAAGAGGTGCTTCTATTATCTTTAAGAGGAAGACTCTAAACAGGATTCTAAGAACAGAGGGTAGAAGAGAAAGCTAAAAATCACCCATAGTGGGCTTCCCTGGTGGCGCAGTGGTTGAGAATCTGCCTGCTAATGCAGGGGACACGGGTTCGAGCCCTGGTCTGGGAAGTTCCCACATGCCGCGCAGTAACTAGGCCCGTGAGCCACAACTACTGAGCCTGCGTGTCTGGAGCCTGTGCTCCGCAACAAAAGAGGCCGCGATAGTGAGAGGCCCGTGCACCGCGATGAAGAGCGGCCCCTGCTTGCTACAACTAGAGAAAGCCCTCGCACAGAAACGAAGACGTAACACAGCAAAAATAAATAAATAAATAAATAAAAATCACCCATAGTGACCTAAAGAGTCATTCTTTCATTCAGTCAACAAATGGACAGCTGTCAGAGTAAATGGAGGTAGAAGGGGTGAAAATGAGCCTTAAGGCTCATAAGGACTGAGCCTTAAATATGATTTTGAAGGCTGGAAAGAACAATTTTAAGCAAAGAGAAAACACCAAGGGAAACTTTTCAATTACTGATGAATGAGAAATGTATCCTGAGTTACATTAACTCAGCAATTAAGTAGTATTCTCACAGTAGCTTACAGGAAAAAAGCTCTTGGCTTACCAGAAACCAAAGAAATGAAGACATGGAGGAGACTTTCAAGTTCCTGTTAGCACTGAGGGTCAGATGAGAAAGAAGCTGACGCAAGTGTAACAGGTACGTTTCCTTCCTTCTAACAGAGCCCTGCTATGGGAGACTCATTTCTATGTGGTTCAGTTGTATTTTACCCAGGTCTAGCCAATCAGAGTGAATCACCCTAATCACAGACTCGTTCATGAATGGGCATGTGACCCAGGGTTGTCCCTCTCTAGGACTTTTTTGTTCTACGTGTACGGAGGGGAGGATGGGGAGAAACCAAGGAGGCAAGAGGGAATGAGAGGTTCCAACAATCCTACTGAGCCACAGGATCTGGTCATGTCCAAACTGAAATCAATGGTTCTCACCTCCCTGAGTGAGGGCAAACAGGTCTGAGATAGTGACAGGACAAACATTCAAGAGGAAGTCTACAAAGACAGTCTTCCTGTTCACCACCACCAGCACCTTACACTTTTTGGAAGAGGCAAAACATATGTAAACCATGACCACCAGAGAATACAGGCATTTGTTGGCAAAATTATCTGGAAGAATAACAATTGGTTATATTTAAAAAGTTGGGTTTTCGAGACCCTTTTTTAATACTGTTTGAATATTGTATAGTAAGTAAATACTCCTGGGGAAGCAAAAAAAAATTTTTTAATGCTTTTTGATTATGATGCAAACTGGTAAAAACATTGTTAATGTTACGTCATGTTTATAAAATAAAAAACAGATTACACAAATTACAAGTATTTTTATTGGAAGTAGATGCTATTTCTCAAATATCAAATGAAAGTTAAATTTTGTTTTCCTATGGTCTTTTTCACAGACTGCAAGTATAAAATAACAGTATTTTTCTAGAAGACTGATCCAGGTCCTTTCCCAAAGCATAAATATGCTCCTTTTAACTATGTATGAATAAAAGAAGTGCTCTAGGAAACAGGTCTGTGTACCTAAACAAGTACCAGATATTACAATAATCTAAGTGCAGAAAATGATGATACTTCAAGCTGTCAACCTTAGTAATCCTCTGGCAAATAAAAGTCACTACTTCATATTACTAATAACAAAAAAAGGAAATAAATTTATTTGCTATTTTTATAGAATCAATGAAGTATTTACACATTCAATGAAACAGAGGTTTCTTCTTGAAAAGGAAAAAGCCCAAAATCCCAAATCTCCACGTCTTACCAGTGATGTTGATAATTCAGTAACATGCTTTTTTTCAAGAATTCTAACTTTTGTTTGTCTTCAGCTTTCTCTGTATGGTATGTTTTTGTACAAACAAGCTTACAGGTCTCCTCCTTATTAAATGTAAACTGTATTAAAATAAAGTGGAAAGCAAATTAAGAAAAAATATCCAGGTCCTTCATGCCTGTAACATAAATAGAGTAAAAGCACTGGTCTCCTTAAATTACTTAAGTGCATTAATATTGATAATAAACATACAGAAATTCCCCACAGATCAAGCAGATTTAAATTTCAATCTTATTCTGTTTCTCTAAAACACTAAGTCATCAATTTTTCTTTTAATAAGTAACAGTTTTTATTTTTATTTTTGATAATTTCAACCAACCCATCTCTTAAATATAAGTGAGTCCTAGGAGGGGAAAATACCCACACGTAGAACAAAACAACATCAGTATCTCCATAATAATGTCCCCTCATAATGTTTTGGAAATTATGGATTTGAAGGCTTTCTATTAATAAACAGGTAAGGTTTTATGTCTATGTATTATTCATTCAGTGGATATTTGTTAAGTGTCTCCTATGCACCAGGTGATGGAGGTTCAGCAGTGAACAACACAGACTGTGATGACACAAGAAAAAGTTAAATCTGGATGTCTAGAATCAGAAAAAATGTGATTCTTTTTACTCACATTTGAAAAGATTGTCAATTTTTAGGATGCTATGTAATAACAAAGTTGAAACAAAAATTGATAATTTTTTAAACCAAAGTTTAAAAACTAAGGAGTCCTCCAATTCTGGAGTCTAGGACTTATTTCATGAGCATGAAAACACACACATTATATTATTCACAACATATTATATAATGTAGGTTTACTTTACCAGGGCCTATTTATGCCTTAATTTAAAAAGTCCATTTCCTAGTTTTCTTAAGGCTATAATTTATTAAACTAATTATATATACTCCATAATGTAACTATATATAGTCCAATACACCTTTTAATAAATTCAAACTTTATTACAGGGAGTAAAAAAAAACCCAACTTGCATATGTTTCACTTCAGAGTAGTCCATTCTTTTATACATTATTTATTAAAATCCCTAAACCAGTTATTGTACATCATCTGACAAACCAATGTTTCAAGTGTAGTTCACTGCTGCCACCTGTCAGCCAATAGTTTCGTTCTCAAGGCGTTGCTATTTCTGTGAATACAGCAATATTTATGTAAATATTTAATAGTTTAAATCTTATATGAACCTTATAGGTTCCATCTAAAAGACCGGGAAATGAAAAAAACAAACGTATACATACTAAGGAATCAGAGGGATGTGTCAAACTTAAAGCAGAGAAGAGACATTATTAGTTACCACAAAAGTAGCAAATCTTACACCGCAGTCCGACGCTCACTGGACTCAGGCAAGTCAACGGTGTGTTCAATTGTGAAGGAAAACAGCAACGCTAAAGACGACACTTATCCATCATAATAAACACTTATTACCTCATGTAACCCTCCTAACAGCCCTATGACGAAGTCTTTGCTGACTCCTCCTCCATCTTCCTGACCCATTAATACCAACTGCCTCAAGGCCCGGTCCTTGGAATTCTTCTCTTCACTATTTTTACCCACTCCCTTGGGGAGTTGATCAATTCCTGGCTTCAAATACCAACTATACACTAATGATTCTCAAATACACGTATCTAGGCTGAACCCCTCCTCCAAACTGCAGACACGTATCTTCAACTGTTAACTCAACATCCCTACTTGTATGCCTACCAAACATCTCATGTCATGTCAAAACAAACTCTTCCCCATTCCCTCCAAACCTGCTCTTCCCCCAGACTTTCCTATCTTAGAAAACAGAAACTCCACACCCCACATCCCACCTCTCGGCAAACTGTTGGTCCCAACTTCAAAACACAGCCAGTTTCTGAGATGCTGACCGCTTCACAACTCCCACCCTTACCCCAATGATCTGAGTCACCATCAAGTCATGCATATTTTCATGACTGATAGTGAGAGACTCCTAACTTGCCTCCTGGCTTCTCACTCTCCCACGGTCCATTCTCTCTACAACAGTCCTGGTGATCCTGTTAAAATCTAACCCTACCCAAAACCCTTCAGTGCTAACCATCTTGCCCAGATGTACAGGTCAAAGTCTTTACAATGGCCTATGAGTGGGCTACATGATGTGGTCCTATTACTCCTTTGCCCTCATTTCCCACTATTCTCTGTCTTGCTCACCTGCTTGAGTTGCACCAATTTTTCTCTGTACCTTGAATACACTGGGTGAGCGACATCTCAGAACCTTTGCTTTTGCTGCGTCCTTCACCACATCCTCCCCTCTCCCCACGAATTCACATGGCTCACTCCCTTACTTGCTTCAAGTGTTTTGCTCACCTCTCACGTAAGACTTTCTCTGGCCTATTTAAAATTGAAAATTCTCCATCCACCATCCCTGATTTATCTTCAATAGTTCTTTCATCAGCAACTGACACACCATGTGTTTCAGTAATTCGTTTTGTTTCCTTCTCCCCATCAGAATACAAGTCCACGAGGACAGAGACTTTTTTGGTTCACTTCTGTACCCCACAACTACCACAGTGCCAGGCACGTGAAAGACATTCAGCAGTTGTGTTAACTGACTGCATGAGTGAATATGAGTGGTTAGACTTGAGATTTTATGATCCTGTGATAGGTGGCTCCAGCTTCACATAATGCACACGATATCTTGCACAGTTTTTTTCCCGACCTCAACAAAAGTCATCGATAAAATGGCAAAGCAGATTTGGGGTTTTGTTTTGTTGCTGGTTGCTACCATTATTTTTACTGCAGATCTAAACGAAGGCAAAATTCTTTGAAAAGAAAGGATAAAGAATCAATACTGAAATCAATGCTGAAAAATACGTCAATACATTTATGGTTGCCTTGGGGAAAAAAATCTGATATCTTGGTCCCATGTTTCTGTTAACCTATGCCTTGATCTTAAGAAATGCTTGCTCTGTCTCTTTAAGCTTGGGGCTTAAAGAACTTGTTTTAGCACAAATCTTGATCCTAAAAAATTCTAGAAAACTCCGGGAAAATGTTAGGTGCATTCTTTCTCCATTTTAAAACACTCCTTCTGTTCTTCTATTTTACCTCAACTCCTAGGACAAAATTAAATCTGAAAAGCACTAGGCCTGGGCTTCCCTGGTGGCGCAGTGGTTAAGAATCCGCCTGCCAATGCAGGGGACACGGGTTCGAGCCCTGGTCCGGGAAGATCCCACATGCCGCGGAACAACTAAGCCCGTTAGCTACAACTACTGAAGCCTGCATGCCTAGAGCCCATGCTCCACAACAAGAGAAGCCCACGCACCGCAAGGAAGAGCAGTCCCCGCTCACCTCAACTAGAGAAGGCCTGCGCACAGCAACAAAGATCCAACGCAGCCAAAAAAAAAAAAAAAAAGCACTAGTCCTAAAAGAAGGGTCTTTTGCATAAGCAAGGCATAATCTTTACATAAAAATAAATGAACCCTGAGTAGAATCCTACTAAAGAAGTAATTTACCTTTAAAGTCTACACCAAAGGGACAAAACTTCTCTATGGATTTGCATATTTTGCTGTTTACTGTTGGAGGCTCCTGTTGTCCCTCAAGTTCACTGAAGGTGTTACTGATGCTCTTCCCGCCTTCCATCATTTCTTAAGATCAAGGCATAAATAAACAGAAAGATGGGACTGAGATACCAAAGGAGTATTTTAAGGTAGTTATACAATTTAATAAATATGCTGAAAATCACCCTCTGCTATAAAAAGAATGCAGCAATTTCCAAAGTAATCTTTTAAAATATCACATCAGGGAAATATTATACAATTAATATGCTTGCCCTACTCAATACCACCCATGTCCATATATTTTGAGTTCCTTCTTTCCCAGTGACTTCATCTCATTAGGTCTTCAAATCTGCTGTCTTTGAAAATTAAAAAAAAAAACAAACTCTGGCATCTTTACGGTAGAAAATCTCAAATTAAAACATTTTAAGAGGACATACTTACGGTTGAAAACTATGAACCAGTAGTGAATTAAAGGTGTACAATTATGTCTTCCCCCAGTGCTTCACGGTGTAGATACGGTGCTGGAGTAAGAGGGTTAATGGGACTAACCGAGGCTTTTTGGGGATTTGCTGGACAGATGCTCAACGTAGTAAGGGCCAAGGGAGACAGACGGTGGTGCTTAGTGAGAAAGCAGGCAAGGCAGCTAATCATGGGGTCACAGAAGAGACGGGTGTGACACCAAGAGAGGGAGCTGTTAGGCTGGGGTCAGGTTACAGTCACTGAAATGAGTATGCCCACATGGACAGATACCCACAGAGAGTTAAAGAAAAATGCACAGTGCAGAATAATATTTTAAAACATAAACACACACATTTAATTCTGTTTATATATGCTTGTAAGTACATGGAAAATTTCAGGAAAGATTAACAAGAAACTGTGATGTGGAACAGGGCGGCGGGGGGAGAGAAACTTCCTTTTCTTTTTATAGTCTGTATCATTTAGTTTTGTATACGGTGATACATTATTATTACAAACTAGTTTAATTTTTCTAAAAGAGAGAGATACATTATTCTTTGTGCAGCAGGAGAGCAGATATAAAATGAACAGGGGACTGTGAAATTCAGAAGGATAACAGGCTTAAAAGATAACAGATTTAAAAGGCAGAATAATTTTGGATGATGAAGTACATATATTGAAGAGAATATCTTATATTGTGCTTAGCTTGGTTCAACTGATGTCCTAAAAATGTATCAAAGATGTACCAAATATACTTCCACTGATCAAAACAGAAAGGTTAGCTTCCCCAAAACCCAATGGGAAAGCTGAAGTAGTGCTTTATCTGCTAATACGGAAATTCTAGGGATTCTGTTCCCAAATGAAGTTACTGGGACAACTCTTCATAACTGAAAGCTGGGTTCCAGGTCCCTCTGTAAGGTGAGGCAGGGAGTCTGAGCACTTTTAGGCCACCACCTTATCATTTATTGATATAATACTGACTGTTGGAAATGTTCCTTTGAACAAACTTATTTATGACATATCGTGAGAAGGGGAGGGATACTTCTAAACTGTGACTTTAAGAAATTTTTCCTGGATGCGAAAGAGAAATGAATTCCTTCTTAGCTAAGTTATCACAGGCTTTTCTACAAGGTGGGGAGAAAAAAGAAAAAAGATACAACTAAATAACTTTTATATAACACTGAATACAAACCTTATATGGTGACGGTTCAATTCTTTCCCCAAATAACACCTGACCTAGATTTTCAGATGGGCGTTTTCCTTCTGATGCTTGGCAAAAATCAAACCTGCGGGCAAGAATATTTAAGTTTTTAAGCATAAAAGGAAGCAATGAGATATCAAACCCCTAGCCAACCTAGAGGACAGATTAGGTACTGATCACTCTAGTAGATGAATAAGAAATATATTCCTACTCCAAGTTCCATGTACCACATCTCCCCAACACAACAAAAAAAAACACCTGAAAATTATGCCTTAGAATGCTTTGATTTTTAAATAATACTTTTATTAAGATGTAAATTATAGAATTTAAAAACTTGATACATTATAATTTATTGTTGTTCATTTCAATGATAAAATTATTTACACCCTAGTCTTCAAGGGAATTTTGCATAACTCATCTCTTTTTGTTATCCTTCTAATTCAAATATTTACTTAATGACATTTCAAGAAGATGTGTCAACTACATGGGTTTCTGTCTCATCCCAATATACTGGCCAACATGAAAAGCTAGACCGGCACAGTGATGGCTACAGACTAGTTAGATCCCTAAGAGGAAGATGAATCTTGGGTGATAAAAAAACTGGGGCTGGGGCTTCCCTGGTGGCGCAGTGGTTGAGAGTCCGCCTGCCGATGCAGGGGACACGGGTTCGTGCCCCGGTCCGGGAGGATCCCACATGCCGCGGAGCGGCTGGGCCCGTGAGCCATGGCCGCTGAGCCTGCGGGTCCGGAGCCTGTGCTCCGCAACGGGAGAGGCCACAACACTGAGAGGCCCGCGTACCGCAAAAAAAAAAAACAAAAAACTGGGGCTGGAAAGTCCCCAAATGAAGATTCTCCATCTACTGGATATAAGAGATTAACTGAGTTTTCCCAAGAATAGCCACAAAGATTTAAGGAGAGAGATTTGTTTATTTAACAAAACAAAAACTAGAAAAAGTATCCAAAGTTACATAAATTATGGTCCATTCATTCATGAAATTTGTATTCTCTTCTTACATGTTTAGGCACATGGATTCTTGTAGGATAGTCAAACTTTTTGTTTGACTAAAATAAACATATTTTCTTTCAAAACTCTTAGATACCAGAGAAATTTAGAAGCCAACTAAAATTTAGGAACATATTTTATACCCAATATGGAATATAGTGCTCAAATGAACAAAGGATATTTATGCAGCATTTTTTATAATATCAAAAAATGGAAATAATGAAATGCTCATAAATAGAGAATTAGTGAAACAAATCATACACAGACTCTATACGATCTCTACAAAGGGATAATAAACAGCTACTAAAAAGACTGAGGTAGCTGTGTATTAATATAGAAAAGATGTCCAAATAGATTCAGTGAGAAAAACAAGGTGCAAATAAAATACATAAACCTGCTTTCATTTAAAACAAAAATGGGGCTTCTCCGCTGGCACAGTGGTTGAGAATCTGCCTGCCAATGCAGGGGACACGGGTTCGATCCCTGGTCTGGGAAGATCCCACATGCCGCGGAGCAACTAAGCTCATGAGCCACAACTACTGAGCCCACGTGCTGCAACTACTGAAGCCCGTGCGCCTAGAGCCCATGCTCCACAATGAGAGAAGCCACTGAAATGAGAAGCCCGCGCACCACAACGAAGAGTAGCCCCCGCTCGCCACAACTAGAGAAAGTCTGCACACAGCAACGAAGACCCAACACAGCCAAAAATAAATAAATTTTTAAAAAATGTATAAATGTGGTTGTGTATGTTAGAATAAGCAGGGAAAAAATGCAGGGGGCAGACAACAAAGCAGTTATTTCTGGAGATTGATTATGTGGGACATATGGATTTTGTTGAAAACTATGTGGGTTTTTTTATAATCAAAAAAATTAAAACAAAATGGCTATTTGTCCAGTCAGGTAAAAAAAGGAATTCATTGTTTTCGTTGGTGCTTCTGTTGCACTGCAAAGTGACATCAACAGATCACATTTCACATTTTAACCCTACCTTAGAAATAAACAATACCCCTTTTAGAAATGTTTTCAGGCCCTGTACATTTTTTAAATGCATATGAATTTATCCATAACTGTGGAGAAAGTAAAGTTCTAAATGTACAAAATTCTGATGAGTCATAAAATTTCAAAAAAAACCAAGCTGAAAAACTTACGCTGTATATTCATAAGGAAGAACAGATTCCACTGAGTCAAGCCTGTTCACAAATAGTTCTATTTCAGCCTGAAAATGAAGAAACACAGAATTAGAATATAAACAACTAGAGACCAAAACTTAGGTCACGCCTAGAATTAAAAAGGAATTTGACTCTTGAAATGAGAAATTTTATGATATCCAACTCACTTTAAAGAATTACTTATAAATCCATTCACTGAGTAGATTTATATGCATTTAAATTACAATAAAATAATTTTCAGTTGCAAATGTCTCCAATAGTTTCTAAATGCTTTAAGTTCTAAAAATTTCTAAAAAATTAAATAAGTATTTAAATTAAATAAGGTATCACTCACTACATCAATATAGATTGTTTTTAAAAATCTGGTTTTCAAATTCAGTATTTCATTCTGCAGCACAAAGATAATTTTTATTTTTAAACAGTTTTAAAAAAACATTCTCGGGGCTTCCCTGGTGGCGCAGTGGTTAAGAATCCGCCTGCCAATGCAGGGGACACAGGCTCGAGCCCTGGTCCAGGAAGATCCCACACATCGTGGAGCAACTAAGACTGTGCGCCACAACTACTGAGCCTGCGGTCTAGAGCCCGCAAGCCACAACTACTGAAGCCCGAGTGCCTAGAGCCCGTGCTCCGCAGCAAGAGAAGTCACCGCAATGAGAAGCCTGCACACAGCAACAAAGAGTAGCCCCTGCTCGCCCCAAGTAGAGAAAGCCCGTGCGCAGCAACGAAGACCCAATGCAGCCAAAAATAAAAAAATTAATTAAAAAAAAACACAAAACATTCTCACAGCATTCAAGGAATGCTGCCAACGAGAAAAAGAGAAATGGATGCATCCAAGAAATATTTTGAAAATAAATTTGATAGGACTGATTGGTTTTATGTGAGAGTAAAGATAACACACGCCCTAAGTTTAAAGAAGAGAGATGCTTTAATTTTCTGATTTTGACAAGAAACAAAAGGGACATTGGAAGAGGATTAGGTTTGAGGGGAGAGATCGTGAGTTTGTCTTTAGACATGTTTTGTTTGAAGTGCCTTTGAGATACCTAAGTGTAGAAGGATAAACAGTCATGGCATTCAGAAAAAAAATCTGGAGGTATGAATTTGAGACACATCTGCGATTAAATTCAATATGAGACCACTAAACTTTGGCTAAAAGTTTTCAAAAGCTATAACACCTGTGGCTCTTTGAAATGTGAAGTGGTTACAGCCTTTTGGAAAGCAAAATACATGCATTCTTCCACCCAGCAATCCTACTTATGAGAACTTATCTCCTAGGAATAAAATCATGTGTGCACAAGAGATCATGTATAAGAATGTATACTGCAGACTTGTTCATTAAAAGACTAGAAACATATTGTAGTATGCCTGTTGATAGTAAATTAGCTATTAAACACCATGGGACCATTAAAAAAAAAAAGAAATGTTGCCAGGTAGGTAAGAAATTTCTAGATCAATTGTACTAGAAACACAATCTCATGCTCTTAAGCAGACAGGAGACAGACAATGACAACATGGTTTAATTCTGGAGGACTGCTTTGATCAATTTGAGAATGCTTAACTACAAAGGTAGTAACAGAGAATAAATTCATAAAGACCAAATCAAGGTCAACAACAGAGGAGAGGGAGAAAAGCTGTATCAACTTCCTAGGAAATATGGGCTAACTCAAAGCCACACCTTCCTACTGAAGCTCCCAGGATT
Source organism: Delphinapterus leucas (assembly GCF_059928025.1). Classification (NCBI taxonomy): domain Eukaryota; kingdom Metazoa; phylum Chordata; class Mammalia; order Artiodactyla; family Monodontidae; genus Delphinapterus; species Delphinapterus leucas. The sequence continues at coordinate 11,525,184 of NC_143146.1, forward strand.
TCTTCAAGGTATATTTGAAGTTCCAAAGGAACTTGTACCCAGGTACCCACTCTCCCAATAGGGGCTCATTGCTACTCAATACAGAATTCTTCAGTTGAAAATGTCAGTAAGTAACCTGTGCCCTGAAGTACTTTTGGTACTAACCAAAAACAATTAAATAGGAGCTGTTTACCTGTATTTTACAGGGTTAGATCACTATGGCTGCCTCTGGACTCTGATCTGAGGCTACCTGGAAGAGCATAAAGCCACATTTGCCATTTTGATCTCATTTACTAGTGCTGTCAGCAGTCTTCTATACCTGTTAACACCCCAAAAGTGAGACAAAATGTTCAATGTACAAAAACTAATTAATACACTGTCATTTGAAAAACAGCAAAACACAGTGGGCAAAAGAAGACCTCTGGGGCCAGTTTGCCTGGGTTCAAATCCCAGCTTTACCACTTATACTTGGTCAAATTATTTAGCATCTCAGTTTCCTCATGGGTGCTTCAGTTTCTTTATCTGCAAAATGGGGATAACAGTAACTACCTCACAGAGGTATGAGGATTAAATGAGTTAACATTTATAAAGTATGTCAAACAGTGCCTAATACATGAAGTGCTATGTATTTGTTAAATAAAGGAAACCAAATAAATTTAATGATATTCACAATAGGGAATGCCTAAACTACACTGCTCATCCACTAAAATGCCCATCCAATATTCATGATATACAATGGAAGACATTAGCCTTTGTACACGGTACTGAAAACACACATAAAACCCCTAAAACCGTACTGAAATAAAATGACAACTCAATGGTAACACTGTCTCAAACACAAAAAAAAGTTTAACTGTGTCTCCTTGTACAAAATACTGAAGACTATATCACTGGTCTTTCTGGCTAAGAAGATAATGGGACATGATATTTAAGTTTACAGAATGCTTGAGTAATTATCACAAACTTATATAACTGTTGTGAAGGCAAAATTCCCCGTTGATAGCTTACTCTGCCAAAATAATTTTCACTAATTATAAGGGGTCAACACTGCTATGAAGATATACCAGAATCCAAGCGCTCTATTTAATGTATCTTTTTTTTTTTTTTTTTTTTTGCGGTACGTGGGCCTCTCACTGTTGTGGCCTCTCCTGTTGCGGAGCACAGGCTCCGGATGCGCAGGCTCAGCGGCCATGGCTCACAGGCCCAGCCGCTCCGCGGCATGTGGGATCCTCCTGGACCAGGGCACGAACCCGTGTCCCCTGCATCGGCAGGCAGACTCTCAACCACTGCGCCACCATGGAAGCCCTATTTAATGTATCTTAATGAAGACTGAAAGTTCCTAAAAAGCTAATCCAGTTCACATCTTTAGATTTCTTTCTAGGGAGGAATGCACCTATTATACTCTACACAACTTTCTATGTTTTGAGTCTCAAAATCCACAGATCCACATTTTCACCACATAAGCCAACTCCCTTGTGCCACAATTAAGCATATTCTTTACTCTCAGTACAAAGAGATTAAGAACACAGACTCTGAAGCTAGGCTGCCTGGGTTTAAATCCTGGCTCTGACATTTACTAGCTGTGTGATCTTGGGGAAGTTTCTTCACTTCCCTGTGCCTTGGTTTTCTCATTTGTAGAACGGAGGTAATAATAATCCCTGTTGCAACTAGTTTTTGAGAAGACTCGAGAACAGTGCCTGTCACAAAGTACTATGTAAGTATTTACTATTATGCAGCAATGTCCAGTAGAACTTCAAGCAATGAAAATACTCTATCTGCTCTGTCAAATACAGTAGCCACTAGCCACACGGGGCCATTAGTCACTTGAAACGTGGTCAGTGTGGCTGAAGATCTGAATTTAATTTTTTATTTAATTTTACATTTAAAAACTCACAGGAGGACTTCCCTGGTGGCGCAGTGGTTAAGAATCCGCCTGCCAATGCAGGGGACACGGGTTCGAGCCCTGCTCCGGGAAGATCCCACTTGCCACGGAGCAACTAAGCCCGTGTGCCAAAACTACTGAGCAGCCCACGAGCCACAACTACTGAAGCCTGCAAGCCTAGAGCCTGTGGTCTGCAACAAGGGAAGCCACCGCAGTGAGAAGCCCACACACCACAAGGAAGAGTAGCCCCTGCTCACCACAACCAGAGAAAGCCCACACGCAGCAACGAAGACCCAATGCAGCCAAAAATAAATAAATAAAATAAATAAATTTATTTTAAAAAAATAGTCGCAGGCGTCTAATGGCTTCTATATGGGACAGCACAGTAATGGAAAAGAACAAAATGCTGCTTAGTACCCTTTATAAACCCTCTTCATATACTTAATATTTTACTCTAGTAATTGCAATCTTCCCTTTACTTGGAAAAATAACTCGAATGTTAGTCTATCCCAGAGGTTGGCAAATTTTTTTCTTAAAGGGCCAGAGAGTAAATATTTTAGGCTTTGCTGGACAAGCAGTCTCTGCCATTGTAGTACAAAAGCAGCCACAAACATTACATAAGTGAATGAGCCCAGCTGTAGCCCAATAAAACTATTTATGGGGATTGAAATTTGATTTTCATGTAATTTTCACTCATCCCTAAATATTCTTCTTCTTCTAATTTTTTTCTAATCACTTAAAAATGTAAACACAGTTCTTAGATTGAGGACCCTACAAAACAGACAGCAAGCTGGACTGGACTCCTAGTTCATCCTTGAGCTCTGTTTACTAGGTATTTTTCAATGTTCTTTAAATTCATATCTTAGGAAACCCAAAACAGGGCAAAAGGTTCAGAGATTTGATGCCATTTAAAAAACATTTTTAGGACACTGTTGAAGAGCATATAAATTTTGGGTAAAAGTTTCTTCCATTTCTACCCAATGGATGAGGCAAGAATTTTTGCTTAGCCTATGATGTTCTCTCTGAAGTTTCATGGTACATCTCTTAGCTATAGGATTGTAAGATTGAAGGAAAACCGTATTCTCATTTTCTGACTTCTCTCATCTCTCCTTTGAGTCTTAATCTTTCAAAACGGAAAGGTCTTAATCTTTTGAATCATCTATCTCCTTGATCATGCCAGCTGCTTTTCTCGGGACCTTGCCCTACTCTCACATCTTTCTTAAAAGGTATAGCACTGAGAATTACAGGCAGAATTCAAGGTATAGACATCAAAGCTTCATATATGTATAGAATGACATTGTTACTTTTCATTAGCCTTTTTGGCCAAAAGCATAAATTCTTCAATGACACTCTTCATCTCTTTCCAATGTTCTGTAACTGATAGTTTAAAGTTCATCACCTCAAATATATAATTGTTAACTTTTTCTTCAAATATACTTTAACTTGTCCATGACCAAATTAATTTACTACCTTTTGTTCTCTCATATAACTTTAAGAGAGCTTCTGGAAGTATATTCCCAGTGGCTTTATATTATGTTGATACAAGAGTTTAATACTACTAGCTAATTAAAACATTTCACATTCATTCTTTTTGCTAAATCTAAGATCCAAATTAGCCTCAGGGACTTCTGGAAGTCTGTCTCCATTTTTACTATTCCCCATGGTTTATTCCCTACCTCCTTAAGCTAACCCACACCACTTGAAATTCCAATTTAACCTTTTTAAAAAACAATCTTGTCAAAACTTTAGACATCAAATTCATTGGCTCCCTCTAAGTCTACTTTAAGTCTCTGAAGCAAACTCTAGAAGCCAGGAAAATTTCTCTTTTAGACACCATGCTAGTCTTCTGATTATATAATTTAGTATCATTTAAACTGATTATCACCACACTTATTCCATTTCAGTCTATAGCCCAAAGACCCACACACCCTCCCTCCCTATTTTCTTATTTGTACATTATTAGTTTTTATCCTTCTCACACTTGGCATTTTGTCTACTATCAACTCCCCATTAAATTTACCGTATCTATCAACTTTTCCTGATCTGGTGAAGTAGCTTCAAATTCTACTCCTAGTAACAAAAATGTTAACGTCACTGAAGAAGCATGTTTCAGCCTTCCTGTGTGATTTATAAGGATGTCTACAATTATCAAGGTCTGTCCACAAAATTTTCCAAAATATTGACAGCAAAATTCAAAAACAATTCTTCTCACATATCTTTGACCTAAAAACAAAACTAATTTTAACACACACAGCATATAAACAGAGAACACAATTTCAGTTTGGAGGGAGAACAGAGTCAGACTGCTGGGTTCATTTCAAACCTAGGTCTATTGCTAATAAATATGTGCTTATGGGCAAGTAATTTTGAATGTGAGGAATAAATGACGTAATAAACAGAAATGATATAGAAGCTGGTTTATAGTTGGCACACAATAACTGTAAGTTAAATGTTTAACTATAAGCTAGATAAAGATAGCTATTATTACCTATTATTTTAGAGAAGCTGGACCTTCCTCAATCCAAATACGTATTAGTATAAGGATAACCTTGAGGGTTTCTGTGAGAGGCCCTCCTTCCTCCCTCCCATTAAAGGACACTAAGGACAGTGGCTTCTGATCTACTGTTTATGCCTCTTCATTACTCCCTTCTTGGCTATCAGTCTAGGGAAGGGGAAGACAATAATCATCAAGCACAATTCTCATAGTAACCTTATGAGCTAGGGATTACTTGCTCTACTTTAAGACAAATAAGTTCAAAAACTGGACTGCTGGCTCAAAAAAGTGAGTAAACTCAACTGCTGCTACCACTTTTAATTTTTGCTGCTCTCAGTCCTCCACTTTTCTTCCTTCTAGTCTCTTCTGACACTTTTCCACACTTACTTTTACAGGAAAGTTGGTCCATCATAGAAATCACCACTAAATTGTGGACCTTTTTCTGTCGCTTGGTGAACTAATCAAAACACACCTTGGATATTCAGTTCATTTTGGCTATTTCTGTAGCACTTTCATTCATTCTTCCTTTTTTAAACTGTGCGAATTTGAAAATTTAATATTTATCTCATTTAAAACATGCTAAGAATTGTAAATTTAAACTGATAAATTTAATACAGAATAGAACAATTTACAACGTATTTGTAAATATGCTACATCTACAACACTCTATTTTAAATATTGACCCTTATAGTGAAAGAGGAAAATTTCAAAAATATTATAAGTATTATAAGAATAATATTACGAGATCCTCGTAATATGACAGTAGGACAAATGTTAAAAACAAGAAAGAAGAAAGGAAATGAGACTGCTAGTGAGTTTATGTGGTTTCATGAAGGGCAAAAGTATGTTACAAACATGACATTCGTCCCTAAAAAATATAAATATACACACAGATAAAACAAATAGAAGAAAACATAAACAACTGTTGGCTCTAAGGGTCTAGGTGGATATACAGGTGATCATTATACTATTCTTTCAACTTTTTTGAATTTTGAAAATTGTCACAATTAAAAGTTGGAAAAAGAAAAGGCTTTAAAGATGAGAGCAGACTTTAGTCATATTATGAAGTGACAGAAGCCAAATCAAAGCAATAAGAAATAAAGAGTAAAGTTTAGTGTGGGAAGATGTTAGAAGCAGGAAAGATGACTTCAAAAGAAGTAATAAATAGGGGGAAATAGAATTTGCAATATATGTGAAAACCCAGGAAGATTCACAACAAAAAACCCTGAAAAACCATGGGAAATTCATTCAATCAACACATTTATTCAAAGCCCATAATGTCCTGTACTAGAAACCGTGAATGCCATAATAATATAAAACCCATGAATGGCTGCCTTTCAAAGAATTTATAATCCAGATGCGGAGATAGGGCACACATTCAAGGAAGTAAAAGAGAAAAGTGGCAAAGCTATTTATGTGTTCCTAGGGTAGCTAGTGGGATTTAGTTTTCTTATTAAAATAGCAATCGCTGTAAGAGAGCAATATTTGATTAACTTTAAGGTCATTTTCCATTCTAAACATCTTCTTGATTCCCCATCGAAGAGTTAATTACGTGCATCTCCTTCTGGAGATAGCCAACTCCAAGATATCACTTACATGACTCAAAAGAGCCTTAAAGGTTACTTTCTTCACATTGCCACTTTCAACTGTCCCAAAATGAGTTATTACAAGCATGAAAAGTTGTGACATTAACCATTTTAAGAAAGGTACAGATTAATCCTAAAGCAAGACTGTAAATTCTAAAGCAAAACATAGACAAAACAAGAATGATTACAATACCACCCTAAGAAACCTTTTATGGAAATGCTTTTAATTAATTTAGAGTTCTATCATCTCCCTTCTAAATCCTTCTCCTCCCAAATGTACAATTTTATTTCTAGTCCCCAACTGCCCATTCTACTTCTGATCCCAACTTTGGTCACAACTACACCCTATTTTATTACTTCAAAGCATGCTATGCTATAGTACTGCATTTCCCCCCATTTCCTTGTTCCTTTGTTTTGATTCTGCTTTTACAACTGCCATCATGTATGTCCCAACCGACACGTACAACTGTTTTTCAAGGTAGAAAGAAATCTCAGTGAAGAAATGTGACTTTGTACAAGGATCAAAGCAAGTGACTAGTCACAAAAGTGTCTGAGATACCAAGGTACAGCCATAGAAAAGGAAAACTATGGAAGCTTCCATTACTTTAATATTGGAGAAGCCCACAGTGGGAAAAAGTCCAAAGAAGGAAAACCTTAGCTCAGATATAATTTTAAAATCCCAATAGAAATGCTGGAACTCACAAATGGATGTTCATGAGCTTTGAGTTACCTGACCAACAATGCCCAGAAGCTGATCTCCTAGATATTAAGGTTCTTCCTCCACCTCCCATCAAAAAATAAAATTTCAACTTTAAACTGTATCAAAGAAAGGAATAAACATAAAATGTGACTGGTTAAAAACTGATGACATAGGTAAAGAGCTTTTTGTTGTAACTGCAATAACTGTGCAAGTCCAGGATTACAAGCAGCCCAGGATCTGCAGGGCAGGGCAGGAGAAGAGGTACGGCGCTCAGCCTAGAAGATCCAGGAGTACCCCAATGTGGTGAAGAGCCTAGACACTCCTGGAGTTGCATCTTAGCTTCGCTACTTATGAGGTATGTTTGCTTGAGAGGGTACTGCATCCTACCCAGCTTCAGCTTCCCCATCTAAAAACCACAGGATTGTTTGGAGGATTAACTAAGATTAATATATAACTGGCACACATAAAGTACACAAATTGTAGTTTCTATCACTGTTATTAGCAAAGGGCACTAAATAGGTATGAAAGGTGAGAGTAAGAAGAACAAAGAAAAATATATTTCACAAATTTCTTACAAAGCCTTTCATCAACACTCAGTTAATTTTCATGGCAACAGCCAATGGCCTTGTAGAGTGCATATATTTAGGTAGCTACGATTAACTACAGTACAACATTTACTACGAGGACACTGCAATAGAAAATTGCAAGGAAGAATAGAAGTAGGGGTTTGGGGAACTGGGCTCTAAGGCTGACTGAGCTCAGACCAGTTTCTAGAACTTAGGTGTGTCTGCATGTGGAGCACCTGTCTGTGGTTTTGTTTCAGATGTTCAAGAACACACCTCTTGAAAAGGGCTTCCCTTTGTAGAGAGCAGTAGGACAGTATTTTATCTGTATCAACAACGCTTGCTTTCCTAATCCTAGCTCTCATATCCACTATAATGAACGATCACAGTTTTAAAATAGTTTTATTCGAAAATTTAATTTCTGAACGCAAACCTTCTAACTCAGTTCCATGTACTTTTTCACAGGAACAAAGAACAATCATTGGAATGTGAATTTATCCAAAGTCATTCTTTCCAATGCCAGATTTCATACCTGAAACAATATCAGTAACCCTCACACACTGATTACTTTCCAGTAGCTAAGAATCAATGCTCTTCTTCCAGAAAAAAACGATGGGGCTTCCCTGGTGGCGCAATGGTTGAGAGTCTGCCTGGCCACAACAGTGAGAGGCCCGCGTACCGCAAAAAAAAAAAAAACTATGAAAACATGAAACTAAATATCAATAAATATATACCAATTATATTGTTAGGTACACATGTAAGTTATATTTTTTCTTTAAATATTTCAAAATCTTCAAAATCTCTATGGTCAAGTTAAAACAGGTAAATAATACATTCATTCTTGTCTTTGTTCAGAGCAACATTTAGAACTGTTTTCTTAAATTTGACTAATTCCATATTTATAGGCAACTGCTCCCAAAATAATAGACACAGAATTTGTTAAAAGCTTCTAAAAGTAACTACTGATGAAGGAAATTTAAAAGTGTGATTCTGATTTTCTTTTTTATAAAAAAGTTGTTAAACTAATCCATTTAAACTTTTTTTTTTTTAAACACCAGGGGGGTATATTTGGTCATTTTCCTTACTGGACAGGAAAGAAAATCTTACTCTTTCATCTAAGAACATGATCTGTCCATGTACACACATCATCAAACAGTAAAAAAGTGGCAAATGTTTTCTAGAGTTAGTTGTTCATGTTGACAAGCCATTAAATAATTGCTTGAAAGTTAAAAGCAGCAAGGGTGAACTGCTCACTAATCTTCAGTTATCAGCCATTAGAATGCCACTTAGCACACTTAAGACTCAATCTAAAGGTAACTTCACATTTAGCTATTCACTTCTGACCAAGGCTTACTCTACTTACTGCAGTCAACATATTATCCCCTGAGCTTAAGAAACTAAAATGCTAGCAGAAAGCAATCCCATGGTTCAATTCTTTAATACTGTGGTTTGAAAAACTAACAAAATAAGACAAATAAGAGAATTGAAAGATAGAGAAACCTCAAAAGCAATGCAGCATTAAAAACTGTTTAGGTACCATCACATAGCTATTAAATTGATAAATAAAAACTATAAAATACTGTGAAGACACATGGAATCATTCAGCTAATGGCATTGTAAATCAAACCTACCTTTCTTCAAAGAAACCTGGTGATATTAAATAGAGCTATAAAATTGCTTCTTGCCTTTGGCTTAGTAATTTGTGAATATGCAATGAATTCCTGCTAAATACATTCTAGCAAAGTTATTTACAATATAGAAAAATCGGGACCAATCTAAATGCCCTACAAGCAAGAAACAGCTCAGCAAACCATAGTATTGTAATACTACAATGAAATACTGTATAGCCAATGAAAATGTGCACTATGTTGATATTCAAATGTACCTGTAATGACAGCAAGCTAAAAAAAAAAGGCACAGAACACAGTCACACTGTTTATTAAGGCTAATGAAGATCATAAATCAGAAGTTAAAGGAATATGAATATGACTGTATGTTCACTGGACTACTGTTTCTATGCCAGTAAATTGAACATAAAATAATTTTGAGAGGAGAAAATGACCAAATCCTCAGGGTTCTTTTGATTGTCTCTCAATATACATGGTGAGCTAAATACAGGACATGGGCTTCACAGGATATGTAAAGACTATACTCCATAAATTACACTTATGCCGAAAATAAACTTGGTTCATCTTTACACTTATGAATATTGTATAATATTGCAACAATGATAAATATTGTACTTTCCCTCCAGGAAAGGCAAAATATCTTTCAAGGGGAATATATAGTAAGCAAATATGATTATTTCTATCTTACAGATGGAAAAACTGATAGAAATAGTATCAATGACCTACCCAATTCATCAAACTGCTGATTCCCTAACCTAAAAGCATCTCTGGAAATAATTATTCCCATTTCACAACTCCCACTTCCAATTTTTAAAATAAGTCCTTTCAACTTTTCTGACAGTGTAGACAAGACCGTCTTCCTTAACAAATATGGAATGGATGAGAAAAAAAAAATTAATACCCTGATTGAAGTAATGAAAATTTAAACTGTTTACTGTTTTTCTCCTTTGAGAAGCAAAGAGAAGAAGTATTAAAGTGTACTTCAAATTCCCTACACCAGTTAGTCAAATTCTAGGGGAAAACTGCTAAAAGTGCCTCTTTCTACTGGTCTAAGATCTGTTTCCACTGACCAAGATGTGAAAGCAGATGGCAACAAAGATGAAGTCCAAACACTTCAGAAAAATGATCTGTCTTGCCTGTTTTATCCCTATACTTGTAAAAACTAAAAATCCAAAAGGACTCCCTGAAATTAATCAAAAGTTAACTAAAAGGTAACTACCTAAAGAAGGACCTGTTGAGGAAACAAAATTATCTAACTAGCAGACCACCTGTAAATTTCACTCATACTCATGTCTGAAGTCCATCTCAAATGTCACTTCCTCTCTGTAGCTTTCCCTGAAGACTCCAATCCACAGATGTTTCCTCATTTGGGTTTTAGTGCACTTTGGACAGCCATCTTTTATAACATATCACATTTTGATAATCTGTCATAAGTTTATGATCTCTGAGGTTCCTAGGAGACGGGAATATCTTTTTTGTGTCTAAGGCACTAGTTAGACAATATACGATTGCTGTTAAATTTAAAGACCAAATACTAAGCTTTAAAGGCTGATTACTAAAATATTTAATGGAAAAACCTGTGTGCTTGTGAGACTAGCTCTCTCTTCCACTTGGAAGCACTATTTTCTTTCAGTCAGAACTCTCAAAGAGCGAAAATTTCTTGCACTGCAAGGTACGAGTTACAGTATTCAAGCACTAACTGTTGATGTGGGTACACCTGAAAGATCCTTAGACATTTTTAAGAGATCCAAGTTTTTAAACAGAAACTGTAAAATGCCATGAAAAGTTTAATAGCTTCTTTAGTGCCCTAAAATAAGCTCAAAATTCACAACTATTGTAAAGCTAGCAGTAATAAAATAAACACCAGCTTAAAAAAACCAAGCTTAGTAAATAAACCTACTTATAGATTGTAAAAGTATGCTGAACGATTATCTGAACTGTTAAAAGTATTAACGGTTTCAAAGAGTTTCTTGCACCCCAAAGGGTAAGTTTTAGCAACCTAAAATAACTGTGTATGTATACTTTCCTGCCCTCTACCTAATAACCTAAAAGCAGGTTACTCTACCTACGTCTCTTTTACTAGTGGTTAAACTGAAAACCTTGAGTTTAAGGTGGTAAGAGATCAAAGTTTTCAAGAAACTAGGAAGAAAACGCCGGTTTCTCCTGTTGTCTGCTCCTTTTAAGTGTTTAAAACAATCTCGGAGAAACTAGTGGGATCTTTCCTATTTTTTGCATATTAATTTTTTTTTTTTTTACCCTTAAATGGTAGACATTAACTGTCTCAACCATCACAGCAACTCCTTATTAATGCAGTTTACGCGGTTCTGGGTGTTAAATCCCACAAAGGAAGCGACTGCTAACCGTGAGGTAAAAACACCTAAGTCCTAGAAAGAACAAGTCCTCATAACCAACCAGGGTTCCAGAAAAGTAGAAAACGGGAAGCAATGAAATTACAAGTTACTGGAAGACCTGGCCGTCCCCGTCCTTGGAGGCGGGACACGGGGCTGTGAGCGGACACTCGCCCGTGGAACGCTCGCTGACCTGCACGCCTCCAACGCCAAGCGAGCGCCGTACACACACAGTTCCTGTTCCGGAAACTGAACCCACCTGCTCGTGCTACCTGGCCCGCCGAGTCCGCCAGAATCTACCCCGGTACGGAGGCCGTTCCAGAGCCTGCGCCCCACAGCGGGGCCAACCCCACGCGCTTCTGGGGACACCCGACCGCACCCACTGCTACGCCCCCTTCCCCTGAGACGCCGGCTCCCCCCCGGCAGAGGGAGGCTTCCTCTTCCGACTGTGCACCGGGGGGTCCGCCAGGCCGCACCCACCTTGCACTCGTCGCTCTTTTTCTCTTCCTCGCAGAAGTTGACGGGCGCCAGGCCGGGCAAGTAGAAGGCTGCGCTCCGACGCGGGCCTGGGGCCGCCCCCAGCAGGAGCAGCGACAGCAGCAACTGCCACCGAGGTGGAGACGACGCCGGCAGCCTCGCGCTCATAACGGCTGTTTCGGGGGAAGGGCAGCAGAGCCGCGGGGGGTGAAGAGGGAAGGAGGGACGGGGAGGCTCGGCGACGACTACCAGTCCGCCGGAGCTGAGGCAGGCCGGCCCCGCGACGGATAGTTCCGGTTGCGGTAGGAGACACCGCGGGTTCCGCAACAGACTCCGAAACGGACCTCGACGGAGCATGCGCAGCGCCGCCTGCACATGCTCAGTGAGAGCGGCTGCAAGCGCCCTGAGGAGTTTCCGGGAGGGAGAGTGGAGGAAATCCACTTGCCAGGTTTTCAGCGGGTCGGCTGGGGTGTTTGCCGCGGGAGAGGGTCCAGCTATCCCGTTCCTGTTCCAAATTCCGATCTAGAGCCCCCTTGGGGCGTCGTGGAGCGTCTCACTTGCCCAGCGCCCCGTGCTTGCTGCCTTGCCCGGGTTTTCCACGGTTTCCTCACTACAGTGCCCAAGGCACACCAGCCCCTATTACAGAGGTGGTGCTCCAAAAAGTACTTGCTGATGAAGGCTGAGTTGGTGGAGGGAAGGAGAAGTTTGGGAGACGGTTGGGTGCAGGATAAGGAAACCAATGGGGAGGAACTAGCCACAAATCTTCAAATAGACAGCTACTCAGAGGTATGTGCACGGACAGGTTCCCAGCATTGGATGCGGTGGCTCATTCTTGCGTGGGACAGTGATTGTTTGCATAGACTAAACAAGATCTCTTTAAAGAGGTGACTGGAAATGAGGTGAGGGGAAAAATGGGAGTAGACAAATAGGAGAAGGGAGTTACTGACATTTCTTTGCAAAGGAAGACAGGAGCACACCTGAGAGCCCAGTGAGAAATGTAGTTCCAGCAAAATAGAAATCTGGTATGATCATCCCTGGGCAAGTTTATGTCACTTTTCCTATTGAAGTGATGCGATGTCCGTTTGTATATGCACAGACGTACTTGTGTGTGTTTGTGTGGTGCATTTTGAGTATTTTTCAAGGAGAAACTTGCTTTTCGTGACAAAGGAAAACACAACATAAAAGATGTGAGTTAAATTTTATTCTGGGACTCTACTGAGGACCATAGCACAGGAGACGGCCTCTCAGATAGCTCTGAGGAACTGTTCTGAAGAGGTAAGGGAGGAGCCAGGATATATAGGAGTTTTTTGGCTGGAAAAAAAACAGGTAGGCCAACATCAAAAGGTTACTGCTAAACACAGAGAACAGACATCTCAAGTTAAAGGTTTTAGTGCTTTTGTATGTATGAGAAGATGCAAGAATCTGAGTTCACTGAAATTATTCCTTAGATATGTATCTCTATCCAGGGCCAGTATATAAAGCACAGAACATTCCTGTTTTTTCCTCCATCCTGAATTCCCCTCAGGGTGCACTGTTGGTGCACGACTGCAGTAGCGAATAGCTTGATCCTTGTAGAACTGGACTGGTGGGCAACAGTCTTTATAAAGTCAATTCCTCTGAGCTTTAGAGTTCAATCGAATCTGCAGAGAGGACACCAACTTAGAGTACATAAGCAAGGAATCATAACCCAGAACTACCTCCCGCTCAGAATTCAAGAATTGGCAAGTCAGGACTTCCTTGGTGGTGCAGTGGTTAAGAATCCGCTTGCCAGTGCAGGGGACACGGGGGTCGATCCCTGGTCCGGGAAGATCCCACATGCCACAGAGCAACTAAGCCGGAGCACCACAACTACTGAGCCTGTGCTCTAGAGACCACGAGCCACAACTACTGAGCCCGTGCGCCACAACTACTGAAGCCCGCTAGCCTAGAGCCTGTGCTCGGCCACAAGAGAAGCCACCACAATGAGAAGCCTGTGCACCGCAACGAAGACTAGACCCCGCTCGCCACAACTAGAGAAAGCCCGCGTGCAGCAACGAAGACCCAATGCAGCCAAAAATAAATAAATAAATATAATAAATAAATAAAACTAAACTTTCATAAAGTTATTTAAAAAAAAGAATTGGCAAGTTTGCTAAGTGGACAATTCAGAAAAATGTGGAGACCCGTGCAATCCTATCTAAATTCTTGTGGGGATGTGCACATTTTCCCCCTAAAAAGTTTATAACATTAAGTTTTCAAAGGAATCTATGACCCTGCAAAAAAAAGGCTAAGACCCACTGTTCTATACTGTGGCGTAACCAGAACAATGAAGGAATTCCTCCTTGCAAAGGTAGTTTGCACTATGAACTCCAGCTTTGGAACACTACTATCTAGTTATGTGGACCTTAAGCAAGTTAATACACCAAGTCCCAGATAATAGGGGAGAACTGGAAGTAGAGAGAAAAGGATGTCCATCTTCTTTAGTTTGTCGTGAAGTTTAAGGGTGTGTGTGGGGGGGATGTACATTAAGTGCTGGGCAGAGGAAAGGCAGCCATTTTTATAACCCAAACGGGGGTGAGGGTGGGTAGGCAGGTGAGGGGGGCCTGAGCAGTGGGATCGTGTCTAGGTCACTTCTCCCTCGAGCAAATCAACTAGCATATTTGTTGAACTTACTTGGGCCAGGGAAAAGAATTTATAATATGCCTATACTTGAAGTCATAGAGATTTCCAACATAGTAAGAGGAAACAATGTTCTCTCCATTTAGAAAGGAAAGGGGCAAGACATTTTTTGTTCGCTATCTTCTAGTTACCTGGTGCCACTAAATACTTATCTTCACTATCTCACCGCTCCCATCCCAACCTTTTCCTCCTCCAGTGTTCCACAAAGCAGAAAATGGGCACCGCTGCCCACCTGCTTCTCAGGCCAAAAACCTGGGAGGTAACCTAAATTTCTCTTTCCCTCACTCCCCACATACAGTCCTTCAACAAGTTGTGCTCGCTGGGCCGCTAAACTAGACTAAATTCTTTCAATACTTTCCATGTCCACAGCTACCCCCTAGTCCAAGCCAAAATCTTAGTTCTCTTGCACTAGTACTTACTGCTATAGCCTCTCAGGTTCCACTCTTGACAACAGCGATCTCATAAAATCTTTAAATCCCTCAATTCCACTCTTCTGCTTAACCCTGGCACCCCACAGTACTTATCACTACCTGGAATTAACGTGGTTATTTGTTTACTGTCTCACTCCCTGTTTACACGTAAACCCCCATGGGAGTAAGGACCTCGTCTCTACAACCCCAAGCCTAGAGCAGCGTCTAGCACATAAAGGAAGGGCAAGAAACCGCAAAGCACTACAGGACTGGTACTGGCCGGACTCCATAAATTCTAGATCTGAATTTAGAATCGCGGACTTCACCGCCGAAGTAAACCTGAGGTTTTCCACACACGTTTAACCGCCTCTATTCACAGAGGAAAGAAGGGGGACTGACTGCCTGCAGTCAAACGGCCACTCATTGAGACCAAGCCCGCTGCAGTGGGGATGTCTAAGGGCGGGTGGTCCCTAACCTTCTTCCTTCCAAACCAAGCCGCCGCCTCTATCGGCCGAGCTCAGCATCAGCAAAAACCCGGAGAAGTGGAGTCTTCCTCAATAAAAATGGTCACCGGACTCCAGCCGCAATCCGGTCCGCCCATTCCGCGAATCACGCGTGCGCACGGCCAACCAGCCGCACCTCGCCAGCTCCTACCCCGGCGACCTCTTCCCCGCTTCCGCCTCCAGAGTTCAGACACGTCATCCCGCAAGGCCGGGCCTAGTGGGAGGGGCCGCGGGGCGGGGCTCGGCCTCGGGGCGGAGCGAACTCTTTACTTCCGGATCCGGCCTGGGTTCTCTCGGTTACCTGGCGTCGCTGTCTGCCAGGTATCCCGGGACTGGCGTGGGAAGATCGCCGCGCTCCTCAGCCAGGCGGCAAAATGGAATCCCTTCCTTGTGGGCGCTATTACCCTGGGCGCTGCCACGCAGAAAGGCTGAGTGGGGATTCTAGTTCCAAACTAGGAAGAAATGAAGTTTTGCTTCCATCCTCCCCTTGACTGTGACGCTCCCTTTCTCCCAGTAACGGGTTCGTGCCCCGGTCCGGGAAGATCCCACATGCCGCGGAGCGGCTGGGAGCCATAGCCGCTGAGCCTGCGCGTCCGGAGCCTGTGCTCCGCAACGGGAGAGGCCACAACAGTGAGAGGCCCGCGTACCGCAAAAAAAAAAAAAAAAAAAAAGAAGTGAATAAGATTTTCCAGAAACCATAGCAATATGAGAAGGGCCATGTAATTCTTTTATACCGTGTTGGATTTGGAAATTGCCATTAAAGAAGTTCAGCGTATTTAGACAGTATTAACCAATGAAAGCAATATATCTAACATGTGAAACAACCTGAGTGAACATTTTTATACACGTATTAATGGAAATATGTTGAATATATATTATAGATATACATATAAATGAAGGGAACAGGAGACAATATGACAATGTTTTTACTACAGGTCAAATCCTATTAAAATGAACTTTGGCAAGGATTACAATTTTTTTATTTCATCGGAATGTTTTATATATGCTAGAAATAAATGAGATTTGAATGTCATTTGTGAATTGTGTTTGAGAGAAATAAATACATCATTCTGTTCATTTTGCTTTGGACTCCTGACTAGTGATTGATTTGAAACTTCTGAGTATCACTAGGTATAGTTCCCTAAAATAAAATGTTGGACAAAGTTTTCAGAAAAAAATGTCCAGAAAGGGAAATAAAGAGAAAGGGTGCAGGAAACAGAACATGATTGCCCAACAAACCATATGAGGCCTGTCACCATGATTACTCTTAAGTAGCTGCTGAATGATCCAAAATATACAAGTTCCCCCACAAGAAAAATATTTGAGTTAACTTGGGGTTAGAATGTTTACTGAAAATAAAATGTGGACTGAGGGAGTTGGGGAGTGTGGCTTGAAGGGTAGCTGTATAAAAACAATTCAATGGAGTCACAGTATGGTCATGTTTCCTTGAGCACTAACTTTAGAACATAATACCCATGTGGGATGAACCTCACTATTGAATCTTGTTGAACCACCACAACTATCAATAACCACTTGTTTAAACATTTTAGAAGACTGATACAAAACAGAAAAAGCCTGTAGGCAGACAGGAACACTTTAACACCCTCCCCTTTTTCCTCCCCATACCTACTGACACAAGAGGGAAATGGTTTTAATGACCAGCCATCTGCCCAGGGACTTTTCTCCTATTCCTGAGAGGTTCTTAATGTCATGGAACATAAGAATTACCATATAAGGTAGAAGGCAATTCTCCATGCATTCTGAACTTTGAAAGCTACTTAAAGGACTTTTAAAGGCAGTTTCAGCCTTATACAATTTTTGCTAATTGTGCTGACTTTAGAATCCAACATGCAATTCAGCCATGTTCCATGCAGTTTTGACTCTTAGCTAGGGTTGCAGGTAAGATACAGGGTGCCCAGTTACCTTTACACTTCAGATAGTTTTTAGTATAAGTACATATGTCCCATGTCTATCTGGAGCATATTTATTTAAAAACTATTTGTTGTTTGTTTTTATTTGCCAAATCCAGTGACCTTAACACTGATGGATCTTTGATTTACAAGGATTTGAACAAGGACTCAAAAGGGGCCTGCACAATTAAGGTACATTGAAATAAAACCAGGGGAAAACATTTGCAATAAAATATAGTTATTATAGAATAATAAGAAAAAGATGAACTACCCCTATATAAAAGTATACATGAAGAGACACTTCACACACAAAGATATACAAACAGCAAAAAGCATTTAAATAAATATTCAGCATTATTTGTAATGAAAGAATAACATATTAGAAAAAAGACATACTTTTTTTTTAAGCTACCAAGGAAGCAAAGTTAAAAAGCAATGATAGTGCCCCATGTGATTTCATATCTGATCATGAGACTTAAATATCCTTTTTGGAGGACAGTTTGCATTGTGTATTTTTTTAAAGCCTTTAAAATGTATATAATATGAAAGAAAAATTCTGCTTCTCAGGATCTGTCCTAGAGAAATACTTAGAATGTGAAAAGATTTAGCTCTAAGTATGTTCACCAGTGTAATGTTTTTAAAAGTAAAAAATTTAAAAACAACCTAAATGTTCAACAGAAGAGTTTGTTAAATAAATTACAGTAGTACACCCATGCAAGGCAATACTGTACAGCCATAAAAGTTATATTGAGAAGAAGTAATAACATGGAAAGATGTTTAAGATACATTGCTAAATGAAAAAAGTATATTATAAAACAGCATGCACCTTCTGATTTCAGTTTTGTTTTTAGAAAATATATACACACTGTTAACAGAATGAAAAGACAGACTATCGACTGGGAGAAAATATTTGTAAATCACCTGGCCAATAAAGGACTTGATTTCAATATAAAGAACTCTCCAAACTCAACAGGAAGAAAACAAACAACCCAATTAAAAAATGATGAAAGGCTTGAACAGACACTTTATCAAAGAGGGTGTGTGGCTTGCAAATAAGCACATGCGATCAACATCGGTATCCAATAGGAAAATGCAAATTAAAACCATCATGAGGTACCACTACGCACCTATCAGAATGGCTAAAATTAAATTCACTGGTAATACCAACTGGTGACAGGGATGTAGAACATCTGGAAACCTCATATATTGCTGTTGGGAATGCAAAATGATACAGCCACTATGGAAAACAGTGGCAGTTTCTTACAAAGTAAACATACACTTACCATATGACTCAGGAATCCCACTCCTAGGTATTTAAAGTCTAGAGAAATGAAAACTTTTGTTCACATAAAAATTGGTACACACACACACACAAAAAAAATTTGTACACAAATATTTATAACAGCTCTATTCACAATCACCAGAATTAGAAACAACCAAATGTCTTTCAATCTGTAAATACATAAACAAACCATGGTACATTCGTACAATGGAATACTACTTAGGAATAAAAAGTAATGAGCTGTTGATACGTACAACATCTTGGATAGATCTTATACACACTGAGTGAAAGAAGCCAATCTCAAAAGGTTACAGACTCTATGATTCCATTCATATGACATTTCCCAAAACCCAAAGCTATAGTGACAGACAAGTGCTTGCTAGTTCTAGGGATGAGGGTTGAGGGAAGGTATGACTACAAAGGGATAATGAGGGAATTTGGGGAGTGATAAGATTGTGTACCCTGATTTTGGTAGGGGTAACACAATATATGCATGTGTTAAAACTCATAGAAATAGGTGTTCAAAAATGGGGAAAAAATCGTTTATATGTGGAATCTAAAAAAGTGGTACAAGTGAACTTTTTTACAAAACAAATAGTCACAGATGTAGAAAACAAACTTATGTTTCCCAAGGGGGTAAGGGGTGGGAAGGGATAAATTGGGAGATTGGGACTGACATATACACAGTACTATATATAAGAGAGATAACTAATAAAAACCTACTGTATAGCACAGGGAACTCTACTTAATACTCTGTAATCAACTATATGGGAAAAGAATCTAAAAAAGAGTGACTATATGTATATATATAACTGATTCACTTTGCTGTACAGCAGAAACTAGTACAGCATTGTAAATCAGCTATACTCCAATCAAAATTAAATAACTAAATAAAAATGGAGAAAAATATATAAACAGAAAAAAAGAATGGAAGGACACATGTGAAAATTCTTAGAGTGGGTTATTTCTATGCAGTCAGATACAGGTGATTTCCTCCCTCTCAGTTCTGCAGTATTTCCATTTTTAAAAATAATGAACATATGTTTCATCTGTAAAAATATTTTATATAGACAGGTTATATGTATTTAGACACATAAATATATATATAATATATATTTACATATATATGTAGAAAGATTTTTTTTATAGGAAAACTTGAGTGGTACCTGCCCTTATTTCTTTTTGGTTCAGCCTTTTGGGGGCAAAGAAACTTCACCGTGCTATTGGAAAATTATCTTTTAGATAAGATGTTTCTTTTACTTATGAAAGAACTGGCAGTGCTCTCATCTTCCCATAAATCTTGTGCTCTGCCCAGGGCCATAGCACAGTATACAGGCCTCTGCTGCACCATTAGGTTTGTCATTAGCATCCATTAACCAACAACTTCTACTTTGTGGTATGAGGCCAGAATTCCTTCTGAAATGGAAAAATGTTGGTGTGATGATGTGATCATAGACTAAGTACTGTATTTGTTTCCCTTTCACATCATTCTAGTGTGTCTTACAAATGGATCAGAGTTCTCATCGAGAATTAAGCATTAGGAAGCTGCCAGGCATTCCAATAGCACTTGGCTTATGTGATTTTGCTCTACGAAAGTAACCAAGTTATGCTAGGTGAAGTTTTTAAATGGCTTTATCCAAAAATCTAGAGAAGAACTTAAACCAAGTGCATGAGGCCTCCTTAGTCATTATTTACCTCATCCAGGACAGAAGCCCGAGATTCTGACCGCAGTCTGAGCAGCAGACCCCTACAGGGCTGTGGAGATCAACACTCTAACCACTCCTTGAGGGATCCCAGCCTCCCTCATCTATTCCTACCATGGCCACCAGCAGGAAGTGAGGCCACAGGCATCCCACAGGCCAACTTGTTTCTCAAAAATCCACAGCTGTTATCGGACACTGAGCCTCTGTCTGACAGCTTGACTGTGAGCAATTGGCTGTCTTGAGAGCTATACCACGCAGGGCAAGGACATTCCAAAAGGCTAGGACAGGAAGGTTATAACTTTTTAGGGGTTTGGTCTTGATTCCCATTAACAGTTCTAGAACTCAAACCAGGACCAAAAATTCTGTATATTTCCACTGCTACTCAAATATATAGGTACATGCATAGAAAATGATCTAGAAGTAACAATAGTAAGCTTGAGGGGGGTGGGGGCACTTTAACTTTGTCTGTAACTATTGAAGTTTTTATAACTTATATTATCTATGTAATTTAAAGTAACTTAAGTCTTAGAATTCTTCTGGGGTGGGTGGGGTGGGGAAAGATTGATAAATTCACCGCTTTGTCATTTTATAAGAGCAGTTGTTCTGAAGGAGTTAAGGACAGGAGAATTTGAGAGAAATGAGGGTCTTTCATTCTCTCCTTAACTATGGAAATCTGGAAGCGAACACAGCACCTGAAGAAGGAATTAGGCTCTGAGTAACTCTGAATAGGGAAGGTAGCTTCGTAGTTGGGGAAAGAAGCTTCGAGAAATGGGGTTTGATGGTCTACTGATCCAACAGTTCTCACATTGGATTATTTCTGTTCTAACTGCTGAGTGAATGAGAAGTGGAAAAAGATCCAGAACAAAGAGTGACCACATGACTGAAGGAAAGAGATGACATCTGGAAGGGTGGACATACACTGGACAGTCCATGGAGGCAGGAAGGCGAGCTGGGGACGAGGGGCAGGGGATAGGTGCCGAACCGTCCACCACCATATTTTATTGCTAGTTGCATTGGCATAAATATTGTTCATTTTGAAGATTCAAGATCTTTCAGGTGGCAAGGAAGAGGGGCACATTCAATGGTAACTCAGGTAATAGGGAATGCACCATGTAGATTTCATGCAAACACCCTGAGAGCCAGGTGAGACCTTTAAGAAAGAACTTCACGGAATCTGTGTGTCAGCCCGAGAGGAAGGTGGCAGCATTTTACTGGCAGAAAGTGAAAAGAAAGGGCACCGTCAGGCTTTCACTGACTCCCCACTGTGGGGGGGATTTCAAAGGTTCGTGTCCTTGAAGAGCTCACTGTTTAGTGAGGGAGCCAATGACGGTAATTCAGTGTGACAGATTCCGTAAAGAAGTGCAAAGTGAGGAGGGAACGGAGGGGAGATTGTGACAAAATTATCTGGGCAAGTTTTCTGAGGATTTGCTAACTGGGTTGGTGCGTGCAGGATAAGTGTGACTGAGGGGCGCTGAGGATTCAGCCCCAGTAGGACAAGAACCAGGACCACCAGGATCAAAGATTCAGACCTGGTAACAGAGAGGGTTGTAGAGCTTCAGCATGACAAAGAATACCCCGAGGTCTGCTTAGGGGAACATCGTAAGAGGTACTGTGTATGAAGTTAATAACTCCCACAGGACAGGCTTCCCTGGTGGCGCAGTGGTTGAGAATCCGCCTGCCAATGCAGGGGACACAGGTTCGAGCCCTGGTCCAGAAAGATCCCACATGCCGCGGAGTAACTAAGCCTGTGCGCCACAACTACTGAGCCTGTGCTCTAGAGCCTGCGAGCCACAACTACTGAGCCCATGTGCCACAAATACTGAAGCCTGTGCTCCTAGAGCCTGCGCTCCACAACAAGAGAAGCCACCGCAATGAGAAGCCTGCGCACCGCAACGAAGAGTAGCCCCTGCTCGCCACAACTAGAGAAAAGCCCGCGTGCAGCAATGAAGACCTAACACAGCCAAAAAAAAAAACTTTAAAAATAACTCCCACAGAAGAGACTGAATTAAAGAATCAATCTCACGAGAAAGCTGAAGAGTTGAGTCACTGTTTAGCATTTTGAGAAGCTCACTTCTGAACTGGTTCAAAGGTGCTAACAGCAGAAAGGCAGCAGGGGGCTTCTTTCTTTTCTCCTTCCTTCCCTCCCTCCCTCCCTTCCTCCATTCTTCCCTTCTTTCCTTCCTCCTTTCTTTCCCTCCTTGCTTCCTTCTTTCCGTCATTAAGGAATTCTTTTTCAGGAGAATCAAGAATGAGAATATTTCATGACCTGTTCTTAGGAAATTGCAGTCAGTGATTCAGTGCAGGAGAATGAGGTATACTATGTTAAGCTAAAGGCAATAGAAGTTCACAGAAGAAACAGGGGCAAATGTTCCACTAGGGAGAAAGCAAGTCACTGAAATAAAAAACCATAGCTATTAAATACATCCCACTTGTAAGTATTCAGAATTTCCAAGTAAGAAAATTAGACTCCTTGATGATGCCCTTAAATTCTATTATTTTTATTCTGGGTACAATCTGACATGTCTGATAAGAAAAAAGTAATGGAATAATTAATATGATCCTAATTTGTATACATATAATTGTATTTTTCGCTTTATTAAATCTTAAGATATTATTATTAAAGACGTTACTAAAATTACATGTATATACTCAGTGCCTCTCAGAAAACAGAGTTCCAAGAATAATGGTGTGTCATTCTATATTTGAAGAAAAACATCTGTTTTTAGAGAAAACTTTCTTCTCTAATGCATTTATTCATTTAGCTCATTTGTTCTTTCCAGTTCTTTGCATGATTCTCTTTCGTAATAAAGTGAAGGCAATTTACCCAAAGATTAATATTTTCTTGCTAGTTGCAGTGGCATAAATATTGTTCATTTTGCAGATTCAAGATCTTTCAGGTTGCAAGGAGCAAGGGCACACTCAAGAGTAGCTCGAGTGCTGGGGAATGCACAATTAGGATGAGGGAAATGTCTCAATATCAAAGCCAGTAGGTTTCAAAGGAAATCAAAGCAGTACGAAAATCATGTGATAGGAGCTCAGAAGACACGGAAGTTGAGAGTCTGTTGTCCCCTAGGTTAGGGCCCTGTCCCCATGGATACTCATCAGCGTCTCCTCATCCATTGCTCCCGTAACTTTTTTTTTTTTTAACATCTTTATTGGAGTATAATTGCTTTACAATGGTGTGTTAGTTTCTGCTTTACAACAAAGTGAATCAGTTATACATATACATATGTTTCCGTATCTCTTCCCTCTTGCGTCTCCCTCCCTCCCACCCTCCCTATCCCACCCCTCCAGGTGGTCACAAACCACCGAGCTGATCTCCCTGTGCTATGCGGCTGCTTCCCACTAGCTATCTGTTTTACGTTTGGTAGTGTATATATGTCCATGCCACTCTCTTACTTTGTCACAGCTTACCCTTCCCCCTCCCCATATCCTCAAGTCCATTCTCTAGCAGGTCTGCATGCTTATTCCCGTCTTACCCCTAGGTTCTTTTTTTTTTTCTTAGATTCCATATATATGTGTTAGCATACGGTATTTGTTTTTCTCTTTCTGACTTACTTCACTCTGTATGACAGACTCTAGGTCCATCCACCTCACTAAAAATAACTCAGTTTCATTTCTTTTTATGGCTGAGTAATATTCCATTGTATATATGTGCCACATCTTCTTTATCCATTCATCTGTTGATGGACACTTAGGTTGCTTCCATGTCCTGGCTATTGTAAATAGAGCTGCAATGAACATTTTGGTACATGACTCTTTTTGAATTATGGTTTGCTCAGGGTATATGCCCAGTAGTGGGATTGCTGGGTCATATGGTAGTTCTATTTTTAGTTTTTTAAGGAACCTCCATACTGTCCTCCATAGTGGCTGTATCAATTTACATTCCCTCCAACAGTGCAAGAGGGTTCCCTTTTCTCCACACCCTCTCCAGCATTTATTGTTTCTAGATTTTTTGATGATGGCCATTCTGACTGGTGTGAGGTGATACCTCATTGTAGTTTTGATTTGCATTTCTCTAATGATTAATGATGCTGAGCATTCTTTCATGTGTTTGTTGGCAATCTGTATATCTTCTTTGGAGAAATGTCTATTTAGATCTTCTGCCCATTTTTGGAATGGATTGTTTGTTTTTTTGTTATTGAGCTGGACAGGTACATGTAAAAGAATGAAATTAGAACACTCCCTAACACCATACACAAAAATAAACTCAAAATGGATTAAAGACCTAAATGTAAGGCCAGACACTATCAAACTCTTAGAGGAAAACATAGGCAGAACACTCTATGACATAAATCACAGCAAGATCCTTTCTGACCCACCTCCTAGAGAAATGGAAATAAAAATAAACAAATGGGACCTAATGAAACTTCAAAGCTTTTGCACAGCAAAGGAAACCATAAACAAGACCAAAAGACAACCCTCAGAATGGGAGAAAATATTTGCAAATGAAGCAACTGACAAAGGATTAATCTCCCGTCACTATTGATCAGTCAACTCATTGAGCCTTGACATTCTAACTCCCTTGAGAGGACTGAACTGATTTAGCCATCACTGTCCGGTAGAGGGCTCTTTTGGTAGACAGAGTTCTCGGCTGCATGTAATAAACTGCATCATTTTCTAGGGCTGCCCTAGCAAAGTACTACAATCTAGTTGGCTTAAACAACAAAAATGCATTATCTCACAGTTCTGGAGACTAGAAGTCTAAGATCAAGGTATCGTCAGGGGTGGTTCCTTCTGAGGGCTGCCAGGGAAGGATCTATTCCAAGCCTCTCTCCTTGTCTTGCAGATGGCCATATTCATGTTCACATGGCACTCTTCTTATATGTGTCTGTGACTGAATTTCCCCCTTTTATAAAGACACCAGTCCTAATGGATTAGAGCCCACCCTAATGGATTAGAGCCCACCTCATCTTAACTAATTACACCTGCAGTGATCTTATTTCCAAATAAAGTCACATTCTGAGGTACTGGAGCCTAGGGCTTCAAAATATGAATTTTGGGTAGACACAATTCAACTGATAACACAAACCCAGATCAAAACAGTTTAAGTTAAAAGGGGATATTACTGCAGATCTTCAGGAAGGACAGGGGCTCAGGAACAGTGGAAAACAGAGCCTGGAGGACCACCTTGACTCTGGTCTTTACTTCTCTGTAACAGCTTCGTTTACTTCTCTTTCATACAGTTTATATCCACAGGGCAAGGGATGTGATGATTGACAGCTCCAGAGATCCACATTTCCATCATCAGAGAAGAGATGAATAATAGATTCTCTGGCTGCAAATTAAAACATTTCAGGATAAGGGCTGTGTTGTTCTGATGTGGTTTCAGAGCCCACCCCTAGACTAACTGCTGTGGTCACAGTTCTTTCCAAATATGTGCCACATGGTCAGAAGGAATGTTTCTCAAAAGAAGGAGGATATTTTTCTTGGTGGAATAAACAAAAGATACCTATTACCTTGTCCCTGGTGGGTAGAGTTCTCACAAAAGACCACCTCCAAAACTGCTTCCTGCCATTGGACCAGGTCCCTAATAATCATCTAATCAGTGTGGCTATGGTCATGGTGCACTGTGAAACCACCTGGTACCAAGCATGACATCCTACATACAGGGATCTCTTTAGCAGGGATATATGGACAATGTAAGCTTTTTCTTTCTTTCTTTTTTTTTTTTTGGCTGAGCCGGGTTCTAGTTGCAGTACACAGGATCTTTGCTGCCACGTGCAGGATTTTTAGTTGCAGCAGCATGCGAACTCTTAGTTGCAGCATGTGGGATCTAGTTCCCTGACCAGGGCTCCCTGCATTGGGAGCATGGCGTATTAGCCACTGGACCACCAGGGAAGTCCCAAGGCAAGCACTCTAAGATATCTCAAAATTGCACAATGTAGCAAGAAAGCCCATCATATAGATGAATTTTATAAAGCCAGTTTATAAGTTGTTTTCTTATATATTTGTGCTCTCTACTTAAAGTCAAATGCAGGGGAAAATATCCTAGTTAACTGAGCACTGCACATGTAACATTCTCCAGTTCATTCAGGTTTTACCATGTTTTACTTATTCTGAAGTGTTCTGGTGACTAGAGATCATGTGTCAGGTAAAAGAAAAAACCAAACACTACATTTCCAGAAAACTTCTGTCCACACAAAAACCTGCACACAAATGTCTACAGCAGCTGTGGTCACAGTTGCCAAAACTTGGAAGCAGCCAAATTATCCTACAACGGGTGAAAGGATAAACAAACTGTGGTCCATCCAGACAATGGAATATCATTTGGTACTAAAACGAAATGAGCTGTCAGGCCATGAAAGGACACGGAGGGACCTCAAATGTGTATTGCTAAGTGAAGGATGCCAGCCTGAAAAGGCTGCATACCGTGTGTTCCAGCTATATGACACAGTGGAAAAGGCAAAACTATGGAGATAGTAAAAAGATGAGTGACGTGAAAGATAAACAAAGCCTGATGCTAGTCCAAGTGATAAGGATTTTGGTCAGCTGCAAAAAGGGAAAAGAACCCAGCATGGACTGAATTCGACCTTGATCCATGCTGAGGTGACTGGGTGTTTAAAGGGAGAATGAAGATGGGAGGAGGGAGATGGGGTGGGTCCATGTGAAACCATCTGGGTTTGCGAAGTTAGGCTCCTTCCCTCCCACAGAGGCTGGGAGAAGGGGGCCCTATCTTCAGGCGTTGGCTGGAACAGTCACCTCTTTGGGCAACCTTGAGTTTTCTCAGGCAGGCACTTTAAGAGGGGGTAGGATCATCCTAGCGATACGAACTTGAGATGTTAGAAACCATGATAGTGTTTGACCAAGTCTTTCTGGGCCAAGGTTGAGGCCTGGTGGAGAAGAGGGCTCAGAGGAGCCTGGGTAGAATTTGGAGAGAATTACTGTCAGTGGTTACCAGAAGTTTGGTGGAGCACAGGGGACTTCAGGGGTAGTGAAATTATTCTGTATAATACTGTCATGGTGGATAGATGTCATTATACTTTGTCAAAGCCCACAGAATGTACAACACCAAGAGTGAAACTTGGGGCTTCCCTGGTGGCACAGTGGTTAAAAATCCGCCTGCCGGACTTCCCTGGTAGAGCAGTGGTTAAGAATCCGCCTGCCAATGCAGGGGACACAGATTTGATCCCTGGTCCGGGAAGATCCCACATGCCACAGAGCAACTAAGCCCGTGTGCCACAACTACTGAGCCTGTGCTCTAGAGCCTGCGAGCCACAACTACTGAGCCTTTGTGTCACAAATACTGAAGCCCATGCACCTAGAGCCCATGCTCCGCAACAAGAGAAGCCACTGTAATGAGAAGCCCGCACATCGCAACAAAGAGTAGCCCCCGTTCGCCGTAACTAGAGAAAGCCTGCGGGCAGCAACGAAGACCTAAGGCAGCCAAAAAAAAGAATCCTCCTGCCAATGCAGGGACACGGGTTTGAGCCCTGGTTTGGGAATTTCCCACATACCGTGGAACAACTAAGCCTGCAAGCCACAACTACTGAGCCTGCGCTCTAGAGCCTGTGAGCCACAACTACTGAGCCCGTGTGCCACAACTACTGAAGCCCACACACCTAGAGCCGATGCTCCGCAACAAGAGAAGCCACCGTAATGAGAAGCCCACGCACCGCAATGAAGAGTAGCCCCTGCTCGCTGCAACTAGAGAAAGCCTGAGCATAGCAACGAAGACCCAACACAGCCAAAAATAAAATTAATTAATTAATTTAAAAAAAAAAAAGAGTGAACCCTAATGTAAACTGTGGACTTTTGTTAATAATAATGTATCAACATCTGCTCATCCGTTGTAACAGGTATGGCACATTAATGCAGGATCTTAATAATAGGAAAAATATGTATGGTGAAGACAGGGGTATATGTGGACTCTGTATTTTCTGCTAATTTTTTTCTGTAAAACTAAAACTGCCCTAAAATAGTCTATTTATTTTAAAATGGAATTTTCAGGTTTTTTCATTAGGTTTGAGTGGAATCATTAAATTTGAAGTGAATAACGCTAGTTGTTATTTTAATATAATATGTTACAGAGTTGAAGATAACTTTAGCACGCTATGTGTAAAGGAAAAGTTACGATTGAAAAGTTGATTGCTTCAAAAGTATTGCATAATGTTAAAAATGTTTAAAATAAAAGGTAGCTTCCTACCCCACCCAGGTGACTTCTCTTAGGAGTCTGAAATCTCCCCACAACTACCCTCACTATTTTGGTCCTCACAAAGTCTTGTGTGTGACGGCAGGGACGCTATTATAGTTCCCACCTGGAGTCAGTGAGGCAGTTTTCAGAGTTTGGTTTCCATGAGAAAACACCCAAAAGGCACCTATTCAGTGCCTGGCACAGAGGTCCTAAAGAAATAATATTTTCCCTCTCTATTGGAAAAGGTACCTCTTTTTATTGGAAAAGGTACCTCTTTTTTTTCCTCTTTATTTGGAAAAGGTACCTCTTTGAGGTAAAGCATTTTAAAACATGCTCAAACCAAAAGACTGAGGCTCTAAAAGAAAAAAGTTTTTCCCAAAACTGAGACAGGATGCTAAGGAGCTGGGAGACTTCCTTCTTTATTTCCAGGGGCTACTAGCTTTATTAAGGCGTTAGCACACCCAGTCCCAGGAAGGCATAGCCTTTTGATTGAAAATACCCAGTATCTGGTGAACATTGAGAAGGGCGCCCTATTTGGGTAATGCCTCAGAGTAGATAACCAGCTGTCAGTAATTTTAGCATTTGCTTGGTTTTATGAAATCTTGTATTGACTGAGGCATTCTGGTTCAGGTTTTGTTTTTTCATTCTCCACCTGTTTGTGGATAGATTTTTATGAGTGGTGTGGAATTCCTTACTTTACACACTTACTTACATTTCATGCTAGATATTTGATGAAGGAAATTGAGCTGCTCTTTCTATTCCCTTATGAGCAGGAGATCCTAGGGTAAACATTGCTGTGTGACAAACCGGGACCAGTAGGAGTACTATGGAAACAAGCTTTGAAAAGAGAGGGAATTACCTAAAATTAGATCAAGCAAAAGCTGCCCTATTAGGTAAATCCTGTTGCTAAATTGCTTGCAGCAAGCGAAGCACGGGATAATACTGTGTTGGATTAAAAAAAAAAAAAACTTTTTTAAGCCTCAGCAACAGGAAAATGTGTCAAATATCTAGTGTTATCAAGTTCTCTCTTATTTTTCTTTCTTACTTTTCCAACTTGAAAGAAGACATGGGGAATTATATATAGACAACCGATTCAGGGCATGGGGGTGGATGACCCTGTTTTAAAAAATGTTTGAAAGTAAGCAAGTTAGTCACTTTGAGATCAAGTGATATTGCTGAGAAATTAGTGATCTTTTTCTAGAACTTAATGGACAGACTGTTTTCAAAACTAACCATTTGTTCTAGTTGCCCTACTTTCATTAGGCCATTACGAAAGGCTTTGAGGCATCATGGGGATTGAACTTCCTCAAGAAAAGGGCCATAACACAAGTAAGGGATGGGAGAGCTGGGTATCTTGGCAAAGTTGCAATTACAGCTGTTTGTGATTTCTACAGGAGTTCCTTCTCCAGAGCTATGAATTCAGCCCAGTAGGAGAACTTTGACCTATTGATACATACTTTGTCTAGCTATCTCATGCCTCTTGGGGAAATCTACAGGCTGCAGAAGATCCCAGTAAGTGGGGAGACAGGATATTGTATCGTTCTTTTCTCTCTCCCTCCTGCACCCACCACTTATAGCATAGTCATCTGACTTAAATCAAAGTAAGAGCTCATAAAGCATTAAAATCATAATTTTGAAAACTATGTATAAATTTGGGAAAATGCTTATGACATCATATTACACAAAAGAAGCAAGATACAAAAATGAACTTTGCTACACACCACTGTAAAGCAATTATACTCCAAAAAAGATGTTTAAAAAAAAAAAAACTTTGCTGTGATTACGACTGTGTAATAGTTACGGATACATATGAACGTGGTCTCCAAGACAGCAGGACAAAATGAAAAACATCTGGTTTCTGGGGAGATTTTTAAAAGATCTTTGAGTCGGGTTTGCTTTAATCTTGCTGTAGTTGGTACAAAAAGAAAAAGAAAGGCAGAGTGACATGAAAAATATTGAATAACTGGTATCATACACCATGGAGGCCGCCCCAACAAGCAGCTCCCATAATTACAGAGGGAGCCAGATGGTGGCAGGTAAACACAGCCTTGCAAAGCCGGGTCGCACTGAGCATTTCCCATGGGTCTGGGGGTTGGGAGTTGCTGCAGTCCCAGCAGGATGCTAGTGGGTAGATGCCCCCCAGCGATGCCTTATCTGGAACCAGAGCAGTGGGTGGGGTGGGTGTGAAGCACTGGGTGGACTCCGCCATCACCCAGTAACCAACCAGCACTGTACTATTTCCACACTTCGGCAACCGGTACAGCTGTACCAGTGCCTGCAAGCAGATAGCACTCCTGATTAAGAACCATCCTGAAAGAGAGAATGAGATGATGCTTTTAAAGCCCTTACTGACTGTAATGCCCAGCACCTGGTAAATACTCCATACACAATGGCTGTTGTAATAGTGCTGCATTCCTGATTTCACTTTTATTCTTATTAATAAGCAAAAAAGCACACAGCCTAGGGGTTCCACCAGGAGAGTATGGAAGTAGGGTTGTGCCCATCACACTTTTTTTTTTTTTACAGAAAGAGGTTTATTATCCCTTAATTTCACTGTCCCTTTCCCCCAAATCTGCCCATCAGGTATTGCCTAGCTCAGCAGCCCTCTGGTGTTTGGTGTGGAGATGGGGACAAAGAAGAAGAAATAGCAAGGACTTGAACCTGGGAAATGCTGCTTCATGTCAGCACTGTCCTTCCAAACAACATTCATGGAAATACATTTCCCTACACAATGAGGACAGGGTCCAGGAGTTGGGAAACTCCAATAAGGGTGCCACGTACACATCAGAAAAGTAGACACAGTGCTACAGCTGATCTTCTAACCTTCTCATTTTATCCATGAGAAAACTTAAGCTCCAAGAGAGTAAGTACCTTCCTCAACTTGGTAAGTTACTTTTTTTTTGGTAAATGCATTTTCTTGTGTGTCGTTCCTTTTACTTTATAAACACAGATACCTACTTCCAGGTATCAAGAATGTGTTAAGAAACACGGCTGAAAAGCACAAAAAAGGATCAGCAAGGGTCTGTCATCACACACAGCACACAGAATGATTAGTGTTCAAGTGAGTTCTGGAGGGGAACAGGCAGCCTAGGGACCCCCTCTAGCTACGACAGGCCCAGGCCCTCCTGGTAGAGGAAGCCAATGCCTGTTACTCAAGTTCATCCGTCTCACCCATCATGGGGAGTGGGGGGTTTCCATTACAAGCCCAATGTGGCTCATCCCCTTCTTCTTCCCAGGAAAAGGAGCCTTGTGAAGATGCCCACAGAGTCATGAACACTGCAGCCTCAGTTTTCTCCCTACAAGCACCATCATTTCCAACAGAACGCTGTGCTCTTGCTAGTGGCTGACATTTAGTGTGTGTTTATTACGTGCCAGGCGTTGTGCTGAGCAGTTTATATGGATTACTTCATCCTATCCTGTTAGGAAGATATTCTTATTATGTGCATTTGCAGATGGGGAAACTGAGGCTCTGGATGGATGGATAAGTGGTGGGTAAAGCTGAGGTTCAAACCCATTCTTAACCATAAAATTGCCTTTATGAATGATGGTCTAAAACAAGGTAAATTCAAACTTCTTCAAATCTAGGGATCAATAAATGATAAATGTAAAATAATGATATCTAACACTTATAACAAGCTTATGAAATAGGTGCTATCGTTACCTCTGGTTTATAGAAATGCCTAAAGTACTTCAGGCTCTTTTGATAAAACCACATCCAGAAGAAGGAGAAACACACATAGATACAAGCACAAGACATAAGCAAACACACGTGCGTTTAGACTTGGATGAAGAAATATACTCATAGGCAGAAGCATATTGTCTTCGTCAGCTTGGGCTGCTATAGCAAAATACCACAGACTGGAGGGCTTAAACAACAGACATTTATTTCTCACGGTTCTGGAGGCTGGGAGTCCCAGATCAAGGTACTGGCAGATGCGGTTCTTTGTGAGGGCTCTTTCCTGGCTGGCAGATGGCTGGCTTCTTCCTGTGTGCTCACAAGGCCTTTCCTCGATACCTGCAGGAGGAGAGAGACAGCTCCAGAGTCTCTTCTTACAAGGGCACTAATCCCATCACAAGGGTTCTGCCCTTATGCACTAATCTAAACCCAAATACTCTGAGCGTTACCTCAGTAACCAGAGGGGGGAAAAATTCCCATTATAAACAGGTATTTGTTTTGCAGACAAAAGAGTGTTTTCCGTGGAACCCCTTACTAAGACACAATTCCATGAGAGAGGTATCATTAATCCCATATTACAGATAAAGAAACCGAGAATCAGAAAGTTAAGTAATTTACTCAATTGTTTTAAACGCTTGCCAAGTTCGGGGGACCCCCTTCTATGGAATAGGCATACTTTGATTCCCTCTCTCTCTCCTAAAGTTTTTTTTTTTTTTTTTTTTGCGGTACGCGGGCCTCTCACTGTTGTGGCCTCTCCCGTTGCGGAGCACAGGCTCCGGACGCGCAGGCTGAGCGGCCATGGCTCACGGGCACAGCTGCTCCGCCGCATGTGGGATCTTCCCAGACCGGGGCACGAACCCGTGTCCCCTGCATCGGCAGGCGGACTCCCAACCACCGCGCCACCAGGGAAGCCCCTAAACTTTTTATTATGGAAAAATTCAAATTACACATAAATTGGGAGAAAGTAGAAGGCGGCTCCACGTACCCATCACCCAGCTACAACAGTCACCAACTCATGCTATCTCTTGTTTCAACTATGATTGTTTTTAACACTCAACGAGATGGAAGTTTCTGCACAATGATAAGTAGCAACCAGACAAATGGGTAGTGTATTTTGCCTTTTATTTTCTATCTCAAAAAATTTGTTCAACAACATCTAGGCAATATCTCTATAACCCTCCAGCCCCTTGCTGCGAGATGAATTTTTCAAATGTCTAAGCACTGGGAATTCCCTGCCATCCAGTGGTTAGGACTCTGTGCTTCCATTGCAGGGTGCATGGGTTCAATCTCTGGTTGGGGAACTAAGGTCCAACATGCCTTGCGGTGTGCCTAAAAAAAAAAAAAGTCTAAGCACTTCAGGGATTCTTCTTACTTGTTCTTAGGGACAGATACAGAAATGCTGCTTGTGACCCACAGCCAAGCTCTGTGGGGAGGGCAAGGTGCCAGGTTCAAAAAGGGGAAGGACTCAATTCCCTTTGATGACCTCTCTTGGGGCAGTAAAGATGGGCCATGTGACAGCCAGTCATAATTCTAAATGAGTATTTCAAGCACTTTGGGGGGACACTTTCTTATTTATTCTTTAACACAAACGTTAAACAGTAAGAAAGTAATTTTTAGACATAATTTGGTATAGGAATTTGGTGAATATTATCCAATCTCTTTTCTTACTACAATACGTATAATTTATCTTCTGAAAAAGATGTATTACTGTGATTTAATACCAACATACAGCAGTCACAATTTGTTCATCCTATTTGTTCTTCACAAGAAGGAAAAAATCATTAGCTGTATTTAATTTATAAGCCTATAAAGGAGCATTTGTCCAAAGGTCTTCCAGACCATGAGCTTCTCTCAGCAAGCAAATGACACAGACACAATTGGAAGCCAAGGCCCATCTGTTTCATCTGTGTATCATTCAGCTTTGCATAGTAACAAATGGCCCCTGTAGAGGAGGAAAAACTTTTCTCCTACCCTCTTATTTCTGTCTCTGTGGCATATGAATTAAACTGACAAAAAATAGATTAATAGGAGAAAAAAATAGTTTACTTATATGTGTAACACAAGGGATTGCTTAGAATTTGGGGCTTATATACCATATTAATAGCTGAAATAGAGGGGATGAAATGCACGTATGGGAAAGCAAATGACTTTTTGGAAAGATGAAGAGTTTTCAGGAGAACAAACAGGAGATAAAATATTGGTGACAATGTTTGTCTATACAAGTATGAGTGGTCTTTCCATCTCCTGCAGGGCCATAAAATTCCCCTGGGAAAGGAATTTGGGGAAGGGTTTTTGTTTGTTTGTTTGTTTTTGATAAATTTATTTATCTTTATTTTAGTTTTGGATGTGTTGGGTCTTCATTAATGCACATGGGCTTTCTCTAGTTGCAGCGAGCAGGGGCTAGTCTTCGTTGTGGTGCGCAGGCTTCTCATTGCGGTGTCTTCTCTTGTTGTGGAGCACAGGCTCTAGGTGCGCAGGCTTCAGTAGTTGTGGCATGCAGGCTCAGTAGTTGTAGCTCACGGGCTCTAGAGTGCAGGCTCAGTAGTTGTGGCACGTGGGCTTAGTTGCTCCATGGCATGTGGGATCTTCCTGGACCAGGGCTCGAAACTGTGTCCCTTGCATTGGCAGGAGGGTTCTTAACCACTGTGCCACCAGGGAATCCCCGAGAGCTTCCATTTGAAATAGGCGTTTGTGACTATTGCTCACAGTCCATTGGCCAAAGCAAGCCCTACAGCCAAGTTCGATGATTAAAAAAAAAAAAAATTTGTTCATGTGCACAAACGTATAAGTACAAAGGATGCTCAATGAACTGGAGAGCCAAATGTATGTCCAACACGGTGAGAACTGTAAAATAAGCCATAGCACTGGAATACTATGCAACAATTCAAAGATATATATACACATAAAGATATATATATACATTAAAAGGTATATATATGTGTATATTACATAGGTATGTATGTATATATCTGTATGTATACATATATGTGTGCATAGATATATGTACGTATGTATATATACACACACATACATATACATATACACATTTAAAGATCATCCAAACCTTTTTAAGCACAAAAGGCAAGTCACAACATATAATCAAAACGCCTAACATAATACCATGGAAACTACATATAGCTGTAAAAAAAGTCTTGGCAGGATGCTCATTAAATTGTCACAGTTCTTACAGCCGCAGCAAAATTTGTTGGGATCAGTGGTGACAGTAGCAGTGTAGGACTTTGCTTTTTTTTTTTTTTGTGGTACGCAGGCCTCTCACTGTCGTGGCCTCTCCCGTTGCAGAGCACAGGCTCCAGACGCGCAGGCCCAGCGGCCATGGCTCACGGGCCCAGCCGCTCCGCGGCATGTGTGATCTTCCCGCACCGGGGCACGAACCCGTGTCCCCTGCATCGGCAGGCGGACTCTCAACCACTGCGCCACCAGGGAAGCCCACGTGTATTTATTTTCAAAGATAGCATGACGTGACACCATAGAGCTTTTGTGGCTACCTAGTCTCTTTTGAAGAACTGTTAGAAAAACTAGATGATTGGCAAGAAAATCTATAGAAGGGAGGGAGGCAGGAAGATCCACATTTTCAGCAAAGATGGATGGGTGCACTCGAGCCTCAATTAGCACTTGTTCCCAAATATTTCAGTATATTTCAAATATTACTTTTTACTCTAAACACTTTTGGGTTGTTTGAATCCTTTATGAATAGAATATATTCCTGTATTGTTTAGCATAATTAAACAAATTAAAATGCCTACAATTAAAATAAAATAATACCAATTTATTTTATAATATTCATAAAATTCAGAGAAGTAAAAAAGATCATAAAAGTCACCACTAGGGTCGTTTGAAAATGACTCTAAAGGCAAACTCATTTGAAAGATTGGTCATATACAGGATTCTCTTGCTCTGCTAAGCTTCATTCTGAAAATCAGCTACCCATAAGATATGTCATGAAACCCACCTCCAGATAGCTTTAATCAGTTGACTTAATTTTGCTGGCAGCTAATAAAGTCCCATCTCAAAACACTTCTAGTAACCACAGCTGATTGCAAAAGTACCGAGGGAACATTGTGATAGAAAGCTGAACTGAGAGATGTCTAACGCACGAGAAATTTCTCGACTGGTATTTAGAAGAGAGTTTGACTAAAACTGATGACTGTACAGCCTGATTCAACCAATCACGTGCGGCATTCCTGCCAAGTTTATTACCTGCTTAAATCAAATCAATAATCTTGGTTATATAAAGCACGGTTCAGTGGTTTCAATTTTCTTTTGTCATCAGAAGGACTGAATAGGAGCTGGAGTAACTAATGGAAATTCCTTTCATTCTTCATCAAGCTGAGTTAGAGGTTTCCTGAAGCCAGATTTTCTACCAACTGTGTAAATTGTTAAAAGCCTCGCACCCAGAAAGCTATTCACTGCCATTTTCTTCCTTGATGCACTTTTCCTTAGACCTACACTGTTCTCTTCTTTGTTAGCACTGTTACATTATTCATTTTAAAAGTCCCATTCATTTTATAAGTGTCCTGGGGCTAGGATGCTTCTCCAATCCATTTTTGTTTGGATGGCTATCCCATTACCGCATTTAGGCCTCATAATGCCAAGAAATCATCATGGATGGCACCAGGTAACAAATCCAATACTATGTGCTAGGTACTTCTGTGATCTTTAGAAAACACCCAGCACTGTCCGCATGACGGAAAGGAAACCCAGCGAGGCTGGGTAACTTATCCAGCTCATGGCAGTCAATGCCTGATGGATCTCCAACTTCAAAGTAATTTTGCCCCAGCACCACCTGGATTCTGGTTCAGGGCAGCACGATGCCTGGTATGCAGTGACAAAGGATGGAGCCTGGCTCTGAATCCAGGCACCCGAGGCAGTTTTCAGTCTCTTTACACCATTGACTGAAAACAGCTTTATTAAGGTATAATTTACACACCATAAAATTCACTAATTTTTAGTGTATGACTCAATGATCTTTAAAACTTTTACAGAGTTGTGCAGACATCACCACAATCCAATCTGAGAACACATCCATCAAAAAAAGCCCCCCAGCCCATTTATAGTCACTCTCTGGTTCCCCGCCCCCATTACCAGCCCCAGGCAACCACGAATCTGCCTTCGGTCTCTATAGATTTGCCTTTCCTGGACATCTCATGTAAATAGATTCTCACAATACGTGGTCATCGTTTTTGTCTTTCTGACCTCACAACGTTCAGATCATCATTTTGACGTGGCAATGTATTCCGCTGACTGCTGTCTCTTTCTGCCACGTAGTCACATCTTGCCTTGTTGAGACTTAAGCTCCCTGGGGGTAGGTAGGCACAATTTCATAGCCCCTGTAGTACACTCTCTCAGTGTCCTGTCTCTTTCTCCTTGTTCAAACCATTTCAGCGCATGCCAGCCCAAGTTCAAACTGCTGGAAACTTCCTGTTTCCTTTTTAAGTGGAGGGCTGTTGGGCTATCTTTATGGCAGGGGCAAGGAATTAACTTCCCCTGGGAGCAGCCCTAACCAATGGCTGACTGGACACAGTGTATAGATACCCCAAGTCTCTCACTTCTCAGGAGCCCTTGGAGGTGTGTGTTCTGTACTGACTCTCAAAGAGTTTCCCTAGAGAGACCAAGTTCTCCTTGTCCACAGTAGCTCCTGGCTTGATTGCTGACCCCATACTGGCTGCCTTGCCTTCTGAGTCTCCCTCCCCTACTCCCCTTCTACCTAGTGTTTTCTTTTCCCTCAAAATAAACTACTTGCACTGGGATCTTTGTCTCAGTGTCTGATTCTGAGGGAACCCAAATTCAGACACTTCCCGCCATATGCTCAATACATGTTGAGACCAGGGTAGATGTCTGTTCCACCCCAAGCTTCCTATTTCGCTACTTTCATCAATTCATCCCTGTTACATAATAGCCAACTGGTATAGGGTGGCTATAATAAAAAACAGATAATAACAAGTGTTGACAAGGATGTGGAGAAATTGGAGCCCATGTATACCTGTGGGAATATAAAATGATGCAGCCACTGTGGAAAACAGTCCGACAGTTCCTGAAAAGATTCAACATAGAATTACCATATGACCCAACAATTCCAATCCTAGGTGCAAACCCCGGAAAATGAAAACATATATCCACACAAAAACTTGTACATGCATGTTCATAGCAGCATTATTCATAATAGTAAGAAAGTGAAAACAATCCAAATATCCATCAACTGATAAATGGACAAATGAAACGTATTATATCCATACAATGGAATATTAGCTTTTAAAAAAAATGAAGTACTGATTCATGGAAGTACAAATGGATGAACCTTGAAAGAGTATAGTAAGTGAAAGAAGCTAGACAGAAAAAGCCATATATTTATGGTTCCATTTATATGAAATATGCAGAATGGGAAAATCTACAGAGACAGAGAGTAGCTTAATGGTGGCCTAGGGTAGAGGGAGTGCAGATAGAGGGTTTGGGAAATGCCAACTAAAGGGTATTGTGTTTCTTTGCAGGGTGATGAGAATGTTCTAAAATTGATTGTGGTGATGGTTGCACAACTGTGTAACTATAGCAAATTCACATTGAATTGTATACTTGAAATCTCCCAGGTCACCCTCCACTTAGGTTCAAAAACATGCCTTTGTATCTTGGCCCTCAGATTTCTGGCATCAAGATAAGATGGCAAATAAGTACATGTAAAGATTTTCACACCATTAGTTGTTATTGAAATACAGATTAAACCATGATGTGATATTACTACACACCTATTCAAATGTCTAAATTTAAAAGACTGACCATACCAAGTGCTGACAAGGATGTGGAGGAACTACAGCACTCATGCACTGCTAGTGGGAATGTAATATGGTATAGCAAGTTTGGAAGCACTTTGGGAATTTCTCAAAAAGTTAAACGGACACCAGTCATATTATCTAGCCATTCCACGCACAGCTATTTACCCAAGAGAAAAGGAAATATATGTCTATACAAAGATTTGTACGTGAATGTTCATAGCACCTTTGTAAGAGCCCCAAACAGGAAATAGCATTTTATGTACTGCATGTCTGTATACCCACAAAATTCATATGTTGAAACCCCAATCCCAATGGGATAATGTTAAGAGGTGAGGCCTTTGGGAAGTTATTAGGTTTAGATGAAGGCACAAGCATGGAGCCCCCATCATGGGATTAGTGCCCCTATAAGAAGAGAAAGAGAATAGAGCTTCCTCTCTCTGCCCTGTGAGGAGAGAGGGAGCTCTCTCCAGAAGAAAGGAGCTCTCACCAAATTCAGGCCATGTTGGCACCCTGACCTCAGACTCCCAGACTCCAAAACCATGAGAAATAAAGGGCTTGTTGTTTAAGCCACCCAGTCTATGGTATTTTGTTACAGCATCTGGAACTGACTAAGACACAGCCCAATGGATAACAAATGGGTTAACAAGTCTTGGTACATCCATACAGTGGAATGCTACCCGGGAATAAAAAGGAATGAACTACTGATACCCACAACAACATGGATGAATCTCAGAAGAATTATGCTGAATGGAAGAAGCTAGACAAAGAAAAAGTACAACGATATGATTCCACTTATATAAAACTAGAAAATGCAAACTAATCTATAGTGACAACTGATCAGTCGTTGTCTAGGGAGGGGGGTTAGGACGAGAGGCAGAGATTACAAAGGGGCATCATGAGAAGACCTTGGGTGTGATGGAGATGGTCACCATCTTGACTGCAGTGATGGTTTCAGGGACACACACACACACACACACACAAACTTAAACTGTACACTTCAAATATGTGCAGTTTATTGTATGCCGATTATATCTCAGTTTAAAAAAAGACATCTCCAAGCTCTGGGTAGTTACTATAAAATGTGCTAATCATAATCCTAGGTTTCCATATTCCATTTTTCAGGATGAATTTAACTATATTGTTAAAAAAAAAAGAAAACCAACCTTTTTAAAAAAATTTCTCTGTTTTTTCTCTTTTTGATTTTTAGATTACTATAAGCACAGATTTCCTATGGTTTGCTATACTTAAATAACAAAACAGGGTATAGAAGAGAATATGAGTGAGCTAAAAACCATGCAAGGAAATACAAAGGTCATCTAATCTGAGGAACTATTCAGTTCATAAAAGTTTATTTTAACATTCCACCAAATGGTCGTTTCAACTGTGCTTAAATTTTAAAAGATGAGGAACTCACCTTTTCCTAAGACAGTCTATTCCATTTGGACAGTTTTATATTAAAATGTTATCTACATATTGAGCTGAAATCTGTCTCTTTTTTTTTGCTGCACCGGCATGCCATGCAGGATCTTAGTTCCCCAACCAGGGATGGAACCCGTGCCAGAAAGCCAACCTTCGATACCTACATTTTTTAATCTTCAACTTCCCACCTGGCTCTTGGGTCTGCTAGCCCCTCTGACTTTGGCATCTGTTGCAGCCACAGGTAGGAGAGTCCCTTTCCTAATCTGAGCCCCAGAAGAGCTCCACCAGCTGGGCTACTGCTCAGTCTCCTGCAAAGAGCTTCCAGGCTAGAAAGGGAGCAGACTGGTGGTTACAACACAAGTAACAAATACAATGATAGAGCTCTGGGGAGCAAAGCCTAGGCCCTGACTCACCCTACAGGCCTGGAGGAAGGCTCTGAAGAGGAAGTGTTGTCAGAACTGAAGAGTAGGAACTGGTGAGGGAGGAGGCTGGAGAGCTACATGGGGTACAACATAGCCAGAGGAGAGAGGAAGCCCAGCGGGTTTGGGGGAGCTCAGGCAGTGGTTTAGAATGGTTGACAGAAAAGAAAGAGATGGGATGGGGGGTGACGATGGGGAGAAGGAAGCTGTGGCAGGAAGAGAGGAGGCTGGAGAGCTGAACACCCTGGATCTGAGGGGTACCGGGGACGCACTGAAGATCTTTATTTTGGGGAGAGCTATGATCAGAGTTTCAGCTTAGAAGCCAACTTTGATGTAGGCAAATGTTAGGATGGTATAAATAATTCCAGCTTAACCTACCTGGTCTTACATCTCTGTATCCTTCATCACTGCTTGTATTAGTGTTCTGTTGCTGGGTAACAAATTACCATATACATCATGGCTTCAA
This sequence comes from Delphinapterus leucas, assembly GCF_059928025.1. NCBI lineage: Eukaryota > Metazoa > Chordata > Mammalia > Artiodactyla > Monodontidae > Delphinapterus > Delphinapterus leucas. Next base: position 11,566,206 of record NC_143146.1, read on the forward strand.
ACAACACACACACTTACTAGCTCACAGTTTCTGAGTCCAGGCTGGCTTAGCTGGGTCCTTTGCTTAGGGTCTCACGAGGCTACGCTGAAGGTGTCTGCCGGGCTGTGTTTCCACATAAAGCCTCCACTGCAGGAGAATCCACTTCCAACTCATTCAGGTTGTTGGCAGAATTCATTTCCTTACAGGTGTAGGACTGATGTCCCTGGCTTTTGCTGGCTGTCAACTCAGGTCCTAGAGGTTACTTGCAGTTCCCTGCCCCATGGACTTCCTCAGCAGGGCTTCTCCCTTCATCAAACCATCAAGGACAACCTCTGTAGTTCATGCCGGCAAGGTAACACCTTATGTGTGTGTGTGTATATATATATATATATATATATATATCTGTATATACAGTGATATAATTGTACAATGTATATCGTAAAGTAATCATGGGAGTGATGCCCTACCCCTTTTACCATATAACATAACCTAATCAAGTGTGGTATTGGTTAGAAGCAAGTCAAAGACCCTGCCCACCATTCATCAAGTGAAAGGGATTACACATGGCTTGAGCTTGGGGGATGCCCTGGAATCTGTCTGCTGCACTGCCCAGATGTAAGGACTTTCAGCCTCAGGGTCCTTGTCCAGCACGCGGGGAGAGACGTATATATCTTCATAGTTCTTTGCTGCCACTTCCAGACCTTGCTCCTCCACCCTCCAATAAGAATATTGCTCCTTCAAACTCCATCGTTTGTCTCTCTCCATCTTTTTTTTTTTTTTTAAATATTTATTTATTTATTTGGCTGTGCCGGGTCTTAGTTGTGGCATGCAGGATCTTCGTTGCGGTCTGCGGGATCTTTAGTTGCTTTAGAAACTCTTCTGTGTCATATTATCACACCCTAGGTGATGTCAGGGCTTCAGAAAAAAATACATAAACATTGGAGACTTTTGCCAGACAGGACAGGGGTGTGGTCTAATACATGTCACTGAGGACAGTAAACTTTGTTTACTTAGAGTCAAATCCTTAACATTTTCTACTCATTAAAGGACAAGGGAAAAATAGTAAGTATAAGATCCCTAACTTGGGAGCTGGTGACCCACATTTACCATGGTAGACACTAAATGTATATATTACTTCATATACTTTTTCTAATTATTTTTAAATTTCTAAAACTATCTTGAAAATTTTCAAAAATATAGCAAAGTTGAAAGAATTTTACAGTGAACACCTATATACCTATCACCTAGCTTCTACTACTAAGATTTTATTATATTTTATCAATATCTATCCTTTTATTGTTTCCTCCACCCATCTACAACCTATTCTATTTTTTGGGGGGGACAAAGTAAATTTCAAACATCAGTACACTTTCCCTTAAGTATTTAATTAAGCAGAGTTCAATATCTGCTTAGTTTTTTTATTTTAGTGTAAAATTTACTTTCAATGAAATGCAACTCTTAAGTGTACATACACTGTTTTGAAGATGCACATTTAGGGGTGGGATAGGGAGGGTGGGAGGGAGACGCAAGAGGGAGGAGATATGGGGATATATGTATACATATAGCTGATTCACTTTGTTATAAAGCAGAAACTAACACACCATTGTAAAGCAATTATACTCCAATAAGGATGTTAAAAAAAAAAAAGAAAATGCACATTTACCTGTGAGAGCCTAGACTCTTAAGCACCAGCGGGGCAAAGTTTAAGGTGCTACTTGCCTGATTTGCTTTTATTTAGGCTAGGTGGCAAGGCCAGGACTCACCCTCAGGGTCCTGCATGGGTCCTCCTTGATTTTTAGTGATTTCACGACCTGGGCCATAGCAGGGTAGTTTCTGTATGATCTAGCTCTAGGAAGTAGGAAATAAAAACGGAGACCATTGCTGCTGCACAGACCTTCAGCGGTAGGGGGAAAAAAAGTGTATTCTAACGGAAAACGATGCATTGTCTATTAACATACCCTCTGTCTTAGCAGATTCTGATTTTTTACTTCTGATTCTGAGCTATCTGACGACTCTAAGAGCAGCAGATAACTGGTAGCCATGTAAATTCCATCCTAACTGGAAGAGGTCCAGCTGACTCCCCCTCCTCAGCTGGTGGAAAAAAAAAACCACAGCTTTGCTTCCTTTACTATTCATTTCAACTTGGCTTTTACTCCATGTATATTTGTGCTTCTTGACTTCTTCATTGAAACAGTCATAAAATCTGCCTGATTCCCTCACTGAATGAGGAGCTAAATAGTATCTCTGACACGTGTCCTTTTTTTTTTATTTGAATGAGTCATGAGTTTATCTTCTCCTGAAATTTGTCTTTAACAGCCTCCACTTTCTAAGTCTCTCTAGGATGATAAAGTAAACACTCAAGTTGGTTTGTGCAGCCCCTCCAAGGGGAAAGCATGCGTTTTGGGGAAGCAGGAAGGGATGGGGGCTCACATTGCCTGAATATGTTCTGTGCTCCTGCTACTTTACAAACAAAATTGAATTGAATGTGCACAATCCCAGGAAACAGCAATTGCTACTCCATTTTATGGAGAAGACAACTCATGTTCAGAGATAATTTCAGAGATAAATACTATTCAGAGATAAGTATCATCGGAGATAACTATTATTCAGAGAGTATGTTCAAAGATAAGTAATTTGACCAATATCACTTAAGATTTGCAGTTAAGATTTGAAGTCATATCCTTCTAAGCCCCAAATTATGTCACACGGTTGCCATCCAGTGTGAGAAGGTGGCCCTGCCATGTGTAGAGTTTTTAGGTTTGAGGAATATTTCTCTGCCATGTCCTGGGTCACAGGGATACTCAGGATACGGGTCTGGCATACTGAGGAGACCGTTGTTAATTTGTTCAACAGAGGAGAGGCCTTACCAACGTCAAAAGGAGAAATAGGTGGCGTTCACCGGTTACTGCATTTCCCTCATTCTCTGATCCTGCTTCACCAGGAAAACCAGGCAGAAAGCTGTCTGTGAAATTTGCTGTCTGTGAAGGGCCGTGAGTTGGGGGTTAGACTATTGATGGGAGAAAGAGAAGGGCAAACAGGTCTTGCCTTCAAACTGACCTCCTGTCAAAACTGTTCTGTAAAATAGGCAATTGAATAGCCCAGCATGCAGTTGTTGGGATAATTTAACAAATACCAGGTTGATCAGACTCTCCGAGAAAAGACAGTTGGAAAGGGTTTCTTTTGCCAAGAAAAACAATGACTTCATTATGTACACTAGGAAGCTTTTAGATAATGTTCTAGCTGGGTTGGCCAAAGACCTAGAAAGCCCTTCCATACCGTGATCACTATGGATCACAGTATTTGGTATTTCGTATATATTTGTAGTTGTAATGTGGTCAGGTTATACTTTATATTAATTTCCATTTTATGCTCATTGCATTCTTTCATATAGGACATAGAAATTTCAAAGTAGCTCCAGCTATAAGATACAGTTTAAAAATAGCTTTAGTACCAACTGTTCATTTAAGCATGTAAAAAGCGGTATGGAAATTTTAAGAGTCAACAAAGAAATAGGATAGCAGGCCGGTAAGTATTTCCATATTCTGATCACTGTGCATACATTACTACTATTCTAAAAATAATATGAATTTAAAGGACATTTTTGTTTCTCCAATGGGGGAAAATCACAGTAAAACAGGCAGCATTGTATGTGCAGCTTTGCGTAAGTGCTCTAGTGTCTTCTGCTGGACACAGTTGAGTACTGCAGGTGAGGCTGAACTATTGGGCCATGGACTCCTTTGGCATTCTGCTCACGCCTACAAACTCTTTCTCTGGATAATGTTTTCAAATGCATAAAATAAACGAAAGAGAATAACAAGGGAAATAATTATATTGAGTAAATCAACTATAATTCAATTAAGAAATTAAATTAAAAATAATTATATTGAAATATAGTGGTGAGGATATAAAAATAGCTTAAGATTAATTTATAAGTTACTTATTACTCAATTAAATAGAAATATCCAGCTTTGGGTTTAATTACTGTAATTTCAAAATAGTGATGAGCTTAAGCAATATTCTGAGATATTTTTAGCAAACATGACCTTGCATGAAAATATCTGTGATTTCTATTGGCGACAAAGTTTTAGGTAGTGTATGTATTCACTTCCTAGGGCTGCCATAATGAAGTACCACACACTGGGTGGCTTAAGCAACAGACATTTTTTGTCTCACAGTTCTGATGGCTAAACATCCAAAATCAAGGTGTCAGCAGGGCCATGTTCCTTCTGAAGCCTCTAGGAGAAGATCCTTCTTCGCCTCTTCCAGCTTGTGGTGGTCCCAGCCTTTCCTTGACTGATGGCAATGTCACTCCAACATCTGCCTCTGTCTTCACATGACCATTTTCCCTCTGTGGCCGTGTGAATCTCTCTCTTCGTATAAGGACATCAGTAATATAATTAATATAATATGATATAATAGATTAGTCTAATTCAGGACACCCTGAATTCTATCCATGGAACATAGGTTAAGAACCTCTAAAAGTTATTTCCAGTTAATACGTATTTATCACGTTCATACTTTGTTCCCAGGAGAATCTTAAGTCTTGAGAAGAACGTGAAAGATGTCCCAGCTTCCTAGAAGGGATAAGACTTTTACCTGTAGAGCAACCAGAAAGCAATATAGGGCACTGGGAAACATTGTGGGATGAATTTCACACTTTATGGGCTCAGGGACTGAGAACTGGGAGAGGTCACATGGGTGGGACAGCTGGGCAAGTTTTATTGAGGACTTGGGACTTGATGTGGGTTTAGGATGGCCGCAAGATCTGAATCATCAGGACACGTGTCAGACCATGGAAATGGTATGAGCTAAAATAAAACCTCAAGAAAGAAAGTCAGACACCCCAAAAAGATTTAATAGTCAACTAGCCTAAAAATTAAGTTTGGAAAAGCTTACCAATTATAAAAACATATGATTATAATCAAAAGTATTAATTGAATTCCCAGAAATAAAATTGCCTGGTGTGATCAATTAGAGTTGACCCTTGAACAGCTAAGGTTTGAACTGCATGTGTCCACTTGTATGTAGATATTTTTCAATAGTAAATACTACAGTACTACATGATCTGCGGTTGGCTGAATCCAAGGATGTAGCAGAACCTCGGATACGGAGGGCTGACCATAAGTTACATGTGGATTAACAATGAACTATTTACAAAATTAAGTAAAAAGTTTCTGCTGAGATGATTTGCAATATCTATTTCATCATTGACATATCCCGTGCAATGTCTTAATTTTCCTAATCTATAAAGAGCTCTACAAGCCAATAAGAAAAAAGAACAAGAAAAATGGTCAAAGAAGACTCAACTGTACACAGAAAGGAAATAGAAAAGCCTCTTAAACATATACTAAGACGTTCAACCTCACTCTTATAAGAAACATTCAAATTAAGTTATATTGAAATGCCATTTTCATTTCTCAGACTGACCCAGATCAAAACATTGGATAATATGCTCTGTTGGTAACAGTGTGGGGGGATAGACATTCTTATAATATAAGAATATATTGGTATAATATCTTATACCAGTGTAAGTTGGTGTAATCTCTGTGGAGGTCAATTTGGCAATATTTTATAAACACTGTAAGCACACTTACCTTTTGACCCAGAAGTTCCACTTCTTTATCTTACAGATATATTTGCAAGAAATTACTTTTGTGAAAGGTTATTAACTGCTCCATTGTTTGCAAAAGATTGGACATGATAGGAATGTCCATTAACAGAGCACGTTAAATAACCTCTGGCACAGATCTATACAATGAGATGCTAGGCAACTTCATAAGACAAAAGAATGAGAGTTCCTTAAACACTACTATGGAATGATTTCCAAGATACGATGAAATGGAAAAAGCAATGATGCACGCACATTTTGGCTCATCTATGCATAAAACATTCTGCAAGGATACACATGGGGCAGACAGCTCTGGTTGCCTCTACAGCAACTGGGGGGCGGGGGGCATGCATCTTTCTGCACCTTGTGAATTTCCAACTCTGTGGGTGCATGACCTATGCAATAAGCAGACTGCATTTTGGTAAGATTTTCAAATTACAAGTGTTGATATTAACTTACTTTTGCTTATCCGTTCATTCTATTCATTCAGCCAGTAGTTATGCAGGAACATAAGCACAGTGGGAAGGCCCCGTGCTCTCCTGGGAGAGCTGCTTCCAATTCACAGGTCTTTAGCGTTTCAGGCGTCTCAGGGTGGACAACGTCCCACTGGAAACCCTTCCCTGACTCATGGTGACCAATTCTCAACAGTGCAACCTCAGTGAGTTACGATGCTGTCAGTCTCCTCTGTGTCTCTCTCTGTCTCTGTATCTCTCTATCTCTGTCAGTCTCTCGTGTCTTCAAATGTCCCCTCCCCATAAGCAGGGGACTAAAATAAGCAGGGGTTGTGGTGCAAAGTGCCATCCCAGTGCTGTCCCAGTGCAGCACCATGAACCACTGAAGGGCCTCACCGGGGTGGGGCATGAGCAGATTTTTTGGAGATAAAGTTCTCTAGGGTGGAGCACGTCAGGGCAGGGATACGAGGTAGGTACCTACTGCAACTTTTTCAGTAATGTTCCACATGAGTGAAAAGCAAGCACATGTAGAAAAAGATGACCGCGGTGTTATCCCAGGTTCTCTTCATTACGCATCCCTGGACAGGGATATGTGAAACCGCTCTCCCGCAGAAATAAATCAAGCAGATGCCACAACACCTGGAAAACATTCACCAGCACTGAAACATAATTGCAGAATTACCCAGGCCTGCAGCGACTTGCCTCACTGTCATCTTGCCAGGCCTGGTCTGTCGGTCAGAGGTGTCCACTTGGTTCTATCAGATGCCCTTTGCCCTGGTGATGTCAGCCTCACCTCTGCCTCCAGCCCCAGGGAGGGTGAACAGCTCCAACAAGCTTCGCTCTGCTCGGCCCTGATGGGTCTCACCTGCAGCAAGCGAGGCTTGCCTCTTGCTTCTCACCTGTGGTCGGCTGAAAAATGGCCCCCAAAGATCTCTCCATGTTGCAGTCCCTGGAGCCTGTAAATGTCCCCTTCTTTGGGAAAAGGGTCGTTGCAGTTGTGACTAAGGATCTTGAGATGAGAAGGATGACCTAGGCGGGTCCTAACTGCCATCACTTGTCCTTGTAAGAAAGAGGCAGAGGGAGGTTTGACACAGAGAGGAGAAGGCAACGTGACGGTGGAAGCAAAGGTTGGAGACATGTGACCACAAGCCCAGGAACGCCGTGGCCACCGGAAGCTGGAGGCAAGGAGTAGATTTCTCCCTAGAGCCTCCAGAAGGAGCAAATCTCCAAGACACCTTGATTTTGGCCCAGCGAAACTGATGGTGGACTTCTGGCCTCCAGAGGTATGAGAGAAAAAATGTCTGTTAGGCACCCAGTTTGTGGTGCTTTTGTTACAGCAGCAGCAGGAAATGAATGGATCACCCAGGGCATCTCCAGAGGCTGGCACTCAGCAGACAGCGTAGGAAGGCATGGGTTATGGCCCCCAGGGGCCCCCTCAACAAGTGGGGGGCCAGATAGTGAACTAAGCAAGGGGTACCACTCTCAGTCCTCCCTGGGCAGGTGGACAACTCTGAGATCATCCTATACCCTCTGCAGAGGCTTCTGGTGGGCAACTCGCAAGCCTGCCTTCTATGGTTTTCCCTCCTCTTATTTCCCTTCACCCGTCCTTCACTGCTGCCGTCTGGGATCACGTCCCATCAACCAAATTACCTGCAGCACACAACCTTTGTCTCAGCTCAGGCAGAGTCCCCCCAAGGCAAAGGCAAGTCTGTACCTCCAAGACTTGGATTCAAGTGAAATCCAAGCAAAGCCTTAGGGAATTTTTTAAAATATGAGATTAAAGGATCAGCCAATCAGGAACAGTCTCATGAGCATATCAAATGGGCAGCGTGACACCAACCATTCCCTTCTTTACCCACGTTCTAAACCGGCATTTCTCGGACTAGGAGTTTATTAAAAATAGTTGGCACAGTTGATGAAGGAGGCACATGCCCCTTAAGAATTAAATTTAGCTCTGTTTTCATTTCAGTGATAATCTAAAAAAAAAAAAAAGGATAGGACCAACTGAATGACTCCATCTGGGGAAGCCCCATGCAGGGGGGGTCTTTGTGATATGTGGATGGCTGTGATGACGCCCGAGATCACCTGTGCTTACAGGGTTTTACTTGTAACGTGGTTTCTCAGAGAAGTCTTGGTTTTCTTTGGTTCACAAGGAAGTCTTTTCATTTAAAGGGGTCCGCGTGTAACTCAGGTTTGTGACCTTGGAGTGTTTCCCTTTATATACACACACACACTCTCACAAAATCACACACACAAATATATCTGAAGAGTAGTTGGGCTCATCAACACACAGCTGGAGGGTCACAATTACCAAGGACAGATTTCAGGAATCAAAAGTTACCAGCAGAATGTAAATTGGTGCAGCCACTATGGCAAACAGTATGGAGGGTCCTTAAAAAACTAAAAATAGAGCTACCATATGACCCATCAGTCCCACTCCTGGGTATATACCCAGAAAAAATAAAAACTCTAATTTGAAAAGACACACGCAACCCAATGTTCATAGCAGTGCTATTTACAGTAGCCAAGACATGGAAGAAACCCAGGTACCCATCAACAGAAATTGACTTAAGAAGATGCCATATATATGCACACACCATGGAATATGAGCTAAAAAAGCATGAAATAGTGCCATTTGCAGCAACATGGATGGACCTAGAGAATATCATACTTCATGAAGTCAGACAGAGAAAGACAAGTATTATACCATATCACTCATATGTGGAATCTTTAAAAAATAATACAAATTAATCTGTATACAAAACAGAAACAGACTCACACACATAAAAAACAAGCTTATGGATACCAAAGGGGAAAGGAAGGGGGGAGGGACAAATTAGGAGTATGGTATTAACAGATACAAACTACCATGCATAAAATAGATAAGCAACAAGGATTTACTGTATAGCACAGGGAATTCTATGCAATACCTTGTAATAACCTATAATGGAAAATAATCTGAAAAAATATATATACCTATAATGAATCACTTTGCTGTCCACCTGAACCTAACACAATATTGTAAACCAACTATACTCCAATTAAAAAAAAAAGTCACCCACCAAGTCAAGCTTCAGTTATGTGAGAATCACAGCTATGGTTCTGTTTACACTTCCAGTGTGAAACTGTGGACCCTGTATCAAATCAGGAGGATGCGTGACAGCCCTGTTGCTCTCCATAATGTGTTACACCTGAGCAAAATGCTCTTTGCATTGTTATTTCCTAAAAATGCTTTGGATCAGATTAATTTGCCCAGACTTGCAGGCCCACTTCACCTCCCGGCTGGACGCCCTGGTTGACCTGCACAGGTGAGTGGTGCAGGGGTGCCGGGAACCAACAGCCTGCCCTCCGATTTCCTCCGTGAAACTTTGATCTGGGGAAATGACCCGGCCAGAGGTCCCAGCAGCTAGTTTCTTCTCAACAAGACTAAAACCTAGATGATTGTATTTCTTCAACGAAATAACAGAGCACAGAACAAAAGGTCAAGAAACCCAGAGAAATTCTTTTCTCTAAATCATTTGCCTAACTTAAAAGGCACTCATCACAAGCTGCGAGGCTGGAAGTATCCCGGCAGCTTTCTCTGCTGCGTTTTTGATAGGAGAGTGATTTTACTTCTGTAAGAAGTGTGCGACAGGCCCTGGTGTATGCAGGCACATCAACTATGGAGAGAGAAAGAGCTGTCAAACGTAGCTCTGCTATATAAGTAAGGTCTTGTCTTTCAGGCCTTAGGTGCTGAGAGGTTTCTCTAAGATGCTTGGGGCAAACGTTCAGGCAGTTGAGTAAAAGGGACTTGGGTACACATATGCATAGAAAAGAGACTGGAAGGAAAGACCGCAAAATATTAACCAATGATTATCTCTGTATGTTAGGGTTGGCTATAATATTTCTTTTCTTCTTTATGCTTGAGTACATATTCCAAACTGAATGCAAGGAGCATCAGTTACTTTAATCAGAAAAATAGTTTTAAAGTTCACGTTCTTCAAAGACAATCCCATCTGAGATGGACACAGGTGAGTGACAGGTGGGATGTGGATGAGATCAGGACATCAATTCATCAACACTTTTTATCCCAACCTCAGTGTGTGCCCAGCACGGTGCTGGGTGAGACAGGACGGGGAAAAAAAGGGGATGGACACTTAGTATTTACGAGATCCCAGACACAGTCCGTTCATATGTTACTCCCTTAACTCCTGCAAAACCCCGCTGGGTGGGCTCTTAATTTTCTCACTTTACAAGGAGGAAACGGAAGCCCAGAAAGTGAAGCAACTGGGCCAGGTAGCAGCAAACCCTGCACATCCCACCCTGGCAACTCCGGGCCCATGAGAGTTCACTCACCTTGGGCAGAGGGTGCAGCAGGAGGCGGCATAACCCAGCGTGCCCTTCAGTCACTTACCGACCAAAACCAACCAAAACTGCCTGGACTTTCTCAGGAGGCAGAGCCCAGCTGGAGGCTGTTACCTGGCCGGCAACTGAAGGCAAACTGAGCTGGAGATGGGGGAGGGGCAGTGAGAGGTGGGATGGCCACGTGTCCCCAAAGCCCTTGGAGGCATTGCCAAGTAATCAGTGAAATGCACTTAAAGCTTAAAGACTGGCTGCCAAGTACCTTATGAAACGGAATTCCAAGCTGGACTTACTTTTATTGTTCTCTTTGTGCTGTAAAGTCAGGCACAGTACTAATAAACCCGGTAAAAGACTAAGGCTCGCATAAGACTTTTTTTTTTTTTTGTGGTACGCGGGCCTCTCACTGTTGTGGCCTCTCCCGTTGCGGAGCACAGGCTCCGGACGCGCAGGCTCAGCGGCCATGGCTCACGGGCCCAGCCGCTCCGCGGCATGTGGGATCTTCCCGGACCGGGGCACGAACCCACGTCCCCTGCGTCGGCAGGCGGACTCTCAACCACTGCGCCACCAGGGAAGCCCCATAAGACTTTTTAAAAAACATTAAAACCACTAACCTCCCCGCAGATGTCAGACTTTTAACCTGATTCAGGGTCTGTGGTTCTCCTTCTCTGTGTGTAAAATCTACGTGAGCAAACATCTGCTTACTGCTGAGCGTGAGTCTTCTGACATCAGCAAGGAGCAGCTTGTTCTTCTGGGAAATTCAAGCTCTGAAGCCTGTTTTTCTTACAGAGAAACAATAAGGTCACCGAATAACCCAATAACCCATCCCTGAGTCCTGAGGCCTTTCTGACCTATGAGTCTTTGAAAGCACTTCTGTTTATTTCTCCTTTGTGGTGACAGAAGAGTGTGGGTGTCACCTCAGGGAGCCCACTGAGAAACTTCACTGAGTGAGGTCATTTGTATGAGTTAGCCAGGGTTGTCGTAACAAAGTACCACAGACTGGGGGGTTTAAACAACAGAAATTTATTTCCTCACAAATCTGGAGGCTAGAAGTCTGAGATCAAGGTGTCAGCAGGGTTGGTTTCCTCTGAGGTCTCTCTCCTTGGCTTGTAGACGGACGTCTTCCCCCTGTGTCCTCACGTGGTCTTCCCTCTGTGTATGCCTGTGTTCTAATCTCCTATAAGGCCACTAGTCATATTAGATTAGGGTCCACCCATATGACCTCATTTTAACTTAATCACCTCTTTAAAAACCCTATCTCCAAATACAGTCACATTCTGGGGTGCTGGGGGTTAGGGCTTCAACAGATGAATTTGATGGGGCGGGGGGGGACACAGTTCAGCCCACAACATTGCTGGGAGGAACAGAGATGCCATAGAAATACTCTGCTTTATCCTTTATGGATCAGGGATCAGCCTATGGGAGGCCCCATGAGGAGGCGACTTTCTCCACCCACTGTGAGCTCAGGATGGAGGCTCCGGTGAGGATGCTCCCAGCCCTCTGCTTCTACTAACTGGGACTCATGCTTCCAGCTCGGACCATGCTCTGAGGAAAGGGATCCCTAATCCAGGCAGCTCAGATGCCCACTAGGACCCTGCAGATCTCTGCGACAACACCTTGCCGTCCTGGAAGAGGGCAGAGACATTCACACCAGAGCAGCCCAGGTGATGGGCACTCTACCTGCCCACTGCCTTGAAGCAATTCTGTATCCACAGGAGTTTGGGGGTGGGGAGGAGGGGGTCTTACAGGTCATCCAGAGTGCAGGGCACCATGGTGATTTGGAGACACAAATGCCATGCAGAGAGGCAGTCAGGGCCGCCCTATCCGGCTGCCCCCCATCAGCTCTAGAAGGCTGCAGCTGGATTTATTCACTCATTCAACTGAACTCTGCAGGGGCCAGATCTGCGCCGGGCACAGGTGCTTGTGATTCATTCACCAGCGAAACAGACAACCCGTGAGCTCATGGAGCCTTTATTCCAACACAGAGGGATGGGAACAGACTGGGGCTGCACCCAGAAGTGTTTCCTGTGAAATGTCCACTCCGTCCCAGGGAACTGGGGACTCCCGGCCTCCTCTGCTGAGGGTTTCTGGGTGGTTTCCTGTTTCAGCCCCACAGCCAGGGGAAATTTCTGCTTTTTGCTCTTCTGAACTCTAAGCTGAGACACGCACATGCTTGATGAGGGATTTTTCTGGTCAGAGGAAAGTTTTATGTCCTGTGTGCATTTCTTAATATATTCTGAAAAACTCAGTTCAAGTGTCACTTCCTGTACGAAACCTTGTCTGAGCCCACCAGCCCTGCTTCTGTGCTCTTGCAGCGTGTCACCGTGTGGCGCGGTTGTTTGTCTGGATGAGCTGTACGCCTCCCCCAGCCCCTGGGTTCCACCGGGCAGGCTCTCTGCCTTACTGTCTATGTAACTGCCCTAGGGCTACTAGTGTCTGGCACAGAGAATGTGCTGGATTAAATGACAAAACAGAAAACCAGGTGGAGTACCTCCACCCTGCCTTCGGTCTGGTCCTTAGGGTCCAGCACCATCATACTTTTTTTTTTTTTTTTTTGCGGTACGCGGGCCTCTCACTGCTGTGGCCTCTCCCGTTGTGGAGCACAGGCTCTGGACGCGCAGGCTCAGGGGCCATGGCTCATGGGCCCAGCCACTCTGCAGCACGTGGATCCTCCCGGACCGGGGCACGAACCCGCATCCCCTGCATTGGCAGGCAGACTCTCAACCACTGCGCCACCAGGGAAGCCCCATCATACTCTTTCTGATGCCCAGATGGTGGGTCTATGACCACGTGATTTCAAAGCAGCAACGAGTATAAAAAATATTTTGAGATATTGGCAACAACTGAAGTGTGGTGTGAAAATCTGTTATTTCTCTCGGCATGGCTAAACCTTAGGGATTGTTGCCTGTGTTCATAATAGAAGGCAATGCTCAATTTCAGTGAGAGGTTAGGGAAAATAAAGATGTAAATTTTTCCTATTTAAGTTCATGAACCCTCTGAGTTCTAGTCATAGATTCTTTGAAGGATCCACATACATGTGATTAAGATCCTCCAGACCAGAAGTTTCATCCCCCAAGTCGTACTTAGCCCTTTCCCCTTGTAACCCCCAAGCCAGCTCGGGTGCAAGGTTCTGTCATCTCCCAAACCTTGGGTTGATCTAGAAGTCAGATGCCCTCAGCTCCTATGCTCCACCTGCATGGCATCCTCCAGCTGCAGACAGAAGTTGGCCCTTTCCCTGCTCCCCCACTGGGCCCCAGATGTGCAAAAGCATCCGTCGCAGGTAACTACACCAAACAACCTATAGCCCAGTAGACAATCCCTTCTCCCCAGTGGCCCTCCTTGGCCGCCCCAATGCCAGGGTTTGCTTCCTTTTCTTTTTCTCCTTTCTCCCCAGCACTGCCCAGTCTCTTTGGCTTTCCCCTTCTACCTTTTTTCCCTCTCCTTTTCATGCCAGAGACAAGTCAGCTCTGTCCCAGCCCTGCCCATCCCAGCAGCTCAGGTTCTCAGCCCAACATGAGGCTCTTCTTGGGTAGATATTTCAACGATTGCAAACTGTTTATCAAAATGTTTCTTCCAAATGCACCTAGAACTTTCCTCGATATAAACTTGGTTGAATACAATTTTCTTCATCGTATTACAACAGGGTCAAAGGTTCTTTGAAGAATCTTGCTCCTTTGGGATTTTCCCCCACTGATGTGCCCTTCTTGGAACAAGGATACGATCCGTATCCGTCACTATCTCTTCTGTTTCATTAGCCATTGGCCTCCTGTTCATTTGGGGTGATCTTCTATATCTCAGTCTCTACATTAAACACAAATACTTCATGACAAGTAGGTTTATCCAACAAATACAGGAACGGGTTATTATTAGGGAACCTATCAGTGTAATTCACAGAATTGAGGCATAGTTATTTCAGTAGACACTCCAAAAACATTTGACAAGCTGGATATTGTTGATAAACTCTTAGCAACGCAGGCACAGAGGCCACATTCCTAACCCTAACCAGGGTCTACCAGAAGTTTGCACAAATCATGACATGTAATAGTAAAACACTAGAAAGAAGGGGTACCTGCTATCACCGCTTCTCTTCAACCTTGTAATGTGGATCCTTGACAATGTAGGAAAATAAGACAAAAGGGCCTGAATCTAAAATGAGAAGAAAAATATTGTCACTATTGCAGGTGATGTGATGAACTACCTAGAGAATCCAAGACCCCGAATGAAAAACTAATGGGAGAATTTGGGGAGGTGGCTGGACGCAAGACCAACATACACAGATCAATGGCTTTCACATCCATTTGTGTGGATGCTTTTAAAAAACGATAGAATATAACAAGTACTGGTGAGGATGTGGAGAAATTGGCTCCCTGTGCATTGCTGGCGGGACTGCAAAATGGTACAGACACTGTGGAAAATGGTGTGATGATTCCACAAAAAATTAAACAAGGAGTTCAAATTCAAATTCTGGATATATATCCAAAGAAGTGAAAGCAGAGACTCAAACAGATGTTTGTACACTGAGGGTTCCTACTCTTCACAGCAGCAGTATTCACAGTAGCCAAAAGGGTGAAGCAACCCAAGTGTCCACTGACAGATGACTGGATAAAACAAATGTGACATGCATGTACAGTGGACTATTATTCAGCCATAAAACGCAGTGGAGTGCTACACTGTGGACGAAACTTGGAGACATTATGTTAAGTGAGAGAAGCCAAACACAAAAGGACAAATATTGTGTGAGGTTCCTAGATCAAATTCATAAAGATAAAAAGTACAACAGTGGTTGCTGAGGGCTGGAAGTAGGGGGAACTGAGGTGTAAGTGTCTAATGGGTATAGAGTTTCTGTTGGGGAAGATGAGAAAATTCTGGAGCTGGATGGTGATGACGGTTGCCCAACAATGTGAATGTACTTAATGCCACAGAACCACTCACTTAAAAAGGGTGAAAAAGGTCAATTTTCACCTTTTATGTGTTTTACCACAATTAAAAATCTATGGTTTTCTTAATCACTAACTCTAACTAATTAGAAAAGGTAAGGGGAAAGGGAACCTACTCCGAAGAGCAACAGAATCCATAATATAACCAAGAATGAAACCACTGACTCTCCTGTTACAGTCACTGTAGCTCTACAGGCAAATAAATGAACAAAGCTGAATGCAGAGTCCAGAACTCCCCCTCATTCCACTTCTAAGAATCTGTCCTAGTACCAAAACGTGTAGACATGTGCCTGGGTACATATGTACAAGGAGGCTCACAGAAATGACGTTTGCAGAAGTGAGCAACGTTGAGAGCGATGTAGGATAAAACCCATGGTTCAGTGAGGAAAGTCACCTCCCATTTTGCAGCTGTTTCAGAGACGAATCAGAGCTGTGCGTTCTGATGTGCAATGATCTTGGTGATATATTGAGAAGCAAGTTTTCACATAATTCCTCAAGCATAATCTCATTTGTTTATAGGCAAAATAAAAGCTATGTAGTTGTATATTACCTAGAGAGGTAAATGCATGGAAAAGTGTTTACAAGTATGCATATCAGACTGTTGTTGTCCTAGGGGAACTGTCCTTTACGAATTTTCTATGAGAATGTATTCAGGTAATACTTGGGATTTTTTTTTTTTTCTTTAATAAAGTAGGAAGAACCAGTTTTCTCAGTCCTGTGACAAGCTGGTCTTGTCTATGCACCTACCAGGTCTTCTCTGTGGAGCCAGCATTAGAGCATCGGTGGAGGAGGTGAGGACGATAGTTACAAGGCCTCCTGCTGGCCTTCCAGAAGAGGAGGTCTGCGTGGGGCTGTTAAGGGAACACCGGGATTCCACCTGAGACCCTCCATTCTGGTACAGCAGTCGGTTACTTTGGGTGTCCCGTAACCTTTAGCACAGTCATCCTTGACTTTGACCTTGGCTGTACATTGGAATCACGTGTGAGGACTGACAAGCTCCTGACCCTAATCTGCACCAGGGGATTCCCATTTCTTTGGTCCGGGGGTGGCCCTGAACTTGGGCCATCTCTCTGAATTCAGGGCTCCTCTGTTCTCCTGTTACAGCCCTCAAGGTGTTATCTAGTCTGGCACTTCTCACTTATGCCAGTGATATTTGAAACCAAAGGAGAGGCTTTTTTGACATTTGACCTAACTGGTTTCTGCTCATCACTCTATCCCATTGAGATGTGTTTTAACTTTTTCCATCCAGAGAATCTTTCTGCGTCTCCATCACCATGATGGGACATTCTCTCTGTCTCCTAGGCACAGAAGCCTCACCCGGACCAACCTCTCATTCATTTGGGTCCTTGGAGGAAGGCATGGTTTCCGTACGACTAAAAATATCTTTCCCCTCCATTAATAAGAAACCAAGACCCAGGAAGACTATTCAGCAACAAAAAGAAACAAACTGCTGAAACATGCATGCCACACATGAACCTCAAAATCATTATGCTCAGTGAAAGGCGCCGGATGCCAAAGGCCATGTATTGGATGATTCCATTTACATGAAGCATCCAGAAAAGGCAAAAACATATGCAGAGAGAGCAGATTAGAGGTTGGCCGGTCTGGGCTGTAATGGGGGGCAGTGACCATAAACAGACACAAGGGATCTCCTGGAGGTGCTGACTTGAAACAAACCAACTGCCAGAAATTTCTCTGGCAAAGATGGGTTTATCTGGGATCAGCAGAGAATTACACTTCGGCATCTGCAGCCATGGCGAGCCACGTGCAAGTCTCCACACAGCAAGGGAAGGAGAACTCTTTTATAGAGGGGAAGAGGAAGCTTGGAGGGCTGCTGTTGTAAACAGAGTCCATGGCTTTTCATTGGCTGAGTCCTTGCCAGGAAAGAAGAGGAGTCTGTTTCCTTCCTGTTGGGCTCTGCTATGGCCACAGGACATGACAGCTCCCCCTTCTGACTATTTAATCGAGGTTTCTGCTCATTAATTTTTTACAGGTGTAGTAGGGATGTTCCGAAACTGGATTGTGGTGATGGTTGCCCAACTCTAAATTTACTAAATACCATTGAATCGCACTTTCATGGTATACAGATCATACTTCCGTAGAGTGCACCAGACTGAGTAGAATTAAGCCCTCTTTCAAATGGATGTTCTTGGAGAATGTTAGACAGCTGGGGTTCCATGGCTGCTTCAGGGGAGGGTGCAGTTTAGCATCTCAAACAGCTCAGCCTTGGCTCCCAAATCACACACCCCTCTCAGCCAAACCAAAGCCCTAGGTCTCACTGGACCCACCCACCTTTTTACACTGTGCCCTGGGGTCTCTCTCTGTGCCCAGTCACCTTGGCGGAGGTCCTCTCCTAACCTCTAACCTTTGACAGGGCTCCCGCCGAGGGCGGCGGGCTCTGCATCTCCACCAGGTCCGCACAGCTGCCCGACTGGCCTCTGGCGGAGTGTCAGGTGCCCCTGTGAAGCCCGTGAGGCTTGTTCTCCGAGGGCAGCGGGAACCTGAGGGCACACCACTCACTGGCTCCCGCGCTGACTGGTTAGAACAGAGGAAACTGTAAACCCGTTTTCAGGGAGTGACAGAGGGAGAGAGCTGCTCAGTTCTTAATGATAACTGGTCCCCTCCCCCTCCCCTCCCCTCCCCTCCCCTCCATCTTCTCCTGGCATCCCCTCTGCTCTCCTCTCCTTCCCCTTCCCCTCCCATCTCTCCTACCTCCTCCCCTCCCTCCACCCTCCCTCTTCCCACTTGTATTGTATTGGGCACCATCTCCTGTGCAGACACTGAGCTAGGAGGTGGGCACACAGCAGTGAGCAAAGCCATCCTGGACCTGTCTTCAGAGTTCACAGTTTGTTGGGGGAGATATTAACCTAATAATCACACAAATCAAACGCTGACACACAAATAAGGTGTTGGAAGGAAGGGCCCATTGGGCAACAAGAGGTTCTAATTTAGAGGGTCCTTGAAGAGCACTTGGCCCAACAAGGTGATACTGAGGTGGAGGCTGGAAGGCTGAGAGGAGCTCCAGGTGAGGAGCAGAGAGAAGGCCCTGGGTGAGGAGGTGCACCTGGGAGGAGTGAAAGGCGGTCAGTGATTGGGGGGGAGGGGGAATCTAGCCCCTCCCCCAACAACCTCCACGGCCTTTCCGCTTCTTCCCACCAAAGCCAGGCCCCCGAGGAGAGATACACTCCCCGGAAAAACAGGGGATGCCGTGCAAATACAGCCTCACGTCACCTGCTCTCCACCCTCTCCCCTCTTGCTGCGTCTACCTGGTCAAAAATGATGAATCTGCCGTCGGTGGGCTGGGGGCGGGGTTTATTCTAAGACCTTGGGAAGGCACTGCTGAGGTTTGACTAGGGTGAGACACACCCAAATGATGTTATAACACCGCTGATGGGTGAGGGGCGAATGACTTGGGAGCCCTTTTGAGCCGAGTGGCCCCGGGACCTTAGGTCCGAGGTGAGATGGATCCCTTTCCTCCCAGGGGCTGTCTTGGTGGACGTGGTGGTGGGGATTGTCTGGAGCTGGAACGTGGGGACCCAGGCCAGCGCACTTGGCGCCAGCCCTGGTTTTGATGGTGAGGAAGGGCCCTCTGAAAAGCCCTGCCAGGGCCCTAGATTTGGGGACGCACTTCCTCCTCCCCCAGCCCTCCCTTCCCCTCCCCCCACCTCGAGGCCCCTTCTATTTATAGCGCTTCCTCTCCAGAACTCTGCACTTGAAAGGTGTCCTTGAAACACACACAGAAGAGAAAAAACATTCTGAAAAATGTCAAACCACAGGTCCTTTCCCCACTCTTCAAGTTTCTAGGTTTGTACTATTCCTGGTTGACCCTAAAGTAGAAAGGGTCAAACGGGTGCCCCGAGTTTTAATGGTTCAGAAGGTGCTGGTTGTTGGGTCCTGGCTCTGGCAGCCTCCTGGGGACCAACTCAAGGGTCAGGGGACTTGACCTCCTTTCTCGTGGGTAAAGTACGGGGCCACAAACACACAGCCCCATCTAGCCTGTAACTTTGACAAGATCAGCGACAGTGATCTCAGGTGGTGAGATGGAAGTTGGAAAGTACACTGAACTGGAAGCCAGGATGTCACGGTCTAGTTCAAACTGTGTTTAGAAACATCACTTACATCTCTGAGTGTACCTTCCACTCTGTAAATTTAAAAGTTGGACTAGACCCGTGTTTTACAAGCTTTTTTGACCCAGAGCACACACACCCATAACAAAAGTCCCATGAAATATTCAATAGTATTTATGTTTATTGTGACGGTTTTTTTTTATTCTGTTCCATTTAAAAAAAAATTTTGATCATGACCAACTAAAATAATTTCAAAACTTACTATAAATGGTTAAAATAGTAAATTTTATGTTATGTATATTTACCATAATAAAAAAATTGAAAAACCCAGTGTGAATTTTACAATGCCTGAAAAATATTGGACTACACAATCCCTGACTTCTCCTCCAATTATTATTTTTAAATTCTAATTGTGCAGTCACAGAGGAAAAGTGCCTCTTTGATAAAACGTTCATTAAGCTTAATTTTTTTTTCAGATAATTAAAAATGTTTTCTCCCTTCCTCTCTTTTTCTCTTTTAAATATCAACTAAGTATGGCATCAACTAAAACTGCACCCATGCATACTCTGTGGCCCAGAAATTCTGCCCTGGGCATATCCCAAAGGAAATGAGTGCATATGTTCACCCAAAGATGTGCTCAGGAATGTCTGTAGCACACTATTTGTAACAGCCTCAGCTGGATACAACTCAGATGTTCACCAGCAGGAAAATGAATAAATAAGTAGTGATCTATCCCAGCAAAGGAATAAAGACAGCAATGGGAGTGAATGAACTACAGCTATTAACAGTATGGATGAGTTGCACCAAAATACTGTTGAGCAAAAGAAGCCAGAGCTGGAAGAACACATTCCGTGTGATTCTATTCATATCAAGTTCAAAACCAGGCAAAAATAATCTAGTATCATCACTAACATAGTAACCTTGGGAGGCAGTGACTGGATGGGGCTGCTGGGGTGCATAGACTCTTCTGGGCTTTTTATCTAGTTGCTGGTACATGGGTGCATTTCGTAGGGGTTCATAATGAACCCCCCGCCCCAAAATGTGTCACTTTTGCATGAGGATTATTTTGAGCTAAAGGCAATCGATACCCTGCGGGTTCTAGAGAAATTACTGCCCCTCCCCTAACTACTTAGAAGAATTTCAATTGTGGATTTTTCCCAGAAAAAGAGTTGCTACCAGAGTTACCTTTTACCAAAGTGGCCCTATCTGTATGTCAGGGAAAGCGCATCTAATTACCCAACATCCGCTCTTCTTCTTATCCCCACATGAATGACCCTCCCGTCCTTGGAAACCCCAGGTCCTGATGGCATTCCTCAGCTCAGGATGGCATACAGACCTCATCTTACCTTTCTGTCTCTGACCCTCTCATGTATGTGTGGGTCTCTGACCTTCTCCTGTATGTGGGGTTCCTGTATATATGAAACTAAATGTGATTTTCTCCTGTTAATCTGTCTCATGTCAATTTAATTCTTAGACCAGCCAGAAGAACCTAGAAAGGCAGAGGAAAGTTTTCTCCCACATCCTCACCATTCATCTCTGGGAAGCCTCCCTGACTACTCGGGACCAGGACAAGCATCCCCTCGGGTGGTCCCTTAGAGCCCTGAGCTCACTCTCAGCTGTGTCTGTCTCTCCATAGAGGTTGCCTGCCTGTTCATCTGTCCACTTCACCAGAAGGAAGGACTCTGTCGCTGTTGTATCTCTAGCTGGTTCTGGAAGTTCAGCATAATGTAGACATTCACTCCACCTGCGGGAATAAATAGGTTACTCAAGTGTCTAGAAGTCTATCAAGGATTAAATGGATTTTAAAAAGGAGGAAGAAACAAATACATCTGTAACCACCCCCAATCCTTCTCCTCCTCCATCATTAAAAAAAAAAAAAAGGGGGCTTCCCTGGTGGCGCAGTGGTTGGGAGTCCGCCTGCCGATGCAGGGGATGCGGGTTCGTGATCCGGTCCGGGAGGATCCCACAAGCCGCGGAGCGGCTGGGCCCGTGAGCCATGGCCGCTGAGCCTGTGCTCCGCAACAGGAGAGGCCACAACAATAAGAGGCCCACGTACCACAAAAAAAAAAAAAAAAAAAAGGATAAAAGGCATTAGTTTTACAGACCCCCGCTCCCCTCCCCCAGCAGTGGCTGTACCCAGAACTAAGCCACGTGGTGCCTCTCTGCTTATGCTTGGGGCTGAAGATGCTCATGGAACAGAGACGAGCAAACCACAGAGATGAGATAGGGGTGCACCCCTGCTTCCCTTGGGCAGGCAGAGATCACATCAGAAATCAATGCCCTGTGAAGCTGCTTTAAGGGTAACACCCAGGGCGGTTGCCAAGCTCAGACATCACCAGCCACAGCTGCAGTGGCTCCACCCGCCCCAGAAACAGCAGCACCGAGTCCTTTGTGTACTTCATATCTGGGTGATACTATCCCTTGGCCACCTCCTTAACCTCCAGCCCCAGCTGCAACCTCCTTGAAATTGAACCTATCAGAAGAAGCACCTGGATCTTTGATGAAATTTGCTGTGTGGCCTTAGACAAATCACTTAACTTCTCTGAGCCTCATTTTCCTCATCTGTAAAATGGGACTAATAGTGCTTCTTTGTCGATGAACTGAGGTATAAATAAATATATAATAGTTAAGAGCGACAGAGAGTAAGTCCTCAATCAAGGGTGCCACTACTATTACTGTCATTGCTATTGATTTTCTGGGCCAGGTGGAAGATGACAAATATTATAGATTACAAGGAAGGAAGTTGTCAAGCCACCTTGAGAAGGAATCAGGACAGTCAGTGGGTCAGGGAGTCGTACCATAGGTCCAAATCCTAGCCTTTGAGGGACAGTATTTGCTGAGTCATCATGTGTTTGGGGCTGAGAGGAGGTGGGTGTAGGGATTAAAGGGCTCTGCATTGTGAGAGGAGCCCTGAAAAGGAACCAGGAGCTGAGGGTTCTGGTCCCGTCTCGCTGGAGAAAGCCAGGAGGCTTTGGGGAAAAAAAAAAATCCCATGTGTCAGTTTCTCTACTTGGAAGACAAAAATGTCAGACTAGATCAAGGGTTCTCTACCTTTTCTTGTGCCATGGACCCTTCAGGTGAAACTAAGGACCTTCCTCAGGGTGATGGTTTAAAATGTATGAAACTTGAATCACCTGTAATGGGCTATGAAGAGAGTCATGATTTCTGTCAGTGACAGAGTCACAGGTACACTTCATTCCACTGTGACCGGCTGCCAGGGCCTAGGCTGCCAGGTTGCAGTTAGAGCCTAGTGAAAATAAAGAGGTAATTGTTCTCCCACCCAGGTTCACAGGCCTCCTGAATCCTGGCCTCCCAGGGACTAGGCGATGTCTCCCACACCTTCCACTGTAGCAGCCCCTGTAGATAAAAGAGCCGCTGCACTTCCTACCGCTGAGGAACTCAACAGCTGGTTGAAATGAAACACCCCTGCCCAAGAAATGACTGGAGAACAGCCCCTGAGAGCGTGAAATCCCATGCATAGTATAGGTGGTAAGCACAGGATGGCGGCCAGTGAGGGCTGCTACTTACACTGGACAAGATCATAAAAGGGCAGGAGAGATGGCAACTTTGTAAGGGATCCGCTAGGTTCCAGGCCAAGCACGTGCTAGGGGACTGAGCGATGTGTTTCTATGAACACAAGGAGAGCCCACCATGTACTTTTCAGTCATGTGTACACACGAAGGGGACCAGAATATGCCACCCACATGTGCCTCTTTGGCATAAGGATTATTTTGAGCTGAAGGCAACTAAGAAAAATAGCAGAAAGAGAAGGAAAAAATATCTCTGCCTTCTTCCTATTTGGCTAAAAGCAGGATAGAAATTTCCATTTGTAAAGGCATTTCACCCTCCTTACCAGGAAGACAGCAACTCTTAATCATCTGAGAGGACTCGAGACTCTTAGCCCAGAGCCAAGAGAGGAAGGTGCATGATAAACGTTACTAGACAGCCCTCAATCTTCTACTCCTTTCCCCATCTATTACGGCATCCCCACACCCCCTCCCTGCTTTCCTCTCTCTTGTTAGTTTCCACCACTTACCGCTCTTTGTTTTGTTTTTTTTTTAAACGAATTATTTATTTATTTATTTATGGCTGCGTTGGGTCTTCCTTACTGCACGCGGGCTTTCTCTAGTTGTGGCGAGCGGGGGCTACTCTTCGTTGCAGTGTGTGGGCTTCTCATTGCGGTGGCTTCTCTTGTTGTGGAGCACGGGCTCTAGGTGCACGGGCTTCACTAGTTGTGGCATGCGGGCTCAGTAGTTGTGGCTCATGGGCTCAGTAATTGTGGCACACGGGCTTAGTTGCTCCGGGTCATGTGGGGTCTTCCTGGACCAGGGATCGAACCCGTGTCCCCGGCACTGGCAGGTGGATTCTTAACCACTGTGCCACCAGGGAAGCCCTACTGCTCTTTGTTAAAATGCTGTATAAACTTATTCCTATCCACTTTGGTTCCTCACTTCTTTTCTGTGAAGCCTCCCGGGCCAAGTCAGAGTAAAATTGTTAACGTCAGATAAAATGTGTGCGCCTTTCTCCTGTTTGTTCATCCTGTTCGTTAGTCTCTTGTCCAATTAACTGACACAACTGCAGCCACTAAACCCAGAAGGGCAGAGGAAAAGTTTCCCCTCCCAGCACACACAGGTACGTACGTGTTCCTGGCTCGAAGCTGGTGCTCAGTAAATGCTTGTTGAACGACCCATGAGTGAACAGTGTGGGGTGAGGGTATTCCACAGTTTGTTGCCCTTCGTAGGCCTGCTAGTCTGCCCTTTTAGTGGGAGAGCCCTAAATGTCTTGAGGACACGAAGGAAGGTTCTCCTGGGGTTTGCCATCTGTGTGTAAGTCAGGCACCTCTGGAAACTGCATTAGTTCTTCCTTCTGGGCCGTGGTAGGGAAGTTTATGGTAAAAGGTGCAGGTAAGACAGGGCTTCTTTACCAAACTTCTCTCCAACTGATCTGGAGCTTTGGGGGACATCTTTTAGGGACCAATCTACACGAGGGAAAAATGGGGTCCCATGGCCTTCATCAGTGGGAGGTCAGTTAGGGGGGCGTGTTGACCCAAATTCTAGACAGGGGAGGGGTGGCGGGGAACCGAGGCGTGAGGGATGTCACGCCAGAGACACAGAGCTCGGGGGTGGGGCTGGGGTCCAAGGCCGGGCTGGAGAGCCGGCTGCTGACTGAAGCGCCTTCCTTCCACGTGCAGAGAACGCTCAGAAAGAAGCTCACGCTCACATCCCTGGGGCAGCAACTTGGCAGCGTTACAGCCCTGATCCGGGGGTGGGTCTGATGCCTCACTGATTCGCCAGCTGTGTGGCAGGGAAACGAGGGGGGCGCGGGGAGAAGGGGTGGCTGGGGAACACCCTGGTTTCATCTGCCGTCCAGCCACTGCCAAGTGCAGCCCTTGGGAGTGCGGCCCAGCAGAGCTGCATGTGGGCTTTCGGGCTCCGTTAGAGCACCTCGCCTGGATCACAAACCCAGGGAATCCCGAGCCACGCTGAGTCTCCCCTCGCTTCCCTAACCCCAGCCTGAGCTTGGCAGTGTCCCCAGACGGCACTTCTTGCTTTACTTCGCTCATCACCCCCTCATGGGGGGAGGGGAGGGGGGGAGAGAATGCTGGCTGCTTTTGAAGTTCCTGACTCTGGTGGTTTGGGAGTAACATCTATGGCCTAAATCCCTGCCTGTGGGGGGCAAAGAAATGGAACAGAAGGGAAACCGCTTCCTAGAGCAACATCCCCCCACTCCCTCCTTCTCGGGAGGTGTGGGAGACAGGCCTGCGTGGGAGGCCATGTGTCTGAGCGAGCTTGTCCTGTGGCAGGAAGATCAACTTGGCTGATACCCTGGGTGTTTTTTTTTCCCTTTCTTTCTTTCTTTTCTTTTTTTTTTTCTTTTCCAGCAGGGGTGGGTGAAGGGAAGAAGAGTCTGGAGGCTAGTGCGGTGCACTGATTCAATTCCTGCAGAGGGGAGAGTGCTCGGGGCGCCTTCGATGCTCCAGGGCCCCCTGGGAAGGCAGCTGGCCGCTGCACGAGACTCCGCCGGGCTCCCTGGCGTCACCCTCGGTGAGTGAGGTAAGTCGGCCAGAGGTGAGTCTTTTCAGGCACCGCAGGAAGGACGTGCCTTGCTGGGGCTCAGAGAGATTGTTCTGCTCTTCACACACCCTCTCTTTCTGCTTCTGTTGGGAACAGGTAGAGCATCCCTATCGACCCCAGCCACCAGCCAGGACCCCTGCCATGCCTGACCGGGCGGAAGGACACGTCAGGCCAGGAGGACCAAAGGTCAGTGTCAGTCTCATGTCATGGAGCAAAACCGGCTGACAGAACTGGGCTGCTTTCACTGGATCACACCCTGGTGTGCAGACACTTAGAACCTTCTGGAAGCTCTCTGGATCATTCTTCCCTACATGGCTGCACTAATTGATAACCCCTAACAGGGGCACACCTGGCCCTCCACAGTCACAGCTGGGTGAGTCTCAAAAGGCACATACTCTTGTGAGTGGGAAATGCGTCAGTAGCTTCATATTAAGACGTAAAAGACTGTAGGGGAGGGGACATGTCCCTTCTTCCCTTCTGGCTTCTTTGGCTGGCCTCATCACGAAATTGACAAGAGACAGATTAACAGGAGAAAAACAAACAAAAGCTGAATAACGTGTATACGTGGGAGAGACCCAGGAAAACTGAGTAACTCGCCAAAATGGGCGAAACCATCACCTTAAATGCTTTCCTCAGCTGAAGGCAACAGAAGATGTTAGGAGTGGGGGAGCTAGAGATGAGAGGCGAGTGGCATAAAGCACAGTAAACAAGGGTAAGGTAGCTCTGCAGATTTAAGTCCTTGCCTTCTGCATTGACTAGAGTGTCTACAGATTGAGTCATTACCCCTCTTCTTGGTACGACAAGGGAGACACTCTTACAAATATAAGTGTCTTTTACAAAGGGCAACTTCTACTTGGCTTTCAGAGCTTCCTCTGTGCCTGTGCCTTCTTAAAAATAACCAGCTCAAAAGAATCCTTAGGCCAAACACGTGTATTTTGGGGTGGCAGATTCTGCTCCCCTACAAACCAACAGTGGGTCATTTCCTAAGAGCAGATGGGATGGAGTTGGAGAGATAGGATACTTTGCGCTTGTGGGGGGAGAACCCGGGGGGCGGGGAGGGCGGGGCAGAAAGGGCCCAAGGAGCACACCTTCAGCAGGTGTGGGCCAGAGCCCACGGTGCACAGAGCAACCAAGCGGTCAGCCACTGGGCAGTCAGTGCTCCTGCTGGGGAAGGGACGCTCACGCGGAGGTCTGCACCCGCATCGACAAGCAGGAAGGCCAGAGCGGTGGGTCTGAGGCGTTAGGGCCCCTCTCTCGACGGCTCCTCATTTGGGTCTGATCTCCCCGGACTCACATATGTGACAGCACCCGCCTGCCCCTCTTTGGGATGTGGATGTGACTTCTCCGTGGGTGCCCTGGGAAGGGGGACCACGGGGCTCCCAGCATCACCCACCATCCAGACAGCTTGTTTTGTGCCAAATACCAAAACAGGAAGAAGATTCGGAGAGGCCCAAGGGGCACGGGGTTACAGAGGTTGCTAAGGCGCTGAGGGGTGAGTCACGGGGAGCAGGTACCTGTGAGTTGCCCTCAGATGCTCAAGCACCAGGTGCAGGGGCTGCTGCAGAGACCGGAGGTTTCGGGGAGGAAGTGGCGCTTGGTGGGGCCTTGGGGCTGTGCGGTGTACCCGGCGCCCTGGGCTGCGGGCCGGCGTGTGGTTTGCCCTGGGGAAGAGGCCCAGGAAAGTCAGGAAGCAGGGGACACTTGCTCAGGGTGGTGTTTCCTTAGGAGCCAGTCCCACCCCTGTGCCCAGTGAGTCCTGAACAGACAGGAAAAGGGACACAGAAAGTTCCAACAGGCATCAAACCACTGCTCTGTGACTGATGGCCAGTGATTCCAGCGGCTGAGTCGACCTGTGGCTGAGACCCTCCTGAGCTAAACTGGCCCCTTGAGACACCCTCCTCGCCCTGCTGGGGGCACAGAGCCCATCCCCTCAGCTCCCACCTCAGTGCGACCTGAGGACCGGACTGTTCAGTGAAGGGATGAATAAGAAGAGCCTTCCCTCTGGATTCAGAGCTGGCAGGACCCCTGGGAGAGCGTAACTACCTATCTCTATCTAGCTGTCTATTCATCTATCTCTTTCTATCTAGTCACCATCTCTATATCTATCTAATCTATTATCTATCTACCATCTATTTACCTACCCACCTATCTAACCATCTATCTATCTATCTAATCATCCTCACTATATCATCTCCATCCATCCATCCATCCATCCATCATCCTGAGGTTCAAAGGACTTTTCAGTGTTCCTCTCTCTACTGTTCAGATGGACTTTTCTTACTTTCCATTTGAATGGAGGCCCCTTCTCCACCTGTAGAGACTAGACAGAGCTCTCTATATGCATAGGTTGCAATGAGGCATAATCTACAGGAGGATCCCTACTAGCTATAGCCCCAAATCGGTAAAGGAGGGAACAGCTGTGTCCTGACTCAAGTGAGGTTTTGGGGCTCACGGAGCTGGTGCCCTTCAAGCCAGCACGTGACCGCAGAAGTTCAGCACCTCCACCTGGATCTCTGGTCCCGTGAGCTATTGTGGCCCTTGGGTAAACTGCACACCCTCTGCAATCACAGTGCTCACGTGTGCATCACAGGGACAGTTACTCAGCCTCCACCTGCTGCACAGAGAGCATTGGTTTTCTCCACGTATATGCCCAGTAGTGGGGTTGCTGGGTCATATGGTAGCCCTATTTTTAGTTTTTTGAGGAACCTCCATACCGTTCTCCATAGCGGCTGCACCAATTTACATTCCCATCAACAGTGTAGGAGGGCTCCCTTTTCTCCACATCTGGAATCTAGAAAAATGGTACGGATGAACTTATCTGCAAAACAGAAATAGAAACACAGATGTAGAGAACAAACTTATGGATACCAAGGGGGGAAGTGGGGGTGGGATGTGTTGGGAGATTGGGATTGACGTATATACTCTACTATGTATAAAATAGATAACTAATGAGAACCTACTGTAGAGCACAGGGAATCTACTCAACACTTTGTGGTGACCTAAATGGGAAGGAAATCCAAAAAAGACGGGACATATGTATACGTATAACTGATTCACTTTGCTGTACAGCAGAAACTAACACAACACTGTAAAGCAACCACACTCCAATAAAAATTTTTAAAAATAATAAGAAAAAGATAATGATAGTAGTAGTGGTAGTAGTAATAGAACAGTAATCATAATAGTAATAATGTCTAACACGTTAAAAAAAAAAGAAGATATATAAATGGCCAGTAAACCTGTGAAAAGGTGCTCACTGTCAGTAGTCATTAGGCAAATGCCAATTGAAACCACAAGAAGATACCCCTGCACACCCACCAGACTGGTTCACCTGAAAAAGACTGACCATGCCCAGGCCTGGTGAGGATGAGGTGCCATGGGAATCCCATACGCTGTTGGGAGTACGCAGAGCGGCTGCTTTGGGAAAGTGATGGCCAGGATCTACTAAAACGAAACGTGCAGAACCTGTGATTCACCAGCTCCACTCCTAGCTATGTACAGTACTCAGCAAAATAGATATTTATGTGTCATCAAAGACATGTGAAAGAACATGCATAGCTGAACTTGATATAACAGAAATGTTCACCAACAGTAGGATGGATGTAAACAGGTGGTGATGCATACACACAAGGGACTATCATACAGCAACGAGAAGGACCACACCACAACTACACCACAGCATGGGTGAATCTCACAAACTAATGCTGACCCAAAGAAGCTCTGTGGGTGAGAATACACATACCCATGGCGTATGATTTCATTTACTTAAAGTTCAGAAGCAGGCATACTGAGTTGTGATTTTAGAAGTTAGGATATTGATTACCCTTGAGTGGAGGTAGAGGCTGGGGGGGCAAAGGAGAGCTTCTGGGGGTGCTGGTGAGGTGTCTCCGAATCTGGGGTCTAATCACACAGACGTGTTCACTTTATGAAAATCGTCAAGCTCTACTTTTATGATTTGTGCACATTTTTGCATGTGTGTTGTGATTTGTAAATGGCTGCAAATTCTTTGACCTTCCTCCTATTGAGAGATGGGAGCTATGTCTCCTCTTCTTGATTCTGGGTGGGCTTGTGACTCACTTGTAACAGCAGAAGGCGGACATGATGACACCACACTTCCCAGGCCAGCTTAGAAAAGCTGATGCAGTGTTTTTGAGTACAGTGTGTTCATAGAAAATCTGAGGGTCAGTAAGGCCAACAGATCAGGGGATGATTGCTGTTGAAAAAGAGAGCTTGTTACTTACAGACCCCAAGAAGAGGGGCCATGCCACATCACGGGGCGCCACAGGGGGAGAGCTGGGGTTGGTCAGGAGACAGAGCCAGAGGAGCAGAAATGTGGGCAAGAGCCTTTACTGTGGTTTCGGTGGAAGGGAACAGGCAAGGCAGGGTCAGCAGGCTTAGGATTGTTTGAATCATCTCAGGGGGCTCTGGGACACAGGGGCTGCCCCTGGTACCTGGCCCTGGGTTGATTAGGGCAGATGGTGGGAGTGGTTGGTTTGCATTTGAAAAGTACACTCAAGGGATTGGTTAACCCAGGGAAGGGCAGCCCCTCCAGGGTCAGCCAGGCCCCAACATGTCAGAGCACTAGAATATAGAAAATAAAAGACATGGTTAATAGACGGAGATTCTACCTAGTTTCCGGGACACTTTCTTTTGGAGCCTCAACCTACTGTGTAAGAAACTGAGGTACTTGCAGGCCACCATGTTGCAAGGAAGCCCCCGCCTCACGAGGAACCCTCGTGCAGGTGCTGTAGCTGACAGTCCAGTTGAGGCTTCGGCCAAAAGTCAGCGTCATTTGAGTAAAATCACCTCCGGATGGTTCCAGCCCCTGCCACTGAGTAACCCTCAGCTGTCGATTCTTCCCAGCTGAGGCTCCCAACAGTGGGGAGCAGAGAAAAGCCAATCCCACTGTGTCCTGTTCAAAACCTGACCGTGAAAATAATAAAGTGTTTTAAGTTGCTAAATTCTGGGGGTAATTTGTTACATAGCAACAGTGAGTGGAACGGTATGTCACACTTCCACATAAATTTACTTAAAAAGAGGTAGGCTTGTATGTACCACATCTTCTTTATCCATTTACAAAACAGAAACAGACTTACAGATATTGAAAACAAACTGATGGTTACCAAAGGGGAAACACTGGGGGAAGGGATAAATCAGGAGCCTGGGATGAACATACACACACTACTATATATAAGACATAACCAACAGGGCCTACTGTAAAGCACAGGGAACTCAATCTGTGATAACCTATATGAGAAAAGAATCTAAAAAAGAATGAATATATGTATATGTATATGTAACTGAATCACTTTGCTGCACACCTGAAACTAACACAACATTGTAAATCAACTATAATCCAATAAAATTAAAAAATAAAGATATATGCTTTTCATGGGCATGTGGCTTCAGCAAATTATTAAGTATTACTCGATAGAGGTGTAACCCCACAGATACAATATTACATTTTAATTTTTTGTCTCCCCAAGGACCTCTATGACGTGGCTTCCTGCACGGCTGACCCAGACAGCCTCGTCCACCACGCCGACTCCTGCCTTCCTCACCACCCACCCCGGTGGCCAGCGTGATGCTCTCTTTGTTCTACACAGCCCTCTTGGTCTTCGGCACCCTGGGAAACATCCTTGCCCTTCGCCTTGCTTATCAAAAGGGCAAGAAGATCAACTCAACAAATGTCTACCTGGTCCACCTGGCAGTGTCCGACCTCCTGTTCACCCTGGCCCTGCCCGGAAAGATCGCCTACTACGTGCTGGACTTCAGCTGGCCTTTCGGTGAAGGGCTCTGCAGGCTGACGGCCTTCATATTCTACGTGAACACTTATTCAGGGATCTACCTGATGGCATGTGTGAGCGTGGACCGTTACGTGGCTGTGGTCCACACCCACCAGTGTCTCCCGCTCCGCGGACCCCGGCCGGCCAGGCTCATCTGTGTGGCTGTGTGGGTCCTGGCGTCTCTGCAGACGGCGCCCCTGCTCCTGCTCTCCATGACCAAGCTCGTGGCCAGCAGGCTGACCTGCATGGAGTATGACAGCGTCCAGCCGGTGCTCACGCTGCCCGTCGTGGTCCTAGTGATCTCCGCTCTGAGTTTCTGCGGGCCGGTGGGCATCATTCTCTTCCGCTATGTGAGGATCACCATGAAGCTGTGCAGGATGGCCCGGGACAACCCTCTGACAAGCAGGAAGGGGCACCACCGCAGGGCCTGCCTTCTCACCCTGGTGGTGCTGGTGGCCGTGCTTGTGTGCTTCATCCCCTACCACTTCAATGTCATCCAGTTCATGGTGAGAAAGGTGCTCCACCAGCCAACCTGCCCCGAGCAGAGGGCTTTCAAACTGTGCCTTCAGCTCACGGTGTGCCTCATGAACTTGAACTGCAGCATCGACCCCGTCATTTACTTCTTCGCATCTACGCGTTACAGGAAATGGCTCCTCAGCATTTGGAAGCTCAAAGCGTCAGCATCCTCCACCTCCCCCGCTCCGGGAAAAAGTTCCTCAGAAGCACAAAATATCAACCAGACTGGGGGCTCCTTGCCCTTAGAGGAGAATGAGGTCTAATAGGTCATGGGCTTTAAGACTGCATCTGGGGCTAGGGTTCCAGCGTTGGGGCCCCAAAGCTTATACAATTTGGGCGGGTGTGGGTTCTTTAAGAAAAAGAATACAAAACAATAGATGCAAAATTAGGTACAAGGTCTTGGATGGTAAGTGAGGAGCCCTGAAGCTTGCGCTCATTAGCTTTACGGTGAACCTACCTCTGATGTATCCTAATAAACGCCACTGCGTCCTTGGCCTCTGAAGGGTGTGCGGTTTCTTCCAGGAAAAGAGTATTTTCACAGCAAATGCAGTCACGACCAAAAGAATCATTGGCTGAGTACTAGATCCACAATTTAGACAAGGTTTCCGAATTGGGGTGGCAAGTTGTTGTAAAGAGTAAAAATACTCCCCCGCCCAAAAAAAACCACACAAAATTTCTAAAAGCTTGGCGCTAACGTTTACAAAAACGCCAAGGTTCTCCTGAGAAAGTCAGAAAACATGGGGAGGACGCACTTGACTCCAAGTTATTGGCCCAGCCGCCTCTGGCGTTGGGGGAGTGGGGTGAGGGGACTGGGCATTGTGCACTTTTGTAGGAAGAGTCTGAATCTAGTCCCAAGCCCCTTATGACAATGCGTGACTGGGGACATCGCTGGGGGAGAAAGTCAGGAAAGTGGGCACTAGCTTTTCATTTGTTTTGTGTGTGTCAGAAAGTGCTTATCCATGGGAGTGTTGTTTCCATTTGGTCAAAACAAACCTTTCCGGCGCTTTCTTGAGTTTAAAACAAGGCACAGAGCGTTTCCACTTGGGCGATTTTGAGTTCTGTAAAATAAAACACGCGTTTCCCTGCCAATGTGCGGGGAGCACCAGGGCCAGCGTGACGTCTGTCTCTGCGGCACGGGCCCAAAGCAACATGCTCACGGCCTCCGCAGCGCCCCCTTGCCCCCTATCCCAAAGCTCTGGCTCCAGATGGGTCCCCCCTGAGGTCGTCCCTGGTCCCTGACCAACAGTGGCCTCCTTCTGCTCCAGATGATCAGCTGCTTCCACCTCCCAAGTTCCAAGTTTGGGGCACTTGACTCTCGTGCGCAGAGCTTCACGGTGGCTCTCCTGAGAGGGGGCTGTCTCACGGGGCACCAGACTGTCAGCTCCTGAGACGTCCGGGGCACGGCCTCCTCCTCTCAGCCCCCCGCATCACAGTCTATGTTACTCCTGGGGCGGGAGCTGGTGCTCAGTCCGCCCTCGCTGGTTTGAGCTGATGAGCTTGCTGTGTCCCAGGAGAGGCTCTCAGGGGCTCACGTCGAGGCTCTGGGCGCGCTTCTCTTCCATCCTGCCCCCGACTCTGGCTCCGCTGGGCTCGGGGCAGGGAGGACACTCAGCTCCAGAGTGACCCACAGACACGGAGCTGTGGCTCCTGTGGCCAGACAGGTCCCAGCACTGAACATCGATCCTGGGGACGTGGTGCTCGTGGTGGAGGGTGCTTCCTGCCTGCGGCTGGGGCAGGACTGGTGTTTAAAGGCTGGAAGAATTTGCAAGTCTGCTCTTGGGGCCTGTGGATTGAAGGTGCAGAACCTCAGCTGAAAGGACCATCTCTGCACCCTGAGTACCTCTCACAGGAGCCCACAGCTCATGTCCACACCTGGCTGGGGTGAAAAGCTCACACACCCTGTTTGCACTAACCCAGCCCTCATCAAAGGGCATGGAGGTGGCAAGAGAGGGCCTGGCCAGCCTGCAGTTTGCTGCCCTCACAGCCAGGGGCTTCCTCCGTGGAGAGCGGCCAGGCCAGCAGGGCTGCAGACCTGTCTGACTCCGGACATTACAAATCCTTCTTGGCCATCCTCCCAAGCATTTCTCATCACCTGTCCTCGCTGCACGCCAGGCTCCTCACATCCAAAGCTGCTTGGGGCTGGTTTGTGCTGAGCACCTGGAAACAGAAAGGAGGAAGTCACATCCGGAGGGCATTTGGGAACAAAACAGGATCAGGAAAGAGGACGAGATCGTGAGCTCCGGCCGGAAGCAGCAACAATGGGTCGGGGAAAGCCGAGGCCCCGTGCACTGCCGGCTTCCAGCACTGCCGCAGGAGGAGGGTGATGGCTCTGTATTCAGACAAGGCGATGATGGGTGTGACTTACAAAGAGGGAAATCTGAATTCTGAGGACTGAACCAGCCAGGGATGTTCCAGAGCCGGGCTCAGAGCGCAGACGCCCGAGCTCAGGGACTCAGGAGGGAGAAGCGTCCTGCTGAGGATTCACACCCACGCCTGAGCCTCATTTTCCTTGTCTGTAACAATAGGGACTATAACATCTACCACATGGGGTCAGTGTGTGTGTAGTGGAGGTGCTGTTTCATGAACCAGCACCTGTGTAAACCACTCAAAACTACAGAAAGCATTTAAATGAAAACTGGCTGTGGCTACGGAAGTTTGCCAAGTGGGCTGGCACAACTCATATCAGCAGGGATAGACATCTCATCATTACCGGGACCAGAAGGTCCCAATGCCCAGGCCACACCCAGGCCCCTAGAGCAGGAGTTCTTGAAGTGTGGTCCCTGGAAAAGCAGTGTCACCACCACCTGGAGACTTGTTAGAAATGCACATTCTTGGGCCACGCGGCAGACCTGCTGAACCGGCTGGCCTGGGGGAGGGGCCCAGTGCTCAGTGTCCTAACAAGCCCTCCTGCTGCAGCTCAGGCTTGAGAAACCTGGCCTGAGGGGTCCTTGGAGACGCCAGCATCTCTCTCGCCCACAGTATGAGTTTGATGGGGCTGCTGTAATAAAGTACCATCAACCGGGTGACTTAAAACAACAAAAACCTTCTCTTGCAGTTCTGGAGGCCAGAAGTTCAAAATCAAGGTGTCGGGAGGGCTGGTTCCTCCTGAGGCTGTGAGGGAGGCTGTTCCAGGTCACCACCAGCTTCCGGCAATTTGTTGGCGTTCCTTGGCTTATAAAGCATCGCCCCATCTCCGCCTCCATCTCCACATGGTCCTCTCCCCACGTGCCTCCGTCTTCATGAGGCATTTTCTTCTTTTCCTAAGGACACCAGTCATTTTTTTTTCAACATCTTTATTGAAAGAAAGTATAATTGCTTTACAATGTTGTGTTAGTTTCGGCTGTATAACAAAGTGAATCAGATATATGTATACATATATCCCCATATCCCCTCCCTCTTGAGTCTCCCTCCCACCCTCCTTATCCCACCCCTCTGGGTGGTCACAAAGCACCGACCTGATCTCCCTGTGCTATGCGGCTGCTTCCCACTAGCTATCTGTTTTACATTTCGTAGTGTATATATGTCCATGCCACTATCTCACTTCATCCCAGCTTACCCTTCCCCCTCCCCGTGTCCTCAAGTCCATTCTCTACGTCTGCGTCTTTATTCCTGTCCTGCCCCTAGGTTCTTCAGAACCATTTTTTGTTTAGCCTCCATATATATGTGTTAGCATACGGTATTTGTTTTTCTCTTTCTGACTTACTTCACTCTGTATGACAGACTCTAGGTCCATCCACCTCACTACAAATAACTCAATTTCGTTTCTTTTTATGGCTAGTCATTTTGGATTAGGCCAACCCTTATGACCTCATCTTAACTTGATTACACCTGCCAAGACTTCACCTTAACTTGATTACACCTATTTCCAATTAAGGTCATATTCACAGGTTCTGGGGGTTAGGACTTAATCTTATTTTGGGGGACAAAATCCTACTTATAACACCCACCCATTTCTGAGCACCCCTGTTTCCAGACACTCTTCTCTGACTCTCATCCCATCCCTGACCCCTCTCCAGCTCTAAGCCCCTATTATACCACATGAGAGCCCCATGTCCAAGATGAGACTTGGAGGAAGGAGTAAAAGGGGTCTGTTTTAAACACTAGTTGGTCCAAAAAAAGTTGAACTGCCATGGTTTGTTTTTCAGGTCCAATCAAGACAACCTCATGTCAAAATGGAAGCATCAGAGTGACCCCCTCGGAGGGTCCCCTCACTCTGCATGTGGGACCTGAGTTCAGAGGAATGTGTAGGGAGGGCCCAGGGCAGCCCTGTAGGTATGGGCTCTGTAATGAGGACCCCCGAGTCCCATTCCGGGGCACAGACAACCAGAGGAGGTGTCGGGGAGATTCTCCCCTTGGGTGGAGGGTCTCGTGATGATGTCTAAGCATTTTAATTGCTTGACATTTTA
Organism: Delphinapterus leucas; assembly: GCF_059928025.1. NCBI lineage: Eukaryota > Metazoa > Chordata > Mammalia > Artiodactyla > Monodontidae > Delphinapterus > Delphinapterus leucas. Next base: position 11,602,369 of record NC_143146.1, read on the forward strand.
AGGAGGAAGAACGGAGTTTCATAAATTGAGCTGGTAGATATCCAAATGTCTCTACGGGCTCTCGGCATTCTCCAGAAATCTCATTTTCACTGAGAACCCCTGCTCCCCTGGCATCGCCACACACCACAAGTTAACCACGGTCCAGCTGTCACTACAGTTTTCTCTCTTCGCCAAGTGACTGCATACGGGGCAGACACAGAGACAAAGTCCCTCTGGCGTGTGTGTGGGTTGTGGGCCCAGGCTCAGGGATAGGTTGTGCCCCCCCGTGGGGACTCCAACCCTGAAGGTCAGGTCACACCTCAGGCCACATGAATCCCTCATGACAGGGATGCTGTTTCCTCTGTAATTGTTGAAATCTTGAGGTCTACACCACCTTCCAGTGCTCACATTCTTTGATTCCAGGAAGCCCGGACATGTACCCTGTTGCCTTAGTAGCTCTGCAGTGGGGCAGGCAGGGGAGGTGGCCCGTCCCAAGCCGGAGAGGCGCCCTCCTGCGTGTCTGTCTGTGTGCTTAATGCTAACGCCTCACAGTATTCCCTTCGGCCGGCTGCACATAAAGGGTAGAGTCCCAGAAACTGACAGAGGTAGGACCTTGCCAGACATCCAGTCCCAGGAGCGCTCATCAGCTCTAGCTGCTGCTGCCCCCGACAGGAGGTGGCAGCCCAGGGGGCCGGGAGAGAGCCCTGCAGAAAGGGCAGGCTGGCGACACGCCGCTTCTCTTGTAACTTACAATTCTGTCTCGGGGCCGGATTCCTCCTCAACATTCACTTCTTCATTAATTCATACATTTATCAAGTATTAGCCTAGGCTCTGAGGATACAGTGGGGATAATGGAGCCACGGCCCCTAAAACTCATGGATCACAGGCCAGAAGGTGACACATACAATTGTAACCAGACAAGGACACACAATGTGCTAAGTGTCCAGTGGAGACTGATGAACTACAGGAGGAGAGGTTGGGGAGACTAGGAGGACTCCCAGGTTTGGGGATAGACAGTTGGATTGATGGTGGTATCACTCCCAAGGTTGGGAACACAGGAGAAGCTATAGGGAGAAGGTGGGCTTGGGTGCCCCTGGGACGGGTGTATGGAGGTGTACAGTACAAAGCAGGACATCTAAGGCCTGAAGCCTAGAAGAGAAGTCTAGGGTCAGACTTCAGTCAGACTGGGGAGCATGAAGTGGATGTTATTTCCAGGGGGAGTTGACGGTCTGCTTTAAAAGGTAGGTTTTATTATTATTCAGGTGCGATGAGGCAGGTTACCTGCCTCCTTTCTGCATCACTGTGGAGTAGGGTGAGGAGGGGCATTTTGTCAGTGTCGTGTCCTTTTTTTTTTTTTTTTGTGGTACGCGGGCCTCTCACTGTTGTGGCCTCTCCTGTCACGGAGCACAGGCTCCGGACGCGCAGGCTCAGAGGCCACGGCTCACGGGCCCAGCCGCTCCGCGGCATGTGGGATCTTCCGGACCGGGGCACGAACCCGTGTCCCCTGCATCGGCAGGTGGACTCTCAACCACTGCGCCACCAGGGAAGCCCAGTGTCGTGTCCTTTAATTCCATCCCCAAGGGATTTGTTATCGATGAATTGGGTTCCCCCCCAAATGCATATGCTGAGGTCCTGTACTTGAAGGCAGAGTCTTTAAAATGAGGTCGTTAGGTCCTAATCCAAGATGACTGGTGTCTTTATAAGAAGAGGAGATTAGGACACAGACACACACAGAGGGACGACCGTGTGAAGACTGAGAGAAGACGGCCGTCTACAAGCCAAGGAGAGAGACCTCAGAGGAAACCAGCCCTGCCGACACCTTGACCTGACTTCCAGCCTCCAGAACGGCGAGGAAATTAACTTCTGTTCTTGAAGCCCTCCAGCCTGTGGGACTTCGTGGCAGCCCCCGCCAGACGGTACAGTAGTCTTCATCTCTCTACCCGATTTAAGGAAATTAAGTGGATCCTGGTCTCTTCTTTCAAACTTCACACCTACTACCACCTGTTGAAAGAATGACAAAAGCCAAGACACAGTGAATGTTATTATTCTCACCGGTTTTCTTTCTTTCTCTAAAAGGCCTACTGGGCCCCGGGCAGCCTCGGTGAGTCACTGGCAGCTCCAGAACCTGGCCTCAAGGGCGAAAGGAGGATGTTCATCAAGATGCCGGCTGATGTCCTTCCAGTTCTGAGCACCGGGATTTCTGCGGGCGAGACGGGCAAGCCCAGCAGGCGCAGCCTGGTTTCCTGTGCGTCCGCGGGGTTTGCCCGGTACCTGTCTTGGTGTATCTTTGGCAGCTTTCGTTTTGACTTCGGTGGGGGGACTTGATGCAGTTCAGAGGTTTAGCCTCAGGCTGGTGTCCGCCCTCACCTGGGAAAACAATGGCTGGTGTGGGGCTGGTATCAAACAGTGTTGGAGAGAAACCTGAAAAGAGAGGGGAGGAGGAGAGAGGAGGGGCAGAGCCAGGGAGAGGGAGGCCGGGGACGCCCCGCTCAGCATCAACTGCGCGGAACGTCTGGTCGATGCTGTCGGGGCCCAGGGCAGGGGGCCCCCAAATGTGCACCAATGGCATATTGGTTATTTTGAATTAAAGTTACTTAAGAAAGAGCTGATGTAAGAGGGACACTCTGACCCTGTCTCTGTCTCCCTGAAGGCAGGAAATAAATCTCTCCTATGAAAGGTCCACTCCCTGCACCTGGAAGTAGAAGGACACCCTAAACTCCAGAGAGGGAGAGTTCGGGCAGAAAGCCTGGATAAGCAAACCTTGTTACTTATTTCATTGACTACCCCACGCCCACATTCTGTTTAGATTCTTCACTAATTAAGCACCAAAGCCAAAGTGTCTTTGTCCTGTCATTTCCTCACAAATTTGTTTCTTTGTCTAAAAAGTATAGAAGCTGCCTCCTTTGGCCACTTCTTAGGTCCTGTTTCTATGAGACCTCCCTGCCTAAGAATTCATATTTGTTTCTTTCTCTCCTGTTAGTCTGTCTTGGGTCAATTTTATTATTAGTTCACCACAAGAGCTCAAGAAGGGTCAGAGGGGGAAACCCCCCTCCCAAACAGTGCTCTTCCTAGGACCTCGCGGTGGGGGGCAGGGAAGCTGGGAGCTGGGAGACAGGCTTGCTGCTCCTGGGATGCTGAGCAAGAAACCCTGTCCCCTAATCGTGGCACTGGAACTGGTGACTCCCTGTTACTCACTTGTTCCAGCTCAGTGAGGTTTTGGGGGCCATCTAGGCAGCGGAATAAGGAATCAGGGGCAGAGGCCCCTAAGCTTTCTTACTGCCGCCCTTTGGGAGACCTCTTTGGCGGTTCTCCTAATATGAATGCCTTTCTCGTTATCCTTGATGGATGCTACGATAGGAATTCTCTTAGCGGACCGCACTTAGCCATCTCAGGAGTCGTGTGGGTCTGAGGGTCGCCCACCACTCACAGCCTGCTTGTGGCTGGTGGCCTCTCCCCAGCCCCTGTTCTTCTGTGCCCACAACTGGGGCCCTGTGCACCCCAAGAGACAGCTGTGTTTGTTCCCAAACCTTTTCACATCAGTTGCTATCAAAATTAAATAAGTATTACATAAACCAATAAAGTATAAAGGCAAAAAGAAAGAGTTGTTGTCACAAGAACTCAGTTGAACACTTCCGAAAGTTTGATAAAGGTGAATTGCTTACAAAACCAAATGTGCTGTCAAAATAGACGTGAGTGTAACATTTATAGGACGTTGGAAGAAATGTAAAAATCCAAGATGACGCACAGTCTGATTGCGTTGCTGAGTTCTGGGGTAAATTTAATTAAAAAATCCAAACTGGAACTCATAAATGATGCAATATGGGTGTGGATTATGAAAGACACAAGTTTCTAATTAGTACAACTATGATTAAAAAAAATAAAAAAGGCCTTGGCGACATCAACACCAGAAGACTGGTGAATTAATTACATTGACATGTTTTAACTTAAAATATTTAATATATGGGCTTCTGTGTATATATACACAATACATAAGCATATATGTATGTATGCATGTATGTATGTGTATATACAGGTCCTCCTTGATTTATGATAAACCCACTGTAAGTTGAAAATATCCTAAGTCGAAATGCATCAATACACCTAACCTACCAAACATCACAGCTCAGCCCAGCCTACATTCAACGTTCTCAGAACACTTACACTAGCCTACAGCTGGGCAGGATCATCTAACACAAAGCCTACTTTTTAAAAAAAGTGTTGAGTACCTCATATAATGTACTGAATACTGTACTGACGGTGCAAAGCAGAATGGCTGTCTGGGTGCAGAATGGTTGTTGACCCTTGTGATCACAAGGCTGACAGGGAGCTGCGGCTGCCACTCCCAGCATCATGGAAGAGGATCGGACTGAAAAGAATATTGCCAACCTAGGAAAAGATCAAAATTCAGAATCCAAAGTACGGTCTCTACTGAATACGTTATCAGTTTCATATGATCTTAAAGTCGGACAATTATAAGTCAAACTACTGTAAATCAGGGCCCGTTTGTGTGTGTATATATGTTCTGCATTTTACCCAACTTTTTAAGATTAACTGACTAACTACCAGTTCTCAGCCTAGGATGAGAGGGCTTTTGGCAGGTGCCATTTGTATTAAAAATAGTGGAGCAATATTGTCAGTCATAAGAAATATATATATTTGGTCATTCAGACGACCAAAATTATTTCTCATATATATTTGGTCTGCATCCACATTTCCTGTCTCACAGCTCCTAAGCCCTTGGAATATCCTAAGTGTAGAGAATGATGTAGGTGTCTTTTGTTATGAGAATGAGGTGATTTTTGGAAGCATCTAAGGATGGGGGCTGATTGCCAGGAGAACCAACCATCTGATTAGAGGGTTGGAACTTTCTGTCTCACCCTCTGACTTGCAGGGAGGGAAACGGGGCTGGAGGTCGAATCAACGGCCAATTGTCAGTGATTTAATCAATCGTGCTTATGTAATGAAGCCTCCATAAAAACCCCAACGACAGGGTTCAGAGGCTTCTGGGTTGGTGAACACGTAGAGATCTGGGGAGAGTGGGGCTCAGACAGAGCGCAGAAGCTCCGCACCCTTTCCCCTTACCTCACCCTATGCATCTCTTCATCTGGCCGTGGATTCCTATCTTTTAATATCCTTTTAAAACAAATTGGTAATCTAGTGAGCAAATGAGCTTTCCTAGTTCTGTGAGCTGTGCTTGCAAATTAGCCGAACCCGAGGAGGAGGTTGTGGGGACTCTGATTTATAGCCAGGTGGTCAGAAGTACAGGTAACAACCTGGGCTCGTGACTGGTACCTGAAGTGGAAGCATCTCGTGGGACCGAGCCCTTCACCTGTGGAATCTGATTCTATCTCCAGGAGATAGTGCTAGGATTGAGTTGAATTCTTGGACACCTGCTGGCATCTGAGAATTTCCTGTCGATGTGGGGAAGCCTACACACACACACACACACACGCACACGCACGCGCACGCACACGCACACGCACACGCACACACACACACACACACACACACACACACAGAAGTAGGTCCAGGAATGCTTTAGAGTGGCCACTCCCCCAGATGGCGGAGACTATATTTTGTTAATTTTTTGCATCCTCACTCACTCACTCGTCGGACCCCCGGGGAAGTGGGCGAAGCTGAGGCAGAGCTGGTGGCGAAGCCCTTGCCCACAGGGGTTTAGTACGGTTATTTCATCCCTTGGTGCATGAGGCAGCCAGTGGTGAATGACTGGCATTCATAGAATCACTGGTTACCTGTCAGGTTCACCAGGAGCATCACTCAGCTCAGGTTCTGGGAGGGTCCCCTGGAGCGCTGCAGCTGGTTCTGGAACGCGGCATCCTGCTCTGTGGGATGCTGGCCCCAGGCCCCGGGTCCCAGCCCCTTCCTCAGTCCTCAGTCCCAGCAGGTCTTTGTCCTGCACCTGAGGCGCTTTTGTGTTCCCGGTGAATTTGAGGTTCTTGATGTCTTGCTTCACAGAAAGAATTCAGTGGGAGACAAAGTGATAGGTAAGAAGTGGATTTATTTAGAGGGAAACACACTCCACAGACAGAGTGTGGCCCATCTCAGAAGGCGAGAGAGACCCGAAATATGGCGTGGTTAGTTTTTATGGGTTGGGTAATTTCACCGGCTAATGAGTGGGATGATTATTTGGGGAAAGGGCCTCAGAGGTTAGCCTCAGAACTGTCAGGGTGCCGGTGGGTGTGCCATTTAGCAGATAATGTATTACAATGAGCGTATAATGAGGCTCAAGGTTACTGGAAGTTGAATATTCCGCCATCTTGGACCTACTTGGTTCTAACCAGTTTTTGTCATGTCCTATTGCTATGTCATTCTTTTAAAGGTTGTGCCTTGCCCCCTTCCCTCCTGTTTCAACTGGACCCCAACATGGTTAGGCTGGGAGCATAGATGGGACCGAAGTGGATTAATTCCCACCCAAGCCACAAGCCCCACCAGATATCACAGTCCAGGGGAGGCCTGGGTCTGGCACTCTGAGGATATCCACCAGCTTTGGACAGGTGGGATAAGGTTTGGACCATGTAAGGAATCTCCCGGAAAGTGTCTGAATCCATGGAAAGTCCTGAGGACATGCTGTGCCCTCCCCAAATCTCTACCAGGAGCTCGGCTGGAAGTGTCCTCACTGTGAAATGAGTGGCGCAGTAGGAGAAATTCCCCAAGGATGCTGTCTCCCCCCCCCTCCATTCTAATGCCCTGGGGCTGCAGCCACATTCTGCCAGCCTGGGCCCTGGGGCCCTCCCAATGTAGGGGATGCACTAGGCCCTCTCGGTCTGAACCTCTGGAAGAAGTCTGCAAGCTCTTAAGGGGGGATGCGAGATTTCTTTGGAGAGTTTCAACTTTTTGTTGAATATTTTGTAATACAGAAGAGTACTGTTGGTTAGGTTTCCTCTAACCTTCTAGGTTCTTCAGGCTGGTCTAAGAATTAAATTGACATTAGACAGAGAAAATACAATTTAGTTTTTCGTATGTACAGGAAGCCCACATACACGAGAGGGTCAGAGACAGAAAGGTAAAATGAAGTCTAGACGCCATCCTGAGCTGAGGAACGGGGTCGGGGCTTCTGAGGATGGGAGGGTCACTCACAGGACGAGAAGAAGAGCAGATGTTGGGTAATTAGATGTTTGTCCTGACACACAGATGGGGCCACTTTGGTGAAATTTATCTCTGGTAATAATTCTTTCCTGGGAAAAATCCCCAGTTTCAACTCCTCTAGGTAGTAAGGGGAAGAAGGGCAGTAGTTTCCCTTGAACCCACAGGATCTCAATTGCCTTTAGCTCAAAATAATCCTCATTATAGCTCATTCTGAACCCCTATACTACGTACAGCATCTATGTAAAATATTAAAAACAAGAGTGAAACAGGCACCCTGTATGCCCCATGCCCTCTTCCCATATATCCACTTCCTTCCCTCCTCTGCCCAAAGCAACAGTATCCTCAAATTTGGAGTGGTTTTGAGCTCCGAATTTAGAAATTTCATAGATGTTTAAAATGGCCCCTCATAGAAACACTCAGAAATAAGACAGGCTGGGAGTGGGTGTTGGGCTTTACTTGTTGTTCTGCTGACACCGGGGCTGTCTCTGTCCACTCTGCTGAGGGGCTGGCTTTTCCAATTATTCGCCTGACTGTTTTGCTTGAACAAAACAAGTGAGCTTTGCCCCTTTAAACAGGTCCTTAAGGCACCAGCAGGTGTTGATCTATGGACACTTGATTTAGGTGTCACATTTATGTCTGTGTAGATTTAAACTGGACAGGACCCAGCCTGCTGAGGAGGGAGCCCTGACCCTCCGTGCCCACTGGGGGGTTCTGAAAGGACCTCTGACCCTGGCGGCTTGATGCACAGGAAAGGCTGGGGTCAGGTACAGGCTACCGAAATAAGGGTTTTACAAAATTTGCACAGAAAGTACTAGGCTGAGCAATGTTCAGACACAACACAGTACTTCTGTGGAACATCACTGCATAATCTTACAATAAAAACTCCGCACACACAGCTCTTAGAATAGCAAAAGAGCAAAACTGACCACGGTCCCCTGTGAAGAAATGAAATGGAAATCTTGTAGGACGGAAAAGTCAGACACTTGGGCTCGGGTCCCCCACTGCCCACCCAGGGGGCCCAGTGCATCTCCGCAGGGGCAGGGGGACCAGAGAGGCCGAGGAGCATGGAGTTGGGACCCCGTTTCCCACCACAACACAGGCCTTCGCCCCTGGGTTCCCTGTGGCCTTCTGATAACTCCTCCCCTTTAACTTTGGCCTGGAAGTGAGGGGGAAGCGTCACAGGGATTACCTGACAGCCACAATCTTCCTACTGAACTCAAGTGCTAAATTCAGAATAAGGGGTTTACAAAGGCTGTGAGGCGGCACCACAGGAACCCAGGGCCTCCGGTTAAAGACCCCGAAAGACATCAAGTCCAGTCCGCTGTTTAGCCATCAAGGCCAGTCTACCGGGCCACTTTTGAAAAGGAGACTTGACCTTAATGCCAATTTAATCTCACGGGGAGACACTGCATCACCACCAAGGCTCCAGCGAAGTCTGGCGGGTCAACATCCTTACCTTGAATGTTGACAGTGTTAGGAGAGCAGCTGCGGTTTCCCAGGAACCCCGGGTAGTTGGGGAGAGCTGGGTGGACCTGGCTTTGGGGACATTTAGTGGTTTGGAAAGACAATTCTGGCCCCATAGGAGGAATCCTGGCCTCGCACAGTGGCCCTGACATGGTCGGAGCTGGGGGTAGTGGGGCAGGGGGCAGGCAGCCAGGACAGTCCCCAGGGGAAAGTCTGGAGGTGGAACACATGAAACTTTCCTTCTCTCCTCCCACTGCCCCTGCAGGTTGCATGTGGGGCTGGAATTTCCCAGCAGGCTATCAGAGCCCAGCTCTAGAGCAGCCAGAGGGACAGATGCTAACTGTGGGAGGGGTGACCCGATTCCAGGAGGAGCCCTGGGCAGGGCCTGAGGGACTGGAGCACAGGTGCTCAAGTTCCCTAAAATGTTTACCTTTTGAATCCGAACTCAGTCTAGGTTTATGAATCAGGACTTCGAAGGCAGGGTTTCCTTTATTTGGGAAGGGGAGGGGTGGCTCACTGTGGACAATTTCTTCTTTCTTATTTTACAATCTGGAATCTGCTCACTTGCACATCAGGCCCAATCTGGTAACTTTTGCACAAAATCAAAAGCCTAAATGATCTTTTCTTAGGAAACCAGACCGAGTGGCTCGCTGATGCACCCCTACGGCACGTGTCCCCATGCATGAACGCAAATGGGGTCCTTTAGGGGTCCCATCAGCCTGAAAGACTTCCGGGTGTCTTGACAAGAGGTGTGGGTGTCCTCAGGAACTCACACTCCGGCGGTGGGTGCCGCTTGTGTCAAATGTGCAGGAAGCAAGAGCAGGTCAGGGGTGGGAACTGCAGCAACTGGTCCGAGAGTGAAGTCAGACGTGGAGGGTGTGCAAGGGTGTGGGTGGGGTCAGGGACGCCCTAGAGGGTGGTGACAGACGAAGGGGGACAACGGCCTGGAAGCTGCAGGAAAAGGATTTAAAATAATGGGTCACCACTGGGAAGGTGAGACCTTGGCAGCCGCAGGGAACTGGAAGAGATTGAAAGAAGCCAGGACAAACCTGAGGGGTCCTGGCTCTGCCACCGTCGGTGCATGTCCAATGGTCACACCACCTGTACGGACCTCGATTTCTAGTAAAGGACTGAAGTCGAGGGTCACCGAGGCTCCTTTCAGCTGGACAAGGCTCTCTCATTTAGGAGGGAATCCTGACAAGAAAACAAACAAGAACTTGGGGTGGTGAATCCTCTTTGCGCCTCACCCTGTGATCCCAACAGCGGGCTCTCTGCTCCCCATCCTCTGAGAGAGAAGCAGTGAAAAGTCTCGAGTGAGAATTTTGCCTCCGGTTTGATTTTGCTTCACTAGGCACTCTCTGGAGGTGAGAAGGAACACAGGAGATGGTGTATTTTTGGATACGGTCGCTCTTTTTTGCACTGGAAGCCCAGAGGGTGGGTTTAGATTTGCTGCAGAGGTCATACACAAATCCGCACTCTTCGGCCCTCTAGTCATGCCTTGCCAGTGACCGTGGTCAAGGACGTCCCATCACTGTCAACTGTCCTTACACCTGAGATGGGGACACTCGGATCAAGTCAGGGCCTGTGCTTGGGACCAGCTAGGCTCCCAGAAACTCACCTCAGCCCCCATTCTGAGCAGCCTGACGGCCCCAACAAGCTTCAGAATGGGGCCTCACAGGGCCAGTCCTACTTAAAGGAATCAAAGGACTCCTCTCACTTCAAAGAAAGCACCCAAATCTTCTGAAGAAAGACGAGCAGTCTGATAAAAAACAAAAAAATTTTTTTTGTTTGGATTGTAAAGAATAGTACAGACTAGAACAAAGTTTTATTTAGGTAAGTCTAATAAAGAAACACCAAAAAGTAAAACACATTAAAAACTTTATTGTAAGTACCACGCATGTCTAAATTTGCATCAGTTTGCAACACTTCTGCTGGCTTTGCAGAACACAATAGTTGCAAGTTCCCTTAAATCTTGCTTTAGATCTTTTCAGGCTCATCTCTCCGGCCACCCCCTCCTCCCCACGGTGGGGGTCAGTCTACCCTGCCTCAGGCTGATATCCGATCACCCCAGGGCCAGGCGGAACCTGCCTCCAGAGGGGCTGGCCCTGCAGCTAGGAAGCCCCGTACTGCTCCAGTGAGCCCACTCTTCTCTTTGTCCCATTTTTACTCCTAGCCTGAGTGGCTAACTGTGGATATTCTAAGCAAAATTAACTCCAGTTAAGTTTCTTGGAGTATTCCAGAACCTCGAATCGGTACCTTATTATTTTTTAATGGAAGCAGGGAGTAGTCGGGAAAAATCCCCTAGACTGGAGCGGGCTGGAACAGATGGAAGAGGGTTCAGTTCCCTGTCTCTCCTTCATTGGCCGGGTCTGGCCAACTCTGCGTGTGGCAGATATGAACTGCTCATCCCTAGGGAGTGGGGACCCTGAACTGCCACCCGGGTTTGAAAGCAAATTTGAGGGGAAAAAAAAAAAAAGCAATGAAAGAAGTCCATAAAGAAAATTTGACAGGTCCTTTCTGAGTACCAGTCCCCTTTCCGGCGCGTATGATCAGATATAATGTAGGAAGATGCATTATAGTAAAAAGAATATGACAAGAGCAGTAATTTCCCATCTGGAGTGCTGTTCAACTGCTTGCAGAAATCTGTAATTTTAATGCATTTTAAACACATCAGGAATGGGAGATGAATTCTCCAAACCAACGAAAATACTCCATAAAAAAATAAAGATAGAAAATACATGCTTCCTTCATGGCAAACTTATCATGGATATTTAATGGTAATGATCTTGGAATTAAGGGAGGGAGCAGCGGGGACCACCCTTTGCTCAGGAGGACAGCGAGGACATCTAGCCAGAGGCCGGGCCCTGGGGCTGAGCCGGTAGCAGGACGGCACTGCCGTGCTCAGCAGCCCGCCGGCCCCTGTGCTGCCCGCTGGGGCCGTCAGTGCTGCAGCAGGAAGTTGGTGGCCACGTTAAGGTCATTATTTGAAGCTCTCAGGGCTTCCAAAGCGTCACCTCTGGAAAATCCCATCTCCATGAGCCGGGCAACCTGAAAACAGAAACAAAACCAGAAAAGCCTGATGAGGCTGACGACACTGCCACTGACCCACCAGCCCCAAAACGTTCCTCGTGTGAGTTCCGTAGGACAGATTAAAGAGCAATAACAACACAACCGGTTTTCATTTTAGTGTGGAATCTGATGCTTATAAAATTACAACCGGCTCACCTTTTACGGTGCTCACTACATACAGCCGATAAATGTGCATTTCCTCACTGAGTCCTCACTTTAGAGACGAGGAAGGGGGCTTCTGAGGGTCAGTGACCGCCAGGATGAGCAGAGGGCGGCCGAGCTGTGGCGCGGGGCCTGGGAAGCAGGTCTGCACCAGCCACACTCCTTCAGGGTCGAAGTTGACTCCCGAGGAAGAGCCGCAGGCGTCCTGAGGCTGGCGGGCTCCGAGGGTACACGCGCCTTCGCGTTCCTGGCTTGGCTCAGGCAGAGCACGGCCTTGGGGAGCCCGCCCCCAACCCCACCCCCGGCGTCTCACGGCAGGTGCAGCGTCCCCGGAGTCCCCGCCGGCCTGCGGGCAGCAGCTGCGCAGAGGGGGCGAAGCCCGGGCAGAACGGGGTGGAGGAGGCAGCTAAAGCCACCGAGGGCACGGAGGTCGAGGCCTCCATCTTTAAGACCACAAATCCCAGTCTGTGAATGTAGAGGTTTCCTGTACTTTTACATACAGGCAGTCTCCAAGGTCAAAACAGGCAGTGTTACTACAGTTTATTCGTAACCTGTTTTCCCACTTTAAAATGTATTATAAAAACATTTATGACCCTGGACTAGCCGCAGGTGGTGGTGTTTTTTGTTTTTACTTATTTTGAAATATACTACATTTGCAATAATATATAGTGAAAAGTGATACTCTTACAAATGCTGAGATTTCCGGGAGGTGTGAGTTGACAAGGGGCTGGGGACTTAGTCACCACTTCTAACCTTCCTTCCGGTAGAACGCGATGCCCTGAGGCTCCCCAGTGGTCAGAGCCCCGCTGCCTCTCCTTCCCCCCAGCTGAGGGGGGTGTGCGCGGGAGGGCGAGGGCAGGCGGGTCAAGCGGGTGGCCGCAGGGGTGACTGAGACCCCAGACTCCTCGTCCCTCAGGGGGCCTTAGGGAGAGGCTAACCAGCTGGGAGGAGACTCGGCCCACTTTTCAGAAGCTGGGGTTCTAGCTGGTGTTTTTTGAAACTGACGCTCTGATCCCTGATCAGTGGATCGTTGAGACTAGTATTAAAAAATCCACACAGCAAGGATCCTCCCTCTAAGGAACCTCATTCCAGTTCTCCACCTCCACACACGCCTCCTAAGGGCCGGCCTGGGGGAGGAGACCGCCGACTTCCAGCTCAACTTCCGGGGGGTAATGGACCGACTGACTGCTGGCGTGGGCAGAACGGCAGGGATCCCTGCTTCCATCTCCCGCTCTGGGAAAAAGTGGCCCTTTCGGGAGTCTCAGGAACACTTCTTCACGCACTGGCCGGGATGCAAAGCTCTTCCTCAAGGGAGCCGAATCTGAGTCTAACTAGTTACCGCCCGTGGGACTTCAAAGGCCCTAATTTGTCTTTTGAAGCCACAGGAAACAGCCCCATTCCCTTCTCTGCACGAGGCGCTCGAGTGGCCTCCCCACCTCTGCAGGCACGCAGCTCCTGGTCCGTCCCAGGCTGCGTGGCTCCGTGTCTCCCACCTTTGCTGCCGGGCCGGTGTGTCCTCTGCTGGGAGGCTCTCTCCCCTTTGCCTTTGGCCTGGTTAACTCGTCTTTACCCACTGATCTCGCGGCCTGTGTCCCTTTCCCACGTTTCCCAGCCGAGGAGAAACCCAGAGTAGGGGTCTCGTGGTCCCACTGACCGCTGTCCTGTGCTCCTCCCAGCTGTGACTCAGGGCCGACAGCTTCTCCTTACCACCATACTGTAAGGGCCCTGGCTGCCTTCGTTCATCCCTGTGTCTCAGAATCCAGCACTTTCCAGCCTGCCCCTCCCCTTCCAGCGCTCGTCCATTTGTGCTGCTGCAGAGTATGGCCCTGCTGGCGTGGTCTGCCCAGGGCGGAGGGCGGCTAGACGGTGCCATCCCAGCCCTTGGCACAGTGGGTGTGCATGCACGTGTGTGCGTGTACACATGTCCCGAGTGTGTAGCTACAGCATCCTGGGGTGGTGAGTTAGCAGGCCTGCTACAAACCCTGAGTGAAATGCGCTCAAGCTGGGCCTCCGAGTAAGTTTGTATCTGTTCTTCCAGGGATTGGGAGCATCTCTGTCGAACTTCCTCTGATCGTTTTCTAGCCAACCACAACCACCGTCAGCTTAAATTCTGTTGTTTCCTGTGCTAGCTCCCTCAGACTCTACCATCCCCGGATCTGATGAGCGCACTTGCTAAGCTCTACAACTCAAGTCACTCCAGTTAAAATGCCAAGCATTCAAGGGCAAAGGCAGGGCCCAGCACTCACCAGCCCTCCCCTTTCTAGCCAAGCGGCCCATCAACAGGTTTCTTGAATTTTAACCAGTTTCAACCTTCATATTATTATCTGTTGCAATGTCACTACCATCTCTCCCAACGCGGCAAGAAGTGCACATGTCTTGGTGGCATCCTGTGTCAATAGGATCAGTTTGGTGCCTTCAGACCACAAGGCTCTTTACCTCTCACAAGCATCTCCTCGATAATCTATTTCAGGCTCCTGCCACACGTGACACATGAGTTTTGCCGTTCAATAATCAGAATCCACACTCTTGCCTTTCCTTGGGGTCATTTCGCACTGAGTGGCACTCGGAGACCCGCTGGATGTGCGTCAACAGGGAGAGACCACCTCACTGGTCTGGGTACTGTGGCCAGGCTATTTCATACACTCCTGGACGGAAATGACCTTTTACGATGTTTATTCCAGTCACTTCCGGTTAAGGACCACTATCTTTAGTGGAGTGAACGTGGCCAGTGAGGGGGTGGGCAGCTCTGCCTGCCTTGCCTCTGTCACCCACGGACATGATGCCACGGGCCAACGATGTGGCCGCTCTCAGTGACGGTGAACAGTGTGGCAAATGCTACACTCGCTGTCACCTCTGTCACCTCTAGTACTTCAAGCATAGCTAACGCCTGGCTGCTCCTTTGCACCCAGCCGAGAGGAACAAATCCACCTGTATGGCAATTCACGATTCATAACCTGGAGCTGATGCCGTGTGAGCCTCGCCCCGGCGCTGGTACCGGGCGGGGCTGCCGGCCACAGCTTCCAACTGTACTGGAGTTCTCTCTCCACCGACTCCCGAGTCTGGTCCGAAATCCAGGAGATGCTGAGCACAGGTTGCTGCACACACAGAGCAGAGCAGCCGTGGCACTGTGGCCCCGAGGGAAAAGCGCTGGCCAGGCCGCACCCGAGGGGCTGATGTCTGGTGTGAGGAGAAACGCGTTCTCTGCACACAAGGCTTCCTCGGGGTTCATTCTCTCTTCAGAAACACAACCACACGTGCCGTCACTGGCTTTGACAGCTGAGCTGGGTTCTTCACAGGTCTCCGCTGAAAAGGATGTTGGCTGTTCTGTGCAGGCGGTGGCTGAGTGGCCATCACAGCCCTTTGCCTGAAGCTGGCTTTGGAACCTTTTGCATTTCTTCAGGGGTGAGAAGACGAGTGTGATCAGAGGATTTTCACTGCTGGATGACCTGGTACTTTGACCAGATGAGAAAGCTCACAAAGTAGAAACAGTGTTAACGCTATTTAAAAACTGAACAAGCACAGGAAGAAAGGACATCTGTAAGTTTCCCTTAGTGTCCAAAACTGTAAACATCTACAAAAAATGAAATGGCACGCTCGGGCGTGGGTATGAGGATAACAATCAGAAAACCGGAAGAAGGAGAGAGAGAGGGGTTCCGACGGCATTTCCTTGCTGCCCCGTCATCCTGCAGAGGACAGCGCTGGCTGGGGCGGCCGCAGCCAGGCAGGGGGCTGTGCCTCCCTCCCACTGCTGCCCTTCCTCGGGGGCTCAGCAGCGCACGGCCAGGACGGTAAGGGCCGCAGCAGAGAGCTGCAGCCCCCGTGGTGGACACCGAGAATCACCGTCGTGGTCCTCTGTGGTTGGAACTTGTGCCCCTACTACCTCAAGATAATTCTTACTCAAGAAAATGAATAAAACCCCACTTTAACACTCTACTACTCTTTGACACAAGTGAAGTAGGACATTCATTCCAATGAGATTTATAGCAATTCCTCTCAGTTTGAAACACTCCTTTGCTTGTTTTGTTCAAAGAAGACTGTGGTTTTCTTTAACTTCCCTTTAGCTAAGGGTGTCAGAAACAAATCGTTTTTGGGGTTCTTACTTCCCAAATTCTGACTCTTGCAGAAAACAACGTCCACCTGAAAGGTAGTCCCGACCAGTCCCCTGTGGGCTGCCCGTGGTGGCTGGCCGCTTCCCAGGCCATGTGTGCACCCTGCCGGGAGGAGTGACCCCAGAGAGGCCCTGGGAGGTAGGCTTGCCCTTCTCTGCCCTCATTATAGCTGTCATTTGTCACCAGTCAGGGCAAGCTCAATGCCAGACCCCTGTGGGTCAGTGCCACCCTCATTCCCTATCAGCTGACCCCCTCTCTCCTCCTTGGAACTGCTGAACCCCTGTGATCCCACGGTTGGCTGAGTGGACTGGACCTGCTTATCTTACGCTCCCGCCCGGCCGCAGGTGGCTCAGCGGCCCCTCATCTTTTTACTCTCCTGCTTGCTTCAGGGTTTAGTCCTGAGAAGGCCCTGGCTACAGGCTGGGGGGGCTCGTTTGCTTGCATCTTTCAGTACTCAGCAGAATTAGGCACCCCCGAAAGTTGGTTTATTTGACTGCCACTCAATATTTCATTCTAATGGATAACATGTTCTAACACTAGCACTAGAGATTAGAGGTGGAAAGGTCTGACGAAGGACCACCCTCTAACGCATTTTTAAGTGAAAAAAATTGTTCTTTTGAAAAAGAAGCCCTCCAACCGCACCTTCACGTTCAGCCCTGCTCTAACTGCCACTGGGGCACCTGTTGTGTGTCAGGCTCTGTGTCAGGAGGGAAACGCGGCAGAGATGCTACTGGCCCTCATGGAGCTCACCGTCCGCCAGGGAACCAGATGACATGGGTGTCTCTATACCAACACCCAACTTACTGTGGTCCAGATACTCAGAGCAGAAGCACTAAGTTTTCATAAGGTGAGCATTTTGGAGTTTAGACAGGTTTCTCAGAGGCAGTGGTGAGGACCCCAGAGATGAGGAGAGAGACTCACCGAGATTCAGATTCTCTCATACTGAATACATTTCACTACTTATCCGCTATGACTGCGAGGGTCTGTGTGCCATCTCTTTTGGGCCGACGGATATTTCAGAGGACATGAATGGAATCCACACGACGGGTCTCACGTATTATAAACGTACGAAGTGGTACCATATCTCGAGTGGGCAAGAGTCTCCAAAGCACCTGCACTGTAACATGTCCCCTGGGCAGGGATGGAAGACATTACATACGTGGTTATGAGCATAACATGCCCCTTCTTTCACATCGAGTCCACCCTCCAGGGAAATCCAACACTGGGATTCCCTGTTTAAAATCCTGTATTATTCCTTAATGCCTACAGCACGGAAGCAGAGGTCCATGTCCTGCTGAGGATCACTGGGAAGCCTCCCTACTTCTTCCCCACATGAGGCCCCTGCCCCAGCAGTCACTCTCTGCTCCAACCTCACCCACCTGTGCTTCCCCAGATCTGAGGCTTTTCACCAGGCCACATCTTTACAAAGAGCACTGCCCCCCACCCTCCCACACTGGCAATCCTTCAGCAGCATCGGAAGATTTGATTACAGTTGGCAAGAACTGCCCCTGAGCCTGGCTCCACACTGGGCTCTGCACCACGTGCAGGCAGGAATCGCTTGCCTTACCTACCTCCGTAGTTCAAGAACCTAGCCCAGTAGTTAGACTAGGCAGAGCGGACAGCTGATAACTGCTGGCTGACTACAAGGAAGGAAAGACGTGACTGGAAGTGAGGAAGTCAACATTTGTGAAGTCCATGTTTGTCCTCCTTTTGTTAAATGCCAGCATTGGCTCAGTTAGTCCTGTTTAACTTCCTTGTCCGATTTCACCTGTGCGTCCCATTAAGCATAAACCGAAGGGACACCTTTTAAGCTTGGGGAGGGCTCAAGAGAGACAAACTTGGGAAGCTTTTTTCCCTTTCGATTTAAAACAAAAAAAATGAGGCCAATATGACAAAATTTCATTATTTGTTAATTTTGCGCATGGGTGTAATATGAAAATCCTTGGTTAAGAAGAAAAAGATAAAAAGAGACAGAAACGCAGTAATGCATACACTTATTTTTAAGATACTAGTAGGGTTTGGGGTGGCATCTGCAAGGGGTGATGAACTGGCAAAGGTGCTTGTTGAAAAATAGTAGGAGTGGATCGTGAAGAACTAAAAATCCAGAAACTTAATAGCGATAGTAGAAAAGGTGGCAAACATTTCTATGGCCGTATGTTAGAGTCTTACTAGACTTAATGGGGGATGCACATTCTTTCTTATAATATTCTTTGTTTTCAAAATAGATGGACTACATTTCCTATCTTTAATAACTCTCACTAAAATTCCTGAAGTATTTGCTCACATCAGAAAAAACTCAAATAATCATTTCTCTTTTCCTTGGTTTAGAAAATTACTAAGTTTCTTAAATGCATTTAAATCACATGACTGATGTTTAAATAAAGTACAGCACATCTAATTGAAAAATTAAGCATAAAAAGGTTTTGTTAATTCAAACTATCTTAATGTTACTAACAAATAATTTTTTAAAAAAATAAATTTATTTATTTAGGTATTTTTGCCCGCATTGGGTCCTCGTCGCTGCGCGTGGGCTTTCTCCAGTTGCCATGAGCGGGGGTCACCCCTTGTCGTGGTGCGCGGGGCCTCTCCCTGGGGGGGCCCCTCCCGCCGTGGAGTATGGGCTCCAGAGCGCAGCCTCAGCAGTTGTGGCGAACGGGCCCAGCTGCTCTATGGTACGTGAGATCCTCCCGGACCAGGGCCCGAACCCGCGTCCCCTGCATTGGCAGGCGGATTCCCAACCACTGTGCCACCAGGGAAGCCCCAAATAATATTTTAGACAGTGTCTAGCCTCCAACTAACCAAGAGATTATATGTAACTATACACTTGTAAACGTTACTGTAAATGTCTTGAGCTAAGAACAACATCCTTCTTCTCTTTTACAGTCTCTTGAGCACCTACCACAAAAACTACTGAGGGTCTACGGAGATAATGTTGAGGGGGACCTCCGTGTCTTAATGCGGGGCAGTCTGTAAGGCCATTTCGGGATAATCAAGAAATAGAAAAGACAAGATTTAGAAAAGGCAATGAATAAGGAAGCATGTTAAAAACAACCTCTCACGTATTTACATCTTTTCATAACAGAGCCAAGAAGAAGTAAATGATATTTAGAACTGATACCGACATCGTGTTAACCTCGCTCTCGTCATTCTGGGAGGATCAAGGAGAATGATTCATTAAAAAAAAAAAACAACCCTAAAGACTTCAGTTACACACATTCACCTTGTTATCATTTTTTGACAGTTTTTTTCCCTCAAGTGTCAAAACTAAGAACTATTTCACCTTTAAATACTTTCTATCGTCAACGGCTGCTCTGTTGTGAGGGATGTGACCTGGGTTCTCAAGGAAACAGTAATATAACAGAACTTTCTTTTCAACTGAATTTGAGAGTATTAGTTTATTTTTTAATCTGTTATTATAAATGCCTTACAAATGCTGAGTTACTCGGCTTTATTTTTGTTTTGTTTTTTTTTTTTTTTTTTTTTTTTTTTTACTCGGCTTTATTTTCTAATCGTGGGGCTAACAGTTTTTTGGAAATTCACTAATGGAGGTGGAAGAGAACTATAGGCTCCTTAATCCATCTCTCAACCCTAACGAGCTGCTCAAAGGATGAGTCTGAGCTGAGAAGTTAAGGGTGAGGGGTTGGGTCAGCTCGTCAGGCATATTCCATTGGTTTCTCTCACTTGTGGTGGCCTAACCCAGAGGTAGGTGCCAGTGGGGGCCCTGCCCAGAAGCCCCTCCTGAGTTCCAGAAAAAGTCAGGATACATACAGCTTTGCCACAGAGACCGAGTGCCTTGGGTCGGACTGGCTTTTGTTGGCTCTGGGAACAGGGGATGGGGAAAGTGCGTGGGGTGACTCGCTGTGAAACACTGACCTTGATTTGCTTTAATGAGAAGAAAGCAACATTTGCAGTATGAAATTTAAAAGGGTTGTTACTGAAGTGCTCTCAACCTACTAGCTTAGGTTTTCAGAAACTTTCCAGTGTGAAATAATTACAAACTTCTAGAAAAATTTCAAGAAGAGCACAAAGAACCCAATTACTCTTCATCCACATTCACCAATCATTACTTTGCCACAGTTGCTTTCTGTCTACACACACACACACACACACACACACACACACACACTCCCATTTATTTTTCCTGAGCCACCTGAGATTAAGCTGCGTACATCCTGTCCCTTTAGATCATCCTATTTCCTTGTTTCCTCTAATCTACAATACATACAATATAATTTCAGAATTGCTGTACTCATACCACCAAGAAAGATAAACCCATGAAGAGTTTGAGGTTTGCAGTTCTTTTCTTTTTTCTAAGAGGGCATATTATGTTCAAAAGTTACCGAAATTAATTTTCCCTCTCCCTTTTGATTATATTATTCACTTAAGATACAGCTGGAACATTTATTTCAGTTTCTTTTTAGCTTTATGATTGTCCCCATTGCTGATCTGCTTTTTCAGTATGTAAAACATTAACTTGGTTCCTAAGTGAAAACCATACAAACAGAGAAGCTCCCTGTCCTTCTGCCTCCTTCTCTCCCAGCCTGCGTAGTGAACCAACTTCAGTAAACATGAAATATCACAGATTTAAAAATAAGCGATCACAATGCATTTTTTTTTCAAATTATGCCTTCCTCAAACTCATAAGAACCACAGTAGCCAATAAAGGGCCCAAGTATCTATCACTGGTTTACCTGATACCAGGTGGTTTACCTGATACCAAAATCTTCGTACTTATATGCTTGATTTCTTTCAAGTCTCGTTCACCAAAACTGCTTGGAGTGTGAAGCATGGGTTTAGGGTAAGTACCAGGTGTTACTGATTACCTGCTCCTCCGAAACCTCTAGAGGAGGGGACGCTTGTTGCTCAGACTGCCGACCATCCTGATAGTTTACGTTTCGTCGCTGACGTAGAGGAGGGAAAAGACGGTTCCAGTTGATCATTCCTCCCTAAAAAGAGATCAATGCACAGCGATCAGACAGGGGAGGAGCAGAAACATGGTAACGCACTAAAGAGCTTTCTCTTGCAATGCAGTCACAGCTGCAGACTGGAAATAAAATGTCCGATGGACCTGCTGTGTGCAAGCTGAATCAACAGGCTGAAATCGGCAGCCTGCAGTAGGTGCACAGACAGAAAAGAAGGTAGCAGGTACTGACAAAGGGATTTGTGCAATTTGACTCCAGAAGGCAGTGGAAGACACGTGCAGTCACTCCTAACCTCAGCCCCGTGGTGTCCCCACCGACACTGTCCCAACTCCGCTGGACTCGGGAAGACGCGAGTGGAGGCTAATTCAGGACAGGCAACCAGAAACCTGGAGCTTCCTTCAGCAGCTCTTTAAGATGTTGCTTCTCCCCCTTTCTCCTCCAGCTCCTCTTCTCCCTGTTCTTGTTCTTTTTTAAAATTTGAGTAAATTCTGAGCAAGGTCCACGGAGAGAGACTGCAGGTGGAGATAAAACCCAGGTTGGGGGACAGGCTCGGGAATGTGAAGGTAAACCTTACACAGGGACAAGAGGTTCACACCTGTCCTCTGGGTGGCTTTATGGATAACTTCACATTGGTGGCGATGTCATTTCTTGCCTTTTCTATGTCATCAATGAAAAACAGCCACTATGTGGCTAGACAGGCAGCCTCCTCCACCGCATGCACCGCTTTTTAAAAGCACTGCACGATGCTTTTAAAAACTTGACGTTTTTTACCTATATGCTACCTTTTAAATTTATCAACTTAAATCTGTTTCTGGACGTCTTCTAGTTCTGGAAGATTTAGAGACTAAGAAAACCTAAAATTTTTCCTATTATAATACAGGAAAATTATAATACCTAAACATGCTAGATAAAATTTAAAAATATTTCATATGCATAGCTGAACATAAAGGGAAGACGGAGGCCCCAAGGTGCCAGAAACAAGCTCTGGAAAACCAGGGCAGTAAAGAAGAGATGATATGGTGCGAGGGGGAGCACATCCTGCTAATCCAGAGCTACTTGGGTTTGTTTTTTTTTTTTTTGCGGTACGCGGGCCTCTCACTGTTGTGGCCTCTCCCGTTGCGGAGCACAGGCTCCGGACACGCAGGCCCAGCGGCCATGGCTCACGAGCCCAGCCGCTCCGCGGCATGCGGGATCCTCCCGGACCGGGGCACGAACCCGCGTCCCCTGCATCGGCAGGCGGACTCTCAACCACTGCGCCACCAGGGAAGCCCGCTACTTGGGTTTTATCACCTATTTGGGTTCAGGCGAGGAGGCCTTGGGTCTGAAAGAGGCAGTGACTTTAAGCTCACTACCTCCTTAAAGGCACAACCTCAAATGGCAGCACCCCCAGTGAGAGAGGATGAGAAAAAAACCAACCAAAGAGCAGATTTTCCTGGGGGAGGGAGCAGAAATCTCGGTCTGCCTGAGAGGTGAGAACTGCAGGGAAATTTGGGGTTCAAGTTACACCACACATCTGCTCTAAGAACCCATCGAAAAGTACATAAAATTCGTTCTGGGATTGGAGATGGATACACCTAAGGAGCCAAGCAGAGGCAAATCTAAAGTTATTCTGGAGAGACACTCTCTCATCCTGGAATTAGATGAATTAGATGGGATTCACAGATACAGCTCCAGTGGGGGAAGCCTCGGACCCCAAACTACAAAACCCATGAGGAAAACACCCATCATGAGCAGGAGTCAGTGTGTACAATAAATAGGAGGATTAGATCCCCAAGGACTCAAATTTACAACATTCTGAGAAAAGCTATAAAATTAGAAGTTTTAAGATGACTGAGATACAGAAGGAGTTAAAAAAAAAGAATAGGACACTATAAAAAAAAAGATAGTTTTTTTAAAAAATAGGGAAACTAAAAATAGAGATATTATGCAAAACTGTTCTAGAGAGATACTGGTAGAAATAAATTCAAATATATTAATGATCACACTAAATATACATTGACAAACTCACAAGCCGAAAGGCTGAGACTGTCAGTTTTGAAATCTCTCCCATTCCCCCCAACCCAACAATAGACAAACTGAAAATATAAAGACATAGACAAGTTGATGTAAAGAGATGGAAAAAGAAATATTAAAGCAAACTGATGTTGCTATATTCATGTCAAATAAACAGACCTCAAGGGCAAAAGAGGCATTATTAGGGATAAAACCACTAAAATACATTGATATTATTTATATATAACATTACAGCATCAAAATACAGAAAGTAAAATTTAACAAATTTACAAGTGAAGTGGAAACATCTAGACATATATTTAATTTTTAGCATATACTGATAGATCAAGCAGACAGACAATTAATAACAATATAGAACATAAATAACAAGTTTGTCTAGATGGACATATATAGCCTGCACTCAATTTTTAGAGAATATACATTCTTTTCTGTTATAAGTAAATTATTTATTAAAAAAGTGACAGTGCACTAAGTCCTATATAAAGTATCTGCAAATACCAAAACATAAATATTATACAGACTATATTCTCTGACTACAACGCAACTAAAAATAAATATCAAAATTATAATTAATATAAAACAAACAAAAATGCACACACTTGAGATCAAAAATGAAAAATCATAATGGAAGTTAGAAGATATCTAAAAGTGAACAAAATTGAGACTACTACCAATCAAAGCTTGTGGGATATAATTAAGTAGTTGATGTAATTTTAAAATATTGAGCTTAAAGAAAATGAAGACTGAAAATTAAACAGTTAAATACAATTTAAGAAGTTAGAGAAGGTAACAATGGTCTAAAGAAATTGGTAAGAATGAAGTACAGAGCAAATGTTAATAAAGTGGGAAACAGAGACACAACAGAAGGAATCAATGAAAACCCAATGCTGACTGTTGAAAAAGTCAAATAAAATGAATAAACCTGATGCTTAGTGAAATGACAGAGAAAGAAGCACAAATTATATTAGGAATAACACAAGGAACATAATGACAGATATTAAATAAGAATACTTTATTTGTGCTAACAACTTTGATGAAATAGACAATTTTCTAGAAAAATATAACTTGCTAAAACTCAAGAAGGAATAGAAATTGGTAATCAGTTTGTTTTTATTGTTTTTTTTTTCTATACGCGGGTCTCTCACCGTTGTGGCCTCTCCCGTTGCGGAGCACAGGCTCCAGACGCACAGGCTCAGCGGCCATGGCTCACGGACCCAACCGCTCCGCGGCACGTGGGATCCTCCCGGACCGGGGCATGAACCCCTGTCCCCTGCATCGACAGGTGGACTCCCAACCACTGCGCCACCAGGGAAGCCCCGGTAATCAGTTTTAAAAATTGTTCAGGAACATCGACTAAAGCTGCACATACGTGGATGCCTCAGCAAATTCCATTCCTGGACAACATAAATGCAAACACACGCTCACCAAGGGCAGGGACCAGAACGTTCTCAGCAGTGTTGCTTGTAAACCTCAAAGACTGGAAACTACCCAAATGCCCATTAAGTAGAATGGATACATTATAGTATATTCACATGATGTAGTATTATATAGCAGTTCAAATGAACAAACTACAATTATATGCAACAATATGGCTAAATCTCTCAAATAAAATGTTAAATAAAATAAACACCAAAAAGTACATTTGTATGATTACGTTTATATAATGCTAACTTTTCTGTATGTTATACTTCAATAGAAAGTTACAAAAAGAAATAGAAAACCTGATTAGACGTTTAGCCATTAATGTAACTGAAATAATACTTAAAAATCTACCTACCAAAAATCTACAGGTGAAGTCTATGAAAATTTTGAGGGCCTGCCATCTTACACAAGTTGTTCTAGAGAACAGAAAAGAAGAAGAGCTCCCCACCTAATTTTTTGAGGCCATATAACGCTGTTTCCAAAAGTCAGAGAAGGCTATTATGAGAAAGAAGAATTATAAAACAATCTATTTTTCATTTATGGACAGATGCAATAATCCTAAATAAAAGATTAGCAAACTCAATCCAACAATGTTCAAAAAAGATCATCATCTTATCCATTATGATGTACTATATTAGGGTTTATCTCAGGAATCTTAGAAAATATAGTAATGTAATTCACACATTAACAGATTAAAGGAGGAAAACCAAATGCTCACATTCAACAGATATAAAAATAATTTAATAAAACTTGATGAAGAGACAAGAATGCCTATTATCACCACTTGCATTCAACATGAGTCATGGCATAATGAGGATGAAACCAACCACTTGTGAAAGAAAATGCAGAAGGATGGAAAGGGAGAATCTGTCATCACACATGATGACTGTCTACCTAGAAAATGAGAACCAATGAGTACAAAATAAAAAAAAACCAGTAACATTCCTTGCCTGTGATCACTGAGAAAATATAAGTGCAAAAAATTCCTATTTACAAAGAGAAATAAAAACCATTAGGTACTTAGGAATTAAATCTAACAAAAAATTTGCAAGATTTCTATGAAAAATGGTAAACTTGACTGAAGGATATCAGAAGACCTAAATAAGTGGAAAGACAGCACATTCCTGCCTGGAAGACTCAATACTGTCATCTTTTCACACTCTGCCAATTCCAGGCTGTAGCAGAGACTGCTTGTTGACTTTCAATATCCACATTCCCTTTCCTTTAAAAACAGGACTTTTTTTGGGGGGAGTGACGCACAGTTAGTACATTTCTCAGCTTCCCCCACGAGGACTCAGTTCTGCTATTGGTATGCAAGCAAAAAGGGCATCTGGGACCTCCAGAAGAGATCTCTTTTTATTTCTTTTAAATGAGTTAAATTAAAAAAAAATTATCTTATTGAAGTGTGGTTGATTTACAATGTTGTGTTAATTTCTGCTGTACAGTAAAGTGATTCAGTTATACATATATATATTCTTTTTCATATTCTTTTCCATTATGGTTTATTACAGGATATTGAATATAGTTCCCTGTGCTCTACAGTAGGACCTTGTTGTTTATCCATCTTATAAAATTAGTTTGCATCCGCTAATCTCAAACTCCCAATCCATCCTTCCCCCACCCCGTTCCAGAAGAAATCTTAAAGGGAGGGATGCACCCTTCCTCATTGTTTCCTCCTCCTTCCTGGAGCCCAGGCGGGCTGAGGACAGGGCAAGAGCCAGAGAAAAGGAGCCTCGGGGCGCAACTTCATGCAGGGGCCCCACCAGCTCCGGGGTATCAACCTCTGACTTCTTTTACACGAGACAGACTTCTGCCTTGCTTAGGTTTCTGTGATTTTGTTTTCTGTCATATGGAGCTAAACCTATTCCTAATGGGTATATATTCAAAATTCACACACACGCGCGTGCGCGCACGTGTGTGTGTGTGTGTGTGTGTGTGTGTGCTTTGGTTGAACGAGACAACCTCAAGGGTCAAGACTAGACCTGAATATTTTCAAGAAGTATAAGGGAGGGGTTTTTTTCCTACTAGTTATTAGGACTTACTGTTAGACTACAAGAATGAAAGTAGGACGGTATTAGCACATGATAGGTAAACAGGTCAAAGAAACAGGAGAGACAGTCAACAAATCAAAAGTAAACATGGGCACTTGGTATATGATGGAGGAAACATTGTAAGTCAGCAGGAAAAAGACACACCACTTAATGAACAGTACTAGGGCAAATGGTTATAGAGATGGAAAAAGAGAGGACCTCCCTGGTGGTCCAGTGGTTGGGACTCTGTACTTCCAATGCAGGGGGCATGGGTTCGATCCCTGATTGGGGAACTAGGATCCCACATGCTGTGTGGCATGGCCAAATAAATAAATTAATTTAAAAAAAGAGATAAAATTTGACCTTTACTTCATATCGTATACAAAAACAAATTTATTTTATAATAAACCCCACAGGGACTTCCCCAGCAGTCCAGTGGCTACGACTCCATTCTTCCAATGCAGGGGGTGCGGGTTCGATCCCTGGTCGGGGAACTAAGATCCCACACGCCGCGTCGTGCAGCCAAAAAATAAACAACAACAACAATGTGATTAAACCAGCCAAGATGACTAAATATAAAAATAAAATAAAATAAAATAAACCCCATAGATTAAAGATTTAAATCTGGAAAGCTAAACTGTTAAAAATTTTAGAAGAAACAAGAGGCATTCTTTATGTTGCTGGGACAGGAAAGGATTTCTAAAACAAAAATATAAAGGATCAATCATAAAAAAGGATTGCTAACAATTACTACAAACAAGAACTTTTGTATGATTAAAAAAAATAAAGCTAGAAGGCAAAGTACAGATTAAGAGAAAATGTTTGTAACATATAACTGACAAAACAGTATCCAGAATATGTAAAGAATCAATGAGAAAAAATAAATAATACAAGAGAAAAGCGGACGTATATGAATAAATGTATATGAATAAACAATTTACAGAAGAGGAAACCCTGAGTCAATAAACATAAGAAAAGATGTTCAACCCCACTAGCATTAGGAAATGCAAATTAAAACAGCAATAAGTAATTTCATACCTGTAAGACTGGCAAAAATAAAACGTCTAACAATGCCAAGGATACGGATGATGTGAAGGAAATAGGAACTCCATATATTGTTGATGAGAGTTTAAATGGGCACAAACATTTTAGAGGACAATGTGTCAAGATCTAGTAAAACTGAGGATGTTCTGATCTAGGAATTTCATCTACAGGGAGCTATGAGTGCCTAATGGGGCATTTATGAGGATATTCTGTGAAGCACTGATTATAATATTAAGTAAGCAAATGTAAAAAATTCAACTGTCCCTAAAGAGGGAAATAAATTATTAAGTAGTTCTATTATATATGTGCAGCTAGAATAAATGAACTAGATCTAATGGATAAATCTCAAAAATACAATGAACAAAGAAAGTTGTATAAGAATATGGATATACAATACCATTTACATAAATTAAAATATATTTAGAATAGTATGCTATTTAAACTATTTTACGGATAGTTTACATATACACACAGTTTACATACACATACAGCAATTAGTGGTGATTCTGCTTCCCAAGGGATATTTGGCAATGTCTGGAGGCATTTTTGGTTGTCTTGGGTTGGGGGTGGGAGGTTGGGGACATGATGGTGGTGCTGTTGGTATTCAGTGAGTAGAGGCCAGGGATGCTGCTAAACATCCTATAAGGCACAGGACAGACCCCGAGACAAAGGATGGCCTGGACCAAAATGCCCACAGTGTCCAGGCTGAGAAGCCTTGATATATACTCACAGGTGGTGAAGATACAAACACGCACCGGCAGTGGATACCATACAAAAGCATCAGACACGACACAACTGCTATGGAACGCAGGAATGGAAGAGGAATGAAACTTTGGCTGATTCTGTAACATTTTATTCTTCAAAGGGAGAGTGAAAGAGTAGGCAAAACGAAACAAAACTAAACCTCAAGCCGTGATAGTAAAAAAGTGCTTAAAAAGCAGAAAGTTACAGGAGCTCTAGGTTCTGGGATGTTTTGACACTAATCTGCTCTTTCTGTAGGTTCAGCCTGAGCCTCTGCAAACAGGAAACGCTTCCTTCACTTTGTCTTCTTCAAAAGCAATAACCACATATTCAAAAGAGGAAGAAGGAAACAGCTTGCATTTTGAACAGCCATTTTATGTTATTAGTTGCAAGGAGATTTTCAAATGAAGTAAAATTTCTTGTGAAAATTAATAAACAACTCATTTTCCAACTGAGAGCAGTAAACGTTTGTTAACGGTTCATCAAGTGGAAGTCACATGGAGTAGAACTCCACCTCTAAAGGCCTTGGCGGGTTTCTGAAGGGACGATCAGGTCAGGCAGTGTCTATACCAAGAAGCCTGGTCAGAAGAGCCCCCCAGGGTCCTCTGGGGGCACTTGCAGCTCCCAAGGGAGAGAGGAGCAAGGTGCACGTTCTGGTCCTTGCTCCCATGGAGCTCCTGATCTCCTCGGGGAAGGCATGACATCCAGAAAGGGAAAAGCCAGAAGCAGGCAAGATGGTCTGTAACCAGGAAGGAAGCCACGAGGCATCAGTTAACGGGCACGGCCAAAGCTCGGGGGTAGAACTACAAAGAGGATGGGGGCTCAGCGGAGTCTTAGAGGATGAGGATGATTTCAGTAATGGAGAGGAGAGCCAGGCATTTTTTTCAGCCTGTTCAAAGACAGGGGACTGAGAATAGGTTTATTCCTACTTCAAGGGCCAAAGCAACGCTAAGGAGAAATAACAGAGGAACGAAAAATAGAGGATGCTGAGTGACCGAGAACAGTCTCCAATGCCAAAATACCTCGGTTCAAATCCCAGCTCTGCCACTTATTATGTGAACTTAGGCTTCAGTTTTTGTTTTTTTTTTTAAACTTCTCTGAACCTCAGTTTTCTCATCTGTATTATGGGAATAATAACTACGTTCACCTCATAAGGATATGAGAAATAAATGAGTTAATATATGTAAAGCATTTAAAACAGAGCTTGAAAACTTCTAAAACCTTATTACATACACATTAGCTATTATTACTATCCAATATTTGCATTGTATCTTACAGTGGTATTTCTTGTCTTCCCAGCTAGCCTATAGCACCCTGGAGAGCTGCATTGGGGGTAAGATTTGCATGAAACTCCCCAGGTGGCCGGCACAGCTCTCAGCTCAGTGCAGCCTGAGCTGAATCCCCAGCAAAGAATGATTACAGAGCAGGCACAATGAATGTGATGGTTTAGGACAATTAAAATTCTTTCCAAAAGCATCCTCATCTTATTTTTAAAAGGTCAGTCACTGGGAAAAAAAAATGCATCCTTTATTCTCCATCTTTGGTGATCTGAAACCCTTTATCAGAGTGCTACGTTTTGAACTGTAAAGCAGGCGGGGCCACCTCCACGGCACTGTCTGTGGCTGCCTGCGGACCATGTCGGGAAGATTCTGGGGGAGGGTATGGGTTCATCAGGAAACAGTGACATGACTGCTTAGTGATACCTGCCTTGGGCACGGAGGAGGCGAGGTGGCACCTATACAGGAACTACTAACCCTGCTATAGACCATGGCTGTCCAGTATTTTCCACATCATGGCACACACAGAAAGATATATTTGTGTGACACACAGGACAGAGAAAGCTGCATGCAATCAGTCTGGCAGCTTCAGGCCCTTCCCAGCTGCCCCAAAGGCTGAGGGGATCAACACCTCATCAGGCCATCTGTGACCGTGACACAGTGTTCGGGAAGTTCTGCCACAGACCCTAAGGAAATACTTGTACATTTAACGTGAGCAATTTACACTGGGGACGGGCTATCATGGAGTTGAGACGCAGAGGAGACCAGATTGTTTCAGGTGCATCAGTTAAGGTAAAAATCAATGGAATTATTGTGTGTCAACTCAACTACCTGGTAGTACCCGAAGCCATGAAGCTAAAAAGAGAACTAAGACAATGTCTGTGCCTTCTCAAAGCTCCCAGTCTGGTATCCTAACCATTAAATTGCTTTTTCTTTTTCTTCCAGGTTACTCGTAACACCCTTTGCTTGATCAGTGGTGCCTCCTCCGCTGTCCGCCCGCCATGACCCCTGGCTGCACTGGGCCCTACCGTGCCCCTCCCGACACCTCTCTCTGACTTCTGTGGAATCACACTTTCTTGGTCTTTCAAGCCATCTGGTCACACCCTGAGCGCCCCTCAGAGACACCTTCTCCGGTTCATGTCCTTTATACGCTGGTGTCCCTTAAGGTTCTGTTAGGATTATTCCTCTTCTCTCTCCACGTCTGTCCCCAGGGTTTTAGTCTCCCTGCGTGTGGTGGAGACTCCTACCCGCTTTCCCCCTCCAGGTGCTGCCCCTCAGAGCCACATGACCAACTCTCCTGATGCTTCCCCTTAGGTGTTCCAGAGACATGTCAAATGGAGCGCATCCCAAACAACACTCATCGTCAACCCCGTACCTCTTCCTCTGTCCCCAGTCTTGGGGAATGACATCAATGTCCTTCCACAGCACAAGCCAGCTCACCAGGCTCTGGTAATTGTAACTCCTAAATACCTTTGGAGTCCATCCATTTCTCTCCATCCTGACTCTCACTGTCCTATTTTAGATCGCCATCAAGGGCGGGCATGGCTTCAGAGTGATTATCCTGAGATACAAAGCTCATCATGACAACCTAAGTGCCCATCATCGGATGAATGGATAAAGAAGATGTGGCACATATACACAATGGAATATTACTCGGCCATAAAACGAAACGAAATTGAGCTATTTGTAATGAGGTGGATGGACCTAGAGTCTGTCATACAGAGTGACGTAAGTCAGAAGGAGAAAGACAAATACCGTATGCTAACACATATATACGGAATTTAAGAAAAAAAATGTCATGAAGAATCTACTTAAAAACTCTTCAATGGTTCCCCGTTGTCTTTTCATTAATCTTAAAATACTTTTTTTCTTCATTAATAGCAATCGCAAAAATCACTACTTGGTAACATACTTTTATAAAAAAACGTTTTCCAAAACAGAAAAATAATTAATGAGAAGAATGTCATTATTTTCTATTTTTGTAAACTTCTTTTGTGTGACGTAACGAAATATAGCTGGATTCTCGTATCTGCTTCTGCAGTCAATTCTGTTACACGCTACTTTGGCTTCTGAGGTATATAAAAAAATCTAGCCACGTATAGATATATAGTTAGAAAAAAAATCGGAGTATATTGAGAGCCTTTTCAGATAAGCGTAGGTATTCTTCTTTGATACTACTCAAGTCCCTACTGGCTTTAGGATGCAATTCAGGTTTCTCACCAGGGCTCGCCAGGCTCCTGTTTACCGTTCCAATGGTTTTCCTCACCATTCCGGACTCACATTCTCGACTCCTGCCCAGAAGGCTTCTCTACTCCCCCGAGTCCGGGGTGAGCTGCTCCTCTCATGTACCCTCACATCTCACTGTACCTTTGCAAGGACAGCACTTGGTACATTACACTTCAGTGACATGCTCCCTGGTAGGAATCTCACAGCAGGTGATGAGCCCCATGAAGGCTGAGATTATTCATCTTCTCTCTGTAGGCCCAGCCTTGCCTGCCACCTGGCATATTCAAGTACATAAGAAGTATCTGCTGAATGACTAAATCGTGGACAAATACACAGCAAAGCATATTGCTGAGATAAGTTCTATGGGATTTTCTTCAGCAAAGACCTCACAGCTCGTTGTAACACAGGCCCTAGTGTCAGGATGGACAGGGTGGGAGGGGATGACGCAAGGAGGCTCAGAGAGCAGAGCACACCGCATGGCTGATATGGTCTTTAAGGGCACGAGGCACCTTCTCCCTCTAACACAGGAACCAGCAGTTTCAAAGGACCACTGCTGGGAGACTGCAGGCGGGGACTCCTCGCAGAAGGGGGCATCTGTAACGCACTGGACTGCTGCTGAGTGCCCCTTGGCGGCTACAGCTCGCCGTGTAACTATGGATATGCTTGGCTTCATTCCTTTATCTTTTACTTGCAGTGCACTGTACTGGGGCCAGGTAAAGAGCGCTGTGACACACAGAGAAATGACTAATTTCCTACGGCCCTGGAAGAGCTTAGCTGAGTTGACAAAACAAAGGCACATTAGAAAGTAAACAAGAGGCACTGAACACGCAGCCAAGGGCACTGAAGATGACCAAGGGCTACGGGAGAGGTATCTTGTTAGGCTAACAATAAGCACTACCAACACAGAGGAGAGAAACACCGGCAGCCTCTGCCGTCAGCAGCTGATAGCTTCATGGCAAAACCCGAAAACGAAGGAAAAGAAAGAAAAACAAAACAAACCCCATTACCACCACCACTCACGCAAATTAGCCATGCATTCATCACACGCATGAAAGATGGAGGGACAATCACAAGGCCGAGAATAAATCCTATCACATATGTGCAAAGCAATTCAAGGGTCACGCCGTAGGAATACGAACAGTAGAAGCACGCAGGAGAGGGAAGCTGGCCACGTCATGTGAAGTGCCACGTCCTCACGTTTGCACAGACGCCATGGAAACAGCCATTAGAGTACCCTTCTGGGCTGCCGGGCAGTGAGCCGTCTTAGTAGGTGTTGGGAGAAAATAATCAGCTAGAGGGAAACTAGATGGTGACTTGAACACAATCCCAGACTAGTTTTACAGCTCTCAGTTCCACTTTTTCTTTGTGGTTTATCGGCCAGCTTGGGGGGCTCAGACACTTTGTATTGTATTATCCTTCTCAGCAAAACACAAAGCAGTTTCTGCGCAGCGAGGTGAGGAAACAGGAGACGCTGCAGCTCTCTGCCATGGCTCCTCCTCGCTCTGGTCGCCAGGGCTCTGGGGACCACGGCACTGTCTGTCCGCCCCATCGCTGGGTTCGGAGGGCTGTGGCCACAGGTGCTGGTCTAGGGATTGAACCGAGGAGGCGGTGAGGAGGCATCCAGAGAGTCTACTATCAGGAATCTGTGCCACAGCCCAACACGCAACTCGAAGGCTCGGCCACTGCTGCTCCCTGCAAGGAACACTCCAACTGTGCGCGCCACCAGACGTGCATCCTGCGTCCTCTGTGTTGAGTGATGACTTGTCTCTTGAGAGGCTGGGGCCTCCCACCACAGCTGATCCTACTTCTCCCAAGACATGGGTATGGTTTTTACAACAGGCAGAGGAAAGGAGACTCTGGAGGAAGAGCAGCAGGCTTCAGATTCTCCCTGGCAACGGGCTCCCTGCCTCTGGGGGGCGAGGAAGGAGGGTGGTGTTGGGAACATGCTGAGCCAGACAGTGCTCATGTCTGCCATGTTTCCCGAAGGCTGCCTGACTCTCCTCTGAAGGGGACCTTCTCCTCCATGAACAGTCAGGATCAAAGGTGTCCCCACCTTTTGGGGGGAGGTTTGGTTTTGATTTTGGGAGAGAATGGGAACGCTCAGTCTCTTGTGAGGAGGAAGTGGTGGGGAGGGGCAGTGAGCTCCCCAGGTTGGGGACATCTGCTATAGGAAGATGACACCTCTCTCTTGCTTTAAGGCTTTTTTACTCTCTTAATTTCATTTACGTGCTTGTGAACACTGAACACAAGTTAGTAAGAACTGCACAGGATAAGATACAGCTTCCTTGAAAATATGAAGGAAAGAGCACCTTCTGGCACAGGGATGACCGATGTCTGCGTTACATCTTTTGTTTCCTCCCTTCTTTGTCGGCCAATTTTCTGGTCATTTCTTCTGCTCCTTAACCTTAGCTCTACGCAGCAATTACCAAATAAAAGTCAAAATTAAAATTAGTGCTGGTACTTGTTACCAGTAAATGTTTGGAGAGAAGAAGAGGTGAAACTTGTTATTAAAAATGAGACTGGGGATTACTCAGGATTTCCCCTCTCTTTTTACATCTCCTCCCTCAGAGTTGTCACTCATTTTCGCCCTTCAGCGATCACCTCTCACTCCCTTACTCGTCCTTCAACCAACACTGGGCCAGGGTGGACAGCATTGCCTGAAAGCCCGGGGACCCTTTTGGACTCAACTCTCTCCCCAATAAATCAAATCCGGCCAGTTCTCAAGTACCACTGATTTTTCCCTTCAAGGGGGTCTGTTTAAGTCTTTGTCGTCCCCCTCTGAGATTAAGCCAACAGCCTCTTAGATGACCTCACTGCCACTAATACAGGCCTTGGTTTATGGTGCTTCCCAGATACTGCATTTGTTACAAATGGAAGGTTTCTGGCAACGCTGCACTGAGCAGGTCTATTGGTGACATTTTTCTAACAGCATTTGCTCACTTTGTGTGTCTGTGTCACATTCTGGTAATTCTCGCAATACTTCAAGCTTCTTTATTTCTATTGCATTTGTTAGGGTGATCTGCGATCCGTGATCTCTGACGTTACTGCTGTAATTGTTTGGGGGTGACAGCAACACTGGGGGCTTATTTTAAGAAACTGCACAGCCACCTCAACCTTCAGCACCCACCGCCCTGATCACTCGGCGGCCGTCAGCACCGAGGCGAGACCCTCCACCAGCATAAAGATTATGACTCCTTGAAGGCTCAGAGGATGGTTAGCATTTTTTAGCAATAATGTATTTTTTGATTAAAGTATACACATTTTTAAAGATATAATGCTACTGCACACTTAATAGACTACAGTGTAGTGTAAACATAACTTTTACATGCACTGGGAAACCAAAAAATTCGTGGGACTCACTTCATCGCAATACTTGCTTTAATGCAGTGGTCTGGAACCAAACCTGCACTGTCTCCAAGGTGTGCCTGTATTATCTCCATCCAACCTGCACACCATGGCGGGTGAGTTGTGCATGAGTTACCCCGCCAAGGCCTTTCACAACACCACTGTCTCAACTGAAAATCTTACTGCATCACATCTAGATTATTCTGTCCTGTTTTGAACGTCCTCCAAAACCAGCCTCACCCTAACTACTTCTTACCTCTTCCCTGCATATTCCTTCCACTGACTGTGTCCCTCACTTATTCAGACCACATTTGCTCCAATCGTGTCTGTTACCTAAAATGCCCTCCCCTGTCCCCTACGACCATCTGCCACCCTACAGGTTTGTACAGAGCCCAGTTCTTGTTTTGTGCCTCTAACTGGCTTCTTTCTTGACAATCCAAATCCTTACTGGTCTCCCTGTCCGCTGAACTTCTACAGAACTAGGTCAAGTTGCCAATCTAAGAGAATGTAACACTGAGTCTAGGTTTCCTCATCTGTAAAACAGAAAACTGGACTAGATGGTCCTTAAACTAATAATTATTAGTTGCTTCTTCCTAATCAGTATATTACAGAATGTCTTGAAAGTCAAGCAGTTCTCTCTCAAAAAGAGACCTTCACTGTTGCAGCAGAAGCCCAGTGGCCTCCTGCCAGAGCTGTTGCAGGAGGGATGCCCAGACAGACACCGGTCTAGACACCCTCCATTTTATAACCTCCAGTACTGCTTCTGAGTGTTACCTGCACTGATCAAGGAGCTCTAACGAGCATCTCTAATGATCAAGGATCCTTGAGCAACCACCCCTACTAGACGGCAGCGATGGACAGTTTACGAATGAGGAATGTGGATTTGTGGAAATGAAGTGCTAACTCTCACAGTGGTCTCTCACAGCCCAAAGCCCACGTTCTGAACTATCACTGAAACCTTCACCTGCACCCCTCACCCCACCCTGGGAGTCCAGGCGCAACCAGGGTGCATACACCAACATCACTTAAAAAAGTATGATTTAAAAAAAATCTTGGTATCGCTAATCTGTGCTCTAATCTCGGACAGGGGATCATGACTCATGAGTCTGGAAATTCCTGTACTCCTGCTTTCTTCACAAAGCCACATCTGTCACCCACAGTGAAAGACTGCAGGGTCTGAAGCTGGGGTGGGTTCCATGAAATTCAAGACTTCTTGAGATGATCAGAAGGGTTCTTGCTGAGACACTCACAGGTGGTCCAGGGGTTGGTCTGTCCTGTGCTGGAATCGTATTCTGGTTTTTGCGGTACGCGGGCCCCTCACTGTTGTGGCCTCTCCTGTTGCGGAGCATAGGCTCCGGATGCGCAGGCCCAGCGGCCATGGCTCCCGGGCCCAGCCGCTCCGCGGCATGTGGGATCTTCCCGGACCGGGGCACGAACCCGTGTCCCCTGCATCGGCAGGCGGACTCTCAACCACTGCGCCACCAGGGGAGCCCCGTATCCTGGTTGTAAAACCCACAGGGATGACTTTTTTTGAGGAGGAAAAATTTACAAAATGATTATAGGGACAATTTTTCTAATATTCCCCTGTTTGACATTATGTCTGCTTCAAGGTACATCTCTAAATTCATTCATGGTTTTAAAAAGTGATTAATAAGTGAGAAAATAAAAAATTATGAAAAGAATTAGGATTGCTGATGACTTCAATCTCTCCAAAATACCAGGTATGTCATCATCGTTTACTTGTTTCCTTAAGTACCATGAGATTGTACCACACTCTCCTTTCTCATGAACACCAAGGCAGAATGGAAAATAGAAATGATTTTCTCGAGGTCACTTAATGAGTCAGCCTTGGAAAGGGATTAGAATTTATATTGATCCTATCTTTCTGTTCTGAATTTTGTCAAAAAGGTCAGTTATGACCAACTACAAGAGCACCAAATACATAACAGTAGTTTCTGCAAGGAGGTACAGATTGAGATAAACAGCTTAGCTTTAATTTCACTTGAAAATAGAGTTCTTGCACCTAATTTTCATTTAATTTGCAGATTTTTATCAACCAAGCACTAGTAACTTACTCCGCACCTGATACTATACACTTCATACTCACAAAAGAAAAAAGTCATAAAAGAACTAACTCTAACTGATTAGATTGCTTTGTTGACAAGGCAGCACAGCAACTTGAAAAGGATGGTTTTTAAATCAAATTGCACCAAAACGTGAAAGAGCAAAGCTAAAAAGGAAAAGTGCTGAGAAGCATGCCACATGCCCGTGTGCTGTCTTCAAGGCTGCTTGGGTTCATCTTGGCTGAGAACGTGCTCCCTTTGGATTCAAGGTGGACTCCTTTGCTACACACACACACACACACACACACACACACACACACACAGGTTTAGGTATACAGTTTTCAGGGCTCCACTCCAGACACACTTTCTTGACCCTCCATGGCTGGGCAAGGGGCTTCTCCTAGAAGAGGACTCGTGACATTTTGCTGTAACTGCCTCTTCCTACTCTCAGCTCAGGGAGAGGAAAGATTGTGCTGTCTTGTCTGCTCCCCAGAGCCTGGCTGAACACTAAATAAATCTTGTGGAAAGGATGCTCATGGAAACTAAGAGGTGAGTAAGCAGCTTCCTCAGAGACCAGATGCAGGGGCGCTGACGGACACTGGCTCCGTGGGATGGCACCCGCCAGGAGGAAGGACAATCAGACATGCTGCCACATGGACAAACCTCAAAAACATGAGGCCATGTGAAAGACACCCGTCACAAAGGACCCAAAAGTATATGATTAGATTCAATGTCCAGAATAGGCCAATCTAGAGAGTCAGAAGATAGATGTGTGGTTGCTCAGGGTGAGGTGGGTGTTAGGACTGGGGAGTGACTGCTAATGGGAAGAGTCTCTTTTTGAGGTAATACCAGTGTTCTAAAACTCAGCGTGGTGATGGTGGGATAACTCTGTGAGTACACTAAAATCCACTGAATTGTACTCTCTTTTTTGGCCACACCATGCAGCTTGCAGGATCTTAGTTCCCCGACCCGGGATCGAACCTAGGCCCTGGCAGTGACAGTGTGGAGTCCTAACCACTGGACCACCAGGGAATTCCCTGAGCTGTACTCTTTAAGGAGGTGAACTATATGGTATGTGAATTCGATCTCAATAAAGTTATTAAAAAACTTAAAAAAAAATGAGAACCTGAGAGCACTTTCAATACACTAAAAATATTTTACTAAATTAAAAATCCTTGATTAATAAAAGGAACTCACATGATTTGCAAGGGGGATGTGACTCATAATAATGTATATGTTAGATGTTACCTAACAACGATTGCTGGGGTAGATAAAGAGAAAATTTTCACAGTCACAAAATGTTTCTAAGTGAAGGTGAGAGAATACACCTCACCCTCGCTTAGAAACTTAGCTAACCATTCAACCAAATACTGAGAAAATAACTGAAATGCATGTGTGAATAATGGTGAGCTGCTGTAGGCATCAACATCTTCTCTCCTTGCAGGTCAAATAAGCTGCTCGTTACTGTTAACAGAGGTGATAATCAATCAGGAAACATGGGCAGCCGGAGGAAGTGAAGAGGTAATGAAAAAAATGAGCACCAAACGACTTCACTGCTTTGTTGACAAAATTCCCACTTGGCTTATACCAAGCATGATGCGTTCTTAGTGGGCTTCACCGTAATTCTACTTCTAGAGTAAATGGAGATTTCACAGAAATACCTTAGAAAGTCTTATCACCAAGTTTATGTTGTGGTATGTGATGGCATTATCACCACCAGCCAACAGAGAGAATAGGGGTCACACAAGTAACAGATGATCACATCTCAGAGAATACAGACTTCCCGGGAAACAGAGCTGCTTGGAAGGCTGCTGGCTGCGTAATCTTCTAGAGCAGGGGGTGGGCAAAATTCTTCTGTAAAAGGGCAGGTAGTGAATGTTTTAGGTTTTGAAGACCAATAGGCAAAATCAAAGATACTGTGTAGGTGCTTACAGAGCCACTAAAAATGTAAAAACCATTCTTAGCATCGGGTTTGGCCCATGGGCCATAGCTTACTGACCCTTGTTCTAAAGGTTACAAGTTTTAAAGAGTAGTAACTATCCAGTTAGCTCCTAAATCAGGACTCTCTCTCAAACTTCCTGAGAGCCCAAAAACAGATCCCCAATGCAATCAGAATAACTAATATTTGACAGATCTTTCTGGTATATCAAGTAATTTTGCATAAATTATTTTATCCTCATGACAACCCTATTAGATAGACTGTGCACAGGTCTCCCCGTCAACCCAGTGTTGATTCCTTAACTGCAAATTTCTTCCCCCTTTCATTTACATTCTGCTTTTCTATCGTGATGGCATCATGACCAGCAAAAAGGGGAATCCATGCTAAGAAGCTGCAGAGACTCCTGCAGCAACCCTGCTGTTCAAATGTTCATCATTACAGGGCATTTCAGTGACTGTTCTGGAGGTGTGAACGCACAGAGGCTCGCAGAGCTTGACTGTGGTCATGTAGTCTCATGCAGTGAGGACACGCTGCCTCACCACCAGAACTCAGAGAATCCTCACCATCTCCTGACTGGTCTTCTTCCTCCAGTATCAGCTTTCTCAAGGGTATTCATATCGTGGCCAAAGTAGTCTTATTTATTTATTTGGTCGCGTTGGCTCTTAGTTGCGGCAGGCGGGCTCCTTAGTTGTGGCATGCAAACTCTTAGTTGTGGCATGCATGTGGGATCTAGTTCCCTGACCAGGGATGGAACCTGGGTGCCACCAGGGGAGTCCCCAAAGTAATCTTTATTAAAGACAAATCTAACTTACTCTTCTGCCTAAAGCCTTCGCTGACTCACTACGTCTAGCAGGACGAAAGAAAAAACACTCCTCAGTGTAGCACAAGACCCTCGATGTCCTGGTCTCGGCTTTCTCCCCAGCCTCTCTTTCACTGCTTCCTCCTTAGGGGAGCCCTGAACTTAGGCAAATGCAATCACTTGTGTTCCCACAGCTGTCTCAAGCCCTTGCGCTTTTTCTCACACAGTTCTCTAGGCCTGAAATGCCTGCCTGAGTGCTGGTCTCTTCCAGATTCCCCTCAACCACACAGGGCTTTGCTGAGTCCCTCAGGGAGAACCAGGACTCTTTTGCTGGTGCAAACTCCAATAGAAACCTAGCACTTCGCATTGACTCATCTCTCTTCCCCCAGGGGCTGCAGGCTTCCTGAAGGCCAGGGCAGCGCCATTTTCTCCCTCAGGGCTGCACACTGCAGTGGAACCAAGAGAGGCGTAAATAAGTGGAGCACACAGCTCCTGTCCTTCAAGAATTCAAATGCTACTCGGTGAATGAATAAAGCACGAACCCATGAAAAGTTATGTAACGGTCCCAGCAGTGGAAAATGATCCGCAGCTGCTAGTACCAAAATGACTCGGCAACATCACCGACCATGGAGCCAGCACCCCTATTGGGGGCGGGGAGTGAACCTGAGAGCAAGAAGCTGGTGGGAGTAGACTCAATGTGTGACTGACATGCTGCCGCTACATCAATGTACAGAAGAGCGGGAAAGCTCTGCCGTGGGGGAGATGAGAGCTGGAAGAAAGGGACCGGGCGTTATTATGTCGTCCACTCAGCCCTCATCACAATGAGTCCGTAAGCCAATCAGCCGAAAGCTTCTGCGTAGTGACCACCGTGGAAGTGTCCAGAAAGGTCATGTCACTGGGCCTGATGATGAACTTCAGGACACTGTGCACGGACCCTGTAAGCTGCAGATGAAGCAAGGTCTGCAGAGCCATCACACTGCTCACTGCCCTTTAGAGCCATGGAGGCGTATTCGCTGCAGAGCACGTTACAACTGCTTCAGAAGTGCAACGCCAGAGTTCACTTTCAAGAACCAAGATGTGACTCCCGTGGCAATGTCCTAGGATGAGGCTGGCTGGCCAGGGCACAAGTGATGCTTGCCCTTCCTCTGCTTCCAAACCCTGCACTACTTCTTAACGTGGTGCGTGCGTTCCCGCTGAAACTCCTTTCAAGAGCGAGCCAACTCTTGCTGACTCTTGTGATCTTCTCCTCGTCATTGTCTCTGCCTGGCCTTTTTTGGGGGGTGGGAGGGTAGCCTCTGAATCTGTTGAGCACCCCCTCTCCCATTCTTCCTGAAACACTCCTCTCCCGGCTGCTGTGCCACTGAACTCTCCCGGATTCCTCCCCGCCCCCTGGAATTCCTTCTTCCTCCTCTCTGCTCTCCCTGAACATGGGTCTCGGGCTGTCTTTAGTGGTTTGTCCTCTCAGAGGATAGCTGTATAGTTTCCAGCCAGGACTACTCACCTGTATTCAGCTGGCCTCAGTACATTAAGAAATTCTGTAAATATTTATTATATACATATCGAGTCACTAATTCTCCAAATGTATGGGTGCCTACCACATGCCAGGCATTATTCACACATTAGAGACACAATGGAAAGGCCCCACCCCCACCCCAAGACACACCACGGGCACAGATGGGACGTGAGTCAATGGTGAGGGGCGGGAGTGGCGAGGTCAGGAAAGACGCCAGGGGCTCTAAGGACAGACAGAGGGTCAGTGCTGCCCGGGAGGCTGGAGAGGGCTTCCCAGAGGAGGGGATTTCAGAAAGTTTACTCAAGAGTGAGCAAGAGTTGGGCAAGCAGAGACCGTATGTGGGTGAGATGGGGTGCGGTGGGGAAGTCGGTTCAGGGGAAGTTTGTTGTTGGCAGAGGGAAGGGTAGATGAAGAGGCAAGAAGTGAGAAACAACACGGGGCTGAGATGAACTGTGAACAGTTCGGAGTGACTAGCCCGAGGCTGCTGGGGGCCGGGGGAAGGCAGGGGCTAAAAAGCAGGCGGGGGCCTTGTGTAGCCAGCGAAAACTGCCTTGTAGGCTCAGGAGGGCCTCTGAAGGACTTTGGTAGGAGTGAGGCAATCAGGTTTGCGTCTTCACAGAGCTCGCCCTGGGGGCTGGAGTGTGGGGCAGGGCCGGGAGAGGGAGGCAGTTGTGACAAGCTTTTATTAGGTGAGTGACATCGGCGGCCTGAACTAAGGCAGTGGGATGAAGAGAGAGGGAGTGGTGGGTTGACGGCGAGAAGGTAGACTCTCTGGGGTGCAGGTGAGGGAGGGGACACGAGGGACACGGATGCAGGAGGGAAGAGTCCAAGGGGAAGCCACAGTGTTCTGGTTTGGGCCTCTGGGTGGACGATGGTGCTTTCCATCCGGGAGGGAGTGAGACAGAGAAGCCAATTTAGCAAAGCAAGGGTAAATTTCCGGTGCCTGTGGGGCATTCAAGTGGAGATGCCCGGCAGGCAGTAGGATATTTAGGTCTGGAGCCCAGGAGAGAGGAGGTCTAGACCATAGGTCTAAGTCTGGGAGCCATGAGCTTAGCACAGAGGGGAGAGCCATGGACTGCGAGTGTGCAGGGGGAGAGATCAGCGGGCTGGACCTCAGGGGACAATGCCGGTTAGGAGCCCAGTGAGGAGCTGGCCATTATCCCGGCCAGGCATTCACAGAGCAGAGCGCTGGATTTCTAAAATCTCCTGTTGGTCTTTTCCTCCATGGTCTCTCCTTTCTCCACCCATCTCACATGCTGCAATGAGAGGAATTTCTCTGAGATACCTGTCCTACCTTTACAACTGACTAAACCACTTTTGACAGCCTCCAATGTCAAAATCCAACTCTGCCGTCGGGTTGAAAAACACCTCCCTCGATTACAGTCGCTGTGTTACTTCTCTCTGTCACTAGGTACCCTACCACCTCAGCCCCCCATGTCTCCTCGAGGCCTTCCCCTTTCAGGCCTCCTTATCACCTCCATGCCTCCCTCCCTCTGGCTGGTTCTCTCCTCTGGGATGACCTGCCTCATCCTCTCCGCCCGCCCACATCCTGCCCATCCTTCTAGCCGCTGAAACCTCCTCTCACAGTAACAGGACCCCCAATGGCGCCTTCCTGGGTGTCTTACTGCCCCGTGCACTCCGGTCTATATTTCATCGTTCTTGGATGTTTCTCTAATTCAAGTGTATCTGCTGAGCTCCCTGATGTTGATCACAAACTCATTAAGGGAAAAGACAGGTTTTTCACTTCTTAGGTGCCCACCGAGTCCCCACCAGTCTTGGTCACTGTCTCAATAATGACCACTGGCTGACTGCGACCGCAGAGCCAAGTGCGGACCACAGGCGGGTAGGCGACAGTGAGCACAAAGCAGCAGCTGCCAGGCGGCGAGACAAAATCCGACAGAAGCAGGCAAAAGACGCGCAAAGGAATTACACTCAAACAAGACTTCGGCATTATTTTGGAGTGCTTGAAATTAAAAACTGCAAACAGATCACTCTAATGTACAGTAACTAGGAACTGATTGGTTTTTGGACCAAATAAATTCTGGGTTCTATGAAAAACATTTGAAAACCCACAGTTTGTAGACAAGTGAGAGACTTATCTTAAATGCAATAACAGAATTTGAGAAGGCCTACAGTAAGATACAAGGACACTAAAACAATCAAAAAAGGTATTTTAAAAACATAGAAGATGGAAGCACAAGTTCTAACTTTGATTGAACACTAAACTTGGCATTGAGTTTCCTGACAGCCGAAGTAAAAAAGGAAAGGAAAAAAACCAACAACAACACACACACACACAGAGGCCCTGGAATCGGACACATCTGGGCCCCTAGTCTGCAGCCCTGCTGGCAGCTGTGTGTCTCTGGGCAGACCGGCATCCCCGAGCCTCAGGGGACACAGAGGAGACAGCTGTGTTTCTCGAGGCCGACGCTGGGAAGAAATGAGGAGGGCGCTGAGTAAGCCCCGGACTAAAGAACCACACGCTCTTCTCTCCAGCACAATGAGAAGTCTGCGGCAAGAGCCCAGGGGCTGGGATTCTGAACTGTGGGCAAGACTGACTTCGGAAAGTGGAAGAGCCTGCCACGCGGTGGGGAGAGCCACAGACCAAAGGACGTCACTTCACAGCCGCCCGGCTGGAAGGCCCTCTCCAAGAGGGTGGGGATTTTGGTCTGGTTCGGTCATGGATGCTTGGGCTGTGCAACCCGGCAGATACTGATATTCGAAGTATCTGTGATGGGGAAGACAACGGGTGGAGTCTGCAGCGAGCCACAGAGGACCACCATGATGCGGACGCCCAGGGCACTGGAGCAAGGGCACGCATACACAGCAGAGAATTACACACTTTCGAAACACTGCTGCTGGACCCTGGGGGACAGGAAGTGCCTGACCACGGGTACAGAGTGAGCGCGTGGTCAGAAGTGTGAGACCTACCAAGTTCTGTGGTCAGGTGCGACCAAAGAAAGCCATCGTCCGACATAAGTGGTGTATCCAGGGTCAGCACGAGCAGTGAGGGGGGCGCAGGCAAGCTGCACAAGCAGGTCCGCCAA
This sequence comes from Delphinapterus leucas, assembly GCF_059928025.1. Classification (NCBI taxonomy): domain Eukaryota; kingdom Metazoa; phylum Chordata; class Mammalia; order Artiodactyla; family Monodontidae; genus Delphinapterus; species Delphinapterus leucas. The sequence continues at coordinate 11,646,640 of NC_143146.1, forward strand.
GACCACCATGTCGATAACCTCTGTTGTATAAAAATCTCTTCTCCAGTTCACACCTCCTGCTACATGGGGGTGGGTCCCTAACCACCAAGTGACAAGGAGGAAAATGGCCAAATTCGGTTCATAGATGGGTTGGCTTGGTACACAACTGAAAGCTGAAAAGAGACCGTGGCTGCACTATAGCTCCACTCAGGGGTCACCTTGAAGAACAGTGACGGGGACAAATGCTCCCAATGGGTAGGGCTTGGGCAGTGCATTTGGTCATCCGCTTTGCATGGAAAGAGAGGTGGCCTGAGGTAAATAACACCTAGGGACTCACTGGACGTGGTGAATGACTTGGTTAGGTGGTCAGGGGATGGGAAGGTAGGGGACAAGGAGGCCTGGGAAGAGTCATGTGGGTCCAGCCAAGGAACAGGCATGAAGTGTGACATCTAGGTTCCAGTGTTTACCGTGAACACCCAGCACAGAAGAGAGAGACAGAATGACTCGGCAGACTGACGTCAGCCAGCCTCTGTCACCGGCCATCCCAGGGCTGGCAGGTGAACAGAGCAGCCAAGATGGCCGGGAAGGAGCCCCACTGTGCATGGGCCCCACTCACTAACGTGGACTTAGCTTCCAGGGTAACAGAGAGCAGTGCTGAGCCCTGATACGTACGCCACCACCCATCAAGGAGAACCAGCAGTCATAGAGCCAGGTAGACTATACTGGGCCCTTTTCAGTCTGGAAGGGGCACCGTTATGGACTGAAACATGCCCCCCCGAAAACTCATAGGCTGAAGTCCCTAACCCCCAATGTGACCGTATTTGGAGACAGGGACTTTAAAGAGGTAATTAAGGTTAGATGAGGTCATAAAGATGGGGCCCTCCCTAATCCAATGGGACTGGTGTCCTTATAAGAAGGGACACCAGGAACATGCAGGCGCCAAGAAAAGGCCATGTGAGGACACAGCAAGAAGGTGGTTGCCTGCGAGCCAAGGACAGTCCTCACTAGAAACCAACCCTGACGGTATCTTGATCTTGGACTTCTAGCCTCTAGAACAATGAGGAAAGACTTGTTACTGAAGCTGCCCAGTCTGCGGTGCTCTGCGCGGGCGACCTGCGTTGACTATTATAGGCAGCAATTCACTTTACCTGGAACTGACACATTTTCTGGTTATGGGGCTGCCTGCCTTCTCTGTCGCTAAGCACCACCTCTGTGGGTTGACAGAGGGCATGAGGTACCGACCAGGGTTCCAGATGACATCACATCAGACCACAAGGCCCGCTTCTAGCAAAGAGGGCGCGGCAGTGCCAAGACCACGGGATACACTGACCCTCACACAGCACGACCCAGGCGCTACCATGTTGCCAGACCAATGGGTAGCCAGGTGAAGGTGGGAGTGAGACGCCAACCTGGAGATGGTACCCCACAAGGACAGCGCTTGAGGCTCTAGTGTGCAGTACAGACCCTAAATCAACAACCTTCACACGGGTGCTGTGTCCCCAGTAGGCGGAACACACGGCTCTTGGAAACAAGGGATGGAAGGAGAAGTGGCCCTGACTATCCTCCCTCAAGGTGACCCACTTGGGGAATCTGGGCTTCCCGTCCCACAACTCTGGATTCCGTGGTTTACAGAGCTCGGCTCACAGGAAGGGAACGCTTCCATCGGGGACGAAGCAAGAATACTGTTACATCTTAAGTTACAGCTGTTGCCCAGTCAGTTTGGGCTCTTGTGCCAAAAGACCGGCAGGCAAGGAAAGGAGTCATTATCCTGGCAGGAGTAATTAATCCTGACCACCAGGAAAAGCTACGGCCACGGGCACAAAAAGGGGAGGGAAGATCATGGGCGGCACTCGGGTGATCTGCGAGGGCATCTCTTGTACTTCCTCACCCAGTTTCTACAGTAAACAGGCAAGTGCAGCAGCCACAGCCGGGAAGGGCTTGGGGACCGGGGACCCAGACCCCACAGGGATGACAGCATGTGTCGCTTCATCATGTAAGCCTTCCAGCCAAGGGTGGGGACTCTCAAGTGGACAACAGACGACGGAGATGGTCATCAGTGTATCCTCGAGACCGGCTTCAGCAGAAGGGGATGCAGTCTGTCCTGCTGACCTTCCTCTTGAAGCTTTCTCCTGGGAAAAAAGCACCACTGCAATCTTGGAGGTGTTGCTCCGAGAACTTAAGTAAAACAAGAAGATCCAAGCAGCACGAGGGGCGGATGCTCTGGACGGGTCTGCGACCCAGATCCTCCCCCTCCTTCAGGACCAGCGCTCCATCTTCCGGCTGCCGGGGGGGCGGGCACCTGATGGTTCTCAAGTAACATCTGCTCTGTGGATGGCGTGCATCTGGGGAGAGGTGCCTGCAATCTGCGCCAACACCTTTCTGAATCTGGGACGACTCGGAAGGTCTCTCGCACCTCCGGGGCTTGGGCACCGTAAGCATAGCTCGGGCCTTCTTTGTGACTGGGGCTCGAAGTCTCCCTCTGCCCTTCACCACCACCCCCCAAAGATGCTCATCCTGACGGCATTCTCCGATCCACTTCACACACGAGAGTTTGCCTGGGGACACCAACCTCAGAAACGCAACCTCTCATTTTGCTTATGAGCACAAGACCACAGCTATCTACCAGGGAATCTCCCCCCAGGTGGCCTGAAGGTACCTCAATCAATGTATTTCCCATCGCCTGCTCTTCTGATGTTGGTGGGATGGTGCTGTCATTGATCTCTCTCCTTGGCTAAGCCAGAAACCTCAGAATCATACACTACTTCTTTCTCTCCCTCATAGCTCTCTGTCCATTCTATCAGAAAATATTTATACTCATTATTACTCAGTTTTTTGGACACCGGTTGTTCTGAGTTCTCATACTTTTCATTATTTCCTCTGTTTCCTCAAAGGATCTACCTCTTCCTCCTGCTAAATGCAGGCTTAGCCTATAGCCTACATTCATCCTGGATGTGATTCTCTTACAGGACTCACCTCCCAACCCTACACACTTAATCCATGATCTGCACCTACGGCTCTGACCTCTCCAAGAGTGATGTCTGTCCTCCATGTTCAACTACATCAGGGGCAGCTTTGTTGTATGTTCCAGAGTCACCTCAAATTCAAATACACCTGTAGGGAACAGCCTTCACTTCTCTCTTTTACCTGCAGACTCGGCCCATTGATAAGGGGTCCCCCTTCTTCCCACCCCAGATAGAAACTCTGGGACCCACCTCTCCACTGACGTGCAGGGACATCACACCTGATTTCACTTTCCAGACCACACACGATGAAGACCTACTTCTCACACGCAATGCAGGCAGGAGATCGGGAGATGGCAGGAGAGAACAGAACTCTCTCTCATACCCCAGAGGGTAAAGGGGATGGAGACAAGAAACGAGGAACCCAATGGACTGGATCACAGAAGTGCCAAAGAAGGACCAGGTATGAGGTTTCAGCCTGACGCAGAGTAACCCTGGAAAGATGAGTGTGGTGTTGGATTGCTTGGATAGAGCAGTTTTTGTGGATAAATGCTCAGTATTTCCTGACGATTAATGACAAGGTTAAGAAAACAGAGCATTTATCTGATCTACTTGCTGGTTCTTCCCTTGAAAATTTTCTTACCTTCATATTCTCCATTGCAACCAAGGAAAATCAAGAAGTTTGACATTTGCTCTTCAGTCCAGAGCACACAATAATAAGCATTTTAACAGGAAGACACTGTGGCTTTTACAAGATGATAAAAACAGATAAATATCCCGTCTTGTTAACTAGGCTTGGTGTTTCTCTAAGAAATCATGCTTATCTAATAGAAGTGGAGCAAGAATGTCCAGTCTGACCAGTCTTTCAGCTGCAAGTTACTTTTTTTACCTTAAAAAGAAAACACTAAGAATAGCCACTATCAGAGACCTACATTCCACTTGGAAACATGTCAAGGTATCTATGATACAATGCACAGGAATGAAATGTAGACTCTACCACACATGCAGTCTCAAAGGAGAAGTTTACGCAGGCCCCTGAGTATTTCTGAATTTTCCATTGTGATTGTTATCGTTTACCTGCTGCTGTCTTTGCCGCCTCACTTGTGCAAACTGTGACAGCAACAGCTGCCGGTCCAGCAGCTCCATCCTCTGCTGTCTCTGAATGTCTACCGTGGCCCCCATCCCGATTCTGGCCTCGCTGGTGGGCTCTGAAGATGAGAAGATGGGCTCAAGTGTCCAAGAACAGAACTTTGCCATCCAGCTGGGGACGCAGAGCACCTCATGAACTTGTAACATTTTGCTGTTGTAGCAGAGCCCGGAAATCTAAAAGAAAAAGCGTCCAACTGGATTGTTGAAATGTCATAAAATGTTAAAGAACATACTTAACATAGAAATCAATAACCGCAAAACACTTCAGATGGTGTTTTCCTTCACTGTTGTAGTGTTAGGTGACAGACCAGAGCTCCTACCAGGTTGCAGGATACTAAGCAGCACAAACCAACAAAAAATTGAATTTACTCAGTAAACAAATGTGTTTTTATTAAGTTAGAAGAGATAGCAAAATCCTAACTATTTAACACTCAAAGTACTGGTACAATATTTAAAAAAACAATGCTGTCTTTTTAAAAAAAGCCATGAAATATTTGATTATCAAAACACTTTCACGCTGTCCTAACTCTGTGGTTATTCTTATTGGCAGATGGCCATCAGAGAGAGACACTGAGAGAAAACAACTTTGATATTCGATGATGTGGCCCAGCATCAGTATCAAATATGTAAATGCATTTATCAGAAAATAAAGGCTACCTAAAATGTATACAGTTGTTTTAATAAAATTTGCAAGTATTTTTCCTAGATTTTAAAATCCTTGCCAATAGTTAGCAATTAACAATTCTGTTTACGAATAAGGCTGTTTTTCATCTTTAAGGCAATTTATATGGTAAGAGAAGTCTAAGGAGTCTCTATGGTTTCCTAGGTAAAAATGAGAATGGCTATTCCTTTGTTAAAGACAAATCTTTAATTTTGTGAATTTGATTCTTAGGATAAGTTATTCACACCAAATTAGAACATATTTGACAAATTTCTGTCTAGCAAGAGAAAAGTACACTTTAATGTTTTACTAATAAAACTTAAATTAGCTAATTAGGCAAAAATTTACTGAGCATCTGCTATATACCAGGTGCTGTTCTAGGCACTTAAAGTATAGCAGAAGACAAGATAAATAAAGCCCTACTCTTACAGAGGTAATCGTGATCAATACGGAGATTGGACAGTAAACACACAAAACAATTCCAGACAAGATCTATGAAGGAAATAAAATAAGGTGACTTGGAGCAAGGACCTTCTTAAGGTCGGGTGGAAGTGACACTTGAGCAGAGTTCTTAAGGATAGTGAGGTGCCAGTGATTTGATGAACTGGAGGAAGAACGTTTCAGGCAGAGAAAACAGCGAGTGCAATGCAGAAATGAGCTTGGGAGTATCCATTAGAAATCTTAGTGGAGCTATCAAGAGGGTTGTTGGATATAAAAATCTGGAACTCAAGAGAAAAGTTTGCAGAGATAAAGATTTGGGAGTCAATGGTATAAGACTGTGTTTAAAGCAACAGGACTACAGGAGATAATGAGGGCGGGGGACGTTATTACAGAGGAAAGAAGAGGACTTAGGACTGAACCCAGGGTACACCAGCATTTTGTGGATGGACAGAGTAGGAGAAGCCAGTAAAGAAATCTGAGAAGGGGCTGACAGTGAGAAGAAGGAAACTAGGAGAGTTTAGTACCACTGAAGCTAAGAGAACAGTGTTTTAAGATGGGAATAGTCAGCTATGTCTAATGTAGCCCAGAGTTCAAGTAAGACAGAGAGAGGAAAAAGATGACTGTTGGATATGGCAAAATTAAGAACAGTTTTGGTGCAGTGGTAGGAGCAAGAGACACACTGGAGGAGGTTGAAGAGTGAATGAAAAAGGACTTTTGGTTTCAAATAATTTCTATGCTACTTCTCTCAAAAATGGTACAAAACAACTAAGAAAACAAAAACAGAAACAAACTTCACATTCACTGAAACTAGAAAGCATCTGTAATCCTCAACCGCACTAACAAAATGGAAAACACATTGGCCAGTAAGAAATACTTAGCATGTGAGAAGGGTAAATCCAAACGAGGGAGAGGGTCCTCCCCCGCCGCCACGGACTCAGGGATTAGAGGCACCAGGAACACATTGAGTAGTTAGAAATACTTAGCATACGAGAAGGGTAAATCCAAATGAGGGAGAGGGTCCCCCCCCCCCGCCCCCCGCCACGGACTCAGGGATTAGAGGCACCAGGTACTGTGAAGGTGGGAGTGAAGTGGAGGGTCACAGAACTCTGTGCAAGAAGCAACTCCAATGCCTCCCCTCACCCAGCAGAGCCCCTATCTACCCTCTCCCTTCTCTACGGGGAGAAGGTAAAAGCTCTGCAGGGCCTGCATCAAAGAGGCTCTGGAGCGGGTAGAGCAGGCCAACAGGGGAGGCCAGGGACTCTACACGTGTGGACTTCATACAGACAGAGAGGCCTTCCGTGTATGTCTCATAGAACTTCCAGAAGAAGACAACAGAAGAAATATAGGAAGAAAGGGACTATATTTCAACAGATAATAGCTGAGTTTTCCAGAATTAATAAAGAATATAGATACTCAGATTGAAAATGCAATAGTCCCAAGGTGGATAACATAATGAAATTTATATCTAGATCCATTATAGTGAAACAGAGAAAGAAATCCTTAAAAGTGTGAAAAAGAACAAAAGAGCATAGCTCATTATGTAAGGGTAAGTCACAACCCACAGCAGTCACCCGCTGACAGCACACCCTGAGGAGAGTTCAGGGTGAAAAATCCGGATGAGGCACTCTGTGCTTTAGATAAACACGCCCCTAGAGGGCTAGATGCATATCTCAGGAAGAATTTCAATGACCCCAGATTCTTGCACCTTCACACACAAAGAAAAGCACTAAAATTAACTTGAGATTCTGCTCTTTCTGATTGGCGGTAATCTTTGACTGAGATGTATGCTTGACTAGATGTATTTCACAGCCAAAAAATTCATAATTTATTATACTGGCGCCTCCCCTACTTCTTTGGAGCGGTTCCTCAGAGCTATGGCTGAGGCTACAGTCCTCAGTAAGACCCTGAATAAACCTTAAACTCACAACTCTTATGTTGTGCATTTTTCTTTAAGTCAACAAAAGTAACCAGAGATCAAATACTGACTGCCTAGAGGAAGGAAAAACAATGAGCTGTGAGCAGACAACAGCAACAAAAACAATGAGATACTTAGGAATAAATTTAATAAAAAATATATAAGGCCTTTATAGAAAACTAAAAAACTATAATAAGGGACATTAAAAAAAACCTCTAGTAATAAATAAAGATATCATAACATCACATCTGCGAATGGGAAGATGCAAAATTGTTAAGACATCAATTTTCACCATATTAATATATATATATTCAATATAATACAAAAGAGACTCTTGGGGTTTTTTGGTTGGAACTTAAATAACAATCCTAAAATTTGTATGGAATATTAAGGTTTAAATTTTTAGAAACATAATGTTGGGAAAAAGAAGCTGGACCCAAAAGATTGCATACATTATGACCCCACTTTGTAAATGGATCAGTCAAGTGGAAAAACCATAAAGCGAAGCATGGTGGTGATGACCATCTGCGGTGCGCCAGGAGAGCAGTCACAGAAGGGAGGGGCACTGGGGCTGCGGGGGCCGGCAGTGCTCTGACCTGCACAGGGTTTTACGGGTGCGTCCGCTTCATCGTGATTTGTTTGGCTTCATGACATTTATAGTTGACGCACAGTTGGGTGTGTGTTATGTATCACAATAAAAAGATTTAAAAATAAAGAATAAGTGATCCAGAAGAGTCAAGATAATTTTTGGGAAACATCATAAGGCCTATCAGATTTCAAAGTATGCTGTAAAGTCTGAGTGATTAAAACAGCGTGGTCTTTACGGAGAGCTACTCAAATCGACGTAAAGAGCAAGAGCAGAGAAAAAGACCCGAGTACGAGGCACCTGGTTCACAGCAGAAACGGGTGCGTTAAACGGGAAAAAACATACACGGGCCACACATAAGGATAAAGACAAAACAGCTCTCCCTTCCTGACACCACACATAAATTCCCAATGGATTAAGGACACAAATATAATTTATAAAACTGTAAATCTTTCTGCACAAAATACAGAAGGAGCATCTTTTTGGCACTGGGATGAGGACGGATATTTAAATAAGAAACATAAAGCCCAAACTATAAAAGAAAACACACATTCATCTACTTTACAATTTAAAAGCTACAGTGGGGGACTTCCCTGGTGGCGCAGTAGTTAAGAATCCGCCTGCCAATGCAGGGGACACGGGTTTGAGCCCTGGTCAGGGAAGATCCCACATGCCGTGGAGCAACTCAGCCCGTGCGCCACAACTACTGAGCCTGCGTTCTAGAGCCCGTGCTCCTCAACCAGAGAAGCTACTGCATGCCCGCACACCACAACGAAGAGTAGCCCCCGCTCGACGCAACTAGAGAAAGCCCATGCACAGCAACAAAGACCCAATGCAGCCAAAAACAAATAAACAAACAAATAAATAAAATGAAAGCTACAGGGGGCCCAAAGTTACCATAAATGAAGGGAAACACGACAAGAGCCTGGGAGAAGGTCCTTAGGATTCTTGTCCTCAAGAAAGGTAGCGTCAGAACATAAAGAAACTATCCATTTGTAAGAAGACAGTCAACCCAATTCATAAAGCAGATGAAAAGGCAATTTCAGAAAAGGAAATTCAAATGTCCAACAAGCACATGAAAGGATGTTTATCCTCACTTACCTTTAGAGAATTGCAAATCTTAACTGAACAATGTTAAACATAATAAAAATTAGCAAAAATTGAAAAACCTGGTTTCAAGTTTTCGTGAGGATGAGGGGGAACTGAGAATTCTCCCACAGTCCTGAGGGAAGGCAAAGTGGCCCGACCACTGGGGAGAGCAATTTGACAATACCCAGCAGAGCTGCCAAAGGTATATTTCAGGAAATTCTCAATTGCAAAGCTCTGTGTAACAGCTAGGGAACAGTGTCCCAGGAGAGGAATGGTTAAAGAGTGGTTTATTCATCCCTCAAAATACTAAACGGCAGTTAAACACACTCGGTGTACATGTATTGATATGTTTCTAAAAAGGTATTACATTTTGTATTCATCTATTTGCAAAACTTCAAAACACAACATGCTAGTATTTACTGCTTATGGACACATACTCATGTAGTAAGTACAGAACCACGGAATGTGGTTTCTTCTGCGGCAGGATGATAAGGGAAGAAGGAAGGGGAGGCGTCGGGGGCAGCACTCTCTGTAACAAATATATATATATGTAATAAAGAAAGAGACAGGAAGTAAATATGGCAAAAATATATAATGAATTGGAGGCGAGGAAGTAAGGATTCTTTTCTGAAGATCTGGATAAAAAGCAAGATAGAAAATGGAGCTGTATAACAGCAAAATCACACTGATTTAGCTGAAGACAGCAAAATACTGTTATAAATATAACGAAATATGAAAAAAATCGATCAAATCAGAACTGTGAGATTTGAATTAGGTGAAAAATTAAACACTTGTATTTTTTAGTCTCAAAGCGATTGTGAATTTGTCCATTTGTCCATAGTTGTGTTAACTTCATGTATTTGGAAAATGTTGGTGTATTTGGAAGCTGTCATTAGGCACACATACACTGACCCTTTTATCATAATAAAGAATCCCTCTTTGCTCTGAGTAATACTCACATAGAAATCTATTTTGTCTTATATTAATATGGCCATTTCAGATTTCTATTTCCATGATTAATCTTTCTTCATTCTTTTTCAACCCTTTTTGTGTCTGTGTTTAAAGTGTGTCTTGTAGACGCCATATAGCACTTTCTTACTTTTAAATCCAGTCTGACAATCTCTGCCTTTTGATTAATGTGTTTACCTATTCACACTTAACATACCTGCCTGGACATAGTTGAATTTTGCTGTTTGGTTCTATCTCATTTGCTTTTTGTTCCTCCTTTCTTACTTCCTTTTGTGTTAAGCAAATATTTTTTAGTATTTCATTTTAATTTGTTTAATGGAATTTTGTGAGCAATATCTTATTTTTTTCCTTGTGTTTGCTCTAGGGATTACAATACACACATAAGGTGCTTAGAGTTAATACTGAATTACTTCAGTTAAAATATAGGAAACTTCAAGAGTATAATTCCATTTAACATCACCCCCATTCACTCTGCTACTTTTCTGTCTTAATTATATTATACCTATACACGTTATAAACCCATTAATACAGTGTTATTTATGCTTTATGAAATCATATACCTTTTAAAGAAATACAGAAAAAAATAAGGACAATGTATAATTGTTGCCTGTACTTAAGGAGCTCACAATTTAGTAAGGGGGCGGGTTCTTAATGGGGGGGTGTTTGGTCATAGATTCCTTCAGGGAATTGATGAAGGCCGAAGATCTTCATTCTCTTGCCCATATCTATCCCCTCACCATCACATATACAGTTATGAAATTATGTGTTCAATATTAGTAGGAACATCCTATGAAGAATTAGGACATCCTACCCAGTAATAAACAAATGCGCGGCTACAAATTCTGGCAGGGATAAAGTAGGGCTTTTGTGCTCACTGGCTTAAAGTTCTATTCTAAGGTTACTTATTTGAATGTATGCTCTGGAAGGGGAAGAATTTTGGTTGGTTTTGATCACTGTTTGGCCTCTGCACCTAGAAGAGCACCTGCTGGGAGAATCGTGAATGAATGAATAGTCCAAAAACCCCCAAAAATGTCATCTTAGATTCTTTTAAAGAAAATTGGAAAGGTGCCAGTAGACACACTTTTTTGGTCCTAAGTTCATATTTCCCATGTGACAAAAAGGTAGAATTCACCTGTCCACACCTCTGATACACCAGCATGACCCCAAGCTGTCAAACAAATAAAGTGCTACTGTAAAATGTTTCAGGTGGTGAATTTAAAATTCATATTTTAAGGCAAGAAAAGAAAAATTTAAACACAAAATTTTCTCTGCCCATTTTGTCCTCCTCCACCTCCTCTAGCGTGCTCTGTGCCTCTGCATTATGTGTTAGCCAGACCTCCCCTACGGCAGAAATACCTGCTCAACCACAATGATCAATCTTTCTCCTTCTGGCGCTACTATGTAACTCCTCAGATGATAACACTCCTTACTCAATCCTGTAAATGGTCACAATGACCCACCACTTGCCTTGTACATGCAGACACCTTAGGCGAACTTTATGTACAATGCCAATATATCATTTTCCTTAGAGATTGGTGCAGAATAGACTGGTCAGACAACCTGGGGAGATACTGGGCTGCACCTTAGCTCTTGGTTTGGATACTGACTTATGACCTTATTAATTTTACTGGCTATATTACTTGTATTCTGCCTATTTTACAAGGTTATTGTTTTTTTGCATTACCAAATGTGTGGTAAAATAAATGATGATTAGGTGACTTGAAACCACTGACCAAATATACAGTCCTGTAAGATCAATGATTGTAACAGCGTGACTCTAGATACGGGAAGAAGCAACAAGAGGGAACCATTTCCTAGACCACAACAGACTAGTAAGCCAGGAGGTCCAGAGGCTTTTGACTACTGTTAACAGGGCCCAGTCCAGTAACAGCACAGAGTAGCCTATCAATGAAATCCTCCTCTGACCTGGGAATGAGCATTCTTAAGCACAGTGGGAAAAACTGGTCACAAAATGCCTCCCAAACCTTAGTCAATACTAAGACTGAAAGGGAAGGGACTGTAGAATAAACAAAGTTGCCCACCATCCAGTTCTCCAAGAATCAAGTCATTAGCCACTGCAGTCGCTGACCTACAGCAGCACACTCTGAAAGGATTTCAAGGCGAAGTTCAGGATGAAGCACTTTGTGCTCTGGGAAAACTGACAGAACTGGATCTTAAGACAGTTAGATATTTCAGGAGAAAATGTTGTAAACTTAGTTTCCTGCACCTCTGCATACTTAGAAAAACACTAAGACCATTAACTAAGGTATCTGTTCCTTGCAAATAGCAGTAACCTTCTAGTAAGATGTGTGCTTGACTGCATGTACTCCTTCGTCAAAGTCACATGTGTATCGGCCTCCCCCTTCTCTCTGCGGAACAGTTCTCAGAGCTCTTTGAAAGGCTGTCTCCTGGGTTATAATCCTTGGGTTGGCTCAGATAAAAATTTCCATGCTTTCTTAGGTTGACTATTGATTAATTTTTTGGTCAACACAGGTATTCACACAAAGGATTAAAATATAAAGAGCTTTAAGAATTTAGTTTCCTATAAATATTTGATAATCACATCACCAACCCTTCTTATACTGGGACTTCCGAATGATAGTTTTCTTGAAACCCACAGAGTCTGTGAAAAAAGAGGCTTTAAAAATAGACCACCTGCTGGGATTTGCAGTATCAAGAGGCCAGGGGAAATTCTAAGGGAGAGGTCTGGCAGGCCCTCAGAGCCCGGAAGCCCAAGATCAAGCTGAGAGGCCCTATGACAAGGGATGAAGCAGTGGCAGTGATCTCGGGCAGGCCAGGGCTCAGGGCCAGGATGCTCAGATACAGTGGAAATGAACAAGTGGGCTGTGTCTGCGAAGGGCAGGGAGAGCTGGAACCAGAGCATTCAAGCAGCAGGAGTTGGGAACCCCGGCCAGGTAAAGGGTCCCAGAGGTGAAGCAACCAGAGAGCATTCTGGACCTCTTGCAGTTGAAAGTCCAGGCCAAAGGGAATAAAGAATTTAATTTGCTGTGTGGAAATATGTGAAACTCCCTTGATTACAGAGAGTAAACCTCAACTGTCCTCTGGTCTTGTTTAGTGTTAGCATGAAACCACAGCCAGCGGAGGTGAGAAACCATGACCTGGCACCAGCACTCAGGTTTCTGTTGATCTCCTTCTCCAGTCAACTGTGGCTGAACGAAAGCCTACCTGGCAAACTACACTGCCAGGGTCCTGGTGAACCACAGTCCCAACATTCAAGAAACTTGTCATCTAATGGGACAGTAGGACAAACACAAGGGGCTGCTTTCCTGGGGGAGAGCATTGCCGTCACAAGACAAAGAGGAGCTGAGGGAACAAACGTTCCCTTGTATCTGGACCCCTTCATGCAGACTTCATATTCACTCAAGTCCTGAGGAAACCAGGCCCACTGAGGCCTCACGTATTCATTCAACACACATTTTACTGAACTTCTATAAGGTGCCAGGCTGTGTTCTAAACACTGGGATACAGCAGGAGGCAAAACAAAGAAAATCCCTGCTCTAATGAACCTTACGTTTTCCTGTTCCTTCTCCTTCACTGAAAAACGCTAAAGAAAGAAGGAAGGAACTTTGGAAATTACTCATTTTATTATGCACAGAGTATGTACACAAGTTAGAAACGCCCGAAGTTATTTGTGCCACTTGTGATTAATTATGAAATGACTGTTGTTTTCGTGACAGAGTCATGTGGCTTTAAGCACTTATTGAAAGTCTTGCTATCTTGTTCTTTGTCAAGTACAAGAGTGATTCAGATGAATTTCCCATAGCCCTCTTCTTCTTTTTCAATATTATTTTAAAGTATCTATTTAAACACTGGGTATCCTTCTGATTCTTGAAAAGTTGAATTAGAATAACAGAATTAATTAACAGAATTAATTAAACTAATAATAGATTATTTGTTTCTAACAAATTGTCTTAGAAAGCTGCTCTAAGCTTTTTCTTTCAGAAAATCATGCGTCAAGAGGATTAGGTTAACTGCATAAAGCAGAAAACTGCAAATAACAGTGGCTTAAATACAACAGAAATTTATTTCTCCCTCAGGTTAGAAAAGCTCCAACCATCTTAACTGCATTCCAGGCAGCGGGGAGAAGAAAATGAGGAAGAACAAAAGGACAAAAGGCTACTTTAAGGAGCCTTCCTAGAAGTCCCACCAATACGTATGTTTATAGCTCATTAGCCAGGATGCCAGGATTTAGTCTGATAGCCATACGTAGATGCAAAGGAGACTGGAAAATGTGATCTTTTAGTTGGAGGCCCTGCTGCCTCAAATAAGATGAAGGTTCTGTTATGAAGGAAAAAAATACATTGGGAGACAGCTAGAGTCTCTAGCACATGGAAAAAAGCCTTAATCAAATGCTAAAATGTAAATACCTTTGAATTTCCCTTTCAACAAGGAGACCACCACCCCCCTTTAAACTTATATTCACTTTCATAAACTGATTCAACAAACTAAAATTGAGGGGAAAACAGGCTTATGTTAAAAATTTGCTTCTTACATTGGACTACAAATAACAAATTAAAAATGAATGTAAAGATCAAGAACAACTTACACATTTACAGATAGAGACTCAACAGGGAAAAACGAAATCCTTTTTTAAGACCAGGAACAAGGCAAGGATGTCTATTCACCACTCTTATTTAACATTATACTAGAGGTCTTAGCTAGTGCAATAGGCAAGAAAAATAAAAGGCACAGATTAGAAACGAAGAAGTAAAACATATAAACCAAACCTATTTCCTGATGACTTGATCATATATGTAGGAAACCATAAGGAATCCACAGAAACAACAAATTCAGCAAAACTACAGTATACAATAGCAATATACAGAAATCAACTGCGTTTCTATATACAAGCAGCAAACACTTGGAACAAAATAACTCCATTTAAAATAGCATCAAAACCCCACAAAAAGGAATACATTTAATGAAAGATGTGTAGGGCCTGTACATCGAAAATTTAAAAATTAAAAAGGGGAATTAAAGAATTACTAGAAAAATGTAGACATATTATGTTTATGAATTGGAAGACCCAATATTGTTAAAATAGTTGTACTAGTTATCTATTACTGAATAACAAATTACCCAAAACTCAGTGGCTTAAAACAATAAGCATTTATTATATGTACAGTTTATGTGGGTCAGAAATCTAGGGACTGCTTAGTTGGGTGGCTGTAGCTCAAGGTCTCTCATGAGGCTGCAGTCGAGATGTCAGCCTACCTGCCTTCATCTGGGACTCCTGACTGGGGCTGAAGGACCAGCTTCTAATGTGGCTCAGAAACACAACTGGCAAGTCAGTGCTGACTGCTGGCAGGATGCCATCATTCTTTGCCATGCAGACCTCTCCACAGGGCTGCTTCAGTACCCTTGTGACATGGCAGCTGGCTTCCCCCAGCATGAATGACCTGAGAGGGAGCAGGGTAGAAGTAACGTGCCTCTTATCATCAGCCTTTTGGAGTCACACTCCATCCCGCCATATTCTATTCATTATAAGTGAATCGCTAAGTATAGCCCACACTCTAGAAGAGGGGAATTAAGCTCCATCTCTTGAAGTATAAAATAATCTGTGGCCATATTTTAAAATATCAAAATGGCAATCCTTCCTAACTGATCTATAGTTTCAGTGCAATCTCAAGCAAAATATTAACTGTATTTTTTCTTTTTTGAAGGAAATTATAAGTTGATTTAAAAAGGCATATGGAAAGTCAATGTTCCTAAAATAGCTTGACCAGTTTTGAAAAAGATGAACAAAGTTGGAATACTTATGTTACCTGGTTTCAAGACTTACCATACTCAAAAGTACTCAAAACAGTATGGTACCGGCATGAGAACAAACATATAAATCACTGAGATAGAAAAGAAAGTCAAGAAACAGACCCACACTGGTCAACGGACTTTCAACAAAGGTGCTAGGGTAATACGCAAAAGAGAAAAGAGTCTTTTCAATGTTGATGGAACAATGCTAGATATCTGTATGGAAAAAAATACACCTCAACCCTTAACTTCACAAATATTATACTCAAAGTGGATCTCAGACCTAAATGTAACAGCAAAAACGATTAAATTCTAGATGAAAACATAGGACAAAATGTTTGTGACATCAGATTAACAAATATTTCTTAAGATACCAAAGCACAAACTATTTTAAAAACTGAAACACTGAATTAATCAAGTTAAAACTTTTGCTTATTGAAAGTCATAGTTAAGGAAACGAAGAGGCAAACCACAGACTGGTATAAAATTTTTACAAAATATATCCAACAAAGGGCTTATATCCAGAATATAAAAAGAACTCTTTTGATGTAATTATAATACAAATGTAACCCAACGAAAAAGTGGGTGAAAGATTTGAACAGACACAACACAAAGGAAGATATACAAATGGCTAGTAGTCACAGGAAAAGATGCCCAAATCACTAGTCATTAGAGAAACGCAAATTAAAACCACAAGATATAATTACACACCACCTAGAATGACTGAACTTAAAATGACTGACAATGCGAAGTTCTGGCAAGGAGGCGGAGGAAATGGAATGCTCACGTACTGATGGTGGAAATGCAAAATGGCACAGTCACTTTGTAAAATAATACGGTACCATATATTTTTCATATGATAAATTCTAGCAATTCTACTCCTAGGCATTTACCCAAGAGAAGTAAAAACATATGTCCACACATAAATGTGTACACAGATCTTCACAGCAGCATGAAAAAAATGTTTAGGGTGACGGGACTGTTTTCTATCCTGATTGTGGTGGTTACAAAACTGTATACAATGACCAAAATTCACCAAACTGTACACTTCAAATTGGTAAATTTTATTACATGTAACACTTTAATGAACAAAAAAGAAAAAAATTTTTCATAAAAAAGTAAATGTGAAGATCTAGAAAGATTAAGGCATTTCTGGATGTATAATTCTCCTCTTAAACTTTATAAAAGAGGTGGGATTTTCGGAGACTAAAACCAATCTTTAGCAATAAAAAACTTCTGATACCTTAAAAATATTCCAAGCTAACATAAACTAACGTAAGACTTTCTGATAATATGCTGTTGTTTATAATGAATATATTCAAAATCTCATGCACTGATTTTTACCATAGTTCTTTACCAGAGGTTAAAGTCAAGATATAGGAAAAATATCAACACAATCAGCTGCGAAGAAGAAGGAACACTGGACATTTCTATTAAAAAAATCAGTTTAAAGAGATAATCAAAACCGATTCAAGACTTTCCATCTCCTGATAGGAAAACAAATGTAAAGACCCTGTGAGAAAATGCTCTGTGGGGCAAGTGCCATGTAATCTACCAGTAATCATCTAAAATGAAAATGCATGCGTGTTTTCCTTGCTAACCTCTTCCTTATCTCCATTTCTTTTTCCTTTGACCAGCAGCAGTACTGACCCAGCTCAATATGTTTTATACTATCCTTTACGCTTTCTCAAAGCCATCCTTTACTTCGTTTTCTTGTACATGACAATGCCAGAAACACAAGACAAAGAGTTTGTTGAAGGTGAGGTTTGAGCTGCATTTTTAATCCATCATATGGAGGACCAGTTAAATATCTTTGATGATATTAGAAAAGAAAGTACAGTATAGCTACAGACAGAATTCTTCATAATAGGGAGAAGGCAGAGGCTGCCAACGGGATAAAGTTTTCTTGGATATTGGTCGGCCCACAAAATTTTTAATGAAGGCTGCAGGAAGCTGCTGTGGATATGTGTCTTTCAGCACCTCTGGGTACTTTTAAAACTTCTTCATGACCAAGATCTCCCTCCAGAATCGTGTCTCCGTTGACGATGATCAGGGCCTCATCTTAGTGGTATAGTCCAGGGAAGATCTAAGAACAGCTTTGTACCTAAGTGTCTTGTGGTTGAAACAGACATGGATGAGAGCCTTGAAATGTGCAGTGGAAGGCACTGAACCCACTGGACCGCCAGAACACCTGGCCTTTGGTCCTGGCTCTATCATCCATCAGCTGTGCAACCTCAACTTCAGCCTCCTCATCTTTCAGATGGTAAAGCCCAGGTTCTCCACCGCCGTAGAGAGAGTGTCAAGAACCTAGTGAGGCAGTACATGCTGACAGCGTCCCAACGATCACAAACAGCTACAGCGCTCTATTGCACAGAAGTAATTATTCTGATAATACTGAATTCTGAAACTCAACAATTAGTTATAGACTAAAGATAAAATGCCAGACATTTTGCTAGGCACTGGGGATTATAAAATAATGTATAGTTTCTAAACTGAAAGGGCAGACTCAGAAAAGGCTTCAGAGTGAGAACTTAAATGAATAAGTTTTTTTCTAGGAAAAGAAGGCATCTAATGGTGAAGGAATGGATATAGCTGGAAGAACCTGCATATGGTTATGCAAAGCCACCTCTTAAGAGCACAGACACCAAAGCTCCAGTACCTGCATTTGAATGCTGTCTCCACTACTTATCAGTTATTCTTGGCAAATAACTTAAGTTCTCTGTGCCTCAGTTTCTTCATCTATAAAACAGGGACAACAGTTCCTACATCATCAGGTTTTCAGGAGGACTAATTAAATAATATTAGTAAACTGCTTAGAAAAGAGTTGTATTAGTCTGCTCTCTCTAGGTTATACTGTGGTAACAAATTATCCCAAATTTCAGTAGCTTATAACAAAGGTTTATTCCTCACTCATCTTACATGTTGGCCACAGCCCTGATCCGTGTGTGTTCTTCATTCTGGGGTCTGGGCTGAAGGAGCAGCTTCTATACGTCACATGCTTTTCTCATGACAAAAGGAACAGAGCAATGGCAGAACCATACAATGGTTCTTAAAACTTCTGCTTGTGAAGCATTCATCACTTCTGCTCATGGTCCAGTGGCTCATGTAAGTTACAGAGTAGAGTCTGATGTTAGCAGGGTACGTAGAGGCAGGCCCTTCAGGGAGGTGCCCGCAGAGACGGGCAGCAAATATTCTCAACAAACAAAACAGTTGAAGAAACAACATAATCTACCACAAGTGCCTGGTACATAGTAAGTGCCATGTGTTTGTTAAAGACAAATAAGTGATGGCACAGAATCCTGAGACAGCATGAGGTGCCGGGAAGAGTAAGACGCTCAGTGTCCCTGGAGCACAGGGTCCACAGGGCTGAGACAGGGGCCTGAGGAGGCCTAATTCTGAAAGCCTCCGAAAGGTTTTTGCCTTAAAAAAGGTAAGTTAGTAGAAGGTAAGTTACAGTAATGAAAATTTTATAGCTATATTTTATGAGGCACTTCTCTGACAGTTTTATCAAGATATTGGCATGATTTCATCTGTTCTGCAGTGAACATTTAAAAGTCTACTAGTCACTCCCTGTGTAACACTTGTCTAATAAGACATTCTGTCAGCCCTGGACTGAGTTGTAACTGTCATGACAAGACAGAAGGTTTTGGGACAGGGGAAGGGGGCACAGAGAGGAAGGGAGGGAAAATGGGGGGAGAGAGAAGGTATGAATGAATCAATGAACGAGAGAGAGAGAGTTGTACAATGGATTGATAAGCACTCAATTTGGTGTTGGGATTGTAAATTCTGTGTTATATAAGAAGGTGAAAGCACCCTCTAAATATGGCTGTTTCTTAAGGATCCACTGTCATCTTCTACTTCTACACTAGGTTCTTTCACAAGCCCAACCCACCTCACAGCTCTAACCAGCCTTGACCTCCCTCTGCAGTTTCTGTCCTCATCTTCTTTTTCTTTTTATAAATGTATTTATTTAGTTTTGGCTGAGTTGGGTCTTCGTTGCTGCGTGCGGGCTTTCTCTAGTCGTGGCGAGCGGGGGCTACTCTTCATTGCAGTGGCTTCTCTTGTTGCGGAGCACGGGCTCTAGGTGCACAGGTTTCAGTAGTTGCGGTGCGTGGGCTCGGTAGTTGTGGCCCACGGGCTCTAGAGCACAGGCTCAGTAGTTGTGGCGCACGGGCTTAGTTGCTCTGAGGCACGTGGGATCTTCCTGGAGCAGGGCTCGAACCTGTGTCCCCTGCATTGGCAGGCGGACTCTTAACCACTGCGCCACCAGGGAAGCCCTGCCCTCATTTTCAATGAACTGCTAGAAAATCATCTTAGTCCCTAAAGTTCAACTGAAAACCTTGGGCATCAGATGAGTTACCTGACCTGCTACACTGTACCCTTCTTTTTTTTTTTTTTTTAAACATCTTTATTGGGGTATAATTTCTTTACAATGGTGTGTTAGTTTCTGCTTTATAACAAAGTGAATTAGTTATACATATACATATGTTCCCATATGTCTTCCCTCTTGCGTCTCCCTCCCTCCCACTCTCCCTATCCCACCCCTCCAGGCTGTCACAAAGCACCGAGCTAATATCCCTGTGCCTTGCGGCTGCTTCCCCCTAGCTATCTACCTTACTACGTTTGTTAGTGTGTATATGTCCATGACTCTCTCTCGCCCTGTCAAAGCTCACCCTTCCCCCTCCCCATATCCTCAAGTCCGTTCTCCAGTAGGTCTGCGTCTTTATTCCTGTCTTACCCCTAGGTTCTTCATGACATTTTTTTTTCCCCTTAAATTCCATATATATGTGTTAGCATACGGTATTTGTCTTTTTCTTTCTGACTTACTTCACTCTGTATGACAGACTCTAGGTCTATCCACCTCATTACAAATAGCTCAATTTCATTTCTTTTTAAGGCTGAGTAATATTCCATTGTATATATGTGCCACATCTTCTTTATCCATTCATCCGATGATGGGCGCTTAGGTTGTTTCCATCTCCGGGCTATTGTAAATAGAGCTGCAATGAACATTTTGGTACATGACTCTTTTTGAATTTTGGTTTTCTCAGGGTATATGCCCAGTAGTGGGATTGCTGGGTCATATGGTAATTCTATTTGTAGTTTTTTAAGGAACCTCCATACTGTTCTCCATAGTGGCTGAACCAATTCACATTCCCACCAGCAGTGCAAGACTGTTCCCTTTTCTCCACACCCTCTCCAGCATTTATTGTTTCTAGATTTTTTGATGATGGCCATTCTGACTGGTGTGAGATGATATCTCATTGTAGTTTTGATTTGCATTTCTCTAATGATTAATGATGTTGAGCATTCTTTCATGTGTTTGTTGGCATTCTGTATATCTTCTTTGGAGAAATGTCTATTTAGGTCTTCTGCCCATTTTTGGATTGGGTTGTTTGTTTTTTTGTTATTGAGCTGCATGAGCTGCTTGTAAATTTTGGAGATTAACCCTTTGTCATTTGCTTCATTTGCAAATATTTTCTCCCATTCTGAGGGTTGTCTTTTGGTCTTGATTATGGTTTCCTTTGCTGTGCAAAAGCTTTGAAGTTTCATTAGGTCCCATTTGTTTATTTTTGTCCTTATTTCCATTACTCTAGGAGGTGGGTCAGAAAGGATCTTGCTGTGATTTATGTCATAGAGTGTTCTGCCTATGTTTTCCTCTAAGAGTTTGATAGTTTCTGGCCTTACATTTAGGTCTTTAATCCATTTTGAGCTTATTTTTGTGTATGGTGTTAGGGAGTGATCTAATCTCATACTTTTACATGTACCTGTCCAGTTTTCCCAGCACCATTTATTGAAGAGGCTGTCCTTTCTCCACTGTACATTCCTGCCACCTTTATCAAAGATAAGGTGTCCATATGTGCGTGGGTTTATCTCTGGGCTTTCTATCCTGTTCCATTGATCTATCTTTCTGTTTTTGTGCCAGTACCATACTGTCTTGATTACTGTAGCTTTGTAGTATAGTCTGAAGTCAGGGAGCCTGATTCCTCCAGCTCCTTTTTTCGTTCTCAAGATTGCTTTGGCTATTCGGGGTCTTTTGTGTTTCCATACAAATTGCGAAATTTTTTGTTCTAGTTCTGTGAAAAATGCCAGTGGTAGTTTGATAGGGATTGCATTGAATCTGTAGATTGCTTTGGGTAGTAGAGTCATTTTCACAATGTTGATTCTTCCCATCCAAGAACATGGTATATCTCTCCATCTATTTGTATCATCTTTAATTTCTTTCATCAGTGTCTTATAATTTTCTGCATACAGGTCTTTCGAGACTCTCCTTAGGTAGGTTTATTCCTAGGTATTTTATTCTTTTTGTTGCAATGGTAAATGGGAGTGTTTTCTTGATTTCACTTTCAGATTTTTCATCATTAGTATATAGGAATGCCAGAGATTTCTGTGCATTAACTTTGTATCCTGCTACTTTACCAAATTCATTGATTAGCTCTAGTAGTTTTCTGGTAGCATCTTTAGGATTCTCTATGTATAGTATCATGTCATCTGCAAACAGTGACAGCTTTACTTCTTCTTTTCCGATTTGGATTCCTTTTATTTCCTTTTCTTCTCTGATTGCTGTGGCTAAAACTTCCAGAACTATGTTGAATAAGAGTGGTGAGAGTGGGCAACCTTGTCTTGTTCCTGATACTGTACCCTTCTTTTGGTGAATTGGGAAAAGAAATCTAAGGGAAGCAAGAATAAGGAAGAAGAAAAGGAAGCATGAAGAGCAGAGAAAGACATGAAAAGCAGGGCAAGGCTCAGAGGACCCAACTCCCCATCCTCGTTCACCCGAGATGCAGGTCAGGATTCGAAAACTTACTCCAAAGAAGTTCTGATTTCCATAGCAGATTATGCTAATTCCATAAGCTTTCTCCTTAATGATATACCATGACTTGGAAAGCCCATCACCATAAGGTTCTGTTTGATGCTTTTTCTTTTACAGTTACCATAAGACAATGTTTTATTTTTTTTTGTCTTTAAAACTCTTGTTGGGGGAAGACAGACAGACAAATCACAGCCCACAAATGAGCCATCCTGACTCCTTCAAGGTTGCTCAACTCTCTCCTTCCCCCCTTCTTTGACTTACAAACCCTAATCAGACTACTATAATCTTGCACCATCGTGAAGTTTTTTGTTTGAAAAGCTTTAAAGATCCTCACTGCCTACAGATAAACATACAAACTCAGACCACATCCAAAGTCCTAACCAATCTGGTGTGAATCTATGTTTCTAATCTTGTTACTGGGTAGGACAGATTTTCTTTCACACTAAGGTTGCTTGATCACAAGATAATCAAAGTCTGACATACTGTACAGAACAGGTAACAAATGCAGGAAATGACTAGATCGTAAATGGACAGGTTGAAGGGGAGAAGCCTGGAGTCTGAGAAGTACAGGCCTGTCTGTTCATCTGCTGTGGAACAGCTTGAAAGAGGACCAAATGGTGATGAATATGTGAACTGTAAAAAGAGAAAAACTGGCAAAAGCAGGCTCCTATTTTAATCGTGCTAGAATCAGCTCAGGCCCGAGACATCAGCTTTTGAGAATTAGGGTACATCCCAGGGGTAATGACTCATAACTATGATTCATAAGATGGCAGAAAATGAAGAAGTGCAAGGATACGGAGGGCCTAAAGACTTTCTGCAGAACCACAAAATAACTTAAATAAAGTTCGATAAGAAAGCAATATTTTCTTTAAGGAAAAAAAAAGTATTAATGTGTAACAAGACTGGAGGAACTGTGAACATATAGAGTGGCCTCAATTTTTGAAGGTCTCTCACCAAAGACGTGAAAAAGAGTAGTTAGACATGAGGTGCGAATATGATGAAAGTAGGTGTATACTAACATTTTCAAGCACTCACTTACACTGAAATATTTCACTTGGCTACAATAGCCAAGCTTTCCAATTACAATTTTGCAAACTTTCATGAAAACAGTCGTAGTTTAGATATTAAATGTTGGTGTTGGGGGCTTCCCTGGTGGTGCAGTGGTTGAGAGTCCACCTGCCGATGCAGGGGACGCGGGTTCGTGCCCCGGTCTGGGAGGACCCCACATGCCACGGAGCGGCTGGGCCCGTGGGCCATGGCTGCTGAGCCTGCGCGTCCGGAGCCTGTGCTCCGCAACGGGAGAGGCCACAGCAGTGAGAGGCCCACGTACTGCAAAAAAAAAAAAAAATGTTGGTGTTGGGAAGAATCCGCCTGCCAACGCAGGGGACACGGGTTTGAACCCTGGTCTGGGAAGATCCCACATGCCGCAGAGCAACTAAGCCCGTGCACCACAACTACTGAGCTGAGCTCTAGAGCCCGCGAGCCACAACTACTGAAGCCCACGCGCCTAGAGCCTGTGCTCTGCAACAAGAGAAGCCACCGCAACGAAGAGCAGCCCCCGCTTGCCACGCTAGAGAAAGCCTGTGCGCAGCAACGAAGACCCAACGCAGCCAGAAAAAAAAAAAAAGTTGGTGTTAAAAGCCAGAATTGTCAAAGGAAGAACAACGCAACATTAAAACATGTATCAATGGTACGTGTGAATACAGTTAAGTCCCCTACATACAAACGAGTTCTGTTCCGAGAGCGCATTCATAAATCCAAGCTGTTTGTAAGTCCAACAAAATTAGCCTAGGTACCCAACTAACACAATCGGCTATACAGTACTGTACTGTAATAGGTTTATAATACTCTTCACACAAATAATACATGAAAAAAACCCACAAAAAATAAAGAAAACATTTTTAGTCTTACAGCGCAGGACCTTGAAAAGTATAGTAGTCCAGTACAACAGCTGGCATCCAGGCGCTGGCATCGAGTGAACAGGCAAGTACCAGCTACATCCCCGCTGCCTGTACGCTTGCTTCCTGACATCCTGGGCTTGAAATAAAGATTCTGTACTACTGTACAGATACTGTATAGAGTACGGTGCTGTACTCTATACAGTACCGTAAAGGACACAAAAGCACAACCACTTGCAGAGGATGCACGCACGGGACAATGTACGCCAGACACGTGAACTAACTTGACTGGACATGTGAACACGCACTGCCATCTTTGAAAGTTCGCAACTTGGAGGTTCGTATGTAGGGGACTTACTGTAATCTTAATCTTTACGTAAAACGGGATGACCCTTATCCTTTCTGGCAGCAGCTGGAATCCCTGAGGGACCACAAAACAGAACTGTGGAGAGACAGCTGTCCTAGTCAAATTAACTCATTATTGCTCCTCATAAGCTAAACACACTTCCCCAACCCCCCTCCACCCAGGAAAAATATTTAGTCCTTATTCTTTTCTGTGACATCACTGAAGACAGAAAGTGCACTCCCACCTAGCAAAATACTGTCCTGATGTAATTTATCTCCTCCTCCTCTTTTAGTCAGCAGGATATTTTTAAGCTATGTATTCAGAAACATTTCTAATCATGAAAGAATGGGTGACACAAGGAGAGAGAAAAAGCAGCCTAAGCAAAATAAATCCACCAATAACTAAATAAAATAAACCCAAAGTTGGCAGCCTTTCAGAAGAGCATGAGTAAAGGTTTTGGTTTCTATGACAGCAGATAACACATGACTTAGGTTTACACAAATGTCTTTTTATAAAAAAAAGCTCTTTCTCTTAAAAACATAGATTGAAATAAAATTACTTCCTTACTACATATAGTATGTTAGGAGAACAATTGGTTTCAGAGCTAAAAGGTGATTATTTTATCAACAGGTTTTCTAACATTCCTCCAAAACACTGAAAACCATCTGTGCATTTCTTTCTGGTAGTAAAAGTTTTATTTTCTTTTTAGTATTTTATTTAGCATAAAAACACCCCCCCCTGCGCCACAAAAACAAAAAAGGGAAGTTGCCTGATAAATACAGGGAGAGGAGAAGTCAGGTTGAGCAAGAGACATCTGGGACAAGCTGTGGCTTTGTGAATCTCAGATCTCCATCCCTCAATCAGTGGTGTGTAAACCAAACATTCACAAATAGTTTGAATATCCTCCTTTATAATTATCCTTATCTAAAGTATACCATATTATATTAAGTATTTCATAACAAAAGTATGATTTTTCTGGAAAAAGTCAGAAACAAAATATTCATTAAATTCAAAACAAGCACTAACATCTATGGTATAGCATGAAGGAAAACTGGTGTAATTATCCCTGATATTAATCATCTTAAACATAGTATCATCTAACCATGGTGGAATAATAATAAAGAACAAGGCTGACATGAAGATTTATCAGATTTGTGTAATGGTAGGAGGTCAGTAATATTAGTTGAATTAGTTACTATAAAGTGAAGATTCAATTGGCTCAAAGGGGTTTACTAATAGTGGGATTATTCAAATGCTAGCTACATTCATCTGGGGATTATATTTCAAGTACTGAGCAATTCTATTCACTCTTCTGAAACTAGGAATTTTAATGTTAAACATTTGTTAAACTTCTGATCCTTTAAAAAATTAAATCAAGCACCTTACCACCTGTTAAGCATCTGTACGAGAAAAGACTGATCACAACACACATACTTTAGATTTTAAAAAGACTAGAAAGAGATGAAAAATGCAACCTCCAATTCGAGAGCACCGAATGTCACAAAGTGAAACTTTCTGAGGTGACAGCAAGAACTTATTTTAAAACCAGGAATCTGAAAACAGAATAAAGAAAGAAAATGGGATGCCTTAAAACAAATGAGTCACATAATGAGTTATTAAAGAGGGGTTCAGATAATGTGAGCAAATCAATTAACAGTAAACTAACACAATGAAATGTAACACAATAAGGTACTTTTCAAATTTTTGAATGCTTTAGGAAAATATCCAAAAAAGGGCTCAAGATTATCACTGCTAAGAGAAACAGAACTTTATCATGAACAAAAGAGTGAATTCTCATGCTGCTTTCATTATGAAAGCAATGAACTACCTATTGTCTGCAGGCTGGTTAAGCACCTGCCAATCAAGCTGGCAGTTCAAGTGGGGATGAGATTAGACTGGGCAGAGCCTGGCCACTGTGCCCCACAGGATTAGTATGACCCCAGGCTGTCCTTTAAATCACTACAAGTCTTAAGAATACCAGGTGGCTCAGATGGCTTGAAGACCCCACAGTGGAGTTCAGCTCTGTGTTCCTGAAGCAAATCTGGGCATCTGAGAAAAATGTTTAGGGAGGGGGAAACAAAGTGACTTCAATCCCCAGAATTCTGGCTGGATGTTGTGAGGAGTGAAGGATTAAGTTGTATATGAAAAGAATAAACATAGAAAAGGAATAAAACAGACAGCATAAAGGAAGGAAAGAAGTGAGCAGGCTTAAAGTAATGACCCAGTGTCTCAAAATACCATTCACCCAGGAAACAAGAGTAAGTAGTGATAACTTACTTAAAATGTCTGCAGTGGAATGCAGTTATTTCCAAATCCTTTCCCTTTGATGTTATACATGTTACTATAAATCCAGTCTGTAATTTTCTTAGACTTTTCCAAGAAAGAAATTGAAAACTGTATTTCACATATACTAGTTATAAACTTATTTTTAGATAAATTTGGGAGTTCAAATTTAAGCCATGGATGAAAAATAAAGCTCAATTTCATGCTTTAGGTTCACTTTCAATACCTCATAGAGTTTATTAAAATAAACTTATATGCTTATTAAAATAAAATAAAATAAAATACAATACAGCAGGGTGGGGATGGGGGAGATGAAGGCGATCTGGCACACAGAGGAGACGCCGCCCTCTTCCTTCTCTGGCCACACACCCTGATGAATCTTCCATCAGTTCCAATCCACCTGACTTTCCACTTAACCTTATTTTTCCCCTTGCATGACCATGTCTCTTTCCAAAACAAGCAGAATATCTCTCACTAATTTTGGTAAATCCAACTTCTTCATTTTCTTTTTCTGCCATTTTGTCCTACTATGAGTTCAACTACTAAGTAATTTAAAAATAACACTGACAAACTCAGCTAAAACTTTCATTAAAATTACCTTGAAAACTGAGACAAACTGGCTTCTTTCATCTCAATTATCCATGCAACTGGCTTTTTCATCACTAAGGAAGTAGCTCTGAGATGCAATCTGACACCTGAATATGACCCATGATCTAAATATGACATTTTTCCTAAAGTTTGTTCAGAAAAGAGGGGGAATTGGGGGAGGGGGGAATCACACTTACAAGTCCACTTATGGCTACAATCCAGATGTAGGAACCAGAGGTGAAAAGCTATAAAAGAAAAAAAAAGGCAACTAAAAATGAAATTCGACTGCCAGTCACAGCTTATTTATTTTTACATAACTCCAGCCATAACCATTTATGTTAAGTCTTAATTATATATACCTTAATATAAACAAATAGAAAATTAATAAATATCAATTCTGTTATATAGAAGAAAACAACATACTCATTTTTCTTTTCTTTCTTTTTTTTATACCAAGACCTAACTCAGCTTTTCAATAGCCTAAAACAGATTGGTTGAACCCAGCCCACTCCCGTGCAAAGAAAAATAAGTGAAATTCAAGCATATTCTTAATTACAAATGGACATTAATTGGCTTAAACAAAGTAAAATACTATATAGAAAGAAATTATTAGCATTAACAACATACAAAATATGTAGTCACCATCCAATGCTTGGTGTTAAGTAATGACATGTAATATTAGTTTATATAACTCTCTCATTTCAATTTCTTGTTATTGCTACTCTAGTTTTAGATGGAAGACATCTGCCAGCATACAGGTCCATGTCCAATGCTGCTCTGCTTAACTGCTGACACTCTCATTCCAGTTTACCCAAGAAAGAGCAAACTAAGTAATGGTATCAAAGTTCATTAACGGCAAAAGCAGTTAGAACTGGGTCTTATGAAACCTCTCCCTTTGTTTTCCAAATCATTTACCTCCAAGGGTGTGCTCAGGGTTTAAAAAAAAAAAAAAGTCACAAGACATCTCAAAGTGTTCCTGCAAGAAAGAAAAGATTTGTAGCCTAATAACAGGATATTATTGGGACGATTGGTGAAATTTGAATAAGATAAAAATTTGAATAAGATTGTATCAATGTTAATTTCCCAATTTTGTTAACTGAACAATGGTTATGTAAGAGAATGCCCTTGTTTATAGGAAATATACACTGAAATATTTAGGGAATAAAATAAAGTCACATATACAGATTAAAAAAAAAGACTTGTAGCTTAGCGTTTGTTCACATTTAGATCTTTAGATGGGGAGTTTAAACACTTCTGCTTGTGGAGAAAGACGCAGGTTCATTGCTGACACTGTGCTACATGAAAACCTCAAAGTGGTGCCCATTTATCAAGGATACATAGAAAAAAAGATACACAGAAAGACGACAAAGGTAAGAGATGACAAAGCACAGGTAAAAAAAGAATCTGACAAGCTGTGCTCTTGTGTTAGCTAATGTGGAAATGAGCACTGGCTACAACTTCAAATTTAATCCCTTGATCTAAAATTTAATCCTTTGATCTAGCATGGATGCTTGTTCAGTGTGAATGACTGATAATAACAAGGATGAGAATTATGTGGAAAAATATTTTTCTGTAGTCTTTTTCTAAAAGTATAGAGAACAATAAAACAGCTAATACTTTCACAGCACTTACTGTATGCCTTCTCTCCTAGCTGGGCTTCTTGAGGGCAGGTGCCACATCTCATGCTTCATTTTCTCCTCCACAGCCCCCAGCACCGGGCATTACATGACTGGCTCTTGAGCCATGTGTACTTAAATGACCCTTCACAAATATTTTTGCTCTTCTGATCATGATTAAAGTCATTCATTCACTCATCCATTCATGCGTCAAACGTCCCTGGTTTTAAGAAGTTGTTGAGTAAGAGACAGAGGCACAGAAACATGTGCGAAGATCCAGAGGGGAGGGATGGAAGGAGAGAACAGAAGTTTTGGGAACAAAAGGTTCACGCTCATGTCAAGGTGGGGAGGGGTGGGGGCTGACATGGGACAGGCAAGAAGAAACCCTGGATGCCATTCATGCTAAGGACTTCAGATTTTATCAAGAAGCCAGGGGCATTTCCACCTCTACTTTCTGACACCAGCTTCTACCTCACCAACAAAACAAAACAAAACAAAAAAAACAACCCACTCACAATCTCAGAAAAACCAAAGGTGGCAGCCACAGAGACATAAATGATTAATTAATAATAGGAACCAATTGACTTAGTTCTTATTATCTGTTCAGATTACCCTAAAAACTCAATGCTATAATCTCTAATCCTTCAAATGACCCTGTAAGATAGATATCGTTGTCCCCACTTTACTGATGGGCAAATGGGGGCTCAGAAAAAGTGACAGAGAAAGAAAATAATTACCAGAGCAACTAATTAAACCAAAGTCTACGTGACTCCAAAGACTTTCCACTGAATTCCTACTCCATAATTAATAAAACAATGTTTTTCACCCTCAAAGATGCTCTATAACTAGAGTCAACAATGAGGCTTAGAGGCTTCCATAACTTGACCCAAGTCTCAAGGTAATGTGTGCAATGTCAGAACTGGAACTTGGGTCTCCTGCCCCCCATCCAGGGTGCTCTTCTACCGTTGCATTCTGCCTTCTGTTGTAACATCTTAAAAAAAAATTAAACATGCCACAGCAAATCCTAGGAGTAAGAGTAAAATGCGGAAATGGGCTATTAGGTTATACGAGTATTAGGGAGGATAAGGGAGAGTGTAACGCTATACAGGTTGAGAGATGAAGGATAAACATATTTCATGAGAAACGGCTGTAAACTGGTTAGGAAACACCCACCCCAGATGAGCCACTGCTAACACAGGACAGCAGACTAGAGAAGTTAGAGGAAATGCTGAAGGTTAAAAGGGGAGGGAGCAGGGCATTCTACAGTGACACTGGTATCCGGTTCCACATGCGTGGGGTAAGGAATGTTACGAGCATAATGGTGGATCGAAAGGCCAAGCTACACATAGTACCACAGGAAACAGCAGAATAAAAGTTTACATCAAAAGGTGTGAGAGTGAAAGAAAAGTGACAGGTACTACAGGTTGAAAACTGAAAATCACATGTATCTTCTATTATTGTGCCTGGAACCCAGCAGAGAGCAATCAATATTCATGGAATATTGGTGAAGATAATCTTTTTCAATTTAAGTCAAACAGTCAGTCCTCTAATGGCCTTCGTCTCAAACCATCTAGTGGATGGTGACAGTGCAATCAAGCCCGTGCAGCGCAGGAGTTATGAAGCTGGCAAAGCATATCCGGTTCCGGCTTCAGAGCTTTATTTGTGACACTCTATTCAATACATTAATTTTGACAGTGGTTCTCCACTTTCCACCTTTTGACTGTTCTCATTTGTTTCCACTTCATACTATGATTTTTAAAAGACACTTAAACGCAATTGTACAATGAAATTAAAATATTTTCCACCGATACAAATTACAGTGTAAAGCTCTTATCAGATTTCTAAAGGCTATGAAAGTATTCTAGTATCTTATATACCTTGACGTTCTTGTTCTGTAACACTTCCTTTGAACGTTTGATACAGATCACGAAGCCAAACTTATGGGAAAAAAACACACTGTTTTCAAGGAGATCAAATGAGAAAAAGACCAAAAAAAAAAAAAAAAGAGAGAGAGAGAGAGATCTGGTTAAAGAAACATGAACATAAAAATGCATACTGTACCTGTAGTCCCAATATATAAATCAGCGTCTTGTTTGTGATGGACAACGGGCCCAGAATATGTGCCACCTGGACTCTCGGGATGGAGCAGTAAAACGGTACAAACAGAGCAAACACAGGCGCCAGGCTATGCAAACAAACACACAAACAAAATCACTATGGTGTAGCACCCGATTTAAAATACCATGGTAAATGCATATGTGAAGGAACACTGCTTATCATTTTATTTCAGTCTGAAAGCATGGTCTTAGATACACAAGTGGGTTTCTATACGTACATCACATCCAAAATAATTTGTACATATATACAGCATTTTATGAGACCTCTAATTATCTAACCCTTGTCGACCCTCTCAAAACTATTGCAGAGGTGGTTCAGCATCTACTAATGAACTGTCAGCACTGTGAGAAAATTTAAAGTTGATGCTATGCTTTCTTCTCACGAATGACTTGAAATCTGATGAAAGAGACTAGATGAACCAAAAGCAAGAAACATTACAATTCATCACACAGTCAAATCCAAAATCTTCATCTCAGACTTTGTCCAATTACATTTCACTCCAGCACCTGACAAGGCACGCCACTCCTGTCCTCCCTTCCTCAAATTCCTTCCTGCTTTTGTCTTAAACCCTGTTTCTTGCCGGTCTGCCCATGTGTCTCCCACCACTCTTCGCCTACCCTCTCCAGGGTTCCATTAGAGGCTTTTCTTCTTGCTCCAGTCTCTCCTGGTATAATCCTAAGCCCTTCTATGGCTTCAACTAAAAAAATGAAGTGAGTCCTCAAACTGTCCGGCTGTCCCCTCACCTTGGCTATGAAACTCGATTTGATACCTTCGACTTGACATATTCCAAAGTCACAAACGTCCTTCTACTTAAAGTCTTGTTTCTCTCTAATCCATCTGCTAACACTGCCAACAGTATTGTCTTCCCCAAATACAACTCTGATCATGTCACACCCTTGTTTAAAACCCTTCCTTCCACAGGCTGCCAGTATCCAAAGAGGAAATTCAAACATCAGCACGAAAGAGCAAAGTCCTGCGATTCTTTCTTACCAGTGTGGTTCCTTGCAACAGTCCTCCTCTCCCTTCCCCTGATCTGGCCCATCCCCTCTCACCCCCTCCCCGCCCAGATGCTCCCTGGGCACCTTAGGCTCTGATGACTATTCACTGACACAGGTTATTGTTTCAACACAAGAGTGTCCGTTGCACTTTTCTGCTTAGGAAACTTACACTTACGGTGTATGACAGGGCTCAGCTCCTCTTCCCAGAGATTCCTCCACCCTCATGCTGGTTAGCTGCTCTCCTTCACCCTCACAGCTACCCCAGTTTCACTGCTTTTTTTTTTTTTTTTTTGCGGTACGCGGGCCTCTCACTGTTGTGGCCTCTCCCGTTGCGGAGCACAGGCTCCGGATGCGCAGGCTCAGCGGCCATGGCTCACGGGCCCAGCCGCTCCGTGGCATGTGGGATCTTCCCGGACCGGGGCACGAACCCGTGTCCCCTGCATCGGCAGGCGGACTCCCAACCACTGCGCCACCAGGGAAGCCCTCAGTTTCACTGTTTGAGTGAATCTGTGTGAGAGGCAGTGGGCCGGCCACAGCAGCTCCGTCCACATCTCTAAGTAAGAAGCAGCCCCAAACCTCAAGGAACTAGAGCTCCAGGACGGCGAACTCACATTCCTACGAGGGCGAGGCAGGAGACGTGAATGAGGCATGTGGTCTGGACACACACTTACACCCATTCTTCATTAAACTCACGGCTTAATTTAATTAGTCTTTTATTTTCTCATGTTTTGGATAAGTGGCATCGTACAAAGAACGACTGCTTTTACCATAAGAAAAATGCAAGAAATATTTTTCACTTCCACAAAGAAATGTTCTCATTATCATCGCTGTGGAAACAACAGGTCCCTCTCGTGCATTTTCCCATCTTCGATAGAGAATGTATTATTAAAAAAATTATTCACTGTCCTCTCGATTCTATTAAAAACAAAACCAAACCAAACACATGTTGAAGATGTGATAGATGGCAGCATCATCTACAGGCAGCTATAAGAATGTAGTAAATGCTAGAAGAGGGAAAACCCCAACCAGTGAACAGCTGAGCGCCAGGCCCTGGTCAGGACTGGAGACCCGAAGACGGGTAAGATGCAGCCTCCCGCGGTCTCGTAAGGAGACGGCAGGGACAGGGCAGCAGAGGTCTGCAGACAGCTCGGAGGACGGGTCTGGAATGCTTCACTCCTCTGGCCCTCCTCCTGGGCTGAATACATCCCAAGGCAGGGAAGGAGATACATGCCTGTGGTTATCCCAGCATTGGACCCAGTGCTTGGCACAGGAGAAAAGCTCATTAACTGTGGGGCAATGAAACAACTCTTATTCTTGAACAGCTGTATGATCTACATCTTAACTAACTACATAGGGTTTTCAAAAAAATCTCCCATTAGATTATTCATTTTATGAGAAAGCACCACGTTCTATTTAGCGTTGCATCCCCCTAGTGCCTAATGCGGACACTTACCCGTAATCGACTGGCAACATTTGTTAGATTAAAAAAAAAAAAAATTAACGAAAGCAATTTTAACAGAGGGTTATTTAAATTGTCATTCTAAATATCAACACTACACAGAAACACAGCTGACGAAGCAGCTGTGCATGCTTTTCGTTAAAAAGAACAAGTTAATCGCTCCTGGGCTTAAAATCCTGCAATGACCCACCGCCAGCCAAGAGTAAAAGCCAAAGTCATGACAAACACGCACAAGACCCTGCGTCCCCCACCCCGACCTGCCTTCTACTCCGTAGACTCCCCCTACTCCCTCTCACTGCTCCCCGGACACAGGACCGGGCACACTGTGCCCCAGGGCGCGTGCCGCTGCTTCCCCCTCTCCTGGCCATCTTCCCACAGACAAGTGCATCACTCACTCCCTTACACCCCTCGGGTCTTCACTCAAATGGCACCTTCTCCAAGAAGCCCTCCCCGACCACCCCACTCCAAACTGTAGCCCGCGCCCACCTCACAGCCCCACCCCTACTCTGCCTTCTCTCTTTCCTCTCCCCACAGCACCAACAGCCTCCTAATTTACTATGCGGCTTATTTATCATCTGTCTCCACGACTGGGATGGAAGCTCCACGAAGGCAGGGACCTCTGTCGGTCTGTTTGCTGCTTTACCTCCACTCTCTAGGGCACAGGGTAGTTGCTCAGTGAGTACTTGCTGAATCAATGAATTTCTCTTTAAAATGGTAAAACCATACAGCAGAATTTGTCTTTTGTTTTAAAGAACCGTTTTCTTGTTTTGTTGTTTTTAATGGGATTGAAACATACAGTTTCATAGATATACTCAAAATATGGCCTGTTGTTCTCTTGGTAATAATAAGAAAACTCTATTTTGGTTGCACTTGAGTTTCTCACTACAGAACATGTCTTCAGGTACTTAACTTATAGAAGGTCTTCTGTTTACATTTAGCAATAAAGTGTAAAGAGTGAAGCTATAATAAAAAATCTGAAGCAGAGTTCTTGCTTGAGGTTACATTCCAGTGTAAACTAAGAAATATTGATAGGAATTTTAATGACCGCAGCTCATATCTTATATACCAATAGAAGAAGTTTCAAAATTCCTTAGAAGTTATTCATCACTGTGTAGTTTTAAATGATGACTAAACACTAAACCACATCTACCCATAATACAAAAGCATATAGTTCAGACCGCGGTTATACAGGTTGTTTTGTAGAAAATTTCCATTGCTATTTCTATACACACTGAGTGTTTTTAGTCACTGACCAGTTTTTCTCTTTTCCTTATTTTACGACAACATTTGTTCCTTATATTGGCAACAATAACTCAGTTTGACCTTTTTGTATTGTGAACAGCTAACTTCTGGAAGTCCTATCTGGCTTAAGCATATAGGGCTGAAGTTCAGAAAAGAGGAACACGGTTCATAAAGAATTCATTCACTAATGTCACTAATATTTATTATCTACTCTATACTCACAACTGTGCTTGACAGAACAAATAAAATAGTAGAAACTCTCAGTTCAGGTCACAAACGTCCATCTCTTCTACAGAAAAGGACATGGACTCCACTTTTACAGTACAACTAAAGAAATCCTGGTAACTTTCAACAATAAAAATAAGGTTTGTGAGCTCGTGAAATTATCTCACACTAAACCTCAACGGCATCTCAGAGGACAGTTACCCTATCACCTCTTCTTTATACACTTGACTACTCTAATACCAAAAAAAGGGGGAGATCCAGTTTGCTAGAACATTTACTTTACCTAGATTTCATGATATAACAACGTTTTACTTAATGAAAACTATTTCAAAAACTAAAAACCAAAGCCCCACCAGGATGGCTTCTCAACAAATTGAAAAACTTCTCAACAGTGTCTTCTTCAACGATTCTTCAATCCAAGTTTTAAAGGAACTAGTTCTAGAAGATTTTATCATATTGATCCACCAAATCATAAAATCTCTGTATTTCCCCCTCACAGAATTATTGGACTAGGAATTATCTTGGTGATCATTTAGTTCAATACTTTTATTTTATATAATGGGGTGGAGACCCAAAGAATTTAGGTGAGTTGTAGCTCTTCTGTTTGACAAGGTTTCTCTACAGATCTTTAGCACTTTAGAGCTTATAAGAACCTAACAAGCCTCTCAATGGAATAACACCGCTGAGAGGCTAAAGGTCCTCAGCCACTTTGACAGAATCCTGGAGTGGAAGGGCCTCTGAGGTCACAGGGTTACAAATTCCTACCAAATGATTCAATTCTCTCTAACATCCCTCAAAATAGTCATCCTGTTTATTCAAGCACCTGAATAAGAGACAACATGCCATTTTTTTATGATCTCAACTTTTGAGATCTACTTTCACATTTTGATTTGAAAGCTGTCTGGTAACCTCCTCTTACAAGGCCTTCCTTCTACTCTCTGGAGTTAGGAAGACTAACACATACAATCTAAACCCTTTACCATGAGAGCTTCCTAACACGTGAGGGTAATGATCACGTCCCTGCCAAGCCCAGACATGCTCAGTTTATTCCATCATTTCTCCTAAGACCTGGCATCTAGACCCCTCACCACCCATGCTCTAAGGTCATCCGTGCCCTGTAAAACGCAGCCTCCTGAGCTCACTGGGAATGGCCAGATCATCTCTCTTGTTCTGAGCGCTATATTTCCATTATTTTAGCCTGCAAACCAATTTCCATTTTGATAGCCATGTGACACTGTTGGTTTAAACTGAGTCCATTAAGGCTTGAAGGTGAACAGCACAGGTCTCCTTCATCCTGGGCACAAGAGGCAATTCTAGCTGTAGGATGCCCCCTTCAACTCTTCCTTCGTCATGCACGTGTCCATGCAATCAGCGATCCAGTCAGTTGGTCTCCCGCCTGAAAATACTGACTAATCACTGTACACATGCAAAAGAGCATTTTTCTCCACTCACCACAGAAATTTCTGTTTATTTCTCATTAAGCTGTTGATAAGATACAGAATGAGTGAACTACTCCCTGCACCAAGTTTCCAGGCAGACAGAATTGTCAAAATTGACATTTTTTCCCTTAAAACCTTTAAAAACTCACACTTGACACATAATATGGATACAAAATCATCAATAACTATGATTCTTTTTTTTTCCTGGTTAAGGTTTATTGCTTCAGTCTCTTCCAAAGGATTTTTTTTAAACTTAAATCTTTATAGAAAAATTTATAAAGTTCCATAGATATCAAAAATTCATAAATTCCAAGGGGTTTTTGGATAACTCTTTCTTAAAAAATCACTAACAGAAAAATTTCACTTCCTATTAACAAAAAAAAAGTGCACACGCACACACGAGGCTAACTGATCATTACTGTGCTCAGTCACAGGGTGACAGAAAAAAAGCCACCACCATAAAAGGATGTCTGCATGATCTCCCTTAAAACAACGTGCCAAGGTTAACCTACTTCAGTTTGGGCGAATACTGACTGCCACCACACAGAGGTCCCAACAAGGCACTAAGAGGTAAGTACCAGATATTTTGCTTTTTCAACAAGGTCTTGTGAGTTAAGAAAAACTTTGAAACCCTAATTAAGGTTGAAGGTAAAGGTAAAGAATCTATTCAACAAAAAGCTATAAACATTTCTAACAAAGATTTTATCATTAATATAGTTGAGACTCTCTGGTGACAGGCAGTTCTAATAAGCTGATACTAAGCTGGGTGAAAGCAATGGATCATGCCAGAAATATCTTTGCCAAAAAACAGGGCTAACTTTGTACTTCTGTGTGAACTCACAATTACAAAAAACAGTATCAAATATTAATCATCAAATACTGCCAGTATTTCAGGATACTTTATGAAGGAAAGGAACAAAGTTATTTTAAAATGGAGTATTCCTACACTTAAATGTACTGTACTTATAACAAGTTATACAGCACAATTTAAAATAAAAGAGTTAGTACATGTTACTATTTGACCACATATGTAAGTACATAAAAGTCTTTCCTATACTTCTATTATTTCTCTACTTTTATACTTTCTATTATTTCTCAGGATAGAACCCCAGTAGTAGAATTCCTGGGGCAAAGGGTACACATTTAAAAAAAAAAACAACTTCAGATATAAATTGATATTTTTCAGTTTACAAAAACATTTTACCAATTTACTTTCCCACCAGTGACAGTCTGGGCCTCACTGCTTCTCAGCCAACATGAGTATTTTAATTCTAAATATAAACTATTAATCTAACAAGTGAAAAAAGAACATCTCTTTGCTTTATATTTATTTGATGATCAGAAAGACTAAACACATCTCCGTATTTTTTTCTAGAACTTCTGTGTGCCTAAAAAATATCACAAAACAATGAATTAGATGCAGTGAATTGCCAGTATTTACGTCCAGGTTGGGAATGGAGGTAGCAGAAACTTGGTAAAATATAAGCTGTGCAGAGACTTCCTCTAAAGGAGGGTGTGTTGTTGTCTTTTATTTTGGCGGGGGAGGTGGTCTCACTTTAACAAGTACAATATAGTGCAGTGGTTAAGAGCATGCGCTCTGGAGTCAGGCTTGAACTGGGGCTCCATTATTTACCAGCTGCGTGACCCTGGACAAGTTACTTCTCAGGCTTCAACTGCTTCATTTGTAAAATGGGGAGTAATCATACTGCCCAGGTCTTACAGCACTGGCTCTCACAGTAAGTGCTGGAAAACTGCCTGTTACCATTCTCTCTTCCCTCTGCCCATTAAACCACGGAAGGATGAATCCAATACGCAAAGTTTCCTCGCCCTATCGTTTCTATGGGAATTCTTTTTCTTGAACTTATTTCTAGATCTTTAGAAAATATTTTACATAGACTGAGTCTGTGGATGATTATACATCTAACTGTGTTTTCTGTCTGGACTTTGCATTTGCGAGTATTTCAGTGCATGTTTTCTCTTGGGGGTTAATCATAGTTTTTGGACATAACACTGCAAAGAGCACACCGCTCCAGAAAGCATTCTCCCTCACAAGGTTCACCTATCATGTGGTGGTGGGAATTCCTTTTATAAATCACTTTCAACTAGCTTGAAAGTTAAAATCCTCTGGAAACGACAGAGGTAACAAAGATCCTTGTGGTATCTGGAAAGCCCAAAGAGAAGAATAAAAATATTTTGCTAAATACCTGCAAATATTTAAATGCCAGTAAAAATCAATTAACAGCATAAGAGCTGTCCTAGGTCTTCACCATCTTCTCTCAGTGGAAATTTCAGTCCAAGCTGTTTTATAGAAATCTTGTTAAAAATAGTAAAAATCTAAATTTATTTATAAAACTTTTGCTTACTTTGAAATATGCTACAAATAAATTAATGAATTCCTGATTTATATCAGCATATTTCCCTCCTTCCCTCCCTCCTCCCTCTCCCCACCTCCCTAGCCCTTAACTGCTCTCTGGTTGAGACAGGTGTATGAGTTGGTTTGCGTTAAAGTTTTGAGATGTCTTCCTATTTCACTTGTTTCCTACCAATAACATCAGATCATGCTGGAAATAGGAGCTAGGGGCTAAAACATACTACACTGAATGTGATTTCTGGAGCCAAACTGCCTGGATTAAATCCTGACACTTAACAGCTGTGTCTTTAGGCAAGACTCATAAGTGCTTTGTGCCTCAGTTTCACCCGTGGCAATGGATTTGGGAAAGTTTTGTGAGATTCAGTGAGTGAACATACATAAGGTGCCCGGGGCAGTGCCTGGGACACAGTCTATGCTGAATAATACTGGTTACTATTATCAATCAAATGTATCCTGCAGTCTGATAAGAAACTCTGAGGATCAAGAAAGCTGGGATTCTGCTATTCCTTAATGGATATTTATTGAGCATCAATCATGGGCCAGCTGGAGATGCACAAAATTAACAACACAGCCCCCACTCTCAGGACTTCACAGGCCAGTAGGAAACAAAACAAAAAGTATAGATGCCAGTACAGAGGGCAGTGCCCTGGTGAGGACACCCCACACTGCCTTTCTGCGGGGCAGGGGGAGGTGCTGTCGGGGCAGCAGGAGAGGATAAAACCAGGGAAGCTTCCGGGAGCAGCTGATTCTGAGCGAAGCCCTGAAGGAAAGCAGGAGCTGAGGATCCAGGACCGGGGAGAGGAGGCTCCAGAGAGAAGGAAGAGGGTCAGAAAGGAACAGAGCTGTGAGAGAACACAGGACATCAAAAGACAGCAAGCAATCTAGTAGGGCCGGAGCCAGGGGGGTCACAGGATGGAAGACGGCTAGAGATCCAGCTGAAGAGGGAAGCAGACCCCGACCACGAAGGAGACTGTGTGGCGTGACAGACGGCTTTCAGTTTGCCTGGGCACCATCTGAACGGCACTGTGCACGCTGCAACTGCAACTCCACGGAGAAGTGAGGGAAGCCTGAGGCAGGCAGGGCAGTGGGAGCAGCACGCACACAGGCAGACGGACAGACAGAAGGGGACGTGCAGAGGAGAGGCCGGGGGCCGGCGGGCTGAAGGCAGGAGGCAGCGGGGGACGAGGACACGGAGGCCTGCGTGGTCCCTGGCTTGGCAACTGTCCTGAGGGCGGACCCTGAGCAAATGATCCAATCTCTCCCGAATTTTGCTTATCCATAAAATGAGGATATTTAATGTTTCTAAGTTCTATGAGGTAATAGAGACGAAAATCAAAATCTGAAACTCG
This sequence comes from Delphinapterus leucas, assembly GCF_059928025.1. Taxonomy (NCBI): domain Eukaryota; kingdom Metazoa; phylum Chordata; class Mammalia; order Artiodactyla; family Monodontidae; genus Delphinapterus; species Delphinapterus leucas. The sequence goes on from NC_143146.1 coordinate 11,686,904, forward strand.
CTTGAACTTTAAGGAGAAAGGGTTGTTTCTAGAAATATTTTGGATTCAGAGGATAAAGATTATACTGACTCAGCCCTTCATTATAAGGAGTCTCTGTATATTATGCAGTTGGTTATCCTACATACAGGTCAAATCATGCCACAGGGAAACACAGTATTTGTCTTCCTTACACTGAAATGAGTATTACGGTGGGATTATATTTTCTTCCAGTTCCTAAACATTATGCCATATATTTCAAGTCCTTAGTGCTACCACCTCCTCTGTCTTCATCTCTGAAGACTTTCATACCGTCCTAGTCAGTATTCAAGCTGCCAACAGCTACACAAGGAATAAATAATCAGTGAAAGGTGAAAGAAAACTAGCCAGACTGTGTAAAACCCCAAATGTGCAAGTGGGTGTTTAACCAGATAACACAAATGTCAGGCACCTTTCACTTTCCCATCAATTCCAATGTACGTGTTTACAGAAGGTGAAGTGTCTTTAGCGGGGGTTCAGGACACCGCCGAGGCACAAAGAGGAAAGTGCAGATGGGCCAATGCTGGGTTTTTGGTTTTCTTTTTCCTGTTCTGAAGAAGCTCCCTGTGCACTGTCCTACACATGACCCTGTGCAGACCTCCTGAGAGGTGGGCAGGACCAGGCTGTGTCCTGGGGTGAGCCGCAGGGTCACCCTTCCACAAGCCGGAGGATGCAAGCAAGCGAGCTCCCTAGGAGACAGGGAAGAGAGGTGCCCTCAGACACACTGACCACAGACGACTCGACTCCTGACATAAACACTCTGGCACGTGGGAGGTTCCGTCTGAGAACGTGGGAGCACCTGTCAGTGGTCACCTTTCTGGACAATCTTCCCTATATAATCTCCCAAAAAATCAATCTTGGACACAGCTATCAACCTAGGACTCAAAGCTAGTGGGAAAAACGTATCACCTGATAGTGTAGGAAGATCGCTTTGACTAGGTTATCGGGGTGTGTGCTGGCTGTCAGAGCGGTTGAGAGCAGGGTAGTAGTCTGGAACGGCCATCAGACTGCACCAGTGGAGGGACGCGAGGCTGGGCCTGTGCTGGTCACTGCCCGTCTGTGCCTCAGGGATGCCTGTTTCGCAGGCCAGTGGGACACACAACTGCTCAGGTGATGGTTGCTGAGTCACCGTAAAGCAGGTGAGAAACATGACTGGTTGAGTGCTAGGCCCCGGTATGTGTGACACTGGACCAAACTCAGATGTCCCTGTTTGCTCAGCTTCAAGAACAAGGAGGCTTTTTCAAGCAACTGACAAATACATATAAAACTAGGTAACAGGAGGAAGCAGCAATGATTTCTTTCTTCCACGGGGTATGTTTGTCCTCAAAGGCAGTAAACAGCCCCAGCCTGCTGTCCTGATCCATCTGTGCTCATCTGTTTCCCGGGAGACCAAATCCTTGTTGCTCCTTTCAGCCTGGAGCCTTCCTCTGCCCCCTCCTTTCCCAGTGACTTTATTTTCCCACTCCAGAAATTTTCCCTCAATCTTACCCCTCTTCAACAAAATAACCAAAGGACAGTGCAGCAACAGAAATCAGGCAAACAATGGGATCAAACAACAACACTCATCATTTAACGACAAGTATCACTTGTATCTGCAAGTCCATTCTTTGGGTTGTTTTTGAGAGCGTACTCCTGTAACTTCCTCTTTGGTGCAGGCCACTGTGGGCACTTTGAGTCACAGTATCTCAATGTGTAAACATGGTCCTGAGCAGACTTCACCTCACAGAGAAGTCACCTCTTATTAGTGATCATGTCAGCATGATCTGACCCATTCGATTCATTGCTAAGGACTGAATTTAAACAAAATTACTAGAAGTTTAACCCCTTCTCACTTTTAAGTGTTGATGATTATTAAGCGAATAAATATTAGGGGTATTCAGGACATTTCAGGAATCTTAAAGCTAAACACTAAAAGCTGGTAATCTAGCATTTACTAAATCTTTGAATATAATGAGGATTTTATTCTGTTTCTGCCACAAATAAATCATTATCCAAGCAAGTAAATTGGGATTGCAGAAGTACCCTGTGAAAAGTCACAAATGCCTCCAAGTTGGTATCCAGGGTAAATAGTTCTACAGTACAAATCACATTAGCTCTTAGTTTTCTTTAATACTAATAAATGAGTTTTGAGGGGGCCTTTTATTTTTTCCTTTCTGTGGCTATAAAGAACTTGACAGTTCATGTCAACATGTCTGGTTATGCAAAAATGACACGATAGTGTCTTAAGAAACACTAGCTACTCTATTAGTGAGGAAATCAATTCTAGAGAAAAGCACACACAGGCCCACTTTCAAAAATGTAAGTGAAAATACTTCGGAGGATATTTTGCTGTGGAAGAACTTGCTGTTTTACACGTTAGGATAATAGTAAAGTTAAAAGGATCAATATTGCATTACAGAGACAAACCTGAGATAGCCTCGTTTGCTTATTAACAAAAATGTTAAGAGGACTGGCACAGATGGCTGCCCCGTAGTTCCTTGGGTGGAACCTGAATAAGGACCCACACTTCCCGCAGCCCAGGTACTATCTGTGCCCTCAGGGCAAAGCTTGCAATCCTCATTCTTGTCTCTCAGCTGTGAGGCACTAAGGACAACTTAGGGACATTGTACATCTTTTCATCAGAAAGCATTATGAGGAAATTATAATTATTACAGGTACAAGTATTCTAAGGAAAAAAAATTTAGAACAAACATTTCTTTATGCTTTTCTTAAGGCAACAAAATGGCGAGCCATAGTATCACGACTTTCAAGTACAACTCAGTATGTCTATCCTAAATACCATGTCAGACGCTGTTGTCTAATAATTATGACAAATATTTAAAATATAGTGAAAGAAAGAAAGGATTTAGTTATGACTAAAAGAGGAAGGACTAGAAACAGTTAAAAGGGGAATTTGCAATCGAAAGGTTGGTAAAGGAGCACTGTAATGCAAAGAGCAAGCAGAACCCGGGTGTGGTGTGTGTGTGAGAAGAAACATAGCAAATACTGAGATAACACCTCATTCAGACAACAGCACATTCCCAACATCCATCCTTCAGTTTGAGGTCCTCAGACATTAAAAGGTATCATTTCTGAATTTCCAGGATCTAGCATATAGAGGAGGCACTAAACCCAATTTTTGCTGAATAAAAGAATGGAGTAAGTCAAGGTTCAGGAAAGTAATCCTGAATCCTAAAATGATTAAAGGAAGGGATAAAATAATATTTCCGAAGGAGGATGATAATAAATTGGGATTGGTTGGTATAAGAATGGGATAACAACAGTCAAGTATGTGAAAGTGGTTTTCTCTCAATTTGGAAAAGATAAAATGGACTAAAACTATAGCATTAGTAACACAGGATAAGTAACACCAAAGGTAATATACTAGAGCTGTTGACGGATGGAATCAACCTTCCAGAGGTTACTAAATATCCAAAAGAACACATTTCAAAACAGCCCAGATTCTCCTTTACTTGAGATCCTCTGGGTCAGCCCATTTACACATCCACGTTGTGCAAGTGCCTTTCTTGGACCGACTCGGGGCAGGGGCGGGCGGCAAACAGCCCTTCCCCAGTCTCCCCCTCAGGGCTCCATGACGCAGCGTCCACCAGTCTGGCCTCCCACTTGGGAAGGCACCTCTCCTGGAGTGGGAGTCCCGTTGTCCTCTGGAAGAATCGTCTCCCTGCTCTGGAACGGCTAGGCCACATGTGCCCCGGCTGTTTGTGTACAGGTGAGGATGGCCCTGAAGCCTAGACCAGTTTGAAACTACAAACTCTCAGTTCTTGAAAGGCAGCGTGAAGCAGTTGCCCCTGCCGAGGACTGGACAGAGTAGGAGGCTTGAAGCCAGGTTGGCAGAGAGAAGGATCCAGCATGACCCTTACCTGCTCTGACAGAGGTTTCCTCGAGTGGAGAGTGGGCGCGTGATGGCAACACCTGGCTTGCAGGGCTGCTGGGACGGTTCTTCCAGACATGACTTAAGGTAGGCACCTAGCGAAAACTAAGGCATAAATCTGAATAAAGAGCACTAGCTTTGAAAAGTATGTCAGAGGACAAGGCTTTTGCAAGAAGAGCTGAATTTCAAAAAAGATTTCTTCAGATTAAAAAAAATTATTTACCTATTTACTCATTTCACAGTCAATTCATGTTTGGTGTTAAAAATTTAGAATATATGATGAAACTCAAAAATTACTTGTACTTGTGAATTATGTTTTGGCCTATATATCCATGCAGGAATGTGTGTGTGAACAGCTGCTTTTCCTACCCGCAAAGTGGCCTATTGTGGAATCTGCTTTCCTTACTTAACATCATTCTCTGTCAGGAAATAGGCATCTACATTGCCATTTTCAGTGGCTGCATCGTATTCTACTATATGGCCATAAAATACTAAACCAGTTCCCTAATGATGGACATTTGATTTGGTTGCAAATTTTCGCACTTAAAATTAACACTGTGTTAAACATCTTTTTCTTAACTTAAAATGTTCTGAAAACACTGCCTTTTGTGACTCTACTGGGTGCTTTATTTCATTCAGTGAAGCAGCTGGGCGTGCATTTACAACTGGTAGGCAATGGCACATTCTCTGATTCATACATTAGTGTAACTTTCCTAATCTCTACGATAATTATTATTCAGATGGAGGATTAGCAGACTCCACAGTGTATTTTTTTCCCCACCATGTATTTTAAAGGCAGTTCCCAGGAACCTGCTTTGGAAGACTCCTCGAAATAAAATTTACATGTTGAGATTTTCAGAAAAACATTTTTTCTCACAAAAATTAGAAAAATAAAGGCAGCTCCTGATGCCTGTTCCTAAACTGCAACCCGTGCCTGGAATTTCCACCTCTCCCTCATGTCCGGTCTCGGCTCCTGAAAGCCACTTCTCACACGAGCGAAGCCTTTCCCTACTAACTGCAAAAAGTTTTCCTACTTTTATTCCACAACTGCAATTTACACAATTTCCCTTTCAAGGATCACTCCATCCCCCCACCCCCGCACAAAATATAAAGTCCATATTTATTGGTTTTTGTTTGTTTTGTTTTCTATTTCATTAATATCTCCAATTAATTTTATTATTCTACTTTTTTGGGGGCAAACTCAGTTCTTTTCTAGCTTCTTGGAGCTGTATATTTAACATAGCTATTTTCAATTTTTTAAGAAATAAATGCATTCAAGGTCTTGCATCAATCTCGGATTAACTCTTTAGCTGCATTCCACAGTTTTGTAGTATTTTTGTCCTTTGGTTCTAAGCACTTCAAATTTTGCATTGTGATTTCTTAACCCATGAGTTCCTCAGAAAAATATATCTTTAGATTCCAGGTGCATCCTTTACCTTTTTAATTTTGGTTTCTAACTTAGTTGCATGGTACTACTCACAAGGAATGTGAGCTGCTAGCTAACGATTTTCTGAGAAATCTGAGACGCCTCTCGTGATCTAGTACATGGTTAAATTTGCAAATAATTCTAATGTGCTTTCAGCACAAATTCTGTTAGCTTTTAAGTCATGTTGGGTCAATCTTTTTCTTACCTGTCATATTCTAATAAAAATGTGTTAAAATCTCCCATTATGGCTGTGGATTTGACCATTTCTCCTTTAAATTTTGTCAAGTTTTGCTGTTACACGTACAGTTCATGATTCTTTTCATGTCCTTGGTGAACTGTTCTTTTTAACTTGTGTAGCGACCTTCTTTACCCCTATTAATATTGATTGTGCCTTGGATTCTATTTTTTTCTGATGTTAATATTGCTACTCTGGCTTTCCACTGGTTGGGGTTTGCCTGGTATGCGTTTTCCCATGCCTCTGTTTTCAAACTTTCCAAATCGCTTTGAGTTCCCTCTTTTCTAAGCAGCATACAGCTGGATTTTTAAAAATCCAGACTGACAGTCTCTGTCTTCTAATCGGTGAGTTCAAGCCATTTAAATTTGTTGTGACGCATTTCCTACCCTCTTATTTTGTGTTTTCTACCTATCATCCTCATCCTTTGCTGTTTCCCAGTCTCCTTGCTTGTATTCCCTTGATTAATAAAAAGTTCTACTTTCTTTGCAGCTTCCTTTTGCCTTAGGTTGTATTCCCATATTTTCATGATTAACCTATCAACACTGTAGATGATGCACACCTGTGACATTAGTGCAAGCCTCTCAGAACCCTCCTTGTCCGTCAGCATCACTGTCTTAAGACGGTTAGAACTAAGTTAGCAGAGCTCCAACTCATTTAATACAGCAGTCAGAGAAGTAGATTTGTGGTCACTGCTTTGATAAGGCTAGGGATAGAGTTCTTTCCTTTAACATATAGTACCATCATCACTAGATATATTGAACTTTCCCCTCAGCTTTGGTGACTTTCAGATTTGTGCATAGAGATAGACCTATCAGAAAATTATTTTTCTTCTAAAAATAACTTCACGGAATTTGTTGCTCTTCTCTTCCTTAGTTTTATCCAAGTTCAGCCTCATATATGGAGTTTTATTGTAGGAGTTTCCCACTTTTCAACTGAGGACTTGAAATTTCATCTTAGACGTTATTTATAACAAGAAAAGAGTTGGAAATAATCCAGATATTCATAAAGGGAGTAGGTAAGCAAATTATGCATTAACACACTGTAATACTGCAGAATATCTATCAAATGTCTATATAAGATCTACACATAGGACAAAAATATAGATTACACTGATCCATGAACATGGTAAATGAATAAAGCAGAACACAGAACACCACGTGTGTAATGCTTCCTACAGTGTGTCCATGTAGGAACACACAGTGCATGCATCAGCGGGGTATCTGCATCAATTTTAAAGTTTCCCCTTGAAGCTCTTACGTTTTTTCCCTTTCTGTTTCTTTTTCTTCTTTTTTTGTTGGGGTTGCTGTGGTCATCGTCTTCTTTTCTTTCTTTCTTTCTCTTCTTTTTTAAGAAAACCTAACAAAGACCTTAGCTTGTTTCTCACAATTTTTGGGTTAACACAAATCAGATCACTGTGGTGAGTCCATATTTCACTACATAAATGTGTGACTGACTTCATTTCCTGGCAGTGATATGCATTTGGCGGAAAAAAAAAGTCCAACTGATATTCAATTTAAAAGCAAAGTTTTACGCTTCCTGAAATGTGGGGTGCTTTACATGATTTTACCCTTAACCAGACGATGATTCAGAAAAAGGAAGGGGAAATTTCTGCCGAAAAAGTTAGTGCATTCCCTCTTCTCGCAAAAATACATTTGCCCTATTTAAACGGTTCTATTTCCTTTGCCAGAGCTTTGCCAAAACCACCAAATTGTGAGAGTAAAAACATAAATTCTATTCTCTGCTCTTTCTGTTACTATATAGTATGTAACCACATTACGTATCACAGATTATAAAAAATTATATCAATCTTGAAATTTTAAAAGTTAGATCTATAGGAGGCAGTTTTTATCGCTTTTAGTTAAATATGCTTTTTTAATTAAACGTACCCTTCTTGGTTTTTTTAGAGACCTTGAACACTGCTGATGGATATAAAAATGGACAACTTTACTACACCCTCTGCAGCTCCTCTGGAGAGCGACTGTGACCTCTACGCCCACCACCGCACAGCCAGGATCCTCATGCCTCTGCATTACAGCGTCGTCTTCATAATTGGGCTCATGGGAAACTTGCTGGCCTTGACGGTCATTATTCAAAACAGGAAAAAAATCAACTCTACCACTCTATATTCAACCAATTTGGTGATTTCAGACATACTGTTCACCACCGCTCTGCCTACACGGATAGCCTACTATGCACTGGGTTTTGACTGGAGAATCGGCGAGGCCTTGTGTAGGATAACTGCTCTCGTGTTTTACATCAACACGTACGCAGGCGTGAACTTCATGACCTGCCTGAGCATTGACCGGTTCTTTGCTGTGGTGCACCCGCTGCGGTACAACAAGATGAAAAGAATCGAACATGCAAAATGCATTTGCATATTTGTCTGGATTCTCGTATTTGCTCAAACACTCCCACTGCTCATAAAACCTATGTCAGAGCAGCAGGCTGAAAGGACTACGTGCATGGAATATCCAAACTTTGAAGAAACCAAATCTCTTCCCTGGATTCTGCTTGGTGCATGTTTCATAGGATATGTACTTCCGCTCGTAATCATTCTTATCTGCTATTCTCAAATCTGTTGCAAGCTCTTTAAAACTGCCAAACAGAACCCATTAAGTGAGAAATCTGGTGTAAACAAAAAGGCTCTCAACACAATTATTTTTATAATTGTTGTGTTTGTTGTCTGTTTCACACCTTATCATATTGCAATTATTCAACACATGATTAAGAAGCTTCGTTTTCCTGATCTCCTGGAATGTAGCCAAAGATATTCATTCCAGATATCTCTGCACTTCACAGTATGCCTGATGAACTTCAATTGCTGCATGGACCCTTTTATATATTTCTTTGCATGTAAAGGGTACAAGAGAAAGGTCATGAAGATGCTGAAACGTCAAGTCAGTGTATCAATTTCCAGTGCCGTGAAGTCAGCCCCTGAAGAAAACTCACGTGAAATGACGGAAACTCAAATGATGATACATTCCAAGTCTTTAAATGGAAAGTAAAAAGGAATTAAATCTTGGATTTATAGCAAAGTAAACTGTATGACAAACTTTGCACGACTTTTCTTATAAATCAAAATGATTGTTTAACTTCTAATTAGGGTTCTTTTAAATTCCTTTCATTGGGCACTATTTCTCACCTCCAACTTGGAAGTAAATTGATATATATGCATTTTTTTACACTCGAGAACAACATTAAGCAAAGTTCTAATTTGTAAATGAAATACTACACCAAAAGGGAGCGTATTTTAATAACTCACAGTGTAGAAAGAAAAGTTTTGTGTTAATGAAAAATTTAATCATTAATATTTCCTGCCAATAATTTGGCAAAAGAAAAAAAGACTGTTAAAATTGTATATTGCCAGTGTAGAAATGTTAATATTGTAACATATTTTTTCTTTTTTTTGATAACATATTTCTTCAGTTCATGTTTCTTTCAATCTTAGACTTTATCTCCTCGATAATAAGTCTTTTTGTTTTGTTTTGTTCTGAGTCATAAATTTTTGTTTCAAAAAACTCTTTTGGAATAAAGAGCTGGATGCTACAAAATTATGAGTATGTCCTTCAGTGCTCACTGTCAACTCTCAGCAAAAGTTACAGGGAGGATAAAATTAGCAGTAGACAGAGTTTGGACAGCAACATTATGGTGATGAATGCAATGAAAGCTCTTCCCAAACACCCAGCATAGCATTCAAGGGCCACTGCTCAGGAATACGACAAGGACTTCATGTGGAAGGAGGCACCACTTGCTAAATTCTTCTTGAGAATAAAAAAGTATACAAATAGCCTTGGTTTTTCTTGGGTCCCTAGGGGATGGCTTCTTATTTATATAGAAGTTGACAGTACCCTGTATCTGTATTTCAGGGGTTGCGGTTACCAGAAAGGGTAGGGAGGATGAGCAGTGGGGTGTAGTTGTCGCTTGCCTAAAGAAGATGGGGAGTAAAATGCAAAATCATAAACTTCAGAGTAGCCAGGATCCTTTACAACATTATATAAGTAAATATATAAATTTTATATAAATAAATACCTTTTTATGAGTAGCATGACCTCTGCAAGTACAATCACCCGTCTGCCAGCTCAAATTTGCTTTATTGAATCCCCAAATTACCCCAATACAGTATCCATGTTAGCAATGATACCAAGTTTGATGACGGAACTAAAGAAATGAAATGCTGTGTCATGAGTCATACTTAAAATTTTTATTAGGCTTTATATCCTGGAAATATTTTCTTTTAAAGTCTTCTCTTACTCATTTTCAACTTTTATCCTGTAAGAAAACTAATCTTAATGGTTGATTCAGCACCATTTACTGAGTGCTTTCTGATTTGTATTTTGTTAATTTCATAGATAGCTGGCTGACCTTAAAAAGCCACTGTCAAAAATAGGCACTGGTCCTTGTTTCACCTTACGGAGGCAGGTGAGACCACAAGGATTCAAGTCAGGAACTTAGGGCCTCTCCTTCACTCCATCTAATAAACATTTCCAAGTGAAGGAGAAAAAAGGGCAAAACACTAAATTTTATGCAGGGTGGCACTTATGTAGTCATTTGAGTTGGATCCCAAAAGAGAAACCATTGTGAAAGTTGCTAACGGAAAACCAGAAACAAAGCTTCCTGAATTTCAGATCATCTTCATGGCACACTAGCTCTATGACTATGTTCCAGCATAGACTATTGTATGTATAAGCCAACATGCTGTTTCATAGCAGGTAAGAGAGTCCTCTCGGTGCTAATGGTCAGTTCTTAAGATCCTCCAAACAAGGTAGTAAATACCTATGTCACTTGACAAAGGAATGATACACGCTTCTTTCTGAGTAGTTTTCTCCCTCCTTCTTCCACTATATCACAAGTCTGCGCAAATGATTTTATCCAATCATCAGTAGCCATACTGCCAAAAAGGTAAACTTTAAACCTACTTCCAATCAATCTTTTTTAAAAAAAGGTCTGTACTCTAGTCAATTCAGCTATTCGCTCTCCTTCAAAAGGACCTTACTTCCTATTTCATTCATGAAGCCACTGTTCACACACGGCCTTGGGGCACCCTCCCAGTGTCTTGTAGTATTAGTTGGCTTTAGGTTTATCTCCCATGCATTTCCCTCAGGAGTAGGTAAACTTGGAGAACAGGGACAATGCTGTATAATTTTGTGTTCTGTTACAGAAATAAGGAGATGGCCTTATATATAATACATTATTCGAAAATCACAACCTATAAATATTTTCTCCAGCAGTCAGGTGATATATTATTAACAATTTTAAATAATAACATGTAGCTAGGAAAAATCATCTAGGAAAGCTGATAGCTACATGGCAGCTAACCATATTTACCTCTTCCATAATTTTATTTTTATTTCTAAAAGGATCATTTGATTAATTTAAAAAAACCTCTCAAAGCTACTTAATTTGAGTCAGTATAAACATGTAGACACTTCAGTGATAGTACAGAATAGATAGTTTAGAATAGTAAAGGTTAGATTTTAGAAATGACATCATGTATATACGAAGAGTGCAATAGTTCACAAAAATAGTCCATGCAGTATGTGATGTCTTCCTTTTCACAATCCTGTGAAACAGGATGAGCAGATTGTATCACCCACACTTTATAAAGAAACCTAAATTCAGAAAAGGCACCTGGTGAACTAGAGGCAGCATCAGGAATGTAACCCTAACTTCACATCCCAGCCATAAAAAAGACAGAACTGAATCACACAGACCCTGAAAAAAGTATTACAAGGCTTGTTTCGTTATAGGCCAGCAGGTTAGCTAACCCTTAAATAGGACAAATAACCAAGAGTAGGTAGATTACAAACTCAGGCTATGAGTTCCCTGAGGATGAGAATGTCGTAGGTTATATACACAGCACGTGGTACAGAGCCTCGCCCACAGAAGGCTCTCAGATATCCATCTAATTGAATAGCACCTGTTTTGTACTATTACTAACAAAATACTAAAGCCCTACTGAAATATCTGTGAAGTTCTTAATTTTTCAATGAAATGAAAAGAAACTCTCTAAATGCTTAATTACATATGCTAGAGAATATGTAATTGTGTAATTGAAGACAAAGACCCTCTAAGACCCTGCAATATAAACTATATATAAACAATATAAACTAGACATATTAAAGAACAGAACTAATCTCCCAAGAAGCCAATTTAAATCTAGATACACAAATATGTTCTGCTTGAAAACAATTTTATATTTCAAGAGGCCAGGGCAGTGGTTGCCCTGTGGTTGCCCTACCGATCAGGAAAAAGTACCAGGCAATTTTAAAAGAGGAAGCATTGACCTTAAATTAGCCTTTAAAATGGTCTATTTTGGTCACTCTTAGCCCACTGTAATTTGTTATTCTTTGCAAAGCTAAAAACATTTGCTCATTGACTATTCAGGTAAGAGTGAAAAAATGAAGAGCTGATCTGGTGACAACACAGCCCACTCTTTTGAATCCAGGGAAGACTAAATGCACTCATGAGAACCGATGTCACCGGAAGTTTGTTTTATGTTAAACTCTGAAGAACTGGTCACTTAAAAAAATAATCCTCAAATTTCTACTCAACTAAAAGCTCAATTAGCTGAGAAGGAATGACTACTGACTGTTTACTATGTGCCACTTTTTCGAGCACCTGACACGCATTATCTCATTTAATCCTCATTACCTTAAGAGGCGGGTATAACTTTTCCTCCATTTTGCTGATGAGGAAACTGGAGTGCCAGGCCACAGAGACGTGGAGCTGGGGACTCAATCCAGTGCACCACAGGCACTGGCCCCAGTGCCTGTAGCCTGACTTGGAGCACAAGGATGTCACCTCCTACAGAAACATGTTCATTAAGAGATGGCTCCATTCCTCCGCTTCCTGTGGCTTCCCAGGCCTCAGACACTTCCCATCACCACATCGGACTTTCAGCTTATCGTCTTTCTCCACAGGGGCCCCCTAATTTCTCTGCAAACTCAAGCTCCATTCTCTGGGTCACCCACACCTGATCATCCTCTCTCATCCATGGTATTTGGCCAGTGAACCCTGCTTGGGTTTTCTCCTCTTGCACTCACTCTTGCCCGTCTTTTCTTTGTCCCAAATCATCATCCTAGTCCGGATGCTGGCATCACACACCTAAATTACTACAACTTCTTTCCCACTGGTCCCATCAACTGGAATCAGAAACTTTAGCCGTCCTTTCAGGTGCTATAGTGGAAGCCAGCAGATTAATAATAACAGCAATGGGCTTCCCTGGTGGCACAGTGGTTGAGAGTCCGCCTGCCGATGCAGGGGACGTGGGTTTGTGCCCCGGTCCGGGAAGATCCCACATGCCGCGGAGCGGCTGGGCCCGTGAGCCATGGCCGCTGAGCCTGCGCATCCGGAGCCTGTGCTCCACAACGGGAGAGGCCGCAATGGTGAGAGGCCCGCGTACCAAGAAAAAAAAAAAAAATAATAATAATAACAGCAATACTAAATAATTCCTAACAATTACATGGCATAATGCTCTAAGCAATTTATATATAATCAAGCCTCACAATAATTCTGTGAGGCTTGTCCCATTATTATCCTTGTTTTACAGATGAGGAAATTATGCTCCAGAGAAGTTCAGTAAATTGCCCAGATCCACACAGCTAGTAAGTGGAGAGGCAGGCTCTAGACTCTGGCAGTCTGGCTCCAGGGTCTGTCACTCTTAATCACTACATTGTCTCTCTTAAGCAAGTAGAATTATATGCCCAGGTCCTCAGAGAGCCTTGGAAGAGACACTTAACTGCTCGAATATCCTCAACTTCCCTTTGGGGGTGCACATGACTACCTCTGGCCAATGGGTTGGGGGCAAAAATGATATAGGTCACTCACTTCCAGGCTGGAGCTCTGGAGAGCAGCGATGGAGCTTCCATACTGCTCTTCTCTCCTGCCACAGCGACCAGCGAGGTTCTAAGTGGTGGGACCTTTGGTCAGCCTGGGTCCCTGAATGAGTAAATGGAGAACTCCCCACCCCTGTACCCTATCCACCTGTGTTGGCCAAGTAGCGCAAATAAGAAATGCATTTATGTATTCAGCCACTGAGATTTCAGGGTTAACTGTGGCCACAACACAGGCTAGCCTCTGATCAACACAGTGTTTAACCTACTTAGAATGCAGCTGACCAATACAATGAGTGTAAGAAAAGAAAAATGCACACATGATGCAGTTCTCCTGGCAAACAAACATAATCTTCCTTAGTCCCCGTTTCATCGTGTCATTTCACGCTCTAGGACTGAGAGTATTTCCCCATGGACTACCACATGAAGTCCAAATTCTTCTCCCACACTTTCAAGCCTCTGCAACTTCATTTCCCTCCACTGCCCAACATGTACCTTTCAAGATAGTATAGTTGGTCTGTGCTGTGAATATAACAAATATTTGGTTCTCCTGGTTGGATTATTCTGCTTCTGCCATTTATTCTTTACACTCATAGTCTAATCATACCTGCTCCTTTAATTCTCCTTTGACTACTCAAAGCCACGCATCTTCCCTTTCCTCAACATATTTGACTTTTATACAGCCTATGCCACATAGTTTTAACTTTAAACAAATATTATCTTGAAAACAAAGGGAGAGAAAAAATACACTGGCCTGGAAACCTGGTTCTGGTTTGACTGCATGTCAGCTACATCACCTCTGTCCAGTCTTTCAGCCTTTGTAGATTTCCGTTATCTTATCAACGAAATAACGGCACTACAGAATATGTATGCTCTTTGCTAACCATCAAACAGCCTAGGGTCTGTTATTTCACGTGCATCACTCTTATATCCCTCAGCTGAAACATAAACTCCATCAGGGCAGAGACCCTGACTTTTACTTCTTCCTACCCTGGGTAGGTCCGAGCACTGCACCTTGCATAGAGATAATGCTCAAAAAAAATATATGTTGACTACAGGTCATCAAATGTTAGCTGAGGACACTTTATGATTAGTACTATTCAAGTATGTGGATGAGAGGTTTTATTTTTGTGTGTTGTAGTTTGTTAGGCAGTAACAGATACCTAATACATGCTCAGTACTGAAATACTAATCCTGGAAAATACATGAAATCAGAAACTGGAATGACATTTAAATTAGCCAAGGTTTCTTTTCCAAAAAGAAAGTTTTCTGTGGAAAGTATAAGAGGAGTGCCACTAGCTTTCCTTCTTCTTCCACATACAAGGAAGCTACAGAGGACTACTCTCATTTAATTTATCCCAGATAATGCATATCCAGACTCTTCAAACTTAGAGAAACCTCTGCAGCACTGTGATTGTTAGAAGGAAGAAACTGTATAAGAGGGTCTGTACATGGGAAAATACATGCTATGATGTTTCAATAGTTTATCTTCCCCCCAAATTGTAAAGACCTGCTTTCTCTATTTGCACACTTACTACGTTGCTTCTTGTTGTTAACAGTGATCTTCAGCTGTCTTGCCTACTTGAGTGAACTGCAAGTCACTCCTGGGCAGGAACCGCACCACCTTCCGTCTCATGTGGTAACTACCGCAATGGATCTGAACCAAGAACTCAAGTAATTTTTGACGGGCTTTTAACAGTTTTCTCAGAGTGTGAGAACATATATTTCTCTTCCCATATCTTGTAAGAATGATTTTTCCCATGCAGGTTGAGAAGAAAAAAAGTGTGTCAGAATGAAACTACACAAAGGCTGCAAAAGGTTTTAATCCTACTCTAAAAAAAGTAACATTTTGATGTGTTCTTACGACTTCAGTTCCACAATTTCCCCCGTAAGTCCTACAGTGAAACATCTGCTTTTTTTTTTAATATGTAGTGAAAATATATAGGGTTACTGCCTGTGTTAGAGTTTAAAAAAAATCAATGCAAACAATATTATTGGTCTATCATATATTATAATTCAATGCAGTCCCTGTTGTGAGTCCCAACACAGGGTAAGGGCTCTACCTGAGACGGGGCCTATGATGGTGCCTGAACCCACGCACTCAGGTCCCCAGAGACCCAGGGAGGGGAGACCCTGGGAGGAGGGAGAGACCCCAGGGGGAGAGAGCCACGGAGAGGCCGGTCAACTGAAGGCAGGGGCAGGGCTGAGAGATACTGTAGGTCTTGGCCATGAAGAATTTAGAAAGCAAATAGTAAAATGGAAAAGAGAAAGAAAAAAAAGTGTACCATTAGGGATCCAATTGTCAAATTATTTGAAGTTTGTGTGTTTGACAAAATGCTGATAAGGTGATGGGTACGTGGTAGTCATTATATTATTCTCTCTGCATTCATGTATGTTTGAAATTTTCTGTAATAAATTTTAAAAAATGGTAAGTGCAGTCCTCAACACATTTCCCATACTGCTGTTACATCAGGGGTGGAAGCAGAAATTCAGGAATGAATTCACAGGGGACTGAGAGGCAGAGGCAGGTGGAGGTCACACGGCTGCTGGTCTCCATCTCTCACCAGTCAGCCGCACAACCCAAGTCATATGGGAAGACAGGAATGGGATACACGGGGCCACATTCATATCCTAGGAGCACAGGGGAGGGTGGTGTCAACAGACCTACAAGAAGTCCTAGTAAGAGATGGCTTTTGTTGACAAAGTCACCAGCAAAGAACAGGTTACACCAGGAATCTGCATGAAAAGATTGTCAGGGCTTCATAAACACACACACACATGGGCAAAGAGTTGCTTCCTTTCCCTTAAACCACATCCCAGTTCAAATCTGAATGTTTCAGATTCAGGTAGGTTGCTTTGTACATATACATTTGAAGTCAAAGATAAAAGTTACGTTCTTTTGATTACCAGTTCTGTCAGTCAAGTTTCACTTACAGATAATAGAAACCTCTCCAGCTGTTTGGGGGCAGAAAAAGATTTAGTATACAGACCTAGGTGTTTGTGAAATTTCTGAAAGGGCCAGAAGGGCAGATCCAGGCTTCGCGTCCAGGAACAGGCTCCTGGAACAACACACAAGGACTGGTCTACCATGGAGACTGCTTCCTCTGCCACATTCAGGATGCTGGGAATCAGGAAGTCATTACGTCATTTCAGCAGAGTCTAGGGATCAGGAAGTTGTCTGAACACTGTAACCTCCAGGGCCCTGTTGGGTCTGTAGAAATGGACCAGCAAAATGGGCATCTCATATGCTACTGCCTCAGCTCACACTGAACTCAAGCACCATACAAGAACCTGAATCACAGGCAGCACTCTGGATGCAAGGGACTTTAGGAAAGACAGCATCCAGCTTTCCAACCTCTGCTTTATGTGGATATACACTAAGAGGACCCTGGAAAAGATAATGAGCAAGCTAATCCAGGCATATGCACTATACCATAAAAAATATTATTCTACCAAAAGGGAGGAAGGAGTGTCTAATTAAAAAGAGAGAGAGAAACTTAAGAGCTATCACAACCAAATGCAATACCAAATGTAAAGGGCTTTTGCAAAGAGAAAAAATGAATATAGGAGAAATTTGAATATAGTTTTGGTAGTATATAATATTAAGGAATTATAAATAATTTTGTTAGGTTAAAGTAATATGTTTATATAAGCAAAGGTTGTTACTTTTTAGACCTTACTTAAATATGGAATATTACGATGTCTAGAAATTGCTGCAAAATGCTTAAAAGTATTTAGTTTTTAGGGGAATAGAATAAGGAAGGGGAGCAAAAATGTTAATGATTAATTCTGGATAATAGGGCTCATTTTATTATTCTCTCTGCTTCTGTGATTGAAATTTCTCATAATAAAAATCTTTAACAGGTTATACCAAAAAAAAAACAAGGGAAGTACAAATTATTTTCATCTAATGCTTCCTTCAAAATCTTTAATTTTACCACATTATTAAAATAAGTACCATCTTCTATAAAGTAACTAACATACTCTTCAAAATGTCAAGAACACAAAAGACAAAGACAGAATGAGGACTGTTCCAGATTAAAGAGTAAAGGGACATAACAACTAAACATAAGATGTAATTCTGAGATGTCCCATGGACCAGATTTTTTTTTCTTTTTTGCGACAAAAGTGGATAATTGCCAATTTTATGGTAATACATACTGATGTATTCAGAGGTAAAGGGGCATTACATCTCCAACTTGCTCTCAAATGATTCAGAAAAAATACCATGTGTACATAGAGAGAAAATGATAAAGCAAACGTAAAAAACATTAATAACTAGGGCATCTGGGTTTAGGGTCCTATTCCTGTAACTGTCCTATAAGGCCTGAATTATTTCAGAATTTTTTTAAAAAGTATAAAACACAGTGGCAGCACTCGGAAGCTCTGAAGAGAAACAGAACAGATTTTTTTCTGTCTATTAAATTAAAATGAATATTAAGAGCTAAATAACTGGAGTACTTCATAGTGCTTTTTCAGATCCCATTCCATGGGGGATTATTTTTGTACTTCTCATTTTAGCAGCAAAATTTGAGTGTAATTATAAACATTGTCTTTAGAGACTAACATTTACTTTTATAAACATCTGTGACACTGTAGCTGAAAATCCAAATAGGAAGCCTCAGTTTGATGAGTCTATACACTCAAATTACTTTCTAATAGAATGAACAGGTGACCATTAACTAGATTTTTTTTTTAACCTAAAAAAAAAAAGAAAGCGGCACTGAGGCTGTGTTGCACAGAGGGGCATGTCTGTGCTAAAAGTCAGACAGGCATGAATTTCAATCTAGGCTTTGCCACTTAAATAGCCGTGACCCTGATGATTCGATCAATTCTCAGAACCTCCACTTTCTCACAAAGGATACAACCATATCAATATCTCCTCTTGCAAGACTGCTGTGGATGTTCATTTAAATCAGGAACATATGTAAAATAGGGCTCTATGGTACAAAAGAGTCGTTCAATATTTATTTGTCAAGATAACTAAAGAAAAAGAATAAGTTTTGCTGCCAAAAAAACCCCTCCCAATAAAATGTATAATATTAACATTTCAACACCACTGTATTTTTTCTCCATGTTGTTGCTGATACTAACGAACATATCCTCTGTCTAGTAACTTACTTATACAAAAAATATTTATTAAGGGCCTACTATGAGCTAGGTACTGTTCTAGGTACCAGGATGTGAGAGCTGAAAACAACAAAGACCAAGGTGCCCTCATGAATCTTATGTTCTATAAGCCAACATTAAACATTAAATACCCAGACAACATCAGCTTATGGGAGGGGATAAATTTAAGTATTAATTATGGTTTTATTGCATCAAAGACCGGATCTTTGCCCTCCCAAATAGTCTCTGAACTACTTTAATAATAAACCTCCTTTCTGCTAAAGAAGCCAGAGTCGGTTCTATTACTTCAACTAACAGGTATGCCTGTGTCTTGTAACTGAGAAGGCCTCTTTTCCTTTGACCTCAGATAAAAGAAGCAAATTAGATACTTCAGAACCCAACATATACCATATACAAAAAAATCCAACCCTAAGATAAGTATGAGATTATTTTTGTGTGTTGTATATTTTGCTATGGTTACCAAGGCGTGGTTAGCATTTTGAATTTTTCTTCTTAGAATAATACAATGATCTAAAATCTTTCATAAGGTGCAACTTTCCAACCAATGATAAAAAAAAACAGGAAGTGAATATTGAATAGAACCAGACTTTGAGTTCCCTTCAGTATTATCTACTCTGCTGTCATCTAGCCTGATTAATAACAACATTAAACTTTTCACCATCCTATCCTAATTTAAAGTTATTAACATTTTCACTTCTGTTTGAATAAAACATATTTCCTACCAAACTAGAAATTTTGACATATACTCAAATATTTTAAGTCCTAAGAGGAAGACAGCTAAAATACAGGAATTGAGTAGCAAAGCAACTTACAAAAGCAGAAATGAAAACAGATGTTAAACTTCTTTGAAACAAATTTTTACTAACAGCCTCAACCAAAGCTATTTCAGTCAAGTAACTAGAAATATTCTACCTAGTCAAAAGATCTCAAGCTTCATAGGTCATTGGCTCCTCAAGGGTGTGCGCCAACTCTTTTCAAGGTTCTGTTTACCACCCAGCACCATGCATGGTGTGGGATTTCAAAACAGGTGATAAGCTCTGTAAAAGCTTGGTTTAGGTCAGTGGCCCTCCATCAGGGGTAATCTTGAGCCCCAAATGTCATCTGGCACTATCTGGAGACGTTTTTAGCTGTCATGACTGGGCTGGGGTGCTACAGGCATCTGGGGCAGAGGCCAGGGGTGTTACTCAACATCCCACGATGCAAAAGACAGTCCCCCACGGCAAAGAACTGTGTGGCCAAAAGCGCCAGCTGAGGCTGAGAAAACTCTGGTTTAGGGTAACTGTATCGCTGCCCTTCACAGTCAAATATAAAATCACTGATCGTGTGGCTTCACATACCTTCTGATGACAGCTTACAAAGTTTTTCAAACAAGATACAGTATATTAAATCCGTTCCCTGGAAAGATGCTCTGGCCACTGAAACTGTCAATAAAATCCCTGCAGTGCAAAAAACGTGAGTCTCCCTTCACAATCAACCAGCAATCTCCAAGCGTAAGAAACTCGCCATTTATGCCACTTAATTTGATTCGGAAGACACTGGGCTTCAAACATTACTAATACCTTGATCATTTCTAATCATTCCTTAGACAATGTCAAATGCACAAGTGAAGTAACAGAAGCCACTTCCTTTCCTTATGCATCTTCTAATATCATCATGATTTTTCTTTCGCCACTTTACAGAAAATGGTGCTCAAGGTTTCTGAGCCTGCTTCCCCAAAGAAGACGACAGTTCCCACCGTACAGAGGGTTACAGTGACATCAGTGTATGGGCAGAGTGCCTGGACAGGCATGGCGTGTGCTGATTCCTGATGCATGACATCAGACACACAGCATTAGACACCCGGAAACTAAACTGATGGGAAGTTTGAGAGCTTTTTGGTTAAGAAAAGAGCTATTCTGAGAATATAAGAATGGATGGATTATATGTTTTCCTTTAGGTAAGGTCCTGGGAATGATTTTATAAATCTACAACATTTCAATCCTTTAAACATATCATTGAACACCAATTTGAAATTCATTTTTTACATTTTTCTTGTAACAGCTTTGAGGTGACTTACCAAGAAAAAAAAAAAAGAAGGAGGAAGAGAAAAGAAAAGAAAGGAAAGGGCATTAGGGACTTCCCTGGTGGTCCAGTGGGTAAGACTCCATGTTCCCAATGCAGGGGGCCCAGGTTTTATCCCTGGTGGGGAACTAGATCCCGCATGCTGCAACTAAGAAGCCCGCGTGCTGCAAGGAAGATCCTGTGTGCCGCAACTAAGTCCCAGCGCAGCAAAAATAAATAAATAAAATATAATTTAAAAAAAGAAAGGAAAGGGCATTAGTACAAAAGAAAAATTGAAGTAACTAGCATGTGGCAGATCAAAATTTCCATCGCAGCCAGGTCTCTCTGGTGTTCAAGAACCCTCTTTTCACTGCTCCATGCCGTCTCCCAGATGCTCCACGCTGAGGGAGCTTTAATAAAAGAAAGTAAGATTTTGTTCCTAAAAGCACTAAGGTGAGAGAGGGGTCAATTAGGTAAACAATTACAAAACCAAGTAATAAATATTATACGTAACTTGTAAGCGTAAAGTCATCTGTGAGCACAGAGGAAGGCGTGATCACTTCTGGCTGGGGTAGGGTTTCATAGAGTAGAGATGTCCAAGGTGAGCCTTGAAGGTCAAGCAGAATTTTGCCAGCCAAAGGGGAGAAATGATGTTGTGCTCAGAACCGTCTGATTTATTAACAAATTGACTCAGAGACGTGAAATGACAAGGGGTGACGGTGGTAAATAATGTGATTAGGCTGGTGTGAGGAGCACAAGTGGGGAATGAGAGTAAACGAGGCTGGAAAGGTTGGTGGGAACTCAACTCTGAGGTGTCTCACTAACAAGTTACACTTTACAAAACAGCAGTAGGAAGTCACAGCTTTATGAAGGTGTAAAGGAATGAGATAAGATCTTTTTGGAGATAAAATTACGGAGGTGGGGGGACAGTGCAGATGCTAGCTTTGAGTTGGTGACAGGAAGAACAGCTGGGAGGCTACTGCAATAGTCCAAACAAAAGGAGATAAACTGGAATCCAAAGACCAATGGCTTTTCATTCATTTATTTACTCTATCTGCCCACCCGCCATCCGTTCACCCATCCAACCACCCACCCATCCAACACAGTGCCGACTGTGTGGGAGCCACTATGCTGAGGCACAATCAGTGGGTAAGACTGGCACGGTCTCCCGCTTGCACAGAGCTTACATGCTAGTGTAGGAGACAGATATTAAATGGTCTATTACACAATTATTTAATCTCTGCGGTGACAAGTGTTACGAGAAATGTTCTAAGAAAGCGCATCACAAGAGACTGTGACCTAATTGCAGGGTTGGGATGGTCAAAGAAAGCTTCTTTGAGAAGTGTCCTTTAAGCCCTTCCTGAAGCCCTGGAGTCCAGGCTATTTACTATCTCACACCTCTCATTCTAAATAAAGATTTGAGAAACTTCTCTTTCATTAGTCAACTTCGCTTTTGTGCAGTCACATTAAAGTACTTACTTCCTAAAATCCCTGGTAGGTTTAACCAAACCAGTAGGTATTGCTGGGAGGGGAGAGGGGGACTGAGGCTAAACGGAGCAGGGTGGGCAGAAGCTAAAAGATAAGAGAAGGGGAAAGAGGAGAAAGTGGGGACTGTGGGAAAAGGAGTGGGGGGATAACAGGGCTCAAGCTCCAAAGGCTTTAGCTACACAACAGCAGACATTATAAAGAGGGACTCATTAAGGAAAGAATGTCTACATCTTTGTTGTGACCAACACTCAGAAACATAATCCTCCGCAGCCTGATAAACATGATGAACTAGCAGCCTGTCAACCTCCATTGCTTTATCTTGATGGCGAGGCATCCTATTTTTAGAGGGGAGTAATCTAGGTCAAAATTCCAACTGACTTATACGTCAAGATGGGCAGATTTCTTAGTCTCTCTGAGAATCAGTTTTCTTACCAATAAAATGAGATAATCATACCAATTTCCCAAAGTACTTTCTAAAATGGGAATCAAAGGAGATATTTAAAATATCTATTAGTTCAACTCATCTAATCTATTAATCTAAACACATTAATGTGATCACTTCATATCCGGAGGCCCTGGCAGCTCTATCTTTGAGAAATATCACTTTACTTCTAAAGTAAAGGCACTGGACATTATTCAAGTTGTGATGATTATTTACGTGTTGAATATTTAGCCCAAGTTCAAACCAGAGGGACAAGTAATTTACAAAGCTAACTGTCACTTATTGTTAACTCTGCCCACAATACCCACTTCCTTTAAAATATCCCAACGGTTGATGTTCTAGATGCCCACAGATGATTATAGGTGTGCTGCTACTCTCCAATTGGCCCTCAGCTGGAGAGAACTCAATCCCTTAGCACTTTTGAGATTAAAAGTTAACACTACCTCTTGGTACCAACTGTTACTACAGTAACAGTGGGGTCCAAATGAAAGTCTCATTTAGAGCAACAAAATTAAGAAAGAATTACATTAAATATCTATGACTGATTTTTAAAAATAGGTCTAAATAACCAAGTCTGTCCACCAAATAAATATGGTAGCACCGTAATCTTTGTTTCTTAGCCTCCTGAATTGGCTGTGTCCAGTCCTAAAAAGTTTTATCCTTTGCAATGTCATGAGGCAGAATTAGACCTATGTCAAACATATAATCTGATCATCAAGGACATCAGGAAAGGTCCCTCTATGATAAGACTAACAGGAAATTTATCCTGCTGGAAACTGGGTATTTGCAAAAGTGAGAAGAACAATAAATTCCTGTAGACAGATCCTGAGACTGAGCGGGCCCCTCCCTGCTCCTTTCCCACCAGCACTCCAGCAGATTACAAGTGACCGGTGTGGAGATGCCTAAAACACAATTTGCAAAGAAACAGAGAACGAGCCTTGAAAAGATGTTCACAGCTGCTGGGATTGGGTGAGAAGAGTAGAGTAGTAACTAACTTGGCAAACCTGAGAAAACTAAATACTAAAGCAGCCATGGTGAAATCTGAGATGCAATCTCAGATTAACACCCAATCTGATTAACACCCAAGCTTCCCAAGGGCTGCAGGATCAGGGGCACCGAGTTTTTCCAGAGCTGCGAAGAGGCAGTCAGGGCACTGATCCCCTCCCAGCACTCTGTCCACCTGCTGACTGCCCCTCTCCGTCCCGGCAGACAACTCAGGGTGGGGTTATTATCTAGAAATGGTAACAAGGAGGGTCTTGCGACTAGGGGACTCCTATGCACGGTTGAGAATACAAATACAATACTGGAAATCAAAGTTTATGTATGAAATGTTGAGACTCCCAGACCTACACCCTACAGGTGGTAGGCTGAAGAGCATGCCCTGAGGAATCTGACAGTTCATGAGGGAAAAAAGGCATATATTTACAGACCCTGATATTGCGAGTTCACAGTGGAACATCCCAACGAGGGGACCCTACCATGAAGTCCATAAGGGTCATTCAGCCCCTCGCACACAATCCATTTTTTCAATCAGCTTTTTTAGAAACTGGCTCTTAAATATAAACAGGTAGCCAAAGGCTCAGAGATATTTAAGGAAAGCCCCTAACATCAAAAGCAGAAAACGAGGAGGAAAAAAAGGAACTCAGAAGAAACAAACTGGGCAGGGAAATGAAAACCCTGAGGCAGAGGGAGGATTGTCCTTAATATCATAAAAGATACAAGAAAAAAGACTACATCTATGAAACAAAAACAGGATGCCAGCAAAAATGAATATTGAAAAAGTAAAAAAGAACTAATGGAAATTAAAACTAGAATAGCAAAAATATTTAAAAGGTACTCAATAGATGAAAAGGTACTTAATGTCATTAGTCATAAAGGAAATACAAACTAAAACCACAATAATATATCACTACACATCCACTAGAATGACTGAAATGAAAAGGACTGCTAACTCTCTTGGTACACCTGCGCTGGGGGAATCAGCTGTCAGGTCACGTAGACACTCAGGCAGCTTTGTGGTGAGGAACTGAGGCTTCCTGCCAACAGCCATGTGAGTGCGCTACTTTGGAAGAGGGTCTTCCAGTCGAGTCAGGCCTCCAAACCACCATGGTCGCTGCTGGCATTCTGACTCCAACCACACGACAGACTCAGGGCCAGGGTCACCCGGCTAAGCTGCTCCCAAACTCCTGACCCAAAGGGAAACGGGCAGCATCTGCCAAAGCTAAACATATGTACCCCTTACAATTCAGCTTTCAACTCCTAGGTGTACACCCAACAGAAATGTATACATACACACAACAAAAGACATGTTCAAGGGTGTTCAGAGCAATAGTGTCTATAATCATCCCAAAGCAGAAACAATACCAATGTCCATCAACAACAGGGTGAATAAACAGCAGTAATTCATACAACAAAACACACTCTACAAGGATAAATAAAGCACGAACTACTGCAAAGTACAGCAACATCAAGATGATATTGAGAGAAAGGCACTAGGTATAGCAGTCCACATTTCCACTTATATAGAGGTCAAAGCCAGACAAAATTAGAACAGGGCTAAAAGTCAGGACAGACCTCGGGGAGGAAGTAGTGACTGGGAGGCAGCACAAGTGCATCTTTTAGGAGGCAGGTGATGTTCTATTTTTCCATCTGGATAGTGTTTAGAAGGGTGTCACTTTGTAAAAATTCAGTAGGCTCCAAACTTAGGATATGTACACTTTTCCATGTACATGTTGTACTTCAATAAAAGTTTATATTAAAATGATAATTAGAATTAGAAGACAGAGCCCAAGACATCTCCTAGCAAGGAGAACAAAAAGACAGAAAGAAAAAGGAGAGAAGAGAAAAAAAAAAGATTAAAACTAGACTTGTCCAAGAGGCTGAACACCCAGATGGTACGATTTTTCAGAAAGCGAGAACCAAGAAAATAGAAGGGAAATAATCAAAATAATTCAGGAAAAATTCAAAACAAGAATGTCTGACTTCCCTGATTGACAGGGTCCACCAGGTGTAGAACCAAAAGAGAGGAAAGCACCTCATCACAAACTGTCACAAAGTATTAATAAGCAGATCTCCACTCAATCTGTCAACAGCAACACTGCAAGGTTGGTACTGGTGACAAGAGGTAGCATTCCCTCACCTATTTCTTCCTTTACATCCTCCCTTCCCCACTCAGACAAATTACCATATTAAAAAACCTGCTTCTTCTCAATATTGTTTACTTCTAAGAGTTTGAAGGTGAATCCCCAACTAGCTTGCATGCCTGATGGGATGTCAGCAAACAGGAATGGGTAACAAACGGGCTCTGTGGTTACTGGGTTTTCTATCCTGCGGGGGCTCACTGCCCCAGGGATCTGCTCTGATATTGCCAAAATGTTTAATACGCCTCAGGGGAGCACAAGTTCAGAGGCCAAACTAACTAGGCATCCTTAGAATACAATCACAACAAAAGAGAAAGAACAAACTGAACAATATTACTAATGAAAGCAGAGTTTTTATAATAGATGAACCCCAAGTTATAATATGTATTAATATCTATACTAATATAAGAGAAAATATTAAAAATATGAAATCAGACTACGTGGAAACATTAAATATGAAAAACTTAACAGATGGGACAAATACAGGTGAAGAATAAATTACCAAGCTAGAAAAATAAACTAAGGGATCCTACCAGAAGTCAGCATAAGAGGCTGAACAGGGAGAAGACATGGAGGTAACACGTTTAAAAAAACCATAAGTCATTTTAAGAAGGCACACATATTTCAACTAAGGGTCTCTTAGCTATACAGTTGAGACAAAAATAACATACACGTAGACACATTATGGTGATATTTAAGAAAGACAAGGGGAAATTCTAAAAACTTCCAAAGGCAAAGAATAAACAATTGACAAAGCGATAAGATCAACCTCAAATTTCTCAAAAGACACAGGGGATTCAATAAGGTAGTACAGTGATACTATTAAAAATATTGAAGAAAGAGAACTTCAACCTAGAAATTTTGTATATCCAACTTATTTAAAAGTGATAGCAAACGAAAAAATATCTTTATGTATACAAGGATTCAAAGCTTTGCCACACACTGTGAAAATACTCGTGGAAAGAGTACTCCACATGTAAACTGATACAGCCACTATGGAGAACAGTATTGAGGTTCCTTAAAATACTAAACATAGAATTACAATATGACCCAGCAATCCCACTACTGGGCATATACCCAGAGAAAACCATAATTCAAAAAGACACATGCACCCCCATGTTCATTGCAGCACTATTTACAATAGCCAGGTCATGGAAGCAACCTAAATGCCCACTGACAGATGAATGGATAAAGAAGATGTGGTACATATATACAATGGAATATTACTCAGCCATAAGAAGGAACGAAACTGGGTCATTTGTAGTGAGGTGCATGGACCTAGAGTCTGTCATACAGAGTGAAGTAAGTCAGAAAGAGAAAAACAAATATCATATATTAACGCATATATGTGGAATCTAGAAAAATGGTACAGATGAACCTGTTTGCAAGGCAGAAGTAGAGACACAGATGTAGAGAACAAACATATGGACACCAAGGGGGGAAAGCGGGGGGCAGGGGGAGGGTGGAATGAATTGGGAGATTGGGATTGACATATATACACTAACATGTATAAAACAGATAACTAGTAAGAACCTGCTGTATAAAAGTAAATAAATAAAAAGAAAGAGTACCCCACTAAGAATTAAGAGGGAACTACAGAAAGCTGAAGTTAAGGGTGATCAAAAAGGAGAAATAGACAAATCCACAATTGGAGTTCAAGTATTCAACATTCCTTGTTCTGTAACTAACAAAACAAGTGGACAGAAAACCACTCAGGATACAGAAAACATAAAAAACACATCAACCAACATGACCTAATTGACATTCATAGAACACACTATCCAACAACATCAGAATACACACACATTTTTTTTTTTTTTTTGCGGTACGCGGGCCTCTCACTGTTGTGGCCTCTCCCGTTGCGGAGCACAGGCTCCGGACACGCAGGCTCAGCGGCCATGGCTCACGGGGCTAGCCGCTCCGCGGCATGTGGGATCTTCCCGGACCGGGGCACAAACCCCGTGTCCCCTGCATCAGCAGGCGGACTCTCAACCACTGCGCCACCAGGGAAGCCCAGAATACACACACTTTTTAAGTGCATTTGGAATATTCAGCAAGGTAGACCAAGAAACAAACTTCAACAAACTTAAAAGAACTGGAATTGTACAAAGTAGGTTTTCTGACTACACAGAATTAAATTAGCCTTCAATACCAGAAATGTATTTGGAAAATCCTGGAAATTAAAAACTTTTTTGAATACTCCATGAATTAAAGAAGAAGTCATACGAGATGTTGGAAAATATTTTTAATTGAATGAAAATAAAAACAACATAAAACTTGTGGGATGCAGCTAAAGCAGTGCGTAGAGAATTGCAAAGTATTGAATACATCTAACATTGAATATTAGAAAAGCAAGGTCTAAATCAATGGTCTAGACTTCTGTTTTAAGAAAGTAGATAAAGAGGATCAAATTAACTCAAAGCAAGCAGAAGGAAGGAAATAATGATAGAAGCAAAAATCTATGACACTGAAAAGTGAAAGTTGAGAAGAATCACTGAAACTGTTTTTTGTTTTCTTGTAAAGATTATTCTTTCTAGAGCAGTTTTAGGTTCACAGCAAAATTGAAAGGAAGGCACAGCGATATCCCACACACATGCATAGCCTCTGCATTATCATTTGTTAAAAACTGATGGACCTATACTGACATAAAATTATCATTCAGTTCGTAATTTACATTATGGGTCACTCTTGGCAGACATTCTATAGGCTTAGACAAATGTACAATAACATATGTCCACCACTTTGGTATTGTATAGAGTACTTCCACTGACCTAAAAATCCTCTGTGTTCTCCCTAATCATTCCTCCCTTCCCCTTAACCCCTGACAACCACTGATCTTTTTACTGTTCTCATAGTTTTGACTTTTCCCAGAATGTTATATATTTGGAATCATACAGCATGTAGCCTTTTCCGATTGCTTTCTTTCACTTAGTGATATACATTAAGGGTCCTCCATGTCTTTTCATGGCTTGTTTATTTCTTGTTAGCATTGAATAATTCCATTGTCTGGATGTACTACAGTTTGTCCATTCACCTATTCAAGGACATCTTGGTTGCTTCCAAGTTTTTGTAATTATAAGTAAACCTACAAAAAAATCCGTGTGTGTATAAACATCTGTGTGTATATAAACATCCGCATAGTTCTCTTGACTTGTTAATATGTAAAAGAAACTGAATTCATAGAGGAATAAAACAAAAACAAAAACATGTACCAAAAAAGAAAACTCCAGGCCCAGATGGCTTCACTGGCAAAATCTACGAAATATTTAGGGAAAAAAAATTATACTTATCCTACACAAACACTTCAAGAAAATGCACAGAAGGCAACATGTCCCAGACCAGCACTAACTTCATACCAAAACCAGACAAAGATATTACAAGAAAACTACAGACCGATGTTACACATGAATATACACACAAAAATTCTCAACAAAATATTAGCAAATCAAATCTAGAAATATATAAAAGGTATAATACATCAAGTGGAGTTTATCACGGGAATGTAAGGTTGGTTCAACATTCAAAAATAAATGTAATTCTCCATAAAGCAGTCTAAATAAGAAAAACCATAGACCATATCAACAGATGCAAAACAATTTTGACAAAATTCAGTCTATTCAAGGTAAAGAACTCTAGGCAAACTATAAACTAAAAGAGACTTCCTCAAACTGATAAAGAGTATCTAGGAAATATCTCTGCTAACATGGTTAATGATGACCGAATGTTTCCCCCCTAAGATCTGGAATAAGACAAGGATGTCAACCCTCTCTACCTAATCAACATCATACTGGATTGTCTTTGTCAGTGGAATAAGGCAAGAAAATGAATAAAAGGCTTACAGACAACGTGAATATCTACATAGAAAATCCTAAAGGATCTCCAAAAAAAAAAACAAAACAAAAAAAAACAGCTACTAGAACAGCTCTGTGAGAAAGTAGAATGCTGGGTACAAAGGCTTGAAAAGAGAGTAGGAAATGGGGAGTTACTGTTTAATGGGTATAGTTTTAGTTTTGCAAGATGAAAAAGTTATGAAGATCTGTTGAACAACAATGTGAATATATTTAACAAGACTTAACTGCACACTTAAATGGTTAAGATGACAAATTTTATGTTATGTGGGTTTTACCACAATTAAAAAAAAAAAAAGCAATAGAAAGCCAGGTTTCTGTTTTAAGCATGGCCATGACTTGGTTATATTTGAATTGTAAAATGATCATTTTTGCTGCCTTTGACCCACTGATGTAATGAAATACATGATATATGCTAATCGGTATTGATATGTTTACATTGAACTATAACAGTATTCCTGGAATAAATCTTACTTGAAAAAAAGAATCAATTGTATTTCTATATACTAGCAAGGAACAATTGAAACATTTTTTAAATTTAAATAACATTTGCCGGGACTTCCCTGGTGGCGCAGTGGTTAAGAATCCACCTGTCAATGCAGGGGGCACAGGTTCGAGCCCCGGTCTGGGAAGATCCCATGTGCCGTGGAGCAACTAAGCCCGTGTGCCACAACTACTGAGCCTGTGTGCTGCAACTACTGAAGCCCGCACGCCTAGAGCCCATGCTCCGCAACAAAAGAGAAGCCACCACAATGAGAAGCCCACACACTGCAACGAAGAGTAGCCCCCGCTTGCCGCAACTAGAGAAAGCCCACGCGTAGCAACAAAGACCCAACGCAGCCAAAAATAAATAAAATAAATAAATTAAAAAGAAAATAAGTTCACAGTGAAAAATCACAAACTACAAGATGCAACAACAGAATGCCCTAAGGGAGAATTTGGTAATATGAGAACTACAAGTACCAGAACAATGTGTAAATGGGCAAAACGATTACACGCTTTTTTACAGGAATAGGAACCATAACAAAAAAAAAACCCCAGTATAGACCAATATGCCTCCATCTCCCAAAGAATCATGAATGGCTCCCTATTGCTCGCCGAGTAAAAGCTAAAGCTGGTACAAAGGCCTGTAAAGCCTGGTGACCTCTCCTACCCACCCCGACTTCACCTCCTACTATCCCCTCCCCACACCTACTCTGCTCCAGCTACACAGTTGCCTGAGTCAGGCCTCCAGCTGAGGGCCTTTGCGCTGGTAGTTCCCTACACCTGGAATACAACGCCCCCCCACCCCCCGACCGCCCCCCGCCCCAGATCACATGGCCCTCCCCTTGAGTCCTCGTTCACATGTCACCCACTCATCGAGGCCTTTCCTGACCATACTGTTTGAAACTGCGACCCTGCTTACACCCTGGTATTCCCTTTCCCGCGGGCTGACTGGTGGAATTGTTTTTACACAGCATATATCATCACCCGTCATACTATATATTATACTATCTTGTTTACTGCATTCTATCCCCGATTATAATGCAGAGTCAATGAGAAAGACTGTGTCTGTTTTGATCAGTGTAGGATCCTCAGAACCCGGAACACGTACTGTCTACCACAAAGCAGGTTCTCAATAAATGTGTTGAATGAAGAAATGGGGAAATCAGAGGAAGCTGATCATTCTTGCAAGAGATGAGGTAGAATTCTCTCATTCATTCATGCATATATACATGCACACTCAAACACTACTAAGTGTTACCTTATAATACAAGGGAGTGTCAAGGTATTCCTTTCCTTACTGTGGAAATTATTCCCTCATTTCCTAAAAAAATGACTAAAACTGACTTTTCAAAAAATAACTTAGATAAAACATTAGAACATTTTCTAAGTTATTAAAAGTACACAGACAGTATAGTAAAAATCACCCTTCACGGTTCAGCTTCCTGTTCCTTATTTTTATCCTTCGTTAGAAGGCTATTATGTTCACACCATCAACCATCAATTTCTAAATATATATAGAAACTATATAGTTTGTCTTAGGGCAAACTCTTATCTCCTACTTCCTCAGTTTATGGGCTTTGAAAATATTCTATTTGATACCTATACCCTTGGATATTGTATAGAAATGCTAGAAGTAGGCATTAAAATCTACCACTCCATTCTGTGCCCAAGAATCAGCTAAGGTACATTATTTGGGAAAATAAAAGTTGAAGACTATAACATGGCATTATATTATCACCTCTGTTAAATTCCAAGAGTTTTCTTATTAACTTTTACATACATGTGCATTCTGGTAAAAATATAGCTTGTGCCTCATATAAGACTTCAGAGAAACAAAACATAAAACAATATTACTGTACCCTTTGACAAAAATCTCTGCTCATAATTCTCTTTGGTTAGCCCAGATAACAGTATTTTTTTTTCTTACGATTAGCATTAGGACCAAGTAGGGTATTACTTCATCTTGCATAATTATAAATTTGAAATTGTGCTATATTGAGCGCACTCATAATCAGAACCTAAAATTATTCTTAGGTTTTTTCTCCCATCCGGAAGGCTCCGGACGCGCAGGCTCAGCGGCCATGGCTCACGGGCCCAGTCGCTCCGCGGCATGTGGGATCTTCCCGGACCGGGGCACGAACCCGTGTCCCCTGCATCGGCAGGCAGACTCTCAATCACTGCGCCACCAGGGAAACCCTATTCTTACGTTTTTATCATAGGATTTTCACAATTGTTATACCAATGGTGTCTGAAATAATTTGCCATGTAATTTAGGAATAAATAAACACACATATACAATACCCATTTTAAATTCTAACTACTGTATATATGCTCTAAAGACAGTCACAGGGTATCCAAACTGTTCAAGCTGTTTGTATAAACCACAATATCTCTCTAGTATTTTTTGATTACAAAACTATTTCACCATTTGAGCCCTATTTAATAACTTTCAGAGTAGATTTAGTTTTTATCAAATTCTGCCTAACACTGCCATCTAATGGTTCACCACGTGACTGCAGGCAAAGCCAATTAAACTGCTGATGGGCTCACTCAGAAAGGGAAAAATATCCTTAACATGGAAGCTTAAACAGTTCATATTAAAGTTCTATAAGAATTGTTAGTAATATATGAAAAATAGAAATTATTTTGGATACTTTATTTTACAAATGTTTCAAAGATTTCACCCTCCCTACGAACTCATTATTTAGGTCTAGTCATTTTACCCTAAATTTTAATTTTGTCAAGATTTTTCTCACTCTGTTTCTCTTTAATTTTAAGTATTTATATTTTCTGGAAGTATATACTTCAAAAATTTTTAAATATTCTTTGTTCATAAGCAAAAGCAATCATTTAGGTTATATAGGGAAAAAAACCTCTTTGTTTTACAAATAGTTTAATTCACTAGTATAATAATCTACTGCAGTGAATTATATTCTTGTTATTTTATATTTATTGAGTATAACTGACATGAAAGATTATATTAGTTTCAGGTGTACAACAGAATGACTCAATACTTGCACATATTGCAAAATGATCACCACAGTAAGTCTAATTAACATCCATCACCATACAAAGTTACAAAACTGCTTTTTCTTGTGATGAAACTTTTTCTTTAACTAGATTACCAGTTTATTATAAAAGGATATAACTCAGGACCAGCCAGATGGAAGAGATGCATAGGGCAAGATATAGGGAAAGGACATGGAGCTTCCATGCTCTCTCCAAGTGAGTCACTCTCGACTCTCCCTGAATCTCCGTGTGTTCACCAACCCTAAAACTCCTGATGAGAACTTTTAAGATCTATTCTCTCAGTAACTTTCAAATATGCAATACGGTATTATGAACTACAGCCACTATGCTGTATGTTAGATCCTCAGGAGTTATTTATTTTTATTTTATACCTTTTGACCCCCCTTCACCCATTTTGCCACCCACCTCTGTCAATCTATCCTCTACAGCTATGAGCTTTTTTAAGATATCACATATAAGTGAGATCATACAGCATTTGTCTTTCTCTGTCTGACTTATTTCACTTAGCATAATGCCCTCAAGGTCTGTCCACGTTGCTGCAAATGACAGGATTTCCTTTTTATATAGCCGAATAAATATTCCGGGGTGTGTGTGTGTGTGTACACGCACCATATTTTTTTAATCTATTCATCCACTAATGAACACTTATGTCTTTGTTATTTAGGGAATAGGAGAACAAGGTTGCTATACCGCTGCTGGGCTGCACAGAACTTCCTGGGAAACACTGTCCCTCTGCTAGACTCCTATTAATGTCTCTAGTTCTCTAAGCCTACCAGCGAATCCCACAGTAAGGAAGAGCATACGAGCAGAGATGTTCAGAGTTTCAAGGGCTTTCACGGAGATTTCACTCCTGCCACCTGCCCAATGTGTATTTCCTGGACATCCCTGCCTGGTGCTTTTCCAGCCACTGCTTGGGTATCTTCAGTGTCCGCAAGTCAGCACCTCCCAAGGGAATCACTTTGCCTCAAGACAGTGAGTGCCCCTGAGTTACCGCTTACCAAGCCCAATAACCTCCTGCAGCATCTCTGAAGTCTTAATTCACCCTTGGCCATGCCCCACCTCCCCAATTTTTAACTCCTCTTTCATACTGCAGCCCCTTTCAACAGTTGAAGACTGTTCTGCCCCATCGTCT
The DNA here is from genome assembly GCF_059928025.1 of Delphinapterus leucas. Classification (NCBI taxonomy): domain Eukaryota; kingdom Metazoa; phylum Chordata; class Mammalia; order Artiodactyla; family Monodontidae; genus Delphinapterus; species Delphinapterus leucas. The sequence continues at coordinate 11,721,019 of NC_143146.1, forward strand.
CCTCTCCAGGATCAACACTGCCTGCTCTCTCAACTGTTCCTCACATGGCAGGTCTGCATCCCCTCCCTGTTCTGATGCGGACGAGGACCACCAGAGCCGTGCTTGTTGCCCTGTCATACTACCTGCAGCATCCATGAGCACATCAGTGTCAACTGGTAGTCACATCACAATGCCATCTCACAGGCTTCCCTTAGCCTTCCCAGACACACGACTACCGAAACAACAATCCTGCCGTTCAGTGACTCTGCAGTTGATTGTTCAGGCTAAAGAGAAAGACCTGATGTTCTCTCTCTTCAGTGTTTTATACATTGATCACAGAGCCCATAACTTGCTAAACCAGTTAATGTATTACAGCTCTTGGTCTTTGAAGGCGACTGCTAGCAGTTCCCCTCAGACCCATTCTCCCTTGTCTCCAGGGACTTGGCTCCCTCGCTAGAGCTAGTTTCCCAGCCTCCCCTATGATTAGGTGTGGCCACATGACCAAGCTCCTGCCAATGGTGTATGAGCAGCAGTGACATTTACAACTTCCAAAGTACCTGGTGAAAGAGCAATCCCTTATCCTGGACTTCCCTTCTGATTCCTCCCCATTGCTAGAAATGGAAACCTTGGAGGGCACACGGTGAGGATGACAGAGCTGCCCTACCAGCTGGGTCCCAATGACTTCCTAGAACAGAGCCCACCTGCCCACCAGGGATGTTACAAAAGAGAAACAGACACCTGTGTTCTCTGAGCCACTGTGTTCCGGGGTTTCTTTGCTCTACTATTATTAAAATATCTCCCAAAGCGTTTGTAATTTGCAAATTTCATTTGCAAACATGCTACATTTTCAAGGCAATCATTGATACATATTAATCAGGCCCAGCAGGGAATAAGAACAATACAGAAAGGTAAATGTTCTTTCATTTTCATATTATTGCAATAATAGAGACAAACAATTTCCAGAGCATGAGAAGGAAGCACTTGTAAGTGGAAGGCTCTGAAGTGAGCCAATTCTGGGATACAGCTTGTTTCTGTTCACCCTGCTTTACACCCTCCTGGATGAAGGAAAGGTGTTGAGGACTGGAGATAAATACTCTTCAGATTAAGTCATTGGGGAAAGTCTCTAAAAGACAAATGGATTTTACTGAGGAAAATCTATTCTACCCTATCTTAACATTTAAAATTTTAAAGCATTTCAATTCATCCTTATCATGAGAATACGATAAATGGGTGACCTAAAACCATGCCCCAGAACTCCCTCACATCAAAGGGAACAAGCAGAGCAAGAAGGCAGCCTATGGAATAAGAGAAAATATTGGCAAATCGTAGTATCTGATAAAGGGTCATTACCCAGAAAATATAAAGAACTCCTACGTGTTAACAACAACAACAAAAACTGATTTAAAAATGCGCAAAGGACCCGAATAGACACTTCTGTAAAGAAGATGTATAAATGGCCAACAAGCACATGAAAACTCGCTCAATGCCAATAATCATCAGGGAAATGGAAATCAAAACCACAATGAGATACTATCTCAAACTCATTAGGATGGCTACTATCAAAACAAAAAACAGAAAAAAGTGTTGGCAGGGATGTGGAGAAACTGAAACCCTTGTGCACTGCTGCTGAGAATGTAAAATGGTACAGCTCTATGGAAAATAGTACGGTGGTCCCTTAAAAAATTAAAAATAGAATTACCACATGACCCAGCGATTCCACTTCTGGATATATACCCAAAAGAACTGAAGGGGGGTCTCAAAGAGATATCTGTACATCTATTAGTCACAATAGCCAAAAGGTGGAAGCAAGCCAAGTATCCATCAGCAGATGAATGGATAAATAAAATGTAATATATACATACAACTGAATATTATTCATCCTTAAAGAGGAAGGACGTTCTGACACATGCTACAACATGGACGGACCTTGAGGACATTATGCTAAGTGAAATCAGCCAATCACAAAAGATAAATATTGTACGATTCCACTTACATGAGGTATATAGGGTAGGCAAATTCACTGACGGAAAATAGAATGGTGGTTGCCAGGTGCTGGAGGGAGGGATGGCAGTTGCTCAACAAGCACGGAGTTTCAGTTTGGGAAGAGGAAAGAAGTTCTAGAGACTGGCTGCACAACAATGCGAATGTACTTCCAACACTACTGAGCTGTACCTTAAAAATGGTTACGACAGTACATTTCATGTGTGTACATTTTACTACAATTAAAAAACATTTAAACCATATCAAATTTGTTCCAAGGCCACCTTTATGTTTAACTCTTAGTAGAACATCAGGCACAAATAACATTTAAAGTGGAATCTTCTCAAGGCCCTAGCCCAGGAATACACGGTCCTACAGAGGAAGACACTTTCCTAAAAACGACAGAATGCTTCCTTCCCATGAAGGCAGAAATGGTCTCTAAGCCAAAACGTTTTAGAGGAATAAGGATATGTCTACTACATAATTCTGAATAACATAGAAATATTGAGAAATTAACATTAAAATATATGTATTATCTTCTACCAATTAACAGCTTTTAAAACATTGATTTCAATCTCAACAAGACTTCAAATCGGGTCAAGGTGAAGAGCTCCACGACCCGCTGTCACCTGTAGGTGGCAGTAAAAGCACAGTGTTTATGTCAAAACAACCTTGGATGTCAATCAGTATGGAACAGTGGAAAACATACATGAGCTTACACATGAGTGTAAGTCCTCCTACATGAAATAAATTGTATTAACTTTTCTGATACATCAAATATTTATCTTGCCGAAATACCTTCACCCTAGGGCCTCTCCTCAACCAACTCTAATCTATCTCTTGTCTCACTCTTTTGCTTGATATTGTCTTTGTGATCATATCTATTTAGAAACATTAGGCGTTCATTTTGGGGGGACACCGTATAGTTTTCTTCCCTTTAGAAAAAGAAACACACAAACACTTGTCAAATCAAAAAGCCTATTTACTGAGGGTCTACTGTGTGTGAAGCACTATGCTAGGTGCTCTGATACATGTGAAGACGAATGCACCAGGTCCTTGTCAACAAGACAGACACAAAATATGAAGAATAATACATGAGATGAGAGTACGATCAAGGGATGAATAAAAACACAACTGTAGAAGAGAGAGCCATGGAAACCTCCAACTCCCAACTCTAAAAACCTAGGATTACTGATCCCCAAATAAAGAACTACATTAACATTAGAAGAATAAATCCTCCACTAGAGGCAAGGCTGAAGCCAAGGATCTATGTCCCTCCGTCCAAATGCACACCAGCAGGCCGCCCTGCAGGTCTCTGAGGGTGGTACTACCCACCCACTTCCTTCCCTTTTCTGTTAAGATACTATACAGATATCACGGCTTGTTGATGGCAAGAGGCCATATGAGTTAAAAGCCATAAACTTCTCGTAAAGAATATCCATATGAAAAGCATTAGCAATAAGGAGATACCATGGTTGCAAAAATGCAACTGATTTGTCACTGGGGCTAGGCTAATTTTTAAGCATAAGAGGGAGAGTTCCGGTAAACAACAATTCTGAGTAATGCAGATGAATACAGATTTATTACCAAGGAAACAAAGAGCCCGCACAATTTTTATGTCTTCCTCTGCAGGCTGATTATAATGTCTCAAGGAGGTTCTCCACCACGAAGAACAACAGCTCTCCTGAGAGAGTGGCGGAGGGCAAGTGACAGAGTGGGCAGTCTTGCAGGCTTAGGAGCTGGGCAGCCCTGGACCCGGCCCATCCTCACAGCTGCACTTCCTGCTTGCCACTTACAAAAGTAATGGTTAAAGGAAAAAGGAAAAAGGAAAAAGTAGATAGGAAAATTAGTTGGAACAATCTAACAGTCTACTAGAAATGTTTAAATGTCTAAAGAATAAATAATATCAAATATGTTAAGAAGATTAAGTTGACTTAAAGATAAATTTTAAATAAGATTTAAAACATATACACTAAGGTGAACAACAAGGTCGTACTGTAGAGCACAGGGAACTATATTCAATATCCTGTAATAAACCATAACGGAAAAGAATATGAAAAAGAATATATATATACATAATTGAATCACTTTGCTGTACACCAGAAGCTGACATTGTAAATCAACTATACCTCAATTAAAAAATTTTTTAAAAATACCCACTAAAGAAATCAACACAATAAAGGATATGAAAGGAAGGCAACGGCCAGGAATTAATGGGTGCAGGGTTCTGGGTGCTCTGAGTTTCAAGTAGGACCCAAATACCAACAAACACATTCAAGGCTCCCTGCAATGAGGTCTGACTAAATGACTCCTGGACACATTTGGGGTTCCACCCAGAAGCTGTGAGGGCACAGAGGCCCAAGTACTATCCTACGTCTCTCATCTCCAGTCCTACAAAAATTCAAAAGGAGACAATGATAAAGTACTCACTGCAGTGGGAAGAGTTCCTTAGAAACTGTATAATGCCAGAGGTGGGAAGCCCTTCGAGAAAGCCTCATCCAAATTCCCCTTTCTTCCAGCTGGGAAGAGTCATGATCAGAGAAAATTAACTAACTTTTAAAAACAATAACTCAGCTAATTAATGAGTAGCACAGACAGACCTCTTGCACTGTTATTCACTCCCAGTCTGAAAATTCCCAGGAAAAATATGCTGCAAAGAAAAAAAAGGTATTTCAGGCAGGAGAGAGACAATGAGAACTAGTACTTGGTGTCTAAAACATGTGCTTTGCACAAGCTATAAGAAAGAGATGATTCACAGATAAGAAGAGATGATTCATAGATAAGAACAGATGATTCACAGATGAGATGAGACTCAAGGTGTTTAAAAAAAATTACTCACGGAAACAGCTTAGAAGAAGCAGATAGCCTCAAACCCAGTTTTGCCAACTCAAAGCCTAAGCTTTTTTAAAGAAACCTCTTTCATACAAAATGTAACACTCATACAGAAAAACCCAGCATGCTGGAAAAATCCACTTGCTTCTTTTCTCTTCTCCACCCTGCTCTGTTCCTGAGGCTGAGGGTACAGGTTCCACCCAAAGGCTCAAGGGCCCCCTGGCTTCTGCTGAGTTCTGCTAGCGCCTCAGAGGACATCTGGGCAAGGAGGAGCCTGAGGCCAGGGTACTTACTCCCCTTGTTCCTTGTTACTTCACACTTACTGTTTCCAAGGCAGCCGACTCTCCAGGGGTGACCCCTCCAGGTTCTAGTAACCTCTCCCTTCCTTAACCTCTTTGGGCCTAAAGGTGGTGGGCACAACAAGGAAACGGTCCTGCCAAAGGTCCCTCTTTTGTCACTAGGTTCCATTCTTTTGTCATTAGATCTTTATACATAAGCCCTTGAATTATTCTAGTTTAAGTGTGCTGTTTTCTATTGAGACCCTTATAGATACAAGGGCAAAACAAAAATAGATTAATGAATTATCACAGAACAAACACTAAAATAATTAGCACTCAGGTCAACAAACAGAACTTCCCAGCATCCTGGGAGCTCTCCCGTGTGCCCTACGTATTACATGCTCCCAAAACCCTATGCGCGAATCCCTAAACTCTTTATTTCAGTTTGGTCTGCTTTCTGAAATTCATATAAATGGAATCGTACAATATGAATTCCTTCACGTCTGGCTCTTTTCACTTAACAACATACGCACAAGGTTCGCCTGTGTTGTTCCATGCGCCTTCTGTGTGATTCATTTTGATTGTGAAAAGCAGTCAACTGCTTGTCGACACAACTGATCTATCCACTCTACAGTTGCTGAACATGTGGGTTGTCCCTAATTTGGATTGATTAGAAATAATGCTACTGTGAACATTCTTATCTCTAACTCCTGGTGCACAGGAACACGCATTTCTACCTAGGAGTGGAATGTGAGTCATAGGGTGTATGCATCTTCATTTTAGTACTTAATATCCAACTGTTTTCCAAATTTAAGCTCCCACCAGCCAGGCGCAAGAGTTCCTGGTTGCTCTGTACCCTCACCAACACTTTTCTTTTTTTTTAAGTAGATCTTTATTGGAGTATAATTGCTTCACAATACTGTGTTAGTTTCTGTTGTACACCAAAGTGAATCGGCCACATGCATACATCTATCCCCATATCCCCTCCCTCTTGCGTCTCCCTCCCACCCTCCCTACTCCACCCCTCTAGGTCGTTGCAAAGCACCAAGCTGATCTCCCTGTGGTATACTGCTGCTTCCCATTAGCTATTTTACATTTGGTAGCGTACATATGTCGATGTTACTCTCACTTTGCCCCAGCTTCCCCATTCCCCTCCGTGTCCTCAAGTCCATTCTCTATGTCTATGTCTTTATTCCTGCCCTGCCACTATGTTCATCAGTACCATTTTTTTTCTTAGATTCCACATATATGTGTTAGCATATGGTATTTGTTTTTCTCTTTCTGACTTACTTCACTCTGTATGACAGACTCTAGGTCCATCTACCTCACTACAAATGACTCAGTTTCGTTTCTTTTTATGGACAAGTAATATTCCAGTGCTGGCTGAGTATATATAATGGAATACTACTCAGCCAGCACTTCTTGTTGTTAGTCTTTTTCACTGTAGCCATTTTGGTGAGTGGGTAGTAACATCCTTATTATGGTTTTAATTTTCGCTTCCCGATTACTTATGAGGTTCAGCATACTTATACATGTTTACCAACCTTTTGGATATACGCATTTTTGAGTGCTTAAAAGTCTTTGGCTCACTGAATGGCAGAGATCTCCCTCCCAAAATTAAACTTACAGGCTGACAGAATCCAGTTACAAAATCTTTCCTTGGGAATATCAACTCATTAGTGAGAAACAGGGAAAGGATGGTCTCTTCCCTCAGAAGATTCTTTTGCTACAGATCAAATTACTATTCTGATTATTCTCTATTAAGTAGGACCAACTTCAACAAAATTTACTAAAACAAAGTACAATACCATAATACAGAAAGAGTACAACACAATCTCACAATCTGAGACTCCTGAGTAAATATCCCTGGGTTACACCATCCATACAACTATTGTGTCCTCAACATACTTTGCTGTTGGCATAATGATTAAATTCAGCGAAGCATGTAAAGCACTTAGACCTCTGCTTAATGATTGTTCACCTCTGATAATACAGATAAGAGTAATAGCAGAGATAATAAAAAATCCTAAGTAACTTTTTAAACCAACAAACTTCAACCTATAGTCATGGAGTTACTTTTTAGTATACAGATGCCTGATACTAAAATTCTCCATCACACACACCAGTATACAAGTTTGGATTTAAGTAACTCAATAACACACCTCTCATTTCTTTACCAATCCTGACTCTCCACAATACCTTTTTCTTCTACGCTGCTACTTCACCATATTACTAGATATTTTCCCCTAGAAACTCATCTCCCTCTACATGTCTCCTTTAACTGTGAGACCAGAATCTGTAGGAGGTGGCCATGTACATCACAATAACCAGAGAGTTCCAATTAATTGGCTGTGCCTGGGGACCACTGAATGGCTCTCCACGCAGTTAGTGAGACGTCACCCTGCAAACTCTTGGCCTGGGATTTCGGTGGGTCCAGGAATGATTTCACTGTCATGTTGATGCCTTCTCCTAAGATCCTCTAAGTGAAAGAATCTTTAATATCTTTAGGGAACTCTACTTTGATTGCCAATTTAGATCAATTTTTAGAATTAATTATTTTATTTTTAGAATTATCTATCATTTTGGTTATCTGGGTTCAACTTGCTTGCTGTGAGGTAAGTAATCATCTGATGGTCCATACGTCTGTAAAATTGTGAAACTGAACAAAAATTGCCAAGGAAAAGGAATTTGGGAAATGTTAAATTTATAATACAATTTAGGAAATCAAGTGGAAAGGAGGTCCATACTAATTTGGCTATAAGACTACAGGTGTAAGTTGCTGGATTTAAAATAAAATAGATTTAAACAAATAGTATCTCAGTCTTCTTTATCCAGAAACCACTATTCAATATATCTGCCCCTCAAAAAAAAAAAAAAAAAAAAAAGAGCAGTAAGTTTAGATGCAAGCTTGAAAAAGAAAGGGGTATGGCACAAAGATTCCATAAGATCAAAGTGGGAGACCGTCAGGGCCAAATGATAAGATTTTCACCCTAGTTCGGGGCTTCCCCCATGTCCCTCACCACCTCTCCTTTCTGGGGACTGGCTGTCTACCAACTGCTCTGGCTGTGTGTGCTGATGGCCACCTGAGCTGGGAAAGATAAACAGTAACTACAGTGGGCCCCTCATCACAATACCAGTCTGAGGAACTAGGATAAGCCTCACTCACACTTGCTGAGGTACAGAGAAATGTGTTAAGAACGAGAAATACAATTTTATCTGTGGCATAGACAAATCTCTGATATAACATCATGTTTTCTTTTTTTTTTTAATATTTATTTATTTATTTATTTGGCTCTGTCGGGTCTTAGTTGTGGCGCACAGGCTCTCTAGTTGTGGTGAGCGGGCTCTAGAGCACATGGGCTTAGTTGCCCCACAGTATGTGGGATCTTACTTAGTTCCGCGACCAGGGACTGAACCTGTGTCCCCCGCACTGGAAGGTGGATTCTTAACCACTGGGAAGTCCCAAAGAGCATGTTTTTATAATGGGGATTTACTGTGTCTATTAACAACAGGAGAGGCCACAACAGTGAGAGGCCCGCATACCGCAAAAAAAAAAAAGGAGCTAAAACAGATGACTTTATAAAGTGAAGGAAACTCTGTGAAATCCCTCTTTTGCAAGGTGAAAAATTTCTTTCATTCATATCCCAAAATAAGTAAGGAAATTAAAGCTGCATGAATATTGGTCCCCGAATGAGATAAGCTCCTCTATTTGAATAAAAATTTCATTAGGTTCAAGTATTAAAGAGGCAAACCAGACACTATAAAAGTTTAATTCTTTTTTTTTTTTTTTTGCTACGCGGGCCTCTCACTGTTGTGGCCTCTCCCGTTGCGGAGCACAAGCTCCGGACGCGCAGGCTCAGCGGCCATGGCTCACGGGCCCAGCCGCTCCGCGGCATGTGGGATCTTCCCGGACCGGGGCACGAACCCACGTCCCGTGCATCGGCAGGCGGACTCTCAACCACTGCGCCACCAGGGAAGCCCCAAAAGTTTAATTCTTAAGTTGTTTACTTACTTGCTGCCAAATGGTTTGGGGGAAATTTTTTTTTTAACTGTAATTCTTTTCCAACATAAAATTACTGTGTGACGAGTCACGAGCACAGACAACAATGCTAAGTGCTGCAGGGTCATGGAGAGAAGGACAGTGGGTCTTGCCTCCAGTCTGCCTTGTGACTGGTAGGTTCCTCTCACATTAGCAAGTCAAAGTGTCCCTGATGCTGACACTGGGCTCAGTAATTCGACCCTCCATTTCTTCACCTACTTTTTCAGTCACACATTCAACCAGTATTTACTAACTGACTGTTAAATACATACATATACAACACATGCAAACCCTTAAGGACCTCAATGTAGTGAAGGATAAAAGGCAAATAAACTCCCAATAATAATACAAACACAAGCCACTACAGGGTAAGAATCCAGTGCTAAGGAACCTTACAGGGGCGAATAATCAACCAGCTTCAGGGGTCAGAGAAAACTTCCTGGGAAAGGCAGCACCTAAGCTAAAATTTTTAAGATAAATAGCAGCCGCCCAAGCCAAGAGATGGGAGTGCGGTGGGAAGGAATGTCACGGCTGTTGGTGGAACAGCCTGTGAAAGGCCAGGAGTAGGAGATCCCGTAAGGCTAAGATGGAGAGAAAGGCGGGACCCACCTTCAAGCTGTGCCCCTGGGTACCTCTCTCTGAGAGACTGGCAGGTCAGAAAAAAGAATCTCCCTGTGTACAAGGGGATTTGTCTTAATGAGATATATGCCTTCCCTGTGCCTGTTGATTTCAGCAGCACAGAGAACACTAACCAATACTGAATTTTAGAAGACCTGTCACAGGCTATATGAAATTAAGGCAATGAAAAGATTGGATCTGCAGATAAGAGGTTCCTATCTCCAAGGGAAATATCAAACTCCTAGCCTGCATATGAAACATAACTCCATGTATAAAAAACTAATTACTGTAATTCAGCAATGAGCAGATCATGTCTAGTGAAGAAGTCAATGTAACCACCTCACAACGGGAAGTCTTTACAGCAGCTAGGGCAGAAAGGGGAGGGCCCTGAACTTGGCACAGAAGAGGCTGGGCCTGGTGGTCTGAGTTCTGCAGCAAGTCACTGGCCCTCTCTGGGCCTCAAATCCTCATTTACACAAGAAATAGTTGCTGTGGCTGTTGCTTGTGCTTCTAAAACCCATTACTCTGGCATTAACATAATCAAAGTACTTTAATCACCAAAGGAAAGGATTTAAACAATTTATAAGTCACAGATTTACTACGGTTTTGTCTGAGGAAAAAAAAAAAAAGGAGCATGTGCCCTCAAACTGTCTTAAATTAAAACACCAGTTAAGTTCATGTACCTTTTAAAGGCTGATAAATCACGCATAACCAAGTATAAAGATAATTAAAATTTTAGTACAAGCAAATGAAATTATGATTTTTTTTAAAGAAAAGAGAAAGTAAAAACTTTAATGTAACTAGGCAGGCACGCAATGATTGGGGTTGCTCACTTCCCTTTTCGTTGGTCTCACTTCCCTTCTTAGGTTAAAATACTCCTAATATGTAAATTATTCCACTAAAGACTTCCAAAGTTCTTAACAATTTGTAGGGGTGTTTTTGCAAAAGGAATTACTTCTAGACGTCCATGTGACAGAAAAGGGATATGAAGCATTGGGGACTTAATAAATAAAGCAAACCAAAGTAGGTAAAGGTATATGCAAAGCAGAAGCAAATAATTGAGGGTCCCAAAATTTCTACCATTTAGAAATGGTTTAGGGCTTCCCTGGTGGCGCAGTGGTTGAGAGTCCGCCTGCCAATGCTGGGGACATGGGTTCGTGCCCCGGTCCAGGAAGATCCCACATGCCGCGGAACGGCTGGGCCCGTGAGCCATGGCCGCTGAGCCTGCGCGTCCGGAGCCTGCGCTCCGCAACGGGAGAGGTCACGACAGTGAGAGGCCCAAAAAAAAAAAGAAATGGTTTAGCAGTAAAAAGTGGATATTCAATGATTTTAGGAACTTTGTAGTAAAGGGTTAACGCTGTTTGGAAGTTACCTACTAGGTGCCAGGTTAGCCCTTGGACTTCTCTGGTTTAGAGTCCTCAAAATCCTACCAGATGGGTATTATCTCTATTTTAGCACTATAGAAACTAAGCAGGAACAAAGGCTCAGAGTGCTTAAGTAACTAGACAAAGTCACACAGCTTAGAAACTAAGTTATACTATGAATTCTATTCAGCCAACATCAAATCTCATTCTCTTTCAACAGATGATGCAGACTTTAAGCACCAAGTAAACAAACTCAAGACATTTTCTCCTTTCTGTATGATTCTCTTAAATATAGGCCATCATTTCATGGGGAGCTTATGCTAAGCATGACTTCATAAACAAATCATTTGTGAAAGAGAAAAACCACATCCAGGGCAAAGTCATAAGTTGAAAAAGCCTTATTTCAGAGAGTACTTCCTGAAAGAGACAAAGCAGCAATTACAGCTGAACAAGTACCAACTCCTATACCGAGTATTATATTTGAAACAACTTCTTAAAGCAACAGAAGAACCTAAAACAAAAGAAATACAGCATTTCTTAAATATACCATTTCTAGAAAGAGCTATTTTAACACAAGCAACTCAAAGAAATCCCTTTTACAGAACTGGGTATACCGAGAAATGTTCCTCTCAAACACAGCCTTTTGATGGACAGGAGGTAAGTAGCATTTAATTAACTTCATCACAGATTATCAGAAATAATGCTGTACTTATTTACTAAATCTCAAAATCCTTGTTTTATTTTAATAATATATTACTGAAACTATGTTGGTGGAAGGACCCTCAAATGGGATATACTGTCATCTTCCTACATTATTAACATGCTGTTTCATTTACTTTCAATACTGTTTTACCTTAATAGTAAATGTAAGTTTTTTAAACTTAAAGAAAATGTTGATACAATAAATCATAAATATCTTTAGGAGTCTTTGTCACCTGGTTTCAATTACATTGTTTCACAGAATGTACTTAAAGTCTTTTAAGAAAAGACTAGCTAATCATGGAATCTAAAGCTTTTAAAATGCTGACTTAAAAGCAATCACTTTTCAATATTTATCCAAAAATTTATCCGTGTGTACAGAGTACAGTAACCTGTATGGTAATGCCTTTAAAACACATGCATCACACGTATTTTAGTTAACCTTAAGCAAATGAACACAACTGTTGGTGACATAAAGTCAGCTTGAACCCAATGAGGGGAAAAAGATTTCCTCAAAAATGGTTTGTAAGTAAGGAATTTATGTGACAAAATTCGGGAATAAGGATGGGTGGAGGGAGTTCTGATACAAAAGAAAAAAGGATACAAAATGTCATTTACATTACAATTTTTACTATTTAAAAATTCATGGAAAGTTAATAATGAGTTAAGTCTCTAAAATTATTTTCCTTTGTATGATAATACTAGAGAGTTAATTTTTCTATGTAGTATTTTTCTCATTTTAGAGAAATTAATATTCTAGTCAACACAATATTTGGAAATTTTAATAAATACAGGCTTTTAAATATATAGAATTCTACTCCAAAATCATATTTAACCTAAATATCTGGCAAACTCGCTACAGTCAGGAAGGTAGGAAGGGAAGAAAGGAGGGAGAAGAAAACAAATTCATACCTTGTGTTTGTCCTCAGCAACTGCTCAAATTAATTTTAAATTACAGCCCATGATGCCACTACCAGATGGCTAACCTCCCCCAGTTTTCACTAAACAGAGACTCAGGGCTGAATGAGAGAGAGACCATTCTGCAAAGTGACATTTTTGAGGGAAACTTTTCTTACACCTCCATATTTCAAGGGGGATGCCACAAGGTTCCATCTCTTTGTAGCGAGTCTATTTTTAAAATCACTGTTGTTGATGTTATATCGTGGGTGATAGAAATTTCACACTGAGGGGGGTCACAGCTAAACTCCCTTCCAGTAGAAATGGGCATTTGGGGGGGGTGGAAATTAGTTTCTGCAAACACATAAAGTTACTGAGTGACTTCTTACTAATAACTATTTGTCTTTGATATTCCTTTTTTAAAATTAAATTTGACAAATAATACTTACGCTTCTGGATCTCGGTAGAGTGAGGGCATGAAAGTTACTATACTAGCAATATCTTTTTTTTTTTTTTTAGATAGGTACTTTATTTAATTAATTTATTTTTGGCTGTGTTGGGTCTTCGTTTCTGTGCAAGGGCTTTCTCTAGTTGCGGCAAGCGGGGGCCACTCTTCATCGCAGTGCGCGTGCCTCTCACTATCGCGGCCTCTCTTGCTGTGGAGCACAGGCTCCAGACGCTCAGGCTCAGTAGTTGTGGCTCACGGGCCTAGTTGCTCCGCGGCATGTGGGATCTTCCCAGACCAGGGCTCGAACCTGTGGCCCCTGCATTAGCAGGCAGATTCTCAATCACTGCGCCACCAGGGAAGCCCATATACTAGCAATACCTTATTCTCAAAGTGTTGCTCTCCGTGCACCACTGCAGCAGTGTAATCCGCTTCTGGGGCACTGGTAAACACCATCTGGAAGACTCAGCATTAGGCACTCCCAACTGTGCATTAAAAACTAGCCCATCTATTGTTTTAAGAGTCAAGTTCTTGTGGGACTTCCCTGGCAGTTCCAGGGGTTAAGACTCTGCACTCCCAGTGCAGGGGGTACGGGTTCGATCCCTGGTCGGGGAACTAAGATCCCTCATGCCGCAAGGTGTGGCCAAAAAAAAAACAGAGAGAGTAAAAGTTCTTGATCTGTATACCATGGCACAAGACACTGCTGTTTCTAGACCTATGATAATCTAGAGAGAACATAATACTATGAAGAAGTGTTTGCTACTTAAAAAAAACAATATGGTTTAATGGCCAATTAAGCAAGCCTTCATTGACAAACTAGAGAGTGCTTGCTCTGGGTCACCCTGCCAAAGTTTCCTTCCTTCACTTATCCATCAATTCAGCAAATATTACTTACTGAGTATCTACTATGTACTCATCAGGCAGTGGGGATTTAGCAGTAAAAAGGAAAAGTTCCTGCTCTCAAATAAGAATTACTGTGAATATTCAGTAAGCAACCAGTTATATGGTTTTTTTATTAGTTTTCTAATACATAATTTATATATTAAAATTATATTTAATGAGTAAAAATTCATTATTTGGACATTACTAATCTGGGTTACCAAATATTGAAACAGAATGAAGATGATAAAAGGTGGCAAACTATCAATATTTTCTAAGATTCAAACTTCAGAATGGCCTTTCCCCAATTAGTCCCAAACAAAGGATACCTACCATAGGCACAATTGTTACCCAATTTCACACTACAGAGAGAAAATGAATACATTTGCCAGTGCATCATGACACACCAGACCATCTTAATACACTGATATGTTAGTACATATTAGTAATAATACCTAGGGAGTGTATTTCTTAATAAATACTAAGACACATATATTGACTCTATGACATAAAATACTGTCAAAATTAAAATCCACTGATATGCCAAGTCGAGTGTGAGAATGTTAAGCATTTATTTTTTCAACAAAGAGTTTTATTCCTCCTATTCTTAACTATTTTACAGTTTCTAAGTGTCATGCCCACAACAAGCTATAAGATGACCACCCCTCACAGTCAAGCTCAACCTGGCCCGTCTATCGACCCATATCCAGACGAATACAAAACAGCAGCCCTTGTCTTCTACAGCTGTATCTTCATAACTGGCTTATTTGTTAATGTCACTGCCTTATGGGTTTTCAGTTGTACCACCAAGAAGAGAACCACTGTAACCATCTATATGATGAATGTGGCACTACTGGACTTGATATTTATAATGAGCTTACCCTTTCGAATGTTTTATTATGCAAAAGGTGAATGGCCGTTTGGAGAGTACTTCTGCCAGATTCTTGGGGCTCTCACAGTGTTTTATCCAAGTATTGCTCTATGGCTTCTTGCTTTCATTAGTGCCGACAGATACATGGCCATTGTACAGCCGAAATACACCAAGGAACTTAAAAACACATGCAAGGCCATGCTAGCGTGTGTGGGAGTCTGGATAATGACCCTGACAACCACCATCCCACTCCTACTGCTCTATGAAGACCCAGATAAAGCCTCCAACCCTGCCACCTGCCTCAAGATTTCTGACATCATCCACTTAAAAGCTATTAATGCGCTGAACTTCACTCGACTGATTTTCTTTTTCTTGATTCCTCTGTTCATCATGATTGGGTGCTACTTGGTCATTATTCATAGTCTCCTTCACGGTAAGACATCTAAGCTAAAGCCAAAAGTCAAGAAGAAGTCTATACGGATCATTATCACGCTCATGGTGCAGGTGCTCGTCTGCTTCATGCCTTTCCACATCTGCTTTGCTTTCCTGATGCTGGGAGGGGAGGAGAACAGCTACAACCCGTGGGGAGCCTTTGCCACCTTCCTCATGAACCTCAGCACCTGTCTGGATGTGATTCTCTACTACATTGTTTCAAAACAATTTCAGGCTCGAGTCATTAGTGTCATGCTATACCGCAATTATCTTCGGAGCGTGCGCAGAAAGAGCTTCCGCTCGGGTAGTTTACGGTCCCTAAGCAACATAAACAGTGAAATGTTATGAACGGTCATTGCTTGTCTTCGATCTCTTTAAATTCACTTTTCTAACTTAGGGTCAGTGGATATTCTGTATGATATCATCAAGTCCCTTCTCTCCCGAAAACAAATAATAAACTTTAAGAACTCTTCCTCCTTTGTGAGATCTTATTACTGCGGCAGCATAATTAAATACACTAAAGTATTTTAATAAATTCATTATCTTTACTTTTAAAACCTGTATAAAACATTTTCATGAATTACTGGGAGAAAAGCATCCAATTCGTGTTTCATATTCAAGCCTTATCTAAATACATAGTTGACTTTTTGGATTTAATTCTATGTGCAGGTGAGTCATGATGTCAATCAGGTCAGCAGGCAAAATATTGGAGCTATTGTTTGAAATAATTTGATTGAATTATTTTCCAACTAGATGCAGCTCCCTTTGGGCTAATTTATACTCCGAATTGGTGGTCTAAATCCAGTACTTTGTATTCTAAACACCAAACTTCCATGATTCCTACACAAACAACTATGTTCAACTCATCACTGTTACTGCTGCAGAGCAAAATTTGCAGAAGCGAGCACCTGAGGGTGCTGTAAAGGCCATTGCCATCAGCCCCCACCTACTCTAAATTCATTTTCCTTTGGAAACAGACTATAGTCATTCAATAAACACTTACTGAGAGCCGAGTATGCACCAGACTCTACTTGAGACTAGTCGGGGGGGACCTCCCTGGTGGCGCAGTGGTTAAGAATCTGCCTGCCAATGCAGGGGATATGGGCTCGAGCCCTGGTCCGGGAAGATCCCACATGCTGCAGAGCAACTAAGCCCATGCGCCACTACTACCGAGCCTGTGCTCTAGAACCCACGAGCCACAACTACTGAGCCCACGTGCCACAACTACTGAAGCCCGTGGGCCTAGAGACCGTGCTCCGCAACAAGAGAAGCCACCGCAATGAGAAGCCCGCGCACCACAATGAAGACCCGATGCAGCCAAAAATAAATAAAATAAAATAAATAAGTTTATTTTAAAAAAGGACAATTAGTCCTGCCAAAGGGCAACAGGGTGCAGAAAGAAAACCAGCAGGTACGAGAATACAAATACATAGCATGTTAAGAAAGCTGAATGACTGACGGGGGAGTGGCTTGAAACATTGGACTGGGGTCAGATTATGAGGGCTTTGAAGGGAAAGAAACAAACAACAATATATGGGGTGGGGAGGCTGCTACTGCTAGGATGTCTGCATAGGTGACCTTACTTAGTTCCCTCCACTGCCCTGTGAATTACAGAGTATGAGCCCCAATTTACAGATGAGGGAAGTTGAGAGAAGTAACTTGCTCAAGATGACACACAAATAATACACGGCAGAGCTGGAATCTCAGGTAAATTGGTCTATGTGATGGCAAAGCCTAAGCCATCTGTACTATTCTAGACGGCCCTAATGCCACCTTGAAGAAGCTTGATTTTTATCCTGAAGAAAATAAGGACTTAGAGGTTTTTAAAAGGAAGATTAGCATGGTCAAACTTGTATTTTAGAAAGATAACTTCTGAAAACATTGCATGAAATACTTTGGAATTGATAGGAAGACTAGTTGGAGAATTACTGCAAAAACCTAGGCAAGAAAAGACTAGTTAAGACTGGGATAATGACAGAAGGAGTCAAGGAGATGCGATGAAAAGCTGACTTACATAGGACTTCGAATGAATAAAAGTCAGTGCCCTACGCCACTGATGAGAAGAGGGAAAGATTTCCAGCTTGGATGACTGAGTAGATGAAAATGCCACTAATTAAAATATGGAGTACAGAAGGAGGAGGAGATAAGAGTGCAAAAAGAGAGGTGATCAGAGGAGGTAAGAGCTTCTGAACATGATGAATTTTCCTTGAGTCTTAGAAGTCACTAGGAAATATGACTGAAGAAAGATCAAGAAAGCAATATGGACTGGAAATAGAGAGCTGGGAAACAAATAACAGATGCTAACTGTAGTTGAAGTCATGGGGGTGGACGCGACGGCACAGAGAGAGCACCTGGAGTAAGCTTGAGAAAGGAGCTGCAAAGAGTAAAGGAGGTCAAAGAGGACCAGGAGAGAGTAGTGTGCTAGGATTCAGGCGAGCAGGTTATTTCATGAAATAATGGGATGTCAAAAGCATTTAATGTGCCACTGAAAGGTCAGATAAGACAAGTGAAAACAAGCCACTGGCTTCAGAAATTAGTTGGATACTGGTGACCTTTATAAGAGAAGTTTTAATAGTGGTGAGGTTAAAAAAAGAGAGAGAGAGAATTAAATAGGAAGTGAAGAATTGCAGGAAGTGCAGGTAAACTTGGCATTGATGAGAAAGAAAAAGGTAAGAAGACATTATGTGGAAAACACTGCAAATTATAAAACACGTTGACTAAAAAAGTTTCCTCTCCTGAGTTTTTGAAGCTTTGCTTACCATCAAATAAAAGATATATTTACAAAATGCAAAGTTTATTCAAGTAAAGATTTAGGTTCCAAGAAGTCTATGTTTGAGAACGCGTCAAGATTCAAAAAAGCCATATTATAATGTTTCATGATTTAAAAGGAAAGAGAAATATATCCTCATTCAGGTGATGTCTGAATTAACATTCACACTGTCTTTCAAAGGGGATCCTATAACTTTTGAATTTACTCAAATTTTCAATTCTTGCTACTAGCTAAGATTTAAAGCCTTCTGGCCTTAAGAATTAGTAAAAACATTGCCACCAACTTCAAAATTGAATCAATCTTCCTTATACGTACCAGTCACGATTCCATAAAGAAATAAGTGTCATTCATTCAAAGAAATAACTGTCATTCAACTCTATGTGCAATAGAAAAAAAAAAAGTCATCACACAAGGGGACGATGTAAATAAGAATTAAAAGCTATGTTACTACCCATCCACTAAATTTATTCTAACACAAACATACACGATACACATAACCCTTCTACAACTCAGTAGGCCTTATAAAGAACCAAAAAGAACTGGCCTCAATGAGAAACGTTAGGGGAAAACTAATGATTTAGTAATGCTACTTCTTTTCTGAATCAACATGGAATCATTCCTAATGACTACACTATTTACCACAATAGCAGAAGAGTCAACTTAAACTTCTTAGTCTAACTGCAATCACAACCCGTAAAACTAAAAAACTGCATAATTATGACACAGAACTTTATGTGTCTCCATTAAAATATTATTCAGGCCGCAGAGCGGCTGAGCCCGTGAGCCATGGCCGTTGAGCCTGCGCGTCCGGAGCCTGTGCTCCGCAATGGGAGACGCCACAACAGTGAGAGGCCCGCGTACCGCAAAATAAATAAATAAATAAATTAAAAAAAAAAAAAATATTATTCAGAATCATACATTATTAAGACAACTAAACATCAATACTCATGCCAATAATTCAGTAAATCCCACGAAGGGCAGCTATTACCATAAATATTAACAATGTAAGTGTGAGAGCTATAAGATCACTAACCGTATTTTAAAAATAGAGATCCAAAGTGAATCTAAATCAAGGTACTTGCAATAGCCTAACAGTTCTCAAAAATATATACTGAAAATTAAAATAAGGCTGAAGTTAGTACACACAAATTTTAAATATATGTTACCTTTATTTTATAGTATCTCATATCTTAAAAACCGTCTCAGAAACTTAATTCAGAGATGCTTTAAAGGCATTTATATGTGCTAACAACTCTGCTCCTAAATGCCAATTATTTCATAAATTAATACATGTTTTCTCATTTTGTTTTTAAAGAAAATCAACACAATATGAAAGCACAGACACTCTATGAGTTAGGTTGCCCACTGCAGATTGGCTACAAAGTTATAACCTATATACTGATTTTCTTTTACCTTTGGTGGAAATATATAAACAATATAATTTAAGAAAAGCATCATTCTTCAGAAGCTTAACTTCAGACAAATAAATTTTGTTTCCTAATCTAATTAATTAAATTTTGTATTTTTATGTTTAATTAGTTAACAAAGTTACAAAGACAAAATTTCACTATGAAAACACAATTCTGTCTTCAGGACCAGAAGAGAAAATTCATTAAAAATTCTCTAAAATATGAGATTTGAAAGCTAAAAAAAAAGAGTGAGTGTAAAACAGATTCTGTGTCAAGAACATAATGAAAATGTTAAGTATACACTGGAATTTTTACATATAAAATCAATTTTACTATATCTAAAAGTTTAAAATATTCTCTTACTGACTTTCATGTATAATAATGCTTTAAGTCAGATTTAAGTAGTTATGAATTAAGCTAATATTTGAGAGCTACTTACAATCCAGACGGCAAATTCCTGGCTGCAGTGATACCAAAGGAATACCGCACAGCTTCAACGAGGATAAAGTCACCCACCGCCGACAAAACCCAGGAACCCAGCAGAAAGGACTAAAAATAAAACAGGAAGAACATTATAGAGAGGAGTCTTCTAAAAATAAACTAACATTTATTTAATTAGAACCAGCTCAGATATATATATATTTTTTAAAGTTTGTTTTTTATTTGAATAGACTTTTCAAAGTGAGGGAGTAAAACCATATTGGTCAAATGTATTAACTTCCATAATTTCTAAGTATGTTGAAGAAAAGATATTTATAGCATGACTTATTTTTACAACAAACCATTAAGCAAAATAAGTGATTAGAGTTTTATTAAAATAAAAATCCTTATTAAAATGGTTATTGCTGGGCTTCCCTGGTGGCGCAGTAGTTGGGAATCTGCCTGCCAATGCAGGGGACGCAGGTTCGAGCCCTGGTCCAGGAGGATCCCACATGCGCAGAGCAGCTGGGCCTGTGCGCCACAACTGCTGAGCCTGTGCTCTGGAGCCCGTGAGCCACAAGTACTGAAGCTCGCGTGATTGGAGCCCGTGCTCCGCAGCAAGAGAGGCCACCGCAATGAGAGGCCCGTGCACCGCAACGAAGAGTGGCTCCCACTCGCCGCAACTAGAGAAAGCCCGCGCGCAGCAACAAAGGCTCAGTGCAGCAAAAAAAAAAAAAAAGTTATTGCCCACTCACACTGATATTATTACCTGTTATCATCATTATTATTTTATTATGCTAATCGCTTAAATTTAAATTTTTTCTTTGGTTAATGTCCATGTTCCAAATCAGACAGAGGATCATGTAATAAAAAGATAATTGTTAATGAAACACCAAGCTTAACAAAATAAAACTATTTAAAAACAAGAAAACAGAAACATTTTTTTCTATAACCTAAGTAGCAAAGGGAAAATACATAAAAACTTACTGCAAATTTTCTGCTTCCATATCTTCTTTCAAATATCCTAAAATTATAAATAAGCAGACTACTGCAGAAAGTATCTTTCAAATCAAGGCAAATTATTCTTCCACAAATCAACCTCCAAATCTAGATGGGGATTTAAAAAAGAATAACAAATAGGAGTAAGATTTGTTCAGGTCTCTTCCTTGGCACATTTATTATGTTTACGTTATACTGCTTATTTTTAATACTCTAAGCTCAGATTCCCCAAGGTAGAACTGAAACTCTCCATATCTCTGTAGCAGCTCTTAGAAATGCACACTGAGGGCTCCTTAAGAGGTTCTGCCAGGAGAGTGTGGCTATTTGCACTCCTAGACAGAGGGTGACTGTCCTCCATCCAGGCAGGTCCCACCTCTAGAGCACAAATGCCCACAAAGTGGTGCAGGAGGAGGGGACTGTGGCCAACTTAGCCAGGTGAACCAAATTAACCCCCCAAACAGAAAGGTACCAACTCAGGGCCACAGGGCCCTGACATTGCCTTACAGCAGTGGTTCTCAGGGCTGGCCATATGCTAGAATCCCCTGGGGATCTTTCTAAAAAAGTACACCAATGCCCAGGCCCCACCACTAGGCTCCCTGACTCAGCTGGTCTAGGGTGAGGTCTTGGCATCAAAAAAAAAAACCCAAAAAACAAAAAACAAAAAACACTTTATGTAGGTGATTCTACTGTGCAGACAGGATTAAGAATCATTGTATTACAGCAACTGAAATCATACTGAAGCTCTATTATATTCCAACAGAAAGCAGCAGTATGGATAAATAACTGAATCACAGGAACTTGGCAAAGCCCACCTAAGCAATGGCATTAATGACATCCCTATGAAGAAAAGATGTCAGTGCTCAAGAATGGATTATCATGCTTAAAATGGCTAATCAAGTATTTAGCAAAGAAAAGTGGCAGGTTATAACCATAATTTGCACTAACACTCTCTGATATTGTGATTTATAATAAGAAATATATTTTGGTCTTTGCCATTGGTATTTCCAAAGTGAAGAAAGCTATAACGGTGTCTTTTGTCATGTTAATGAGGTGACTTTTGGAAGCACCTAAGAATGGGGGCTGGCTTCCAGGGGAACCAACCTTGTGATTAGAAGGTCGGAATTTTCAGTCCCACACCCTGACCTCCGGGGGAGGGAGAGGGGCTGGAGGGTGGATCAACTGCCAATGGCCAGTGTTAATCAATCCTGCCTATATAATGAATCTCCATAAAAACCCAAAAGGACAGGGTTCTGAGAGCTTCCTGGGTGATGAACATGTGAAGATCTGAGGAGAGTGGGGCTCAGAGAGAGCACGGCAGCTCCACACCCTTTCCCCTTACCTTGCCCTATGCATCTCTTCCATCTGGATGTTCATCTATATCCTTTAATAATAAACTGGTAATCCAGTACCTAAAATGTTTCTCTGAGTTCTGTGAACTGTTCTAGCAAATTAATTGAGCCCAGGGAGGGGGTCGTGGGAACTCTGATTTATAGCCGTTCGGTCAGAAGTCCAAGTAACTACCTGGGCTGGTGACTGGCATCTGAAGTGCGAGCGCAGTGGGCAGTCCTGTGGGACTGAGCCCTAACCCTGTGGAATCTGATGCTCTCTGGGAAGATGGCATCAGAACTGAGTTCAACTGTAGGACACCCAAGTTGGTGTCTGAGAATTGCTTATTGTTGGTGTGGGGAAATCCCTGCCAAGCTGGAAATGGTACCGGAATACCCCTTTTGCACTCCAACTCACAGACAAGACCCAGCACCAGCATTTTTCAGGTGATCAACCCATAAATCTTGAAAGCCACAGACTTCTGCTCTTCCCACCAGCAAAAACCCAAGAGAAATTTCCTACTTGGTTTAATTACCACTATAAAAGTAATTCACAGACTCTCAATCTATTAGAGCTGAGAGAGCTTAGCTCCTCTAACAGATATTCAAACTGAGGCAAGTTTTTGAAAATGTTAAGTATGCACGCTAATCATACAAAAAACAGATTTAACATTGTTTAATTCTCTTGAAATTAAAAGTTGCATTTCCATGAGTAAAAACTGAAGCTGAAAAGAAATGTGTAAAAGGAAATACTGCAACTGCTTCATTATAATCTGCTTTGCTGAAATTATCAATAAATACAACTAGAGAAGTTACTTGTTAGTGGAATATTAATAATAAATAATATTTCTTACAAATTTAGAGGCTTTGAGAGACTAAGAATGGCAGGAAGAAAGGCAAATCAAAGAAGTCCTGCCTTCTCCCCTCCCAGAGGCCAGTGGAGCGGAGCTCACCTGGAAGTCGTCCTTGACTGCCTGAAGGTCATACACAAAGAACCTCTGGCAGTGTGGAAGGAGGAGGGCCAGCAGGAGGGACAGGGCACTGGGGACCAGTAAAAGACCCTTGGACACAGGTGCTTTGTCTGGAGGGAAAAACAAAACTGCTTTCAGAATGACTGTCCCTAAGATTTTAAAAACCACACAACTGAAAAGCAAGAGAATTCACTTCTTTTGAATTAGAATGAAGACAAAGTTCACACACTCTGGAATTTAATTCTTATTAACATATATTTTCAAAACATCTTCCTGCAGAGGTAAGTGATCAAAGGGCACTGGAAAACAAGCGAAATCGGCTGATGGGGGCTTCACTGTCATCTGGCTCTTATACGAGACCAAACCAAGTTTACTTCCATGGAATACCTTTTTAGAAAACGGTCACCAAAGTATAGAGAAATAGACAGGGGAGTATGTTTTCTATCAGACTGACCAGTTAGCTCCTGAGCATGACTGGGATTCACATACATAAACATTTACTTTAAGAAATTTAAGAAGCGGTTAAAAGTGCTAACATTGCTGCCTGCAGTGGTCTGCTGAGATTTTCCACCACAGGCACCCTGGAGCCTTGTCTAAATCTCACGCAGAGGAAGAGCAACGAACCATGGCAGCTATGGTAGCCCTCTGCAGTGGGCTAGGAAGGAGAATGTTAACGCACTTCGTAACGGCTGCTGTCTGCCTCACAGATTCTGGGGCTCATGCAGTGCTGTGGAGAAGTTGTTCACAATATAAACAGGTAACCAGCAATGAGGACCTGCCTGTTCCAATGGAAAATCCTTATAAGGAGCCTCTGAAAAAATCTATCTTGTGTGGAAAACGTGTAGATTATAAGAATGTACAGCTTTTATCCCAGTTTATTTCTCCATTTACTGGATGCATTTATGGAAGGCACATAGCAGGTCTTTGTGGGAAGAAACAAAAAGAAATCACAAAAGCAATTAAGAGAGCTCAAATAATGGGGTTTATGCCAGTTACATACAAGGATCCTGCATATCTCAAAGACCCTTAAGTTTGTAACATCAAATACAGGGAGTAAATTCTATAAAGTTATCATCAATAAATTTATTTTACAGTTGTGTGGTGGTAATACTGGCTCAGACTGTAAGATTTAATAACCTTTGAGTAGAGAAGTGATAGGCTAAATCTTATCAAACTATAAAATATTATGTTTTTAATTCTTAATAATTTGAAATTATATGAGGAAAAAGTGTTTCAAGAGTGAAGTTTCCTCTCCATATCAGAATGTTCATTAAGTAAATCAGATTATTTAAAATGTTAATACTTGTTACATTTTCCATACATATGAATTAAAAAAAGGTACTATGGGATTTTCACTTAAAAAAAAAAAAATCTCACGCAGACTTCAAACAACAGCTCAGTTCCCACTTCCTTACATCAGTCTCTCCCATTTTAGCCTGAGGGGCTCTTCCCCCAACCTGCATCCCCGTTTCCAGGTACTAGTTGAGGAGTCAGGGTCTGGAACCTGTTTTGCCTTCCCGACTACATTAAAGATTCCCGAGGGAGGCCACCTGCCTTCTCTTCTCTATGTTGGCCATAAAGCCTAGCACAGCTCCTTGAGGGAATGAAATGTCCAGATCATCAACAGGCAAGACCACAGGAAAGCGTCACAGACACTTTCAGACAGAGACATTCTCATATTGTGTGAGGTGCACTTCAATGGGGAGTGAATCTACTAGTTATGGTTGATAGTGTGGTAATTGCACTTGTTTGCGTATATAAAAATAGCCCAACTACTTCCTCTCTGGTAAGGTCTTACAAACAGCTAAACTGGAACCATCGGTAAAGTGGCTGCATACTATTTTCACGACCAAGATGCAATCAAGGCTCCAGGGAATCTAAGAGCTAACGGAGCTCCCCGCCCCCCAGAAAACGGAGTCCCCACCACCTAGTACCCCAAACGTACCGGAAAGCACCGTGGTTGTGAGCCTGACCAACCTAAGTCCTAACGCGAGCAATTTCAGCCTGTTTTCCTCACCTGTAAAATGAAGATAAGAGACACTACCTCAAGAGTAGTGAGAAGTGAATAAAGAATGAATATAGGGAAAACTGCTCCAACCACCGCAATCACAATCCCAGGAGACTGGGCCTCCTTGGTGAAAGGCAAGCTCCTCCCTTATTATTCCGACAGGACCGAAGATGGAGCAGAGGTGACAGATGTGCACCTTGAAGGTTTCCTCCTTCAACTTGGACTTCACCGATCCTTGTGAAATGGGTCCCATTATTTATTCATTCCTGCCTCTTCCTTGCTGCCTGCATGATTCCACTGTAGGTTCATGGTCTCCAATCTCAAACTGACACTCTCCACTGACCAGCAATGCTACTGCTCTTCTCTAGTAAGTGTGCTCTCTCCTCAAACCTTCCTGCTCCACACTCCCAATGGCTTACATGTCACCATATGAACAAATGAATGGTTTGCTTTGGTATTCTCACTCATGTCTCTACAATTAATAAGCACCTACTACTGCAGACCATGCATTATCCTAGGTCCTGGGGTATAGCAGCAAATGATGGACAAAGTCCCTCCCCTTGTGGTACCTACAGTCTAGACAGCAGAGAAAAGAAAATACACAAAGCAAGGTAAATATCATGTCAGATACAAATAACTGCTATAGAAAAATTAAGCGGGGTAAAGAACGAGGCTGTGTTACCCACCATGGATTTCCTGCTCTCTTTTCAGATAAAAGATAGGACTGCTACCCACCCACGCCTGCCCCTAACTGAAGTGGCATATGGCAATGTGACTTGCTTTGGCCAAGTCAACATAGTAGATGTCACTTCCAGGCAAATACTGGAGAGCCAGTGAATGGCCTTTCCCTTGGCCAATGATCAAGATGGTGGCTATGCTACGAGCCGGACGCCAGAGTTCAAGACAATACGGAACAGGCCCTGCCAGGCGACTCACAATGGAGGGACGCCTGCAGTAAGAAACAAACCTTGTCATTTCAGGTCCCTGACATTTTAGAGCCGTTTGCTACTGCAGCATAACTAGCCTATCCTGGTTTAGGGGAAAACATAGTGCTAGTGGGGAAAGAAGGGTGCTCTTTTTCATAGCATGATTAGAAGGTCCTCTGACAAGGTGAAATTTGAGCAGACACCTGAGGATGTGGGCCTTGCAGATATCTGGGGAGCAGTATTCTTGGCAAGGAAAAGAGCAAGTCCAAGTGCTGTGAGACAGGAACATACTCAATACGATCAAGAAACAGTAAGGCTGCCAAGGCAGCTAACAGCAGAATAAGTGAAAAGCAGAGAGGCAGGATATAAGGCCAAAGAAGTCGAGGAGCAAACAGTGTAGAACCCTATAGGCCATAAGGACTTACTTTCCTTGGAGAGTGACAGGATGCTCTTGGGACGTTAAGGAAAGGAGTAACATGATCAGACATGTTTTCAAAGGATTGCTTTGGTTGCTAAATTGAGAAGAGATTATAGGAAGGCAAGCATAGAAGAAAGGAGACCAGTTAGGAGGCTATCATAATAATCCAGACAAAAGATGATGATGGCCTGGACCAGGGTGGTTTGGGTGGGGGTAGTGAGAGTGGTCAGAACTGGGGTATGTTTGGAAGGTACAGCAGGCAGGATTTGCTGACTAACCGGGTATAATGTATGGGCAAATGGAGAAATCAAAGATGACCCAAAGTTTTTGTGGCGAGCCAGAACTGCTGCCAGTTCCTAAGATGGAAAATTCTGTCACCCTCGCCCTTACCATGCCTACAAGATCTGGGCCCACCTTGCAAACTGTTCCCTAACCCCCATCTCCACCCCCCACCTCCTAGGGCTCTACCCTTTATACCAATGCTGCTCAAAGTAACTAGTCCACAAGCTGTTACCAGTCCAGAGTGAGAAAAGAACGTGAACCAACACACTATGTCCTGCAGGGAGGAAGTCCTGCTATGAAAAAAATATCACCTGTACTGAACACGTGCTCTGCTCAAATGTCACCTTATCTGTGGATAGCCCCATGTAATTCTCTATCCCCTTTGTTCTGGTTTATTTTTTCACAGCACTTATCAACAACTGACTTATTAATAGTGATTCACCAAATCTATGATTCAAACTGACTGTAAGATATACCATTATTTTAGGTGTTACTAAAAAAGAAACACTGTCAAATAATTCTAAGATGGCATCAACTGTAAAGTACAACCCAATATTAGAAACACTAAAATGTGAAAAAATGCAATTTGGAATCAAGAAATACATTTCTCTGTGTATTGTCCATCTCCCCATCCTCAGTCCCCACTAGAATATAAGCCTCTTGAAGGCAACAATTTTGTCTGTGTATGTTCACTGCTGCAGTATCCCTCATGCCTATAACAGGATCAGGTCCATAAAGGCAGTCAACAAGTGTTTATCTAATGAAAGGTGACTGATATATAAGAGATGCTCAATAAATACTGGTGAAAGCAACCCACGCATCCATTGATGGATAAGTGGATAAACAAAATGTGGTATATCCATACAGCAGAATATAATGAATTATATTCAGTCTTTAAAAGGAAGGAAATTCTCACATGCCACATCATGGATAAACTTTTTGGACATTATGCTGAAGGGAATAAGCCAGACACAAAATGATAAATACTGTATGATTCCATTTCTATGAGGTACCTAAGGAGTCAAATTCAGAGACAGGAAATAGAAAGGTGGTTTTGAGGGGCTGGGGGGAGAGAAGAATAGGGAGCTGTTTAGTGGGTATAGAGTTTCAGTTTTGCAAGATGAAGAGTTCTAGCGACAAATGCACAACAATGTGAATGTGCTTAATGCCATGGAACCACACACTTAAAAATGGTTAAGATGGCAAATTTATGTTATGTGTATTTTACCACAATTAAAGACTAAAAATAAATAAAATATTTACTGAATTAATAATGGATCCTATTTATACAATCATTTTAATTCTGTCTAGGACTAAACCCCTAAAAATACAGACCTGATTACTTAACTCAGATAACACTACCATTAAGTCCTCCTCTTAAGATGAGCAAAAATCAGATCCCAAAAACCTATAAGGAAAGTAACAGATAATATACAATGGTCCAAGAAGTCCCACATCACAGGACAAATATACAGTATTACTACGGACAGCAGAATTTACCGATTAACTCAAGATCTGTACATTTCGCCATATGAAGTTTACCGCAAAACAAAAAAAGAACTTTAAATTATTATTAAATTCTAGTTAACAACATGTATGCTTAAGTGTTTAGAGATAAAGTGACTACAACTTACTTTGAAATCCACCAAAAAATAAGACAAACTGATGAAACAGAGAATGGATATTTAATAAAGCAAATATGTAAAATGTTAATTGCAGAATCTAGGTGGTAGGTATATGGTGTTCATTATACCATTCTTCAACTGTGGAGGTGGGCAAATAGTGAATCACAGAATATGAGAGCTGAGATAAGACTTCAAAATACATGAAGCAAAAACTTATAGAAACAGGTAAATCCACAAATATAGTAGGACTCTTCAGCACTCCTCTCTCAGTAATCAGTAACACAAGTAGACAGAAAATCAGTGTCATGGACTGAAATGTCCCCCGCCCTCCTCCAGATTCATATGTTGAAGCCCTAACCCCCAATTCGACTATATTTGGAGATAGGGTCTTTAAAGAGGTAGTTTAAGGTTAAATGAGGTCACAAAGGTGGGGCCCTAATCCAATCTGTTCTTATTGGAGAAGGAAGTGGCACCAGGGATGCACACATACAGAGGAAAGGCCATGTGAACACACAGCGAGAAGACATCTACAAGCCAAGAAGAAAGGCCTCAGGAAAAACCAAACTTGCCAATGCTTGGATCTTGTACTTCCAGTCTCCTGACTTGTAAGTAGATAAACTTCTGTTGTTTAAGCCAGCCACCCACGCTGTAATACATTGTCATATCAATCAGTAAGACTATAGAAGACTTGAAAAACAATATAAATTTGACCTGATTGACATTTATAGTATACTCCACCCAACAACAAAAAATTACACATTTTTTTTCAAATGGATAAGGAACATTCCCCAAGACAGACCATATTCTGGGCCATAAAACACACCTCTATAAATTTAAAGAAATTAAAATCATACAAAGTACGTTCCCTGATTACAACAAAATTAAACTAGAAATCAACAACAGAAAGATGGATGGAAAATCCTCCAAATACAGCTGACCCTTGAACAACACAGGTCTGAATGTCAAGGGTCCACTTATACAATTTTTTTTCAATAAGTACATACCACGGCACTACACAATCCATGGCTGGTTGAATCCACGGATGCGGAACCATGGATATGAAGGGCCAACTACAGAGTTATACTCGGATTTTCGACTGCATGGGGGTCAGCACTCCAAACACCCACATTGTTCAAGGGTCAACTGTACTTGAAAATTAAACAACATACTTCTAAATAATACCTGGGTCAAAGACGGAGTCACAAGGGAAATTAGAATATATGTTAAATAGAATAAAAAGTAGTACAACCAAGCAAAATTTGTGGGCTGCAAATAAGGCAATGCTTAGAAGGAAATTTATAGCATTAAATGCTTATACAGGAAGAGAAAAGGTCTCAAATAACAATAAAGAGTACAAGCTTTAAAACACTAGAAAAAGACGAGCAAACTAAACCCTAAGCAAGCATATGGAAAGACAGAATTATGAGCAGAAATCAATGAAATTGAAAACCAAAATATAACAGAGAAAAATCAATGAAACTAAAAACTAACTGAGAAGATCAATAAAATTGATATACCTCTAGCAGGACTGATCAGGAAAGAAAGAGAAGACACAATTACCAGATTCAAGAATAAAGGAGGGGGGCTTCCCTGGTGGCGCAGTGGTTGAGAGTCCGCCTGCCGATGCAGGGGACACGGGTTCGTGCCCCGGTCCGGGAAGATCCCACATGCCGCGGGGCGGCTGGGCCCGTGAGCCATGGCCGCTGAGCCTGCACGTCCGGAGCCTGTGCTCCGCAACAGGAGAGGCCACAGCAGTGAGAGGCCCGCGTACCGCAAAAAAAAAAAAAAAGAATAAAGGAGAGGACATCACTACAGATGCCATAGACATCAATAGGCTAGTAAGGGGTTGTGCAACATTGTGAAATGCACTTAATGCCACTGGACTGTACATTTAAAAATGGTTAGAATGGTAAATTTTATGTATGTACTTTTATCATAAATAAAATAATTTTTAAAGGATAATAAGGGAATATCAGAAACAACATTTTAGCTACAAATTTGACAACCTGGATGAAACAGGCAAATTCCTTGAAAGATGCAATCTACTTATCAAAGTCAAAAAGAAATTTGAACAGTCCTATAGAAATGAAGAAACTGAATTCATAGTTAAAAGTCTTCCAACAAAGAAAACTCTAGGCCTGAGGGCTTCACTGAAGAATTGTACCAAACACTTAAAGGAAAAAGAATACCAATCCTACATAAACTCTTCCACCACGTAGAAAGGAGAGAGCACTTTGCAATTCATTTTATGAAGCCAACATTACACTGATTCCAAAAACAAAGATGTTAAAAGAAAACAAGAGACCAATATCTCAGACCAATTTGCTAATATTTTGTTGCAATATTCTCAACACAATATTAGCAAATTGAATCCAGCTATACATAAACAGGATAACACATCACAACCAAGTGAAGTTTATACCAGGAATGCAAAGCAAATCAATCAATGTAACTCACTACACTGGTAAAGAAAAATGTACTGCACAACCCTATTCACATCCTGTACAATTATGTGCTTATTCTATGAAGCCAATTTTTGTCCATTCATGAGACAAAACTGGTCACCTACTGTTGTGTAGTTAATGACAGGTTATCCCTTTGATCTAACCTTACTCCTAATACTATCCAACGTTTATTGAGCACTTGGCAAGTGCAAAGTCCCATTCACAGCACCTCTGCTCAAGATGTTCTCCCCACATCCAGCCTGTCCTCACCACTTGGTCCTCATTTCAGACAGCATCTCACAGTAGCATTCCCTCATCACTTTTTATTTATTGCAGAGCACTTTTCACTATTTGAAATTTGTCTTTGTTACCTTCTTTGTCCGTCTCCCTCATCAGAATGTAAAGTCAATGAAGGCAGGGTCTTGCCTGTCTTGCTCACTACTATATATTTCTATACCCAGGACAGTATCGGGCATATAGTAGTGTTTTAGTAAGTATCTGGTGAAGGAAAGGATTATATGAGGTAGACATGACCCTCTCCAAATTTATAATATGAGAAAACTGCGACTCAAAGAGTGAGTTACCTGTCCGTGATCACAAATGACTCAGCCTGGGCTCCACTTAAAATAAAAGGCAAGACAAAGACTAGCCGGCAGGTAGTTTATTTTGGAATGTGGTTCCAGGGAGCAGGAGTGAGGGACACAGGGAATGAAACACAGAGAGAGTCAATACAAGGATTCATCACGAAGCTGGCCACCTCTATGAGTTACAGATGTTTCTGTCAAGTGCTGAGTCCCACAGGATTTTCTAAGAAGCCTTGTGAATGTATCTCAGAACCATCACCCAGGGAAGAAACAGGAAAGCATTTTTATCCATCATCCCTCAAACATCTAGAGTGGCCACAGAAAAGAAGCCCCAAGGGAAGAACAGAGAAATAAGCTTTACCAAATCAGACCAGGTTACAACAAACAAGAGTATAGAAATACATGGAATAAGAGGTGAGGCTGAGGACACAGGAATGCTGTTCAAGAAGAGGTGTCTGATCTAATGGCCAGGGAGTGGAAGAACAAACCCTGACAATCTGACTACAAATAAAACTGCTCCCTATGCTGCGCGGCCACGGAGCTCCACGGTCCAAAGGGACTGTCACCTGCATGGTGGATTTTAATTGAAAGACATACATAGTCACAAACAGCAATAACAGAAATCCAAGTGGTACCCTCTGTAACAAAAGTAAATGCACTTGTGAATGGAGATATAAAAAGACGGCAGTCTGGGAGGGTACAACACAGAGTGGTGGGTACTTATCAAATGTTAAACTGATCAAAAGTTTAAAAAATATACATAAACTCTCTGATCCAAAAAAAAAATCTACATCTAGGAATTTAGCCCAAAGTAATTATCACAGATATACACAAAGATTTTTGCTACAAAGACGCTCATCACAGCATTGTTTATAATAGTGAAAAAACTAGAAACATCAATGTCCAAAAGGAAAATAGATAAATTATGTTCTATCCATAAAATGGAATAATACTCAATTTTAAGAACTAGGTTGTAGAAAAATATTTCATGCTTTGGAAAGATGTTCCTAAATAGTAAGTGCAATATTTCCAGTAGCATTATTATATACTGAATAATGCTTTTAAAAAAATAGTTCATAAATACATGGGTTTTTTAAAAGCACCTATCAAAATATTAACAGTGGCAATCTCTGAATGATCTGTTCACGGGAGGTTTTAAATTTTTATGAAAATATTTTAAGACTTAGAAAAAATAATTTTGGTTTAACTAGTTACTAACTCAGTTAAAAGTTTCATTAAATCCTTACGCAGTGAGATAAGGCAAATCGCTAGCAATCTGCTGGCCCCCCATGTGAGTGGAGCCAGGAAGTGGTTCATACATGAGGAACCCAAGCAGTGATCAAATGGAAGGTTAAAAAATGTCACTTCTTTACAATGGGTCCTTCCACTTTTGAAAATAGGGATGTAACAAATTTTGAGAATGACAGACAATGCATTAATCTAAAAATAAAAATGCAAAACATCTACGGTAAAGACAACATAAAACACCAAAGTTTAAGGTGTTTCCTTTTGGGTCATTCACCTCTTTGGTATGACCGCAGTACGAAGCCATCTCTCTGTGGCAAAGAATAGCAATCAGGCTATGGTGACTGCGTATTATCCTAAAATAATTATTACAGTATATGTGGATTACTTTATGCCAAGCACTGTGCTAAAAAAAGCACTTTCTGTGTAATACCATCTCAGTGAATGCTTATAGTAAACCTGAGGCAATACTTAGTTATCTGAATGTTCTAGGTGAAAAATAGGCTAAGAAAGGTTAAATAACTGGTTCAAAGTCACAACTAGTTAGGCTGAGATCTGGACCAGTTCTGCCTGACTCCAAAGAAAAAGTTTTTGTAATATATAACAAGGAAATCTGATATCTTTATATCATGGTCCATGGTCCAAAGGGATTTTCACTCTTACTATTTTTAGTGCTTCACTTGTATCTTTTTGGTTGCTCAAAAAGTTAAACATAGAATTACCACATGACCCAACAATTCAATTCCTAGTTATATACCCAAGAGGACTGAAAACAGATATTCAAACAAAAACCTGAATATTCATCGCAGCATTATCCTAAGAGCCAAAAAGTGGAAACAACCCCAATGTCTATCAACAGATGAATAAACAAAATGTGGTATATCCAGACAACGAACTATTAGTCATAAAAGGACACAGGCTAGTAACACATGCTACAATATGGAAGAACCTTGCAAACATTATACTAAGCAAAAGAAGCCAGACTCAAAAGCCACATATTATGACTCCATATACATGAAATGTCCAGAATTTAAAAATCCAGAGACACAAAGCAGATTAGCGGTTGTCAGGGGCAGGGAAGGGGAGGGAATGGTGAGGGACTGCTTAATGGGAACTGCGCTTTTTTGGGGGTTGATAAGAATGGTCTGCAATTAGGGAGTGGTTGGTGATGACGGCACAACAATGTGAATGTGCTGTTAAGTCAATAATTGTACACTTTTAAATGGTTACAACGGTGAATTTTATGTTATGTGAATTCTACCTGAATAAAAATATGCATCTTTTAGGTACTAAAGATACTAACCACAGGTCTTGGCAAAGCTTAGCCATGTGGGCTGTTACAGAAGCATCGTAGCTGAGGAGAGATGCAGGGGGTGGGGATGGGGGGGAGGAAAAGGCAGTAACCCAGCAACCCTGCCCATCCCCACAAGTCACCGTGTCAAAGTATACTCATCAAAAACCCCGGTGTGGTTCACACCCCTGGAGGAGGGGCTGCCATATCCTACCAGATCGTTTTTCCTATTTCTGACTACTCAACTATTTGGTAAACTTCTCAGGGGTCCCACAAAAATGGGGTGATCTGGTGTTTTATGAAGTCACTTCCTTAAACTTTTTCATCAAAAAGGGGCTAAACCAACGTGTGTAAGTCCACGAAAATGCAGAAACCCGTGCACTACGAGGGACACCTTCTGCATCCACCTTGCTTTACTCTTCGGGCCTACGAGCTTCCTGGAAGGAAACCTGATGAAACACACCCTCAGTGACCAAGTGCGTTATGGTGACCGTCTCCACAAAGACATTCATAAAATTGCCCGAGAATCAAAAGGTCCCAAGTTTATTTTTGTGACAGTCAATTACCTACGATGCTCAGAAGTAAAACACTGTAAGCCATCCATGAACCCACTGCTGTTCCTAACACACTGGGGAGAATGTGAAGGCCCTGGGCATCTGCTACACTGACCACTCCTCACCCAACAGGTGGCCCAGGGACCTGGCTTGGGAGGACAGCCCGTGAACACTTGTCACTGGACCAACGCTTGTAAAACTCATCAGGAAAATGAACAGGAGAAAAGGCTAGGAAGTTTCCAGAAAAGAACTCCGAAAAAAGGCAAGAAAGAGGAAGATTTGCCCTCTAGAGACAAGAATGTATTCTATATCTAAAGTATTCAATAGTATGAATTAGGGGGAAAAAAAGAACGAGCAATAAAATTGAAAAAGGAAGTTCTAAAACAGAGCCGAACACAAAGGCTCGTGATGCCAGAGAAAAGTGTGCCAGATCTGCACGTCAGCAACACTGGCAACAGGCTCCCGCACTTTAATTTTAGTCCTGCTGCTACGCTGGACACTACTCGGGTTTAGCCTTCTTAGGGAGATTTTATACAAACATAAAGCCTTTCCTTAAGTGTAAAAAAAAAAAGGCAGTCATTGTTAAAAGTGCTAATTAGACAATGAATACAATAAAATGAAATAATAATTTTAAAAGCCAAAAGAAGTAAGAAAATTATAAATGTTACACATAAATAATGATAAATTATTCAACGGTAGGAACAGCTCTGAAAAAGTGAATCAGAAAGCTTGTCTAGACAAGCTTGTTCTAGACCCATGTGATAAACTGTAAGAGAAAAGAAAAAAAATTTTTAAGAGAAAATGTGTGGTTATTGGCAAAAAAAGATCTGTTGTAAATTCAAGTACCTAAGGAGGCCAGGGAGGTAGCAGTGAAACAGGGGAGGTAGGTGGCAAAAAGCACGTATCAGTGGATTTTTGTCACACAACAGTTCAGCCCTGGTGTGGCAGATCATCATCTCAAGAACTAAGAGGAATCTGGATTTCTGTCTCAAAGACACCAGTTTTAAAATGTTGGAAGGTGACTCTCCTCCCACCCCCCTACCCTCGCCACCAACACACAGCTCAAACAAAACACACCTGTGTGGCCTGCTAGTGTTCAAAGTCTGGCCTAGAGAATCATCACTGAGGTGAATGCCTACCAGAGCAATGCTAACTTAAGAGAAGGCTGAGTCGTAAAGACCAAGGCTGGTGAAGGTGCTGCCCTAATGGTAACAGCTCCAGAACAAACCAAGGATGGTTCTATATGTTCGAAGACCCTATGAATCTTTGAATCCAGCAAAGCAGATTGACAAGTAAGGACACCGCACCTATAAAGACACACACTTGAACGTCTGAGAAGGAAGCAGGAGAGGGAGTTGCCTGTCAGTAGATGTTTAATGTAGACTAAATGGGTCTGTTGGGTGAAGACGTAAACAAAACACACATCTGCAAGATGGAGAAACCCAAGTCTGAGTTTAGAGTTTGATGATACAAGGAACCTCTTCCACTCCTGTCTGGTGGAAAAGCCTACTAAAATAGAGAACCAAGCTTAAATCCTTTCAAGTTTGGACCTGTACACGGCCTTTAGCACCTAATCCATTTGTGAGTAGAGATGCTACTAACATCTTTGACCACTGATGCTGAGACTGGCTGGTTGGTAGGGACCAAAAAACCCCACTTAAACACTATAAACACTAAAATTAATTCTAAACGGATTCAAGAATCAAATAAAAGCAATGAAACCAAAAGGACAGCTCAACAAAATTTCAGTTCAAGATGACAGGCTCCTACACCTGTCCACTTTTCCCCCCTCCCAAAGTCATACTGAAATAAAAGGACCTTCAAAACACCAGAGAAACGCCTCCTTCCAAATAGTCCAGGGAACTAATGAATAAATACCAAGACCTGGAGAGGAGCATGAGCAAACAGAATTACCCAACAGAATAATTTACAGTATTTCTCAAACTTCAGTCAGTCCCATTACGGCGCCACAATTTTTGTTATATCCCAGTGTTACCTATCCTATTGTTTAATATTTTTCTTTAAATCATCTTACTATGTTTTAGTTAAATAAATGTATTTTAAAGGAAACTTTATATCACTATAATAAGTGCAAAACGAGTGTCACTTTGTCATCAGTAGGTGGTAACTATAAAAATAAACACAGTTTACTAAATTCTAACTAATATTGTTGCTGCAGAAAGATCTGGGCTTGCCTCCTGTTCTCTACGTTACCAGAGGAAACTAGCTGCTATTAGAGAGGTATTTCAGACTAGCAGCTAACTGAGACTTTCTCTTTGTTACAATCAAGAGGAAAAAGAACTGAAAAGGGAATTATTATCTTAAGTTTGTTTCAATGGCCCTTAGTGTTGAGCCCACATCCTGTTTAAACCATCCCCGGTATAAATGGCGCACCTGCCTGCTGTGGCAGCTGGGCCAGGCCCTTCCACAAAACCCCGCCCCCAGACACACTCCTTTGCATTTCCTCATACACAACCATTCATCTGACCACCCCAGCTGAAGAAAAGGCTTTGCCCCCAAAATAAAATCCGAGAAATGCTCTCCAAAGAAAGTGGCGATCTACTTAGGGAGGACATTGTAAGGGTCTGAGGGCCGAGAAAGACTAGAAAAGATCTCGGGCATCTTCAGACGCCCGCAACAGATGCTAGCCTGGGTAACGTGGCACAGTGGGAGGCGGGTGGTAAGAGGAAGGGCAGCTTCACTCAGAGTAAGATTTATACAAAGAGCCAAGCCCCCTACCCTGGCCCACAGCGGGGGATTTTCACCATCTTTGCCCGTCTCCTGCTCCCCGCTTCTGCACCCTATATGGAGAGCAGCCTGTTCACAAGCTCTGCAAACTTGAACAGAGACTACAGGCGGCCCTGTCAGCCGAGGTTCAGGCCTCTTGGGGACAAAGACCTACCCACAAATAAAGAGGAAACCCACACCAGCTACTTACAAATCCAGTCTTTCACTATGTACAAGAATGGTCAAGTGAGCATCCGGAAAGCTCACCCCCGTGTCCTCTGCACCAAAATGTTTACTGCAGGAGGGATGCCAGGGGAGAAAACAGAAGACTCAGAGAAGAAAATGATGCAAGGGTCAAAAAACAGCAAAAATTGAGTGTGAACTTAAGTAGTGAAGAAATATTAAAAGAAATTAAGAGACTCCTTGAAGTAGCACAGGTTTTCTGACCTAGGGCTCTATCTTCTTCTATGACACCAATCACACACCTTGGTTCAACAATGAATACACAATCATAATAATGTAAATATAGCTATTGTTATGATTTTCTATATAAAATCAACCTACAGACAAAGCATGGAAGGCTTAACTGTCATTACAGAACAGGCTACAAAAACACACAGCACACATAGAACACAAATCAAGAACTGAGAGACAAAAAAGTACATGTTCTTGGGCTAATTTTTCTCATTTTCATAGTGTAGTCTACTGACTGTGCCAAAAACCGATGAATCAAAAAATAAAGGATTGGGCTTCCCTGGTGGCGCAGTGGTTGAGAGTCCGCCTGCCGATGCAGGGGACACGGGTTCGTGCCCCGGTCCGGGAAGATCCCACATGCCGCGGAACAGCTGGGTCCATGAGCCATGGCCGCTGAGCCTGCGCGTCCAGAGCCTGTGCTCCGCAACAGGAAAGGCCACAACAGTGAGAGGCCCGCGTACCGAAAAAAAAAAAAAAAAAATTAAAAAGCAACTGACAAGTGATTAAAATATTCGTAACATATACCATGACAAAAGCTAGTACCCTTAAAGGACTTTTACTACTCAATTTAACAAAAACAAAACAAATACTCCAATAAAAAAAAGGGCAAAGAACATAGTCAAATCAGTTCGAAAATATATTAAAATGGCCAATAAATATGAAAGATGAAAATAAGTTCACTTTCCCAGGCATTCAAAGAAATGCAGATTAAAACAATGAAATGTCATTTTTCAATCTCTCAATTGGCAACAATCATTTTAAATTATCATACTCAAGTGTTACAAGAGTTTGGTGAGAAAGATATTCTCCTAAACTGCTGAAAAGTGTAAAGTGACACATCCTTTCTGGAAGGATTTGGCAATACAGATCAAGAGCTTAAAAATGTTCCTATTCTTTGACACTATATTTCCACGTTTGTGATCATTTCTTTAGGATGAAGTCAAAGATGTGATCAATAACTTAAAGACGTTCACCATAACATTGTTTAAATGGGAAAAAACTGGAGAAAAACATTGAAATATAACACGTTGTAATACTTCAAAGTCATGATTCTGTATCTAAAAAAATGTTAGGGGAGCACAACAAAATGTTTATTTGAATGCCATGTCTGTATAAAACACGTGTGTGTGTGTGTGCCTGAGAGAGAAAGAATACACAGGTAAGAGCCTGTACAGAAAAAAATCTAAAAGAATGAGCACTAAAATACCAGTGATGATTATTTAGGTGGGAGAGTAACGTGTGACTATTCCTTTCTATATTACGTATTTGTGTAATATTTTAATTTTTTTGGCAGCAAGCATGTTTCAGTTTTGTAATAAGGCAAAACAAAAAAATGTTAAAAGTCATCTTTGAACATTATTAATAACATGGGGCAAATTCATTTAAGGTTAAATGAAAAAATCAGAATATGAAACTGTACGTAGCTCCAATTTTGCTTTTAAATCTGTTTACATACATACATACGAAAAAATTTACAGAACACCAATACGCTAACAGGGATGAAATCTGGGTAGCACAGTGAAATGGAATTTTATGTTTCCTCCTTTTACTTCCCAAATTTTCTACAATGAAAACCATTCCCACTAAGTCTTAGAAACAAAGAGTTAATAAAAAGTTAAATTTCCTTGTTGCAGGGCCCATAAGCCTTGGAAGTGCTAATTTCCATCATCAATCTTTAAAAACAACATCAGGGACATCCTGGCTTCTGAACGCTTTCCAAATACTAATACTGTGCTCTTTCCACTGTATCATGCTGCATTCAAGGGACTAAGGTAACATAAGCATTGGAAAATGTCTGAGAACAGTGGCAATATAACATAAAAATCTTGAGAAAAATGTCTGGGAAAGAGAATCATGATTTAAATGAGGATTAAATGATAATTTTCATTTATAATTAAAATGAGGGCTAAAACTTAAGCAATGTACAGCATGATGACCACAGGTAGGAATAATGAATTGTATACTTGAAATTGGCTAGAGAGTAGATCTTGAATGTTTTCACCACACACACACACACACACACACACACACACACACACACACACACACAAAAAGATAACTGTGAGGTGATGGATATTTTAATTACCTTGACTGCAGTAATCATTTCACAATGTATGCAAATGACAAAACATCACATACAACATGACTATATAAAATTTTGTCAATTATATCTCAATAAAGCTGGAAAAAATAAACTGAACAATAAAATATGGGGTTTAAAAATAAAACAATTTTTTAATTAAAAAAAAATTT
Organism: Delphinapterus leucas; assembly: GCF_059928025.1. Lineage (NCBI taxonomy): Eukaryota > Metazoa > Chordata > Mammalia > Artiodactyla > Monodontidae > Delphinapterus > Delphinapterus leucas. The sequence continues at coordinate 11,761,057 of NC_143146.1, forward strand.
TAAGCAGCCCTGCACAGTACCAGTGTGTTCTAGAAAGCACACCTCAAAAATGCTGGACTAAATTACTTATGAGATACTCTTTATCAGGTTGTATTTATTAAAATTCCATAGAAATGCAAGTTTTAAAGTAGCTTGATTTAAGGCAGGTTCTGCCTTCATGACTAAAACTGATACTGCCACAAGCTGAGAATGCAAAAAGTTGGATAAGTTAGATAATAACTTGACTAAAGGGAAGAGAAATATAATAATAATAAAGGAAAAAGAAAAACGTGCAAATAAAAACAACAATAGTGCATTAGCTCCTACAAAAAGATCCTTATTAGGACATAAAACATCTCTAGTAAAAGCAAAACTGGATCTTGGTTCTGCTTTAGGAAGAAAGAGGGAGACTCATGGACTGAAAGAAGGAACATGGCGGACACACGAGGAACCAGCTGCAACAGTCACAAGGGGGGCAATAAAAAGCAACTTGCCAGGACCCAGAATAAGTGTTCAAGGGCTGGGAAATAAGCTCCACTGCTAAGCAGAGCTGCTACACTCATCATGAGCCTACGAATACCCCAGTGGTCAGGAGAGAGAAACGGGCCTAGTGAGGGAGATGAACACGTGACCCCTGAGAGCGGGGTACCAGGGTTTCTAGAGAGCAGGAGGAGGAGAAGCCATGTCGATCACTGAGATAAGAATGCATGACCAGGGCAAAGAATCAGCAATTCCAGCAAGCAGAGGTGGACCACAGGCCAGAGGCAACAGTGGGGTCATCTTTCAATCAGTCCAGCAGTGTCCTCAAGCAGGCCAAACAGGCCCTAGAAGGAGGAAACTGTAGGTGGACCTAATTTCCTAGGAGCTATGAAAGACACCAAATAAAGCCCACCAGCATAACAATGCATCCCCCCAGGTCAGGGGTGCAGCCGGAATGGGCGCCTCCCAAGAGACTCTAAAAAGCCCACAGCACAGAGTCAGCTTTAACCACGTACCAGGCTCAGAGAGCCACGTAAGAACAATCCTAGTTCCTCACTCTTCCTCCCACCCCACCTTATCTAGAACCCAGTAAGGTCAGAAACAGGAAACTGGGGGGTCAGAGGGAACACAAAAGGACAGAAGCCAACTATACCACCTTCTCTGACAGCAAGTGGTTGCCAACTACAAATCTTAACTGGGAGAAGAGGGAGAAAAACTCTTACCTTTGAATGAAGGCTGAGTGTTGATTAATACACTGAACTGGGTATTTTTAAATTGAGCCTATGTTTTGTGACTTCTATTCCCTAAGATCATTGCCACTTGAATGCACCTTTTGTCTTTCACCTAATGAGCCATGCTCATTAAACAGCTGTTGAATCAATAACTTGAAGAGTGAATAAAAAGTCATAAGGCCTGATGCCTTCTCATAAAAGGAAAAGGCTTTCCAAGCTGAGTGCATTTTAAAGAGATGGTGAGAGACAAAAATAAAGATTTATTTTAATCATCTCCCACAAGTTATGTATTCAACACATTGAGTACATACCTAAAGAAAGAATATATCAATCAGAACATAGTTTGGTCCTTCCTGGGAGCACAACCACAGCTGCACTGGGAAACTGCAAAGTGTCCATTTCAGGATGATGCTGGGGACAGAGCCTTCGGGCTCCGAGGCAGGACCCTAAAGCTGAAATGAAGGGGGGGTTACAGACCCTGAATGACCCACCAGTCCTTGTGGCTCACCCATCTCTAGAGCGAAATGAATGTCCTCACCATAGGCTGCCACCGCTGGACCTCACATTCATCAACCTCCCCTAACTGCACCTGACTCTAGGCTCCCTAACTAATGTTTTGGATCAAAACGAGTTTCACTCAAGGGAAAGTTCCAGCTCATTTGAGAACTTTCTCACTCTGATAAGTCTGTACTGGTTCCCACCTCAGGACTGTGTGGCTTGAGTTAGCATGATATCCTGGGTACTGACAGCCATCTGAGTCTTCAAAGGGATGACTCCAGCTGTCCATCCCAACGGTCGACTCTATTTCTACTCTCTACCTCTGGTTCACTCCGTACCTCAACAAAAATAGGTTTTGGTCTTAATAATCCACTGAAACTACTCTTCTTAAGGTAACAATAACTTAATGCCAAATCCAGTAGACCCTGAGGATGTGAAAAACTACGTAGATGTGTTCAGGAGATATGAAGAAAAAGTCAAAGAACAAGGAATTTTAGGAAGATACAAACTACTAGGTATAAAATAAATAGGATACAAGGATGTAATATACAGCACAGGGAATGTAGACAATATTTTATAATAACTTTAAATGGAGTGTAACCTATAAAAATATTGAATCACTATGTTATACACCTGAAACTAATATAATATTGTAAATCAACTATACTTCAATAAAAAAAAAGAATTTTAGAAAGAAGTGTTCATCAAGGCCAGTGTGAGAGAACATTCCACTAAGATAAGGACTGAGAGGTACCCATCTGATCTGTTGACAAGGAAGTCCCCGGTCACTCATCCTCAGTGGTGTCAGGGGTGGGGGAGCAGAAGCAGGCTGCAGTGAGCGTCAAGCCACAGCAGGTAACCATCAAAACACAGCTGATTAACTGCAGAGGGCTACAGAGTGAAGGGAAGGGAGAAAGGGAAAAAAGTGAAGACATCGTTCAAGAAGCTTGGTTGGGAAGAAGAAACAAAGAAACGGTCAATTGACAGAGGGGTTATGCTTCTGTAGTTTGAAGAACAGACCCCAAAGAAGGATCCAGTTAAAAATACTTAACCCTGAGTACTTACTATGGCAAAACTCTAGGAGTTTACACATAGTAAATCTTTAAATCTTCACAAACCACCCAATAAAATAGGGAATAATATTATCTCCTTTCCACAGATAAGGGATCTGAAGTACTCTGGGGGTCTCTGAAGAGCCACAGGAAAAAGCATCAGCTTCAATGCATGCCAGGCAAAGAGAAAAGGAGGGACTGTCACTAGAAAAGGCAGCAAGGAATGAGTTAAGAATAGGTGGAGAGTGGGCCTCATTCTTTTAGATTGGAAAACAGGAACTAAGTTCACATGCCTGAAAACCCTTACTCATCCCTCAAAAATCAGCTCAAACATCGCCTACATTAGGAAGTCTCCTCTAACAACTGTTAAAGTGTGGATACAAACAAGTTAGCGAGAGGACGTGCCCAGGTGATGGCCCTTATATTTAGGTTGGGTTAAGAGTGGGAACACTCTTGACCATGACAGGGGAAGTGCACAGGGAGACAACCAAATCCAAGAAATGTAACTGAGCAATCGTGCCGAGGACTCAGCTTGGATTGGACACCACACATTAATACAAGGCTGGCGTTTTGCCGGGTGAGAGAGCAGGACAGCTGAGGGTCTTGATGGGAATGCAACGCGGGTGATTAACTATGGTCTCCAGACTGGATGTGGAAGATGCCAGAAATGGGCTGTAAACTGGAAACAAGGGCATCAAGAGTCTGGTGATCAGAGTCACCGTGAAAGAGTGCGAAGCAACTGCAGGAGTTTGTTTACAAGGAAAGAGGACGAATCAAATTAGGTTGGGTGGAGACAGCTCTCTCCTAAAGGAACACCCACTTCTGCCTACTTTGCTGTCTGCTCTTTCTCCACCATGCAGTACATACTGGATTGGAGTTGCTTAAAGTTCTGTCCTCAGCCTTCTGGCTCTACTCGCTGCTTCCAGCATCCTCATTCACATCCACAGCGTAACTCCCACCTAACAACCCATGTCCAGGCCAGCTCCCTCTCTCCAGATGGCCCCTGGGTATCTCCCACTGGACTTTACAAGCCCCTGGACATTAAACATCTTTCCCCAGATGAGCTCCTCCCTCTCTATGCCCCCTGCCTCTGTGAACAGTAACACCACCTGTCTACCCCAAGTCACCTTCAACTCCTCTCTCTCTCCCCCAGTCCAATGGGCTTGACTGACACAGCCTACCTGCCTGCACATCTTTAGAATCCCTCTTTTCTATCCTGTCCATTCGCACCGCTACCTCTTTCACTGGGGCTGTCAGCATCTCCCACTGGACTCTTAACTGTTCTCTGGGCCCCTCCTGCTGGCCACCCTGTTGCTTGACCTAAGTCTGTCCATTAGAAGCTCCCCCTCGATGTTTTAAAAATTAAGATTTCTGATTCCCACATTAGCCCTTCTGAATCTGACTCTCTGGGAATGGGACCCAGGAATCTGGACATTCGGAAAGCTCCATAGCTGCTTTTGTGTGGCCATACCACAGGCAGTGTATGGAAAACACTGCTCACATCCGCAACAATAACCTGTCTTGCCTTCCACAGCAACGTGAAGCCTTTCCGACTAGCATTCTATCAGATTTTCACCTTCTTCTGCTCCCCGGACTCTGCCCTACCATCTGGTCCTGGCTGTGCTCCTGGACAGGGGCAGCTGTTGCCACGCCTCCTCTTCTCCCTCTTCTCGTTCCATCCCCAGCTCTCGACTCACCAGCCCTCTGAATGACGTCACTGCACACCTCGTGCAGAAACTGCTCCCTTCAGCTGTAAGCAACAATCCCCTAACTCATCACCTCCTGCCTCTCGTCCAGGCCCTGCCCAGGCTCTGTCCCTCATAGAGGCTCTCTCCCCACTTGCATGCCTGACAAACTCTTACTCATCCCTCAACATCAGCTGAGATAGCGCCCACACTGGAAGTCTTAACCATGCCCCTCCCCTGCCCAGCCCACGGCGGCCATAAACCCGCAGCACCCAGTACAGAAGCTGTTTCATTTCTTTTTTTAAGTTTTTCCCCACTAGACACAGAGCTCCTTGAGGGTGGGACCTATACCTAGAATACAACAGACACACAATTAATGTTGGTTGGGTCCATGTTAGAGTGAATACACTGAAGTGAGTAAGTCATGGGAACACTTACTAACAAGTGTAAGAAATGATACATCTGTTATTCAACACGTAATTGAGAGGTAGCATTCGTCTCTAAGCAAGGGTCTAAAATAAGGCATGATGAACACGATTCCTATGCACTTTCATCCAGTCATAATTACCTGACAGGGCAGACAGCTATACAGTTTCGTAGACATGGTCGCAAATGCCCTTCTCTTGACTTACAGCCCTGGCAGCACCAGCTTTCTTCAATACCTTGAAAACGCCCTGCTGTGCCTGTTTGAGAGTCTTTGTGCTTGCTGCTCTCTTTCTGCAAGATGCACACTTTTCAACAAAAACTGACAGGTGAGTTCCTTCACGCCATTTGGGTCACCTTCCCAAACATCTTCGCTGACCACACCTGCTAAAGCAGCATCCTTAGCATTCTTTTAGCTTCCTGCTAAAGTCCTCCATAACCGCAGTCTATGCCACTACCCTCAGATTTTCTTCACGACGCTTATCACTATGTGAAAACACATAACTTACTTATTGGATGTTGGTCTCCTTCATCCTGTGTACCACTTTATCCTCTATACACGAACAGTGTGTGGCTTATGTGGGTAGTAAACAGACACTTGTTGAATAAATAAATGAATGAGTGAGAGAGGGAGGAAAGCAAGTATAACACAAATACACTATCTACTAGTCACAGATGTGGGAAATACGCCAGTGGTAGGAAATGGTCAGGATTTTTCCCTTAAAAAGAGAACGTTATTCAGCATCCCTGGGGGCACTGCTAGGCAGATTATTCATCCTCGGGACACTTACTCAGGATCAGAACTCTAAATTACCAAAGGGCTACACAACTTAGCTAAAGGAAATCACTTCCCTCTTAGTGGGGCGCATCGCAAAGAAAAATTTCAAAGCAAAGTAAATTTTCCCACCCAGACTTGCCGAAAGACCAGTCTTGGAAAACCAGTGCCTAAACACCACTGTAAGCTCTGCAAACGCTGGGACCAAGACTTGTCTAATGTTGCATTCCCAGCCCCTCGCAGTTTCCGAGATGCTCAAAATGTTTGTTAAATGAGCATATAAGACATGGACTTCTGAGGAATGGCCATTCCATCAATTCTTATGCTGTGGATACATTTATTTTAGAAAAAGGGCAAGACAGCTAAGGAGGAGCCTTTGGCCTAGGCCTCTCTCTGGGTAGCAGTTTGGCTCCTAGAATTCAATACTCATCAACCATGTGCCACAGGTAATCACATATTACTACCTTCCCCAGAGTCACCCTGTATCAAATCTGAATACACTTTGCCAACATAATAGCTAATACAGCATAGTAACCAATAACAGATTTTGCTTGCCTTTTTAATTCTTTAATGTGTTTTGGTCAGCAAGGAAGGATAAGTCAAAATGATGAAAAAGAACAAATAAAATTGAAGAATTCTACCATTAATTTCATATCCACCAGTGTATGGCTCACAGATCCCAGGAAAATCACACCACCTTTTGAGTATCAGTTTCAACAGTCATGTTCTTTTTCTAAAGGGTAGTTTGGGGAAGATTAATTACCTAGTAGTTGTAACATACTCTGAGGCCAATACCTGAAAGGTGCCATAAATCAAATTAAGTATGAAACAAGGGAAATCACAAATATTAAACCCACTTCAGAACCTGAGAAGTTGAGAAGTGAGGAAGATTTATAATTATGCCTGTTGCCCTGATACTAACTTACTCCCAGGCTAAGATATGTATTCTCAGAAAAAGATTCCTAACATTCACAACAGATCATTAATATTTGGAAATGTCAACTGCCTCTGTACTCAGTAAGATTAACTTCACATGTATAGAGATATGATGCGTTAATAGTGACAAGCAATTGCAAAAATTATAGCTATTCAAACAATTCACTGTTGCTGTATCAGTGCCTAATCTCAGCGCTGTTTAGTTAACATACAGTCCACCTTATCAAAAGTCAAACCATTTCAATGAGAAAGAGAAAGTCGTTTAAAAGGCTATATATATTTCTCCTCCCTCTATCTGCTGACAGTCCACAGCTGACACTCCAGTAAAATTTAGCAACATCCAGCAGCAATGTCTCTGCTTTCCTGCCAAACTACTTCCAAACTTCCTTCCACTTTGAAGTACTTTAATCAGTTTTTGTTTGTCTAAAAACTCCTAAGAGAGACTGAGGAGAAAAAAAAAAATCTAAGTAAAACTAAGGGGTCAGCTCCTGAAGCAGAGCTTGGAATTTGCATCCGGGGGAGAGCCAGTTCGGTCCCTCTGTAGCCTAAATGAATGGAGCAAGGTGACTGGGAAGGGAGCAGGCTTCCAGCATCGCTTCCACCCGGACAGCCTCTTCTTTCTAGCTGGCAAACCTACCGCTGAGGGCAGGGGGCCGGGCCATAAGACCAGGGCAACCCAGCCCGACCCTAACTGCCCAGCCCACCTACAGCAGCCCCAGGAGCATCTGACCATCGCCCCTGGGGCTCACAGGTGGGGGGCTGGGGGCTGACTCAGTCCCCACTGACCCCTCCAGGCTGAAGTGGGGGCGGTGTCCGCTGCCCCCCACCGGGCAAGAACTACCAAGGTTCCGGCACAGGGACGGCAGATCGACCCCCAAACCGCCTGCAACCCCGAGAGTCCCCGCTGCCCCCAGCCTCCTCAAGGAGGTACCCAGTGTGGTGTTTAGTGGACAGCCAGGATGGCGGCGTCCGGTACTCACAAAGCCCACTGGAACCGGTGCTGGTGAACATGGTCCCGCCGGACCCAGAGGCCCCGCGGGGGACAGGGGGAGGGGAAGCGGAGGTGGAGGGAAGCCGGAGACCGCGCAGGCGCACTCCGGCCGGGCCGACGAAACCAGCAACTCGACTCCACTCCAGGGGCCGCCTGCGAAGGGCGCATGCGATGCTTCTCTGCCCCCTTTCCCTTCCGGCCGGGGAAGGGAAGTGGGTGCGAAGCGAAAGTGGTCCGCCTTTCCGGGTTTTTCCGACGGCCGCGGGAGCCTTAGAAAAGGAGTGGGATGGCGTGGGAGGAGCGGGTGTAACTCCTGGGAGCCGCACACTAGTGCTTTAGTGCCGCCACTCGCCGTGTGGAGCCACCAAAGCAGCTAATTCATCTGGAATGCCGGCGCGGTGATGTACCTCGCGACCTCTAACCTCTCCCAGGATTGCACGCCGGGTGCGTTCCACGCATGCTCAGTCTTTCTGGGCCGTTCCTGGAGCTGGCTCTCCGGCTGACTGTTGACAGAACTGTCTCGAGTTCCGGTGCCCAGACAAGTGCAGGAGAGGCAGCTCCTCCGAGGAAAGGGGAGCCGGAGCTGGAAGACCCTCCCTGTCGTGGGGAGTGGGGCCGTCCAGCTGCCCCCCCCTTTTTTCGCATGTCGGTCCCGCGCGAAAGCCCCCGAAAAAGCGCCAAGTGCCATGGTCCCTGGACCCTCACCCCTCCCCGCCGCGGTGGCCTGTGTCCAGGTGTCCCAGGCGCGGTGAGTCTGTGGCGGAGCGACCCTGCTCCCCAAACTTCTTCCTTGGAGTCCTGCTGGACCCATGTCGTTTAAATTTTTTTCCCTTGCAAAATTTTTACTCCTTGCCAAAGCAAAGTCACGGTTTTTAATGTTATGCAGTAGTTATAGAACGCATATGGGAAAACTGACCAACTCTGAGGCTAAATGAAAAGGATAGGCTACAAAACTATGTACGGTATACCTTTAATAAAGAAAAATTCTTTTTGAGTGCTCATAAGGGCCAGGCATTATGCTAACTCCGAAATTTGTAGATCAATAAAACACAGTCTCTGCCCTTAAGGAGAGGTGACAGTGGGCCAAAATATTAACACATTTATTTCTAGAAGACAAAAGTATAAAGTGACTTTTATTTTCTTCAGGCTTTTCTTTATTCGTGAAGCGTGTTCACAATCTTGAAATACGTTTTATGTTTAACTTAAGATTCATCCAATTGAGTTATTTTGCCGTAAAATGGTACTCTGAAGGTCCTTTATGTGTGCAGAAGCTGTCAGCTGCAGCCAGCGTAGGACAGTGGTTCTCACGGTAGGTGTGGGGACTGCCACCCACCCTTTAGGGAGTACCAAAGGCCAAAGCTATCTTTACAGTGATATAAAGATATTATTTGTCATTTTTACTCTTAATTGCTCTGGAGTATCCAGTGGAGTTTTCCACTGCACATTCGGAACAGTTGTATAACTTAATGAGCTAGTATTTTCCAGTTGACCAATACGTGGTGTTACAAAATCATGCATGGGTAAAAGATCAATTCAAACTGCAAGATAAACCAATAAATTTTGGTGTCAACAGTACAAAAGGTAGGGTTTCAGACTTCTCATTGCAACTAGTCTTTAAGAAACTACCATTTGTTAAGCTGCGGTGTCATATCAAAAAAGAATATCTGCGGGCTTCCCTGGTGGCGCAGTGGTTGAGAGTCCCCCTGCCGATGCATGGGCCACGGGTTCGTGCCCCGGTCCGGGAAGATTCCACATGCCGCGGAGCGGCTAGGCCCGTGAGCCATGGCCGCTGAGCCTGTGCGTCCGGAGCCTGTGCTCCACAACGGGAGAGGCCACAACAGTGAGAGGCCCGCGTACCGCAAAAAAAAAAAAAAAAAAAAAGAATATCCATATTATCAGAAGTGACTATTAAAATGCTTCCTTTTCCAGCCTCATATCTGTGTGAGGCCAGATTTTCTTTATATACTTAAACTAAAACAATGAATCGGGCTTCCCTGGTGGCTCAGTGGTTAAGAATCCGCCTGCCAATTCAGGGGACACGGGTTCAAGCCTTGGACCGGGAAGATGCCACAACTCCTGAGCCCTCGTGCCACAACTACTGAAGCCCACGTGCCGAGAGCTTGTGCTCTGCCACAAGAGAAGCCACTGCAATAAGAAGCCCGTGCACCACAACAAAGAGTAGCCCCTGCTCGCTGCAACTAGAGAAAGCCCACATGCAGCAACGAAGACCTGACAAAGCCAAAAATTAATAAATAAACTAAATAAATTTATTAAAAAAAACAGTGAATCACAAAAAAACAAAGCAGAAGCAGATATGGGAATCCAGCTGTCTTCTATTAAACCAGATGTTAGACATTTGCAAAAATGCTAAATAATGCTGTTCTTCCCCATAATGTTTTGCTTGGGAAAGTACAGTAATTTTTCACAACAATTTATTAGTTATGTTAACATGTAATGGGTATACTATTTTTTTAAACATTTTTATTGGAGTATAATTGCTTTACAATGTTGTGCTAGTTTCTGCTGTAGAACAAACTGAATCAGCTATACATATACATATATCCCCATATCTCCTCCCTCTTGTGTCTCCCTCCCACCCTCCCTATCCCACCCCTCCAGGCGGTCACAAAGCATGGAGCTGATCTCCCTGTGCTATGCAGCTGCTTCCCACTAGCTATCTATTTTACATTTGGTAGTGTATATATGTCCATGCCACTCTCTCACTTTGTCCCAGCTTACCCTTCCCCCTCCCTGTGTCCTCAAGTCCATTCTCTATGTCTGCATCTTTATTCCTGTCCTGCCCCTAGGTTCTTTAGAACCTTTTTTTTTTGTTAGATTCCATATATATGTGTTAGCATACGGTATTTGTTTTTCTCTCTGACTTACTTCACTCTGTATGACAGTCTCTAGGTCCATCTACCTCACTACAAATAACTCAATTTCATTTCTTTTTATGGCTGAGTAATATTCCATTGTATATATGTACCACGTCTTCTTTATTGATTCATCTGTTGATGGACACATAGGTTGCTTCCATGTCCTGGCTATTGTAAATAGTGCTGCAATGAACATTGTGGTACATGACTCTTTTTTTTTTTTTTTTTTTTGCGGTATGCGGGCCTCTCACCGCTGTGGCCTCCCCCGTTGCGGAGCACAGGCTCCGGACGCGCAGGCCCAGCGGCCATGGCCCACAGGGCCAGACGCTCCGTGGCACGTGGGATCCTCCGGGGCACGGACCCACGTTCCCCTGCATCGGCAGGCGGACTCTCAACCACTGCGCCACCAGGGAAGCCCCTACATGACTCTTTTTGAATTGTGGTTTTCTCAGGGCATATGCCCAGTAGTGGGATTGCTGGGTCATATGGTTGTTCTATTTTTAGTTTTTTAAGGAACCTCCATAGTGTTCCCCATAATGGCTGAATCAATTTACATTCCCACCAACAGTGCAAGAGGGTTCCCTTTTCTCCACACCCTCTCCAGCACTTACTGTTTGTAGATTTTTTGATGATGGCCATTCTGAGCGGTGTGAGGTGATACCTCATTGTGGTTTTGATTTGCATTTCTCTAATGACTAGTGATGTTGAACATCCTTTCGTGTGTTTGTTGGCAATCTGTGTATCTTCTTTGGAGAAATGTCTATTTAGGTCTTCTGCCCATTTTTGGATTGGGTTGTTTGCTTTTTTTGATATTGAGCTGCAAGAGCTGCTTGTATATTTTGGAGATTAATCCTTTGTCAGTTGCTTCATTTGCAAATATTTTCTCCCATTCTGAGGGTTGTCTTTTCGTCTTGTTTATGGTTTCCTTTGCTGTGCAAAAGCTTTTAAGTTTCATTGGGTCCCATTAGTTTATTTTGGTTTCTATTTCCATTTCTCTAGGAGGTGGGTCAAAAGGATCTTGCTGTGATTTATGTCATAGAGTGTGTCTGCCTATGTTTTCCTCTAAGAATTTTATAGTGTCTGGCTTTACACTTAGGTCTTTAATCCATTTTGAGTTTATTTTTGTGTATGGTGTTAGGGAGTGTTCTAATTTCATTCTTTTACATGTAGCTCTCCAGTTTTCCCAGCACCACTTATTGAAGAGGCTGTCTTTTCTCCATTGTATATTCTTGCATCCTTTATCAAAGATAAGGTGACCATATGTGCATGGGTTTATCTCTGGGCTTTCTATCCTGTTCCACTGATGTATATTTCTGTTTTTATGCCAGTACCATAGTGTCTTGATTACTTTGTCTTTGTAGTATAGTCTGAAGTCAGGGAGCCTGATTCCTCCAGCTCTGTTTTTCTTTCTCAAGATTGCTTTGGCTATTTGGGGTCTTTTGTGTTTCCATACAAATTGTAAAATTTTTTGTTCTAGTTCTGTGAAAAATGCCATTAGTAGTTTGATAGGGATTACATTGAATCTATAAATTGCTTTGTGTAGTATAGGCATTTTCACAATGTTGATTCTTCCAATCCAAGAACATGGTTTATCTCTTAATCTCTTTGTATTGTCTTTAATTTCTTTCATCAGTGTCTTATAGTTTTCTGCATACAGGTCTTTTGTCTCCTTAGGTACGTTTATTTCTAGGTATTTTATTCTCTTTGTTGCAATGGTAAATGGGAGTGTTTCCTTAATTTCTCTTTCAGATTTTTCATCATTAGTGTATAGGGATGCAAGAGACTTCTGTGCATGAATTTTGTATCCTGCTGCTTTACCAAATTCATTGATTAGCTCTAGTAGTTTTCTGGCAGCATCTTTAGGATTCTCTATGTATAGTATCATGTCATCTGCAAACAGTTGCAGTTTTACTTCTTCTTTTCCAATTTGGATTCCTTATTTCTTTTTCTTCTCTATTTGCTGTGGCTAAAACTGTGTTGAATAATAGCGGTGAGAGTGGGCAACCTTGTCTTGTTCCTGATCTTAGTGGAAATGGTTTCAGTTTTTCACCTTTGAGAATGATGTTGGCTGTGGGTTTGTCATATATGGCCTTTATTATGTTGAGGTAACTTCCCTCTATGCCTACTTTCTGGACAGTTTTAATAATAAATGGGTGTTGAATTTTGTTGAAAGCTTTTTCTGCATCTATTGAGATGATCATATGGTTTTTCTCCTTCAGTTTGTTAATGTGGTGTATCACATTGATTGATTTGCGTATATTGAAGAATCCTTGCATTCCTGGGATAAACCCCACTTGATCATGGTGTATGATCCTTTTAATGTGCTGTTGGATTCTGTTTGCTAGTATTTTGTTGAGGATTTTTACATCTATGTTCATCAGAGATATTGGCCTGTAGTTTTCTTTTTTTGTGATATCTTTGTCTGGTTTGGTATCACAGTGATGGTGGCCTCATAGAATGAGTTTGGGAGTGTTCCTCCCTCTGCTTATTTTGGAAGAGTTTGAGAAGGATAGGTGTTAGCTCTTCTCTAAATGTTTGATAGAATTCACCTGTGAAGCCATCTGGTCCTGGACTTTTGTTTGTTGGAAAATTTTTAATCACAGTTTCAATTTTAGCACTTGTGATTGGTCTGTTCATATTTTCTATTTCTTCCTGGTTCAGTCTCGGAAGGTTGTGCTTTTCTAAGAATTTGTCCATTTCTTCCAGGTTGTCCATTTTATTGGCATATAGTTGCTTGTAGTAATCTCTCATGATCCTTTGTATTTCTGCAGTGTCAGTGTTACTTCTCCTTTTTCATTTCTAATTCTGTTGATTTGAGTCTTCTCTTTTTTTTTTTGATGAGTCTGGCTAATGGTTTATCAATTTTGTTTATCTTCTCAAAGAACCAGCTTTTAGTTTTATTCATCTTTGCTATCGTTTCCTTCATTTCTTTTCATTTATTTCTGCTCTGATCTTTATGATTTCTTTCCTTCCGCTAACTTTGGGCATTTTTTTGTTCTTCTTTCTCGAGTTGCTTTAGGTGTAAGTTTAGGTTGTTTATTTGAGATTTGTTTCCTGAGGTTGGATGGTATTGCTGTAAACTTCCCTCTTAGAACTGCTTTTGCTGCACTACATAGGTTTTGGGTCATTGTGTTTTCATTGTCATTTGTTTCTAGGTATTTTTTGATTTCCTCTTTGATTTCTTCATTGATCTCTTGGTTATTTAGTAGTGTATTGTTTAGCCTCCATGTGTTTGTATTTTTTTACAGTTTTTTTCCTGTAATTGATATCTAGTCTTATGGCCTTGTGGTCGGAAAAGATACTTGATACGATTTCAATTTTCTTAAATTTACCAAGGCTTTATTTGTGACCCAAGATATAATCTATCCTGGAGAATGTTCCATGAGCACTTGAGAAAAATGTGTATTCTGTTGTTTTTGGATGGAATGTCCTATAAACATCAGTTAAGTCCATCTTGTTTAATGTATCATTTAAAGCTTGTGTTTCCATATTTATTTTCATTTTGGATGATCTGTCCATTGTTGAAAGTGGGGTGTTAAAGTCCCCTACTATGATTCTGTTACCGTCGATTTCCCCTTTTATGGCTGTTAGCATTTGCCTTATGTATTGAGTTGCTCCTGTGTTGGGTGCATAAATATTTACAATTGTTACATCTTCTTCTTGGATTGATCCCTTGATGATTATGTAGTGTCCTTCTTTGTCTCTTGTAATAGTCTTTATTTTAAAGTCTATTATGTTTGATATGAGAACTGCTACTCCAGCTTTCTTCTGATTTCCATTTGCATGGAATACCTTTTTCCATCCCCTCCTTTCAGTCTGTATGTGTCCCTAGGTCTGAAGTGGGTCTCTTGTAGACAGCATGTATATGGGTCTTGTTTTTGTATCCATTCAGCCAATCTATGTCTTTTGGTTAGAGCATTTAATCCATTTACATTTAAGGTAATTATCGATATGTATCTTCCTATTACCATTTTGTTAATTGTTTTGGGTTTCTTTTTGTAGGTCTTTTCCTTCTTCTGTGTTTCCTGCCTAGAGAAGTTCCTTTAGCATTTGTTGTAAAGCTGGTTTGGTGGTGCTGAATTCTCTTCACTTTTGCTTGTCTGTAAAGGTTTTAATTTCTCCATCAAATATGAATGAGATCCTTGCTGGGTAGAGTAATCCTGGTTGTAGGTTTTTCCCTTTCATCACTTTAAATATGTCCTTCCACTCCCTTCTGGCTTGCAGAGTTTCTGCTGAAAGATCAGCTGTTAACCTTATGGGGATTCCCTTGTATGTTACTTGTTGCTTTTCCCTTGCTGCTTTTAATATTTTTTCTTTGTATTTAATTTTTGAAAGTTTGATGAATATGTGTCTTGGTGTATTTCTCCTTGGATTCATCCTGTATGGGAATCTCTGTGCTTCCTGGACTTGACTGACTATTTCCTTTCCCATATTAGGGAAGTTTTCAACTATAATCTGTTCAAATATTTTCTCAGTCCCTTTCTTTTTCCCTTCTTCTTCTGGGACCCCTGTAATTCGAATGTTGGTGTGTTTAATGTTGTCCAAGAAGTCGCTGAGACTGTCCTCAATTCTTTTCCTTCTTTTTTCCTTACTCTGCTCCGTGGTAGTTACTTCCACTATTTTATCTTCCAGGTCACTTATCCGTTCTTCTGCCTCAGTTATTCTGCTATTGATTCCTTCTAGAGAATTTTAAATTTCATTTATTGTGCTGTTCATCATTGTTTGTTTGCTCTTTAGTTCTTCTAGGTCCTTGTTAAACGTTTCTTGTATTTTCTCCATTCTGTTTCCAAGATTTTGGATCATCTTTACTATCATCACTCTGAATTCTTTTTCAGGTAGACTGCCTATTTCCTCCTCATTTGTTTGGTCTGGTGGGTTTTTACCTTGCTCCTTCATCTGCTGCATATTTCTCTGTCTTCTCATTTTGTTTAACTTACTGTGTTTGGGGTCTCCTTTTCGCAGGCTGCAGGTTCATAGTTCCCGTTGTTTTTGGTGTCTGCCCCCAGTGGGTGAGGTTGGTTCAGTGGGTTGTGTAAGCTTCCTGGTAGAGGGGACTGGTGCCCGTGTTCTGGTGGATGAGGCTGGATCTTGTCTCCCTGGGGGGCAGGACCCCGTCCAGTGGTGTGTTTTGGGGTGTCTGTGACCTTATTATGATTTTAGGCAACCTCTCTGCTAACGGTTGGGGTTGTGTTCCTGTCTTGCTAGTTGTTTGGCATGGGGCTTTCAGTGCTGGAATCTGCGGGCCGTTGGGTGGAGCTGGGTCTTAGCATTGAGGCGGAGATCCCTCTCGCCAATTGATATTACGTGGGGCCGGGAGGCCTCTGCTGGACCAGTGTCCTGAACTCAGCTCACCTCAGAGGTGCAGGCCTGACGCCCAGCTGGAGCACCAAGACCCTGTCAGCCACACAGCTGGAAATACATTTGCTCTTGATTTTTGCGTGTCCCTGGCCTGTGAACGTAAGAGACCTGTCTCCTGAAGCTGTTAGGACAAGTAGTTCTCTGCACCTGCCCACCAGACTCTTAGAAGGGTATATAGAGGCTCTAACCAGGTTTCAGTCGTATATTCAGTGCTGATGGTGTCAACACTGCCTTACTTTCTCAAAGGCTGCATCCTTGGGTTTACTATTTTTAAATTAATTTCAAATACTTAAACAATTTACTCAGTTTCTTAGCCAATTTCTAATCCAGTGAATACCAGTAGATACAAACCCATGTTAACAAAAGCTCTTGCAGTTCTCAGTTATTTTTAAGAGTGTTAAAGGGATCCCAAGACCAAAAGTTTTGAGAACTGCTGAATTAGGAGATAAAGCACTCTGAAGTTTAAAAAAACAAATACAAACCCCTCACTTATTTATGTTCACTTCTTAAACATGCTTAATTAAATACATGATAACTCAATGTGGTATGCAGATCTTGCTTGAAAGTATTTTCAACACTCCATACCCTGAGTATACATCTCCTTTGCATTCTGATGAGCCGTGTGTGTTGACTGGTAGAAGGCTGTAAGTTTGCCTTAAAAGAAGCAAGTGTTGCCCTTGGACAGGCAGCATCGGTCTCATCTGGGATCTTGTTTGGACTAGAGAGTGCCAGGCCCTACCGCAGACCTATAAAAGCAGTGTTTAGTAGACTCCCAGCTGATCCTATGCACACTGAAGTCTGAGAAGCAGTGATTCTCAACAGGGGCCGATTTTAGACTCCAGGGAACTCTTGCCAATATTGGGAAACAATTTTGGTGTGAGAATTGGGGGAGGAGACTGCTACTGGCATCTAATGGGCAGAGGCCAGGGATGCTGCTCAACATCCTACAATACACAGGACAGCCTCCCACAGTAAAGAATTCTCCTGACCAAAATGTCAGTAGTGCAGGTGGAGAAACCCTACAGTAACTAGTGTAATTCATCTAACCTTTATCACACAGTCCCAGATCTCTTCCTGTATATCACTTCTGTTGTCCATGCCTATGTCTCTACTTTGTGTCTTCTCTGGATCATATTTATGGAGACCTAATTCTGTCAATTACTAGGAATCACCATTTGCCTCGCTGTGTCTTATTGATCTACTTTCTACATTGGGGTAATAGCAATACACCTGAGAGGGTAAGCCCCTTCCCGGGTAGGGAATGTGTTGTACAAACGTTGTATCCTACCCATTTTGAGTCTCTTGGTGTGAAGGTGTTGTCTTCCTTTAATAAAATAAAACACAGCTTCTCTAAGGTTTTAGCATCAGAAAGAAAATCTCCAGGTGAGCGCTGGGGGAAGGCTGCTGACCAAAATCCCTGATAAGCCCCTTTTCCTATATGTTTCACCCTGCCTTTGGCATAGTATTCCTTTCAAATAGCAGAGATAAACTGGACTTTTCCTAAAGATTACTAAGTAGCAGAGGGGGCCAACAACAACAACAAAAATAAGAATCACGAACTTCCGAAGTAACAAGTTCTGAACAGATGACAGCTACCATGCCATAAGGTTATTAGGCCATAACCTATCCAACTTTCTCGCTTAGGATCCCCTTTCCAAATTCCCAGGGATTCTAGTCAGCTACTTTTTGGAGGAATCAGTAGATAATGACTAGGGTTGATGGTCAGTACTTGGATAAAGTAGGCTTCGTACTGCTTCAAATGCACTTTCAGCATATAATATCTATAAAATCAATATTTATGAGAAAGTAGGTGTGGAAGCTTTTTAAAGAGCAGTTGTGTCTTTTCAATGATACAGTAATATTCATAATACATGTTTAATGAGTAGGGAGCATTTGGGAAATACGTAAGGGTATTTTTGGCTGTCACAGTGAACTGGGAAATACTGCATGGGGTCCACTGATGCCAGACCAAACCTTTTTACAAAAAAACCAATTGTTTTCTTTCCTAACCAACTTTTGACTCTCCCAGCTCATGCTTCTTATGTAGGTAAAAGCTCGTTTGTATTTATTTGAGTCGAGAACCAATTCTAATTCACATGTAAACGTGTATGCCTTGCAGAGTTTTAATTCACGGCGAATTTTCCAGGAATGCCACTAATATTGTTTTGGTTGATATTTGAAAATCAGGAGCTGTTTACCAATTCAGAAAACCACACCACCTACAACAACTCCACTCGTTGCCCTTGAGTCACCTGTATCAGTTTACGTTTATGGCATTCTTAGTGCTTCTATATTTTTCACAAAGATGTACAAATTTAGCCCTTATTTTAAAAATACTATATATAATTTAGATATTAAGAAAAGAGGTTGAGAGTACTCAGCTGAATATTTGAAAATATCCATGCTGGCAACATAGTTTTTTTCTAATTCATCTAGATGAACCCATCAAGACCAAGTGAATATTTTATAAAGAGAGACACAGAGTTGGCAAAGATAGAAACTTCAGAGATTTAAGGAAAGTTTGGAAATCATAGTGTTGTCCTTGAGATGTTTTTTTGATCCAATCTGAAGGATATGAGGTACCGTTTCTTATAGAATAGCACAAATGATACTATGGAAATCCAAACAATATAAGGGAAAATTAATTGTAACTGCTGTATAAGAAGTTATTTTTATGAGAGAAAGAAACTTAAATGTTTTCTTCTGTTAGTTGAGCAATAATGTTGTATGCAGGAGAATCTATGAGAAATCCAGAAGTAGAAAATAGGCTCTGAAATGATCTACAGTCAAAAGAATGTTGCAAGTGAATTGCAAGAAACCTCTATGATAATGAAGCTTTACTGACCACAAATGTTAAGGTTCATGGGTATAAAAACATTGGGCAGAAAATTTATTTCCATGTGTATGGACATTGGATCCTAAGAGTTGTGAAAATTTGAAATTCTTTAAAAATGTTTCACAGGAAGACCTTTTTCCTTTTCCAGTGTCATTGGGCAGCAGATGGAGCTGCAGCTACAGTCCGCCAGCAAAGTAGGGTTGTAAACATCTCACAAGTAGCAACAGCCCCATTGGTAAGTCACTGCATTACTCGTTGACAACCTCACTCGCCAAAAGCTTAGTGAAAGGCCCACAAGTCAGTGAATGTTATCACTGCTACTAATAAAATTTAAATTAATGCCTCGAGTAAAAGATTCTTTTGTAAACTTTGCAATAACATTGAAAAGGTGTTTGACTATCTTATCCTACATATAGAAATAAGATGGTGATTCCAAAGAAAATTGTTTTAAAATATTTTATTTATTCTTTAATACTAACATGCATTTTTGTTTTCAATCAATAAAAATTAAATAGTGGCATCAAAATATTATGAAGAGATTTGACATATATTGCATGTGTATCAGAAATGTTAAATCAAGTCCTTAATCTGCAAGCGAGATTGATATTATTAAAGAGGAAGGAATTAACATTTTTCAACAAACTTACTTGATTTAAGAGAAGCTCTCTTGCCCAGAATTTTCCCAGTTCCTTTATCTATAGCAGATAAGACTAGGTCTAAGATACTGGTTTGGGATTATATTGCTAATTTTGATGCTATTTTAAAATAACGAGTAGATCTAAAAGTCAGTATGGATCTACAATATCAGATTTGGTGATTAACCCACTTGAAAATGGTGAAAGATATTAGCCAATGTTTGCAGAAAATGTTAATTGGGCTAAAACATGATTTGGGGACAGAAGAATTATTTAATTATGGAAAGATTTGGATTCAGCTAGGACTTCCGTTCATCCTCCTTTAACATGAGAGCTACATTATTTATTATAGTATTTCCAAAGGCATATTTAGGTGAAGAGTTTCACTAAACAATTCTGGCAAAAGCAACAAAATGTAAGAGAACATCTGAGATTTCTTTTAACAGAATTAGGACATCATTAAATTTCATCAATCAGATTTTTTAAAATATTTGAGATTATTACCCTCTGTTTTAGTTTGGGTCTCCCCAAAAGCAGACTCTGAGGCAAAGTTTCAAATTCAGTTTCAAGTTTCTCTGGCAGTGGTCCTAAAAAAGACAACTGGGAGAATGGGAAGGGAAGGATAGATGCCAATAGAGATGAATTATCAAAAAAATTAGCACTGTGGGCAACTGAGCCAGCGCTCCACAGTCATGGTGCCAGAGGGGGAGGCAGCTGGGGTATTTATCCACTGACTCCCATCAGTTACTAAGGGCTACCCCCAAGCGGTGCAATTCCCCAGCACTTCCAGCCCCTGACGTGAGTGGGCAGAGGCTCTGGTGGCAGAGCCAGCGCTGCGGTTGGGAAGTATGGTCTCACGCAGTTGGGACTCATGACAGGGCACTGACACTGCTGCACCGTCCTGCCTCTGGCTTTCTCGTTTGTGTAGCACAATGGTAAGAAAGCTGTGCTGAGAAAATTACATATGGAAATCAGGGTGTGGGTTTTTTTACAGAAGTGATGGGTTGATATGCCTTTTTCCCTCCAGTCTTCAGTACCCACCTTAGAAGTCCACCGCATCATTTCTCTAGAGTTCTTTCCTTCCTTCCTTCCTTCCTTCCTTCCTTCCTTCCTTCTTTCTTTCCTTCCTTCCTTTTCTTTCCTTCTTTCTCTCCCTCCCCCCCTTCCTTCCTTCCTTCTTTCTTTCCTTTTTTTCTTTCTTCCTTTTTCATCTCTGTGTTCTATCACATAGTAAAGGATGTGGTCTCCAGGGTCTGAGTTTTAGAGACAGAACTTATGCCGTAACACGTGGTGGGATTTCAAAACAGGAAATCAGTTTTCTTTCAAACTTCATCACTACCCCTCAAAACATAGGGAAGTATGTTAGAGCAACTAATAAGGAGCCTGATTGTGAGACAGTCAAACTTCCTCGTCTTCTTCACCCTGACCATCTGCTCTTTCTTGGAGGCTAAGTGAAGGTTACTTCTCTTTCTCATGTCACATACAAACATGTCTGGTCTCTTGGTACCACACATGTACCTTCTCATCCTCCATTAGTTATTTTTCTGCTGTGCATTCATTTTTCTATACATCCTGTGTGGCATCACTGCTGATCTTCTTACTTCTCTTATATACAAACTAATATATTTACAGGTGAATGCAAGCATTTGTCTCCTAGTGTAGTCATGTCCCAACACCCACAGATCAAAATATGTATTATTTTCTTATACATTTCTTTCCTTTGTTTCATCGCATCAAAGTAAGGGTGTTGTATTGATTATTAAAATTATGTATAGCATATTTTTCTTGACTTTCATTTAGGATATTAAAGACAGAATTGTAGAATATTTGTTATAAAAGGGAGAGTTGGGTCTCCTAGGATTGAGAACCATTAGACTAGATGTATACAATTTATGCCATGCATACATTTGACAAACTGGAATTGGATTCTGGATGGCCTAATGTGAATAAAGACAATGCAGTCTTAGGTCATCTTCAAAATTACATATCAGATATATAAGACATTTTCTTATGTCTTGTTTTTAGGTATATGACTTATAAATAGGAGACATAGAAGCTTTTAATTATCTTAATACAACCATACATATTCCATAGCACTAACCATTGGTTAGAATATTTATAAGTTATAATCATATTGTTCACAGACAGGATTATCCTATTCCTTATCCATTTTTCTTCTCTGAGGGTAATTGTGATCAAGTGGATGGGCTCTTGCTCATAGCACAGTGCAGTGATAAAAGTGGAACGGATCCCTAGCTTTCCATTGCAAGGTTGTCAATACCACACCTTCACTTCCTAGCCCATCCATGTTGTTTGAACAAATTGAATACTCCTCATTCAAAGGGGATATTGGATATAATGCTATTAGTTTGTGTTCCCCAAAAAACCAACCTTGAGACAAGGATTTGGGTGCAAATCCCACCTCTCTACTTGAGAGGTGACCCTAGGAAGCATGATGAGGAACTAGGGAAGTGAGATAAGGAAGCGGGTAGTCAGTAATGAGTTGGTTACAACTGTGAGCACTTGGAACTAAGTCCTACTAGAGACCTAAGAGACAACAAAACATACCTCAAAACTGTCTCACCAACCACCAAGGAAGCTGGGCCATTTCACACCAACTCCCTTTCTCATTGGATGAGGTTTGCTCCTGGGGGTTATAAACCCTCCTGCACTTTCAGCCATGCTCCTGCATCCAGAGAAAGTGCTCAGGCAGAGAGACACAGGTATTTTTATGACAATTGTCCACTGAAGCTCTAGGTGACCTTCAGCGTGGACAAAGAGGATATGGTTGGGACATCACCAGCATCTGCTAAGTGGAAAGAAGGAAGTGAGGCCAAATGACCAATTCCCCTTATCCTCTTACCCCAGGCCCCAGGGCAGGACATTTTCATGGGGCTAGAAGTTTCCTTCCCTTGATGGATATGGCTGGGGATTGATGCCACATAAGTGACTTCTCTTGGACCATGATGTAGCTGCCCTGGATCCTTGACAGGGTGCAAGCTGGATTTCAGGGCATCATCAAAACAGGACAGACAGGCCAAACTTCATAATCTCATCCCCTGCCTAGGATATGTCCTCTTATGAAACTGCCCAGCCACCTCCTGTCCATCACAGCAAGGCCAACGCCCAAGATCTACTTCCCCCAGGGTTGTATCAAGAAGTGGGAGCTTATCTCTCTCTGGCTTACTCAGAAATGTGAGGGTCATTATTGGCTCAAATGTTTAATTTTGCTGTGCATCTCATGGCCAGGTCATGCCGACCAGTAATAGCACATTGATTTGATGTGTTCAATATAATGTTCTAAAACAAGTCATATTCATTTAATCTTTTATTTCTTCTTTTCCCAAGCTGAGATAATCATAACAATTTTGTGTAGGAAACTCCTTATCACTCTTATTTCCATTATTAGTAATATTTACTATAGTAAATCCATAGAAATACAACAGAAATATGCATACATGGAAGAGTATCATTACCATAGCAGCTGGTTAAAAAAAAAAAAAGAGAGAACACGTGGCAATATTTCCTAAATTTCAGGAAATGAGCTGGAGATACAAAATAAACTACTAAAGACTGACGACCATCATATGCCATTTAATTTTGCTTATTGACTTTAGCTTTTCTATTTTCATTATGTAAAACTAAACTCAGGACTCTCTTTTACCTGCATCTTCAGTTCTCTCCCTGTTGCGAGTTGAATTGTGTAGCCCCCAAAACAGGTATGTTGAAGTCCTAAACCCCAGTACCTGAGAATGTGATCCTATTTGCACAAAGGGTAATTGCAGATTAGTTAAGATGATGTCATAATGCAGTAGGTGGGACCAAAGTCCAACATGACTGATGTCCTTATAAGAAAATGTCCCAGGCAGACACAGAAACAATGCCATGTGACCACCAAGGCAGAGATTGAAGTGCTGTATCTCCAAGCCAAGGAACACCAGGGATTTCTGGGAAAACACCAGAAAATGAAAAGAGCAGGGAAGGATTCTCCCGTATAGGTTTCAGGGGAAGCACAGCCTCCAGAACTGTGAGACAATAAATTTCTGTTTTTTTTTTTTTTTTGCGGCACGCGGGCCTCTCACTGCTGTGGCCTCTCCCATTGCAGAGCACAGGCTCCAGACGTGCAGGCTCAGGGGCCATGGCTCACGGGACCAGCCGCTCTGCAGCGTGTGGGATCTTCCCAGGCCGGGGCATGAACCCATGTCCCCTGCATCGGCAGGCGGACTCTCAACCACTGTGCCACCAGGGAAGCCCTAAATTTCTGTTGTTTTAGGCCACCTAGGTTGTGTGCTTTTTGTGGCAGTACTAGGCAACACTCTTCTCTTTAATTCATACATATATAGATATAGATATATAGATTTTTTTTTTTTTTGGCTGTGCTGCACAGCATATGGGATCTTAGTTCCCCGATCAGGGATCAAACCTGTAGCCCCTGCATTTGAAGCGTGGAGTCTTAACCACTGGACAGCCAGGGAAGTCCCCTAGTTCATATTTTAAAATATCTTACTCTGTCTGGTATTCATCTGTTACCCCTTTCCTCTTTCTTCATTTCCACCTAGGTAAAAGATGAGATTTTACTTCTGCCCACCAACCACAGGGCCACAGCTCACCATGCTCTTTCTAACAACCCCCTTGTCCCAAAGGTGACAATATGTTTGATCTCATATGCCATGTGTCTGATGATAAGACCATGAACCCAGAAATGCACTGATAAAATCTTTCTGCTCATGATCACGATGCTCACAAAATCTAAAACTGCTTTAAGTTAAGGCTGTTGTTTTCTGGTCACTCCAGCATCAAGGAGAAACTACCAGTTACTCACTCTCCTGGCTTTAGCGCCTCTTCACCTGACACCCACCATTGCCACAGTCACGGCTCCCACCTTGACCTCCCTCTGCAGATGAACCTGTGGTCCTGTCACTAGGTCTAATTCTGATGTAGGGTAAGAGTAATTTAAAAGGTTCCAGTCCCCTGCTCTGTGAGGGTGGCTGGATTCCATGCCCTCAGACTCCTTTGGCACCTTGGGCATCACATTCCTCTACCAAAGCCAGTAGACACTAAGTGCACTCATCGGGTAATTGCCTATCTCCTCCACTCAACTGCAAGCAGGGCCTGTCTTTCATCTTTGTTCCCCCAAATCTTGGCCCAGTGATTGGCACACAGTAGGACTTCAATATACATATTTATTGAATGAGGTGAATGAGCCACACTTGCTGCTTCCCCAGTTCTACAGTTGGGTGGGCTCCAGCTTTTCCCGAGATCCAGTGTCTATCTCATGCCCCAGTGAATGAGTAGTGCATGCCCCATGCTCCCAGACTTCTCACACTTACAGTTATACTTTGCTGACCCCGTCTGTGACGGTGAATTTTATGTGTCAACTTGCTTAGGCCACAATACCCAGACATTTGGTCAAACATCTGCAGTTGCTATGAAGGTACTTTTTAGGTGAGATCAGCATTTAAATCAGTAGACATTGAGTAAAGCAGATGACCCTTGCCATGGACTGAATGTTTCCATCCCTCTGCCAAATGTGTTGAAGCATTAATCCCCAATGTGATGGGGTTTGGAGATGGAGATTCTGAGAGGTAATTAGGTCATGAGGGTAGAGTTAGTGCCCCTGTAAGAAGAGATATGAGAGAGATGATCTCTCTGTCTCTGCTATGTGAGGACACAGCAAGAAGGTGTCAGTTTCCCAAGAAGAGGGACCTCACCAGAAGCCAGATTGGCCCGCACCTTGATCTTGGACCTCTTAGCCTCCAGAACTGTGAGAAATACATTTCTGTTGTTTAAGCCACCCAATCTGTGGCATTTTTGTTATAGCAGCCCACATAGACTAAGACAACCCTCCATAATGGGGGCAAGGGGGGCTCATCCAATCAGTAAAAGGCCCTAAGAAAAAAGACTGACTTCCTCTAAAGAAGAGGGAATTCTGCCAGCAGGTAGCCTTCAGACTCAAACTGCAGCAGCAGCTCTTCTCAAGTCTCCAGACATAATCACGTAAGCCAATTCCTTATGATGAATCTCTCTCTTTGGTTAGACAGGTAGGTAGATAGATAGACAGATAGACAGATAGGTAGTTACCGATGGAGAGGCAGAGAAATGTATAGATGCAGAGATATACATCCTACTGACTCCGTTTGTCTGGAGAGCCCTGATCGGTACACCATTCCACCCACTTCCGAGGACCAGTGACCTGCCTGGGAGTGCTGGGCTCATCAGCTCCCTTGCTGAGACATGCTCCCTGTCTGCTTGGCTTTCTAAGTAGAGCATGCTTGTGCTACCCGCATGCTCTGTGATCAGTGGACAGTCCCGACCCCTCGTGCTCTGACAGGCACCCCCGTTGCCAGCTGCGCCTCTCCCCAGACTGTGTGTGCAGCCTGTCTGCCTAGACTTGCCCTCAACCTTTCACAGAGTCACTCAGACCCGGTTCTGGGATACCAGACTCCTGTATTCATCGTGGGGCTTTTCCTACTTTATGAGGCTTTAACATCCTGGGGCTTGGAAAGACTGCTCCTCTAAGGGCTACTGATTCCCAGAGATGGTGAATAACTTGCCTGGGAGCATGCCTTTCAGATGCAAACCAACCAGGCAGAAGCCCTCACTCTCGGGCCCCTCCTGTATCTAACTCTCATACCCAAAAGCAATCTTCCCCTGCCCTGATTACCCCAGGGCCAGGTAATATACAACTAGAGATCACCCCTATTGCTCAGAGCCTGCCCAAAGTATTCAAACCATCCAATTCTAAACTTACTCAAATTTGCCCACCCTTCTTCACCTGTTCCTCCCAACAGAAACCACAGTAAAGGCTCTAGCTCTCTCCCCGCTCCTTCTACCTCCTGACTGACCCTAGTACTTCCCACTGTGGGCCTGAGTGGCAGGTCCCCCTCCTCGTGGGAATTGTAGTAATAAACTTTTCTTCAAAGGCAGCTGTCTCCGTGGCTGTCACCATACCATACCTGATTAAAATAAATCCCAGGTAGGTTTCAAGATAACCCCACCTTCCCTCCCTCCCTTCCATCCCTCCATTCCCCCTCCTCCACCAGGTATGGACAAAGGATTTCCAAAGTCATTGTAAGATAAATTATGTTCTAGGAGAGTCTCATAGAGTCTACTGGTAGAACTGCATAAACAAGGGCATTTAACATTCTCCTTTATATTGTTTCAATGATAATATGTATGTTTAGAAACTGGTGTTGGTTAAAATGTTAAAGTGAGGTGATTGTTCTGATTTGGAAAGTACTTATGTCCTTATACCTGCTGGATTTATTTATAAGGAAATCATTCAGCAACAAGTGCCCTACCAATGGCCAAAAAGATATGAAAGAATAAAGACCTGTGTTTTCTGAACTAGCTGATAGCAGTCTGTCCTTGTGTGCAGGCCAAGGAGGTTTTACCTGTGCAAACATGCCAGTTGGACAGACTGGGACTCAGGTGGACCCTGCATGAGGGAGCCTGACTCCAGGGAGGAAGGAATGCCCACAGGAGTGGTGGGATCCTGACACTGACCTTGATCGTGCCTACGAGCATATGTCCATCTGGCTGAGTGCCCTTTAATAAACCACTGCCTTTGTTTCCATCTCCGGGCTATTGTAAATAGAGCTGCAATGAACATTTTGGTACATGACTCCTTTTGAATTATGATTTTCTTCAGGGTATATGCCCAGTAGTGGGATTGCTGGGTCATATGGTAGTTCTATTTGTAGTTTTTTAAGGAACCTCCATACTGTTCTCCATAGTGGCTGTACCAATTCATATTCCCACAAGCAGTGCAAGAGTGTTCCCTTTTCTCCACATCCTCTCCAGCATTTATTGTTTCTAGATTTTTTTGTTGATGGCCATTCTGACTGGTGTGAGATGATATCTCATTGTAGTTTTGATTTGCATTTCTCTAATGATTAATGATGTTGAGCACCCTTTCATGTGTTTGTTGGCAATCTGTATATCTTCTTTGGAGAAATGTCTATTTAGGTCTTCTGCCCATTTTTGGATTGGGTTGTTTTCCTTAGTCATTTTTGAAGTTAGTTTTTCAAACACCTTCAGCCTCCTCTTCTCCAAACTAAATATTTCTATAACTTTTTAACCCTTTGATCATTTTTATTCTCTTTTAAATTCCTCTCCAATATTCCATATTATTCTTACACCGTGGAGTTTAAATGGTATATGAGACTCTACATATAAAAGAGAGGCATAAAATATCATTGATCATGATATATTTCTGATGATAACTGACAAGGTCTAACCCCTTACTCCAGACTTCCTAAAGGAAAGGAAAAGAAGTTCTAATACAATCTGCCAGTCAACTCAAGAGCTGGGTGGATAAAGAAAATAGTTTACCTCAAGTTTTAACACAAAAGGTATCATTTAAAAAATTATTCCAAGCAAATTTACAGCAGAACAACTGCTCCCCCTGCCACCAACCAGTAGTTTATATGAACTCCAGCTAACAATCCATCATGCCAAATTTAAAAAGTCCAGGGCTTTTAATCAACAATTCTATTTAAAGAAATGATTTGTATACTGTTACCATACATTGCATGTTCTTCATCATCTTAAAACGTGAACACAAATGTGTTATGTACTTAAAATATAAATAGGTAGATACGTCCTCTAGCATCTTGATATACTGTAAGAGTTGAACAACTCTAGGTATCTGTTCAACTTTTGGGAGTTGAACAGGGTGGTACAGTGCGGTGGTCTGATGCTCAGAGCCGGGAGCCTGGCTTCAAATCCCAGCTGGACTCTCCACTAGTGTGACCCCCAGGTAGGTCTACTTGACTCTCCACACCTCATTTTCTCATCTGTAAACAGGGAATGGTGGTATAATAGTATCTGCCTCTAGGGGTCTTCTGGGCATTAAATAAGTTAATACATTTAAAAAAAAAAAAAAAAAAAAAAAGAAAGAGGGCTTCCCTAGTGGCGCAGTGGTTAAGAATCTGCCTGCCAATGCAGGGGACACGGGTTCGAGCCCTGGGCTGGGAAGATCCCACATACCGTGGAGCAACGAAGCCTGTGCACCACAACTACTGAGCCTGTGCTCTAGAGCCCGCAAGCCACAACTACTGAAGCCCACGCGCCTAGAGCCCGTGCTCCGCAACAAGAGTAGACACCACGATGAGAAGCCCGCGCATCGCAACGAAGAGTAGCCCCCCACTCGCCGCAACCAGAGGAAAGCCCACGTGCAGCAACAAAGACCCAACACAGCCAAAAATAAAATAAATAAAAATTTTTTTAAAAAAGAAAGAAAACCCACTTTGAACAGATCCTGCCCATAGTAATTTCTTGCAATTATTATCATTGTCATTTTCATAATTATAGTCTGAACATTGGCAAGGAGGCTGAAACAGTTCTCAAAATCGAGTCTGCCTATTTGTGCCCGGGCACTCATGAGACAGTTTGTTCCTAAAATAGTAATTAGAAATAAAGGACCAGAACGGTATGATCACACCATCTGACAAAGGACCTGGGAATGCAGGTTCTGGCTTAGCTCCGCCAGATCCTGATTCTCTGGGGAGTCGAGTTGCTCTCCCCGCTGTGTTCCCAGGGCATGCAAAAACAGAGGGGAGAGAAGAGTCATTCTCCCCCTCCTCCTTCCTCTATGATCCACCTTCAGTCTGTTTATCGCTGCAGCATCTCTTGCTGGCCTGAGGTCCAAATGGGCCATCACTGAAGGAAACGGCTGGACATAAGCAATCAACAGACATACTTAGCTTGTATGTTAATCAGGCAGTAAGATTCTCCTACCTACACAGATAAAGATGCTCTCTTCCAGTTTTTAAGGACACAGGCTCACTTCATTTATCTTTCATTTTCCCACTTTTGAGCATGACCCAGATACAGAGAACTTTTTTTTCTGTAAAAAGTCAACAATACAGGGGCTTCCCTGGTGGCGCAATGGTTGAGAATCTGCCTGCCAATGCAGGGGACACGGGTTCGAGCCCTGGTCTGGGAAGATCCCACATACCGTGGAGCAACTAGGCCCGTGAGCCACAAATACTGAGCCTGCGCGTCTGGAGCCTGTGCCCTGCAACGAGAGGCCACGACAGTGAAAGGCCCGCGCACCGTGATGAAGAGTGGCCCCCGCTTGCCGCAACTAGAGAAAGCCCTCACACAGAAACGAAGACCCAACATAGCCAAAAATAAATAAATAAATAAAAATTAAAAAAAAAAGTCAACAACACAGTCATGATAATAACAGCTCTTAAAGTGTGAGGAACAATAGGGTGTGGTAGAGAATGTGTGGAACTGATCACACATCCCATCTGAAGAGCTGAGCCACTCTGAGCCCTATGAGAAAATGCCAGAAGGGACTTGGGGGATTCAGAAATGCAGCCCAGGGCTTTGGGCTTTGATGAAGAATTTCCCAGCTGTTAACTGTTGGCTCATATTGATATCTGTGGGCCAAAGGAAGGCCTGCAGCAGACGAAAATGCATGGTGTCTACTCCACAGCTGCCATTAACATTGTAAGTTTGGTCACAGTACCAATGATGACCTGGGGGTTGTGCAACACAGTGGCATGGGTCCAAACCACAACAAGCAAGGAGCCTCGATACCTCTGAGCAGAGAGTCTCTAAGACACTGGTTTTCAGACTTGTGTGTACAAAACCAACAAGATGCTTGTTTAAAGCGCAGGGTCCTGAGGCTCATTACCTGAGATTCTGAAGGGAGGCCCAGGAATTTGCATTTGTTAAACATTTTTCAATAGACCTTATTTTTTAGAAAGGCTTTAGATTTACAGAAAAATTGAGAAGATAGTACAAAGAATTCCCATAAGCCCTACACCCCCCAGTTTCTTCTGTTATTAACATCTTACATTACTGTGGTGTATTTGTCCCAGTTAGCAAACCAATATTGATACATTATTATGAACTAAAGTCCATACTTTAGTTCATAATATTCCTTTTTACCTATTGTCCTCTTCTGTCCAGGATCCCATCCAGGATAGCACATCATATTTAGTTGTCTCATTTCTTCAGGTTCTTCTTGGCTGTGACAGTTTTTCAGATTTTCCTTGTATTGATGACCATGAAAATTTTGAGGAGTAGGGTCAGGTAGGGGTCAGGAGTAGGGTCAAGTTCCTTTATTGGAACTTGCCTGATACTTTTCTCATGTTAAGATTGAGGTTATGGATTGATTGTTGGAAGACCCAGGGGTAAAATGCCATTTTCATCACTTCATACCAAGTATACATACTGTCAATCTGACTCCTCACTGTTTGTGTTGACCTTGATCACCTGGGTGAGGTTGTGTTAGTCTGGTTTCTCTACTGTCAAATTAATCTCTCTCTCTCTCTCTCTCTCACACACACACACACACACACACACACACGCCTTTTCATACTGTCCTCTTTGAAAGGAAGCCGCTATGTGCAGCCCACACTTGAGGCGGGAGTTAAGCTCCATCTTGTTGGGGACAGAGGATCCACAGAAATTATTTGGAATTCTTCTGTACAAGAGATTTGTCTCTTCTCCCTGTTTATTTACTCAACCATTTATTTACATCAGTATGGACTCACGGATATTTATTTTATACTTTGGGTTATAACCCAATACTGCTTTGTTTTGGCTCCTGTCACTTTGACCCCTCCCCCTGCCACGTGACTTTTGAATCAGTATTTTTAGCAAAATCCCCAAGTGATTCTGGTGCAGGTGGTCCAAGGGCCACACTGGGAGAAACATGGCCCTAAGGTGTGCCATGAGCTCTAGCTACAGAATCCCAACTATTCAGTGATCCCTTCAGCAAGCAGGTAAGGGGTGACTCCTCTGTTGATCTTACCCATTCAGCAAACACTGAGTGTCATCCTGCAGCCTCCTCCTGTTACCGAACCAAGCTGGTTTGCCCAACTCACAGCAAGCTAAAATGCTGAGGCGCCAAGGTCTGCAGCAAAGAGAGGGTTTAGTCGCAAGGCAGCCAAGCTAGGAAACAAATCTCAAATCTGCCTCCCTAAAGGGAGGCTCAGGGTATGCATGGGATAACGAATAAAGAAGCAGGGCGGGCTGAGGCGTGGGAAGCCTGGGGAAAGGTGATTGGGAAAAGGTGTGGTAACCATCCTTCTGCGCAGGCGTAACTAGCCTGCAGGCCTCCGCGTGTTCAAAAGGTCACCCCGAGGACACTCACGCATGCCCAGTTGGAGGGGTCCATGGTCCTATCCGGTCTTAACCAGCTCAGCTCGAAGTAGACACAGCTGACTCCAAGTTTCTGGAACAGAGCTCTGGCAAACATCTTATTGTTTAGACTACACACAGCTTGGAGGCCATGCAAGTCTTAAAACGGCCTTGATTAGCGAAGGCAGGTGAGATGGATTTGACTCATAACCCAGGGTTTTACTCCTTTCCAGACGCTGTGCTGGGTGCTGGGCATGCAGAACTTGTCCAGAAATTCAGGCTTGGGGGGTGGACATGCAATGGAGGAAAACATGGATGTGGTTAACAGGAGAGAGGAAGAGAAGTACCTACCAGTCCTTTGACCTGTCCTTACTCAGCTCCCTGGAGGCTACAGAAAAGAGCCTGCTAAGAATTGGAGAGAGGATATAGGGACAGAGTAGGAGCCCCGAGAATGTGGGATGGAGTTGGGCTCAAAAGCACCCTTGGAAGATTTGGGATTAAATAGGAAGGAAATGCTTTATCTTTTGAGACTGAAGAAGAGAAAATTGGCCATAGACATTTTTATAGATCGTGGGGGGGGGGCATGTTTGAGGTCACTTATAATGGCTTTAATTTTCTGGATGAAAAGGGAGGCCGGGTCATTCTTACTTAGAGTGAAGGGTTTAGGCTTAAACACGGGGCCTGGGAGGCCATTAAAGATTTGAGATAGTGGTTGGGGGTGCATCAATTTTAATCTAGTCGAGAGACAAAACCCACAGCAATGTGAAAAGAGAGAACTAAATGTGAAGAACTGTTAACTACATTAAAGTTAAAAGAGAACTTTTATAACTTTATGCCAAGATATCACAGTGGAGGCGGCTACCACCTTTCGGGCTGGGCAAACCAAGGCAGGTGGGTGGAATTACTAAAACCTTAAACCGTGCAGGAGTGGTCCCACGGGACCGGGACCCAGTCCTCTGAGAAATGGGTGCTGGCTGGCAGGTGATGGTCGGGGAGCAATGACACTGTCCCTGCAGGTGTTGGAACAAATGGAAACTGGATTCACTTGTTGCTACAAGAAAGCACAGCCCCTGCCGGGTGAAGAGGCACTGCCGGGGTGTTGCTCTGAAGAACCACAAGCAGAAAGGACATTGCAAGTGTGGTTTGCAGAATCTCAGCCCAGCATCATGAAGCCAAGTAGAGAAGCATGAGTTTGGAGCTGAGAGGCAATGACCATCATGGGGAAGCCACTCCTCAACTATATGGTGACATTTAGAAACTATACAGCATACACACAAGTATACTGGCTGAATTTCTTTCCTCCCTTGTCTGAGAATCATTTCTATGGCGCTTGCTGAATTGGAGCTTTCTTCTCATCCCAGGGCTCAGCCGCTGGTTCCCTTGGTTGTTTGTCCCCTCCCAGAAAATTCCTGATGGACTATCTAGTTCAAAAAGAACTAAAAAAGGGTTACGAGTATCCATCGACAGATGAATGGAGACACCAGATGTCATATATACATACAATGGAATTCAGCCTCAAAAGGGAAAAATATTCTGACATACCACAACACTGACAAACCCTGAGGCCATTATATAAGCCAGTTAACAAACAAATATTGTGATTCCACTTATATGAGGCACCTAGAGTATAGAGTAGTCAAATTCATAGAGACAGAAAGTAGAACAGTGGTTGCCAGGGGCAGGAGGAATGGGGAGTTGTTGTTTAATGGGTGCAGAGTTTCAGTTTTACAAGATGAAAAGTATTGCGGAGGTGGATGGTGGTGATGGTTGTACAACAATGTGAATGCACTAAATGCAACTTAAAAATGGTTAAGATGGTGAATTTTGTTATGTGTATTTTACCACAATTATATATTTTTAAAAAGGAACTAAAAGGTTCCAGCTGGGGGCTCTGGGTGGGCACCCCTCACCTGATGTGTCACAGGTCTGCATCTCCCCACAGTGATTCATTCCTCAACTCACCTTCATGAGCAGCATTTTCCAGACTTTACGTCGTAAGTTCCAACGGGTTTTGTCCTCGTTTGCTCTGCTGCACACCCACCTCCTACCCAGATGCATATGTGCAGGTGCAGCCTTCCCTTCTAGTTTTCCTGTGAACGATGTGTTATTTCAGTGAACGAAAATAATGGCTAATATATACATTTTTTGCAGTTAAAGTTTGGATTAATACTTTATTTTTACAACACTTAAATTTTATTTATTTTAAACCACTGGCTATTTTTATTTATTATTTTTATGGAAGTATAATATAGTTGCTGTACAATATTATATAAGCTATAAGTGTACTATATAGCAAGTCACAATTTTTAAAGGTTAAACTCCATTTATAGTTATAAAATATTGGCTTATTCCGCATGTTGTACAATATATCCTTGTAGCTTATTTTATACCTAATTTCATTCTTTTTTATGGCTAACTAGTATTCCACTTTGTGTGTGTGTATCTCCTATCTTCTTCATCCATTCTTCTGTTGATGGATTGATGGATACTTAGGTTGCTTCCATATCTTGGCTATTGTAAATAATGAATAATAACTAATATGAATTGGGTATTTACAGTATGCCAGGCACATTTATTATCAACAGCAAACCTCTGTTGTAGACACTGTTCTCATCTCCATTTCACAGATGAGGAAACTAAAGCTCAGAGGGCTTGTGACCAGCCTTAGGTCACCTACCTGCGAAGTGGAGAAGCCAGGACCGTTGGGGTTCTCTGATTCCAGACTGTGCCTTTAACCAGTGGACTCTACCGCCCCCTAGTGGATCCCCTGGTCTTGCGTTGTCTCACTGATAACCTGGTCCTCAGGTAGGAGACGCAGCTTTTCTCCCTCTCGGTAAGAAGGCATTTCACAGTCGTTACTTTATGTATTAATAATGCTTCTATTGTTTTATGTAGCACACCCCTCTTTCAGCCCTGGCACCACACCAGGTTTGCTACAGCGAGTGGCAGCAGTGGCTGAGGTTTGTTTTTTTAAACATTTTCTTTTTTGAAAAAATTTTATTTATTTTTGGCTGCGTTGGGTCTTCATTTCTGAGTGCAGGCTTTCTCTAGTTGCAGTGCGCGGGCTTCTCGTTGCAGTGTCTTGTTGCGGAGCACGGGCTCTAGGCGCACGGGCGTCAGTAGTTGTGGTGCACGGGCTTAGTTGCTCCGTGGCATGTGGGATCTTCCTGGACCAGGGCTTGAACCTGTGTCCCTTGGATTGGCAGGCAGATTCTTAACCACTGCAAGTGGCTGAGTTTTGCTACACCCCTAATGAGCATCCCCAGAGCAGCCCTGGTGGCTTCCAAGGCTTGTGGCAAGATTATCATATGTTGGTTACAATGGCCTTTCAATCCCTGCAGGAGCATCCCTGATAGATTTCAGAGTTTTCCTCAGCCTCTCTGGCTGTATTGATGCTTAGAATGGTAAAGAAACTCCTGGATTTCTATCTCAACTACATGAGTGGTTTTTGGACTAAATAACTCTCCAAATTTCTCTCTTGATCTGAGTCATCTGCTTGGGGTTCTGAGTGGGGAATCTATCCCTTGAAAAGTGCCCTTTCCATACCACATAGGCCACTGTGGCTGCCTCCGGGATTTCTGGCAGGTAAGTCCAGGTATACTGGGTGATGCAGATATCTTTTGTTGTTTGATCCAGGATTTAATGATGTTCATGCATTGCGCTGGGTTGTTATGTTTGTTTAGTCTCTTTTAATCTAGAATAATCCTCCCTCCCGCCTTCTTGGTTATTGTTTTTATCACGTGGAACGTTTCGGAAGGTCCAGGTGAGTTGTTTTAGATCGTCTCCCATGCAGTTTGTCTAATAGTTTCTTCATGATTGGATTCACGTTAAATATTTTTGGCAAGATTGCTTTGTAGATGATGTTTTGTACTTCTTTTTGCCTCGTATCTGGAGGCACAAAAACCTCATCTGGGAATTGCACACTCGACAAATATATACTGAGAGTGTATCGTGTGATGTGCTGAGCACTCTGCTATCCAGTGAAGACACATGGGAGCCATTGATAATGATTGTGAGGGGAAGCGATAAGGAAAGCAGAAGGACAGGTTTATCAAATAAGAATAGGTTTAGCTACACTTAATAGAAAACTCACAGTAGCTGAACCAAATAGAGGTTTGATTTTTCTCACACACCTGCAAGACGGGAGGCAGGTGGTCCAGAGCTGATATGATAGCTCCACCATATTCAGGGTCTCTTTCCGTCTCTCTTCCTATCTGCCATCATTATGGCTGTAGTTCCATGGATCCAAGATGGCACCTGCCCCCCAGGCCAGCATGACCCCCTTTCAGTCAGGAAGGAGAGACGGGGCATGCCCACCGACTCTGCTTGGCTTTGAAGGAGCTTTTCCCAAAGGGCACCCAGCGCTTCTGCTCATAGCTCATTGGTTAGGATTGTGTCACGTGCTCAACCCAATCGGCACGGTTGTCTGGGGAAGGTACTTGTTGGGAACATTGTTACACTTGACAAAAACAGGGTTCTGTTAGTAAGGAAGAAGGGGAGAATGGATATTACCTAGGCAATTAGCATTCTTTTTTATTTCAGCTGCACCACGCGGCTTGCGAGATCTTAGTTCCCCAACCAGGGATTGAACCCAGGCCGCGGCAAAGTGCTGAGTCCTAACCATTGGACCACCAGGGAATTCTGGCAATTAACATTCTTTGCCATGGAAGATAAGGCAATTTTTTTTTTTTTTTTTTTTGCTTTATGCGGGCCTCTCACTGTTGTGGCCTCTCCCATTGCAGAGCGCAGGCTCAGTGGCCATGGCTCACGGGCCCAGTCGCTCCGCGGCATGTGGGATCTTCCCGGACCACGGCACGAACCCGTGTCCCCTGCATCGGCAGGCGGACTCTCAACCACTGCGCCACCAGGAAAGCCCTATAAGGCAAATTTTTAATGGCTGGAGAGACAGCTACACAGATAATACATGAAAATTAAAAATTTCCCACCAACCTAGGAAAAAAATGATTGCAACCATGGTAACAAGTAGCCAACGAACTAGTTTTACATCCTTTTAATCGATTAATGACAACTTGCCTCAGTGACACACTTGTACAAGCTAATCAATCAGTTCAACCCCTAGCTTATGAAAATCAGCCAATCAGAGATCAACTCACTTTAATAAATACACCAGTGCCAACCAATCAACAATAGCTCAGCGAGCAATCACGCTCCTACAGATGATGTCAACCCGCTTATGCCTCTGAAAGTCTCCCAATCCCCGAGCTCCATGCTCCCCAAACCCTACATAAGCCAACCCTGTACTCTGCTCAGAGATACCGAGCCTAACCAGCATAGCTCTACTATAGTAGGCAGCAAACTCAGCTATTTCTTATTTCAGGTCCTGTTACGATTAAGCAGAATCGTGTTCTTTAACTTGTTTGTATCCTTCAACCACCTCCATCCATAGCCTCGGTGGATTAGGCGCCAAGGCATGCAGAGATGTCAGCAGCACAGGCTGATGGAGAAAGAGGACCCCGAGCTCCTGGTATCGGGGGGCCTTCCAGGTGCAGGGTTACCCCCAGAAGTGAGTAGCCAGGAATGTCTGAAGGAACATGATAAATTTGGGCTTGATTTCTTATCCAAAGGGCACAATCTAGAAGGGGCAAAGTAAGAGGTCATTCCAGACAGTGGTCATAATACTTAATGACAGATGTTGATGGTTCCAGGTGATCTGTCTCTTTAGAGCAGGTCTCATGCTTGTTGCTCAGGGAACAGAGATAGAGGCAGAGCCCTAACCAAACAGTGTAGGGTAGGAGTAGGCGCATTACAGCCTATGGGCCAATCTGCTTCTCCTCCTACCCACCTGCCCCCACTCCCACTTCCCCATGGTTGCATTTTGAGGGGTGGGATAGCCGTTTTGTTTTGGTGATAAACTATACATAGCATAAAATTTGCCATTTTAACTATTTTAAGTGTACAATTCAGTGGCATTAAGTACATTCTCAATGTTGGGCAACAATCACCACTAAGCATTTCTAGAACTTTTTCATCATCCCCAGTAGAAACTTTGTACCCATTAAACAATCACTCCCCATCCCCCCTTCCCGCTCCAGCCCCCGGCAACCACTATTCTACTTTCTGTCTCTACGAATTTGCCTAATCTAAGTACCTCATATAAGTGGAATCACACAATATTCATCCCTTTGTGTCTGGCTTATTTCACTCAGCGTAAAGTCCTCCAGGTTCATGCATATCGTAGCGTGTGTCAGAATTTCCTTCCTTTTTAAAGCTGAAGGCTATTCCATTGTGTGTATAGACCACATTTTGCTTATCTGTTCATCCACCCATGGCCACGGGTTGTTTTCACCTTTTCGCGAATAACGCTGCTATGAACGTAGGTGTACAGGTATAAGTGGTTACATTTTAAATGGTTATATAAGCAGCTACATAATATTCTCTCTTTTGCTTCTTCACATTCAAAGCCTAAACTTTTTATTATCTGACCCTCTACAGAAAATGTTTGCCAACCCCTAGTTTAAGTGGTGGGTTCAGGACAGCATGATCCTCGCAGAAGGCCACCGATGTTGGCTTGTTGAATGAGGACAAGAAAACAGATATTACTTGGTGGAACGAACGTTTGGGGCTTGTATTACTTTGTTAGGACTGCTATAACAAAGCACCACAGACTGGGTGGCATAACACAACAGAAACTTGTGTCCTCACAGTTCTGGAGACTGGAAATCTAAGGTCAAGGTGTCAGCAGGGTTGGTTCCTTCTGACCTCTCTCCTGGCTTGTAAAGATTGCCTTCTCCCTGTGTCTTCACGTGGTCTTTTTCCTGTGTATGTCTGTGTCCTAACCTCCTCTTCTTATAAGGACACTAATCTTGTTAGGATCAGGGCCCACCTTAATGACCTTGTTTAATATTTATTTATTTATTTATTTATTGCTGCATTGGGTCTTCTTTGCTGCGTGTAAGCTTTCTCTAGTTGTGGCAAGCGGGGGCTACTCTTCGTTGCAGTGCGCAGGCTTCTCATTGCAGTGGCTTCTCTTGTTGCGGTGCGTGGGCTTCAGTAGTTGTGGCTGACTGGCTTAGTTGCCCCGTGGCATGTGGGATCTTCCCGGACTGGGGATCAAACCCATGTCCCCTGCACTGGCAGGCGGATTCTTAACCACTGCGCCACCAGGGAAATCCTAATCTTAATTTTGAATTGAAGTATAGTTGATTTACAATGTTGTGTTAGTTTCAGGTATACAGCAAAGTGATTCAGAGATATATATATGTGTGTGTATATATATATATTCTTTTTCAGATTCTTTTCCTTTTCCTTTATAGGTTATCACAAAATATTGAGTATAGTTCCCTGTGCTGTACAGTAGGTCCTTGTTATCTATTTTACATATAGTAGTGTGTATATGTTAATCCCAAACTCCTAATTTGTCCCTCCCTGCCTTCCCCGACCTTGTTTAATCTTAATTACCTTTTTAAAAGCCCTATCTCTAAACCCAGTCATATTCTGAGCTACTGGAGTTTAGACCTTCAACACATGAATTTTGAAGGGGACACAACTTAGCCTATAACAGGGCCTCTACTCCATACGGGAAATACCAGGCCTTTAACAGTGTACCAGAGTCTTGACCTGGCCTGGTAGTGATGGTGTTGGAAGTGAGGAAAGATAGACTGATGTACTCCTACACTCATAGATGTTGGCTCAGAAACTGGGCAGGCCTGAGTCTGCTGGTGGAGAAAACTCACTGTCACAGGACTTACTGAGGACGAGTGCTAAAGACTTCCTTTTTGACAGGCTGTATTTTTGTTCATCAAGCAATTAACTGCAGAATTTCCCAGATTTTTTTCTTATGACAATAAAGAGTAAAAAGAAATCTGGTATAATTTTAGCAGCAATTAACCTGAATTCACATAGGAGTGCTTTCGCCCTGCTGCGAGCCAGCTATAGCCAGTGTGGCCAGTTCAGTTTCCTGCTAGCAATTCTGCTCCCATGCTTCTCTCTGTTCTGTGATCTTCATCACTACTCTCACCCTGGTCCATGGTTATCTCATGTCCATTTCAGAAAGTCATGACCAGAGGACACTTTGAAGGAACATGACCAGATACACTTTGGGGCCAAGAAACGACCCTGCCCCTCAGTGGAGGCAGCTGGGTCCAAACTTGTGTCACATTTTTCTTTCTTCTGTCTGTCTCAGAGGTAGAAAAATGCTGCAGTTTCTGACCTATGACATGAAAAAAAAGAGAGAAAAAAAAAAGCCCACAGGTCCCCACACTTCAAACCCCAACCGATGGAACAAGAATAGAAACTTTGAAATGTTTAGAACAAAAATTTCACCTGGACTGACCTCGTTTCATTTTAGGACACTGGAACGGATTCTAGTCAGATGAATTTGAAGCAGCAGAGATAAAAGATCCAATTACAAGAACTATAATAAAAAAATCCTTTTAAAATACCTTAAAACCAGCAAAATGTTTCTAGTGCCCCCAAAACTGGTTGGGTGAATGTAGAATGGTTTGTTTAAGGTAGCGGTTCTTGACAAAACAGAAGCTACTTACTGCCAAACTAGATTTTAGTACCGCAGATTAGATATTACAAATAAAAGATGCAGGCAACCAATGTATAATTTCAAACACCTAGTGCTGTTAGGAGGATAATGCTTGTTCCACTTATGTATACGATGCACTCCTGCCCTGAACATCCTCTCTCTACACTTTGTTCCCTGGAACCGTTGTTTTCAGCACCGTTTCTCATTGTCTCCCTTTGAATACATCTTCTTGCACCGCCTTTTCCCATCACAGCTTTTCCAAGTTCTGACTTCATCAGTTTCTCTCAACTCTCAGGAGCAGTATCCTCTGCTATTTGGATCTCACATCCCCTGTGTAAGGAAGCACCCGTGCCTCTGAAGTTTAGTCCTAGAATTAGAATCTGGTGCATTGGCGTGGCTAGTCTATAGGGGCTTTAATTCTGTCCCTTGAGTGTTCCCTAACCCATGGAGTCACATTGTCAGGTGACTTTATACAGTCTCTGGCACACAGTACGTACTCAGTAAAGTTAAATACCATTATTGCTGAGACAGGCTAGACCCAGAAAGATTTCACTGGATACTAGTGAAGATGAACAGGGAATACGAGGAATATAAATACAGTCTGCGTTAGAAATAGTCTCTAAGGCCACCACAGCTTTCCTTTTGTCCTCAAGGCTTAGGTTCCATTCCCTTTGCACATGGGGTCCCAAAAGGAGAGTGCTCCTGGCTTGTCTCTTTAGGTGGTCCCAGCTGATTTCCCACCACCAGGTTCCTCCTGGACACCTTGACCTCTTTGTAATTTAACCCAAAAGAAAAGGTCTCTTTTCATCACTTACAGCCTCCCTCCCCATTCTAGTTTCTGGCCTGGAAGATTTACCTTTCTCCCGGGTATTTGACATCATGAAAGGATTCGCCTTCCACCCCTACCTTCCATTCTCAGGTGTGGTTCCTGAGTATAGAGATGGTTGGCTCCAGCCCTAACATTGGTCCAACTGTATAATATCATGACCATAGGACACACACAGTGGACACATATAACTACACCTATACAATAAAAGAAGGGTGGCTCCCTCATAACTGGGTCTCACACTTTATCATTTAAAGTATAATATTAATACTTACCTTCCAGATTGATTTGAATTGGGTTGAGACAATGTCCACTAACTTGTTCTAAGGACTTCAAATTCATGGAGTCACACAATGTTAGGAGGAGAGACCTAGAGATTCAAAACTGGGGCTTCCCTGGTGGCACAGTGGTTGAGAGTCCACCTGCCGATGCAGGGGACACGGGTTCGTGCCCCGGTCCGGGAAGATCCCGCATGCTGTGGAGTGGCTGGGCCCGGGAGCCATGGCCGCTGAGCCTGCGCGTCTGGAGCCTGTGCTCCACAACGGGAGAGGCCACAACAGTGAGAGGCCTGTGTACCGAAAAAAAAAACACAAAAAACAAAAAAACTGGAACTATGGAATTCCACTTCAACTATGTTCAAATTTAACTATGGAATTGAATTAAAGTGCCAAAGCTCCCCCAAAGGGAGCCATGTGAATTTGCTACTTCTTATATGTGATTTCATTAACTGAGATGAGATTGTGAAAGTTTGTGACTGGGAAGAGAATCTGAAAAGAAAGGAAAGGAGGGAGGACCATAGGGACAAAGGAATAATCAAAAGATGGATCCTGGAAACAATGTATCTGCTTCACAGTTTTGTCTTTATCCCTGTCCTAAGATACCAGGGATGGTTTGATGTCTTCCCCGTCACCAATAATCTGACCTTAATTCAGACCATGTAAGTCTGTGTATTCTATTCTCAGCAGCAGTATGAAGGCTGCTGCCCACCCAGCCTTGGTACCACCAGTATCCTGTGGATAATATCAATATACCGTTCTTGTACTCTCATCTAAGGCCAACTCCTTCACTTTTGAACTGTATCTCATTATCTCCCAAATATTCAAGAATAGACACCGTTCTTACTTTCTCTTGAAACAACAATTTTCCACTTCTTATTAGATCCTTTAAAAATATCCTGCCCCCAAATAGATATCCTTTTATTCTCCTGCTTCCACACAATGTTTCTGTTCCCCTTTACAAAAGATCTCAGAGCTGGTACCTGCTGTGTCCATTTCCTCATCTTCCATTCTCTTTGCAACCCATTCCAGGTAGACTTTTGACACATGATTCACTGAAATCATGCTCATTAGGGTCATTGATGGCCTCTGCCTGGCAAGACCCAACAGTCAGGGACTTCCCTGGTGGTGCAGTGGATAAGACTCCGTGCTCCCAATGCAGGCGGCCCGGGTTCGACCCCTGGTTAGGGAACTAGGTCCCACATGCATGCCACAACTAAGAGTTCGCATGCCATGACTGAGGAGCCCACGTGCATCAACTAAGGAGCCCGCCTGCCACAACTAAGGAGCCCGTGAGCTGCAACTAAGGAGCCTGCCTGCCTCAACTAAGACCCAGTGCAAGCAAATAAATAAATAAATATTTTTAAAAAAGAGAAAAAAAGACCCAACGGTCAGTCCTTTGTCCTCAGCATAATTGACTCTCAGTAGTTTTGATGAGAGTCAATTATTCCCACCTTTTTAAAAAAAAAATTGTGACTTTTTTTATACATTAAAAAAGATATAAAGATTAATATAAAACATGAATGTACCTATTGGTCGCTTAAAAAGTAGAGCACTTCCACTAGAAACTCTCGTGTGTCTTTCTCTGATTGCTTGTCTGCTGGACGTAACCATCCTCCTGAATTTTGTGCTTATGATTCCCTTGCCATCCTGCATGGCTTCATTATATGTGTGTATTTCTCTAGCAATGTATTATTTCTCTAGCAATGTATGTATTTTTGGTTTTATGAACTTTACATCAACAGAAACTTACGGCATATGTCTTTGGAACTTGCTTTTTTCTCTCTCCACATTATTTTTATGAGATTTATTCATGATGCTGCTTGTAACCCCAGCTTACTTATACTGCTATGCAGTATCTGTTACATGCCTGTATTAGTTATCTACTGCTGCGTGACAAATTAGTCCCAAATTCAAGAGTGTGAAACAACAATAAACAGTTTCTGTAGGTCAGGAATTTAGGAGAGACTTAGCCTAGTTGTTCTAGCTCCGGATCTCCCATGAGACTGCAGTCAAGATATTGGCTAAGTATGCAGTCGTCTTAAAGCTTGACTGTGGCTGGAGACTTTGCTTGCAAGATGGCTCACTCACGAGCCTCACTGAGTGAGGCTTACTCTCAGGAGACTGAGAGTTGGTGCTGGTTGTTGGAAGGAGCCTCAGTTCCTTGCCATGATGTTATCACCACAGGGCTGCTTGAGTATCCATGCAACATGGTAGCTGGCTTCTTC
Source organism: Delphinapterus leucas (assembly GCF_059928025.1). Lineage (NCBI taxonomy): Eukaryota > Metazoa > Chordata > Mammalia > Artiodactyla > Monodontidae > Delphinapterus > Delphinapterus leucas. The sequence continues at coordinate 11,804,237 of NC_143146.1, forward strand.
CAAAGAGGGAGATCCAGGAGAGCAAGGCAGAAGTCACAATGACTTATTACCTAGCTTTGGAAGTCACACACCATTATTTCTAAAATATTCTATTGGTTCCACAGTTCAGCTCTATTCAGTGTGGCAAGGGACAGCTCAAAGCATGTGAATGCCGGGAGTTGACATTTGTGGCCATCTTGGAGGCTGGCTACTGCAATGACTATATCACAATTTATTGATCTATTCTCTTGTTAATGACATTAATTATTTCAATTTTAAAAATTATGAACAGTGCTTCTATGCTCATTCTTATTCTTGTTCAGGCTTCCTGATGCACATGGGCAAGAGTTTCTCTAGAGGGAGACTACTGGGCCATAGGGTATGTGCATTTTCAGATTGATAAGATAAAACCAAAATTGCCCCAAAGTTGTTTACCAATTTATACTCCTACCAGTGGTGAATAATATTTCCCAACCTCTATATCCTTGCCAATACTTGGTATTGTCATATTTTAAAATTTATGCCAATCTGGTGGGTGTAAAATGATATCTTTTGCAGATTAAAATTTGCATTTTTCCAAATTACTAATGAGGTTGAAGATCTTTTCGTATGTTTATTGCCCATTCAAGCTTCCTTTAATGATAAATGCCTATTTATGTCATCTGCACATTTTTTTATTGCATTATATGTCTTTGTCTTACTAATTTGTAGGAGTTCTTTTTCTATTCTGAATTATTAAGAAGCTTCTGGTTATTATATGTGCTGCAAATATTTCCTCCCAGTTTGCACTCTGTCTTTTTACTTTTTAATACTGTTTTTTAATGACCAGAAATATAAAACGTCTTCTTCTTTCCTCCTGTGGTATGTGCTATTTATGTCTTTTTAGAGACATACTTCCACTGACTGAGGTCATAAAAATATTTGTCTCTGTTTCCTTCAAAAAGTTCTTAAGTGTTGCTCTCCACGTGTAGGTCAAGTGGAACCTGTTTTGGCATGTTAGGGGAGGTGGGGATTTAAGTCTGATTCTTATTTCTGTGTGGACTACCACTTGCTCAAGTCTCCTTTCTAATACACTTTCTTCACTTGCCTTCAGGGACATCCGCCTCCCGGTTTTCCTCCCATCTGGCTCATTGCTTCTTCTTCTTCTTTTTTTTTTTTTTTTAATATTTATTAAGTTTTTTGGCTGCACCGGGTCTTAGTTGTGGCATGCGGGATCTTTAGTTGTGGCTTGTGGGATCTAGTTCCCTGACCAGGGATCAAACCCAGGCCCCCTGCATGGGAAGCATGGAGTCTTAACTGCTGGACCACCAGGAAGGTCCCTGGCTTGTTGCTTCTTCTTGGTGTCCATTGCCAGCTCTTCCTCTTTGCAGACTCTACATGATGAGTGACTGGGAGTGCCCTCCTCACCTGTCTGTCCGGATACTCTCACCATTCTCACCCGAGTCCATGACTATAAATAACATCTGTATGCTGATCATTCCACCGTCACATCTTTACCCTCTTCCTTCATATCTCCACTTGGCTCAATCCTTCCCATCAAATATCACCTCCTCAGAGAGGGCTTCCCGACCATACTATGTAAGATAGCAGCACCTGCATCTCCCCCTATACTTCACTTGCTTTATTTTATATCAAGCATAATCAGCCACCTCCTGATTTTCTTCTAGAAATAGATCATATTTTGTCTGTCCACTATTTGAACATGTATCATGGACTTGGAACTGTTTGCTCATGCATCCAAATGACTAAGAACAGTGCCCGACATATTGTAGATGCACGATAAACATTTGTAGTAAAAGAAGCTGCTCAGGGACTTCCCTGGTGGTCCAGTGGTTGAGACTTCGCCTTCCAATGCAGGGGGTGCGGGTTCGATCCCTGGTCGGGGAGCTAAGATCCTACATGCCTCATGGCCATAAAACCAAAACAGAAAACAGAAACAATATTGTAACAAATTCAATAAAGACTTTAAAATGGCCCACGTCAAAAAAATCTCTAAAAAAAAAAAAAGCAGCAATGATCAGCTTTACTTAATATCATGCTTCATAGCTTATGGAACTTTTTTCTATGCAATTATGTTCCTCCTAGCATTGATTTAATCCTCAGGGACATGGTTTTGCCTACATTTGTGAATATCCGAGCAATAACATCTCTTCCTTTGGAGGTCTCTTAACATGTTTTTACTCAGAACACTTAATTTTATTCCCAGTTGCATGCATGATTAGGTGTGGGGCTGCCACTTGAGGAAATTGAACAATAACATCTCTTGGCTGGCCATGTCAACTGTTATTTGATGTCTCACATAAAAGGAATGTGGCTCTGAAAAAGAGACAAGTGCTTCAAATTAATGCATGTACAAAAATGTTTGAATGCAGAATCTCAAAATAGGGCTATTTAAACCAGTGGTTCTGAGTCGTTTCTTTTCACCCAAAATACATGCCCATGGGCTGCTCTTACTTTTATACTTTTAACACTTTAACACTTTTGTTGGAAGTAAAATATTATGAAACATTTTTGTTCACCACAGCTGTCAGCCGCTAGCTCCCAGAATCCCAGCCCACACTTACACTAGGGGTTATCTAGCGCAGGGGTCCCCAGCCCCCAGGCAGCGAACAAGCACCGGTCTGTGGCCTGTTAGGAAGCGGGCCGCACAGCAGGAGGTGGGCGGCAGGCGAGCCAGCAGAGCTTCATCTGCTGCTCCCCATCGCCCCCCTGTCCGCTCGCATCACCGCCTGAACCATCACCCCCAGCCCCACAGTCCATGGAAAACTTGTCTTCCACGAAACCGGTCCCTGGTGCCAAAAAGGTTGGGGGCTGCTGCTCTAGCAGACCCGGTCCTTGCTTCAGAGCCGCTCCAGGAGATGTGCAGACAATATCCAGACCCCTGTCCACCTTAGTTATTCCTAAGCCCATAAATCTATGCAGCTAAGTCCATAAAAATATACATTTGGCAAGTCTGAGCAGCCAGAGAAATTCATTCATTTACTATGTCTATTGAGGAGTTTGGAGCCCAGTACAGGAGAATTTGGTCACTTGTGTCAAATTACTGGTTTGCACTCTGACTCATTCTACAAGCCAAATAGAATGAATGTGTGCGTCTCTCTCCCTGACGACACGAAAAGCGAACTTGAGGCTGATGTTAAAATAGATTTCTCATTTTCTGGGAACTCAGTGGGCTGGTTATGTTATCAAAAGTTCTGGCACTGTGGGTCAGGCTTTACTGGGTGCTAACCGTTCGCAATCTCAAAGCACACATTCAAGAAAATGTGGGAAAGATTCTGGGACTTTGCAGGGGGTGGTGAAGCTCTAAAGCCTGTTGACAGAACTGTTGAAGACAAACTGTACAGCAGGGAACCCTGGACGGTCTAAGCTTCTCATCAGCAGCACAGCTAGCTGTCCTCAAGAAATGTCCCGCAAAGGGGGTCGGACTGATTGACGCTGACTGACAGTGAATCAGAAACTAGATCAAGAGGAGTGGTTGGCCTGGGGCCCCAGAGAGCACAACACTAATGTTAAATAAATCCAAAAGCAACAGCTGTGTCCAATGCTCTAGCAATTTGGGGTTCAGACATGGGATAGGTGTCACCTCTAAAGTCTTAGCAACTTCATCAGAATCTAAGAGGAATCATGTATATTGGTCAGGAGGGGCTCACAGCCATAACATGAAATAGCCCAATCCAACTGGCTTAACCAAAAAAGTCACAGTCTAATGTGTTGGTGGGGAGCAGGCTCTGCTCCATGTAATCATTCAGGGACTCAGGCCTCATTCATTTGGTGGCCCTTCTATCCTCTAGAGCCCAGGAGTCTCAGAAGATTCTCTGCATCCAGCCAACAGACAAGGCAAGAGGGACACACAGAGAATCCAAGGAGGGATTAGGGACCACATCTGGAAATGCCACACATCACTTGGAATGCCACATTCCATTGGCCAAGACTAGTTACGTGACCACCCCTAGACGACGGGACCTGGGAAGTACCGTCTGGCTGTATGGCCAACTTGATATTGGTGAGCTCTAACAGCCTCTGTTACAAGAAAGAATAAAACTCAGTTTTGAAAACAAATTTGTTAAATTTGAGAAAAGCCAACAGACTGACCTTCAAAGCAGGCTCTGTAAGAGGTCATAAATCTTACTCAAGTATGCTGTCTGTTTTCAAAAATGTTCTTTGGACCGCCACTCTTAGAATTCCCTTCAGAGACAGTAAGAAGGTCATTTCTTCATAGTCACCCTGGTTTAAGCCAATCCTCAAAGGATTGAATTTATTCAACATGTGAATGATATCAATCATTGACATCCATCAATTTGATTCTAAAGAAGATGCCCTCAGTTGCTTAGATTTTACACAAAGTATAAATAAGATAATTTTCTGCAAGGTGTGAATAAACAAAGGTAAATAGATCTTCCCAGGGGTATTCTCATTCTTTAAAAGGGATCCTGTGGGGTGATGTCAGCAAACTGGAAGAATAGGAGTTTTCTACCATCTTCCCCCTAAAGAACACCAATTCTGACAGTTGCCCGTGGACAAGAATGTCTTTTTGGAAGTCTAGGAGTCCAGCAGAGGAGCTCCAGCATGTCAGTGAAGCAAAAAAAAATGGGGATTGGACACACTGAAGATGTTAAGAGGAGCAGTTTTGATTTACCTGCGTCCCTCCTCCCCTAAACTGGCACAGCTCATACCAAGACGGACCATCTTGGCTGGCGATTTCTCCAGCTTTTTTCTTGCTCCATCCAGAACACTGAGGTGTGTTGCACGACTGGGGGAGGGGAGGGCCTGGGAAGATGGCAGCCAGGGCCTTCGGAGAGCATCAGAGTGATGCAGATTCTACTAACCATTTCTCAGACTCCATCAGGAAGCCCACCCAACAGCCACTGGGGACACCTTGTCTGCAGGTCCATACAGGCACAGTGGCAGTGATGAGCTCTTATAAAGTACAACTGAAACGGAACAAACACTGGACCTCAAGTCTGAAAACCAAGGGTTGGTTCTGGCCTAAGGTGAGCCAGCGACCACATCTGTGAAATGGAAACTAACCATTTTCCTATATGAAAGGAGTTTTCCTCTTTATTTCAATAGAGCAGAAGCAGAATGCCTCTAGATCACGATTCCTAAAACTTTCTCTAGTCATGTTTTTCTGTTTTTGTTTTTGGCTGTGCACCCGCGAAGCCTGTAGGAACTCAGTTCCCAGACCAGGGACTGAACCTGGGCCATGGCAGTGAAAGCCCAGAATCCTAACCACTAGCCACCAGGGAAGTCCCCCTCTAGTCATGTTCTTTCAGGTACAAACAACTTTAAGGGTTCCCCTCCTCTCAGAATCTGAGATCTCCATGCTCTGGCCCCAGCCAGCCTTTCCAGGCTGATCTCCAACAACTCTCCTGCTGCCATCCTGTGTTCCAGATAAACCCGATAATCCGGCCTGCCCTCACTCCTCTCTCTGCATCTGTGCTCTCCCCACCCCCTCCATCTCCCTCTCTCATATTTACCACTTGAAATCCCATCCATCCTTCAAGGTCCACGATAAATGCCTCTTCCTCTGTGAAATTTCCCCTGATTTATCTGAATCTCCATAACATTTGGGTAACTCTCTGTCGTGTAAATTATTTTTTTATATAATTGCTTTCTCCCCATCCCTAGGAGAACTGATGTTTCTCTCTGTGGTATATATATTTCCTTCAATTTTCTGTTCCCCCATACAGCCTAGCAAGAGGACTTTTATCTAGTAGAAGTGCACTAAGTCTTTATTACGTATTTCATGGACTTAAAATGAAGCAAATTAAAGGCATCAATATTGTCAGTAAAAACGAACATTTATTAAGCAATTCCTATGTGCTAGACCCTGTCTTAAGAACTTCTCATGCATTATATAATTTGTCATGTAGACATTTCTATATAAATAATAGTTACACTTATTTTCAGTTTGCTTGGCTATTTTATAATTATTTTATATTTGGCTATTTTATGTATAACTTTTAACAATTCACTAATTTGTAGTGTATAGCCTCCAAAATTAAGTAAAGTATCAAAGGAAATAAAATACAAACTTTCCTATTTAGGTAGATTCATGTTTAGGAATTTCATATTCTTCAATTTAAAAAGGCTTTAAAGTACACTGGTAATTAAAAGAATCCGTATAGGGGACTTCCCTGGTGGAGGAGTGGTTAAGAATCTACCTCCCAAAGCAGGGGATTTGGGTTCGAGCCCTGGGCCGGGAAGATCCCACATGCCACGGAGCAACTAAGACTGTGCATCACGACTACTGAGCCTGCGCTCTAGAGCCCGTGAGCCACAACTAACTTCTGAGCCTGCATGCCACAACTACTGAAGCCCGTGAGCCTAGAGCCCGTGCTCCGCAACAAAGAGAAGCCACCGCAATGAGAAGCCCGCGCATCACAATGAAGAGTAGCCCCCACTCGCCACAACTGGAGAAAGCCCACACGCAGCAACGAAGACCCAACGTAGCCAAAAATAAATAAATAAATTTATTAAAAAAAATTTTTCTGTGTCTATTAATCAGAATGATAACACATGGGGAGGGGTGACAATAAAATCGAAGAATGGATTGCTCATAGATTGTGCCCATGACAACAACAAAAAACCCAGTATTTTTTCTCATTAGACCATGATTACCCACCATTTTTTAAGTGGTAAAGAAGAAATTGTAGAGCATTCCTGCTCTGTGAGAAGAATTCTTTTCCTGCCCTACATTTTCCTGTTGCTAACATAGAGCACAGGCCAAATTTTTGGCCTTTTATCCTTAAGAGCATTCTCTTAATCACATTCTTAGTTGTTCTATCTCCAAGTCAGAAAATGAATTTATATTTTATAGTGAAAACTACAGCAATACTCCTTGAAGCATTTGCTTTTTATAGTCAATCTGGCCTAATCATCAAGCTCATTATCTGGTCATTGCCAAGGAGGTGGTATAACCCCCTGAATCACTCATTAGAGCTAAGTTTCTGTAGTAAACATTTTTATATATATATTTTTTTATTTTTGGCTGCGTTAGGTCTTTGTTGCTGCGCGCGAGCTTTCTCTAGTTGCCGCGAGTGGGGGCTACTCTTCGTTGCGGAACACGGGCTCTAGGCGTGCGGGCTTCAGTAGTTGTGGCTCAAGACGCAGGCTCAGTACTTGTGGCGCACAGGTTTAGTTGCTCCGCGACAAGTGGGATCTTCCCCGACGAGGGTTTGAACCCATATCCCCTGCATTGGCAGGCGGATTCTTAACCACTGCACCACCAGGGAAGTCCCTGTAGTAAATATTTTTTTGTGGTTAAATATATATAACATAAAACTTACCATTTAAACTATTTTGAAGTATACAATTCAGTGACATTAAGTAAGTTCATATTGTTGTACAACCATCACCACCATCCATCTCCAGAACATTTCTATCATCCCAAATGCTACCCATTAAACAATAACTGCCCATTTCTCCCTCTCACTAGCCCCTGGCAACCACCATTCAACTTTCTGTCTCAATGAATTTGACTATTCAAGTACCTCATATAAGTAGAATTAAGCACTAAATGTTTCAAAATCATCTCTTTTCTTAAACAGACAAATCTCTTGTTATATGCTGTGTCTTATGCATCTTTGATTAAGTGAATTGGCTGAGTTTATTCAAAAGCCTAAATAAAACTTTTTTATTTTCCCGTCTAAACAGGATTGCAGATAAAGGGTTATTCAATCTGTATGTGTATCAAAACTCTTTATCAACATGGGCTGGTCTCTGGAGAATCTTGGCCACTAAAAGTGGGGAGGAGAAGTTAGGGTCTCATGGAGCATCCTTTGATCCACTGGGAGCCTGGAGCCTTGATCAGTGTGTCCCACTTCTAAACTATTGTGAGGTTGTCAATATGACTTCTCGGAAGGTCTCAGTGGGATCCAGTCCTAGTTGGTCACAGCAATGAGCAACTGAATAAAATATCTTCCGATTGTTTTTGCCTTCTCTCTGATTTCACTCTTCCCAGTTGCTTCTTTTGGGATTGCTTCCCAAGACAAACTACCCTCACACAAGCCCTTCCAGAGATAATGTCATCTGTGTCTCTCTGTGCCTCTTTGTCTCACTCTCTCTGTCTCTGTCTCTCTCACAGACTCACATACACACCTCCCCACTCTGCTTTCCTTTGTGTTGGTTTCGCTCTTTGGCAGGTTGCGCTCACCTCCACTGGAGTCAAGACACCCACCCACATTTTTAGGCTTACATCTTAATAACTTAGCAAGCCTAGAGTGGAGAAAAGCTTATTTTTTCCCCAGTAGCGCTGGTAAAATTCCTGGCATGTTGCTTCCTGTCTCTGATTGGCCTGGCCTAGGTAGTGGGCCCCCTCTGAACCAATCATTGGCTTGGGTCAGGAGCCAGGTGGTGGGGTCAGCCCCACCACTCCATATACACTGAGAATAGGAAAGGTATGCTTATCCAAAGGTGAATCGGGGGCCATATGTGGCACCAAATCCATGCATTATGGAGATTTAATTCCTTTTCAACCTCATCTCTGCCTACATTCATTCATTCCCTCTTCCTCTGAAGACATCCAGGAAGCAGTTCCTGTCCCTTTCTTGATTACCTCCTGGCTTAGCGCCAAGTGCCAGACGACACTGGATGTGTGGGCAGATCTCTTACCAAAGTGGTAAAGTGCAGGAGACAGAAGTTCTGACCTCATCAACATGACTCCTTCCCCTTTACCACAAAAGGGGAGGGCCTTATAAACATAGGGCTTCATAATGAAAATGCCCCACTTGGTTACCCCCCCCTTGTGGTCTGCATCACCTCTCCCCGTGACCCCTCGCGTTTGACATCACCAACTGAGTGTCCTCCAGTTCAATTCAATTCTGAGACTAACTACCTAGTGTTAATGCAGACCTCACGAATTAGGGCTCAGTTCTACAAGACGGCTTCCACTTCAGATGCCAGCCTGGGGCCACTTGCTCTCCTGTCCAGCTTGGCTGAAAATTCAGGAGTTCTCACAATGCCCCTCTCACATTTGATAACCCACTAGAACAACTCACAGAACTCAGAAAAGCTCTATACTTATAATTAGCATTTTATTATAAAGGATACAATTAAACAGCTAGATGAAGAGATACATAGGGCAAGGTCTGGAAGGGCCCAGAGCACAGGACTTTCTGTCCCTGTAGGGTCAGGGTTTGCCACCCAACAGGTACATCAATTGTTCACCGTCCAGGATGCTGTTTGTTAAATCAAGGTGTCATTACGTAGGCATGATTGATTAAATCATTGGTCATTGGGGATTAAACCCTCCAGCTCTTCTCCCCTCCCTGGCGGTTGAGGTTGGGCTAAGGAGGGTCTGGCTGCTTCCTGAAACTGGCTTCAAGAGGAACTGAAATAGCTAGAACGGCCCTGTCCTCAGCAGCTGGTATCAGTGGTCTCAGCGCCAATTAGATGAACTTTGACTCCCAAATTTCTCCTCGGTTAGGATGGAACCACTGGAGATTATCGTCATTCTCCTCAACAATGATAATCTTATGTGGTTCTCTTTCCTTGATGGTTCTTTTTCCTTCCCCTATCCAACATGAGTTGCTTTATAGAAATCGGATTTTTCCAAAAATAAATGATCAGTTTAAAAGATTCCATACTCCAACAAAGTTATTTTGAGACTCTTTTCCTCGGAGACCTTCACTTCCGTGGTCTCACCTCTCACCTAAGCATAGATGGCTCTTCAACTCAAAACTCTTGCCTTAACCTTTCTCTTGATAAGCAGTTTAACCTGTTATTCTGGGTCTATCTCCAGCTTTATCAGCTGTTACATAAGTATATAAATGCTGTGTTCCAGTCATGTTGATCTATTCAGTCTTTAAGCATTAGGCACATTTCTAAAACCATATCTCTATCCGTGCTGTACCCAGGCCTCCCTCTTATTCTCTGCTTGCATGCACTCCCCTATCTGTTAATTCTCACTTCAAGTCCCTCCTCCTCCATGAAGACTCCCAGCCTTCACTGATCTTTTTGTTCCCTACACGCCTATATTTAAGGGTCATGTGCTACCTTGGGCCATCTCTTACTCTTTTATGTAAGTGTCCCTTCTCCCCATCTCAACTGCATACATATTCTTGTGTCTTCCATGGAGTCTCATGCTCAGTATGGGTTCCTTGATTTTACTTTCCCTGACCCTTACTTCTCCTAGAATGGCAGATGTTTCAGTAACTCTTCCTACATAACAAGCCATTCACAGTTCTGAGTTGACTGAGCTCAGCTGGGAAGTTCTCACTTGGGGTCTCACTTGAAGTGGCAATCAGATGTCAGCTGGAGTCTCGGTCATCTGAAGGCTCAATTGGGCTGAACATCCAAGGTGGCTCACTCTTTTTTTTTTTTTAACATCTTTATTGGGGTATAATTGCTTTACAATGGTGTGTTAGTTTCTGCTTTATAACAAAGTGAATCAGTTATACATATACATATGTTCCCACATGTCTTCCCTCTTGCGTCTCCCTCCCTCCCACCCTCCCTATCCCACCCCTCCAGGCTGTCACAAAGCACCGAGCCAATATCCCTGTGCCATGTGGCTGCTTCCCACTAGCTATCTACCTTACGTTTGTTAGTGTGTATATGTCCATGACTCTCTCTCGCCCTGTCACAGCTCACCCTTCCCCCTCCCCATATCCTCAAGTCCGTTCTCCAGTAGGTCTGCGTCTTTATTCCTGTCTTACCCCTAGGTTCTTCATGACATTTTTTTTTTCTTAAATTCCATATATATGTGTTAGCATATGGTATTTGTCTTTTTCTTTCTGACTTACTTCACTCTGTATGACAGACTCTAGGTCTATCCCAAGGTGGCTCACTCTTGTGACATGTGGATAAAGTTGGCTATTGGCTGAGAGCTCAGCTGGGGCTGTCAACCACAGCACCCAAGCCTGGCCTCACCATGTGCTTTTCACAGCCTGACATCTGGGTTCATAGAGGGAGTATCCGAAGAGCAACAGCTCCAAGATTCCCAGGCAGAAACTGCAAGGCTTATTATGACTTGTCCGTTGAAGTCCAGAACATCCCTTTCCACCACATTCTGTTAGAAAAGAAAGTCACTAAGACTCGTCCAGATTCAAGGAGAGGACAGTGAGACCCCCGACTCTATGGGAGAGCGACAAGATCACATTGCAGAGGAGCACAGGGGATGGGAATCTAGTGTTGCCACCATCTCAGGAAAATACAACTGGCCAAGGAAGGTAACATGTACATTTCCATCTAGAGTTACACTAGTTTGTAACCCACCTGCTAAGGTATTGAGGCCCCCTTGTAGTACATGTATATGTTCTGTTCTCCTGGCCTCTGGATGAACCTCTAAGACATTATTAGGAAAGCCAACTGGGTGATCAGAGCTGAAAACATTCAGTGCTCAGAATCAACAAAATAACAAGGTAAGCGTCGTAACTAAACTGTCTACTCTCTGTACCATGAAGGTGTTATCTTCCCTAATTTAAAGAACACTGCAGAGGGGCTAGGAATGTTTGATATCTTGTTTTGGGTGGTGATTGGCTCAGCTTTACTCATTAAGTTGCAGAAGGAAGAAGATAGATGTGAAAGCTGTTTAGGAAGGTATTGAGTACGTGGTGACTGGATGTGTTGTAAAAGTAGTCGGGATGCTAGCTGGCAGCTGCTCTTCACCACGTTCCATAATGCTGGGCACTAATTTTACTGTCAAAGGGATACATGAAAAGACAGATTAAAACAGACTCTCAGAGATTTCCTTGAGATTGTCTTAAATTCCTACTGGAATCATTCCACAACACTGTTTATTTTCTTTCAGTAAGATTTTCTCCCCATTGTGTGCCAACACCCATTATGTTGCACAGAATTATTAATCATCCATGCGGAATTTTATGTTTATAAAGTCTCTGAAAAAAATCAACCTTTTCCTCTGCCCCCACCAGCTGAGCTCACAGACCATGGCCCTCTCTCCGGACATGTACAAACCAGTCTGATTTTTTTTGGTTTTGGGTTACCAGGCCAAGTTGTTAAACTGACTCAACCTGCCAGTTAGATACCTGAGAATTCAGGGAAAACTAGTCAAACTCTTTTGAATCAACCCCAGATACAGAGCCAGGTCAGTGTTTCCTCGGTGACTGCAGAGCATGTGCTGAAGTCCCCAGAAGAGACCACAGATGCAGGGTGAGGCGATGACATTAGGGGTATGATGTTAGCTCTCTTGAACTCTAAGTCACCACCTATGAGTGTATGCAATGTAGTAATGACTGTTTCAGACATGCTGAATATATAGTTTGACTCAGCATTTCACTTTGATGGGAAGAGCCTCAGTAGACAATGAATGAACAGGACCTGAATATGTATCACATTATGAAACCAGGCATGTGGAAGCATGTTTCCAAAACAGGTTAGAGACTTGCTTCCCCTAAAATCTTGTCCATCTCAGTCAGAGGTATCACTGTCCACCTGGTTACTCAGGCCGAAAGCCTCTGAGTCAACCTCTCTTTCCCTCACCTTCCCCACCCCACCCCCTGCCACCATATTTAATGCGTCAGCCAAGCTCTAGCTTCCCAATACCTGTATCCTCAAATACAGTTATCAATTATCACCACATCCACTAGCATTACTCTATCCCAAGCCACCTGACGCTCCTATCTGCAGAATTGCAATAGTCTCCTACCTTATTGATAGATTTAACAAAAACAATTTTTTTAATTCCTGGAAAAAAAAATACCATAACAAAATCAGTGGCGAATGACTAAACAGGAAAAATACTACACATACAACCAAATTTAGACTCCTTCATATATAAAAAGCTAATAGAGATTATTATGAAAAAATAAATATTTAAATAGAAAAATTGGCAAATTATCCAAATAGTTTGTAAAAAAAAGGAAATATAAATCATTCATAAGCAAATGATATGATCCTTAATTGCACTCTAATGAGAGAAATAGAAATTCAAAGTGGCATGAGATGCTGTTGACACTTGGAAGGTTGGAAAAATTCAGAAAATTTAGTAATGCCCTGATGGTGATGGGAGGACTAATACTGGTGGGAAGGCAAATTGGTCCATCCTCTTTGGAGAGCAATTTACAAAGTGCCAGCAAATTTCCATATGCAGATATTTTTGACTTGGCAATTCTACTCTAGGAGTTTATTTTACAGATATGTTTGCAAATGAGCTTAAAGATGCAAATATGCATGCAGTAACAAAAGAAGCCAGCCAAATATACTGGGAGCTGGTTAAGTAAGTTTGGTATATCTGTAGAGTGGAATACTATGCAACACTGAAAAAGAATGAAACAAAACTACTTGGTATCGATAAGAGAAAATTTCCCAGGTATCTTATTAAGTTGTAAAAAGCAAGATGCCGAAGAGCATACATAATATGCTATAACGTTAAAAAATATGGGTAAGAAAATTTATTCCTTGCATATTCATAGACTATTTCTGGAAGGAAACTTGTAACAATGGTTGCCCCTGGAAAGGTCACCTGATAATTTGGGGGAAAGGGGAGGAGACTTACTTTTCACTATATTTCTTTTTGTGATGTTTAAGTTTGTACCATATTAGAGAATTGCCTTTTTTTAAAAAAAATTATATACAATTAAAATTTTTTTTCTCATGAAAACAGAACAATAATTTTATCTTGGTAATAAATAGTTAAATTCAGAAAGACAAAGAGAAAAGACTAGTTATATTCTGTTATTTTAAAGGAATATATTAGTAATACTTTCCTGGAAAAGTGTGAGGTTTTACCTAAAGAGATAATTATAAATTTCACTTCTATTATGTCTTTACGTTTTCAGACTTATTATGTATAAATGAATACCTCAGGCAAAATAATAGCTAATATTTAGAGAGTGTTAACTATGAGCAGACACTGCGCAATGTGCTTCAAAATAACAGCACTGTTCTCATTGCCAGTTACAGCCCAGGGGGTGAAAGCTCAGAGAGATTAATTAACTGGCCTGAGGTCACACAGCTAGTGAGTTATAGAGCTGATGCAAACCTCAGCCGTCTGACAGGAGAGTCCACATTCTTAACCACTGTACAGTTTATTTATTGTGTTATTAATGACTCATTTGTTTCATACAAATAACACTTAAGGGTACATAATTTCCAATTCAAAATTGATACTTACCAGAAAAAGAATCTAACCTTAACTACAGGAAGTAAAAACACAAATGTTGTAGATACTTAAGTCCTATAAATGAAGTTATAATATTGTTTCTGATTTTATGACAACTCAGAAAGATAAAAATATAGTGTTTTAATACATTTGAACAATGACTGGGGCTTTCCTGGTGGCACAGTGGTTAAAAATCCGCCTGCCAATGCAGGGGACACAGGTTTGAGCCCTGGTCTGGGAAGATCCCACATGCCACAGAGCAACTAAGCCTGTGCACTGCAACTACTGAGCCTGCGCTCAAGAGCCTGTGAGCCACAACTACTGAGCCAGCGTGCCACAACTACTGAAAACCGTGTGCCTAGAGCCTGTGCTCCACAACAAGAGAAGCCACTGCAGTGAGAAGCCCGCGCACCACAACAAAGAGTAGCCCCCACTCAACGCAACTAGAGAAAGCTCACAAGCAGCAATGAAGACGGAACGCAGCCTAAATAAATAAATAAACAAACAAATAAATAAATAACGATGACTGGAAAATAGAGCCACTGGGTTCTATATAGTGCACATACCATTTTTTGTGTGTTTAGATACTTGACCTTCACAAAACCTTAAAGTAATAAATAAGATGGTTTAGGTCAGTGTCAAGGGTTGAATTCTGCCCCTAAAAGATATGAAGTTGTAAGCACCCTTATGAGTTAAACTATATCCCCTCAAAATTCGCGTGTTGAAGTCGTAACCCCTATTAATCTCAGAATATGATGGTATTTGGAGAAAGGCTTTTTACGGAGGTAATCAGATTAAAGTGAGGTCATAGGATGAGCCCTAATCCAATATGACTGGTGTCCTTATAAAAAGGGGAAATTAAGATACAGAAACACACATGCACAAAAGGATGACACTATGAAAAGACACAGGGAGAAGACCGCCATCTACAAGCCAAGGAGAGAAGCCTAGAACAGATCCTTCCCTCACAGCCACAGCAAACACCTCCCTCCCCACCTGTGAACATGACCTAATTGGGAAACAGGTCCTTTGCAGATAGTCAAGTTAAAATGAGGCCATACTCATGAGGTTATGGTCCCTCATCCAATATGACTGGTGTCCTTAGAAGGAGAAGAAAAGATACACAGACACAGGGAGAACCCTGTGTGAAGACAGAGGTAGAGACGAGTGATGTGTTTACAAATCAGGAGATGCCAAGGATTGCCAGCAACAGCCGAAGCCAAGAGAAAGGCATGGAACAGATTCTTCCCTTGAGCCTTCAGAGGGAGCATACCCTGCCCGACACCTTGATTTCAGACGTGTGGCCTCCAGAACCATGAGAGAAGATATTTCTGTTGGTTTAAGCCACTCGGTACTTGCTGCAGGGGTACTTGCTACAGTAGGCCTAGGAAGTGAATACCGTCAGAATCCCCAGAGTCAGGTTGGTGTGGGAGTGGCTTCTTAAGCAAGGGCTCACAGGTGAAACGATGAGAGAGAGAGCGGTGTGGGGAGCAGAGCGCGAAAAGGAGAGTAAGGCTGCTCAGCCAAGTTCCACAGGTGGTGATGTCCCAACTCTGAGGGGGGCTCAAGTGTAAGCGATGCCTTGGGGTGGGGTCACCCGAGGCAAGGGAGCTAGGGTTCCTGCCCCAGCGCCCCATCCGTTACAGGCTGTAGACCACGCCAAGGGCCTCCACCTGCAGGCAAGTGGGGTCCAGTAACTAGAAGGTAGTTCTCCGTAAAGTTGCAGCACACTTCGCTTGTTGAAATCAAAAGCACCCCCAAAAGGGAAAGACAAAAATGGTAAAAATGGATGAGAGGGGATCAAGGCAGAGCACCAGCATCATCCAACACATCAAACTATCTGGTCTGTGATATCTGGAGTCCAGAAGTTGGCTGCTAACTCCAGTCCTGCTATAAACATATAAATATTTCTGGTTTGGGTGGTAAACGGCCACAGCCTTGGGCCCCTGCTTCCCCGCTGCTACTTTGGTCCCATCCCTGGAACCCCTGGACTTCCCTACAATCCAGCAACTAAAATGCTGGGCACAGAGGGTGCTCACCAAACACTATGGCCAGTGTTCTTTCTTTTCTTCTTTTTTTAAAAAAATCTTTTTATTTATTTATTTGTTTGTTTATTTTTGGCTGCATTAGGTCTTCATTGCGCGCACAGGCTTTCTCTTGTTGTGGTGAGTGGGGGCTACTCTTCGTTGTGGTGTGCAGGCTTCTCACTGCAGTGGCTTTTCTTGTTTCAGAACATGGGCTCTAGGCACGCGGGCTCAGTAGTTGTGGCTCGCGGGCTTAGTTGCTCCGCGGCATGTGGGATCTTCCCGGACCAGGGCTCGAACCCATGTCCCCTGCATTGGCAAGAAGATTCTTTTTTGTTTTTTAATGGATATTTTGTGTGTGTGTGTGTGTGTGGCTGAGTTGGGTCTTTGTTGCTGCACGCGGGCTTTCTCTAGTTGCGGCGAGTGGGGGCCACTCTTCACTGCAGTGCGCGGGCCTCTCATTGCGGTGGCTTCTCTTGTGGAGCACGGGCTCTAGGCATGCGGGCTTCAGTAGTTGAGGCTCACGGGCTCCAGAGTGCAGGCTCAGAAGTTGTGGCACATGGGCTCAGTTGCTCCGCAGCACGTGGGATCCTGCCGGACCAGGGCTCGAACCCGTGTCCCTTGCACTAGCAGGTGGATTCTTAACCGCTGCTCCACCAGGGAAGCCTGGCAAGCGGATTCTTAACCACTGTGAAGTCCCCAGTGTTCTTTCTAATTAGTCAGCTATTAAGATTTTGACTATCATTCCCCAGATTAAGCACCTGCTATGTACCTAATCCAGTGATCGGAACTGTGAGGGACAGAAATTTTAGATAATACCTGCCTTCAAGAAGTTTAAATTTGAGGTGAGAACAGATACAGATTAAATAATCAGGAATAATTATGTGCTAAACTCTGTGTCTCAGAGTTTTGGGCTGCTATTTGGGCTGCTATAACAAAAATACCATAGACTGGGTGACAAACAACAAATTATTTTTTTTAAACATGTGTATACTGCAATTTTATTTCAATCACACAAACGAAGTTAGCATGTAGGAAGTTTAAATGAAACAGTACTGTAAAAATAGCAGAGAACCAAAAAATCTAAAACGGAAGTACACCTAAAGCATGAGAATTCAACATTCATTAGTGTTTCATCTTCTTATTTGATTGACACTTGATGTTTGCAAATTTTGAAACAAACTTTGAGATCATGACGACTCTTGTGAAGAGATTTCAGCACCAGCACTAAGATTTGAACATTCAGTTGGTTTGCAATTGACTTGTTAGCCAGTTACATAATATATAGTACAGATTTGTCATAGGTCAGATCACAGTGTTGAAGGAAAGAGGTACCTTCCTGTAATTAGACAGGATCCCCTAAACTGCACTCAGCTTAAGACATCCAATGTACAAGAGCATGAAAGCCATCATAGTAATGTGGCTTCAAGGAACATAATTTTGATAAGGAAAATAACCTAAGCTTCTGTTTCCCATTTTAATTACTGAAATCTCTTAACAATGACAAAACTGTCACATAGGACAGTAAATGTATACAGTAGTTCAATCAAACTTCTTAGAAAGAACACATTTAGCAATCAGGGATAATGCAGGATGACAGGAAATGTAATGTGATTCAGTATTGGTTCCTTTTGTCATTTTACACAGACATCATGTTAATATTAGATCAAGGCACAAAACTTTAGTGCATAAACCAGTTTCTTTTTCAAGATCTAGCATTTTTAATAGATATTTATTGGAGTATAATTGTTTCACAATGGTGTGTTAGTTTCTGCCGTAGAACAAAGTGAATCAGCTATACATATACATATATCCCCATATCTCCTCCCTCTTGCGTCTCCCTCCCACCCTCCCTATCCCACCCCGCTAGGTGGTCACAAAGCACAGGGAGCTGATGTCCCTGTGCTATGTGGCTGTTTTGAGTTCCACAGTAATATATAATTCACGTGAAGCTCAGAATCATGTTTCAGACCATTGAACTTACCGAAGTTAAAATATAAATAGCTGAAGACATGATGTAAAAGATGAAGTACTTGGTTCTGTTAACATATTTACCAATTAAAGCCACAAAATATTCCTCATTATTATTCATGCAAATAATTGAGAAAAAAAGATAGTGCAGAAATTAACTTTAAGTAAAACATTATTCCTTCCCTTCCTCCCACTCCCGTATACTCTGCAAAATCTTTTCCCTGGGACTAGGCCTTGAAACAGCCACTACATATTAGTTTGACATGCATTACTGTCTGCAATTTAAAAAGCTAATTTGGGGACTTCCCTGGTGGTCCAGTGGTTAGGACTCTGCACTTTCACTGCCAAGGGTGCGGGTTCAATCCCTGGTTGGGGAACTAAGAACCCGCAAGCTGTGTGGCACAGCCAAAAATAAAATAAAATAAAACAAATAAAAAAGCTAATTTTGTGGTAGCTGTAATTCCATTATAAAAATGTCCACACACATAAATCTAAAAAAGGTTGAAAACCTACAGTAAATCTACAATATATTGTTTTACATTTGACCACTGGTTTGTGTTATGTAGGAGTCACAGATTTGGTAAAGCATTTGTAACAATTTAGGAAGGCATCTACATCTTTAGATTCTGGGCAAATTTTATGTTTGAATCTACAAAATTGCATGAAGTCTAACTCGAGAGACTTCCTATCGTTCTAAAATTCCTCACTCTGGATAAATCATTTTTAGGACACTCTCTTATAAATATCACCCTGTGAAAGCACGTACCATTCCATTTGTTCCACATCTTATGATCTTAACCTGCGTAGGGCTGACCTCAGTTATTCAGGGAATATCAAATATGATAGGAAGACAAACCTGAGAGAACCATTTACAATACAATAGCGTAACTTGCGAAATTCTTCATCAGCCTTCTCTGAAAACACTTCTCAAGCCTTTCTTCTCTTTATCGTAGTGTGGATTGTGGAAAATGTGCGATTTTTCCTCTTGACATGAAAATATTTCAAAGCATGGCGATCTTGCCTGACAGGTTTAGTATTTTCTGCATAACTGATACAGGAACTCCTGTATGACTCCCTTCCATCCTGTTGTAAAGGTCAGAAAAAAGCAGCAAACTGGGAGGGAAATAGCTTATCGCCAGAGTAGTCATGTCTGAAGGCTTTCAAAGTACGTTCGTTTTTCCCTCCTTCCGACTGTTTGCCTCCATTTTCTTCTTACAGCTCACAAAATGTAGGGGGTTTGTTGTTGTTAACAGCTGTTCTTTGTAGGTTTTTTTTTTTCCTTCTCCGGATTAAAGTCCTATCTCTCCTTAGTTTGTTTCTCTATGCAGTATTTGATTTGCTCAGTTCCTGCCTGATTGCATCAACTGTTAGCTCATCTTTTAGCTTAGTTAATTCTTTTCTCATTTCATCTAGAATGTCCTGCTTCCGCCTGGACTCCGTTCCCCTGGGCTGCGAAGAAGGTGCAGATTTTGGTCTGGAAATAACAGGTGACTTGCTGCCATTCATTGTATTTGTTCTTTCCCAAGGTTTTCTTGTTAGTTCAGGTGTTCAGGTACTTGTTCAGGTTGTTCAGATTGTTCAGGTACTTGTTGAAGAGGCCTTAGAAGTTACAGGCTCTGAATCTTCATTTTTGTCCTCTTTTTGTTCTGTTTCTATTGTTTATCCTTTTTCAGCAGTTCTTCTCCTCCTGGCCAGCAGGGCACTCATTTCTTGCATTAAACCACTACCCCTTAAAGGAAGGGGTCCCTTTCCTTATCTGTTTTAGATAAGGCCGAATTCACACCAATGAATTGGGAAAGAGGCATCCTCCATTCATGACACTTTACGAAGTTTTGCTCCAGCAATTGCAGCTGCAAGTCCAGTTAAAGGGCGGTTGTCTTCAGATGTGGATCCCGAAAAAAATCCAGATGCAGGGAGGGGAGGGGCAGGTGGTGGAGGAGGAGGGGATACTTGATTAGGAAGTGGTGGTGGAGGGGGCGGAGGCCCAAGGACCAGGACGGAAGTGGAGAGGGGGAGGGGGGCCTGGGGGAGAAGGGAGCGCGGCTGATGCCTGGGCAGGACCTGGTGGGAGTGGAGGAGGGGGTGGGGGTGCAGGTGGTCCCAAGACAATGCCCTGTCGGGCTGGAGTCTGCCGGCTGAGAGGCGGCCTGCAAGCCTGGCTCAGAAGCAGAGGAGTCTCCCTGCAAAGAGTTTGGAGAAGTCTCCTCAGAGGCAGGGGCAGCAGCATTTGATGTTCTTTCCAGCTGCTCCCTTTCTAGCTGCTCTTGTGGCTCTCGTTCTGGCCTTTCCCGGGCCCGTCTCTCCAGCCTCTCCCTCTCTTCTCTCTCTCTCTCCAGCTGCTCCTGTTCTAGTCGCCCCCTCTCCAGCCTTTGTCTTTCTAACCTCTCCCTCGCCAATCTCTCCCTTTCCATCCTTTCTCTCTCCAGCCTTTCCCACTCCAGCTCCTTTTGTTGTTGCTGTTCTCGTAGTTGCCTTCTTTGAATTTCCAATTCTTTTTGTGATGGGCCATTCTGAACATGGGCAGGTAGCTGTGAATTTTGTCTAGGCAATGTTGGCCCTGTTTCCTGTGAATTCAACACTTCTAAGGCATGCATCATGGCACTTGCGAACATTGGCATTTTCTTTGCTGCCAAAGTTGAGACCATACGCCTGTCTAGCGTCCCGCCATTGGTGGAAGGTCTGTGTAGCTTGATTGTACTTCAACCCTTTAGGAAAGGCACCGTTTATCACGACCTGATGGTCCTGAACCTTCCTGCCCACCACTCTGAACGTGTTGCTGCCTGTATGATGATATATATGAACTCTCCTGAACCCAGCTGAACCACCAGCTGGCACCCACTTTTTATTGGCATCATCATAAACCATCACAGCAGCTCTTGCCTGACAGATAATCTGTCCAATTATTATTTTAAATATATCATGCTACTTCCTTCTGGTCTGCAGAGTTTCTGCTGAAAAATCAGCTGATAACCTTACGGGAGTTCCCTTGTATGTTATTTGTTGCTTTTCCCGTGTTGCTTTTTTTTTTTTTTTTTTTTTTTGCGGTATGCAGACCTCTCACTGTTGTGGCCTCTCCCGTTGCGGAGCACAGGCTCTGGACGCGCAGGCTCAGCGGCCATGGCTGACGGGCCCAGCCGCTCTACAGCATGTGGGATTCTCTCGGACCGGGGCACAAATCCGTGTCCCCTGCATCGGCAGGTGGACTCTCAACCACTGCGCCACCAGGGAAGCCCTGGATTCCTTTTTATTTCTTTTTCTTCTCTGATTGCTGTAGCTAAAACTTCCAAAACTATGTTGAATAATAGTGGTGAGAGTGGACAACCTTGTCTTGCTCCTGATCTTAGTGGAAATGGTTTCAGTTTTTCACCATTGAGAACAATGTTGGCTGTGGGTTTGTCATATATGGCCTTTATTATGTTGAGGTAGCTTCCCTCTATGCCTACTTTCTGGAGAGTTTTTATCATAAATGGGTGTTGAATTTTGTCGAAGATTTTTCTGCATCTATTGAGATGATCATATGGTTTTTATCCTTCAATTTGTTAATATGGTTTATCATATTGATTGATTTGCATATATTGAAGAATCCTTGCATTCCTGGGATAACCCCACTTGATCATGGTGTATGATCCTTTTAATGTGCTGTTGGATTCTGTTTGCTAGTATTTTGTTGAGGATTTTTGCATCTATGTTCATCAGTGATACTGGCCTGTAGTTTTCTTTTTTTGTGACATCTTTGTCTGCTTTTGGTATCAGGGTGATGGTGGCCTCGTAGAATGAGTTTGGGAGTGTTCCTCCCTCTGCTATATTTTGGAAGAGTTTGAGAAGGATAGGTGTTATCTCTTCTCTAAATGTTTGATAGAATTGCCTGTGAAGCCATCTGGTCCTGGGCTTTTGTTTGTTGGAAGATTTTTAATCACAGTTTCAATTTCAGTGCTTATGATTGGTCTCTTTATATTTTCTATTTCTTCCTGGTTCAGTCTCGGAAGGTTGTGCTTTTCTAAGAATTTGTCCACTTTTTCCAGGTTGTCCATTTTATTGGCATATAGTTGCTTGTAGTAATCGCTCATGATCCTTTGTATTTCTGAAGTGTCAGTTGTTACTTCTCCTTTTTCATTTCTAATTCTGTTGATATGAGTCTTTTCCCTTTTTTTCTTGATGAATCTGGCTAATGGTTTATCAATTTTGTTTATCTTCTCAAAGAACCAGCTTTTAGTTTTATTGATCTTTGCTATTGTTTTGTTTGTTTCTATTTCATTTATTTCTGCTCTGATCTTTATGATTTCTTTCCTTCTGCTAACTTTGGTTTTTTTTTGGTCCTTTCTCTAATTGCTTTAGGTGTAAGTTTAGGTTGTTTATTTGAGATGTTTCTTGTTTCTTCAGGTAGGATTGTATTGCTATAAACTTCCCTCTTAGAACTGTTTTTGCTTCACTACATAGGTTTTGGGTCATTGTGTTTTCATTGTCATTTGTTTCTAGGTATTTTTCGATTTCCTCCTTGATTTCTTCATTGATCTCTTGGTTATTTAGTAGTGTATAGTTTAGCCTCCATGTGTTTTTATTTTTTACAGTTTTTTCCTTATAAATTATATCTAGTCTCACAGTGCTGTGGTTGGAAAAGATACTTGATGCGATTTCAGTTTTCTTAAATTTATCAAGGCTTGATTTGTGACCCAAGATATGATCTATCCTGGAGAATGTTTCATGAGGACTTGAGAAGAAAGTGTATTCTGTTGTTTTTGAATGGAATGTACTATAAATATCTATTAAGTCCATCTGATATAATGTATCATTTAAAGCTTGTGTTTCCTTATTTATTTTCTGTTTGGATGATCTGTCCATTGGTGAAAATGGGGTGTTAAAGTCCCCTACTATTACTGTGTACTGTCAGTTTCCCCTTTTATGGCTGTTAGCATTTGCCTTATGTATTGGGGTGCTCCTCTGTTGGGTACATAAATATTTACAATTGTTATATCTTCTTTTTGGATTGATCACTTGATCATTATGTAGTGTCCTTCTTTGACTCTTGTAATAGTCTTTATTTTAAAGTCTATTTTGTCTGATATGAGAATTGCTACTCCAGCTTTCTTTTGATTTCCATTTGCATGGAACATCTTTTTCCATCCCCTCCTTTCAGTCTGTATGTGTCCCTAGGTCTGAAGTGGGTCTCGTGTAGACAGCATATATACAGGCCTTATTTTTGTATCCATTCAGCCAATCTATGTCTTTTGGTTGGAGCATTTAATTCATTTACATTTAAGGTAATTATCGATATGTATCTTCCTATTACCATTTTGTTAATTGTTTTGGGTTTCTTTTTGTAGGTCTTTTCCTTCTTTTGTGTTTCCTGCCTAGAAAAGTTCTTTTAGCATTTGCTGCAAAGCTGGTTTGGAGGTGCTGCATTCTCTTAGCTTTTGTTTGTCTATAAAGGTTTTAATTTCTCTGTCGAATCTGAATGAGATCCTTGCTGGGTGGAGTAATCTTCGTTGTAGGTTTTTCCCTTTCATCACTTTAAATATGTCCTGCCCCTCCCTTCTGGCTTGCAGAGTTTCTGCTGAAAATCAGCTGTTAACCTTATGGGGATTCCCTTGTATGTTACTTGTTGCTTTTTCCTTGCTGTTTTTAATATTTTTTCTTTGTATTTAATTTTTGAAAGTTTGATGAATATGTGTGTTGGTGTGTTTCTCCTTGGATTCATCCTGTATGGGAATCTCTGTGCTTCCTGGACTTGACTATTTCCTTTCCCATATTAGGGAAGTTTTCAACTATAATCTCTTCAAATATGTTCTCAGTCCCTTTCTTTTTCCCTTCTTCTTCTGGGTCCCCTGTAATTCAAATGTTGGTGTGTTTAATGTTGTCCCAGGAGTCTCTGAGACTGTCCTCAATTCTTTTCATTCTTTTTTCTTTATTCTGCTCTGCGGTAGTTATTTCCACTATTTTATCTTCCAGATCACTTAACTGTTCTTCTGCCTCAGTTATTCTGCTATTGATTCCTGCTAGAGAATTTTAAACTTCATTTACTGTGTTGTTCATCGTTGTTTGTTTGCTCTTTAGTTCTTCTAGGTCCTTCTTAAACATTTCTTGTATTTTCTTCATTCTATTTCCAAGATTTTGGATCATCTTTACTATCATTGCTCTGAATTCCTTTTCAGGTAGACTGCCTATTTCCTCTTCATTTGTTTGGTCTGGTGGGTTTTTACTTTGCTCCTTCATCTGCTGCATATTTCTCTGTCTTCTCATTTTGCTTAACTTACTGTTTTTTGGGTCCTCTTTTCGCAGGCTTCAGGTTCGTAGTTCCCATTATTTTTGGTGTCTGCCCCCAGTGGGTGAGGTTGGTTCAGCGGGTTGGGTAGGCTTCCTGGTGGAGGGGACTGGTGCCTATGTTCTGTTGGGTGAGGCTGGATCTTGTCTTTCTGATGGGCAGGACCGCGTCTGGTGGTGTGTTTTGGGGTTTCTGTGAACTTAGTATGATTTTAGGCAGCCTCTCTGCTAATGGGTGGGGTTGTGTTCCTGTCTTGCTAGTTGTTTGGCATGGGGTGTCCAGCACTGGAGCTTGCTGGTCATTGAGTGGAGCTGGTTCTTAGTGTTGAGTTGGAGATCTCTGGGAGAGCTCTCGCCAATTGATATTACGTGGGGCCTGGAGGTCTGTGATGGTCCAATGTCCTGAACTAGCCTCTTCCACCTCAGAGGCTCAGGCCTGACACCCAGCTGGAGCATGAAGACCCTGTCAGCTGCACAGCTGCTGCAGGCATTGATACTTTTCTAAAGTCCTGATTGTTTTTGTTTATGACATCTCAGTTGGGGTCTGTAGAAATGATTATGACAGCAGACACAATGAGAGGGGAAAGTTAAACAGAGTTCTAGCCATGGTTGCTGCTTCAGTCCCTTCAGGAGCTCCCTCCAGCCATGGATGCTCTGTGCCCCGTAACACCAAGTGTTGGGTGGTGGTAGGGGATATGATTATATCTTGAGTGTGCCCCTCCTACCATCTTGTTGTGGTTTCTTCTTCTATTTTTTTTTTTGCGGTACGTGGGCCTCTAACTGTTGTGGCCTCTCCCATTGTGGAGCACAGACTCTGGACATGCAGGCTTAGCGGTCATGGCTCATGGGCCTAGCTGCTCCGCGGCATGTGGGATCTTCCCAGACTGGGGCACGAACCAGTGTCCCCTGCATCGGCAGGCAGACTCTTAACCACTGTGCCACCAAGGAAGCCCGTGTTTTCTTCTTTATTCCTCTAGATGTAGAATATCTTTTTTGGTAGGTTCCAGTCTTTTTTAACGGGTGGTTGTTCAGCAGTTAGTTGTGATTTTGGTGTGCTCATGAGAGGAGGTAAGCTCAAGGTCCTTCTACTCTGCCATCTTGAAAGACTCCACAACAAATTATTTTTCATAGTTGTGGAGGCTGGGGAGTCCATGATCAAAACATCAGTAGATCCAGAGTCTTGTAAGAACTCACCTCGTGGCTTATAGATGGCTCTCTTCTCACTGTGTCCTCACATGGCAGAAAGGCTGAGGTTGCTGTCTGGGGCCTCTTTTATAAGGGCACTAATCCCATTCATGAGGGCTCCACCCTCATGACCTAAACACCTCCCAAAGGTCCTACCTCCTAATACTATCACAATGGAGATTTCAATTTCAACATATAAATTGGGGGAGGGGCTACATTCTGTCCTTAGCACTCTGCAGTCCTGACACATTAAAAGTGAACATTTTCTGTGTGGTCCAGTGGCTAAGACTCTACACTAGCAATGCAGGGGGCACAGGTTTTGTTTTGTTTTTTTGTTTTGCAGTTCGGTGGCCTCTCACTGTTGTGGCCTCTCCCATTGTGGAGCACAGGCTCTGGACGCACAGGCTCAGCGGCCATGGCTTACGGGCCCAGCCACTCCGCAGCACGTGGGATCTTCCCAGACTGGGGCACAAACCCGTGTCCCCTACATCGGCAGGTGGACTCTCAACCACTGCGCCACCAGGAAAGCCCGTTTTTTTTGTTTTAATTAATTAATTAATTAATTTTATTTTTGGCTGCGTTTGGTCTTTGTTGCTGCATGCGGGCTTTTCTCTGGTTGCGTCAAGCGGGGGCTACTATTCCTTGCGGTGTGCAGGCTTCTCATTGCGATGGCTTCTCTTGTCGTGGAGCACAGGCTTTATGCACGCGGGCTCAGTAGTTGTGGCTCACAGGCTCTAGAGCGCAGGCTTAGTAGTTGTGGCTCGCGGGCTTAGTTGCTCTGCGGCATGTGGGATCTTCCCAGACTGGGGATCGAACCCGTGTCCCCTGCATTGGCAGGCGGATTCTTAACCACTGCAGGGGGCATAGGTTTGATCACTGGTCAGGGAACTAAGATCCTGCATGCCACATGGCACAGCCAAAAAAAAAAGTGAACATTTTCTGGGAAAAAGAGAATGGTTGAGTCTACCCATGGCCCTTAGATTTCTGTAAAGGCTCCAGGTTACTCATATTAAAATGTTATCAGTCAGTGGTTTTATTTATGCCATTCCCACCACTTTTACTATATTTTCCACAAATTAGTGAGCTCTTTTCATATTATATCTATAGACACAGCTAAATATAATACACGAGGAACCCATTAAATTCTGTAATCACTGTTTCTGTAACAGGATCTGTGGCTATTCAAACTCAGCCAAAAGAGGCCTTCTCAGAGGAAAAATGAAATAACCAATGCAAAGACACCTATGATTTCCTTTGGAGTATTCCAGCCACATGAGTGGAAAAAGAAAAAGAAGATGATGGAAGACCCCAAATCTTCCCAGTGAAAAGCTGTGAATTCACTTCTGCTTTGGGGTCAGAGCTTGACCACAGACCAAAAAAGAGGGGCATATGAATGAAACCACATTGGTTGACCATCTGGGTTGCATTTGGCCCAAAGGCTTACCTCAGTTTCAGTTTTCTGAGATATAAAATAAGGCCAAAACGGATCCATGAAAATTGCCTAATTGGTAGTATCCTCAAGGCCTGTTGGGATTCAGAGATGACAATTACAGCTAGAGAGTGATCAATTAGAACCCAGGCTCCAATTTAGGATATAAGCAGCAAGCATCAAGGAGGACTTCTGTTTTTCTTGTTGGTATTTTGAATGAGCTCTGGAAAATACTTTGGGAAAACTATGAACCCCTTTGCATAATTTTACTTTGACATCTAATAGTTTTCATCATAAATTTGACATTTCGGGAATATTATAAATATTGCTCTTTCAAATGTATCCAGTGGAATCTAAATGCCAGGCAATTTATTATTTACATCATCCATTTAAGAAACACAGATCATCTTTAATGGTTGGATAGTTCACATCGTTTCTCATTTTCCTTCAAACTCGTATTTGTTTTCCACTTCCTCCTTAGAAGTTTATCCTAATATAACTTTCTTCCTTTGGCCGCACCTCCCGGCTTGCAGGATCTTAGTTCCCCGACCAGGGGTCAAACCCAGGCCCCTGGCAGTGGAAGCATGGAGTCCTAACCACTGGACCACCAGGGAATTCTCTACATTTTTATGCTTTAAAGTTTTTTATTGCTCACCCTTTCATAATACTTTGCAAAAAAAAAAGTATGTATATTTAATATAACTTTCTGTGACTATGAAATTGAAGGTGATAAAAATTTCTTTTGTATTGAGTTGATATTATAATTATTCTTAGTCCACAGTTGAGTAAAACAACAAAAATATATTACAAACTTTAATAAATGATAAAGAAAAGTACAGTTTTATTGAAAATGTTGCCAAAAACTGGAAACACGTAGGTCTCCATCAGTAGGAGAATGGATAAATGAACTGTGGTATATTCACACAGTGGAGTCCTACTTAGCGATAGAAAGGAACAAACTACTTATACATGAAACAACACGAATGAATCTTGAAAATATTATTTTTATCTAAAAGAATCCAGACACAAAAGAGCACATATTGTATGATTTCCATTCATATGAAGTTCTAAAACAGGCAAAACTAACCTATGGTGGAAGAACATCAGAATAGTGGTTGCCTCCGGAGTGGTTGCCTCAGGGGTGGAGTGGTTGCCTCCAGGGATTGACTAGGAAATGGCATCAGGGAACTTTCTGGGTGATGGCAAGACTCTGTCTTGAGGGGGGTTTTGTTACACAGGTGTATGTATTGTTGAAACCCACAGAATGGTCCACTTAAGGTTTGAGCATTTCATTGCATGTTGATCTTACAAAAAAAATAACTGTCAACAAATATTGAATTCTAACATGCTGAAGTATTGGGGGTAAAATATACTGGTGCCTGCAAGTTACTTTGGAACTTATCTGGATTGATAGATGGATAGAATGGAGGACAAATAGATACGTGATATGGCAAGCTTAGTAAAAATAATTCTAGAATCTAGGCAGTGGGTATATGACGTTTACTGCAAAATTCCTTCAGCTTTTCTGTATGCTTGAAATTTTTCATTAAAACATTTGAAAAATATATTGAAAATGCTATCTTACTAAGATGGGTGTGAATATCTTCAATCAGTTCATATATCCAAGAATATTAATTCTTGTTAGAATTAATGCTAGTTTCAGCATCAACTTCATGCATGTTTTCCTCTTTTAAAAATGTAAGCTCTGAGAAAACATGTAGATAGATGGTAGAAAATTGACAGAGAGAAAACGGTGGAGAGAAAGGCATCTAGTTGAGGGATGAAGAGGATCCACCCAGCATGGTGTGGAGACACTGCAGGAGTACAAACAAATGGACTCACCGCAGAGATCAAGATCCAGGACCCAGTGCCTTTAGGGGGAGAAGACAAAGACGTTTCAGGGACACTAAAGCTGAAGATCCCATCAGCAAACATAGGGAACACATTCTAGAGCAGAGAGAGAAGTCATCTCTGGACATTTTCATCTTAAGTCACCAGAGCTACATCCAGGGGGAAATTCTGAGTAAGAATTCAGAAGTGTGGGTATGAAGTTCAGAGGCGAGTTTGGGGACAAAAAGTTGATTTGCAGCACAAGTACTTAGCTGATTTCACTGCTCCGGTTACCCAGCCAAAGCTCATGCTCTATCAGGAGCCATATCCTTTGAATTTTGCCCATGGTCTTGGGAGTTTGGTACTTTGAAGGAACAGGGGGGATATCAGATTAAATCATCAAGAAAAAATGGGGGAGATTCTAGGGCTCTACCTACCCTCCGGATGATTGAGAAAGAGTTGGCAGTGAAGGGGAGGAGAATCAAGGGAATAAACCCTCACTGAAGCCAAGAGAAAGGAGAGTTTACCAAAGGAGGGTGTGGTCAGACAATCCTGTTAAATTCTGCAGAGTTTAAGGAGGGTTAGGACTGAAATGGGGCTACTGCCTATTGCAGAACAGCAGTTATTCTCCACCAGAGCAATTTTGACCCCCATACCTAAGAGAGTGGTGCTACTGGCATCTAGTGGGTAAGGGCCAGGGATGCTGCTAAACATCCTACACTGCACAGGACAGCTCTTCTCACAACAAAGAATTATTCTGCCCCAAGTGTCAATAGTGCAGAGGTTAAAATCCCTGCTAATACAGCAACTGTGGAATTTTTGGGGATGAACTCATTTTCAAGTATTCTTATCAGAGCATGTGTCTCCAATAGGAGCTTAGAAAATGTGATCCCCTGAAGTGAGAGAGTGGCATGGACTTATATATACTACCAAATGTAAAATAGATAGCTATTGGGAAGCAGCCGCATAGCACAGGGACGTCAGCTCAGTGCTTTGTGACCACCTAGAGGTGTGGGATAGGGAGGGTGGGAGGGAGACACAAGAGGGAGGGGATATGGGGATATATGTATATGTATAGCTGATTTACTTTGTTATAAAGCGGAAACTAACACACCATTGTAAAGCAATTATACTCCAATAAAGATATATAAAAATAAAAATATAAGCTAAATGACCTAATACTTTTAAAAAAAAGAAAGAAAATGTGGTCCCCAATGTTGAGGCAGCCTGAAGGGAATTATCCCCGTATCTTAGCCAGGGGGATGGACTCAGCTTTCTACCTTGTTTCGGAGCTTATTTCCCATTGGCTGTCCCCTTCTTCACTCTCTCTTTTTTTTTTTTAATTTTTAAAATTTATTTATTTATTTTTGGCTGCATTAGGTCTTCGTTGCTGCATGTGGGCTTTCTCTAGTTGTGGCGAGCAGGGGCCACTCTTCGTTGCAGTGTGCAGGCTTCTCACTGCAGTGGCTTCTCTTGTTGCGGAGCACGGGTTCTAGGCACACGGGCTTCAGTAGTAGTGGCGCGCGGGCTCAGTACTTGTGGTAAACATGCTTGGTTGCTCCGCGGCATGTGGGATCTTCCCGGACCAGGGCTCAAACCTGTGTCCCCTGCATTGGCAGGCGGACTCTTAACTACTGTGCCGCCAGGGAAGTCCCTCCACTCTCATTTTTTAAAATCTTAAACTGATACTCTTGAATAATTTATACTTCCATGATCTCCAGTGAACCATGCCCCATCCTGTTTTCTACATTCGCACAAGCTCTCACTTACACATACACACACTATTTTGCACACATTCCCTATCCTCAACACATCATCTTATTTCTCTTGATTTTCCACCTGGAGGTCTGGTTGAAATGACCTGGAATCACCTCCTACTCCCTGGGTTGGTCCAGTTGCTGCCACTTACTGCTCCTTCCGCAGAACTGACCAGCTCATCACAGCCCCTTCACGCTCTCTGCTCAGGAGCCCTCAGTGCCCAGCACACTGTAAGGTTCAGAAATTATATGCTGGCCCTGAATCCTTGATGAGAATTGGAGTTGACAGTTTTCTGGAAAACAAACACAATTTGTCCCTTCTCACCTGGCCCTTTATGTCTTCCCCCCATAGAACCTTTCCAGTGAATTTCTATGTTGGTTAAAATCTACTGGACTAAATTCTATATTCTTCAGTGCTGATTTTTCTCTTTCCTCATTCCTTCCCTGCTTTGGCTGTGAGACCAAAGGGCCAAAGAGCAATTTTAAAAAATGAAGTAAATATGTTTAATAGCTCTTTCCTCTTATTAAACTCCACAGCATCTCTTCATTTCTCGCCTCTCCCACCCATCCTCTCATTCTGGCTGGAAAAACTGCCCTGCATCTTGGCTGCCAAAGTTTGACTTGTTCTGGGCTTTCATTCAGGTACTTTCATTCTGAGTTTTCCAGCACTAAACCTGTCTTCTGAGAGGGCATTAGAAGAAGTAAGGGGTTCATGGCGGCAGACCTGTTCTCTAACCAATGTATATACATATATATAGACTGAGTCCTCTGGCTCAAGAGCCAGGAGATCCTAATGTTATTATTGAACTTTATGTAATCAAGCACTGAGCACTGGCAAAAAGTACAGGCACAGTTTCTTGGGGAATTTTTTATTATTTGACAGTTTAATCAAACTTGTTTCTCTTTCTTTGAAAATGTTGTAGAAAATAAAACAGCAGTAAAAATTTTTTTCCACACTGTTATTTGATACATCAGTCTGTTACTTTCAAGTTTGCTTCCTACTCCTCTTGTAGATATTTTGATGAGTTTCTGTTAAAGCAGTAACAATTTAATTTTTTTTTTTTTTTTGCGGTATGCGGGCCTCTCACTGTTGTGGCCTCTCCCGTTGTGGAGCACAGGCTCCGGACGCGCAGGCTCAGCGGCCATGGCTCACGGGGCCAGCCGCTCCGCGGCATGTGGGATCTTCCCAGACCAGGGCATGAACCTGTGTCCCGGGCATCGGCAGGCGGACTCTCAACCTCTGCGCCACCAGGGAAGCCCAACAATTTAATTTTTAATGATGGGGCTTCCCTGGCAGTGCACTGGTTGAGAATCCTCCTGCCAAGGCAGGGCCCACGGGTTCAAGCCCTGGTCCCGGAAGATCCCACATGCCACGGAGCAACTAAGCCTGTGCGCCACAGCTCCTGAGCCTGCACTCTAGAGCCCCCGAGCCACAACTACTGAGCCCACATGCCACAACTACTGAAGCCCACATGCCTAGAGCCCATGTTCTACAACAAGAGAAGCGATGACAATGAGAAGCCTGCTCACTGCAATGAAGAGTAGCCCCCGCTCACCGCAACTAGAGAAAGCCTGCGCACAGCAACAAAGACCCAACGCAGCCAAACAAACAAACTAATTAATTAATTAAAAAAAAAATTTGTTTCATGATGGATATTTTATTGCCGGTCTCCTAATGCTCAGCTTCAACTTTCAATCTAGTGGTTTATTTATTAAGACATTGGCTCTTTTGACTATCTGTGGCTCATTTCTCTAAGGCTCCATTCTTTTAAAATGCCAAAGCACAAGTAAGGACAGTTATATAATCAAATGATGGTTTGATAACAGACACCCTGGGCATCAGCCATGAAATATGCATTCAAGGATCAGATAGCAACAAAGGGAGAAAAGAGACCGAAAAAAAAAAAAAGCAGAGCCTCAGGGACCTGTGGGACAGTAACTAAACATCTAACATCTGTGTCATTGGAGTCACCGACCTTTGGCTGGTGGCAGACAGGACACCAGTGGGAGCTAGACAGTCAATTTTACTCTTTCCGGAAGACTTTCTGAGATGCAGTGGTTTATCCCACCTGTCTGAACACATCACACAGGGCCAAGCTTTCAGCTGTGCTGCTTATGAAGCTCTAGGCAGCTCAGTGTGCCCCCCTTTATAATTATTCTCCCCCTTCCCATTTCCCTCCCCGCTGCTTCCGGGAGCGTGCATTCCCCATGAACATGCTACCACAGAAGATTTGATTCTATTTTAAAGCAAACCTATATCTCTTTATCTTTCTGGAATCCTCTTAGTTATGTTATTTCCTTAGTTATATCTCTCGAGTTTTTTTTCCCTCTTGTAGTTTCCATTTCTTTGTATATTCATTCTGTCTTTTAAGCTTTTGTTCTATTTGTCTTCCATACCACCAAGTTGGATCTTAACAGTGACAATTTTCTCTTAATATTTTAGTTTAAAGTGTTTTTAGTTCCAGAGAGTTTGTGATTGAATCTTCTTATGTGCTCCTTTTATATTTTAATTCAACTTTTTGTCTGTCTCCTCCAACAATTTTATTTCCCTAAAACTTAACTATCATGACTATTCTGATAGTTTCTCTGTGGCTACTGTGTCTTCATAAGGTATTTATATTGGTTTCCTATTACTGCTGTAACAAATGACTGCAACTTAGTGGCTTAAAATGACATAAATTTATTATCTCACAGTTCTGGATGTCAGAAGTCCTAAAATTAAGATGTCAGCATAACTTCGTTCCTGTTGGAGGCTTTGGGGAAGAATTCACTTCCATGTTTGCATTCCTCAAGTGAGTCCTGATCAAGTCTTCCATGTGGCTGGGTTTTCTTCAACCTTGGTTCTCACTCCGTCTAGTGGCTGAACACTCTGTCCCCACTTAGCACTCAGTTCCAGTGTCTCTTGACTTGTAAGCCTACTTTTGTAGCCTGACCAATGACTGTCCCTTTAGCCAGTCCTGTGGCTTCCAGACGTTACTACTTGTCCGTTTGGATCATTATGTTCCCAAATGCAAGGCTGCCATGCCTCAGTGTCTGCCCAACACCCGTGTATTGCACTTAGTCCCCTTGGGGGATTGGTTCCAGGGAGCCCCACAGATAACAAAATCCACGGATGCTCAAGTCCCTTGTATAAAATGGCATAGTATTTGCATATAACCTACACATATCTTTCCCATGCTTTAAATCATCTCTAGATTACTCCTAATACCTAATACAATGTAAGTGCTATGTAAATAGTTGTAATTACAATGTAAATACTATGTAAATAGTTGTAATTACAATGTAAATACTATGTAAATAGTTGGCACCAAGTGGCAAATTCGAATTTTGCTTTTTGGAACTTTCTGGAATTCCCCCTGCCCCCCATCCAAGTTTGGCAAATCCCCGGTTGGTTGAATCTGTAGATGTGGAACCAGGAAATACAGAGGGCTGTTTTTCTGGATTTCCTAAGTGCTAAGCGCTGCCTGGTTCACTGTCAGTCTTAGTCATCTCAGCAGGTGATGTGCTGCCTGCACCTGGGTCCCCTCCCTCCATGCATCTTTCTTTGCTCCATGAGCATGTGTAGACTCCAGGTGCAGACCGCTCCTGGGCTGTCCCATCCTGTCTACTCCATCCCCAAGCTCCTGTTCTGATAGAAAGGATGTGGAATTCAGAGACTTCCCAGCAGGGCAGCTCCTTGGAGGTGGGGACCTCATTTTGCATACGCTCAACTGCATTAAACTCCTAGCTGTTCTGAAAAAAAAAAAAAAAAAAATCTGATTTTGTTCAACCATGTTAAACTCTTAGTTATTATGGAAAAACAAATCTGATTTTCACATTCTCATTTTACCTCCAAAATATATAATTTCATCAAACTCCCCTTCACAAGTGGCTCTTCTATAGCTCATTAACCACAAGATTTTGTTCTCTTATAAAAATATATCAGGAAGATTTGAGAGTCTGAAGCTGCGATGAAAACCCCGTGTTGGCCTGAGTGTGTGAGGAGAGTGGTTGGGAACATTTTCTTCCAGCTGTCCTCATATGGCAGCCATAGAATCTTCAGCACGTCTTTTTACAGTTTTTGTGACTCATTTCCTCACTTGTAACAGAGAAATACTAATGCAGTGCCAACCAGCCATAAAGGAGTGTTATGAAAATTCTGGCCATATGGTAATTAAAACTTTATTTCATATATGATTTTGAACTTATGTGTTTATAATCCAATACTCTAGGGTATGAATATCTTATATTATTTTTGGCTCCTCTTGTAGTGACTAGAAGCTGTGAATTATATAGACCGTGATGGAAAATCACTCCCTGCACAGCACCCTGGACTGCAGTGTCCATAAAAGGCACCGTGCTGGCTCCAGAAACTGAACAATTTCATAACTAACCTGTGATCCTAGTTCCCTCCCCTTCACATCTGAGTGTGAACTGGCACAAAGTGGAGAAAAGTCTCTTTTTTTCACATGTTTTCATCTCACAGCTCCTCTTGCAGGTCTCCTAGTTGGAAAGCTATTTCTACATAGGAAGGTTGCTGTTCCTGGAAGAATCCTTTGTGGTTCTATGGTGTAGCCTCTCTCCCAATGCAAAAGTCCCATCTGCAAAATCGAGAGATGGCCTGCCCAGTGTTAATTATGTATGTATTTATTGAACACCTACTGTGTGCTAGATATTGTGTCAGGCCTCGCACATTGGCAGAGCCCCAGATAAAGACTCAAGTGCAAGTAGTTTATGTGAGAGAGGGTCCCAGGAAACACTGGACATGGTGGATGTGAGATAGGGAAGGGAAGGGAAGGAAGGCAATGAAGGGTCATTATCAAGCAAATTGCCACTGTGGGCAGAGAACTCAATCCCGCTAGCTAACTCTGAAAACTATGAATTAAAACTCAGAATTAACCCAGCTGAGGAGCAAGGGGATGGGTATTCACCCACCAATTCTCCATTGGTTCAGGGCACTTTCAGGGGAATTACCTGTCAGCATTTCTGACTTCCCCGTGCTCAGGCACAGTGTGTTCCCAAGGCAAGAAAAAACCTTGAAGTGGAGATTTTCAAGGTCAGCTGTAAGTAGCCTTTGACTCTGGAAGCAAATGCCAAGGGGTTTGGGGTAAGGGGCACCGATAACACCTGCTACATGATGTGGGGAAGATGGACAGAGTTAAGACCCCCCCCTTCCCCCTTGTGACTCGAAGGAGGGAGCAGGACGTCCACTGGTTGAACCCAGTGGTGTCCAGGGTGGGCGGGGCACAGGTGAACAGGAGAAACACTGGAGCAATGGAGGTGGAAGGTCTGAGGGAACATTGTGCAAAACCTGAGTCAAATCAGGGTGAAGATGGGCAGTGAGAAGAGCAACAGCTCCAGATGACCTCGGGCCGTGGGCAGTTGTCAGGGATCCACATGATGAGCTGGTCAGGAATGACATGGAAACACCAGCCTTCTCGCAGCTGATGGAGACGCTGTTCCCCAGGGGAGAAAAACCCGACACAGGGCAAACCTTGGGCAAAGAGGTTAGAAGGAAGCAGGTAAGCTGGGCAGGGCTGCCAGCCTCTCTCTTCCGCCCCGGGGGAGAGCTAGTAGAAAACACGTGTGTCAGGGAGCCAGGCAGAAGGGCTAGCAGGGTGAGTAACCAGGGGCAGGGAAGGTGCAAGGCTGGACCGCAGTGCTTTCGCTAGGCCTGGTTCTGTTTAACACCAGTTACTCAAACCAGTGCAAGGGATGCCATGCCAGGCCTAAGCCCACTCCCTTGTGGGAAGGAGCAACTAATATCCAGCTGGGCTGTAGGTTGTTTGGGTTATGGGATGTGGCAGGGCTGAGCGTGTACGAAGTCAGAAATCGTTCAGGGGAGCTGCTGGGTGCTGGGGCAGGTGAGGGTGACTCTCCAGGGTAAGGCAGCTTGAAGAGAAGCACTTCGCTTGTTAGGATGTTTTTCTCTGGGTCGGACTGAAATCTACCTCCCTTGAACTTTTTCTTGGTCCCTTTGGAATTCCTTGATCAGCCCCAAGAAAGCTTTTGTCAACATAGTGCCTGGTCCATGGCAAACGATAAAAGCTCTCCTTTAGGTAGGTATTTGTGCTTTGTGAGATATTAGGAATGTTATGATAAAAATGTTATGACTAATGTCCCCTCCCCTGGTTTCAGGTAGACTGCTTTTTTTTTTTTTTTTTTAAATATTTATTTATTTATTTAGGCTGTGCTGGGTCTTAGTTGCAGCACACGGGATCTTCGTGGCGGCATGTGGGATCTTTTAGTTGCGGCTGTGGGCATGTTTCCCGACCAGGGATCAACCCGGTCCCCCTGCATTGGGAGTGCAGAGTCTTACCCACTGGACCACCAAGGAAGCCCCCTCTGCTAGATTGTTTTATTCCTGATATTTCCAGGGAAAGAGCCTCTGCCATTGACACATGTTGGGTTTGCAGTGCTTTACTGCCAAGCTTCTGGTTCCTGACCTTCTACTTCCTATCTCAGGCTCCCAATCCAAGGCACCATCTCAGACAGCAATATCTTTCTCCTTTTCCTCTGGTCTGCCTTTACAAACCCACCACTGAGATTTCCCCCGTTGTGATGCCCATCCTCTAACAGAATTTTAAATGCACCCAGCATTTGTCCAGGTTGCCTCTCATTGAAAGAAACATGTTTTGCTACCCTGTGAACCTGCCATATCGACCAAAAAGGGCTTTAATTCATTTTATGTTATCTGAAACTTAAAGGAAAAAGAACTTTTGGACTGAAATGCTCTACATGTTAGGTGACAAAGCACAGTAACAGCATATAAAGCTGCCATCTCATTCAATCCAAACCAAAAGGGGAAGAAACACAACGAAGCAACTGTCATTGTTTTAGCCAAAGCAGCACCTTTAAGAATGAATGACAATGGTGCACACATATTGGCAAGTCTGTTTGTGGTCACTTTGCAAATCTGTATAAGTGATACTCTTACATCCTAATTAGGATTTGAAACATTGCTCCTTTTATAACTGAAACAAGCTTTTTACTGTTTACTCTGCTTTATATAGTACCACTCAACTGCAGACAGGAGACAACTAAGTTAATCTACAAATAGTAGAAGGGAATTGAAAAGTTTGGCTAAAAGAGCTTGTGTCTTTTGAGCTAAACATTTTCTATTTCATTTTAATTGCATGTTTATGGATTTCTGAGAAATTAAAAATATGTCCTCATTAACAAGATAGAAAGCCCAGAGATAAACCCATGCACCTGTGGTCAACTAATCTATGACAAAGGAGGCAAGAATATACAATGGAGAAAAGACAGTCTCTTCAATAAGTGGTGCTGGGACAACTGGACAGCTACATGTAAAAGAATGAAATCAGAACACTCCCTAACACCATACACAAAAATAAACTCAAAATGGATTAGAGACCTAAATGTAAGACCGGACACTATAAAACTCTCAGAGGAAAACATAGGAAGAACACTCTTTGACATAAATCACAGCAAGATCTTTTTTGATCCACCTCCTAGAGTAATGGAAGTAAAAGCAAACAAAAAAAATGGGACCTAATGGAACTTAAAAGCTTTTGCACAGCAAAGGAAACCATAAACAAGATGAAAAGACAACCCTCAGTATGGGAGAAAATATTTGCTAAAGAATCAATGGACAAAGGATTAATCTCCAAAATATATAAACAGCTCATGCAGTTCAATATTAAAAAAACAAACAACCCAATCCAAAAATGGGCAGAAGACCTAAGTAGACATTTCTCCAA
The DNA here is from genome assembly GCF_059928025.1 of Delphinapterus leucas. NCBI lineage: Eukaryota > Metazoa > Chordata > Mammalia > Artiodactyla > Monodontidae > Delphinapterus > Delphinapterus leucas. The sequence continues at coordinate 11,842,438 of NC_143146.1, forward strand.
AGAAGATACACAGATTGCCAACAAACACATGAAAGGATGCTCAACATCATTAATTATTAGAGAAATGCAAATCGAAACTACAATGAGGTGTCACCTCACACCAGTTAGAATGGGCATCCTCAGAAAATCTACAAACAACAAATGCTGGAGAGGGTGTGGAGAAAAGGGAACCCTGTTGCACTCTTGGTGGGAATGTAAATTGATACAGCCACTATGGAGAACAGTATGGAGGTTCCTTAAAAAACTAAAAATAGAATTACCATATGATCCAGCAATCTCACTACTGGGCATATACCCAGAGAAAACCACAATTGAAATAGACACATGCGGGCTTCCCTGGTGGTGCAGTGGTTAAGAGTCTGCCTGTCAATGCAGGGGACACGGGTTCGGGCCCTGGTCCAGGAAGATCCCACATGCCACGGAGCAACTAAGCCCGTATGCCACTACTACTGAGCCTGCGCTCTAGAGCCTGTGAGCCACAAGTACCGAGCCTGAGTGCCACAACTACTCAAGCCCACGCGCCTAGAGCCCGTGCTCCGCAACAAGAGAAGCCACCGCAGTGAGAAGCCCTTGCACCACAGTGAAGAGTAGCCCCCTATTCCCACAACTAGAGAAAGCCTGTGTGCAGCAACGAAGACCCACTGCAGCCAAAAATAAATAAATAAATATTTAAAAAAACACAAAAAACAGACACATGCACCCCAATGTTCATTGCATCACTATTTACAATAGCCAGGTCATGGAAGCAACCTAAATGCCCATGGACAGACAAATGGATAAAGAAGTTGTGGTGCATATATACAGTGGAATATTACTCAGCCATAAAAAGGAACAAAATTGGGTCATTTGTTGAGACGTGGATGGATCTAGCGACTGTCATACAGAGTGAAGTAAGTCAGAAAGAGAAAAACAAGTATCGTATATTAATGTATATATGTGGAACCTAGAAAAATGATACAGATGAACCAGCTTGCAGGGCATAAATTGAGACACAGATGTAGAGAACAAACGTATGGACACCAAGGAGCGAAAGCGGCAGGGGGGTGGGGTGGTGGTGTGATGAATTGGGAGACTGGGACTGACATGTATACACTGATGTGTATAAAATTGATGACTAATAAGAACCTGCTGTATATAAAAAAAAAAATGTCCTCATTACAGCAGGCAGCCACACCAAAGAGAAAGAACAAGCCACAAAGAGGGAGAATGAAAATTCCACAACAAAGAATTCAAAGGGAAGGATAGGATTGTTCTTCTTGCCCAGCTGAAAAAGAGTGAGAAGAAGTGGGCCCTCTCACTGTAGAGCATAACCTTTTCTTCTTCAATTCCCATGTGGTTGTCCCCAACTCTTGTTCATTTCTTTTTTTTTTTTTTTTTTTTGCGGTACGCGGGCCTCTCACTGTTGTGGCCTCTCCCGTTGCGGAGCACAGACTCCGGATGCGCAGGCTCAGCGGCCATGGCTCACGGGCCCAGCCGCTCCGCGGCATGTGGGATCCTCCCGGACCGGGGCACGAACCCATGTCCCCTGCATCGGCAGGCGGACTCTCAACCACTGCGCCACCAGGGAAGCCCTCAACTCTCGTTCATTTTGCTAAAATTTTTAATAATGTTAAATATCTCAGCAATGAATTTTCAATCATAATTTCCATTGACAATGTAGTTTAAAAACTTAAACCTGGAGAATTTACACACACACACATACACATTCTCCAAGTTTAAGTGTATATATATATATATATATATACATATATATATTTTTAAAATAAACACTTTCTTTTCCTTAATATTATTGACCCTGAATCTGAAGGCATATGTATTTAATGAGAATATATTTCTTTTATAAATGATCTTTCTTCTTTTCCCATTTTTATTGGGAACTCCATTTCCATTAATTCCCATTCTACCAAAAAAGGAACCATTTTTAAGGTCAGGTTAAAAGTATTTTTTCTTTTCTTTTGATCTTAATAACTGACATAAAAGTAGGTTATGTCCTACTTTTAGGAGAGAGCCTGTGCATGCTGAGGAATGCGTGAAGGGAAGTTGTAGTTTTAAAAAGTCATTTGTCATTCTCTATTTTCGAAGATACTGAAAATATTAAAGCTGAAACCATCCCTATGCGTGATTTTGCTTCTTTTAGAGTAGAGAAACGTGGATTTATGACACAACCTAAATCCTAGAGAAAAGGTAATGACAACTTTAAAAGAAAAACAAGTTTTTCAAAAAATAAACAGAGTGAACAGTGGTAGATCTATAAATGAAGTCAAAAGAGAAAGAATATGAAACATCTGTTGCTAATATTCCTTTAATGCTTATAGTAAGAATTTCCAAATTAAGTAGGTCTAAATTTTTAAAACTTGCTTTCTGAACTTTCATTGACAGATAGAAGGGGAAGAGATCAGAAATCTCAGCAAACCATTCTTGCCTTATAATTTTTCTCATTGTTTTTGAGTAAGGTAAGATTTTTTCTGACCTCCACCAACACTGTCAAATAAATTTTGTTTAGATTTTCTAAAGCAGGAGTTTAGACGGACGTTTCTGGGCTTGAAACCTGGAATGGAATCATCATAGAGGTTGATATAATAGATGTAAGAATGTTAACTGCATCTATTAACTCGAAATGCCTCCTAGGCATTACTTTCTTAATTCTTCTGAACAATCCTATAAAACAGGTATTCTTATCCCTACTTTACAGATAAGGAAAGGTGAGTCTTAGAGATTAAACAACTTGCAGAAAGTGGAACTGAGGTTCAAGCTGAGGTCTGCCTGTTTCCAGGCTAAAGTACCAAGTGACTCCCATAAACAAGCTGATAAAGGTGGCAAACAGGATGGGGGAAATAGGTTCAAAGATGGGGTCTTTTCCTCTGAGGTATTAATGAATGGGTTTTTGAGTCAAAATTTGAAGTAGGTGATAAGGTAGGAACTGAAGTAAATCGTTAGGTTAGGATTCAATGTAGGGCTGGCATTGGAGTTAGGATTTTACTGACAGGTGGGGATGGCCTCTGTATTTGAGATTGAGATAGAGTTTAGATTCAGAGTGGCATTTGCATTAAGTACTGCAAAGGGATTGGAAACCAGCGGTTAACAAAACTTCCCTGATGACAAGAATCACCCGGGGAATTGTTGGAGCTACAGGTTCCTGGTCCCTCTCAGCCGTGCCGGATCCCCTTCCCAGGAAGAGTGATACCATTTACAAAGAAGCCAAGGGTGGTCTGATCATCAGGAAAGTAGAGAAATGGGCACTGGTCGCAACTCTGGCTTCCCACTAGAATCGTATGGAGAGCTCTTTATCAGTACTGATGCCTGGGGCCCATCCCTCAATTAAACCATAATCTGAGCGGGGGGGGGGGGTGGGGGGTGGGGGTGGGGGGGCAGTTATTCTGTTTAAAAGTTCCCCACATGATTCCAATGGGAAGCCAGGGTTGAAATTACAGATAGATGGTTAGAGATGGAAAGAGAGCATTTCTGTTTTGGATTCATGAAGCTCTTTAGTGAACCTCTTCTATGACAATTTTTGCATACTGCTTGATTTATATATATTTGCATGCCTGTATGTATATATATATAATAACACTGTAGCCTTGAAGGGCAGAGACACTAACTTTATCACCCATATACTTAGCACTGTGATATTGAATAAATATATATTTACTCTGTGCATATAGGCATTCAAAGGACATCTTTGGCAGCTCTATACAAGGACGAGAAATATAGCATGTATATTACATGCAAATTCACCCAATGAAGGGACTTCCTCTCTATTTGTTTTATGAATTGTTGAGATTCACTCAGTGTTAAGTAGTTTATTCATTGACTGGAGTCTAGGGAGCCTTGGCCCTCCAGGTCCTTATCTCATGCACAAGCCTTTCCCGGCACCAGCCCTTTCTGAGCAGTTCCTGCCTTATCTCTCCTGAATTCAGGCTGGCCCTTAGTTACTTGCTTGATCAATAGAAGATGGCCTTTGGGGACAGCCAATGCTAGGTCATAAGAATTCTTGCAGCTGTGTTCTGGAGCTCTGGGAACACTCCCGGAGCCCTGAGCTGCCATGTAAGAAGTCCACCTACACTGAAACCACCACACTCAAGAGAATACGTGGTGAGTCCCTGAAATTACGTGAAGAGAGAGATGCCTGGCCAACCCCAGAAGAACCTCTAGAGAAGAGTAATGTCAAAAGACTTAAAGCCCTCTTTAATCTGCCAAAGCACATCATATGGACTTCCCTGGTGGCTCAGTGGTTAAGAATCCACGTGCCAATGCAGAGGACACAGTTTCGAGCCCTGGTCCAGGAAGATCCCACATGCCGTGGAGCAACTAAGCCCATGCACCCCAACTACTGAGCCTGCGCTCTAGAGCCCACGAGCCACAACTATTGAGCCCACGTGCCACAACTACTGAAGTCTGCATGCCTAGAGCCTGTGCTCCGCAACAAAGAGAAGCCACTGAAATGAGAAGCCCGTGCACCGCAACAAAGAGTAGCCACCGCTCGCCTTGACCAGAGAAAGCCTGCACACAGCAATGAAGACCTAACAGAGCCAAAAATAAATAAATATATTTATGTATATAAAAAAAGCACATCATACAAAAATATCACTGTGATGCCCCATCTATAGTGTAAGTAAAATAAAATTTAAGTAATTTATAATAAAATAATAAGTATTTCAATATTTTAATATCTCAAGCAAAGCACAAAATAGTAGGCAGAAAGAAGAATGCATGTGTATGAAGAATCACTGGAGAATATAAAATTACAAATGCAGGCTTAAATGGGCGTGTTAAGCTGGCAACCCAAATGCCACAGGCAGTACTGCCTTTGGTGATTTTTGAAGATAATAAACACATTTTCATATAGGTCTAAACAAAATCAAATACAGTATCTCCTGATTTTACATGTTATGCACATTCCTGAAAAATACAGTATAAATCAAAAGAGGGTAAAATCTGTCTTGTGGGGGACTTCCCTGGTGGCACAGTGGATAAGACTCCACGCTCCCAATGCAGGGGGCCCAGATTCAATCCCTGGTCAGGGAACTGACCCACATGCATGCCACAACTAAGGAGCCTGTGAGCCGCAACTAAGACCCCATGCAACCAAATAAATAAATAAATATTTGGGGGAAAAAAACCAAAACTGCCTTGTGTTTAGGAATTCTGGTCCTGGGTAAATGGGAGCAGATGGATTGGGAAAGAAAACCAGAGTGTGAACTACCACCAAACTGCAAGTGTTTCCTATTTTTGTCCCCTCCAGTACCCCCCATACCTGGACTCAAGGTCATCTAAAACCTAGAAGTGGACCCCAGTCATGGACAGAAGAGCTTCAGGAAAAGTTCTCTAGTTCTGGTTGAAGCAACTGGAAAGGGGACTCCTAGTAGAGTTTGGGGGGAAATCCAAGCTCTTTTTTTCCCTTCTTTTGTCTATTCTTTTGAGCCTTAACCCCCGACGCAATTCCAGCCACAGCAGCAGCAGTGGGAGCCTACAGTTTCGAAAAGCCTTCCTCTTTAATCAGAGGACCTGTGATCCCAAGAGGGGAAGCAAACTCCTAGTGCTTTTTCCTCCCATCTCTTGGTCCTGGACGTGAGGACTCTTCTGAGAAGTGTGCAGCAGAGTGGGGTAACTTTCAAGATGGAGGACCAAAAGAAGGAACTGCAGGGAACTAGAATGTACCAGCATCACGGCAGAAAGGGAACACCTCAGCAAAGTTCATGAACTCCTGGGCTAACCTCCGAACTGCACACGCATGGACCTGACCCTAAACAGCACACCATAAACTCTGAGAACCGAACTAGGGGGTAGACCCTGGTCCCAGACTGGCCACTGGGGGGTGCACACACAGGACAGATCCAAAAAAGCACCGCAAAGACTTTGAAAATGGAACTGATATTGGAAAAACCACAAACAGAAAGAAGAATAGAACAAAAAAGAGGGTTTATAAATAGACTCACACAAATATGATCATTTGATTTTCAGCAAAGTTGCAAAGGCAAGTCAATGGAGAAAAGATAGTCTTTTTAGCAAGTGAGATTGGGATAATCGGTCACTAATATGCGAAAAAAAAAAAGTCAAAACAAACAAAACCTAGCCTAAATGTCACGACTTATACAAAAATTTACTTAAAACAGATTATAGATCTAAATGTAAAACACAAAACTACCAGAATCTTAGAAGGGAGCATAATCTTTGTGATCTGGAGTTAGGCAACATGTTATTTTACATGACATGAAAAACAACCCATTGAAGAAAAAATTAGTAAATTAGACTCCATCAAAAATTCTGTGAAAGATGCCATTAAGAGAATGGAAAGACAAACAGTAGACTCGGAGCAAATATTTTCAAGTTACATATCCAACAGAGGACTTTTATCCAGAATACATAAGAAGTCTCAAACTCAACAGTAAGAAAACAACCCACTTTAAAATGCACAAAAGACTTGAACACTCATTAAAGAGAACAGAGGCAGATGGCAAATAAGTATATAAAAAGATGTTCTACATCATTAGCCATTAGGGACATGTAAATTAAAACCATGATGAGATACCACTACAAACATTAGGATGGCTAAAATTGAAAAACGCTGTAATACCTAGTGCTGGCAAAGATGTGCAGCAGTTAGAACTCTCATACGTTGTTGGCAAGAATGCAAAATGCTACAGTCACTCTGGAAAGCAGTCTGGCAGTTTCTTGTACATACATTTGCCGTATGACCCAGGAATCCTACTCCTAGGTATTCACCTAGATAAATGAAGACTTTTGTTCACACATAAACCTATACATGAACATTTCATAGCAGTTCTATTCGTGGTTGCCAAAACCTAGGAACGATCCAAATGTCCTTCAGTGGATGAATGGATAAACTGGGGTACATTCATACAATGGAACACTACTCATAAGCAGCAGGAACAAAGAATTGATTCATGCAAGTGAAAATTATATAAACTTCAAAATGTCCATGAATATAAATAAAGTTTTATTGGAACATAGCCATGCTCATTAATTTAAATACTGTCTATGGCTGCTTTAGCAATCACAATGGCAGAGTTACAACAGAGAATGAAAGGCCCACAAAGCCTAAAATACTCATCTCCTGGCCCTTTACAAAAAAGTTTAGGTACCCCTGCTTTAGACTACAGCAAAGACTAGTCAATTGAGCTCAGGACAAAAAATTGAGCCCAGGACTATGACCATGGGCCAGTATTTCCCATTCCTATTCCAAGGGTTTTTATTGCGCTACATCAGACCTGATGGAACTTGGTTCTTAAATTTTTTTTTCCTACTGTGGTATGTAAACACTGGAAGAGAGAGGCCAAGACCACATGCAGGGAAAAAAATAAAAGAGATGAAAGATGAACACTGTGGGCATTAATAGAACAGTAGAGCTGGGGGAACCTTAACAATCCTTTTATTTTTACAGTTGAGGACAGTGTGACTCAGGAAGTCTTCCCCCAAATTGCATAGTGTCTGATGTCTGCTAGGTCACATTAGCAAAAGCAGTTTGTTCATCTCTCTCTAGAAACTTGTTCAGGGCCTTGACTCAGAAGACTTACACTGAAACTTAACAAGACAATTAGGATTCCTCCATGAGCCTACGGCCTTTTGAAACTATTACCTCCTGGCATTGAGAGTGTAATTCTATTTTGCATTCGCTAACAACTGTAATCATGAAGTGTTGATAATGCACCTGACAATTTGGATGTTGCCTCATTTTAAAGCCCACAGGCTCCTGAATCTTCAGTTCACTTGTGAGATCCAAGACACATGGAAGGGCAAAGAGTGGTCGAAGAATAGAGATCAAATTCAAGGCACCCGAGGTTGTATTTTTATTTTCATTGGACAAAATATATTCTTTCTTTGTATGAACTAAAGGAAGTGTCCATGGTTGGGTTTCCAATGACTGCCACCCTCTGCCCCGTGTCACATGGGCAGCTCCGGGTCAGTGTAGACCTGACCTGAGACTCAGCACCCTGGGAGGAGGAGAGAAATTCGGCAGCTGCCATAGGAGGGCCTTAGGAGGAGAAACATTTCCATCAGGCTAATAAAACCTGTCAGCACCAGCAGGGCCCCAGAGCGCCATCTCCCAGGACGCAAGAGGGGGAGGGGTGCTAACAGAGGAGGAGGAGGGGCCAGGAGGAAACAGAATTCTCTACATCCTTCCGATTAGAGCAGGAGAGGGGGGAGTTTGGCAGGAGGTGGTCATGAAAGGAAATAAAATTAAAATATGGTACAACAACTGGCAAACTGCTGACTTGGTTCTCTGTACTTGATTTGCTGCTAGGGTGCAGCTTCTTTGGGGCTGGTGGCAGAAGCAGGTTTGCCTAAGCTTTGGGGTCCTCTGTCCCCTCTCCAAGGCCTTGGCAGGGGCCTAGCAATGTGTTTATACGGTCTTAGGTGTTTTGTTTTGTTTTTTTAATTAAAAAATACGGAAACATTTTTGAAAAGTTGAAAAAAGTCACCACAAATCTAACAACTCAGAGACAATCACTGTTAACATTTTGGTAAACACCCTTCATACACACATAAAGACATCTGTCTCTTCAAATACACACGTACATTGATGTATTCAATTTTACATACTGTATATACTACTCTGTAACCTACCTGTCTCACTTATTGGGACATCTTGCTAAGCAAATAAAAATCACCTTTGCTTTTTTTTTCTTCCAGTTTTATTGAAATATAATTGACATACAGCACTGGATAAGTTTAAGGTGCACAGTATAATGATTTGACTTACATCATGAAATGGTTATCTCAACAAGCTTAGTGAACATCCATCATCTCATATAGATATAAAATTATAGTCTTAAGGTTTTTTTGTGTTGTTTTTAAAGATTTATTTATTTGTTTATTTTATTTATTTTTGGCTGCATTGGTCTTCTTTTTTAAACATCTTTATTGGAGTATAATTGCTTTACAATGCTGTGTAAGTTTCTGCTGTGCATTGTGTCTTAGTTGCGTTAATTGTTTAGAAATTTGTTGAAGTAGGATATTTTAGCTGCAATCAGTTAACCCCACTGTGTGTTTCCATCTCAACTTACTTCGTGGACAGTTTTCGGATTTGCTAAGGGAGGGTTGAGTTAGGAATACACTATATTAACTGCAATCGAGAAAGATGTTTGGGAACATTTTAACAAAAACACACAAGAAACTATAAACTCCTATTTAGACATAAGGGTAGCTTATTTTACATTCTTTAAATTCATTTACTAAAAAATTGAGAGAAAATTCAGGTAAAATTACTGGAATATGAAACAAAACAGTTGAGTGATTAGGTCAATAGATGTTATTCTGACATGGAGAAGGAAAGCATAACAGAGACTTTCAGATCATACTAAAACCAATCAGTCATTCACTATGAGGAAGGGACAGTCTATCAGAAATAAATGGTATTTGGATTGTTTGAAAATCCAATTAGTGAAGAGTTGTGAATCATATGAACTCATTGGGAAGGAATTTTAAATTCTTACAGATTAAACATGAAATGTTGACATTGATAAGGAGAATATAAAACTCTTAATCCTCCAGTACACTGAGGACTTTGATGACAAACTGGCTATTTAATATCGTCAATTTGAAGACATTGACCCAAAAATACTTAAAATACTCTGAAATCTTACAGCTCATCTATGAAAGTTCTTTGCTTCCTTCAAATTTGATGAAATCCAAGAGAGTTACAAGACATTACTAACAGCTAGTTGCAAAGTTGAAATAAATCTGTTCTAAGTTATCAATAACAGAAAATTTCAATTAAGTATGCTCGAGGGAAGACTGAATTTTCTTTCTATACTCACTATAAAAAGCAGTACAAAAATCATTGTCTTTTGAAGAGACTATCAGAATGTATGCAGACAAATATTGTAGGAAAAAAAGCATTTCAGAGATGCATGAGGAAGTTAATTAGTTAGAAACACTGTTATGTTTCTGGATTTTGTAATGTTTGTGGTATTTAGTAGCTTTAAAAATTGTAATTTGTGTGATTTTTCTTATACTAAATATCCACTTTTGTACCCAATTTGGTATTTATAATTTTTATTCTTTTTCTAAAAGAGGGCCTCTTGAAGTTCTGTAAGCTTTATATCTATTATACATTTTTTAATCGTGGTGAAATATACATGACATAAAATTTACCATCTTAACCATTTAAAAATATACAGATCACTGGTATTAAGAACATTTACATTGTTATATAACCATCACCACTATTCACCTCCAGAACTCTTTTCATCTTTCCAAACTGAAACTCTGTACCCATTAAACACTAACTCCCCATTCCTCCCTCTACCCAGCCCCAGGCAACCACCATTCTACTTTCTGTCTCTATGAATTTTGACTATTCTACATATCTCATTAAGTGGAATTCTATAGTATTTGTCTTTTTGTGATTATTTTACTTCACTTAACATAATGTCCTCAAGGTTCATTCATGTTGCTGCATGTGTCAGAATTTCCTTCCTTTTTAAGGCTTAATAATATTCCTTTGCATGTATATACTACATTCTGTTCATCAGTTCAACCATAATTGGACGCTTGAGTTGTTTCCACCTCTTGGCTATTGTAAATAATACTGCTGTGAACACGGGTGTGCAAATATCTCTTCCAAACCCTGTTTTCAATTCTTTTGGATATATGCCCAGGTGTGGAATTGCTGGATATGGTAGTTCTCTTTTTAATTTTCAAGGAAACACCATAATGTTTTCCACAGTGTGGAAGCAGCTGCAACACTCCACCAACAGTGCAGTTTCTCCACATCCTTGCCAATACTTTTTATTTTCTGTTTTTTGGATAATAGCTATTTGAATGGCTGTGAAGCCCTTAATGTATTTTTTTTTTTTTTTTTTTTTTCGGTACGTGGGCCTCTCACTGTTGTGGCCTCTCCCGTTGCGGAGCACAGGCTCCGGATGCGCAGGCTCAGCGGCCATGGCTCACGGGCCCAGCCGCTCCGCGGCATGTGGGATCTTCCCGGACCGAGGCACGAACCCGCGTCCCCTGCATCGGCAGGCGGACTCTCAACCATTGCGCCACCAGGGAAGCCCCTTAATGTATTTTTAAGTCATGGCTGGGATTTGGTTTTGCTGGGTAAGCTTTTACACTGTTCTTCTCTTCATGGCCATGTCCATGGCCATGGTTAGAACACAGCTTAGCCTTTGAGTGCTGCTGCCCAGTACTTATGTATAGTATTGGTTTCGCGTTTTCTTTCTCTTGAAGTCCTTGGTATCAGTTTATTCAGATTTACTTTTGAGTGATCATAGATCCCATCTTTTGGGGTTTATTATTTACTTGTTTTAGAGTTTACTGTATATACATACATTTCTACCCCGTTAGTCAAGAGGATGTGTTCTGCTTACTTATTTATTCTACAACCTGTTGAAAACTTTAAGGTAGGCCTGTAACATTCTCATTATACTCAATGGTGATGCTCTTTCTATGTCTGGTTGATGTTAAAGCTGATACAGCTGGTACTACAGGACCTGTTGCTAAAACACTGAAAACTGTTTGATAAATAGCCATTACCTTGTAACCCTGAGCACCTCCCTACCACCTTGGGATCATATAAAGTGTTAATGGCTGATGGTGAAGGGGGCCTCCAGGCCTGAGCTTACTTAGAAGGGCCTTTGAGCTCTATAAAATTCTTCTCGAATAAGAAGCCCCACATTTTCATTTTCCACGGGGCTCTGAAAATCATGTAGGCTGTCCTGAACAGATCATGTAGATTATGGCAAATTACATAGCCAGTCCTCAACAGAATCATTGCCCTTTTAGACACTGGACCTTTTTCCCAAGTGGAAAGGGATTCTGCCTTAAGGTTTCTACCAGGAACAATGTAGGGGAGGCCACGCCAGTCCTCTTTGTGCTAACCACAGATTCTCTTTGGCCCTGTTCCTCTGCCATTCATCCTGGCCCACATTCTTCTGGAGCCTAAGCCTGGAAAAAGGCATTTAGAGATCAACATTTTTCTGCTATGAGAAATTTTATACTTTTAAGAAGCATAACCCTTTTCTAAGCTCAATTTTTACCCCTGATTCTCATTTCTTTCATTGTCAACTGTATCCCCCATCTGTTTAAACTCTGTGTTTGTATTCTTGTTACTATATTTCCTAGAAAAATTGTGTAAATTTTGCTAAATAAATCTTTTCCAAAGGAAACTGGCTTTTAGGTCATATTTCAGCTAGTCAGTTTTAACCAGGTAGACATTTTAAAATCATGCAGAATTCCTGCCTAATTTCTGCTTTATTGGCTCATTGAAAAGCCTTACCTACAATGGAAATAATTGAGGAGAAAGATCTTGTTACTTCCTCAGATATATTCTTGATACACAAGACCCATTTGTGCATGTTTGGAGAGATAAGTTATCTAGGAGTACATCTCTATTTGTGTTTCTATAGCTCATCTGTGACATGAACTTTAACGCACTTATCTTGCAGGAATATTGTGGGAATTCATTTGATAAGGTCAGAATCGTTTCAACAACAGCACTTTTAAACCAAACAATTATGATTATGTGTTCACTGTGATTATATATGATCATTATTTGATTACATCTAGTATAGAAATAATAACAGGTTGTTGAGATTCAGTGATATTAGACAATTTTCACTCTACATCAGTTGCCAGCTCTCTTTTATTAAATGATGACATGACAAGCTTAGACTTTGTAATACAAACTGCTACAAAGAATATTAACAAAATTCTGAACTGCACATTACAAAATGAAAAATGAGATGAACAAACATCATTTGCCTTTTTGGTGTCAGTCAACCTTTGTAGTTTATGAACGGTGTTCACAAATTAGAGCAAAACTGCTGGTGGTGAGCAGTTAAAAGGGAGGGAAAATCTGAGGCTAATTCAAAAAGAGAGAGAACTTGGTGATGAAAATATCTCCTTAGCCTTGGGGTAGGGAGTTTCATCTCGCAATCTGAACCCTCTCTGGGTGCATAGTAAACAGCTCTGACAACAATTTCTTGAAACATTTTATCATTATTTATTTTAATTAATTAATTTATTTATGTCAGCGTTGGGTCTTCGTTGCTGCACGCTGGCTTTCTTTAGTTGCATCGAGCGGGGGTTACTTTTCGTTGTGGTGTGCAGGCTTCTCATTGCAGTGGCTTCTCTTGTTGCAGAGCATGGGCTCTAGGTGCGCAGGCTTCAGTAGTTACGGCACGCCGGCTCAGTAGCTGTGGCACGCGGGCTCTAGAGCACAGGCTCAGTAGTTGTGGCGCACAGGCTTCGTTGCTCCGTGGCATGTGGGATCTTCCCCGGGCTCAAACCCATGTCCCCTGCATTGGCAGGCGGACTCTTAACCATTGCACCACCAAGGAAGTCCCTATATTCACCTCTTGAAAGGATCTCTGCAACATTAAAAAAATGCAATTTGTATTCCTTTTCCTAGGAAAATGGTGGCAAACTGTTGGTGCTGCCCTTTGAAGAAAGGTGGATAGAATGAATATGGCTGATAACAAATGCTAATTTAAAAACTGATGTCTTTTTTCCAGCTAATTTAATTTAATATTCTCCTCCTATTTTATTATTAGCCTTGTAGCAAAGTAACTATTTACTATAAAAAGGACAGTTCAAACCTGAAATGATGCTCTATGCTATAGTCTGTTACAGTTCAATTATAAGTACTAATGATTATAAGAAATGTAGGAGACAACTGGATATTACATAATGATTTCATATTTGAAAGGGTATTGAATGATATCCTTTCAAGTGTTCTTTTATGTCTTAAAAAATTCCATTTTGTTGACATCCTCTTTCAGAGTATATTGAGACATTTCATAATCTTTTTAAGAAATAGAGTTTAGAATATTTTCAACTCTTTGTTAACACTTGACTCTCATCTAGAGAGTTTTAAAGTATAATCTGAATGTGAAGCCTCAGGAAAAAAAGGTATTCAGTAATTTTGGGGAAATATTATTTTTATGAAAAGTCCTGAATGGCCCATGTCTTTATATATTTTGAGGCAGATACTGTTAGGTGCATACAAGTTTAGAATTGTTATATCCTCCTGGGGAATTGAAGTTTTGAACTTTTCTCTTTGTTATTCTTTAGTAAATCTCTTTAACTCTGTAATGATTTTTGCCCTAAATCTCTTTACTTTGATCATAATATAGCTATGCTAAACTTTATTTTGGTTAGTATTTGCCTAGTATAAATTTTTTTTATCCTTCTATATGCCACCTTTCTTTTTCTTTCTGATTTAGGTGTATCTCTTATAAACAGCATATATATGGTTTTTGCTTCTTAATTCATGTTGTCAATCTTGGTCTTTTACTGGGAGTATAAGTCCATTTATAATTATTGTTGTTACTAATATATTGGGATTTCTTTTTACCAGCTTATTTTATTTTTTCCATTTGTTGCACTTTTCCTATATTTTTATTCCCTCTCTTTTCTTACTTCCTTTTCTACTGAATCTTTTTTTGCATTTTTACTTTTTCACTGTACTAGTTTGGAAGAGAAACACTCTATTTATATACTATGAACATCCTAGACAGTTACATTTAACAAATTCTAAAACTAATCAGTATTTTCCTCGTGAACAATATAAGAACCTGCACATACCATCCTGTCAAATACCATCCTGCTTTATATATAGTTGTTTGATATTTGAGGTTGATTTAAGCTCCACAAATTAGGCATCACTATTTTTTTCTGATATAGTATTTATTTAGATATGCTCACATGTTTATTAGTTTATTTGTTCACCATCCTTTCTTCTGTCTCAGATCTCTCATTTGGAGTAAATTTCTTCTTGCCCAAAATAAATCCTCTTTTTCTTGTATTGAACTGTAATTCACATACCATAATACTCACCCTTTAAAAAAGTGTACCATTCAGTGGTTTTAGTATATTCACAAAGTTGTGCAACCATCACCACCATCGAATTCCAGAACATTTTTTTTTTGTACCAATAAGAAACCCCATGCCCAACAGCAGTTACTTCCTCATGTTCCCTTCCCCCCAGCTTCTGGCAACCACAAATCTACTTATTCTGGACATTTCATATAAATAGGATCATGCAATATTTGACCTTTTGTGTTGGCTGCTTTCACTTAGCATAATGTATTTAAGGTTCATAGCTATTGTGGCATAAATCAGCTCTACCTCCCTTTTTATAGCTGAATAATATTCCATCATGTGGATATACCACATTTTGTTTATCCATTCATCAATTGAGGGACATTTGGGTTGTTTCCACTTTTTGGCTATCATGAATAATGCTGCTATAAACGTTTATGTATGAGTTTTTATGTGGATATATGTTTTTAACTCTTTTTGGTATATACCTAGGAGTGGAATTCCTGGGTCATATGGTAATTCTATGTTTAACTTCTAGAGGAAGTGCCAAACTTTTTTAAAGTTTTATAATTCTACCAGTAATATATGAGGATCCTAATTTCTCCACATCCTGCCGACATTTGTTATTGTCTGTATTTTTTTTTTTTTTTTTTTTTTTGTGGTATGCGGGCCTCTCACTGCCGCGGCCCCTCCCGTTGTGGAGCACAGGCTCCGGACGCGCAGGCCCAGCGGCCATGGCTCACGGGCCCAGCTGCTCCGAGGCATGTGGGATCCTCCCGGACCGGGGCACGAACCCATGTCCCCTGCATCAGCAGGCGGACTCTCAACCACTGCGCCACCAGGGAAGCCCTATTGTCTGTATTTTTGACTATAGTCATCCTAGTGGGTGGGAAGTGGTACCTCCCTGTGGTTTTGATTTGCAATTTCCTAGTGACTAATTATGCTGAACATCTTTTCATGTGCTTATTGACCATTTGTATATCTTTGAAGAAGTGTCTATTCAGATCATTTGTCCATTTTTAAATTAGGTTGTCTTTTCATTGTTGAGGTGTGTTTTTTAAATTTTTAAAAACTTTTATTTTAAAATTTATTTATTTATTTTTGGCCATGCCACACAGCTTGGCTTGCGGGATCTTAGTTCCCTGACCAGGGATTGAACCCCAGGCAACCGCAGTGAAAGCACCAAGTTCTAACCACTGACTGCCAGGAAATTACCTATAAGTGTTTCTTTCAAAATATTTATTTATTTATTTATTTTTGGCTGTGTTAGGTCTTCGTTGCTGTGCGTGGGCTTTCTCTAGTTGCGGCTTTAGGTGCGTGGGCTTCAGTAGTTGTGGCTCGCGGGCTCTAGAGTGCAGGCTCAGTAGTTGTGGTGCATGGGCTTAGTTGCTCCACGGCATGTGGAATCTTCCCGGACCAGGGCTCAAACCCGTGTCCCTTGCATTGGCAGGCGGATTCTTAACCACTGTGCCACCAGGGAAGCCCTATAAGTGTTTTTTTTAAAAAAGTATATATTCTGAATACTAGACTGTAGTAATCAGGACGGTGTGGTATTGGCAAAAGAACAAAGAGATCAGTGGAACAGAATAGAGAGCCCAGAAATTGACTCCCATAATTATAGTCAGCTGATCTTTGACAAAGGAGCAAACGCAATACAATCGAGCAGATTATCTGGAGCCAATATGAACCAGTAGCACCCCACTCTCAGGTGTGTATCTATCTACTCTCATCTACTTATCAATCATCTATCTAATCTATCTGTATTAAAACCCATGAGTTCACACTATACCTCCAAATCCAACCCAATACCACAGGGTTTATTCTAAAACCCTCCTTTATATATTTGTAATTCCCTTCTCTGACAGTGAAAAACCTGGTTTTCATTATCAAGAAGATATTACTTATTTGTTCAATGCTGGAATACACAGAAAGTCATCTCAGAATTGCTGACTGATACATCTTAAAAAAAAAAAAGGCTACTTGTTCACATCTCTCTTTTTTTTTTTAAGAGTTCTTTTTGTATTTAACCTAATGGTATATATTCCAAACACTGTGTTCAAAGGGTACTGGGTTTAGTTCATTTTATTTCCCCCCTTCAGTGTGGTTATATTATTCATTTGAAATAGAGCTCTGTCCATTGGTTTCTGTTTGTATTCCATTTTAGGGTTTTTCTCCATTCTTGTTGATTTTATTTCTTTTCTCTTTGTTGAGATTTTAAAAAATATGTGAAACATTAACATAAAAAGTCAGAATTGTACAAAAAAGTATATTCAGAGAAGTGTCCCTGACTCCATGTTTCCCCATTTCTTCTCTCCTTCCTACCTTATTCCCACTGACCCCTTGAAGGTAACCAAACTTACAAATCTCTGTTTTATCCTTCTTATGTTTGTTTTTGAACAAGCACGCAGATACTAGTATATTTTCTTATTTTCCCTTATTTCTTACACAAAGGCAGCATACTTTAGATACCCTTTTTGTTTTATTTAAACAATATATCCTGAAAATTATTTCACATTACACACAGATCACAGATGTTGATCGACATCTTTCTCATTCATTTTTACAGTTGAATAATATCCCATTGTGTGTATGCACCATATTTTACCAGTCTCCAATATTGACATTTTCCAAAATTTTACTATTACAAGTAATGCTGCAATGAATACCCTTGGGTGTAGTATTTTATTATCATTTGGGGTGTATTTTCAGAGTAAATTTCTAGTAGTGGGACTGCTGGTTCAAAAGGTAAATGCATATATCGTTTCGTTAGATATTGCCAAATTCCTCTCCATAATGGTTATATCACTTTGTACTTCTATCAGCCATGTGTGTAAGTGCCTGTTTCTCCACAGCCTTTCCAATAGTGTTATGCTTTGTAATTTTTCCCAGTCTGATTGATGAGAAATTGTATATCAGTGTAGTTTTAATTTGCACTTACTTTATTATAAATGAGGCCAAACATCTTTTCATATGTTTACTGATCATTTTATGTCTTTTCTGTGAATTGTTTGGTCACGAATTTTGTCCATTTTCCTATTGGGTGTTTGGTCTTCTTTCCCCTTAAGATTTACAAGTGGAGAATTTTTAAGGGCCTGCAGTTTGCCAAGCTGCTGGGAATGAAAGTTTAAGTGCTTTTGCTGCTCAAAATCTGTGCATCATCAGCATCTGCTTGGGTAGGGAATTTGACATCAGTGGGGAGCTTGTTAGAACTGTTGACTTGGGACAACACACCTGATCTTCTGAATCAGAATCTGTACTTTAACAAGATCCCCAGGTGATTTTTATGCATACTAAAGTTTGAGAAGCCCTGGTCTCAATGATCTCTTAAAGACCTCGTATTTCATCTCCACTAGGAATCTCTCCTGAAAAGATAAAAGTGAAACGGGATTATATTCCTCCAGTACCATTAACCCTAAGTGGTATCTGTAAACTTATTAGATTTGTTAGATTAATTGTGTACCTTTCCCCCAGATGCTCTTCCTTGAAGGGCTATGTCTTCTATTTATATTACCTAGTGGAATTTTAAAATGCTGGTTTTTCTAAAATTAATCAACCAGTGTTTTTAGAAAACAAGCATTATGAGAAACATTTAGACAATGAAGCACAGTATGACAGTTCTTAAAAAAAATTAAACATAAAATTATTATGTGATCCAGCAACTCCACTTCTACGTATATACCCCAAACAACTGAAAGCAGAGACTGAACAGATATTTGCACACCCATGTGTACAGCAGCATTATTTACAATAGCCAAGAGGTGGGAACAACCCAAGTGTCCATTGATGGATGAACTGATAGAAAAAACAAGTGATACACACACACACACACACAATGGAATACTGTTCAGCCTTAAAAAAGGAGAAAATTCTGACACATGCTAAGTGAAATAAGCTAGACACAAAAGGACAGATATTGTATGATTCCAATTATATGAGGTACCTAGAGTAGTCAAATTCAAAGAGACAGAAAATAGAATGGTGGTTGCCAGGTGCTGAGGGTAGGGGGAAGGAATAGGTGCAGAGTTTCCGTTTAGGATGATGAGAAAGTCCTGGAGATGGATGGTGGTGATGGTTACACAACAATGTGAATATACTTAATGCCACTGAGCTGTACGCTTAAAAATAGTTAAAATAGTAAACTTTACATTATGTATTGTTTACGAAAATAAAAAAAACCCAAATCTTTTCACCATTAGATTGTAAGAAACTTCAGAATTTTATTGTTATAAAATTTGACGCCTAGTGAGGCCTTGTATACAAAAGGATTCAACGTATTTTTTTAAATAAAATAAAGGGTTCAGCTTTCATAGGAAAAAAAATGAAGTACAAAACTAAAAGATGCTTATTTAAAAAAAGTTCAATCAATGCAAAAATAAAGAATGAAAGCTCCCTTTGCCCTTCCCTGGATGCTAACACAGGACTGACTGCTCTTTACAGGTTACTTTTTATTTAGGCTAAAAACAGATGTGCTCTTTCAGGATACACCTGTAAGAGATTTTAAACTAATTAGGTATTATTAAGACACATACAAATCCTAAAGCAAACCTAACAAGGAAATGATGCAGTTAAGAGGTTATCATTAAAACATAGATAATGCTTGAATTATAAATATTTGGGTATTGTACAGTCATTTATATTCAAATTTTCAAAACTGGCTGCAGTTATATTTCATCTCCACTACCTACTAGTATCATCCTTGGCAAAAAGGAAAGCTTTCTTCCTACAGTTTTGGTAAAACAAAAACAGGGTTACTCCCTCAAGCTATAGTAGATGGGTTTATCTTCCACCACACTTTAAACACCATCCTCCCCATTCCATGCAGCATCCTCACCTGGAGCTGATGCTCCTCCTTCTGTAAAGGTGTGACAGCCTCTCTCCAGGAGTTGATGCAGTAAGAACTCACAATTATAGGTCCACACTGGCGGGGATAAAAAAAACAAAACAAAACAAACAAAAAACCAGACTTTGGTAAGTGTATTACTTTCTGAGGACTGCTGTACCACAAACTGGGTCTCTTAGAACAAGAAATTTATTCTCTAACAGTTCTGGAGGCTAGAAATCCAAAATTAAGACATCAGCAGGGCAATGCTCTCTCCAAAGGCTCAAAGGAAGAATGCTGTTTCATCCAGCTTCTGGTGGGTGCCAGCAATCCTTGGTGTTCCTTAGCTTGTAGATGCATCATTCCAGTCTCTGCCTTTGTCATCACAGAGCCTTCTCTCTGTGTCTGTCTCTTCTCTTCTTACAAGGACACCAGTTATACTGGTCCAGTATGACCTCATTGTAACTTGGTAACATCTGCAAAGACCCTATTTTCAAATAAGGTCACATTCACGGGTACTGAAGTTAGAACTTCAGTATGTCTTTTGGGGGGACACAATTCAACCCAAAAGTGTAAGGACCAAATTTCTGCTCAGTTAAACCTAAGAAATGTCCCATTTGTTAACTCCACCGGGAAGAAGAGGCTCTGCTCTGAGTTGCTGGGAAAATCAGTCTTCCTGGGCTTAGTTCACATTTCCATACCTCCTTCTCTGTCAGAACTTGTCCTTGTTTAGGCATTGTCAGTGACTACTGTCAGCACCACACATCATCCCCTGCTTCCTAAATGAACATCTGCCAATTCTAGAATATAATGAGTCAGTAAGCAAGCACAGAATTTAGGAGTAGTAGAAATGGGTAAACTCTTCACTTTCCAGATATATGTGCTCTTTTCTGTGTTCATATATTTCTTAAACAAAACAAAGCAAAAAAAGGAAATGAAGGGAAAAAAACCCACATTGTGTGCTTCTGTTGTTTTTAATAATAAAAAAATAATCTATTTGCAGTCTATGGAAGTAGATGCGGTTTAGAGAGTCAAGGTAACACAGTGGGGCAAAGATTTATGCTATCTGGAACTTCTTCAGGAGTCAGAAGCTCAAAGGTTAAAAATTTAGGATTCTCAGACTAGCACCTAACAGTTCAGGTAAGAACCGAACTGACATATCCCATGGAGCCCAGAGGTGTATATATGAGATGGGCATGGTCATATCAAGCAGCGCAAGCTCCCCATGAAAGCAGCGCCTTCTGCCTGTTGGGGTCACCCAGCCCTACTCCTGGAACAGAAGCAGCCTGGTTCACATCTAGGCCACTCCCTCATTTCGCAGTAAAGGAAATGGGTTAGTAATTGTTTTTATAATCACACATGATTGTTTTCTTTATCTTCCAGCCTGTCAGGCTCACTTAGTGCTACATCCTGCATCCCAGAGCACTGGGAAAACAATCCAATCCAGCAAGCATTTATTGAGTACTGACTGCATGCCTAAACTCCAGGCTTATTATGGGCCAGACCTGCCCATTAAGTCCTGAACGGTGGTGTTTTGCTTTCTACACTAGATTGGTAGTTTTCCCACTTTAAGATTCCGGTATTTGACTTTCTGGCAGAGTGGGACGCCACGGGCGGCCTCCTTCGGAGCTGACGTCTGCTAGGAGGCCTCAGTGCTCTTAGGTAGCACAGGCACGGGAGATTCCCCTGAAGGCGGGGTCCACAGTGCCCCCGCGCGCGCAGGTAAGGAGCTGTCTATCAGCAGGCGGTGGGCGTGGCCTGTGCACACCGACCAATCAGCAGACCCACCCTTAAGGCAGTCTCCCCGCCCAAACCACGGAGCATGCGCCACGGGCGCTACGCAAATTCCTCTCTCTCCGCGCGCCCTCTCCGCGGCGAGGTCAGAGTTAGGCTGCCCCGAGTTTCCTCAGAAAAGAGGAGAAAAGGAGAGGTGGGGCCCGTTAGGGATGGGGAAGGCGGAAAGGCGGTGTGAGGAAGAAGTTCCTCAGAGTCGTGGCTGTCGCTAGCAGCCGCCAGCTCCCGGGTCATGTTGGGCCCGCAGGCCGGCGCTTCTGGGTTTCCCGGGCTCCGCGCCCAGCGGTCCCGCCCGGCCGCGGAAGCGCGGCAGATGGGCACGTCGTGTCCCCTCAGCCCCTTGCAGGTTATTGTCCTCAGTTTACAGAGGAGCTGGGCCAGGCTCAGAAGTTTGGATGGTGACTCAGCAGCTCGTCCTTGCGGGCCAGGGTCTGCGTGACTCATCCCGGACCCTCCCTTCGGCTCCAGAGGCTTCCACCGTTCGCGCGACGCCTCTGGCGGCGGAATAGTGCTTTGAGGCGGAGAAGCGCCGCCACGAGTGCGCGCGGTGCTCCACGCCGGGTCCCGGGCAGGGGCGCTCCGTCCCGCTTTGCATGGCCCGGGCTTCCGAACGGCTCTGTGCTCTTCGAGTGCCACCTTCCTGAAACCTCCGTCCCTTCAGCAGCCCCGGGGGGGTGGGCGTGGTGCCACCGAACCCCGACCCTGCCGGTGACCGCGGAGTCCCCAAGATGCTGGGGCTCCTCAGGCAAGGAACCCACGGTCCCAGTGTACAGGCACCGGCTCCGAGGACTTGGCGACCCGGGAGGGCGCCGGGTCGCGCGCCCTCCCGGCGGCTTGCGCGGCCCTCGCCTCGGGTCTTCGGACGTGCGGCCTGGGGAGCAGTCGGACCAGGGAGGAGGCGACCCCCGGGGTCCCTACCTGCCCCGCTAGGGGTCCGGGGCAGCGCGCTGCCAGCCTCCCGCTGCCCGCCTCCCGCGCCGTAAGGCACCAGCCGCCCGACCTGCAGGGCCCGCTGTCCTGCCGCGCTGGCCCCTCCTCCGCCCGCCCCGCGCCGCGCCGGACACCCCGCCCCGAAGAGGCGGCCCGGCGAGCGGGCGCCGAGGGAGGCTGGTGGCATGGGGGAGCAGCCGTCGCGGCCACAAGCACGGTTGCCCCTAGCGAGCCCCGGCGCCGTTCGGAGCGCGGGGGACCGCGGGAGCCTAGGGGGGTGGCTCGGGGCGTGACACCGAGCGGAGGGCGTGGCTCGGGCTGCGCCGCCCGGACGCGCGGCGAGCGGCGGGGGGAGCAGGCGGCGGCGCCGGGGGCCGAGGGCGGGCCGGGCCGAGCGCCGAGGGCGCACCTGGCGGCGGCGCGGCCCGGCCGGACTGCCGGAGCAGGGTCGGCGGCGGCGCTGGTGGCGAGGATGTCGCAGCCGCCGCTGCTCCCCTCCTCGGCGGAGACTCGGAAGTTCACCCGGGCGTTGAGTAAGCCGGGCACGGCGGCCGAGCTGCGGCAGAGCGTGTCGGAGGTGGTGCGCGGCTCGGTGCTCCTGGTGAGTGCGGGACCACGGAGGGAGGAGGGAGGAAGGCGGGCGGCCACCTCCTTCACGCTCCTCTAAGTCGGTGGGGCGGAGGCGGAGCCGCCGACCCTACTGGGTCTGCAGGATTAAGAGGTGGTGAAGGAGGGGGGTGTTGGACAGGGGAGAAGGGAAGGTCCTGGAGGGGCAGCAGCTCCCAGACCCCCACCCTGCGTCTAGGGGGTCCTCTCCCCACTGCTGCCCCTTCCCTCCGGGGAAATTCCCTGGGAGTGAGGTCGCCATCTCCCTCCTCCCCCCTCCCCCCCAACTTTACGTCCCTCTGCCGACTGAGAAATTACTCTCTCCTTTCCCCCTCCCTCCCTCTCACATCCCCCTTCTCCTCCCTTATTCTGGAGGGGCTTGGCACCTGTGGCCTGGAGGGGCGCAGGGGAGTGGAGGTGGGGGCTTCCTTTTCCAGTCCGCAGCCCAGGGTGGGATATGGCCCTGCGGACCCTTTGGGTGGGCTGAACTCCAGAAGGGGAGGGGTTCTGTATTCTCTCCTCCACTCCCTCCCCCTGGCCGCCTCTTATCAAGGGTTAAGGGTCTTGATAGGAATCCCCCGTGACTTCAGCTTGGGTGCAAATTACTACGAAGTTTGGGGATTTGGAGCAAGCAGACCGGTGATTAATCTGGTCGTAGCAGAAAGTCTTTTGAGAATAGGCCTCTGGGTGTGAGGAAGATGAAGTTTTAAATCAACTTTTCTACTGCCAGGGCTGGTCCTGCTGTACTTGGAAACGCAGTATACCCCATCACTTGGAAGGTGCGGAAGAGCAGCAGCGTGCTCTCCTGGGTAGCTGGAAACTTTTAGCAGCTCCTTGCTTTGGCGCTGCCATTTGTTTTCTTGAAAGGGGCTTGTTTGTGGGTGGTTGACTTGTGTTTGTTGGAACGATCCAAGAAGAAGGGCCTTGGAAGTGATTCTCTGGGCTTTGTGGGGCTGTGTGTGGGTTATTGTTGGGGTGGAGTGCTGGGTTCCTTAACACAGGGCCTGGCTCATCTTTTCGGTGGCAGATAGATGCCCTTTCTGGTCAGACACGGAATGACATGAATGATGGTTGTGGAGATTGGAGACGAAGCTTCACTGATTTCCATAGCTAGTCTGTTCAGTTTGATTTTTCTCACAGTTGCTCTGACAGGTCCCTCTAGATTCTTCAAACTCCAATTGGTTCAGTAATAAGGGATTTTATTTTTCTCTTTTTACTGAAGTTGATCATTTGACGGTAAGAGAGCAGGAGTTGAGAGTAGACCAAAACCTGGGATCTCTTCCATAACTTCAGTTGCTTTGGCTTCAGTAGTATATCCTGTATCTTCCTGACTTTTGCCAATGTGCGTATGTTAAGGAGAAAGCCCGCAGACATCTGTGGCTTTTTTTTTGTTCTGGAAGGAAACTTAGTTCTTTTAACTGGGGGCACTGTCCTCATTAGAGATTTGAGGCAAAAGAAGAGTAAATAAAATCATGATTTCCAAAGTGCGGACAGACCCTGACTGAAAAGGAGGTACTAGTTTGATAAGCCATTAGGTTGAGCACGACACTGCTCATTACTCACGTGCAACAGTCCTTGAATTCAACAGCCCTTCCTGTTGGAGGCTGGTCTACTGATAGTGACCTAGTAGTGTCCATTCCCATGCGTGACATACTGCTGCTGTGTTCTACCTCATGACACTTTAATAGTACATCTATTTTCCCTATTCACCCTTAAGCATGAACAGCCAGACGTTTGGCTGGTGTCTCAACCCTTAGTGTTGTCTGTCTGTGATCACTTGTCTGATGAAACTTGTGATGAAGCAAACACAAAATGCTGGAAAATAGGTGGGCCTCCTTGGGCCTTTGAAAGGCTCCCCCGATGAATGGGAAATACACTGCAGTGATTCTGCATTGCAGATGGAGGAATTTGCAATAGCTTACAGATACTAAAAACTACCAATCAACCTCACCCCCCTCACCTCCTGCCAGGTACTCTGCCACTGCCTGCTGTTTCTTGCTGCTCCCCAGTGTCTGCCAGGAAGCCACAGCAGGTGCACCTCTCTCGGCTTTGTTCTAGGAGCATCTAAGAAGCTACCCCTGATCCTTGCAGAAGGCAGAGCAGCAGCCAGGCCGGGGTTTGGAATCCCATGGTCCATGGATCCGTGCTTGGATGGAAGTAGTACTCTGCTCTGTTTTTGACAGCTTGGGTCAGCGCTAATACAATGCCCACAGCATAGTAAACACACAGTAAATATCTCTTAACTAGCTGACTAACGTAGCAATTCTGTAGATGGACTAAAAGAAAAACGAACAGGGTATGGCTTTAACTAGCTTTTCTCATGTTTCTGGTATTGATGAGTGGCTTTTAGTGAGATCAGAAACAACAGAATTAAATAGTTCAGTGGGTAATAAAGGCTGCCATTTAAAAAACAAGCTTTAAAGTGTAAAAGTAAGGTGTACTTATAAATTTTTTGTTAGGTTCATTTTTCATAAGCTCAGGTGCATGGGCCTTTAAAAATGATAGTGTAGGGCTTCCCTGGTGGCGCTGTGGTTAAGAATCTGCATGCCAATGCAGTGGACGTGGGTTCGAGCCCTGGTCTGGGAAGATCCCACATGCCACGGAGCAACTAAGCCCGTGTACCACAACTACTGAGCCTGCGCTCTAGAGCCCGCGAGCCACAACTACTAAGCCTGCATGCCACAACTAATGAAGCCCATACTCCTAGAGCCTGTGCTCCGCAACAAGAGAAGCCACCACAATGAGAAGCCTGCGCACCGCAATGAAGAGTAGCCCCTGCTCGCAGCAACCAGAGAAAGCCTGCGCGCAGCAATGAAGACCCAGCGCAGCCAAAAATAAATAAATAAATTTATAAAAAATGATAGTGTATTAATTTGTTTGAAAACCTTGAAAAAAAATACTAAAAAGCAGAGAGAATAGCATCACGAACCTTCATAATCCATCACCCAGATTCAGTTAATTATCAAGATTTTGCTAAACTTGCTTTAACCGTCCCCTTTTCCCCCTCGTTTTTTTGTGATTGTGAGTGCCACACCACCCATCATTTCACCCCTATATAATACCCAGTGTGTATTATTAAAAATAGGGATGTTTTCTTACTACAGTGCCATTATGTTAAAGTTTGCAATAATCTGTTGACATACTATCCAGATTTCCCAGATTGCCTAAGAAACATCTTTTAATGGTAGTTTGTTCTAATCAGGATCCTAACAAGTTTTGCTGGCTTTTTCAAATGTGGTTTACTCTTTCATGAGTCTTAGAATTATTAATGATGGAGTGAACCCTCCCTGGGGTCAGGAGTCCTGGGTTTTAATCCTAGAGCTTTAGTGGTGCAGAGTGTGGGCTCTGAAGCACCTGGGTTATAATTCCAGCTCTTCCCCTTATGAGCTGTGCAGTCTTAGGCATATAACTTAGCCTTGGTGTGCCTCGGTTTCCTCATCTGTAGAGTAGAGATAGTAGTCATACTTACTTTATATGGTTGTTGGGAGCATTAAATGAGCAATAGAGGTAAAGCTCTTAGATGGTGCCCAGCTGATATTCTGCCAGCTACTTAAGTCACCCTGGGCTGTCGCTTAACTTCTCTGAACCTCAGGGCTCCTGTTACATGAGGAGCTGTACTAGATTGTTCTAGAGTCTGTTTCCTTACCAACCGGATTCGATTCTAAGATGCTTTTACAAGAGTAGCAGAGGTACTACTAGTAGTATTCTTAACTGTAGGAAATGTAATTTATGATTTTGGGTAATGAAAGAAGAATCCTCACAACTCCAGAATTAGCTGCCCGTGATTGAGAATAGTCAGGAGGGCAGCACGTTCAAAATATATGCAAACTCAGGAGAAAAACTAGAAATAGTTCCCTGATCAGGGTTGAGTTGCGATTGGGCCTTTCAGATGCATTAAAGATAGCATCATAATGACCTAGATCTAACGGAGTATACCACCCAAGGCCTAAAAATATTCTTTTTCTGAAAGGTTTGTGTAAATATTGGGACAGGGCGCTTTGCATGGGTTTGCTGGCTGGACTGTGCTTGGGTATTGATGCCCAAGTCATCTGGCTGCCGGCTTCCTTGCCGATCTTATCTCAGCGTGCTCAGCTTCAGGCTCTCCTTTGACATCAAGCCCCTGCTGGTGACACCATTGCACAGCCATCGGAGAGCCTGCAGTATGAAACGAAATGAAACCAAGTCAGGCCGTCACTAAATTTTCCTTTGTGTAACTGGAGGATGATGGACAGAGGTGTGGGATGATAATCTCCCGGAGTGCACGCTTGAGGCCCTTCTCGCCCTCCCAGTTCAGTCAACACGAGATTCCAGTATGATCTGAGGTAACCTGAGACCCGAGGGGTGGTGTTCTTTGAAATCCTCAGGTAACGTAAAACCTCATTTTGGCTGTAATTTTAAATCAGATAGGATAGGAAATCGGTAACTGAACTGGCCTGAGCTTCACCTCACTGTCTTTCTCCACCCTCTGGTAGAGTCCTAACAACAGAAGTGTCCCAGAATACAGGAAGCAGGGTGGAGGCCCATCTCCAACTAGATAATCAACAATAGGTTCTATTTCTTTGGTTTCTGATCCATTTGAATATTGGGAGACAGGAGGACATTAGTAATGCCTTGAATTTGAAAAGGGAAGAAGGGAACTGTGAAATCTTCATTCACATTTGATGAGGGCCTGCTCTGTGCTAGGACTTTTTGCTGGGTGCTGAGGACCTGCTGCTGTGTTGGAGCAGGCCCTTGCCCTGAAGGGCTTATGGTCTAAACAGGTGGACAGGTCACTGTTCAACAAAAAGATAACGGTACGCAGGAGCACATATAAAGGTTCAGATGCCTGATTCAGACAACACATGAAGATGAAATAACAGAGAACTGATATACTTGGGAAAGGGTTTGTGAAGAATTGAACTGGACCTGGAAGATGTAATGATAAGGAAGACTTTTCTCCAGAAAAGAATGAGAGAGATTGAGCACATGCTTAAAATGCCCGGCTAGGCAAAGAAGGAGCAGAGCAGCTTGGACAGAGAGGGGTAAGTTTTAGAAGGAAGGGAGAGAAGCTTTGAGAAATACAGTTGCTAATTTGGGGAACAATTTCAATGACTGGCTGAGAACACATCATAAACGCTTCTTAGAGAGATCTTCCCCTCAGTGTAATCTTGGGGGTAAATAATATGACAATTTTGTGTCACACAAGCCTAAGGACCCAAAGAGAAGTCTATGACCCAGAACAGAAAACAGACCTCTGTGTGTGTCAACCTTTAGGGTGCATGTGAGCAGTAGTCAAACATGGTGGGTACACCATTGAGTAAATGATACTGCATAAAAAGTATTGGGGTCCCACCTTATACAGTAAGTCCCCTACATACGAACCTTCAAGTTGTGAAGTTTCAAAGATGTGAACATGCCCCTGTATCCCAGCTGTCGTCCTGTACTACTGTACTTTTCAAGGTACTGTACTGTAAGATTAAAAATGTTTTCTTGGGGCTTCCCTGGTGGCGCAGTGGTTGAGAGTCCGCCTGCCGATGCAGGGGACACGGGTTCGTGCCCTGGTCCGGGAAGATCCCACATGCCGCGGAGTGGCTGGGCCCGTGAGCCATGGCCGCTGAGCCTGCGCGTCCGGAGCCTGTGCTCTGCAACAGGAGAGGCCACACAACAGTGAGAGGCCCACGTACCGCAAAAAAAAAAAAAAATAAAATAAAAATGTTTTCTTTATTTTTTGTGTTTTTTTAACCTATTTTTTGTGTGAAAACTATTATAAACCTGTTACAGTACAGTACTATATAGCCGATTGTGTTAGTTTGGTACCTAAGCTAACTTTGTTGGACTTACGAACAAATTGAACTTAGGAACACACTCTTGGAATGGAACTCCTTCGTATATAGGGGACTTGTGTCGCTGAAATAAGTGATAACTAAATGTAAGAGTCACATGTAAAATAAATCAAAGAAACAGCATAAAACATGGGTGAATAATCATGTAAGGGTGGAGAGGAATTTTTTTAAAGCATGAAAGTAAAGGAAAATAGTTTGGCCTGGGCTTGGGAGGTGAACCGGGGCTTTGCCATTGATGAGCTGAGGACTTTGATCAAGTTTCTTCACCTAAGCCTCGGTTTGCTCATCTGAGAATTGGGATTGTTAGGTATTATTATCTTAGGGCATTCTTTTTTTTTTTTTTTCCTTAGGGCATTCTTAAAGTAAAGATTAAACAGTTTAATATATGTAAAGATCCTTAATACTAAGTGCTTAACAAAGGTAAGCTTGTATTATGATAATAAAAGATTGCTTGTCTTGACTAAATATATCTGGAGCCAGCATTTATTAAGCACTTACTGTGTCCTAGGATATGTGTTAGGGCTTTACATGGGAGGTCAAGTCACTTCAAGGTCACAAGCCTGTAAGTGGGGGATCTGTGTCTTGAACCTGGGCACTGTGGCTTCAGACCATGTGTTCCTACTCACCACTCTGCCTTCTGCCTCCCCATGCAAACTCAAACCTCTGTTCTGTATGTTACAAGTACCATAAATTTAAAAGTCAAATAATAAACTTAGGAACAGTATTTGTCTTCTCTGTATATCTATATCTCTGTCATAGTGTTAAGTTTAAAAAAATATATTGAGAGTTCTTATGAATCAATTAAAGAAAGAAAAATACTCCAGAAGAAAAATGGGCAAGGACATTAATAGGTAATTCCTCAAAGAAAGGAATACAGTTAGCCAATAAAGAACAGAAGAAAAAAATGTTCAGTCTTGCTAACAATTAAAGAAACATTAATTACAGCAAGGTGCCATTTTGCTTGATAAATTTGCAAATTTGCAGAGATAGAAAAGGTTTTGCACGGATGGGGTGAGCCAGGCACTTTTGTTTGCAGGGCTTCCTCATCCCGCAATTCCAGGGGCCCCATTCGCATGGCATTTTATGAGCATTGTGTCACCTGGGTTTTGTAACATGCATGGTATAACTTTTTGAGCTGGGCTGTATGTATGAAGAACTTTAATGTGCTTCCGTTCTTTGGCTCAGTACATACGATTATAGGAATTCCCCCTAAGGACTAAACTGAAATGTACATAAAAGACAGTGTCTGAAGTCACAGTGCTGATGGTTCAAGGCAGAAAATGTAAAATACTGACCAACTGCAAACGATCTAAAGGTCTTAACAGTAGTGTAAATGGATTGTGGGTTTGGATTGTTTATGATGCCATTAAGTTTAGTTTTAGAAGAATAATGACTTGAGAAAATTCTTCCATTGTAGTGTTGGGAGGCAGTGAGGCCTGTGGTTAAGTTTGGGGGCCTGGGTTCTGTTACCACTTTAATACTAACCACTATGTGACCTTGGGTTGTGCCCCTGCAGCCTGGCTTCTGCCTTTAGTGTGGGGTAGCCTCTCCGTCCTCACCCCTTCAACTTGTCTTCTGCAGCATTTGTTACCACACAGCACCTCTCTCCCCTTCTCTGGTTCTCCCGCTCCTCTGTTCCCTTGCTTCACTCACCACCCTTCCGAAAGAGTCCCTTCTCCACCTTTGGCTCATAACATTTAATCTCTTCCCTGCACTCTGCAGGGAGCTGCATACCTTCATTGCAATTTCTGAATCACTATCTCAGTTTTGATTTTTCCCCCCAGCTCAGACCTGCTTTTCTGCTAACTTGCCTGACGTGTACTTGGCTGTCCTACCAGTCCCTTAAGTTTAGCATCTATGAAACATAAACAGTCACTTTTCATCTCAAAGCAGGCGTCCTTTTCGCATACTTGTTTTCTGTAGTGAGAGTCATCGTTGCATGGTCACCAACTCTGAAATCTCTAATTCCTCCTTATTTCTCCCTCACGCCGCCTCTCCATTGAGGGTGGCCGGGGACCACGTTGTCCATATTCTGGCACCTGGGTTGATGGGACAGCCAGTGTCTTGAATGTGGTGGGTTCTTTTTTTTTTTGGCTGCGTTGGGTCTTCGTTGCTGCACGCAGGCTTTCTCTAGTTGCGGTGAGCGGGGGCTACTCTTCGTTGCGGTGAGCGGGGCCTACTCTTCGTTGCGGTGCGCAGGCTTCTCATTGCAGTGGCTTCTCTTGTTGCAGAGCATTGGCTCTAGGCGTGTGGGCTTCAGTAGTTGCAGCACGCAGGCTCAGTAGTTGTGGCTCGCAGGCTCAGTAGTTGTGGCACATGGGCTCTTCCCAGACCAGGGCTCGAACCCGTGTCCCCTGCATTGGCAGGCAGATTCTTAACCACTGCACCACCAGGGAAGCCCCACAATTTACCTATTGATGTGTATGTACATTTGTTTCGCATCTGTTTCCCTCACTGGACTGTTGGTTCACCATGGTTTCCATGTACTTAGCAGGGGCTCGATATATATATATATATATATATATATATATATATATATATATTTAATTTTTTATTGAAATATAGTTGATTTACAATGTCGTGTTAGTTTCAGGTGCACAGCAAAGTAATTCAGTTATATACATATATATATTCTTTTTCAGATCCTTCTCCATTATAGGTTATTACAAGATATTAGATTTTTTTTTTTTGATGACTGAAAGACTCCTGAAGTCTCTACATCTGACACGTTTTATTTTTAAATCTTTTTTTGATTCCCCACTGCCCCTAATTTCTCTCCCCTGCACCCATTTCTATTTACTTCATTCTAGCCTATCTCTCTCTGCCAGATTAACTTTCCTAACGCACAGGATCCATTGTATCATTAGTTTCTCATTGCAACCTGATAGATTTGATGATGTTCATGTACATAAGAATGCATCACTTTGAGGCTGGCCCTTTGTCTGCTTTAGTTTAGAAAAAGCAAGTTGTCAGTAAATCTGTGTGATCTTTGCATAGGTTTTGAGAGCAGCTGCGCATTTTAATACAAGTAATATTCATTTCCTTTTTTAGGACAGTTTTCTTTTCACCAAATCTGTTGAACTCCAACGTGTAAAAGAACACAATGATCTAATTCTTATGTTAGGTATCTAGTAACTCATCTGAGAACAAAACAAAATAAAACAAAAATACAAATAATAAAAACCTGGAAGTGCTTTTCTATCACTTGAAGCATGAGTTTTGCAAATCATTAAGAAGTACTTAGATGGTGAATTTTTTTCTGTTTCTTTTACATCTCTGTCACTTTTTCTTTTTCTCTGATGGACTCCTTAAATTCTTATCAGCAAATTGTTGGCAAGGAGACTTACTACCTGATCAGAGCTCTGTAATGCCAAGTGGTTTGTTGGCATCTCCCTGCCACCCCCCTCCCACCGCCGCTTTCTTTGAAGTTGGCAGGAATAAATACAATCAAGATAGTGCTTGGGTATGTCTACTTAGGGAGGCTGGCTGGGTCAGTGCATGTGTTGGAGATGTGCCCATTTATTTATTATAGATTAACATTTGTTGAATGTTAGTCTGAAAGTGAATCTGAAAGCAGATGTCATTGAACTGCCCACCATCTCCATTGACCACAAGAAGTTTATTCTCAAACTCTGTGTACTTAGAGATTCACATACTGTATTTTCATACAGAAAATACACGTTCTGTCATGTGGATATAGAAATGTTCTAAGAGTTGTTTACCATGATAAATTAAAAAATTATAAACAGTATATACAGATTGTTCACTTTTTAAAAAAGCATAAGCACTCTTTTGTTGATGAAAAAGTTTTATGGTATTACAGATGCTACAGTACAGTATGGTCTTGTTTCAGGAATAAGTTAGATATCAGATGTTTAGTCTCGGAATTCTAGAACTTAGAAAATAACCGTGGTATAACCAAGTTTCTGGTAATAGGGGGATAGTTCTGTGAGGAGTAGCAGTAGGATGTAGTGGATAAGAACTTGAGCTCAGGAGATTCTAAACCCAGCTCTTCAGAGAAAGCTCAGCTTTCTCAGTCTCTTCACCCCAAGAATGGACATCATAATAGCACTCATCCCATAGATGTTTGTGATGATTAAGTGAGAAGATGCATATAAAGCACTTAGAATAGGGCCTGGCGCACAGTAAATACCCAGTAAGTACAAGTTTTTGTGATTTATGAGGGCAGCCTAAGGGAATATCATATAACTCTTAAAAGTGCTCCTTATGGAGGACTTATAATGGGAAAATTTTAACGTTGGGTGAAAAAGAAATAGTATGTGGAAGTGTGTACGTCACAATTGTGTAAGAAATAACCTGTGTGTAAGAAAAACGTTGGAAGGAAATACGTGAAAAGGGAATATGATTTGTTCTTTATATATTCTAATATTTCCTAATTGTTTAACTTTCATAAGTGAATGGATAATAACCTATCAAGAAAAAAGAAAACGAATATAGGAGGGAAATTTTGGTGCTTCATATAAGACACTCCAATTGGTCCTCTTTGAAAATTGTACATCTTAGTGCTTATACAGGTGTGCATCTTAATGTAAAATGTGTGTTCCTGGAATAAGATAAACACGTGCATCTTGGTAGCAAAAATATTGTCAACAAGAGTCCTGCTTTGAATGCTCAGAGGAAGGAGGCCCAGGTGAAATAATGAAAGGTTGCACTTGATGGTGTTATAAAATTCTTTCCAAAAAACATCTTGTGTGAGCCTCTGGAAAAATGTAGTCAGATAGACAGGGATAGTGGGGTTTTTGGTTTGTTTGTTTATTTGTTTAAATTTCTGTTTTGATGAGGAAACTGAAGACCAGAGAAATCAAGTGACTCGCTTAAGGTCACCTGGCTCATAGTTAACACTTCTTTCTTGATAGGGTGGCAGGTGTGTAAAAAAAGATATAATTTTAAAATTTGAGTTTGTCAGAAACTTTTAAATGGTTAATTTGAATCATTACACGCCTTTGTGGAAAGTACCATGAATTCTCTGGGTTGGTAGAAATTTGTGACATGGAAATGAAATCATACTGCTTTGGAGGTGAAAGATATCTCTAGAGGTCATCTGGTTCAGCTTCCTAATTTTACAGATGAGGAAGATAAGATCTACCATGATTAATCTGTTTATGGTCATACAGTTCGTGTTACAGACAAGAACAAAGAACAAAATCTACAGAGTTTACTGGCTCTGATCCAATGTATTTTCCACTGACCCCAGGAAATAATTGAATGTACTTTGTTTACTTTTGCATTTTATCAAGTATCTTTACATACTGTGGTAATCAGATCATATCAGAATATGAAACATCTATTTGTACCATGGATCTCTTTCCCGCTTGTATATTTCATTAGTCCTAGGCCAGTTTGTAGGTGAAATTGACATTCATTTTTCCATAAGCCAAGAAATGAGTTCTTCATTTCTGTTTAAGGGATATTAGGAGGACAGAGAGAAAGAAATAAAAAGCAAGAATTACAAGATTAATCTACAAAAGATCTCAATAGAAACTTACTGAAGAAGGAAGAATTAACTTAGTAGTCAGATAATATTTTTTTAAGGGATATGAAATCACGGTTTTATGTGTACTTTGGTTAAAATAATTATGTGGCTTGAGGAAAAAACCTTCATGGGCCTATTAACCTAAAGTTCTTTAATGTAGAGTAAACTCTGTTAACCTAGGTCATTTTGCCTTTCAGCCCGCTTTGCCTTGGCTGAAATAAGTATTCAGCTGTAAATGGCAGCTTGTTCAAATTGTGTCATTACAAAGAGTTGTATTCCTAAGATTGTTTAGAGAACTTATCCAATCTGTCATTCTAACTTATTGCTATTTTCTTAAGTAGAAAGCAGAGTTCCTATGGTGATAGCAGAGGTCCCATAATATTTATAGTATACTAAATTCGTTCATAAACCATTACACTAGCTAGTATTTACAGGATATTTAATCTCTGAGGTTAGCTTTTTTTCTTCCCAGGATTTGAATATGTTCATTTAGCCATTTTAATTTTCTTTATTCTTTAAAAAAAAACCTTCTGAAAGAATGTTAACTATTTTTTTCTGGAAGATGAGAAATAACTGCTGTTTTATCATTGTTTTTTTAAAATGGAAGAATGTGTACCCTACTGATTTCTTTGGAGTTGATTTTGTGAAAAACCAATTAAAGTATCAAACTTTTAAAGGGACTTAGAATTCAAAGCCACTGAAAACTGAGATGGGCAAAGATTCCTGACACAATGTTAATTTCTCCTGGAAGAATTAATATATCAGGCATAGTTGCTGGGGGCTCCATAGGTGGTGGGATGGTGGGATGGTGGGGATGGGCTCCTTTGGTGGATTTTGGGGAGGGTGTGGTCCATTTTAGGAAAGGGGTTTCAGAATAGCTTCCAGAATTTGAGAGAATCACAGATGTCTTCTTCCATAGCTTCAGTTGTTGGAAATGATCAGAAAGAGTGCTGACTTCTTTCTTTACAACTTGGAGTCTTGGTGTCTTGGATGTCCCCTATTCTGTGAAGCAAGCCCCAAACCACTCTACCCCACAGTCTCCCAGCATATTCCAGTGAGCTGTACACTTGCTGTTATGAGACCTGGGTTCTACCTGTGATGCCTATCCCTTTGTGGTCTTGGCCTGGTGTCACCCACACAATGTGGGGGGACACTGACCAGCCTACAGTGGATGTAAGATCCTCCTTTCGGACCAGATTTTTTTCTTTGGAGCCTGGCCTACTGCGGCCCTGGAGCTCATTTCCATCAAAGGTGACCTTTGGGAGGGGAGGGGCGGAGGCCACATGGAGCCCAGGCTTCTGTGCTCCAGGCTTCCTCGTGATCATCTTCTTCTTATCAGTCCAGGGTGTCTTGCCCTGGAGCCTCCCAGAGGATTCAGTGTCCTCTTTATCTTTTAGTCAGGATCTTAGCAGATCTTGAGGCATTTTTTGAGTTCTTTTTTTAAAAAAATTAATTAATTAATTAATTTATTTTTGGCTGTGTTGGGTCTTCATTTCTGTGCGAGGGCCTTCTCTAGTTGCGGCAAGCGGGGGCCACTCTTCATCGCGGTGCGTGGGCCTCTCTCTATCACAGCCTCTCTAGTTGCCGAGCACAAGCCCCAGAGGCGAAGGCTCAGTAGTTGTGGCTCACGTAATTGCTCTGCAGCGTGTGGGATCTTCCCAGATCAGGGCTCAAACCCGTGTCCCCTGCGTTGGCAGGCAGATTCTCAACCACTGCGCCACCAGGGAAGCCCTGTTTTTTGAGTTCTTAACAGTGACATTAGCAGACAGAAATGTTGTGTTGTTACAATTTTTTAAGCTCTTGTGCTTAAAAACTTGTGTTCAGTAGATCCCCTGTTGTCACTGGTTGTTCATTTACTCAACAGACACTACAGGATAAACATTTGATTAAGACACAGACCTTGTCCTCAAAGACTGTGCAGTCTAGAGGGAAAAGGAGCACAGACAGGCCCCAGGGAGCCCTTGGGTTGGTGTTCCCCTTTGGGAGTCCTCTGCTTCTTGGCTGTTTTCGCACCCTGGAAGGAAGAAGGACGGTTGTGACCTGTTGCAGGTTGAGTTCCTAGGAAGGTGCTGAGAGTGAAGTCAGCTTTCTGGGAAGTAGAAAGGTACTGGGACCTCAACCATTACACTGCTTTCCTGAGACCCAGGAAACATGAAGCTTGACCTGCCTGTTCATTGTAGTAGTGACAGAATGTTTGTCTCATGAAGATATTGAGTAGAGATAGAGGAAACTCACATCATTGATAAGAGTGCAATGGGAATTGTGGGTCAGGCTCAAAGGCACAGACTATAGAGCTAGAGAGGGAGCTATTAACATCCTAAAGAGTCCTAAAATTAAGATTTTTATCTATGCACGAGTAATTTACTTTGCCAACTAGGGAGAACAGATTGGGCGTTTAAGAGATTTATTTCTCGTGACATCTAGAATATGTACTGAGGTGCAAAGATCCCCAAATATGCAGGGATTTAGATCTTGATCATGTCCTTATTTAGTCCTAGAAGCCATATGAAACTTACGTTAAATAATTCAGTGTGATAGTAACATATTAAACTTACGTTAAATAATATGGTAGTATATTATTGTAGTTATTTATATACTATGGTTGAGGGTTTAAGAACTGTAAAACCTCTGCTTTCTTCAGAACTGAAAATGAAACCAATTTTTGTGGGGCTCCAGATTAAAAATAATCTGAATTGATTGTGAGAACTGTGCATGAAAAAGAAAATTCAGTTTTTTATGCAAAATTGTCAGTGACTTTAAGCTCCATGGCACAGAGATTTGCATGGTGCTGTTGCCTGGGTTTTTAGTGATTGTAAAAGATACTAATCATGGGCGCTTTTGGAAGCAAGGTGACATCCTGCTGATTGCACTTAGGCTAATGATAGCATAACTGACACTAGAAAAGTACCCCTTTTCAAGTGCTGAGGAATGTCTTTATTAATAAAATACTAAAATTCGTTCTTATGTAAGGGTGCATTACTTGGTTTAGGCTTGATTTTTATTTAGTTTCATAGATTGATTTTTGCTTCCTACTTTTAAGGACGTGTGGATTATGTTAGTAAGCTCCTGGGAAAAGAAATGAGCACGTATTTGATTGACAAATAAATACACATATTATAGATGCTTCCACATCTATGTCTCCACATTTCTGAATAGATTTTTTTAATAATAGTGTTTATTTATTTTTACTTGTTGACAGTTTGCTTTATTTATTTATTTATGGCTGTGTTGGGTCTTCGTTTCCGGGCGAGGGCTTTCTCTAGTTGTGGCAAGCGGGGGCCGCTCTTCATCGTGGTGCGCGGGCCTCTCACTATCGCGGCCTCTTTTGTTGCGGAGCACAGGCTCCAGACGCGCAGGCTCAGTAATTGGGGCTCACGGGCCCAGTTGCTCCGCTGCATGTGGGATCTTCCCAGACCAGGGCTCGAACCCGTGTCCCCTGCATTGGCAGGCAGATTCTCAACCACTGCGCCACTAGCGAAGCCCCTGAATAGATAGATTTTTAAAAATTAGTTTTTTATTGAAGTATAGTTGATGTACAGTATTATATAAATAACAGGTGTACAATATAGTTATTCACAATTTTTGAAGGTTATATTCCACTTACAGTTGTTATAAATATTCGCTATATTCCCCGTGTTGTACAGGAATTGATTTTAAAAAAAATTTATTTATTTATTTGGCTGTGCTGGGTCTTAGTTGCGGCATGCGGGATCTAGTTCCCTGACCAGGGATTGACCTGGGCTGCCTGCTTTGGGAGCGTGGAGTCTTAACCACTGGACCACCAGGGAAGTCCCAGGAATAGATTTTTTTAAAAAAAATTAATTAATTTATTTATGGCTGTGTTGGGTCTTTGTTGCTGCACGCGGGCTTTCTCTAGCTGCAGCGAGTAGGGGCTGCTCTTTGTTGCGGTGCGCAGGCTTCTCCTTGGCAGTGGCTTATTGTTGCGGAGCACAGGCTCTAGGCGCGGGCTGCAGTAGTTGTGACTCACGGGCTCAGTAGTGGTGGCTCACGGGCTCTAGAGGGCGCAGGCTCAGTAGTTATGGCGCACGGGCTTAGTTGCTCCGCGGCATGTGGGATCTTCCCAGACCAGGGATTGAATCTGTGTCCCCTGCGTTGGCAGGCGGATTCTTAACCACTGCGCAACCAGGGATGTCCCCAGGAATAGATTTTTAATTTCACACATACACCAAACTAATTGAACACATTTATTGAGTCCCTACATGTGCCAAGTACTGTGCTAGGTGCTTGGGGGAAGCAGGATGAGTAAGACAGATCCTTTCCTACCTTGCTGACAGACTAATAGGGAGGGAAGATTGCAAAATAAGCTTTATGCACATTTAAGTCGAAGATTGGAACGTTAAAAGTAACGTGTTAAAGGCTATTAAGGAAAAGAGAGTACCTCTAGTGGAGGGAATTAGAAAAAAACTTACTGAAGATGGTGGCATTTTGAGCTGAAAGTAGATTTGAGAGATGACAACTGTTCTGACTAGAGGGACCCTGTGATGAAGGCCCCGAGGAAGGAAATCTGGGGAACATGGTCGTTGAGCCTGGTGAGGTGTTGGGAGAGTTAGGGGCGCACAGATCCCGGTCACCCAAGGAAGGAGGGGGCTGACAGAGGCCATGTCTGGAGTGTTGACTTTTTTCTTCGTTTTGGGTTTTTGAGCT
Organism: Delphinapterus leucas; assembly: GCF_059928025.1. NCBI lineage: Eukaryota > Metazoa > Chordata > Mammalia > Artiodactyla > Monodontidae > Delphinapterus > Delphinapterus leucas. The sequence goes on from NC_143146.1 coordinate 11,881,355, forward strand.
GGAAGGTGTCTGGATCAGAGCTTTGCCGAGGGACTATGGTGACCATGACATTGGAGCCCAGTGGCTGGGGTGGGGATAGAGGCAGAGAACTGGGGTTTTAGATGTTACTTAGGAGACTTTACCATAATTTAGGCAAGAGGTAGAGGTCATGTGTAAGAAGAATTTTGGGATAAAGTCGCTAAGTATTTGAACCTGATTAGGTTAGGTTTTGTATTCTGTAAATATTTACCAATAATCCCTCCTACTCCCACCCCAGGGTGAGCTTGGCGTGCTCCCTGGCTACGGGAGAGTGGGAAGCTGGAGGCATTAAATACAGTTTCAGGCGGAGACCAGGAAGGTGGTGATACAGAAATCTGAGAACACCCACCCCTCTTCCTCAGGCCTTGAAGGAAGTGTAAATTTACCTGGCCTCCTGCTTTCAGATAAACTGGTGCAGACAGATGAGACTCTCATCTCCCACTATAAACCCCACCAGAGAAAGGGGTTAGCAGTGAGCTGTTAGGGACCTTCATTTTTTAGAGAGTGTTTAGGGTAGAGCCGGTAGCTTTAAAAACCACCCATCTAGTCCTTTTTAAAATACTCAGTCGTATCAGCGTATGCTAGGTCCAGACCAGCTGCTTTCTCTGCCACTGTGTCTTTAAGGCCGATAGTCTGACTTCATATCAGTTTTCTGGAATCACCTTTCTTCCCTCTTCTTTCAAGGAAAAATTAAAGAAGTCTTTCAAAATGGTAGGTTCATAAACAGTTATTTAGAGAGAAGATAGATAATTAGGTAATTCATTTTGTTACCCTTTTCATGCACATTTCTGTAATTTACTTGTTTTAGGCAAGAGAAGATAAATGACTGCTCCGTACAACGGGGCCCCAGTTCATTTTTAAATGTGAGTTTCTTTAATATTTCCAGATACAAGCTAAGTCACTGCGTGGATTGATAAATTATAGATGGAAAAGTGTTCTCAGTTTTCCTCCTCTTGGATTTCTTTGCTTCCTATGACTGTAGATCTCTCCTCCTTGAAATCCCATCTTCCTTTGATACTGTTGTTACTACCTGGCTGTTAATCAATATGGTGACAATGGTAATAATGATAACTATTTTTTCATGTCTTCCTTTGTCTCTCACTGTTCCCCATTCTGCTTCCACTGTAGCCATACCCGAGAAGAATGAGTACCTGAAGTTTTCCTCCTTCTACCCTCCAGAGAGTTTAACTGCTACCTCTATTTCAAAAACTCATCCCATATCTTAATTTCCAGCCTTAACCAAGACATATTTGAGGGTCAGGAAAAGCCAGTTGGTGAAGGGTTATGGTGAGAGAAAAATGAGGAGAATCAATGAGAATTTGCCCCAAATAGAAGATCTACAGGTCTTAGTTGGCGGCTCCAGAATAGAGAAGCACAGGAGGTAATGGAGACGTGAAGGTATTGAACCTACCTTTCTTGTTGTGAGGCAGAGCTACGCAATGTGAAATCCACTGACTGGAGTTTGTTTGTGAATTGTTTATAACTGGCCTATGATGAGATATGTGCAGAAATTGAGAATAAGTGTTTAGAAATCTTTAACAGTTTGACGGGGCAACTTTGAGTCTGTTGAATCTAATAAAAATTGTGACATATCTTGCATGCCTTTGTCTTTTATTTCATTTGTTGTTATTATTATTTGGTATAATATAGAAGTGTTGGTCCCCAGTGGAATGGGGGAGTAAGAGCACCTTCACAAGTAGTTTGAGAAGGCTGGTGTAAGTTTGTGAGGATGGTAGTCGGGGATGTTCTATTTGAAGTGGTTGGTTTGGGCAGCAGGAATGAGGGATGCCCAGGGTGGGAGCAGGTGCGTGCTCCTATTAGCAGCTGAGGAAAAGGGTTCCCTAGTGAGACTGAGTCTTGTGACTTGAAGGAGGTTTTGGGGTGAAGAATAGTGTTTAGGCACATGGTGCCCACACCCAGGTGAGGCCCAGCCCCATCGTTTGGTAGGAGTGTGTATATTGCCCTACCGGCAGGGGCTTCTAGGCTCGGGCTGTTGGACCATCATCCGTAGTGTCATTTTGGGCTCACCAGACATGAATAGGGTATCACGTCTTTCCCTGTGCCCTAAGCTTGCTTTTCCTCTTTTATTTGTCTCTGTCCTTTCCTACCTTGACTCTGCCTAGATATACTGCACAGACCTAAATGGTGATTCTTCTCTTTTGTTTCCCAAATGCGTCTTTAAAATTCTTCTAACATGAAGAAGGATTCCTTCTGTTGGTAGTTTTCCTGGACCCCTTATATTCTAAGCCGTGCCCCTTTCCATAGGCCTTTTCCCAATTCTATCACTTGTCTGACAGTGGCTCCTTCTTCTTTCTGTGAAAGGTGGTGTCACGATAGATGTCCAGCAGGTACTAACACCAGCAGAGCAGATTCTGGCATCCTGGGCTGGCGATTTCCTAATTCTGTCTTTTCCAGGGAAGTGACAGGATATTAAACCACTGAACTGGTACGCGGTCCTCGGCTGCTTGCCAACGGAATATTCGGGGAAAGAATGGACCAGCTTTTGTTTCTCTTGCCTTCTGTGTAGCCTTGGGGTGGATTCTGAGGGGATGTTTTCCCTTGCAGCTCTAACCTGTTTGGTATTGAGAAAGCAGGAAAGCGAGTTTTCCTGTTACGAGCAGTGAACAAAAAGCAAACAGCGGATGGAGATATCCTGTTGGAGGAGGCTTGGGGCGTGAATGTCGACAAATGCACCTCGTTCTTCCCGTGTCTTTAAGGAATACGAGGAGATGGGAAGGAAATCAGTCACTCTGCAGGCCAAGTCGAAATGGTTTTCCGTTTATTTATGGGGCTTAATAAGATTATAAGAGTGTGCTTTGTGATTTAAAAACTTGTCAGACACAGAGATCTATAGCACATGACAAATTAGGAAAATGAAATAGTTTTTTGTTTCCCATGAGGTTGTTCTAAGTTTGCCTGGGAGGGGGCAGTGAACTGTACAAGTAAATGTAAACTCTATCCAAGTTTTATTTATTATTAAGTTTAAAGATCACTTAAAATGGCAAATTCTTGTTGAATTAGATTTATAAGAGGATGGTTTGGTATATGCTCTTAGGGGACCATTCCTTGGTACTTTTTAAAGAGAACTAACATTTTCCTCTCTTACTACAAGAGCAATACGTGTTTATTATAGGAAAATTAGATAACACGTATAGCCAACTGAACAGTACGGGAGTGGGCTGGAAAGACATAGAAATGGAAAATTAGAGCAGTGTGGTAAAGGAGAGAAAACCAGGGTCTTCTGGGAGCAGTGGGGGTGGGAAAGGGTCAGGGACGATCTCCCCAGGCACCACCCCGGGGAGGCTGTCTTGCTTGCATGCCACACCTTCAGCGGTGACTTTATACCCTTTGAGGCTGGTGTCCCCACTCTACCACGAGTCTAGACCTGATTGAACATTCCAAGTTTGTTTGGGGCTGGAAAACTGTGATGACAAGTTGAAAGGCCAATTAACTCACTGCATTTCACATCTTGTCTGTCTAGGAGGAGGAGTGCTAGGCAAGGAGAATCTCTGAAAATAGATATATTAGCTAGTGAGTGAGTGGGGTGTGTGTGTGTGTGTGTGAGAGAGAGAGAGAGAGAGAATCTTTGAGAACCTTGGCTGTAAGGGAGATAAAGAAAATATAAAAGAGTTGATGCAGAAGAGTAAAACAGTTTTTTTGAGGAGGGTAAGGGAGAAATGTACTGTGGCCTCTGTCATCCTTCAATGTCTTCTTGACCTTCCCAGTTCCTCCATGTCTTGCCATATTGACAGTATTTAGGTGTTCTATGGAATGAATAAGTTTCGTTTCACTGTTACATCTCAGTAAACACTTATAGAGCCGCTGTCAGCAGGTCATACTTTTAGTCAGATTTACCTTATAAGGATACCGAGAGACAGCCTTATAAGGTATGGGATTAAATTATCTTTTTTTTTTTTTATCTATGAAAACTTATTTACCATAAAATCTGCTAGCCATTTTATTATAGGTAATGTAGGATTAATATGTAAAGTGGAAAGTGTAGAGGCTTGGACTGGATAATCTGTTGATTTTGGTAACTTGTTTACTTAACAGATATTCATTGAGTCCTGTTACATACCAGCTGTTGGGCCAGAAGCTGGACTAGAAATGTAAATTAGACAGTTTATTGCAAGTCTTTGCAATAAACTTTGCAACCTCACAGACCTGCCAGTCTGGTCAGGAGATAAATAGGTAACCAGACAGTTCAATGTGGTGGGATAAGAGCTCCAAAAAGAGACATGTGAGGTGTCCTGTCATTACATGGTAGAGGCATCTGTTCTGGACCAAAGGGAGTGACATCTAGGTGGAGATCTGAAGGATAAAAAGAAATAAGCCAGATAAAGGGGGTATTTTATTTTGGTTATAGGAACCAGCATGTACAAAAAGGCCTGGAGGCAAGAAAAAGCATGGCTTTTTTTTCCTTTTAGTTTAGCATCCAGTAACTAAAAGCTGGTCAGTATGGCCAAAGTCTTTCGTCTCTGATGGGAATGATGAGAGAGGGCTCTGAAGAGGTGAGCTGGGACCCAACATAAGGCCTTCTTAGGCACGTTTAGAAGTAGAAACTTAGGGGTTCAGCAAAGATGAGGGGCAGAGGATCAATATAAAAAAATCAGTAGTGTTTCTTTACTAGCAATGAACAAACCAAAAGTGAAATTAAGAAAACAGTTCCAATTACAATAGCATTACAATAAATAGCATCAAAAAAAATAAATACTTAGGACTAAATTTAACTAAGAAGTGTAAGAATGCTAAATAAATGGAAAGACACCCACTATTTGTGGATTGGAAGAATTAATATCCTTAAGATGGCACTACTCCCCAAATCTATCTACAATTTAATACAATTTCTATCAAAATCCTACCTGCTTTTTTTGCAGGTATCGACATGCTGATCCTAAAATTCATAAGGAAGTTCAGGAAACCCAGAATAACGAAAAAAATCTTGAAAAAAGAGAACGAAGTTGGAGGACTTACACTTCCTGATTTCAAAACTTTCTACAGAGCTGTAGTAGTCAAAATAATGTGGTATTGGCATAAGGATAGACATATATATCAATGGACTAGAATTCAGAGTCCAGTAATAAATCCATGCATTTATAATCAATTGATTTTTTTTACAAGAGTGCCAAGACTATTCAATGGAGATAGAATAGTCTTTTTAGCAAACAGTGCCGGGACAACTGGAAATCCATAAGCAAAAGATTGAAGTTGGATCCTTATGTCACACCATGTGTAAAAACCCACTCAAAATTGATCATAGACCTAAATGCAAGACCTAAAACTATAAAACTCTTTGAAAAAGAACATAGGTGTAAATCTTCATGACCTTGGATTAGGCAGTGTTTTCTTAGATATGACACCAAAAACACAAGTAATCAAAGAAAAAATGAACTGGATATTATCAAAATGAAAACTTGGGTTTCAAAGAACACTATGTAGAAAGCAAAAAAATAACCCACCGAATGAGAGGAAAGGGACTTGCATCTAGAATGTATAAAGAACTCTTACAACTCATTAATAAAAAGACCACTCAGTTAAAAAATGAGCCAAGTGTCTAAACAAATGTTTCTTTAAAGAAATATACAAATGAATCTGCTTAACATTAGTCATCTGGGAAAAGTAATTTAAAACCACAAAGAGCTACCACTTGGCTCCCACTGGGAAGGCTAGAACATAAAGACAGACAATAACCCTTGTCTGTTATTGTCATGTTGGTGAGGGTGTGGAGAGATCTGAGCCCTCAAACATTGCTGGTGGGAATGTGAAATGGTGCAGCCACTTTGGAAAACAGTTTGGCAGTTCTTCAAAAAACTGAATATAGCGGGGAGGGATAAATTAGGAGTTTGGGATGAACATATACACACTACTATATATAAAATAGATAACCAAAGAAGGACCTACTGTATAGCACAAGGAACTACGCTCAATATCTTGTAATAATCTATAAGGGAAAAGAATCTGAAAAAGAATATATATACACGCTCTTAATATATATATATATATTCTGAATATATATATATATAAATGAATATATATATATAACTGAATCATTTTGCTGTACACCTGAAACTAACAGAACATTGTATATCAACTATACTTCAGTTAAAAAAAAAAGCTAAATATAGAGTTACTGTATGACCCAGCCGTTTCACTAGTAGGTATATCTAAGACAATTGAGAACATAATGTCCACAGAAAAACTTGTACATGGAAGTATTAGTCATGATTCTCCAGAGAAACAAAACCAATAGGAAATATATGTATGTATATCCTATATGTATAGGAAGAGGTTTACTGTAAGGAATTGGCTCACGAAATTATGGAGGCTGAGAAGTCCCACAATCTGCCATCTCCAAGCTGGAGACCGAGGAGAGCCAGTGGTATAATTCAGTCGGAGTCTGAAGGTCTGAGAACCAGAAGTACCAAGGGCAGAGGAAGACCGATGTCCCAGCTTAAGTAATCAGGCAGGAAGGGCCATATTTTTCCTCTGCTTTTTGGTCCTCTTCAGGTCCTCTGATGACTGGATGATGCCCAGCCACACTGGGGAGGGCAGACTGCTCTACTGAGTTCACTGATTCAAATGCAAAGTTTATCCAGAAACGCCTTCACAGACACACCCAGAAAGAATATTTAGCCAGGTATCTGAGCACCTTGTGAGCCAGTCAAGTTGACACGTAAAACTAACCATCACAACAGGTGTTCATAGTCACATGGTGGGTAATAGCCAAAAAGTAGAGAGCCCAAATGTCTATAACTGATGAATAACAAATACTACAGTTAACAAAATATAGTATATCCACACAATGGAATATTATTTAGCCATAAAAAGGAGTGAAGTGCTGATACATCCCACAACATGGTTAAACTTTGAAACATGCTAAGTGGAAAAAGCCAGACATAAAGCCCACATATTTAGAATGTCCAGAGTAGGTGAATCCACAGGGACAGAAGGTAGATTAGTGGTTTCCAGGGACTGGGGAGAGGGGACGTGGAGAGACTGCTAATGCGTTTGAGGTTTCTTTTTGGAGTGATAAAAGTTAGACTGTTGTGATGGTTGACAACCCTGTAGATATACTGAAATTGCTGAATTACATACTTTAACTGAATGAATTTTTTGTGGTGTGTGAATTGTATCTTAATAAAACATTAAAAAAAAAGTCTGAATTTTATCCTGAGGTTGGTTGGGATCCCCTGAAGGATTTTCAGCAGGGTGGTGACACGGTTGGATTTGTTTTTGGAAGATCATTCTGGCTGCAGTGAGGAGAGCGGCTTGGAAGGGTTGAGACGGGAGGCAGGGATCCCACTAAGAGGCTGTTAGAGTGATACAGATGCGAGACTTTGCTGGTTTAAACTAGGGAAATGGCAGTGGAAATGACCGGAAGCAGACAGTAAACTTAACAGGGTTTGGTGATTGATTAGATGTGGGAGGGACAGAGGCGGGCGGGGGCTGGGGGCAGCGATTTGAAGTGTGTGCCTATATGTCCAGCTTAAGCCATAGGTGGAGGAGGGAGCAGGGAGGAAGGTGACATCAGCACGCCACTGCTGGACCCACTGAGAGGTCCCGGACCGGGCACACAGAGGTGTTGAGTAGGTAGTTGTTACAGAGCTCAGGAATCCAGAACCTCAGGGGGCTTGTTAAAAATGCAAATTCTGGAGCTTCACTTTATGTGTATTAAGTCAGAATATCTAATCAGGGTGGATCTACCTAATTTGAGGCCACCCTGTGGACATGCCTCCAAACTATAGGAGTGGATGTGAGATTTCCTGTGGAGAGGGTGTGGAAGAGAAAAGAAGGGACTCCGTCTCCATTTATGAGCCCAGTAGTGGAAGAGGAGACTTCACAGGGGTCTGGACTCTGAGAGATACGAGGCATCCAGGAGGTTGGGGTGTCAGGGAAACCAAGGGAAGGGTGTTTCAAAGCAAGGAAACATAAGCTTGCCGTAAGCTTCTGAGAGGTCAGGTAAGGTAATAGACGCAAAGTGTGCATTGGATTTACTGACAAGGTGGTGACCTGGTGAGGTCCATGGGTGGTGCAGACATGTACCTAGAGCCGGGCTGGCGTGGGGCTCCACGTGTGGCCCATGGGTCCATAGAGTCCTTATGATGATGGACAGCACCACCCAGCACGCTTTCCTTGGCTCTTCTCCATTCCGTGGTATGGCCTCGTTGGAGCACAGTAAACACTTACAGGGCCTCTGCTGGGTGAGTGTTTGACCAGGATGCTTGTAGGGGAACCCTTGGTGAGTGGCCCTAGCCTATGGGGCACATAGAGCTGGGCAGGGGAGGGAAGATGCAGCTTTAGGGCAGAGGGTCCTGGGGTCGCTGGCACAGGTAGATGTCCTGTCTGGTTTTTCACTTGACCTAGTAGAGCCCAGCGGCACAGCATGTGTCAAGATGTCAAGTACTGCTGGGCTGACGGTCTGAATCACTAAGGCCGGGGGTTTTTAAGTTGGGGCATTTCATATTTTTCTTGGTATTTTGGTCATGTACAGTTTTGAGAGAGATACTGTACAAATACTTGAAATAAACTTCCCAACCCCCAATTTTGGCACATTCTTTGAAATATTGTTTAATACAAGTTATGGGATTCTCTTAGAGTTGTAAATCTAGATCTCATCAGTTTTCAGCATAACAAAACTACATTGTATTATCAGTATAAGAAAAATCAACATGAAGGATAGTATCTTCAAAATCAGTTAAACGCATGTCAATTAGTGTACTGTCTAAGCAGAGTGCCTACTGGTCTTTTAGTCTGTTGTAAGCCAGCACGGAACTCCGGGTCTGCTTATCTGTATTTTTGAAACCACTGTTCCTTAAGGAGGGTTTAAGTTATTGTTTCAAAGAGCTTTGAAGCTGTTCGACTTTTAAATTTATAATTTGCACTTTTAACCTTTATTTTATAAGCTGCAGTTACATTTTACTTTATTAAAGGCAGCACGTTAGTGTTATGGAAACATTTAAATGTTCAAATAACTATTATTCTTTTATTTGGGGGAATATTGTGTAATAGATGTGGAAGTCCCCTAAATGCAAAATTGACCCTCAGTCAGTGGTTTAGTAAAGAAATCGGAGATGAAACACGAAAGTCCAGTCAACCAGCTCAGCCAGGACTTCCCCTACCTGAGTGGCAGGGTAATTACTCTTAAATCAGGACTTAAAAATATCACCCCCCACCCCCACCCCGTCCCCTGCTGTTCTATGGTTATCTATTTTGTGCTTGCAAGATTTCACACCCAAGGTATCAGTTGATATTTTGGATCACTTCTTTAGTGTGACTGCTGGAAATTCTTTGTATTAATTTGGAATATTGGTTGCAAGTGACAGAAAAAAGGGGGGGTGTATTATAAAGATGTAGGGTGTCTCCCAGAGCCCAAGGGCAGGGATGCAGCTGGGTGTATCGATGGGTTTCCCAGCCTTCAGTAATCTCTCCCTTACCCCTGCTGGTCTTCTTAAGGTTTTGAGTCCTTCTCTACCTGGAGATTCCCTTTCTTTGCTCCCAGTCTTCATGGTGGGGAATGGCACTTTGAGAGTCCAGCTACTTGTCAAGAGACTGGCCCATCTCTCAGGCCCAGCTCTGACACCCACAAGGAGGGGACCTGGCTTGGATCTGATGTCCACCCTTAGAACCTGCCTTTGTGGCTGGGGCTGTGGGTCATTGTAGGAATGTGGCTTCTGGGAGCCCCAGTGTTGTCCCTACGGCTTTGTAGGACTGCTGCCTTGCGTCAGAGCAAGGGACTGCTTCTGGGCCCCAGAGGTGGACTGGCCTGGGCAGCCTTCCAACCTGTCCTGGCATGAATGACCCCCAGTGCCATGGAGGGGGTTATGGAAAAAGGGGCATCGCAGAAAAAAGGTGTGTTACGGGGAAGAGGGAAGTGCTGGGCAGCCACCCAACAAGTATTCACTCCACGATGTTTATTTTAACTTAGAGAATAGTATTGGGGAGGAAAGTTTGTTGCCCCAGAATATAAATCCATTCAGAAATGACTTTTGGATTGCTCATTTCTTTGTTCTGGACAGTTAGGAGCTGGTTTTACTCACAGTGAAGACTGGGCCACACCTAGTTGAATCATTACAGACATACATCTTTTTACCCCCTCAGAGTTAATAATGTACAAAATAATATTAGTTATCCTTTATACGAATATTAACATATCTTTATAATGCTTTTGAATATTTAGTATTTAAATCGCCCTTTGATGTTTTCCATTAAGATTTGTTGTTTTAAAAGACAAGCTCAAAAACAACTTTCTCAGCACCATTTAATGTGCCGAAACAATGTCAAACAAGAAAGTCATTGGATGCCCAGGGGGGAAGCTAAATTGCCTATTATTAGTCTGTATGGCGAAACAGATCTCACAATTGCGTTTTCAGAAGTATTTTTTACACATATATTCTAAAAATGACTCCGAAATATATTTAGTGCTCTCTTTATCAGGAAAAAAAATGTTTCCAGGGGGGCACTGTGTTCACTAAACTGGAAGAAGACCTTCTGGAATTTAAATTTGTCATCTTCAAAGCATTTGGTGTGGAATACAATAACCAGACTAGGTTCTGTTTCATTCAACTACAAAGGCACTTTTGTTAAAATTCCATGTCCCTGTGATGCTAGTGCAGCTGATTTTTGGTCCGGATGGTGCTTTTGGAAAGCTTGGTTTATTTCCGAAAGAGCCCAGATGCCTTGGGCTAGGAATTTACAATAGGCCTCAGATTCTGGGTCTAGTGCTGCATACTTCTAGTCTTCCCTGTATCTGTTGTCTGTCTTCGTTTAAAGCTGGGGAGAGGCTGTATAGACTTATGAGGCTGTCCTGTGGAAAGCCTGGAGAAAAGTTAAGAACTGTGTGCATAGTAGTAATTAATATAATTAATTACATAGCTTATGTGCCATATAAGTGCATATAGTTTCCATTAAAACCCCAATTCAAATTCCTTGTGCTTCTTTTCCTGCTCTGCCCTGTGTTTTTGGACTGACCACAGATGACTGAGTGCTTGCCAAACTGCCCTTTTCTTCCAATCTCTCCCTCCCCTTTCATCTCTCCAAATGGAGAAGCCCCAGCTAGCTTTCCCATACCAGGTGTCCTCAAGTCACCTTCCTCCACTCACAAGAGCATACCCAGCCCAAACAAACATCCCATCTCCTACTCCCGCAGCATTTCCTTCTTTCCTTTCGGATTCCTCGCAGGGAATCCTTCTTTCCTGCTTCCACATGGGGACACGGATTTTGCTTTTGAAAGTTTCTAGAAAGCTCCTTTAGTGTTGGTCTTCAACAGAAGGAACCGTACCCCACACAGAGGGCAAATTACTATTTTTTTTTCCCTATTCTGTTTTTGGAACTTTTATTGAATTTCAAACTTAAACAGAACGGCAAGAATAAAACCAGGAAGTTCCGTATACCCTTTACCCAGATACCCCAGCTATTTACATTAGGGCTGAGTATTATTGATCATCTTCCTAAATGAACACGGAGAAAGGATAAGCCAGATATGATTTCTTTCCTAGCATGAACGATTTCTCTGTACTTTTAGGCTCTTTTTTTTTTTTTTTTAAACTCTGTCTTGTATTTATTTGTGTACTTATCTCATCAAGCAGTATTTAATGTTTCAGCCTCGGAAACTCCCTGTGCAGAGCTAGTGAGAACCTAGTAAGTCTATTGAATGCCGTGCTGATTTTGCTTATCAAATTCAGTTTCACCCACTTACTCCATTCAATAAGCTATTTCTCATGTTTCCTCTGTGTGCCAGGCTGCAAAAGTAAGTGAAGAGATTGCGGGGAGATGGGAGAGGCATGGTGCTTCTTTCCCCCCTTGCACTGGGTGGCCTCGGGTCAGGAAGAGGGAGGAAAGGGAAGCGCTGGACATGGATGAGCAGAACCGGAAGTGGATGAGTAGGGCAGGAAGTGGATGAGTAGGGCAGGAAGTGGGTGAGCGGGACGCTTCGCAGCTGGGTAATAGCTGGCAGGAAGGCAGAGAGTGCTGTTGCTTCCTTCTCCAAGTGTTTTTTTTTTTAAACAAATTATTGAGATATTCACATACCACACAACCCCCTTTTAAAGTGTACAATTCAGTGGTTTTTGATATATTATTAGTTTTCTTTAAATTGTGGTAAAATATATATAACAAGGTTTACTATTTTAGCCTTTAAAAAAATTTTTTTAAATTGTGGTAAAGTACACAAGACATGAAATTTACCTTGTTAGCCATTTAAAAATATAGTTACAGTACATTTCAACATTGTCGTGCTATTATCACCACCTTCCATCCACAAAACTCTTTTCATCTTGCAAAACAGACTTTGTACCTATTAAACAGTAACTGCCCATTCCCCCAGCTCCTGGCGACTACTACTTTACTTTCTGTCTCTGAATTTGACTTTTGTAGGTGCCTCCTGTAGGTGAAGTCATACAGTGTTTGCCTTTTTGTGATTGGCTTATTTAATTCAGACTAATGTCCTCAAGGTTCATCCATGTTGTAGCATGTGTCAGAATTTCCTTCCTTCTTTTTTAGGGCTGAATAATATTCCATTATATGTATATACCATGTTTTGTTTACATATTCATCTGTTGGACACATGGCTTGCTTCCACCTCTTGGGTGTTAATGAATAATGCTCCTGCGGATGGGGTGTACAAATATATCTTCAAGTCCCTGCTTTCAGTTCTTTTGCAAATACACAGAAGTGGAATTGCTGGATCATGTGGCAATTATATTTTTAATTTTTTGAGGATATTTAAACAATTTTAAAGTGTACAATTCAGTGCATTAATTACAACCACAGTGTTGTGCAACCATCATTGCTATCCATTTCCAAACTTTTCATCACCCCAGACAGAAAACTTGTATCCCTTAAACAATAACAACCTATTCCTCTTCCCCAACCCCTGGTAATTTCTGTTCTACTTTATTCTATTCTATTCTTTATGAATTTGCCTATTCTAGGTAGCTCCTTATAAGTGAAATAATACACAGATATTTGTTTGTTTCTGGCTTCTATCACTGAGCATAATGTTTTCAAGTTTTATTCATGTTGTATCAGTTTTATTCTTTTTTATGGCTGAATTATATTCCATCATATGCATATATCACATTAAAAAAATCCACTTGTCTGTTGATGGACACTTGGGTCGTTCCACCTTTTGGGTCTTGTGAATAATGCTGCAATGAATATTGGTGTACAAGTATCAATTTGAGTCTCGGCTTTCCGTTCTTTTGTGTATATACCTAGGAATGGAATTCTTCCTCCTTTAACTCTTGACACATTCTTTGTGTTAGTTAAACAGAATCAGTTAAGCCACTGAACTCCTAAGTAGTGGAGTAATGGACCATTCATTCATTCACATGTTCATTCAGGAAATTTTCATAGAAACTTCCTGTATTAAAAATGATGAGAACCTTTCTCTCCCTATTTTATATCTACTAATAGCAGTCATGACTGTGATTTAGTTTCTTGGTCTGTAAAATGGACGGTTGACTACCTCTCTCCTGAGTTGGGAAGGTAAGTGGAGAAGGCTCCCTGTAATTCTGAGACACCATCTTTTTTTTGTCTTCTTTGTGGATATTGGTTTAAAAATGGCTCATAGTAAAGGCAGCTCAGGTGCCTTTACTATGAGTAAGGTGGCTTGATCTTTTCCATCTCTCTCCTTTAGCCTTATCCCTTAACTTCAAGATGGTGCTGTTTTTGATTGCACTGGTCTGTGAGTGCACTGGTCCGTGAGTGATAACCAGTGGAGTTAAGACTCTCTGAGCGGAGGAGAGGGAACATAAATACCATAGGTAAAAAGAGGAGCAGGTTTTATCAAACCACCTGTGGCAAAACAATAACAGTAAAAGAAATTTGATGTTATTCCGTGCCTTCTCTCTTGTCCTCAAACCCCGTTCAACAAAACAATAAACAAGAAAAGCCTAGTTTTTAGGTTTGTCACAGTTAAGAACTTAACTATTTTGTGTGGATTTGTGTTGTTTCCCCAGTTATTCTGTAAAACCTGCTTCATCATGATGGGTGTTATGTCTGCTATTGTGAGCTCACTGTCTCTCTGCTGTTTAGGATGTACTAGGATTCTGGGTTCAGCTATCTGAGCCTCAATTCTAGGTCATAGTGGGCAACATGGGCCCACCTTATTTCAAATTTTTAGATAGGTAAGAAGGTAACCTACCTTAAGGGTCTCAGAGAATGGAGAGTAACATTTCTATGTTATAATGATAGAACCAAGTCTTCATTTTTCTAGGTGAGAGCTCTTATATTTGTAATTTTGCAGCCTTTGGGGTTTATAAATAGACCTGGATAATCCCCATGAACTGGATTTCAGAGCAGTCCAGCAGAAGAGTCATATCCTTTGACATGTGGCAAAGCATTGCAACATCTTTTATGGGGGAGATGGAGAAAGGTGAAAATGATCTATATAGAAATTCACTTAAGACTTTGACTTGGGCTTCACCATGGTTCCCCCTTTCTTGCTTAACATGTTAGGGCAGATAACCTTTGAGATGTGGTGTTTAAACTGTGTTAGCCCCATCTCTTGTGTGTTTTTTCAATGCAGAATTAATCTTTTTCCCAAAACCACCTGATGTTTTCTTGGGAGTAGGAAGGTAGATAAGTGGAGATGGAGGTTATGGGGTGCTTAGCTTCCCTTGGTGATAACCCTCTGAGCTTGTGCTATCTGATGGACCCAGGCCACACGTACTATATATCACTGGGGACCAGGTAACAGTCTGAGGTTTCTTAGTTACAGTAACTGATCCTGACTCCAGGCCATGGCAGGAAGCAGAATACTCTAGCAGTTAATGAAACCTGGGACCCTGTTTTTATTTTTTTATTCCTTTGTACAAGTATCTGAGTTACAGAGTTTTCTGCCTTTCTCAGAAAGTTCTTACTGTTGGCCTTAAATAAAACCAGGTGACTTTCTGGTTCAAGTGGCTTACAGAAAGAATATCTTTGAAAATAAGTTAAATATTTTAATGCAATTATGTTAAATTCAATTAAATTGAATTTGAATAATTAAGTTTATATTCTAAATTGTTTCTTAAAAACCTAATGTGATATTTTGGAAATATGTATCAGAGTTGCTGGTGTTTTTTTCCCTCCTCTCTTTTTGACATATGTGATTAGTGCGGGAAATTATAGTACCCATTGCTGCAGTTTTGAATAACGTACAAGTGACAAAATTTATCTTCTTAGTTCTTTTTGTGAAATATTGTAGACTTGTGAATTTTTACTTTTCTCATTTAACAAAGTCCTTGTAATCTTGTGGTTTAAGTTATTGACATCATTCTTGCCTGATTTCAGTAGAAAAGGACAGTAGGAAAGTAAGCACAATGGAAATGGGGAGGGGAGATAGTGGTGATATCAACAGTAATCTGTTTGAGGGCAGAGTGTAGAGGCTGCTGCCCGGAGGTTCATTTTCAGGGCTCTTTAGGGACTGTGGTCGTGGAGACAACTGACCAACAGGGTACTGGAAGTGGTTTGATTGAAGGGGTAATGGGAAAGACTTCACCCTACCATATAACCCTGAGACCTGAAAAATCTACCATTAGTAATTCGTTTATTTGTGTTAAGCATAGCTGTCTTCCTGTTGGTCTCCTTTATCAAGTGTATACCTTTGGGAACAATAATGCCTTAACTCACAAGTATCTTAATGCAAATTAGTTTCTCTATGAGATTTTCTAATTAAATTTTCTATGAGATAACTGTCCTCTGAGATAAAATGGGCCATAGAAAGGAAAGGGGAAAAGGGCACAGAATGGGAGAGCAACTTCATAAAGCTTCCTGGTGGCCTTGGTTGATGGCTGAGTTAGCAGTAAGATTGGAAATTTCACTATCAGAGTTGTTTCTGGCAAGAATGGATGTGCAGTGATCCAAAGCAACTTTTACCTATCACTGACTTTATATTCTAACATGGGAAGATGAAGGATGGTGTGTGTAAAATATCTGGCTTAAACTTTGGCACATGACAGGCCCTGAATTTTTGAAGTCTCTTAAAAATAATATGTTATTGGTGGTTATCAATAACTAACACTATAGTTTTACTCCCTTTAACAGTCTTCAGAATGAAAGGCAAAGACCTCTTGAGTAAAAATGTTACGATAAAACCTGTATTGGGAGGACTTCCCTGGTGGTGCAGTGGTTGAGAATCCGCCTGCTGATGCAGGGGACACGGGTTTGTGCCCCGGTCCAGGAAGATCCCACATGCCGCGGAGCAACTAGGCCCGTGAGCCACAACTACTGAGCCTGCGCGTCTGGAGCCTGTGCTCCGCAACAAGAGAGGCCGCGATAGTGAGAGGCCCGCACACCGTGATGAAGAGTGGCCCCCGCTTGCCACAACTAGAGAAAGCCCTCGCACAGAAACGAAAGACGCAACACAGCAAAAATAAATAAATTAATTAATAAACTCCTACCCCTAACATTAAAAAACAAACAACAACAAAAAAAACCCTGTATTATCTTTCTTCCTTGGAGATTGTGGCAAGAGGATAAATGAAGAAATTGATACTTGGAAATATTTTGGGATAGTAGAATATTTTGTATGTTGATCATCACTCCTTCAAGGAATCTAGGGAGATGGGGAGCCACCTTCAGGGAGTCAGCTGGGTGCTAGCATCTGTTTAATATGAGATTTTTCCATTCTGCTTCAGGCCCAGGTAGTGGGTGGTAGGCCAGGTGCAGGGGTTCCTGTGGAGGAGAGGATACTGGGGTTCCACTGTGTATACCCCTTTCTTTGCTGGGTACCCAATGCACCTGGCAGGTCTCTCCGTGTTTCCACGTGGACTGTGGAGTGGTGCATTTATGCCCCTACCCTCCACTGTAAGCCCCAGTTCTGCTGGCATCCACATATTTCCATGAGAAAATGGTCACGCTGAGATGCCAAGAGCTAATGACTTATGGTTATTAAGGATGTTTTGAATCTTTAAACAGGAATGGTCCCTTGGCTGAATATCAGTTTGGCATCTGTTGCCCCTTGAATTTCTTCTCTGTTTTCAAAAAGCCAGCTCGTTTCTGTTTCCTACAAGGTATTTCCTGTGGTTCTTGTGTTTTTTGGGCAAATTTATTATGAGGGAAGTTCAGCAGATTGTGAATTTCGACTTAGCCACTAGAGGAGTGAAACTTATTCTTTATCTCCACACTGGAAACATAGTTTTTATCTGTTGAGTTTTGAGAGGGTTTTTGTCTGAGAATTGAGGTAATAGAGGGTAAAAAGGATGACTGTGGTGGTGGTGAAGGACTCCCTTCTGTAGCTGGGTCAAGTCCTCCAGGTGACTGTCCTCATCATTTCTGTCTCGGCTTTCTTTGATTTGCTCCTTCGATTGGCGTATGTCAGTGAATGGCTTGTAAAGCATTCTCATAGCTTTAAGTTCTGGGTGTTAAAAAACCACGGGAGGGTAGGGGCAGAGGGATAAATTAGGAGTATGGGATTAATAGATACGTACCATTATATAGAAAATAGATACACAACAAGAATTCACTGTATAGCATAAGGAACTATATTCAGTATCTTGTAATAACCTGTGATGGAAAAGAATCTGAAAAAATATATATGTATAGTTGAATCACTTTGTTGTGCACCTGGTACTAACACAATATTGTAAATCAACTATACTTCAATTAAAAATAAAACCACCCAGAACTCGTTTGCGTGATATTTTCTTTGGTATGAAACCTGCAAACTTAGGTTCCTATTAGGGGTGGCAGAGAAGGGGGAGGAGGAAGAGTCTTCAGGCCCTTGGCCCCAGACCCAGGGTGAGTTTGTGTCCCAGGCTCAGTCTTCATGGGCTCTCAGGAAGTAGCAGGTGTGTGTCAGGGATAGTGAGCACGTGTGGAAATCAGTGAACTAGGAAGCAGTAACTGAGCTTTGGACCCGAGGAGTCAGGGGCGATAGGTGGCCTGGAAGGTCATGGTTTTAACTGCCAGCTCCTGGCCAGTGAAGGGTACGCCAAGCTGGCTAAAGAGCAGAAAACCCGGTGAGGCTTCCCCGCCTTCCAAGCGCCTCCTTTCCCTGTTGGCGCCAGGGGACAGTGGAGGGACTGACTCTAAGGACACGGCGGGCAGTGGCTGGCACAGCCTCTCTTGCTGGAAGGAGGGGTGCCGGCAGAGCTGAGGAGGGGGCCGGCTGGGAGGGTGGGAGGGTGGTGCTGCAGAAAGAGGTCTCCCACCTGCTCCCCACCCTTCTTACGTCCGCTTCGTGAAATGAGCTTATCGTGCTGGGCTTCATACATTGGGCAGCTGTCTCTGAAAAGGTTTGATCTTTGACCTGGAGAGTCAGGCACCTTTGGGTCAAACGGGAACCAACATTTGGGGAGGCCATGTATCTGAAGTAGAATCCAGTTTTAGAGGCAGCGGCACCTAGGAGTGGGTCAGGCTGCAGCTGCTGCAGGGTATAGATGAAGAGAGCTTACGCAACATGCCGATGGTGTCTGGAACATAGTGGGTGCTTGTGAAATGTTTATTGAATGGACGGGAGAATAAGTGAGTCATTCAAGATCACGCTGTGGCTGATTCACATTTCTGCTCTCTTAGCTGTTTCTACTGGCGTATCACCCCAAAGCCATCTTGTTTATAGTTCTCCTACAGGCCTGAAATATGGGAAGAATTATAGGTCCTGGACTATAATTAAAACATCACTGAAGTTTTATCTTCTGCTTCGTGACATAATATAAACTACACATTCCAGGGTGAAGGAGGGATAAATTAGGACTTTAGGATTAGTATATGCAGACGACTATATACAAAATAGATAAGCAACAAGGTCCTATTGTATAGCTCAGGGAACTACGTTCAATATCCTGTAATAAACCACAATGGAAAAGAATATATGTATAACTGAATCACCTTGCTGTACACCAGAACCTAGCACGACATTGTAAGTCAGCTATACTTCAATAAAAACAAAAACACAAAAACTATACATTACATGTGTGTTTCAATTTTTCATTTGTTTTTACTTGCTGTCTACTGTTTGAAATTTTAGGCAGGATCCAAACAAAATGCAATCAGGTGTCACTTTACATTCTGAAACCTAAATATCCTTGGTAAACTTTGAAAACTTCATAGGTTATTTTAAATATGTTTGCTATATTTGTTGCTTATATTTTTAAGTATGATGAAGATGTTGGCCTAAAAGAGTGTCTACGGCATTATCTTGAAAGATCGATAATTTCCTAATGAAATTCAGTTTTTTTGTGTTAGAGATCACTAACTGGCTATAGTATATGTCATACCTTCAAAAATTACTTGTTACATCAGTAGCCTTTAACTGGCAGCCTCAAATCAGATTTGTCTTTTTGTGGTGTGTCCCTTCCCCATGGCTATGGCAAGCTTCCTGAAGCTCTGGGCTGGCCGAGATCTGATGAGAAACTGTCCCATCACCTGCTACCTCTGCTTAGCCAGATACTCTGAGGTTGGAAGGTGAGGGGGTGGGGAGGGTGTGTGAGTTTGGAGGTGTTGTAAACATATTCACATGAACTCAGTGTTACTGTTTATGAATTTTTGCTTCACAGTTGGACCTTGCCTCCAAAATTCTTAAGTAATGGAGACTTGTGTAAGAATAGCCATTGATTACTCTGCCAGTTGGAACCAGGAAACAGAGTAATTTATTGAAGTCCATACAATGGCAAAACGTATTTTTTACTATTCCTTTTCATTCTATTGTCAGGCACATCATTTATCAGCTGGTATTAGTAGCAAAGCGAAATTTAAGTGATTGGAATTTCACTTTTTGGTACTCGACATCTTTACCTTACAAAGTGGGAAGTCACGAGAAACTGTCAGTGATGGAATAATATTATAAAGTGTATTACTTACAGTTACACAGGTAACTAAAGAGACCTAGAAATAGTGACAGTGTGAGCATAAGAGTGTTGTTTGTGTGCTGTCCTCCTCTCTCATAGCAGAAAGTTGATTGAAAATGCTTAGAAAGGATGAATTTAGAAAATCTATACATTAGAGCTACAGAGGAAGCTACCAGGAAAAGCACCAAAATCACTGAAAGGATTTGCCTCTGAGGAGCAAGGCTGGGAGTGGAGTGGGGTGAGCCAGGCTACACTTGCTTTTCATTGTCAGCTCTTTTGGTTATGTGCATATGTTACCTTGACAAACACAAAACACACGTTGTTAAAAATTCCAGCTTGTCTTCCTTTCCAGAGTAGGGACCAGACAGTAGCAGAGTGGTGAAGTTAAGCAGTGAGAGTGAGAAGTGAATTTGGGGAAGCCCAGAGTCCTGGTCACCCATAGGTTGTATCCAGGTTTGCCTCTTCCTCCAAAACTCACAGTTTGGTAAAAAAAAATCTTGCCAGAGCTTTGGACCATGAAAAAACAAACAAAACAGTAAACCAAGAAGCAGACAGCAGTGAATCACTTTTTAGATCCACGTGAACATCTTCCAGAACCTCGAGTGCAATGGGATACAGTGTCAGTGAGCTCTTGTCTCTGGGCACCAGTGTTGGGTCAACGCTTGTGCTGCCATTGTAGTCCCTGGTGCTGCCCATGACCTGGGGGCCTTGCCAGGTTGAAAATTGGTGGCAGAGCCGATTACTCGACCAGTAGGAGCTTTGCTGTTGATGAGTCCTGGACAGGAAAGCAAGACAGCGAGGGGTGAGCGAAATGTTGAGTTTGTGTCCAGGGACACTTTGCAGGAAAGGCTGCTGCTTAAGACTGGTGCTTCTTAGAACCGCACTGATTTGAGAACAAGTTTAACTGTGGAATTTAATTTTTTGTTTGATTACTTTCAGACAACACCCGAGGAGTGAAAAACAATGTAGTAAAGAAGATATTCTTAGACCTGAAAATGTTTAAAAGTTGAAAAATAATCCCCTAATTTTTGTTGTCTGATTCTAGGGCCCTGACAGTAACAGGCCTGTGTGCTTGCATGGTAGGGGCATTTCTCAGTCTGGTGGCTCTCTGCTAGAATCTGTTCAGTTGTTTTCCTTAAGGTGGTTCCATAGGAAAGGCCGTGTATTCTGAGGAAATCAAGACTGTATAACTTCTTTTTTTTTTTTTTGGCAAATAGGCCATACTTTACTTCCAGGGTCAACTGGAATGTGGTTTTTTAAAAAATTATTTATTTATTTAATTTATTTATTTATGGATGGCTGTGTTGAGTCTTCGTTTCTGTGTGACGGCTTTCTCTAGTTGCGGTGAGCGGGCGCCACTCTTCATTGCGGTGCGCGGGCCTCTCACTATCGCGGCCTCTTTTGTTGCGGAGCACAGGCTCCAGACGCGCAGGCTCAGTAGTTGTGGCTCACGGGTCCAGTTGCTCCGCGGCATGTGGGATCTTCCCAGACCAGGGCTCGAACCCGTGTCCCCTGCATTGGCAGGCAGATCCTCAACCACTGCGCCACCAGGGAAGCCCCCTGGAATGTGTTTTAATTAGCTTATCATCTTGGGAAATTTTATCATTGAAAAAAGTATACTAAAAGGCTTGGCTTACTTTATTTATTTGGCTCCTATATGTGCGTCTCCGACACAGCCATCAAAAAATGGCATAGATTTCGGTGGCTCTTTGACATATTGTTTTAAATAAACATTTTGTCTATTAATTAATTGCTAGGGATATAAGAGATTAAACTTGTTTCACCCAACTTTTGCTCTCTCTTCATACTCACCCTTATGGGAGAGGAAATTTCAAGGTGGATTTTCACTTGAAGCATAACCTGAAGAGGAGCCTCTAAGAGACATCCAGAGCTACACTTTGTAGCATCAATGCACACGTGAAGTTAAGCATAAGTTATTTCTGGGGATATCTTTAGGAGAACTACGGGTCAAGAATTGGATGTAATGAAAATGAAAAAGTAAATGGTGGATTCAGGCAGAGAGAGATATCTGTATCTGAGTTTATGCTCTGAATAAAACAGGTTTCGAGGGTGTGGATGAAATGCCTTCAAGGTATTTGACACTGCAGTGAGTCAGAGTGGCTCTTTAGAACCCCGCCCGCCCCCCCACCCCCATGGCCCGCACCTTTCCTGTTGACCGGGCAGGTTCTACTGGGTGTTTACCGCCAAGACAGGGCCTAAAAGTTGGGCAACCGTTTAATTGTTGTTTTGCAGAGTAGAGCTAAGGGGGTTAGTCCACTGGTTGTAAAATCCTTCCTTTTGAAAACCTCAAAACCAACAAATTACTTCCTTTCTTAATCTCTGAGAGGGTGAGTGGTGAGGCCTAGCCTTTAGTTATGTGATGTGTGTGGCACCGAGGTCAGGTTCCTCCTACTCAGAGCAGATGGGCATCCTTCCAGCAAAATCTGCTGCCGAGCGTCCCACCTCCCACCTTCCCTGGGAGGAAGGGTGAGTTCCGAGCGGTCACTCAGCTTGGTTCTGCGAGTCTGGGGTGGCCGTGTTGAAAAGGAGTTCCCTCCTTTTCTCTCTGCTTTAAGATCTCCTGGTTATTTTGTTAGTGGCAGTCACTTTGATACCACTTAAAAAAACTCTGATTAACATAGTGAGGCAAGTCTTGCAGAAGATCTGTCCATCTGGGTGCTACTAAATGGCTTGTGGGTGATGTTTTTATTGGTTGGATGAGGTGGGAGTTTCCTCCCTTTTTTCCCTCCGTGTGGTAAAATCCCATCCTGCTGCTGAAAAACTGAGGGAGAAGTGTGTGTGTGTGTGTGTGTGTGTGTGTGTGTGTGTGATGTCAGCAGTTGAGCTTATAATCAGGCGAGTTCTTTTAGTGTAACTTCTACTTATGGTTTTAAAAACTGCATTGTAGTTTGGGGGAAATGATTGCCCTTGTCTTCAACCTGTTGTCAATATGGAAACAATTTCTAAGGGAGCCCAAAGTTAAGTGTCTTGTAAGTTATCTCAGTTGCTCTTTGTTCTAAGTTTTTGCATTTACAAATTCTTTTTTTTTGGTGTATGTGTCAAAATTTGCACTTTTATAAAGCATCAGTGAGTAATTACTCTAAAATAAAGAAGTAGGCAATCATGCTGGTTTTCACAAAGAATGGTCTCTTGTTCCTTTCCAGTTGCCACCGTACAGTGGTCCTGGGTGGTATGGGTCTGGCTGGGGCCCTCAGCCAGGTGAGAGAACATTTGATGTCTCCAGAGGTTGAACCATCTCAGCTGTAGGAAGCATCTGCTGTTACAGGAAACCTCACACTAAGCGTTTATTGACGTTCTGCTGTATACCTGCTAGCTGCTGTGGGGACGCACAAATTATACCCAACGCCTGCTGCGCACTTGCCTGCAGGGTTCTCGTTACTTGAGCCAGTGATTCCTACAGAGACAATTGCAGGAGGGCTGGCCAGTCGTTTCCCTCAGCGTTGGAGTTTAAGATCATTTTGCATAATCAGCATGGGGCAGTGAACAAACAGGCTTGGCCCCGCCTTTCCACTTGTGAAGTTCAGCAGTGTTGCAGTTGAACATGCTTTATGATCAGCAAACCATGACTGAGCCTTCCTGAGCCATTGTTCGCAGATAACTTTATAGCAGAGTTAATGTGTCATATAAATAAGAATCACAGTTGGGTTACACAGCAATTAAGTGTAAATGATAAGTAAGTGCTCACTGTCATTCATTCAGCAAACATTCACTAGAGGCCTCTGGTGCCAAGCAGTGTCCAGGGTGCTCACCCCTCCCATGCGGAGGGGTGGTCACGTCACTGCTGTTCCGACTACTATACGGCACATGTAGAGGAGGTCTCGGAGGGCTTCAAAGAGGGGCTGAGCTGAGTAGGGGGCAGGGGATATGGATGATTTGGGTAAAGGAGTCAGTTCTCCTCCACTATTACCACTGCCTGCTTGAACCCCCTTCCCCAGTTCCCCGTGGGGTGTCTTCTCCCTTGGTGGATAAGGATTAGAGATGGTCCTTGGCAGCTGCACTTTTGTCTGCCTCATCTTTGTTCTTGGGTCCTGTTTGTGTACCTGTCTGGCAGCCTCCCCCTCTTCCTCCGGAGGTCGACGTCCTAAGTGATTGAAAGCTAGAGGGGCTGACATCCCAGGACAGGAGACCGTAGAGAAATGGGACAGATGACTGTTCTGTACTCGGGGAGGGGAGAGCCTGTCCAGGATTTCTGGGGCAGAAGGATGAAAACCCAGGCGCCTGCAGCTGCCTCAGGGCCAGTTAGTTCTAAGGGAAGTTCAATTTCCAAGGCAAGGAAAAGATGGGATGATTTCTTCCCAGTTTCTTTCTTTTGCCTCTGAGTCCTGTTGCGGTGACTGTAGGGGGTTTGAAGGGTTTGGGGCTGATCAAGGAAAAAGGTACAACCACGAGAGGCAGTAGTAACACACAAGCTTGATTGGACAGCACTTGGGCGAAGTTACATGAGACCAGTCAGAGGCTTACAGCCAAGGGACCACCATTCAGAAGGGGAGGAGGGCAGGGGACTCCCCGGAGTGGGCTGAGGGGGGACTGGAGAGGGCTCACATGTCTAAGCGACCTTGCTCAGCAGCAGAGCGCTCTGAGGGCTCTTGCAGCCTGGGCCTTGTAACTGTAAGACCCTATCTCATCAGTGTCTGGTGACGTTCCACAGGGTATGTAAAGCAGGCTAAATGGCTAAAAATCTGCTTGTTTGTGCTGTTTTCAAAATAGTCAGATGTGTAAAAATTTGAGTTTGGTGCCAGTGGGCTCTTGAGCCAACCTTTCTCAGCCTGCAGTGGAGAAATAAATGACCTGGGGCTCAAGGCACAGAGCACATCTTTGCCGCATTTATACAAAAGTGACACATCTTTCCATTCCACAGTTGAAAGCAAAATGTCTAAAAACGTAAACTCATGGGGAGTAGGAACTCGGTGTTAACACATTTCACTCAAGTTTAAAAATATTTCCAGGTTCCTTCCTCGTTTGACAGGGGATCTTCAAGTCTGGGAAGCATCACTCTGTCGCCCGGCAGGACTAAGTGGATACTTTGCAGGAGGAGGAGGCTGGACGGTGCAGTAAACTTACACACCTTTTGGCTGGAAAGCGTGGAGGTGTAGGTAAAAGGCCACATTTCGTGGAGTCTGGGGTGTAAAATGCCGCTGCACCATCTCTTGCTGCTTGATCCTCAAGTTCAGTTTCGGTGCATCAGTGACTAGCTGTAGAACAGAGATAATACCTCCCTTGGCAGTTTGTTCAAATTATTGGCTACAGTAGAAATAAAGGTGCCTGACCACAGGCTGCCAATAAAAGCCCACTAGAAAATTCTTACAACCACAGAGTTTCCTGTATTAATCATGTTGGTCTCTGTATTTGTTTCCTATAGCTCCCTTAACAAATTATCACAGACCTGGTGGCTTAAAACAACAGAGGTTTACTCCCTCGGTTCTGGAGGCTGGAGTTGGAAATCTGGCAGGGCTGTGCTTCTTTTGAAGGCTCTAAGGGAGACTCCTTCCTTGCCTTCTCCAGCTTCTGGTGGTCTCTGGCAATTCCTTGGCTTGTGGCTGCATCACTCCAATCCCTGCCTCTGTTTTCACACAGCCTCTCCTCTGGGTCTGTGTCTTCTCCTCTTCTGTCTCTTATTAGGACACTTGTCATTGGATTTAGGATCCACATGGGTAATCCAGGATGATCTCATCTCAAGATCATTACATCTACAGAGACCCGTTTTTACAGATTTTGGGGGTTAGGACATGGACATCTTTTGAGGGGATACCATTCACCCCACTTTACTCTCCATCTGTATCCTGATGACTAGAAAGTGTACCAGAGGCACCCCATGGCCTGCAGTAGGTGTCCAACTCTAGGGAATGATGCTTTTACACATCAAGGTAGTTCACTCTTAGCTTATTGTAGGACACTTAAGATATACAAAGGAGTATAAAGAAACCAGGGGGAAAATACATCTGCTTACCAATACATAATTCTCTCTAGGAGAGTAAGAGAAAGTGGATTATTTTTGCGTGTTATCCTGTTTGAACATCTTCCTGCCTCCCTGTACTCTGTTTCAAGATGCTCTGACCACAGATGCTGAGTCCTCTCAGTTACGGGCTGAGGTGTGTCCCTCTGCCCCCACCCCATTCATATTTTGAAATCCTAACCCTTAGTACCTCAGAATGTGACTGTATTTGGAGATAAGGTCTTTAAAGAAGTAATTAAGTTAAAATGAGGTAGGAATGGGCCCTAATCTAATATGACTGGTGTCTTTGTAAGAAGAGATCGGGACACAGACACACACAGAGGGAAAACTATGTGAAGACACAGGGAGAAGATGGCCATCTACATGCTGAGGAGAGAGGCTTCAGAAGAAACCAGCTCTGCTGATACCTTGATCTTAGACTTGTAGCCTCTAGAACTGTGAGAAAATACACTTCTGTAAGCCACCCAGTCTGCGGGACTTTGTTGTGGCAGCCTGAGCTGACTGATACACGGCCTGTACCCGATAGCCCAACACAGTTGTCTGATGGCTCTTGGACACTTCTGGACAAAGGGTTCTGCAGGGCCCACCTTAGGTGTGAGTGGAATGCCTAGGAAGAGGAAAACCAACTCTGAACGTTTGTGTAGGTCATCAAACCAGATTCCATTTTAGTTTGCTTCAGAGGAATAAAGCCATCTTTTGTTACACTGCTGACTTATGCAGTGATGCTTGGGGGGTTCCCGGGTAGAGCAGTGAGGCTGGAAGAGATGGGTCAGTCTATTGTATTAAGAGTGTGTCCATCCTCCACCCTCCCATCCCCCGCCCACCCCAGTCTCCCCACCCCCGTGCTGTCATTGGCTCCTTTAGGACGTAAGCAGGTCTTCCCTCTGTGTGTCCTCCCTGGGGTCTGAAGCAAAGTAGGAGCTCTCTCTAAATGTTTGGTGAATGCATACTTGAATTCTGGGGATCCATGAATGATTTATGCAGCCACTAGATATCTGGTACAACACTTGGATTGAATTTTGAAGTAGAACACTTTACTTAAACAATCACTGTGTACACATTTTCCTGAAATTTTTATATTTCTGACTATATCTTTGGTTTCTCAGAAAGTCAGTGTCAGTTTTTTTCAATTTCTACTCAGTTCTCACCAATACTTGTAGATGTCCCTCTTGCTGATTGTGATAGGAAAAGAATTATGAAGTGATATTGTTTATGGAGTACTCACTATGCTAGAAGTAGGTACTGTTATTGTCACCCTTTAACAGATGGGAAAACTGAGCCTTAGAGAGGTTAAGTAACTTGTTCAGGGTTATGTGCCAGTAAGAAATGGAGCTGGAACTCCTCAAACCAGGGCTCTCTGACTCCAGAGCCCTTCCGGATTTCAAGCGTCCTCTCAGTACTATCAGGAAAGTATAACTCCCGTTAGGCAGTCCAGACAGGAATTTGTAATCAAAGTACAATGGTACTCAGCCTCTTTTAAGCTGTGGCTGTGCTGATGACTGAGCAAATACGAAGGAGGGAACACTTGGAGTCTGCTACCAAGAATGCGCTGGTCTTCCCCTCTGGTGTAGAGAACTTCTCTAGCAGACAGAGGCCCTCATGGGGTCGGATTACTTCTGCACTACATTTCCTCCACCAAGCACAGTGCGTGTTCAAGGACTGATAACCTGATGGCACCATTTTGCAGAGAGTAGCCACTATACTTTATTACTTTTATTATCAATATTCAATTAAAGTAGTACGTGTATGACTTTCTACCAAGGTTTCTTTGTTACCAAGGTTTCTTTGTAACAGTTTAATTTGAGAGTGTTTTTGTTTTTGTTTTTTAATTTTAGTAGTTAAACATGAAACAACTCCCAAGTGTTAAGAAATGAAAACCATTTTTTTCTTCCTATGAGTCATGGTTGACAGTAATGTCATTTAGATTGTAGAGCCATTTTAACACCCATAAATTACAGAGCTTATTTTGTGAGCTGAGTGTTAAGACTTTTAAGATCCTGCCTTATGTACTGGAGAGTTTACTAACATAATTATTATGTGTACAAAACAATACATTTTCTAACTTCAAAAAGTAAAGTATTTTATTTAGTGGATCTGTTGCCCAAACAGATGTTGTTTTTTAAATAATGCATTAAAAAATTAATCTATGAAAGATGTTTCCTGAAAAGTTTGATAATTCATGTGCAGATTTTTATTTAGAAATTCTCTAGTAAAGGAAGTAGATATAAATTAAGTGAAATAAAGGTTAAACTGCTCTTTCTGTGTTTTACCGTTGTTCTGAGGATAATGTGGAATAATTGTTGTGCACCAAATGTGCATAATTTCCAAGACAACCAATAGATATTATATTTATGAGTTTTTCATTGTGCTTTGAGAAATTCTCATAGTGGAATTAGGAGAATTTTAATTCATCCGCTAGTGCTTGATAATTTCTAGGTACTGTTTATCCTTTCCTTTCTTAATCCCCCTTTGAAGAATATACATGTGCACAGACAGTGTAAATGTACTTTCCCATGGGAGAAGCCAAAAATGGCACATAGGAAAACTGAACTCTTTTCAAAGGATGGAGAATATGAAATGCATATTCTTCTTCTCTTTTATTCAGAAATCAGTTTTGTTTTGAGTTAAAAGTGGCATAATGTCAGCTTTTCAGCTTAGTAATTAGTAATACTGGGGTATTTTGATAACCTTAGAGCAGAGTCTGAATTAGATTAGTTCAAGCTAAAACACGGGTACATTTGAGAGTCTTTGTGTGAAAATGCTACTATAGAGACATTTTCCCCATAAGTAGTTTTATTGAGGATAATTGACAAACATTAAAATGCAGATACTTAAAATGTGGAATTTGATAAGCTTTGACATGCGTACATCTGTAAAACAATCACCACATTCAAGAAAATGAACATATCCATCACCCCCAAAAGTCTCTTTGTGTCCTTTTATAATCCTTCTTCATCCTAGGGAATCATAGATCTGCTTTCTGTTACTATAAATTATTTTTTTATAAAAATGCCATCATGCATTAAAAACTTTTTTGGTTTATCTTCTTTTAGCATAATTATCTTGAGATTCATTCATACCGTTCATTCCTTTTTATTGATGAGTAACATTTGATTATAAGGGTATACTATATATCAGTCAGTCAATCTAGACACTTGGACATTTGGATTGTTTTCAGTTTTTGTTTATTATAGATAAAGTTGCCATGAATATTTGTGTATAAATTTTTGTATGGATGCATGTTTTAATTTCTCTTGGGTAAATAACTGTAGAATGGTTGGTCATATGGTTGGTGAATGTTTACTTTTTAAGAAACTGTCAGACTGTTTTCCAGGGTGGTTGTACCATTTTACATTCCCACAAACAGCTCATCGGCGTGTCTTAGAGTTCCTTTGCTCCACATCCTTGGCATCACTTGTTATAGTCAGTGTTTACTATTAGCCATTCTAGTAAGTGTGTGGAGGTAGCTCGCTGGGTTTTAAAATAAATTTTGCTGATTACTGTTGATGTTGTGCATCTTCTAATGTACTGCTTCTAGATATCTTTTTTGGTGACGATTTTGTTTAAACCTTTTGTCTATTTTTATTGTTTATCTTCTTATTATTGAGTTTTGAGAGTTCTTTTTATCTGGATAAAAGGCCTTTATCAGCTACGTGATTTGAAAACCTTAAATCCCTGAGTTAAAGTTTGCTTCTTCTGGATTCTTCTTTTTTTGGCAATATTTTTTAATCGTGGCAATGTACATGTAACAAAATTTACTGTTTAAACATTGTTTAAATGATAGGTTCAATGGCATTAAGTACATTCACATTATCTTATTTTTTAATACCCCAGTCCAGAGTCTTTCAGCCCATCATTGTGTGAGCTCTTAGAGGGCAGGAACTGAGTCTTATTCTTAGTTGTATTTCTAGAGTCTATACCATGCTTGGCACGTAGTGGGTCCCCAGTAAATATTTGTTGAATGGACGAAATGTTTGTTTTCAGGTTTGTAGTTATTTCAGTTATTCATTAGGATTTACCTTTAACAAAGACCAAAAAACAGTGGCTTATAAAGGATGGAAAATCTTTCCTACAATAGTAGTCCAAGTGTAAACAGCCCAGGCTTGCTTGATGACTCTACCATTTTGGGGTCCAGGTTCCTGTTAGCTTGTTGTTCTGCCGTCTTCCACATGATCTTTCTTCTTGTAGTTTTAGATGCGTACTCCAGCTTCTGCCAACTGGTCTGTATTAGGGCTAGCAGGAGGAGGTGGTATGAGGATGACATACTCCTTCCCATTTAAGTGCATGACTTTAAAGTTGCACACATCACTTCTGCCTATATCCCATTAGCCAGAACCTAGTCGTGTAGCCATACCTCACTGCAAGAGAGGCTGAGAAGTATAGTCTGGCTGGGTGGCCATAAGCTCACTCATACTTCTCTTACCGTATCCAAAGGGCAGGATAGATATTGGGGTGAGTGAGGCAATCAGCTGTCTCTGACAGTTCCTTCATATTTTGTATTACGTTACAGTTAATAGTTTAATTGGAGTTGAGCATGTTTACTGCTGTTATGAAATATGCTCACTCAAAACTGATAGGTTGAGAGTTATGACACAACAAAAGGTTCATAATGGACATCATTGAATTTGATGTTTCTTCAGACTTAAAACACAAGTCTTGAGTGAACATGTACGTGAAAGTTGGCATTCAAATTGTAAAGCTGAGGCAGAAACACATCTTCTTAAGAGTATTCTATTTTATTCTTTAGGAAATGGGTTGACAAAGTTTTGGAACATTGTGGGAGTGTGACAGATTGGGGTCAAGGAAGGACAGTGTCGTGGCTTCTCATTGAATTTTGGATGAAATTCAAACACATTAATATGGTTTACAAGGACCCACCTTCTTGTTTCACAGATGTTTTGGTCACACTGAATAAGGGACAGTTCCTTATTATTTTGTATCTCCATATCTTCTAGCAACTCTGCTTGCCATTTGGATATATTACCTTTTTAAAATAGAAATTTGGGGGTGAAGAAAAGAAAGGGCCCATAAATTGGAGAAGTGAGCGTACTTAAATCCACCTGTCTGTCTTTGCCGTTCATTGCGTGCTAGGGTCCTCCTGGAGATGCTTCTCACTGGTCATCCCTCTTCATCCTCACAGTACCCCCTGAGGGATAGATCACTGACCATGTTTTACAAAGGAGGAACCAAGGCAGAAGTTAAATGACTTAAGGTTGCAACATTCAGAAACTTGGCAGGACCAGGAATCTTGGCTGACTTCTGAGCTGGGCTTTTCCTGTCACATCTTGTTCTTTTCTTTGAGAGGAAGGTCTGCTCTTGAGTTTAAGGTGACGATTAGTAACTGCAGTAACATCAAGAGGCTATAGGATCTCTGTGAGCTTCAAAGTCAGGTCTGAGTTACACCTACTGGATGTGTGCCACGTGAGAACTTTTACTTTGATTACCTGTGAGGTGACCTACCTCGTTACTTATGTTGGGGAAAACTGGGAAGGGGGAGGAAGCAAATTTGGAGTACAGTTTTAACTAGCTGGAAAGAATTCATCCTTGACTCTTGGAAGCTTGTGGTTTTTATAAACTTTTCTTTAGCACTGCCATTTTAGGTAGAGGTTTGCGATAGCAAATGAATGCTTCAGGGCTGTGTGAACTGAACAGTACTAAAAATGTGCATTTCCGTCATCCTGAGGATCTTCCATTAATCCACTAGATGGAGCACATGGTTTGAATATATTTCATGATTAGAAGTTGGAAGAAAGATGTGGTCTTCACTGGAGCCATATTGCAGACCCCCTGAAGGTGGCCAGGCATTTTGATCTGTGGGTTTTATTTTTTCCTCTGTAAATACAAAATTTTCTTTTACTTGCTTAGTACTTCCATGTGTAAGGAATGTATGAGGTTCTTTGGGGTCCTGACAGGGAAGCATTGTGGTAGAGTAGGAGTCCGAATCTGGAAGTCTGGGGATGAGGGACTAGATGTCCTAGTTCAGACACTCAGTACTCTGTGACTTTGGTCATGTTTTCTTTTTTTTTTCCCTCCACATCTTTATTGGAGTATAAATGCTTTACAATGTTGTGTTAGTTTCTGCTGTACAACAAAGTGAATCAGCTACATGTATACATATATCCCCCTATGCCCTCCCTCTTGCATCTCCCTCCCACCCTCCCTATCCCATCCCTCTAGGTGGTCACAAAGCACCGAGCTGATCTCCCTGTGCTATGCAGCAGCTTCCTCTAGCCATCCACTTTACATTTGGTAGTGTATATATTCCAATGCTACTCTTTCACTTCATCCCAGCTCCCCCCCCGGCCCCCGCCCCGTGCCCTCAAGTCTGTTCTCTACGTCTGCATCTTTATATTCCTGCCCTGCCACTAGGTTCATCAGTACCGCTTTTTTAAATTCCATATATATGTGTTAGCATACGGTATTTGTTTTTCTCTTTCTGACTTACTTCACTCTGTATGACAGATTCTAGGTCCATCCACCTCACTACAAATAACTAAATTTCATTCCTTTCTATGGCTGAGTAATATTCCATTGTATATATGTGCCAGATCTTCTTTGTCCATTCATCTGTCGATGGACACTTAGGGTGCTTCCATGTCCTGGCTATTGTAAATAGTGCTGCAATGAACATTTTGGTACATGACTCTTTTTGAATTATGGTTTTCTCAGGGTATATGCCCAGTAGTGGGATTGCTGGGTTGTATGGTAGTTCTATTTTTAAAATTTATTTATTTTTGCGGTACGCGGGCCTCTCACTGTTGTGGCCTCTCCCGTTGTGGAGCACAGGCTCCGGACGTGCAGGCTCAGCGGCCATGGCTCACGGGCCCAGCCGCTCCGCGGCATGTGGGATCTTCCCGGACCGGGGCACGAACACGCGTCCCCTGCATCGGCAGGCGGATTCTCAACCACTGTGCCACCAGGGAAGCCCTATTTTTAGTTTTTTAAGGAACCTACATACTGTTCTCCATAGTGGCTGTATGAATTTACATTCCCACCAACAGTGCAAGAGGGTTCCCTTTTGTCCACACCCTCTCCAGCATTTATTGTTTGTAGATTTTTTGATGATGGCCATTCGGACTGGTGTGAGATGATACCTCACTGAGGTTTTGATTTGCATTTCTCTAATGATTAGTGATGTCGAGCATCTTTACATGCATTTTTTGGCTATCTGTATGTCTTTGGAGAAATGTCTATTTAGGTCTTCTGCCCATTTTTGGATTAGGTTGTTTGTTTTTGTGATGTTGAGCTGCATGAGCTGCTTGTATATTTTGGAGATTAATCCTTTGTCAGTTTCTTCGTTTGCAAATATTTTCTCTCATTCTGAGGGTTGTCTTTGGTCATGTCTTCTTTAAACATCTTTGAACCTCAGTGTCCTCACTGGTAACATTATTGTACTAGGTAATATGTAAGATATACCTTATACATAAGGCATATTGGGCCTTCCGTGCCATCCCTTTAGGTTACCTGTGCGACCAAAGATGCGCTCACTCCCATTTTGCCTGGCTGAAATCACACTCACAGCCAATGCCTGTAAAGCGGAGAACCCATCAAATTGTAGGACCTGAAGGGACCTTTGACGTCATTTAGTTCAGTCTCCATGGCAGTGCTTTATCACTCACTGGCATTCCTGCTCCTGCTTGTTAGAGGAGTTTTGCATATTGGTCCTGGTTTTTCCTTCTAGAGCAGCCCAGGTCTTGTAATCTAATCTGTCTTCCCTATCCCGATTTTCTCTTTTAAAGCCAAGATGGAACATTTATCTTTGTCTTCTTTACTACTGGGCCTGGCTGAATTAAGTGATGTATAAGAAGTAGAGAGAGTATCATCAAAATGTTTCTCAGTCTTTAGTTCTTACCTGATGGTTAGGAAGGTGGCCATACATATATAAATCTGTTATCTGTTTCTAGATATGCTAAAACATCATATGTCCTAAGTTTTTAAGCTTTTATAGCAGGGAACTAATCTTTAACAGTTGTTGGTTGACACATTTGTTCCTAAAAGCCAGTGGTATCTTAGACTACTTGAATCTGCTATTCATGTGTAATGAAGTGAAATGAAAACTTTCATTTTTAGGCATCTTTGAACTTTCTATGGGAATGTGAAATTTTACCATTCGTAATTTCTATTAATTTTAAATTAGGTAGACATCTGCTGAATAAAGACTTTCATTTAGGTTGGTGTTCTTATTGGTTGCCAAGTACCAAAAATTGTGTGATAGGTTGAAACAGACTCTTCAGAATTCCTTTAAAATTATACATGCTTGATATCCTCAGTGGGAAAGCAATAAAACATCAATTTATAACATATAAATTAATAAATTTATAGTACCTCTTCTTTTGGTTGTTGAAAAGGACCTGGCCTCAGTCTTTTATTTCCCAAATAGGGGAGTTTTAGGAGTTCATATATTTGAAAGGATCTTGGAATCAGTTTTAACATTAGTATGTAATCTCCACTGTGTCTTCATTGGCACTGAGGTAATGGATTAAATGTATATGGCCATATTCCTATGCATTGGGTGAAAACTAAAAACTGAGAAACTTCCTTGGACCAAGGCCACTAAGTGTAAGTAAGGATGTACCTTGATTTCCTGGTGACCTCCAGCTAGTGACCTACATTGGTGACTCTGATGGGTTAAAAGAAGGAAGTGCATCATTAGTTTTTCCCAGGAAATTTTGAATCATCAAGCTGTTTCTTTGGTCACATAATAGATATAATCAAGCTGTTGGTCATTATGAAATTAAGAATCATGTGTTCCCAGAAGTGGCCTTGAGTTTGTTCATTTGTGGAAATTGGAGGACTCTAATCTGTCTCTACCATCAGTGGTGTGTCCTAAGCAGGTAGCTGTGACATCAGCCCTTGAATTCCCTGTGGTTCTCATCAGGAACAGGAGGAATAATTCCTCACCTTCCATGGATATGAGGAATTTATGTCCTGAGTAGAACATGAGGCTGGCCTTTTGAATGGAGACTTTGCACTGGCTGTGCATGAACCACCTTGTATTTTAGAAGTTTTGGTAGGGCGGTGGAATAATAAAAAAATATACCTACCTTGGGCTTCCCTGGTGGTGCAGTAGTTGAGAGTCTGCCTGCTGATGCAGGGGACACGGGTTCGTGCCCCGGTCCGGGAAGATCCCACATGCCGTGGAGGGGCTGGGCCCGTGAGCCATGGCCGCTGGGCCTGTGCGTCCGGAGCCTGTGCCCCGCAACGGGAGAGGCCACAACAGTGAGAGACCCGCGCACCGCAAAAAAAAACAAAAAAACAAAAAAACCATATATATATATATATATACACCTACCTGCTTACTGAGCATCTTCTTCAATGCTCTTCAGCTCGAGTGTTGAAAAGTCTTTCAGTTGATGAAAAGGACCCAGCCCAGCCTTAAGTTTCCCAAATAGAGGACTAGATCTATTTTAAGGAACTAATATAACTAAATAAAGCACTGGAAGTTCATATTTTCTTTCAGCATCTTACATGTATGGATACTTTATAATTTTAAATGCCTCTTGTGTCATCATCATTATTATTAATGGGATTTGTGACATGCTGGAAAGAGCAGGGACTTAGGGGCCAGGGAATCTTGGTTCATATCCCACATACCAACTCTATGACTTTGGTCAAATCAGTTTACTTCTCTGAGCCTTGGTCTTGTCATCTGTAATGAGAGAGTAATACAGGCAACCCATGTCTCATGGCCTAATTAGTTCCTGGATAACATTAAATTTACCTTATATTTGTCTTAAGTACAATGTTACAAATTGGGATTCTTTTGCAGAACATAATTTTATACTATAAAAGCACCAAAGATTATCTTTTAAAGTTATAATAGTAAACATTAGCTTTTAAAAACATTAATTATGTAAAACAATATTTATTATAAAATTTATGTTATCATTATATTCCTTTTTGACATATTTTACATGGACTTCTGGGGAAAAGTCTTCTTAAAATATGAATGCCCCGAACTTGGGCTGAAGAGTAGTTCTTTTCCCTGTAGTAAGCATAGATATCATCCAGGAATCAACAGAAGAGTTCAAAATCTGAGTCATTCATTTTAAGAAAAAGTATTTGCCTGTCTGAATGATTAGTCTAGTGGAGGGAGTGTTCCCATCTTTAGAGATCCTTTACTTTTACATTGTAATGATATCCGAGTTCAAGTTCAACCTTGTTTTCAAGGTCAAGAACAATTTCAGTGATGTATGTAATGTATTTAGTTACACTATATGCCTATGGTCAGTCAGTCTTTGCTGTTTTGTAATAAGGCATCATCAGTCTGTCTTTCTTGGCAATGACACTATCACTGTTAAGAGGCATTCCTTAAAAAAAAAAAAAAAGCCTGTCCTTTCACAGGAAAGAATTTTCTCAGCTTTAAAACAGTATCTCCCTATTTAATGACGTTGGCTAGATCTGAATGCTGGTACTATCCTACTTGTTCAGTTTTGAAGCAGTCAAACCATCTTTCACTCAAGCTGGGCATTTCTTTAGTGCTACACACCAGACCTATTCTTAAGCATTTGAAAGCAATATATTCTGTTTACTGGAATGGTTTGTTCTTAGGCATCCTGTATGTATCACATGTAATTATATCTACGTCCAGACACAAACATTTTGTTTTACTTATTAGTGCATCGTGGTTTCTTATCATGATTTATTTCCTTTGCCTACGTCACTAGATTTTCTTCAAATCTTTTTCCTAGCCTTTTTTTTTTTTTTTGCGGTACGCGGGCCTCTCACTTGTGGCCTCTCCCATTGCGGAGCACAGGCTCCGGACACGCAGGCTCAGCGGCCATGGCTCACGGGCCCAGCCCCTCCACGGCACGTGGGATCTTCCCGGACCGGGGCACGAACCCGTGTCCCCTGCATCGGCAGGCGGACTCTCAACCACTGTGCCACCAGGGAAGCCCTTTCCTAGCCTTTTGTATCACAGCTTCATTGAGGTATAATTTACATACCAGAAAATTCATTCTAAATTTTAAAGGTACAATTCAACAAGTTTTAGTAAATTTGCAGACCTGTGCAGCCATCACCATTATCTAATTTTAGAACACTTCTGACACTGCCAAAAGAAGTCTCATGCCCATTTGCAGTCATTCTCAGTTCCCACCCCCAGCTCTAGGCAACTGCTAACCCACTGTCTGTAAAGATTTGCTTTTTCTGAACCTTTTATGTAAACGGAATCACTCAATATATGGCCTCTGTGTCTGGCTCCTTTTACTTAGCTTAATGTTTTTCAGGTTCATCCATGCTCTAGTATGTGTCAGTAGTTCATTCCTTTTTATTGTCAAATAGTATTCCATTCTGTTTTCTGGATAAAACACATTTTGTTTATCCATTCACCAGTTGATGGGCATTTGGGTCGTTTCCACTTTTTTGGTTATCATGAATAATGTTGCTGTAAACGTTAGTGTACAAGTCTCTGTGTGAACATGTGCTTTCATTTTTCTTGGGCAGATACTTAGGGGTGGAATTGCTAGGTTATGTGGTAACTCTTTAACATTTTTAGGCAATGTGTTTCCCAGAGCGGCTCTACTAGCAATATATGAGGGTTCCAGCTACTCCATATCTTTGCCAACAGTCAGTGTGGCCAGTCTTTTTAAATTTTAGCCATCCTAATAGGTATGTAATGGGATGTCATTGCAGTTTTAATTGCATTTCCTTAATGATCTTGAGCATCTGTTTAGTGCTTATTAGCCATTCTCATTCTTTGGTGATCCTAGTTTGTTTGTTTTTTTTTAAATAAATTTATTTATTTTATTTATTTATTTTTGGCTGTGTTGGGTCTTGGTTGCTGCGCGTGGGCTTTTTCTAGTTGCAGTGAGCAGATGGCTACTCTTCGTTGTGGTGCACAGGCTCCTCACTGCGGTGGCTTCTTTGGTTGCGGAGTGCAGGCTCTAGGCGCGTGGGCTTCAGTAGTTGTGGCTCGCGGGCTCAGTAGCTGTGGCTTGCGGGCTCTAGAGAGCAGGCTCAGTAGTTGTGGCACGCGGGCTCAGTTGCTCCACGGTGTGTGGGATCTTCCTGGACCAGGGCTCGAACCCGTGTCCCCTGCATTGGCAGGCGGATTCTTAACTACTGCGCCCCCCGGGAAGCCCGATCCTAGTTTTTAAAAACTCCTTAGAGCCTAGTACAGTTGGCCCTCTGTATCCATGGATGCAGAGCTTGCAGATACTGAGGGCTGACTGTACTGTGCCATCTTATATAAGGGACTTGAGCATCTTTGGATTTTGGTATCTGCAGGGCGTCCTGGAACCAATCCTCTGCACATTACAAGGAATGACTGTATAGCATAACAGTCAGGGTACAGCCAGGTATATTTAATTCTATTTAATAGAATTAAATATAAAGAGTTGCTATTAGGTATAAAATTGTTAAGTAGGTAATTGAAAAGTTAAAAAGAGAACATTAACATATCATGGAGGTAGTGGCAGCAGGAAGCAGCCATCAGCCCTGGAGCTTGGGGGACCAAGGGTTGAGATTGTGTTATTAAATCTTAGATGCTAAGAGTGGGGGGATTCCCAGAGCTGAAACCCAGACCTCTGAGGAGTGGGTGCTGGGCAGCTGGTGATGGTGTTTCTGAGGGGGAGCATAGTGAGGATGGTTCTGTAAGTGCTGGAGAAATGGCAAACCTGATTCAGCTGCTGCACAGGAAGGAACTGCTGCCGCCAGGGTGAAGCAGTGTTGCTGGGTGACACTGGGAACCAAAGCCAGCAGGAAGCTGGCACCAAGGAGCAAGCTCCTTCTCCTCCCCAGGCTTTGCAGTCTCCCTCTGGTGCTTCCTGCTGGCGAGCCTAACTGGGACCCAACTAGTTAAACAGTGTGGTTTTCAGAGGACCAGCTCTAGCATCCCAGAGCTGAGTATGGAAGGGTGGGGCTGGAGCTGGGAGACAGTAGCTTAATAACTGGCACAGACCACCCCCTTGACTACTCAGCATGCAGACCCACCCTCTACACATACTTGAACTTCCATACGTGTTTCAGCCTAACAGAACGTAGATATCCTTCAAGTACATGAAGATGTTCTCATTGGCTCCTCAAGCAAGGAGTCACAAAGTCTCACTGTATCCATCTTAGGGAGGAGTAACATCATCCATTTTGGGGCTTTGTTAATTAATCCTTAAATTCAGTAGCAGTCTCGTGAATATGTGCTACCCGAAGTCTAAATTGTAAAGTTTCAACAACAATGCTTGTATAAAGTAATACAAGAGGAAGGGAGAGGGCTTCCCTGGTGGCGCAGTGGTTGAGAGTCCGCCTGCCGATGCAGGTTTGTGCCCCGGTCCGGGAAGATTCCACATGCCGTGGAGCGGCTGGGCCCGTGAGCCATGGCCGCTGAGCCTGCGCGTCCGGAACCTGTGCTCCGCAACGGGAGAGGCCACAGCAGTGAGAGGCCCATGTACCGCAAAAAAAAAAAAAAAAAAAAAAAAATGGAGAAGGAGGAGAAGAGATGAAATTGGTACACACATACACCCAAGCAGGAAGGAAATATGCATAGATGTTGCAGTGTTCATTTCTCTAACTGGCTCTTTGGGAGTAGTTCATAATTACATCTTTATTGTCCTCTTACTAATTCCATATGTCCTTTGCCCCCAGCCAGAACCTCAGTTGATTAGACTTCTTTATCTGAACATCTGAATTCTCAGTAGTCTTGACTTTCTTTGGATTGCTGTCATTTTTCATCAACTTGTACTATTGGAGATAGAAATACTAAGAGATGCCTTGAAGAATCCATCCTGGGTTACAGCCATGGTCTTTGCTGACCCTTTGGAAGGTGGCAGCCCAGTTTCATCTTACCCTAACTGGTAGAGTATCCTCCTCATTTGCCTTCTGGTTCAGCAGCTTGAGGAGCCTCCAAATGGCCGGGTCTCACCTTTCAATTCATTGTGCACTGTTGTGTCCCTTAAATGGAAGCATTCTTCCCTTTAAAACCAGGCCCTCTGTACCAGCAGGGATGGAGTGTGTTATTAGGGTTACAGTGAGAGTGGCCACTCCCACCTCCACCCTTTGATTCCTGGGCTAGTGTCTTCTGACTTGGGGAGAGACAGCTGCTTCAAAACATATAGTATATTGTGTGAGACAGAAGGCCGTCCTTTCGGAATGTTTTTACAACTGTTGTCTTCAGTAGGCCCTTCCATTCTGTTCTTGGGCCAGCTGCTTGTAGGGAATGGGATATGTGGTGACACTGGTGAATTCCAAGTGCTGACAGACACTACTTCATAAGTGGTACATGTGGTGGTTTCAAACTGCAGGCCATGTGCCATAGTGGTCCTGAAGCCAGTTTAGTAGGCTGTGACCAGTTCCCTCCCTCCTTCCCTCCAATGAGCTAGCATGGACTAGAGAGGCTAGGCTAGAAAATAATGTAGTGTAACACATGTTGTAAGGGTACGTATTCTTGGGGAGATATTCTTATACACACTGTATCGTGATTTAAAATTCGTTTATTAATATAATTCATGGTGACAGTACTTTGAAAGCTACCAGTCTAAGGAGACATTTGAACTTGTGGGTTTCTCACATCCAACCCCACGTGGTTTATCAGTCCCGGTCCACACAATGTCAGTGTTGGTTGTAATCCTTCAGTGGTCCTACACACCAGGATGGGTTTCTGTGGAGATCTTGTTTACTTGTAACAAGGTCAAAGCATGGCAGTCACGAGTGAGCTCACCTATGAACTTAACTTTTAGAATTGCTTGGAAGATTGTGAGACCATGCGACTGAATTCTGTGCTCAGCATCTGGCATGTAGCAGGAATTAGGTCCACATAACCCACTCTATTAAAGATGTGCCCTGCACTATTTATAGAACGTTTTTCTATAAATTATAAATTCATAAAATTTACATTTAAAATGTAATTGCCATATTCCCCTTGTACAATATATCCTTGTAGCTTATTTTATACCTAATAGTTTGTACCTCTTTTTTTTTCTTTCTTTTTGGCCTCCCTGTGTGGCATGTGGGATCTTAGTTCCCTGACCAGGGATCGAACCCACTCCCCCTTCAGTGGAAACGTGGAGTCTTAACCACTGGACCGCCAGGGAAGTCCCTAGTTTGTACCTCTTAATCCTCCACCCCTATGTTGTCCCTCTCCCTCTCCCCACTTGGTAACCACTAGTTTGTTCTCTGTATCTGTGAGTCTGCTTCTTTTTTGTAATACTCACTAATTGTATTTTTTAGATTCCATGTACAAGTGATGTCATATAGTATCTGTCTTTCTCTGACTTATTTCACTAAGCATAATGCCCTCCAAGTTCATCCATATTGCTGCAAATGGCAAAATTTCATTCTTTTTTATGGCTAAGTAGTATTCCATTGTATATATGTGCCACATCTTCTTTATCCATTCATCTGTTGATGGACACTTAGGTTGCTTCCATGTCTTGGTGATTGTAAATAGTGCTGCTATGAATATTAGGGTGTGTTTATCTTTCTGAATTAGTGTTTTTGTTTTTCTTTGGTAATATACCCAGGAGTGGAATTGCTGGGTCATATGGTAGTTCTATTTTTAGTTTTTTGAGAAAACTCCACACTGTTTTCCACAGTGGCTGCACCAATTTACATTCCCACAGACAGTGTACGAGGGTTCCCTTTTCTCCACATCCTCACCAACATTTGTTACTTGTGAGTTTTTTTTTAATTTTTATTGATAGCCATTCTGAGTTGTGAGGTGATACTTCATTGTGGTTTTGATTTGCATTTCCCTGATGATTAGCAGTGTTGAGCGTCTTTTCATGTGCGTGTTGGCCATCTGC
Organism: Delphinapterus leucas; assembly: GCF_059928025.1. Taxonomy (NCBI): domain Eukaryota; kingdom Metazoa; phylum Chordata; class Mammalia; order Artiodactyla; family Monodontidae; genus Delphinapterus; species Delphinapterus leucas. The sequence goes on from NC_143146.1 coordinate 11,922,850, forward strand.
ATGTCCTTTTTGGGGAAATATCTATTCAGGTCTTCTGCCCATTTTTAATTGGTTTTTTTTTTTTTTGCGGTACGCGGGTCTCTCACTGTTGTGGCCTCTCCCATTGCGGAGCACAGGCTCCGGACGCGCAGGCTCAGCGGCCATGGCTCACGGGCCCAGCTGCTCCGCGGCATGTGGGATCTTCCCAGACCGGGGCACGAACCCGTGTCCCCTGCATTGGCAGGTGGACTCTCAACCACTGCGCCACCAGGGAAGCCTGGGTTGTTTGTTTTTTGAGGTTGAGCTGTATAAGCTGTTTGTATATGTTGGATATTAACCCCTGATTGATCATATCATTTGCAAATATTTTCTCCCATGAAGTAGGTTGTCTTTTCATTTTGTCCATGGTTTCCTTTGTTGTGCAAAAGCTTTTAAGTTTAATTAGGTCCCATTTGTTTATTTTGCTTTTATTTCCTTTACTTTAGGAGACGGATCCAAAAAAATATTGCTACGATTTATGTCAAAGAGTGTTCTGCCTGTGTTTTCCTGTCCCTGATATGTACTATCTATTTTTTTTAACAATTTAAGACATTATTCATGTATTATACAACTTACCCTTTTAAAGTGTACAATCCAGTCGTTTTCAGTATATTCAGAGTTGTGTATTTATCACTATAATCAATTTTAGAAAAATTTTATTACCCCCCAATGAAACCCTGTACCCCTTAGCTGTTGCCCCCTAATCCCACCCTACCCAGCCCCCCAGCCATAGGCAACCACTAATCTACTGTCTCTACATATTCTGGACATTGTTTACCAACAAAACCATACAATATGTTGTCCTTTGTGACTAGCTTCTTTCATTTAGCATCATGTTTTCAAGGTTCATCCATGTTGTAGCATGAATAGTATTCCATTGTATGGGTATACTGCATTTTGTTTATCCATTTATCAATTGATAGACATTTGGGTTGTTTTCACTTTTTGACTATTACGAGTAATACTGTTAAGAACATTCATACATAAACTTCTGTGTGGACATGTGTTTTCAGTTACTCTTGGGTATATAGCTAAGAGTGGAATTGCTGGATCATATGGTAGCTCTATGTTTAACCGTTGGAGGAACTGCCCAACTGTTTTCCAAAGCAGCTGCCCTATTTTACACTCTCACCAAAAGTGTATGAGTGATCCAGTTTCTCCAACAGTTGTTATTATTTGTCTCTTTTATTTTAGCCATCCTAGTGGGTATGAAGTGCTGTCTCGTGGTTTTGATTTGCATTTCACTGATGACTTATCATTTGCTTGTTGGCCAAATGTGTATCTTCTATGGGTTTTGTCTGTTTTTAGTTGGCATGGAGGGATGGCAATATCTGTAATCTGTCCAATTGTTATGTGGAGACTGGTTTCCCAGAAAAGTTTCACACTTCCCTGACATAGTTAAGTCCACTTACACGTCAGAGAATGCTTAGTCAAAGTAACGTTCTTTTAAAACCAGTTATAGTTAAGCCATATCCCACCCATAGGCTGTGTATAGAAGAGAATCTTACGAAGGCCCTGAATTTTATGTCTTTGTAAAAACAAATTAAAACTTTTTAAGGAGTCAGGTAGAAAATGGAGTTTTATAAGCTTTCATAAGTGGGGATATATGATATATCTAGTTCTTTCTGACCCACTGGCCTAGATAAAGGAGTACATATTTTATATCTTTTCATTCTGTTTTTTCAAAACCATAGGAATATTTTGAAAAATTCCGTTTCCCACCTATATTTTGGAGAAGTAACCACTGTGGTATCTTTATTTCTTATTATCTGCTTTTTGATTAATCTGATTGAAAGTCTGATGATATTGCATAGTTTTCATTTTTTTATTTTAATTTTATTTTTTTCTTTAAAAACGTTTGTACCTTTTGACCATCTTCATCCAATTCCTCTTCCCCCTCCCCCTGCCTCTAGTAACCACAAATCTGATCTCTTTTTTTATTTGTTTTTTGAAGTATAATTGCAATCGTTTTTAAAATGGCAAACTCAAATTTTATGTTTATGTTTTCCATTTTATTTATTTCCTTCCCTCATTCGTGTTGAGACAAATATTTCTATACTGACACAATGACAGTAAAAAAATTTTAAATATTCAGCTGCTAAAACATAAGATACAAGTACTTGAAATGTGTGGAATCTGAATTTTCTCTCTTCACATGTAAGAACAACTTTCCAATAGCTGTAACTCCGTATTTGAAGCACATGAACTGTTTTCATGAGTGCATTTGTACACGAATTATGCTGCGTACGTTTTATGTTGCTTAAACTCAGTATACCTTGCCACTAAGTGATTTCTTCAGATGTCTGCCTAAAATAGAATTTCCTCGGAAGAGGCTGGGGGAGGCCGAGAGGAGGTCACTGTGAGTTCTAGTCTCACTTTGTCATTGTGAGTTTGCTCTCCTTCCTTGTTTTTTGCTTAGTGTCTCATTTACAGTTGGACCTCGGCGCTTGCTGTATTCGTTGTGCTTTTCTGGGCCATCAGCCTCCCTCCACTGAGCCCCTCCCCTACCAGTGTGTTCAGTGAGGAATAAAGCTTTGCAGATAGCTCTTTTGGCAGCTTCTCATATTTGACATATGATTGGCATTTATGGGTGTATTGATTTCTCTTCAAAAAACTGAGTTCCCTCAGAAACCATGGTTTTGATCCATGACCTCCCATAACAGTGACTGAAGTTCTGACTTTGCCTGCAGCTTCCTGAGCTGAGGGATAAATCAGCACCTGTATAAATACTGTTGGTTCGTTCATTTTGTAGCTCGAAATGAAGAAGTAGAAGTCATCTATGAATCAGAAATTTAAATCTCAAGCTGTCTTTTTTTTGTGTGATGATACGTAGTTCAAAGGGTTTTTCTAAGAAGTTCATTACCAAGTGTTAATGAGGAAATATCGTAGTTATTAGTTATATAAACTATAGTATATAAACTAATCTAATATAAACTATTTGAAATAGGAGAAAAATAAGCATATGAAACCTATTCCTTGGGCCTGTCTGCCCTCCGTGAGGGGCAGGAGGAGAGAAGGGGAGAAAAGACTAGTTATCCTCCTGGTTTTCTGTTATTTCACATCAGTTGTTCCTGGAAGTCATAGGAGAGCAGTGCCTAGTAAGTAAGTTGCTTTTCTTTTCTTTTAATGTATATATAACATGCCATATACATTACATAAAATTTACCATTTTAACTTTTTAAGTATCGTGTGGTGGCATTAAGTACATTCACATTGTTGTGTAACCACCCATCTTTAGAACTGTTTCATCATTACAGACAAACCCTGTATCCATTAAATAACAACTCCGCATTTCCTCTTCCCCTCAGCTACTAGAAACCACCATTCTGCTTTGTGTTTCTATGAATTTGTCTATTCTAGATACCTCGTATTAGTGGACTCATATAGTATTTGTCTTTTTGTGACTGGCTTATATATTTCACTTAGCATAATGTCCTCAAAGTTCATCCATGTTGTAGCATGTGTCAGAATTCCTTCCTTTTTAAGACTGAATAATATTCTATTGCATGTACGTACCACATTTTGTTTATCCATTCATCTTTTGATGGGCAGTTAGGTTGCTTCCACCTCTTGGCTATTGTGCTGTTATGATCATGGATATATATAAATATCTCTTTAAAATTAGGCTATCAGTTCTTTTGGGGATTGACCCAGAAGTGGAATTGCTGGATCATAAGGTAATTCTCTATTTAATTTTGTGAGGAATTGCCATACCCTATTTCAAAGTGGTTCACCATTTCGCATTCCTACCAGCAAGTAAGTTGGTTTTCTTAGTGCAAACTTTTCTTCCTTTTGGAGATCTGTTTTATTTGAGAAGTTGTTTAACTTGGTCTCCTGTCAAAAAAAGGAGGATTCTTTCCCCCTTTTTTTGGAGACTGGTCATCTCTGGAAGACCACCGCCCTCAGTTCCATGGAGCCTGAGTTGGTTGCTTCCACTCCATTTTACCTGGTCACCCAATGAGCATGCAGGTATTCAGAGCATCCCACAGGGACTGGCTGCCTCGTTGATGCTCCAGCACCATCACAGAGACACCTGTGTAACTTTGCATTCTCTGCTTCTGAGAATGATTAAGTACCACTGTTAGCAGCAGACCTGACTCCAGTATTTTATGTGGTCATGACTTTAGAGATACATTTTTTTTTTTAGCAAAATTAATTGTTTCACCACAGTGGTACAGACAGGAATGCAGACCGGGGCTCTCTCAGGGGTCTGACACCCTCGTCTGCACCACTGTCCCTACACCCACCTTCATCTCTGCTCACCTAGAGGTAACAGTCCTGGCATTTCAGTGTTTTGAGGGGGGAAAGATAAACGATGGATAAAAGTTTTTGGATACATGGTAAGTCTACCCACTCTCCTCCAATCAAATTTTAAGGTTTATGTTCCTGAAATACACGGTGGTGGGAAAGTTTTCCTTTTCCTTATTTTTTAAAAAGATTTTTATTTAATAACACTTCCATAATTTCCCTTATTAAAAAAAAAAAACTTCTTAATGATCTTGACTGCAGCCTCCACTCCTTCACCAACTATCTTAACTCCCTTTTCCTGTTCCAGCACCCACATTTCTCTCTTTTAATTAATTTTTATCACTACAAGTAATTTGAATTTATTAATCTCACATTCTCATATGCATGAATTTTATGTAAGGGATGCTTGTATTTTTGGAAGAACTATCTCACTCTTTACTCTTAATATCAGGGAAGAAAAAAATTTAATTTGGGGTAAAAGGGAGAAGGGAGAACTACATTTATTGGGCATGTGGTATATACTAGGCCCTGTGCTAGACACTCGACTTATGATGGATTATACTGATTGAATAAAAAATAGGGTGTTGATAGATCAAGTTATATAACTTGTTCAGCAGAATTCACTGCATTAACGTATGAAATATGGACTGTTAGGGATGGAAATAAGCTCTTTGTCTGGACTGGCCATCATAAGGGCACTTAAATAGAATAAATGACCTGTTAGATTGAATTCTACCCATACTCCATTTATTTATTTAGGTTTTATGAAGTGTGGCTATATCATGTGTTGTGTATCATTACATGAGGTCTTCATTTCAGCACTTCAGAATGGACAGAATTCCACTCCCTTCCTGGCCTCCTAAGGTAGAACCCAAGGTCTGACCCGGGTGGAAGGCTTATTATATCTGTTTGAGATACAATAGTCATTCCAGTTTGTAGTTCAAGATATTTTTAGGGGTCACTTCAGATTCTTCTTTATCCACATTTTTCTGAGAAAGTATTAAGTAAATCTACCAGTCAAACAAATCTGACTATTAGAAGATATTTAAAACAGAAAGACACTTGGCAAGGAGAGAACTGCAAATGGGAGCAGCAGCTCCAGATGGATATGCTTGGGGCGGGGCCGGGGGTGTGTGCTCAAAGCTTGAGACCTGTTTGCTGTGGTCTCTGTTGCCGGATGGCTGAGGTGTGTTGTGACCCCCGATGTGGCCAGCTAATCTCCCTGGACTTACTGCTCATACAGGCTTTCTGGTGTTTTGTGCAGCGTGGCGCCCCTTTCCCAGACCTAAAATGCGCACCCGAGGGCAGCCCCAGGCACATCCCATGTTACTTGGTTAGTGTATTCCTGACAAGTGGGGCCAGAGCAACATTCAGACGTTGCTGAATTTGTTAAGCAAGGTGGCTGTTTCTAGGTGCACAGTAAATCCCTTGTGAAGTATAAAACAGCAGCTATTTCCGTGTCTATAGCAATGTCTCGGTTGAGTTCTCTCCTATGGTTTTATTTGAACTTGAGAACCTTATGTAGTAGGTAGAATAGATACTGTCCTCTTCGCCTCTCCTATTTTAAATAATGGTTTTATTGAGATATAATTTACCGTTGGAGCCACTCCACAGAAACAGGATTGACACCTGCCCCCCTCCCCCCAAATTTGCTTTGGATGTTGAGACTAATGACACCACACACACACCCACCCCCCCACACACACACCACCCAGGAGGGTGTGAAAGGCTTATTACTCACATAATGAAGTGCTCTGAGGAGAGCAGGGCTGTACCCAAGCACGTCCTAAAGTGGCGTGGCTTGACCGAGCAGGGAAAGGAGACTGGCTTGGGGGATTTTGAGGTGGTTGGGGGGCGGGGCGGGGATGAGGGTTCCTGAGAGTGGTTTGAATTTCCCGCTGGCACTAAGGGAGGGAGCCAGCCTGGCGCTCCTTGTCCTTTGCCCACAGGGGAAGAAGGAGAGGTGAGACTTAAGGGCTGTTAGCAGTAAAACATCAGTAGTGGATTCTGGCTCTTTGTTGTATCCACATACAACAAAATTCACCTTTTCAAAGTGTTCTTTATCCAGCACAGGGAATATAGCCAGTATTTTTTAGCAGCTATTAGTGGAATATAACCTTTAAAAATTGTGAATCACTATGTGGTACACGTGTAACTTATAATATTGTACATAAACTGTACTTCAATAAAAAAAGAAAAAGTGTTCAACCCAGTGGTTTTTAGTATATTCACAGACTATATATTGTGTATAGATAGCATGTATGCTAGAAACACTAATTTCTGAACATTTTCATTACCCCTAAAAGAAATTCCGTACCCACTAGCAGTCCTCCTGCGTTCCCTGGTAGCCACAAAGCTACTCTCTATCTCTATAGATTCGCCTGATTCTGGACGTTTTACTTAACTAGAATCGTATAATGTGACGTCTTTTGTAACTGTCTTCTTTCACTCTGCGTGACATTTTCCAGCTTCATACAACATCGTACCGTGCACTTGGACTTCATTCCTTTTTTTGGCCGAGTAATATTCCACTGTGTGGTCGTACTATGGTAGTTATAGTAAAAGATGACTGACTTGGAACATCTGAGGGTGAGGTGATGATGGGAGAGCCAGGTATCATTATTAGCAGGAGAGGAAGACATGGGCTTGGATCTCAAAGGGAGTTAAGGGCAGACATCCAGTCTTGGATGTTGTATAAATTAGAGGTGACATTTCAAGATGTGAGAGTAAACGTGATCTCCAAATTGAAATATGTACTCTGTAGGTAGCTGAAATGGTTGCCAATAGATACCATCCATCTATTCATGTCCTCTGATGGAATTCATGGTAATTATCATTTTAGACTAATCCAAGATCATTATGATGCAGAAGAATCAGTGAAACCAAACACACATTTTGAATGATTCATTTTTGTCATGCTTCTATTAGCATGAAACTCACTTTTTGGCCTTGTTGAATCCTTTGCTCTAAACGTTTTCTGTTTTTCTTGCCCACTCATTTTGTTGGTTGGAAAATGATTAATATTTAAAATTGATACAAGTTGCTCAAATGCTTAAGGAAACATTTCTTTTTCCTCTGAATGACTGTTAGGAAATTGTTTCATTCTCTTCCATTGTTTTAAGTATTAACTTAGGGGTTTTTTTTTGTTTTTTTTTTTTAGTAAATCAAATAGAATATATCAGCAGCTTCAAATTTGCTTGGTTATCATTTATGATCCTTTGTAAAGTTCAAACATAATCTTTTATATATTGAGCAGTATTTGCTGGCTTCTATACCCAGGTTGTCTAAAATAAGTAATAATAGTAAATTAAGTTTAAATTTCTAGGTATCATCTTTAAATTGAATTAACTATTACTTTTTTTTTTTTTTTGTGGTACGCGGGCCTCTCACTGTTGTGGCCTCTCCCTTTGCGGAGCACAGGCTCCGGACGCGCAGGCTCAGTGGCCTTGGCTCACGGGCCCAGCCACTCTGCGGCATGTGGGATCTTCCCAGACCGGGGCACGAACCCGTGTCCCCTGCATCGGCAGGCGGACTCTCAACCACTGCGCCACCAGGGAAGCCCGACTATTACTTTTTAAATTGTTCCCCTTATAGTACAGAAGTTAGGCTAGTTGGTGAATCTTCTGAAATCTCAAGACAGACAATTTTTAACCCAGGTGTTTAGTCTTTTATAATCTATAGGATTCAGTTTCTGTGTAGATAGGTTTCCATGTTATTTATCTGCCAGCACTGGGATGTCACATGAAGACTTAGATCTTATGATATCAGGGCTTGGGTGTAATCTTGAATACTGTAGCTCTTTTTTAAACAGAATTACCATTCTGAAGCTGATTGCTTTTGACCATATATAGTTATTCTGGTTTTGTTTGCTTGCTTTTTGCATGTGGCCGGTATCTCTACTCCTTTGATCTCTATAGCTGTTTGATACACTGCATAAAAATTCAGGAGATAGACGAAGCCTAGACTTTTGCTTATCTATTGGGCCTAATAGGTAAACTAACCATAGAAAGCAGAAATTTTAGAATTAGGTGACTGCATGGTATTCTCTAAAGATTTGCTTTCACTACATCACACAGGTTTCTGTTACCAACCTGCAGGTACTCAATTATTATAATTCACTCTAACTTTGAAATCTGTAGATAGAAAATGAAAACAATCTGTTGCCTTGTGAAGTAAGGAAGAATATCAGAACAGATTTTAAAAGAGCAGTAACTCTTTTCTAGATGCATGTTGTAGGTGGGAGGGGTTTCCCCTGTGTGTTCATTGTGGTCTTTTTACATAATTCGCTTTTCATTTTCTAGAAGGAAAGTGGCAAGAGTCAACTTGGTATTATATCAATGACGAGCTTTCCTATCAGCCATCCCCAAAGATATATACAAGGTAGTGTAGTGTTACTGAGTTCAGTCTGCAGTGGAAGGACCTGGATTACTTATGCACCAAAAATAATAACCTTGTTCCCTGTGGGACTTCAGTGTGCATTTACCATTGCATACCAGGGAGCTGCTTCAGAAGGTGCCAGGTAATCCTGTATCCATCTTCTCATTTGCATCTTTCGGTACCAGGCATAGGAGAATTCTTCCAAGCAGTGCAAACTTGCTAGCCCCCACTCTAGCAGAGAGTGGAAATGGGCAGAAGTCAAGATTGACACAGCAATTTCATGTTCCCTTGTGGTTTGCTGTCAGCAAGCTGTTACCCACACACGCAAAAGGTTGTTTGAAGTGGGCTTACACATGTTTCCATAGCAGCAGTCATCTTAGTGATTCCTCTCGTTTTCGGACTTTTTTTTTCTTTTGCTTCCCTATTCCTCGCGGATGCAGGATTAAACAAACAGCATATTTAGGTCAAGGAAAGAGATGTTTGCTAATATAGATGCTAGGCTAAGCATTCTGGGAGAGAGGTTTCTTGCAGCAGATGAACATTCTTTGTGCCTTCCAGCAGCGTCTGCAGCAGGGTGGCTGTCTGGCACCGTCTTTTTCATTTTGGGCAGGTTCTGAGATTCAGAACAATCCCAAGCAAATCCCAGGAGCCGGCAGTTTTCCAGTAACCACATGTAAATCTGCTTATTTGTTTGTGGTACTAACAGTGAAGCAATCTATTGGAAAAACAATACTTTAAAGGTTTTGGTGCATCTGAAGGTGTGTCATCTTGTTCTTGCACCACCCCTCCTGTTTTACACTTGGAGCTTGGATTTTTTTGTCAGGCTGCTGGGCAGAAGCGGAATCTAGTACAACAGCTCGGAGCTTCCCTTCTGTTCTGGTGTCGGCAACTGCCTGTCACGAAGATGGTGCAGTGGGAGCCTGCTCTGAAGAGCCAAGGAAGATGATGTGGAAATGGAGTAGAGATTGCTAGAGACCTGAACATCCACACCTTGGGGATGGGTTGCACTACTAGTGTGATTCTGTTTAAAGGCATCCGCACCGTTTTTGAAAGAAACTGTGCTTATATGTGCAAACAGCAAGGAGAGAATAATGCCCTTGAATACACAGCATACAATTGGACAAAAGAAGATTCAGAACTATTGATCTCCTCCTGTCTGGTAAATGCTGTCTCTTAATTAACAAGTAGTTTGCTGGTGTTAGGATAAACTAGTCTTTACCTGTAAAGCAAATATATTTATCTCAGTGTGCTTATATATATGTAGCTTGTGTGTATGAATGGGTAATTAGTGGCCTTAGAATTAAATTATGAAGTGCCTGTTTGTATGTGTGAGAATGTCATGTGTTAATCAAACCTGAAATACATACAGAGAGAGCAGCTGGAGTAAGATATTTGGTTACAGACCAGTTTTCTAAGTTAGCTGTGTGAGCTTACATGTTCTTAGTATAGTTCTAGAAATAATACTGGGCAAAGCCTGTATTTAAGGTCTAATAGAGTGAACCCTCTCCCTATGATGGTGAATTACTCAGTCCCCTTACATCTTAGCCTTTTACCTGGCTAGCTTTTCCTTACTAATGGCTTGTGGTTAGTCCTTTGAGTCGGGGAGAAATGTAAAGGGAACATGAAAGAAAATTGTAATGTAATGGGTGTGAGAAAAATATTTGCAGTTTTATTATTTTAAATCCAGCTATTTATAATTTTGTGGGTGAAGGCTCTTGAGAGTAAAAGGAAGCTTAGCTGACGCCTCTGTGTTCTTTCCTCCTTTCCCAATGCACAAGGAGGTGTCAAGTCACAGATGGGTGTGCCTCTCCATGGCCTTCTCACAAATACCAGGCTCATGAGAAAGCTGCATATTGGTCTCCTCCTCCCTCAGGATGCCTTGCCATTTTTCCTTGTTCTTCTCACAGTTTGTGTCAAAACGAGTGGGGAATAATACACGTGGGAGTTTCTGTGTGTGGGGCTGGCCAGCAGGATCTCGGTATGGCGAGGGCAGGGTGTGCGGAAACCCCACAACCGTTCCTGGTCGTTAGGCTGCCATCTGAGACTGAGAGGCTGGCGTGCCATATGCACCTCCGGATCGTACCAGGTCGCCCCAGCCTTGCAGAAGCCCCTAGAGAGGATGTGTTTTGTGGAGAGGCTTATGTGATGTTAGCTCTCAAAATCCTTGGGAGGAAAGAAAAGGAGAGTATCACATGAGCATCAGATGCATTTTGGAAGGCAGTGAGTGTTATGTGTGGGTATGGAATTTAAGTGGTGCTGTTTTAACTACTAAATATTTTAAACCCTAAAGTATTTTGGGATATGCTTTTGAGAATAGCTGGTTTCAGAGATTAGAAGGACTGGCTCATTACAGTGTCTGTCCCAGGAGTGTAATCCATAACCCTGACGGCCGTAGGACTGCTTGGCCCGTGATGCCAGCGCCTCTCCCATGCCACCAGCTTCTGCTCCCTCAGGCCACACTGACTTTTGTTTGGTTCACCTGCCTTTGGGAGACTCTGCATGGTTTTCTTTTTCTTTTATTGTGTGAAGGAATTCTAACCTGCCAGGGCCTTTGTTGGTACTCTGGGACTGGATTCTGAAGCACAGGTCCTGTGCCTTTGGTCAGATGCTCTCTGCCACCACCCTCACCCACACCAGCAGACCCTGGAGCACAACAGGACCGTGTGTGCATGTGGCCGAGGTGCTGTGGGTGGAAAGATGCACCCTCTCACTCCAAACTGGTCTCCCTGCCCCTCTCCTTGGCCCTATGCCTTCTTCTCTACGTGGCAGACAGTGGTCCTTTGGAGAGGAAAGTCAGACCGTCCTTCTTCTGCTCAGTCAGATCCAGAATCCTTACGGGGGCTTCCAGGTCCATCCCCAGCCTGCCCACCAGACCCTGTTTCCTCCTTGTCACCCTGTTTCCTCCTCATTCTCCTCATTCCTCTCTCACTGGCCTCTTCTCCTGGGATCTCTACCCAGACGTTTACCTGGTCCACCCCCAGCCTCCTGCAGGGCTTTGCTTAGATCTCCCCATGGCAGCAAGGCTTCCTTGACCACCGGTGTAATCCTGCTGCACCCCCAGCGCACCCTTCTCTGGGTCCCCGCTATAGTTTCTTCATAATATTGATCTCAGCTGACATACAGTTAGGCAAGAATAATAGCGTAAGTGTAGTAATAGTAATTAGTGCTGTTACTTATGGTACTTAACACAGGAATAAGATTTATGATGGCAGGGATTTTTGTCTGTTTTACTTACCGCTCTGCCCTCAACAGCCTGAACAATGCCTGATTCCTAGTAAGTGCTTGGCTAATAAGTGATCTCTGATGAAATGGCTTTATGGTCCTGAACTTGAACTTGGAGAAGCTGTTGAGAAGATAGGTTATCTTCTAAAACCAGTCTTTCTTGGAGCTACCCTAAGAAGTTATGTGGTCCAAGGCTGGCCATTCCATGGGTTTGCTATGATCCTTGAGTGACAATTGATTTGATAATACTGTCTTTGGATATTGTCCACACTAGCTCTGTTGAGACCTGTTCCGTGGCGTGGGCATTTGAGGACCTTCTCATCCTTTGGTTTGATCCAGCCAAACCCTTTATTAAGGGAGCCCTGCCCATCGGCCCTCCCTTGGGCCTGCTCCATGCAAAGTAGGTTGACCTCATCAGGCAGATGTGGGTCCTTGTCAGCCGCCTCAGCCTTGGTGGGGAGGATGTCTGTCCTTCCTCCAGCTCAGGTGGTGACGCCAGCCTGTGGCTCGACCTTAACTGTCAGCAGGTCAGCGCTGTACTTCACTGCTCCTCAGGGTATAACCCCCACCCCGGTCACTCAATGCATAACAAACCTTGTGGAGGAAGAGTAATGTTCATGCAGCTACCATTCTTCTGGAGACTCTAAAATACTGGAGATATCTGCCTATCTGTTAGAAACCCACAGGGGTGGACTGGCTCATTTTGGCCTCAGAGGAATTGCTGCTCCTGAACTAAGCTTTGCGTTTTTCTCTTGCCCACACTGAAGGACATCATAAGAAACATCCTTAGAAAAGTGATGTCTACTATGAGGGTGTTGAGGGCACTATAGTGTAGTGGTTAAGAGTGGCGACTCTGGAGCTAGCCTTCAGGGTTTGAGTCCCAAATCCACAACTTGCTAGCTGTGTGACTTTGGGCAGTTTACTTAACCTCTCTGTTCCTATTTCCTTATCCATTAAATGCAGATAATAACAGTGCTTATTACCTCATAGGGTTATTAGATGAGTGAGTATGTCTAAAGTTCTTAGAACAGTGTTTTGCATGTAAGTTAGTGCTAATTGTTAGCAATTATAATTACTTCTATTTTTTAGCATTCCTTTTATGAGGAGCCCTGGAAGAAATTTCTTGTCTTCATGCTCTGAATGGTTTTGCTTTTCCTGAGGAACTACTCCATTTTTATTTTATATACATTATGATTCATGTAACTGACCTCAGCCACCTCTTCAGTTGACTGTTAAAAGAAAGCTTATCTGGGCTTCCCTGGTGGTGCAGTGGTTGAGAGTCTGCCTGCCGATGCAGGGGACACGGGTTCGTGCCCCAGTCCGGGAAGATCCCACATGCCGTGGAGCGGCTGGGCCCGTGAGCCATGGCCGCTGAGCCTGCGCGTCCGGAGCCTGTGCTCCGCAACGGGAGAGGCCACAGCAGTGAGAGGCCCGCGTACCGCAAAAAATAAATAAATAAATAAATAAATAAATAAAAGAAAGCTTATCTTTTAACAGTTTCACAATATGACCCGATTCTAACATACATATAGGGTCTTTCAAAATGATTTGTTTTATATTTCCCTTAAACTTTGCTTCTTACTTTCCTGTATGACTATTTTATCGCTGTCTGCTTCTTCTCATCTGCTTATTAAAATACTTTTAATCCTCTTCTGTGTGTTTTTATGTAAATCACTTTAAATCCTTTTGAAACAAAGCAGAGTATGAATTAATAAGTGAATAGAGAACAGTAGTGAAGAACAAACCTTCAAGGTGGCTCTGAAGCAAAATCACATGTCTTTTTTTAATGTTAATTTAATTCCGTAAAAATCTAATTTTATTAAGCTTGCTTTTTTTTCTTACATTTTGTTTTCACACAAGTTGTGTGCTTTGCTGTGCCAATGGCTACATCAGAGTTAAGACAGTTTTATATAATATTCACTTACAGCACGTGTAGTGCTTACGCTACATGTTACATCTTCATCCGTTACTAAAAATCACCTGGGCGACTTCTTTAAAAGTTAAACTATAGCTCATTAAAAATCAGATGTCTTTAGTGCAGACGTTAGCTTTATAGTAAGGCTGCAGCTGTGCAGTCTTGCACAGGAAGGTTCCTTTTATGTCTAAAAGGATGAATTAGCCCCGTGGCGGGTGGTACACTGGGAAAAGGGCTTATCTGGAAGTCATGGACTGACTGAATGTCCAGTGTGCCACACTTAAATTTTGATTAGTAATTCTGCCACAATGGAGGGGCAGGATTGAGTTGGGGTAGATTGTATTCTTGAGTATAGAGTTTTCTAAAGTCTTTCTTTTCTAATTAATGGAATGTCCAGGTTATTCAAGAAACACCCTTGAGTGCTTCTTTGTGCTGGGTGCTGGATGTACAGGAATGATGAGGAAGCTCAGGTCCCCACCGGGGGAAGCTGACACAGGACGCACAGGGCACGGTCAAGGACGTGAGGGCTCAGCTTGGCCCAGGCACCTTCCATGAGGAGGGGCAGCTTGAGCTGAGACAAAACACTTGTAAATCCCATTTTTCCTTGTCTGTGAAGGTTTGTGATGCACCCAGCCCTATTGACTAGGACTTGCCCTGTTTTACACATAGCCAGTAATAGAATCTTCTTCTCTTAATGTTTCTGTGGAGGAATTGAGGACCTGTGGGATTATGCTGTACCATGTTCTCTTTTTGCCAGTTGTAACTGACGTGAAAGAAGTCACTTAGTTATAACCTTGATGGCCGCTGGGATTTTGTCAGTAGCTTCATAGAGAGCACGTTGCTGCAAGTCACAAGGAGAGAAGACAAACTTTCTTGTCCTCAATTTCTTTTGTGACATGTTGGGATAATATATTGATAATTTTACGCATGGTAAATTGATAGTTAATCTTTTTTTCTTACCTCCTTAAAGCTTTGAAGTTTTTCATGGTTTTCCTATTTCAAGATGTGCTACACGTCGTCAGCATGTTCTCAGCCTTTACTGCTGTGTAGGATTTTATCAGACTACTTTAGTCTCCCCAGGCTAAACAGTCCTTCCTAATGTAAAACACCTATTGGCTTTGAAAATCCTTTGGTTTATCGTATGTGCACTTTGCAAAGAGAACAGAGTTGAAGGCGATAAGGCCATAAGAGCCTGCGGTCCTGCTTGTACGTGTCTGTGCAGCTACAGGGATAGATGGGTTGTGGGAGGGTAAGGGGAGATAACGGTATAATCGATGACGGGCTAAGTGAAAAGTGGTATAATACCTGTCAGCTTGAGGCAGCGGGGAAAGTAAAGGCTAGATCTTTATTTTTTCAGATGTTCTCTCATAACTGTTTCTTGCACTGTTACAAGTGTCTTGAATTGTAAGAAAGCGGAAACCTGCTTGGCCACCTTCTGGAACACTCCTTTGGTTCTAGGTCCGGTCACAGGGCCGTGGCTTTCGGTAGGCTGTGTTTTCCATTTTATTTCTAATATCCTTCCTAATGATGCCCAGTGGATTTCGTTGCCTATTTTGATCACAGCAGTAAATTGGGCTGATGTTTTCAAGGAACAGTCTGCTCTGATTCCTAGATCCATTTCCTGTGTCCTGAGATTGCGTTGCTCTATTGATGCTGCTTTTTGTGAGTGCAGCCAGCATGAGCTAGCAGGAGCGAGTATTGTACCTTTCCCTGGTGCTTTTTAAAAATTTACTGTCTTTTTAATATTTATTAAATCATAAGCAGGAAATTTAACATTCATTGTAGAAACTAAGCGTGCTGTGTTTGCTACACAGAGGTAACCACTGATACAAATATTTTGAGGCAAAAAACTTCAAGAACTTCATCCATGTATACTGTTGTTCATAAAAGTTACATATATAATGGGTGTCTGTGGACTAAATTTTGTTGTTTCCCTCCACCCCCAGTTCATATGTTGAAGCCCAAATCCACAGTATGACTGCATCTGGAGGTAGGGTCTTTAGAAAGTAATTAAGTTAAATGAGGTCATAAGGGTGGGGCCCTAATCCAATAGGACTGTGGCCTTCTAAGAAGAGTAAGAAATCTCTCTTTCTCTGCCATATGAGCACACAGCAAGAAGGCAGCTCTCTGCAATCTAGGATGAGGGTCCCAATCCAGGATGAAGTTCAAAGTTAGGCCACCCTAACTTTGAACTTCAGCCTCCAGAACAGCAAGCAAATAAATTTCTGTTGTTGAAGCCACTCAGTCTTTGGTATTTTGTTATGGCAACCAAAGCTGACTAATACATAACAATATACATGTTATTTTGTTCTATAGTCTTGTTGTTTGCTTTAAATAGAGATCACAAACATCTTTCTATGTCAATGAGTATACATGTATATCTAATTCTTAATGGTGTCATTTCATCGTAAGGATGTGTCTTAGTTTATTTCGGGCTGCTATAACAGAATAACATAGATTGAGTGGCTTGTAACAAACGTTTATTTCTTATAGTTCTGGAGGTTGGGAAATCCAAGATCAAAGCAGCCATAGATTTGGTGTCTGGCGAGGACCCACTTTTTGGTTGTCTTCTTACTGTAACTTCATGTGGAGGAGGGAGCGAGGGATCTCTTTGGGGCCTCTTCTATAGAGAACGCTAATCCCCCTCATGAGGGTTCCACCCGCAAAGGCCTCCCCTCCAAACACCATCACATTGGGAATTAGGTTTCAATATTTGAATTTTGAGTGGACACAAACATTCATATTGGAGGAAGTGACATTTTATTTAACTTATACCCATTATCCCATTTTTTTCCAATTGTAAATGCTGTGATAAACATCTTTGCATATGTACTTTAAACAGTTGTCAAATTGTTTTCTTAGCATAAACTTCTAGACTTGGAGTAGCTGGGTCAAAGTATATTTGCTTTTTTTTCTTTTTTTTTAAGTAGATCTTTATTGGAGTATAATTGCTTCACAACACTGTGTTAGTTTCTGTTGCACAACAAAGTGAATCAGCCATGTGCATGCACGTGTCCCCATATCCCCTCCCTCGTGTCCCCATATCCCCTCCCTCCTCCCTATCCCACCCCTCTAGGTCATCGCAAAGCACCGAGCTGATCTCCCTGTGCTACGCTGCTGCTTCCCACCAGCCAACTATTGTACATTCCACAGTGTATATATGTTGATGCTACTCTCACTTCGCCCCAGCTTCGCCCTCCCACCGCATGTTCTCAAGTCCATTCTCTATGTCTACCTCTTTATTCCTGCCCTGCAACTAGGTTCATCAGTACCTTTTTTTTTTTTTTTTTAGATTCCATATATATGCGTTATCATACAGTGTTTGTTTTTCTCTTTCTGACTTACTTCACTCTGTATGACAGACTCTAGGTCCATCCACTTCACTATGAATAACTCAATTTCGTTTCTTTTTATGGCTGAGTAATATTCAGCCATAAAATATTGTATTGAAGATGTGCCACATCTTCTTTATCCATTCATCTGTCGATGGACATTTAGGTTGGTTCCATGTCCTGGCTATTGTAAATAGTGTTGCAGTGAACATTGTTGTACGTGTCTCTTTCTGAATTATGGTTTTCTTAGGGTATATGCCCAGTAGTGGGATTGCTGGGTCATATGGTAGTTCTATTTTTAGTTTTTTAAGGAAGCTCCATACTGTTTTCCGTTAGCTTTTGCACAGCAAAGGAAACCATAAACAAGACAAAAAGACAACCCTCAGAATGTGAGAAAATATTTGCAAATGAAACAACAGACAAAGGATTAATCTCCAAAATATACAAACAGCTCGTGGAGCTCAATATATTTGCTTTTTAAAGGATTTTTGTATGTATAGCCAGATTGTCCTCCAGAAATACTGTTTTGAGATTTTTAAAAATTGAAGACAAGAAAATTTGTTTTCTCTGCTTGTGACTTCAAGCAGTTTGCCTTCATAATTGCTTTTTTTTTTTAAACATCTTTATTGGAGTATAATTGCTTTACAATGTTGTGTTAGTTTCTGCTGTATAACAAAGTGAATCAGCTGTATGTACACATATATCCCTATATCTCCTCCCACCTTCCCTATCCCACCCCTCTAGGTGGTCATAAAGCACTGAGCTGATCTCCCTGTGCTGTGCGGCTGCTTCCCACTAGGTATCTGTTTTACATTTGTTAGTGTATATGTGTCCATGCCACTCTCTCACTTTGTCCCAGCTTATCCTTCCCCCTCCGTGTCCTCAAGTCCATTCTCTACATCTGCGTCTTTATTCCTGTCCTGCCCCTAGGTTCTTCAGAACCACTCTTTTTTTTTTTTAGATTCCATATATATATGTTAGCATACGGTATTTGTTTTTCTCTTTCTGACTTACTTCACTCTGTATGACAGACTCTAGGTCCATCTACCTCACTACAAATAACTCAATTTCGTTTCTTTTTATGGCTGAGTAATATTCCATTGTATATATGTGCCACATCTTCTTTATCCATTCCTCTGTCGATGAGCACTTAGGTTGCTTCCATGTCCTGGCTATTGTAAATCATTATTGCTTTTTATTAAGCTGTTGATGGAGTTATCTGCTCAACAGAATAATATCAACTTAGATTGCTGTATACTTAGGCAGTAACATAGTCATACCAGGGTTCAAATTAGTACTACTTTTGCCTCAACTTCTGGAAGCATGACCACTAGCATTCTTAAATATCCCCGTAGAATTCTGAAATGTTCCATTGTGGGGGGCTGGAATGTGTTTGTTCTGGGGGGTCATCAACCTTTTAGAGTTGGTAGCTATTTCATAGATATTGAAGAGGGAAGAGCAGAGAAATACTGAGTAGAAACAGATGAGTAGGGCTGTTACTGCTTTTGCTCAAGTCTTTTTAGGTATTCCAATAGCTGGTTTATGTTTCTCCCATTGATCTGGTGAGAAGCAACAACTTTTTTGCTTTTTTAAAAGTAACGTTGGTCGTCTTTCATATTTAGAATATGTAATTATTTTAGAAAATATAGAGACTACAGAGAAGAATAAAGAGGAAAACAAAATCAGCCATAATCCCACAGCCCTGAATTAATTACTGCTTAACATGTAGTGTATGTTTTCTAATATCTTTCCATGCTTATGCAAATATAAAAAATGGTATAATATTTCATAAGTAATTCCGATGCCTTTTTCTCTTGTCATTTTTTATGGCCATTTACTTATGCCTATAATGTTCTGCTAACACAGTGTTTAATAAGTGCATAATATTCCATTGTAATGCATATACTAGAATTTATTTAAATGCTTTTCTTTTGTTAGGCATCTAGGTTGTTATAAACTAAGCTTATTGAAGACATCTTTACCCAAACATATTTTTATGGATCTGTAATTATTTTCATAGGCTAGATTCATAAACATGAACTTGTTAAGGCAGGAATGAATTTTTTAAAGGCCCTTTAAGGCATATTGTTTTATTGCTTGATGGTTGATCCAAGTTACGTTCCTAGCACCAGTGAATATTAGTCTTGTTTTATATATGATGATTGCCAGGATCGTTTTGCCAATTTGAGAGATAAAAGATACAATTTTGAAACTCAAATCCTTTGTCATATTCTTTTCAAGTATTTCTCCATTTTGTCATTTGCCTTTAATTTTGTTTACCTTCTTTATAGTACTTATTTTACTAATAGAAGTTTAAATGTATGTGATAAGCATAAGAGTCTTTTCCTCTGTGATTTCTTCCATTACTTTTTTTTTTTCCCACTTATTTTTTTGGCTGTGTCGGGTCTTAGTTGTGGCACACGAGATCTTTGTTGAGGCATGCAGGATCTTTCATTAAGGCCTGTGGTCTCTTTGTTTCAGTGCTCGGTCTTCTCTCTAGTTGTGGCATGCAGGTTTTTCCTCTCTAGTTGTGGTGCGCGGGCTCCAGAGCGTGTGGGCTCTGTAGTTTGTGGCACACAGGCTCTCCCCTTGAGCCGCACGAGCTCAATAGTTGTGGCTCGCTTAGTTGCCCTGCAGCATGTGGGGTCTTAGTTCCCTGACCAGGGATCGAACCTGTGTTCCCTGCATTCGAAGATGGATTCTTTACCACTGGACTACCAGGGAGGTCCCTCTTCCATTACTTTTATACTTAGAAATTCTTGCCTATCTCAGATCAGATATTCACCAGTATTTTCTTTTGGAACTTGTTTGCTTGCTTATTTATTTACTTACCATTTGGCTTTTTTATCCAAGGGGCCTGCTTGCCAACTGGTTTTGTTAATAAAGTTTTATTGGCATTTGTTTTCATGTTGTCTATGACTTCTTTCTTAGTGGCAGAATTGAGTAGTTGCGGTAGAGGTCTATATTATTTACTTTCTGGATTAAAAGATTTATTAGCTGACCCTTTATAGAAAGTTTGCCAATCCTCGCTTTAGTCAATCTAGAATTTATTTGGTATATAGTTTAGTTGAGGCCCTAACTTGATTTCCTCCTTACTCCCAACACTCATTTTTCCCAATCCTGTATTTTGAATAATCCATTCCTTAGTCATTGATTTGTGATCCTGCCTTCATTATGTTTTATGTTCCTTTGTGTACTAGGCTTTGTTTGGGAACTATCCTTTGTCCATTATAGAAGCAAACTTCTTATCCAGCTATGAGTTCAATTACAGTTTAGTAAAAATGGAAACAAGAAATTTGAAGAAACAAAATCTACATTTTAAAGATTTATCTATAAATAGGCTATACTGCATAAGTTGCCGATTTAGGTAGTTTTATAAAGCATGTATTGGTAAAGATTCAGGGGCTGAGGGTTAAGGATTGAGTGTAGAGTTAAGTATATTTGTAAATGTGTTTCCTTGTGAAATCCCCTGCTCATAAGGTAGATCAAGCTTGTCTTAATAAGGAATCTCTGGTGCATTTTGATGAAAGAGAAATTCCAATGTGGCAGCTGCATCCTCAAGTGACCTTGGTTTGAATCTACATGTTTTGTGTATCCGGTCTCTCCTAACAAAAGGAGTCCCAGCAAACTATAAGCAGAGGTACTACCAGAGTTTCCAAACCAATTGTGTTGGTGTCTGCAGGAAATTTATCTGTATCCTAATAGATGGAGAGTGAATTGTAGTTTTTCCTTTATACATTATATGAATTCTAAAGATAATTGATTTCCCTCCTGGCCTACGTTTTATGTGTGTGTTAAGTTTTTTGTTTTTCTTTTTCGGTACGCGGGCCTCTCACTGTTGTGGCCTCTCCCGTTGTGGAGCACAGGCTCCGGACGCGCAGGCTCAGCCGCCATGGCTCACGGACCCAGCCGCTCCACGGCACGTGGGATCTTCCCAGACCGG
This sequence comes from Delphinapterus leucas, assembly GCF_059928025.1. NCBI lineage: Eukaryota > Metazoa > Chordata > Mammalia > Artiodactyla > Monodontidae > Delphinapterus > Delphinapterus leucas. The sequence goes on from NC_143146.1 coordinate 11,943,905, forward strand.
GGCACAAACCCGTGTCCCCTGCATCGGCAGGCGGACTCTCAACCACTGCGCCACCAGGGAAGCCCTGTGTGTTAAGTTTTAGATGTGCATATGTCTGTGTGTGACTGTTTATTTGTGTATGTGTGTGTATTTTTTGTTGTCACCTCAGTACTGAAATATTGGATAAAGGGGTACTTTGCTTTTTTCGCATGTCAGTGAACAATCCAAGGCTTTATCCTCGGATACATTTCAATAAACATTTGTTTCTCTGCCAAGGAAAAACCCATATCCTAGAAAACTGAAGTAGATGTGACTTGTGAACCTAAGCAGAGGGACATGGTAGTTGCTGACGGATGGGTTTTCTCTGCTTTTCTAGAGTATGTTCTGCCTTTACAGGGTCTGTTTGCTTATACAGTTCTAAGATGTGGGCTTGGTGGCAGTCCTTGCTAATAGTTTTATCCTTCTGCACGTTTGGTATTCCTTGTGTTTTCTAGGCTTATGAAATAGGTAACAGCATCATCAAAGAATTTGCCTTACAAGTGACTCTTATTTCTCTAAGCTTTCTGTACTGTCAAAGAGCGATCAGAAGAGAACCCTGAAATTGTTTTCTTGTTTTTTCCCCTCTACTGGAAAAGCTATTTCCTGTACTCCCAACACTTCTGACACCAAATATGTGGGGTGTATCCCTCATGTTAAACAATTTGGACGCCAACTACTCAGAGTTAGTGCAGATCCCACGGGTCAAGGGCTCAAGGGCTCACAGGTTTTCACCTGTGCTTCTGACCAATCAGCTGTAAGTCAGGGTTTCCTACGTCCCCGCTCCTTGGATTCGATAATTTGCTACAATGGCTCACAGAACTCAGGAAAACACCGTACTTACTATTGCTGGTTTGTTATAAAAGATACAACTCGGGAACAGCCAAATGGAGGAGATGCATGGGCCAAGGTATGGGGAAAGGCTATGGAGTTTCCATGCCCTCTCCAGGCATGCCATTCTCCTAACTCCTCTATGTGTTCACCAACCCAGAAGCTCTCCAAACATCTGTGTTTAGGAGGCTCCATTATGTAGGCATGATTGATTAAATCATTGGCTATTGGTTATTGAACTCTATCTCCAGTCTCTCTCCTCTCCTGGGAAGTCAGGAAGCAGAGCTGAAAGATACAGCCTACTATTCACAGGATTGGTTCCTCAGGCAACCAACCCCTCCTGCTCTAAGAGTCACCTCATTAACATAAACTCAGGTATGGTTGAAAGGGGTTTATTATGTATAACAAGATACTTCTGTCACCCCTGTTAGTCACGGAATTACAAGAGTTTTAGAAGCTCTGTGCCAGGAATCAGGGCAGAGACCAAATAATTTGTATTATGTCACACCCAATATCCATTGGATACCTTTTAATACAATGGTGAATAAGCCACAGTCTGTGCTGTCAGAAGGCCTGGAGATCTCCTACGTGGGATACAGGCTGTGATGGAGATAAGCCTAGCTACCATGAGAAAACCTGCAAGGGACTCCTAGCTCACCTTTGGGACAGAGTCAAGGAAGACTCCTGGAGGAGGTGATGTCTGACTTGAGTCTTGAAGAAGGTGAAGAAGTTAACCAACTAAAAGGGTAGGAGGACATTTCTGCATAAGGAGCAAAGTCCTAGGGAGGGAGAGCTGAGACCTCCTTGTAGCTGCTCTAGTTTCATGAGGCTGGAGAGGGCTAACTGGGCTGAAAGTACAGTGGTGACCAGTGGGGCTAGAGAGGTAGCACGGACCAGATCATGGTGGGTCCTTTGGAACTTTATTCTAATATTGGAGAACCATTTGCTGAAGGTTTTAGATTAGGAAATACATGGTCAGACTGATGTTTTAGAAAGATCTCTCAGACTGTAGAGTGGATGATGGGCTGGAGAAAGAGGGTGTCTGAAGATGGGAACACTAGTGAGGAGGCCTGGGCAGCATGATGACAGGCAGTCGTGGCCTGACTAGGGTGGCTGGTAGGGGAGATGGAAGGTGGTATCTGGATCTAAGAGATAGTTAAATGAGAGAGAAAGGAGTCAAGGGTGTTCAAATGTCTGCCTTGGGCACCTCCAGGCTGCCGTCTACAGAGCTGGGGAACAGCTTTGAAGGAATGAGTCTGGGGAAGTTGGGATGGAGAGGAGGATTTTATTTTGGGTCATCCTGAGTTTGAGGGGGGCCATGACTGTTGGGCTGTAGGTAGAACTGTGGATCCCAGCCTGGTGAGGAAGGCATGGGAGTGGACAGAGTCTCCTGGTGAGAGAGCTGAGAGTACCGAGAGCCAAGGCCCCAGGAAGGGCAAAGGAAGGGAGTTGGAATAGCTGTCTAGAGTTCAGTGGTCAGGGAGGTAGAGCATGGTGAGGTTTGCATCTGGAAGCAGGACTACAGCCCCCTTAATGCCCAGAGCTTGAAGAACTTTGCCTGCATATGTTTGTTTAAGCCTCCTGCCTCTAGAGCACCGGCAGAGTCATCTGAACCACTCACAGAAACGTTTAGCGAGCTGTGTGCACAGTATCCTTCTTGCACAAGGTACGTATCCCCTCTGCCCTTTAGAAGGGGCTTAAATAGTGGAGCAGAGGAATAATTGATCATTGAATAAAGTCATGGCCCCTCCTTCTACCCCCATCAGAATAGCTGACGTTTATTGAGTGTTCACTAGTTCTCATGCACTGTTCTAAGCTCCATATGTTTATTTACTCGTTTAATTCTTATGACAACCTGGTGAAGCACTCTTGTTACCTTAATTTTATAGATGAGGAAACCAAATCGGGGAACAAAGAGAAAGGTGAATAAAGTGTAAAGTCATATAAGTAGTTAGTAGCACAGCTGGGATTCAAACCAGTCATTTAGTTGCAGAGCCCTGTGCTCTTAACCATCATACCGTAGAGTCCAGCCTTCTGGTACAGCACACATGGGGTGTGGGAAAGTACTCAGAAATGAATGAACCTCGTAACACTGGATGAGTGAGAAAAAGATGAGGCAGGACAAGGAGCCCAGTCCAGCTTGGGAGATAAGAGGAAACGTCAGCAGAAAGCAATAGCTGAATTCCACAGGAGGTCGAAGGGTGTGTGGAACAGCTGATCGGGGGCGACTGGGAAGGACCGAAGAGAAGGTGGCATTTCAGGGGGTCTTGAAGGATAAACGCAAACCCTGAAGGTATTAGGGTGCGGTCATGCGTGGGGAGGACCTGTAGCCAAGGGGAACAGCGTGCTGGGAGGTGTGCAGGGAGGGCTGAGCGGCTCAGAGCTGGGTGTGAGGTGAGTTGGCCTGTCTGTGAAGAGCTGCCTCGTGTGCTGAGCAACGAGTGTTCAGTTTGGAGGCCCGCGGGGCCCTGTGGGGTTAGACCATCCTTCTCATGCCAGAGTGGGGTTTGGAATCAGAAAGGAAGAGACTGGAAGCAGGAGGACCAGGGTGAAAGCTCTGACCCTCCAGACAAACCCTTTGATGGAAGGCATGGAGGGAAGGGACTGCTGCACACTGGAAATGGATGAGAGAGCAGGGAATAGCAACGCCCAGTCTTCTGACTTGGGAGGTGGTGATGCCATTAATCAAATGCAGGCATGGAAGGGGAGGGACGGGTTTAAGCGTAGCTGGCATGGAGCAGAGGAAGGGGGAGGGCGGATCACGAGTTCACTTTTGGTCTTGCTGTGTTTGAATGCCTGAGGAACCTTCAGGTCAGGGACAGATCCAGCTTTTGTAGGGCCTGAAGCTCCTACAGTTGAGAGCCCTCTTTAAGAGAACTAATAGAAAATGAAAAGACCAAGTTAAGTACAGGACTTTAGGAGGGGCCCATGCCAGGGAGGGTCCTGAAGCGTGACCTTTGGTAATTTCTTGGTGAACCTGCTCCTGTGTCGTGGCAGATGCCTAGGCTCCTGGAGGTCCTTTTCCCTCTCTGGTGTCCCCTGCTGTGTCTTCCTGCATCTCAGAAAACCCCCAGGTTCCTCTCTGAGCCATAGGCTGGTCATCATCTTGTTTAGACTGTAAGAGCTAATTTAAGTTAACCCAGGGTTACCTTAATGTGATGTCTAGGAAGGCCTGTGCTGTGCCTTCTGACTTTTCTGCAGAAAAGGTACCCTACTCCCGCCCTCTCCCCCGCCCCCCAACTCCGGTCTCCGTAACACACAAGTGAAACGGAAAGAAAAAGCCACAAAGAGCTTGTATGGGACGAGGGATTCGGTTTATTACCGCTGTCTATGACCAGAAGAGTGAAAGTATGGGTTGGCCAAACAGTTCATTCGGGTTTTTCCGTAATGTCCCGCACGAACTTTCTGGCCAACCCAGTATGTTCTATTTAGATTATCAGCAGGAATTGGTGGCCATGTGTACATTGAACTGTAGCACTTCCAGCTTTTCCTTTTAAGAAAGAGTTTGGGGGACTTATTTTACCTAAAGCCTCTTAGAATAAAGTCTTTTAAACCAAATTTGTATGGTTTCCTAACAGGGATGAAAAATGGTTTCATCATAGCCAGTAAAAATGTAAGGCAGCACATTTAGGTAATTATCCCAATAATATGTACAAAAAGTTCCGTAGCAGTAAGAAGGGAGCGGAGAGGGGAATGCTAGAATCATTGTTTAGTCTGTGTCGTTGATAACATATCAACATCGCAGAAGAGCCTATCCTTGCAGGGAGATAATTACTGACACTACCAAGGACAAGGTTGTACTTGGGTCAAACGTCCTCTCTCCTGCTGCTGCACCTTGGCCTTTGGAACCGCCCACTACAGTGCCTCGTGCTCTGGGCAGCCACCTGCCCCCTCAGTGCTCGAGAAATCTACCCCTGCCCTTCCTGTCACTGTCAGTCTGCGTGTGGATGATCTCAGCTAGATGTTAGGCTCTTATCTGATTAAAACCTTCACAACATGGTATAAATAGCTTACAGAATTCTGTCTGTCAAAGGGTATTTGCACTTTAGAGGGGAGTTTGCTAACAAGGGTAGCGCTGCAGGTTATGGAAGATTTTGGAGCAATTTGTCATTTCCAAACTGCAGAATGGAGTTTGTATGCTAGTTTCTGTGTGTGTTGGGTTTTTGTTTAGATTATAGGAGGAGCATGTTTTTACCTCATTTTTCTTCTTCTTTTTTTTTTTTTTTTCCCCAGGTAGGCATTGGTTTTCTGTGTATGGTTATCTAGGGCAAACTTCAAATGTTTAATTAACCTCTAGCAGTGGCCTTCTCTGCTGTGTCTTGCCAACTGCAAACTACCAAGCTCCCAGAAAGATGAGCTTGGGAATCTAGCACCTTGCCTTGGAGAAGTTGGCTCCTGCTCTTGTGAACTGAAAATATCTGCAGATTGCATCGCCGGGCCTGAAATCCTGGGACCTTATAAAGAAGGGCACGGAGATGTTGCTTTCTCATTCAGATCCATGACCTGCTGGCGTTCCTGAGCCAGGGCTGAGAGCTGAGTGCTACATCTTAAGAAGGACCTAACAGGGCAGGAGAAAATCCAGAGAAGGGCTATTAAAAGGACTGGTGTGTACTTATAACTTAAAGTTGGTAGGTGGGAGCCCCTTCTATGTATGTCCTTTCCCAGAGCCTTAAGTTACACCAGATCCTCCTGTGCTGATAAATCTGATTTGGGGTGTGAGTGCAGTGGGGTACTGAAGACAGGCAGAGCCCTGAATGTTTTAGCCACTCCTGCAAAGTAGACATCATTGTCTTATTTTTGGTTTCCCTTTTCCACTAACTGGAGTGGGATTCACAGTCCTTCTTCGCCAAATGAATAAATGAGGGCACATGGATAGTTTCTGGGAACTTGGATGCAAGAGAGTTGATGCTGAAATTTGTTTTCACTTTTCACCCTTAGAATTTAACCACCTTTTAGAATGGGCTGTTGTGTTACAGAGGGATGCAGGCGGCTGTCCAAATCATACTCTCTCGTGACCAGTGTTGTAAAACAAGAGGAAGTTCTGATAGTTTCTGGAGATGCGTGTTTATCTGAAAAATGCTGGGCACTGTCCAAAGGGAAAGCAGGCAGTAATGGCCTCAATTTTAAAAACAACCTCTAGCTGTACCAAAACTTGAAAACCTTTTTCATTTTTATAATTTCTAATCACCCTCTGTTAAAAAAAGAAACGTTTTTTAAAAAGACCATTGAAGATAAGTTTTAGGATTGCTTATGTTTTCTGTCCTGCAACCCCAGACAATGTAGGGCTTGGCTGGAAGCAGGCAATTAGAGAATTCAGGAGAAGGCCAGATGATCTTGAAACAAGAGAGTTCATCGTTTAAGAATTCCTTCTATTGGGAAATGAATTAAAATAAAAAACAACAACAAAACCTTAAAGCTATTTTTGCTTTCCTTATTAAAAAAGAGTTGTTTTGTTATCCTTTCCTTGGCCATGTTCCTGTGTATGTGTGTGTGTGTGTCTGTGTGTTTATAAACTGCTCCTATGAACCTTGTTTGAGGCCACACACCCACCCTCTGAGCCTGTGAACAACAAGACTAATGAGTTGGAAAGGCTGTTGAAGGAACTCAGGGAATTGCCACACTAGGTTTTAAGAGAAGACTTAGGCCATTTATTTCCAAGTATACAATGTATGAGCTTCTAGTGCCAAACTCTTGAGTTTGGGTTTATCACAAAAGTAAAAGGGGGAGTTGACGCATACCTTTGACTTCCTGTCCACCCTGTTGTCTGTAGTTAGATTATTTATATAACAAAACTGTGATTCTAAGCTTCCCTCCATCCCTTTTCTCTGTTTCTTTCTGTGCCTCACCGTGACCCAGTGACATTGTGGCTGTCTTTCTCCACTATCCACTCTCTGTACATTTGGGATTGCAAACTAATTTAGAAAATAGCCCTAAAGATGAATCTGGCTGCTCAGATCCATAAGCAAATATAGATGGCCTTGGATTGCCCACCACGAAGGACAGTCTGCCCCCATCGCCTCTCTCCATTACTATTTTGGAAGTAATGGAGAGTAATCTGAATGATCTAGAAGAATTTGTGTGCCTAGAGTTTAAGCATTTGGAGTGTTAGCAGCTGTGCAGCCTCCCTTGGTGTTGCTCTTACTGTCCTGGGTAGAAGGTAGATTGGGAAGATCTCAGCTGGGTGGGGAGTTCTCAAGTTTGCTCTAGAAGGAGGAGATGCTGACCAAGACGGTGCTCCCTGAACCGCAAGCCTCTTTCAGACTTCATGAATCTTACCAAGCCTCTTGGGTTGGAAACTTGTAAAATATTTTGGCAGCTTGGCTTTGGGCTCTCTCTGCCTGTGTGATTCAGATGGAAAAACCAAGACCGGGAGTGCTGTAAAGTGCACTTGAGGTTAAAAAGGGCTCATCACATTGGTGACAGGCTTTTTCCGCTTTTCTGTCTGCCTGGACAAATGATCAGCCCTTAGTTGACACCAGAGGGTGAGTACAATTGGAACCTCGAAGGTGGGGTGGTTCCTACCTTCAGGGGCTTCCGTTCCATTTAGTGAGATGAGACGTGTACACGGAGACGCGTGGGTGCCCTCGTCACACCCCGTGTGGCTTTTCTCTGTGACGTGTCCCCTCATCCCTGCCCTATGGCTCCATCATCCATCCACGTCCCGCGTTAGCTGTTCTCAGCTGTGACTCACAGAGGGCCAGCCAAGTGCCCAGGAGCCATGGAGGAGGATGTCAGGTTGGGCACTGTGGTGTAACTTTCACCGCCATCCTGGGATGTTTCTGTGGTTTGGAGCACAGCTTGCAAAAGCAGACGGGCCTCTGCCTCACAGTCTGAGAAACTCCTCAGGGCTTTAGCAAAGAGGACTCTGGGGATTTAGCAGGGATTTGTCGGCATAGGTGGGCTGGGCAGTACCACACCCGCCAGAGCCAACCCCTCCCTAACTATAAGGTTGCAGAATGGCATGCTTCTCAACTGTCTTCCCACGATCCCGCATGGAAGTGCCTTCTGTTCTATCACAAAGATGCACAAAATCAGGGAGGCATCTGGAGTATTCTTGACCACTCAGGACTTAACGTCTCACCCTGATGAGCTGTGAATCAGCAACGCACAGAGATGGAGAGTGAATTCCCGGGAAGAAACAGTGGAGGCTGAGCATGGCAAACCCTGGAAGATAGTCCAGAGAGGTGGGCCCTGGGGATGGAGTGTGGGTGGTAGGTGGTGAGAGAATGCCAAAGGATATCAGATGGTTTTGAAGACAAACCTTATTTCACATTGCTGCTGATCTGGTTTTATTTCAGGTGTGGCAAATAGGAATCTAGTGGTCAAGCAGGAGACACGTTATCAAAGCCCTTGAGAGAGGTCTTCTTTACAGTGTTTTAGGCAAAGCCACTCTGAGGGCTCAGCATGACTGAGGTTAAACGAAAGGCTTTATTTAGAAGTTCAAGCCAAATTGGTGAGTTCTTTTTTATCCAGAGTTTTCATATCATTCCTGATTGGGGGTGGGGGGGAACCATACCTTTTCAGTAGGAGGAAAGTGTATAATCGTCTATGGAGGGACCCCACTTCACTGTCTGTTCCCTGAAGTTACGGAGATGCGCGGCCACTCGGGTGGCAGCAGTAAGGCGCCCCTGTTAAGCAGGTGTGTTCCAGAGTGAACACCCCGTGCAGGGCTCTTTTTCTGCTCAGAGGTTGCGGAAGGGTGAGCATGCATCTTTTCTTGTTTTCTTTCTGTTAAGCCAGCTGAGAAATGAGTACAGATTGGGCTTAGCACAGATGCAGTTTCTTTGGATTTCAGAACACTCAGACTTTTTTTGTGGAATGCTTGTGCTGTTTGCTTTACCACTGGCAGAGCAATTTAATTCCACATTAATATTATAATAAAACATAAACAGGGACTTCCCTGGTGGCGCAGTGGTTAAGAATCCGCCTGCCAGTGCAGGGGACACAGGTTCGATCCCTGGTCCGGGAAGATCCCACATTGCCATGGAGCAACTAAGCCCTTGAGCCACAACTGCTGAGCCCGCGTGCTGCAACTACCAAAGCCCGCACGCCTAGAGCCCGTGCTCTAGAGAGCCACACAACACAAGAGAAGCCACAGCAATGAGAAGCCCGTGCACCACAAGGAAGAGTAGCCCCCGCTCGCTGCAACTATTAAAGCCCACGCGCAGCAATGAAGACCCAACGCAGCCAAAAATAAATAAATTGATTGATTGATTTAAAAAATAAAGATTTACATAGGAAATCAGGTGTGGTCATGGGCATCCTTCATGACCAGAGTGGATAGACCTTGGCCAGTTTGCTTAGTTTCCCTGAGCTGTCCTTCTTCTTGTGTAAAGGCAGGTTTGGATTAGATTATCTCTCCAGGGTCAGAAAATCTTTTATTTTAAACTTGATTATTGGAATATATATACATCATCAAGGAAGTATAACGTACAGTCCAGTTGGAGTATGGGATATAAATATATGAAAAATTAAATAACTGTGTAATATTAGTCTTGATCTTAGCTCAGAATGACTTTAGAAGGTGTAAGTCACCTAATGGTGAATTGCTGTTAGTACTCAGGGTCTGGAAAAAGGTGTGTGACCACTGTCATCGTTGGGCTGGTTTGCACCTTGGAAGCAGTGTGGGTGAGCTGGGTTTGTGGTAATTACTAGTAGTAGCACCTGTATTACTCAGGGCCAACATCTTGGGTGATGTCATCCACTTTCATTTTTTAGCCACCACCTGCCTATATGTGGACTCCCACCAGATCTGCATCTGAAGCTCTGTTCTCATCTCTGTGCATGTGTGGCCACATATCATTTTCTGCCTAAAACCCCTTGATGGCTTCCCATGTAGCCCAGGCTAAAATACACAATGTTTAATACACCTATCAGGGTGAATCTGTACTCTGCTTACCCCATCAGGCTCAGCATGGGCTGTTCTCCCCTGGACCACTGCACTGAAACTGAGTGGGCTATCTTTTCATTCCCCAAATGGGCAAGCTCTTTTGTGCCTCAGAACCTTTGCATGTGCTGTGCTAAACCCACCCCCAACTTGCTCTAACTCAGCCATTCTTTATTCAACTTCACTCTTCCTTCTGGACACAAAGTATCTTCCTCAGAGAGGCTTATTTGACCCCAAACTGGTTAAGCATCTTCTGCCTTTCTTTCAGCACGCTTATCACGACCATACGTAAACCAGCAGTTGTGTAGCTCATTACTTACAGGAGGATTCCCTTGGGAGCTCTGCACATGTTTGTAGAGACCTTGGCGAGTCAACATGTCTCCGGTGCTCCTTCCTCCCAGCCCACTTGCTGGCGTTATGTGATGAGCCACTGTAAAGTTATCACCCCCATCAGTGCCCTGCCATTAGCTTTACGTGAGGGAACGATATTAATAGAATGTCCACAAGCAAAGGCCTTCCTGGGAAAGGGTGTCTCTGTCATGGTGGGACTCGGGGTCCTTGGTGGCCGCATGACCTGCACGCACATAGACCCGGACGGTTGAGTACCGCCACCCAGCAGAGAGACTTCTAACAGCATGATTCAGACACTAGGGATGTTTTTTTATGTGTACATTTCTTTAGAACACCTTGGTCATTTATACAATTTCCTGTTTGTGGACTGGTAGTAACCATCCCTCACTAACTTCTTCAAGTTTTTTACTTGTTTACAATTTAAAGTGAACAGAAATGTAAAACTTAATGTTTAATATTGTTGGGCTTCTAGAATGTACTATTCTAAAACATAATAATTAAATATTTTTAACACAAAAAATTACCATATGTAAGGCCTGGATTTTTGATAAGCATGTTTCTAATTTTCTTCCAGAAGTCATACAAAAGAATGGAAAGAAAAGGGAAGATAAACTACCACTTTATATACCACTTTATATTAGGAGCACAACTGGGAGGAAGGAACAAAGATAATGAATTAATTGACCTTGATTAGGGACATAATTGTAAATATCTATATATGTATATATATAATATTATGTACACTCACATATATGATTATAAATAACATGATTATATAAGATATAATTGTAGGATGGATACACTGAACTCTTTGTGCCTGCATTCTCTTGTTGCAGAAGAAGATCTGTACATTTGAGAAGTCAGTCAGTCCTCTGATAGGGTTGGTGCAGGGCTTCTCAGCCTTTGCACTGTTAGCATTTTGGGCTGGATAATTCTTTGTGGGGGGGGTGACTTGTACATTGTAGGAAGTTGAGCAGAATCCTTGGCCTCTACCCACTAGATGCCTCTTCCACAAGACAGCACAACCAAAAATGTCTCCAGATATTGCCAAGTGTCCCCTGGAGGAGAGCAAAATCACCCCCAGTTGAGAACCGCTAGATTGGAGTATCTCATGTTTCAGGTTAAGTCTGTAGTCTGGAGGGTGAGTGCTCAAAACTAGCCTAAGTGCTCAGAATAATGCAGGCAGAGCAGGGTGCCTGTCTCCATCAGCATTTCTGTCCGGGGAGGTGGTGTGCACATCCCAGCTTCTGTTGAGACTCATGCTGACAGCCCTTCCTCTGCAGTGGGCATTTCATTCTGGACTTTTCTGAAGTAAATGAAGTCGAGTTCATTGTTTTTTTTTTTTTTTTAAACTTTGAAGCACCAATCCAATTCTGAATTCTTCTTCTTATTTTGTTAGGAGCTCTGTGCCAGAAATGAGACAAAGACCAAATATGTATTTCTTATTATAAATCACAGTATCACAGTCCGCCCCCTGGTCTTCAAACAAGGAACTCTTACAGCAAAACAATCATAAAGGTCAAAAGATACTGGCACATTACTAGAATCTCATTCAGTCATTAATAACTATCCAGTCCATCATCATGTTGTATGAAAAAGTCTCCCAGGGCGAGGCCACTCAGGGTTGCAGGCTTGTATATTTTTGTCAGATTCCAAAAGCAGGAGTAGTGTCAGCAATATTTGGCTTGGTCCTTTCTGGCCTCTGATCTCAGGCCCAGCCAGATGGAAGGGATGCATAGGGTGAGGTATGGGGAAAGAGTTTCAATGCTCTCTCCAGTCACACCACTCTCCCTGAATCTCCACATATTTACCAACCTGGAAGCTCCCTTAATTATACCTTAAGAGCCAACTCAAACCCACCTTTGCAGGGAGCTAGGTGATCACTCATCAACTCCTGTGAGCATTTGATTGCCTCCCTCCTAGGTTCTCAAATGCTGGTCCTCAAACCATGACAAAGCTCTTTCTGATCTGTGTGCAAGTGAGAAAAATAAGGGAATGTAGTGAGCTCTTAAAGATTTAAAAGCTTTTAAGAAAAAAATGTAAGATTGGCATTCCTGGTGGCAAGTATGTTTGTGTGTATATGTTTTAATAACCTTTCTATATGAAACAATGGTAGTGATTAATGTTATCTGTTTTTAGTTTGTTTGTTTGGGTTTTGTGTTTTAGTATTATTGCTTGGCAAAATAAATGTTGGAAACCTGTGACAGTGCCCTGATAAAAGAAATTGATAATATATGCGAAATTTCTTTGACAAAGTTGTGTGTGAGTGAAGGATATCGAAAAGGTATCTTCTCATATTGCAGCTTGACTATATTAAGGTTATATTGCTGAAAGGGATATAATTTTTTTCTCTTTAGTGTAAAACCAGTTTGCTCCTTGAATTTGTTGTTTTTTTTTTTTTTTGCCGTATGCGGGCCCCTCACTGTTGTGGCCTCTCCCGTTGCGGAGCACAGGCTCCGGACGCGCAGGCTGAGCGGCCACGGCTCACGGGCCCAGCCGCTCCGCGGGCATGTGGGATCTTCCCGGACCGGGGCATGAACCTGCGTCCCCTGCATCGGCAGGTGGACTCCTAACCACTGTGCCACCAGGGAAGCCCCTCCTTGAATTTTTGACATAAGCAAATTCCATGTATTATTAATCTAATTCTAACTACTGTGAGAGAAAACATTTAATAAACTGTTTTTTAACAAACTATTTTAAATCACTTCCCCCTCCCTCAAATGATAACTAAGGGACCATTAGATCACAAAGGGACCATTTGTATTTGAGCAAAGAATATGTTTAGCTCAAATAGAAGTCTTTCTCCTTCTACTGAGAGAAAGAAAAACACTATTTTCCCCAGCGTTCATTTGGATACAGCACAGACAGCATGCCTGTTTCAGCATCTTGCACCTAGAAATCTATTTTCACCATTTAATTTTTAAAAACTATGTTGCCTGTGTGAATAAACAATTGTGGTAGGGTTGGAAATTTGGTATAGTCATAAATTAGATTATGATTTCGTAGAATATTGTTAACAGTGATTTTAGAGGTTATCTGTCTCACTGCCCTATTCAGAGGGCACTAATATTGAGTGAGTTGGGAACTGTTGTGTGTGTGTGTGTGTCCTGAGTAGTGGCAAGTAGGGCGCTTACATCTGTGCCCCTGGAAGGGGCTCCTAGTGAAGTCCTGTTCCTCATAGTCCCTGCCTTCCGTAACCCAGCACAGGCCCATCTGTCCTCTGCCGTGGTGTTTGTCAGTTCTGGTTGCTTCTCTCCAAGACGGCTAGCCATTTGTATCTCACCAGGTTGAGTAGCACCTGGTTAAAATAATAGACACTCTTTGCATGTGAATTATATATCTTTTCCTAGGAGCAAATTTTTAAAATTTCCATATCTAATTTCCCAAAAGTTTCCGTAAAAGTACACTGAAGGCAAATGTTACTCTGCTTATAGCACAAACACAGCAATTACATGGCAGTTAAATTGTTTCTCAGGTCACATAACAAGATTATAATAAAGGGGTGGTTCATCCAAGAATTACAATTTTGGAGTCTCACAGTTGTCCATAATAAATAAATCACCATACTCTACCCCTGTCATTTCCCAGGAATTTTGCAGGTAGTTGAAGTATTAGCAGACATTCATATTGGCTTTAGAGTAATTATTTTTATTGCTACCTATGCTGTGGAAAGGAAAGCTCTGCTTTAAGGTTCTCACTGAGGACTCAGGCAGAATTCAAACTCTTGACTGCTGAACACAAGTCTGCATTTCTCTGGCTTTTTCTCCCCCTTACTCCTTTCCCAGGACCTGTGACGTTTCTTCACTGAAAATCTTGCTGCTCCCCAAACACACCGTGCTCTTCCAACCCTCCAAACCTTTCTGGATAGTAGTTCCTTTTGCCCTGAATGCCTTTTGTTCGGTTCACTGCTTGACAAATCTTATTCTTTAAAGACGTTGGTTTTCAAAGTGTGCTGTGTGCTGCCTAGACGAGCAACGTCAGCACACCTGGGAGCGTGTTAGAGCTACAGATTCTCACCGGCCCTCCAGGCCTCCTGCACTGGAGGACTGGGGGAAGGGAGACTGACAGCAGCTCAGAGGAGGGTCTTGGGGGAGACCCTGTGTCCTTAGAGGGCTAGCGCTCTCACACAGACCTCTCTCCCTAGCTGGATCATCCTAGAGAGGATTGGAAGAGGACCCAGCAGTCTTCGCCTTAACAAGCTCTCTCAGTAATTCTGACATGATGGAGTTTGAGAACCACCATGTTTAGTCACCTTTTCGCGTGGCGCCTCATCTCTGAAGCTTATCCTGAGAGTTCTTGAGCAGGTAGTCATCTGTCTTGTGAGGTGCTTTTTCTTAGCGTGTTAATTAGTCAGGGTAGGCTAACTGCTGTAACCAAATGACAGTAGGTTAACACCAGGTTTATTTCTCGCTTGTGACAAGATCTCATTGGGTATACCTTGAGTGGTCTTCCACGTGATGATTCAGGAATCTAGTTTCCGTACATCTGTGGCTTCTCCCTTACCTAGGACTTCCTCAGAGCTGCCTGTGGAGTCTCTGCTTTCAGTGGGCCCATCAAAGAGACAGAGAGAGAGAGAGCTGGGACAGTTGTGCACCTTGTTTTACAGCTGCACCTAGAGTTTGCTACCTCATTTTTCTTATGTTCCTTGGCCAGAATCCAATCACATAGTTTCAGCCTAACTGCCAAGCAGATTGGAAAGGGTGGTCTTTCTTTCTACCCAGGAAGAAGAAACAGTACTGGGGAGCATCTAGCCCAGCTCTGTCCAATAGCAATACAATGCCAGCCATATCTGTCATTTTACATTTTCTAGTAGCTGTATTAAAAAAATTAAAAGGAAACCGATGAAATTAATTTTATAATAATATAGTTAACTTAATCCAGTATATTCAAAGTATTATTCAGCATGTAAGCAATAAAAAATTATGAATAAGATATTTTACATTCTTCTTTTTTCATCCAAATCCTTTGAAATTTACACTTAGAACTTATTTCCGTTTGACTAACCAAATGTCAAATGCTCAATAGCCCCGTGTGACTAGTGGCTACTTCAGTGGACAGCACAGTTCTGGCCAGTCGCCACCACACGTGGTATGTACGTTACTCATTTGCATCCCCCTATCTTCACTCCCCCACTGGACTGTGTGTTCCTTACCTCTCCGTCCTTGCATAGTGCCCTGTGGTTAAGAAATGCTTGTGAGTGATTGAGGTGGGCAGGAGACTTAATGTGTGAATCCACTAAATCATGAATGGATTAATGAGTAAATATGGGAGAGCATTCCTCTTGGCTCTTTTAACTACTCTAATGAAAGTTCCTAAGAAGTTCTCTTTTGTGGTAAGTGCTGGTTTGCACAGGGTATGACAAAATTAGTGTCACAGTAGAAGAATAAAATAAGCCTAATTAGCTGTGGTGCTAATACGTAGTACTTAATTGCAGAAAGTTTGAGCTGAAAGAACTTGACCATCAGATGGTTTGTTGTCCTCATTTGATGAGCATGTGTCCCTGAGACAAGTGGAGACTTGGAGGTGGCACATCAGCTCCAGGGAGTTGGGTCTGCTGACACTTATAGTTGATTTAACTCTATTGCAATAAATCTGAAGTCCTGTGTTTTCCCCCAAATGAATGAACACATATTTTAGTATATGCTGCCGTTATTTCAGAATGACATGTTAGGGAAAGTGTTAACATAGTCTCAGTTTAAAAATGCTGCTAAACAAAACTTGTTTAAGATTTTTTGTTTTACCATTTTTTTAAGTTTTAAATCAGGAGCTAGGAAAGCTCATGTAAGTTTTATCAGTCCAATGTACACACCTGAGATTCTATTTAAAAGGAAAATAGTACATTAGACTGTAATATTGGATTAGGGGTATTTTTTTTCATTACTGGGCTAATTGCAGTGTGGAGGATACATATGGAGGATGTCACTTTGGCATCTTATTCCTCTTATGGCAGGAAGAGAGGAAATCCTTAGAAATGCATGTGGCCTTTCTCTAAACAGATTGCTTCATTGCTTTAGTTAGCCACCATAATGGTCACAAATTCGAACTTGAATAAGAGCTTGTAAATCAGCTGGCAAACAAGGTGTTTGTGAAGGGATTCTAGGCAACAAAACCCTAGGGTTGGTTTTGTTCTATGTTCTTCTCAGGAAAGTACACTGCTAAGCGCCTGTTTCAGTATGTGATCATACCAAAAATAATTTGAGAGATGTGTGAAGCTTGTCCTGCTCTGTAGATCTTTTCTTATTGGCTTGAAATTGAAAGGCATTTTATTTTGGCAGGGGTCGGGGAAGAAGGAGCAAGGAAAGTGGGTGAAGGGTGATTCTGGTGGAAGAGCCCAGCCACAAAGTTGTGTTTTTCCAAAAAGTGCAGCTAAATAGAATTGATCAGTCACTAATGAGTCGAAACCTGCCATGGTGTTTCAGTTAGGCTAAGGCGTGTGTTCATCCCCTGGAGGATAGTAAACGTTTTGGCCTCATCCCCATACTCTACATGTTTCCTTGTATTGGATCTGGGCTTAAACATTGTGGGTGTTCCTCCTATATCTTTTACGTTATTGAATTAAGATCAGTGATTCTCAGACTTACGTGAAAGCCTGCAGCATAGTTATCACCTGCGGAGCTGTGAAAACTATAGATCCCTGGGTCTCAGCTCAAGGTTTCAATGTTCTGGGTGTGGTCCTGGATCTGTATAATACAGAGGCGAGCAGGCATTTGACAGGTTAAGATCAGGAGGTGGTAAGGGAACATTCCAGATTGACAGCATTTCTGGAGGCATGAAGGTGAGGCATGAGGAGGCAAAACAGTCAGTAGTCCTTGTGCATAAGACTTGGGATGGGGTTGGTGAGGAGGGCAGGGGGGACCACAGTGGGTCTGTGTGCTGCATCAGCCTGGCAGGCTGTGGGTTGAAGGGTTGCACAGCTTAGCACATGGAGAGACTGTCCTGCCCTGGGAGCTGGATCTCCAGGTTATACTGTTTGTTTCTTCCTTCCTGCCTTCCTTTGGGGGATTAAAATGGAAGGAAAGTCTTTGCCCTCACATTTCCATCTACCTTCACTCTGTTCCCTACTTTGAACTATTAGGAGGTTTCACCTATGTGTGAACAACAAAATAAAAAAGGTTTCAAGAGAGTGAGGTTTTGGTTCTTTGCCCAAATTGCCCCTGTATTCACCTAGTCTTCTAAGGAAGAAGCACTTATGTTGAGCTTCAGTTTTAAATCTTTCAAGTTGTGGATGATAATCTGAAGATCTGGTCATTTGTAGACCAGTTTTAAAAATAGATGCTGATTTTATCTTTATGGTCAAGGCAAGTAAAAATGACCTCTTATTAATCTTTTTAAAATTGTTTTACCACAGAGCACCTCTGTGACCTTGGACTAATTCCCTAACTTCCGTGCCTTGGTTTCCTCATCTATAAAATAAGGGTTGGTGGAGGACTAAATATACTGCTTATCATAGTGCCAGGCACAGAGTAAGCCCATGCTGAGCAGAGCTGTATTGGAGCCTGAAGCAAAAAGAAAAAACAATCAGTAGTACTGATCTTATCTTTATTTCAAGTTTTGATTTGTCTATCATGGCTTTTTTTGGGTATTAACTTTGATTTAGTATTTCATTAAATTTTATGTATCTTGATTACTGAGTTTTTAGTGCTGTCTTAAATTCTGTTCCTCAGTTGAGTGCCTCACTTAACCTATCCCAGTCCCGGCCATGGAGGAAGTATTACATATGCATTAGCTACTTTTTAGACATAATTTAAAAAGTTTCCCAAATGGTAATAAATGGCTTTAGAAGGTTTAAATAATGTGCTTAGTTTAAAGTAATTCATGCTTATTAAAGAAAGTCTAAAAAGTATAGATAAGTAGAAAGTAGGGAAGATGAAAGCCTTTGTTCCATATTTCAGACACAACTGCTGTTAACATAGCATTTCAGTTTTCACTTCCTGTTATCTTCCATTCTGATATTTTCAGGCCTCAGAAAACTCTCCAGTATTTTCCGTGGCTCCCTTAAGGAGATACATGTTCGAAAGGGAGGTAAAATTATGTTTGAAATAAAACTTAGGGGCTTCCCTGGTGGCGCAGTGGTTGAGAATCCACCTGCCAGTGCAGGGGACACGGGTTCGAGCCCTGGTCCGGGAAGATCTCACATGCCACAGAGCAACTAAGCCCGGGCACCACATCTACTGAACCTGCGCTCTAGAGCCCACGAGCCACAACTACTGAACCCACGTGCCACAACTACTGAAGCCACATGCTTAGAGCCCGAGCTGTGAAACAAGAGAAGCCACCACAATGAGAAGCCCGTGCACCACAACGAAAAGAAGCCCCTGCTCGCCACAACTAGAGAAACCCTGTGCGCAGCAATGAAGATCCAACGCAGCCAAAAATAAATAAATAAATTTATTTTAAAAAAACCATAAAATATTCCGACCTACTTAATTACTAGGTTTAAAATTAATTTTGAAGCATAGCTCCAAAGCACAGCAACTATGTGAACTTAGGGTAAGTTAGTTAATTTATAAGAACACCAGTTTCTATAAACAAAAATACCTCCATATAGTGTAATTATTGTAACGGTTAAATTGAAATGAATTAAATGAGTATGTATGTTGAAAGCCTAGCACATAGTAGGGACTTGGGAATGGTTTCCTTGCCCATCTCTGCCAGACCCCAAGCCACTCATTCTCTTCCCTTTCCTCTCCCCTTCTGTGTTGAAATTCCTGTGTGACAGTTACCTAAATAAATAAATAATTATTGGCTTCTAGATTTAGGTCTAGCATAAATTGAAGTGTGTGCCTGGAAAGTTCCTGAATGCTTCATACAACTTTGGAAGACTCATTTATTTCGTATTTATTTAACCTGCTATTTTCGAGTCGACAGAGGGACTTCAAGACCTGGCCCCCTTTTGTGGAAAGGCCAGTGGAATATTCATAGCCCCTGGTGTTGCACTTTTCAGAGCTTGATTAAACATGTCTCTCTCTTGCTCTCTCTTTTTTTTTTTTCCACCTCTCTCTTTTAACTATGTTTTTCCTGGAAGAAGAGTTTTTTCCCTTGTGTGGGAGGGGAAAGCTGAAGTCCATTGTGTTGCATGTGTAATACTTTAGAAATGTGACAGAAGTAGCACTGGACTGTTCAACCTTCAGTACAGGACCAGAGATGCTGCAGCTCCATCACCACCACCACTACTGTTGGTTTCTGAGTTGTGTGATGTGTGTGTGTTGATTTGGCAGTGAAGAGAAGCTCTGATGGCCTGCCTTCCTTTGACATTTGCCCTCCCCACCTGCCTTGTTTGTATCTCCACGTCTGGTCACCTTTATTTGTAGCTTATCTATGAAAAATTCATTTAGCTTAGTTATGTATTTTTACAAGCACTCCGGGGGGGGGGAATCTTTGACTTGTCAGGATGTATTGTCCAGGAATAACATTTGAGCCCCCTAAAACTGTCGGCTTTATTTTCTATTCCTTGTCAGTCTCTTAATTTCACAAAGGAAATCAGTCACAATGAGCTTGGAGGGAGGGCCCTCATTTAGGCAGCAGGATGAGAAGGACACATCATCTTGGCTGCTGATGAGTTTATCTTATGGAAGGGACATAATCTACTGCTTTTTAAGAGGGGACTTCCCAGTTATTGTTAGGGAACCGGTATGATTGTAAATGATCATTGTCTTTTAAATGCAGGCTAAATTTGGCCAGATCTTCTGGAGGAGACTCCACACCCCCTTTGCGAAGTTTCCTCATGATGGGTTTGCTCCTTGCAGCCTGGGAGTGTTTTCCTTTTTGCAGAAGTAGGTGTGTAGTGTTGGCTGGACCCATTCTCTCTCCTTCCCCCTTGTTAGGGAGCTGATGGCCATGAACTGTGACACCTGGGAGTAATCAGAGCCCTGTGACCTCTTCCTGCTTGTCCCATCTCTGTCATCTAGAGATGCAGGCATCAAGATGGTCCCCCGGCTTTGCGCCTTATAAACACTGATGGAACATGCTTTAAGTAAATTAACATACACAAATATTTTAATGAAACCTGTAAACCTGGGGCCTGGTTATTCATGTTTTTCATTATGTTGTTTTGAGAGGTGGATATGGGGAGAAGTGAAAGAGTGGACATTTGTCTTCCATTTATAACCAAATAAGGCATTTGAAAGAAAAACTTTAGTGCTTTCAAAAAAGGTTTTGATTATTTTTTTCTTACCAAGCACGCATTCTCTGGCCCTTCACCTCAGTATTTGTCACGTGGTGAGGAAAGTTAGAAAATTCAACTTCGTGTGAACTCCCTTGATGCTCGAGTTTGTGATAAATCAAACCAAGGTGAGGCAGTTTCATCCTTTGTTTCTATAAGCAAACATTTATGGATCACCTACTGTGTACACAGTACATAGCCATCCCCCCCTCCCAGGGCTCAAAGCTGATGAGGGGAGATAACAAATGCTCCAGTCAAGGTTGAGGCTGCAACAGGCCGGGCTTTGGTAGCTCAGGCTGGGAGTTTCATTTCCTGAGAGGAATCCCAGGCACATTATGTTTTTCTTGGCTTTGTAAATTTCCATCTCTGAAACAAATCATTGACACTGCTGGCTGAATTATCATGATAGTGACTAAAATAAATAGTTCACAGAAAAACTGTGGGTATCCAGAGTGTAAGAGCTCTATATCCAGACTGAGGGGTTCCCGACCCTTTAGTAGATTCATCCAGTAAATGTGTTTTGAGCACCTACCCTCTTTCAGGACCTGGGAATAGAACAGTAAACAAGACAGACAAAAATCTCTGTCTTCACAGAGCTTCTTCTGTTTTTAAATTGGAGTTAGACAGACACTAAACAAATAAGGAAAACAGAATATAGAGTGCCAGATGGTGATGGAGGCTGTGCAAGAATGGAGGCAGGAAAAGGGGATGCTGTGGGTGGGAAAGGCTGTCTTTACTGAGAAGCTTCTAGATCATTCACAGCTGTTGGAGGCAGCGTTCCTCCACGTGGTGGGACACGTCCATTATCCACCTGGGTCTTGGGAGTGAACAATATCTAGCTAGGATAATAATGGTGGACTTTCTGATCCCTGTTTTCCAGGTGAGGGAACTGGGCCCCCAGAATGGTGAAGTCGCTGTTCTAGATTCCCACAGCCGGTACCAGAGAGCAGCCAGTAGAAATGGGAGGACTCTGCCCATCTTACTTTCCTTATCTGAAAACAGAGCCTTCTTTAGGGCCTGTCCCCCACTGTACCAGCCCTGTGGGCTCACCCTGCCTGGGGAGAAAGGGCAGCAGGCCTCCCCTTCCTGCTTCTTCACCAATAGAACATCCTATAGTTCTTGTCCTCTGCCAGCCTGTCAGCTCTGCCCCAGCTCTGTTGGAAATGAGGATCTGACATGTTTAGAAATATATCTACCTTTTAGTCTTTGTGTTTTTCTTCTGTGTGTAGTAGGGCAATATGATTTTGAAATATTTAACATTCCATTCGGATGGTTTATTTCTCCCCAAATGCCATCAATAGGGGAAATTTTAACAGTTAATATTATAGACATGTGGAGCTGGAAAGATCTTTTGGTGTTAAGTTCTCTGTTGTTTTACAGGTAAAGTGTGTGGGACCCAGAGAGGTGAAGTGACTTCTCTAAGAGCACACAGCTGTTGAGCAATATAGTGGGGCTGAAACCTCAGTGTGAGCTTTCTCTATGCCATTACCTTGTAATACAGCATATTTGTTTATTTCTAACTCTAGAAGTGATAAGTGCTTTTGAAGAAAATCTGGAAAACAAGAGTGAGAAAAATAAAATCACTAATAACCTTACATACCAGAAGTAACCAGCAGTCACATTTTGTCGTTGCTGTTGTTTTCAGTCTTGTATATGTGTATAATTGTGGGCATTTCCTCAATGTCATTAAAAGTTCTCAAAAAACATAACTTTTATTGGTTCTATCATTTGCCCTGTTTGGAGGTTTACTGTGTTGGCCTTTGGGTGTCCCCTGGGCATTAGGCTTCATCTGATGACTCATTTGCTGACTTGGCCGTCAATCAGCAAATGAGTAAGACTGCAGGTGTTGACACTGCTGATTGCCATCTAATGGTCTGTTTATTTAACCACTTAAACCATTTAAATTGCTTTATCTCTACTTAAATTGAATTTGAACCTGCTAAAGTGAAGAGCTTTGTATCTTAAAACTTTGGTTGACTCTGGCTGGTCCCTCTGGACCTGTTACCTTATTCTGTGAGTGGAGGGTCTTCCCTTGGTCCCTTCTCTAAGAACTAGGTAAACTCTAGGGGCTTCTCTCCTCAGAAATTACAGGAACACAAAATTTTGAATGTAATTTTAGAGGGTTCGTGGACTACTTTCCTCCCAAGTTCAGCATTGGATTCCAGGCTAAGAAACACTAGTCTAAGATGATGATGTGTATCTCGTTTCTGTGATTATCTGATTAAATCTCTAATGACAGAAGTCACTAGGTGAGCATCAGACTTTAGATCAGAATGTACTTTTGATATTAACTTTTCTAAGAGGCCCCAGGGGTCTGGTATAGAAACCCTCTCTCCTCTCCCCTCCCACCTCTACCTGTCCCCACATCTATCCTGCATTTTTGTCACCATATCCCTCCTGTACTGTAACTGACTATTTAGCACTTTGCTCCCTGCACCCATTGCCTCCAATCTTGTCGTGTATTCTGTTCTGCTACTTCTGTGTACCATATTTTTGTTCTCTCAGAGGGACAGATCATATTCCCAACACCTTTTCTTTTCTCTGGCTAGCAAGCTGACCCATACACTGTGGAAAATCTTTAGTCATTTGCTCCTTTTTGCAATTTTTCTTAATAATTTTTTCTTACTGTTTCACATTTTCCCACAAAAGAGAAAAGGAATGTTACTTTGGAGTATATATCTAATATGTATTTATCTACTCCAAAGTAGAGTACACTTTATTTATTCAAATATACTTTACATATACTTTAAAGGCATATATATATATATATATATATATATGCCTTTAAAGTTAATTGTTATATTTTAAATATCCTCCTGATATGCCAAGAACCTCTAATAGGAGAGTAAAAAAATTCTGTTGAGATAATTGACATTTATTCCTTGCACAGTCATTCTTTATATAGTTACTAGCTACAGCAAAATGCATTTTGAATTTTTATATAATTCATTGCTAAAAACAAGTTTATTTGTACTTCTTAAAGGTTCACTTAACACTGTTTCCAAGGATACCTTTGTCTTTAAAAATGTCTAGCAAGTTTTGCAGAATAACATTTTCTTAGCTGGGAGAAAGGAACATTTTAATTATTAGTAAATGATCCGCTGGGTTTCAGTTTATGAACAGTTGAATGCTTCTTCCTTAATTTGGGTCATTAACAAATGAAAATATTTGCATAACTTTACAACCACCAAATTGCACTTTAGGGCTAAAGATTAACGGTGACATAAAACTGCCATAAGAATTCAATTCAGCCAGTATGTTTTGAATGCTTGCAGTACCTCAGACACTGGGGACTCAGAGGTGGTTAAGATACAGTCCCCGCCCCCATGAATTTACAGTCTCACTGAAGAGTGCAGCACATACAAACTTAGTAAAAGGTAGACTGTGAAAAGCTCCAAGATTGGAGGTAAATGAAACTAATGCCCAGATGGCATCAGAAGAGGAGCTAATTCAGTCTGGCCAGGAGGATCCAGGGAGTTTCAGAGGGAAGGTGGCATGTAAACAGGGTCTTGAGATGTCCCCTGGGCGAAAGGGTCCTTTATTCAGCTTCTTGCTTTTCAGAATGTGATGGAACTTCATCTTACGGTGGGAAGAGGAAGATGGGGGCTTTGGAGTCTAAAGTTAGCGTTCCTTATAGTAAAAAATTACCCTTGGAAAATTCCTTAAATTTCCTGTAAAGTCTTCATGTTTTTTTTGTACCCAACCTGTATAATAATTTGTATGTATATCAAAATCTGAGAGCTGAAACCCATATACAGAAACATCCATTTTATCTTGTCTCTGAAATGTTCCTACTTTCCCATGGTTTTTACTCCATTCTGTTTTAACAGTAAAACTCTATACCCTTAATGCATGTTGATAGACGTATTTGTTATTTTAAGAGTTAAAGTGGTTAGTGTGTGAAAGAACTTGAGGTCGCTAGAGTTAGGAGCTTGGTGAATGTTTGTAGATTTGAATCCAGAGGTCCAGCCTATGCCTTGTTCTTTGAAATGTTGTAAAGTAGAACTTGACCACATACTTCCTGTCCTTCTAAGATGGCATTTCCTCTTGTGGCTGCTGTGACCATGTGTCATTCTCATGTCCTCAGACGTCGATCTCATGAATCCCTTAGAGAAACCACATCCTACTTGTTGGTTTAGGTTCGGATGCTAAATTCTGTACTGTGTGACTCCCCCTGACAGGCAGACTTCTAAAGTGTTGGTCTGTCTTCAATGAGCAGAATCGAACAAGGGCCCCTTACATTGCCTGAGAAGTTAGGTGGCAGGATTGGTGACAGTAGTATCTCCATTCCTCTAAGTCCTGAGAATTTCCTTCTTTCATAAAGAGTGGACCAACTCGAAGGTGACAGGCTAGACCAATGTCTTGCTCTCACAACTGCTTTCCTTTATCTGGGATTTCAGTATAATGCTCTGAGGTGGTGGTGAGAAAGCTGTGTGAATTTTGCTGCTGCATTTCCTATAAACATGTTGAGAACCTTGTCTAGACATTAATCAGTTCTCTTTTATGTAACTCTGTGTGAGAAACTTCAAAAAATTTACTTGCCTTACAGCCTGGTATGTTGTTTTGTTTTGATGATATGAATTATGGAACTAATTATGTTTGCCTTTCTGTCTTGGCTACCTGGAAGCTCAGAGCCAATTCAGAGTTTTTTCCTTGATTACAAAAGAAATGTAAATTCATGGCTAAAGTTTTGAAAAGTATAGGAAAACTTAAAGAAGAAGATGGTCATGGCATGCACACAGGGGGATCAAGACAACTGTTTGAAGGCTGTTGTCACAATCAAGCCGCAAAGAGGGAAGAGCAGTGGATTTTAAATTGCCTAAGCGCTTTGTAATGTGTTGCAGCAACACAGTAGGCGGAATTGTCATTTTAGATCACACAGCCAAAGTCCTGAATTTAAGACTAAGGTTAATTTCTTCAGATTGGAATAGCAACAGCAACAATAGTAATTACCATTAAATAAATACGTACATATGTATTAGGCACTGTGCTATGCCATTTTTACAGTTCTACCTCTTCACGGAAATTACCTTGATTGGATTAAACCCAGATGCTGCCTTTATCTTTAATCGTTGATCAGTAGCTTTTACCTATTTGTGCTTTTTAGCTGTTGGCATCGTTGGAATAGAAAACTGGTTCACCATAGCATCATGGTGAAGAGTGTGTACACTGCATCCATACTGCCAACGCAGTGTGTGACCTTCTGCACATACGTAACCTCTCTGCCCATCAGTTTCCTCATCTGTAAAATGGGAATAATCATGTTACCTACTTCATAGGGTTGTTATAAAGATTAAATACATTACCTCTGCAGGGTTTGGGACACAGTGAGCACTTACAGTGTTCATAAAATAAATAACCTTTTAAATTCCTTCTCATTACTTACAGAATGTCAGAGTATTTTGACCCAATAAATAGGATAGCAGTTCTCTCTCTCCTTGAAGTCTGGAACTTCTGTTGGCTTAATGATGATGGGGATTTGAGGAAGAATTGGGCTTTTTAGAACTTTTCGAGCCATTTCGAAAAGGTTTTCCAACTGTTGGTTATGTTGTGCTTTACTAGGGCTCAGTTTGTCTGTTTAGTGCTTATGGCTTGCCTCCTCTGATTTATAGAACATTTCTAAGTTTTGATTTAACTTATTTCAAATCTATATTTATGTTACAGGCTCTTTGTTTTTTTTTTTCTATCCTCTTGTAACTTTTGAAAGATAGATTTAAAAACAATTTTTTTGTTTTTTCTTTTTAATTTTGTTGTTGTGGGTTTTTTTGTTTGGTTGTTTTGGATATACCGTGCTGCACGTGGGATCTTAGTTCCCAGCCCAGGGATCAAACCTGCGCTCCCTGCAGTGGAAGCACGGAGTCTGAATCACTGGACTGCCAGGGAAGTCCCCTCCCCAAAGATAGATTTTAAAAATCCATAGATTGTATTATTTTGGAACACAGATTTGGTGAGTTTATATTACCCTGAAAGATTACCCAAGGTTGAGAAATTGGGTAGTTTAAAAAAAAATTATAGAAACTACTGATTTTTTTTAATGGACTCGTAGAACCCTTGTGACTCATTACCCAATAGTATCCACACTCAGAAAGATTCCTGATGTTTGAGTGACAGAGACTGGGGTGACCTCGGCGGGCCCTGGTGGGAAGAAGAACGTGTGGACATAGGGCACCATCTTGGCTCCCCCAGTGCCCCCTCGGAGCCCTCTCAGCCTCAGTCACTTGACCGGGAGAGGAAGAGACTTGTACCTATACCTTATGTGATAGTTTCTGTATTTTCCTGGATAGATACACCTGTATTACCTTGTGGCACCTCTTGTCGTTAAGTGATACCTCGTTCCATTGTTTACTTCTACTTCTATTATTACTCTTGCTAAATTCTCCCCAGTCTCAGTGAAACAAGAAGAATAACTAATTGGGAGAAAATCTGCAGCATCCCGGGAAGTACAGATTAATATTTAATCCCATCTTAATGTGCATTTTCCATGTAGTTTATTAATAAATCCCTTAACACTTTTGTTTTCGTTTTTCCTGAGATGATTTAAAAGTTACTTCACTAGTAATTTGAAGAAATGATTAAAATAGCAGGCTTTTGGGAAAACACATTTTAAGTGCTATCACCATTGAACCATGGGATGGTGACCCATCTACTTTCCTGTGCTTTTGTGTAAATCTCTGTTAATTGCATGAATCTGTCATTTATGATGTCTATTAGTCTTGCCTTCTCAACTTGCTCTGACACTCCCGGAAGGGAGAGACACTCTACTCTGCCTTGTATTTTTACTGTGATCCTCTCAGTACCTAGTACCAGACTTATTAAAATTGGTACTCACACACATATTGATGGATTTAAAGTAATATTTCGTTTAATTTACTGTGACATGTGGTATCTCGTGAAAATGTGTGATGACCTCCTCTTTTATCTACTATAAAATAGTAGGTAAATTAAGTTTGCGTGCCGCGGGCTGTCGTGCAGGGAGAAACTCTTCACTTACATCTGCACGCATGAGGTGCCGGCTACAGGAACCCCTTGGTGTTTGCACCTCCCTGCTTTGATCATCAGCCAAGCATTTGGTGTTTAGCCATAACACGAAGGAAAGCATCCGAAAACTATACGAATTTTAGAACAGCCAGATGACCTAGCTTCTCTTCAGCTCCAGATTTGAAGTAATTACGAAGGAGTCTAACCGTGACTGGTTTTCTTTTCAACACAGCACTATTTTGATTCGGGTCGATGTGGCCCACGCCGCGTGGAGCAGGCCCGATGAGGCCGGTCTTTATCGAAGAGGCAGTGCACTGTGCATTGTGCAGTTTGGGGTTTGTTTTCCTTTGGCCGATGAGTGGGAACCTCCCATTTTCCGAGCAGTAGTAACACCCCTGGAGGCTGGCCCTCCCACCCTAGCAGGCTCTGCAGACCCAGCCGGCAGGGCTGACCACTTGTGCCTGGGAAGTCAGCTTCCTTTCTGTCCTCAGGCCCCTGGCATGCTGGTGCCTTGCACAGCCAAGGACTTGCAGCTGTCCCAGTTGCCAGACTTTCTGACTCGCGTTTTCAGCCAAGGATGCAGGCTGATAAATTCAGGACAAGTAGTAGAAATGTCAAAAAGGAGCTGGTGATCGAGTCCCCCCTGCAGTGCAAGGATGCAGCCCAGGGAGAAGTGGAAGCAGAGAGCCCAGGGCCAGTGCTGGTAAGAGGGCCCCATCCACGGGGCTTCTGCTGTCTTCTCCACGCAGTGCTTTTATTGCGTGTGCATGCTCGGGGCCTCTGGCTTTCTGGTTTGATTTTAAACTTGCCTTGCCTGTTTCTGGCGAACCCTCTTCTCTGTTTCCTCCTGTAGATTGACTTCAGTTCCACTTTGATTCTTCTTTGGGAGGAAAGATATGTTGACGTTTCGTGGGTGAATGTGGTTTCCAGGAGGCTTCTTTGTATAGAACAACTATGTATTGTTCACGTCTCACCTAGCTGCACTGTTGTCAAACATAAACCCAAGAGGCACATTGTAATTGCCTTTTATAGGATTGAAAAATGTCTTTTGCAAAATTAAAACATATTTACATTATGTGTTTATGTGAAAATTATGATGACGACATGGGGGGAGTGTTAAGGAACATAACTGCTGAAGTTAGTTACATGTATTCTCACTCATTTTAACAGGTTTGCCTTGAATTGAGCAAAGTAAGAAATAACCTAAGCTTTGAACCAGTTAATAGAAAAGTTTCTATTTTTAACATTAGCTAAACTCAGAGCAGTTTGGATAAATTCAAGTGCTTCGGTAGACTTTGTAAGGGAGGAATGTGAAAAATGGTTTTGTTGTTATCACCAGTGAGTAGGTTGTGCTTCTCTCTCGGAATTTCTTTAGTACAATAAAGGCACATAATTTTTTAAGCAAACTGCAAAAAACCACCAACATGCCCTGTGGTGGGGACAATTGAGCCTTTCAAATGATCTGTTAAAGGGATTGTTAAACTTGTACTTAGCAATTTTATATAGTGATTTTTTTTTTTTTTTAACACGGAGGTTCATTTGCTGTTATAAAGTGTTTGGTTAATGAACTTAATTTTCAATTAATGTCTTTAAGAATCTGAACTTAAACTTCTCTGTAATGGATTTGATTTGAATTAAATTGCCTTTGACCTGTGAGACTGCCTTATATTGTATTGCCTTCAAAATTATGTTGCTAACCACAAACTGAGAAAGTCAGTAAAGTGTGATGGGCTTTTTCACTGTAGGCTTTCATCTGAGAGATTTAGGCCCCCCTCCCCGCTCCCAGCATTGTTTAGAGATGTTATTCGTTATCTTGGATTCCTTTCTGCTAGCACAATAGTTCATTTATCCATTGAGAAGCTTGAGCAGCTTTCATGCAGTAACAGATTTAACCGGTTAAAGCTCCCAGCTGATGTCGCTTATGATTTCTTGGAGGAAGTTGTGTGGTTTGGGTTCCCTTGTGAATATTCTTAAAAATCTTTTGTCAGTGATTCTCCAGATGTGTAGAAATATTTGTCCAGAGGATTAAATACACTGTAGAAAGATGCTCTGTGATTTTTTTTTTTTAAACCACCCAAGTGACTTTTAAAAAACTTGCTTCTCTTTCTTGTGCTCAAAAAACCAGCCGCTTATGTCCCAGTTATTTGTTTAGGTCAAATCTCACTCCAGGCAGTTCCACGGGGAGTACGTTTTCCACTGTAATGGATAAGGCTGTGCTGGCTGCAGCTGCACCTGGTGGGAGTGCTTGTGGGGACCCAGAAGCTTCTGGCAGCATGGAGAGCTCTGGCCCGTGCACCTGCAGAGAGAGGTGTGAGGGAGAGGGGAAGGCAACAGTGATACAACAAGAAGCTTTTTCTTATCTGATGGTGTTTCTCTTATTCCATTGGGGTAACTAAGCAAGATAAAAAGAGCTACTACCAGATAAGAGAAGCAAGGATATTTAAGCAGAGCCTCTGCCCAGGGCAGATCTCCTTACCTGTGATTCTCACTGCCCACAACAAATGAGAATTCAGCACACTGCTCGGAATACAGCTTTTCTCCAAGATGATTTTTTAAAAGTATGCCAGCACAGCCATGAGATCTGTGTGTTGCAGTGCTGTTCGTTACTATTATGTTAGTAGCCCGTGTGCCTGTTGAGAATCCCCAAGTCTGTAATGTTTACATGTAAGTAACTTACTTTGAAATCAAGTTTTGGCTGGTTTTAGTTATGTACACAATCACTCCTTGGGGAAAATATTACATAGTTTAGAAAGCCAAACAAGTAATTAATGCATATAATTAGAAATATGAATAGTGTAAAATAGGGAAATGTAAAGTGCCCTTACCTTTAATTTCCAAAAGTGCCCGCCATTTATTATTTGGTGTATAACTTTCTCCAAACTTTCTCCTGTGCACATAAAAATATAACTTATTGTGTGTGTTTGGAAAATGCATAGTACTATAAATTTATGCATTAATTTTCTCCCAGAACATATCAAGAACATCTTTCTTTGTCACCACATATAGATTTATGCCATCCTTTTTAATGGCTGTACCATAATTTGATTCCATTTGTTTCCAATTCTTTGCCATTAGTGCAATGTATAATCATTGAGAAATGGCTTTGTGGGCTGTGAGTGACTAACAGTGAATGTACTAGTAAACGTATCTGAAAGCACTTATGCTGGACAGAAGTACTTTTTCTGTAAAACCTCTATCAGAAGTCAGTGTTTCTTTCCCCTCTGCCAGGGCAACAGTTAAGTTTCCCTTAGCAGTGGCTACTTGTTCCATGCTAGGT
Source organism: Delphinapterus leucas (assembly GCF_059928025.1). Lineage (NCBI taxonomy): Eukaryota > Metazoa > Chordata > Mammalia > Artiodactyla > Monodontidae > Delphinapterus > Delphinapterus leucas. The sequence continues at coordinate 11,974,406 of NC_143146.1, forward strand.
AAACATATACTTTCTAAGAGAAGTATATGTTTGGACATTACAGATTTTCAGAGGCTGCAAGGTTCAACTTACAGGCACCTATGCAGGTAGGTCATGTCCCTTCACTGTGACAATAAACAGGAGGAAGTACATGGTGAATTTTCCCCATTCCTCTCCAGGCTCACTGCCAACCCTATAGAAAAATGACTTTGTGGGTTGTGAATGACTAATAGGGGAAAAATCAGGATATTCTTGATGTCTACAAGTTAGTTACCCCACTGAATTTGAATACCTATTTTTGCCCCCCAAACTCTAACGTAATTCCTGGGAATAATTTATTCTAATTGTTACAGCTCAACAATTTAGAGGAAAAGGGTGTGGCCTCAGAGAGTCAGAACTGGCTGGGGTATATGTCCTGTGTGTTGCCTTTGCATTGGGTTACTTTCAAGAGGCAGGTGAGGATTGCAGCACAGGTCTTATTTTGCGAATTTTGAAGGTTGTAAGATGTGAACATGGAGAGAGCTGCGTTTTCACGTGTTAGGTATACTCCTTAGGTATTTTTAAAGAAGTATCTTTTCAGAAACACCTTTTCTATTTTTGATATTTTTTTTTTTTTAAAAACAGCAATCAGAACTTTATTTATTGGCCTCGCCACGTGGCCCGGTATTGAACCAGTGCCCCCCTGCGGTGGAAGTGCAGAGTCCTAACCACTGGACTGCCAGGGGATTCCCAATTTTTGATAAATTTTCTGGAATCTTCAGGTGTTAAACACTGAATCTGAGTTCTTATTTTAACATTTTAAAGAACAAATGATTAGCTAAACGACCACATGAGAAAGGAGCATGTGTACCAGTGTAGAAAGGAGTAGGAGACTGGGCTGCTGGTTGGACAAGTCAGTGCAGTACCTGGAGAAACCTTTTCTCCCTCAAGTTCTATTTACTCTAGAAATAGCAGAAACGAATTAAGGTACAAACCCTGAAGGCTAAGCTTATGGGTAATGATCATGTTGTTGTCAATATCCTATAAGACTTCAGAGGACTGTGATTGAGTTAATTAAATTATACTTATAAAGCTCTTCTGAAGTTTTTCTGCATCTCTATAGAAGTCTTTAGAAATAATTAATTATATTATGTGGACGATACTTAATATGTAGTTTCTTTTTTTTAATATTGAGTGGTAAAGGAAGGAATTTCCTTCAAGCTCTGTGTAATGACATATTCCCAGGTGACAAACAACAGGACATTTTACTGATTCAGAGCCATAAGCCTTCACTATGCTCTTTGGTTTTCCCCTTCATTTGTTTATTTGTTTGTTCATTCAGCCACATTTATAAGTACTGAGGTTTGCCAGACATACTGGGTAGTGCATTGGGGATACAGGGGTGAGTGAGATACACGCTCCCTCTCCTCAGGCAGCAAGGTCTGGGGAATGAGGGGCTTCCTTCCTCAGAAATGCTTTTCACGTGGTAGTCTTTAGGCACAGTGAGTGTTGATCTCACCCATCCTTTTCCACTTAGGCAGAAAACACCTAAGTCATCATCAGCTCCAGCAAGGGCACATTCTATTTTTTAGCACCTAAAGCAGGCCTAGCCTTGCTTTACTGAAGGCATAGGGACCGCTGTTCACATGAATAGTCTGTGTGATTGAGGCCCGGCTAATGCACCGTATTTTGTGGAGCGGTTGGTGGAAGGAATCTTTGGGAAGTGCATGCTTCTCTTACCCCAGAGAAGGAGCTTCCACAGCTCGTGTCAGTGCCTCATTACAGCGCTGAGCCACTCATGTCTTCTGGGAGGCTTGCTCGTACAGAGCATAAAAATCCACCCAGCCCCGGTGAGTTTCTTTTCTCATGCCTGTCATCATTGTGGAGGCAGAGTGGCTGGTCACTGTTTTTTTATAACAAGGTAATGGCAATTGCTTTCTTTCTTTCTTTTTCTGCTGTAAGGATAAAAATAGAAAATATTTATATAGTGCCTTGTTTTGTGTCAGACACTGTTTTAAACCTCTTTAAACATTATTTCAGCTAGTCCTCCCAATTCCAGGAGGCAGGTACTGTTATTATTAGTCTTTTTACAGATGAGAAGACTGAGCACAGAGATGTTAGGTAACCTGCACAAAGTCATACATTTAGGAAGTGACAGAGCCTGGGTTTTAAGCTGCCAGTCAGGTTTTCCAGAACCCATAACTGAACACATATGTATGATTCATTAACAAAAATGATTGCATTCCTTATGCTTGACATTGGGATTATAAAGATGGAAAAGAGGGGTTCAAAATTCTCTGTCCTTAAAAAATTTTTTAAATTGTTAGAGGAAGGCCAATTTCAAAGTGACAGAACAACAGCAGTTGAATAGCTTGGAAAAATAAAGAGGAGGATGGTCATGCCTGAGGAAGTTGGAAACATGAACAAGATGGGGTTGGGAGTTACGTCACTTTCCTTTTGAGTGTCCCCTTTTATCATCTTCCCGGAAAGTTATACAGGAGCACAGATTGGTGGAATGTCTGACAGTCTGGAGACATCTTATTTTCCTCCCTAGATTTTTTTTTTTTTTTAAACTGATTTACAGCACGATCCAGGATAACCCTGAAATGTTTATTCCCTAATCTGTAGAATAGGCACCGTGGTCCCCGTAGTGTTTAGAGGAGGCTGCCATTTGCCCAGTGTGCTCTACCCTTTGACAGGTAGTGGCTAAATACAGGATAGCAGAACTATGTCACAGGCAGTGGGTGGTGTTGGGTGGTCTCAGAGAAAGCACTTTGGAGACCAGATTCAGGTTTGGTCTGGAATCTGCCTTTCAATCTCTGAGGATGACCACCCTTCCCTCCCCAACTCCGTGCCAGCCCGGCCCTGGCTTTAGTACGTTTCTCGTCTGTAAAATGAGAAGTGTGTAGTAAATAATCTCGAAGGTCTCTTCTGGGGCTAAAGCTCTGTATTTCAGGGTCATTAGCTTTGGTCCCATAATAACCTGTGATGGAGTCAGATCCAGATCCTAGAGTTTCAGTTTCAGGTTCTAAGCTTAGTTTATCCAAAATCGTTTGGGTTTTGAGTTGTAGGAGCTGTAAAACAGGGGATACTGGATTTCCACCCAATGTAATGAATAAGATGAGTGTAGTGGGTTGGCAAACCTAGAAATAAATAGAAGTGGTAGCAAATTTGCAGTTACCAGGGATTACTGTACAAGAGAGGCAGGAAGACCTGACTTGAGCCTACAGATGACACGACTGAGTATAATTTTTAGAAACAAGAAGACTTGGAAATTATAGTTTATCCTCAACTTTCCAGAAGTTTGAAATATCCCTGTAATGTGATACATACAGCTCTTCCGAAGTTGCTCTTAGAGTACCGTTTTGAGGCTTCAGAAGTTTTTAGTGCTCGCTTTCCAGACAAGTGTACGTGCCGCTTACTAGTGGGTCTCTGAGTGCTCTGCCGGGTGCTTGGGGAAGAGCCAGTCTGAAATTCTGTTTTGGGATCTCCTTCGTGGAGAGCCATCACTACAAAGGGAGAAACAGAAGTTAGTGGTGCCAAGGGCCCTGCGCTCACAGTCAGGAGTCCTGGGTCCTGTGTCTTCTAAACATTCGACATTTCTAAGCTGAGATTGCGTTTCTGTCAGATGGAGGTAGTCGTGGTGTCTGTCCTCCAGACTCCTCATCTCCGAGGGTTGTCTGGCTGCCCTGGTCAACTTACTGCATTCAGTCTTTTCTTACTTCGAGCCATGCTCCAAAGTGCCACCGGACCAATCTTTCCAAAACGCAGATACGGTTATTAATTTCCTCCCTAAACCCCTCCCCTGACTTGCCTTTACAGAGAAGGCAAAGCACGGCCCACTTGACCCTCAGAAGTTGGCCCTGAACTTGCTTGCAGGTCTCCCTCATCTACTGCACTTTACAAAATGCGTCCTGACCCAGGCCCTGTATTCTTCAACAGGGGGTGCTTTCACACGCGGGCACAGTGCTTCTTTTGCCTGGCGTGGCTTCACTGCCCGACCATTCTCCTTCATCCTTCAAGTCCCGGTCACATGCCAGCTCCTCCAAGAAGCTTTTAAAACTCTCTCCCCACATCTTCCCATAGACTCTGTTCTCCGTGGCCCATCATGGCATCATTATTCTAGCGTGTTAGGTTATTATGCATCTCTGCTGTGTTGTAGCTAAGGCTTGTACTCTAGTCTCCCTCACTAATGCAGGGGCTTCTGCCCCACAGGAACCATGGTTTTCTTTGTATTGTCTCTGCCATAATGTCAAAGCTCCCCCCGCCTTTTTTTTCTTTTCTTCTCGGCATCACTTTTGCAGGATGCGAAGAACAGGTTGCAGAAAGGGCTTCTGGGGGAGACGGGATCTGAGGATCATTCTCCCTCTTCATTCTTCCCTCTTCCACCTTCATCACTTTAGCCACTAATATTCAAATACGTTGAAATGCCAAAAAGTAAAAAAGGATGCACCTAGAGGAGCCTGCTTGACTAAATGTGATGTGGGTATTGTGCCCCCAAACTCTCCTTTGCTTCTGTTATTTTTGATCTAAATTAAAATGTTAGCTAACACTTTGTGACTTGAGGACACAAGTGCAAACTTAGGTGACCAGGGTCAAAACTCTTCTATTTCTTCCTCTTAGCCAGCACCCTTTCCATGTGAGTACTACTTCTTCTCATCAGCCACACCTGAAACTGTAACATCACCTTTAATGGTTGTAGGACATTTGGAAAAAATCATTGTGTGACCTTATTACCAGAATCCCAGTATTATTACCAGAATCCCAGTAAATTGATTATATGTGGAAAGGGTAGTGGAGACCTACAAGATGTAGGGCAAAGAAGACCACTCTTCCTGGGGGGAAAGAAAGGAAAGCGGGGCCTGTTAGCAACACTGAACAATGTAGGTCACCTGCTTTACTTGACCAAGACTCGACCTGACTGTTTTGTCCCTAATAGGGTAGTTTTTCCCAAATTTGTCTTGTGTCCAAGTGAAAATTTCAGGAAGTGGTCTGTCCTTTGTTTTGCCATGAAGTATTAAAAATTACCTGTGTGTTAAAAAAACATATGTTTCATACAGTCTATAATAGTGCTGTCTAATAGAACTATATAGCATGAGCCACATATGTAATTTTAAATATTCTTATAGCCAAATTAAAGTAAAATCGATAGGTGTAATTGATTTTAGTAATATAGGTTTAACCCAATATTTCCAAAAGTATCATCATTTTAGCATTTAATCCTTATAAAATATCAAGGCATTACACATTCTTTTATTCATACTAAGTGTTTGTAAATTTGGTGTCTATTTTACACCTATAACACATCTGAATTCAGGATAGTCACATGCGGCTAGTAGCTACTGTAGTGAACGGTGCAGGTCTATAACCTTACATATTCCATAGCAGAAACACTTCAAACCAGAAAGTTGTCATTTTGGTGGGTGAGTCATTGGATGGGGTGGGGAGGAAATGCATGATTTAAGTTTAAGGTTGGGTTTTCCTTGTGAAGATCATGTCCTTGAAGTATTTGGAGGTAATGTAAATGAGGTTCTACCTGATGGCATTAAAACCTCACATTCAAACCTGATTCTTCAGGAAGATTTAATATTTTGGAGTATGATTTGTAATGTACTTGATATGGAAAATGAATATCCTTCAGGAAAGGACTCTGCCTTTTCTCTCTCCCCCGTGAGATCATGGAGCCTGGGCAGTTCAGTGTAGCTTACGTTTCCAGATCTCAGAGCAGGGCAGAAAGCCTCAGATTTCTGTCCTTGCTGGAGGTGTGCAGGCTGAAGCATCACAGTGTAGAGCAGTGTTGTGCATTTCTCATACAAAGAGAAGTGGAAGCATTTAGGGGAGCGCTTCCTGTTCTGGAACTCTGAAATTCCATCACGTGTCTTGCTAGTGGGTGATGGGAAAGGTCCTGGGCTTGGGGCCTGGAGACCCACGGGTCGCCCATCTGTGAGACCTTTGTTAATTCATGTAACCCCTCTGAGCTTCAGTTTCCACATCTGTGAAATGGTGATGATACAGCCATAAGAAATTTGGGGAGGTTTAAAGAGAAGATATATGTGTGATCCAGCAAAGGCATGTTTATGTTGTAGGGACTAAAATTCTCCTGTATCTGAATGACACTTAACTATGTATGATCCCCGTGACCACCATTTGGTGAGGTCCTGCTCTGTACCAGGCACTGTATATTGAAACCCTTCAATAACCTTGTGATAAAGATAAGAGAAATTGGTACTTTTCCCATTTTCAGATGTGGATATGGAGATTTAGTAACTTGTCTCAAGGCCACATAGCAAACAAGGAGTCAAGCTAAGATTTTTTTTTCTTTCTTTTTTTTTTTTAGAAAGCTCCCTTATGTATGTATGTATGTATGTATGTATGTATGTATTTTTGGCTGCATTGGGTCTTCATTGCTGTGCACGGGCTTTCTCTAGTTGCGGTGTGCAGCCTTTCATTGCGGTGGCTTCTCTTGTTGCGGAGCATGAGTTCTAGGCGTATGGGCTTCAGTAGTTGTGGCTCGCAGGCTCTGGGCCCGTGGGCTCAGTAGTTGTGGCGCACGAGCTTAGTTGCTCCACAGCACGTGGGATCTTCCCGGACCAAGGCTTGAACCCGTGTCGCCTGCATTGGCAGGCGGATTCTAAAGCACTGTGCCACCAGGGAAGTCCCTCAAGCTAGGATTTAAAAAAAATACTTTTTAATATGAAATTCTCAAACACACACAAAGGTAGGTAGGTAGACTAGTTCTCTAACTTGGGTGGCGTCACAATCACACACAGATCACAATCAGATTGCAGGAACCCACCCCCAGAATTTCTGATTCAGTGGGTCTGGGGTGAACGTGCATGTCTAAGAAGTTCCAGGCGATGCAGATGCTGCTGGTCTGGGACCATGCTTTGAGAAACACTGGACTGATATAAGGAATCCCCATCCCCCTGTCACCACCTGCAACAGTAGTAAATACCTTGGGGACCAGGACTTCAATCCTAACTCCCCACACCTGCCCTTGGTGGTCTCTGAACTGCCTTTCTGGTGATGACATGCTCAGAAGCTCCTGTGAACCAGAAATGTGTTATGAATTCCATCCCCCGCCACCAATATTTTCAGATAAGTAGCTTAAAGTAGGTTGTTTGGAAATCTGACTCAATCTGGCTTTTCGAGCCCTTTAGCCTAATTACTTAACCTCTTTATTTCCGTTTCAAAAATAACTTTTATCGACATAGGAAGAATTAAAAATTTCAGGCCATAATGCTAAAAAAAAGGGGAGGGAAATTATTAGTTGGAACAGAGTCTGTAGTATAGATTTAAGAGAGAGTTATTTAGGCACCTACCATGGTGCATCTCTTTCTCTTTTGCTTTCATCATCACTTTGCACATGTGAAAAAATGGCAGCCAGAATTAGTCGCTGGGATGGATGTGTGTGTGAGAGATGCTTGCAGAGCTGTCCCTCAGGCTCTCTGCCTGTTCTCTCTCTCCTCCTCACACCCTTCTTTACCCCTCTTTGGCTCATGCCCTGTGTCAGGATAGAAAGAAGACACTTGAGGTGCTGTCTGCAAGGGTGGTCCCTCCTCCACTCAGTTCTCTCCTTGTGCTCCAGAGGCACAGGGCATAGAGGAAGCCCCCTAGATCCCTTGTTCTCTCTGGCACCCCCATTGAGCACAGCTGACTACATACAAGCAGTTGTACAGGTTTTTGTTAACAGGTGTTATTATTATCTCAATTCCCTTTCCATTTTCTAGATGCTATTGACTTGACAGTTTTTCAGAGTCTTTAATTCTCATTTTAGTAATAGGATAAAAGTTTTGGAAAACCACAGTTATTTATAAAAATGACAAATACAAAACCCAGGCACTTATCCTTCCATTAAATTGATTGATTTTGAGTGTCCAGGTATTGCTCATACTGACATGCCTGATTAAATAAAATCTCTCAGTGACAAGTTTTCTCATTTGAGTGCTCTTTCTAGTACTGTGTAAAAAGGGAATTCAGCATCTTATCAGTGTTTATAATATAAGAAACTATATTCACAAGTGTGTTATTCTTGGTGTTAGTCCGTTCTGAGTGTAACACCACATTTCAGCGTGAGAAACATATTTAGATGTGTACAAGTCTGGTGTTCATTATGCGTTCTTCTAGACATTCTCTGGTTCATCAGCTGTTATGGTTTAATGCTCAGGTTTGAGCTTTCTTCTCAGTCCAAGCTTAGATAGGGCTCCCTTTTTCCTCCACTTTTCTATAGCACGTGCTTGTGCATCAGTGAACCTGCAAAATTTTAAATGTAGAGGCTCAGAAGAAGAACAGGGACCAAGGAAGAGCATGGTCTGGGGGGTCAGGAGACCTGGGATTCAGGCCCAGCTTTGCCAGCAACTCTTTCTGGGACCTTAGGACAGTCACTTAACTCCCATCCATGCTCCCAGGTGTCTCTGTCTGTAAGACGAGAGGGCTAGAGCAGATAATCTCAGGTTCTGATGTTTGCACAACTGTAGTTCTAGTATTACTGAACCTCCTGCTCATTTGAAACATGAACGATTCTGAACAGCTGCTGAGACCGCTGTTCCACAGTCTGGAGAAGAGCATGTACTGCTGAAGGAGACTGTGATCATATGTTGGTTACCATGGTATCCTACGTTCTAATGTCCTGGGTTAAGGGAAGAAGACCATGTGTATTACAAGGAGATGGGAGGCATTTTCCACGGCTGGAAGATGTATGGACGTAGTTTTATGTCTCTCAGTCTTCACCGGTTTGCTGGCTTCCTTAGGGACCTTCTCGACATGGCCCACCTGCCACTGTGGCCTCATCTTTCACCACAGGCTGTAGTCTAGGGGTGGCTTTGAGACATGTGGGTACCCCAGGTGAGCTAATCATTGGGACGACCTCAAACACAGGCTATTCATGGGACTTCCCTGGTGGTGCAGTGGTTGAGAATCCGCCTGCCAATGCTGGGGACACGGGTTCGAGCCCCGGTCCGGGAAGATCCCACGTGCCGCGGAGCAACCAAGTCCGTGCACCACAACTACTGAGCCTGCGCTCTGGAGCCCACGAGCCACAGTTACTGAGCCCGCGTGCCACAATTGCTGAGCCTGCGTGCCGCAACTACTGAAGCCTGCGCACGTAGAGCCCGTGCTCCACAACAAGAGAAGCCACCACAATGAGAAGCCAGCGCGCTGCAACTAGAGAAAGCCTGCGCTCAGCAGTGAAGACCCAACGCAGCCAAAAATAAACAAATAAATAATCTTAAAAAAAACCCAAAACGACATGCTATTTAGATAGTTGTTTATTTTAGAGGGGGAACTGAGGGCTGCCTGGGGCAGACGTGAAACGGGACCCCTTGTGCAGAGCTGTTCGTCTCTGACTCCAGTGTTCCCACCTATTCAGAGAAACCAAGGCCCTGCGGGTAACTATCCATCGTTTCTTAAGCATATCCATTCCAGGAGTTCCGCTGCTGACCTCAGGCGGCTTGTCCATGTATTCTTTGCAGCCGCATGGAGTACCCTTTCAGAAAGGAGTTCTCGTAAATGTAGTTTTCTGCATCACATTGGATTTCCAGTGATGCAGACACTGGTGCCCCAAGCCCTTGGCCAGCTGCCATCTGCTCCCTTCATGCAGCTCTGCCCAGCTATTCTGAACTGCCCGCTGCTTCCTGAACTCACCCTGCTCAGAGGGGATCGACCAGGCCCTGGAAGAGACTCCAGCAACTTCCTATTCATGACTTTGTGTTTTCTTTACCCCCTTCCCTCTTTGATTGTACAGATTTCAGGCCCCACAAAATCTGGTTCCATCCGTGAGTGCACTCCCTGACTTCTCCATTTTCTCTGCCAGGAGCCCCCAGTCCACCCTGAATCCTGGCTGACTCGTTCAGCTCTTACACTCAGCTCTAACTGCCTCCTTTAGGAAGCACCCGCGTTGTTGGGCCTCTTTGCACACTGAGTGCCTGTGCTATGCCAGGTGCTGTTCAGGGGCTGGACAAAGCAGAAATAATATAGACACAGTAAATAAAATAGAACTCTTTGCCCTCATGGAGCTTGTAATCTAACTGGAGTGGGAGGGGGAGGGGAGTCAGGTTCATTCTAGTGGGTCAGGTGCCACTCCTGGGTTCCCACTGCTGTCATTCTTCTCGGGACTGTTCACACATCCGCCTTCCCTCTGGAATTGTGAGCTTTCTCGGGTGGGGGCTGTGTCCTTTTTATCTCAGTGTCCCAAAGACCTGGCACAAGGCGCATGGATAGGGTCAGTGAAAATCTGTGGAGAGAAGGAACTTGTAACTGCTAATAGCATTTGCACGTGAGGAAGGGGGGCAGCTGCTAATTTCCTGCACCCACCCTAATTATAGGAAGCTGAGGACTTTTCCTTCAAAGCTGACAACTTCAAGAAGTTCCCGGTGCGAGTATAGAGTGAGAGTTGTGTGCAAGACGGTAGTGCAGAAAGGCTCGGGGGCCAGGCTGATTAACATCTGGTTGCAGAAGCCCTCTCCTCCTTACTGCAGGCCGTGTCGTCCCCCTCTCCCCGGCGACAGTGCTGGGGTCCTGTTGGCAATGTTGAGAAGTGCACCATTTTGAAAATGGACTCAGTTCCACGAGGGATTTTTATCTCAGCTGGTCGAGTAGCTTTTATAGCTCTGCAGATAAATCAAGGAAGTCCTAAATTCTTTATAAGCAGAAGCGATGCATTTCTCATTTCTTAAAATAGGGTGCTCCAGGAGCTGCCATTTCCTTAGTTTGCTATTTCAAGAAGTGGCATTCAGGGTTTCAGCTCGTGTTAACATTTAATTACCAGGCGCACAAAGGCAAGAAATGACTAGAAAGTTCACGGGAAGCTATCATGTCAGAGGGAAGAGCAGTAGAATCAGAAAGCCTTTTTGTGTAGCTCTTCCCATGGTTTTTGAGGCTTCATACATGTTTGGCCAACACTGAACTCATTTGTGGGTTGATGCTCTCCGGTTCTGCTGGATTCCAGGGGAATCTCATTTTCTTGGCGCTCAGAAGATCCCCTGGCTTCTGATGGCCTGGGGATCTGGAATTTCAATCTGCGTGGTTGTTGAGCAGCCAGACGCAGAGCAGCAAATGCTGTAGGAAGGGCTGAGTTCAGAGAGGCTCAGAGGGAGATGGACGACGGGAGGGCACGTGGATCACGCCCTTTGGCGCCCGTGAGAGCCACGTGATCACTGGAGGCTCGCCTGCTGCCCGCTGCTTTGACCAGCAGATGGGGACTGGTGGCCTTGGTGTCAGTGGCTCACCTGTGCCCATGATGTCCCTTGAGGTGGAGGTGCTTCTCCCCACCGTCTGGTCACATGGCCCTGGCCTCAGGCTGTTCCTGTGAGTCTCTTCCAAGGAAGCCAAGGCTTTGATTCTTTGATAGAAAACCGTGTGTGGGCCCCAGTGACCCTGCTCCATCTTCTGCCCTGCGGAAGCGCCACACAACCCTCATAAGCAGCGTCCCTTGGGATTTACCAACCCCCCCCCCCCCCTCCTCAGTGTAGATCCTGCTGATCTCATGGAGCTGCCCTCGTGGCGGGTGGGTCTAAAGTGCTTCTGTGTACACCCCGACCCCCAACTGTTCTCAGCCCTTCCTGACACGAACCTCATCAATACTCAGTTCAGTTTATAACGTAAGCGTCTATTCGGGTTTTCTTTGGGCTCAGTCCCTGAATTCCACTGTCACCTCTGTTTATTATTATATATTAATAGTTTCCTCTGCATTTGGCCTTCTGTTTTTCCTTTTTTTGTGAGAGTCCCTGCCACTGTTGTCTGTTTAATATGTTCCTTGGAGGATAGAGGAAAGTTTTTGTAAACAGATTGGTGAAATTGAATGTATGTGTAGCACGCACTCAAAAACAAAAAACTAAGATTACTGTCATGCAAGCAACATATTTAATAATAATAATAATGGTTACATTTATTGTGTGCCTACTGTTTGCCAGGCTGTGTCGAACATTAACTCAGTGAGGCCCAATAACAACCTCACGTAACTGCACAGCTCAGCTTTCTTAACCACTGTACTGTAGACTGCCTTCAACTCGATCAATATCTGTGTGGCATATATGGCCCTATCAGGGCAGATCCAGGTTTTCTGAGCAATGAAGCTTAGAGTTTTGGGGACTTTTAAGAAAAATAATTAAAAGTTTTAAATATAAAATGTATAAATACAAAATTTGGCCTGGAAGTGAATGTTTTAGAATTTGAGTTTAGAATAATTTAGAATTTGAAAAGAAGTCACAACAAATTACAAAATTTAAAAAGCCAAATTATCAACATCGGAAATACAGGAAAACACATTTTTATCAATGAGTCTCTTGGCACACCTCAGTAATAACTTTCTTCGCGGCATTTTTTGGCTTCATGCTCCTGTTACCTCTCATATGATCATGCTTTTGTATCATCATTCTGCGTGGCAAGAATAGGTCATTCAGTCTTTCCGGTAGCAAGGTTAGTCGAACTTTGTATTTTATTAATCATAGCTTAGAAAAGTTTCTTCTAGCTCTGCAACATTTGGTAACATCACATAAGCTTTTAGGATTGGATAAACCACTGTTTGGTTTCTTCTATACAGGAGCTGTGTGATTTGGGGGCATTCTCAGTTTGTGCAATGACTAATCTCAAGCACCTCCTAGCATTTTTGGCCCAAGCACCTTGGGATGTGCCTATATTGCAGTATGGCCCCTGTGTTGCACCTCATATCGATTTGCCTGTATGACACTGGGTGGACCGACATAGTGGGCCATGTTCCTGTAAATCTTCCTACACCAGGATGCCAAGCAGCAATTGAACTCAACAGGGACGTACATGTATGGGGCCTGGAGAGGGGTCTGTGCAAGTGAGGGGCATTCAGCTGTCTTAATGACAGTCAATGTGTCTCTGGATCCTGGGCTAGATGCTGCGGGAGCACAGAGATAAGGAGGCCCGGCCCTGTCCCAAGGCACTAATAGTGGAGGAGATGAGCTGTCCATGGGTCATTTCAATGCAGGGCAGAAGGAACTGCACCCCAGGACTGCTACTAACCCAGATGCAGTGGTCAGAGACGGGACAGGCTGCCTTTTAATGGGTTGAGGTGGTGCCCCAGTTATATGGCCATGCACTGCATGCCCTGGGGCTAGAGCAACTACGCTTTAACTTTTTCGGCATCTCTGCCTCTGTCAGATTTGTTTTTTTAGAGGAAGGATTCTGTTGCTAAAATAAAACATCTTTGGACCTCTGCCTGAAGGGCTGTAGGACTCTGACAGGTGTATAGGCGTGGGGGATCACAGGAGCAGGCTTGTCAGAGACAGTGAACCACATTGCTTGTGTCATGGGCGCGCGGGGCTGGAGATGTGACTGGAACCTGTGCACCTGCTTGCCCAAGGAGGGCTGCGCCATCACGTTAAGGAGTTCAAAACCTTGCCCACCTGAGGAATTCTCATTCTTCCTTCAGAGCTCATGAAGCAGCACTTACTTGGTGAAGTGAGGAAACTTTGCAGCCCGTGGACAGTAATTGACACCACCTCCCGCCCTAGCTCTGCATTAACGTATGCCCACACCTCTCACTATACTGAATTAGGTGTTTACGAGCCTGCTTGTCCCACTAGTCCAGGGTTTCTGTGACTCGGTTCCATGGCTATTCTCCAGGGAGGGCAACCCTCCCCCCAAAACTGGGTATAAAATGTAGAAAGTAATGTGTATATACATTTCTGGGGGGAGGGGGCCCATGGTCTCAAAGGGGTCTGTAACCCAAGGAGGTTAGGGAGCTCAACACTGGGCTTGTTCATTGTTCATCCCTAAATTTACAAATTCCAGCACAGTTCCTGGGTCATCATGATAGACCAGGGGTTCTTCAGAATCCCTTGGAGAGCTTGTTCAAGCATGGTCCCCATTCCTGGAGTTTCTGATTCAGGCTTGGGATGGGGCCTCAGAATGTACATCTGTGTGAGCTTCCCAAGTGATGCTGGAGGTGCTGTTCCCGGGCCCCCACTTTGAGAACCGCTGTTGTAGACTGTTGTGGACTGAAAGTACCACAGTCCTCGCCCTGTCTGACTTCACAGTAACCGAGAACTGAATGTTCATAGATAAGGACTTTTAACCTCCAAACGGGGGAGAAAGCTGAAGGATTCGTGTATAGATTGAGTTACATTTTTTACACACTATAAATGCACAGTACATGCACTGTACATGTTCTCAATGTCCTAGACTCGGGAGCTGGCCGAGCCCCATCATGCCTAGGGAGACACAGTGTCCTGGAATATTGAAAATTCAAACTGGTAAATGTGCAGGGTTCCGAAATCTGGTAGATCTGATGGCCTAGGAGCAGTTCTAGGAGTATTGACCATTCATCAATTTGGGTAATTCTGGACTCAGATTTTTTTTCGTTTGAAGATAAAAAATCAAGAACTTGTATGTAAATTATCTCAATAGAAAAAAAAAAAGTAGCTCTTTGTATAATCAGGACTCATAAGATGGCTGCTCTCTTGCTGTCTTGTACATCCCCTGCCTGACCCTGCTCTGCATCACCCTTACTTTATGCACATGATTGCCTCCCTCTCCTAAGCTGACGGTTTAGTCAGTAACTACCTATGTGATTGGTCCGAGAGTGACTGTTCTAGACCTGGGACTAGACCAGCTCCAGTATGTTTGGTCATCAACAGGAAACCGCGGCGCTCACTACAGTTGCTAGCCCAAAGAGCTGCAGGGGGATGTGTTCCAGCAGTCCCCCTGGCAACCGAGGAGCCTTCTGATGTCATGTCCCCATAGCTGATAGCATCCTCCTCCTCTGTGTAGCAAAGATTGCTGTCGTGTCCTACCTGCCGTGATGGTCAGCTGTTGCTCTGGGACTTCGGCCTCTGGCTTGTAGGATTCCCTGTTCAGTAAATCGTTGATGTCTATGTCACCGACTCCAGGTTCTTCCTTTGGCCTCATGGCCGGGCAGTTGCAAGGATTGCAGGACTCTGGGGTGCAGCCCAACACTCTTGGAGTTATGTCACCAGGAGAAGCATTGAACTTAGGTGTGTTGAGATGGCTTTAAAGCCAAGGCCATGTGCCAGCTCTGTGCTAATAAAGCCTCTTTCTTCTGAACCAGGACTAGGGGACTGGCAGTCTGATAATTAACCTAATTTCACTTTGCTGTTAGTGGACATTCCTGTTAGCAGTGATGCTGCAGGCCAGTTTCCTACACTAGTGGGCTGTCCCCCACACTTGTGACCAGCTGGAAAAGCTTAGTGGAGCTGAAGAACACTGAACAGCTGTAACCAGTGAATCATCAGTTTAAAGAAAGTGAAAAATAGGCGATTGTGCTCTTGACCCACAGTTTGGTAGATAGGTCCGCCTCAAGCCTCCCAAGCCCCTCTCTTCTGTCATTTCTTTCTGTCTTCTTTATCTTGCCCTTATGTTTTCTCCATCCCTGCATCTTCTACCTCCGCCACGCCTAGGTGTCGGTCACTTTTGTCTCTTTCTCTCCCCCATCTCCTTCTTGTCTCTTTTCTTTTCTTTCTTCACCAGTCAGTCTCCCTTCTCAGCCTTTCTCCTCGGATAGTTTCTTTCTTTCTTCCTCTTAAAATCCACATGTAGAATCCACATTGTGCCAGTTATTCGTGTTTAAAGCAAGAGCTTTTTGCCTTGTTCTTAACTTAGGTAGCAGGTGAGTTGCTCTCCGTTGGCCCCTTTTCCTTGGAGTCAGCGGTCCTGTCGGGGACCGTGCTCCCTGCAGCTGCCGAAGACCTCTGCCCAGTCAGGTCTCCAGGAGTCACTTCGTTGAGCAACTTAAGGATTTGCACAAGTTTCAAATCTTCCCAGTCCTGGAGTCCCGAAGACCAGAGAAGACGTGTTATTCTTCTCTGAGATTTCCTGTATTTCTCATTCTTCCCTGAGATTTCCCTTATGCCATTCTTCTGTGGGCTTTCCTGGTTAACATGCGTCATCAGTCTTTAACAGAAACGCTGGCTTATAAACTCTCCACAGATGTGCCATAGTTGAGCATTGGTGAGCACAGACCCTTAACAAGGAAGCCTGGAGAAGGAAGGGTTCTGACTGATAGAAGACTGGGTTCTAGTCCCGTCTGCTGGCTACTTGGGACGCTCAGGCAATCAGCTCAATTTGTGATCCTCAGTTTCCAGCCTCAGTCAAATGGAGTGATGTTTCCATGCCTACCTTTTAGTGGCATTAAAAGATAAACTGAGGCATATTAAACATTTCAAGAGTTTATTTGAGCAAAAATCGATGCAAATTGGGCAACACCCAATTCCCAGTGGTTGGGAACACTGATGATAGGAGCTGGCGAGAGATTTACATAAAGAAAAGTGCAGAAGCAAAGAAAGGAATAATTGATTGGCACTAGCGTGAAGCCTAGTTGGCTGTGCTGGGTTGTCCTTAGTGTTTTGATTTCATTAACCTTGAGGCATTTACAGGCTTACATTTCAGTTTGCTTACGTAGACTGCCACCTCAGACTGATGGCCTCCTTGTCTAGTTAATTTAACAGTGGATTAAGTGTGATCATCTGTGTGAAAACACCTCAAAAATTAACAGTGGCCCACAAAAGCAAGGTAATCCTAATACCTACAGTGTTACATAAAATACTGCCAAGATACCTTCAGGGGAAAACAGTAATTCATCTAATTAACAAAAGCGTTATTTGGTATGCTAAATAGCAAAACTGATTTATGATGTTAGTTGTTTTCATTTACTAAACATTTAAGAAATCCAAGTTCAATCAAATGGTGAGAAGTGTCATTAAATGCACTTAAGAAGCTGTAAACATTGTCTGTATCAGTCCAGACGCAGAAAACACATCAGTTGATTGAACATGGAAAATTAACGTAGAGAATTATTAAATTGGTAAAAGGGGATCAACTACTAGGGAGTAAGGGTAACTCTAAAGCATGGATCAGCAAACTGTGGCCCGTGGGCCAAATCTGGCTGTTGTACTGCCCCTCCCCCGCCGTGCCAGTTTTATTGAGATGTTGACGTACACCACTGGGTTGCCTGTTTTTGTAAATAGAGTTTGATTGTAACACTGCTGTGCCCCTTTGTTGACTGTGGCTCCTTTTGCTCTGCAACAGCAGAGTTTACTAGTTATGACAGAAACTGTAAGTCAGCCAAAATATTTGCTCTCTGGCTCTTCACAGAAAACATTTGCCAACCCCTGCTCTAAGAATACAAGCCTAGTCTATCCAGGGAGCAGAGACCCAAGGAAAGCACAAACTGGGAAGAGCCCCCCAACCCCCGCCTGCCCCACCCCACCCCCCAAACCTGCACCCAACGCTAAGATTCAGGCCTAGGTGGAGGGAGTGTGGCCCTGGTCTCTGGACAGTGGAGAAGTCAGTCTGCTGAGGATCTGTGGGCTAGAGGCTGGGAACCACCTGCTGGGGTGCCTGTGCAACTTCTGGAGGGTGTGCGCCACTGGGTCTCTCCCAGAAAGCCCCCAGTGGCTGCTGGGCTATAGGAACAAAGCAGAAAACCCAAAAACCAAGGAACAATTCCAGAACACTGGAGCCTGAGAAAAGCCCCTTTCTAAGCAGTGTCCCCGCAGCACCCTCTGCTAACCAGGGCTAACACTGCGGCGGTTTTTTGAGAAAGCAGTCTGACCTTACCCTGTAGTCTGGAGGGAGTGGAGCTGATGATCTGTGCTGAGGGGCTGGAAGGGGAGGTACCCAGCTGAGGATTCCCCTGGGCCAGCTAGTGCCTGTGGAGGTGCCCAGGGCTGCAAAACTAGGTCACCCGCTCTGGGCTTCGCTGGCTGCAGTCATGTGCTGGACACGATACAGGGCAGGTGGGGAGCACAGTGTCTGTTCCATCCTGCAGTCTTTCTTCTTCTGACCTCCTTGTAATGGAAGTTTAGCTGTCAGAATCCTGAGCTCTGTCACTGTAGAAAGCTCTGTGCCTTTTTGGATTTTTTTAGGAATATAGTCATGGTTCTTAAAGAAAATGTTACTGATTGTGACATTGATCCATTTTGCCAACAAGCACCTGTAGATTGATTACTATATACAACATAACAAACTAAAATAAAGGAAGAAATGATTTAAGTTGAATTAAAATATTTTGGAGAATACTTTTATTTTCTGTGTCAGTTCTTACTTAAAAATAATTACTTGTGTAAATCTTTTATTTGGCCTCTTTTGAATATAAAAACATTTTAACATTACAAATATTTTAGAGGAAGAAATTACACTTTCACAAGATAGCTTTAATTTTTTTGATTGTGTATATATATTTTCAATCTCCGTCCATAAACATGTACTATTACCCAATTATAATAATTGTGCACTTGTTTGAGCACTGTGTTTTTTCCTCAGCATATCATGACGTCATGTAGAGTCTACTTAAATCAAGTAATTGAAGTTAAATATGAACATTTTATTCTTATATTAGGCAGAGCAAGCTGACTGCTTCATTAAGAAACTTGAGAACCTCATTGGCATAACACAGTAGATGCTTTAGTTCTTGTTCTCAGGCTATCTCAGTGCCTGTTTCAAGCAGACGGCCTTCAGCAAGGTGATTCAGGATCCAAACTCCTTTCGTCTTGGGGCTTCACCCTTTCCTCAGGCCTCCTGAGTCCACTGCTGGATCCTGTGTATGCTGCTGGCAGAGGGGAATAGGGAGAGAACAGGGGAGAGAGGCCATCTCAGCTAGCTTGGGCAGCTGTAATATCAATAGAGTGGGGCTTAAACAACAGATATTTATTTCTCATAGTTCTGGAGACTGAAAAGTCTAAGATCAAGGCACTGGCAGATTCAGTGTTTGGTGAGGGTCCACTTCCTTGTTCATGGATGCTGTCTTCTTGCTGTGCGCTTGCATGGTGGAAGGGACGAGAGAGCTCTTGGAGGTCTCTCTTATAAGGACACTAATCCCATTCATGAGGGTTTCACCCTCATTACCTGATCACCTCCCCAAAGCCTCATTTCCTAATCCCATTATTTTTCAGGATTGGGTTTCAACATATGAGTTTTCAGGGCACAAGCATTCAGTCTATAGCAGAGGCTTTTATGAGCCAGGCTTGGCAGCGACCACATCCCTTCCACTGACATGCTGTTGGCCAGAAGACAGTCACATGACCACACTAACCATGGGGAGGCTGGGAAATGTAGTCCAGTTCTATTTGGAAGGAAAAGAGACAGATTTGGGGAACACAAAGAAGTCTCAGTTACAATTCCTAATTTAGATGGCACATACCCGATGTCTTTAATATATTTATTATCTGTATATGAATTGTCATTTTAATATATAGAGCATTTGTTGAAATTGCGTTATCAGATGTTTTTTATTAATAGTTTCAAAAATAATCTTGCAGTAATGAATTTATTGATATAATGAATTTACTTCTGATAAGTGTGTGTGTGTGTGTGTGTGTGTGCACATGCGCACGTGTGCCTTTTTAAGCACTTGGCATACTGTGCTATAGTTAGTTGAATATATATCTTTATCCTTGACTTAGCCCAGTTAGTGCCTTGCATGTGGGAAGTGATCACTGAACACTGTGGCAATGACTAAAACTAGCTGAGATTTTTGCTGAGAATAAGTTTGGAAATAGCTAGAAAAGGCATATTCTCTCTTTTCTTTCCCAGTTGCTTGTTGCCTCTTTCTTTGGATTAGTGCATTCCAGGGATGATCATCCCTACCCCCTGGGGGTCACCCACAAGCCCTGGTTTAAGTACTTTTTTCCCTTGCTTGCCCGATTTTGGTCCAGCTCACATTTCTCTGTGTTTAGGTGTTGTATATGTAAGTGTATAGATAGTTCAGGTTAGACAGGGATATTTTGAGACTCAGAGATGAGTTCCATAGAGTTTTATATAAAATAGTGAGCTCTGGGGATTGCTTTAAGCCTAGGGCCAAGAAGAGATGGTCACGGCTGGAGCTGGTGGCCTTCATTGCCAGACCATGGCTGGACCTCCACGCAGGGCAGTTCTGGCAAAGCTTAAGGCTTAGAAGGGGACTGACATAGCCAGGGGTGACCCAAGACGTGACTGGAAGTTCCACCAGACTCCATAGCCTCCTTTGTGTTTAAATAACCAAACAAGCATGAGGACCATGAAGTGTTTTCTTTCCTTTGAAGACAACTTGTTTCTCTTGTTTCGGATTCTTCCTGATAGCAAAACTGATACACTCTCATTGTAGAAAAGTTGGAAAGTACAAAAACATGTAGAGTAGGATGTATGAAGTTCTTTAGTCTTAAGAAGTTACTTTTATCTTATAAGAGTGTTCCAATTGCTTATCTTTTCACCTTCTAGGCCAAACCAAAGCTGATTGAGCCACTCGACTATGAAAATGTCATCGTCCAGAAGAAGACACAGATCCTGAACGACTGTTTAAGGGAGATGCTGCTCTTCCCTTATGATGACTTTCAGGTAGGTAACTTCTAAGTGTGTGTAAATAGAGCCGTGTGGAATTATTTTTGCATATATATGTGTATATATGTGTGTACACACGCATATCTGAATATATGTTACATATGTATGTATATGCATAATGCAAATACATGCGTACACATATGCATAAACGCATACGTATATGACACAAATATTTTTTCAAGTGTGTATCTTTTATCTTGAATAGAAGTGCTATACTCTGGGCTAATTCTATAGACACAAGTGTCTCCTATGTCTTAGGAAATTTGTTTGAAGAGGTGTTTAGGGGTTTTGCCAAGTGCCTTAGAGTCTTAAGGATGGGATTTGCTCGGAAGCAGTGGAGGATTTTGCCATGCATCCTTTTAGAATGTCACTTTGGGAGACTGCCTTGAGAGAGGCCCTGAACTGTGTGTGGGCTCATAGAGAAGAGTTTGGGGGTTCTGACATCGAGGAATGTCCTAACATTTACCTCACTGATGCAGTGACAGGTGCTGTTTCTGGGAGCTCAGTAGCTGCCAGCAGGGGACTCAGCACAGCTTCTGCTGTGAGCTGCTCTAGATTGTTGCTTGAAGCCTTTCAGACTATGGCCTGTGGCTGAGTGACCCACAAGAGCTTTGAGCCACTGAGGAGTGATAGAACCCCAGTACCGTTAGATGCCTGGCAACCTGGAGTCATCTTTGTCTACTGGAGATTCCAGTTATTGCCCTTGATCTCCTGGGACTTAATCTTGGCACTTCCTTCTTCTCTACCTGATGCTGTTACCATCCAAGACCTGTCTTTTGTGAATTAAACTGCCTTATTATTTTTTTTAAAAGCTTCCTTGATTCTTTGTTGTTTAATTTTAAAAACTAGTACATACGTGTAACAAACAAACAGGCACTATTGAAACACTTGACATTAAAAGCCTCCCCTACCACCTTCTTTTTAATCCCACTCCCCAGAACATAACCTGTTATATATACAGTTCTTTATGTACCGAATTGTCTTTAGAAATTTCCATGTTAATAACAATTGTTAAATTATATTCCTTGAAGTTTTTTTTTCCCACCAAATTTAAAAGCTTCCAGTTTACAACAAAGGTGAGAATTTTCACAAATGTTCACTTTTTCTAACTGTGGGTAAAATGATTATTCTTTAGTTCTTTCCTGAAAAATAAGGAATGCCACGGAAATGAAATTGACTATTAGTGGGATGCTGCTGCCAAAGTACGTTCTGCTCATAAATGGTTTCAGATCACGCCCCCAAATATGATGCCTTGAAAACTTCATTACAAGAGTAGATTACCTAGCTAAGGGATGAATAAATGGAAACCTCAGAATGATGCCTTTTGTTAGCGTCATTTGTTAGCATGAGAAGTTAAATCAAATGATTACAAATTATACTCTATGCTGACGTATTTTTCCTGTAGTGTGCTCTGAGGAAGCTAAAGGTCGAACCTCAAGTTTCTCTGAGCGTGAAGTATGTATTCTTCTTGGTATCAGTTAGAGTAACAAAGTTATTTGGAGTTTTGCAGCCTGGAATGCAAAATTGTATTTGCAAACCTGAGATAAAACTGCTTAAGAAGCAAACAAACCACATAAATTATATACACTTAATTTAATTTCATCTTTTATCTCACAGACAAGGAACCTGGATGTTTAAGCATTTGTAGAAACAGATGATTGAAACTTTGAGAAAAACTCCTTTGTCCCTTTTGCCTATAACAACTTCTCTGGGGATACCAGACACAAATATTCTAGGAACGGCAGAGAACTCACTGACATTCTGCCGGCCAAGATTGAATGAACAGTGTTAAGTTCTGCTTGGGGGAAGTTTTTTCAAAGATTAGGGAGCTTGAATTTCAGCTTTCATCCCCATCACAGTTACTGTGATGGGGCACAGTGAAGTTTGGATAGTTATTTTTTTCTAGGAGACTCCTGTATTCTAATCCAGTAAGGTTATATGCTTTCTTGCTAAATTGTCTTGATGATTTTAATAACTGTCTAGTTAGTGGAATGAGCCAAATGTCTTAGTGATGTCACAGATTCCTTCTGTCTGTCCCTGCATGTTTAGGCAGAATGGGAGCAGAATTATTATTGTATTATTAGAGGCAGAGGGAACAGATTAGATCAGGGGAAAGTATTTTACTTCGTATGGAAAAATGGTAGCAAGTTGGTTAGGAAATGGGTCAGATAGTGAGCAAAATGCATAGTGGGGTTGATTTGCAATCCTATACTTACTAGTTAAACAATATTAGTTACCTGTTAGGAGAATAGAATTTGGTGTGAAGTCCTGTCAACTATATTCAAAATGACAATTTACTAAACTATAGGTGTGCATAGTGATGATACATTTGTACAGGTCACAAGTAGACCTGTGTTGGTATTGGTCAGCCCCTAAGAACGTCTGAGTCCTCTGAAAATGAGCCTTACGGAGATAAGGTTTGTCGTTGGGTGTACTTGTCTAAGGTGGGAGAAGAGTGTTTAAAACAAAAAAACCCGAGAGACAGAGTCAATGTGAATTTTAAAAAGGCAAAAGGACAGTTCTCAGCTGTCAGAATATTTATGGAGTGAAGTTTTATCTGCCAAGATTGGGGTAGAAATACCGTGGCTCATATAGACTACGCTTGCTTTTTTTTTCAGAATCAGACCCTGGCGCTTTGGGGTCGTTCTGTTCTGTCTCTGCCCTGGCTTTATGGTTCTCCTTCCCGGCAATATCATCTCTTCTTTCCCATCCTTCTAGAACCTTCTCACCCTTTGAGGCCACTTCAAATCCCGTCTTCTGAAGTTGTTCAAATCCACAGTAATTTTTTCCCCATTCTCTTAGTTCCTCTAATACTTACGGTCTACATTGTTAAATAAATACCTCAGTGCGTTGTCTAGAGCTTTTCAGTAATGGCTTCTCACGCTTTTTGTGTTCAAGTGTCCCCACCCGTGCTGTGGCCCTGAGGACGGGGCTGTGCTGGTGCCTCTGTCATCTCCCTCCCCACCCATCCACCTCCACATCCACATGACCTCTGTACACTGGATGCCAGGCTTGGGTGCTTCTGGCTTCATATAAAATCTGTAAAGTTATTATGAACATTAATTAGTTTTCTTTGATTCATGAAGTGACTATGAATACCAGTGAGCACATGTGGAAATGCCAGTGACTAGAATTGTAAAACTTTTTGCTGCGCCAATGATTTGATTTGGTGGAAAATTAGGTAATTTTTGAAATAAAAATAAAATGGGGGCTTCCCTGATGGCGCAGTGGTTGAGAGTCCGCCTGCCGATGCAGGGGACACAGGTCCATGCCCCAGTCCGGGAAGATCCCACATGCCGCGGAGCGGCTGGGCCCGTGAGCCATGGCCGCTGAGCCTGCGCGTCCGGAGCCTGTGCTCCGCAGCGGGAGAGGCCACAACAGTGAGAGGCCCGCGTACTGCAAAAAAATAAAAGTAAAAAAATAAAATGGAAGCGAAACAGAGTCATAAAAGAAGCACACTTTCTGGTGACTAATGGACCTTTATTGTTCTTAAAGTTTTGTGGCCTCTTCAAGTTTACTTGGCAAAACTCTGAGAACTTACTTTTCCGTGGGTAAATAATAGGTAAACTTTAACAGGCAATTAGACAGAGATGATAACCTTTAAGATTAAAATGTTTTAGATCAAGAAAGGTAAGTTGAGGGACTTCCCTGGTGGTCCAGTGGTTAAGACTCTGCACTTCCAATGCAGGGGGCATGGGTTCGATCCCTGGTTGGGGAACTGAGATCCCACATGCTGTGTGGTGAGGCCAAAAAAAAGAAAAAAGAATGGTAAGTTGACTTATTGCTTAAGAAATGACAGCTCTAAACATAACTGTAAATAATGCCCAGGGCTCCTCCCTTTCCTGTCAGAGACACAGAATTCGATGTGAGTCTGGCCGTTGATTTCCAATCAAGGTTCTCCTCCTTCAGGTGGAAGCCTTTTACTGGATGATACTGTTGGTGGTGACATTCTTAACTGCTGGCATCAATCCACTGAATCTGTAGCTGGCTTTTGAGCTCCTTGTATCCTGGCTTGTTACACAGCTTACTAATGTTTGTGCAATTTTATAAAGTGATAGAATATGGAAAAGGTAGTAAACAGTAAAAAAGGATGTTGGGAGGCAATTTATGGATACCATTTATATTTTACAAACATTAGACTTTGGTGTCTGATATAAACTAACAAGGCATAGAGTTTGTATGTAAGAAATAAAGAGAGAATGTCATATTCCACTTCTGGGGATATACCCAAAAGAATTGAAAGCAGAGACTCAAAGAGATACTTGTACATCCATGTTCCTAATGGGATTATTCACAATAGCCCAAAGGAAGAAAAAACTCAAGTGTCCATCAATGGGCAAATGGATAAACAAATTGTGTATATGCACAATGGAATATTATTCAGCCTTAAAAAAGGCTGATACATGCTGCAACATGGATGAACTTGGAGGACATTACGCTAATTGAAATGAGTCAAAAAAGGACAAATACTGTACATGGATGAACTTGGAGGATATTACGCTAATTGAAATGAGTCAAAAAAGGGCAAATATTGTACATGGATGAACTTGGAGGACATTACGCTAATTGAAATGAGTCAAAAAAGGACATTACGCTAATTGAAATGAGTCAAAAAAGGACAAATATTGTATCCCACTTGCATGAGATACCTAGAATAGTCAAATTTATCCAGACAGAAAGTGGAATGGTGGTTGCCAGGAGATGGAGGAGGGGGGATAGAGAGTTAATTATTTAATGGCTACAGATTTCAGTTTTGCAAGATGAAAAGAGTTCTATGCATGGATGGTGGTGACAGCTGTACAGTAAGGAGGATATTCTTAACGCTACTGAATTGTACTCTTAACAATGGTTGACATGTACATTTTATGTTATGGACATTATACCACAATGAAGAAAAAGAGCAGGATGTTACGGGTTTTCTGTGCTGTACAGACGTGAAATTGTTGTCTTCCTGGAAGTTGTATGAGAAGTCAGGGCAAGGAGTGTCTCTCAGGTGTTCTTCCTGTTGACATTTCATGGTGTATCATCAATGTCAAATCTCTTTAGCAAGAGAATTTAAAAGATGGGAAAATTATTAATAATTGGCAACTCTAGAAATTTTCACTTTTGGAAAAGTTTAGATACAAGAGAACCCTAGAGTGTTCTCAGCATTGTATCGAAAAATGTGGTCCGTCCATTTCCCTTTAAATAACATCCTGATTTTTATTTTTCTTCTGTTTCTTTTCCTCTTCTGCTTACATGAGACTGATAATGATCTACAAACCACTGACCTGAAAAGGAAACCAGGCCCCGCTACTTACAAAGGGGCTGGAAGTCCCTCATCTCATTTCCCATCTGTCCTTTTGAAAAGAAAGAATTTTTTTTTTCACAGTGTTTTGTCCTTGCTTTTTATTATATGCTGCCAAAAAACAATCTCAATACTTTTTGGGCTTTTTATTGGAAAGTGTTCTTTTGGTAAAGTTCCTCAAAATTTTTATCGGTCTGCATTCAGTGGCCAACAATGTCAGTTTCTGTGAACATTGTGGGTTTGGGGTTATTAGTTCATGTCTAGGATTGAACCTACCTGAAAAATCTGGATAAATAATGTTTCCAAATTGACGTTGTCCAGACCTTCAGGAGATGAGGATTTTAATTCCAGGTCAAGAATTCTGCCTTTTGCAGAAAAGAGTGACAGGTCATTTTTTTTTTTTTTATCATCAAGTATGTCTTAAAAAGAAAAGCTTATTTTTTGGATAGCACTGATCAGCTGAGTTGAAGAGTGTATTTATTTAGCATATAGTTTAGAGTTATACTGTTTGTGCAGACAGCTCAGACAGGGTTCCTGTTTTCAAATTGCTCAAAACTTAGGAGAGGAGATATTGAATTAATATTAATAATAAGAAGGAGAATGTGACCACTGTCATGACAAATTGAATCCTATGGGAATTTATTCTTGGAACATTGAGATAGTGGGACGTCCAGGTGCTGAGCCCTTAAAGTGGTTGGAAATGCAGAAGTCCAGCCTAAGAGAGAAGCCAGGATTATCAGTCTGGGCTCACCCGTAGAAATGTGAGACAGTGGCCACAGGGACCGAGAGCATGAGAGTGCCCTCCAGGGGACTGAATCTTGGGGAACACCTTCACCTAGGAGGAAGCAGGGGTGAGAATCAGATACAGAAAGTGGGAAAAGGACCAGGAAACTGTGGGGCCCTGGAAGGGAGTGAGAGGCGTTTTGAAGAAGGCAGGCAAAAAGAGCAGACCGTCATGCGCTCCTGCCACTGGCATGGGAGAATGGTCCTCGGAGTTGATAGCTAGGGCATCATTGCCTGTGATGGTCATTTCTTGCCGGGGCTGAAGAAGTGAGTGCGTGGGGCACAGAGGTTAGCGTTAAATGGTAGCAGAGAGAAGGGATCATCGTAAGTCAGAGCAATAACAGGAGGTTTTATCAGGACTGAGAGAATGAGCTAGGAAGGGAAGTCCAGGAATGAGGAAGAGATTGAAGATGCAAGCTGTGGGGGTGCGTTTTCAAGCAAGGCTCTTTAGGGGGCCCTGGGGGGATGGAATGAAGGGTCTCCGCAGGAAGAGTTCAGGAAGGAGAGAGAGTTCTGTCTCTGAATGGGAGGGAGAGGATTGGGTATTTGAGAAATTTAGAGGCGGATTGGGCTGAGGGAGCTAATGTCAGGCTGGCCCAGGTGAAGAGCAGCCTGGGGGCGAGTCAGGAGGGTTTGGAAAGCAGGCTACGGGGCTTGGGATGGGGAGGGCGTAACAGTAAGAGTCATCAGTCAGTACCCCTACTGCTGTAACCGTGGCCACTGCCCTCATCCCTTCTTACCTTGGTTAATCCTATCAGGTCTTCCAGATCCTATCCTTGCCCTTCTTCCTGTCTATGCTAACAGAGTAGCCAGGGTGATCTTTTAAAAGCTAAGTTTCAAGGTAGGCCCGATGACCTCACTCAGGGAAGTCTTACTGTGGCCGTGCTCTTGTCCACCGCACCTCTCTGACCAGTCGCCTCCGCGCTCTCTGCTGTGGCCAGACCGGCCTCCGTGGGGCTCCTCTGTCACTCCAGGCAGCCTCCTGCCCCAGGCCCTCTTCTCAGGCTGTTCCTCTTCCCGGAGAGTTCTTTACCTAGCTCTCACTCACCCACTGCAGGCCTTTCTCCAGTTCTTACTTCTCCGTGAGGCCCTTGCCTGCTGCCATGCCCTTCACCCTCTTGGCGTTCCAGGTCCTCTTTACTTTGCTCTGTTTTCTTTCTTCCTCAGCATATCACTTACCTGCTTCTAAGATACTCACATGTTTATTGTTTATTCTTGTGAACCCTGTGAGGGTGGGGATCTCAGTCGTATTCACTGATGTTTCCTGAGCACACAGGACACATGGCACAGAGTAGGAATTCAAGAAATACTCATTGAATGGAAGGAGTGAGTGAGAGAGAGAGAGAATGAGAATGTATGAATCAACCAAGAGCGGGGTCCTTCCACCTAAGATTTTGATGAAATCAGCCTTGTTGGGAATGTTAACAGCTTAAGAACAGAGAAGAGAAAACAAAGGATGGGGGTTAAGATGGCAAAGGGGTGGGCGTGTAGCTGCCGGACCCAAGAATGCGGAAGCTGAGTCCTCAGGACTCTCGGCTGCTGGGGAGTGTTCATGGCAAAGGGGTGGGCATGTAGCTGCCAGACCCAAGAACGCGGAAGCTGAGTCCTCAGGACTCTCGGCTGCTGGGGAGTGTTCAGAGGTGGATGTTGGATGGGGAGGAGAAGACACGGGAGGACCCTGAAGATGAACAAGCAGAAGTGCCTGGTGTGGGGGAGCTGGAGGGATGGAAGGTGGCGCTGGGAGAAGGGGCGTTGCCGTGTTTGTGATCCCACAGGTGGAGTGCTGGGTAGGCAGCGTGGAGTGTGGGTGACTTTGGAGGGCCCACAGGAAAGATGAACTGACGTGTGTGAGCACTGAATAATAGTTGGATAGAAATTCAGAAGATTAATAGATGTGAAAATGTTCAGCCCAACTACGAGGTCTAATGAATTTAAATGATATATAAAATCAAACTGAAATAAGAAGTAGGTTATGGGTATAGCTCCTCAAATGACTATTTTGAACATTTAATGTAAGCTTGACATGGATCCTTAGGCCCTTGGAAGGTATATATTGTAACCTTTCTTGTTAGAAATGCAGCAGGAAAAGAAGTGATTTAGGAACCTTGGTCATTTTTATTACCTTGACTGTTACATTTGTTCCTTAATTTGTTAAAACCTTTGTGTTCAGCTCACCCACTTTAAAGGAGTATCAGCCTTGGAAGTATGTCAATTCAGCGTTCCTTTGGTGAAGGGGAAAATTGCTTTTGAAAAACAGCTTCTATATCAGATTCTCAATCAGAAAATACAGAAATATATTGAAGAACCATAATTAACTTTGATTTGTGCCATCCTTTCTAAATGAAGGTAGCAGCCTTGTAGGGTAGGAGGACAATCTGGCCGTAACCAGCGAGGTTCAGCTGATGTGGCACCCAGGTGGGTACTCTGGTCTTCCTTACTGCCCACGGGTGTACCTCTGGGTCCCTGTGCTCTGTGCAAGCAGAGGAGGCCCGTTCTTCAGTGGAGGGTGGCCCATGCCATGCTCCATGGGATGCAACTCTAGGGGACGTGATTGATGCACGTTCTTTGTTCTCCTAGGGAGCTGGGGCGTTCATACAGAATGCGGTGTGATGGTGCCCCAGCAGCTGGGCACCTCAGGGAGCTGCGGTGCCTTTTGTGAACACCATTAGAGGAAAAACTTGTCAGGTTGATTTCTATGTTTACTAGCACTTTAGACATTTTCTTCATTTTTCCTCAAGACAGCCCGGTGAGGGAAGTAGCTCTTTCCCCCCCCCCACACCATACCGGCAATGTATGACATGATTTTTGTTAGAAACACCATGCAGTGCTTAGGAAAACTTATGATCGAGTGGGGAGTTGAGATTACCTACATAAATAACTAGATGAAATAAAACACACACACACAAAATATTACCTTCATAAGTGAATCTAAGATTTTATTCTCTTCTCAGATAGAATAAAAGATACTGGATGAGTCTAGTATAGTCCATTACTGTATGCATGTTTTCCCCATATCAGGTCACATTTTCTTTCCTTCCTCCCTCCCTCCCTTCTCTCTCACTCACTCTCTTTCTTTCTTTTTCAAATCTTCTTTGCTTTTTAAAAATAACGTTTGCTCACATTTTAAATAGGTCCGAGAGACTGGTGAAGGTTCTACAGTGAGTGGAATTGGGTAAGCACAGACCTCATGTGTAACCAGGGAGGGGTAGAAGGACACTTTTATCTATGTGATTCATGTATATGTCTTAGGTTACTAAACACTACTCACAGGCATTGACAGAGGAAGATTTGAGCCAAGATGAAATCTTAAGACAGTGCAAGTAGTGGAGATTTATTTATACCATATCTCTAGCATTCACTGAAAATCATTCTTTATTATGGTTATTTGACTTTATTATTTTCTCTATAAGACTTTATTATAACTATAAGACTTGATTATTTTCTCCCCAAATAGAAAATAAAACCTCTGTGAGAGTGGCAAACCATAGTTGTTGTTTTTTTATTATAAACCATAGCTTTTTGAAAATTCACCTTTGCATTTGTGATGTTCCTACAACAGTGCTTAATTCGTGGTAAGCATTTAATATGTTTTGAGTAAATGGATGGATTTGAGATCTCGGCACCAGCTGCCTTTGTGGTCGTAAGGGCACAGCTCAAGGTGGTGGGTCAAGGGAGTAGAAGAGAGGCAGACATGTTTGCATGCAAAAACAAAACTCAGAAGTCCTTCAAATAAAAGAAAACCTGGGTTTTGGCCTCAGAATCATCAGATGCCATTTAACATATTACTAGGCACACACTCTGTGGTTCCTACAACCTGAATGGGTCCTGCTGTGTCCATACCTCTGCCTTTTCCTACCAGGGTTACCTGGCAGAACCTGGGCCCTGCTGAGTGTCCTGTGTGGGTTTGATGGACCTTGCATCAGCAGCACCCTTGAGTGTGTGCCTGAGATCCAGTGAGGACAAATTGAGGGAGTTCCGTGAAGTCCCCTGATGTCAGAAGTCCTCCAATCAGGACTTCCCCATCTGCTTAGTATTTTATCCGCAAAGCATAACCTCTGCTCCACTGTGTTTAAGATAGGACATTGCCTGGCGTCCCAGGCTTTGAAGGGCTGCTCTGAGCAGACCGTCCTGGTGGTGCTGGTAAACGCGCAGAGGGGCTTGTGTGAAATTATCCTTGATGCACGAGTGAGGCCTTACGTGTGAATGAAGGCGTGTGCCTCCCTAAGGCAAGTCCTGAAAGGAAACTTCATTGGGATATTGGAAGTATATAAATAATGGACATGTTTTAACGTGAAGCATATTCACTATTCACTACGCTAGGTATTCGCACAAAGGTATGGTGTTTTTAACAACTAAAATTGCATTCTAAAGAAGACACAGAGAACCATACACAGACAAGTAGAAAATGAAAGAAGCTACACTTGCCTACCCCTTCCTCAAGGCTCTGTTACCGAATAGAATGGTAGTTGTTCTAGACACTAGGGTAGTGGCAAGACCTGAGATGTAGTCATCTGGGTTTAGATTTTAGCCCCAGGTCTGTCTGTCACTAATCTGGGTATTTCAGTAAGCCATAAACCTTCCTAAAATTCACCTTTCCTTTTTTTTTTTTTTCTCTTAAATGATGCTCCCATGTAAATTCACCTTTCTTAACCTGTAATTCAGGGATAACATTTGCCCTAAAATTGGGGTTCTCATTAGATGTGTGAGAATCCAAAGAGATACCACCATTCAAGGAAGCTCTTTGTGCACACTGGCTGATGTCCGACAGGCAGCAGGGAGGGAGCTGAGTGCCCAGGATGCTTAGTGGAGTCTCCTTCCTCTCCTCTAGGTAACATCGTCTTATTTTTGAGGATGGCAGTTTTTAGTTGCAAAGTCATATGATGTGGAGCAGGCTGAGCCCCTTACTCATGGGGAAGCTGGACCTGCCACGTGTCCACCCAGGTGGCTGCAAGGCCTCTCCTGGTTTTCTGGATAGCCAGCCCCGTCCTCACTTCTGCAGTGATACTTAAGTGATTAGAGGGACTTCCCTGCTGGCGCACCGGTTAAGAATCCGCCTGCCAGTTCCGGGGACACGGGTTTGAGCCCTGGTCCGGGAAGATCCCACATGCCACGGAGCAACGAAGCCCGTGCGCCACAGCTACTGAGCCTGTGCTCTAGAGCCCACGAGCCACAACTACTGAGCCCATGTGCCACAACTACTGAAGGCTGTGTGCTAGAGCCCGTGCTCCACAACAAGAGAAGCCACCGCAACGAGAAGCCCGCGCACTGTGACGAAGAGTAGCCCCCGCTCGCTGCAACTAGAGAAAGCCCGCACGCAGCAACGAAGACCCAACGCAGCCAAAAATAAATAAATTTATTAAAAAAAATAAAAGAAACCAGCTTCTCTGTAATACCAAACACCCCCCGCCCCCCAGTTGATGAGTCTGGTCATTAAGGGTTTTGAACATTTAACTTATTTAGTTATAATTTACTGCATTTGACCAAGCTGTTATGTAATACATAATTTGGGGGGTTTTCAAGGTAGCAGAATGAAATTTTTATGACTATCAAAGGTCTACTGACATTTATAAATGTACATATATGACACTTTAGGAAACAGGACACTATGCAGTGACAGAGCTACCTGATGTCTCACCAGTTGCTAAGACACTGTCTCATTCGGAGCCCCAAGTGATTCCATTTAAAAGTCCCGACTGCCCATTCATTCAGACATTCAGGTTAGGCCAGACGTTATGTAAGGGTGTTGGAGAAGCAAAGATGACTAGCACAGTATGAGGTTCTTGAGTCTGGTGGGCGATGCGGCAAGGTTTCTGAGTAATTTCCGCAGAACTGCGTGTGTGCCGTGTGCTGCAGGAGGTGGGAGTGAGCAGCCCCGCAGCCAGGCGCAGGGGCTGCTACGTTAGGGAGTCAGAAGTAGCCCGCGTGCTGGAGGGTCAGAGACGGGCAGGAGAGGAGTCCAGAGAAGTCAGTACCGCGGGTCACCAAAGGTCAGGTCATGCTGAGGAGTCTGGACTTTATTCTCATGGCAGTGGTGGTGGGGGTCCTTGAAAGAATTCAAGCTGAGGCATGACGCTATTGATAAGAGTTTCAGAAAGATGACTGGCAGCTGTGCAGAGGGCTGGTTGAGGGAAGGCAGACATCCCCGTCAGGGAGGGTGCCACACTGAGGTTCACACAAGAGCCCCCTAAATTGGTGCGTTGTTATGGGGATGTACAGCAAGGAAAGTCCTTGACGGCACAGGGTGATGCTGTTGAGGGAAGAGAGAGAGACAGTTAAAGATGGAAACCTGGGCACCGGGCAGGGACTAGTGAAGAGGAGCTGTCAGAGAGAGGCAGAGAGATGTCTGTTTCTCTGCCCATATTAGGTTCCGTCCTTGTAATGTTTTAGTTTCTCGGGAGTTGTTTTTTATTAAGTCCCTCCAGAAACCTAAGTGGACATCTTTCTCTGGACCCTTGTCTTGTCCCATGCCCTGTTTGTTTTCTTGATTATTAGTGCATTAAACGTTGAGAATCCTCAGGAAACCGCTTCCCTGGAAATGGACTTGTCTGACCTTCATGGAACACTGTGGGTCTGATCTCTGCAGTGAGATGCGGGGAACGCCCTGTGTGGATTTCAGTTTCCAGCCTAGCTTGGAACTGAATCCTCTCAAAAGCTAGTCATCTGCTCTGAAACAAATGCATCTGCCAGATATTTGGAAAGGTTCCATTACTGCTGTGCTCAGTAAGTTGCAGCTAAGTTCCCAGCCTTGTCTAAAGTGAGGTTTAATACCGCGCAGGATACAAAACATTTAATGTACGGACATGCATCCAAGGGGGTATCTCCAGCAGATTCAGAGGGACCTAGAGACAGAGGGAGGAGGTGTTGAGAGCCGTCTCTCTAGCAGGGAGCAGTTGAAAATCCACTTGGCGCAGTTGAGCACAATAAAAATTCAACCCGGGGCTTACTCTTTAGCTAGGGAGATGGGCCATGCCCGCCTGAGAGCTGAGTCTTACCCAGACCACCTGGGCTTTGATTTCTGCCACATCCACTTGCCTCCCTTCACTGCGCCTTGGCCCCTCCTACCCTCACTCCCCAGGCCTCAAGGCCCATCTTAGAGGTAAGATGGCAGGAGCATAGGAATCCCTTCTCTCTCTCTGTTCTGCAGCCATACCTACTGACCGATTACTGAGGAGAACCCTCTTCACCTCTTCTGTGTCTCAGGTGGTGCACTTTGGCCTCGCCTTCCTTCGGAGTTGTTCTACTTAGGACACCCGAGGAGCAGCCACTTCTGAGCTCGCACTCCCTCCTGGGCTGCCCGTGATGTTTGTTTTCTGTCTGAGGGTGGACACTCCCTGCCCTGCGCTCCTTAGGACAGGAGAGGTGGGGAGAGTCCTTGTAGATCCACACAGCTGGCTCAGGTTACAGCCCACCCACTTCTCTGGGATTTTGTCTCCAGCTCATTGTTCCTGTGTCCCAGGGGAAGGGTGGGCCTTTTGTTTCAATGTCTGAATTGTAAGTCCTATAAAATATGACATATTAGACACCCAGTAGATATGCATACTTCCCACCAGGAATTAAGAGGGTTGTTTTGTTATAGTTTAATGCCCATTGTAAAGTGATTAATAAAAAAAATCTGGTGCCTTATGAGTTGAGAGGATTAGAAAAATAAAGAAATGATGACACAAAAGAACATCTTCGTTAATACTAACGCCTGTATTTAAGTCTACAGAGTGAATCTTCCCTCCTTTTAATCCAATTTCTTTCATAAAAACACATTAAAACAATTCCTTTCATTAAAAAAGTAAGTGGGGTAATATGACTATAAATCAAAAAAGATACAGCATATTCATCTTTTTTCTGGATGTCTTTTAAGTTTTTAGTTTCTCACAAAGCAATTCGTAGCACTCATAATAAACCACTTGTGAGAGAGAGACTTAGAATTCCATGGAACTATGGAGTTTTTAAACCACAAAGAAAACCTAGAGATCCTAGAAAATTCTGGATTTGGAAAGTTAAAACTTTCCTCCAAGATTACACAGCTAATTAGAGGCAGAGCTCAGATGAGAACTCAGGTTTCCTGGCTCTCAAGTCCAACCTCTTTCCAAGATCACTTCTCAAATTCTTCCATAGGAAGTTTAATTAAATTATGTGCTTCACATTGCTTGTGGTTTGAAACATGAGCTTCTTGGTTTCCCAGCCTCAGTGGGGTTAAGGTAGCGTGTTAGCCAGCACCCTACCGAGGAAAGACAGAGCCCTGGCCAGGTTGGGGGCAGGAAGTTCATTAGTAAGAGGGATTCCAAGTTAAAGCTAAAGAAACAGGGCCACAGCAGGCCATCAGGGAAGAGCAGTGAGTGGTGAAGAAGAGGGGCAGGAAATGCCCGGAAGCCCCTGGGGTTGTGCCCAGGTGAGGAAACGTGGTACCTCTGTATGTTCCCTTGAGGGACCCTGCTTCCCTGGGCTGAGCATCCCGCATTCCTGATTACGGCTCATAGCCATTAAAGTGACCCCAGTTTTGGGAGGGAATCATTTCAACCAAGAGGAAAAAAAAAGTTTTTAAAATAAAAAAGGCTCTATTTGAAATTTGTCCTCCTAACTAGACTTGGAGATAGTCGTAAATTGTACCCTTTATATTCGGATCGGGGGCACCTCTGCATTTCATCAGTTCATTCCAGTAAAAAAAAAAAGTCCCGTAAAGATTGGCCTAGGCTCTCAGGTGTCCATGCATCATTATATAAGTCCTTTAGAAGAGGACTTCACCTTCTTCTCCTCCTTTTGTAGTCCTAAGTTACCTTTTCAATTAGTCCTAAAATTTTGTGGAAGGCCTCATAAGACTCACGCCCATACTTGGCCAAGGTAATTAAGGATTTCTGTGCATCAAGCACTGCCAGTGTTTAACCTAAGAAACAATATTGGCTGAAAATAATTGAATCTGTTATAGTTGCTAGAAGAAGGCTTTTATTTATTTATTTTTTTTTGCTTTTTTTTTTTTTGCGGTACGCGGGCCTCTCACTGCCGTGGCCTCTCCCATTGCGGAGCACAGGCTCCAGACGTGCAGGCTCAGCGGCCATGGCTCACGGACCCAGCCACTCCGCGGCATGTGGAATCTTCCCGGACCGGGGCACGAACCCGTGTCCCCTGCATCGGCAGGCGGACTCTCAACCACTGCGCCACCAGGGAAGCCCGGCTTTAAATTGTATTTTGTACTGTGAGATTTATATCCCAAAGGATGTTTGAGATGCTAGCTGTGTTTAGATTTAATTTTCAGATCTTATCACACTTCATAGTGTGCACTGTTTTTTTCCCCCTACCCCTTGCAGATGTACAGCTTTTTTAGTAGAATGGAAATAATTTATTTCCAAACAAAGGGATGGGACTGATGTTCTTTGAATGTCTGCCTTGATGACAATTTATACAAGGTGGACACAGACCCATCTTTTAGCAGGAATATGATTTTAGTTAATAGGAAAGTAGGAAAGGATACCACAACCATGAAAAAGAAAATTAAGCTCATATTTGAGAAGAGTTTTAGTGTTCATTGAGTATAAATCTGCAGGTACTGATTTGGACTCTGTTATAAGCCAGATAAATAAAACTACAGAAATTTAATGTGAATCGATTTGACATACAGTAGACTATTACCTGAATGTGACTTTTAATACATAAAATATATGGAGAAGTTAAACCAGAATACCATTTAATAATGTGCATTGAGAACTAGAGTTAATAAGCAGATCAGAATACATTCATTGGCTGTGTGTTCTCTGATTAGGAGAGTCGAGATGGGAATTATGATAAACAAGTGGGTTAGTGAGACTAAACTCAAAGCAGAGGGAACAAAAGGAAAGACCTTGGCAACTGGTGACACCAAACAGTGACTCCTCATTGGAGCCAAGTCCAGGAGTCCCCCAGTGGGTCACAGCCTGATGGATCCCAGCCTTTCCTATTAAATGGTGACAAAGACATTGACAAAATTGCTTTGGTCATACAAGCCCTGTTCTTTCTGTTGGCTCATTCTTTCCCTAGTTAAAACCATTGACTAGGCTGTAGGTTGGTGTGGTTTTAGAGATGTTTAATTCAAGCTAATTAGAGTTTTAGGCAGTTTTTTCTTTGGCGTATATTTTTTTAATTCTAGGACTTAATGGGTTTGCTTTTTATGTGTATGCAAAAAGCTAATCTCATCTATTATGACTTGATTTTGTTATTTTAACTTTCTAAGGGTAGGCTTATCTTCACATTTCTCTTCCTTTTTGTGCTAAACACAACTTGTACTCATCCTGTACAGTGTAGCTTAAGCATCTTTGCCTCAGTGCGCGTCTTCATCTTCTTGATGTCCGCTTCTCCTCCCTGTCGGATTTAGACTCCCCTCTTAGACTCTTACCTCTCGTACCAGCGTGTGCTTCTGTGTTCTTCTTTCTTAACACCCTTCTGGTATTGGTGGGTGGTAATAAATACATGGATGATTGGTTTAATTATGCCCAGTGCTCTCTTATCTGTTAAAAGTCGTCCATCTTTAATGAGTAAAGTTGCTTTCTTTTTAAATTGAAAACGTAATGCACTTTGATCCACAATAATAAAAAGGTTTCATTTCCTATTATTTTTCTTACCTTAAAGGGGTGTTTGGAAAAGTGTCACATAATTAAAGTTTCTTGAGTTGGTAATTCCACTAGGAAAATTCTGTAATAAATTTTATTTTTTCCTAATGTTCTGATGGGGAATGAGCTGGAAATGACCCTAATAGTCCTATTTCTTGACCTGAGCCATTTCATGAACATTTTTAAAGTATGATAATTAGTTTCAAAAAATCGTGATAGACCCAAATAAATCAAGATAAGGACGCAGTAAGTGGGGGTATAGAATGTGTCCTTCTTTGAAGTGCACATGATTTCTTAATTTCCCTTTACTGGTACACCTGATTCTTAACAGTTTTGACAATCGATGTCTTACTTTGAAGCTTTTTGAATAGATTATGCCTCCAGTGCCTACTGTCATTCATCTCTATGGCATTTCATGGAACCAGGTGTGTAAGAAGGGTCACCATTTGTGACTTTCACAAAGAAGCCAAGAGCCAGGGTGTTGAAAGCCCTCGTGGAGGAGGCTGAATGAATTAATAATTCACCTGTGAAGGACTTTGGTAGAGAACAGAGTTCCTTCCTTCTCTTCCTGTAGAATAAGGAAGGCTTATTAAAAGTAGGATTTAAGATTGCTTTCAAAGATGGTCACAGTGCAAGCAAAGAGTAAAGACAGGTGAAGCAGACACAACAGGGAGACAATACGGGCAGGAAATAAGATTATTAAAAAATGTTTGCCCTGGAGTTCTTCCCCTGTGCTGGCAGAGGAGGGACCACAGATCTGACCCAAAGTTTCCTCCAATCTTAGGAAGAAGAAAAACAGATGGGACAGATGCTGGGAGATTCCAGCTTAGTAATTAGCCTCAGGAACCAATGGGGTAGATTCTGTCAACAAGCTGGTTTCTTGTGTGCTGTTTTTATAACTATGATCTGTTAATAGTATCCAAGGATTACAGTCCATGGGAGAAAAAAATCTAGAACATTCCTTCCTGAAGCCCAAGGCCTAGTTAACTCGAATTGACATTACAGTCCCTACACTACAGTGTTAATTAGGGTAGATGTGTTGCTGCCTAAAGTCATGAGAGATTTTATTATTTAGAATAAGCATGTAAGCCTCATGAAACAGGAGCAGTTCTCAGTTACAGGAGGGAAGGTAGTGTTCACAGTCACAGATTCAGTCAACAAATATTAAGGACCTGCTACGGGTCCCACTGGGGATGTGGCAGTGAATAAGAACAGTTGTAAAAGGCAGTTAAGAGATGGATGTATAACAGTGTGAATGTACTTAATGCCCTTGAACTGTACACTTAAAAATGGTTCAAATGGTGAATGTTATGTCTGTTTTACCACAGTTTTAAAACTGCCGCAATCCAGGCAAGTAAAAGGCAACTTCGTGGGGCTAGATCAAGCACATGGGGTGGGGGAGTGTTAGGGTCTCTGAAAGGGGCCTCTTTCCTGCCTGGAGGGGTCCTTGGGCCCGTGATCCAGAAGGACTTGGGAGCCACTGCCCCCACCTTTTGAAGTTTAAGGAGCCAGCTGGAGTCTGGGGTCCACGGGGTGCGACTGCAGAGGAAGGGGAAGGGCCCCACTGCCCTGGGAGGCTGGCGCCTTAACGCCTTCACTTAACCGAGTCGTGTCCTGGTGCTTCCTTCACAGACGGCCATCCTGAGACGACAGGGGCGGTACGTATGCTCCACCATCCCTGCCAACGCACAGCAGGAAGCTCAGAGCTTATTTGTTACAGAGGTAATGTATTTCTTCTATGCCTCCTCCCCTTGTAAAAATTTCAGTGATATTTTCAAGAAAGTGTCAAAGAGGTAATTACATTTTTATGATGGAAGTTAGGATAGAAAAATAATAAGTTTTCAGAGTCTGAAACTTGGACAGAAATGTCAACGGGGTCAATTTGATGACAAAACATGAATTCTACAAAACTTATCTCATAGCCTTAGAATAGGAGTAACTTGTGAATGAATGAACTCACTGGACACCTAGCAGACTTTGATATTGTTTTTTTGTGTGGTTTTTTTTGCTGGGTTTTCTTTTTTTTTACATCTTTATTGGAGTATAATTGCTTTACAATGGTGTTATATTGTTTTTAATGGAGACTCAGCACATGCATTTATGTATTCATTGACTTCATTTATATGTTTATACTTGTAATTTATTATCAAGATTAGTTCAGTATTCATGAAGTACCAGGTAACAGTGAGCAGAGCCTAACTATCCCTGATCAATATATGATTATTATTACTTTTGTTTGAACATACAGAAAACGACTCTTTCGTTAAGGAGGAAAGAAAAATTATTGCTTTGAGATTGCTTGCTTGTTCTGTCTTGAGGTGTTTGTTTCTTCCTACAGGTGCCTTTAGATAGGGTGAACGAGTTAGGTGTTTTAATTTTGTTTCTTGAAGTGCTCCTTCATTTAAAAAATATGTATTTTTATCCCCATTTTTCTAGTTGATATTTGGGAGCTAAATATGCCCATCAGTAAAGGAAGGTATGCTGTTCTACAGGAAGCTATGCTGTTCTAAGCGAAGGCCCATTACAATAACAACATTTAGTTTCACTGAGATTTTTGAAAACTTAAATGTATAGTTAAAATTTTTGAAGTATGTTGTTCTCTTATCATTCTGAAAAGGTAACTTCTTGTCTTACCTCCTTTACCACTCTATTCGTAATATTAATGCAAGACAAACACAGCCAAATATGTTTACGGAGTCTCAAATGTTTATTTTAAAGCAGGACATTAGGCGAACTGTCCTGCAGCCTGTTTTTGTAAAGAAAGGTACACTGCGGCACAGCTGCACCCATTTGCTCGCTCACATATGCCTGTGACTACTTCACATTACAGCTCAGACACCAATGGCTGCAATGGACACAGTGTGTCCCTCAAAGCTGAAAATAACTTGCTATCTGGCCTTTTGCAGAAAAAAATTTGTTGATCCTTGTTTTAAAGCATATAGTAAAATTGTTAATTACTAATTCAGTTCTCCCAGTTTCTTAAAAAAAAATACTATGTTTGAGGGACAGCTCTCCATTAAGTTCTCCCATCGCTGCAGGTTGGGCAATAGCGACTTCACCCTGTGGGGCAGGAGCCAGCATAGCTACACCCTCTTGGGCCTCTTCCACCAGGGTGGAGTGCAATAGCGCTTCCGCCCCGTACTCTTGTCCACAGGAGGATGACCTAATGGCTTTAAACAAAACAAAAAAAAAAACTTCAAAAACCTTCCAGTATAACTTCAAAATATTATTGAATTTCACAAGTTTGAAAGGTCAGTCATGAAATCAGCCCAGTCAGAGCCCTGTCTCTTTAGAGATGCAGTTCTCTGCGTACTGATTTCTGATTGAACCCCTTGTCTCCTAGACTTTCTACACCTCCAGAGGGGTGCGGGTTGCTTGCCTTGTTCTGTGCACCTGCCTTGGAATTTTGCCTGTGCCTGCCTTGTGGGCGGTCAACAATGGCTTATTAAATGAGTGAAGCTAGTTACTTAACCTGGTTAACTGTGTTTTTTGCAGTTCCTTATAATTTAAAATATCTAAACATTGTAATTATCTTTCTTACCCATTTTCCCTAAGATATTAAAAATCTGGGCACTCAGGTGTTCTGTTCATAAATGCACTGATTATGTACAAGTGTATACTTATTTATTTATTTTTAATTGGACAGGTACATTTTATACTTCGGAATAGGTTTAATATCCTACAAGAGACTTTGGTGGTATGAAAGTTGAAGTTGAAGGGCTTGGTGAAAAACCAGAACAAAGATAATAGAGCATGTCCACAAGACTGTGTCATACATAGTCTGACCTGACTTAGCTATGCTAATGGACCCAGGGATAGGATGGGAAAACCCAAACCTACAGATAATTCTGAAGTCATACTGGTTTTGGAATGTGATTTTGAGTGTGGATGTCTGATGTTCTAAATGTGAAAATGCTTTGAAATTAAAAAAAAAAAGCATTTATAAGAATAAAATGGTATTTAAAAACATTTGTAACTACTTAGCAAAGAAATTGAAAAGTTGTTCAGCTCCCACATCTGACTTTGTTTTTAACCCTTCTCTGCTCTTTATTCCACCTCAGAATGATAATATAAAAAACTTACTCTACCTTCTGTTCACAACCTTGCCAATAGAGTGCTTAGGTAGAGCCTGGCACAAGAAGCATTAGCTGTAGTTACTTTCATGACCTTGGGGTTTTGCTTCAGAAAGCCTTTGGGCATGAAGTATGAAATAGATAAAAAGGTTCACAGTATAAACAACAAAGTGAAGTAAACAGAATAGAGACTTTGTTCATGATGTTTCAGCCAGAGTCAAGTCAACTAGGTACGACTAATACATTTAACTACCTATGTTTTCACTTTATTCATTCATTTTTTGCCACACTGACATCTATATATGTGTAGTCTAGAGCTGTCCATACGGAAAAGCAAGTTCGCTGATGGAAACTAAATCAAATGCTTCACCTGTTGATTTTGACTCATTCATATTTGAAGATCTGGTGGAGGAGACCTTGTAATCTTAAGACTCTACACACTACTCAGTGGATCCTCCTGGACAGATGAATGAAAGACACCGTGCTGGTTGGTCGAGCTTGTCAGATAGCGAGGTAGTTTAATGCAGTCCGTGGAGGTTGGTGTCACTGTGGAATCTGGGCAATGGACTGCTCCATACTTTGTACATTTGTACACATGCACACACACATGTACACGTGAAGAGGTCATGGTGCCACTGTGAATTGGAATCTAAATCTTTCTTCCTAATTACCTCACACTGTCCCTTATAAATAAAATGAAAATCCGAGGGCAAATGTATGTAATATTGACTATTGAGCAGGTTTTAATATTAGTAAATACTATGGAAGTATCTTTAGGTTCACACTTTCCATTTACTTTCATGTTCTTCTAGAAGCCCACATGACTTCTTAGGAGCCAAGTGGTTTTAAGTCAGAAACAGCACATTGTTATGTAAATGCAGCAAGAGGAGGTGAGGTTTGTCTCCTTGTAACATCTGCTCATCATCTGATCATGAATGACGATGACCTAAGTGACCCCTCTCCCAAGTGTAACGTTTCAGTGGTTCTTAAGCTTCATAGGAACCTCTAATGGTGGCATTTCAGGCATGAGAGGGTTGAGGGGAAAGAATATTTTTGATATTGGTGTGGGTGTGCATTCATAAACTTTCCCAAATGTTCTCCAAAAGTCATCACATGTCTTTTTTCTTTTTCTCTTATGCTTTTTTTTTTAATGCTCTCCCCCCACCCCCCCAAATAGTGCATCAAAACCTATAACTCTGACTGGCATCTTGTGAACTACAAATATGAAGATTACTCAGGAGAGTTTCGACAGCTTCCAAAGTGAGTAAATGATCAGACCACACAAGATGGGGTTATACACACAGGGAAAGTTCTTTGTACTTGAAATGCCTAGGGAGATGTGTAACCTCACATGCAATCAGAGTGATTAGAGAAAATATTTCTAGATGGTTTGTGTGTATATGGGTTAGCTATTGTTTACAGGGTATTTGTTAATAGTACTCAAACCTAGTACTCTGGGAATTGGTAGGTGGTAAGAAACACATGGATGGTTTAATTGTGTTCAGTGATTCTGCTCAGGGTACCACTGATGAAACAAAAACAAGTGAGATTTTTTTCAGTGAGAAACAGAAAACAAAATGTAAGCGTACTGAAATATGCTGACGTGTGTTTTATCTTAAAAATAATATTTTGAAAAGACATGAAAAGCATTTTATATTGAACAAATTTTATATTTAAAAAAGGTACATCAGAGAACAAGCATTTTCCCAAATTTCTTTACCTCCTTTAAAGTATTAACTCATTCTAAAATATACCAAAAGCAAGTGTGTTTAGATTGATGAGCAGTAGTTAAAGTAAACCAGGTGTAGATAGGTCTTGCCTTGAGAGGGATAGTATCTGTTATAAAATGGTACATCCTGAAATAACACAGTTGGCAGATTTTAGTTTATTATGAAAATTGAAAGCACATAATGATGGATTGTGTTTCAAAAGTAACCGTTGCCAATGAAAATTTTAATTAAGACCCTGTTAATAAATTTTTCTTAGGGTTTGTTCCATCTATGAGTTTGAACTGTTTATACTATTCTCAGTGGACCTAGCTGTTTGTTTTTTCTGTTTGTGTGGTTCAGCCACTCCTTAAGAGCGTCCAGCCAACTTCCCAATTGCCTCTTTTTAAACCTCAGCTGAGAACACTCCCTTCCAGCATTGTCCAGATGGGTACACTCCTTACTTCTCTATGTACCCAGTACTTATCTGGGGACTTAATTCTTCCTGTTTGGTCAGTAAAGCTATCTTCACTGATACGTTTGTTCATGCTCTTCTCATGACTGAAAGAGAACCGACCGGGGATTCAGTGTATTTTATACGATATACTTTTACTGCTGGTGGATTTTACCTCTTGGCGTTAATAAGAATTTCAGTTGTGTGATGAGAAGGAGACGAAGGTTGTAACAGTGATTAAGAACATAGACTCTGTAGTCGGCCTGCATCATCTACTTACTCTGCCCTCTGTAAGCCTTAGTGTCCTCATCTGTTAAGTGGTCTTAGCACCAGTCCCCACCATCTAAAGGACTAAAGGAGGTAACACATGTGAAGTACAGCACTGTGCCTAGCACATAATAACCATTTAATGACTGATATCGTTATTGTCCTGGTTTTGTTGTTAATACCATCATCAAGACTGTGGTTTCCGATCACTTCAGATGGAGTGACCTCATTTAAACTTCGTATTAAAAGTTATTCTACCATGTGTTTATTTATTAATACACTTTCCCATTTTTAATCTACGTAACTCCCAACAAGCCATGCCGTCTTGTCTGCCTGGCTTTTGGGAGCTCTCTAACTCTTGCATCACCCACTTTGAAAAGCAACTTCATCTGTTGTTTTTATTCTTTAGCCAAGTGGGCCAGCTTTGGATTTGTTAAATGCTGGTTCCTTTGATGGGGGAAGAAATGCAGCATCTCTTCATAGATTAGGTAATTATAAAACGAGATTCTTTCTTCTTTTTAAAGCAAAGTGGCCAAGTTGGATAAACTTCCAGTTCATGTCTATGAAGTTGATGAGGAGGTGGACAAAGATGAGGTAGGATGCTTGCTGGCGGATCGAAGGATTGATTTAGTTCACAGATTTAGAAGATTCATTGGAAAATTACCAACATTTAGCCAAAACAGGAATTGGAATGTTCCTTGAAACCGGGGAGGAATTTTTTAAAAATGTATTGTTTGATTGATTGAAATAAGGTCTCTGTTTCAACTTGACTGCTTAGCATTGCCTGTTCCTCTGGTCCTTGTTTATTTGTTCTGAGATCATTTTCAAAGTCCTGGACAAGATTTGGCTACATTGTTAAAAGATCAAGATTACTTAGATCCTAAGTTGAGGTTGTTTTTCAGCAGGCTATTTGAAACAAACTGGCAGCCAGTAGATTTTAAATGGCTGTTTCTTCAGTGAGGGCTCTGAGTAAAGTAGATAGTACCCAGAACCTCTGAATTTAACAAGCCCACTTCCCCTACTATTGGGGGAATGGTTATGGCCAGAGAAGTGTATAAAGAGAGCCGGGCATTAAGGTGACCGTGTCCACTGAGCAAGGAAAACCTAATAAAAAGTTAGTGCTGCCCATCTCCGCATTACTTACTCTTCCCTACTCAGTATTAGATGCCTAATTGTGAGTGTTAACAATGTCCATGGTAGCAAATTATTTTAGAAACCACTTTAAAAATATTCTGGGAAGAGTGAGTGGTCATTCAAAATGAAAAATAAGATATTAAAAACTTGGTGCTGATTAATGGTAAGAGGAGGACTGATTGAAATAATGCACATAAGAGCGCACACCAAACTGTAAAATCCTAGACAGGTAAGTTACTTCTATTATCACTAATAATAACAACAGTAAAACCACCAATATTAAAATTGAGGTGGGCTTCCCTGGT
This sequence comes from Delphinapterus leucas, assembly GCF_059928025.1. Classification (NCBI taxonomy): domain Eukaryota; kingdom Metazoa; phylum Chordata; class Mammalia; order Artiodactyla; family Monodontidae; genus Delphinapterus; species Delphinapterus leucas. The sequence continues at coordinate 12,019,242 of NC_143146.1, forward strand.
GGCGCAGTGGTTGAGAGTCTGCCTGCCGATGCAGGGGACACGGGTTCGTGCCCCGGTCCAGGAAGATCCCACATGCCACGGAGCGGCTGGGCCCGTGAGCCATGGCCGCTGAGGCTGTGTGTCCAGAGCCTGTGCTCCGCAACAGGAGAGGCCACAGCAGTGAGAGGCCCGCGTACCGCAAAAAAAAAAAAAAAAAAAAAAAAAAAAATTGAGGTGGTCTCAGACAAAGCATAAGACAGGTCTTTCTGCAGTTGTCTACTTGATTACAAAAATAAACATCATAATTAGACTAGTCCTCAGGAGGTGTGAGCTGGGTGACCTGACAGTGTAGTCCTCTCTTCCTAAGGCTCCTACTCAAGTGTGTATTGGACACAGTCTTAGGGGGCAGAGTCACAAGGCAGAGATCTTAGAGAGTAAGGAAGGGGCGGGGGTCAGGATGTGGTGGAAGGTTTGCCACATTGTGTATTTGTGTGTGTGTATATTTCATCTGTCTGTCTGCTTATTATATGTGCAAATATAAGCCTGACTTATTTATAGCAGCAGCTGGCAGCCCCATGCCCTTAAACCCAGATCTCAGTGTTCGGGTCAGAACTTGAGGAAACATGTTTCTTTACTTTTCTAGCTCTCGCCCTTCACTTTTCTCTCTCCTCCTTTCCTCTCTCCCTGTTGTGGTCTTGCCTCTCTCTTTCCCTCATTTCTGTTGCCCCAGCATTTTATCTCTGCTTTCTTTATTGCCTGCCTCATATTTCCTTCCTTTCTTATTCACCTTTCCCTGAACTAAGCATCTGGGAAGTTTTCCAGGAATTTGCTTTTGTCCTCCAACTATATGGGAGTGTAATGTGAAAACATTTTTCATCAAACCGGGCGAGACCTTACAACTTGAGTGGTTAAGTATGGTATGTACTTTTTGTGGCTCATTAAACACTTAAAATACTTGGGGGGGAAAAAAAACTTGGACTAGAACAAGCTTTGCTTTTTAATGGACTAGCGTTTGCTTTTTAACGGACTAGGCTTGTTCCACCTCTTTTATTGATAAGTGGACACAGTAGGTGTTAGTGCCAGACAGTTACTCCAGTAAAGGGGCGAGGGGCAACCTGGTATGAATTGAATGGATTTCCCATCAGTAATAACGGGAGATTGATTGCGATGTTGCCCTTGTCTCCTAGGATGCTGCTTCCCTCGGCTCTCAGAAGGGTGGGATCACCAAGCACGGTTGGCTGTACAAAGGCAACATGAACAGTGCAATAAGCGTGACCATGAGGGTAAGGAGGCCCATCACCCTGCTTTCCCCTTATTAAGCCCTTTTTTTCCTGTGGGTCTTGGAAATGATGCTCAAGATGAATGGGCATGCTGTTTTTTCTGACAAAAGTGACATTGTCTGGTGAGTGAGATGCCTCCCTGGTGATCGGTGATCGACCCCCACTGGTACAGCCCCATTTCCACCCGCTCCCCTTGTCACCCTCCAACCACCAGCGTGATGAGATCATCGTAAGGCTGGTGTGAAGGTGCAGTCGCCTTACAGCCTTTCTTCTCCGTATTGACTACAAAAGGGATACTTGGTACCTCGTAGAACATCACCGAGGGGCTACACCTAAGCACTTTCATGGAGGTCTTCCTGCAGTAAAGTCAAGAAAAGCAAAAATCAAGGACTAAAGGGAAAATGGTTAAATTGGAAGGGGGTTGTCAAGAGAAAAGTAAAACTAGTGTAAAAACTATTCAGGAGAGAAGTAGGACCAATGAAAGGCCAGAGTTAATAATAAAGAGAAACAATGGAAGTGAGGTAGGATGAGCAGGGGATAAAAGTTAAATCGGGGAAATGCTGATTGTTGGAATCCTGAGGCTGGAAAATCGTCCAGTTCCGTGAGGCAGAGAGCAGTTCCTACTCCGTGTGAGCAAGACACCCTGGGGATTTGAGAAAGTTTCCATCCTTCTGAGCTCCATCCCAAATTAGAATTCCCTGCACCGCTTCTGGGTGGTTATGTAAAAATCCCTGATTCTGTGGGTGAGAAAGATGACCCAGGAATGCTTAGTGAACCAACTCCACAGAATTTAAATTCAGTAAAAGTATTAGATGTGATGGAGAGTCTTAACTCACCCAGTTACCTGGGGCGCTGGCCAGAATTAGATTTGTTTTGGAGAGAACTGAAATGGTTTTTTCATAGGGTGTACTTGTGAGTTATTGAGAGAGATTGTGGCTGTTTTCATCTTGAAACCATAATTATGTGTGTATTTTTCTCTCAGTCGTTTAAAAGACGATTTTTCCACTTGATTCAACTTGGTGATGGGTCCTACAATTTGAATTTTTATAAAGATGAAAAGATCTCCAAGGAACCAAAAGGATCAATATTTCTGGATTCCTGTATGGGTGTGGTTCAGGTAAATATGAAGCGAGTTTTATCGTTGAGTTTTCTCATTTGTAAAAGTACCATCTATGAATTAGCAGATTTAAGCAAACACTTCAAAAAATGGCAGTATTCGTGGTAGAAGTGTAATAGCAGGACTTAAAAATGAGCTAAAGGCTTGTTTTTCATCATTTTAGAAGATAGTGGGTACAGCACACACGCAGAATTATGTCGTAGGAGGCCCGAGTGCTCTGCGTATGAGTTTTTATGTTTAAAACCTGGCTCAGCTACTTTTTAAATTTAAATTTATTTATTTGTTTGTTTATTTATTTTCGGCTGCATGGGGTCTTCATTGCTGCACATGGGCTTTCTCTAGTCGCGGTGAGCGGGGGCTGCTCTTTGTTGTGGTACACGGGCTTCTCATTGCAGTGGCTTCTCTTGTTGTGGAGCACAGGCTCTAGGCACGCGGGCTTCAGTAGTTGTGGCACCCAGGCTCAGTAGTTGTGGCTCGCGGGCTCTAGAGCACAGCCTCAGTAGTTGTGGTGCACGGGCTTCATTGCTCTGCAGCATGTGGGATCTTCCCAGACCAAGACTCGAACCTGTGTCCCCTGCATTGGCAGGCGGATTCTTAACCACTGCTCCACCAGGGAAATCCTCAGCTACTTTTTAACTGTGTGACCTTGGACTGGCTATTAACTGAAGTTTCTTCACATGCAAAATTCAGATAATGATAATATTTCCTTAATAGGGTAAGAGGATTGGATGAGTTAACTTGGAAATATTCAGAACAGTTCTTAGCATCTCTGGGATGACTTTTATCATGATAGTATCAATGGCACAGTAGTATATTGGCCAAGAGGCTGGGCTTCAGATTCAGGCTGAGTTCAGATCCCTGCTCTACCCCTTACAGCTCTATAACCTTGGAGATATTTTTCAACTTCTCTGTGCCTCAGGTTCCTCATTTGTTAAGTAGGGATAATGATAGTACTGAATATGGTTACGGAAGGGATTAATCAACACATGTAAAGAGCTTAGAATGGTGCTGGCACATGGTAAGCATTCAGCCAATGTTAGGGTTGGGGTTAGGGTTTGTTATCATAGTGCTGTTACAGTTGTAGAGTTAGTCTTAAAAATTATTTTAATTATACATGATACATGAATGTATTTGTATTCTGAAATGTTAGACAGTACAGGTAGTGCAGAAGTCCCTGTTGACCCCCATGTCTCCCTTTCTCAAGGAGCTACCATTACCAGTTTGGTGTGCCTCCTTCCATGCCTTCGTAGAATTGCCTTTGAAAGCAGGTTGGCAGTTTCCCCAGTCTGTCTGTCCGTCCGTCCATCCACTCATCCACTCCCCTCCAGTTTTCCAGGAATATCTAAGCAGCAATTTACAAGGATGCATAAAACACAGGCTAATATAAATTTAAAGTGGTGTGAAAGGAGTCAGGGTAGGGAAGAGATGAAGTGGGATTAAGTTAAGGAAAAAGCATGTATTTTAAAGACCTAACTAACACCCGCTATGGTGGGTGACAAACCAGGCTCTACGCTTTCTAGCTTGGAGACCCGTTCAGTTGCACAGTGTCTGTAGATACAAACAGTCCAATTAGTCAGAAGCTGCCCGAGTAATCTCAGAATGAAGCCCATTCAGGCGTTTCTCTTGGGGGCCCTCATACAGAGGGCGCTGTGTGATGAACGAACAGTCTTCTTGATGGCTCCTCACAGTAGACGCAGTCACGGTTATCAGAGAGTTCTTCCTTAAGATGACTCATTGTTTGCTGATGACATTAGCCCAAAGCTCGGTTCTCTAAGAAAGGTTGTTTTGTGGGGCCAGTGTGACTAAGGTTAGAGACATAGCTCTGGTTTGACCCTCAGGTGTACTTGCTTATGCATTCACATGTTTACTTAAAATTAAATTGCATTTTCATCCAAATAATACATTCATCTGGTTTAAATGTCAAACAGTACAGAGAGGTAGCACTAAAGGCACAGTCCTGCCAGCATCACCTCACTTCACCTACTCCCCACTCCCTGAAATGGTCATTTTCAACTTTTTCCACTGTTTTTTTTTCTTGGGATTTGCCTCCGTATTGCTAGATAAGGAGTGTTCGCTGCTCTTCATTCATCAGTTGTGGACATTATGTGATGCTAGAGAGGATCTTAGCTCCTGCAGCCCTCCTTCATGCTCTAAGCTGGATCGACTGCTTCCTCAGCCTCTGCACAGTCACCGTCCTGGAAATTCCCTTTGCTGTCCTGCCTGTGGCAGATTCCTTGTTTCCAGGATCCTATGTCGTCTTCTTTCTCGTTTTCCTTTGTTGTTTTGGAGGAACACATCCTCCAGGAGCTTCCTGAAAATCATGTGTAAGATCTTAATTTTTTGAGAGTTAGATGAAATTTACCTTAGAATTTGAAGGCGTTCCATTGTCTTCTAGATGCTTGTGTTGCTTTGGAGTCTTATGTTATTCCCTATTCTTCACAGTCTTCTCCATATCTATGGTGACCTGAAATTTAGGTTATTGTGTCTTGATTTTGATTTTTTTGGTAAGCTTTTTTGTTAAGGCATGACATAAGGAGAAAATAAACATGTAATGAATTTTTACTGAGTTTAGATCTCTATTATCCATTTGTGCTGAGAAGTCTGTTCTTGTTCTGGAGACTCTGTCCTGCATGTTCTAGCCACCTGGGTCTTCTGAACTCTGGGCAGCCTCCTCAGTTAGCAAGACTGTTGGACTCTGTTCAGGCTCACCTTCCTGGGTCCAGATATGGCCTCCAGGCAGAAAGTGATGAGGTGATGGTAGGGCTCACCTCATCTATTTCCTTTCTATCAGGGATCACAGGGCTGCCCTGATGGTTGCAAAATACCTAAAAACAGTTGTTTCATCTATTTTGCCCAGTTATTTCTAGTAGTTATGTTGGGAGAATAAGCCCAGACCTTGTTGCTTCATCGTGGTCAGCATGGAAGTTGGGGGTCCAAACTCAGCTGGCTACAGGGGCCAAGCAGATAAATTAAGTGAAAGAAGAGGCCTGGGTGTAAAGTGATAGGAAATGCTAGGGACTGTGACAAACTGGAGCACAAGTGGTCCCGTTTAAAGGGGCAGCTGATGTGCTGGGTGGCACTGCCAGCTCAACGTTGCCAGCTCATCTGGTTCAAGAAAACCAGAAATACAAAATTTTAGTTAAATCTTGGTATTTTTAGTTACTGGTGACTAATTTAAAAACAAACAACCCCCCCCCAAAACACTGTTTTTGGTCCTCTAGTGCAGGACCAAACCCTAGGTCAAGGTGATAGCACTACTTAATATTCATTGAGAATTATTTTTGCATCAACAGCTAATTGGCACATGGCACTCTCAGCTTGTAACCCAAACTCAGCTGAAAGCTGCCACTGTAGAAACCAAATTATATCAAAGTATGTTTATTCACAGCATAAAGGAGGGAGTACCAGAGCAAATTGTCAATGACAGTGAAGTAACTTCTTGTGTGGGATTCCCAAGTGGGAGTTTCATTTGTATTCTTAAGCTGAGAGACCTTTTCAGTTACATTTTAGTTGAGTTTTCTGGCATTGACTTTAAAAAAATGTTTAAAGCAAAACTAAATATATTTGGCAACTCATTTGGAAAGTAGCAGTAATTACTTTTGTTTTATAAGAGTTTTGTTGCCTATCTTCAGCAGAGTATAGATGATTTACAGTACGGAGTCCCCAATCACTCAGTCTCTGGAATACATTTCGGAATCTAAAGTTCTGACTTCAGTGGCCATCCCTTCCTTCATATTCTTTTTGCAGGTGTGGCTGATGGTGTTTTACGTTTAACGAATTGTGTCTAAGGCTTCAATATGTTTAAATAATTTGTTTTTATCTCCACATCTGTTTGTAAGCTCACCTCCAAAAGTTGTAGCTTAAGTATTGCAGGTTTTTTTTTTTAATATTGCCTTTGGACATTGTAAAAATATGCGCTGATTAATGCTATGAGTTCAAAGAAATGCCTATACTAAAATTTAAAACTAGACCTGAAAAGAATCCAGTTACGAATCTTGAGCCCTAAAAGTATTTTAGAACCTTGAAGTTGATTACACTTATTTTGCAGATAAGGAAACTGAGGCTCAGAAAGAGGAGTAATTCAGAATCAAGGCCTAATGCTCACCCTACTTTTAACTTATTTTCATAGTAATGAGTAGGTGAGGAGTGCAGGGGAGAGAACTCCTTTCATATCTGGCCTTTGACCCCTTCTCTGACTCCTTCTGTGAAGTGAGGTGTGAGGCGTTGTGCACAGTGGTCTGCATGCTCTGCTGGGAGCAGTTCTCTCCTGAGAACCATGCTGCAGAGGTCACAGAGGCGACTTTGGGAGGGCCACCCTGTCCCCGAGACATTCGCTGAGGGCCCCCTCAGGGACTGCGGCTGACCAGCTAGAATTTTAGTGGGCGAAGGCTCTGCTCGGACGCCGCACATTGGTGGGAGTTTGTGATGTCACCGTCCCTCAGCCTGTAAGTACCAGGAGTCTTGTGTCATCATGTTCCTCGGAGCTGAACCTCTATCTAGTGCAGTCACCAGGGCGATTTTACCCACCAGGGGATGTTTGATAATATCTGAAGACATGTTTTGATCTTCACAACTGGGGGGCTATGCTACTGGCATCTAAGGAGTAAGGCCAGACTGCTTCTAAACAGGCTACAGTGCACAGGACGGTCCCCATAACAGTTATTGGCCCCAAGCGTCAGTAGTGCCAAAGTGGAGAAACCCTGGCCTCGTGCACATTCATCCTTCGTCATTTAATGCACATGGACTGCGGTTTTTATACTTTAAGTAAGATACCCTTTCACAGGCATAAAAGCTGGAGGCATGAGGGAAGCTGGAGGAAGGTAGACATGGTGTCTAAATACCTTTTGGGCCTCATAAATGATGAGAAAGTTCCAGGTAAGGAAATCAGACATATTGATAGATAATGGTTTGCTTTTAAAATATGATACCACATACTACTTCATTAAAAAAGATAGGAGCTAGAGGAACTGAAAATTTTCAATGAAATTTCATTCATTCAGATATTTTTCAAGAGCCTATTATTTGCCAAGCGGTGTTCTAGAAATAGGGATGTAGCACTGAACAAAAGAAATCTCTGCTCTGAAGAGCTCCCATTTCATTGGATGGGACAGACAACAAATAAATATGTAAAATGTGTAATGTGTCAGATGGGAAAATAAAGCCATGAAGAAAATAATTCAGGGAAGGTGGATACAGATGGGGGTTTATTGGGAAGGGGCTTGCCTTTTTAAATAACTTGGTCCGAAATGCTGATGAGATAGTACCCATCAGCAGATAATAAAGAGAATAATTTTTAAGGCTGTTCCAGTTCTTCTGAAATGTGTCTCTTTACCCTTTTTCTGTTTCAGAACAACAAAGTCAGGCGTTTTGCTTTTGAGCTCAAGATGCAGGACAAAAGTAGTTACCTTTTGGCAGCAGACACTGAAGCGGAAATGGAAGAGTGGATCACAACTCTGAACAAGATTCTCCAGCTCAACTTTGAAGCTGCAATGCAAGAAAAGCGAAACGGAGACTCTCATGAAGGTAGGCAGGTATAGCTTTCCCCAGGTGCATGCACACTCTGCGGGTGTCTTCTATTTTGGCAGAGGGCACAGGAAGTAGCCAGATTACTGCAGAGGTACATGGAGGTGGGACAGACGTGAGCTCCTTAGAGATAACCTGTCAGCAAAGATTTTGTCCCAGTAGAATGTCCTACCCTGACATCATTTGTATAATGAGAAGAATCACAGCTTTGGAGGCAGAAAGGAACACCTGAGTTCAAGTCCCAGCAATACCATTTTTCAGCCGTGAGACCTTGGGCGAGCCACTTATGTTTTCAGAGCCTTGGATTCCTCTCTTGTAAAATGGGAATCAAAACAGAACTTGCTGGTCGATGGGAAGATTAAACAAGATAATGTATCTCAAGTACCTGGCATAGAGTCGGCACTTCAAATACTAATTATAGTTTTTATTGTTATCATTAATCATATCCTTTGGAATTTTCAAGTCAAAGTTAGGATGGGCAGAAGCCACAGATTAAATTGGTTGGGAAAATCTGGCTATGTTCTTGACAATTCATGTTTTATTTCAGGTCCTTGGACAGGTGATTCCCAACTCTGGCTGTGCCTTAGAAGTCCCTGGAGACTTTTAACAAGTACTCTTTCCTTTGTCCCACCAGAGATTCTGGTTTAGTTGGCCTGGGCTGGTGCCTGGTGGGTGTGGCCATGTGTGCTGCTGTCCATAGCTCTTGACAGTTCTGGTTAGACACTGTCCGTGCTGCTCCAGCCATCACCACTGGGCTTGGCATCAGCATTTTTTAAAAGCTCTGAGGTGTTTCTGTTGGGTATCCAGAGTTGCAAACCACTGTGTGAAAGGGCACATAAGAGAAACGGCCTTCCTCCTCCTGTTTTAAATAAAATGCTTTCAACTGTGAGTGACTTAGGTAATCTGTTTTGCTGTTTTAGATGATGAGCAAAGCAAAATAGAAGGTTCCGTTTCCGGTTTAGATAGCTACCTGCCTGAACTTGCCAAGGTAACATCATCTTAAATCTTCTGCTCTTCATAGAATGATATTGAAATGATTAACAAATACATTATAGTAAATTATTAAAATCATGGTGTAGTTACTGCTATTTTTTGACTTCAGCGTTTGGTGAGGTGAAACACATGGCTGACTTCTTAAGTCGGATTTGAGTTTGTTTTCCAGAAAGTGCCTTACAAAGTATTCTGTTTTTGTTATTCTTTGTTTTCCCCACATAATATTTAATGCCACATTAGAAGTATTGAAGAAATAACCAAGGTGCACAGGTAAATGTTTCCATAGTAACATGTTACTTAGTATGTTCACACATATGCTTCCCCTATTCAAGTTAATAGAGACAATTCCAAAAAGGATGGATAAGTAATAATCTTGTTACTGAAACAAAGAGGGTTGCCTGAGTTATATGAATTTTTCCCGGGTCAGTCTGAATGAAAAAAAAAAAAAAGTTATACCTGTTTTTTATAATCTTGAGAAACTCAAAAAGTTACTGAAAAGCACGAAGATCAAAACAACCATATTCCCACCACCCAGATTCAACACCTGTTACTGTGTTGTCTTTTCAGCTTCAACATTTTTTAAAGAAATAAAAATATCAGTTATACTTGAAATTCTTTTTTAAACATCATCTGTATTCCATTCCCTTCTTCCCCCACAACCTCAACTAGAGACAACCACTATTATGAGTTTTCTGGAAATACTTCCATTTGATTTTCATATCTTTACCAATATATCTATCATAATAATATGTGGCTATGTTTTGTACGTTTAACATATTATGTAAATGCTAACATATTATTCTGTACTTGTTTTTATTTTTAAATTAGCCTTGTTTTTGAGATCCATCCAAGTTGGTATATAGATCTAATTCATACCCTTTACTGCATTGTGTAAGCATTTTATTTTAGCAGTTCTATTATTTCCAATTTTTTCTATTACAAACAGTGCTACAATGAATATCCTTGTACTTGCCTCCTTGTGTGCATCTCTGAATAATTCTTTTTAAATGAGAGAAATATCCTTGTCTTCTTTGGCCCTCTATATTCTTACTCTGTTATTGCCTTTCTATTCTTTTGTGTGTGTGTGTGTGTGAATACAGTGAAATAGAGACGCTACACACCCGTATCTTAAACACTGTAATAGAAAACATGGTTTATCTATATACCATTATAAATAGACTAGCATTCAACATTGACCTTTACTTTACGACAACATAGCTGTTCTAAAATATAAAATCTCCCTCCCTGGCTAGGACTTTAGAGCATTGTTTTTCTTTAGCACTTGACTGTTACCACAGTATCTTTTTAGCACCTGCCTATTAAAGCTAATTTTAGTGCTACCATTGTAACCTCCTTCTAGGCTGGGAAGAGTTTAGCTTGTGTGTTTGTGCTTTCATGTTATGAACTTCTATGTGTCATATTTTGCATTGAGATTCGCTTTTTTCTTATGTTTTGGGGTTCATGATTTCTCAAAGCAAAATCTCTGTTGAAACAGATAATATATGTAGTGCAATCTAGAATCTTAAAAGTTAACTTTCTACACTTACTGGGTGAACACAGTGGATACCTAGGAGAAGACTCATATTATTTGAGCTTAATGTTGATTAATTAGAAATGTTTTTTTTCTTGTGAAGACAAACAGGAGTTGTGCCTTCCTTTCTTCTCTCACTGCCTACTACTACCTGGCCTTCAGAATTCCTTGATCCTAAGACCTAAGGAGATATATATCACATATATTTATTCTTTAAAAAAATATATATATATACATATTTATAAAACATATTTGAAGATGTTTTTCAAACTGGTGGGTAATGACCAAGTTAGCTGAAGCTGTTTTAGTTGGTAAAAAGTAATTAAATTGGTCTAATTAAATTAAATTAATTGGTTTCAATCTCCATTTCTCATTTACTTTTAAATTTTGTCTTCTTTTTTTATTGAAGTAGAACTTACATAGAGTAAAATGCTCAGGCCCTAATTGTATAGCTTGATGGATTTCACGTTTGTGCACCCACATAACCCCCAACATATAGAACATTTCCAGCACCTCAGCAGACTGTCTTGTATCCTCCGTCCCAGCTGACATTCTCGTTGTTTTGACCTCTATGACTGTAGATTAGTTTTGACTATTCTAGACCTTCCGAAAAGTGGAATCATACATATGACTCTTTGTGTCAGGCTTCTTTAGCTCAACGTTATGTGACCCAGAATAAAAAAATGGATAGAATTGAATAGAGGATAGTAAAGTGCACTGCCTTTAATAATGATAGATATTATTTAAGATATATGTGTATATCATGCATATATCATATGTTGATATATATATGTAGAAAGAGAGTGAGTGTGTTTGTGTATGTGTGTGTTGGGTTGTGATGTAAATGTATTTCTTAACTGTGGATCATGGTCAGAACCTAAAAAGTGCAGCATTATAAGGGACTTAACTGTTGTTTCCCCCCCCACCCCAGCTCTCAAGTGTTTTTAAGCCATTTTAATTTAAGAAGGTAGAAAAAGTGCAGAAGGTAATTTTTCGAAGAGAAAAAAAAAGAAAATTAAGGTGTGCTGTTATTCACCAGCATGCTGCCATCCCACTTGTGGGGCAGGTGTCTGTTGGTGATGCCTCTTGTCCGCCTGCTTGGTGGCAGAAGTGCAGTGTGAGGGGCTCAGGCACCAGTGTGCCTGGCTCTCAGCCCCTTCATCATCCAGGGCCCCGAGTGTGAGTGGTTTTGACTATTTATAACCCCCTCCAGTGTATCTGGGGTGGGATCATTTGTACCTGTTAAGAAAGGAAGGAGGTTGATTGATACCTGGTCATCCTGATTTTAGAAGGAATGGATTCCAGAGTGTGAGATTGAATAGGGGTGGGAGGGTGTGTGGGAGGGGGAGGGAGGCTCGAGTTGCACAGCTAGGCAAGGAGGGAGAGTTTAGTCGGGGTGAGGAGGTTAAGAGGGCAGTACCAGGGAAAGGTCCATGGGGAGATCAGGCCACAGTTACATCAGATTGCAGAGAAAGGACTAGAACAGTGGGGGCAGGCAAAGGTGTAATTTAATGGCAGGCTCCACTCAGGTCAATTCCTCTTTCTGCTTCATTCATCCTGTTGCCCCGGCTTTTGTTTTCCACTGTGACGGAAACATAACCAAACAGGATATGAACGACAGGAAGTTGTTTTAGTACAAAAATAGCTGGTGTCTCATTGTGGAATGTGATGGAGGGGCCCTTGACATACAGTAGGAGTGATATGGAATTAGGTTTTCAGACTATTTTGTATGTTCTTGGCCCTTTTGTTGCTTGTACATTTAGTACTGAACATCTCTATTGTTTTCTTACGGGGACACACTGTGTATACCCTAAAACCTGTTCTTTTCCTCCTATTGTCTAAAATGGAGCCAAACATATGTTTGTTCTAAACGTAACAGCATTTATAGTATCAGAGTACACAGTCTTATAAACATTTTTATGAAATAAACACAAACTGTAGTTAAAGTTAGTTAATTGATTTCTTCCCTACAGTGTCAAGGGGTAATATGATCATGTGGTAAACCCGATTACTATTTATTTGATAAATATTTTTTTCTGGTTACATTTACCTTAGGTGACATTGAAATGAATATATATATATATGTATGTATGTATATATATCACCTCCTGTGTAAATGTAGTATGAAGAAAACCCTCATGCTCCCACCTTATATTTTCCTCCATAGCTTTTCTATTTTTGAGCTCTTTGTGTACTCAAAAAACAGCTGCTCACTCTTAATTTGGCCTCCCCATGTGGTTCCTGTTGAACCAAAATTGCTCCCATTCTGTTACCTTGTAACTTCTTTATAGTGAATGAATTTGCCTTTCTTGGTAAATCTTCCACAGTTGAACACAGGCTAGAGTCTGGTGTCTCAGACTTTATGGTCTCATTGAAGTTGAGTGAGCATCAGGAGGCCAAGTTCAGCAGTACTTGTCAGAACCCAAACAGTTTCACAGACACCTTCTCTGAGATTTTAAACCACATCTGTAATAAATGCTTCCTTCTCTGTATCCTAATCCAGAAAATTATGTCATTGTGTTGTGATACAAAGGAACCGGCTAGGGTTGTGTTTGTGAGGTCAGCTGGCGCTCCATTTCTTGGGCTTCCTTATCTAGAATGCTTTATTATAGCTTTGTGACACAGAGGATGAGATGATGGTCCCTGGGAGTTAGATATCATGGAAGTAGTGGAAACAAATCATGACAGCTCTTTAAGTTAAAAGTATGTATTCTGGCTTCAAAGGATTTTGCTAAGTCTTCCTGTTTGCAACCCATTCTGTTTAAATGAGCCAACAGTCAACACAGTATTTTCCTGATGAGCCGTCCTCAAAATATGATGCTCTGGCCTTCGATTGTTTTCCCTGCTCAGAGATAAACTTAAGACACAGGGTATGCCTAAACTTTATGGTAGTTCTTCTGGAAACTCTTGAATGTTTGGTTCATAACTGCCTCTTAAGACAAGGAAGAAAACATTGTCAGGGTGTATCATTAGTGATTAAACTTAGAGAATACAGGAGTGGGGGGAATAGCCTTTGTTTTAGACAAATCATTCTCTTCTGTAGTGTCTGAGAAGTGTCCGTTTTTATAGAGAATGGCTCTGTCATTGTCACTTTTCTCTCTCCATTTTCCTCTATACTGAATTATTAGACGGGCAGTGGGTAGGACCAGCAACAGGGTTTGGGGAAGAACCAGTTGGGTTCTTCCTGCATCTACGGTATGGACTGACCACAGGTTATTTTAAGAGCAGAGCTGGTCTCTGTCACTTTGAGAAGTGCTGGATGGCATAGTCTGTGGGATTTTTTTTTTTTTTTTTTTTTGCGGTACGTGGGCCTCTCACTGTTGTGGCCTCTCCCGTCGCGGAGCACAGGCTCTGGACGTGCAGGCTCAGCAGCCATGGCTCGTGGGCCCAGCCGCTCCACGACATGTGGGATCTTCCCGGACCGGGGCACGAACCCGCGTCCCGTGCGTCGGCAGGTGAACTCTCAACCACTGTGCCACCAGGGAAGCCCTGTGGGATATTTTTTTACAGCTATGTTTTGTGGGCTCTTAGACTGTGAAAGTACTTATTACAGGAATTTATTTTATTGTCTACTAAAATTTAAGTGAAAATAAATGTACTTGCTATAATAAGTAAAAGTATTCAAAGTTGTATAAAGAAAAGTTCATCTTTTCCCTTCAACCTCCATCCCCAGATTCCTGAGAGCACTGATGTTATTAACCTGTTATAATTGTTTCTTTACCGAACCAATTGCTCATGGAAACATTTACACATATGCAGTGTTTTTAGTTATTTTTAAAAATATGCTCATGATATATATATTGCTCTGAAACTTGTTCTATTACTTAAAAATTTTTCATAGATGTTCCCCTGGGGCCATAGAGGATCTAGTTCACTCATTTTCATAGCTGCATAATATTCCAAATATGGATACTGAACACTTTATTCAGCCATCTCCCTATTCATGAGCATCTAGATAATTTTCAGTCTTTAGCCTATACAAACAGTGCACAGTAAACATCATGACGTATTTATAAGCTGAAATACTCATGCTCTTATTTCTGTATGAGGAATTCCCCAAGGTGGGATTTTTGGGTCACAGTTTATTGTGCTTTTAGTGCTTTAAATATTGCCAGGTTACTTTCCCAAAAGGTTGTAACAATTCATATTCCCATTTCTCTGCATACTCACCAGAGGAGTGAAAAATGATGTTTCACTGCTTTAATTTGTATCCCACTGTTTTAGTAGTGGTATTTTTCATATTTTTGTATATTTATTTGCCATTTGGTTTTCCTGCTCTCTGACTTGCCTGTTCGTATTCTTTACCTATTTTTTTCTGGTCTAATAGTTAAAGAATCTGGGCTCTGAAGCCAGACAGCCTCAGTTAGAAGCCAGGTTTCTGCTTAGGGTTGTGAATTTGGGGCAAAGTATTTACCCCTTGAGCCCCAGTGTTTTTCTCTTAAACAAGGATAATAATAAGACTTGCCTCCTAAGTTTGTACCAAATTTAAATGTGCACTTAGGATAACATCTAGCATAGAGATGTTGGCTATTATCAACAAATATTTGCTTTTATCATTATGATGCTTTTAAGTATTTATTATTCCCTGGCTCTGGGGGAAAGCCCTGCCCTTCCCGAGCCACATTTTCTTACTGCCTAGGTTTTACTTGGTAATTCTTTTAAACACTGTTTATCAGGCGTCCCATCTGTTTAAAGCACTCTGGGCCTTGGGAAGGATGGGAGGAGCTTTAAGAAGCTGAGCCTGCTTTTCATCTATCTCATAGAAGAGCTGTCAGTGTGTGCAAGGTGGATTATAAGCTTTCACGTTATTTTTACATCTAACGTTGTCCCTTCTTCCCCATTAGGTGGTTTTTCTAGTGAAGAATATATCCCTTGGATATTAATGGCAACATCAGGATACTTTGAGTCTGTTTTGGCTAGTTGTTGATTTTTTTTTTTTTCTGTTAATGTGTCTGCATCTCTGTTTGTCTTCTAATTATATAGAGCTCTTAGCAGTCTTTCTTGCTTTATTCATTTCTCATCTCCTACTCCACTTGAGTCAACAAGAATCTTTCAGAAAGACATGAGAAAATGCCATCTACATTAAGAACCCATTGCTGTGCTCCAGTGTCTGAGATCATAGCGTTTGCTCTTGTTGAAGGACTCAAGCAAAAATTCAGGAGAATGTATTACTGTTGGTGGTGGCTCGCAGCACCTAGTACCGATGTTTTTGTTGGGAAACGCCATGGGTTGTATACAAAGTAAAGCAAATTCTTTGGTTTCAGTTAAGTGTATTGTACGTGCACGTGTTCTGGCCCTTTTAGGATAAGGGGATGGGCAAGATGGATTTAAAACATTGTCCTACACAGCCCCGTCCCCAGCCACAGGCACACCCTTCCTCTGTAAGCATGAGCAGATGATCTGTAGGAATGCCCCGAGCCTCCAGAAGCCTTAAAGCTGCAGGGAGAGCATCAAGATAAACTTTGTTGTGGAAGAAGACTCGAGCCATCTTCTTGTTGAACACTTTTACTCAGAAATGAAAATAGAGTCCAAGGAGGCTAAGTGGCTTGCTCAAGTTCATGCAGCCAGTTAACAACTGAACTAGAACTAGAACCCAGTGGTCTAGTGACCCAGCATTCTGGTGGTCATTTCATTCTGCTAGATGTAGATAGTTTGTCAGATATGGTCAGGGTAGAGTTTGGGTCATTGCTAAGAACCTGTTACAACAACTACATGGCTGAGAAAATTAAGATGCTTAATTTCTCATTGGCCGTGATTAGAAATGTAATAGTAGACCTCTTTAAGCCACCAGCAGAGAGGACAAGACGCCCTCTCCCCTGTGGCTGTCACCACCCATTATGTGCTGAGGTGTGACTCATGGTCTTTGGGCAAAGGAGCAGATGAGAGAGGACATTCTATTAAGAACTGTGACTGCCAGGAAGAACAGGATATAGATTTAGAGGCATCAGGTGTGGCATAACGTGGCTGGAGATGACTCCTATCTTGTGAATGTCTAAGAAGCTCCCTCTTCTCCCTGTTCCCATGTCCCACTTCTCCAGTCCCCATCTCTGCCACCATGTCTCTCTCCCTGAATGACTTCTCTTCTTCTGTCCATCCCTTCAGTGTTGGGGCCCCTGGATTTCTGTCCACAGACTCGCTTTCACACTTTCCCCCAGGGACTCTCACCCACTCCCAAGACTTGCATCCTCACCTCTATGCTGATGTTCTCCTGGTCTGTAACTCCAGCCTTCCTCCCCACCCTGTGCTCACGTCCCATCTCTCTGGTTGTCTACTGGATGTTTCCGGTTAGAAATCCTGCAGGCATCTCCAGACTCTACCATCTTCTCCACAAACCTGCTCTTCCTCCCAAATTAGTGGATTGTCCAGTCAGCAGGCCAGCCAAGCTAGGAAGGTGGGATTTGTTATGGGCCTTGCTGTGAGACTGGGATCCTGTTGTGATAACTCAGGAGAGACCATGTGGACCTCCTAGGGACCTTCAGCCCTACCCGAGGGGTGGATCTAAAATGCAGAACTGGTAATTTTATTCCCTTGATTAAAATATTGCAGGATTTTTTGGATTCTGAGTGAAATCCCCAGACCTTACCATACAAATCTGACTCATTTCTCTACTTTTTTCATCATGTACTACCATTCAGTTGTAATGAATGACTTGATGATTGCTCAGGTGTGACTCGTACCTTTATACCTGTAGTACCTCCTCTTAGAATGCCCTTCTCTCCTTTTCTGGCCAAATGTCCTTGTCCTTCAAGATGGGCCTTCCTCTGGGAGCTCTTTCCTGGCGGCCACCCCTAGTGCAGGTTAGCTCACTGTACGTACGATTTCTTTTGCCATTCATATTGCTGTTTATTTTCTGTCTTCCCAGATGGTGTTCCTTGGGGATAGGAACTGCATTTCATTCATGTTTGTGTCCCTAGCTTGACATAAAATATGTGCTCATAAATATTTATTCAGTGAATCAGCAATTCTCCCCTTGCTTGCTCCCGACACCTATGGCTGTCCTTCAAGATACGCCACAGTTTTCTTTATTCCACCATCCAAAACATATGCCTTCCTCTTCCTTTGCTTGTACCCTCAGTCTCAGGCTGGACCCTAAGTCCTTTCTACCCTTTGGGCTCATTTCCTCTCTCAGTATCTATCCTTTCTGTGCATCCTTTTCATTTGGTCTGAAATGCTCATGCTTTCCTCCTTTTTGCTATCTAAATTCTACCCCTTCATTCAAGGCTTGTCCCCTATTCCATGACTTTATGAAGCTTTTCTTGATATTAATGCTTAATTATTCTCTTTTGCTTTCTTTGCATTGGTTTTGGCTGCAGTTGATTATCAGCTTCATACGGGCAGGGATCAAGTCTTCTCTTTTTACCCCATAGCACTTACATTGTATGCTACATACTGGATAGCCTATCCTTGTTCATTGACAAGCAGGTGACCCTCCAAGATGAGGGCAGAGCTGTCTGGCAGTCTGGCTCTTCAGGATGGGGTAGCTTTCAAACATATTTAGACATCTCTGTAAGAAAAGGGTCTTTTCAATGTAATTTTTGTTTTCTGTTTATCTTGTTATCAGAGTACCAGAGAAGCAGAAATCAAACTGAAAAGTGAAAGCAGAGTTAAACTTTTTTACTTGGACCCAGATGCTCAGGTAAGAACGATTTTAATATTTAAAATAGTTAAGGAAAGAAAACCTTTGTTAGATTATTTGTTTGTTTGCTTATTTATATACTTTGGATAACAAGCAGTATAACAATATAGAAAATTCAGGAGAAAGAGGAAAAAATAAAAACAACCTGTAATCTCATTACCATAGCACAACCATTGTGAATATTTGATATTTAATAGATTGTTGAAAATTGATTTATCCAAAGACACTCTCAAGTCCACGAAGAACATATATAATTTACCCCCCAAAATCACCATCAGAAAATAACAAGCATCGCTACAGATGCCCAGTAGACTGTGATATTTTCTGACTAGCCCAGGCTCAGTTCCAAATACAAGCCTTGCAGTCCATGTGGTCCACATCTGTATCCCCAAAAAACCCAAAACACGGCTTGGGAGGGCCTCCAGGGTTGCCTGCAGATAGGGCTGCTTTGAGGGGCCAACTGCTCTGCTGTGTGTCCTCCCGTATTTTCCTCTTCTTCATTTGTGCTCTTTTTATAGAACTTCTTTTAACCATTTATCTTTAAACATAAGTATTTTTCTATATCTCTTCACAGACTTCATAACCGTATATATACACACACATTATATATATATTTGCTTTTTGATGATTTTTTGTTTATTGTGGTGAAATATGCATAATATAAAATTTACCATTTTAACCATTTTTAAGTGTACTATTCACTGGCATTAGGTAGATTCACATTACTGTAAAACTATCACCACTATCCATTTCCAGAACTTTTTCATCCTCTCAAACAGAAACTCTGTACCCATTAAACAACAGCCCACCATGCCTCCTTCCCCTCACCCCTAGTAACCTCTATTCTACTTTCTGTCTCTATGAATTTGCCTATTTAAGAAGTTCATATATGTGGAAGCATACAATATTTGCCTTTCTGTGTCTGGCTTGTTCCACTTAGCATAATGTTTTCAGGGTCCGTCCCTGTTATAACTTGTGTCAGAACTCCACTTTTTATGACTGTGTAATATTCCATTGTATGTATATACCACATTTTGCTTATAGATTTTTCTGTTGATGGACACTTGAGTTGTTCATAACAATAATTTTTAAGCTCTGCGTAATGATCCATTGAGTAGACACAGCATCATTTATTTGACCATTATTATGTACTATATAAATGTATAAAATAGTAACACTGTTGTGAGTAAATTAAGGTATATAGCATTTCCATATTTTAAGCAATTTCCTTAGGATACATTTATTATGGGATTTTTCTTTTTTTTTTTTAGTGAGAGCATAATACATTTATATATTTGCATTTTCTTTTAAAGAAGCTTGACTTCTCATCAGCTGAGCCAGAAGTGAAGCCATTTGAAGAAAAGTTTGGAAAAAGAATTCTTGTCAAGTGCAATGATTTATCTTTCAATTTGCAATGCTGTGTTGCTGAAAATGAAGAAGGACCCACTACAAATGTAATTTTCCTTTTAAAAAATAAAGATTAAAAAGCCTATTCAGAGGTTTCAGATGTGCCTGTTGCAATGCAGCTGGGACATTCAGACCTAGTTCCTGGTATCAGACAGGTGTGGTGTTAGATCAGGGTGCCGAGGGTTGTTTCGGCTGCCTGGACAGGATGTTTGTGATACAGGACAGGTATGGAGGCTGTTGCTCTTTAGCAGTAATTTATAGCAACAATCATACGTAGGTCTAGTCATTTATTCTTTGATAGCAGTGTTCTTATTTCCTGACAGTTTGAGCCATAGTGATGGTCTGGATTGTTTTGTTTTGTTCAGGTCGAGCCTTTCTTTGTTACTCTATCCCTGTTTGACATAAAATACAACCGAAAGATTTCTGCCGATTTCCACGTGGACCTGAACCATTTCTCAGTGAGGCAGATGCTGGCCACCACATCCCCGTCTCTGATGAACGGCGGCAGGCAGAGCTCGCCTGCCCTGCAGGACATCCTTCACGAAGCCGCCATGCAGTATCCGAAGCAGGTGGGGGCAGCGTGAGCCCAGCGGTCATGCCAATAAGGCTTCTCTTGCACGTGCTATGTAAATACGTAATGAAACTTTGTAATGCACAACTGGGGTAAATGAGACGGTTAATTATATTGACAGCATATATAATTAGACAGTAAAAGCAAGCTGAAAGAGAAGAAGTAGTTTTTGATTTCTTTTTTCTAAACTTTCTGCTAGTTGCCTCCTCCACCAAATAGGCTTTTTGATCAGACGATGAACTGTTGATGAGTTAACCAGTTTGGCCCTGGGTGCTTCTGAATAGCTGTACTGTATCAGTGCTCTTGGCTGCTTGAGAATCTTTAATGTTTATGGGATTTGTTTAATGTGGCTGTAAATTCTACTCATGGAAGAAAATTTTTTGTTCCCTAGGGAATATTTTCAGTCACGTGCCCTCATCCTGATATATTTCTTGTGGCTAGAATTGAAAAAGTGCTTCAGGGGAGCATCACACATGGTGCTGAGCCATACATGAAAAGTTCAGACTCTTCTAAGGTATGGATGACTTGCATGCTTTGTGATGATTAACAGCAATCAGAAAAAAAATATAGAGAAATGCTTAAAGAAATCACAGTTAAGCCATATTTATATTCTAAAAGATGTAGACTAGTCTCATAGATTGTCTTATAGTTAACCTTATGTGTCCAATTTTCAGTGAAAAGTAGTTCCATGTGTAAATAAAATACTTCATTCGGCTTGACTATCCTGACATCCTGAAATAATTGGCAAAGGAATTTCCAGCTTAGTAGTAAACTTTCTATCGTTAAAAAGTACGTATATTGTATTTAAATAGAGTTTATTCCACTTGTTGGCATGTCTCCAAGGTCCTGGAATTATAAATTTGGGTCCATTTACACTTAAATGTGAGACTGGAGACTAGGAGGTGACCTGGCTCGGATGATCTGGCCGGTAGTATCAGTAGATCAGGCGCACTTGTGTTTTGTCAGGTGGGGCAGGGCTACGGTGGCAGAGGTGTTGTGACATTAGGTGGAAGAGGGAAAGGAGACGTACAAGATGTATGTTTGGTGTGTTTTCATTACTTTGGTGTTTGTTCATTACCTGGGGAGTGCCTAGGTGTGGACATACAGTAGAGTTATTGAATATTAGAAGTCATCTAGGCCAAGAATACCTTTCACACTCCCCAAAGCTGAGGTTTATGAAGGTTTAGTTACCTGCTCAGTGTCCCACAGCTAGAGTTGCCAACTGGCACTTGACTGTCACTTTCTAGCACATTGAGCTACCTGGTTCCAGTCAGCTGTTGAGTGCTGTCCTGTGCCAGTTTCACAGTACTTTTAGTTATTTAAAAAGAATTTTGTATTAGTGGTCATCTGAGACCCTGATACATTGACAAGGACTGGTCAGCAGTAGGAGGGGACACCCCAGAGGCTCTAACTGGGGTTTTCTGAGTGATTCAGAGCTTCCTGCCTTCCTCTCTTTGGCCACTGTACATCACAGGTGTGTCCACCAAGATGCAGGACGGTTTTTAAAGAACAGGTTCCAGGAGTCAGAGACCTGGGTGCTGAGCTCCTAACTAGCCTGGATACATCATGTCACCTCTCTGGGCCCCAGGTGTTTCATCTGTAGTTGAAAGATGATATTGCTACCCCCACACACACACCTACATACGAGACAGTGCTATGGGTACTAAATCACTGACGCATATAGCAGGATGTCATTATCAATTATTACAGCTCCAGTCAAGGAGAAGCCCATTTACCCAGGCGCGTGGCTTCAAACATATGCCTTTCTGGCTGATAAAAGCAGAGTAAAATTTGGTCTCTGGAGAGAAACAGTTTTATTTTTAAAATCAAGTCTGTAAAACCTTGGACGAGAAGCTCTTTTAGTTCTTTGATGGTTTGATTAATAATCAATGAATGCCCAAGATAAAATCTACTCCCCCGCCATGTATGCAACACATTTCCAGGTTTGGTATGCGCCAGCTTTGCTACTCCTGTCTGCCACGTGCATGGTTTGAAATTTGGCAGCTCACGCTGGTGTGAAAATCACATATCCCCCCAGGCTAGATGCCACACTTCCCAGTGTCCATTGAGCATCTGTTGAATTTGCTCCTGCTTCATTACTTATGGAACGTAAGGCTCAGCCATGCGTTCACACCTCCAATGCAGTAAATTAAAGCAGAGATTAAGACTCAACCATCTCATATAAAAATAGGAGCTTCGGTAGAGATTTTGCTGAGGGATGATTTTTTCTGTATATCAAAATGTCTCTTCATGTTTTCCAAGATGGTCTAGAACATCATTTGGAGGAAATTACTGTTTTGGAGGAAATTTTTAGGAGTAGTCTCTGTAGGTGTCCACCACGAATAGATTTTCTAAAAAAGAAAGAAAAGCGGGGGGAAACCCAAAGGGCAAAATTGAGTTTTTCACTCTGACTTTTATATATATTGTGTTCCATTTATACCCTCAGTAAGTCTGAGAGTTCAGTCCTCGTTCACTACAGGTGAGAGTGAAACTTATTTGAGGCCTGTTTTGGCTTTAAATTTTACGCAAATATTGCATTTTACTCCACAACATAGTCATTACTGTTAGAACCTAAAAATAATCATTTCTACCTGAAAATGTGTAAGTAAAAATGGCCACCCCAGGAAGGCAGACCATTTACTCTATGATCCCCGAGTCCCCGCATGGACATGCCCCACTTGAAGAAGAAAGGGAGGGGCTGGATGAGCTCCCGACACCTGTTTGAATCGAGAAGTGTTTTCCAAGTCATTCATGAAGGCAGCAGTTCCCCCCCACGGTTACGGTAGAATCATCATGTATAGTAACTGGAACGGAAAATAGCAAGTCTAGCCCAAGCTCTTCATTTTTCGGGTGGGAAAGTAGAGCCCAGAGAGGTTTAGTGCTCTGGACTCACACAGCTGGTTTCAGTTTTACTCAGAGACAGAGAGCTCTATTGTTGTCCTTCTGAGTCTTCTAGATGAGCGCTTCTCAAACCTGGCGCACACAGATCACCGGCGGTCTGGTCAGAATGCAGGTTCTGACCCAGGAGGTCTGGGGTGGGTCCCAAGACTCTGCATTCCTGACAGGCTCCCAGTGGGGCTGCTGCTGCAGCTCTGCAGAGCACACTTTAGTTCACAGGCACTAGGTCACATTTCCCAAAATTGGTTTGACTCCGATGTACTTAAGTAATGTAAAAGACCCTTCAGCCCCCCGCTCTGACTCTGAATCAGTCACACTTTGTAGCGCTAGCAATGCAGTATTCCAGAAGAAGCAAATTTGGGGAAATTGGGTGTCATCTGCTTTAGCAATAGGGGTATAGTTGATGAGTAGACCTGCCATGCATACATAGGCCAAAAGCAAATCTGCTTCCCTGTGCACTATAGAGTTAATCCAGCCACCCGCAACAAACCAAAATTAGTCATTAGAAGTGAAAGTAATGGTAACTTATACGTAGAAAACAAGAACATAGTGATTGAAAACACTGGCCTAACTTAAGTCAATACCTGTAATGTCTTAATAATGAATATATATCCCCCAAATCTGGGGAGTCTGCATAAGTCAGTACACATTAGGAGTTACGAAAGCTTAGTATTTTCATTAGCATTCTCATTTAAACTCTAGTAATGTGATATATTTGGGCATGAATACCAAGTATTAGTAATTATTAATAACTCAGTGGACTCATAATATATAGCCCTTAGTCATGAAGAAATAGAAGGGCCTATGAAATGGCGTGCTTGTTGCCTGTGAAGACCGAAGAAAAGACATACATTTTGGAAACAATTTTCATTTGATATTCTTTGAAAATCGCTGCTAGGGAATGTGAGAAGCAGAATACTCTGCACTGAGTGTACATCCAGCCACATTCACTGCAGTAAGGTGTGCTTCTCCATGCATCTGATACTACCGTAAGAGGTTGTTTAGTCTGTGGGATACAGTAACTCATGGTTTTATTCTGATGTCTTCAAGGTCGCTCAGAAGGTGCTGAAGAATGCCAAGCAGGCATGCCAAAGACTAGGGCAGTACAGAATGCCATTTGCTTGGGCAGCAAGGTAAGGAGAACATCTTTTATTCCTTTTATATGGATACAGATATATGGAGATAGATAGTAGACAGACAGACAGACTGACCTATTCTGTTTTTTTGTCCAGAGACAAAGAGGATTTAAATATGTAAAACTGAAAAATAAGTAAGCTCCATATCTGAAAAATCATTTATTAGAGACACAGAGAGGAGACATGCTAGCTGGAGGGTAGCAATGTTGGCACTGGCAGGATGGACAGGAGTGTTTGTTGCAGAGCTGGGATTCCAGGTTCCAGCCACATGCCTCCAGCTGGGAGTGGGTGGCAGCCCAGTGAGGCCTGCAGATCCTCTTTATTTGTGGTCTCTATTTCTTAAGCATTTGGCTGTGTATGTTATTTCCTAAGCACAAGCCATTTGCTGGAAATGTTTTCTATGTAAATTGAGTTAGTTGTGTTCATCCTCATAAATATATTCCATGTCTTTAGATAATGAGATTTCTGCGGGCTATAGCCAGTGGAATAATAATTAGTCTTCACGTAGAAACCGGAGTCAAGTTATGGATTTATTTTGGTCATTTGCAAACAGCTTAGACATGTTGTTTTGCTATTTCAGGACGTTGTTTAAGGATGCATCTGGAAACCTTGACAAAAATGCCAGATTTTCTGCTCTCTACAAGCAAGACAGCAATAAGCTATCCAATGAAGACATGCTCAAGTTACTTGCAGACTTTCGGAAGTGAGTCTCAAGGCCTTACTTATTTCCACACCTGAAAAACAGAAGTTGTTCAGTGGAAAGGGAGAAAGCAGGAGCAGTCTTTTCAGTTGCTCAGCTCATACACCAGGGCGTGTTGGATGAGCGTGGAACTTTTCCTCAAGTCCTTGAGCCGGAAGAAGGGGTTTAAAGTCATAAGAGTTACCTGGTTAATTTGAATTGTATAAAGAATGTTATTGGTGGTGCTGTGAAGGGTTTGTTGGGTAGAGATGAGCCCAGGGAGGAAAGAGACAATTGAGGAACCTTTGGCAAGAGGTGGGCAAGGACTCAGCAAAGCCATCGCAAGTGGACATAGGAAGAGTAGGAAATAGGACTAGTTCACGTCACGTTAGGCAGGTGCAGTTACTGGGTCTTGGCTTCCTGATTGGGTGTTAGGGTGGAAGGAGAGAGAAATGGGTGGTAGTCTCAGGTAAATAACTCCCAGTTTTCTGACTTGCACGATGGAGTGATTCATGGTACCATTAACTGAATGGGTGATGGGGGCAAGGACAGTAACTCATATAGTACTTAACAGTTCACAGGCATTGTTCTAAGTGCTTTACCTATATTAGTGAGGATATTTGTTTCCTAGAGCTGCTCTAACAATGCACCACATATTGGGTGGCTTAAAAGAACAGAATTCTAGAGGCTAGAAGCCTGAAGCCATGGTGTTGGCAGGGCCACGCACCCTCTGAGATCTCTAGGGGAGGATCTGTCCTTGTGTCTTTCATCATCTGGGAGCCCCAGGCATTCTTGGGCTTTTGGCAGCATAACTTCAATCTCTGCCTCCCGTCTTCACACGACTGTCTTCCTGTGTGTCTCTGTCTATAAATTTCCTTCTTCTTATAGGAACACATCATATTGGATTAGGGCCAACCCTAATGACTTCATCTTAACTTGATTACATCTGTGAAGATCCTGTTTCTAAATAAGGTCACATTCATAGGTACTGGGGGCTAGGACTTCACCATCTTTTCAGGGAACACAATTCAACCCATGGCAATAGGGCAGAGAGAGGCTGAGTGAGGTGTCCAGCACTGTACAGCTGGTGGCAGTCAGGGGGCTGAGGATCTGGGCCCTTAACCACTGGGCTGTTCTGGTGCTCCACTGTAAGAAGTTCACTGCTGAACCCATGACGCGGATTTCCGTTGCTAGGGACGTGGGTTTTACAATTTCTCTGGGAAAATTCTGGGAAGGAGACAGAGCTGAGGGTATTAAAAGATAATGAAATGAGAAGAAGAGCCAAGAGCCAGCCAGTAACTATTCTATACCTTAGGTGCCTTTCAGTCTGATTTTTTTACTTGAAAAAAATGCATTTCAAAGTAACTATATAAGTTTACCTAGAATTCAGAATGGCTGTCTAGCTTTCTTTAACTTCATTTTCACCTTTTTCTTCTCTCTCTTGTGTTTTTTCAGAATTCTAAATAGAGTCATAATTAACATCTTTCAAAAACCTTTACTTATTGGTAATGGGTAGTGTATTGTTATACATACTGTGTTGTCATAGAGTACTGTTAAGTTTTTATTTGATTTTCAGGAAATTTTCAGCCTTGCTTATAGAATAAAAAAAGTTGATTTTTTAAAAAAAACTCTAGTCACCTTTAGTTAAATAGATTACAGTTTTCTCTCACTAGCCTGCCATGCGATTCTCAACAATCATGATGTAGGTCTCTGTGTACTCAGGAAGGTGAGCTCACTGTATTGGTAAGGAGGAGAAAGTGTATCTATGTGACATCATTTTTGTAAAGAAAATATTTCATATATTTCTTTTTTGTATATAAATGAAGAAATGGATAGGCGAACAGCTAGCTAGATGGAAAGATAGAAGGACATAAAAATAGTCATTTGGGTTATACACCAGATGGTAGTCATGGTTATCTCTGAGGGATGGGTTTATGGGTGATTTTTCACTTTCCACTTTGTAGCTTTCTATGATTTTAGATGAACTTTTTTTTTTTTTTTAACTAACATTTACCCATATATTCCAACAAAACAGATAGTGAAGTTTTTTATGTGTGATGGGGGTTGGGAGCCCTGTCTCAGAAGTCACTCCCTAGGCTGGTTAGCTTGAAGCTCCCGCCACAGTGGCTGCTCTTTGGGGGTGGCCCCAGCTGAGGGTCTGGCTTCCTGGGTGGAACCTGGAGGGTGGAACTTCACAGATTCATCAATCAAAACATGATCCGAGCAGAGAGCCTGTGACCAGGCAGCAAAGAGCAAAGCCTCCACTGGTCCCGAGCACAGGGTGGGTTCTCCCTGCACAACAGGCCTTCAGTAGGAAGGGTTTGCTGGGAAGAGTGTGGTCCAGATGGCCAGCGAGAGACTCAGAAACCCGAAAATAGAGACCCAATGCTGTCAGCAGCAGAAAATGCAGTGGCATGAGGAAAGCTGCTGTCCTTTTTCAGTAAGCATCCAAAGAAGTGCCAGTGTTTCTTTTTCACAGTTGAGTTAGGGGAGTGGAGGATCCCTTTTTTCATTTTTTAAAAAACCTTAGTGTTGCTCTTTTTCTTTCCTCTTTGTTTTCTTTTCTTTTTTTTTTAACAAAGAATAATCTCATATCAGTGGCTTGGGCACCAGCTTGGATCCAAAGCTATGGTTTCTGCTCCCATGATTGTCTCAAAATGTCATTTAACAATGGATGAGAAAAATATTCTGAAGCTGCCCTAGTGTCTAGAAAACAGCTGGCAAAGCTCATCAGCCACTTTGCCCCTCTCCCTTGTAGTAATTATCAGAGGAGACATTCCACGATTTAGTAAGAAAATAATTCTGTCAGATAGATAGTATTGCTAACATATGTGCTCCAGGAAGTATCTATCCAAGAAGAGGGATATGGTTTTTTATGTTTGTTTGATTTGCTGATGGCTGTGTCTTGTCTTATTTCTGCGAAGGCAAAGTATAAAAATAGAACATTTTCTTTAAAATGCAGACCTTTTTTTAATGCTACCATATTAAGTAGTTTAGGTAATAATACTATAAGGGTTTCTGCATGAGGCTTACATATTTGTGTTTATTTGTACCTCTCTATTCTGTGTACCCAAGTTTGGCATTATTATTGTTCGCAGCCTAATCCGTAAGTCACTTCCGTGATGGGAGATCTCAGGCAGGTCACTTGGCCTCTGTGCTTGACTGTCCTCTTCTTTTTTTTGCGGTACGCGGGCCTCTCACTGTTGTGGCCTCTCCCACTGCGGAGCACAGGCTCCGGATGCGCAGGCTCAGCGGCCATGGCTCACGGGCCTAGCCGCTCCGCGACATGTGGGATCTTCCCGGACCAGGGCACGAACCCGTGTGCCCGGCATCGGCAGGCAGACTGTCAACCACTGCGCCACCAGGGAAGCCCGCGTCCTCTTCTTTTTAAGGGGGGATAATAATAGCCCTGCCTCCTAGAACTGTGGGGGGAATAAGTGAGAATGCCTGTCACCGTGAGCACTGGTCTCATCCCCTGTTCCTTCTCAATACATCTAGACCTTCCACTTTTCAGTAGACGTTTGTATACACGCTATGGAAGTAGTTGCCATCATATATCTTAAATAGTTGACAGTATCTGCTGGATTTTTGGCTTCTTGAGGACGGGAATCAGATCCTGTTTGTCTTCTGTCCACGGTGCCTAGTGTAGTGCACATTGTAGCACAGCGTAAACACTTGATAGATGCTTATTGAAATTTATCATAGACATAAATTCAGTGGTTTTGTTTAAACAAAAATATCTCAAATTTCTTTCAATCATATATATATATTTACGGGACAGAAGAGCTTTTAGGGAATATTTCCTTTTACAAAATGCGGTTAGAAGAGTAGACTCACACCAACAACACACCCAAGCATGTCTGTATTAGCAATTGATCACTTTAATGGGTCAATATAGGAAGTAGGGAAGGGAGGGCCAAGCTCCAGAAACACAAAGGTAAGGACACCAACCCTCTTGGCATGGGACGACTGCTAGTTTGTGATACCATTGCCCTTTCCTCTGGGGGAGTATGGGCATTGGGAAAAGAAAACCTTTCCTTTTCCCAAGAGAGGGAGTTTGAGCCTCACTCCTAAGTTCACATGTAGACAGAAGCCGTTTCCAAATGCCAGGCTCCGTACATGCATCTCCATTACACATTTATTTAATCAGTGAAGTTTTAAGATGGGTTTTCGTGCTCAAGCATTCTTTTACAAGTTTTACATAGAATGTAGGTACTAATTTTTAGCATTAAAAAAAAATCCAAACTAATTTCAGATATGAGAGAATTCTCTTTGTGCAATACATGTTTGCGCACACAATCCCCCCCCCCGTCACTTTGGAAATGCACATATAAAAGGCAGTAGAATTTTTGATGTGTGTGACGTTTTGATCTCTAATAAGCCAAGTTCAATAAAAATCATAAAGTTTTGAAATAGGTTTAAGATTATGTTTTAAAAAACTGGGTTGGTAGAAACAGCTTCCACAGAGTCCCTGTGCTACCTGATATGGAACTAAGCTCAGATCGGTGCTTGCTTGGAAATGAATGGAAATAATGCCACTACAGAGTAGCAACTAGAAGTAAAAGCTCTCAGTAGAGGGAGGAAACAGAAAAAGAAGTAAGTATAAAGCTCTCAGTAGAGGGAGGAAACAGAATAAGTAGTAAGTATAGTTAGACACAGAAGTAGGTAACACATCGTAGAAAGAGTTCCAGTGAATGAAGATAATTTAATTAAAATTTGTTGCTTAGAGATCCAAATCTCTCAAACTTATATGGGCATGATGTCATAGTGATAATCCAAAAAAAAATCTTGAAGAAGGTATATATTTATCCACAGGTAGAAATAACTAGGAAGGGGTGAAATACAGTACTCTCGAGTACTTATTGTACATTTAAAAGTATCATTTACATTAAACATAATATTTCTGACTCAAGGAAGCAGATACAACTCTGTAGGTGTCTCTAAGATTTTGTCAACACAGAGTTTTATGGTATGTTGCAGAGTTAAGTTGGAGCAAGGCAGTATACGTCAAGAAAATTTATACCTGCATAGAAGCCCCCTGGTCTGAGGGATGATGCCCCAAGAGCTTTGGGTAAAGGTGAGGGAGGCTCTGGTGGAGTATCATTGTGGTAGTTAACAGTGCTTGGGAAGCCATTGACAGCTCCCAGGGAATGATTGTCGAAGGCACAGTCTTCCTGCTAGAAGAAAAGGGTATTGTGTTTGTGAACAAATCACACAGTGGCACAGGGACAAAGTATCGGGGCAGTGCTGGACGGTACCTGGACATCTTTTGGCCAGCAATCTTTTTAACTGAAAGCAGAATGATGAATGTCTGTTGACTTGCCTTCCTGACAGTTATCTCTCTCAGGAGTTCAAGGAATTGTTCATTTAAACTCAGATGTAAACAAAAGACAAGTGGAAATGAGAGGAACCCTGAGAGAAAGTGATTGTGTAAGTTGGAGGTGGTAATGGGCAAAGACGACTATGCTCAATGTAGGCTGTAGTCATATGAAAGCAAGAATTTGGAACTGTTAGGGACCTCCTGGTTCAGATCCACAATACCACAAGATATATTTTAAGTTACATGTGAGATTGCTTAAGACAACAATAATGTCTGAGGAATTTTAAAAACAGGAGTTAGGAACTTTTCAAAACTGGGAACAAAACCAAATGCTGAATCTGTTGGCCACTGAGCTGTGCTGTTTCTTGCCAGTGTTCTCAAAGACATTATTAAACAGGTGGCCGATGAAGAACCAGGAAGCAGTGTTCTGTGTTCTAGGAACAAGTCACGTCACGTAGAACAAGTTATCCTAGCCAAGTTTCTGCTTCTCTGTTTTTAATTGGGTTGCCACGCTGGTCCAGCAGAGGAATGCAAAGTGTATATTCTAAGATGACCAACGGGTCAGAGAAGTGTAGCGCATGTGAGAGAGTGGACAGTTGTTCAATGCTGGAGTGACCAGAAGCCAGGAGGGATGATGAGTGGCTAGTATCAGTCTGGCGATGGGCCTCTAGAGGTTTGAGAAGGAGCTGCTTCTTGCAATATTCTGTGCGTTATCTTCATCAATGACTCTTATGAGAATGTAAAGTGCTGATGAATGTCTTCATGACATAAAGCTGTTAGGCATATCTAATACATTAGATGTTAGAATCTGGATTTAGGAGGGTTTTGATCAACTGGAACGACTCGATCATAAAAAGATAAAATTTCACCGAGACAAAAATCAAATCCTGTTCTGACTTCTAAAAACATAATTGTATAAATACAGGATGGAAACATATAGCACGATAGTGAAGCATATGAAAAAAAAATTAGGGAGTTTAGGTGCTTGTAAATTTAATGTGCGTCACTAGGGTGGCGTGACTGTTTAAAAGTAATAGAATTTTGGCTGCATCAGTAGAAGGGTATATTGTTCAAAACCAGACAGCTGCTCTACCCCACCTGGGCAGACCACACTGGGCCTTATCTATGCAGTTCTGGGAGCCATGATGTAAATGGGGATGTTCTTATGTGAGAGAAATGACATTGGAGGGAGATGCAAAAGGGCTGAGAATCCAGGACTTCAGGAAGGTGTGATAGCTGTTATAGATGGTTAAAAGTGTTACACAGAGAAACATAACTAGGCTCCTTGATGAGTGGAAGCTTCAGAGAAGTGAATTTTACCATGTTGTGATGAAGAGCAGTCTGGGTATCGAAACGGCTATGTTGAAGATTTCCATTTCACTAGGAAGGGCTGAGGCAGGTCAGGAACGTCACAGAGGACATTCCTTTATTGGATGGAGTCAGACCAAATACAAAAACCAGGCATTTCACTGAGTACCTTCTTTGTATCTGGCATTTCACTAGACATTGGAGCCTAAGATGGCTTCTGAATTTTCATGAATCTACATGAGCCAAGAATGTATGCTGAGGATGGAATGGTTCAGGAAAACTTCTGCTATAACATTTTGCTAATATTCTTATCTGGACTTGTGGTGTCCAGCACAGTAGCCACTAGCCATGTGTGACTATCGAGCACTTGAAATGCAGCAGGTCCTACTGAGATGAGCTGCAAGTGTAAAATACACACCTGGTTTCGAAGAATTAGAACGCACTTTTTATACTCATTACATATTGAGATAATATTTTTTAAATGTTGGGTTAAATAAAATATTTTTAAAACTAATTTTTACCTGTTTCCTTTTACTTTTTTAAAATGTAGCTATTAGAAAGTTTAAAATTACTTTTATGGCTTGCATTATATTTCTCTAGGAAGTGCTGCTCTAGAATTCAGAGCTAACCTAACCTGTTTGATTTTTCTCTTCTTTCGTTTGTAGACCTGAGAAGATGGCTAAACTCCCCGTGATTTTGGGCAATCTAGACATTACAATTGATAGTGTTTCCTCAGACTTTCCTAGTAAGTGTAAGTTCTATGTAATAAACAGACAAGTTTTTGTTTGGTTTTTACTTCAATTTGTTTGTTTTTAATTTTTTTAGATTATGTCAATTCATCATACATTCCTACGAAGCAATTTGAAACCTGTACTAAAATGCCAATCACGTTTGAGGTAGAGGAATTTGTGCCCTGCATACCAAAACACACTCAGCCATACACCATCTACAACCACCACCTTTATGTTTATCCTAAGTCCTTGAAATATGACAGTCAAAAGTCTTTTGCCAAGGTGAGTGCAAAGATTGAGGTTTTATTTTTGATACCCAGCTCTCTTAGGTTTTGGCTTCTCGTGTTCTTTTATAGATATTTACATACTTTGGCTTTTTATTTTTTTATTATTTAACTATCGCTGCAGGCCAGAAATATTGCTATTTGCATTGAATTCAAAGATTCAGATGAGGAAGACTCTCAGCCTCTGAAGGTTTGTATTTTATGTGCTTGTAATTTTCCATTTAAAAAATGCAGTTGCATGATATTGTACAACTAAAGGGATTTAGCACATTTTAATTGACACAAACACAAAATATGTGACATCACAGAATATAACCACATATGCTGAACCTTACAGAATTTGGAATAATTGAGTTCTTGCTCTTAATTGATAATGTCTGTTTTGTTATACTCTTTAGGGAGGGGGTTTTCTTATACGTGTTCAATTCAGTAAACATATCATGCACCTAACTTGAAAATGTTTATTCTAGTATGTAATAATAATAGTAGATTATTGGTGATGTTTATTGAGTGCTTGTTATATTCCAGGCTCTGCTCGTAGAGCCCTATAGGTAATTAGACTCCTTTAATGCTCATAACAGTCTTTTGAGTTAGGAACTATTATTATCTGAATTTTTTTTAGATGAGGGAACTAATGCACAGAATTTAAGTGAATTGCTCAGGGCCATACATTAGTGGAACCGGTGTTCAAACCCAGGCATTCTGGCTCCAGAGCCCAAATTCTTTACTGTAACTGTGTGGAAATGACTTTCCAAAAAGGGAAGGAGATAAAGATGCAAAGAATATAATATAGTTTTTGCCCTCAAGAAATTCACAGTTTAGTGGGAAAGGCGGTCATGGAGGAAAAGCTCCTGGCACACAGAAGGTACAGAAATGGTTTTTTGGATAAAACTGAGTAATTAGTATAAAAAATTGCCGAGGGGACACAGGAAGGAATGAATCATTTCTTGAAGGATGCATGAGAGTTTGCTTGCTGTACATGGGAGGGAAGGTCGTTCAGACTGAGGGTTTGTGTCAGCAAAGGCATGGAGGTGAAAGTGAGCAGTGAGCAGGCATTGTCCAGGGCATGGAGGGGTGGGGGAGGGGTGGGGGAGGGAGTGGAGGGGAGGGCTGGGAGATAAGCCGGGGCGGGTAGGATCTAGGAGTAAGAGGGCTTGTGGGTCTGGAGTCTTGTAAGCAGGAGAAATCCATCAAAGGTGGCTTAGTTTATGCTGTAGGAATGCTGCTTTCTTTACAACACATCTGTGTTTAATTTCTTACTCTATTAATTGAAGACTGGTGTCTCCCTTTGCTAATTCTTACTTTAGTGCATTTATGGCAGACCTGGTGGGCCAGTATTCACAAGAAGCGCCTTTGCTGCAGTTCTACACCATCACCAAAACCCAGAATTTTATGATGAGGTAAGTGAGGTTTTCAAGAGAAAACCCAGTTTAACCAGTTTTAAGGAAAACTCCACTTTCTTTGCCTAGTAAACCAGAATTCAAGAGAAGCTGCATACTGAAATTACAGTAATAGAACTAAATGTTGAAATATTTATTTGACATAATTTTTCTAATTATAAAAGTAACATTTATTATATAAAAAGACATTTATTATATAAAAAGAAGTAACATTTATTATATAAAAAGAACTTGGAAAATGCAGATAATATAGAAAAGAAAAACTCAAACTTCCTCCCGTATCCCTACCACCATTAATATTTCCGTTCAAATGCATACTTAAGTATAGTTAAATACTTGTTGGACCTGAGAATCTTCCTTTCTTATTTTTGGGTTTCCTTATGTAGAATTACAATGCAGTTCATTAAAACTACTATGTGAATCCTACTTTTAAATGTTTAAACCTGGTTTTTCATTATGCCTTGGTTGTGTTAAGTTAACGAAGTGGTTTCTGTCATGAGTTTTCCAGTTCTTTCTAGAGTTGAAATACCAACTCTCCTGTTTTTTGGTCAGTGAATGTTTTTAGTCCATTCAGGCTGCTGTAACAAAATACCACCAACTGGGTGGCTTGTAAACAGCAGATATTAATTGCTCACGGTTCTGGAGGCTGGAAGTCTAGGATCAGGGTGCCAGTATGGTTGGGTGAGGGCCACCTCCCAGGTCACAGACTTCTCAGTTGTGTCCTCCCATGGCAGGAAGGGCCTGGGAGCTGTATAGGATCTCTTACAGGAGCACTAATGCCATTTATGAGGGCTCCATCCTCATGCCCTAATCACCCCAAAGGGCCCACCTACTAATACCATCACCTTTGGAGCTAGGATTTCAACATAAGCATTTGTGGGGGACACAAACATTTAGACCAGTACAGTGTATTAAGGATCCATGTCTTCCTTAGCACAACTTTACAGCCTCAGCTCTCTTTAACTGCAAACGTTAAATCAGTTTGGAGAGCAAATACACGTTTGTACCTGGGTGACACGTTATTGTTTTAGAATATAAAAAAGATTGTTATTTTGTCTTCCTTGCAGATTAAAATAGAATTGCCCACCCAGCTACATGAAAAGCACCACTTGCTGTTCACATTCTTCCATGTCAGCTGTGATAATTCAAGCAAAGGAAGCACAAAGAAGAAGGATGTTGTTGAAACACAAGGTTTGAATTTCATCATTCCTTTGATTGTTCACAACTTACACATCAGGTTCTTAAATTTTGTCTTGATTCTGAATTTGCATCCTTTTGTGAAGGTGTTTTTAGATGACGTTTGTAAGGGTAGCATGCCTGGCTCACATACGTCCATTTTATAGGAGATAATTTTAGAATTCTAATCCCAAAGAGGCCAGCGTACATTATAGACGCTGTTCTGCAGAGACTATATTCAGGGTCTTTTCAGTTTCTTACTGATTGGTATTAACAGTTCTTAAAGATCAGGCAATTTAGTAACATGGCTGTCTTCATACATTTTCCTACACTTACGGTGATTTTTTTTGTTCTTCATTTCAACAGTTGGATATTCCTGGCTTCCTCTCCTGAAAGATGGAAGGGTGGTGACTAGCGAGCAGCACATCCCTGTCTCAGCCAATCTCCCATCCGGCTACCTTGGCTACCAGGAGCTTGGGATGGGCAGGGTACAGTACTTTAAGATTGGTTGATCGCAGTTCCTTCAGAAAGCATTAAAGATCAGCTAAAACAACAGTAACACACAAAAGCATGCAGTATTTTCGCCAGTCCCTCATTTTGGTTTTAGTTATTCATTTTCAAGTAAACTTAGGCCACTTGAAGGCAGTGCTGTTAACAGGTATCACAATCTGGAATTACAGTTTGGGCATTTTATAAGCCCTGAACTAGCAGTACTTCAGCAGGGAAATGGAAACTTGGAGGTACTGTATGAGATGGAAGTTTGTCTCTGAAAACTAGCTGTGCTCAAATAAAGATAGGTTCTTAGAGTCATGCAAATGGTTAGGAATTGTCTTCCAACTTATTGTAAGTCCAGTAAGCAAATCTCTCACCCACATGGTAGTCCACTCTGATACATTTCTGATTCATTAGAGCTTGAATTTTCTCAGATTCCTCCAATTGGTTTGCTGGTTTTATATTCTTTTTAGCCATCTTAAATGTTATAGACTTCAGTTTTATAACATGCTTAGTTAAGATCTGTTCTGTTTCATTGTGAATGGCTTTTAATATCTCTCTGCATTTAAATAGTGCCAGATTTGGGCCCATGTTATGAACAAATAGTTAAAATATTCCAAAATAAGGGTAAATCATATAACATTCAGTTATTATTCCTAGTCTGAACACGAGAAAAACAGAGGTTTCAGAAATAAAACTAAACACAAACAGATGATGGACCCTTTGCCTGTGCCAGGAATACTTACTATCCTATTTACTTTATCTGGTACCTTATGCCATGACTTTCGGAACCCTGAACTCAAGTTTGGTTAAGTCATTGGTAGTATTGGGAGTCTTTCCCTCTCAAATGGACAGTAATTCATACAGCTGCAAGTACACAGAAAAGGTAGCTTAGAATATCAGGAAGTAGGCAGAAACTAGTACTGGTTACATTCCTGCTGTGAGCCAGGCCTAAATATCAAGTTACTGAGGCTGTGTGGCCTTCAGCACCTCATCAGTATCTTCACTGAAGATGATGTTTGAAGCTAATGTCACTAATCTGTTGGGATGTTTCTTCCCTCCATATTTTTTCAGCATTATGGTCCAGAAATTAAATGGGTAGATGGAAGCAAGCCACTGCTGAAAGTTTCAACTCATCTGGTTTCCACAGTGTATACTCAGGTAAGCGCTGTTCCATTAAAATTAGCAGTGATTGCTTTGTGAATGGCTTTGCGTGATTTTTTGGCAAAATAAAATCCTAATTGATATATTACACAGATATATTTTCACTCTATAAGTCCTTTTTTGAAGAAGGAAAGTGCATATAAGGTGCTCTCATGTAATGATATAAATGAATAGTACAAGTAACATTTCTCAACAGTTTTCCTCTTTTGTTGGAGGATCTTTGAAATCTTTTTTTAAATTTATTTTTATCTCTTTGATGCTTTCATTTTTATATGATATTTTGTAGTCTAAATAAAACATACATGCTGCAAGAAGCAAATACTTCTGTTTCCACAGCAGATATGCTAATAAGCTTTCATTTTCTTGTCTTCTTTTATCTCCCCAGGATCAGCACTTCCATAATTTTTTCCAGTACTGTCAGAAAACCGAATCCGGAGCCCAAGCCTTAGGGAGCGAACTTGTAAAATACCTGAAGGTATCACATAGCTTTCTTAGTAACCCCTTTTTAATGAGTGTACAGTAGGTTGGGTTTTTTTATTTGGTGGTGAGTAAGGCTGCTCTTAGCTAGATGCGCTCACACTGATGGCATCTATATGGTTTTAGATAGTGGGAAGAAGTGGACTCGGAAATAATACCACTGTGATCTTCATTCCAGCCCCACATATCCTTTTCTCAGGCTGGACCTAAAACACATTATTCCGCGTACAAAACCACCCACTTAGAGTCCCTCCCTGTGAGTGCTCACTGGGTGCAGAGCACAGTCACAGGCACATAAAAAGCAGTGACTTTAGTCCCACTGTTAAGTAACTTCTTATTCATTGTAGGGGACAACATAAACTTGGTGAATGCATGCTAGGTGGGCAAAAAACCCAGAAATGATGCACATAACCAACTCCAGCTTTGGGCAGGTTGGGGGGGCTCCTGGAGTCATGGAACAGGGAGAGCAGGAGGGTTGGTCTAGGGGAGTTTCACCCAGAACGTGATTCTAGGGGAGCATTTCGAAAAAGGGCAATCTAAGCATGGGGACAAAATAGAAGAAATGTGAGAAGTGGAATTCGTTTGATTTAAGCAAGGAAAATGGAATGGGGATTCTGAAATCACTGCTCCAGGTCCCCTTTCAGCTATATCATAAGAGCCATGTGACTTGAATAAGAGCCTTTTATTCATTCTCTATTGCTGCTGTAACAAATTACAACAAAATGGTGGCTTAAAACAACACAAATTTGTTTTCTTACACTTCCTGTAGGTCAGAGATCTGACACGGGTCTCACTGGGCTAAAACCAGGGTGTTATTAACAGGGCTGAGTTCCTTTCTGGAACTCTAGGGGTGAATCTATTTCCTGTCCTTTTCTAGCTCCTAAAGGCTGCACTCATTCCTTGGCTTGTGGCCCCTTCCTCCATCTCAAAGCCAACAGTGTTGCATCTCTGAGCATTCTTCCCCCCACTCTCCTGCCTCCCTCTTCCGCTTTTAAGGATGCTTGTGATTACTTCAGGCCCACCTGGATAATCCAGCAGAGTCCCCTGTCTCAAGGCCAGCTAATCTGATTAGCAGCCTTAATTCCCCTTTGCCATGTAACACATTCACAGGTTCTGGGGTTTAGGACGTGGACATCTTTGCCCATTAGTCTGCCTGCCACTGTCTCCATTTGTTTAAGATGGATTTCTTCCATCCTTATTTGGAACTAAGTGGAAACTTCTTGGGGTTGGTTTACTTTTAAAAAGGTAACACGAACTTTGCCATTCCACGTCTGTAGAGCCTGCACGCGATGGAAGGTCACGTGATGATCGCCTTCTTGCCCACCATCCTAAACCAGCTATTCCGTGTCCTCACCCGAGCAACCCAGGAGGAAGTCGCCGTCAACGTGACACGGTGAGAGAGGCAGAGAGCGGTGGATACTCTTCTTCCCTTTCGGTCTGTCCGCATCTGGAGCACAGTCATACGTATCTGGGATGCGAGTATATGTTGGACATTATAGTTAAGAAATTTCTTTTGATCCCATATGCGGGGACCCCATCTGATTCCTTGTTTCCTCGTTTCCTGTGGTGCCAATAGCACCGTCATTGTTCTACTACTACTGTGATAATAATGAAATGTTTCCATTTTCACATTATTGTTCATTGCTTTATTCATTCCTGTGATGTGTAGGGTCATTATTCATGTGGTTGCCCAGTGCCATGAGGAAGGATTGGAGAGCCACTTGAGGTCATATGTTAAGGTATGTAAATGAAACTGCCCCGGTCATTTAAATCTGTGGCTCTCCAATTTTCCTTCTGAGGACTTACTTTTTTTAATCTAGTCATTTGGGGATGTATTTGGGATGAAACTTAACACCTCTGCTTTATCTTCTATGCCTATAGCTGGTGCTTACACCTGAACGCGGGGAAGTCCAGAGAGGGGCAGCCATTCCTTTATTTACTTAATTTCATTCTTTCAGCTACATTTCATCCTTTTATGGGTTTTGCAAATAATGTGACCCAAATGACATAGAAATTGAAAGATGGGAAGGTTAGCTGTGGCCACCATCAAATTAGAAGACTATGAAGGAAAGTAAGAGGCGCCGTTAGGATAAACATCAGCAAGTTTGTCATTTACATACAATATTCCGTGAACATGGTGGCCTTTACTGTTCTCAGAAGTTACATGTATTCTATTTAACCTTTGACACCTCTGTGAATTATAGTTATGTATTAGTTTAAAAAGTAAAATTGGGGTGCTTTAGGGAATCAGTTCCTGAGTGTCATGCGACACATTGCTTAAAGTCCTTGGGAGGTGGAGTTCTGGGCTGGAGGACCCACCAGCTGAGTCAGGTGATTCACATGTTTTGATGGGCTCCCTGAAGACACCCTGGGCTCCCTCTTCCTGTCACATGACAACCACCCTTCCCAACTTCCGTTTCCACACCTCCTCTCCCACCCATGCAGTTGTATCTCAGTCCCAGATCTCCATCCTTTGGAGCCTCTCCAGCTTTCAGCCCAACTTGGAGAACCGGTGCATTAAAATATCTTTCCCTTTTCTTCAAAGTATGCTTATAAGGCTGAGCCGTATATTGCTTCCGAATACAAGACGGTGCATGAAGAGCTGACCAAATCCATGACCACAATTCTCAAGCCTTCTGCCGATTTCCTCACCAGCAACAAACTACTTAAGGTATGTCAGGAGGGCCAGTGTGGCTCTGTGGTATTGAAACAAGAAAATTCAGACTTCATGGCCTGATCGATTTCACCCTCTTTGTGTGCTTTTGGAGACAATCACCACCTCCTAAAAGGGGGTAACAGAGTTAGTTCTTCAGTACCAACTTCACTGCTTGTACTTGTGCTCCTAACAGAGCCGCAAGGTATTACTGCGTTCAAAGTTTCACAGTCATTATATTCAAACCGTTGGAGGACACTGAGTTAGAGACTATAAAGGCAAGTGTCCACGGGTGGGACCCAACCGAGAGGAAAGGCCAGTGCAAATGAGTTGGCACCTCTGGTTGGCTGTGCCGTGCTGAGTGTCTGCTGAGTGTACAGCATTGTTTACTGTTGGACGCATGGAAGCGGGTGCATCTGCCTTGCACCTCTGCTCTGACAGCCATTCGCCAAGAGGCTCAGCTATGTTTTCAGGTCACACTTGTTTCACATCAGTGACATTGTCAGCCTAAGGGAGTAAATGTCTCACCTTCTGATTTGTTGTTTTCCTTACTGGATTCTTTTGTTTCTTTCAGTATTCATGGTTTTTCTTTGAAGTTTTGATCAAATCCATGGCTCAGCATTTGATAGAGAACTCCAAAGTTAAGGTATGTCACTTCCTCTCAGGGCTTACCTGGCAGTTCTTACGGGAAATTCTCTTTCATTGTGTTTGTAGCTAACACTTATTATTGCTTTCTATGTTCTGGTCACAGTACTGTTCTAGGGGCTTTCCAAGTAGTAAGTCATTTTGGCTATATAACAACCCTATGGGGGAAGTACTAGTCTTATAGTTTTATAGATGAAGAAGGTGAGACCAGAGTGCTTGAGTTAACTACCCAGGATCACCCTGCAATGAATTGAGGGAGCCAGGCTTTGGGCCAGTCTGGCTCCAGAGCCCACACTCGTGGAGCTCTGTGTTATTAAATCCAGAGAAAAATAAGTCTTTTCCTTTGACTAGCTTAGAAATCTTCACATCTGTTGAAAAGGGAGTAGCAGTTTAAGCGTTCCTTTCAAATGTAACTACCCAGTGTTTGTTAAGTGTCTTGAACATTGTAGAGATTTCTCAGCAACTTAGATGGGAAAGTCTGGTATGATGACACATCCTCTATGGCCAATTAGTGGACTCTGAGACAACTCCGTCTCCCCTGACGCATCCTCCCCATGGTGCCCAGGTGTGTGTGACCCTCTGGGTCCCCGTGCTGTCCCCTGGTTCCCACTGGTCTCTGCCATGAGATGAACAGACTCTGGCCTGATGCCCCCGCTGGCTGGCTGAGGCTCAGTGTAGATAAATATTTATGGAATTCCAACGCAGTAAACCCAGGTGGCTGTGCGCAGAATTGCTTCTGAGACTCTCGGAGTCCCGGAGTTGCTGTATGACTGGATTCTTACTGTGTCATAGCTGTACAGAAGCGGGGTGTTGGTGACTATGGCCGGGAGCAGCAGGTGCTCATGCAGGGAGCAGGGGTCCTGGGGCCCAGCAGCCTCCTCAATGCACGTGGGAAGGAGGGCGGAGCCCCAGGGAGGGAGGCTCAAGATCTAGGTCCCCTGGACAAGGGATCTGGATGGAGAGGAAGCCTGGGGAAAGGCTGGTGGATTTTGTCAGGTGGAAGGCTGGTGGTTCAGAACCTAAAGCTGTGCTTTTCTTCTAGTAGAGCTGGAGCCTGCTCAGGAGGTTTCCTTTCTTTTCTTTTTTCTTTTAAATCCAATTTTAGTGCACAGGGAGATGCCAGATGGAGGTGGGCCCTGCCTTCCACAGAGTAGCGCACCATCTAAATCTTGCCAGC
This sequence comes from Delphinapterus leucas, assembly GCF_059928025.1. Classification (NCBI taxonomy): domain Eukaryota; kingdom Metazoa; phylum Chordata; class Mammalia; order Artiodactyla; family Monodontidae; genus Delphinapterus; species Delphinapterus leucas. The sequence continues at coordinate 12,060,819 of NC_143146.1, forward strand.
ACAGCCTGCCAAGGGAAAAATCTAGCAGATTGTCTACTTGGCAGTATGCAGCTAAACAGGCATGCACATACACACATCATGTTATTTTGCCTTTCTGTTAAAAATGCCCTGTACAGGACAGGCTCTAGGCCTGTCGTCGTCTGCTGGGGCTGCCATCACAAGTACTATACACCGGGGGACTTAAACAACAGAAGTTTATTTCCTTGTGATTCTGGAGGCTAGATGTCTTGAGATCAAGGTGTCTGTAGGGTTGGTTTCTCAGGAGGCCTCTCTCCTTGGCTTGTGGGTGGCCTTCTTCTCCCTGTGTCCTCGCATGGTCTTCCCTCTGTGTGTGTCTGTGTCCTAATCTCTTCTTAATCCTGCTGGATTAAGGCTCATCTTGATGACCTAATTTTAACTTAATTTCCTCTTTGAAGACCCTATCTCCAAATGCACTTACATTCTGAGGTAGGGTTAGGACTTCAATATATGAATTTGGGGGGTAGGTTGGGAACAGGGACACAATTCAGTTCATAACTGAACTACTGGATTTTTCATCATTTTTGTCTTTAAATAAATGGGATCACTTCAGAGAGATTAGTAAACCTGATTATATTTTTAAAAAGAACTGATGTGTTTAGGAAGCATTCATTGAGCCCTTATTATATGACAGGCTCAGAGGTTACACGGTTAAATGTAGTATGATGTGTGCCCTCATGGAGTTCACGTGGGAAAGCGTGCAGTTAGACCACGGGAGCCATGCTCAAGGAGGTAAGGAACACTTCTGAAACATTCCTGAGAAGTATATTTATTTATTTGTTTATTTTTATTTTTTTATACAGCAGGTTCTTTAGTTATCTATTTTATACATATTAGTGTATACATGTCAATCCCAATCTCCCAGTTCATCCCAACACCACCACCTGCCCCCCAATGTTGCCCCCTTGGTGTCCATGTTTGTTCTCTACATCTGTGTCTCTATTTCTGCCTTGAAAACTGGTTCATCTGTACCATTTTTCTAGATTCCACATATATGTGTTAATATACGATATTTGTTTTTCTCTTTCTAACTTAATTAACTCTGTATGACAGTATCTAGGTCCCTCCACGTCTCTATAAATGACCCAGTTTCGTTCCTTTTTATACCTGACTAATATTCCATTGTATATATATACCACATCTTCTGTATCCATTCCTTTGTCGATAGGCACTTAGGTTGCTTCCATGACCCGGCTATTGTAAATAGTGCTTCAGTGAACATTGGGGTGCATGTGTCTTTTTGAATTATGGTTTTCTCAGGGTATATGCCCAGTAGTGGGATTGCTGGGTCATATGGTAATTCTATTTTTAGTTTTTTAAGGAACCTCCATACTGTTCTCCATAGTGGCTGTATCAATTTACATTTCCACCAACAGTGCAAGAGGGTTCCCTTTTCTCCACGCCCTCTCCACCATTTGTTCTTTGCAGATTTTCTGATGATGCCCATTCTAACTGGTGTGAGGTGATACCTCATTGTAGTTTTGATTTGCATTTCTCTAATAATTAGCGATGTTGAGCAGCTTTTCATGTGCTTCTTGGGCATCTGTATGTCTTCTTTGGAGAAATGTCTACTTAGGTCTTCTGCCCATTTTTGCATTGGGTTGTTTGTTTTTTTAATATTGAGCTGCATGAGCTGTTTATATATTTTGGAAATTAATCCTTTGTCTATTGATTCAGTTGCAAATATTTTCTCCCATTCTGAGAGTTGTCTTTTCATCTTATTTATAGTTTCCTTTGCTTTGCAAAAGCTTTTAAGTTTCATTAGGTCCCATTTGTTTGTTTTTCTTTTTGTTTTCATTACTCTAGGAGGTGGGTCAGAAAAGATCTTGCTGTGATTTATGTCAAAGAGTGTTCTTCCTGTGTTTTCCTCTAAGAGTTTTATAGTGTCAGGTCTTACATTTAGGTCTTTAATCCATTTTCAGTTTATTTTTGTGTATGGTGTTAGGGGGTGTTCTAATTTCATTCTTTTACATGTAGCTCTCCAGTTTTCCCAGCACCACTTATTGAAGAGACTGTCTTTTCTCCATTGTATATCCTTGCCTCCTTTGTCATAGATTAGTTGACCATAGGGGCATGGGTTTATCTCTGGGCTTTCTATCCTGTTCCTTTGATCTATATTTCTGTTTTTGTGCCAGTACCATATTGTCTTGATTACTGTAGCTTTGTAGTGTAGTCTGAAGTCAGAGAGTCTGATTCCTCCAACTCTGTTTTTCCCTCAAGATTGCTTTGGCTATTTGGGGTCTTTTGTGTCTCCGTACAACTTTTAAGATTTTTTGTTCTGGTTCTGTAAAAAAAATGCCATTGGTAATTTGATAGGGATTGCATTGAATCTGTATATTGCTTTGGGCAATATTGATTCTTCCAATCCAAGAGCATGGTATATCTCTCCATCTGTTTGTGACATCTTTGATTTCTTTCATCAGTGTCTTTTAGTTTTCTGAGCACAGGTCTTTTACCTCCTTAGGTAGGTTTATTCCTAGGTATTTTATTCTTTTTGTTGCAATGGTGAATGGGATTGTTTTCTTAATTTCCCTTTCTGAACTTTGTTTATTAGTGTATAGGAATGCAAGAGATTTCTGTACATTAATTTGGTATCCTGCAACTTTACCAATTCATTGATTAGCTCTAATAGTTTTCTGGTGGCATCTTTAGGATTCTCTGTGTATAGTATCATGTCATCTGCAAACAGTGACAGTTTTACTTCTTCTTTTCCAATTTGAATTCCTTTTATTTCTTTTTCTTCTCTGATTGCCGTGGCTAGGACTTCCAAAACTATGTTGAATAATAGTGGCAAGAGTTACCATCCTTGTCTTATTGCTGATCTTAGAGGAAATGCATTCGGTTTTTCCCCATTGAGAGTGATGTTGGCTGTGGGTTTGTTGTATATGGCCTTTTAGGTAGGTTCTCTCCATGCCCACTTTCTGGAGAATTTTTATCATAAATGGGTGTTGAATTTTGTCAAAAGCTTTTTCTGCATCTGTTGAGATGATCATATGGTTTTTATTCTTCACTTTGTTAATATGGTGTATCACACTGATTGATTTGCATATATTGAAGAATCCTTGCATCGCTGGGATAAATCCCACTTGATCATGGTGTATGATCCTTTTAATGTGTTGTTGTATTCTGTTTGCTAGTATTTTGTTGAGGATTTTTGCATCTATATTCATCGGTGATATTGGTTTGTAATTTTCTTTATTTGTAGTATCTCTGTCTGGTTTGGGTATTAGGGTGATGGTGGCCTTGTAGAATGAGTTTGGGAGTGTTCCTTCCTCTACAATTTTTTGGAAGAGTTTGAAAAGGATAGGTGTTAGCTCCTCTCTAAATGTTTGATAGAATTCAACTGTGAAGCCATCTGGTCCTAGACTCTTGTTTGTTTGAAGATTTTTAATCACAGTTTCAATTTCATTACTTGTGATTGGTCTTTCATATTTTCTATTTCTTCCTGGTTCAGTCTTGGAAGGTTATACCTTTTTAAGAATTTGTCCATTTCTTCCAGGTTGTCCATTTTATTGGCATATAGTTGCTTGTAGTAATCTCTCATGATCCTTTGTATTTCTGCAGTGTCAGTTGTTACTTCTCCTTTTTCATTTCTAATTCTGTTGATTTGAATCTTATCCCTTTTTTTCTTGATGAGTCTGGCTAATGGTTTGTCAATTTTATTTATCTTCTCAAAGAACCAGCTTTTAGTTTTATTGATCTCTGCTATCACTTCCTTCATTTCTTGCTCATTTATTTCTGCTTTGGTCTTTATGGTTTCTTTGCTTCTACTTTGGGTTTTGTTTGTTCTTCTTTCTCTAGTTCCCTTAGGTGTAAGTTTAGATTGTTTATTTGAGATTTTTCTTGTTTCTTGAGGCAGGATTGTATTGCTATGAACTTCCCTCTTACAGCTGCTTTTGCTACATCCCATAGGTTTTGGATCATCATGTTTTCATTGTCATTTGTCTCTAGGTATTTTTTGATTTCCGCTTTGATTTCTTCAGTGATCTCTTGATTATTTAGTAACCTATTGTTTAGCCTCCAAGTGTTTGTGTTTTTTATGTTATTCCCCTGTAATTTCTGGTCTCATAGTGTTGTGGTCAGAAAGCGTGCTTGATATGATTTTAATTTTCTGAAATTAACTGAGGCTTGATTTGTGACCCAAGATATGATCTATCCTGGAGAATGTTCCATGTACACTTGAGAAGAAAGTGCAATCTGCTGTTTTTGGATGGAATGTCCTATAAACATCAATTAAATCTATCTGGTCTGTTGTGTCATTTAAAGCTTGTGTATTCTTTATTAATTTTTTGTCTGGATGATCTGTCCATTGGTGTAAGTGAGGTGTTAAAGTCCCCCACTCTTACTGTGTTACTGTCGATTTCCTCTTTTATAGCTGTTAGCATTTGCCTTATGTATTGAGTGCTCCTATGTTGGGTGCATATATAATTATTATATCTTCTTCTTGGATTGATCCTTCGATCATTAGGTCGTGTCCTTCCTTGTCTCTTATAACATTCTTTATTTTAAAGTCTATTTTGTCTGAGAGAAGAATTGCTACTTCAGCTTTCTTTTGATTTCCATTTGCGTAGAATATCTTTTTCCATCCCCTCACTTTCAGTCTGTATGTGTCCCTAGGTCTGAAGTGGATCTCTTGGTAGACAGCATATATATGGGCCTTGTTTTTGTATCAGTTCAGTCAGTCTATGTCTTTTGGTAGGAGCATTTAATCCATTTACATTTAAGGTAATTATCAATATGCATGTCCCTGTTACCATTTTCTTAATTGTTTTGGGTTTGTTTTTGTAGGTCTTTTCCTTCTCTTGTGTTTCCTGCCTAGGGAAGTTCCTTTAGCATTTGTTGTAAAGCTGGTTTAGTGGTGCTGAATTCTCTTAGCTTTTGCTTGTCTATAAAGCTTTTGATTTCTCTGTCAAATCTGAATGAGATCCTTGCTGGGTAAAGTAATCTTGGTTGTAGGTCCTTCCCTTTCATTGCTTTAAATATATTGTGCCATTCCCTTCTGGCTTGTAGAATTTCTGCTGAGAAATCAGCTGTTAACTTATGGGAGTTCACTTGTATGTTATTTGTCATTTTTCCCTGCTGCTTTTTTTTTTTTTTGCGGTACGCGAGCCTCTCACTGTTGTGGCCTCTCCCACTGCGGAGCACAGGCTCTGGACACGCAGGCCCAGCGGCCATAGCTCACGGGCCCAGCCACTCCATGGCATGTGGGATTCTCCCGGACCGGGGCACGAACCCATGTCCCCTGCATCAGCAGGCGGACTCTCAACCACTGCGCCACCAGGGAAGCTCTTCCCTGCTGCTTTTAATAATTTTTCTTTGTCTTTAATTCTTGTCAGTTTGATTACTGTGCATCTCAGCGTGTTTCTCCTTGGGTTTATCCTGCTTGGGACTCTCTGCACTTCCTGGACTTGGGTGGCTATTTCCTTTCCCATGTTAGGGAAGTTTTTGACTATAATCTCTTCAAATATTTTCTCGGGTCCTTTCTCTTTCTCTTCTCCTTCTGGGACCCCTATAATGCAAATGTTGTTGAGTTTAATGTTGTCCCAGAGGTCTCTTAGGCTGGCTTCATTTCTTTTCATTCTTTTTTCTTTATTCTGTTCTATGGCAGTGAATTCCACCATTCTGTCTTCCAGGTCACTTATGTGTTCTTCTGCCTCAGTTATTCTGCTATTGATTCCTTTCAGTGTGTTTTTCATTTCAGTTATTGTATTATTCATCTCTGTTTGTTTGTTTTTTAATTCTTCTAGGTGTTTGTCCTTTAGTTCTCCAAGTCTTTGTTAAACATTTCTTGCATCTTCTCGACCTTTGCCTCTATTCTTTTTCTGAGGTCCTGGATCATCTTCACTATCATTATTCTGAGTTCTTTTTCTGGAAGGTTGCCTGTCTGCACCTCATTTAGTTGTTTTTCTGGGTTTTTATCTTGTTCCTTCATCTGGGACATAGTCCTCTGCCTTTTCATTTTGTTTATCTTTCTGTGAATGTGGTTGTCTTTCCACAGGCTGCAGGATTGTAGTTCTTCTTGCTTCTGCTGTCTGCCCTCTTGTGGATGAGGCTATCTAAGAGGTTTGTGCAAGCTTCCTCATGGGAGGGACTGGTCGAGAAGTATATTTAAAATCAACTATCAGTGTCATCTATCTGAGAACTGTGATAAAAAATTAATAAAGGAATTTAATTGTGTGTGTTCTTTTCTCAAGATGACAAATTAAACCTTAGAACTTTAGGGTCAGTAGGGACCAGAAAGCTAACTTCTTGTCCACCTCCTTCCTTATTTCACAGAGGTAGAGACGGAAGTCTGTACCCATGAAGTGACCTGCCCAGGGTCACACAATTGAGCAGAGCCAAGAATCATGCTAGAGGCAGGATCAGCCTATCTCAAGTGTTCTGCCATTCCCAGCCTATAACCCCATTCTCCAACGCGACAAGGAAATAGTTTGTACTTGGAACTTTACACAAAGCACTCAGATGCTGCCATGCAGAACCTTTTCTGTAAGTTAATTATATCTTGGTCTCAAAACAGCATTCAGACAGTTTTTAGAGATAGTTTATTTTAAAATTATCCAGTTTGCAAAGAAACACAGGCATCCAAAAGGAGAAAGCTTAATCGCAGCATAATTTACTATAAAAAGAGATTCAAAACACCAGCTCCCCACTTTGGGGAGTTTGACATTATTCACTTTTAGAGAATCTCTCCTGTGGCTTCTGCTTCCATGTCACCCAAGATAGCATCCTTCCCCTAAATCATGCCGCCCTTCCCCTAAACCACACCTTGATCTAGAAACTTCTCTCACAGTTTTTGAAGCGTGCATTAACTTTGCCTCATATCTTAGGAGTAATGAGTTTTTATGTTTGAATTATTTATTTTAATGTTTGTCTTATATTTACATCTTAAGAATTGCATGTCCTAGTCCCTGATCCCTGTGTTCTGGATTTAGGGAACAAGTTCATATTCACCATTTCTGTACCACTTGTGATTTCCAGAATCATGATCAAATCCCCTCAGAGTTTTTCTGTTTTTAGGCTGAAGATTGTCAGTATAATCCAATGTGTTTATAATCCCGACCTTGACTTTCTTCCTCATTGGTGAGTCTGTCTTAAAGTGCCATGAACAGGCACACAACTGTCTTGTAGGGGCATCTGGGCCATGGATTCATGTAAGAGCCAGATGTTGCTTTCAGTGTTGCTGAAAGCCCTGCCCAAGTATATCTGCCGTGGATCAGCATTTGGGGGCATAGTGTGTCTTGAACTGAGGCCTTCATTTTCCAGTCCCGGTGCTGGCAGGGTTGTTCCATCTGATGCCCATATATGAGGAGGGATAAATCTGCACGCTGTTGTACCAAAGATGGAGGCAACCATGTATATATGTCCACCTTCCCGTCCGCGGCCAAGCAAACTACACTTGCGGAGGAGAGCTGTGAATCGGAGCCTCTCTCTGAACTAGCATCTAAAGTAATCAATTTCTTTACTACCGCAGATGGACCTGCAAAGTTTGGATTGATAACGTATGACTGTGCCAAACTTGAGTGTTTTATAGGTGAGGTCCTTAGAATTTGTAATAAGCAGTTTTTGAGAAAGATACAAAACAGGCCTCATTGGGGCTTACTGAGGAGTTCCCACTCTGCCTCTAAGGTCAGCATATTTTAGGTGTGTTTTTTCTGTCGTCTATTTTTAACAACTGTAATTTCAGCAGACTCATTTTGAGTTTCCTTCCCTCCCATACTGAATCACGCAAATTGTTAGCATTCCACAGGTGTTTCTCAGGGAAGCTGGAAACCTGGCAGTGGACAGGATGGATATCTACCTTTAAGTGTCAGTTGTTTAGCTTTCAACCATTTTCTGTCTTAATTGAGCAAGGAAAGAGCTTTCATCTGAAGAGTGAACAAAAGGGTGGTATATGGTTCATGTTCTAAGTGTACTGCCTGGACTTCCTCTAAACCATATTTGTGAACTCTATACGTACATGATGGCAGAACAGTAATAGCCATACTTCCATCCATGAGTCATTGTTTCAAATAGTGTTTGTTCTGTGCAGAGCATTGAGGAGAAATGCAGGTGGAGTGGAGGGTGCGTCCTCAGCCTTGAAGCTCACAGAGTCCTTGGAGAAGGAGAACATGCAGCCAGAGGAGAGTGCAGGAAGGTGTACACGCTCCAATGTGGTAGATTCATGTGGAGCTGGAGCTGGAACTTTACCTGGGCCTAGAAGGATTATTTTGGGGAGCTTTGTGGCCAAGCAGCAGACGATTTGGTAGAGACCATAGAAAGGCAGGGTAGTGACAAGATGAAAGAGAGTGTAAATGTTAGCAGAGTGATTGGGAAACTTTTGTACCAATGAGTCTCCCTTCCTCCTGGAGTTTAAATAGTCTGTGGAACAGATTAATGCACCTGTCATTGTTTATATGTCTTTTATTTATTTATTTTTTTTAGCTCTCTAACTGCACTAATATAAAATGACGTTTTCTGGTGATGCTGATGAAAGTCTAGCATTGGGAGGGAAGAGGTAGGCTTGAGGATGAGGACACAAACCATTATGAATGAATAAGAGAGGATATTAAGACAGAACCAATAATTTGACCCAGCAATTGTACTTCTAAAGTATTTACCAAAGAGAAATGAAAACAGATATCCACACAAAGACCTGTATGCAAATGTGCATAGCAGCTTTATTCATAGGAGCCAAAAACTGGAAATGTCCATTAACTGGTGAATGATAGACAGGTTGTGGTAACTCCATACAATGAAATACTACTTAGTAATAAAAAGGAACCAAGTATTGATTTGATTTCCATCCAGGAACATGGATGGATCTCGAAACATTATGTTATGTGAAGGAGGTCACTGTGGTCACATATACATGATACACTATACACTGTATGTGTTCATTTATATGACATTCTAGAAAAAGGAAAACTACAGGGACAGAAAACAGAGCAGTGGTTTCCAGGGGCCAGTGTGGGGGAGGGGATTCAAAGGGACAAGAGGAATTTTTTTTTTTTTTGCGGTATGCGGGCCTCTCACTGTTGTGGCTCTCCCGTTGCGGAGCACAGGCTCCGGACACGCAGGCTCAGCGGCCATGGCTCACGGGCCCAGCTGCTCCGCGGCACGTGGGATCTTCCCGGACCGGGGCACGAACCCGTGTCCCCTGCATCGGCAGGTGGACTCTCAACCACTGCGCCACCAGGGAAGCCCAAGAGGAAGTTTTTTGGGTGATAGAAATGGACTGTATCTTGGCTGTGGTGGTGGTTACACAGCTGTATTCATTTGTCCAGATGAACCCAACTGTGTACCTTAAAAGGGTGAATTTTAGTATATGTAAATTAAACCTCAATAAATCTGACTTAAAACATAGTAAAGTCAGATTGAATGGGGGATAAAAGGCCACCTGGATATTAAGTGTGAGCGTACAGTGGAATGGAGCTTTCCAAAGAGAGAATCGGGGCATGGTTTACCAGGGAAGGTGGAGGTGATCAGTTTTCTTGGGAGATCTTATGGTTTAGGGCTATGGGTTCAGCTGCTATGACAGAGATCTAAAGTAATATTGACCAACAAGAGAAAAAGTTTATTTCTTCTCACCTCAAAGCCCAGGGTAGTATGGGGGTTCTGTTCCACAAAGTTACAGAGGCCCAGACTCCTTCCATTTCCCTCCTTTGTCTACCTGGAGAGCTGCTCGTCCTCCTGATCTGAATGGGTCACCCCCACGTCCACGTGGAGCCAGCACAAAGAGGAGGGAACGCCTTTTCCCTGTAAGGATATGGCACCAGCAGAGTGCAGAGAGAAATAAACACAGAAAGGTTAGAGAGAAGACCGAGTTTTGCAGATGAAAACGAGGACACAGGAGAAGGAAAGAACTTGCAGGACAAAAGAGAGAAGTGATGTAGGGATTCCAGTGAGAGGGAGTAACTTGAGACTGCTGGAAATGTCATTGGCAAATTTCTTGTCTATCCCATTACTTTTCTGTTGTTACTGTCGTTTGCTAAGCCAGGAAAATGAAGTTTATTAACTAGTAGTCTTATTTATTGTAACACTGAGCAGTGAAGTGGCCTGTAGAAGAGAGGTCTCTACACCCAGGAGAGTAGAACACAACAAGCAGCAAAGCACTGAACGCGTGAAGGCTTTTGGATGTCCTTGCGCAGTGGGCAGCGACTTGGGTGGCAGTGGATGCGGCACCCAGGTGATGTAGGACATGGTATAGCCCCTCGCTGGCGTCTGTGGAGACGTGGCTGTCAGCAGCAGGGCCCACAGGGCCCTTCGCTTCAAGGCTGAGTGTGGGTCATCAGGGAGATCCCACTCAGGCCAGCGGTCTGGTGGCAGGAGCTGAGCAGCCAGCAGGAGGGCATGAAGGTGTCGGGCTGACAGCAGGGTGGGGGGCATGGGGCGCAGCAGGTGGGCTGGAGGAGGCGGATCAGGTGTGGGCAGGTGTTGGGCTGGCAGACCGAGCACCGGCAGCCCTTGTTGGAGGCAAAGATGGTGGTGGCCGGGCCACTGTGGACGCTGCAGCATTACCAAGGGGAGATCCGGCTGCAGGACATGGTCAGGAGGTAGGTTTCGTTTGGCTGAGAAGTCTCCTGCTGTCTTAGTGTCTGTCCTCTCCTGAGCCAGCGCTTATAACACTCACTCCCCTAGATATCAGCTCATTAGCCTAGATCATGTTCTTCCATCTCAGTTTATAATAATCTCCATAAAGTCATCTCATTACCTCAGTCTTTATTACCCTTCGATGTGTGTCTTACCTCATTGCTTTGTTGCCAAATGAGGACTCTTGACAATAGCTGTTTGTCACTGCAGGGAGAGCTTTATCTCACCATTAAAAAAATTTTATTATAGAAATTTTTAAAAAGAAAAAGAAAGGGAATAGTTTAATGAATCTCATGTGCCTCTCACCCACCCAGCTTCAACAGTTATCAGCACTCTGCCATTCTTGCTTTAGGTATCCACCCTCATACTTCTTTTTTCCTAGAGTATTTTTAAAGCAGTTCCCCAATATTTTATCATTTCATCTATAAAACTTTAGTGTATAATATCCAATGGATAAAGCCTTAAAAAAGAATAACCATTGCACCGTATGACACTCAGTAAAGTTAGAAATACTTCTCTGTTATCATCCAACACCCCATCTGTATTCCATTTCCCCCAGGTGTCTTAAAAATGTCATTTTACAGTTGGTCTGAATCAGGATCTAAACATAGTCCACACACTGCATTGGGTTGATGTGTCTCTGAAGTTTCTTGGATCCTCACACTGTTTCCTCTCCATTTGTTTCTTTCTTTAATGCAGTGTATTTGTTGAGGAAAGTAGACCATTTGTCCTGCAGAATTTCCCATATTCTAGATTTGGCCAGTTGTAACCTTGCAGTGATACGTAACATGATTCTCTGTACCCTCTGTATCCTGTACCCTTGTGTAGTGATATCTAGAGGCTTAATTCCATTCAGGTTTGGTTTTCTTTGTGGCAAGGATACACCTTAGCTGGCGCTACTGTATCACGTCAGAATGCATAGGAGTCTGGTTGTCCCACTTTTAGTTATAATAATATTGACTGATAGGTTCCATTCGGTCCACCCCATGCTTCCACTATAGAGTTCCCCATCCACTTTTCATGGTTTAAGCAGCTGTTGACTCAGCCCCGTTCTGTAGGCTTTTCTTGGGAGACCTCTTTTTTAGGAATGGCCAGCTTAGGTAGCTGGCGGTCATGCCTGGTGGTTAGAGTTGGCCTTACCTGGGTTCCTGGAAGCTGATCATCTGTTGAGGCTGACACCTCAGGATATAGAGTTACTGGTTTGCACATATGGAACAAAATCCTTTTGGAATTTAGAATTTTACTCTTCTGTTTTTGAAAGTAGGTAAACTTCCAATTCTTATGACTTGATCCTTCCCTCACTGGATTCTTGAGTTTATGTACATTTACTAAGATTGTCTTGGTTTTGGTTTGAGAACTGAGATTATTATAAAGCTGGCATTTCAAAATTTCATAGTAGGTTCTGGTATTTAATGCATAAAATAATGCATGCTTTCATAGCATAAATACCTAGGCTCCAGTTCTAGCTTTACAAAATACTATTTGTTTGATATTAGGATACTGGTTTGGCTGCTCCAAAAGAGGCCAAAATAATAGTGGCTCAAACTAAGACAGAAGGTTCATTTCTCTCTTTTGGAAAATTATGAGCCAGTAGGTAGCTCAGACAGTGGGGATCTTGTCCCCCAAGATCATTCAGGGACTCAAGCTCCTATTCAACTATCCAGCCCAGGTGTCACCCTCGTCTGCATAGTTGAGAAGCTGGCTCACCACCACTCCACATTCCAGGCAGTGGCAAAGAGGAGGACTTGGTAGGCAAGCAGCTCCTTTTATGGGAAAGGCAAGCCTCTTACAGCCCATTGGCCAGAACTAGTCACGTGGCCATTATCTTGCCACAACTTATGCTGGGAAATGCAGTCTCTAGCTGGGCAGCCATGTGCCCTGTAAAACCCAGGAGTTCTGCCACTAAAAGGGAGAAGGAAAGGAAAGATATTAAAGGTCAGTTAGTATTTTTTATTGAATCCTTCCAAGCTTCAGTTTCATCTCATCTGTAATGTGGGGATGAAAACACCCCCCTGTTGTGGCTGTTAGAATTACGTGCTCTTAGAATCACGTGCATGCACGGGTAAGTGTCGAGGAGCATCCAGTTCAGCCCCCTTCACATTCCAGGCCTTCAGTAAATGGTTCCATGCACTGGGGCCAGAGGGGGCAGCGCAGCATCACAGAGCAGAAAGAGCATAGGCTTTAAACTCATTGTAGATCTGGCTTTGAATCTTTGTTATTGTTAGCTGTGTGACTGAAGACACATTTACCTAACCTCTCTGACCCTCTATAATATGAGGGTGTTTAAGAATTTAATGAAAAAGTACATAAAAATATCTAGTGCAGTGCCTGGTGTGTAGAAGATATATGGTAAGTGGTAGCTAATTGCTAAGTGATCTGTGTGTAATTTCTTAGGTAAGCGTTCCTGATGGGGAAAAATTATTATGTAAAGTCAATTTAAAGAGGACTTCTAAGCAGTTTCAACTAGTGACATACAGTCACCATTCTGTGTGTGTTCAGTTTGAGTACTTGAGGCTTAAACCTAAGACAGTGTTTTCTAAAGAAATCTCTGAAAGATACAGGCATGAGAATCAAAGTAAAATGCAGTAAAAATGCTGGTCTGATCAGAATCTCTGGAAGTAAAGGTGCATCTCCACATTTTTATAAATACCTCCACGGTGGTCTTTATCATACTGAAGTCTAACATCTCAGACCTGATCCACAGCATTTATTTGAAGTATTAGAATACTCATACAGTACTTCGAGAGAAGAAAGAATAATTTATCTTATCTAATTTCAGATAAATAAGATGAGAGCCCTGGGTTTTTGAAATGAACTCAGGGATGAGGTGTTTTTTTTTTCCCCTCGAAGGTTGCAACTTAAAAAATAATAAATGTTTGCTCTAAATCCTTTTTAGTTATTGCGAAACCAGAGATTTCCTGCATCCTATCATCATGCAGTGGAAACTGTTGTGAATATGCTGATGCCACACATCACTCAGAAGTTTCGAGATAACCCGGAGGCATCTAAGAATGCGAATCATAGCCTGGCTGTGTTCATCAAGGTGGGGGCCTCCGGGGAAGAGGGTGTCTGCCAAGTGCCTAATGTGCATTTTCTAGCAGAGTGACTTGTACATATAGATGCTTAGTGAACGTTGATGGCAGGTTTTTATGCCAAAGGATAAACTTACTCACAATAAATGCAGATTAGAAGCCAACTTTCAAAAAAAGCCTAAATACTTAACCTTTGTGGGTTGTTTCCTCCACAGAGATGTTTCACCTTCATGGATAGGGGCTTTGTCTTTAAGCAGATCAACAACTACATCAGCTGCTTTGCTCCTGGAGATCCTAAGGTAGCCTGTGCGCACGTGTGTGTGTGTGTGTGTGTGTGTGTGTGTGTGTGTTACACACTGTTCTTTTTGTCTCTCTGAGTGACATCTGGATACCCACCTGTTTCTCTTGGTTCACATCAGAATTTTCTTTCAGTCCCAGAGGCACTATTCATTCTCCTCTCTTGGAGATACTAACTAGTACTAACTAGTACTTGCATTAATGTGTGAGATATTAGGGACACAGTAATTCCACATGCAACATAAATACCTGTTGATTTTTCTCATAAATACCTTAAATGACTTCTCAGCTGCAAAACTAAAAGTATATGTGTTGCAAATCATAGTTTATTTAACAAGGTAACAGAAATAACCATGTAGCCTTTCTCTGCTAGAATTATCTGTCTCTTCCCTTGCGTGTCTATTTTAAAGCTCTGCCTTACGCATTTTTTTATTGCACTGAGCCTGTGCCTATAATTATAAGCTGCCTGAAATCCTTTATTGAAGTAAGAGGAGCATAAATCATAAATGCCCTTAAAGTCAGTGGAGGACATTGTTTAATGAAATGTGTTCCCAATTTTCAAACAAATTCCTGCAGACATTCTGAAATCTGTAAAATAGCCCAGAGCCTGCAGCTCTAAGACAGGGAAGAGGCTAAAGACGAGTGTGTGATTCCTAATAGGTTTTTCAGGAGGCTGTATAAAGTATCCACTGAGGCATTTAACTTACGACTAACCATATTTTTCCTGCAGACCCTCTTTGAATACAAATTTGAATTTCTCCGTGTGGTGTGCAATCATGAACATTATATTCCATTGAATTTACCAATGCCATTTGGAAAAGGCAGGATTCAAAGATACCAAGGTAATTTATCTTGAAATATATTAATCCTAGTCTTTTCAGAAAGAGAGCCATTCATTTTTAATAAGAAAAGAGAATTAGTTCACACATGACATTCAAATTATCTGATATTTTTCTTTGATGAATTGATTTTTTTTCTTGTTAAATTTCCATTAAAAAAAAATTGATAAAATGCTATGTAGGAACTTACTTCTTTTTAGCAAATTTACCAGACTACAGATCATGCCAGTGTGACTCTTTTTCATTGAAAAGTTCCATTGCTTAAACAATAGTAATCCATTTTATTTACTGTAGTTTATTTTTATTTGTTTCACTTTTCTTTTTTCTTATGAATTAGCTTTTCTTTCACCAGCTGTGGAGTCAAATGACACTCCTGTAGGTAGGTGTGGGGTGTGACGCTTGCTTTCTTGCATCTTCCTCCTTTAAAAGAAAAAGAATGCAAGTGATTGCTGAAATGCTTACGTATGCTATTCATGTAGGCATTTGCCATATACTTGGATCAGTTTTAAAATTGATGATAAACCAGTGAATTTGTTCTCACTGTAGCTAAGACATTGCCATAGCATTCCCAGGAGTCATCTGGTTTTTTGCTCCTGGGGTCACTAGGTCCTCTAGGATGTTTCTTTAAGAAGTAAAGCAAATAAACAAAAAGCTCTGCTTCATTTCAAAAATGTACTATTCCACCATTTTCATAGTCCTTGTTTATAGCAGTAGCAGTAACCTATGTCACAAGCAACATGGCTTTTCACATGCTTTTTATGTTTGCATGCTGAGTCTTTATTAACTGTTCTGTATCCTTTCTGAGTTTGAAGAGAATTAAGGTCATAGAGACTTCTTTGTCTTCACTGAGTAAGTCAAATGAATCAAATTCGTCTCTTGGGTCTGTCAAGTAATATCTAGCACCTTGTATGTGCTCAGGATTATTTATGCTAAAGGAGAGAAAAAGTGGAAGGATGCCACCAAACTATTAATGACACCTAAATCAACTGACTCTGAAATTCAGAGAGAAACTCAAAAAGGAATTCATTCAGAGACATAAATACCTTGCCTTTTAAAGAGCAAGAAGGGGGACTGCGGCCTGAAGTCGGCAGTCATGCATTCAGCAAATATTTGCTCAGCACCAACTCTCCCTAGCCTTGGTATAGAGTTGTGGACAACAAGGATGAAATCCCCTGCTGTCTTACCTGTGTGAAATATGTAGAACATGAGAGAGTGATAAGTGCTAAGGAGAGAGAAATAAAGCAAGGGAAGGGGATAGGAAATGGGCTGGCATTGAGATCGGGTGGCCAGGCAAAGCCTGACTGAGAAGGCAACTTTGGGGTGATAATTGAAGAAGGTGAGGGGTTGAGCTCCTGGGCTGTTCAGCATCCCCCATCCAACCCCAGCCCACCCGCCTGTCCCACCCCGCACTGTTCCCCACAGGCCAGGCGCACCTGCTGGTCCCAGCTCCTCACACATGGCAGGCCCTCCCCGCACTTCTCAGCCTCACACAGCACCTCCCTGGGCATCCTGTCTTCCTCCTGGCCAGTCACTCAGCACCTCCCCTGTGGGCCCAGCCAGGTCTCCCCCTTGCCTCTCCCAGCGCCCCACCTGGAGTGAACTGCTCCCTACCCTGCACCCCAGACCCTCCTTCACCCCACCTTCAGTTCCTAGCCCACCTGTCCTTGGAGACCGTGACCGTTTTCCTCTCACCTCTCAGGGTGCTGAGGATAGCTCTTGCTGCCCAGCGGTTGGGCAGTGAACGTGTGCTAATGTCCGTCTTCCCCACTGGCCCAGTTGTCTATCCTGTAGAACCAAGTGAGGAGTGAGGAGGAGAGCCTTCAGGTACCCCAGACTCGCACAAGCTCTTAGTAGACTGTCAGGGTATTTGGCGGCTGGAAGGGCTGCCCTAGGCAGGTGGTGGGTCAGCTACAGATAATTTCCATAACTGCACTGATAGGAATAAAGTTTCGTTTTTTTTTTCAGCATCCTCCTTCCTCTTACCCTTCTCACCTGCTCCTCCACTCTCCTCTCTGCACATGCACACGTACACACACACACACGTGTGCAATTAAACCCATAAATAGTTTTCCTTCTAAGGGGATCATGTGAATTCAAGCTATGAACTGTCTTTTCAGTAAACTGGACCTAAAAATCGTAAACAGGGCTTCCCAGGTGGTGCAGTGGTTGAGAGTCTGCCTGACAATGCAGGGGACACGGGTTCGTGCCCCGGTCCGGGAAGATCCCACATGCCGCGGAGCGGCTGGGCCCGTGAGCCATGGCCGCTGAGCCTGCGCGTCCGGAGCCTGTGCTCCACAGCGGGAGAGGCCACAACAGTGAGAGGCCCGCGTACCGCAAAAAAAAAAAAAAAAAAAAAAAAAATCGTAAACAGTGGACATGAGTATTCTGGAAAGATGAACGCTCTTTCCCTTCCTTCTGCTAAAGAGTTCATAGGACTTGGGTCAGACTTTGAATAGGTTTAGAAGCAACTAACGTGGCGTTAAAGTTAAAGGAGAGGCCTATAGACTTTCCTCTAACAATGGATTCAGTATAAGAATTTAAATCCGAGCCACAGCTTTCTGGATAGGTGTATTTCAGCTTTAGCGTGTGATGCTTAGCTGCTTTTATTTACCCTCCCTCAGTAGGTTTCACGTCTGCTTCTTATCTCTTTTCCAGAAGAGCTTTCAGTCTTGTCACTTCGCTTGCTGATGACTTACTAGTTTGATTTGGTGCTTTGTCCATTTTAGTTCTAATTTATATTAGTTTTCTATTGGCTTTTTGAGGTAAAGAAGTTTTAAGAGTATATTTTAGAAAATTCTAAGTCAAATAAGATCTTCAGTGATAGCAAAATAATAGGTAATATGGTAACTCGTTCATTTTAAACACGTTGGGTTTTAATGGGCGTATATGGGCATTAATGACTAGGAAATCGATAAATGAACTCATGTAGTGAAGAACATTTTAATAGGCCACCTATATTTATTCTTTAATTACATGTCTCTTATGCACAAATTACTCCCCAGTAATGTTGTCAGTTACTACAATTTTATTTTTAAATTTCATATCAATAACAAAATTACATTTGTAATATAACATGTTGTCCTGTATTCTAAAAATTGGTACTAAAACTATTCACTAACTTAATAATTATGTAGGATGTAATACCTTTTAAAATCAAAATCCAGTGCATTTATTTGTATTTAAATTTTGTTTTCACTTTAGAGTGCAGAGCAGTATTTTAGGTTATCAGCCCTTTCCCCTTGGAAGGCAGATGTGGCCACCTGATGACACACACAGGGGAGGCTGAAAGCAAAGGATGGGCTTGGTTTTTATTTTATTCACAGAGTGTTACATCCTTTCTAACTAAAGCGGTTTCTATCCTCATTTCAGATCTCCACCTTGACTACGCATTAACGGATGAGTTCTGCAGAAACCACTTCTTGGTGGGACTGTTACTGAGGGAGGTGGGGACCGCCCTCCAGGAGTTCAGGGAGGTCCGGCTGATTGCCATTGGTGTGCTTAAGAACCTGCTGATAAAGCATTCTTTTGATGACAGATATGCTTCCAGGGTGAGTGTTCTCTAATGGAAGGAAATATGATTGATAAGTGTCCTTCATTTTGAGTAATATAAAGAAATAAGCAATTAGAAAATTAGTGATAACAGCACTAAGACTTTCTCTGTTTATGCAATAAAATCTAACAGCAATCTTTATAGGAAGGATCCAAATACAGGTGATGGCCAAGTGCTAGCTCAGTCCATCATTAAATTCTGAGTCCGGGATAAACTTACGCTTTGCGCCTTTGTTTCAGAGCCATCAGGCAAGGATAGCCACTCTCTACCTGCCTCTGTTCGGTCTGCTGATTGAGAATGTCCAGCGGATCAACGTGAGAGATGTGTCTCCCTTCCCCGTGAACCCTGGCAGTGTACGTAAGCACATTCACATAGACACAGCCTGTATTTGCTTCCTGTGGCTGCCCTAACAAAATACCGCAAACTGGGTGGCCAAAAACAACAGAAATTTATTCTCTCACAGTCAGAAAGCCCAAAGTCCAAAATCAAGATGTCAGCTAGGTTGGTTCCTTCTTGAGGTTCTGGGTGAAGAGCTGGTTCTACACCTTTCTCCTAGCTTCTGGTGGTTGCCCGAAATCCTTGCTTTTTTTAGCTTATAGCTGTATCACTCCAATCTCTGCCTCTGTCTTCACATGGTATTCTCCCTGGTGTGTGTCTGTGTCTCTGGTGTCCTGTCCTGTCCTTATAAGGACACCAGTGCTTGGATTTAGGGCCCACCCTAATCCAGGATGACATCATCCTATCTTATATCTTAATTACATCTGCAAAGACCCTCTTTCCAAATAAGGTCACATTCTGAGGTTCAGGGTGGATATGCAATTGGAGGGACACTATTCAACTATACACGTCTCCTCTTTTTTTGCCCCTAAAACCATAAAAATCTACAGTAGTCTTGGTAAGTTGCATTTCTGGCTAAGACGGGGTCAATCAGTAAACCTTCAACTCTTGTTAAAAATCATTATATGGCTTCCCTGGTGGCACAGTGGTTGAGAGTCCGCCTGCCGATGCAGGGGACACGGGTTCGTGCCCCGGTCTGGGAAGATCCCACATGCCACGGAGCGGCTGGGCCCATGAGCCATGGCCACTGAGCCTGCGCGTCCGGAGCCTGTGCTCTGCAGCGGGAGAGGCCACAACAATGAGAGGCCCGCAAACCGAAAAGAAAAAGAAAAAAAAAAAAAAATCATTATAAAAAGCCATGCTTTCCTGATGGCTTGTTTTCTTGTAAGATTTCAGGATCTTCTTTGTGTATCCAACAAAAAGTTATAGAGGAAGGAGTTTATTTTGTTTTTTTTAAAAAAAGCATAGTTCTAACCTCCGTGCTATAAGAGCTCAGTGCTAGCCCCTGTTCTGATGTAACATACTACACAGTCTTGGAAAAGCCACCTCTTTGGGCTGAAGTTCCTCTGTGTCTGTAAAATTAGAAAGATAATCAGACTAGATATCGGGGGGCCAGGGTGAATGACCCCACCTCCCCAAACTGACCACCTTAATTTACTTTAGCTTTATGCAGTCATTTAAAGATATACTGGAAATTAAGTTGACTGAAGGATGATGCCAGAAATGATCTCAAAGTGTTTTGGTTGGAGACAACCTGGCATTAATTTGGATAGGTGTTAGTAGTTCAGCAGTGCCCTTTTCCTGTTTATTCTGGCCCCGTGAACCGGCTCCATTGTTCATCTTGCCACTTTGTCATTATGGCATACACCGGGGGAGCTCCCTTGTGTGTATTTCTGTCCCAAAGCAGGTGGTGCTTTGTCCTGTTTTCTATACATCTCCTACGTGATGGTGCATTGAGATGAACCGTGTTTATAGAATAGTTTTTGTAGTTCCAAAGAGCGTGAATGTTCACTGTCCTTACATGGAATGCACCACACTAATCTCACCCTCGACAACATTGTATTTCACATGTGTATTCTCTAAATTTGTCTGCTTTTCTAATCGGAATAAGTAATTCAGGGTGTAATGCTACCTATCTGTACTGCTTCAATCCTGAGAAAAATGAACACCAGCTTTTGCTTTGGCTTTCATGAAAGTAAAATCCCTTTTATGACATAAGTTCATAATGAACATAATTTCTCCACTGATTGAGAATTCACACGAAGCACCCACCTTGCAGAGGTTTTCACTGCTGCTACTGTGAGGTCACTGTTGCTCATTTGGGAAGATTTCTGATGTGAGAGAAAAAAAGCAACGTTCCAGTTAGAAAGAGCACGTGGGGCTTCTTCTGAAGGAAGAAACATACTGAAATAATCTACAGAAATGTTGGGCATCAGAGCTCTGGAAAGGGAAGGGTGCTAGACCTCCTGGGGAAATACAGGACTTCATGGGCCAAGGTTTCTCCGCCCGCCCCAGACCTGACGTGCCCCGTGCTCCCTCCTCCTGCCGCTTCTCTGACCCACACACCCCACCTCCACCCCGCGCTGTGCTCCTCCCACTCAGGCACGTTTAACATGCCAGGCTGTTCTGTCCTGTTCTTATGCTCGCCCTCACACTTGCAAGAACTGTTGGTGAATCCTTTAAAGTCATCTTCAATTGTTTCTTGTCTCTCTCCTCCTCGACAGACTGTGAAGGAGGAATCCCTTACTTTGCCAGCCGTGAACCCGATAGTGACACCGCAGAAGTCTGGGAGCACGCTGGATGCCAGTCTGCACAAGGACCTCTTTGGTGCCATCTCTGGCATTGGTAATGCTCGGGCTCTGACCTGCTTCTCTGCAGTCTAATTCGGAAAGCGTCTTTAATCCAATCATTTGTTAGCTTTCAAATCAGAACTTTGAAGTCTTGAGTTTCTACTTCAAATATTCTTTTCCTGATTTTGCTCCTCAGCTATGAAACCCTTAACTCTACACTGAAATAAAGATCTCAGATTTCAGGAATAACACATGTAGTACACTTAACCACATATTTGTCCTGTTTGCTTTTTGTTTAATGCGTGTTAATTTTTCATTTTAAACCTTCAAACTAGATTGTTTATACTTTTAGGAAAAGAATATCTTTGCAAGTGTGTGTGTGGTGGGTAGGATTTATTTGTAGTGTTAACGATTTAGATGAGATGTGACAGACTAATTGCTGATGGAGATACTGGTTTATGGCTAGAATGCAGTCCTGAAATCAGTTTTCTAAAATCTTCTTTCCTACAATATCTTTTCTATCTGAAATAATGTTAGAGCAGCCCCCATGGGGAGGAAAACAGATGGCATAAATCAAGATTCAAATTGAGTAGTTTTTCCATAAGAAAATGCCTGAGAAATGTATTTATTAATACTCTGATTGAGCACATGTGCCAGCTCCTTCATAAAGATAACGGTACAAAAAATATATATATATATCTTCACAGACACTCACAGGCTTATGCTGTCTTCATTTCTTCCTCTCTTTTACACCACAGCTTGAATAAATGAAGCATCCTGCTGTGGCTACTGCTTAGACCGCCCAATAATGGTACTAACTCATAGGGCAGAATAAAGGGCAGTCCTTTTACCTAATTAATCTGCAGGACTGTGGTTCATTCTGAGTTTATGTCCTTAGCTTTTGTGTTGTTCTAGTTGCTAACGTGGTATTTCATGTAGGTGATGAAACTGGCCAGACTGTAAAATTGGAAACCTCATACCAATGCTCAGATTTATCCCATAATGCTCATACCAGTCTTTAATCTTACTTCTGTTTCTGTGTATTTTTCATAGTCATACTTACCTCATTTGGCGTTGTAAAGATGAAATGAGTTAATTCATACAAAACGCAGAGCCTGGCACGTGGTATTTCCATTGCCTTTCTCATGGGGCCCTCGCTCTGTCTCCTTTGCCCCACTCTGTCCACAAGCCCAGCCGCTCTCCGGGAGTGGGGAAGGGGTCCTTTCAGGGGCTTTGTCTGCAGCGGTTCCCAGCACTGTTTTTAAAGTCAGACAGATGTGGCTTTGGATCCAAACTCCACCATTTACAATTGCCATGGGCAGGGTGTCTCTCCTCTTTACCCTGTGTCCACATCTCAAAAATAGAGTCGTGGTGAGGGATGAAGAGCTAGTTGAATGTGTGCAGTGCTTGGCAAGGTAAACAGTGTTATTATTTGACTGTCATTATAACAAGCACAGTTCTTCAGTGTTATTCATGCTTTGTGATAGACTCTTAGTAGCCTAAATCTTAACTCTCTGTCCTCTCTGACCAGTATTCTGTAGGATTCAAGACTTTGTGGAAATGCTGAAACTAGAATGAGGTGATGTTTTGACTCTGACTTGATTCTCCAATTCCACATTCACCTTTTCAGGGTTTGGGGTGCCTTGAGAACATAGAGATGAGCCGAGGGGGGTCTTTAGCACAACTTCAATGACATAAATGGCCTTCGATTGCTCTGTGTTCATGGTGAAGTTACAAAAAGTTCTCAAGGCTAATTTTGTCCCATTTCATTCTTTCTTGAATTTCAAGATCTGGATCCACTTTTCATGGGAATTCACCACAATAGACTTAATTTATACTCAGGCTTTTATCTATGTTGCCCCCATCTTTAAACACTTTAATCCTTGTTTCCTTTTAGAAATGCCTTCCAGGAAAGCAGCCCCCACCTTTGAACTGGGTTTACTAGTTGTTTTCTGGTAGCTTTAGCAATTCTTCTTTTATTCAGCAAGGAATTTCCAGTTCGTTTTAGTCCCAGTGCTTATCAAGAGCTGACTTTCTCTTTACGTCTCTTAAGGAAATTCTGTTTCCACACTTACTGAGAATGTACCCTCAGCGGTTTTTTTAATGTCTTTGGAACATGGTGCATGAAAATTTCTGAAACTGATTCATTGCCTGGATAAAAACTACTCAAAGATTACGTTCATTTTAGGGGCTTCCCTGGTGGCACAGTGGTTGGGAGTCCGCCTGCCAATGCAGGGGACGTGGGTTTGAGCCCTGGTCCAGGAAGATCCCACATGCCGCAGAGCAACTAAGCCCGTGCACCACAACTAGTGAGCCTGCACTCTAGAGCCCTTGAGCCACAACTGCTGAGCCCGTGTGCTGCAGCTACTAAGGCCCATGCACCTGGAGCCCATGCTCCGCAGCATGAGAGGCCACTGCAGTGAGAGGCCTGCGCACCACGGCAAGGAGCGGCCCCCACTCGCCTCAGCTAGAGGGGGCCCACGCACAGCAGCGAAGACCCAACACAGCCAAAAATAAATAAATTAATTTAAAAAAAATTGCATTCTTAGGCTCAGGGTTCCTTTACCTACCTACTCAGTGTATTGCATTTTGCTGTCTGTACAAAGGGGAGAGAGCTGAACTAAACTTCTTTTAAAAGTTATGCACTGGGCCAGGATATTAAACACACACACACACACACACACACACACACACACACCAGGAACATAGTTCTACTAAGCATGTTGATTTTTTTATTTTTTTTTTTTGCGGTACGCGGGCCTCTCACTGTTGTGGCCTCTCCCCTTGCGGAGCACAGGCTCCAGACGCGCAGGCTCAGCGGCCATGGCTCATGGGCCTAGCTGCTCCACGGCACGTGGGATCTTCCCGGACCGGGGCACGAACCCGTGTCCCCTGCATCGGCAAGTGGACTCTCAACCACTGCGCCACTAGGGAAGCCCCAGCATGTTGATTTTGATTTATTGCATTTACATCTGTTTGCCTTAGATTAGAACTCTTGTTCTGGAACTGAGCCTAAAACTTTGAGAATTTAATGTCTAATTTTACTTTACTGAGAGCCTTTTTCTCCTGAGTTCTGTGTTCTACACTAAGTATGAAGTCTGGTTATATTAGGAAGACGATAGTTATAATTTGGTCACAGTGCATGTTTCTTTTCTCTCTGAGTATAGAAAAAGGCCCCTGGCTTTTTCATAGGGTTTTTACCTGTACCCTGTGGCAGTCAATCACACAGTTCCTATTCTGGGTAGGCGCAGCCCCTGGCCAGTGGTTTACGTGTTCCTGTTTGCACTTACATTTTCAGATTCCCTTGCCCTTCTTTGCTTGATATACTTAATACACTGAACTGGTTTCAGAGATGGTGGTGGATAAACCTGAGTGTTAGGGGCGGGGAGAGGATTAACTTCGAGGTGTATCAGCCCATGGCAGCTAATTTGCAGGCTGAAACCCAAAAAGGGCCTGCCTGTTCTGAGGTGCCAAGGAAAGGCATCTCAGGTGAAGGCAGCTTGGGGGTGGGAGGCTGTGCTTATAGCTTGCTGCAGCGTGGCGCCGAAAGTCTTCCGCAGTGTGCACTGCCAGCCCAGCCTTGTAGCCGGAGGCATGCCTTTTGGTTCAAGCCAGAATGTGCAAGTCTAAGAGTCATTTTTACTTATGTGATTTATTTAAATCTTATCTAAGCAGGAAGTCGATCTATTACTTTTAAAAATTCCACAGTATTGAGGTAGGGGTTGACTTCTCCCTTAAAATGCTATTTTTTTCAACAGATGTCACAAATTTTATTTCCAAGTTAGATTTCCTTTCTGCTTGTAACTGTTTATTGCAGAGATTCCCAAACATTCTCAATTCACAGCACCCTTATTAATCAAAGTAATTTTTCATGGAGTCCCCAAGGCCAAAAGAAACACCTAATGGTTCTGTTTATTAGGTACTTAGGGCCAAATAATAAGTACTTATAACCTAACAACTTAGTAGGCATTTGAAAACTATATACATACATAAAGAAAAAAATTTTTATTTTTACTAACCACGATTCTTACTAATGGGTTGTGTGTGCCTGTTGGGCGCTACACGGCTTCTCAAATTTGGAATCAGATCACTCACCAACATTCTCATTTCCTGTTCCACACTGATTTTCACCCAGTACTTGCTTTTTATCATCGCGACCACCAAATACCCCGCTTCACAGAGATATGACATCACGGAAAGGAATGTAGCACAGTCGGAGGTTGAAACTACAGTTTCTGGCAGATGTCAAGTATCACTGTTTTCCTAGAAACTTTAAAATGTCCCATGACACCCCTCAGAGTTTTCTGGGGTATCTCAGCCCGCCGTTTGAGTACTGCACGTTTATTGCATGGTTTAGTTTTTTTTTATTTGATAGTTGTAGGTGGATTTATCTTTTTAATTTTTTGAAGTCTTTATTCTACCCCAGTCTGAACCAGCATGTTCTCCTTTAGTCTGAGCAATCCAAGGTGGTTTCTCATAAGTGAATTGATAGTTATGTCTGAACGTTTCAGATTAACGGTTATTTGTATCTCAATCTAAATGGCCTGGTTCTTTAAAGGAGAGTTAATTGAATGAAACTCTTGAGCCAGCTTTCTCACAGGAAAAATAAGTGCCATAAAAGCAGTTTCCCTTATTAAAGTTCAGTACTTATTTTTATTTTGTTCTGTCTCACCAAATCTTTGGTCTTGGCTTGATTTCTGTTTAGCTTCTCCGTATACAAACTCAACTCCAAACATCAGTAGTGTGAGAAATGCTGATTCAAGAGGATCCCTCATAAGCACAGATTCCGGGAACAGCCTTCCAGAAAGGAATAGTGAGAAGAGCAATTCCCTGGATAAGGTAATTTCTTTTAATGTAACTTAAGTGTTTCTTATAACTAATGGATTTAGCCCAAAGTAAACATGCTTCATGTTCTAGTGTTCAGTAAGTATGACCTTTTTTCTTTTTTTCCTTAAACAACTCAGTTAACCTGGGGTAGATGATCTCAGAGTATGGTCTAGGGATGGAGCCCATTCCCTGAAACCCCCTGGTTCCTGTTGTAGGATTTCATCAGGGCAGTGTTTACAGTGGAGCACTTTGAGCCAGTGGTTCTGGCAGTTTGAACAGGTAGGGAAATCAAAATGCCACTTGCTTAGAATCCCCACGGTCTGTGTGCCAGGGAACACCAATTATAACACAGTTGTCCGTGCGAATGGGCGTTGGATCCGAAGCTGGCTCCAGAAAAGATTAATCAGTTGTACAGATGATGCAGGGACAAGGCTTTATTTGAAATCACTCTATTCATACTGTGCCCCCAACACAACACATCCTCCTCATATTTAACTATTTTTTTCTTGAAATACCTAAGTTTGGAATTTTGTGCAAATGGATAAAGCTTGGATTTAAACCTGGAACCATGATAGATTAGTCTCACCTCGGCCACTGTTTTCCTAAGTTATTTCAAGTTATAGACAAGTTATGTATAGGTTAAGTTATAGGTTTATGTACCAATAAACACGTGATTCTCTTAGGGATGTATTCCTAGTTCTCAGAAACGTGGAAGCCGCCCTTCCTCGGGGTCAGCTTCGTAACCTTACCGCGGTTGTGTGGTCGACCTCGCCGTGATGACCCTCAGCTGCGGTTCTGTAGCCGTCCGAGCGTCTCCGCGCAGGTGTCATGACCTGTCGAACTTTTCCCTTGACCCTGACATGCCTTCGTGCGTAGAGGGAGAAGCTGCTCAGAAGGCACTCGGCTTGTGTCATACGCGGAGCTGGAGAGGAGGAGAGCGGCCAGTCAGCCAGGAGACACCGGGTCACCATGGACTTCTCGCTGCTAACGCTGCTGCCTCTGCCGGAAGAGGCCCCACAGGCGGCGCCCCTGCTCCCGCTGCAGGGAGGCCTGGGCTCTCCCAGCGGCGCTGATGAAGTGGGTGGGCGGGAGGTACGCCGGCACCACGGCTTTGCCGCTAATTGCAGTGTGTCTCTTCTTATAATAAAAATACTCGTGTTATGTTATTAGTTAAACCCGATTAGTATATATCTTTTCCATTGCCCACCAGTACCTTGAATGAAAGATATTTTTTCACTGATCTTTCTGCTTTGGTATTTGGCAAAAAATTTTTCCAGATTTCAATTGGAAATATAACTTTCAAGATTTTTAAATTTCTTGTGTTTTTTAAATGAGATGAGATTCTTGTTCTTTTTTCTTTAAGTGAATGCTTTGAACATGGTGTGAACCTGCTGTCTAGTGGCAAAGCTGCCCTCACCCTGCGCCCTGAGCTTTCTGAAGTTTGCAGTGTTGAGCTAAGCTGATGATGGCGTGATCTCATCAGTTTAGGGGCTTTGGTCCTGCTGCACTGAGGTGTCCCTGTTTGTCCCTATCGGGCACCTGCCTGTGGTTTTCCCCCAGGGCTGCCCTAGGATGTAACGGAATAACGGTGACTCAGCTCCAGGCTTTAGTGGCTGGTCCATAGCAGCCCCTTGGACTTAATTTGCTGTTTTCAGCCACTGACGTTTTCCTGAGGATATGTTTGGTTTGGTACTGTCTTCTGAATCATCATTTGTTTTTGATCTTAGCACGCACAGTTTTTTGCATGAAGTTTTGCTTGGCATTTCGGCACTAAGCCGACAACTACGACTGGTTTTTCAGTTTGAAAGGTCCGTGCCTTCTGGCTTGTCCCGGGAGAGTGTGCCAAGGAGACAAGACAGAGCTTCCATGGATTAACACTTGTGTGTATTTGGTGACAGTGTGCTTGTAGTTCGTTGACAAATCATTTATACCTTCCAATTTGTATGATTTGACTCAATTCTAAGACTCTTTCTCTTCCAAGGGAGAAAAGTGAACCTAATTTTGTTTTACCTGTAACGAAGGAGAAGAATCACCTCTGTTTCCTTCTTTAGCACCAGCAAAGTGGCACTTTGGGAAATTCTGTCGTTCGCTGTGACAAACTTGACCAGTCTGAGATTAAGAGCCTGCTGATGTGTTTCCTCTACATCTTAAAAAGCATGTCTGATGGTAGGTAAAAAAATGAAGATACCTGTTTTACTTTCCTTGTTTCAGTATTTGGTTTATTTTTTAAAAATTGTAGTTGGTTCAAAGTGTTTAAGGATTTAAAGGGATTTTCTCTCTTGTTTGAAATACATATTAATTTACTGAATGTACTAGAAATAAAAGTCTTAATTTGGAAATTTATTTTCATTAATTATTGTATTTCAGAAAGAGTGCTAAAATGTGAATGGCGTATTTTAAAAATGTATATTAAGCTCAGACATACATCTTCACTAAGGGAGACGGAAGCAGATAAATGAAGTAGCTTTTGATTTTTTTCTTTTTAATTTCATTTGTCCAAGCAAACTTACTGGCAACTTGTATAATTTTATTAGTCAGTCTCTTGAATTAGAGAATGTAGTGTTGGTGACCTAAGCATCTCTTCCATTTACAGTGTGTGTGACATTCCTGGCTTTAACTAGAGGTGGGGTGTGTTTAGTTTTCTAATGGAAATAGTGGTATTCTGGTAGATTAAGCTTCTCATTAAGGGTTTGACAACGACATTTTTAAATAGAAATGACCACAACCATTAATGCTTTATCAGTACCATTTAAAGCTTGTAAACATTCATGGCAGGACAGTTCCAACTCTGATTGTGTGATATAAGCAATCACATGAAACTGTGCCATAGTGTAATGTCACAGTTCTTACCTTGGTCAAAAATCTTCTTAATTTTCCTGTAACAAATTAGGAAGGGTACTGTGAGCTTCATTAAGGTCATTGAGAGAAGATAAACTCTTTTGAAAGTAAAATGCCATTTTTGGAGACCTGAAGCCCACTTGTCTGGTGGCAGGGGGTGTGGGCATTGAGCATCCAGGGGAAGGTACTTCTGCTGCAAATAGTGTTTCTTTTGTATCGAGCTTCCATTTCGGCAGCACTAAGAGCCTGACCTGTAGCTCAGAAGTTAGGAGCAGCATATGATCCTTAAAATGCTTTGGAACTGGAAGATTTTACTCTTCTGTCAACTTGTTACTTTAAAATAGCTATTTTGAAAAACACAAACAGACAAGATTTTTTTTTGTGAATGATGACCAAATACAAAAGCCCCAGGCTCTTACTCTGATTTTTCAGTTAGAAAGTTGAAATTCTTCCCATTAAGTCAAACGTTCTCAATTTTCATCATGGTAGTGAGTTTCAGCCAGCATTATAGTCCTGTTTTTCCTTTATTGAAAGTTTTCTTTAAAATATTTTACATTTCAAATATTAAATGTGATGTGTAACTAGAAAATAACTTTTTAAAAAACAAATATACAAGAAATTTTGCATCCAAGTGAAAGTTACCCTTTAAAGTCAGCCTTTTGGAAGGCCAGGCACATATTTAAAAAATGCAACAACTTCTTCAAAACAGTTTTAGAATATCCTTTTTTTTACAACTACTGTTGTTACACTTTTTTTCCCCTTTATAATTAGAATTTTTTGTGTGTCTCATTTAAGAAATCTTTACCTACCCCCCAGGCTCTGAAGATATTCTCCTGTATTTTCTTTAAAAGCTGTATTATTTAAATTTTCACATTTAAATCTTAGTATCTACCAAGCATTGGTTTTTGTGTATAGTATGGGGTGGGGGAGAAATTGCCTTTAGAATAGTTTACCAGACAGATAACCAAAATCAGTTGTGTAACTAGCTCTGTCGCTACTCTTTCCTTTATCCCACATTTAATGCGCACCTTCTACACACAGGGCCCCTCGCCCTCTGTGCCTTCTTGTGCCTCCTTTCTCCGTAATAGAGCTTAGCTCTGTCTTTCCCCCTCCTCAGCCAATAGCCAGAGCACAGAGCAAGGACAGGCCACGATGGTACCACCCGGCTGGCCAGCTGGTTCTGTCTGCTGGCCTCAGGTGTCTGCAAGTTGACCCCGAGGGGCCCAGCATCCAGGGAACTCCCTGGGTTCCCAACACACCAGCCTCAAGTAACCAGAGTCCGTCTCTCTGGATTCTAAACTTGAAACCCCCAAGAGATGGAAGCTCCCCGACCCACCCTCTGGTCTAAGAGGCCAGGCATGGCTTTCAAAATCAGGTGCACTTGATTTAAATCGCCATGCCACCGGCCTTCTGTCAGCTGGCAGTTGGGAGAGTTACTTAGCTTCTCTGAGCCTTCATTAGTTCATTTGTAAATGGAAACTCTGCCCCAGATCATGGTGAGGATTCGATGACAGGATATATGTGAAATCATGAGACCTAACACAGTGCCTGGTGCATAGCAGGTACTTGGTATGTATCCCACGGCTTCTCCCGCCTGTCACTGTTCTTGACAAGTGTAGGATAAAAGTCCGTTGCCATGCATCTTCATGAGCCTCCAGCATCTCTGCAGCCAGCCTCTTGCTCATCTCAGGCCCCAAAGACTCAGTGGCTTTTTCCCTGAGAGAAATCTTTTAACGCATTTCTCAACTTCAATGTAAAATGTGAGAAGGCAAAAATGTTTAGCTAACACTCTTTGTGCAATGTCGAATGGTTAAGAGTCATACACAGAGAATGCTTCCTGTAAGTGAATTTGTAGGATTTGCCTTAACTAAAGATGTGCCCAGTTGTTCTTGATAAAGAGCAGGTGTGGTTCTTAACCACTGGTACATTGTACCATCATGCTAGGAAATAGGAACTCTCATACATTGTTATTTGGAAGGCTATTTGACAATATATGTCAAATTTTAAATGTACACACTATTAACATGCTAGTTCACTTCTAAGAATTTCTCCTTTAGATGTAGTTGGACAAGTGTGCAAGGACGCATGTAAAAAGGATTTTTACCGTAGCATGATTTATAATAGCAAAGAATTGGGGGGGAAGAACAAGTAAATGTCTGTCAGTAGGGGAACTGGTTAACTCAGTTGTAGTACATCCATGGAGAGGACTGTTATGCAGCTTGGAAAAGACTGAGATAGATCCAGGCTTAATTGCTGAATTAAAACTCAAAGGGCAAAACAGTGCCTGTAGGATACATGCTTCCACTGCAGAGTGTGTGTGTGTGTGTGTGTGTGTGTGTTGGGAAGGGGTTACTTACGTACATGTAAGAATTTTCAACAGATTCTCTACTGGGGAGGGATTCTGTAGTGGGTAATTTTCTAGTCCATTTAAGAGCACATTATGTATAAGTTAAATAGGTACCATGCAGGGCTAGATGATGCATGCTGAAATTAAAGTTCAAATGTAGCTTCTTCATACTGACTAAGCCTGTTGTGCATGTTACCCATTATAATAGATTAGTCACTGTGGTTTATCCTCTGGTCAACTATAAAAGGGGGCCGAGGAAAGCTTGGAGGCCTACACTCTGAGGTCTCTTCCCATCTTATAATGTATGAAATAGGCATTATAATTCTAATCAAATAAATGTTTACTTTCCAGATGCTTTGTTTACATATTGGAACAAGGCCTCAACATCTGAACTTATGGATTTTTTTACAATATTGGAGTGAGTAGTTTCGTCTTTGCTCATTGACTCTTGATTTTTCCTGGCTAGTTAAGAGGTGTGAAGAATACAGTGCACCAACAGTTGAACCAGGAATGCAATATATATTCACATCCACACTTATCCTTAAGCTCTTTCTCCTGGACCTAACCCCAACACCCACTCTCAGGGGCTCATGACCCAGTGGACAGTGACAGCCTTAAATGATTAGATATGTGATTATTGAAGATGAGAGGTTACTACTTGTGCGTATAAGCCATTTTAATAAAATAACACAACATTTATTAGCTGAATTCGGTGGGTGATACTCAGAAACTGAGACATAAAAACTGCTACAATTAAAAAATATGTAAAAGTGAAATCTTAAATACAGTCTATATTATTTTATTACTTTAGTTTAAGTTTCTGTTTTCCTTTAAGCTTTTTACTTCCAGAAACACGAATCTACAATCCCTTATCCAAAACTAGTGGGGCCAGATGAGTTTTCAAATCCAGAATTTTTTGGATTTTTGAAAAATTTACATAGAGAGTATATTCCGCAGCACCCCACAGTCAAGCACGTGATTGTTTCTGCAGTAAGAAGTTATTTCTGTATACTATGATTGTCCACAGTAGTAGGTTAAATCATGACCAGGTAGCTTTACCTCTGTTAGTTGGGGTCATGAATTTGCTGCCAAATGTGTTTGCACGAATTCAGGGCAAACCCATGGTGTTCAGAGCTTTGTGCATTTTGGAATTATGGTCTTGGTCCCCAAATTCATGGTCACTTCCTCTGCTGAGTTAAAGGTGGGAGTTGTCACATGTGAGACAAGATTCTAGTAAGTTCAGAAGAACTTACTAGACGTTGTTTTAACTGACTCTTATTAAATATATGATTTTTTTAAAAAAACAATCAATGTTGTAAATAAAATACAGTAAAATAAAACAAAAAAATACATAACTTGATGTCTGTAAGGAGCCAGTCCATTTACTTGAATCAGAAAAGAAAGCTCCTTACATAGGCTGAATGAGAACGGTATAAGCAACTTGGAACAGTGCATATGGTTTCCACCATGCCTTCTAAGGCAGACGTGGAGTAAATATCCACACCCAAAGTCAACAGTCAATCCTGTCGGTCCTGGGCCTTTCTTCTGCGTTGCTCAAACCAGCCACCATGGCACTGATAGCAGCGCAATATGCGGCCTCCCTTGTGTTTGACCATTTTCCCTGGGTTTAGAGGGACCTTCCAGAGAATTTCTGAAAACCAGAAGTAAGGGGCTAGTGGTAGATGTAAGAGCTTATTGAACATGTTACTGTAAATGGGTTTAAACAAAGCCATGTGTCAAAAATAATTTCATCTCCAGTGACTTTATCGCTCCCTAGTAATCTTTCACTCTCTCTGCAGAGTCTGCTTGCACCAGTTCCAGTACATGGGGAAGCGATATATCGCCAGGTACTGTGGGAGTTTTAGTTTGAAGTGTTGTGTCATTCTCTGTGTTGCTTGGATCCAGAAGTGTGGGAACTGTCGTCTGTGGGGATTGGCGGTTGTAATTCTCATAAACCGCCATGAAGACAGTGACAGGTCTTTGGATTGCTGCCATGGAATCTGGGGGCATCTTTCGCCTATGTTCCTACGTTCCTTCTGTCTTGTTCTGTCTTAGGCATACCTCCTGGAAAGATTTTCCTCCGTGGCCTGTTGCTGCACTTCTCCACTTCCTTCCAAATCCTCCCTCGTGCTCTGTTCCTTCTGTCTCCTCTTTCTCTTCTCCCAGTTCCTCTGGCTGTGTCTTCCCTCTCTTTCTTTTTTTCCTTCCTCAATGATCTCTCTTTCCCTTTTTCGCTTTCAAAGGTCCTTTTTTTTACCATTCCACCTCCCAACTTACAAAGAGAGTAATTTCTCATCTAACCACTTTCCTCCTTAATGAAAGAATGTTTTCAGTCCATCTCAAATTTGTTTGGACTGCCACAAAAACCATCTCTAAAAGTGAGCCTTTTTTCCTCTTTTTCTGAATAAGCTGTCTGTGCCCTCTGTTGCTATCTGACCAGAACTCTCTGTTGAGTATCATAGACCCTCACTGCCCTGTCCCAGCCATCCTCTTGCTTCTGCGCTGAGTTTGAGGAGAGCTGGACACTCACTGCTGATGGGCAGCCACGCAGCTCCTTCTCTGGAGGCTTTCCTCGGACTGCCTCTTGTCATTAGCGAGTTCTTACTCCTTCCCTGTTGCCATTCAGTGTGCCTGTATTTGTTTTCTTCCGTTGCTGTGTATCCTGTGATAATGTATTCATGGGGTCTTGGTCTAAGCATCCTATTTTTCTATTGTTATTGTTGCTAAAATTTAATTATAAGTAAACATATTTATGTTTTAAGAAAAACTTTAAAATTTAGTTGTCATTGAGGTTTTTCTCTTATCTATAATTCTGCTTTACAACAATGAAATAGGAAATAGATTTTTAATAGACTTTCTATTTAAGTGTCAAGATTTCGCTCTTTATGGTAACATTGTTTTTTTCTTGAGATATTTGAGAAAGTTTCAGAATTCTGTTTATGTCAAATAAAAGTATGTTTTATTTTAAAAAGCAAATTTAGAGAGACTATATTATGCCTTCTTCCTATTAATACTTTCTATTTTTAATTGAAATGTGGTGGCACTTAACGTTCTCTAATCTTAACTCTTATTTTTTATCGTAACAGTAATTTTTGCATTTGAGTTTTTTGGGTACTAAATGCAAATATATACAATGTGTCCTTATACAATAACTTCATTCTTTTTGACTTTGTCCCATGAAGATGGGCAAACAGTATATTTGGAACAGAAAGACACTGTGCTGGGGGAGCTTCACACCTTCTCGTGGTGTCACCCACCTCACAAGATGGCATTTGGAAAATGTTGTGCAAATAGAATGAAAAGCCTCAGAGCTGAACACAGTGAATGTGAAAAGCTGAAGATTTCTGCCCCAACAGACTATTTTGGAATTGGATTTTGTGAAGCAGTTAACTTATTTTTTCTATGTCTCTAAATTTAATTTTTTTAAAGAAAAATCTTCTGACTTCTTAAGCACCCTGTATATATTTGCATGTAAAAGTATGCTTCCTTGGACTGTCTTAAAAATAAATGGGCATAGATAGGCGGGGTGGAGGATGGTGTTACTTCATCATGCGCACAGTGGAAAGACGTGCCCTATTTTATAGAAAATTGCCATGGTCTCTGCCGCACACGGAAGAGATCCTGAGTGATGATTTAAACGTTGTCAGTGTTTGCCCTCCGTGGTGGTCTGGTTCTGTGAACACTGCGCCTTCTCATTGTGTCACTTTGAAATCACCCAGCAGCATGTTGCCCGATGATATTCCATGCATGTCCTGTTCTACTCCACACAATAACACAGTGAGGGAGACGGTTGGCTACGGGACGGGGGACAGGTGTCATTCCAGCGCTGGTCTCATTTTTCATCTGCTCTGGTGATGGTACACAGTAGGAAGTTAGCTGTTTGATTGCTAATCCAGATCACTTTTCTATTTTCTTCACTTGACTGCTGACAAGTCTAACAAAGGTTGTGGCTCTTCTCCTCCTTTCCTGGGTAAGAATAAAGGTGTTAAACCGCCTCATATAATCCTTCCCATTGCATGTTTGTTCTCTGTTTCTTCCAATGTATTATTTTAACTAAAAAAATTTTTTTTTGCTGTTTAATAACATATATAATCCAAAAAGATTCGTAGTGTTTTGGCTGTTGTCCAAATGCTGGTCATTAGCACCACATTGGACTGATGCTCACCTTTTTAAAAAGTAGCATCTCTAAATGACTTTCCAAAACTGAAAAGGTCTCTGCTTTGGCCTGGTTTTTGCTCCTTCGTCTTCAGATGCTTTGCTGTGAACTCTGCCAAGTGCTGCTGCCTGTGTGTGTCTTTGGCTCATGTGGCCCCAAACAGGCTCCTCTGTGCTTAGTCCGTGCGTGGCCAGTCTCCTTCGTGCTGTGTCCTGGCCTCACTAACTAATGCCCCCCATCTCGCTGCAGTGTAACAAGTCTAACTTTTGCTTCTATCCCATTTCACTCATGTTGCAGGAACCAGGAGGGGTTGGGACCCATAGTTC
This sequence comes from Delphinapterus leucas, assembly GCF_059928025.1. Lineage (NCBI taxonomy): Eukaryota > Metazoa > Chordata > Mammalia > Artiodactyla > Monodontidae > Delphinapterus > Delphinapterus leucas. Next base: position 12,096,245 of record NC_143146.1, read on the forward strand.
ATGATCGAAAATCTCAGACATTGCCTGTTTCCCGTAACAGAACAGGAATGATGCATGCCAGATTGCAGCAGCTGGGCAGCCTGGATAACTCTCTCACTTTTAACCACAGTAAGTCCCATGACACACCATCGTAACAGCCAGCCATCCCATGTGACAGTTCAGAGGGGAGAGCCCCTGGCCACACCACACCACATCACCAAATCGACTTTTCTTCCAGCTCAGAGCAGTAGGATGAAGAGCTCGTGGCGCAGTTCCCTTCCTCGGAGGAGAATGACATAATGTGGGACGTGGTCAACTACAGCACCAGACCTGAAAGCCTAGACCCTTTGCCCCACGCCATCTGCTTGGTGTTTTTAAAACAAAATCTGGCCTGATAGCCAGACATTCTCTGATAATTTAATTTAGTATTTTGATTTGTTGCCAGTGGCCAGCTTATCATCAGTTTTCCCCATGTGACTCCCAAGAACATCTGGGGCAAGTGCCTTTCACCCTCCTGACCCCATGCGTGTAATTGATCAAGCGTCCACATTCTGACATTCTAGCCCTGAATGTATGTTAATCGTTAAACTGCTGTGAAACCGTAAAGCCCGTGAATCAATGTGTGAGGGTGTGGAAAAGCCAATAACAAAGTGACTTTTTCTGTGTTTTCAGTGTGAGAAAGATATCAAGTGTGCTTGGAATTTCTGTAGACAATGGTAAGATTTAATCAGGTTGAAGTCTGCTTATGAGGCCGCTTCACTTGCAAACCGAGACTTCTTGTTCATCTCGCCTTCCTAACTTTGGGGCTTCCTAACTTCACAGTAGAGACTTTGCCAAAACATGGGAGCATATCTTTAATTTAATTTTATCAATTGACAGAGGGGACGTAGCATCATGTGCTGTTTCTAGAAATCTAAGTGTTTAGTCTTCTTAAGGGTTTCTTGAAGCAGAAAACCTAAAAGATATCAACCATGTAGCACTTTATAAACTAATGTCATCATTTCTGTCAGTGGTGTGTTCTCTAAATTGTCCCATCTTTGCTCCAAGCATGACATAGCTAGTTGTTGTTCTATCTAGACAATTATTTGTACTCATTGCAAGCAGTGTCTTTAATTCATGGTTAGTAATATCTTCTCATCATTTCTAATCATAAGAATTCATTCCATTCACTGTGATTTCCACACCTCTTTCTTAGTACAGGCTAAGAGTATAGACAATATATTCCTGACACCTTAAATTGAGAATAGTTCAAAGTAAAAATGCTGAGGAATCAAAACATGGCACCTTCCCACTCTTCCACCCCCAAGAAAGTTAAATGTAGTGGGTACAGTCTCTCTTTATAAAATTCAAGGCTTAATTTAAATCAATATTATGTCAGTCTGCCACACACTGAATTGGTAGGCTTCAAATGCTAGTTCTGGGTTCTATACTTAGCTGTGAAATGTGCGTTAGTGACACGTCTAAGGCTACAGAACTTGATTTTTCAACATCTTGTCTGTTAGGGCTATTTTAGCTCTGCAGACAAAGGGTTTAAACAGACAAAACAAGGAGTTTCATTATTTTTAGTTTTCATTTCCTATTTAGCAAAGAGAAATCAAATTCCCACTTTTTGCAAGACTTGCTACATTGCCTTTGCCCAGATAATGTATGATACAGGGACTATCAGTACCTCATTATCAGTTGAAATAAACGCTGAAACTTTAAAGCACTGTAAAAAAAATCATAAGCAGACCAAGGCCCCGCCTCCAAAGATAATCATGTAGGAAACATAGAAAACAAACAAAAATAAACTGAATGATCAACACACGAATAAATAACCTTAATCCACCAAGATATGCAGCAACCCCTCCCTCTGCAAATGGATTTCACGGTGGTGGTTTGAGTTGGAGGAGAGAGACAGCTGGCTGTGTTCTACTGCCAAAAACCCTATTGTTAACATGGTTGATCTCCATTCTCTCTTCCTGCTACCCACAGAGAACCTTGTCCTTCCTGCCCCTCTCCTCTTTCAACCCAAAGTTTTTCTTTAGTCAGTTTTCAGTGACACCATTCTCGATCAAAGTTTCTCCTTTTGCCTTCCCAGTCAAGACTGTGTAGCTGATTATTTTAGCCTTTTAATGTGTGCCCACAGTTCCTGCTCTCCCCGAATAGCTTCTGATGCCCCATAGTCCTTGCATCTCCACCCTGAACTCAGTCTTCACTTACATCTCTAATTGTGATTCTGTATTTGGGAGGCTTCAGCCTCTACCACCATTAGCTTTTTGAGTTCCAAATCATCAACTCGGCCAAAAGCCATAGAGAAGGGAGTGTATACTGTATGTATACATGTGTATGTGTGTGAACTCATACATACATGAGTTTTTACATCTTCACCTAGATACTGTATGGGAAATTTGTAGCCACGTATGTCTCTTTAAGAAAATTCCTATTTAACGAATACAGTACCTTCTATTGGGCCAACCAGTATGACAGAGATCCAATATGTGAGAGACTTGCTGGGATGCCAGAGTCTAAAATGAATTTATTTTGGAAAAGAATGAAAATAGGAAGAGTCCCCTATACACCTGCATTTTTCATTTCCTTTCTCTGAGTAGGAAAGGCTTTGTCAGATCTTAGCGTGACCAGCAGGGGGCAGCAGAGGACTGCGAGGAACTTAAGCCGATGCAGGCCAAGCCGCACTGTCTCCATCGCCTATTAACAGTAGGACACGGGAAAGGCACCACACGCAGCACACGTGTAACGCTAGCGGGCACTTACCCTTACTCTTGGATTTTTATAGGAAATAATGAGAATTTCACTGTGGCCAGTGGTCTTAACTATTTTAAAAACACTCAAAGGGTAGGAGTTTGTTGTTTGGGTCATTGCCCAGGCTTATAAAAAGTAAATGTTTACAACATTAAGGCATTGACCTGTTTAAGGCAACATGTACTCATTGTGTATCAGTAGAAAAGACTTGTGCCAAAGGACAAATTGAGAGTGATAGGTGCTCGGAGTATACTTTGTATATTTTATATAAACTGAGTGATGAGGGGAAAACTAAGTGAAACGTGTTTGCAAATAAGTGATTCATTTGCAAAAATATATAAAATAACAGTTTGTATTTACTTTAATGTTATGTATTGTTCTAGGAATATGTTAAATTCACTTGCATGATAATCCATATTTCCCATTGGTGTGATGGGAGAGAAGCCAGCCGAGAGGTAGAAACCCTTGAAGAAAACCTGTATTTCATATAATTCAGTATAAGAGACAATTTAAGATCACTGGATTAAGTTGCAGAGAATTAGATCTCAGGTGAATATGGGGAAGCATTTTCTAACTGGACTACCTATTAGCTAGTATAGGTACTGGCAGCTGGAGATGTGAAAACAGAGACTTGATGAGGACCCATTGGGGATACTGTCCAGGTCATTTAAGCATCATATGAGGAGTTAGACGAGATGGCTTGTTCAGACCCCATCTAATTCTGATATTCTTTGATATCTATGAATCTCAAGTAAGAAACTGAATATAGATGATAATTAAGTTCCTTTATTTTAGACAATATTGAATCAATATAAAAAATGCAGGGGAGACATATAGTCTCTGAAGTAAAATCAATATTTCTCAAAAGTTCTTAAGCATGGGTGATATATCTTTTAAAATAGGTGAAATGGGCTTGGATGCTTTAAATGTCTGTACTCAAGATGGTAAATAAAATGTCTATAAAGCCACATTTCCTTGATCTGGAGATAGATTTTTGCCCCTTTGCCAGCATTTCTGAAATCAGGATATATTTTACAGATTTAGCAGGTCTTATCTTACAGATACATCCTGAATATTACCTCTAACATGGTAGCCTGTCATTGATTGGTGCTTCTTGCAATTGATAGGGTTTCAGAGTTGAGAAAACCTGACACAATGCCCATTTAAAGTCGGTCATTTTTAATATTTTTAGTATCCTTAAAGAGGACTTTAAATTAAAAGTTATGATATGCTTAAACCAAGTGTTGTCACAGTTTGGGGTCTGTATCCCATACCATTTTCAGATACAGCTAAGTATCTGATTGTCTAAGTGACAATCACTTATGCAAGGTAATCTGAGACTAGAAAGCAGGTAGTATAACCATTTCCTCGAGTATAAACTCTGAGATTATAGACTAGCTTCACAAATCATTTTGAACCTATTTGTTTCTTCGGTGGTTAATCAGAGGGCAGACAGCAAATCACATGATGTTTTGCCTTGGAATGTCATTCCTTATTCTGTTCTCCACTTCTTGCCCATCTGTGGGGAAAAACTTTTTAGCAATAAAAATGAGATGGAGATCAATAATAGATTGTGTAGTGGTGGATCCATCTGATACTTTGCATAAATATGTGCAGTTAGTAAAAGCTGTAGACCATGAGTTAATATATCTAGGAGGCTAGGTCTTCTACATTTGGGGATTTCTTTTAGCAAGAAGATTCCTAGCTGTTCAATATTTATATTTTTTTCATAAAATGTATTATTTTTCTGGATTCATATTATGGGCCAGAGAAAAAAATTAAAAATAAAAACAAGAATTCTGGTTTCATAAAGAGTGAAGGCAGCTTTCAAGAAGGAAGTGCCTCCTGTGAGAACATGTATCTGACTTATTCTTCTAGCCCAAATGTCCTCTGACTTTCGGAAAAGGCGAGTGGCAGTGGATCAGGCTTCTGCCTTTCTGACCACATCACCTCTGATGTGGCACTGGGGAGGGAGGGGTAGTTTACAGATGTCCTCAGCATTACTAAACCAAGCTTTTCAGGAAACAGGACTTCATAAAACGGAGTAAAGTTAGGTAAGTCTAACCATAGCAGATGACATTAGAGGGAAAAAAATCTCATCTTCCTCCTTTGAGTATTTGAAAGATTTGGGGATTTGAGAATAAATCACTTATCTGAGTAACAGCAGAATGAAAATTGTGTACATGTGAGCAGTGGATCCTAAGGTCTCTAAAGCACCCCCTGAGGTGCCTGCTGGAGATGGTGCATCAGGGAAGTCCTTCCCTCCCTGACCTGCCTCAGTGACCACGTCAGTGCCTGTGCCCCAAGGCACCACTACCCCCTAGTGGAAGTCAGTAGGGTTAACAGTACTTCTTACTGGCCCTGGTCAGAATCTGCTTAGTCAGCTTTAAAAAGTTGCTGACCGATGCTCTGAGAAATTACTGTGTCTCTTAAGACCCCTTCTTGGGTTTGCCAGCTCAGTTTCATTTTCCTGTGTTAGCCAGTAACAAGGTGACCATTGATTAGAGTCTTCCCTCATGCACAGCTTTGTTCCAGGTCTTGAGACAGACTGTCCCCATGGGGGTATCTTTTGTCAGATTGTCCAGTCAGTCCCTGTCACTCACACAACGTCCCATGCTGCCACTTATTTTTAGGGATGTTTAAGTAACACTGGTTCAGGAACCTGCTGATTTTTGAGACAAAACGGTTTAAGGAAAAGCAAATTATAACCAATTGTGGCTAAAAGGACTGTTTCTTTTGTTCTTATATGATTCGGACACAGGCAGACAGATTTCTGTATGAATTGACTCTTATTCTAAAGGAGATTAGATAGTGTAATGTAGCTTAGAGAAATTTTGTCATTAATTAGCATGGCCCATTGATTATATATGTTTAAAAAATAGCACATTGACAAATTGCAATTCTTGAATTGTTCTAGACATTCAGCCAGGTATAAGTAAACTCTGTTGGAGTTCTTCAGTGTGTAGACCATCTCATCTATAATAATCACACTTGGATACACTTATCCAATAAGTTATCTAGAAAGAGAAAAGGACAGTTCAGTGCAGAGAATACAGTTAATCACCAAAGCAAGTGCCTTGTTACAGTTTAACCCAGATTATAAAACTTCATTTGGGATAAATGGCAGCCCTCAGTATAGGGTCCTTTTGACCTGTGTGATAATTTTGGTTGGTCTGATAAAAGGTGGTGGTTTTTTTGTTCGTTTTGTTTTTGTTTTTTGTTTTGGTTTTTTTTTTTTTTTTTTTTTTGGTCCTCTCTTGCCCTGCTTTGTGATCACTGTAACAATAATCATTTGTTTGTTTTCCTCTTTTGTTGGCTATCTCACCAAACAAACCTTACCAAATGAGGAAATACCTTGGCTTACAAAGGCAGTTCAGTGACTATTAGTACCAAAAAATGTCTGTCTTCCTTTCTGCTAGATTTCTTACCAAAAAAAAACCTAAAAGCAAACCAGGAATATAAAGAAACAGAACTAGCACGGTGCCAAATGTGTTCCATAGCCTTACTAGGGACACGATGACTCTGCCACACTGTGAAAATAATGCAGGCCACTCAAAACCACCATTATAAAAGCAAAGCAAAGTTGGATGAAAGCACATAATAGTTTTGGTTTTTTTTAATCATACTTTAAAAAGCAACTCGGTAGCTTTAGAAAAGCTTTTTGTAGTCTTTCAAAAATCATTCTCTATCTCTGACATTTATTAAAGTCAGAATAATATCATGCTAGTTACTTTTTTATCTTAATAATAGAGATTATGGTACAGTGACCTGAATAAGGAATTGGGAGTGTAGTTTCTGGTTTTATCCCATTACTGGCCTCAAGAAAATTCTCTAGGCTTTCTGTACTTCATTTTCCTGATCTATGTACAAAATGTCCTCCTCTGTGGAGTATTAAGAAAATTACCTACATAGTAAGTGTTGATTTGTTTTGCTCCTTGGAGAAAGACATTACCTGACGTTTTATTATATTGCCATCTTTCTTTGTAATCTAGATCAATACTGAAACACCTTTGCATCCCTTATATATATTTCTGCTAATGCATACCATTTCATAATTTAATCTCAAATTGTATGTCAAACTACATTTATATCAATACTAAATTGATTTTACAGCCACATACAGAAGATATCAGTTTGTATTTAAATTATGATTCTCAAGTTCTCTCCTTTTCTTAAACATTTCTTTCAGTCATAGTGGCTTTTGTGCTTTTTTATTAAAGCAAGTAGAATACTGTTAGCAGTGCAGTCAACTCTTGGTTATCATTCATGATTCCAACTGATAAAACAGATCCTTACTTTATTGACTTGAGACTTACATAGCATTCGCTGTGTGCCAGGCACTATTCCAAGAGCTTCACAGCAATTAATGAATTTAATGCTCACCACAACCCTTTGAGGTAGATACTGTTATTATCCCCATTCTACAGATGAGGAAACTGAGGTATAAAGAGGTCAAGTAGCTTGCCCAGGGTCACATAGCTAGTAAGGGGACGAGCTTGATTCACTGAGCAGCTCATTTTCCTTCCCTGTGCTGTGCTGCAGCCTCTGTCTGTGTGGGGAGCTTCAGAGATCTCAGCCTCCTTCACTACCACACCATCTTAACAGCTCAGTCAAGTGGCGCAATTGAGTGACTCTGGTCCATGTTCCAGCCCTAGCTCCCCTGTTTACCAACTGTGTGACTTAAGACAAGTTGTTTAGCCTTTCTGGGCCTCCATTTCCTTATTTGCAAAAAGGGTTTAATAATGTACACACTTCATAGGGCTATTGAGGGATTAAATAAGGTGATACATGTAAAGTTCATAGAATTATGGCTGGCACATAGCAAGTGCACAATAAATGTTTGCTGCTATTACTTCCCTCCCAGAGCTGAAAAAGTCATAATTGAATGGAAACATTTTTAATACCTCCTTTTACCCACCCCGCCACCAAAAAAAAAAAGGCAAACAGGGAGATATGGCCCTGAAGGAAGCCTTCTGGAAATAATCAAAAGTTGACTGTGACTATACCATTCCCTAGCCTTTCTTCTTCAGCCACCAGCAGTAACCTTGTATTATGATTCATGCAGGCTATGGCCACTCGGACGCAGATGTTCTCCACCAGTCGTTACTTGAAGCCAATATTGCTACTGAGGTGTGCCTGACAGCTCTGGACACCCTCTCTCTATTTACACTGGCATTTAAGGTTTGTATTGAACAGCTGTTCATGGTCAGAGCCTCACCTTTTAAATTCATTCTGTTTATTTAACTGAATCAGCAAGAACTTCTTATGTTGTATTTTTACTGCAGCAACTGTTTTTGCCCCTGTAAGGAAACCATTAATCCTTAAATTCCCTTAATGAAACCGTTCCACTGTTAATGACTTGAATTCCCTGAAATATAATACAGCTTAACTGGTCAGGGTGTGCCACCTGCTTGCAAAAGGTGGACACAGTCCCAGGAGGCGGTTAACGCTTGGCCAGATGAAAGCGTTTACCGGGGAAGGTGGCTTTGCTGAGCCCTCGAGAATGATAAATACAGGAACCTAATTGGGCATTTCTGCCTCTACTATCTTTAAACATATCCACATGTGGTAGCAATTAAAATTAGATGTTTATACTTAGAGGAGCAATACCTAAAAACATTCACCCTTTCAATTTTTTTTGGATCTGTTACTAAATTAAATGATAGAAACATTTCAAGTATAGAGAATAAAAAGTGATCTTGGTCTTATTTTTAGGTTTTAGCAAGTAACATTTACGTAGGTAAAGATGGTCTCTTCAGCCACCTTCTTGTTTTTAGGAACCTAACCCTTCCCATTCTCACTCAATAACTACTTCCGTTTCCAGAGAAGCTGAATTAGTGTTAATATGCTCTGAATATGAAATCAGTATGTTTACTTGCAAGGGTATTTGGGAAACATACCCAAAGTCAATCTGTGCTTTACTCATCTCCTCTTCTCATGAAGCACATTTCTTTATTAGAGTAAAAATAGTTACCCGATATCATGTAGCTTTATTATAATTTACCTGTGTTCGTAGCAGCCATGCTACTCACGTCCCCAGGAAATGTCATAACTAGGAACCCAAAGTGATATTGCTTTGGGAACCCAAAAAAGGAACCCTTTTTGTACAATCAAGAAATCATGTTCTTAATGAGAGGAAATGTTTGAAAAGATTTAAGCCCTGAACCCCAATTTATTGTTATATTAGCTTGCTGCCGTTTATTGAGTGCCTTCTGTGTCTTCAGCGTCAGTCCTCACAACAGCCTGGCCCAGTAGATCTTCTTATCCCCCATTTTATAGATAAGGAGATTGAGGCTGAGATAGGTCAGGAAATTAGCCCAAGATCACTGTGTGTGTGTGTGTGTGTGTGTGTGTGTGTGTAGGGGGAAGGAGCTAAGCTGGGTGAATATCAAGGTAGCTGAATGATCTCTCACACAGAAAAAAGAAAATTACCAAGCACTTACCAGATGCTGGTACTATGTGGGCACTTTCACAGATATTGTTTAATACACGAAAGGTGTGTTATGTAAACCAAGGTGATTACATGCAGAAAAACATGGTTCTTCTCTGGCTGTTTTAAAATGTCTATTAATACAGTCCTAAACCAAATCTGGCCTTTAAATAGTTGATGATATTTTTAATGTACTTACAAATTTAATCTGAAAATGTATTTTAAGTAATTCTCTGTAGTGCCTTCTCTTGATTTGAGGTGCATGGTGAGAACCAGCAAGTACATGACGAGAAGGATCGCTGTGAACGACCAGGGTGGGGAGCACGTGGATGATGGGGGTCAGCTAGGGAGCCTGGGGTCCAGTTTACACAACCATGAGCCTGGGGTTTAGGTCATCCTGGTGATTGGTGAGCCTCTGCGACAGAGAGAGTGCTACTCTAAGCTAGATTTTTAAAGTTATTCTATAAATCAGTGTCTAAATAAAAATCAAGCCATATCCCTAGGAAGGATGTCGCTGTCTTAAATAACATGGTTCCAGATATGTCATTTTGGCACCTGAGGTTTAAGTTCGTTTTTCTCCTGTTCCTGGCTCTTTAGAAATTACTGATAATGTGTGTTCATTCTCTGAAAGCCCCATTTCCCTTAGGAGGCTGGTAACGACAGTCAAACTTGAATCCACATCAGACAATTCCTGAGAATTATTTATAACCTATTGCTAGAAAATAGCACCTTATTGCTAGAAATAAGTCATGCCTTTCCCATTATTCTAACGTCTCATTTAATTTCATTTTAATCAATGAAATTCTCCCATCCTCAGTAAAAGTCTATAGGGAGACAGAGGTAGAAATGAGATACTCCATTGTTATCCATGGTTATTTATGAGTGGAAAAGTGAAGGTGATTTTTGTTTTGCTTTTTTCCCTGCTCTGAGCCTTTCTGAATGTTCAGCGTTTTTAATGAGAAAGAGAGAGAGAGAGAGAGAGAGAAGAAAATTGATTGGAAAATAAGGAAGGCAGCTGGTAAACTGGGGTGTGTTCAGGACGAAAGGTCCCTTACCCCTTTAAATGAGGGGTTGTTTATATCTTTGTAATGCATTTTTACTCCATTCTTCAAGCAAGTTTTGTGATCAGAACCCAAAGAAGACTAAATCCTGAAAATGGGAAGCAAAAACCTTGACCAAGAGAGAGTGAAAGGAAGGAAAATTTAACTCCAGTGGTAACAACTTGGAGACAGGCCAATTCAGACAGCAAGGCCAGAGGTCTTAGCGATTTTTGTATGAACCATCTCTCCTGGATATCTCCAGCAAAGATGGCTGAGAAAATAAAAGCTCATATCCAGATTCATGCAAGCCTTAATCCAGCCATAATTAGGAAGGACTGTGACTCCTGGGAAAAGAACTGCTCAGAAACAGTAAACACTAAGCAGTTCCCCAAACACTGGAAACAACCTCTTTTTTTTTTCGGTTGGTAAACAGCTGCTCATGGTTGAGAATTACATCATATTCAGTTAATTAAGTCACATTTTCTGCTCCATTAAATTGCTTCTCTTTCACATGATGGAATTCAATACTGTACTTTTGTGTTTCATGATATAAAGATCACTGTGGATTCCAGGTGTCCTACCAGCTGTAAATACACCCGTGAATTACTGGACCTAAAAAAACAAAACTTATTCCTTGAGTAAAACTTCTTCTCCAACAATAAGATGAGATAAATCTTGAAACTATTACTCCAGCCGTAATTTGCTGTGCAACCGAACTATTTGGACATAAGTTATCTCTGTTCCTCTGGCTAAACTGTAAGGTTGGTTTGAGGTACTGACCTCTGGACATTTTTTTTCAGTGATAGTCATTTTTGCCTACTTGTGCAAAATGCACACATTCTCCCAAACACACCTTTGTCCTGACAGGCCTGTCTGTATTTGAAGATGCAGCTCTCCAGTGTCAAGCACATGTGGCTGCATGCTGGCCTTTAGTTGGGTGACACCTCTGTCCACTGTGCATGTGCAGCAATCATTGGGAGTTTTAGCCATCCAGGCTTTCACGGTGTTAAACCAGTGTGAATTTGCTGCTGGTGCGAGAAAACCTTGAAGAATTAGGAGAGGTAATTAATGGTGACCCTCTTGCCACTTAACTGAGCTAGATCAGAGGGGGCGTCAGACGATCCCTATACTTGACCTCAAGTCTTCCCAGTAGCTATGCAAGCTTAGTTTTAGGGTCGCTGTTTCACAGATGAGAATGGCCAGGCTCAGTTTACCTGTGCAAATCTGTGCACGTGAGAAATGGTGCCTGACCCGAAGCCTGTGCGTTTTCCCCCTTACCAGACTGCCTGGTGATTCATGGCTTTGCAGAGTGCCTGAGAGCCTGTGGCGGGGGAGAAAACCCAGCCCTCACTGGTAGAGGACCTGTTCCATACACCTCACTTCAGTGATTTTTTCCAGCCCATTAATTAGCTGATACCTGTAATGGCACTTCTCTGTTGGAATTAAGGTGTCGCAAACATTACCTCCGTATTAGTTGCTGGTGATAGTAAAAATAAGTAAATAAATAGAAGCCCAATCAGTACTGAGGCACAGTGGTCCTTTAAACCGTAGTACAGTTTGCTGGGAAGTTTTAAATTAGTCTGTCCCTTAGTAGAAAAAGTAAATTCTCCAAAGCATGAATTTATTGATAAGTTTGTTTGTACTACAAGAGGCTTCTGTGCTTTCCTAGAGGATTCATGGGAAGTTTGTTTAAATTATAAGTTGTCTTAGTACCTGAAAAATGTAACCTTTGAGGCTGAAAGTTGTATGAAACCAATCAGCAGTGTCTGGCGTGTCTCACTGACCAAGCTGTCCTTGTGTGTTTTAAGAACCAGCTCCTGGCTGACCACGGACATAATCCCCTCATGAAAAAGGTTTTTGACGTCTACCTGTGCTTTCTTCAAAAACATCAGTCTGAAACGGCTTTAAAAAATGTCTTCACTGCCTTAAGGTCATTAATCTATAAGGTACGTTGTTTCACCAGGGAAGGTCATTCTTGATTCTCACCCATTCTCCTGTGTCTACCTGGAGCTGAAAGGGTCACTTACCTCCCTGGGTTCATTTGCTTCCTCATGTCCATGTAGTTTCCCTCAACGTTCTATGAGCGGAGAGCGGACATGTGCGCAGCCCTGTGCTATGAGGTCCTGAAATGCTGCAACTCCAAGCTGAGCTCCATCAGGACTGAGGCCTCCCAGCTGCTGTACTTCCTGATGAGGAACAACTTCGACTACACTGGCAAGAAGTCCTTTGTCCGGACGCATCTGCAGGTGCGTGTCAAGTGTGCTGTGTGGAATTATGTTTTAGCAGGAAAATGTTGAGTGTCACATCTACCAGGTTACCTCGGTGTAAGTATTGAACGATCTGACCTCTAGATGGAAAATTCAAAAGTCACATTTACTGGTTTTATATATTTCATCCTCCACATCGTAAGATTTGGGCCCAGGATGTGTTTCTATTGGTAAATTGACATTTAAATGTCGAATCAATGTTCGACTGACCGAAATTCTACTGAGTAAAGATTTATAGAACCTATGAGAGGATACCTCATAGTAAACATCTTAGGTAAGACACAGAAAGCCCAAAGTGACTCTTTTCTGTCTTCCTTCTGTTGACACGCCTGCCATCCCTTCAGAGTTAGTGTCCCAAATTCTCTGCTCTGTGAACCAGGCCAGATACTGAAGATTCTTATATATTTCTGTAGACTTTCTTTTTCTACAAACACATATAGGAGCGCCTTCTCCGTCTCTGTACTTACTCTTTTTTAAAAAAACAAATGTTTATTGCTTGCAAACTGTGTGCTGGGATTCATGGATGAACATGAACGAAACAGGACCTCTCCTGGCCCTCACAGAGTGTCATCTCCTGGAGGACAGACAGACACTGAGGCCCTTGTGCCGTGTGCCCAGTCCCCTAACAGAGGAACTCGAGTGCCCCAGGGAGGGGACCAGGGGGCTTCCCATGGGATGTGACGCGTGAAGAGGGGTTTGGGGGTGAGCATGTTCCAGGCCACGCATGCACCATGGGAAAGGGACCATCCAGGGGACCAGAGAAGGTCCTTACAGTGGAGGTGAGAGTATGGGTGAGAACAAGTTGAGATGGCAACATTGCACATTTGGAGGGATCGCCTGGACTCCAGGCTGAGAATGGATCAGGGAGTCAAGGCCTTAAATCGGGAGACTGTGGGGAAACCATGGTTAAGTTTAGGCCAGAGAGGATGCTGTCCTGGGTCAGGCATGGTGAGGTTAGAAGGGAGAGGAGATTGAGTTGACAATACTTAGTGATTGATTATACCTGGGTGTGGTGAAGGTAAAGGATGAGAAGGGGGAATGGGGGGAGGGGCATGGTCCACGGTTTAGCTGAGTAACTGGGTAAAGGCAGTGCTATTTGTTTTTTGGGTTTTTTTTTTTTTGCGGTACGCAGGCCTCTCACTGCTGTGGCCCCACCCGCTGCGGAGCACAGGCTCCGGACGCGCAGGCTCAGCGGCCATGGCTCACGGGCCCAGCTGCTCCGTGGCATGTGGGATCCTCCCGGACTGGGGCACGAACCCGTGTCCCCTGCATCGGCAGGCGGACTCTCAGCCACTGCGCCACCAGGGAAGCCCAAGGCGGTGCTATTTATAGACCCCCAAAAAGACAGATTCCCCCACTGCATAGTTCATATGTACATGTTTTAATAATAAATGCAAAAGACAGTCCATTTACTGAATATTTAGTACATATAAATTCAAGCCAAAAACCAAAGAGGTAAATAATAAGGTCTTCCTTTTTATTAGAGAAGGTGATAGGTAAGTAACCATCCAAGTGATATGGGCTTATCTGATTCTCATTCCTCTACACTCTCCTGATTAGCATTTTGATGTGCAACCAAGATGGAAGGGTAGCAAAATCAACTTCTAGAATAATTCTTGGAAGGGGGAAGATGACTCAGACGTTGTTTCCCACACTGGAGCGATCCTTGTTCGCAGCTTCCCCGTTGCCCCATCCCCATGCACATCCTAACCAAAGCCAGGAGCTGAGCCTGGGGCGTCACTTGAAGGTGAATTGATTTGCTCACGTTTGTGTGTCCCTAAGGTCATTATTTCCGTCAGCCAACTGATAGCAGACGTTGTTGGCATTGGAGGAACCAGATTCCAGCAGTCCTTGTCTATCATCAACAACTGTGCCAACAGTGACAGGCTCATCAAGGTGGGTGGCCCGGTCTCGTTTTATGTTTTACCCCCAAAACTCCGCCTCATCATCTGATATGTATGCACACGGACAGAATGCAGCTGAAAGCCCCGTGTCCCCCTCCACCCTTGTTGCAGCACACCACCTTCTCCTCGGACGTGAAGGACCTGACCAAAAGGATCCGCACAGTTCTGATGGCCACGGCCCAGATGAAGGAGCATGAGAATGACCCCGAGATGCTGGTGGACCTCCAGTACAGCCTGGCCAAGTCCTACGCCAGCACCCCCGAGCTCCGGAAGACGTGGCTGGACAGCATGGCCCGGATCCATGTCAAAAACGGGGACCTGTCCGAGGTAGCCCCACAAGCATGTCAGTCCGGGCTTTTGAGAAAACAAATTGTGTCCCATTCACTGAAGGAAGCCAATTATGAGAAAAATTTCCCAGTAATTCAAAGAAGCCAGTTAAAAATATGTGATACTTTAAACAGTGCTGGGCTTGGGGTTCCTTCATGGTCATCTAAGCATTTTAACAATTTACAACATCGTAAGGGGATGTTTCCATCACAAAAGAGCATTGTTTGAAGGCTCTTAGAAAACATCCACGCTCACACAGGTGCCCGCTAGTTAGGTGCACTCAGTTTCTGCATCAAAACTCCTCTAGATCTAAAATTGAGCTATTTTATGATAAAATTAGATTTCCCTGTATCGAAGTCATGAATGACAGGGCATTGCTTTTTCCTGTTTGAGGTAGTCAGTTTCTGTCTGTAGTCGTGGCAGATGTCAGAGCTCCCTCATGGACAGAGCTGCACAGTTCAATAAGCGACAGCATGGCAGGGGCAGAGGGGGAGTGTGGGCTCCAAGGCAGACTGGATCCCGGATCCAACATTGACTAACTCGGTGACATTGAGCCAGTTCTTAACCCCTCTGTGTCTCTATGACATCATCTGTAAAATGGGGGAAATTAAGGAAAACAGTAGGCTGTAAGGCGGGAAGTATTCATGTTCCCATGAAAACTCTGCTCAGGGTTGATGCCTGAGGCATTTAGGTATGATTAACAGTACTACCAAAGAAGTGTGCTTTTACTTTTAAACCTCTCTAACTGCTTAAATTAGTAAAATTGTGTTCTATATCTGAAAATTTTATGTAACTATTTTTACCTATTGATTGAGTCCATTCTGTTTGACCATAAGTTTAATCTAAAATATACATTAGCCATAATGAAAATGAATTACATACTGTTAGTAGTAGTAATTTTTTTTATCATTCTGACAAGAACCAGGGCTCAGACATTGGAACCTTATGGTAGGTTCATTTCCAACAGCTATCTTTAATGTTTTGTAAACCATGGCAACTTGGTGAAAAGAATTTATTTTTATTTTTTCTTTTGTTTTAAGGTGTTTATAATGTTATCCATTTAACATAAAATAATATTTTCATTTAGAATTTTTGGAAAAAGTTATAACTTCATCTCTGAATCTAAGAATGCACATGCCTTTTCTTCAAATGATCCTCTTTTCCCTTTAAGAGAAATAATGCTGAAATTTTATAGTAAGAAAAAATGCTTTTTAAAAATCTTTTACATTTAAATTTAATAATTTTAAATAGAAATAGGTCTTAGCAAATTTACGGCCATTTGTCTCAATTCAAAGTTTAAAAATTTCAATTTATTTGAATTGTTCTACTTTTTTCAAAAGGTAAGATGTCGGCCATTAGAAACACTAGTTGATGCCTTGAGATCTAATATAAGTACATATAGTCATTAGATTTCTGATTGTGAGCATTGTGCCATTCTGCATAATTGGTGATTCTGAAACATGTCTTTTGTTTTAGGCAGCAATGTGCTATGTCCATGTCACAGCCCTGGTGGCAGAATATCTCACACGGAAAGGTGAGAAACGATTCCTGGGTTTTGTGAAATAAATATAAAATTGCACAGAGCAGCAAAGACAAGTGAGAGCCATTAAGAAAGATGTGGACGTGGGGGATTTCTGTGTGTGTGTGTGTATGTGTATGTGTACAGTATATTCATTGTTTTATTCACTGGTGTGACACTTGCTTGATGTG
This sequence comes from Delphinapterus leucas, assembly GCF_059928025.1. Lineage (NCBI taxonomy): Eukaryota > Metazoa > Chordata > Mammalia > Artiodactyla > Monodontidae > Delphinapterus > Delphinapterus leucas. The sequence goes on from NC_143146.1 coordinate 12,112,644, forward strand.
GTAGGCACCGCAGAAATGGAAAACAAAAGTAGGTGGCATTTTGTCATATAACCTCTTACTAATAACTCCATATTGCAAAAACTAGTTAATGAGCTTGGCATCTGGGAGTCCCTGACCAGCCAATCTCCAGCTGAAAAGATTTTATTTTCCCTTAAGATAGTTCCCACCGGAACTGTTTACCAATCAAAAGGCAGCTGTAACAGGAGGTGATCAGGCAGTATTTTCTGGAGCACAGCCCGGTCGGCTTTGCTGTGTGCGAAGGCAGCTTGCAGGCTGGAAACCTTGCCGCCCCATGGAAGGAGCTGGCAGGAGTGAGTGCCACCCACCTGTGTGCTAAGTGCTTGTTCCCACGTTAGCAGGCCGCGAGTTCTGTCACGGCTCCTCTGGTTAAACACCAGTTGCTCGTTTCCACTTCAAATTTGAGAACACGGGGCTTTTAGAAAGGCCAGTTGTGTTCATGTGTGTACTGGAGCACGGCTGCACCAGATCTGGCTAATTCCTTCACAATGTGAGGAAACCACAGATGGCCAGGTCAGGGACTTTCTATCTTTCTGGTACAGCTGGCTCTTTGGAATGGAATTTAAGGGCATCTAGGCTTGTCATACGTCAGAGCTGGAAGGAGAAAGAAACCAGGGAGGGGCTCCGTATTCTCTTACTGCCAGCACGATTTCCTGTTGAGACCTTCTGTCGGGTAATACATCTCCTCATGTTTAGAAGCAGGCCTAGCCCTCCAGCTGGAGCCGTCCTTCCTCCCCTCCAGCCACAGCACCTGCCAGAGGAGGCGCCAGGGAGGTGAGCTGAGAGTGGGCCGGCCGCCCGTCCCTGTGACACTCAGACGTATGGGGTTTCTCTTTCAACTCTGCTGGGATGGACTTGGCTCTCCTTCCCTCCCTTCTTTTCCTGGCCACTCTGGTTTGATGGCAGGCAAGGAGAAGAAAGCACTTTGGCCACCATTGTCATTCCACCAGAGCTGAGTTGTATTTTTAAATCTACTCTGTAGCCAAAAACATGGATGGTTGGATTTTATAATTTTGCTTTTTGTACACTCATGTATCCTCAAGCTCCCAGGTTAGTGCTTTGCATAGGGGAATCTTTGTCTCCATGAAACAAAAGCAAGGCGAAAGCTGGACATTGGCAGAGATGCTAGACAACCCATGAAGGGGCTGGAAACCTTGACCATGTGCAGCAGAAACATCTCTGACTTTAGGGTCCACTCTTCCAAGACTTGATTTCAAACTACTCTGTGTTCCTTTTTTTCCTGAAACATGGGAGGTCTCAGTTCAGGTATTGACTTTTGTTTTACTGTAAGCAGTAATCTCAGTAGAGCAGGAAGACATTTCAAGTCCTTCTTCACTTGATCGTTTTTGCCCAGCTGACATTGTCCAAGTGACATGAAACTTTCCCCAGTGACTCCATGGGAGGAAAGGCCTCTTCTTACCCCTTAGGCTGCTGACGTGGAACCAGCCAAGGCAGCCCCTCAGCTCACGGCTGCGGCCATCGAGTCACATCTTGGTAGACTGCTTCCTGCAGGAGAAGGGCGAGTTCTAATCTGAGTTCTGGGTTACCCCAGCCAGAGTAGGTGAGATGACAGCTTTAAGTAAACAGAGTTGTTTTTGAGTCTGTATTTCTCTGATTGGCTTTGGCTTCTTTATTTTTCTTGGTATCTGAGCATGGGTCATTTTACCAAATCAAACTATTGTTGTTATTACCTTGCTATTAATTTGATTCAATACCTATTTCAGTTTATTTAAGGATTACATACATTTTAATAAAGGTGGGTGAAAAATAAAAAGAGATGAGAAAAATAAAAAAAGTTGAGGGCAGTGAGTGTTAAATATTGAGGAAGCGAATGAAGGAAAGCACACAGTGGCGCCCAGGCTCCCCATGGGAACGCTGGCCTGAGACGCAAGAGATTCCAAGATCGGTCCTCGTTCAACCCAGAAACAAACAGGGCAGGAAGAACCCTCGCGGTTCATCCACTTTCAGGTTGATAGCTCCAACTGTCTCCCCTGCTCTCTAATTCTAGGCATGTTTAGACAAGGATGCACAGCTTTCAGGGTGATTACCCCGAACATAGATGAGGAGGCCTCCATGATGGAAGACGTTGGCATGCAGGACGTCCACTTCAACGAGGTGAGCGCCGCAGCCCGCGAGGGCTCCGGTAACCCCAGTGTCTCGGGTGCTGCCGTTCACCCGCCCCTGCACCAAACTGGGATTTTCTGTCTGCCGCTGCTGTGTACACACTTCACTCTAAGATAATTCTCCAGAGCACTGAAACTGAACAGTGAAAGCTTCTGCCATTCCCATTCCCAGGAACTCCCCCTTTCCTCTGGAGAGGGTGTGAGGAACTAGTTAATAATGAAGTGAGGCTGAGAGCTTGGACACTTGGGGTAAAAGGCCCAGTATTGTAAATCATAAAGCTTCTCATTCTTCGCAACAGTTAATTTCTCTGGTTCCTGGGTTTTATTTCTGACTTTTAGATCAGTATCTCCAGCACAAGATATCTCCCCGATGTCCCCAAACATGCAAGGCCATGAGAGGCCAGACTGGGCTCAGGGGCAGAGCAGCCCCTGTCCAGGCCCCCAGTTCTCTGCCCCCACTTGAGTGCTGTCAGCTAGGGCCTGTGCACCATGAGTAGATAAGACCACCCTTGCCCACCCCCCATAGAGACCAGAAAGTTTGACTTTAGATCATTGTAGCAATTTTTGCAAGTTTCTTGCCAAAACAGGATCACCCTGCAGCCACTTAAAATCTGAAACTAGAGAGTTCTGAAGTACAGCTAGGAATTTGAACAAATGCCAATTTTCTGTGTGCGTGTTTCTTCACGTGGAGAGAAAGAACAGAGAAAGGAGTAAACGTCTTCTGCCTCTGTTATACTTGTGTTTATGATGTGGAAGTCCTGCAATTAATATCAGGACTTTTGATCATGTTCATGCTGGTAAGCGGGGCCCATGAGCAAACATCCTCCGTGACACTGACCATCCATGAACCAGCAATTCTCAAAGTGTGGTCCTGGGGTCCCCGAGACCCTTTCGGGAAGTCTATGAGGTCCTTACTTTTCCAATTGAATATCTCTGTGAGGCTGGATTTTCTTTGTCTGCATCACCCAGAACAACATATTGAAGAGATTGAATGCAGAAGCAGAGACAGGAATCCAGGCTTCTCCTATGAAGTCAGACCTCAGAGTTGCAAAAAATGTAAAACAATGCCACTCTTCTCCTTAATTTTTTTTTGAAAATGTTATTTTTTCATTAAAAGTGTTATTTTCATTAACATGTCATAGGTTTATTATCTTAGTTTAAAGTAATAAATCTTTTTACTTTTTTTTCAGTTTTAATTCCTAATATTGTAAATATTGAGAGATAACACCCATGTATACAAAAGTTCTCAGCTATTTTTAAAGAATTCTCAATAATGTTTATGCTATATAAAGGGACCTTAAGCCTCAAAAGTTTAAGAACCACTGCCAAAAATTGTCTAGTCTCAAATGACCCTCTAAATTAAAAATTAACTGTGAGAAAGAAGGATAATATATTGAGTGACTTCACATTTAAAAATTAAAATAATTTTAACCAAAATACATGAAGTTCTCTAAGTATTCTGAAGGGGAAAAAAAAAAACCAGTTGGTTATTACATGGTCTTAACAGTTCAGCTGTTTCTCCATCTTGAAATGCCTGGCCCAATGGTAATTTTTTACTCTGACGTGTGTGCCTGTCACTTAGGCAACAAGGCCCGCATGCTCTTGGCTTTGAACTCCTCGCTTCAAGGAGGGCTTGCACTGGGTTCTTCCCTGAAAAGAGGCTCGAACGCATTGTTTCCTTGGAGAAACCACCCTTGTCCCCCGCTGACCAGTCAGTCCTCCGGAGCGCAGCACTTTGTTTAGATTCGATAAGGAAAACAGCAATGCCAAGAACAACTAAAGATTCGAAAGTAAACAGTTGTGGGTAACCTGTCATCTGGAATGATAACATGAAGTTCAGGTTTGCTCATCGGATTAAGTAATAGGCTGGAATAGTCTCTGCAGCCTAGGGAATGAGCCCTGTGAAATCAAGGGCAGGCTTGATTGGGGAAATTTGTGGATGGCACCCCCTCTGAGTAATAACTGAACATGTGACAGGGATAACTTTATCAGTTATTTTCAGAATATGGACTTCCCACCCTGTCCTTGAAGCGTAAAGTTGGTAAATCTTTAACAAGGTCCATAGTGCATGACGATCTATCCTGATTAGGATGTGGCACAGGGGGTTGTAAAGCCCCAAGCAAGCCCTGCACATTAAGAGTGAAACTAGCCAGCAGTGAAAAAAAGAACGTGTTCCAAAAGTCACGAAAGCTGAAACTGCCACGTAGTTTCCAGAAAAAGGGAAAGTCGAGTATCTCTGCCAGAGGAGGAGTTTTGGGGAAAGCTGATGGGAATAGATGTAGAACAATAGTTTAATAAAAATCATTGCCCTTTTAATGTGCATTATTAGATATATTTAAATGTCTAAGATGCTCTCCTAACATGATTTTAGAGGCGCTACCTAAAAATGCACAATTCTCCTAGGAGGAGACCTCAGATGAGTTTTTATTGGTAGCAGTCCATCTTCCTTGACTCTGATCTAAAGAGCGAACTCCCCCGCAGCTGCTTTTGATTAAAGAGAAACGTCCCATTCCTGTTTACATTTTGTTTCACAAATTGGAGCCTATGCAGATTGAAGAATTCTGAGTTGCCTATGGTGTCAAAATTCCATGCAGCCCATGTTGTTTTGAGATCCCTGCCTCATCCCATACAGGCAGGGTCCTAGAAGGAAATAGGTAGCACTCTCAGAAATTGAAGCAAGTCTAACAAAGGGACTATTTTGAAAAGTTTGGTCAGGGTTTAGGGAAACCAACAAGGAATATTGCAGAACCCTGGAGGTTAGCAACAGCTGGGTTGCCACTGTCAACCTGTGGGCTAAGGGAGCGGGGAGAGAGAAACTACACAGAGGGGCCACCTGCCCCGGCTCAGTCCTGGCATGGGGGCAGGGAGGGGGGCACCCCCTCCCCACACTCTCCTTCTGTCCACCAGTCTCCTGCTGGCCTTCCACTGGCTGAGCCCAGCAGGCAGGCCAGCAGTCCTGGTGCGTCGGCCCGCATGGCACGGAGCGAGGGAGGAACGGGGCCAAAAGGGACTGTAGTGGGGAACTGGAAAATACAGTCCATCCTCATTATTTGCCCAGTTGCTAAAATTTCTTTGTTACCCCAGAATCAGCATGCACTGAGGTGCTTTTACAGTCATTTGGGGACATGGCACAAAGCAGCAAAAAATTTGAGGCCACACATTCCCATCTGAGGCTGAACAGGCAACACTCTGCCTCCTTGTTTCAGCCCGTGCTGTAAACAGGGGTCCTTCTCTGGCCCCCTAGCATGGTGCTGAAGTGCTGTCCAGTGTTCCTGAGCTCAGGAAGGTGATGTGCCTTACGGAGAAAATACTTGTCAGATAAGCTCTGTTCAGGCAGGAGTTACAGTGCTTTGGGTCGTGGGTTCACTATTAATGAATCAACCATATGTACTAAACGAGGTGTCTTTAAACAGAAACACACATAAAACAAGGTTATGTACTAATCAGTTGCCAGAAATTTTGTAACCAGAGGCTCTCTGGAGCCTAACCTGTATTTCCCCAAGAACGGGGTGTTCCGTGTTCACAAACGTAGTGTCGGTGGTGACCATAGAACATAACCACAGCAAATAATGAGGATCGACTGTGTTTGGCACCCTCAAGTGTTGTTTCACAGACCAGCAACGGTGAGGTTCACCTGGCAGGTCACTGACTTGTCTTAGCCAAACTGCATCTCCTCAGAAATAACAAACATAAAATGTTCATACCTACAGAACATCCCAAGAGAGAGTTAGCAACAAAACACATCCTGTGGTTCCCCTGTTTACATCTCATCCAAGCCTGGCAATTTTCTGTAACCCTGTAGAGTGGTCTAAGCACCTGCTTTTCCTTGACCGAGAATGCTCTTAGAACCACCGAGGTTATATAGCATGTCTTCGCTTTTATAATGCTTCTCGAAAACAACAGCAGCAGGGGACGTGGCCCATGGAACTTGTCTGACTGCTCTGCCTTGTCTCATACCAGGACATATTGCCCTGCTTCATGTTGCAAATATTTCCTAAGCTTCCTTACGCTGGAGAGACAAGGGTGAGCATGATGTGATGTGATCATGATGTGATCTGCCCCAGCACACAACACTGCTTCCGATGCTTTCTTGCCATTGAGGAGAAACACCTAAACCACGGTCCCTTAGAATCTGAGTTGAAAGTTGTCTCAGTTCTTTGTGGCTTAGAAATTTCTACATTTACATGTGTTGATTCACTCCATAAACTAGCTGTGTGCCATGTGCCAGCTCAGTGATATATGAGGGAGTGCCTGTCTTAGAAAGTTTGACCTAGTGTGCTAGTCCTCAAGGTTTAGTGTGCTTAAAAATTACGTAGATTCCTGTTACAAATATAGATTCCCGTTCTAACCCACCCCCACCCATCCCCAGATTTAGTTGGGTGACTGTAGCGCCTGGGAATCTGTATTTTAACAATCATCCCAGGTGATTATTCCCATACAAAGGATCTTCGACTGTATCTTGAGAAACGATAATATAGTAGAAATGTGAATGATGCCATGATGTATGCCATTGCCCGAGCCAGGTCACATGCTTATGGTTATTCCCAAATGGTAGATAAAAGAGATAGCTAGCTTCATAAGAAAGGTTAAATTAAATCAGTCAGTCCTAAGATGGGGCAAATATTATTTAAGTGAAAAAATTTTAAATACCCTGCAAATACACAGGCTCATAATGCATTTTCAAGCACACACATGCACCCATGCACAGCATTAGTGAGCTATTTCCACAGACAGGTGCTCGGTGCCATCAACTGCATGGCTGTGGCACACCTAAGAATGACTGGCTAATTACATTTTAAACAGCTTCCTGAATGGCTTACGAGCTTAGTGTACTGAGATCTTTTTAAGTCTAGTCTAATATCATAAAATGTGTACCTTCCAGGTGCATAAAGCTCATTGAGGTTTTTTTTTTCCCCGACCAGTGATTACTTTTAGTTCTTTGCGTGTATTGACAATTTAGAAAAAAAATAACTTGGCATTTAGATTTTAAACAAGGGGGAAAACTATCAGACTTTCTGTATGATCGCCTTTCAAGGTCACCACTCTGACCGCTGTCAGTGTAAGTTCTGGTTTTCAAGTGATTGCTGAGAATTCAAAGTAAATTCATACGTGGAGTTTCTGTTGAGAATGTTATTCATATCTGCCCCGATGTTTAGTTACTATGATGTCTTAGTTTTTATGACTCTTTATAATTTTGTGTTGACATATGGTGTCTCAAACTTAGCTGTCTATGATTGCTGGTTATTTCTATTCAAAGAATTGTTACTTGATGCACCAGCTGTAAACGTCTAGGTACAGAGTTGACATTAGCTTGAATAATTTACCTTACCAAATTAAGCTTTGATGCTCAGTAATCCATACTCTACCTTTATGAGAGAAGGACTTAACCTTTTTTTAAAAATAAAAGCCATTTTTAGTTTGTTATTGGGTAAAATCTCTAACTACTCTGCTTTTTATAGTATACATTACCATTTTCTACAATAAAAATGATATTCAGACTGATACACTATAGATCCTGAATGCCTCCTGAATCAAAAGAAAAGATAAAATAATGTCCGGTAGCATATATAGGTTGATGATGTATTATTTCCTAATTCTTAATTACCATCAAATTGTGATACTTATTTCATAGTTATTTACTAAGCTCTATTCACTCTATGAAACATTACTGTTTTCCCACCATTCTGGGAAGTGTCCCTGGTTGAAGTTTACTTTTTTGTACCAAATATGGCAGATTTTTCCATAGTGAACTGAATTGTCCATAGTATTGATATGCCACAAGAATTCAGGTTTCATCATTATTAAACTTTCCTTGTGTTTCTGGTTTGACAAATGAGTAAAAGTAGTATTCAAATCTTAGTCTCACAATTAGGAGCATTTGGTTCAGGAGATTACTCATAAACTCTATTTGATATATATTTAAGTGACTAAATCTAGAACCATTCAAAATATACCTGAAAGGCTGCTATACACAGACGCCTTATGAGGTATAGACAGAACATCATTTTAAAATCAAGTAACATCTTCCTTATATAATACTTCCTTGTTGTGATAGTGGATGTATGTCTGTGTGCATTTTCATTTCTCATAAAATTATCTATTTCAATTATTAATTTATTTTTAGAAAACTTTTGAATGTGGCTATTTAATCTGTGTATTTAATCTTTCCACCTCCCCAACCTCATCTCTCTGCCCTGTTTGACTCAGATTTTATACTCTGGCCCTCAAACTACTTATAAATTTCTCACACACCGTGCTGCCGTCTCTCCCACGTCTCTGCCCAGGCTGTTCCCTCTCCCTGGAATGTCTCCCCCCTCTTCCTTGCTATTCCCACCTTTCACCTTCACCTCACTAACTCCTGATGTTGTGTAAGACTCAGCCAGTCATCACTTTCTGCAACCTTCCATGGCCCCCCATCCCCCATCACTGGATAGGTGCTGCTCCTCTCTGCATCCCTGATTCCCTGCGCATTTATCAGCACACTCACCACCATCTTTTGTCATCTCTTTATGGATCTGCATAGAGATCTGAGCTTTATGAGCAGGAAGTGCTCTCTTCACGTGATTCTTGGCCTCCCCTGGACTCACTCAGAGACACACAGACTGTTGTTAAGTCAGTAAATGCCTACTGCTCTCAGTTCAGAGTGTCTACCTTCTGACTTGCAGTTTGGCACGTATTTGAAATCACTGTGGTTTTCTCAGTCCTCAGTATCTTAGCATGCACGTCAAATCTCTTCCAGTCGGTGGTCATGAGTCTCTAGTCCGTCAGTTCTAGCTGCTTCGAAGGACAACGTCTCTGTGTCTTTGAGGGCCTCCTCCTCAAAGCCAGTTTCGTGTATACCACATAACCTGATAAACTATCCCAAACCCACCCCCAGCCCACGTTTAGTAAAAATCTACAGAGCCATTTTTATAAATTACAGAAACTTCAATTTTATTTATATAGGCTTGTTTTATAAACCCAGTGTCGAGTACAGTGCCTTGTATGTAGTAGCTTCTTGGTAAAATGTGTGAATGAATGAATCAAGTTAATGATGTGGTAGTGACTGTGCCTGGTTATAACATTTATAACTCTTAGAGAAGAATGTTCAATTTTCTATGAGATTATATTGAAGTTACTCTAGAGTCTTATTGTGCTGTAACTGCTAAGCATGGAGTTAAGAACCTTTAGGTCTCTCTGATCCCATCCACAATAAATAGGGTGTCATCATTGTGTATTTACATCTACAGTGTGAACCATACTATAGTTTGAACAAAACCCAGTAGTGAGAAAAGAAGGGGCCAAATGAGTAGTCTGTAAGTTAAACCTAAGAATAGCTTTAAGATGGGTAAATTTCCATGCCTTGACTATTTTGTTATCAGAAGAATTCCTTGGTTGTACAGCATTCTCATCCCTGATGGGAAATTGGGTCTTCTCAGAATTCATTCACCTCTGCTGTAGTCCCACAGCATCACTGAGAATGAAGATGCTCAGTAAATACCCAGTGCAGTGTCTGTGATCTAAGATAAGTAAGAATTGCAAGGCTTTGATAAAGGACTCGTTTCCCTACAGCAAAGGACAGCTAATAGTAATATTGTTATATTACTAACAAAAATGCAGATCGATTCATTCATCCAAGAAATTCTTGCCTACCAAATATGTATGTGGCACTGTGGGACATTACATTACCCAGTAGAAGTAAGATATCATTTTTCAAAAATTAATACAAAGTAGAAAGTGATGATTGAAAAAGAGAAATTTGTTTAACTGGCCTATTAATTACATATAGCATTTAGTTTTCAGAGCATTTTAATGGATAAAATTTTATTTGACCATCACAACTACCAAATTAGATTAGACCTTTATTACCTTCCCAGTTTTACAAATATGCTAAAGTAAGTACGTTGACACTGACACTATACAAGTTTTATTTTTATGCTTTTCTTTTATGTAGCTTTTTATAATCAGAGAAGCATGAGAAAAATCATAAAATCTTGTCATATTTAACCTGGATAGATTCTCCATTGGAAAAGATTTGAGACAAAACTAAGAGAAAACGGAGAGAGGTTTTGCAACTTCATAATACAAATGCACAGAGAAAAGATACGGTGTTAGGACCTTTACTGACTTTTTTCTTTGTCTATAGCTGTTAGGATAATTACTACATATTCTGGCTTCAGTGTTTGCACTTAATGAGACCTACAATAAAAGTATGAGATAACTGATATACCTCTTTGTAAGCATTGGTACAGCGTTTAGTCACACAGATGACAGTTTTATGACTTGTATGTTGTAAATATGACATAGGAATTAAATGTCTTGCTTTAAAGATGGTTTGTTTAAGTCAGTTAGGTAGTATTTTCTGGTAAATTGATTCACAACTGCTTTTAAAATGTTTATTTTCTTTGGACCTATAAACCGTAGACATTAGGACTGTAATGAAACATTAGGCTGGTAATGAAAAACACAGGTCGTGCCCTTCATTTACAGAACTATGGAGGATACAAACATATTAAAAGGCAACTATAAAAGCCTTAAAAACTATATTAGCAAATTTAATCTAGCACTATATAAATAAGAGGAATATATTGTGACTAAGTGGTGTTTACCCTGACTAGGCACCGTTAGTCCAACCCTGTAAAAACCAATTAATATAATTCACCCTATTAACAGAATAAATAAGGGAAGTCTTATGACCATCTTAATAGATGCAGAAAAATCATTTTAAAAAATTCAATATCCATTCATGAGTTAAAAAAAAAAATCCTAGGAGTAGAAAGGGACTTCTTCAAGAAAAAAGATTATCTACGAAAAACCTACAGGTAACATCATACTTCATGGTGAAAGACTAAATGCTTTCCCCCTAAAATTGGGAACAAGACAAGAATACCTGCTTTACCACTCCTATTTGACATTGTGCTGCAGGTTCTAGCCAGTGCAGTAAGGTAAGAAAAAGAAATAAAACTGCGTATATTGACATAAGATGCAGTTGTCTTTTGTGACAGAAGTAACCCAAAAGAATTTACAAGAGAAGTTACTAAAACTGAGTTTAGCAAGATCATAGGACATAAGATCAGTGTACAGAAATCGATCAACCTTCACGTTTAGAGATTCTTATACCATAGTTTCACCATATTGTTAACAATTATTTTGTATAATTCCTACAAGCAGGTATGCTGGATGACTTTAAATCTTACTCAGATAAAGGCCTTTACTCCAAAAAAAACAATCATCAAAAACGTTGAAAAATTAGGTGTAAATCTGTAGAGATTTGTATGCTAAAAACTACCAAACACTGATGAAAGAAATCAGAGAAGTCCTAAATAAGTGGTGCGAAAGACTCAGTATTTTTAAGATGTCACTTCTCCCTAAATTGATTTACAGATTCAAAGCAATCCTAATCGAACTCCCATCTGGAGTTCTGGTAGAAATTGATAAACAGATTCTAAAATTTATATGGAAAAGCAAAGGAACTAGACTAGCCAAAACAATTTTGAAAAAGTTGGAAGAGCCGTGCTATCTGATTTCAAGATAAAGCAGTGGTTCTCAGCTAGGGATGATTTTGCCCCCTCTCTCCCAGGGAACATTTGGCTGTGTCTGGAAAGGTTTTTTAATGTCACAATTTGGGAAAAGGGGGAAGGGTGGTGCTACTGCTACTGGCATCTAGTGGGTAAAGGCTAAGAATGCTGCTAGACATCCTGTAATGCATAGGACGGCCCCCCAGTAAAAAGAGTTATCTGACCCAAAATATTGTTCATGTCACTGTGGAGAAACCCTTCTATAAAGCTACAGTAGTGATCAAGACAGTGTGATACTGGCACAAAGACAGACACATCTATCAATGGAACAAAGTAGAGAAGCCAGAAATAGACCCACACACGTATGGTCAGTTGATTTTTGACAAAAATTCAAAGGCACTTCAATGGTGAAAGGACCGTCTTTCATCAAGTGGTGTTGGAACAACTGGACATTCATACGGGAAAAATAAGTTGACCTGTACTTTACACTGTATTCTAGGATCAAAGGATCCTAGACTTAAATATGAAATATAAAACTATAAAACTTCTGGAAGAAAACATAGGAGATAATCTTTGTGAACTTGATAAAGATCTCTTAGATGTAATGTATAAAGCACAATCCAGAAAATAAAAACTTGAAAAATGGAGCTTCACCAAAATTTAAAACATCTGCTCTTCACAAGACACTGTTAAGAAAATCCAGAGACAGGCTACAGATTGGGAGAAAATTATAAATCACTTTTATGCAAAATATATAAAGAAATCTCAAAACCCAATAATAAGAAAATAACCCAATAGAAGAAGAGTGAGGAAAAGATTTGAAAAGGTACTTCACCCAAGCTATATAGATGACAAATAAGCACATGAAGTTTACTCAACCTCATTAATGAAACCCTACTCCAATGGGCTTAAATAAAGGTCGAATAAATTGACTCCCATTAGTAAATTCCACAGAGGATTGACAAATCAATCTGATTGTTTAACAAAGTGGTAAAAGATACAGTTACTTTGGAAGGGAGGAGGAGCTCTCCACTCTGTTAATAGGGCAGACAGGCCCCTGGCTGGCCATGGGATGTCCAGTCTGCTGAGAGCATCTGTCCCAGCATTCCCAGCAAGGGTCCTAAAATTCACCCTGATTGGCCAGTTTAGGTCACATGATGAAGCAGTGCTTCATCATGATTCATCATGATAGATTCATGATGATAGATTTATGCTGGTTAGTTTAAACCTGAGGCACCTGTCCCAGCCCTTGAGTCATAGTGTTAGCTTCTTCCAAAGTTCAAGGGCTTTAATGGAGGCAGGGTGACTGCGCAAACTTAAGCAGATAGAAATTTTGAAAGGAAAAGGGAAAGAATGTTGGTGAGGCTGGCGTAGTGCCTACCACACTCCATTACTGAATTGCTCTAAGATGTTTAAATTGGTTTGAAGTCATGCTTAGTGGCTTTCCATGTCTCAGCATTGTCATTGTTCCTCAGAAAGGAAGAAAGTCTAAATTATATTTAGAAAAAGAAAACTAAGAACAAAAATTGAGAGCCTGTGTGAAACCATCAATTTCAATTTTTTTCCATGCATTTAACTATTACACAGTTACACAATGTGACCCTTCGTTTCTGTTTGTAAACATGTTTGGAAAATAGCTCATTAAAAAAAAGAAACATGGAAGTTAGTGTTTAAAAATATTACATATTTTGAAATTTTCTTCCTGGCCGTCTTAACCGTTTATGTATTCTGCAAGGAACACAATGCTAATTTCCCTGTAACACTCTTTCCTGGCCGGGGGCCTTCTTCTTTGATCAGGATGTGCTCATGGAGCTCCTGGAACAGTGTGCAGACGGACTCTGGAAGGCCGAGCGCTATGAGCTGATCGCCGACATTTATAAGCTCATCATCCCCATCTACGAGAAGCGGAGGGATTTTGAGGTATCTGAGTGGTTTGTTTTCTCCCGTTTGAGAGGACAGTGGAGTGACACACATCCCTAGACATTCTTATACGCAGAAAGCGCAAGCAGGCCATTTGAGCAATGACCTCTGACCCGCCATGTGACACTGGCGGTTGCCACCCTCAGAGCCATCAGGTGTCACACCTCTACCCAGACCTCAAATCTCAAACGACAAGGGGTGGGAATTCTGGCACTCCACCTCTTAGCTAAGGAATGGAGTAGGAAAAGCGAAGACTGCAAACGTCATCAGAGGACTGAATGGGCTTACTGCACTGGAAATCCAGTGGGTCTTCAATATGCAGGATGGCCCTTTGGGTAGAAAACAAAACAGTTGGATAATGATCACTACCAGTTGTGCTGTCAAAATTCATTCTTGATTTTTTTTTTGAAACTCAAGTCCAACGAATTTTCACCTATATAGTATCATTTCATTGTTATTTTAAAATAATTCTACTAGTTGCAAGTGGGAAGAAATGGGGTTTGTTCTGCTTTCCAGAGGCTGGCCCATCTGTATGACACACTGCACCGAGCCTACAGCAAGGTGACCGAGGTCATGCACTCAGGCCGAAGGCTTCTGGGGACATACTTCCGAGTAGGCTTCTTCGGACAGGTGAGCCTCCTCTCTGTTCTCTAGGCCGTCCCAAGTCCTTTTTTTCTTGTTTAAACTCTATATACAAAGTGGTATTTTGTAAATTTTCTGTTTTCTCGAAATGCTAATTTGATGAATTTGTCATGTTTAGTATGGTTCTTATCTTCCTCAGTAGTAAACTTTCTGCCTTTTTTTCTTTCTTCCTGTCTTTTTATTACTTTCTTAAGGCAGCGGTAAGTTCTCCTTCCATAAGATATTCTTAGCGGCATCTTTGGTACCTCAGTGTGGTTTGCAAGTTTCCTTTTCAAGTCTGTATGTATATCTGTCCAGTCATTACAAACTCCAAAACAAAATTAACATTTTATTCCATTTACAGAAACAAATCACCTGTTCCCTTACACGTCTATACTGCATGTTTTAAACCAAAATTAAGACTTTGTGGTTTCCTTTGTCCCTGTGCTTCTCTATCTTTTATAATACAATATCTCTGCAAGTAGATTTACCATTGTAATATTTCAGAAACCCTTTAGAAAAGGGGTCATTTAAATTTAACTGAAAGTTTAACCTCCAAGTCTCTAACATGATTAAATAGTATAAATTACAATCCATTTATTCAGGGTGTGTGGTTTTCTATGAGCATTATATAACCTTCAATTTATCCTGTTATTTATTGTCTTTTATAACTTTATAGCAATACCAGTTTACAGACAGTGAAACAGATGTGGAGGTAATTACAGTAAATACATAAAAAGCAAGTAATGTAGTGAAATTACTGCATCTAAACTCCTAGTTTGATGTGGGTGTTTTTTGTTTCATGTTAGCCTGCGTTTTTTCTTTTATATACTGTGTTTTTTGCACCATTTTCTCTCTTTCATTTTAGATGAGAAAATTTTTTTTTAATTTATTTCAAATATTAACCCAGTCTGGGCTTTTTAGTTTTCAACCTTTTTCACTTCCCACGCAATACTTCGCCTTCTTGTATCGAGACATGATTGGTGCTAAAACAGATGATGACTGGTGATAACGAAAATATTTCCTGATCTTATGCTACAGCCCTTTAATATTTGCCTCATCAGGAAGACAAAACATAATTTACACCAACTTCACATAACTTTTGCCAGACCAGAATGCTTCCTTTTATGCCGTAAAATCCCAAGTAAACGGCAGAGATCAGGAGAAGCGTTTCTGAGGCCTGCAGATAGCAGGCTGCTGAGTCATGTCTTAGTGAGTTCTGCTCCTTGGGAATGTGAAACAGGCTTGAATCCCATGATTAGACTTCACCGAGGGGACACAGTCTTGAATCCCCAATCTTTCATTTCCCTCAACACTTAACGACAGCATTCTTGGATGAGTTTGCAATTTTGTGTTTCGCCTTTACCTTGCACCCAGACCTCACATTATTATCATTTTCCTTCCTATTCGGAAAGCCTGATTTTGTTTTTAGAATCATTCCCTTTTTTGTTGTTGTTAACTCCTGTAACAAAAGAATCCTTCCTGGGTGGTAAGCCTTGGGCTTATATTTGGGGATAGCTCTAATTGTGCTTTATGTCACAGGGATTCTTTGAAGATGAAGATGGAAAGGAGTATATCTACAAGGAACCCAAACTCACGCCTCTGTCAGAAATTTCTCAGAGACTCCTTAAACTTTACTCAGATAAATTTGGTTCTGAAAACGTCAAAATGATACAAGATTCTGGCAAGGTATGACTATGCTTGGAAACATATTATAGCAATATAATATTTTTTT
The DNA here is from genome assembly GCF_059928025.1 of Delphinapterus leucas. Lineage (NCBI taxonomy): Eukaryota > Metazoa > Chordata > Mammalia > Artiodactyla > Monodontidae > Delphinapterus > Delphinapterus leucas. The sequence continues at coordinate 12,128,558 of NC_143146.1, forward strand.
TTATGTATGATTGATCATATATTATATATTTATAAATGTGGTAGAAAAAAGAAGACCCAGAAAAAAGTCAGGAATGGTTGGCCTTGAGTGGCAGGTGTATTTTTTTTCTTAATACTTTTCTGTGCGTCCCAGGTGTCTTTCATTAAGCAAACCTTTATTTCATAATTTTAAAGATATTATTTTACAAAATAATTAACATCTGAAAGGATGTACTGTTTTTAGTCCCGCTATTTAGAAACTCTGTAGGAGTAGGGTCCTAGGTTCTGTTTGTCTTTGTAGTTTTTCCTTGCACTTAGCACAGTGCCTGGCATGTTACTTGACACTCTGACTGATTGTCTGATATAGGGACAGATGGGTGGGCAGACAGAGAGACCAAGGAATGAACTAATTAGCCAGCACATTTGTAGGAATGAGATCTACTTTCTACTTGGAGAGGCTGTCCTCTGCTGTATCGCTCTCATGGAAACCCTTTCTGAACGTACACGTTTTTCCTATATGTTTATGTGTTCCACTGTCTTCAGGACATCTCCCGAGAGATGGGATCCCTTTGTTTCCGGAAACTCAGGCCAAGATAGAACTTCTGTTCTTTGCATTAAAAATGCTTCTCCTGGGCTTCCCTGGTGGCGCAGTGGTTTGGAGTCCGCCTGCCGATGCAAGGGACACGGGTTCGTGCCCGGGTCCGGGAAGATCCCGCATGGCGCGGAGCGGCTGGGCCCGTGAGCCATGGCCGCTGAGCCTGCGCGTCCGGAGCCTGTGCTCCGCAACGGGAGAGGCCACGACAGTGAGAGGCCTGCGTACTGCAAAAAAAAAAAAAAAAAAAAAATGCTTCTCCTGCTCAGTTTCCAGCAGCAATAAACTCTACCTTTTTCTCAGTTCATTCTTTTGGAGGATCCTTCGTTCATTTTTTGGGGGCCTGAGCCCTGCTTTGGAGTCCCCAGTGTCTGGAATCTGTTTCCTTGGGGCCCTTCATTTTCTCCAGAGAAGACTCTTCCAGTCTCCTGCCCAGGTGGTAGGGAGGGGACAAGGGAGGGGGAAATAATTCTGAATTCTGGAGGCAGGGGATGAGCAAGGGTGAAGGTCCGACATCCGGCTTGCAGCCTTTCACCTGCCCTCCCTGCATCCTGCTCTGTTCCTTGCCCCTGCTTTCTGCTGAGACTGGTGAACCCACTTAGACTCTTTCCAGACCGGTTTCTCCAAGGAACGGTCTCTTCTCTCTTGTGGGGCTGGAACTAGGGAAGGGAACCCAGGGTTCTGCCACCTCACATAGACTTTGGGCCACTTGCCACCCCACACATCTCCTGGTCACCAAAACCCTGGTCCTCTACAGATGCCAGTCTGTTCAGGCTCCATAACAGATACCATAGACTGGTTGACTTATAAACAACAGAAGTTTATTTCTCACAGTTTTGGAGGCTGGGAAGTCCAAGGTCAAGGCACCGGCAGATTCGGTGTCAGGTGAGGTTCTTCTAACTGCTTCACAGACTGCTGTCTTACTGCCGGGTCCTCACATGGAGGAAGGGGTGAAGGAGCTCTGTGGGGTCCCTTTTATAAAGGCACTAATCCCATTCATGAAGGCTCTACCCTTCTGACCTAATCACCTCCTGCCTCCTAATACCATCACATTGAAGGTTAATATTTCTGCAGGAGAATTTTGGGGGAACACAGACGTTAAGTATATCACAACAGGCTTTTGTGGGGTGATCTGACTCCCCTGTTGTTGCCCCTCTCCATGGGAACTTGGGTTAGAACTTTCTCTCCCAAGTCAGGAAGTACATCTCCATGCACCTGCCTTCCAGATATTCATTAAATTCATCCACTGCCGTTCTGTCCTCTCTTCTTGGTCCTTGCTGGTTAATTCTATACTGTCATTTTAATAGAGTTGCGCAAAGGAAAAGGGACAAACGTACAACGTACGTTGTTGGTCCGTTTTTAGCTAGAAACCTCAACACAACCTCATTAAGACCTACTTCCTTTCTAGACCAAATCACTCAGGTCCAGCTTGCCTTTTTCTCTGAAACCAAAACCTTTGTCTGGGTCAGGTTGTGGCTTTAACCTTAACAGCCTCCTGTCAAGGTTCTCACGCATTGGCTCTTCTTGCCCTTTTGATATGTGGTCCTTGATGCAGCAGCTGAAAGACGCCCTAGACCTTCTCCTCTTCCTCAAACACCAGTCCTTTACTCCTGCTGCTGATGCACACATACAAGTTTGAAAGTGAAAACTGAAACACCGCTGAAATATAGGCAAGAATGGTCATTTCCTCTGCTTTTAAATTGTTTCTGCTAAAGAAAGTTAAGTCTAAGAGGTTTGAATACAATTATAGTGATTGGCCAGATGGCCTTTTCTAAAAGAAAAGTAACTCATGACTATGTATTTTCTGAACTTGTAGAGTTTAAGGCACTTGCACATCTGTTTTTCATGTTTCTTCACACACGTCTCTGTTAAGAGAACAGTGGTGCATGATTGGGACCAGTAAACCCATCTTGATCTCAGTTGTTTGCCCTCATTCCAGGATCGTCTCCAAATTCTCTGTATGGTCATTTCTTTCATGTCCCCTTTTATTGCTGTAGAAGCTTAAAAACAATATGTGCAAAGTAGATTTGTCTCCCTAATAAATTAACTTTTTTTTTGTATGGAAAGTGCCTATGTTTAATTTTCTAGCATGTCACAGAAGTTAGAGCACCGCGAGGTCTAGCCGTGTAGTTTTAAAAGCGTTCATGTGCTGAGTCTGTCAGGAACTAAATTTATAATCTGAGCAGTCTTAGATTAGTCTGTACCTGTATTAAATTAATTCATCTACATCTGTTTATATCTAATCTATCTACAGATTAACTATGATTTGGGGACCTAGGCTTTAAACATTGTTAGTAAAATAAACATTTTTGTCTCTAAGCCAAATATGTAAAAATATGGCTTAGAAAATAATCAGAGGAATCCAGACGGGGAGTCATTCCACACAAAAACTAGCATGATGTCTTCAAAAAAGTCAATGTCATGGAAAAAAAATAGTCTAGATTAAACAAGACTAAGGAGACAAAACTAAATGTAAAATGCAATCATTGATTAGATTCTGGTTCAAACACAAATAGCTATAAATAATATTCTGGGACATTTGAGAAATTCATCTCAACTTGGTATATTTGGCACTATTACGAAATTAGTGTTAATTTTGTTACATATGATGATGTATTGTGGTTATGGAGGAGAATATCCTCATGTTTAGGAGATGCCGCCTCAAGTGTCATGATGTGAGCCACTTACTTTGAAATGTTTCAGCTAAAAAAAAGTCTACATATACGTGTGTGTTTGAATAGACACATATAAACAAATATAGCAAAGTATTAGCAATTGTTCTCAGTGGTGGGTATATGGGTGTTCATTGTACTATTTTTTTTCAAACTTTTCTGAAATTTCCCAAAACTTTTACTAATACGAAGTGGAAAAACACAGCTTCGGCATGCTTGGGAGGAGTCCTTTCAATAGCCATAGCAATATTCCATTTCCTTTATGCATTTAAAGGTCAACCCGAAGGATCTGGATTCCAAGTATGCGTATATCCAGGTGACTCATGTGATCCCATTCTTTGATGAGAAGGAATTGCAAGAAAGAAAAACGGAGTTTGAAAGATCTCACAACATTCGCCGCTTCATGTTTGAGATGCCCTTCACCCAGACTGGGAAAAGGCAGGGAGGCGTCGAAGAGCAGTGCAAACGGCGCACCATACTGACAGGTACAGTCTTCCTGGCCCCTTTCTTTAAGAATCACACCCAGACATCAGCCCAGATGTCAAGATAAAGAGCCCTCCAGAAGGGACCCAGAAGCATCTAGAATTGGAAGGGCCCTTCAAGCTGCGTTAACTTTCCTTACATATCCATTTCAGCTTAACGTGTATCTAATGCTTGCTTTCGAATACTCATGACATTTTTCTATTTACCTGTTTGTATTTTATTCTTCCACCAGACCAGAAGTTCATACCCAATGTCAGGTAGCTTACCCTTTTCAGAATCTGGTGAAGACAGCTCAGAATGCTTTTGCACACAATTTCAAGTGATTTGCAGACTCTGTAGACCCGTGGCCCCCCCAGGTCAAGAACCCCCGCACACAGTGCTGCATCTGTGTCATGGGAACAGACCCCTTACACACCAGCATGAGCCTGCTCAGAGATTCTAGGTGGGGTGAATAAATGGGACATGAGGCTGGACCCCACTCACCTAGTCTCTGAGTGGCTGGCCACCTTCAGCTTGGGCACTTCCAGTACCAGGAAGCTCACTGCATTCACAGGCGGCCCATTCAGCTGTGCCGGAGTTTTAATGGATCCTTTGGTACTGCTTAGCCATTGATCACCCACCCCCAGAACTATGCTGTGCATCATCTCCCTGTTCCTGACAAGTGTAGAGTCATCTTGGGAGTGATTTCTACCTTCTTTAGGGGAGCTTGACGCCATCGCTCTTAGGGTTAGGGTCAGCAAATGACGGGTAACCTGAAATAAAACGCTTTCTTGACTTAAAAAAAATTGGTGAGGAGGCTATTGAGAATGCCAGTTGTGTCTGTCTCTGCTGTTGAAGCCCAGTTTTCAAAGAGTGGCCACACTTAAGTCGAACCTGGAAAGCACCCGCTGCTTGTCCAGCAGTCGATGCTGTCAAGTGTGCCGCCTGGGCGGGAGCAGGGATCATTGTAGTAGTTAGTGAAAGGAGCACTGTGATGGTGGCATGTTTCAGGTGAGGCTCCACCCTCGCCAGTGGACAGTACACTTTAAATGGGTGAACTGTGTGGTGTGTGATTTATGTCTCAGTAAAGCTGTTGCCAAGGAAAGAATATGGTTCATTATGAAATAGCTCAGAACAGCATATTGCACAGGATTTTTCACCATTCTTATGAGGGAACTGAGATAAAAATTAAAATACAAAAAAAAACCACCCCAAAACCCTACATTCTTAAAGAAGGAGTCTCTGCTCCCGCTTTTAGAATAATAAGATAACATGTAAGGCACAAACAATATTGGCCTCTAAAACGTTAACCCCTCCCCATAGGTAAATGAATTGTTTTTCTAATGGACACAGTAGCAAGTTCTTACTAAGCAAAATAACTGCATTTCTAGGTGGAGTCATTTGATGAGAATTACCAGCTTACCGCATTTATCTCTACAGCTGTGATGACCTCAAATCAGTGCTTATCAAAGGTTGTTTGTGGGAATATCAGCAGCATCAGCATCACCTGGGAACTTGTTAGAAATGCAGATTCTTGGGCTCCACCCAGACCTTCTGGATCGAGGACTCTTGGGGTGGGGCCCAGATGGTTGTGTTTAACCAAGCCTTCCAGGTGATTCTGATGCCACCCAAGTTTGAGAACTGCTGATTTAAATAAACCTAGCTCACTGATGAGTCAAGATCAGGATTTTTTATTATGATTATTCTGCTCAGGTAGCATACTGATTCATAAACAGTTACCATGAGGTGCTTTCCCTGGCCAGTTATGTCACAGAAATAGTTTTGATTAGATAACGGGCTAGAGCAAAGCTCTGTACCTGCCAGAGCAGAGGGGACAAAGAGTAACCCCACTGCAGAGAGAAGCAAAGTAGACACAGGGGCTGTTGGCTTGGGAAACAACCACCTTGAGAAGGTGTGGGCAGTGCAGAGCCTGGGCCTGGGTCCTATAGACCCAGTCACATCCTCACTGTGTGACCTTGGGCAGGTCACTTAACCTCGCTGCACTTAGTTTTTCATCTGTAAAAAGAGATTTGTACTATCCATCTGGTGTCAAAGAATTTTGTAAATTATGCCCAGGTGTGGAAAGAATGTACTTCATTTTGCCACATCTCAGCCACCATTGAGCTCCTTGCCTTTTGAGGTTGGTGAGGAGTGAAAGGAGATTATAACACAACACAGCACCAAAGAGGGGTGCAGTTTTTGCCCTGAAAGATTCTCAGAATTTCATAAAGATAATTACTGGGTAGTGTAAAGATTTAGAGAAGGGGTTATAAAAATGCTATTAAGAGCCTATAAACTACATCCACCTTCAGTTAAAGACACACAGACCAGGATATTCTGAAGACTTTGAATTTGAGAGTTTTCCCTTGTGTTATTAATCCCTTAGGTTCTTCTTCCACTGCATTGCTTCAGAGCTGACCTTTGGCCTTCTAAGTTGTCAGGGAGCCCCTGCCCCCTGAACCCAGACTGGCTCACTTTCCTGGATAGTTTAGTCAGTTAGCTGCAGTTGTGGAATCCTTTGAAAAACCTAATGATTGCCCTCCAGGCCCCCTCGGTGTAAATTTCTGAGCCTGCCTCCCTACGTGATTCCCCCTGTTCCTTCTTTCGTGGAACTCATTCCATGGAGTTTCTTCCCGGTCACTGTTCCAAAGTCTTCCAAATCATGTCCAGGCTCCTACTCAGGTTGGAAGTATCCTCCCGCCCCTCACCCTCTGTTCGGTCCAGCCAGACCGTACACCCACCCACGCTTCTCAGCCATCTCTCCCTCGTCCTCCTGCCTGAAGGGCTACAGATCACTGGTGTGGGGCGTTGATTAATAACACGGTGGCTCACTCAGTCCACCACCTAATTTTCCACCTTCCAGGCCAGTTTGCTCTTTCATTTAGCCATTTGGGCAGTAACACATTCTTCAGCTAAATTCATTGAGCACAGGCAATGTTCCAACTTGGCGTATCAGCAAAACAGAGCTCTCTGGTTGTGCAGCTTAGACTCTAGCAGGAGGAGGCAGATGGTAAACAGTAAATATAATGGGTAAATGTATCTGTGTTGCAAGGTCATACACGTTCTGGACAAAAGCAAAGGGGGTTGGAATTGTGGGGTTGGGGGCAGGGGGGCTGCAGTTTAATGGCGTGGCCAGGGTAGGTTTCACTGACAGTCCAGACTTGAAGGAGTTGAGGGAGTGGGCCCTGCACATGTCTGGAGGGAGAAGGCGCCGTCGGGGCAGAGGCCAGCGGCAGGGGTCCCTGTGCCCGGCACATTCAGGGCACGACCAGCAGGCAGGCATGGCTGGAGCTGAGTGAGCCCCAGTGAGAGGAGAGATGAGGCCTGCAAGGAAGGCAGGGGCCAGGGCAGTCCCAGATTGCGTGGACCGGGGAGGCTCACGCACAGACGGGAGTTTCCTGTATCATCACACCCCTACTTTGCCTCGTTGACTCTCCAGTTAACCATCGTAAGGAGCAGTGACTCAGGACTTATTTGGCTGAGTGAAATCAGCGCAATGTGCACATCTCACAGACACTGTTGGAGTTGGTTTTTCTCTCTGAAATAATGGCGCTACCGCACTGTGGCACTCAAAAACACTGTGATAACACTAATCTCGTGTGTTTGGACATGGCTGTTAGCCTCATGAAACGTGTGTCCTGACAAGTGAGAATGCAGTGGCCCTCCCCTGTGTAAAGCGTGTCAGTCTATCACGTGCGAGCACACCTCTGGCCGGAGGGCCGTGTTCTGTCTCCCTGGCTGATAAACAGCAGCATCTAGTTCTTGTCATGTATCAAAGGAGCCTTCAGTCCGGAGAGGACTTATCAATCCCAGCGTTGCCACTTAAAAACTCTGTGTCCACAAGGAGCACAGAAGAAATAGTAGACACAGACCCTTGGCCTTAGATTGATAAAACATGTAGCGACTAGAATAGGCCTGTAAGTGTGTGACAAACAAGGTTGCATCACGTTGAATGTCTTTTCCAGCCTTGTTCAGACTCTGGGTAACCCAAGGGAACTCTGTGTTTTGCAGGGAGCCGGGCTTTCTCATTTTGTGATCAGTCCTTTTTGAGTAAACCCTCCCCAGCCACTTAGTAAATAGTAAAGAATCCAAACATAACACTCCATCTTACTTTAGCTTGTTAAAAAATAAAATAAGCTTTTAAGCATATGTCTACCTGTTTATTCATAAATATATATTAAATAAGAATATTATAGATTTTTACATATACCATACAAGCAATAAGGTAGAAATGTAAAACAGTACCGAACTGGAACCAGTTATTTTTCTGTTCTTTTTTTTTTATATAAATTTATTTTATTTTATGTGTTTATTTTTGGCTGCGTTGGGTCTTTCTTGCGGTACACACGCAGCCTTCTCATTGCGGTGGCTTCTCTTGTTGCGGAGCACGGGCTCAGTAGTTGTGGCTCGCAGGCTCTAGAGCTCAGGCTCAGTAGTTGTGGCGCACGGGCTTAATTGCTCTGCAGCATGTGGGATCTTCCCAGACCACAGCTCGAACCCGTGTACCCTGCGTTGGTAGGCAGATTCTTAACCACTGTGCGTCCGGGAAAACCTTTCTGTTCTTCTTTAAATGAACTGTTTGGTGTTGTTATGTTCAGGTGTCTTATTATAAGAAAGGAAAACAATATCGAGTGGCGCCTTTTTTGGTAAAAAAAAAAAAAAGTGAGAAAAATTAAATATTTTTATTTAATGTTTTTGAATCATTTAAAAGTTTTAAAATACCTTTATTATTATGCAACTCAAAGAGTTTGTGAATTTCTGCTTCATAAAATACTTTGCTTGGAAATATATTCTCATGTTATTTTTCATTGATTTCTCTGGCCGTACAAACTTAAGCATGTGATTCAAAGTTGTTCTATGGCTCAAGCATATTTCTATGGAACTCTTTTCTGGACTTAATTTATTATAGGATATCTCAAAACTGTTTATTTGGTCTTTTTTATATTTGCAAAGCCATCTTATACCTACTAGCTCATTCAGCTCTCATAATTTCCAAGGAAGTAGTGCCTTTATGGGTGAGAAAATTGAGCAGGGAATGAGAAGGTGATTTCTTCAAAGACAAACTTCTCATATTAAAGTTGACAAGAACCCAACTCTCTTGACTTTATGTGATGCCTGTCATGCACAATGATGAACGAGGACAGTATTCTGGTTCCACGAAATACTGGCACGTGACCTAGGCAAGCTCTGGGTCCCTTATCTGTAGAATGGGAGTAACGATCACTTCTCCCTCGGTACTAGTGAAGCACGTGCAAGCTGTGGACTCATTCTAGGCCGTGTTCCTCCACAGCCATACACTGCTTCCCTTACGTGAAGAAGCGGATCCCCGTCATGTACCAGCACCACACGGACCTGAACCCCATCGAGGTGGCCATTGACGAGATGAGTAAGAAGGTGGCCGAGCTCCGGCAGCTGTGCTCCTCGGCCGAAGTGGACATGATCAAACTGCAGCTCAAACTCCAGGGCAGTGTGAGCGTCCAGGTGAGCCGGGCGCCGGACCAAGCAAACCACAGGGCAACAGAGAACGGATCCTTAGACCTTGGAAAATTTTAGGTCGTTCACACCAGCAAGGTCCAGTGTAGATCCCTGGCTTTATCAGGTGATCCCTGTTACCTCCCTTCAATATTTGTGCAGTTTCTCCTGATGCCAGAGGGGTGGTAGCCTTGGGGCTACGAGAGTGTCATTCTCACCAAGTTGTCTGCCAGGGGTAGGAGATGGCTCTCCATACAACCTGGTTTTTCAATAATTTGAGGAATTCTGGGTGCCTAATTGGAAGCATAAAGACTCTTTTAAATATAAAGCAAGTGTGGATAGCTATAGGTTTTCTTATAAAACTATTGTTTTCTGGTTTCTATGAAAATTGCACCTGAAAAAGTACATTAAGTTTCACTCTCTTAATGGTATCTTTTATTAACAAAATTATTCATTTTAATATAGCCCAGCTAATCAGTTTTTCCTTTATTTGTGTGTCCTCTTTAAGAAATCTGTGTCAGAGATATTCTATGTTTTCTTTGTTTAGATTCCTGTGTAGGTGTGCAATCTATCTGAATTGGTTTTTGTATGTGGTAGCATATAGGGGTCAAGACATTATTTTTCCTAGAGCTGTTCAAGTGATGTGTACCATTTATGGACAAAGTCATCCTGGATCTAGGTGCTGATTATACAAATATGTTCCGTTTGTGAAATTTTATCAAGCTAAACACTTATGATATATGCACCTTTATGTTTGTATAGTGCACTTCAATCATGGGGGTTTCTTTCAGGTATTTTACGTATATGATTTCCTAAGAAATTAGTAGATGTTAAATCACTCCCTCCGGGGACCAGCGTGCTCCTTGCTTTATTGGTGTTTTTAAATGTATATAAATAATCCTATCATCTGTTTTATGTATATATATTCCCATATCCAATTATTTTCTCTTTCTGGAAGGGTGTGTTTATGAAAGTTACATGTAGATTGTAATACGATGGTTTCATTTCCTGAAGTCAGTTTTTGTCAACTTTTTATCAGATCCACGCTGAGCTGTTACCTAACATTTTTCTAAATGTCTGTCATTCACGGCAAAAGTTTTCACAGATGTTTTCAGCCTCTTCCCTTATGGCCCAAAAGACTAATGTGCCAAAGTAAGTTATCAAGCGAATATGATAAATATTCCAGCCACATGATGGAGTAGATAATGGGCCAGAGGCCAGAATTTTCTGCAGCTTAAAACAAAACCTGGCCTGGGAACATCCAGCCTCTATCTAAGGCCAGTGGAAGAGTGTGTGTGCCAGTAAGGGATGGGGCTGGACAGGTCTAGCCTTCTAAAGGGCAAGATGTGCCCTGCCATTTGATAGTGACCTTGAGGGGTTTTGTTTTTTTATTTTTTATACAGCAGGTTCTTATTAGTTATCTATTTAATGCATATTAGTGTATACATGTCAATCCCAATCTCCCAGTTCATCCCACCACCACCACCACCCACCCCACTTTCCCCACTTGGTGTCCGTATGTTTGTTCTCTACATCTGTGTCTCTATTTCTGCCCTGCAAACCGGTTCGTCTGTACCGTTTTTCTAGATTCCACATATATGTGTTAATATACGATATTTGTTTTTCTCTTTCTGACTTACTTCAGTCCGTATGACAGTCTCTAGGAGTGACCTTAGAGTTTTATAAATGCCCCATCATCTTTAAAAGCAGAGAATTCCATGATGAAATGAGGAGATTAAGTTTATACACGTGCACCCTCCAGGGTAACAACAAAGCTGGAGTCAGGGGAAATGAACTTTATTGTTTTATTTGTGTGTTTCTTTAATGCTTCCACCAAGAGCCTCTGGGCTTGCTGTTGTACAGGATAGAGCCATCAGGTGGCTCCGGGATTCTGCACTCCACTCCAAGATCTTGTCATGCTGGACTTCATGAAGTCTCATCAGCTTCCCTTCTGCATCCTCTTGAAACTGAACATATGGATCGTTTTGGATAATCCTTCATTTGGGTTACCTTTAGGTTGTCAACAGAGCTCTCCACACATATCCAGTCATCACCAAGGGTTAGCTAGTTGTCCCTGTCTCAGAGGGCCCCGCCTCTAATGTCTGTGCCCCCCGTCTCCCCACCTCTGGTGTGAATTCTCTCGGCTCAGTTACTGTGCAAGTCCTGTACACTGTGGACCAGGACCACGGCCCGTCCCCTTCACCGACAGCCACAGACGAGACAGACAGCCCTCCCTACTTACCTTCCAAGTCCACCAGGCCTCCCAGGAAAAATCGTGCATTAATCACATGGTCAGGACCTTTCCCGAGATGTCTCAGGTGCCTGGAACTTTCTCCTTCCCATCCAGTGTGTCTAACCTTCTTTCTCTCAACACTCCCACGTTTCCTGACTTACCCAACCTCGGCGAACTCTTCTTGGTGAATTAAAGGAGACATGCAGGGCTCTGGTTCACTCATCCTGTTGCTAAATGCCCCAGATCTTTGTCTTTCCAGCCCACCTGAATGGTTAGTTCATTTGAGGATAGCAGATCAGCTTGCCCATGGCTATCTACACAATTCCATGAGGTGAACAGTTGGTTTTTTAAAACTGGCTCGTATGCTTAATTTTTCAGTTTTCATTGCACTCGCCAGATTGACCTCTTAGTTCAGTGTCATGTAGCACAAATACCAGTTGGAGGACTTGAGCTCTGACCTCAGGTGTTTTGCTTATTGGCTATTGGACCTTGAACGGGTCCTTAAGTTTTCCAACCATTGGTTCTTCCTACATAAAATGAACCATCATCACAAGTGCCCTAAGGATGGCTGAGATGAGAAAATCAAATCGCTTATAACATCATGAGCTTTATTCATGGTTTCTTCTTTGGTGTCCTAAGTTCCTGGAGGGCAGAGGTCATGACTAACTCACTCAAGCGGCATTTTTAGCAAATGCCAACTGAAACTAAATTAATGATAATTGGTATTTTCTTCATAACGTAATTGAAGATCTTTGTTCTTTATCTAGGTCAATGCCGGTCCACTAGCGTATGCCCGAGCTTTCTTAGACGACACAAACACAAAGAGATATCCTGACAATAAAGTGAAGTTGCTTAAAGAAGTTTTCAGGTAAAGCACACGGGAAATGTCTCTTTGTCTTCGAGTCTTGGTCATTTCTGTGCTCACTCAAGAAGGAGGCCCTGCCCGCTGGACTCATCCTGTGTCCTGTGCGTGCCTTGACCCCCCTCCCACCCCGTTCCAGGCAATTTGTGGAAGCTTGCGGTCAAGCCTTAGCAGTAAATGAACGGCTGATCAAAGAGGACCAGCTAGAGTATCAGGAGGAAATGAAGGCCAACTACAGGGAAATGACGAGAGAGCTTTCTGAAATCATGCACGAGCAGGTAGGTGCCACTCTGGAGTGCTTCTCATTGTTAGGGAGCACACATCAGTTGGGGTCTCAAGTGCCCCCAGTGATGGCCTAAACCCTCCGACATCCTTCCAGAATTTTGCTCTCTGAAGGATAGTGTAGCATGCTGCACTGCCGCTACTACCTAACCATGGGTACCTGGGGAGCAGCTAACATTGTGCTCACCCGTCATTGTCTAATATGACCAGAGGAGACCAGCACCCTCCTCCTCTTTATCACTTAATCTAGCTCAAAGACACCTCACATTAAAAAAAAATACCAATACCGTTCCTGGAAGCTTCTTTATTCACCCAATCCTTTGGAAGAATAGGGTTTACCAGCCTGGTTTAAGGAATTCTCTGTTGTAGTAAGTGTCTTTCACCATTTAAAGAGATAGGGTCGTTCAGTGTTTTACTGTTTACAGCTGACCTGGGTGCCCTCATGGGTTCCTCAAGGCTACTTCTTTATTCCTTGTCGTTGTGGGCAGCTTTCCTGATTACACTGCTACTGTCGTCTTCCTGTATGAATTCCTTTTGGTAGGATTACATATGTGGGCTCAGTGGTCATCAGGGGAGACAGCTGCCCAGGGAACTGAGTGAATCTCAAAGGCGATCATCTCCTATTGCTTCTGGAGGGGTCTGTTCTCCATCAACCACAGCGACTTCTTCTGAGTCACGGACTCAGTCTTCATGATTAGTGTTGGCACCTTGATAGCACACGACTGCTTCTGTCTGTTCCCTACGGTACTGTCTTTCATTCTCGCAAAATGGAAGCCAAGACCATTTGTGTCAGTTAACGTACCATGTGATGATTTAGTGAGAAGGATTCTGTTGTAGGAAACTCACTTAAATGTCTGAGCTTTAACTTGCTTTTTTCTCTCCTCCATGCTCACACGTTCAGATGGGATGGTAATGTCATTTTTTAATTTTATTTCTCTGGATCTTGATAACTGGCTCACATAAAGTTATTACTGAGTTTGGGCAACTGCAGACATTGACGTAATGACCATGCACGTGCAAAAAGAAGCCCTCTTCTGGGCATTTAGAAAAGTAGGAAAACAAAACTGAATAAACATGTGAATCATTAAGCAGAAAGAGAAGGTCTCATGGGAACAAGTTTTTGGAGAAAGCTCAAGGTCTTTTCCATGGGGCCTCCAGACAGGATGGAGAGCTTGGTCAGTGGGTGCCAGCACTTGGCACTAGAAAAGATGAAAGTAGGAAGAAAACTGTGGGCTGAGAATATTAAAATAAACTTCCAGATTGTATGGACACAATGCCATGCCGTGCTCTAAACTACACCTTGAACTTTCCATTATCTCAACAACTATGAAGATTAAACTTTGAACCCTTGAGCAAAAAGAGTCATGACCTGGAGTAGACTTGCTTTTGGATTTTCCAGGGGAGCCTCTGAGTGTGTATGTTCTTCTCAGTTTCCACCTGGCAATAGCCCAAGTCTTGCACTTAGAATTCTTCCCTGCATTACTGAGCGTGAAAGAGACTTGATCAGGGCCAGCGAGGCAGCCACACTCTTGCTCCCAGGGTAGAAATCTGTAAGACCCTAAGAGAAGGAGCTGGTAGAGAACACCGACGCTCCAGATTCAATTAAAAAAGACTTTTCCAGGGGACAAGGCCAGGTCATGTCCCCATCAAGTATGTGTAGGATAGGCCTCAAGGTGCCTTATAACCTGGTGAGGTTAGAAGACTCTCTACTCACTAACCTGGAAAGGAAACAAAACATGTTGTTCTTGACTTTCTCCTTAAAATCCTGATCTGAAAAACGTCATTTATGAGGTGAGCTAACACGCTCCCTCTGCAAACCACCAAAGCCAAGCTCTCTGAGGGCACCACCACTCACAGTAACAGTGGCCACTGGATGATAAATGTGAGAAGTGTCATTTGGAGCAGTTTACGCTTGGGTAACCTTGTGTTTCTGTACCTCGAGATTTGCCCCCTGGAGGAGAAGACCAGCGTTTTGCCGAATTCCCTTCACATCTTCAACGCCATCAGTGGGACCCCAACAAGCACGCTGGTTCACGGCATGACCAGCTCGTCCTCCGTGGTGTGACGTCATCTCGTGGACCGCGTGTGGGGACTTGCTTTGTCATTTGCAAACTCAGGATGATCTCCAAAGCTACTCACTGGGCACATGCCAAGGCCCGGGGAAGCGGAGCCCAAGGAGCAGTCGAGGGGAACGCGCGAGAAGGGAAAGAAAGAGCCGCGTTATTTCATAGCAGATGTTCTGCAGGGTCGTAGGAGAGCACACATATTTTTTTAAACCTTGCTGGCAATAGTCAACATTTTCATTATGTCTTAACAGAGGTATGTGGCGGACACTCTTAAGCTGGAGTTAAATTTTATTCTTCCTTACAGAGTAGTATTAAAAATAAACGGCCTGGAGAAAACAAGTATTCTGGAATGTACATAGCACTGAAATCGAGGCTGGGGTAACCTTTTGCCTCTAGGCTAAGCTGGAAAATCTTGAAAATATTTTTTTTTTCCTGTGGCACATTCAGGTTGAATACAAGAACTATTTTTGTGACTAGTTTTTGATGACCTAAGGGAACTGACCATTGTAATTTTTGTACCAGTGAACCCGGAGGTTTAGTGCTTTTATACTCATTTACTTGCATTTAAAAAATATGAAAGCTTAAGAAACTATGTGAGCTTAAGACTAGTCAAGCAGTTTAGAACCAAAGGCCTGTATTAATAAACACAACTATGCTAAACATTTAAAGTAGTACAGTATACTGTTATGTACATAGAGTTTGTTAATACAGTCTTGGCATTGTGTACATACACGTATGACGTTTCTACATTTTTAATACATCAGCTTCCGCATAAAGTTTAATTGTGACAGATTTGTGTTGTTCTTAGTATATGCAACACACTTGACTTTACTGTTTTATTCTTGTACATAAAAAAAGTGCAATATGGAGATGTATACAGTCTTTGCTATGTTAGGTTTATAAACTGTTTTAAAAATTTCATCCTTTTGCCAAAATGGTGGAGTATGTCATTGGTAAATCATAAATCCTGTGGTGAATAGTGATGTAATGTAAAGCTTTCACCATGTTATATTTTCTTTTCAGACATTAATTTAGTAATTTTATATTTGGGAAAAATAAAGGTTTTTAATTTTATTTAACTAGAATCTCTGCCCTGCTGTAATTAAACATTCTGTACCACAGCTGTATTAAAAATAACATTGCTGATTTTCTGGTAGTGAGTATTGGGTATTTATTGTCTGACAGTCCTAAGAGGGGCAGGATATTGAAATATTTGGGGGTGGAATAATGTGGTAAGAGAAATTTGCTTTAAAGTACCTAAGGGGGGAAAAAAAGAGGGTAGGTAGGTGACAAATGTTGGTAATTGTGGAAGCTGAGGCTGGGTACGTGGGAATCATTATACCCGTTCCTCTGCCTTTGTGCAAAGTTTCCATGGTACAGATTTCAAGAGGCAGGGCTAGGGTCCAGATCTTCCAGGGGATGTGGATAAATGCCTTGTTACACTGCAGTCTGGCTCTGAATTCTACTGGTTGTTCCCAAGTATACATAGACAAGTTAATACTTCTGTCTTTTCCTCTTCAACTCTACCAAGGTCTCCATCTTTATCATCTCCCTGCTTGCTTTGAAGGTGAGTACTCTGGGATAAGATGGTCATTTATCCCAGCAATGCATCAGCGGCCAGGTGTGCCCACACTGCCTGTGGCCTACATCATCATAAACGCTGAAGCCGAGTCAAGTGATGCCTCAGACTGCAGGTGCTGGTCCTGCCTGTGGTGTGCCCAGGGACCCAGCGGAGGAGCCACTCAGCCCCAGAGTTCCAGTGATGGAAGAAAGAGGAGTCTTTCACAAGAAATAAAATAGCTGGTTTTCCTACTTGAAGAGTTTTGGAGGCTGTCTTTTTTCATAACCAGTTGAGGAAGGAAATCATGATGCTGTGTACATCCTGAGCACCCAGATACCAAGGATCTTATGGTGTCTTTGGAACTTCTCTATCAGTGGGCAAGGCTGTATTTTACAGATGGCGACAAGGTCATGAAGAAGAGATGGTGAGGAGTTACGACAACTCACCAGGCTGCAGCCCATTCATTAGTGCATCCAGACTTAGGGCTTGAGAAGATTCTCTGCATTTGCCCTGAGTCTCTGACATGTCGGCCCCGTGTAATAAACCTTGACTCTCCCTAACACCAGCAGGGATAGGTATAAGAGTTTGTCTCCCTTGTCACCGAGCTGGATTTCCTGGTCACAAATGCCTCATTTAGAAGCCATAAAATGCAGGTCATCATGCAGTAAGATAAATGTATCTAGAAAGAGCTAACTTGCTACCTTGTGGTTAAACTTGGGAAGTAATTTGTACAGATTTCATGTCAGATAAGATTCAGCTTGGAAGGTGGCCAACCATCACTAATTACAACAGTGGAGAAAGGAACCATCTCTAAGATGAAGACATCTATTGACCCTGCACTGAAACACATTCACATCAATTAAAAACCTCATTTAGTTTATGCATAAAATTTTAATTTTGGTATAAATTACACATTAAAGTAGCAGTTTATTGGGGAAAATTGTGTTTTTTAACATTAAGAAATCTTTATTGCTAATTTTCAATAAATTTTTAAATGTTTTCCATAGATCTTATTTATTCTTTTTTTTTTATTGAGGTAAAATCTACATAACATGAAATTTACCATTTTAACCATTTTTAAATGTACAGTTCTGTGGCATTAAGTACATTCTTATTGTTGTGCAACCATCACCACCATTTATCTACAGAACTTTTTCATATTCCCAAACAAAAACTCTGTACTCATTAAACAAGAACTCCCTATTCCCCCTTTGGGAAAATTCTTTGAAGTAACTTTGGAATTAAAACACTATTCAGTACTTTATCAGGGATATTTGCCACCTGGGAACTAACTAACTCTAGGTAGTATACATAAATAAAGTCAGCCCCTTGCATGGAGAAAGCTGTTGAGAGT
Source organism: Delphinapterus leucas (assembly GCF_059928025.1). Classification (NCBI taxonomy): domain Eukaryota; kingdom Metazoa; phylum Chordata; class Mammalia; order Artiodactyla; family Monodontidae; genus Delphinapterus; species Delphinapterus leucas. The sequence goes on from NC_143146.1 coordinate 12,146,092, forward strand.
AGGGATGTGAAATTAAAAGGTGACTTATGTAATAATCATTGGGATTTACATAACCGTATGTCAGAGTTACTCAGTGTAGAAACTCTGTTCAAAAACATTTTGATTTCCATCAACAGGGGATTGTTTGCATAAACTATTGTACATCTACACAGTGACTCCACCGTGTAGCTATAAAAAGGGATTAATATCTCTGTTTACTGCTTTGGAGTGATCTTCAAGATACCATATGTACAAAACACAAGACAGAGAAAAGTGCAAATAGTGTGTTACTCATTATTTAAGAAAGGAGGGATAAGTAAGCAGAGATAATTGTTTTTTTTTAGATGGAAGGGAAAAATCAAAAAAGAAAAGTTTTAAGTTATTACCTACATGGGGAGAGAGGGAATAATACATAGGGGACAGAGTTAGAAGATTACCCTGTTCAAATATAATTTGCTTCATAGATTTGGCTCTAGAACCATGTGAATATTTACAAAATTATTAAAATAAATTTTTGATTCCTAAGAATTGAAAGCAAAATGAAATAAATCAGCATAACCACATATACAGCTGACGACACAAATACATAGGAATTATTTCAAATGACTTTAAAATACAGGAATTTCACTGTGCATCTCTAGTGACATGTACCCTAAGGACAAAAATAGTAGCAACAAATAAATAAATGATTGGTTAATAAACAAAAAACATTTTCAATAATTGTTTTGTTTTGTGGAAGTGGTGTTTTGTTTTTGTGAGATTATATTGTCATTCTGAGACTGTTGTGTGTTTACTGTTGGAGAAAGTAAATGAGTGATTATGTGGATATCATTAGGAACCAAGTTTTTGGCATGGGAGAAAAAAAAAGTTACATCTATAAGACAAAAATAGGTTAAATTAAAACCCTTTAGTTCTGAATTTGATATGGAGATATGAATTTGAACTCATCATATATTTATCTTAAATACACACTTATTTCCTCACTTGGTTAACTGAGAAGACTTAAAAACAATGACCAAGCCAGTAGCTAATGAGCACCTCTAAGTGCCCAAACTGTGGTCTCTAAATACCTTTCTGACCAAAACTATCCAGGCTCCATGGAGAATGGCTGATTCTAGATTTAGGGCAGAAAATGTCCAAGGTGAGTCTGGAGCGTCTTCTCATACCTGACTTCCATGGGACTGGCAAAGACACCACAGACCCTGTCAAGAGAATTTCAAGAAGCTCCTTCTAGGTAGATATGGGATGAACATAAACAAGAATAATAATAGCAGTGGGTTAAAATTATATAATTAAGTTCATGATGATACTAGAAAAATAAAGACTAGCAGCGATCGAAGGAGCTAATATTACCAAGAAAGACGAAGAGGTGATACCTGCCTCATGATGGAAGTACACACCACCATCTATGGCGGAGTCTTGCCAAAAACTGTAACCTGAATCTGATCAAGTGTAAATCTAACCACCAATTCCCTGGGAAATACAGGACACAGAGGAGCATGTTAAATGACACCACGGGGAATGCAATCAGCAAAATCCAGTTCTGTGGGAAGCTCTGTAGAACAAACGATCTGATTTCTTCAGTAAATTTCAAGAAAAAAGAGATGGAGAGGGCACTTACATGTTAAAAGAAATTCAAGGTTCTCTTGATATGGTATATCTACTATGTAAAGTAGATAAACTTTTCCCTGTCCCTTCCACTAAATACAACTAAAAACCCTGGACATTATACATTAAAAAACAAACAAACATAAGAAGACTCAAAAGTAAAGTGAAGGAAGCAGACCAGCCAGCAACATTGGGACCCAAAGAACGATAACAGTGGTAAGCCCCCCAGTTTTTTTGTTTTTTTTAAAATTTTGTTCAAGCCTTTTTTTTTTCTTTTTAAGTTTATTTATTTAGGCTGCGTTGGATCTTCCTTGCTGCATGCGGGCTTTCTCTAGTTGCGGCGAGCAGGGGATACTCTTTGTTGCGGTGCGCAGGCTTCTCATTGCTGTGGCTTCTCGTTGCGGAGCACGGGCTCTAGGCATGCAGGTTTCAGTAGTTGTGGCACACGGGCTCAGTAGTTGTGGCTCGTGGGCTCTAGAGCACAGGCTCAGTAGTTGTGGTGCATGGGCTTAGTTGCTCTGCGGCATGTGGGATCCTCCCAGACCAGGGCTCAAACCCATGTCCCCTGCATTGACAGGTGGATTCTTAACCACTGCACCACCAGGGAAGTCCCCCAGTTTTCTTTATGCATCTTATATCCCATACTTGGAGCTGAAGAATTCAGCAGCAGGGAAATACCTACAGGCACAGACAAAAGAAGATCAACACCACTTCACGCTCATTATTATAGCTATTATCCAAAAAAAAAAAAAGTTTTGATAAGGATGTGAAGAAATTGAGACACCTGTGCATTGCTGTTAGGAATGTAAAATTGTACAGCTCTTGTGGAAGGTGGTATGATGGTCCCTCAAAAATTAAATATAAAATTACCATATGATCCAGCAATTCGATATGCCCAAAAGAATTGAAAGTACGTACTTGAACAGATATTTGTACACCTATGTTCATAGCATAGCATTTGTACACCTGTGTTCACAATAACCGAATGATGGAAGCAACCCAGGTATCCACTGATGAATGGATGGGTAAACAAAATGTGGTAAACAATACAACAGTATATTATGCTGCTTTAAAAGGAAGAAGATTCTAACACGTGCTACGACATGGATGAACCTTGAAGACATGCTCAGTGAAACAAGCTAGTCACAAAAGGACAAATCTTGCATGCTTCCACTTACATGAGGTCCTAGAGCAGTCAGATTTACACAGACAGAAAGTAGAAGGGTGATTGCCAGGGCCTGGGGGGATGGGAAATGGGGAGCTAGTGTTTAATCGGTACAGAGGTTCGGTACAGAGGTTCAGCTGGGTTGATGAAAATGTTGTGGGCTGGATGGTGGTGCTGGTGGCAAAATAGTATGAATATACTTTGTGGCACAGAACTGTACACCTTAAAACGGTAACTTTTATATGTATTTAACCACCGTTAAAAAAATAAACAGAAGCTGCTCTCTCTACCAGAGGAAAATGAAAAGGGCAGCGTAGCAAGACAGAAAATTTTTAGGCCACGGTGGCGCTACTACAGCCAACACCACAGGAAAAACATCCTAACCCACACCCACATCAGCAATGGCCAGGTGGGGAGCTAGACTCCCACCCTCTCTAGGCTGGAGCATGGGTCCAGCACACCTGCCAGGGTGGGATCAGAAGGCCCGAAGGGAGCCAGGACTCTCAGCCACGCTGGCCTAGCAAGAGTCCTGCCCCTGCGGTGCCCGTGGAGACCCCTGGGGAGCGTGGACTTGACAGCAAAAGCATGACCCATGAAAGGACAAATTGATAAATTGAATTTTAAAAGTAGAAGTAAAAACTTTCATTCTGAGAGGACTCTGTTAAGAGGATGAAACTATAAGCTACAGACTGGGAGAAAATATTTGCAAACCAATATATCCAACAAAGGACTAATATCTAGAATATATAAAGAACACTCAAAACTCACCAGAAAAAAATCAATCCAATTAGAACATGGGCCAAAGACTCGGATAAACATTTCACTGGGGAGGATAGCGACACGACCAAATGCTGGTGAGAGTGTAGAGAAACTGAATCACTTGTAAATTGCTGATGGGAAAGTAAATTGGCCAGTTTGGCGGTTCCTTAAGGAGCCATGTATGTGATCACTGTATGACCCAGGGATTGCACTCTTGGGTATTCGTCCCAGAGAAATGAAAATATTCATTCACACAGAAACCGTTACACAAATGTTTATAGCTGCTTTTTGTATAATAGGTCAACCTAGAAGCTCCTCAACAGACTGCGGCGCACCCAGGCCGTGGATGCTACTCAGCAGTAGAACGGAGTGAACCACAGGTGCATACAACACCTGTGACTCTCCAGGGACTGTGACGGGCGAGAAGAGCTCATCCCCAAGTTACATACGTATGATTCCATTCACATAACATTCTTGAAATGACAAAATTACAGAAATGGAGGGCAGTTAAGTGGTTGCAGGGGGTTAAAGAGGGGGTGGGATGGGAAGGAAGTGGGAGGCCGTGAGAGGGCAGCCTGAGGGATACCCGAGGCTGCGTGCTGCCCACCGTATCCTATCTCCTGCCCAGCCAGGTGCTCCTACTGCCAGGATGGCCTGTGTCGCCTTAAGGGGGTTGTTTGAGCCAAGACCGTGGCTGGCATCAAGCAGAGTGCATGTGGCACTTGAGCTCCACACTCAGAGTGACCGGGCTGTGCTTCGAGTTGGGGACACAAATGCTGTCAAATGTTTCAGTAAGTAAAGCAGGTCTCACAATGGTAGAAAAATGATGAAGTTGCCTTTTCCTGACTCTGGGCTGCTGCTTCATAATTATATCCGTGTCCCTATTCTCCTTGTCATCATTTCCTCATGGTGACGAGTCCGGTGGCGGGGGGGCGGTCCCCATGAGCACGGGCAGAGTTTGGATGCATGTTTGTCATTCTCTTGGCACTCGTATAGTTTGCAACCAACTCAGTGCGATCATGACCAAGCAAGTCTCTGGGTCATGCCAGCCTTGGGACAGAGCCTGAGAACTTGGCCTTGAGTCCTGTTGTGAACCACGCCATCCCCTTGGCTGTCATGCCCGTCATTTCCCATTCCCTGCTTCACCAACTGATGGGATCAAAGTTATACCTTTAGTACTTTAACACTTGTGTTTCTTAGTATTCACAGAGAACAATAGCCTCTGTTCCCTGTAGTGATGGGCTGAATCATGGCCCCTGAGCGGGAGACCATCCTGGATTATCCAGGTGGGCTGGTATAATCAGAGGTCCTTGTAAGAGGGATGCAGGGGGAGTGAGAGTCAGAGAAGGTGTGACGTGATGACAGAAGCAGAAATTGGGCTGATGAGCTTGCAAAATGCAGGAAGGGGCCATGAGCCAAGGGATGTTGGCAGCCTTGTGAAGCCGGAAAAGACAAGGAAACAAGTCCTGTCCTGGAGACTCTGGAAGGAACCCACCCTGCCAACACCTTGACTTTAGCCCAGCGAAACTGATTTCGGACTTCTGACTCCCAGAAGTGGGAGATAATAAGTCTGTGTTAAGTCACTAAGTTTACGGTGATTGGTTACAGCAGCAAAGGGAAGCTAAGACACCTGGTATTGCTTTAACTAGCGCTCCCTAGGAACTAACCAGCATATTGCATGGCCTCCACTTCCAGAGACCATGCAGTCCCTAAAGCCACGTTCTCTTCCTGAGGTCCCTGTGTGCTCTGTAGGGCCTTGCTGGCATTGGATGGACTCTGCCATTTGTCAGGAAGTTCCATCTCCTCTGTCCAGGGATGTCACCCCAGGAGACAGAGGTGTCTTCTGTTCTAGAAAACTCTAGCACAGGCTGGAACAGCAGTGCAGCCCCCAGAGTTTGGACAGAACCACCTCCTTTTGGCAGACCATCCCCTTTGTCCTCCCCCATGCCCACCTCCCCTCTGACCACTGCCTGGACCCCAGGGCACTTTGTAATTTTATTTTTTCTGATTTGCAAGGATAACAGCTGCACCTTGCAGAAAATCCATGCAGTACAGAAACGAATAAAGGAAAGTAAAACTGTGGCAGTTCACCCAAATTGCTCTCCAAAAAATAACACGAGGTCAAGGGCACAGCTCATTATTTTGTCTCCTTTAAAGCTTAGCATCTTTCTTGGATTCGTGGTTGTATTTGAAAATTTTCTGACAAATGTTCCAATTACAGTTCACTTTGGACTATAGAATCTGCCTGGGACAGCTGGATGGTATTATTTGGACTTGAGCAACTAGAAAAAGACAAGGAAATTAAGCCACCAGAGGTGAACTGTATCTTAATTCAGTCTACACTTACTAGCTGTTTGACAGTGGGAAAGTTTCTTAACTTTTTTGCCTCGGTCTCCCCATCTGTTAAATGGGGATGCTAATGGTTCCCAGCACCTCCCGTGGCCCTGAGGATTACAGGAGTTAAGGAGTTAAGAACTTAACTATTAGGGCTTCCCTGGTGGCGCAGTGGTTGAGAGTCTGCCTGCCGATGCAGCGGACATGAGTTCGTGCCCCGGTCCAGGGGGATCCCTACTTGCCACTGGAGCGGCTGGGTCCAGGAGCCATGGCTGCTGAGCCTGCGCATCCAGAGCCTGTGCTCTGCAACAGGAGTAGACCACAACAGTGAGAGGCCCGCGTACCGCAAAAAAAAAAAAAAAAAAAAAAGAACTTAACTACTTAATTGGCTCTGAGTAAGCTCAGAGTAAATACCACTTTTTTTTTTTTAAATCAAGACTCAGCCCAAATGAGGAAAGAGGAGAAAATTCGGTATTAATTCTTGCTCAATAATTGTTTGGACCCGTGTTTTCCTGCACATGTCCTGTGGAACATTACTGATTCCAAAGGATGTGGGATGTTAATTGGTATTATGGGGAAACAAAATTAAAAATGTATGGGTATAGTGAGGCAAAGTTAAGCAAGCTCTTCCTACGGTACTCCTCAGAGTCGTCTTTATGGACTTTGCTTCCAAGATAGGTCTCCTAAGGGGCATTTCCCCAAACTAATTCATTGAGGCAATCCATTTTGCTTCTCTAAAGCCTGTCCCAGGACCAGTGTCCCACAGAAGGCACTCTGGGGACTCCTCCGTTAGACCATACAAGACCCATCCTCTGTCCTGCCTTTTCTCCCTGTTCTGTGTGAAGCAGTGGCTCCGGTATGCTTGTCGAGACTCCAGCTGGGAGCACGGATGCAGTGGTCCCCTCCTTCACCCGGGCAGCTAACCCTGGGAGAGGAGGGTCACCGCTACCCCCAGATCGGCTGAGCCTGTGTACGGATGAGGCTGCATGTCGTCCGGCAAGTGTCTGGGGCGTGTCACGCTGCACAGACATTGAGCAACAGGCTTGGCACCAGTCTGGAGCTTGCTCCTTCCGTGTCCACACGTGACTTGAGCAAACTTATTTTTCACTCTGTCCCTCTCTCCACAAGGCAGGGATAAAGCCATATCACCTCCTACCTCAGGTGGGGGTGATATGCGTATTAAAGGGGGACCTTCGAGGCAACAATGGTTCCTTGAAGTCAGTGTCAATTAGAGTTTGCTGGAATGTAGACCCACTGGTTGGGATTTGGGTGGTGACATCTACAGGTATGCTGGCATTAGTCACCTGGGATTTACCTGTTTTATTAGGGTTCTCCAGAGAAACAGAACCACTAAGACGTGTGCGAGTGTGTGCATGCATGTGTGTGCATGCACATGTGTGTGTGTGTGTGTTTGTGTGTGTAAACATTTATTTTAAGGAACCGGCTCACACAGTTATGGAAGGCAGCAATTCCCAAGATCTGTAGGGTGAAGTGAGTCAGAAGCAGGAGACGCAGGAAGAGCCAATGGGGTAGTTCTAGTCTGAAGCCCAGCAGGCTAGAGACGCAGGAAGAGCCGATGTTTCATTTTGAGTCCAAAGGCAGGAAAAAAAGCCGATGTTCCGTTCAAAGGCTGTCAGGCAGGAAGAGCGCTCTCTTACTCTGGGGAGGATCAGCCTTTTGTACTGTTCCAGTCTTCAGCTGATTGGGCGAAGCCCATCACATTAGGGAAAGCAACCTGCTTGACTCAGTCTACTGACTTAAGTGTTAACCTCATCCACAAACACCCTTAGAGAAACACCCAGAATAATGTTTGGCCAAATATCTGGGCACCCCATGGCCCAGTCAACTTGACACACAAAATTAACCCTCACATGTATGATCTGTGCTTTGTAAAGGGAACTATGGGTGAAGAAATGAGGCTGAGTTGCTAAACCTTAGAAACTGGAGCAGCATAACCCCTGGATCAAGGCCCAACCCATCCTTAGGTTGTTGAGGTCACCAGGCATGAGGGAAGTTGAGAAAGAACTTCTTTCTTTGGACACAAGGTATTGAGCTGAGCTCTGAAAGATGCTCAAAGGAGGAAGATGTGTCCCTCAGAGAGGAGGCCCAGAGACTCTCCCGGGGAAGCCTTTGCTCTGGGTGTGACTGATGCGGCAGCTCAGAGATAGGACAGGCCTGGCGTCTCCCAGCTAAAGCTGGTAATTTGCTTAAGTATCAGCCTTGGCCTCACCTCACGGATTCCTCCCAGGTGCCAGCACTTCACAGACACTGTTACTCTTATTTCTCATAATGATCCTGTTAGGTAGGAGATGGTTTCATGTGAAGAAACCAAACCTCAGAGAAATGGAGGAAATGGCCAAGGTCACACAGTGAATGGTGGAGCTGGGGTTCTATTTGAGATTTGTCTGACCCAGGATCTGGGTCAGCTGCTGGCTGAAGAAGGGTGGATATGCCCTTGCCAGCCCGGATGCCCAGGGCCTCCTAGCATCGTGGGCCTCTGCAGGAGCTGTTGTCCAAACCAGGAGATGGGGGGCAAGCATTATAGGCTGAACTCTTTCCCAAAAAAATTCGTGTTGAAGTCCTAACCCCTGTACCTTAGAATTTGACCTTATTTGGAGATAGTGTCTTTATAGAGATAACCAAGTTAAAAAGAGGTCATTAGGATGGGCCCTAATCCAATATCATGAGAGTCCTTGTAAGAAGAAGAAATTCAGACAGACATGCACAGAGGGAAAATGGTGTGAAAACGCAGAGGGTAGATGGCCACCTACAAGACAAGGAGAGAGGCCTGGAACAGATCCATCCTTCACGGCCCTCAAAAAGAACCTACCCTGCCAATACCTTAATCTTGGACTTCCAGCCTCCAGAACTGTGAGAAAATTAATTTCTGTCGTTTAAGCCCCCATGTCTGTGGCACCTTGTTATGGCAGCCCAAAACAGAATAACCCAGCGAGATTCCCAGTCATGAGGGAAGACAGAGCAAAAGCTTCCCCGGCTGTGTGGAGAGGCTCAGGACCCTCGGGGGGGAAAGCAGTTTGAACAAAAATGTCACCAAACCAGGACAGAAATGAGGACAGCAAGTGTTTGGAGGAACTAACCCTTGCTCTGAAACCAAGATTGGGAAATATTAACTGTTACCATTGGCTTTGGCAGTCTTGTTTGGCTGGTTCTTCACATATAGCAATGTGGGCATGTCACCTGGTCAACTGCTTTCAGCCTTTCCAGATGGGGAGTGACCAGGAGTGGGTGGCAGTATGGCCTCTCCTGTCACCCTCCCTGACATGGTCACAGCCAGCCATCCTGATGCCCCACTACTTAGCTTGGCGCAGTGAAAGAAGCACGGGATGAGAAGTCTGAAATTTGGGTTCTAGTTCAAGTGGAGCCCGTCAGCTTCATCACCTGTAAACGAGATAAATCCCTGTTCCTCTTGCCTTCACGGAGGCTTTCTCTTAAATAAGATCGTTTATTCTTATTATTATGTCCCACCCACTCCCCGAAAGGATTGTGGGGAGCTTGTAATAAAGACATATTAAAAGTAGAATCGGGCTTCCCTGGTGGCGCAGTGGTTGAGAGTCCGCCTGCCGATGCAGGGGACACGGGTTCGTGACCCGGTCCGGGAGGATCCCACATGCCGCGGAGCGGCTGGGCCCGTGAGCCGTGGCTGCTGAGCCTGCGCGTCCGGAGCCTGTGCTCCGCAGCGGGAGGGGCCGCAGCAGTGAGAGGCCCGCGTACCGCAAAAAAAAAAAAAAAAAAAAAAAAAAAAAAATGTAGAATCATCTAACCAAGCATAAAATCATGGAAGTTAAGGAACAGAGGGAGGACGTGGCTGTACAACTGTACAAGACGGGCTAAGCGCGAAATTTAGCTCTGAGCATCCTGGCGGTCACAAAAAAGGTGGAGCACTTTCAAAAGTAGAAAAAAAACCCATAAGATATTGCTGTTCCACTTATTGTACTCTTTTAAAGTAAAACATTATATAGTACTAAAAATGATCATTTTATTTCACTGTGCAGATTCCAAACATGAAGAACAATATCTATCCAGATTCTAAACTCAAATTTCCTACATTTTTAGACATTTTAGGCTTTCTAGACTTGTTTAGTTTGTTTATTTATCTAGGCCACACCTCGCGGCATGCGGGATCTTAATTCCCTGACCAGGGATCGAACCTGCGCCCCCTGCACTGGGAGTGCGGAGTCTTAACCACTGGACCGCCAGGGAAGTCCGTAGACTTGTTTGGTTGAGAAAAGATTAATTTATCCCAGTAAAATCTCTTCCCAGTCAAAATCTCATGTTCTGGGCAAATCTAATAAGCTTTTTTATTTCCTTGACTCTTTACAAAAATAGCTTTTTTCTAATTGGGAAAGCAATACCTGCTCCTAGTAGAAAATGTCTAAAATATTGAAAAATATTAAATGAGAATAAAAATATCCATAGTCCTCCCTGCCCCATTCCTTCCAGATAACTGCCATCAACATTTCAACTGACTTCATTCCAGTATTTTCTCTATGTCTTTTGAATCTCCTGGTGCTTCTTGACCCTAAATTTTGGCTTGCCTCAGCCTTGGAAGTTTTTGCTCTGAGTAAAGGCTGTGTAGGAGCATCTAGACTTACCAGTCTGTCAGCCTCTCCTGGATTGGAGCTCACTTCCTTCAAAAGCAAGCTAAGCAGCCTGTTCCGGGGCCACCTTCCCCTTGTCCCACCTGGAGAGCCATGAGGCAGCGCACGTGATGAGGCACAGACATCTCATTGTGGGTATCCAATTCCACCAATTCCCACTCCAAAACAGGCTCTGCTCTGCAAACTGTAAGAGAACCCAGCCTAGTGAGAAACTTGGTTCCAAGGCACTATCACTTCTTCACCCAATGTTCCTATCTTCTCAGTGAGCATTTACCTGGAAGCCTAGTGGGCGTTTTGAAGGGGATCCTCATCACCATCCCACTTTATTTTTTAAGAAGCCCGCTGTAGCCACTATGGAAAACAGTATGGAGGTTCCTTAAAAAACTAAAAATAGAGTTACCATATGATCCAGCAATCCTACTCCTGGGCGTATATCCAGAAAAGACAAAAGCTCTAATTCAAAAAGACACATGCATCCCTAATGTTCATAGCAGCACTATTTACAATAGCCAAGACATGGAAGCAACCTAAGTGTCCATCAACAGAGGAATGGATAAAGAAGATGTGGCACATATATACAATGGAATATTACCCAGCCATAAAAAAGAACGAAATAATGCCATTTGCAGCTACGTGGATGGACCTAGAGATTATCATACTAAATGAAGTAAGTCAGACAAAGACAAATACCATAGGATATCACTTATATGTGGAATCTAATTTAAAATGATACAAATGAACTTATTTACAAAACAAATAGACTTATAGAAAACAAACATGGTTACTGAAGGGGAAAGCAGGGGGGAGGGGTAAATTAGGAGTATGGGATTAACATATACACACTACTGTATATAAAATAGATAAACAACAAGGAACTACCGTATAGCACAGGGAACTATATTCAATATCTTGTAATAAACTATAATGGAAAAGAAGTTTTTAAAAAGCCTGTTGGCACCTGGGTTTTCCTGCCCTTTCTTGTTTCACTGTTTGAAGTTCCATCAACAGGAGATTCACACAAATTAACACACATCATTTAAAAATCTCTTTCCAAGATCAATCTGATCCATCGATCTTTGTGAGAATTCTTTCTACCTGTGATTTCCCCTCTTACATGTGATGCTAACTGCACCAGCGGGCAGGGGGCGGAGGTGGGTGGGGAGGAAGGCTTATTGGAGGGTGCAGCAGAAGTCATTTTAGGTCTGAGGGGAGGAAAGAAGACCCCCTGTGGCTCTGCAGGGAAGCCGTGTGGCCCCCCAGGGTTGCTCGGTCCCAGGACTCAGTGTGGTGGGAAATGCCAGATGCCCTGTCTGCTTCACCCTGTCGGTGGTGTAGACCCCGCTTTGCATGGAACCAGGAGTCAACCCCTCTCCTCTACTCGATTTGGAGGGTCACCCTCCTTTAGTTTCTACTGGAAGGAGGGGGCAAGGGCTCCCGTTCCTCCTGAGTCGGCCACATGGCAGTGCCCTCCTGGGCCCCATGCACCCACCTGGGGTGCCCTGAGAGGGAGCGTCTCCCTCAGCCTGGGGTGAGAGGAGGTGGTGGCCCTGGTGCAGGTCTCAAGCCCCTTCATCTCCATGGTGTCACCAAGGCTGTGCCCGTCCAGAAGGCTTTGCCCTAGGACAGAGCACTGGGTACAAGGGGCAAAAGCAGCAGGAACGTGAGCCTGTCTTGCCCTGGGGGCCTCTTGGGAAGGTACCAGTTCTGCCTGTGCTCCTGTGACCTCAGGTCTACTTCCTCTGGCAGCAAGCAAGTCGTTTTGCAAAGCTCCATGGAGACACCCCTGACCTCCTTGCTCTGCCAGCCAGGTCGTGGGGCTGCTTCAGGCCCGAGGCATGGGTACCAGGGCTCCACCAACACCGCTCCTGTCACGTCCTCCCTTGCCTCTCCTGTGGCCGAACCCCGTGGTCAGTCCTCAGTCCTCGCTTTGCCTTGGCTCCTGGGACACAGCCCTCTCTTGCCTTCCTTCTACCTCATGGTCCCTACTTCTCAGATGCAGCTGCTGCTTTTCCAAGGGCCCCGGGGCTCCAGGCATCACTTCCTTTGTCTGCCTTCACCTACTCCCTTGGTGATCTTGACCGACCGCCTCTACGTGCTGCTATATGACGACTTCCACATTTATGTCTCCAGCGCAGACTTCTGCAAACTCCAGACTCTGTCTACCTGTCTCCTTGACGACCTCCCTTGGAAATGGATTAGAATCTGAACTCAACATGTGCTGAGTCCAAGCACGCATCACCAGAAGCCTTTCTCAGCCCATTTGATGGCCCTGTCATGTAAAAATGAGGTATGTGTAATGAAATGGGGCTTCATAAATGTTGCTCTGTTTTTACTTTCCCAGGGCTGGGGAGGATCTGGTAAAATTTATCAGCTTTCCAGGGGGCTCTGGAATCACACAGGTCTGTGTGTTCAAATACCAGCTCGGCTACGTACAGTGACGTGGCTTTGGGCAGGTGCCTCACGCTGTCTGGCCCGGCCAGGCTCACAGGGTTGTTGCCAGGGTCCATGGATGTGCACACAGAGCCTGGCGCCTGTGTCCCTTTCTGTCCTGTCCTTGTACTGCCCTGAGGACAGAACTTCAGAAACATCCCAGGGACCCATGGACTGCCTCTTTGTCCCCACTGTGGCCCAGTGAGCACTTCCCTGTTGCTTCAGTTCGCCCTGACCTTGAGGGTTTGGCATATTTGCACGTGAAATAACATTGGCCTGGGGTGCCCTGGCCCGACCGCAGCCCTCTGACGTGCCAGGGTTCCGTAATGTGGGTGCTGGTTGGCTGTGGCCTCCTCTGGGGCACAGCCCGCGCCCCGCAAGCAGAGGCAGTACCCACATGGCGGTCTGTGCTTCTTACTTAGCACTTGTTCACTCAGAGCTCCTGTCACAGAGCTGGAGCTGAAGAGAAAGTGAAAGATTTGTGACCGCCTCGAGGGCTGGGATAGGGAGGGTGGGAGGGAGGGAGACGCAAGAGGGAGGAGACATGGGAACATATGTGTGTGTATAACTGATTCACTTTGTTATACAGCAGAAACTGACACACCACTGTAAAGCAGTTATACTCCAATAAAGACGTTAAAAAAAAAAGCATAAAGAGGGGAAGCTAACGCATGTTTAGTGCTCACTACGCAGTAGGCCCTGGTCTAGGGCTTTACAACGTGAACTTATTTAATCTGCCCCTAAAGTGGCACTACTGTGAGCCCCACTCACAGACCAGGGAATGGAGAGGAAGGCAAGGTGACGGACTGGGGCAAGGTCACCCACACAGCTGGGAGGTGGCAGAGCTTCTGTCTGAAGCATGCATTTGGCTCCAGAGCCCATGCTCGTAACCATCATGCTGCCAGATTAGAGCTATCACTAATGGTCCTTTAGGCTCCAGGCCCAGGTGACAGAGGCCAGGCAGCTGGGCCACAGTGAGAGAGCTTGAAAGTAAATTCAACATAAAGGCAAAGACGTCGCTTCCTCTGGAGCCTGTGGTCCTTTTATTTTTTTCAACATCTTTATTGGAGTATAATTGCTTTACAATGTTGTGTTAGCCTATGGTCTTCCTATATACTTGATTCTGATCTTTCTTTCTTTTGCTTTTTTATGATGGAGAATTTCAAACCTATACAAGAGAGACAAACCCACCCCACAACTTCAGTAGTGATGAGTCATGGCCAGTCCTGTCTCACCTGTTCTCACCCCCAGCCTCTGCCCCCTCCTCTGTCATTAATTTTTTTTAAGTTTTTTTTTAACATCTTTATTGGAGTATAATTGCTTTACAATGGTGTATTAGTTTCTGCTTTATAACAAAGTGAATCAGCTATACATATACGTATATCCCCATATCTCTTCCCTCTTGTATCTCCCTCCCTCCCACCCTCCCTATCCCACCCCTCTAGGTGGTCACAAATCCTGTGTCATTTAGAAGCACATTCCAGACATTGTCTCGGTTCACCCTCAGATAGTTCAGGATGTAGCTTTAAAAGATAAAGATACCAGGGAGAGTGGGAGGGAGGGAGACGCAAGAGGGAAGACATATGGGAACATATGTATATGTATAACTGATTCACTTTGTTATAAAGCAGAAACTAACACACAATTGTAAAGCAATTATACCCCAATAAAGATGTTAAAAAAAAAAAAAAGAAAATATAAAAGAAATAAAAATATAATAAAAACTCCAATAAACTTGTCACCTTAAAAAAAAAAAAAAAAAAAGATAAAGATACCATTATTATGCCTTACAGTTAACAGTTGTCCCTTAATATCATCAAATACCCAGTCAGTGTTACTTCCAATTGTCTCTTTAATGATACTTTGTTTTTTTTTTTGATGAATGCTTGTAGCAGCTTCATTCATTATTGGCCAAAACTAGAAGCAATCAAGGTGTCCCTCAAAGAGAACTGATAAACGATTGGAAACTGTGGTATATCCATACAGTGGAATATCACTAAGTAATAAAAGGAAATGGTTTTCAAGGCACAAATGGTGTATATTGCTAAATGAAAGCAGCCAGTTTGAAAGGCTGCTTACTATATGATTCAATGTATATGACATTCTAGGAAAGATAAAATGATCCAGGCAATAAGCAGATCGTGGTCGACCAAAGTTGCTGTGGATAGGGTTGGAATAGATGAAGCACAGAGGATTTTCAGGGCAGGAAAACTATTCTATATGACACAACGGTGGATTAGGATTAATGATGCTCTGCAAATATCATACTTTTTTTAAATTGTTTTTTTCATCATTAGTCACACGTTGAGAAGCAGATGTTTCTTTGGACTCTTTTTTTTTTTTTTAATATATTTATTTATTTATTTTTGGCTGTGTTGGGTCTTCGTTGCTGCACTCGGGCTTTCTCTGGTTGCAGCAAGCAGGGGCTACTCTTCATTGCGATGCACGGGCTTCTCATTGCGGTGGCTTCTCTTGTTGTGGAGCATGGGCTCTAGGCACGCGGGCTTCAGCAGTTGCAGCACATGGGCTCAGTAGTTGTGGCTCATGGGCTCTAGAGTGCAGGCTCAGTGGTTGTGACACACGGGCTTAGTTGCTCCGTGGCATGTGGATCTTTCCAGACCAGGGCTCGAACCCCTGTCCCCTGCATTGGGAGGCAGATTCTTAACCACTGTGCCACCAGGGAAGTCCGGACTCTTTTTAATCTATATGTTTCCCCTCCACCTTTTAGTTCTTTGAAATTTACATGTTGAAGAAAGTGGGCCATTTGTCCCACAGGTCTTCCCACCGGATTTTGCAGATTACATCCCTAGAATGTCCATCCCATCCTTTGTATTGCCTCTCTATGGGTATTTGGATCCAGAGGCTTGATCAGATGTAGATTTGGATTTTTTTTTTTTTAAGCACAACTGTCTTGGAGGTGGTAGTGCTTCCATTCCTGAGACAGAGAATGTCTTGTGGGGCTGATATGATACTCAATTCCATTCATTGATTAGAAGTTGCAAAATAGTGATGTTCTATATTCACTTAGTAACTGGACTATTTCTCATAAGAAAACCCTCCGGTCATCTACCATTTGGTTAGCCCTCAGCACAGTTCATGTAGGAAAAGCAGACTGAATACTTAACTCTTTCCCTATAATTACCAGTTCTCAAAACAATGACTTAGCTCACTAGCATCCTCCTACGTGACCAATTTGCTTTCTTCTTTTTAGTGCCCTTATGAATGCACAGATTTAAACATATTTGATGGCGCACTGCAGTCGGCATTCTCACTGATGTTCAAATTGTCCCATCCTGGCCAGTGGGAGCCTCCTCGGGCTGTTTGTGGTCCCTGAAGCCACGACCCTCAAAGTCATGGATAACTTCCTTGCTCCTGGGTATCATGAAGTGGTCCAGACTCGTCTTGTCTATTTTCTGGCCCAGCCATGGCATCAGCCCATTCTCCCAGAATACCTGGGGTTTGTTGGTTAGAAATTTGCAAGCCACTGGTCTGGACACTAGGGATGCTCACTGTTCTGGGTTGGTCACTGGTTTTAGGTCTTTACAGTGGAAGAACTAGGAAACGCACGTCTATAAAATGCTAACCACCCCACATGAGCTCGTAATGCTACTTCCAACTCAGTCCAGGACTGCAGGTGCCCACTAACCTCTCCTGTCCTCCAACTCTATCCCCTTTCCTCCACACCAACAAGACTGGCTTTCAGGACATTCGGGATGGAATTTGAATACCACTAATTACCTACTTGCTTTATTCCATGTTACATACTTGACAACCTCAGAATAACAATACTGACACTCTCTCCAAAAATATAACTCGATAATACCAGGTGTTAGAAACAGTTTAAAACAATTTTTTGCAGTTATTTTGGTCCTTAGGTTTTATCCCACTAGGGATGTCCTGTTAAATTACTGCACTTCAAAGTCACTTGGACTAGTTAAGTTCATCTATATTATTTTGTTTTCGATTTGTAAAGATTGTTCTTTTGAAATTTAATCTTGCTTATGACTTGGTGAAAGACTTACGTAGCACAAAAAGACATGGAAGAAACTTAAATGCATACTGATTAGTGAAAGAAACCAACCTGCAGAGGCTACATACTGTGTGATTCCAACTAACCACATAGCCAACAGAACACACAATATATGTCACCACTTACTGTGGGATTTGCCAGTGTTCTGGAAAAGGCAAAACTGGGGAGACAATAAAAAGATCAGTGGTTGCCAGGGGTTAAGACAGAGGAAGGATGACGAGGTGGAGCACGGAGGATTCTGGGGACAGTGAAAATACTCTGAACGCTACCATAATGGTGGATGCACGTCATCATACACTTGTCAGAATCCAAGAGTGAACCCTAATGTGAACAATGGATTTGGCGTGATAATGGCACGTCAGTGTGGGTTCATAGAAGTGTGACACTGTCCTGCTCTGGTGCAGGCTGTCCGTGGGGGGCTGTGCTTGTGGGAGGGTGGAGAGGAAGGATGTGAGAACTCGCTGTGCTTTCCACTCAGTTATGCTGTGAACCCACCACTACTAAAAAATAAAGTCTTTTATTTATTGTTTTAATTCCCATAGTTCCCAGGTCAAATATATAAGAAAAAAGACGTACATTTAAAGAAGTGTAACTTCTATGCTTGTCCCTCCGTTCTCTCCTACCCCTTAAAGAAAACCAATTTTAAATGTTTTGGAAGATCCGTCCATTTCTTCAATACAAGACACAGCCCCGCGCCCCCTTCCTTAGATGCGTGGCAGCCTGCCCTCCCCGCCTCGCACTCCCTCGGGAGATTTCTCTGTAGTTCTTGTACAGGTAACTTTCCATTCAAAGACTTGTTTTTGTTACTTGTGAAACATAGTAGTTTATCCAACTACTAATGAAATACCATCTCATTTTTCTTTCAGAGCAATAAGAGCTAATAGTGCATTTGCAAATACATGGGCATCCGCGTAGCACATTTTGCTCTCTCTCTCTGTGGCTTTCAGCCTCCCGTCTCTCGTCCTGGGGCTGAGACACTCGCTCTCAGATGAACGCTGGGCCTCTGCCCCATCCCATCCTTCCCGGCACTAATGAGCCCTAAGACACTGGCCACTAGTCCAGCCCCATCTAAAGCCCTCGCATGCCTCCTAACCCCTCGGGTAATGGGAGCAAAGTCCCCTTGTAAAGAAAAATCAGTGTTCTGCTGATTTCGATGAATTGCCCTCCTGCTTCTCAAGGAAGGTCTCCATTGCTGAGCTGGGATGAACAGCGCTTGTCCCCCAAGGCGGGCTCACGCCTGTCCCCGCAGTGAGGCACCTGTGCGCAGAGAGCAAGTGTGCGCTACCCTGTCCCCCAGCCCCGCCACGTGGGGCTCTCACACACGAGGGTCGCTTTAATGGTGCAGATGCCGCTAGCCCAGGCTTTGCTGGGGGCGGGTGGGCTGCTGTGCTTGGCTGTAGTAAAGGCAGGTTGATCCCAGACTTCATACCTTTAAAAGGACATTTAGAGACTAGTTCTAGGGTCGTCTTTAAAGGCTTAGTGGCATGTGTGTTTTGATGTCGGCTTGTGATCATAGAAACTTGGACTGGGGAGGGTCTTTGAAAGTCATGTGCCCGGTGGTTCTCAACTGGGAACAATTTTGGTTCGGTCCCCAGGGGACATGTGGCGATGTTTGGAGCCTTTTTTAGGTTGTCACAGTCGGGGGTGGGGCTGCTGCTGAAATCTCGCGGGAACAGCCCAGGGATGCGGCTGAGGGTCCTGCGCCGCGCAAGGCAGCCCCCTACGGCAAGGAATTTCCCGGTCCCGCTGTCAGTAGTGCCGGCGTTGAGAAGCCTTGATCGTATCCCTTGTTGGTCAAGGTGTGGTCTGCAGACCAGCAGCCTCAAACACACGAGCACGTGGAGCTTGTGAGATGGAGGGTCTCGGTCTCCACCCCAACCTCTGATTCAGAATCTACGTTTCAACAAGGTTCATCTGTCCAGTAAGGTCTGGGAATCGCTGCTCTAAGCAACCCCCAGTCTCCCACCCAAAGCCAAGGGGCCTGGCAGCAAAAGTCAACTCTCCCGCCAAAATGCAGCGCTCAGCTAAAGCTTTGTCTAAATAGCCAACTCTTTTAATATCTTCAATATATTTATTTTAAGGAATGATTTAGCCTAATGGAATTCTATGTATGCACCACATGATGTTTGAAAACAGGTACAGCCATCATTTCGATTTTTAATCTTAAGATAAGAAGATTCCACAAACCTTTCAGTAGCGTGTTCCAGTGTTTTGAAGCTCCGTTAAGGCTGTTGGTTGGAGCATCTGCTGGTCGGTTACAGAGGATGCAGCTTTGAAACCCTCCACCCACCCAGCCCCAGTTATTTCCTGAGTATCAGAATAACCTGCCTGGAACGTGAGCCTCAGAAGAGCAGATATGGGGTCTCCTTCTCATTTGGTCTCTCCTGGTGCCAAGCGCAGTGCCTGGCGGTGAGTAAACACTCCACATGTTGGATGAAAGGAATTGAGAGACGCTGGGGGAGAGAGTGGGGGGAAGGAGAGTGAGAGAAGGAGGGAGGAAGGCTCCCTCCACAAGACATTGAGGACACAGACATGGACATCCAGGAGAGCCAGGCTCCCCCAAGTGCAGCCTCACAGCGGTCACCTTCACCACTCGGAGGGGCTGGGAGAGCAGTGAGCTAGCAGAGCTGGTCAGTTCCCTCCAGTCCCCTCTCCAGCTGAGAATTACTTCCGAATGTTCTTCTATCTGAAGGTCATCAGCTTGAAGTCGTCACTTTCTCCCTCTGTGCCCACAGCAACACACCACTTCCGGAATGGTCATCTCCATGACTGGCCAAGAGCTCTAGGCGAGAACCTGAACCTGACCCTGAGCGGTCTGCCCACTCTTGGTTGCCCTCATTCATTCGTAAGCAGAAGCTCAAGGGCTGGCATTCTGTCTCAGTCAGAGAGCTGTCACTGTGCTGATGCCGGAGCATCTGCCTGAGTGCTTTGCGCTTATCTTGTTTTTCTTCACCACTTCAGAGTGAGCCACACAACAGGAGAAGGAGCTCAAAGGGTACAGTGATTTGCTGGCAGTCAGGACCAAAACCCCAAGTGTCCCAGGCCAGTGCTTCCTGAGCCAGTGCAAACAGCAGTAGCTCACGGGCTGCTTAAGAGATGACAAGGCAAGAAAAGACAGGCCTTTCCTCATTAATATTAAGGCTTTAATATGTTGAACTAATTTATGTATATTTCACATTGTTCCAGAAATAATTTCAGGTGGAAGGTGG
The DNA here is from genome assembly GCF_059928025.1 of Delphinapterus leucas. Classification (NCBI taxonomy): domain Eukaryota; kingdom Metazoa; phylum Chordata; class Mammalia; order Artiodactyla; family Monodontidae; genus Delphinapterus; species Delphinapterus leucas. Next base: position 12,166,225 of record NC_143146.1, read on the forward strand.
GTAGAAAGAAGAAAACCAAGCCAGGAACATAAAAGAGAGGCAAGAGTGGAGCTGAGACAAAATTGCGTATAATTAAAGACCTAGACTTTTGCCCACAGGAAAGCATACACATTTGGCGTTTTAGTTGCCAGTGGAAAAAGAAACTCAATTTTCAGTAGGTGACTAAAACAATTGCTGAAGGAAAACATAAGCGGTCCTGAAACTGAGATAGGACATGAACTTCTTAGGGTCCCTAAAGAATGGCCGTCTCAGCAACAAGCTTCCAATAGACCTTGTGTATCAAAAAGCCGAGGGCACCACGTGGAAGGGCAGCTCAACCAAAGAGGTTCTACAAGGGGCGCACCATGCAGTCCCAGCACACAGCCCTGCAGGTCTGCTTCCTTCCAGGGGTGGACCTGAGTGACCAAAGGTCCACCTCCGCTCATGACCACCATCCCCCTCCCAGCACCCTGCTCTCCGGCCTGTTGCCCAAGACTCTGAATCTCCCAGCTTCTGAGAACAGCCCTTTCTTAGACTTTGCATCTTCCCAAGGGCTCCAGCATCCCTCCTTCCCCACCTTGTCCCCACCAGAAACAAAAGCATGGCCAACGTCCATGGGAGGCTGGAGAGCAGATGGCTGAGCTGTTGGGCTCTGGAGTCAAGGGGCCTGGGCTTAGATTCTGGCTCTGCCACCTCCTGAAAGTGGACTTGGAGCCAGTAGCTCATCTCTGCCTTAATAAATGGAGGATAATAATAGCATCCACCTACCTACCAGAGTAAAAGGGATGATACAGTCATTCAGCAAATACTTCTTGAGCTCCTATTATGTGCCAGGCAGTGTTCTAGGCCTTTGGGATATACCAGGCCCCCAAAGACCCCTTGTCCTGTGCTTTCCTTCACTCAGTGCAGCATAAGAATTTGTACTGAAGGCATCTAAGAAAGAGGCTAGGTAACAGGGGTGCTGTAACAGGACCTGGGGTCTTCCTGCCCTGAAAAGCTTCCTAGAGCAGCATGAGAAAAGACAAGGAAAAATGATGTCAATATGGCCTTAGGCTCATGCGAATAAAGTATATGGCAGCAGTCTTTCCTTTCCTGCCATGTTGATGAACACATATTTTTAATATTTTTGCCTCTAAAAAACCCCCTGTAACTCTCATGTTTCACTGTTGGGAGTATAATTGGTACAAACACTTGGAAAAACTATCCGGGATTGCATATTAAAAATGACCACACATATACCTTATGAACCAGCCTTCGGCAGAAGATATCCAAGAGAAATGCTTTATAAATATATAATAAAAGACATACACAAAAGTGTTCACAACACTAAGAACCAAAAGGTAAAAACAACCCAAAATGCCCATCAGCAGGAGAATGAGCAAATAAACTGTGGTGTATTTACACAATGGAATGCAGTCCACAAAGAGAAATGAACGTGCTTCAAGTACACAAGCACGTGTATGAATCTGATGAACGTAATGTTGGATGAAAGAAGTCAGACGTGAAGAGTACATACCGCATGATTCCATTTATATGAAGTTCAAAGTCACCTTCAGTGTTAGCAGGTGGCAGAGTGGTTACTTTTAGGTGGCTTAGTGACTGGCACAAGGGGTGCTTCTGAAACTACAAGAATGTTCTATTTTTCATTTAGGTGATATGTGAATGCACTTGGGTGAAAATCTCTCCAGCTGTATGTTTGTGATCTGGCTAGGACTTCCAGTACAATTTCTTTTAACTCATGGATTTTAAAAACGGAGATATCATTCCCATACCGTAAAATTCACCCTTTAAGCATATAATTCAGTGGTTTTTAGAATGTTCATTGTACACTCTCACCAGTGTATAGTTCCAGACCATCTCCATCACTCCAAAAGGAGACCCTGCACCTACTAACAGTCAGTCCCCACCCCCTTTCCTTCCTGCTTCTGGCAGCTGTTACTCTACTTTCTATCTCTGTGGATTTGACTAGTCTGAACATTTATATAAGTAAATTCCTATGGTGGGCTTTTGTTTCTGGCTTCATTCACTTAGCATAATGTTTTCAAGGCTCATCGTTGTTGTAGCCTGTGTCATTCCTTTTTATGACTGAATAATATCCCATTGTATGGATAGGGCCACATTTTGTTTATCCTTTATCCAGTGATGGACATTTTGGTTGTTTCACTTTTTGGCTATTGTGAATAATGCTGCTATGAATATTTGTGCATGTTTTTGTCTTTTCAACTCTCTCGTGCCACACCTAGTAGTGGAATTTCTGGATACAAGATTGAATAGAAGTAGCTGGGAGCAGGCATCCTTGGCTTTGTTTCTGATCTGAGGGGAACGGGGGCCTTCGTCAAGTTGATGAAGTTCCTTCTAGTCCTAGTTTGCTGAGTGTTTTTAACATGAAAAGTTGTTGGGGGTCGTCAAATGTTTTTTCCTGTATTTATTGAAATAATGTGGTTTTACCATTTATTCTATTAATATGGTGTGTTACATTGATTTTTGTATGTTAAATCTTGCATTCCTGGGATAAATCCTACTTAGTCATGCATAATCCTTTTTGTTTGTTGCCAGATTCAGTTTGTTAGTATTTGTTGGGAAGTTTCTTCTATATTCGTAAAAGATATTGACCTTTTCTTGTGATGTCTTTATCTAGTTTTGGTATTAGGGAAATACTGGCCTCATAGAATGAGCTGGGAAGTGTTTCCTCCCCTTCTGTTTTTTTTCAAAGAGCTTGTAAAGATTTGACATTAATTCTCCTTTTAATGTTTGGTAGAATTCACCCATGAGGTCATCTGGGCTTATGTTTTTCTTTGGGAGAAGTTTCTGTTTACTAATTCAATCTCTTTATTTGTTTTAGGTGTATTCAGACTTCCTATTTCTTGTTGAATCAATTCAGTAGTTTGTATCTTTCTAGGAATTTTTCCTTTTCATTTAGATTATCGATTATCAATTTAGATTATTGAATAGTTGACATATAACTGTATATTACATCTGTATATGTTATAAACGCAACAACATAATGTTATTGATTTGCATAATTTTGTTTTCTTAAAAAAATTAAGAGTAGATAATTTTAAAAGTCTACTTATACAGTGTTTTATATTTACCCTCTAATTTACTATTTCCAGCACCCTTAATTTTTTCAGGTTACTATCTGTTGTCATTTCCTTTCAGCCTGAAGTACTTCCTTTAGTATTTCTTGTAAGGCAGGTTTGCTAGCAACACATTACCCCAATCTTTATTTAACTGGAGTATTTTTATGCTTTTATCCTTGAAATATAATTCTGCTAGATACAGCCATCTCAACTCTACTGTTAAGCCCATCTAGTGAATTTTTCATTTTGGCTACTGTTCTTTTCAACTATAGAATTTCCACTTGGTTCCTTGTGATAGTTTCAAATTTTTTTGTTGTTATTTTCTTATTTGTTAAGTCACTATCAACATATTTTCCTTTAATTCTCTGAACATGGCTTCCTTTAATTCTTTGGACACAATTATAAAAGCTGCAAAGCATTTTTTCTGTGAAATGCAGCCTCTGGGCCCATTCAGTCAGTTCCTGTTGATTGTGTTCTCTTGAGGAATGGGGGCTGGGGGCGGGTAACACTTTCCTGCTACTTCACCTGTCTCATACTTTTTTGTTGAAATTGGACATTTTAGATACTATATTGTTACAACTCTGAATTCTGGTTTTTATCCTGAGCCCCATATGTCATTTCTATTTTTCTGGAATTGTCCATTTCATATGTATTTTTAAATTTATTGCCACATATTAATCAGAATATCCAAAATTTATTTTGTTGTTGTTGTTTTTTGGTTTGTTTGTTTTTTGCAGTACGCGGGCCTCTCACTGTTGTGGCCTCTCCCGTTGTGGAGCACAGGCTCCAGACGCGCAGGCTCAGCGGCCATGGCTCACGGGCCCAGCTGCTCCGTGGCATGTGGGATCTTCCCGGACCGGGGCACAAACCCGTGTCCCCTGCATCGGCAGGTGGACTCTCAACCACTGCACCACCAGGGAAGCCCAAAAATTTATTTTTTAATATTAAAATTTAAGAGTACAAGAATAAAAATTCTTCAAGTTTAAAATAGTTGCATTATTTTTAAAAAGGCGTCTTTTTTGGGACTCCCCTCGTGGCTTAGTGGTTAAGAATCCACCTGCCAATGCAGGGGACATAGGTTTGATCCCTGGTCTGGGAAGATCCCACCTGCCGCGGAGTAACTAAGCCCGTGCGCCACAACTACTGAGCCTGCGAGCCACAACTACTGAGCCTGTGTGCCACAACTACTGAAGCCTGCAGCCTGGAGCCTGTGCTCCGCAACAAGAGAAGCCACCGCAATGAGAAGCCCTCACACCTCATGAAGAGTAGACCCCGCTCGCCACAACTACAGAAAGCCTGTGTGCAGCAACAAACACCCAACACAACCGAAAATAAATAAATAAATAAAATAGAAAAAATAAAAAGGCGCCTTTTTAAAAGAGATCATAAGGCAATTTTCAATATATCTGTATAACAGAGAAAAATTCAACGCCAACAAAAAATGAATGAGAAACCTCTGTTTCTTACTTCTGATTTGGAAAGCCATCTAAGATAAAGTTTTAAGCTTAAAAAAACCGAGGTGCAGAATGGTGTATATAATCTGTGCCATTTATATATGTGCTACCATTTGCTTGTATGAACCTAAATTATCTCTGGAAGACAATTTGGCTGTTGGGAAGAGAAGCAGGTAGTTGGGGAATAGGATGGGAAGAAGAGTTTATACTGTCTTTTATACTATTTCGAATTTTTTAATATTTAAAAATTAATTTTGGATAGTGGCTTCTGACTGTTAAGATAATGAACACTTAATAAGTACTCATAACAGGCAGGCATGTGTTAACTCATTGGGTCCTTACAATAATGCTAAGAGATAAGTACTATGTGAAGCCCCATTTTACAGATGAGGAAACTGAGACACACAGACCCCCACAAAGCTGGACATCCAAGCTACCAAAGCCAGTGAGTGGTGGAAATGGATTTCGGGCCCAGGCTCTTAAGATCCCGTATGACATTTGGCTCCTTACACAGCTTCCTCTTCTTCACGGGCCACCTGAACACAGAAAAGTCACCCATTAGTGTGCACAGCCCATCCCACAAGACTGCAAATCCTACGCCAGGGAGGGCTTCTCATTTTTAATATGACTCACATAATAGATGCTCAGTAAATATTTCTGAACAAAGGAACAAATCCTCCTCAGGGTACTTTTTATACACTGGGTATAAAATCTTTATTTTCTCAGGTTGCCCTGAAAAAGACATAAAACACATTTCCAAAGGTTAGAGATGCTAAGGGGCGACCTAAGAGTCAGGAAGTTTAAGACAAAATGTTCTGAAGCCTCTCACGTCCGTCTCTGAGCCCACAGCCTTCTCAGGGTGTGTCCCTGGGAAACGTTGCTTGTGTACAGGCAGCTCAGGCCGTTCGTGCATGTGAAACGTGTGCAGTATTACAAACCACCCAGTCCTTCCTCTGGTCCTGGCTGTAGCTCAGAGGCTTCCCGCCTGCCTCTGCCCATCTCCTTCCCTGTCTCCTTCCCCTGCTCCCTGCCCCAGTGAGGTCCAAAGTCACAGAGATTATCTAGTAGAACACAGTGAACTATCACTCACTGGCTCTGACACATGTTTTCCCATTTAAACATCTCTGAAATCAGTTGCCTCCTGTACCTAGTGATAAGAAAGCCTTGTGTCATCGTTTAATCGTTGTTGTTTTCTTTCTTAGTGATCCATACAGCTTCTTGCAGTAGTTGGGAGCTTAGCTTTGGTGAAATTGGGGCGGGGGTGGGGGGCAAAAGGACAGGCAGAAGTTCAGTTCCTCTAAGAACTGATGCTCAACTCAGTTTTGACTCTACGCTTGGATTTGGGATATTCCAGAGTCACATGATGAATAATAATGTAAAAACAGTACCTATACAGCCCTTGTTATATGCCACACACTGAATGTAGACTACCTCTCCCCTTTGCCACAGCCCAAACAGATCAGTAGCTCCGTTTAGAGAGAGAGGAAACTGAAAGTTAGAGAGATCGAGTACCCAGGCCTTGCTTCTGTGCTCCCCAACCAGCCAAATGTGTGGTCTGTCGGCCCTTCTCCCTGTTATTTTAAAACATCTTCCTGAAGGACCTTCAAGATGGCGGAGGAGTAAGACGTGGGGATCGCTTTCCTCCCCACAAATACATCAAAAATACATCTACCTGTGGAACAACTCCTACAGAACACCTACTGAACTCTGGCAGAAGACCTCAGACCTCCCCAAAGGCAAGAAACTCCCCACGTACCTGGGTAGGGCAAAAGAAAAAAGAGAAAACAGAGACAAAAAAATAGGGATGGAACCTGCACCACTCGGAGGGAGCTGTGAAGGAGGAAAGGTTTCCACACACTAGGAAGCCCCTTCGCGGGCGGAGACAGGGGGTGGCGGCGGGGGAGCTGCGGAGCCGTGGAGGAGAGCGCAGCAACAGGGGTGCAGAGGGCAAAGCGGAGAGATTCCCACACAGAGGATCAGTGCCGACCAGCACTCACCAGCCTGAGAGGCTTGTCTGCTCACCCACCGGGGCGGGTGGGGGCTGGGAGCTGAGGCTCAGGCTTTGGAGGTCAGACCCCAGGGAGAGGACTGGGGTTGGCTGCGTGAACACAGCCTGAAGGGGCTAGCGCACCACAGCTAGCCGGGAGGGAGTCTGGGAAAAAGTCTGGACCTGCCTAAGAGGCAAAGAGACCATTGTTTTGGGGCGCAAGAGGAGAGGGGATTCAGAACACCTAAATGAGCTCCAGAGACGGGCACGAGCCACGGCTATCAGCGCAGACACCAGAGATGGGCATGAGACGCTAAGGCTGCTGCTGCCGCCACCAAGAAGCCTGTGTGCGAGCACAGGTCACTATCCACACCTCCCCTCCCGCTAGCCTGTGCAGCCCGCCGCTGCCAGGGTCCCGTGATCCAGGGACAACTTCCCTGGGAGAACAGGGTGCGCCTCAGGCTTTCACGTCTCACTGGCCTCTGCCACCACACGCTCGCCCCGCATCCGTACCCCTCCCTCCCCCCGGCCTCAGTGAGCCAGACCCCCTAATCAGCCACTCCATTAACCCCCTCCTGTCTGGGCAAAGAACAGATGCCAGAGGGCGACCTACATGCAGAGGCAGGGCCAAATCCAAAGCTGAACCCCAAGAGTTGTGTGAACTAAGAAGAAAAAGGGAAATCTCCCCCAGCAGCCTCAGGAGCAGCAGATTGTTTCTCCACAATCAACTTAATGTACCCTGCATCTGTGGAATACCTGAATAGATAATGAATCACCCCAAAATTGAGGCGGTGGACTTTGGGAGCAACTGTAGACTTGGGGTTTGCTGTCTGCAACTGACTTGTTTTTGATTTATATGTTTATCTTAGTTTAGTTTTTAGTGCTTGTTATCATTGGTGGATTTGTTTATTGGTTTGGTTTCTCTCTTCTTCTTTTTTTATTTTAATAATTTAAAAAATTTGTCTTAATAACTTTATTTTTTCCTTTTTTTTCCCTCCCTTTTCTTCTGAGCCATGTGTCTGACAGGGTCTTGGTGTTCTGGCTGGGTGTCAGGCCTGAGCCTCTGAGGTAGGAGAGCTCAGTTCGGAACATTGGACCACCAGAGACCGCCCAGCCCCACGTAATATCAATTGCGAGAGCTCTCCCAGAGATCTCCATCTCAACACTAAGACCCAGCTCCACTCAATGACCAGCACGCTCCAGTGCTGGACACCCCATGCCAAACAACTAGCAAGACAGGAACACAACCCCACCCATTAGCAGAGAGGCTGCCTAAAATCATAATAAGTTCACAGACACCCCACAACACACCACTGAACATGGTCCTGCCCCCCAGAAAGACAGGATCCAGCCTCATCCACCAGAATAGTCACCAGTCCCCTCCACCAGGAAGCCTACACAACCCACTGAACCAAGCTTAGCCACTGGGGGTAGACACCAAAAACAATGGGAACTACGAACCTGCAGGCTGCAAAAAAGGAGACCCCAAAGACAGTAAGTTAAGAAAAATGAGAAGACAGAGAAATACGCAGCAGATGAAGGAGCAAGGTAAAAACCCACCAGACCAAACAAATGAAGAGGAAATAGGCAGTCTACCTGAAAAAGAATTCAGAGCAATGATAGTAAAGATGATCCAAAATCTTGGAAATAGAATGGAGAAAATACAAGAAACGTTTAACAAGGACCTAGAAGAACTAAAGAGCAAACAAACTGATGAATAACAGAATAAATGATATCAAAAATTCTCTAGAAGGAATCAATAGAATAACTGAGGAAGAAGAACGGATAAGTGACCTGGAAGATAAAATAGTGGAAATAACTACCGCAGAACAGAATGAAAAGAATAGAGGACAGTCTCAGAGACTTCTGGAACAACATTAAATGCACCAACATTTGAATTATAGGGGTCCCAGAAGAAGAGGAAAAAAAAAAAAGGGACTGAGAAAATATTTGAAGAGATTATAGTTGAAAACTTCAGTAACAGGGAAAAGGAAATAGTCAGGTCCAGGAAGTGCAGAGAATCCCATACAGGATAAATCCAAGGATAAACATGCCAAGACACATATTAATCAAACTATCAAAAATTAAATACAAAGAAAAAATATTAAAAGCAGCAAGGGAAAAGCAACAAATAACATACAAGGGAATCCCCATAAGGTTAACAGCTGATTTTCAGCAGAAACTCTGCAAGCCAGAAGGGAGTGACAGGACCTATTTAAAGTGATGAAAGAGAAAAGCCTACAACCAAGATTACTGTACCCAGCAAGGATCTCATTCATATTCGACAGAGAAATTAAAACCTTTACAGACAAGCAAAAGCTAAGAGAATTCAGCACCACCAAACCAGCTTTACAACAAATGCTAAAGGAACTTCTCTAGGCAGGAAACACAAGAGAAGGAAAAGACCTACAAAAACAAACCCAAAACAATTAAGAAAATGGTAATAGGAACATACATATTGATAATTACCTTAAATGTAAATGGATTAAATGCTCCAACCAAAAGGCATAGACTGGCTGAATGGATACAAAAACAAGACCCGTATATATGCTGTCTACAAGAGACCCACTTCAGACCTAGGGACACATACAGACTGAAAGTGAGGGGATGGAAAAAGATATTCCATGCAAATGGAAATCACAAGAAAGCTGGAGTAGCAATTCTTATATCAGACAAAATAGACTTTATTTTTTTTTATTTTTATTTTTTTTCAAAATAGACTTTAAAATAAAGACTATTACAAGAGACAAAGAAGGACACTACATAATGATCAAGGGGTCAATCCAAGAAGCTATAACAATTGTAAATATTTATGCACCCCAACATAGGAGCACCTCAATACATAAGGCAAATGCTAACAGCCACAAAAGGGGAAACTGACAGTAACACAGTAATCGTAGGGGACTTTAACACCCCATTTTCACCAATGGACAGATCATCCAAAATGAAAATAAATAAGGAAACACAAGCTTTAAATGACACATTATACCAGATGGACTTAATTGATATTTATAGGATATTCCATCCAAAAACAACAGAATACACTTTCTTCTCAAGTGCTCATGGAACATTCTCCAGGATAGATCATATCTTGGGTCACAAATCAAGCCTTGTTAAATTTAAGAAAATTGAAATCGTATCAAATATCTTTTCCGACCACAACACTATGAGACTAGATATCAATTACAGGAAAAAAACTGTAAAAAATACAAACACATGGAGGCTAAACAATACACTACTAAATAACCAAGAGATCACTGAAGAAATCAAAGAGGAAATCAAAAAATACATAGAAACAAATGACAGTGAAAACATGACGACCCAAAACCTATGGGATGCAGCCAAAGCAGTTCTAAGAAGGAAGTTTATAGCAATACAATCCTACCTCAAGAAACAAGAAACATCTCAAATAAACAACCTAACCCTACACCTAAAGCAATTAGAGAAAGAAGAACAAAAAAAAACCCCAAAGTTAGCAGAAGGAAAGAAATCATAAAGATCAGATCAGAAATAAATGAAAAAGAAATGAAGAAAACGATAGCAAAGATCAATAAAACTAAAAGCTGGTTCTCCGAGAAGATAAACAAAATTGATAAACCATTAGCCAGACTCATCAGGAAAAAAAGGGAAAAGACTCAGATCAACAGAGTTAGAAATGAAAAAGGAGAAGTAACAACTGACACTGCAGAAATACAAAGGATCATGAGAGATTACTACAAGCTACTATATGCCAATAAAATGGACAACCTGTAAGAAATGGACACATTCTTAGAAAAGCATAACCTTCTGAGACTGAACCAGGAAGAAACAGAAAATATAAACAGACCAATCACAAGCCCTGAAATTGACTGTGATTAAAAATCTTCCAACAAACAAAAGCCCAGGACCAATGGCTTCATGGGTGAATTCTATCAAACATTTAGAGAAGAGCTAACAGCTATCCTTCTCAAACGCTTCCAAAATATAGCAGAGGGAGGAACACTCCCAAACTCATCCTATGAGGCCACCATCACCCTGATACCAAAGCCAAACAAAGATGTCACAAAAAAAGAAAACTACAGGCCAATATCACTGATGAACATAGATGCAAAAATCCTCAACAAAATACTAGCAAACAGGGCTTCCCTGGTGGCGCAGTGGTTGAGAGTCTACCTGCTGATGCAGGGAACACGGGTTCGTGCTCTGGTCTGGGAAGATCCCACATGCCGCAGAGCGGCTGGGCCCGTGAGCCATGGCCGCTGAGCCTGCGCGTCCAGAGCCTGTGCTCCGCAATGGGAGAGGCCACAACAGTGAGAGGCCTGCGTACTGCAAAAAATAATAATAATAATAATACTAGCAAACAGAATCCAGCAGCACATTAAAAGGGTCATACACCATGATCAAGTGGGGTTTATTCCAGGAATGCAAGGATTCTTCAATATATGCAAATCAATCAACGTGATACACCATATTAACAAAAGAGAAAAACCATGTGATCATCTCAATAGATGCAGAAAAAGCTTTCGACAAAACTCAACACCGATTTATGATAAAAACCCTCAAGAAAGTAGGCATAGAGGGAACTTACCTCAACATAATAAAGGCCGTATATGACAAACCCATAGCCAACATCGTTCTCAGTGGTGAAAAACTGAAACCACTTCCTCTAAGATCAGGAACAAGGCAAGGTTGCCCACTCTCACCACTATTATTCAACATAGTTTTGGAAGTTTTAGCCACAGCAATCAGAGAAGAAAAAGAAATAAAAGGAATCCAAATCGGAAAAGAAGTACAGCTGTCACTGTTTGCAGATGACATGATACTATACATAGAGAATCCTAAAGATGCTACCAGAAAACTACTAGAGCTAATCAATGAATTTGGTAAAGTAGCAGGATACAAAATTAATGCACAGAAATCTCTTGCATTCCTATACACTAATGATGAAAAATCTGAAAGAGAAATTAAGGAAACACTCGCATTTACCATTGCAACAAAAAGAATAAAATACCTAGGAATAAACCTACCTAAGGAAGACCTGTATGCAGAAAACTGTAAGACACTGATAAAAGAAATTAAAGATGATACAAACAGATGGAGAGATACACCATGTTTTTGGACTGGAAGAATCAACATTGTTGAAAATGACTCTACTACCCAAAGCAATCTACAGATTCAGTGCAATGCCTATCAAGTTATCAGTGTCATTTTTCACAGAACTAGAACAAAAAATTTTACAATTTGTATGGAAACACAAAAGACCCCAAATAGTCAAAGCAATCTTGAGAAAGAGAAACAGAGCTGGAGGAATCAGGCTCCCTGACTGCAGGCTATACTACAAAGCTACAGTAATCAAGACAGTATGGTACTGGCACAAAAACAGAAATATAGATCAATGGAAGAGCCTAGAAAGCCCAGAGATAAACCCATGCACATATGGTCACCTTATTTTTGACAAAGGAGGCAAGAATATACAATGGATAAAAGACAGCCTCCTCAACAAGTGGTGCTGGGAAAACTGGACAGCTACATGTAAAAGAATGAAATTAGAACACTTCCTAACACCATACACAAAAATAAACTCAGAATGGATTAAAGATCTAAATGTAAGGCCAGACTTTATAAAAACTCTTAGAGGAAAACATAGGCAGAACACTCTATGAAATAAATCAAAGCAAGATCCTTTTTGACCCACCTCCTAGAGTAATGGAAATAAAAACAAAAATAAACAAATGGGACCTAATGAAACTTAAAAGCTTTTGCATAGCAAGGGAAACCATAAACAAGACAAAAAGACAACCCTCCGAATGGGAGAAAATATTTGCAAATGAAGCAACCGACAAAAGATTAATCTCCAAAATATACAAGCAGCTCTTGCAGCTCAATATGAAAAAAACCAACCCAATCCAAAATTGGGCAGAAGACCTAAATAGACATTTCTCCAAAGAAGGTATACAGATTGCCAACAAACATATGAAAGGATGCTCAACATCACTAATCATTAGAGAAATGCAAATCAAAATCACAATGAGGTATCACGTAACGCCGGTCAGAATGGCCATCATCAAAATGTCTACAAACAATAAATGCTGGAGAGGGTGTGGAGAAAAGGGAACCCTCTTGCACTGTTGGTGGGAATGTAAATTGATGCAGCCACTACGGAGAACAGTTTGGAGGCTCCTTAAAAAACTAAAAATAGAACTACCATATGACCCAGCAATCCCACTACTGGGCATATACCCTGAGAAAACCATAATTCAAAAAGAGTCATGTACCACAGTGTTCACTACAGCTCTATTACAATAGCCAGGACATGGAAGCAACCTAAATGTCCATTGACAGATGAATGGATAAAGAAGATGTGGCACATATATACAATGGAATATTACTCAGCCATAAAAAGGAACGAAATTGAGTTATTTGTAATGAGATGGATGGACCTAGAGTCTGTCATACAGAGTGAAGTAAGTCAGAAAGAGAAAAACAAATACCGTATGCTAACACATATATATGGAATCTAAAAAAAAAATAAGGTTCTGAAGAACCTAGGGGCAAGACAGGAATAAAGACCCAGACATAGAGAATGAACTTGAGGACACGGGTTGGGGGGAAGGGGAAGCTGGGACGAAGTGAGAGAGTGGCATGGACATATATACACTACCAAATGCAAAATCGATAGCTAGTGGGAAGCAGCTGCATAGCACAGGGAGATCAACTTGGTGCTTTGTGACCACTTAGAGGGGTGGGATAGGGAGGGTGGGAGGGAGACACAAGAAGGTGGGGTTATGGGGATATGTGTATACATATAGCTGATTCACTTTGTTATACAGCAGAAACTAACACAACAGTGTAAAGCAATTATACTCCAATAAAGATGTATAAAAACCCCCATAAACTCACCTCTAGGCACGTTCTCATGAGAAGAGTGAAAAACTTAGAAGGAAACCTACAGTGAAAAAAATAAATGAACTCTCCAGCTACACTGATGCTGGAAGGCAAGAGGCCATGTCTTCGTAATTCTGAGGGAAATTGAATTCCAACGAAGAATTTCATTCAGGTGTAAGGGCAAAATGAAGATGTTTTCAGGCAAGTAGAAAATGTGTTTGCCAAGCACCCTTTCTGATTATGTTCTCCAAGGAAGGAAAGGAAGGGGAGAAGGAAGGAGGGAGGAAGTCAGTGAGTCATGGGATCCAACAGCAGAAATCCTAACGGGAGGAGCCCTGGAGGGGAGTCCCAGCAGGACTGTGCCCCAAGCCCACAGGGCACTCAGCCCTGATGGGAGCCAGATGTAAGGGTGAACCCTCTAGAAGAAAGTGGTTTCCATGTAATAGCATGATTAGAGAGTTGGATAATCTTCAGAATAAAGTGAAAGCGTGTGCTTATTCTAGCAGTAAGAAAAAAGCTAAACGCAATTATGAAAAAGAAGAAGAGCTATACAACAGTTGTGTAAGGCAAACTAAAACGTGCCTCAAATGGAACCAGTGGTGGGGCTTAGAAAAGAAATCCATTTGACTCCGACATCTGGAACATTCTGCGTGGCACAGGAGTGAAACACTGGAACCACGGAGTAAATGTAATCAGAAAAGGTACCATGAAAATGTAATCATATTCTATTGCCTGACTCTGCAGTGAACATTTACAATTTCAATAGCATAATGGTATTTATTAGATTTTGATTTTGATTTATTTATTTTTTAAATCAATTTTTTTAATTTATTTATTTTTGGCTGCGTTGGGTCTTTGTTGCAGCGCGTGGGATTTCTCTAGTTACGTAGAGCGGGGGCTACTCTTCGTTGCGGTGCGCAGGCTTCTCATTGCGGTGGTTTCTCTTGTTGCAGAGAACAGGCTCTGGGCGCGTGGGCTCGGTAGTTGTGGCTCCCGGGCTCTAGGGCACAAGCTCAGTAGTAGTTGCACGGGCTTAGTTGCTCCGCATCATGTGGGATCTTCCCTGACCAGGGATGGAACTCGTGTCCCCTGCATTGGCAGGCGGATTCTTAACCACTGGGGAAGTCCCCTTTTATTCTTAAAGAAAGTGCAGAATCCTCCATAAATGCTTTCCACACTCACACTCCACCTAAAGACACACGTCCGGGCACCGCGCACACATTAAACTGAGCAGCCTTCCACCCACTTTTGCTTCCCTGCGCAGACGTAGTGCTTTCCCAGGCAGTGCTTTCCAGAGTGCGGTCCCCTGAGCAACAGCGTCAACCTCACCTTAGTACTTGTTAGAAACGCAAATTCTCGGGCCCCACCCCGACCTACTGAGTCAGCAAATCCAGCTGAGGCCGAGGCCCTGCATTTCATGCTCCTTCCCCGTGGCTCAGATGCGCGCTCAAGCTGGGGCGTCCCCGGCCCAGGTCCCCCCTGTCACCCGCGCTATGCCTCTGGCCGGCCCCCGAGGGCCAGGGGTGTCTGAACAGCGGAGTCCAGGTGCCGGCTACGGACAGGTGTCCCTCTGCTGGGGCTCCAGGGTCTCTGACCTCTGCCTCTGCCGTTCCACCGCCTCCAAGGGTGGAGCCCTGCTGCCCCGCCCGAGCACCTCCAGCTACACAGGTGCTGGGCAGGGCCTGCACACCAAGTCACGGGAAGCAACGCCTTAGCAAAAGGTCCTCCGTCCTGGGCTCCTCGCTCGCCAGTCGCAGGGAGCCCTCGGAGCCGCCACCATGGGTAGGCGCGCGGGGCCGGAGTCGCGGGGAGCCCGGCGCAGGGGCTGCGCAGTCGGGGCGCCGCGGAGGGGTCGCCGAGGGGCTGGGCCGGGCTGCCACGCAGGTCCCCGCGGTCGCCGGCGGCTGGCGGACCTGCGGGCGGAGCCGGCAACGCTGGCACCCCGGGAGGGCAGGCGCGCATCAGGGACACCTCGCCGCGGCGGGAAGCGACCGGGGGTCGGCGGAGCCCGGGGTGGCGGTGGGATTCGCAGGCTGGGACGTGTTTGCAGGGCGGGCAGCCTCCCCGCCCCATCTCGTCCCCGGGCGCGGAGGCAGAGGACCCCAGGCGCCTGGTCACAGGTTGGAAGAACGAACGCAGTAACCTTGACCTGCCTACCTGTTGTGAATCCTCGGTCTCTGTGTTCCCACCCTGTGGGCTGAGAGTGGGCTGGAAGCTAGACTGCATCGTGCTGGTGATGGCAGGGCCAGCAGAGCCTCCGTCCAGGAGTGGGGAGCGCGGCGCTCAGGGGCTGTTCTGGCACTTCTCTTGCCTCTGGCTGGCCAGGTGACTCCAGAGCTGCTGAGGGAGCCCTGGTCCAAGAGGAACTGGGGCTGGCCCGTTGGGGTCCTATTTAACGTTCTGCCGCTGTCTTCGAGCTTCAAGAGAAGGCATAGAGGAGAGTAGCCGGTCCTCCATAGGTAGGCGTGGAGTGCCGGCGGAACAAATAGAAAACAATTTAATCCTGCCTGCTTCCGAATAAACAGCTCTGGAATGAACGCAAAAGCAGAACGGAGCTGCAAGAGACCAGCAGCCCTCTTCTCCCCGCAAGCCTGTGCATGGATGGGTCCAGGCTGTCACAGTGTGGCCACGTGGTTGAGAGAACCCGGTCTGACTTTGGCCTGCACTTGTATTCCTGCTCTGCCACTTGCTCCCTCTGTGATCTTGCATCAGTAAGCTAAGCTCTGTGGCCCTTGACTCCCTCAGCCATTAGGCAGAAATGTCCATACCACCCTCAGTGGCAGCACTGAGCTGTGTAGGAGCTCAATGCCGGGTGTGCATGGGCACCTGGCTCTCAGACTCACTGTTCCATGCCGAGTCGTGGTCCTGGAGTAGCAGTATTTAGTGGGTCACCCTTGGGACTTCTAGTGGTGCTAAGTATGCTCGTTCCAGAAAGATGCTGCAGCCTCCTCTCCAGTGCAGGCTGTCAGGGGCCGGTACCCATCAGAGCTCAGCTTTGCAGGCAGCCCCACTCCTGGGCTGGAGCTCTGTGTCCTGCCTCAAACACCATTTGCTTGTCACTCTATGTAACTTTTCTGGGAGGTGCTCTGAAATATTCATTTTGGTTTTCAGATCCCAAATACCTGAATGGTATCCATGCCGAATTAGAACTTTTCCTAACACAGTTCCAATCAGGGTAGCTGTCGGCAGCCTGATTGTCAGTGGATGAACACAAGGTTAGCTTTTGAAGTATAGTCCCCAGTGAACTGACTTTCTAGTTTACAGATTGGCGCTTAAGGGTTTGGGGGTGGGGGGTTGTTTGTTTTGCAACTGAGATTGGCATAGCATGTGAGTAGCAACAAAAAGTTTATATTCAGATACCAGTTTTATGTTTACTCAAGTCCTAAATTTTCAATATCTGGGTCTAGTTAGTAAATGAAACAAATAATTAGGAAATGTCTTTTAATTTAAAAAAGTAGCAGTAACTTCCCCTCTTAAGAGCAGATCTTTGTGACTTAGATGATGCCAAGATTGTTTCAGATCCCCTCGTGACTGAAAGGGGAACACTTGGAAAGCTTGGTGAATCCAGCAGGAGGGAAAGAAGCAAGGAAAGTTCTTAGAGAAGCGTTTGCCTTGAAAAGGGCCAGATAGTATATATTTTTGGCTCCGGGGGCCACACAGTGTCTGTGGCAACGACTCAAGTGCACCCTTGTAATTTGAAATATGAAACAAATGGGCAAATCTGTGTTTCAGTAAAACTTTATCAATGGGCACGGAAGTGTGAATTTTATATGCTTTGCAGGTGTCATAAGATAGTCTTTAAAAGCGTTTTTCGATTGTTTTAAAACGTAGACACCATTCTTAGCTTACGAGCCATACAAAAATGGGTAGGGGGCTGGATTTGGTGCCGTGCCATAGCTGCTGACCTTTGCTTTAAAGGGTGTGTGTGATTATCAGAGTCGGGGCCAGAGGAGGCAGGGACCAGCCTGCCTTGTGGAGTTAGGTCTCCGAAGGGCAGCAAACCTCAGTGACTGGAGCGCCGCCTCTGAGACCTTTGGAGGGCTGGGGATGCTTTTGTGGAAGATTTGGAATATTCTGTCTCCGTCCTGTTACCCCCACCCGACTCCCTAGCCCAGAGCTTAGCAAAGGTATATGCCAAAGCAGTTGTTCTCACCAATTCCTTCCCTCACTTTGGTCCTGGAAAACCATAGATCCTGCCCTGTCGCATGCCACATATATGACTCTGAAAATGGAGGTTGATGAGGCTTCGGGTTCTAGGAAGAGGCTTCCGGTTTTCCTGCCCCCCATGCCAGGGCCTCCAGGCCGACCTGAGAAGTTCATTTACTTAGTGATGATGCTTTATCACATTCCTTCCCTCCAGCCCTCAGCTTCCTTCTGGCCTTGTATGCAATTCTGAAGAGTTTTTCAAGTCAGTTTCCTGAGTATAAAAGGAGGGACTAGCCTTGAAGGTCCCTCCAACCTGGTTCTTTAAAAGTCCTTCCACATTCTCTCCTCTTTCTAGAAGCTCTTGGGTAGACCTGTGAACACAGCCGAAGGACCAGGGAGGCTGGCATTCCTGCTGTAGGCTGTAAGCTTGCTTACTGGAAGCTGAGGGTACCCCACACCAAAGGGAGCCTTGGGCATCCCAACCTTGGGAGAACGTCTTCCTCCCGTGCAGTAAAAAGAGAGAACTTCTGACATTGGGTCCTTTTAGGAGGCTGACATTACTCTAAGTCAATGGTTTTTAGGCTTTAGCATGTGTCGGGATCACTTGAGCAAAGGCTCATTCTAACGCGTGCCTGGACCGCAGCCCTAGCGTCTCTGCTTTGGTGGGTCAGGGCAGGGCTCAAGCATTTGCATCTGCAAGTTCCCAGATGCTGCTGCTGCTGCCAGTCCCAGGACCGCACTTTGAGAACCACTGCCCTAAGTGACTCTACCTGACAACTTTCTTTTTCTCTACCCTTGCCCATGTCCAGACGTTGCTACTGTGCCCCCCAAAATGAGGTCATGGCAAGAAGATCTAGTGTAGTCTGGACCCTGGCTTGTCCAAATTTGGGTCAAATTAGTAGCTAGAATTTAAAAATTAGCTCACAAAGGCAGTCTTAGGAAAGGGAGCCTTGACTCAACGTGGTCCAGCTAAGGCTGGCAGGGGGTTGACCTGAATCTCCTATTTATGCAGTTTTTGTTTGCTTGTTTGTTTGTTTTACCACATAAGGGAATAAAACTTTCCTGCCTTGAGGAGACTCACATCCTCAAGGGCAGGAGCGCAAGCCCGTAAACAACATTTTCTTGCACTGAGTTATAGGTGAGGTGAACCAAGTATTATGAGACCCGTATAAAGTGTTACGAAAGCAGCAGCTTACCACATCAGAGTGGGAGGACTTGCCATCTTAATGGTAAATGTTTGCATAGTCCTTCACACCCCTACAAAATGTCCTGAGTGGAATTATTCCATTTTTGTTTCACTTGGATTTTGATTAATAATTTTCCCGCTGCCCTTTGAGTTACTGAAGGACAGAGGCAGATTGAGGGATCGTGAGCTACCAGGCTGCTTCACAGGGGGGCCTCTGTCCTCCAGGGTCGAGCCAGATGAATGGAGCCATGGGGCAGGGACTACCAGCCAGCTCTGTTTTCCCACTTCTCTGGGTGGTGGCAGCTCTTGGACACAATTACATCCTGATTCCATCCTTGGCAGGAGAGAAAGTATGTGGGTGTCCCAGGTGAGCTGATAAGGAAATCTAAACAAGGGTGGACTCTGAGGACATTCCATGTTCCTCCATGATGATGGTGAAAGAATAAGGGCAGTATTGTCAGGAGATGGATGAGAACCGTGAACTCATAAAGTCCACGGGATAGCAACATAAAGAACCAGGGACTCGCTGTTTTGTAACTTTGTCCCCTGGTTTCAAAGGTCAGAAATATATCACTGAGGAAACAGCACAGTGGGGTCAACTCATGGGGTCAATGTGAACGGGCTGTCAGGCCTTTGCTTGCCACCCAGATTCAGTCCAGGTGCGGCTACCGTGAGCAGGTAGTACAGGGTTACAGGACCATCTCAGCAGCTGGAAGGTGCCACAGCCAAGGGGAAGGGATAGGATCTTCCGCAGACTCTCCTGAAGGAGGAGGAAGGTCTAGTCCTGCCGAGACTGGAAACCAGCCAGGGCCTCCCACTGGGCTGCCGCCAGGAGCCTCTCATCGCACAGAGGTGTCAGAATCCCCAGGTATGACGTAGAAATGTGAGAAACGGAACATGTGCCCGTCAGGAAAATTTGGTTCAAGGATCAGACATAAGACCAGAAAGCTCACGAAGTATACCGTCAAAGTCAGTGTTGAAAACCTCTGCTATCTGCGGAGCTTCATTGTAAGCTCTATCAGGACACGGCAGGAGGTACACCTGAAATGTTCTCGGAGGAGCAAAAGTTTTTCTTATTTAGTCAAAACACAGAAGCTCCCGTAATGTGTTCATTCCCTGTGGCTGCTCTAACAAAAGTATCACAAACCAGTTTGTTTAAAGCCACAGAAATGTATTCTCTCACATTGCTGGGGGCTGGAAGTCCAAAATCCAGGTGTCAGCAGGGCCACGCTGTCTCCGAAGGCTCTAGGGGAGAATCTGTCCCATGCCTTTCTCTTAGCTTCGGGTGTTGCCAGCATGCCTCGGCTCGTGGACACGTCACTCCGGTCTCTGCGTTCATCATCACGTGGCCATCATCTTCCCTCTGTGTATGGCTGTCTCCTTATCAGGACACTGGTCATATGGGATTCAGAACCCACCCTACTCCAGGGTGACCTCATCTTCCCTCTTCTCATCTGCATAAGGTCACCTTCTAGGATTATGGACAGGACAGTAGTTTTGGGAGAACACTATTTAACCCAGTACACATGGTAATAGAAAACATTCTCTCTGATATATGTGTTATTTGTCCATAACTTTAGTTAGGAAATATTCTTACCGTGCAAAGGTGGTTCCATTATGGCCTGCATCCTCAGCTTAGGTGCTACACTTAGTAACTAGTGTCTTCCCTGCAGCAAGACAGATGGACTTTCAAGTCATAGCTCTAATCAGTTCTGAACAGCAATCTATTAATAACAGAATTGGTCTGTAAACACCCCCCCCCATGTATAATAGTAGGTGAATCAGAAATGTTCACAGTGATGTCATAAGACATGGGTAATTTACCTCAAATTAGTTCTAAAAATAATGGTCAGACTCTGTTGATACTGCATTACTAATCTGTGGATAAAGTTTCCAGGCAGTCTTTAACTATGAATAGTGTTTATTTTTTTTAATAGCTGTCTCTTCCGTGCGTGTTCATTCTAAAATTATAAGACTGGAAAAAATAAGTCACCTAACACTTCCGTGGAGAGTTGTTAGGTAATATCTGACGGAATTTAAAATACACATAATATTTTACCAGCGTTCTACTTCTAGAAATTTCTTATGGATATTCTCATGTATTCTCAGGATAAGAATGAGGCATGTACAACCTAAATATCAACGGAGGAAAAAATTTGCATTCTGTACCTAGTTTTGGAGCCTAACTTCACACTTAACCGTGATCAGAAAGCTGTTTTTCTAGTCGCGATTTAACATCTAAGAGTAAAAAACTTTGTGTCTAAAATTTTGGATCTCTAACTTAATTGCCTCCAAACAAACTCCCCCAGAGACCAGAAGATTGGTTTTTAGTTGTTGTTGTTTTTTTTTTCAATTTAGTGACACTTGTGTGCCATTGGCATGGTTTTCTCCTATGAAACACACGACATTATCAGGGCCGATGCTAACATGCTTGTTTCTCTTGCCTGCTTGGAGCGTGTCACTTGCGGTGGTGGGAAAGTGATGTCCAGGAGGCTGAGAGACGCTTCCCCTCACGTTCTCTCCTGTTTCCTTTTAGAGCAGCTCTGAGGAAAGGTCTGTCTTTACCCTGAGAATATGTTTGTTTATTCACCCTCAGCAGTCATAGCATTTAGAGTCAGCCTCATTCTAAGTTCAGAATACAGGGTGTTCTTCTAGAAAACAAGAATGTCCAGGTGTAGATACAGGAAGTCCCTGGAGAGCAAGAATTGCCTTCCTTAACCCTGAGTAACTGATCTGCCTACACCTGAGGCAGAACTTAGGCCTGTCCCTGGATCTTTCTGTTTTGTGTAGCAGCTTACTACGTACTAACTCTGTCGCACCCTCTGGCCTGGCTGCCCTCTCCCTGCAATAGAGGCATAAACAACTTTTGAGCATGTACCGAGGGGGTTGGGTCCTGGGGCCCCTGGAGGTGATTTCTTTCTGAAGGAGAACGGGAATGGCGATCAATGATTCACATCTGTGGTTATGGAAACAAGATGCTAAAAGTTGTAGGTGATTTATAAAACCATCAGAAGCGGTCATGACGGGCCTCTTAAGCCTGTGATTTTAGACAGTCATGTGTAGAAACCTTTTTAAAAGGTAGGAGGATATCTGTAACCTACAACAATAGGTCGAGTACTACAAATGCCCTCGACTGTTATGGGTTTAATTTTGTCACCCCCGAATTCATATACTGAAGTCCTAACCCCCGGCACCTGAGAATGTGACTTTATGTAGAAATAGGGTCATCACAGATGGGATCAGTTCAGATGAGGTCATGCTGGACGAGGTGGCCCTAATCCAGTGTGACTGGTGTCCTTGTAAGAGGGGAGATTTGGACCCAGACGCACCGAAGGGGAGAAGACCAGGTGAAGGTGAAGGCAGAGACCGGGTGATGCTCATAGAAGCCAAAGAACAACAGTGATGGCCAGCAACCCACCGGGAGCTGGGGGATAGGCAGCGAACAGATCCTCCCTCACAGTCTTAGGAGGAACAGCTCTGCCCACACCTAATCTCAGCCTTCCAGCGTCCAGAACTGCGAGACGGTGCACCTCCATCGTGTTAAGCCTCTCTGTTCATGGTACAGTGTTGTGGCAGCCCCAGGAAACAAAGGCCCTGACCAGGAGGGCCCTGGCCGAGAGAAGGAGGTTTCAAGAAAGATGAAGTCCTGGCCGTCGGACACACACAGGACCAGGCCTGGCTGCTGGACGGCTCGGGATGCCACGAGGCAGCTCACTGCACCCACAGGGAAGACTAGGCAAGAAGGGCGATGCCGAAACAACAGGGGCCGATGCCGGCAGCACGGTGGTGAGGGACCCCGTGGCTGAGGAGCCAGTGCCAGGCTGCAGCCGGACGGTTTCATACCCCACGTCTGTCTCCTCTGGGTCTGGACAGAGAGCCCCACGCCCCGGCATCTGGGCTCATGCCTCGGTCTGCGTGGATACAAGGTCGCCAGCACCCCAGGCTGAGCCCCTGCCATGGCATTGTGCCAGGGTCACGTCATAAAACCTACACTGTCCCATTAGCACTGGCTTCCCCATATTTCTAAAGCACCTCCATGTTCTTTGGGTTTAGTTGAAATTCTTCGTTCTCAAAGGCCTGATAACTCATTTGCTTTTAGCAGCAGTGCCGGCAGGACAGCCAGGAGCTTGATTAAATGGCTTTAGGAAAACCATACATCAGTATGTTCTGTGTTTATGTAGCTATCTGTCAATGTATCAAAGGAAAAATAGGTTCTCTCTTAGTGGGGAAGGAGGTAGTTATGGAAAAGAGGCTATTTCTATAAAAACAAGTGAAGGGTGGGCAGGGCCTGTGCCCATCGGTGTGCAGGCTGCGCCCATCCTGGGGGCCCTAGAAGGAGGGCCCAGGCTGGAAGGCACCGCCAAGCCGCTCTCCACTTGTAAGCCTTGCCTTCCAGGCAGGATCCGGCTGGAAAGAGCACAATTTTCTAAAGCACACAAAACTGCCATGCGGAGGAGCAGGGACCCTGAGGTGGGACATGTGGCCAGACATTCCAGGAAGGAAAAAAATCATCTATCAGGCAAGAAACAGCCTCAGGAAGAGCCACTCTGGAAACTAGGACCTTGGGTGACAGGTGCAGAGCCTGTTCTGTAACTAGCCTGACTCCTGTGGGAAAAACCCATTGAAGGAAAGAAAAGCCCTTTCATTTCTTGATCAAAGCTGATCAATTTTGGAAAAAAAATCAAAGCAGGGGTGCAACACCAGGCCCCCCTGCCTCTCCCACCACCAAGTCTCAGCTCAGCTGCAGTTATGCCTGGTGCATGTCCTGCTGGGCTCTTTTTGAAATGGCACACGCTGTATTTTCTCAAAAAAGGTGGGGGGGATCATATGATATGTGAACAGCTCACTGTGTCTGGGGTGACTGTAAAGAGGCTAAAGGGCTCTAAGCGGGGAGGGAGGATGGGGAGCCTGATGGGTGCGCGGCGGGGGGAGGCGCTAACTGCCCTAATGCTGCTGGGAGCCATGAAGGAGCCTGGAGGGAGGGAGAAGTAGGAGGCCTGGCTGGACTGCTGCGCTGGAGGATGACGGAAGTCAGGTCCCCAGGGGAGGCCTGGCCTTGCAGGTAGCAGAGCCAGTGAGGTTTGAGGGCAGTCCTGAGAGCCTTCACCCGGGACGCTCAGGTCAGTGGGGTGGGCAGGGGGCGGGAAGGTGAGGCAAAGCATCTTGTTTGTCACCGTCGTCCTGGTGAACGGAGGACAGAGCTCAGAAAGAGGGAATGAAGAGCCGAGGCCAGAATCACATCATAGGAGCTGATCACCCAGACGTGAGTGATGCTCAGCGCCTGCCTGCGCCCCATCCCCTCCCGTTGGCTCCCTAGCTCTGCTCCAGGGCAGCAAGTGGCTCCCAAACTGTATCCCTGGCACAGACAGCTGGCCCCACCCTCTGAGGTTTTGATTCCGTGGGTCTGGGCTGGACCTGAGAGTTTGCATTTCCATGGAGTTCCCAGGAGCTGCTTCTGCTGGTGCAGGGACCACACGTGGAGAACCGCTGCGCTGGAGAATTTTTGAACGTTCCTTTCACCCCTGCAGCCACTCACACAGTCACGCACTATGCTGCTGCCGATTTGCAAACAGCTTGACTGAAAGTCAGTGCTTGCCAGTGTGGCTTGTATTTGAGAAGTCTGACTTTTCTCTGTCCACAATTTCCTCATCCCATGACCTAATTTCCCCAGGTGACATCATAAGGACCTTCTGATTTTGGTCAATGAGAGCAACCCTGGAGGGGACGGCCTCTTCAAGGGCCACCTCTCACCCCTGCCAGGGCTCCCCATGGCAAATTCTTGTCCCTATTTTAAAGTCAGTCCATTCCAAACATCCATCCACACTACCCAGATGTCTTCATGGGATGCAGTAAATAACAAACTTCATCTTATTAATGTAGCTTCGATCTTACTAACCAACCTGCAAAGAAGGTGTTAGCATTTCTAGATGAAGAGATGGAAGGCCAGTGGTTGAGTGTTTTGACCAGAGCCTCATGGCTGGGAAGATTGTGTCCAAGCTGATTCCAAAGTCCCATGTCCTTCCATCTACTAACTGCAGGGGTGATATTGTGAGAGGAGTTCTCACCTTAACTCAGAAGCTACTTCTGCTGAGAATGAGGCTAAGTATATTCTAGCAGGAGCATTGTGTCCCCTGGGGTCTCATGTGACCGACTTTGTGAGGCGTATGCACAGCCTAAAAGAGCCATAATCAAGGAAACTCGTTTTACTCCTGGTTTATGAAACCATTTTCAGACCCCCTTAGTCCTGGGGTAGCCACCCTGTAAGGCAGCATCCCCACTTTAGAGATGGGTTATGAAGAGTCAGAAACCTGCAGAAGGCAGCTGAGCAAGTACAGATCCTGCCAAATCCCATCAAAAAGGCAGGTGCCGAGCATGGACTCCTAAGCCCTCAGATAGAAAATGTAGCTCAGGAAAACAAGTGATAAAAGGACATGTTGCTGACAAATAAAACTTGCTAGATTTGAGTCTTAGGATCTATGTAAATAGAGATGAAACCTACATCTACAGAGCTTGAGGCAAACCCATGTGAATTAGTCTCCTATGGCTGCTGTAACAAATCACCACGAACGTAGTGGCTTAAAACAACGCAAAATTATTGTCTTGAAGCTCTGGAGGTCAGAAATCTGACATGGGTTTCACTGGGGCAAAATCAAGGTGTTGGCAGGGCTGGTTCCTTCTGGAGGCTCAAGGGACAGAATCCATTTCCTTGTCCTTTCAGCTTCTAGAGGTCACCACATACCTTGGATCGTGGTGGCCTTCTAGCAATAGCTGTCACCCCAACTTCTGCTTCTGCCTTCATATCTCCTCCTTTGACTCTTTCAAAGACACTTTTGATTGTGCTGAGGCCACCCAGATAATCCAGGATAAATGCCCCATCTCAGGGTCTTTGAATGAATCACACCTACAAAGTCCTTTTGCCGTGGAGGGTAACATATCCACAAGCCCTGGGGATTGGGACATGGACATCTTCGGGGGACCACTGTTCTGCCACCCACACCATGCGACTGAAGAAATGTCATCCCCAACACACGATGCAGTACTTAAATCTTTCCCTCAATTTCCCTCCCGGCGATGATAGGGAATACTTTTCTCTCTGCATGCAGGTACAAGCTTCTCTGTTAGATCCAGCAAAGATGCCTCTTCCTTCCCTTCCCAGGTCTAAATCCTAGAAAAGCACTCTTTACGCCCATCATGTTGCTGAGGGAGTTATCAGTTTCTAGGTAATAAAACATTAAAGTTAGGGTTTCTATCCCTAAATGGTTCAAAATATGGAATGTGCTTCGTTAAGTAGTAGGAAATAGTCACCTTAATGGAGAGAGTCCATCAACTAGTGGAAAGCAAAAGTGTGTCTTTCTTGGTTTTTCCTGCTGTCCTCAGAAGTCAGTAATCATAGAGGTTTATAATGTACACTTACTTTACTAAATTCTTTAGCCAAAAGAGAGACAAAAGCACTGCTAGGCTTAGAATAACAGTAAGAGCCAGCATTGATTCCATGGTTACTATATGCCGGGACTGGCTAAGCTGTTTTACTCTGACCCAGTAGTTAAAACCAAGTGACCCATGAAAGATGCTAGAAACATCGGACCACTCAAATATGCCCATCAGATTTACTATCAGGATATCAACAATAGACCCAACTCTACCAAAGTAAACAGAATCTTGTGACAGTTGAAATTTGAGTTCAGACTTAAGGCTCGATGTAACCCCCCTTCCACACTTAGCTTCCTCAGACAGCAATCCTGAGAGGACAAGGGTGTATTAAGAAATGCTGACTGCAGTATTACATCCAGTAAGTAGCTCTGAATTCTATAAAAGAAGAGCTTAGCAACCTCTGCCCCACGGCAGTAAAAGTGGTTCTTTGGAACACACAGCTTTCAGAAAAGAAAAAACTTCCCGAGTGATGAGTGGGTACTAAATCTCAGATTTTCACTTGGAGTTCAGGAATTTCATTTTCCATCATGTAGTTCTGGGTGCAACGGTTGCTGTAATAAGGTTTAAGATCTCTTTGCTGTAACCCTATTCATGTCTGAACTAAACAAAACCTTTGCCATTATTATTTAGCAAATAATTGGTGCTAAGTAATATTTAGCCAAAAAATTACAGGTGCTACCCTGGCCAGGTGAAGTCTTTCCCTTTAAACCAAAATTCTGAGAAACATGTGAAAGAGATGATTGCAGCAAAGCTCCAGGCTGTCTCTGTTGAGTCTGGATTTTCATACCCTCCTCCTGCTTTTCTCTAGAAGGCCCATTGCAAGAACCAACCTGAGCTGTTGTGTGGACGATACTCATTGCTTTGTCTGGTCTTTGGGAGACAGTGGTAAGGCTACATTATCTGAAGTCGAAGTAGGCGGAGCGTCGTATGGTCCTGCTAGATCCTCAAGAAGACAGAGCAAAGAAACAGGCTTCGAATATTGCCAACAGGCTGGTCCTGTAGAACTTTGCAAAAGCGCCTTCCTGGCAGGTCCTTTTATTTCACAGCAGAGTGGCCGTCTCCCCACTCTGGTGATGAAACACGGCAACATGTAGAGTCTGGTGATGAAACGTGGCTTGTTTGTCCATGATGGTCCCAGCAGGAAACCGATGGCATTCTCAAAATAGGGGTGTTTATTCACAGAAAGACATTTAGACGGGTGGGGGGCAGGGCACCATGAGTGATGGTGCAGGTACCCGGAGTATCGGCCTTACTGTTACCACCTGTAGGAAGTGGTACAAAACCGGGATGGAAACCTGGAAGGAGAGTCGTGAGGAGAGAGAGAGGGCTGACCTCGGAGGCACAGTGGCTGACACTTGAGGGTTCAGCCATCTGAGGTGGCCTGGGCAAAGCCTCAGGGAGAGGAACACCCTGACCCTCTGACCACCTGCCACGGCTCCCCATTGGCCAAACTCTATGGGGATTGGGAAGACATGGGGACACCGATGAAGCCCACCAGGTCAGCCTCACCAACAGAAGTAGGCTAGAGGGGCAGATGGAACTGCTAAGTGGCAGAGCCAAGATCTGAACACGGTACTTGATGACCGATGTGGCTGGTTCTTTGGAATATGTATTCATTCAACAAACATTTAATTTCCACTCTGAAAAGCACCGTGTGAGGGGCTGAGGATTCTGATGTGGTAGCATCTCCCACTGAAGGACCCATTGAGCCCTGGTCTGGGGCTTCCCATGTGGAACTCTTACAGTCATCCTAGAAGGTGGGTGGCGTTATCTTCATCTGATAGGCAGGCTGTCCACAGGGGAGGTGGGCTTGCCCAGGGTCACGGGGGGTCAGGACTGAGATCCCATTACCCATCTGACCCCATGCCCGCATTCTTCACATGTTGCCCCTGAGAGCAGCCCCTTCCCACAAGGAAGCCTAACTGGGGAGAAAACCAGTCTGTTAGTGATGAAGAATCTCCTTCCAGAGTTTTAATATTTCCCACCTTAGGATAAGGACTAAAATAGCATCACTGCTCTTAAATGATGAGGCAAGAATTGGAGACTGTCTGGTGTGGGGTGTGAGGCCATGCTGAGCTGGGGAAGTGCGGATACCCACAGCCCAGCATGAGTGGCTTCAGGAAGGAAGACCCTGGCCCACGAGATGAAGGGGGCCCTGGAGGGCCACGCGGTCCAGGCCCAGAAGGGAGTCCCTCAGGCAGAGCTGCAGTTTGTTTCTTGTGGGATGGGGCCCTGGACTTGCACATGATAAAAACACAAGGTGGCAGGTCCGAGAGGAAAGGCCCAGAACGGGGAAGGTGCAAGAGCTGGCGCTGGGGGCCGTGGTGGAGACGCCAGCGTGCCGTCCGGCTTCTGTGTCCGGCTCCCTCCCCCGCCCCGCCCCCGCCCCTGGGACACAGGCACAGGCGGGTCTCTCTGGTGCTCGGGGACAGGGCAGGGATAAAACTTACGTAGATCGGTCAGGCAACTCGACCTCACAGTCTGCGTGTGATTCTCCGAGTGTGGTTCCTGGACCAGCAGCACCGACATCCCCTTGGAACTTGTTAGAAATGCAAGCTCGAGGGACCACGCCAGGCCTACAGGGACAGCAGCTCTGGGCGTGGGGGCCAGAAGCCTGCTCCCCCCCAGCCCTGGGGATGCCTCTGAGGCAGCCTCCGGTCTGAGAACCATTGCTGTGGTGTCACGGATCCAGAGCCCCAAGGGGACTCGAAGGTCGTCAGTGCGGCCGGAGGAGGGGCCGCGGGGAGCGGTGGGCGCTGGGACAGCCTGTGACAGACCCTGATTGGCACGGGCCAGGCTGTCGGTATCGGCAGTGGCGCAGGTGAGACTACAGGCCGCTCCGGCTGGAACTCAGCGGAGACAGAAAAGCAGGGGCTGGAACAGAGGGGATCAAGGGGACAGCTAGGACTTCGAAGGCGGTCAGCAGCACCCAGTTTTTACCAACTCACTTGGATTCTCACCCATTTTCTTCCTGTTCTAATTCACTTTTCTGACGCAAAGACACCGGGGACGTGGGGAGGTCAGAGGAGGCTTCGCGAAGGGAAGGGGCACGTTAAAAGGAGGCTTCCCCGCAGAGGGGTCGCTGTCTCGTTGAGGACTTTAGGTGGGTGCGCGTGGCGTGTCCCGGGAGCCTCGTGTGCCGGGGCCGGGCGGGAGGAAGGGCGGCCCGGGGAACAGGACGGGCGTGGGACCTCACTGTGTAGCAGGCACTCTTAAGCGTTTTCTGTTTAACCCCCATCCAAACCCTCTGACCTTGTGAGATGGTGAAGTTTGGATTCTATCCCGTGGGCATTGGGCAGCCTTTTTAAGTCTTTTAAGGAGGAAGTGGTTTCGGCAGATTTTCGGAGCCTCTGGCTCTCCATCCTGACCACACACGAGAGTTGCCCGAGCAGGTGATTGAAAGAAAATGCAGCCACCAGCCCAGCCCGACTCGGAGAAGCGGCCCAGGCCTGGGACTGGGATGGTGGACAGGGCCGGAGGGTCTGGACAACACACCCGACGGCCTGACCAACACGGAGGGTCTGAGCTTAACTCAGCCGAAAGCATTTTAAGTACTTGACTTTAACGGTGGCATTTTGTTTTCTTTCAGGAATGTTCTTACGGCAGGTGAGTATTTCTACTTCTCCACGTAGCTTCATGATGTAAACTTTACAACCTGTTTTGCCCGTAAATGTTCACAGCTGTGCTTCATTCGCTTAACAAATGCACCTCATGCATCTCACACCAATGAGGGGATCCTCCTGAGTTCCTGTGTGACATTTCTTCTCTTTAGGAAATGCTCTGTACAGTCATACCTCGTTTTATTGTGCTTCCCAGAGACTGTGTTTCTGTACAGATTGAAGGTTTGTGGCAACCCTGTGTTGTCAGATGATGGTTAGCATTTTTCAGCAACAAAGCATTCGTAACTTAAGGGATGTACCTTATTTTTTTAGGCATAAGGCTATTGCACACTTAACAGACCACAGTATAGTGTAAACGTAACTTTCATATGCACTGGGAAACCCAAAACTTTGTATGACTTGTTTTATTGCAATTATTGCTTTATTGCCATGGTCTGGAACCAAACCCACAATATCTCTGAGGTCTGCCTGTCTAGCTTTTCTCAGACTAACAGTAAAACTATAAAACAAGAAAATCTTCATTTCATTGTTGTCTCTATGTAGAGTGTAAGGGAATGAAACTTTTTAATTCTTGATTCCACCTCTGGAGTGCCTCTGATAAGTTACTAAACACGCATCCGCTACTTTCCATGCCGTTAGCCCTCACTGGCGAATATGGACCAGTGAGGAGCTTGTTTCAAACGCAGACTGTTTCTCTTTGTCAGAGCTGCTTTGGTTATCCCGTGAGCATCTTCTTCATCGTGATCAATGAGTTCTGTGAAAGATTTTCCTACTATGGAATGAGAGGTAACTCTTCAACACTCTCCCCACCCCCCCGTCAGTGAAGAGCTTGAGTTACTGTAGCCACTGCTAACTTTGTTGCCCTCTCATCCTCCACCACCCTCGGCAAAAAGCGATCCTGATTCTGTACTTTCAAAGTTTCCTCCGCTGGAACGACAATCTGAGCACCGCCATCTATCACACGTTTGTGGCTCTGTGCTACCTGACGCCCATTCTCGGAGCTCTCATTGCCGACTCCTGGCTGGGGAAGTTCAAGTGAGTCGTGGCAGGCTTCTTGTTAACGAGCAAGCCAACAAGTAATGATAAGCTTTGGGGTTTCGGAGGGTGGGCTAGGGGAACGAAGAATCAGGGAACGTAAAACTCTTAGGAGAGAGTCCCAGGCCCTGTTTCTACTCATCCTCATATTGTCAGAATTCAGCACAGTGCCTGGCATTCGGCAGGGTGAATGCAAGTAGCATCGGTAGGATTTTTTTCCTCCTCTAAACACTTATAACATCTTTGTCGCATCTTGAAATAGTAGGAGGGATAGCGTCTGTTGTTAATGACGCGTGAGAAATTAAGGGCTGGGAGAACAAAAAAGCTCCCTCAAAACAACCCAGCTGCTGAAAGGCTCAAACTGCTGGACCACAAGCATGGGGTGCTCAACCAGTCCTGCAGGAAGAGCTCCAAGAGTGCGCTCGATGCAGGGGCAGGGGGCGGGTCATTGGGACATTTCCTTGGACTTAACACAGAAGGAAGTAAAGGCTCTTCCAGGTCAAATGCATGACACGGGCAGAGGCAGGAATATTCACTATCTCAAAATTACTCAATATAATTCAAAAATAACCAGTGGACCACTCCTGCCCGAATATTGTTACCAGGTGCAAGATAAATATCTCTGACTATTTAAAGATACAGTTCATCATTTCAGT
Source organism: Delphinapterus leucas (assembly GCF_059928025.1). Taxonomy (NCBI): domain Eukaryota; kingdom Metazoa; phylum Chordata; class Mammalia; order Artiodactyla; family Monodontidae; genus Delphinapterus; species Delphinapterus leucas. The sequence goes on from NC_143146.1 coordinate 12,197,663, forward strand.
AGCTAGGTAACAACAGACACTGAGTCTTTCAAATAGTTGAAAGAAAGAACAGATCTTCTGCCTCCCCAGGCTCCCGCAGCCAAAACTTCGCTCAGTGCTTACATGCTGAGGAACAAATTCTTCAGCAGGCTCTGCCTTGCAAAGGTTTATCAGGTAATTGTCCCAGTTTGAGAAACAAGGAGAATCGTGACTGGGCTTTTGAAAGTTGGAAGCAGAGGCCTTTTCGCACTGGCGTAGGAAGTGTATGGCTCTTGTACAATTAACTTGGATTCTCTTGACCTCTTTTAACACAGGACAATTGTGTCGCTGTCCATTGTCTACACCATTGGACAAGTAGTCGTTGCAGTGAGCTCAATTAATGACCTCATGGACTTCAACCACGATGGAAACCCTGACAATATCTCTGTGCACGTGTGAGTTGATTTTAACTGTGGCCCTACCCCATCATCTCACTAGTTGCTTGTTTGGTGCTGTAATTTAAAAAAAAAATTTTTTTATTGAAGCGTAGTTGATTTACACTGTGTTAGTTTCTGATGTGCAGCAAAGTGACTCAGTTATACATTTATACTTTTTCATATTCTTTTCCATTATGGTTTATTACAAGATATTGAATATAGTTCTCTGTGCTGTACAGTAGGACCTTGTTGTTTATTTTTTTTTTTCTCTTTTTGCGGTACACGGGCCTCTCACTGCTGTGGCCTCTCCGGTTGCGGAGCACAGGCTCCGGACACGCAGCCCCAACGGCCATGGCTCACGGGCCCAGCCGCTCCGCGGCATATGGGGTCTTCCCGGACCGGGGCACAAACCCGCATCCCCTGCATCGGCAGGCAGACTCTCAACCACTGCGCCACCAGGGAAGCCCTGTTTATCTATTTTATGTATAGTAGTTGGTATCTGCTGATCCCAAACTCCTAATTTATCCCTCCCCCCTTTGGTGCTCTAATTTTTAATCATTTTCCTTGAACCTTCACCATAAGTGTAAGGAAAGCTTTCCTCCCTCATCAGTGTAGAGAAAGGTGTTGAATTGACTCAGAGTTGGGTCCTCAGTACGTCACCATCCTAACAGTTGTCTGGAGTCATTGCTCACTTGAAGGCTTGGTGTCTTGGGTGCATCTCCCATGAGGCGTGGTCAGTGCATGGGATGTTTGTATTAGTCTCCATCTTCCCTAGAGGGACATGAACTCCCACAGACCTTGATCCTCAATTGCCCCAGGTTTCCTCAAGACTCTGTACCTTTGATTTTCTGTCTTGTACCACATTTCTGCTCATTTTTCGGTAATTCAGTTTCATAAATATTTTTTCTAGCCCTATGTTCTGCTTTCTTGATGAACAGTGCTATTGACAACTGCTCCTCTGTGAGATGAATTTCCCTTCATGGCAGTCTGGCCTAGCATACAAGTTGTAAAGATTTATTTCGTTTTCTGTTCTTTTGTTTCGATTCCTCGATCTATGAGTAAACCATCTAATGGGTTGGGAAAGTATTGTTGAAATTCAAATTAGTATCTGCAGTATCTGTGTTTCTGGTTTGTTAGTCAGATTGCCACCCAGGCTAGGTCCCTGGATGTGAACCCGTGGTGCCCCCAGGGAGCTGTGTAGGTGGAGGGGAGTGGGTATAAGCAGGGTATAGTCCACAGCTCAGATTACCAGGATCTGAGTCCCACAGAGGAGCTGTAGGACCCAGGCCAACTTATCTCCTCCACACCTCAGTTTTCTAATCAACAATATCAGTTAAGAACATGGAGTTCAGAGCCAGGCCGTATGGGTTCAAGTTCTGCCTGTGCCTCTGACTAGTATTGATCTTCAGCAAGATTCTTAACCTCTGTGCCCAGTTGTCCTTATTTGTAATAGTACCTGCCTGTGCGTTAATCCAGGTAGAACACCTAGAGCACTGCCTGGCAAGCAGTAGGTGCTCAAGAAAGCTTAGTGACTTATTTTATTTCACGGGGTTAGTATTGAAAGCTGCCTGCAGTCCTCTCGAGAGTGCGCGGTATGTAATATCCAATCGGCCGTGTTTTTGTTGGCCTTTAAAATGCTCAGAGTGACATTGCCAAACGCAAGTTGTTTTAAGAGGCAAGCAAGATGAAAGAGGTGCTTCTGTCGGCTAGTCTAGGAAGATGGGCATGATTTTTTAAAGAATTCTTTCTATGTGCAGTATCTTCCTTGACTTTATCTGTTTCATAAAATATTTTTTTAGCATTTTAAAACAATATTAGCAATCAAGAAGATATGGAATAAACACTTATAAAACCTGAAATTTGTAGTAACCTATTGTAAATCTAACAAAATGAGGGTTGGTGAATTCTGTGAGTGCTTTTCTTCAATTCAGGAGATAAAACGCAGATAACTTGGAAAACACAAAAGTAAATTTTAAAAATTTAAGTTTAGGACTTCGCTGGTGGCACAGTGGTTGAGTCCGCCTGCCGATGCAGGGGACGCGGGTTCGTGCCCCGGTCCGGGAAGATCCCACATGCCGCGGAGCGGCTGGGTCCATGAGCCATGGTCGCTGAGCCTGTGCGTCCAGAGCCTGTGCTCCACACAGGAGAGGCCACAACAGTGAGAGGCCCGTGTACCGCAAAAAAACAAACAAACAAACAAAAAACCAACTCTGTAATCCCTTTTATTATTATAAATAATCTCTTTTTTATTATAAAAAGTTATAGTAATAAACATTTTGCTCTGCTTTTTTCAGTCTTCTGTACTTTGTGAACAAGTTAAGATCCTACTACATAACCTGCTATTCTGCTTTGCAATTAAATCATGTTTTCTAATGTCTTTTAATGACTATTATTAGTCTGTTATGACTGTACCAGAGACAATGCTTAAAATTTCACTACCCATTCTTTTGCTAAAAATCATAAGGCTACAAAAGAACTCCATACCTAAATCTTTGTTCCGAATTCAAGCCACTTCTTTAAATTTTCTAGATGGTAAATTATTAGATAAAAGTATGAATTTGAAGACCCTTGAGTTCAAGTTTCATTCAACTGTCAAGACTGCATTTCTTGAATTATCTTCTAATACAGGTTGAATCCCTTCTCTGTGTGCCTGGTCCTCTTAGGGAAATTAGGGGAAAGAGAGACCAATGATTTTAAGGATCTCACATTTCAGCAATACCCATCTCTTTCCCTAGGGCACTGTCCATGGTTGGCCTGGCCCTGATAGCTCTGGGTACTGGAGGGATAAAGCCTTGTGTGTCTGCATTTGGTGGAGATCAGTTTGAAAAGGGCCAGGTGAGAGCATGCGTCTCCACAGAAACCATGTAAGTGATTATAAACACCGAGGAATCAAATTCCATGGTCAAAGTGTATTCTCCATTGGAGGCTGTTCAAGTACACATGAAAGTAAGACACTGACCAAAGCTAAGTTCAAAGTCAAGTCAGATCATCGGCTACAGTTGATCCGTTACTGTATAGCCAAAATCACCCTACCTTATCCTTTTTTATTACAGGAAAAACAAAGAAACAGATTTTTTTCCATCTTTTATTTGGCCATTAATGCTGGAAGTTTGCTGTCTACTATCATCACTCCCATGCTCAGAGGTAAAAAATATCTGAAGTGGACCTTGGTTTTTCTTTTTTTAATTGTGAAGAGAAGTCAGGTGAAAAGGTTGAGTCCTTGTTGGTTTGTCCTGTCCCGCAACTCTCCCATGATGCCTCAGCTGTCACATACATCCTAGAGGATACAGTGAAATCTGGAACGCCAGCTACTTTTCTTTCAAGATTTAACTGCTAATCTTATTTGAATCCCTTAGCCCAGTGACCCCTGAAGAAGTTAAACCGTCCTTAGCATAGCAATCGATTTTTCTAACTTATTATTAATGCAAAGTCCTTACTCATGGTAAGAGATAAGACAAGAGAGGCTGTTTGGAAACCACAGTGGGTGGGCCATAGTTGACATTTTTGCCTTCAAGCTTTGCTCCCCAATGACGTTCAGCGAGCCAGGAAGAATTTAGCAGGCAAGGTTTTATTCTTTGCTTTCCCATCATCTCAGATATTTCTAAAAGAACTGCCCCCAAGGAAGAGAATGGGGCAGCATCTGTCATCAGCTCACAGTTTTGTGATTGTCAGCACTCCATTGAGGGTTTATGAATTTCCCATATGGAAGGGAATATTTGGGGACAATGGTGTCCACACCTCGAGTCAGAATAAACTATGAAAGAAGATAATTTATGGAGTTTATGTATTTCTGCCTGTAGTAGCACTTTGAAGATGACACTTAAACCCCATTCCAACTTGCTTTGTATGAAAATTTACTAGCTTTTATTCTTACATTATGTTTTCTCACCCCCTAACCTCCCCCGCCTCCAGGTTCCACTAGAATATGTGCTGTGCATGTTTGAATTAGAAAATGTGTAATAGGATAATTTTTAAGGGAAAATCATGGCTCTCATACAGATATAACGTCAGCATGACAGATTTTATGTAACTTATTAGTTAATGAGGGAACTGGAAAGCTGCTACAATCAGTTCAAATAAGGATTTGACTAACAGAGATTTATGTTCTTTACTGGATGGGGGGATTATTTTGCATTGCTGTGAATAGGAATCATTTGTACAGTAACGAACAGGAAACATTTGTATGACTATAGTTTTCTGCCTAGTTAACTTCTTTCTCTGCAGAACTGTGAAACAGTTGGTCAAAAACAAAGACAAACCCCTTTAGGATCAGATGATTCCTGGAGGCTCCAGAACTCCATTGAAAGGATTTCCAGTAATTTCTGTTGCCCCTTCCAGAGTCTTAATTTTTTCCCTACCAACCCTAGGATTTCAGAGCTAAAGTAGATCTTCAGACAGGAGTTAGGAGACTATGGCCCACAGGCCAAATCCAGAGATCTGGACAAGACCATCCATGTGTGTATTGTCTATGGCTGCTTTCACCTACAAAGGCAGGGCTGAGTAGTTAGGACAGGTCCACAGCCTAAAAGATTTATTATCTGGCTGTTCACAAAAAAGTCTATTGACCCCTACCCTGGGTCATCTAATTGTTTTATAATTGGCATGAATTCAGGGACATATAATCCTGATTTTCCGGGCCCTTTGATTTTACTTTCTGAGTCCCACTTTCTTCATATTATTGTGTCTAGGTCATTTTCGTCTCTCCCAGTAAGTCCACAGAACATAAGGATTCCCACTGATTTTGGCTTAGCTGGTATCAGACATCTGTTTAGTGGCTAAGGTTAGAACCCGCCTCCATCTCCTGCTCTTTCTACTGCAAAGCCGTTTGCTCAGCCTTGTAGTAGACATCGGTCTACTGCAATGACCGTCTACTTGCAATGACATCAGTAAGGCAAATGGATAAGTCTAGAACATTAAGTGAAAACAATATGTAAGAACCAGTTAGGGATTTACAAAACCGGGAAATAGATGAGTATTACCATTGCCATAATGAATTTTAATCTTGTCATTTCTCCCCAGTTCAAGAATGTGGAATTCACAGTAAAAAAGCTTGTTACCCATTGGCGTTTGGGGTTCCTGCTGCCCTTATGGCTGTATCTCTGAGTAAGTAGAAATCAGTTGAATTAATACAGTCCTGTGATCAGGTCAGGCCTTCATATTAATTGTTGTGACCAGTTTTTAAAAGTTCACGTAACAAATTGTAATAGTAAGTAATACAAAGAATTGCCATCCCATGTTAAACATACTCTGAGAATTCAAAGAAAGTAGAGTTGGCGTATTGTTTCAGAGAAAGTAGGATCAAAAAAGAGTCCAGAGGAAAGGGGATCAACTGAGTTGGACATTTAAAGGTTTGAAACTATTTAGGCAGATTAAGAAGAAGGTGATAGAATCTGCTAGACTAGGTGAAACCATGGCTGAAGGCTTTTGTTCTTATCAACATGTGCGCATCTACAACTTGCCTGAAGACATGGCAACCTGGTCCAATTGTCACTTAAATATTTCCAGTGAACATCTAGTTTTCCATAATGTATCAGCTCTAAATGTTTCTACAAGACTGTCTTCCCTCTGGGAGGAATATATGTGTATAGTCATTTGCACATAAGTTCTTGGCATTGGCTTTTTAGGAGGTCTGAAGAGTTTTCTACAAGGAATAGTCCAGTTTAAAAGATGGTAGGTGTCTTCATTTCCTTGGGCTGCCATGACAAAATGTCACAGACTGAGTAGCTTAAACAACAGAAATGTATTAATTGTCTTACAGTTCTGGAGGCTGGAAGTCCAAGATCAATATGTCAGCAGGGCCATGCTCCCTCTGAAGGCCCTAGGGAAGAATCTCTTCCAGGCTTCCCTGCTACCTCTAATAGTTCCCTGGCTTGTGGCAGTATAACTTCAGTCGGTCCACAGCCTTCCCCCTGCGCGTGCATCTGTGTCCAAGTGTCCCCTTTTGATAAGGACACCAGTCATTTTGGAGTAGGACCCACCCTAATGACTTCTCCTTAACTTCATCACCTGCAAGGATTGGATTTCCAAATGAGGTAACATTCTGAGGTCCCGGGGACAGGGACTTCAGCATCTTTTGAGGGGAGCACAGTTCAAGCTACAACAGAAGCAAAAGAAGGAAACAGAACCCAATAACCATCTCAAGCCTTCATAGCATCTCCTCCCTCTCAGATGAGGTAGCAGTCAGCACTATCACGTTCTCTGATTTTTTTTTTACCAGTTTTTAATAGTATTGAGTATGCCCTTTTTCATCTCTTTTGCTTATGTTGTAGTAATTTAGCTTTATCCTTACACTTAGGCGAAAGCTCAGGATTCGCCCCCTTTTTAACATCCGTTTTCTTCTGTAATTGTTTAAATATTGCCACTCTCCCCTAGAAGGCTTATATATGCCTTCTCTCCTTCAATTCTGGATAAAGAGATAGGTTTTCAAAAACGATTGTTTTATGCCAGATGCTGTGTTAAATTGGCATCAGGTAAATTCTCTTTTCGTCCCTATGAGTCATCCTTACATCAAAGATTATGCTTTTTCTTATAATGGATTTGAGAAGAGGCCAAATCCTATGCCTTACCATCCTCTCTAGAAGTTCCTATCGGCAACAATTCTATGCGTGAACAAGTTCATTAGTTAATCAGAAGCTTAAAGATTAAAATATTGGTTGACAAAAAGAGGTAAACTCAAATGGAGTACTCAGCTGGGTATTCCATGTCTGGATTGAGGGAAATTAGCATTGGGTGAGAATACAAGTAAACTCCTCTTCCTTTAACTGTAAAGAACATCTACAATCCAGGCACACACTTGGAGATATGCTTGAGAGTTGGCACCTGTCAAAACTTCATGTCTTCTTAAATTGGGGAAAACAAGTAGAAGTCAAGCAATTCGTCGATGTTTTAAAATTATTGAATTGTGATATTGGATAATCAGAAATCCCAGCATAGAGATTGTGGTTTTCAGAGTCTCTTGCAGAAAGGCTTTTTTTTTCCCCCTAAATTATTTTCACAGTATTATACATTTTCTAAGAAGGTCCATGGAAGAATGGCCTCATTGAAAAAGAACTTTTTAACTTTTCGTAAAACTGTAACTGCACATGCAATTAATGGTAACTGTTTCTGTACCATGACCACAGAATAAATTCTGCCATATGTGATTAAGTAGAAGTTTCAACAGATTAGTTCCTATTTTTGTCTGAAGATTTAAAAAAAAGAAGAAACTTTCTCTTGCTATTGCAGCCAGAAAATTAAAGCTGTGTTCTATGTATTTGTAGAATAATGCATTAATCTGCTTTGTGAAAGCATTTATCCCTGTAAAGAGGGATAGAACTTGTGCTCAAATAGCTCTACCGAGTGTCTGCAAGCTGCCCCAAGCTCTGGGAAGGAGATAGTATTAGGCTTCAATGTTTGTATATGAGAACACAGTATAATATTACTCAGAAGCTGCTGTGATCATTAGAATCAAAAGCACTCTGGAAACCAGGAGAGAGGGAGGTAAACCAACACTAATGAGTAATCCCGGTATCTCCAAAACAAGGTTGTAACTCAAATAAAAACACATATTCTAGTTCACAGATAGTTCTGTCAAACTCCCTGTTGACTTATCTTCTTTTGCCCTCCCCAGTTGTATTTGTCATTGGCAGTGGAATGTACAAGAAGGTCCAGCCCCAGGGTAATGTCATGGCTAAAGTCGCCAGGTGTGTTGGGGTAAGTATTTCAGTAGTCTTCTCTCTCAATCACATTTAGTCACCCCAGAGCCTTCTACCTCCTTTAAATTAAAATTCAATGAACCTTTGACTTTCCTTTAGACATTTTATTCTTGTTCTTTCCTTTTTTGATAAATTGAAGTTTCTTATAAAACTCACCAAATGGAAAAGGACACAAACAGAACTCAAAAAGGGAGGGATGGAAATGGCTATTGAACTTATAAAATAAGATCAGTGGTGATAGAAAAGCAAATCAAAGGGACTCTTTACCTCTTAAAATGATAGACAACATCTGATGTTTGTCAGGGAGCAGTGAAACAAAAATGGAGAGGTCTGGTTTCATAGTGTATATCCAGAGTCTGAAGTGTGGAAAGTGTCAGTAATCCTACGTGCAAGAACTAAGGCCAAGAAAATAACTTTTAAAAATGAACACAGCTTCACATGAAAAGTTTATCAATGTATGTAATACTTAGGAAAAAATTTATGACAAAGATTGAAGTCCAGCAAGTTGCTGAAAATAGAACAGTGTTTAACTTATAGTGCATCTATGTCATACTATGCAGACATCAGAAGTCTTGTTTCCAAGACTATTTCACCAAATAGGAACATGCGGAATATGGTTTCTTCCATGTGCATCTACACGGTATGTGTCCACACAGGCACATTTTAAGGCAGGAAATCAATATTGAGTGTGGGAATTTTTAAATAATGGAGTCAAATAACTTTATTCTCAAATGTGCTACCCATTTTTTTTTTTTAAGGAATATCTACATTGTATAATCGGGGAGTAATGTGTCACTCATTTTTTTTAAGTGTGGGTAATCTTTTGGATGTAAAGGCAGCCTTAAGATAATTTTAGTCACTTACTTTCCCCTTTTCCTGGTGTTATTGTGTTAAACTATACGTGTATACTTTATCAAAGTCAAAAATTCTCCCGCCTCGCTGCTATTCCCTTTTCCTCCTACACTTTCCTCTAACATTGGAACTATTCCCACCACAAAGCTTTTTCCAGTCTAATAGGAATGATCCAATTCCAGTGATCTCTAAGTTCTTTCTTCCCAAGTAACTGATGACTTAGCCCCAACGCCAAAAGAACAATTTCAAGCTATTTAGTCATGAAAATGATATTGTTATTTCCCAGCATCCTAAGTCACCTCGTAGCTTTGAGTTATTGCTTTTAAGTCACAAAGTCACATGCATGTCCCCAGCTGGCATCACCATCGCCTTCTCCTGCTGTTACATCACTGTGAATGCACTTTGCTTTCCTAAAGGCATCTTACAAACAAGGAATCTTGGAAGCCTCTAATTTTGTAATGGGTGGTGGTAGGTAGGTATGTTTTTTGGATCAGTGTTACCATGTTTTAAAGTATGTTCAACTATAATCTTTATTTTCTTCTACTTCTGTTTCTATGTAGTGAGTTCTCCCTCTCCTTCGTGTGACTGTAATACATTATAATAGGCCTTCACCATCCAGTATGGTAGCCACTAGCCACGTGTGGCTATCGAACACTTGAAATGTGGCAAGTGCAACTGGGGAACAGAATTTTAAATTGGATTTCACTTAAATTAATTTAAACTATGTAATTTCTTATACACATATTTCTATGTAGTGGGTTCTCTTAAATTTCAAAACCAGTACTCAATTCAGTTATTGGACAGCTTTTAAATATGTTTGAAACAACTTAGGTGTGTAAGTCTAGTTTTTCAAGCATAAATTTTAGACAGTGTAAATACAGATCAAACATTTCTGGTAAAAATTTAGCATCCAAATTGAAATGTGGCATAAGCGTGAAGTATACCCTAGATTTTGAAGACTTGGTATGAAAAGAGAATGTAAATTTTTTCATTAATTTTTTAACATTGAGTACATGTTAAGACCATATTTGGGGTTTGTTGGGTTAAATAAAATATATTTAAAATGAATTTCACCTGTTTCCCTTTTACTTGTTAACATGGCTACCAGAAAACTCAAATGGCAAATGTGTCATGTGTTGTATTTCTACTGAACGCTCCTCTCTAGAGAATCCGGAGAGTAAAGTAGTAAGTAACAGCGTGATTTCGTTTACCCCGGCTCAAACGCTCTCCGTTAGTGAGAGGTTTGAAATAAATGCATGTCATGCCTTTAGCATCATCATTATACTAACATCTACAATTTTATATTTTGCTTCTCTTGTAAGTCTTCCATTAAAGGGAGTTTCATTGAAATGTGTTGCACTGATAAAGGAATCAGTTCTGTTTTGAAACTTGATTGTTCTTCCTTCCTTCAGTTTGCCATCAAAAATAGGGTTAGGCATCGGAGTAAGAAATTTCCCAAGAGGGAGCATTGGCTGGACTGGGCTAACGAGAAATACGACGTAAGTGATGATTACTGCCTCAACAGCCCCAGTGATCGTAATGCGTATTATTAAATAGGCTACATGGACAGAATTATCAGTCGTATCTTCATAAACTTTATTAGCATTTTAAATAAGACTCTGTGTGAGAGTGCTTATTTATATTGAAAAGACCTTGAGAAACAATGGATATAATTTATCTGGAAACAATATTACCTCTTCATAGTTATTCATGTGGAATAATCCGCCATTAGTTATATGTCATTATGACCACATAACTTTAGTTTGAATATCGAAGGGTTAAGTGATGGTGGTGGGATTTACATTTAGTGAATTTACACTTAAATTTGAATAATTTACCTCCTAAAGATGTTTTCACTCTTATTTTCAACCCCTTAGGAATTTGGGGTTTTCTAAAGAAACCTGTGATAGGGTTCTTGGAACAATTACTCATCTCCCAGCTTGTCTCTAGATGCAAATATGTCTACGCTGAAAATAGCATTGGCTGAGAGCTCTGGCACAGGTCACGTCTGATTTGTCCCCGCATTCACTCCAACTGCAGGAGCAGCTCATCTCTCAAATTAAGATGGTTACAAGAGTGATGTTCCTGTATGTTCCTCTCCCCATGTTCTGGGCCTTGTTTGATCAGCAGGTAATATGAAACTGTGTTTCTGTGCATCTTCATTAACAAAACATTCTTTGGGCATTACCGCATGGCAAGCTGTACCTACTTAGTATTTAGCTCCTGAAAATGTTCTTTTCCAGTTCCTTTTTTACATTTCATTTATTTGGTAACTGTTCGATCACCTAGGGTTTCTTTCTTTCTTTCCCTTTTTTTTTTTAAAATTATCTAGAGGGTTCTATCCACATTTCTGTGACAAAACAATGAAGAAAAGTAGGCGGGGTCGAGTAGAGGAGCCTTGGGAAAGACAAGTATCCAGGACTCCTGCCAGCCAAATTGAGAATTCAGAGCTTTTCTCCTGATACAGCATGTAAAAGCTGTACTGTCTTTTATGGGATACACAGAATATTTAGACTGAGAGGGACTTGATATCTTCCACGCTGAAATGGGATTCTTGGGCTAGAAGCACCATCCAGAAATGTGAAATGCCTGCTAAAGTCATTCTAATCAGAGCAGGAGCTAGAACACATCATTGACTTGTCACCCTGCTCTTTCTCCCACAGCTGGAAGATGCGTGCCTAGGAATTTTTCTAAATAGGGTTAGAAAACCCAATGCATGATGCTCAGTAGCCAAAGTGATAAGCTATCCTTTCTTTTAGAAACCGGGGTTTAAGAAGAAATTTACACACGTGTATGGTTTTATTGTACAGGAGGGATTATTAAAAGGGTAAACCATCTCTTGGAAAAAACTGAGAATAGACATTAATCTCCTTATTTGTAAGTATGAAATTTAGACCAACATCTTAAGAACAAGTTTTGCATGTTGGGCGGGAACTGGTTATTAGAATCAGGCTTGCGCTAGAAATGCACTGAACACCTTTTATCTGTGTGACTTGGCGTAATCCCTTAACCCTTCTGAAAGGGTAATAACCCAGGACAAGACTGTGAGGATCAAAAGAGAGAATGTATAGTAAGTAATCAGTGACTGGCTTGTATTAAAAACTCAGCCGGTGGCATATTTCCTGACTTTCGATGATGTTCTCCTAGTAGAGATGATAGATTATGTTGAAAAATTCACATATCCAGTTCTCCATGGAATATATAACATATACTTGTACAGTCCTGCATCATCTTTTACTACAAAATAGGTTGAATATAAGTAGGCTGCCCAGGTTTAAATCCATCACTCTCTTGATGGAATTACATTTTAGGACAACCTAGGCTGTCAACGATAGGCTTTTTTTTTTTTTTTTTTCACATTTGCGTTATATCACCATTTTACTTCTTAAAATTTACTTTAATGACAATGATACTCCCTTCTTGTTTTTTGTTTGTTTTTTTGTGTTTTAACATAACAGTAGGCTCTTAACAGTAATAATGTTCCTGAAACAGTGATCCCAGCAAACATAAAATAGCCTCAGGGTGTGAAGATGCTTTCACCTTGCAGGTGACGTCAGCTTCGCAGCAAACCTCAGAAATGCATTTCTGTCTCTATGAAGGAGGGCTTATCTCAAAGTGGTACTCTGTAGGCTCTCCATGAGTGGTTGGAGTACTATTTGTTGTTAACTGAACAGCAGAAATGCAAGTTGTTTCTTCTTACCTACAATCACAGTGGAACTGGGAGAGGAGCCTGATACTGAAAAACATCTTTAAACCCCATAGCAATTCAGACCTCATTCCTGATTTGGAAAAGACTCCACACTGACTTATAAAATGCTTAAAACCCGCATTCCCAGATGACGCAGTAAACTTAACTTGTTTTTAAGGGCTCCAGGTGGACGCTGCAGGCAACAACTATGAATGGGAAAATTGTAAGTCTGGGACCTGGAGCTATTTTACGGCCCCTGGTCCCTATTCCTTTGCTTTAGCCCCTTTGCCCCCTTTTTGCTTCTCTCTCATAACATTCCAACCCCCCAACTGATCCTCTGTGCGAACTTATCAATAAGATTTTCCCCCTCTTTTTAGGGAATTATTGAAATTCAGCCAGATCAGATGCAGGTGAGAGAAAATATTTAAGTCGCTTCCAGAGCTCAGAGCCACCGCTGAGGCAGTAACAGCTCCTCTCCACTTCCTCTGCAGACCGTGAACGCCATCCTGATCGTTATCCTGGTTCCCATCATGGATGCTGTGGTGTATCCTCTGATCGCAAAATGTGGCTTCAATTTCACGTAGGTGACCCTCGGGTCGGGGTTCGGACTCCATGTGTCCCAGGGCTTTGCAAATGGGCTGCGCTCCCTCAGCTCCCAGAGCCTCAGCAGAAAGAATGTCTGGCTCCTCTCCCATGACGCCACCTACGTGAGGGAGTTTTCAAAGAAATATTTTCGAATCAGATGTTTATGTGCTGACGTTTCTGAAAATTTGCCCTTAAAATAAAAGTGCTGTTAATGGCACCCTGAAAAAGCCTCTCATTAAGGCTCCCTTGTATGTGTAGATGATAGAAATAGTAACTGTGGTCCAAAGTAGTTTCTAGAATTTAAATGTCCAGATGCAGATGAGAAGCTGTAACATTTATCCTCCTTAGTCCTGGTCATGAATAAGAGACAGAGAGACGCTTGGAATCCACGTGTTTTGGAGGGGAGTTGGTTTTGTCTGGGGGAGGCGGGCGGGAGAGGAGCGCTTCCCTTGTGGGTTTACTGTCAGCTTGCTCGCCTGCGGCTGGCTGAGAGCCACCCTTCTGCTTGTCCCGCCAGCTCCTTGAAGAAGATGACGGTTGGGATGTTCCTGGCTTCCATGGCTTTTGTGGCAGCTGCAATTGTGCAGGTGGAAATCGAGGTGAGCTGCTTTCTGATTCTCCAGTGGCCTTTCTTGGTGGGTCTGGTGGAGCATCCTTCTCCAGGACTGGGAGGATGAGGGAGGCCAGGGATTTGCTGATAAACTAAGTCCTGGGGCTGTGGACGATGCGCTGCAGGGCAAAACAGTCCCTTTCAGTCAGCGTGCCCTGTGGGTTCTTGTCATTGCAAAGGACGCAGCCAGGAATAGGGCCAAAAGGGTGCACTCAATTAGGAGAAAACTTAGATGGCAGTTACACAGGGGCTTCCGTTTATAATACGGTTTTTATAAGGGGAGGGAAGTTTGTGGAACTTGTTCTTTTGCTATTTAAACTCCTAGGAGATCTGGTTAAAAGAGGTTCGTCACTCACAAAGTCCTTCAAAAATGTGTAAATTGTAGTGGGAAATTGTTCATGGGAAGATGCCTTTTGTATCCTAACATTCCTGATGATGGTTAGTTCCCAAGCTAATCCACACGTCTGTTGGACTCAAAATGGGACTGAACTAGATTCCTAATGCTGTTCGTCTGAGAGCAGCTCTCAGAAACAGGGTGTTAGGTAGTATGTAAGATGAGAAGTAAAATCTCTCTCTCTCTCTCATTCTCTCTGTCTCTCTCTCTCCCCCCTCCCCTCCCCTCCTTTTCCCACCCCTGCACCCCCATGTCTCTCTTTTTCTCTGTCTCTTTCTCTGTTTCTGTCTCTGTCCCTCTCCCTCCCTCCCTCCCTTCTCTCTCTTTAAATTTTTAAGCGTGGTAACATATGTATAACATAAAATTTGCCGTCTTAACCATTTCTACGTGTACAGCTTGGTAGCACTAGGTACATCCGTATTGTTGTGACCTCAATCTCTAGAACACTTCTCATCTTGCAAAACTGAAACCTTGTACCCATTAAACAACAACTCCTCATTCTACGTCCCCCCAGTCCCCCAGCCATGACCATTCTATTTCGTCTCATTGAATTTGACTGTTCTCTGTACCTCATATAAGGGGAGCCATACAGTATTTGTCCTTTTGTGTCTGACTTATTTCACTGAGCACGGTGTCATCAAGTTTCATCCATGTTGTAGCACATGTCAGAATTTCCTTCCTTTTTCAGGCAGAATAATAGTCTTTCATACGGATATAGCACATTTTGTTGATCCATTTATCTGTGGATGGACATTTGGGTCATTCCACCTGTTGGCTGTGGTCAGTAATGCTGCCTTGAGCTTGGATGTGCTCACTTTCTCTGGGACATCACTAGCTTTATGCTAGTGGGAAATGAATTGTGGGGCTAAAATAGATGTGGATTACTTCAGTGACACTGGGATCTGAGAGAAAAGGCAGAAACCCTGAGCAGGGTGAGAGGCAGGGGGCTCCCAAGCATTGTGAGGGGATATTCAGAGCACTATGTCCAGGGCTGAGGTCTGAGCTTCTACAGTTACGAGGGAGAGCAGACCTCAGGTGCTACAACAAGATCAACCTTCATTTAGGCGACGGTTACTCTGACCCCTCAGGTATCAGGCTTCATACCCTGGCATCCTTTGACCAGGTCTGACCTGGAGGTGGCTAGGTAGGACCGAGAGCAGCCTCTTGCTGACTGCTTCCATGTTCTGTCTGAGCATCACTTTCTATGGGCGCCATGAAGTGCAGGATTGGAGGCCTCCTGGGCTTCGTGGTGGGTACGTTGTGTGCCTCAGCCAGTCCACCTTCCTCGGCCAGGGGGAAAGTGACTCCAGTGCCACGGTTAAGGTCATCTTTGGTATGCACTGAAGACCTCACTGCCAATTCTCTTTTATTTTGCTCAGAAAACTCTTCCCGTCTTCCCCAAAGGAAATGAAGTCCAAATTAAAGTATTGAATATAGGAAATGATAGCATGAATATATATTTTCCTGGAACGACAGTGACACTTGACCAGATGTCTCAAGTAAGTAGAAGGAAATGCAACTTTCTTTTTCCTCTTCTGACCTGAGTTATCACAATAGGATTTGGAGAAGCCGATCTTCTTTGTTCCTGTGTAAATCGAAAGATGAGCCCAGAAGTGAAATGTCTTCATCTCTGATCTCATTTTGGCTTCACTCTGGACCAGTGTGCTCTTTAATGTGTCTGTGAATCACCTGGGGAGCTTGTTAAAATGCAGATTTGTGACCAGTGGGTCTGAAATGCTGCATTTTTACAAGCTGTCGGGTGACACTGCTGCTGCCGGTACGTGGAACCACACTTTAAATAGCAAGGTTCTGGGTCAGCGGTTCTCCACCAGAGCTATCAAAATAGCCCCCACAGGGAACACTTGGAAATCTCTGGAGACATTTCTAATGGTCACAACTGGGAGTGTGCTTTTGGAGTCTCCTATGTAGAAGCCAGAGATGCTGACATGCAGCCCCCTCAACAAAGAATTATCTGCCCCAAATGCCAACAGTGCTGAGACTGGAAAACCCTACTGTGGATGGATGGTCATTGGTCTCGATGAGAGCTTCTCAACCTTAAGTCTGGAGAGCTTTGACAATTCTGACGCCTGCAGCCCAACTCCAGAAATTTTGATTTAACTGGTCACATTCCTGGTCAGCCACCATTGAGAACCACTCCCTTAGATCTTGCCGAACTAATAATCGTGAAGGAGGAAAGAATGTTTGACTCCCGGTGCTTGGGAAAGCCCAGTATTGATTTTCACCCAGGTTGTTGCTTTTCCTCAATGCTCTTCTTTGCCCAATGGTAGAAATAATTTCCATAGCATTTATCTTCCTAAAATGAAAGTAAAATGCTGGATGAAAATCATAATTCTTGTGGTAATGCTAAACAACTTCAGGATAGAGTCCACAGGGGTGGGCTAGGGCGGGGGCTGAGACAAACCAATGCCAGCCCCCATCAAGGCATTTTTGGATGTGTATGAACATGACCTGGGAATGCCAATAATATGCATGACAGTGTTAGTGCAGAATAAGGCTCTGGTATTAACTGTGATTCCTTTCCCCCCATTATAGACAAGTGAATTTATGACTTTCAGTGCAGACAAACTGACAAGTATAAACATTTCTTCTACTGGATCACTACTCACTCCAGTAACAGACTTTGAGCAGGGCCATCGCCATACCCTTCTAGTCTGGGCCCCAAACAATTACCAAGTGGTAAGTAGCTGGACACCTGCAGCTGACTCTTGACTGTGCTATTGGAGACACGGCCTTTTAGTGGTGTGACTTTTTTTCCTCCCCATGTAGTATTATATTAGATAATCCTCAATTCTTCCTTTTTCAAGGACACAGTCATTTGACTTCCAGTAAAGGTTTGACTGGTGGATGAGAAGGGTTAATAGTAATTTTACAAATTTTAAAAAGACCTTCTGGGCATGGTATTGCGTATGTGCACACAGGTCACACAGAGTACCTGTGTGGATTCTCAGAGACTTTTTGAGATAAAGTTTCAAATATATCTTTAATGGCATTCATTTAAAAAATTTGCACTGAGTAATTGGGAAATTAGAGCCGTCTCTAAAAAAATAGAGTGAATACATCAGGTAAAAGCAATAGAAATGCATAAAAATGATTTCATAACAAAATATAGGTATCTGGATATTCCAGTCAGCATATAAAGAAGCTATGAAGGTGTAGTTGACCTAATGAAGGAGTTGTGCGTATTCTGTAAGGTGAATTTAAGTGAGCTTGTACAGAACTGTGATATGGAGTTAAGACTTCTTGGTAATGTGTTTAATTAGGGAACTGTTGAGTGGCTTGCCCTAAATTCTTGGAGAGCAGTGTTCTGTGGAACCACTAGAAAGCAAGCATGAAAAGTTGTAGAGGCTCATCTTAACTTTAGGTGAACCAGGGCTGAAGAATGGAGCCCAGCAAGTGTAATCATGGTGCCCTTAGCTCCTAAGATAAATGCCAATATCACTCTCCTTCTGAACTTATTCTGATGAGTTAGATTTGAAAATGTTTTCTTTCTCAGGTAAAGGATGGCCTTAACCAGAAGCCAGAAAATGGAAAAAATGGAATCAGGTATGTGTATTTCTTTAAAACTTAAGTTATATCGGCTTCTTACATAACTAATGTATACCCACAGTAAAATTCAACTATAACAAGGATATAAAATGAGAGTATGTGGTTTACCCCAAGAATGTAAGGCTGGTTCAATGTTTTTTTAAAAAATTAATTAATTTATTTATTTATTAAATTTATTTATTTTTGGCTGCACTGGGTCTTTGTTGCTGCGCGTGGGCTTTCTCTAGTTGCGGCGAGCGGGGGCTACTCTACGTTGCGGTGCGTGGGCTTCTCATTGCGGTGGCTTCTCTTGTTGTGGAGCACCAGCTCTAGGCACGTGGGCTTCAGTAGTTGTGGCACGTGGGCTCAGTAGTTGTGGCTCACGGGCTCTAGAGCGCAGGCTCAGTAGTTGTGGCTCACGGGCTTAGTTGCTCCGCGGCACATGGGATCTTCCCGGACCAGGGCTCGAACCCGTGTCCCCTGCATTGGCAGGCGGATTCTTAACCATTGCGCCACCAAGGAAGCCCTGGTTCAATGTTTTTTAAATCATAAATAAAATCCATCATCTTAATAAACTAAAGAGGAAAAGCCGCATCATCATATCAGTTGATGCAGAAAAAGCATTCGATGAAATTCAGCATCCATTCATTTAACAACTCTCAGCAAACTAGGGACTGAAGGGAACTTCCTTACTCTGAAAATGTACATCTAAAAAAATCCAAGCTAACACTGTACTTAAAGGCAAAAGTCTAAATGCTCTCCCCCTAAGATCAGGAACCAGGTTAGATTGTCCACTCCACTCCTATTCACAATCCTTCTGGATGCTAGTGCCATGAGGCAAGAAAAATAAGTAAAAGCATCTAGACTGGAAAGGAAGAAATAAAACTATCCCAACTCACAGAAGACAGGATTGCATAAACAAGTCCCAAGGCCGCTACAGAAAAAGCCCATAGAATCAGTGAGTCTAGGAAGGTTACAGGATACAAGGCCAACAACAAAACGAACATATTTCTATATACTAGCAATAAATGATTGGAAACTGAAAATTTTAAACTATACCTTTTACCATAGCTCAAAAAAAAGTGATGAAATACTAATTATAAATCTTATAAGACATATACAGGATTTGAGAGCTGAAACTACAAAAGGCTGATGAGAAATCAATGAAGACCTAAATAAATGGAGAGATATGTTGGTTTCATTGATTAGAAAACTTAATATAGAAAAGATGTCAATCCTCCCCAAATTGATCTATAGGTTTAGTGCATTTCCTATCTCAATCGTAGCATTGGTTTTTTGGTTTATGATTTTTCCAGTTTTATTGAGGTACAATTGACAAAATCATATATATTTAAAGTATACAACGTGATGATTTGATACATGTATACACTGTAAAATATTTACCACAATCAAGTTAATTAACATATTTATCACCTCAAAGTTACCCTTTTTATATTATGAGAATTTTAAGATCCAATCTCTTAGCAAATTTCAAGTATACAATATAGTATTAATTAGTCACCATGCTGTACTTTATTTAGATCCTTAGAACTTATTCATCTTAAAACTGAAAGTCTCCCCTCACCATTCCCTCCTTCCTTGGCAACTACCACTCTATTCTCTGTTTCTATGGATTCAACTTTTTCTTTTTCGGTTCCCCATATAAGTGACACCATACAGTATTTGTCTTTCTCTGTCTAGCAGATTTCACTTAGCATAATTGGTCAGTGTAATGATCCAGAAATAGACCCACCCAAGTACAGTCAACTGACTTTTGACAAAAGTACAAAGACAATTCAATGGGCTAATAAGTTTAGTCTTTTAAAAAAATGGTTTTGAAACATTTGGACACTCATATGTAAAAAGTGAATTTGTCCTAAACTTACATTTTATACAAAATTATATAACAAATCTTATACATCATGTAGGAAAATTAACTCAAAATTGATTACAGACCTACATGTAAAATGTACTATTAAATTTTTATAGGGGAACAAAATCTTTGTGACTTGAGTTCTTAGATATGACACCAAAAGCATAATCCATAAAAGAAAAAAAATTAATTTTCTCAAAACTAAAAACATCTGTTCTATAAATCTCACTGTTAAAAGAATGAAAAGGTAAGCTACAAGCAGGGAGAAAATATTTACAAATCACATACATATCTGACAAAGAATTTGTACCCAGAATATATAAAGTACTCTCAAAACTCAATAATAAAATAATCCAGTTAAAAAATAGAGCAGAAGATTTTAACAGACATTTCACCAAAGAAGATACACAAGTAAGCACATGAAAAAATGTTCAACATCATTGGCTATTGAGGAAATATAAATTAAAAGCACAGTGAGTTTTCATGACACACCTATTGGCTGGCTATAATTTTTTAAACTGACGATATCAAGTGCTGGTGAGGATACAGAGCAACTAGACCTCCCATGCATTGATAATGGAAGTGCAAAATGGTACAGCCATTCTGACAAACGGTTTGGCAATTTGTTATCAAATTAAATAGATACTTACCATATGAGCCAGCCATCTCACTCCTAGATATTTATCCTAGAGAAATGCAAGTTTATGCTCACATAAAACGTATACTCAAATGTTTATAGAAGCTCTGTTTATAATCACCAAAGATTGGAAGTCACCCAAATATCCTTCAGTGGGTGATGGATAAACAGACATCAGACTTTATTGCATCCATACAATGGAATATTACTCAAGAAAAAAAAGGAACGAACTACTGATTCATGCAACAATATAAAAGAAATTCAAGTGCATTATGCCATCAAAGAAGCCAATCTCAAAAAGTTATACATACTATATAATTCCATTTATATGACATTCTGGAAGTGGCAAAAAACCCCCTAAGAATGAAGAACAGATTAGGGGTTGACATGGGTAGGAGTGGAGGAAAGGTTTAACTACGCGGTAGCATGAGGGAGATTTGGGGGCAATGGAACTGGTCTGTATCCTGATTGTGATGATGTTTATATAAATCTAGACATGTGTTAAAACTCATAGAACTATATAGCAAAAAAGCCAGTTTACTATAAATACACTTTTTTAATAAGAATAAATTGGGGAAAAATGAGAGTAGGTCTCCTATTTGCCTTAACCCTTACTGCAATTCCCATTTCTTTGTGGCTACAACCGAATTTCTGATTTTAGCTTTTACTAGCTACCACTAGAACACATTAATAGAGAAATAAGTATATTATTACGGTGGTATCTACTAATTTAATGATATAAAGAAATTAATGTACTCTTCATCTCTCTTTACTGCCCATGTTTCACATTGTTAATACTTAACATTTATTTTTCCGTGTATTTCATGTGCTAGGTGGAGTCTAAAAAATAGATCAATACACAGGATTTACAATTTGACTGTATAAATATTAGTTGTAGTGTAATAAGAGTGATCAGTCTGAAAGAGAAGAGAATGTAACTTTATAAACTTGAAAGTGTATCCTCAAAGGGAAATGTTCTGAATGTCAAGATTCATTGACATTCCATGAATTGTTCGGTGGTACTGCATCTTGATTGCCTTAATTTAACCAAGGCTTTCTCGCCTAGCTTTTGTTTTTTCCTGTAACTTACTTGACCTCTCATTGACAAAAGCATAAGCCTTTATCCCCAAGGTGAGCGGATCCAGGGCTCCATGTCTCTGGAAACCTTCAACATGCTCTTTGATCTCACTGGAACCTTTGCTCTGTAACCTTGTGATGCCACTATCCTCATAGAATTTTCATCGTACGCCCATGTTTCTGCCTTTCTTTCTTGGATCTCGTGTCATCTTTCTGGGACACCTTTCTTGTTTTGCTGTGGGATATGCTCAGTTATCTTGTCAAGAGAAGCTGTGAGGTAAATTGCAAGCCCTTGCATGCCTGAAAATGCCTTTTTCTATTCGTACACTTCATCATAAGGTTGGATGCTATTTTCTCCCAGAAACTTAGAGGGTTTTTTTTCTACTGGCATCTAGTACCTAGTTGTGCAGACAAAAAAAAAAACCCAACAAAAAGCGTCTGCCAGTCTTTGTAGTTGATTTCATTTTCTTCTCCCCACGCTTTTGTTATCTCCTTTCTCCTTGGAGCTCTCACAGTCCTCTGCAGTGAAAGTAAGTCTGGATGTGATTTTATTCATCTTGCCTGCACTAGGCCCTTTGAATGTTTGGTTCCTTCCCTCGTTTTCTTTGTTCCCTTCTGTATTCGTTTGCTAGGGCTGCCATAACAAAGTGCCACAGACTGGGAGGCTTAAACAAAAAGAAAATGACTTCCTCACCGTTCTGGAGGCTGGACGTCTGAGGTCAAGGTGTCGGCAGGGCTGGTTTCCTCTGAGGTCTTTCTCCGTGGCTTGTAGATGCCGTCTTCTCCCTCTGTCTTCACATAGTCATCCCTCTGTGTGTGCTTGTGTCTTAATCTCCTCTTCTTATAAGGACACCAGTCATCTTGGATTAAGGCCCACCCTAATGACCTCATTTTACCTCTTTAAAGACCTTGTCTCCAAATACAGTCCCATTCCAAGATATTGGGGGGTTAGGACTTGCGCATATGAATTGGGAAGTGGGGAACACAATTCAGCCCCTAATACCTGTTCCAGCTTCTGGATTGTTGTTCTGTCCCTCACACACGCACATACACACAACTGCCTTAGCAGACCTGGAAGGAAGTACACTAATAACGGTCACCTGGCCCTTTCCTGACCTTTGTATTTGATTCTGAGCTGGCAGCACCTCTGGGATTTCCTTTGTGCCTCAGAGTGTCGTTTTGTGCCTCAGAATCCATTGCTTTGATTTTGTCAAAAATGTCTCCCGGGCTTCCCTGGTGGCGCAGTGGTTGAGAGTCCGCCTGCCGATGCAGGGGACGCGGGTTCGTGCCCCGGTCCGGGAAGATCCCACGTGCCGCGGAGCGGCTGGGCCCGTGAGCCATGGCCGCTGAGCCTGTGCGTCCGGAGCCTGTGCTCCGCAACGGGAGAGGCCACAACAGTGAGAGGCCTGCGTACCGAAAAAAAAAAATGTCTCCTAACTTTAGAAACTTTGTACAATTTAGATTGTGGTATCCTTTCTTGTTCTGGTGCTGTTAAAGCTTCGTTCTTCTCCTCCTCTTCCTCTCCTCCCCCTCTTCCTTCCCCTCCCCCTCTTCCTTCCCCTCCCCCTCTTCCTTCCCCTCCCCCTCTTCCTTCCCCTCCCCTTTTCCCCCTTCCTCACTCCTCTCCCTCTCCCTCTCCTCCTTCATTGTCTTTGATGAGATCTTACAAAAGAAGGATACATGAGGTCACCAACACTTAACTCCACCAATCCATCCATGTGGTAAAAGATAAACCAGAAACTTTTTTCTTTTTATTGGCAACAACAAATTCTTAATGGATCAAAGGTTTTATTATTTATTATTTCAGTAATGCCCAGGAGACACGTTTTAAAAAAAAGGGAAGTTCTGAAAAACTAGCGTCAGAAACAAACCGATAATTAGAACAACCTCAAAAATTTCAGGAAGTCAGACTTCTGAGTAATATATGAACTAAAGGAATAGTATATAGAATCTTAAGCAAAATGGAATCCTCTTAATTATGTGGTATCAGGAAGCTGCAGGACTTAACAGACTACAGTCTTTTAAATAAATGGCAAGATACTTCAGTCAAAAAGTGGTCGAGAGTTTGATACTAATCTTTCTCATGAATTTTTTTAACATTACATATTGCTACATATATATGTATCTATAAACAATATGTTTTTGGCATGTTTTTAAACTTAAAATGTTATTGTTGGGCTTCCCTGGTGGCGCAGTGGTTGAGAGTCCGCCTGCTGATGCAGGGGACGTGGGTTCGTGCCCCGGTCCAGGAAGATCCCACATGCCGCGGGGCGGCTGGGCCCGTGAGCCATGGCCGCTGAGCCTGCGCGTCTGGAGCCTGTGCTCCACAACGGGGGAGGCCACAACAGTGAGAGGCCTGCGTACTGCAAAAAAAAAAAGAAAAAAAAGTTATTGTCCTGTGTATATGTCATTCTGCAATCATATTATAAAATATATTACATTAAAGATATTATTTTAATATTTAGTCACATTCATATATGTGTCCCTTATCCATTCACTTAAACCATTGTATAATATTCCATTGCATGGATATACCACAATTTTTTTGGTCCATTTCTCTGTACAGGAAATTTAGGTTATTTTCATTTTTCCAAACAATGTCACAGTCCACATTCACATGTTTCTTTGTCCACATGTGGGAAGTTTCTCGAGGGCAGTGATCTTTTAACCTTTTATCACATTCAATAAAAATATTTTGAGCATGTACCCACAATGTATGAATATGGTGTCCTTTATAAATTATAAATGTATATAAACTACTGTACCAAATTAATATGTTCATCATAAGTAATACAAAAAAGAAATATAAAAAGGATGAAGAAAGTTTTAAAAACAATATTTTACAAATATTTTTATTCAGTAGTGGTACAGAAATAATTTGTGTAAATAATGTGATTATATGCTTCCTTGGTTGCTAAAAAATCTCAGTTTAAGATTTACTGTCAGTTCAGTTTATTTCAGTCCTGGTCTTGACGACTGCCATACTGAAAAAACATGCTTTAAGGAGGGAGTGTAGCTGGGACATGATTGGCCATAAGTAGATTCAGAAAGATATCTTCATTTTAAAAATTGTGGAGTTTTCCAAAAATGGTACTGGAAATCCACATACAAAGGACTGACATTGAACACCCGCCTCACTGATCCCATATATAAAAGTTAACTTGATGGATCATAGACCTAAATATGACTAAAACAATACAATTTCTAGAAGAAAAATAGGAATGAATCTTTGTGACCTTGGATTAGGCAGTGGTTTCTTATATATGAAACTAAAAGCACAAACAACAACAAAAATAGTAATAGGCTTCATCAAAATTGAAAACATTTGTGCTACAAATGATGCCATCAAGAAAGTGAAAGACAACCCACAGGATGAGAGAAAATATTTGCAAATCATATATAAGAGACTTATATTCCAAATATATAAAAATTATTACTACTCAATAATAAAGGGACAGATAACCCAATTTTTTAAATGGGCAAAGTATTTGAATAGACATTTATCCAAAAAAAATACTATTGGCCAAAAAGTACATGAAAAGATGCTCAGCAGCATTATTCATTAGGGAAATGTGAATCAAAACAACAAGATACCACTTCACATTCACCAGGCTGTAATAAATAAATTTAAAAAAAAAACAGGTAATAAAAAGTGTTGGTGAGGAGGCAGATAAATTGGAATCCTTATACACATCTGGTGCAAATGTAAACTTATGCAACCACTTTGAAAAACTGTTTCTCAAAATGTTAAACATAGAGTTACCATATGACCCAGCAATTTTTCACCTAGGTATACACCCACAAGAAATGGAAATATATGTCCACTTGAAAACTTGTAGATGAATGTTCATAGCAGCATTATTCACAATAGACAAAATGTAGAAACAATTCAAATGCCCATTAACTGATAAACAAAATGTGGTCTATCCATACAATGGAATATTATTCAGTGATGAAGAGAGATGGAGTACTGCTATATGCTGTCACATGAATACACCTTAAAAACATTATGCTAAGTGAAGGAAGCCAGGCACAGAGACCTCCTGGTGTATGATCCCATTTACATGAAACGGCAGGCAAATCCACAGAGACAGAAAGGAGATTAGTGGTTGCCAAGGACTGTGGGGAGGGGGCATGGAGAGAGACTACTCACGGGCACTGAGTTTCTTTTTGGAGTGATGAGAACTGGACTCTTGTGATGGTTGCACAACCATGTGGCTGTAGTGAAATCACTGAATTGCACACTTTAAAGGGGTGAATTTTGCGGTATGTGAACTATAGCTCATAAAGCCCTTTTTCTTAAAATTTTTTATTGAAGAGGAACAAATATCTCTGTCCCCTCGTTATAATTTTTTTTTTTTTTGCTGTACGCGGGCCTCTCACTGTTGTGGCCTCTCCCGTTGCGGAGCACAGGCTCCGGACGCGCAGGCTCAGCGGCCATGGCTCACAGGCCCAGCCGCTCCGCGGCACGTGGGATCTTCCCGGACCGGGGCACGAACCCACGTCCCCTGCATCGGCAGGCGGACTCTCAACCACTGCGCCACCAGGGAAGCCCCCCTCGTTATTCTTTAAGGAACTGGTCCCATCTTGTTTTCTCAGCTGGTTCCCACTCTCCATCCCTCCTCCCATGATCACTTTGTAGCTTAGATCCTGGTGCTCCTAAGATGTCAGGCCAGCTTGAAGCCTAGTGGACCCTAGGATTTGCCTGATCAGAGCTCTTAGAGCACAATTGATCTGGAACCTCCGCTTTCCATGCCTTTTGAAGCACTCAGAATGTGTTTGCTGTTTATCCTCTTCTATTTTCTGTGTGTATATGAAAACACATCTGATATGTGTGATGTTGCTTTTTTTTTTTTTTTTCAGATTATTTCCATTCTTATTGGTATCTTGTACCAGCCCTGAGACATATGTCAGGCAGGCAGTAGTACTCAAGCCTTAGGATAGGATTTATTCAGCCTTCTGGCTTATAATATATAAAGCCAGGCCCCAGGCCCAAGGGTCTACTTCCTAATTGCATACAGTTTCCACTGTCTGTCTTTTGAATGGTTCATCTTAACCTTTTATAAAAGTGGCATTTACAGTTTGGAGCAATATTCACTCTATTTAGGCTCCTGTTGACCTACATCAGGTTCAGTTTTCTATTTTAATCACCTGTTAAATGACACCAAGTCAAATGTTTCATTCATAAAAATGTTCTCTCAGTCCCTGGAATTTGACCAATATTACTTATTGCCACAAAGTAGATGAAAGTTGGCCACTGTTGACAAAAAAATTAATCAATAGTCTATCTAAAGGAGAAGTAGAGAATTTTATTTGAGCAGATCTAAAAGATTATAACCCAGGAGACAGTCTTTCAAAAAACTCTGAGGACTGTTCCACTTGTTAGAAGTCAAAGGCACTTCATTTATACAAAGGTACCTCAAGGGAATTCTCTGGTGGTCCAGTGGTTAGGACTCCACGCTTTCACTGCCGAGAGCTTGGGTTCAATCCGTGGTTAGGGAACTAAGATCCCACAAGCTGCCTGGCATGGCCAAAAAAAAAAAAACCACCACAAAGGTACTTCAAAATATACGTTTTTGAAGCAAAAGATTATACATCAAAATGACACCCATTTTTACATAAGGTTCACCAAAAACACATAGTCTAAGTCTGCACATACAAAGCAAGCAGTAGGTCACCACGACCCCTTACAGAATTAGGAAAGAATGTTATCTTCCAAGGAGTTACACTGCTGACGTCAGAAGAAAGGAAAAAAAAATTGATCTTTATGGTGGAGCCAGCATTCCCACCTTTGGGGAGGTCAAGTTAATGTATAATGCACACTGCATATTAGGGAGTGCTCAGTACAGAGCAGGGAATGTTATGTTTACATATTCTTGTCCTGCCTTAAAACGTAAATTTTATTCCATCACCATGTATTTTAGGGATGTGGAAGTTAAATTGTTCTTTATGGTACTTAGGTGTGTACTGTTATTACTTCTCGTTCTCTGAATTGGATAATCTTCTGTATGCCTTCAATTACCTATCTGGTAGGAAAGATCCGCTGGTCTTATTTGGGGTA
The DNA here is from genome assembly GCF_059928025.1 of Delphinapterus leucas. Taxonomy (NCBI): domain Eukaryota; kingdom Metazoa; phylum Chordata; class Mammalia; order Artiodactyla; family Monodontidae; genus Delphinapterus; species Delphinapterus leucas. The sequence goes on from NC_143146.1 coordinate 12,225,075, forward strand.
GCCCCCTTCTCCCTGGGGCAGTACAAGAGTACCAGAGTCTTCTCTAGCCTGGAACACTTGAGGAAGGGATCTCTAATCACCCGGTCCACCACCTATATGGTCCTTTCGAGGCAAACAACTCTCAAATGGTCCCATTGAAGCTTGGGCACAGGGAATGTTTCAGAGACTGGAAACCTTGGGACCCAGCACCCAGTCCTACTGGGTGTTCCATTCCCAGCCGTATTCCCGTGGGGTGCTGATCACTGTTACTCCACAACCTGCAGACACAGGTCTCTGCCATCTGAAGGGAATTCCTCAAAACTGTCTCTGATTGCTGGGCTGGCCCATGTCTTCCTGTCCACTCCTTGGAGCCCCTCCCTGCCTGAAGCTGCTCTTTAAAGTAAAGGAAATAAATGGGCTTCCCTGACGCTGTAAAAGAAGCCCCAGTTGGAGGCTGTCTTTTAGGTACTCAGCAACTACTGCTTTTGGTCCTTCATCACTTTGGCTGTCAAGCTTCTGAAATAAGAAGCGCAAAGACATGGCTGCCTACCCGAGGGGGAGGAGATCAGCAGCTATTTCAATCTGTACTTAACATCCCCAAATACCACTGAGATAGTTCCTAGTCAGAGAGTACTTAGAATAGTGCCCGGCGTCTACCTGTGTGAAATAAATTCTTTTAGGTGTGTTCTCATGAGGTGAGCAAAGGCAAACCTAGAGTGAGTTACTTTTCGCCTTTATACTGTAGAAATCTTCTGCAGACATCTTAACTTCCTTCCAAAAGGGAACAGAGCCCAACTCCAGATGCACATACTGTGACCTGGGACGAGTCATTCCATAGTCCGCTCACAAGACAGATGGTTTTCTGTTTCAGATTTGTAAATACTCTTGCTGACAGCTTCAATGTCACAATGAATGAGGAAATTAATGAAACCGTCACCAGTCACAATGCCAGTGAATATCATTTTTTCTCTTCTGGCAGGTAAGTACCTGCAATGGACACTTTGCTCCCAAGTTCAAGGGTTTCAAGTCTTTTCCTTTAAATAATACATTGAAACTTTCAATACCAAGAACGTTAATTTATATTAATCTTCCTTTTCATAGAATGAGCTTCACAATAAACTCATCAGAGATTGCACAACACTGTGGAAATGAGTTCAAAACATCCTACCTTGAATTTGGTAGTGCGTATACCTATGTAATCACAAGGAAGGTTAGTAACTCATTGCACTGAATCAGAAGTTCCACTCAAAGTTTATTGATATGAGTCCTTGAAAACAGGACATAGTAATGATTTAACAGAGTGATATTAGGATCTGTATTTTAAACGAATTTAGAATTAATTCAGTTCACCACTAATTCTGTGGTTTATCATTGCCTTAAGTTCACCTTTAGAATAAAATTAAACAGACTGACCTGCTCTAAACGTTCACATTGACCACTGTCCTCATAGACTGTCAACATGGACCTTTGAAGCTTTTCGTTCAAAGAGCTGGCAATGTTTTCAACAAACCTGACTTCCAATCTGCTCTCTTATTTAAGAAGAAAAAGCTAGTGAACATATTTTCAAATCCTACCGAGGCCATCCCATCCCAAGGATAAAATGCAGTGTTGCATATTTACATTTAAAATGTGTACTTTCTGGATAGATCCTTTGGTGTAACCCTGAAGGTCCAAATTCAGTTTGCCTGTCTGAGCAATTTTTATTCTGGAAGCAGTCTCGATTTTCATTTCTTCTTCTTGCTTTTGCCTTACTGGTTTAGGGTGACGGCTGCCTCGAACCGATGGCATTTAGAGATATTTCCCCGAACACAGTCAGCATGGCCCTGCAAATCCCCCAGTACTTCCTCCTCACCTGCGGCGAGGTGGTTTTCTCCGTCACGGGATTGGAGTTCTCATATTCTCAGGTTTCCTGTCTGTTGTTCTGTACACCCCTCTCCTACAACCCTGCCTTCAAATAATGCTGCTGGGACTTAATTAAAAGCTGGGGTAGCCATGTACTTACAGTGTAAAAGAAAATTCTAGAAAACATTATGGTAGCTTCTACCAAACAAGGTTTTAGAAATTACCAAGTCTTATTTACTGAATAAGAATATTACTGTTTAGGGAATTCCCTGGCGGTCCAGTGGTTAGGACTCCATGCTTTCACTGCCGAGAGCACAGGTTCAATCCCTGGTCGGGGAACTAAGATCCCGCAAGCCACACGGCGTGGCCAAAAAAAAAAAAAAAAAAAGAATATTACTATTTAGCATCATGAGTGTCCATATATAGGTATCTGAATTCCCAGTCACATGCTAGAGATTTGGGGTCCTAAGTAGGAAAAACTACATTAACGACCATTACCAGGGTCGTGATGGTCAGTGGATCCCACGTTCTGAAACAACCCTGTTCATAACAGGCTCATGCATAGGTCTGTGTCCTCATTATTTTTAAGGTTCACTCGAGATATCTTTGTAGCTCCCAGTAAACACACTGATTAAGGCCTAGCTTTTATTTTTATTTTATTTATTATTTATTTATTTATTTTTGCGGTACGTGGGCCTCTCACTGCTGTGGCCTCTCCCGTTGCGGAGCACAGGCTCCAGACGCTCAGGCTCAGCGGCCATGGCTCACGGGCCCAGCCGCTCCGCGGCATGTGGGATCTTCCCAGACCAGGGCACGAACCCGTGTCCCCTGCATCGGCAGGCGGACTCTCAACCACTGCGCCACCAGGGAAGCCCAAGGCCTAGCTTTTAAAAGTAGTATTGCTTTTGTGACTATTAGACTAATGAGGCACATTTTGCTGATACCTAAATTAGAGCTTAGGTTCTGAACTATTTTATCAAAATACAGTTACAGTCATCCTAAGCGCAGCGTGCCTAATACCTTCAAGTTTTGCAGTAAAGATCGTAAATATGAGCTGGGTAATCCCTTTCTGCGATGACCTCACAGTCTAGTTAAGGAGACGACTATAACACGGGTGACAAGAGTTCTAAGAGAAGTTTTGGTGACATAGCAGGGAAGCTCCCCAAAGAGCAAGGTGACAGCGCAGAGAGCAGCCTCCATCTGGGGGAAAGGAGAGGTCGGACTGGATGGCTTTGTCTGAAAATTCTTCTGTAGAAGCAGAATCGGTTCACCTGTGGATTCGTCCATTTCATTAGGATGACAGCTTTGCAAGCATGTGGAGAGTGAAAAACAAAGGATTCTTGTGTGTTCATACCACAGGAGCATTTGGGATGTCTTGTTATCCAAGTGATAATCCTTTTTGCATTTAAACCAGCCTGACTCTTAATGTGCATTTTGGGGGTAGACGGCCTAATTAAGGGAGTCGGTGAGTTAGCTGTGTTCTCCCGCTCTGCGGTTGACGTCTACATCGGGACTCACTCTGTTTCGTTTCCTCAGGCTCCTTCCAACATGAAGTCAGTGCTTCAAGCAGGGTGGCTGTTGACAGTGGCAGTTGGCAACTTCATTGTCCTTATTGTAGCAGGAGCGGGCTCGTTCAGCGAACAGGTACTGGTGCAGACAGAGGTCGCGCGTACCTCTGTCTTCTCACCTGTTAATCATCATTGCGACGACCCTCCCTAGCTGTCTGTATATACACGTGGTCATCTTGGCTAACGGCTGAGTAGAACTGCCAGACCAGCCAGACAGGGCAGATACAAAAAGGTCTTATGGCCAAGTGCGTGCTGATTCTTCTTATTTCTACTTGGAAAACAACCAGATGTAACCAGGTGGGGTTAACATACCTACACGCTCATATGGTTTTACTACCAAAGGAAACATCTTTCCTGGCCTCAGTGAATGCGGCTCAGTGGCCCCAAAGCAGGCGTGTTATCCAGAAAGTTTCACAGTACCTAAAGTTAAAGCCATCCTAAAGGTTGTCGTAATTTTTCCCATTAAAATAAAATGAGGGCTTTTCTGGTTCTGGAACTCTCCTTCAGCACTCAGAATCTCTGCCTCATGAGGGAGCTGTCCCTTTACCCCATCAGACTCATTACTTCCCGCACCAGGTCCCATCAGAGCCTGTGCTAATCCTGCATGCTCATGACCTCAACGTTTTGCCAAAAGATAACATGGGGGTCTTACCTGAGAACATTTCAGCACATTCTTTTTCCCTCAAGAGTACTCTGCTTGGTGTGCCCTGGGTCCCCATCCTTCCAGGGGCCAGCTATTTGTCTTAAGACTCGGGTTTTTCGGAAATTTTGTCTCATCTTCTTGAAGTCCTGGGTGTCTGCACTCCAGAGCTGTTCGAAGAATGTGACTGTTACATTGGGCATTCAAGGAAAGCTGGCCACTCTGTATCTGTGGTAGTAGCTACCAGTTTCCCCTAACAACTTCACTTCCAACACCTTCGATCTGGATGTCTAAAGAAAACATACCCGCCATATATACATTCCCATAACCTGTATTGTTTTTGTTTTTTCCTTGCTCCAACTTCAATTCCTTCAAAGTGGGCCGAGTATGTTCTGTTTGCGGCGTTGCTTCTGGTCGTCAGCATAATATTTGCCATCATGGCCCGATTCTATACGTACGTCAGTCCAGCAGAGATTGAAGCTCAGTTTGATACGGATGAAAAGAAAAAGTACCTGGAAGAGAGTAACCCATATCCCAAGTTGGACTCCGTCTTACAGACACAGCTGTGAATATCAAGAAGCAAGTGGAGGACGGATTGGGCCCAGGATGTGCCCAGGTGTCTGTCCCCTGGGGGCAGGACACTCTGTTGTATGGCCGCTGATGGGGAAGACTTCAGAACTGTGAAACAAACCAAGAAAGCTGTTCTCTAAGCAGCCGGCAATGAACCTAACACTCTAAAAGAAGTCCTTTTGTTTGTTTTTCAGAGAAGTCTTATTTAAAGCATACACACACACATACACATACTTTTACAACACTGAGTCCATACCCTGCATTTAACTCCTTTCCTAACACACAAAGTTATTTTGGACTAAGTTGAATTTTTGAAATGGTGGCAAAGTTCCATATTGTTTGCATTCAAACACTCTATGGAAACAATGTTAAATGAGGCAAAAAGTGACTGTTTAGGCTTTAGAATGGTACACCATAAGGACCGGCTAGTAGGAACTGGTAACTTTACCTTCTGTTTTTAGTTTTGTCTTTCCAGTCCCTACCTCTTTTTAAATTATGTATAACTCAAAAAACTACTCAGGTAAAGGCAAGTCATGATTTTTAGAGTTTCAATGGTATGAAATAAATTCTCATTCTTAAGAGTAAGTGTCTGTGTATTTGGGTGGGGGCAGAGTAAGAAATCCTTAACATTTCCTTTCCTGATTATAAAAGCTGTGCCCACTCATTAAAATTTCCTCAGAAGGTGATAAAAGCATGAACAAAGCAAGACCCACATACAGTAAATTCCAGGAACATGAAATATCAAAGTTTGTTTCCTGCTTTTCTCGGGGTTATCTGTGGCTACACTACCCTTTTCTACTAGGAGCTTCCCGTGTGCATATTTTTGTACCATCTCAAATACTCGTGAGTATTTTTCTACTTGAATAAAAATCGTTCCAAAATATTATGAACACTTCCTGCCAAATTCATCCTATAGATATTTATCATATAACCATTCCCAGGTATCAGACTCAGAACGAGTCCGCTTTGGCACTCTTGGAAAAACGAGCAACAGTTCTTAGACAGACGTGTGCACAGTTCTGAATGTGGAAACTGGTTGCTGGGTTAGGAGCTTGGATCTCTAAGATGCTTCATGCACAAGCTTGTCATTGCAGTGTGGAGACGGAATGAAACAGAGAGACAAAGTCTAGAGCGAGAAACGCAAATGTAATGATCAAAGCTTGTTGAGGACCTTTTCTACCCTTTGGATCAAGTCCTCATTCCTTAACTGTTTCTTCTGTGGATATGTCACCTTTCTCTCTGATCTACCAACTTCTTCTAGTTCCTGGAATGCAATGGGTTCTCACTTCTAGTCAAAGGCAAAAGAAAAATCAGGTCTTGAGACACTTATTTCTACCCACCCCTCACCCACGCACTCCTCCTGGCAAAATCCTCTTCATATTCAGGATCCAGGCCACTTCCTCCAACGGTTTTCCTGTTCCCCAGTTTCGTTACCAAATTAAGTTGCATGGTCCCTGTTTGAGCCCTAGCCCAGCTGGGTTCAAGAAGGCAAATAACGAAGCTGAGATGGACACAGCACAAGCTTTATTCATGGGCCAAAGAATGGAGAAACAGGAGGTAAGTTCACAGATCAACTTCTCACCCACCTGGTGAGAGGGATTTAATTTTAGAGTAAAGACGAAGGGAGGAGGAGTGAGGCTAATGACGGGGAGGCATATGCATTAGTCTTTTAGCGCTTTTTCCGAGGGAGTGGAGTGCCACCGCTTTTATCCTTTTTTGGTCCTTGATGTCCGGTCATGGCCTTTGGTAGGTGTGTGTCATTTGATATGCTAATGTAGTAAAATCAGTGTATAATGAGACTCAGGGTCTGTTGGAGGTCAGATTTGATTCGGGCCACCATCTTGGCCCCAGCTGGTTCCATCTGGGCTTGTTTTTTTAATTAATTGATTTATTTATGGCTGCGTTGGGTCTTCATTGCAGTGCGCAGACTTCTCATTACGGTGGCTTCTCTTGTTGCGGAGCACAGGCTCTAGGTGTGCGGGCTTCAGTAGTTGTGGCACACCGGCTCAGTAGTTGTGGCTCACAAGCTCTAGAGTGCAGGCTCAGTAGTTGTGGCGCACGGGCTTAGTTGCTCCGCAGCATGTGGGATCTTCCTGGACCAGGGCTCGAACCCGTGTCCCCTGCATTGGCAGGCAGATTCTTAACCACTGCGCCACCAGGAAAGTTCCCATCTGGGTTTTTTTGTTTGTAGCTTCCTTTCTTATCTCTGGACCCTTTAACTTAAAGATTTATGTTCATTCCTGCTAAAGGTAGGGGTTGGCAGGTTTTGAGCAAAGACCTGGAGCAGCTCTGGCAACAGTCTGGCTGTCTCTCCTCTGCACTCCTGTCACACACCCCCGGTGTGTTGTGACTATCCAGCTTTCCGTGGGCCGGAAGCTCTCTGCATGTATCCTGTGATCCACTTAATTTCCGTAAGGTGGTTGGCCTCTTTGTGTTAAATAACAATTTAAAATCTCTTGGACCATGAGGAGTGAGATGGAAGAGGCTGAGAACTGAACCTTGAGCAGTGATTTGAATGCGCCTCGTTGACAAGGTCTAGTGTGAAAGACTAGCTATAAGGGACTACGAATTTTGCCTCTCTGGTCATTTCTACCCTCTAACTTACACAGTATGCCTTTGATGGAGGAAAACAACAGTCACGGTGATGAGCTCTCAGCTCCATTACCCCACTCTTGTCAATAATCCAAAGAGAACTCATCCTAAATCCTCAAAATATATTCTGGTCCTAACAACTTCTTACAGCCGCTGGGTAACATGGGGCAACCCTTCACCTTTCAAATCTCATTTTCCTCTCCTACAAAACAAAGAGAACACGAGACAATGTGAAGTCTCTAAAATCCTCTGTTTGAGGGTACCTGGCACACACCAGGCTTCCAAATGTTGAATGAAGACCTGCCCCTCAATCGACTACGACATTAACATTGAGTATGCTTTGCAGTTGGACGAAAACATTAACTCAGTGTTAATGTGACCTCCACTGGCCTTTAAAGGATAAGAGGGGGGACGGCGGGCATCAGGGCACTTTGATCATCAGGGGTGAGTTTTCAGAGTGATCTTCCCTCTAATCTTCCCATTTCTTCCAAACGTAATCAAGACTGACGGGTGCAACCATGGGGGTTCTAGACAAAAGACTTTGGACAGTGGCAAGTGTCATGGGGCAGGAGTGGCCAAGGGGGACACATGGGGCCAGATCCACAACCTCTGGTCTTCTGCCTTTTCCTTGGCCCCCATTTTTTTGTGCTTTACACCTTTCTCTAAGTTGCTGATCAGTGTTTAATCAAAATAATTCACTGACTTGAACATTGGCTGAGTGTTGAAGTACGATCCTACATGGGTTGGGGAGAGTATCTGGAATGGAAATGCTTTCGTTGTACATAGCAGGATTTCATTGCTTATACCTAAAAGCCAGAATAGTTTGTGGGGTTTTTGTTTTGTTGTTTTTTTAAATTTTTATTTTATGTTGGAGTATAGGTGATTTACAATATTAGTTAGTTTAGTTTAGTTTAGTTAGTTTAGTTAGTTTCAGGTGTACAGCAAATTAATTCAGTTAATACATATACATATATCTATTCTTTTTCAGATTCTTTTCCCATTTAGGTCATTACGGAATACTGAATAGAGTTCCCTGTGCTGTACGATAAGTCCCTGTTGATTATCTATTTTATATATACTAGTGTGTATGTTAATCCCAAACACCTAATTTATCCCTCCTCCCCTTTCCCCTTTGGTAACCATAAGTTTGTTTTCTATGTCTGTGAGTCTGTTTCTGTTTTGTAAATAAGTTCATTTGTATCATTATTTTAGATTCCACATATAAGTGATGTCATATGGTATTTGTCTTTCTTTGTCTGACTTACTTCACTTAGTATGATAATCTCCAGGTCTATCCACGTTGCTGCACATGGCATTATTTCATTCTTTTTATGGCTGAGTAATATTCCATTGTACCATCTTCTTTATCCATTCTTCTGTCAACGGGCATTTAGTTTGCTTCCTTGTCTTGGCTATTGTAAATAGTGCTGCAGTGAACATAGGAGTGCACGTATCTTTTTGAATTATGGTTTTCTCCGGATATATGTGCAAGAGTGGGATTGCTGGATCACATGCTAGCTGTATTTTTAGGTTTTGAGGAACCTCCATACTGTTCTCCATAGTGGCTGCACCAATTTACGTTTGCACCAACAGTGTAGGAGGGTTCCCTTCTCTCCACACCCTCTCCAGCATTTATTGTTTGTAGTCGTTTTGATGGAGAATATTTTGGACAGTGGTTATAACGTCCACATGAATCTTATTGGCCTATTCTTGTTTCCACGTGTCTCCATAATTTCTTTTTCATTTTGTGGATGTTCTTTATTTCTTTCAGGGTACTAACATTTATTTTGCATCTATTTTAGACTTTATAAAGTTACTTTATTAAATGCATCTTCCAGTTTAATTTTTGTTGACCATTTTAGCCATAGATTTTTGTCATGCATTCTGGACTACTTCTGCAGCTTCATTTTTTTTATATATATAAACTTATTTATTTTTGGCTGTGCTGGGTCTTCGTTGCTGCACGCAGGCTTTCTCTAGTTGCGGCGAGCGGGGGTACTCTTCTTTTTGTTGCAGTGCACGGGCTTCTCATTGCGGTGGCTTCTCTTGTTGCGGAGCATGGGCTCTAGGTGCATACGCTTCAGTAGTTGCAGCACATGGGCTCAGTAGTTGTGGTGCAAGGGCTTCGTTGCTCCGCAGCATGTGGGATCTTCCTGGGCCAGGGCTCGAACCCGTGCTCCTGCATTAGCAGGTGGATTCTTAATCACTGCGCCACCAGGGAAGTCCTGCAGCTTCATTTTTTTTATGACAAATAGAAGCAGTTAACACTTATTGGACACTGAATATGGGCAGACAGCATGTGAAGCACTTTACTGTGTCATGTTTACAAGCATGTGGCCCTTGCAATAGCCCTATAATTTAGATTCCTGTTATTATTCCCATTCCACAGAGCAGAAAACAGGCACAGAGAAACCAAGTAATCTGCCTAAGGTCACATCTACCATCTGGCTTAAGAGCCCAGGCTACAGCCAATACACCAGCCTGCCTCTCACTGCCAATGGCTACTGGACAGTATGGATTAACTGAATTTAATCCTTATAACAATAATAAAGAAGGTGTTATTACCCCCATTTTAGAGATGAGAAAACTGAGGAATAACCAGCTTAAGTAACTTGCCCACAGCCATATGCCCAACAGTTGGCCAAGCCAGGATGTGAACCCAAGCATGTCTGAGCGGGGAGAAGTACCTCTCTCCTAATCACCAGGCTGTACTGTCTTTTTTCACGAAGTCAAATGCAGACATGTGATGGCAGGAGTGATGTACCAGGGACAAGGGCAAAGGGGGCACTGGGGGGCCTCAGAGAAGCACGATCCACCTGAAATCCAGGTGGACACCCCAGGGCTGGCCTAGATGGGCAAGAGGGGCCATGTGTAGGGAGGAGAGGCTGGTAAACCCTGCTCTCAAAGGATGAAACAGAACAGATTAAACACAGTTACCATCTTAGAGGGATCCAGGACCTCCTGTAAAGACCTTGTGACGTTCTGGAAACACTGGAACCCCCTCCCCCGTGGATCTGGGTTTTGCACGCCCCCATGGCCAGTGGGAGTCCTGGTGTTGGCGCCTCCGAGGTCATGGTGATCAGCTCTGAAGCTCGCCATGCAGGGTCCAGGGTCTCACGTGAGGGGCAGCCGGCTTGGGAGGCAGGGGTAGGTGTGGGCTACAAAGGAGGAGTGGCCAGCAAGTCACAGCAGGGGCCACAGACAGCGGGCAAGCTGTCTGGTTTCCTTTCTCACTGTGGTAAAACACATGGGACAAAGTTCACCGCGAACCATTTTGAAGTCTACAGAGTCCAGAGGCATTAAGAGCATCCACTTCGCTATGCACCGTCACCACCAGCCCGCTCCAGAGCTTTTGTCATCTTGCAAAACTGAAACTTCATCCTCATTAAACACTACCTCCCCACTCCCTGCTCCTCCCAGAGGCCTCCAGCAGTTCCCCTTCCACTCACCTCCATCCTGTGACATCGGAGGCCTTTCAGGCTTCCTGGAGAAGCCCTGAGTGTCTGGGGCCTCCAGCTCACACCTGATCAAAAGCGATAAACAGGAGAGAGCCTGGGCCGCCCGGGGCTCCGAGGTGTGTCCGTGGGGACACAGCCCACCTCCAGCCCCTGCAGCCTGACCACGGAGCGTCTGTCCCCCCTTCCCAAATCCTCCTGACCTCTGACCACTCAGAGCCTCCAGGGTTTTTATTTTCTGGAATGTCTGGCTTGTTCTAAGGAGACTTGGAGGCTCCACAGATGTGTTTAAAGACTCATAAGGAGCAGGAGCCGGATCTGTAAGGTTGCTGTTCTGGTGCCCTTGAAACAGAGACCCTTTCACGTTTTGTTGTTGTTGTTGTTGTTTTTTCTAATATTTTCCAGTTGTTTTTTTTCTTTTAATTTAAAAAATATTTTTTGGCCACACCGTGTAGCCTGTGGGATTTTAGTTCCCTGACTAGGAATCGAACCCTGGCCCTACGGCAGTGAGAGCGCAGAGCCCTAACCACCGGACCGCCAGGGAATTCCTAAGAGCCTTGCATTTCTTAAGGTGGCAGGTCCCGGAGGCCAGTGAGGGGCCTTAAGAGCTTTTGCTGTGTGCGAGTCCTGCCTTAAGTGCTGAATGAAGAAAGTGCTTCCCTTAACAGTTTCCATTTCATATGTGGCTCCTAAAGCAGTCTCTGCCCCCATCACCACAGGGAAGAGGAGGGAAGTGCAGGCCGTCTCTCACAGAGCTCGCTGTGTAAGGCTTCCCAGCTCTGCAATTACCAGCAAAAGGTGCTGAGAGCCCCTCCTGAAACTGTACCTTTGGGCAGAGATGACATCCTCAGCTGCCCCATGCTGTTCAACGGATTTCAGTCTTGGTAAGACTAACCTTCAATGAGTCATCAGTCTTACTTGGATCCTTGGTTTGGCTTACAAACCTGCAAAGAATTCTTAATATATCCCACTCAGCTACTAACAGTCACAACCCATGTGTGTCCAATAAGTATTAAGGCCCTACAGCAGGCAGCCCAGGCAGGAGGGAGGGAGCCCTCATGATGGAATTAGTGCCCTTAGAAGAAGTGAGAGCTCTCTCCCTCTCCCCACTGCTACCCCCTCTTTCCCTCCCTCACCCCTCCACCCCCAGGCAGCCGTCTGCAAGCCAGAAACCAACCCTGATAGCATCTTGATCTTGGACCTCCAGCCTCCAGAACTGTAAGAAAATTAATTCCTGTTGTTTAAGCCACTGAGTCTGTGGCATTTTGTTAAGGCAGCCCAAACTGGCTAATACAGGGTCCAACCGTCCCTGTTTGTCAGGGACTGAGGGAGTTCCCAGGACAGTCCTGGGCAAACTGGGATGAGTTGGTCAGCCTAATTTAGGAGACAATGTATGTGCAGTGCTTGGGCTTCCTACAATGCATGGCAAGTAGTAAGTGCTCTATAAACACTCACAATTATTATTTCATTCCTTCAACAGCAATTATTTAGTAAGCACCTGCTCTGTGCTCAATGCAGTTTATTTTATTTTATTTTTTATAAATTTATTTTATTTTTGGGTGCATTGGGTCTTCGTTGCTATGCACGGGCTTTCTCTAGTTGCGGCGAGCAGGGGCTACTCCTCGTTGCGGTGCACGGGCTTCTCATTGCGGTGGCTTCTCTTGTTGAGGAGCACGGGCTCTAGGCACGCGGGCTTCGGTAGTTGTGGCATGTGGGCTCAGTAGCTGTGGCTCGCGGGCTCTAGAGCGCAGGCTCAGTAGTTGTGGCACACGGGCTTAGTTGCTCCGCGGAATGTGGGGTCTTCCCGGACCAGGGCTCGAACCCGTGTCCCCTGCATCGGCAGGTGATTCTTAACCACTGCGCCGCCAGGGAAGCCCTCAATGCAGTTTAGTACACTAGGGGTACCAAAGAGATGCAGCCTGCCCTTGTGGAGTTGGCAAGCATTGATTGAGTACCCAGACCAGATCGCCCGGGTCTAGCTGTGAAGAGTTTATATAGGGATGTGTCAGAATGGGAGGACAAAGTTTGGGCAGGGAATGGCCCTCGATTGCTTCTCTCTGCTGTTCCCCAGCAGAAGCCACCAATCGAGGCAGTCACCTCGGTTGCTTCCTGTTTCTAAAAAACAGAAGCCCCAGAACCTGGGTAGCACCAGGGCCTGGTTAAATGACCACAGGTGTTTTGCCCAATGGCCCTGGGCAAGCCCAGCCCCCAACTTTCCTTTTGACTAAGCAAGGACATCGCAAACTGCTCCCCTGGAAGTTCCCCAGTGTGGCCACAAGATGGCAGAAGAGAACATCCTTGGGAAAATTTGCCACAACATGCCAACAAAAGGCTTTTGTAAATGTCATAATTACCTTATTCGGAATTTTTCATGAATGCACATCAGAAGGCCTCATCATACGCTGCGTATTTTTTTCTGGAAGTTCCATTCTTGGGACTGGCATTAGTGGACTCTATTCTATCTGGGACTCAGGTATAAATTCCAGCAGGGGTCGCTGTTCCTTGGGATGACACCAGGCAGCAGGTAGAAGCAACAGCCTTTGTGTGAATTGGGAAAGAAACACATTTATCAAGCACTTCCTACAAGCCAGAGTTTGCATTATCTAATACACATCCTCATCCACTCATTTAATTGTGCAATAAATATTTATTAAGCTTCTCGTGGTTTCCAGGCACTGATACAGACCACGTAAACTAATAAATATATAATAGTGTCAGGTGTTGATAAATGCTATGAAACAAAACATAAACAGAGTAAGGGTTGAAGGCTGGTATTTTAGAAGGAGTGGCCCAGGAGGGCCTCTCTGAAGAGGTGACATTTGAGCAGAGACATGCATGGAGTAAGGGAGCGAGATGGGGAAGAACATTCTGGAAGGGGTCCTAACAAGGGCGGATGCCTGAGATGGGAATATGGTTCGTGTGTCTAATAACAGCAAAGAGGCTCCCGTGCCTGGAGTGTGGTGAGCAAGGGGTAAGGGAGAGGTGACCCGGATTGATCGTCTAGGGCCTTGGGGGCCATGATAAGACTTTGGGTTCTCTCCTGTGCATGTTGAGAAGCTGTCAGACAGTGGTTCTCAATGCGAGCTGCCCCTCAGAATCATCTGAGGGGCTCTAATCCCAGTGCCTGGGCCTGCCTAGACCCAGAATCAGAACTCTGGGGTTGCAGCCTGGGCATCTGTTTTTTTCTAAACGCACCAGGGATTATTAGAAACCAAGGTTGAAGCCACAGCATTCGATATTGTGTGAGAGCACAGTAGAAACTGTAAAAGCACGGCGCAAACACTGTGATTAGCGATAATGTGTGCCTTTCGGGAACAACTTTGGGTCTAGTAAGTGCGCGGAAGCATGACGTGGGTCACTAAGCACAGCTATTTAAAACTATGAGCTTTTTAAGTTGGAACCCCTATCTTCCATCAACAGCAGTGAATCTTTCCTGGGGAAAATGAAATTCCTAAAGCATCGTGAGTCATTAGAAGCTATGATGACCAGCATAAGAAATAGGATGATACAGGTAAAATACAGGCATGTCTCTGTTTCTATAAATTTGTCAGGTATGTTTAGATGTAAACTAACCAAGGCAAGGTTTGGATTTCCTCGGTGCTCTTGTTCAGAGCAAGCATAATGAGATGCTGGTGGTCACGTCTCCGGAAACAGCAAAACTCCTCTCACATCCTCTCCCTTCCTCTGGGTCCTTTGTTTTCTTGTTCTGTTCACATCTGCATGTGCCCTGCTGAAGGCCTCTGTGGAAATGAGAATGCTCATTTTATTGAGCAAACATGTGTTGACTTTGATTTGAGAAAAAAATGTGTTGGGAGTTTCTTAAGAACATCCCCAGTGGTGCCTGGAATGCCCAGCAGAAGCATGTATAATTTTTAGAGCATTTTCTCAAGCAAGGTGTGCCAGCCAAGGCCTCTGTGCCTTACCTTCGACATATCAGCACCTCCACACAGAGGAACTTTGAATATTACAAACAACTGCCCTGCTTGGACCCCATTTTGTTGCAAACTTAAGTATGATGGGATTCCTTCCTGGCCTGAGTTGGGGTCCCCATCTCTGCCCTGAGAAGATTACCAGCGGTTTGGAACATTGCCTCCATTTGCTGGAACTCTTTCCAGGAGTTCTAGGGAACCCTGCCAGCCTCTCTTCTGGACCATCCTCCTTCCTGACCCCACTCCTCCAATCACTGGGCAGCAAAATCCACCCTGGGGCCAAGAAGCCATAGACGTAGATGTTGAAACTGACGTTTCCCACCTTCAGCATAAAAATCAGTTAGGTGTGGCATTTAGCAGTGATGAAGTGCATGTGAAGCCTTTTGACTGGTCTTTGAAATTTCTGACTGCAATTTAAAAATAAATCAAAGAATGGTAGACCCTAAACAATGTGGTTTGGGCAGCAGAGATAGGAAACAGCACTGCACTAACCCTTCCTTTGTTCTTCTCCAGTGAGTGGTGGTGTGAAGCTTTCAGATTATGCTTCCCTTAATCAATAGCTTGGCAAAATTGTGTGCAGAGTGGCTGGTCACCTGCTACCTCAAGTTTATTTTTACAAGGTAGAGGTAAGGCACCCAGTAAGCTTCTCGCTAGAGATTTGATTGCATGAAATCTACCCACACCCACCTGAGTCAAAATAATTGTTCGAACCCAGTCCATCTTGAATACTCTGTATTAATGTAGTATATTTTTAAATTAGTCTTTTAAAAATCAAATCAGTACATGCAAAGTCTAGAAAGGCAAAGATCTCTACAAGACTTGTCTGGAGAAATAGTCTGCCATTTTCCCTCCCCTGGCCAATCCCCACTCCTTAGAGGCACCACTTTGAACTGTTGCAAACAATCTGATGGTTTATCTCCAAATGGCATGCTTATCTAACTACTTGTTGGTTTCTCAGTTCTCAACTTTATATATTAACTTCCTACTGTAGACAATGAGAATTTAGCTCTTCCTCACACCCCCCCTGCCATTCACGTCGGCTGCAAATGTGCACTTGTACTGGGGGGAGGGTGTTCCCATCCACCCAGTACAGCTTTATAGTGACTTTAGTTAGATTAATATTCACTGTCACGTTGTTATGCTCATGTAAGTGCTGTTTTCACGTAAGCTACGTAGTGTACTAAGATTAGCTTTTCCTTCTCTGCAGATACTATACTTTGGTTTCCCTGGAGTTACTTACTCTGTTAAAAATTTGCTTACTCTTCTATATATTTTTACTAATTCAGCCTCCAAATCTTCCTTGGTTTAGTAAATATCCTCTCAGTATGATCAAATACACTAAATGTTCTATTGATTTCATCATCTAAAAGAGGTTTCTTCTGGAGCCTTCTGAAGGACTCCAATCTGGAAGCCAGAAAGAGCCTTTTAAAAGTATCCTGGGGTCCCCTTCACCTCTCTGCTTTGTCACCTCCTGTCACCTTTTGTATCCCATGTCATCTTTTTTCTTGATTCTTTCCTTTTTTCTTCTTTTTTTTTTTTTTTTTTTCTGATGGGGCACTTTTCTGTAGTAGCTTGCTGAGAAATGAAACATGGGAGGTAAATTTTTTCTAGGGTCTTGAATGTCTGAAAACGTTTTTATTCTACTTTCCCATTTGATCGACACTTAGCTGGGTGTAGAATTCCAGCTGGAAACCATTTTCCTTGGGAACTTTGAAAGCATCCCTCCACTGACTTTGAGCTTTCAACGTTGCTATTGAAAAGCCCAAGGCATTCTGGTTATTGATCTTTTGTATGAAAACGTTTTTCTCCCTAGAAGCTTGTAGAATCATCTCTTGGCTTCTAGTAATTTGAAATTTCATGGTGAAGTATGTTGGTGTGGATCCTTTTTTTTTTTTTTTTTGTGGTACGCGGGCCTCCCACTGCTGCGGCCTCTCCCGCCGCAGAGCACAGGCTCCGGATGCGCAGGCCCAGCGGCCTTGGCTCACAGGCCCAGCCGCCCCACGGCATGTGGGATCTTCCCGGACCGGGGCACGAACCTGTGTCCCCTGCATCGGCAGGCGGACTCCCAGCCACTGCGCCACCAGGGAAGCCCGGTGTGGATCCATTTTTATCCATTATGCTGGCTGCTCAGTGGGCCCTTTTTATCTGGAAACTCATGTCCTTGGATTTGGGGCCATTGTCATGAATTTTATTTTAATCCTCTCCCCTCCATTTCCCCTGCTCCCTTCTAGAACTCCTATTATTTAGATGTTATTCCTTCTTGAGCCTCTAATTTTCTTATCCTTTCTCTCCTACATTTTTTTCTTTTTGTTTTACTTTAGAGAAATCCTCAACTTATTTTCCAAATTCCCTAATTTATTTTTCTTAATTCCTACCAGCTTTAATCCAAAGAGTCTTTTTAATTATCTGAATTGTTATTTTTGATGGTATCCAGCTTATATTTCATGATGACAGTGTCTTCTCTCCTTTTAGACTATGCCCATGGGTATTTTAAGCATTCTTCCCCTATTTAGTCTCTGTTCCCTCCAAGTTGTTTTTCCCCAAATGTCTTATGATTCTTGGCTGTCTGCTCATGTTTAAGAGGAGGGGTCTGAAAAGCTGCTGGGAAGTTCTGTGCACAGACCCATGGTCTTCACTCTAAGGAAATATGGATAAGCCATTTTATTGCAGAAACCCAGAAGGTGGCATTTTTAGATTTTTTTTTTTAGCTGATCCAGACCAGAGGGTGAAAGCATGACTGTCCTGAGCTCTGAATGGGGGGCAGGGGAGGAGGAACTTAGCATTCAGTGTGTAAAACTTCATTTACGTCCTATGTGCGCTGGCTGTCCCCAAGCCCTTGATGCTTGGTGTTACCCTCTCCAGAGACTAAACCACCAGGGAGGTGGTGGGGCGGGAGATGTACCCCACTGTGCAGGAACGGGGTAAGGGAGCTTAACAATCAGATTCCATGTGTTGCTCCACCTTCACACCTGCTTCCTAAGGTGCTGATGCTGCCGATTCCTGAGGTGGGTGTGAGTGTGTGCATGGGTGTGTGTGCAACTTGAGTTATTTTATCGCTTCCTTACTATAAAACTTTAAATCCAGCTCTCTGAATTGGCTAAATCACTCACCACTCTTCTATCTGCTTTTCAGCTTCCAAAACTGTCAACATTGTTTTCTTCTCTCCAGTTCTTGTGAGTTGATACATTTAAAAAAAATATATTTCACTATCCTTACTGTCATTTACTGAGTTTGAGGAGGGAATAGGTGTAAATATTTCTATCCAGTCCACATCTCTATCCAGAAGTCCGCTACTGCTGTGACCCGGGTGTATAATTGCAGCCTTCTTCTGATTGAACAGACTTTCTGTCTCTACTCTTTCCAGCAACTTGTTCAAGATGCCTGGAAAAGCCACCTTCTCCCCAGGTCTAGTTTGCCGACCTGTTCTTCCCAAACCCAAAGCAGTCTTCCGGGTCCTGCAGAGGTTAGCTCGCTCCCACTCTCCTTCCGTTGGACTTCAAGCCATAAGCCCATTTGCAGCATCCATTCAGGACAGACTTGGTGGGGCTGAAAATCCAAGGACCCAGGGAGAGTAGAAGTTATTTATCCCCACTGACATCCTGACATTAAGAACCAGGCAGCCTCAAATTCTGATCTGGCCACCTGGCATCCAGGGAAGTTGGTTTCTGATTTGTTTTTAATTTCTTTTCCATCTGCTTAGACTTAAAAACAGGGAAAAACTCTAGTGGTGTATGTGCCTTTGGCTGCAAGTAACAGAAACCACAAGCCACACAGATGTAGGTAACGTGGACATGTTTTGGCTACATGATTGAAAGCCCAAAGACAGGACAGGCTGCAGGGTTGGTTGATCCAGCTGCTCTACGATGTCATCAGTGACTCCATTCTTTCAGCCTCCATTTTCTTTCAGTTTTTCTCCATCCACATCATTCTCATTTCATTTTCCCCTCATGGTTATAGGAGGGCTATGCCGGTAGCAGTGCTTCCTTAGTCATGGTCAATTTCAGTACACACGTGAGAGAGAAGAGACTTTCAACTCACGACTGGGTGTATGTGCATAGCATGCGACCCACGTCTGGCTCATCACTGTTAGCAGAGCACATGCACAGCCAGCTCAGGTCCGGGCAGTGGGGAGGTTGTCAGGAGACCAGGACAGGGCAAAAGAGGTGAATGCCTTAAAACTAGGGTGGTGGCAATGGGACCAGGAAAGAAAGAAGAGTATTCAGGGGGACATCGTTTGAGGTGATTGGGAAGTCAAGTAGGAGAGCAACTTGAAGAAGGCTGGGGAGGAAGAAGGACCAGTGGAGGAGATTTGGGGGCATGAGAATTTGGAGGGAGAGAAAAGCCCCCTTGGGGCACTACATCAGTCAGGTCCTGTTGTGGGCTGAACTGTGTCCCCCCCCAAAAGATACGTTGAAGTCCTAACCCCTGTTTCCTGTGAATGTGACCTTATTTGGAAATAGGGTCTTTGTAGATGTCAACAAGTTAGAGTAGGGTGGGCCCTTAATCCAATATGACCAGTGTCTTTACAGGAAGAGAAGAGCTATAGAGACACAGAGGGGAGAGTGCCGTGTCATCAGGAAGGCAGAGACTGGAGTGATGCAGCCACAAGCCAAGGATGCCCGAGCTTGCTGGCAACACCGGAAGCTAGGAGAAATACCTAGAATGGAGTCTCCCCTGGAGCCTTCGGGGGGAACATGGCCCTGCTGACAGCTGGCACTTTGAGTTTGGACTCCTGGACTCTAGAACTGTAAGGGAACGAAGTTCCGCTCTTTTAAGGCACCCAGTTTGTGGTAGTTTGTTATGGCAGCCCTAGGAAACTCATACGGGCCCCCACCAGAAAACTGATGGCACCCTCGAAGTGGGGAAGTGAGAAGAGTCTGTAGAAACCATAAGCAAGAAAGACTGTGGGTGAGGCTGGTGGGACCAACACGATGATGAAGCACCTGGATTTGGTAAAAACCTTACTAGTATGAGACAGAGGCAAAGGGAGGGAGCAGGTACTGGAACCCAGAGAGGGCAGCTCAGCCGTGGGAGAGGGTGATGGTCCTTGACGGAGGGACGCAGCCAACCCAAGGCAGCCTGGGAGGAGAGATACCCTGACTTCCCTCTCCTCCCGCCTCCCACTGGCTGAACCCAACCAGAAGCCCGTGCAAGGAAGCCCGGTGGGCAGTTCACGTAGACAGCCTCCTGGGGCAGAGAGCAGAGTGGAGGTGGGCAGAGAATGGACCTGAAGGGGCCCCTGGAAAATATTCCTGGGAAAAAATTGGGGAATGTGGTTTTAGCTAGAACCTTCTGAGAGAAACTGTCAATAGGCTGGTTGCCTAACCAGCTGATGTGAACTAGCTTCGTGGTTCCCCAGCTGGAATGGGTCTTGGGGCAAGGGGCTTGGTTTGGGGCTGGGAGGCCACACCTCAAATCCCAGCTGGCTGCTCCAGATGGCCCACACGGGCCTTGCCTCAGTTTTGTTCCTGCCTCTGAAAAAGGTTACTGTGTCCAGGGACCTGTTCCTAACAGCTCAGGACTCCCGTCACATTTCAGATTTAGGCTTTAAAAAAAAAAAAAAAAAAAGCGTAGCACATTATCGTGGAAATCACTCAGAACCTTTATTATGGCATAAAAATTAGGATTTTTAATAGCCTAATGAGAATTGAAAACTATACCTTGGAATAAAGCAAATAACCAAATTCCAGTTAAAAACTCTGAAGCCTGCTGTGCCCTCTCTCAGTTGTGGGATTTTTTTGTTTGTGTTTTTGTTTTATTTCAAAATTGAACTTTTTACAAAGTTTTGCATTAAGTTTGTCATATTTTGCATCAATTTGTCATTAAGGGAGAATAAAGTTATTTGGATTATACATCTCCGGAAAATGAAAAACAAATGAAATTTTTTTCTATTTAATTCTGAACTGCCTCAACGGCCGGTTTTTACAGAGGTATTTTATACAACAGCTGAACTCAACATTAATCTATGAACCAAACATTTCCAAGGGCAGAGGACTCAGAATTATAATAGTTCTGATACAGAACAAAACCATCCATTACTATCCCTTTCTGCATATGCACAAGTCTTTCATTCTCATTAAATTGTAAAAATGATGAAGTAGTGGCCTCCATGAGACATGTAACATGTTTGTCAATGAAAAAATACATTTGAGGGAGAGGATTTTATTTATAGATGATCATAACCAGTGTAGTCAGATTAATGTAGCCATGTTGGAGAGGTATCCAATAAATCATTCCCATTTCGTAAAAGTTATCGTGAGCTTCCTCACCAACAGATTTGCACATATTAAAATGGCTAGAGCTGGGATTTTTTTGGCCAAATGAGATCAAAGATCACTGTTACAAGAAAAGAAATAATTCTAATAGCTCTAGCTGCCATTTATTGAGCCCTTACGGTGCCTGATCCACATGCATGAATTTATTTACTTTTCACGACAGCCCTGTGGAGTGGGCTCTGCTATTACCCATTTTACAGATGGGGCCCAGGCCCTGTTCAATGACAGGCCATGTTTTTTTGTTTGTTTTTTTTAAATTTTATTTATTTTTGACTGCGTTGGGTCTTTGTTGCTGCGTATGGGCTTTCCCTAGTTGCGGCGAGCAGGGGCTTCTCTTCGTTGCGGTGCGCGGGCTTCTCAATGCAGTGGCTTCTCTTGTTGCGGAGCACGGGCTCCAGGCGTGCAGGCTTCAGTAGTTGTGGCGCACGGACTTCAGTACTTGTGGCTCGCGGGCTCTAGAGCACAGGTTCAGTAGTTGTGGCGCACGGGCTTAGTTGCTCCGCAACATGTGGGATCTTCCCGGACCAGGGCTCCAACCCGTGTCCCCTGCAGTGGCAGGCGGATTCTTAACCACTGTGCCACCAGGGAAGCCCCACAGGCCATGTTTTGACTACGATGCTTTTCATCCTGTGATTTAACAGGGGTTTTCTCCCCTCTTGTGTAAGACAAAATCCAAGATTTGATTTTAAGAAGAGCTGTAGTTCAAGAATAAATTGATAAGGCATGAATTACAAGATTGATCATGAGAACAGAAAAAAGAAGCCTTAACAATGAAGTCATAGATTCTCCCTAAATGGCTTTGTGAAATTAACATTCCATGTAAAAATACAAGTTTTTGTTTGATTGATTAACTTTGGGAACTAGATTAACTAATTCTAAAGTTGACATGAACAGATAGACATGTAAGAATACCAGGAAAACTCTAAACAAGGAGACCATTGAGAAAGGACTGCCCTGCAGGATAATGTCAAGAACTGGGTGAGAGTGGGAGATTTTACCCTTCTTGCAAGCCAGGAAGCTGCCCCACCACAGTTGCGTGAGGCTTGTAGAAGACATGAGATCCCGCAGTAAATCCAAAGTGTCGGCATCATCAACGTTTTCCTGTGTGGCTTCCCCAAGCCTTTCCCAGAGGTGGCATGAAGAGGGCCAGGTGGGTTGCATTAAGGGGAAGAGACCCTGAGTTCAGGAAGCCCACATCATCATGGGCAGGACCATGCCTGCCCTTTGCTTCCAGGAGACACTGCCTCTATCTTCCAAGGCTGTTTGCTACACACATATCCTTGATAGATAGCCCAGAACAAAGGCATCTTCAGCTCAAAAGATGTGCAAAAATGCAAGAGACCAAAGACAACTGTCTCCCAACAGATATTGTATTATACAATTTCTATAATTAAAACAGGGATATGGGTCATGAAAAGACAAATAGAATGGGACATACAGATCAAAATAGACCCAAATATATGGGAATTTAGAATTTGATAAAGGTGTCATATCAAATCACTGGGAAAAAAAACATGAACTTTTCAAAAAATGGTGTTAGGGAAATAGAGTAGTTATCTGGGGGAAAATTAAGTTGGCTCCATATGTCACAATGTACTCAGAATCAGTTCCAAGTGAAGAAGATATTTAAATACCTAAAAATTAAATACCTAAAACTATGTGGAATTGTGCACATCAAAGTAATACTTATATATATACCATCCTACTGGGAAACTTAGCTTTATTTGCAATTTTCTAATTTTTTAAAGGCCAATAAATATAGAAGGAATGATAGAGTTAGAACATTGCCATTTTGAACCATCATAATAATGATTGATTAAAGCTAGAAATATCAATGGTGCTAAAACCACTAGATGAAGGTTTGGGGAATGTAATGGTTAATTCTATGTGTCAGCTTGGCTGTGCCAGACATTTGGTGAAACACCAGTCTAAGTCAACATTGAAATCTGTAGTCTCTGAGTAAAACAGATTATCCTCCACAATGTGGGCGGGCCTTATGCAACCAGTAGAGAGAAAGCCTGGGGCTCCCAGAGGAAGCGGGAATTCTGCCTCCACGCACACATCCTATTGGTTTTGTTTCTGTGGAGAACCCTAATACAATGGTATATTCCCACAATTAAATTATTCATTGCAAAGGAAAAAAAGGGAACTTTGCAATGGAGGGAGCTGGAGGGCAGTTCTTTAACCGAGGGGCCACCAATAATGGGAAGAACCAGCATCACATGCCCCTGAGGCAAGGCCCTGAGAAGGATCTAATAGCATCAATGTGGCAATCCTGCCAAAAACAAACAACCCGATTCTAATCGGGAGGAAAGCTGATTGCAATCACAAGGAAACAATCACAGCTAAAACGTAGGGGGCTTCCCTGGTGGCACAGTGGTTAAGACTCCGTGTTCCCAATGCAGGGGGCCTGGGTTTGATCCCTGGTCAGGGAACTAGATCCCACATGTATGCCACAACTAAGAGTTCGCATGCCACAACTAAAGAGCCTGCGAGCCACAACTAAGACCTGGTAAAACTAAAAAAAAAAAAAAAGTGTAATCCTGGATCAAAAAAAATTTTTCTATAAAAGATATTAATGGAAAATTGGTTAGATAATAGGATGGCATTGTTATAAAATCTCCTGACTGACTAATTGTACTGTAATTAGTTAAGAGAATGTCTCTCTTCTTAAGAGAGAAGGAGGGGGGAGAGGGAGAGAGAGCAGGAAAGCAAAAATAAATGTGTAAAAGTGGCTAAAATTGGTGAATTCAAGTAAAGGGTATACAGAGTTCATTATACTATTCTTATAAATTTTCTGATGTCTGAGATTTTTTTCAGGATAAAGAGTTTAAATTTAAGAAAGAAAACATAAGCATTGTAAATGTTTAAATCAAATATTAATAAGCCTGCTTTGAAAAGACAGACAGAAGGATTTCCAATTCATTTAATTACATGGCAAAAATTTTTGAGCCTTCATGCCACTATTCTAGCCATATAATCAAGAGGAAGTAAGGTGTTGCAGCAGTAAGCTTTCCACTTGCCCTCCCCCAATTATCTGGTATGAGTCCTCACGGGGTCCTCCCTCCCCATAACTGATACAATGGGTATAAATTCAAAGCCAGGTATTATGTGGCTTGGTACAAGAACTATTTTTTTAAATGCCTGTACCTATGATATGTTTTTCTTCCTTTACCTGTTTATTTTAAAGATTTCTTGAATTGCAGTTTATTTTGTCTTAAAGCTCTGATCAAGCCCCATTTTCATACTTTACAATATGGCAGCTCTGCCATCATTACGGGATTTCAGCTCATGCGAAGTCAGGAGCAGAACCAGCCCATCCTAGAAAGTTGGGACTCAGCCCAGGAAGGGGTGTGCAGTGGAGGGATATTCTTGTCGGAAAACCTGACAATGGGCAGTAGGGGCACAGCCCCAAGCTCAGGGTTTCAAGGGCCAGCTTTGGGGACCTTCGAGACTTAGGAGACAGGGCAGGGTCCCAGTCCTGGAGGACCTCTGGACAAAAGAACTCAGAGCGGAAGTGGGGACAAGATGAGCGTCCAGGTGCTAAAATGCTCATACCAAACAGGGCACTGGTCTCAAAGCAGAAGTGTAAGGGGCATCAGTGTAGGGTGAGCTGCTAGACCAGCGTTGTCACAAGCTCTTGAGGTCACAACTCCTTCAGCCATTTTGGTTACCCTTTGACCTTTGCCTTCATTGTCCTTTACTCACCCCTCCCCCTGCCCCACCCCGACTTCCCCAAGGACCAGCCATTTAGAACTGTGCAGACTCAGTTTGACGGTGTCCTCAGTGACTACGGGTGCATTGAATGTTTATTTTGGCTGAATGGGAGTGACTGAGTGTTAAAATCAATACCTGGTTGATGTTGAAGCCAAATATCAAAGACTAAACTCATGGGTTAGAAAATAAAAAATCTGAAATATCATCAAAAAGCATTTAATTATTCTTACAATGTTATATTAAAAATTTTAGAAGTTAATTTTTAAATTTGACATTTCAGTGTTGAAACGATTTCTCCTGCGGCCACGAAACTACATTTTTCCGATATTAGTCACTCGCTTTCAACGGAACTCGTTGGGGGAGCAAGATTTCTTTGGCTTAGCCTTGCAGGGCAAGGTACTGACACTGATAATGTTGTCACCAAGTTATTAAGCTTCCCTTCCTCTCCAGTGGCAAGCGACAAAGGTAAAGATTTATCTATTCTTTAATGCCTGAACTTAAAGATTGATCAATGGGAATGATGCAAGTTCACTGAAACAATCCTGCAAACTAAGACCTGGGCTGGGCTTTAAGAATGATGCTTTATTACACATCGATGTTACCAAACCAAACTCGGATCCGCTTGCCCTCACGCAGTAAAAACGATCTACTGACGGCAGGTTGCAGTGAAGGAAAGTGCAGCGTTTATTGCAGAGCGCCAAGCAAGGAGTCCAGGACAGCACATGCTCAAACACCCAAACTCCCCGGTGGGTTTCAAGGAAGCCTTTTTAAAGGGAAGGTGAGGGAGGGGAATTTCAGTTTTGCGCTATTCTGTGATTGGTTGACGGTGAGGTAACAGGGCGGAGCCACAGGGGTTAACATTATCAATCCTTAGGAGCCCTAGGTCTGGGGGCTACGTGCTCACGGTCATCAAGTAGTTAACTTCTTCCATTTGTGGTGGTTTTAGCACCTGTAAAACAACTCAGAAAATAGGCATCAGATACTATTATTATCTGGGTGCTTCAGAGAGGGGCTGAAGCAGGGGATAAGGGGGAGGGGTCTGTCCCAGGAAGGGCCCATGGGGTCCTGCTGAATTACAGATATTTCCTCGTATTGGAGAACAAGTATTCAGGGATAACAATAAGTGCGAACCTTATTCCTTGCATTACTGGCATCATCGCGCTGATTAGAGTTAATGGTAACCCAGGTGCCTGAGGTCAGGATGCCTGAAAAGACAAAGGAGTTGGCTCTTTGACCTTCCAGAGGTGCGCCTGATCGCACAGCTGAATCAGATTTTGGCCAAAAGCCAGAGCTAAGCACCCTTGCAGCCTTATCTCTTATTGGGTATTTTTCGAGAAAGGTTTCCTGGTCTCTCTACCAAATATTTTTCGGGAAGGTGCGGTACAACAAGATTAGACCACTCGCCTGGTGACTGCCAGGGGCTCACTCAAGCCTCTTTGGGGGATGGATGGCTCTGACCCCACAGCTCGACATACCTGTTCTCTCTGTAGGAACATAACACGCACAGGCAGAATCTGTCCTGTGTCCACACCATCAGAGCAGTGCCCTGCACAAAGCTGGCCATCAACTCATTTTTGTGGAGGGAATGAATGAGTGAAGCAACGAATGGAAGTCCAGTCACTGGCAGCAATGGCAACATTTTATTTAAGATAAGACCAGCAAATTCCCTGCCTGAGGACATCTGGCCATGACCTAGCTGAAGGCAGAGGGTCTGACCTTATGATTTACTGGAGATCTTTGTTGACCTCTGATAGCTTTGCTAGAAACCCACCTGGGGACCCTGGGGGAAGTTTTCGAAAAGCAGGAGGCTCACTCCACCAGAGCCCTGGAAGCAGGAGGGAGGCGGGGCCGCATTTCCAGAGCGGGTGGGTTGCAAAGAGAAGGAAAGAGAACGTGGGCGCGCAACGCCTGTGGTGTTCTGGCAGCTCCCGTTCTCTTTTGCTTCCCGCTGCAGCTCAAGCGGCAGCCTTCAGAGTAGGGCTTCTTAAGTTGCTGTTGAATGGCTCTGACTCATCACCTGACGCTCGTTTTTTGCTCTCATTTTCCATTATGGAAACCTTATCTTGTGAGTCAGGATCGGAGATAAAAACGTGAGAATGGCGGAGGGCGGGGGCGGGGAGTGGGTAAAGGCTGTCTGGGGAGAAGGAAGGGGGACAGAAGCCCTCATAAATCCCTCCTTTGCCCAGAGGGTTTCTTTTGCCGGGAACGTGGAGCCCGCTGCCCTCGCTTTGGGCTGCAGGGGGCGGCCGGGAGAGAGGAGCTCATCCGAAAGGGGAAACTGCGCCCCACCGCGCTGGTTTTTCTGCCTGCCATCCTCCCCAGCCTGGTCCCTCTAAACCAGGAGCCCCTGACTCCTGAACCAGGTGTGGGGTTTTTTAAATCGAGGCATATTTGATTTGTATTATATTAGTGTCAGGTGTACAACATAAGTGATTCAATATTTTTATAGATTATACTCCATTTCAAGTTACTACGAAATAATGGCTGTATGTCCCTGTGCTGTACAATATATCCTTGTTGATGATCTATTTTATACACGATGGTTTGTGTCTCTTAATCCGCCTTGCCGGTCTTGCCCACCTCACCCCCACTGGTAACCACTGGTTCGTTCTCTATACGTGTCTGTTTGTTTTGTTGTATACATTCGTCTGTTTTATTTTTTAGATTCCATATATAAGTGATAGCAAAGAGTATCTGTCTGACATTTGTGGCTTTGGTAAGGGCAAATATAAATTAAGAATAAGAGGCTTAATTCCTCCAGTTGAAAGGAGGCGGGGGAAAAGCCTTCCCCAACCTCTCCCTTTTCTTTCAGAATTTTTCTCTGTCCTTTCAAATGTATGTAAATCTTTTTAATGGCCAGAGAAGCCACTTGCCACCCTTAAGACTCAGGGTCATTTCCTCGAGGACCTGGAGCCAGTCCCTTTGCAATGTAATATCAGGGTAGATAAGGCCCTGGCTCCCAGTTTCCCGGGAGGAGATGGGCCGGAATTGTCACCTGACTCTGCACTGTGAAACCCACAAATGTAATCGATGTACCCACTTAGACACCTAAGAGTGAGGCGCTTCCTGTCTGCAACCTCATTAGCAGGTTGCCTGCTTGATCGATAGTAAAACTGCTTTCTTTCTCTGCGAGGTTTTCAGGGTTAGGAGCGGATTGTGTTTTTAATTCTATTCCCCACACTTTGTACAGCACCAGGAATGAATTTCATGTCAGGGACAAGCAGAGAGACACAAATCCTCTTATTGACCTGACGAAGGCGGTCCAGGCCTAGCGCTCTGTGGCTTCTCTCCCAGATTTTTAGCCGCTGATGTTTGTACTTGTGGGCTTTGAATTGTGGGCAGAACATGCTCTGTGAGCATCAAAATATTGAGCCTAAATCTACAGGAACGGGATTTCGGAAGTGTCCTGAGACGGCTGCTGTTGGCCCACGTGCTTTGATTCCATCTCCAGCCTGAGAGGCCAGGTGGATGGTGAGATTCCTGTGAATTGCATCACCCCAGGTGGCACCAGATCCCTTGCTCACTTATCCTGGTGCAGCCTGCCCTTGGCTGTGGCTGTCCTCTCAGTCAGCAAACCAGCGAAATCAGAGGCCCTCCTGCTGTACGGGACATGATTACCTGCCGCAAGATACTCCCCTCCTTTATTGCCAGCAATCTTTCCCTGAGTCCCACCCCAGGACTCTTAGCGGTTGGAGCTGAATCAGCTTTAATCAGCGTCTTCTCTTTAGATACACAGAATCACCTGGGAAGGCTCTGCGGGCACACTCACACCTTAATCTGTTTGCTTTTGGCAAATGTCCACCAAGACCTCACACTTGGAGATGGAGCTTTGGAAGGAGAAGATGAGGACTGAAGAAACATGGTTTAAGAAAAGAAGTTATTTTAGAGCTGGGCATGTAAATGGAGGGCACCATGGGGGAGAGGTCTGTTAGGACATTTATGTACAGCCCAGGAAGCCACCCGGCTAGGTAAGTCAGACTTGTAGGGGTCAGACCATTATCTCCAGTAACCAGTCCAGGAAGCTAAACAATAACCCTTCTAGCAACTGTCCCAGAATGGCCAGGACTTGCTTAATAACTGCCAGCTTCCCTAATTTTCATCCTCACTTCCAACTTGGGGCCAATCAGAGAAAGCCAAACATGCCCCCCAACCAATCACATAGAGGCCCTCTTCCTAGTTGTCCCGCCCCCCAGCTTCCGCAGGCCAATAGCCTCCAATCAGGGCCCAGGTGGAGCCTTCCCTTTTCTCCTCTATGAAGCTCTCCCCCTGCCCTGCCTGCCCTTGAGTCTCTGCCAGACACAAGTGACGGTGGCTGACTCCCTGCTACAGCAAGGGCTGAATCAATAGTCTCTGCTTCTCTCATTTGGTTGCTCTTTGTTTATTTCCACAAAGGTAAGACCACCTTCTCCTGTCACGGAAGAGAGAAGGCTCCTTCCAGGGCGGGGGGTGAGTGGAGTGAGTGATGGGTCAGTGTCCTCTCCTCCTGCCAGGGTAAGTCTGTGTGATGCATCCAGGGGGCCAGAGCTGCTTTTTAGGACTGGGAGCAACGTTCATGGTCACCACAGGCAGAGGCTTATGAAAGAGGTCTTGCCACGTGCCAGCTCTTCCTTCCAGAATCCTCACACTGTCCTCCCCGACGGTCCTGCCATCGCATCCCAGCCTGCCCTCCCCAGGGCGGAGATGATCAGACAGGAGTCTGAGCTGGTTTTCATGTGTTCTGGAAGCGCCTTCCCCACGTGGGTGTTCCGGTTACTAAGCCATCAGGTCTGTGGGCATCATTTTGGAGTGTCATGGGAAGTGACTCTCTGGCCCATCTCCTTTAGAAAGCAAACAAAAGCCCCACTGGCGGTCACCCTGGCAGAGCGGTAGGCACTGTGGCACGTGGCAGTACAGCTGCAGGCAGGAAGGAGAATGCTATGACAGACCCTGACAGAATGGGCAGCACTGTGCTGCTTGGCAACCGCTTGGGGTAACCTGACGGCTGGTGATAGCAACGATCAGATACAGAGAACAGGCAGCCTGACCTCTGCCTTCAGACAAAGAATGAATCAGGTTCCCAGTAGACATAGTGAGTTAGACCTCATGGAATAGAGTTTCATGTACTTTCACCAGCTCTTCCTTCATGAGGTGGCCTAGCTTTCCATGAAAATATTCAGAGGTGTCCCTAACCTTCATCCTTTACACTAAAGCCTCAGGGAAACTGATTCTCCTGTATTTTTTGAGAGTGTTAATTCAGCCATGTGGGATGTTCTGGGGGTTATAAAGAAACATCCATGAGCAGGCCCCCAAATGTCTGTACCCATCAGAGACTAGATTGGACACTAAATGTCCTTGCTAAGTCCCGTATTGTTCCTGTGTTTGTTTGGTTTTGTTTTTGTTACTGTCCACAGAAACCCTGTAGACCTTACAGATTTAAGGCACTGGGATGAAAAGAAAGGAATCAACAAAGCAAATGCCAACAAGCATCTGTATGCTGATGCCACTGCGTTAGGGGGGTGTTTAGATTTGATCTTGTCCTCAAAATGTAGCCAAAAATGGATGCAGAGCTGTCCCTTGGATGGTGACAGCAGTCATGTTCGCTTGGTCTGAGAATGTTCTCAAAATGATGCTCATGGGACTTCCCTGGTGGCTCAGTAGTTAAGCATCTGCCTGCCCGTGCAGGGGACACGGGTTCAAGCCCTGGTCCAGGAAGATCCCACATGCCACGGAGCAACTAAGCCTGTGCACCACAACTACTGAGCCTGCATGCCACAACTACTGAAGCCCACGTGCCTAGAGCCCACGCTCCACAACAAGAGAAGACACTGCACTGAGAAGCCCACACACCGCAATGATGAGTAGCCCCTGCTCGCAGCAACGAAGACCCAGTGCAGCCGAAAAAAAAAGTATGTTAAAAACGACGCCCGTGTGACTACTCAACCTGGTGAATGCACTGAATTTCACTTTATGGACCTTTTTTGCGTTCAGAAAAATGCTTTCAAAAATCCCTCAGAGGAGAAATGTGGAGCATTATCAAACTCCCCTGTCTCTACCATTATGTTCCAAGCCCTTTTTGGCATAATTACTACATCGAAGGCCATTATCAGCGCTGGGGGTCACCTCGGCCTTTCTCATTTTTAACTGTCAGTCATCACGCTGGAATTTTTTTCACTTCCTGTTCCATTTTTGTGCTTACTCATCTTAATACTTCCTATCTGTTACTGCACCTTATTTTAGCCAATACAGTGTTCCATGGAATTAAAACTCCATTTAGAAGAAAGCACGTGAAAGACAAAACTAAAACGTGCTAACCAACAGAGACCACTAAGCATCCCAATGCTGCTGTTCTTTTCATTAGAGGCGCACAGTAAAGGAAACGAGCCTCCTCTAACCTCGATGCCAGTGCATTTTGGAGCACGTGCATTGGCCTGATGATATGAAGATGCTCCAATAAAACAATTTACCAATGGAAGAGCAGTTAGTTGAATTTTCTTTTTAATTATGATGAGGCAGGGTACAGTTTTTTCTTAATAAAAAAATTATAACTCCTAGGCTAGGCCATATTCTTTTCTCATTTTAAGCAGTGTGTCCTCATTTGGTCTGGAAAGGTCAAAGAGAGCCTGAATGATGAATGAAGGAGCTTAGGAGAGGCTCAGGGCCCTGCCAGCACTTTGCTGTGTTCTCGGGGAAAACAGTTAACCGTTCCTGACCTCAGCTTTGCCATCCTGCTTGCTCTTAATCACGTTGCAGAATACACTGCGATTCCAAAGTGAACGAAGGTGAGGCTCCTGGGGTTGGGACAGAACCAGCAGGTACGAGACAGTGGCCAACTCCAGATCAGCCAGAGAGGCTGTGCTCATAGTCTACAACGTGTAAAAGCCATCAACGTCAGACGTTTCCTACCAGAATGATTTCTCAAGATCGATTTCTTGCCTTACTGGGCATCAAACAAAAAATTACTTTTACGTTTCCCATGGCAACAAGCATGCATCCATCCCGTGGATAGATATTTTCACGGGCTTTGCCACGGTTGTTTCCCGGGACTCTGAGCCCCTCTGCCTCAGCCCCAGTCGGGAGCATCATAGTTTTCTGACTCTTATTCTCAGCTTCTCGTGTTGGAGCATAGGCCAACACCTCCCTTTCCACTGCATATCAAGTCCTGCTGCCAGAGGATCAGGCCTGAGGGTGGTGTCCCCTGGATACCAGAACGTCACAACCCCACGTTATGCTACCCCTGGGTCTGCTGTCATCTTTTTTTTTTTTTTTTTTTTTTTTGCGGTACGCAGGCCTCTCGCTGTTGCGGCCTCTCTCGCTGTGGGGCACAGGCTCCGGACGCGCAGACTCAGCGGCCATGACTCATGGGCCCAGCTGCTCTGCGGCATGTGGGATCTTCCCGGACCAGGGCACGAACCCGTGTCCCCTGCATCGGCAGGCGGACTCTCAACCACTGTGCCACCAGGGAAGCCCTGCTGTCATCTTTAAGACTTTCTTGATGTTGGAGCCTTGCGTTTCTTCTGGACTTTGATCTTCACCACTGGCGTGTAAGACTTCCGTAACTCCAGACCATCCCTGTTCAGCCCTGCGTATCACCTGATCCAACAAGCTGGAGTCCCTAGACTCCTGGTCCTGGCTCTGCCCAACATCACTGCCTCATGTACCTCCCCATGGGCCTCTAGCCTCAGTGCGACCAAAGAGGAGGAGTTCCTGGGCCAGAGCAGGCATGAGGTGGCCTCAGGGTCATTGTTGGAATCTCCAGAAATCCGCCTCACAAGACACTGGCAATCATGATGGCTGTCTCTC
The DNA here is from genome assembly GCF_059928025.1 of Delphinapterus leucas. NCBI lineage: Eukaryota > Metazoa > Chordata > Mammalia > Artiodactyla > Monodontidae > Delphinapterus > Delphinapterus leucas. The sequence goes on from NC_143146.1 coordinate 12,257,421, forward strand.
TAATCCAGTGTGGGCCCCGGACAAGCAGCATTAGCACCATCTGAGAACTAGTTCGAAATGCACAGCTGTACTTAATCAGAAACTCCGAGCCTGGGGCCCAGCCATTGGATGCTTTAACAAGCTCCGCAGGTGATCCTGACATAGACAGGGAGAGTGGGAAGCGGATTTTAAGGAAGGCTTTGCTGAAATGCTGGGCCCTTCGTGTACCTCTTTGTGATCTAGACTGTCACCTGGAGAATGCACAGCCCTCAGCTGGCCCACTGGGCTGACAGGACCTGACCATAACCCTGGGATTTCTGGAAGGCATCAGTAAGTCATCTGGATACCCAAAGACAACAGCCGAAGATTTCCTGAAACAAGATCCTCACGAAGATGGAGGAGATACAGCACAAGCTGCATTGTATCACCACCCCTTCGGAGCCCGCTACCCTGGCTGGAAGGCCGTTGTTGTCTCCGACTCCAGAAAACAGACTGCATTGTAGTGGCCCCAAAGGACCACCCAGTGTAGACCGTGGCTGAGCAAAGTTGATCTGGAGATCCAGGACCGGGGGTAAGTAAGGGCCCTGATTTTGAATTTTATGCATCCAGTAATCACTGAAAAGGATCATGTTGCCTTGCTTTGAGGTGGGGGTGGATTCCAAGACACCTGGAAAGTTGTAGGTTAGAATAAATTCTGTCTCAAGTTAATTATTCAGTTTTTTCACTTATTGACTAACGTGCCAGGCACTGTGCTAGGAGTTTCTTGGTTGATCTGCAGAAAACCGTGTGTGAAACCGTTTGCTGGTGGAGAGATGTCAGGCGGTGGAAAGAACTGTGCCTGGAGTCTGACCAGTTGGGTTGGGGTCTCAGCTCTGCCACTAACCACCAGCTAAGTACAAACTAGGGGATTAACAGTACTGGGTTCATGGGCTTTTTTGGTGGCTCAGTGAGAAAATGCCTGATCAATGCTCAAGAAGTAAGTTTCAGTTATGAGTGGTTACTCCCTTTTTAAGGGACATAAGCAACAAAAAGCTTGGAGAGGCAAACCAAAGGTGCTCAGCGCTGGTGGCACATTGGAATCACCTGCAGGGCTTTGCAAAGCCCAGTAATCGGCCAGCGCAGCAGCTGTGGCTGAAGCTAGCGGGTGAGTGAGTTGCCTGAGATCTCACCGCTGGCAGGTGGCAGGGCTGGGACTTGAGCCCAGGCGTCCTGACACCGAACAGTAACGAGCCAGTTCAGGGAAGCGCAGGTAACACCTCCAAGTCACATGGCAGAGGTGGTGTGAGGATGCCAGCCTCTGCATGGCTTCCCCATGACAAGACTTACTTGTCACCATGGGGATGGTATTTTCCCAGCGGGTCCAGTTCAGAGTCTGTCTCAGGTGGTGCTGATCTCAGCAAGAGTGACCCTTCGGGGGCATAGACAATGTTTGAAGTCACGGAGAAGGATCTGAAGGTTTCCTTCTAATTAAAGGGATTAATCGGCCACTTCAAAAAGAAGGAAAAGGAAAAAAAGAGAAAAAAGCTGCTTCCTGACATTACACAGAGCTGAATAATGAATGAAGCACATTTATACTTATTTACCAGCTCTGTCACTTCCTAGCTGAGTGTCTTTGGGCAAGTTACTTAACCTCTCTGTTTCTCACTTTCCTCATTTGAAAAGTTGGGATGATAATATCAATAGTATGTATCTCAAAGTGTTTCTGTGATGATTGGATGAGATAATATATGGAAAGCCCTAGGAATAGTGACAGGCATGTAGAAAATGGGCAATTATTAAATTCAGATTTCACAAAATTGAACCCGAGTTTTCTAAGTCTAGGTCTAAAAGTCCCCTCCTTCTATACCTGCACTGCATTGGCCCTGTCTTTGTCATCTTTCACCTGGGCTATTCGGTGGCTGCCCTACCTGTGTCCCTGTCTCTAGGGCACTTCCAGTTCCTCTTTCCTCCTTTTTATTTATATATTAAAAAAATTTTTATTTAGTTTTTATTTTATTTTTCATAGTAAAAGTAAAATACTTTACTTTTCATTGTAAAGATAAAGTAGCAGTAGCAAAAAGTGTGGGGTGAGAAAAATCCACCAATAATCCCACTAAATCTGATGTAACTCCTGGCTGCAGTGCTATGTCCTAAGCACAGAGTTCTTTCCATCGTGGTTCTCACTCTTTAGAGTCCATAAGAACCACCGGGATGACTTGGGTGAAATTCAGACTACTGAGCTCTAGCCTCAGATGTTCTGATTCAGCAGACGTAGGGCTGGAGACCTAAGTACTTCTGATGGCGTTGTCTTTGAGAAATATCCTCGTGGTATTGTGCACGTTCCTATCCTATGTCACCTATTCATGGAAGTGTTTCACCACAAGCACCTTTCCTGGTTGCTACACAAGGCTTCACGACCATAACTTGGCCTCCACAGGGCTTCCATGGGTCCTGATATTCACTTGTCACAGTCTGGGTGTATCTTCCTAGCGACCCAGCTCAGACTCTATCTGCGGTTACACTGATCTCAGATAAAGGGTGCAGGAATACAACATTCCATCACAGGGGGGCACGGTCATTTACCTCTCATGGAACCTTTCAGTTGAATCTGTGCAAACTATCCAGGCACATCTGTGTGCGATTAACCCAAGGTAGGGTCCAGGGTGGAGAAGCAGACCCAGAATCAATCCACTGGGCCAAGACCGAGTCTGGAGCAGGAGATTTAAGACTGCAGAAATTCCAGAAGCCAGTGGTTGGAGCATCTGGAAGAAGACTCCGAACCACCAGGGAAGAGACTAGGATGTGCGAGGGCCCAGGGCTGGGATCACCCTGCACAACCCCAAGAGACAGCACCTGGCTGGCCCCCCCGGTCCTCGCTCTGTTAACCACGTTGGCCGTACTTCTTCTCAAGACCTTCTGTTGAGTTTACTGCAGTAAAAACCCTTTATGCCTACTGACCTGCTTGCTCATCCATCTGTCCCATGGCTCTGGATTGAAAAGGCCCTCCCTTTTCCCCACCCCTTATTGTCTTGGTTAATTAGTAAGATTTTGTTCTCAGCCGGACTGATGGGAGGACAAGACCCTGATGGCAGAGGGAGAGCCAAATATTCCGGTGGTTCAGCGGCCGTGTGCCCTGTCTTCCCTCTGTCAGTGTTGTCAACCGGGGGCTGAAAACCATTTTTAATACCTTGTTACTGAAAGACTTCTGCGGAAGCAAGATGGTCCCTCATCTTGTCACCATGAAGGTCGCCCAAGGCCTCCAGCTCTGTTTCCAGGATCCTTAGCATTGCGGGTCCTGTGATTCAGACTCACCCAAAGGTGAACAGGCCGGACTCAACAAAACCAAAATGCTCACTTATTAATTTACAATAAAAACAGGCAAGTCTTCATTTTAGCTGGTCGACAGAAAAACATGACCTCAGAAAACCTCGTCGAGGTCAGAGTTGCACAGCGAATACAAAATTAAAGCCAGATGCTGTAAGAAATATTTCCACCACACCACGGTCATGTAATAAGTTTCTGTTCTTCGCTAACGAGACTGTTCTATCCTGTCCGTGAACCCTTTTCCTCTGATTCTTGGCGCTCTGACCCATTCCTTTCCCTTCATCTTTCCCATTTCAGGGTCTCGAGCCAAACTCTCTGAACTAAACTCCCAGAACTATTGTTTTATCGTCAGCCTTTGGGTGGAGTTTATGCCAATTTAAGTTGCACTTCCTCATACAACTTGGTGGTTTTATGATCATTTCTTTTTTTTTTTAATAAATTAATTTATTTATTTTTGCCTGCGTTGGGTCTTTGTTGCTGCACGCGGCTTTCTCTAGTTGAGGCGAGCAGGGGCTACTCTTCCTTGCGGGATGCGGGCTTCTCACTGTGGTGGCTTCTTTTGTTGTGGAGCATGGGCTCTAGGCGTGTGGGCTTCAGTAGTTGTGGCACATGGGCTCAGTAGTTGTGGCTCGTGGTCTCTACAGCGCAGGCTCAGTAGTTGTGGCGCACGGGCTTAGTTGCTCCGCAGCATGTGGGATCTTCCCAGACCAGGGCTCCAACCCATGTCCCCTGCATTGGCAGACAGATTCTTAACCACTGTGCCACCAGGGAAGTCCCCGATCATTTCTGATAGCTTCTCTTCTTGGCCAATTTCCCCTTCACCTAGTCCTGGGCCTTCCATGTCCTCTTGTGCCTTTGAGTTCACATAATCAAGGAAGAGGAGATTTGGAAATGTCAGGGCTTGGCTGCCAGGCTTGAGAAACTGGTTTTACAGGAAACTTGCTACGGTGAGAAACAGGCTTTACAGAAAGGGCGTTGGCACAAAGGCGTCTTGAGCATGTAGGAATGTATGTCTTGGACACAATGTCGGCGCACGGGCCAACTCCTGTGTCCACCTAGGCAGACTGGTGAGGTCAGTCTTCATCCAGGCAAAGCTTCCAGGCACCAGATCTCCAGGGGCTGATGATGTCGCTGGGGCAGAACTGCAGGACTGGCCATGACCCTTTACCTACTTTCTGTGCCCTTTGCAAATGACAGCCTGCCACAGGGGACTAGTCCGGAAGCCCCCGCCCTATCTTCACTTCTCTCATCCCTAAAGCACGTCTTCTCACCTCGGCATCATAGACATTTGGGGCTGGGTCATTCTTTGCGGTGGGTAGGCTGGTTTGTGCATCAGAGGGTGTTTAACAGCATCCCTGGCCTCTGCCCTCTAGGTAGCAAACATCTTCCTCGTTTATGACAACCTAAGGAAGAAGCGTCTTCAGACGTTGTCCAATGTCTGTGTCTTCGGATGTTGGTGTATATTCCCTGCAGTGGGGAGTGAGGGCCGACCACCGCTGGTTGGGAGCCACAGGTGTAAGAGCGACCGTGTGCTTTCAGAGTCTCAGGGAAGAGGCCAGGAAGGGAAAGCAGCTGACCCTAACTGCCTCTAATTTCAGGTGGGTGCGGAGGGAAAGACCAAAGGCAGAGCAGGGCTGGAGAAAGCCGCACTTCCTGAAGCAGAGGGCTCTGATGCTCCTCTGCCTCTATATCTCAGAAATTTGTTTAGGCAGCCAATCGTTACATATGCTAAGCACAGAAATCTGCCCTTTTGGGGTACTGGCCAATTTCAGAGCCGTCCCCACCCCCGAAGGCTACCCACATCTATTATGTTTACTCAACTAAACAGGATTTTGGAAAAAAAAATTTTTTTTTTTTTAAAGAATAAGACTTAATTTTTAAAAAAATCCTCCAAGCAAAATTCTCAAAGCCAGAATTCATCACCAGCATCTTAAGAAGTAGTATTTTTGGGGCTTCCCTGGTGGCGCAGTGGTTGGGAGTCCGCCTGCCGATGCAGGGGACACGGGTTCGTGCCCCGGTCCGGGAAGATCCCGCATGCCGCGGAGCGGCTGGGCCCGTGAGCCATGGCCGCTGAGACTGCGCGTCCGGAGCCTGTGCTCCGCAACGGGAGAGGCCACAACAATGAGAGGCCCGCGTACCGAAAAAAAAAAAAAAAGTAGTATTTTTGTTGTTGATGTCGGCATTGCATGAACAATACTGAGAGTAATTGAAAAGAAAAGAAAAACTCTACTCTTAGGCCATCCCCCAAGTCCGAGACTTTCATTTTTCACTTTCCTTCTAGTTCTCAACTATACAAAGACATGTCTTCCTCACACACTAAACTCTTGAGTAGACCCACCCTCAAGTTCTCAGCACCACCTTCTAATGAATATTTATGGAATAGGCATACATGAGTTGTTCTTTTGGTCTCCGAAGATATTTTTAAAGAAAACGTAAACCGATGTATATACATTGGCAACTGTTATTTCAGCTGTGGCATGATGTTTAGTAGAGGGCGTCTAGGAAGACAGTTTCAGTCTTGATTCCCCAGCTGCGTAGTCACTCTACTTTAATGACGGGACTTTAAACCAGAAATGACCTTAGGAGTCATCCAGGGTGCTCACTTTACAGATAAACTAACTGTGACCCAGATATGGTGACCACTCCACCAAGATAACATGAAGAGTAAGTGGCAGGACTGGGAAGAAATCCCAGGCGTCCTGATTCCATGACCGAAGCTGATGACTTTTCAGCAACCCCTTCCCTACTGCATACTCATAAAAGTTTCCTGAGGGGAAGGACCAGTCAGAGCAAAACCGTGGTATTTATAAGGAAGCTTGTACAGCTGATTTTCACAAAGGGCTTGAGTTAGTTTCCCACACTGCCAGGATTAGGGTTCTGGGTTTGTGACGTTTCGTAAAAATACGAGTTTCATCTGCTTTCTTATTTTGAATTGTGAGAGTCCTTTATTCAACTTGTTGTGGTGTTGTTGTTTTGGCCACGTTGCTCAGCTTGTGAGATCTTAGTTTGGGATCTTAGTTCCCTGACCAGGGATCGAACCCAGGTCCATGGCAGTAAAAGCGCTGAGTCTTAACTACTGGACCGCCAGCGAATTCCCAATACAGGTTTAATCTGGCTCCTACCATTTATGAGCACCTAAACCTAGCTGAATTGCTTAACTTCTCTGAGCCTTGGTTTCTTAATTTGACAGATGTCAGTAATAACACCTACCAAGTATATATTAAGGATCTACAAAACATTCTATCCTTTGGACAAATAATCTCCCACTTGGGAAATTTTATCTTTAAACAAAAATTCTGGGGCTCCCCTGGTGGTGCAGTGGTTAAGAATCCACCTGCCAATTCAGGGGACAAGGGTTCGATCCCTGGTCCGGAAAGATCCCACATGCTGCGGAGCAACTAAGCCCATGCACCACAACTACTGAGCCTGTGCTCTAGAGCCTGCGAGCCACAACTACTGAGCCCGCATGCCACGACTACTGAAGCCCGCATGCCTAGAGCCCGTGCTCCGCAACAAGAGAAGCCACAGCAATGAGAAGCCCGCACACCGCAACGAACAGTAGCCCCCGCTCGCCACAACTAGAGAAAGCCCGCACGCAGCAATGAAGACCCAATGCAGCCAAAAATAAATAAAATAAAATAAATTAATTAAAAAAAATTCTGGCATACAGAAATAGTACATTTTTGTACATAATACTATCACCCTTTGGTTTATAACTACTATTTGTTGAGCCTGCTATGTGTGAGGGCTGCTGGCCACACTACCTGCTTTATCTGTGGAATTGTCCCTAATCTTCATAACAAATCAGAGAAATGGGTATTGCAGTGTTTATTTTACAAAGGAGAAGACTGAAGGCCAGAGAGGAGAAATGCGTTGCCCCAAATCACACAGGTGGTAAGTGGCAGGAACAGAAGTCAAACTCACATCTGCCTCTCTCAAAGCTGCTTTCTTTCCGCTATGCCTTGTTATTTGTATATAATGGCAAATATTTGCAAACAAACTAAATATCCAATGATTGGGGATGACTTAAAAATGATAGAATGGAATATTTTCATCTATTAAAATTTCATTTCTTGAAGGTTTTTAACCACTTTTAATCAAATGCTTAATAGATTCTCCTGCCTATTATTGCTGGGGTGGCCGTAGGGTAGAAGGAAAGGGTCTCCATGCCCAGCACATACGTCTTTTTGTGGGATGGAACACTGTGCTGAGACTGGTCTGGAGATGACAAGTCGTTGTTGTCATTATATTAAGTTTAAGAACCAGGATACAGCATTGCATACAAAGTTGAACCACAACTTTGAGTCTTTTTTTTCCTCTATAATATTTTATTATAGTTTTTATTTTTTAATTTTAATTTTTTTAACACCTTTATTGGAATATAATCGCTTTACAACAACTTTAAGTCTTAAATGCACAGGAAAAAAGTTTGGGAGGAAAAACAGCATTATGGAAGTACCTGGTTTTGGTGTTAGGATTATAAGTTTTTGCACTTAAAAAGAATTATTTTCCAAGCTGACTAAAATGTTTTCAATGAGCATCTATGAATTTTATATTCAGAAAAAAATTTAACACTTAAGTATAAACCACTGCTTTTCTGTCCATTCTTATGTAAAAGCAATGAATATAGTTTATGTGAAATTGCTTTGAAAACTATAAAGAAAACCGGAAAAGCAAAAATTTTAGTGTGTATCATAATTGGTTATTATCCAAGGAAAAGATATTACTAGCAAGGCAGTAGATTTAGGAGTTACTGATTCTTCAATTACCAAGGCAGATGAATTGTGTTCTGAAAGATACTTTTTCTGTGTAAAATTTGCTAGCTTAATGCTAATATTTACCAAGCACTTAGTATTTACCAGATAGGAGTTTTTCACATATGAAGGAGGTTCTGACATTATCCCCTTTTTTCAGACAGAGAAACTAAAGCTTCTGGTGATTAAGTAACTAGCATAACACAGTTAGTGAAAACCACCTGTCTGACAGACTACCAGTGAAGAAATAGAGAAAGTAAGCTCTCCTCAAAAATATACCAGGTCCAGATTTCATAGGGTAGTTCTGTCTTCTACCAACCTTCTAACGATCAGATAATCCTGGTGCTACTTAACATATTCCAGAACGTAGAAAAAGAAGGAAAACTTCCAAGTCCATTTTATGAAACAAGTGTTGCATTAATCCTAGTACTTGATAAAGATGGCACCAAGAAAGAAAACTATAGACCAATTTCACTTATGCATAACAGTGTAAACTTCTTAAATAAAACATTAGCAAACAGAATTCAATAGCACATTAAAAATAACGCATCATGTGGTTAGATTTTGATGCCAGTTGTATCCTACTCCACCTGTTAGCTTCCACACTCAACAAAAACACTGAATTTTTAAAAACTGTGATAAATACAGACAGGAACATGTACAGATCATAACTGTACAATTGGTAAATTTTCACAAACTGAACATAACCATGTAATAGCACTCACTTCAAGAAACAAAACATTATCAGGATTCCAGAAGCCCTCTCAGCCCCCTTTTTATCCCCCTCAAGGGTATCTACTATCTAGATTCCTACCACCATTAGTCGGTTTTGCTTATTTTTGAACTTTATATAAATAGACTCACACAGTATGTATTCTTTGGGATCTGGCTTCTTTCACTTGACATTAAGTTTGTGAGATTCAAGCCCATTACTGTATGAAGTTAAAGTTGATTCGTTCACAATGAATATAGTTTTGTATACAACAGTGTGAATATGCCATAATTTCTTTGTTCCTTCTACTGTTGATGGAGAGTTGGATAGCTTCCGATTTGGAACTATTCTAGTAGTGCTACTATGAATATTCTTGTACATATCTTTTATCAAACATACGTGTGCATTTATCTTGGACATCTACCTAAGACTATAATTGGTGGGTCAGGGGAGATGCACAGCAGCAGTTAGTAAATATTACAAATTTTCCAAAGTGATTGTACCAGTTTACACGTCCAACAGCAGTGTATGAACGAACATTATGATTGTTCCATATTCTGACTAATCCTCATATATTTTTGTCTTTTTCCATTTTAGCCATTGCACTGAGTTTATAATAGTGTCACATTAGAGCTTTAATTTGCATTCATGATGTCTAATAAGAATGAGAATCTTTTTCATATGTTTATTGCTCATTCTTGAAATCTTACTTAAATTTATCAGGCCACTGGAATTTTATCTCACTTTGCATCAGTGTAAACAGACTCGTGTTAAAATTGAGTGTGGATGCTTTTGATATCCTTGGTAATATGACACTTAAAGAACTCTCACCCACATGGTCCAGTCTCAAGAGTAGTGTGTGATCAAATGTAAGAGTTAATCAATAAAAAATTAATTTCAAAATAACTCAAGTTCTTTTATTGCAGTTCTCAGACATCATGAAAAGAAATACATAGACCACAAAAATGCCTCTTTAAATCTCTTTTTCTCTATTATCTAGTCCTCACAGCTGCCCTGCCATCTTTCTTCCAAAAAGCATGAAAAAAGAGAGGTATAAAATAATTTCAGTGGAAAGTCTTTTTATCATTAATCAAAATCCAAATTTCATAGAAGACTGATAAATGCAGCCTCAGACAATAAAACAAACAAAACCCACAAAAGCTTCTGCATCTTATTTAACATCTCGCTGGAAGCCTTGGCCAGTGCAATAAGGCAAAATGTAGAAAGGAAGGGCACACAGATTGGGAAGGGATTCAAATAGTTTCTCTGCACAGATGAGATGATTGTCTACATTGAAAATCCCAAGGAAACAAAAAAAGCCTCCTGGATATAATAAGTGAGTTTAATAGGTTGTGGAATAAAAGGTCAACATAAAAATCAATCATCTCTACATACTAGCAATAAAACACGTACTGAAATTTTAAAAATACACACATATACACACACGCTATTTACAATAGCTTACCCAAAATGAAATGAAAAATCTACAAAATATGTACAGCATCTGTATGCAGAAAACTACAAAACTTGAATGCTGAAAGCAATGAAAGGAGATCTAAATTAATGGAGAGTTCATAGACCGGAAGACTCAACATAATTAAAATGTCATTTCTCCCCAAATTGACCTACAGATTTAACATAACTCTAATCAAGATCCCAGCAGGATTTTTTTCTAGATATAGGCAAGCTGATTCTAAAATACATATGGAGAGACGAAGGAATAAGAATGGTCAAAATGGTTTTGAAAAAGAAAAGTTCAGAGGAATCATACCTCTCATTTTTAAAACTTACTATAAAGCTACAGTAATCAAGACAGTGTGGTATGGTGGTCCAGTGGTTAGGACTCCGTGTTTTCACTCCTGAGTGCCCAAGTTCAATCCCTTGTTGGGAAACTAAGATCCCACAAGATGCGTGGCATGGCCAAAAAAAAAAAAAAAAGACAGTGTGGTATGGCAAGCGTTAGGCATATTGATCAATGGACCAGAACAGAGAGGCTAGAAATAGAGCCAAATAAATATGGCCAATTGATTTTTGAGAAAGATTCAAGGCAAGTCAGTGGAGAAAGAATAGCCATTTCAATGAATAGTGTTGGAGCGATTGAACATCAACACACACACAAAATGGGCCTGGATCTAAATCTCACACCTTTTATAAAAATTAACTCAGAATGGATCATAGATCTAAATGTAAAATGAGAAATCGTAGGAGAAAATCTTCATGAACTACATAAACTCAAGCAGTGTTCTTAGGCAGGATGCCAAAAGCATGATAAACAAAAGAAAAAATGATTAATTAGACCTCATCAAAATTATACAATTTTATATAAAACACAGAGAATTTTGGTCTGCAAAGATACTGTTAAGAGAATGAGAAGACAAGCTACACACTGAGGCAAAATATTTTCAAATCACATATCCACCAATGGATTATATGTAGAATATATGAAGAGCTCTCTAAACTGAACAGGCAGAAAACAACAACCTAATTAAAAAATGGGCAACAGATTGGAACAGACACTTCACCCAAGAGGACATCAGGAAATAAGCACATGAAAATATGTTTAATATCAAACCGTTAGGGAAATGCAAATTCAAACTGCAATGAGATACCACTACATACCTATTATAATGGCTGAAATAAAAAATACTATGTAGAATTCCCTGGGTGGTCCCCACTGCATGGGGCATGAGTTAGATCCCTGGTCGGGGAACTAAGATCCTGCAAGCCACGTGGCATGGCCAAACAAAAAACAAACAAAAAAATACTATCAACACCAATTGCTGAGGAAGAGGGGAAGCAACTTTGCTGTTGGGAATGAAAAACAATGCAGCCACTCTGGAAAACAATTTGCAGCTTCCTGTAAAGTCAAACATACAACCCAGAAACCCCACTCCTAGGTATTTATGATACGTTCACACAAAAACCTTACATGAATGTTTATATAGCTTTATTCATAACTGTCAAAAACTGGAAACTATCTAAATGCCCTTGGTGAATGGATAAACCAACTGTGGTACATCCATACAATGGACTTAGCAGTAAAAAGGAACAAGCTAAGGATATAACCACAACTTGGATGAATCTCAAAGGCATCATGCTGAGACCCACTATATACTGAATGATTCCATTTACAAAATATTCTTGGAAAGAAAAAACTATAGTGAAAGGAGAACATATCAGTGGTTTCTAGGGTTGAGGAGAGCATGGCTACACATATAGATGGCACCAGGGCATTTGTGGAGTAATGGAACTGTTCGTATCTTGATTGTGGTGGTGGTTCTATGAATCTATGTGTAGAACTGTACACCAAATAAGAAAGGTCAATTGTACTTTATGTTAATTTTAAAAAAGAAAATCACCTTTCGCATGGCCAAAGCCATCATAAGCAAATTCAAAAGACAGATGACAAAGTTACAAAAAATATTTACATGACTCATATCACAAACAAAGCACTAGTCACCCTAATATATAAAAAGCTCTTAGGTATCAATAACAAGACCAAAACACACTATTCCTGAAAGGGCAAAAATATGAACAGACAGTTAACATTAAAATAAATACAAATAACTTTAAAAATATGAAAAGATGGTTCCCCCTTACACATAAGCAAAATTAAGGGACTTCCCTGGTGGCACAGTGGTTAAGAATCTGCCTGCCAACGCAGGGGACACAGGTTCAAGCCCTGGTCCGGGAAGATCCCACATGCCGCAGAGCAACTAAGCCCATGAGCCACAACTACTGAGCCCGCATGCCACAACTACCGCAGCCCATGTTGTGTTTGTTTCCACAACAAAGAGAAGCCACCACAATGAGAAGCCCACATACCACAACAAATAGTAGCCCTCCCTCACCACAACTAGAGAAAGCCCACGCACAGCAGTGAAGACCCAATGCAGCCAAAAACTAAATGAATATATAAATTTATTTTTTAAAAATGCATATTAAAACTACTTTTATCTTTATCTTTATCTATAGGATTGACAAAAATGTCAAAGTTCAACAAAAATTGCTGGCCAGGCACTCTCATTCACTGCTGGAGGTAACGTACATTAGAAAATTTCATGGTATCTATCAAATATTTCCTTTGACTCAACAGTTTATTCGGGAGAAATGCAGCATATTCAAGGTTATTCCTTGCAGCATTTTTTATAATAGCCAAAAATGGAAACTAGCCGAATTCCATCACTAGGGGACAAAGTGAATAAATCATGGAATGTATCCATTTATTGAACTGCTCTGCAGTTATAAAAAAGAATGAGGGAACTTTCTATGCCCTGATAACAGATGATTTCCAATATATATTATTGTTAAGTGAAAAAAGCAAGGTGCAGAATGGCGTGTCATGTGTGTGCATTCTGTATAAAAGGTGAGGGGTGTAAGCATGGAAATTGGTACTTGTACTGCATAGAGAAACTCTGGAAAAATAAACAAGAAAATACTGGAAGTGCTTATTGGTGGGAAAGAGAGCGGAGGGATCAGAAAGATGGAGAGTAACAGCAGAAACAAAATATTCACTCTATATCTTACTGTCTGGTTCGTTTGGGAGCCATTTGTGTAAATTACTTGTTTGAAAAAATAAGTTAACAATTGTATTTTCAAATAAGAAGATAGGGCTTCCCTGGTGGCGCAGTGGTTGAGAGTCCGCCTGCCGATGCAGGGGACGTGGGTTCGTGCCCCGGTCCAGGAAGATCCCACGTGCCGCGGAGTGGCTGGGCCCGTGAGCCATGGCCGCTGAGCCTGTGCGTCCGGAGCCTGTGCTCCACAACGGGAGAGGCCACAACAGTGAGAGGCCCGTGTACCGCAAAAGCAAAAACAAATAAGAAGATAAATTTTCAGTGATAAATCATCCATTCACTCTGTTGGACACAGAACAGGCAGAAGAGGATGGGAAAGCTGTGACAGGAAAACAGAAGAAGAAGAAGCACTTCCCTTGCTCACAAAAGGTAAAAATGCAGAAGGAAGTAGAGTTGGTGAAATTTATACAAAAGAAGCAGAACGTGCATCCTAGAGGAGCTGGTGAGTGCGACAGAGTGGAAGAAAAGGACTTGTTTTGGGTGTAGAAGTCTTGGATTTGTGTCTTCTTTACACTGACTGGGGGACTTAGGGCTGGTCTTTTAAGTTCTCCGAGTCTGTTTTCTTGGAGAAGGGACAGGGGGCAAAGTCGGAATCCCCCTCACAGACAGGAAGGAAAAGGGCAGGATATCCTGTCCCAAAGGATTCTGCATCCCAGCTGAACTCCATGAGTTTGCTCATTTCGTTGTCAGTGGGCTACCTTACTGTGTGGCCAATTTCAGAGAGTTTGAATGGTGTCCTGAGGGAAGCCATCTTTGAGGGCTTTGAGTAGGGGTGTTGGAGGGGGCGCTGATAAAACGTGCTCTGTGCAGAAAGGGGGTTGGATGAGGCGAGGCTGGGAGCCAGGAGGTCTCCAGGAGGCCGCCACAGCAATCCGGGGAGAGGCGATGGTGGCCAGAACTGAATCGAAGGGATGGAAAAACATGGATGGAACTAAGAGATGCTGAGAGGAACTGAGAAAGTGTTAAAGAGAAACACAGCTGGACATTAGTTAAAGTGGTGAAAATAGACCTTATTCAGAAACTACTGGCAGTAGGGGAAAGTTCTGGGCTTCATTCTGATCCGTGCAGAGGTGACTGGGTGTTTTAAAAGGAGAATGGGGTGGAGATGGCAGGGGCTTGAGAAGAGTCAGGGAAGTGAAACATTACAAAAAACAGGAAAAGGGGTGGGTCCACGGGAATCCATCTGGGTTTGCTAAGTTAGGCTCCTTGCCTCTCACAGAGGCTGGGAGAAGGGACCCCTATCTTCAGGCGCTGGCTGGAACAGTCGCTTCTTTGGGCAGCCTTGAGTTTTCTCAGGCAGGCACTTTAAGGGGGGCAGGGGGGTTAGGGTCATCCCAGGGATACGAACTTGAGATGTTAGAAACCATGCTAGTGTTTGACCAAGTCTCCCTGGGCCAAGGTTGAGGCCTGGCCAAGAAGAGGGCTCAGAGGAGCCTGGGTAGAGTTTGGTCAAGAAGAGAATCTCGATCAAGAGTTTGGTGAGTGAGGGCTTCCCTGGTGGCGCAGTGGTTGAGAGTCCGCCTGCCGATGCAGGGGACACGGGTTCGTGCCCCGGTCCGGGAAGATCCCACATGCTGTGGAGTGGCTGGGCCCGTGAGCCATGGCCGCTGAGCCTGCGCGTCCGGAGCCTGTGCTCCGCAACGGGAAAGGCCACAACAGTGAGAGGCCCGCGTACCGCAAAAAAAAAAAAAAAGAAAAAAAAAGAAAAAGAGTTTGGTGAGTGGCTGACGGTGTATGGTAGGCAACAGAGCAGAGGCAAGGGCGCCTCCCAGGTTCCCCATGGAGCAGCCATGTGCGTGGGCTATTGTTACTATTCCCTGAGACAGAAGCTAAGGTTGATAGGGAAAGATGGTGAGTTCAGTTCTGAACATAGTGAGTGCCGGGGGTTATCTGAATTCAGCATAGAAGTCTGGGCTAGAGACAGCTACCTGCAAATACCCATCGAAGGCCTGTGAGCAGGTGGCTGGCGCCTGGCAGTGGATGTAGAATGAGCGGGACCTGAGATTCAACCCTCAAGAATGTCACTTTATTTAATTCCCCCAAATGCCGTATGGGGTTAGGAAAGTAGTCATGATTATCTCCATTGGTCAGTGTCAGATCAGGGCACTGGATTTGAGCCTGAGGGTGTGACTAAAGTCAACCAGTCATTCCAGAATCCTAGCCCCTAATTAACTACCTAATTATTCACCTATTAATTCACTCATTATTGATTAATCCACTCGAATATATTTCTCCACTCTTAAAACTAGACAATTGTATTTACTTTTTATGGATTTTGATGAACTATTTTAGTATTAAAAAAAATTTACCCACCAGGAGTTAACAACAGATAGGAAAAGAGGTAGAAGAGGCCACATAGTCCCCCTGAACTAATAAGGAATGCTTCCACTTGTCACGTGCAACATCTCAAACGTGCATTCTCTCTCTCTTCAGTGACGTTGATCCAACCAAAGTCATCTGTAATCTCTGCAAGGTAAACTGTGAGAGCACACGTCCAAGGGATGAAATTTCTCAAGGTCCACTAAAGGCGGCATCCCAGTTCTGTACCCCCATCAAGTGTCACTGAAGGGGTTGTGTACACAAAGTCTCTGGTGGGGCAATTAGCATCTTCTTGCTATGCGTTTAAAGTTACCTCACGTCCAGAAACACACTTTATAGATTAAAAGAGATCATTAGCCTATCAATGCCTTTCTCTTGGCTTCCATCTGCTAAATTATTTTTTTCAGAATGGTTTTGTCATTTACTATTTTAAACCCATGATATATTGCATACAAAATAAAAATCCATTTATCAGTCCAGTTTATTTAACACTGTTTTCTCCTGCAGTGGGCAGCAATTCAGCCACTAAGACGAGGGAAACATTAGTTTTTATTTCCTTCATTTAACCTCCATCATTCCTCATTCGAACTCGAAGTTATATATCACAGCCTATCTTTAGTAAGTTTGATTTCTGGGAATTGTAATCTTTAATCCCACTCTGCATATGGGAAATCCTCTTTACCACATGTACAGGGTTGAATAGAGTACACACATACCCCAAATTCGTGTCTTTCCTGGAACCTTGGAATGTGACCTTACTGGGAAATAGGATCTGTGCAAATGTAAAGTTAAGATGAGGTCATACTTGTCATACGTTTATTAGGATGTGAGTATCCTATTACGGAGAATATGGAAAATAACAAGTGTTGATGAAATTGTTGAGAAATTGGAGCCCTTGTGCACTGCTGGCGGGAATGTAAAATTGTGTAGCCACTGTGGAAAACAGTTTGGTGGTTCCTCCAAAATTAAATGTGGAATTAGCGTGTGATTCAGCAATTTCACTTCTAGGAATATACCCAAAAGAATTGAAAGCAGAGACTCAAACAGATACTTGAGCACCAGTATTCCTAACAACATGATTCACAATAGCCAAAAGATGGAAACAACCCAAATGTCTATCATCAGATGAATGGTTGAACAAAATATGGTATGTACATACAATAGATTATTATACAGCCTTAGAAAGGAATGAGATTCTGATACATGCTACAACATGAATGAACCTCGAAAACATTATGCCAAGTGAAATAAGCCAGACAAATACTATATGGCTCTACTTATAGGAAGCACCCAAAACATGCAAATTCATAGAGACAGAAAGTAGAAGAGATGTTACCAGGGGTTGAGAGGAGGGAGACTGGGAAGTTACTGTTTAACGGGGACAGAGCTTCAGCCTGGGATGGTGAAATAGTTCTGGAAATAGATAATGCAGATTGTACGACAATGTAAGTGTACTTAATGCTATTTAATTGTACACCTAAAACTGGTTAAAATGGTAAATTTTTGTTATGTATAGATTAACCACAATAAGAAGTAACAATAATAAAAGAAAAAAAAAAGGATGAAGTCATACTGAAGTAGGGTGGGGCCCCTAATCCAACATGACTGGTGACCTTCAAAGGAGGAGGACACATGGCAGATGGCCATGTGAAGATGGAGGCGGGCATTGGAGTGATGCCTTTACAAGGCAAGGGTCGCCATGGATTTCTGGCAGCTGTCAGAAGCTGGAAGAGGCAAGGAAGAGTCCTCCTCTGGAGCCTTCAGAGAGAACGTAGCCCTGCCAACACCTTGAAGTTTGGACTTTCAGCCTCCAGGACTGTGAGAGAATAAACTCCTGTGGTGTGAAGCCACCCAGTTTGTGGCACTTTGTTACCTCAGCCCTACGAAACAAATACATCATATTTCAGATAGTTAAATATAAAAAAGAAGCATTTGATTTGGGAAGTTTGGGAAGGGCCAGGAAAGGAGAGTCTCAAGGGGACACTGAGAAAACAGTTTCCCATCATTTCATTTTTAAAAACCAGCTACATTTAAATTCTCTCTGAGGAAATCTCATTATCAATTTAGGGCTTACTCTGTATACAGTAAACCTTATCTCAAGGACTTTTCCACTTTATACAGGTTTTAAGTGTTTCCAGAAGACCATATTTGCATGAGGGAAAACTATATTCTAGATGTTTAGTGTCTGGGAAGGTATTTATGAAATATACTAAGTCCACAGAAAACATTGCAAAGCCACCTGATTCAAAACTTGAAAACGTATGTATACCAGAGTGTTCACAGTGGCCACGATTTTCTTATGAATTTTTTAATTTGGGGGGCAAGAGTTACTTTATTTTTTTTCTTACAGATATTAGATCTCATTTAATACTTGCAGCAGTTCCACGTAGTAGGAATTAATATCTCCATTTTTAAATTAATTTTTATTGGCGTATAATTGATTTACAATGTTGTGTTAGTTTCTGCTATACAGCAAAGTGAACCAGTTATACATACACATATATCCACTCTGTTTTAGATTCTATTCCCAGATAGGTCATTACAGAGTATTGAGTAGATTCCCCTGTGCTATACAGTAGGTTCTTGTTAGTTACCTATTTTTTTAATATATAAATTTATTTATTTATTTATTGCCTGTGTTGGGTCTTCGTTGCTATGTGCCGGCTTTCTCTAGTTGTGGCGCGCGGGTTTCTCATTGTCATGGCTTCTTTTGTTGCGGAGCACGGGCTCTAGGCGCGCAGGCTTCAGTAGTTGTGGCATGTGGGCTCAGTAGTTGTGGCTTGTGGACTCTAGAGCTCAGGCTCAGTAGTTGTGGCGCACAGGCTTTGTTGCTCCTCGGCATGTGGGATCTTCCCGGACCAGGGCTCGAACCCGTGTCCCCTGCATTGGCAGGCGGATTCTTTTTTTTTTTTGCGGTACACGGGCCTCTCACTGTTGTGGCCTCTCCCGTTGCGGAGCACAGGCTCCGGACGTGCAGGCTCAGCGGCCATAGCTCACGGGCCCAGCCACTCCGCAGCATGTGGGATCTTCCCGGATGGGGTCACGAACCCGTGTCCCCTGCATCGGCAGGCGGACTCTCAACCACTGTGCCACCAGGGAAGCCTGGCAGGCGGATTCTTAACCACTGCGCCACCAGGGAAGCCCTAATTTTCTATTTTATAGAAAGTAGTGTGTATATATGTCAATCCCAATCTCCCAATTTATCCCTTCCCCCTTTCCCCCTTGGTAACTGTAAGTTTGTTTTCTACATCTGTGACTCTATTTCTGTTTTGTAAATAGATTCATTTGTACCATTTTTTTAGATTCCACATATATGCGATATCATATGATATTTGTCTTTCTCTGGGCATGAGTTACTTTAGTAATCAGAAAACAATTAAGTTTAAAATAAAACTTTTGAGTTTCAAAATCAGAAATAATTCAGTTGATAGGTTGAAGTTAGCCTCTTGGGGGCCGGCTCCTACAAACTCCAGACCAGAGGTTCACAAGCATGCTGCTGCTCATGGACCCCGGCCCATGACACATGGCTCATGACCCTGGTGCTCCCCACTCAGTGATCTGGACGGGAGACCATGTGGAGATTGCGATCCTCTGAGGAGCCCCATTCATCCCTGGGCTCACAGCTTTGGATGCAACTATGCTCTGAGTTTTTCTTCCACCAGAATGATGATGTTCCCATGTTTAGAGACATTCTCTACATATTTGATTATCTTTCTCACCAAGAATAAACCCTCTTTAAACAGTTTGGTTTGTACCGACAAACATTTATTTTACCAGACACCGTGCTAAGTGCTGTGAGGGGTGGTGCAGTTTTGTGATTAAGGACCGTGAGACCTAGGATCGGACTGGCTGGGGTTTGCATCCTGGCTCTATCATTTCCTAGCACTGGGAAATGGGCACATTACCCAGTTTCTTCAATCCTCAGTTTTTATATCTGTAAAATGGAGATAATAGCTGGAATCAAATCTCAGAGATCATTGATTAAAGGCATCTAAGAAAGGCAAACACTGCCATTGAAACTTCGGCATGTTGCCTTAAAAAAATAGTCCTGTGTAGAGTGTGAATGGGTCACACCAGCCTGCCATGGCTTTGCCATTTCCTACTGCATTGCTCAGTATGTGATGGGCGGTCCTTTTGTGCACATTTCAGGAGCTAAAGGTGACACAGCTTCATCTGCCTATGGGGAATCTTCCTTTCTCAGGGCCATGAAGCCCTTGGTTGTGCCTTCGCAAGAAAATGTAGGCGTGCAATCATTTCTCCAGCGGCACATTTCCAATTCTATTCCCATGTTTTTCTGTGCTCACATAGTCCCAGCAAGGCATGTAACTCAGTTGAAATACTAATGTTAATTGCAAAGACCCAAGTCTGTGTATACACAGGCAAGGACAAGTACGTATTGCTGCTGCCAGGTCCAGACTAACTGTGAAATGCCATCAGTTATAAGATGCATCAGGATTCTGAGATGTTAGTGAAAACTACATACATATATACTTAATATATAGTATATTAGCATATATAGTTTTTATTTATATTTATTAGTAGTATCAATATTATTAGTATCGTTATATATATCATTAGTATATAAGAATTAGTGAAATAATTCTGATGAATTCTAACAATTCTAATTAATGAGGTAGTTCAGTGTTACTTCCTTCTTTCAGTTTTGTGGCAATTAAACAATGCCTGTCATATATTAAGTACTCATTCAATGTTAGCAGTTATTCTTTTATTATACGTGTGGCTATGACAAAATCCCAGCCCTCCAGAAAGGCATGGGTCCTGAGGTTTAGATTTAAAAATGGGATCCAAAAGAAGTAATATAAAAAAAAAAGAAGTAATATGTGTGATTACTAAGTGAGTGGAACCCTAGTCCGTCCTTCCTTTCCTGAGGAATCGCTATACACCATCTCTCCTTTGATCCAGCTACTAAGCCAGCATTTACTGAACTCTTTCTATGTGTGGAGCTGTGCAAAGAGCCCTCCAGACTTGCGGTCAGCATTCAACAAATCAAGTGCAGGGGTCTGTGGCAGTGCTGGATGGCGATGTTTGGAGGCCCTAAGCATTGCTCATCTGTGTTTAAAGGTGGAAAACGATCAGGGAGACAAAAGACAGCTGAAAACAAAGGAACAGTGTGGGGAGAAATTGGAAAAGAACAAGGCCTTTTAAGGCCTTCCATCTTTAGATGATGGAAAAAAGCAAAGCATTGAACGAGGAATGGGAACTAATGTCCAGTCCTGTGTTTCTCCAAGTCAATGTGGGGCTAACGTTTCCTTCCCATATCTCAATTTTGAGCATCATGAGGAATCATCGAGGTTTTTACGTCCACTTCATTATTTCATTAAGGAACAGTGTGAAGCCTGATTTTCTGTATTTATCAATTATTGTATAATGTGTTCTCAACACAGTGGAAACACCTAATCTACTGACAGAAAAGTCTGTTAAGCAATATTCCTTTCCATCACGGCCTGGGAGAAACTTGATAACTGATGTACAAAAAAGTCCCTGGCTTTTAGTAAAGAACCTTAGAAAACAAAACAAAAAACAAAATCTCTGTGTCAGCAACAAAAATATCTTTGTGAGGCAGGCTCTAGTAGAAGAAACACAACCACCAAATAAGGAACATGAGCTTCTTTTCTTTTTTTTTTTTGCATTTATATAAATAGACTTTTGGATAAAAGGGCAAAGGACAAGACCTTTCCATTAAAATAACATTTTTAAAGCTGTTCATTATAGTAAAAAATTTTGCTCTAGGACAAGAGTGGCACACATATATAATAAATATGTATATAAAATATTTACATATATTAAATATTAGTTCTTTTATATAACTAAATAAGTATAATGTATATGTAGCCTATAAAGGTCTAGAAATAAATATACAAGCATAAGCATGGCCAAAAATAGCAGTGATTGAGTGACTTAAAGATCTAGAAATTCTTCTGGAAGCCACTTTCCAGTAAAAGCAGAGTCTCTGATGAATTCTAAGCTTGTCTTACTGATAATATCACCTCGAGATGCTGACCAATGGAAATAAATAATTGATCAAAGTTAAAGCTTGGGAACTCTGGAGCACAGTGACCGCCAGCAGGGAGGGCGTGCTGGGTGCCTGAGTCAGGTCTTCAGGGTAACAGGTCAGAGAAATTG
This sequence comes from Delphinapterus leucas, assembly GCF_059928025.1. Lineage (NCBI taxonomy): Eukaryota > Metazoa > Chordata > Mammalia > Artiodactyla > Monodontidae > Delphinapterus > Delphinapterus leucas. The sequence goes on from NC_143146.1 coordinate 12,279,206, forward strand.
GCTGGTTCAAGCCTAACCCACCAGGAGAGTGAGTTGAAGATTCAGGAGCAGATCACTGAACCCTCAGGGGAAGAGCTTCGGGCCTCACAGGGGACCTCAACCAGGACTAGTCATCTCTCAGGCCCGAGGTCACTCTCTCCATTTCTCTGGCTACCTGGTTTCCCATGTGTTCTGCATCAGGCTTTCCCAAATGCCAAGAATTCGGGTATCAGTGAGATGCTCCAGGGGGAACTTAGTAAGGGAAGCTTAGGGGTGTAAATTGGGCCTCGAGCAATGGAAATGGACGTGTGTACTTGCGCACTGATCAGTTGATGATCGTAGAGGAGGGAGGGGAGGCATAGAGGGAAACAGAAAACACCCAGGGCCTTCTAGCCCCATGAATGGGGTGGCTCCAGGACACAAAGGGTGATGCTCAGAAAGTCACCAGTGAGGGCCGTGAGGGACAAGGCTTGCAGAGGCTGGCAGTGGGCACACACAGCTGGTGAAAGGAACCCAAGGGGATCTGGGAGGGGCAACAAGTGTGTCTGCTGTAGTATCTCCACTTCCTTCTCTGTGCCTGCTTTGTTCTTCTCTCTCGGAAAGCCAGTTCTATGTCATCTGTCTCCATCTGGGCCAGATGTGGCGCCCCTGGGCTCTGCTTCCTACCACTTCCCATGCAAGGGCCTGGAAGAGACTGATAGTCCCTGTATCCCCATTCCATGTGCCCAGGAGAGAGAATCTACTGGCTTGGTTTGAACCAGACATCTCCACCCCAGTCCCACTGACTATGGTCCTGGAGCCAAGCATAGCCCATAGATCAACCGCTGAGTGCAGGGTCTTAGCCTGTGTGTGTGCGTGTGTGTGTGTGTGTGTGCGCACGTGCACGTGTGTGTTGAGGAGGAGGGATGGACAGAGCAACAAGTTCTCAAAATGTCAGGATGGACCTGGCCAACTTTGTGCTGGATCCCCAGCTCTGGGCTCCGTCGACTACGTACCCTAGATTTTAGGAAGGCAGATGTCAGAAATGTTCAGAGGGAAGGAATAGATCTGACTCCAAGGCCAGAGACTCTGAAAGCTTAGTTGGCTTAGGAGGGGTGAGGGCTTAACAACGGCAAAATTCTGAACAAGCAATTACAAGTGATGTTCTTTTTTGAAGAAGAAATGGGAAGATATCTAAAGAAAGTCAGGGCGTTCATGGGTGGCACACAGGGACAGATGATAAGGTGTTGTTTATAGATTATGATATTGTTTATATAGAAGGATGTATACAGAATCAAGTCAATGAAAATTATGGAGCAAAAAAGTGGTACAGGAACCCAAAGAACAAAATATTCAGGAGCTTTAAAAAATAGATATATTTGAAACAAGGATAACAAAGAGGTAACTCACAGCTTGAGACTGGGGTATAATGACAAATGACTAGCGTGGGGAACACAGGCCCTTTTAAGACATATTGCTAAGTGGAGAAAGCAAGTTCAAAACAGTACAGCCAGTAGGATACTTGGTAAATATATAATTATGCCTATATGTATCCATTAAAAAGAGAGAGATCTCAGTGTTGAGTTTATGGGTAATTTTACTTCTCTTGATCTGTCTTTTTTCCTTATTTTTAAAAGCTACGAACTTCTGTTGTTTAGATAAAGAGAATAAAGTTAAGCAAGGAAAGAAAAAAGGAGAACTACTTGATTTCAATATGGTCGCTTCGCGGCATGTGGGATCCTCCCAGACAGGGGCACGAACCCACGTCCCCTGGCGTCAGCAGGCGGACTCTCAACCACTGCACCACCAGGGAAGCCCTAGTATTTTTTTTTTTTTTTAATGAGAAAATTTTCAAATCCTTAAAGAGGAGAACAGACTTAAGAGAATATCTAGATGTTTCAAACGAGTTTAACACTCCAGGCCCGAGCAGATTATTCCTCAAAGTTCTGCAAAAACTTTAAAATTATGTCCGTGGAACCACTGCTAGTAAGCTAGACAAACTCAGGGCAGCTTCAAAGGGTGAAACATGGATCAGTGAAAAGAAGTTAAAGAGGCAGAAGTTGCTTTAAATCAGAAAGGGCATGATTTGCCCTGGGAGGCAGCTATGTCCTGTGCTCGGACATGTCTGAGCAGTGTCTGGCAACTTCCCTGTGACGATGCTGTAATGTGCGTCTTCCAGGGATGGGAGGTTGGACCAGGTCAGGATCCTGAAGAAAGATCAGTGGACCACAAAGTTCCTCCGATGAACCTAAGGTGATCTAAAAATGCAAGTCCTCTCTTGATTCTTATGAGTGACTAATACACAAGTCATAGGTTTTAAAATTCTGTAAACAACCCAGGGTCACTTACACATAATCTATGTGACGGGATAATTTACTGGGGCATCTCTTCTAACAGTTTCTCCTCCCCTGTTCCACCAAGGTGGGCAGGGCTTTTGTGCTCCCTCATTAACACTGTGCCTCAGAGGAAGTTGGGGGCCACTGTGCCCAAAACGAAATTACTCAAAAGACACTTTTTCTTCAGACCTTTATCCTCCTAAAACCAGAGTGATTAGAGAAATAATGCTCTCTTCCTTTGCAGACACCAGCGGGCAGAGGAGCATCTTTGAGGCAAAGGCAGGGCAGCAGGAGGGATTTCTTCCAGTCCTTGGCTTTGTTCTCTGCTGTCCCTAGTGGAAGTGCTGAGATTTCGGAGGGCCACGGGAGGCTGGTCCCTAACTATAGGGTTCCTGGCTCCAAGGAAGCAGAGCCTTCAAGAGTCTGTGGTGGGTTTAGAAAATGGAGATAACAAAGAGGACGAAAAACCCAGAAGAGTGACCTTGCCTGTTCCCCGCACCACATAGAACTTGTGCCTTCCGCTGAGGGTCAGGGAAGAGAAGAGAGAGACCTCATGACAATGGCAATGCCATTTCCTTCCAGCCTAGCAGGCCAGAGGGTTGAAAGATTTTTCTATAAATCCTTCCAGTGCTGCTTTTGTAACCCACGAAGGAAATTCTGTATCTCAGTTCCTTCCGGTGACACCACTTCCTAGATAACATACTTGCATTTCACAGATTAAGATGGTTACTGTGGGTTAATAGAACAATTACTGGATCAGCAATATCATGCTAATTAAGGGCAGAGCCATTTGCAAACAAAAAGAAACAGGCATTAAGGTATCCAAAGGGTGGCCCCGGTAAATGTGCCGCAGTCTCTTTCTGTAAAGTCTTGTTTGCTCCTCAAGTTAGGACCCTGAAAAGGCAGCAAATGTTTTGTGTAAGGAACCAGAGGATTGTATATATGGAGGATGGTTTAGGAAAATGAGCGGGTATTTTTCCTTTCTCCGCATTATGGAAATCAAAGCTGGATTTGCTATTTAGACTGGGTAGAAAACTGGTCTAGAGTCCTCGTCCTAAGCATAAGGCAATGACAAGGACTCCTGTTTATGACGGTGAAAAACGTCTTTATAGAGATCATTATAAACATAACAGGCAAAGGCTGAGTTGATTTTGTGGTTGATATTTTAAGTGGAGGTTTAACCTTGTAGACTTTCCAGAAAACCAGAGATAATAGGAGTTAGGCTTGTGTGCTTGGGTAACAGATGAGCCAGGGGCCAGTTGGATTTACTGGTCCAGGAATCTTAGCACCACTGATGTTCCTGAAGTGCAATGGGGAGGCACTGGAGGCTTTGGAGCCGAGGAGAGGCATGATATGACCTTTATTTTTACCGGAACACTCTGTTGAAAATAGACCAAGGCACCAAGGACAGAAGTGGGAAAACTAACTGGGAGGCCATTGCAGTGATTCAAGGGAGAGCTATTGTGTCTTGGATCTGGGGGGTTGGGTGGGGATGGGGGTGGACATGGGTGTACCGTGGAAGTGGTGAGAAGGTGTTGGATTCTGGGTATATTTTGAAGGTAGAGCCACAGGGGTTTGCTGACAGATCAGATACGGGATGAGGGAGTAAAAGTGAAGTCAGCGATGCCTCCGGGGTTCTTGACTTGAGCAACTGGGAAAATGGTATTGCCGTTTACTGAGACGGAAAATGCAATGAGAGGAGCAGGTTTTGGAGGGGAATCAAGAGCTCAGTTTTGAACAAATTAAGTTTGAGATGCCTACTAGATATTAACGTATAGACGTTTAGTAAGCACTTGGATATGGTCCAGACTCCAAAAAGAACTCTGTTGGAGATATAAATTTGAGAGTCATCAGTGCTGAATATTGATCTTACCAAAAATTACAGTACAGCTCTAATGGGAGGGCGAGGAAGAGAAAGTGTACATGTGCATGGCGGGGCGGTATGTAAGAAATGGAATCTTCATCTTTTATAGCAGGAAGTCAATGGTAGATCGCTAACCTGGAAAAAAAAATCAAGAAATAGCTGTATATGCTTCATAAGAAACAATCATCTCTATTACTTCTACTCAATATCTTAAATTTTTTCTTCCTCATCTTTTTTTGGGGGGGTATTTTTTTGAATTTATTTTAATTTATTTTTTAACAGCTTTGTTGAGATATGACTCACATACTATAAAATTCATCCATTTAAAGTGTAAAAACATAAGGGCAAGAGAGGAATAAAGATGCAGATGTAGAGAATGGACTTGAGGACATGGGGAAGGGGAAGGGGAAGCTGGGACAAAGTGAGAGAGTGTCATGGACATACACACACTACCAAATGTAAAACAGACGGCTAGTGGGAAGCAGCTGCATAGCACAGGGAGATCAGCTCGGTGCTTTGTGACCACCTGGAGGGGTGGGATAGGGAGGGTGGGAGGGAGGCTCAAGAGGGAGGGGATATGGGGATACATGTATACATACAGCTGATTGTTATACAGTAGAACCTAACACAGCATTGTAAAGCAATTATACTCCAATAAAGATGTTAAGAAAATTTTAAAAATAAAGTGTATAATTCCGTATCTTTTCGTATATTCTATCATTACAACCAACTTTAGAATTTTCATTAAGCCAAAAAGAAACCCTATACTGCTTAGCCATCAACCCCTAATCCCTCTATCCCTCTCTCCCAGCCCTAGGCAACGAATAATCTTATGTCTCTATAGACTTGCCTACTCTAAATGTTTCATATAAATGGACTCATAAAATATGTTATCCTCTGTAAGTGGCTTCTCTTACTTTGCTGTTTTGGGTGTTTTTTTTTTGATTCTTCTCCCCTTCTTCCCTAAGTTCTGTCCTTTCAAGCCCATCCCCAAGTTTCAGGTTCTTTGATCCCTACTTTGCAGAAGCCACTGTCATCCCTTCTGATGTTGTCTTTAGAAAATCCTGCCTTTGCTTGTGGCCCTCCAAGGCAAGACAGTACCTCCCTGTAACACCACCAATGATTGCTATCCAGCGCTTTGAATAAAGCAGAAACGCTCTGGGGAGTCCCTTCAGTCTTCCTCGAAGTACCTTGGGCTCTGCTTCCTGAAAGGTGGGCTGCCTGGTGATTTCAGCCTGCATTCCAGACAACTTAATTAAAGTTTATCAGCAGTTATCTCTTATCTGGCTGCAAATGATAAGGTATAGAGAGCTTTTGAGGAAAATCTGCAATGCATTTTATACTTTGGATTGGATTCTACAGCTTTATGAAATATTTCTATTCCCAAACTCCATTTTTATGTTTGAACAAGTGAAAGGGTTTTTTTTAAATTGAATTTTATAGATTCGATAGTAGTGCTTGTTTCCAAAGGCCTGTGGGTTACCCATGACAACAAAAACTTGTCCACACTGGCATTTGACGCAGTATGGAAACAGAGTGCTGAGCCTGTTTTCAACATATTTGGGTGTATCAGATGATGTTCTTTCAAAGAAATGGCCATCGTGTCCAGGGTACAGTCTTCCTCATAAAAAAAGTAAAACTAGAAAGAATTTTATTTTCCATACTTACAACATTTGGATTTTGATCCTTTATCCAAAGGGGTTTCTCTTAAGCTTTCAGAGCATAATTTATGGCATTTTGCAAAGAAAACCACTTCTTTAATACTTGAGGGCTTTTTACGTGCATTTATTACATGAATTAACTAACTACATAAACTGAGAAATAGTCCCATTTGCAATGCAAATATAGTATTCATACAAAAAAGGACAAAATCAAATGAAACCTTTCTTGATTTAAAGTACTTTAAAAAAATAAGGCTGTCAAATACTCCTTGTCTTAAAAGAGATACAATAAAGATGAAAGTTGGACAAAGGAAAACAATATCTTAAACCATAGCATATAAAAGGAACACTATACGGAATACACTTTATTCTAAGAAAAATGGGAGGCTATTGAAAGGCTTTTAGTATATGAGGGACGTGATTTGTTTTGCTATGTGAAGAATCTGTCAGGAGGGACCAGAGTCAAAGCAGAGCTGTCAGGTGGAGAAATTGTAGTGGTTTAGAGAGGTGCGTCTCAAATTTCATATACATGCAAATCACATGGGGTCTTATTAAATGGACATTTGGATTCAGTAGGTCTGGGATGGGGCCTGAGACACTGCATTTCTGACAGGCTCCCAGGTCAATAGGATGCTCTTGGTCATGGACCATACTTGAGTGGCCAGGGTTTAGAGTAGGGCAGTAACAGCAAAGACAGAGGAAATGGATGGACTTTAAAGCAATGTAGAGGATAGGATAATGGGACCAGCTGATTAACCAGGAGAAGGAGATGCAAGGGCCAGGGATTCTTGAGTGAGTGGGTTTGTGTGATCACATTAGTCAGTGCTGGGAACACAGGAGGAGAAGCAAGTTTGTGGGGGAAGATCTTGACCTTGGCAAACAACCAAATGGAAATCACAGGTGAATAGTTGGATTTACAAGTCTGGAGCCCAAAAGAGAGGGCCAGAGATATAAATTTGGGAGCCACCAGAATGACTAAATGGAATAATGGACCTAAGGGAGCAAAGAGGAGTAAGAGGATGAGGGCGCCTGGAACTGAGCCTTGAGAGCTTCCAGTATTTAAAGGTTTGGTGAAATAGATTGAGTCCACCGGGGAGAATAAGAAAGAGAAACCTAAAAGGTAAGAGGAAACCAAGAGATGCCAACGGAAGAGAAGGCTTCAAGAAGGCAACATAGTCAACAATGTCAGGTGCTGAAATGAAAAGATGAGAGACTTCAAATAGCCCATGAGATACATCTGCCTTGGTCATTGGCGAATTTAGTGCAGCTTCTGCAGAGCAGGGGGAATGTACACAGATCGGAGGGATCTGCTGAGTGGTGTGGGTGGACGCCAGATTGGGGGGATCTGGGAGGGGAGGATAAGGTAAGGAAGTAGAACACAGTTCCAAGAGGTTGTCTGTGGAGGGAGAGAGACAGTTGGCGTGGTAGCTGGAGCGGCACCTGGGGTCGAAGGGCGGTTGTGTTTGTATCTTTTAAAATAGAAGAGACATGAGTGTGTTTAAAAGCTGATGGGAAATATTGGACAAAGAGAAACTGATGACGTCGAATCGACAGGGAACAAGAAATAGCATAAGGTCACTGAAAAGAGAGGAGGGCTGGAGGAAATAGACTTAGATGTGGGGAAGGGCATGTCCCCTCTTGCAACAGGAAGAGAGGACTGGGGCCAATGCCAATAGCTTTGTGGACACGGAGGTGAGATACTGAGGGATTTCTCATCTGACGGCATCTGTTCTCCGTGAAGCAGGCGACGAGGTCATCTGCTAAGAGCGATGGGCCGGAATTGGGAAGAAAGGCCGCCTAGAGTTGCAGAGGTGGTCTACAGGGAGCGCTAGGGCCCCATCTGAGACCGGTGATCTTAGGTCTATAGCCAGTCCACCCCACAGTGAAATTTACACCGGGTGCTCTGCTTCCCAGGTGCCAGAGGGAGAAGATGGACATTTGGTTCATCTAGGATTAGAGACTTGCCAGGTGGGTATGCAAGAAAAGTCCAAAGAGATATAGAGTTTAGTTTAAGCTACTGAAAAGAACATTCTGTGGGCTATGGGGCCTGGGACACAGTAAGGTCCCCAAGAATTGTGTTTATTATTACAGAAGACAGACAATTCCTCGCCTCCCCCCAGCCGTCCATGGTTCCTGCCCGACCACCATCACCTACACATACAATTCCAACCCCTTTGTTCCCAAGATATTTGTACAGAATGTAGAGGGGCTTTTGGAGGTAGGTATGATTTTTTTTTATAGTTGGTCATTTTCCACTTGTTATGTGTCCCCACTTCATTATTATTTAGGAATGATTATAAAGCCTCAGAAGTTGGGTTCTTTGTTCAGGCGTTCAGTTTACCGCTGGAGTAATGTTATGTGCAACTAATTCTGAGTTTCAACAAATGATTCTACTTAAGAAAAGTAATCATCAGATGAGCCACGGTATGTAATTTATTATAATCATAATAATTTCTTAAGATCCCTTATGGAGAAAATCACATTTTTCTAAATATAGTTGCGCTTAAGGTCTTTTTTTTTCCTTTAAAGTGTTTTATTAATTACTAGTCTGTAAGGAATGCTGTTTGGTCTGCTAATCTGAAAATTAAAAGTTTCTACGGAGGAAGTAGATTTCAACACAAAGGTCACATTAGGAATGACTAGTGACAATACCAGGAACACGTTTTGGTACAAGAAATTAGGAAGTTGGGCAAATAATATAGCTTCTTTAAGGCTGAGTTTCTTCACCTGTAAAGTGAGAAAATTAGAAAATACAACTTCCAGTATTAAGTGCAATATTAACTGCTCTATCCAAATGGTAGCCACTAGCCACATGTGGCTACTTACATTTAAATTTATTAAATTAAATAAAATCTAAAATTCAGTTCATCAGTCACACTAGCCATGTCTCAAGTAATCAATACCATAGGCAAATAGTGACTACCCGGTTGCACAGCACAGACATAGAACCTTTCCCTCATTAGAGAAAGTTCTACTGCACTGCTCTGATCTCTGAGTCTAGTTTTAATACAATTGCAACAAAGGGAAGATGGTAAGATGCTTCCAGAAGTTATCATATTATAATTTTCCACTTAACCACAGTAGGACATTTCTAGAATATACCCACATCTCACCTGCCCCAAAGGACCAGGAGTGAATTGAAACAAGGTGGACCTATTGCAATGGAATAATCTCCAGGTGATGGAGAGACAATACATTCTAGACCCCTCCCACTTTCCTCCCCACCCTGCCTGTCTTCCTTTCCCACATTTTTTATTGAGTGCTAAGTCCTGAGTCAGCTACAGGTCCTGAGGCATAAACATGATTGGACCTGTCTGTTTGATCTGACAGAAAAACAGGTGATGATAATACAGTGTATTTGGTAAGGAATATGATAGAGGGATCCTTGAGGTTCTGTGGAACTCTACAGGAGGAATACATAACCCTAACAGAAGAGGCAAGGGAAAACCTTCCAGAAAGAGTGATACTTAAGGAAAGTAGTAAAGGATGTTTATGAGTTAAAATGATTTACAGGTTTGAACATTAATTATGACCCTATTAAAATGCAACAGTGAAGAAAAGAGAAATTTGAGGAAAATCAATAGCAAGTAGTTTTTGATATCATTAGTGTTACAAACTCTCTGTGGTACGCATAATTTGCAGAGGCACTATTAAAATAAAACCCATCCATTCTGAAGGGTTACCTGCCTAACTCAGTCTTTTTTTTTTTTTTTTTTTTGGCGGTACGCGGGCCTCTCACTGTTGTGGCCTCTCCCATTGCGGAGCACAGGCTCCGGATGCGCAGGTTCAGTGGCCATGGCTCATGGGCCCAGCTGCTCCGTGGCATGTGGGACCCTCCCGGACCGGGGCACGAACCCGCGTCCCCTGCATCGGCAGGCGGACTCTCAACCACTGCGCCACCAGGAAAGCCCAACTCAGTCTTTTTAGTTGCTTCCTCCTTTGTATTAAAAGGACAGTGAGTTGATTCTGCTCATAGAGACCCATTCCCTTACCCAATTGCATTTCTCAAGACTACCACTGTTTCAATAAAAGTTGCATCTCAAATCTCCTCGTTTCTCAGACCAAAATTCTTGGAGTTATTCTTGACTCCTCTATTTTTTTTGCACTCCATGTCTATTCCCTTAACATCCTATTGTCTTTGCCTTCAAAATATATCCAGAATTATATCCCTTTTCTCTTTTCCTTGTAATACCTTCGCGATCCAAACCACTATCATGTCCTGCTGAGAGAATAGCAAGAGTCTTCTCATGGTCTTGTCCACAATTGCCTTTTCACCATCAATTCTCCACTCAGAAGCCAGAAAAATGCATTTAAAACTTAAGTCAGATCCTATCATGCCTCTGTTCCAAACTCTCCATTTTACAAAGACAAATGCGAAAGTCCTCATCATGGACCACAAGTCCCTACGTGACCAGCTCCAACCTACTTCATCTCTTACATTCCCTCTTGCCTACTCATCCTGCTTCTGCCACACTGGCCTTGCTACTTCAGGCATGGTCCAAGCACACTCCCTCTTCTGGGACTGCTCAAAAGCCACATGGATCACTTACTCCCTCACTTCATCCAGGTGTCTGTCCAAGTGTCCTCAAACACAGAGGCCTTCCTTGTGCATCTAGCCTATGTAAAATAAGATGCTCTGTACCGTGAGCTCCACCATCATTCCTTATCCTTACTCTGCTTTGTTTTTCCTTCACCGCACTTATCACCACTTGATGTATTATATATTTGTTTACTAGAATGTGAACTCCATGAGAGCATACATTTCGTTTTGTTTACTGCAATAGCCCAGTCTCTTATTCAGAGTCTGACCTATGCATGTACAGTTCACAATTGTTAATGGAGGAGTGAATGGCATTTACTCTATCACGTTTCATCTATAATTATATGACCTGCATAGACTGTGAGGCCCTGAAGACATGATTACATATATTATTCCCAGCCACCAGCCCACTATGTGGAAAGTAAATTCACTATAAAAGAAGTTCCTTGAATGTATCTCCCTCCTTATATGGAAAACTATAGGATCATAGATGCAAAATGAATCTTAAGAGGTGTTCTGGTCTACAGCCATGCCCTTGGGAAGACCACACTTAACACTTACTCTATTTTGAAAGGCCACCCGGAGAGAAGAATCCGTCATTTTCTCTATTTAACTACTTTTAGTTCTAGGATATTCTTAAGCCAAATCTAAATCTCATTTTCTTTTATCTTGGGATCAGAAGAATTTTAATAAATAAAACTGGTTGGTTATACATCAATTATACCTCAATTAAAAACAAAAACAACCCCCCCCCAAAAAAACTGGTCAGTATTTTTTTTCTTTTTCTTTCTTTTATTTTATGTGGCAGGTGGGCTCCTTAGTTGTGGCATGCGAACTCTTAGTTGCGGCATGCATGTGGGATCTAGTTCCCTGACCAGGTATTGAACCCGGGCCCTTGCATTGGGAGTGTGGAGTCTTATCCACTGTGCCAACAGGGAAGTCCCCTCTAATCAGTTTTTAAACCCACCAATTTAAAAAAATGTCAATTATATTTTTTATTTCTAGAATTTTTTACTTGATTTATTTTTTATAGCTTCCAGTTTTCTAGAAAATTCTCCATCTTTTCATTTAATTTCTTGACAATATTAGTTATATTTATTTTAATGTTCATTCTGATCACTGAGATAGCTCCTATGAGTATTTTTTTTGTATATTTCTTCTCTTGGTTTTCTGTCAAGTCTTGCCTTCTTGTATGCCTAGTTATATTCTATAAGTTCTATTTCACTATACCTGGTTATTTTTTTTATTGAGGGCCATACGTTGTTTATGAAAAAAATGTAGAGATGGTTTGAGACTCTAAATGATGGTATCTACCTCAGAAAGGATTTATGTTTACTTCTGGCACGGAGCAAGGCTAGGACAGAACATCTTAGGCTAATTTATTGAGCTGATTTGAAGCTAGACTTAATCCTTGTGAGATTTAGGCTATTTCTGATTCACCCTTATTCTTAGGAGGTAGTGCTTCTGTGGTCCCAATCAAAAGTCTGGATTGGGGCTTTCCTGGTGGCACAGTGGTTGAGAGTCCGCCTGCCAATGCAGCAGACACGCGTTCGTGCCCCGGTCCGGGAAGATCCCACATGCCGTGGAGCGGCTGGGCCCGTGAGCCATGGCCGCTGGGCCTGTGCATCCGGAGCCTGTGCTCCACAACGGGAGAGGCCACAACAGTAAGAGGCCTGCGTACCGCAAAAAAAAAAAAAAAAAAAAAAAAAAAAAAAAGTTTGGATTGTTGCCAGAATTTCTCTTCCTAAGAGGGCACTGAAATCTAAACTTTGCCCTCCCGGCCCTGTGGAAGTGCCAAGCCTCTGTTTTGCTCTTTTGCCACTAAATTGTCTCTTCCAAATTAGCCATTGCCTCAAGAAGAAAAGCAGCTCCAAATGCCAGGTTCACCTCTCTTGGCTTCTCTTTCCTCTGGATCTTGGCTCTACAAATTGCCTTGCTAGTTCTCTGACAACTTCCAACACATGGGATTTTTGTCTTCTTTATTAATTCATCTAGTAATTAATTTGTCTAGCTTTTCTAGTCATTCTTAACGGCTGATTGTTCTGAAATAACCTGGTGAGCCATTGCCAGGAGCAGAATTCTACTTATATTCTAATGAAAAATGTTATGTCACACCTCCATTCCTATAACTTACTTTTCTCACTTATCCTTATGTGAACCATGTATAGCTTTAATAAACATGTCAGTATTCATTTACACAATAGCTTAAAATCACTACATAGGATGTATACCATTCTAAGAGTCAATCATGATTTTTTAGACAAACTCTTATAATTGTTTTTTCCCTATTATAAACAGCAATAGGATGCGCCTCTTCATATACACTTTCCTAAGTAGTTGTAATTATTCCCTAATTATAACATCTTGAAATAAAATATTTTATTTGAAATAAAAATGTTAAAGTATGACTATTTTAAGGTTTTTGTTATATTACTAAAGATCCCTCTAGGAAAATCAAACCAATTTACACTTCCACCAGCAGTGTGTAAATGCCAGTTTCCTTATATTCTTAAGCACTTTCTAAATCATGGAATTTTAATTTCTAAAGTCACCTGTGTCTGACATAAATAAGTATTTATTATATGATTCATCTACTTTCCCGTACCAGGAACACTCTTGGGATTACAAGAGAAAGAAACTAAACTTGGACCCTGACCTTACTTCTGACCTCATGGTTCTTCACAGATACTCTATGACTCTCTTTTTATTATGAAGGTTTACTGATAATGTTCCCAGAAGGCCTGAATCCTCCATATGGAAATTGGCCTCCTCGTGTTCTCACCAGTTATATATGTATTTTGGACCCTGCCTTTATCTTTAACTACAGTCGAGTGTTATGGACTTATTTAAAATACGTAGTCCAGGATAGCTCCTTGGTCTCAACTCTACCTAGCCATGCGGTGTGGCTATAGTTTCCTCTTCCTTCTTCCTGTACTTCCCTGAACTTGTGCTGCTTGAACTCCATTCAGTGGTCGGACCACTCACGCAACTCACCGAGGTCACTCATCCAGATCAGGGCGCAACAGACCATGGCCCGGGGACAAATCTGGCCTGCCAGCTGCGTTTGTAAACATTTCCGTGAACACATTCATCCTAGGTCGTATGCATATTATCCGTGCTGCTCGGCTGACACAACAGTGGAACTAAGTAACTGTGACCAAGGTCACATGGTCCACAAACCTACAATATCGACCATTCGGCCCTTTACAGGAAAAGTCTGCCAACCACTGATCCATATACCTTTGTAAGAAGGGTCTGAACTTAGTAAGAGATTTCCCCGCTACTAGATTAAGCGGCTGTACAGAGCAAACCTCCAATCCCCCCGCCCCAGCGGGCATAGGACTCTTACCTGCTCAGTGTCATTTTATTTAGGGTACAGTTCCCCCCAACCCGTGCCTTGAAACTGTCGTCTGTCCCTGGATTCTGATCTGAATCTGGCTGAGTTGTTACCTCTTATGATTTAGGACCTGGATCATGTGTAGACTTTGGACTCAGTAGGCATAGAGGATGAAAATTTATGAAATCCACATCTACAGAGAGAAGTGTAGCATTTGTATGGCACACTGGTCTGGACAGAAGAGGGTGCTTCTCACCAGAGGCCCCTGGTCTGGGGCTCTGGGTGCCTTGGCACTGCCCAGAGGCTAGTACCTTCGGGCATGGACAGCTGCCATACTGATATGCCACCGCCCAACACTTAGGAGGCTGTTGGTACAAAAAGGCCAGAAAATGGAATGAAAAGGTAACCGCTAGTATGTTCTCTGTATCTGTGAGTGTGCTTCTTTCATGTTATATTCACTAGTTTCTTGTATTTTTTAGATTCCACATATGTGATATCATACAGTATTTATCTTTTTCTGGCTGACTTATTTCACTGAACATGAGGCCCTCCAAGTCCATCCATGTTGCTGTGAATGGTAAAATTTCGTTCTTTTTTTATGACTGACTAGTACTCCATTGTGTGTGTGTGTGTGTGTGTGTGTGCGTGTGTATACATGGATATACATATATATGTATATATACACACACACCACATCTTCTTTATCCATTCTTCTGTTGATGGACACGTAGGTTGTTGCTATGTCTTGGCTACTGTAAATATGCTGCTATGAACATTGGGGTGCAAGTATCTTTTCAAATGAGTGTTTTTGTTTTTTTTGGATATATACCCAGGAGTGGAATTGCTGGGTCATATGGTAGTTCTATTTTTAAAACTTAACATTTAGATATAGATTTAACATTTAGATGTAGCTGGGCTGTGAAAAGCCACATCTAGACTTGACAAAGAGGAATACATATTCTCCAGAGTGTCTGGACTAGGAAATGGATGGGCTAACTAGACGGTACTTGGGCTGAACTGCTTTGGGGAAGAGGTAAGTACATGGATGGATACGCATAGGTTGGCTGTATCATGTTGGGGGGCAGTACAGAAGAAATTATATGTATGGAAAAAGAGAATGTGTGTGTGCGCACAAGTGTATGTATGTGTGTATATGTCTGCGTACATGCCTGTGCTGGTCAGTCAAGGGCTGGAATGTATCAGGCCAGGAGTCTTTTTTCTGTTGGGAAACTGCCCCTTCCATGTTGCATGCTTTGTGGATTGGACTCTTCCACCTCTGTGTCTCCTTGTCCTCTGTGGGGAGGAAGATCTCCGCGTCTTACTCTTCCGCCATCTTCCTCAACTCCCTCCTTGTCCTCTGGTCACAAGAATGCACATGCACTAATTTGTGTTCCTCCACTAGATGTGGCCTAGGGACACTGGGTAAGAGAAAGTCACTCTTTCTGGGGTCGCAAAGACTGTATAGAGTGACTCTTGTCATCACACAGGGAGGACTCATATGCAGATGAAGCCATGCAGAGGTTAGCAGGAGTGACAGACATAGAAAGACAGAGTTCTGATTTTATCATTGAACCCACCCTCCTGGACTTACCCATGCCTGACTTAGCCAAGCTTGGATTTCCGTCACTGAGCTAAAATTTCCCCTTTTTGCTATGGAGGTTTGAGCTAGATTTTTGTCACTTGTTATTCAAGGATCTCTGACTAATAGTATCACTAACATAGCTTCTTAGGAAAGCAAATATATCTGGGCTGGAAAATCAAGGTATGGGACTACCTGCTTATCCTTTTGCCGGCAAAGTCTTGATGACAGGGTGGTGTAAGGCCAGTATTTTCACGAGGATTCCAAGTACACTTGGTTCTGTGCATTTCGGAACTAGGGCCCGCAACCACTGCCTGCAGCTCATGGGCACATTTTGTCTTTGTGCGGTTATACAATGTTCCGTAAGCACAGCATTCCCTAGATCTGCTTGAAGTGAAAATTAAAATCATTTTCTACAATTTATCTTCTGTGTCAGAAAACAGGGCCAAGGGCTTTTAAGAACTGGTGCTGCAGCTCCGTGACTGTGGGATGAATGACATCACCCTTCTGGGGATGATTTCATTTATGCCCTTTCTGAATACTCTGAAAGCAAACCCAGCCTTGGGAGAGAGGGAAATACACACACACAGCGCTTGATGAGTCTTTGTGTACGGAAGCCTCTATAAGCTGATTGGCGGGGTCAAGCGGCCACTATTCAGAGGGTGACAAGCTCTGTTATCTGGCTCTCTGCCAGGCAAAATTGCACATGAGAATTTTTCTAGTGAGGCTGTTCCAGTGAGTCCTTCTGAAGAGACTAAGCCTCCCTGTTGTGAGCCCCTAGAACTGTCACGCCAGGAACACACAACAGAAAGTCCCCTGGTCTGCTGTGGGCTCAGACTCCAACCCTCCTGGTGAACTGCACCTCCAGGTGCAGTGATACTCACGGGTGAAGGAGGCACTAAAAAGAAAAACAGACCTTATTAAAGCACAACCTTTTGGCTTAAATGAGTGCTTACTACTTTTAGTGAACTCCCTGCAAAATATACTGAACTTTTTTTTGTGGTAGGTATTGCCACGTATTCCAGATGATTTCTTCTCATTAGAAATATTTTACCAAGCAAACACCTAGCTCTGCTCTCAGCTGTCCAGTGATTGGAGATGAGTGCTCTGGTTTCTATGCAGGATCAAGTTTAGGGACTACGCCCAAGGAAATATGAAGCAATGCTTCTGAGCAGAAATGTGAAATTCGAAGTGTGTAGAAAGGCCTTGGGAGAAGAAAAAGGGAGTTCTTGTTCATGGAGCTAAGCCTGGAGGAGCCAGTTAAAGTTGGTGACCAGAAGTGCATTTACAGTGAGAAGGGTGTGTTATGGGCTGAATCGTGTCCCCTGACCCCATTCATATGTTAAAATCTTGATCTGAAGTATCTTAGAATGTGACTGTATTTGGAGATAGTCTTTAAAGAGGTAATTAACATTGAAGTCATTAGGGTGAACCCTAATCAAATATGATGAGCGTTCTTATAAGGAGAGAACAGGACACAGACACACAGACATACATACACAGACACATAGGGAAGACCATGTGAGGACACAGGGAGAAAATGGCCAGCCACAAGCCAAGGAGAGAGGCCTCAGAAGAAACCCATCCTGCTGACACCTTGATCTTGGACTTCTAGCTTCCAAAAGACTGTGAGGAAATAAATTTTTGTTGTTTAAGTCACCTAGTCCGTGGTACTTTGTAATGGCATCCCTAGGAAACAAAGGCAGATTGACTTAGAGCAATATTGCTGCGAGGGCTTGCCCTCTGAGCCCGGCATCCACAGAATGATACATCATTTGCACCATTCTTCAATGGTAGCTGGATCTTTTCCTAAGGCTTTAGCATATACTTTCTCGCTGTCACGTCATCCAACTGTGACTAGACATGCTTCTTTATGCTGGTCTTAATTATCTGTCTTCCTCTTTTGTGTCTTCACCTGCTTAACATGTGTAGAAATTTGTTAAGCCTTCTGTTAGTTACTTATCCAAACTACTCATATTTCTCTTTAAAGTTCACCAATGTAAGTCCCTTTCTTTAATCTGTACATTTAAATTGCTAATGTGCTACTTGTCTAGCTGTTCTTTATAAAGTGGCATTTGGGGGTGTTTATCTTTTCAACTCAGAAGGAGAAGTGAAGGGACTGATTGTTGAATTCTTGTTTTCGGCTGAGCTTTTCGAGCTCTGCTGAGACTATGAGCTGGCTTAGGGGAAGTCAAACACAAGGGCTCTATATTTGGAGGGGTATGCAAACGTCCTCTGTGGTCCCGAGTATATGTGAGAGCACAATGCATTGCCCAATTCGTGTCTTTAATCAACACAAAAGACAAAGAGGGTCAGGGGATGAAAATAATTCCATGGGTTAGTAAGCATCTCCATGGAGACCAGGAAATGCATAATCTCTATGGAGACCCTCAAAATCTCTCCTTCTGAAATTATAGTAGTGTATGATCTGTTGTAACTGTAATTGAGAGTGGAGGGAAAGTGACAAGAGGAAGAGGATGAGAGGATAATCCTTGTCTTTCCTTAGTGGAAATCATGGCTAGTGTGGCTCTAATTTTAAGCAATTGGTATTGTAAGATTCTGAAATTAGGATTCTGGGAGACCATGTCACCAAGGGTGGGATGAGGCATGTGAGGATCCAGTTGTTTATATGCCCAGCGCTGAAGTAGATGTCTGACATAAATTGGCATTCAAAAAATGTGTTAATATCTGAATGAATGTAATGAACAATTGGGCAGGATCTCATCATTAGCTCAGGCCCTGTCAATCATCTCTGCTCTGCTAAAACAAAGGGAGAGGGCTACTGTCAGGGCCATACTGGGTACTGTCTGCATATGACTGAGCAGAGCCAGTAACTCCTGTTTTCTCTTTTCTCTTTCAAGGAGAATGCTGCTCAATTGTATAAATATGGTCAAAGGGGGAAATGAAGTTTAGTTGTGGTGAGGAGATAAACAGGGTATAGGGAAACAGACCAGCTAATGAATGCAAGTCACTGTGTCCAGATAAATCCCATCCTATTGTAACCTACGTGTTCTTAGCCCTACTAGCCTCTGGATACAAAGTGGGATTCTGAATACTTTTTATGCCCAGATTATTATGCTTCAATGGCCCCCGTGGCTCCTTTGTTGGAAATTAGCCTACTGCAAAGTGGGCCCAAAGGTTTTTTGAGTTTCCTATGGTACTGCCTTAGATCAGTGCCCAGACATTTCTGTCCACTTGTCCTGTTTCTTCCTCATCTTGCTGCCATGTTATTGGCCTGACGGCTGACGCTAAGGAGAGACCTCTTAGCATGATGGTCTCTATTGGATGACTACTGATTTAAAAAATCATCTTTAATTCCAGAGATAGACACTGTTAAGTCTTGGTGTATATATAGATAGTTCCAGGTTTTCCTCTATTTATTTACACATAAAATTATATATATGTATGTGATATATATTTAAATATAACTTCATACATATGAAGTAGCTTAAGATCAGACTATACATACTGCTTTGTACCCTCCATTTCCTTAACAATATATAATGAAAATATTTTTCCATGTTACTAAATATTGAAGTACATCATTTTAAATGACTGTATGAATATATTATCATTTAAGTAACAATCTCTGTTAGACTTTTAATCTGTTCCCAGTTTTCCCATGACCATAAATATCACCGCATCACATCTTTTTTTATCCATTCTCCTGTACTTCTCGGTTGTTTCCTTAGGATATGTTATTGTAAGTAAAATTCCTGGGTTGAAGATGATGAACTTTTAATATTCATGCTCTTGCCTGTTTTGCCATCCATCTCTTTATGTACCCATTTTTTTGGTACACAAAATTTACACAAGCTGGTGAGCTCTTAAGGATCAGGGTTCATGCTTTCTTTAACGTTGTATCTGCCATATTCTCTTCATAGTACTTGGGGGTGGCAGGGCTTCAGGACTCAGTGAAGACAGTGCACCAGTGACAACCATGAAGGTATCTGAAAGTGTCCTGGAGGATGCTGCGGAAAAACATGCATATTTCCAAAGGGAAAGTAGGGATTGCGTTTTAGCACCTCGCTCCTTGTCTGATCCAGAGCACACGAGGGCACTCTGAATACAGTGACACTTCATAGAATAAACACTCCTTACTTTGGTGGAGGACTTTTTAGGTTCTTCCAATAGTCTGTGAACTCTCAGGGGCTCATTTTTGTACGTCCAACCTTGCCCAGCCGTGGTGCAACGAGGGCATTCATGGGCATGAATGAGATGCCGGGGTCCTAGCAACCTGGGAAGCAGATCACTTCAGTGGCTGCCACTGTTTGTCGTTGTAAATAAAATACTACTTTCTGGAGGCAGCACTGACTCATTCCTTCTTATTTCTTTCCTCTGCAGTTGGAGGAGAGGTGGCTAAAAGGTGGAGGCAGCCGAAAGAGCGGGAGAGGGTCAGGGGTAAGTCTAGACACGGTTTCCTTCCATTGTCTTCCCTTCCTCCTTGCCCCTCCCTCACCCATTTTCCCTTCTCGCTGGTGGACGCCCCCGCCTTGGTCCGGAGCCCAGAGATGGTGGGGTTCAACCCCCCTCGCTTTTTAGCTAAGTTTACAGCTCCTAGCATTCCAAGCGGGGTGTTTTCCAGTAGCCAAAGCACCGGGAATTAACAGCTCTCGGCCTCCCCTCCGGCTTTCCTCCTTGGGTTGGCTGGAAACTTCACCCAGACACCGAAGAAGCTCCGCCCCGGTAGTTTTGAACCGGCCACTGGCTGAGGCTCCGCTGGGCACTATCCCTCCCGAGGTCCCCCTGCCCGAGGCTCTGCCCTCTGGAAGGTCGCCTGGAGCCCGCTGCCCCGGGACCAGGCGGAGAGGGGTGGGCTGGCGTGGAGGGCAGGAGAGAGGTGGTAGAGTAAGACCTGGTACTCACAGCGCCCTCACCGCCCAGACCCGCTGGGCGCCCGACCGGCCCGTACTTGGGGGGCGGGATGGGCACGTGGCCCACCCCCGGCTCGGACCGGTCCCCGCGCTCCACTGGCCGGGGGGTCGCATCAACTGAGGCCCCCTCCCCGCACCCGTCCGCGCGCCCACCTCCCCGCTCCGCTCCGCCCCGCCCCGGCGGCTGCGAGGCGGTGCAGCCCGCCGGAGACGCGCGGACCTCCACCCGCTCCGGCAGGTTGCGGCGCAGGCGGCGGCGCAGGCGGCTGCGGCCTAGGGCGCCGGGCGGCCGCGAGCCTCCTCCCCCTCCCGGAAGCGCGGGGCGGGGTCCCCGGCCGGGCCGCGGGGGCGGGCGCGGGGGCCGGGCCGGGGCGGGGCGCGCTCCGGGCTCGGCGCTCGCGGGCTCGGCCGGCTGTGCCCGTCCACTCCGGCTCCAGGCGGCCAGCGCTCGGGCCCAGGCCGCCAGGTTCCAGCCGAGCAGCAGCAGCAGCAGTAGCGGCGGCAGCTCGCGGGGAGACCCCGCGCTCCTGGCAACCCCTCCCCAGTGCGGTGCATGGAGACGAGGCCCTCCGCTCGCCCCTGAGCCCGCCGCCCGGCCCGGGACCCGCGGGGGCTGGGGTGGCCTCGGGCTCCGGCCGGCCCCGCCGCCCGAGGGCTGCGCGCGGCCCGCGGGCCTCGTCGCCCGCGCGGATCGCCGCGGCCCGGCCGTCCCGTCCCAGGAAGTGGCCGTCCTGACCGCCATGGCTCACTCCCCGGTGCAGTCGGGCCTGCCCGGCATGCAGGTAGGCAGGGACCGGGCCGCCGAGGGGAGGGAGGGATGCGCGGGCCGGGGCGGAAGCGGGGAACTTGGCGGTGTAAACACGGCCCCCCCCCCACGCTGCACCTTCCGGGGTCGCGCCGGCCTCCCGCGTCGTGCTCGCAGCGCCCTGGGTGCCCTGCCCAGCGGACACGGGTGCGTGTGTGCAGGGGCCTGGGGGCCGCGGCCCGGAGGCGGCCCTCGCCGGCCGGGAGTCGCGGCGATCGAGCGGGGGGATGTGGGGCTGCCGGCCGCTGCGCCCTCCTCGCTTCCCTCTCCCCCTGGGGCCTCCCGAGCCGCAGGCCCCGCGCCGGCCCATTCCCGGGGAGAAGTGATGTGGAGAAATGCCCTCGGAGGCCCGGCTCGCTCTCAGGGCCCCGGCGCGGGCGGGGGGCGGTGAAGGCCCGGGTTCCCCTCGGCGAGGGGGCGGTAAAGTTGAGGGGCGGGGGAGGGCCTCGGGCGCGCCACGGCTAGTCCCGGGCCCGGAGGGCGGAGGAGGAGGCAGGGCGGGGTGGAGGAAGGTGCCACAGCCAGCTCCACTTCCAGCGCGTCTGTTCCCCGCGTTTCCTCCCGGTGCAGATGGAGGGGAAAGTGCGAGCCTTCAACCCTTCTGGAAGAAGGAACCGATGGCACAGCGTGCACTCGAGTGTGGATCCCGGGACTCAGGGCTTTGGCTTGGAGTCTTGATTGGATCCAGCTGAGTCCCTTCCCAGAAATCCTCTCCGTTGCCACTTTGTGGCCTCTTGGCCTCCCAGTGACTTTTTTTGGAGTGGGGTAAAGGGGGAGAAGTTGAATTTCAAATTTACACGGATGCTTTAAGGTTTTTCGCCATCGGGGACTGTTTTTAGCCCTTTGAAAGATAAAACCACTGTCCTTCTTGGCTAATTTGTAATGTTTGTAAGCGCGTAAATGGGGGCAAAATGTTTGGGATTAAAATCTGACGGTACAGCTAGGGAATGTCTTTAAAGTTTGGCTCTCCCGGGTTAGCCGAGTAAGGGAGCAGAGGAGCTTTAAGAAAACAAACACAAGCATCCCAGTGCACTATTTATTTTACAGCGTTCTACGGGCTCATTTTCTCTCCCCTCCCCCACCTCACTCTTGAGGGCTGAGAAGTGCAGTATTCGGACCTGGACTCCATAGGAGCCGGGAATCTGCCCCCTCCTTAAAGAGAGAGCATTTCTCTCTTTCTCTCCCTCTAAATCTGAAAAAGAAAACTCGATTTCATTGTTCAGGTTTGATATTTAGAAAAATAAGAACACAGAGTTACCAGAATTGTAACCTCTTTAAAAAAAAATGTTGTAACAGTTAACATTAATAATTTGACGGTGCTTGAAGAAAACTGTCCTTGAATCTCACGTAAAGAGCTGTTAAACTCAACAACGCATTTAAAACCTAAGCTTCTGCTGACCACTAGGTAAAAATCAGATGTGGTTTCTTGGTATTTCCTAAAAATTCCTGCTTTGGTTTGAATTTAGAGACAGGAAGGCAGGGTGAACTGGGTAAATTATTTCTGACCAGTAGAGCAAGAAGGGCCTCTTGTAATGATTAAAAAATACATTTGCTGGGTACTTTCTTTAGACAGACTCTTATGCTGTTAATCAGGTTGTAATCTAGCACACTTGCCTCACTTAGAGCTTACCATGGAGGTATTCAGCTTTTGTGGAAAGCGAATCAGTTTAAAAAGGTACTTAAAGCCTCGCTGGCTGGTGCCCTGAAGTCAGTATCAGATGGTCACCAGGTGGTGTCTAGTCTCAACACTCCTTTTGTCCTCCCCTTTTAATTTTTTTCTTCAAGAGTGTGGGCCGGAATTCTTAAATCGTGGGAAAAGAAGGTACATTTCTTTTAATAATTGGGCCTCCCAAATGTATTTCCTAGGTAGTGTTACAAGGGAACTGTTTTTATTTTGCTTTCTCAGTGGAAAGGCTGATAAATTTTTGTTGGGTTGAAACAACCAAATTTTCAGCCGTTACAGTTTTAGGGTCACGAAGGTGGCTTCTGACAGAGTCATCCCTGTATTTAAGTGCATCTACACACTGTATGATGATTGTTTTTAGTGTGCCATTTGGGGAAGAACATTCCTTCCCTCTCCCTTCCACTCCAAAAGAAAAACAACCAGCACATTTATTTCCTGCCCAGGGAGGCCTTCCTCAGAGTTGTCGTTGAGGATTAAATTAAAGGCACACCTGCCTCCGACTGCTCTCCAGGCTAAAACAGGAGGAAAGAAGTACTAACCCTCCTGTGCTGTGTCCCGATACATCCCATAACCTCCCTTTTTTCGTCTCTCATTTCCTGATGAGGGTTCGTAAGGAGTTGGCTTAAAAATTTCAGAAAGACAGCAGAGTGAATTCAGGCAGCCTAGGCAAAGATGCTTAAAAAATAAACCTGAATGACAGCATAATTTCAGTGAAAACATCATTTTCATTGTCTTGCAAATCATTTTTATGCCTCTTGATTCTTATTGGTACTGCTTGAGGCATAGGTGTAATGTATGCCATTTTCTAGACGTGGAAACCAGCAGAGACTGAACTGACCAAGGTGAGATAGTGCCTTATGTGGCAAAGTTGTGATTGGAAACCAGGTCTTTCCTGCCCTCAGGACCCATTCTCTTACTCACCATGCTGTGTTATTGCTTTATTATTACTCTAGCAAACAGTAATGCTTTTTTCATTCCAACTTGGGTTTGCTGAAGAAATTAAAATACGGTATTTTATTTGTTCAGTCAGCAACCGTTATTGAACACTGTTGTGCTGGGTGCTCGGTGAGGGTTGATGACTGTAAATCTGAGTGAGTTATGAGTGATCCTGTTTAATAACCTTTTCATGAAGGCTGCCAGGGGCCTTTCCTCTTTTTTTTTTTTTTAAACCTCCCTCCCAGTTTCATATTAGCATGGGGGAAAAAAATAGAAATCATGAACTGAATGTAGTAACTACGAATAGACATAAAGAAATTCGGTTGAGTTGTGGATTTAACTACTCCCTGTCCTTCACTGAACATTTGTTGCTTCTCTCGATTTAATTCAGCTTCAGCTGGAGGCAGCAGCATCCATCAGCTTTTAGTTGCATAAGTTGTAATTTAAAAAGAATTAGATTTTAGTTTATAAGTTTCTATAACGGAATTTTATCAGTCACTTGAAACCTTTTCTGGACCGTGACCCATGTAAGAAATATATTTTACATCAAGACCTGAAAGTTAACGTTTCAGAAGACAGCCCTGATCCTCACTACTTGCGATGTACTGTTTGATGCATTTTATTAAGAAGAAAAAAAAGAGCTGTTGCAAAACTAAATTGATTTCACAGCTGACTGAATTACACTAATTTGATATGTAACATGTATGACAGGACCTGAGTTTAGCATGTTTTGAGGATGTCATATATGTAAGATATTCTCATATTTGAAAGTACAGACCGTTTACAGGAACAGCTGGAAAACGTAAAGTCTCTACTTTATTAACATCATCTTTGCGTTTCTCTGGCTGCTTGGAGAGACCTTTTGCTGAGAATGCCCCTCTGTGTGGGGAGAGAGAGAGACGTTTAATGGCCAGTTTGGGTGAGTTGGGAACTTTTCTCCAGTGCTCTTCCTTACCCTGGGGAAACCTGTGCGCTCTGGAAATCTGGGAGGTGAAGACAAACAGAAGGACAGCTGCATTTAATCTTGCCTGAAGAGCTCTGGTACTTTTTCCTCTGCGGGTGTGGACGTTCAGGGTATTTGTGAGGTGGTGGTCCAGCGTTGGACTGGGCGAGGAGCCGCGTCCTTGCGGCGCATTTCCCCAGCAGCCGCGGCAGGTGTAGGTGAGACCCTCCTCCTGGCCGGTGCTCAGGAGGTCAGCAGCCTAGCAAGGGCCGACTGGGGTGCTCTCCCCGAGAAGGTTCAGATGAGCCGGGGAGGTGTGCGCAGAGAGCAGGGCGCGGGGTGCGAGGGCGGACTCGCGGCGCCCAGCCGGGGCCCTGGAGCTGGAGGGGCGGCAGCCGGGGAGGGGGCCTGCGTTCCCCGCCGCCTAGGGCGGCGCACTGTCCGGACGCTGCTTCCTCCGGGCACGTGGTGGGCCAAGGTGGAAGGATGCTGGGAGCGCTGGCTGCTGCTGGGAAGGCGGCGGTGGCTCTCTGGGCGAGAGGCCCCCAGGATGGCGAGAGGAGGAGGCTGAAATGGTGGGAGGGTCTCGTGTCCACCTGCAGCGCAGGTGGACCTTTCAGCAAGGTTGCCTCAAACCTTGTAATGTGAACTCTTAGCCAACATTTTATACTTTATTAGTCTCCTTCACGCCCCTTGCTTTTGACCTTTTCCCATGCTCTATGCTATAAGGAAAATAAAGACACATTCTCTGTTATTGTTAGTAGCCTATATTTAAGGTGTTTTTTTTTTAAATACGCATTTCAAGACTTCATATTCCCTCTTCTCTATCACCAAAATTTAACAGTGTTAAGAATTTGTTTTGCTTAAAGTCAGTTTGGGAGGGGGAGGGTCGTCGGAAGATTAAAATAGAAAACACCTTGGAGGAGTCCAGGACATTTTGGTTCTAATCCCGTATCAGGGAATGTTCTTGATAGTATTTCGCATACAACCAGTGACCTTCAAGTAGAAATTGGTCGGATTAGACTTTTCTAGGCTGCTAACGCAGCACCGTGTGCCAGCGGAGGGTAGCTACGGGTACGTGGCATCGTTGCTTTCTTGTTCCTTTTTGTCATTTTTGTGGTCATCTTTGAGTTAACTCTTCTGGTGTGTGGAGCGGAGTTTACTTATTTGATGCGACTTGACGCGGCTTTTGAGTTGAACAGTTTCCCAGGACTTTGGTGCGAGATGCTGTGTGAGGAGTTTCTGAAGAAATGAGCCTGTTGGTAGCTGTTGCTTCTTCCTACTGTAATTTACAGCCACACCGAGGCCAGGGTCCAGGAGCCTGAGGATCTTTGGGCCGCGTTGCTCTCTTTTCGGGTGATTTCTCCCTGTGATTCAGAATTGCCTGCTGGGAAACTCCATACCTACAGGAAATGGACCACACCCAACCCAGTCCTGCTGTGGCTTTTTTTGGTGCTTGGGCTCAGCACTGTCATCATTAATGGAATCTTGTGGCGGGTATGAGCGCAGGAAATAGAAGTGGACTCTTACCCCTCTATTGCCACTCAGAGTCAAGCACTGTCATCCGACTGGTCGTTTCCCTGCCGTAAGTCCCGTTTTTTGCAGTGCAATACCTTTCAAACTCTCAGAGCTCAATGCTTTGAGAAGGGGAAAAACTAGAGCTCTTACAGCACCTGGCTCCTGGGGTGGAAGCCGCGTTCCCTAATCCTAAATGGCTCCCTGGTTTCCAAGATTTAGAGGAGGGAAAATAAGATGAGGTGTACCTTTGCTTGCGACAAGGCATAAAGCATCCTGGTTGTGTGTTACAAAGGCACTTGGTGTGCACCCCCCCCCGGGGGATGGCACTGTCCACTTACAGACCTTCCGTTATATTTTCAGGAGGGTCTTGGTCAATAGAAGGAGCCCTGTTGGTATCGGAATACATTGTGGGAACTTTTGGAGTTTTACATTAATGCTTACCAAATACGTAGCCCGTGTTTATCTTCCTGCCAAGTCTCTTCCTGTTTTTAAAAAGACTTTCTGGCCCTAAGATTTGAAAGGACCGTGTAGGTCCACATCCTTTGTCTTCTATTAATTACTTAGGATTTTTGTTTAGTTTTTATTTGAAAAGTTATGCACGTGGTGAGGGTTGTTGGGAGAGAGCAGTTCCTTGCCCTTGGCGTCCATTTCCTCCCCTCACCCCCTCCCAAGGCGGCCCCTTCCATCCTCTTTGCTGTCAGTTGTTGTTACTTCTTTGTTCACAAAGAGCATTTAAAAATCGCTGTTTCTTTTTTCCCTAGTTTCAGGCATTGTCAGTAGACTTCGGACCCTGAAGATGAGGATTTAGTTCTCGTGTCCTTGCCTCCTTCGCTGCTCCCGTGTCCCTCTCCTCCCTGTGCCCAGTGCACTTATGCTGGTGACTTCAGTTAGATTCGTGTGTACATTAACATGACTGTGGAAACACTAAGCCCAGCCACTAAGCCCAGCCAGCCATGAGTAAACCAGGATTACTTTTCGAATCTTGTTTGGAAGTTTATTTATTTATTTTTTTGGAAATGTAATTGTCTTAGTCTGTTTGGGCTGCTGTTACAAAATACTGTAGACTGAGTGGCTTAAACAACAAACATTTCTCACAATTTTGGAGGCTTGGAAGCCCAAGATCAAGGGTCTGGCAGATTTTGAGTCTTTTGAGGGCCTGCTTCTGGCTGTGTTCTCACAGGGCAAAGCGGGGGGGGGTGCTCTGGGAGGTCTCCTTATAAGGGCAGCAATCCCAATCCTGAGGGCTCCACCCTCATGACCTGATCACCTCCATCACATTGAGGGTTGGGTCTCACCATATGATTTTGGGGAGGGAGCATAAACATTTACTCTGTAGCAGCACTTATAACTTATTCAACCCCAAACCCACTGCCAGTTGTTGAAACCTCCTCTTGGGCATTTCAGGTGAGGCACACAGGCTGTCTGTCCATTTCCCTCCTCTGGAGGGAGACTCCTTCCTATGAGCCTCCTAACCTGTATCGCTGGCATCCCCTCTGCCATCCCTCATCCTCTGCCTTCATCCTCGGGATTCCTTGGGCTGCTCTCTCGGGATGGCTTGTTTTCTGTGTCTCCTGCCATCTTTCTTGGTTTCCGTGACTGTGTTGGTGGAGCATATCCTGTAGTGGCCTTCCTGTGAATAGGGTGCATGGGAGGTAGGTTTTTTTGAGGTCTTGGGTATCTGCAAGTTTCTTATTTTTGCCTTTCCCCTCGATTGATATTTTGGCATGGCGTTTAGTCATGGGGTGGAAATTATTTCCTTCAGAATTGTGACATCAGCTCCACTGTGTTTTAGCTTGCAGTGTTGCTGTTGAGGAATGCAACGCCACACCGATACCGGAATCTATGCGTGCAAGCTGTTTCATTTTTCCTGAATTTCTTAAGATCTGAATTTTTTCTTTGTAATCTGAAGTTTCATCATGATGTGGGTCTTCTTTTATTTTTTGTGACAGGTACTTCATAGGCCCTTAATCAGACAACTCACGTCTTTTCGTTGAATTGTTTCTTTGATTCCCTTCCCTCTCCCATTTCCTGTGTTCACTCTTTCTTAAACCCTTTATTATTTGGATGCTGGACCTTCTGGACTGGTCCTCAAGTATTCTTACCCTTTGAAACCTATTTTCCATCTCTTGTCTTTTCTCCTTGGCTTTCAAGGGAGATTGTCTCAACTTTATCTTCCAGCTCTTCCAAAGAGTGTTTCATTTCTGCTCGTTTTTTAAATTGTGAGGGCTCTTTTTGATTCTCTGAATGTTGTTGCTTTCTTGTTTCAGTTGAAATATCTGCTTTCATCTCCCTATGTTAATTGTAGTTATGTTGTTTTTTTCCCTCGGAATAGATACTCTTTCTCCACGGCCCCTTTGCTCCCCTGTTGGTTTTGGTTTCTGTTTTTTGTGGTAGAGGCCACCCTCGAATGTCCACTCATATTTCAGAGTAGGGGACAAGCTGGTTGGAAGTCTGAACCCTGACTGGGGCTTTTTCAACCCCAGTGATGTAGGCGCTTCTGGTGGGCATGAGAGGTGAGGAACGGCTTATGTCAGTTTCTTATCGCTTTTTTTTTTTTTTTTTTTTTTTTTGCGGTACGTGGGCCTCTCACTGTTGTGGCCTCTCCCGTTGCGCAGCACAGGCTCCGGACGCGCAGGCTCAGTGGCCATGGCTCACGGGCCCAGCCGCTCCGCGGCATGTGGGATCCTCCCGGACCGGGGCACGAACCTGCGTCCCCTCCGCTTGTGGTCCCTCCTCCCGCCTGAGACTCACTCTGGATGAGGAAAGGTGCCGAGAGCGGGCACAGTGCCCCGTGTAGTTTCTCTCCCGCTCCTGAAACACTCCATGTTCCTTTGCAGAGAACATGCTTTCAGTTTCCTTTCCTGGGGAGGCACGGGGCAGCTTCCTGGCTGTGGGCAGTGGGCAGGCCATCTGGGTGTTCCACTGCTTCTGCAGGACTTGCAGTCACTGCTCCCCTGGGGATTCGGCAGGGTGGGGTGCAGTTGATTCTCTGCTTTCCCTGCCTCGAGCTTAGCATTTGCCGTCTTCCCCATCTTTCTTTCCACCACCCACTTTCCAGCTTCTGGAATTTTCTTGCTGTGGGTGTTCTCTCCCCTCCTGGTACGTGGAGGTTTAAAGCCTTTTTTAAGAAAACCCTCTTTGTACTGTGATTTCAATGGGGTTTCAGGATTGACCAAAGTAGATCTTATGCTCAGCGTGTGCTCTCTACCTGGAAATCACTCTCTTCAATTTATAGATGAATGAACAGAATTTGAATTCCAAGGTCAGGACCGCCCGGTCCGTGGGGTGGGGAGGGACTCCTGAACCGCAGTCCTCTTCATCACGTGTTGCCTTCTGGTTTCTCTGTGTAAGAAAAAGGCAGTGTACACACACCCTCGTTTTTCCATGTGTCTTGTCTGTGACCTCCGCCTCCCCGACTTGAATGCTTTCTTCCCCTCTGTCTCTCATTTTCTAGTCTCGGGATTCTGTGGGCACAGAACCGTTTTCAGGGCGCCCCACGGTATCTTGTTGGAGGAACATTTGCTTAAGTCGACTGATGTTTTGGGGGTGCAGCCTTGGTCCGGGATTGAGTGTAGGCTTCCTGAGAAGCTGGCAGCGCCGCCGCCAGGGTGGGTCAGGTGCCCCTGGGGGACCCAGTCTGCACGTGTGTGGGGACCAGGCGCCTTGGACTCGGGAATCCCGCGCGTGGCTCGGTGTTGCTCCTCAAACGCTCGCGTTAGTGGGTACGTGGCTCCAAGACTGTGCTTCCTACTTAGAACAGAGTACCTTTGGAGGTAGAAACGTACAGTGATAAACTAGTGGAAATGAAAGTAATCCAGAGCTTGGGGACTGGGTGTTGGTCAGCAGCTATTTTAGGTACAGTTTCCCAGTATCACTTTAAGATCAATTTCAGTGCGGTTGACTCAAAGTTGTTAAATTACTACCTGAACTCCTGGTGAACTGAGAACCTGCTGTAGAAAGGTCTTGTTTGAGCATTTCTTTCCTGTGTTTGATGCCCTTTCATTGTACCAAACATTTCTTGAGAGGTAATTTAAAAAGAAAAAGATATGTAAGTACAAAGAATTGCTCAGTTCCTCAGCAGTTCCTACCAGGAGGCGGGTGGCTTTTTCCTTCGGCTGCGCTGTGTTACCGGAATAGATAAGTGGGAAAAGTAAGTGGTCCTTTGGCGCTCCCATGTTGATGCCCTTAGTGGGAGCCTTGTAGGAAGGGAACTAAATTTTACTGCGCTCCTTCCAATACAAGGAGGGAGGAGCAGCTTATGCCCTCGGCTAATCCTCGGGGCCTCTGCTGAGCGAAGGGCTGTTAGACCAGTTTTACAGATGAGAAAACTGAGGCTTAATGAAACTCGACCAAGGCTGCCTAAGGCCGCCGCCCTGAGAGCGGAGCCCCGACTCCCTGCCTTTTGGTGCTGGCATTTGTGTTTTCTTCCTCCCTCCACCAGAGTGCCCCCGCCCCCGACGTGGCTGCTGTGTCCTTCATGACCAAATTGTGCCTCCAGCTTCCCTGAGACCGGCCCAGTTCAGGGCTGGTCACTCATGGTATTTTGGTCACTTTTATTTCCATGATTTTGTTTTTTCACGTTTGGAGAAGACTTCGTTCATGTCCCAGTGTTATTCTTTTTTTTTTTTTTTTTTTGCGGTACGTGGGCCTCTCCCTGTTGTGGCCTCTCCTGTTGCGGAGCACAGGCTCCGGACGTGCAGGCTCAGCGGCCATGGCTCATGGGCCCAGCCACTCCGCAGCATGTGGGATCTTCCCGGACGGGGTCACGAACCCGTGTCCCCTGCATCGGCAGGCGGACTCTTAACCACTGCGCCACCAGGGAAGCCCCCCAGTGTTATTCTTAATTGACTTCCTGGAATTTAGGATTGTGGGAGTAGGGGGAGGTGACTGGTCCCTGTTCTGTTTCTCGTCGTCGTCTCTGCTGAGCCCTCATGCTGCCCTTGGGGAGGGATGGCAGCCTTTGACTTCTGTTTGTTACCTCTCAGGTGTTGCCCAGGTTGTTTTGAACTGTGCGGAAATATTAACTGAAAACAGTACACTATAATCTAACAGTGCTTTTGAGATTTCAGCTTTTATGCTCATCAGTCACCTGGAGGGCTTGGTGGAGTTTGCATTTCTAACAAGTTGCCAGGTGTGTGGCTGTCTCAGGGACCACACTTTGAGAACCGCTGCACTGCAAAATTAAAAATCCTTAAATCCCTGTTGCTCCCCCTGGGAGCCCCATACAGCGGTGCCCATTTGAAGAGCAGCTCAGTGGAAAGTCATGGAAAGTCAGTGCTTGCGACTCAGGGTGTGTATTTCAGAGCCTGACTTCGGAACCACAGGTCTAACTTTGAAAATTGAATAGGCTTTTTAATTGAAAGAATTGTTAGAATTTTTACTATGGTAGCATGTATTGCACACCTGTTAGGGGGCAGAGGAAGATGTGTGCTCCATGTCTTTTTGACTTTGGAACCTTATTTTTTAAGAAATGCAGCTCTCAGAACTAGCCTTCATTGTTCTTTTGGAAAACCCTGAGCCAGGACAGAAGCCCTGAGCCTGAAGCTCCTCCACAGCGTTGCCAGGATCATCTCTCAGCTGTTTTCATCATGTCACTCCCTGCTTAAAAACCTGTGGTGGCTTCCTGACCAAACATAAGCTCCAGCTCAGAACTCAGAGCCTCGTGTTCCTACCCGGCTTCCTTGTGCGCTGTGTTCCCACCGCCTCGCCCCGCGGGAGAGCCTGCCTGCCCCGCAGGGTCACCCCAGAGTCCTCTGCCCAGTAACCCCTGGTGAGCCGTTAGTATTTGTGTTCTGTTGCCTTTTTTTTTTCTTAATTGGATTGTAAGGGCAGACCTTCAGGGAAGGTCCCCACCATCAGTCGGTCCAGCTCCCCCGTGATGCTAGGCCCGTGAGGAACACCTGCTGGTGGAGGGAGGGGACAGCTAGGAAACGAGTGGCCTCCTTGGGGCAAAATCGATTTTCTTTTGTGGTAGTTGTTCCGCTTAGCACTTAACTGAAGATGTACATGTGTCTCTGAACTGAGAATACTGTTGCGGACCAATAGTCTTTTTAATGTTTGGTTTGTCAGAGATTTTGTGCTTTTATGTATAAATAGTTGATTTGTTTTTTTTTTTTGCGGTACGCGGGCCTCTCACTGTTTTGGCCTCTCCCGTTGCAGAGCACAGGCTCCAGACGCGCAGGCTCAGCGGCCTTGGCTCACGGGCCCAGCCGCTCCGTGGCATGTGGGATCTTCCCGGACCGGGGCACGAACCCGCGTCCCCTGCATCGGCAGGCGGACTCTCAACCACTGCGCCACCAGGGAAGCCCAGGGAGACTTTTTTTTTTTTTTTTTAAGTGTGTGGTAATTTTTTTGCAGTTCGCTGTATGGCTTTTTCCGGTATAAGGGTAAGTGGCATATTAAGCAGACTTGGGGGATGGACTGTGTCTGGAAAGGTAGTTATGAGGTTTGGGCTCTTCTCTTTCCTTTGTTAATAAAGAATTTGAAGTGTTTGTAAAAGCGCTTGTTTGTGTCATTCAGAATGCCTTCCTCCCAATTGTCTTCTTTAAGAAAAAATGAAGTGCTTACATGAAGTGAAACTGCTTGTGCTTCCTGGCCTGGGGACACAGGCTGCCTGTGTTTATCTGTGCAGCAGGCAGGAAGTGATGGGATCTGTGCACCTGACAGTGGTGGAGGTCTCAGGCCACCCTCCGCAGCGGGCCTGGGGCTGTTACCGCCAGCAGCGTGAACCTGTGGCCCTGGCTATTGCAGGATGGAACTCCATTTCCCCGTACCGTGAAGCCGTCATAGTTGAAAGTGATCACATGGTTTAAAATAGTTTTTAATGGAAAAGCAGTTTTCCCAGGGATCTACATGTTCTCTTTCTCTTGGATGAATTACTGCTTATGTGAAGCAAAATGCTTCTTGAGAGGAGGCCTTCACAGCCTTTCTCCCAAAATAAATAAGTAAATATTCATATATGCGTGTGCATCTAAAATGTTTTTTTTTTTATTTCTCTTATATTTCCAAAAGGAACAAAACCCTCAAGGTCCTGAAAATTAATTGTTATGAAGGTAGTAAAATACTTTTAAGCCTTTTTATTTATTTATTTTTTAAGTTGCAAATTATTCTTTTTTTTAGATTTATTTTTATTTATCTTTGGCTGCGTTGGGTCTTCGTTGCTGCTCGCGGGCTTTCTCTAGTTGCTGCGATCGGGGGCTACTTTTCTTTGCGGTGCGTGGGCTTCTCATCACGGTGGCTTCTCTTATTGCAGAGCACGGGCTCTAGGCGTGCGGTCTTCAGTAGTTGTGGCACGCGGGCTCAGTACTTGTGGCTCGCGGGCTCTAGAGCACAGGCTCAGTAGTTGTGGCGCACGGGCTTAGTTGCTCCGCGGCATGTGGGATCCTCCTACACCAGGGCTCGAACCCGTGTACCCTGCATTGGCAGGTGGATTGTTAACCACTGCGCCACCAGGGAAGTCCTTAAGCCTTTTCAAAATGGTATAATTCTCAATGTTTTTATACCTAGTCTGTTGCATAGATTATTTCTTAATATGTTAGCTACAGCCACTAAACAAGGCGGTTTTTGAAATTCCACAAAAATGATCCCTCTCTTGATTCGTCCTCATGCATCAGAGCAGCGGTGATCCCTCTCGTTTCAGTCGGGGGCTGTGTGCCGCGAAGGCCCTTTGAGGGAGGGCTTCTGGGTGCTTGTCTCCTGCAGAGTTGGAACTCCCTCCCCAGACTGGCCATGTTGTCTACACATAGTCTTGTAAAAGACAGTGTGAAGTGGGTGTCTGAAGATGGGTGCAGAAATGGAAAAACACCCTTCAGTCCATCCACCACTAAACTGTTTTTAAAGCACAAGCGTCTGTAATCCCACTACTTGAATAGAGCTGTTTTCCAGGCATTGTTTCGTACATTGTTTTCCACTCAGAATTGGATGGTAAATATCGTCCCCCATTTTCACGAAATTTCCTTGTGATGATTTTTTTTTTTTTTGCGGTACACAGGCCTCTCACTGTTGTGGCCTCTCCCGTCGTGGAGCACAGGCTCCGGACGCGCAGGCTCAGCGGCCATGGCTCACAGGCCCAGCCGCTCCGCAGCATGTGGGATCGTCCCGGACCGGGGCACGAACCTGTGTCCCTTGCATCGGCAGGCGGATTCTCAACCACGGCGCCACCGGGGAAGCCCTGTGATGATTTTAATGGCATTTCTGACTCACCTCTTTGGGGTAAGGCATGCCCCATCCTTAGGACACGGAGTTCTAGTCAGAGCACATTCCTGTTTGGTTCTGCTGGTTAGATAGAATTACCTTGCTGCTTTCATTTTGCCTTTGGAGAAGGAAAAATTAGCCATCCTTCTCCTCCCACAACAGTGTTACTGGAAAGCACTGTGGTGGTTATTTCATGAGTGTTTGTAGGTGATTGCTTCACTTACGTCAGTAAGCCAGACACTCACCAAGGGGTATTACGTATTCATGCTGGGCCCCTTGCCCCTGCAGCAGTTGTGTCCTAAACAGAGGACCCTACGTGTGGATGGGGGCCCACAGAGACTCTGCTTGTGTACACACGTGTTCATGTGAGCATTAATTCAGAACCACAGGACCACTCCTTTCCGGGCTCCTCTCTGCGGTGGATGGAACAAGTGGAACAGTGGGAATCCTGCCTGGCTGGACTGTGTTCTTCAGATGAATATTTCGTATATGTTATCAACATTCCAGTTTTAAAATAGTTTATATCCTGCATGTCTCTCTTTAGTCTTTGATTTAATGAAAAGTTGTAGAAGATGTAGAAATTCACGGGACAATAACAGGTGCAAATACGGTGACTTAAAATTACTGCTGTGAATGCACATTCTGGCTCCCCGCACCAAGAGGATGGGTGTGCTTTTTACCCATTTGATAGTGGATGCGTTCTGAGTGACGGGGCTGTAGTCACTGAAATCACGCATATCACTTGTACGTGTTTTCTTCCCACCCAAGGCGCACATGTTAGCGAGGGTCTGCGGGCGGTGGTGGTGCCCGTGCTGACCACGGGCGCCTGGCTTCGGGGACCGGGGCTCCGAATAGCCCCGCATCACTTCAGGTTTTCCTGCCACGTGGATTCAGATCAGTTTAGACCTCCCCTCCGAGGGAGTCATGAAAAACTCTTGGTTTTTAGAGACTTTGGAGATTTGGGTTTAGGGGCGTGGACCTGTGCTGCTGCCCTTCTACCATATATATTTGATGAATGGAAAAACTTAAGGAGAAATACAAGTCAGTAGTATGAAAGTAGAGCATTACTGAATTTTTCTAGAACCGTTTTTCTTTTTTTCTTTATTCAGATTAAAGCAATTTTTTCTTTATTGTGTGACTGATTGCCTTTAGTTATTTAAGTCTTACAAGAGTGATCATGGAAAGGGAAACTTGTTGCATAAAAGTACAATGAAAGAAAAAGAGGACCTGTTGTCAGACTTCGAAAACATCTTTGCTATTTTAAGCTGAAATACTAGGTAGTGATGTAGTCAGTGTGGCCATTTATTTTATAAAACAAAAAATTAATAAGGGATTTATTAATGTTTTTACTTGTAATCTGTTTTCATGATCACTGCTGTTACAGTTTGATGCAAAAAGAAGCAGATGTTTTCACGTGTCAGAAATAAAGTTTAAACTATGGGCAGTTCCCAAGTACATTTCAGATTTCACTTGTAAGTGTGTTGGTTAGAAGTCCCACACATTTTCTTACAGAAATGAATTTATAAATGGTGATTAAGTTCTGAGGCTAACTTAGAAAAGCCTAACTGAACCATGACTTCCTGGTTCTGAAGGCAGGAAGTTAGTTAGTATAAGAGAGTTGGAGAAGAAGGAAGACTTTACTTTTCTTGGTGCAGAACTGGTCCCGTGCAACATTTCTGAGTTCAGATTGGTCTCTTGTGCTGTGCTGCGCCTCACTGTTACCACCAGTACCTTTGTTCTTCACCCTTTAATGCCTTCCTGATACTGCAGCTCTTTGCTACATTTCATTGAGAAGTTCTCAATGAAAATTCCTATTCTTCATTTTAAAATTGATTTTAGGTAGATGTTGGAAAAGCATTTATACTAGTTCATAAAAGTAGCAGTCTTAGAGGAAGAAAGAATGTGTGTTGATCTAAATAGATATCTAATAGGTAGAATATTAGGCAGTGAAAAATTGATGGCATGATACAGGAATGACGCTTAGGGCTGTAGAGGGATTTGCCATGTGTTGGACACTGTGCTGGCATTGGGATTAGGAAGATAAATGATAACCCTGTGTTCAGGAGGCTTACAGTCTAAGAGCAGAGGCACGTGTGTAAAGATACTTTTCTCTGGGATAAATGCAGTTGTAGAAGGAAGTATAAGGCTCAGAAGAAACACAAGAGGAAGGAGTAATTATATCGAGAGGTGGCAGTTTGAACCTCAATAAAGGAAATGATGCCTGAGCTCTTTTTTTATTTAAAAAGGCAGAAGGAATCCAGACAATAGAATGTTCAAAAGCGTGAGAGTTGTTTCTTTGTTTTGTTTTTTATTAAATAGCACAGAGTGTTTGGAAAAGTGCAACGGATTCAGTTTTGCTGGACTTTAAGGAAAAAAGAGAACAAGAGAGATGAAGTTGAAGAGGTAGTTGGGGACCAGCTCATAAAGGACAATGCTGACTGGTTTGGGCTTCAGCCTGTTAGGTGATGCAAAATTCCCAGGAATGTTTGCAGTGGCAGAATGAGACCAATTTTGTTTTGAAAGTTTGGCACTTGGACTGGAGAGGGCAGAGGCTGGTCCCTCAGGTAGGAGACCACTGATGCGGGACTGGACGGAGGCATCGGTGGCTGGATGGGATTCAAGAGGGAGCCCTGGGCAGAATGGGCCGGCTGGGCGAAGAGGGTGATGGAGGGAAGGAGGAATCCTAAGATGGCCTCTAGGGATCTGGCCTGGGTGTGTGGGTGAATGAATCATGGGGCCATCGATTGGCATAGATGATGAAGAACCTACACAGATAAGAAGTTCTGTTCAGTTGCCTGGAATGTAGGTGGAGGAAAGGAATAGGTGGTTACATGCCTGGGTCTGGAGCTTGGGGGAAGAGTCCAGGCTAGGGACCGAGGCTGGTGATTTATGAATCAGGTCATCAGGGGGTGGTTAGCAATACGAGAACGGGTGTGAGCACCGTGGGGAGGGTGATTGGAAAGGGAGGAGCCCGAGTTCCAGATCTCACAGGCACCTGGGTACTCTACCTGCTTCAGCTGTCATTCACTGTGAGGCCTTCTACTCTGAACTCTTCTGTCACAGCGTCAGGGATTTCCACCCCTGGTCCCAGGGTGGGTGGATGGGCAGGGAGGGGCGCTGTGTGGCTGTCTGTTATCAGTGGGAGCAGTTCATGAGCTGATTGCCGGGAAGTCGAGAGCAGCTTGTAGTTTCTTGGGTGATGGGAGTTTTATTAGATAAGTCATATGCCAGAGTTCCAAATACCTAGTATATACTTAATTTTGACCCTGACGCTCTTTAATGTGTAGTTTAATGAATGTCATGCCTGAAGTAAGTAACTTTTGAATGAACTGGGTAGCAGAATTTAACAAGGATGTTGTTCAGACATCTTAGCGTTTGGTTACACGGGCAGAAATTGCTGTAGAAGCCTCTAGTTAACTCTAAACCAGACAGGCTTTCGTTTTACCCCACATGGGTGGTGCTAGGGTTCCTGTGGTGCTTCTTACCGGCCTGGTGAGCCCTGGAGAGTAATCAGGAAAAATGAAAGCCGTGTTGGGGATGGGTTGTTTGGGGATTATGTTATTAAAATAATTTTCTTTAATATTTGTACAGCTGAAGCATCCTAAAATGCCAGTTTGAAACGAGAAGGGGACTTTGGAGTTGGATCTATCTAGTTGGTTTAGTTTAATCTCTTAAGAGGCACGATGTTTTAGAATACTTGGGGGTCTGGAGATGTCAATTTATAAAACTTGGCAGGTTAAATCAGAACTCCTGATTTATTACAGTTTTAGCCAGAGGTAATTTTAATAATTAAAGTGAAATGGCCCATTTAAAAATTCTGTAAAGAGTAGTGGGCACTAAGTGTTCTGGGGAAGTATGGGCTCTTTGGGGGAGTGGGTGACTGGAACAATGAAGATACTCATTTTTAAAAATAGACTTTATTTTTTCGAGCAGTTTCGGGTCACAAAAAGAATTGAGTGGAAGATGCAGAGATTTTCCCGGGTACTCTGCCGCCCGTCGCTGTCCTGCCCCAGATTATACTTTTTATGAGGGATGGCCCTCCATTGACACACCATTATCACCCGAAGTCCATAGTTTATGTTAGGGTTCACTGCTGTTGTGCATTCTGTGGGTTTTCATAAATGTATAAGGACATGTGTCCACCCTTCTAGTATACAGAATAGTTTCACTGCCCTAAAAATCAAGGAGGGTGTTTTTAAAGCATGTCGTTTGGATTCTGCTGAAATATTGTTCTGTGAATATGTGCCATTTTTTCCTCATTAGCTTCTGCAATCCTGAGCTCGGTTTGGTCCTCACGGTCTCAGTCCCTTGCCATAATTCCAGTTCCTGTGGGAGGCTGTTGGGGATTTTAAGAAGGGAAAATACCACATGGTGCCCCCCCCACCACCCCCGCCCCATAAAGATTCCTTCTAAAAATTGAGCTGTTACAAATTTTAATTTATTTAAAATATTATAGAAGTAATATATAACTAATGGTAAAAAAACAAAATCGAACAGTGCAGAACTGTATGATTTTATTCCCCAGGGGTAACTAACGTTGAAGGCAAGGAGTCTGTGGTTGCCTTAATTGCAAAGGATTGTTCACTGTCTTGCATTTAGAACTGAAGGGAAGGCTGGGAATTCCATTTGATGTTTTTTTCTTCCCTTTCACAGCAGTTCCATCAGAAATGTCACTAACCTCTAACGAAGACCCTTTAAGCAGTCCAATTTCTACCAGCACTTAAGTGCTTTTAATACTCCTGATGAGCCATGATGCTCATTCTTCAGCCAACAGAGACTTAGTGGATGTCTGCTGTGCTTAATGCACCATGCTCGGGGCTGGGCAAGGGGGCGAGCTGCGCCTGCTGTCCTTAATGTGCTTATAGCCTGGCATTGGCAGACTCTGGCGAGTGCTGGTGGTACAGGGTGATATTAACCAAAAAGTGGGTGAAAGAAAGGAAGCCCTCCTGGAGGAGGTGGCATGTGGGTATGTATTTGAGAAGTTCTTTAAGGGGCTGTAGTGGGTAAAGGGCACTCCAGGCAGAAGAGATCTGTTCCTAGAATTGGCTGAAGTTTGGGGTGACTGGTGTACATGAGTAAGGTTACGGTTTTTCCTTCCCCTCCTCCTTCCTGAGATAATGGGGAAGAGAAAGTATGGGAAAGCTTTTTGTTTGGAGTATGATAAAAGTGCTGAAAAAGGAAGAGGAAGTATGATGGGGGTTTCAATCAGGTGGTGTCTCCTTAATGGATTGGATAATCCAGATCAACCCTGAAGTGGCCCTGGTGGCTTCTTAGCTTCTTTCTGATTTGCTTGGGGAACAGTTAATAAGGAGAGATTGGAAATCTGGGTAGGCTTGATATTTACAGGCTGGTCACAGTATTCTGTATGTCTCTTTTTAAAACGTTGAGCTTAATCTTCGCTCCTGATTCCGAAGACAGGTTTGTTTGTTTTCTTTTTCTTAAATTGGGTTGAATACACTTGAAGCACAGTAGATCTACAGTATATATGGTTTCGTTTTCTTTTGCATACTTAGAATTGGGCCTCCAGAACGAAACAGGATAGTTTTTACAAAAACGACTTGCAAATTAGTGATTTTACCTTTGAGCCAGGAGCTCTGGGGCTTCTTTCATCCAGGAAAAGGGTGGCTGTGGCCGTGAACCTTCATGGGAGGCCAGGGTATTAGGAAGTACAGTTGGACTTGGGTGATGGTTACTGGTGTTTGTCTTTTCGGAAGACAAAACTATAGGAGGGGGGCTGCTCCTGTTTTAAGGGGGAAAAACAAAAAGAGGCAGAAGAAACAAGCTTTTACCGTCTCTGAAGCGTTATCTTAGTTGGTAACAACTGACAGTGATGTTTCATGAGTTAGGATGAAAGCCCCTTTGCAGAAGATGGAATCTGGCTGTCATGGGGGACCCTGCAGCATTACAGCTCTAGCCACTGTAAATAAATGTGTGAATGTGTTAAATGAGTGAGATTCCTGTAGAAAAGTCAGGTCATTAAATGAAAGAGTTGTAAGATGTGACAACCTGCTCTGAGGTCACACCGAGCAGAGGCAGGCAGGGAAGAGGTGGGTGGCCTTAGGCTAATGGAGGAAGTTGCTGAGCTTAGCTGACGGTTCGCTGACTGTATTTCAGAAGGTTGCGCAAAAAATTCTTTTCACCGAGACCTTTGTGTTTCGCAGCGTGTGTTATCTGTAGTCTCAGGATGGAGTCACCAGTGAGGTTGTATTAGCAGCAGCCCGATTGCAGAGGCCTCTGCATCAGGACCACTGTGGTCCTCGCCCGGGGTCGCGATTTGGATAAGGATGCACCTTGAAGGTCATATAGCAGATTAAGTGGTTCATTCGTTTTTCCTAGAGAAAGATGTGGTATGAGGGAGAACAGTGATGGGTGTGTGTGGTCAGGTGTGGGATTTGAGGATGAAGCCTTGAGATGGGTCAGCTCCTTGACACTTGCATGATTTATCTATCCACATGCAGCCGTTAGCTGAAATTTGCCGTGTGCCACTTGTCTGCATTTCAACTACTACTGCATGTAATTCGGCAGTTGTGACTCAGAAGAAGAATGCAGCTAAGGCTTCTGATCAGACTGTAATGGGACCATGGCATCATTTGTCATGTACCAGTTTTTTTTGTTTTTTTTGTTTTTTTTGCGGTACGCGGGCCTCTCACTGTTGTGGCCTCTCCCGCTGCGGAGCACAGGCTCCGGACGCGCAGGCTCAGCGGCCATGGCTCACGGGCCCAGCCGCTCCACGGCACGGCACGTGGGATCCTCCCGGACCGGGGCACGAACCCGTGTCCCCTACATTGGCAGGCAGACTCTCAACCACTGCGCCACCAGGGAAGCCCTATGTACCAGTTTTAAAGTTAATTTTCATATTTTATTCTCAGGAAAACTATAGTATGTATGCGGTTTTTTTTGTCCTTTTACAGATGAGTAAACCAAGTCCTAGAGAAACAACTAGTAGGAGGAGGTGGATTTGAACCCACACGCATCTGGCTGCAGGTGCCACGTTCTTTTCTTCACACTATGCCAGGTTCTCCAGGGGCTTTACATACTGGAGCCAAGAACTAGGGTCTCAGTTGAGTTCTCAAGGGGGAAGGGAGGGACTGGTGTCCCAACCCCATAAGTGACGTCACTTCCCTGAGGGTTCAGCAGCAGGTGGTTCAGTATGGATAGGAACTACAGCTGCGGGTTGGTTCACTGGAGTATTTGATCACATGGCTGATTGAGGCTGTGATGCTGACATCTAGAAAATGTTCCTGCTTGTATATGTTGTGCTTTCTTTCAGTTTGTTCAGTTGGTCAGAAAGAGTTGGTAATAAGGCCAAGGTTATTGGGTTGATCGCTGAACAGAACTGGGGGCCTTGCAGAGAAAACAGTGATTGGCAGTTAAAGGTGACACCTCCTGACCTTCCCCTGCACCACCCTCGCGGCATCCATACCCTTTCAAGAGTCAGCAGACGAGAGGTGTCTCAGTTACAAATACTGGGAAAACAACTCACAGTCAGCACCCTGGTGAAATTTTTTATCTGCATCTTTTAAATTTTTTTAATGTAAAAAAATGGTGCCTTAAAACAGGTATGGGAAGAAGGAACGCTGAGGCGTTAGAGGGCCCCAGAGATGAAGGGGTGAATAACTCTGAGAGGGTTCACGTGACAAACACAAAAAGTTAATGTGCTGTGTCAGTTTTTAGTGGAGAAAAATCCATCTTCTTGGCTCTTCTGAGCGTGTTGCTTGGTTCTCGATGCCCTTTTTGAAGTGAGAAATGGGACTTAACTTTCCAGGTGGAGGTTTTGCCACCTGCATTTGTAGGAGTGGAGATAAGAGGGCCCGTTTGGGTGATAATTGGGAAGGTGAGCAGCCAGCCTGCTTATCTTCGGGTTGGTTGGAAGGAGCCCTGGTGGAAGGACAGCGGGCAGTCCCGAGGTGGCTGAGGCCTCTGCTGCCTCTGATAAGCGCTTGAATTGGCCGGTGAACGGGAGCAAGCCTCTCTGTTCGCCGTATTCTTGGCAGAATTGGTCACCTTATGGCTATAGTGTCCATATCACCTAAGCTTTTTGACAGGTCTGATAATTTCATCATTTAAAAAAAAAAACCCCAAATAAAAAGTCTTCTAAAATGAATTACTCAAATGCTATTTGAGTTTTGTGACATGATGGAAAGAAAGGAAGGTCTTTGACAGTGAAGGGAGGGGGTCTTTTCATTTCTGAGTCTGGCCACTTGAGATCTGCCTGGACTGGTAGGGGACACACCTGACGGGAGAACAGTGTCTTCAGGGAGACGGTGATCAGTGCCACGTGCAGGCTCTAAAAGGGCCTTAATCAGGGTCTGTTGTGGAAGGTGAATCGGCTCATCAGCTGGACCCCTGCATCCTCCTCAGCCTCGGCTTCGTGATCATGTGTCTTGTCACGTCTTTGTCTTGTTCTTTGCCTGCAAGTGGGAAGCCACATGTAGTTAAATGTGCTGTCTTTTAAACGGAACGATCTCATATAACGTAATTTATTTCTGTTCTTATTCTTCAGTGAAACCTAGAATGGCAAAGATTTTAAGAGGAGTGCTGAATTACATCTTCATCTCTTGAGAAATTCCCATGAACTCCCAATTTCTCTAAACTTTCATGTTTCCTGTTTAGCTTCAGAAAAAAAAATCACATGGGTTTAAAAATAAATGCAGATATGGCAGGAGTTACGTCTTCTTGAGATTTGTCAGATGATTTATCTTTTTTAGTCTTTTGTTTATTGGTTCTCCTTATGGAGAGAATTGTTTAAAAGTAATGCAGTAATTACAGTGTTTGGTATAATATAATTCAGGATGTTTAATCTAATATAGGAGGACATTTGCTGCTTTTAGCTTTTTTATTATAATAGATTGGTTTAGGGTAATGGATCAGAGAGGTCTGATAACTGCTCTTCTGTAGCCAGAATGGTTTGACCCAAGAACTCTGGACTGTAAACTGAAAATCTCCTTCGTCAACCTAGGCCTGGCGTTTTTTGATCTTTTGGTATATATATGTGTGTCTGTTCATTAAAAATGGAAATAATGTAGTTCTGCCTTTCGTAGTAAATTTGCAAAATAAGCTCATTTTAAACAGTTGGGACAATGCAGAAAAACAGATGAAAACAATAGATAACCACTGTTAATATTTTAGTGTACATCCTTCCCAAGTTTTTTCCTGTGAATGTATATGACTTGCTTCTCGTCCCCCGCCCCACACAAACACAACAAAAATGGAATTATTCTATAGGTACTGCTCTGTAATGCGCTCTTCTTTCTTACACATTGAGATTCTTTTCCATGTCAGTAAATCAACGTTATTTTGAGTGGCTGCTTGGTATTTCATTGTATGGCTGCAGGGTAATTTCTGTAATTAGTTGATGTCTGCTTAGGTAATTTGCAGCTTAAAAAGAAATTATGGTAATCTCCAACGAATATATGAATCTTTCCGCTCGTCTAATTATTTCCTTAGGATAAACCAGAAGAAGTGAGATTTTTTGCTATTTCCTTATATCCATTTTTAGATATAATACATATGTATATATGGAATCGTCTTTGCTTCCACATCTGGCATCTTCTGTGTTCCCGTTTATCTTTTTAGTTTTTCCATTTTTACATGATGTTTTGTTCCGTCATTGTTTTCAGCAGTGTCTTGTCTACTCTTTGCTGCTTTTAATGCGATATTTGTTTTGGTAATGATTTTTATTATCTTTGTCTCCAACCATGTGGATCCTTTTTTGAGATTTTAAAAAATGAGAGTCCCAGTTTTAATTTTATCGAGTCAAGAAAAATATTTGTCTGAAGTGTTTCCCCTCTCCCTTGGAAATTCCTCTGACATACCATTTTCCTTCTGCCTTTTGCGTATTGTATTTTTTCACTGTCCCTTTCCTTTGAGAGGCATCTCTGCACGCCTGTGTGGGGCGTCCTCTGGCTTAGCAGGTGTCCTGGAGGGGCAGTTCCGTCTGTCCTGCAGGCTGCCCAGCACCAGGGCAGGGACCCCTGTGC
Organism: Delphinapterus leucas; assembly: GCF_059928025.1. NCBI lineage: Eukaryota > Metazoa > Chordata > Mammalia > Artiodactyla > Monodontidae > Delphinapterus > Delphinapterus leucas. The sequence goes on from NC_143146.1 coordinate 12,323,414, forward strand.
CTCTGTCCTGCACCCCTGCCTGCCGCCATCCTCTGCCCCGCTCGCTCTTCCTTTGGGTGACTCAGCGATCTACTAGTTTGATTGTAGATGGACTTTTTTTTTCTGATTTTCATTTTGTTAACATTTTATTAACTGTGTGGATCCCAGGAGAGCAGCGTAAATGTGCCTTTCGTCTGCCGCCTCTTACTGGAAGTGTCCTTGTACTTGAAGCCTGGGCTCCCTCGACAGGGCTGACTCCTTCGAATGGGAGCCAGGACGTCCAGGCTTGCCAATCTGCTGCATGCTGTTCTCATTCAGTGTAGGACCGAGGAGGACCCAGGAGTAAAATGCAGCTTCGTTTGTGTAACAGGAGGTTCATCTGGGATGGAGAGCTGCGTGGATGACCTTACTAGATGTCCAGCGGTAAACCGTCTTGATGGAGATCCTTTAAAGTTCTGCCTATTAGTTTGTTTTTTTGTTTTTAAATTTTATCTTTGGCTGCGCGCGGGCTTTCTCTAGTTGCGGCGAGCGGGGGCTACTCTTCGTCGCGGTGCGTGGCCTCCTCATCGCGGTGGGTTCTCTTGTTGCGGAGCACGGGTTCTAGGCGCACAGGCTTCAGTAGCTGTGGCACGTGGGCTCAGTAGTTGTGGTGCACGAGCTTAGTTGCTCCTCGGCATGTGGGATTCTTCCGGACCAGGGCTTGAACCCGTGTCCCCTGCATTGGCAGGCAGATTCTTAACCACTGCGCCACCAGGGAAGTCCCTGCCTATTTAAAGCTTCCTTCCACAGTGTTTGCTGATCACAGTTTCCCGTTGGCGGGAGGTTGCATGAGTCATGAGTCATTCCCATTGGTGGGCTGAGAAAGCAGGAACCCTGTGCTCATGGAGCCTCTGATGCTCCCCCCCGGTTCTATTCTGACCTGGCCTGGTTCCACCTGCCACAGCTTCCTTATGGCAGGGACCTGCAGAGGTTGCCTCTCTGGACCTGTTTGGAGAATTGAAGGACTGTTGACAAGAAGCTAGCTCTAAGGACAAACTGTGGGGCAGGGTCTGAAGTCTTTGTGCATCTGGACCAAATCCTTTTTGGGGACACATCTTGATGATTCCAACTCAGTATTTCCAGACTTAGCCCGCTGGGGGCTGGCTGGCATTTCCCCCTCAGCAGGGGCGGGGTCCTGGGTCGTGCGTGACTCAGTGATGTCCCGGGGTGCCGTCTGGTGTGGCAGGGTCCGCTGTTCCGATCGCCGACCTCCTTCCTCTGCACGTCCCCTCCCACAGCAGTCAGAGCCCCTTCTGGGGTCCCCACCCGCCCTTGCCCAGCCTGCTGTGGGTTAGGAACCCAGGTTCTTGGGCTTTCTGAGAGTGTGTTGATTGTGGACCAGACTGTTCCGTGGGAGAGCCAAGGACCCCTTTGTGTGAAGAGCAGCGCGTGCTAATTCAGGCCTCCGCATTCATGACAGCTGTTTTTGTGCTTAGAGGCCTTTTTTTGCTTCATGCTTCTGGAGGGTTGAGGTTTCTAAACTCTGACCTCTGAATCCAAGCTGAGCTACTATGCTTGAATAGCTGTGTGAGCTTCAGTTAAATACATGCATACTTGCTGGCACCCTTCAGCCTGGGAGCGAATTTGTTGCACTGTTCATCTGATCTGCCCTTCAAGTGTTTAGTTCTCCTTTTGCGGATGCTCAGCTCTGTGGGGTCCCTCTGTGGAGGGATCTCGGTGAAGGGGGAAGCTTTGGAGGAGGGCATCACCGGCTCTGCGGCAGAGCGGTGCCGAGGCCGTCTCGCGCTCCTTTCCCTGTGTTGGCATTTTCAGGCCCAGGGTGGCTTCGGTTGGGTGGCTTTCCCCTACACTCTGGCTGGAGGGTCTCAGATTTTGTTCTCTGTCCTGTTATCTGCACAACAAACCCGTTCTTGTCAGGCTGTATTTTAACAGTTTTGAGTTTGGAAATTATGGGTTGTTGCAGCCATAGAGTGAGTGTTAATGCTTGGACACGTGGACGGGGAAATGCAGTAAAAGACAAAGACTTAGAAGGTAAACTCTCTTGCCAACTTTCCCAGGGGTCTGCGTTGCTTCCCCTCAGTTTCACTGTCTCCCCGCCATGAAAGGAGGATTTGATAGAGAGAGGTGCGGTGGAAATTAGGAGCCAGGAAGCCTGATGATTTATTAATCTCAGGCATGTGACGTTTAACATCTGCCTCTTAGCGTGAAGTCAGTGGACTGCCTTGTCTATTGTTTCCTGGATCTAAGAGGCCAGCTAAATGATGGTTTTCTGAGAAGTAGGAAGTGATAGATGGGTGTGAGAGATTACCATGTTACCAGCTGAGCTGAACCCAAATCTGCAAGGCTGGCTCAGTTTTAGTTACCATCAGTAAAATGCAGGACTGGGAGAAAGTTGGAACCAACCTTCAGGTAGAGAGGTTTTTCTTGTTGTTTCTTTTTTTTTTTTTTTGACTGTGCAAAGGATGAGTGAATTGTTTTTGTCAGTTCTTTGCCCTTTATCTAATAGACAGGAGGGACTTGGCTGGACCAGCCCTTACTCGGCTATATTTACTTAGGTTTGCACACCTTCCAAAAGGTTGCTTATTTCAGGCCCCATTTACAGAGTGGTCAGCACTGGGGCTGGTGGACTGTGGTGCCAGAAGGCAGTAACTCACGAGAGCCGGTTACCACGTCCAGAAAATGATACAGTCCTGTGGAGGCCTTGTCTTCAAGCTGGGGTCAGAAATAAGAAGTTATAAATGGCCTGTAATCCTCCCCCTCTTCAAAGATTGGGAAACCACAGCACAAAGGTTATTGCCCACAATCATAAAGCAAGTATGTGGTAGGGCCAGGCTTTGAACCCCTTCTCCTCAAAAGGCTACACCCTGAACTACGACACTTCGCACGCACGAGGAAGCGTGTTGTGTTTCTAGGTCTAAACAGCAGATGCTGGTATAGCTGAGACCTGGGATTAAGTGGGACACGCCACGTGAATTCCAGGTAGTGTGCGACGTAGCAGGCAGTACGTGCTCACTCATTACTAGTACAGCACTAGTGCTAGAAAATAAAACCCTGCATTTGTATTGAAACGCCCTCCTGTCGGGTGCCACTTGGTAGACAGACAAATGGTATAGAGCACAGGTGGGTCGGAGCTTCCCTTACAGCATTTAATTCCCCTGGTGCGTTTATTAAGTTGGTTGCTTCTAAGTCAGAAATAACAAATCTTTCACTTAAGAATTTATTTTAAATTAGATTATAATTTTCCCGAACCTCACTTGTTTGAAATCTGATACTTAGATTGTGCTCTTCTCTACTCACAGCCCCAGAGGTGTTTTATTCTTTTGCTGTTACGGAGACATAAGGAAAACACTTGTTGTTTTTAAACTTTGAACAAATATTGCACTTCACAGATAGTTGGTCAGGATCCCTCTTGAAGTGTCGGGGTCACGTTTGATCGCGAAGCTTCATGGACACGTTGGCTAGCGGCCTCTACAGGCCGTTCCATTTGGGCGCTAGATCGGGTGGAAGAGCAGACGGGACGTGGAGCTTTGGTAAATCATGAAGTTATGGAAGAGGACGAAACTTTGTTTTGTTTTTCCAAAAGTCATTCGTTCCCTGGACACCGAGGACATGCCAGGAATCTTGCAGGGTGTCGAGGAAGGGTGAGCCGGATGACGTCAGTGCCTTTCCTACACATCCCGCAGCCACTGGGGGGACAGGTGAACGAAGATACGCCGTGTGTGGTCTTTCTGTTAATTAAACAGCTTTATTGTAGTATATTTTACGTGTCATAAAATGCCCTCCTTCCAGGTGTACAACTCTGATTTTTAGTAACTTTACCGACTGGTAAAATCATCTCCATAAATTAGTGTAGAACATTTTTGTCCCTCATGCTTTTTGTCTCCATCGATTTGCCTTTTCTGGGCATTTCATATCCGTGGAGTCACACAGCATGTGGTCACTCGTCACTGGCTTCAGGTTCATGACGTAGCTTGTGTTGGTACGTTGTATTGTAAGGATGCACCACATTTCTCTGTCCTTTCACCAGCTGATGGACATTGAGGTTGTTTCCAGTGTTTGGCTGTTAGGAGTAATGCCGCTACACACATTTGTGTGTATGTCTTTGAGTGACGTGTGTTTTCAGTTCTCTTGAGAGTGGAATTGTCGGGTCCTGTGGTGGTTTTATGCTTATCTTTCCGAGACATTGCCAAACTGCTTTCTGAAGTGGCTGCACCATTTTCCATCCCTCCAGCAATTTAATAGAGGAAGGGACAACATACTGTGGTTTTCATAGATTATACTGCTTCTTCCAATATAACATGGATATGTTACATCGATATGGCAAAATGGAGAAAAGCAATCTAATAACAGAAAGGTTGCAGTACAGTATTTACTCTTTGGGAGGCATTTGAGTGTTAGAGCCGGCTTAACTCACCCGTGGAAAAGGTGTGTGCTTCAGGGCGACACGACTGGAGTGAACAGGATGGAAATGGAAAATGGTGTACCAAGTGGACAGCAGGCTGAGATAATAGAAACCGTTTGTCCTCCCTATTTTGTTTTGGTGGAATAACTCTCCATGTAAGTTTTGGTTATTAACCCATTTCTTTCAATTGTCCCCCTGAACCGCAGCCCTGGACTCCTGTGTCTCCTCCTTTAGTTTTCCTTATGGTATCTTCCAGAAATCCTGGCAGATTTTGAGAGGGCAGAACAAAGTGATATCTTTACTGTGGTTTTCTCAGTAATGATGAAATTCTTTCACCTCAGTTTGGGTCTAATTAAGGAGCAAGCAAGAAAGAAGGGATGCCAGGGGCCGTGTAGGAAAGCGATAATGAGCCTGGGAGGTTAGGTGGCAGGTGGGCCACTGTGGGAAACTCACTCTAGAGCGATGATTCCAGCAAAGGAGTGTTCCTGTAGTGTGTGTGCGTGTGTGAGTGTGTGTGTGTGTGTGAGTGTGAGAGAGAAAGAGACAGACAGACAGACACTGGGAAGAAGAGAAAAAAGGTCCACAGAGGCGGGAGATGATGAGACCCACCGGGCAGATAAGATAGGCTGACACCTCTCCCCTGGAGCTGAAGGTCAAGTTAAGGTGCAGATAAGCCACTGCTGAGGAAGGGATTAGCAGTGGCCCTAAAGCAGAGTGATGGCCCAGGTGGTAACACTTTTCCCTTTGCTAAAACCTGAAGTCCACTGTGATGCTCTGGACGGAGGTTCTGGAAGTGGTGAGAATTTGCTGATTCCCTGTGGATTCGTGACATTGATGCGGGGGTGACAGAAAACAAGTATCTTTGTGATGGCAGGTTATTTCGGAGCCATCATGTCACCGCGGCTCCTGTGCCGGCGCTGGGTTCCCTCGGTGGGATCCGGGTTACTGGTGTGGTCGGCGGCGGACAGGGTTTTGCATGTTGGCCGGCTCGATGGTCTAGCGTGGGGATGGGCAAACTACAGCCGCCTGTTTCGGTTGGCTTATGAGCTAAGAATGGGTTTTTACGTTTTCAAGTGGTCATTAAAAAAGAAGAGAGAGGGCTTCCCTGGTGGCGCAGTGGTTAAGAATCTGCCGGCCAATGCAGGGGACACGGGTTTGAGCCCTGGTCCAGGAGGATCCCACATACCGCGGAGCAACTAAGCCCGTGCGCCACAACTACTGAGCCCGCAAGCCACAACTACTGAAGCCCGTGGGCCACAACTACTGAGCCTGTGCTCTAGAGCCCGTGAGCCACAACTACTGAAGCCCGCACGCCACGACTACTGAAGCCCGTGGGCCTAGAGCCCGTGCTCCGCAACAAGTGAAGCCACCGCAATGAGAAGCCCGCGCACCGCAAGGAAGAGTAGCCCCCACTCGCCGCAACTGGAGAAAGCCCGCGCACAGCAACAAAGACCCAACTCAGCCAAAGATAAAATAAATTAAATAAAATAAATTTAAAAAAAAAAGAGAGAGAAGAAGAATGTGCAGCGGAGACTCTTGGGCCCACAGAGCCCAGGGTGTGTGCTGTCTGGGCCTTCAGAGGGGCGGGCTGGCCACCCAGCCCCAGCCCTCCCGGGATGGCACTTCACAGCTGCCTGGGCGCGGTCATCTCCCTGGTGGACACGGAGCCACAGGACTGCTGTGGAACGTAGCGCTGAACACAGCTCATGCCCTCTTGCTGCCCCTCCTAGGGTTAAACGGATGCTTAGTGGACCCTGCACCCCACAAGGGGCAGCAGGAGGCCTGCCTTCCTGTTTGTGACAAATCAGCCTTGTCCTTAGCTTTTCTATTCCAGCCATTTTCCCCGATGCCTCTAAAAGCCGAAGGATTTTCAGGTAAAGGAGATGTGATTATTGATGGAAATATACAGATACCCAAATGTATTTGTTCCCTGACACTCACGGTCGTTACTGCGGGCTTTTATAGAATACATACAGGAAGGCGAGTTGACCTGCAGGGAACTGGAGGTGGCATCGGATTGTCCTCCTCGAGCTGGTTGTAGCATCTCAGTGCTGTAACCCAAGGCAGACCATGCCACCTCGGTTCCTCCTGCCAAGCCAGCAGCTTACGCACACTTTCCATTTAGAGGCTGACCCACGATGCACAGGCAGAGTGAGGCTTAACCCCCCGCCACTGGCCGCGGGGGACCTTGTGTAAGTGACCTGCCCTCTGCACCTCAGCTTTCTCAGCTGTGTCATGAGGATCGTGGCCCTTTTCTCCTGGGCCAGCGGTGAGGTCCACAAAGGAGTACTTTTGAAAACTGCTTAGCTTAGCATGAGCCTTCGCGTGGAGGGGCTCTTGGAAACGGGAGCTGCTGCTGTTTGTCAGTGCGTCTTTGCGTAGGGTATGGTCGGAATATTTTCCATGGCTGGCTTGTTACTTGCATTTTGGTTTTAATAAAGGAGGTGCCAGGGTCCATTTCTCAATGAGCTATATGTAATTTATTTGGAATGCATCGCGTATTTTTCATCAAGTGTTTGCCCAGCAAAACTAGCCTGATTTTGCCCTTTGCCCTGACACCTGGGCCTGCTCGTCACCTCAAAGGAAGCCCAGGCCTTCATCTTCCAGCCAGGGAGACTTTCACTGAAGAGAAGTGTGCCCACCATCCGCTGGGGGAGCCTGGCGGCGGCCACAGCTCCCCGTGTGGGGACTCCAGGCTGCTGGGCTCGCCCCGAGCTCTGTGACCCTGGGTGAGCTGCAGCCCCGGGCCCTTGGTTCCCCGGCTCGCTCTGCAGTCAGGCCTCGCGTTCCCGCGGGTGTGAACAAGGCGACCCTGCTGAATGTCCGGCGCAGGGCCTGGGAGCATCTGGTGCTGGGCAGGCGGTCGGCAGAATAGTAGCCAGAGCCTCAGAGCCTTTTGTTCAGTCTGTGCAGAGAAAGAGCTTGACCCCGAGTGAGTGAGGGCGGAGAGCCTCTCCAGGCGGCCTTCCAGCCTGGACCCTCACCTCGCACACCCAGACGGAGCACGTGCTTTCCCCGGGGTGGCTCCTCTCTGACCTCTGACCCCACAGAGCTCCGGCCACCTGTTTGCTACGGCGACGAGCAGATGGGGGCCGGGGGTGTTTATTAGATGCTGAGGCCAGAAACAGGAGATTCACCGGGGTGGTTGCAGTCACTTTTTTCTCATTTTTAATGCTTTTCTAAAAATTGTATTTTCTTGTTAGGTAGAGCAGTTTCTACCTTAAACATCCATATAAAAATGAATAGGATGCTGCTACTAGGATTCCCTAAATACTAAGGACAAGAGTTTTAGGAGAATTTCTAGTTATTTGGGTATGTAGGTATAGACATAAATTCATAAATTTAACGGTTTCTGTTTTTGTCACACATTGTAGAATATTTATTCAGGTGGATTGAAACACAGGTGTGTATACCATGGGGGAAATGAGTTTGCTGAGCTGGATTGTGGGGCATTTGTCACGTACCTGCGAGCAGGCGGGTGAGAGACTGAAAGTGCTGCTTAGAAGAGGCAGTGATGACGTGGAGACAGGCCAGGAGGGGCTCCCACCGCAGCTGAGAGGAGGTTCGGTGTGATATGCAGGAAAGCCCGTTTCTGTGTAAACCTGGGATTTAGGCCTCACACTTAAAAATGACCTCTGGTCAACTAGCTAGGAATGAGACTTCTTCTGAAAGACTGTTTGAGGATAGGAAAAAATCTGTGGATTCTGAGCTAATTGGAGCCATCTGCTATTTAAAGAGCTTTATTTGGTAAATAAAGGTTTTTCTTTTGGAGACCTTAAATCAGCCGACTAGTTGCTAGAGGCGGAGAATGGGTGTCCTTGGTCAGCGAGGTAGGAGAGGAAGGGGTTGGAGAGGAAAAGACTAGAAATGTGAGCTTCGGGGGGGGCGCCCCCCCCCCCCCCGTCCCCTGCTCCGACATGATTTTCCCAGGTGAAGAAAAGCAGGTGAACATGTCAGGTGGCCTCCCAGACCAGACCCCTGCTGTCAACCTTGGCCGCCCGTTGGAATCTTCGGGGGTGGGCTTAAATAATGCTCGGGCTGGGGTCCTATCCCCCGAGTTCGGGGTTTGCTGGTCCAGAGTGGGGCTGGGGCACAGGTGGTCCTGGCTGGCGTGCAGCCCCGCTGGGAACCGCCGACCTCCCGCCCTGGGGCCTCCCCTGCGCCCAGCGGGGCCCCCAGCGGGGCCCCCAGCGGGCTGCAGCCTGTCCCCCGTGCCTGCGACCCAGTGGCTTTTGCTCCCTTCTCGGGAGGCTGAGGAGAGGCAGACACCTAGGGTGGTTCCTTCTTCCTCCTGGCCGAGACGCTGCCACGTCCTTGGTGCCTTTGAGGGGTGCGGGCAGACTGGGGAGGGGCCCGTAGCAGCTCGCCTCCTGCCCCTCAGGGGGAGCCCTGGGTCCCGAGGCGGCGCTGGGGGTGAGAGAGAAGGTCCTGATCCGAGACCTGCTTATCAAGTCATCTGTTCGTGTCCGGCTGTGCCTGTGGCTGGCTGCTGGGGCGGGGGTGGTCACCGGCCGTCTGGGGGGCCCGCTAACGGGTGACCATGACGGTTCCCCGATGGCAGTAGTGCGCAAGGGGCTTCGCAGGCCGGGGAGGCGCCCGGGGGGCCCCCAAGTTTCTCTGTGCGCTGCTTCCGGAGTTGAATGGGTTTTAGACGGTGCAGATTGCTGGTTATAGGATTTCTGGGCAAATCCCCATAAAAGGGTATTTGGCTTGTTGGGGGTCTTTTTTTGTTTGTTTATAAACTTCGCATTGGCCTGTGTGTGTGTCTGTGTGTCTCTGTGTGTGTGTGTGTGTATTCCTGTATGTATTTTATAAAAAGGGCAGCTTGATTTTCAGGTGGGGGAGGTGTGGGAAAGACCCTGAGAAAGAGTGAGCTTTAAACTTGTTACAATCAGAGAAAACCCTTTCCAGGTTAATAGGCTTCATTAGACAGATTGCCCAATTTTAGTTTGAGTACAGAGTGCCTCTTGAAATGTAATGGTTAGATTAAACCGATGAGACAGGTTTTCAGGGCATTTTATTTGCGTCTAATTAGCTTAAAGATATTTATGGGAAGAATAATTTGTATTTAAAAAAATAGGAATGTAAAGTTAAGCCATACTCTAAAATGACAGTAGCTTTTAATCTCGTCAGGACCGTGTTGCGTTGTGTTACACGTGGTTCGTTCTCAGTAACTGTTTTGGCCAGTGTTTTAGTGATTTCTAAAAAACGTCTTCAAAGCTGAGCGCTGTTTTAAAGGTGACCTCGCTTGGCCTTGGATGTGCTTTCTGAGAGCGCACGCCCTGCAAGGTAACACAGCCGCCATCTGCGCTCTGGGAAAGGGTTTGCAGTGCACCTCGCTTTCCCCACTTACTTGGGCTGATTTGATCCTCTGACAAACCTGTGCGGTAGATAAACACTTCAGGCATCCTTGTTGCCTTTACTGAGAAGTTAAGACCTTGCTCAAGGTCATGCAGCAAAGCATTACAGCAGGGGAAAATCCCAGGTCTTGTGCGTCTTAATTTTGTGCTCTTTCTATTGTGTTTTGCTGTTAGAACTTGGGAGGCAGTCGTCAACATGCTCGCCCTTTGGAATCAGATGGCCCTGAGTTGCATTTCAGGGTCTGTCAGGTACGCTGTGTCCTTGGACGAGTCCCATAACCACCGTAAGGTGGAGACGACACCTCCTTCAGGAGGGCATTCAGAAAGGGTGCTCATCCTTCTCACGGCTTCACTCCACCCAGGCCATGTCCAAGACCAAAGAGTTTCACGGCTTCCAACTGCACCTAAGTTGTGACCTGGGGGAGGCCAGGATTTTGCGAATCTAGCTCGTTTATGGGTGTCAGAATGAAGCTGCCTTGTGCATTCGAATTCTGCAGGTTGTTTTGCAAGGTGATCTCTTAGGCTCAAGTTTCTGCTCAGAAACAGTTAACAGGATTCCTCTTTCACAAACTAAAAGTATGTGTTTCTGTACAGGAAGCATGTGGTCCTCTTGACTAGCTGGTGGGGTGTGCTGTGTGCCCCAGGCCTGTGCTTTTCACATCCTGCCTTCTTTGCTGTAATTCTCCCTGGGCTTGGGCCTGCTTTTCCTTTTCCATTTAAAATCCCTTGTGCTCATCTAGCTTGAGTCCCTTCTCCTGAGGCTGCCCATGGAGTAGAGCCTTCTTTCCTTCTCTGTTTTAAGGGATCTAGTAGTCACCATTATAGGAAAGTTAAAAAGGGAGGTTTATGGAACGCTTGGAAGGTTCTCACAGGTGCAATCTTCTGTTTATTTATGGCTCCTAGCATCATTTCTTAGCCCTGAGAGCCTCATACTTGGGGGTGGGGGGTGGGGGTCATTGCATTCCTGTGGCTCAGTGCCCTCTCTGGAGCCTTGTGTTAGAACCCCACCCAGGCCGCAGGGCCCTTGGGCCTCCCTGGCCAGTGGTTTCTTTAACCTGCACCACGGGTGGCCTCTGTACCTTAGGAGTTTTGCAGATGTTTCCTTCTCTCTTTCTGAGGATGCTCACTCAGGCCTCCTAGAATTCTCCTTGTTCCCTTCCTGAGGGAGAAAAGGCCTCGTTATTTTAGCTGATTTTAAGGTAGTGCCGTGGAGGGTGTGCTGGTTTGTGAGTCCATGATCTGGGTTTTACTTCTCCTTCTAGTTCAGATGAGAGGCTTCTATTCAACCTCGACCAAGTATTTTCAGAAAGGATAGCTCAGTATTAAGTACACACACAAAAAAACAACTGCAACAACAGAAGTGGTTTCTATTTACTAATGACTTACTGTTTAGCAGATACCACACGAGGAGCTTTCTTTATGTTCTGATTTTATCCCTTCAACGTTCTAAGAAATAAGTAGTGTTACCCCGTTTTACAGGTATGGAAACAGGCTGGGTGGTTCAGTGACTCGCTGGTAATTTGGTAGAACTGAGATCTGAACATGTGTTGTTTGGACTCCAGGTGCTTATGGTTGCCTAGATACCCGAATTTTTGTCAGATAAGTTAAATGTTCAGAAGGATAGCATTGAATCTCTCTGTTTGGTAGCTTATTGTTGGGGGTGGGGGGCGGTTTCTAGTGTCTTTTCTCTCCAGGGCTTGTATAGCTGCTGCCCCAAATGATACTCTGCAGAATCAGAGCAGAGCATCTGGTGCACACTGGGTCTCATAATTTGTTTAGGCTGTGGTTGCATTTTCCTCGTTTCCTCCACGTAATGCTCTGAACTTTGGCTGGGTTTTTGTTTTTTTAAAGTTTTAAAAAAATTATATTTATTTGTTGCTGCGTTGGGTCTTTGTTGCTGTGCGCAGGCTTTCTCTAGTTGCGGCGAGCGGGGGCTACTCTTCGTTGTTGCGGTGCGTGGCCTTCTCATTGCGGTGGCTTCTCTTGTGGCAGAGCACGGGCTCTAGGCGCACAGGCTTCAGTAGTTGTGGCTCGCGGGCTCTAGAGCACAGGCTCAATAGTTGTGGCGCACGGGCCTAGTTGCTCCGCAGCATGTGGGATCTTCCCGGACCAGGGCTCGAGCCCGTGTCCCCTGCATTGGCAGGCGGATTCCTAACCGCTGCGCCACCAGGGAAGCCTCCCCTGGGTGTTCGGTTTGGATTACAGTGTTTGCTTTTTAAGGGGGCCTAGGTGTTGACTGCAGGCACCCATGCTGCTCACTTCTTTGTTGGGTTAGGTTGGCAAGATTATAAGATACATTCTTAAGTGGTAATCATAATCTCAGGGGGGAAAATCATCTGTAAAATGTTAATACCGTTTCAACCAGCGGCATAAAAATCACGCTCTGGCAAAGAGGAGCCCTGGAGCCCTGCTCCCTTTGCTCAAGGGAGTCATTAGGGTTGAGAGGGTATGAAACAGCAAATGGGAACTTTTCACCTGTAACAGTGAAATAATAGCGGTCTCTTTGGGGCAGAAGAAGTTCGAGTAGAATTACCGCAGTCGGGATGCAGAGCTGTTTGCGGCCACGTGGAATCTTCCCTTGTTGCCCCTCACTCGTCGCCCCCGCCCCGCCCTACAACCACGCGTCTGTTCTCCACGCCTCCAATTCTGTCGCTTGGAGAATTCACTGCGTGTGGAGTCATTACGGTACGTAACCCTGGGTGCTCGGAGACAGTGTTAGGAAGTTGGGTGATGGGAGGGTAAGCGGGGAGAGCAGCAGGAAGCGGAGGTGGGAAGGGGCTTTGCGGTTCAGCTTCGCGGCGAGCGTGTGTGACTTCAGTCTCCAGACGGCGTGTTGTCCCGGCTGCTTTAGGCAGTGCAGGCAAACCACGCGCTTCGGAGGGAGCCGCTTTCTGCCCTCAGGGTGTGCAGGGGCGTCTGGGGTCGGGGCAGCCGGAGGAGTAGCCGTGGCCGCGGCGGGTGGGTGAGGGAGGGCCGGCGGGGCGGGGTCAGGCGGGAGGCCGGGGGCCGCATGCAGAGACAGTTGGGAGGTAGGGGCAAGAAAGCAACTGCGGTGCAGGCGTTTCCAGCTTTGGGAATGGAAGACAGTAACACTGTTAACGGCGGGACCACGGGGAAAGGCTGGGTGGGAGAGTCGGGCCGATGCAGAAGGACAAGTCTGCGGTAAGCTGCCGGCCCGTAGTGCCCACCTGTGTGCCGGCTTCTGCCCGGGCAGGTGGGGAGGGCAGAGCTCTGAGGCCGAGTTCAGCTCCAGGAGGAGAGCTCTGTGCTTCACTGGGGATGTTTGCCAAGTTCAGAAGAGGGGAGGGGCCACACCTAGTCCAGACCCGGCTGAACCCCGGTGCCCTCTTGTCTGTTGCTTCGGGGATGCTGATGTGATAAGGCACAAGTATTAGAACACGGCAGACCTAGACAGTTCCTTTTTCTTTTCCTGGAACTTGGCTTCAGCCCAGAGCGGTGTCGTCTGTGCAACTGTACGAGCGGTACGTCTGAAGCTGAGGACCTTTGAAAGTTGATTAGTGATGCCAGGTGCATTTTTCCTTGCCAGAAGTGATCGAAAGAACACAGTAATAGCTGTTCAGGTTTAAAAATATAAAATACTTAAGTCATCATGGAAGTATTTTAATGAATTCTCTCAAAGGATTATGAAATGGGCTGAATTATTGTAGAAGCCTGAGCTCCAGCTGGGCAGCTCTGGACCATCTCTCGGGAAGCGGGGGGAGTTGGAGGGAGCAGCCATCACACCCTTGGATTTCCGCTTCTCAGAGGAATAGGAATCCTGGAGGTTTGGGACCCCTTTCCCTGTGCTGCGTGGCACTGTGACAGCTGCTTCTGCTGTGCTTATGCCTGTTCATTTCCTGTTTCTGGGAGATGCCAGGCTTTGGGGTAGCCTGTGGCCCCGAAACTTCCATATCACAGTTAGTGAGAAAGGTCTGTGGAACTGGGGATTCCAGGTCCCCTGGGCATGTTCCCTTGGCTGTTCAGCTCTTCCCGCGATCCTGAGCCAGTGAAGGCTTTCCTGGGCTTGATGGGGAAGGGGCTTGGGAGCATTTTCAGAGCGCAGACCTGTGCCTGGGCCCCCTGAACTGAGGGAGATGCATCTTCTCCATATTTTGGTCAGTTTCAAGGATCCTGACTTTAGGATGGTTAAGTGTAACAAATGCCCTGGCTTTTCTAAATCTTGAAATTAAAAATAAACAAGATGAGGTGTGAGTGTATAGAAAGGCTCAGAATTCAGCTGACTAAAGAGACAGATGGCCTGGAGTTGTCATGAGGAAAAGGGTGATGAAAAAGCCAAAGCCACAGGAAGTAGGAAAACGAAGTGTCATACGTGTCATTTCCTGAAAACTTTCACTTAACCTTAAGGCTCCCCCCAATGGGAAGTTGGGCTGTTTCTTGACATAGGAGGGAAAGGTTTTGAGGGTATGGGAGAGACGTGAGGAGAGAAGAGACATCAGTATTTGAGTGCCTTCTTTTATAGACAGTGCCCGGGACACGTCCCGCAGTTGGTGGGTGCCAGATTCCCACTCTTAGTGGCAGTTAATCTGGAGAGATGCTACTGTTGCTGTTATTTCTTTCTCTCTCCAGCCCTTCCCTCAGGGGAGGAAACACAGACCTAGATGTTGAGTAGCTCGTGGGGTCACACAGGTTAGTGAGCGTATTCATGAGACTCACACCGCCCCCCCCCCGCCTTAGAGCGTGATCTCCTGGCTCAGTGCGGGAATGAGAAGGTGGCGCTGGGCATCTAAGTGATGTTCTTTAGTGACTGGTCCCAGACCTGAGTAGTGGGATGTGCAGGTAGCATCCAGCCCCGCCCTTCTGGTCCCCCAGCTCATTGCCCTAGGAGAAGGGAATGGTGGGGGAGGGTCTTGGCCTTCCCCTGCCCAGAGGAGGCCGAGCCTCTGTGTGTCCTGACTCCTGCCCGGGAGGAGCCGGTTGCCTTTCAGGCACGTGGGATGGGTGGGGTGAGGGGCCGGCAGGCCTTTCTAATTTTGGATGATGACCAGTGCTTGGTTCAGCTTAAACCTTTCTGAAAAGAGAATTCTCAAGATGGTTGGCAGGATGGCACCTTTCCTACCAAGGAGGTCTACTTTCCTCGGAGAACCGATTCTGGCAGCCGAATCTTGACGTTCCTTTGCGGACTAGGTCATCTCTGGCATTGATTTCCTTACCACACTGCACGGGGTTGCAGTGCATGGTGATGAACTTACGCAAGAATTGCCAAAGGGCGAGGACCCTGCTTGCTTAGGGCCTGCCGTCACCGTCTTGGCAGATGGCTCCCTTCTTGCCAGGGCCGGGTTTTATTCCAGTTTATAGCTGGTGACACAGTGGCCAAGAGCATGGAATGCCACACTACACTTGAGCAGATGCGAGACAGAAAAACTGCGCTAACTTCACAGGTGCGGATGCCGGGGAAAGGGCTTTGGGGAGGATGGTCAAAGCAGTATAGTGAAAACAGCTGTTTTCTAAGCTGTTTTAGACCCGGCAAAAGGCAAGTCGGGCAATTTATTGAAACGAAACACTCTTCTCCCGAGTGTAGAACATCTGTCTGTACCCTGCCCTCAGGAATGGACACTTTTGTCTGGCAGTGATCGGCGATCTCTGTTGAACTCTGTTATCTGTTGGGTGACAAATCCCCCCAGAACTTTGTGCCTAAAACAATAATGATTTAGTATTTCTCACGAACCCTTGGGTTGACCTGGAGTTTCCCCAGGCCGCGCTTGGATTCACTCACTGCCCGTGTTCGGCAGGAGAGCTGCTGGCCTAAGGTCAGCTAGGACGCTGGGCGCCCCGCTCCGTGTCTGCAGTTGGCCCGCTGGGTGGCTAGGGCCTGGGTTCTTCTCCATAGTTCCTCTCCAGCAGCCAGCTCAGGCCTCCTTAGGTGTTGATGGAGGTGAAAGCTGCAGGGCCTCAGGCTTAACCTCGTAAATAGCATAGTGTCTACCCCAGGGCCAGCCCAGATTCAAGGGGAGCAGCAGGCAAAGTTGAATAGGGGCCTGGGCTTGGGGATGGGTTATTTATTAAAGCCATTGTTGTAACAGTGTCCGGGCTGGCCTGCTGGTCCCAAGGATTTCTGTCCCTCCGAGCTGTGGGATACACTTCACTCCAACTGTCCCGCCCTTCCCTCCGGGTACAGCAGTGACCTTCAAGTCTGCGCCCGCCTGCCCCAGATCAGGGCTGGATGTGGACGGGGCGCATTGCAGCTCCTTGGGGGTGGCTTCAGTTGATTCAGAGAGCCGTGAATTGAAAAGACACACCCCACACCCCATGGAGAGACAAGGTAGATGATCGTGTTCAGAGAGGGGGCAGAGAGGCAGTTAGTAAATGGTCCACGGCAGTTCTGCTGTCCGGCTGTGCTGTCAGGGCCTGTGCCGGGGCAGCACCCTGCTTCTAGCATCCTTTTTTGTACCAGTTCTCTACTGGGGTATAGTAACACACCAACCAGAACTTGATGGTTTAAGACAGATTCTGTGGATTGACGGGGATTTTGGCCGGGCGCTCCCTTGAGGATGCTCTCCTGTGCTGGGGTTCAGGCTGGGTGGCCTAGGCTGGCCGCGTGCACGTCCTGGGCCTCAGCGGGGATCCATGCAGTGGCTGCGATGGACCTCCCACCGCACGCTCACTCCCAGCCTCCCCAGCTCTTTGAGGCCCATGCTCAGAAGTCACCACCTTCTGTGGGTTAAAACATGTGACAAGACCAGCCCACATTCAAGGGGTGGGGACATAAGACTATTCCTTTCTTGTTGGAGGAGTGCTGAAGGGTGTGGATACAGCCAGGATTCATTGGCCATTATTTTTGTAACAATCTCCCACACTCTCATCTCTGGCATGGTAGGGGTTTGGATACATTCTTGTTGGCTTTGTTTTAATTAACTCCCAGAAAGGAACACCACTGTTTTTCTCAGCATGGGGGTGGGGCAGTCAGTGCAGGGGGATCAGGTCCGCTGACCTAAAACAAGCCTCATTTCAGTGGCACATCATCTAGTCAGGGCTGCCTCACTTCTCCCCCCGGGTCTGCTAAGCAGTGCTTCTCAAAGCGTGGTCCCCACACCAGCAGCACCTGCATCACCTGGACGCTGATACTTGGCTCCCCCGCAGATGCACTGCCGCAGGCCTGGGCGGGGTGGGGGGGCGGGTCCAATAAGCCCTCCAGGTGATTCTGATGCGCCTGAGAGTTGAGAATCACTGCTAATGGGAGTTCAGGTGGCTCTGACTGCCTCTTCCTTAACCCTTCCAACCAGTTCCCCCCACCCAGGCACTCTGTCTCCCTGAGTCAGCGTGTTCTTTGGGTCAGTGTGAGGCTGTGGTTTTCTTACTGCTCAGGGGACACCTGGGGACCATCAGTGGTGTGCCCAGGCACACAGGTGGAGAGGAGAGTAAAATGTGGTTCCCGAATGCCCTCAGCGTGGCGTGCGGCGTGGTGAGGGAGGCTGTGTGCGTGGAGGATGGCCAGTTCCGAGGCAGAGATGACACATTCGGTGCGTACAGGCGGAGCTTGCCGCGTCCAGGCCGAGGAGGTATCAGCAAGCAGCGGATCCTGGGAGTTAAAGCTCAAAGGACTGCACCAGCAGTTTGGAAGTTACCACGTACCCTATAATTTAGAAGTTTGTTTTCAAAGGTGCCTGTTCAGTGGGGGTCTTTTGAAAATATGGATTACACGACCCCCTCCTCCCCCCACCCTTTATGACCGGGCGAGTGTTTTGGGACCTCTGAGTGTCCCGGGTGATTCCTCAGTAGCCAGGTTTGGGGAACAGGGTCCCAAACCCCGGGGAGAAGGAGAGAAAGACAGGAGGCCAAGTCTGGAGCCTCGGGGTGGCTGCCCTTGATGACGGCCAGACCGGGCGGGTCTGCGCCTGAAGACTCTTCTGGCACCAGGGAGACTGGAGGAGGACGAGTGGGGAGTAGCGTCGTAGATGCGGGGGGCCGACCTCGTGGAGGATCCGACGCCAGAGCGGGGGCCAGACTGTGACGGTGGGGACCTTGTGGGGGGGGGGACGTTGGGGAGGAGTGAGCGGGGAGGGCGACCTGCAGCAGGTGGTGGTGGTTTTTCAATGGGAGACACCCCAGCGTGTTGCCCAGGGCAGAGACAGGCGGGAGGGGTGCGTGGAGGAGGGGGTTGGGGATGAAGCCGCGTCCTGGGGGCGGGCAGGGTGGGTTTGAAGCTTCTGGGATTGGCCTTGAGAAGGAGGGCCAGCCTTCCTCACCCCGGAGGGGAGGACAGAAGGGAAAGGGCATGAGAACGGGAGAGGCTGTAGCTGCTGGAAATGGACGCGGCCTCTCGTGTCCCCCTTTCCTGGTCACCCCATTTCTCACTTTTCTCACGTTTATGGGTGCGACCTGTGAGCTTTCACGTTGTTCGCTGTGCCGTCTCACGCGGGGCCTCTGTGGTGTCCGTTCGCGCCTGTGTCACTGGGGTCCGTTGTTCACGTGGGAAGGGGGCTGGTGGGTGTCAGTTCTCCTCGGAAGCACCGCTGGCCACTCTGCGGGTTCACCTGGGACGGCAGGTTAGTGGGGCGCCCGGTTCGCCCACAAGGCTCGGTTAACCCAGTGCTGCCCAGATTGCCGTAGTTCTGTGTCTGTGACCCCTTATGTTCTGTGGGTCCCTCTTCCGTGTCTGGTGTCCTTCCTCCTTCAACCCTCCTCTTCCTCCCTGCTGTTTCACAGGGAAGGGTGGGCGGCTCCCAGGCCTTCTGTTGCCCCGTGGGGCTGCAGCCTGAGCGGCTCAGCGTAGTGAGATGTGCAGCGTGCCTAGCTCTTCTCGCGAAGTGTCAGCGTCACCCCTCTCGCCCGCCTGGGGCTGACAGGTGCTGCCCATCGAGAACCCAGCAGCTCACACTTCTCTCTGGTCAGGGAGCTGTTGGGCTGGGTGTTGGAGTCCTTACAGCTGAAGCCTAGGAAGTGTAGGCTGTGTGTGTTTTTCAGCTAATCACGTTGGTGGTTAAGAGCTTTTAGAAGCCATTTTCAAGGGTATGATGTTCACCTGACAAAAGAAAACAGGTTCCTTATTGTTTCCTGGGTCTGGTTAAAATACTTAGGCCAAGGCAGTAGCTGTAAGCAAAGATGCGTGAGACTGTGTTTGTTGGACATGGCCTCTTCTGAAACAATTAAGTGAGGGCGTACATTTTTTCCCCCCTGTTATATGAGGATGCTAGTTAACCTATGTTTTAGTATATACCTACCTGAATTAAGAGAGTTGAGGGGGGAACGTGGGGAGAAAAGTAGAAGTTTTGCTTAGACAAGAGTGATTGTTTTCAATAAGTCCACATGTCTAAGTGTTTTGGTATTTATTTACTTTAATTATACAAAAGCTGGAGCCTTCCCCAGTTTTTATAATCTAGCTGGGTCATTGTTTTTGTTTGCACACTTGCCGTGTTTCATAGTCTAATGTGCACACGCAGGTGAGATTTAGAAATCTTTGTGTCCTGAATGTGAAGGCCTGTGGTCACCGCAGCCTGATCCTTAAGTGAGGAAAACGTATCGGTCCTTGAAAGACCGTGGTATGTATGTTATCAATAGAGGGACGAAGCAGTCATAGCCCTGTGAGTCACTGAAGTTTCCCTTCTTTTCCTTCTCTCCTACAGAACCTGAAAGCAGATCCAGAAGAGCTTTTTACCAAACTGGAGAAAATCGGGAAGGGCTCTTTTGGCGAGGTGTTCAAGGGCATTGACAATCGGACTCAGAAAGTGGTCGCCATAAAAATCATTGATCTGGAAGAGGCTGAAGATGAGATAGAGGACATTCAGCAGGAGATCACAGTGCTGAGTCAGTGTGACAGTCCCTACGTAACCAAATATTATGGATCCTATCTGAAGGTAAGGCTTAAAGATGCAGACGCGGTTTTCCACCATGCAGCACCTGACTGGGACGCAAGCCTCGGACGGGAAGGACTTTGATAAATAGCACAGCAGGTTTTCAGAGGAAGGAGAAGTGTTCTGACCTTCGCAGTCAAAGGAACCTGTCTCTGATGGTTCTGTCATCTTAAATGTCACTGATAGAATGTATTTTTGGTGAAAAGTGTTCGATGTTGAAACTCCCTTTCAAACAAGAAGGTATTTCTGAGTGAGACTTTGTCATCAGAAGTGCATTTCTTAAGCTATTATAACGACAACTACTCATCACCTAATTTTAGCATGGTTTGTGATAAAAACTCAGGCCAACCTAAGAATATTAGTCTTTTGATATTTTCAGTTATCAAATGTGTTTTAATTTAGTGCTGTTTTTTTTTTTTAAACTGCTAAGAATTGAGAATGTTGATTAGTGAGCTGGTTTACCTCCATTTGACTTTGAAGAATTCTCGGTTAGTAAATAATTACTTAAACAAAGTAGTAGCTATAATACAACACCGCAGATTGTCCTCGATCTTCACGCAGTTCTTCAAGTGGGAAAGAATCATATTAAAGACGGTTTCCCAGCCCTGCGTGGAAGCGTGTTGTACTCGTTGTGCTCTACCACTAGAAGAGTTTAAGATCGTCCCTTGTGTTTCAAGTTCCTTGACATATGCCCGTTCCACTGCACTTAGAAATGTCGTATCTTTCAAATGGGGTTTTGGAAATCTTAAGAATTGGTGAAGAAATTTCTGAAACAATTCTCTGTGGAAATGAAAGCTTCACAGGTAGAAAGAACTTTTTCCTAAGGGAGGCAGCAATACGCCTGGATAACGTAGGACTAGGTCTCTTCCTGCCCTGGGTCCATCCTCTCAGTTCTCCATGTCGTAGCCCTCCACGCGTTCTGGTGTCAGAGGGCTGGTGCAGGCTTTGATTTCGTGGAAATGTAATAATGTGTAAGTGGGAGGGTGGAATATTCGAGAACTGTTGATTCAGTAAAATGAATATTTAAAGGAAATAAAAATTGGACGGTAATTCTATGTTTTTTCAATTGCCTAAAGAATGGCAGTATGTCAGAGGTCAAATACAGCATTTTGAAAGGGGAAGAATAAGTTTTGGAGTCAGTTGTCCTGGACTTTGAGCTTTTTTAAAACTTATTTACTTCCTCATTTGTAAAATGGAAAATTATGGTGTACACCTCGTTGTTGCAAAGATTAAATAGAACTGAGTATGTGAAAGTACCTGGCATGTAGTGGGTACTTAGGGAGTGTTAATTTCCTTCCTTAATTGATTGGGTTTATTTATTCACATTTATCTCTGACATTACCTTGTAGTGGAGGACGTGTCCACTGAGGTGGAAGCAAGGAGGGGAGAGGGTAGCCCACGGTAGCCGTGAGTGTTACTGTGGCGGGGGAGCATGCAGCTTGGGTCTTGACCAGGCAAAGAGGGGAGCACGGTAAGCTTTGTCATATTCATGATCCAAGAGAGGAGCACCTGTGACTTCCATAGGGAAAGCAGAGGTCTTCTTTATGTTAAACTTCTGTTGAGGAAAAACTCAACAGCTGAAGAGACTCAACTTGAACTCTGTCTACCGTATCAGTTATCCTTTGTGAAATGACATCAGAATAGTTGCATAGTGAATTCAGAGTTAGGTTTCATGTGGTATGTTGGATTTTAATATGAATTATGGTAGTTTCGGCAAAGGACGCATGGAAGATCCTCACAGATTCTTGCTGACGTACACCAGCTAATATCTGACTGCCGCCGAAATTCAGGATCAGTGGTTTGCAGGTGTCTCCTTCAGCCTGGGCTCCTCAGCAGAATTTTTTACTGCATGGCGAGGTGATTGCTTTATTGTGGCCAAACGTGGTGTCACCTTGACTGTACGTATCTAGAGATTCCATCTGGTATGTCCTGTCTTTCCTGAGTTGCTAACTCCAAGTCAATCTAACCTTGTTCTGTAGTGGGCCAGTGAATTTATTTAGTTAACCTAATGTCAGTTGCTGGAATAAACACCCTAGGTTTTTAGTGGCTCAATATGATAGAAGTTTATTTCTTGCTCACTCATAGCCCTGATCCATGGGTGGTCTTCCTCCAAGCGGTTACTCAGGAACCTAGGTTCCTTCTGTCTTGCGGCTCTTCCTTCCTTACTCCACACGTGGGTGTGCTCGGCTGCCTTCAGTCAGCATGGGGGCGAAAATGGAGGCCCCTGTGGGGCGCTCTCGTATACCCAGGCCAGGACACAGGGCCCCTTGTTTCTGCTCACAACCCCCTGCCAGGCTCAGCCACGTGGCCGCACCTAACCAGGAGGGGCTGGGAACTGCCGTCTAATCGTGCGCTGTGCAGCAGAGCAGACGGGCTTGGTGCTGAGCTAGATGGTCCTTCCCAAGGCCCCTTTCTCTGCACGAGGTGGGTGGAGTGACCGCTGGGGTGACTTTCTCCACTGACTGTCCTCAGGTGGGATGAAGAGCTGTGATAATTTTGTCTGTAGTGCTTTATGTATTTTACCAGGCAGATTGTCCTTCAGAAAATGTAACTGCCTCAGGAATGCCAGGAATAATACCGCCGTCATGAAAAGCTGCCCTTAATTTCTTAAGCCTTTCTGTCAAATTTGATGAAAACACGTGGACTGCTCTTGTTAAACAGTGCTAGTAACTACCGTAAGTTGAGCCGGACAAGAATCCAGACCCGACGTTCTGCCCGTTCTTGGTGTGAGTGAAGTTGCATGAGATGCCTTGGCCCAGAGGAAGACCCTCCGTCATGAGCCAGAGGCTGTTCTCCCATCGTCTTGGTAGCGTTATGAGGTTTAATCAATATGGTCCAAACTGTCAAGTAAGATACAAATTAAATTGACGTGTAAGATGAATGGGTCTTTGACACAAAGTTGAAAATTACTGTGCCTTGTGTGGTTTTTACTGCCCTTCTAAAACTCCCCATAGCTTTCAGAGCTGGTCGTTTTAGTTCTTTAAGTGGTGATGGGGGAGAGGACCTCAGGATTTCACCTTGTGTTAAGGGACTTTTACACAACAAGACTGGGTAAAGAGGAAATGAGCAGAAACTGGTTTCTCCTTTGCTGGATTTGCATTAGAAGATCTCATAATTACGTTTTCATTTCAATCCTGTACTCCAGAAGGAGAAATTGAAAACAATAGCTAAGTGGTCTAAATATACTGAATGTTACTGAGGATCAGGAGAGGGGCGTGAGTTTTGACTGTGTAGCTATAATCGAATTACAGAGTTGCTGGGTAGCATGTTTCTTCCCGAAATAGTAAAAACAGAAACAACAACTGGCAATTCAGGGAGGAGGGGGAACAGTGCCACAGTGAAAACTTATGTTTGTATTGATGAAGCTGAGGGCCGGAAAGGTCTTGAAGATGATCACATGCCATAGAAGAACTTCATTTGCTGTAGTTTGTTTAATTTTGGGGAAATTAAACCAGCTAGAACATTAACCAGAAGCCTTCGTATCCCAACCATTATACCACTGGAGCTTTTTTACCGCAAAAATACCATCTACAAGGTCACAATGAAACCATAGAGGGTGGGGTGGTGTGCAGGGGAGAGAGAGAGAGAGAGAGACTTTTTTGGTTTTATTTTTAAGTTAGGCAGTGAAGACATGATAAGATTGTAACAGTGGACAGTGAGGTGCTATAGAGGCGTCTGAGCCTGATTTCTTTTTTTCTTTTTTTTTTTTTTTTTTGCGGTACGTGGGCCTCTCACCGCTGTGGCCTCTCCCGTTGCGGAGCACAGGCTCCGAACGCACAGGCTCAGCGGCCATGGGTCACGGCCCCAGCCGCTCCGCGGCATGTGGGATCTTCCTGGACCAGGGCACGAACCCGTGTCCCCTGCATCGGCAGGCGGACTCTCAACCACTGCGCCACCAGGGAAGCCCCTGATTTCTTTTTAAGCAGCATTCACAAGAGCTACTCATTCCATTCAGCAACACAGCTCTTAAGGGTTTTTTTTGTCTTGGGGGGATTGCCTGCCTTTTAGAATCTCTACTTTGAGATTCACTTAGAGTTATACGCCAGGATTTTAGTTTGGATCCTAGTACAGTTACTTAGCTGTCTGGATGTTTCTCAAGCTGCGGACTTCCTCAAGGATAAAATGCAGGTAAATATACTTATCTTACAGGATTACTATAAAGATTGAGATCAGATAGGTAAAGTGCCTGGCATGTTAGGGGATTTTTAGTAAGTGCTAATTTAAGAATTTTTTTTTAATTAAGGGAAAAGTTATTTTGCCAAATAACTCAAAATTTATGAGTTGTAAAAACATTATTAGCACACTAAAAATTAGGGTTATCATTTTCTTTTATAATAAATTATTTAATACTCTCAAACATCAGGCCAGTTTCACCAAAGCAAATCAGGTACAAGGCAAAAAAAACAAAACAAAACTGTGTTTATCAAACCTTTACTTGTCCTAGTCATTTTTGTTGTAGTTTCGCTATTAAGGAAACATGTCCATTGAGTGAGTAGTTGTCTAATAGTGGGTTCAGATCCTTGACTTAAGAGTAAGTTTTTCTTCAGTTCCTAAAAACTTTTAGGGTAGTTTTACCAATTGGATTCACCAGAAGACTAATACAGGAAAGTCCCTTTATGTGTTTTAGCGTTGTATGTAAGTACAGATGGTTCTGCTACGGTGTGTGTTATGTACATTAGACACATTTTGGGGTAATTTTTTAAAGTTATGTTCTTTGGACTTCTGATTTGCTTTTTTTCCCCTTTCCTTCCTTCCCCAAAGGGAAAGTAGTAGTTCCTGATGAAACAGAAGTCCCAACCATTTTACGCTTAGGGAAAGAAGTGCAAAAATATTTACATAAATGGCTGGTGTCTTTGTGAATGAGGCTCCTCAGGAGGTTACCATCCACCCCCTGTGTTCACTTCTTGCCCCAGCATGACTATTAAAATAGCTGACTCTTTACTTTCAGAAGCATCCGAGCTTGGGCAATAGAATATAATCAGCCTCTTAAGCTTCGTATCCAAAAAAAACCAGACAAAACTATACTCTTTCCCTTGCGCATATTGTATTATAATTTCATGATCTCGTTATCGCTCAGAGAAGAATGACTAGTGTAGCCACATGATAATGAACATATCTGTTAGGGTACATTGTCTGAATTTATCTTCACTCACCTCCCTCCTAACCCGCCCCATGGCAAATCCTGCTCTTGTATTGACCTCTGGTTTTAGACACGGTGAGGAATATAGATGGGTTATTGGTCTTGGGAAGCAGTTGAGTTGAGATATGTGCCTGGTGTGTGTGGACTCTCCTTTGCCTCAGGGCTTCTTCCAAAAGCTCACAGGTCCTGTCTCATTCACTTCTTTCCTATTCCCGAAGATAGAACCTGGCACATTCTCCTTGAGATGAAGACAATCAGGTACTAATGGTGTCGTGCACGTGGAACGGTGATCGCAGCTTAACTGAACTGGGGTCAAGATGCCCAGTGTAGAGGGCAGAGGAGAGAGGCGGGCTGTGCCGTATGGAGAAGGCAGATCTGGGGTTGTGACAGGAGCACGTGACTTTGGGGCCAAGCCACCTAAGCGTAGTACCGGTACCTCTCTGTGCCTCTTCTGACTGCCCCACGTGTACCCTCCTGCACTGAAGGTACAGGTGGCCGTGTCTGGAGACATTTTCAGTTGTCACGACGGGGCGGGGCTGGGGTGCTGCCGGCACCCCGTAGGTCACCCCGTAGTGACCAGGGATGCCACTACACGTCCTGCTACAAAGAATCACCAGCCCAGATGCTCACAGTGCTGCTTGTGGAATGGATGGTCCCAGAATATAGAAGGAACAATGTTTCCAGGGCTGGCCTTGGGGGTGCTTGGAATAGCCCCAAGAGTATTGAAGACAACAGTCTCAGAGACCTTGGTTACTCCCACGCAGTTTTGGTGGCCAGAGCAAGTGTGAGCTTTGCAAGCGCTGTGAGTAGCATGTGTCCAAACTTGGACAGTGATTTTGTTTTGCTCAGAGCTGCGCAGCCTTGTGTGCCAGGCTCACAAGAAACCCCAGACAGCATTTTGGGGATAGTGGACCCAAAAGATGCTTCTCTGGGGTACCTTTGTTCGGATGTAAGATAGAACAAAGGCTGTGAGGAGTCCTCCGAACATAACGGCGAGGACTGTTCGCCTAGATATTGACCATGACGCTTTCTGTCTAGTGCTCATCCGAAACTCGGCTTCCTTGAGTAAAGCAGTAGAAAACAACCCCGGTCTGCTTTCCTAGGGGTGCAGTTCACCACAGTGAGAGGGAACATTCCCTCACTGCAGGGTGTCTTGACGGGAAGTGTGATTCTCCCTGAACGCTGCACTTACTGCAGAGTTAATATTCCCTAGGACGTTGCTTGACATTGGGAGTGGAGCTGTATACCTGGAGGCCCTTATGGCTAGCAGTTGGCATTGTTTTCTCGAAAACTGATGGATGACCAAGGTCAGAAGTAACAATCTGTTTTTCATTTTTGGCCTTGGTCATTAGAGTAGCATTAATGAAAAAAAAAAAGACAAGCGAGATGTTGATACCTGGCTTTTTTTTTTTTTTTTTTTTACCCCGTGTGTATCTTCAGTTTTTTGTTGTTGTTTTAAGCCTGGTGTGTTACTCTTGGTGCTAAAGCACAGCTCTGCTTCCTACAGCCCCTCTGGGCTTTGAACCGACCGCCCAGCCAATCAAGTGGCCTGTTCCGTTAAGTCA
This sequence comes from Delphinapterus leucas, assembly GCF_059928025.1. Taxonomy (NCBI): domain Eukaryota; kingdom Metazoa; phylum Chordata; class Mammalia; order Artiodactyla; family Monodontidae; genus Delphinapterus; species Delphinapterus leucas. The sequence continues at coordinate 12,349,669 of NC_143146.1, forward strand.
AGTGTTATTTTCTCATTGTATTTCTTTTCCCCTTTGCCATTTACGGACATCAGATAAGGGAGAGTTGAGCTGTGTTTTCATATTTTTCAGTTTGTGGCACCATCATCATCGATCTATGTAAGCTTCTTCTGTTTGGGTCAGTTTTATTATTTTTTATTATTTCATCCTTCATCCCTACCACCCTTCTCTTTTGTAGGACACGTTTTGATATGTCTTTGAATATGTGTGTCTTGAGTAGATAAAACGTTGCTTATGTACTATGTATGAGTTTATTTTTTCCTACCACGTAATTATTTAAAATTTGCGCACAGTACAATTAACTTTCTGAGGTGTATAATTCTTACAGTTCTTCACACTTTAACACATATGTAGATTCTTAAAACCACCAGCACATGCAGGATACAGAACAATCCCAACATCCCAAAGAACTCCTGACCATCTCTTCCCCGACACCCTCAGTCCCTGGCAACCACTGATCTGTTTTCCGTCCCTGTGGTTTTACCTTCTGTAGAATGTCATATAAATGGAATCACACACCTTTTGTCACTGTCTTCTTTCAGTTAGCATAATGTGTTTGGGATCCGTGCATGTTCCAAATGTTTGTTCCTTCTTATTGTCAAACGGTGTATTGTTGTAGGAATATATACTATATATACTATTGTATATATATATAATATATAATATGTATTGTGTATATATATATAATACTATAGTATATTATATGCTATATTAACTATTGAAGGGCACTTGGTTTGTCTCCATATTTTGGCGCTGATGAATAATGTTATTAACATTCACGTGCAGTTTTTGTATGAACGTAAGTTTTCATTTCCCCAGGGTAAACACCTAGACGTAGGGCTGCTGGTTAATTCTCCAGTGTCTGTGTCAGTTTACATTCCCGTCAACACTTGGTATTGTCAGTTTCTTCAGGTTAGCCATTTTAGCAGGTGTGTGTGGTATCCCATTAGGGTTTGAATTTGCATTTTCTGTAATGACTTCGGATTTTGAGTATCTTTTCGTATGACTTACTTGTGCAGCACTCTGGAGTAGGACACTTATTAATACAACTGATGGGGCTTGGGGCAGGCCCCCCCCAGATACGCCGGTTCCCACCCCTACACTACCATGTTGTTCAGGATAGCTTCACCCGTTTACACTCGCACTAGCAGTGGGAGTTTTTTTTGCTGGTTCTTCTTTCTCCCTTTTTTAAAAAAGAAAAGCTTTATTGAGGTATAATTCACATGCCATTCAATTCATCCTCTTAAAATGCACTGTTGAGTGGTTTCTAGTATATTCATGGAGTTGTAGCCATCATCGTAGTGAACTTTAGAACATCTCCATCATCTGATGTGGAAACCCTGTGCCTGTTACTGGTCACTCCCTATTTCCTCCCAGCTTCCCCAGCCCCAGGCAAACACTTAGCTGCTTTCTGTCTCCGTATAGGTTTGCCTGTTCTGGAATGTCATGTAAACAGAATCATACAGTATGTGGCCTTTGTGACTGGCCCGTTTCACTTAGTGTAATGTTTTCAAAAAGTTCATCCGCGTTGTAGCATGTGTCTGTACTTCATTCCTTTTTATTGCTGAATAATATTCCATTGTATGGATATATTACATTTTATTTACCCATTCGTCAGTTGATGAACATTTTGGCTGTTTCCACTTTTTGGCTATTACAATGGAATAATGTTGTCATGAACATTAGTATACAAGTTTTTGTGTAGACATGTTTTCATTTCTCTTGGGTATATGCCTAGGAGTGGAATTGTTGGGTCACATGGTAAACCCTGTGTTTAACCCTTTGAGGAACTGCCAGGCTGTTTTCCAAAGCACCTGCATCATTTTGCATTCCCACCAGCAGTGAGTGAGGGTTCTAATTCCTCCACATCCTCGTGGCATCTTTGATTATGGCCACCCTAGGGGGTGTGAAGTGGTATCTCATTGTGGTTTTGGTTTGCATTCCCCTCATGGCTAGCGATGTTGGGCCTCGATTGTCTACTTCCTTGCCGACATTGATATACAACTTTTTTTTTTTTTTTTTTGTGGTACGCGGGCCTCTCACTGTTGTGGCCTCTCCCGCTGCGGAGCACAGGCTCCGGACGCGCAGGCTCAGCGGCCATGGCTCACGGGCCCAGCCGCTCCGCGGCATGTGGGATCTTCCCGGACCAGGGCACGAACCCGCGTCCCCTGCATCGGCAGGTGGACTCTCAACCACTGCGCCACCAGGGAAGCCCGATATACAACTTTTCAACTTTTCCCAGTCCCATGAGTACAATATAGTATTTTTTATGCTTATTTGCATTTCTATTAATAGTAGGTGTGAGTGTCTATTCGTATATTCTTAGCCCTTGGGATTTCTTACTCTGTTGAATTTTGTTCATATTTTTTTAGTTTTCCATTGGCTTTCCTGTGCTTTAGTGTTTGATAAGTATATTGAAGTTACTCTGTATCAGTTTGAGGTACCACGGGTATTTTCTCTGACTGTTGCCCTGCCTTTAACTTCAAGGTGTCTCGTTGAAAAAACTCCTTAATATTAATTTAGTTAAATCCGTCCGTTTTTACCTTCTGATTTCTGCTTTTGGGATCCTGTTTAAGGAAGCTACTTGTTTCCTAAGGTTAAAAATATATTAAATTCTTTTCTTTCGTTGGCTTTATAATTTTGCCTTTTACATTTAGATCTTTTATCTGTCTGATATACAGTTTGAAGTAGGGATTTTATTTTTCTCCATGTAGAGATAAGTTTCCTAACACTATTGTATAAAACAGTATTTTCCCCACTCGCATATGATGTTATATCATATACCAAAGTCTCATATGTGTCTAGGCCTATTTCTGGATTTTCTGTTTTATTTTCCTGGGCCAGTATCATTCATGGTCTGTGTGTGTGTGAATTTTTATTACCTTGGCCTTGTTTTAAGTCGTAATATCTGGAGTGATAACCGTCTCCACCTCTGCCCACATACATCCAAAAAATTTTGCTGCTTTTAAAAAGTACATGAGGTCTTTGAAGACTTTTGTTCTTCCACATGTTTTAGAATGAGTTTGTACATTTTCTGTTTAAAATCTTACTGAAGTTTAAACATTGATTTTTTTTTTTTTTAACCGTATATCCCAACCCAGGAGGATTTTTTTTTTTTTAATTTATTTTTGGCTGCGTTGGGTCTTTGTTGACGCGCGCAGGCTTTCTCTAGCTGCGGCGAGCGGGGGCTACTCTTCGTTGCGGTGCGTGGGCTTCTCATGGTAGTGGCTTCTCTTGTTGCGGAGCACGGGCTCTAGGCACGTGGGCTTCAGTAGTTGTGGCACGTGGGCTCAGTAATTGTGGCTTGGAGGCTCTAGAGCACAGGCTCAGTAGTTGTGGCACGTGGGCTTAGTTGCTCCGCGGCACGTGGGATCTTCCAGGACCAGGGATTGAACCCGTGTCCCCTGCATTAGCAGGCGGATTCTTAACCACTGCACCACCAGGGAAGTCCCTAAGCATTGATTTTTGAGGAGAATTGACATCTTAAGTCATCCCATCCTTGACTATGAATGCCTGTTCTCTGGTTAGGTTGTCTTATGTGAGCTTTAATACAGTTTAAAATTGAAGATCGTGCTGGTTCCTAGGCATGTAGTTTTTATTGCTATTTTGAGAGATATATTTTCGGATTGGTTATTGCTTAGTTTAAGGGAATGAGTATGTTTTTTTTTTTTTCACATCGTTTCTGGCAATCTTGCTGAACTCATTAGTTTTCTATGCATATGTTCACATCTACAGACAATGATGGTTTCTTGTGCTCCCGTCCATTCATATCACCGTCTTGCATCCTATGTTTTGGCCGTGACCTCTAGACTGTTGACTGGCAGTGACGGGAGCGATACACCTGCCTTGTTTTTGACCTTAAAGAAATGCATCTTAAATTTTTCTTTAATAAGTATGGTATTTGCTATAGAATTTTCATGTGTGGCCTCTTTTTTGTTTGTTTTTCCATTAAGGAAGTCTGCTTCTATTCCTGGTTAGACTTTTTTTTGTCTTGTTTTTATACAAACAAACAAGAGCACATACTTTTTTCCTGTTATTTTGAAGATAGTTATGTGATTTTTCTCTTTCAGTCTTGATGTAAGTAGATGGCAGTTAGCCAGATCTAAAGTGTGCCCTTTCTAATTTCTAAGAAAAAAAAATTGGTTTCATAGAGCAGGGAAAGTCTTCTCTAGTTGCTGTTGCCAAGAGGCTCCGAGAGTTGCTTTATTAGCTGAGAGCTGTCCAGTCCCCCTCCGTTACATGTCGGTTTTGTTCTGTTGAGTTCTGCGTGGTGCTCGCAGATAGAACAGGAAAATAGAACCTGACCTGGCCTTGGACAGGGTTCCCCTCGCCGATTCTCTCCCCAGTACTTCTTTCCTGGTCATGGGTTAGGAAGGATGCTGAGACAGCATTTTAGCTGGTTCTTCAGTTGATCATCGAGTATTGACTCACTTCTGGGCTGGCGGTTCTGCAACTCGGCTCCTAAACTTTCTCTGGGTTCTGGGGTGGAGGGCTAACGTGGCTCAAAGTGACAGCTGAGAACGCCGTGCTCTGGCTTGTGTGTTGAGTTGAGGAGATGTTTGTGTTTTGCAACCGGCGGGAAGGGACGGCTTGTGGGTTGATGCCTCAGAGTCTCTCAGGTGGCAGCTGGGAGAGGCCCTGTGTGGCAACATGGAATTGTTTCTCCCTTTGCTGGGGTCGGTCCGAGACAAACAGGAGTACCGTAAGTGGCAGGAGGCCGTGGGAAGAAGGGGGGCTTCGGGTGGCTTGGACAGCCTTGGTGAGCACACAGTTCTTTATGTTTCTGAATTTACTGTAATGTTAAATCTTCTTCATACATTGGTTTTAAGTTCCACTTCGGTACCTTCCCTCCGCGTTGTGAGCCAGGTATGTCGGTGGGATAATGCAGCTCCAGTTTGACTGGAAACAGAAGTTTGGGGATTGCGGGGGGAGACGTCTGCAGATTTGGTTTTGGGGGAAAATCATAAACAAGCTGGAGATGAAGCCTACTTAGAAAAGGGCGGGGGGCGGGGGCTGGGCGATGGTTTGCTTTGTACTGTATCCGTCACTTCTCCGTACTTTTCTAGCCATTCTGACCCCAAGTTCGAGATCTGGATACGGTCCGCCTACCTCTGAAGATGCCGTCTCGGCTCTGAGTGAAGCCAGCAGTGTGGCTGGTCGCCTGCTGTCGGAGCTGTGTCCTTACCTGCAAAAGAGAGAGATCGGACACCTTGATCTTTTAAGTTCATATCCATCTGATTCAGCTTAGCTTGCCGTTTTGTGAAACACTTCTCGTGCACAGAGAAGTTGGAATCCCAGGCTGTTAGAGCGGGAAAGGGCGTTGGAGGCCCCTGGCCCCCACTGCTTGTCCTCTAGAGCAGAAAACCGTGGCACGGAGAGGCCACCTCGTTGGCTCCCACCAAGCAGGATTTTCCTTTGGGGCTGGAAGGAGCGCGGGCTTCCCAGAGTCCCAGGGCCAGGGGCCCGAGAAGGGAGAGGGCTGGACAGGGAGGCTTCCGTGGGTCCCGCCCTCGATGGCTGCCGTGGCCGGTGTTGCCGCGTCCGCCACCACCGTCCTGTGGAATCGGGCATCGGCTCGCGCGTCCGCGTCCCCTTCGCACGCAGCCGTGCAGCGCCCACCAGAAGTTTGAGCAGGTTAGCCCGATGGGGGACCTGCGGGCTCCTGGCCCGGGGTCGCCGTGTCACGCTTGCCGTGGTTCTGAGGCTGGAAGATGTCGTCTTCAAAGGGCCATACTGTCCCAGTGTGGAATTTTGACTTACTGCCACCTTATTTCCCAGGTAGTCCAACGGGAGAAATTCTTGCCTGGCACGTGGAAATTGTTTTATTCGATCTCTAACGCAGAGCTGATGTTCACTCTGTAGCTCATGTGTGTCGGACGCACGAATTTGCATTTGTTCCAGGAGCCGAGGCCCCTCTGACGGAGATCAGAAGCCTAGCCGATGCTGCAGGGTCCCCCGTGGTGCCGGGCATCTGGCTTCCGTCGCGGCCCCGGAGCTGCCTCAGTGGCCAGAGTCGCCATCCCACCAGCCCTGCGGGCCGGCCCCGTCCCTCCCACACCTCTGCTTGCGCCCAGTCTCTGCCAAGAACCCCCCCTTTGGTTTTGTGGCCCCGCAGCTGTCCTGTTGGCGCCGCCTGTCTTGTTCCTCAGCTGAGGATGGTTCTGTGGTCGCCTGTGAAACGCCTCCTTTCTTTGTACGCCTGATGCACTGGTGGCCAAACAGAGCGTTCTGATTTCTGTTACTCGCATTACTGCGGTGGCGTGTATCAAATATCTTCAGGTATTTCTTTGAAGGAAAGAGGAAGTTTTTGAAAAGAAGGAAATTGTGATACTATATGCAGTAGAATAGATACAGACAGCTTTGCTAGCTGTGCAGTTAGTTGGGAAGTATTGATGTTTTGGCATTGGGTGGTGGTTGGCTTACTGCAGGTTGAATTGCTAAAAGCAATTTATGTAACCTGTTAAGTAGACCAAGCATCTGTTACACTGGATTAGGTGTTTAACTTAGTTTCCTGGACTTGGATGAGTTTTTGTTGACTTAGTGTGAGATTGACTTTCTGATTACATGCTTCAATTCGATCTAATGAATTTTCCCTGTCATTATAAATGGGACTCAGCGGAGCTAGGCCAATGGCGAGGTTGATTATAGACCAGCGCTTATAGAAGCTAATTATTTTTGTTCGTATAGAAGCCTTTTCCCTTGCTTTTAGCTAGGGCTGGTATAGAGTGCCGTGTAGATTTTGGAGTCATTATTGGTCACATTTTTTAAACGGGTATGAAGAGGTGGAGTTTGCTTGTGTTGAAATATTTGGTAGAAAACGTTGGTTCTTTAAAAGTAACAATTGATTTCTGGCTCTTTTTTGAGAAGGAAATGCTCTTACGCTCGCTTTCTGCACCAGGGTGTGCCTTGAAGACCCCTTGCCCTTCTCGCATCTCCTGTATTCCTTACCTAGGTGGAGCTGTATTTCTGGACACTTTGTGTTCTGAAAGTGGAGATCCATTCAGAGACTTGTCCCTAGAAGAAAAGGGGCATAAGTATGCCAGATGCAAAACCACAATGATTTCTTTGATTGCAGGGACCTTTGGGCCAGCTTGCGGTAAGAACTTGCCTTTAGAAGATCCTTTGGTTCCCATCCATGTCTCCCTCTCCTCAAAGGGATGGCAGCCTGATGGACAGTGGGCACATGCCCCCAACATGGACAGACTTCCACGGAGGTAAGCTGCTGTCGGTGCCGCCCAGGCAGACGTGCGCCCTCCTGGTCAGCCCGAGCTTTGCCCCCATCTACACCTCATGCACGTGTGTCAGAGGCCCCGAGGCTTTCTCTCTTGTTTCCGGCCAGGGCTAGGGTTCTGTCTCATCAGGTAACAAGTAACCCTGTTTCCACGGGGCTTAGGAATGAGTGGAGTGCGAGGCAGCCGTGGCAGCTTTCTCCGGTTGAGGACGGGGATTCCCCTGAGGTGCTGCTCGTGAACTCATGGTCGGCCCTTTGTGGTTCTGTGTCTGTAGTTCACCGCACGTCGGGCTTAACTCTGGTCACTGTGAGCCGCTGTTGCTTTGGGGACAAGTTTGCACAGAGTCTGTTTCCCTTCTTGCCTGATTTGGGGGGACACTGTTGACGGGGCTGCTGTCAACTGTTGTGGTGGGTCCTCCGCCTGAGTCTGGTGCGTGTGCAGATTTGAGACCAAGCTCTGAGATTCTAGAAGGTGTTGCTCCAGATCTTGACCCAGGGAAGGCACGGCAGACTGGAACTCCTCGTCTCCCTAGGAATGGACTGCAGCCCTTGAATCGGCTTGGTTGCTGCCGGCACAGCCTGTGTCCTCCTGCCGTATTGCTTTATTCTTCACGGAGTAGATGCAGCAGAAAATATGAGTGTATTTCCTAGCAAAGTTTTGTTGTTGTTTTGGTTTTTGTCTTTAAGAGCTTAGGTTTCCGGTTGAAAAGAGGAGAAATTTTCACTTGTCTCCCTGGGAAAAGGTGCTGGGAGTCAAGTTTCACTTATACTGGTTGAATGTAAAACTTTGGAAGGGGAGGTATGGCTGCTGAGAGAAATGGGTTTTAACCCGAGTGTGATCTTTCTGGCTTTGCTAATGGACCTCACTTCTCCCCTTCTGACAGTGACGAGTGGAGTGAGCCAGTGGGCGTTGCAGGATTGCTGGCTGTGCAGGGTTGCGAGGTCTCGGGGGCCTGGTTTTTGCAGGGCTGTGTTCTAGAGCACGAGGGGCCGCGTGGAGGGGCTGCTGGGAGCTCTGGTCAGTGGGAGTCACTGCAGTGGGGTCATGAGGAACAGGGAGGCACCTCCCCGCGGACATTTCCTCTATGACAACTTGTGCACGTTTTTAACAACATCTTCGTTGTTAACTTTTGGGGTGGGGTGGGGCAGGTAACTTATTCCAACCCGTTAAGATCATCTTTCTGACTGTTGTAAGGGTCTCCTTCCCAAGCTCCCGGGCACACTTAGGAGCTGCGCTCGCTCTGGCTAGTGTGGAAAGTATTGGGAGGATCATCTCCTGGTTCTTACATGTTCTTTTACTTTCCAGGTCCCGCATATTGTGTTTACTTTCTAAGAGGTGCGTTAAGCCATCTGCAGTCCCTTGCTCTTTCATTCGTGGACTGACGAAAGCGACAGCAGCTTTAATATAAGGGAGCCAGTACCAACCCAACTTCCATGTGAGAGCAGGAGGTTATGAACTCGAGGTGATTAAGTGAATTTAATTCTAGCTTCGCTTCTTGGTTTAATAGCGAACCAAGTTCGATATTACTTTTTCTGGTTTTAATCAAGTTTCTGCCTCCGTTTGACGTTGGGGAAATTAGAACGGGTCCATCGGAGTCGCTGTCAACAGGAGCGGCACGTTCTTTGCCTGACACTCTGCTGTCTTCTTTGAGCAAATGATGGTTGGGTCTCTTGGCCCCCCTGCGTGCACCACAAGTGTGCGGGGTTGTGTCCATCTTTACCTTGTTTCTAAAAAGCACTCTTGGTAAACGGGGATCTTTGGCAGTTGGGTTTAAGACTGGCCCCCCTAGAGCCTTTTTTTTTTTTTTTTTTTTTTGCGGTACGTGGGCCTCTCACTGTTGTGGCCTCTCCTGTTGCGGAGCACAGGCTCCGGATTTGCAGGCTCAGTGGCCATGGCTCACGGGCCCAGCCGCTCCGCGGCATGTGGGATCTTCCCGGACCGGGGCACGAACCTGCGTCCCCTGCATCGGCAGGTGGACTCTCAACCACTGCGCCACCAGGGAAACCCCCTAGAGCACATTTAACTAGTGTTCGTTTGTGCCATACTGAAAAAAACCGAGCCGAAAATGTTCCCAACGTATTTAGTGAGGTATGTGAGCCCTTAATGACTTGGGATTTGAAGTGTCTTTCCACACAGGCAAGCCCACAGGTGTTTGCTTTTTAAAAACTGCTAGTGGGATTTTGTGCGTGTGCAGAAAGTCCTGGGGATTCCGAGCGCTGCCTCCCCCTGCAGCAGCATGTTCATTTGTGTCCGAAGGTCGTCCTCTCCCTTGATGCTAAGGCCCAGGTTCTAGGGTCCCCGGCCCTCGCGTCAGCTGTCCTCCCGCTGCCGTGTCACACGCCTCCCTGCTTCTGGGCACTCGGAGCCCTGCTGCCCCGCCTCACTTGGGCCAGGGATGCAGGTGTGGGCTCTGCACCTGGACCTTCTTTGGTTGCTGAAGGAAGGAGATGCATAACCAGGCAGTTATCACCCCGAATAAGTGCACTGGTGGCCGGGGCCCCAGTCCAGGAGGAGGGAGACAGCAAGGAGGTTGTCGTAATAAAGATGCCCGACTGAAGGAGGGGGAAGGGAAAGCCACACAAGGTAGGCGCCAGCACATGCGACTCCTGTGTGCTGGTCTCACCGCAGGGCCAGAGAGGAGTGTTGTTCAAGGTCAGGTAACTTAGTTTGAACTGTATTCGACCACAGCAGACAATTGTATACATGCGCTGAGTTCTCCTACTTTGTTATAGAGGTAGTGTGGTTATCTACTCCAAAAGAAAAAAAAAGAAGTACACTGGAAACATGTGACAGAGGTGGGTTTCGCCTCTTTGCTGCCCTAGTTCCCTCCCTGCGCCTCTCGGCCGTCCCCAGTGCCCCCCTCACCACCCTCTCGCTGCTGAGTAGGAGGAGGGGCCTCCGGGGGATGGGAGGAGGGCGCGTGCAGGTTCTCTGCAGCTCCCCCTGAGGTCCTGCTCCTGGCCGGCCACCTCGGGGACTCCTGCGAGGCTGTGCACGTGAACCCCACCCCAGTTCCTGAAAATCGAATTGTGTTTTGTCACTTTGGTTAATCAGAGACTCGAGAGTTTCAAACCACATGTAAGAGGTGTGAATTATGTGATATAAGCATTGTTGGAGCCCTCTGTTGTAGTTTCCCTTTCTTTTTTTTTTTTTTCTTGTATTCTCATTTCAAACGTTAAGCAATAACTTGAGTCACCAGACATTCTAGAAAGACAGCATCTTGGCTAGTCTGACATGGATATACATGTTTTACTTATTGTGTGTGGTAAGAAAAGGTGTGGGCACTAGAGGACGTTGAGGTGTGTGACTGTAAAAGTCTAGACGTGTCATCAAAAAATGTGAGCATCCCATGGATCTCATGAGTCTGAATAATGAAATTTGCCACCAGTATCCTTCACACTGTATGTGGGCCTATTCAGTCTTTGTCTGTAGGCCGGATCTCACTTTTATCACATAGTTGGCACATAATTGGGCTCTGCGGATAGGCGGGGGTGGGGTGGATGGTGGAGGGTCTCACACTGACTGGAGAACTGCTTGCTACCTGCTGGAAGGCTCTGAAGGTGGGTTCGAGCTAAGGGAGTGTTTCTGGATGAGCCCCCTTCTTGAAGATGTTAGTAGATGCTACTTGATGAGATGTTTGGACGCGTTGGGTCTAGTAGGTTTCCATTACAGTGTTCTCAGAGCTTCTGAGCCTTGAAGGGAAGTTCAGTATGTGGCGTTTCCTAAATCTGTTTCTTTGTGGGACCCTTCTTTCTCTCTGTGTCTCTCCCTCTCATGGTAAATTTCAGTTCTGTAAAATCCCCAGATGGAGCCCTCTGGAAGTAGCTTCTCTTGTCAGCACTTGGGAAGATAAGCCTTAGAAGGCATCCACTGTGGTTAAGAACATAAGTCCGGAGATGCCAAGTTAGCACCAAGTAACAGCTTTCTGTGGGTCTTCTGCTGGTATGCCGTCTTTAGAAAAGCATTCCTTTCAATGTTGGTGGTTTAAAAACTGGATAAATTGACAAAGGACCATGAAGCATGATACAAAAGGCAATCACTGAAATAGCATGTTAATGTTTTAAACAGTTTTATTTTTCAGTAGATAGTTTTCTGAGTGAAACTGTGGGATTTGAGAGAAAATAAGCTGTAAAAGTATTTGTGCATGTCTTGTTCATAGGAAACACAAAGATCACAAGCGCTGAAGCCTATGGTAGGTGTAAAATCCTAACAGAAATTGTTGGGGGCTTGGTGGTGTTGGGGGGTGATTAATACCACATTTCCCTAAAATCTTTTTGTCTTGACTTTTCATAAAAGCTTGCCAAAGATGTTTCTAAGATTTTCTCTGCCCCAGGTGGGGTGTGGTTCACTTTTTGTTCCTTTAATGAACACTCGAAGGTTAATAAGCCGCTTTGTTTGGGGTGGACTGCAGCCATGGGCCCTCAGGTCTGGGGAACGAGACAGCCTTCCTCTGATGGGAATTTCTAGTGTCTCATTCGCCTTTCTTTTCCTTGGTTACTGTTCGTGCTTGGCCTCCTTTTCCTGCTTGTCCTTTTGCACACTCATCCAGTCCAGGGTCTTCAGTACTGCCTAAGCTTCCAAATCTCAGCGCCTTGCCTGGACTCTCCCTAGGCCTCAGATCCACTTAGAGAAACGCCTGCCGGGACGGTCCCCCTAGAACGTCCCCTGGCAGCTTCACATTCAACCTGCAGAGCAGGGACTTCTTCCCTATCATGAGCCAGGTCTGCGTGCGTCACAAGTGTTCCCATTAGGAAGGGATTGATTGGAAGGTGCTTATTTAATCCAGAGGCAGTAATAACTTAGAGCCGGAACACGCAGGGGGCTTTAAAACCTGCCAGTGCCTCGGCCCACCCCTGAACGGGGATCTCGGGGCTGTGGCCGGACTGTGTTTGTGAACAACCCGATTTAAATGCCCGAGGTGCAGGGTCCCCTCCCAGCAGGCCACGCATCAAAGATGCCTTAGAAACACGTTCAGGCTTTAAAGGGGTGAGCACGTCAGGAATTAGGCCTTTGTTTGAAGCTGTCTTCGAGGGAACCATGTCGAAGGCCCTGGTGAAATCACCCGTGGTCTCTGAGAGACGGAAAATCTGGAGACAAGAGTCACCAGCACGCTCTTCACCAGTGGCTCTCTGGGGTGGTTTGCCTCCCGTCCCTCCTTTCCCTCCCCTTCCTGTCCAGTTGCTACCGCGGCCCCTCCCGTGGCCCTGCCGGCAGGAGAGCAGGGGCGGGTGGGCTGCGAGCGTGCCCCCGAGGGGGGTGTTGGGCGGCAGCCCAGGAGGGGCCCACAGAGCCTCCTGCCACGGGGCTCCCCCTGCCGCCCAGGCCTGGAGGCTCCGGCACGCCGTCCAGCAGGCGGGCGGTCCCTGCCGGGGCCGGTGACGACCCATCTCTGTGCAGCCCGCTCCCGCAAGCAGCTGGCCTCACGGAGGGACCGAGGTTACTGGGGAGAAGCCTTCCCGGGCCTGCCCTGTGGGCTTCTCCCGGTGGGACCGAGGACAGAGCGGCCCGCCCCGGCTCTCGCCTGGGCATTGGGGGCCACAGAAGTGCGGGCAGAGGCCGAGGGGCTGGCGGGTCACGGGTTTCTCCTGATCTGGTCTTCAGGGACCGCGACTCATCATTTGAGGTAAACGGGCCACCTGCCTCCCGAGTCGAGAGGAATCTGGAAAATGCCTGCTGCTTCTAGAAATGCTCGACCTCACGTTGTTAGACTCTAAGTATATTAAAACTCGGCGGGGAGAGTGGGATGTGTGCCAGGAAACGATACGATTTGTCCATTTTATCGTCGGTTTGTGATTCCGCTGGGTTGTTTTCTTAGGTTTTTGGCTTGTTCTTTTTAAACACAGTTGATTTCAGAGTTCCTTCCAAATATCTGCCCTGCGCCCGTGCTGCTACTTTCTGTGTTCGGCCCCAATTAACTTTCTATACTGTCTAAAGAAAATGGGTTTGGGGTTTATGCTTCTACGTAAGTGACGTGAATATGAGAGTCTCGGAAAAGGGAGGAAATTCACGCACGTTTTCATAAACGTGATCAGACGCGCAGCTCTTCAAAACTTCCTTTGAGCGGCAGTTCCCCAGATGCTGGATTGTTTTTTTTTATTTTGTGGAGAGCGGCCAGATTGTCGGTCCACACGCAGAAGGGAGCACCAGTGCTGGCCCAGGGCAGAGCCCGTGCCGGGGACGCAGAGTCCATGGGCGCTCAGTTGTTTAGTCACCGGCTTTGGTCGCACGAAGAACTGGCAGCTACAGCCCGTCCGGCATCCTGCAACTCTGCGAGGACAGCTTTTCCCTCTGCAGGAGCCCCGGCCTCCGTCTGCCCTGGTGGTGCAGTCAGGCTGCTTTCTTCCATGAGGATTGCCTTTCTCTGAGCAACAAACAAAAGCTTTATCCTGGTGCCTCCGGCTAGGATTTTAACAGTCTCCCTCCTCTTCTGCTGCCTTGTGTCGTCTCGGGCATCATACTCGTTGATTCCAAGTGTTAGAGACAAGGGTGTCTTTGGTTCTCGTGAGCCGCCTGCCACCCCCAGGCTAGCGGGGCCCTCGTTGCCCCACAGTGATCTGCTCAGTCATTCAGCCACGTTGGGGGAGCCCCGTGCCCACACTGTGACAGCCGCCCTCCCAGCGTCCGTTGCCATTTGGAAGTCATCTGCCGCATTCCCCATGGACCTGGAACAGCTGCAACTTCTGGGAGAGGGAAAAGAACATCTGTTTTCTCTGAGAGTGATTTTTAGCTTGCAAGCATCTGTCCTTGCGTTTCTGGGAAAAACAGAAAAGATACAGGGAGCCCTTTGTATCAGACTCCAGGGTGACCGCGGGTAGAAGCAAAACAAGTTACTTTTGGGTGGACTAAACTAATCCCCAAGTAAATCTTGCTGTGAAATCACAGGGGAATACGTTTCATTTCCATCATGGGGAAGAAAAAAGGTCGGCTCAGCACCAAAGATAATAGAGAACGTCCAGACGTTTTGTGGGGCGGGGACCATGGCTTCCTTTCTCTCCCCCGAACACACTGTCCTAGTGTAATTGAAGGGAGTCCCTGAAGACATTTGGCAGCTCCGTTTTATGTTTTTCTATCCAGAAAGTTGAATGAATTAAAATTCCAGTTAGGCTAAATATTTTACTTCACCAAAAAGAAACTCAACTCTGTTTTCTGGCTGTTGCCTATAATTTAAAGTAAGCGTTAATTGTATTTCTAGTTCTTTTTGTCTCAACACACATCTTCTGCCTATTCAAACCTTCGTCTGACGTATCTAAACACAGCTGATGTATTCGGGTAAAACAATTAATTATGCCATATGCTTTCTTTTCTAAAACTTCTATATTTCTAAGTAAATTTCTAAAAAGAAAATAGTATCATATATGAGATCACAAACCTTACTTAGATTATGTAATGAGGAGTGCTTGGTATGTCATCAAAGAGAAGCCTTACTCCCGGTGAGGGGAAAGAACTCCTTCTCTTTCAGTGGTCCACGTAGCACAGCAGGACTTTCAGGCATTTGGGTGAGTAAGGACATCTGCTTCAACATGGAAACATGGACTGCTCGAACCAGGCCCTTTTATTGAACCCTGTCTGGGAGCCACACGTTGTCATGGCCATTACTGTCCGACCACAGAGCCAGACGGAGCACTCAGGCTGGCTCTTCTCTAGGCGTCTGCATGGGGCTCTGTGGACACTTATGTGCTGTGATGGAGTCTGCCTCACCAAGGCAGAAATGGAGCTGGGGGTGGTGGTGGTTCACGTCATGGTCGGGTGTAGGGGCAGGAGACACGAATCCATATCACCTCGGCAGTCTCAGGTCTGCGCCCCAGGGCTGCCTCAGGGAGGGTGCCCCGGATTTGCACGTCCGATCCAAGTGTAGCTTGGCTGTGTCCCACAGCTCATCGTTAACGAACTTACTATACATTGAGAACATGTGCCTGTTATCTAACTGTTCATTCTGGGGTAGAACTGTGCAGAAAATAAAGATGAGTGAGGTGGCCAGGAGGTTGGAAGGAAGGGGAGTGAGAGTTCAGATAGCAGAAACGTCTCCTCGGTACAGTCCGGCACCGGACGTTCAGGCATGTTGCAGGAGAAGTCCCTTACTTTGGGAGCTGTTTACCGTTAGGGTATGGTAAATACCCTGAAGGATGGAGATAAAAGTATAAATATGAATTTGCCACCCGTGCGTTTGAAGTACAGCATCTGTTATGCGTGAATTCTTCTAATTCCATATGTTATCTTAACACTGAAGGCAACTCTTAAATTTGCAAAACACGATGAAGTCTTCTTTTTCAGCCGTATTTGCCCTCTGACAGTCCTGTCTGATCTCTCTGGGCTGGGTCTTTATCGGAGACCCAGTACTGAGCCCTCAGTAGTCACTTCTTTTGGTTTTATGGTCTTGTGGTGGGTATTTCTGACATATGCTGTGTAATAGCCGTTAAAATCTTCCCCTGGCAGGAGGAGAATCTTGTAATTATCAGCAGTACCTCACTTTCAGGAAGGGGACATTCTTAGCTTACGATTATGGCAGACGCTGCAGTTTATGATCACTGACTGTTGTGTTTGCTCTTTTATGAGGACAGAGCAAGGGGGGAAAGGTCAAGTCCTCCTCTTTCATCTCCCAGGGCACCCTTTCCATGCTTCTCTCTGTTATTTCTTTTCTGCTCCCTCAGATTTAGGTCATTTGTAAGTGTAGTTCCCTGATGACCTTGTAAGGAGCTTTACGTTTAAGCAGATGTTTTTCTCCATCTTCGTTTTTCACCAGCATTCAGCACGGAAACTTCCCGTTAACAGATCTGTTGCCGTTGTGGCGAATATGTGCTGATGCAAAAGACAGGAGCACCTGGGGCGGGGGCACTTAATTACTGAAACTCATTGCGCACACATGCACACAGTTAGGAGGCGGCCTCTTGCAGGAGAGAGGAGCCTGTGACGTAAACCCGGAGAAGAGCGTCTTAGGGATGGCTCAGCGCTCTTTCCAGTTTGTTGCAGGACATGAGGACAGAAGTTCTTGTTCTTGGCACGAGGGAGCAGGGCGTGTGAATCCCGCAAGTCACAGGCAGACCTTTTGTAAACCGATGTCTTTTTTTCAGGCAGTAAGATGAGAGTTCATTGCTCTCTGAAAGGAAACCAGTTAAGAACAGTTACCCTAGAACATGTTTTCCTCACTGGAATCCTTTAGAAGTTGCATGGAGTCTGTGATGTTTGTTACTGTGGTTCTTGCTGTTTAGGTTTCTGACTCAACATTAAGCCTGGATTCGGGCCCCAGCTGCTCCCCTTGCCCGCGCTAACGAGGTATCCGCGTCTGTAAAGCGGAAGAAGCTGGTTACCTAAACGGACAGGATTACCGGGAGAATCAAATGCAATACTCCTCATGAGGATCTTCGGTAAAGCATGCGGTGCTACGGTGTCGCACTCTTGCGGGCTGAGGCTGGGACCCCACCTGCTGCACCAAGAGAAAGACCCGAGGGGTGTGGCTCTCCCCAGGCCCTGGAGGACTCCACTCTCCCCTCCTTCTGCGAGTGTCCTGGTCCCAGCCGACTGGGCCACTGGTGGTCGGGGGTCGGGGGCGGTGAGAGATGGCCTGGAAGGACAGCAGCTCTGGCTGTGTTCTCCCTGTCATGTCAGGTTTCTGATGGTGATGGAGCGAGCAGACACAGAGGAGGGCTCAGGCCTCTGGAAAGCACTGGAGACCTGGCCGGCAGGCAGGCCCGAGGCCTGGTGGGGCTGGGCAGGCGGTGGGTGGTAGAAAATACGATGCAAACGTTTCACATGTGTGGAGACTCTCACACCTAATGTTCATTTCCAAAAGCACCTTTTTCTTCTCTAGAAACTCCTCTCTTTAGATGACAGCCCTCTGTCCCAGGAGGCACCGCATCCCTGGCACGTAGAAACGCACCTCCCTCTTCCTCTTGTACTGATGATAACCTTTTCCAGGTGTCGGTGTTACCTTGCGATGTCAGGGAAAGTCCCATGTTTCAGGAGAGTTGCTAGAATATTCTGTTCTTTTAAAACATTCAAGGGCAAAATCATTTGCCTCCTTCCCATCCTTTCTTCCCTCCTTCCTTCCTCTTTATATAGATATTTTTAGAGGATGTTAATTGATCCATTTCTTCCCCCACCCGTTTCTTCTTTCTTGAGTAAATTTTAATTCATACATTACAAAGAAATCATCTGTTTCATTGTAGTTTTTTTTTTTTTTTTTTTTTTTTTTTTTTTTTTTTTTGCGGTATGCAGGCCTCTCACTGCCGAGGCCTCTCCCGTTGCGGAGCACAGGCTCCAGACGCGCAGGCCCAGTGGCCGTGGCTCATGGGCCCAGCCGCTCCGCAGCACGTGGGATCCTCCCAGACCGGGGCACGAACCTGTGTCCCCTGCATCGGCAGGTGGACTCTCAACCACTGTGCCACTAGGGAAGCCCTCATTGTAGATTTTTAAACTTATTATAATAAAAGGTTGTGACCTGTTTGCATTTAAAAGTGTTTCCATCCGTAATTTTTTATTGCTATATTTACAAGTTAGTGTTATCTATTTTTTTCTTGATTATAGTACCTGGAGTTTATTTAAAACATAAAATAGATTTCTCATTCTAATATTTTTCCATTTAGCATGTATCTTTATTTGTTTTCCTTAGGTTTCCTTCTTTTTTCCTTCTTTCCTAACTTCCATATTGAACACTTAAAATTTCTCTCCCCCCCTCCCACACCGTTTTTTTTGGCTTGGTAATGAAAAATGTATAATACTGTGTTTTCCTCTGAATAAATCTTTGGTTGTATTGTATAGCTTTTGGTGTATGTAGTGTTTCCAGTATTTTTGGATAATTCGTAGTGATGCTTTTGATTTTTTCCTAAGGATTTGATCCAGAAATCTTCAGTTGATTTGTTTCTCTTTGTGCCATTTCAGGTTTTATTAATAGCGCAGTGTCATTTTAGTTGGTATTTGCAGGTAGTGGCCTTTCTCTTGTTCCATGCTTGTTTCCAGCACTAAGAGACTTTGTCTTGGACCAGTGTTGTCCTTTTAGGGCCTCATGAAAGAGCGGAAGGCTGGGCTGTCCCTCCCCACCCCCATGCTTATCCTGCTTCAATTTTCTTCGTTTTTTTAATTTCTGTTTTTAATTGAAGTGTAGTTGATTTACAGTGTTCTGTTCATTATTGCCGTACAGCAAAGTGATTTAGTTATACACGTATACATTCTTTTTTTAATATATTCTGTTCCATTCTGGTTCATCACAGGATATTGAATATAGTTCTCTGTGCTCTACAGCAGGACCTTGTTTATCCATTCTATACAGA
Organism: Delphinapterus leucas; assembly: GCF_059928025.1. Taxonomy (NCBI): domain Eukaryota; kingdom Metazoa; phylum Chordata; class Mammalia; order Artiodactyla; family Monodontidae; genus Delphinapterus; species Delphinapterus leucas. The sequence continues at coordinate 12,368,183 of NC_143146.1, forward strand.
AAAGCTCACATCTGCTCGCCCCGGCCCCCTCCCCCTTGGCAACCACAAGTCTGTTCTCTAGGTCTGTGAGTCTGTCTGTTTCGTAGATAGGCTCATTTGTGTCATATTTTAGATTTCACATGTAAGTGAAATTGTATGGCATTTGTCTTTCTCTTTCTGACTTATTTCACTTAATGTGATAATCTCTAGTTGCATCCATGTTGCTGCAAATGGCATTATTCCCTTTTTTTCTGGCTGAGTAGTATTCCATTGTACATATGTGCCACGTCTTCTTTATCCATTCCTCTGTTGTGGACATCAAGGTTGTTTCCGTGTGTTGGCTACTGTGAACACAGGGGTGCAGGTATCTTTTCGAATTATAGTTTTGTCTGGATATATGCCAGGAGAGGGGGATTGCTGGATCATATGGAAACTATTTTTAGGTTTTGAGGAACCTCCATACTGTTTTCCGTAGTGGCTGCACCAGTTTACATTCCCACCAGCAGTGTAGGAAGGTTCACTTTCTCCACATTCTCTCCAGCATTTGTTATTTGTAGACTTTTTAATGATGGCCGTCCTGACTGGTGTGAGGTGATACCTCATTGTACTTTTGATTTGCATTTCTCTAATAATTAGCGACATTAAACGTCTTTTCGTGTGCCTATTGGCCATTGATTTTCTGATTGATCTTCTCATTTTCTTCTCTCCCCATTAGTTCTGTTGTGTAGGTAATTGATGAGACGGGCCTCTCCTCTGAACACCCATAGCATTTTCTGTCTTTGTGGTACCCACCACAGGCTGGCTGGTGGTAGTTATTTGCCCACTTTTCTATTATGAAAAGTGATTTATTTAGGAAAAGAGCCTGAGCCCTACTCATTTTACAGACCCCCCAGTGACACTGTGTGCGTAGTAGGCACGAATCATTGAAGGAATGCTGGCATCTGTGAGACAGAGGAACAATTAAATCAGCTATTTTTGAGGCCAGGGATCGCGTTCTGTGCCTTGAGTGCAGTTGGAAGGTGCCATGAATGTCAGGGAGTTGCTTTGACTGTAAAATGAGGTGGGGTTTGGGCTTCGATACCAGTTTCCTGCCTCCTAGTTTCACAAGCCTCCCAGTGGACCTGAGTTCAGACAGGGGGCACTCTAAAGTTAGTGTGGTATTAATAGCTCAAGTTCATGGGCACTGCTGTGTGCCAGGCACGCCCCTGAGGTGCGTGTTCTTTAGTCCCAGGAGCAGATGGGAAACTGAACGCGGCTTCGGGCCTGGTCTCAGGGTCCCAGAGCTGGTGCGGGTCAGAGGCAGGATCCAAACCCGGGCTCGAGAGTCTGGGTTCATGCACAGCATCTTAGCAAAAAGGTACCTTTGCTTTAAAAACTACACTCCTAAGGAAGTCTGTGACTCCCCGTTGTTTTAGTAAAAGACCTCCTGGGCTCAGCCTTTGCTCACAGTACAGATGCAAAAGCAGAGCTTAACATTTCAGAATTCATGGTGTAAAAATCTTTGTTAACGATGCAGAATCCACCCCTTTTCTTATTCACATTGTGTTAACCTTTCCGTCGTCGTCTGATGTCTGTCAAGCGCCCTGAGGGTTGTGAACGTGGGGAGTGCCAGCTTTCAGCCACCACCTCCAGGCAGTGCAGGGCAGGTTTGCCCGTAAGCGGTGTTGTTGTTGATGTTGTGTGTGTACATTAAATTAATTTCCACGAGCAAAAAACTACCAAAGGCAGAATCAAAAGACAAATGAGGAAAATGCTGTGTTTGTGGCTCATGTTACCGGAGGTTACTGCCCCTAATATTAGGTCAATAGAAAAACAGACAGAGGATAATAAGGGCTCACAAAAAAAGAAAACATGCATGATTCTTCAATATATAAGGATGTTCAGCCTTACAATGAGAGAAAGGCAAACTTTGTGAGATACGCCCCCCCTCCCCGGCCCCCCGCAATGGGTTGATGACTGTCATTTGCTCAGGCTGCCGTAACACGGCGCCACAGACCCGGCGGCTTAAACAGCAGAAGTTTATTCCCTCACAAGTCTGGAGGCTGGAAGTCTGAGGTCGAGGTGTTGGCCAGGCTGGCTTCCTGAGTCCTCTCTCCTTGGCTTGGAGGTGCCGTCTTCTCCCTGTGTGTTCACACGGTCGTCCCTCTGTGTGCGCCTGTGCCCTCATCTCTTCTTATGAGGGCACCAGTCACATTGGATTAGGGGCCACCCTAATGACTTCATTTTAACTTACACCTCTTTGAAGACCCTGTGTCCAAGTTCAGTCCCGTTTTGCGGTACTCAGGGTCGGGACTTCAGCATATGAATTTAGGAGGGGGACACAGTTCATTCACCTCCTAAGAATGACTGGAAAAAAGTTGGATTATTTTGTCAAGGGACATGGTGCGTTGGCAAAGAAAAGGGAAATGAGCTCTCACACGTTGCTGGAGGCGGTACAAATGGAGCTTTGAAGAATAATTTGTCATTATCTATTTAAATTCAAGTGGATTCCTTTGACTCAGCCTCCAGCAACTCCCCAAATGATACGTCCTCGAGGTTCTGATAGCAAAAGAATGGGAGCAACCTGATGTTGTCAATAGGGTGTGGGTTAGTTACAGCTTAAAAAAAAAAAAAGGGAATTCCTTTATGGACAAGTATAGAATGCTCCAAGGAGAAGCAAGGTATAGAAGAGTGTATAGAGCGTTAACATTTGGATAGAAGTGGAGAAGGAGCTGATAGGTATTTGCAGAGATATTTCTGTGAAGTCACGGAAGATGCGTCGCTAGGCTGGTGGGCGCGGAGGCTGGACAGCCAGGAGCCAGGGGCGAGAGGGAGACGCCTCGCTTTACACACTTCGGTGCCTTTTAAGTGGTGAATCCTGAAGTTATTAAATAAATAACTGTTTTCTTTCCCTCATGAGAAAATTCTCTTACAAGGTCATTCGTAACTTCCATTGTCTGGGGTCATTTTTTAAACATGAAATTATTCTGATTAAAATCATTCTTATTTTAAGAATTCTTATTTTCCTTAGAGTGCCTCACACGTCATTCACTTGGCAGGTTTTATGAGGGCAGTGATTCTGCATCTGGGCCGTGACAGTGCTTGGTCACTTGGTCGAGCAGGTCACGTGTGTCCCTTGACCAGACCATCCTTCTCTAACACTCATGCCTCAAGGCCTGTAGGGCAGTAATTATTTTTTCATTCTAGTGTAGAATGTGGATGAATCATTGTTCAAGATTTTATTCCGCTCAGAAACTCCCATGCAGAGAAATACCGTTTAGTCTTGTTAATTGGGCTTTTTCGGTTTTACCCGGTTATTTCGAGGCACTTACGGGTGATGCTGTTGAGGGGGCTAATAGCACTCTGCCTGTGTTTAGTACCCCGAGCTTCGCAAAGTGCTTTTCACATTCATTATCTCATTTTCTTGTCAGGTGAACCGTGAGGTTAGGGATACAGATTATTGCCATTTTTTTCTGGCTGAGGCACTCCAAGCTTAGGTGTCTCACAGTGAGTTAGTGATAGTCCCCTAGCTGGAGGCTGCAGGGTATAACAACTGGCTTTGCCAAGGGGAGGAGAGAATTAACCGGTCAGCACTTCTGAGCAGTAGCACTTCAGGCTTAGGGACATTGACTGGGCAGTGCAGTGGTTTTCAGCAGGGGCGACTTTGGCCCCCAGAGGCCATGGGTGGTGTCTGGCCCTGAGGACTGGGGATGTGCTACTGGCCTCTAGTGGGCGGAGGCCAGGGATGCTGCCCAGCGCCCTACAATGCACAGGGCAGCCCCGCAACAGAGGTTATCCAGCCTCAAGTGCCGGTGGTGCCGAAGAGGAGAAACCCTGACGGAGCCGCGGGGAGCGCTTGGCCCGCAGCCCTCAGAGCCCATCTTTACTTTCCTGAGCCGGTCCATTTACTCCCTTCTGAATGTTTCTTCTTTGGGGGTGGGTGGTAGAAATTATTACTTGGGATGGTGACTGGTGGCAGATTTAAGAGGCCTCTTATGCCTGTGTTGAATGAGTGTCCTGCACTGGAGGTGCTGCGCGGGGGCCAGCTGACACGGCACAGGTCCTGTGTGCACCGCAGGACTCCACTCATCCTGAGACCCGGCCTCCACTCCGCCCCTGGTTTTCATGACGTCCGCAGCATCTCTGTCCCAGTCGGCGTGTGAGGCGGGCAGAGCTTGTTCTTAGTACCCTTCCCTTTGGGTCAGAAGGAGGAACCGGCCGCTGAGGGTTAGAGTTGGGGAATTCTAGCCAGGACAGGGTGGAGCCAAGCAGACCCAATAGCCTTGGACTCGCTGGGACCGTGGGAGAGAGTCCGCCTAGAGAAGGAGAAGGCTTGAGTCCAGAGGAATGCAGCCGTGAAGGGGGAGAGTGCTGGGGGAGGTGACCAAGGGGGTAGTGGGGTCACCGGTTGGGCTGGGGGTCACCCGTGGGAATGGGAGGTGGCGGGTGAACCGAGGGCACTGCTGGTGGGGCTAGTCTTGGGCGGAGGGTGAGCCGGGCTGCCTTCCCTGAGGCAGGGACAGTGAGGACAGAGCATGGGCCTGGAGCACGGAGGAGGGAGAGGGTCACCCCAAATGCTGTCCTCAGAGGCCGGCGGGCGGCACACCTGGCAGCGGGAGCAGCTGTGCAGAAGCCTGCGGGCCTTGGAGCTGGGCGCAGGGAGAAGCTGGAGGTGAGAGGAGCAGGCAGGTGGGTCCGTGCTTGGCACGGGTTGGTCCGCCAAGCCACAGAGTTGAGAATTCATACTGGAATTTGGTAGAAGCTGTCAGCTATTTTAAAACCAGCGATGGTTTTGCATTAAAGAGAAAGGAGAGTGACCCTCGCTGCGTGAAGGACCTGTGGATACCTTTGTCAGCCTGTCCTCTGCCGCTTCCCCCGTCGGTGGAGGGCATTGTCCGTGTCCATTTGAGCGAGGCCGCCTGCCCCCGCCTGTGCCCCGCCTTCCAGCCTTGCCCCGCCCCCAGCCCTGCCCCGCCCCAGCCCTGCCCCGCCCCGCCCCCCAGCCCAGCCCCTCTCCCCGCGCGCAGGCGCCGTTTGTTCGCTGCTCCTGGCCTCTTCCCTGCACACCTCGAGGGCTGAGTAAGAGCGAGGGCCCCGGTGCCTTCTGGGAGGAAGTGTGAAGTGTTTATCAACAGGCTACAGGATGGACGGTTCTCTGGACCTCCCCTCGCCCTCCACGTTAGGTTCTTGCTGCTTCACTCCTGCCCTACCTGCTGGCTGGCCGCACTTGACCCCCTCGTTCCCTCCCTCCACCCCCGCCCCGGTGCCAACTCATCCTTCGGTTCATCTTAAAAGGCAGCTGGTTCCGCCTCTGTGACCCGGCAGGTCCTGCTGTCCCCTCGCTTGGGGCCCACTCCTGGGAGCTGTGACTCGCCAGTCGTTGGAGGTCTGGCCTCTGCCTTAGAGACGGGCTCCCCACGGGGACCGGCTGCGGGGAGCACAGAGCCGGTGAGGCCGCTGACCCCTCGTCCCCAGGGCTTTCCCCCACTCTCTTGCTGGCTTGGCGGCCGAGGTGAGCGGCACACCCCGTGGGGTGGGAAGGCAGGTTCAGCTGAGAGGTGGGACCAGTGGAACCTTTCTTGATGCAGTTTCCATTCCCAGACTGGTGGAACTGGGGAGAAAAGCACCTGGGTCCTAGGACCTGGCCAAGTCTTTAAAAAGCGATGGCCTGAATGAAGGATCTAGTGCTGTCTTCCTGAGTGCCCCCCAAATCTGGCGGACATCGTGTTGGGTAGCGTTCAGGCCCTGGCCTGTCTGGTACCAGGAACGAGCTGGATGAACAGAGAAACGGGGCTGGTCTTTTTTACTGCATCTTCCTCTCCAGGAAGGTACAGTGAAGGCCCGGTCTTTATAAAGCCTTTCAGCTGGGGGCAGCTGGTTTGCCAGGTGTTCTGCTGTTGCTGAAGTGCCCCTGAGGGTTACAGGAGAACAGGTCACTTTGTCCCCTGTCATGACTCCCTGAAAAGAGAGCGAGCTGTGTAAAGGGTTGTTTTGCTCCCTTAGTAGGTAGTGGGGAGCTGGAGCTTTGGAACGGAGGATGAGGCGTGGTCGCCTGTCTTGCTGCTTCCGGAAGCTGCGAGGTGACCCTGAACCTCCGAGTCAGCACAGACTGTTTCCCAGGGTGTCCTGTTCCTCTGCCCCAGCTCCCCACAGATGCAGATGCGGGGTGGGGGAGCCTGCCTGCCAGAGCTGATCTCGTAGGGAACTCACCCTCAACACCCACAAAGTAAAAGGGATGGGAGCTGGGCCAGATGGTGCCGTAGAAAAGAGAATGAGAGTAGAAACGTAAACTCCCAAGTTCCTTATAGAAAAACCATTTAGCTTTCCTGTGCCGTCAAAAATGGTGTCGGCCGTTCCCCGCAGTAGTTGCTTTCTCGCTCTCCAACAAGGTGCTTTTGGGGTGTCTAGAGGGAGTAGCATGGACCTTTTCCAGGAGCAGGTGTTCGGGAAGTACTGGCCTGGGGAAGACTTGGGCGTATCTGTGAAATAAAGGAGGGCCGGAGAATGCTCTCTCTGCTAGGAAGTTCTCTTGAAATCAGAATCAGGGGGTGATGGAGCCTGCTCAAGGCTGGTGCCCATGACTGGATGAATACTGAGTGAGTAAATGTTTGTGTCTATCAGGTAGACCCCAAACACATCAGGTAAGGTTTCCGTGCCTTTTCCAGTCTAGACTGGAATTGTCTTCGTCATATCAGGAGACAAGGGCGTTTAAAGACTTGAGAAGGTGTTCCACATACAGTAAAACTTGGGCTGTTTCTTTATAATATCACAGACTTGACTCCAGATGTCAGGATTTATTTTAATTTTTTTTTTAATTTTCTTTTTAAATTCTTAAAAAATTTTTTTAAATTTAATTTTTTTTTTTTTTTTAATTTTAAAAGAAACTTACTTTACAAGTGTAGTGCAGGCATGAGTACCTCCCTGAAGTGAACACGCAGTCAGCATCATTGCCCTTCCTCCGCTACAGGTGCCACAGGCCGCCTTTCCTGGGCTGGAGCGTGCCAGGCGCTACCCCCAGCCACTTAGCTTGCTGTTGGTGGGAAACACAGACAAACAAATCTAAGTGAAGATCAGACCAAAGGTGCTATAGTGGGGGGGGGGGGGAGCTGGTGAGGGTTTTCCTGATTGAGGAAACTGCGCCTCAGTCCAGAAGAGCAAATCTTTCAGCATCGCTAGAGCCAGAGAGCAGTGAGGATGGGGCCTGGTGAGGGCCCTGCTTGCTCTGAAGAGCTCGGGCTCAGCTCCATCCTGAAGGTACCAAAGAGCCTAGGAAGGATTTTGTTTGCTTTTCTTCTTTTTGATGCACTTGAAAGCAACCGGAGAGTGTCGCGTTAGCAGGGAAGCAGCCTGGTGCTCGCACACCTGCTCGGAGGCTGTGGACCGGGCACCGCAGGCCGTGGCAGGTCACTGCGCCCCCCAGCCTTCAAGGTTGCCTGCTGTGGCGCGGGCACTCACTCGGCCAGGCGCCCAGTCAGAGGCTTCAGAGGAAGTGTGCTCCTGACCCCGCACCGGTGTGCCCTCATCCCCCGGGAGGGCTGGGTGGGTGTTTGCTAGCTTGTTGGCTTTCAAGGGAGTAGCACTTTGGGATTTGTGTTTGAAAAGAACCCTGGAAGCCATGGGCGCTGCGTGGCTTCGGGAGAGACGGACGGAAGAGACGCAAGACACGGAGGCTGGTGAGGGGGCTGGAGGACTGGGGCAAGGCTCGGGCCCCTCTGCTCTCCTGGATATCCCGGAGCGGGGGGACGGCGGCCTTCAGGGTGGCCGCCCAGTTCCGGAGCAAGGCAGTGGGTGACAGGCCGCACCAGCCATGCCACCTGCCCTCTGCGCATCTCAGAGCTGCAGGGGGGGTGGGGATGGGGGGGGAGGTGGCCCGTCCCCAGGGCTGTGCTCCGGTCGCCTCCTGTCTGATGCTCAGGGCGGGATGGGTGTGCATGGTACTGGCCTTGGGGACTGGTTCCCAAACCCTCCTGTGCCAGAGGATCACCCACTGAGGTTGTGTGAAAACAGGCGCGCCCCTCGGAGCCCTGGTGCGTAGCTGTGGAGTGCACTGCCGGGGGGGGGGTCTGGTGCGGGGCCCCTGCGGCACAGTGCAGGCTTCCCACCCAGTTCTCACTCGGACGCACTTTTCTCGCTGTTGTGTATTTATAAAATTTTCTAGTTCCAAAATGACAGAGCAAAATACCCTTAGATTATTTAAAACAATCTTTTCTGCTTTTATTAAAAAAAAATTTGCCTCTCTTTTTGTTTTTTTCTGTAGGACACTAAATTATGGATAATAATGGAATATCTTGGTGGAGGCTCCGCACTGGACCTAGTAAGTATCACGTTGGATGTTTAATACGCATCAGAGGTCTTCTCAGTCGGTCTTGCTTGTAAAGATGATTCTGTGTACATTTCTGTTTCCCTTTTAAGTTGCATGAAAAAAGGACCAAACTATTCCTTATAATAGGGATTTCTGCTTCTGATACGTTACTGTAAATTATAGATCTTTTTCTAACATCTTTATTGGAGTATAATTGCTTTACAGTGGTGTGTTAGTTTCTGCTGTATAACAAAGTGAATCAGCTATACATATACACATATCCCCATATCTCCTCCCTCTTGCGTCTCCCTCCCACCGTCCCTATCCCACCCCTCCAGGCAGTCACAAAGCACCGAGCTGATCTCCCTGTGCTATGCGGCTGCTTCCCACTAGCTATCTGTTTTACATTTGGTAGTGTGTGTATGTCCATACCACTCTCTCACTTCGTCCCAGCTTACGTCTGCATATAGATCTGCTTTTGAAGACAGTTTTGCTATTTCATGGGAAACCAGTGAATTCATTCCAAGCAGCCATGAAGGATGTCGCCTGCTGTGTCTGACTTAATAACAGTTTCTTATTTTCTAAAACTGGTTTTAACTTTTGTGGAGCTGGTACCCCCATCATTGTTTCATGTTTCATATGGTAACTTCGCTTCTAAAATATGCATGGAACATCTTCATTTATGATTAATCAGAACTAGAATTTTTAAAAATTAAAATTTGATTTCAGAGGTAAGAGACGGGCACAGTATCACAAATGGGAGCAGCCGCTGGGCCAAGCAGGAACGCATGTTTCTGTTTACTGGATGCACATGCAGAGAGGCCTTGCTGCGCTCACAGTGTGGCTGTGGTGGAGCTGGACCCCTGCCAGTGGCGGTGTCTCCTACCTGGTCTGGACCTAGGTGTCCAGCCCACACACATGGTAGAGGCAGCTCCGGTGTAGGATGACCTCAAAGTCACAGTCTGTAACTCCCCTTTTGTGGTAAAACATGGTTACATGTTGGCCTCTGATGAGATGCTCAGAAATAACCAGTAAATCATGGGCATTACTTAAGTCGTCCTTGAGACACAATATGTGCAAAACAAATTTTTAAAAATCTCACACGGTTGTTTAGCCCCTGACATTTCATCCCCACGTGGTTATGCGGTGAAATCAATGGATCAGCACTCTTTCCCTGCCCGTCCTGTAAAAGCTGGGCTTTTGGGTGAGTGGTGATTTCCAAGTCAGGCCTGATCTATCATTTTAGTGTTAGAGCGTGGGTTCTGCTTGCTAGACGGTTGTCAGGGTGGTAGGTCTGCAGTTTTCACTGGTCTCACAGCTGAAGGAAGCTAGCGTTTTTTGGTGGTTACAGTTGACACAGATTTTTATTCACTAAGAAAAGAAATACCCTTTGGTTAAAAGGAGTTTACTTTCTCACAGTAATAGTAACAATTAGTATTTTGGGGGAAAGGTAGAACCTCTAGAACTGTATGTATCTCTGAAAGGCTTATGTACCCAATGTTATAATGTTATGAACCGTAAAAGCAATTGGTCAAAAGGAAAGTTCAGGGAAAAAATTTAATATGGTATAAACAGTGATATTAAAATGGAGAAAGCAGCAAAGCAGCTGGATGAATTTTATGACTTCCTTTGCTGCTTTTCTGTAAATATACATATGACACAAAGAACTTTTCATTTTTTTTTTTTTTTTACTCCTTTGGGAAATACTACAGAAATGTAGAAAATTGCCTCATTTTGTATAATTCGATTTACTATTATCTTAAGTGAATTTCATTTGTGGCATGTATAAAATGATTTGTGGGGACTCTTTTCCAACATTGAGTCCTTCAGAACAGCAATTCTAGTCTCTAAATGCTTTAGTTTATTCATTCTTAATGCCACAATAATTTATTTAGTGGTAACTTTCTTTGGAGCTTTGAAGTCTGTGAAATTTTAGACATTACAGTTGGAAGGAAGTGTCGAATTCTCCACTTATTAACTAAAATCCCATATGGTGCGAGTCCCAGCAAACTGCTGTCCATCTTCCACATCAGGGGCTCTGGTGACAAGAACCAGGCATCCCTTTTTGAATGTCCCCAAATCGCCTCATTTTACTTGAAGAAACAGAAATACTCAGAAGTTAGGTGTGCCAGCTAGCAGATCGAGCTGGACATTGGACCTTGTTGTAACCAGCTGCAAAGCCCTGACCCCGCGCTCTCCTTTCCCTCCCTCTGACTTTGTCGTATCTTTCTTCATCTCTTATCCCTTTTCTGTTGGCCTGACCCCAGTCCTCAAAGAAGATGCACTTTAATAATGGGATACAAGAGTTTTTTGAATGTTGAAGACTATTAAGATTATTTTGAGAGTGTCTATTAAATGTTTACACAAGATTCTAAAAACCAGAGTATTGTTGTATATGAAGATTTGTTACCAGGTAGCTGAATATATGGATTTGGGGCATTTCTTAGAAAAATCCCACCTTGCTTTTGTTTTTGTTTTGCGGTACACAGGCCTCTCACTGTTGTGGCCTCTCCCGTTGCAGAGCACAGGCTCCGGACGCGCAGGCTCAGCGGCCATGGCTTACGGGCCCAGCCGCTCCGCAGCATGTGGGATCTTCCCGGACCGGAGCATGAACCCGTGTCCCCTGTATCAGCAGGCAGACTCTCCCTGCGCCACCAGGGAAGCCCCCACCTTGCTTTTGTTTAATATCTCTCTTTGTTAAGAGGCACGGTGCTGATATGTTTGTATGTCTTTGGAGCAGCCCCTGTACATGAAGCCTGTGGAGGGAAGGATGACGGTGTCTTGTTCAAGGGCAGGGCTCTGCCATTTCCCAGAGCACGAAGATCTCGCCGGCTCTCTCCTCACTCTAGATTCATCCTTTCTCTTCATGCACTGGGGCTGCTATAATGAAATACTATAGACTTGGTGGCTTTTTTCACTCTACATTTTAGTTTTCATGCCTTTTTACTTAGGTTGTGAGACATTAGTTTAATTCCCCGCATTGAGTCTTAATAACACCTTAGCCTGGGCAGGAAGATGGTGCCTTCCTTCACCTAGGATTGCCTTGTGAACATGTGTGATAGTTAATTTTTTTGGCTTTCTTTTCATTCTGGAATTGAGCTTCCAAGTAGAGGCAGACAGTTGATTATATCGCATGTGGGAAAGTGCTACAAGGAAAATAAAGCAGCATGAGGTGGATTGGGAGAAGGGGAATGAGGATAGCAACAGAGGGCCTGAGACCGAAAGATTTTTCACTGACTAAAAAGATGAGTCAGTATTATAGGAGAATCTAAGGGGCAACCGTGGAATCTTAATTAAGAAGGAACTAGGCTACATAAATTGGTCACTCAGTCAGGCAGAGATGTTTGACAAAATTAAAAATGAATATGCCACATGAATTTTAAAAAATGAGATGACATATTCATTTATGTTTAGGCCAAGCTGCTGTTGTGGTGGTCTCCAAACAGTGTCTCACACGAGATGGAACTTTCTCTCCCACACGTGGGCTCAGTGGTCTCCGGGCCCTGCAGGGGTGGGTGGCTTCCCGTGGTCTTGAGTCCTTGTCTTCTCTGGCTGCCGGCGTTTCAGAGCCAAGACCGGGAAGGGGCACTTCTGCAAGCATTCCTTTGGCAAGAACTCAGCCATGTGGTCAGACTTGCTGCCGCAGAGGCCGGCAGATACGGTCTCTAGTTGGGTGGCCGTGTGCAGGCCGAGAGCCTATTACAGAGGAAGAGGGGAAAACAGGTTTGGGAGGGGGAATTAGAGGTCACCCAGAGAAGAGGAGCAGTCTACATTTTTTTTTCCCTGAGTCTTTGTTTTATAGAGATTATTTGAAGATTCCACAGTCTTCTTAATGAAGAGACTGCCTAGGAATGTTAGTGGTGGAGCATGTGAGTGCCCACCAGCCAGGAGCTCTGTGCTCTAGGGAACAACTGAATACCCTTTACAGTGGATTTTGACACCTTGAAGGATCTCCCTGCTCTGTAAATAGAGTCTCTCTCTTCCTGCCCCCGCCTATGAATCATTGGTGGGTGGTGTTCAGGCCAGATTTAAAAGGGCATAACCATATATACATATCAGTCGGAGAGCCAGCTCTTAAATGGTCCAGCAGAAGATGTTTCAGTTCGTGTTCCTCAGTCTTTTCTCTCCTTGGTGATGACTCCAGGCTGCTCCGCCGTTTCTTTCCAGACACTTGATCACAGGAGGGCGGAGGTGGGTAAGTCCAAGTCCAGCCAGACGTTCCTGGCTGTATGCCTGGGTGAAAACCTGCTGCAGGAGGGGATGGAAGCCCCTCTCTGGGAGAGCATTTTGAACGGTGGGGTTAGCCTTCTGCGGTCTGTACCCTGGGGCATAAGAGCAAATTCGTCAGCGTCTCTGCCTCCTTCCTCTTTTTCACCAGGCTATGAGAAAAGTGCATTTTCCTCATTCTGAGTATTAAAATTCCCCCACTCTGTGCACTCAGGAGTAGATGTGGAGCCGGCAGACAAGGCAGGGTTTCCGGATTGTGTGCTTAGGAACAGTCGTTTCGATGTGTTTCTTGAGAACAAGGCTCTGGGTCAGACACCTTGGGGAGGAATTAGGTTCTGCGGGACAGAGTGCGCAGTGGGCCGCCCTGGTCTGTGGCCGTCGCGGGCGGGATCCTAGTTAGGACTTGGAGGACTTCCTGGGGGACTAGTTACCTGTCAGTGTGACTTCTCTGCGTCTGTAGCACACCGTGAAACGAAAAGCAAGGAGCCTCCCTTCCACCCGGCTTCTGAGTGTGAGAAAGTGGCTTGAGCACGGGGGCCCCGCTGCCAGATGGGCCAGAGTCCCAGAGAGGTGGCCCCGACTTCGAGAAACACCCCCTTCCTCCCGGGCTTCGCGGATTTTCATGGATCAGGTTGGGCCTGTGACCAGCTCGCTGGATGGACCAGAAAGCGGGGCAGCTGCAATTGCGCTGTTATGAAGTGAGAAGGGGGTTCTCTGTGCCCCGACCTGGGCCCAGAAACGATCAGCTGTTCCACCACCACCATCCCACTGATGAAGGCCCTGAGACAGCAGGACTTGTCTGTCCGAGAAAATGTACGTGTCCGTCGGAACGCTGCCTCAGAAGGCGTGTCTTGGTTTCCATTCCCTTTGGTTTAAAGCAAATCTATCTCTTTCAAACCTACTCGGTGAGCATCGTGGAATTGTGTCGTCCCGTTGACTTACATGTGCGAATTTGGGTTATGGTGGAATTCACTGTCAAGTCTGAAAACGTAATACCGAACATCATCATTCAGATGAAAAGTTAAATTGTTAGAATTGTGCCCCTTTCTCTGACGCTTCCACTGTTAGTTCTTTGGGTGGAGTGTTAGGTGGTTTTGCTGAGGTAGTTATGCGCTTGGTTGTGGTTGAGTTCCCTGCTGTACAGGTGATGGTAGGCTTACTGTCCAGTTTGAACTGAGCTCTAGAACTTGTCTGAGTTTCTTTCTTTTAGTGGGGATGTGTGTACCTGACCTGTCTGCCTTACATCTTTGTATAACTAACAACAGTGAGGAGTCAGTGTCAATTCCTTCGAGTTTCCTTGAAAAATTTATCCTCAGGCAATTATTATGTCATTTGGGGTAATATACTAACTAATGTTTTTATTACATAACATACGTGTGTATATATATTATATCACATAAAAAAATTCAGCCATGAGGGATTGAGCTCTTTTCCGCTCTCTTCCCCCAAGTTTTAAAATTCAGATGTAAGAACTTCTGGTGCCGGAGTGGCCTCAGAAAGCAGCCAGCTCCCGGGCCTTCTCTTTTTGACTACTTGTGGCGATAACCATCACCTCTGTTAGGACAGAGCCAGGCTGCTCTGTCCCCTCCCTGGCAAGCACTGCGAGGCGCTGGGCTTTTGCTTTCTGGACTGTCATCCCTCCCAGCTCAGCCGGCAGGCGTGGCAGGCTGACCATGGCCTTTCTCATTGGCCCGACTTCGATTCTTAGCCATCTTTGCTTCATCCAGCAAAGTCATGTTCCCCGGTTCTTTGTGGGGTTTTCTAAAGGGGCTTGTAATTAGGTTTTAATTCTGTTGTGGAGTGAAGAAGATTTCAGGTTTGATTATTCTCGTCCATTTAACATTGGCTCTGTTCTGTCATCTCATACTTTTTCATCTAATCATTTAAGTAACTTTAATCATTTTTTTTTCTTGTTAGTTAGAACCTGGCCCTTTAGATGAAACCCAGATTGCTACTATATTAAGAGAAATACTGAAAGGACTTGATTATTTGCATTCGGAGAAGAAAATTCATAGAGATATTAAAGGTGAGAAAACGTCTTGTTTATATTCCTTTGAAATACCCAAGGCGAGGAAGGAGTGTTAGTTGTAGAGTTTGAACTGTGCTTGTCTTCTCAAGGGAAGTTGTCCTGTGGGTATGCCTTCGACATGCCTGGGTAGGTGGGCCGGGCCATGAGGGGGTCTCACCAGAAGCACAGCCCTGGTCCCTGTTCTTGTCGGGCGCGTGATGGTGCTGGGGCACGCGTGTGCCTGGTCCCAGATGGTAGCGGGCGGAACTCTCCAGCAGATGACGGCAGGAGATGACGGCAGGAGACGTCTTTGGTTCTGTTTTACAGCTGCCAACGTCCTGCTCTCTGAACACGGAGAGGTGAAGCTGGCGGATTTTGGAGTGGCGGGCCAGCTGACAGACACCCAGATAAAGAGAAACACCTTCGTGGGCACCCCTTTCTGGATGGCGCCTGAAGTCATCAAGCAGTCGGCCTACGACTCAAAGGTGAGGGCCGCGCCTTGGCGGGCGGGCCAGAGGAACCTGAGCAGTGGGGGAGGGCAGAGGGCCTTGGACAGAACTCTGAACACTATTTAAGGGGCAAGGGCAGAAAGGATCCCACAGGAGAAACGGAGAGTCCACAGAACTGGAAGGCCAGCACCTGGGCAGAAGAGTGCTCTCCGGGCTGCTGCACACCCTCCTGTCCTCGCATTTAGATGCCCCCCTGCTGGGATCATGTCCTCAGACGCTCCTTAGCAACAAGAGGCAAAATCGTGATTCCCTTTTCCAACCTCTTTTACCCATCATGTGATGCACTCTCCCAGTTTTTCCTGTCTTTTCTTCCCCGTTGCCCTTCAGCTTTCTAAAACTGTTTAATATAGAGTCAAAAAGCCCAGAACCCCCGCCTCCCAGACCTCATTTCACTCTCACGTCCCACACTGACTCTGTGTCGGTCGCCTGAATGCAGTGAGATCTCCACATGGGCCACAGAGAATAGGCTTCTCTAAACCGGTATTTCTAGGCAAATAAATATTTAACTCAGATACACTGACATGCCAAACACCATTTCTTCTCTTTAAGTGGAACTCTTCTCAGTACCTGGCAGATCCCCACCTTGTGAAGCATCGCACACGGAGCGTAAGGGTAGCTTTTCCTGGGGACCTAAGCTCGGTGTGGTGGGCTGTTGCGTTGGTGCTGGAAGTTGCTGGGGTGCGTGTCCATCGCGGCAGAGGTGGACCCGGCCCTCTCACTGTTGAGTTGTAATGGTG
Source organism: Delphinapterus leucas (assembly GCF_059928025.1). Taxonomy (NCBI): domain Eukaryota; kingdom Metazoa; phylum Chordata; class Mammalia; order Artiodactyla; family Monodontidae; genus Delphinapterus; species Delphinapterus leucas. The sequence continues at coordinate 12,383,924 of NC_143146.1, forward strand.
GCCGTGACTCCCATAGGAGTCCTCGTGGCCTTGGTAGCCAATGGCCAATAAGTGACGATTAGGTTCTCAACCCTCAAGATAGCAGAGCTGTCTAGTCTCTGGTGTGTCTTTTGCCTGTGAGTGCCTTGGCCCTGGGATGGGTTTACCTCCATAGCTACTTCTGATTTCAGCAGCAGCTTTTGCTGTTGTCCCTTTTCCTGGGGGCGTATCGTTTGAAGACTCAACAGGAACTTACGTGCTCAGTTCCTTCTCTTTCTTTTAAGCTGAGGCCCATTTATCAAAGTTCTCAGGTCTAGATGTTGGCAGGGCTGGGGCTAGAATCCAAGTCTCTTAACTCATTTGATTACACCCCACTGATTCTTCTCTTCTTTTCCTTTCTGGTCAGTTAGCTGGTCAACCATGGCCCCTGTGACTCAGGATTCAGGTCTTCCCTTTTCAGTGTTACTCACCACTGCTCACCTTACACTTCTTCAAGAATTGTCCGGGCTGCCTGAGACCTTCCTTCCCCACCTTTCTTCCTGGGCAGGGCCTCTCTGGGTGTTTGCTGAAGGTGGCCTCTGCACTGTAGCGATCCCATGGCATCTTGAAGCTTTGTCACCTTTTCCCTGGAGCTGTCGAGATCAAAATGCTCTTGTGTGGTCAGTAGATGCTGTGGTGTTTTTTAAGGCAGATTGAAAGACACTGTCGCAAACTTACAGGGAATGCACGCTTGGCTGGGGAGCTTAAGAAAGCGTGTCACGTTTCGTGCAAACCCTTACCTCCCTTACCCTTTACTCTGGCTTATGGCAAAAGCCAGTTCTTCCGTTTGCTTGGATCAGACCCAACAACTCTTAGCTGGAATTCATTGTGAAGATGTTTGTGAAATTCTCTTCCCAGGTTTGTTGACGCAGGAGGTGTGGGAAGTGCAGATAAGGTTCAGGGCCCGAGTCCTGAGGTTTGTCAGGAAAGGCTGCCGGAGGCTGGGGCTTGAGGGTGGGGAGATGTGCCCCTGGGCTGGCAGCTCTTGTCTGGAGCAGTGCCTGACGAAAGACCTGTTTCCAGTGATTGCCCCCGTCTGAGGCTCGTCTGGCGGGCAGTTACGCTCTTTGACGGGCACGTCTGCTCTGCTGGTACACACACTCGGCCTCTTTCCAGTCCCCCCGTCTGTCCTTGCGTGTCTGTCTGGCCAGTTTCCCCACTAGTCTCCACGTGACAGCTCGAGAGCTTGCAGCCCCGGGGGCCCTGGGGAAGCAGGGTGCTCTCGGCACTTTCATGTTGGGGCACACGTGCTGATTCTCAAAGGCAGGTGGGGTTGGGGTGAGGATGGACTGTACCTGCCTCACCAGCATCCTCACGTCCCTGAACTACAGGGGGTGTTGGCCTTAAGTCTCGTGTGTGCGTCTAGAGCCCTGCTTGACACAGTCGTCTCTGGAACCCGTGCGTTTGGCCCCTTGTCGTTTGCCAGGGCTGATGATGCCGACCTCAGCTCTTGATCTGAGCACAGCATGTCTAAGTCCTGTTGGCCCATATGCCTTAAGAGGCATATTATTTTTAAGATGACTTGGGGTGGCTTAGTGTAAGGAGTCCCCAGACTGTGGAGATGGGGCCACAGGAGTGAGCTCCGCTCTGCCCCCCAGGAGGCCTGTGGGATCAACGATGGAGCCGGGGTCTTCGGCGAAGAACCTCCATCTTTCTCCCCTTCCTTTGTAAGGATATTAGGATGGTGTGTTAGTGGATGGATTGGAGACTTGGGTGAGAGCCTTGTCCCCTTCTCTGTACTCATCCCTTCTGTCCTTGCCGTAGCTGAGCCCAGCGCTGTGCTGAAGATTTACGTCTTCAGTGAGCGAGTGCGACACTGCATGTCGGGCGCTCTGACAGGGAACGGGGTGCAGGGGTGCTGAGAGGAGGTCGGAGTGATCTGGGGAGGGCTTCACAGACGCAGGCTTTTCAGCCCTTCTGAGACGAGGGAAGGACGTTCAGACCAAGCCCACTGGGGGAGAGGAGAGCCGTTGGTGCTGGAATTGTAGGTTGAGGAGAAGAACGTGGTAGACTTCCTGTTAACTAAACGACTCCCGTAGAGACTGAGGGGCCAGTGTCAGTATTCTCCTGTAAATAATTTTCCCTTTTTTTGGTCTCAAAAGCAGCACATAGTCTTTAATCTGGAAAGTACCGGAAAAAATGAGATGAAAAGAAAAGCATCTGTAGGCCTAGTACCCAAGCACAAGCTAAGTTATTTTGGTGTCCAGTCATGTCTGAAATAACTGTTTGCAGTCTAACCATGGTGAAAGATGGAAACAGTGATGTGTTGATGGAAAAAAAAAAGATGAGTGGAAACACAGTGGGATTGGCCGTCAGTTGGAATCTGAAAGGCTAGCCTGTCCACTGGCACGTGACTGGCCCTCCTTTCCCGATGCCAGCCCATGGACTCCCCTGGTCCGTCTTCAGGACCAGGAATTACCCACCTCCTGGCTAATGCACCCTGGAGGTGGGGGAAGGATGTGAGTGGGAAAAGCATCCAGCTTGGGGACTCATGACAGGTTTTATCCTAGCGTGAAGTGATGGTTGGGCCGTGTATTGCTATGGAGTTGCTCATAAATGGTTTTATACCTCTAGATGCCACTTGCTAATGTGTTCCTAAATATTGCCTCTAATTAAGCAAATAGTTTCTATTAAATCCATGAGCTATGTTTTTGACTAGTTATAACTGTTACTTGCGGTTCTCCATGTTTTTTTTCCCTCTTCCTCTTGTGGTTCTTTTTTCTTTTTTCTTTTTTTGGCCACGCTGCGTAGCTTGCAGGATCTTAGTTCCCCGACCAGGGATTGAACCCATGCTCCCTGCAGTGGAAGCGCAGATTCTTAACCACTGGACCGCCAGGGAAGTCCCCCTCTTGTGGTTCTTTATACAATATTTGGTATACATAAATTTTTTATGCCACTTAAATTGTATTTTGTCTGCAGAGATGTAGCCAGCTTACTTTTACTTGGTATTGCAAGGATTTGGAGAGTTGTTGTATACTGGTAGCACCCCACTCGCATCCCCTCACCCCTGTTGCTCATCGGTAGCAGATAATTCTGTGTTGTCCCTTTTAGGGGAATTCTATCCAGAACTAACCACATACGGAGAAAAAACATCTGTTCACAAAGAAGTATCCACAGTTCAGAGCACCTGCCTTTGTAACTTTGGACTTAGGCTCATATTGAAAACCTCTGTTTGTTTTCTCTTAGTAGCTAAATTTCCTATCTTTCCCACATGGTGGTAAAACAGCTCTCTTCTTACACCTCAGTTGCTTTGGAAAATGACTGACCTTTCCCACATAACTTTTATTTTAAAATCCAGACACATGTTCTAAATCTGATGCCTTATTTCGTAGATACAGTGATAGAGAATCGTAAGTACAGTTGAGCTTGTGTGTCAGCATCGTTGCTGAGCACGTGATACTTCCGTAAGTTAATGTGCCGTAGCCACGTAAGCATCCTCTGAGGTTTAGCATAAGTAATGCTGCTATTGCATATTTTGGGCAGCCTTTACCGTTTTCTGAATATAAGGTTTATTTAGGGTAGATTCCTAGAAGCGGAATGAATTGGTTTCAACGAGGGTGGATGTTTTTATGGTTTTTGCTACATGATGCCGAATGGCTTGCCGTTTATTCCAGTGCCAGTCGAGGTTTCCAAATTCGTCAGCAGGATGTTAGACGTCTGCAGAGGGAGGCTGAAGGCAGGAAGAGCTCTCGGGAGCCCCCCACAGAAGTCCCAGGGACGGAGGACAGCCCTGCACTAAGACAGGGGCAGGAAGGGGACCCAGGGCACCGAGAGGTCGAGAGCGGCACACCTGGCACCTGGCTGATTTAGGAGGATCCAAAGAGAAGTTCAGGGGGGCGGGCCGGGCCGAGGCTCGGGCTCCTGGCCTGGCTGCCTGGGGGAGTGACACACGTTTTGTCTTGATGTGGCTCTACTGGTGACCCTCCCCGGGGAAGAAAGTGAGAGCAGCGCCTGTGCCTCTTCTCTGAAGACCTCGGAGGCGCGTTATGGGTGGGGCTGGGAAGGCTGTTACATCGGTCGACTTCAGTTGGTCTGTATTGTCAGACAGGAAGCAGGTGCAGGCCCTTGAATTCTTGCTGCCTGTCAGTTGTCCGGCCCGGAGCCTGATAGCAAGCCCTCAGGTCTCTGAAGGAAATGAGCACAGGCTCGTTTCCCATGATAGGCTGCTAGCAGACACCATCATCGGCTGGGCTTTCCAGAAACGGAGTGTATTTAAGTGATTACGGGACGCTGGGGGGTCTGGAGGTGCATCCATCAGGGATCATCTCTATCTACATGGCCATAAGCCAGATTGTTGTCGAGTGGCAGGCTTAGCAAACGGTAGCAGTTGAATGAAATCCAAGAGAGGCAGGCAGCTGCGGAGTTGCACAGACTTGAGAAAGGAACCGCTACCATATAGGAGTCGTGTACTCGTCATTTTTGCCTCTGTTCTTGCAACTCGCCCTTTCTCCTTGTACCTGTGCCCTTCCTCCTGTCCTCCTGCGGCCGCCACGGTTACAGATGCTCACTGCACCCAGCTTCCTCCTCCTGGGGGTCGGACCCTGGAACACATCACACTTCTGCTGATTTTTAAAGTAGTGCACGTGTAAAATAAAGCAGAGGAAAGGAAGGTAGGAACATTACTCCCGATACTGGATCTTCCAGATTCATCCCTTTAGTACAAACTGAGTGCAAAGAGTTTACAGCAAGGCTTGCTGTCTGTTATTCCCACCTTCACTGGAACAGAAGGAAGTAGAAGTGTGCTGGGCATCGTCCCCACCCACCGCTGCCCAGGGGAGATTGTTGCTAGGACTTCTCGTACGTCCTAGGATTGTGGGAACGTGGCAGGTGAGTCCTCTCTAGGTTGTTAAAGGTTGGGAACGTCTGGGTCCTGGGGTGACCTGCTCAGTGTTCCAGCCTTTCCATTTCCCTGCCGTGGAGTTGGGAGTGAGGGCTGTGTTAGGTTCTGACGTAATTGCCTGGAAGTAGGATGGGTTTGCGGTGCTGTGACGGGAGCAGGGAGGTCGTGTAGGCCGAGTGCAGGAGGCCGTGCCCCTCGCCCCATTCTTTGCCTGCCTGTGGGGTCCCGCTTCACTTTCAGCTTCTGGCTTCTTTGCTGTGGCTTGGTTTCGGCTTGTGAGAAAGCCTGCCAACCAGAACGCTTCTCATTCCCAGCACACGGTCAGGGAACCCATTCATCTCTGCACTGAGCAGGTGTGGCCACAGCCTGGGCCGGGCAGGAGGGTTGGGCAGCTGGACAGCGGCTGCCCCGCTCGGCGCCTGATTCTTGCCGACAATGAACACGACCAAGGCTCTAGATGTAACTGACCTGTCACTCAACTGGAAGTGAGGAACCGGAAGAACGCATGCATGGCAGCAGGAAGGAGCCAGAGGAATCTGGAATTTGGGGCCTCTTTCTCCCTTAGGTCAGTGGCACTGGAGAGACTGGGAGTGGACAGTTCTAGATTAGAAGAGCCTTAGCTGACCTACCAGTCAGAGCAACATAAGGGCCTTGCTTGGATCCTGATTCAGATAGACCAGACCATGAGAAGACTTGTTTTGAACAGTTGAGAAAATTTAATTAGTAAATGATATTGGGTAATTATTGTTAATTTTAGGTGTTGCTAAAAGCCCCTACGTTGGCAAACTGAAGTACTCAGGGGAAAAAAAGTCATGACACGTGTGACTTACTTTAAGCTGTAATGGCGATAAAACAGCCTGTGTGGTGGATTGTTCACTCTTAAACCCTGTGATGGGCATGTGGGGATGCCTCTGGTTGATGTTCTCTACTTCTCTGGGTGTGTGGGCATCCTCTCTAAGTCCTGGGTGCCACGTGAAGCATCTTGCACGACCACCCTAGCGACCACCCTAGCGTTCGTCCCAGTTTACAGAGGAGGAGGGAGCTGGGCTCCACAGGTTGGGTGTTCTCTCTCAGGTCGCAGGACCAGCTGGAGAGCTGGCGTTGAACCCCGTCCGAGGCCCGGCTTCTGAGCATCGCTGGACAGGGTGGTTCGCAAACATGCTTTGGCCCCCGGACACGCCCTCCCCGCTCACGTCGGGTTCCCTGTTCCCTTGACTCAGGGACCTAAATGAGCGTGGGATGTCTCCCACCTCCAGCAGCAAAGGCAAGAGGAGAAATCGTTAAGAGCCGTCTTCCATGTCGAGGCAGAAGATGTTCTGTGTGTTAGCTTTTCGCCTGGGTGTTGCCTATTTTGAAATGATACCAAAGGCATATCTTTTCTTATTTTGAGTCAAGAATGAGTATCCTTTTCAAAACCTTAGAAGCACGTTGAGATGCTTTTCCTCTGAAGTACGTCTCTGAATGCTTTGCTGTTGCAGGCAGACATCTGGTCCCTGGGCATAACGGCGATCGAGCTTGCCAAGGGGGAGCCTCCGCATTCCGAGCTGCATCCCATGAAGGTTTTATTCCTCATTCCAAAGAACAACCCCCCGACGCTGGAAGGAAACTACAGCAAACCCCTCAAGGAGTTTGTGGAGGCCTGTTTGAATAAGGAGCCGAGCTTTGTGAGTATTTTGAGATCAGAACGGGCGTCTCCTCCTCTGGGGCCTGATTGGTCAGGATACATCTTACTTGGCATTTCTTTAATCACTATTATCAGCTGTCTTCGTGATTTCATTTACTTTTCTTTTTCTAAATGGGTGTGATTAATTGCTTTGAATTGCAAATTTGTTTTTTATTGTTTTATCTTTTAAGGATGAAAAATCTACTTATTTTCTTTCAGATTTTCTAGTATCTCATACCTCATTGAACTTGAAGACTGTTCTCCTTAATATTATATGTGGAATCATACATTTTTAATATTTATAGTGGAGGGTCAGGCTATTTAGCCGTTTTAGTAACCGCAAAGTCTGGCCTGAAAAACAATGGCTAATTAGGTATTTAAAGTAAATGTTTTCCGTTTCTTCTGGGCATGTGTCAGGAAGGAAAAGAGGAATGAGATAGGAATGTACGCCCACCTTGCTTTCCCCTCTTCCTTCTTACTGTCTTTGCTGTTGAGTTGTCTCTGGGAGAGCCACGTGGCAGTGATGGCAACATGGCTTTAGCCTAGTTTTCTCTCTGAATTAGGACTTTTTAAAAAAAGTTGTCTGGGCTTCCCTGGTGGCGCAGTGGTTGGGAGTCCGCCTGCCGATGCAGGGGACACCGGTTCGTTCATGCCCCGGTCCGGGAAGATCCCACACGCCGCGGAGCGGCTGGGCCCGTGAGCCATGGCCGCTGAGCCTGCACGTCCGGAGCCTGTGCTCCGCAACGGGAGAGGCCACAACAGTGAGAGGCCCGCGTACAGCAAAAAAAAAAAAGTTGTCTGTGTATCTGGGGTTGCATGGAGCACCACACGTCCTTGTTTTGTTTGAGTTTTCCAGCAGGGTTAGCCGAAGGTCAGGCTGAAACTTCTGAACCAACGCCCCCCCACACCCGCCCCCCGCCTTCTTGCGAACGCTTATCTAAAAATGTGTGGTTAGTTTTACGAGAGCACCATGCTTTTCTAATGTGATACCAGCCTTGGCAATGGACTTCAGTGAGGAATGTGGCGCTTCCTAAGGACCTCCAGGGGATGCGGTGCACTCCACTCATCGGGTGCCGGGCGGGCTGCTGTCCTTCGTGTCCGTGGGGCTCGGGACATTGTTATCAGGAGTCTGTTCCGAGCCCCAAGAAGACACACCCACGTGCCTGCACATCTTCCCATTACAAGCGTGTTTGTGGTGCCTGCTTGCTGGCCCAGTGCACACATCTCCACCCCGACCTCTAGCCCAGACGCCCTGAGGAGAGGATGCGATGCTTGGAATTAGACACTCACGTGGACAGGGACTGAGAAATGCCTGAAGTGTGACCCAGGTTTTTCACAGGCTTGCGTTTGAGAAGCGAGCCTGGCTCTTGTTTAGGAAGCTTTAGTAATTCAGAGCAAGTGGGGACACGGTCTGACTCGCGTGATTTGTGTGTTCCCGCTGGCCGCTCCTGTTTGGGCTGCGTGGTTTTCTTGGGAAGCGTACTCCCTATAGTTGGGTTTGCCACTCTCAAGGGCAAAGCAAGTGGCCGAGTTCACTGGCCGTGCTGAGCCCAGAGCCTGGATGAAGTCCTCACCCCGATCACAAGGAAAAAGGCAGACCTGGGAGACCAGCATTTCTGAATTGGGAAGGCTGATGACTAAGAGAACGTGGGTACCCTTTCAGCGTCCAAGGAACGGGTATCTCCTGGCTTTCTTCCAGTTGGATTTAAATTAACATTTATCTTATTGTTTGGGAGGATAGAGCCAAGCAGTAAGATAGAAAGTTAGCCAGGTGATACAGAACACGTTTTCTCTCTTGCCAGCGTTAGCAACGATGATTGAATGATGATCTGTGAAATGCTCTGCAACATTTTCTTTGTAAATGCATTTTTCTGGGGAGGGGGTTCCTGCTTTCATCAGATGGTTACCTCCAGAATGTTAAGGATCCCATTAGATACTAGATACCTTGTCCACACTGTGAACGGGATCCCACCCACAGGAGCCAAATGATATTCTTTGACTCAGTCTTAAAGGAAACGACTTTGAAGTAGGACTCTGTCTTTATGTATCAGCTTGGTTGCTGGGCGTTTTGAGGCAGAATTCTGTCCTTTGGGGTGGAGTCAAGTAGAATGTAGAGAACTTGACCTCATGCCTTTTCTCTTTGCTTCGTTTGGTTTGTTTTCCAGAGACCCACCGCTAAGGAGTTACTGAAGCACAAGTTCATAATCCGCAATGCAAAGAAAACATCCTACTTGACTGAGCTCATCGACAGGTACAAGAGGTGGAAGGCCGAACAGAGCCACGAAGACTCCAGCTCCGAAGACTCGGACACGTAAGTCCACTCGGCCTGAGTCCTGCGGGATGTCCGTGACTGGGGGGCGTGTCCCCAGCCCCGGGCCGTGTCTGAGCCCCATGCCGTACTTGATGTGGGCCTGTTCATTCTCATCTCTTGGTTGGGGTGGGTTTTGGGGGTTTTTTTTTCTTTTTTTTAAAAAAAATCCAGGCTGAAGGTGCTTCTTGTGTTAGTATGGGACTATATTTGGGAGTCTTTGAGTCTCTTTTCGTTGCCAGTGGAGTTTCTCTGAGTAAAATCTGTGACAGAGCTGTGCGTAAAGAACTAGACCTGGTTTCTTCTTCCTTCGTTATACCTCCTGCTTTTACAATGCTACTGATCAGGTGAAATGGCTTTAAATATATTTCTAGAAACATATAAATGAGGGTATTAGTGATTCTGTGTTGTGTTCTGGTATATGCCTGGCGTTGTAAAAGCTCTGTGCCAGGAAGTTACTATAAACTGGTGTCAAGTTAAACATCTAGGAAATCCATTAGCTAAAGAGATGAATTAGGTCTGGGAGCCATTTGGGTTTGTAGAGGTGGGGAGAGCGGGACCAACTGCTCTGGCGTGAAGGAAGAGGGAAGCCGTGAAGGGGGGGTCAGGAGTGGAGGTGTTGCAAGTCAGATCCTCGCCTGCGCCCCTTCATACCTCGGTCAGAAGTTCAAGCTGACCCACGGCCCAGGTCCACGTGCCAGGCCAGTGGGATGAGACCCAGAATATTTTTCAAGGTTCCCACGTGATTCCATTGCAGAGTCAGGGGTGAGAACCACAGGCTAGGACGTTGCTGAGGTCTTGATGTTGAGCCGTGAGGGTGGTGGGCATGGGGCTGAAGGGACGGGCGGGGAGAGTCCAGACGTTTACCGTGGGTCTGGGTACCGCAGGTGGGGACGGTCCAGCTTCAGCAGTGTCGCGGGTCCACTGAGAAGACAGCACTGGAGAAGAGGCTGGTCTGGGGAGGCCAGGGCACAGGAAGCTGGGTTTGATGTGGGACATGTTCAGATGTCCAGTAGGATGTGTCCAGTTTAGAGCAGCGTCGAGATTTGGTGTTGAGGCGGGATATCTAGGCAGACAATATGGGTTTAGAGCCACCGCTCTGTGAACGGTCACTGGAGCCCTGAGAACCTACCTGCAGAGAAGGGCCAGAGGCCGAGGACCAAATGCTGGGAGACACCAGAGTGAAGGAAGAACCTGTGGGCAAGCTGGGTCGGAGGAGATCTGGGCGCAGTGTGGCCCCAGGAGCCCAGGGCCTCTGGAGGAGGGTGAGCGGTGGTAGCATTTGCTGGTGAGCCCGCAGGCAGGATGGTAAGGAGGGAACAGCGGCTCCTGGTCCAGAGGCGGGCAGGGGACAGGGGGCCTCGGCCGGGTAGCTTTTGGAGTGAGTGGAAGGTAAGAGACGGAGGTGGGAGTGTGGAGTGTAGGTGACGCCTCCAAGCCCTGTGGCTGAAGGCAGGGGGCGGCGCTGAGCAAGCAGAAGGACTGCATGCTCAGGTGTGGTGGGACGGAGCCAGTGGAGACTGTTCTCCAGGAGAAGAGACTCGGGAGAGACGGTGTGGGTGCGGCAGCTCTGTGGGAACCGCATCCCCATGGAGTCTCTCTTTGTGAGGTCGGAGGCGGGGTCGGCTTCTGCAGCCCAGGAGGGCCTGGAGGGGAGGGGACAGGACCGGAGGCAGGCATGGAGCATGGGGGGCAGGGTCTCCCCACGCAGCCTCCCTGCGGAGCTGGCCCTCACTCACGGGGTCACCTGCATTTCTGTGTTAAGGGAAACGGACACAGATGGCCAAGCATCCGGAGGCAGCGACTCAGGGGACTGGATCTTCACGATCCGGGAGAAAGATCCAAAGAGTCTTGAGAATGGAGCTCTTCAGCCGTCGGATTTAGAAAGAAATAAGGTACGTTTGCTCTTGCAGAGTGACTAACACTTGGCATCAGTCAGCAGCATTTTTGCGTCACTTTGTGTGAAGCCTGCTGTTTTCGTGGTCTTTGTGGGCCCTCAGCGCAGCCTGTTGTGGAATTTTGCTGTCAGGGAATCGACAGATCAGGAGACGATGTTCTGTCTGACTCCCCAGCGAGGCCGACCCGCGAGTCTGGACTCTGGTCTGCTCTGCGGTGCTGATTGCTGCTCTCTGTGGCCCTGCCGCCAGATCAGCATTTCCTGACACTTGCACATACCGGGGCAGTGGGGAGGTGGGCTTAGTGTTTGAAACGACTTTCCAGCTCTCTTGATGAGACTAGGTCTGTGTTACTCATCAAGGTACCGTAATTTGGGGATTGAGTGTTGTTTAAAGAATCTTAGAAATAAATATATTGCTTTTGGTACCTGTGTACTTAATTTTGATGAATTGGTTTTGTGCCTGTTTAAGTTAATGAAAAGCAGTCGTTTTAGGATCGTTTTGAAGCACAGTGCTGTAGTTTCTCTTCAGCAAGTGCAGACCAGTGGCTGTCCCCTGGTGACCCTACAGATCCCGCTTTGAGAAGCAGATAGGAGTCACTATGTGCTCAGATGGAGGCTGCAGAAGAAACAAAAGGCAGCACTGTCATAGGACAGCCACTTCCAGCAGCCAGCTCTGATGTGCGCGCCATTTCCAGGCCTCGTCAGTCAGGTCCTCTCCATACGTGGCTCAGCGGTGCAGTTCAGCATCGCCTGTGTCCACGCAGGGTGCCGCTTCCTGGCGCTCTGGCGCCTCTCCACCGTGCATGGTATCTGTAGTCCTCCGTAGTCCAGTGAATACACAGTAGGACAGTCCTTTGCAGATGCTACAGCAGACGTGTATCTGAAGTTCACTGAATTATTGCAAATGTGAGTATTAAATATTTCTCATTACTCTCTCCCCCCCTGCCCCCCAAGATGAAAGACATCCCAAAGAGGCCTTTCTCTCAGTGTTTATCTACAATTATTTCTCCACTGTTTGCAGAGGTAAGATGCCCAGTTGACTTTTGGGGAGGTGCGAGGGGAAGAAGGGGAAGAGCAGTTGCCCCGTCTGTGGCAGGGTTGCCCGTGAAATTTGGGGGGTTAGACTGGCTGGCTCTGGGAGGCCAGCTGGGATGGACGGGCCCCTGCCTTCCAGGAACGCCTCTTGCTTTCCCGGGGGCCGTCTTCCATCCAGCCCCTCCTGGGAACTGTCGCCGTGTCGCTGCCAGGAGCGTACACGTGGGATGTCAGCAACCCAGCCCCAGTCCGTATGTTACTGGGACAATTTTTAACTTCAGTTGTGCTGTTTTCTACAAAATCTAGTTGGGTGCAGCCTAACATCTTTGCCTCGACAGACTTACGTATGGCAATGTGAAAAACAGATTTTTACTTTAAGGAGACATCGATTCCCTGGGGTCCTCGTGTTTTCCTGTGGAGCCCCCAGAGTAGTGGCTTCACCCAGCAGGGCCCCTGATCGCTGGCGAGTGGCCACTGCAAACATAGGCCCCTCCCTGTGCCCTTTCAGGGGACCCTGCCCCCTGTAGGTATGTGTATACGTACAACATTTGGAGGTGTTTCAAGGGTGGGTTTTATGACGGTGAACATTGTTCATCTGGTTAGTAGCTGATAAGTTGGAAATAACCCCTTCCTGTCACTTTCTTGTGCCCCTTCCTGGCCCAGGCTGCCTTTAAGGTAATTCAGTGAGTCACCTAGTACCTTCTGTTTGGGTGGTGATCCAGAGCCCTCCAGGGAGGCTGTGGCAGGGGACCTTGGACTTGAGGTGGGTGGCCCAGGGTGGGAAGGAAGTGCCACCCATAGGCGCATCCCTGTCCCCCACTTGGCCTGAACGCCAGTCGCACGGTGCCTCCCCCTTGGCGGAGCTCCTGGCTGGCCTCAGTCTCCCAGGCCTTCCCCGACCCAGATCTGTCTCACCATTGTGCCCAAGGGACAGGTTGAAACCACTGAACACTCCGGGTTCAGGTGGAAAAGTGAACAGCAACAGGGCAGGCGGAGGCCCCTCTGTGTCGCTTTCTGCCTGCGGCCTTGGCCTGGGATGCCTGTTGGACCCTGTTTGCTCTTTGGTAGGTTCTTTGGGCAATTGGCCTGTCAGGTTTTCCAGACACTCCGCTGCTTTCCCGCGACCCTGACTGCATTTTACTAGGATAGCTGGGCAACGGGGGAAAAGGGCATAGATTTTCTCATTTGTCTGAAGCTGTGTGTTTCTTATTGGGCACATGAAAAAAATCCATTCCGAAGGCATTATCCAGAATTAATGAACTAAGCCTAAATGTACTCATGTTTTGGTTTTGTTCAGCTGCCCTGAAAGTAACCTCCCAGGCGTCTTTTCCTGCATGTTTTTGTCATTAACGTTTGGTAACCTCACGTTCAGAGCGTCCAGTGTGCATTGTTTGCATGATACTCCGCAGTCTCGCTACTTAAGGAGCGTCTCCCCGTGTTACAAATGAGGGCGGGCCGGGCGTCCCTCCGTATGGGCCAGGGGCTCCCTCCAGTGGTGGCGACGGGGCGCGTCTGGCCGCAGCGGGTGGGGTGGTGGGTGGGGTGGGGTGGGGGAGTGGGAGGGAGGTCGGGTGGCGGGCTGCCCACTCGGGGCTTGTAAGTCCGGTTGTGTTTAGTCGTTAAGGGGCCAGGGGTCCCAGATGGACAGAAGCGCCGCCTCCAGGCTGACCGTTGCGGTCGCTGACACAGTGGGACAGGCACCGAGCAGCTCCCCCTCCTCCTGGCGCATCCGGGGCGCGTCCCGGAAAGACGGGAGTTGACCTTAAACTGTGGGAGGTGCCCGCAGACACTGGTGTGGTTTCCCGTGGGCGCAGAGGTGCCGAGAGGACATCAGCCTCCCAGGGTTTAGGGCTGTTGCTTGTTTACATGAAATGGAGCATTTCGGCAGCACCCTGCCCACAACGGCAGTCTGTCCGGAGGCCTCAGCACCAGCCTGGTTACCGCGGGAGCTGTGCGTGCGTGGCCCGCACCACAGCTTCGGGGCACACACCAGAGCCAAGTGGGCGTGAAATGGCTTTGCTGGTGGAAGATTAGGGTGGAAATGGAAAAAGAAAGCAGAGGGAGCAGATGCCACGATCACATTCTGAAAAGGCGCATAGAAGCCGGTGTGTTTCCTTCCCGGGGAAGGGTAGAGACTGGGGTGGGGCTCAGGCCCAGCCTGTGCCTGGTGCTCTTAGCCTCCAGAAGGGGAGGGATCCGAGCTGACCCTGTGGCCGGGGCAGTCGGGTCGTGTCACTCCTTAAACAGACGCCCGTGGCTTCCCGTGCTTGGGTGAGTCACGCCGTTCCTCGCTTTGGTGTTTTCAGTTGAAGGAGAAGAGCCAGGCGTGTGGAGGCAACCTGCGGTCCATCGAGGAGCTGCGCGGGGCCGTCTACCTGGCGGAGGAGGCCTGCCCCGGCATCTCGGACGCCATGGTGGCCCAGCTTGTGCAGCGGCTGCAGAGGTGAGTGGCTTGAAGCAGAATCGAGGGAGAGAAGGCTGTTCTCCGGAATTAGAGAAGCCTGTGCGAATGGACCAGGTGAACCTGGACACTTCGCGGAGGGACCACAGAGCTTTGTGGTGGCGGCTCTTGCTGCATAAGCACAGGATGGCTTCAGGGTGCCGGTCTGCTCTCCTGATGCAGCCTCGTGGCCAGCCAGAGGAGTGCAGTCCCGAGCCCGGACTCTCCGTTTGGTTTTATGCTTCAAAGCCAGGTGTCCAGAAACACCAGAGATGGGGGCTCGGTGAGTTCCGTGAGACCGGACACAGATGCGGTCTATGTGAGGGCTGTGTGGGTCCTCGCTTCTGCCTCAGCGCCGGAAACCTCGTTGTGGTGGCCGGGAGCTCCGTCCGCGGCAGCCTGCAGGGGGCGCCCTGTCCCCGCCTGTGGCCCTGGTGGACTGGGCTCCAGGGTGAGGAGGAAGTGGGGCTGCGGATCTGTCCCCCCGCCCGGTCCCTCAAGCTTGTTTGGGGGAGCCTCCCTGTGGAGGAGGTAGGTCACACACGTGCAGTCACCTGGGGGTGTTGGAGAGAGCGGAGGTGAACCGTCCAGCAGCTCTGTGACCCGAGCTCTCCTGCACACCCCGAACCTTTCTCTCTCCCCGAAACGCCAGGCAGATCAGTGCTTTGAAATTCACCTTCCAGGTGTGTTGTCCAGGAAGCGAGCTTTTTCTAAAGGACGGCTGCTCCTTGATGGGAATTAGGAGCGTCTCAGATCTTTTCTGAGATGTCGGCTGGATGGCGCGTGGAGAAGTTTGGGGCGTGTAGGGTCACTTTTGCCACTTGGAAGTGGTGATGAAGGGGCTGCCCGCTGTCCTGTGAGTGTCCCTCTAAAGTGGGACATCAGAGAAAACCTCAGGTTTGTTCTGTAGAACTCAGGCTCCCTCATGAAAACATCCCAACTTTCTAACCTGCTCTCATGTTTAGGCTGGAGAACTTTGAGGCAGTTGAAGGACTCCAGTATGCTTTTTTGGGTGAAGTTGGTTTTAATAGCGTTATTTCTTAACCCACTGCATCCAAAGTCTTGTTTCGGTATAAAGGTCTTTCACCATCGTTGTAGGGCTGAGTCTTTGCAGTCAGTGTGTGTTTCACACTTAAACGGCACATCTCATTGTGAAGTCGGTGCTGGGAGCCACTGTGGCGAGTGTGACCGTACATAACACAGGTGTACTGCCTGCCGTCTGCATTACGTTAACATTTTACTCCCCATTCTCTCTGGTTCTCTCTTGTCCTTCTGTCCTTTGTGACGTGGGACTCTCTCTCCTCAGCCATCAGATGACCTGCTCCAGCGGCTCCCTGCCTGGTCCCTTTTGGGCTCTCCGAGCTCTTCCCGTGTGTCCCCTGTCCAGAGGGCACCAAAGCACAGTGGCCGTCGCTGACACTTCAGACCCGTTTTGCTCCTGGATGCATTGCTCCAGTGGGTCGCCTCAGAGACGACAAGGACCAGCTTTTGTCCAAAGCATTTTCAAAGGCTTTTGTGTATCTTAGTTTGAGTTAGTGTGTGGATTCTTTTGTGTGGCATCAACTCCTCCCATGACTTGGGCATTTACATCTCTCGAAAAGTGAGTCTCAGGATCCGTGGCTAAAGCGTGCTTTCCTAGTCATTTGTTCCGTGGGCGAGTGCTATGTACTTTAAACGCCTTAGAAGAGGAGCTCTAATTTGGAATGTTGGCTACGAGTCCCATTAAACTCGTCCTCAGCCGATTCCTGTGGCTGGGTGACCACCCCGGTTTTGAGGCTGCTGAGGGAATCTTGGCCACGAAGTGCACCCGTCCCCCTTTTTGGTGTTCCAAAGTGAGACGGTGCCGCAGAATTACTGGAAACAGGAGAAAGTGCCCATCCCACCATCATCGTTTTGGGTGCGCTGCCTTCCATTGCTGTATACAAGTCATGAACTTACCCAAGTTTTTAGATATTCTTGGGTGTTCATGTAGAATAAATTGTGTAAAACTAGACACGTATAATTCTGTGTACACTTCTTAACCTGGGTGTATTTTTCATATTGCTTAAATATTATTATGATTTTTCATTTCTTAGTGCATTCAGCTTGCTTAATTAACTATTTTTCTACTGTTGGACATCAGAATTGTGTCCTAGTTATTGTAATCACAAAAAATTTAACAGACAGTCCTAGGAAGTGGATTACTTGAACAAGCGCCAGTATTTGTGTGGCCAAAAAGGGTTTCTTGCACTGATACTCAAATTGGCTGGCATATGCATCCTTGGGATCTTAACCGTGTCATTGGGTGTTATCGATTTTTCAACTTTTAAAAAATGATTATAAGTGAAGGTGTATCATTTACTACTCTATTCTTGTCTTTTTTTTCTCTCCTGGGAGGCTGAACACATTCTCACTTTTTGTTAATCTGTGAAAAGTTTTTAGTGTTGGAATCATGGTTTTCTTAATTTTTATGAATTCTTTACAGAATAATTAGCCCATTGATACTTGCGCCACTTAATTTGTTATAACTTGGGATTGTCTATAAAAACTAGGATTTTGATTATTGCTTGAAGTTTTGCAAATTAATTTGTTTTTAATCTAGAGAAATGACATTGATGTACTTCTACTTCTCTTTTTGTTTTCTCCTAGATACTCTCTAAGTGGTGGAGGAACTTCATCCCACTGAAATTCCTTTGGCATTTGGGTTTTGTTTTTTTCCTTTTTTTCTTCTTCATCCTCCTCCTTTTTAAAAGTCAACGAGAGCCTTTGCTGACTTCGCTGAAGAGGTGCACCATCGCGGGGGGCCATCCCCCCCACAGCGAGGTCGCCTGTCCAGGGCCTGATGAAGTCTCCAGGTGGGGTGGGGAGGGTCAGCTCCTGCGAGCGAGTATTTTATTTTATTTTATTATTCTTGTTTTTAATTCTAACCATAGTGCACATATCAAGGAAAGTGTCTTTAGAAACAAAAATAAACCCTGAAATGTATATTTGGGATTATGATAAGGTGACTGAAGAAATGAAACCTCAGGTATCCTGCTTTACGTTGATAACTCCCCTCCCTGGGAGACGGAGAATCGCTCTGGTGGATCAGTGTACAGATTTGTATATAGTGTCATTTTTAAGGAAACCCTTTTGGCGTGCATAGGGATCACTGTGTACACACTGGCCAAGTGCTTCTGTAGATACCGTCAGTGGGGTAAATATTTGACAGGCCGTAACTCGAGTCTATTGCCTTGCCTTTATTACATGTAAATTTTGAATTATGTGACCAGTGATTTGGGTTTTACTTTGTATTTGCAGGGTTTGCCATTAATAATAATTAACGCCCCTCTTATGGAACACTCCTATATTTGTACCTCAACAAATGCAAATTTTCCTCTTGTTTGCCCTACAACCCTTTTGGTACACTTAGAAGTTGATTTCCTTTTTCATCGATGGTACTATTTCTTAGTGTTTTAAATTGGAACATACCTTGCCTCATGAAGCTTTAAATTATTATTTTAAATTTCTCCCCGATGAAGTGTTCTCGTCTCACTTTCATTCGTGCCCTGCCAGTCCTGCGCCAGCTGTACCGTCCTTCCAGTAGGGTTTTCTGTTGCACCTTGTAGTGAAATCTGCGTATCATCTTTCCCACCTAAACATGTCTGAATGCTTACACAAATAAATTTTATAACACAGATTTTGCATACTCTCCTTGGAACGTGACTCTTGAGAGGGCAGTGCACCTGCCGTGTGTGTGGGTATGTGTGTGTATGTGTGTGTGTGTGTGTGGTGTGTGTGTGTGTATGAGGCTCCGGGAAGAAGTGCCCACATTCAAGCTGTGGAATGTCCAGGTCAGCTCCCTATGCAACTTTTAAAAATGGTCCTGAGAAGATATGGGTGAATATTGCTGATCTGTAAAACTGCTGTCTTCCCAGGGAACTGGAGGGAAGGTTGTTGGTATTTTTAAAGGAGATGGTGTCCGCCAGTTTGTCCGCCAGGTGTCTGGATTTTTCTTGGCTTGTGGCAGCGTCTTGCTTGCCAAGGGGGTTAATAACCTCTGGGTCTCTGGGTCGGGAAATACTTCTTGCCGCCATTCTTGACTGATTTGAGTACATGTGACATTTTTTATTATTTGTTGATACGAATCGTTGTCATCTCTTGTTGGAGTAGCAGTTCTTGAGGTGGAATACAAAGGCTTTTGGAAGCAGGGAAGTTACTGGGTAAACTTGAGGACGGAAGGTCAGTTATCTGCTGGCCCGGTGGCCTGGATGTTACAGGGAGAGGACAGAGGCCTGAGCTAGGACGTCTGAGGGGTGGTTATTGTTTTGGTTAATGGAATGGAGCTAGTTTTTTAAACTCTTAAAATTGTCGTGATTTTTAAATTAAAAGTAGATTTGGATTAATTTCTATAAGGGATATATTTTGGTTAGGGGAAACAGAACCAAATGGCCATCGTGCAAGTTTGTTAACTTGAACAACAAAAATGGAGCATATTTCATTTTGTGTTTCGGAGAGTATTCTGTGTGATGGAGCTGTTTGTTTCCCTGTGTGAGGCATGAGGCAAAGATCAGTTTTGTCCGTTGCTGGAGAATCAAAGAAATGGAGCCGCGTTCCCCGAGGTGTGCTGCTTGTCTGATCTTGAGAGCGCCAGAGCAGACAGCAGCTTTCCGGTCTAGAGTTCTTCAGATTTGCAAATGGACAGTGGTTTCAGGACTTGACGCTGACTGACCGCCATGTCAAATATGAGTGATGGTTACGCTGACTGGCAGACGGGATCCCAGCTAAGTGAGGTGCTGTGAATGGTTAGTAGCTGCTCTGCAGTCACTGGATGGTAACAACACAGCACCGTCTCCCAGGCAAAGCGGCAAATTATTGAGTTTATTGGGAACGTCTTCTGTTGATGAAGCTTCTCGGGGAAGATGTGCTTTGACAGGCTTTTGAAAGTGGGTCACCTCCCCCTACAATATCTCCTGGTTTGTTACTTTCTGTAGACAAAGAGAGGGCATCTGCTTGAGGCTAGCATTTGTCCACTTCAAGTCCTTTATTAAAAGACAGACCAGGTACCAGAGCTACAAGAGGACCTGCCTCGGGCCTATAAACCACGGGTGGTATTTAGCCAGACCCGTGAGCTCAGCACTCAAGGTAGATTGACTGCCCCTCGGAAGCCTCTGGATGCCGAAGCCCAGCAGTTAGCGGCTTCTCTGCCCACACTGCTGATGGCTGGGTGGCTTCACCCAGAAGCACAGACAGCCTCTTGGAGGTTGGGGGCTGTGTCTGGCTGGTTGTCGCCACCTTTTTGAAGTGGTCTTTTTCTGCACTGGCTGCACCCATGTGGTCTGGGGGCCTCGGCACTGCCACAGTCGTGTGATTGTCTCGCTGTAACCAAGGGCCACACACCTTCCCGATCTGACGTTTTGTTCTCCAAGTGGCCTTTTGAAGCTTTTAGTTTGAATGCAGCGTTTTGTACCTTTCTTTTGGCAAAACATAGGTCTGTCTATGAGCATTTTTAGATCTTCCTCCTTAGACGTGGCTTGTGTATTTCTCCTATAAAATATGGCAATAACGGAAGAGTGCTGCAAGGTGTGTTCTTAAGCACAGGGTCTGTATCATGCGAGGGTCAATAAAGTTCACAGAAATGATTCTTTTTATAATTGTGCCTTGTGTGTAGAGGGGGACTAGACGACGTTTGTGTCCCCCGCACCCTCTGAATTTATATGTTGAGATCCTGAGCCCCAGTGTGATGGCATTAGGAGGGGGGAGCCTTTGGGGATGATTAGGTAATGAGGGTGGAGCCCTCAGGACTGGGATTAGTGCCCTGAGTCCACAGCGATCCCTCACCCCTTCCACCATGTGAGGACACAGCGAGAGGATGGCCATCTGTGAGCCAGGAAGTGGGCCCTCACCAGATACTGCATCTGCCGGGACCTTGATCTTGGACTTCCAGCCTCCAAACTGTAAGAAGGATATTTGTTTATAAGACACCCAGTTGATGGTATGTTTGCTACAGCAGCCAGAAAGGACTGAGATAGCGGGTGTCTCTGAAGCTCCCATCTGTTTCCAGCAGCTTGGGCGTGGTCTGAATCGCCTACATGACTTGCACTTAGGTTTTCTTTGAAGTCACGGGGGACACAGGTGTGAATCATAGCTGGGAGCAGAGGACTGAATTAGGAGACCACGCTTTGTCTCCAAGCCTTGTAGAGGTGAGTGACAGGTGTGACTTTTGGAGGGAGAGAAGCTCATGATTCCGCCATCTCAGCAGCCCAGGGACTGGGGTCAAAGGCTTCCCAGTCCCCTCCCTGCCCACCTTGCCCTCAACCCCTTTGTCTTCTAGCACCTCTGATGGTCAGTCTTCCGGAAATGTTCTGCTTTCCCGGTCCCACATTGGAAGCAGCAGAGAAAATAATCACATACGTATCAAAATATGTTGTTTGTCTTAAGAGAACAGACTCAGCAGCTCATTCACCCCACCCCACGGTGACCAGCTGACTCCCCGACCCACCTGAGATTCAGTCAAAGACAAGAGACGAGGTTGGTGGTTTTGCCTTAAAACTTCAGGATGCTGGATTGTGGCATGAGGTATTTTTATTCCCTTTTGTTAGTACTTAAAACCGTCTGTACAGACCGTAAGGCAAGTGATTCACACACATCTCGAGCTACTCATTGTCCATTTGTATGTTTCCACGTACGCCGGTCACAGCCCCCCAGTCGGGGTGGTCCTGGGTGTCTCAGCTGAGGGCCCCTAGCTGTGGTGTGGGGCACTGGAAGGGAACCGTGTTGGATGGGTCGCCCCCTCTGGGGGCGGCATCAGGAAAGGGCTTAACAATACCAAGGAACTAGCAGCCACTCGATCCCCATGGAGAAGAGGCGAACGGATTTTGACCTGTGGGCCCCAGCAGTTACTGGAACCCTGTTCCCTGTGTTGTCCGACTGTCAAGGATGTGCAATGTCATATGTCCATACCCCAGGCCGGGGGGTAGTTTGGCGGGGGGTGGGGGGGGGCGGGGGTGGTGAGTATAAAAAGGAGAAAAGAATGGTTTGTGAAGACAGGCACGATATATATACCACTATTCAGTGTGTAGTTGCAGTAGGATACAGGTATGATCACAGGAGCCAGGGGACTACGCACTGTGACTCAGAGCTCCTGCATCCACGAGAAGCTCAGACACGCTCCACAACGTAACACAGCACAGATGGCCCTGGTCACTGCCATACAGGTTCTCATGCTTGTGAAACATACAGCAAAACACCACAGCTTACTACCCTCCCATCGGATACGCCACTCAGTACACCGACAGTCCAGAGAGCGCACTGGATTTCCGCTTCTCTTAACAGAAAACAACCCGCTATGCTTTGTAAATGGTCACTGCTTAAACAATTTGGTCAACTTGTGCCAAGAAGTAGGTCTGGGACCCAGCGGTTCACTGGAGCCTGCAGCCCCCAGTGGAACCCAGGATGCTGCAAACTGCCCATTTATCAAAAAAGTAAATCCTACTAATTTTCTATCATTATAAAAGTAGAAAGAGAAAAAAAATCTGAAAATGATCTCATTTGCTTAAGACTGCCAAGTGTATCGCAGACAAACAATGGAAAATCCATTTTGTAAAATACAGCAGCCTAGAAATCAAAATCGTAAGTTTATCAATCATCTTTTTAAAAAAAAGAGCCCTTGCCCTGTCTTTTGGTTGCATGGATGTGTTAGTACTGACTTTAAGGTGCAGTTGCGGAGGGAAAAAATGTCATTCGGCACTCTATCCGTGACAATGTTTTAATACTGGCACAAGCTGAAGACAGCCCACCGAGGGCATGACGGCCGAGACGCCACCCGCGTTGAAGGCAGGGGTGCGGTCCAGTTCCGATGAGAAATTAACAGCTGCGAAGACAAGGTTTAAAATGGTTCTGTGGAGACAGATGAGAGTCGCTGTGAAACCATGTATTATTTTGTTTTCCAGACAGACAGGTGTTAATTTTACTAGGCTTCATTAATACAGAAGAAAGAAAATGTCTTCCGGGAAAGTCGCCACTGCTGAAACAATCAACACATGTGTCCCGTCCTGCCATCAATACACGTGAGATTCTTTGTGACTCAGAACGTGGGCACGGGAGGCTGAACTGGTGGCACTTCGGATCACCTCCATCCATCTAGGACAAGAAAGTAAAATAACCGTCAGGGGCCACTTTTTATCAGCCCGTGTCTCTGAAATCTGCTTTTCTTGTTTGTTACAGCTTCATGACCCCTGGCGGTCGTTACTTACAAAGCCCCAGTGTGACCTAATACTGCCTGGCGTAGAATCTGCTTTTGTAGCAGGAGAGATCTCACATGAGCTCCTAGCTTCCAGGTAAAGGTAAAGGAAAGCGGGGTTAAGGCCTCCTCCAGGTACTCCTGAGGACCACTGACCGGGGCATGCTCATTCTGCAGACGCGCCCGACGTGGGGCTGCAGTGCACACTGCCAGTCTTTCTCAGGACAGTGGGGTGCGGCCTATCCTAGACACGGGGCTGTTTGTGGTCTAGAAGCAGAGGGGCCCAGGCTGCTGCTGAGTGTCCCCCGCCTTCAACAACAAAGCGTCATCTGGTGTACCACGTCAGGAGTGCCAGGGGGAGGAGACCTGGGGTGGCCCAGCTTCCCGCCTTTGTGGAGCTTAGAGGGCTTTAGAAATCCCTAATCCCAGGACTACGTTCTCCCTTCCACAGCAGTGACGGCATCTCAGTTTTCCAGTCCAGGATCAAATCTGAGGAGTGCTACCCCCTGGGCTCCCTTTTCAACCAGTGTAGCTTAACCAGTGTAGCTTAGGGCCCTGCTGCTCTGGGGTGGGTGTCAACGGCGGCTTCGACCCTGGTCTTAAACCACTGTGCTGTTTCCCGTGAACTAACTTTACGTGAGTGAGTTTGTGCACGGATGACTGGCCCATTGATCGGAAACCCTCGTGGGTTTTCAGGAGGAGTTTCTCCCTCAGGGGGGTGGCAGCAGCTGCCCTGTCTGGTCTGGTGCCCAAGGACCACCCCTCGCCCAGGTGGTGGTTCGGCAGTGACACTGCTTTCAGAGCCTGCCCCAGGATGCGAGGCCCGGGATTTGTACTTGAATGTGGCCACAGGGAGAGCCTGGCTCCTTCACTTCTTGGCTAAAGGAAGACCACTGCCCTGGGTCTTCACACCACGGAGCCAGTCTCATTGGTAAGGTAACTAACCCTAAGAGGCACTAGGATTTTTTTTTTTTTTCCTTCCTTACGTGGTCTTTTGACTTGAAGCTTACTTAGCCTTTTGGCCACGGGATGAAGCAACTACTGTAGCCATCGACTGGAAAAACACAAGTTAGAGATGGAAAAGTGTACCCCGCGTGGTGTGAACTAGCGTACAGGTTTTGGGCTGATGTGTCCCAGGGAAAGTCACGGTTCCACTTGCTCCTGTGAAAACAGACGTGTACTCGCATTGGGCACGCAGAGCCCAGGTCTTACGAAGCACTTTCATTTTAAGCAGGTAGCAGGGTGAGAACAAGAAGCCCCTTCTGGAAGGGGGTCAGTGCCCAGGCAGGAAGTAGCTGCCGCTATGAGGCCTTATGGGAGGAAGCGCGCTGCTCGGAAGGGTGTCCTTTCTCTGCAGGTGCCCTGTGGAGGGGGACTTTTACCTTTCAAACGTGTATTCGCTTTCAGCCCTGAAGTAGTACACGTGGGACTTGAAATGCAGCTTGAACACGTAGTCCTTGTGGAGGTCTTCGGACTCCGAGGGAATGGTGAGCGAGTACCCAAGCAGAGGCAGGCTGGCGAGGGGGTGACTGTCCTGGAAGGGGGCACGGAAGGTGGGAGCAGCCACAGGTTTGGCACCTGCCCGCAGCAGCTGGTCTGGACTGAGGTCCAGGCCCGGATGCGTCGCGTCGGCCACCGGTGACATCACCCGCGCCCCCCTCCCCTCATCCAACCAGCAGACGTGCAGCCCTTGGGCAAGTGGATAACAGCAGCCTTCGCTTAGAGCTGTGGGGTCTCTGAGGGCCGTGGCCTTGCCCAGCCTGCTGTGGGCCCCCCTGCGACACCTGGGTGGCTCAGGGGTCAAGCTGTTCATCCTTCCGGAGGAAAGCTGCCTGCTCCCTGAGGAGGGAGGGTCCTTCAGGCTCCTCCCCAGCCGCCCCCCGGGCACATACCTGGTGCGACTTGTAGAAGAAGAGGCAGAAGTTGGTGAAGACCACCCACAGCTTCTGCCACCCATTGCTGTTCTTGAATTTCCTCAGCAGGTTCCCAGACAGCTGATTCTACAAGACAAGTCAGCCCGTAAGGAGCCCGGTGGGGCCCGCCGGCAGGGCCGTGCGTCTGTGAGCAGGCTTCCTGGGGGTGACTTAAGAAAACAGCCTTTCGCTCTGGGAGGGGGACTGCGTGAGCCTGGTTTAATTTTCCTGTCACCTGGTATGGGCTGAATTCTGTCCCCCAAATGTATCTGGAAATCCTAACCCCCTCCCCCCCCCCAGTATCTCAGAATGTGACCTTATTTGGAAATAGGGTCATCGGATGTAGAATTAAGGAGATCGTCCTGAAGTAGAGGCCCGTATCCACTACGGCTGACATTCCTCTAAAAAGGAGACAGACACAGGGCAGCCCCTGTGACAACAGGCAGGCTCGAGTGATGTGTCTACAAGCCAAAGAACACCAAGGCTGGTCAGCAACCCACAGCAGCCGGCAGAGGCAAGGCAGCCTCCTCCCACATAGGTTTAGAGGGAGCGTGGCCCTCTTGCCACATTGATTTCTGGACCTGTGACCTCCAGGATGGTGAGACAGATCTGCCCAGCGGGTGGTGCTCGTTAGGGCATCCGTGGGAAAGGATCCATCACCCTCAACTCTTAAGCCGGCAGGAGCCCAGCGCCAGCCAGCAGCTCCTGCCTGCCACCTGGTGGCCCTGGCTGCAACGCTGGATTTCAGCGCAGAGCCTCCAGCCCCATCCTACGCTGGTGGGAACAGGCATTCCGGGTGTCCTGGTTTAACTCCGGAGCTCCATGGTCTCCTGAGGCCCGCAGGAGCTGCCAGCACAGAGCACCACCGTGAAATCACAGGCAGCCAAGGGGGGACGCCAAGAGCAGAGCCTGTGCATCCTTGCCTTCTCTCCAAAGCCCCTGTGTCACCTCTCAGAGGACCCTAAGAAGCCTCATCCGTGTCCCTGACAAGACAGCAGCTCATCGCCAGGAAGCCTTGACGAAGAGAGAAATGGATGGTGAATATAATCACTGCCACTAAATCATTCACTTCAGAGGGGTGAAACGGGCAAACGCACCACAATAAAATATACATATACACACACCTGCAGACTACTTCATTCCATCCCTTTGGGGCTTTTCCAGTAACCTATATTTAATCCAAGAGGCATCCTTAAGTAAGGTGCCTGTGAGAAGAGTTTAAATGGCTCTGGCTGCGAGTCGCTTGCAGTCTGACGGTGTGTTAGGCCGAGAGAACACAGGAAGCAGAGCTGTCCCTGCGGCCACCGCAGACAGTGTGCCATCACTCCTTCTGGCTGCCACTTACCCACTGGCGAAAGGCACGAGAAAAGGGGAACTGTGGGTTCCAGCAGGTGATGGTGGCAACCAACCAGAGTGGGGATTTGATGCTTGTGCGGTAGCACACATGATTACATGCAAGTCTCACTCTGGAGGAAGGAGAGTAGCACATTTTCCTTTCCTTATTTTTATACTGAAATCAAATTCCTCCAGACAGAGCCCCCAAAAAACCTTTCTCTTAGATGCGTTTACCTTTGGAACGATAGCCAGTCCAACCCACAGTGTGGTTTACACACTTCATTGATGATCCAGGTTCCAGGCCAGTGTTTTTTCCAAGGCAGGGTCATGAGAACACACTTACCTTCTGCCAGCAGCCTTGACTCCTCCTGGAACATGCCAGGGTATTCGTTCTGAGTAAGTCCTTCTAGCTTTGCCAGCTTAACAGATGAGATGCTTCTTAGTAATTGTATCTACTGGTCTCTCCTTGCTCCCTATTGCCCCCGTGCCCTCCAAAGTTGCCAACCCCACCGAAACTCTCGCTCCCTTGGCTTCGCTCCCATACACACTTCAAGTCCTCCTACTCAGGTCACATGGCCCCTAAGCTGCTCTCAAGAGCCTGAGCCTTTTGTCTATGCAAATGACCTTTGGGTCTGTCTCCAACCCGGACCAGTCTCTGTGTGCTGCCTTTACGGGAGAGGTCAACATTCCCAATCTGGCACCGGCTGAGGCCCATTCCCTGCCTTTCCCAGACTGGAGGAAGGCCTCTTTGCTCCCAACTGCTCCATCCCTGTTGTGGACTGATTCGTGTCCCCCCCAGAAGATGTTCATGCCCAAAGGCCCAGTACCTGTGAAGATGACCGTAATAGGGTCGTTGCAGATACAATCAAGATAAGGTCCTACTGGAGTACGGTGGGTCCTAACCCCAATGCCTGGTGTCCTCATAGGAAGAGGACTTTTTAACAGATACACAGGGAGACCCCCAAGTGAGACAGAGGCGGACACTGGAGCCAAGAGAACACCGAGGGTGGCTGGCAACCACCAGAAGCCAGGAGAGAGACCTGGACCAGGGCCGCCAGAAGGAGCCGACCCTGCTGACACCTTGATCGTGGACTTAAGGCCTCCAGCACTGTGAGAGGACACATTTCTGTTGTTAAGCGGCTTCAGATGTGTTGCGGCAGCCACAGGAAATGAGGGTCCCCACCCCTAGTTATGTTCCCCCCATCCCCCTGGTCCTCACCTGTGTGCAGACGGCTGAGTGACACCCTCCTCACTCCCCAGCCCCCACCGCCTCCCAACTCCAGTCCTACAACACAACTTTGATGGTTTCACCTCTGAACCCTCCGCTGGCCCTATGGCCTACGCGAGGCTTCACACTGGCCATCCTAGCGTCAGCACCCCGACGTCGACGGTGCCCCCAGACTTTCTACGGAGGCCAGCTCAATTTTACGCTGCCCCCAAACATCCCCCTCACTCACTTCTACCTGCACGAGCCCTAGAAGAGAGAATCTGGTGCCGGGGACGGTAAGGAAGCAGCACGTCAAGAAGGAAGGAGCCACTCCCTCGTCCCCCTTCCCCCAACTCCGGTCATCCAGGGGCATGCGGCACCCACAGGAGCCCACCACGGACACCAGACTGAAGCCACACGCCTTGGGGAAGGGGGATCGGGCAAGGAAGGGACATTTACAGAGCGACAGACGTGCCAGTTCCACGAGCATCCAAGCTGCATCACGGCCACCTTAAAACCACACTGGCTCAGGGCTCGCTCGCATGGGCTACAACGTTCAGCAAACCTTTCCTCAAAGGGCCAAATACTATTTTAGGCTTTTTGGGCCAAGGGACAAAATCAAAGATAGTTGTAGTAACCACTCAAAAACGGAAAACCCTGGTCTTCGCTGAGGGGCTGTAACCAAGCAGGGGGCAGGCAGGGTTTGGTCTGAGGCCGCAGCGTGCTGACCACTCGGCTGACTGACACACACAGCACCAGTGCAGGCTATCACCCTGAAAAGCTGGGCTCGAGGAGCTGTGTCTGGGCCGCATTCTTGAATGGCCTGCCTGCCTCCAGGGTTAAGGAGGAAGGTTCGTGCCTACCAAATTCCCACACCTCCACAGCCCTGACTACACATCGCAAAGGTGAGTATAATAAAGCGAAGCAAAGAGGACTTCTCCCGCACGGCCCCGCCCTTCCCCTGGCCTCGCCTGGACAGAAGAGATGTCATCAGGTATTTTTTGCCTCCAGATGGCCACTGCCCCCTCCTTGCTGGAAAGATCCCTGTTCCCTGGAAGAAATCTCCGGTTGGCAAGCTTCGCCGACAGATGCAGTGGAAATGTGATGGGAAGAAGGAGGAGTGCAGTGAGAACCTCGGGAAGAGAAAGGCCCCCCCCCCCCCCGCCCCGCCGTGGGGCGGATGCAGGAGACGGAAGGCCACGCACAGTCGGGGAGCTCCACACGCTGGGACAGCCCCGAGGATGAGGATGTCTTGACGAGGAAGCATGGGTTTTAGAACATTAGCTGTAGCAGGGAAACTCAACAAACACAGTTCTGTGGAACTGTGAAGCTCAGTTCCAGAAAACAATCTCAGAGAACCCCTATGGCCTACCCATCAAGAAATGTTCGGCTCATTTGAACCAACACACTGTTGGTTCCGAAAGCAAACGAACCGCTGTTCGTGGCTCACAATCTCCTATGTGACATTTTCGGGCCAGGCACACTTAGGAATTCAGAATTTGTCAGATTTTAGAAAGATAATCCAGTGCCTGTCCTCTATGGCACCCCAGGCAGTGGGGTCTGGGGTTGTAGCCCAGAATCAAACACAGCGATTCTGTAGTATAAAACAGGACGTGCTCGCAAAACCAATAAACAGCCTCCTGACTGGTCAGTTCAGCTTCTGCTGCCAATGGGGTATGAAGAGAACTTCACGGTTTTAGAGCTTTCTGGGCTTCGCATTTTCTGAAAGGTTAGGGATTATGGACCTGGACTGGAGGACGCTTAGGGAATGAGGTTTGGAGAGTTCTAGAAAGTTCACGGTCGCAATACGGGGAGAGCCCCCATCCCCAAAGCCAGATCTTCGGGACGCTCCGAGAGCCGGCTTCTTGCAGGTTCTTCCATGAAATACACCTACCTGCTGTGGCCCTGGCTGGCACCGGCTTTCCAACCATACCGCCTCCCCGCACCCGATTCCGGGGCCTGCTCCAGGGCGCAGCAAGAACGGCGCCTGCGCGGCCCATCCGGACCTCTCGGCGCGGACACACGAATAAAGGCACGCACAGTCCCCGCCCTGTGGCTAACTCCGCGAGAGCAGAGGGCACGGTCCAGAAAACAAAAGGAAACCATCACTGCACAGGCGGCCTGGGAACGGACAGACGCCAAGGCCGGTGCACCTGCCGGCCCACAGAGCGCGCATGCTCAGAAGGCCAGTGCCCGTGGCCTGACCCCCCGCCGCCTGCCCTACCTCCACGGCCACGCTGAAGTCCACCATGGAGACGCTGGTGTTGCGGTGCCAGCACACGTGCACCATGGTGTTGCCGCGGTGCGGGGCCTGGCGCTCCAACGAGGTGCGCGAGGCGCTGAGGTCGTCCTCCGACTCCTGGTCGCCCGCTGCCTCCTCCGGGGACTCTGCAGGGGCAGCAAGAGGCGGCGCTTTCCTCTCTGCTCGCCAGGAGGGCCCCTGTCCCGCCCCCCGCCCAGGAGCCGAATGGGATGGGAAGGCTGGGGGTCCCGGACACCCACCGAGCAGGAAGTCACACTGGCAGCGAGGGCTTGGCCAGGGACGTCCCACCAGTCCCTCTGCCAGGGAGCCCCCAACAGTTTTCTCCCTGCCCCTCGCCCCCCAGAGGCTGACAAGCGGCAGTGCTGGCCCAGAAAAGATGCGATTTCTCCGCTCGCTCATTCTCTTTTAAGGGGTTTTGTTTGTTTAACTTTTATAAAAAGTTCCTTGATTTTTAGCTTAAAACACAAACGTAGACTGTGGCTATGGGGCGCATCGGTAAGGCAATTTTCAGTGCAATGCTTACTGCTGTCAGGAGGGCTGCTGGCCAGGAACTCGGGGGCGGGGCCGCTGCTTTTCTCGGCCAAGTCAATGGCCATCTGTATGTCCTCCACCCACTTTTCCATCTCGGACCGAGAACTGGAGGAGGACAGATGGACGTCAGGTATTTCCAGGCCACGGTGGGGAGAAGGGGTACCGAGGTCAAAGGTCAGGCTTCCCGCGTTACCTGGCAGCCACGACGATGGACTGGCGCTGGCCCCGCAGGGTGAGGCAGTGGGGCACGCCCCACTCGTCCTCACTTTCCTCCATCTGTGGGGCGAGTGTTCATAAGTTACTGCCGAGCAGGGGTTGGGATACTCAGTGCATTTTCAAACGTTCACCGAACTGACTACAGTTCAGCGGAACCAAGTCCAAAAAAGTCCCCATCAGGAGGGTGAAAGCAAGGTCAAAATGCATTATATTTTTTCCGTCAGAGCCATAAACCTCCCTCTACCCGACCACTGAGGAGAGTGTGGGGATAAGCCACACTGGTGCACACTGGCGCCGTGTCTGCCTCTGCCCACCAAGGATCACAGAATACAGACACCCGTCCACTGGACATCTCCGGAGAAAGGCTGCTTCCTGGTCTTCACTCCACGTGGACGGTGAGGCTGGCCTCTCAGGGCCCCGGGGCCAGGCACCGGGCAGTGAAAGGCAAGTTCACACCACGTAGGCACGGCAGCTTGCCTCTGCACTTGATGCCGGAAGGTACATAGCCGCGCATCCCAGGTGCAGGACAGGGAGTGAGGTCCCGGGGCCCCTCTAGGGGAGCCCTAACAAGGCCCAGGTTTTTCACAGCGCCTGTGATGCTCTCACTTCCTTATCAAGCCCCTCCCCCTGTCACTGGCTCCTGCACCCCGCAGGCAGCCCAGAGGCAGAGGTCCCCATCCCATGCCCACGGCGCATACTCACCGTCATGCCGTAGAGCGGGAGCTGCCCGTGAACTTTAAACTGATTCGAGGCCGTCAGCCCCCTGCTCGTGTAGAGCAAGACGTCGTTGAACTAGAAGAACAAGGACAAGCGCGGCTGAGACGAATGGGCTCCGTTTGAAACCAACAAGTACAGAAACTACGTTTTCAGAGTCCGACAGGACAATTCGTGGATCTCAACACCTCCAGTCTGCTCAGCTCTGGCTGCTCCTCCTGTCTCCCAGGTAGGTACCCCCTCTGGGGTGGCCAAGGCCCAGCGCCGTGACCCTTGCTGGTTCCATGGGCTCACAAGTCACTGATCAACCTTGAACGAACAGCTCTCACCACTTACCAGGAAGAACATGCGCTGCTGGAGCCCCTTCCCGGAGAGCTTGCTGAGGCTGCCCAGGCGAATGAATTCCTGCAGAGAAAACACACCCACGAGCTGGCTCGGAGCCTGCAAAGCCGCGTCAGCGCAGACTCAACGCGATGTGAGATGCTTCCGCCCATCGTGGTCCCTTTCACGCTAAAAACCGTACCCGTCATAGCTCCTATTTACCGAACGCTGTGCTGTGCCGCCTCTAAGCTCCTTTCCTTCTGAGCAACCTGCAAGGCAAGGGCTAGCTTTGGCTCCTCCACCAGAGAAGCAGCTGGTGGTCGGAGCTCCGCTGGCCCGTGCGGTGCGCAGGTTCACACCCGGACCTATAACTCTACACTTAACCCCCGGGCCCTCAGGGCTTCCGGCTGCGAGGAGGGGACAAGGCCTCTGGATGGATACAAAGTGGCAGCCGGGGACCGGGAAAGACAGATACGCCATAGGAGAGAACTGTGCATAGAGGAATCTTCTCCACGACTTAAAATCTGGTTCTCAAAAACTAGTAACTGTGTTCTAGGATGAAAGAGCCAGAAAGGAACTCTCCCTCCCGACTGTAAACTTCTGAGGGCACAGACGATTCAGGGGCACTTCAGAAACCCTCCACAAAACTATCATTTAAAAAATTGTGGTAAAATACACATAAAACTTACCCTGCATGACCTTTAGTGCACCCATCAATACCATCTAGGTCCAGAACTTTCCATCACCCAAACCATTAAGCAGTCAGTCCCCATTTCTCACTCCCCGTTTCCGCCTCCCCTAGCACCTGGCAACCACCAATCTGTTTTCTGTCTCTATGGATTTGCCTATTTCATGTAAGTCCAACATGTAATATGTAGCTTTTTGTGTCTGGCCTATTTCACTTGGCACAATGTTTTCAAGGTTCGTCCATGCTGTGGCCCGTGTCAGAAATTCGTTCCTCTCTGGGGCTGAATATTTCTCCACATGGATGGGGCGCACTTTGTTTACCCACTTAGGCTGTTGATGGGTATTTGAGTTGCTTCCCCTTCTGGCTACTCTGAACAGTGCTGCTGTGGACATGCATGTTCAAGTTTTTGTTTGAACACCTATTTTCAGTTCTTCTGGGTATAGAGCCAGGAGTGGGATTGCTGGGTCATGAGGAAATTCTATGGTTAACTTATTAAGGAACCGCCAAACTATGTGTCCACAGGGCTGCTTTTAAAACACAGCTGCAAGTTCTTTGACATTCTTCCCACAGAGGCTGGTCTCTGTCCCCCTTCCCTTGGATGTGGGTAGACTGGTGATCAATTTGACAAATAGAGTATGGAAGTGATGCTGTGTGACCTGAGACCGGGTCATAAAACTACACATGGCCTCTGCTTTGTCCCTGGGAACACTTGCTCTGGGAACCCTAACTGCACATAAAGCAGTGAGACCACCCTGAACCCACGCTGGGGAGGCCCCTCGTGGGCTCTCGGGTGCACGGTCCCAGCCTCCAGCCGTCTGCCAAGTGTAAGCCTTGGCCCCTCCAGGTCAGCCCATCTGGGACCTCTGTCAATGCCCTACAGAAAGAAGAATCACCTGGCTGAGTCCTGCCCCATTCCCAACTCACAAAACCGTGACATACACTAAAAGGTTGTCTTCAGTCACTAAGTATTGGGGCTGTTTGTTACCTAGTTTTCCTGTGACCTCAGTAGCTAACGAGCCAAGAACAGGCACTCAACCAGTTCATTTGCATTCTGTAGACTCTGCACAGCCTGACTCTTGCTTTGGTCCTTTATGAAATGCAAATCAAAGACAACATCTGCTGGTGATTTAACTGACATATTTTGGAGATCAACGAAGTGACACGTAACAAATACTTGCTGGTCCATGGGATGGATGCTATCAGACAGCAACGGTACCGTATGAAGAAACGGTGTTTGGGGGCTGCTCTCATCACTGAAGGGGACCAGAGAATGAGGAGTGGTGACCCCACTGTGCTGTCACTCCTGTTCCCGGCTCGCATATCCGATGCTGTTATATGTGCGTTTTCTTAACGAATCTTAGGGATGTGGGAAGGGGAAGATGGAGCTTCTGCAGAAGGGCTATGGACTCAGATCACCGTCTCAGGGCTGGAGATGGAAAATGCCTCTTGCCCAGAACTGTTTTTTAATTTTTAAAAGAAACCATGAAATAGGAGAAAAAGAAAAGGCTCCTAATATCCTTAAGCTCAAGCTGCTTCCTACTGGAATGAAATTCACAATATCCAGGCCTCTGAGTTTTATTCAAATGAACCTCTACTATCCTCCTGGAAGAACTCTCAGGCACAGAACTCTTAGGGACAGAAAACACACCCTGGGGGCCTGGCTCAGGCCAGAGTGTGCTGGGGCCTTTTGCCTCCGGGGTGGGGGCGGGGGTTGCGGGGTGGGAATCCTGCCTTCCAGGACATGACCTCATCTCAGCCTGACCCTAGCGGGAGGGCAGCAGGATTATGCCCGAAAGCTGGGTGAGGAATTAGACCGCAGGGAGCTGGAACATTAGCCGCTCACCTTTAAATCTCAATTTTTCAAATTCCACCAGTAGATAAATCTGTCAGAGCCTTCTTTCCACTCAACAGGTTATTCGATAATTTAAAATTAAAAAAAAAACAAAACCAAACAAAAAACCAGGGTACTTCCCTGGTGGTCCAGTGGTTAACACTTTTCCTTCCAATGCAGGGGGTGTGGGTTCGATCCCTGGTCGGGGAGCTAAGATCCCACATGCCTCATGGCCAAAAAAACCAAAAACATAAAACAGAAGTAATATTGTAACAAATTCAATAAAGACTTAAAAAAAAAAAAAGAGAATCAATTAGCCTCCGTGTGTGGAACAGCCCATCTTAGAACTCGCCCCTCTGAGGCTCTTAGATCCCTCCTTCCCATGTCAGTCAGGGCTGACTTTGAAACAGTGAGTGGCCGAGAAGCAGGCAGATGAACATAAGAATATGCAGCTAAGGTGGGTCTGCAGTGTGGAACCAGCACCCCTCAGCTTCCTCAATAATAATGACCTTCTTTTATTTAGCACGTGGTGTGAGCCTGACATGTGCTGGGTGCTTATATTAGCTGCATATGTGAGCCTGTAGATTCATCCCCAGTTTTCAGATAAGGAAACTGAGGAGCAACATGAATAAGGAACTTGCCCAGATCGCCTGGTCAGTTGGTGGGTGAGAGCGCCCGTATCTGATGAAAAGCTTCTGGTGCCTTCTACAATGCTGTGCTGGGTACTCAATGACATTATAATAAGCATAAACTTAGTCTCTTCAGGTAAGTGTAGGTGGGGGAAGAGGAAGATAATTCGTATTTATTGTGTTGGTTTTGCACATTAAATCTCATTTGATCCGTATCACCTACGACAGAGAAGGTATGACCCCCGTGTTACAGAAGGGAAGGAACATTCCAGTAAGTGAGCCATCCCAATTCTGGTGGAGCCAGAAATTGAACCCGGGCCACCTACTCCAATCCACTGCTCTTTTCATAGCACCGTGGAAACTATTCCTCAAAATGAGTTCCTTACAAATGCTCTGTTTGCCATGTAGCTTGATATGCTAAATATTTCATAACATCCAAAGTTAAGAGAAAATTACATTGATTCCACAAGGCTTTAAAGGCTTCTGCATGGATGGGTAAACGTGATTGTTGTGTACTGAGTCCCGGCAGAATTTTCTCACCAGCAGAGCTGAAGTAAATCCCAGCTTTAATTTCCACCCAGCATTTACCACATAACTCTTCTGACAACATTTTATAACTGGTATTCTGGTCAGCTTTGTAATTAGGATTCCCAACAGAAAGACCCAAATACCCAAAAGATGAGGGATGTTCCCTTTTCTTCTCTGAGTTACACAGATTTAAAGTTTCCAGGGAGGCTACCTGTCAGATAAAACTAGAAGCCCCTGACCCACGGGATACTTGTCTGCACATTAAGGCTGATCAAAGAGGCTAAAATTCCCTTCTGAACCTGGATGAGGTTCAAG
Source organism: Delphinapterus leucas (assembly GCF_059928025.1). Taxonomy (NCBI): domain Eukaryota; kingdom Metazoa; phylum Chordata; class Mammalia; order Artiodactyla; family Monodontidae; genus Delphinapterus; species Delphinapterus leucas. The sequence goes on from NC_143146.1 coordinate 12,418,816, forward strand.
ATAGGGGACTAGTGGAAAAAATTCCCACAGAGAGATGTGGCGAGGCACAGCGACTGCCTGGTATTAATTCCTGGTCAATGACTGCTTCCTAGGAAGAGAATTGGAAAAAGGCAGGCTACCCTGTATTTTTAAAATGCCCACTGGCGTGGAGAGAGAGTGTTTGGACAGCGAGGCCCTATTTTATTGTGAATGACCTACATGTCATGCACATGGGCAAGTCAAGGTTAATAGCATAAGGGAACTTGCATCCCTCCCAGAATCATGTTCTGGCTAAAATGTTATTTTAATTCCAAATTCAAATTACATTATGCAAATTGCATCTTTTTGGGGGGGGGGCACAACACATGGCATGTGGGATCTCAGTTCCCCAACCAGGGATCGAACCTGTGCCCCCTGCAGTGAAAGCACAGCCTTAACCACTGGACCACCAGGGAAGTCCCTGTAAATTGCATCTTTAAAAAAATACTTTTCTTACATGGGAATTTATTGCCTGCTCTCATGCACTAGCGTTTTCTCTGCTTTCTATCGCCATTTTACCCAATTCTTAAAACATTTTTTTTCTTTATCTTCCACTTTTATTTACCTAAATTTAAAAAAATAAAATGAGCAATCTCAAATCTACTCAGAGGTGGGGAAAAAGTAAATGAACGGATCAACCAGTAAGGAGAGAAAGCAGCATATGAGGTGGAAGGATTGACTGACTGATCTCCTTCTAACACAGAATTTTTGAATTGACACCGTAATGTTCAAGGCATTTTCCCAATTGTCCCCGGGGGGAAAGGAAGCCACTTCAGAAGGAGGATATTTTAACTTGGGAGTGTCCATATTCAAAAGGTTCAAATGTAAGTCATTTAAATGTTGTCTTGCTGGCTTTACCTCCAAAGCATACGGAGAGCACAGCTGCTTACCCTTCCTGGAATCACAAGATTGTCAACGCCAATCAAATCTTTCTTGAGTTCATGCAGCTTCTGGAAATTCTCCATCTTGATCATCGTACCGTGAAGCTGGGCCACCATTTCCGTGATCTCTGCCAAAGCAGCTAAGGAAGGAGACGGACACAAAAGCTGCAGCATTCATGGCAGACGTGGGTCATTTTTTCCCCCAATATCTTTAAGATCAGTTCTCCAGGGTAATATCCTCCTGTAGCTGAACTATAACGAAGCCATGCTTCTAGGGAAAACACTGCTAATTCTCAATAATAAAAATTGAGTGATTTACTTTATGTATCGATTGGCTTTGCTTTAGTTTCCCCAAAGCCATCTTGAAAACATCAATGCCCCCTTCAAGCTTGGTGGTGTACAGCTGTCCTTCAGTTAGAATCACTTGTTGTCATAAAGGGGCAGCAGCAAGGGAATAAGAGTGCCTGGAATTCTGTCCCAGCGGCAGAGATTTCCCTCCCTTCCCTGTTACCGGGAAAGAACAGAGCAAAGAGAGCACAGAAAAGCCATAGAAAAATCTAGGGCAAAGGAGGGATCTTTCTGGCAAAGGGTCTAACTGGTAGTGCAACACTTTTGGGTAATGAACATTCCAACACACCCTGGTTCTTCCTTCTGCAGACATTTATGGTGTTTATAAAATGGTTGTAAAAAACAGCTGCAAACTAAATTTCCCAATGTGGGCACATCTCCCCTATACCGACGGGCGTCCAATAAGGAAAAGGAGCTGGTGCCCTGTTAGCACGGGTTTGGGTGGCAGGCACATCCATAGTAGCTGAGCATTTTGGTCTGTTTGTCAAGGGAAAGCAAGAAACATTTGTCCACTGAACTTCGATCTTCAGGACAGTAAACACCGCCTCCGCCCCCAGCACCTCAACTGTGGCAGGAAGCATTCCTTGTTTTTGGCTGTCTCCCTGGGGATGCAAACGAAATGCTTCCTGGCTTCTTATCACAGAATGCTTCTTGTCTCAGCCATAGTGACAAACCCAGAGCTTGCTCTGTCTTTAGACATGACCAGCCGATTTAGTCCAACAAACAATTCCCGGGCACTGAATGTTTAGTGCGGTGGGCGTGCAGAAGCTCTAAGAGGAAAACGGATGGCAGCCTGGCCCCAGACGCATTCTAGAACAGCTCTTGGCTCTCCGCATCCCTCACGTTCAGGAAATCTACGTTCAGATATTCCTCGATTTGCCCAGTCTTTCTACAATGATGCCACCTTACGTTTTCAGCTAGGGAACAGACATTTTTGCCATTTAATTGTGAAGAACAGACTTCTCTCAATGGAGACTCTTTAGCATAATAGTAAAATGCAAAACTAGGCAAGTTGGCCTGAGAATAGCACGTGCAAAACTAGAGACATCCCTCTCCCTTGCCCTCACGTCCCTCTCCCTCGCCCTCACGAGTAAGAGATCTACGCAGGTCTGAGTCCTGGGAGCTGGGAAGGGCCCTAGGTCATCTCATCCAGGCACAGCCAAGCGGGACTGCCAATACGGCAGGACAAGGCAGATGGGGGGGGTCACCCAGCCTTGAGGGTGAGGCACAGATTAAGCCTTAAAAGAGGACTGTCCCAGGGAAAGGACCAGGAGGTGGTGGCAAGGAGTCCCAGCAGAAGGAACAGAATATACTAAGGCACAAGGCAGGGGGCAGCATGGTCTGTTTCAAAGACTGCCAACCAAAGCAAGCCAAAACCACGCCTTGAGCCATTTCTGTTGCCCTTCCGTGAACTGCCAATGTCTTAACTACTCTGACACATCTTTTCTTTGGTTGTCTTTCTAAAAACTAAGATTAAGTTTATAATACTTTAGGCAAGAGACACTGGTCTTGACATACTAACGGGTGTGCGAATTCATGTTATCTGTCAAGAGCCACCTGCGGAGGGTGCATTCTGTGCATGGACTGGCTGCAGAGTGCAGGGGACCCAGCAACAGGCCTCAGGGCCTGGCCCCCAAGGGGCTGCAGGTCCAAGCCAGGGAGCGTGGACAGTAACAGACCACATGCAACGCGAGGCAGAGGACACAGGTTCAAAAAGACGATGCGTGGCCCAGTGGGAAAAGCATGGTCTGGAATGCCAGCTCTGCTCTTTTGCCAGCTGAGTGACACTCACAAGTCCTTCACCCCCTCTGAGCCTCAGTATTCTTATCTATAAAATGGGATAACAACAGTTCTCTCATGGGGTTGTTAAAGGATTAAAGGTGTTAGCGTAAGAAAGATACCTGGCAGAGTACCTGGCCCAGGTGCTGAGCGAGGAACAGTGAGTAATATCATCATGAGCCAGTAGGGAGGGTAGGATGGTCGAGAACATGGGTTCTGGGTCTAGGCTACATGTCCTTTACTTTCCAGCTGTGTGACTCTGGGCAGGTTCCTTAACTTCTCTGGTCTCAGTAGCCCCCATATGTAAAATGAGCTCACAACGGTCTCATAGGCTTCTTGTTAAGATTGAGAGTTAACACAGGTGAAACGCTTATTGGGGTGACCTTACAAACGCCCCGCAGCAATGAGGAACAGTATTTATTACTAGCCGTTTTCTGTGGCCCATCCAAGGGGAGGTGATGAGTTTCCACCATGGAGGTAGAGGAAAGCTTCCTGTAAGGGGCTGACTCTAAGTGGAGCTTCTCCAGGGTTCTGTGCACTAAACCAGGCAGGATGGAAGGAGAAAATGCATGCAAGAGGGGATGGAAAAGAGAAGCCATGGTGATCACTACCGCCTTCTTTACGTGAAAGACCAAAAAGGGACAGAAAATATTTGACCAGGTCCTAAAAAGCGCATCTGCCCCTCTTGGGACACAGTATCCCCGAGACACCCCGCCCCCCCAAGCACTCACCCCGGCAGTCCCTGAAGTCGGCGTGGCTGGGCGGGTGGTGCTTGCACAGCCGCTCCAGGACCTGCTTGTAGTGCATTAGCCGGTGCAGCGGGCGCAGGAGGAAGGTGTTGAGCGACAGGTAGCACACCTTCTGCAGCTCGAAGTCTCGGCACAAGCTCTCCAGCCGCCGGGAGCCCCGGATGCCGGTCTCCAGCGCCTCCAGAGCCTCGCTGTGCTTCCACAGATGCGCCGCCAGTTGCTGGTGGGCGAGACACGGGAGCGGGTGGGGCAGGGAGCCGGGGAGACAAAAGGGGGAAGGGGGGAGGGGGAAGAGGGGGGAGGGACGGAGTCCTGCTCAGCCACATGGTCCACCCATTTTAACACTGAAAAGAGATCACCTTCGCTTTCATTACTTCATTCCATTTACTTAATTTCATGTTTTTAATATTTCACTATTTAACTTCTCAGGATGGAATAAAACGCTCTATTAAAGCATTGCGCAGTTTAAAATACGCAGGGATTATAAAATATTTGAGATGTATATATAACATCAGAGGTATACATGTCCTTTTAAAAGAAGACTGGCAAAACTGAGGGGAAATAAAACAATGGGAGCTCCTTCAGGGGGCTTGGGGTTTTCTCCTAAACATCAAAAAACGACAAATAGGCCAGGGCCACTGAATAAACGTCATATAGTTAAAACTACGTATTTCTGTTTAACTCCCCCCCCCACAATTTGCTCATGTAATAATTGAGCATATCCTGCTCTGCTGGATTCCGGGGAGCGGACAGGAGTGAGACGCAGTCCTTCTCTACTGGGGTCTGACCGAGATCCTTTGCCTGAGCAAACTTTTGTCAGCCTCCTGAAGCTTCTCCCAGGCCAGCCTGTGCCCTTCCTTGTACAATCCCGTTTCGGTGAGAAACCTGCTAAGTCAGTTCAACCAGGACCCTCCACCCTGGATACCTGGTCACCCTTGACACTGGGGTCTGCATCCCCCCCCAGGTGATGCCTGAGCACCCCACTTGTCTTCGGCAAAGAATCCTGTTAAGTCGGTTCAGCCAGAGTCCCCCCCTCATGACCGTGATGTTTTGTCACAGAAATTTCCCATCCTCTGAGCCCCGCCCTGCTCCTTGGCTGTAGATCTCCACTTGCCCCCGGTGCACTTGGAGCTGAGGCCAATCCCTCTCTCCCACTGTAAAATCCCACTGCAGTGTCCCCACACCTATGGCAACGGCCCTGAATAGTCTGCTCTACCGTCTTTAACAAGTGCTGTCGAATATCGCTTTCCTTGAACAGGTGGTGGTGGAGACAGACGTGGGGCAACAAGTTTGACAGAGCGTTCAGGAGGAATTAACTCCCCACGCAGCTGTCGTCCTCACGTCTTACCCCATCAGTACTTCCCAGAGGGGGCTCACTGTCCGTGTGCTGCTAACTCCCACACCTGGATTCCCCATCCCGGCACCTCCGTTCCCACGCTCCGCAAAGAGCGGGAAGCGCAGTGAGTCCAGACACCAACCCAACACCCCCTGCGGCAACTGAGGCCGCCCCGTGACCCTCTAACCCCAGGATGGGTGCCGCCACCAACCGCCTACTCAGGGCAGAAAACCTGGGTAAGATTCCAGATCCCCTCATTTTCTGAATCCTTCACCAAGTCCCGCCAACTCTACCTGCTAAAAACAGCAAGCCTGTTCCTGGCTTCACCCCATGGTCACTGCCCTTGTTTTGGCCACTGCAATGGTGTCTCCATTGGGGTCTCTGTCTCCACTCCTGACACCTGACTTTCGAGTGCCACCAAAAGGAACTTACACCAATGCAAATGCGCACATCGTCTCTTGCTTGGAATGCGACAAGAACGTCCACCCTCTCAGGACAAACTCCAGAGTTGTCGTTAGGGCACATGGGGCCCTTAGCATGTAACCCCTTCTGCCTCTCCAACATGGCCTCTTGCTACTCGCTCTGGACACCCATTGAACAACCTGCCCTTGAATGTGCCGGGCCCTGGCACCCAGAACCTTGGCACAGGGCGCTCTGCTCCTAAGACACACCCCCCTCAGCCCCCCCCACCCACCTCCATCCTTCAGGGCCAGCTCTGGGGCCTTCCCTGCTCTCCCTTTCCTCCTGGGCTTATTGTCCATCTTAGCCTTTATCACGTGGTCTCCCTGCTGACTTTGTGACTTTAAAAAAACATATATAGATTCATAGGAAGTTGCAAAGACAAGTACGGGGGGCGTACGCTTCAGTCGGCTTCCCCTAACGCTCACATCTTGCCTAACTACAGCACAATATCCCAACCAGGACGTTGACACTGGGACAAACCAGAGTTTATTTGGATTCTGCCAGTTATACACGCCCTCACTTGTGTGTGTGCACGTGCACATGTAAGTATGTGGCATGGGTGTGCGTGCGTGTAGCTCTATGCAGTGTTTTCACACGTGCAGTCCCTTATTTGAGAGAGTGCGTCTGTCCTGTCACTACATCCTTGGGGCCTGATATACACCATAGGTGCTCCACAGATGTCTGCTGCCTGCATGCATTAATAAGCAAACGAACCAATGCATGCACCCCGCTCAGAAAGGGGTCTTGCAAGGCCCCGAGTGCCTGGAGAGGTGGATTCAAGGTCATTGGAGCACAGAGTAGAATGTGAAGGACGGGAGGTGGAAGGTGAAAGGTCATCTAGAGAAGGCTTCCTCGGTCAGGTTTAGAGCTTGGACTGTATTCTCTAAACCACAGAGAGGCCAGGCGGGTTTGGAGCCTAGTCGGTCTACGATATCAATGGTGGTTGGGGAGGACGGGTGGACGAGAGGCAGCTGGTGAGTCAGATGGGAAGGAGAACTGAGAGGCGATGGGAGGGAAGCGGAAGGGTGAAGGAGGAGAGGGGGCAGGCGGTAGAAGCTCGGGAAGACAGGGCCCGGGAGGGAAGGTCACAGCCTGACCGGCAGGGGAAGGGTCCAGGTAAAAGGCGAGGGCCTCCTTGGCCTGTGTGGACTGTGAAATGCCTTTGGGCATCTGGGCAGATGTTTCCAGTTGAAAGTTCACACCCCGGGCTAGAGATCATCATCTGGATAGCCTCTGACTTTTAGGCAGGGATTGGAGCCCCTGACCGGCTCCCTCGGTCCCGCGCGGAGGGTCTGGGGACAGCTGCAGGGTGATGTCAGCATCCCTGCTGAGCCCCTGAACATGTGCAGGTAAATGCACAGGTGGGGGGATGAGGGGGAAAGACACTGCAAGTTGGAGCTCACCCGAAGCATTTTGGACAAAAGTGCCAACCTGGGCTTCTACATGTCCAGAACCTTCTGCTGTTCCCCTCCACCCTTCATAAAAATTCTTTAAAACCGACAATAACAACCACAATAAAAAAACAACCCAATTTCTCCAAAAGGCTGCCAGAGGCTCTCCGAGCCTCTCCATCTATTTCTATTCTGCCTGCACAGAGTCCATGCTACAAATGCTGGTGGCACCGGCACAATGGTTAAAACGCCAGGGCAGCCGAGGGTTAGCCGACTACGTGCAAAAATGCCAACTCGCTAGACTGACGGGGAAAGAATTGCCCTGGGCGGAAATCAGGTCTATTTTTAGGAGGGCTTAGGTGCTAGGTGACCAGAGAGGAGGACGGATGTCTACCGTAGGGCACCCTTCCGCCAGAGGGACATGAGGGGAGGTGGCAAACAGAACTCTGGGGCTGTCCCAAGGGGGCGGGGACCGAGCTGGCAGGTGTCTGCCACTGCTCCGAAGTCCATGGAGGAGCCCAAGCCTCAGCTGGAAGCCCCCATCCCAGGCAGGCAGAAGGCAGCACCATGAGAAAAGGTAAAAACCAAACTGGGCCAAGAAAAAAAGTGCAGAACGTGGGGAGAGAGGCTTTCTATGAGGAAAGTTAGGAAGTACAACAGTAACAGAAACGTGTTATAGAAGAGAGAAAAAAGGCTATTTTTATCAAGTGAGAAAAGCCAGTCTGAAAAGGCTACACTGGGTGAGTCCAACTATATAACATTCTGGAAAAGACTATGGAGATGGTAAAAGATGAGTGGTCTGCAGGGGCTGGGGGAGGGAAGGTATGATGGGTGGAGCACGGAGGGTTTTTAGGGCAGTGACACTGTCCTGTGTGATGCTGTCACGGTGGGTTAGTGACGTTACACCCTTAGCGAAACCCATGGAATGTAAGACACGAAGAGTGAACCCGAATGTAAACTACAGATTTAGTTAATAATAATATATCAATACTGGCTCATCGGTTGTAACAAACACCCCACACCAGGGCAAGATGTTAATACTGGGGGAGGGGAGGGAGGGAGAGAGAGAGAGAGAGAGAGAGAGAGAGAGAGAGAGAGAGAGGGAGGGAGGGAGGGAGGGAGGGAGGGAGGGAGGGAGGGAGGGAGGGAGAGAGAGAGAGAGAGAGAGAGAGAGAGAGAGAGAGAGAGAGAGAGAGAGAGAGTGTGTGTGTGTGTGTGTGTGTGTGTCGAGAATATGGAACCTCCGTGTGAGTTTTCTGCTCAATTTTTCTGTAAACCTAAAATTGCTCTAAAAAATAAAATAATAAAAACCACCATGGAAAGTGAAAAGATGTCCGTTACTGTTCCATCTGAGTTTTGTATATCCACCTTACTTAGGGCATTAAAAATACTATTGTCATGGAACACCTTAGATGACTCTTCGCTTTTTTTCGTATAGGATTCTGCAGTCCTGCTGGCTTCCGTGGCCTCTCTCTGGTACAGCCCAAAGTGGGGAGTGTTGCTTTTTGAACACCAGGAAAAAGCGAGCAATAGGCTCCAGGTCTGTTAAATAATATCTTGAACTTGTTAAGAGCAACAGGAAATCCCTCGAGTAGTTTCAGATCCTATCTTTTCTGCATCCCCTTGCCCCGTTCCTCTGCCTCCACTGTCCTATCTCAGGAGACACGATTCTAAGAGGAACAAATCGAACACGAACAACTTAGATTCTTAGGAGTTAATTCAAACCTCAACAATAACTTTGATTCTATGAGTGCCTTAGACGTTATAGGTGCTCAGCTAGTATGCATGGCCTGTGGGTGGACACACAGACGGATGGTTGGATGGGCTGCATGGTGGCAGTACAAGCAACCTGCCCTCTTTGGGGGGTTACAAGCTTGCTCTTAGTTATTAGTTAAGGTTATTAGGAAGGCTCTATGGGTGGTTGAGATATAGAAAGATTGCTTTAAAATGCAAATATAGATGTATTTGTATTCAAAAGATAAATTATGTGAATTAAAACATTCCATATTAAAGGAATGATTAATGGATTAAAATGAAAAGGCAAAAATGAAAATTTCAGATGTAAGAGGTGGGGCAGATTTCAAACACGAGGCAGAATATTGGTTCACTATGTACTGACTTCTCTGGGGAGACTTTTGCTCTTTTGGATCATTGTAGATACTGCTGGATGGTTAAAAATATATTCACCTTATAAACCAACTGAAAGCCACAGAATTGACTGGAATTCCTACACAGCTCCGAATCCAATATCTTTGTCACACCCGCAAGAAGTCAAAACAACTGACTAAAAGTGAAATGCTCAGTCAACCAATGTTTTGTCTACATAATTTTTAAAAACAAGTTTCGAATGACTTAGTCACAGAAAATACCTGGTGTTTTGGTTACAACACAGAGCTCTGGAAGAGGAAAAGAACGGAAAGTGCTTCCCCCAAAGTGGCTGGATCTTTCTTTATGCTTCCAAATAAAACTATCTAGAGGAGACGGAAGAGTTTCCCCCGGGGCTGCGCTACATGCAGACTCGAATCAGGCCACGTGTTCACGGGCAAGGATCACAAACAAGGCCTCTGGCAGCCTCAGCATCATTTTCCCTGGGGAACTCTCTCTCCCAAATCCCCAAGCAGCTCACCTTCATGCCCTGAATGTTCTTCAGCATCACATCTCCAATTCTTTGGTAATCTCCTCTGATGTGCGCATTCGAGCGGCCTTCCCTGCGAGCAAAGCATTGGAAACCAAAGTGTTAGCAGTGAAAACATGACCAGAAAGTGTGCCAGCCCCAGATGACAAAGTATCAACATTTATGTCTTCCTTTCCAATCACCTATTTGTACCTCTCCCTTCTCTGTGTGTCACAGAACGTTAGTGCCAGAAGGAGACTTTGAAATTACCCCAGTCATTTTGCAGACAAAGAATTCCACCTGTGCTTTGAAAGAGATACGGAAGAGCCATTTTCTGTTCATTTTAATTTGGTCTCATTTTACATTCCTTTTCCCATCCCCACTTGGGTGATTTTCTCAGCATGAGAATAGCGTGGAGATGACTTGCAGTAACAAGCTGATGAAACTGATTCTTCCTTACAGATTGTGACTAACAGACACTTGTAAGAAGCAAGACTTAGCCTCAAAATCGAGGTTTCGGCTCTCAAGAGCCCTTAGTCTGATACAGACAAAGGGCTGTGTGAAAAGCCCTTGGGAAGAGAAAAATATAATTGAGGAAGTGCAGGAGACCCATGCACGGAGGTAGGTATGGGGAGAATGACCCAGAAGAGGGCAAGATGGGAGTCCCAGGTTCAGAGACAGGTCAGGGGTCCCCTATATATCCTGGATGGTAGATGACAAAGCTGTGGGCACTTTTTTTTTTTTTTATACCTTTACTGGAGTATAATTGCTTTACAGTGTTGTGTTAGTTTCTATTTGTTACTGTACAACAAGGTGAATCAGCCATATGTATACGTGTATCCCCATAACCCCTCCCTCTTGTGTCTCCCTCCCACCCCTCTAGGTGGTCACAAAGCACCGAGCTGACCTCCCTGTGCGATGCAGCTGCTTCCCACTAGCTATCTATTTTACATTTGGTAGTGTATATATGTCCGTGCCACTCTCTCACTTCATCCCAGCTTCCCCTTCACCCCCTTGTGTCCCCGAGTCCACTCTCTACGTCTGCGTCTTTATTCCTGCCACTAGGTTCATCAGTACCGTTTTTTTAGATTCTAAATGTGCGTTAGGATACGGTATTATTCTCTTTCTGACTTACTTCACTCTGTATGACAGACTCTAGGTCCATCCACCTCACTACAGGTAACTCAATTTCGTTCCTTTTTATGGCTGAGTAATATTCCGTTGTATATATGTGCCACATCTTCTTCATCCATTCCTCTGTTGATGGGCATTTAGGCTGCTTCCATGTCCTGGTTATTGTAAATAGAGCTGCAATGAACACTGTGGTGCATGTATCGTTTTGAATTATGGTTTTCTCAGGGTATGTGGATGTGGGCACTTTTAACAGAGCGTTTGGGTATATATTTATCTCTCTCTGGCTCCAGGCTGTATCTGATGTTGATAGTCCAGGGGCTTGAACGGCAGTGAGAAAAATAATAATAATAATGGTAGCTGGTGATTACTGAGCACTGGTTACAGTGCTGGGTGCATTACATCACTGAATCCTCGTGGCGGCACTGTGACCAGGTGCCACCATCACCCCCATTAAACAGCTAAATACTGAGGCACAAAGAAAGGAAGCAGCGTGTCTAATGTCAGTGGTCACGAGGCGGGAGCTTGTACCTGAGCCCAGGAGCCCAGCCTATACAACCTCTAACCGCAATACCCGTGCACATCTGCCAGTTTACCCGCTGAATTTCCCAGAGAAAATTAAAACATGATTTTCGGGCTTTCCTAGTGGCGCAGTGGTTGAGAGTCCGCCTGCCGATGCAGGGGACGCGGGTTCGTGCCCTGGTCCGGGAAGATCCCACGTGCCGCGGAGCGGCTGGGCCCGTGAGCCATGGCCGCTGAGCCTGCGCGTCCGGAGCCTGTGCTCCGCAACGGGAGAGGCCGCAACAGTGAGAGGCCTGCGTACCGCAAACAAACAAACAAACAAAAAACAACAACATGATTTTCAACGACAAACCTGGCTAATATCTTCAAACCAACTGTTCAGGAGAGCCAGAGCCAACTTGAAGGAAAAGGAAGAATCAGACTGAAAAAAGGTACAAATCTGGGCACGGAAGTGAAAGGTACTCCGAGCGGAATAAAACACCTGCGGAGGGTGATGATTTACACCCAGAGATGCCACCGCCCTATGCCTCCAGCACCGGGAGCAGTGACCCCCTCTCGGCATTTGGAGCTTCCCGTAACTGCCAGCTCAACCTCTGATGCAGCAAGGATCTCAGGATGGGGAGAGGAAGGCAGGGAGGAAGGCCACTTCATGAAGCAGCCCAGGGCGTAGAATACTCAGGGCCCATCAAAACAGGGGGGCTGGCTCCTCCCCTAGCTCCCAGCTCCACCCCCAACCAGGCAGTGACAGCACCATATATTCCACTGGTTCTAACTGAGCATACGCTGTGAATTACATCACAGGGGAGACGGGCACCCAGACCCATTAGGGAATTAAAGTTCCTCTAATATAAAAGGAACAGACGTCCCTGGTGGCACAGTGGTTAAGAATCCGCCTGCCGATGCAGGGGACACGGGTTCGAGCCCTGGTCCAGGAAGATCCCACATGCCGCCGAGCAACTAAGTCCGTGCGCCACAACTACTGAGCCTGCGCCCTAGACCCCGCGAGCCACAACTATTGAGCCCACGTGCCACAACTACTGAAGCCCATGTGCCTACAGCCCGTGCTCCGCAACAAGAGAAGCCACGGCAATGAGAAGCCCGCGCACCGCAACGAAGAGTAGCCCCTGCTCGCCGCAACCTAGAGAAAGCCTGCACGCAGCAACGAAGACCCAACGCAGCCATAAATAAATAAATAAATTTTTAAAAATAATAATAAAATAAAATAAAAGGAGCGACGGTACCCATGATGCTCCCAGCCCCTGCCAGGGTCTTCTACGTCTCCCCTAGAGCTGGCTTTCTTTACCTATTGCATTCTCTTCCACCGCAATGCAGAATCCCTTAATCCTTTTGCTTCCTCTTAGCTGCCAAAACAAACAAGTTGGCTGATGGCTTTAATTACTATTCACTTCTCCTCTAATTAAAATATGGATTCTCCCCTCACCACTCCCTGAATTGGTTCTGTGCAAGTTTAGCCTTAACCTAATCCACCGAAGCAAGCACGTATTGTCACTTCTGCTCCTGGTCACTCTCTCTTGCGTAGCTGCGCCCAAAGTCCTGGCACTCTGTTCTCCGGCTTCTGGAAGCCTCTGTCTCCAGCCCCCTGGTTTCTATCTTGGTCAGATCTTCAGTCCTCTTTGCCAAGCTCTGCTCTTCAGGCCACTCCTAAGATGCCTCTGTGTTGGGAATCCAGCCCTGGTTATCTTCTCTCTTTGCTTTCTACTTCTCCCTAAGCAAGCCCTTCTATTCCCCATGGTTTCAATTCACGATGCCAAATCTATGCCTCGATAACCTGGGTAATTATTTCATACCTTCGAGAGGGAACTGCATGAGTGACCCACAGGCATCTCAAACTCAGGGGATTCTGCAGAGTTAATTGCTGCCAAAACCCAATCTTTCCCTCCACTTCCTTCCTTAATGAGGTGGCTGCCCTGCGTCAGCCTCAAGCTACGAGCTTCGGTTATCCACACTGGTCCGCCTCCCTGATCCTCAGCCGTCGGGGTCACATTCTCCCCCAAAATGGGCTCAGCGGAGAATGCTCAGGCGTCTGACGGGGACCAGCCTTCCCCCCGAGACAGCCCTCAGCTCGCGATCAAGTATTATTCCAGCCCGTCAGCCACAGGGTTGTAGCATCTCTGGATTTTTGGCACATGGCTATTAATCGAGTCACGATGGAGATGTTTATCGTTTGGCCATCCTGAGGATCCTGCGCGTGTCTGGGTGCGGCTGGGAATTTACTGGCTGCTCTTCTCCTTACACACCTGGGGCAGAAAGGAGCTCCCGCCCGAAGTGGGGGCGTTCCTGCTGTTCAGAACCCCCCACCCCCACCCCGCACCTTCAACATCACAGGAAAAGTTCTCCTTCCCTCCCCGCCACATCTGAACAACAAAGGAGGACCTAACTGCTGAGCCAGAACGGCCTGATTTCAGCAAAAGGAGGGAAGACACAATGTAAACTTGATTTCCAGGTCTGTAGCTATTATCTTGGAACTTAAATCACTGACCCCAAAACTTCCAAACGGACGTGCCATTTGACAACGCACGTGAGAAAGGTCTTTAGTTAATCCACAGGACATAATTTAAATGTTTTAGCGAGAATGCCCTGGATTGCGGGTGGGAGCAAAGGGAGAAACAGGCGTCTCAGCTCCCATTAGCACTGAACAATCCTTTCCCTCTCACGGAGAGCACCCCGACCCAAGGGAAACGAAAAGCAGCAAAGCAGGCTGGGAGGAGGGGCGGGGAGCGGTGATGGAGGCCAAACTTTATTGACTTCGCTTCCTTTCTTCTTCGCCAGCTACTTATTAAAAGAAAACGTGCTGATGTTAAAACCCCAGACGCAAGGAGACCTTCCTTCCTGCATCGGCCGGTCAGCAGAACCTTATCTATTTCTCTAAACCATCAGCGTCTTTACTTTCATTTTAGAAATTTCTCTGGGATAGCATCGCTGGTCCCCTGTGCGCAGGGAACACCCTGATGTCAGTCCACCGAGGGGGGGCAGCTCTAGGCCATGTGGTGACAACAGGCTGGGGCCTGGGAAGTTCATGCAAGCAGCATAGGCAGCTCAGCCCCCTCCCTGTCCCCTCTCCATTGCAGCACCCGGCAAGTGCCAGCCCCGCTTGGTTCCAGAACATGGAATCAGCCCACAGGAAAGGGGACGAGACCTGATGCTCTTGCTGCCCTGTACAGAACTACCGTCGTGTTTTACACTTCCTCTACATGTTAATGCCAGCAAATCCACAAGTCCAAAGCACTGGCTTTACTGTAAAGAGCTAAAAGGTCACTTTAGGGACTCCCCGGCGGTCCCGTGGTTAGGCCTCCGCACTTCCAAGGCAGGGGGCGCAGATTCGATCCCTGGTTGGGGAATTAAGATCCCACATGCCGTGCAGCGCATCCAAAACAACAAAAGGTCACTTTACTGTGGAGAACATAAAAAAGTAATTATATCTCTTCCGGAACAGCCTCTGGATGTTAACCTCACAAGAAAAGAGTCCTTGTTTGGAAGATGGGGACACATACTTGTTGTCTGGGTAATTACCACGCGGCAACGCAGCTGAAAATTCTTTTGACAATTTCACTTTGGAAACCCATGTACCAAGAAGCCTTCCAGATGCTAAATTCTGACCTGGACACCACGATTAATGTGCTCCCGGGAGCAACTACACGTTATCTCAGCACAAGGCTGAACACACACACACACACACACTCACATACACACTCACCACACACACACACCCTCACACGGAATCTGAGGCTTCCCAACCCTCCGTAAACATTTCATTGACCACTACGTGAGCTGGTCAGCAGCTCAGCAACAGGCAGACCGAAGTCTGGCCCTGCCCTCCCACTCAGAACAAAGAACCATCTCATCAGATTAAAACATGAAAGCAAACCATGCAGCCTGGAGTGGGAAGGCTGACTTTTTCAACCCGGCTCTGTGCCGGGGTGCTCTCGGACCCCAGGAAAACAGATTGAACTTTGTGAATTTTTAGGCCTCATTTGCAAAACACACTTCATGCCCTAATTCTTACTGTTCCTTGTGGCTCCTATGATTCTCGATGAAAAAAAAAAAAAAAAAAGGCTGTGATTGTGTGTGCTTGTGTATCTATGTAAATAAAAGCATAATATGTAAATGAGCAAATGAGTAAAGACAAATTTTCCATTAAAATGTAGGGTAGGGAGGGTGACTGGGTTCAAAAAGCCAACAAATTAGCCAAAGGAATAGATTTTTATATGTGTGTGTATATATTTATATTAGCCACATGTAATTAATAGTTGTGGATTTCAATATTCTTTGATGACTTTCAATATCCTTTGAAATCCCTGGAGAGGAAAATCCCATTAATGTGAACATTAATTCACATCCCCACTTGGGAAGGCATTTGCGCGAGAGGTGTCCCCACTGGGCCAGGGTACACGGTTTCTCTCCAGCAGTGACAGGTAAGGGATCCATCCTGTCCTTCAGTGCAGGTGGGACACGGCAGCCTCATCTCTCCGCCTTCAGTTACACTACTGGGTTGCTTAAAGCTATGGGGGGGGTGGGGTTTCTTCTCCCGAGGTTTAACACCAGGTCCTGTTTAATAAGAGGCACAAGTTACAGCCCACTCATAGGCAGGCCTGACAGCACCCAGACGAGACCTGGGTTCAGTACTGTTAACGGCCACGTATTGAAACGCAGCCGAACAGAAAGGCCGTTTCAAACTCATAAGCGGCCTGGCGAGTGCTCTCAAGTGTTTCCCAGCAGAAACCCACCTGCGATTCAGGCAACTGGAAAAATCATTTGTTTTTCTAAAAAAAGTAGCTTGCTCTTAAAGCACAGTGGACTAATAACCGTCAGGAATACAGCAGATAATCCAAGAAAAATAACTCCTGCCTATGCCTGAGAACAGGCAATTTTACTCATGGGTTAAAAGGAAACAATCACCAACCACCGCTGTCCCTGGGACCCTAGGTGGACAGTGGGAAGCTGAGTCAGGACAGAATATAGTGGGAAGATCGCAGTGTCTTTCTTGTCTTTGAAACAAAGATGAAATTTTAAATTTTAAATAAATTTATATTAAAAAAAAGTGTACACACATCCCCCCCCTGCCACGGTACACCCATGATCCATATCTTGTTCTAACTTCCTTCCACTGTGTATTTTTTCCAAGCTGTTTTCCAGGTAGATCACGCTGCCTTGTCTCCAGTGAGTTTCATTGCTTACTTTGAGAGTAATGATTTTAAACCCTTTTTGCACAGTCTTCTTTTTAAAACCAATGAAAATCTTCTTCAAGCAAAAGCTTTTACACAAGAGAAGTAGCCCTGATCTGCCTGAAGCAGGGAGCGGAGGGGTCAGAGAACCGCCTTGGAGTCTTGCGTTTTAAATCAATGACTGATTTCTAAGAAAGTGGATGGTGGGGCATTCGGTCCTAATGCGAAAGGCAGACTGCGTCCACTGTCTGTCTTCCACTCAGAGTTCCTCCCCTTTACGTCTCCAAAACTGTGCTGTCCAATACAGTATCCACATATGGTTATTTAAATTTTAACTTTACTTAAAATAAAATTTAAAAATTCAATTCCTCAGGCACACTAGCCCTATTTCAAGGGCTCAAGAGCCGCATGTGGCTAATGGCTGTTGTATTGAACAACGCGGACACAGAGTATCTCCATCACCACAGTTCCACTGGAGAGCACTGCTCTAGACAGAACACCAGAGAATAAGCTAACAGCTACTGCTTCTGCCTCCTGGTTCATGGGCTCCAGGGAAAGTTAGAAGTGGGGTGTGGGGCTTCCCTGGTAGCGCAGTGGTTAAGAATCCGCCTGCCAATGCAGGGGACACGGGTTCGAGCCCTGGCCCGGGAAGATCCCACACGCCACAGAGCAACTCAGCCTGTGCGCCACAACTGCTGAGCCTGCACTCTAGAGCTCGTGAGCCACAACTACTGAAGCCCACGTGCCACAACTACTGAATCCGGCGTGCCTAGAGCCCATGCTCTGCAACAAGAGAAGCCACCGCAATGAGAAGCCCGTGCACCGCAACGAAGAGTAGCCCGCTGGGCTTCCCTGGTGGCGTAGTGGTTAAGAGTCCGCCTGCCGATGCAGGGAACGTGGGTTCCTGCCCCGGTCCGGGAAGATCCCACGTGCCGCAGAGCGGCTGGGCCCGTGAGCCATGGCCGCTAGGCCTGCGTGTCCGGAGCCTGTGCTCCGCAACAGGAGAGGCAACAGTGAGAGGCCCACATACCGCAAAAAAAAAAAAAAAAAAAAAAAAGAGTACCCCCGCTCGCCGAAACTAGAGAAAGCCTGCGTGCAGCAACGAAGACCCAACACAGCCAAAAAATAAAAACAAGTTATAAAGTAAATAAATCTATAAAAAAAAAAAAAAAAGAAGTGGGGTGTGGTCCTCCCTAGCTTTACACTGAACAACTTCTGGCAAGGCACTTCCCTTTCAGAGCCTTATTATCCATAGGCATAGAGATGGCGATAGGCCCACCAGACTGTTTGGATTGTCAAAGGAGACAATTTAAGGGAAAATGCTTTAAAAGATACTGTAGACGTGCAAGGTGTTTTACCGTATACATATCTATGGTCTTTTTTTTTTTTTAACACCTCTAGAATACTGACGGTTTCTGTTCTGGAAAAGGGTCAGATGCCCAATGGTCTCCTGGCATGAGTAGAAAACAGAACAGGAGCTCTGGAGCTCTGCCCGGGCTCTGCTTCCAAGTCTTTTCAGGCTGCTGCTGGCTGCCTCCTCGGTGCAGGGCACAGGGAGAGATGTAACTGGAACACAAGCTCTCAAAGCACGGAAACTGTGGCCTGTCTGGTTCACTGAACGCTGAGAACGGTGCCTAATACACAGTAAGGGCACAGTAAATATTTGCTGAACAAACGAAAGTGACCATCTTGCCGTAAAAACTCTAGGATTAGAAAAAATTCAAATCCATCTTCTCAGACTCTAGACCCAAAGGCGATACTTATGCAGACAAAGTCACCATAGGGCGAGTGGTGACCAGATGCCACGAGCTTCCTGCCACTTTCGAGAGGAGGACAAATACCACTGGAGAGTGCTCAGGGCAGAAGGGCCAGCGGTGCTGATCTCCCGGAGCCAGAGC
The DNA here is from genome assembly GCF_059928025.1 of Delphinapterus leucas. NCBI lineage: Eukaryota > Metazoa > Chordata > Mammalia > Artiodactyla > Monodontidae > Delphinapterus > Delphinapterus leucas. The sequence continues at coordinate 12,437,128 of NC_143146.1, forward strand.
GGGAAGGAAGGACGCAATTCTGGAGACCAGGCTGCTGGATGGGGCTCTGCCGGCTTCTGCCATGTGGCCAAGGGTGAGCCGTGCTCTCATGCTCTCCTCTGAAGAATGAGGAGTCATGGCAGATGCTGTCCCAGCCCCCTTCCAGGTGTTTAAATCCCTGTGCTTCGACAACACAGCTTCAAAGACGCCAATGACGGGTCAGCTCAGACCTAAGTCCAAGTCATGCCTCTGTCACTTAAGAGCTGTGTGGCCATGAGCAAGGAGTTTGACCTCTCTGAGCCTCATCTTCCCAATCATAAAATGGGAAAAACAACACCCACACCCGGGGGAATTCTTTTTCACCAAGGATCGGCAAGCTTTTTCTGTAAAGAGCCAGACAGTAAGTACTGTAGGCTTTGCAGGCCATCCGAGCTCTGTCCCCAACTACTCGACTCTGCTGATGGCGCAGCAAAGCAGCCGCAGACAATAGGGAAAAGGACGGGCGCAGCTGCGTTCTAAATAAAACTTTATTAACACACACACAGGGGGCAGAGCAGATCTGGCCACGGGCTGTAGTTTGCCAACCCCTGATTTTGAAGATCAAGTGGGAATAGCAGAGTGGTCATTTTGACTAGTAATGCCAACCTGGCAATGGTATAAGGTACATGAAGAGTCTGCATGTAATAAGTGCTCACTAATGGAAGTTTATTATTAATATTAATGCCACAAACACTGCATTGTGAATACTGGTTTTCTAAGTGTAAAAGCACTGCGGTCCTCATCTGCCAGGCCTCCTTCTGCTTCGGGTCTTTGAAACGTAACAACAGACAAATTTAATAATCTTCAAGATCTACCCCGGAGGAAACCAAGACATTTTCATGAATTTGATTTGTATTTTGAGCACTTATTGTGTGCTGGTCCTTGTGTTTGGTGTAATGAGTACTATTCATTCTTTTGTTTTTAAATACGACTTTTAAAGCTTACACTCCACTTACAGTTATTACAAAATATTTGGCTATATTCCCCGTGTTATACAATACATCCCTGTGGCCTATCTTACACCCAATAGTTTGTACCTCCCAATGCTGTGAAAAAGTACTTTCTGTGATGATGGAAATGTCTTTTATGCCTGCTGTCCAGTACGTAGCCACTAGCCGCATGGGACTCATAGCCCTTGAGATGTGACTCGTGTTACTGAGAAACTGAATTTTTAATTTAAATTATTTTAAACAAACCGCTCCAAGTGGCTAGTGGCTACCGCATGGGACAGTGCAGCTTTAGATGTCCTCGTTTATCCTTGTCTTACATTGTTTTCCATTTGTGAACTGTCTCAGAATCTGTGTGGAAGATGAGGCATAAAAGGATTTAAAACCACAACAAAAAATGAGCCTTAGCAAGAGCTGTGATGCAGTTTACCAACGAGAAGTCATACATTCGTTCAGACAGGCAAATATCACCCGAGTTCCACCCTAGTCTAAGGGACACAGGAATAGCTCCCCCGCCTCCCCCGAGGAGACGACCGTCTCGGCAGATGCTAAGACGTGCGCGTCAGCAGCTGAGCTTCCAGGTGAACCGTGAGGGGCGGGCGACCAGTAACTGTCTCGGGAAGTCAGAGGAGGAGAGCCGGAGGTTAGCGGGGAAGGAGGGAGGGAGGAATCACGGCGTCTGAACCGGGCTAAGTCAATTTTACAGGTGGAAAAATCAATGCGGTTAATCGACTTTACTGGATTCAAGAGTGATTCAGGATTCCTGACATGAGGGGTCATCACCCTAACTTCCTGCTCATGACAAAAACTCACGACGGCTGGAACGCTGGGAGCACGTCAAGGCTGCGAGGCAGTGGGATTCAACATCAGACAAGAACGTTCCAAGAGACAAGGCACCACAGCTGATTTTACTCTCAAAGAGTAAAGTCATTGCGGCACTAAGCGCACCATGGTGAAGACAGGAGCCCGCCGCCCATAAGAATTATCCAGCCATGAAGAAAGCGTGCGGGGTGGGAATGATTACTCCGTGAGATAATTACAGGCGTTCTCCACAGTCAACCTTTACAAATATTTTGATCTTGGGCAACAACAAAATATCATAGAAATCAGAGCTTTTCCTTATGTGGATGTGGGAAACGGTCCATCGACATCAACTTTGGGGGGAACCAAAGCGTTCGTTTCACATAAACTACCTGCAGGGGCAAAGCCAGCCAGTGGTGCACAGCGTGGCAGGAACCAGCAGCCACTGGCGACCTCTCCAAAGCATGGTGGCCAGGGTCCGGTCCATCCTCGGTGATCCAGAGGTGAAGCGTGGGGGGCAGACTCTCCGGGTTGAAGGGAGGGGAGGGGGAGGCATGTGCACGTGTGTTTCTCTGGGTTGAAAGCGGGGGGGAGGCATGTGCACGTGTGTGGTACAGGCATGTGCTCCTGCCTCAACCACAAGAGGATGCTACCCCTCTCGAGAGAGGATGCTGTGAGAAACTGCTCTGACGGAAGGGCGAGCTAGCTGCCTTTGGGAGTGGTGGCCACTGCAGCCCCCAGGGGCTGGTAAAAAGAACAGCGTCTCTGCCCACCCTGCTTACAGGACCCTCAGGTGTACAAGCTCATGAAAACAGGCTGCCCGGTCACAGGGCTCCTTTCTGCATTTCCCATAATGATCCCAAGTTCAAACACAGGTCAGAGAAGTCAGTGTGTTAATTAACATCAAAGGTCTCCACCTCAGAATAAAAGCACAGCATCTGACCCGCTGGGATGATCGCTCACCACACCCCTCACAGGGTCACTTAAGAAAGGTAAAAAAGCCTGTTTTTACTTCCCTACCTGTTTAAAATAAAGCCCATGGACCTCACAGAGCTGTGGGGCCATGAACGTAAACTATAATGGGAGATGAAAAGAGCCTCCAAGGATGAGGAAGATGCCGAGAAGTGAGACTTGGCATTGCGAGGTCCACCTTCAGATGGAAAGGCACCTGGACAGGTAAGCCCCACCCACCCTCAACAGCGTTCTGAATCAGTAAGATGACAAGAGCTGAGCTCTCAGCTTAGGTACCATTTTAGCTTTAAACGGAGGTCTTATGTTCAATGTAACCCATCCAGGCCTGGCTGCGAAGGCTGACTGGGTCAGAATGGAGGCAATTCAATCGGCAGACGCACCTGCCACCCTCTGTGAGGTTCCAGTAAGTTAATTCAGGGAAGCGCTTGGCAGTGCCCACAGAGAGCCCACAGGCGTGGTGGCCTTCGTGTGCAAGGCACTGTTTTGAAGGCTCTGGTCTTATCCTGCACTGGATTCCCTGTGACTTTCTTTTTGCTATTTTGAAAAAGTTGTGGCTATATATATACAACCTAGCATTTCCCTTCAAAACTATTTTTTAGGTGTACAGTTCAGTGGCATCAAGTACAGTCACACTGCTGTGCAACCACCAGCACCAGGCTTCTCTAGAACTTTCTCATCTTTCCAAACTGAGACTCCATATGCCCTGAACACTAACTCCCCATTTCCCTCTACCCAGCCCCTGGCAGCCACCGTTCTCTTTTCCATCTCCATGAATTGACTACTCCAGGTGCTTCATAGAATTGGAATCATATAGTATTTGTCCTGGCTTCTACTTCACTTAGTATAATGCCTTTAAGGTTCATCCATGTCGTAGCAGGTGTCAGACTGTCCTTCCTTCTAAAGGCTGAATAATATTCCATTGCATAGATCGACCACATTGGGTTTATCCATTCACATGTCAATGGCCGTCAGGTTGTTTCTACCTTTTGGCTATTGTGAATAACGCTGTTATGAACACGGATGCATGAGTTATCTGTTTTGAGTTCTTTCTTTCAAATCTTTTGAGTAGATACCTAAGAGTGGAACTCCTGGATCATATGGTAATTCTGTATTGACTTTTTTGAGGAATCCCTACGTTTTTCTCTCAATGATACCCAGAGCTGGTAGGATGATAAGAAAAATATTCTATTCACTTTTGTTCTATGATGGTTCACTGGTGCTTCTTTATGTAAAGATGTCCCACTTTTGGGGGCGGATACAAACGATCTTCTCACCCATTCAGTCGTCTCCACTCCACTTCAAGCTCAGCCACAGTGAGACAGAGCCACTCCGCCAGGGAAGCTCATCACAGCCTGCAAGACTGCCACAGCCCCAGAAGAGGAGCCTCCTTTCCGCTCTGCATGCACACCTGATCCCTCGTCCTGTCTCTCCTCCCCAGAGAAGCCCCCAGCATCCTGAGGCTGCACCTGCACCCTGGGGAGCCTCAAACCATCTCTGCCCCCTGGGCCTCACTCTCCAAACCACGCTCCCCTCTGGCACCCTCCACCCCCGCCCTCTCATTCTTTCTTCAAATCTCTGGTGGTTTCTCCAGCTTCCTTTGCTGGCTCTTGCTCTGCCATAAGCCATGATTATAGAAAGGTGCCCCCCAAAGTATATTCAACAAGATTCTGCCCCTGGCTCTCTCTTTTTTTTTTTTTTTTTTCGGTACACGGGCCTCTCACTGTTGTGGCCTCTCCCGTTGCGGAGCACAGGCTCCGGACGCACAGGCTCAGCCGCTCCACGGCATGTGGGATCTTCCCGGACCGGGGCACGAACCCGTGTCCCCTGCATCGGCAGGCGGACTCTCAACCACTGCGCCACCAGGGAAGCCCTCCCTGGCTCTCTTTTGTCTCAACATTCTCTTCCTTAAAGATCTGATTCTTCTTGTGGATAATTTCCACATCTACACCACTGCGTCTGATTTCTTTCCCAAGTCGGAGACTGGCGTTTCCAACTGCCTGTACGGCTTCATTATTGACCCCTCGAAGTTGATGCACAAGCCCCTCTTCCCTCCACTTTACTTGCTTTTTCCCTTTTCTTCTTCCATGTTGCTTTTAATTTCACGACCATCCTCCCAGTCAGCCAGGCTCAAAGCTCCAGGGACCTCCCCTTCGCTTCCCCTTTGTCCCACGAGCCCTGAGACTTGGTGAATTTCCATATGGGGGTCTTTCCAGCCCTCTTGCCTGAACTTCTGCTCTCCTACCAAGCGACGGCGCTACCTCAAGGTTCTTCTAAAAAAAGAAACCCAGCTGATCCTTCTTCGAAGCTGTGTGCCCACAGCCAACGCCGAGTGCCTCCTTGCATGCCCCTCCTTGGGTCCCAGCTCCCCGCCAGCTGTCAGCCGAGTTCCGTCCCCAGCAGAACCCACCAAGACGCACTGTTCCAGGGCAGGTCTGCATCCATCTCTCGGGAACGACTTGGCCAGTTTGTCCTCAGCACCTGTCAGTCATTTCAGGGCTGGAATCTGGGGTTCCTGCCCAAAGACCAAAGACCTTTAGTGGCTTTCTCTAAATGCATTTGAACAGCTGAGTAAAACGTCCTTGCTTTCAAAAGGAAAAGCGTTCTGCATGTTTTCAGAAGTCACCGAACCTGTTCTGTTTCCTTGTTTTTGAAGGAACAGGGCAACTTGGGCTTGGGCTAGAACGAAAGGGTCCAGCCTCTTCTCAGGTGTGTTAACTTAGGAGCACGCACCATTTGGACAGGGGCAGGTGTGTTTACTCAGCTGGGGTCCGGTTGAATCATTTGGGAAAACTTCCTGGTAATTTTTCTGCCCTATGATTTGCCACTGCTGATGGAAGTATATGACAACCTAACTTAGGCCTGCAAAGAAAGGCATGGTGGCTGTGATATTTAAGCCCCAAATCTGGGGGACCTTGAGGTGCATTGTAAACTTTAGACTTCTTTCTATTAACAATAATTAAAAACATTATTACTGAATAAAGTCTGGAGTTTAGTGGATAATAATGTAGTGTTAAGAGAGAAAGGACAGGTCCAAAGTGGAGTTACTTGGGCTAAAACCAAGACCTAATACCTAATCTAACTGCAGTTACAACCTCCCCCAGGAATGTAATCCTTGCCAGTCAGTCAGGAATTTTCCGGTCAGCACCAATGAGGTCATCTGGCACGTGGGCCCTCTCAATCCCCAAACGAAGATGAGATCACCTGCCACACAGACCCCTTCTGTCCCCCAGGTAGGTTACCTACGTCCGAAATAATGTTTTTTATTCTTTGTTTTGCCTTTAATGACCGTTCCCTTCCTGGAGCTCCTCGGAGCTCCTCTCTACTAGCTAGATGGAATGCTGCCCGTTCATGAATCGTCTAATAAAGCCAATCAGACTTTCAAAATTTACTCACTCAAATTTCGCTTTTTAATAGAACCAACACTGGTTCCTTAGTTTTGACGAATGTGCCCAGTGATATAAGGAGTTGACGTCAGTAGGAGGGGAGGGGAGACGAGTGTGCCAAAATTCTATTCTCATGGCAACTTTTCTCTAAATCTAAGATTTCCATTTATAGAAGTTTACATTAAAAAATGGTCTGGGGACTTCCCTGGTGGTCCAGTGGGTAAGACTCCACGCTCCCAATGCAGGGGGCCCGGGTTCGATCCCTGGTCGGGGAACTAGATGCTGCATGCCGCAACTAAGAGTCCGCACGCTGCAACCAAGACCTGGCGCAGCCAAAATGAATGAATGAGTGAATGGATAAGTATTAAACAATTTTTAAAAATGGATAAAAAAATACTAAAAACATTAAAAATGGTCCACCTTCCCCACCTTTTTCTGTGTGGGACAGGACATCGAGCCCTTTACAGACACTGTCCCATTTAGTTGGTGTGATGGCCCTGTGGAGACTGCACCCCACACCTTACAGGTGAGGAAACGAGGCCGTGCAAGGCCACGGACAGCTGGATGTGGACCTCAGGTGGCGTGATGGAGGACGCAGGCACAGCCATCCCACGCCACGTGAGCCAGGCCACATCTCCCATCTCAGAGTATCAATACATACACACACACACACACACACACACACACACACACACGAGTCTGTCAGTCAATAACCCGGAGCAAACTCCTTTCTTAATAAACTCCATGTGATCCATTCTTCTCATCGAACATATTTGCTCATGGCTTGCCTCTTCTGTGTGGGCATTAATGGCCCACGTGTCCTCCAAGACAGAACTGGCCAGTGACGCCCTCTGCCCACACTGGACATGGCCCACTCATCCACGAGAGGGCCTGGCCTTCCTTGCCCCACAAGCCTGCCTCCTCCTCTGAGACCGCAAGGCCCCAGCGGGCGAAGCCTGACACTCGCCAGCTCACTCCCCCACCCACCCACCTGGCTCACCCATGCACTCATTCATTCACTCATTCAGTCATTGCTCATAGAAGAAACCAGAGTTATATGCCAAATGCAAACCAAGGAATCAGAGAATCTTCAGTGTGTCACAGGCAGTCTACAACAGTTGTTTCAGAAAAGTCTCATCTCAAGAAGCAATTTAAAATGCAAATTTCTGGGTCTGACCCCAATGTTCTAATTAAGGAGGGCCAGGTGGGGCCTGGCAGTCTGTATTTTTTCAAAACTTCCCTGGCCCATCAACCTCAGGTGACCCTGATGCCCTGCCAGGTTTGGGGTTTCGCCCAATAGATAAGTACCTTCTGGAAATGGGCAACCTCAGCTCAAGAAACCCCGAGGCAGAGGAGCTCATTACCTCATAGGGCAGCCTCTCATCACCAAGCTGCACTTACTGTGAGGAAACCCTTTTCTATACTCGGACACAAGGCGCCTCTTTGGAAATTCACTCCTTTGTTTAAATTTTGTCCTCTGGTACAATTAAGATGATGCCGACGCCCCTCTTTCATACAACCAGCCTGAAAAGGGCCATCCTATTTTCCAAAATCTTCTCCCTTTTAGGCCAAATGCCCATACTTCCAACAATTTTTAAAAAATGAAATGCATTCTCCTATTATCCCATTTCAAACGTGAAACTCCGAATTGGGTACGGTATTCTGACGGAGCTCAGAGCCTTCAAGTTTCAAGGGGCAATCCTTTCCCATGCTCTGGTCTCCTTCTAATGAGGTAGAGTCTATGGAAGAGGTTCTTGACCTTGGCTGCACGTTGGAATAATCACCTGGGAAGCTTTAGGAACTATTGATGCTTAGGGCCTACCTCTCAAGAGATTCTGATACAACCGTCTGGGGCTCTGCCTGGTTATGAAGATTTTTTTTTTTTTTTAAAAGGTTCTAGGTGATCTTAATGAGCAGCCAATGTTGAGAGCTACAGATCCGATAGACGTTGATCTCTCTCTGTGTTATTCTATTGGCTCACACTGAACTCATTTACACTCAACCTTTTGCCCTGAATCCCTGCCGAGCCGGGTCTTCCTCCTCATGCCCTTGATGAACTAATTAGCTGAGCTTAATGGCAGGCTTTTACAATGACCCCCAGTAACTGACTCTCATCAGTTTGGTGTGGGTCCACCGTTGTAAGGCTACTGAACGTCAAGTCAACTGAGCTGCGTATTGACGATCTGCTCTCTCTTTAGCTTTGAGCTTCTGGTATCTTCACGGAAAACATGAATAAAATTGTAGATCTCTGAACGATACTCTACTGAAAATTCTATGGGAAATAAATGACAGCAGGTGCTTTTTAAGCCATTGGATATCCTTTCGCAGATAAGGGCTAAAGATTTATGGTCACAGATAAGTCCAAGAGCATGGCGTCATTCCTAGAATGAAATGTTTCATACAGCTCTCCCAAGTTCTCTGGTGGCAGTGTTAGGTAGTCAGACACGCCCCGTCCTGGATGGGGATCATCTTTCCCTCCCCCATCTGGACACTGGTGATCAGAACATGCCCAGAGGTCCTCCCTCTTGTGGTCAAGGACCACCGCTAAGTTTCCAGCCATATCAGGACCAAGCAAGATAGAACTGCCAGAACAGGTGGGTGCAGGCGCAGCAAGACCCAAAAGGTGACTCAGAGTAACAGGGCGGGGTTCATTATGCCGTAATTATAATAAATTAGCATTGCAGTTTTTGTTCCTCCCCCCACCGTGTTTCACTTCGATGCTTATGGGTAAGCACCTATGCACTAAGGGAGAAGTGATAATAACCTAAAGCTGTCCATCAACTTGTCAGTCAGATGACGCAGGACACAGGGAGGGACCACTGCTCTAAAAAACCCAACCCGACCCCCACCGTGGGACTGCTTCTGGTTTCCAGACAGCCCGCTCTTGTCCTTTCTCAGGAGCATACTTTTGCTTTAACAAAACTCTTGCTACTTAAAACTGCTCTATGCCTCTCGTCTGAATTCTTTCCCTTGAGAGGACAAGAAGCAAGGAAACGGCTGTTCTGCAGCAGCTAGCGCAAGCCCCCATGCTGGGCTGCCAGGGTGCTGCCGGCGGAGGACGTCTCCTGTGTGTGACCGCCCCAGTCTTATTTATTTATTTTATTTTTTAAAATTTACTTATTTATTTATTTTTGGCTGCACTGGGTCTGCGTTGCTGCGCACGGGATTTCTCTAGTTGTGGGGGCTACTCTTCGTTGCAGTGCGCAGGCTTCTCATTGCGATGGCTTCTCTTGTTGCGGAGCACAGGCTCTAGGCGTGCGGGCTTCAGCAGCCGTGGCACGTGGGCTCAGTAGTTGTGGCACATGGGCCCTAGAGCGCAGGCTCAGTAGTTGTGGCACGTGGGCTTAGTTGCTCCGCGGCATGTGGGATCTTCCCGGACCAGGGCTCGAACCCGTGTCCCCTGCATTGGCAGGCGGATTCTTAACCACTACGCCACCCGGGAAGCCCTCCCCAACCTTATTTAAATCAACTGCCATGTGGACCAAAACTGCTCTAGTGATACCATCTCAAGATGCTCTGAGCCTATAGGAAGACTGTATTAATACACATCTCACTGGCCAGAAAATGAACTGTTAACTGGTTTCTCCAGAGCTGGAAGGTCTTTGACTCCATTATGAAAGCACCATTCAACTTTGTATGAATGAGGAGACGATATGGCAGAACACAGTCGCAAGGCTTCCAGTAAATTTTGGGAAGGTAAAGTTAGATTTTGTAGAATATTTTTTTTTAATTTCAAAAAGTGGTATTTCTCTTGCATTCATAGCACAGACTCTAAACTGGCATTTTCAGTCTTTCCCCATCTTCAGTGAAGCTGATTTTCTACCTGCTCTTTCTCCATCCTGGCTGTGCTCCCCTCCCGGGGGCATCTGAGTGAAGTCTCCTACTTCCTTCTATCACAGCAAAGAGAGCTGCACTTGAATATCTCCAGGTATAAAAAACATACAAAGTCAGACGTCTGAGCACATCTGCTTCCCGACACAGGGAGCAGCTCTGCGAGCCTGTTAACTGGTGCCTGAATCTCGTGCTTGGAATCACCTGGGGCAGGACCACCTCGTCCAGAGCCCCTGCAGGCCCTAACAGTCACTGAACACCCACGAGGCCACTCTGAACCAAAGTCACCTGTAGTGAGGGCGGATACAGTAAACAGTGGGTTCCACTTCCACCCGAAACACAGCAGAAAATGTCTGCTATCCTCTCCTGGCATTTTTCAAATGTGTGTTTAGTAGATAGACAACTCCTCATGTTTCTACACATGTCTTTTAAAAAAAAAAACCCCGTAAGAATTTTCTATAGGGTACTTCCCTGGTGGCGCAGTGGATGAGACTCCATGCTCCCAATGCAGGGGGCCTGGGTTCAATCCCTGGTCAGGCAACTAGATCCCACACTCTTAGTGCCACAACTAAGAGTTCGCATGCCACAACTAAGGAGCCCGCCTGCTGCAACTAAGGAGTCGGCGAGCCGCAACTACGGAGCCCTGGAGCTGAACTAAGAAGACCACGTGCCGCAACTAAGGAGCCCACAAGCTGCAACTAAGGCCCGGCGCAACCAAATAAATAATTTTTAGAAAAAGAATTTTCTATAAAAGACTCCACTTTAGGCCAAGGGTACATCAGACTTTGCATTCTATAGTACAGACAGTTTTTCCTGAATTTTTGCACTCACATATCAGTCTTTTATATGGTATTTAATAAACAGACTTAACATTATTTTTAGCCAGCCTGCTCTTCCTGGATACTTAGGTCAGTTCCAATCTTTTAATTCTGCTACGGCTCTCTTTGCCATTTGTCATTTCACATATTAGAATGTACCCTTAAGATAAATTCCTAGCAGTGGGATTCAAGGTAAAAGTGTATGTGTGTGTGTGGTGTATGGGGCTCTTATTTTTCTTTATAAACACTGTGAAATATTATACTGAAAGCTACGTGAGACGTACAATACTTAAATGACTATAAAGCAAGCACCAGTAAAATGTTACCAACCCCCCTACAAGTCCCTCCTTTGCCTCTACCCTTTATAACCCGCATCATCCTTCCAGAAGAAGTTACTGTATTCTGTGGTGTTCATTTAATTATCATCAGAAAACATGCATTTTCAAGAACTGTAAGCCAAAGGAAAAAGAATCCAGGATGAGATCTAACACGTGTAGATTTAACAGGAAATCACCGTAAGCTTGGCTTGTCTGAAGCCAGCTTCTCGCTTTATCTTAGCTCATGGGTGCTGCTTATAAGGAACAACATAAAAATAACTGAGAAACAGAAAGAAAGAGTTGGTGGTGCTAGACAGAACACGGGATTGTACTCACCACAGGGCGAGTCGTTGCTCAATTTCCTTGAGAAAATTTGTATGAAATTTGTGCAAAGGTTCAAAATTCGGGAAAATGAGACTTTTCAAGGTTTCGGGCATGGAGTCCTCTTTGCTTACTGTGCTCTGAAACCACTGGGAATAAAAAGAGGACACTCTTAGGGGCGTTAAGCTGAAGGATGAAGGTCTGCAACTCTTCAGACGTAACGCTGCAGCCCACCACGCGTGGAGGCTAAAGGGCTTTCCTGCCGCGTCTGTAGAATTTCAAGAGCATCAGGGGCTTTCAAGCTTTACTGCTTTCCCTCCTTTCATTAGGTGGGGTAAGAAGTACCCATCTCTTCGTTACCGCTTCCTGAAGTTTGTTACCAATTGACTGTGGAAGTCGGGACAAATCTCTGAAGTGGGCAGATACTGAAATCAAAACTTCCATTATGGCCAGCTCACTGGGTCATCGCTGAGTTATACCACTTCACGCCCTCTGGTTTAGTCCTTGAGAAACTTCCATCTCTGCTCCTTCGCTGAAATGCTGAGCAGGAAGATGGCTGAACCAGAGAGGTGAAGCCTCTGCCTTCACACACATTACTCATCTCACTGACCTGAAGTCCAGGTGGGTCCCACAATGATTGCTGAGCACCTGCCCAGGTCACCACGGCTGCCCTAGAGGCACAGAAACCCAACGATTCCAACTGACCTCCAGTGGGCTAGGTTCCTTCCCAGAATCCAGGATCATGAAGTCATCTGCCATGCTTTGAATTTGTTTCCAAGACTGAACAGGACTGATTAAAAAAAGGCAGTCTTTTGGGTAGATTTTGCTGACATGGCTCAATTTATTGGCAAAGATAAAACAAGGCTTCTAATTCGCCTCTGAGGTCTCCATCAAGCAAAAATAAAGGGCGAAACACGAAATGTTCTCCATCGGTGCAGGCAGACAGTAAAACGTTTCATTTTAAATTTCTCCACTTTAGAAACTTCCTTCCTTTGCACTTAAAAATCACAGTTATAAAAGCTTTTTAGAGCATATTCCAAATTAAACATACTACTACTGCCTAATTTCTACAACCCAGAACCAAAATTCTTTTAATCGGAGTCAGAGAACCCAACATTTAATTAGATCCAGCTTGTCTCCTAAAGCTGAGTATCAGGCAAGATAAATTATGTAATCTAAGGCTTTAGGGGAAATGCTACACATACCGAAGTGATGACTTCGAGATCCTTCAGATACGTTCTCTCAGTGGTGGAGACTTCCTTAGCGATGAAGTACGCTTTGTCAGTTGGAAATCTCTGCAAAATCCATTAAAAGAAAGAAGACATAATCATTTGGGCCTAAAGTCTCTAAGCATGTCCTGATTATAAGCAAGTCCTAACTAAAGTGATACGTTGCTAACTTACGATCTTTGGTTGACTGGTATCAAGGCTAAATAAACTCTTATCTATTCTCCTTTTTTGGTGTGAGAGGAACTAGGATAGAAAATGGATTTCTATGATGAGAAAACTGCCTAGGAATGTTTCCTTCCATGTAAATACCACCCGCAGTGAAAGGCCTCGAATGGGTGTGTTAGCTGTCACTGAGGACTATTCATTCAATACTGGGCACCTGAAAATCTAATTAATTAGGATAACAGAGTGGTGCAGGCTTCAAGGAAATGAATGAAACAGAAAGCACAGCAGCCTTTGTCCTGGGCGTCGTGGGCTGGTGCTATTGATTTTCAGAAAATGGAAGTTACATTGTTCATGGGAACACGAAGGGTACTGATCCAAAGGGACGAGCGTTACAGCAGCTACAGTCCATTGGTTAGGCGGGCAGGCAGCACTGCCCTAGAGCAGGTCTGCCACTGGTTTTGCTTCTCTTTAACCAACAATTAAAAGGGAATCCCTTGTTGTTAACCATCTTGCTTCCCACAAGAGTCCAACCGATTCCACCTCTGGGGATACACACGAAGCAGAGATGAGAACAGATACTTGTATACCCACGTTCCCAGCACGTTAAGACGAAATAGCCAAGAGGAGGAAACAACCCAGCTGTCCATCAATGGATGGATGAATACACAAAATGTGGTATCTCCATACAATGGAATACTAGTCAACCTAAAAAAGGAAGGACATTCTGACATGCGCTACCAACATGGATACACCTTGAGGACAATTATGCTAAAGGACATAAACCAATTACAAAGGGACAGACACTGTATGATTCCACTTATACGAGGTTAATGCCTAGGGCAGTCAGTTCACAGAGACAGAAAGCAGAACGGTGGTTTCCAGAGGCTGGGCGTGGGGGGGTAATGCTCAATGTGCATGGAGTTTGTTCGAAGGATGACCGAGTTCTGGAAATAGTGATGATGGTCACACAGCACTGTGAGTGCACTGAATGTCACTGAACGGTGTGCTTAAGAATGGTTCACATGGTAAATTTTATGTTATGTGTATTACTGGAAATGACAACAAAAGATCAACAGGCGAGCGCCTGCCGTCCCCACACCTTTCTCCGGCTGTCGTCCTCGTCGTCAGTCCGAGGGCCCGCCTGGTCGTTCAGCAACGGGCTGACCAAGGGGGAGGCCTGCTTGGTGTCGGGGCTCAGGTTGGGTGACAGGACGGTGCTGGTGGGCACAGCTCCTCCCTGCGAGTTGATGGACAGCTCTGAAAGGTGAGGGCTGCCAGTCAGGGAGCCTGTTTGGGGATGAGAAGTATTAAAGAAAAGAAAAAAAAAAAAGTAATTCCTTCTGGGACCTGGTGTCCACTTACAATTTTCACCTAATCAAACCTTTATAAGCTTGACTACCATATGGCACACTTATGATGCCCTTCGTGATTTTCTAGTTTTTTCCCTAAGTTGCAGCTGCCTTAATCCTAAAGATACTATTCAGTGGAACACAGTTATGTCATTAATGATAAGGTGGAGAACTCTGCTTAGAGCATAATTACAATAGTTTAAAAGCATCGTGTATCTGCAAATAGGATCTTCATCTCCTAACTACTGCCTTAGCTTCTAAGAATTACTCGAGAAAGAGTGTCTATATCACAAGGAGACGTGGGAAGTGACCAGAAAATAGAGCTATTCTAATAGAAGACTAAAGGACTTGGGACACCCAGGACAGACTACATCTTGGAACAACGGGCCACAGGTAGAGAAAGGGAAAGCAGCCACCTCCCCATTCTACGAAGAACAGAAGCGAGCTTGTTATACCTGGTGATGTCACTCCATGTCTCTCTCACTGTTTGGGACAGAAACACTAGTATCACAATTACAGCAAAGGTGATCATTTAAAAATGCAAAGCTGGAGGTCATTACATTATCATAATTCCCCTTTATGAGTCAAAAAATGATAGGAAATTAATCATTCCTCTGAGAAGGATACCACAGTAAATAACAGGAAAATGTATAATTAAATGAGATGATGTGCACATGAAACTCTGTGCCAACAGAATTTTGCCAATACCGATACCTCAACCTTTTGAAACTACTAATAAAATGAGATGTTTCAAAATCTACTTCTAAACTAAGTGTTTTGCCTGACAGTTTTATAATTCTAAAGCAGATCTGCAAAAACTAGGATTAGGGTAAACAAAGTTCCAGTAGCCTGCAGTCCTGTCAGTTACCATCATAGGGAAAGACGACATAAACGCTTTCTCCATTTTCCAATAAACAGGTTCATGCTCATGGCTACTCAGCACAGTATCAAGGATCTCGGAAGGAAAGGGGAAGTGCGGTTTTCCAGGAATCCCCCCATTTTCTGGACCTCTGTCCTTTCTCTCTGGATTCATTCATATTCACTCGGAAATTACAAGACAGGTCAGCCTCGAATGAAGCTGATGGAGTTGGGTAATGAACTTGATCCCAGTATGAATGAACCTTGCAGAAGCCGCCACCAGCCCCCACCCGGTCCCAGGTTGACCAGCTAGCTGTGTCACCTACACACGGGTGAAAAGCCACCATGCCCACAAAAGCAACGGAAAGCAGACATCCTGCCCACTGACTGCTGGTCAGTACAATCATCCCTGAAGAACAAGATGAGAACATGTCAGGTAAAGTCAGATTCCAGAAGTTCGCATTAAAAAATAATCCATTTAAGCTCCTTGCGTTTTCGTAGACATCATTAAAACAAAGTCCTGATGTGAGACAAAGACGCAATCACCCCACACACCACCAGACCCAGTAAAACCCGGAGAAAAAGGCCAGAAATTGCTTCACAAATGTCAATTTTATTGACACTAGTGCACAACCGAATACAATCATTTCAAGAGAATTGGAACTTGTCAAATAGAATAGTGACAACAATCATAACTGCAATTGATTCAAGGTACTACACTATTCTCTTAAAAAAAAAAAGAATCACAAAAAGAAAAATGTTATCACTACAAAGAGGAAGTAGAGAAGAGAACTTCTGGCAGTCTGTCTGGAGATCAAAACATTTCATGCATTTGTGAGTTGCTATTGGAGGGTCACCTTTTATTTGTCCACCATCATCTGGCAAAGCATGGGGGCTTACCTTCAGCTCTCACACTACGTATGAGACCAGGTGAGGCGGTGTAAGTGAGAACATGCCGGGCCTTGAATCTGCAGTGACGTGGGACAGAAAAAGCGTTCGCCTCCTCATTGAAAGAGTTGGAGCCATGAACAAAGAGCCGTTAGAAGGCTAGCTTGAAGGAGGCGTGCAGGTGGGGAAACAGTACTGATTAGTCCCTGGACGGCATCCAGCAGCAGATAAAAAACCAAGTGCCACATGGCGAGGGAGGAAATAAGGGGAAACACACTCGAGTGCAACCATGTCCACCCTCCAAAGGTCGACAGTTGCCCTTGTGAATTTCCCCGGGGACACTTCAGTTTGGTAGACCTAGCGGGCCAGAAGGGTGAGCTAACAGACCAGGGCTCCGGGAGAGGTGCCGCCCTGCCAAGAAGGCAGGACACATTGCAGAGAAGATAGCAATCTAGAAGACACCCCACTGGAGCACACTGGAGACAGGATTCAGAAAGCGGGACACCGAGAGTGAACCTGATGACAACCAATGTCCCTATGTAGAGTCCGGGGCAGTTCCGGGTTCAGCTACGTTCTCACTCACGTGGCCTAAAGGTGTGTGTGACACCGACGTTACACGTGCAATACACAACCTTGGAGGATGACCAAATTAGGGTAGCCCATTTCCATTTCCTGAGAGGCTACTTCAACGGGCTTTGTGTCTACTAACGGGGCCCAAGAAGGCCAAGGCGATGAGTGTATTTAAATAGTAAGACCAATAAATCAATAAAGACCAAGCAGCCTGTTCTAGAAATCTATCAGCAATGCTAAGGAAGGGAAAGGTCCCAAACTCTGAGGTTCCATTTACCAATCTGAGCCACATCCATGGAGAATAGCCTCCTTCCTCCCCTTGCAAGAGGAACTTCTCAAGGCTTTGAAAATTCATAGATGACATGTGTCCCAAACAAAAACAGGTAGCTCATTTACCATTCAACAATCAATGCAATATGCTGACGAGAGTAATCAGTAGAATTTGGCAGCTTGGTGAGTAATTAAAGTTCTCTTTCGACTTGGAGCCAGTGTGCGCCAAGGGTCTGTACAAACTCGTGTCCCCGCAGGGCCTGCCCTCGGGCAAGTGTGAAGAGTAACTAAGGTCACAGTTACTAGAGCTACAGGTGACCAATTTTCACTGAAGTCGTCCATTTGACAATAAAAGCAAACAAACATGGCGATGTTAGATCAAATGACTCTGCCAGGTTTCTGCAACCTTATAAAGCTGTTCCCATCACACAGTCTGTCCCCTGCCTTGAAGGCACAGCCCTGGGCAATGAGGAGAAATGGTGACTGGTGTTCGTGGCTACTCCATGAACTGATTAATGCCTGGCAATTTTTATCATTTTCCTCCTCTATGGCAAATTGACACAAAGGAATTTCTTTCAGCAAGGGGCTCTAGGTAAATAACTTGGGGCGGGGGGAGAATCTTCTAAGAAACCACCTGGATATTAAGGCAATAGGTGGAAAAAAGTCTGAAGAGATTAGAAAAAGATCAGTTACCGCCCTAAAAGTCTGGAAGCTTTTGATTCTTAAAAGAATTTCTTCCTATTTTTAGAAATTGCCCTGCAGGTTTTTCGGCATTCAGTTATACTTCTGGTTAACGACTTTCAAGTCCCTCATCTCTACCAAATAATTTCATGACACGCCTCCCTTCGCCACCCCCAGATCTCCATGTCCCCGCGTCCACCCTTAATCTGTATCAAGAGGGCTGAGTTTATGACACTCCCCCGGATTAAACATGCCTTCACTAATGCTCCTCTCAAGGGGGGCATTTCTGGTAACTGCTTTTAAAAAAATCCTTTTAAATGTACACATTCTCATGGCGCAAACAATTATGGAACTTCAAATTAGCACTGCAATATGTATAGATTTCAATTTATCACCCAGCCCAGAAACTGGGTTAGCTGCTCTATGTTTTTAATGTAATATACATTCATAATTCTTCTCTCTGGCTGCACAGGGGAAGTTGGATTTGCAGCCCCACCCAGACTGGAGTATCTCTTGACCAGCCCTCCACCAGAGGCACATGAAACAGTGGGAACATGGTTTATGATCGAGAAGCCAAATTCACGCCTGCCTTCCGCGCTTGGGACTGGGTACAAGCCGCCTAGTGACCATCTACTTCCTCTGACTATACTAAAAGGCTTAAGAACAAACTCACACAAGCCTGGAGAAAGAGAACTCTCTAATCTGTTTTTCCAGTAATAAAAATGGCATTTCAAATACTTAGTTGTACCTGTCCTGTTTTAAACTAGTCAAATAAATTGGGAATCCTCATTTTTAATTAGATAAGTGTTATTTTTCCTGTTAAGGAGGGAACCAGAAAACCTGACAACTTTAAAAATAGTAATCCATAGATGTGGTAAATATTAAAATATCTGAGAAGACAGATGAAAGTGAGACTGTTGATTGCTTTCTCAAGTTCTCTTTTCAAAATTATAAAAAAGTACAATTATTTAAAAAGTATCTATGAGGATTTCCTCAATATTCTCCCAAAGTTCTGTATTTGGCAAATGTCTAGATGCCACTCATCTATTGTGATTTGTCTCCTGCCATTTGCTTCTAAAATATAGGAGACTGTAACTCTATGTACCCAGAATATGCTTCAAAGGCGCACGTAGGAAATACATTACAGATGCAGGTTTGCATTTATTTTTAAAAAGGCTCTTTTTAAATCCACAGTCTCCCTCTAAAAGAGAAGACAAACCCTCTCTGGAGATGGTCTGCATTTGAAAGCCAGTTACCGGGAAAAAAAAAAAAAAAAAAGTCAGTACTGTATTGATTCATGAGAAGTCTCCAGACCAGGCAGGATTCACTCTAGTCTGATAACTAAGCTGGGTCCCACCCCAATGGAATATGTGAGGAAAAAAAAAAGGGGCTGACAATGTTTCATTGAAGTTACAAGATTCCACAAGAAAAACCAGGTTATAGGATTACCAATCATAGCAGGGTGGCCTTCTTCTCGATAACTTAGGTTGTTGTGCGTAATGTACGTGCTTCTTAGACCAAGTTCCTTGAAGAAAAGTTTTACAAGCAGCTAAACATCAACGTTACTGTTCATCATCAAGCAATTCAGAAAAGCAACAGAAATGCAACTTGCAGAAAAATAAAGAGAAATGCTGCTAATGGGAAAACGACAGCGAATGCACTAGCTTGTTCTTGTTTATGGGGAAAAGATAAAGGAGAATTCTCCTTTGTCTGAACACGGTGGTGGTGTTGGCAGTGCCTGGGCTGTGGGGGACATGGTGCTTCATACCAATGGAAAACACCATCTTGTACTCAGGACAAAGCTTCGGCCATCAGTCGGAAAGAACGGTTACAATTGACAGTTTTTACAGCAAGATACCTGTTAGGACAAGTAAAAGCCTCTTCAGTTGAGATTAACAAAAGCTATTAATCCCGTGCATACACCGTTACATGAGTTTGGCCTTCCATGCTTAAAGAATCACCAAGCTCATTGTTACTGGAGAAACCAGCCACCTTCCCGGTGGAATAAATCCATGCTTTCGTGAACTACTGCACGCTGAGCCGTGGAGAGAAGGTAGAACCAGACAGTATCTGTGAGAGCCTACATTCTGGGTAGACAGCAAACTACAAACAGCTCACTGGCCATGAGGGGCCACCTGGGCTGAGCTAGAGAGGTCTTCTCTGCATTTCTACCTATCCCCGCTCCCCAACAAAACACACACTCACAGCCAAATTCGCTTATAAGCTATGGAACGTTTGCCATCCCCATTGGAATAGATGGTACCATTCAACATAGGGAGCCAGTCCTCTGGTTAGCTGTCTGAGCTCCGCCCACGTAAGCTGCTGCCACAGATGCTCTCTGTTTCCACGAGCCCTGCCCCGCCCTATAGAGATCCTGGCTCCCTTCCGAGGACCATCCCCACCGCCACACATTACAAAGTGCAGGCCTGGAGAAGATGGAATCAGAAAAGTGAAGTCTTCCGTTCATCTTCCATTTCCCCACCTTTAGTGAAATATGGTACCACCGAGCATGATGCTCAGGATGCCGCCGTGACAAGGCTTGCTGTTTAGTGATGCAGCATCATTGTATTCTAGAAGAAACAGGTGTTCCAAGTACAAACTGGTATTCAGTCATGTTAAAAAAAAAAAAACAAAACATCAGACAGAGCTCCAACAATGCAGGGAAGAGAAGGTACACCATGCTTTGAGGATAAAAGACAGAACGCTGGAAAAAAAAAAAAAGTTTTCTCTTAGATAGGTACATGCTGACCACACAGTGCATACCACGGCACAACAGAAAAATGTTTTCTCAAATTTATTAAACAAATGACAAAAATGAGAATGAAGTCCCCAGCCTTGTCTACTGTAAAATTAATTCAGCGTATTAGAAATTTTTAATAAAATATTAAATGTACACACAGAGAGAACAGAAGGGAACTGGATTAATAACGTAGGCCAAGCTTGTGAGATTGGGTTAGTCAGGTTTTCACAGCAACCTTCCAGGCAGAAAGGAGGTGAGGGTAAGGGACTGAATCCACTGGCCATTCAGGTGCGTGTGTAGAGAGCAGCGGGGTGTGTGTTCTTGACTAAGGAAAGCCTGTCTTCGGTCTTTCTATAAATCACTGCGGGGGGCAGAGTGACAAATGCTTTCCTTCTTACAAAGGAACTGCAAGGCCCAGGAAAAAGCAATCGTTGGCCCAGTTTCATGAGCCAGAAAGGTCGTCTGGGAATACTGACAGGCCCATCAGAGGCTCCAAAACGACCCTTCTACTGTTTCCTATTTGAGAGTCAGTTAACAACCCCAATTTATAATAAAGCAGGACTGCCTCCAAACTCCTGGTACCACTAACACCTCTACCTCTTACTCAAAAGTAGAGTTAATTACTGTCCGATGCTTTGTTATACACTCCCCCCCACCGACACACACACACAATGGTCCTTGCTCCCGCCTTAGTACTCTTGGTTTATGTTGCATTTTGCAGTGATTTCTAACTTCTGTTCTTCAATATTCTGAAGTTCCTGCACCTGACCCCTAGCAACAAGCTCACGTAATTCTCAGTACCATGTCCATGACTGCATTAACAGCACCTGCCTTGAAGCTAACCTTTCACACCAGCTCTCAACTACAGACTTAGATCAGATACCCTCTGTCAACAGTTGATGTTCAATCTTCCCCACTTTCAAATACCAAACCACCCTAAGACATATCAGAGCAACCTGATCTAGAACCCACACGAAGATGCCAAGGAGCTGCCTTCCACCAGAAGTTATAACCGAACACCAGAGGCCAAGGAGATTGCCAGAGGCTGCTTCCAAGGCTAAGCTGTGATGTGGGCATCATTCAGTCCATCTGCGCTGAAACGATCCTGAACGAATCAGAGTCTCTTCAATTTCTAAAGCTTTAAAAAAGATTTACTAATTCTACCTTAGCTTCCACCAGGGTGTTTAACTGCTTTGATTGGGGGAAAAAAAAAAAAAAATCCCCCATGCTGGAAGTTTCATCTATGTTTTCTGGAGTGACGTGTTCTGAACTTTATGAAGCAAGACCTGTTTTTCACAACTCTACTCGCCTCCTCCCAGGTATGTATCTGACACACAAATCAGCATTTGCAACTTTTGTTTATAGAGGAAATACTTAAAAATCCCTGCGTTACCCAGGAAACAATAAATAGCTCTTTTCCAAGTATGTATTCCAAACAGGTGGCAACCAGGCCACTTTTGATCTTTGATGCCTACAACGGTAGACCAAACCATCATGGGTATTTTTTGCTTTTCATTATTATTATTTTTTTAATAAAAAGAGAGCTGCTACATTAAGTGGCATGCTTATTTTGATCTAAACGTCATGGCTTCATTTTAACAACTAGCAACTAGTGTTAGAGGTACGCACTGTGTACACTAGAGACCCCATTTCCCTGTATTACATTTCATTCAATTAAACAGAAACAGATGGAATTAGACTAACGAGGAAAAAGCAGCGCCAGTAAATTCTTTAAATGTCGCCAGACTCAAGTTCTTTCATCACTTCCTTCTTGCAGAAGTTCATCCGCTAGTACCTTTCCTTCCGTATGTTCTTATGAACTTGGCTAACATGGCTGAGTGTAAACTCAGAGAGCTGCCAGCAACAGGCTATTTTGAAATGTTCACCTCTTTCGGGTTCAAAGAAACTTTCTCTATTGCAAAGACTGCATTGAAAGACTCTTCTGCAGTTTGCTTTGTAAAACTGGCAGCAATAGAGTTGACCCTTGGACAACACGGGGGTCAGGGGTGCAGACCCTCCGAGCAGTGGAAAATCCATGTAGGACTTATAGTCGGCCCTCTGTATGTATCTACACTTCCGCATCTGCGGATTCCACCAACCTTGGACTGTGTGGTACTTGGAATCGGTGCATAAGTGGACCTGCGCCATTCACACCCGTGTTGTCCAAGAGTCAACTGTAGACTCATCCCCGTGAAACTAGAGGAAGGCCAGCCTTAGAGTAATTAAGCTCATCAGAGGAGGAATGTTTATAGACTACAAAGGAGAAGATCCAGAAAAAAAGAGCCTTTCTTGGGGATGCAGCTCAGACAGCTTTAAATTCTGGTTAATGAAAATGAGGGCCTAGGCAAAGAAGAGTGATCGAGACAGAAGCAAATAAACTCAAAATAAACCTAGTAATGAAGGGGACCCCAAGTTTCTTCATTTAAGGCTGGGCCTACCTGCAGCCCAATCACTCACTGATGACTTCAATTGCACCAAACCCATACTGTGTTGAAATAGGGGATAGCATTTTAAGTGGAAAATGTTGATTAAAACCATATGAACACTGGTTAAAGCTATGAAAATGGGAGGTGATGCACATTCACAACAGTTTTAACAAAATTTAAAATGGCAGCTTAATATTTTAATTGCTTCTTCTTTTAGGAACTGCTTGCCAACACAATCAAACTGACTCCACAACGAAGATGCAAGTGGCGTTTCTGATTCAACTGAGGACAGGCTGGATTTCGTATACCTGGTGGAAATTTCAAGAGGCTCATGCTGTATTTTGGTTTTGCAGTCCTAGTGTGTGTGTATATATATATATATATATTTTTAAAGCATTACTTGGTTTGAATCTTCAAAGAAGTTCTGGAGCATCAAATGGAAATTATTCACATTTTTAAGTGCAGGCCACAGAAGCACCATTTGGTGAGATAAATCTGTGAGAAATTTCCAAATACGAATCACATATGTGGAGAAGAATCTGGCTCACAGACTTCCTTTAACTAAATGCCTGTCTAATAAAATAGCATCATAGCATACAGATGACTGGTCAAGGAGCTGGGGCAATCCACTGTAAGTTCTGGAACTCATTAAATGCAGTTCTTTACGAGAATTTCTTGCATTTTTATGCTGCCCGAACAAGGAGCACCAAAAATCAGTCACTAAAGGATCTATAATTTACACGTTTTGAAATACTATCTAACAAAAGATATTCACGCGTGGAGGCCCCAGAGTCGCCCTGAGTGGCTTGAAGATTTCTGTTTCTGTATTTGGTTTGTCTTCCACCCAAGGCTTTAAGATATCATTGCACAGGAGCAGCCGCGATCTGAAGACTTGGCTTCCTTATTGATGCAGGCGACCCCTACACTAGCTGTTGCCTTAGAAAAAACTGGCTCTGACAGGTCTTGGGAAACCCTTTGGAAGTCTGAAAGAATTCACAGGTCTCTAATCTCTGCTGCCTATTGGTCACACCCAACCCCATCTCTGATCTTCCTGCACTTAGTTCAACTTCAGGCATGTGCCTGCCCTTCTTATACCACACAGTGAGATTCCAGAGGCCTGGGAAGGACTTGGGGGCCAGAGTCTCACAGCAGGCAGAAGGCATGGAAGGTACGGGGCGCTGGGGGTGGCATGCAGCCTGCTGGCTTTCTCTGACCTCCTCACCTCAGTGGACTGGCTCTACCTTCAGACTCTAAGAATGTTTAGGTTTACTCACTCAGCAGCTCTCTTTACTAGTGCAGCGAAAGCTCTCCCAGAGGCAATGACTGAATATTCCCAGCACGTCAGAATACGTGGCTTTTGAAAAAACGACACACCTTTCCCCACCCCCACCCCCCCTTTCTTTTAAGCACTGTTAAGCACACCAGAATTGCCACTCTCACAACGACTGACTGAGAAGCAGAAACTGAGTTGCCTGGCTGGTACAAAACCAAAGCAGAGAAAAACTCTACCAGTGACCCTAAAAGCGGAAAATCTCGTCAATATAGAACTGGGTACATCACCGTTGATCAGTTGCTTTTGAAACACTTTGGATAAAAAATCATCTCTTCGGGGAAAAAGCAAAACAAAATAATTACTGGACTATGTTTTGCTTTGGGGGTTTACATCTGGTGATTCACGTTCTAAGCCAGCTAAGTTAATACCTTCTGCTCATTCATATTTCATGATCAGACTGCTGTATGATTAGAGGTAAAAAGAAAACTCATTTGAACACACCACCTTCACAAATAAACCAGATTCCACATGGGACTCTGCTTAACTCACGTTTGACTACTGTTTCATATAGCAAATTGACACCTTTCTCTAAGCTCAAAACAGAATAGGCGAAAATGGGCTATAACTGCAAAAACCCCACAATATAAAAAGCAGTAGTTCTTCCTACCTAATATGGACTGTAATAACCTAAGTCTACATGATTCCTGATCTCCATATGATTTTAATTATTAATCCATACAAGAGTCTCAAAATATAAAATACTGAACCCAAAAGGTCCTAGTGCATCAAGCTGTCACATAGAGTAAAACACTGAAGCCCAGAGACCAAGGTTCTGGTTTTAGATTTGTCATGCAACAGCTGTAGGACTATGGGAAGTCTCTTCCCTTCGTCAGAACAAGGTTTCTCATCCATAAATAAAGGTTTAACCTAGGTGACCTCCAAGGTCCCTTTCTGGCTTCAAAATTCTGTGACTCTGTTAAACATGTAAATCTAAATAAAGCAAAAGATGAATACGCTACTTCAGTGAACATCTTTCAAGCTATCCGATAATCAACTTGATTCATCAACCACACACTGAATCAAATGATTAGCAAGATAAAGCAAAAGTGTGCGTAAAAATGGAGTAAGTTTTCAGAATCTTTAAAATCAACTTCTCGACATTCATGTGGACAGAGAGTCACGTGTGAACCACAGGGTCTGTCAATATTTCTGCTTATTCAACACTGTGGCCAAATTCTACTCAGTTTCCCTAAACTTGCTTAGCTCTTCCCCATGACAAAGCCACACGATGAGTTTTAATAAGGCCACTCGCGTGGCGGCACGTTAGGGCTGTATCATCACTACAACTCTTTTCAATAATTTTGTAGTTACTTAGGATCTAAAATTTTTATTCTACAATTTATCTTTTTTAAAAAAAAGTACCAAAGACTAAAAAGTACCAAAGAGCAGGCATGAAGAAAAGCATTTCATTGGTGATGCTTTTCTTATTCGGCAAGCAAGCCAACATTTCAGCTGACACTTCCATCGCATTCCGCTAGATTCTAGAAGGCAATAGTGTCTGGCTCAGAAATGACCCTGGCAGCCTAGCAGAGCCATCTGGGGACCCCAAGGGGCACTCCAGACCAATTTGATCCAAATTTCTAGGGTCAGGGCTCAGGTAATACCGATTTTTTAAATGTCCCAGGTGATTCCAAAGTGCAGCTAAGGCTGAGAAGCAATGCAAGTTCAAACCAGGCTTTTCCATCTGAAATGCAGAAATGCTGGGTGAAAGGCACTGGTGTAGGTGGTAAGATTTAAAAAGAAACCAAACCTCTCACTACTTCTACTTTCTTTTTTCCTGCACAGAGAAGCAGCCAGAAGACACTGTTCCTGAGCGTGTGAACATTAAGAACGTGCGTAAAAACCCACCAAGGGCAACGAGACTGCGAAACAGCCCTTCTCGGTACTGTGCACTACTCAAGGGCTAAACCTTGAGTTTGCTAACCTCCTGGCGCCAACAGTACCTATCCTGCGAGGTCTTACTTTTCCCTGCATCGTTACTCAGCAGCATCTCTGTGTTTCACCAAGAGGCTCTGACGGCCAGAGCTCTTCAACACCTTCTTCAACCATAACTAACGTTTGACCCATGAAAGCAAACCCAAACCAAACCAGCAATCTCATATCGATTCCAGTTCATGAAGATTTATATCATTTCATAGGAAGTCTGCAAAGAATCATCCCAAATGCTTCCAATTAAAATATTCACTAGTCTTATTAACTAATATTTCAACAACACTTCATTTCAACTAGCAACCAACTGACATCTGGCCTTGAGTTTTGTCAATTCCTCGCTTTATGAGGCACGGCAAAGCAGCCCTCCTTTTAAAGAAGGGGTTTAAAGTAAAACCCACACCTTTCCTGGGATCTCAGTGATACTTTCGTCCCAATAATCAACCAGATGGGAGGGTGATCTGTGTACGCAACTGAAGATACACAGAAAATTTCCACGTAAATACAACACACTATACACATGATCAGATTCATAATAAAGGATGTCTTCCTACCCTTCAGCCAGAAAGAGAAACAAGCTCTTGGTAACTTGTCATGATGTGTGAAATTCTGTCCTTCTGAAAGATCTGAGAAGCCAGGCGTGCCCTACCCAAGCATGTGCCTGCCCCAAAACCTCCTCTAGCAAAGGTCGATTAGAAATTAACAAGTCACTAGGACAGAGCATCTCCAGGGAAACCCTGGACGCATAACTCCAGGTTTCCAGCCCTTGAAGACCCGCCCTCTGGTCTCCTCACTCATACTCCTCTCCGTCCTCATTCAAAGGCAGGCCACCCAAGGACTTCTTTCTCCTCACGCCGGAGGGGGAACTCAGCACAGCTGGATTACCAAACACGAGGGGCTGGCACAGAGGGCTGGCCAGTTCAGAGTCTGAATCGCTGGATTCAGTCCCACTGCTGGTAGAGCCCTCGGTCATTTGCAGGGGTGCCAGCTGGGCTGCCTTGCCAGGGGCACACGCTGACTGCGCCATGGGGATCCCTGAGGTCGAACCCACGAGAGGTGTACCATTAGCCAGCGTCCTACCTTCCGAAGCGGCCGGGCCGGCCAGGCCTCCCTTTCCATGGCCATCAAACCTATCCACTGCCTTCGGGCTTGATGCTACCTGGCTAAGAATGAGTGGATCTGTCTCTGACTTATTATATCTCAGATGCCTTAAGTGGGGCCTTTGTAAGACGGGGGAGCCGTCTTCATCACGAGGACCCTGGCTTGGGAGAGGATCTCCTCCCACACTTCTCTCTCTATAGTCATGTGCGTTTTCGGAAACATAGCCTTGGGACCCGGTCCTGTCCCAACTCATACTTGGACTTGAACTTCCGCTGCTGGGAGACAAGGGGGTGGCCAGGGGACTGTGACCGCCTGAGGCCCTGAACATCTCATCTATCAGAGAGCTATGTCTTGGGAGTCTGGGGCTCCCACTCATGTCAAAGGTGATGTCTGCTGAATCATCATCACGGAATTCTCTGGAAGGAGGCCGGGAGGACTTCGCAGAGTGAAGGGAAGCCCTGCGCCTAGCCTCTATTTGCCTCTCATCCCTGGACAGCAGATAAACACCACTGGTCAAATCACCCTCATAGTTGTCATTTGTTTGGGACCGTGACCGGGACGCTTGTTCCCTGAGGAGGTCGTATTCACTGTCTACATCACTGCAGTCAATGAAAGGAATGGAAGTGCTGCTGCCTTGGGCAGCCCTGGATGCTGGACCTGTGCTTGGCTGCGGGGGCCGAGGTCTACTCTGCTGGGTCCTGTCCTTAACGACCTCCTCCTCTTCCTCCGTCTCCGCCCTGCCGGCCCCGTCTGCCTTCGTGCTCCCAGCCGGGCTCCTCTGCGGAGTGGGGTTGCGCTGTGGCCCGCGCTCATCGGCCGAAGCGGGCGGGTCCCTTCCCGGCTGGCAGCTCTGGCCGCCCGGGGATGCGGCACCTTCTCCGAAGGTAAGGCTGGCACTCTGCTGAGCCTGGGGGGGGGGCGGGGGGGGGGCGCAAGAGAAGGGGGAGGGAGATGAAGAGAAAAGGGAGAGGTTACACCACGGATGAAAGAGACAGAGACGCGGAGTCCAACTTAACGGCATCTCCTGAAGCATCGAGTGGCCAAGGATTGCCAAAGAAAGCCTGCCCTCCCCGGTCTTAGAACAAAGCACCCTGTCAGGAATCGGGCATTCCCGAGGCTGTCTGGTCAGGATCCAGAACGTTCTCTCAGGGTGTGGAAGCCGACAGTGCGGGGTCCCCAGCAGCATAGGTGAGGCAGTGCCTCTGCTTTCCAGGACCGGCAGTCTCCTCTTGGGCGTCCCAAGTTTCTATGGAAGAAGACGGTCCTTCCGGCCCACAGGGGACTGACTTCCTGAGGGGGTGGGGGCAGGCGGAGGAGGAAAGGCACCGTGGACCTCCAAAGGCGAGCTGACACGGATTTCAGACAAATGACAAAAACGTCTTTGTTTCGATGCCTAAGGGCAGGACGGGCAGCTTACAGGCTCTCTGGATTCGCACAGTGAGACTGCCTTCATGTTCTTTCCCAACAAAGTTCTTATTCTCTTG
Source organism: Delphinapterus leucas (assembly GCF_059928025.1). Taxonomy (NCBI): domain Eukaryota; kingdom Metazoa; phylum Chordata; class Mammalia; order Artiodactyla; family Monodontidae; genus Delphinapterus; species Delphinapterus leucas. The sequence continues at coordinate 12,465,559 of NC_143146.1, forward strand.
TAGAGGAAACCCTGAAAGCTCATCCAGAGACCAACTCCAGGGAAAACGAGCTCTGGCCACCCTCAGAGCAAGAGTGGTGATGTGTCTTGTTGCCAACTGTGGTCGCTGCTCTGTAACATGAGCCCTGGGAACGCACCGTCCGGTCCTGCGCCAGTGCAAGGTTCTGACCTTGACAGCCAAGGGGAGCTACACCCGTCACACACACACACACACACACACACACACACACACCCCCCCCCCCCCCCCCCCCCCGCCGAGCTAAATCCCGATCTATTCACACAAGCGCAGCCGTTTAGCTGGAGGGTGGGCTCAGCTCTGGCCCTGGATGGTTCCAGCCCTAAGCTGAGTTCAGGCCAATAGAGCAAACTTCCCTGGGGCCAGGGCATGGGAGGGAGGAGGGGAAAGGATACAGGCCAGGGTGAGAAGCACAGAGCCCGTGTCTGGTCAGAGCCAGGGCACACGGCTAGACCCTCCTCTAGAAAACACCCCGAAGTGGAAGGATGAAGAACAACAAAGCAGACTAGGAAAGCCAGTCCTCAGCAGAGGACGTCTGGTGGAAAACAGAGCTATAATAGTGACTATCACCATCACTGACTTGTTTTGGCACTTCTGAATTCGGCTCTGCAGGCTGTGTAGCAAGGCTTCTGATGGAATGAATCTTGCTGTGTTTCCTGGGAGAAATCACACAAGAGAACTAAAGTTAGGTGAATTGGTTTTTTTTAATTGGTTTCACATGAAAAATAACGGCATTAGGCATTCCCTCAGGAGTGAAGGCACCCGAAGGAGTTTGGATAAATGCTCCCTGGAGACAGACCCAGTCACCCTTTCTGTATCACTTGTAGGATTCGGGGGTTGCTTCAGCCTTGAAAACGTTCTCAGCATTCCCAGCTCCCACTGCAGTGGTCCAGCCGGTTGGGAGTACTACCACTGAACGCTAACTCTCTAGTTACGGGAAATGTCATTGGGAGGGAGAAGCTGGCTAGGCCCGAGCACGCTCTGAATTGCAAGCCCTGGCCTAACAATATGAAATCAATTTGTGTGTTCTGGGTAATGATTTTCTAGATCAGTTCTATAACAGAGGCCTCTGCCACTAATGAGCTACTCCTTCACAGCGCTCAGTTCAGAGAAAAGGCCCTGCCCCAGGAATGAATTTATAGACTCCACAGTAGAAGAAACTGGTTTTTAATGCCACCAACACCCTCCCTTTAATCTTTTCCTTCCCTTAGTGTGTCGGTCCCCAACTTCCCAGGGGACAAGCATGAGAAACTTTTCAGGTACTCAAACACATGAAACTGCATAAATATAGAGATTAAATTCCAATATCCATCCAGCTTTTCTTTAAAGTACTCCAAATTAACACACCAAGGCTCCGGAGCACGCACATTCTGAGTCAGAGAGAGGCAGACCCCTTCTTATACGATCTTCAAAAGATTAATTGTGGATCGTCCGAGAAAATGATGGGGTTTGCTTTGCTACATCTAGATAAGCATGCAGATAACCTTCTGAACGTTACACTTCTATGTACAGGGAGGGAAAAACGACCCCAGATCTCCAAAAGCAAAACAAAACACCAAACAGCCTGCATGTTTCTCAACAGGGAATCAGATACCGGAAAGGTAATACTTTCACAATACCATAAAATGCTTAAGATAGATCTCAAAATCAGGGTAGCTTTAAAAAGCAAGATGCATGATTACGTACAATGTAATACTGATTATATAAATGAAAAAGGACGCCCCCAGAGCAATTCTGCCTGTTCTTTTTGGGTGCATGAATATTTCTAATAGAAGTAACAGGAATTAGGTAGTTGTTGCCTCTGGGGAGGGAAGGAGGGAAGTAATGAAGGCTGTTGGTTAAAGGGGGTTTTCACTATATCTGTAACCACAATACCTGCAAATAAGGGAAGAAGAAATAAAATCCTAGAAGCCAACGTTAAAATGTGGCTAGTTAATTCTAAGTACTAGGAACATGGGTGTCTGCTGTATCCTCTGTGCTTTATTGTAATTTTTAAATGTGTTAAACTGAAAAAAGAAAACCATTGAAACAAACACTTGCAACTGAACAGTCATTGGCGCACCATCCCTTCACCCCTGTACCCTTTTCTTTTAGTCCCTCTGGGCAGAGCAGTGCTGCAGGGCAGTGAGCTCTGCAGTTGGATGACCAGGGCCCACTTACCAGCTCTGAGACCTGGGCGAGTTACTCAACATCTTTGAGCTGCCATGTCTCCATCTTTAAAAAGGAAATAAAATAGCACGGACCTCACAGAGCAGGTATGAAGACTCCATGAGTTCCTATGTCTAAAGGGCTTGGAACAGTGCCTGGCATACAATAAGAGCTATCAGCGTTTGCTAACAACAACAATAAATCCTGTTTCTCTTCAATCAAACGTTACTGAATTAAAAAGTTTATAGAACTCTCCTCAGTACTCTGTAATGACCTATATGGGAATAGAATCTAAAAAGAGTGGATGTATGTATAACTGATTCACTTTGCTGTACACCTGAAACTAACACAACATTGTAAATCAACTACACTCCAATAAAAATTAATTTTAAAAAAAACCTAAAGAAAAGGGTTTGCAATTTTTCCAATTCCAAAAAAAAAAGTTTATAGAAATACTTCCAATTCAAATCCCCAAATATTTAAGGACTCACCGGTGAGTAGGTGTTTACAGCGCTTTACCCGCTCTGTCAGCTCGTGTTCCTCTTGCATCCCTGCCCTCTGCTGGCTTCCTTTCACCCTGGAGTTAAGTGTCCCCCGGGCCTCAGCTGTTCCTAACACTGAACCGGCCGAGACTGACCGGGCGGCAGCGATTCTCTAGCTCACCGGGCCTGGGGGCAGCGATGCTTAGCCGCTTTGAGCACCACTGCCTGCAGAGAACGACTCCTCTCAAATCGCAAGTGGCACTGACGCTTCCCTTACCTTTCAAACTGCACCTTCTTATGTCCTCCTTCTTTAACATAGTCGAGAACCTGCTTCTGAGTCCGGCCACTAAAATGAAGACCACGAGAGGGGGCGGAGAAGACAGCAAGGCGTTCTCATTTCACACTCAGCACAGCCCTCCACCATCTTGCCTCCCTCCCACAGTTGGGAGACACGGGAGTTTTCTCGGCTAGCCCGGGATGAAAGCAGTCCCAAGAGAAACTGTGCTTTTGCGTCCATTCTGTCTCTTGATATTTCCCTTATACACGACAGAAAAAGTTCAATGAACTCAACAACTTAACGATTCCGTGTTTGATTATTAAGCAACCATCCCGAGAGCCTGTACACTTCATGAAGGCAGGGATAGCTCTGTTCACAGTGTACCCCCAACACCTAGAGCAGAATCTGACATGCAGTAGACACTCGAAGATTGGTTGAAAGAATGAGTGAGAAATTGAACCAGTGATGGGCAGGTCTACATAGCATTCGGTGAAGCTACAACAAGTGTTAACAAGGTGCTTTTGCTTCTACAGAGAAAGGAAATCCTTTCTGAATTAGAAGAGTTCCTCTAGGCGTTGTCGGTGGCTGGGGAGACTGCCTAGTGGCTACCTAACGTTCAAACCGAACACAGCAAGGGGCTGCCAGGAGCCTTCTGCGATGACCCAGCAAACACGCCATCAGCCAAAGCTCTTGGAAGCCAACTTTCCCGAGGAAAGTCTTGGGGAAAATGACCACATGGCAAACGGAGAGATGTGAAGCAGAATCCTTACCTGAACCGAAACGATGACCCTCGGCTAAACAGAACAGGCTTTGGCTTTGGTTTGGGCTCTTCAAAAAGTCTAAAAAAGGCATGATGTTCAACACAGATTTTCCAGAAGGATTTGCAAAAGTCCCGACTGGCCATTAGGAATTCCAAGGTATCCTGGTATGAGCTCTAGAAAGAGAAAATAACACTTTGGTTTTTTCCATTACCCAGAGACATTCAGTTACAATACGGGAAAGGGGGCAGAAAACAAATTTGTCCAATAAAACTTCAATTGTGTATTTTATTATAGCATGACCATAAATCCACATATTTAGTAAAATACATTTGTTCCTCATGACGAAATATAGTCATCATCGTTCAACCATTTTCTTCCCCACTTAATTCCTTAGAGGAACACACAGAAAATGGGGATACTCAGCAGAAGTTGTAACATTCCCTTTGACAGAAATCATAGACAAATGCTGTTTACTTGGCTTACATTTCCTTCGTTAAAAGAATATCCAAGCACTGAAATGCCTTTTCTGCCTCCTTAAAATAACTGAAACACATTTCTTCTTTCTGGTTTCTCCCCCACGGTTCATGCCAACTTTGAATATTGTGCTTAAGCCTTTTCTCCATCAGAAAGCATATGGCTCCAGCCTCCAGGTGGCCCCAGGGACCATACAGGAAATGAACATTTTTTCTGGAGCACTGAAGTATCACCCAAGGCTGAAAAATTCATGTCCTTTGATTTGGGAAAGGGGATATGGTAATTTTCTACTTATAGACTGAATGCTCTCAATTTAAGTGACTGTATTATATAAACAAATGTTACCACAGCCCTTAACATTCTCAGCGGTTCCAGCCATTTTGGGAGAATCTCACAGTTCTCGGTAGTGCAGCCTCAACTTACAGACAAGTCGTGCAGCAGTACCCAGTCTTTTGGACTTAAAACACGTCTTCTCATAGAAAACAACTTCCAGTGGGTGCCTGTTTCCCAAATCAGGCCATAAAAACCTATTTCATCCATAATGTAACCAAATTACTATAAACCTAGACTGCCATTTATAATCTTTTTTTACCCCCATGGGAGAAAGCAGTCCAGTTCTGGTTGGGGACATCAGCACCCTGGCGCCCATCCATCCCTAGTTTTATGGCGGATGGAGAAAACGCTTTCTTCCTTCTCTGACCTGGCGCCACATAAGCGACATCTTTAGAGGGAGGGTCTTCGGGAAGTGTGCTAGGGGAGGGGCCGGGTCAGCTCGTGAGAGTGCGCCGTCAGGGGCTGGGGACTACAGCAGGACCGCCCCTGGGTGGGGAGGGACAGACCTGGAGCACGGCAGGATGCTGACCGGGCTGTCGAGGTGGCCGAGGCTGGAGACACGGCGGCTGCACAGGAGGGGGCGGCCCGTAGGTGCACAGCGAAGTGACCCCTCCCTAGGCACACATCTGTGCCCTCTGTCCATTGCTGAGGACAGCTGCGGAGGGACCGAGCGTCTGGATACACAGTACAGACTGGCAGACACCTGGAGAGCTGCCGGCCGTGGGTTCCACCTGCACCCTAGCGGGACCCGCCCCGCCCCGAGGGGGCTCACTGGTCTCCCCCTCTTTTCCGAGAGGCACTTACGTTCGCATCTGGGCGGAGCTTGATGAGAAAGCGCTTCCTCTTGAAGCTCAGCTTCCGCACCTTTGCCCAGTTGAAGGCATTGATCTTCGTAAAACCCTGAGAACAAAGGTATCGGCCAGTGAGCCGGGAAATGAATGACAAGCAACATGCAAGTCGGTTTGCTCTGCTCACGGGGAGCTGAAAGGAGGGCTGACGTTATCCCGCTCCTAAGAATGCCTCTTGCTGTTGAATTCCCGGGCTCTGCGACTGAGGGATGACCCCCATTCCCTTCCTGGATCATTGTTTCTCACTAATTACATGATCTGGCCTTCAAATTAAGTCTGCCTCCAGGGAGAGAAGAGGCTGGCCGAGGGGCTGATACAGAGAAATATAAATAAAAATAAACACCATGACAACCACCACAACTACTGGCGACCATCACGGGCCGAGTGCCAGGCACTGTCCCAAGTCCTCTACAGCCCTTATCTTGTGAAGCCTTACACGGAACCCAGGGAGCTGGATTTATTATCTTCATTCCACACCTGTGGAAACTGCAGCATGGCTAGATTTTAATTTGCCCGAAATCACATGGTTACCTCAGCAGAATGAGATTCCCGGGCATGTGCCTTAACCAGCAGCTGTTGTTATAGCCACAGAAGCAACACAGCGGTTAGCGATCACCTGCTCTGTCCACACTGCTCTGCTTCCAACAGCACAAGCAGGGCCGGGGAGGGGAGACCCCACCCTCCGTGTGTCTCTGAGGCCAGAGAACAGTCTCCGGGAGGGACGCACACATCTTCATCTTTGATCGCCAGGTGGGAGTGGGGGAGACACAGTGGGGAGTCGCCAGATACCAGCTCCTATCTGTGCCGTCCTCTCAAATGAAATTAGAATTCCTCGAGCCCGTTTGAACACCAGAACCATTCGTTTAAATTGGTTAGAATGAAGCAATTAGGCACAGGCAAGAAGATTAATTTCAAGATACTGTCCTTGTATATGATGACATTACGGAACAATTCTCAACACTTCAAGTGTCTCAAACACAATCCAAGCAAATTAATTCAATTGTGAGGCACCTCTTCCCCCGACTACGATCTTTAGAAATGTTTAAGGGTTTTAACTTTGAAGTGGAATGGTAGGACTGACAACCACATTGTTTCACTGTTGTTTTTCTCATCAGGGACGCCTAGATTATTTCTGCAGGTCAGTGGGTATTAGGGACAGTCACCTCCTCAAATACCATGCTGCTCACAAAATGTCACTTCCTAGCGTCCCATAGGAAACCCAACTTCAACTTCTCTTGGGACACGAACCCTTTGGTAATTACTGTCCGTCATAAACATCTGATACAGGAGCAAAGAATCACTGGGGTTACTTTGGTAAAATATGAAGGGGGAAATGTAACCCAATCTGGCAAAGCTCAAAAAAAGAGTTTTAGGTCATGTACCTATTTACACCTTCAAAACTGGGTGAAATCTGACCCTATTTCATGAGATGACATAGGGTCAGATGCTTTCTTCATACCCCTTTGAAACCAAAGCACTTTTGTTTAAAAGAGAAAGCCTTGAGGGATATATTGTACAGCACAAGGAATCTAGGCAATATATATATATATTCTTTTTTAAATTAGGTATCTTTTTTTTAATTGAAGTATAGTTGATTTACAACACTGGGTAAGTTTCAGGTGTACAGCAAAATGATTCTGTTATATATATTTTTATATATATATATGTAAACATCTATAGTCTTTAAAAAATTCTTTTCCATTATAGTTTATTACTAGGCAATATTTTATAACAACTTTAAATGGAGTATAACCTATAAACTATTCAATCACTATGTCATGTACCTGAAACTAATATAATATTGTGAACCAACGACTTCAATATAAAAAGAAAAAGAAAAAAGTCTTGAGGAAACCTTTGGGGTGATGAATATGTTCACTGTCTTGATTTCACTGATGGTTTCACAGGATATACATATTTAAGAACTTATACATATTTAAGAACAGCATGCTTTAAATGTGTGCACTTAATTGCATGTCAGTAATACTTCAATGAAATTGTCAAGAAAAAGAGATGCATCAATCAATGGCAGTACAGCGGCAGTGTGATCAAGGGTGCACACACTTCAGAGTGCAGAGTGCTATGTCCTTATGTAAAACACAGGTAAGGGTCCAAAAGCAGTATGTGCGTAGCTGCAAAATTACAGCAGGACATGGACATAGCTTCTGTGAATTTATAAAACTGCTACATCTTCTAAGTTAGGTAAATGTGAAACCACAAACAAGCTAACTTAGGTAAAACCCAAATCAGGTTAAAAAAAAAAAAAAAGAACCCAAATTAGGTTAAAAAAAAGTCAGATGACTATCATGGGCAACTGTGAAAAAGGTGTTTATATTGGGGATCTGAAATCTTGATTCCATTATACTATGTTCAAAGTTAGGTCAACAGAGAGATCGGGATTTCTATGATCCTACAAAGGCAATACCTGCAAACAAACCTGCAGTCTTGGATTCCCCAACCAGAGCAAAGCAAAGGAAATGAAATCTGCAAGTCTGAGGGTCTGGACAGAAACAGGAAACCCTGAGATGAGGTTTGTTTTTCCCTGTTCACCTAAAAATAACTCTCAGAGGTCTTAGCCTGGACCACCCAACTTGGAATCAGAGTTGAAGGGCCAACTCTTATCTCTGCAACACCAGGGGAACCGAGCTGGTTCTAAACGCTCTTACCTGAAACACTAGAATCCCCGTGTTGGCCACAGCCAGGTTGATCTTAGTGCCTTCCCGGTCCTTAGCTGGGTGCAATCGGACGCCGTACATCTCCAGCCTGCGGGCAATCTCCAGGAGCTGGAAATCCGATTCTGCGGGTGTTTGTCCACTGACAAAACAAAAATTCAAGAGAAAGGCCAGGAGATTTGAATTCTCCGTGTCTATGAATTCAAGATTAAGCATCTTCTCTTCGGAAAGAAAAAGGCATTTCATCACCAACAATGGGGCTACCCGATCGGATGACACCCGGCCTCCCATTCATTATAATCCGAAGTTGAGCAACTGGAACAAAAGCTCTATTGCTTGTGTAACACAAAACCCCCAAAAGTCTATCTCAAACTCGGCCAGTTTTTTGGAATCTCAAAGAGTTTCCTTTAAGGTCATATAAAAGCAAAACACGACCATGTTGAAACAAGTTTCCAGTCACTTACAATAGCCCTAAACTTGCAAAGTTCAACACTGTCAAGGCCACTATCACCAAGACTCAAGTGCCTTCCTTGAAAGACAACAACGAAAACAAAAGGAGCAGAGAAGGCTTTGAAAATATTTTATTGATCAAAACAGAAAACCAGAATGGACATGGCGCAAAGGTTCTCCCTTTTCCCAATATTCTTATACTGTCCCTAGTTATCATGTCCTCTTCCTGATTTCCTGGTACTTGGTCTTATACTCTTCCTTTTACTCCAAAGCACGGGGTGTCCTAAATTCCAGTGTTACTCTGGTCTCACAGGAAAGCAAGCAAGGAGCCCAGAGGTCTGGTCTTGAGTGGGTAACCTGTGTTACCAATAGTCCAGGATAAGAAACAACACTCACTGAGCCTCTGCACTCTCTTCCCTCACCCTTTGTATATTTCTTCCCAATAAGTCACGTGTGTGTGTGTGTGTGTGTGTGTGTGTATCCACGTATGTCGAAGGACAGAGAGAAGGAGCTCAAAGCAAGTAGGAAGCAACAAAGGAGACTTACATGTGGTTATGGTGAAATTCCACAATTTTGTCTTCTAGTGCATCTTGCTGAGGTATGTACTTATTTTTTGCTAAATGCTCTCTGTCCGATGCTTCATCAAAATCCCCAATCTCAGCTACAGAGAAAGAGAGAAAGAAAAACCAGCCACATATGATTAATACGTCACAATTTGTTATACTCCCAGCAGACTGTTCCCCAACTAGCAAACCGGAAAAACTAGCAGGCAACACAAGGCAATCCCAGCTGGTAGGTATCTAGATGTGAGAAGCGGTGGCTGTAAGGGCATATTTAACAATCGTGCCAACGTAAGATGACAGTTTCCGCTTTTTCTCATCTCTACCAGTTGGAAAGAAAACTTCAGAATCATCCATCTTTAGCCATCCGTGTTCCTGGTTTGTTTCTTTCCTCCCCACCCCAACTAGGGGTTCACTTCTACTTCAGGCAGTACATTCCAGTTATGTGGATTAAGGCCTTCTGACGTCTATATAAGCCCCAGAATTTCAGGGCTTGACAAAATCAACTTTGGAGACACACGTATAGCAATTATTAGTGCAAATCCCAAATGCTTTATCATGTAGAGAAAAGACGATTATAACTAGGGGTAAACGTACATAATCTAATTTGGTAAACATAAATTCAAGTGTCTTAAATTTTGTGTAGTTGTGTTGTCAGAAATGACAGATCAGATCGCAAATTCTCACAAATTTTTAGTCTACAAGGAAGTGAATGCATAATTTTCTCAAGTCCCCAAATTGCTCTAATCTGGAAAACTAAAGGATAGAGCTTTAAATGAATAATTGTACCTTAACACTAGCTCCAGCTCAGTTTACAGCAATTTAATACAGATGGAACAGCATGCCTTTATCATATATTCTGTGTAACAAGCTTAATAAAACGACCAGAGTCCAACTGTTTACAATAAAAGTAAGTAAACCGTTGCCATGAAGCCTAATTTTCACTTTGTCACGTGAAGCAGCTTGTCACACTCTGGGCAATGCACCCCAGTAATCATGCAGGATGTGGCCTATGTGTTGCTATAAATCACAGCCACTGAGAATATTTGCTTGGCACCAGCTGGGCCATTGGAAGAATCAGTCACCCACTAGCTTCTCACTGCCTTGGCAAATCAATAACATTATTTCCTAGTTGCACTTTGTGAACAAATTTCACCTTCCCTGAGTAAAGCTGCCACCCTCCATCACAGGAAACTGTGCAGGAGTGGCCATACTGCCATCCTCCTCACTGGTTTGCCACGGCGATGGTGACACTGTCTTTTCTGCACTTCCTCCTATCTGGCCTCAAGCAAGCACAGTTCATCTCATTATTCACGGTAGTGCTGTTGCATCAAGTCCCCACGCACGTCGAATTAGTGAAGACTAAACCATCATTCCCAGGGGAAATACAGGGTTAGGTTCCTGCGAGACCCTTGAAACATTTTCACCAACTAACCTTGTTTTCTGTTGAAAGACATCCTACTTTATGTACCTTGTTGGTTCGTTAACACTGGACCCACGGCCAGCAGCACGTAACTCACGTCTGAACAAAGCTTATCTACACCCGTAAACACCTGTGTTTACTTTCTCCGTGAGGCACATCGAAACCTTCCTGCACTCAGGAACACTACATAGCACTTCAGCAACGATGCTTGGGGGCCATTTAAAACAGGGAAATCAATGGAAAGCACAGAAATGCAAAAGGCGTGGCTCCAAAGAGATCACAAAAAGGACACTTGTTTCCAGTATGACAGCTGAAACCAGAAGGCAGAGAGCATCACCTCCTCCGACCTCCACTGGGGAGGTGAGGGAGGGGCGACTCCAATTTTTTTACCCTCTTGCGCATGTCTGCGAGTAACCGTGAAAGCACTCACAGTGTTGATTCTGGGCTTACAAATAAATTTCACAGAGCAGGTGAATTTGCAAACATGACATCTGCAGATAATGAAGACGGACTGCGTATGTGGGAGGGAGAGGGGACTCACCTAAATCCTAAATTTCTTACGAGTTTTAAGTTTGGGTTTCTTAACATATATGGATTTTATAACAGAGCCTTTTCCATAATTCAACATGAACGAGCTAAGAATTCCAGTTTTTCCTTTGGCATCAGGGTCAATATGCCTAAACTGTCTTTTCCTCGGAGTCGCTTGCTTTTCAACTCCCAAAATGCAAGGGCAACACGACTGTGAAATCCACTTTCTCCCACATGCTCTCTTCTTGGAAACATGGAAGTAGGCACCTCCTTATGTCTGGGGAGTCTGAGAACTGTAATGTACAAGATATGACTATTTTTAATTAAAGGTGTCGTGTTAGCTGAGGTATGCACTAAATTCCTTAGCAGTCTACTCTTGGCAAAAAAATAAGACCACCACCACCCCCAAATCCTGTGAGAAGTCTCATGAGGATGTGTTTGCACAAACTCGTTCTGCCAGGTACAATCCTCAGAATGGACGCACACACAGCCTGCAGAAATCTAGCCCCACCATGCCTCCTCTGTTACGTCAGGTCCAAATAGTGTTTGATTCTTCTCTTCACCAGCTTGTCCCACTTGGTCTATTCATAATCAACTAGAGAGTATTAAAAGTCTGAAATATATACAGGGGATACCTAAGGCCAGTAACAGAGGAACCGACGAAAACAATTACAGACTATGTGAAACATGACTCCATGAATTCAAATGAAAGGGAGGAAAATTTTTTTAAAAATCAGATTGCGTGTATAGATACAGAGGAGATGAAAATATAGCTCACTAGAGATAATTTTCCATCAGCATTAACATCGCTTCTGCAGAAGGGAGATGAGTTGACCTCTCCTACCTTACTGATGCTGTCAATAACTACCAATAATTTAAATGAACACACTATTCACAGAGGACTCTGAAATTTCTCCTTCCATGACAGAATGTACAGGATGCTTAAAAATACAGAAATGGGGCTTTTTAAGTATGAGATTATAGAAACAGTGGGTCACGCAACTGCGTATCACAGAGTATAGAAATAGCAGAAATACTTCTGAACCCACCTATTTCATTTCCTTTGGAGAACTCAAGATTCTCAGGGGATTTTGAGCCCCTTGTTGGTGTCTGGGGGTGAGGGGTCCGTCAGACCAAGCACATGGTTTTCTGGATTCCCGTGACCCTCCACTTTCCATGTGTGCAAGCAAGATTCACTCCTTGTTTAAAAAGGAAGATTCACTCTTTCTTTAAAAAGGAAGGGCCTTAGGAGGAAGGGGCTACAAGACTGAATGGCATCAGGAATAGCCGACTAAATTTCTCTCACCAAAGGCCCAGGGTCAGAGACCTTTGCTGAAGTTGCTATTCCAGTAAGGAAGCTTTATGTCGAAGTTTCCCATTGTTTGGAAAGGGAGGGCCCTAGGTGAGTGAGGATAAAGAAAGGAGGGTATATTTATTGAACACCTAACATATGCTGAATATTGATGCTATCATTTCATTTTCATCTGTTATGAAACAGATTCTATTATCCCCCTGTTCCAAAGGAAAGAGAGGCTGGTGGCTTAGTAACTTGCCAGGGTGAACAATCAACTAACAGAAACGAGGTCTGCCTGATTCAAAGCCCTCCTCCGTCCACTGTCACTGTAAGAAGAGAGAAGACCAAACACGGGAAAGGCAAAAGTCATGTAACTTTCTGTGTCAGAGCTTCCTCATTTTAAAATGGGGATAACAGTACTGAGCTCACAGGGTTGTTATAAGAATTAAATGAGATAATATACACAGAGCTGGAACATAGTAAAGTTTAAAAAGTTTACCTACTTTTTTCTTCTCGGCCTGTCTTTTCTTTCTCACATCATTTTTTCAAATTAATAAGAAAACATCCATCTACTAAGTCTGGCAGATATTCAACAATGGCCATGCACAAAAAAGATAAGCACGGTCTCTAGAAACACCTCATCATTTTGGACTACGGTAATTGTTGACTACTGGGAGTGACCCTTCCTACAAACCTGTGGAAAGCTTGTTAACTGGGCAGTTATCTGGACAGGATGGGGCTGATTATATGCGACTACTTTGTATACAATGGAAATTTTAGAATGATATGCTAGCACCATTTTTTTTATACTAGTGCTTTTAGATGTTGACCTTGGTCTATATACATAATTTCCTTCCTGAAACATAATGTGTATATTCCATTTCAAGTAACTTCTGCCTTGACCAAGACAAAGAAAATGCCCAGGTGAGTAGTCAGGAAGCCTTCGAATGAGCACAATCTAACTTATCCTTTGTCTAGAGGAAGAAAGTTAAAATATGTAGCTTCAAGCATCACTTGGGTTCTGTCCAGCTTCATGTGTCTTGGCTTACTGAACTCTTGAGCAGAATACAAGAAGGGAAATCTTTGACAGTTTTATGTCTGAAGGCTAATGGGCCATATTCAATGATGAATATTAAATGCAAGAACAGGACAGAACGAGTTTAGTCTACTTTGCCACCGTGTATCCAAGCTTCTCCTTTGAGTCAACTGAGTTTTCAACAAACGCGTAGTCCTTAGAAAGAGGAGACAAACACCAGAACACAAAATTCCCGGGTCAGCGTTTGGTGCGGGAGTACGTATACACAAAGTTAGGAGCACTGTTTTCCACCCCTTGGGTTTCATGCTAATAGCAGTGTAAGACAAAGACATTATTGCTCTCAGTGGATGTCAGTTTTCTCCCCACCAGGCAGATCACTGCGTTATTTCCCACATGATTTCTGAAGGAAACCAACGGAACTTACATTGCACAATGTGTGAGACCAAGAGGGCAGCGCTGGTGTCACTACACATCAGCCTGCCTTGAGCCAGGTCCTGCTTCACCTGCAGAGCAAACAGGTACCTGCGGAAACGAAGAGAGACGGGCGTCAGACACACAGACATGGGTGTCAAGCAAAGAGGGTGGGGAGGTTTGGCAAGAAACTCAGGCTCACTTTGCTCACTGGCAACTTGCCCACACAGTGAGGACCTAAAGAAATATAAGCCAAAGAACAAGAAAGTCTGCACAGGAAGGATGAATTCCTGGTGCTACTGGCTGCAATGTAAATATTCACACCTCCCTTCAAGCACCAGGAGACATATGCTGCAATCTTTCCACACAATGAGTAATGCATTTCATTTTATATGGAGAGATACAGCCATAAGTAATTAAGACTATAACTTACCACCCTATTTTTGCAGGGTATAGCACACATTTAAAACTTTTTCACAGATCAGTCGAATATACTAAAAAAATGGCTTTATGGCTCAGACAATAACAGTAGGCTATCATGGTTAGGAAGAGCCTTGCCAATGGAACTGGAAACACAAGAGTGGCTTTTTTTCGGGAGCACAGGCTCCGGATGCGCAGGCTCAGCGGCCATGGCTCACGGGCGCAGCCGCTCCGCGGCACATAGGATCTTCCCGGACCGGACCACGGCAGGCGGACTCTCAACCACTGTGCCACCAGGGAAGCCCAGATTTTTAGAAAGATATTTGCTAGTTTTGCCCACTGTCTAGAAGGAGCGTGACTTCGGCAGCAACCTTTAGCAACCAGATTCTGGCTCTCACACAACTACCCATGAGAAGGATACAGAGGTAGGACCTTGCAGAAATGGTAGGTTCCAGGTGTGGGGCAGAGGAAGGTACAAAGCAAGCCTGGAAGATCTAGTTATGCCAGAGAGCAAGGCAGCTTGCAAATATAAATGGGTTATATTAAAATGGGGGAAAAAAAACCTTGAAGGGGCGGCCACTGGCCAAAGTTGTGACAACTTGAGTAGCAATAAAGAATGATTAAAGTGAACTGAAACACATGGAACTAATAAAACTTTATGAGTCCATTATAATAGTCATAAAAATAGAAAGCAGAAAAAGTAGAATGTATCACCATTTGAGGAGTCTATTCAAGAAATTCTTTTTTAGGAAACTGGTAACCCAAGGCAAAAACTTGGGCATGTAATCTGCCTCTCCAGTAGGAAGGGTATTTCAGGATATACAGACAATCTAAGTAGATGGGGCAAAGTTCTACTTTACAGAAGAACACGGACAAATAACACAGCAAAAATAACATAATTATAAAACCCTCATCCCACACCTCTAAAGAAATTACTGACTTGGCAAGGATTGTTAATCAGTATAAAAACCACTTGGGAGTTTGGACATTTGCATACAAAGTCATATGACTTTCCGTCACAATGGCAAGGTCAGAATGTCACCACCCTTAACTCAGTGATCAATCTCAGCATCGCTAATGAAACAGGGAACACACGACATCACTTAGGATGGGATTCTAGCCAAGAATGTTTAACTTGTATCCTTTAGAACTAAGGTCTAGTTGGCAGGAAATACAGAAGACAGAGGAATAAGCTAAACAGGAGGCAACCAGACAAATTTAGCAGGTAGCTTTTTTTTTTTTTTTTTTTTTTGCGGTACACAGGCCTCTCACTGTTGTGGCCTCTCCCGTTGCGGAGCACAGGCTCTGGATGCGCAGGCTCAGAGGCCATGGCTCACGGGCCCAGCCGCTCCGCGGCATGTGGGATCTTCCCAGACCGGGGCACGAACCCGTGTCCCCTGCATTGGCAGGCGGACTCTCAACCACTGCGCCACCAGGGAAGCCCAGGGCTTATTTTTTTAAAGAAGATGTTGGGGATAGGAGTTTATTAATTAATTTATTTATTTTTGCTGTGTTGGGTCTTCGTTTCTATGCGTGGGCTTTCTCTAGTTGTGGCAAGCGGGGGCCACTCTTCATCGCGGTGCGCGGGCCTCTCACTATCGCGGCCTCTCCTGTTGCAGAGCACAGGCTCCAGACGCGCAGGCTCAGTAGTTGTGGCTCACAGGCCTAGTTGCTCTGCAGCATGTGGGATCCTCCCAGACCAGGGCTCGAACCCATGTCCCCTGCATTAGCAGGCAGATTCTCAACCACTGCACCACCAGGGAAGCCAAAAAAAAGGGCTTTTAACACGACTAACCATAGAGGTGGCCTTAAGAATTAAATGAGATAATACACGGAAAGCATAGTGACCAGAATGAAAACATTCAGTATATGTTAGCAATTATTTTTTTAAATAAAAGAAAAATGAATCCCCTTTAAGTCGTTTAGGAAATTCCATGATTAAGAACTAAAGAACTACAGAGACATTCTGTAACCAGAAACAAAACAAAACAACACCCACAGGTCCACTAGTTGACAACAGTTGACCTTTATCCACCCCCCCAATGTAATGTTTATTCATTCATTCATTCACTTTCTTTTCTCTCTCTGTCTCTGTCTCTCTCCTTGGAAAGTCAAAGTAGAGAATGGCAGAGCATATAAAGTAATCACAACATCAGCACATAGGTTTATATGGGAAGATGTGGTACAAACCGTATCTCTGGATTAGGCAGTGGTTATTGTTTCTTGAAGCCAACACTTAGAACGACAGGCTTTAATTCTTATCTGTGTGGTTAGTTTTTACCTAAGTAGGAAGAACGTATGTTTTAAAAGCATGATGTTTCGAATATGGTAACAGCTACCAGTTCAAATACAGGATGCTGTGTCCAGGGACAGACTCAGGGTCAGGGTCCGCCAGGCTTCGGGGCCTCTGGGGAGGGTCTCCTGTGGGTGGCGACACGGCGCTGGGTTCCGAGAGCTCACCTATTTAGACAGAGGACGAGTGCCCCGTTGCCAACTGCAGGAGGACTTTGTCACTCCCTCATTACGCTGACTTGTGCTAAGGCCCTTGTAATCTGAGAAAGACCTTCCTGGGTACCGTCTCATCTTCTCGTAAAGACAGCTGTAAGTCCCGCACGCTGGCTGCAGGGCTAACTTTAGAAATTCCGCAGCACCTTTTACATTCTAAACTGAAGCAGCTCCAATCAAATTCACATGAAGGGCTCAAAACGGAATCAACTCTCCTTGGAGGAAGGATGGATGTGAGGAGGGAGGCGATGACAGCGGCAGGGCCAATCAGAGGGCTGTCACTTCCAGGGACCACAGGGCAGGAAATCACACCCATCTCGATGCCATGGTTTAAACATGCCTGTTTCAATTTATTTCACCCGGGAGCTCTTCGTCTTTCTTTCCTTATTCAGTGTACAGTACGACGTCTCTGGCAGCCAGAGGGCAACACTGCAGCAGGCCCCACAGAGCAGCAAATTCTGATAGGTCCCTGCACCTTTACGAACACAGCCAAGTAGAAACTGGATCCCACGTCAGATGCGACGCTCAGAGAGTACTGGAGTACGTCTGACCTCACCAGCACAGCCTAGTGATTCTGAGCTCTGCCAGAAGAAAGCCTGCTAACTTCTTTTCCAAAGACCCCTCCCCCAAGCGGTTTTAAACTTGCATCTGGGAGTCAGTACTTTTCTCCTTCTAGATGCCAGAGCCCTGGTGTCAGTAGGACAAGAGCTCCAGTGAGAGGGTAGTTCAATAAATAGAAAGGAATTCAGCTTCTTGTTTAACAGCAAAGTGCAATTTAATCTTCGATCTATATAAATGGGAAGCCGAAAGCTATTCCTGGAGGCCCGAAAAATCAGCTGTAGCTCCAGTCACTTAAAGTCTGCTGAACTGCAGGCCCGTTTCTCTGTCTCACTCTCGTCTGCACCTCCTTCGCCTATGAAGCAGTGTCCATATAGGGCTTCTCCCAAACGCTCCCTCCTTCACCATCTGCCATAGAAAACTGCCTGGCATCCCAATGGTCCCATCCTTACATTTCTGCTTGAATAGGAATTTGAGAGTGTGGGAGAACACCACTTTGGATCTGGGAAGTCGCCTTCCCGGCATACCTTGTGACAAAGCGGAAAGCAACGGGGAGCTTCTAAACTTCCTGTCAATTTTATCACCCCAGAGCCAAAAGAATTCTCTCCTCGGAAAAGATTTCTAAAATGTCAGTTAACACTGGGAGCCAGAAAACAGCGACAACAAACCCCCAAACCTGCTACGTCCAGCTGAGCTTGTGTCACTTGAGGAATTTATCAGATCGGTCGGAACAGCTGGCAAAATACCAGGCACACACACACGGCTTGATGCTCACAAGTTGTCTGGAATTTTATAACGAGGACCAGAATGGTAGAAAATCACAAATCTCTAGAGATGATGATTCACAAAAACTGAAAAGGTGCAAAACTCATTGAAAAGTAGAATGGGGAGAAAGGACTGGGGTTGGGGGGCAGTGGTAATTCATGCCGCCGACTTCCTAAGCAGGATGACGGCCCAGTGAAATGCGGGAGGAAAAGGCACGCTACTGACCAACGGCTAGACTGGCCTTCAGATTCATTTCAATATTCTGAGCTTCGAGCAACATACATTCAACAACAGGAAACCAGTCCCAGAAGCTGAGACACGGTAGCTCCAATAAGGACACGGCACGAAGATGCTACTGGTGTCGGCAGCTTGGAACTCAGGTGGCAGCCCCAGCTGCCCCTTCTCCACGGGAGGCTTGTGGTTCCCAGAAGGCTTACGGCCCTCTGCAGCTCCTGGCCACTTAGCTGCTTCATTCATTTGAGGGATGAAAGTGGAGGTAAGCTATCAGCGGTGACTCATTCAGAACACGCGAAGCCATGGGAAGAGTCTTCGCCTTCCTCTCTTTCTGGAATCGCACATTCATGTACCTGGTGCCCCTCCTGACGCAGCCCTGGGATGTCCAGCAGGGACCTCAAACATGATCTGGCAGAACCAAACCCTTGACTCTCCACCCTCCCCAGTCCTCTACTTCCCTCCACCCCTTCGCATTCTAGTCGTCACCCATCCATCTAGTTGCTGCTTAAGTCAAAATCTTAAGCATCCCTTCTCCTTCCCTCAGCCTCCACCCACAGCCCGTCACAAATTCAAATCGACCCCGCCTCCAGCACGTGCTCCAAATGCACGTGTTTTCTCCATTTCCACTCCTACCACCTCCGTTGCCGCCATCATCTTGGCCTGGGTGACTGCCATCTCTTCCTGTCATCCTCCCCTCGGTATCTCTGGCAACCAGTCTCTCAACACTATGTATATTGGGCCTCTGCCCCACCTCAGTGCACTTCACCCTCAATGTTCCTGCCATGAGAACCCTCTTTTAGGTAACTGAACGTCTGGGGCTTGTTTCTGCCTTGGGCACTGCCTAACCGTTCCTTCTACCTGGAGAGCTCTTCCTCTGAAAATTACTGACAGATCCTTGTCACTTTCTCAGCCCAAGCACCCCAGACCAAGCACTGTAAAGTCATCACCAGTCACCTTCTATCACATCATCTACTCCCATTACCTAAAGGCTCTTACGATTATCTGATATTTTGCTTGTTTATTTAATCATTGTGTCTGTTCCCGTGAAAGTCAGGCCGGTCTCTTCACCAGTATGCTCCCCGTTCCTGGAACAAGGCTTGCACACCACGTATACTCCATCAATACTGTTGACCAAATGTTTTCATCTCTTTGATAAGTGACGAACCATTTAACAAACTCAACCACCCAAAATACTGGGCTCTCAACCCAGAGGGACAAGAAAGATGTGACAGCCCTCATCTTGAACAGCTGAAGCTGGAAAGGCATGTGCGGCAGGAATCTGGCTGGTCAGACTAGTGCAGTGTAGTCCTGAAAGGGAGGCGTTTTATCTTCGCATGTTCCCACCAGGCTCTGCTCTCTTTTGGAATACCACGTGTCTTGCTGTCAATTATAAAATGGGTAGTAGCAGGGATGAAGATGCGGACGGTGGTGATGAGGATGATGGAGGCTGTCACTCAGAGCATCCCTGCTGGGTTCCGGGCACTCTATGCATACGAGTACTCATCCTCAAAACCACGCTGGCCAAGCAAGCACTGCGGTCGCGTTGACACGGGCACTAACAGAGGTGCAGGGGCGTTTGGTAACCGGCTGGTCACACAGCTACCAGGGGCAGGGCTTGGCCACACTCCTCCCACTTGGCCACACCTTCAAAGAAACTGACGTACAGTTTATGTCGATTCACCCACTGCAGCAACAGAGAGAAACTGAGTTCACATCTTGGTTTCACAGAAGAGATTCATCTCCCAAAACTGTCTTGTGATGTGACAGGTATAAGAGGGGGAAATACGACAGTAACAGATTATAAGCCCAGATACTTCATAGCACAGCCTTCGAGGAACCAGCTTTCAGGGAAACTGTGGTACTTTCTTTCTTCCCATGTTTGTAAACACAGCTGGGAGGGAGGAAGGTTAAACTGTCAAGCACAGAGCAGATGCTGGTCAAGGAAACATTGGGAAAATGTTTCATCAGTTGACTTAGAACATTCACTCTCTCCGCTCCACAGCAATAAATACCCAGTTTCCAAACCACTAACCTTGTGAGTTCTTCTTGGAGTTGTGTGTGGTCAGGTGGAAAGAATTTCACCACAAACTTAACAACGACATGCTTTGGCCCTAGAAGGGGGGGAAAAAGCAGTAAAGCATTTATTGATTTGTCTTTCAAATGCCATTAAAGATGTACGAGGGTATATTAGATACCAAATAATAAGTCTTATTCCGAGCTGCCCAGAGCACTTCTGCCAACATCCAAGCCACTTAATAGCTGGTTACGTTGGTTACTAATTCCCCTTTTCCTATTGTGGGGAGACAGACACCTGTTTGGGTATTTCTTAATTATAATTTTTGGCCACACCGCACGGCATGTAGGATCTTAGTTCCCCGACCTGGGATGGAACCCACGCCCACTGCGTTGGAAGCACAGAGTCTCAACTACTGGACCCCCAGGGAAGTTCCAGATACCCGGTTTTTAAAAAATACTGTGACAAGGCACATTACATTGAGGCATCAAACTTTTCCCCTGGAGACGTAAACTGTACCCAGATTTTAAAAGCACGCATTTGTCTTCAAAAATTTATCTGTCTGCTTTAGTCCAAATACAGGCTTTAGACAGCTTAAGGAAGAGATAACGAAAAGGTAAATCAGTTACATAATTTCTTATTTCTAACTCTCTCCAAGGTACAGCGGCTACTGTGTTCATCACAGTCAGTCAAAGCCTTTACTAAGTGTCTCATACACCATCTTATCGATAAGTTCCAACGAAATTAGGAAGCAGATCTGGGAGGGGGTGGGCAGGGCAAGACTGGGAATGAGACAGGTAACTTTCCAGAATTCAAAGAGAACATCAAATAGATTATAAAATAATAATTTGTAACCTGAGTCAGAGTTTATTTTGCTGTATAAGCCACGATACAAAAGCAATCTTACAGGTTCTGCCATTTGGAATAACAGCAAAAGTTTATGTTCTATGAAATACATGGTATTATGATGAAATCCAAATTTTAACAGCAGTTGTATAAAAGTAAAAAATGTCTTTTTTGCTCTACCTTTCACCATCACAAAAGATGTTGTACTTTAATTTTTATAACGCACTCAAATTTAGGGAAAAAAACCCCAAATGGTGTATCATAAGATGAAGATGTTGGCGATACGTACAAAATTAGGAGGAAAAAAAACAAGGCACAGGGATACTGAAACCAAGAGAAGCCAGGCTTCTTTCCGCTGACCATTCTAAAAATTAACAGAAATCCTCGCGTGTCAATTCTGGATCACAAAATAGCAAGAACAAAATGGGGAAGATGGGAAGGTCTAGCTCATTCTTCCCAGCAATTTTCACAGATGGGGAATTAAATGAGGCTACTTGGATCCTTAGAAAACCCGAAGCTAGGAAGATGCTAGCACTAAATGCAAAACGACAGCTTTGTCACACGGGGCGAGTCCTAGCCCACAGAGATGAAAAGGAGAGCCTCTGCTCTGGTGCTAAACCAAACCACAGCCGCTGTCCTGGGTCTGACACTTTTCCACCATCAGCAGCTCCCATCGCGGGTTACTGCGGGAACAAATGTCATCATTTTAGATGCTGTGCTTCCTCCAGCCTTCAGGCCTGGCGGCTTCTCACAGCAATGTGTCCTCCACACTTAGTCCTAGGCCAGCCACCCAATAAACGCTGAACAACGGCTGTTTTGTTTTCTGCGTTAATGATTGCTTAATTTAAATGACAGAAGATCAATATCAATTTCAACTGCATAAGGGCCACTCAACACAGTGTGCCTGTTTATTACAGCCACATAAATTGCTGTAAGTAGCCTGGTGGGGTTTCTTTTCTTTAAATAAACTTAGTTTATTTATTTTTGGCTGTGCTGGGTCTTCGTGGTGGTGCGCGGGCTTCTCACTGCGGTGGCTTCTCGTGTTGCGGAGCATGGCTCTAGTTGCGCGGGTTTCAGTAGTTGTGGCACTCAGGCTCAGTAGTTGTGGCTCGCAGGCTCTAGAGCACAGGCTCAGTAGTTGTGATGCACGGGCCTAGCTTCTCCGCTGCATGTGGGATCTTCCCGGACCAGGGCTCGAACCCGTGTCCCTTACACTGGCAGGCGGATTCTTAACCACTGCACTGGTGGGGTTTCTTAATCAGACTTAAAACCGACCCCAAGAGGTATTGTGTGATTTTTCAACTAAAGGAATGCAGTTTTGTTACCATCCTCAGTCTCTTGCCTGGTCTCTGGCTGCAGTGAGGGACAATTTGGGATGAACTGGAGAAGAGAGCTTGTCTCTTAACTTGACCTCACAGCGGAGAGAAGGGAGGATGGTCTGGTGATGACGCACAATGAGAAGGAAGGAAAAAAGCAAGTGCTCCCTTTCCTTACTTCTCTCCTAGACCCTACGTTATCTTTCCTTCGACAACACGGTCTAAATGCAAAGCAGACTCCCTTCTGTCCTGCTTGCCAATCTCACACACACACACACACACACACACACACACACACACACACGCACACGCTCACACACTTTTGCGTACCTTATTTTTCCAAATACCACTTGCATTCTGATCTCACAGGCTTTGAAAAGGCAGCACAGAAAACCTAATAGCAATTTTATGAATAAATGGTTCCACCCCCCCACCGCCTTCCAAAGTGACAGTAAGAAACATGAGCACAGACCGGACGAGCTCAGCTGCTCTGGGCCTCAAGAGCCTGCTTTAGTCTTAATTAAAATGACGTTTGTTTTCCAAGTTTTGATTACCAAATTGTTATATATTAAAATTGCAGAAGATACATTTAATAGTACGTGGATTAGTGGATGCTGAAACGCAATCACGGGGTAAAAAAAGAAAGTATGGCCCCAGTGCTTGACACCACAGGGCAGACGACGCCTAGACAAGGAAGACATCCGGCTTTATATTTGACATCACTGTTAAACAGGCGGGGGTGGGGTGGTGGGGTGGGGGTGGGGGGTTATACTTACTTCTAATCTGCTTGACAATAGGTTTTAAGAGATCCAGCCACACCTACAAAGGAAAAGAGAACAGACTGAGACATCAATTCTCAATGAGAGAGTGCAAGTATTTTGAGACCCCACTAGGAGCTGTTTAAAATCAAAATATTTTTGAGGATTTGAAGCGGTCTGTGCCTTTTTTTTCCCTCCAGAATGCCATAACTTACATTGTCTCCCATGTTTATAGAACGGATCTGAACGTGCTAATATTATCCCTGAGCTTGAAAATTAAAAACTTCTCCCAGATGCAAATAGTGCCCGGTTCACTAAGAATTTTTCTATTCTCACTGGTACTTTGATCACAGTTAGCTATTCAGTAAATATTAACGCGTGATTGCACATCTGGCTATAAATGGAGTAAAATATGTGTGCTCCTTAGTGAAACAAAATCCATGTACATAGATGTACGTACAGAACAGCACATCTTTGAGGGGTACGGAAAGGGAGTGAATATTTATAGAACATACTTTTGCACAAGGCTCCATCCATAAGCTATTTACCTCTCAGAGCAAGGCGAGAGGATTCTTGTTAGTCAGGAGAGAAATCTGAGACTTGGAGAGGCTCAATAATTTGTCCCAGGCCCTCAGCTAGAATGTGGCAGAACTAGGACTGAAATCAGGTTTGTCCCACTTCAAAGTCCAGACTCTTTTCACACACATTCTCCTTAGCATGCAATTCAAGCGGCAAAATTTTAAAAGAAGAGAGAAACCAGTTGTCATTAATAAGGTATAAGTTAACCCTTGAACTTGTGATCATGTGAAAGGGTTCTACTGAAGCTCACATTTGCATATATGATTTTTAAAAAGTTAATGGGCTTAATGTAAAGAGGGTTTTGTAAGTAAATATGAAAAAGAGAAACACTCCTAAAGAAAATTATGCAAAGAATAACAGGTAATTGGTGAAGAAAAAATGCCAATGGCTAACAAGAGAATGTCCAAGTTCAGGAGTAACTTGCACTACAAATGCAAATTTAATCAAATACCATTTCTATCCATTAAATACGCATCTAGATATGCAGTGCATGTCTGTATTTCATAAACCCAGATGTGGCAAGGGTGCCAGGAAGCGGATACTGCCCTACGCTACTGGTGCATGTATGAATTGGCACAACGTTTCTGGAGACCAATTAGGGAATAATCATCTAAAGCCTAAAAAGTATCCATATACATACTCTTTCATCCCGTAATTTGACTTCTGATGAATTATTTGAGAGTGTGGGAAAATGTGTTTGGGAGGTGGGAAGATGGGTGATTTCTTCTTTTCTTCTGCCTTTCTGTATCATCCAAATTACCTTCAATGATCACTCAGAATTCTCATGATGAAAAAAATAAAAGTAAAAAAATTTAAGTGTCTATTTATTCAGGTTCATCTTCCCCACCACCGTTTCAAATAAATATGATTTTCTAATGAAATTCTCATTTCTATACTCCCTGTCCCCTGCCACTCTGTTATATGAGAAAAACAATAAAGGCATTAGTTGACTTAGGATCATCTCCACTGTCAATTCATAAGACTCAACCTTAAAATGAGAGAGAATAATCATTCAAAACAACAATCGTCGTTTGTGAGATGAATTATTTTTCTCCCAAGAATCCTAAACGATGGCAAAAATATCTCCATTTGACAGATGAGAAAAGTGGGATTCAGACCATAGCTGCCCAGGGCTGGGACTCAAACCCTGTTCTTCAAACCCATTTATTCATTCAACAACACATCACTGTGTCGCTCTGCTGGGTTCTGGGAATACAATGATGGGAGACCAATCATGGTGCCTGCTTCATGGAGCATATGGTCTAGTGAGAAAGACAGGAAACAAAACCTTCCCAAGAAAGGTAAAGAAGTACCTGAGACAAAGGAAACAAGGGGGAGTCCCAGAAGACTCTGAGTGTCAGGATAGAGAGATTTGACCCAGTTACAGGTGGGGTAGAGGCAGGAGGAAGCCTTCCCTGAAGGTGACATTGTGCTGAAATCTGAAGAGAGGTGAGAAGAAGCTATGAAGACACGCAGTAAAAACACATGTCCAGGTCACTTAACATTAGGGGAGACCAACATGACAGCAGAACAAGGTTGGTGGGTCAGGAAGGGGCCAGACCCTACAGAGGCCACGTTAAGACGCTTCATCATTATCCTGAGAATACTGGGAAGAATTTTAAATATGGGGCTGATACGATCAGATTTGCACTTTGAAAGGATTATGCTGGCAGTGTGAGAACAGAAAGAGGGAGTCAGAATAGACGCAGGTTATCTGCTGCAGTCGTCCAGGCAAGAGAAGATGGTGTTTTGGACCAGGAGGCAGAAGCAGAGTTGGGGAAAATTAGGTGGAATCAAGAAAAACGTAACATGGACTTCCCTGGTGGTACAGCGGTTAAGAATCCGCCTGCCAATGCAGGGGACACGGGTTCGAGCCCTGGTCCGGGAAGATCCCACATGCTGCGGAGCAACAAAGCCCGTGTGCCACAACTACTGAGCCTCTGCTCTAGAGCCCGCACGCCTAGAGCCCGTGCTCTGCAACAAGAGAAGCCACCGCAGTGAGAAGCCCGCGCACCGCAATGAAGAGTAGCCCCCGCTTGACACAACTAGAGAGAGCCCGCGTGCAACAACGAAGGCCAAACGCAGACAAAAATAAATAAATAAAATAAATTTTTTTTTAAAAAAGAAAGAAAGAAAAGAAAAATGTAACAGGTAAAATCCAGTGGGATTTACCGATGGGCTAGATGTGGTGGCCGAGAAGGAGACAATAACCAGAATGATGACACTGAGATTTCTGCCGTAGGCACCTGGATGGATGCTGCTGCCAATGAGAGACAGGGAGTACTGGAAGAGGGCCAGGACGGAGGGGTTCTAGACACTTTCATTTTAAGAGGTGCCCTTGGATTTCATGAGGAAGAAACAGTATGAAAATGGTGGGACACGCTCATCCAAAGCTCAGAGGAGCCTGGGCGGGAGATCTCACATTTAGAGGCTCCATGGAGCACTGTGACTCCATGAGCACAAGACGGCCTCGTGGAGCCCAGAGGATGAAACGCGTCAGCACTGATGACGCGTCTACCTTAGAACGGCCGACGGGAGCAGACAAGGACAGTAGGAACGTAAGGAGAGAGTCATGTCACGGTAGTCACAGGAAGACAGTGTTTCCAGAAGGAAGAACATCAAGAGCTGTTGAAAGATCAAACAAGATGAGAGCTAGAGTATCTGCTGGTCAGTGGACCTGGAGAGGGGTCTGAAAGTCTAGTGGACGGTGAGGAGACAGGAAGGATGAACAGCTTTTCCAAGAAGCTTGGCTGTGAAGGAAGAGGCCAGAGAATGGGTGTGTGGAGGAGGGGGAAGAATCAAATAAAGGTACTGTTGGGGCTTCCCTGGTGGCGCAGTGGTTGAGAGTCCGCCTGCCGGTGCAGGGGACGCGTGTCCGTGCCCCGGTCCGGGAGGATCCCACGTGCCGCGGAGTGGCTGGGCCCGTGAGCCATGGCCGCTGGGCCTGCGCGTCTGGAGCCTGTGCTCCGCAACGGGAGAGGCCACAACGGTGAGAGGCCCGTGTACCGCAAAAAAATAAATAAATAAAATAATAAAAGTACTATTGATTTGCTTGTCTTCCACAGGAAGGACCTGGGGGTGCTTAAAAAGGGGAGGGGTTGGGACTTCCCTGGCGGTCCAGTGGTTAAGAATTTGTACTTCACTGCAGAGAGCAGGGGTTCAATCCCTGGTCAGGGAACTAGGATCCCGCATGCCACGTGCTGTGGCCAAAAAAAAAGGCGGAGGGAGGTGTTGAGAGTATGAGTAAGAAGATAACCAATATCCTAAGACACCTGGGATGGTGCGGAAAGATAGCTCTAAAACATAGGGCACTGGAGACAGAAAGAAGAGCTCTTCCAGCAGCGGCAGGGAGGGAGCAGAAAGGCTAATGGTAGATGTACGTCAGTTTACACTTCTGCACCGGGAAGATAAGACAGTTCCTCTTTGACACCATCCGTTTACCCCTGTAAAACCTGAGGGTTGGAGGATGTGGGCGAGTGGAGAAGAGTTGACACAGTTGTGTTTGTGTGCGAGAGAATTAACCGAAGAACTCTAGAGGGATTTCCTGTAGCTACTGAGCGTCCACTCGTGAGCCTGCCAGCCTGTGCTCTGTCGGCCTCCAAGCCTGCCTCAGGGGGAGCACCTCTGAGGTCTTCCACCACTGCCAATTCTGCCCAGAATCTGCCTAAGCATCTACAAACCACTCAGGACCAAACAGATGCGCTCTGGCAACGTAGCAGCCAATTTCATGAATTGTTTTAAAACATCTCTCTCCTGTCTTTGGCATTTCTGTGGAATTCATCAAATACAAGCACCAATTTGAGCCAACCGAGCATGTGGTTTTTAAACCATGAAGGCCTGGGAACATCACACTGGCCTGAATTAGTCTGTCTAGTACAGTTCTACGGCAATAACGCTCCAAGGCATCGGTTACGTCACAGCTAAACTGGCCTGCGTGAGAACGCGGGGCCCACAAGACCCTCTCCATTTACCAGTCAGATTGATATTTGCAGAGCTGAGGGGAAAGGCCTTGCATGCTAAGGACTTAAACCACTAAAAAAGGATGAGCTGGAGGGAGCAGGAAGAAAAAGAGGGTTGCTGCTCGACTAAAGGGCTGAAGTTCGTCTAGGTCATCCTAGACAAATCACTTCTTCATTCGACCTAAGCAGAACAGAAACAAGTTCCAGATGAATTAAAAAGGCAACAAAAGCACCATAAACTTTCTTTTCCTGCCAACGGATCTCTGGAGGGTCACAACTATAATCATCCATCTCTAACCTCAGCCCCGCAACTCCTTCAACCAAGCCACACATTCCTGTTCTTACGAAAATCATGCTGCCGGCCTCCAGAGCACGGCTACAGATCCACATTACCTGACTGTAGAGGGATTTGGTTAAAACGAACGGGCTTCTAGAAATGCCACACCTAGTCAGGAGGACTCACGGAATCAAGGAACTTCCCCTGCTGGGATTTGAAGGCCTATAAGTAAGAGTTTGCTCAAGCTGTCACAACAAAGTACCACAGACTGGGTGGCTTAAACAACAGAAATCGATTTCCTCCCAGTTCTGGAGGCTGAAGGTGTCCCAGGTTTGGTTTCTCCTGAGGCCTTTCTCATTGACTTGCAGACGACCGCCTTCTGGCTGTGTCCTCACAAGGTCTCCTCTCTGTGCACACAGGCTCTCATGTCCCCTGGGTATCTCCCAGTTTCCTCTTCTTAAAATGATACTGTTCAGACTGGACTAGGGCCCACTCCCCCAGCCCCATTTTAACTTAATCACCTCTCTCAAGGCCCTGTCTTCAAGGACCGTCACATTCTGAGGTGCTGGGCGTCACAGCTTCAACATACACATTTTCGGGGGACACAATTCAGCTCATGACACCTATCTTCCACAATTTAGTTTCAACACAGCTTTTCAGCCCCATCTTCCCCTGCTTGCCTACATTTCAGTCAGCCTCCCTAGTTTCCTTTGATACCCTGTTAAATGTTACCTTCCCCTTTTGGAGTGTGTTTTCTGCACTGAAATACTCTTTGAGAAGAAAGGCTTTAATGCCTAGGCATCAAAGGCAAAGCAAGATGGATCGCTGTCCCCGAAGCCTTTATGTTCTTTTCCTAAACATCTTTTTCCCCTATTATTTGCTGAGTGACATTTCAGTTGGATTTTGTAGGCAACTAAAATATCTGAGGTATTTTGGAAAGGCTCTTATTAAAAGAGAGTCACTTACATGACATCGGGCAGGGGGACAGCGAAGAGTCCATTTCCTGAGCACCTACTGTGTGCCAGGCATTGGATAGGTGCTTTATACACTCTCATTTAATATTCACAACAACGTGGTTGTTTTACACACGAAGGAAGCCAAGCTCAGAGAGCTTATTGAAGTTGCCCAAGGTCAAACGGCTGGGATTCCACTTCAAGTCCATCTGACTCCACACCTGTGCTTTTTCTGCAACATAATATGCTGCTCCTCTAAAAAGACTCAACAAAAGTTCATCTTTCTTCTTCTTATTTCGAAGTCAAAACTGCACACAGCAGAACTATTTCATCATCAACTGTAAGATATATAGGAACCAGGTAAAATATGATACAAAAAACTATCCAGTGTCTAGAACTCATTGCAACAAATGAATTTTTCTGCAGGCTGGCTCCTACAAGAAATGACTTTACTTTGAATTTTTGTTGGTAATAGTTCGTTTGAATGTAATTTTTCATATTGATCTTAATTACTTTATTAATTTTATATATGGGTATAGTTATAAGATATGTTAAGTGTGGCTTTCTTTTTTTAAACCTATTAATTTTTAGAGATTTCTAGTTCTGGTCAAAATAGAGTAACAGGGACTAGATAGGAAGGAAGGAAGGAAGGAAGGAAGGAAGGAGGGAAAAAGGGAAGGAGGGAAGGAGGGAGGGAGGGAGGGAGGGAGGGAGGGAGGAAGGAAGGAAGGAAGGAAGGAAGGAAGGAAGGAAGGAAGGAAGGAAGGAAGGAGGGAGGGAGGGAGGGAGGGAAGGAAGGGAGGGAGGGAGGAAGGAAGGAAGGAAGGAAGGAAGGAAGGAAGGAAGGAAGGAAGGAAGAAAAGAAAAGGAAAGACACATGACAGATCTGAAGATCTGTGACACCAATGAGAAACAGTGATCCCTGAGAGACAGGAAACTAAAATCATGACCTCTATGACTACACCAGCCTCTGCCCTGAGCAAGTTTTCAGGCTATGGTGCAGAGAGAAAGAACATAGGCAGAACCTGGCAAAATCCATGAGTTGAACAGACGGGGCTGAGAGTGCAGGGGAGCAAGGTAGAGAGAGTTCACAGGAAAGTAGAAGGCATTTAGGAGAGCACAGAGGGTTACCCCTGAGTAGGCAACAGAGTACTGATCAACGTGTGCTTGTGAGGAAAGTAGCCAAGATGAGACAAAAAATTAACAAACAAACAAACAAAACACAGAAGGATTAGAGGTTACAGGCCTGGTGCTCACACAGGGCCAGGAATACTACCTATTCTCACCAGCCAGATGGGAAGACCTCATGACTCATGCGCACTGGGTAGAGTACTGAAGGGTCATCCCTTAGAAGTAGGGAATAATTCACCCCAGACTGCACACCACACCAGTCCTACCCTATAAAAGCCAGATCTGAAAGGACTAAATTGTTTCCAAATAACTTACATGCATCCCCCCCACAAGCTCAATAACATTTACAGGAATACAAAACTACCCAGCACTCAACAAGGTAAAATTCACAATATCTTACATCCAATTAAAAGAAAAAATCACCAGGCATACAAAGCAGGAAAACATGACCCATAATTAGACAAAAAAACCCCAAAACAAAACAAAAAAGCAACGCCTCCCGAGAAAAAAAAACAATCAAATGGGACCTAGAATTGACACAGATGTTAGAATTAGTAAAAAGGATATGAAGACAGTTATTATAACCGTATTCTCTATGTTCAAAAGGTTGAGATATGGAAGATTTTAAGGAGACCCAAACTAAATTTCTGGAGATGAAAACTACAGAGTGTGATACAAACATACACACGCACGTGCGTGCGCGCGCACACACACACACACACACACTGGATGCGATTAACAGCAAATGAAACACTGCAGAAGAAATACTACTGAACTTGAAGAACTAGCAATAGAAACCATCCAAAATCAAACACGGAAAGAAAAATTACCAAAAAATTAACAGAGCATTAGAGAACTACAGAGTAACTTTAGGCAGCCTAATATGCATGTAATTGGAGTCCTGAAGGAGAGGAGGTGGCAGGGGAGGGGGAAAGAAACGGAAAAATATTAGAAGAAATGATGGCTGTAATTTTTCAAAATTTAACAAAAACTATAAATCCACAGATCCAAGAATCTCAGCAAACTCCAAGCATAAGAAACATGAAGAAAACTGCATGGAAGCGCATCACAATCAAATTATCAAAAACAATGATATAGAAAAAAATCTTAAAACTCAGCCAGAGCAGAGAGAGACATTATATATAAAGTAACAAAGATAAAGATGACAGTAGATTTCTTGCCAGAAACAATGTGAGAATGCAGTGGTGCAAGATTTTTAACATACTCAAAACATCTTAGAATTTTACACCAGGCAAAAAACATCTTTCAAAAAGGAAGGCAAAATAAAAACATTTCCAAACACGAAAGCTCAGAGAATTCATCACCAGCAGAACCACATAATAAGCTACGTTAAAGGAAGGCCTCTCCGAGCAGGAAGAAAGTGATATCAGATGGAAATCTGTGTCTACACAAAGGAATGAGGAACACCAAAATGGCAACTGTATGGTCAATATATGTTTTAAGAATTTTTTATTATTTAAATCTCTGTAGGAGATAACTGACTGGTAATCAAATGTACTTCAATTAAAAAAAGATAACTGACTGGCAAACAAAAATAACAACAATGTAATGTGGGGTTCATAACTTATGTTAAAAAAACAATAACAACAATAGCAAAAAGGTCAAAAAGTGGAAAAATGGAAGTAAGGCTTTATACTGTATGTGAAGAGGAATAATATCACTTGAAGGTAGGCTGTGATAAGTTGAAGATGGACATTATAAACCTCAAAGCAACCACTCAAGTTACAAATCGAAGAGCTACAGATAATAAACCAACAAGGAAAGTAACATGAAATCATCAAAATATTCAATTAATCAAAAGGCAGACAAGGAAAAAGGAACAAAGACGGATAAGACAAATAGAAAACAAACAGCAAGATGACCAATTTAACTTTTTTGTTTGTATTCCTATAAAAAGATTTTTTAATTTTTAAATTAATTTTTATTGGAGTATAGTTGATTAACAATGCTGTGTTAGTTTCTGCTGTACAGCAAAGTGAATCGGTAATACATATACATATATACACTCTTTTTTTTAGATTATTTTCCCATATAGGTCATTACAGAGTATTGACTCGAGTTCCCTGTGCTATACAGTAGGTTCTTATTAGTTATCTATTTTATATATAGTAGTAAGATGACCAGTTTTAATGATACCAATAATCATATTAAATGTAAACGATCTAAACATTCCCAATTAAAAAGGATTGCCAGGTTTGATCAAAAGGCAAGACCCAACTCTATGCTGACTACAAGAATCAGACTGCAAATATAAAGACATAAATTGGTTAAAAGGAAAGGGATGGAAAAAGGCATATCATGCTAACATTAATAATTTTTTCAAAAACTGAAATGGTTAAATTAGTATCAAAGTAGACATCAGAAGAATATCACGTGTATTTATCTCACAAATACACTTTATACACCCGTGTTTAATCTTCCCTATTTTCATAACTTCTTATGACAAAGGAGTCAATTAATTAAGAGGATATAAAAATCTGAAGTATTTATACACTTAATAACAGAACTTCAAAGTACATGAAGCAAAAACTGATCAAACTGCAAGGAGAAATAGACAAATCCACAATTATGGTTGGAGATTTTAATACCTCTCACTCAATAACTAACAGAACATATAGACAGAATTCACTAAGGATACGGATGATCTGAACAGCACTATCAACCGACATGATCTAACTGCCATAGATGGAATGATCCGTCCCACCCACAGAATGAACATTCAAGTACACATAAAACATACACCAAAATAAACCATATTCTGGGCCATTAAAGAGATATCAGTAAATTATTTAAAAGTCCTCATGTCATACAAACTATATTCTCCAGCAACCACAGAATTAAATTAAAACTCAAAAACAGAAAGAACTGGAAAAATCCCTTTATTTGGAAACAAAATAACATACTTCTAAATAACACACGAGTCAAAGGAGAAGCCAAGGGGAAATTAGAAAGTATTTCAAACTGAAAGTGAAAACACAATAAACTAAAATTTGTGGGATGCCACTAAAAACCTTTTAATTTAAAAATAATCTATCGGTACAGAATTCATCTATATGCAAGCTAGAAAATTAGAAAATTCACAAAAGCAAAATTTTAAAAATTGTCCACCACCAAGAGATCATGGTTAACACTTTAATGAAGTTGTTCTCAGAACTGAGCTTGTATCACATTCACCCTAAGAGCTTGTTAAAACATACACTATGGGGGGGACTCTGCTCCCGGACTTCCTCATCTGGGTGAGGACCTGAGACTCTGCACTGCTCAGGTGATGCTGATGCTGGCTTGCTGACCTGGGGAGCGTGCTTTAAGACCCACTGCCTTCATGTATATCCCTTCCACATTTTTTTTTGAAGAGCGATGTGCGTGGATATAAACATACATACACCTTTTAAAAAACCCAAATGAGATCATATTGTTTATAACCTACTTTTTGCTTTTTAGTCAATGATTTCTATCTTTCTCTTCTGTAAACTTTTCTTCTCACCAAATAATCACACTCTATTCAAATTCCTTCATGTGAATAAAGAATGTCCTTACTGTGATCTGTCAAAACTAACCTCCAATCCAGGACCATGCTTCATATCTGAGTATGTCCATTAAGTCTCTCTTAGCCTAGCCTCATCCCCTACACCACCACCACCACCCCCCGTTAACAAAAACAAAACAACAACAAAAAATTGACTGCTGAAGGAATGCATGAATAAAATTTGAACTGAAAAATTGAGGGTATGTTTTTATTCATTTACAAGGAAAGCTCTAAATAAAAAGGAATTAAAGATCTGTAAACCAAAGTATGAAATGAAATGTATAAAGAGGGCCATCTTTATGCATTAGCGCATTAAATTCATTCAGGCAGTATCTGATATCCCAGATGTATGCAAAGGAAAGTTTTGGAATAAAACTAGAACTTAATATTATAATGCAATGCCTGGGGCTTCAGGGGGCCTTTGCCTCCAGGGAAATTTTAACCTTTGGGAACCTTTATTTTTTAAGAAGGGCTCAGCAGCAGACCTCAGGCATGGTACTTATAACACATCAATTACTCGGTTTTAACTAATTTAAAATCATTTGTTTAATTTGCATTAGTTTTGAAAATTTCAGTTCAAAGGATTTCACGTGGGTATTCTGGTGACTTAATTGGATTTTCCCCCCTTTAATCTATAGTTTGCTTCTTCTGGTTTTTTTGTTTGTTTGCTTTTTATATCATCTTTAAAAATTTTTTTAAATTTATTTATTTTTGGCTGCATTGGGTCTTTGTTGCTGCACACGAACTTTCTCTAGTTGCGGGGAGTGGAGGCTACTCTTCGTTGCGGTGCGCGGGCTTCTCGTTGCAGTGGCTTCTCTTGTTGTGGAGCACGGGCTCTAGGGCACGCAGGCTTCAGTAGTTGTGGCACACGGGCTCAGTAGTTGCGGCTTGCGGGCTCTAGAGCGCAGGCTCAGTAGTTATGGCGCACGGGCTTAGTTGCTCCGCAGCATGTGGGATCCTCCCGGACCAGGGCTCAAACCCGTGTCCCCTGCATTGGCAGGCAGATTCTTAACCACTGCACCACCAGGGAAGTCCCGCTCCTTCTGTTTTAATTTTCTTTTTTTCCTCCCGTCTAAAACCCTCTAATTTAAAAGAACACACAGATGCTTAAAACTACTGAAAACAAACGTACAGCTTAGTGAATTATTAAATGGCAAACACCCTTGTATCCATTAACCAAGTCAAGAGACAGAACTCTGTCAGCCATCTTATCCTAAAACCAGCCCCCTCCCTCTAAAAGTAACCACTACCTAGATTTTTACAGTAACCACGTACATTTCTTAATGTTTTATTTCACAAAGTGGTGCATCTTTTAGTCTTCCTTATTTTCAAAAATGTTACGTCCTTCAAGTATCTTTTCACCTATAGTTTCTTCCTCCATCCCTCTCTTTTCCTTATAGTTTATCTGAGTAATTTCTGAGTCTGGATTTTGCAGACTGCACACTCATGGTGCCATTCAACATGTTCTTCTATCCTCCTTACTGAGTACAATTTGGCAGCTGGATCCAACTGGTCCCCTTGGCAAGGCCATACATGGTATGTTGGGAGGAACACACTTAAGTTTTTTGTTTTCTGGTATTTGTTTTTTAATATCATGACTGTGATACCTTTCTATTACTCATTTTTATGTGAAAACTGTTTCCTAACGTTCTGAGAAGAAAGTATGGTTCATGGTAGCTTTCCTACCTTCCCAGAGCTTCCTCTTCTATTAATTTTGGGCAGTGTTAAAAAACATGGTGGCTTGCTTTCCGAGATTTCCTGCCTCTGTTTCCCTCCCCTTCTCTGTTATTCCTCTCTTTTGTCCTTCCCTGGCTCAATTTCACTCCCATTCTCCATAGTTTCTCCTAAGTGGTGGCCTGTCCCGGAAGGTCAGTTACTGCTCACTGGAGCTGGAATGTTCCAGCACCGTCAGGCCTCTCAGCTTCCACTGTTCTTCTCAAACTGTTCCCCTGGGATTTCTAGTGGCTCTCTGGGAGTTCTCTTCTCCATTCCACCAGATGCCCTGCTGCTCCCCTCTGTCTCCTCCCGTACAGACTCTGATAGCAGACCTTGTGTCTGGCTGACGTTTTATCTCCGACTGCTTGTACTTTGGGATCTAGGGCTTACACTCTGACACCTAGTTTTACCATAAATGTTGTCCACGGGTTTTGATGTTGTTAAGTAGCTGTTTTTATGTGGGTCTTGGGTTTGGGAAGATCCAAAAACTATGATTCCACTTCTACCTTCTCAAGACTATCCATTTTAGAAACCTATTTCCAGGTATTTTTTTAAACCAAATTGTTTTAAGATGTAGCCTTCATTAGTCACATACGGTGGAGCCAACAGGTTAGGAGACAGCTGCCATTGAAAAGATGGTTTGTTACGTATGGTTCCCAGGAGTAGGTGGGCATGCCACACCATGCAGGGCCATGTGGGGAAGCACCAGGGTCCGCCAGGAGGCAGAAAGGGCGAGGACAACGCATGGGAAGGAGGCTTTACTGTGGTTTCCATGGGAAAAGACAAGGTAAGTCAGGGTAAACAGCTCAGGATTGGCTAGCTTGAGTCATCTTAGTGGGCTCTGGGTGTAGGGCCGTCTCTAGGTGTCTGACACCGGCCCTGGGATGATTAAGGCAGAGGAATTTTGTCTCCTGCAGTGTAAGAGCGAGACAGAAGAGGTGGTTCAGAGTATGGCCTCTGGACTGGTTCATTTCCATATGGGAGGTATGCTGGCAGGGGAACCATTTGCTATGTCTAAGTACTGGCTAGTCCTGGGAAGGGCAGTCTCTCCTCAGTCAACAAGGCCTCAAATGCTGAAGCATCAAGAACACAGAAAATAAGAAAATGTTGAAGGAAAAGATCAGTGGTTCCCAGGGGCTCAGAGGGGAGAGAGGTGGAGTGGGGATTTTCAGGGCAGTGAAACTACTCTTGTTGGTATTGTAATGGATAGATGTCATTATACATTTGTCAAAACTTACAGAATGTACAACACAAAGAAGGAACCCTAATTTGAACTTGGAACTGTGATGATAATGTAGTAATACTAGCTCATCGATTGTAACACAGCATCACAGTAATGTATGACGTTAATAATAGGGGCACTGTGCATGGGGAGACAGCATAGGGGACCTCTCTTCTCTCTTTACTTTCGGCTCATTTTTTCTGTAAACCTAAAGCTGCTCTAAAAACCGAAGTCTATTAATTAAAAAACAAATTGACAACAAACGAAACCCCATATAGCTTCCTTCCAGCTTAAGAAATAGAATATTACCCATAGCTGTATTTTTCCAGCGAGCTGCCTTTCCCCGGACTCTCTGAGACCTGCCCTGTCACCGCAGCCACTGTCAGGCCGAACCATGGGGCTGCTCTGTGTGGTGACCGGGCGGCTCCACCACCCCACCTCTGCTGGCTTCCCAAGCTTTCCTCTGTCCTTGGGTCTGCAGTGCTCTTCACCCTTCACACCTGGCATGTTCCACAAAGAGCCCCTCCTGTTCTCAGATGGCCACAGGCCCCCAGGAAGAAGCAAAGTCAGAAGCCTGCAACTAACCATAGACGAAGGAGGCCTGTCTGACCCCAGAGGGGCTGGGAAACCACCAGTTAGTGATGTCTGTCATCCCAGGTAGGGGTAGGTTCTATGACCTCAAGGCCCCTAGAAAGCATGCTTGCTGCTGTGGACTGAATTGTGTCCCTCAAATTCCTGTGTTGAAGCCTTGACCCCCAATGTGACTGTATCTAGAGACAGGGTCTTCAGAAGGTAATTAAGGCTTAATGATGTCATATGGGTGGGGCCCTGAGCTAACAGGACCGCAGCCTTATAAGAAGAGAAAGAGATCGATCTCTCTCTCTGCTCTTTGAGACACAGTGAGAAGGTGGCCGTCTACAAGCCAGAAAAAGAATCCTCACCAGAATTTGATCATGCTGATACCCTGATCTTGGACTCCAATACTGAAAGAAATGAAACATCTGTTGTTCAAGCCACCTACTCCATGGTATTTTGTTATGGCAGCCTAAGCTAAGACACCTGCCAAGGGTAAAACTTTTTTCCTGGAGTAAAGAAGATTATAAAATGAATGAAAAGATGCCAGTTTTCTTCCTGAGCTTTACCAGTATTTTTTTTTAATTTATTTATTTATTTTTGGCTGCGTTGGGTCTTCGTTGCTGCACGTGGGCTTTCTCTAGCTGCGGTGAGCGGGGGCTACTCTTCGTTGCTGCGTGTGCGCTTCTCATTGCCGTGGCTTCTCTTGTTGCAGAGCACGGGCTCTAGGCGCGTGGGCTTCAGTAGTTGTGGCACATAGGCTCAGCAGTTGTGGCTCGCGGGCTCTAGGGTGCAGGCTCAGTAGTTGTGGCGCACCAGCTTAGCTGCTCCGTGGCATGTGGGATCTTCCCGGCCTACAGCTCGAACCCGTGTCCCCTGCATTGGCAGGCGGATTCTTAACCACTGCGCCACCAGGGAAGTCCCTTTACCAGTATTTATTTATACAAAACCAGAATTGTTTATCAGATCACTGAGCATTGTAGCTTTCATGAAATACTGGCAGGCCAGCCTCACTGCTTTCCGAACCAGAATGCAAGAATAAAATACAGCAGATAGCTGACTGACCGCTATGCCGGGAAGCCTGCTGGGGTCAACACTGTAAAGTATCTGAATTAATCCTCATGATAACCTTGTAAAATAGTCATTTATTAATCCCAATTTTTTTCAGATAAAGTACAAAATCAAAGAAGTTCAGAATCTACCCAGTTGCCAAATGACAAAGCAAATGTTTAAACAGAGATTTACAGGCCATAACACAGAGCTGTTCCCGCTCTCCCCAATAGGTCCACGAGATAAATCTTACATATACAACCATCTCTGCTGGCCAGCTGTGCGCAGCTCTTTGAGATGGGGAGATATGAGGAAAGGCAGCCCAGTGAAGCAGAGAGAACTTGCATCGCCTGAGACGGGTCTGTGTGTGACTCATGGTTAATAAACCTGGTTATGCAGTTCATACTGAATTTGCTCACTGTAAAACATGGATGATAAAGTACCTACCTCGGAGAAATGTTATAAAGCAGAGACTGGTAAACAAAGGCCTATGGGCCAAATCCAGCCTACGACCTG
Source organism: Delphinapterus leucas (assembly GCF_059928025.1). Classification (NCBI taxonomy): domain Eukaryota; kingdom Metazoa; phylum Chordata; class Mammalia; order Artiodactyla; family Monodontidae; genus Delphinapterus; species Delphinapterus leucas. Next base: position 12,504,210 of record NC_143146.1, read on the forward strand.
TTTTGCTACTGCGCAAAGAGCAAAGACGGGATTTTAAGTGGTTGGGGGAAAAAAAAATCAAAAGTAGCCATATATTTCATGACGTGTGAAAACTCTACGAAATTCAAACGTCCATGCCCATAACTAAAGTTTTACCAGAACCCAACCACAATCATTCATTTACATTATCTATGGCTGCCTTGCACTGAAGTGGCAGAGCTGGGCAGTTGCAACAGAGACGGTATGGGTTGCAAAGCCTAACATGTTTACTCTTTGGCTCTTTCTGCCGACCCCTGATGTGAAGAACGAACGATGTGAAGTTAAGTTTATAGCAGAGTCCATGGAACACAGCAGAAGCCCAAGAACAGTGAGCTCTCTGCATCCACCCCAATGGCAACCCAACATCTCTCTGGCCTTTTACCAGCCTTCAGACTCTAGGTACCCATTAGCTGGCATATTAAGTAAAGGGTCTTGATTCGTAAGATCAATAATAGCATCTCTGCCATGGGAAGGCAAATCAATGAAAAAAAAAAAAAAAAACGATTAAAAGACTTCTCTACTTCTGTGGGGCAATCCCACAGGGCAGCTGCCTGGACTCAAGGACAACACGTGCCCGACTTGCATGTAAACACAGCAATCAACTCTATTAATTGACAAGCCATGGGACAAGTCTAATTGAGGGTAGAGCACAATTGATTACTTACTAATTATCACTAGTTTATTTCCAATCTTGAGAAACACATCTTAGACCAGGGAAAGCACTCATTCTCCCCTTAGGCTTTTTCAAACCCTTACTATGAAGAATGCTCTGACATGGGCTATTTACATGATAGAAGTGATGAGAAAGGGGTGAAAGACTGAGCTGCAGTGCAAGTTGCCTGAACTTACCATCCAGGGACAAAGGTCCACAACCTTGCACGCTGGGGACCTTGGGCGAACAACTAGCTTCCTGTGTATTACGTAGAGATAAATGGGCAAAACCAGTTGTGACAGCCCATGTCTGGGCATTTTGAGAGTAACCATGCTTCCTGCTGGTTTGTCAGATATGTGAGCAGCCTCCCAAAAGAAGCCTGGCAGAGGTAATAACCACAACAGTAGTATTAAAAATAACAACGACAACACGTCATTGCAGCGTTATTCACAACAAGCAAGGGGGAAGCAACCTAAATGTCCATCAACAGATGAGTGGGTAAGCAAAATGTGGTCTATCCACACAATGCAGTATTATTCAGCCTTTCTTGGACTTCCCTGGTGGCGCAGTGGTTAAGAATCTGCCTGCCAATGCAGGGGACATGGGTTCAAGCTCTGGTCCTGGAAGATCCCACATGCCACGGAGCAACCTAAGCCCGTGCGCCACAACTACTCAGCCTGCGCTCTAGAGCCCGCGAGCCACAACTACTGAAGCCCTCACACCTAGAGCCCGTGCTCTGCAACAAGAGAAGCCACCACAACGAGAAGCCCGCACACCACAACGAAGAGTAGCCCCCGCTCGCCACAACTAGAGGAAGCCGGAGCCTGCCAACCAAGAGCCAATGCAGCCAAAAATAAATATTAAGAGAAAAAAAATACATTCTGACACATGCTCCAACACGGATGGACCTTGAGGACATTACACTAAGTGAAATAAGCCAGACCGAAAACAACAAATAATGTATGATGCCACTTATACGAGGTATCCAAAGTGGTCGAACTCATAGAAACAGAAAGTAGAATGGTAGCTACCAAGGGCTGGGGAAGAGGAAAGGAAGCTGTTGTTTAATGGGTATGGAGTTTCAGTTTTACATGATGAAAATGTTCTAGAGACCTTCTGCACAACAATGAATACAGTTAACACCACCGTACTACTGTAGACTTACTTGAAAATGGTTAAGATGATAAATTTCATGTTATCTGTGTTTGACCACAAAAAACTGTAATGATGAGAATGACGATGAGAGTTTCCATAACTAATACTTTCTGAACACTACATACACAGTTCCCAGACCCCGGGCTACATGCTGACAGATACCGTGTTTGATCGTTTCAAAAACCCCACGAGATGGGCACCGTCGTCCCCATTTTACCTTCAGGCAAAGTGAGGCACTGGAAGGCCAGCAACCTGCCCCAGTCACCCCGCTGCTAAGAGGCAAAGCAGGGGTTTGGGGGCTGGCAGTCCGACCCACCACTATGATACAACGGCCAGCTAGGAAGTCAGCACTGACAGAATCTGGGAAGGAGACAAAAACCCTATGATGTAAATCTTAAATCTTCAAGCAAGTTTATCTGAGAGCAGAGGGGAAACGGAGCTAGTGTTTACTAGTCTCACGTGAGTGGCTCTCCCTCAGTTCATCCAATCAAGACTCGTCCTAGGCTCTTCCAAGACAGATTCCATCAGCCAGCCTCTGGGTGCTTTTTGGTCATTATTTCTGTTCCTGTGTGCTTTTAGTTCACTGCATTTTGGGGGTAAACTTTTATTGAAGATATGTGTGTGTGTGTGTGTGTGTGTGTGTGTGTGTGTACACATTACAAGTGTACGTGTTACAAGTGTATGGCTCACTGAATTTTTACAAACTGATTGCACCCATAGAACAAGCACTGAGATCAAGAAAAAGAACATGGCCAGGACCCCAGAAGCCCTCCTTGTACGCATTTGTACCATCTCATCTAATACCACAGATCAATTTTGTTAAAACAACCTATTTTGAAAATTACATGAAATTAGCTTTCAGGTTGCGATGTGAAATTGACATAGAGCAAAATATAGAGACACGGTCAGAGCAGGATGGTGACCAAGAGCATTTAGAAAGATCTGAACTTGAATCCTGGATCTATCACTGCTCAGCTGTCTGCCTTGTTGAAAAGGACTTACTCTTTAAGCCTTAGCTTCCTTATCAGAAAAAGGAGGTATAATGAGCTAGAATAAAGGAACCGGAATAAACGAAACAGTGTACATAAACCTATTATGATGCCTTGAACAGAGCTATTACTTCCTAGAGCACGTGTTGGCAAACTACAGCTTCCTATTTTATAAATAAAGTTTTACTGGAACAAATCCATGCCGATTCATTTACACTACAAAGGTAGAACTGAAAGCTGGAGTAGAGACTCTCTGGCACGAAACGTCTATTCTAATATTCACTATCTGGCCCTTAACTAAAGTTTGCTGATCCCCGCTTTAGAATATGGGCCATGTTTGCTGTTGTGTCCACAGGAACTAGAGCAGCCTGGCGCATGGTGAGCACTCAGGTAGTGGCCTTTATTTGCAACAATTATCTCTTTCTTTTAGTTATCATTAATGGGTTTAGGGAATTTTTCAGTTGAACACATTCCTAAACAATATGATAAGGAAACGGTGAAATCACAAAAATGAAGCCTGGTAAAACTTGAAACAAGTCAGCCCTGGAGATACCCTGAAAGATTAATAGGTCTGTAAACGCTCGCAAAAGAGAAGCACCCAAGGTCAACACAAAAGGCACTGAACTTGAGGTCAGAAGAGTGGGGTTAGAATCCTAGCTCTGCCATTAGCTAACTGGTTGACCCAGATGCGGAATGATTCTCAGTCTTGGTACCCTCACCACTGCTAATTTACGGTTGAGAAAAGAAACTCCAGCAGGATCGGAACGGGACAAGACTGGAGTCAGGAAAGCTATCGGGACCCTGACTCATGCAGGCAGCGTTGCTAGAAATAATGAGAGAACAAATCTTCAAGTGTCTTCAGAATCATTATTTTAACATAAAACAAGTTTATGAAACAATGGTCCACTGACCTGGCTACACTGTATGATAATTATTTGTTTCCTTGTCAACCTTCCTAAGCAGGCTCGTCTAATGACTGGAAACAGTAACTGTTACTTGCTAGCTGTCCCTTCATATCAGGTGTCTTCTGCCGTATGAAGTGTGATGCAGGACGCGGCACTGGCACAAAATAATCGTTCGATGCATAAATGAATGTGGAATTAGATGTGGCCCTTCTGCGGTCGTCTGCCACATCAGAAAGAGGACAGGGAGTCAGGGCAGCTTCGAGCTAACATAAGCACTAGAAAACGGCAAAGAGGGCTTAGAGGTTAGATGTATGTCTCGAAAACATGATTTGTGCACGTCTTCAGGTGCAGGCTCAGTCCCAGCCAGCACCATCTCCAGCCCTATACCGTGAACCCCGGACAGCTCTCCTGACTCTCGTCCGATTCCAATCTGGCTACAGTTGTCTTTCTAAGCCATAAATCAGACCATATCACACTCCCTTTATTTTTTATTCATTTCATTATTTATTTATTTATGGCCGTGCCTCGCACGTGGCTTGTGGGAGTTTAGCTCCCAAACCAGGGCTTGAACCCAAGTCCACGGCAGTGAAAGCCCATGTCCTAACCACTGGGCCGCCAGGGAATTCCCCCCACGCTCCCTTTAAAATGCATTACCAGCTTCCTAAACACATTAGCTCGGTGCAGAACTGTGCTGTCCCGTACAAGGGCCGCTAGCTACACGTGACCACTGAGCACCTGAGATACAGCTGGTCTGGCTGTGAGTGTCACATACATATCAGATTCAAAGGCTTAGCAGGAAAAAAGTGTAAAATCTGTTATTCGTAGGTTTTCAGACTGATTACATGTTGAAATGATAATGATTTTAGATGTGTTCAATCAAATTAAACAGGCTATTAAATTAATTTCACTTTTTAATAACTTTTTGAACATAAGTGAGTGGTTCATCTTCCGTTTCTACTAGATAGCAATGGGGCAGAAAGTCCCTCCGTGTAGACCTGGCTCCGGTTCTCTCTCACCTCCATCAGCAGAGCCCTGCTCCCTCACCTCTGAACTTCAGCCTTCTCTGCAGGTTTCTGAATAGCCCACTTGCAGCCTGGTCTTTGGGCATCTGGTGCCCCCTCTCCCCGGAACATTCTATCAGGTCAACTCCTCCTGGCCTCATAGGACTCTGTTTCACAGTATCTGTGAAGGATTTCCTGAACACAAATGCTGTTTGTTGCTCCCACTGCCCAACGCCCCCGGGCTCCAGTGGACCACCTGCCACATGTCCTGAACTGGCCACTGACTCAGTCTGATGCCCCACCTGGATTATACATTCTCTCCATCTCACTCCTGTTGGATCCCCAGTGCAGGGGCCAGCAAAAGTTCCAGGCACTCAGTGTGCACAGAATAGAAATGCAGTCCATGAACTTACACCCTAACAGGGTGTCTCATAAGAGGTAGACTAGGATACAGCCTTAAGAAAGTGCCATCGGCCAAAAGAGAAAAAAGAACGGTGCTCTATGTTCTAAATGTGGGGTTCAAATCAGTGAAACCTTTTTAAAGAACAACATGACATATTTAGCAAACTTTAAGATGCTCAAACCCACGGATGATGCAACTTCCGTGCCTGTGGATCTGAACTACTGAGAGAAACCCTTGATCATGAATGCAAACATGAACGTACCAGTATGTCCACTGGAGCACCATTTGTAAAAAGCACATGATTCAGTACAACCTAAGTATCCCACACTTTACAGCCAGGGTTGTAAGTTATGGCACATCCATTCAGCAGAACAGCATGAAACTGTGAAAAGGAAGGAAGCGGATTCTATGTGCTGAAGAGGAAAGATGTCCAGGATATATGAACGGTGTGTGGGTGGAGTACAGGGCATTGTGTATTGTTTCCTCACATTATCGTTTTTCAAAAATATGTGTCTGTTGAAACACAACATTGTTAACTATACCCTAATATAAAATAAAATAATACAATAAATGCAACTAACACAACATTGTTAATCAACTATACCCCAGTATAAAAAAAAATTACGTGTTTGTGTACACATATACACAGACTCTTATCAGAAGGATACACAAGACACTGGTGATGGAGGTTCTTAGAGGGAGGGTGGAGGGAGATGGTGGGGGGGGCAGCCTGCACTGTGTGTTCTCTTTGAACTTGCTAATCACATGCACACATTACTTTCAAAAACAGATTAACAAGGGCTTTCTGGGTACCTTTTCTGTTGTACATTTCCACATGGCCAAGGAAGGTCCCAATTATTTCCCTCCCCCAAGTCGAAGAGACAGTAAAACAGCAACATCCCACGGACGTCACCTACCGTGATCTTCTTGTGGTCAGGAAACTCGAGGCCAAAATAATCTCCTTCCACGAGGTTCAGGTGGCTGCACACCGCATCCAGCAGCACTTTCCCCGGGGCTCTTTGCTGGGAACAGAAACAGCGGGAGTTACGCCCTCTGAGACAGGCAGCTAGGGACGCACACCGCACACCGCGGCTCCCACTACAGGAAGCCTCTTCATGCCCGAGTCTGTAACCGCTCGCCACCAAGCACCGCCACTACACCCTGGTCACCGGCCCCGTGCCCACCACCAATTCCCTTCTCATGCTGCCCTCACACTTAGGTGCTGACCTCTGCCATCTTCTCCCTACCCCAAGGCCAGGCACTACCCCCCTTAAAAATAACAGGCAAATGCCATATGATATCACTTATATGTGGAATCTAAAATATGCGACAAATGAACTTATCTGTGAAACAGACTCACAGACATAGAGAGCAAACCTGTGGTTGCTGGGGGGAGGGGGGTGGAGGAGTGATGGATTGGGAGTTTGGGATTAGCAGGTGCAGACTCATACATAGAATGGATAACGACAAGGTCCTACTGCATCGCACAGGGAACCATATTCAGTACCCTGTGATCAATCACAGTGGAAAAGAATATGAAAAAGAATGTATATATATGTACAACTGAATCTCTTTGCTGTACAGCAGAAATCAACACACCACTGTAAATACTTAATAAATTACAGAAATAATAGACTTTATTTTTTAGAGCAGTTTTTGGTTTACAGAAAATTGAGCAGGAAACACGTGGGGAGAGTTCTCACGCACCTCTCCCCACCACACCCAGTGCCCCACTTACTAACATCTTGGGTTAGTATGGTACATTTGTTACAATTGTTGAGCCAATACTGATACATCATCACCATCCAAAGTCCATAGTTTACACTGGGATTCACTCTTTGTGCTGTATCCTTCTGTGGATTTCAACAAACGCATACTATCATAGAGCCCCCATAACCGGATCACACAGAAGAGTTTCACCAGCCTAAACATCCCCTGTGCTCCCTTCGTCCGCGCTCACCACCCCCCAAACTCCTGGCAACCACTGATCATTTTATTGTCTCTCTAGTTTTGCCTCTTCTAGAATGTCATATAGTTGGAATCGTATAGAATGTTGCCTTTTCAGATTGGCTTATTTCACTTAGCAGTATGCATTTAAGCTTCCTCCATTCTTATTGATGAATAATATACCACTGTGTGGATGGACCACAGTTGGTTTACCCATTCACTTGTTGAAAGACAGCTCGGTTGCCCAAGTTTGGGCAATTGTGAATAAAGCTGCTATTAATATTTGTGTGCATTTCTGTAACTTTTCAGCTCATGATCCCATGCCCTTTTTGTGGCAGCTGAAAGCCTGTCCCTGTTCCTCTTGCTTCCCCCTCCACCCCCTGCCAAATGTGGCAGAATGTACGGCTTTCTTCTCTAGACTTTGCATAAACTCTCATCTAGACTTCACAGGAACTGAGGGTAAAGGCCATACGTTATTTATTTTTTTAGGCCATAGGTTATTAATCGCCTTACCCACGATGCCTAAATGCCAACCAGTCTTGTTGAAACGAATGAACAAATGAATACAATTACTCATTCCACTGTATTCTCTGTAGTTAAACATCTACGAGTCTGTCTCCCCAATGAAACTCTGGGCTACCTGGTCACCTTTCTATTCCTATTGGCTAGCGCAGCCCCTGGCACTCCCTCAATGTCTGCTGAAATCAATACTATACATGTATTTTCTATACCCTGAATCTATAAAACCAGTAACTGGAGACGACACTGCCTTGAAACATTTTTCTTGCAGTGTTTGATCTGTGTGGTGAAATTGGATCCATTTTGCAAGTGGGTCGTTAGGAATCTACCAGATAGTGAAGAGAAACCACATATATCATCTTCCCTTTCTACACTTTCGACCCTAAAGAGCTTAGAATCATATGCCTTGGTTTCTCTTCACTATCTGGTAGATTCCTAACGACCCACTTGCAAAATGGATCCAATTTCACCACACAGATCAAACACTGCAAGAAAAATGTTTCAAGGCAGTGTCGTCTCCAGTTACTGGTTTTATAGATTCACTTCCCCTCTGCTAAGAGCAGAGCAATTTAGGAGCCAATTAGTAACCCAGGAGACTAATTGGCAGTAGCAGTCAGAGCCTGACAAGTACAATGATGGGCACATCCATTAGGCCACCCAACAGCGTGACCTGAGGGGCTAGCAAAGGTGCTTCCGTGTCCAGTGATAAAGCATATTTCTTTTCTTTTTTTTAAACAGACACCACTTTGTGCTCCCATATTCCTCATGGTTGAAATCCAGAAGATATTCACAGTTATCTAAGGGCATGCAGTAGTCTCCATGGATAATCCCAAACTCCCAGGCTCTAGACTTTGAATGCCTGGTCCAAGGGTCACCAGGAGAGTCGTTTCACTTGCCCTGATGGCAGGACTAACATGTAATGGTGTGTAAACCCCGTCCTTGTCTGTCAAACGTATCCCCCCCACTACCCCAGCACACACACCCCTACGTTTATCCAGTGTTAACAGCTGAACGGATTACTGGTCACCAATCTTATTTCCCACTTCTTTGTCAAAGCAACGCACCCTCAGTCATGCTGAGAGCACTTGGGAATTCACCAGCCAGGCTCACGGGGGGGTCTTGAGTTCAATTCCTCACACCTGCCTCCATAGAACTGTATGAATGACTTAGGCATGGCTACTTGTTCGAGGTCCTCTTCTCTGGCCAGTAAAATCTGCAGAGGCTAGCTAGTAAGAACATGATAGAAATGGGCCAGGTGCTAAGAAGCTGTGGAAGAATTCCTGTATCGTAAGATCTTTTATTTTATTTTATTTATTTATTTATTTTTGCTGTACGCAGGCCTCTCACCGCCGTGGCCTCTCCCGCTGCGTAGCACAGGCTCCGGACGCGCAGGCTCAGCGGCCATGGCTCACGGGCCCAGCCACTCTGCGGCATGTGGGATTCCTCCCGGACCGGGGCACGAACCCACGTCCGCCGCATCGGCAGGCGGACTCTCAACCACTGCGCCACCAGGGAAGCCCCATCATAAGATCTTTTTAAGAGAAGACCACATTCCAGTTTCACAATTCTTCTTTCTCACCATTCTTGACATTTCCTATTTGTTACAAACTGAACCACCAATTATCTGACCAGCTGGCAAGCACTCACGTCTCCCAGAGAATTCCTGGAACTAAGTGAATTTGATAACTTCATCTAGATTTACAGAGTCTGGGAAATGAGACTTTACAATTCAACGCTGCAAGTCTAAACAAGTAAAAAAGTCAACATACAATGGATGCCTTTATGGAATGATGTTCAACTCAGCACTTCACGGAACACGCCGAGGAGAGGTAGAGTTACCCCCTGAATCAGGTCCTTTACTGAGTCAGCAGAGATTTTTGTGACCACACTGAGCATATCTTGGTAATGATAAGAGGCTGGAAATAGACGCTTGGAATCTAGTTAATATATAAGCCTGGTCGCAAGTCTTAAAATTTTCCTTAAAATTTATTATTTTGTACAAATCTTTGATGCAAAAATGACTTTTCAATGGGACCCAAATTTTTATATAGGGAGAAGTTAGAGTTTGAACAATATTATATAGTTCCTAAAATTCATCCGTAAAATAGATGCCTTTAATGCATTATATGAATTGTCCTGTGAACACTGGCTATCTTCAGGGGTATAAGGAAAGCCAGCATGTAGAATTACTAGAAAGTATTTATAAGGGTTGAAATGCAGTCACTAGATGACAATTTCATGGGTAAACGGACACGGCATTAACTTCCCAATGTATACCAGGCAGCTATGGCCTAAAATGTTCCTAGATAGGCTTCACAATGCCAAAGTTCAGGGACACTGTTTCCCTTTCTTTTAGGGGTCGGTGTAGAAATGTCTGGGTTTAATCAATGCACCCAGGGCTGAATTCCGCTTCAGAGAAAGCATCTCAGAGAAGGGAAGCAGGAAGAGTTTTACCCACATTCTTTAAGAAAAATTATCCCCTCTTTCTTTCCAACAGTGGATTCACTCAGTCCACAGCATCGTTTCTTTACACTTGCCTCCAATGAATTTTTTGAACTTCACATTAAAAGCAATTTTGCTCAAAATTCACACCACAGGATATAAAATGGATGGTAGCAATGGTTGCACAACCCTGTGAATGTACTTAATACCACTGAATTGTACTTAAAAATGGCTAAAATGGTAAATCTTTTGTTGTGTTCATTTTACCAAAATTTAAAAATGCAGAAAAAAAGACCAAAAAAAAAAAAAACAGTAACTGAGGATGGCGTTCACATCTACATACAAATGACTGAAGGGAGTTACTCACAATAGAATCTGTTTAAACTATTTTTAAGAACAAGAAAATCAAGAATCCACCTCCTTTACATTAGATCTTCGAGAAACACTGAGGGGTAGGACCCAGCTCAAGTTGAGCGTCTGTGAAGAGCCGTATCACACGGGGAGAATGAGTGATATCCGTGTGTGCGCTAAAGGGCTGTTAATATTTCTCAGCACAAAAGGTTCTTTTACGTGTCTGGCGAAGAAAAACGCATGATATGAACATCGTTGGAAGTAACCACAAATTACGCACCTGGGGCAGGCTTTGCACGAGACAGATGATGGGGTTCAACAGCTACAAAGCCACCAGCCCTTTGTTGCTAAAACAAACCTATAAATGAGTCAATAAAGTCTGGATGTGGGGAAAGGTGGCAACACCGTAGACTAGGCTGGCAGAACACAAAGAGGAGACACTCAGGAAAATTCATCTGTAAACGTACTTTCTCAAAGAGTAACTTACTTTAAGATACACACACACACACACACACACACACACACTTACGGCTGCACAAATTATCATACACGAGGAAGGAAAAACAAATCACTTAGGCTTCATCTGAAAACCTGTATCTGTTAGAAATGGTTTAACATGAAAGGGACCTCATGATGAATGTTTTTCAAATTGTCCCCAAGTGTTTGTACTGGGGCTGAGGGGGGCAGATCTCTGAGACTCCCACACCCCCTAAGAAACTAAGAGTCTGGCTGGCCCCGCACATGGCCAGTCTTGATTAAAACAGTCCAGAAGTGAAGAAACCAAATAGCGATCATGCGTCGTATTTTGGAGAACAAACCGATAATTAGTGAAACCACATAAGCAAATTTTTGTCACTTGTTTCTCACTGGCTGCTTTAAATTATGCTCCAAGAGACGTCTGAAGTTTAATCTAGTGCACAAATAAGGTGGCTGACTGCTCACTGTGCGCCCCCACTGCTTTCTCCATTTTGAAGAGGCTTTTCATGGAATCCTATAAAATTAAATTTTAGGAGGAGGTTTACATTCTTGGGGAGTGTCTGGCAACTAAGTACTGAATAAGAAATAGTATGAACATTCACACAGAGCTTCAAGCTATTAAAAACTGTGAATCAAAGTCCTTTTGGTTTATTGTGCCTTTAAAATATGTCTATGCCTTCAGGTTATTTCTATTACATCAAGTTTTATGAGGAAGTATTTTTTTTTCCTCTAAAAGAATAAAGACAATTCTTTCCAGGTTGGGGGTGTCTTCTACACCCTCTCCCCACCTCATCAGAGGGTCTGAACAAAGGAGTCACCCTACATGATACAGCCAAAATCTGCCTTGCTGAAATAATCTCATAGACAGAAATTGATAAAGATAACATTTGACCAACTTTACAAAATATGCGTCAGCTGAGGTTTCAGAGAGCTGTTTCTGGAAGTATTTTGTTTTTCTCTCCTTTGGGATTAAGGTAACCAAGACAACTAGGGCATGCTCTTCTACAGCAGAAGGGAATGGCTTCTCTCAAAGGCCTCAGCCCTTTTTCCTACCGTTAATACCTATTAGAATATTGTTCAAATTTCCATAACCCACTAACCCTCACCACGGGTGTCGTTAACATGGCAGATTTCCTCCTGGCCCTTTGGTGGTTTTTGACCAGATGGGTAGAAGTATTAATAACCATGATGGCTTACGGAGCCTGGGGTACATCTGTCAAGTGAGTAGCCACATGCAGGCACTGTGCTAGGGGCTAAGGGAATGGAAATCAATACAAGTATCTCTCGCTGAGTCGGAGGTTAGAGAATAAAGCAGCTAAATTAGAAGGTATGGTAAGTGCTATGTGAGAGAGAGAGAGAGAGAGAGAGAGAGAGAGAGAGAGAGCGAGAGAGAGAGAGAGCGAGAGAGAGAGAGAGCGAGAGAGAGAGAGAGAGAGAGAGAGAGAGAGAGAGAGAGAGAGGGAGAGAGAGAGAGGGAGAGAGGGAGAGGGAGAGAGCGAGCGCACATGCACTCTAGTGTCTTTTCTTATAAGGACACTAATCCTATCGGATCAGGGCTACACCCTTATGACCTCATTGACCTTACTTCTTTATTCCAAATACAGCCACACTGGGAGTCGGGCTGTCAACATAGAAATTTGGGGGAGTGGGGACACAATTCAGTCTATAGTAGGTGGAGCCAGGAAAGGACTGGAGATACTGTCGACCCCTTAGGATCAATGTGAGGATTAAATAAAACTCTGACCGCAAAGTATTTAGCAAAGACCCTGGCACGTAACACAAGTTCTCTATACTGTTGCTTCTACTGTGATGGGGAAATGTTAGTTTATAAAATTAAGGGCAGGGGAATGGGCTGACATTGAGGAGGATGTCCCATTTCCCAACCCCAAAGGCATGTCTCTGCAACGTCATGGGATGGAAAGCCTGGCTACCACATCTGTGTGTGTGTGACCATGTCCCCAAGGGCAGAGTCCGTAGCCAGGTATGCTTATTCTGCCCTAGAATTCTGCTGGAGGCGATTCGGAGCAGTGCTTCTCTGATTGGTGTGCCCATCGATCACCTGCAGACGCTGATTCGGGAGGGCTGGGGTGAGGCCCAAGAATCTGCATTTCTAACAAGCTCCCAGTGGATGCTGCAAAGACTCTGCTTTGAGAGCCAGGTGCCAGTCATGTCGATACGTGGACCCCCACCAGGCAGAGCCGGCGCACTTGGCGGTCTCTGGCTCCAATCTCCATTTCGGGATAACTTCAAGCTTGAGACGCAACCGTAGCAAATAACACTGAACCCACTGTCACGGGCCGAATTGTGTCTCAAGAAGACATGAAGTCCTAACTCCTGGTCCCTGTGAATGAGATCTTATTTGGAAACAGGGTCTTTGCAGATGTGATCAAGTGAAGATGAGGTCATTAGGGTGGGCACTAACCCAACAGGAGTGGTGTCCTTATAAGATGGTGTGAAGACAGACACACAGGGATAAGGCCATGCGATGACAGAGGCAGAGACAAGTGATGTGGCTGTGAGCCAAGGAACGCCAAGGACGGATGGTCCCCACCAGCAGCTGGAAGAGGCAAGGAAGGGATTCACCCAGGGTCTCGGAGGGAGTATGGTCCTACTGGCACCTTGGCTTTGAACTTCTAGCCTCCAGCACGGTGAGAGAATAAAGTTCTGATGTTTCAAGCCACCAGTTTGTGGTACTTTGTTACAGCAGCCCTAGCAAACTCATACAGCCACCTTCCGCAGTGCTGTTACCCACCTCTCAGCCACCTGGGGGCAGAGACGACGCCGTCACGTCCTGCTCTGTTCCTTTCAAACGAAGAGATTATAATGAAATAATGACGTGATAAGTGGATTGGGGATAACATAAACATTCTGGCCTTGAAAATTTCTCTAACTGGAAAAACCAAATAAACTCAGTAAGTAGTACACTCGTGATAGGAGATAATTGACTTTTCCTGCTTATCGTTAAAAGGTGTTCCTCTTTTTACTGTTGCTGCTCTAGATATGAGCAGTATTCTACAAAGTTCTTTTTACACCCTAAGTCTCTTTTGGACCCTTCCACCCCTGATGGGGGAGGGGCAGGGTCCAGGCTGGGAAGTCCCCCAGCTCACGCAGCCTCCCACCAACCAGCCCTCCGTCCAGAGTTCCCCCTTCCTGACCCCTCAGCATGTAGTCAGCAGCTGCCAGTGAAGCAGAGACCCAAGAATACAATTGGAGAAATCTCATAGGAACTCACCGATCCGTCCATAAATACATTTTTTTCTTAGAAATTTTAGCACAAGGCCACTGCAGACTGGGCTTAATATAAATGATTAAGAAGGTGACACTTGTGGCTAAAGATGGCAGACTGAATACACGCAGCTCATCTCCACGGTACCCAGAAACCCTGTTTAAAAGAAACAGTAAAAGGATGAAAAGAGGAATTCATAGGAAACCGAGAAAACGAGAGAAGAGACAGCGGGTAAGAGATTTCCCCCAAATTCTAGAAGATGACAGAGGAGAAAACTGCAGTCTAATTACAGAGGAGAAGAGAGGCAGCAATAAGGAAGCAGTCAAATTCCACAGAACTACCCAAAAGGTCAGGAACGGGAGACGCCAAGTACTTCCGATAAGGCAGGGCAGAGTGAAAAACTTTTAAAAACATTGTAATTTGTATCCTCATATAGCTCCGAGTTTATAACTAACATAACCCCAGGAGGTTATAAAAAGGAATATTTGGTTAACAAGAAAGAGCTCTTCGAAATGAAAAATAGCACGGCAGAAATTAAAATGTCACTGTGAGAGTTTAAAGATACAGTGGAAAACTCTCCTAGAACCTACACCAGGCGACCAAGGCGTGGCAGCGGGGAGGGGAGGACGGGAGACATTTAGAAAGGCTCAACATCTGAATCATGCGACCCCCTACACAGAGAGGCCCAAGGGGAAGGGGAATTATGCAAGCATAATATAAGGAAATTTCCAGAACTGAGGAGTATGACTTTCAAGATTGAAAAAGGGCCAGAGAGTATCTCATGGAATGAGCACGATCCATTTCAATGCAAATTATTGGGAAGTTTGGGAACACAAGGAAAAAAAAGATTCTAAAAGTTATGAGAGAGAAAAGCAAAGGCTAGTGAATCAGAATGGCTCAGGACTTCCAGACAGCACACTGGAAGCCAGTACAGAGTCCCAACCAAACCCAGTTATGGGACATCAATAATCATGTCTAAGATGCAGCTGCCCTGGGGGCGGAGGGACCGGTACATCTGCACACCCACAACACACCTAAGGCTGCACCCCGGGGACACTCCGGGCCAGAGGACACAGAGTTGGCGCCAAGGTGACACTCGCCGTGGAGCTGGGATTCAAACTCAGCTTCAGAGAATCTGCTCCTAACCGGCAGCCTCAGAGTCTATTTTCCCTCTTATCTCCTTCAAGACTTCCACCCCTAATTTTGATGATGCAAACTGTCCTGGAGAAAACTTGCTGGGAAAACCAAGGGAAGAGGCTGACATTTGCAACTGCTGTAACTTGGGGGCACCAAAGCCGGTCGGTAGGACATACGGTCTGATATATATGGAAGGTGTGACCGTAGTACGGCACAGCCCCTGCAGGCCAGGGTGAGTGTCACATAAACCAGTCGTGACCTGCTGCAAAGGCAGGACTCCTTAGTTAACCAAGAAATGGAACAGCGGAAATGTGGGAGATGTTTCTCAAGCTGTGTCTCCAGCCCCTGGGGGGTCTTAGAGAGGCAGTATAATATAATTAAGAACACAAACTTTGGAGGCATCTGTCTTCTTGCAAATTCCCCATCACTCCATGGCAGTGTGACCTGGGATGAGGTTACTCTTTGGGCCTCGGCTTCCACTTCTGTAGAATGGGAGCAGGACTGAAACACCTCGTAGGATGTAGTGAAGATTAAACAACTCAGCATATAGCAAGCCTAAGGACGGTACCCAGAACTCAGCAAACTCTACTGGGTATTAGCTATGATGGTGATGACGATGATGATGAGAAGGGGAGGAGGAGGACGAGGGGGACAAGGGGGAGGAGGAAAATGACTCAAAGCCCAACGGTGGACCCAGTAGCAGCCTTGGCCGCAAACACTGTGATCGCCATTGCTGTGAGATGCCAAGTAGAGTTAAGAACAGGAGCTACAACTATAAAACCAAAGTCTGGGGAGCCGGGACAAGTCTTTCATTCTGGGGGAAAGTAGCTAAATGTTGAGGCCTGCCCATCTACCGGGTGCACAAACGCAGCAATTCTTCCTCAGTGCTGCGGCTCCAAGGGTGGCCACGGTGTCTGGGGTGGGGGACACACTGTGCTCCTTGTTCCCTCCACACTGAGCCCCAGCGTTCAGAACACTCATTAAACACACTTCAGATTGGATTTCAGAGTCCCGACTCCGGGCCGCAAAGAGAATGGATCCTTTCAGCTCCTTTGCTGTAATTTAGTTACATTAGAACCACAGTGTCATTAGTACAGAACTGTCCATCTTCCTTCGTTCCAAGACTTTGTGTGTGTGTGTGTGTGTGTGTGTGTGTGTGTGTGCGCGCGCGCGCGCGCGCAGACGTGGTAGAAGGTTTCTATTGATTTCCTGCAAACCTGTAATATGTGAACAAAAAAAACAAAAATGTTTATAGAGAATTTGGTTATTCATAGTGCAGGGTTTGTCTGCTCTTGACCTTGACACATTCATTGGCTTTTGATCACAATTAGAAGTAGATGAAAAAAAAAAGTCCAAGATTTACTGAAATTAAAAAAATCTTGCTTGACACTTTGTTCCTTTAAATATCCATTAGACAGGGAATAAAGTATCCCGCAGATAATGAATAAGGCAAGTATAAACCAGATTCGGACGGCTCAGGGGAAGCATAGCACCCCTTCCAGCAACAGAAACATGCTCTCCTCTTTCTTATGTCTATTTGCTTTGGCACTTTTTTCTCTGGACTCCGTGGTCTAATTAAACCTCAAAAGTGCATTCAGGTCCCTGAGCCTGAAATTTCTGAAAATACACCTAATATCATACCTTGCCCCCCAAAATTATTATCCCAAAGGAAGAAGAAAAGCAGATACTTTGTTGAATTTAGCTTAACATCTGAACAGAAAGGTGAAGCCTTTGTAAAACCCAGCGACACCCGGGGTTCCCGGTTCTCATTCTTCACGTGCACATGAGCTCTTTGGTCATGTCTCAGAAACACGACCTTCCTCAGAACCAATCTCCAAGGCTCTTGGAGAACCTCCAAGGACATTAAGTGAAAGAAAAATCATTTTACATGTTTACAGACACTTTCAACAGAAAACATTTTTTAACATTTTTCAATTAGTAGGGGGAATGAGCACGTTTTCCCCATCCTGAAAAGGGATTTTAAAATTATTTCTTATGCAGAAGGCTTTTAAATTAAAAATATGTAAATCAAAGGGTGAAAACATAGCTTGTCAGATCCTTTAAGAATCCTCGGCTCTGGAGTCCCCAGAAAACTTCCCAAACAAATACTATTATTTTTCCATCTTTTTTCATGCACTTCTCAGGGTGGGGTGGGCTCCAGCCCATAAATATACGTTCATGTATTTGCAAGGAGATCAGAGCTATAGGCAGAGTTAGGACTTCTCTTCCTTTGAAAAACTGGCAAGCTCAGATGGATGGAAGCCCAGAAGCTCGAGACTTAGGGAAAAGAAACAAGTAAGTACAGAACAAAAATACAAGATGCATATCTAAAAGAGACAGAGGTAGAATGGTGGCTCCCAGGGGCAGGGAGTCAGGTGGGGACAGAGCTCAATTTGGGAAAATGAAGAGAGGCCTGGAGCTGGATGGTGGTGATGGATGCACAGCACTGTGAATGTATTTATTGCCACTGAACTGTATGCTTAAAAATGCTAAAGATGGTAAATTTTATACCTTTATTTTAGGTGTGTTTTACCACAATTAAAAAAAAAAAAAAAAAGGAAAAAATATCCCCAAATACTGACAGTCTGGAAGGAACTGGTAAATTTAGAGGTGAGGGGTAAGAAAAAGTCAAGTACCATACAGGGTATTTTCATCATAAAGATAGAGGGGAACCTAACATTTGAGGCATTTCCAGTGGACGAAACCATTACTTACTATACGTATAAAAACATGCGAGATTACATTTGAGAGCCGCACAGTGGGAAGACACGGGTTCTAGTGTCCTCAGGTTATAACTTCCATGCCAGGCTATGTTGCCCAGACTGGGCACTGATTTTCTCTTCTGAGCAATGGAATGGTGATATCCCCTACTGAGGTGTCTGGGAGAAGTAAATGAGGGAAATACACACCAAGTGCCAAGCACCAGGGCCCGAGTTTAGCAGAGACTCAAGAAATCTTAGTCAACCATTATGCTTCATTTTTAGTGGAAACTTTTTCCAAGTTATTTCCAACTTTTGGTAGCTATGCAAACTCCCTCTTAAGCATTTTTAAGCCTCACTACACTTTAACCACCATGAAATAAAATTTATATTTGCTCTTATATTCCAGTATCTTCTGATGAGGGACTGGGGAATCAAGATCCATTGATATTAGAGGAAGTGGGGTGGGTGGGAAGCAGACTGTATGATGAACAAACTAAGAAAGCACTAAAAAGCGATAAAAAACTGGATGTATTCACTGTGGATAACAGTCCTTTCCTGCCAGCAAGCTGCTAGAATAAGACGAAATACAAGCACATAGACCCTAGAATTCGGCAAAAGAAACTTACAGATAAGTATACAACAAAAGTACGGAAGGCACATCCCCAAATACGACCCGTCTGTTAGAAGGACTGAAAGCCTGAAAAGAATGCATTTTTAAGTATCAGACAACAAGCTCCTTGAGTGTTCATAAACCACAGCACTGACACACAAGATCGTCCGGCACGGTTTACATACGGATTCTTTAAGTTCTTATCAACTCAATAGAAAGGAACGCTGACCACCAGCCAGGATTTAATTAAGGAACTAATTGCAGTATAGCAATGATTCCGAGGGGCCTCTGAATATCAGGCTCACCTGGAGACGTCAAATCGTCCATCTCCGCTAACCCCATGCAGCCCTAGAGAGTCTCAAAAGCATGAAGAGTTTGGAAAAGGAACCCGTGCCCCCTGAAACAATTCTGATCCACACACACCTCACACACGTTCGTGGCACATGAGAACTTGGAAACCATGCAGCTTACTCTTTTATGGCATCCTTCTCGAATTCACCAGTTTGAATACCTTGTTGACACTTTTTTTCAGGACAATTCCCTTGTATTTCTCCTCTGCTTTTGACTTCTGTCACTTATGGTTACCATCTGACTTATTACATAAATAATTCCCAAATAGCTTCTCAAGTCAGTTCTATCAGAAACAGTTCATCTACTAAATTAGATGTTGTCACTCCTCTGCTCAAAACTCAAGAGTAAAAGCCAGAGTTCTTACAATGGAAATCAGGGTCCCAGGGGGCTTGCTCCATCCCCGCATCACCATGTCACCCGCATCTGATGGCATATCCAACTGCTTCCCCCCACCCCTGACTCACTCTGATCCAGCCATTCTCAGCATATCAGGTACACACCAGCCTCAGGGCCGTTGCACTGACTGCTCCGTCTGCCTGGAAGGCTCTCTCCCCAGAAATCCTCGCTGATAATTCCCTCACCTCTTTGGAGTCTTTGCACAAATGTCAGCTTCTCAATGGGGCTGACCTTAAGCACCCTACTTAAAACTACAATTTATCCCCACACCTCCATCCTCTTATTCTGGTCTATTTCTTCCATTTTTCCCTTTCAGTTATAATTCTCTAGCACCCAAAACAGTGCATCTCTTCATAATGTTTCTTTCTTTTTTTTTTTGGCCACGCCGTGGCACGTGGGATCTTAGTTCCCCGACCAAGGATCGAACCCATGCCCCCTGCAGTGGAAGCGCGGAGCCCTAACCACTGGACCGCCAGGGAATTCCCCATAATGTTCCTCATACATGGTAGTCTCTCTCTGGTAGAATGCACGCTCTGCCAGAATATGAATCTTTGTCTGTTTTGTTCACTAGAACAGCATGATACACAGAGGGTGCTTGTAAAGATTTGCTGAACGGATGGATGAATGAATGAAACCATTTTAAAACCACAATTCTCACGAAGACTATAATAGCACAGTCCTTAACAAAAACAACACTAAACTGGAGTCTAGATTCTTATGCCAATTTGAGAATATACTTTTATTTCAAGAAATTGTTGCCCAAAGAGTTGACATCTTCCAAAAGCCATACATGGAAGCCACTCATGAAAGGCCAACCTTAGGGGAAATGTTAAAAGGAAAATGAGAAAATGAAAGACAACATTCTATTGATCGGGAAACATATGTCAAACTGGGCACGATGTGCAACAAATCAAGCCATGTAACAGTCACCAGGGACAGAAACACCTACGGGAAGACTGTACTGCACAGTGAAACCGTCACATCACAAACAGTAATCAGCCATGGGGCCTCTCTGCCTTATCCTTCAGGTGGCTTTTGTGAATATACTATATATGTGAAAGGAAAGGAGCGTTTGCGTTCTTTATAGTGCTATGCAGCAGCTACACCAATGTGCTGACAACTCCTGATGCAGTGCTTCTGGAGTGTCTGGAATTTCAGTTTCCTTTTGAACTGGTTCACTAGTTTGCTCTTGTGTGTGATTATTTCAAAATTTGGTAAAGAGAAAGATGCCTTGGATTTAGCACATCCTGTTGTTAACTCATACCAGCTCTCAGGTTTTGGCTCAGTGCAAGCCCCCTGTGATAAAACCTTGTTTATGGGATATTCTACTTTTAAACAAGGTTTTGTCACAGGGGGCTTGCACTGAGCCAAAACCTGAGAGCTGGTATGAGTTAACAACAGGATGTGCTAACTCCTGGGCGTATATATATGGAGAAAAACATGGTCCGAAAGGATACATGCACCCCAATGTTCACTGCAGCACTGTTTACAACAGCCAAGACATGGAAGCAACCTAAATGTCCATTGAGAGACGAATGGATAAAGAAGATGTGGTACATATATACAACGGAATATTACTCAGCCATTAAAAAGAATGAAATAATGCCATTTGCAGCAACATGGATGGACCCAGAGATGGTCATACTGAATGAAGTAAGTCAGACCGAGAAAGAGAAACTGTATGATATGCCTTACATGTGGAATCTAAAAAGAAATGATACAAATGAACTCATCGACAAAACAGAAATAGACTCATAGGCTTAGAGAACGAACTTATGGTTATGGGGCAGGGTGGGGGGAAAGGATACTTAGGGAGTTTGGGATCGATATGTACACTCTGCTATATTTAAGGTGGATAATCAACGAGGACCTACTGTACAGCACAGGGAACTCTGCTCAATATTATGTGGCAGCCTGGATGGGAGGGGAGTTTGGGGGCAAATGGATACATGTATATGTATGGCTGAGTCGCTTTGCTGTGCACCTGAAACTATCACAGCGTTGTTCATCAGCTATACCCCAATATAAAATAAAAAGCTAAAAACAAATTTTTTTTTTTAAAGGTAGAACAGGGCTTCCCTGGTGGCGCAGTGGTTGAGAGTCCGCCTGCTGATGCAGGGGACGCGGGTTCGTGCCCCGGTCCGGGAAGATCCCACATGCCGCGGAGCGGCTGGGCCCGTGAGCCATGGCCGCTAAGCCTGCGCGTCCGGAGCCTGTGCTCCGCAACGGGAGAGGCCGCAACAGTGAGAGGCCCGCGTACCGCAAACAAACAACAAAAAAAAGGTAGAACATCCCAGCAATCAGCATTTTAGTGATACTTCAATTTTCTGTACCATCACCACTATTCAGAGTTCAGTGGCGGGAAAATAAAAGGCAAATAAATGTAAGATATATAATAAAAAGCACAGGTATAGATCATGTCTTTTATACAAAATCCTGCCCAATTCTAATTCAGTAACGTGGGCAGCCTACGGTCTCCCAATATCACCACTGAGAGAAAAGCCATGTTTGAAACATACAGATGTTTCTGAAAAAGCAAAAGCAAGCAGTAAGAGCTATCTTTAAAAACAGTCCTCTGTGGTTCAATAGCCTTCGAAACATTCACCTGCAGTGGTGACAAACAGCAAAGGATGCACGCAACTGAAAACTCAGTGTGTTCCCCTCAATTTTGGGTTATTCAGGGTGACGGCATTCTATCAATGGAGTGGACTTGTTAAATACGTTCTGTCCAAATTTACAAACAATTACGTTAGTGCTAAAGCCAAATTAAACTAAAATACCGGGGGGCAATAAGCATGTTTTTGAGACAGAGTCTGTCACCTGTTGAAAATTAAATACACCCTGATAAGAAATAGAGTTCACAAGTTTGCCTAGAAATTGGGTACTTAAGATTCAATTCCGGCCGAGAGAGGCCAGAAAAAGGTCTAGTTTTTAAAAGCTTGGATCGGCCCTTCACCGCCTAATTTCTTAGTTCATCATGCAAGATGACTTTAACAAATAAAAGAAATGCTAATTAGAGCCCCATATACTCACGGGTATATGCTGGCACTCTATTTTACGAGACCTCTGTGAAAATTACGGATTGGTCTCTCTTCCTTAAAAGGCATGATTAGCCCAAATTGCACCTAAGCAGGAGAGAAGACTCAGAAATGAATTTATTTGGAAAGGAAAGCAGGGAACAAATTCATAGAAAGTAGAATGGTGGTTATCAGGGGGAAAGGGGGTAGAGTTTCAGATTTGCAGATGGAAAAAGTTCTGGAGAGGTGTTTTACAAGCATGGGAATATACTTAATACTACCAAAGCGTAAACTTAAAAATGGGTAAGGTGGGAAATGTTATGTGTTTTTAACCACAATTTGAAAACAAAAAAGAAAACAAGGAAGACTAAATCTCCAAGTCTGAGCCTGTGAAAACAAATCTTTCTTTCTTTAAGTACACTATAGGCCAGCCTGGTTTAATTAACTGCATGGAACAAAAGTATAAAGCATAAATAACACACTACAGGCAGGCAACACACATGCACCTGGATGTTCTTTGGCATATATTTATTCATTACCAAGCAGAGTGAGCCATGCGCGCCTTTATGTTTGATTTTCATTCACTTTTCAAGACAGTCAAATCTACTGATGGATTACCCGACGGAAAAATTTCAAAAGCATTTATTATATCATTAACAGCTCCGTTTCAGCTCAATGTGCCTCCAAGCCTGTCAGGCAAACCTATGAAGAGCGGCGAGAAAACAAGCTTTGTTTTCTCTGCAGAAATGCCCGGTGGCTGTTTCAGGGTACTGGGAACAAAGTGCAGCTTTCAGACTTGGTGGTTCCAGTTTTTTTCTTTTCTTTTTTTTTTTTTTTTTAACATGTAAGACATTAACTCTAAACAACACGCTGTGCTGTAGCAACCCCCCAGCTACGAATTCTTTCTGTAGGACAGCTCTAGCAAGACCAAACTGGAAACGCGATAAATAGTAAGATAAATAAATGCTCTTGAAAGATCTTCTGAGTGTGTGTTCAAGAGGGTACCTCTCTGGTTTATCAATGACTTTTGACCCACGTGTAATTTTGAATGAGGGAACCTGATTTTGCCTTCACAGGTACAAGATGCATTAGCAAGATAGGTAGGCCCTGCATTTCCCCTGGATCTCAGCTTGTAACCCTCCACCCAGAAGTCTGCAACAGTTCACGAATGAAGAAGCTGGCAGAGTGCTAAAGAGACTGTTTACTCCAAAAATGACCAGCCTAACCTGAATTTAATCAGCAAGCCAACGAGGCAAGCAGGAGCCTTCATTTTTAGGAACATCATATGGTTACCCAAATACCAAGAACACTACATACGAGAGAGAACAAGGAACAAAGGTCAATGGTTTTATTAATCAAATCAATAATAAGCTGAGTGTAAAGATGGATCGATCTAATGATATTGTTAAAAAAAGGTAAATATATATTTCTAGAAGTATTGTTTCAGTACTCATGGGAAGATGGCTGTTGAAATACAGGAAAGAATTTCTCCTACTACAACATCAGATGCATAAACTCAGCCCCGCTGGTGCAAAAGACTGAATGTATGTGTCCTCCCAAAGTTCATATGTTGAAACCTAATCCCCAATGTGATGGTATTAGGAGGTGGAGCCCTCATGAATGGGATTAGTGCCCTTTTAAGCGAGATCCCCAAGAGTTCTCTTGTCCCTTCCTCTGTGTGAGGACACAGGGAGAAGACAGCCAGATATCTAGAAACCAAGGCTGGGTTCTCAGCAGACACCAAATCGGCCAGCACCTTGATCTTGGACTTCCCAGCCTCCAGAACTGTGAGGCATAAATTCCTAGTGTTTATAAGCCACCCAGTCTATTGTATCTGTTACAGCAGACCAAACTAAGACCTCTGGGTACTATATCAAAACAAATTTTACATCTGAAAGAAGAATAGTGGGAGGAGAACTTTACCCATATCATTGGGAATATGACCAACCATGAAGAATACATCTGCTCTTGTCTTTCTGCAGAGAGGTGACCTCTGAGGTATGGAAGGATTCAGGAAGAGAGGTACGGGACACGGAGATTTAGCAGGTAGCAGAAAATAGAAGCCAGCAAAGAAAATTTAACGTTAGCGAAATTCACAACACCTAGTTCTCCGCTTCCTAAGAACGGCAAACCCGGGACCATTCCAACAACAAATACTGTGGACGCAGCTGACTCCAAACTCAAGAGCAGCCAACCCTGTGGCTGATAATGGAGAGCCGGGCTGTCGTTCCAACCAGAGAAACAGGACAGGCTGGAGCTCCAAGACTACGGGAAAGGGAAAGTAAAAACTTACAAGAAAGGAGATTTTTAGCTTAGAGAGAATGAATATCCTAAAATAAAAGTATTCAACTGCATAACAGTTTGTCTTGGAAAGCAATGAGCTGCCACCTCCAACAGGGTCTAACTATAAATGGGATGGGAGAGAAGATGCCAGCTTCAGGAAGAAGGTTGCTCTTCCTGCCTCGTGGTGTCTTCTTCCCCCCAAATCCCAGATAGCAGTAGTCGTCCCTCTTGCCTTCTAATTCTTTTCTTACTCCTGGGTGGGCCCATGGTTAGCTGTTTTTTTTTCTTTTTTAAAGAAAGGTTACAGTTATAAGATATAATACGAGGCAGGATATTCTGTATCTAGAGAAGCTCAGGTACCACCAGATACAAAGACACACTGCGATCCAGTGGGGAAATAGAAAATCACTTGACACAATATGGTGCAAGCAACTCAGAAGGAATGAAACAGATCTATTAATTAATGGCAACCTGCATGCACGTGCGGGTGTGCGTGTATGTGCCCACAAATGACTTGCACAACAAAATTTACAGAGGAACTGGCAATCTGTATCTCAAATAAATATTTATTTTGTAGAAGACAGCTGGTTTCCTATTGCAGCTGGTAGAGGCTGTCTGTCCAGGTCCACACTGTGCCAATTCTTCCCCCAGCATCCAAAACTCAAGATCTTTCCACACTCTCTTCCACACATCACCCCCTCCCCAACTAAATAAAACCATGTTACCATTACAATTTAAAGGAAACTTGAAATCTGCCACTTTTTTTGGGGGGGGGAGTTCCACAAAAGGTTAGTTAAGTCTGTTTAAGGGACAGAATTGAAAACACATGATATTAAAAAGACATCTGAAAAAAATCTAAAGATTAGTTGGATGAGTACTGAAAAGGAGTGAAGGAGGGGGAGGCCTACAATTTGGGATTTCCCATAAATTGGATCCAATTTTGGCCCCGAGGGAAAAGAAAGGAGACTATCAAATGAATTGCGTTTATGGAGAGAATAAATCCCTTCGACATTTCCCAGCTGAAAGAAAAAAAGTACTGTGATTAATCACGGTCATTTTAGTCACCATCCCAAAGAAGTCACTAAGTTTCCAGTATGATGAACTCCTCAAGGCATTTCCCCTGATGTCAAGTCCTTTGGGTGCTCACAGATGTATTTCAGTTTCACGGGATGAAAAAGTTCTAGGGACTGGCTGCACAGCAACATGAATGTACTTAACAGTGAACTTCAAAAGGGTTAAGGTGGTAAGTTTTAGGTTACACGTATTTTACCACAAGTAAAAACATTTTTGAAAATCTATTAGGAGAAAGACAGACAATACTAAATGTTGGTGAGGACGTGGAGCGACCAGAAGTCCTGGGAAAGGAAGCGAGTGCCACTCCTCTGGGAAACTGCTGGGCAGTTTCTAAGTTGAGTGTATGCAGAGACCCAGCAGTTTCATAAAATGAGAGGGAAGTCAGTATATATATTTATGTATTCAGCAAAAGACATTGTGTAACAGCCCCAAATCAGAAACAATCCATCATCAGGAGGAAGAATAAATACATTGTGGTGCTCATTCCAGCAATGAGAATGCACACACTGTGGCTGCAGGAACACCACGGATGAATCTCTCACACACGACGTCTAATGAAAGAATTCACACAAAAGAACACACGCTGTTGGGCCTCCGCATTCATGGGTTTCTGCACATTCAACTAACCACGGATACGGAGAGCTGACTGTATTCCACCACTTTATATAAGGGACTTGACCATCTGTGGATTTTGGTATCTGGGGGGGGTGGGGGTGGGAATCCTGAAACCAATCCCCTGAGGATAACAAGGGATGACTGTAGTTGATTCCATGGATCATGAATCCATTTGCCATACTAATCTACAGTGTTAAAAATCAGGATAGTAGCTATCCTGGGTGGGGGAAGCAATGACCAAGAGAGACTTTGGGGGGCGTTGAACATCTATTACTTGATCTGGGTGAAGGACACCTGAGTTGTTCACCTTGTGATCTGGGCATGTTTCTGTATGAGTTTTATACTATAATAATGTTTTTAAAACTTACTGTTTGGTTTTTTTTTTAAGATTTTTTTTTTTGATGTGGACCTTCTTTTTAAAGTCTTTATTGAATTTGTTACAATACTGCTTCTGTTTTATGTTTTGGTTTTGTGTCCAGGAGGCATGTGGGATCTTAGCTCCCTGACCGGGGATCGAACCCGCACCCCACTCCTGCGTTGGAAGGCGAAGTCTTAACCCTGGACCGCCAGGGAAGTCCCTAAAAGTTACTGTTTTAGCTTGATAGAGTTCATTTATTTTTATGACTGACCTAACCCTATGCTCCTAAAATCTGGCAAAGATCTAAGTCCTGGATTCTTACTCCTCCAGTCAGGTTTCTGCATGCAATATTAACTTGCAATAGTTTACAACAGCAATCTGCCACGCTAGGCCCACACACCGCCTGCTCGAGGGATATCGTCCGGATAGCCACAAGAACGCTGATTCTGTCCTGTATGTAGATTCTCCCTGTTGCCTTGGTGGGTTTCCGCCAACATCCCTCCCAGACCAGGGACGAATGAGCACCAGCCAGGGGAGGACCTGTTCACCCTCTGCCGTGTTATGCAAACACGATCTCCTGGTAAGATGAGTTCTGAAACATGGACGAAAGGGTGGAAGGACCACTCCCCAGTGCTGACCTTCTACTGAAGTACCCGTTCCTTGGCATGCAAAAATAGTAAAAACCACGTGCTTCAAGAATGTCTAGAGCATAGAAATAGGAAACATACAGGATTGGCCTAAGTGCCATCATATACCAAAGGAAGCCCCATAACATAATGAGGTTTCAAGACAGTGCTGTTTATTATTCCGTAATAATAACTGCCACTTGGTAGCCAGCAGTTCTTCTCCTTCTTTTTATTTTCACAAATGTTCCTTCCAAGTTATCTGCCGATCAGGCTGGGAAACCTTCATTAGTTCCCAATGGTTCCCAACAAAGTGTCTCCAATTGCTTTAACAGCACCGACTTCACTTTCTCTATCCAGTTCAGCTAAGAAATTTCAATTACCTTGGTAATGTCTCAACAAAAAGAACCCCACGATGCCCTCCATGATTGGTACTACGAAAGCAGTCAAGAGTCAGAGAGGCCAATAGGTGGAAAAGTCTTCACTGGTGAAAGGCAGAAGCACACACCCTGACGAGCCCTGGAAGGTGGTCTGGCCCATCAGGACCTGATGCTTCCAGGGGTCTTCCTGGCCCAAAGGGGAAAAAGGAAAGGAGTTTGGGAAAAGAATGGCTGTGAAGGTGCAGGCCGTGGAAGATGCTCAGAACACATACAAGGTTTGCTCAACACGTTTTGACCACAAAAAAATAGACCAGTGGGCTTCCCTGGTGGCGCAGTGGTTGAGAGTCCGCCTGCCGATGCAGGGGACACGGGTTCGTGCCCCGGTCCGGGAGGATCCCACATGCCGCGGAGCACCTGGGCCCATGAGCCATGGCCGCTGAGCCTGCGCATCCGGAGCCTGTGCTCCGCAACGGGAGAGGCCACAACAGTGAGAGGTCTGCGTATCGCAAAAAAAAAAAAAAAAAAAAAATAGACCAGGGAGGGCTCCATATCTTTTCTGATGGTAGTAAACAATCTATTTTCTTTTGTAGACATTAGAAAAAGAGGTCTGTAAAGGCAACATATCAAAAAGTGGACTCTTTCCAGAAAATGTCAAATCATTATTCCATCAAGCTATTCAGACTCCACGAATGAAACATGAAGTTCAGCTTGGTTACAATCTGCAGACAGTTGTAAATTAAATGTGAAAACTCTGAATGCCCAGGTTACCCATTACATAATAAATCTTACATAAGGAGCAGTAAGCACTGTGCTTTCCTTGTCTTTACTGCCAAAATACATAGGCTGGATCAGATGTAGCAAGATTTCCTCATGAAAATGGGATTTCCTTCGTGAAAGGCTGGGCGATAAAGTCTGAAAGCAACTTGACCTTTTATTCTTTCCGAGCCACAAACTGGAACACAAAGAAAACTAAGAGCCACCGGAACTAAGAAAACACCTTAGAAACCAAGACTATACCAAAATTCAAATGTATAGATGAAATAAAGGATTATTTTAACCCTTAAGTCACAGACCTCAAGGGAAAATTTTCCTAGTACGCTGAACATATTAATCAAGTGACACAACTCTGACTTACGTGCAATTCTTTTTTTTTTTTTAATTGGCTGCACTGTGTGGCATGTGGGATCTTAGTTCCCTGACCACGGATGGAACCTGTGCCCCCTTCACTGGAAGGGCGGAGTCTTAACTACTGGACCACCAGGGAAGTCCATTATATGCAATTCTTTAGACATAGTTCAGCTGTGATGCATCTCAGAATGTATATTAGTTATAAATACAAAGATGACTAAATTCTATTCTGGTTCTTAAGTATTTAATCGCTCTGAAGTTAACATCCTTAAAGGCTAAAAAAAAAAAAAAAAAAATCACACTGTTGACACTCAACAGGAAGACAAAATTATGAGCTTTTACAAATATTCTCTGAATTATTCTAGAAAAAGAGAGACATTTTTAATTGCCTCTAAAGACTGAATAAAGTTAACTACAAATAATAAGAATCTAAATTTTTTGTTATCTACATAGCAGCAAAATAAACTAGAAAATTTTTATTTGAAGATCTGTTTTTCTAGTCTCCTTTAAAAGTAAAAATAACCAGAGAAATGCCAAAAAAAAGAGTGCCAATTAGAGAAATCTTCAAAGATGGCCTTCAAGAATTTTCCTTTAAAACGGAACAAAACAGAAATAGATAGACATGTAGATCAAAACAAGTATGTAATATTTTCACGTGTTAGAAAGAGGCTAGAAAATATTTCACAGGCATAAATTCAATACATTTATTATTGATACAATAATGGAAGTCTCAAATGGGAAAAAAGACTATCTTAAATAACCACATCTTCAAACCCAGCAAGAAACACGGCAAGAAAAAAACTTAAAAGCTCATTATGAGTCAATGAATTTCTCGTGATAGAGATGATGTGAACCACATTTAAAATAAAATCTGATTCTGCTACTTGGGCACACCTGCTTAAACTTACTAATGAAAACTGTAAGAACAAATCTAAAACCTTTTATGAAACAGGTGTATGTCAATTGCTCCCAACCCCCAACCCAAAAATCAAACCCCTCAAAGGTGTTCATATACTGATCATCTTGCTGATTGTAAGCAACAAATGCTTTCTTTCACCACAGGTGATTACAAATGAGATAAATACACCCATTTCTGTAATGCAGTTCTGTGTGTTGCTGACATTATTGTGTGTGGTATGGATGATGCGTATGTGTGAGTGTGCGTGCACGTGCGTCTTTTCTCTTGGCTGGTTTTGGCTGCCTCTTGTGCAAGATGGCTACTACAACAAACTGAAACCTACAATTGCCAACATAATTCTGAGGAAAAAGAACAAACCTGGAAAGCTTCCCTGGTGGCGCAGTGGTTAAGAACCTGCCTGCCAATGCAGCGGACACGGGTTCAAGCCCTGGTCCAGGAAGATCCCACATGCCGTGGAGGAATTAAACCTGTGTGCCACAACTACTGAGCCTGCGCTCCAGAGCCCACGAGCCAAAACTACCAAAGCCCACATGCCTAGAGCCCGTGCTCCACAACAAGAGAAGCCACCACAATGAGAAGCCGCGCACCGCAACAAAGAGTAGCCCCCGCTCACCACAGGTGGAGAAAGCTGCGTGCAGCAACAAAGACCCAATGCAGCCAAAAATAAATAATAAATCAATCAATTAGGGCTTCCCTGGTGGCGCAGTGGTTGAGAGTCCGGCTGCCGATGCAGGGGACGTGGGTTCGTGCCCCGGTCCAGGAGGATCCCACATGCCGTGGAGCAGCTGGGCTCGTGGGCCATGGCCGCTGAGCCTGCGCTCTGCAACAGGAGAGGCCACAACAGTGAGAGGCCCACATACCACAAAAAAATAAAAATTAAAAGTAAATCAATTAATTTTTTAAAAAAAAGAACAAACCTGGAGACATAGCCCTCCCAGACTTTAGACAATACTACAAAGCTACAGTAATCAAAACAGTGTCATATTGGCACAAAAACAGACATGTGGCTCAATGGCACAGAACAGAGAGCCCGGAAACAAACCCACACACGTACAGGCAATTAATCTTCGACAAAGGAGCCAAGAATACAAAAAGGAGAAAAGACAGTTTCTTCAGCAAGTGGTGTTGGGAAAGCTGAACAGCCAGATGTAAATCGATGAAGTTAGAACACTTCCCCATACCCTACACAAAAATTAACTCAAAATGGCTTAAAGACTTAAATATAAGATGTGACACCATAAAACTCCTAGAAGAGAACACAGGCAAAACATAATCGGACATAAATTGTAGTAATACCTTCTTAGAGCAGTCTCCCAAAGCAGAAGAAATAAAAGCAAAAATAAACAGATGGGACCAAGTCAAACTTATAAGATTTTGCATAGCGAAGGAAACCAATAACCAAAACGAAAACACAACCTACAGACTGGGAGAAAATATTTGCAAACAATGTGACTGACAATGGCTGAACTTCCAAAATATACAGCCAGTTCATACAACTCAGTATCAATAAAAACCAAACAACCCAATCAAAAAATGGGCAGAAGACCTAAATAGACATTTCTCCTAAAAAGACATAAAGATGGCCGACAGGGGCATGAAAAGATGCTCTACGTCACTAACTACTAGAAATGAAATTTCTAGTAATTAGAGAAATGTGGCTCAAAACTACGATGAGGTGCCACCTCACACTGATCAGAATGGCCATCATTAAAAAGTCTACAAATAATAAATGCTGGAGAGGGTGTGGAGAAAAGGGAACCCCCCTACACTGTTGGTAGGAATGTAAATTGACGCAGGTAGCCACTATGGAAAACAGTCTGGAGGTTCCTTAGAAAACTAAAAATAGAACTACCGTATGATCCAGCAGTCCCACTTCTGGGCATATACCCAGAAAAGACGAAAACTCTAATTCAAAAAGATACATGCACCCCAATGTCCACAGCAGCACTATTTACAATAGCCAAGACATGGAAGCCACCTAAATGTCCACCGACAGAGGAATGGATAAAGAAGATGTGGTAATGGAATATTACTCAGCCATAAAAAAGAATAAAATACTGCCATTTGCAGCAACATGGATGGACCTAGATTTATCATACTAAGTGAAGTAAGTCAGACAGAGAAAGACAAATATTATATGATATTATTTATATGTGGAATCTAAAAAATAATACAAATCAACTTATTTACAAAACAGAAACACTCGCAGACATAGAACAAATTTATGGTTACTAAAGGGGAATGGGAAGGGGGAGGGATAAATTAGGACTATGAGATTAATACACACCACTATATATAAAATAAACAACACGGATTTACTGTACAGCACAGGGAACTATATTATCTCATAATAACCTACAATGAAAAAGAATCTGAAGCTGTACACCTGAAACTAACACACTATTGTAAATCAACTACAGTAAAATAAAAATACGCATATATATTGAACTGTGCTAGGCAAAAGTATAAAATATTGACCAGCCTACCTTCTTGGCTTACCAGAATTAAATATAATAATGTGTTTAGAGCAATGAATAAAATATATGGAATACAAAAAAAGAAAATTAATGTTATGAATTTGCAAAAAAAAGGGGGGGGACGAGAACGAGGCCCACATTTTTTCAAAGGTCATTGTTGGAGAAGTTCCGACTAAATGTCTGCTTTAAGACAGTTTCATTTACAATTCAAATTCCAACAAATCCTGAGGTTTATCTAACCGTCTAAGGTATCCCATGGACACCGAGAGAGGGCAAGCTGAATCTGCTCATTGTTAGCTGACTTAAGAACCCACCTGAGCATCCCATTAGACACTGTGCCATCAGCTGTCGGGATAAGAGAAGTGCATCCCTGTTATCCCTTGCCTTTCATTCTAATCTTCTAAAGATGATCCAAAATATTCAGCCTCACGAGGCTTAGGATGGGTACATGTAACCAGCAAGTTGGACGAAACTGTTATCAGACAAACAGAAATCAGGCAGCAAGAGGTGCCCATCCAGACTGTTTGGGGGGGGCGGGTAGGAGCGGGCGTGGGGAGACAGAGTCCTGAGCACACCTGGGCCAATCAGAGCGCCTTTGCGCCTTTTCAGGAACTGGGAAAGGCAGCTGAGAAAATGACCTTGCATGTCTCCTAGGGGCGGGGCTGTGATTCTGGGCTCACATCCCAGGATGGGCATCTTCCACCTTCCACGAAGCCTGGGGAAGCTGGGAATGCAGGTCTACAGATAGCAGGAAGAAGGTAGGCCCACGAGGGAAAGACAGAGTGTGTCTGGCCCCCAGACCAAGATTGGATAACATCACAGTCCTCAACTGCATTCCCAACCTGGTGTCTGAGATGCCCTCGTAGCCTGAGAATCAATTTCCATTTTCTACTTAAGTCGTCTTCTTTTTTTTGTTGTTGTTGTTGTTGTTGTTGTTTTTGCGGTACGCGGTCCTCCCACCGCTGCAGCCTCTCCCGTTGCGGAGCACAGGCTCCGGACACGCAGGCTCAGCGGCCAGGGCTCACGGGCCCAGCCACCCCGCGGCACGCGGGATCCTCCCGGACCAGGGCACGAACCCGCGCCTCCTGCATCGGCAGGCGGACTCCCACCCACTGCGCCACCAGGGAAGCCCTTAAGTCTTCTTTTGATTATAGCCTCAGGTGTCCTAAGTAATTCTGAAAAACACCTTTCATTTTTTTCCAACTGATTTCAAGAAAAGAATGTCTTTTTCAGTGAATACAGGTGTCCAGATTTCAAAAAATAAAGACGAGACTTGTATTTATATTAAAAATATTCTAGAATATTATGCTAAGTGAAATAAGCCAGGCAGAGAAAGACAAATACTGTGTGGTATCACTTATATGTGTAATCTTAAAAAAAGAGAAAAAGTCAAACTCATAGAAACAGAGAGTGGAATGGTGGTTGCCAAGCGCTGGGGGATGGGTAAAATAGGGAGAAGTTGGTAAAAGGGTATAAACTTCCGGTTATGAGTAAGATCTGAGGATCTAACAGGTAACATGGTGACTACAGTTAACACTGTATTGTATAAAATTGAAATTTGCTGAGAGAGTAGAACTTAAATGTTCTCACCCACACACAAAGATAAATGTGAGACAATGGATGTGTTAATTAACTAGATGGGGAGAATCCTTTCATATATACATGTATCAAATAACCAAGATGTACACTTCGAAAATCGTTTAATTTTGTATGTCAATTATACCCCAATAAAGCTGAAATTTTAAAAATATTCTAAAGCAGCCGCATAGCACAGGGAGATCAGCTCAGTGTTTTGTGACCACCTAGAGGGGTGGGATAGGGAGGGTGGGAGGGAGACGCAAGAGGGAGGAGATATGGGGATATATGTATACGTATAGCTGATTCACTATGTTATACAGCAGAAACTAACACACCATTGTAGAGCAATTACACTCCAATAAAGATGTAAAACAAAAAATAAAAATATTCTAGAATAGTGGATTATAACAAGCTGTTTGAGAAATAAAACTAATTTGATCTTATCAAGTAATACTTGAGTTTGTAAATTCTTTTAAACACACTCCACTGTGTGTTTATATACAAATTTTTATATAAAGCAGAGAAATAAGTGAGGACTCTAAACCTTTTCTTGATTTTCCATAATGGATTGTATTCTTCTCTTCCTAGTATTTACTAATTGTTTAAAAACTAAACTCCAAAGGGTGTAATATATGTACATCTGAAGACCTACCTATTTTATATAATACACAGATGTATGAATTTCACACACCCACACACACTTTCCATATGCAAAAGCCACAGGATGCACAGACAAGCAATGGCAACCCCGTCACCCACTGCCTGGAACTGGAAGCAGGGCAGGGAACTCTGGGGGAACAGGGCAGAGGGCAAAAGAAATGGAGGAAAAGGTGGGCTGTTTAGTGGGGCAGCGGCAGCAGCCCGGGTACCAGTCCAGGTCTCCCCAGCTCACCTCACCACCCGGGAGAACGCAAGACCAGTCAGGGAAGGTGGCAAGAAGCCCAGGAAAGCAAGAGCCACCTTCAACCGGCAGATGCTGGGGAAACACACGGTGGTCTGGCTACCTCCTGGTTTCTTGCCCTGGGTCTCATCTTCTCCATGATTATATGAGATGACAGACAGAATTGTGTGTCCCTTCAAAATTCCTACATGCTGAAGCCCTAAACCCCCATGTGGCTGAGTTTGGGGTAAGGAAATAATTAAGGTTCAGTGAGGTCAGAACGGTGGAGCCCTGATCTGAGAGGATTCGTGTCCTTATAAGAGGAGCCACCAGAGAGCTCTCGCTCTCTCCCCCCAACACCGCCCCACCCCCCAGGTGACGACGGGGAGAAGGTGGCCCTCTACAAGCCAGGAAGAGAGATCTCATCAGGAACCGAATCAGCCAGCACCTTGATCTTGGACCTCCTAACCTTCAGAACAGTGAGAAGACACATTTCCGTTGTTTAAGCCACCTAGTTTGTGGTATTTTGTAATGGCAGCTGGAATTGATCAAGAAAGCCACTTATCCCCAAAGATAGAGGGGATCCACGGACAACTCCAATTCCATCTTGACCATCTTTGGAAATCAGGTGAGTAGAAAACGCAACAACCACCTTTATAGCCGAAAGGGGCGTTAGAATTTAAGGTAGCGAAATTGTGTCTCAAGAACAAAATTTCCATTTCCAAATGGTACGTTTATGGAGTGGATGCCTCCAGTTCTAAGCAACAGTATAGACCATTCGAGGTGGGGTTTCGCGTATAAATCTCTCTCACCCTCTAGAAGATCTCCTTTATGCTTAGCTTTGGTCAAAATAAGCAGCCATCTTTCCGAGGTGATGTCAGGACAAGGGCGTGGGAACTGGCAGCAGACAGAAGCTTCCTGCACCTGGTACAGCTGAGAATCGAGAGGAAGCCCTACACTTACCCTCAGAGTGTCTGATGCGAAAACTGTTAACGGTGGGGGCATGTTTAGAATTAGCCTTAGAGGTTTTCCTTCCCAGGTTTACCAATCTACCAAGAACAGATAACAAAAGCAGGATGGAAAGAACACATCTATTGACTTTCCACTGGTTGCTTCCGAGCAGGAGTTGACTCTTTACAACGAACCTGCGAATCACACACGCTCAAACGTCAGGTCTTACCTGATCTCTCCCTACATCACATCAGTGGCCACCCAAATGCCACTTTAGGGGACGAGACCCACTTCACCTAAGTTTCCCAGTAATATAATCATTGGGTTAAATTATAAACATGCTTGAAATGTGGTCTTTTGGAATCAGCTTGTTATGAATGGAATTTTAGCTCTGTTAACAGATGGCCTTGGCAACGAAGCCAACTGCCACTCAAAGGTGCTCTAGTGGGAAAAGAAGAAGGATGAGGTGCATCTGGCTTGGGAGGCCCCCAAACGAGAGGAATGTGACTGTGCAAACGTGGGGCTGCTCGGGGCCGGCGGCACCCTCGGGGGTGTGGGTCTCACGTGTGGAGGAGGGCACTCCGGGCCCTGTGTGGAGACGGGGTACAACACCAGGAGCCTGGGCGGGAAGAGCGTCTGTCACGGCTGTTAGAGCACAGGGTCCGCCAGGTGCGCGCGGTGTGACCTTGGGCAAGTTCTTCAACCTCTCTGTGCCTTCGTTGCCTCATCTGTGAACTTGGGGATGATGAAAGCACCTACCGAGCAGTGTTCTCATGAAGAATAAACAGGGGCTCACAACCCTTATTTTAAAGTTAACAATTAGCAGTGGCTCACAGCAAGGCGCCATGGGTGGGTGTTAGTGCCCGTCAATGGTGTTACAGCTGCTCTTTCAGGAAGCCCATCTGCTTCAGAAGCAGGATGACAGTCAGAGGCCAAGTAGGGGGTGTGGGAGTTTGGGACAGCTGGTCCCAACCCGGGGGTGGGGGGGGTAGCCCTCTCTGCTGAGAGGGGATCCAAAGGACAGGAAGGAAACCTCATACAAACTAGGCCGAAATAAAAAGGTCTAGGGGTGGCCCCCAGACACAGGAATACTAAGCTCGCCCCAGGACACGGCACAATCCTGGGTGCAGGACCATCAGGATGGAGCAGATAAGATACTGATACTCTTGCCTTGGTCCCGGAGCAGAGTCAAGTCTGCAGGAAGGCGCTGAGCTGCTTAACTGGAGGCGACATATGCCCCCAAGCAGGTGACGAGGGGCTACTGTCTCTGCCTGGAGAGTGCACCTTTCCAAAATTCACCCACCCAACAGGACCGTCTCCTATTCATGCAACTGTGCAGGCAACGGAGCACATCCCTCAGACAGGGACTGACATAAATCCTGAATGAGAGAACAGACCCCCGCCAAACACTGACACAGACAGGAATTCAATCACGGCCGGCGGAGCCGTATCACCCACCCGAAACCGTCTCCCGTCACGGGCTCCCCCGCGCTCCCCACACCTATTACATAAAACTGCATTTATTTTTATAGTTGGAAAGTGTTGGCTGTACTATCTGTAGGCAGGATAGGCCTGAATTTGCTAAATATCTGAAACTATCTAAGATTATTAATGATAATTAGGTGCTGAAAAACAAAGCTTTAAGCACTATTTTGAGGATAATAATTATGACTCAGACTTGAAACCAAGATCAGCTCGACATTACTTACTCCCTGACTGCTCAACCGCTGAACTGAAGCTCAGAAAACCATCAGTGAATTCTCGTAATGGTAGTGACTCGGACATTAAGAACAACCTTTACATCTTTGCTTCCCGGTAACATCATGAGGGGAAGGGAGGAAAAGAGCGTGGACGTGTGTCACTGACTTGTACCACTGCCTGTGTTCATCTTGGTCTCCCAAACACAGCCTTACTCTTCTACAGCACAGGCCCTTTTATATAAGGCTGCGTATTCTCACATTTATGCCCTGAAACTCCCTTTGGAGTGGGGAACCAACGGGCACAGGTAAGTAACATGAGTTGTGAAATTCACGGACTTGGATCAGACAAGCACTTGACCCTGTACCAGCGGTATTAATAGAACATCTTTGCTTAAAACATTTCATCCTTAATTTGCGATCAACTGTTATCGTGCAGCCATCTGAAAAGGCCCAAAGAGGCGTATGGCAGAGCCCAAGCAGCCCTCCACTCCCTTCTGTCCATCTGCCGCTCTGCCCCAGGCCCCTCTCCCCCACGTCACCCTGGTCCTCTTCCAGACTCCTGGCTCCAAATCTGTAAACCATCTGCTGCCTCCA
Source organism: Delphinapterus leucas (assembly GCF_059928025.1). Taxonomy (NCBI): domain Eukaryota; kingdom Metazoa; phylum Chordata; class Mammalia; order Artiodactyla; family Monodontidae; genus Delphinapterus; species Delphinapterus leucas. Next base: position 12,542,068 of record NC_143146.1, read on the forward strand.
ATCTGAGTCCCCAGGAAAAAAAAGTTCCTCTCAGCAACACATAAACACAGTATGTGCAGATGGTCTGCTGCACTCTCTTCCCTAACCTGATCAACCTCCTTCCCCAGAAGTGGCCGGGTGGCCCCGGAAACACCACACTCTATTTGGATTTCGTTACTGCTGCCACGTCAAATGACATAGGATTCCACCACAGACTTTTTCCCCCTCTTTTTTGAGCTGTCTCGAAGCTGTAAAATTAACAACAGTACTTTGAAGAAAATAATAAATACCATTTAGACGGCACTGTCCCTTACCTTCTCTTATTTGATTCTTTGATTGATTGAAGAAAAGAAAACCAACATTTACTGAGCGCCTCCTGAATGATGCAAATTGCACCAGGTGTGGGCGGACCTCGTTTCGTTGCATTTCTCCCTTTTGTGCTTTGCAGATACTGAGGCGTTTTTGTTTTTGTTTTTTTACCAGCTGAACATCTGTGGCAACTCTGCGTGGAACAAGCCTACCGGCACCATTTTCTAACAGAATTTGCTCACTTCGTGTCTCTGTGTCACATTTTGGTAACTCTCGAAATATTTCAAACCCTCCACCAGCAAAATGGTTAAAACTTGCTGAAGGCTTAGATGATGGTTAGCATTTTTTAGCAATAAAGTCTTTTAAAATTATATATTTTTTTAGACATGATGCTATGGCACACTCCACAGACTACAGTATAGTGTAAATACAACTTTTACATGCACTGGAAAACGAGAAACATTCATGTGACTTGCTTTATTGCGATATCTGCTTTATTACGGTGGTCTGCAACCGAAGCCACAGTATCACTGAGGTCTGTCTGTACCTTATATACCTTACCCTGTCTATCCTAATAGTACCCCCAAGAGGTAGGAATCACTGGGGGGAAATTTTAATTATTATTAGGTCACGTCGGAAGCACTGCGATAAATCACTTGCTCTGAAGTGTTTTTATTTTTATTTTTTTTGGAAATGTTTTGAAAGATTAAATAAAGTAGTACATTTTGGTGCCCAGCAGAGTCCCACGTGTATAGCAGGCTCTTGGGAAAGTGTTCACTCCTTCTACTTTGTTAACGAAGAAAATGTGAGTTTCACAGCTGCTTCTACATCGCGCACGGAGGTCATGAATTGGGTTCAACCCCACGTGTACTCGCCTCTCCCAGCTCCACACATACACGGCCTTCTCACCCCACGGCGGGCGGGAGAGAGGGGATCCAGACTGGTCCACCATACACACGGACACCGTAGTTTGAGGAGGCTGGTACCTGGGGGCTGGGGGGGGCGGGGAATCTCAGAGCAAAGGGTTCGGAAGCGTCACCAGAATGTGATCCTCCAGTCCCAAGTCCAGTCTTTGTTTAGACCCTGATGACTTTCAAGGTAGTTTTTTCCTGAAGTACACCCTTTTCTAAAAGTGAAAAAGCATAGGACCTTTGGTTGCAGGAAGAGATGGGCTAGTATCAGCGGCCATAAGAGGGAGGCTGATTGGTTCTTTGTCTTTTACCTGTTCCCGATGCTATACTAGGCTAATTCTTCTACATTTCTCTTCTGAAGGCCACTTTCCCCTTTGTCACCACAACAACACTAGATTCATGCTGCAGGGTTAGCATGACAAAGCGAAACTCTTTCAACTGGGGGTGTGAGGGGTGTTAGGCATAAATAAGTGCCCGCAGCAGCCTGATGTGGGAAGTTTGTATATTAGTTTCCTGGGGCTGTTGTGACAAAGGACCAGAAGCTGGGTGGCTTAAAACAACAAGCTTATTCTCTCACAATTCAGGAGGCCAGAAATCAGGTGTGACCACAGAAGGCTCTGGGGAGAATCTGGTCCAGGCTTCCCTCCCTGGCTTCTGGTGCTGATTGGCAATCCCTGGCATTCCTTGGCTTGTAGACACATCACTCCAATCTCTGCTTCTGTCTTTACTGGGCTTTCCCTCGTGTGTCTCTTCTCTTCTTATAAGGACACCAGTCATATTGGATCAAGGACCCATCCTACTCTGGTGTGACCTCATCTGAGCTCTCATCTTAATTACCTCTGCAAAGACCCTTTTCCCAAACAGGGTCACATTCACAGGTACCAGGGGCTAGGACATGCCTTCGGGGGCGGGGGGGCACAACTCAACCACCCTCCCTGAACAGCCCATGAGAAATTCTGCCCATTCCTCTTTCTGACCTATTTGTCCAAATTATGTCTGAGATAAAGTCAGTAACAACAGTGTAAATATATCAAGTAAGCTGGTGACATTGGCTGAGAGAGAAGGTAGAAAGAGCCCCAGTGCTGGTCAGACCCTAGAGTAAGTAACCCAAGAACAGCGATCAGCTCTGTTCTGTGTCAACATTTACCCTTGCTCTTACGCAAGAGATGCTTGTTTTGTTTTCTAAATTTTCTTCTCATAAATAACATCCCCATCCTCCAAATCCTCCTACAAAAAACAAAACAAAACAAACAAACAAACGAAATCCCAACCCTGCTACAGCTGGGGAGTAACTGAATTATTCCACTGAGTTATGTGAACCTCTTTTCGAGTGAAAAAAAAGCATTCCAAAATATCTTCACACATCATCAAAATTAGAACTAAAATGCTGGAAGAAATCTACCTTTTCTCCATCTCTAATCTTTATAATTTGGAGAGCAAACATGAACCTTGGCAATTTAGCAAAGACCGTCTTAAAAAAGACCTGAATTTGCAAGCAAGGCAAACCTGTCATTACAGAAGGCCAGTCCTGCCCATCAAAGTTTAGTTTTTAAAGTACAAGTTCTCAAAACAACAACAACAAAAAAGTACAAGTTCTCTCCGGGAGTTGAGAGCTACGTATAAAATTTCTCTTAGAAGATTTTTAAAGTAGAAAAGGGTCACCTACCAAAACACCAGAATTTCATTTTAAAAGCTACCACTTTACCAGTACACACACACACACAGACACACATACACACACACACACAGATACACACAAATAGACCCACACACATACAGACACACACACTTTACCAGTACACACACACATACACACACTTTACCAGTACGTACACACACACACACACACACACACACACCTGATTTGCCATCTGTCACTTTTCCTTGCTCTCAGCTGGCAGAAAAAGGTTAAGAGAGCTTGTCATGGAACTAAAACATGCTAAACATTTTAAAGGCCAAAATTCAAAAAGCAAACGGGGGTTTGAGGGGTGGGGGTGGGGTGGGGCTTCAGATCTGCTGGCACTTTGCCAATAACATTCCTTTCGAAGTGAGAAAACCTGGGATAAAATCCCATTCAGCTGCTCCTTGGCCATGACCTTGATATGGCATTGATCTTTCTGGGCTCCAGTTTCCTTGTCTGTTAAATGAGGATCATACAAATTCCCTTTGCAGGTTTGTTAAAAGGTGACTCTCTCACGTGTAACAGGTGTACCAGGCCCACAGCGGAAGCTCAACACCCGGTGTTGTTGCCGTTGCTGGTTGGTGAGCGGTATGGTTTCAGCTTTCACTACAACTGTCACTGATTATTATCACCAGATCGTAACTACCTCCCCTTCCTTCCAGGGCCCTCCAAATGGAACCCTCTTCCCATTCCCAGAACCCTGACAATTTCTGGGGATGCAGGCCCTCACCCTTTCACCTCTCCCTCCCCGGTAACTGGGAAGAGGGGTGGGCTGACCCTGGTCCCCAGGGACACCTCTGACTCCTTTGCAAAAGGGGTGAGCAGGAAGAAGGCTAAACTAAGATTCTTCTCAAATGCAAAATTTAAAACAAATCTCAACAAGCAATTCCAGTGTACTTAAAAAATACTATATATGTATAACTGCATCACTTTGCATACGCCAGAAACTAACGCAGCATTGTAAATCAACTACACTCCAATTAAAATTTTTTTTAAATACCTTATTTCTTGGGAGATAAAGTTACTGTTTAAAACAAATCTACGTGATGACCCTCTTCGCCATCACCAGTTGAGCCGCTGGTCCACACAGAGCCCTTGCAGGCAACATTTCTTCCCGTCCCTCCAAATCTACAAAGTTTTCCCACTTGTAGCTGAAATCCACCCCACCTTCAAATGTCGGGTTATAACCTCCATGATATAGAACCTATGCATTTGTAACTTTAAAATTCCATTAAGAATACAAATTTTAAAAATTTGTTTTAGCTTCAGATTCCTCGACATGATGTGCTCTGGGCCGCTTTAAGGCAGCTGCACCTAGACGTGTGGACGGCTGCATGTAATGACGACAGTGTTTGCTTCATCCTGAATCACTGATATTCAGATTTACTCTGAGCTACAGCTACGATGTTTTGAAGGAAGAAGGGTTTAAACAGTGGAATTTAGGAAATGCCACTAACTGGGCGATTCCAGGGAGGCACAGAGGCAACCTGCCTCTCAGGAGTCTATGGACCCAGGTCTAGGTCACTCAAAGCTGCTGTCGCCCCAAAAGAGGACACCCGGGAAGGGGGTGCTATGAGTGCTGCACTGTGGAAATGGCATTCACTGTCTCTATTTTCTGTACTCAGCAATAATGGTCTTAAAGTTAAGGCTACTGTGGGAAAATATTCGATCTATTAAAGGAGGCAAAAAAGCAGATTATGAAGAGTGTATCCAAAGAATGGTCCCATTTGCATAGAAACCATACCTAAAGGCACACAAACACAGAAAGGTCTGGAAGACAGTAAAGGACCAAGGTTTAAGGGGACTATTTCTAGAGACTAGAATTATGGGTGGTGAATGTGTTTTCTCCTTTTTGCTTGCTTCCTTCTCTAATTATGCTGCAGTCAACAGGGAAGACTTCCTATCAAGGGGGAGACAATGCAAGTTTTCACCTATTGTCTGAACCTAAGTTTGCCTGTTTCAGGTAAGGGGTTGCCTGCACGGGCTGTGTTCCCCGTCACTTATCCCACCATCAGCGCCTGTGCTGTGTTTTCTGTCTTCCTTTGCACTTTTCACAGTGTCCGCTGTTCCTTGTTGTGCCCAGTATGGCAGCCCTTCTCCTTTCTTTCCACCTCTGATTCGTTTTTAACCATTTGCTCTTGGCCTCTCACCTTGTTCCTGTCCCTTTCACTTCTTACAGCTTCTCTCCAGACCACGGGTCCAAGAGAAACAGAGTGTGAGTCACAAATGAAATCTAAATTTTTCTAGCAGCAATATTTTTTTAAGTAAAAAAAAAAAAATTGATGAAATTAATCATAATATAGTTTATGTAATCCAATATATCCAAAGTATTATTTTAACATATAATCAGTACTTTGAAACTGAGTTTTACTTTTTTTTTTTTGTACTAAGTCTTCCAAATCAGTGTGTATTTTTACACTTGAAGCCCATCTCAGTTTGGACGGGCCACATTTCTACAGCTCCCTGGCAATGTGTGGCTGCCGTGCGGCTTGCGGAATCTTAGTTCCCCGACGAGGAATTGAACCCGGGTCCTCGGCACTAAAAGCACGGAGTCCTAACCGCTGGACAACCAGTGAATTCCCCTATCTTCTACCTTTATCCACCACCTTTCCCTCCCCATTTACCCAGTGCGCCATCTCACAGGGCACCCGATCTGTCCGTCTCTCTAAATCATAGCTATCAGCCGCTGGGCCAACAAAGGCCACACCTTCATAACCCGGCGCTCTAGGACCAACGCGCCCCGGTGAGCACCAAAAGAGCAGTGGTCTTGGAATCTACTCACTGAATAAATATTTACCCCACACCCGCTATATGACTGATGTAGATATGACAGTTATTGTCTCCAAGGTCTGTACACGATCCTTTGGGAAAAGCCACGTAAACAAAGCCAAATGTGTTAATGCTACACTCAAGGGATGTCTGTGCTATGGTGCCACAGCGCGGGGGAGGTTGTGACGAATTCTGTGGGTCTCAGAGCCCAGGAAACCTTGGAATCTGTCCCAGGGAGTGGAGGGAGGCCGGCCCAAGGCAAGGGGAAGAGCACGCAAAGGTTGAGAAGCAGGAACTTGCAGAATCTCCCCCCCAGACAACAGGGAGGATGCAAGATGGGGGCAGGAAGTTAGACTAGGATCCCACCTATAAAGGGTCTTGGATGCCCTGCTAAGTAACTGGACCTTCGACCTGTGAGCAATGAAAACCCACTGAGGGGTGTTTTGCAAGAGCAGAGCATTATCAAGTTTGGGATTTAGAAGCCCTGGCAGAGGGACTGGTAACAGCAGAGGGGAAAAGACAAAACACACAAGGAAAACAGGCCTCATCACGTCCAGGTGGCGGCTGTAAAGAACTAAACAGAACACCAGCACCAGATCAATGAGGACCCAGACGTGAGAAATGTTCACTTAGTAGGACCTGTGACTTCACGTGACCTCGAAGGAAAGCGGGTGCGAAGAAAATGACGTTGTCTTGCTGTGTGTCTGGTGTGGGATCTCTCGACATGAGGCCCGTGGGCAAGGGAAGGGCGGTCAGGACAGAGCCTTAGGCACATCCACACTGCCAGACACCAGGGATAGAGGAGACAGTCCATGAGATGGAGCAGAAGTCAGAGGTCCAGGGAGACACCAACAGACCCGGGGCAAGGGACGGGTCTCAGTGGGAAAGGACACTTCCTTTCACTAGAATTAGTTCTACAAATTCCAACCATAACATGATCTGTGTGAGGTGTTCAAATTCAATTTCTAATAGGTTTTGTAAAATTCCCAGCCTAAGGCAAAAATCAACAATTTCATATCAGCTCAAACTGCTTTTGGATGAAAAAAAAAAAATCAATGTTTACATGTAAAACCCTAAACCTTGGCTTTTTCCAGCTTTCTAATCTGTTGAACCCCAGTCCATAAATGAAGAATTAAACTGTAGAATAAACCCAATGAAGCGGCATGTTGGTTGCCTGAGGGAGGACCGGACTCTGTGACTCTTTTGTGACGTTTAACTCTTCGTGATCAACCAGCTGTGTGACTAGGTTAGTCTCAAGGCTTCGCTGAGTTGTGCACTGCTTATTCCTCTGTAACACAGGGACAGTTTTAAAGGGTTGAGGGGCCATCAGGAACAGGTGTGGCATCTTGGAAGGACATAGCCCAAGCCCACTATTTAGTGAAAATGTTGGCTTCCCTCTTTTCCCCATCACTACATTTGGTTTCTTTCCCGAAGAGTGGTCTAGTGTAAAGAGCGTGGATGGGTTTTGGAACGAGAAAGATCTGGGTTTGAATTAAGTCTTCCACTTTGTATTCAAGCAAGTGACTAACCTCTCGGCCTCATTTTTCTTTCCGATAAAACGGAACACGTGAGCATCCAGCACAGGGATACAGTGGAAGCTGAGAACCTGCTACCCCTCCCCCCTTTTCTAAGTAAGAGAAGAAGAGGTGGTCAGGCAATTTCCCCTTTCCCCACATTTTTGAGAATATCAGCTCTGCGTGCTAGTACACAGTCCAGTGAAACATCACCAGGCTCCCGATAACATGATTCGAATGTCAGTCATCACGGTGTTTTTAACTGTGAATAACGGCGTCAAGTACAGCCTGGCCGCTAGCCCTTCCGTCCACAAATCACCCCGTCAAGAACAGATGCATGTTTTGATCAATGACCAATCACATCACCTCTTTCGGTTTCTAGGCGATGGGTCACGCCCACCCAGTGCCCACAGACAGCAAAGCCTGTGGCTGGGTGAGGTCCTCGTCTCCCAGTGATAAATCCACATAACATTTCACAAAAAAATGGATCACTGAAGAGGGGGCTGACAGAGAGGAAAGTGCAGCAAAGAAGGGAAAATAAAACACAAAGCAAAATGTGAAGGGAACATACATGACGTTAAGGCAACAGCTGGACCACAAGAACGTTGACGCTGCCGCCATGTAAGAAGGCTCTAATGATGCCGCCAGAGAAACCCAGTGAAGGTGAATTTCTGGGCATAACTGAGGACGGTGCTGTGATGAAAAGGGTGAAGATGTCCTAGGAAGTGAGAGTGGAGAAAAGCTTCACGTGAAAGAAATTCTCGGAGATATGACATTGAAAGCACAAAGGATAAAATGAAATGTTGGAAGCTGATGCCAACATTAAGAAAGGAATGTGACAACGGACCAAGGCAGAGCAAAGATGCTCCCTTGGTGTCGTGCCCTAAACTACAGGGCCAGGAGGAGGCAAGCACTGTTCAAACTACTTTTGAGGGCTTCCCTGGTGGCGCAGTGGTTGAGAGTCCGCCTGCCGATGCAGGGGACACGGGTTCGTGCCCCGGTCCGGGAAGATCCCACGTGCCGCGGAGCGGCTGGGCCCGTGAGCCATGGCCGCTGAGCCTGCGCGTCCGGAGCCTGTGCTCCGCAACGGGAGAGGCCACAGCAGTGAGAGGCCCGCGTACCGCAAAAAAAAAAAAAAAAAAAAACTACTTTTGATACGTTTTAAAATTCTCAAAGTTTCTAATGTCTTAAATTGCGGCATACTAAATACGTATGAGTTTTACTGTTTGCTTCATTTCCCTATACATTTATAACAAACAGGGATAGGGTTTTTAATGTCTTGATGCAAAGTTTCAGAGATCATAGAGCAACTGTAATTTTAAACTCTGGCTCTGCTACTAGCTTGTGACTTTGGCCAAGTTACTTAACCCATCGAAGCCCACGTTTTCTCCTCTGTGATATGAGGATACACCTACTTCCATATAGACGCTGGGGAAGGATAGAGGGGACACGTTTACATATTTAAAGCAACCGGCACTCCGCCTGGCATGCGACAAGTACCCACATGGTGGCCAGTACTAGGATTAAATCTCCCCAATCAATACAAATGATCCACAACATTAGTGGATGAAGAAAGGTTTTTCCTAGGGGAAAAAAGACACATTAAAAAATTCTTACTGAGCACCTACCTTCTTTTCTTTACAAAGAACAGCAAACTTTGACTTCTCTCTCTTACAAAAAATATCATGGTCATGCTATAGAGTTCACTACTCAACATAAAAAATATAGGACGGCCAGAGAGGCAAGGCTTAAAGGAGCTGAGGGAAAAGCAGGGTACATTTCTTTGTGGTAGGTGGTCTTTTATTTTGGAAATTCCTGTTGAAAGATATGAATGCTATGTTCCAACTGGCTGACTGAGAAGTAAATACACTGACCTGTGAATACATGAATTTATGGCCAGGCCTGCTGAGGTCATGATTTTTAGTACTTAGAAAAGGGGCAGGGAGGGGTGTGAACACAGAGGTAAATGCAGGCCTTCCCACTTGTGAGATGAGCATCAGTGTCACAACCCATCTCTTGGGTCATCCGTTGAGTCTGCGAAGGGGCTGCCAATAAAATCATGGCGCCTGCCGGCCTGGAAGAAGTCTACACATCAGCTGTCCGAAAACCATCACACACGGCCGCTCTCTTGTTTCTATGTCTCTGGGCTCCAACCCTCTACCACCCCGCAGCTCTCCTCCCACCACCAGCCTGGAGTCCTCTCAAGGCAGGAACTCAGTCATCTTTCTGGACCCCATCACCGAGCAAAATACGTTTGTTGACTGACTGAATGAGCCAAGTCATGTAAGTCACTTTAAAAGCCTTTTATACTCTACACTCATTTGAAGATAATTATTTTGCCCACCTGGCCCTTAGATAAAAATCATAGTTTAAAAAAAAAAAACAAACTCCTGGTGAATATGGGTAGAAACGTAAGCCTTCAATGAAGCAGTAAGAAAGTCGTCTCCCACTACCTGTAATGTTGTTGGCCTCCACAGTCAAGTCCAGCAGAGTAAGAGAAGCTTCCAGAAAGGGGCTCGGGCCCCACTAGCTGCAAACGGAGACAAAGCCGACGGTGCGGGCAGGGGAAGCAGAGCCTGCGTCTGTTTTCACCAGACCTGAATCGACTCTCAGCGGCCTTGCTAATAATCACAGCATCTCCCAAAATAAACATGGGAGTAGCATTAGGTGTAGAATTTTCTAAACACCGAAGGAAAAGGTGACTTGCAATTAAATTCAGACCACCGCTATGGCCAAATAATGAGTGAACTCTGATGGAATGGAACTTTCTAACTGAAGGGGAACATATGAACTTTGAGGTCTTTCAATCTTCTAGTCAAATACACTCGAGTCCTTGGATTTCTTAATCGTCTGCTATTTTTCACCATGTCTGTCCTCTAGCTCTTAACCTTTTTCTTTTTTTAACATCTTTATTGGGATATAATTGCTTTACAATGGTGTGTTAGTTTCTGCTTTATAACAAAGTGAATCAGTTATACATATACATATGTTCCCATATCTCTTCCCTCTTGCATCTCCTCCCTCCCACCCTCCCTATCCCACCCCTCCAGGCGGTCACAAAGCACCGAGCTGATCTCCCTGTGCTATGCGGCTGCTTCCCACTAGCTATCTACCTTACATTTGGTAGTGTATATATAAAGACACAAACCTACTAGAGAACGGACTTGAGGATATGGGGAGGGGGAAGGGTGAGCTGTGACAAAGCGAGAGAGAGGCATGGACATATATACGCTAGCTCTTAACCTTTAAAGTTCTTCCCAAGGCTGAGAATCTATAACACTTCACTCCTTCTGTACATATAGCTGTTACTCATTTGGACTAAGTTCAAATATCCACATTAGTGAGTATGTCCTGTACATATAAACTATGAGTTCTTTTATGTTCAGCATTTCATAAGATGAAATGAGGATTATACAAGGTCTGCTTACTAAAGCTGAGGGGGGGGCAAGTTCAGATTAGGACTTTGCTTAAAAGTTCCAACTGTAAGAGCATCATTTGTACACATTTCCCCAAATCGGAATTAATGTAATGGGTACCAAGCCCATTCCATAGAAATCTTTTCGTTGGTACTCAGCTTCTCCCACCAGCCCCCAAACAAAATCCAATCGAAGTAAAAAATCGAACAGTTTCGCTGAAGTATAATCTACATTCTATAACGTTTAACCACCACGAATAACAAATGCTGGAGAGGGTGTGGAGAAAAGGGAAGCCTCCTACACTGTTGGTGGGAATGTAAACTGGTGCAGCCACTATGGAGAACAGTATGGAGGTTCCTCAAAAAACAAAAAAATAGAGCTACCGTATGATCCTGCAATCCCACTGCTGGGCATATATCCAGACAAAACTATAATTCGAAAAGATATGCATGCCGGTGCTCCTTGCAGCACTATTTACAATAGCCGAGACATGGAAGCAACCTAAATGCCCATCATGTTTATCCAGATGAATGGATAAAGACGACGTGGTACATATATAAACTCACTTCAACACGTAGTCATGTGGACCTGGCTTCCTTCACATAGCATAATCCTTTCCGACGTTCACACATGTTGCCAATGCCCCATCAAAGTACATTTTATTGAGATTCCCTTTACAGTCAAGAGCCTGCTACCCAGAGGGCAAGTCCAAGGGAACCTGAAAACTCCATCAGGCCAACTGGTCACCTCCAGACTTGGAGCAGATACTACACAGGCACCCCAGCTAGTTCTCGTCCCAGGGGCTCCCCACACCAGGGCCTGACACCTCTTCTCTCATTGACTCAGGTGGGCTTATCCCTTGCCTAACTCTCCATCACCCTCGATTTCAAAGCACCCCCAGCTGCAGATCAGACTCCACCTGCCTCCACCCCTGGTCAGTATCAACCTGGCTACAAGGCTCCCCTCATTCTCCAAAGAGGAGGGAAGAGAGGAGTGATGTTATCCCGTGACTGAGAACTAACTGTTAGATTTTCGCCCTAATGAGATCTAGCAGAAGTTCTTCATTACTCTGCACCTTATCTGTTCTCTATCTATCTGGAAAACGGGGGAGAAGATGGTGCTTGCCTCACCGTGCCCCTCAAGGATAAGGTTTGGCAAACTAGATCTGCCCGTGGTCGGGGAGAAGTGGCTCCAGGAAAGAGAAAGTGATGGTCTTTGGTGATTCATGGCTGCCGTGGTTTAAAAAAAAAGGTGGTGGGAGTGGGGATCACAAATGCAGCAACTAGGAAGTGGAGGGTTGACGGTGAGATACAAGTTAATTCCCGGCTATACACAAAATAACAACCATCGACTGGCACCTGGTACTCACAGGAGTCTACAGAAGTGGCATGAATGAATTTCTTTAACTGCACTCTCCCTGTTTTTCTGGAGGTGTGATTATGGCTTTCCATCAAAGAGTAGAGTCATAGCTAACTGGCCGGCCCCTGCTTGCGTGCCAGAAAAAAATGTGGCAGCTGAACCCAAAGCATGGAAAGTTCCTTTAGGCTCCCTGCTTCTCATATGGGGTCAATATTGAGGTGTGTCTCCAATATGTTTTCCTTAAAAGGAATCTGGCTTCCTCAGGGAAAAGAACGTTTGTCTGTGAGTGTTCGTGGCTATAGCCAGGCTGATCTGTTTTGTTTGTGAAATCCGGTCACCCTAATTAACTAGGTTGCTCTGGGCAACCTCCCCGCCCTGGCCCTGGCTTTTGCTCAGAGGCAGTTTTCAGTTTCTGCTTTTTAAAGAGGCCTGAGCCATATGCCACTGACTGCATGTGCGCTTTACTAAAGAAACAATAAAAACATTTGGTCCTTAAGCGGGTTAAGTATTCCTCCGTGTGTTTTCAATGCACCACCATTTCTCGGCTTGTTCCCCACCCACACCAAAAAAAAAAAAAAAAAGCCTGCCAAAAGGTTTCTACAGTCACGTTAATTGGTTTTGTTGAAATGCCTCTTCTTCAGGCATTAGCCCCTAGGAAAATTAAATGATACACTATAGTCTTGAAAACTCTAAGCTTTGAACAGTCCAAGTCCCAGGAATGTACTGGAAATACGGAAAAGTAAACAAACGCCAAGTTTCGAAGTTACTGCCAGGAAAACTCTAAATGAGAGAAGAAAATGAACCACATATTTTTAACGTGGCTTAGAAAACTGACACCTCCGTGTCCGTGGTGACTCTGGGTTTCTCACACTCGCCAGCAGCCACACACAACAGAAGCTCTGTCTCCTTGAATTGGGCCCATCAGACTTATCCCAGAAGCAAGCTCCTCCATTGCGTCACCTGGAGAACCTGCAGACGGTAAACGAACAGTGAAAGCGGCACACGAACCAGAGAAAGGAGAGAAGAAAGGCACTGAGAAGGTAGGAGCCAGGCCACTGCACCTCCCCGACTTCCTCCACGTGGGGATTCTCCAATCTTGGCACGAATGACACATTAGGTAGATAATTCTTTGTTGCAGGGGGCTGTCCTGCGTATTGTAGGATGATTGGCAGCATCCCTGGCCTGTACCCACTAAATGCCCTTAGAAGACAACAAAACAGCCTTCAGACATTACCAAACGGCCCCCAGTCGAGGACCACTGGTGTAAGGCCAACTACAGAATCATCAGTTTCAGGGTTGGAGAGACCCTGGAGATCACCAAAGCCAAGGCCCTACCATTTAGGAAGAGTTGATGGAGTCTGAGCTAAGGAGTTAAGGTGGCTAAGCCCCTACTCAGTGGCAGCACAGAAACCAGAAGCCAGGGTACCTGAGCAGGCCATCATTTTAGGAGAAGTCTTTTTTTCAAAGAAATGACTGAATATTAAGAGCATCGTACATATTCAAAACCACTGTTTGGTAAATAGAATAGTATTAAGAATGCTGCTCTCTCCTCTTTATTTAAAAAGAGAAAAAGTACAGAGGGAACAAAGAGAGTTGGCCACGCGGGGACAAGGCGGGGCGGGGGGCGGGGGTAGTGGCTTCCCCAGCTGCTGAGATGGCAGATCTGATGAGGCCAACAGGCAAAAGAGGGCACTGTCAGAACACAAAAACAGTGAACATTTATAGAATCCATTTTGTATATGTTTAAAAAAATTACTTTTATGTAGTATAAAATTTCAACCCACTCAAAAAAGAACTGAATGCACACACATCCTGGATGCTCTAACAAAAGGGACCCCAAGCACCTGCCCACCTCCCTTCACTGCCACTCAAAGAACACGCTGTTAAAAGTAAGAGGGAAGGGCTTCCCTGGTGGCGCAGTGGTTGGGAGTCCGCCTGCCGATGCAGGGGACACGGGTTCGCGCCCCGGTCCGGGAGGATCCCACATGCCGCGGAGCGGCTGGGCCCGTCAGCCATGGCCGCTGAGCCTGCACGTCCAGAGCCTGTGCTCCGCAACGGGAGAGGCCACAGCAGTGAGAGGCCCACGTACCGCAAAAAAAAAAAAGAGGGAATTCCCAGGCAGTCCAGCGGTTTGGACTCCACTCTTTCACTGCGAAGGGCGTGGGTTCGATCCCTGGTCGGGGAACTAAGATCCTGAAAGCCATGAGGCAAGGCCAAAATGATAATAATAACAATAATAATATAATAATGTGGTTTGGCTAATTACTACCAAATCTGGAGAGCCATAGGACCCACGCATGCCACAGTGGCCTAGGACCCTAAGAATACGTTCCCCGTGATTGCCAAGTGACTTACAGGAAAGCCTGATGACGCCACCGAACCAGCATGGCAGCACGGACGGCTCTCCCCTTGCACCAGCATCTGCTAATCTAAGGCCTGTTTCCTCCTTGCCTAAATAAATATCTTAATCTAGACACAGTGCCCTCAGGGCATGGGTGTGGGCAAAATCTGAATTTGGTGGGGTTCTTGCCATACTCTGGGAACCTAGAGGGAGTTTTATCAATACGTTCTTAAAAGATAATTTGGGGGAAACATTAGACACTATTCAAAGGTGAGCTCAGAAGAAAAGAGGGAATTTTCAGCTCTCCTGCAGCATTTCAGTCCCAACTGATTTAGCGTTATATACCTGCAGCAGCCAATAATCTGGGAAGCAGAAAACCAGCAAAGACATATAGACAAAGAACTACTTAAAAATAATAAAGAGCCGGAATCAAATGCACTGGTTATTAAAGTGGCCATGATTTCGGCACACATTTTTTGGTACATGTGGTCACGTTTTACAGCCACACTGCTCCATCAAACAACTTTTTGTTACTATTTGTTTTCCTTAAACTCCCAAATAAAATGATTAAAGAATTACGTTTCTTGCTAAGGCTGCTCACAGAAAGCAAGGAAGGGAGGGTGGGATGGAGGGAGCAAGGGACTTCTGTATAGAGTTCGTAAAATTTGTGAATTCCAGTCTCCAAGTCGATTACTGGCGTTAAGACTTTAATGTAAGTCTTTTGGGCAGGACCATATCTTTAACATCTTTCCTTCTGTAGCAATTATGCTGTCCCCTCAGGGGCATAACTCTACAAACAACCCTCTAGGCTCCTGAAGTTTCTGTAGAATCTGCAGGGAGAGACTTCACGTGACCACAAAATGTCAAAATCCTGCCTTCCACAGGTAACCCTTACAAATTCATCCACTTCACCTGCTGGCATCCAGCTTCCAAATGGAGCTGGTCAGAGCATGCTTTCAGGTCTTTTGGCTGGTAACAGTTTCATTCTCAATGCATGGCAGAGATGGTGTGAAGAGAAGAGGCTGCTTTTAGCAAAGGCCGATATTAACAGGATGTCCTGTGCAGGGAAAAATGGACCCCAAGCTTTTATAATGGTCAACTATGCATAGTAGAATTTCTTTTCCTTCTTTTTACTTTCTTTGGGTTCAATTTTTTTTTTTTAAAAAGACAGGAACAAGTATTCCTTTCTTACTCAGAATTAAAATCAATTAATTTAAACAAACAAACAAACGAAATAGAATCGGTGTTTTCTGAAGTCGTGAATTGTGGGGTCATGCCTGGGCCTGCGCACTGCACTCCCGGCGGAAGCCCCGTTTTCCCATCCCATCCCTCCAGCCAGATGGCGGCAACCCAACCCACCTACCAAGTGGTGGTCGCACCAAGCACAACGTCTGAAAGTTCTCATTGAGACACACAACCAGCGAATTAATAAACGTCTCATGAAGAAAAGATTCCGAATGAAAGGTCAACAGCATAAACACACAGATAAAAACAAAACGAGGAATTTGCTGTATTCCTGGGAACAGCTGGCAGAACCAACTCAAAATAATTGAAAACCATAGGTACACCAAAAAGAATGAAGCTGACGGTCGCACCCTAACCAAATCTTTCATACCAGCTAATGGTACAAAAAGAAACACAAAGTGCAGGTCGATGAGAGGTTGAATCTACTGCTCTGGAACTGTGTTTTCTAGGTCAGTCAGTTAAATTTGACAAATATGTATATTATCTCTGTGCAGGTATGGGATCACCCCAGTGCAGTCCCCTTGATGCATGATGGCAACTGTCGCCATGTGGCAGGATGTTTAAACATGAGCCACTGTTGCTTCACTTTTCTTTGGTAAGATGCGGATAACCAAGCCTCCTTCAAAATGCTGATATGAGCGCCAGAAGTTAAAGTAAATACAAAGCGCCTGGTATACGACAGGTGCTCAAAAAGGCGGGGTACACCTGGGGCCACCGTGTAACACAGCTCTGGGGCTGGGAGGCCTTCCCATCACAGTCCCGCGTGGCCTTACAGGGACATCCTGGGTCACCCTTTTTCCTGACATCCTGCTAAGGAGGTTCATTTCATTTTCCACCTCTTTGTCTTTTACTCGTCAGAAATGCTAAATGCACAGGACGACGGCAAACAAGATAACAGGGGAATGGATAACTGAGAAAGCAACAGGCTTCTGACAGAGATCTACTTCTGTGTCGTAGAAAAAGACAAGGAACTCATTCAAGATCTACCTTTAACGCTCAGACACAAGGGGCGACTTCAAAGAAACATAAATCAACATTTGAGCCTCTCATTTCTTTTGGAGGCGTGGGGTTGGGGGCTCCACAGGACCCCTCTGAGAATCTGATGAAGAAGAGGCCTCCTTCCCCCAAATATACACACATGCCCAGATTGTGCTTACATTTCTGGTAATTCATAAACACATCCCCGCCCGTAGCCCCTCCCCCACAGCAGTAATAAAAGAACCACGCAGACTGTCTTAGGATTTAAATATGGAACAAGCTGACTCCTTAAGATTACTGTACAGACAGCTGGCTGTAGTCCGAATAATTCTCTCTCTAGGTTGTGTTAAAATTCCAAGGAACAAGATAGCATGAAGAAAAAACCCCGGGAAGCTAGTGCAGTCAGTCTCCGGTCCCAAACGCCTGCTGCTTCACCAAATAATTAAGCCGTTACTTCATTGCTATTGCACACCTGCAACATAATTGCTTCACAGGACCACGCTCACAGATGGCTCTGAGAGACGTAAGTCCACATAATAAAGTTCACGGCTCGGTTATTTGGACAGGGTTTGGGAATCACAGAGATGCTGCCTGAGGCAAACACATCTAATTGGCTCCGACTGAGCTGAGCTGCACTTTGCAGGGACTGCGTAGGGGCACCCCACATCCTGTCCTTCCTGCCGCATCTACCTGGAGGGCCAGCGATTGTATTCTAAACAATGAATAAAGCACAACTTCCCGCATCCTGACTTGAAGGATAGAGTCTACAGATCGGTGGCAAATGAATGTCCATTTGCTGTCATTTAAAGACCAAAGCGAATAATAACCGGCAACCGCTTTATGTGTGTAAAATGCTTTACAGTTCACAGCACTTTAGCACGGCTCGGACCTCAGAAGGAAAGGCGGGTATCATCGCCAATCCACGCATCCATTAGCAAATGCTTTCTGAACACAGGCTGTGCTGGGTGTGGAGGACACACATGAAAGCGGGGGGGGGGCGGCGATGGTCCCTGTCTTCCAATAGCCACGGAAACGTAGGACAAGACTGCCAAGCCTGTCTTGGGGAGGGAGGGGCGTTTTTGCAAGGGAAGGAGCGCTAAATCTGATTCTTAGAGGGAAAGCAATTTTGTGCAGAGAGCTGGAATGGGAGGAGATTGGGGAAACAGCAATCAAGGCAAATAGAACCGTGTGAATACAAAGGGAGAGAGGCGAGAACGTGTCTGTGCCAGGTGTGCCTGGAGCCTGCGGATTCAAGGGAGTGATGGGGGAGGAGGTTGGAGAAGTAGATGGGCCAAATCAAGGAGGGTCTTCCCTGCAGGTGATAATGGGGGTTTTGAAGATATGGAGGCCAAAGACCCAGATCTGCTAGAGCAGCTGTTCTCAAAGCAAGATGTGTATTAAGCCCCCGTGGGGAGCTTTTTTAAGTGTACTGATGCTCGGGTCCCAACCCCAAAGACTTTGACTCAGTTAGCCTGGTGTGGGACCTGGGCATCAGTATTCTTTTTAAAAAGCTCCCCAGGCAAGTCTACCGCGCAGTTGGTGTACACAAGCCCTGGGCTAGAGGTTAAGCAGCCACCTAAGGTCTTCCACGCTCAGGGCTCTTTCTTGACCTTTGAGTGCAGCAATGATTTCCCTATAATTTTGTACATAAATTTTAAGAATACAAAAGAAATTTTGTTTTAAAGGTGGGGAGAAAAGGCTCCTAGAACAACCTATACAGCCATACCCCAATCTTCATTACAGCATACAGCATTTTAGCATTTGTTATTTGATATGCATAATGTCCTAATTAACACGCATGTTAACAAATCGGAACTGACCTTTGTTTCTGGATCATGTGTTTTTGGACTGGGTCAAAAAACAATTCTGAAAGTCTCTTTATTCCCTGCAGCGGTCTTTAAGACCATGATGCTTTGCTGAACAAGATCAAGAAGTCAAAGAGGCTTCATGACCTGATTCACCAGCCAGCATGATATGGGGGCAGAGAGGGTGAGCTGGGAGGTGAGGTTTATCTGAAGAGCCTCAGTGCTTTCAAAGATCATCTTGTGGACAAATCTGTAGTTTATAAGCAGACCAGGTGAAACAGAGGTAGTAACCCCACAAACCTCCATAAATCTAAACGGCTGCCTCTCCGCAGGCAGCAAGGTCGGCAAACCTGGGTTACGTCTACTGCCCCTTCATCCTTCCCGCATCCAACAAGCCACCACTCAACGGAGCTGCCCACTCTCTTTCAACACGCTGCTCCGGCAGCCACCGTGAATCAGCTGGGCTTGGCAATGGAATCAAAATCAATTTATGATCCCTGCCCTATGTATGATTTAATACCACTTTTGAAAAGAACCACTCACTAGGGTTACTTCAAAAGGATACCAATTTATATCAGGCGAGGACCCAAGACATTGATTCCATTCATTTAAACTAACAAGACAGCCTTTTAGAAAAGGAGAAGAGGACTTGCAGAAAAACATGTTGGTGGATATAAAATTGGGGGAAGAATAAAATGCTTTTCACTCCTGCCTAAAGAGGAAGAAGAAACAAGGAAAAAAAACCCTCAATCTCAAAACAGCCTTTGGTACTAACCTTTGAACACATTCTCTCCCAAAGTAATTCCATGGATTCACCTTCATGCCAAGGGCGGGGTTTGTACCTATTTCATTAGGACCTTCTCTGACTCACACAGAGAAGTAAGTGGTGAGGGTACTGCCTTTATCTTAAAAGCTTTTTTTTAAAAATTTAACATCTAGAACAATGCAACTGCATGGCATGATACAAATAAAGTTTATAAAAGTATTACAGGGCTCTCCCTGGTGGCAGTGGTTAAGAATCCGCCTGCCAATGCAGGGAACACGGGTTCGAGTCCCAGTCCGGGAAGATCCCACATGCCGTGAAACAACTAAGCCCGTGTACCACAACTGCTGAGCCTGTGCTCTAGAGCCCACGAGCCACAACTACCGAAGCCCACGTGCCACAATTACTGAAGCTCACGAGCCACAACTACTGAAGCCCACATGCCTAAAGCCCATGCTCCACAACGAGAGAAGCCACCGCAGTGAGAAGCCCGCGCACCGCAACGAAGAATAGCCCCCGCTCGCCGCAACTAGAGAAAGCCCGCACGCAGCAACGAAGACCCAACGCAGCCAAAAATAAATAAATAAATTTTTAAAAGCCCTTTAAAAGTATTACAATATTTATCTGTATTTGTTGAATGCACGATAAGTGATGGTTGACTCTTTCAAGCCATCCAGTAATTTGCCTTCTTTGAGTTCGTTGCTTTTTTTTTTTTTTTTTTTTTTGCGGTATGCGGGCCTCTCCCATTGCAGAGCACAGGCTCCAGACGTGCAGGCTCAGCGGCCATGGCTCACGGGCCCAGCCGCTCCGCGGCATGTGGGATCTTCCCGGACCGGGGCACGAACCCGCGGTCCGCTGCATCGGCAGGCAGACTCTCAGCCACTGCGCCACCAGGGAAGCCCGAGTTCGTTGCTTTTGAAGTGTGTTGCTTTCCTGGTGCCCATGACAAGCATGATGTGAGTGTCACAGAGCTGTGTTCCCACAGTTCTCATTGAGGAAGACGCCAAGGGTCAGGTGAGAGTTAAGCAAAGCAACCCTGAAGCCAAAATGATGCAGGTGAATGTATGTGCTTACTCTGTCCTTTCAGAAAGGAAAAATGATCAGCATGTTGAGAACGATCAAATCTGGGGGAAATGGCTCAAGCCTACAGAAGTTTCGCAAGACGGATTTCTCTGTGTATAAATATACTTACTTTGGAAAGAATACAGGCCAACAAGACCAGCGTATCTTGAGGGATCATCCCATTTATCTCATAGTCCAAAAGACATCTGGAAACCCAGCCATGATCAAAAGATTTGCTGACTCACTAGTGATCACCAGCAGAAAGATCTGGGTAGCACAGTGGCCGTCTTAGCAAATCTAGGCCCTGCGGCCCCTCTGCCATGTGGCCAGCAGGCTGGCAGTCCCCGCTCTGGCCAGAGAACCTTCCCAGGCTGCCCTGATCAACCCTTGCTCTGCCCTCCTCCAGGCTCCTCCCATCACTGTCTGTCATCACAAATCCCCCGGCCTCATTCAACACACATGCTTGATAAGCTGTGAACGGAGACATTTCAGTTACTTACACTGACTGCATTTCACGTTGTACTGACTGTTTCCTTGCGTCACTTGCGGGTGCTTCCAGACCTCTCTGTGGGTGGGCGGCATCACACCTGGAAGTTCTCCCGGGGCGCTGGCGTCACCCGAGGCACGGAAGTGGGCACCGCAGGGAAGGGTCCCACTTCCTTAACGGTCCCGACTTGGAAATCACACTACCCTCTGGCGGGTGGCCTGGAGTCACCTCCTCTGGAGTATATGCCCTCCAGGCTCTGGAGGCATCGGGCAGCAGACGCTTGAGGCAACTCTGCTATGAAGGGAATGCTCCCCACTCCCCGGCACCCCCAACCTCGTCCTGCTCTCACAGGCCCAGGCAGCTTAGTCAATATTTATCCAGCAGGCCTGGCCTCAGCCACAGCACGATAACCACCCTTCGCCTGCTCTTCACATTAGGAAAGAAAACAACTCGTTCTATTTAAACGTCACCAATACATAGGGCAATAATATGTCAGTAATACACAACCCAGTCAAGAAAAGATCTCTCCGTCTGGTTAGCTTTTACTAAGAGTCAGATAACACGATACACGTGGGATTTTAAAGATTCCCTTCACCTCTGCTTCTACTTTCCTTCCTACATCCTATGACTCCACAGATTTAAACTATCCATTGCTTTCTTACTAAAACAGGTTATATTTCTATTGAAGTGTCTTGCAAAGAATTGAGCATGGGACCTACGTGGGTAACCTGTCACTGTCCTCAACCAGGGTTACCGGCAAGACAGAGGTCCAGACCGAAGGACGAGAAAATGAGTCCTTCACAATGGGAGAACATATATGCAAATGAAGCAACTGACAAAGGATTAATCTCCAAAATTTACAAGCAGCTCATGCAGCTCAATATCAAAAAAACAAACACCCCAATCCAAAAATGGGCAGAAGACCTAAAGAGACATTTCTCCAAAGAAGATATACAGACTGCCAACAAACACATGAAAGAATGCTCAACATCACTAACCATTAGATGCAAATCAAAACTACAATGAGGTATCACCTCACGCCAGTCAGAATGGCCATCATCAAAAAAATCTACAAACAGTAAATGCTGGAGAGGGTGGGGAGAAAAGGGAACCCTCTTGCACTGTTGGTGGGAATGTAAATGGATACAGCTACTATGGAGAACAGTATGGAGGTTCCTTAAAAAACTAAAAATAGAACTAACATACAACCCAGCAATCCCACTACTGGGCATTTACCCTGAGAAAACCATAATTCAAAAGGAGTCATGTACCACAATGTTCAATGCAGCTCTATTTACAATAGCCAGGACATGGAAGCAACCTAAGTGTCCATCGACAGATGAATGGATAAAGAAGATGTAGCACATATATACAATGGAATATTACTCAGCCATAAAAAGAAGTGAAATTGAGTTATTTGTAGTGAGGTGGATGGACCCAGAGTCTGTCATACAGAGTGAAGTAAGTCAGAAAGAGAAAAACAAATACCATATGCTAGCACATATATATGGAATCTAAAAAAAAAAAAAAGGTTATGAAGAACCTAGATGCAGGACAGGAATAAAGACGCAGACGTAGAGAATGGACTTGGGGACACGGGGAGGGGGAAGGGTAAGCTGGGACGAAGTGAGAGAGTGGCACTGACATATATACACTACCAAATGTAAAACAGATAGCTAGTGGGAAGCAGCTGTGTAGCACAGGGAGATCAGCTCGGTGCTTTGTGACCACCTAGAGGGGTGGGATAGGGAAGGTGGAAGTGAGATGCAAGAGGGAGGAGATATGGGGATAGATGTATATGTATAGCAGATTCACTCTGTTATACAGCAGAAACTAACACACCATTGTAAAGCAATTATACTCCAATAAAGATGTTAAAAAAAAAGAGTCCTCACCAAGCACTTGCACCAACACCAAGATCACACCATTTTACAAGAGTGGAGATTTTCTTCACGGCTCTCAACACCTTCCTACCCTCAGGCCTCGGGTGGATTCAGACAACGAGTAAAATGTATGACAATTTATTGTAGATGGTCCTCGTTTTACATTGTAAACCAGCATTGTCCAATACAATGTTCTCCAATGAGGAAGATGGTCCATATCTGAGCTGGTACAGTAGCCACGAGCCACAAACGGCTACTGAGCCCTTGAAGATGGCCAGTGCGACTGTATCTTTAATCAGATTTCCTTTCAATTGAAGCAGTCACGTGTGGTTAGTGGCTTCTGGACCGGATGGTGTGCTTCCAGACCATGAGATACATTTGTTATTCCTTTATTTAGCAACATGTTTTTGGCAAATTCATTTTCCCCCATGGCTTTCCTACCAAGTACTGACTCGCATCTTCTATCACTTAGAGGCTCCACTTCTCTAATTTAAGAAAATGCTCAAAGTCAGTTTAATGGGAAAACAGGAGCCAATTCAAACTGGAGGCATCTAGTTAAAAATATTGATGCTCTATGTTGAATTCAGTGAGTCTTCCTCCCCCCATCTGTGTGATAAACGGGCACTT
The DNA here is from genome assembly GCF_059928025.1 of Delphinapterus leucas. Lineage (NCBI taxonomy): Eukaryota > Metazoa > Chordata > Mammalia > Artiodactyla > Monodontidae > Delphinapterus > Delphinapterus leucas. Next base: position 12,565,197 of record NC_143146.1, read on the forward strand.
TTTAAATGATCCGCAGCGTGCAGGATACACCAGGGGGCTGAGGACGCTCCCCCGAGCACACACTCCAGGTACACACCGCGCTTGCTTCAGGAGCAGGAAATGTCAACAGAAAGGGCCCAGCAGAGGAGGAGAATTGCATTTTGCTTCCCACTCCTGGAAAAGCCTTTCCAGTGTCCACCCACCCGCGTTTACAAGAACCTCTTTGCAGGGCAAACTGAAGAACATAAGAAGCTGTTGTTCTCTCCACAGCTTTCCTCAAGCAGGGCTCTGTCTCGATGCTTGCAAAGGCGATCTCTCTCGGAGAAAATGCCACCGAATAACTGGGCCAAACTGTGTCTACTTGGAGCGTTTGCACAGACTGTGCCCGGAAGGACCAAGGCAGAGGTGGCAGGGTCACTGAGCACCAAAGAGTTGAGACCTAGAAGCAGTGTCCAGTCATCCCCTCCGCCGACAAGTGGGAGAAATCAAGTGGTGGATAAAAGGGACTCACCTTGATATTGAGGGTGGCATGGCGGGGGGGGGGGGGAGACAGCTGGGAGGAGGGGTAACCTGGCAGGTGGGAGGTCCAAGGGGATTACACTCCGTATCGGGGTACAGAATCTTGCTGAGCGTGAGAAACGCGTGGGCTGGTGTGAAAAGTATCCACTGGCAGAAACTTGCCCACCATGAGAGTTGCTGTACAAGCGTGGAATCCACCCATACAAGCTGTGCTGAACTCAACACGTGGTAGGCTCAGAGACCCCTGCCAGTGATGGGATGCTAAGACCAACCTCACAGGCCCAAATAATCCCGAAAATTAGGCAATGATAATATTTACCTACACTTTCAGAGATGTACGTCCTTTCAAATGAAGTTACTCTTGTATCAAGCAAAGAAAATAGGTAAAATTCCGGGACCAACATCCTCCTCCACGCACCCACTCCTTGGTCTGCCTCTTTTCAAAACTGGTGACTCCATCTTGCCAACTGCTCAGGCCAAACCCGAGAAGTCATGCTCAACTGCTTTTTCTCACACCTAACACCCAATTCCTCAGCAGGCCCCCCCGCTCTACCTTCGAAATACACCCAGGACCCAGCCACTAACCACCACCACACGTGTCTCCTGGGTGACCCCAGCCACTCTCTAACTGGCCCCCTCATCCAGCCACTGCTGTCTGCTCCTCTCGGAAGCTGGTGTGGGCCCTGTACAAGGTCAGGCCCGATTGCGTCACTCAGGATAAAATCTGTACTCCTTATCCTGGCTGGCCAGACCCCCTGTTATTTTTCTGGGCATCTCACTCCCTGCCATTCCATCCCCTGCTCATTGTATTCCAGCTGCTGTTGTTGTCTTGCTGGTCCTCAAATGCAGTGGACACGTTCCTGCCTCAGGACCTTTGCACGTCCTCTCCTGTCTCTCTGAAATGACTTTCACCCCCTAAATGCAGGACCTGTTCTCTCAATTCCCATGCGTCTCTGCTAAATGTCACTTCGTCTGACGGGCTTCCCTGACAAAGTCTAAATAAAATATGGTCACATATACATGAATACACATTCTACCACAAACTCTCTCTTTTCTGCCTTGCTCTTTCTTCTTAGCGCTTAGTACCACTGGCACATGATGTACTGGGTTGGCTACGAAGTTTGTTCGGTTAGTGAATACGTTGTTCAATAAAGTTCTTGGTGAAAATGAAAAATGTCTTATTTGTACCTAAAACCGAACGAACCTTTTGGCCAACCCAATATTTGGTCCTTTCTCTATTGGAATACAGGTTCCATGGGGACAGGGGTGTCGTCTGCTTGGGTCACCACTATTTCCCCAGGCCCTAACTAACACACAGTAGGTGCGCAATAAACATCTGTGACTTCTCTCTGAGGATTCTGCTTTCGCCTTCACAAAGCAGAGTTCTCTCAAAAGGAGATTCACGTGACTATGGCACACGTCAGGAGGATGACTCAAATAGGTTACGGATCATAAAATCACTATTTTATTGATACAAAGCGAATGAATTTAAAACAATATGGTTCTAGACCTGGACTCAAATTTAGGTTCACTAAATCCTCAACTAGTTCTTTCTCTGAGACTCTCCCTTGAGTTCTCAGAGGGGAGGGGGCCAACTGCCCACCGGGCCGCTCTGGCCAGAGGTGGGACTCTGGCTTCACCCCCAACCCCCATCTGTGTAACAACGATGGAATCCCCTAAACGTAAGGTCCGGGGGTCCTGGATTGTACTCTCCCCTTAAAAAGGGATAGATCCACTACACATGTCTACATCAAAGGGTCGTAAGTAGTAAGGCATGCATGTGTGAGTGTGTCAGACACCTTTGTCCCAGGAAGCGTATTCAACACGCACTGAATTCCCTTCTCTGTCACAAGCAAGGGGCTGTGTACTCCTCTAGGCCTGCTCGCAATGCTATTCCCCCCCCCAGAAGGCTGTAAACCCCATGAAGAGAGTGGACTTGTCCTTTCGGGTCACCTGTCCACACCCAGGGCCAGGAACATGGCAGGGGCCTCAACTGAATGTCTGCTGAGCAATGAAGATGCCAGTCCAGAGCTGGGGGCCAACCACAGGTAACCTATCCCCAAAAAGCCTTAGGTTGAGTGGACTCTAAGGCAAGTGAGATGTCATGGGAGACATGGCTGCTTTCAGTTTTTTGAGAAACTTGACCACGTAGTGACGTTTTCCCCATTTATTTTCAGGACAGCAGTCAGCATCCCATTGATGGTCCCCATGCTCTTTCTGCTCGGGCTAATTTTAACTCCATCTCATCGGGTCCCTTCAGTAATAGATGCTGACAGTCCCAGGCGCCAGGCCCTCAGCGAGAGCATCTGCTTATTCCCTCCGGATTAATCTAAACGACTTTACCTCCAGGACAGCGGGTCTTCCTCTAGAGTTTTGCAGAAGAGAAAGCATACAGCACAGGTCAGGCCAACAGCCACATGGAAATCACTGTGCTCAGAGCATCTCTTTATCTGGACAGTGGTCTCCTTGAGAGCAGGGGTTTTCTGTCCCATTCACTGTTGACCTAGGTGCTTTGCAGAAGACCTACACCTAATAAAAGCTTGAAGAATGTCACTGGATGGGATAGGTGCTGACCAACTGAAAATTAATAGTTAACCCAACATTTTACAGATCGTTTACTGCATGAGGATAGTTCAAATAAATGCCTGTCATCTACTGTTGGGAACAGCTGTATTTTTCTCAGCATCACACTCTGGTATTACTGGACCTAAGTATTAATATGTGATCTTAGAACCATACGTGCAGCCGGATTTGCACTCGGTAGGAATGAAATTGCTTTCCATTTTCTGAGAGGAAAACCTCTTAGAATTTCCTATGTTGTGCTTAATTTAATTTCAATATTCTGCATTAGCCAAAGTAACATTAAAGTTAATTCTTTCTTTGGAGAAAGAAAGACACGATTGGATTTACTTGCCCACATGTGCATATATTAGGCCAAGCATGTGGTTCCCATCTGCCACTGGATGCATCGTGCTCTCTTGATTCTTGGCATAGGACAATTACGGCATAAAAGTACATTCTTATGGTCCACGGGATCAATTCCAGTGGTAGCTGACAGCTGATCCTGAATATTTGAGTACACAGGATCACAAACATTAATGAGTCATCCCACTGAGTCAGATGGCTCATACACAATAAAAAGCAGTAAGACAGCAATTCCTACAATACCCAGAAATAGAATTCCTAACATATTATGGTCCCAATTAAGACATCTGGGAGCTTGGTAAAAATAATTATGCAATGGAAAACAACTCAGAATCGGAGAATTTAAATGGCAGGTAGGCTAATATACCACTGAACACAGAAATCTCAGTCGTCAAATCTCTGAAAGGGGTTTACACGTCTGCCCGAACACTTGTGGAAACCAGGTGTTACTAACCCCATCAGAACAATGATGCCATTGGTAGGCAGCTCTTACCGTCAGACTTATCAAGCACCTGTGATATGCCAGATGTCATGTTAGAGTCTAAGGATAAAATGATCGAAGACATCATTTCCACCCTCAAGGGTCTCAGAATCTACTGGAGGAGAAAATTAAAAATTCTGCAGGTGAAATGATCAATGAGGGGGTACAGGGAGGCTATGGGAGCACAAAGGAGAAACACATACGAAATCGGGAAAGGCTCACAAGAAGCAACAGTGCTTGAGGTCCACACTGAAGTTTGCTCAAGAAACCAGGGGCCAAGACATGCCAAAGAAGCACAGACATGAACCCCAGGAAGCACAGTGAGCTGGGGGGATCTGTACGCGTATCAGTCGATCCCAGTAGGTTCATGAAGGGCCTTGTGTACAGGCTAAGGAGTTTGGGTTTTATCCCAAAGATGAAGAAAAACCACTGAAGAATGACATGCCCAGATATGCATGAACGCAGCTGTAACATTCTCATCCTCCTTGATTGGGCTGCATACTAGTTGAACATCTGTCCTCCCCGGTAAACCGTAAGCTCCCTGAGGGCAGAGATTGAGCCTGTTTTGTTCACCCACGTGTTCTATTTTCTAATAAAGTTCCTGAGACGGAGCGGGCGTGGGGTAGACATTGAATGGATCAATCAATCAATCAATCAATCAGTGAGTGGTCTTGGGGCAGGGTGGGTTGAAAGGGGGATATTTAAGGGAGGAAGAAAGACCAGGCAGTCACAGGACTGCTCTAAGCCCGGTCATGGGAAAATTCAAAGATGCCTCTTGGTTTGGTCGGTGAGGCTGGGTGTAAGGGCCAGTGATTTTAAAAGATTCAAGAACAAAGTACTAGGGACAAGTAAGGGAGAGTATATTTCGTTTCAGACACACTGAGCTGGGAGTATCTGGTACCTAAGGAGCAGCCATGGGGAGAGACCAAGTCAGACTCGGGTCTGCTTACATACAGAGGGAGATGTGGCCTGCAGTCAATACAGGTGGCCACTGAAGGGCCAGGAGGCCACCAGTGAGGACACGGTATCCGGGAGAAAGGCTTCGGTCTAGATGCTGAGGACAATGGGATGGTTTTTGTGCCGAACAACGACTCCCATCGAGTTCACTATTATTACCACAAACCATCTTGGGAAAGCAGTGACTGGTCCCACTGAGCTATTTGCTATAAGCATCTCACTTTCAACTTTGAAGGCTGCCAATAGCCAAAGCATCAACTAGATTATGTCCGCAAGGAAGACTGAGGTTTGAATGCTGGCTATTGGGTTAAAAAGCAACTGAGAACAAATATGCATAACAAAATTACCCCGATGTCAGATGTAAAAAGGAGGAGGATGACTCTTTTCACTACAACTAGGATCCAGGGAGGGTTTGTGTTTCTGCGAGAACAAGGGGGCAGATTATAGGAAAGATAATGAGCATGTTTTCATGTCTGGCACGCACCTGGCTTTCTCAGACTGCCGGTGACATCACCAAGCAGCCATGCATCTTCCCAGAGCCTATTTGAGAAGAGAAAACACTCAGAAAATTCTGAATGAAATAAATGAATAGCTGATCCAGGAGAAAAGGAAATGCAGCTGAGATTCATGACCAGAAAATTTACATTCATCTGTTTTCTTCCAATCTTGTTAACTCCTTGCAAGTGAGATAGTCTCCAAGCTGGCGGACGGAAAATCTCACAATAGAACAAATTTAGAAAAAAAATTTTAAATGTGTACCTTTTTTTTCCCCTTCAAAATTAAAACAGCTTGGTTAAGTCTGACAAGGGGAAATGTACACTGTTACCAACTGGATCGCCTACTCTTGAATGGAATACCGTCCACGAGCAGTACTCTTTGGATGCTACAATAAGAATATTGGCACATTTTGGAAAGTAGCATCATGGAGGTACCTTTCAAAATCTTTTGTTCTGCAATCAGATCACGAGTCAGACCATGTCAGACAGATCCCACATGGCTTTCAGGTCCAGGGGACTCATTTCTGTTACAGGAGTAAAGTTTTCCCATCTACCCGATAGGGAATGGGTACTCTGAGCATTAGCAAGATGTGTGCTTTGGCTGGAGGAGAGTCAATAGCCAAGAGCTGGTGATGAGAAAGCAGTTCCTGTGCCTGGTTTTAATCTCATGCACAAATCACCCTGAGGCACACGAAGAGCCTCGGAATATTAAATATTAACCTTCCTCAGTTCATTATGGGACCAAGCTTCACTTGCAGATATAACCAGAAAAAAGACAGTGAGGAAGAAAGGAGTCAGCAATCTGGATAACTGGGATGCATAATTCTGGAAAGTCTAGAAATCCCTCGTATAATCAGGAGAGTAACAAGGGCAATCCATTCAACCAATTACTGAGATTGCAAAGAGTTATGACCATTTTTCCAAGTACCCTTGTGTCTGCTGAAGCCAACTTAGCCACCTAGTTCTAGGAGATCAATTTCTAGCTCATTTCTCACATATGCACACTTCTTATGAAATGTTTCATTGCCTAGGTTCTACTGGGAGGTGACAGCAGGGCTAGGGCAGCGCACAGGTAGGGAAAACTATGATGTATGCATCATCTCTGACTTTTAAAGACATTTATACACAGAGGGGAGGTGGTGACAATGCATACCCAAGTGCTGACCAACAGTGCTCTCTGCAATGATGGGAACGTGCTACATAAATCTGCACTGTCCAGTACGGTAGCCCCTAGCCATATGTGACAACTGAGAACTTGAAACATGACTGGCAGGAATGAGGACTTAATATTTAAATTATAATTCAATTTAAAAAGCCAGATACAGCTGCCATCTTGGACAGTGTAGCCTTCGAAGACACAGCCTAACTTCTTTGTCAGCGGCCCATCCAAACACGAAATTCTAACCTTGAAAATTTTAGGATTTTATTAAGAAAGGTGTAAATCCTTAGGTACAGTCAGCAAAAACCCATATTTGGGGCAGTGTGTTTTATGAACAAGCTAATTAATTAGTCTTCATCTTCAGAGATACACAGACTAACCATAATGGGGCAAATTTTCAGTTAAAGGTGTATCAATTATGTAAAAGCACAAATCTTTAGTTTTATTTCTCCAAAGTAGGAGCGAATATCTAGAAAAATTATACTGAACTGGCTGATAAAATCAGGTTTATTATCCCAAAAAATAATAATAATTAAGATAAAAAAACAAAACAATGTCTTAGAATCCCATAACAAACCTCAGGCTTGGCCACTGTCACGACACATGACCTGGATTCTGTCCCGTTTTGTGGCCACTTCTACATTCTCTTGCCTTTCCTACAAGGTCTTCTGGGTGATTACACCAACACCTCAGTCAACTCTGTTGGTTCCTTAGGCATTTAGAGGACATACCAAGGTCTTAATCACCATGCGTAACATTTTCCAAAAGGAATGCTTGCTTCATTCTACGTTCTGAGGAGCTTGAGGATAGGTCAAAACCCCAAGTAATTTTAGCCTTTCTTGACATTCATTTTGCATAAATAGCTTCCGATCCAAGTTCCCTTTGGTTTTCTCCTTGGAATGAATAAAGACATCCTCACTTTCCTTATGAAAATTTCAAACTAAGTCAAAATACAGGAAAGCCATTTTCATTCACCAAAGCACATACACAGATTACGGCATTTATGTAGAGTTATCCTGTTTAATCAAGAAAAATGATCCTTTTTAAAGTACAGAAAGATGAATTCTCTCAAGTGCACAGAAAGCCGTTCATTATACAGAGAAATGCATAATAACATGTGCGTACTTAACATAATTTTAGTGAAATGCATCTTCTAAGAGAGACAGGACAATGACGTCTCATATACAGCAATGTCAAAAAATAAAGCATTCAACAGGAGAGAATTTTCTAGAACTTCCAAGATCAAATCTCTTTTAATCCTCTTTGATAGAAGTCATTTCCAAATGTTTATAATTCCTTGAGCTCTTAAAGAATTGAATTTTAAACTTTTTATTGAACATTCGTTGTTATCATTATTACTACTCTTCTGATTGTAGTATTCTAAAAATCTGTGCCTGTTTTTGAGTTACTGTTTACTTCTTCAAAGTCAGAGCATCAGCTATCTATTCCTGCCCAATCTCCCGATTTATAAGCTTCCAGTTTTCTCTGTAGGAGGAACAATAACTAAGCCTCCGCAAGTTAACTGAGTTAATCACGTTTCGAATGGGGAACTAAAGAGTAAAGTACAGGACTGCGGGGCGGAGGATTTCTGCCAAGTGAAGCATTCAGAGGTTCACCTACCGCCTCCTCCCACCCCTGTCCCCATCAGAATTTTCCTTGTGCTAAAAGAAGCTGAGGAGGCCAGAAGTGTGGCCTCCAAACACCTAAAGTCCAAATTCCAATTAACATAAAACAAACTGGTTAATTTACTATTAGCCAGAATTAGATTTACAGCTAATTCTTATAATAATCAGAGAGCTGCACAGCTCATGAACAGCTCAGGAATGCCTCTGCCATAAATTTTCAAATGCCAAAGCCTTATCTTTAATGGTGACCAGGGAGCAAATTTTCTGTTTGCAGTTGGCGCTATCTAACTTTTTCCCGCTAAAATTAGCGAGTGCTTACTGCATGTTGGTGATCTGCTTTCAGTGACTTCCTTGGGCTGGTTTTGTGGGCAGGTGGGAACACGGAGTGAATGCGGACTATACCTGAATGTAGGGCAGCAAGGAGATGCAAGCCAGGGGACAGACCGTGCACTCAGCTCACGTGAGAGGATGCTGGGGAACAGACTGAGGCCAACAAGAAGTCATTCCTCTGAAAACTCTTTCTAAAACAAATGATTTGTTTTTATCACCTGTTACCCATCACTGTAAATGTCCTCGTTTCTGCTTTTATGGTTTATAATAATTATCCACAAAAATTTTTTAAACAGTATTACATGAAGTCCTTTAAAAAGTCACTCATAACAAAGCCAAGCCTACCTGTATTTTTCCTTTTTTTAGTGGGAATCCAGCCATCTATAGTATATGAATAATGTACGATGGGCCCTAAGTGAGTGGGTGAATAGTGCCCTGAGTACGAATAATGTGTTTTTGTAAAAAGAAAAATATGAACCAAGCCAATGAAATTGAGCAATCAGTAACTAAAGTCCAGGCAGTCCAATTTTCTGTAAAAAGAATCATTAACTTATCAAACTGAGGATTTAAAGCCACGGGCACAGAAACCACCTCAGGGTTGGGTGGAATGATTAACTCGTCCGTGTCACTGATTCACCAAACACGGTCACAGGCCAGGCTGTGGCTCCGTGTCCTGCCAGGTGCCGCCCAGCTTGGGGACAGAAACAGAAAGGAGTACCAGGGACTGGGGGTATCCAGGACGGGTCCCTGGATGGGTCAGGAGGGCTTCCTGCAGGAAGGGGCATCTCAGCCAACACAAGAAGGAGTGAGCCTGGATGAACCGTGGCCGAGCTGGGTTCAGGCTGTGTACACGCCAAGGCTGGGAGCTGGTGGGCCCCCAAAGAGTTTAAGTTTTCACTGTGGTGATTCTGGGGCTGGTGGAGGTGATGCTGGCGAGAGACGGGACCCCGAAAGCCCCTGAGGCATGTGAAGGAGCTCGTTTCCTTAGGGCAGCGGTGACGGAAGTGCGGACGGGGTGGGGAAGAAGGGGAGGCAAGATGCTGAGGGAAGAAGGGTGAGGGCAGGCATCAAGGGGCAGAGAGTCAGGGGGCGGGGACACTGATGTGACAATGGTTCCGTCCTCCAGGGAAGGAGCCAGGGCAAAGGGAAGGTTGAGAACCCCCAAGAAAGGCACTAAGGGCATCAGACGGGCCCTCTGAGGATGTGGTTGGGGTGAGACCCGAGGCAGGGCAAGGTCACAACTCCTCCCCGTGGCCTCTGTCTCAAGCCCACGGGCCATCCCCTCCAGCCTGCCTGCTTTCTAGAGATCACTCATCCCTACCCAAGCCTCGACGGGCAACAGTGCCAAAGCCGGGGGTGGCGGGGGCCGTGCCATCCACGGGAAGGACGGCCTCCCTCAGGGGACAGCTGTCCCTGCCCCCACCTCAGCCACACGCCTTCTCAAGCTGCGAGGAACAAGCCTCAGAACCTGCTCTGCCCACTCGGAAGCCACCAGCCACGCGCGGCTGCAGCAAACGTAAGTTAATTAGAATGAAATAAAAAGAGAAATTCAGCTTCTCAGTCTCAAGAGCCACTTTCTTTTTAAATAATGTAGCTGATTTACAAGGTTGTGCGAGTTTCACGCGGACAGCAAAGGGACTCAGTTATACATACATAGTATGCAACTATCTTCTTTCTTCTTATTCTTTTCCATTACACTTTATTAAGAGTCACATGTGTGGTTTCCCAAAGTGGCACAGACACAGGACACTTCCTTCCTACTGTCAGCAGTGCTATAAAATTCACACTGTGTGGCGTTTGTTTCAACAGCACGTGCGAGCGGTGGACACGTTGAATTTTATTAATAAAAAGAAAGAAATTCCACTTCACCATCCCAGATTATCTCAATGTCCTCAGTGAAGAGAATCAATGTGGAAAACAAAAACACTGCTTCGACATTCTCTTGAAGATATAAAATATTCAAAGAACCTTAACTGAAGCAATAAATTTCAAACGGTGGGACCGTTTGCTAGCATTTTTTCAATTGTGCGTATCTAAACTTACTATTCATTTATCATGCCGCCAATGTGGATAAACAACATTAAAATGATAAGAGCAACACTGCAGCCTAGTTGTGGTGGGTGTCAAAAAGCCTTCCAAAACGTTCACAGTTCATGTTTTTAAATTCATGATACGGTCCATAAAACCAAAGGGTTTAAAACCAGAATTGAGGAACTGCTGAAAATACATTTAGGAATTGTTAGATCTAACAAGTCCTGTGGGTTTTTAACATAGGTTTATTGATAGACAGTAGTAGTTATGTCAATAAATATGTGCTCTTAATATTCAAATACCTATACTATACTGTGAGGGTGGGGATGGGATTGGAATAAAGCACTGGATCTCAAGCTGTCTGCACACAGGTCATCTGGAGACACACACACACACACACACACAGAGCACCAGGCCGTGCCCATCACAGCGGGCTGCGGGTGGGAGGTGGGAGTAAGCCTTCGTACTTTTTAAGAGCCCCTGAAGAGCTGCCAACATGTAGACAGAGTTGGAAACAATGATATGGATTAGACAAAGCTTTCCCTTCGTCTCACATTAAAGCCTCATTATGGACCCGTGGGAGAAAACACAGCCCTTCTTAAAAGTCACAGTATTTTCCTTAAGCTCAATTTAAAACAACATCCAATTATAGACCAAGTCACTGGATTTTAACCCTGGCTGCACGTTAGAATCACCTAGGAGGCTCTTGAAAAATTCTAATGCCCAGGCCCCCTCCTGACCAACTGAATTTCTGGTGCATATGTGTGTGTTACAAGATTCCTAGGGGATTCTAAGAAGCAGACAAGATAAGAGAACCCCTGCATTGGGTGAACCAAACGCCTCGTTGCTTGGAAAATTGAAACAGCAGCCTTGTGCCCAAAATAAGCCCAAGGAAATCAGATTCACTGCACTGAATCCAGCTGAAGTCTTGCCACCAGTACAGGAACCTATCCCCAAGGCTGCAGCAGGGAGGTGCTCAAGACAAACCTTCACGCAACTCCGTAGTACCACCACCTCCCACCCCCTCCCAGAACATGGGCCGTAATCAGCACTCAGAAACTGCGTGCTGAGCAAATGGAGCCGATTTATGTGGTTATGGATAATCTTTTTATGCAAGATGAATAAATTAAAATCTTTCTTTCTAAAGGAAATCCAAGAGCCCAGATACGGTCTGGGAACATATCCTGATTTGATTTCACAAATCACTTTGAACAACAACAACAACAAAAGTAGTATTTATGATGTTGAGGCTTTTATATCCATCGGGTTTTGCCATCAAAACAAAATGACAGGGCTTCCCTGGTGGCACAGTGGTTGAGAGTCCACCTGCCGATGCAGGGGACGCAGGTTCGTGCCCAGGTCCGGGAAGATCCCACATGCCGCGGAGCGGCTGGGCCCGTGAGCCATGGCTGCTGAGCCTGCGCGTCCGGAGCCTGTGCTCCGCAACGGGAGAGGCCACAATAGTGAGAGGTCCGCGTACCGCAAAAAATAAAAAAATATGTATATATGACAGACCATCTTAAAATTAAGGACAGACTAGCAAAGAATCCTACATGTGAACAGCTACTGGAATCTCCCCACTCTTCCAACCTTCCTCTTACTCCCGGCCAAGTCTGCCTTGCTGGAAATATACCCCGTGTGGGTGTCGCAGAGCAGCAGTGGGCACCCCTCCCCCTGCACGGGGTTTGGGAGGCGTCATTCAGGTCTCGGGAAAGACACGGGGAGACCCTAAATCCTCTTCAATGACATCATGGAACCTAACCACTATTGAAACCGTTGCATCGGAAAATTCCATTTTTGGAACTTTCTGAATACCAGAAAGCTAACTTATTTTAGTTCTTTTGTAAACAAAACAAAACAAAACAAAAAACACCAACTGCAAAAACAACCTAACATGAAAGACAATTTTAAACAAGAAAAAAAAAGTTGCCCCTATTTCCTTTACACGAACACAACTACATTACAGGAAGTTTCCCCACTATCCCAAAAGAGTGTGTTCCTAGGAAACCTTTCATAAATGGAAATGTCATAAAGAGTATCCCACGTTTTGGTTAGAGTTTTGATCTCTTGATTAGCGAAAAGAGGTTCTAATGTAGGTCTTTGGTAAAAGCGAAGTGGCCTAACACGACCCTTCAGAAATCAGGGGATACCTGGACTTAGGAATCTGTTCAGGTCTTCGATTTTGTTTACTGGCGTTAACATCCTCATACAGCTTTTGCAGATGTTGTATGTGTACAACGTATCGTCTCATATTCTGCCTTTCCCTCTGCCACACTTAACGCTGTCACGTGTGAGTCAACAGCTCTATGAAATGGGAATTCCTGTTCTACAGCGCTGGTTACACATCCTGGACACCCCAGGCAAAAATCAGCGGGCTCTGATGCTCCTCTAGCAGTCTTTTTCAGAGACTCTAAAAAACTCAATAATCTAGAAACCGATCTCGTCCTTGGCATTTGGGTCCCCATTCCAACAACCACAGTAATAGAGGGAGGGCTAAACACAGCGCTTTAGCCTCCAGTAACGCTTAACAACACGGGTGACAGGCACGGGGCCATCAGGCTGGCCGGACCGCCATTGTGAGCCTCTCAGACTGTTACCCAGAGCAGCCAACATCAAACAAAGTGGGCTCCACTGGCCTGCAGGACTCAGAGAAAGGAAGAAGTGACTGCCAGCATCGTTGAGGACACCTGACGTTTACGCCCCCCCCCCCCCCCCCGGTCCTTGACCTCTTTGTTAGCTTAACGTGCAGACTGGAACCTCTGCAGCTTCTCAATGAAAACACTTCTACGATGCATTGAGAGACCCATGCATGAAAGAGTGTTTTATGTTTCTCAGGTGAACACTGCACAAATCACACCGCCTCCTGCTCAGAAAGCGACCAGGAGGTTAGACATCAGCCATTCGCCAGGCTGAGGCCTTCTCCTCGTCTCAGGCTTGAAACTGACCAGCCACCATTGCCAACCACTCGCCAGCAAAGTGGGACATTTTATATTAACTGTCACCAGAGTTCAGCTCAGTTTCAGATACAAAAAAAAGGAAAGGGAGAGGAGGCAATTTCCTTTCAAAACCTAAAAAATGTTACGAATTACTCTGCTCAGGCAAGCATTTTCCTCCCTAAAAACCTATCAGATTTTTGCTGTCAGGGAAACACAGCTAAATCCATTAAATTTTTTTGATTACAGAGTATTTTAAAACATATACCAAATTATCACCCAACCTCAGGGACGGTCAACTCACGGCTGTTGCCGTCTCGTTTATCTCTCTAAAAATACACGCCCATTTTCTGTGGAAGCAAAATCATTTATTTCGTGCATAAACAGTGGAGCGTGGGAATTCCCTGGTGGTCCAGTGGTTAGGACTCGGTATGCTCACTGTCGGGGCCTGGGTTCAATCCCTGGTTGGGGAACTAAGATCCTGCAAGTCGCAGCCAAAAATTTAAAAAAACAATTTTTTTAATAAAAATATTTTTAAAATAGTGGAGTGTGTTTAGTCTTTTTTTTTTTAAATAAATCTATTTTATTTATTTATTTATTTTTGGCTGAGTTGGGTCTTCGTTGCTGCACGCAGGCTTTCTCTAGTTGCGACGATCGGGAGCTACTCTTCATTGCGGTGCACGGGCTTCTCACTGCGGTGGCCTCTCTTGTTGCCGAGCACGGGCTCTAAGCGTGCGGGCTCACACAGTTGTGGCTCGTGGGCTCTAGAGCGCAGGCTCAGTAGTTGTGGAGCATGGGCTTAGTTGCTCCGCGCCATGTGGGATCCTCCCAGACCAGGGCTCGAACCCGTGTCCCCTGCACTGGCAGACAGATTCTCTTAACCACTGTGCCACCAGAGAAGCCCTTAGTCTACTTCTGTATGACAAGAACCTGAATCCACTTGTTAGTGTTGTTTATAAAACTGCTGACATTAGAGATTAGGTTAAGGCGTGCCCTTACTGCAGAACCACACGACCTCGTACAGCCATAGTGTTCCTTTGGAAAGATACGTGCCAGATGAATGCAGCGTGTATCGTGAGCTCATTCACTGACTCACTCAAGGTTAGCAAGATGAAGATAGTTTGATGTGGCTGAAGTTTACTTTTCCATGAAATCATATTACTTGGGAACTAACAAATCGCTTTATGGCCAAGTATCTACTATCTGACCTAAATGAAAAATCTTGTAAGAGGAATGAATTAATCGGAATAGTAAAGTTACCTGACGTGCAAATAAAACCCTAATTTTCCTTTTTCTTTCTTTCTTTTTCTTTTTTGGCCGCTGCCACACAGCTTGCAGGATCTTAGTTCCCTGACCAGGGATTGAACCCAAGCCCTTGGCAGTGATAAAGTGCAGATCCCTAACCACTGAACCGCCAGGGAATTCCTAAACCCTACTATTTTAAAGAAGGTTTTCACTTATCTGAATGATACTGGTACCTTTCTTCTGACCTGTAAGATTCTGAATGGTCCAGACCAGCACGGGAGGTGATGAGTAATAACCTTTCAAGTGTTTGATGTTTAGACTGAATCCCCTCAATGGGACCATCCACGGTTCCTCTGATCTTATAGATAAGGATGGGTGGGTGGGAGTAGGAGAAAAGAATTTTTTAAAGACTATTTCTATGCTAATAGAGTTTTTTAAGCAAAACTTTTGAGACAAGCTCCTTCCCTAGAAGTGATGAATTAATAAGAAACAATCACTGCCCCCCAAAATTTAAAACATAATCAAAAAAAAAAAAAAAAAAGAAACGATCCTTTTCCTCCCCCTGTCTCTCCTCCTGCTCAAGGAAAGGGAAACCTGAGGTCAGCGAGGAGTCTGTGAAGCTCTGCATTTCAAAGAGAAACCTGACCAGTCAGCATGTGTTTTCTAAGCCGGGTGTGTCTGTATGCCCCCAGAAAGCGCCAAATAATTTGCCCGAATATCTTGGGGATACCTTGTGTCCTCATTTATCATTTTTCAAATCTTTAAAATTCCCTATACAGATCCCTATACAGATCACACACTTTAAAACTCCCTATACAGATCACACTGACAAAATGACTACACCTATTAGGGATGCCATCGGAATAAAGAGAAAGAAGAATCCCAGACACAGAAGCAAACGCATGTACATTAGTGGAAACTGTTCACACCGAACGGAAACATCCTTGGGTCCACGCCTCCACGGAAGCAACTGAGGTTAACAGACACACCTCGCAAACTCTATTTTTTTTATGCTTTGGCATAGGCTTTGTCCCTTTTCAAGCAAAGAGACTGATTATAAGTGGCTAAAATCTATCACTTGCCCACATCATTCTCGCCTGTCCTTTCGTAGTACAAAGAAGATGGTCTATGTCAGGAGATAAACCTACGTTCACATCCCTGTTCTGCGGGTCCCTCTAACGGTTTGACCTTGCACTCCCTTCCTGGAGGTCAGAAACAGCCTTCACAAAGTTTAGTCAGTGTGGTTTCTGAATTTCAATTTCCCTACACACAAAATAGCATTCGCTACCTCACAGGAGCTATGTAAGCAACAAACTTTACGACTGTATTCAACATTAACTGACAAATACTTACTGAATGCCTATTGGGGCAGACACTACTGTGGGCCAAAAAATTAGACTAGGCCCACGGCCCTTGCATAGCTCAAGTGTGGCCCGGGCCTTCCTAGCTCTACACAAAATTGAAAACATTTGTGTCTGATGCCCTCTCTGTCCAGCCAGTGTCTTCTTTCTGCCCCCATGGCTCTTCAGCCCAGGCTTTATAGTCCTCACTAATTATCTCTGAAATGTGAGCTGATTAGAGCTCTTATCATGGCCTTGGGCCATCTCAGAAGCAGACAGCACAAATCTAGCACAGTGCCTTTGATCCCAAACTCCAACTCCAAACCATTCTGGATAAGACACTCCAAGTAGCCACTACCAAAGGTTATACAGTTGGCAAAACTGCAGCCTATTAGTTGACGTTCTTACCACATATTTGCACCTTTAATATCGGGCCCCTGGAGACTGAAATATAAAGACCACTTAAGCTTCCAAACACAAAGGACGGTCAAGAATGGAATTCAGGGGAAAAAATGAAGGGCGTGCATGTCACGAGTTGATCCCCAAGTTAAAATTTCCTCTTATCTTGGGCTTCCCTGGTGGCGCAGTGGTTGAGAGTCCGCCTGCCGATGCAGGGGATGTGGGTTCGTGCCCCGGTCCGGGAAGATCCCACATGCCGCGGAGCAGCTGGGCCCGTGAGCCATGGCCGCTGAGCCTGCGCGTCTGGAGCCTGTGCTCCGCAACGGTAGAGGTCACAACAGTGAGAGGCCCGCGTACCACACACACACACACACACACAAATTCCTCTTATCTTTTAATTAAAATCATTTTCTGTAATGACTGTTGGGCTTTTTCTCAAGTGCACAGAGGGCTACTTTGGGGTGCTTTAAAAATCATTTATATTCCTTAGTGTAAGAGACGCACTCATCGATGTAAGGTGTGTCCACGAGATTAGCTCGTCTTAGGCTGACAAGGCTGACTCGGCAAATTGTTAGGTGGAGGATTTAGCAAATGACACCAAACGGTTCCTTCACTGCTGTCACCTGTATTTGAAAAACTGTAGTCACCTGTGTAACTGTTTGTAGAATGTCTTATTTCTTCCAAACTCTAGGTTTCACGGGGGTAGATCCCAGGTCTCTTTTGTTGAGCGTTGTTTCCCCAACAACTAGCACAGTGTCTAAACCACAGCAGACTCTCAAATATCCATGAATGAAAGAAAGTTCCTCCATCTCCTAGAGTAATTTTAAGTTGGCCATTTTCAACTTTCTGTCATCCTGATTTGGAAAATCACAGTGACAACAGCAAACTTTATAATACTACTCATGAAAAGAGCTTGAACAACTTTGACCTCTCTTTTCTTACTTCGTGAAACTATGAGGAAATTATGGCCCACGATTACTCATAAAGAGAGTAGCTTCTAGATTCTTACATTGACTGGCCCTTCTCATCTCAGGCCACTGCTTTCTGCAGATCACCACACTATCTCCATACATGCCTCGAATGAATGGCCCCCTAATTTAAAAAGAAAAAAAAAGAAAAAAAGAAAGACTAAAAAACATATTCAGTTTCAGGGTTTTTTTTGTTTCTTTTTTTTTGCGGTACGCGGGCCTCTCACTGTTGTGGCCTCTACCGTTGCGGAGCACAGGCTCCGGACACGCAGGCTCAGCGGCCATGGCTCACGGGCCCAGCCGCTCCACGGCATGTGGGATCTTCCCGGACCAGGGCACGAACCCGTGTCCCCTGCATCAGCAGGCGGACTCTCAACCACTGCGCCACCAGGGAAGCCCCAGTTTCAGTTTTTGAGTTGTCCCAATTCTCAGACCAAGGAAACCATTCTCATCAAATAAGAAAGTTGGCTATATACCTGATCTAGACCATGACGATATTCATATGTGGACTATATAACTGATACAGATCATGACAATATTCACAACCCCTCATCATTCCCCAGGAGGTTTTCTTAGGCCATCGTGAAGCTGGTATTCTGGGAACTCATCAGTTTCACATGTACACAGCTGTAAACACAAAGGAACTCTAGAGATCCCACATACCGCCAACATCTAGGAGGGGACTGCAGTCAGTATGGTGAACATTTAACAAAGTGGATGATTCCAAGAAAAATATACTGAGGCATTATAATTCATGAAGAGTTTAAAAACCAAGACAAAGCAAAGCCCATTTACATACATATTGAAAACCAGATGTGCAACTTAGTGTTGCCTACACAGATAATTTAGGGCGGCCCACGAGAGTTCTTGAAAAATAAGCACAAAACACATTTTGTCAGATTTACCAGTTATATGCTGTTCAAGATACATCAACAACTCAATCTCCATAGAGTCCGGTGATGGACCCTGATTAACTGGGAAAGGGTTATTACGGCTTACTACATGTTTCCCTGGTGCTCAAGTGTGAAATGTGCCATTGAAAAACAACCTAGGTTTACCTTGTAATAAGGATTATGTATTTCCCCGTCTATAAGATTACCTGTTTCTCAAAGCCTTTTGATTACAAGCAGTATAGCTGGATCCGTGGCAAGAGTCCGCCTGCCGATGCAGGGGACACGGGTTCGTGCCCCGATCCGGAAGGATCCCACGTGCCGCAGAGCTGCTAGGCCCGTGAGCCATGGCCGCTGAGCCTGCGTGTCCGGAGCCTGTGCTCCGCAACGGTAGAGGCCACAACAGTGAGAGGCCCGCGTACCGCAAAAAAAAAAAAAAAAATGCAAAAGGGCACAGAGATGCAGTTTTGCTAGATGAAAAGGCTCTGGAGATTGGCTGCCCAACAATGCCAATATACTCAACACGACTGAATGCTGCACTTAAACACAGTTATTTAACATGATTGATTTTACGGTATGTCTATTTTGCAATTTAAATTTTTTTAACTTAAAAAAAATCGGAACCGCTCCTAGCTGGTGGGTGGGATCTGCCTATGAGCTGTAGTCTGTAATCTACAAACCCTTCTGTAATCTCGCTTCTCCATTTCACTTTGAAATGGGGTGTGAGGTGTCCAGCAGGTTAACCAGAAGGGACAAGAAAACAGCAGTCAGCAATCACTGGATATTGGCTCCCATCACAGGCTGCAGTGAGTGAACCAGAGTCCCGAAGTCCTTTGTTGTGAGGGCACAGACATTGCTTGGATTCCTGTCATAGCTCTGTTGACCTTGCCTGAGGGCTTGTGAACAGAGAGGAACATCCCTTCAGCCTGTGTGAGCCTAATGAACTGGAATCCTTTCCCACAGCCAAAAAAACGGATTTGAGTAAGGCTCCCCAGGAGCCACCCGCAAGGCCCTTTATGATGCTCGACAAGCATCCCAGCACGGGAAGGGGCCGGCCCAACAGAGGACTTGGAGCAAAGCCGATACAGGTCTGAGCTAAAAGCCTGGGGCACGGTGGCCAGGCTTGGATAGCATTTACGTCATCACCAAGGGGAGAACGATCTGTATTTACAAAGTCCACACTTCCCACGTCCACACCAATAGCCAGATGGAGGCAGGAAGGCCAAGTTGTCTCAAAGCAGCGTCTGGGACGCCGAAGCCAAGCCCCAAGGACGACTCAGTCTGCCCTGCGATGCCAGGAGGTTGGAGTGTGAGGCTTTCTCTAAGGAAAAACACAGTGGCCCTTGTTTGGAAATGAGCCTGTGGCTAAAACTCGCTGTTTATGCAGAGTTTTTCTCTATGATATTAATTTGTTGAACGCCATGGTAAAAAATATATATATATATAAAACCCCTTTCCCTGTGCCTCTCCTCCAACATTTTCTAGTTTTCAATGATGGGTTTTATTAACAGTTAAAAGAGTATCCTGGAATTGCCTTCACTTTTTGATCTACACGTAATATCTGGACATATTACAAGCTGGTTTGAAATCTGTGACTTCAGAAAACTTTCCAAAAGTGGTTCCAAAGAGTGACTCACCTAGGCTCTGGCTCCTCCTCCAGGTAAGTGAATGGGTACACTCAGTGTTAACGTTCAAAATACATTAAAAAGGGCTGATGGGTTTTTTTTTTTGTGGTACGTGGGCCTCTCACTGTTGTGGCCTCTTCCGTTGCGGAGCACAGGCTCCGGACGCGCAGGCTCAGCGGCCATGGCTCACGGGCCCGGCTGCTCCGCGGCATGTGGGATCTTCCCGGACTAGGGCACGAACCCGTGTCCCCTGCATCGGCAGGCAGACTCCCAACCACTGCGCCACCAGGGAAGCCCCAGGGCTGATGTGTTAATTTGGTGTGGAGGGCAGTGCTCTGGGCCCTGGTGCCTCTTGTACCTTATTTCCTTCAAAGGACGAAGTTGCTGTTGTTAATCCCACTGTACAGAGAAGAACAATGAGGCCCAGACAGCAAACCTGCCCAGGACCACACAGCCCGCACTGGCCGAACTGGATCTGAGCCCAAATCTTTGACACCAAAATTAAGGCTTCCCCCTCTGTCCTGCGGCCTTTCAGATGTATTTCTTCCCGGTGAATCTGAGGTTCTTGATGTCTTGTCTCAGAAAGAATTCAGTGGGAGACAAAGTGATAGCTAAGAAGTGGATTTATTCAGAGAGAAACACACTCCACAGACAGAGTGTGGCCCCCCTCAGAAGGCGAGAGAGACCCGAAACATGGCGTGGTTAGTTTTTATGGGCTAGGTAATTTCACAGGCTAATGAGTGGGAGGATTCTTCCAATTATTTCAAGAAAGGGGCGGAGAGTTCCAGGAATTGGGCCACCGCCCACTTTTTGGCCTTTTACGGTTAGCCTCAGAACTGTCAGGGCGCTGGTGGGTGTGCCATTTAGCAGCTAATGTATTACAGTGAGCGTATAATGAGGCTCAAGGTTACTGGAAGTCGAATATTCCGCCATCTTGGACCTAGTTGGTTCTGACCAGTTTTTCTCATGTCCTATGTCTATATCATTCTTTTGAAGGTTGTGCCCTGCCCCGTTCCCTCCTGTTTCAGATTCAACAGAAAAGGGGTCCATTAATGTGACAATCATTGCTGAAGTGCGCTGGAAAACCCTTTTAGATGGAACGCCAACCCTTTGCTTACTTATCTTCATTAGGTCCCGCTTTCCTTATCAATAAAGGAATGGGTTGGTGCAAATAGCATCTATTAATTCCATGCCCCTTGACACCAATTTTGCTCTCATTAGTCACATCAGGGGAAAAAAAAATGGAAAAGAGCACTTAAAAGTCATGTGGCAGCTTTTAGCTTATTTTCTCCTGTCACATAGAATGATTAACATCACTCCTGGGGATCAAGGGATGATTCTGGCAGGGCAAAGAACTTTACAACACGCCACAGAGAAAACCAACCCGGCACAGCTACCGTCTGAGGTTCGGCTATTCACACGGAGCTAACGTTTACATCTGCCTCTGCCATCAGACTGTGAGCTCGGAGCTGCCCCCCTCAAGCCCCACAGGACGCAGAACCTCGAGCCGAACAGATGTCCAATACTCACGTGTTGTTGAAAATAAGGTCGAAATAAACACCTTTGGAATGCAGCATTAAGAGCTGGGTGTAGCCCAGAGAAGCAAAGTTGAAATCACCTCTTTATGCACCTAAACAGCTGGATGTGAATTCACTAGACTTATATAAATTCACTAGGAGGCATGTGTGTGTGCATGTGCGCCATGCTGTGACCAGCACTGCTAACACAAAAAGATCACGTTCTGTTGCCCAGCGTAACACCTGGACACGCCCACATTCAGATACATTCAGTGATACCACCTTTCACATGCTTAGCACTGCATGTTTTTCAAAGGACAACTGTCCTGCTGGATGCCTTGAAGTCAGCTCATTTCCACACTTTCTGAGCATCTGGTATGTGCCAGGGCCCCCGTCTGGCACCTAGTAGGGTTATAACATTAACTAAGACCAGCATCTTGCCTTTAATGCACTCAGGTCTGGCAGGTGTGGTGCTACGGAAGCGAACAGTAACAATACTGTTTATAAGGTTCAAGAACAAAGCACAGGGCTTCCCTGCTGGCGCAGTGGTTGAGAATCTGCCTGCCAATGCAGCGAACACAGGTTCAAGCCGTGGTATGGGAAGATCCCACAGGCCACGGAGCAACTAGGCCTGTGAGCCACAACTACTGAGCCTGCGCGTCTGGAGCTTGTGCTCCGCAACAAGAGGCCGCGACAGTGAGAGGCCCGCGCACCGCGATGAAGAGCGGCCCCCGCTCGCAGCAGCTAGAGAAAGCCCTCGTACAGAAACGAAGACCCAACGCAGCCAAAATAAATAAATAAATAAAAATAAAATTTAAAAAAAAAAAGAACAAAGCACACCTTAGACACAGCAGTGGCACAGATTTCCCAAATGAGATATGTGTGAGCAAGGTTTAGAAGGGGAATAGTTTTCAAGATGGGGCTAGGAAAGTAGGGGAGAGCATGAAAGAAAGGCCCCGGCCTAGCGCGCCAGCTAAGGTATCTAGGGAAGCAGAGATGGACCTTTTTTACTGGAGGGGAAAACAGGAGAGAAAGATGGAAGCTGCCTTTTGCCCAGGTGTGTAGGTGCCTAGGGCATCTCCCCAAGTGCTCCCTAAACTGCTTGCAGGACACCAGGCAGGAATTATTAGTTTCATTTCGGAGATTAGGAAACCAGGACAGAGGCAGGCAGACCAAAGCCTCTTCAGGCTCTGTGGATCCTCCCATCCAGGGCCAGCTCCACGAATGGTGACTTATGGAAGGACAAAGGGGAGGTGATTTCCCCAAGGTCACTGGTGAATCAGTGTCTAACTCAAAAGTTAGAATCAAGGATGCAATAATGCTGATAACAAAAGTCACTGTATTTCCAAAGCGTGTAGGAATAACGAATAAAAAGTTGGGGGGAAAACCTGAAAAGAAATGGGAAAAGGAAAACCAACAGAAGAATGGCACAGTATAAAAGGTTCAGATTCATAATCAAACATGAGATCAATTCTAAGATGATAATATCACGTAATGCTTTATAGCCATGCCATGATTTACTCAATCACGCCGTTAGGCATCTATGAGGCTAGATTTTTGCACACAGACTAAGCTATTCCTTAGAAAAAAATTCCTTCAAGGAGCACTTGGCAAAGAAATATGTATTAAAGTTATGTACTTTTATATGAGATCACGAGAGATCTTTATTTCCTTCTTTATTGTTCAGTAGTTTATGACTTCTGAATAACGGGTGTAGAATTTTTTATTCGGGGGGAACAGATCTTAAAATAGGGTCAAATGAAAATAATGATAAAAGAGGATATATCCAACCGCCCGGAAATGACAAATAAAATTTCGTCACATTTGTTTCAGGTCTTTTTTATAAATAATAGGAAAAAACCACTATGGATAAAATTATTCCCATTCCATCTTCCTATCTGAGGAATTGATCACTATCCTGTATTTTATGTACCTTTCCGATCTATTTTACACACACATACATTCGCATCCCCATCTATAGAAATGCAGGGAACTGTTGCTATATATGATTTTTTAAAATAAATTAAACCATACCCTTGTGCCACTCAACAATATGTTCTTGCAATCAACCTATGTTGATTTCTTTCTGTAAGTGTGGCTTACTCCCTTAAGTCTGGCTGGCTGGCATAGTATTGGTTTAAATAAACCATCTTCTATTTATCTAGCCTATTAATGGATGTTTAATTAAGCCGTTTCCAATTTTTCTCTGGAAAACCAATTCAGTAGTAACTATCCTTGTTATCTGTCTTCTTGGGAGATGGCCAGAGATTCTCTTGGGATATAAACATTGTAAATAAAAATAATGTTTAAGATGAACTGTAACTAGGAAAGTAACAGTAAAAGTGGCTGAGACACTTGGTAAGAAGACTTGGTGAATGCCTCTCATTATGACCGTTTCTAAATCTATCAATGTTTACACTACACCACGGTAATACTTGGGTTCTCCAGAAAACACCCAATACCTCTACACGCTAATGAACAGCAATTGAATGATTTGGTAAATTAACCTTGGACATGACAGAGTATTGACTATTCATTATCCTCTATCGTTCCAATTTTACCTCTTGGAAAACTTTTCAACTACAATTCATATGCAACGAATGCCATTTTAACACGCTAACTCAATGCTAGTAATGCAACCACTTTACCTGAACACAAAATGCACGAATTCCTCGAACATATGCCTGGGATGACCCATTTCCATGAAAACTATAATTCAATCCTTTCATTTCTCTTTTTGTTTTATATTATTTAAAAAAAAATTTTATCGGAGTCTAGTTGATTCACAGTGTTGTGTTAGTTTCTGCTGTACAGCAAAGCGAATCAGTTATACATACACACATATCCACTCTTTTTAAAATTCTTTTCCCATATAGGTCATTACAGAGTATTGAGTAGAAATCTTTTCATTTCAATTTTAACTGGAGAGCTTTGCTCGTCTCTTCAATGAACTCAGCTTTCCATGATCTTCAGTGGAAAAACACTTGATTGCCTAACCCAACCCAGAGGCAAATCATATTTATAAGCTGCCATCCAGCTGCTTAAGTGTCGCTAAAATAAGCCAAGTGTGTTGTGCATGACACATTTGGAGGCTGGAGGAAGAGGAACCGTTGGCAAATAAGAATAACATGGTATCGACCTAGAGGAAGCAAAATTAGCACAAGGAGGGCTGTTCAAAGAATCATCCACACAGAGAAATGCAAACCATGTGTTGCTTCCTTTTCTACCTTCCCCCCAACTCCTACACAAGCATGTCATGTATCAGAAAGACAGCATCTATATCACAAACTGATATTTTTCCAAACATCAATAAATGCTCTTCCTACAACACCATGAACTCCTTCCCACACACGATTTTTCCACCCGTCCCCATTCTGTTCAAAGCCAAAAGCAAAGCTCCGCGGCAAAAAAAAAAAAAAAAAAGCACAAAGTCACAAAGATTTATGGGAGCTGATTTAAATCTATGAGGAGGAATGCAGTCTGGTCAAAGCAGAGCAGAGGTGATGATGAGGGTATGGAACAAAAGGTTACACACAAGCCAGAGGGGAAGGCAGACGGACCCGGGATTTCTTTCTGGAAGGCAGGCATTCCACCCCCCTCACCCACCGCCGCAAGGATGGGCCAGTTCTCAACAAATCCCCAGCGCTTCCCTGGGACCCTGAGCAAAGTATCCCCTCTCCCTCCGCCTCAGGCCTCACCTATAAAACTAAGGTAAGAGGGGAGGGATGGATTGGGAGTTGGGAATCAGCAGGTGCAAACTATCATATAGAGGAATGGATAAACAAGGTCCTCCTGTAGAGCACAGGGAGCTATATTCAATATCCTGTGATAAACCAGAATGGAACAGAATATGAAAACGAATGTATATGTATGTATAACTGAGTCACTTTGCTGTAGAGCAGAGATTAACACAACACTGTCAATCAACTGTACTTCAATAAATTTTTTTAAAAAGGCATGAGACCACCCACACTCCAGCAACACTGACTTTCCACCATACTGGTAGGGATCTCAGAATCCCACTCTCCCTCGCCACACCTGTCCATCCCTGAGTCTAAGACACCCTTATAAAGGCCTCCAACAGCGCAGGAGTTAAACGTGAAGTCTCTCCTCCTGCCTCTGTGTCGAACTGATTCACACCGTGGCCTTGACTCTCTCCGGCCACCAAGGGGCTCTGGGATCACTCCCAGGCCTCTGCATACCGTCTGCAGCCCCGTTTAACGCTGCTCTCAGGCTGGGAAACCTGGCAAGTAGCAGATGAGAAGTGAATTTCAAACACTGGTCAGCTTTTTGGCAGAACAAGGTGATTAAAGCCAGAATATAGTTTTCGTGTTAGAACTCATTGCCTCGGGAAAACATGGAAAAGCAGTTCTAGCTGAAGCCTCAGGGATTCCAAGAACAAGGGCCTAAAAGGCAGGTGGAGAGGGAGGGAACCAGGCAGTTTTAAATAAAACAAGCACTGTGGGCGAGCTGGAGGTTAACTCTCATGTTTTGCTTTCTCTGGCTCAGAGTTGAGCTGGGGTGGGTTCCAGACCTCTGGGTCCCATAACCTTGCTCTTTCAGATGTCTGCATAGTTTATGTGGGAAGCAGGGAATATTTGCAATGGCTGAACTCAACATGGAGGGAGACGGCAAAGCTGGTTGAACCTTGTATTGTTATTTTTAAATGGAACAGATGAAAAAGAGCAGAGAAACATTTTAAATGATGCAATGTTTCACCAATCAATAGGCAACACATGGTCAAGAGCGTCTTGAAATGTAAGACAAGTTCTAACACATGATTCAGGAATTCTAACATGATGAAGAGCATCCTGAAATATAAGACAAGTTTTACATATTTTAGACAGATGAGTGATGAGTAAATAACACACAAAAGAAGAATATATTTTGCCTTCCCCATTGTGTCCTGAACCACCGGTGGCGACTGGTTAGTATCCAAAGTCATAAATAAGAAAAGGAATAAGGAAAGAAGCCCTGTAATTTATTCAACCGGCTAACATCGGGCACACAAAAATTCTTTTGGTGGCAGAAGAAACTCATAATTTTATTAAAAGTAAGAAATGTCCCCTCCCTGAAGCAGGCAAATAAGGTGCTCAGAATACAAGTGAATAGTGAAGTTTTTTTAAAAAATGTATTATGGAGCTTGGTTAATGTTTTTTTAAATTGCATTTAATGTAAGGAGTGGGTCTTCTGGAACTGTCCTTGAAATGGGCTGTCTATCTAGCAGGTGCAGGAGTTTATACATCTAATATGGTCCAGAACCCAAAGGGTTAAAAGCAGGAAAGAACCTTGAAGGATCAGTGATTCCAATTCCCTTGTTTTATGAGCGTCAGAACTGAGGCTCAGAGGTAACTGGTTGGAGGACACACAGCTCTTCTCAACACACAGACATACACACGCATATACACAGAGACACACAGGCGCGTACACGGACACTCTTTCCAGGTGTTTAAATTTCCCATTTCTATGGCCCCTGGAACATTCCCCAGGCAACCTCCCCTCCATCTAATCGTCATCTTTGGTCTGAAGCTTAAGCCAAGCTCCATCTCACTTATACCAAGAACTCTCCCTTCTCTTTTCTTCTCTTTATAAAGTGTGCAAAAGGTCAAGTTTTCAAGAAACCTTTCTGGAATATTAATTTTTTAAACGTAACGTGGCGGGGGGCATGTGGGCAAGAAGATGGGCTGCACTTTAGCCCCCCAAATACATTTCTGAGACTTGTTACACAGCAGCAAATGCTTCCTGATTAAAAAGAAAGAAAACCAGAAATCAAGAACATCTTAAATTCTTGAGTTAGTTAATAAATGAAATCACAAATACATGTGAAGAATCCTACCAGATGGCAGCATTCCTCGGCTGCTTGATCTAGAATTTGCCACTTCTGCATGAGGGCAAGAAACTACATCCCTGGCAGAGAACGAGAGAGACCCAGTAGACAGCTGGTGATGGCCTCTGGTTTTCTTCCTTTCTTACCATCTTTGCAACTATTTAGGTTTTCCACTTTAACCTGTACTCTTGGAAACTTGACCTTCTCAAATTAAACGATACCTGTTGGAGCTGACAAATAAGTAAGCAGGATGCTCACGTGGTCTGCCGAATCTTCAAGATATACCGATGCGTCCTGACACGGAACCATTCTGGCTAGTGACTGTATAAGCTCCAACTATCATTAACAGTTTTTAAAGGAAAATGCATAGTGAGGCAGGGAGGGCTTCACAACCCGCTCTTATCAGGTCCTGTTCATTAGGTCAATAATGAGTAAAAACTCAGTTATCTGATAGGTCAAAAGTTCTAGCTTGGATACCTTCAGTGTAGCCACACACCAATTATGGCTTTTCTTCTTAAAGGGGGATTTGAACAGATGTACAAAGAGCAGGGAAATGGCAGTAGAGGCTGAGAAGGTGATGGAAAACAGAAGAGGACCCCAAAAATGTGTATTTTTATTTTGACATGATTAGCCAGGGTCAGCAAGAAAGATTAGAAAATCCTATTACTCTCTCCCTCCCCCTTCATAAAATCCTACCATGTCCAAAAGCTTCCAGAACACTGACATTGCCAAGGCCAGTGGTTCTCTAAACACACAGATGATTCCATCTCTGAAAAAGCTTGAGGAATATAAGACTAAAAAAATATTGTATTTTTTTAGTCAAAAAGTTTTCA
The DNA here is from genome assembly GCF_059928025.1 of Delphinapterus leucas. Taxonomy (NCBI): domain Eukaryota; kingdom Metazoa; phylum Chordata; class Mammalia; order Artiodactyla; family Monodontidae; genus Delphinapterus; species Delphinapterus leucas. The sequence goes on from NC_143146.1 coordinate 12,593,277, forward strand.
CTTTGCATTCAGTGGTGTTCAGGAATTTTTCTTAAGAATTTTAGGTATGATAATGGCATAGTAATGAGGTTGGGAAAAAACCTAATCTTCTGAGAGATGCACATTAAAATGTTTATAATTGAAACCTAAAGTTTCCTTCCGAAAGCTGAACTTTCCATTGGTGAGTGATGCCCACACATATGTTTAAAAAATTATTATTCATCATTCTTTTTATTATTTCACTTCCTTTTTTAAGAATTGTGGTACAATTACACAATTAATTTTATTGTGGTACAATAAAATTCCCCATTTTTATGTGGACAGCTCAGTGGCATATTAAGTGCATCCTCACCGTTGTGCAACCATCATCCCCATCCAGCTCCAGAACTTTTTTCATCCTGCAAAACTGCACCTGTGCATCCATTAAGCAACGACTCCCCATCCCCCCGAGTCCCTGGCAAACACCCTTCTCCCTTCTGTCTCTACCACGCATACATGTCCCAGAGCTCCCTTAGTTTCACAAATTCAGAATGAATAACATAATACCAGAAAAACCTCCCTCAGATTTCAAATACTCATTCATTACTTAAAATACAGCGTAATATAGGTATTCGATTTTACTGGCAATAAAAATCCTTATCAACATTTCAGTAGTTATGTAGAATTCTGTGTACAAATAAAAAATCACTGAAGTGGACATAAAGTTTTATTTTATTATTAACATCCCTTTCACAAACACCTTTCGCTGGACTATTTCCTTCTACTAACTCTGTAAGAGCACTTCCTAGCATCTGTAGAGCAAAGCTAGGCACATTTTTCAGACTGCTGACCTGCTGCCGAAGTGCCCTCCAAAAGGGTTGTTGCTTTAAGTTTTGGTGACGCTTCTAATATTCAAATAGATGGTTCTGGATTTGGGGGGGATGAGACGGAGGCCAGATGATGCTCAAACATCATCAAACCTACGTTTCCCACTAAATGTTCCCAACTCCACACCCTTTCCCCGCAGTTATAATAGGAGACCTTTCTCCCACGGTCTCTGCCTGACACGCGGTTTATGAAATCTACAAAGACCATGAATAGTCATGAGCTAGGAATCAGGTTTTTCGAAGGGGACTGTTTTTTAAAATTAAGTTGAAGATATGATATCACCCTTTACGAACTCTGAAAGAAATTTGCTATGTAGAACTGTAAAAGGAGCAATAAACAAAATACAGATTTCCATCTTATTCTCATTACCAATTATTTTTCAAAACCAACCCATGAAAGTAAATGCAATTGAAAAGAGCACTGTTTCGTATTTTAAGGTATCAGCAAATCAGTGGATTTTATGATTACACAGCAACCACTTTTGCATTTGTAAGAAACCTGCAGAACCAACAATATGTTCTCATTTTGCTCTTATGTCCTGTCCATTAATTAAGCTTACTTGGGATGGCCAAGGGAGGTTGGAAAAGGGAGTCCCCATGCCCGCTTCCTCCTATACGCTCAAATGAAGCTAAACCCTCTAGTTTGGGAAATTCATTGTTTCAAAAAGTTTCTTCTAGAGATAAAGATGCCTTCCTCTGCTTTTCAATGCAAAACAATCCTTTTGAAAAAGAGAATGCCATAAAAGGAGCTCTGTACTAAATGTATCTTTTTCTTTGCCCCAATTGTGGCCAGGCCAGCAGCTCTTCTCCATGAAGTGGTTCCTGAAAATCCGGTGGTTACTTTTCCCATTTCCCCCTTGCCGTCCGTTACCCTCACATATGTTTTCATTTACAGCATCATGGATATTCTCTAGACTGTCTGTTGGAAAAACAAAAAAAATTAATCCCAGCAGTGAGCCTAAGATCCTGAACACTCAGCAATTTCTTGTGAATTCATGGTAAGGCTATTTATGCTGAGGCTGGATCTGAATGTATGAACAGCTGACCAGAGCTAAACTGTTATGCATTTAGCTTATTTGGCTTAAATCTCATTCTGCATTTAGAGCAACGCAGGCAGAAGAATACATGGCTCATTAATAGGTTTAAGACAAATACAAGAGACAAAATTCTGACAAGAGCTTCAAGTTCAAGCACCGAGACAGAACACCTCCTTTTTATTGAGCACCTATTAGGTGCCCAGAATTGTCTCATCATTTCACACATGCTCCCTAGTCCCTTTGCAGGCACCACTGCTAACTCAAAAATAGACATTATTCTCATCCACATTTTACAGCTGATGTAACTGAGACTCCCCAAAGTAAAGACATTTGTTCAGAACCACACAGTTATTAAGAGTGGAGCTAAGGTTCGAACACTCACTTCAAACCCCAAATGCTCAGATGACACAAACACCAATAATGGCACTATTAGCGTGTCATTATGCGATGGCTGTTTGGGGAGAGGGAGGACACAGTGCTTTTCAGGGACGCCCACTCATACCATCACTTTCCCCGGAAACTCAGGGGTCCCCCTAACGCAATGACCACTTGGACAAAAAGTATAGAGTGCTATTTTCAAAGATGTTCATAACCATCTGATACGCCCCATTTTGTGTTGTGAAGAATGAGACAAAACTGAGGATCGATTTGTTCCAAATTCTAAGTGTGCACGCGTGCTCTCACATACACGACGACGAACGCTGACCTCGAACAAAGGAATTCTGCCTGTTTATTACAGCAAACCTAAAACTGACCACATGGCCCAGTTGACTGGAAAACTGGCTGTAAACTGACGCAGGACTATGAAAAGGGTACAAGCAACGCACACCTGGGTTTGATACTGAGCCCAACATTTCCCAGGCAAGTGACCTTGGGCAGAGACAGCAGCGCCAGCAGCGGGCTACACAGACTGAGCACTTGGAAAGCTCCATGTCATCACAACATACATTATGTCATTTAATCCTCACAACCATCCTTTAAGATGGGTACTATTACCCTCACTTTACAAATGGCAAAACCCAGGTCACAGTTAAAAAGTGGGGGAAGCAGGATTTGAATTCAGTTTTTGGCTAATGTCATATCTTTGATATGAATCTCAGTTTTTTCATCAATAAATCAGATTGCAATATGCAACTCAAGAGGGTTGCTATGGTCATTTCCTGAGTCAGCACCCCAAAAGTCCCCTGCAGCCATGCTCAGTCAACAGTACCTCCCGATGCTCTCGTCATCACCGTCACCATCACCATCACTACATCAGCATCACTGTCACCACCATAATCATCGGGTCATGGAGGCTAAAAGGCTCAATGGAGGGCCACTGCCAATAAACACTGAACAACATTCCTTAATGCTTCAAATCATCTTCATCTCCCTAAGCACCCTTTTCAAAGCTTAGAAACGTCACACATTTCTTTGCGGGGAAAAAACTTGCTTTGCAGAACAGATCGCTTTTGTCGCAGCCTAAATCAACATACAGCTCTTAATTCATCACACTTGCAGCGTCAGTGCCAACCTTTGGAATTCTACCTACTCATAACCAAGTAGCTGGTTTTATTTTGATAAGAGCTACTTTAAAATCTCAGGGGTCCACGCTTGCCAAAATCAAGTTGGAAAATGTTGGTGTCAAACTATTTGGAAGAGTTCTAAAAATAATACCGAGACTCGGAGGCAGTTAGAGTTTCCTCTGAAGTATAAAGTATCACCAGCACTCACGGAGTCATGGACTTGAATGTAAGAGTGGGCTTAATAGATAACTTTTCCTAAAGACCAGTACTGGACACTTCCTTACACACAATTTCAGACCCTTAGAAAGCACAGGCAACTAAGTGGGCTGGTATGAAGGTTAAAAGTCTTCAGAGTGTTGAAAGTACAAAGTACAGAGCTGGCTGGTATTTTTGGAGGGCACATTCTAAAGAAGCCTACGAACACAGAAGTACTGAGCATTCTGTGGTACCCAAGGAGTCCGGCCAGCCTGTCTGCCATCACAGCTCTCTTGTCCATCTGCTGGGCACCAATGGCTTGTCTTTGGGTTCATGTCAAAGTAACATGACAATATCATCACCATGCGTGTATAAGGTGTGCGTGCCTGAGGGTTGCAGTGACGGAGGGTGGATCGGGAGAGTCTCCAAATACCAAAACCCAGACCCTACTCTGGGCAAATGCTATCTTTTCGAAAATAAACAAAAACTCAGGTCACAAACCTTATACTGAGTCTACTAAACACCATCTGGATGTTAATTGGATAAGGGCCACATTTGACATCTGAAGTTACCGAGTGATACCGCATGCACTGATTTTCCCTTAGCCTTGTCATTCTCACACTGAATAATCAAGAACTTTGGAGAGACCAAAATTATGTTCCAGCAAGTATTTTGAAAAATTCATCTGACAATAAAGTCACTCTTAACTTTCCCGTTTTTCTGTTGTACAAACTATTAACATTATTGAAATACATATACAATTAACTGTATGACCATCCCCATCTAGTCTGTTTTCTTAGTTGATCAGGAATCTTATTACATTAATAATGCTAATGTGTGAATTTGAGGGATTTCTGTAGTTGTCTGTCCACCTCCCTCCCCAAGGAGGACTTCCTGTTAAGTTGAAGAAAGCCATCCCTCTCTTGAACAAAACCACTGTAAGAGTGCCCCAGGGTCCAGTTGACAGAATCCTGGACCAGGAGGAGGAGATGCAAATTCTGGCCCCACTGTGGCCACCATTAGCTAAATGGCCTGGAGTGAAGCACTCATCTGTTTGAGCCTCACTTTTCTAGCTTGTAAATGGGCACATGGGACCAGCCTTCCAGTTCTGACAGCCATCCATGTAAATTCATATTCCAATAATAACTTTCGATATTACCTACCTTTCTTTTATGGTTATTCAAACGCACATTTATGCATCTTAGTCAGAAATCAGAAACTGCTATTTTTACAAGAATAAACATCTTTATTCATTCATTTAATCCATAAACACCTATTAAGTCCCTGCTATGTGCTAAGGGCCATGCTTGAGGCTAGGAACAGATCAAAGACCACAATCCACACAACTCCTCTTCTCAGAGAAGTGGGAAGACAGAGGTTGAACAAGTAATTTAGAAATCAAACATGCTATTGTTTAGAATTACACACATGTGTGCCAAACCATAAAGAGAAGCAAAGGAATGATTATCATGAAATTCAGGCTGAGATTACTTCTGCGGGGAGGGAGGGTGAAGCAATGGGGGAGGGGCCGTACTGGGAGGGCTGTATTTTTAACTTGGATTTTCATGTTGTTATTCGTTAAGCTATACATACGCATTTTATAGCCTCATTTGCAATATGCCACGTTTCACAATTTAAAGTTTTTAACAGATTACATAAGAAAAAAAAAGCAAATCATGTACAAACCCCCAAAATTGGCATTACAGAACATCTTTAGAATCTAAAGCATCCAAACATATATAGGGTCAGATTTTAGCATAATAGCTTTGATGTGACTTGAGATGAATTTTTTTTTTTTTTTTTTTTTGCGGTACGCGGGCCTCTCACTGTTGTGGCCTCTCCCGTTGTGGAGCACAGGCTCCAGATGCGCAGGCCCAACGGCCATGGCTCACGGGCCCAGCCACTCCGCGGCACGTGGGATCCTCCCGGACCGGGGCACGAACCCGCGTCCCCTGCATCGGCAGGCGGACTCTCAACCACCGCACCACCAGGGAAGCCCCGAGATGACATTTTGAAGAGTGACAAACTCAGTTCTGATTTTGGTTTAACACCATTTTTTTTTTCCCCCCAAAGTGCCAAAGTTTTTCCATTAAGTCAATGGACAGCCCCCACGTTTGGAAACCACTGGTAAATCTCATAAATAAATTTCAAGTAAAATATTATTTAAAACACACAAACTCTTCTCTCTTTTATCAAGCACACAGCCATATCTGAGGCTCAAGGGCTCGAAAACTTATAATCACCAAAAAATTAGGTTTTCTAAAAGGTCAACACAGCCTATAAACCCTTAATTTTGAAGATTTCCAAAGGAAATCTGGGCAGGAGCTGTCGAACATCATGTATGTCACTGAAAGGACAGGAGTGGGTAACCAGAGTGTTCACTTCCCACTGGAATTTCATTTTTTAAACACCACCACTAGAAACCGTCACTAAGAAATGGTCCTGGCTCCAGGGTTTCTCTGGTCTCTTCCTTCTCTAATGGTCAAAGAAAGGCATAAACACAGGGCTCCTGTGATCTTTCTCTTGTAGACATTCATCTGGTTATCTTCATGCCTTCATGCATCCCTGAGATGCAGCCCTGTGTGGCATCAATCATTTCAACAGTCAAACAATTTAGGTCTCATCAAAGGACCGTAACTTGGGTGGAGAACATGGGAGGAAACACAAGATTTCTCCTATTAAAATACCACTCTCGCCGTAGGAAAAAGAGTGATTAGACCCCAAGTTCTTTTTAATGCAGTATTCCTTGAGCAAAAACGCAGAAGTCCTCTTCCCTAAATAAAGGGGTCAAAGAATGACCCTTGTCAAAAGGGTCTTGTATTACAAATGTTTATGTTCTTACCACGTCAGGTAAAAGAAATACCACACCATCAAAAATGTCAATTTCCACAGATGTAGAGAACAAACGTATGGACACCAAGGAGGGAAAGTGGGGGGGGGGGGTAGTGGTGGGCTGAACTGGGAGACTGGGATTGACATGTATACACAAATATGTATAAAAGGTAACTAATAAGAACCTGCTGTATAAAAAAATAAAATTCAAAAAAAAATGTCCGTTTCTCACAGAGTCCCTAATACATTAACAAGGAAGTGTTACACTTGCCTATTTCCGAAGGTGAAGCTGTGACAGTAAAACTGTTCCACCAAAGCATCACCTAATTTGTGCCCATCTTCATAAAAGAGACTTGGAAATTCCTACGTGTCGGATTATTAGTATTTGAAAGCTGTGACACAAAAAGCAGTTATCACTTAACTTGGGTGTTCATTTAATTGAAACACAGCTGATTCTCATTCTTTGCTGTATTTATGTTCTATAAAGTTACTGCTGAATTAGGGGACACTGAACCATTGCTCCTACAGAAAATATAGGGTTAGGTTCCTACAAGCCTCTGGTCACAACGTTTTTTAATCAACTGATCAACGCATAACTTTATATTTTCTTTTTAAAGACACCATACTTAATATACACTGTTGATTCATTAATATTAAACTCGTGGCTAACAACACTATAACTCACGCCTGCATGAAGCTTCCCCAACACACGCATTTCTCTCCAGAGGACAACACACCTACTTGTATCTAGGAACAAGAGAGTGATCTTCACCTGGGGACCATTTTAAACAACAAAATGGCCAACAGAAAGCACAGAAATGTGAAAAACGTGGCACTCAACAGACCCCCATTTACGGTGAGAGCTGAAACAAGAAGGCAGACTGTTGCCTTATTCAAACTCAGCTGGCAACTCAAATCCTTCCCTGCTCTGTGCGTGCCCATGAACGACCTGGAGAGCACCACAAGCAGTGATATGGGGGTTACAGGTGAACTTGAGGAGTGAGAGAATTCACAACACTGGAATGTGCGTACAACGAGGATTGACTGCAGTGCAACAAGCACATACAATTTTAGCATATTACATCCAGAATGATTCTGAAATATTTGTTATGATTCAAAAATACACCAGACGTTTCTTTTCCTAACACTATTCCACCCTACAAAAGGGCAGCCTATGGCTTCTATGGCCTTAATAAAATATTACCTTCAGTGAGCCATGCACCCCGAGGGAGACGCTGCCTGCTCTGCAGGTGTCTCCTCACGTACCTCTCCATCCTCTCCTCCTCGAGTCCACTACTGAGCCTCACTGCACTCAAATGCAGTGGAAAGAGCTCAAAACTCACAGAATGTTCCAAACAGGACTGGTTTGTTACCCTTCCAGATACAATACAATCTACACTTAACCCAAGCTAGATGTTAGACAGAGGTGTAACTGGCACATTTCCCACCACTATAGACGCCTGTTTATTAGGTTGGGTGTGACCACTGGCCTATTTGGAGAAATTACTCCAAGGGACCTGCCTCTGTGATAATGAAGGTGTTAAGGATGCTGGTTATTATACTACATGCTGCTGCCTTCATAAGGACCCTTGGGGAGCTTCGTTTTTGGTCCTAGTATCAAAATTCATGTGTCTCCTGAGAATTGGTTTGTTCTTATACAATCTGCGGATCAAGTGCCCAGGGGACGCAGCACGTCACAACAACAACTGCTGGAAAGCTCGTGCCTCACCTTTAGGGCCTGGTGGGCTTCATTCTGTGAACAGGCCTCCTTCTTGGATCCACTTTACCTCTTACCTTGGTCTCCCTTTGCTTTTTTTTTTTTTTTTTTTTTTAAACCTACTCCTTTCTGGGTAGCTACCTTTAATCCTTTGTCAAGTTGGGTGTGAGGGTGGTGCGTAGTGACAGCCCATGCCAACCTGACCTTTGCTCTACCTTAGGGAAGGTTTTCCTGCTGCTTTTGATTCCAACAGAACCCTGAGCTTCTCTCTTCCTTGTCCTGCTGTCACTCTACGTTGGCTCAAGCTGCTCTGGGCATCTCGTAGGGCCACCCGTTCCGCCAGGATGCCCCATACCGCGGGGTGGTGGGTAGGGACAGCCCATGCCAATCACACCCAGAATTAGGGTGTCCGTGTTAGTGACCTAGCCTGGCCATGTAACTGCCTTAAAGATCAGTTAAATAAATCATGTGGGAACCAAAGGGGGGCCGACCTGGGGTCAGCCAGATGCGTGGAAGGCTACACACCACTGACACGGGCAGCAGACGGCACGCCTACTGCCTAGGGTGTGCAAAGAAAAGGCTGTCCTCTCGAGAAGGCAGGTGTGCAGGACACGGGAGCCCTGGCTCTAGTTCTATGCAGAAAGTGCCCAGGCAGGACTCACAGGTTCCATGAACAGCTGGATTCTTTAACCTAACAATTAATATTCCATTTCAGTGCTCTGGCTAGAAAGCACTGACAAAGCCTCTATTCACTAAAGTGCTGGATTCTTAAGTGATGTCATTCTGGCTGTTTGCAGTTCAAGTACCTGGTTAAAATTAAACTTTTCTAAATGCCCCACTTAGAGCATTGTTTCGGTATCTGAGACTAAGGACTTTGAGCTTTTGAAGTTATCCCCAGGGAAGGAGAGGGAGAGAGGGAGGGAATAAAGTATGTAAACACACACACACACACACACCTTACTTTTGAGAATTATCTAAAAACAACAAAAATTAGTCGCCTTTCCTGGACAAAAACTAAAGAATCTCATTTTTTAAAAGTTATGAGCATGTACTACCAAACGTAAAATAGCTAGTGGGAAGCAGCCGCACAGCACAGGGAGATCAGCTCGGTGCTTTGTGACCACTCAGAGGGGTGGGATAGGGTGGGAGGGAGGGAGACGCAAGGGGGAAGAGATATGGGGATATGTGTATATGTATAGCTGATTCACTTTGTTATAAAGCAGAAACGAACACACCATTGTAAAGCAATTATACTCCAATAAAGATGTTTAAAAAAAAAAAAGTTATAAGAATGAGAAGACCAAGCTAATTCTTCTGATCTATCCATGACAATTAAGAATTCATTTCAAAAGTCAGAAGAGGAATGAGACAGATCCCTGTATATTCTGTGTTATTTGAAATTGTTACTGCCAGGTAATCACATACACTACCTCTGTAATTACCAGATAAGTCTTTCTTTTAAAGAACTGTTTCTGTCAAGCCCAAACGATTGCACAAGTATTAGTAATGAAATAAACACCTGCTATTCCAACTAGTTCAGGCTTAATCATTTATTTAACTCCAGGAAGGAAACTGGAGGGGGTTTTTAAAAATAAAGCTTTGAGTTTATACAAGTAGAAAACGTCTATGAAACATGTTTCTCATCTGTTTCAATTAAACCATCTCTTCCTATTATTTAGGTGCTATGACTCTCATAGGAAACATTAAATTAAACCCAGGAGCTGAAAATTTGTCCTCTCATCAAAATTAACTGTCCTTATATAAACATCCTACAAAATGCTTATCAAGAAACCGATAAGGCAGACATGAATTAAAGTAGGTATTTGGTTTTATGAGTCTTTCTAAAAGGCTTTACAATGAATAATCCATTATTTAAATTTCAAAAAAATCTTAGGCAGAAATCACGGTAGATTTCTCAGAACACAGTAACATGGTAACTGAGGTGTTCCTTTTACATTTAAAACCTTTCAGGAATTGAAAGCAGCAGTTTCAATTAACATTTTAAAACTAATGAATCTAATTAAGGGACCACTTGGGAAAGGGAGATAGTTTTTAACTTCAGCACTAGCAATAAACGACATTCCTCTCTTTGGTCTAATTTATGGCTGGAAGAGAAGGGACTGTTTCCCTGGAATCAAACAACCCACAGCGGGAAGTCCTCCTCCCTTCCATCTGAGAGGATCCAAATCTGGGGGAGAGCGCCCAGCCCCTGCCCCCTCCCCCAGTGCCCAGCTGTGAGTGGGCTGGCCCCACTGTAAGGGGGCTTTACTACATGAGAGCACATCTCCGTCTACACCTGCCCGGCAGAAAGATAACTTTTATTTGGTACTCAGATGTGTTCGTATCATTTTAATGTAACGCCAGCCTTGGCCGATCATTTTCTTCCAATGAAAAACGAAAGAGGACTTTGAGTCCTAACTCAACGCAGTGATTGCTCCCCCTAAGTTCCTACTTCAAGCCCAATTTAAGCAAGAAATAGAGCCTTTCGTTCAGATGAGTGAGAAGGCAGCCCTCTCCAAACTTTGCAATGACGTGCAAATGGTGGTTGAGTGCCTGGGCGCCTAAGAACCACAAAACAACCCAAGGGGATCAAGCACATGGAGGGGGGATGGGACGGAGCAGCACAGCACCCCTGGAAGGAGAACACACGCTACTACTTCTCCTGAAAGAACACTCGCCGGGAAAAACTAACCTGACAACAAACAATCAGCTGGAAATGTGGGGTTACTGTATTTCCATCATAAATTCTGTACCCAATTCTATTCCACTTTAAAAGTATGCAAAATTCTCTAGTAAGTTATGTGAATATATTTAATTAATAAAAGGCCTCTGAAATTTTTTTTTGCGGTACGCGGGCCTCTCACTTCTGTGGCCTCTCCCGTTGTGGAGCGCAGGCTCAGCGCCCATGGCTCACGGGCCCAGCCGCTCCGCGGCATGTGGGATCTTCCCGGACCGGGGCACGAACCCGTGTCCCCTGCATCGGCAGGCGGACTCTCAACCGCTGCGCCACCAGGGAAGCCCGGCCTCTGAAATTTTAATCAAGTTCAAGTTGCCCTAAAGGAATCTTATCATTGATATTCTTTGCAGGAGACTGTTTACTTTTTTTTAAATTTATTTATTTATTTATTTTTGGATGCGTTGGGTCCTCGTTGCTGCGCACAGGCTTTCTCTAGTTGCGGCGAGCGGGGGCTCCTCTTCATTGCAGTGCGCGGGCTCCTCATTGCAGTGGCTTCTCTTGTTGCGGAGCACGGGCTCTAGGCGCGCAGACTTCAGGAGTTGTGGTGCATGGGCTCAGTAGTTGTGGCTCACAGGCTCTAGAGCGCAGGCTCAGTGATTGTGGCCCATGGGCTTAGTTGCTCTGCGGCATGTGGGAATCTTCCCGGACCAGGGCTCGAACCCGTGTCCCCTGCGTTGGCAGGCGGATTCTTAACCACTGCGCCACCAGGGAAGCCCTGACTTCTTAATGAAATTCATAGACAACATACAAATATTAAAATCTGAATCTCTTCTGAAATATTATCTATACGAGTAAAATTAGCCTTTTACAAGCTTTCATACATTACGAAATATTCTTGAATAGCGTTTTTGGTTACCGTGCTTTTCAATATCCATTCCATCTTTGAAAGAAACAAAGGAAATACTATTATATATGCACATACGTGCTTCCCTAGGTGCTTCCACTATCTCTGAGCAGGAATAAAGTCTGCTTCGTCAGTAAAACTGAACAGTTTGCGATTAATTATGCTGTAGGTACTGACCTTAAATTGAAGCCACATCTATTTTTGTGTGTGTATATATATTACATATAATATTATATACACACTGAAATTGTGTTCACTAAGAGAAATCCAGATTTTTAAAAACCCTCTTGAACGTGAAAAGCGACCCCCTCTGAATTAAGTTTCCTATTCAGCTAGCCAATGTTTAGTACTGTTCCAGACCAGAACATCTGGAAAACCAGTTTCAGTACAGGTAGTCGACACTAATTTTCTCTGTTGTCTTGGGGGAGGAGAGAACACTGGAAAAATTTATGTATTAAAGAAATATGTTTCTTGAACAGATCTGAAACAGAACTTTCAGGGTGGTCCAGGCCAAAAACAGGTCATGTTTTAACACAAAATGACTTTAGACAGAGCCTGTCAGTGCACGACGTTGCTACATCTCTCACCTACAACAGGAAAATAAACACACTGTACGGCAAAGAGCGGAACAGAGGCTTACATTTTTTCATACAGCTGTATGGAATACACCACCTCCCCACTCCCCAGCCCCCGCCAAAGGGGTTCCCTCCCATTTACGTGCAGCCTGTCAAGTCCGTCCAACACAACAAGCTGCTGTGTTAAGGGCCTCATCCATCACAACTGCTCAACACTTCCTTGCTAGGCAATCTCCAAGGGGTCCTTCCGGCCCCCTCCCGCACACGGTACGCCTCTCCCTGGAAGCACGCCGGGCTCCTTCCTGCCAGGACTCACGCTGAGAGCCCAGGAACTTTGCCCACTTGTCTACAGCCTTTCTTAAAACTTTACTTCAGGCTTATCTATAACAGAAATCCACCCTAAACCTCAACTCTTCACATCACCAGATTTTGCATTCCGTCAGCACTCATGAATTTAGCTTATACCATTCTCTAGTCATTTATATGTGTCCACATTTTTACACTCCAACTTTTCAACTGTGGCGTGTGGGTGTGTGTTGGATTAGAATCTTCACTGGGGCAGGGATCTTGTCTTCCCGTTTCTTTCTACTGATCTATCTTCTAGAGTCCTGCCTTGGTATCTAGGACGTGAGATTTATATCCTGTAACTCACGATGAGTCAAAGGATAAAACTCAATGCCTGACTTAAAGGAATACTGAGTTTTCCAATTATACCAAATTCTTTTCATTCTGCCCTACCCTTCCCATCCTAAAATCTTCACTATGAACGAGGTGCGGACTGGAAAGATTTACAAAAGCAACTCTCACTCTCTGGGGGAATATCTGTCAGGAGGGTGATTCTGTATCTCAGTAATGAAAATGATCATTCTAGTGAGACAAGACCACCCCACACGACAGCCTCGTGACCACGGCTCACCTCCATGTGACCGCCACTCCAATCGCCACCCACCCCAAGACTTCCTATCAAATGACCTCTTCTCAGAGGCATGGACACATATACACTACCAAACGTAAGGTAGATAGCTCGTGGGAAGCAGCCGCGTAGCACAGGGAGATCAGCTCGGTGCTTTGCGACCGCCTGGAGGGGTGGGATAGGGAGGGTGGGAGGGAGGGAGATGCAAGAGGGAAGAGATATGGGAACATATGTATATGTATAACTGATTCACTTTGTTATAAAGCAGAAACTAACACACCACTGTAAAGCAATTATATCCCAATAAAGATGTTAAAAAAAAAAAATGACCTCTTCTCCTTTTCACCTCAGCTCGAATGTTTTCATTTTCCACCAAAGACTCAGAGAATCCACTAACAAAAGATTCAGTGCCATCACTTATAATTTTGTTCACCTGTCAGTCAGCCAAATACCAAGAACGCATCAATTTGCTTTTCTTGTTTGCCCCCAGCAGTTCCCTGCATCTTCCTTCTTCTCTCATGCTGCGGCAGACGAAATGTACCCCCGTTTTCTCCTGCTCTGCTCAGAACACCTCCCAGGTGACAGCCGGGAGCCAGATTCACAAGGAAGCAGCTTGAGCTTCTGGTGGTCACTCGCTGACCCTCCCAAAGCCTCAGCCTAAGTTTTTATCCATAATTTTGTGCTCATTTTTTAAAGGAAGGCCCCACAAAACATGCACCTGCCCCGTTATTAAACTCCCGCTCAGAAGGCACCAGGATGGCCCAAGTGCCTCGGAGCCCTGAGCCAATGGCAGGCCCACCCCAGGATGGAGAGATGGTCCAGGCCTACACTTCGCTCAGGTCTCCCTCCTGTTCCCTTCCCCACCTTGGCTGACTTCCCTCCCAGCATCTCCCTGTCACTTCACCAACTCTGTCTGAGGGGGAAGAGTCTCCTCTTCCCTGATAAGGAGCCCTGTCCGCGGCGACCCTGGGCTCACCCTGCTTCCTTCCCCCTAGGAGCAGGAACAGCCCTGCTCGCTCTCTTCCCGGAGAAGCTGGGCCCCAGCACAGACCAGCACCCCTGCCACATGCCCGGGACTCGGGATGCAGTGTCGGGCTTGGAGCTGCAGAGTCCGCTAGCCTCCTTCCCTCGTGACATTTCACCTTAACTCAAAACGACCTTGCTCTCCTCCTCTGTCACCCCCCTACCCCCCAGACAGAATGATCAACACCATCAGCCACCCAGGGGCCCAGACAGAAGCCCGAGCATCCTCTTCTCCCCTGCACCCCCAGGCCCCCCAGTTGCAGGCCACACCCTCTGTACCCAGTCCCACTGTTCCTCCTCTCCAGCATGGACTCTGTAAGGATTCCCAAACAGCTCTGCCAAACCCTGACCTCAGCCCTCTCCTCGCTGGAGGCCCAGCCCTTTAGCTCTGATGATGTTACCTCTCCCTAAAACACCTAAAACTCTTCCACAGTACAGAAATCATCTCAAATAACTAAAAAGTGCTGGATGAAAGAGAAACAACACCTTTGTCAATGCACTGCGGCAAGAAAGTGAAGAAACTTGGATCCAGAGAGCATGGATCACAAACAATAAACAGGGCAACAGCAACTCTTGCCCAGACGGCCTTTGCTAAAACCTGGGGCACCCAGGGCTCTGGGTTTTATGATGCAGAGAAGAGAGAGACACAGCCAGGGCCTGTCCAGAGCAGGCAGCTGAAGAAGAGACATGTGCAAGAAACAGGTATGTATTCCCTTTGGGGTCCCTTCTTGATATACGGTAAACAGCTGAAGTGTGCTAGTGTACTGAATTCTCGTGTTAATTATTTTCCCATAGCTGCAGAAAGGCTTCAGAAATACGCTGAAACAGTCTGAGGATATACTAACCCATAAGGAGGTACAATTCTCTATGAGGATTAAAAGGGAAGATCCAACCCGTCCTTCCCAGACAAGAAGTGGGTTTTCCCCCTAAAATAACAAAGGCGAAGCATGCTTTCTCTGTTACCTGCTCTGCACATCCAAGTATTATTTTAGAATGTGTGGAGGAGATGTTGGCAACGTTTATGTATTTTCTGTTCCAGTTTAGTAAGTCTTGGACCAGGTACAATGTGACTAGATTTATGACTGTGTATGGTTTTAATTAAATCTGTTTGGGAGGCTATTTCTTTTTCTTAAGTCTTCAGGCAAGTGACACTTAGAAGGAGGTCTTGACGTCCTAGCAAAGTCTGCTGTTCCTGCCTACAAATTAAGATTTTTTTGAAGGAAAAAGATGCCATCGGATTGAGAGTTACGGTTAAGCCAACTTTTCTTTCTTCAGTTACACAATGAGTTAATGGTTTGTTTTTTTTTGTTAAGGCTTTTGTGAAGCCAGTCATGAAAGGCCACAAACCATATGATTCCATTTATATGAATCGTGCCAGACAGGCAAATCTAGAGAGACAGAAAGTGGGTTAGTGGTTGTCAGGGTCTCGGGGGGATGCTAACAGGTGTGAGAATCCTTTTGGAGGTGAAGAACATATTCAGAAATTGATTGTGGTGCATAAATGAGTGAACTGTACGCTTTGTGAATTACAGTAGAAAAGCAGTTTAAAGCACTGGGCCTTGATGGTTGGCAGGGACTTGAGGGAGAGGGAACGGGGGTTACTGCTCATTTTCAGTTTGCAAAATGAAAAAGTTCTGGAACTTGGCTACACAACAACAGGAATATACTTAACACTACTGACCTCTACATTGAAAAACGGTTATGATGGTAAATTCCATATGATGTGGGGTTTTTTTGGCCACCACCGGAAAATTTCTAAATTATTTTTTAAAGTGGGGGAGGGGAGGGCTGGAAAAACACTCCACCTGGTTCAAAGCTGCCGTCTGTGTTCTGTCTTCCAACTGTGGGCGCAGGTCCAGCGTCCACAGGCTACAGAGAAAGGAGCCTCCCCTCTCTCTCCAGCACTGGTTTAGCTCCCTTTACTACATTCCCAGGAGTCCCTTTATATTAGAAATATCAGGCATAATCAAAAGGTTACATACAGGGCTTCCCTGGTGGCGCAGTGGTTAAGAATCCACCTGCCAATGCAGGGGACACGGATTTGAGCCCTGGTCTGGGAAGATCCCACATGCCGCGGAGCAACTAAGCCCGTGTGCCACAACTACTGAGCCTGCGCTCTAGAGCCCGTGAGCCACAACTCCTGAGCCCACGTGCCACAACTCCTGAAGCCTGTGCGCCTAGAGCCCATGCTCTGCAACAAGAGAAACCACTGCAGTGAGAAGCCTGCGCACCGCAACGAAGAGTAGCCCCCGCTCGCCGCAACTAGAGAAAGCCCGCGTGCAGCAACAAAGACCCAACACAGCCAAAAATAAAAATAAATTAATTTTTTTAAAAGTTACATACAAATTACTTTAGCAGAATTTCTCCTCTGATAGCGCCTCTCAAATCACTGGCGGCTGTTTTAAGACTTTTCATTTCTATTAGAATATTACACTGGACTCCACAGGGCCGGCAGGCTGGGCAGTGCAGTGAGGTTCATGCCTATGAATGTGGCTTGGCGGGGCTCTGCACGGGAAAGTCTTCATTGAATTGATGCCGACACTGGGGGGGTGTGAAGTCCTGAACAGCTACGCTACAGGGCTGAGCGAGCTCACAGGTAAAGAACACCGTTAGGGACCCGAGCTAAGTGATTCCATCCATTGCCAGTTGTGTGGCCCTGAGCAAGTTACTTAACCTCTGGGTACCAGATCCTTTATGTCTGTAAAATGGGAATAATAATGGTACCTCCCTGAGAGATTAGGACAGTACCTGGCTCTGTAAGTGTGCACTGCTATTACTGTTGTTGTTATTAGGCAGTAAGCTAATTTTAAAAGTGTGATTCTGTTCATGCATTGTATTAGTCTGCTCAGGCTGCCATAACAAAACACTATAGACTGGGAGGCCTCAACCCAGACAACAGAGATTTCTCACTGTTCTGGACGCTGAGAAGTCCAAGATCAAGGTGCCAGCACACTCAGCGGCCAGAAACAGACATGGTTCCACAGAGCCCAACCATTAAAAACAAACGAACAAACCAACCCAGTTACTAAAAACATACACAATAGTGATAAGTTCATTTAGGGGGTTTCTGTAAACCAATGTACTCTGCACGTGTTTCATAACACTGCCTCAGAACTATCCAGTATTATGAGATTGTATTCAGAACTGTATGATGGCTATTACAAAATACTAAGGTCACGAAGAAATCAACGATCAGGTCAGAAACCAATCAATTAGTATCAACAAGAAAGTTTCTATATTTATGTACAATGGCTCATTCCAGGACACAAATAAACGTAACTTCTCCCTAAATACTTCAGCCCCCAAACCCATCTCCCCCTCCCACTCTGAAACCAAGACAAAAATCTACTGAGAGCACTGTTATTGCCATCAAAGTTAAGACAGACCCAAAAAAGTATGATCTATTTTTTTATCAATGACGGGCGTGGGAAGAAACATACTGATAGTTACGTATGTTTACCTATCCTCTCAATAAAATAATACAACTTCTTTTGTTTGATGTCATTTGAGTTGAAAGATGTGACTAATCCTTGGCTTAGGAAAGGCATTATTATAAACCCAGGTGTTTTTTTTAAATATTAAAGGAAAGTAGAGAAGTTGGAAATGTTTCAGAGCATTTTGGTCAGATATGCACAGATGGGCTAAGTGGAACTTCCCAGTCAATTTTCTGTCTCCAAATGAGGCTGTTTTGTTACAGATATACTTTCAAAGACATACTACAAAATCCTTGAGCTACATCTTTGGCTAATTCTATACTCATTCCTTTCTTCATTCCCTGTCAACATTTCTAACTTAAAAGCAACGTATTTCAGGTTTAACTTTATGCAAAAAAAATACCCTGTGAAATTGTTCACATTATTCCAGTAATAACTAATACAATTTCACTTCTTCAGGTTTCACTAGGCGAAGCATTATTAATTAAATGTGAAGATTTTTTTCTAGATGTTTAGTATTCCATGACACTGAAGTGCTATGTTTGTTCTTTGAGCATTTAAAAATATTTGAGATTTCAGCAAGTGGTTTTTTTTTTTTAATCAGCAAATTGGCATAGATAGGAAAAAGTCAGAATGCTAATAATGAATCTATCTCATAGTACGTGTTCTACCAATTTGTAAGTTGAGCAGCCTCTTTTCCATCTACAGATCCCAAAACAAGGAAGAAGAGTTAAACATTTGATTTTAAACATACTCTGGCCTGTCTTTTAGATGTGACACTTAGGCATACTTGCATTGTTCTCTGAGGAGAAAGGCAGAATTAGAAGAATCAGCCACTGGGTGAAAATCCAAGAATAGGAACGACTGAATTTCCCAAAGGACAATAGTACATGTGCTTTTACCATTTCTAACTATATCCAATAGATCTAACGACAAAACTCTGAGAAATAGAGGCACTGACAAAAAATCTACCTTTTATTGCTGAGGCCATTATTTTCAAAGCAACATCATTTACTCAGTTAATTTGCTTAGCATTTAGCAAATCTTTACTACACAATCCAAACATAAACATTAGTGGATGCCTTGTCAGAACTGAAACTTGCAAATCGGTGAAATCCAAATTAATGAGCTTTTATTATAGGAGAAAACTGTCCATTGTGTGAGTATCAGTACTCCCCCCATGCCCTTAAAAAACCTTTGAGTAATAACAGATTACAAAACTTTTCAGTAAAGATAACGGTTGCTAATTTTAAACTCGTATATATATACATATTTTTTATGAAAACGCAAAATATGTTCCTTGCATCAGAGTTTCCCAAAGTAAAGCCCGCAGAAACACCTCCTGGAGAACTTCTGAAAACAGATTCCCGGGCCCCACCTACACAGATTCTGATTCTATGGGTCTGGAATGGAGCCCAAGAATCTGCATTTCTTTCTAACCAGCTCCCGGTAACCCAGGTGCTGTCGGTGCATGGACCAAAGTTTGAGTACCACTGCCTTAGACGCTCTATATTTTTGGTATGTAGTTCAACTGTCCAGGAGATCGAAAGCCAGGCTGTTTTGAAAAAAAGTGGCACACTACAGCAGAAAGAACAGAGGGGTTCTTTGGACTTGGACAATGTGATGGTTAATTTTATGTGTCAACTTTCTGGGCAATGGAGTGCCCAGATATTTGGTAACACATTATTCTAGATGTGCCCGTGAGGATGTTTTAAAATAAGATTAACATTTAAATGGTAGGCTGAGTAAAGCAGGTTTGCCCTCCCTAACGTGGGTGGGCCTCGCCCAATCAGTTGAGGGCCTGAACAGAACAAAAAGTCTGCCTCCCCGCAAAGAAGAGGAAATTCCCCGTGCCTGACTGCCTTCGGATGGGGACATCGGCGTTTTTCCTGACGTCAGCCTCAAATGGAAACATCAGCTCCTCCTGGGTATCAAGCCTGCCGACCCTCAGACTGGGGCTACACCATCACCTCTCCTGGGTTTCCAGCTTGCTAAACTCACCCTGCAGATCTTGGGACTTGTCAGCCTCTGTGATAGCGTGAGTGGAAAACCCAAGTTGTGAAAAATCACTGCGAATGGCAGCTTGACAGAAAAATTTTAAGGTCTCCAAAGCCAAATGTGGAAGCTATGGGAAAATAAATTCTAATGCCGTTAAGAAACAGGTATTTAGGTACATCAGAAAAAAGAATACTTCCTTCTCTGAAGGTCCAAAAGCTAACATACACACCTGTGAGGATAGAACACGTGCACACAGTGTCCCCATCCACTTCAGAGAACAACTTTTTATTGTTTCCTTGTTGCTGCTGCTCCAAGTTATTCCAAAGAAATGATGAATTTCACTTCCCAGCGTACTTCAGACCAGCCACCCTGAACAAACCCTACCACTGAAAACTACGAACAATACTAGATAACAACTTTAAAATAATCTTTTGAGCTGCACCGCTCATCTGGCCAGAAAGGAGACCCTCCAGACAAAGAGAACAGGGGAACCCTAAGAGCTGGTCAGAGCCCCGAGAGCTGCCAGCGGAATGGGGTCCAGAGCAGGACGGCCCTCACCCATAGATGGAGACACCGTCACCGGCAGTCCTCAGACCAGGTGGCCTGAGTGTTTCTGTCCCCAAGTGCAAAGGACCTGAGGGAGGACAGAGGAGCAGAGGAAAGAGCATACAGGATCAATCATGAGAGTCCCAACCTAGCCATTCCCCTCAGAGGTGGGAGAAAGTCAGGTTCAGTGAGACTCTGAGTCCCGAGGTATCTGCCGTCTCCTTGCAGCACCCCCATTTCTACACAGAGGACGAGAGCTCTAGATCCTTATTATTTACCACACTGGGGTGTTCTTAAAGGCCAAAGAGCTTAATTACTTAATGGCCAGAAAAACCCTTCAGAGCCCAGGCTTAACCTTTCCTGTATCCCCCCAGGGCTAACTACAGAAGAGTTGGGCTCAGGCTGTTACCAATTCCATGCCCTGACTTTGCCCAACAGGGTTCCTCCCCCACCCCACACAGAGGAGTGCCAGCTACCCCAGAAGCTCGGGAGGCAAAGAGATGCCACAGCGTCCGCCCGCAGTGGGCCCGTCTCCATCACCATCCTGAAACACAGACGAACTGGACACGATGCCTTCAAGACTTGGTACCCGCAGCCCCCGCTCTCCTCAGTCTGTGCCTTGAAACACGTTGTGTGCCATCACTCTGCACCCTGGGTCTCACCCTTGGCCCTGGGGGGTGGGGTCTCACCCTTGGCCCTGGGGGGTGGGGTCTCACCCTTGGCCCTGGGGGGTGGGGTCTCACCCTTGGCCCTGGGGGGTGGGGTCTCTCTCACCCTTGGCCCTGGGGGGTGGGGTCTCTCTCACCCTTGGCCCTGGGGGGTGGGGTCTCACCCTTGGCCCTGGGGGGTGGGGTCTCACCCTTGGCCCTGGGGGGTGGGATTGCAGTAAGGAAGGTGAGGGAAATAAATGAGTAGGCTGTGTCTTCTGTGAAGATGGCCTTCTCTTCCAATGACTTCCTTTGTTAAAAACAGAAAAGGAGGGACTTCCCTGGTGGCACCGTGGATAAGACTCCACGCTCCCAATGCAGGGGGCCTGGGTTCAACCCCTGGTCAGGGAACTAGATCCCACATGCATGCCGCAACTAAGAGTTTGCATGCCACAACTAAGGAGCCTGCCTGCCACAGCTAAGGAGCCCACGTGCTGCAACAAATGAGCTGGCGAACCACACCTAAGGAGCCCGTCTCCCGCAACTAAGACCCGGTGCAACCAAATAAGTAACTAAATATTAAAAAAAAAAAGAAAGAAAGAAAGAAAGAAAAGGAGCCCAAACCCCGGAAAAGCAGCGGGGGAGGAAAGGTGAAAGAAAAATAACTAATTTGGAGAAAATTCATTTCTCAGGTAGCTGACAACGAATACGCTCAGCTCACAGAAAGAAGAGTGTCAGTGACGAGGCGGAGTGAGAACTGGGGACACCCTGCCAAACATGACTTACGGGGCAGAAGCTAAGTAAAGAAACACCTCCGAGGACCCGAAGTTAGCAGCCACAGCAGGGACTTTCCGTGGTCCTTTGGCCTCTGCAGGCGGATGCTGCTTCAGAGATGTCAGACAGGGAGCAGCGCTATCCTGAAAGGAACGGGGAAGGGAGGGAATGGCAGACGGGGTAGGGGGCACCGGGGGCCTGCGCCCTAAAGTGGGGGCCCTGAGCTCTGTTCCAGAGACCAACACAGAGGTGACGTTTTCCTCCGATGCAGAAATGAGCCAACGCCTTTGAGAACCCTGGAAACCAGAGATATTAAAACCAGATTGACAGTCCCTCGTGTGCATCTCTCTCAAACCAAGAAGTACGTGTCCTGACTGCTCCTTCAGTCCCCATCCCTCCCTGAAGTAACATTCCTTGAGACGTCTACATAGAATCCGGGTAACTGAAAATACAACAGCTCGCTGGTTTTAAGGAACCAAGTGATCAGGGCTTACATTTTCAAATATGGCACAAAATGAATGTGTGTGTGTGTGTATATGTGTACATACATGCATACTTTTTTCTAAGAGTGTTTTCACGATTCTGAGAATTACTGGGGGTAAATAAATATTACCAGACACATTCCTCTGTTCAGCCTACTCCAGCCCCCACCCCCTCCTCTATCTTTACCCACCCATCCCCACCCTCGGACCACTGTAAATATCCAATAAGACATTTCAGTGCAAATAAATGGACAGATACGAATTCTCCTTCTTTCCTTTAATCAGAACCACCATCTGGAACTAGACTGTTGATGCAAAACACTGGCAAAGTAGGTTGCAAGAACAGACAGAATTTAAAATCAGGCTAGACAAAGACCATCCTAGGAAACTGTTCAGTCTATTGTGTAAATTAAGGCCACCAGAGGCAGAGGATGCTCTGACTACAAAAAGCTCTGGTCTACTGTACCAGGAAGGACAGGAAATGCAGCGAGGTACCCAGGATACCTGTGAGGAGGTGGGAAGACAAAAACATTAGTTCTTAAGTCAAAAAATCCACCATCTGGGCTTCCCTGGTGGCACAGTGGTTGGGGGTCCGTCTGCCGATGCAGGGGACGCGGGTTCGTGCTCCGGTCCGTGAGGATCCCACACGCCGCGAGGCAGCTGGGCCCGTGGGCCGTGGCCGCCGCGCCTGCGCGTCCGGAGCCTGTGCTCCGCAATGGGAGAGGCCACGGCGGTGAGAGGCCCGCGTACTGCAAAAAAAAAAAAAAAAAAAAAAAAACCAAACAAACAAACAAAAAAAATCCACCATCTACTCGATTGGCTCCAAGGTTTAGCTGCAATTTCACAGTTATTAATGAAATTTCAGTAATTATAGGACTAATAGAGCAACTTCAATTTTCCCAAACATCTACAGTATCCCCAGTGAATTGTTTTACTGACATTAAAAGCAGAGCTTATGAAACATTTATATTTACATTGATTAGGCCACAACTACGTGTCCTAGCTGAAAATCACCCTGGGGTGTGTGGACAGTCAAACTACGTTGAAGCTGGTATATCTTCAGCAGGAAAAGCAAGTGAAATGAGTGAATGACTAGGTATATGTTACTCGTCTTTTTCCTTACGGTCTCAGAGTTTCCTGTATAACCCCAAAGCTATATAAATGGTTTACCAAATGTCTTCCTGACGTCTTGTTTATTTTTATGTTTAGAGCTAGACCTTTAATCCATCTCAAAGATTTCCTTGTATCCAGTATCAGATGAAAAAATTAATTTTTTCTTCCAAATCAATAGCTAAGTCAACCGGCACCATTTATTAATAAATAAACCACTCTTTTCCCACCAATTTAAATGCACTTTTACCATATATAATTTCCCAGATGCACTCAGGCTCTTGATTCTATTTCTGTGCCAGTACCTGCTGTTTTAATTATAGTGGCTCCAAAATTCTAACAACTGAAACAGCAAGGCCCATTTTACATATTTCAAAAATGTCTTATGATTCCTAAACATTTCTTCTCCCACAGGAACTTAAAATCATTTTGCCTGCTTCCCCATTCCCCAAAGAACAGCAGTGCTCTGACTGACAGGGTCTAACAGGTGTAAATGGCTTCAGAGGGGACTAGCGTTTCATGATGCCATCTTCCCATCCAGGAGTATGGCCTGTTCTTTCACTATTTTGATCTTGTTTTAAGTCCTGTAAAGTTTTACATTTTTCTTCCTATCAGGCATGTTCCCTCCTACTTAAACTTATTTGAGTATTTTTTTAGTCTTACAATTTTGAACTTTTTCCCATCTCTAAGTTGTTATTCCAAGGATGGAAAAAAAGCTATTGGTTTCTATATTTAAGTCATCCAAATCCACTTAATTTCAAAAGTACTTAAAGGATTATCTTGGGTTTTTAAGTATGTGATGATAATCTCTGAAAACAAAAAATAATTTCACTTTTTTCCCAATCTCTTCAACTTCTCACTGTATAAGTTAACACCTTTAAAATATTATTAAATAATAGTGGTGAGAGAGGGCAATCATGTATTTTAATGGGAATAGCTATACTATTTTATCATTTAATTGAATGTTGCTGGATTTTGATAATCATTCTTCATATTTAGGTAATTTCTATCTACTTCTATTTTAATCAGATATTAAAAATCATGGCTACAAACAACTAGAGACATTTTAAAACCTAAGGGTATTTTTTCTTTATTTATTATTTTGAAAGACTCCCTAATGTTGAACCATCCTTGCATTCATGGAATAAACCTTAGTTGGGCTGACGTTTTAAAAAATACCCTACCTGGCTTTAATTTATTCATTAAATTAAAATAAATTTGGGGTTTCCCTGGTGGCGCAATGGTTGACAGTCCGCCTGCCGATGCAGGGGACACGGGTTCGTGCCCCGGTCCGGGAAAATCCCACGTGCCGCGGAGCGGCTGGGCCCGTGAGCCACGGCCACTGAGCCTGCGCGTCCGGAGCCTGTGCTCCGCAACGGGAGAGGCCACGACAGTGCGAGGCCCACGTACCGCAAAAAAAAAAAAAAAAAAAAATTATTTTCTTTATAATTGTTCCTGTATTCATTAGTAAAATGGATACTTTTCTTACTATACTTTCCCATATTATCTATGTTAGGTTTTGAGTTATATCATATTGTAACATTATATATTTTTAATAATATAGAAAGTATCTGTCCTTTGACTTTGAACACTGGCTACAAACTGGGCCTAGCGCTTTAACAGATGAGCTTAGTCAATTAACACCTGGGTTGCAAACGCCAACTTTTCCCTCAGTGGGGAAGAAATCCTCAGAGTTGCATGTAGACATATTTACGCACACCAAGTGAAGATGTGGGATGATAACTCTCTTCCAACTTTGCAATTTCTGACTTGAAAAGGGAATAGAAGAAGAGTCCTTTGGAATTGACAGAACCCTCCTGAGATAAGCAGGGCACTTGGAGAGGAAAATCATAGTAACATCTGAGATTTGAGCACTGGCAGAAGATACCAAATGAGTTAATAGTACAAACGACTGGAATCCCATGTCATTCCCCAACCACAATTTTTGAAGTTTGAAAAGAAATGAAAATATTCCTTAGGAATTCACAGCTTCCTAATGGAACTGAGTAGTGGGTGGGCCCCAGAGCTTTTCAGTTTCCTCCTAAGAAGTCAAACTTCTTCACATATGTAGAGTCTTCCCACAGTACTTGTAATAACACGTAAACGCAACTTCCTTACCATGGTTCTCCCTAAGCAGAGACTTTGGCTGGCCTCTCCCCCCACCCCCTACTCGCTCCCTTCCTGGGGTTCGGGGTGGGGGAATTTTTATCTATCAGATGGGTGATCTTGGGGGCAGGAGATGGGCCTCCTTGGCTCAACCCTTTCCCCTCTTTGGTCAGTTCTGCCCACTGTCAGAGAACACGCACTCTGGGCGGTACTCACCCTGGGAGACTACGGTTCCCCTGTCTGTGTGCCAGTAACTGGGTGGTGAGTCTGTCCAATTCAGGACACAGTTAACAGGTGGCCAGCACCTAAGTCTGGCGTCTATCAGCATCAGGCTGATGCTGTGATCAGTGGTGGGTAGCATGCCTCTTTCTCAGTTGGTTCAGAACTCAGGAGAGGAAGAAGACGTTATTTATGAACACTGCCCCCTCGTAAAGCTAAACCACCACTTTATTTCAACAATGAACTTTGTATCAACAGAAATGTAAGATGGGCTGAATGGGATGCTTTACCAATGCCCTCAACCCTCTATACCATGTAAGAAAAGCCTAACTATTGGGCCAGAGAGTTAAACCCAAAGCAACACTGATCACTTAGAACCACAAAACCTGCAGGCACTGGGCCTAGGAGGTCATGCACACCTGCAAACGGGGACCCCTGAATATCTGAGTTCCTAAATGACAATACACACCATGGAAGGCCTTCATGGGGTCCTCACTTGATCTACTGTAGATGGGGAAACTATTATGAACATCTCCTGGGAAAATCAGACAATACTATCAAAAACTCCACTCTAGGGCTTCTCTGGTGGCGCAGTGGTTGAGAGTCCGCCTGCCGATGCAGGGGACACGGGTTCGTGCCCCGGTCCCGGAAGATCCCACATGCCATGGAGCGGCTGGGCCCGTGAGCCATGGCTGCTGAGCCTGTGCATCCAGAGCCTGTGCTCCGCAACGGGAGAGGCCCCAACAGTGAGAGGCCCATGTACCGCAAAAAAAAAAAAAAGATATTGTAAAAGACAAATAAGGCAGTGGCCTGGCTTGCGAGAACTCACGTCCCTGCTATCTAGCCATGGGGAGCTGCCCCAGTGACCTTTCAGTAAGCCCCCTGCTTGACTCTCATTAGCCAGAATCAATCATTCTGTTGCTTACAACCCAAAGACTTTTAATTGAGAAAAGATATAAAACAACTGTAGGGAAATACCATAGAATATTAACACTGTTGTCCGGTTGGATGATTTTTTTTTGGCTGCACCATGCAGCTTGCAGGATCTTAGTTCCCTGACCAGGGATTGAACCCAGGGCCACGGCAGTGAAAGTGCTGAGTCCTAACCACTGGACCGCCAGGGAATACCCGAGGTTGGATGATTTTTTTTTTTTTAAGTTTTCATGCATCTTCTCAATTTCCTACAACGCGCACAGATTGCTTTAGGGCTAAGTGTTAAGGGACTTAAAGGGTTTGAGGGTTAATTTCTTTTAAAGATCAAATTGTTTCTCTGGTTTTCACTGAATCCCTTCATCTGTTCAAAGATGCCTAAACCTCTAATGTTCAAAGTCATCATGTTAACAAGCGATTGTTAAAATAAGCTATGATGACAGCTTCATGGATAATGACAATTTTCTCAATGATGCTCAAATCTCTTTTTTTGGGAGCCAGTGGCGGGGGGGTGGTGGTTACCCAGTTCTCTAAGGCACATAAGAGGCAATGACTCACTGATCTCGTGACCCTGTGGAGGTCACAAAGAACCCACACCCACGCTCCTGGGCATGACCAGTAACCGTCACACAACCTGCTAGGAAATGTCATTGGACCATCACAACCTGGCTTTTAAATAATGCTTTCTGAGTAATTCCTTAAAACGCTCATATACTAAAACAACATATTCAATCTACTTTCTCTTTTTCCACTTCTCTAACCTAAAATGGGCAGTACAGTAGAGATAAGTGAGGCCTAGTAACCCAGGTGAGATACTTCAAGTCCCAGGGCTTTCCACAGTGTTGCCAGCATCCCCCTTCTATCATATGCTGTGCTGTGACCTTACCCTCAAAGGAAAACACTTCTGAGACTATGCTACATGCCCTGTTGCTGCCGTCAGTTAATGGTATTTCGCGTGGTCATTCAGAGGCCTCAAGCTGTGAATAAAATACAAGCAGAAAGGATTTCATGACAGGAAAATTTACCCAAATGCTCTACTTTGGGGACAAAAATTTAAAACTTCTTGTATCAATTTCCTGACTACAAATTTCTAAACGCTGCAACACAAGCAGAATAAATACCACTATGACTTGTTTCCTCTTCACTGTCAGATGAAGCTTCACAAAGGAGGAGAAAATGTGGGCAGAAGGGCAAAGAATAGAAAATTTATCATTTGCAGGGAATTAATTAGAACAAGGTCCAAATGGTATGTCTTGGCAGCTCTATGCTTAGAACGTCATCCGTTACTCAAAAACAGTATTTAATTGCAGATCTGCGTGCCAAGTGCAGCAAGAAGATGCTACTTGGCTTGCTGCCTTAAATGTATGTTTTGTGTGCAATATTAAAAGATTCAGTTTCTGAGGTTACGAGAATCTTATTATTCAACTCGTCAACTCACATAGAAAGAGCTAGAAAATAAAGGATGCATAACACCTTTGGTAACTTGAGTATCATTCTGAAATTTTGTCTTTGTAAGTGTTCTCAATCAATCGTTAGCCTAAGACCCAGCACATCATGCAACGGGAGGTGAACTGACCCTTAGGATACAGGGATTTGCTGAAGGTACCACAAGCGGGTCAATGAACGGAAAAGGTCTATTAACTGTTTACCCCTCATATGTGCAGGAAATTCACTAGCTGCCGTGGAGGTCACAAAGAAGCCCGCCCCAGCTTTAAAGGAATTTACCGTCTCTCTGGCAGCCATGAGCCATAAAACGATAACTAATGCTACACAAACAGAAGATAAACACCAACACCAAACGATGCTGTGAACGCTAGTGCAACAAACGTTACCGTGGATGCTTCAAAGAGTCTTCATCAGTCGTCACAGAAATGAGGTCACAGCACTTATAAGCTAGCAGTTTAGTTTACTGGAATGAGTTTTTTCCTTCCTCCAAGTCTTTATAGCCACAGATGAATCGACTTCCATATCCCCTGACGCCTGCCTGATACACTGTCAGGATTCAACTGAAGCACAGTACGTGGAAATGAAGGTCTAGACTAGTTTTCTCAAAGGCTAAAATCAATTGTGGTTATTTTAACTAGTTTCCAATTAAAAAAAAGTATGGTTTAAAAAAAAACACAAAATTTTCTATCTTAACCATTTTTAAGTGTTCAGTAGTATTAAGTATACTCACATAGGTCCCCAGAAATTTTTCGTCTTGCAAAACTAAAACTATATTGCCATTAAACAGCAACTCTCCATTCCCACCCCTCTCCCCAGCCACTGGCAATCACCATTCTACTTTCTGTCTCTATGAATTTGACTACTCCTGGTACCTCACGTAAGTAGATTCATACTGTATTTGTCTTTTTTGTGACTGGCTTAGTTCACTTAACATAATGTCCTCAGTGCTCATCTATACTGTAGCATTTGACAGGATTTCCTCCCTTTTCAGACTGAATAATATTCCATAGTATGTATATACCATATATTATCCATTCATCCATCAACGCACATTTGGGTTGCTTCCACCTCCTGGCTATTGTGAATAACACTATTTAAAGACAGGTGTACAAATATCTCTTCAAGATCCTGCTTTCATTTATTTGGGGTATATACTCAGAAGTGGAATTGCTGGATCACATGGTAATTCTAACGTTTCATTTTTTGAGGAACCGCCGTAATCTTTTCCATAGTGGCTGCCACTTTACATTCCCACCAACAAGGCACAAGGGTTTCAATTTCCTCGCATCCTGAATAGCTGTTGTATTCCATGTATGTGTGTGTGTGTGTGTGTGTGTGTGTGTGTGTATACAGCAACCATACTAATGGGTGTGAGGTAATATCTCATGGTGGTGTGTTTTGTTTTTTTTTTTGGTACGCGGGCCTCTCACTGTTGCGGCCTCTCCCGTTGCGGAGCACAGGCTCCGGACGCGCAGGCTCAGCGGCCATGGCTCACGGGCCCAGCCGCTCCGCGGCATGTGGAATCTTCCCAGACCGGGGCACGAACCCGTGTCCCCTGCATCGGCAGGCGGACTCTCAACCATTGCGCCACCAGGGAAGCCCTCTCATGGTGGTTTTGATTTGCATTTCTCTAATGATTAGTAATGCTCTTTGGCATAACTGCTCCAAGACAGAGGATGCTGGGAGAGCAGTGAAGGCTTATTTTTTCAACCTAGACCAATACATCAAAAAAATGGCTATTTCCCAGAATCAGAGTGAGTGATGTTGGC
Source organism: Delphinapterus leucas (assembly GCF_059928025.1). Lineage (NCBI taxonomy): Eukaryota > Metazoa > Chordata > Mammalia > Artiodactyla > Monodontidae > Delphinapterus > Delphinapterus leucas. The sequence goes on from NC_143146.1 coordinate 12,622,961, forward strand.
AGATACTACGCAGTGACTTTCAAGTCAGCACTCTCCCGTCGCTGATTCACAAAAAAATGCTGGAGAAGGAAGGAAAATTACTTCAAACCAACCCACTCCTACAGTTCGCTTGATTGAAACAGCCAAGATTTCCCATCTAATATGACGGCCCAGACTACAGTTCCCATTTTAATCATGCATACACGTGATTTAAGGGAGTTTTATGTGATAAAGCTCTCCTCCACCTATTAGGGAAATGCCCCATTCTCCATCGCGACCCAAAGGGACCAGAGCAGAAAACTGGGTGCGCAAGTTGCACATCTAGAAGTCACAGCAGCAAATGGCCCACCCATTTCTCAAATGATGTTTCAGAAAAAAGCCAGACAATGAAAACTGCTGTATGTACAGGCTGGACTGTATCTCCCCAAAGTTCACATGCCGGAGTCCTAACTGCTCTACCCTCCCACCCAGTAGCCAGTGACCTTATTTGGAAGATGGGTCTTTGCAACTGATCGAGTTACGATGGGGTCATCAGGGTGGGCCCTAAACCAGTATGACTGTGGCCTTATAAAAGGGAGAAACTAGGGCAAACACACAGAAGGAGACGGCCAGGTGAAGATGATGGCACAGATTGGTAGAGATATATCTACAAGCCAAAGAACACCAGAGATGGCCAGCAACCCACCAGAAGCTAGCAGGGAGGCATGGAAAAGATTCTCCCTCACAGCCTCAGAAGGAACCAACCCTGCCCACACCTCAATCTCAGACTTCCAGCCTCCAGAGCTGTGAGCCAATCAATTTCTGTTGTTTAATCTGCCCCCTCCCTGGTACTATGTTACAGCAGCCCTTGCAAACATATTTCACCAAATGTCAAACTGCATTGCTGAGTGATGGAGTAGCCTAGGAAAATGGACCACTAAAGCATCGCTTCAATGCCACTGCACGAAGTGTTGCCAGTAGGACTCTGAAACATCGCTGATCGGCTCCAGGGTTCACATGGGTACAGGGCACAGAGAAAAAGAGCTTACTTTCATCTAGTACTTTGTGTACCATGAAACAGTGACCAAAAACAAAACCAACTCTCCAGGCCCCTTGGTCAAGCACTTTTGGAGCCAAACGGAGGGCAAAAATAAGTTTGGAAGCTAAGCATTGCGACTTGTACCCACATAAATCTCTCTCTAAACAGCCCCGGGTTGGCAGGGTGCCTATGGGCTGCTGGAAATGGCTTGGGTTCTGCTGAACCAGTTTTCTAGAGAAAATTAAAACTTTATTTACTAAGGCTGCCATGTACCTTTCAGGAGCTTCAAAAGAGAAGGCAGCCGTGGGCACTAAAAGAGGAAGCCCATCGGGGCTTCCCTGGTGGCGCAGTGGTCGAGAGTCCGCCTGCCGATGCAGGGGACACGGGTTCGTGCCCCGGTCCGGGAAGATCCCATATGCCGCGGAGCGGCTGGGCCCGTGAGCCATGGCCGCTGAGCCTGCGCGTCCGGAGCCTGTGCTCCGCAACGGGAGAGGCCGCAACAGTGAGAGGCCCGCGTACCGCAAAAAAAAAAGAGGAAGCCCATCTTAGAGAAACTGCCCTTGGAAAGGAAAGGAAGGGGCAGGGAAAAACAGGTTAACTTTGTCATTAGGGATTCGGAAAGTTCACAGGTAGCCAACACCAAGAGTTTGCTTGGAATGAAGGTTTTCCTCTGTGCTGTGAATAATGGGTGAGAGCTTAAACCAGGAGAGCCCTGAGCAGGGCGAGTCCAGGCACCTCATCACGTGGTCAGCAAACTGGACCTCTGATCACCCCCAATGAAACCTACCTGGATGGGTGAGCTGTTCAACACACCTGAAACCCAGTTAATAAAGGGAAGGAGCACTCCTTGGTGCTTATTACGAAACTAGACATTCCATTTAACAGCTCTAATAAAATATGTCACCGTGGTACTTACAAAAATATCTAAATCGGGCAAAGGCATGATAGATGGCCGACAGCAGTATCTAAGTTTTGTTTCCACTCACAGATTCAGTATATGCTATAACTACTGCACCACCCTGTCCTTTTTTTTTTAAATCTATTGGATTCTAGTATTAAATTGTCTATAAATTAAATAAAAGCATGCCCATGAATGACAGAACTTATATGTGAATAGAAGGCATTTTTGTTGGCGCCTGCCATGGGAAGCAGTGTCCTGCGTGAGATGGAATGAAGGTTGGAGGGTCAGAGGAGAGGCTGCAAGGATGGAAACAAAGGCAGGGGAAGAGAGACGAGCCTAAGTTTTAGGAGACAGGAACTTGGGAGCCCATGCCTGGTGGCCTCGACTTCCTCTGTGAGGTGTAAGTCCTGGGCATCTCCCAAGAGATGGGGTGCCCTGGCCCTTGTCTCATGGCCCCACCAGCCGGCCTCTACAGACCGCTCACCTTAGGCTCCTCATTTGCGGGCCTCCGGTTCAGGGGCAGGCGACTCCGACAGGGTACGGGTGGTCCACCCGCCCCTCCTCGGGTTCCCTCCTGGCCCTACTCTGGCCCTGGCAACGGCCATCGCTGCCGCTGCCGCTGGCCGGGCCCTCCTGCGTGGCCACAGCATGACCCGCTTGAGACCCACTCCCTCTTCTTGCCCCTTTAGACTAAGCTTGTGTAGCCGCAGGAATGCGAGAGCTGACTGGAAGGGACTGGGAAGGTCTGTAACAGCCACCGTGGGAGCCAGGAAAGCAGTGGGGCACTCTGGCACAGTCACCGGGATGCTCCGAGGACCAGGGAAGATCTGAGTTTGTAAATTTACAGTGGCAACAACCTCTGTTGTGATACATTTTTTCCAACCACTCTTAACTGCCGTGGGTAGCAGCAGAGGAGAAAGGAACGGCAGCCGCCCCAGAATCACAGCAAAGCAAGGGAGAATCTTGGGAGAAGAGGGTCGAGGGAGGGGAGGGTCCTGCGAAGTTGAAGGGCAGATGTGATGGGAGGGGACAAGATGGAGAGGCAGCTCAGCCAGGATTCGGAAAACCAACTCAATGCCAACACTGAAAAAAACAGCACCAACACAGGGGCATGGACCTCCATAAAAATGTTACCAGATATTTATTACTGGACATCTATCCCATTCAAGTGTCCCCCGGAACCTAGGAAGATCAGTCATGCATGCCTTTTATTTCCCATTTCTGCTGTTCCTCATTCAGGGATACATACTTGGAATCAGGAACTGAGGAATGCTTCGGGTTATACATCAGACAGCCTTACGTACAATGAGCTTTAACTGTGTTTTTAAAAAATATACCAAGAAGGAAATCTTCCTACAAAATGTTCAGGGAGAACAAAGACTGCAGTGTTTTATTTTTAAAAGGCGTGTGTTAAGCGAAAGCCGTCTCGAGGCTCAGGGTAATACCGACGTTCTTTCCCCTTCGTTTCCCCACTGTTTAAATACGCTTTTGCTATGAGCTGAATTGGGGCCCCCTCCAACTCACAGGCTGAAGTGCTAAACCCCTGTACTTCAGAACGTGACCTTATTTGGAAATAGGATCTTTACAGAGGTCATCAAGTTTAAATGAGGTCAGTAGGGTGGGCCCTAATCCTGTATGGCCGCTCTCTTTACATTGGGCTGGCCAAAGATTTCGTTCAGGTTCTTCCATAACATCTCAGGAAAAACCCAAACGAACGTTTTGGCCAACCCAATAAAAAGGGTATATTTGGAGACAGACACCCAGATAGGGAAAAGGCCACGTAAAGATGGATGCGGAGATGCAAGGCACCCCAGAGACTGCCAGCAAATCCCCAGAAGCTAGGAGAGCACCACGGAACAGATTCTCCCTCAGAAGGATCCAATCCTGCCAACACCTTGGTCTTGGACTTCGGACCTTCAGAACTCAGAGAGAATGGATTTCTGTCGTTGAACCTGCCCAGTTTGTGGTACCGCGTCGCGGCGGCCCTAAGAAACCAACACAGATTGTAACCGTGAAAAAGGCGCTGTCTTGACACCCTAATAACTCCACAAGGGCTCTTGGGTCTCGCTTTTCAATGCTTTAGACACTCAGCCTTATATCTAGATCGAAGGTAATGTGAGCATTTGAGTTGTTTGCGGAAACACGTTCTGACAAATGACCATGGAAGATGACGTGACAGCCAAACGCACTTGATTAGTTCGCCTCATCCGTAAATGGCATCAGAATTAAAGGACAGGTAACACCCCCATTCCTAAGGATTTTGAACGTCGTCTGAAGGCACTGGTTGTCAACGCTTTCCCAGTCTGGCCCTCAGTTACTTGCGGCAAGTTGCACAGAGTTGCTTCTGGATGACAAGGAAATTGAAATGCAGAGTAAATATAATTTTCCTAATATAAGTGGAAAGCAAGCAATCAACCACCATTTGATACTTCCAGTTTGTACAATCTACGTAATCACTGTGAATCTCAGAGGTTCATTTATAGAATCACAGATTCTTCTTTGTGATTATAAACGAGGCAGTGCCTTTCACCAGCAAATTAGCAACACGCCTTTCACGGCAACTAAAGGAAGGCATCATTTCCGGTACAACAGTTGTCATAGAAAGGCCAGTCGATGTCCCAGTCCTCCGTGGCAGCACGGAGCCACCCAGGTGTAAACGTAAGTACTGTCTGTGCTCCCCACTCTTTGGATGCTGCCCTCCCACACGCTGCAAGTCCTCTCAATTCTACCTCCTTCACTTCTCCTGCGTCTGTCACCTCCCCAGCATTCCATCTGGGGCCCTTATCAGTCACCACCGTGTGTCACTGGGCTTTCCTCCTGCAGGCTCAGCCCTCTTAACCCATCCTACCCACTAAAGAGTATCTATCACTGGCATCTGTCTCACGGACCAGCACGACTGATGTGGTAGGTTGCTGGACTCTATGGGCTCCCTAAGGCCCTGAAGCCCATCTAATGGCATGGGGAGAGCGGGGATTAAGTATAGAGAGGGGCTGGGCCAGGACCCTGGCTCTATGACCTAGATCAAGCCCTTTCTGCCCTCTACACCTCACTGGGGTCATTCATGCCTACCTCATAGATTCACTGATCAGCCATAAGTGAAAGAACGTTAAGTACAGATGTAGCACAAAGTCTGGCACACAGCAAGGGTTTTTTTAAAGGGTAGTTCATTTTCTTATCAGCAACACCTTGCCGTGCGTGTCCATAAATATTCGTGGGACTCATATCGTGTTTCCAAGATCACATTCCATAAAATAATACCAGCGCTCTGGAATTCTATTGTGGGTATCAAGTCTAGCTTCCTGTTTATATAAATGAGGAAGGAGAAACCTATAAGGCTCCTGGCTCACAGTTATCAAGTATGACTTTTAGAATTGCTTTCACACGATCATTTTCTCTACAGATCCCAAACTGATTAAATCATTCCAATATATTTCTTAGGAGTTAAAGCTATGATTTCCAACTCCAATGTTCGAACTGATGAAAGACAGCAAATAAGCGAATCATAAAAAATAAAATAGCAGATCATTTAAACATCAGTCTGATTTGTATGTTAATATGTTTCACATTCACATTCACACACAGGGGTATCTAGCCAGCTAAATGCTTCCTTCAAAGGAGCCAGCAGAGAAGACCCGTCCTAGAGGGTCCTGAAACCCTCCGTCCACCACCTTGAAATCCTACAGCCCACCTGTGCCAGAGGGATGAGAGGTTCTCCTAGGAAAATCCTGACTCTAGGAAAACTGAGAGGCTTTGGACTAAGTAAATGAAGGAGACCAAGAATTCAGCAAAGCTGACATGCACATAAAATGTTTAAGCTACACGAACACCCCCCCTCGATGTTAAAGCTAAGGGAACTGAAGCTCCGAGGAGCTACAGACATGTCGGAAAAAGGGAGTAACTGTGCTTGTGAGAAGCTGAGACTTCATCACACCTGTCCAGGTGGCACTTCCTTCTTACAGATCTTCGAAAGCCACCTGGGCTCCTCATCTCTAATTCAGGAAAGACTCACGCGAGACTATATAGAAAGCTGGGGGGGGGTAAAAAAAAGAGAATTAGTCCACTTGACAAGTACGCTAGTTTTAAATTTTAAAGTGTTTTCATAGGCTTCTTTTCCATTTCACCTGCCCCAGAGCTCTACAATGCAAGCACAGTCTCAATTCTGCTAATGAACAAGGAGAGTAAAGCTTAGTGTGAAAGGAAGAAAAAAAGATTAGCTTTTAAGGAGAAACTAATCTGCATCCAGGACTCTGCGAGGTGTTTTCTCAGAAGGTATTTCACGTGAGCTTCACCTCAGCCCCGTGAAGTACGTGTTCAATGGATTCAGAGACGAGGACGTGGGTTGAGAGCGGTCATCTTCTCACCCACAGCCACCCAGCTAATAAGGCTTGAAGCCCGGATGCGCGGCCCTGGACTTTCCCCTTTAACCACTCTGTTTTTATAATTCAGACAATTTATTATCTCCACTTAAAAGAGGGGAGGGGGTTTCCCTGGTGGCGCAGTGGTTGAGAGCCCGCCTGCTGATGCAGGGGACACGGGTTCGTGCCCCGGTCCGGGAGGATCCCACATGCCGCGGAGCGGCTGGGCCCGTGAGCCATGGCCACTGAGCCTGCGCGTCTGGAGCCTGTGCTCCGCAACAGTAAAGGCCACAACAGTGAGAGGCCCGCGTACCGCAAAAAAATAAATAAATAAATAAAAAATAAATAAATAAAAGAGGGGAGGAAAAAAGCAGCTTCTCAAACTCGCTACGTTTCCCCAGAATACTGGCCCACTTTAATGTCTGATACAGACATTCTCAATTACAGTTTATTCCTTTTATTTATTAGTTTCTACTGAGAGACTTTTCAGGGAGAAAATAGCAAACAGCTGTTACAGAATTCCTGCCATCACGTCAGAGCCTCAGAAATGACTTTGATCAAGGGTCTACAGTGGAGTTGAAAGGGGCACACAAACATTTCGGGCCAACATTTAAGTTCTACTCTCTGCTTCTAAGGAACTAGAAAGGAAGGCTAACAGTATTCCACTGAAATGAATCATGAAAAAAAAATTTTTTATCTATTAAAATAGCCCTTGAATTTAACATCATGAGACCAGACCCAGGCGGACCATTTATCATTCAAGTTAAATAAAACACAGAAAGGACCATGCAAAGCGGAGTGGACATGAACACTCGTTCAGAAACTCTGCTAATAATAGAAGCCAAAAGCAACGCTGATAAGGGGAAAGAAATACGGACTCATTTTTAAAAAGCCGAGTGAACTTGTGAAATTCCTTCCCCTCATCCTGCTTCAAACTGAAGCTACTTAAGGGGCAGTTAATGGAGCTCCGGGCACACACATCTCCCTTCTGGTTTACATAGTCAATTAAATTTTATTTGGGTCTCGGTATCACCACCATAGCCTCTTAGTGCATTTTACGCAAAAGAAAAAAAAAATAAAAGGACCCCTGAACACACACCTGCCTTCTAAGATCATATAATCCAATCAACTGCAAGGAATAACCCCACTGCCAGGGACTTGCGATTCCAGGGGAATTGAGAAGCAGAGCACATATTAAAAAGGAAGATATATTTCCCCCCAAGATCTTGGTTAAATGTACATTCCACCTCTTTGGGGAGAAAAAAAAAAAACCCAAGACATTTAGTGGCTTATCCAAAAAGGCATCGTCTCTAAGATGGCTGAAATAGAAATTAAAAAGGGAAACAAGATCATTCAAAATAAGACAAAGACAGAAAAGGACCATGCTTTTCTGTAGACACAGTGGCTGTGAGTGACACAAGGCCAGCTCCAAGCCATCGGCCTCAGCTTTTCCCGATGTAAACTGGGGGGTCCCCGAAAGGACACGCAGAGCTTTTTAAAAAGACAAACTTCTGCTACGTCCTTTTTTCTGAGCGCAAGCCTATGAAGACAGTTTTCAAATTCTCTAACCATTTACGACCTTTTGCAGAACCACAAAGCACTTGGAGGAACAAGCCCTCGACTGACGTCAAGCCCAGGCCTCAGTGAAAATTAAAGAAATTAAACGACTGCTTCATTTCAAAATGTAAGAAAATAAAATAAATGTTTAATCATTTATGGGCTGACCGTGTGAGACTCCAAATTAGGTCTGAGATAACATAGGCAGTTTTGCCCTCCTTAAATACAAAAACCCTTTGCAGTCTTTTAGTATGACGTGCAACCTAATCATTTTTCTTAAAAGTTTTAGATGTTTGTTTTCAACAAACTTGTTTGCTTCCTGCTAATAATGTGTTGTCCAGAAAATATTTGATTTCTTTCCATCTTCTACCTACAATTTTCAAGTGGCATAAAGTTTGGCCCAATTTAGTTTAGTGAGATGTATGTAAGTTACCCCACCTCCCACCAACACACACACACAAAATCCTAACGTTGCCTGATGCTCCATAAGCAACATATTGTATACCATCCGCTTATTCACCCTGACCACATTGGTCTGAGTACTTACTAGTTACACAGTAACTACTATCTCTGAGGAGGTTTTTAGAATTTTGTGGTTTTTTTAAGATTAAAAATCCCTTTTCTGAAAGAGTTTACCATCTGCCTGGGGGATTAACAAATACAGTCGTGAAAAGGTAATTCATCAACAAAGATGTCAACACAAGGTGCTGACTTCCAAAAAAAGAAAGGGAGAAAAAAAAGCCTGTAGTATCATCTGGACCAAACACCTCATTTTGCAAATAAGGAAACCAAGTCACAGCAGGGTTTATAAGGGAACTAATTAGGGAGAGAAGCAAGATTAAAGCCTGTGACTCAAAGTCTAATTAGAGGTACACATAACAAGTACTATAAGAAGAGAGAGATGGCCCCCAGCAAGAGCTATGGGGGGGGGGGCTTGGACGGTTGAGGTGATCTTGATAAATTTGTCAGTGGATGCTGGCCGGTGTTTAGAAATGGAAAAAGAACCAGAGCAGCCCCAAGGTGAGGCTGTGGTGCCTCCTGTCTGGGAGGCTTGGAGGCAAGTTTGAAAAGATCCAATAGGGCAAGACAGTGGAAGCCCACAGATCTTATGAGAAGCGGCAGCTCGGGGTCGGGGAAGGCGGACAATGTTGGGGTCATGAGGACTGGGTTCCAATCCCAGTCCTATCCCAACACTGTGCAAATGTGATGAAGTGACTCGAAGCACTCCCCAAGTGTTCCCTCATCTTACAGAGATGACAGCGCCAGCCACCCTTCATCACTTGCGAGAGGCAAATGATTGAACGGAGGTGTGGGCAGTCGGTCACAGGTTATGGCATCGGCTGGGTCCAGGCACTGCTGAGGTATAGAATCTCATGATAAACAAGAATAAAAGAGGCCGTGCCTCCACAGAGGTCCCACTCTACCTGCGGGAGGCCAAAAATAAGCATGTAAACAGGTAAGAGAATTTTCTGGCTTGAGAAGCTAACGCACAGGATGAACCAACCGAGGACAGCAGTGGGGAATAACAACGAATAATAGCTCAGCCATCTGCAGCGGGCCCTCCAGGACGGCCCGAGCTCTCTCCCAGCCTCCCCAGACGAAGAAATCCATACTTTATCCTCAGGCAGCTGGGAGCTGTAAAGGCTTCTGAGTAAAGCAACCGACAAGACACAAACACAGGGCGCGATGATTATTACTCCCCGGGATGGCTGTGGCTGACACGGAGCGCTCCGCACATGCACCAGGCCACGCCCGCTCACTACGCAACAAAGGCCAGGCGTCTTCGCATCACCTGTGAGCATCTCTCCCAAGCGTTTTCACCAGGGCTGCTCAAAAGGAGCAGAACGTGGCTCCGTTTGATTTCCTCTGCTCTTCTCCACTCTTGCTAGAGTGGCCTTGCTAATGAAAACACATAAACTGAATAAACACTTGGGGAAGGCGCCATCTGTTCACCCTACAAACGTCAGTAGGAACAGCATTTGTTTACCAGCGGGGTCGTGAGCGAGGACAGGACACATCAAACCTTCTCAGGAACCTTCAAGGGGGATGGTCCTGGCAGGGGTGGGAGTGGAGGGAGTCATTTAACCCTTTCAGACCCACACAAGTCACCTCGATTTATAATCTCTGGTTGGAAGGGAAGGCTGCATATATCACAAACCACAGGTTGGGGCTTATCCGCACAGCCTTTTCCACATAAAGATGATAAAACGCCCCGTAAGAATTTACTATCAATATTACTTTTGAACTTTCAACTCTGTAGAGGAAATACCTAAAAAGACCGTCCAAGTTCAAGAGCAAAGGTGGCGGTAGAACTAGCCATGGCGTAGAAAAGTCTGATGCTCACGCTTTTCAAAGGATTCAACTCTTTAATAAGACTTCATTCAGGGCTGTAAGAAATGATGAAGACTGGTGTAGTTATCTGTGCCAGGAAGTGTTTAGGGAACATGCATTTTTAAATGATGACTTGGCCTTCGTCCATCCTCTAAAACAAAAGTCTTAGGAAAGGCCCAGGAAACTCAATCCCCCAAGGAAAGCTGTGGTTCATGGAAGAATGTCCCCCAAGGCAAACTGTAATGACTTCTGGCCAAGTGCCTGCTCATGTGTGTGATGAATGTGAATTATCGAGCAGGATCCATCCTTGTGGGGTGCCCAACCTGAGGAGGGAGCACGTGTGGGCTAAGGGGACACTTCCAGGCTCAGACACTTGGCCTTGATGAATCCCCAGCAGAAAGTTCTGGAGCAAGGTTTAAAGCACTTATGGGGAGCTGGGTCTCTTGTGATCCTATGTCCCTCCGCTCCAATCCCAAGCACAGCGGCTGAGTCACCACAGCCAGCCTGATGCTTCCCAGCTGTGCAGAGACCTGGCTGATTCTGTTCTTAAAGACCACAAGGTAGCAATTTAGAATCAGCTTAGTCAATAAAAATGCTGATTGCTGCCTTTCTACAGGCAGTTATGGAAAACATCTGTTGCCCATGGGTTGAGAAGGAACATCCTGACTCAACGCCAAAAATAAAAATTAAACATGAATGGATGAGGCATGTGAAAATATTAACAATAGCATTAATTCTACTTGTAAGATTCAGTCTACTCCTAATATTCAGTCAGCACTTAATGAGCACCTACTACATGCCAGGCGCTGTGCAAGATGCTGGGGATGAGACAATAAGGTAAGGTCCCAGCCCCAAGAAGCCAACAGTGAAGCGGCAAATGCCCACTGGTACCACTAATCATATTATGGCCCAAGCTCTTAGTATGTGCCAAGAGTTGTTCCTTTATTTGTATCAACTCTTTTCTTCTCATAAAATGAGGTAGGGTTTTTGATTAGCCTCATTTTACAGAGGAGAAAACTGAGATACAGAGAGATTAAGTACCTTGCCCAAGGTGATTAATGTGTCAGTAGATGAAGCTGGGATTTGGATCTCAGGGGTCCAGCTCCACCCTGACAGATGTATGAGCAAAGAAGTCTGAAATGGGGGAAGAAAACACCCCCAGCCACTGCCTCAAGAAGTTGGCATCTGGGTAAAACAGACAGGACCTCTAAGGATGCATAGGAGTTTATGTGGGAAGGGGGTGGTATGAGAAACCTTCCAGGCAGAGGAGTTACAAATGCAAAGCACAGACAACAGAAATTATCAAGTAAAATCATTTTTTTTTTTTTTTGGTAAAATCATTTTTAAAAGACGCAAACACACTTCTATTCCTATTTCTTAGGCAGGGAGTTCCTATACAGTTCCTAGCTAAGCAGTAGCTAGGACCAGAGTTTTGACATCCTTTGGTTCAGGGAAACAAGAACTGCAAGTGAATACAGTACAATGCTTCCTGTAGCTCATGCACACAACAGCAGCACTTGCTGGCCCTCGGTCCAAACCACATACGGGAACACCAATGTAAACTGATACAGCCACTATGGAGAACAGTATGGAGGTTCCTTAAAAAACTACAAATAGAAATACCATATGACCCAGCAATCCCACTACTGGGCATATACCCTGAGAAAACCATAATTCAAAAAGAGTCATGTACCACAATGTTCACTGCAGCTCTATGTACAATAGCCAGGACATGGAAGCAACCTAAGTGTCCATCATCGGATGAATGGATCAAGAAGATGTGGCACATATATACAATGGAATATTACTCAGCCATAAAAAGAAATGAAATTGAGTTATTTGTAGTGAGGTGGACGGACCTAAAGTCTCATACAGAGTGAAGTAAGTCAGAAAGAGAAAAACAAATACTGTATGCTAACACATATATATGGAATCTAAGAAAAAAAAGGTCATGAAGTACCTAGGGGTAAGATGGGAATAAAGACACAGACCTACTAGAGAATGGACTTGAGGACATGGGGAGGGGGAAGGGTAAGCTGGGATGAAGTGAGAGAGTGGCATGGACATATATACACTACCAAACGTAAAATAAGATAGCTAGTGGGAAGCAGCCACGTAGCACAGGGAGATCAGCTCGGTGCTTTGTGACCACCTAGAAGGGTGAGATAGGGAGGGTGGGAGGGAGACGCAAGAGGGAGGAGATATGGGGATGTATGTATACGTATGGCTAATTCACTTTGTTATAAAGCAGAAACTAACACACCATTGTAAAGCAATTATACTCCAATAAAGATGATAAAAAAAGAAAAAGAAAAAAGAATGCGTTGCTAGAGACTTGGGCTCAGAAGTCCTTAGCAGTACCAAAGAGGAAACACTGAAATGAAATACCTCACCAAACCAGTCTGGCAATGAAGAGAAAGGAGGCAGGGTGCGGGAGGGATGTGGGGTGCGGCGCGGGGAGGAGAGGAGGCTGGGACATGCTGCAGAAGGCCTGACTCTACCAGGCTGGCAGGTGTGCCCCTCAATCTATTTTCACAATTTCAGCAGATTAGCAACGGCTTTGTGCCTCAGAATATGAAGAAGTTCAAGTCCTTGAAGAGACAGGAATTCCACAACAAGTAAATTAGAAAGATACAAAGGTTGTTTGCAATGTGCAATAAATTGGCAGGTTTAAACATAGCTTTTCTGAGGTTTATCTTCCCTGAGACACTTAATGGTAATTCACACCCTCTGAACAACAGTCTTTGAAATGAATATGACTTAGTGAATCACATTACATAAACCATTAAATGACGAGATGCAGACATGAATGCCAACTGTTAAGTTTTAGTTGCTCTAGCCATCGGGAATAATTGATGGATCGTCTCCACTTTAAAAACACGTTATGTTCCCAAAGTTCGCTTACAGTTTGGCTGTTTGGAATTCAAGAGTTACTTCCTTCCTCCCCCCACACACAAGCCATGTGAGATGTGGGTGTGGTACCCAAGGGAGAACACAGAAAACAGGCAGAGGGTGCTGGGAGTTCTCTGGAGGCTAATTCATTCTTGAGGAGACTGCAGTCAGGGTTCTACAGAGGTGGACACACACGTCTGCACTCTCCCTGCCACGGGAACAAATCCTGCATCTGCACAGAACTAACTGGTGGTGGTTCCCGAACCGCTAGCAGCGGTCGGATTTCAGGAGGAGGCTGGAGAGAAGGATGAGGGAGGGCAAGGGGCCATGAGGCAGGGGCTCTGAGGAAGACACCAGAACCACGGGGGCATGCAGCTCTAGCTGATGGACAAGGCCAAGGCTGCCGTTCCTTCTTCTCTGCCCGGCTCCTGGACACCCCACTCTGGTCCGCCCCTGGGATGGGGCCTCTTCCCTTCTAGGGCTGCCACACTGGGGGCTGGGATCAGGGTTCTTCTGCACCCCGACTCCCCACCCACAAACATGCACGGCAACTTCTCTGATGTCGGAACACCCATTCAGGTCTTTGATGGTTTTCTCAGAACTTTCCTGCCGGTAACCTAGGGAAACGGGGTGCTCACACACATGCATCGACGTTGAGAGGAACTGCTTGTAACGAGCAAATTAAACTGAGACGCAGACCACAGTTCCCTCCGATTCAAATATATAAGTAATACATACGTAGGCATGTACACACAGATATCTACTTGAATATGGAAAATCAGAGTAAAATTCAAACGACACACCCACTGATATCACAGGGCGCGGTCCACACATAAATCCAAAAACTGACAGCTCGGAACCAGACGCTCCAGAGGAGGACGGCGAGGGTGGGCAGGGAGCCGCTGAACACACAGACCTGCCACCTCGCGTCACCGAAACGCAGGAATGACACGAGCCTCCCCGTGCCGAAGGCTGCCCCCGACTTACCGGAACTTCAAAGGCCTCCTGGGTGTCATCCAGCATCTGGATTCTGACGGACATGAGTTTTCCTGAAGGCGTCGGGGGAGGCTTCTGTCCATGTTCCAAGGTACTGATCCCCGAATTCTCCGCTGTCCCCAGTCTCGATCCTGGAGTTGGCCTCTGCTCTATTTCTCCCATGATGAGAGCAGATTATATGATGCCTGCAGGAAGCAGAGAGAAAAAAATACATCAGGAGACTCACTGAGACCACCTTAGTAACATTGGTCGCCTTCTGCCGGTCACTGTGGCCACGTCCCCGAAGCACAAGATGGCCAGTTTCCACCCCCCGTGCAGGAATCACACGAGCTGATAAGCGTTCGGCTCATTCACACACAGCGTCACCTTTAGCCACTCAAGGCATGCAAATATTTGTGCATATTTTATCCTTCTGCATACTTTTTTTTTGCGGTATGTGGGCCTCTCACTGTCGCGGCCCCTCCCGCTGCGGAGCACAGGCTCCGGACGCGCAGGCTCAGCGGCCACGGCTCACGGGCCCAGCCGCTCCGCGGCATGTGGGATCCTCCCGGACCGGGGCACGAACCCGTGTCCCCTGCATCGGCAGATGGACCCTCAACCACTGCGCCACCAGGGAAGCCCCATCCTTCTGCATACTTTTACATAGTTTATCCTTTTCTAGTTTTACAGTCAGCTCTTAATACGATAGATTCAGTTGTGTTCTACGTATTATTAGTTAGGGTCTACCATGAGCTAGGCACCACTTTTCACACACTTGCGGTCTGCTGGGAAGATAATGAGCAGTGCCTAACCCATATCATTAGCACCCATTAGTTTACCTTTTATGGATCATGGAACATACCAAGTAATGTGGGCATTATCAAGATAAATAGATAAAACGTATCTTCTAGCTCCCGAGTTTATAATCTGATTGAGGAAACGAAACACACACTCACACAAACCCAGGTGATGTCAGGTAGGGTCTTTTCTCTCGATTTCTTCTTTTCGTCCTAATTAATTTTTTTTCCTGCCACCCTCCCGCAGTTGTTCCCCCTCTCCCAGGAAACCATTCTAGGTATTACAGTATTGACAAAGTTATCTTCTCCATCATGCAGAAGGTAGGAACTGAACTCCACTGAGTCTCAAACGTTGGGTAATGCTTGGAAGGAGACAGGAACACACAAGGAGAAGGAATTCCAGGGAAGTAGAACAGCATCAAGAAAGCTATGGGACAGAAATCAGGTGGCATTTAGGAAGACAAGTGAGAATCAGTGCTGCAGAGTTAAAGATGCATTTGGAAACTAGGTTGGAATCAGACCACAAAGGACATCAAAGGCCTAGCTGAGAGATGTGGTCTTCACCCTGCAGGGAGTCACTGAATAAGAATAATGACACGACGAAGGTAGAACTTGAGAGAAATGCATGTGAAGATGATCTCTACTAATGCGCTGGAAAAAGAGACGGGCTGGCAGGGGTTGGGGGAGTCCAGTTACAAAGCTAAGGCAACAATTTGAGCTCGAGGGGATCAGCTTGAACAGTGGCGACGGAAATAAAAAGATGATGCTATGAAACCCACTTTTATGGAAAAATTAACCCGGTGTTGTAAATGGTTAGCTACTGAGAAGAAGGAGATTAAAGTATAACAGTGACCAGAAAGTTTTAAATCAGGGCAGAAGTGAAGAAGTGGGAGGGGAAGGTGTGTGTGTGACTGGGGACACATTGAAGGCTTTAAAAGGATATCCAGCAGGCTGTGGTGGAGGTGGAGCTGGATTGGGGCTTTGGGTTCAGAGTCCATCTCGCTGTAGAAGTGAAAGCCAGGGTGAGAGTGAATGTGAAAGGGGTGGGGGGGGGACATGGCAATGAAAAAGCAAAAAGAACAAACATGCCCAGCCATGGGGGTTGCTATGGACTGAACTGTGTCCCCCCAAATTCTTACCTTGGAGCACTAACCCCATGTAGCTCAGAATGTTACGGCATTTGGAGACAGGGTCTTAAAAGAGGTGACCAATTTAAAACAGTGATTAAGATGGGCCCTAATCCAATCTGACTGGTGTCCTTTTAAGAGGAGCAAATTTGCACACACACAGAGACACCAGGCATGCACAGAGGAAAAGCCATGTGAGGACACAGGGAGAAGGTGGCCGTCTGCAAGCCGAGGAGAGATGCCTCAGGAGAAACCAACCCTGCCAACACCTTGATCTAAACTTCCGACCTCCAGAACTGTGAGAAAATAAATCTCTGTTAAGACACCCAGCCTGTGGGACTTTGTTATGGCAGTAAATTCACACAAGGGCCGATGGAGAAGAGGCAGAGAAAGAATGACCCTTTGTCTCAGTGACAAAGAAAGTCACAGAAGGGGCACTCAAGGGTCACCTGTGGTGTAAGGTATAGACCTTAGGGCTGCATCTTACGAGTCATCCTTCAGCTCTTTTCTTCAGGAAAAAACATCCAGTTTGTGAGCCTCATTTTGTAGGTTCTTCTTGACTAACGCTCTTCCTTCTCCTGAAGGGTCAGTCAGGTTCCTTCCCAGAAGTTTCCCACCAAATTCCATATGGGAACCTCCCCTTCCTCTCAGTGAAACCTCGAACATTCTCCCTGTGACACAGAGGGCTGGCCCTGAGGTCAGTAGAGTAGAAACTATGGAGTCACCTCAATAAGATGGGTCATTGGATCAAACCACCCTGGCCTAAAAAGACACACCCTTTGACTGAAAAGGGAGAGGGCCTGACCACCACCCAGGAAACACCATTTACTACTTATTTCTCCCACACTCATTTTCCCCACCAACTTTCCACCAAAGCCTGTAAGAGATTATTATTCGTCCCTATGCAATCCTTTGAGATTGGACTTCTGTGTCACCATGCTAGTTAAGGACCAGCCTTTTGAGAACTACTAGTCCTTTCTTGAATGTCCATCTATGATTTCACAGGTCTGCTATACAAGTAAGTACCTTTCTGATTTCTCCCCCAAATAAGTTTTTTTTTAAGAACCTAATTCCAATCTGTTTGATTATGTGATTATCTTTTGCTTAATCGTCTCTTGGTCTTAAGACACAACTAGACTTTGCTCATCTACAATGCTTTACACCGAAGTGAAAAACAGATCACCTACATTTGTTCAATGAATCAAATGTGGCTGGTATAGATCTAATTAACTATGGCATCATTGTGTTTAAAATAATCTTCACAAACCAGGCAGAATTATTCCCCTATATGTTTTCTATTCATGGTCTCATGGTTAAAAATAAACACAAGCACTAAAGAAAGCTTTCACATCAGTCCAGTTTGCCTTCCCCATTGCCAGCCTCCTCTTTGCACTCATTCCTACTTTGGTGTTGATCCCTCCCTGCCTCTGTAAACATCCTCCACTGCTCACCTCCAACCCCACCTTCTGTTCCCCGCACTCCACCAGCATGGACAGGCCCTGTCCTCAATCACTGATGCTGGGCCTGACCACTTGGCCTCTTCTCGCTCTGAGTTGAGAGGGGTAGGTCCGGGCTGTGGCTCTGATGCCCATCCAGGGAGCCGACGGCAGGGAGGTCAGGGTTTATTCTCTCACGTCACCCCACCTTAAAGGTGCTCTAAACTCATTTTCTCTTTGTCCTACCTAAGCAAAGAGCAAGGCTCTCATCCTCGAAATGGAACCCTTTCTCTCCACGCTGGCCCAAGATCCCCAGAAGAACATTGTGATTTTTAACAGCTTGGCACTTAAAAATTAAATTGAGCCAGTGATTAATAGACATTTGGTACCTTAACTTCATCTCTTTTTAGTCTTCAAATGATCTCATGCCTATATTTGTCCTACTTCTGGATATTAACTTTTCAACAAAGCATGTCACACTTTTTGTTTTTATAGCTGAAGGCAGATTGTTACTGTTCATGGAAAGTGCTGTTTAACTCAAACATAAATCCAGCCAAGAGTTTTGAGCGGAGCAGCCTAAGAATGTCAAGGGAATATCTGAGGAACGCTGTCAAGTCATGAATGGGTAACCGTAACCGATGCTGGATAGCAAAATTGGTGAATCCAGTAATAAAACACAGCCTTCTACATCACATACCTAAGAAACCTAAAAGCCTCCTGTTTATAAAGCAATCCATGCTCTATTCCAACTTTACCTCCATAACTTCCTCCAACTTCTGAATTCCTTAAGAAAGAGTCAAGGTAAAAAAGATGAATATTTCTTTCCTTGTACCATGTTATTACTAACATGATCATTCCAGACCTAAAAGTAAAGAGCTGTTTGTGAAACTACCTTCTTCTTTAGATCTATGTGAAAAGTTAGTTAAAAAGGAAATAATGACTACAACAAAAAAGCAGTAAAAACTTTAACTGGCAAAGAAAAGATAAAAAACTAGAATTGTCTTGTTATAGTCTCTTGGCTTAAAGGCTTCCTCTTGGAATTCACCCAAAAGCAATAAGGAAAACACACACAAAAATGCTAACTCCATCCCAGAGGAACCTGGAAGACATCTGTAGCTTTGAACCATGAAACATGAGAAAGAGTTGCCAAACTGCAGTGAAGGTCAGACAGAGAAGGAAAATTCTTGGAGACCCCATGCCTGCCAGAGCCATGCTCCCCAAATAAGTAGGATATCCAGCAATAACTTTCTGAAAAGAAGGGCAACAGACACGCAGGTAGCACTAAGAGCTTCCCTGGATGCAGTGTGGTGGGAGAAATCAGGAAGCAGGCAAGGTCGAATTGAATGAGAAACCACACAGGTAAGACATATTAGCAGGAAGCAGTCTGTTGCCAAGGCAAAGTGAAAAAGAGAGACCCCACTAGGAACACAACCAGTCTCAGCAAGCTAGAGAAAAATAAGGGTTGAAAGGATTACTTACACACACACACACACACGCACGCACGCAACCTCAGGTCACAAGAATCCCCACTGGCATGGGACATGGCCCTGTCTCCTGCTCACGTGAAGCTCCTGTAAATAGCTAGTTCATAAAGAATTCATCTAATAACAAAAAAGGACCTTTACAAAGATGCTGCAAAAAGAGGAAAATGAAAATGAATGACAGATGAAAAACACCACCAAAGCAATGTTATATGCAACAGATGAAAATTTTGCCCAAACACACTGTCATAAATTAACAAAACAAAGAAATAACTGATTCTATCTACAAAAACAGAAGAGGATTTACAGGAGTTCAGGGAAGCATGAGAAGGAAATAAAGCATGAGGGCAGACCTCAGGGTGAAAAAAAAAGAATGAATAAAAACATCACTACTGGGACTTCCCTGGAGGTCCAGTGGTTAAGACTCCACACTTCCACTGCAGGGGGCATGGGTTCAATCTCTGGTTGTGGAACTAAGATCCCACATGCCATGTGGCACAGCCAAAAACAAAGTCACTAATATAGAATGAATGTTTGTGTCACCCCCAAATTCATACACTGAAACTTAATCCCCAATGTGATGGTATTTGGAGGCAGGGCCTTCAGGAGGTGACTGGATGGTGAGGGTGGAGCCCTCCTGAATGGGATTAGTGTCCTTATGAAAAGCATCCAGATAACTCTCTTGTCCCTTCCACCATGTGAGGAAAAGTAATACCACAAGACTGCCATCTATGAACCAGGAAGTGGGTCTAGACACCAAATCCACTGGCCCTTGATCTTGGATTCTCCAGCCTCCAGGACTGTGAGAAATAAATTTGTTGTTTTCCTGTTTATGGTACTTTGTCTTAGTCCGTCTGGGCTGCTTTAACAATCATCAAACGGAAGCAGCTAAAAGGAAATACACACTGGTGAAAATATGAGAGTCTGGAGGGGAAAGATGGAGAAAAGCAAGCAAAAGATTTAGAACAGAAAAATGATAAATATGGAAAACAAAGAAAAGAAATCCAACACACCCATAATAGGCGTCCCTAAACGAAAAAAAAAAAACCTCAATGGAACAAGAAAAACATTTTAAGGTATAATTCAGGAAGACATTTCAGAAATAAAAGATTCTCCATAATAAATGAACATATCATATCCCAGAAATAACTAAAATGATGAACACCTGAAGTTTCCTGTGTCATCACTCATCTTCAAAATATTAAGAAGGAATTATTTGGGCATCTACGCAAACAGTTCAAAAAAAACAAAGGAGGGGATAAAAGTTCAGACTCCACAGCAACATTTGTAACCGAGCAGGACCCTATGGGGCCTGCCTGGGACAGACTACTCCCCCATATCCTCTGCTGTAGCTCTTCTGTGAAGTACCCCGATAACAGTATCTCAGGCATCTTTGCTGAGTTTTTCAGTTGCTAAAAACCACCAACAAATGGAAGGAATTAACTACTTGGTGAGTGGCCCCCAGACCTAGTGGTGCCTAAGGAGTGATAAAGTTAACCACCCTGTTACCCCACCATCAACCAATCAGAGAACTGTGCACAAGATGATCACACACCCTGCTAACCCCCTCCCTCATCTGGCCTTTAAAAATGCTTTGCTGAAACCCTTTGGGAAGTTTGGGGGTTTGGGGGCATGAGCCACCCATTCTCCTTGCTCAGCCCTGCAATAAGCCTTTCTCTGCTACAAACTCTGACGTTTCAGTTTATTTGGCCTTACTGTGTGTTGGGCACACAAACTTGCATTCGATAACACACGTTCAATGTTTAACTGACCAAACTATCTTCCAAGAAATAAAAGATGAATCAGAACATGGAATCTAGCTGAATTTTCATTGAAGCATTTAAAATAGTCAAGAACTCAAGCCCTTCTGGGAGAAGCTACTAAAGGATAAACAGCAAAACTAGAGGCTAAGTGGTGAAACAAGGAAAAACAATTATTGGTAAACTTTAAATCCATTTATACTGTAAGAGGAAGGCTAAAATCACTGTAATAGCCGCAGAATATTATAATTCCTGACAACGTAGAAATAATTAAAAAATTGGCAGGGGAAGGAGTTGAGATGGTGAGAGGCCTTAAGTTAACTGTTACCATATGTTTTAAAACTGATAATAAAGAGAATTTAAATCTCCAGAGATATACAAGTGGTTAATAAGCACATGAAAATATGTTCACCACTGTCCCTCACTAGGAAATGCAAATTACATCCACAATGAGATAATATTCCACACCCACTATAATGGACAGTAACAAGTGTTACCGAGAATGGGAAAAAAATGGAATTTCTCATACATTGCTAATGGCTGGTGGGAATACAAAAAGGTGCAGACTTTGGATAATATTGGGGAAGTTTCTTAAAATTTAATCATAAATTTAGCATACAACCCAGCAACTGGGTTCCCCTGGTGACTGAGCTATTACACTCCTAGGTATCTCCCCAAGACAGAGGAGAATGTATGTCATCACAAAGACTGTGTGTATGGAGATGTTTAGAGCTAAAAATAGTCAACAAGTGGAAATAATCCGAATGTTCGTCACCCAGTGAATGGATAAACAAAATGTGGTATATCCATACAAGGGACTATTATTACTCATCATTAAAAGGAAATGAAATGCAGATACACGGTACAACGTGGATGAGACCCCAAAACATTTTGCTAAATGAAAGATGCAAAGGACTCTATGGCATATGATCCTACTTATATGAAAATATCCAGACAAAGCAAATCTAGAGAGACAGAAAGTTGTTGCTTTGGGTCGGGGTAGCAGCTGTGACTGACGGCAAAGGGCCTGAGGGATAGAGATCTTTTTGGAGGTGACAGAAACGTTCCAAAACCAGATTGTGGTGACGGTCACACAAGTCTGTAAATTTACTAAAATCCTTTGAACTGAAAACAGGCCAAAGGTATGATATGTAAATTATATATTAAATATACGATATGTAAGTGGACACACACATGAATATTCTTGGAAGGGCAGAGGGAGGAGAGCTGGCTCCAGAGACATGGTTGCAGACAGCAATGAGGAGGCTCTGAGAGGTGTTTTCCACTGCACACTTTTGGGGACCTTTAATATTTTGTACAATTCAGACAAAAATTAAGACAATTTAAAAATTTTCATTTTTCTAAAAGGACAGATGCCTGCTGTCCACCCCATCCCCTTTAAAGCATGAAATCAACTAAGATGAAATCACAGTAAACAAGGGTGACAATTATCATTCAAAACAGGCTGACGAGCAGAAGGTTGGCAAGAGGTCTTCCTTCCAGTTTTAAATGTAAGCCACTGAAAAATTCCAGGTTAAGAAAAATTCATAGGAAGTGAATAATTTACAGAAGCAGCAGCCCAAGAGGTAGATCTGTAGGAAGCTACGGGGCTGGGTCCTAGAGCCGCCGGAGCGCCCAGGGCCTCTCGCTGACGGTGCAGGGGCTGGCGTTTGCCAGTTTGGGGGGGGCGGGCGGGGACAATGATTGACCACGTGAGACTCCCAGGAGGGCAAAGGGCAAAGCATGTGTAACCTCCGCCAGTGCCTGTTCACTCCAGCTTAGGTGCCAGGTGACAAAGCCACCTTGTGCTCCTGTCCCCGGGGAGCCACAGGCCAGGGAGGGGGAGACGCCCCAGAAAGGCGCGCGGCCCAGCAGCTGCTCCAGGACACAGGCGGCCACGGCTGGCCTTTCACAGGACTTAGATAAGGGGTTTTGAGAAAGTTCAAAAACAGCTATCCGGGCGGATAGATTTACTTCTTTCAAAAAAGTCTGTGAGCAGAAGTAGCGACTGCAGATCACCTGTTTTACATCAACCAGACGCTTCAAACAGGCGAGGGATTGTCAGGCCCGCTGTATCATTTGGGAGAAGGGGGACCAGGATATCAACTCTTGGGAAGTTGGGTGCCCCATTTCACCCACCACGGAAAAGAGAACTGAACTGTGGAAACCTGATAAAGAATATTTCTTCACTGTCTTTCCTCTCCAACCCTAGTGGGAAAAAAATTAACTAGGCTATCTTAAATCCCCCTAACAAATCTCTGCGAAGTACTTCAAGGACAACTCAGAGCAAAAGAGCGAGTCTCTCACGTCGCAGAGGTTATTTCCAAAGTCTAGTTTTAACCACACCTTCTAACTCAAAAACCTGAGTCTTATCAATAACAACATAAATGTGAAAATTCCCAGCCCGGCATTTCAATGACCTGCCCCGTTTTCTCTCCCTGTAAACAAACTGTTCAGCGTGGCTGCATTTTCCTATGTTGTGGCGGCTGCTGTTGCTTCTTCCTCCTAAAATATTCCTCTTTACCGGCTCTAATGTCAACGACTCTAGAAGGCCTTCCCTGATCTACTCTTTGGGGGTGGGGGAGGGAAGGCTTACTTTCTTCTCCCTGGCATTTTGCTCGTATTGGGCTTATATTCCACTTGCTTTCCAGGTCTTTCTCCTCTTTTCCTGCACTGCGAGCTCAATTCCAAGCCCAGAGGGGCAGTGGGGGGGCCTGAATGCATTACCTGGGAGCATGACATGTTCCTCCTGTCATAGTGCAAGGGCCCGCCCGACTCGGGGGCTATGAGAACTTCAGGCAGTCACGTCTCCACTACAGGGTCATCCTCCTAGAAGACGCAAAGAAAGCTGACCACCGCCTGCAGGGCTTCTTAAACTGTGGCTGCAAACCAGCCGCATTAGTACCACCTGAGAGCTCATTAGAAATGCAAATTTTCCGCCCCCGCGCAGGCCGGCTGAATCAGGGAGGGTGGGCCCGCATCTGGGTTTTAACAAGCCTCCCAGCAGCTCCTAGCTCAAGCTCCAGCCCGAGACCGCTGCCACTTATGGCCAAGGGTCCCCATGAGGATCAGCTGAGGTAAGTAAATCCACCTGACACAAATCAAGCACTTACTCAACACCTTCACTGAGAAAAAAACCACATTTCACACATGCACCAGACTGATTCTTTCAACAGCTCTTGGCAAGAAAAAGTGGCATTCCTTTTCCCAGGACATTTTCATTTGTCTTCCAACCTTGTTCTAAAAACGACTTAAGACAACGCTTTTGTTTGCCTTTTCGCTGATTTGGTAGAACCTACTTCCTCCCTGAAATAGACAGGCAAGGACAAAAACATGCAGGATGGAGTCAGGAGTAAAAGGTATTGGGAAGAGAAGGCGCTTTTACTCCAATAGAAATAAAAAAACAGGAAACCAGAAAAAAAAATCTCCAATGATTCACATTTTCATCATGTCCATTTATCCGTGATTCTGAGAGTACAAAATTAAATTTTAACTCCCCCTCCATTCTCTCCTCTAATTAAAAGGCCTGGGTAAATAAAATGGAAGGAGAAAGGTGGTCTTCTGGAAGATAAGAAACCAGCTGGCGGCGTCTCTCAGTTCCCACATAACAACAGCGCTGCAGTGGAACCAGAGGCTGCATTTCTTAGGCTGTGGTCAAGCTCGCTCTACTTGACACACGGCAGCACTCTCATCCACTCACGACGGAAAGTCCTCTCTCTTTGTCACCAACTGACACTGGTCAGCCTTTCCAAATACCTGTGGAAAGCACCTAACCCCTGTCTAACCCATAAGGAGGGTGCAATCTATTACTGGATCTGCTTACTCAACATCCTTGAAAATAACAGACTGTTTAAAGTATACTGTCATTGAAATGTCACAGTAATTGGGATCATCGCCATTCACAAGCATTTTTAAGGACCTGTAATAATTCAGCGACTACACTTAGCACTACGCGGCACACAAAGCAGGAACGTGGCACCATACGGTTCGTCTTTTGGGGACCTATCATCTCTCCAGCAGTAGAAAGCAGGTACTCAGTGATAACTGTTGGAGGCAAAGTGTTTATTTCTGACAATAGGTAGTATGTGAATTTTAAAAGCTACAGAGAATGCCGAGGAAGTCGCCCGGTCCTTGGGAAAAGGCTAACAGTTTTAAGTAGCCCTGAGGACAGATGGAAACGAAATGTATGGAGAATATACACATGCTTGCTGGAGTTCCCTTCTGCATTCAGTAAGGAAGTGTCCATGCAGTGCCAGGAGCTGTGCACATGGTGGATACAGACCAACAGAGGTGAGAAAATAGTGAAAAGGAGAAAGGTGGGTGAGATGCAGGTTTCAGTCGGCCTAATATAATAGGGCCAAAAAGCCATAGGAGGTGCATCTGATGGACCAGGGTGAGGCACTGTGGTTTTTAAGCCAAGGTGAAACTATGCAGCTGTAAGAAAAAATTTGGCAGGGAATTCCCTGGCGGTCCAGTGGTTAGGACTCGGCGCTTTCACTGCCAAGGTCCTGGGTTCAATCCCTGGTCCGGGAACGAAGATCCCACGTGCCGTGGGGCAACTAAGCCCTGCGCTCTAGAGCCCGAGCGCCACAACTGAGACCCAACGTGGCCAAATAAATAAATGAATATTTTTTTTTAATAAATGGTAACATTGAAATGTGTCCTACATCCTGTGTAACATTCTACTGAAATCTATTCTGGAGTGAGTAACGACAGTATTTCATACAACATTTAGAAAAAAAAAAAAAAAGCATTTCCTAAAGCTTCCCAAAACCAATGAATCATAAATGACAGGGCTTCCCTTCAGGGTGGGAAAAGGAAAGCAATTTCTATTAAACCATTAAAGAATAGACTGTGAAATTCTCTCACCATTTGAATATTATTCGAGAAATACACTAGGCAATATTATTACAGGCCAAAGGATACAATAAAATACAACAGAGGTATAAAGGGTATCGCCTTCTGGAACACTTCCCCTAGAATTAATTATTAATTAAAATAATGAAATGTCAAGAAAAAAAAAGAACATAATAAAAGAGTGAAACCCCTTGTGAAAAAAGAAGAATTTAAATGTCAGCCTGGTTAAAAAATAAGGTATTTAATTAAACAATGTTGTCCATTAATAAAATGAATGATGACGAATAGCACATTTTGCCATGGGTTGCTGGAAGGGAAAAGATTTAGATACCATCCATCAGATTGTCCATCAGGTTCTAATTCTAATTTTTGAAGTGTTTTGAGTATACAGTAAAATTAACTTTCCTGGATTTTAAGCTTCTCATTCACAGAATGTGGAAAAATATATGTTACTATTTTAATTTAACCAACACTTACGTAGCCCTTTCTAGAGGAGAGTGGGCACTGTTCTATGAGCTGTGCAAATACTGATTTATTTAATCCTCACAACCACCGTTAGGTGGATACTATTATTGACCCCTTTTACAGATGAGGAAACTAAGGCAAAGAGATTAAGTCAATTTTCCCATGGTCACCCAGCTAGTAAAGTGGCAGACATGGGACCAGACTGCAGACAGGCTGGTCTTCACCGCTCACCATGGGCCCTCCTGGACAAGATAATCTCTAAATTGTCACCCTCTCCAATATTCAGTGACCTTACACCTTAGTCATTTTAGATGCGATCACAGTCTCCCCCAAGCTTCTCACCTTTTCCAGCGCAGAGGTGCCAGTCAAGCTACTAGGCTAATCACCCATGTACGCTGCTAAGGACATCAAAGGAGAAAATCCATCAAATAATCAAAATGCTTACTGCCAATGCTTACTGAATTACTACTAGACCTATAAAGAGTGTAGTGTACTTGTTTCTTTTTTTAAATTGAAGTATAACTGATTTATAATATTATATTAGTTTCAGGTATACAGCACAGTGATTCAGTATTTATATCGATTATACTCCCTTCAAAGTTATTACAAAATAATGCCAATAATTCCCTGTGCTGTATAATATATCCTTGTACCTTATTTTATACATAGTAGTTTGTACCTCATTATCCCATACCCCTTTTTCCCCGCCCCTCTTCCCTCTCCCCACTGGTAACCACTAGTTTGTCCTCTATATCAGTGACTCTTTTTCTGTTTTGTTATATTCAGCAGTTTGTTGTATATTTTAGATTCCACATATAAGGGATAACATACAGTATTTGTCTTTCTCTGTCTGACTTATTTCACTAAGCATCATATCCCTCCAGGACCATCCATGTTGTTTCAAATGGCAAATTTTCATTCTTTTTTTTGGCTGAGTAGTATGCCATTGTGTGTGTGTGTGTGTGTGTGTGTGTGTGTGTGTGTGTGCGCATATATATATATATACACACATATATATA
Source organism: Delphinapterus leucas (assembly GCF_059928025.1). Classification (NCBI taxonomy): domain Eukaryota; kingdom Metazoa; phylum Chordata; class Mammalia; order Artiodactyla; family Monodontidae; genus Delphinapterus; species Delphinapterus leucas. Next base: position 12,649,911 of record NC_143146.1, read on the forward strand.
TCTTCTTTATCCATTCATCTGTTGATGGGCACTTAGGTTGCTTCCATATCTTGGTTATTATAAATAATGCTGCTATGAACATTGGAGTGCATGTATCTTTCTCAATTAGTGTTCTCATTTTCTTTGAATATGTACTCAGGAGCGGAATTGCCGGGTCTTATGGTAGTTCCATTTTTAGTTTTTTGAGGAACTTCCATACTATTTTCCACAGTGGCTGCACCAATTTACATTCCCACCAACAGTGTATGAGGATTCCATTTTAGCCACAGCCTCATCAACATTTGTTATTTGTGGTCTTCTTAATGACAGCCATTCTGACAGGTGTGGGATGATATCTCATCATGGTTTTGATTTGCATTTCTCTAATGATTAATGATATATGAGCAACTTATCATGTGCTCGTTAGTCATCCGTATGTCTTCCTTAGAAAAATTTCTATTCAGGTATTCTGCCCATTTTTTAACAGGGTAGTTTGGGTTTTTTGATATTAAATTGTATAAGCTGTTTGTATGTTTGGAATATTAACCCCTTATCAGTCATATCATTTGCAAATATTTTCTCCCATTTAGTAGGTTGTCTTTTCATTTTGTCAATGGTTTTCTTTGCTACGCAAAAGCTTTTAAGTTAATCAGGTCCTATTTGTTTTTGCTTTTGTTTCTTTTGGCTTAGAGACAGATCCAAAACATATTGTTATGATTTGTGTCAAAAAGTGCTCTGCCTATGTTCTCGTCTAGGAGTTTTATGGTTTCCAGTCTTACATTTAGGTCCTTAATCCATTGAGTCTACTTTTGTATACAGTGTGAGAAAATGTTCTAATTTCATTCTTTTACATGTAGCTGCCCAGTTTTCCCATGGTGTACTCTCTTTTTATGGTTCTAAATTATGCATTTTTTAACTGTCTTAAATAATTTCTCACTTCTATGAGCAAGGATTTTTCCAAGGATCTATTCATGCAATGGATTAGAGCACTTATGGAACACCCGTGAATTAATTAAGTTCTCAGGACTAAAGAAACTTGGAAAGGGCAGGCAAAGGCACCACCCTTAAAAGTGAAAACTGCCGAGCATCAAGGGAAACCGAGATCCACACAGCAGATGCTCCTGGGCCAAGTCAAAGAAAGCCCAAAGGGAAATTAAGATTACGCTTCCTCTCCCAAGGCAAACCCTCCGTTCCCATGGAACACACTGCTTAACAGAAACAGATACAAAACCAGACTGGATCCACGTGCCACGAAAGGGACACAATGACAGGGAAGTGGGGCTGAGAAATGAGCTCCAGATCACTCTCCGGCTCAAAGGACAAGTCGCTTTGTGAAATGAGACATTAAAGCACAGCACTTCTACTATTTCTGTTAACTGCTGAGAAACGTAAGTTTTCACTCAAATTGTTTCGTCTTCTCACAAAGCACTTTCACCTAATAACACGTGCCATTCATTCATTACTTATTTGCATTACTTTGCTTACTACTCACAATCCTACACGACTGACTGCTACACGGGGCAGGTACCTGCAGAAGCAAGTTTTATGGGGAGAAGCTGTGAAAAGCTGGAGAACTGAGAAGGGGAGACAAGAGGTCAAGAGAGCTCTTGGCTGAATGCCAGGCCCTGGTCCGACCCCCTCACTTCCGGGCTCTCCCTCAACCACCTCATAGCCTAAAAGGAGGGGCCACCAGCTCTGTTTCCCAAATGGGGTGCCTGACGCTCACTTAGGTAGCAGCCAAAATCTAGAAGGCATCAACGTTCTATAACTCACTCGAACAAGCCAATCACTAAAGAAATATAAGCCTACCCAGTGCAATAAATAAGGACAGAAGTAACAATATCTGGACAGCAAGAAATGGCAAATAAAAAAAAGACTTTTTAAAAATATTATACTCCAGTTTTTCAAATAAAAACAAGTTTGCTGGAACACAAAAAATCCACCTATAACAGAAGTTCTATGTATATGGTATACATTCTCAGATCATAAAGCATAAAATTCTTGAGAACAAAGCAAAATTCAACCAATTATTTGCAAGCTCAAACACTGTTTTATGGAAAGACAATGAATGAAAGAAAAAAAATTTTAAGTTACAAAGAATATTTTTAACATTGAAAATATAAGTAAATGATGTTCTACCAAAGTCCCACTAAAGGAAAATGGACTATTCTCTACCCCAATATAAGGAAGAAGAATGAACAGTCTTTATCTAAAGAATTTTGAAGCAGACGAGAGACTACAAAAGCAAACAAAGAATAAGTAAAAATTAAACAACAATAAAGTATATCATCTGTTACAGAAAACATGAAGAGACCAAAAAAAGGAGAAATCAGAAAATAATCATGGAATTTTCCTCTCCCCCAGCTCTACATAAATAAATAAGCCTGGGAAATTTTTCAAAACTTTCAACAGATAAACAATCTTTTCTTTTAAAAAAAATGTTATACTCCCAAACTCATTTTACTTGAGCCCAAGCAAAACATTTTAAAAGCAAGTTGCACTCAAAAATTCATAATAAAATCCTGTTTAAGTAACGAAAGACACAAAAAAGGATAGCTACTATAAATAAGTAGTACTTAAAATGGGAATTCTAAGATGGAATAACCCATGGAAAACTAGCCACTTCATTCATTATAATTCATTATAATCGGAAATAACAGTATCACTCATAGCAACTACTAGATATCAAAAAAGGCATTTGAAAATTGCAACTTTATTTTTATTAATACTCTTAAATTTATATAAGCACTGAATAGCAACTGGTAGTAGATATACCAAAACAGACTCGGGGGGAGGTGAGATTAGAAATAATTTTTATTCTTCTTCTTTTAAGAAGGTCCAAAAGCCAACGTGAAATGGATCCCCGTGTGAAGCCGAAAGGAGAGTCAGGCTCTCTCAAGGACAAATGGCAGGGAACGTGGCCAACAGGGAAAGGGAGAGGAGGTATGTGTGCCTGTGAGGAATACCCCAAGGAGCTGCCCAGCATATCCTCCAGAGCAGATGACAGTTCGAGAAAGGCCCCCAGTCATTACCAGGTGAGAGAGCTGGGCCTTCAGGGGGAGATGAAACCTAGGTCAAGTCAAGGGACGCACGGCTGCCCATTTGCAGAGGCTGCCATGGACGCTGGACCCTATGGCTGAGTAAAAAGAAACCATAAATTTAAGCTCCAACTCCATGTGCTAAGGAATCGAACACTGACTTAATGTCTGCAAGTCGTCACTATTTTGAAACAGTAAAGTAAGCCTATATATATATATATATATATATATATATATATATATAATTCCAATGGCCCCATATCTGGAATTCAGACATTTAAAACTTAGTGTCAGTGCATTTCAATAAGGAGCAGAGAGCACATGATCCCTCCTCTCAAACCCCGGACTCTGGGACATTCTCAGCTTCCAAAGCCCATTTCTGCTTTGCCTAAATAAATCACAGGGAAGGCCACGGATGTTATGTATATCACGCATTTCATGTGTAATCAAGCTGCCTCTGAGTGGGCATCGTACAAAGGGCAACTGTGTAGAGCCTCTATTCTGCTCATCAACAGGGATTTATTTACATGTGCCCCAGATAGCAGCACATTGACTGTGCTTTACAGAAAAGAACAGTTTCAAAGTTGAAAGCCCTTATAGTTCTGTATTTATTACGACCATTCATAAAAAAATTATTACCATTCCACATTAACTACTTCATTTCTCTTAAAGTTTTAAACTGTGATTAATAGTTATCTTGATCAATGCTGATAATCAATTGCAGTGAATTAGCAGTTTAAAAAAGACATAGGTAAATGGAGACAGAAGGCTGTTAGTGTTTAGAAGGAACCAATATGGTAGCTAGGACAATTTTCTTTAAATGAATATATAGATTTTTCTTCAATACAAAAATCCATGCAGAATATTTATAGAGCATGGCAAAGCAACAGAAAATTCATTTAGAAAATAAGCAGGCAGTGAAAGCAAAGGACATATTCGTTTTATGTAGTTCCAGAATTTAAAATGCACTGCTAAGGATAATTGTCAAAATGGATCATTATAAATTGAGATGAATTGGAAAAGGAAGCAATGATCACTAGAAGCTAAAATGGCTTCTATTAAGAACAATGGCTTGTTCTTAATAACAAATCAGGCCACAAATCACCTCCTTTCTGTCTTTGACAGATTCGTACTCTGGGATGTCAAGAAATTGTTAGAGCTGTAATATAGCTGGATTTTGGCTAGGCGTTTCGAAAAAACGTTTATGACATGATGGTGCAATAAATCGGATTAAGACGTGGGTGACAGAAAAAGTTATAGTTATGTTCAGTTGCTACTGAACATTATGCCCAGAAAGTTCTAAAATAATTAAAGAACATCTTCCCTAGGCACTGAGTCCCAGAAAAAGGCCCCACCCTTGTAACTTACCAGTTATCCTTTATTAATTGCTTCAGTGAAGGTTTTAATGGCATGCAAATTGTATTTATGGATGACAAAGCACTAACAAAGAGAAATGCCAGGAGGAAATTTAATAAGAACGTACTAAACGCCCCACATTACATCCCTTTGTAGTGTATGATACCACCACTCTGCCAGACTGCTCTGAATAAAGATGTCAGCTGACTGCTTCTACTAGAGCCCACAGATTCTATGAAGGGAAATGGACAAACGTAAGAAGAGCCTGGTTTTCTGGTGGCTCGGCCACCATAATTATCAGAAGATCAGGGTTAGCAGTGTGGCATCTTACTGGGAAAGACTGCTGAGCCCCAACTGATCTTATTGATTGATCGTTTGATCTATTCATCTATATACAACTTGTTGCTTAGCCAAGGGACTGGAGAAACACAGACATCTCATAAAATCTACTTTGCTTGATTAAAATACCCACTGAAGGTCCACTGAGGGACAGAGTCCTTTTTTATTACTTACATGGACAAAATCCTCTGGCTTCCTCACTTTTCTTGTCAGTTTAAAACATCTGCCTATAAACAATGTTTTTTCTTAAAACGGCAAAAGAAAAATTGGGGGAGATTTTTTTTTTTTGAAAGTAGAATAACAAGTAAAACTCAAAAGTTACACTGCTGGTGTTTCTGGAACCGTGCTATGACACATCTAGAAACCAATATGCATCAATACCGTAAGTCCTACAGAGTCCGTATAATTTGACATTTATGGGAATTTATCTTTGGGAAATCATCCCAAGGAACGAAGAGGCTACAAGTACGAAGGTGTTCTTTGTAGCCTTGTTCACATAATTGTCAACTCAAAATACCCAAAGAATGGTTAACCAAACTATGGTACATTTGCTGCATGAACAGTGTACAATCAAAAATTATAAACACGAAAACTGCGCAACAAAGAAAAATCAACTTGTTATAATGTTAAAGTTAAAAAAAGAGAGAAGGCAACATTGCTTCTGCACAGTGATTATGGATGCCATAGACAGGGTCTGGGTGTCAGATGCAAAGAATGTGACTGGTTGAGGTTTCAGGACTGTGGTCATTTTTCTCCTTTAACTGGTAAGTTGGTTTTATTGCTATATTGTAGGACGGGGAAACAAGAAATATTAAAAATAAAATAAAGTTGAAGAGTATTCTACAATGCCTTCATAACTGGGATGAAATTCATCTTGGTAGTCCAGATATTATGAACAGGTTATATTCCAAATATTTACTCCCATACTGATGAATATCTGGAACCCAAAAAGCATTTCCCACTGTTACACGGTGGAAAGGTTCTCTAAACAGCCCTGGAAAGCCCATTTCACCACAACGAAGTTCACCAACAGTATGGACAAGATCTAACTACAATTTATAGTTTCATTTCTATTGAAAAGTCTATCTGGTAGCCCAAGGCCACTGCTCATTTCACCTGTTTCAGAGACCCCTGAGATGGCTCCACTAAGGGTAGAGTCATAGGGGGAACAGCTGAGGGCTGTCTTAGATGTTGTCTTAGATGGCGAACACTGGCAGATTCCCAGGGGTCAGTAGGGTCAGGGTTCTGCAGGTCGGAGCAGAACCCTTGCTTGGAAGCAGGAAGAACTGGGACCATTGTGGGGAGCCCAGCAGGGCAGCAGCATCAGAGGGAACCATGACAGCTGGGGCAGGACTGGGGTTCCCATAATGCCTCCAGTGGTGCATGGTGGCAGGTGTAAATGTCCTGGCCATGTTGGTTGTGTCATGTGTCCACTCTTAGGGAGGCCTGGCGCACTGATGGGTGACAGAGACAGGAGCCGGTCTAGGGGAAGTGGTAGGAGGCCAGTGTTTGCACATTTAGAGCATTTGTAATTGGTACTCTGGAGTCAAAGATACCTATGTAACAGTTGGTTTAAAAAAAAAAAATAGAAAAGAAACCATATGCTATGGACTGAATTGTGTCTCCCCAAAATTCGTATGCTGAAGCCCTAACCCCCAGTGTAACTATATTTGGATATATGGCTTTTAGGAGGTAATTAAAGTTGAATGAAGTCATAAAGGCAGAGTCCTAATCCAATAGGATTGGTGGCCTTATAAGAAGAAGAAGAAATCTCCCCTCCCCATGCACACCTACCAAGGAAGACCACGTAAGGACACAGTGAGAAGGTGGCTGTAAGCCAGGAGGACAGCACTTACCAGGAATCAAATTAGCCAGCACCTTGATCTTGGACTTCTCAGCTTCCAGAACTGTGAGAAATACATTTCTACTTTTTATGTCATCCAGTCTATGGTCTGTTGCTATGGCAGCCTGAGCTGACTAAGATACTACGGTTTATAGATTTACTTGAAATGTCATATGACTATTGTTATTTGTCAATCATTTGGCTTGGAAGGAAATGACCTCTACAGATTACCTATCAGTCAACCTTGATTTTGCTTCTAATAAGGTTGGGAGAGAGAAAAAGGTACAAAACATAGAGTTAGAAACTTTGAGGTAGGATCTTCTTCAAACATTGATTTATAATGAAAGTAGCTCTAGAAAGAACAGCCTAAAAGAAAGGAAATTTTTCAGTGTTACCATTTATCAAGATGACATAGAGGTACAACAGAGGAACAGGATCTGTTTTAAAAGTTTTGCACAGTAATTATTCATGTATCAATGCAAAATACCCTTGAAGAGAGGAGACCATTGTAAAATATTTTTAAAAGCAAATAACAAAGGACTGGAGATTGCTTTAATCCCACGACCACTGCAGACACCTAGGCATTGCTAGGCAACAATTCCTCAGTAGCTCAGCTCAAAAAGAGAAAAGCTAAAAAAGGCTATTATAGACAGGGTCGAGAAAACCAAACAGACAGGGGCAGAAGGGAGTGACACAGTGGCAACAGGCAAAAGAGAGACAGAAGACAGCATATCTCGGTCACTAAATAAAGACATTCTAGTAAAGAAACTATTGTATAATATGAAGATGGAGAACTTAAATGATAAAGAAAAAAAATAATTAAGCTTTCCAACAAGAATCACCCAGAAGGTTTCTGTTAACGGGAATCACAAACCTCAGCTGTTGTTCCTGAAACTGTGATAATACACTAGGTACATCTGAAATCTGTTCTGGAGAGCTGAATATAAAAAATTCAAAATATACTTATTACATTAGGCCTTCACTAGCTTTTAAATTTATTTATTTTTATTTATTTATTTTTGGCTGCATTGGGTCTTCGTTGCTGCACGCAGGCTTTTCTCTAGTTGCGGCGAGCAGGGGCTACTCTTCGTTGCGGTGCATGGGCTTCTCACTGCAGTGGCTTCTCTTGTTGCGGAGCACGGGCTCCAGGGCGCGCGGGCTTCAGTAGTTGCGGCATGCAGGCTCAGCAGTTGTGGCTCGCAGGCTCTAGAGCGCAGGCTCAGTAGTTGTGGCGCACGGGCTTAGTTGCTCTGCAGCATGTGGGATCTTCCCAGACCAGGGCTCGAACCCGTGTCCCCTGCATCGGCACGCGGATTCTTAACCACTGCGCCACCAGGGAAGCCCCTTAACTAGTTTTTAAGTTAAAAACTTGAGATGCCCAACTTGAGATGTCTTTGCACCATGCAGGGCAAGAAGTAAATATTCTCTCTATTGAATATGTATTTACTTTTAACACACATTGGGTTACGGAATTTCTACTCCTATGATTTACATAATCTGCATAACTAATGTATCATTAATTCAAATCCTTGTCTATACTGCGCATTATAATACCAGATTTCTTAACAGCATCTTTCATTATTCTCACATAATCAAAAGCAGTTACTGTCTACCTGTGACAATGACCAAAGTGTGGCCAAAAAAATGAACAGGCATCCTCTGTGAACTTGGTCTAAAGCAACCAATGATATTCTAGGCAGACACTGAACAATGACTTAAGAATGTATTAAAAATTAAAGGCCTTTACTATAATTTAAATGCTTTTCTGGTACTATTTCATGATTACAAAAACAAAATACTCATTTTTGACCATTACAACCTTATAAAGCCTGCCTCGGCTGCCCAATCTACTTAAACCTTCAGAGGGCGTGAGTTCATGCACCTGATCATCCTGTCACCTAAATCTTATTCCCAGTTAATGAGGGCATTTCCATCAGCCAGCACCCATCAGGCTACCCAGTCCTGCTTCCTCCCGGGGAACACAATGGGAAGTGGTCCTGCATCACACAACAGGTAGGAGGAAGTGCTCTCCCTACCACCCCGCAGACAGGGATGCTGGGAAGCCGATGGAAGTCTGATACCCACAGTGTTGGCAAACCTCCACAGGCCATATCAGTTTGCAGCCAACCTAGAGTTCCAAACTTGGAAACGCCCTGTTGCAAGAGGCCAATGCTTTTCTCCACCACACATGAGGTCAATGTCAATTAAAGAATTAGTCCAGGCCCACCTGATGTATCTTGACAGCCAAGACAAGCACTCCTGTCTGACATCACAAACAGTTCTGAAGGAGGCCTACCCAGGGACTCATCTCTAGGAAGGCGGGGCCCCTTCAAAGGGCACTAACTGTGGCCAGCTCAGCCTTCACTGCCCTCATGACCACAGTCAGGGCTGCATCAGGCCCTCAAGTAAACCTGGGCAGTTCGGGAAATTGTCAAGGTCCTACAGTATTACTATAAACCCTTCAGATATCTTACCCTCACCTTTGTATCTTGAAACTTCATTCATTCAGCGAATATTTATTGGGGCTTCTTTCTTACAGAAACTGTTCTAGACGTTCAGGAACGAAATAGGGTCCCTGCCCTCGTGGGTCCTGCCAAAATGGGAAATACCGGTCAGCCTCACCAGAAGAGTCCACGCACAGTGAAGGATGACCAACAAGCCATGTTCAAGCCGGTAATACTGCCAACCCAAGTTCACTAGAACACACACTGCACACATTGGAAGCAACTTTAGAGCCTGGAGAATATTTGCTCTCACAGTTCAGAAGACCACATTTGAACACCTTTCCCCTCAGGTTTTTTATTTTATTTTTCTCAAGTCACAACTAATTGTCTTAACGATTTGATAAACTCCCTAAAGAATATTCAACCTATGTATGATGTCATATTTAATAACAGGATTTAAATAAAGGTAAAAAAGTGATGGACAAAAACTGAACAAAACTCTGGTCATGGAAATTATACCAGCAAGAGGAAAATGGGAATAAGAAAACTAACTTTCCATTTCTCCAGCAGACCTCTCACCTAGATTATTTCAACAGCCAAATGGCTTTTGCAATATAATCTCCGGCTCCATATGGTATTCACCCAACTGCCCAGATTAAAATGTTTTCCACTCAACTTCCTAATTATTTTCCTAGATTTTTACTAGGATCTATGCTCTTCAGGTTAATTTTGCCTATGGTATCAGAACAGTGAAATTTTATAGAACACCCCTACCACTGCACAGCCCTTTCTAATTCTGTGTTCAATCATGTCTCACTGTTAGCCTGAAATCGGCCATGGCAGGGATATTTACACCACAGAAATCAGTGAATGCTCCGAACCAGAGCGGTGTTCTTGTTTTTACTTTTCAAGACAGCAGATCATTAAATGGTTCTTCCCTATTCAAAGCACCTCATCAATAAAATTACGTACCTTAAAAATCAGTCATAAGCTGAAAGATCATCAACTATTAGCCAAAAACATAAAATGAATTTTGCTTCAATCCACAATAGCACAGTAGGTTCAGTAACTGAAACAATCTTTTAGAAAGATAAGTTTCTCGCAAATTCTTAAATCTTATTATTACTGAGATACTCGGAAGGAGCCAGAGCCTTCCTACCCATAGCCATCACAGGTAAGAGCAGAATGGACTTGACAAATCTGGGAAATAACATTTTGGTATTTGTTCCTTCAAATATTTTTTAACGCACAGTCCATACCTTTTTTAAAAGCAAAAAAAGGATCACACCACACATCCTGTTTTATAAATTGCTTTTAAATGTAAATATAGTGTGAACAATTTTCCATTTATCAAATAATCTCCCATATGCTTGTTATAGCCTGAAACTTTAAAATGACACATTAAAATACTTTTAAAACTGAAGGAAGATTATTCTCAAGGTATAAGAAATAATAGAATCGGTAAAAGGGTAGTGGATGCAATGAACATGAGTTGATGTTTCACCGTACTCCCCACCCCGGCCTTCCAACCCTCAACGTCTCCCACACATCAGTTCTTTCAGGGAATAGCTCAGCCTCATTCAAATACGAGTAATCATGTTGTAGGAACACAGGCAAAAGACAGATAATAATATGCATTGTAAAAATAATTACCAGAAGTGGCTATATTATAAAAATTCAGGGCCCCTTGTTCAGAAATTATTAAGAATTTCAAGACAGTGACAGCAGTGTTAATCTAAGCGCAGGGCCCTATGTGAATGTACAGATCATGTGCCCATAAAGCTGGCCATGAAAATCAACAAAGGTAACAGACTAAGTGTTCAGAAAAAATAGCTCTCCATTGTTTCCAAAATACTCAAGATAAAATTGTCTCTCTAAAAAAAGAGGCTCAGAGACTAGGTAAGAATTGGTCATCGTTAATCTAAGAGATTTTAAATGGACTGATAGAGCTGAAGAAGTGGAGATTTAAAAAAAAAAAAAGAATGGAAGCCATGTAACTGCAACAATTAAACAGAGAGTAAGCAGCTGAAAACACAAAGACACATAGGAAGCAAACTTAAAGAAATCACTCAAAACTGAAGAGAGGCTTCCCTGGTGGCGCACTGGTTAAGAGTCCGCCTGCCGATGCAGGGGACGCAGGTTCGTGCCCCGGTCCGGGAAGATCCCACATGCCGCGGAGCGGCTGGGCCCGTGAGCCATGGCCGCTGAGCCTGCGCGTCCGGAGCCTGTGCTCCGCAGCGGGAGAGGCCACAACAGTGAGAGGCCCGCGTACCGCAAAAAAAAAAAAAAAAAAAAAAAAACTGAATAGAAAGAAACAAAGATACATAAATGATTACAAGAACAGATGCTAGATTTGGAAGACAAAGGATACAGAACATAACAACTACAGTTCTTGAAAAGTGAAGACTATCTGAAATATGTGCAAAGTAGTAAAAGATCTAATAATGAAAAACTTTCTGATATAAAGATAGACTTGACACTACAGATATTATGGTACAGGAAGTCCCAGGAAAGTGACAGGAAACAACCAGTGCTCAGAGAGGCAGGTAAAACTTTAACTCCAAAAAGAATGAAAGAACCCAATGGGCATGTCCGATGGAAAGAGCTAGTCGTGTGTAAGAGAGAAAAACATTAACCTGGCCTCAGCTTTCTGCTCCATAAATATCCAATGCTAAAAAAAAGTGGACAGCAATGTCTGAAATTCCAAGGTCAAGAAAGTGTGACCCAAGAACTTGATACTCAGCCAAACTGTCTTTCACATATTAAGGCAAGAATCAGCCATTCTGAAGCAGTTAAGAATTCAGGGAACAGAGTACCCCTGAGGACTTCAATTTGACGATGAAATGCAGCCAAGCTACAATGATTTACAAAATTATTATTATTTTTTGTTTGTTTGTTTGCGGTACACGGGCCTCTCACTGTTGTGGCCTCTCCCGTTGCGGAGCACAGGCTCTGGATGCGCAGGCTCAGCGGCCATGGCTCACGGGCCCAGCCGCTCCGCGGCATGTGGGATCTTCCCGGACCGGGGCACGAACCCGCGTCCCCTGCATCGGCAGGCGGACTCTCAACCACTGTGCCACCAGGGAAGCCCTAAAATAAATAAATTTTTTAAAAAACACAAAGGAATACTTAGTGCCATGGGAAAATCCTCAGCAAGTAAAAAGAGCCCACTAGCATTCCTAGTTAAACACAGCAGATTACACTCAGGCACTCACCTCTAATTTCTCCCTAAACCCCACTTCAATAGTGATAATTAAATTAAAAAGGCAAGGTCCCACAGAAGGAGTCAGAAGAAAGAGACATAGAAAACAAAAACATTTAAGAAGAAACATTTTAAAAGAAAGAAAGTGAAGTGAAGAATGTTAACTGACTTAGAAGTACGCTGAACCTATGCCTATAAAGGAAGATGACAAGAAGCAGCACAGCAATTCTAAGACAAACCCTGGAGAGCTCAGGAACTGCAGGCATCAGATACCGTGAAAACAGAAGGGGTGAACAAGTAGTCCTGGCTGAGATTCGGAAAATCTCCCACCCCCTGCAGCCTAGCGGAAGCAGGACATTTCCCACCTGTGGAGATTGAGCCTAGGAGTCCCCAAGAAAAAAGACGGGTTCCAACCCAATCACAAAGGAGAGGCCCACCACGGTACAAGCTCTATCAACACATATGGATTCCTGCCAGCTCTTGATGAAGTGTTTCACTCTTACATATAAACAGCCAGAGGTAACCAGATATTTTAGGAAAGCTTCCAACAGGAAAGATGCGAACAAATCAAACAGTTAAATAAAAATCTAGAATTACTATCCTAAAAGAGACCTGACAAATTATCGGTGGTTCTTTACATTGATAGCTTATTCATTGGAAGCTCATTCATCTCACTGGCTCTAATCAGGGATGCTCTGGTACCCAGGAAGAGAAACCCACAAACGGCATCTTCCCACATCCCGTAGTGGTGGTTTTTGGGGAGACTCTGCAAGTGAGGTACAGCTCATCTTTCACACTTGTTAATACAGTGATAAAACCTAAATCTGAAAAAAGAAATCAAGAAATTACATACACTACTTTATGGTTACATCTGGTGAATGATTAAGAATTGTAATCACTCAAACAAATTATTTCATAATTTGGAAGATAAACATGAAAAATAAGAGTTAAAATATTTGAATATGATCACCTCTGGGTATTAGAAATTAGTTTGGGGGGGCAGGGCATGCAACAGCTGGTTTTCATTATAAAATAAATGTTAATTTTTTAAAAATTATGTGCCTGTGTTTCTTTTATTAAAAAATTAAAGCAGGCTGCAAAACTGTGCGTGTAGTATGGTATGACAGACTTAACAAGATGGAACTAATACTCAAAGAATATGCACGAAACTGTGAACACTGGTGAACTTTGAGAGGTGGGATTATCAGTATCTTACTTTCTCTTTGTATTTCTTTGCACGTGTGCTTTTATTTTCTGCCCTGAGCATGTATTACTTTTAAGTCTTTAAAAAGTGTGTTTCAGGGGCTTCCCTGGTGGCGCAGTGGTTGAGAGTCCGCCTGCCGAGGCAGGGGACACGGGTTCGTGCCCCGGTCGGGGAAGATCCCACATGCCGCGGAGAAGCTAGGCCTGTGAGCCATGGCCGCTGAGCCTGCGCGTCCGGAGCCCATGCTCTGCAACGGGAGAGGCCCCCACGTTGAGAAGCCTGCGCACCACAATGAAAAGCAGCCCCTGCTCGCCACAACTAGAGAAAGCCCGCACGCAGCAACGAAGACCCAACGCAGCCAAAAATAAATAAATGAATAAAATAAATTTATTTTTTTAAAAAAAGAAACACAAATGAAGAAGAGTCTTTCCAGAAATTCATCTGAGAGTGAGGAGCAGGTCAACAGAGGGAAAGGTTTGGGAAAGAAACTCTGCAGTTCACCTTTGTTTTTTAAAATGGTGAAGAATTGAGTCTGTTTACCAACTAGGAGGAGAAGCCAGGTGAAGCACCTGCCTCTTCTGGGTAGATGTCCATCTCTCACTTAGACGGCAGCTTATTCCATTCCCAAGACAAACATAAACGTGCCTGCACGGAGTCCTTTACGAGGAACTCTGTGGTATATAATGCAGATTTTCATAGGAAGGTATCTCGTATCTTAACTTTGGCCGTGCATTCCTTGAGGAAACCACGTTTCACACTTCCAGTTTTCAAATGGCCCACAGAACAGGTCCCTCAGGAAAGACTGGTTGATTAGCAAAAATTAATCACATCAAGCTCCCCAGCCGTCTGCTACTCAAACACCTGCTACAGAGAGATCTTCAGCAACACCCTCAACCTGACTTTAATCTTGAACCACACCCACCCATCTCCACTGGCCCAAGGTTCCAGTCAGAGGTAGCATAGTGGCTGAGGATACAGACCAGTCGCCACCCAGGATTCAAATCATGGCTCAACCAATTACCAGCTGTGTGGCTCTGGGCATGTTGCTTGACCTCTCTGTGCCTCCTTTCCCTCATATATCATAGTATCTACTCCTCAATACTGTCTTGGGAAAATAAATTAACACTGTGATGTGCTTCGAAGCAAGCCTGATATATAGCCCCCACTCTGAAAGTGTTGGTTATTATTATTCAAGGAGGGAAAATGGCAATTGGACAGGAGACAAGACAGAGAGTTCAAGTGCACCATAAAAGTGGGTCATTTTGCAGTGCTTTCTCTGAGAATTGTCTTTGCCAAAGTTAACAACACAATGCTTCTGCACAATGACTCACTAGCCCTCCCCACATCCCTCAGTTTCTGTCAGTTCTGTCAAAGGGTTATTTTATTCACTTTCAAGCCTTCCAAAAACATTTGGAATATGCATAAAAGAAATACGAAATTCTAAGCTGCTACTCCAGTGTTTTCCTTGCAACTCTCACTAGAGTTCCTATCACAACGCTTCATGTGTGTTTTAGAATTCCTTCATGTGTGCTAGACTCAGCTGCACACCGCGAACTTTCTCAGGTGCTTCATGTCATCAACCTTTGAGAACGTTCCAGATAAACACTAAAATATATATATATATATTTATATGTACAAATATATATATTTAAAAATATATATTCATCCCACTTTAACAGAATAAGTCTCATTATTGATAATTTGCAAAATTATAGCAGAAAGGCAATCACTGCAAAGCACCGATAAATTTGGTACTCTGGTTGACCAGTGTACTGCTGGTAAACAAAAGTTGATAACATTTTGGTCAATTTCCTTCCCATCTCTACTCTGTATTTTCAATAGGTGAAATAAACATTCTGGAGTTGGAAAGAAGATAGCCAGGTCTCCAGTGGAGAGCACGCATCCACAGGTGGTTGAGGTTGAGTCTTTCCCATCACCACACTCCAAGTTCATGGCTGTGGCAGATCCCTGGCTTCCAGTTCAGTAACTGCAAATAGGGCTGGCGCCATCTTTGTCAGAGCAAATGGGGGAGTGACCAGAGCAGCGTAGGGACTAGGGTCACAGACCCATTATTCTCTGTAGATTGGGGGGGGGGCCTTTCACTAGTCTCCCACCACATCACACCCCAATCCCTTGGTCAAAAAAGCAGATCTGCCAGGATGCAGCTAAACAACAACTAACTCTACTTCTTTTTCATTCACTAAAGGCGCATGTAATGAATGGTCAATGGGGCCTTCTGATCACACCCTGGTGAGAAAGACCTGGCCAAGCCAAACAGCACTTGGAAGCTTTCCTTAATACCCAGAGACTCACTGTGGTTGGCCACCCCTGCACCCCGATCCCAGCCCCCATGACTGTGGGATTCTGGTTCCAAGCTTGCTGAAATCCTGGAAATAGCTCACAGGCCTGCATTCCATCCAGGGTTGCAAACCCCTTAGGGGTCCAAAGACTTCAGGTTGAGAGGCAAAATCCTAGAGTCAATGAAAATCAAAACCTGAGGAAATTTCACCCAGGTTGATAGATATCCTAAAGTATACAAAATTCCTTCTCAGGAATTTGCCTAAGTACCACCTGAAATGTAAGGCGAGCCCTGGAACAATTTGCCATTGACTTTTTATTTATGCCAACTGCCCATAAAAATTCCTCTCCTGATCTGCAAGGACAGAACTCTCAGGAACAAATGACCTAATTAAGCAGGAGATTTCCTGGGTTACAGCTACGCAGAAGACTAAAATGTAAGAAAACGATGCTGAATTTGAAAGGGGCTGTAAGCCAAACCAACTGAGTGAACTGGGTTTGCTTTTCTTTTGATGTGTGTACCCAACGCCCCCCAAGCTAAGACCCTGAGCATGACAGCCGTCCTTAACTACTTTTATTTATGAAGCAATCAGAATGCGTATTTCCCCACTTACCTACTGCACATTTTTCAAAATGTGATTATGCCGCACTCTGAATGCATCTTCTTGGAACAATTTGTCGGCCTGCCTTTGCTGTTGGGTTTTTGCCAACGCGACACAATAGACAGGGTCTGCTGTCTCTCACCCCAGCTTTCAGAAATGCGCTAAATTAGCCCATACTCTCACTGGGCTCTAAACCCTCCACCCTATCTGATTTTGCACAGATGTTCAAAGAGAAAGAATTTTTTTGCTTTAAACGAATGTCAAGGGCCTGGCAAAATACTGTACAAAGAAATGCACATATCAGCGCTGTCCAAAAGCTGGTTATGAGCTCACTTCCTCCTCTCTCCAGCTTTTCCACGTCCAAAAACATAAACATGGGAACGATCACACTTGCCCAAGGTCTAAAAAAAACTTAGGAAGTGCGCAGGTGTCGGGCTCGCGGGTAATTTTTCTCTGTTCCTTTGCACTGAACCCTAAGGAGCTGGTGAGTAGTTAAGGGCGCTTTGCTAGAGGCAGTCCTGTGATTCTGGTTCTTTTGCCTACTCACCTCCCTGGGGAGGTGAGGTCATGGGGAAATTCCAAGGGGGTCACACAACTGCTCAGTGGCACCGGCAAACAAGCCTGAGACCAGTCCCATCCCCCATGCCCACCCCCATGACACCCTATTTTCAGAGCTGTGTTTATTCTGCCAGTTTCTCCCTCCTCCCCATCACTTCCTCCCCGGGGCCACCGAGAACTCCCTCGGCGGCCAAAATTAAATCAGTAGCTGGATTCCAACTCAGAAATGTCCCATTCCTGGCTAATCAGAACTAGAATTCTCATACTCTTGCATGTCTGGGAGCTGTCATCAGTGACAACTCTCTCTTTCATCCAGGAGAGAACTGCTAACCTGATGTGAGGCTGGCAAACACCCACCGGGAGAGTGAAAACATCTGTAGTCAAGAGATTCAGACAAACAAACAAACCAAAAAAACCTCTCACACAGACTTATTTGATTTTCTGTGTGATAGTGAGAAAAATGAGATAGAAAAATTGGAAGGGGTGTGCTGGTACATACAGGGGCACATGTATGTTTGAACAGCAAACCTAGCTTCTAACAAATCACAGAAATTCTCTTAGGGCTTCCCTGGTGGTGCAGTGGTTAAGAATCTGCCTGCCAACGCAGGGGACACGGATTCGAGCCCTGGTCCAGGAAGATTCCACATGCCGTGGAGCAACTAAGCCCGTGAGCCACAACTACCAAGCCTGCGCTCTAGGGCCCGCGAGCCACAACTACTGAAGCCCACACGCCTAGAGCCCGTGCTCAGCAACAAGAGAAGCCACCGCAATGAGAAGCCCGCGCACCGCAACGAAGAGTAGCCCCAGCTCGCTGCAACTAGAGAAAGCCTGCACGCAATAACGAAGACCCAATGCAGCCAAGAATAAATAAATAAGATAAATAAATTTATTTTAAAAAAAAAGAAAAAAGAAATTCTCTTAGACTGATCCATAAATATCAGGCTGAATCTGCACCCTTAGAAAATGAAAAATTTGCAATTTTTTGAACAATTTAGGTCTCACATATTACTGCTTCTATAGGAAATTTTTTTATCATCTTATATTGCACCTTGACGAAATAAACTAAACTTTGAGTTGAACATGGCAAATAAACTACATGCCAGCATCACCTCTCCCACCAAAAGAACAGTAAATGTATCTTTTTAAACGGACAAAGAAATACAGCAGCAGAGACAAGAGCAGACAAAACATTCAACTGACGCTCGGAGGATGGAAAGCAGAGACATAACTGGTGACTCAGATCCTAAGCGATGCTCAGAGGGGTTCCAACCAATAGGCCTGTTCTTCCCCACTCTGAGTCCCTGGGAGGCTCCTGCTAAAGGGAAGGGTGAGAGGCAGGGTGGAAGAGAGGGTGCAGGTTCGATACAAAGAGGATGGACCTTGGGGCGCCAAGTCTCCTTCTCCTATCTGCCCCAAGCGCCAACTAAGAGGGTTATTATCCAAACAAATTGAACCAAGGAGATCAGAAATGACAGCAGGCATAAGAAAGTGATGTGATTCAGGGCTGAAAACCCAGCAAGAGATGGTGGGTATTATGGGAAAGTCTACTGACTACCCAATGGACCCATATTCCCCTTCCTCTATCCTGCTTCCAGAATTCTCAGAGCTTATCCCAAGCTTATCACAGGCAAGGCTAGTGGGATTTTTCTCTGGAGAATCTAAATGAACATTCATACTAACATCTGAGGGTTTCGTCTGATGAGAGGACCAGTTGCTGCTTCGTCACTTCAAAGAAACATCAACAATCGACAAGCCTGTCCATATGCACAGAGATTCAGATCTGAATTTTTTTGTACCTTCCTCTTAATACTTGCTCTTAGTGGCAGCTGCGGGTGAGCAAACATGTAAGGAAAACCTACAAAATGAAGGTCAGGACCAAAACACACAGAAAGGAAAAAGCCTTGTTAAAAATATGCAGACATTACAGGGAGTAGAGGAAAACATTTTTAAAACCTATAATTAATATCCCCAGAAAGAATATCATGTCTTAAAGTAAGGGGAGAGATGCTATGAAAAAAGGCCAACAGCTCTTGGAAATTAACCATATGGATAACTGAATTTCTTGTTAATTTGATGAAATTTTATAGAAAGTAGAGTAAAAAAAAAATACATAGAAATTTTAAAAAATACATAGGGAATCTTCAAGAAGGCCTAATCCTCAAATAATAGGAATTACAGAAAGAGAGAATTAAAAGAAAAAATTTTTAATTCAAGCAATGTCCCAGATTGGGACTTCTCTGGCAGTCCAGACCCCTGGATGAGGAACTAAAGATCCCACATGCCACGCAGCACGGCCAAAAAATAAAATAAAACAAAATAAATGTCCCAGACTGAGAGACAAGGGTCTCCAGACTAAAAAGAAAAACAAATTCCCAGCATAAATAATTTCCATAGGACCCACTGAGATATATGCCAAAAACTGCGAAACTGCAAAATATGGGCAGTTAAGTGAATTTTCTGAAATGTTTCAGAGACGTAAAGAAAACATAAATCACAAAGGAAGCTAGCAGACAACGGAGCAATGTCTTTAAAACATCAAGGATAATATTTTCAAATTTTAATTCCACATGTAGTAAAATTATCAAGCAAAGATAAGCATACATTAAAAACATTTTTACTTGTAAAGAATCAAAACAAATTTAGCTCCCTTGCACCTTTCTGAGAAAGCTACTGGAGTATGTGTTCTATCAAAACAATGGGGTAAATCATGAAATTAGAGGATGTGGAATCCAGAAAAGTGTGGGTCCAAGAAAGAAGAGCAGTGAAGGAAAGTCCCTGAACGATGGCTATGTACTAGGCCTTGCGTACAACTCGTTCGCACAGGAGCTGGAGGGTGGGGGCTACAGGCGGTGGACACCAGGGGAAAAAGATGGGGGAACTGAATGGCTACCTCATGTGTTTTAAAGTTTGGTAAGGGGACTTCCCTGGTGGTCCAGAGGTTAGGACTTTTCCTTCCAATGCAGGGGGTGTGGGTTCGATCCCTGGTCGGGAAGCTAAGATCCCACATGCCTTGCGGCCAACAAACCAAAACACAAAACAGAAGCAACGTTGTAACAAATTCAATAAAGACTTTAAAAAAATGGTCCACATTAAAAAAAATCTTTAAAAACATAAATAAACGAAATAATGTTCAGTCAAAAAATTAGTTGAAAGAAAATTGGCAGGTCTGTTGAAGTTATTTGGAAGAAATTAACAATGGGTATTCAGCAAATCAAGGAAATTTTTTTTTTTTTTTTTTTTTTTTTTGCAGTATGCAGGCCTCTCACTGTTGTGGCCTCTCCCGTTGCGGAGCACAGGCTCTGGACGCGCAGGCTCAGCGGCCATGGCTCACGGGCCCAGCCACTCTGCGGCATGTGGCATCTTCCCGGACCGGGACACGAACCCGCGTCCCCTGCATCGGCAGGCGGACCCTCAACCACTGCACCACCAGGGAAGCCCCAAGCAAATTTTTAAGAAATGAATTATCTCCAGAGAAAACAAAGTTTTTGCAGGAAACAATCATAGAACAGTATCTGGCTCAGCGATGAACACTCTACACAGTG
Source organism: Delphinapterus leucas (assembly GCF_059928025.1). Taxonomy (NCBI): domain Eukaryota; kingdom Metazoa; phylum Chordata; class Mammalia; order Artiodactyla; family Monodontidae; genus Delphinapterus; species Delphinapterus leucas. The sequence goes on from NC_143146.1 coordinate 12,670,316, forward strand.
AAAAGAACAGGCACACCAACTAATGAGTTACCAAGCACTGTACTGTAGCCGCACTGGGAGCACGAGGGAAGGACAAACACGGGTGAGACAAGGGTCCAGAGAGCTCAGTCACTGTCCACGGTGACCTGGAAATTTTAACTACTTTCTAAACAGCCTTTCAACCCATCATCCTGTTTCCAGATCTTCCAGCCAGCCTACAAGTTCTCCCCAGACACTGAGCGAGGGGCTCCACCAAAATGAGGGAGAAAATGTGGAAATGGAAGGCAGAGGCTCCAGAAAACAGATTTCAGGAAGAGAAGCCAGGGGTATTCCTAGGGTAACATCAGAGAGATCCCTGATGCTGACTAGTTCAGAGATCCTACACCAGGTAATAGAGGCAAAGGGGATGCACGGGGTCAGCGTGGCAGAGATGGCAGGATGCTGACTGGACCAGAGAAACCCAGGCCAGACTGGAGTAGCTCAGACCTCCAGACAAATCCCCTTGAGGACTGGGGATAAAAACAGGGAATATCCAAGCATCAGATGAATTTGAACATACTGAAAGGGATTTAGACCAGAGGTGAGAATTTTGGAGTGAATTCGGTAAGTATATGGAAAATGAAGTGGAGGAAAAGCTAGATAATTATTAACTCCAGGGAAGGGAAACTGGGCAAAAAGGGGAAATAGCCATGCTATAAACATGAGTTACATGGCTAACAACATGACTAAGCCACCAAGAGTCAGCAGAGCCTGCTACCACAGCATGAGCCAAATACTAATTTACTAGGAGGTTGTTTTTTATTCTTGTATACCTACACTTCATTACCACTAAATATTATTAGAAAAAAAGTTGGCTCTCATATTATTATTTCAACCGACATAAATTTTTAAAAAATAAACCATAAAGTTCTAGAAGAAATTATGAGATTTTTAAAAATGCTCTCAGACAGCGGAAGCTCTCTCTAAATATGACCTAGACCCCAGATGCCATAAAGGCAAAGAGTGACAAAGTACAGAGCCAAGAAGCAAAGTACAAAGTGAGACAAAGCATTTAAAGCACATTTGACACAGGGCTAATCTTCTCCACAGGCAAAGGAACTCCTACATATCAATAAGAAAAATAGTTTCAAGTCAATAATAGAAAAATGGACAAAGGACAGGAACAGGTAGTAGACAGAAACCAAAACAAAAATTCAAATGGCTCAACATCTGAAAATGTGTCCAGCCTCAACTAGCAGTAAGAAAAACGCAAATGACAATTAAGAAAACCTGACATCTCACTGATCAGATTAGGAAAAGTGAAAACACTGTACATGACTGTGGTTCCTCTCTGGAACAGGCAGTTAAACACAACGATTGATCAAGAGGGGCCTCTGGATCCAGACTGCTGGGTTCAAATCCTAGCTCACCACTTACTGGATGTGGCCCTTGGCCAGGTTACATCATCTCTATTACCTCAGTTTCCTCATCTGTAAAGATGTGATAACCATAGTACTTTTAAGAGTTGTTCTGAGGATTAAACAAGTTAATATCTGTAAAGCACTTAAAACAGTTCTTAGCCCAAAGTAAGCACGATATACGTGTTAGCAGAACAAATGAACTCAAGAGGCAATATGGCAGTATCTATCTATCTTAAAAACAAATATACCCTTTGACTACAGACCCCACTTCTAGAATTTATATTTCAGATATACTCAGAAAGAGACTTCAAGGATCTTCACTGCAGCATTGTTTATAACAGCAAAATTTTTGAAACAACCTAAATGTCTATCAACAGAGACAACTTTACAGATAATTAAAGGTATCCCCATAAAATGGAACATTACATGCCAATAAAAGAATGAGGCAGATCAGTATATACTAATATAGAATAATCTTCCGGGTGTCTTAAGTGAACAAGATACAATATAATATCTAGTACATGCCACCATTTGTGTTAAATGTCTATGTATAAAATATTTCTGGAATGATATGTTTTTTTAGAATGATGTAAGGTTATCATATAAAGGTCCTACCGGGTTTGTTTAACGGGCAAGAATCATGAATGATTCTTTCCAAAGTGTTGGAAAAGTCTCTTCTCTTAAAGAGAGTAAATGTTCCCCACGTAACTTTCACTATTTGCTTAACAAACCTTGTTCCCGCAGCATTGTGTTAAAACAAACTTCCGTCTGACAGAGTTCAAGCTGCCCTGAACCCTGAATTAGTGGGGTTGAAAACCAAAGCCTGCTGGTCCACGTGTGGACCACATGCTCACAATACCCACTCCAAGTGTTACAATTTGTCTTAAAGCACTGATATTGCTTCCCAAAAATGTTTCACTTCCTTTAATATCTGCATAATATGCCAAATTACAGTACAATTTTTAAAAAGACAGATAACTAGTTCAAAAATAGACTCACACATGCGCCCCAATGTTCACAGCAGCACTGTTCACAGTAGCCAAGACACGGAAGCACCTAAGTGTCCATCAACAGATGAATGGATACAGAAGGTGTGGTTCATATACACAATGGAATATTACTCAGCCATAAGAAAGAATGAAATAATGCCATTTGCAGCAACATGGTTGGACCTAGAGATTATCATACTAAGTGAAGTAAGTCAGACAGAGAAAGACAAATATATGGTACCGCTTATACGTGGAATCTTTAAAAAATGATATAAATGAACTTATTTACAAAAAAGAAACAGACTTACGGACGTACAAAACAAACTTATCGTTACCAGAGGGGATCGTGTTGGGGGAGAAGGGAGTAAATTAGGAGTTTGGGATTAGCATTTACACACTAATGTATATAAGACAGATAACCACCAACAACCTACTGTATAGCACAGGGAACTATATTCAATGTCTTGTGATAACCTGTAATGGAAAAGAATCTGAAAAAGTATACATACGTATATATCTGAATCACTCTGCTGTACACCTGAAACTAACACAACATTGTAAATCAACTATATTCTTCTTTTTTGGAGTCTATTTTTTTAACCATCTTTTATTTATTAAATATAGTTGATTTACAAAGTTGTGTTAGCTTCAGGTGTAAAGTGATTCAGTTATACACATACATACATCTATTCTTTTTCAAATTCAAAATGAAGACTTTTAAATCAAACTAAACTTCATAGTATTTTGAGGATGAATGACAGGATTAAAGGAAGAATCATATCATTCACTTTGGACAATTCTAAGTGCTGAACCTCTTGGCCTGCCAGACTGGCTCTATTTCGGAAAGACAAAGAGACTTTCCTTTCATACAAAAATGCACAGTAGATGACAGAGGAGGAAGCTAAAACAACAGCAGTGAAGGATGCTCTGTAATTCTTAAAACAATTAAGAATACGAGCTTGTTTCATATTAAACAAAAACCTAAGCTCTCTAAAGATGAATGACACCTCCACTGGACTCACAGCAGTAGGTAAAAGTGCATATAAAGGTGACACAGGGCTTCCCTGGTGGTGCAGTGGTTGAGAGTCCGCCTGCAGATGCAGGGGACACGGGTTCGTGCCCCGGTCCGGGAAGATCCCACATGCCGCGGAGCGGCTGGGCCTGTGAGCCATGGCCGCTGAACCTGCGCGTCCGGAGCCTGTGCTCTGCAACGGGAGAGGCCACGACAGTGAGAGGCTCGCGTACTGCAAAAAAAAAAAAAAAGGTGACACAGATGTGTCATTCTGTTGTGTAATCACACAAAAATCAAAAGAGTCAAGAAATTCCGTTAAGGAAAAATCAAGAAACTTCAGCATAAACCCACCAAGAGCAACCCAGACTTTCTGGCTCTTTCAGTCTCAAATTAAAATGTCCTTTTCCACAAAAACAAGAGTCCCAGTAATGCTGCCCAGTGGGTGTCTGGTAAACAGAGTCCAGATATTCAACCAACCTCTGTATGGTTAGCACAAATGACACTCCTCAAAAAAATGATATAAATGAACTTATTTACAAAAAAGAAATTGGCCAAGGTAGCCAGCCAACCAACAAATATTAATAGAGGCAAAATACCCATATGCCAGTTTCCTCATCCTTTCTTTCCCTCCTCTCCCGCACAGTCTTAAATATGATTAGGTATAAGTATTGTTCACTAAAAGTAAGACTATGTACTGGAGTTGGTACCAACGGCATTACTCATAGACTCTAGCCATCCAGTAATTTACTCAGAATTCAGCTAAAGAGGGGTAATCAGAAGTATTGGAAAAGGCCATGCTAGGTTTAATTTATAGGCCACTAATGTAGGATATCATGGCCCCCAAACAAGTTCTTTTTTCCTCTAAATAGGCATTTGTTGTCAAGCTCCTGATTTGCAAGGTATCTCAGCCATTCACAGAACATTAGGAATCTCAGCTTCTCAAGAGGCTAATCGGGCCTGTGCCTGAGAGAGCCTGAAAGCAAGTCCAGAAGCTAAGGGACAGGTTCTCGAAAGTAGACAGTGTTGGAGGGCAGGGTGATGAATAAACTTAGATTTGCCATCAATGTGTGACTATCAATTCAAGGCTTTCACAGACCATGGGGGCCAAACAGCTGGTGAGAAGGTCGGCTCAGTTTTGAGAGGTTCAGCTCATTTTACCAAGAAGGCCCCAAAGGGGGTCTCATTTTCCTTCATTCGACAAAGATTTAATGGCTGCTGACAATGGCCACAGCCTGTGCCAGGCAGTAGTTGCAGAGAAGTGAACAAAATAAACCAGTGTCTACAGGTACACAAGGGAAAGGTGGCTTTTTTCCCAGCACACACCACAAAGAAGGCAGCCGTGTTCCCAGCTCTCACCCACGCCCTCCCCTGGAAACCCTGCACCACTTTGCGACCCCCAAGCTGGCAAGCAGGCAAGGCTCACGGCAGTGTTCACCGCCAGAAGCATCCCTCAGAGTTAGGTGTTTCCTTTAACAGTCAAGACTGTTCTGGAAACACTCCTGCTACGGTTCTATTTCCTAACTCACGAGGAAGGCTACACACTTCTAACATAAAGTAGATCCCAAACCCCTTCCCACAAATGCCATGAGGAAAAAACTCCAGCGATAAGAGAGGAGGGAGCAGTGAGTCTTCATCGCCCCTACATCCTTCTAAGGACAGTCTGGGAAATCTCCACATGATGAATATTCAAAGAGCAGGTCAATCGGGTCCCCCCCCCACCCCCACTCCACTGAGAGCTCAATTGCATTCCTTTGAGGAAAGGTCAACAGGAAGTGACCTCATGAGAACTTTGCCCTTAATCATGTTAATTTAAGGACTACTGAAGCAACATTAGGGGGGAGAAATTCACAAAACATATGTACAATGTATTATAAAGTTGAAAAAAATTAAACATAGGAAAAAAAATCTAAAAGTTAAGGAAAATGCCTGATGCTGGTAATGGGGGAAGCGGGGAGGGGCCGAGCAGTAGGTATACGGGAACTCTGTGCTTTCCACTCCATTCTGCTGTGGACCTCAAACTGCTCTCAAAATAAGCTGTTTTGGGCTTCCCTGGTGGCACAGTGGTTGAGAGTCCACCTGCCAATGCAGGGGACACGGGTTCGTGCCCTGGTCTGGGAGGATCCCACATGCCGTGGAGCGGCTGGGCCCGTGAGCCATGGCCACTGAGCCTGCGCGTCCGGAGCCTGTGCTCCGCAACGGGAGAGGCCACAGCAGTGAGAGGCCCGCGTACAGACAAAAAATAATAATAATAATAAGCTGTTTCGTTTTTTTTTTTTAATTAAGGAAAGGAAAGAAAACATGTAAGGTCAATATGAAGAAGAGAACTATCTGTGTGTGAGGGTGTGTATATGTGTGTGCGTTGCCAGACTACTTTTCTTCACTTTTCAAAGTTTCCACCATGATCCTGTTATTTCTGCAATTAAAAAAAGACAAGTGGGGGCTTCCCTGACGGCGCAGTGGTTGAGAGTCCGCCTGCCGATGCTGGTGACGCGGGTTCGTGCCCCGGTCCGGGAAGATCCCACATGCAGCAGAGCGGCTGGGCCCGTGGGCCATGGCCGCTGAGCCTGCGCGTCCGGAGCCTGTGCTCCGCAACGGGAGAGGCCACAGCAGTGAGAGGCCCGCGTACCGCCAAAGAAAAAAAAAAAAATCTTAAAAAAAGACAAGCGGGAAAAGAATATGAAAAAGAATGTATATATATATATATACGTATAACTGAATCACTTTGCTGTACAGCAGAAATTACCACAACATTGTGAATCAACTGTACTTCAGTAAAATAAGTTCGTCATGGAATATAAAAAAAAAGGCACGTGCACACGCACGAGAAACAAGGTTATTTTTAAATGTTTTATTAAGAGGAAAAAAAAGACTCCATGAAACACAGCCGATTCCCATGTGAAATACATTAGGCCAGGCCTGTGATCCATTGAGGCCACCTAAGCCATTCTGCAAGCCACGCCGGGGACAGGCAGGCAGCCATCCCCCTACATCGGGCTGGCCCGCTCACAGCCCTGACCCACACAGGCCCTGCCGTCAGAGCTACGGCATCCACCTGCCAGGCTGGCATCGGTGCTGGGGAAAGCCTCATGGCACAGCTCCTTTATTATGTAGCTTCAATCTGAAAACAGATCTCCTTCCCACGCCAGCTCCCCAAACATCAGCCTCCGCGAACCTAACGGGCTTTCATCAGGCCTGGGCTTCCATTTCTCAAAGCTGAGCTTCTGTAAGTGACCTTTGGTACCAGCCACTGCATCCAGCAGAGACAGAAGGACATCTGCCAAGTTGGGGCCAAGACTGGTCTTTGAGACTGGTGACTAAAATGCCTTGAAAGGGAAAATAAAATAGTATCACGGTGCCGCAAAGGAAGAGGAGCTCCTCTGTGAGCTCATCAGAGTGTCCGCATTCTGTCTCCAGAGCCGCTTGCTGCCTGGGGCCTGTGTGAGGTTAAGTGAGGCCCCGGCCTTGCCTGCAAAATTGAAGGGGCGCCAAAACACACAATTACTAAGATAATCGTTTTTAACGAATTTTTTGAAAATCAAAAGTAATTTTTTAAAGTTCACAATGAACAAAATAACACACTTTTAAATAAAGGCAGGGTCTGATCCTGAACTTGCAGGATCCAGCTCACGCCGCCCTAGTCTGGCGTGCTTGGGTACAGCTGTGCTGGGAGAACATCCCTAACTGAGCCACAAAGAAGAGCATGGATTTGAGGAAAGCCTGATTTCACCGATTAGCTGTGTGACCGTGGGCACGCTACCCAATAATCTAAGTCTCAGCTTCCTCTTCTGTAAAATGGAGATAATACCTTCCTCGTTGGGTAAATGACCAAATAAACATACGTGCAAAGTACAAGCACACTGTCTAGCATAGTACCTGCTACAAAACTGGCAGTCAGGATCCTGACTCCAAGGAGAAGCCGGACATGATTCCTATGTGCTGTTTGTCCTTCTAGCCCATGCAGGAGACTTTCAAGCAGCTTTCAGGGGAAGGGTTTTGAGGGATATTGGGTTTTCCCTACCGTCACCCTGAAGACAGACTTTTCTTATTGTGTCTTCAGCTGGTGGAACTGAGGGCCATTCCTAGCGCTGAATTATGCTGGGGGAAGAGAGCAAGTGGGAATGAAAAACTAGGACGATGCCCACCCTGGTTAGCTCCTCAGGATAAACAGGCAAGTGGTACCCAAACAGCATGGCACGACAAGTAGACAAACAACTTCTGCATTTCTCAGATTCGTCTTCCTACAGCAAAGCACAGCCATTTTTTTAAATAAAAGGAATCAAACCACCAGGGCAATTTCTTATCCCCTGCAGTCCTTGCTAATTTACCTACCAGCCTGGGAGAAGCCACTGTTCCCCTACCACAGGCCTTGAGCCTCACCACCGACTTTGGACCTGATAACGCCAACTCTGGGATTTATTTATGTTACCTTGGACTTACTATTCTCAAACGGTACCTAGAGTCTGAGTTCATGTTTATGAATTATTCTACCTCCAAAACAAAGGCATTCCACTGATCTGAACCACAGACCCCAGGCAACCTTGAACTTCCAACCCAGAAATTTAAAAATACCTTTTGATAACCATCTCCCCTAGACCACCATCTCTCACCCAAGTGTCACGAGCATCTATATTACTGTCAGGTGCCTTGGAAACACTAGGAAGAAGAAAGTGATCTTCAAGTAGGTGGTTTCAATAACACAGCAGGGAAAGATTTGCAATGCCCAAGTATGTCTCAGATGACTGTTTACATATGGGACCAGGCTTGGCTTAATTTGCAGGAAAAAATCTGAACAGGCTTTTCTTTTCTTCCACCTCTGAGAAACAGTTTGCTTTTCTCATGGTAAATAACATGGCTGGCTAATTATAAAAACAATAAAAATTCATTGTAGGAAATTTACAAAACACAGAAAAGTTCAAAGGAAAAAATAAAAACCACTCACATTATTCCTATCCAAAGAACACCACAGGTAAAACACCCTTTTCTCAATGCATATAGACACGTGCATCTTATACAGAATTTTAAACATATGCGGTCATCTCTTAAGTAACAAACTAAGAGTATAATCCCAAAAGAGGTAAGTTACCCCCAGAAAAAAGAGGGTGAATGAAGAACACTGGAAGTAAGCTCAGAACCTTAGAACCTCATCATCCTGTAGAAGGTCAAGGGTGACTACATTTTACAAAGAAATGGAAAGAAATTATTTGAGACAAAGTTTACCTCTTAAGAGAGTTAAGCTTCAGCAAATATTTACTGGGTACCTACTATGTTCTGGGCACTTTACCAGGCACTAGGAAAGTGGAAGGTGTAAAATACTTCAGAAGAAGTTGCTCTCAATAAACGGGAAAAGACTTCCAAAGCTTTTTCCAATAATAAACTATGTGACCTTCAGCAAGTCATTTAACCTCTTTGTGCCACAGTTTCCTCTTATATAAAATGTGGACTAAAAATTAGGATGGCTGGGATGATCAAATGACTTTGTACACGTAGAGCCTTAGAATTTAGCCTGGGACTTAGAAGTGCTCAATGCAAGTTGGTGCTCAATAAATAAAAGGAGTGGGGAAGAGAAAAAACACAGAAGTATAAACACAGAGCGTCGATATTAGCACCCCCCCAGGGTAGATCTTAGCCTTCGGAAAAGCTTCTGAAAGGGGGTGGGCAGGGACTGGGTGGAAAGCTCTCACATACCAAGCAGAGGAAGCGGCAGGTGTACATATGGGGCGATGTGAGGGACGAGGGCTCCTGTGGTTTGTATTAAGAATGGCACAGGGACTTCCCTGGTGGCGCAGCGGTTAAGAATCCGCCTGCCAATGCAGGGGACAAGGGATCGAGCCCTGGTCCGGAAGAGCCCTGGAGCAACTAAGCCCGTGCGCCACAACTACTGAGCCTGCGCTCTAGAGCCCACGAGCCACAACTACTGAAGCCCGCGCGGCTAGAGCCCGTGCTCCGCAACAAGAGAAGCCACCGCAATGAGAAGCCCGCGCACCGCAACGAAGAGTAGCCCCCCCTCGCCGCGACTAGAGAAAGCCCGCGCGCAGCAACGAAGAGCCAACGCAGCCAAAAATTAAATAAATAAATAAAGGAACGGCACATGGGGGGATGGGATAGCGGCATATCAGGGGGAGGAGTGAAATAGAGGAGGCGGGGAAAGAAAATGGGGCCAAGACGACCGATTTCTTTCAGCCATGCTTCTTCTTTCTCAGTTACAGCAAAACAGGCAGAGTTACATTATCCCACATTACAATCACTTCGAAAAGGAATTGGACTGTTCCGATAAAGTCAAATGGAGCTGCTTTATGTATTTTTAAATTACTTTTACAAGTAAGCATTTTCTAAACACTCTATAAAGCGGATGCAGTGAGCTGATGCTTCTTACCTGCTCTCCAGACATCTCCAAACTCATCCATAATGTCTCTCTGAGTTCCTCTAGCATGATACAGCAGACCGCAAATAACATATTTCTTATTTGGGGGGTATTATTAAAAGTAAAGACTTGAGAACCAGATTAGATGAGGAATTTGGTCTTTGCTAATTCACAATAACTGGCTTTCCCCTTTCAAGAAAGGAAGAAAAAATACATATATATAGAAAAATATATAGAAAAAAATACACAGAATCTAAAAGTGAATGGAGCTGTGACCAATACCTTTGCTAAAAAGAATGTCGTTACTTAATGTGTTTATTTGTTGACAGGTTCTGCAGTTAAGATTCAAAGTTCATGGTTTAATAATACAAATAACACCTGCCATGTCACGAGCCTTTTACAAACTGACAGACAATCCCTTTTTAGATATTATCTTCAATTCCCAAAAGAAATCCCAAATTTCCAAAATTCCAAATCTTAACAAATGCTGACCATCAAGCCTTTGACAAGCAATTTATTTAGAATCCATGATTTGTATCTCAATAATTATTATTCAGTAGGTATTATTACCTCCATTTTTAAAATAAGAGAGGAAAGTAGGACTCAGAAATGACATGCCTCGCTCTAGGCCACACAGCTTTTGAGTGGCCAGCGGGGATTTGAACACAGGTCCCTCAAGTCCCGTGGTAGCCAGCTTCCAAGATGGTTCCCAGTGGTCCTTGCCGCCTGGCATCCACGCTTTTGGGTAGTCACCTCCCACTGAATCATGACTGGCCTGTGTGACCCAGAATCTGGAAGTGACACAGTAGGACTTCACAGCCTAGATCATGGCAGTTTCTATCTTGGTCTCCTCATAAATTACTCACTCTGGGAGAATCTAGCTGCCATGCTGTGAGGACACTCAAGCAGCCTGCCCGAGGAGCCTATGGGCTTCCTTGGAAACAGATCCTGCCACCCCAGCTGACATCTTTACTACAAATATCCAAGCCAGAGCTGCCTTTCTAAGCCACTCCCAGAGTCCCGTCCCAGAGAAGCTGTGAAAGACAATATTTACTATTGACATAAGTCACTCAATTTGGGAGGAGTTTGTCACACAGCAATAGCCAACTAGTACATGTCCTGAAGCCTGTGTTCTTTCCTCCTTGTCTATACTGCCTTTCAGCTGCTTCTGTAATTTTATCTCTTAACCACTTTCACTGTATATTCATATAGAGAATTAACAAGATACTGACATCAAACCTATACACCATATCAGGTCTCTGAGATAAGTATCTACAGGACATGTTATTTACATCTATTTCTTGCTGGCATTGTTACAGACTTTATATACACAATTGCTCTTTTTGATCTACCCCTTCAAAAAACAGGCAGCTAACAGAGTTCATGAAGCCTCTGCTAGGTAGTCCAGGAAATGATTTAGTCCTATCTTTGGATAAGCCCCTTGTACAGGTGTTTTCTTAGCATATTTTAAAATAAATAAATAAATAAACAGCCTTGCTGACACAGCACTAAACACCTATTAAAATGGCTACAATAAAAAGTGTTGACAACATTAAGTGCTGGTGAAGACCCCACTTCTGGATCTCTGCCCCTGAGAAATCACGCCCACATCAAAACCTGCGCGTGACAGTTTCTAGCAGCTGTACGTTCATAGCCATTCTATTCACAACTGCCCCAAACTGGAAACAACCCTAATGTCCTTCAACAACTGAATGGCCACACAAACTGTGGTACATCCACACAATGGAATACAACTCAGCAACAGAAGGGAAAGAATGATGGTCACAACAACTTAGAAGAATCTCAGAGACATTTGTGTGAGTGAAAGAAGCCAGTCTCAAAAGGTTACATACTCCGTGATTCCACTTATGAGACATTCCGGAAAAGAACAAACAGTGACAGAGCAAAGATCAGCGGTTAACAGGGGTTGGGGTAGGGGACAGAGGAGGGTGACACAAAAACAACAAACGGGAATTTTCTGAGCTGCTGAAAATGTTCCATATCTTGATTGTGGTGTTGGTCACACAAATCAGTACGCGTGGTAAAACTCACACAACAGTACACGGGGGGGAAAGAGTCACTTTTACTGTATGTCATTTTTTTATTATTATTAATGCACATATGCTTTCCTTCCAAAACATTTTCAATTCCTTTTTCCCTTAAAAAGAAATATATCTGTTAAATCACCTTCAGGGCCTAGAGCCCTGTTGATTTCCAAATCTTAAAAAAAAAAAAAAACAAAACGCTGATCAAAAGGACTTCTGCAAGCAAGTTACTGGAATCTGCGATGTGTCTCTCAGGAGTCCACCGTCTCTCAAGCAATTCCATTCATTATTTTCCTCGACAGGTGAGGACACCTCTCCCACTTGCGTGTCCCTATGAAGAGTCTTGCCCGGGAGCAAACAATCTTTTAGGAGAACATTGATACAACCTCACAGGTTCTCAGTAAACATGTGGCCGGTGAGTAAATGTTGGGGCTCATCCCTGAAATCACAGGAGATTAACTATATCTGTCCCCAGACTGTCCCAAAGGCAGTCTGACGGTCTCTGGGAAAAATCAGCCCCCCACTTTGGGCCACTCTCTGAGCACGAGGGTGACCATCCACTTAGACGCCTCTTGTTCCGGCAGCCCATGGAGTTAGCACCCTTCAGGGTCAAAAATATCTCAGTTTGGACCCTGAAAAATATATGGTCCCCTTGAAGACGAGGATTTTTCGGCCTGTTTTGTTCACCGATGTGAATCTCAAGAACCGTGCCCTCCGGATAAAAGGTGCTTGACAGATCTTTGTTAAAAGTGAGATAGATCACTTTTATTCTTTCTAGCTTGTGAAGAGTTATTGAGAATCTAAGGAGTTGTGATCTTCTAGCTGTCTAAGATCCTATGATAAGATTTTCATTAATCCATCAAAGAAAGGCTCTTTTCTAAGAACCTAGAAGATACAATAGAAGTTTGAGACATGGCCCCTGACCTCCAGAAACTAACTCTGGGGAAAAAGGCAAAATTCATACATCGGGGAGTAAATAACTAATGATGTGAGATACTCTATGTATAAAACCAGTTATGCACCAGTCAGCTTCCCCAACGCTTCTGTGGCTTATCTCAAAAGGCGAGCCAACGAAACTGAGACACAGACGTTGCTTTGACTGGGAATTTGAAAAATGGGCATGGCTTGGCTGTGTCACAAATGGGTATCTTCCCTCTCAACATACGGTTGTCCTGAAACAGCCCTGTTTGCTGGGGACTGATAAGGGCTGCCACGAACTAACACCTTTGCTCACTAAGTGCTTCTGACCAACAACAGAGAAAGGGGGCACGTAAGGAGTCGTCAAAAGTGCGGAGAAAGTAACACACAGGCACACCTCCCATCCCAGCCTACCTGGTGGGCTTCTGCAGGGAACAGTTTTGCTATAAACTCACACCGAGCAAGCTTGATCGATTTCTACCCCTTTCCTCTCATTCCAGAAGGTGTGTCTGAATACAAGCGAGAGGAAGGTTGTTTGGGGATAACGTCTAGTCAGGGACAAATCACTATGACGCCCCTCACGAGGGAACATTAGGTTAGAACTGCTGCTCTCGGAGCTCAGACATCAACCTTTACGTGATGGGGACCCGCAAGCTTCAGCACAGCCCTGGATGGTGGTGGACCGAGGCCTTTCCTTCCTATCTCTGCCCTTCCTTCCCTTCTGATCCCTCTCCCAGGAAGTTTTTTCCCCTTATTTTTGCCTGTCAATCCTACCCATAAAGGCTGCTGTTCCCCACCCTCACCCCATCCTTGTACACCCCCCCCACCCACAAACACACCCATCACAAGAGGGGCCCTTCATCTGGGCTAAACAGCAGTCCTTCCCTGGAGGGGTGGAGATGGGGGTTCAAACTCCAGCTAGGTGATTCTCGATCACAGCAGGAGCGGCATGAATGCTTTATCCCAGGGAATGGAACACGCGTGACGCTGTCAGCATGACTGAAGGACCACTTGACTTTCAAGGCGGGGCCGTGGATGCTGTCCTTCCTGCAACATGCAGGACAGCGCCACCATCACCAGTAAACTGTCCCGAAGTGCCAGTGGAGAGAACCAGGAAAATGAAGCCAATCCCTAGCGAAAAAGCAGGGCATTGTGAGGGCAACCCCACAGGTGGCTGGAGCCATTGGACCCAGGTCTCCCTTCCTGAGATGACCCACCTCTGCCCTTTCTGAGGTTGGAATTGAGAGCCACGAAATTCCCCCATTCTGCTTCCTATGACTCAAGGTAGGTGTCTGTCCCTTGCAACAAGAGACCCTCTTTTCCATAGATTTATGTACAGATTGTCACTGCAGCCAAATACTGCAAGCAGAAGAAATGACCGATAAAGGGCAACGTTAGGTTCATTATGTAGAACTATACAGGGGGATGTTATATAGTCACTGAACATTTTCATTTCAAAGAAAACTCAGTATGGAAAACACTCAGACAATGTTATGGGGGGAAAGTGACTTCTAATTATACATGCATCATTCTCCCGATTTTTAAAAAATGTATGTTTGTATGCATAGAGAAAAATACTGGGAATATATCGAATATGTCAAAAGTCAAATGGAAATAAATCAAATCTTAATCTTCATAAATTTTGACCAGCAGGATTGCAAGGGATTTTTACTTTCTGTTTTATAAGTGAATACTTTTCTAATCCTGCTATAATAAACAGACTACAAAGGGAACACTGAAATAAACAAGCTAACAAACAAAACACACTTCTTTATTGAAAGCTCAACTTAAATGCAACTTCCAACCAGAATCCAATGTCTTACTATCCTGAAAACTTCCACGATTACAGTACCTTCTGCAAAACTCTGGTCATATACCACCTTATATTGTAATTATCTAGATAATTCTCCAATCTGGTCTGGATGCTACACCCTGAGAGCAGGGAACTGCACCCTGTTTTTGTGGCGCCAATGGTAACTAGTAATTCAACACAGCTGTTCAATGAATATCTGTTGAATTGGTAAGTCCTTACATAAAGTGAAAATAAAACAGCAGTGAATATGCAAGTCACCCTGGTCAGTTGACCATCTTGATAGTAAGAGGTGGGGGAAGGACCAGATTTCTTTTTTAAAGTCATATCAATTAAATAAAAATAGATAGGAATATTGTGGCTCTATATTCTACAAGTTGTTCACCAGGATATTTTCCGTTCATTTGCTTGGATTACAGCTATTATAAAATTATTCAACTTTTCTTTACAGGCTCACAAATATCTGTGTCTAATTTTCCAACGCGGTAAATCTTTAGTTTACCCAAATCCTGACATTTCCAAGCAGTTCACTCTACTAATAACATTGGCCCCCAGTAAGATTTCATGCCAGACAACCAAAAGATCTGGCAAGATTATAAAGGAAGATATTAATCTCTGATTAATAATGGCCTCACAGGGATTTCGCTGGTGGCGCAGTGGTTAAGAATCCACCTGCCAATGCAGAGGACACAGGTTCAAGCCCTGGTCTGGGAAGATCCCACATGCCGCAGAGCAACTAAGCCTGTGCACCACAACTACTGAAGTCCGCGTGCCTAGAGCCCGTGCTCCACAAGAGAAGCCACCACAATGAGATGTCCGTGCACCGTAACGAATAGTAGCCCCCGCTCGCCACAAGTAGAGAAAGCCCGTGCGCAGCAACAAAGACCCAACGTGGGCAAAACTAAATAAATAAATTTATTTTTAAAATAAATAAATAATGGCCTCAAAAATCTCCTAAGCAATATTAAACATGCAGATAAATGCCATTCTAGGTTGACAGAAATGGTAGGCACTGCCATCATTTTTTTCTTAAAGAAATGAAATATTCCCATCAAGTATGTCTTGTTATCCAAACTCCAAATGGTCAATGCTAAGCAGATGTCCTGCAAGGCCATCGTAAGAGGAAAAGGTGAAAATCATGCAGGCTTAGTGACAAGACTGGCACACATTATCAGATACGTAAAGTCCTTAAAAATAGTTCATCTCTCACAGTGACTTGACGCGATCACTAAGCCACTTTCCATATAATTAACAGTAATAAACTCTTTCTCATAGATAATGTTAAATGGCAGATGAAAGATCAAATCTTCCAACCTGTCAGAACAGCTACCATCAAAAAGACAAGAGGGCTTCCCTGGTGGCGCAGTGGTTGAGAGTCCGCCTGCCGATGCAGGGGACGCGGGTTCGTGCCCCGGTCCGGGAAGATCCCACATGCCGCAGAGCGGCTGGGCCCGTGAGCCATGGCCGCTAAGCCTGCGCATCCGGAGCCTGTGCTCTGCAACGGGAGAGGCCACAACAGTGAGAGGCCCACGTACCGCAAAAAAAAAAAAAAAAAAAAGACAAGAAATAACAAGCGTTGGAGAGGATGTGGAGAAAAGGAACCGTCCAGCACTGTTGGTGGGAATGTAAATTGGTGCAGACACTATGGAAAACAGCATGGAGGCTCCTCAAAAAATTAAAACTAGAACTATCATACAATCCAGCATTTCTACTCCTGGGTATTTAAAGAAAACAAAAACACTAATTCAAAAAGATACACACACCCCTATGTTCACTGCAGCATTATTCAAAATAGCCAAGACATGGAAACAACCTAAATGTCCACTGACAGATGAACATATAAAGAAAATGTTATATATACACAATGGGATATTACTCAGCCATAAAAAAGAATGAAATCTTGCCATTTGTGACAACAGGGATGGACCTGGAGGGGATTATGCTAAGTGAAATAGGTCAGACAGAGAAAGATAAATAGTGTATTTTCACTTATATGTGGAATCTAAAAAACAAATGAATAAATACAACAAAACAGAAACAGATTCACAGATACAGAGAGCAAACTAGTGGCTGCCAAAGGGGAGGAGGGTGGGGCGATGGGCAAAATGGGCGAAGGGGATTAAGAGGCACAAACGACCTGTTATATAATAGGTAAGTCACAGGGATGTAATGTATAGCACTGGGAATATAGTCATTAATACTGAAATAACCTTTGTATGGTCCATAATCTATAAAAATATCAAATCACTATGTTGTACGCCTGAAGCTAACACTGTAAATCAACTATACTTAATTTAAAAAACAAAAAAAGACAAAATATTTTTTAAAAAGAAAGATAAAGTCTTCCAATTAATATATCAGTCAAGATGGTTTAGATGGCAATAACAGAATTAGAAAGTGGGTAAACTTACGGTTTATTACACTAAGTCCAGGTCTGCGTTATTCGGTATACAAAATTAGCTATTATTTAGTGTAGGAAGCTCCAGGTGCAGGAAGATCAGTGACTAAGTGAGGCCCACAGAACTCTGCTTCCATCTTTCAGCCCATCATCCTCTTGCCTTCATCCCAAAGCTAGTCACAATTTTGGCTGCTGTGGTTCCAGGCATCCCATTCAGTCCACAGCCCTTGGGTCTCTCTTTCAGAGCACAGAGATATTCCCCAGATCCTTCTTCAAAGACTAGGGCTTCCCTGGTGGCGCAGTGGTTGAGAGTCCGCCTGCCGATGCAGGGGACACGGGTTCGTGCCCCACTCCGGGAAGATCCCACATGCCGCGGAGCGGCTGGGCCCGTGAGCCACGGCCGCTGAGTCTGCGCGTCCGGAGCCTGTGCTACGCAGCGGGAGAGGCCGCAACTGTGAGAGGCCCACGTACCGCAAAAAAAAAAAAAAAGACCAACAAATGTTGGAGGCTTCTGAGAAGCACTTTGCTTAAGGACAAAAGGAGCGTGAAGAAGGCTGTGCCATTATTGGCCCGACGACACCGAATGTGTAAGAGTAAAAAGCATGGAGCTGCAGCAGCCCTTCACCGTAACAGCTAATCAGGCCGCAGCAGTCTAATTAACCACTAGGCAACAAGCCAGAGTGCAAAAAGCAACAAGCTGGGATGGCAGGGTGGAAGGACAGAAAGAACCTGGGTGATGCTAAGAGCTGAGGCATGGAACCGGGAGCCCCTCCCTTCTTATTATTCCTTGAGGCACCTAATTGTTTGATGACTTTCACTGCTATTAGTCAAAGATTCTGTCACTGGAAAATAAATGCACTCTTGAAGTTTCCTTGATGTTTTAGGAAAAGAGCACCAATAACTTGCCCAACATCACATTTTAACACCTATACTCCCAACTCCTGTTACCTTTGATCCCAATCTCTAACTTCTGTATTCTAAAATGTCATGGGGTTTTCCTTATACAAATTTTTAAATTTCATTTATTTATTTATTTTTCTTTTCCATTCTGGATTATCACGGGATATTGAATATAGCTCCCTGTGCTCTACTGTAGGCCCTTGTTGTTTACCTGTCCTACATAAAATAGTTTGCATCTGCTAATCATCTCCTCAAACTCCCAATCCATCCTTTCCCCACCCTCCTCCCCCTTGGCAACCACAAGTCTGTTCTCTATTTCTTTGAGTCTGTTTCTGTTGCAGTCATTACAGAAATTTTAATTCAAGTCAAGCAATATTTATGTACCTTCTATGGGCAGGAGGAACAAAAATCAGGAAAACATACTTTCTGACCTGACAACAACGCTTGTTATCTGGTTCAGAAAATGAGGAGAGTACATAAATAACACTATAAAATTCATGCCAAAATAAGGAAACTCAACTCCTTCTACAAGCACCTACGTATGCCATTCCAACCTCTTTTTAGAATGTTACATCTTGCTTTTACCCAGGGCTCCATGTTTTGTATTGATTTCAAAAATATTCATTTTCCACAATCTTTCTGTGTGCTAAAAGAACAATTCAATTCTGAATTTCAGAAATCTATTTGATCATAACCTGAAACACCTTGTTTCCCCAGATTTTCAAAATAAGCATGGTCTGTTTTTTTGTTTTTTCATTTTCATGTGTTTTCAACTCAGTTTTAGTTAGGAAAGAATAGAACTGCTCCATCCCCATGAAGTAAATGGAGTCTGACCTCTTGAACACAGCAATATTAGTCTATGTCTTACACACAAAAATGTTATTTTTCCAAAGTTGAAAAACTTCCCTGACCTTTAATAAGTTCAATAAGTAGGCCATGTACAATGTTTCCCTAATAACTTTTGCTCTTCAAAAGATACCACTAAAAGAGGAAAAGATTAAAAAATAGCCTCGTAAAAATATTCATAATACATAGATCTAACAATGAACTTGTATATAGAATATACACAGAACTCCTATAATTGTAAAATAAGATGACATTAAGTATATGCAGTTTATTGTATGTCAATTATACTCAAAAGCTATACAAAACAATCAGACAAAAATCAATGAAAAAGAACGAAGTGTTAATGGACACGGCACAAAGGAAGATAGACAAATGGCCAAAAAGCACAGGAAAACTTATCATTTCCCTTTCAGGGAAATATAAAATTAAACCACAGGGAGATACCACTACACATCTACCAGAACGGCTACAATGAAAAAGATGGATAATTTCAAGTGTTCATGAGGATTACAGTACATGGAACACTCATATATCATTGGCGAGGATGTAAAATGGTACAAACACTTTGGAAAAACAGATGGCAGTTTCTTATAAACACACACTTATCATAAGACCGAGCAATAAAAAGGAAAACAGATCTCCGCACAAAGACTTGTTCACAAATGTTCGTAGCAGCCTTATTCAGAACAGCCCAAACTGGAAACAGCCAGAGTGGCCAAGGGTGACCAGATCAACAAATTGTAGCACATCCAGACACTGAAATACTACAGGGCAACAGAAAGGAACACACTGATAAGATGATGGAGGAAGGGGGAGGGAGGAGGGAAAAGAAGCAGATGGAGGCGGAGAGAGGGGAATAAAAGTAAAGGAGAAATTACATCTAGACCTAGTGAAACTGCAGCACTCCAAAGGATCTTAAAAGCAGCCAGAGAGAAAAGACAATTTACAAATAACAGTTAGCCTGACAGTGGACACTGCAACCACAACAATGGAACCAAAAGAGAGTTGATTAATACAGAATCAACGATCCAGAATTGCGCGCCCAGGTAGTTTATCATTCCGGAACAAATTTAAAGGCACACAAAAACTGAGGTTACCCCCAAGAGATGCTCACTAATGGAACTTCTAAAAAATATATCTCTAAGAAGGAAAGGGAAAGTTATCCCAGAAGCCAATTTTTTCAGGTAGGTTTTACTTTCTTCTTCATGCATTTATTGTCTGATTTTTTTTAAATGAGCCTGTATATTTTTACAATACCCAACTTTAAAGGTTAGCTTAAATTGTTAAATTAGAACAAAACAGAAATGAAATCAAATACCAAATTTTCCAATTCCGAGAACAACAACTTGTCAGGGCTGATATCAAATTTCCCTTAAAAACCTTAAAGAGTAACTTGAAAGGACATGAAAATTAGGTTTACTTATTCACTCAACAAGCATTTAGAAAGGGTTTGCTATGTGCCAGGCACTAGACTAGATCCTGAATTAATATGATGAGAACAAAAAATGAAAGTCATATAATACTGGATTTATGAGTCTTCTAAGATACATTTATGAAAAGGCCAAAGTCTACACACAAAGTGGAGTTACTCTTTGGTGAGGAATATTACATAATAGAGAGTTAAAGGTAATCCAGTTTGGCCTGAGGCCCTTCTGTTTGAAAATGTATGCACAAATATGACCATTTTACACATGAAGTTAATTCAGTGTAAATGATGAATTCCCATATTAAACTGCCCATCTTGCCGTCTGATTTCCATCTCACATTAAATAAGAAAACTGCCTAAGTTCATAGGCAGCACTGAGCATGCGGAGGCACATTGTACCTGATGGTCCCTGGTTTATTTCACAAGTATCAAAGGCTTAAAGCACCCACATTTAATACGTACCAACTGTCCACTTCTGCTCAAAGTATCCACTTGGCAAAACATTTTTAACTGACTTAAACCAGGAGGAGGGCAGCCTATAAAAAGCCAGTTTCTCCACTTCAATATAAACAGTTTCTGGGGGCTTCTTGATTAAAAACAAAGGCAGCATTTGGCATAAAAGGACTGGTGAAATCAGTATTTCAAATAATTTTGAATGGAAACCGTTGGGCTCTGCTCTTCCCAGACATGTGGAAGTGCTTAAGGCAGTAACCTGGCGGAAACAGAGGGTGAGGGGCCTATGATGAAGTGAGGCCACAGCAGAAACTCTAACCATTAAAAAGCAAGGAAAAATTTTTTTTAAAAGTTGATCCACCGCTTCCCATTCAATAGTCAGGCTTGGAGAGCCCTCCTTTCAATCAAAAGTACCAAATAATATGAGAGGTGCAGCCCCAGGAACCTTTAAAAGCCCACCCTCTCCCCTCCCAGGCAATGGTAAGCAACACTTGGAATACCTGTGCACCCAAAGTAGAAAGGACTTGAGTGACTGTATTTGGGGATTATAAGAGCCCTTCTCTTGTCTGTAGCGTCTTCAGTTCAAGGGGAAAGTGCATTTCACTAGGCAGGTCTCTGAAATAAGCAAGGCCAGTTACTAAAGCTTTTGCTGTCAAAGCTCTAGCCAAGTACCTACAAATCCATACAACTTTCCTCATCCTCTAGGAAAGCCATAATGCCGTCTTTCCTAAACTGTTCAGTATGCAAAAACTGGGCTCCTGTGTCTTCTCCAGCATTCTCTAACCTCCTCAAGGATGGAAAAAGGTTTTCTTTTCTGATGTCTATCACAGGCACCCTCCTTATAAATACATATCATTTTCCAAATGAATTAAACTCTTCTATGAATATTAGAGCTCAATGAATATTAGAGGATGAATCCCACTTTAAAAAAAAAAACTAACCCTTTCAATACTATATTCAATTCTTATTTTCTTAAAACCATTTCCTTGGACAGTTTCTTAAATAAAATGCAAAACAAAAATATTCACCCAGGTTCCTCATGGTCTTAAGATAATTATGGCATAACTGCAACATACCAGAAGAAAATTATCTAGGATAGATTTTTAAATCTCCTTTTAGTAAATGTGGCCCGCAGAGCACCATTAGTATTCTATTAAGACCTAAGGAATTCAATCCCTGTATGAAATTCCAGAAAAAGACTATGTGAAAAGGGACATTATAAACCTACCTTCAGGATTCCCACAGGGGAAGAACACCTTAAATGAAAAACCACACCCCAACTCACAGGGGGCATGCTACCGAATCTGTGACCCTATGGAGCACAGCTACATCATCACCAAGTATTTCAAGTTTCTCGTCCACGTAGAAGAAAGAAGAGATTCTGGGAAGCCCTGGGCTAGCAGCTCACTATTTCCACCAACACCTCGCCCAGTAAGCCAGCCACTGGCCAATAATGTGTCTCTTCATTTTTCCCAGAAGCAGCTCTATTAGCCAGACATTCTAAAAACACAAACGTTTCATTGTGCTTGGAGTAACTCCAATATTGGTGCCTTGCTGCAGAACGATGCTGCAGGAATATAAAGTGAGCCATGTGTACGCTGAACCCACACGAAGAGCATCAGAAACTGTCAAACCCAGAAGACCAACCAACCCCCAGGAAAGGCTGAAGGTAAACCCGGGCCGGAAGGCTGTGGAATGTGGGAAGACAACCAAACGCAGGAGACTTCAGAAGGGCCTGCCTGATGGCAACAATGAGGACAATTTTTAAGGCAAATGTCCCAAAGCTCTCAGGGCCAAAAAGGCCTTTCTTCCTCCTTTCTGTCCTGTTTAGACTGAATAAGAAAAGCAAGACAATGCTGGAAGATGTTCTGGAATGGGCTTGGCCAAGTCACCACAAGCAAAGCGCAGTGAACCTAACCCACTGCTAGGCTGGGGTTTGGCTCTGCTGAAGACCCTGCCTGCTGGGTGGGGGAGATGGGGGTCCCCAAAAACCATGGCTAAGGGGGAACCGTGGAACAGGGGAGGGCGGGGCTGAGCAAGCCAAACCTGGGAAACTAACAAGAAAGACGTCAACAACAATAATAAAATGAAACAGCCAGAGGCCACCACGGTACTCCAGAAGAATCGGAGACAGGCTGAGCCGGCTAAACTATTCCACATGAAAGGCAATCTCTCCACATCTCAAGGGGCTGACCTGATACCAGGGTCCTCGTTTCTTTGTGCGCCTCACCTCCCTCGTTTCTGGGGGATCCTGCACAGACTCCAGCTGGGCTCCAACTGCCATAAACGACATCCAGACTGATTACGGGGAACTCATTTTTTTCCCCTCAAACAAAACACACACACACACACACACTCAAAGGTCTAGCAGGATCACACAGCTAAAGTTTCCGGAACTTAAATCGTAAAACCACAATCAGAAGTTGTTGTTTGGAAATGCTCACCACAAAAATCTCTGTCCTTTGCTTAAAAAAAAAAAAAAAAAAAAGGAAGAAAAGAAAAAAAAACTTTGCTCTTCATAAAGGTTGGCGGCAAAGAGGGACAAAATCTAACTTAGGCAGAGGGCGTGTTCCTCTTTGTCACCCACCGGGGTCCACGCGCCAGCGTGGGCGAGCGGAGGGAACCCGGCAGCGTGGTGGCAGCGGCGCCAAAGGCCACCTCCCCGGTCCACGGTCGGTCGCAGGGGCCGAGATTGCAGCCGGAGGTCCGGAAGCCGCGTCCGGCGCTGTCAGCGCGCCGGGTGGGATGGGAGGAAGAGGGGGAAGGGCGCCGCGGGGCGGGGGAGGCGAGAGGGGACGCGCGCGGAGCCCGCAGCCCGAGTCCCCGGGGGTAAGAGGAGGGTGCAAGGGGCGGCGCGCAGCCCGGAGGCCCCCGAGCTCCGGCTATTGTTGCCGGGCTGCCCCGGGCCCGGAGGGCGACTCTCCCGCCTCAGTAGGGGAAGCCCGATCCCACCCGCCGCGCCCTCCTCCGGGCAGGACCCGCGGGCCACGCAGCTACCTCCACCCGCGCCCCGGTCGGTCGGCTCCGGGCGCCCGACTCGCACAAGTTGCCGCCAGTCCGCCGGGATCATTGTTCGCCGCGCGCCTCCTACCTCCACGGCGCAGGCGGCTCCGGCTCCCACTCCCGGCCTCCGGGCTCCGCAGCTCCGAGCTCCCGGCGGCCGAGGGCGCGGCGACTCCGGCTGCGCGTGCGGCGGGGACGCTCGGCTATTAATACCCGCGGGCGGCGGGGGCGGCGGCGGCGGCGCGGACACGCGAGCGGGGCTGGCGGTGGCCGGCCGAGGTCCGAGCCATCAAAGGTGGCGCGGGGCGGAGGGGAGGGCGGAGCAGGCGGGGTGGGTGGGGAGCGGGCTCAGGGTCGCCATGGCCGCCTCGACGCCGGGCCGAGCGCCACTCGCGCGGGGAGGAGCGGCGCAAAGCGGGCGGCGGCCGCGTCCCCGCCCCGCGCGCCAGCCGAGCGCCCGCAGCCCTGCGCCCGCGCCGGCCCCGCCGCCTCCAGACAGGCGAGCGGGAAGTGAAGGAAGGCGAGCCCCTCCCCGGTCCTGGGCCGGCCCCTCAGCGGGGGGAGCCCTGGCGCCGCGCAGCCCGAGCCGCGGGGACAGCAAGAGAGCCACAGCCCCCTCCAGCGTCCGCGCCCGCGACCTGCGCGCCGGCGCGCCCCGCCCCGCTCCGCCCCGCCCCGGGGGCAGGTGCGCCGAGGGGCCGCCTGCCCGAGCGCCCCTCCCAGGCCGGGCGAGCCCACCTCCGATCCGCGCCTTACTTGGTCCTACGGCTGCAGCCGGTCTCTCCGCTCGGCGCCGCGGGGCCGAGCGCAGGAAGCTCCGCGGAGTTCGCTGCGCCACCAGGGACGCGGCAGTCCAGCCTCTGTGGTTGAAAGCGAGCTAAGGCAGCGGGAGACGAGCGCACGGGCAACACCAGGAGCAGCTGGCGGAGGATAGGTGGCGCGGACTCTGCAGGCCGCTGTTGAGGTTGTGCAAGGGGGAGCCCTGCCCGGGTGCCCACCTACGACTTTACGTTGTCGCGCGGACAGCGGCGCTTCGCAGGGACCCACGAGCACCACCCCTTCCCCGGGGCCACAGGAGCTGGCTTCCGGCACCACCCTGGGCTACGAGGGACTTAATCCCGGAGGGGCAGTTGTCACCTCCCCTCCCCCCGCCGCGGCCCCGCGTCCTCCACCCACCGCGAATCCCCCGACAATCCCCACCCCTACTCGCCCCCTCCGAGGACCGGAGCAGTGCCCCGCGGGGGAAAGGAGTGAAATAGGTTAGCAGGTTTGCAGATTCCTGTTCAGAGCTCCCGGAACTCGGAGGAGGGAGCAAGATTCAGGACCCAACAGGCAGGCACCTAAGTGGGGAGAGTCCCTGTCCCCCCTCTCCAGCTGGGAGCTGCCGCTTTACCACCTCCATCCCCCTTTCCTCAGCCCCTGCTCTTGCCCTTTCTCCTCCTCGCTGTGGATGGGCCCACTGCACGTGGAGGGAAAAGGACGCGCGGCAGGAGATTAGAAACGAAAGCGACCCTCTGCTAGATGCCGAGGCTAGTGGGCACCCGCCCCTGACGGCCGCTGACCCCAGAACCCTGGTCGTTTTGCGCCTTAGAGAAGTTTTCGACCTCCAGCCTGGAAGCAGGTTTCTTGGGAGAGGCCACGACTGAACTCAAAGAGGAGCAGGACAGGGGCCCCCGTGGGACAGTGGGTCCACACGAGAACACGGTGCCTGAGAAGGACGGGGGCACCTGTGCGTAGCTAGTGTGAGTAGTTTCTGGAGCAAAGAGACATATTTTGAGTTTGAGGTGCTGAACTGTATTTTTTTTTTTAACGCCTGTATATTTGGAGAAGGTGGAAGTAAAAAGGGTCATCTGGGCCTCAAACCTGAAAAGAACAGCAGATGGCAAGTTTGTCATTGAAAAGAAGCAATAGTGGGCTGGAGGCGTGGCTCTGGACAAACCATAGATCAGAGGTTTGGGTGATAGAGTCTCTGAGTGTGCTTCTCGGCCCTGTAGCGGTAGCAGCACCCGGAAACTTTAAGAAATATAAATTCTTGGGCCCCTCCCCTGACCTACCTTATCGGGTTCTCCCACCTCAGTGGGCATCGGAATTGCCTGGCCGGCTGATTCAAAGACCTACTGAATCAGGAACTCCAGGAAAGGAAGTCTGGAGTGGGCTTGAGAATGTGCCTTTCGAACAGGTTCCCAGGGGGCTCAGGGCCCACACTTTGAGAACCACCAAATTAGAGTACTGGGTCTCAGAATCACAGAATCACATCAGACTTGAAAAAAACCCGCAACGCCCAGGCTTCACCCCAGCCAAATATATCAGGATTTCTGGGGTGGGAACCCAGGCATCGGTATTGTTAAAGTTCTGGAGGTGATTCCAGTGTGTGGCCAGGTCTGTGGCAGACCTGGGATTCTGGTAAATGCAGATCTGGTTTAGTAAGCTTGAGGCACGATATTTCTAACAAACCCTCCAATGCTATTTTTTCTTTTTTCTTTTTTTTTTTTGCTAGTCCGGGCACTTCACCCAGTAGCAAGCAAGGTGCTATGCCATACCTTACAGCTAAAACCGAAAAGCTTGTAGAAATCACAAAAAAATAGAAAAGTGACATTTACCCAGTCACTCTCTTTGGAAGACGTTTTCCACATGCTACAGTGTTTATTTCATCTTTTTTTTTTTTTCATCATCTTCTTTCCATGTCTGGAATAAAGTTTGTGTCGTTTCGCTCTTAGCATGTGTATGATCATAATATTGAATACATAACATCTGATGCTGGTTGTTTTTTTGATTTTGTTTTTGAGGGAAGGTGACTTTTAAAGGACACAGTCTGGGGCTTTACAGGCAGAGGGTAGTAGCCAGTGGGGAAGAAGGAAAAGAAAGAGGAGAGCAGGTTTGGGGGCTCCCGCTGGGAGAGCCAATTCCCCCAGTTCCTTCCAGCTCTCACAAACAAACATTCTGGGTTTCGTACTTAATCTCATTGAAAGCACTTTTTAAATTCCTTTACCTACAAAGCCAGGGCTACCTGGCCTGGAAAATCTGCCATCTGGAAAATCAACCCCTGAAAAACTGAAGTGTTTCCTTGTCATTTTGTGTCATTCATGCCTCGTTTTCCGATTTCTGATTATAAAAATGTATAATTACCTAGGTCCCCTTTATAACCCATGCTGTCAGTTTACTTAGAAATCTTCCTGAATTAAGTAGTTGTCCTGTTCTTAACTTTTCCTTTTATTGATTTTAGCTATTTTTTATTACAATAAATGTGTGTACATGATAAATTAAGAAATAATTAAACAGTGTAGAAGGGTATTAGGTAAAGCATAAAGCACATAAGGGACCCTTCCCCACATCCCCAATTTCACTTCTCAGAAATCATTTTCCCACCAGTCTTTAGTCTTTCAGAAACTTTCTAAGCTTAAACAAGTGTGTGTGTGTAAATCTTTTATACTAAAGTGATGACGTGTCACAGTGAAATGAAACTTCTTATTCCACAGTTACCATCCCCTCCCCCCAAACACACCACCACCACCACCACCACCATGTTTCTGGGTCGGAGAAGTCTCTCTGTTTGGGGCAGTGCTGATCTCTGGACATGAGACTATGAGCTGTCCGTTAGATGAGGACCACTACAAGCAAGAGGCCGCACAGTGACGCTCCAGCTGCCGGTCCCAGATCTTTCACCATCTCAGACCAGGAACCAGGAAGTGAGTAAAGAAGTGTTTTGGAGAGGGTTCTCCAGCCCTATCCCGTTCCTCAGCGATGCTGGCCACCCCCTGCCTTTTCAGTCCTGCCAGCTAAGGACACCATGAAGCAAAGAAGAGCCATCTCTGTTGTGCCCTTTCCAAATTCCTGATCCACAAAATCCATGATAAAATTATTTTATGCTGTTAAAGTTTGCATGGATTTCTATGAAGCAAAAGATAACCAGGATACCCACTAACCAACTGTGCTTGAGAACACTTACTTCTTACACTTTTGTTTTTTAAATGAATAAATTTATTTATTTGGGCTGCGTTGGGTTTTCATTGCTGTGTGCGGGCTTTTCTCTAGTTGCAGTGAGCAGGGGCTACTCTTCGTTGTGGTGCGTGGGCTTCTCGTTGCGGTGGCTTCTCGTTACGGAGCACGGGCTCTAGGCGCGCAGGCTTCAGTAGTTGTGGCACGTAGGTTCAGTAGTTGTGGCTTGCGGGCTCAGTAGTTGTGGCTCGCGGGCTCTAGAGCGCAGGCTCAGTAGTTCCGTGGCATGTGGAATCTTCCCGGACCAGGGCTTGAACCCATGTCCCCTGCATTGGCAGGCGGATTATTTACCACTGTGCCACCAGGGAAGTCCTACTTACACTTTAAGCCCACACTGGTATTGGCAAACTTTTAAAATTTGTCAGTTTTATAGGTAAAATGGAAACTTACTTTAAAATTAGCCATTGATATTTCTTTATCCATCAACTTTTATATCCTTTGCTCATTTTGCCCTTGGGGTGTTTGTCTTTTTTGTTGATTCTTAATATCTTTATATTGATAGTTAAGGAAATTAGCCCTGTGCTATCATATAGTGAATATTTTTTCTGTTTTGACTTTGCTTATGGTGCTTTTTTTGCAACAAGAGGTTCTTAACTTTTGTACTGTCAGATTTATCTGTTTGCTTTTCTGTTTTCACATTTTTGCATCATGCTTGAAAAGTTTTCTCCACTCAAGGCTTTTTAAAAATCACTATATTTTCACACTTTAACAGTTTTATTTTTATATTATAAAATCAATCTATACAGTATTTATTTGGGCATAAGAAATGAGATACAGATCCAACTTTTCTTTTTTCCAAGTGGATAAACAGACACCATTGAAATAATCCATCTCTTCTACACTTGTTTGAAATGCCGATTTTGTCATATAGTAGAGTCCAGATTCTTTTCCACCGATCTGCCTATTCTTGTCCCAGTAACAAAATGTTCATAATATATGTTACCCTCTGATAGAACTTATGCTCTACAATTTCAGAGTTTTCCTGGCTAGCCTTAGTATTTGTTTTTCCAGATGAACTTTAGCATCATTTTGTCAAGTTCTAAAAATAATCATACTGCACTTTGATTAGAATTGCTTTGAAATTTTAACCTTCAACTATAACTCCTTCTAAAGTTTCTTCTTTTCTATGTACAATAATAATAATAGCTAAAACATATAGTTGTTGGAACTTAGTGAATGTTAACTCATTTAACTGACACATCAACCCTGTAAAGTAGGATGTATGTTATTATGTCTGTCTTACAGCTGAGGCTAAGTAACTTAGCCAAGTTCACATAGCTAGTAAATGGCAGAGAAGGTGATTCAAACTCAGGCAGGCAGACTCCAGAGGCAATGCTCTGAGTGGTTTTGCCGTGTTTTGCCTCTATATTCATAAACCTAAGACAGCTGGAGAAAAGCGTTAAACACATACTTCTTTTAGGATAGAAAATAGAATAGATAAAAAGTAAGGACTTCTGGTCATATTTTTTCCACTTCACTTTCAAAAGGAGACATTTAGGAGGAAACCAGAGGAAGGTCATGGATTGGAATCATTTTGAACCTGGCCTGTGTCCTCACCTTTTGACTCTCAGAGAAGGGAATGATACCTAAGGGGAGGGCATATCATTGTTGATGGTTGCGTGAAGCATTTCTCATCGTTCAGAAATGCACTGAGAGTTGAAGTTAGGAATGAGCAGGGAAGTGTGTGTGTGTGTGTCCATGGTCAAGATGGCAGATCTCTTCAGGCCGTAGGTATGTGCGATAGCCCATACAAAATCACTCTGATGCTCAGAAATAGGCAGTAGGAATTCCATATGTACTTGCATAATTACCCCCTTCTTTAAATTGGACCTCCACACATTATAAGGCAAAAATAAAGAAAAATGTTCTTCCCCACCCCACTCTCCTCCCCAAGAATTGCTGCTAAAATCTGTAAGTCTAATGCACACTGAAGGATCATCAAAGGATAAATTTTAAAAGAAATCACCTAGTTGCTCCTACCTGGATGGGATGAGGGACAGCTGGTCACAAGGACGCCTGCATCTCCCAGCTTTACTTCCCTCTTCCCTCTATGTATCTAAGCTAAAGGCAATCAGTTCTCTCAACTCCCAAATTACCCCCACCTCTGGGGGGAAAATCTTTTTGATGAACTGGACGTTAGCAGCTTCTTTATCCTCCTGCATGGGATCAAGCCTGGTTAAATGCAACTCCTAATTCTTGAAAATAAAATGAATTCAATCTAAGGCCACACCTTTTCCCTAAGCAGTGAGATGGTGCTTTTCCCAGCAAGAAGAGCCCTGTTCTTTAGCTCATCAGTAAAGGGGTTGAAGATGAACAAACATAGCAAGAAACTGGTACTTGATTGAATTATTCCTTTTTATCCTTTTCATACAGATTGAGACTACTAGTGAAAAGGAGGAAATAAAGGCATCTCATTTATGAAATAATTTCTATCCTTTAACAAATTAAAATCCCTATCATACATTCAAACATAACCTAAATAGGGCTTCCCTGGTGGCGCAGTGGTTGAGAGTCCGCCTGCCGATGCAGGGGACGCGGGTTCGTGCCCCGGTCCGGGAAGATCCCACATGCCGCGGAGCGGCTGGGCCGGTGAGCCATGGCCGCTGAGCCTGCGCGTCCGGAGCCTGTGCTCCGCAACAGGAGAGGCCACGACAGTGAGAGGCCCGCGTACCAAAAAATAAATAAATAAAATAAAATAAAATAAAAATAACCTAAATAAATGTGCAATGCCTCATCACAGAGCACCTCTAAATATTTCTGTTTTATCTCTGAATGAGGAGTAACCAAGAAAAATGGACCTAGATGACAGTAATCTGAAGTTAATTTTCTTAGAAGTTTTGCAACACCAGAGAGAGGGAGGCAGAGAGAGAGAGAGAGAGAGGATTTTCCTTTCCTAGAACTGCTAAAAATTAGAGTAGATTTGTGTATTACCAGCGGTATACTCACTGTGAGACTGAGAAATCCCACTCCTATGTATTTACCCAAGAAAAACTAAAGCCTACGTGCACAAAAAGACTTGTACAAAAATGGTCATAGCAGCTTTATTCGTAAAACTCAAAAAACGGGGTCGGGAGACAAACACGCCCATCAACAGGAGAGTGAAAAACTAAGCAGTGGTATAATCACACACAATGGACTTACAACTCAACAAGAAAAAGAAACGGACTTCTGATAAATGCAAAACACGGATGAATCACAAAAACATTTTGCTGAGTGAAAGGAACTTTACACACAAAAAGGTACATATTGTAGTTTTCTATTTGTATGAAGTTTTACGACAAAACCAAATACATGGAGAAAAAATCAGAATGGAGGTTGTCTTTGAAGTGCAGAGGGTGAGGACTGGAAGGGTACATGAGAGAATTGTCTGGAGTTATGGGAATGTTACCTTGATAGAGGTTTGGGTCAGACAGATGAGTTTGCCAAAACTTAGGGAATATATACTTCAGATTTGTGCATTTCATCATATGTAAACATTATTGTTTACATATGATGTAAACATTAAACAAAATGTAACATTACATTTTAATGTAATGTTTAATGTAACATTAAACAAAAATAAATGAAACAAAACAAATATTGAACTCTACTTAATGATATACACGCTGAGGTATTTAGGGAAAAGCACTGATGTCACGTACCTTGAAATACATTTAAAAATAATGTCAATTAAAAGTGGGCAGAAGACCTAAATAGACATTTCTCCAAAGAAGACATACAGATGGCAAACAGGCACATGAAAAGATGCTCAACATTGCTAATTATTAGAGAAATACAAATCAAAACTACAGTGAGGTCCCACCTCATGTGGATCAGAAGGGCCATCATTAAAAAATCTACAAATAACAAATGCTGGAGAGGGTGTGGAGAAAAGGGAACCCTACTACATTTTTGGTGGGAATGTAAATTGGTAGTGCCACTATGGAAAACAGTATGGAGGTTCTCAAAAAACTAAAAACAGGGTTGCCATACGATCCTGAAATCCCACTCCTGGGCATATGTCCAGACAAAAGTCACCTCAAAAAGATAACTGCCCCTCTATGTCCATAGCAGCACTATTCACAATAGCCAAGACACGGAAACAACATAAATGTCCATAAACAGAGGAATGGATAAAGAAGATGTGGTACATATATACAATGGAATACTACTCAGCCATAAAAAGAATGAAATAATGCCATTTGCAGCAACATGGATGGACCTAGAGATTATCATACTAAGTGAAGTAAGTCAGAAAAAGAAAGACAAATACCATACGATATCACTTATATGTGGAATCTAAAATATGACACAAATGAACTTATCTATAAAACAGAAACAGACTCACAGACATAGAGAACAGACTTGTGGTTGCCAAGGGGGAGGGGGAGTAGGGGAGGGATGGACTGGGAGTTCGGGATTAGCAGATGCAAACTATTATATATAGAATAGAAAACAATAAGGTCCCACTGTATAGCACAGGGAACTATATTCAATATCCTGTAATAAACCATAATGGAAAAGAAAATAAAAAGTATATATGTACATATATATGTATAACTGAATGACTTTGCTGTACAGCAGAAATTAACACAACACTAAACCAAATATACTTCAGTGAAATAAAATTTAAAAAATAAGACTGATTGATGAATGGCTGGAGGGTTAGATAGAAGGACAGATAGCTGATGAAGGAGAATAAATCTTAATAGTAGAAATTTGGTGGTGGGAAGCATGTTCACTGTAAAATTCTTTCAACCTTGCCATATGTTTGAAATTTTTATAATAAAATGATGAATTCCACTCCTAGGTATAAGCCAAGAGAAAGGAAAACATATGTCCACACAAAAACTTGTACACAAATGTTCACATGAGCGTTATTCACGATGGCCAAAAAGTGGAAACAGCCCAAATGCTCCTCAGATGATGACTGGATAAACAAAATGTGGTCAATCTGCACAGTATTATTTGACAATAAAAAGAAATGAAACACTGATACAGGCTGCAACATGGATGCACCTTCAAAACATTATGCTAAATGAAAGAAGCCAGTCACAAAAGACTAAATATTATATGATTCCATTTATATGAAAAGTCCAGAGGAAACAATTATATAGAGACAGAAAGTAGAGGTAGCCTTGGGCTGTGGGGATTGGAGGGAAATGCGGGATGATTTGTTAATGGGTGTGGGATTTCTTTTTAGGGTAATAAAACTTTTAAAATTGTGGAGTTGACTGTGAAACTTGGTGAATATATTAAAAGCCACTGAATTGTACACTTTAAATTTTATTTATTTATTTATTTATGGCTGTGTTGGGTCTTCGTTTCTGTGCGAGGGCTTTCTCTAGTTGTGGCAAGCGGGGGCCACTCTTCATCGCGGTGCGCGGGCCTCTCACTATTGCAGTCTCTCTTGTTGCGGAGCACAGGCTCCAGACGTGCAGGCTCAGTAATTGTGGCTCATAGGCCCAGTTGCTCCGTGGCATGTGGGATCTTCCCAGACCAGGGCTCGAACCCGTGTCCCCTGCATTGGCAGGCAGATTCTCAACCACTGCACCACCAGGGAAGCCCATGTACACTTTAACTGAGTGAATTGTATGGTATAAGAAGCCTTCTGGAAGAAGGTACACTAAGCTAGGACCCAAAGTGTAACAGGGAAGAAAAAAATCTGACTCCATATTAGATCTGTTTCTTTTCCTTGAACCCTTGTGCCTTGTTGTCTGTGCTTAGTCATGCTGGCTCTGCACTTTTGTAAAAGAATGTTGCCTATAGCCTGAAATATACAGGATTGCCTATTCTCAAGGCTCTGATCTTTAAGAGTATAACATTTTTCCATTCATACAGAGATGAAAAGTTGCAGAACAGTGAATAACATTTCTTTTGTTGTAGGTTTACAGGAACATTGTGACCTGACCTACATGGACAGTCGCGAGAACAAAGGATTCCGACACCAAGAAGTTTGCAACAACTAACCATGCCCTTCCCTCACCTTGCCTTTAAAAATGCTTTGCTAAAACCCTTCAGAGAGTTTGGGGATTTCTGGGCACAAGCCACCCATCTCCTTGCATGGCTCTGCAATAAACCTTTCTCTGCTCCAAACTTCAACATTTCGGTTTGTTTGCCCTCACTGTGTGTTGGGCACACAAATTTGCATTCGGCAACAGAAGGGGTAGGAAACAGGTAGCAGGCTTGGTGGGTAGTGGAAAAGCAGGGTGTACTCCAAAACTACTCTCTTCAATCCTCTACTCAAATATTTGTAGAATTAATTACACCTTGTAGGATCTCAAACCTTGTTGTCAAGTGTCTCTGAGAATGTTTGAGTTTAAGGACATCCCTCTTTTCTGTCTCAGTGGAGCTTTTCAGGTATTTTTAATACAAAACAATAGTTATTTCCTACTTAATGTTTTTTTTTTAATTGCCTCCTAACTGCATTTGATGGTATATTCAGGTAAAGTTTGTCCTTAGAGCCATGTGTTCTAAGACTGAAAGATAACCTACCTTGAATGAGATTTGGGGGGAGGGGGGAGGTATTATGAGATACAATTAAAATCCTTTTATTATTTGCCTTTTCTTTTACCTAAACCCTGGGAAAATTGGGTCCAAGCTACATTGATTGATGGACCTTAGAATGATAAGAGTTCATCTGGTTACTTAGTTTGGTCATTATGTGTGAATTCAATCTTATAGCATTTTCATTATGGGTAAACTGAGTCTTCTGTATGGTCCTGACCCACAATGAATTACAAAGGGTTGATTTGGGAATAACACAATTTATTGTCAATCAACCCACAAAGCTCTGCAATGTAACCCAGGAGAGTATGCTGGAAGGAGGAGAGACAGATGCTTTCATAGCAAAATAAAGCCAGAGTATTTGCAGCAAAACTGGAATCAAAGTTATGTTAATACAAAGAATGTGTATTACTCTAGTGGACCAGATGGAGGGGAGGAGAGGAGAGTCTGTGAGGAAAATGATCCTGCAGGGGGAAGGGGGGTTGGTTTTAGATGACTAGGAGAAACTAGGTAAAGCCTGGCATAGAAGTACCTCCATTTCCCAGCTTCTTCCCCAACCACCTCCCATCCTCAGGAGCAATCCCACCTTTCCCTCTGACTGGGAGGGCCAAAAGATACTAGACCCAAACCCACTTCTTCAACTTTGTGGTCTTTGTAATTGGGCCAAAGGTAAAAGCTATTGATTAACGTCTTCTGAGACTTCAAAATATGTAGGACATGAGGAAGACCTAAGGGGGCCTGGAATTTCACTGTTTTCATTGAGAAGGTGGCAGGACCTGGGTAGAGAGGCAGGTGTATGAGAGAAGGAGGGGCTCAAAGGAGAGGGCTGAAGGAAATGAGAAAAAGGGGAAGTTTTAGGAAACAAAAGTGTTTCAAGAGGAGGTGCAGGGGACATACATGTGGGACCACATGCCAGGCAGCCTGGACAGGGAGCCCCAGCCTCTCATAGGATGGAGGTAGCCAGACCAGATGCCCAGTGCCCAATTCCACCTGCATGTCCCTGTCTAAATCCCAATCCACAGTATAGTTTTGGATCAACTGTTTGAACTTTAGAACAAAAAGGGACTTAAACTTTCCTCAGAATCCAGTGAATCCCCTTCAGATAAGGCAGGTGAGGTGATGTCTGGACAGTGAGGAGAGTGTCTACCAGCTGACGAGGGCCTGGCTGAAGAGAAATCTTTTATTTTATTAGCTATTTTATTAGTTTCCTGCTGTTGCTGCTACAACAAATCAGTGTAAACCTACTAGCTTAAAACAACACAGTTTGTTACCTTACAGCTCTGGAGGTTGAAGTCCTAAAGGCAAAGCTGGAGGTATTACACTTATTTCAAACTATACTACTAAACTATCATAATCAAAACAGTATGGTACTGGCATAAAAACAGACACGTAGACCAATGGAACAGAATTGAGTGCCCAGAAATAAACCCACGCATATAAAGTCAACTGATCTTTGACAACAGAGCCAAGAATACTCAATGGGGAAAGGATAGTCTCTTCAACAAATGGTGCTGGGGAAACTGATAACCACATCAAAAGAATGAAATTGGACCTTGATCTTACACCACTCACAAAAATTAACTTGAAATGAATTAAAGAATTAAATGTAATACCTGAAACCATAAAACTCCTAGAAGAAGATAGAGAGGAAAATGTCCTTGACATCAGTCTTGGCAACAATTCTTTTGTATATGGCAACAAAAGCAAAAATTAATAATCAGACTACATCAAACTACAAGTCTTCTGCACAGCTAAAGAAACAATCAACAAGTGAAAAGGCAGCATACAGAATGGGAGAAAATATTTGCAAACCATGTATTTGAAAAGGGGTTAATATTCAAGATACATAGGAATTCGTATAACTCAATAACAAAAAACAAATAACTGATTAAAAATGGGCAAAAGGTCTGAATAGACATTTTTCCAAAGAAGATATACTAATGGTCAACAGGTGTATGAAAGATGCTCAACAACACTAATCATCAGGAAAATGCCAAAACAAAGTCACAATGAGATATTTCACACCTGTTAGGATAGCTACTCTCAAAAAGACAAGAGTTAACAAGTGTTAGTGTGGATGTGGAGAAAAGAAACCCTTGTACACTGTTGGTGGGAATATAAATTGGTACAGCCACTATGGAAAACAGTATGGAGGTTCCTCAAGAAATTAAAAATAGGGCTTCCCTGGTGGCACAGCGGTTGGAAGTCCACCTGCTGATTCAGGGGACACGGGTTCGTGCGCCGGTCCGGGAAGATCCCACATGCCATAGAGCGGCTGGGCCCGTGAACCATGGCCGTTGAGCCTGCGCGTCTGGAGCCTGTGCTCCGCAACGGGAGAGGCCACAACAGTGAGAGGCCTGCGTGCCGCAAATACAAAAAAAAAAAGAAAAAAGAAAAAAGAAATTAAAAATAGAACTACCATATGATCCAGAAATTCCACTTATGGGTATTTATCAGAAGGAAATGAAATCAGTATCTTGAAGAGAAACACCATGTTTGCTGCAGCATTACCCTTAATGGCCAAATATGGAAATAACTTAAGTGTCTGTCAAGGGATGAAATAATAATGAAAATGTGAAATACACACACACACACACACACACACACACACACACACACACACACATACAGAAATACCATTCAGCTTTAAAAAAGAAGGAAATTCTGCCATTTTTGACAACATTATAAGTGAAATAGGCCAGACACAGAAAAACATGATCTCACTTATATGTAGAATCTAAAAAAGTCAAACTCATAGAAGCAGAAAGTAGAATGGTGGTTGCCAGGGGCTGTGGGGATGAGATGTTAGTCAAAGGATACAGACTTTCAGTTATAAGATGAATAAGTTCTGGTGATCTAATGTACAGCATGGTGACTATAGTTAATAATACTGGCTTGTAGGCTTGAAATTTGCTAAGATAGTAGATCTTGTGTGCTCAACACACACACACACATACACAAAGTAACTATGTGAGGTGATGGATGTGTTAATTGTGGTAATCATTTCAAAATGTATATGTATACTAAATCATCACGTTGTACACCCTAAATACATACAATTTTTATTTGTCAATTATACCTCAATAAGGCAGAAAAAAAAGTTGTCAGCAAGGCTGCCCTCCTCTGAAGGCTCTAGAGGAGAATTGTTTCCTGCTTTTTCAGCCTCTGGAGGATGCCTGCATCCCTTGGAGCATGGCCCAGCATCTGTCTTACCTCCGCTTCCCCCAACACATCTCCTCCTCTCACTCTGACTTTCCTGCCTTCCTCTTACAAGGACACTTGTGATTACACTGGGCCCAGCTGGACAATCCAGGATAATCTCCCCATTGCAAGACCCTTAAATTAATCGCATCTGCAAAGTCCCTTTTACCACGCCATATAACATAATCACAGGTTCTAGAGATGAGGACGTGGACATCATTGTGGGGCCATTACTGTGCCTACCACACCCATCATCTCCTCAGCTTTCCCTCCAGAGTAGAGCTAGAGACAGAAAAATATGACTTAGTCAATTGTGGGATATTTATTGAGCAACTACTATGTGCCAGGTATTGTTTCAAGCACTGGGAATAGAGAATAGTACAGACAAAAATTCTTTACCTCAAGGAGCTTATATTTCAGTGTAGGGGAAGGCAGAATACACATAATATATAAGCAAATTCTGAAATGATAAAAAAAAATCCTCGAAGAATTAACAATAATACAGAGAGTAGGAAGTGAGTGTGTTTGGAGGCTGAGATTTTGCATAAGGGTGGTCGGGAAGGCCTGTGAGAAGGGACAATTCCAGAAAAGACCAGAAGACAGTGAAGGAGCAAAACAAGAAATATCCATTTATGTGAAACATAAGATGTATCCATATGGATTTGGGGGTAGGGGAGAAGCAGTCTAGGCAGAGAGAGGAGCCACTGAAAGTGCCTGGTGTGTCTGCAGAAGAGCAGGAGGCTAGCATGTCTGGGGCAGAGGGAGCAGGGCTGGACTCACAGGAGTTGGAGACAAAGGTGAAGGAAGCAGAACAAGAGAGAATGATGCAAACTTGGCTTTCACTCAGAGTGAGGTGGGAAGCAATTGGGGAATTTTAAGTAGAGGAGGTACACCATCGGACTTGTACATGATCTCTCTGATTACTGTGTCATGAGTTGACAACAGGGGTGAAAGCAGGTGTCCAGGTGAGTGATGATGGGTGGTGTGGCCCAAGGGGTAATGGTGGAGGTGATGGGAAATGGTCAGAGTCTGGACATCTTGTGAAGGCGGGGCCAAGATGAGCCACTGACAGACCAGAAGTGGGGTGTGAGGGGGACAAGGAGGGGTCAAGGATGACTCCAGGTTTCTGGCAACTGGGAGAGTGGAGCTGCCATTTATTGAGCTGGAGATGACTGGGGGAAGGAGCAGGTTTGGGGGACAGATCTGTTCAGTGTTGAGCATGCTGAGTTTACGTTGTCCATTCAGTATCCAAGAAGAGATGTCAGGAGGCAGGTGGACAGAGAGTCTCAGGGGAGAGGTCCAGACAAGAGTTTAAAATTTAGAAGTTGTGGACTTCCCTGGTGGTACAGTGGTTAAGAATCCGCCTGTCAATGCAGGGGACATGGGTTCAAGCCCTGGTCCGGGAAGATTCCACCTGCCACGGAGCTACTAAGCCCGTACGCTACAACTACTGAGCCTGTGCTCTAGAGCCCGCAAGCCACAACTACTGAGCCCACGTGCCACAACTACTGAAGCCCATGTGCCTAGAGCCCATGCTCTGCAACAAGAGAAGCTGCTGCAATGAGAAGCCCAGGCACCGCAATGAAGAGTAGCCCCTGCTCACCGTGCAGCAATGAAGACCAAATGCAGCCAAAAATTAATTAATTAATTAATTAAAAATTAGAAGTTGTTATGGGCTAAATGTTTGTCCAAGACTCATATTTTGAAACCCCAATCCCCAATCCAATGTTATGGTATTTGGACATAGGGCCTTTGGGAGGTGATTAGAGGTACATGATGTAATAGGGGTGGGGCCCCCATGATGGGATTAGTGCCAGAAGATAAAGAAGGAGAAGGAGAGGAGGGAGAAGGAGAAGGAGAAGGAGGAGGAGAAGAAAGAGAGAGAGAGAGAAAATGAGAGTGACTGATCTCCTTCTCTCCATGCACAGGCAGGAAGGAAATGCCATGTGAGGACACAGCAAGAAGGTGGCCATCTATAAGCCAGGAAGAGAGCCCTGAGCAGGAACTGAATGGGCAGCACTTTGGTCTTGGACTTCCAGTTTCCAGAAGAGTGAGAAAATAAATTTCTATTGCTTAAGCCCCCAGTCTATGTTACTTTGTTATGGCAGCCTGAGCAGACTCAGATGTAAGTTAAAAGCATCTAGATCACACTTAAATCCAAAGAACAGAGGAGGTCACCAAGAGGGTGAGTAAAATTAGACATCCAAGGACTAAGACTCAGGGATCCCATGGCTAGAGGTCAGGAAAACAGGGAGTGGGTCTTGCTAACTGTCATGCTACTAAATCATCTACGGTCGGTAGTATCTTTGTCATACAGAAAGAATATTGTGACAGTCACTTTTGTAAACCCCATATTGCAATGTTTATTTGTTTCTGATTTGATTCTAACTTAAGTGTCCTCAAATATGAGAGTAACCTTTGTGTACCGGTTTCCTGGGGCTGCTGTAACAAAGCACCACAGACTGGGTGTCTTGAGCAACAGAAAGTTTCTCACAGTTCTGGACGCTAGAAGTCCTCAGACTCACAACGCCGGCAGGGTTGGTTTCTTCTGAGGCCTCTTTCCTTGGCTTGCAGATGGCTGTTTTCTCCATTCTTCACATCATCTTCCCTTGGTGTGTGTCTGTGTTCAGATCTCTTCTTAGAAGGATACCAGTGTTATTTGATTAGGGCCCATCCTAATGACTCCATTTTAACTTAATCACCTCTTTAAAACCTGTCTCCAGATACAGTTGCATTCTGAGATGCTGGGTTTAGAACTTCAACATACAAATTTTAGGGGGACACAACCCAGCCTTTAATACTGTTTCAAGAAGTCTATGAGTTTTCCTTTAGTCTTTGTGTTCATATAACTTCCCACCTCATCCATGACTGAGACTGAGTCATCTCAGACCCCTCAGTGTCCACTGCCTAGTGAAGACACCCTGTCTTCTGGGGACACTACAGGGTCACACTCTAATTGAATGACCACTGACTTGGCTTGTAAGTTCTTGAGCATAGTGTTCAAAGATCAGGGGGCACCCAGGGGGTTGAGATGGCTTGACAAGTATCAGAAGAGGGTATGATCTGCAGGTGTCACCTCCTGGCCTTTCCTTAATGCCACAGAAGCAAAACCCTGCCACAGGACTTCTGTGGTTGTCATTGTTTTCATGTCTCTGCCTCTGCAAGGGAGAGCCACACAAGGTGATAAGGCAAAGTCAGTGTAGAAGTACTAGTCTAGCCACAAGGACCCTTGAGATGGGGTGGGGAGGGGGGAGTTTTAGAAGTGTTTTGGGCACGTTTCTTGGCCCCTCGATCTCATCACCTCTTTGTTAGTAAAGAAAGACAATAACCATTGTCCTTTATGTACCTCAAATGATTTTCTTTTCCAAAGCAGAATAGTTGGGGCCCAGTTTGCAGAGCACAGAGCAATCAAGGCACTGAAACAGAGAATAGGGGCCCAGGAAACGGAGACTCTGCTGTGTGCTGAATACTACACGTAGGGCACACAAAACAGTCAAGGAGAATGACAGGCGAGCAAAATGCAAATTACAGAGTAAGTGGTAGAAAAACAAAATAAAACAAAACCCGGAATCTGACTTCAACCTAATAATCCTTACTGGAAGAAAGGGGGAAAAAACCTCTGTACAGAGATAGACATGGTAAAATTTGGAGAATTTCTAAGATAGGTGCTCTCTGATATATTGCAATTTGAACTTTTGATATTTAAAAGGAAGAACAGAAGTATTTGAAAGAAACATATGTCCATGAAAACCAGTAGTTCTGGAAGAGCAGATCAGAACATGAATATTATTTTGTCTTTTTAAAAATACTTTTTATATTATATTAAAAAATCTTAGAATAACATATAAAATAAAATGGGAATATATGAGAAGTACTTCAAGGTATTTATAAAAAAGATATTATATGAAAGCCTTGCTACTATTGCTATGAATCAACATTCTTAGAAGTTTTAGTTTCAGTAGACCTTAGAATTTATGCTGTCCAACTTTCCCATCACTAGCCAGAATTTCTCTTATATTTATGTGCTATCTTGGCTCTGTTACCTACTGGCAATGTAAACTTGGTCACCTAACTTCATTTTTCATAGCCCTTGTTTCTGCATTTGTGGAGATGAAAGTTGCTTCTTCATATGGCTTTTGGGAGGGATAAATAGAATCATACAACTAAAGCACTTATGTAAATGAAACATCCTTCTTTAAAAATACAGGAAAGACAAAACCCAAACATCCAAGGGAAGTGCTGGGAAGTGGCGGTTGACCTAGTCAGTAATCTCTGTCTCCCTAACTTTCCCTTTCCCTTGGAATTTCCTCATTTCACTGATGTAACCAGTTTTGCTCTGGTCCCTAGGGCCCCCCTAGTGCATGCAGCTCCTCACCCGTCCTCCACTGGTCCCGTGCAGTGGACATCTGTTAGATGATTTGACCATCAGTCCCACCTGCTGCATAGACGTAACCCTAAACACACACCCACGCAGCGTTTGATGGGGCCTGAGATGGCCACCCAATCCAAGATGACCCATGAGTCCCTTCCCTGAGAATGTGGAACAGGGATGAAGAGAAACTCTTGAGTCTCTGTCTGTATCTCTATTGCTGTATCACATGGAAATTGTTGTTGACAACTGTTTTCTATCATATGAACCGGGAAACAGACACATTTAGGTTGCAGTGTGAAAAAAGAGAGACACAGGTATTCAGAGGGGGCAGAGGCAAGAGAGAGAAAGGTGTATTGGTTTCTTGAGGCTGCCATAGCACAGCGTCTTAGACTGGGACAGCTTAACACAATAGATATTTGTTCTCTCACAGTTCTGGAGGCTAGAAGCTCAAAGTCAAGGTGTTGGCAGAGCCATGCTCCCTCTGAAAGCTCTAGGGAGGGTCCGTTTCATGTCTTTCTCTTTGTTCCTGATGTTTGCTGGCAATTCTTGGTGTCCCTTGATTCGTATCACTCCAGTCGCCGCCTCCATCTTTTCACGGCGTTCTTCGTTCTGGGTCTGCTTGTCTCCTCTCCTCTTCTGATGAGGACGCCAGTCATATTAGATTAGGGCCCACCCTATTCTGGTACAACCTCATCTTAAGTTGATGGCATCTGGAAAGACCCTATTTCCAAATAAGGTCACCTTCACAGGTACCAGGGGTTAGGACTTTGATATGTCTTTTGCAGGGGACACAGTTCAACCCAAAACAGAAAGAGTTTTTGGATTCTCTACTGCCCGCCAAGCCCTGGTTCCATCTCCAAGGCCCGGCTATATCCTGTCCTTTCATTCCTAGTGGTTCCCCAGTAAGAAAGTCCACTGTTACATGAGCTGGTCAGAACTAATTTGTTTACTTATTGTCAGGAGAGTTCTAATTAACACACTAGGCATGGTCCAATCCCTGCTATTGTTTCCTCTTTTCACTTTAGAGACACACTGCAGCTTTAAAAATTTTTTGCTAAATGTCAAAGGGGTAGAGAGGGAATGACCGTGGAAGTGATGCAACTAACAAAATGCAGATTTCTGACCCAATTACTATCCGCTTATACCCGGTTTACATGCCTGTTCTGCGCCTGATATGGAAAGGTAGCACTTCCTAAACCATATTATACAAAAATGAGGTGCATGAAAAAATTCATACCGAAGGTAGTTAGACTTTAAAATTTACTTTTATAAAAGGTTATAGATGAGGAAACTGAAGACCTGGAGAGATGATCGACTTGCCTGAGAGGCCCACACCCAAACCCAGCCAACCTGGGACTAGAAACACCTCTTTTCATGATTTAATTCTGACAATCACACTTGATGTTAAGACGAAACACTGATGGATTATTTTAGAATATCTATTGATGAAACTGTCTGATTTTTCAACTGTTTGCAGAGAGCCTCCTATGTACCAGGCACTAGACTAAATGTTCCAGAGACAGAACCCACCACTAGCGCCTGACAAAGTACATAAATTAAAATCATTACTATCTTTAGAAAAGCAGAAAGCAGACTGTAATTCAATCAAGGTCCCACACAGCAAGCTCTACAACAAGAAACCAGCAAGATCCTTCCTCTCTAATTCCAGGTTTCTAAGTGTTTTCAACCAGATCCTATTTCCACTGCACATGCAAATTTCATTTTTGTTCCCCCATTTGTTCTAATCTGTGTTTCTGAAATAAACATTTTAGTTAAAAAAAAAATTATGCAACAAATGGCATGAAAAAGAAATAAAGGGGGACTGTTTTAGATTAAAAAAGACTTAAGGGACAGAACAAAAGAACATGTGTGGAATTTGCTTGGATTCTGAATCCAGCAAGGCAAGTGTAGAAAAACATTTTGAGACAACCGACTTTTTATTATGGTCTGAGTATTATGATTCCAAGAATTACTGTTAATTTCATTAGGTGTGATAAACGGCCTTGTGGTTATGTAAGAAAATGTCCATAATTTTTAGAGATACATTATGAAGTATGTAGGAAGAAAATGACATGAAATCTGAAATGTGCTTTAAAATAGTACAGTAAAGGGGAAAAGCAGGTAGCCACTATGACAAAACTTGATGATAACTTAATCTAGGTTTTGTTTTATGGGAATTTATTCTACGACTCTTTCTTTTGAATTTTTCATGGTAAATTTAGAAAATACACCTAAGTAAATTACCTATAGCAGTTAGCACATGATAACCTGTCTTTACCGTATAATAACAGAAACTCAAACACCCATTTTGCATTAGACAATTTATCAGGTGAGTTCCTGGCTCTCTTGGACACAGCAGCATACTTTTAGTTCGATAAAAGCCTTTAAAGCAAATCCCAGACATCTTGTCATTTCACCCAAGCATCCTTTGGGGTGGTTCGCTCAAATCAGAAACGAAATGAAAAATCACTGCTTTATGGAGCTTTCACTCTGGTGTGGGCAGCTGGGGATGGACAGCAAGTCAGGAAACTAATAAATATAAACATATCAGGTGGTAAGTGTTAACAAGAACAACAAAGCAGGATGAGGGAACAGAGAATGATGGGACAGGTGCAGTGTTACATTGGGTGGTCAAGGATTGCTTTCCTGATGGGTGATATTGGGATGGAGCCTTGAAGGAGGTAAGGGAAAAGGCCAGGCGGGGGGAGGGTGCTCCAGAAAGAGGAAACAGCATGTGTTGGTGAGTTTGGAGACAGCAGTGGGGGCAGGGTGACAGGTGATGAGGTCAGAACGGTGCCTGGACCAGATGATGTAGGGTTGCACCAGGGGTCCCCAAGGCCACCCCCAGGCTCAGTGATTCATGGGAGGACTCATAGGCTCGGCAGATACTCACACTCATGGCTGTGATTTATTCCAGCAAAAGGATTCATAGCAAAGTCAGGAAAGACAGAAGGTGCGTGGGGTGAAGTCTGGGAAACCAGATGCAGCTTCCAGAGTACTCTCCCGGTGGGACCACATGGGACAGGCTGATCTCCCCTAGCTCCGTGTTGTGACAATGAGTGTGAACTCTTGTCCACCAGGGAAACTCACTATAGACTCAGTGCGGGGAGGACAAGCCACGTGGTACCCTCTGCCTAGCAGGTACCCACATCCCAGA
Source organism: Delphinapterus leucas (assembly GCF_059928025.1). Taxonomy (NCBI): domain Eukaryota; kingdom Metazoa; phylum Chordata; class Mammalia; order Artiodactyla; family Monodontidae; genus Delphinapterus; species Delphinapterus leucas. Next base: position 12,715,068 of record NC_143146.1, read on the forward strand.
CTCCCAGTGGGAAAGCAGGTGTTCAGCATAAACCATACTGTTTGTACCAACAGTTTAGGGACAGTGAGTCACTCATACCAGTTCATGGTGGGAACTCTGCTGAAATCCAAGTTCCCAGGTGCCAGCCGAGTGCTGACCCTGCAAGCACGGGCCTGTCTCAGGGTAGCGGTCAGGCTGACAGTGCTGACTCTTCCCTGCATAAGGGCCTTGTAGGCAGTGGGAGGGATTTCAGAGCGTGGGAAGGAGAGGATGGAAGTGGAGGATGGGGGATGCCAGGGTCCTCCTTTAGTCCCCATCCAGGGGTCATAGAAACATTAGGGATGACAGAGACTCCCGAGAATGTCAATGCCAGTGTCATGCTTCCCTGGGCACAGCCCGCCCCAGGAAGTGGCCGCTGAGTCAAGGCCTTCCATTGATGTATAGAATCTAATCAGAACAGAAAGGAAAGCTTTTTCTAAGGCATGGGGCCAGAAAAAAGAACACATTGGAGCACCTGACCCTTAAAAGTCGGGGGCAGCATATCAGCCAGGGTTCTGCAGAGAAACGAAACCAGCTGGGCGTGTGTGTGCGTGTGCGTGTGCGTGTGTGTGGATAAAGAGATTCATTTCAAGTCATTGGCTCTTGTGATTGTGGGGCTGACAAGTCTGAGATGTGGAAGACAGGCCAGCAGGCTAGAAATTCTCCAGTTGGAGCTGATGCTGCAGTCTTGAGGTGGAATTTCTTCTTCCTCACGGAAATCTTGATTTTGTTTGTAAGGCCTTCAACTGACGGGATGAGGCCCCCGCCCCCAGGTTATAGTGGGCTGGGGGTGATCTCCTTCACTTCACATCAGCTGACTCTAGATCTTAACACATCTACAAAATGCTTTCACAGCAACCCCCAGGTCAGTGGCTAGTTGAATAGCTGGATACCATGTCAAGTTGACTCATGAAACTAACCATCGCAGAGGAGGCCAGCAGCCAGAGAAAGTAATCCAGAGGCGCTGAGCTCCATGTGTACCCAGCAGGCTGTAAGTGTGGTACAACTAAGTGAAGCCAGGCTGGTCAGGGGCTAAGCCCATGAGTTCCTTTGACCGAGGTCTTCTTTAGATGACTAGAGTTGAGAGAGTCAGGGACCCATGCTCTCCACATTACACCTGAGGTTGCCCGTCCCCATCTGGCTTCTGCTGCAGGCTATACCCTCCCAGAGAACAACCTTGGTTTGAGCTGAACCCCAGCCCCACATGGAAGAGCAGGGCTTTCCCCTTACATGCACACTTACATCTCAACCCCAGCCAGGTTAATTCAGAGCAAGTGACCCAAGTGTGGCAACTAGAAGTTTGTCCCTTCACAACTTAACACAGTTCTTGGCACATAGTGGCTGCTAATCAAATGTCCCTTCTCCCCCTTAATTCGAGATGAGATGACATTTAGACTGCCCTGGGTGCACTTCTCAATGCTCTGGTCTCTCTAGTTTGTCAGTACTTTTCTTAAAACATGTGGCATTCAAAATCTGACATAATGTACCCTGTGTTATTAACAAAATCAGAAGAACTATTATTTTCTGAGATCAACTACCAGATGCCTATTAATTCAATTAAAGATGCAGTTGGGGACTTCCCTGGTGGGGCAGTGGCTAAGATTCCACCTGCCAATGCAGGGGACACGGGTTCGAGCCTTGGTCTGGGAAGATCCCATATGCCTCGGAGCAACTAAGCCCGTGTGCCACACTACTGAGCCTGTGCTCTAGAGCCCGCGAGCCACAACTACTGGGCCCGCATGTCACACCTACTGAAGCCCGTGCGCCTAGAGCCTGTGCTCCGCAACAAGAGAAGCCACCACAGTGAGAAGCTGGTGCACTGCAACAAAGAGTAGCCCCTGCTCACCACAGCTAGAGAAAGCCCACACGCACAGCAATGAAGACCCAATGCAGCCATAAATAAATGAGTAAATAAATAAATAAATTTATTTTTTTAAAAATGCAGTTGGGGTTTTTTAGCTCTGCATTTGTTCACTCAGCAAATTTTTCTGAGCACCTACTATGTGCCAGGGGCTGTTCTAGATACTAGAGACACAGAGGTGAACAAGAGCTTACATTCTAACAGTGGAGACAGACGTTAAACAAGCACACAGGTAAGTATTTCAGGTCATTTCAGACAATAAGTGCTAGAGGACAAAACATTCTAATGTCATAGGGAGTGACTGAGAATGGGGAGCAGTATTTTACAGGGTAGTCAGGGAGGACTTCCCTGAGGAGATGACTTTTGGGCCTGGACCCGAGTGATGACAAGTTGCTACATGGAGAGCAAAGTATCACACTACTGATTCATTAACCCATCATCAAACAAAACAAAGAAAAACCTAGATTTGTTTACATGAATTATTAAACCTGATATTCCTAGGCTTTCTTCAGCAAGAGATTTATGCATTGTGCTTACGTAATAACCACATTTTCTAGTTTCTGTATCTGATGCTTTGACAACTTGAGGCCTTGTGAACCCTGGAGTGAGAGCCCCACCAGGGCCAGCCAATTCCTGGAGATAGTACACTTTCCTGCCAGCACACCTTTCAAATGCAAACCAACCAATCCACCAACCACCTACTCTACTGGGCTCTCACACTCCAGGCCACTATTCCCCTGCCTTAAGCACCCCAGGGCCAGGTACCAGACATGTAGGGATGGCTCCTATACCCCAGAGCCCACTGGGATTATTTAAACTACCCAATCCTAAACAGCTCACCCTCCCTTGCCTTGCCTTTCCCAAGAAAACCACAATAAAGGCTCTCATCCACATTTTTCCCCTCAACCCTCTGCCTCCTGATAGACCGTGGTGCTTCCCAGCATGGCCCTTCATGGCCTGGTGTGGCATGCCTCCTGTCGCTAGGGGACTTCAAATAAAATAAAAATTTCCGCCTTCATAACAGTCATTCCCATGTCTGCATGTCTTACCTAATTAAAACAAATCTTGGATACATTTTAAAACAGTTTACATTTGAACTACAATCCTGCAGCCTGTAAAACAAAAACCACATCCACAGAAAGACAGACAAGATGAAAAGTCAGAGGGCTATGTACCAGATGAAAGAACAAGATAAAACCCCAGAAAAACAACTAAATGAAGTGGAGATAGGCAACCTTGCAGAAAAATAATTCAGAATAATGATAGTGAAGATGATCCAGGACCTCGGAAAAAGAATGGAGGCAAAGATTAAGAAGATGCAAGAAATGTTTAACAAAGACCTAGAAGAATTAAAGAACAAACAAACAGAGATGAACAATGCAATAACTGAAATGAAAAATGCACTACAAGGAATCAATAGCAGAATAACTGAGGCAGAAGAACGGATAAGTGACCTGGAAGACAGAATGGTGGAATTCACTGCCATAGAACAGAATAAAGAAAAAAGAATGAAAAGAAATGAAGACAGCCTCAGAGACCTCTGGGACAACATTAAACACAACAACATTCGAATTACAGGGGTCCCAGAAGGAGAAGAGAGAGAGAAAGGACCCGAGAAAATATTTGAAGAGATTATAGTCAAAAACCTCCCTAACATGGGAAAGGTAATAGCCACCCAAGTCCAGGAAGCACAGAGAGTCCCATACAGGATAAATCAAAGGAGAAACATGCTGAGACACACAGTAATCAAATTGGTAAAAATTAAAGACAAAGAAAAATTATTGAAAGCAGCAAGGGAAAAACAACAAATAACATACAAGGGAACTCCCATTAGGTTAACAGCTGATTTCTCAGCAGAAACTCTACAAGCCAGAAGGGAGTGGCATGACATATTTAAAGTGATGAAAGGGAAGAACCTACAACCAAGATTACTGTACCCGGCAAGGATCTCATTCAGATTCGATGGAGAAATCAAAAGCTTTACAGACAAGCAAAAGCTAAGAGAATTCAGCACCACCAAACCAGCTCTACAACAAATGCTAAAGGAACTTCTCTAAGTGGGAAACACAAGAGAAGAAAAGGACCTATAAAAACAAACCCAAAACAATTAAGAAAATGGTAATAGGAACATACATATCGATAATTACCTTAAACGTGAATGGATTAAATGCTCCAACCAAAAGACACAGGCTTGCTGAATAGATACAAAAACAAGACCCATATATATGCTGTCTACAAGAGACCCACTTCAGACCTAGGGACACATACAGACTGAAAGTGAGGGAATGGAAAAAGATATTCTACCAAATGGAAATCAAAAGAAAGCTCGAGTAACAATACTCATATCAGACAAAATAGACTTTAAAATAAAGAAAGTTACAAGAGACAAGGAAGGACACTACATAATGATCTAGGGATCAATCCAAGAAGATATAACAATTATAAATATATATGCACCCAACATAGGAGCACCTCAATACATAACGCAACTGCTAACAGCTCTAAAAGAGGAAATCGACAGTAACACAATAATACTGGGGGACTTTAACACCTCACTTACACCAATGAACAGATCATCCAAACGGAAAATTAATAAGGAAACAGAAGCTTTAAATGACACAATAGACCAGATAGATTTAATTGATATTTATAGGACATTCCATCCAAAAACAGCAGATTACACTTTCTTCTCAAGTACGCACGGAACATTCACCAGGATTCCTCACATCTTGGGTCACAAATCAAGGCTCAGTAAATTTAAGAAAACTGAAATCATATCAAGCGTCTTTTCTGACAACAGTGCTATGAGATTAGAAATCAATTACAGGGAAAAAAATGTAAAAAACACAAACACATGGAGGCTAAACAATATGTCACTAAATAACCAAAGATCACTGAAGAAATCAAAGAGGAAATCAAACAATACCTAGAAACAAATGACAATGAAAACATGACGATCCAAAACCTATGGGATGCAGCAAAAGCAGTTCTAAGAGGGAAGTTTATAGCAATACAATCCTACCTCAAGAAACAACAAACACCTCAAATAAACAATCTAACCTTACACCTAAAAGAACTAGAGAAAGAAGAACAAAAAAAACCAAAGTTAGTAGAAGGAAAGAAATCATAAAGATCAGAGCAGAAATAAATGAAATAGAAACAAAGAAAACAATAGCAAAAATCAATAAAACTAAAAGCTTGTTCTTTGAGAAGATAAACAAAATTGATAAACCACTAGCCAGACTCATCAGGAAAAAGAAGGAGAGGACTCAAATCAATAAAATTAGAAATGAAAAAGGAGACGTTACAACAGACACTGCAGAGATACAAAGCATCTTAAGAGACTACTACAAGCAACTCTATGCCAATAAAATGGACAACCTGGAAGAAATGGACAAATTCTTAGAAAGGTATAACCTTCCAAGACTGAACCAGGAAGAAATAGAAAATATGCACAGGCCATTCACAAGTAATGCAACTGAAACTGTGATTATAAATCTTCCAACAAACAAAAGTCCAGGACCAGATGGCTTCACAAGTGAATTCTATCAAACATTTAGAGAAGAGCTAACACTCATCCTTCTCAAACTCTTCCAAAAAATTGCAGAGGAATGAACACCTCCAAACTCATTCTATGAGGCCACCATCACCCCAATACCAAAACCAGACAAAGATACTACAAAAAAAGAGAATTACAGATCAATATCACTGATGAATATAGATGCAAAAATCCTCAACAAAATACTAGCAAACAGACTCCAAAAACACATTAAAAGGATCATACACTATGATCAAGTGGGATTTATCCCAGGAATGCAAGGATTCTTCAATATACGCAAATCAATCAATGTGATACACCATATTAACAAATTGAAGAATAAAAACCATATGATCATCTCAATAAATGCAGAAAAAGCTTCTGACAAAATTCAACGCCCATTTATGATCAAAACTCTCCAGAAAGCGGGCATAGAGGGAACCTACCTCAACATAATAAAGGCCATATACAACAAATCCACAGCAAACATCATTCTCCATGGCAAAAAACTGAAAGCATTACCTCTAAATCAGGAACAAGACAAGGATATCCACGCTCACTGCTATTATTCAACACAGTTTTGGAAGTCCTAGCTACGGCAATCAGAGAAGAAAAAGAAATAAAAGGAATACTAATTGGAAAAGAAGAAGTACAGCTGTCACTGTTTGCAGATGACATGATACTATACATAGAAAATCCTAAAGATGCCACCAGAAAACTACTAGAGCTAATCAATGAATTTGGTAAAGTTGCAGGGTACACAATTAAGGCACAGAAATCTCTTGCATTCCTATACACTGTCAATGAAAGATCAGAAAGAGGAATTAAGGAAACAATCCCATTCACCATTGCAACAAAAAGAATAAAATACCTAGGAATAAACCTACCTAAGGAGGTAAAAGACCTGTACTCAGAAAACTATAAGACACTGATGAAAGAAATCAAAGATGACACAAACAGATGCAGAGATATACCATGTTCTCGGATTGGGAGAATCAATATTGTGAAAATGACTATACTACCCAAAGCAATCTACAGATTCAGTGCAATCCCTATCAAATTACTAATGGCATTTTTTACAGAACTAGAACAAAAAATCTTAAAATTTGTATGGAGACAAAAAAGACCCCGAACAGCAAAAGCAGTCTTGAGGGAAAAAAATGGAGCTGGAGGAATCAGGCTCCCAGACTTCAGACTATACTACAAAGCTACAGTAATCAAGACAATATGGTACTGGCACAAAACAGAAATACAGATCAATGGAAAGGTTAGAAAGCCCAGAGATAAACCCATGCACCTATGGTCAACTAATCTATGACAAAGAAGGCAAGGATATACAATGGAGAAAAGACAGTCTCTTCAATAAGTGGTGCTGGGAGAACTGGACAGCTACATGTAAAAGAATGAAATTAGAACACTCCTTAACACCATACACAAAAATAAACCCAAAATGGATTAGAGACCTTAATGTAAGAGTGGACACTATAAAATTCTTAGAGGAAAACATAGGAGGAACCCTCTTTGACATAAATCACAGCAAGATCTTTTTTGATCCACGTCCTAGAGTAATGGAAATAAAAACAAAAATACACATATGGGACCTAATGAAACTTAAAAGTTTTTCACAGCAAAGGAAACTACAAACAAGATGAAAGAGAACCCTCAGAATGGGAGAAAATATTTGCAAACAAATCAGTGGATAAACCATTAATCTCTAAAATATGCAAACAGCTCATGCAGCTCAATATTAAAAAAACAAGCAACCCAATCCAAAAGTGGGCAGAAGACCTAAATAGACAGTTCTCCAAAGAAGACATACAGATGGCCAAGAAGCACATGAAAAGCTGCTCAACATCACTAATTATTAGAGAAATGCAAATCAAAACTACAATGAGGTATCACCTCACACCAGTTAGAATGGGCATTATCAGAAAATCTACAAACAACAAATGCTGGAGAGAGTTTGGAGAAAAGGGAACCCTCCTGCACTGTTGGTGGGAATGTCAATTGATACAGCCTCTGTGGAGAACAGTATGGAGATTCCTTAAAAAACTAAAAATAGAATTACCATATGACCCAGCAATCCCACTACTGGGCATATACCCAGAGAAAACCATAATTCAAAAAGAGTCATGTACCAAAATGTTCATTGCAGCACTATTTACAATAGCCAGGTCATGGAAGCAACCTAAATGCCCATCGACAGATGAATGGATAAAGAAGATGTGGTACATATATACAATCGAATTACTCAACCGTAAAAAGGAACGAGATTGGGTCATTTGAAGAGATGTGGACGGATCTAGAGACTGTCATACAGGGTGAAGTCAGAGTGAAGTAAGTCCAAAAGAGAAAAACAAATATTGTATCTTAGCGCATATATGTGGAACCTAGAAAAATGGTACAGATGAACCGGTTTGCAGGGCAGAAATAGAGACACAGATGTAGAGAACAAATGTATGGACAGCAAGGGGGAAAAGCGGCAGGGGTGGTGATGGTGGGATGAATTGGGAGATTGAGATTGACATGTATACACTAATATGGATAAAATGGATAACTAATAAGAACCTGCTGTATAAAAAAATAAATAAAATAAAATTCAAAAAATATTAAGGAAGAAAGAGAAAACAGTTTACATTTATCTTCATTAAATTTCTTCCCATCAGCCTTGGCCCAGTGGTCCAAGCTGTCACCGTCATTGAGAACTCTTGGCTTGTTTTCTATCGTGGTACGCATCCCTCCCATCTTTGCGTCATCTGCAGAGTTGCTGAATGTCTCCTGCACATCCATGTTCACGGTCATCTCACATTACATCACCAGGAGGAGTCAGGGGTCACACCTTGTGACATTCCCCTAGAGACCCCCTAAGTTAATGCACTGCCATTATATAATCTAGGTGTAGGGTCAACTTATTTCAACTTCTCTAAAATCTCCATATTTATCCATCTATAACATACAAGCTGATGTTAATTGCCTGGGAAAATTAAGAACATTGGGCTATAGCATCACCTGACTCTATCAACCTAGGGTCAACTTCAAAGAAAAAAAAAATGGGATGGACTTCCTATGACTTATACTTAGTTGATCCAGGGCTTCCAATAATCACCATGTTATTTTTTAAATGCTTGTGAGAAATTGTTGCCAAACATAGTAGTCTAAATGTCCTGGGATTTCACCTTACCTCCTTTTTAAAAAATTGCGATACCCTTTGCTGTAACTAAGATTCATCTCTTGTTTGCTCCGTAAAAATCTCATTTTACTGATAAAATGTATGGGATTTGGGAATGCAGTATGGCAATGACACTCATTCCGAGCAAAAATAGTCATGAAATAATAGTCATGAAATAATATTCCCAACATGTTAAAATTAGTGGATTCTGGGGACTTATTAGCACCAAAACCATGAATATTGCCAATAGTTTAGAGAATTTGAAAGACAAATTAAAACTGAGAACTATAAAATTAGAAGCAAAACTATTTTTTCAAAGAATCTCTATTTTTTTTCAGCCTCTACTCCCACTTCAAACAGAGTAGAATATTTTAGCATTTCCCATGAATGCTTCCTAAATTAGAATATGGAACGTGTTAAACTCATGCATGTTTTTATTAAAGCAATGAATGCTGCTTTTAAAATAAAATTAGTCTCAAAAAGGATTTGGAAGTTCATTCTTTTCTTTTTAGTTTAAAGGCTAGAAACTAGCTACTTTACATCAATTAAAAAGAAACGATTATACTCTGCCTATTCTGTGCTTTTATGTGTTTTTATTGCATTTGGGGGCTTTTTTTTTTCTTAGCACAACAAAGAAATGTCCAAAAACATATCTAAGTAAGAACTTTTGCAATTTTTTCATTTAAAAAAATCTTCAAGTTTTGGTTGCTCTTAAAAATTAACAGCCTTCCAAGATTTAGTCCTTTACTCAGCAAAAACAATGATCACCTTTTCTCTTGATCCAAAACAAATGTTTTTCTCCTTGTTATTCTAAAATAAGGGGGCAGCGCATAGCACAGGGATATCAGCTCAGTGTTTTGTGACCGCCTGGAGGGGTGGGATAGGGAGGGTGGGAGGGAGGGAGACACAAGAGGGAAGAGATATAGGAACATATGTATATGTATAACTGATTCATTTTGTTATCAAGCAGAAACTAACACACCATTGTAAAGCAATTATACCCCAATAAAGATGTTAAAAATAAATAAATAAATAAAATAAGGGGGCAGCAGACTTTGGGGCCTGCAAAAGAAGCCAGAGGACTCAGAGGTGTGGTTTCAGTGGCAATAATTCAGTAGAAGCCCTGCACTAGGCTAACGGAGAGAGAACCGACAAAGACTAAGTAGGCCAAAAGCATGAGGAGTACAAGAAAGAAAAAAACTCAACCCCTAAAATATAAATGCTGACCTCATTTCAAGGCAGGTTGATAGTAAAAACGCTGTTATAATACCCAGGGAAAACAGTATCTATTTTCAAGTGCCATGATGAAAACAGGGGATGTTCTTAAGGGCCAGAGAGAAAAATGTTAAATATTTAAGAACCAGATGACATTTCTGTGTGGACGGATTCCGGTTCATGAAATGTACACATTTAATTGCTTTTAAAGGTTGATGTGATTTGAATCAATATAGGTTTTTGTTCTAAGTGACTTCAGAGAATTGAAAGATGAATGTCAAGGCTTTGGCTGCTTCAGGCTCTTTCGGGATGCGGGAGAGGTTACTTAGCAAAGCAATGAACAATCAGAGCTGGGATGAATCTGAGCAGGAAAGTGGCAATAATCATCGTTAGATGCTGTCCCTTCTTGAGGAAGGGGCAGGAGAGTATTTGATGAGTTGTTTGCTCGTTTATTCCGACATCTAATAATCAGGAATGATGAGACAATGGTGAATGTTCTTTGTTAATTCTTCTATCACCTGGTAACTCAGCTGATAAAAGTCACCTGAAGTAATTCATTAGCATCCTCTCATTAGCTGGGTAGCAGACACACTCAGCTCCACCATGCCCCTCCCCAGACAATAGAGGAAGGGGAGACTGACTCCAGCAGGGAAAGCACTGGTGCTGCCACCAAAACCCAGGGACTCAGAGACCTTAAGAAACCATCCCCAAGGCTGCTGCAGAAAAATGAGCAGACCCTTATTAAAGGGATAATTAGTTAGTCCTGAAACCTTGCAGTAAGTGGAATACATTAATAATTCATAGGCAGCCATGCCTCCCCCACCTCCTCCTGGGAGACAGGCTTCCTGTGTCTTCAACTTCTTGGGGAAGCCCAGTTATTAGAGAGAACAGGGCAGGAGCCCTGAGCCTGGCTGTGGGAAAACTGCAGAAATCCTATGTGGCCCATTGGGACTGGCTGATCCCATGAGGAATTAGTGCCAAAGGGAGAAGTATGTGGAAAGTAGGCAAGAAACCAAAGAGACACAAAACACCAAAATGAACAAAATCCAAGAGATAAAGAAAGCAGCTGTGGACTCCAGGCGTGTTAGTCCCTTCCCTAAAGTAGGTAGGGACAGTGGAAGTGGATGAACTGAAGGAAGTAAGGGCCAGAAAAGGCCACACCAGTACATAATAGCAACATCTATATTTTTATATCGACCTTTACCATTTTCAAAGTGCATTATCTCATTTGAGCCTAAAAATATCTCCTTAGGGTATGAAGTAGTCCCTTTTTAAGCCCTATTTGTTTGACAAAATACTTATTGTACACAGGGGCCAGATTTTAGGCACCCCAGCTATCAGATGGGCATGCCCCGGGGTTCAGACATTCCCTTCTAGTTCCTGGTTGTATAGGCCTGAGCTAGGCAAATAATTAAATAACTGTAGCTGAGGTTATTGGTAATTATGGAATAAATTGATTTAAAATAATGTGCACACACCCATGTTCACAACAGCATTATTCACAATAGCCAACAGGTGGAAGCAACCCAAGTGTCCATTGACAGATAAATGGATGAACAAAATGTGACATATACATACAATGGAGTATGAATCAATCTTGAAAAGGAAGGCCACTCTGACACAGGCTACAACCTGGATGAACCCTGAAGACATGCTCAGCGAAGAAGCCAGCCACAAAAGGACAAATACTGTATGATTCCACTTACATGAGGTACACAATGCACACATTGATGGTAAAAAGGATGACTGAGCCATTCAACACACATTAACTGTTTTTTTTTTTAACATCTTTATTGGAGTATAATTGCTTTACAATGGTGTGTTAGTTTCTGCTTTATAACAAAGTGAATCAGCTATACATATACATATATCCCCATATCTCCTCCCTCTTGCGTCTCCCTCCCACCCTCCCTATCCCACCCACACATTAACTCTTGATAAAATTGGTTGGGCTGGATTGTGTCTCTCTGAAAAGATGTGTTAAAGTTCTAACTCCAGGTACCTGTGAATGACCTCCTTTGGAAATAGCGTCTTACAGATGCCATTAAATTAAGATGAGGTCATGCTGGAGTAGCCTGGGCCTTAATTTAATGTGACTGCTGTCCTTATAAGAAGAGGAGAGGGGCATAAAATTGTTATGGACTGAACTGTGTCCCCCACAAATTCATATGTTGAAGTCCTAACCCCCAAAGTAATTGCTTTTGGAGATAGGGTTTTTCAGGAGGTAATAAGGTTAAATGAGGTCATAAGGGTGGGGCCCTAATCCAATAGGGCTGGTGTCCTTAAAAGAGGAGAAAGAGACACCAGAGACCTCCCTTTCTCTCCAGGTGCATACAGAGAAAAGGCCACGTGAGGACATAGCAGGAAGGTGGCCACCTGTAAGTCAGCAAGAGAGCCCTCAGAAGAAACCAACCTTGATAGCACCTGGATCTGGGACTTCTAGCCTCCAGAACTGTGAGAAATAAACTTCTGTTGGTTAAGCCACCCACTCTGTGGTATTTTGTTATTCTATCCAAGCAGACTAATATAGACACACACACAGGCAGAGGTTGGGGTGATGCGTCTGCAAGACAAGGAACACCAAAGATTGCCAGTAAACCACCAGAAGCCAGCAGAGAAACCTGGAACGAAGTCTCCCTTAGAACCTCCAGAAGGAGCCCACGTCGGACTTCTGGCCTCCAGAACTGTGAGGGAATCTTCTTCTGTTGTTTTAAGCCACCTGGTTAGTGGTGCTGTGGCAGCCCTAGGAAACTAATACAGTGTGGACTGTGTTTTAGAAGAGAAATGGTGCAGAAAGAAGGTGGCCTTAGGGGTGAGAAAGACTTGGGGACAAATCCTAGCTCCAGCACTCACCAATGCTGATGCCTGTGGCATAAACCAGCCATTAATGATTGCGGGGTGCAGGGCCAGAGTGTGAAGGGAGGCCCACAGTCCACAGGACTAAGTCCACCAGAGTCAGAGCCAAGCTAACAAAGCGCCAAGCTGAACGTTCTACCCACCTACCTTGACAAACGTTCCTTCATAAACATCTGAAGTCCAGGTTCTAATCAAGAACTCTTGGGGGCCTTCCCTGGTGGCGCAGTGGTTAAGAATCCGCCTGCCAATGCAGGGGACGCAGATTCGAGCCCTGGTCCGGGAAGATCCCACATGCTGCGGAGCAACTAAGCCTGTGTGCCACAACTACTGAGCCTGCGCTCTAGAGCCTGTGAGCCACAACTACTGAGCCTGCAGCACTAGAGCCTGTGCTCCACAACAAGAGAAGCCACCGCAATGAGAAGTCTGCGCACCGCAACAAAGAGTAGCCCCTGCTCGCCAGGACTAGAGAAAGCCTGTGTGCAGCTGTGAAGACCCAAAGCAGCCAAAAACAAGTAAGTAAATAAATAAATATATTAAAAACAAACAACAACAAAAACCTCTTGGACTCTCCAGAATATTCCAGAAGCTTGGAGGAATTACCTCCTCACTGAAAATACCTCAGCTTGTTAATCACACCTGACCCCTGAACAACTTGGGGGTTGGGGGCACTATTCAACTAATCGCGGATCGTGTAGCACTAAAGTACTTACTATTGAAAAAATCCATGTATAAGTGGACCCGTGCAGTTCAAACCCGTGTTGTTCAAGAGTCAACTGTATTCCTCTCTGGCGAACCTAAAAATGACAGCAGATAACAGGCAGCAACACGACCCAGAGAGACCAAGCATAGCACTACTTCGCTGCTTTTCCCTCCATACAAATAACTCAGCACAATTTTCCCTGAAGTGAGGCACAGAAAAAAACCTCTTTCATTTTCAATTAACAAGGGATATGAAGCACTTTTTAACGGTTTAACTATACCTCTGGGCCAGATTCCCTCTTTCAAAATAATTAGATTATGGTGATACACTGAAACTAGCTTTCTTCAATAACATTTTCATATTTTAACAGTTTTAATAAAATTCAAATGTTCATTACTACCTATTTCTATAATCTGGGCTCATTTACCCCATTTAAATGAAAATGTAAGTAGGTTAGTCAGGAATTAGGGGACCTTTTTAAGACATTTGGTGTTTGGGGAAGAAGTTAGAAAATACTCATATTAGAATCATTTTCTGTTCAGCCTGGTATATGTAAGTAAGTAGAGGGCAGGGAAACAAGTCAGTATTTCCTTTACTTTGAATGAACACATCAGTTTCATCTTCTAGATGTAATATAAAATCTAATGATTTTGAAATGCAAAATAATGAAAGAGTAAACTTCCCCCACAAAGGAAAAATATTAGAAATTGGGAAGATGCCACAGATGCTTGTTTACTACTTTTAGTATGATGAGCCTGTTAAGTATTATGAATGTTACCTAAAGGAACATACTATTTGGCTTGTAGGTTTGCACAAGTCATAACCCAGCTGGACACTGCCACTGCTTCAGTTCTGCTCATGAAACATAATAACTTCACGGTGGACAGCTGTCCTTTCAAAAAAACTAATGTCATTCAGAGTGGATAACTTCATTACCACCGTGCGATTTTTCCTTTTGTTTTGCCTTTTGGAATGTATCCTGGCAAGTGACACCTTTTATACTAGAAAGAAGAAACAGAAATGCAATCCAATGATTATCAACTGCCTGTATTTTTAGAGAAGAAGTAATTTCTTGTAAAGGTTGGACGGGGACACATGATGGCATGCTACAATACTGAAGGATGAAAGACAGTCCCAAGTGACTGTTTTCCAACCCGTTTTTATGTAATTTACAGGAACAGTCCTTTTGTGAGACAACATCGAAATGTTTCTAAAGGAGAGACAAGGTGACATAATTGCTGTTTTTTGAAATAAGCTCAGTGAGAGACAGGGAGCCGTCACCAGGAGGAACCTGACTGTACATTGCATAGCATGTCAGTAATTTATCAGAACCCAGAATCTCAAATACGATACTCTGTCTTATATACATATATATATATATTTAAATTTATTTATTATTTTATTTTATTTTTGGCTGCGTTGGGTCTTCGTTGCTGCACGTGGGCTTTCTCTAGTTGTGGCGATTGGGGGGCTCCTCTTCGTTGTGGTGCACGGGCTTCTCATTGCAGTGGCTTCTCTTGTTGCAGAGCACAGGCTCTAGGCGTGTGGGCTTCAGTAGTTGCAGTACGCGGGCTCAGTAGTTGTGGCTCGCGGGCTCTAGAGCACAGGCTCAGTAGCTGTGGCGCACGGGCTTAGTTGCTCCACTGCATGTGGGATCTTCCCGGAGCAGGGCTCGAACCCGTGTCCCCTGCATTGGCAGGCGGATTCTTAACCACTGCACCACCAGGGAAGCCCTGTCTTATATATTTTAAAGCACAATGTTGTCTTGTGCTAACCAAATTCAGAAGAGAGTAATAATATATAAACCAGAATGTCAATTCACTAATTTCTGACGATACATAGACTTATTAAAATTGCTTTGCTCATGCCTGTGGGAAGGCATAGTCATCCAACTTGGGTTCTCATTCCCAGGCATCATGGTTCTTGGGAAGCCAGATGAGTAACAAGGAGGTTGCTTGGGAAGCACAGAGTTAGAGCAAAGAGCAGTGGATATTTCTGAGGGCAACTCCATTCGCATTATGGTGAGACTCGGAGCAGATGTCTCCTGATTAGATTGTTACTATCCTCCAGAGTAAATATTTTGTAGCTTGAAATTCTCTTCATCTTGTATCATGGTCCACCACCATGATCTCAATGGATTCATATTCATTTGGGATCCAATATACTTACATGAAGTCAAGGCTTTAGAGCTGTATCACATAAAACAATACCATAGATAAAGATATAAATATATAGCTGGTTATATCTGACTCTTCTGAATTCATCCTTGGTGACTGCAGACAACACCAACAAGCCAGGAAACAAACACAACCCTGAAATGCTGAAGACCCAGGACTTTCCCTGCTGGACAGTAACTGATCAGTTTGTCCCGGGAGAGCAAAGGAGTTCCCTGATTGACCGATTATAAATGTAGAAGGTCAGCCCTTCTGCAAAAAGATGAAAATTGTTGGGGGAGGGGAAGGAATCAGAATTCTGAGAAGAAAAGATCAAAGAAAAGTTTAGAGAAAAGAAGGGGAGAAATGTCATGAAGAACCTAGGGGTAAGACAGGAATAAAGACACAGACCTACTAGAGAATGGACTTGAGGATATGGGGAGGGGGAAGGGTGAGCTGTGACAAAGCGAGAGAGAGGCATGGACATATATACACTACCAAACGTAAGGTAGATAGCTAGTGGGAAGCAGCCGCATAGCACAGGGAGATCAGCTCGGTGCTTTGTGACCGCCTGGAGGGGTGGGATAGGGAGTGTGGGAGGGAGGGAGACGCAAGAGGAAAGAGATATGGGAACATATGTATATGTATAACTGATTCACTTTGTTGTAAAGCAGAAACTAACACATCATTGTAAAGCAATTATACTCCAATAAAGATGTAAAAAAAAGAAAAAAAAAAGAAGGGGAGAGAGGTGCAGATACCCATACTGGAAACTTCAGTGGTGGGCACAAAAGCAGCGATAATTACAATATGTCACAGATGGGAGAGAGCAGAAATAGAGCGACTACGAGAGAAGGGCCCTGATGTCTGGGGATGAGGTGCTCACCACGTACCTCCCCAATCCCAGACCACATGCACCTCTAGGACACATCACAGAAGAAAACTTATGCTGTTTTACTTGTCTTCTCTTTAGATGTTCTTTTCCTTTTTGCGTTTAAGTATGCGTAATAACTTTTAATAGACTTTTAAAATAGGGTTTACATGCAGTAATTCAGACAGTTCAGAAAGGTATGGAGCGGGCTTCCCTGGTGGCGCAGTGGTTGAGAGTCCGCTTGCCGATGCAGGGGACGCGGGTTCGTGCCCCGGTCCGGGAAGATCCCACATGCCGCGGAGCGGCTGGGCCCGTGAGCCATGGCCGCTGAGCCTGTGCATCCGGAACCTGTGCTCTGCGACGAGAGAGGCTACGGCAGTGAAAGGCCCGCGTACCGCAAAAAAATAAATAAATAAATAAAAGGTATGGAGTGATGAAAATCAGTATGCCGGTTCCTAAAAAGTTGAACATAGAATTACCATATAATCCAGCAATTCCACTTCTGAGGACATATCCAAAGAACTGAAAGCAGGGTCTTGAACTTATACACCCATGTTCACAGCAGCATTATTCACAATAGCCAAAATGTGGAAGCAACCCAAGTATTCACTGATGGATAATCACTGATGGATAAATGGATAAATAAAATTTGATATAGACATACAATGGAATATTTTCAGCCTTAAAAAGGAAGGAAATTCTGACACATGCTACAACACGGATGAACCTTGAGGACATTAGGCTAATAAGTCAGACACAAAAAGACTGCATGATTCTACTCATCTGAAGTACCTAGAGTGGTCAAATTCATAGAGACAGAAAGAATGGTGGTTGCCAGGGGCTGGGAGAGGAAGGAACGGGAAGTTAGTGTCTAATGTGCAGGGAGTTTCAGTTTGGAAAGGTGAAAAAAGCTCTGGAGATGGATGGTGATAAAGGTTTCACAACAATGTCAATACACTTAATGCCACTGAACTGTACACTGAAAAATGGTTAAAATGGTAAATTTTGTTACGTATATTTTACCACAATAAATATTTGTTTATTAAAAAAAGTATGAAGTGAAAAAAAAGTTTTCCTCTTATTTCTTTTTCACCCAGTTCCAAAGCTGCATGAATGAGGGTTCATTACAGGTACTTCAAACAGAAAGGGACTTAATATGAGGAATTCAGTGCTTATGAAATCACCAGAAAGGTTGGAAGACAGACAAAGGACTACCCTGGAGTTATAAAGTTCAGAGCAGCCAGCATGGCCGTGACCCAGAGTCCACTGTGGCCACCATCACCACAGCTGCCTCTCAGCATCCTTAAAAAGACCCTGACACTGGGACGTGGATTCAGCTGATCACATCCCATGACCTTGCTTACCAGCTGAAAACAGTAGCAGGGAGATGCCCTATGCCTCACTTCTGTTTCCTGAATCATGTATGAGCATATCCAACCAAGGGCACTATACTTTCAGAATCCTAGTTGCAAAGGAGCCTGGGAATGTAGTATCTGCCTTTCCAACCTCTACCATTCAGGGCAGCTCGTTAAAATGTGGGTGGGATGGAGATGGAGTGAGCCCCAATTCAGTTCAGCACACCTCCCCAACCACTGCTGCCAATGACTTGGGATCTTTCTAGAGATAACCCATGTATAAATAAACATGACCATAGATATACACTTTCTTCACACATGATGCTATGCTATTCCCATTGTTATGCACCTCGCTTTCTCTTTCGCACTGAACAGTACATCATATATAAAGAACACAGTTCTGGGGCTTCCCTGGTGGCACAGTGGTTAAGAATCCGCCTGCCAATGCAGGGGACACGGGATTGAGCCCTGGTCCAGGAGGATCCCACATGCCTCAGAGCAACTAAACCTGTGAACCACAACTACTGAGCCTGCGCTCTAGAGCCCACGAGCCACAACTACTGAAGCCTGTGCACCTAGAGCCTGTGCTCTGCAACAAGAGAAGCCACTGCAGTGAGAAGCCCGCACACCACAACGAAGAGTAGCCCCTGCTCGCCGCAACTAGAGAAAGCCCGCAAGCAGCAATGAAGACCGAATGCAGCCAAAAATAAATATAAATAAAATAAATAAATAAATAAATATATATATATATAAAAGAATACAGCTCTGGGACTTCCTTGGTGGCACAGTGGTGGGGAGTCCACCTGCCAGTGCAGGGGACATGGGTTTGAGCCCTGGTCCAGGAGGATCCCACACGCCACAGAGCAACTAAGCCCGTGCGCCACAACTACTGAGCCTGCGCTCTAGAGCCCGTGCGCCACAATTACTGAGCCCACGAGCCACAATACTGAAGCCCGCGCGCCTAGAGCCCGTGCTCCACAACAAGAGAAGCCACTGCAATGAGAAGCCCGCGCACCGCAACGAAGAATAGCCCCTGCTCGCCGCAACTAGAGAAAGCCTGCGCACAGCAATGAAGACCCAACACAGCCAAAAATAAATAAATCTATTAAAAAATTATTAAAAAAATAAAAAGAGAAAAGAATACAGTTCTGCATCATTCTATTTAACGTGAAAGTACACTTCTGAACACCACCATTTTTTGCCACCTCCTTTAAGGGGTTAGGTGGCACTCCCCGGGATTTCACTGCTCACTTGACTGCTCTTTCATACAGTAATGGACTTTTAATAGGATAGTTTGAGTAGAACAGCCTTGACGGAACTCGCCCTCACACTCATGAAGGAAAGTTCTTGCGTGTTCCAAGAAACAAATCATCTTTTTATGCTGTGGGCTCTCCTTCTCACCT
The DNA here is from genome assembly GCF_059928025.1 of Delphinapterus leucas. Lineage (NCBI taxonomy): Eukaryota > Metazoa > Chordata > Mammalia > Artiodactyla > Monodontidae > Delphinapterus > Delphinapterus leucas. Next base: position 12,734,207 of record NC_143146.1, read on the forward strand.
CCTACACCTGACAGGTAATGTCCATTCTAGACCAAATGGTGATCTGCTCTACTGCACACTCTGTCTGCTATAAATCACTTCGGTCGTAGCTCAAATCAATTTTCCCCTGTGGGAGAAGGGTCAGTGCCACACGCATATCTCCTTGGCTGGAACCATGTTTGAGAATGCTGGCCTGACTTCCAATTGTCAGCACCTGCAGTTCTTTATTGAGTGGCTCTTTCTGGCTTGGGCAACTTGCTCTGCCTGCACGGGGCAGGGTGGAAGGGCCAGCGGGTGCATGGTTGAGGAAGCAGCCCTCACGGGTGGAGCCAGAGCACAAGGCTCCAGCTCTCTCCCGCCTTGAGGTGTATCTATAGCGCCCCCAGCAGACATGGGTCCCGGTTGCCTATGGTGATAATTTGTTTAAAAACATATCACCCTTTATTGGCTTCCTTCTCTTTCCCGCCTCATTTTCATACTCCTTGCCTGACCCATGTTTCCTGGAACCACCTCCAATAAACAACTTGCCCTTGAATCCTTGTCTGAGGGCCTGTTTCCAGGGAAACCCCGTGTAAGATGTGCATGTTAATCAAAATCGGGCCCCATAACTGGAGGGCTAGTGGCGCCCCCTGCATGCTGAGACACACTCAAGGAGGAAGCCAGCCTGCAACTTTCTGACGGTGACACTAGGACTGTGATTGGTTATTCCCACTGAGGCAGCTGTAATGGGCTAAACTGTGTCCCCCTGCAAATTTATATGAAGCCCTCACCCCTGGTACCGCAGAATGTAACTGTACTTGGAAATAAGATCTTTAAAGGGGTAATTAAGTTAAAATAAGGTCCTTAGGGTGGGTGGGCTCTAATCTGATATGACATGACTGGTATCTTTATAAGAAGAAGAAATTTGGACACAGACATGCACAGGCACAGAGGAAAGACCATGTGAGGACACAGCGAGAAGGTGGCCATCTGCAAGCCAAGGAGAGAGGCTTCAGAATAGACCAAACCTGCTGCCACTTTGATCTTGAACTTCTAGCCTCCAGAACTGTGAAAAGATAAATTTCTGTTGTTTGACCATAATTCGAAAAGATACATGCACCCCAATGTTCACCGCAGCACTATTTACTATAGCCAATACATGGAAGCAATGTAAACGTCCATCGACAGATGAGTGAATAAAGAAGATGAGGTACATATATACAATGGAATATTACTCGGCCATAAAAAAGAATGAAATAATGTCATTTGCAGCAACATGCATGGACCTAGGGATTATTATACTAAGTGAAGTAAGTCCGACAAAGACAAATATCATATGATATCACTTATATGTGGAATCGAAAAAAATAAAATAATACAAATGAACTTATTTACAAAACAGAAACAGACTCACAGACTTTGAAAACAAACTTATGGTTTCCAAAGGGAAAAGAGGGGTGAGGAGGGATAAATTAGGTGTTTGGGATTAAGATATACACACTACTATGTATAAAATAGATAACCAACAAGGACCTACTATTTATATACCACAGGGAACTCTTCTCAATGTTCTGTAATAACGAAGTGGGAAAAGAATTTGAAAAAGAATAGATATATGTATTGTACATGTATAACTGAATCACTTTGCGGTACACCTGAAACTAACACACTGTAAATCAACTATACTCCAAGAAAATAAAATAAAAACATTAAATATAGAAAATGAAGAAAAAGAAAGAAAATAGAAAAAATATTTCTGTTGTTTGAGCCAAGCAAACTAATACAGGAACCTCCAACTTCTAGGGGCAATCCCTTCCACTTTGGGCTCCTCTGGTTGTTAAAAGCTTCTTTTCCATGTGGAGTGAAATCCTCTTCCCCATAACTACTTTTATTTCTACTTGTTAGAGCAACCCAGATGAAATCAGCTCCCACTTTTATGTGGCAATGCTCAATGATCCCCAGAACCAAAGAACTTGAAAGCTACAAAGTATCTGAAGAGATCACATCGGGACCCTTGCCAGAGATGTACACCCCATTGCTGGTACACAAAGGCAACAGGGTGAGACCCCGGGTTTTTATATCAACTATCAAAGTTAAAAAGGAGGCGGCCAACATTTAAACATCCTTCTTGGAAAGAAATAGAATTTCAGTTTCTGCCCTGCTGTAACCTAGTTCTTTGATAGAGCAATTAGAGGGATACAGTATTAAGAACTATGGATCTAGTCCTTCATTTTGGCTTTTTCAGGAAGCAGAAGCTGAGATGGAGTTAGGAGTGCAAGCAATCTCTTGGGGGATGGGGCGGGAGGAAACCCTGTAGGAGATAAAGGGGGAGAAATGAGATTAGGCAGGGAAAGCCTTAAGAGCATGATGCTAATCTGACACCTGGGGGAAGGAGGGGAGGAAGGAAGCGGGATTGGGTGAGGAGAGCCTGGACTGTGCTGCAGGCCTCAGCGTCTTGCTCAACCCAGCTAGGAGTTCCACGACCACCCAGGAGAGGAGTCCTGCACTAGGCAGAAATGGCCAGGCCTTTGTAACTCCCTCAGAGCCCAGGCGTGGGCAGCGGGGGGCTGCCTGGGCACAGTGTGGCTTCATCCGAAAGCTAAGTAGAGCCTAAAGGTGATGCAGCTGGACGCCCCCAGTTACCTACATTCCCTGCTGCTGAAGGGCAACTTCCTCTTGAAGGGCGATCCCAGCTCTATACGCCTATGGCTGCCACTGATGGCCACACTCTGACTCTCCCGGCTCCTCTCAGACTAGGGTTCTTGGGGCTTAACTTACAATTCAGCTGTGATGAAAAGTAGAGCAAGTCATTATCTCCTTCATCTGTCTCTACTGGACGAGTGAGCCAGCTGGAGGCTGCACTGGGTTTTCTAGCAGCCTCGTCACCCTATTGGCTTGTAACTAGCTCACAATCAACCCTACTCCAGTGATCTAAGTTTCGCTCCTCCCTTTTTTGAGTGGTTGATTTCAGTACCCAAACATCGGCATTTTGTATTTTGGCGAAGGCTCCCAAGTCATCTCTGAACAGCCACTGATGCACATGTCAAGATTTTTACTCAATTAGAGGCCCTTTATTTTTTATTTCTAAAGAAAAGAACCACAGAATTTTACAGGTAGTAGATTCTTTAGCTTTGTTGCTGAACCTAAGAGAGTTTACACAGACCTTTAGTTAAATAAGAGATAGATTAGTGAGGACCTAGTAAATTATTACAAATGTGATAGGTAAAAATCAAACCCCGCTCCAATCATAGTTATAAACTTGAGGAGAATAGTTTTCTCCATCGAAAATTCTAACAAAACAGGTTTCATATAACAAATATTTAGATTCTAAATTACAAGCGAATATTCCTTAGACCTACTAAAAATAACCTCTTAATTTATATGAAAGTCCTTCATTACTCTTAACAAGAAATTTAGAAAACAATAAGATAACAAGATTCAGAATAAATATAGATTTAGCTTAAGCTTTATGGGAACAGGTTTGTAAATATTTGGTAACTTTTCTTGTCTATAAAGAGACTAATGGCAGCTGTATCTGCTGCTCCCACACTTTTAATTAAAAAAAAATTAAACTGCCAACTAGGACCTGTAGTTTCTGGCTTCAGTTACAATCTCTTGCCACATTTGAATGAAAGAATATGGGGTTTACAATTTTTTGTTTCCATATGACCAACAGTATTAGTTGGACATCTATTCAATTTCATCCCCGCTGAAATCTGTTGTATTGACCTAAGCAGGCTGTATCTTCACAGTAACATGGTAATAGTCTCTGCATAGTCTCCGAGTGACGTGAATGATGCCTGGGGAGCAGCAACCATGAAATGGAGCTTCCCTTCTTGTCTGCTCTTTGTATTACCCTCATTCATAGCAGATTTGGCAAAAGCATACCTGATTTTTAATTTTTGTTGTAATCTCACTTACCTAATTCAGTATCATACCGGTAGTTATCCTTCCATATCATTTACTTATTGTTCTTTAAAGCTTCTCCTATTTGGTATCAATAGCTGTTTTTGAAGTGAGTTCTCTCTGCTGTTTTTTGTTTGTTTGTTTTGCGGTTCGCGGGCCTCTCGCTGTTGTGGCCTCTCGCTGCTGTGGCCTCTCCCGTCGCGGAGCACAGGCTCCGGACGCGCAGGCTCAGCGGCCATGGCTCACGGGCCCAGTCGCTCCGTGGCATGTGGGATCTTCCCGGACCGGGGCTCGAACCCGTGTCCCCTGCATCGGCAGGCGGACTCTCAACCACTGCGCCACCAGGGAAGCCCTCTCTGCTGTTTTATACCTTTCCATTTTTTCTTATATTTCTAGAGTCCTCTGGTCAGTCAATATTAAATCATTGCCCCAAATTCTCTTGGCAAGAATCGAGTTATAGACAACGCTACAATGTTAAATAAATACTTAAAAACTAGAGAGTATGAAATCTGGAGTCAGAAGAGCTGGGCTTGAGTTTCCTTTGTTTTTCATCTGACCTGGGACAAGTAATTTAAACTCTCCAAACTTCAACTTTCATAATTGTAAAATTGCTGTAATAATACCTTGTAAAGAACACAAAATAACAGTTAATATCTGCCAAATAACTATTAAGTACGAGACTCTGATCTTAGGGCTTAAAAGCATTTACTCATTTGAGCTTTACAACCCTATGATAGTACTATTATTAACTATTTAGATGAAGAAAATGAGGCACAGAGAGAATTAAAAAAGGAAAATGAGTCCAAGGTCACATAGATAGGGAGTTGTAGAACTAAGATGTGAAGTGTTGGGAGGAGAAACTTTTCCTCTACCCTCTTATGTTCATGTGCTAGGGGGCCTGTGAATTAAACTAACAAAAGACAGATTAACAAGAGAAAAGGCAATTTCAATAATATTTACATGCACATGAGTTCACAATAAAGAAGCAAAGTTCAAAGAAGTAGTTAAGACTCAGGGGCTAATATATTATTTTAATAAAGGAAAGGGGGTTTTGGCTTTGAGAGGTGATGAATCAAGGGGACTAGAAAATATATGGGAGAACTAATGGAAAATAAGCGTTATTTTTAGTAAGGTCTGTTTATGCAAACATGTCTTGGTATCAACTTCCTCTCCCCGGTGATAGGAGTTGCTCTTCTTTTCTGGTATGTGGGCAACATCTTCACAAAGGGAAATTTATGCCTTGCTTTTAGCCAGGTAAGGGAGGACAGGGAACTCTTCCTGAATTTCAGTTGCCTTCAGCTCAAAATACTCCTTATGCCAAGTGGCACGTTTTGGGGTGGCATGTTCTGGTCTTCAGAAGCTGAGCAGCCTGACTCCAGAAGCTGGATTCTTGACCGCTATGCTATACTGCCTCTGTTACAGTATCTGTTAATGCGTTGAACTCTGAAGTGCTAAAGCCATGTGTTCTCTTACACATATCGTTCTCCGTATTGTAATTCATACAGCCCATATAAACGCAGCAGGATGGATCTATAAACGTGCTGTAGGGCATTTTGTTATTCATTGGCTCACCAGCTATTCCACTAAAGCATGATTAGATGAGTCAAAACTACATGAGTGGGACTTCCCTGGTGGTTCAGTGGTTAGGACTCTGTGCTCCCAAGGCAGGGGGCTCGGGTTCAATCCCTGGTCAGGGAACTAAAATCCCACAACTAAGCCTGTGCGCCGCAACTACTGAGCTCGAGCGTTCTAGAGTGCATGTGCCACAACTAGAGAAGCCCACATGCCACAATGAAGACCCAGCACAGCCTAAATAAATAAATAAATACCTATATTAGTAAACAGAGTGGGGTTAAACCAAACCAGTGATTCCCAAACTTGGCTGAACACCGAAAAATCAACCGTGATGGATTGCTGATTCTTGGGTCTCACTCCACAGCTACTGAATTTTTAGGGAGGACTCAGCAATCTGGATTAACAATCACAACAACAAAAGACCCCCCAGATGGTTCTGGTGACCAGTTAGATTTGGGAATGACTACACTGGCAGACGTCTTGAGGTCCTTTATCACGATCTGATTCCATGAATCCCCAAGAAACTTTCTGTTTCCTTGGTCAATTTGAAACATTTTTCGACGGTCTAAACCGTTACGATTCAGCAGTTCACTTCGGAAATAACTTAGAACTTTCTCTAGGGAGGATATAAGCCACATAATGAATTTCTCCTACAAAATACAGGAGTCAGGACTGACTCATCTGTGATTGATCAAAACCACGTCCTGAGAATTGCAAGGTTGGTTGGTCACATTTTGGGTTTTCTACCGTGTCCCATCACAGACAAAAAAGCAACTTGTGCACTTAGTATGTATAAGTGGTAAGCCATGTACAAGTAAATATTAAAAATCTTTCTTTCCAGTGATAAACTGGGTTTAATAACTGGTTTATAGAACTAAGTACAATTGCCATTACAGGGGGATAATTTTATCTACCATAAATGTTACAAAAGCTAGTCCAATGCTATGGTTTCAAAAAGCTGTCATTAAATGCAGCTAAAAGCCATTTTCACAAGGATTTAAGGTCAATGTCAGGCTGACTAGGAGAGTGAGGGACAAAAACAAAATTCCACATAGTAGAGTCACAGATATGATACTTTACTCTTCCTGTTTTGTCATTCTTCATACCACATGATTTGTAAAAATGGACTAACATTTTTGTAATTTGAAAAAAAAAGAATATATAATAACACAAAAGGTGCTCAATAATAAATATTTGCTTTCACCTAAGACACCTACCCCTTAAAGCCCTCCCTCCCCAGAGACCAACACTGACACTTATCTCATTCCAGAAATGTTCTGTGTGTGTGTGCATGCACACACACATGCACACTCCTCACTGGGGAAGTGCAGGTCTCTGGCATCAGGCTACCTGGGTTTGAACCCCAGCTCAACCACTAACTGTGCACCATTGACCAAGTTCAGGTTTCTCACTTGTAAAAAGGGGACAATAACAGAATCCACCTCATAGGGTTGTTAGAGGATTAAATGAATTAATGCATATAAAGTGCTTAGAGCCGAGCCTGGCATATTTCAAGCTCTTGTAAACGCCAGATATTTTTATCATTATGTATGAGTCCCTGTGCTTACATAAATAGGAGCACATCTCAACTCACCTAATGTATCAGCGCTAAGGGACCCCGGCCCCCCTTCACAGTGACAATGCCCACCGTGTGGCTGGGCCCCGTGCTATTTACCATCCTCCCAGGACAGAAATCCGTTCCATAACCAAGATTTTGCTGTTACCGACTTGCACCAAAACTTCCTGCATGTGGACCCTTCACCCCATGTGCCAGTGGATCTAGAGGGTAAGTTCTCGAAGAAGAATTACTGGGTATGGCGCCCACCACTCAAATTCACATTAAATGGGGCCACAGACTCAGCTATCAGTAAGTACAAAATACACCTTTCTAACTGCTCTCTGGAGGATGACCTGTGATCATAACCTCCTTCCTACGAAAAAGAAATCAGTGATGAGATGGTATGTAGACTGGATGAACAGACCTGTGTGACACGGGGGCTTCAAGACACTTAAGGCACTTTCTTGATTCCTGGTGATGGTCTTTTCTAAAGATCATCACTACCTCATGGGCAACCACAAACTCACCGGAGGGGGTGGCATCCCTTCATGACGCCCTCTCGGCCCCACTCACTAGCTCTGGAACATTCTCTACCCACTTGTTCAGGCTGATGTCAAACAATGCGTTCCCATCTGGGGCCAGCTGTGAAGAGCAAGATGCTCACAGGACCAAGGTCACGTCACCAGCAGGTCACTCGGCCACAGATAGGAGCATGGAGAGTTGCTCCCAGGAGGGGCCTCAGTAATCATGGAAGTATCTCCATATTTCAGATGCAGAAACCGAGGCCCAGGAACATGCGACTTGCCAAAAATCTTAGAAGGCATCCTTCCTGACTGCCCTTCTAGTAGTCTTTCCGCGGTGCTACAGCGCTGTCCCCTCCCCAAAGGACACTCCTACTGCAGCTGGGGGAGGGGTGTGTGTGTGTGTGTGTGTGTGTGTACGTGAGCAAGTATGAAACAGCAGGGAAGTGAGTCTTGCCACACAGAAAACTTACCTTGGACTGACTACATATTTTTGGCCGGTGTGAGGGGGTGTTGGGGACCAATTTTATCTGAATAATTTCAGGCAGCTGACAGGGAGGCAGAATACAAGGACGAGGCATTCTTATTTCCCTCCCTTAAAAATTTTTTTACTATAAAAAATGTTAAACCTATGTAAAGTAGAGGAAAGTTGCTTACTAAACTCTTATGTTACTAGTCACCCACCTAATTTATCAATACTCAACCACTCGTGTCCTCTACAGTGGGTGAGGATCTCCTGAAACCTTCCCAAGCCCACTTTTTCAAGGTGCTTCTGTCCTCTCTGGCTGTGATTTTTATAACGTCTCATCCTTTGAGCTATTTTGTTGTTGCCTCAATTAAAATAAACGCAACTCTGATCTGTGAGAACCGAATCTGTGTAAAAAATAATATCACTTCAGGAAAACTGCTGATCTCCTGGCCAAGAGCGATCGGGGCATTAGGCATTAGGTCTTTAATGCCTACAGGGAAAACACACAATGAATGACGTCCGTTTCTGGTTATACCGGGCATTTGTTACCAAGCTTAGGCGTCCTCTGTGAACGACACCATCCCTGACTGCTTGGCATCTCCCAACAGTGCAGGAGACACTGAAAACTGCTCTTGCCTGGAGACAGAGCAGTGTTTCTGGTTTATTGGTCTCCAGCGCAAAACATCTTTGCTCCTAACTTCCACACAACAAGAGCAAAATATGAGGTGAAGGAAAAGTGCAAGAATGGGGAAGGGTTGCGAAATGGTTGTTTTTTCTAATTGTTTTTATTTCACAGTTCTGGGCAAAGAATGGAACGATTTCAAACTTCCAAACAAAATGGTGTGTTGAATATACTCATTAATCTCCCCAACTTCCTAAATCCCCAGTAAAGGAATTTGTCTTTAACTAAGGAGTAAACAATCAGGACAAAGAGAATGAAGAAGGGAAACCCAACAAACACACAATTTTGGAAGCTGGAAAGAATAAAGCAAACTGATTTGCTAGAACCAAGAATTCTGTCTCATAAGCCAGCAGGGGAGAAAGCTGAGAAACAATCCAAAAACCCTCAGAGGCTCCTCCATCAAATTGTCAGTTTCACCTAGAGGAGGTGAACGTGGATAATTAGGAAAGTGCTCAAGAAGCAGTAAAGCCCCCAGTTCCCTTCCATCTGCCTCTGGGCTGTGGAATGCCGGGCAGAGGTGAGGACAGGGTTACCAGATCACTAGCAGAGGAATGAAGTGGAGGGTCACATGTAGAATATTATAACTTTAGCCACTTTCTCCTGAGCCCTGAATCTGGCTCCCCAACCCTGGCAGGAATCATTCTACCCTCCCAGCAGGAGATCATAAAGTCCTCAGAGGAATCTGATCTGACCAAGAGAGATGCTCACATAGATAACTGATGTAAACCAAGCCACGCCCCTCCCCCACCCTGATGCCAACTGTAGATACGACAAGCCACGTACACAGAGCATTCAGTTAGTCCTACGGGGCCCCTATGATCAGTGAGCCAACTCCCCGGCTACTGGAGGAAAGACCCCAGTGTAGAAGAGAGTGGCCAGAAAATGAACAAACAGAAAGCAAAGCATCCTGGGGAGAACAGACACTGTGGGGAGAGGGGGAGAGAGAGAGAGGTAGAGAGACTATCATTACAATCCCTAGAAATTTATAAGATACTGAATCATCAATCAACAAAGATAGGATGCTATTTCTTTAAAAAATTATAGAGCACAAAAGAGGTCTTGAAAATTAAAAGTAGAAGAGCACCCACAAAACTAAAGAGGAAATTTGACAGATAAATTTGAGGGAATCTCCCAGAAAGCACAGCAAAAAGACAAAAATGTAGAAAATGAAGATAAGAAACAGAGGGCCAGTCCAGGATTCTCAACAGCCAAGTCATAGAAATTCTGAAAAGAGAAAACAGAAAAAAATAGAGGTGAGAAAAATCACCAAAGAAATAACCCAAGAAGATATCCCAGAACTGAAGAATCGAAGTCTTCAGACTGACATTGAAGGGGTTACCAGTCCTTTATGCAAAGGCCCATTTAATCAGATTGCCTTTCTAATCCCAAACATGAGCAATTATACAGAAGAACAGGGACTTCCCAGGTGGCACAGTGGTTAAGAATCTGTCTGCCAATGCAGGGGACATTGGTTCAATCCCTGGTCTGGGAAGATCCCACATGCTGCGGAGCAACTAAGCCTGTGTGCCACAACTACTGAGCCTGCGTGCCACAACTACTGAGCCTGTGCTCTATAGCCTGCGAGCCATAACTACTGAGCCCACGTGCCACAACTACTGAAGCCCACATGCCTAGAGCCTGTGCTCCACAACAAGAGAAGCCACTGCAGTGAGAAGCCCGCGCACTGCAACGAAGAGTAGCCCCCACTTGCCGCAACTACAGAAAGCCAGTATGTAGCAACGAAGACTCAATGCAGCCAAAAATAAATAAATAAAATAAATTTAAAAAATTAAATAAATAAAGTGGGTTAGTATGAAGGCTGTCAGCACCTAGGTATCTATGGAGATGGGGGAGTGAGGGACAGGTACATTAATGGGGCTTTGTCAAAACTTTTTGAAATGGGCAAAGTGTTTCTAGTTTTGCCAGTAGAAAAATGGGGAGGAAATTCTTCTCAACAACGCTCTTTATACCACAGGCCTTTTTTTTTTAACCAGCCCAATGATGATAGTATCAGGCACAGAGCAGATCAAAAAGACATTTGTGGGCCAGCTTTTAAACTTTACCATTAATCTCAATAGAAAATGGTACAGTTATGTTGGAAAACCATTTAGAATTTCCCAAAATAATTAAAACATGCCAGCAAAAAGACTTGTGTATAAATATTCATAGCAGCATTATTCATAATGGCCCCAAACTGGAAACAACCTAAGTATTATCACCCAGTGAAACAAATTGTGATAACAGCCATACAACGGTATCCTGATGAGCAGAAAAAAGGACTGAATTACAGGTACCCAAACACAACAACATGTCTGAGTCTCAGAAACAATGTGCCCAGTCAAAGCAGTGAGACATAAAGGAATACATGCCACATGAATCCATTTATACAAAGTTCTGGAATAGGCAAAACCAGTCTGTATTTATAGAACACAGATCAGTGGTTGTCTGTCTCTTGGCGTGGAGGGATTAAAGAATTTTTTTGAGTGGTGGGAATGTATTCTGTATCTTGATGTGGAATGATTACATGGTGTATATAATTGTCAAAACACACTTAACTGTGCATTCTAAATGAGTGCATTTTAAATAAAGTATACCTCAGGAAAAAAAAATAAGCCTCCAGTGCTCAGGACCCACGCTAAGATACATCATCCTGAAATTTCAGAACACTGGGACGAGGAGAAGATCCTAAGAGCTTCCTGGAGGGAGAGGAAGTTTAATATAAAGGGTCAAGGATCAAAAGAGCAGACTTCTCAGTAGTAGCCGCATTGGAAGTTTGAGATCATGAAGAAATACCATCAGAATTCTAGGGCAAGATGATATCTACCTTGGAATCTCATAGCAGCCAGGTAGGAGGACAGAATCGAGACATTTTTAGGTCTCAAAAGCATTTACCTTCCAGGTAGCTACTGAGAGATACATTCTACTAAAACAATAGTTAACCAAAAAATAGTAAAACATGGGGTTCCAACACAAGAGAAAAATGAGGGAATTCTCAGCATGATGGTGAAAAGAAATCTTAAGATGGCAACTTGTACGGCTGGTTCAGAGATCAACCAGTCTCTTTGGGAGCATGTTAGAAGTCCCTTGGTGAGATTTCTTTTAAAAGGGAAGGAAGGGAAGGGAAGAAGGAAGGAAAGAAAGAGGCAGGGAGAGGGGACGAGAGAAAGAAAGAAACCTAATGCATACAAAAATGATGAGAGAAGATTTATATAAACTGGGGAGAGTTTGGGGATAAGAATATAGAAAACTCAGGATATTAAAAAATGATGATTATTAACTCCAGTTAAAACAAAAAAAATGTATAGAAAAGGAAAATAATCAGAATATATTATATAGCTTATGTGTCAATGGCATTTACATAGTCCTAGGAATGTAACACTGAATACTGTTCTAATGCAAATTATTCTACTGCTGTATTCGGAGGATAGGGGCACAGGGGTGTGAGAAAGGGTTAAATCCTCATATTCCACAGCAGGAAGTCAATAGGTACTGCTTGCGGTTGAAAAAGAAATATCAATGTAAGTGTGTTACGTAAAGAGATGAATAAAAAAAAAAAAATCAGTTAAAGAACTAAAACAGTGGCCCCTGGAGAGTGAGAAGTTGATCGTGGGCTTGGGGGGACTATTGCTTTTCATAACAAGCTCAATAGTTCTATTCATCTGCACAGGGAATGCTGTTCATGCATCACTTTAATTAAAATTAAAGCTAACTGAAAGCAAAACTATAAAAAATAGAAAAAGATAGAGGAGTTTATGAACAGACAAGCAGAATGGACACGTCACTCTCACATATCAGGTTTTATTTCCCGTGGGTTACTTGGGCTTCAGTTTGGAAACACTTTTCTTATCAGTATTTGCACACCAGTCAGTGAGCAAACTGCAGTGGGCTTTATGAGTCATACATTGTGAGTTATAACATGCTAATAATACTGGGAAGGGTCTCAGAGGGTACTGAGCCCAGAAATCCTCAAGTAGGGTAACAAGGAGATGGGAGACAGAGTTTTTTATAACATTACTAAAGGGAGGTCAGAAAATACCTAGGACAAGCTTCCCTGGTGGCGCAGTGGTTGAGAATCCGCCTGCCAATGCAGGGGACACGGGTTCGAGCCCTGGTCTGGGAAGATCCTGCATGCCGCGGAGCCACTAAGCCCGTGTGCCACAACTACTGAGCCTGCACTCTAGAGCTTGTGAGCCACAACTACTGAAGCCCGTGTGCCACAACTACTGAGCCTGCGCGTCTGGAGCCTGTGCTCTGCAACAAGAGAGGCTGCGATAGTGAGAGGCCCGCACACTGCGATGAGGAGTGGCCCCCGCTCACCGCAACTAGAGAAAGCCCTCGCACAGAAACGAAGACCCAACACAGTCAAAAATAAATAAATAAATAATATAATAAATAAAATTAAGAAAAAAGAAAATACCTAGGACTGAGGACAACTGGTCAAGTTTTTCAAAAGCATTAGCCTAAGTGAAAGTAGCCAGTCTCAAGAGGCTACACAATGTATGAGTTCATTTATAGGACATTCTGGAAAAAGCAAACTCTAGGAACAGAGAACAGGTCAGTGGTTGCCAGGGACCGGGGATGGGGGAGGGCACTGAGCACAGGGGGGCTTCTTTAGGTGGTGGTAGTTCCAGAACGATATATATTTGTCAAAACTCACAAAACTAAATAGGGTGAATTTGCTGTATGTCAATTATTCCTCAATAACCCTGACTTTTAAAAAATTATTATTAAAAAAATCAATTGAAAATATCAACATGTCTACGAACCGAGGAATGAATAAGTAAAATGTGGTATATCCACATAATGGAATATTATTCTACCATAAAGAGGAAAGAAGTACTGACACATGCTGCAACAGGGATGAAACTTGTAAACACCGTGCTAAGTCAAAGAAGCCAGACACAGAAGGCCACATAGCGTATGATCCCATTTACATGAATAGACAAATCCAGTGACACAGAAAGATTAGTTGTTTCCTAGGTCTGAGGAGGGGAGGGGAGAGTGAACAGTGATGACTAATGGTATGGGATTTCTTTTGGGAGTGATGAAAGTATAATAAAATTCAATAACGGTGATGGTTATAAATTCTGTGAATCTTATTATGCATGTGAATTACTTCTCAATAAAGCTGTTTGAAAGTATCAGTGTGTTAAAACTGACCCCCTTAAATGGTGCTGGTGGAGCTCTCAATTGGGATAACACTTCTGTAAAGTGATTTAAGTGTATGTCTTAAGAGCTCATTGTCTTTGTCCAATGACCACCTTCTAAAATTCCATCTTTAGCAAACAGCCAGAGATGTGGTCAAAGATATATGTATAGCGGCGTCTTTAGCCTTACTTAATAGGAAAATTGGAAAAATGGAAATAATGGTGTCTACTTACTGGGTAAAGGCTAAGTATGAAAATCCACGTGATGGACTATAGTACAGACTATGAAAATAAGTTTTGTTTTGTTTTTTAAAGAGAATGTAGGATGTGAGGGTGATCTCGCTGTAACATCTGTCACCCCACTGATCACAGGGTTGATCTGACTGATCTGGCTGGCTAGGTGGGTGTCCCCTACCCCATTCCCACCACTCCACGTGCATCACTCTCAAAGCTGTGCACTCAGTCGAAGAAAAACAGAGTTATCAAATGATCCTGCAATCCCACTCCTGGGCATATATATCTGGAGAAAACTCTAATTCTAAATGATACACGCACCCCAATGTTCATTGCAGCACTATTTACAATAGCCAAGGCATGGAAGCAACCTAAATGTCCATCGACAGAGGAATGGATAAAGTAGATGTGGGGACTTCTCTGGTGGCACAGTGGTTGAGAGTCCAGCTGCCAATGCAGGGGACACAGGTTCAAGCCCTGGTCTGGGAAGATCCCACATGCCACGGACCAACTAAGCCAGTGTGCCACAACTACTGAGCCTGTGCTCTAGAGACTGTGAGCCACAACTAGTGAGCCCACGTGCCACAGCTACAGAAGCCCACAAACCTACAGCCTGTGCTCCACAGCAAGAGAAGCCACTGCAATGAGAAGCCCACGCACCACAATGAAGAGCAGCCCCACTCACTGCAACTAGAGAAAGCCCGTGCACAACCAATTTAGCCAAAAATAAATGAATAAAATAAATAAATTTATATAAAAAAAGATGTGGTACATATATAGAATGGAATATCACTCAGCCATAAAAAAGATTGAAATAATGCCATTTGCAGCAACATGGATTATCATACTAAGTGAAGTAAGCCAGAGAAAGACAAATATCACGTGATATCCCTTACATGTGGAATCTAAAAAAAAAAGATACAAATGAACTTATTTACAAAACAGAAATAGACCCATAGACATAGAAAACAAACTTATGATTACCAAAGGGAAAGGGGGGAGGATAAATTAGGAAGTTGGGATTAACATATACACACTGCTGTATATAAAACAGATAACCAACAAGGACCTAGTGTACAGCACAGGGAACTATACTCAATATTTTGTAATAACCTGTAAGGGGAAAGAATCTGAAAAAGAATATTTATAACTGAATCACTGTGCTGTACACCTGAAACTAACACA
The DNA here is from genome assembly GCF_059928025.1 of Delphinapterus leucas. Lineage (NCBI taxonomy): Eukaryota > Metazoa > Chordata > Mammalia > Artiodactyla > Monodontidae > Delphinapterus > Delphinapterus leucas. Next base: position 12,749,442 of record NC_143146.1, read on the forward strand.
ACATTGTGAATCAACTATACTTCAATAAAATAAAAAAATTTAACAAATTTTAAAAAGGGAAAAAACCTAAAAAAAACCCTCCAAAACCTATGCATAGTAAAAAAAAAAAAAAAAAATGTACCTAAGAGAAATATGGCATCTGAAATTTTATACACAGTGCCAATGAAAACCAAAATTTGTATAATTTGTAGCATTATGTGAAATTGGTAAGAGTAAATTACAGTTGACCCTTGAACAACAGGGGTTTGACCTGCCTGGGTCCACTTATACGTGAGTTGTTTTTTTTTTTGTTGTTGTTTGTTTGTTTTTTGCGGTACGCGGGCCTCTCACTGTTGTGGCCTCTCCCGTTGCGGAGCACAGGCTCCTGACGCGCAGGCTCAGCGGCCATGGCTCACGGGCCCAGCCATGTGGGATCTTCCCGGACCGGGGCACGAACCCGTGTCCCCTGCATCGGCAGGCGGACTCGCAACCACTGTGCCACCAGGGAAGCCCAAGAGCTATAATTCTTGTGTTCAAGTCCCAGCTTCACCATGCAGTAGCTGTGTGACTTTGGGCAAGTGTCTTAACTTTCCTGGATTTCAATTTTCATCTCAAAAAAAAGGGGTAGTAATAATAACTCTTTTAATCTAAAAAAATACAAGTGAGTGAATATAACAAAAAAGAAGCAGACTCACAGATATAGAGAACAAGCCAGTAGTTACCAGTGGGGAAGGGGAACGTGGGGTGAGGAGGTGGGAAGCACAAACTATTGGGTGTATTATAGGCTACAGGGATGTACTGCATTGATACAATATGGGGAATAGAGCCAATATTTTGTAATAACTGTAAATGGAAAGTAACCTTTAAAAATAGTATTAAAAATCACAATATGTACACTTTAAATATCTTACAATTTTGTGTGTCAATTAAACCTGAGTAAAGCTGAAAAACATTTTTTTAATTAGTTAAATAAAAAGACCTCCCTTTTTGTGAGTATTTAATACGTTAATACCTATCCAGTGCTTAGAAAAGGACAGGCCATGAGTTAGCACTTAGTCTACTGGCTATTAGAAAATAGTTTTTGTTATCATAATTATTTTATTATAGTAATTATAGTTATAAATTACTAAATATTAATGTATCAGCTAGCTGGTGTGTTATTCCTTCCAGATAATTTCTTAGTCTTAACTAAATTAGCACAGTGCTCATGATGCTTTATAACTGCACATTTTGAGATATATTTTTAGATCCTAAAGTGTTCCTATATTTTGCAATTCCAAAAGCCATGAAACCTGACTGTCTTGGATTATTAATCTGATAAATCCCAGGAATGGGTGTTTCATAACAAATATCTAAAACATTGGGCAGATCTTCAGTAATAAGACTTATGAATGACTGACTGTATTTTAGTAACTGTTTTTTGGCAACAATTTCTTCCTAACAATTTCAAAAATAATATTCTCAGAGAAAATCCATAAAGCTCTAGATCTTTAGCTATTGTTACGGTTAGCTGTTACACTGACATTCTTTGGAATATACTCATTTTCTTCAGAAAATAGAAAACATAGGTTTCTCTTTCTACAGGTACGATGATATTTCCTAGCCTCTTAAAATTGTATTTTCCCTCTTACAGAGACCCAGCGAGAACAGCAGCCATGCTGTCAAGGCTTCAGCACCTCTCTCTGTGGCCTCATCCTCTCCCTTCTTTCCACATACTCTTTGGTGGAGGCCCAAAGGAGCCAGATCAGAGCCCACAGGCTCAAACCACAGCCAGTTCTCACTCAAGGAGCCTAGGAATCCTCCCCAGAAGCCACTGGGGCCCAGGGACCGTGTCAGGATAGATTTTAATTTGTGCCTGTCTCTTGCTGCTGTATTTTCTCTCCTCACTCTTCCAAGGAAGCAAGAGCCTGCCTCTCATTGCTTCAGTTCATTAATGGTTTGGGGTGTGCTGAGCCAAAAGCAGAAGCATCAGGCGCCCGGAGGAGAATCCTCACCTCCGTTTTTGGCTGTGAAAGCCCTTGGCTTTGGGAGGTGATGGGCTGGAATGAAAGGTTTGGGAGAGGCAGAAGGGAGGGTGAGGTGCTGTTAGGTTCCCCTAAGCCGGGACCAGGGTGGTGGTTTGGGGATTTCTGCATTTAGCAGACACCCCAGGAGTGCCAGCACCAAGGGAATGGTGGCGGAATTCGAATATGGAGAATGGGGTGCAGACTGCACCTCACAAGGGAGCAGCAGCGAGAGTCCCTGTGGACGGCTCAGGACGGGGCTATGGGCTGTGGTAAGGCCACTAACCTAAGTGCCCACTCACCTCGGAGGACCCTGAGGGAAGCTCCTGTGTCCTGCAGACGCTCCAGGCACCTGGCTCTGACCCCTTGCCGAGCTGTTGCCATCCTCTCAGGCTGGAGCATTCTGATTTGTAACTCCTGGCAGGTGTCTTTAATCCGGCACTTAAAAAAAAAGAAAAAGAAAACCAAAGAGATTAGCTAGTACGAGGCAAAGATAGAGTGGCTGAGCCATACACAGATTTAATAAATGTGTAATTTAAGCCTATAACCACGACTAAGCCCGTGAATTTATATTACATAGGGCTGGTCCTATTTTACTGCCAATTCCCTCCTCCTGTAGAATTAATAGCTTTCGAACTTTCTTAATTTTCTTCCGTTTCTTCTGCCTCTCCCAAATCTTTTTAAAGTTGATTCAATGGTTTATTATTTTGGTTAGAAATAATAGTGAGAAATAGTCATTGGTTTGTTTTAAGCTTTTCTTTTTTAAAAATTTATTTTATTTATTTTTGGCTGCATTGGGTCTTTGCTGCTGTGCGTGGGCTTCTCACTGCGGTGGCTTCTCTTGTTGCAGAGCACGGGCTGTAGGCTCACAGGCTTCAATAGTTGTGGCACTCAGGCTTGGTAGTTGTGGCGCACGGGCTTAGTTGCTCCGCGGCATGTGGGATCCTCCCGGACCAGGGCTCGAACCCGTGTCCCCTGGATTGGCAGGCGGATCCTTAACCACTGCACCACCAGGGAAGTTCCTTTTTTTTTTCTTTTAAGTTTCTCATTTGTTCAGTGCTATTCTGTTGAGCAATGCTTAATTACTCTGTTCCTTTTCTAAATCCCTCATGAGATCTATTTCACATCTTCCGTTTGCCTTCTTATTCATATATTTAGAGAAATGCAATTTCTTCTAAATAACATTTTGCACTCATGAATTTTGGTGGGCAGAGTTTGTGTTTTTAAAATATGATGGTATTAATTTTTGTGAATTTTCTCTGTGACTTCAGTGCTATTGTGTGGAGTGTTTTTAAACGCTGTGGCGCACTCAGTAAGGCTCTTCTGCTTACTGGGTAACTTATGCAAAGGCAGAAAGTACTAGAAGGATCCTGGGACAGCTCTTACTAGTAAAGAGATGAACAGCCAGCTCTCAGATGCAGGCGCCTGGCAGCCCAGCCGGGCCTGCAGCCTCTAGGGCCCCCCGCAACCTTGCTTTACTGGGGTCAGCTGGGAAATCAAGTCAAACCTCCGGATCTCTCTGCATCAGGTTTAAGTAGCTGGAAGAGAAAGTCTGATTGGCTCATTGAGGGTCACGGGTCTACTTCCAGGTCTAGTGGGAAGAACAGCACAGACATGGCCCCAGAGGGTCATGGGGGTCACAGAATAAAGAATTGTAAGCTGGGCAGCTACCTGTGTGTATGTAGTGGAGTGACTGTCACGTCCTAGTAAGGCCTTTGGCCAGTTACTTAACTTCTCTCCAGTTTTCTCATCTGTAAAATGAGGATAATAATGAAACCTACTTTATAAGATCTCATTTAATGAAAATTAAGTTAATACTTGTAAACACACGCATACACACACACACACACACACGGAACAATGCCTGTCACATAATAAACACCATCCAAGTGTTTGCTATTATATTTCTAATTTTATCAACAAATGTGCTGTCTGTACATTCTTTTTACTTACTTGAAACTTCTCAATCTAATATATAGTTATTTGGAGTGTGAGAGAGACTCATATACCTTTTTAAAAGGTAGATTCTCTAATTTTTCATCTGAAACTGTTAATGCTACCTTATTAATGATGCTGTTCAGCTGTGATTTTTTAGAACCATTCTTTCGTGTATGTGATCGGCCATATTCTGAAGCAAGGTACTATGGAACCCTCATAGGGTTCCATTTATTTATTTCTTCTTGGATAACTGTCACCTTTTCATTTACATATTATGTTGTTAGGAAATGTGTGGCACCGAATGAATGTCGCTGTGTTTTCATTACTTACTGTGCCTGTCACTTTAATATGTCAACGTGGCTATTTCCTCTGGCTTTTGCCTGAAGTCTGTTTGGTCAGAGCTCATTATTTAAACTGCCTTTCTTCCGTCGGCACAGGCATTCATTTTAATTTGCCATTTCTTCTTTAAGTGAGTCTTTGGACATCATCCCAAATCCATCAAATCCTTGGATTCGGTTTTTAAATTCACTCGGTGGCTCTTCCTTTCGAAAGGCATCGGACCATGTTGTACCTGTCAGGCGGCACTACATTTCATCGTGTGTTTTACTTCTTCTGTAACCCGATGTCAGCTGGCCCTTTGTCCACTTCGTCCTTGTGGCTGGCTCGGCATTTGGCCCTGCACTGCCTGCCTGGATGCAGAACCCCGCGGTGCCTCGAGCGCACAGCCCGCCCAAACCCACTACATGCGCACACGCCCCACGTCCCCTCCCGGCCCACCAAGACCACTAGCCTGCTCACCGGGTGGCGGGCACGGGGGCGGACCAGGTGGCCTTCCTCCCAGCACGCTGTTCTCTTGCTCCCTTTCCTATCGTCTTCAAAGCCTGTGTCGGGCTATCTCTTACCTGGTGCTTCTGGTCTCACCTCCTGCCCTGCGCACTTAACAAAGCATTTCTCCAGAAGTCATCCATCTTTGAGTTTATTCTTAATCTCATTGTATTTGTGTTGTTAAATTTCAGATATCCTAAAATAGGTATTTCCTTATTTCTTTCGTGTGAGATCAAGACATAATTATCGAATCGGCCTCATAGTGGAAATCCTTGCTCCTCTTAAGTGTGGCTCGTGGTCCAGCATCACCTGGGAGCCTGTCAGGATCTCGGGTACCAAACCTTCACTCCAACACTCCTTTCATTTTATCCTCATGATTTTTTCCTCCTGCCATTCCCTGTTATATAGCATGACCTTTTCCCGTCTCTCAACAAAATTCGTATCAAGTTCTCAGAAGTCTTTTTGAAACTCTCAAAAGAACATTCAACACAAAGTGACTTAAATAAAAAGAGAAATTTCCTGGCTTAAATTAACCGAAGTAAAATAAACTTTAGGCAGTTTTCTCCAGAGGTTAATGATGTCATTTACTTTGAGATCACCTTGACTCTGTATGGCTCCATGTGCTAACTGCATTCTCAGGCTGGCTTCCTTCAGGAGGGCAAAACTGGCTGCAAGAGGCCTTGTACTGGCTTCGATAATGTTTCCTTAAAACTCACGTCCACTGGGAACCTGTGAATGTGGCCTTATTTGGAAATAGGGTCCCTTGATTCATCTTAATCAAGTTAAGATGAAGTCAAACTGGGTTGAGAATGGGTCCTAATCCAATGATTGGTATCCTTATAAGACTAAAGAAATTTGGATACAGCTCTCTCCCTGTGTGTCTCTATGTGAAGATGATGGCAGAGACTTGAGTGGTGCAGCCACGAGCCAAGCAACGCCAAGGATTGCCTGCAACCACCGGAAGCTAGCAACGGTGCAGGGTAGGGATTCTTCTCTAGAGCCTTCAGAAGGAGCACTGCTATGTCAACACTTTCATTGTGGGGCTTCCCTGGTGGCGCAGTGGTTGAGAGTCCGCCTGCCGATGCAGGGGACACGGGTTCGTGCCCCGGTCCGGGAGGATCCCACATGCCGCGGAGCGGCTGGGCCCGTGAGCCATGGCCGCTGAGCCTGCGCGTCCGGAGCCTGTGCTCCGCAACGGGAGAGGCCACAACAGTGAGAGGCCTGCGTACCGCAAAAAACCCACAAAAAACAAAAACCACTTTCATTGTGGATGTCTAGCCCCCAGAACTGGAAGAGAATAAATTTGTTTTAAGCTGCAAAAAAAAAAAAAGAATCTCGGGTACCATTTCAGACTTACAGAAACAGAATCTGCAGGTGAACAAGGTCACCAGGTGATTCTCATACACATAAAAGTTTGAGAACTTTTGGTCTAACGAACTTTTTAGTGCTTCTGACCTTTCTAAATTCAGCACATGACAAATAGAACTCACCATCTTCTTTGCTCCTTAAAAGCCCCGCCACCCAAGTCCGAAGCCTTGGGGACAGCCTTACCTGCCGCGCCGCCCCCCTTTTAAGTCCAGTCGATGACCTGCTGATTCTCTCTCCTTAATATATCTCATATGTATCTCATTTTCTCTCTTCTAAGCCCACTGCCTCCAGGCCCTCAGAGTTTTCCTTCTGGATTGCCACCTTATCTTCCTAGTCGCCCTCCTGGCCTACAGTCTGTTCTTCTCAATGAAGCCAGAGTTGTTTTCCAAAACTGTGTGTCTGATCCTATTACTCTCCTCCTTAAGATCCTTCAACACTCCCCATTGCCTTCAGAACTAGATTCAGATTCTTCACGTGGAATACAAGAAGCTTCTTATCCAAACCCTGCCTACCTGTCCAGGTACACACCCTCCTCTGCTGTAAGCTGCAGCCACACCTGCTTCATATTCTATGTCCCTGAATGTAGATTCTCTTCCCTCTGCCTGGAATTTCCCTCTTAATTTGCCTGGATAACTCCTCTCTACTCTAGAAATTTAGGGTTAGGCGTCCCCTCTGCTGAGAAGCCTTTTCTTTCTGAATCTGGGGCAGGTGCCCCTTCCTCTCCTCCTTATGTAGTTTGAATAGTGCCCTGTGGCACCTGGTACAACCTTGTTTGCTTGGCCATCTTCCTTTGTAAGCCTGAGGGTGATTTGAGGGCCAGGATTGCAAACTTCACCTCTGAATGCCAGCTTTTTTTTTTTTTTTTTTTGCGGTACACAGGCCTCTCACTGCTGTGGTCTCGCCCGTTGCGGAGCACAGGCTCCGGACGCGCAGGCTCAGCGGCCATGGCTCACGGGCCCAGCCACTCACGCGGCACGTGGGATCTTCCCGTACCGGGGCACGAACCCGTGTCCCCTGCATTGGCAGGCGGACTCTCAACCACTGCGCCACCAGGGAAGCCCTGAATGCCAGCTTTTGAATGGATCCTGGCTCATAGCAGACACTCAGTAAATGGTTGTTGAATAAAGAAATGAATGAAACATTACTCTTGCTATTTATGGATTTAAAAAAATAGTTTGAAGTTCCTTCTGAGGAACGCTTAGTTTCACTGTCTTCTCTCTTTGTTAAATCATTAATATCCGTTGCTTTAAAACCTTTTTAGTCCCTTTTTTAATACCTTATTGTTACATATTGTATTTTCCATTAAGACAAAAGATAATAATCCGCACGTTCAAATTTTCCCCATTAGTCATAGGGACAAATGTATCTTTTTTCTTTGAGATGCAAATTAAACTGTCCATTTTTAATGGGCCTTGAAATGAATGGTTTTTAATGGTGGCCCTTTCTGTTCTTGAGGATTTACAAATGTTGCTTTTCTGCTCTCAAAGCACAATAGCTTGACAGGGTAACTGACCTCAGATGGTAACGCTTGGTCCTAAATTGCTCTGTAAATATCTTCCCTGAGTTTTCAGTTGTAAAATTGAGGCTTTCTTGTCTTCATGTCTCTGAGTGGCACCTGCCTCACTCTGCGCCTGCGTTAACTTTTTAAAAATACTGTTTAGTTACAGAACGTAATGGTGGAGACAAAGCCCATTTATGACAGTAAAAAATAAGAGAAAATACTCAGGAATAAATTTAACAAACTACTGCATTGTAAGGCCTGAAATTCCATAGGCTGCCTTGGTATCTTTGAGACTCACGGGGCCCCAAAGGCTGGATCATAAGTTCTTCTCTTGCGGGATACGCCCCCAACCCAGCAGGAAAGCCTCCTCCCTTTATCCAAGAAGCCAATCACATACCTTTAATCAAACAAGCTCCTCCCTTTATTCAAACAAGGCAATCACATTCTCCTGTGGGAACCAAGGGGCACCTCACCCTCTTGTTACTGCAAAGTTGGCCTCTCTCAGCTCCCAAGTACAACCCCTGTGTGGTCCTGCATGGCGTGTGGTGCCCTCCCACCCTGGGCTGTGAGTGTGTGATTAATAAACTGCGGTCCATCTCATCTGTCCAGGGTTGGCGTTGTGTGTTCAGCAATCACACACTATTCAGGGTGGGGAAGTCCCTTCTTCACCAGTGCGGTGAACAGGCGATCAGAACAGATGTGTGCAAACACTAAGTGAGGAAGGTTTAAAATCCTCCTGATGGACACAGACATAGGTAGACAACAGAGATTCCCAGCCCAGTATCTTGAGAACTTATTACCTCTTTCCTCTCCACAGCACAATCAGATTTTATTGATTCTGGTGGAGATGGTGCCCTCTTTTCCCTGGAAGTCAGTTCTGTAGAGCCTACTCTGCACCCTTAGAACACCACCTTCTCCCAAAACCGCTCTTAAGAGTCAGCAGCAGTAAGGGGAGGGATTCATGTCACAATCCCAGAGGAATGATAAAGCCTTAATTCTGAGACAGAATAATGCTACCTGTTATGAAAGGAATATCAACCCTTAACCCCTTAACAAGGGCTTCTTTTTGCAGGGGTGATGATGGTGAAGGAGATGGGGTTGAGAATTTGGGGGCAAAGAGCCTTCCTGATTTCTCTGGGATCATGTCTTCGTTGGCTGCAGACCTGGCATCCATGAGGCGGTCTGCCCTTTCTCCTTGCCTGATACTGACAACCTGGGTACGCAAATAATGTGAACCTCCAAGCAAATAGTCTGGGCTTGGATATATAACAAATATTACTGAAGACATACGGAACACCAGGCTTTCCGGGGCATGCTGGTGAAATAGCATTAAACCCAATACACAAAGGCTGCGGGCGTGTTTTTTTCTTTCTCATATTTTTCCGAAATGAAAATGATTTCACTGTTTATGATAACCGAATACATATTATACAGAAAATTCAAATACTACAAAAAAAATAAAGAAGGAAAAAAGTGGTTACTTTTCTTTAGCATCCTGGACACCTGTGAGGTAAGAACACGTACCTCACACGATTGTTGGGGGGGTCAATGAGAGAACACAGGGTAGGTCCTCAAAAGCAGGGGTGGATTCACTCGAAAGCAAATAGAGCTTAAGCTTCAGGTTTCCTTATTAGCATGAGCTTCTTCTGAGGCCCGTAGTGGTGTGTTCCCTTGCTCATCAATTTTTGTAAAATTTGCAAAAGCAATATATTTTTGTATTCTTTTTTTTAAAAAGCTCCCCCACCCCCGAACTGTATAACTTCTAAGTGCCACAAAAATCTGGAACTACCCCCTGCTAAAAAACTGTAGTTACTTTCCTTCCTTTGGTAAATAGCAACATCATATTTTCCATCCACTAGGAGAGGCCCGTGTAAACGTCGGAGGCCACCGGGACTTTACAAGGCTCAGCCCGGGCACCAGCTCTCATTTTTATCTCGCGCTGGAGGATTCCAGACTTACCCAGGGCAGGGTCCGTCTTCATTAGGGAAGACCACTCAAGGAAGAGCATTCATTCATTCGCAGAGCGGTCACAATGGCTGGCACCTTCCGGGACGAAAAACATTGTGCGAACATCCTCCTCTGGCGGATAAGCTCCGTAAACGTAAGAAGAGTGTCCCTGCCCTCGCGCTTGCCTGTAGACAACTGAAAATACCTGCAGCTGTCGGCAAGCGGAAGGAAGAAGATACGGGATGGTTTCTTGCTTTTTACCACCGTGTGATGAACCTCTGAAACTAGCTCATTATTAAATCTTATATTGGAGGAAGCTGAGGAAAACGACTCCATTTCAAGGAAGAAAACCAATATGACCTTGTTTTATTTGCTTCAAAAGGTGGTTTTGGTCAGTAAGGACCCACTTGAAGAGAGAGTCTTCCTGCAAAGCTAATTGTCTGGGTACCGGCTGTCTCCACGGCTCAGGCACAGCTGGAATGAGGCCTTGGTTTTGGGTTCAGTCCCCACGTGGACCAGTTAACTTTGCTCCTAACACAGTTACAAACTGCACTTCGACTTCAGCCGTCCTAAAAATGCACGTCACTGATCCCAAGTGGGTCTGCGAGAGGCAGTGTGGGTATGTCCATCAGCACGACTGGAAAAACAATTTAAAAGCACGTGATTCATTGATCTTGGGTTTTCAGTCCTTTCTTTGCAGATGGAGGACAGAATTAGAGGACTTTGGAGGAGCCAAGACAGGAGAATTAAATAAGGAAGTATAGTACATATTGTAGATTGAATGGGAGTCTTCCTTCAGTTTTTGTTAAGACAGTAAGTAGCCATCAAAAAATGTTAGCGTTATACCAGTAGGAATATTTCAGTAGGAAATAAATCTATTTCAGTAGGAATTTCTGGTGAAAAAAAGCAAAATGTAAAGGCATGAAGAGTATGATCCCATTTTATAAAACAAATAAAACCCCTTGTGTATGTCTATGTATACGAGTGTAAATGTCTTGTACGTTGTAGAGAAACACAGTGTTAACATGGGTTAACGGTGGGTGGGGAGGGACAACAGATATGAGGATACAGGGAGGAGGAGAAAGGAGAGAAGGCAAGGGGGAAAAGAAAAGAAAGTGCACCAAACAAAGCAAAACACAAAGACAGGGCCTGTATATGTGTTTGTCTGCAGTCTCTAGAGAAACAGAATCAATAGGATTACTTACCTTATTAATAGCAGGAATTGGCTCATGGCATTATGGGAGTTGGGGCCACGATCTGCTGTCTGCAACCTGTAGACCTAGGAAAGATGCTGGTGTAATTCAGTCCAAGTCTGAAGGCCTGAGAACCGGGAGCGCCAGTGTCCAAGGGTGGGAGAAGACGGGCATCCCAGCTCAGCAGAGCAAAGTCTCACTTTTCCTGCCTTTCTGTTCCGTTCAGGCCCTCAGTGGATTGGATGATGCCACCTGCATTGGGGAGGGCCATCTTCTCTACTCAGTCCACCAATTCGAATGCTCATCTCTTCCAGAGACACCCTCACAGACGCACCCAGAAATTGGTTTACCAGCTGTCTGGGCATTGCTTAGCCCAGTCAAGTTGACACGTAAAATTAACCATCACAGTATATAGTATGATGACATTTATGCATTTCAAGCTTTTTGGTGCAATGATATGCATGTGTCTATGAGAATTTTAAACATTTCATTCAGGTGATATTCACATAAGATTAAACGACTGAAAGTGAAAAATTCAGTGGCACTTAGCACATTCACAGTATCGTGCAACCACACTTCAATCTAGCTCCCAAACATGTCCATCACCGGAAAATAAAACTACATGCACTCAGCCGTTTCTATTCTTCCCCTCCTTCTTGACCCTGGCAACCCCCAATCTGCATTCTGTTACTATGGATTTACCTGTGTTAGATATTTCATATAAATGAAATAATATAATATGTGGATTTCTGTGTCTGGCTTCTTTCACTTAGCTTAATGTTTCTGAGGTTCATCCATGTTGTAGCATGTATCAATACTCCATTCCTTTCCATGGCTGAATAATATTCCCTTGTATGGATATGGTTTATCCATTGGTCCACTGATGGACATTTGGGATGTTTCCACCTTTTGGCTACCGTGAATAGCGTTGCTATGAACATGCATGTACATGTATTTGTTTGAGTACCTGCATTCAACTCTTTTGGGTATATACCTAGGAGTGGAATTTCTGGGTCATATGGTTCTTCTTTTTTTTTTTTTAAATGAGCCTGCCCATCCATTCCTTGGTGAGTCTTTTTAAAAAAAAAATTATTTAATTTATTTTTGGCTGCGTTGGGTCTTCGTTGCTGTGTGCGGGCTTTCTCTAGTTGTGGTGAGCAGGGGTTACTCTTCGTTGCAGTGTGTGGGCTTCTCATTGCAGTGGCTTCTCTTGTTGTGGAGCACAGGCTCTAGGTGTGCGGGCTTCAGTAGTTGTGGCATGTGGGCTCAGTAGTTGTGGCTTGTGGTCTTCGTTGTTCTGTGGCATGTGGGATCTTCCTGGACTGGGGATCGAACACATGTCCCCTGCGTTGGCAGGTGGATTCTTGACCACTGTGCCTCCAGGGAAGTCCCCCATATGGTTAGTCTATGTTTGACTTTTTGAGAAATCATAAAATGATTTTCCTCAGTGGTTGAACCATTTTGCATTCCCATCAGCAATATATGAGGATTCCAATAGGATTTTTTAATTAAAAAAAAAATAAACGGAAAGGCACTAGAGAGACCATAAATTCTTAGAGCTCATTAAGGGCAGTGTTCACAGGGAACACAGGCATATCCGTGGGATGAAAATTACCTTGGGCCTTGTTCCAGTTCCTTACTTTCATGGAGCCTCAGTTTCCTCATCAGGAATAACTGATTATATGAAAAAACTCAAGAAAGCTTACTTGCTGGCACGGTATAGATAATCAACAATTATTATTTGAATCTCAATACTCTTTACTAACAAGAGTGTTCACCATAGTTGAAAAGATAGTGGAAACCATGATAGATGTATTGATGATGAAACTCTGAGAGTTTCATCATGAAACTCTGAGAAACTGGAGAGTTTTGGAAACTCTCCCAAAAGGGAGAGTTTCCAAAACAAGGAAAAAGTATCTCTAAGAAGTGTAATTTCAACGACATTGGGGCACCCATGTTGGGGGCAATATGTCACATGGTGGTAAAAAGCACAGCCCTTGAAAACAGACAGTCCTAGGTCCACAAACTAGCTTGCCCCCAAAGTAGTCAGAATTTCTTCCATTTCAAGTGACAGGAACCCAACCCAAACAGCCTATGAAAGAAAGGGGGATTTACTGGCTAGGGCAGAGCTTCTCAAGCAGCGTACTGTGCATGTGTTACAGGCATGCTGGGATATTCCTCCCCTCAGCCCTGGGGAGGAGGGGTGCGGACAGCCAGGGCTAGCACCTGGACGGAAGGACAGGCAAGGCCGATCACTGCTTTCCTTGGCAAGCTGATGTCCTTCTTTTCCATTGCACACCTGCTGTCTCATGTGGCCACTGACCCCTCCTGGGCTCCTACCTTCACAGCCCATGGTTAAAGAAGGGGGCTCACTGCCCCAGGCCACAAAAAGAAAAACCTCAAGGGGATTCTGACTGACCTGGTTTACGTCATATTCATGCTTCCCACCAATTCCCATGACCAGGAGTATTTCAACTGGTCCAGCTTAGGGGGCCATAGTGGTGGGATCATTTAAGAAAACAGCAGCTCCCACATCTAGAGAGGGAGGAAGAATGGTTCCTCAAAGGAGATGGGCACACAGATTTTGACGAGATGCAGTTTATTACATTTTTCGCCTACGGTTTGTGCTTTGGGTATCTTGTGTAAGAACTCCGCCTAGCGCTAGGTCCTAAAGACTTTTTCCTACATTTTGTTCTAAAAGTGTGATAGTTTTACATTTAAATTCATGATCCATTTTTGAATTAATTTTTGTATCCAGCATGAAGTTTAGGTCAAACTTCATTTTTTGCCTATGGATGTCCAATTTTCCAGCATCATTTGTTGAAAATTATCCTTTCTCCATTAAATTGACTTGTACCTTTCCCCCAAATTAATTGGACATAGTGCATTGATCTATTTCTGGGTTCCCTTTTCTGCACCATTGATCTATGTGTCTACTCCTCTTCCAGGACCATGCTGTGTTGGCTACTATAGTTCTATAGTATGTCTTAACATCAGGTAGAGTATTTCCTTCCACTTAATTCTTCCTTTTAAAAATTGTTTTAGCCACTCTAGTTCCTTTGCCATTCCATATAAATTTTAGAATCAGATTGTCTACAGCTACAAAAAATTTTTTTTGCTGAGATTTTGACGGGAACTCTGTTGAATCTATAGATCAATGGGGGGAAAATGGGCATCTTTATGATATTGAGTCTTCCAATCCAAGAATACAATCTATCTCTCCATTTACCCAGGTCTTCTTTGATTTATTTACTCAACATGTGATTTTCAGCATACAGATCCTGTCCTGTTTTGTGCTACAAAAGACCCTGAAAAGATAAGCTACCAACTGGGAAAAAATATTAGCAAATCACATATCTGACAAAGACCTTATATCTGTAATGTACAATGAATTCTCAGATCATTACAGAAAAAAACAAAACAAAACCCAGACTAGCAATCTAATTGTGAAATGGGCAAAAGATATGAATAGATATTTCACCAAACAGGAATCATGAATGGTAACTAAGCCCATGAAAAGATGTTCACCATCATTAACCACATATTTTAATACACACAAGCTTTGATTATACACAAAAATTAATACATCGAATGTTCATATTGCCTGATTAGTGTGGGAGAACTAAATGTATTCATATTGACCACTAATGACAAAAGACACAATTTAACAAATTCAGTACTGTCAAAATTATGTGTTTTTATCATATACAAAGGCTACTGTTTTCTCCATAGGCATATGCCAAATTTATAACAATGTAAAAAGTATTCACCATATCGTATACATATTCCTTTTCAGAAATGTGTTAAGTACACAGAGCTAGCTTAACCTGTATTTTAGGGAAACATGTTATTTTTCATATTTTCTAACATTTTTCCTCAATGAATTGCTTAATTCTACTGCGTTATTCATTTGATCACTAACCGCTCATGGGTTCTCCAAATTCTTCTAGCTCATTTGCTTAACCATATTGTACCAGGCTGTAATTCTGAAGGGAATGCATAGAACCTGGGTGCTAAATACTGCTGTAAAAAAATAATGCTAGATATCAAACAGCAAGTAATTCTCCATCATATATTTATTGAAGATCAAATCATTGGTTGGCATTTATCAGGCATTGAATGTATAGAATGTGTTTTTTTTTTTTTTTTTTGAGGTCCTCCACTGTGGAAAATTTTCAAAATAATAGCTCAGGACTTAAGCCTTACCAAGTGTGTGTTATTAATCAGATTATTTGTCCCAATAATGGAGGAGGATCAGAAAAGATAATAGAAACTCACTAATAGTCCAGGAGAGAATCATTCCACTTGAGAATCACTGGCTGCCTTTTCTGCCCCAAGGGCTCTAATTCATGATAACCTGCATTTCTTGCCTATTTATGCTGAAAGTTGACCATGAAAGGATGAGAGTGTAATCCTGACCAGTGAAGGAAATGGCAGCCATATTATTATCCACCTGACTGAAGAGAAGGCCTCAGTGTTGAAGTGTTTCTAAGGTAATTGCTATATTCTTTAGAATCAGCTTCCATATACGTTAGTATTTTTTCTATGATGAAAAATGATGAAACTCAAAAAGTCATTGTTCTCTAAACTCTTTAAAGCAATGACGCTCCTCTGCTGCCCCCTCAAGGTTCTCACAGTTTTTCTCCAGGGAGACAAAATTTTAAATAACCCCAAATGCCACCCAAAATAGAATATATAAAAACCATACATAGGCTGCTCACAGGGCAAACTATTGATAGTATCAATTATTAAAAAACAGTAATCTTATCTTCCACTTATTTCATGGGGTGACTGTTTACTTCCCATTTAGCAAAATTCAGGGATGATGTATCTTTAAAATGTTAAAAAATATATTTTGTGCACATTTTAAGGTAAAAGAGGAAAACCTTTTTTTTGTTTTTGGCCATGCTGCACAGCTTGCAGGATCATAGCTCCCTGACCAGGGACTGACTGAACCCACACGTTTGGCAGTGAAAGCGCAGAGTCCTAACCACTGGACTGCCACGGAATTCCCAGCAAAACCTTTTTTTTTCAGATGTTTTTAGGTTTTAAGATACCTACAGTATAAATCTGTCACAATAAATTCCATTTTGATTATTATTTTACTGTGTCCACCATCAGCCTATCGACGCAATTTCTGTTCTGAGATATAAGAATTTACTAGACATTGTAAAAGGTCAACTTTCAGGTATTGTTATTTGTAAACAGTACTGTGAACAGGCCCCCCTCTGGTTCTGTAGGCATAACATGTCTGTAGGAGGGACGGGGAGAAAGCTGACCTGGCACCCATCCTTCGCCAGAACTTCTGCATGCCTGACCTCACTGAATTCTCACAGAGATCCAGCAGAGCAGGTATTTCCCCATCTCCCAGTGAGCAAACTGAGGTAGAGAGGTTATGATGCCAAGTACATTTTCCAAGTCCACACAACTAATAAAGAGGATACGTGCAATTCAAATTCAGGCTGATCTGACTGCAAAGTCCCCGCTTTTTCCTCATCAAAAAGTCGACAAGGGCTTCCCTGGTGGCGCAGTGGTTGAGAATCCGCCTGCCGATGCAGGGGACACGGGTTCGTGCCCCGGTCCTGGAAGATCCCACATGCCGTGGAGCGGCTAGGCCCGTGAGCCATGGCTGCTGAGCCTGCGCGTCTGGAGCCTGTGCTCCGCAACGGGAGAGGCCACAACAGTGAGAGGCCTGCGTACCGCAAAAAAAAAAAAAAAAGTAGACAAATAACAAAAGTTGGTGCAGATGTGGAGAAAAGGGAACCCTTGTACACTGTTGGTGGGGATGTAAATCAGTGCAGCCGCTATGGAAAATAGTATAGAGGGTCCTCAAAATACTAAAAATAGAACTACCATATAGCAATCCCATTCCTGGATTTACATCCAAAGAAAATGAAAACACTAATTTGAAAAGATAAGTACATCCAATGTTCATAGTAGCATTATTTACAATAGCCAAGATACAGAAGCAACCCATGTATTTATCAACAGATGAATGGATAAAGAAGACATAGTACACATATATAGAAACTGGAATATTACACAGCCATAAAAAAGAATGAAATTCTGCCATTTACAACAAAGTGGATGGGCCTAGAGAGTATTATACTTGGTGAAATAAGTCAGAGAAAGACAAAAACTGTATGTGGCTGTTTACAGGGTGGCTAGACAGACTTAGCAGGATTCTTGCTATAATTGGACAATGTAGAGACAAACATGGCAGTCTGAAAAGTCGAGGTCTAGGTGAAGGAAGAGAGCTCAGAGAGTCTTTGTCACTCGCAAAGGATTCAGAGAGAAAATGTCACAATATTTTAAAATATAGACAAAAGATACATGGGAGTTTTTTGTCTTTTTTTTTAACTTTTTTTTTTTACACTCTCCTATAAATTGGAAATTATTTTAGAATAAAAAGTAACTCCCCACCCCCACCCCAAACCTGTCCAGTTCTGGTGTCTTTGTCTGGTTCATGCCTCCAAAGGTCTCACTGGCTGAGCCATATTTTTCTTGCTGAGTTTTGTTCATCTGACCTGACAGGATAATTACTGCATTGTATTTCTCCTAACCAAGTAGAACAAAACTTCTCGAACCTATGTGACTGCGTTACAAGCCTCAGCAAGTGTTTCCTGAACTTCACTCATGAGTACCATCTGCATACTTGCCACAAAGCAACTGTGCCTCTGTTTACATTATAATTTAAAAAATCAACTCTGACTTTTTTATAGAAAAATAGCAGGCAACCACAAAAATACATACATTAAAAAAAAGTTATTAAATTTTAAAAAATAAAATGAAATGACAGGATAATTAATTTATAAAAATGCATACTTGAAAATATGCTCCCTAAAGAGTGGAACTTTTTGTGCTGATTTAATAATAAAAGGATATTTAGCCTGAGGTCACTTAGTTTAAGATGAAATGGGGTTCTAAATCAATATGATCTAGTTTTAACATTTTGATGGTACCAAGAACTGTGCATATCAATTTATGTATCCCACTTATTGGAAAGGGCAAGAGATATTTAACCTCCATCTTTAATAGAGTTGGATATTGAGAATTAATTCCTAGCCCAAAATGATGTTACTTTTATTCCAAAAATGCATTTGAATATTTATAACCCTGGAAGCATACATAAAAACATAATTTTTCCTTCTGAGAATATTTTAAAAAATCATTTTCAGACAATGTAGTTATGTTGGAATTTTATTATAAACTGCAAGGGCACAGACCTCGAGCTGGCCAATTTCAAGGATTTCTTTCACAGCAGAGGTATTTAAAGGCAAAATAAATAAATATTAGGTTAATCACTATTGACTTATTGGGGAAAAAAGGGATAATCCAAATGTCCTGTTAAAGAATTCAGGTTGGGTTACCTAGGAGGGTGGGTAGTTTCTCAGAGTCGTTTTAAAAAAATTTTTTATAAATTTATTTATTTTTGGCTGTGTCGGGTCTTCATTGCTGCCCCTGGGCTTTCTCTAGTCACGGCGAGCAGGGGCTACTCTTTGTTGCAGTGCGAAGGCTTCTCATTGCGGTGGCTTCTCTTGTTGTGGAGCACGGGCTCTAGGAGCATGGGCTTCAGTAGTTGTGGCACGTGGGCTCAGTAGTTGTGGCTCACGGGCTCTAGAGCGCAGGCTCAGTAGTTGTGGTGCACAGGCTTAGTGGCTCTGTGGCATGTGGGATTCTCCCGGACCAGGGCTCGAACCCACGTCCCGTGCATTGGCAGGCGGATTCTTAACCACTGTGCCACCAGGGAAGCCCTCAGAGTAGTTCTTAACCCAACTCATGTCCATAGAAAAATACACCTGCATTTCATCAGGAATGCTAATTTCCTTCCAGAAGGTTATGAATTGCATTAAGCAAAAACGTTCTGGTGGGACCAACTCTGCAAAGTTCTCCTTGTGAGGTGAGCTGGGCAGAGGTGGCTGAGGAGCAAGTGTGGGAAGAGACTTTTCACTGAATAATGT
Source organism: Delphinapterus leucas (assembly GCF_059928025.1). Classification (NCBI taxonomy): domain Eukaryota; kingdom Metazoa; phylum Chordata; class Mammalia; order Artiodactyla; family Monodontidae; genus Delphinapterus; species Delphinapterus leucas. The sequence continues at coordinate 12,768,157 of NC_143146.1, forward strand.
TTTATAAACCTTGTATTTTGAACCAGGTACAGGTGGCCCTTTGTGTAGAGTTAAGTAATTAAAAAAAAAAATTGAAGACTCTCCAGAATTTGGACTTTTCCTCACAATACCCATAAATTTTGTCACGTGTGAGAAATAAAGGGAGAGAGCATCCCTTACTTACCCATTTGCTCCTAACACCTCATCTGAGAAAATATGTCAAGGTTTTTTTTCATAAATAATTACAGTATTTCCAGCAAAGAGTTCAGACGCAGGAAGCTCAGATTATGAGTAGGTTCTCAATTTTGGTTGGTTTCTGGAATGTTTGCATGATTGGGGGCTGGTCCCCAGGGCCTGGGTGTAGCTGTCACAGTAAAAGCCACTACCTGAGTCCCCTGAGCACGCTGCACTCTGGTTACATCATTCCAAGCAATCCTCACCACCGCCCTCCACCACAGACAAATCAGAGGAAGCCTTTGGAGCATCCAAAAGAAACTATTTGGAAATAACGTAATCTATTCCAGATAGCTCAAAGGCCAAGATGGGACCTTTGCAATGAAACAGGACTAGGTAAGAAGCGAATGCTCTCCTTATACTGTATAATAAAGCAGAAGCGGACATACAGGGAAACAGGCCTTACCTGCAGGTGGAGGCCGCAGTTTTCAGGCAGGAAGCCTGTGGGTCCAGGACTCCCTTATCAGGTGGGAAGGAAGTTGGGGCTGAAGGGAACGGTGGCCAGAGTCAGATGCTTGGGTAGAATCAGGCCTGTCTGGCCGTCCCCCCAGTTTTGCAGGCCTTCGGGAATGACTTCTAGGAGGCGGCCGCTGCACTGCAGCTGGGCAGGCTGTGTGGGCAGAGCAAGTGGCTGCAGGGTGAGTGGCATCTCTGAAGGCCAGGGAGGGGCCCCTCACTCACTGCCTCTGCTGACAGAGACCCTGAAGTTTCCACTTTGGAGGGGAGCAAGGAGCAATCCCTTTTGGGACACAAAAAAGTGAGTTAGTATCCTCAAATGCAACCTTCCTTCTGCCTTATGCTCCTTCGCTACTGCTCTCTTAAGAAATGATGTTATTTCAATCCATTATGTCTCCAAATTTGTGTTGCTATTTTATCCTTACTTTCTTCTTGAAACGGCAGTTTCAGGAAGAGCTTCCGTCTTATGGCTTATTGATCATTTATAGTAGTGGTAACCTTTCCCCATGAGACTCAATTCGCAAACACTAAAAACATTGATGGGCTATATTTTTCCTAAAAGAGAACCATCTTTTCTGGCCCTTTAATAATAAACTTTCAGTGTTTTTTTTCATAAGAAAATGAAATAGGGTCATAACCCTACAAATTCTTCCACTATTTCCTGGTCATACGGGGGCTCTATTTCATTTCAATGGCGGTTTAAAACTACATAGTTTTCCTCCAAGGGGAGAGGGTTAGAGAAAATCCGCGAGAGTGAAATTGAGTGGAAAGCAGCAGCCACTAGCTGCCCTATGAGGAGGTAAAAAAGAAGTGGGTAACTGCATTCAGGGATTGGGGCCAAGTTAATGTAAATGGGCTACAACTTAGTACATTCTCTCTCCACTGCCAACCCAGTAATGACTGAGCAGCAGTACCCGCCCTGGCAGGAACCAGAGGTGGGCGTGGGAGAGGGCTTGGAGCCCAGCCTTCCTGACTTTCTGCTTCGCTGGCACCTTCGCCCACCAAGGCAGCACATGCGACACGCTGGTCCCAAATGCTCGCCTCTGCGCCATCCCTGTGACAGAGCCCCAGTCGTGGCGGCAAGTCTGCAGAGAAGACCTCCACTCAGGGTGGGCTTTTCAGTGACCAGGAGAGGCCAGATTTTGAGTGTCTGGTGCAGTCTGCTAGAATGCCTAGATTGAGGCCACTGGATACACATCCTATTTGCACTGATGAACGTTATTTCCCTGATTTCTTCTATTACACACTCCACACCCTCTACCTTCATTGCTCTGAATTCTGATGTGTCCCTACGTGAAGGCAGACCGCCCGTGCGTTTTGCTCAGCATTTGCCCTCAAGCCATCAGTTTTTGTTACACAGCTTAATTCAATAAAACTCTTGACCGGAGTACCTGTCTTGTTGGGTGTAAGTGCTGCACCCATTGTCCCTGGAGTATTTTATGACGTTGTTCATCAGTTGTAAACCAAACTTAATTCCATCTCTTCAAACGCGTGTACTCATAATAGCAAACTGACACTGCCAGGCACGGATCTAGGGGCTTCACGGATATTATCACCTCAAACCTCACAGCCACCCTGTGCGGGAGGTCCTGTTGATGGACTGCCTTACAGGTGAGAACGGAGGCACAGGGAGGCTGAGGGGCTTGCAAAGGGTCCACACTGGTGAGCAGTGGGGCCGGGCTCCCCAGTGCTCGTCCCCCTGGGTGGCTACCACGGGGCCTCCCCTGCCAGTCACTGTGAGGACGAGTCCCTGGTGACCCCGAGTCTGGGGGACAGAGCCACCAGCGCTCACGGTGAGTCCAACGGATCTTCTCGCCCCGTCAGGGACAAACTGCTGCTTTTTCAGGTCGTGGTGCAGATGAGGTAATGGGTGCGTTTAGGGGCCGGGCCATGTGCAGATGACGATGTTCCAACACCAGCCCCTTGGTGCCGAGCAAGTAAAATTGCGTTTCCACCGGCCAAATACACTCATGGTACAACTCCGCAGACTCGGCAAAGCTGCTGATACTTTTCACAACTTCCTAGGCTTCCTCTCAACATCGAGGCTCTTCAGAGAATTTGCAAAAAAAAAATACTTGATTTTGAAAAATTAAGAGAACGTAAGCGATGATAGCTAACACCATGCCTGACTTCTAAATTCATTTAAATCCTCTATAATGTGGGTACTATTATTATTCCCATTTTAAAAAGAAGGCAACTGAGGTACAGAGGTTAACCTGTCCAAAGTCTCAGAACGTGTACAGCGAGATTTTGGAACCCGAGCAAAGGTTTTAATCAGGTGCCAGCCTGTCTCTGTAGTCTCCTGGGACACAGCCACACCCGTTTGTTGAGTATTGTCTAAAAAAGCAGCTAAGTAGTTGTGATGAAGATCCTAGGGGCAAAGCCTAAAATATTTACCACCCAGTCCTTTACAGAAGTTTGCTGACCCCTGCTCTTAACCATTCAACATCACTTTCTTTCATGATGTACCTTAAGACCACAGGATTGCTGTCAGGTTGTAACTCAAAACTTACACTCTGTACCTATTTGTTACAAAACCTCTAAGAGAAGCAGGGGAACTAATTTTTTTTTTTTTTTTGGGAACTAATTTTTAATCTATAGCAAATGGCACCAGACTTGATTTCCATTACAATCTGAATGCTAGTTAAGAGGAGAGACATGTATAAGATCAAGAACCATACGAGGAATCACTGACACACATTTCAGAATTATATTCTGCTACTCTAACTGGAATTTGAAAAAAAAAAACATTTTTTTTGTGGAGTTTTACATAAGAACTTAATCACACTGCTTTGGGGTTCATTTCTTAGAAATGAATAACTGAGCTATAATTTATCTTCAAAGTGTTTGCGTTCATCCACTCAAATATACAACATACATAGAAAATATAATATGCCCAAGTATTGTCTAGCAACTGACTGTCAGGATTACAGATTGTGTAAGAAAAAAAAAAAGTGGGGGGAGAGTCAGTCCAAGATGGTTTTAGAGTTAACCGCCCACCTCCCCGTCACCTGGTCAGAAGTTCAAGTGTTAGAAGTAATAATCCAAGCCCACTCCTTGCAGGTAATTCACTTTCTTCTAAACCTTCATACTTCTGGGACTAAGAAAATGAAAGATGGCAGATTTTGGCTATCACTCCTTTGAGGCAGAGAGATGAGAGGTACAAAGTGATTTCCATGGTACAAGCTCAGAGCCAGACTATTTGACGCAATACTCGTCGGCAGAATGATGCGGTACTAATTACTAAGTAAATCATTTAGCTAGCTCTTTAGCTAGCTATTATGGGACCAGGTACATGGAGAATGTTTATTTGCTTATGCATTTACTGATGGTTTTGTTAGTCAAACTACAGCTACAGAGTTACGATAAAGTTGCCTCTCATTACTAGCTTTAAGACAAACTAGCTTTAAGACAATTTTGCTTTTCTTTAGATTTAGCGTTAAAAAAATATTCCAAATGAGTTATGCTAAAAACTTCTGACACTTGTGCACATAACGTAACCCTCTATGTCACAAAATATCCAGAAAATGTAAGGGCCACACACGTTTTTTTCCTCCAGAAATAGCTCGGATTCATAAATATATAATTACTGGCTGACATGCAAGGCCACTAAATTTGGTACAAAAGGAAAAAAACACGAATTTTCACCTCGTATAGACAAAATGAAGTATTAAAAATGTCGCCCCAGATAATTCCAAAGAATTGTTAGCTCGTGTTACAATCAGTTATGAGTTTCAGGATCATGTCACATCAAGTCTTTAAAACTGACCTTCCCTGATTAACTTGATTCAACTCCAATTACTTGTTTTCCTACTTCTATCCAGAAGGATGTAGTCAGTCTGCAATTGATTCTTTCAGGGACCTCAGACCCCTCTGATGGGTACATCTTCTGACTGTCCCCACTAATGTTTGAACTTGAAGCTACGAGGTTCTTTGCCATATGCCGTAAGTGCTCAGGACAGTGCTCTGCAAACGCTAGACTCTCCGAAAACCATGCACCCATCTTCTAACCATACTTCCATCTCAACTTAGGTGAGCACACCACATTTTTAACATTTTAAGTAGTGTAATAAATTTTAAAAAAGCAAACCTGAATTGCTCCAGTTGTTTGGCATCAGTACACGAATGGGATTTCCAAACAGCATTCTATCTCAGGAAGTACAGAGGGGTTGAACTACCACATTTTTACTCCGACAGGAAGACAGAATATAAAGCAGGTTCAAATTTCCCCAAACACGTTGAGCGTCACACAGGTACCCACTGAAAGCAATGATCTTACTAGAGAAGTCACCCAACATGGTGTTTGTCCTGCGAGATACCAAAGCTTCTGGGCCAGAAACAAAATATATGTGAGGGGTATTTGCCCCCAACCAAACCATCTTAATATAATTTATTCTACTTTCCATTCCATTTCAGATTTAGTTTTTTTTTTTTTTTCTTTGCGGTACGCGGGCCTCTCACTGTTGTGACCTCTACCGTTGCGGAGCACAGGCTCCAGACGCGCAGGCTCAGCGGCCATGGCTCATGGGCCCAGCCGCTCTGCGGCACGTGGGATCTTCCCGGACCGGGGCACGAACCCGTGTTCCCTGCATCAGCAGGTGGACTCTCAACCACTGCGCCACCAGGGAAGCCCTAGTTTTAATAAAGTAATGCAAATCATTTAAAGAAAAAACCTTTAATTTTAAATTCTGATCTAGGCATAAAATTCATTTTTGTATCACGGTTAAATTCAGTACAAACTATAAAAATGTTAACACTGGAGTTTCAACAGAAATCTAATAAGACCTCTTAGAAAAATTATTTAAAGAAACAACAGCAAGTCATTTACTGCTATGAGGTTAATACATAAAGAAAAACACATTCACACATTTTACTGAATTTATCAGTAAATAATTTTAGCCATAATACTTATCATAAAATTAAAAGTTGCATGTGGCTCCATAGCAATTACAATTTGCAATAAAAATACTAAGCCAAATCTTTTTTTCTAACAGGAACAATGCTAGCTTTAAAACGACTGAAGTCTGCACACCAATTGTGAACAGAGTGGGTGTATCATAACTTAGTTTAAATTAAAGTGGAAGATGGTAAAAACTAGATGCTTTTAACTTTGAATTGCACGAGGAAAATATCAGGGGGAAACAAAATTCAGAGCCATCCTTATTCCTTTAAAAAATACTAGATTATTCTTATATTAAAAACATTAAATGAATCAAAGCCAGACAGTACTAAATTTTTACACAAACTTCTTTCGTATTTCAACGTTGTTTATTGAGGAGTGAATGAGACTACTGCCAGACATGCCAACGACACTTCACATTCAAGGGCTGGAAGCTGAAAAGCTTTCCAAACTGAGTCACTGCATAAGCCTTTTGGGAAAAAGAATTGAAAGTGACATAAAATAACATCTTCATGCTTGCTGTTTTTGTCTTCAGCTTTTTTTCAATTTTTGGATCTACTAGTTTGCTGGGTAAAAGGCTTCTTCCTACCGTACAGAAAGACTCACGCTCCAATGAACAGAATTAACACTAGGTGTACAGCAACTTGTTTTAACACACATCTAATGTTGAGGAACTGATCCTAAAGCTGTTTTGTCTTAAATCTCCTTATATCTAGTGAGAAAGTTTAATTTCCCTTTCACCTTCACATGGGTGGGTTATACCAATAGAAAAATACTCTTCAGTGCTACTGCAGGGCTCATGGGACTTCCTCAGTGGTGTGGGAGAAATCCACTTAAACACCATCCTGAAACCCAGGGCTTCTCTTCCTGCTGCTGTGGCTTTGCAGAAGAATGGCCTACACACAACTCTACCGTTCTCTTTTGCTCAAAAACAAAACAAAGAAACCTAAACAAAAGGGTAAACGTTTATTTGGAGTTAGTTTTCTGGTGGTGATATTAAGGCCCTTCAGGCAGAGTTCAGGAGCTCCTGTATGGCTGCCTGCTGCTCGGGACTGAGCTGTGCTATGCATTCAGTCCACAGTCCTCCAGAAGTCTAGGGAAAGAACATTGTCACACATTTAGATTCGGAGAAAATGGTCACTGGGAAGTATCTTAATAATCATCATTAGGTAGACTGAAATAATGCCAAAATACCTTCTTTCCAGTAGATTAGCTTGATGAACATCATTGTAAAAGCAAGAAATCTTTTCATTTCTATAAAGTTTATTTCATTTACAGTAAGTTTTCTCATTTTTGCATTGATAAAGCTACACTTTAGGTGACACGTTCAAGTAATCTATACACATGAATTTAGGTAGGAAAAGTCATTGGTAGCTGACAGTTTTATTACTATTAAAATCTCATGTTTTCTTCTTCACAGATATGCAGAAAAACTACACAATGAGTATGTGCTAGTCTCAGATTTAAGATACAGGTTTTAGTTTTAATAAATAATGAGAATATATGGGTAGATTATAATAAGTATAATCCATTTGAGGCTTGATGACAAGAGAATATAAAAATGAAATTTCCTTAGCTAGTTGGATTTCTAGTTCCTTCCTCTAATAGAGAAGAATATGAAAAAAAAGCCAAAACCAAGTAATTTTTTAGTTCTTCTTCCCCAGTTTAACCAAACCAGCTTACCTGTACTTGGCGAACTACATTAGCCAGACGTTTGGCACAGGGATCTTCATGTTTAATTGCCTCATGCATTTCTCCTTCTGCAATTATACTGAATATTTTGGGCAGATTGGTATTGTTAGGGCCAAGAACGATTGGGTGATTACTGAAAAAAGAAAGAGAAGACAACCACTGTAAATGAAAATTATCATAGGAAATCACTGAAGCACTCATACTTTTCTACACCTTTCCCCCAACACTGAATTTTGTTATTATGTCTTTATACAATGATTATGTACTCACTAAAATCAACTGCCTTTTAAATTCAGTAGGAGGAAAACCAGCTAATTTTACTTATTAGCTTTTCAGTTTCTTTCCATGTAAATTTTATATATATATGTTAAAAAAACCCAAGATATTACTAAGAACAGTTCCTTAACACAAATTTTATTTAGACACTGCAAAATGGTTTCTAAAATAAATCTGAAGTTCAAAAAGATAATACAGGCATTCTAAATGTAAGCCGGGAAATAAGCTCCAGTCAAGTTTAATGGAAAGAAACCTAACAGTGAATCTAATTAGAATCCCAGCGTTTTTCATTAAGAAAATTCTAGAGTAGTCATCTCCAAGGGAGGTGATTAAACAGCGTGATGGAGAAGTGGCCACTGCAGAGGCAGGCGCAGGTAGGGGTCTCCAGGATGGCTGCTACGTTCCTTAATGATGATGTCCTCCCTGTGAAGACTCCCAGTATTGTGTGAACGAGAACTTAAACAGGCACGAGGGAATATAGCCATTGGCCTGTTTCTACAAACTCCAGGAGATGAGTGGTTGTAGCCTTTGGATTTATTTATGAACTAAAAGGAGTAATTAATAGTGCCAGAGCCCAGATCCAGTACCTAGGGGAACTTGGACTTAGAAAAACAGACCACCAATGAACACGCCTTTGATTTGATAGCTTCTATAACCTCCAAGGTTGCTGCAATTCTTAGCTATACTCACTGGCATAAAATAATACTATTAATGACAGAGGTCTGGGGCCAGATCCTGACTGCCCGTCTGGTATATTTCCCTTATACCACTGATTTTTTAATCCAAAGAAAAACACTAGTATTTCAGAGGGTCAAAAAATAGTACTAACAATGTTCTTTGATCCCATTCTACTAATGAATGGTATGTCAATTATACCTCAGTAAAGCTAGTGAGTGAATGGATGAATAGAATGAGTGGGGTGGGAGACAGAACATCACATTCTATAATGATCTGTTGAACTGAGTTCCATAAAGAATAACTCAAAATTAGATGTGCTTATACGGCACTCTTAACTGTGATACGGCTTCTTAACCTGATTTATAAAGACAGCATTATTATAACCTATACACCTGGAAGCTGTGCACAGGAAGCACTGTGTTACGTGAAGGGAAGGAAATAAGGCCTACCTGTCCCATTTCTTACCTTTCAATCAGGTCGCAAAGATAATTGAAAGTCTGAACAGCTTCTTCTTTATCCTCATGTAGTGGAAGCCAAGACAGCCAATGTGGGAGGACTTCTTCAACGTTCACACAATCAGGCTTGAACTTCATAATTTTCCCTACTGCCGAGATGCAGTTCTCTGTAGCATTGATATTTTCTTTGGTCTTAGAATCAGCAGACTGAATAACTCTTACCAGCAGTGGAAGTGCTTCTAAAATAAGCATTTGAAAAAAAGTCATTTCAAGTCTCACATTTTCATGCAAATGCCCATAAATATTTCTTATCTCTGGTCCAGATATGAATTATAGTGAGGCAATGTTCAAGTGCAAGAAATGTTTGTTTTTGTGACTACAGAGCCAGACACGGGGAAAGGGGGGTTGCCCTGGCGTGCTCAGGAGCACCTGCACCCCACTAATCTGTAGGCCCAGGAGGTTAGCAGCCTCCGATTCACACTCCTGATCACCTCGGTGTACCGCAGCTTCTGAAAGCCGCCCAGCTATATTCCCGTGCTGAACTTACAGGGATGCCAACATGTTTTAAAAGTATGCCCTCCAAGCCCCAAGTGGACTGTACCCTGGGACTGAGGTGAGGAGGCTGTGGCCCCACTCAGATTTCACTTCTATTTCTATAAGCATGAGGGCGGTAAACTCCTAAGTGCTACAGTAAGGTGTTTGAAAAAGGAAAAGAGAATGAAGCAGTGTATGTTTGCCGGGGCGGGCGGTGTGCGGGGGTGGGGGGAAGCAAGGCAGGGATAACAGGGATGCCTGGGATGAGATGCACATAACGTAACAAACAAAAGTACCTGTACAAAAAGGACGATAGTTGTCTCCGCCGTACTGTGCCATGACTCCCAGGCCATACGCAGCTGCTTGCCTGACTTCTGGGCTGCTGTCACATGTGTATTGGAGCATTGGCCTTATGAAATATTCTGCATATTTAAATGAGGCTGGACTACAGTGTTCTATGACATCATCAAAGATGCACAAGCCCCACTGTCTATCTGGCCACGGTCTATGTAGACACTACAAAAGAGATACTCCTTTAAGCTTTGACTATTCAGATGAATGTGGTGCCGGAGTTTTTACGGCCAGCCACTTTGACAGACATTACTGTGGCAAATGTTGTCTGACATATTGTTTCAACAAACCAGAAGTCACTGTGTATTAGTTAATAAAAGACATGAACTAATGGAACGACAACAAAAAGAGATCGTAAAGAAACACTTATTCACTATAGGCTGTCAACTTACACGGATATTCCTGATACAGGTAATGAAAAAGAACACAGTAACAATCAGTTCTTGTGAATAACAACCCTCAAACTACTACATAGGTTTAATAAAGTATAGGTTTAAAAGACTTGGGTGATTTGTTATAGAATTCCACAATCTGACATTACCAAGTACCGGGAAGAACTGACAGCAGCAGCTATGTATATACATTTACTTTACAAAAAAGATAATGGCAATGCTATATTTAAAAAACACAACAATAGTAAAAGCTGCAAAGATTTAACTTTATAGTACTGATTCAACAGGATGTCATATGGGCCTAAATCATTTAAAAAAAGATACTGCAGTACTAAATATCATAAAACACAAAACTGAAATCCAAAAACCCCCATAAATATCTGATGACTACTTATAATTTATAATACATTTAAAAAATTGAATATATAAGGCTATCATCCAGAATCTATGATTGCTGGTGGTACATAGTAGGGATCAAAATGGAATTTTCTAGTGTCTACTGAAAAACAAAAACAAAAACCTGCAACCATTTTTTTTCCATTTGTTAATTCAGCAGGGTATAGATAATCTGAAATAAAAAAAATCAGTTCTATGCCTTCAGACTGTATTATAAATTAGTTGAACTATGGAAAACCTAATTAGTAAACTTCAAGCATATACTGAAGGAGAAAATATCCAGGGCAATGCAATAAACTTGGTAAATTAAAGAGGTACAGTGGAAACCATGATTTCTATGATCCATTCTGACTTGAAAGTGTAAGTTTTCAAATGCTGTAAGGAAAGATTTCCAGGTCAACTATCTAAAATAATTGTCAAAAAGAGGTAACACTTACAATTAGGTTGACAATTAACGGAAGCAGCTGTTCAAACCATGGTAACACTTTTTCCTTGTAGCTACTGAATATTGAGTGTAAAATGTCTGACACTTTGGTCAGAATATAAACATCATTATCATCCTAAAAAAAACAAACACATACATACCCATGTGTATTTAAAAAGTATCCCTACTATTATTAACAGTAACATTTATTATACAAAACATAAAAGTACAAGATTAAATTTCTCTTCACTTTCTTAAGGGCATAGCAAGAGTCCAGAGACTGAGGTCACCCCAGTGATGTCTCTTGTCTGGCTATGGAAAGAAAGGAAGGAGTGTGGTAAGTATTGCACGTATTGCAAATACTTTTCTTGGAATATATTCAAAATATACAGTTGAAAAATTAACCCAAATCTCAAAGATCTGAAACAAAAGTGATTTTACTTTACTATTTTTTTTGTTTTCTGCAAGAATGTTTCTGGTTTGGGAGCAGGATGGTGGGGAGATGTGGGGTCAGTTATTTACGTCCCTGGGAACAATGTGTGTGTCAGTGTGTGAGCACCCTGCAGAGGACTGGGATGGCCGGCACATGTCAGCACTGGTCCACCAGATGGCCACATGCCACGTGACAGACCGTAAACACACAGCTGAAATATGTTTGATGGCATCAAGTGGTTTGATAGTGAGAGAACTGACTAACAATGGGAAGAATTGTGTCAACCACTGCATGCATATTATTTATGGGGAAATTTGCACAATTCTGTGGTCCAGTGGAAAGACAGCTGGCGTTATACAAAGATCCGGCCTTAAGCATGAGATTGTCAACAGTGCGGCTGTAGGCAGTCATTCAACATCTGAGTTTGAGTTCACTCATCTTTAAAATGGTGAAAGCACCACCAAATATACAAGATTGTTGTGACAGTGTAGAAGAAAATACGAGGTGAACTCCAAGGTGCTTTCGTATGTGAGGTCATTGCAACAAAATGCACACAAAGCATCCAAAACACTAATCAGCTAATTTCAAATGACTTATTCTCTAAACTAATCAATGAAATACATGTCAGATTTTTCTACTAAAGATTAATAAGAAGTACATCTTATGAGAAGTCAGATGAATCAGAAACTTAAGCATTATCCTCCAGATGCAAATGGTCGTGTAAATTAAGTTCTAAATGGAATAATTTACCTCATCTTGTAGTGATTCTTCCACCTGTTCATCATAGTCTTCATCTTGTCTTTTAACTAAAACACACCCAAATAAATGTCTTTAAATGGTCGCCAAAATGGTCAAGGATCACATTCAGAAATAAAAGCATGGAAAACTTACCTTGCCGCAATTCTTGATTTTTAAAATGTTCTTCAAGTTTAGCTTTCAATATACCTCCCAACTCTTCAAAGTGTTCATTATTAAGGCATCCATCTCCCATGACTTCAATGCACTAAAACGAGGTTGAGGAAAGAAAGCAACTCATAAGATTTAAGTGTTTTTGGAGTCAAAAATTAAACTCCATTAAGAATCAGAGGGAGGGACTTCCCTGGTGGCACACTGGTTAAGAATCCACCTGCCAATACAGGTGACCAGGTTCGAGCCCTGGTCCGGGAAGATCCCACAAGCCGCGGAGCAACTAAGCCCGTGCGCCACAACTACTGAGCCTGCGCTCTAGTGCCCGCGAGCCACAGCTACTGAAGCCCGTGCGCCTAGAGCACGTGCTCCGCAACAAGAGAAGCCAATGCAATGAGAAGCCCGCGTGCAGCAACAATGACCCAACGCAGCCAAAAAAAAAAAAAAAAAAAATCAGATGGAGGTGTGAGAAAAATTAACATAACTCAGTACCCTGGAAGACTAATGATTAAATGAGTAAATCCACTTGGTTTGTATTTGCTACGATGCCAGTATTTTAAAGAGAAGAATTTAAAAAACATTTTTCCTTTAAACATGTCCTGAGCACGTCTTAAGTGCCAGGAATTACGGTGGATGCTGCGGATTCAAAGATGGAAAAGACCAGCTTCTAAGGAGCTCAGTTACTACATGCATACTCTGTACAAAGATGGCGCTGGAGAAAGGCTATTATAGGCGGAGGGAACGATACAGGCAAAGACATGGAAGCATGCGGTCTTTGGAAAAATAAAAGAAAATCTGAACTTCAGGAGCATAAATGGGGACAAATAAAGAATTTTTAAACCAAACTGTGGAGCAAGCTATGGAGCTGTGAGCAATGGAGATGACCAAGAATATGGGAAGGGGAGTGACTCAAAGAGCAAGTTAATGCTTGAGGAAAGGCGAATGAACTATGAGCAAAAGAAGGAATGGCTTCTGGAATAGACCAAGTGAGGCTCTTTCAACAGCAAAAAGAAGAGATATGGCAAAAAACAGAAGGGAATTTAGGGGAGAGAGAACAGGACAGAAACTAGACATGACTTGGATGATGACAGCCAAGTTTCTGTAGTTGGATTACCAGGTAATGATGATGGAAACTAATGAAGACCAGAATACAAGAAGAGCTACTCTTGAAAAGAAAGAAAAACAAAAAGAGTGAAAGCACCAAAATATTAAACATTTTTGATAGAAAAAGAAAAATTTCTGTTACAGCATAAAAATAAATCCCCCCATTTATTTAGCAAGACTAATAAATGGACACACAATCTTATAGATATTTTTGAAGAGAAAAATATTTACCTTTGCAAAAGAGTGCATTATTTCTGAGAGGACATCTGAATCTGGTTCTGTGCCAATGGCCTTGATTAGAGCATCACACATAAAATGCCACATCTGTGTGAGATACTCAGGACCACGAACTCTTGCACATTCCAGGAGAAGAGGCATGGATTCTGCTGCTGCCACTCGAACACGTTTTATTGTTAAGGAAACGTACTCGCTACCCTTAGACTACATTCAGTGTATTCGCTATCCTCGAGACTGTGGAGTGCTAGGCAACTTCTGTTTACCTAAGACTGCTCTCCAAGAGCTTGCGTTAAATATAACCTGCGTGTAAAAACAGAAGTCTCCCTGTCCCCAAGACATACCTCCTGTCTTTTCTGTCACCTACAATATAACAGGAATGAAGGCTCAAACGTAACCCCTAAACATAAAAATGACTGAGGAAGGACCTGGGACTCTCACAGTATGTCTCAGAATGTACCTATCCCCAAATTTGAGGTAATACATGCTTCTAACAAATGCAACTGAAGCAATGACTTTACTAAAGAAAACTACTGAGGATCTCTTCCTGAATCAGCCTCTTCAGTTTTCGATAAAGATGAGTTGCCTCTCCCTATCTAACATCATTTCTAAAATAAGGTCTTGAGACTTCCTCTTAAAAATAATTCTGGTCTGTCTTCAGGCATTATGGGAAGTCTGCTGGGCAAAAGCCATCTTCTGTAAAGGATGCCGCTGCAGGATACTGCACGAAGAACTACAACAAAGTGGCTCTGGAGCCAGGCAGTTTTGGGTCCAGGCTCTACCATTCCATTGGGCTGTCATTTTTTTTAACCCATTTACGAAAGTGTGTGTGTGCGCACACGAAATGGCATAAAAACCTACCTATACGTATTAATTACAACTACCATTACATTGAGGAGGCAAACTGTTTCACACAGATTTACCAAGAGACATTTCTCTCCAGAGGTATTATCCACATTTGAAATGAGCTATATAGAAAGTTAAGTACTATAAGTTGGTCTCTAACTTGTTAAAAGGTCTTGCTTAACATCACCAGAAGATATTTGGGAAAAGCAGCAATTATACACAACCATAAACATTTGCTAATAAAATAAAAATCCTTAAAGCTCTTCAGTGCTCCACAGAGAACTGTCAACTAGAGGATAGTTGACATTTTCTTTTTCATGTTTTCGGCACAAGTGAAACAAAGGCACTTGCAAAGAACCAAGTTTATAACCTGAAACCACTGTCAGTGCAAACAGAATACTGGTGATGTACGCTTACTTCGGTTAGCACAAAGTCTAATACTTCAACAGCCTACAATTTAAGTAAATCTAGAAATGTTTTCTGTTCAAAAATTATAGGATATCATCATGGAAATAAAATTTCAGTAGAGGGACCATGAGTTTCACAACCTGTTCCGTGTACTCCACAAAGCCTTCTTTTAATTCCTTAGCATAGCAAACCTGAAACCAAAGTATTTGAAGAGAAAACAAGACCCTTGTTAATTTTGATGTATTAATATTTATTAACAAACTGCAAAACCATGGGGACCACAGAATGTTATATATCCTAACTAGAGCTAACTACATTTAGAGCTGCATGCAGGACTGTGAAATTAGTCTTTTAACTAAAGGGAATTGTAAAATGGGAAAGGACCATGAAACGACTGTAGGATATATTGTCATTCGAAGGGGGGAATACTTCATATTCTTATTTTGTAGGGGGGAGAATTTAGCAAAAGTTTCAGCACTCTGAAAATACTTCAAACAAAAGATGCCACTCAATTAAGGCAACCTAAAATTAAAAAAAAAAACCAGGGCTTCCCTGGTGGCGCAGTGGTTGAGAGTCCGCCTGCCGATGCAGGGGACACAGGTTCGTGCCCTGGTCCGGGAAGATCCCACATGCCGCGAAGCGGCTGGGCCCGTGAGTCATGGCCGCTGAGCCTGTGCGTCCGGAGCCTGTGCTCCGCAACGGGAGAGGCCACAATGGTGAGAGGCCCGCGTACCGCAAAAAAAAAAAAAAAAAAAAAACCTGAAAATGTAATCACAGCACATCACTTCTATAAATCTGCAGCAAACAGGCTTATGCTACTCTGAATTTAAAAAATCATTTCAACAGATGAAACAAAAAATTGTTGTCTTAATATAACTGTTTCTTTATTCTCTTTCACTACATGAAAAGAGTTGGTAATTTTGTAGAAGATGTTACATTTATATTTGTTCTCAAGTTGAGCAATACTACAGAAAATCCAAACTGTTTATAAATTATAGGTAATTAAGTACTGGTAAGAATAAGTTCAAGAAATATATGTTTAAATGAATTAGAAAACACAATACTAATACAAAATAAAATTTAAGCCATTAACTTTTATTTAGGCTTACTTAACTGCTAGATTTGTAATATACCATAATCTCTTTTTAAAATATTTTTTATTGAAGTTTAGTTGATTTACAATGTTGTTACCAAAATCTCTAAATTCTATTTGTCAAAAAACAAAAACAAAAAACTCTCACTGTCTACGACACATGCTCATGAAGGTTTAAAAAAGGAAACTCAAAGAGAATATACATAGACCCCATAATACCACAAGAAATAATCACCGTAAACATTTTGATTTTCCTACCATGTCTATTTTTTTAAATACAATGAAATCATACCAACTTTATCTTTAATACTGTGAGCAGATTTCTGTTCATTCAAAAATATTCCTTAGCCACTTACTGTACACTAAACACAAAACAGGCAAAAATCCTTCCCCCTCAGGTAGCTTTGTAATGGCTATGTAATACTCCAGGGCACAGTAATTACTGATCATCTTCCTAACAATAGTTATTTGGGCTATTCATTTTTGTTGTTGTTGTTATTAAAAACAGCACTGGTAATGAAAGGTTTTATCCACATTTCTTTAGGATGGAAATCCATAAGTGGAAATGTTGGGTCTAAAGGTTTCTATATTTATTAAAGAATACATTCCTGGCCCTTCAAAATAACTTCTTCGGCATCCGTGAAAAGCACTCCTATGAAATATATATATATAATATATATAATATACATAAGTATATATATAATGAAATATATACATACACATTATATGTATTCATTATGAGAAGTTGTAAAACAAAGTTCAGTAAACATAATTACCAGCATCTGACAAGCAGTTGACTTTTCTTCCAGTCCTGCAGTTTTAATACCAAAACTTTGCTGATCTCCAAGGTTCACAAATTCCCAACCATCATCATCACTCATGTTCTCCATGTCTTGGGCTATTAACGAAGAAGCAAGAAAATTCATGTTAAAAATGGTAACAAAGAGAAATTCTACAACTGCCATGTCCGCATGCAGACACCTACTATCTAAAAGGGCCACTTCAGGCTTAATCGAAGCCGTCTTCAGTAGCGGTCCCATGACCACTGGAAGGTACTGCTGAAATTCCTTCCCAAGGATTTTGCACATTCTGGCCCATGCTGAGATCATGTAAGAGATCTGGGGAGAA
Organism: Delphinapterus leucas; assembly: GCF_059928025.1. Classification (NCBI taxonomy): domain Eukaryota; kingdom Metazoa; phylum Chordata; class Mammalia; order Artiodactyla; family Monodontidae; genus Delphinapterus; species Delphinapterus leucas. Next base: position 12,785,076 of record NC_143146.1, read on the forward strand.
AAATTTTAAATTAAATTAAAAGTGATTTTTAATAAAAAGTGGATAAATAAGACATAAAGAAAGCCCCTTCCCTGTTTCATGGAAACGATGTTTTTACATTCATGGCTCTTTAAGCAATAAGTGCATTTTCTAAGGTCACATACTTAAAATGTTCAGAAACCATGGAAAATCACTGTGAACTTCTACACTAGGATACAGACAATAGCTGAGGCAAAAGAGCCCAGGACCCTGTCTTATTTTTTCCTACTTTCAAGAAACTATATATTTTAAAATATATAGTTTTCTCTAACAGCATCTGAATCATTTAACAAAGCCCACTTAAACATATCAACCCCTAAGCACTAATTTTCTTGAAGGCAGGAACTTACCTTACTTTGTCTACTGACTAAAGTTCCATTCATTAAACACTAAATACCCGTTTCTCCTAGCTGTTTAAGTTTTCTGTGTAAGGGGTTGTCCACGTTTTAAGACACCTCTTCTACTGCTACTGTGTTTACAAAGACTTAATCTACCTACAGAGAATCTGGTTCTAATTCATCCCCATGGCCCCAAAAGTGATTTTTACCCTCCAGCAACCATCTACATATTTGTCTATTTCACATGCCTGCATGTGCAAACGCACTCCCCACTCCTAATTTAAAAAACAAAACAAATTTTTAAGTGTTTGGAAAAAGCATTTTTAAGTATGGAAAACAACTGCAGAGTGGCTGTGTAAAGTTAAAATTTAAGCCAACAATTACTGATTGAATGCTCATGGTGCAGTAGGCACTGTGACTATCATGAAGATTGTGACAGACATTCATGATGTTCTTACTACAGGGTCCTCAGTACCCACCACTGAGACTGGTACCAGCCGTGAACTACGCGCAGAAGTTAGCCAGGCTGAGTGGGGAGGGTTCTTTCTAAGCTCAACGAGGGCTTGTTCACAGGCAGAGAAAAGAGCATGACATGCTCTAAAACTGCTGGGTTTCTCTATTTCTTTTGCTTTTGACAGGGGAGGGAAGTCATCTGGCATGCAAATGGCCAGGAGACATCCACATGGTGATGTCTAGTGAGGGGCTGGACAAATGAACCCTGAATTTGGCGACAGACCTGAAGCCACAACCATATGAAGGAAAACCGGAGCCGTGCCTATGGATGACGCTGCTCAAGGAGAGTGAAGAGGTAAGAGAGCCTGGCATGACAGAACCCCAACGGAACCAAAAACTAGTCAGAAGAGGAGCAGCCTGGAATGGACCGAGGGAAAAATGGTGTGCCAAGTAGAAGGAAAACCAGTGAAGAATGTCTCTGAAACCACGGGTTGATATTATCACAAGAAACCTATTACTCGATTTCTTTTTTTAATACATTTAACCCTGAGCTATCGACCAAAAGGATGCAAGCGCATGTGAGGGCTGCTTTACCTGAGGGTCATCGTCTTCCATATCCCTGAAGTCTGTCTGCGTCTTCAATAACAGCTGCATCACATCTGATGCGTCTTGCATGAACTGGAAGGAAATATTTGGGGGAAAAAGACACTAATATTACTCATGTATATCACATCAGAAAGGCACTACTGCCACCGAATTTTTGTTTCTTGTGTAATAATAAAACTTTCCCCCCAAATCTATGACATTTCCCACACGGGTTATAACCCCTCAGATAAAAGTATTATATTGAAAATTTTTCATCTATATTGCAATGGACTTAGTGCTTTTTCTAGAAAAATACGTTTTCCAGTGAAGGTCAGAATGAATTGCAGTATAAAGATAGTTCTAGTGGCATCAAGTTTTGGTCCATGGCTTATGTATTTCCAGCAGTAAAAAGATAATCCAAATCCAGAAAGACAATTTTGGGTTGCTCCACAGAACTATATGATTTTCATTTAACTCTCTGCGTAGTTCTGGCAATCTCCATTGTATAAACTGTTTCAAAAATAGTTTGAAAGCCAAAATGCAGAGAACAGAACATAAAAATGTTTTATTGGTTAGTTTCTCAGTGTCTCCCAGAAAACAGTTTATAAGATAATAATGCTGGTTTTGGAGGAGACCAGACAGAAAGGTTCTATATTGAAAGCTCTGAGAATCAGAACATGAGGGGCTGATGACAGAGGAGCTTCTTCTGAATTAGCTTTGACAGGTCTGAGACGTTAGCTAGGAAGAAAAACACACTGGCCCATCGTCCTTGCTAATTATTTTCTGAAGAACTACATGCATATAAATTTCTCTTGGGACACTCAATGCTTTTTGGATTAACAGAAAAGCAACTGGAATGTTCCCAAGCACATGTTCAAGTGGGCGAAACTAAACATATGGGTCTTCAATTCCACAAGCCTCCACAGAGACAGACTGTACCCATAAGAGAAGGTTTCAAGAGCATAACTGAGTTAAGAAACCTTAATATTAGCGATGAAAAAACGAAGGAAACTATTTATTTATATATAAAATTAAAGTAATATGAGAGTAAGATGATGGGAAAAAACAAGTATCCAGAAAACCACTTATCAGAAGGAAAAAACCCTCTGGTACCCTCAGTGCCTCCGTAGCCAAATTCAAACAAAAAATTCGACGTACTACAAATCACGTACTTTTTCCTTCCCAACAGCCAGACCAATGAGGCTGATGCATTCAATAGTTTTTCCTCTGAGAAGCCTGAGTTCCTTTTGAACTGCATTCTCAACAATGTGCTTCAGCGATGGCATAAATGAGTCATAGTAGGGGACAAATTTTTCTTCTGCAGTATCTGCAACTGATGCGATAGACGTCACAACTTGTTCCAAAACTAACTTGGTGCCTTTCTGAATCAACTAGAAGGAAGACACACAACAACCACACAAATGAGAACATGGAAGAAACACTCCCTGAAAGTTCCCGAGGGCTTTTCTGAAACCGCAAGCTGAGCCCACCCTCCGGCAGCCACACTGGAGACTGTAGGTCTTAAAGCAAGTGTAAGAACGGCGCTGAACTCTTTGTATTTATGTGTGATGTTCTCTCCTTAACACAGTGCTCCTGGACTACTCCAGGTGTTCCTCACGCCGCTCGTCAACCACAGCCGCTCTCGGCAGAGCTCTTTCTCCTTGTACCACAAGCCCCAACACACCTTTAAAAGGTCAGCTTACTCCCTTCTTTTGCATCTCAGCATCGGCTCTGTGTTTCATGTCATGACTGGCCTCTGATCTCCCTGGAATGTCCTTCTTCCTCAGCCACTCTCTCTTTGCACTGCTCTTGCTCACATACTTTAACCTCCTCCCCAGCCCATCTTAGCAACTCCTTCCTTCAGTCTGTATCTCACATATTGGACCCATGAGGGGAGGGAGGATTATACAGAGGCACCCTTCACACTTCAGCCCTTGACCCAAATCTACTAGTAATGTCACATCTGATCCATCAATTCCTGATTTAACTAACCTAACCGATCTGCCTTCAACTTGTCTACCTCTGCGTGTTTTCAGATACACACATGTTCCTGTATCATGTTCTTAGTTTGCTGTCATTGGACACTGAGCACGCATCCTTTGCTTCAAAGCCCCTCCTTCGCCTTCTGAGACATTATTTCCTCTCTTCCTCCCTGTTCTCCTTTAGAGCAGTGCTAGGCACGGTGTGGTTTACCAGCTGCTCATCGTGAACTGAAGTGCAGAAACTGAGTACTAATACAGCGATCTGACAGGCGCTTTATGTCTGCTCGGTATAATAGTTAAAGGGCTTTTATTCTGCATGTCCTTTTCATTCATTTCACTTTAGAAGAGAAATTTATTTTCATTATATCTGACAACAAACAGGACTTCAATCTTTGCCTTTCTTACCTGAATCTTCTCTCTCTCATGATGCTACACTGACAACATTCACTTGTTTTTAGGTTGCCTCTTACTTAAGCTGAAACTATAAACTGTCTTCTATTTGGATGGCCAGGCCTTATTTTAAGAATTCAACATATTTAAAACAAAAAGGATATTCTTTTTTACATATTCTCTATTTCTCTCACCTAGGTTAGGAGAGTGGTCAACATTTTTTGCTTCTTTCTCTTTCATCTTTTAAAATTCAAAGTGGCAGAGAGAAACAGCTAATGCTTCCTGAGAAGCATCTTTCAGAATCACTTTTCCTTCCAATTTCCACTATTACCATCCAAACTCGCTGAACAACAATCGTACGATGGTCTTGCCTTAAATCTTCCCCATTTATGTTTATGCCTCATGTTGCTACTGTGCTAATTTCCTACAATCACGTTTTCATGGTTTCTTGCAGCAATTAATTTATGTAATTCCAAATTTACATAAATAATTTACAGAGTTCAAAAATAACGCTGGCTTGTTTTCCAGGCAATTCACATGTTGCTTTTACCTAACCTTTAGTCCATATCTTTCCCAAGTCTAATACTGAGCGGCCCATTCTCTGGTCAAGCCTGAATTATACTAAGAACAGCCTGGAATGTCTTCCTCCTAACTTTCTATTCTTTATGGCCATTCTGAAAAGTCCCTCTTTCTCCAGGTCTTACCTATCAAATTAAATTAATCTTTATAAATAGGGAGCTTAAAGATCTTGAAACTTACCTCTTGAAGTTTAAGGACCATGATGGAATGCAGATGTTTCACCAAATTATCTAAATATGGAATAAGTAGTGACTTGGGACAGTCTTCGGTGAAGTTAATGAGAGCGGCAGCGGCATGGGCCTGTACACGCTGATTGCCCTGGTCTTCCATGGTCTGCAGCAGAGCTGCAATCACCTGTGAAATGAAGTCACACACACAGACATTTTCAAATGCCATCCCTCTTCTTAGAGTTTGAGTGTCTGCAGACTCATTACTTACCTTCTCATGGAATTTCTTTTGGAAACCAGGTGCAAAATCTGTAGCCATCTGTCCCACGGCATTACAGGCTGCATACCTCACTCTGGGATGCTGGAATAGGTGCCTTTGTATTAGTAAAGGCAATAGGGTCCCATGTGAAACTAAGGCAATAATTATGAATCAAATATTTACTGGTACTTACAGGATCTTGAAGAAAAAGCAAAACAAAATTTACTATCTCATTTAGAATTCCTTCCATTTGCTGGTGGCATCCTTCCCCAATGGCAGATAAGGCCATTAATCCTGCATGCCGATACTTCCAGTCAGCTACAGAACAGAATTACACAGGAAGGAACAGCAATTAGATACTACAAACATGTCATTCTGGTAGTCAGAAGTATAAGGAAGTTCTCCTTATTTGGAAAAGAGTAACAAAATACTTTTATAAATGTTTATTAACCAGAAAAATAGAAAAAGTGCCCTACTGGATTACTTCATTGTCACAGTGGTTATGTCACACAAGCATTTCTACTCTGAAAGTTAAAAGGCAATATGGTGGGTAGAGGGAGGGATAAATTGGGAGATTGGGATTGACACTACTATATATGAAATAGATAGCCAATGAGAACTTACTGTATATGTACAGCACAGGGAACTCTGCTCAACACTCTGTAATGACCTATATGGCAAAAGAATCTAAGAAAAAGTAGATATATGTATATGTATAACTGATTCACTTTGCTGTACACCTGAAACTAACACAACATTGTAAATCAACTATACTCCAATAAAAAAAAAATGCTCTCACCGTATTATAAAGGGGAGCAAATGTTCAGATCAAAAGAACAAAAACAAAAAACCCAAACAAAAGCACCCTGGGATCCTCAGTGTAAGAGGATCCTGAGAATGAAAGTTTGAGAACTGCTGGCATAAGGGTTAACTAAGTTGTAGAAAAATCCTAAATTGGACATTAGACTTAATTTTCCCTTTCCTTTGGGGAGCCCAAAACCCATGTAAAGATGAAGTCTGTTGTAACTCATTCCTCTGAAAAACTGCTAATTTTTTCTGTTAAACATTAAAACTTTATTATTATTATTTATGATAACATTATTATATATATGCTTTAACTGTATTTCAATTACTCAATATACCATTAAGCCAAATTTCTCAACTGAGGAATAATCCTAAGAAACCAATATCTGATACTAATCCTTGCATACTGGACACATTATTTTAAAGAGGAGTAAATAGACTTATTGCCATGATCATTTTGCAATGTATACAAATACTGAATCATTACGCTACACATCTGAAACCAATATAATGTTATGTCAGTTATAACTCAGTCAAAAAACACACAAGGGACTTCCCTGGTGGTGCAGTGGTTAAGACTGCACGCTTCCAATGCAGGGGGTCTGGGTTTGATCCCTGGTCAGGGAACTAGATCTCACGTGCATACCGCAACTAAGAGTTCGCATGCCACAACTAAGGAGCCTGCCAGCCGCGACTAAGGAGCCAGCAAGCCGCAACTAAGACTCAGTGCAAACAAACAAATTAAATTAAATTTAAAAAACACACAAAAATAAATAGTAAAGAAAAAAATTTTAATGCACAAATATTGAAATAGAAAGATGTCTGTATTTAGTTCAGACATTTTAAAGTTATGCCTCATATATTCTCAATGTGCAGAGTTCCTAGAAGTATGTTCAGCAAATGTAATGGGATGGTACTGGGATTTGAAAATGGTTTTCCTCCTTTGAATTTTAAGATTAAAAAAAAAATTGGGGGCTTCCCTGGTGGCGTAGTGGTTAAGAATCCGCCTGCCAAGACCTAAATGTAAGGCCAGACACCATCAAACTCTTAGAAGAAAACACAGGCAGAACACTCTATGACATAAATCACAGCAAGATCCTTTTTGACCCACCTCCTACAGAAATGGAAATAAAAACAAAAATAAACAAATGGGACCTAATGAAACTTCAAAGCTTTTGCACAGCAGAGGAAACCATAAACAAGACGAAAAGACAACCCTCAGAATGGGAGAAAATATTTGCAAATGAAGCAACTGATAAAGGATTAATCTCCAAAACATACAAGCAACTCATGCAGCTCAATATCAAAATAACAAACAACCCAATCAAAAAATGGGCAGAAGATCTAAACAGACATTTCTCCAAAGAAGACATACAGATTGCCAACAAACACATGAAAGAATGCTCAACATCATTAATCATTAGAGAAATGCAAATCAAAACTACAATGAGATATCATCTCACACCGGTCAGAATGGCCATTATCAAAAAGCTACAAACAATAAATGCTGGAGAGGGTGTGGAGAAAAGGGAACCCTCTTGCACTGTTGGTGGGAATGTAAACTGATACAGCCACTATGGAGAACAGTATGGAGGTTCCTTAAAAAACCAAAAATAGAACTACCATACCACCCAGCAATCCCACTACTGGGCATATACCCTGAGAAAACCATAATTCAAAAAGAGTCATGTACCAAAATGTTCATTGCAGCTCTATTTACAATAGCCAGGACATGGAAGCAACCTAAGTGTCCATCAACAGATGAGTGGATAAAGAAGATGTGGCACATATATACAATGGAATATTACTCAGCCATAAAAAGGAACGAAACTGAGTTACTTGTAGTGAGGTAGATGGACCTAGAGACGGTCATAGAGAGTGAAGTAAGTCAGAAAGAGAAAAACAAATACCGTATGCTAACACGTATATATGGAATCTAAAAAAAAAAAAAGAAAAGAAAAGAAAAGAAAATGGTCAGAAGAACCTAGGGGCAAGACAGGAATAAAGATGCAGACCTACTAGAGAATGGACTTGAGGATACGGGGAGGGGGAAGGGTAAGCTGGGACAAAGTGAGAGAGTGGCATGGACATATATACACTACCAAACATAAAATAGCTAGGTAGTGGGAAGCAGCCGCATAGCACGGGGAGATCAGCTCGGTGCTTTGTGACCACCTAGAGGCGTGGGATAGGGAGGGTGGGAGGGAGGGAGATGCGAGAGGGAAGAGATATGGGGACATATGTGTATGTATAACTGATTCACTTTGATATAAAGTAGAAACTGACACACCATTGTAAAGCAATTATACTCTAATAAAGATGTTAAAAAGAAAAAAAAAAAGAATCTGCCTGCCAATGCAGGGGACACGGGTTCAAGGCCTGGTCCGGGAAGATCCCACATGTCACGGAGCAACTAAGCCCGTGCACCATAACTACTGAGCCTGCGCTCTGGAGCCCATGAGCCACAACTACTGAGCCCGTGCACCTAGAGCCTGTGCTCTGCAACAAGAGGAGCCACCGCAATAAGAAGCCCACATACCGCAACAACAAGTAGCCCCCGCTCACCACAACTAGAGAAAGCCTGCGTGCAGCAACGAAGACCCAAATATAAATAAAATAAAGCCAAAAATAAATAAATAAAATAAATTAAAAAATTAAAAAAAATTGGTGTTTACTACTTAAAGAAAAAACAATAAAACTGTTTTTAAAATTAAGTGGGGTATATAGTAAGTTACTGGAAAATATGCATCATTTTAAAGCCCTTTTCACATGAAGTATTAAATACACCTTTGGATCCTAACTCCAAACGTGGGTGTAGGGCAAGCATCACTTTCTTATTTTTTTAAATTTTTTAACAGACAAGGAAGGAAACAAAGGTCCAGACTTGCTCAAAGCCATACATTTAACAGTAACAAATCTTTATTAAGAGTTCATTGCCATACATGGGAAGGCTTCTGCAGCCAGCTAGTTATGCTGTAGCAGGAACTTAAATTCTTTAACTACAGATCACAAGCAGTTCCACAACATATTTGAAGAATGGCATTAAGCAGCGGTGAAACACTGATAGCTGGGTGACCGTGTGTAACCTTTCATGTCTCTGGGCTTTACTTTCTTCATCTTAAAAATGGAAAAGCTAGATTCTGTCTAGTAGCTTTAATAGGTTGAGCAACCTGTGATGTTGACTGTCTCTATCCGTTTGGGGAAAAACCCCTCAAAATTTAGGGAGTAAAAAAAGGAAAAACTATTACTCAAGACCCAGATGTAAAATCACATCATTAAAAAGGGATAACGGGGGCTTCCCTGGTGGCGCAGTGGTTGAGAGTCCGCCTGCCGATGCAGGGGACACGCGTTCGTGCCCCGGTCCGGGAAGATCCCACATGCCACGGAGAGGCTAGGCCCATGAGCCATGGCTGCTGAGCCTGCGCGTCCGGAGCCTGTGCTCCGCAACGGGAGAGGCCACAACAGTGAGAGGTCCGCATACAGCAAAACAACAACAACAACAAAAAAAAGGATAACGGTTTTGGACCATGCCTTCTTAGGATAAGTAAGAATCTTACAGGATAAGGAGGACCTAGGTAAAGGCTAAGGGCTGGATTTCTCAAAAATTCACTTTCATGTGAAGCTGGTATTCTGTGATTCCATTTCACTACTTTAAGATCCCAAATCAATGGTTTGACCCTCAAGTCTGTCTCTTGTAATACATGCTATAGATACACATGTTCATACATGTAAGCCAGGATTTCTGTAGAAGAGTGTATGCAGTAGCATTATTTGTTATCAACAGAACTATTACAGTTTAATGGGGAATTGTGGAATGCTACGTGGCTGTTAAACGAAAAGGAAGCCATCGTGTGGTGATATGATCACTGGGGAGCGGAAGCATGGGATCTGTATGCTGTATTCATGTTAAACACAACTGTACATGTGCATAAATGAGGTCAGAGACTCAAGTCTCAGAGGACTGTTAACAGTGGCCACCCCTGAATCTAAGTTAAGGGACTTTCAGTTGTATCTGAATTTTTAAAAAACATCAAGCACATTAACTTTGTAATTAAAAGGACAAAAACAACAACTTTCGTTACTGATACAAATTACAGGTACAAGGCTAACAAATGACCAAATATTTGCTAGGAATATAAAAGGAGAAATACAGAAGTAGCTTCTCCTCTAGAAGTAGGTATTTTTTAAAAAAATAAAAGATATTGGATGAAGGAAGACTGTGAATCAAATACATGCATACTTCATGAACATTCAAATAATGGTGTTTTATTTAAATTCAAATTTAGATATTTCTGGCTAGGGAGTAAATCTGTCAATTTTCCTTAGAATTTTAAATTTTTTCCCATATACTGTAGCCCATTCTGGGGAAGGAGAATTGAATAATATTTGCAGTATTGAGGAAAAAATATTCTTTAAGGTTAAGACTGAGTGGTTCTAAAGATGACTGAATAGGATTTTATCAATATGAGAATTAGGTTAAACATAGAATATAAAAAGGCAAAGACTGACTTTTAGACACAGTCTAAGCATTTGTTAGAGTTTAAGATTCGGAAAGCCACACTCCACTATCCTAGCATTTGAAAGAGGTAACAGCTTACGATTCTGAAGCATCTGCATAATATGTTCCTTGATCATCGGCAGGACGAGCTTTCCACCAAGTCCACAAGCCATTCGGTCTAAAGCACTCTCACCAGCAACCGCATTGCTACACACAAGCAGAATGATATAATCGTGACATAAGCAAAATACACAAGAATAGGACACTGCACGGACATATTTCTAAACATGTTATTAAACTGAGACTGAAGAAGAATTAATTCAAGTGGTCTTTCTAATATATGTAGTGAAGCTGTGGGTTAAAAAACCCTAGAGTTTAAAAAAGAGGGGGTATAAAATTTTTATCATGCCTCATTGTGGTTTAAAAGTCTTATGTCTGGGGCTTCCCTGGTGGCGCAGTGGTTAAGAGTCCGCCTGCCGATGCAGGGGACACGGGTTTGTGCCCCGGTCCGGGAAGATCCCACGTGCCGCAGAGCGGCTGGGCCCGTGAGCCATGGCCGCTGAGCCTGCACGTCTGGAATCTGTGCTCCGCAACGGGAGAGGCCAGAACAGTGAGAGGCCCGCGTACCGCAAAAAAAAAAAAAAGTCTTATGTCTGAATCTGATCTTTCAAGCCTTTTCCTACTCTCCCCCCACACATCACTCACTGGTTAAAACTTACCTTCTGACACTTTCAAGACTCAGAGGGGTAAGCAGAGTGTTTAGGAGAGCCTTGTGTATATCATTTCCTGCAAATATATTCTTCAAACTTATCAGTGGGGAGAACATAGAAAACTGAAAAAGGTACTGAGCCTGTATGTGAGTTTTTCCTCACTGTGAGCTTATTCATCTTTAAGGGGTGCAATTTGCATTGCAAAAAACTGCATTGGTGAAAGTCAATTCTAGTTTTTTTCCCTGAAAACTGAAGAAAAATTTGGGCATAAAAGCCTTTGCACATTTATTCTGTTTTAGAACTGCAAGATAAGCAGTGAGTTTGTCATGTGCATAATCTTTAACTGTTCTGTGTGAAGGCAAGACCAGAAAGATGAAACTATGACCTTCAGAACAGGTTCTTAGACTTAAACTGACCTTGAAGATATATTTACGCCTTATTTACTCACAGATAAAATCTTATTCACCCAGTCCAGAAAAAAAATAGCACCATATAAATGTTAAGTGCCTTTTACAGGGCAAATTAAGCCAGGTAGCAGCACGTAGCAGTAACTGAACCAGGGAAAGAAAACCCGATTGGAGCCCAGTCTTCTCCTCAGCCCTATTTGATGATTTCCAGTCAAGCATTATTTTCATACTTCTAAAGAGTATTTAGGCCAAAAGTCAGTCATTTTTAATAATAGGATTAAGTTTCAAAAAGACACCATATATTCTGTAAATCGAATGTCTAATTCTATCTAATATCTGTTATAGTAGCTTACACCAACTACCAGTCTTCTGGGGAAATTATTTCAGTTCTTCTTAAGAAAAGGAGGTAAGGCAGTATGATTCACTGGGAAGAGTGAGGGAAGTGGTATTAAGTCCAGTCTACGGAGTGGCTAGACAACCCTGGACAAATCACTGAATCCTCCCTCTCCATTTCTGCATCTATAATATGATACTATACCCTTTAGGACCACTGAAAGAATCAAATTAAAATAGCTGCTCTGAAGTGCTATGTTTCATATATGTAAGGAGCCATTATCACTACTTCACAGTGAATATAAATTCTGATTGACTTTTCCACAGGAATCTGTATTCATGGGTACCTACTAAGTTGAAACAAGTAAAATAGTAATTTGAGTGTTACTGTCACCCAGTGTATGAATCTCACCATCATTGCCTCCTCTCTATCCTAAACATAAATTGTGTTATTTGGGGAAAACACTATTCTGAGTTAAGGCCTATGCATATAAAGGCATTTATCACAATAAAGCTTCTTTATATATATTTTAGAAGATACTATTAAAAAATTCTTGAAGAAAATTTAGAGTAAAACAGGGTAATAAAGATAGCTACTTTATTAAAGATAAGTATTTACAAAATTTGGTACAGAAAAACACACAACGGAGAAAGCCTAAACGTTCGACATTCCAAACTTAAACATTTAACTTCGGATTTACGGAATACAGTGTGGGGAAGAGACAGGCCTTGTAACCCTAAGCCCTCAGTGCCACCCGACCTTGCTCTATCCGGTCAAGGAACCTTCACGGTTTCTAGTCTGTGTGACTACCTGTCAAAATCATCATCTTCTAGTTCGTCCGCATTTGCCCAGTCCTCATCCTCTTCAAGGTCCACCATCATGGCTAACATCTGAGGAACTAAAGAAAATAATTATTTCATACCCGAAGACTGCCTCTTTAATTTTGTCAATATCACCATGTACTAACAACTTTAAGAAGTAAAAAACAAAGGATTTGCTTTGCTTCTAAAGGTAAAACAAAAAAATTATTTGCCTGTTCTCCCCAAATCTGGTTTGTTACATTTTTACCTTTTTTATCACACTGGCTTTAGATCTTGTTCTTTTTAAGGAGTAACATTAAGGATAAAAGTCAGATATTCCAAATCCTGTTACATCCTCTTCCTCCCTCACCAGAAGCAAGCACCATAATAAAATCAACGTTTCTCATTACCAAACTGTTTTTACACTTGAACTATATAGTTTCCTCTATGTATAACATATAGTACTAGTCCAAGATTTTACTTTTATATAATAAATGGTATCACTATATATATCCTTTGGCAATTTGCTGTTTTCTCAGCACACATGGATTTCATTTGCATTACTTCATAGCATTTCATTATATAAACACACTATCCTGTTGGTGGACATTTTAGATGTTCCTAATTTTTTTCCTATTACAAAATTTGCTTTGATGAGATTCTTATACATATCTCCTTGACAAGCGTGAGTTCAGGGCATGAAATTGTTACAAGTATCTTTAATATCACTAAAACCCACTGAACTGCTCTCCATAGTGCCGGCATAGACTTGATTCCTATGGGAAGGTCAAAGGAGGCCTGTCTGTATATTGTGCAAGGTGAGAAGCGCTCCTGTGAGTTCTCTCTGCTCCACACCCTTCATCAACACTTGATATTGTCAAACTTTCTGACAGTTGGTATTTGACAGTTAATTACATCTGTATTTATGGAGACTGAGCAGTGTTTAATAGCTATTTCAGATTCCTCTATTGCGAACTGTTACTATGCATTTCATTTTAAGAAAGACTATGGAAAGTTATAAAATACTTGTTATAAAAGGGGGTTAGAGGGCTGACTAGGTTGAGCATAACTACTCTAACTCACCCAAGCTTACTTCACTTTCCGATTGGGGCAGATGTCCTTAAAATAATGGAATCCAGTAAGTTCCCAGCTTCTATTTTCTGGACACCAAAACTTTGTTGATGTGTGTGCAATGAACTACTTTCTCTCAGTCTGTGGCTTATCTTTTAATTTCACTCATGATGTATTTGGATGGTCAAAAAATTGTTTTAGTACAAATTTAGTAATGTTTGCATCTATGGTTTCTGACTCGGTCTTAAAAAAAAAATCACTTTCTACTATTAAAAGCTTTACTTATAAAATGTATCTATTATTTCACGTTTAATCAACCGAAAATTGGGTTTCATACAATATTTGAAGTTGGGATATGTTTTTCCCATAGAAATAACCAGTTGTGCCAACGACCTTTGATGAATTACCTTTTAAAGTCCATTCTGTCTCCATGTGAGTGGATCTGCTCCTGGACCCTTTCGTTCTATCCAACTCATCTATTACCTGCACCATCAACAAACTCTAAATCGTCATAGCTGACAGGCAAGATCTGTACTTTATTCATCAAAATTGTCTTGGCTACTCCAGGCCCTATGTTCTTCCACACAAATTTTAGAATCAATCTTATCATGACCAACTCTATTGTGATTCTGGCTAAAATTATATCGAATTTTTAGGTTAATTTGAGGAGGGCTAATATTTGCTTCTGCTATTGGTCTTTCAATGCGTCATCCAATTTTCCCCATAGAGGTCCTGTACATCTTTCGATCTACTTCCAGGTATTATAAAAGTCATGCCTGCTATTCTGAGGTTTCAGGGTGCTGTAGCATGGCCATCATGTTGGGTCCATGCAGTTAAGAATGTACAAGTGCATTTCCCCAGAATCACCCGAGTTTGAAAGGACATTCCTTCTACCAACAGAATCTGTAGACTTGCACAACTCTCAGCAAACGTATCCAACCATTTTGCCATCGTAACACCAACTACTTAAAGACTTTTGACTTACTAGTCTGTGCAACAATATTGGTATGTTTTCTTAACATAGCAGCTGCAGTCTCAGAGAGGGTCACAATTACTTCAAGGGCAAGCTGGCGTTGCATATTATTGAGGCTGGTGTCTCCACACAACTACAAAAAAAGACATACTTGTATACATTTAGTAGTTTATTCACGGAAAATAAGAAACAGAACATTTACCTAAGTATTTAATTTACCTTCAGACTTAGCTGTAAAGTTGCTTCCAAATGAGGACGTAAATACTTTGGAACAGTGTCCGCAATCTCAACAAGGGATTTTAGGACCGAATCATCATTCTGGTAGCATGAGTCATTTACAGCCTAGAAAAGGTGAAATAAATAAGGTCTGTGTTCAAGAGTCACTTTATGATGCCTCATTGGCCAGAACATCAAGAGGCAGACAACAAAGAAATACTAGTATTCTTTTTCACTGAGTAATAACTTAGCAATCAACATTATGCAGATATTCTACCTACAACCACATATATATTTTCCTTTTGCCTAATGTTAACTAGAAACACATAAAGATTTAAACCTAAGTAAAAATTAAAACCAGTGTAACTATAATAACCACAACACTTAAGACTGGCAAAGAATTTTTTCATAACCAGAAGGAATCCCTTTTTCTCTGTCCTTCCAATACCCACACATATAGTAAATACTAGATTCTATGATACATTTAAAGTGTCCAATATCACCCGATTTATTTCTCTTTGATGTCAAGTTTGGTCACTGTGGAATTTTAAGTACGCATTTTGTATCTACCTTTGCCTATTTCAGAGTCACAACTCCTAAAAGTTCTGGCTAACATTTTATCTTATTCTAAATTCAGAGGAAGAAAAATCTGAAATTAGACTTAAATAGTGTGTAACTCAAGACTTGTAGATAAGGGACTTCCCTGGTGGCGCAGTGGTTAAGAATCCACCTGCCAATGCAAGGGACGTGGGTTCGAGCCCTGGTCTGGGATGACCCCACATGCCGCGAAGTAACTAAGCCCGTGAGCCACAACTACTGAGCCTGTGTGCCTAGAGCCCATGCTCTGCAACAAGAGAAGCCACCACAATGAGAAGCCCTCGCACCACAACGAAGAGTAGCCCCCGCTCGCTGCAACTAGAGAAAGCCCGCATGCAGCAACGAAGATCCAACGCAGCCAAAAATAAATAAATAAAATAAAAAAAAAGACTTGTAGATAATCAACTACTAAAACAATAGAATGTTTCATCAGTTAATGTTTTGTCATTGACCTAAACTATCTTTTCAGCTTAATAGCACGGGGAAAAAAGTTTCTACTAAGTTCTGGTAATAACTCTATCACATATGAACCTTTAGTTTTAGCTCCCCTAAATCCTCTCTAACCTGGTCCTCAGCAGGGGCACTATTCCTCTCAGGAGGTGCTTCTTGGTTGTCACAGATTGAGGAAATGCAAAGGCCAGGGGTACTATATGTCCTACATCTGTGACACAAATGCTTACAAAGAACTCAACTGACTTTCTTATCATGCATCTTGCATGATTATGCCAGACACTTACATAAATGAAAAACTCATTTATAATGATCTGAACCTAGAACCTAACTCACAAATTATTTTTTGCCTGGTTTTAATGTACCATGATGTCCCCACCCCCCGCAAAATGTAAATACTGTATAAATTGAGAAGGAATACATATTTTGTTTTGTCCAGAACTTCACCATTTCTGGAAATCACCAGTTCAAATCACCAACAGTAACAGAAATCATGATGTTCGAACCGCCGATGATACCTCTGTATCAGTCCACATTTTTTGCTACTGCATTTGTATCGATCACTTAGAAATCACCCAGTCTACTGTGTCTTTGTTGTGGTCAGGCCCTAGCATTTATATGTGGAAAAGCATGCCATTTTATTAGACATTACTTTCTATTTCTTCTTTGTATCCACTTAAGGCCATACATTGATATTTTAAAAACTTGTATGTGTACATGAATTGTTACTATGCATTTCATTTTAAGAAAGACTATGGAAAGTTATAAAATACTGTTATAAAGGGGGTTTGATGAGGGCTGACTAGGTTGAGCATAACTACTCTAACTCACCCAAGCTTACTTCACTTTCTGATTGAGGCAGATGTCCTTAAAATAATGGAATCCAATAATGTCAACTAACCATAAACTACTTACTTTATAAGACAAACTTACAAGCCCTGTATTTAACAGTAAGGACTGCAGTCCAATTGGGGTTTCAATTGTGCATGATTTCACCACTTACCAACACTGTGACCTTGGGCAAGTTTCTTACCCTCTCCTCCTTAGTTTCTCCTTATGTAAAAATGGGCATTACATTTCATAGGTTATTTGGTTGTTCTAATGGAAATAACCTATGTGATTACATATTCAATAATAAACATAAATTGCTCATATCATTTGCCTTATAGAAAAAATGTGAAACTAAGAGACCAAAGGTCTATCAAAGACAGAAGATATTAACTCAATGGGGACAGAGATTTGCGTGTTTTGTTCATTGCTGTATTCCCCAGCTGGCACATAGTAGGCAACAAATATTTATTGAATAAATGAATGCATTACAGAACTCTGATGAGAATGTAAGCAACAGAAAACCACTAAGGATATAATTATCACCTATTCTAAACTGTTTTCTTACCTGTAAGAATCCGGGTAACAAGTCTGCAAAATGTTTGAACAGGGCAACATTATGTTCGTTTGCAAGTATAAATGCAGCGGTAGCTCTAGCAGATAATGTCCTGATCTAAAATGAAGAGAGTAAAAATGCCAAACATGAGAAATTCTTAATAGATGCAAGTTCAAGTTTTCTTGCTCAAGATGAAAATTTTCTTTATCAGTAAAACTAGTAGTTATATTTTAAAGTATAACAGCAAAGACGATCTCCAAACACATAGATTTCTTTCACAAGTTAGGTGCTATATTAAATTAGGTGTTAATATTAACGGAATTGAAATTATTTACCGATGGATGTTCCTGATCTTGCATACACTGAACTAACATCCGTTTGATGACGTCTAAATAGTGCTGCTGTTGATTTCCAAAAATTCCAGGAAAGTTCCTGAAAAAATGATCCAAGGCATCCTTTAAAAACCACATTATAGGGGCTTCCCTGGTGGCGCAGTGGTTAAGAATCCACCTGCCAGTGCAGGGGACATGGGTTTGAGCCCTGGTCCGGGAAGATCCCACATGCCGCGGAGCAACTAAGCCTGTGCGCCACAACTACTGAGCCTGTGCTCTAGAGCCTGCGAGCCACAACTACTGAAGCCCGCTTGCCTAGAGCCTGTGCTCCGCAACAAGAGAAGCCACTGCAATGAGAAGCCCGCGCACCGCAACAAAGAGTAGCCCCCGCTCGCCACAACTAGAGAAAGTTCGTGCACAGCAATGAAGACCAAACGCAGCCAAAAATAAAATAAATTTATTAAAAAAAAAAACTACATTATACATCTAATTACATGTCTAACTGACTTAAAAGTTTACATTAATCCTTAAGGCTGGACTTCATCTACCCATTTTCCAAGCAATCCTATTTTGGGGTCAGGTGAACAGAAAACAAACACAGTGAAATCAGACTGGGAGTAGAGGCGACCCAGGTGCACACCCATCCCAGCTCTCTGCTTTATCCTTATCACTCTGTCTCAGGGGGAAGCTGACCTGAAGTGCAGGATGGGACAAGAGCAAGCACAGGGGTTCAGGTGGTAACTGTAATGACCATGCTCACAATCAACTCCCAGCCTTGGTGATCCAGGCAGTCCAAGTTCTGCTCTATTTTAAATGTGGTAAATAATTAAACTGAATACTTTTACTTAATTCTCCAATTTGGACTACTGATATAAAGATACACTTGACAACTAAAATAGAAAATGGTGTAATATCTAGTCTTAAGGTAGATCTCAAAAAAAATGTATATGATCTTGATAAGTTATAAATTCAACTGTATATTTTAAATGCAGTAGAACTGTACAGTAAGCCAAACTTTTTAAAATGCAGTTAATCATTTAATTCTAAACTTAGATCATTTACTTATAAATGAGGTTATTAGAATATGTTTTTCTAAAGCTTGGTCACAGAAGACCCAGAAGACAGTGGGGATTCACCAGCATTTTCTTTCTCTTCTTCCAGATGCCATTATTAAAGTGGCTTTCTAAAAGCTACAGCTGGTACTGTGTCAATCTCCTAAGGAAGAAACTGTCCCAGAAATTTTTTCAGAATCAGAAAAGACAAAGGAAAGAAATAAAATTGCAGAGAATCCCCGTATACAAAAAAGGATCATAACGGAAAATGAAAAGCTTTGTTCTTTTCAATTTTGCTTCCAACACAAATACAAAGCTTATCTAAAGGCATTATTTAAGGCTAAAAAGTTAAGCTAGACTAAAATAATCAATTAAAATGTGCTTTGGGCACTCATAACATTAAATTTCCCCCCCAAATTAGATCAATGTGTATACCAGAAAATATGAAGGGCAGCTTCCCGCAGTCCCACATTTTGAGAGCTGACTGAATCAAAAAGGAACTTCAGACCTTCAGGCCATTGGTTGTTGCCATCCTCATCTAAAAGGAAAGAAATCCAGGCATAACCTGTGTAAATCAAAACTTTAAAATATCAAGAGTGAATCCTTTCATTTCGTAAGGCTCATTCAAAATCTGTGGCTGTAGAAAATGTCACCCGTTCTATGTTTTTACAAAAATTCCAATAAAATCAAGTCCTTCCACCATAAGCTGGCATTATAATCTAGTAAAAGCAATTGTGTGCATCTGGGTTACATAAGCACAGACTATCAGCAGTGGTTATTTCTCAGGAGTGGGATCTGGAGAAAAGGAAGCACACTTTGACTACTGGACTGGTTGAATCTTTCATACGTACTATTTGTTATTAAAGAGTTTAAAAAGCAGGCAAAGCCAATATTTGGTAACAAGTCTTAAAACCAAAATATTTATTACTTGCAAACTGGAGAATGGGAATGGGAATCCCAGAGCTGTGCTCACGCTGTGTAGTTTTAAGTACTACAGGATGTTATCAATGTGTTTATGTTTTAACAAGATTTTAAAATATAGATTTTTGTGATACTTTGTGATAAAAATGAACCACCACAAAAATCTACTGTACCAGTTAAGAGACTCACTGGTTTTATTGTCACAAAGAACTTAAGAGTTATAGAAAATACAGGTGAGCTATGCATTAAAAAAAAAAAAAAATTCCCCCCCACTTGCTGAACTTCTCTGAAGTGAGTAGTGTGCTGACAAAAAAATTTATGGAGAGAGCACTTTGAAACATTCTGGAAATGCTTCCATTATTAAGTGATTTTGAGTTAGAAATGATGTAATCTATAAAAATTCCTATCTGCACACTTAAAAAACTTGAAAATAGAACTTCCCAAGTTAGTTAAAAAAATTCAAGTTTCTGTGGGTTTAGAACTTACTTAAAATATAAAAATTTAACGTTTCCTATTAGTTTTTAAGAATTTGTTGTATCAGTAAGTTGAACTGAACATCTGCATTACTAGTAGTGGAGATTAAAAAATTGTGTCATAATTTACTAAGCACAACTAGCAAAATTCTCCCAGTTAGCCTTATCTCAGTGAGGTATTCTTTTCAACCTTTAAAAATGCCACCTAAATGAACCAAGTTTAAAATCACATGTATGAATCTGTCAAAAAAAATAACACAGCATATCCAATTATATCATTAATGCTTTTAGTGAGACCAAAAAGAGTTCTGGCTGCAGATAAAATGCATTTTTAGGTGTTTTCATTTACCTTATCCTCTAAAAATATTTCTGGGTATTTAATAATGAACTATAGTAGTATAATAAGCGTATGTGCTTAATTCATAAACACAACTTTAACAGCAAAAAACCACCTGGAGGGCTTCCCTGGTGGCGCAGTGGTTGAGAGTCCGCCTGCCGATGCAGGGGATACGGGTTCATGCCCCGGTCCGGGAAGATCCCACATGCCGCGGAGCGGCTGGGCCCGTGAGCCATGGCCGCTGAGCCTGCGCGTCCGGAGCCTGTGCTCCGCAACGGGAGAGGCCACAACAGTGAGAGGCCCGCGTACCGCAAAAAAAAAAAAAAAAAAAAAAAAAAAAAGATATATGTACTCATTTTCTTCAATAACATAATGATAAACGTATGTGCACACATACCTATCAAATTCCTGGCCAGCTCTGCAGCAATATCACAAATTTTTTTCCTCATGCTAGACTGTGTTTCCATTTGAATAATCATTAGTAGCTCACTCTTGATGGCAGTCTGAACATCAGTGGGGAGAGTTGGATAGACTTCATCAAATGCAGAGGACAAAAGACGTCTTAGGAGAACGGCAGCCATTTGTCTAGCCTATAAATAGGTAACACTGTTAATAACTTGGTGTCTTACTGGAGAAAAAATTTCCAACAAGCTACATTCACTCTGCCATTGATGTACTTTACTATTCTAGTTTTACAATTCATTTCAAAAGCATTTTGTTAGAGTTTTAAAACAAATAATAGGTAAAATACATAAAAATCTTTCTAATCACATCAGTCTACTGTACAGAAAATGCCACACAAAAGCTGTTTGTTTATAGCTGAGGAAAAGCCTTGAACATATTAGATCTTGAATAGGAACACATATCTTAGCAATGATAAACCTGTCTTTAATTCTTATTTTAAATATTTTCTTTGGAGAAAAACAAATCTTAATATAAATCACAAACCCTATAAAATGCTCTTTTCTTACTTCCCTATCTGGCTCTCATTCTAGTGAATAAAGTACCTTTCCTACTTAATATCATCGCCCTTTCATTAGCCTCTTAGATAAAGCGCTATCAAATCTATTTATCTGGGACTTCCCTGGTGGCGCAGTGGTTAAGAATCCTCCTGCCAATGCAGGGGACACGTGTTCCAGCCCTGGTCCAGGAAGATCCCACATGTCGCGGAGCAACTAAGCCCATGCGCCACAACTACTAAGCCTGTGCTCTAGAGCCTGTGAGCCACAACTACTGAAGTCCGTGTACCTAGAGCCTGTGCTCCACAACAAGAGAAGCCACTGCAATAAGCCCACGGACCACAACCAAGAGTAGCTCCCGCTCGCCACAACTAGAGAAAGCCCGTGCACAGCAACGAAGACCCAACTCAGCCAAAAATAAATTAATTTAAAAAATCCATTTATCTTTATACTTCATTCATGCAAACAAACATCACAAGTTCCCCATATCTAAAAAGCCCTAATCTCAATGTGTATATTCTTATCCCATTTTCAGATTTGTAAAATGTATTTAAATTTGGCACTTTCTGTATAATATTCATTCAGAGTATCAAAAGAAAAGCTGAGACAAATGCCATTCTAAAATTTTATCATAAAAAGTCAATAAACCATTGAAAATATTAAATCCGATTTTTCATGTTCTTTTTTTCTGGACTGCAGGTACTCATTATCACTATAATTACTTTGAGACTATGACCAACAACAACAAAAAGAATTAAACCACACAAATAAAATTTGCCATTTTTTCCCTCCATTTACTTCTCACTGAGAAATCTTATTTGAATCACTTCTGGCTGATAGCAAACTTTCTAAAAATTTTAATTTATGCTCTACAAAGGATTCAGAGAGGTTAAACAGTGGTTAAGATCGGTGCAATTCTTCTCACACATACACCGAATCACGAAGATGCTGAGGCTAGTTCATAATCATCTAATTCCTAAGTCAAAGCAGGATCTAAATAGGGTTCAAAACAGGCTTTTAGAAATAAAATTCAATAATTTTCACATTATTCTTGGCTTTAAAACTTGTTTTGCAGCTAACCTGCATCAATCTTCAAGAATTAAAATAGCCAACTATTTTAGAGATTTAAGTTACTTCTATGTTTATCCTCATATTTGACATTTATTTCGAATTAAAGAAAAACAGTATGTTACAAAGGTGAAGAAGTGCCTTTTGTCACCTGTTTTAAAAAAAAACTAGGGCACTTTATTATAGTGTTTTCTAAGTGTTATCAGAAAACACTAAATTGCCAGTTTAAACTGACTAAAAGAAGGCAGGTGTAACATTATATAGGATTTAGTGTGACTTCATTTCCATCATGTGTTAATATAAGCATTTTACATATAGTGTGACTGTTAGCAATGAGGTCTCACTTTACAAATTCTAATGCAATGTTTCGTAGGTGGAGTAAGTTTTCTACACTTGGGTATTTTGATGCCTTTTCCATAAGAGAGGATTTTCAATTAACATTAACTATATACAAGGAAAGTACTTTTGAGAAAAAGCAGCTAAATGCAGAGAAGCAGTAACAAACTATAAATTTGAATTTAGTACAGTAATTTGCTGAAAACCATGATTTTTAAAGGATTCTAACAAAGTGTGTCTTTGTCCTTACACATCTGTAGCACGTTTTCTTCACCACCCAGAAATAGCTATAAGCATAAAAGTTTTAAAGACAAAAAGTATTTTTTCATTTGGCAATACATTAAAACACTGAATGAATTCAATTTCCTCCTCTAGAATGAATTGTTCCAAGGAAGAAAAATTTTTATAGCTACCAAAAAAATAACTTACATTTAATAATTTTTATGTAATCATCTTATATGGAAAAAAGAAATTCTCATTTTTAATACAGAGTATTTCAAAAAAATTGTAACTCCAAAGTAGCTTTTAGCAAAGAATTAAGTTCAGAGTTCTGGTAATATCTATGCAGTAAACAGCAGTTCTCATTACCCACTCTGACGACTATCTAACACCCGACTGTTTGTAAGAAAGTTACATTCAAAGAATTAAAGTAGTACCTCCTCAGCAGCTGTTGTATTTCTGATGGCTTGTAAAAGGAATGTGATCTTCGACTGGCCTGGGATATTCTCATAGGTTTCCTACATGAAAAAGAAAAACAGTAAAGGTTAGAATATCATGTTAGAAAATGTCCTGAGTACACCATTAATAGAACTGAAAGGAAGAGCAGGAAAGATCCATGCATGAGGAGTCTAACAACCTAGGTATGGTGTGAAAGTTTTCTCCTGTGAAAAGAACATACTTCAGACAAGTCAGGAAAGACGATGCTGAAGAAGTTACTTATCAAGTTCCTTTCCACCTTTGTCTCTTAACTAGATTTTTCTAATGTATGTGCACATTTTCTTACCTTAGGCTCTTCTGTGATTAACAAAACTCAAGGCCTAAGAGAACCAAAAACTTGACCAGCGTTGAGCTACCATGCTGTGAAGTGCTCACTCAATATCCTCTTACATCATGGAAACTGCTTATCTTGTCAACATTTTTTAGACCAAATGATGTAGAATTGGTTCAAGTTACTATTTAACAACCACCAGAGAAATACCCTCAGATGAAGCAAGTCAGAGAAAGGGCAAATATTCAACTTCTTCATGCTACATTTTCTTTCAAGCAAAGATTATACCGAAACCATATTATATACGTAAACAAATGAATATGGTCAGGAGAAAGTTGGCCAGGAAACTTAATATCATTTCAATAAATCTAGACATCTAGGTTTTGTGACTCAGGACACTTCTTTCCTTCTCCAATAATAACGTAAAATGAGAGCAAATTGTTTAACAGTAAAAAAAATTGACGGCAATTAAAAGGTAGATAGAGCGGATACAAAAATAAGCCCGAAGTATATGATGTCTACAAAAGTAAACTCAAGTGTAGATTCATGTGCATGCATACAATTTCTAATGTCAGTCTTTTAAGGTGGAAAAGTAATCATTATTTTAAGTACACTTGGAATTGTTTTCCAAGAAGCCTCTTAGTAAATATTCTATTCTCATCTATCCGCTTGAAGGTTAATAATGTAGATAACATGTTAATTTCTCAGCTGTCTAAATTCAAAGAGCTTGTCTCCTCTGCTACCATCCTCTATAATCTACCTAGTTTCCCTCTAGACAGAGGAGATGAGGACAAGGAAGGGACAACTGTGCTTCTCAGAATCCCTATCTCCCATTTACCTAGTGCTCTGTGGTATCCCTGGGATACTGACAGATAAGAAAATAAAGGCTCAGAAGTTAAATGACTTGCTCAAGGTCACAGACAATAAATAGTAGAAAGAATTCTGTTCTTCCGAGGCCAGCTGTACCCAAAATCTCCCTGACACTGAATGCTCTCTCTGGGTTTCACCTCTGGGGCCTGACTCCACTAAACAACCAGTTCTATTTAGGCAGTGCTATAGTTTTCAAACTTCTCAAACATATCTGAATCTGAGGAAGAACACATTTTGGGGAAAGGACATTCAAAATCTTCTGATGACCTCAAGTTCCCCTCTAGTACATAAGCACACAGGAACATAATAATGCTGAAAACTGTGACAAAAAGTTTTCACAGCTGAGAAGATGGTCTGAATTTACTTATCCAGAAATAATAATTTATGTAAAGATACCTACAAGATGATTGCAAAAATGGATGTACCTTGAGATTTTTCACTTAATCTTTATCAAAGCAACTCAAAAACCAGCAGTTTTTTTTCATTTAAACAAAGTCTCTTACAGTATAATAAAAATGTCTTTTTATTCCTTGTACTAGCTTCGCCCCTAATGCCCTGTAGATGCTATATATGTTTAACACTTAAATTTCCAGTGGTCTAAATCAAGTTTTGGGGATAAAAAACTCTTCACTAAGATACCAGTCTCAGAAAACTTGTTATAAAAAGTAAGTCAAATAGTAAACTCTATTCCACAACAAATTAAAAGTCAATGGAAGGAGAGTTTAGTATGACATCTGACTCCTGAGAGAGGGTTCTCCCCATTTGATATGTTCCAGCATGGCAATCCAGATCTAGTATTACATTTACACCACGACACTAGTCAAGGATAAAGTCTGGCAAAAAGAACACAGCCATTAAGTCAAAAGAACAACTTTCTCTTAGCCTAAATAGACTGAGCTCCACAAAGACAGAGATGGTGTCTCTTCCTCATGGTATTCCCAGCACCTGGCACATTAGAGTACAGCAAATGCAAAGAATTTTTCTAAGAATATTCCTAGCTCTAGTCCAGGCAGGTTCAATGAATGCTACCAGTGTTATTGCACATAAAAGTTCATTCCATTTGATACCACCATACACAATCCCACAATGGAAAGCACAGTTCACCCCCCAGCCCCAGAAAGGAAAAATGCCAAAATGCACTCATCTCACTCATTCCATAAATATTTATGGCAAGCCTCTATGTATATGGAAATGTAAAGACGGGACAAACAACTTTTACCTAGGAAACACCCTGGTTCCTCAAAACTCAGGTAAAATTTTCAATACATTGACCTCTTTCAATTCAAATGTCACTAATGAAGTGCTGTACTACAATCAATGAGGAGCAAGTCAATGGAAAAAACTGGGACTATAAAATCCATGCATATGATTAGTGATTACTCAAGCTTATGTCATACAGAAATGTCTCGTCATGAATGCCATGGACATTCAACTCTGGAATACCTGTCAATTATCAACGTATTCATGTTAATTATTAAAATTTTGAGACTTACGGGCATTTAAATCATTTCTTCAAATACCAGAAAATTTTTTTTTCTCTTTTTTTGCGGTACGCGGGCCTCTCACCGTTGCGGCCCCTCCCGTGGAGGAGCACAGGCTCCAGACGGACGCACAGGCTCAGCAGCCATGGCTCACGGGCCCAGCCGCTCTGCGGCATGTGGGATCTTCCCGGACCGGGGCACGAACCCGTGTCCCCTGCATCGGCAGGCCGACTCTCAACCACTGCGCCACCAGGGGCGCCCCATTTTTTTTTGTAAAGTTAAAGAGAAAAATCCTTTAAGATTTAATAGAAATAAAATATAAAGCCTACCAAATGGTTTATACAATGGAAAAAGTTTTATAACTTTTTAAAGTTTTGAAGCCATTCAATGATTTCAACAATATATAACAATAAGTCTTTTACTGTACTTGACTTCACATTTGAATATAAAACAAGTCACCTTAGTCAACAGTTTGGTATTTATGTGTCAACTAAGTATTTTTATTTTGACTGAGTAAATTACAAAGGTATTTACTGAGCCCTTGCCAATTCTTTACTTCAAAAAAAATTCTGTATTTGCTATATCAGACTGTAATGCTCAATTTTATTTAGTTTGATCACTTATAAAGGGCTCATTTCGTACGGCAAAAAAGGGAAAAATGTGGTATTAAGGTATTGTTATGTGCGGCCATTTCTTTTTCAAATATTTTGCTTTCCTAAGAAGCTCTATTTACAGGCCAGATTAGTACTATATTACATGGTGCTAGGGAGCTTCCCCTCAAACATTTACCTTTTTTTCTGTCAAATTAAGAAAATTCTATATTATAGTACTTAGTTTACATATTAATACAGTCCCAGGATATACAATGAAAGTAAAAATATAGTAACTGAATGTTTTCACTCAGAATAAAAAGACTAAGAATAACAGTACTTATTTTCAATTGTTCTTTATGAGAAAATGTGCTGAATGCTGCTAACCATCCCCAAATTGATGGGAGTGATAAAAGATTTTCAACAGGCACCAACCGGAATTCAAGCTAAACCAGACATTGGTATTTAGTTCAATAGAAGAGAGATTCCCCACTAGGCTTGACAATAGAGACTTAAGCAACTGGAGGGAAGAGGGAGAATTAAACTAGCTTACTAATTACAATGCTGTTCTGCTTTGTAACACATGGAAATTTCTATTATGGGTTGGGATTAAGAACTTATTTTGGTGAAAAATTACCTCTAGAGTTAGCAGAAAGCATTAAAATGTTTTTATAGGCTCATCACATCCCTCTGATAGCAGTGAAAACTGATGCAACTAATAAATATACATCACTTCTAAGTACAAATATTTTATAGGCTCATCACATCCCTCTGATAGCAGTGCAAGCTGATGCAACTAAAAATGCACATCACTTCTAAGGTAAGGACAAATACAACTTTTAAATATTCTACAAATAAACCTGTTAAAGTCTGAAAAGATAATATACATGTACTCCAATGTACAGAATTATTTTTACGAGGACAATGGAAACCTCAACATCCATTCATAGGTGGTTGGTTGAGCATCCATTGCTGCTTTAAAAAAAAACCCTCTTATGTGGCAATGTGAAATATACTGAGTGAAAATTCCAAGTCTGTACAACAGGATGCGTACTATAAGGCCATTCATGTAAAAAAAAAATCAACGTATACATATACGCCTATAAGGATATTTGCAAGGGAGATTCACGAGACACTTAAAAGTGGTTACCTTTGGGGAATGGCATAAAAAAACTATTTGCAGGGAACTCCCCGGCAGTGTTAGGACTCAGCACTTTCACTGCCATGGCCGGGGTTCAATCCCTGGCTGGGGAACTAAGATCCCACAAGCCGCGCTGCGCAGCCAAAAAAACACCCAAACTATTTGCAGTTTGAACTTTTACCCTGAATGTGTATAAGAAATGAATTGAAAGTCATTAGGATAAAGTTAATAGTTGTTTAAAGTGCTTTTCATTCAGAACTGAACTTCCAGTGTATTTACTTCACGGGTCATAAAACCACTAAGCATAAGTAGCAGACCCTCCATCTATTTAAAGTAAGAATGATGTTGTGATTTTAAAAATAACTATAAAAACTCGTGAATCTAGAAGAGGATTTGTCCCCCAATTTCATTACCTATGCACCAAATACATTTTTGATCCCGTAAGAATATCTGGCTGAACATCCTTCACTGACTCTTATAAAAAATCTTCAATCACGTGGTTGCAAAGAACTCCATATATAATCAACTTTGAGGATAGGGTCTGATAACGCACTTTACAGGAACTGGAAAATTTCTGCCCTTCCCTTGAAGTGTCTCAAATCGCATCTCAGGGCTTAGTATAACAACAGTCTTCTACAGAACCAAGTGTGCCTTACAGCTACCTGGTAAATGAACTTGCAGAGACATTTGAAATACTGTCTCTTGAAACTTTATCTACAGCTCCACATTTTGGAGGTCAGGAGCCAGAGGTTGTTAAAAAAAAAAAAGAGAGAGAGATTCAGGCTAGATTTAGTGAAATTAAAGGCTTAAATATATGGCGTTGGCCCAGTTAGACAACGGAAGTCCCAGAACATCCCATTTATGAGACCACAAATCTCTAGAGATCAAAGAAAATGTATCCGAAGGATGGGCAAACTAACGGTGCAAGCTGCTTAGAAAGAAATCCTAACGGCAACTTCACAAAACTGGGGGCGGAGGGGGGAGGAAAATCCGGCTTCTGATGTTAGGAACCAGAACGAGAAAGAGGACTAAATGTAAACAGGTGGAAAGAAGGCGAGAAGGCAAGGCACATTTCAATAGGAAGGGATGGGGAAGCGAGGGGCAGACGGTGTGTGAAGAGTGAGGGGCAGGAGAGAAGCAGGGGTGACGGGTCAGGGAGCAGCCAGGGTTTGGGGGACCACAGCGCTGGGCAGGGTGGGACCGCAGCTGGAAGGCCGGGGGAGGCGCCCAGAGGGATAAAGCGGGAAAGGGGCGAGGGGAGCCCCGGGGCCCGCCCCACACCCCACACCCCACCCCGCCGCCCGGCTTCCCCATCTGGGCGGGGGCAGCTTGTCAGCAGCGGCCGCACGTGTGCGCGAGCGGCGACGGGGAGGCAACTGGCGCCGCGGCTGCAAGGGCCGGAAGGGCCCGGGGGGCACCGCTGGGAGCCGACGGCCGACTCACACGTGGGCTGCGCGGCCGCCGCCCGCCCGGCCCGGCCTGCGCCGCCGCGGCTGAGCGGCCAAGGCCCAGCGGGCGGCGTCGCGGGAAGGATCGGCGCGCCGGCCGGGGCGCGGAGTCGGGGGCCGGGGGGGGCGAGCTCGGTTACCTCTGCCTGTTTCCGGACCACATTGTCGGGGCTGAGCAGGTTTCCCAGGAGCAGGTAGAACTGTTGCTGCTCCGCCGCGGCGGCCGCCATTGCGCTAGGCGTGAGAGAGAGAAGGAGGGAGGGGAGACAGGAGCCGTGAGGCGCGCTGGCGGGCCGGCGGGAGGGGCGGGGGCGGGCCCAGCGCGAGGACCGGCACCAGCAGCTACACGGGGCTGGGGGGCCGGGCGGGAAAGGGCGGGGCAAAGGGGAAAGGGGAGGACAGGGCGGGGCCTCGCGACCCCTCACCCCGCCGGGACCGCCAGCGCCGGTGCCCCATTGGCCCTGGGTGCGAGGGGCGGGGCCGAGACCGTCTGCTCGGGGGCCGAGCCGATTGGCCACGCACCCTGCAGTGCCGTCACTGGCGGGGCGCGACCGACCGCCCGGCTTGGCGCGGGCGGTGGCGGGGCGGGGACGTGGTGGCTCCTGTGGCCGCGGCTTGCGTCGCGGGGAAAGCGGGAGGAGCCGGCTGGCGGGCCTGGCGGCGGTGAGGGGCGTGAGGCCCGGCTGGGGAGGAGGGGCCAGCTCCGGAGCGCGGGAGATTTCGGCGCCGCGGGCTGGCAGGTCTCCTCCCTTGCTTCCCGGCAGCCCCTCCCTGCGACCCGAGGAGCGCCCCCAGCCCCAGTCCCCCGGCCCCTGGAGCCCTAGACCCCCCCACCTCAGAGTGGATTTCAAAATCCACTTCCTACTTTAATTCCACCCCCAGCTCCAGAGATCCCTCCATCAGTCAGACCCTCAGACCTCCCCAAGGGCTATGCCTCAGGCCGCCCCTTCCTCCCACCAGGCTCACCAGTGACTCACGCCCTGGCCTTACCCGGAAGAGGGGTTACTCAGGCCCAGGCCCCCCCGCCAGGCCTACCCACTCCCAGCCCGCTGTCGTCCTCAGTGGCCACGTAGCACACTTGCCTCCCCCTCTTCCCACCCCAGGATCCTAGACTATTCCTTTGAATTCCTTGTTTTGGGGTCCCATTCTTTCAATGATAGAGGAAAGTTAAGACCCCCCCGCCTTTCCTAAAGAAACACAGGCTTGTAGGGTTGATTTCTCAATAAATGTTTGATTCACATCCGTCCTTAGGGGCTCAGAGACCTCGTTTCAACTGAAGTAGACTAATGCATAGATAATACCCCAATCTGCCTTTTCTGGAGCTGCCAAAGGCTGAGAGAGCAGTAGTGTTCCAATCAAAGGGCACTTCTCTTGAGCCCCTACTATGTCCAATGCATTGGGTTAAGGTTGACGGTGGAGAAAATAACCCAATTCATTTCTGCCTCAAAAAGACAGTTTCTAGTGAGAAGTTTCCGCTCTGAGTGCGATAGAGACTACTACACTTCTGGCCGCTCATAGTATTTAACTTAGGGAATTTAATTTCCTGTTGACTATTCTGTTGAGGTTCTGGTCTTTGAAGGTCCACTTAAAACGTTTGCTTTTGAATGAATGATAAACCTTGCCTGTATGTTAGAATCCAGGCCACTGTGTCCAGAATCCCTGGGCTGAGGCTTGGGATCCACATGAAATTGTGATTGCCAGCCAAGATATTGTAAAGGAGTCTAACTGATTCGTGGAAAAAACTCCCTTAGAAAGTTTTATCTGTGACAGTGATAGGGTTCTCTATAAGAGGTCTGCCGACCTAGCTTTGTAGATTTGATGTTTCTTAGATGTGACAATTTGTCATTCTTATAATACATTTCTTCAAAGACAGACCATTATGTACATTAATTTGGGGTAGATTTTGGTTTTTTTGTTTGTTTTGTTTTTTTGCAGTGGGCATGTTTGGAGTTTGAGGAGGCTTTATTAACTCACCCAAGGTTATTAAGATTTGGGGGATTACATACTAAAACAACCATTTTAGTGACTAGTTACCAGTGAAGTAAGATGAGTTGCCTACAGACTTGCTCAGAGGATGGCCTGATCTAACACCTGTTGTAATATGTGTTTTTATAGGCAATGACTGTGTAGATTACATATATTTGTTAAATAATTCTTAAATAATAGAAATTCTGACATAATTCTATGGATTTGTCTAAATAGGAAGGTTGTTTTTTGATGAGGCAAAAAAGCATAAACTTATTTCAGGCTAGAGACAAAACAAGTTAGTATTAGTGGTGACATCAACTGCTAGAACATGCAGTGACAGCCCATCCTTATTTTAATATTGTAAGCATCTAATCAAAAGGGAAGGAGGAGATTTTTAAGGGTAACGAATAAAGAGATTCCCTAATGGGAGAAATTCCTATAAACTTGGGGTGGATAACAGACATCCTGACAATTGAGACCAGTTTTGGTATCCAGAAAACCTATTAGGTGGGAACTGTCCTTTCAGCAGCAGGCCTGCCTGCCATTTTTGGAGAGTCTGTAATGCTCAGCCTTCTCGGAATTTATTGCACTTGAAACTGATTTCCCATGGAGAGAGTCCTGTTTGTTTTATGAGTGTTCTCTTCCCAAAAGAAAATAGCTCAGATATTGTATAAAGGCAGTTCACAAGAATAGACATTTATTTCCAAAGCAGATTAGATGGTATAAGGTAAAGAACCTTGAACTTGGGTTGAATGGATTTGGGTCTTTAGTCTCTTACTAGTTATGTGAACTTGAGTAGGCACTTAATGTCTTTAAAGCTCAATTTCTCATCTATAAGATGGAATAATAATGGTTGTTAAGGTATGATATTACTAGTCACAAAAGTTCTAACATCAAATTATAATTGGAAATGAAATGGAGGCGCAGAAAACTTTTTAATCCTGCTCACTCCCGATTAGCTGCCTTTGCTTTGGGCGGATTAACTGGGGAAACAGCCAGCTCTTTTTGCCTTTCTCTTTAGCTTATGAGACCTCTATTAAGTTCTGGAGGTATATTTGCTAGGTTACAACTCCCTGTACAAAAGGGTGAGGTTGGAAAAATGGAAAACTGCAAGTTTCTCTCAACTGGGACCTGAAATCTAGGTAGTTTAGGATATTTGAAGTTTGTTACAAGGCACTGCACTGTCTGTCTGATCATGATATAATACTACAGGAGGCAAGACTCCTTAATGAGAGAGCATCAGAATCCTCTCTGGCTACTGCTCTTGGCTTTATGGGCTTCCATGTTGATGGGCATGTTCTAGAAATGGGAGGAGGCTGGAGAAATCAGGCCTATAAAACTTCTGTGAAAGCTTCTCTCAGCTGTGGTAGAATTTGGTCTTGCCTGTCATTTCTGGTTTATTGGGTGCTGAATGTAAATAAAGTAAGATTCTCCCAAATGAACACTCTGTAATTTTTTTTAAGTTGCTCCAGAACTCCAAAGAACTACAGTTACTTGTCCTGGTAGTTGTGAGCACATGTACTTTCTGTATCACTACTTATTATGAGGGTCAATTTACATGGTATAAATGAAAGTATTATAATCTGTAACTGTACACAGATTTAAGGTGATGGTGTTATTTACAGATGTTTGTATTAATAGATAACATGGTACAAAGAAAAAAGGTTGGCTTTGTTTCCTCATCTGTAAAATGGGAATAATACTTCTTCATAGGAGTGCTGTAAAAGTTAGGATAGTATTTGTAAATGCACGTAGCATGGTGTCTGCATAGTACTTACTCGGTAATTGTCAGCTGTTATTAGTTAGATGGATTTGGGTGCTAAATAACAAATAGACCTTAAATAAGTAATTACTCTTAAAGCTACATGTGATATAAATGTGTAATCACAGTTGTGTGTGTATAAAATATATATGTATATTTTCTATTAGTCTTTCGATTATGCAGAATAAAATAGTATGTGGATGGATTAAAGAATAGTTAATAGACACTGGACTGATAAAGAAGATTTCTCTTTCCAGTACTGATATTATCAGTTGCCTAGACAAGAGCCAGCAAAAAAGATGAGAACTGTTGAAAAGTTGTTTACTGAAAATGAAAAAGCTGAACAGTTCACATTTCTTCAGCTGCTTTTTATCAAAATGTTCAAGCCCCTCTCTGGAGCAGTGAGTTTCAGTCAGAGCATGCCAGCCAGGGGTGAGTTGAAACCTTATTCCCAAGGGCACTGCACACAATAGGCCCTCAGCAAATTGCTGAATGGAACACAGGCAGGGGAAATTTGGCCTCGGTTTCTTTTGCTCTCTCTCTCATAGTTTTACATACGAAATTCACCGCATGTCTGCGGGTGGTTGGATTCATTTCAGGGAGGCAGTAGAATTTGGAGGCCAGGGCACAGGCTCCAGAGCCAGCCAGCATGAGAGTTCAAATAATGGCTTCACAACGTACATGCTGCTTGATCTTGCCTAAGTTAATTAACTTTTCTTAGCCCCAGTTTCATCTTCTATGAAATAGAGATAACAGGAGTACCTTTCACCATGTTTTAAAATACCTGGCATAGTGCCTGGCATAGAGCAAACGCTTAATAAATGTTAGCTGTCATTACTAATGCAGATTGGAACCTCCAAAATTTGTAAATTTAATGCTGATTGCACATCTACCTGTTTATTACGTTTTTATACTTGTATTATATAAGCAATGCATAATAATTGCGGTTAAGAAAAAATTTTTAGGTTTGACTTGATCAGCACAGAGGATTTCAAGGCCATTTTCAGCTTTAAATACTACAGTTGCACTGTCCAATGT
This sequence comes from Delphinapterus leucas, assembly GCF_059928025.1. NCBI lineage: Eukaryota > Metazoa > Chordata > Mammalia > Artiodactyla > Monodontidae > Delphinapterus > Delphinapterus leucas. The sequence goes on from NC_143146.1 coordinate 12,818,855, forward strand.
GGTAGCCACTAGCCATTATGGCTACTGATCATTTGAAATGTGGCTAGTTTGCATTAAGGTGTGCTTTAAGTGTAAATTTCAAAGACAGTAGGAAATTAAGAATCATAATTTTATATTGGTCACATGTAGAAATGATATTATATTAGGTTAAATAAAATATATTTACTAATAAGCTATAATTATTAACTATTTAATAAATTTGACTATTTTTTCTTTTTAATATATGGCTACTAGAAACTTTAAAATTTACGTATGTGATTTGCATTTGTAGTTCACATTATATTTTTATTGGACTGTGCTTTCCTAGAGAATAAAATAACCAACTAGCTAAACATAGGTGTCCTGAATACCTTTTTCATTTAGATTTAGGGAGTGACTTGTCACCAAGTGAAAATCAGTTACCTTATAGGGCTTTCCGTTGCTCCCAGTTTTCCGAGTTGAGTCTCAGGGATTTGAAGACATGGTACAGCACTTTCTGAGCAGTGTTCCTCGCTTAGGAATTTCCTTTCCCTGCTGGCTGGACATTAAATAGATTTGTGAACCTTTAGAAGGTAAGTAAGACTCCAAATTTGATCCTGTGGAATAATTCCTTATGGGTTAAATCAGGACTGGTTAAGAGATGGGGGAAGGAAGAATATCTTTTATTATTTTGATGTTGATTATTTTCATTTAATGTGGTAAGTGGATTTAAAAACCACACTTTAGTTTTTAAGTTTAATGTTTTTCCTTAGAACACAAATAGGTTGAAAATAAGAGAATGGAAAAAGATATACACACAAACAGTATCCAAGAGAGAGCTGAAATGACTATATTAATGTCAGACAAAATAAATTTTAAGAAAAAATTGTTGTCAGAGACAAAGGAGGACATTTTATTATGATAAAAGGGTCAATCAATCAGGAAGACTTAACAATTATAAACACATGTACCTATCAACAGAGCCCCAAAATACGTGAAGTAAAACTTGACAGAACTGAAGGGAGAAATTCAACAAAATAGTTGGAGACTTCAATTTCCACTTTCAATAATGGATAGGACCACTAGGCAGAAGATTGACAGGAAATAGAAGACCTAACATATCTATCTGTAAGACACTCTATCGAACGACAGCAGAATATACATTCTTCTCAAGGGCATAGGGAACATTCTCCAGGATAGATCTTATGTTAGACCATAAAACAAGCCTCAGTATGTTTAAAAGGATTGGAATCATATGAAATATGTTCTCCATCCACAGTAAAATGAAATTAGAATTCAAGAACAAAAGGAAATTCACAAGTAAGTGGAAATTAATCATCACCCTCCTAAATAACAAATGGCTTGGAGAAGTCACGAGAGAAATTAGGAAATACTGAGATGAATGAAGATGAAAACATAAGATACCAAAACTTACGGGATGTAGTGAAAGCAGTTCCCATAGGGAAATTCAGAGTTGTAAGCATCTTCATTAAAAAGGACAGACCTCAAATCAATAATCTAATCTAGTTTCTTAGAAACTAGAAAAGGGGCAAACAAAACCTAAAGCAAGCAGAAGAAATAATAAACAAGAAAAGGAAATAAATGAAGTAGGAAATAGAAAAACAATACAGAAAAAAAAAAGTTGTTTCTTTGAACACATCAAAAAAAATTGACAAATTTTGGGCTAGAGTGACCAAGAAAAAAGAAGACTCAAATTACTAAAATCAGAAATAAAAGAGGACATCACTACCAAACTTTCAGAAATAAAAAGAATTATAAAGGAATGCTATGAACAATTGTATGCTAACAAATTAGATAACCTAGACGAAATGGGAAAATTCCTAGAAAATCACAATTTCGAAAGTGAATTCAAGAAATAGAAATCTGAATAGACCTGTAACAAAGATCTGAATAGGATTAATAATTAAAGAGACTTCTCACAAAATTCCAGGACTAGATGTCCTCACTGTAAATGAATGTTCTACCAAACATTCCAAGAAGAGTTAGCACCAATCTTTCTCAAACTCTTCCAAAAATTAGGAGCAGAGTGAACACTTATTTTATGAGGCCAGTGTTAACCTGATACTAAAACCAAAGAAAAATAACTCAGAAAAACTATGTACCAGGCTTCCCTGGTGGCGCAGTGGTTAAGAACCCACCTGCCAATGCAGGGGGCGCAGGTTCGAGCCCTGGTCCGGGAAGATCCCACATGCCGCGGAGCAACTGAGCCTGTGCGCCACAACTACTGAGCCTGCGCTCCAGAACCCGCGAGCCACAACTACTGAAGCCCGTGTGCCCAGAGCATGTGCTCCGCAACAAGAAGCCACCGCAATGAGAAGCCCACACACCGCAACGAAGAGTAGCCCCCACTCACTGCAACTAGAGAAAGCCCACGCACAGCAACGAAGACCCAATGCAGCCAAAAACAAATAAAATGAATAAATTTTAAAAAAAGAAAACTACATACCAGTATAAATATTGATGCAAAAATTCTCAACAAAATCATAGAAAATTGAATCCAGCAACATATAAAAAGTATAAAAAGGATTATATATCATGACCAAGCGGAATTTATCCCAGGAATGCCAGGTTAGTATATAAGAAAATCAATCAATGTAATATACGAATAGAATAAAGTACAAAGATCACATGATCATCTCAGTTGATGCAGAAAAAGTGTTTGACAGAATCCAACACCCTTTCGTGATTTAAAAAAACCCAACAAAACACTCAACAAAATAAGAATAGAAGAAAACTTCCTCAACCTGATAAAAGCCACCTATGAAAAACCCACAGCTAATATCATACTTACTGGGAAAAAAATGAATGCTTTCTCCCTGAGATCAAGAATAAGACAAGAATGTCCGTTCTCACAATTTCTTTTCAACATTGTACTGGAGATTCACAGATGACCTGATCTTGTATAGGAAAAAATCCTGATGAATTCACAAAAATGCTATTAGAATAAATGAATTCAGCAAGGTTGCAGGACACAAGATCAATATACAAAAATCCATTATATTTCTATATGCTAGCAATGACCAATCAAAAAAAATGAAATTAAGGAAATCCCATTTATAATAGCATCAAAAAATAATATAATACTCATGAACAAATTTAACAAAAGAAGTATAACACTTTCATGAAAATCATAAAATATAGCTAAAAGAAATTTATGAAGACCTAGATAAATGGAAAGACATCCCATATGCATGGATTGGAAGACTTAATATTAAGATGGCAATACTCCCCAAATTCATCTATAGATTTAAGGCAACACCTATCAAAATTTCAACTTTTTTTTTTTTCTTTTTCCGAAATGGACAAGCTGATCCTAAAATTCATATGAGTTGCAAGAGACTACAAAGAACCAAAAGAATCTTGAACAAAACAAAAATTGGAGGACTCACACCTTGATTTTTAAGCTTACCACAAAGCTACAATAATCAAAACGCTGTGCTACTGGCATAAGGATAGACCCATAGATTAATGAGAATAAATAGAGAATCTAGAAATAAATCTTCTATTTGTGGTCAGTTGACTTTTGACAAGGGTGCTGTGATGGTTAATTATTTTGTTTCAACCTGACTAGGCTATGGTGCCCAGTTGTTTGGTCAAACACTAGTTTAGATGTTGCCGTGAAGGTATTGTGGATGTAAGTAACATTTACAATTAGTTGATCTAAGTAAAGCCGATTACCCTCCATAAGGTGAGTGAGTCTCATTCAACCAATGGAAGGCCTTGATAGCAAAGACTGAGGTTTACAGAGAAAGAAGCAATTCTGCTTCAAGACTGCAACATAGAAAAACCTGCTGGCTTGCTTTGCAAATTTCAGACTGCAGACTACAAAATCAACTTTTATCTGAATTTCCACTTGTTGGCCTGCCCAACGATTTCAGACATGCCAGGCCTAACAATCATGGTAGCTAATTCTTTAAAATAAATCTCTCTATAATATATCCTAATGGTTCTTTGGAGAATGCTGATGTATACAGGTACCAAGACCATTCAGTGTGAAAGAAGAGTCTTTTTAACAAAGGTTGCTGGTACAACTGGATATCCACATGCAAAAGAATGAAGCTGGACTGCTACCTTGCACCGAATACAAATCTCAAAATGAAGCACAGACCTCAATGTGGGAGCTAGAACTATAACATTCTCAGAAAAAAACATAAGACCAAATCCTCATGGCCTTGGATTAAGCATCGGTTTCTTAGACATGACACTAAAATCACAAAAAGACAAAGGAAAAAAATAGAAAAAGAGGACTTTAACGTTTGTGCTTCCAAGGAAGCCATCAGGAAAGTGAAAAGACAATCCATAGAATGGGAGAAATATTTGCAAATCAAATATCTGATAAAGGACTTGAATCGGAATATATAAAGAACTTCTACAATTCTATAGCAAAAAAACAACGCAATTAAAAAACGGCACAATATTGAATAGACACTTCCCCAAAGAAGATATATGAATACAGATAGCTAATAAGTACACTAAAAGATGCTCAACATCATTAGTTATTAGGGAAATGTAAATCAAAACCGCAATGAGATGCCACTTCATACCCACTCAGATGGCTATAATAAAAAAGACAATAGCAAGTGCTGGTAGAGAGATTGGTGGAGAAACTGGAACCCTCATACACTGCTGATGGGAACATAAAATGGTGCAGTCAATTTGAAAAACAGTTTGGCAGTTCTTTAAAAGTTAAACATAGAACTAACATATGACTCAGCAATTCTACTCAAGTGTACACTCAGGTGATGTGGAAACATATGTCTACACAAAACTTGTATCAATACATGAGTGGTCATAGCAACATTATTCATAAGAGCCAAAAAGAATTAACAATCCAAATGTCCGCCAACTGACGAACAGATAAAATGTGGCTTATCTATACAATGGGATATTATTTGGCAATTAAAAGAAATGAAGTACTGACACATGGTACAACATGGATGAACCTTAAAAACATTATAAGTGAAAGAAACCTGACATAAAAAGTCACATTTTTTTGGTTACATTTATCTGAAATGGCCAGAATCAGCAAATTCAGAGAGACAGAATGTGGATTCGTGGTTGCCAGGAGCCTGGGGAAGGGGAGGGGGCAGGAGAGGAAGGGAGGGAATGTGGAGTGACTAGTAATGGGCATGGAGTTTCTTTGGGGGGATGAAATGTTCTGGAATGTGAGGGATGCACAACTCTTGTAAATATACTAAACACTCAATTGTACACTTTAAAAGAATGAACTTTATGGTATGTGAATTATATCTCAATAAAGCTGGTATTTTAAAACGTGCTTTTTTCTTAGAGAGCTGAAGGAAATTGATGCAGATCTCAATTACTGATTTTTTTTCCTATTTTTTCTATTTTTCCACAATATATTTAGCTCCGTTCAGAATACATGGATGATAACATTCATAACCCTCAAACCTTCTGAGCATTCCTGAGCCAATACGTGGGGTGAAGAGGAGATCCAGATGAGATTTAGCCTGTATATTTTCCTCTCCATTTACTTGCTATTTATGGCAAGTACCTTACAGTTTGGACACAATGACATACACATTTTACCTCATGCATTATGATAACATACATAATGGAATATTAATTGTGACATCAATGCACAGCTCAAATTTGCATCCACTGGCAGAATTAGATTTTTAACAGTCTTCAGTTAATAAGGAAGAAACAAACAAAATAACTTCATAATAGTTCATATTCCTCAATTCTACCCACTCTACATGTAGTACCTCTTCATACCATATTTTACTATATTAGTATTTATTTAACAAACGTTTCCCTTGGTCATTTATTTAGCAAATATTTAATGGCACCTTCTCTGAAGTGGGCACTGCAGGGGTTCGTAGTGAGCAAGTGGAACTTCACGGAGTTTACAATCCTTTGAACGAAGCCAGACAATAAAGTAAACTGAGTAGGTCATTTCTTATTGTGACACATGACAAGAAGAGGATAATGGGATCATGAATGACCGGGGAGGAGTTGGGTCTCCACCCAGAGGACACAGTCTTTTGAGGGGAGGTGATGTTTGAGCTGAGACTTGAATGATGAGAAGACACATGAAGAAATGGGGGAAATCCCCCAAGCAGAGGAAACAGCGAGTACAAAAGCCCCGAGGCAAAAAAAGAGCCTGGTGTGTTCCAGCCAGGGAAGAAGGGTACAGCTAGAGGGGAGTCAGCTGTGAGGAAAGGGTCTCGGGTGTAAGTAGGGGCTAGATGACCCAGGGGCACTGTGATAGTTCAGTGGTGTGACATATTCTAAGTGGAATGGGAAGCCAACGGGTTAAGTCAGGAATGTGACCTGAAAAACAGTTTCAAAAGATCATTCTGGCTGCTATATAGGAAACAGACTGTTGCCTGGGGAAGAGAGAAGGCGGCCAAGGACTCAGCCCTGAGACATCCCAACACTAGCGGTCAGGCAGAGGTTTCTAATTCATTAATAATACAAATGTAATCATAAGAGAGAATGGCACATTGAACATGTCACCTTATATTCGAATTCCCTTTGATCTCTGGTTGCAAGGGCCTTTTAACACCTAGGAGTCCACGAATGAATGTAAAGATAGTCGGAAGAACAAGTAGGCACAAATGTTAAAGAGAAGGTCAATTGCACAGCATTTTATTTGAGGGAATTATTTTTATTTTTCATATTTCAGGAAAAGTAGTAGTGGTGGTGTTGCTAAGGAAATACTATTTTCTCTAAACCTTCAACCTTTCAGCCCTCCTACAGTCTCATCTACTTCTCCACCTCTCACTTAGAAATCACGCTTTAAACAATATGGAATTCAAATAATTCTTTAAAGAATTAGATCACATCGATATCTAAGATGTCAGATGCTGCCTCTTCCCGTCTCAATCTAAGCTGTTATCTAATTTTTGTTCACACTTAAGATTTTGCTCGGTCATCAGAGATAATAGCCCAGGCCCTTTTAAGGAACGTAGAAAGGAAGTGGGCAAAGCAGGAATGTGTTTTAATTTCTATCTGCCATGTACAGTAAGAGTGATATTGGAAACATGTTAGAAAAATGCTAGTGTTACATGGATCCAGCTCTACCACAGGCCAAATATTTCCTCTTAAACCTAATTACAGATAGCAAATCTTGATAGAACTTAGCTTAAGATGGGAATATTGGTACTTGTATCTAAACACCATCATTATAAAGGGATTCCATTATATGTTACAAATCAGGCTTGTTATAATCAGTCTTCTGTGTGTATATGTGTGTGTGTGTGTGTGTGTGTGTGTGTGTGTATAATTTCATATGGTGATAGGTTATAAGACATATTAAACCAAGGTAAGGAGATAGAAAGTGAAAGAGGTACTATTTTTAATAGGGTAGTCAAGGAAGACCTTTCTGGAGAGGTGACATTTTAGCGCCCAAGAATGGATTGCTTCATGGAAATTACTTTTCAGAAAGAGAAACGTTATTTAAAAGATTCATATTAAAAATGCTCAGCCATTTTTTAGATCAGATTTTAAAATTCATAATAATAGCTAACGAGATTTTGATCTGTGTTTGTGCTAACCTTCTGTATTTTAATCTCATTTGATCTTCATCTTTAACCAATGAGGCTTCAACCATTTTGTCAAGAAAAAGTACATTGGGGTCAGGATCAAACTGGTTCCAGCTACAGCTCCACCACTAACCAGCTGTGATGCTGACCTGGGCCCTCAGTGCTTCCCTAGGTCTCCATTTCCTCACCTGTAAATTGGGATAGTTGGGCGAGATCCCGAGGGCATCTTTCCAGCGCCAACATTTGAGGGTAATTAAGTCAATTATCGCACTGTGTTGAAATAGATGACTACAGAGGCCACTTAGAGTCGCTTGTCCTGAAACAAAACTGCTCTGTGTCTCTGGGATTTGAGGTCTTATATCTGCCTGCTTTTTAGAAGTTTTTTCTTTTCTTCTTCTTTTTTTTCTTCTTCCATTTTTCCTGTCAGTCAGCTGCCACTTCTTGTAGCGGCCAACGTAAAATGACAGCTGTCTCTACTTGTCAGCTGCTCTGATCATCTGGTTTGCTATGTGCTCTGGAGACTAAATAACCAAGGACATTAAATGGTATATGAAACAGGCAAAGCTGAGCATATTTTCAGTAGAGTCCCATGCATGAGCTTTACAATTGGACACTTAGGTATTTTTCATTTAGGGGTTCTTAACTGTGTTCCAGAAGCTTAACTCTGATAAGATGCTGACACGATGCCCCGGCACAAAGCCGTCTCTTACTGCTAGTGTTATGGAGGTTCCAACATATATACATATAAACACAAGTGACAGAGCAATGAAGCAAAACTGTTTAGGAAGGTCTAAATTAGACTTTATAGAATAAGAGCATTGCCATTGACAAGTCCCCTGTATCTAATTCTTTTCTCTGTAATTTTGGCTATTTTATACCTAGTTAGGGGGCTAAGTTCTCAGAGAAGCATTTAAGTGAGGTAGTCCATCAAGTAAGTAGTCTTTTTCCCACAATAAAAATGAATTATGTTTTTCCTCATTTACCATTTCCTGTGGTCCCAGAAAATTAAGATAACTTGTCCTCAGCCTCTGAGAGGAAACAGCCAGAATGTATAGAGGCCTAAGATGGGAACTCTAAAGATTTTAAACAGAACTTATTTTGAGACGCTTGAGAAATTAAAGAATCAAACTGCTTTTAAGTACTTATTTTTCTGTAGGAAAGTGGAGTAGAAAATCCTGGTGGATTTGATTTTGATTCATGGGTGAATAGAAGGTGAAATGATCAAGAAATGAATATCAGAATTGTAGAAGAAAACAGTAGGAGGTTTTTGTTTTAAAGGAAATAAAGAATGCAATTAACAGTGCCCAGAGACAGAACAAAATATATCTGCTAGTTTTAGTCTTACTTGGGTGCTGCAAGGATCCTGATCAGGGAAAACAGCTGTGCCCATTCATGGGTCCTGGAAAGGTTTTTCTCCAGAACCACCTAAATGAAATAAAAACTCATTTCTGACTCTTTCAGAATGACTACCGAGATCAGTAGGACAATAGCCTACATTTTTTGGAGCAATTCTAATCAAGTGATGTTTCCTTAAGTCCACGGAGGCAGTCACCAGCTAATTTAAAACACGATATCAAGGAACAACTTGCAATCATTGAATTCGCATTCTTTCATTCTTGGTTTCTGTCTAGTCCCGTTCTCAGAATCAATTTTTCTGGCCTTTCCTCTCTCGTCGGAACCACTATGGGGACTCCTGATGGTGAGAGAGCGAAAAGGCCCTCCAGGATCTCACACAGAAAGACTTGCCCTCCAGAATCACCCTAATTTGTCCCTCAGTGTGGATTGATAAGTTCTTACATTTTTTTCATCTAAATCTCAGGTCTGGGGATGACTTACCTTAGTCCAAGCTATTCTCAGCACTATAGTTGCTCCAGTCGTGGGATGTCATTAATCCCACAGTTCCAACCTCATGGCTCAGAAACATCACCATGGAGACCTCTGACTACCATTGTGACCCGCTGCAGGTCAGCAGTGCCATGCTGTTGGCCCACTTCAACTTGCCTGCCATACAAGCTTTCCAGGTGGCTCGGTCATTCAGATGTTATCGGCTGACCTAACTGTCCCCAAAGCCACAGAAGGGACAGGAGCTCTGGCCTTTGAGAACTCAAAACATGTGGTTGGGGGTTACTAGGACCCCAAATATATCAGCAACTTCAGCTTTGAAACTACTCAGTTTCTTTACCTAGGATTTCAATTCTATTCCACTATTCAATACTAAAAACAGAAACTCATCTCTCAAACGGACAAAGATAAATTTATATAGAAGCAAAAGGAAATTCCCTGTTAAGTTTATGGCATTTCGGTCTGTTTAAGTTCTTATAGGATATATTGATTTATCAGATTTGGCCTCCATTGTCTTGGCCCTTGATGACCACTACATTTAATATTTCTTCATTCTGTTTCTTAATTTTCATTGATAATTAATGAAAATCAAACTTTTTGGTTTATGAAATTGTTTCATAAGACACATGCAGATCCTTTACAAAGGCTGGTTTTTTTCTTGGTAAAATATGAGGTCTAAGCACTTTCAAGGTCTCTCTGCAAATCCTGAAAGTTCTTTGGTGCAATTCCCTGCTTCTTTGTCCTCACTTCCATCACGTGTTGCTTGTTCTGACGTTATGGCTGGTGGGCAGGGGTCATGGCAGTGAGGTACCCTCATGGCGTTTTGCTTAAGGATCCTACCAAGAGTCCAAAACCAGAAGTTTTGCAGGTTAAGAGGCAAGGACTGAATGGTTACAAACTGATTGTAAGATGTATGATGAACGTATTAAAAGAATGAATTCCAGCCATTCCTTCAGTCCCTGGGAAATTGACCAGTTGCTGGCTGACCTCAGCTGCCCTGGCTGACCTTTGGACATTTCAAACCTACACCAAAGACTAGAAGATGGGGAATATCTATTGATTTCTTCATCAGCAGGTACAACAGGTGGAAAATAGTTGAGTAAGGAGCATCATGGTGGATAAGGTAGGCTAGAAAATCAGGTATAGGAGAACTGGGGTGGACGTTTTGCCTTACGGCCTAATTTGCCTTATATTCCACGTTAGTCACAGATGAGCTGTGAGAATCTTGGATAATCAGAAAACTCCACGATCTCTTCTTTTTCTTTTTAAGATGTAAACCTTCTAATGATTACTTAGATATGGTGTCATTCTTTAGTTAACAATAGGTTTAGATCCTTCAAGCTGTTCATGTAGACTTCACCATTTTACTACTATTTGAGATGGAGATGGGGAGGTTAGTGGTGGGTAATGCAAATGTCTTTTGTTTTTGAAAAAAGAAAAACTCCTGTCATTATTTCCTAACTATTCAGTGAGCTCATACTGTGTTCAAGTGATCAACTGTGGTGGCTTCACCTGCCCCAGGTCATACCTTTATACCCTAAAATCTCAAACCACTACATCTACCCACTCACAAACTGGTGCATACTTGTTTCCTTCCTACTATCATTAGCCTTATTTTGGGGAATGTAGAGCCTGCAGACCTTAAAAAATAATTTAAAAAATTTTAAATGTTCATCTTTAAATTAAGCAACATAATAACTCAGAGGAAGGGAGTGGTCTGGAAGCAAAGCGCTGGCTTCCCCTCCCAAGGCTGCACCCTTCATGAACATGTCTATACTGAGACCCTGCTGAATTGCTTTTCTTGGGATGTATATCTTCATGCTACATCATACATTTGGTGAAACAACTCAGCTGTGCTCTTAGCTGGTTGAAGATGGATCACCCCATAATGTAATTCAGACAAAAGCTGGGTTTATTTTTTCAAAGGCCATGGGAAATTAAGCACATTTGCCCACTGGCTCATTTCTGGGCCAGGTTTTGCACCAATATGGAAGCCTGTTTGGCAGGACTTACCACTCCAACAGAGGGCTTTCCCAAAATGCATCTTGATAGCTCTTTTAACTCGAAAGTTCATCTCTGCAGGAAGTGGGGACCTTTTGCTACATTTTATCCTTCACCTTCCATTCTATAAAAATCAAATTTAAGATAGGAAAATTCTTCCAAATTGTAGATTCATGGAACTAGAAAGAATTGGTACAATTCAAATTCATACAACTAGGACTCATATAATTCAGGTAATAGAGGACCAGATCTGAAGCAACCAAGAGATTAAGAATCTAATCTACACTTAAGCTTTCAAAAAGAAATTTTTTCATGAGCAAAGGATCTGAATAGACCTTTCTCCAAAGATGACATACAAATCACCAATAAACACACAAAAAGATGCTCCACATCGCTAATCATCAGGGAAGTGAGAATCAAAACCACAGTGAGATACCACTTCACACTCGCTAAAATGGCTAGAATCAAGAAGTCATAATAACAATGTTGGTGAGAATGTGGAGAAATTGGGACCCTCTTACACCGCTGGTGGGAATAAAAATGGTGCAGCTACTTTGGAAACTGTCTTGCAGTTCCTTAAAAAGTTAAACATAATTGTTATCATTTGACCCAGTCATTCCACATCTCGGTATACACCCAAGAGAAATAAAAACATATGTCTACACAAGAACTTGCACATGAATGTTCTTAGCAGCATTATTCACAAAAGTCAAAGGTGGAAACAATTCAAATTGTTTTTTTGTGATGAATAGATATTGTGATGAATAGATAAACAAAATGTAGTATATCCATGCAATGGAGTACTATTTGGCAATCAAAAAGAATGAAGAACTGGGCTTCCCTGGTGGCTCAGTGGTTGAGAGTCCGCCTGCCGATGCAGGGGACACGGGTTCGTGCCCCGGTCCGGGAAGATCCCACATGCCGCGGAGCGGCTGGGCCCATGAGCCATGGCCACTGAGCCTGCGCGTCTGGAGCCTGTGCTCTGCAACGGGAGAGGCCACAACAGTGAGAGGCCCGCATACCGTAAAAAAAAAAAAGGAATGAAGAACTGATACATGCTACGACATGAATGAACTTTGAAAACATGATGCTCAGGAAAGAAGACAGTCACACAAGACCACATACTATATGATTCCACTTACATGAAATGTTCCGAATAGGTCAATCTATAGAGACAGAGTAGATTAGTGGCTGCCTATGGCTAGGAGAAAGAGGGGGACAGGGAGTGATAAACAAAAGGTATGGGGGTTTTTTGAGTTGATGACAATGTTCTAAAATGGATTATATTTATGGTTGCACAACTGTGAATACACTAAAAAACGTTGACTTTTACACCTTAAATAGGGGAATCGAGTGGTATGTGAACCATATCTCTAGGTTTCCTATCTCAGTTTTTAATCATCCTGGCTGCCAGAAAATTCTTTTTCATATTTATCCTCATTCTTTTTGCTCAGTCTAAGCAAAACTCATTCCCTCTTGTTTTTGTTTTTGTTTTCTGTTTTGTTTTGGTATAGACAGACAGAAGTAAAAAACATCCTTATTAAACTTCCTGAATCATAATTCTTCTAATACTCAGAGGCCAGTATTAAATTAGCTGTTCTGAGGAAACAATGTTGGTGCCTTTTACCTTTTCTCATAAGATCCATTTTTACACCACTGTTTACCTTGGAGCTTCTCTTGGAGCTTCTTAACCACTCTGGGCCTCAGATTCCTAATCTATAAAATGAGAGCGTTGGACTAGATTTAGAGACACCCTCCAGTTCTGAAGTTCTGTGAAAATGTCAATATCCTTTGAGAAAGCTGGACACATAAAAGACAGATATTTTCCTGAGTCACTGGAGGTATAACTATAATCAACTATGAAAAGAATATGGAAATGGATTGAAGTAGCCATGCTTTAAAATAAGTGAACACAGCATGAAGTGGACACAGCAAAAGACTAAGTCAGGTAACTTGATTTCTGCTTTTATGACTCGTGGTGAGAATTTGGAGAAGTCACATGACCGCTTGCCTACATTTTCTTTTATGTAAAATGGGCTTCATGTAACCTGCATAGCTCCCTCTAAGAAATGTTTCCGTATAATGAGTAAATAAGCAAATATTGTAATGCAAAGATTTTAACAATTGTTTATAGATGTATAATTCAAAACACAAATGCTGTCATTGAAAGACTTCTTTCCTTGGAGAAAATTTATGTCACCTAATTTTGGGGGTCCTCATTTTACTTTGATCTCATCATCTCCTCTTAAAACATAATGAATATGGCATAGTAAAAAATAAAGCACGGGACTTCCCTGGTGGCACAATGGTTAGGAATCTGCCTGCTAATGCAGGGGACATGGGTTCGAGCTCTGGTCTGGGAAGATCCCACATGCTGCAGAGCAACTAAGCCTGTGCACCACGGCTGCTGAGCCTGTGTTCTAGAGCCCGCGAGCCACAACTACTGAAGTCCACATGCATGAGCCCATGCTGTGCAACAGGAGAAGCCACCGCAATAAGAAGCCCGTGCATCACAATGAAGAGTAGCCCTGGCTCGCTGCAACTAGAGAAAGCCCGCACGCAGTAATGAAGACCCAATGTAACAAACAAACAAACAAAAAAAAGCAAGCATGGAAATAAAAGCATAATGAAATTATGATAAATGTGAACAAAGCTAAGAAGAACATAAAAAAATTAACAAAATATTTTCCTTTCAAATTTGGCCTTCTAAAAAGTCTACGTTAATTATAAAAACTGTTAAGCATATTTCTAGTTGACCTTCCGCCCACCTCTCTAATGATTTCACCGTGAAGTTGTCTTATCTTTTTGGTCAAATCTCAGAAACGAGAAGTTAAGGGACCATGTCTAATTTCTCCTTTGTAACATCTCAATGCCTAAAACAATGCACGTCCCTGGTATTTACTGAGGAAATACTGATGTTATTTTTTGCCTTGTAATAGAAGAGGTCTAACTGCTAAATGAAAATGTGACAATAAAAATTTTGCAGTCCAGCACTACATAATGATCAAGGGATCAATCCAAGAAAAAGATATAACAATTATAAATATATATGCACCCAACACAGGAGCACTTCAATACATAAGGCAACTGCTAACAGCTATAAAAGAGGAAATTGAAAGTAACACAATAATAGTGGGGGACTTTAACACCTCACTTACACCAATGGACAGATCATTCAGACAAAAAATTAATAAAAAATACACAAGCTTTAAATGACACAATAGACCAGATAGATTTAATTGATATTTATAGGACATTCCATCCAAAACAGCAGATTACACTTTCTTCTCAAGTGCACACGGAACATTCTCCAGGATAGATCACGTCTTGGGTCACAAATCAAGCCTCGGTAAATTTAAGAAAATTGAAATCACGTCAAGCATCTTTTCCGACCACAATGCTATGAGATTAGAAATCAGTTACAGGGAAAAAAACAAACAACACAAACACATGGAGGCTAAACAATACGTTACTAAATAACCAAGAGATCACTGAAGAAATCAAAGAGGAAATCAGAAAATACCTAGAGACAAATGACAATGAAAACATGACGATCCAAAACCTATGGGATGCAGCAAAAGGAGTTCTAAGAGAGAAGTTTATAGCAATACAAGCCTACCTCAAGAAACAAGAAAAACCTGAAATAAAAAATCTAACCTTACACCTAAAGGGACTAGAGAAAGAAGAACAAACACAACCCAAAATTAGTAGAAGGAAAGAAATCATAAAGATCAGATCAGAAATAAATGAAATAGAAACAGAAAAAATAGCAAAGATCAATAACACTAAAAGCTGGTTCTTTGAGAAGATAAACAAAATTGATAAACAATTAGCCAGACTCATCAAGAAAAAGAAGGAGAGGACTCAAATCAATAAAATTAGAAATGAAAAAGGAGAAGTTACAACAGACACCACAGAAATACACAGCAGCCTAAAATACTACTACAAGCAACTCTATGCCAATAAAATGGACAACCTGGAAGAAATGGACAAATGCCTAGAAAGGTATAACCTTCCAAGCCTGAACCAGGAAGAAATAGAACATATGCACAGACCATTCACAAGTAATACAACTGAAACTGTGATTAAAAATCTTCCAACAAGGAAAAGCCCAGGACCTGATGGCTTCACAGGTGAATTCTATCAAACATTTAGAGAAGAACTAACACCCATCCTTCCCAAACTCTTCCAAAACACTGCAGAGGAAGGAAGGCTCCCAAACTCATTCTATGAGGCCACCATCATCCTGATACCAAAACCAGACAAAGATACTACAAAAAAAGAAAATTACAGGGCTTCCCTGGTGGTGCAGTGGTTGAGAGTCCGCCTGCTGATGCAGGGGACATGGGTTTGTGCCCTGGTCCGGGAAGATCCCACATGCCGTGGAGTGGCTGGGCCCGTGAGCCATGGCCGTTGAGCCTGTGCGTCCAGAGCCTGTGCTCCGCAACGGGAGAGGCCACACAGTGAGAGGCCCGCGTACCGCAAAAAAAAAAAAAATTACGGACCAATATCATTAATGAATATAGATGCAAAAATCCTCAACAAAATATTAGCAAACAGACTCCAACAACACATTAAAAGGATCATACACCATGATCAATTGGGATTTATCCCAGGGATGCAAGGATTCTTCAATATACACAAATCAATCAATGTGATACTCCATATTAACAAATTGAAGAATAAAAACCATATGATCATCTCAATACATGCAGAAAAAGCTTTTGACAAAATTCAACACCCATTTATGATAAAAATTCTCCAGAAGGGGGCTTCCCTGGTGGCGCAGGGGTTGAGAGTCCACCTGCCAATGCAGGGGACACGGGTCTGTGCCCCGGTCCGGGAGGATCCCACACGCCATGGAGCGGCTGGGCCCGTGGGCCATGGCCTCTGAGCCTGCGCGTCTGGAGCCTGTGCTCTGCAACGGGAGAGGCCACAACAGTGAGAGGCCTGCGTACCGCAAAAAACAAACAAACAACAAACAAAACTCTCCAGAAAGTGGGCATAGAGGAAACCTACCTCAAAATTATAAAGGCCATATACATCATTCTCAATGGCGAAAAACAGAGCATTTCCTCTAAGATCAGGAACAAGACAAGAATGTCCACTCTTGCCACTATTATTCAACATAGTTTTGGAAGTCCTAGCCTTGGCAATCAGAGAAGAAAAAGAAATAAAAGAATACAAATTGGAAAAGAAGAAGTAAAACTGTCACTGATTGCAGATGACATGATACTATACATAGAAAATCCTAAAGATGCCACCAGAAAACTACTAGAGCTAATCAATGAATTTGGTAAATTTGCAGGGTACAAAATTAATGCACAGAAATCTCTTGCATTCCTATACACTAACCATGAAAAATCAGAAAGAGAAATTAAGGAAGCAATCCCATTCACCATTGCAACAAAAAGAATAAAATACTTAGGAATAAACCTACCTAAGGAGGTAAAAGACCTGTACTCAAAACTATAACACTGATGAAATAAATCAAAGATGACACAAACAGATGCAGAGATATACCATGTTCTTGGACTGGAAGAATCAATATTGCGAAGATAACTATACCACCCAAAGCAATCTACAGATTCAATGCAATCCCTATCAAATTACCAGTGGCATTTTTTACAGAACTAGGACAAAAAAATCTTAAAGTTTGTATAGAGACACAAAAGACCCCAAATAGCCAAAGTAGTCTTGAGGGAAAAAAAACGGAGCTGGAGGAATCAGACTCCCTGACTTCAGACTATACTACAAAGCTACAGTAATCAGGACAATATGGTACTGGCACAAAAACAGAAATATAGATCAATGGAACAGGATAGAAAGCCCAGACATAAACCCACGCACCTATGGTCAACTAATCTATGACAAAGGAGGCAAGGATATACAATGGAGAAAAGACAGCCTCTTCAATAAGTGGTGCTGGGAAAACTGGACAGCTACATGGAAAAGAATGAAATTAGAACACTCCCTAACACCATACACAAAAATAAGCTCAAAATGGATTAGAGACCTAAATGTAAGACTGGACACTATAAAACTCTTAGAGGAAAACATAGGAGGAACACTTTTTGACATAAATCACAGCAAGATCTTTTTTGATCCACCTCTTAGAGTAATGGAAATAAAACCAAAAATAAACAAATGGTACCTAATGAAACTTAAAAGCTTTTGCAAAGCAAAGGAAACTACAAACAAGACGAAAAGACAACGCCCAGAATGAGAGAAAATATTTGGAAATGAATCAACAGACAAAGGATTAATCTCCAAAATATGAAAACAGCTCATGCATGGTCAAGAGGCACATGAAAAGCTGCTCAACATCACTAATTATTAGAGAACTGCAAATCAGAACTACAATGAGGTATCACCTCACACCAGTTAGAATGGCCGTCATCAGAAAATCTACAAACAACAAATGCTGGAGAGGGTGTGGAGAAAAGGGAACCCTCTTGCACTGTTGGTGGGAATGTCAATTGATACAGCCACTATGGAGAACAGTATGGAGGTTCCTTAAAAAACTAAAAATAGAATTACCATATGACCCAGCAATCCCACTACTGGGCATATACCCAGAGAAAACCATAATTCAAAATGACACATGCACCCCAATGTTCACTGCAGCACTGTTTACAATAGCTAGGTCATGGAAGCAACCTAAATGCCCATCAACAGACGAATGGATAAAGAAGCTGTGGTACATATATACAATGGAATATTACTCAGCCATAAAAAGGAATGAAATTGGGTCATTTGTAGAGACGTGGATGGATCTGGAGACTGTCATACAGAGTCAAGTAAGTCAGAAAGAGAAAAACAAATATCGTATATTATGTGGAATGTAGAAAAATGGTACAGATGAACCGGTTTGCAGGGTAGAAATTGAGACACAGATGTAGAGAACAAACGTATGGACACAAAGGGGGGAAAGTGGTGTGGGGGTGGTGGTGGTGCGATGAATTGGGCGATCAGGAATGACATGTATACACTGATGTGTATAAAATTGATGACTAATAAGAACCTGCTATATAAAAAATAAATAAAATTAAAAAAAAATTTTGCAGTCCAGGTAGAATTTTTTGTGGGTCTAATGATTTCTGAGAACCATAAAGCTCATTTAAAGCCTCTTAGGCAATGACAAATATCTCATAATATTCATGAGGTCAGTTACATCATAACGAGACTTAGAAAATTGAACAAGTCACTAGAGTTTACACACCTAAATAAGTGCTGGTCTTCAAAGTAGGGAGACTGTATGCTTTTTCCAGTGATGGCACCATTACTCAAAATGGAATGGATCTTCCTCTGTGGGGAATTTTGTTCAGTGTCAGATTGCCATCATTCAGGACTTCATTACTTACAGTCACACAATGAGGTGAATGATGTTTCTTTTCCCTCTTTTTCAAGCTACTTGAGTTATCGGCAAATAGGATGCTTTGTACAGGTGGCAATGGCACTCTACCAATTCCCACGTAATTGGAGTTAGAGACGGGCCTGCCTAAGAAAACAAACCTCCATAGAGCTGAGACTGACATCGTTCTGGATGCTTTCAGGTGGGTTATTGTATCCTTAAAGCACCCCTTGGAGATAGGTGGTACTTTGCTCAAGAATGGGGGTGCATTTAGGGACATACACATGTATCCTGGGACACAGACATGTATCCTGGGACACAGACATGTATCCTGGGCCCTGAGTGATTACGGATGGGCTGTGCAAAGTCTGAAGCTGCTGACAGGTGTCCCTCCTGCTGAGGGTCACCTGGCGCATTGCTGGCTGTTGCTGGGAGGCCCTCCAGGGACACAGCAAAACCACTACAGCTTCTTAGCGCAGCAACAGGAAGCGGTCCCGAATGGCAGTGGTGGTTTGCTAGCTTTGGCCAAGGTCCCAGCCCACCTTGCAGGAGCCAGGACTAAAGGTGCTCACCTGGACAGGGGCCAGGCCATCCTGAGGAGTCTCTGCTTCTTGAAGAGAGGAATCTCCAGGAGTGGGAGACCCACTCTTTTCACTTTTCAACCTTCCCCAGATTTCTCACCCTCACCCCGTGGTCTAACTTCCTCCCAGCTCTTGTTTAAGGATAAACTTTATGGGTGGCCTCTTCAGAGCTTTGCTTTTTGACTATTTCAAAGGAAAGAAGGAAAGAAGGAAAGAAGGAAAGAAAGAAAGAAAAGAAAGAAAGAAAAAGAAAGAAAGAAAGAAAGGAGGGAGGAAGGGAGGGGAAAAAGAAAAAGAAAACAGGTTTTGGCTTTTAAAACAATTGGTATATGTTTAGGTCAGTTGGAAAAAATGTGATAGGAGAAAGGTAGGATCATGTACTCATGAAAACAGATTACAAAACAACTGTACAGTCAGTATAAGGTCATTTTCAGATCTAGAAGACTCTATATTAAATGTAACACTGATGGTCTCTGGATGGTGGAAATGCAAACATTTTATTTATTTTTGTCTGTCTATTTTTTCTAAAGTTTTCAATGCACAGAACTTGCTTCTTTCTATATTAAAAAAAGATTACAGTTGACCTTTGAACAACATGGGTCTGAACTGCATGAGTCCACTTACACACAGATTGTTTTCAATAAATATAGTACCTGTATTTTCCACTTTACAGATCTTTAACTAAGGGTGGGGAAAAGTGTGTTCAATTATGGATGACAATATGTGGAATCAAAAGAACTAGGGTTGGAGTCCTGATTCTACCCAAACTGTTTTAGCTTCCTGCCCTTGGTTGAGTCATTTATCAATTCCTCTATTATTAGTGAGGCAGAGATTACAGTATGCATATTTTTGGCTGCTAGGGAAGGGGTGGAGGGTCGACAACACTTACCCCACGTTGTTCAAGGGTCAACAGTATTTTTTGTTTTTGTTTGTTTGTTTTTGTGGTACGCGGGCCTCTCACTGTTGTGGCCTCTCCCGTTGCGGAGCACAGGCTCCGGACGCGCAGGCTCAGCGGCCATGGCTCACGGGCCCAGCTGCTCCGCGGCATGTGGGATCCTCCCGGGCCGGGGCACGAACCCGTCTCCCCTGCATCGGCAGGCGGACTCTCAACCACTGCGCCACCAGGGGAGCCCGGGTCAACTGTATTTTAAAAATGATTGCACTGATATGTTTTTTCAATTGTGATAAAATATACATAACATAAAATTTACTATTTTCACCATTTTATGTGTACAGTTCTGTGGTATTAAGTATGTTCACATTGTTGTGTAACCATCACCACTATTCATCTATAGAACTGTTTTCATCTTCCCACACTGAAACTCTGTGTCCAATAAACAATAATTCACCATTTTTGCTCTCTCCCCAGCTCCTGGCAACCCCCATTCTACTTTCTGTCTCTCTGATTTTGACTATTCTAGGTACATCATCTAAATGGAATCGAAGGGTATTCGTCATTTTTGTGACTGACTTATTTCACTTATTTCACTTTGCACTAAAAAGGAGCAACAAGAACTCACCTACACAGCCGTTGGAGGTGAAAAGTGGTACAACCCTTTGGAAAATAGTTTGCCATTCTCTTATAAAGTTGAAAATAAACATACCCCATGGCCCAGTAGTTTCTTTGTTGGATATATTCTCTAGAAAGATGCATGCACTTGTGCACCAGGGGACAGTAATGTTCATGACAGCATTGCTCATAATAGTTCTGAACTAGAAACAACCCAAAAAGTCAACTGCAATAGGGCTTCCCTGGTTGCGCAGTGGTTAAGAATCCACCTGCCAATGCAGGGGACACGGGTTCAAGCCCTGGTCCGGGAAGATCCCACATGCCGCGGAGCAACTGAGCCCGTGCGCCACAACTACTGAGCCTGTGCTCTAGAGCCCGTGAGCCACAACTACTGAACCCGCATGCCACAACTACTGAAGCCCACGCACCTACAGCCCATGCTCCACAACAACAGAAGCCACCGCAATGAGAAGCCCACGCACTGCAACGAAGAGTAGCCCCCCTCTCCCCAACTAGAGAAAAGCCTGCGCGCAGCGACGAAGACCCAACGCAGCCAAAATAAAATAAATAATAAAATAAAGAAATTTAAAAAAAATCTATGTATTAAAAAAAGTCAACTGGACAAATAAATTGTGACGTATTCATTTGATGTAATACAGGGCTACAGCCATACACATCATGGATGAAACTCACGAGCATGATGTTTAGTGAAACAAGCCAGATTCAAAAGATTCCATATGATTGCTTCCATTTGTATTTGTTAGGCAAAAAATAGAGTGTATCTTTAGGGAAGCATGTGTCGATCGCAAATATATAACAAAAAGCAAGGAGTGACTATCACAGGGTCAATACGAAGGGGTTATGAGTGGAAAGGAGCTTATGGGGGAGGGGAATTCTGCAGGGGGCATTGTCCTCTTTTCTGACTTAGGTGGTCGCTACTTTAGAATTTTTAAAAAGTATTATAGATTCACAGGAAGATGCAAAGATACAAAGATAGTACAGAAGGTCCTGAATATGCTTCACCAAGTTTCCCCTAATAGTTATATCTTAAATTATTATAGTACGAATTGGCATTGGTACGATGTACATATATAGCTCTATGTCATTTTATCATATGTATAGTTTCAATAATCCACCACCAATACCACCATATAGAACTAATCATCACTACAAAGATCTCCCTGTGCAGTTGCTTTATAGTCACCATCCACATCTTCTCCCCACTATCCATGGCCCCTGGAAACCACAAATCTATTTTCCATCTCTATAATTTCATCATTTTGAGAATGTTTTATCATGTGACTTTTTGAGATTGACTTTTCCCAGTCAGCATAGTGCCTTTGAGATCTACCCACATTGCTGAGCATGTCAATAGTTTGTTCCTTTTTATTGCTTAGTGGTTTTTTACCTTATGCATGTACCACAGTTTGGTCAGCCATTCACCTGTTGAAGGATATTTTGTTTTCAATTTTTTGCTATCCCAGAGAAAGTTGTTGTGAAACCCAGTGTATAGGTTTTTATGTGGACATAAGTTTTCAATTCTCTGGGATAAAGCCCAGGAGTGCAATTGCTGGCTTGTATGGGAATTGTATATTTTATGTTACAAGAAGCTGCCCAAGTGTTTTCCAGAGTGGCTTTTCCATTTTCCATTTCCACTAGGAATGTGTGAGAATCCAGTTTCTCTGCATCCTTGCCAGCATTTGGTATTGCCGTTATTTTTAACTGGAGCTATTTTGATAGGTGTGTAGTGATAGATCATCACGGTCCTAGTTTGCATTTCATTAGTGGCTAGTGTGATGTTGAACATCTCCAGAGCAGGGTGATGTTTCTTCTTCCAACTTAGGTAGTAGTTACTTTAGAATTGCCTGTAGCTTCCATGCACAGCTCTGTGGTTGTTTCATATTTCACAATACAATAATTAAGAAAAAAAGAAGGAAGGAGGAGCACTGAGTTTAATATTTTGAGTTATTCTTCCCCTACATCCATTTTTAAAAATACGGCAACCACGAGTAAGGCAGTGAAGTCACCTGGCTAGTGGCAGGTAGCAGAGGGAATCAGGTGTGCCTGGTGTGAAAACTGCTATTTTCACCTGAGCAGAGCACCTCCATGTAAAACAGCCTTCTGAAAACCAAACCTCCTTCCACAGCAGAATGACATGGAGTAGTTCAAACACGAAGACCAAACGCAGCTAAAAATCAATCAATAAATCATTATTGTTAAAAAAAGAAAAGAAAGCGTGCAGGGAACTATACTCAGTACCTTGTAATAACCTATAGTGGAAAAGAATCTGAAAAAAAAATGTATATATATATATGATTGAATTACTTTGCTGTACACTTGAAACTAACACAACGCTGTAAGTTAACTATATCTCAAAAAAAAAAAACCCAACAGATTTGGCCTAGTATCTTATATTCATTTTCTAGAGCTGCCATAACAAAGTACCAAAAACTGAGGGGCTTAAACAACAGAAATGTAAATGTCCCACAATATGGGAGGCTAGAAGTCCAAAATCAAAGAAATTAGATTCTTAGATTTTAGAAAGATGCTGAAGCAAAAAAAAAAAAAAAAAAAAAGTTTCTGGAGTCAATTTAATGTTATCCAGAAATTCAGGCATTCAAGGCACAATCTATTTTCTTTTATTTTTTTAAATATAATTTTATTTATTTATTTTTGGCTGCGTTGGGTCTTTGTTGCTGTGCGTGGGCTTTCTCTAGTTGCGGTGAGCGGGGGCTTTCTCTTCGTGGCGGTGCGCGGGCTTCTCATTGCGGTGTTTTCTCTTGTTGCGGAGCACGCGCTCTAGGCGTGCGGGCTTCAGTAGTTGTGGCTCGCAGGCTCTAGACCGCAGTCTCAGTAGTTGTGGCGCACAGGTTTAGTTGCTCTGCGGCATGTAGGATCTTCCCGGACCAGGGCTTGAACCTGTGTCCCCTGCGTTGGCAGGTGGATTCTTAACCACTGCGCCACCAGGGAAGTCCCTCAAGGCACAATTTAAAATTCCAGTCTCCTGGAATTTTAAAGGTGTCCTGCAAATGGTCATTCTTGCTCCTGCACTTTGGAGGAATTTTCTCTCTCATCCTCTTCACTCACCTGCTGTCTTTGACTCACTGAAATTAAACAGCACTGAGAAAAGCACTTTGCATGTGTAACTTTTAACTCAACACAACAACCCAATGGTTTCAGAGCCAATATTATTCCCATTTTACAGATGAGTCAACAAAGGCATAGAGAAGCTAAGTAACTTACCCTTCGTTTCAGAGCTAATTACCAGCAAACTAAGCTGTGAACACAGGTGGTCTGGTTCCAGAGTCTGTTGTCTTAGGCACTAAGCTGCACTACAGTATTTCTTAGAAATTAAAACAACAACAGGTATAATAAAGTTTCACATCAATGTCAGCAAAATAACTTTTTACAGTACCTTGGCATATGGTAGGTGCTGAATTTTCCCCCCAGCTTTATTGAGATATAATTGACATATAACATTGTGTAAGTTTTAAGATGCGCAACCAGATGACTTGATACACGTGTACATAGTGAACTGATTCCCACGACAATGTTACTTATGTCCATCACCTCACATAGTTATTTTTTTCCTTGCGGTGAGAACACTTCAAATCTGCTCTCTTAGCAACTTTCAAGTACACAATTTTGTTAACTACAGTCATCAAGTTGCACATTAGATCCTCAGATCTAATTCTTAAGATCTGTTCATCTTATAATGGGAAGTTTGTACCCTTTGACCAACACCTCCCCATTTCTCCCAACCCCCCAACCCCTGGCACTACCAATCTACTCTCTGTTTCCATGCGTCTGATTTTTTGATTCCACATCTAAGTGATCCCATATAGTATTTGTCTTTCTTGTATGAATGTTATTCATCATTTTTTCCCTTCTAATATCCCTGATCTTCCTTTGACTTATTATTTTACAAGGCAGACATATTTGGGAATCACAGAGTTAAAGATGACTGTGTTTGTTTAGAAATTACAGAAACCATTGATGTTGGCCAGTTGTTGGAATTTTTCTGTTGCTGGATTGATAAATGGCCTAAAAGATAAAATTCTCTTGAAGAGAGTACACTTTTTTCGATAATACTGCAACATCTCATTTGATCTGAGGCTAAGACAGTGCTGGAGACATGGAATAACATGGGCACAGACATGTCAACTGGATTTGCTTCAAGTTCTGAGTTCTGATATAATTCTGAACTTTGAAAAAAATATTTTTTTGGCCCCCAATTTTATCTTTGGAAAATGAGACTTTTCCCATGTCATGGCCAGATTTTGGTAATGTTAACTGAAGTTCTACTAAAAATTAAACTGAGAATGCTTCCTGGTGATGGAGACTGTTAGATCTGGGATTTGAGTTTTCCTATTTACAAGCTAGTAAGTGAGCCCGTTACTGTTTCATGAGTGCTGGCAATAGACAAAGATTCCTGGGGCTGAGATATGGGACTTACTATTCATGGCAGAGCAAGCAGTATGCACATCAGCATAGTTGCTTCAGTTCTCTTTGCCCTTAGGTCCTATGGGGGTGATGTGATACAGCCCAGATGAATGCTCTCTCCCCAGTGGGGTTGAGATGCAGCTGAGAAACTCTGAGTTTGGGGAATCCACCGCTTTTAGAGCAAGCAGTAAGCAAGGCTGCTCCTGGTCCCTGGGGAGATATTACCCCGTCACTCAAGATTACCAGCTGAACAAAAAACTCTGCCATGCACGAAGAGCAGGCAGTGATGAGAAAACTTTTAGTAGAGGCTGGATTAGTGGCAA
This sequence comes from Delphinapterus leucas, assembly GCF_059928025.1. Taxonomy (NCBI): domain Eukaryota; kingdom Metazoa; phylum Chordata; class Mammalia; order Artiodactyla; family Monodontidae; genus Delphinapterus; species Delphinapterus leucas. Next base: position 12,844,399 of record NC_143146.1, read on the forward strand.
ACCAACTGTTGGTGGGGATTAGGAAAAGCAGTGAGGAAATTTCACCGGCCATGTGGGTAAATGGCATGTAGCCTGATGTAGTGCCATGACAATTTGCAAAATTGTTCTGTAATAACTTGGAAGATAGGAAATGCTACTAATAAACTTTTGGATTTGGCTAAAGAAATCCCCAGGCAGAATGTTGTGTCAGCTTGTTGGTCCCAAATGCATATGATAAGACATAGGAAGAGACAGATGAGGTCAAAATGCAACTGTTTAATTTGCATGCAGAATTGAGAGAAAATATAATGTATCCAGAACGTGCTGGGATGGAAAATAAAATTGTTTATTATGCCCAGTGTCCACAGCAATTAAGATTCTCAAAATAAAATGAGGCCTGGGGCCAATGTCCAAATTAAGTGTACAGCTATAATGTCACACTTAGGATTGTTGAATGATTTGAGGCAGTGCCAACTAGACTCTCTCAGTAGACAAAAGAGCATTGTTCTACTGTTGCCTGACTTATGACCCAAAATAGAAAGAGACCTGTCTCAAAACTAATGGTAAATGTGACTTTTGCCCCATTGAGTAGACCCATATCAGAGTCATAGGAAATCCACAAAATTTTAAAGAGAGTGTTGCTGGCAAAAGCATTGTCAGCTGAGACTAGAAGGAACAAAGACAGTTCAAAATGAATCAACAACCTCTGGGCTCCCATCTCTCTATAGGTAGGAGGCAGACTGAGAAAGCTATTTGGCTGCAAAATGGGCCATTTCTGATGGAAAAGGGCTGAGCCAAGAGTCTCCCAGAAAAATGGATTGGATAGTTCGATACCCAGGGAGCAGAGATGGACCCTGATCAAGAAACCTTCCCTAGTTCTGGTTTAGGGGGACCTGGTAACATGTGCCCAGCTGTATTTCAGAATTGCCATGGAATAGTGACTACTACGTACCTCCCAACCTTCCCTCTTGAATGGGAGTATCTACTGTGGTTATCCTGCCTTATTAATATATTTTGGGTGTGTAGGGGGTGGAAGACTTGCTTTTTTGTTGTGCAGATGTCCATATTGACAGGAGCTACACCTGAGGATACATACCCAGGGAGCCTCATTTGGACCTGACACAGGTGATTAGATCTTAGACTTTGAGCGTGACACCATTCTTGAGTAGGCATGTGGGGTTCCTGGGCTGGGGGTGAGCATATTTTGCATGTGAGAGGAAAATAAATAATTGTGGTCAGATGGAAGATGATGGTAGCTTGGAAAAGAAAGTGGGCATAATATTTTACTGGCTTTCTCATCAAAAAGTGGAGTTTATTGTTCTTCTCTTGAATGTGGACTGGCCTTGTGACTTGCTTTGACCTATGGAATACAGCAGAAGTGATGTCGTATGGCTTCCTAGGCCAGGACTTGGGAAGTTTACAGGTTTAGCTCTCGTCCTTGGGAATGCTGCCTTATGTGAAAAGCACAAGTTGGCTTGCTGAAGACATGCAGCTCAGCCAAGACATAAATACGGAGGTTTTATCCCATTGACCCTAGTTGAGCTGCCAGATAACCGCAGCCACAGTAATGACCCAAGCAGAAAAGGTGATTGGTTTAGCCAACCAAATTGCTGATCTACAGAATCACGAATTACAACAACAAAATAGCTGTTTTAAAGCCTCTGCATTGGGACTTCGCTGGTGGCACAGTGGTTAAGAATCCACCTCCAATGCAGAGGACACAGGTTTAAACCCTGGTCTGGGAAGATCCCACATGCTACAGAGCAATTAAGTCCGTGCGCCACAACTACTGAAGCCCGCATGCCTACAGCCTGTGCTCCACAACAAAAGAAGCCACCACAATGAGAAGCCTGCGCACCGCAACAAAGAGTAGCCCCCGCTCGCCGCATCTAGAGAAAGCCTGTGCGCAGCAATGAAGATCCAATGTAGCCAAAAAAAAAAAAAGAAAAAAGATAAAATAGAGGATCTCAGATTAAAATAGGAATTTTTGAGAGGGAGAAATTAGTATTTTTCTGAAAAATCTAGAACTTTCCAGTTTAGACATCCCAGTGTCTTCAGGGGAGAATTTGGTTTTACCTTGTCAAATATTCTCTCTGTGACAGCTCTGATCACGTTTCAGTAACCTCGTTTCTCTGTTATATATAAATCCTGTTTTTAATCTTGATTATATGATTAGCAGCCTCTGTATATGTTGATGTTACAGGATAGGGAAATGTCACATTCTAGGACTTGCAGGAGTCCTTAGGACGGACTGCCAAGTGAGGGTTCTTGGCTTCACACAGGAAACAATTCAAGAGCGAGCCAGAGTAAAGGGAAAGCAGGTTTACTGAGAGAGATGCTCGTTCCATAGACAGAATGAGCCCATCTCAGATAGTGGGAGTAGCCCCACGGCGTGGGGTAGTTGGTTTTTATGGACTGAGTAATTTCACAGGCTAACAAATGGGAGGAATATCCTTGCTATTTCAGGGAAGGGTGGGGATTTCCCAGGAATTGGGTCACTGCCCACTTTTTGGCAGTCAGCAAGCAGCAGAACCAGACTTAGAACCTGTGGCTTCAAATCCAATACCCTTCTCTCAGTCCTACAACTATAATGTCCATTAGGTTGCTTTCTTGTGCCCTGTTAATTATGTTAAATTCAAAATCTTCAGTCTGTTATTAAAGCTTCTCCATAATCTGGGTTAACCCGTACCTTCTAGCCTCATCTCCTACAGCTACCCTAGCGGACAGTATGGTTGGCTCTCCCAAATCTATTCCTCTCCATTGAGTAGCAGCAGTGCATTCTGGGAGATTATCCTTCCTTCAGGGTGTGCTTGATTGTTATAAGAATAATTGAATCCTCTGACTAGAAACTAGTTCATAAACATGTGAGTATGATCCAACTCTGGACAAGAGATGCTGAGTGTTGCCAGAGACTTCTAGGTAAGTTCTGTCTGTTCTTAAGAGAGAAACAGGAAGCTCTTCACTCTCTCTTGTTGGATGGGAATAAGGAGGTACATGGCTCCAGTGCCTGTGGGCAGCCATTTTTCTTTCTTTCTTTCTTTCTTTCTTTTTTTTTTTTTTCCCAAATGAGAAGACAGCAATTCATAGCACCTGCAGATAAGGGGGATAAAGCCAGAGCAGAGCAAAGCAGAGAAATGGGTCTGGAATCTCCAGTTAAAAGAACCAACAGGGGCTTCCCTGGTGGCGCAGTGGTTGAGAGTCTGCCTGCCGATGCAGGGGGACACGGGTTCGTGCCCCGGTCCGGGAAGATCCCATGGAGATGCCACGGAGCGGCTGGGCCCGTGAGCCATGGCCACTGAGCCTGCAAGTCTGGAGCCTGTGCTCCGCAATGCGAGAGGCCACAACAGTGAGAGGCCCGCATACCGCAAAAAAAAAAGAACCAACAAAATTCCTTATCATCTCAACCATTTTTTGGTTAGATTTCTATTGCTTGCAGGGCTAAGCAGCTAAGAGATACAACTACCCAGATGCTTGGCTTACCCAGAATGAAACAGCAAAACTATTGCAGTCACTATTTTGTTTGTTTTGGAAATTTAAAATTATTTTTATTGTGGTATAATTTATACACAGATCTTAAGTGTTCAGTTGGAGGAGTTTTTTTGTTTTTTTGTTTTTAATTTTTTTTGCGGCACGCGGGCCTCTCACTGTTGTGGCCTCTCCCGTTGCAGAGCACAGGCTCCGGACGCGCAGGCTTAGCGGCCATGGCTCACGGGCCCAGCCGCTCCGCAGCATGTGGGATCTTCCTGGACCAGGGCACGAACCCGTGTCCCCCGCATTGGCAGGCAGACTCTCAACCACTGCGCCACCAGAGGAGCCCCAGTTGGATGAGTTTTGACAATTGAAACTGTATACCCAAACCCAAAACAAAATATAGAACGTTTCTTTCACCCTAGTAAGTTCCCTCACATCCCTCTCTAGTCAATCCCCCAACCCCATCCCAGGCAACTACTTTCTTTTTTTCTTAAAATTTATTATTTTTGACCACTCTGGGTCTTAGTTGTGGCAGCCAGACTTCTTAGTTGCGGCATGCATACAGGATCTAGTTCCCCAACCAGGGATCGAACCTGGGCCCCCTGCATTGAGAGTGCAGAGTCTTACCCACAGGACCACCACGGAAGTCCCCCCAGGCAACTACTTTCTGATTTCCAGCAACATGGATTTATTTGGCTTGCTTCTGAACTGCTCATAAATGAAATCACACAGTATGAATTTTTTTGTTTTCTTTAGCTCGGTATAATATTTTTTGAGATCCATCCATGTGGCTGTGTGATCAGTAGTTCACTCCTTTTAATTGCTGAGTAGTATTCCATCATATGGATGTACTAGAATTCATTTTTCCATCTTCTATTGATGGACATTTGGGTACTTTCCAGTTTTAGACTATTAAGAATAAGGCTCTCTAATGGGAAAATCTGTAGGAATGGAAATACTGGGCATTATACCCATTTTCAATTTCCACACAGAAAAACTTTGAATTCTAGACTATCGAGGTAGGAAAAAAGTGGTACAACTACTTAACTTAGAAACTTCACAAGGTTATCCTGAACTCATCTTGTCTTTTTTTTTTTTTTTTTTGCAGTACGCGGGCCTCTCACTGTTGTGGCCTCTCCCGTTGCGGAGCACGGGCTCTGGACGCGCAGGCTCAGCAGCCATGGCTCACGGGCCCAGCCGCTCCACGGCATGTGGGTTCTTCCCGGACTGGGGCACAAACCCATGTTCCCTGCATCGGCAGGTGGACTCTCAACCACTGAGCCACCAGGGAAGCTCTTGTCTTTTTTTTTTTTTTAAAGAAAAATTAATCATTATCAAAATATCAGAAGACATAATTAATATGTACCTAATTTGTACTCCAGGCACCTCACATCATATGTTATTGCCTAATGTTGTTATTTACTAGCTATTTGATCTCAGATAAATTCCTTAACCTCCCAGATCCTCAGCTTCCTCATATGTAAAATAAGGATTAAAAATAGCACTTACTTCATAGGGTTTTTGTGAGAATTAAATGAGCTAAGGTATATAAAGTACATATCACATTGCCTGACACACAAAGGTGCTCAGAAATAGTAACTATTATCATTATGATGATGTAGCATCTTACAATAACCCAACGAATTGAGAATTCATACCCCATTTTCAGAGGCAATATGCAATTTGTCCTAGTTATAGAACCAGGATTGGGATTCAAATTTCCATCTACATTGGCACCAGAGGCCAAGCTTCTTCCACCACACTATTACAACAAGGTATGTTATTTTCACGGTGTATCTTATTTAATCTTTACAGCGATCCTGTTAGATGATTTATGCCAATGTGAAAAGGACAAGAAGGAAATAATATAATGAATTAGAAAAAAAAAGTTTGAAACAAAGTCTCAGAGAAACATGGAGTAAAATTTGGTTTGCTGTGTTATTTTTCCCAAATAGTGAACCAGAGATACCCAGAGTACTTTTCAAGCTTTCTAGGGCTCCATGGGAGAACTTTGCAAGTAAAGACAGGATTTAGGAGGGTGTGTGTATGTGTGTGTTTTGTTTGTTTATACTTTCCTAAACATTTAACCATATATTCCACTTGCTTTTCTCTTATTTTTTCTCTTTCTTTAGTGCAATTGGTCCCCCCATTGTAATCATGGCAGGATACAGATGGCACGTTCAAAGGGGCTTATGGGAAATTTTAATAAAAGGATTATTTATAAACGTGTGGGCAGTTAAAAACCAACAAGGCGTACTGAACATCTGTGAGTATAGAAAGAGTAGGAAGCCATTATGGCCCCTACACCAGGAAGGCAAGGGAATGGTGTGGTTACTACAATAGGGAGAATATTGCTCTGCCTGTAGGAAATCACTGAGCAACAGCAGTTGGGGTCTTTGGTGGAGGGACTCAAGACACACATGATGACCTGAGAGGGTGGAAGGCAGGGAACTAAATACCCTGACCTTGCTGGGTCTATCCCTGATTTGTGCAGGGGATGGAGGAGGTGGGAGAGTGAACATGGTGGCTGTGTTTATCCAGGTATTTGTGTACGAGGTGGGGGCAGTAGGGACACATTCTGAATGTGACTGCTGCAGTTAGACATTTTTCTCCACATCTGGACTCGGGCAGTTTTAGTAACTTGCCCAAGGTCCTAGAGCGAGTAAGTGAGGAAGAGTTGAGGGTTTATGTAGTTCGCTGGTTATTAATCCTGGTTGAATGTTAGTATCAACTGGGGAAGGGCTTAAAAATGACTGGAGTCAGTGGTTTCCCTTGTGGTAGTGGTTAAGAGTCTGCCTGCCAATGCAGGGACACGGGTTCGAGCCCTGGTCCAGGAAGATCCCACATGCTGCAGAGCAACAAAGCCCATGTGCCACAACTACTGAGCCTGCGCTCTAGGGCCTGTGAGCCACAACTACTGAAGCCAGCATGCCACAACTACTGAGCCCGTGAGCCACAACTACTGAGCCTGCGTGCCACAACTACTGAAGCCTACGTGCATAGAGCCTGTGCTCCACAACAAGAGAAGCCACTGCAAGCAGAAGCCCGCACACCACAACAAAGAGTAGCTCCCAATCGCCACAACTAGAGAAAGTCGGTGCACAGCAACGAAGACCCAACACAGCCAAAAATAAAAATAAATAAATTTATTTTTTAAAAAAAGTACTGAAGTCAGAGCCCCATCCTTTGAGATTCTGATATAAGTCATCTGGCTGGGGGCCCAGGCAGTGTATTTAAAGCTCCCCCAGTTGATTCTAATATGCAGCCAGGGTCGGAAAACCACGGTCTGGCTGAGCTCCAATATGTGTGCTGTTTTCACTGTAGTGTGAGCTGCTCTGGGCGCAGAGCTAGTGACAAAGAAATCACTGACCTGAGGGAACCCACTGTCTAATGCTAAGCAAACCATGACAACAAAGGGATGCGAGATGCTGGATGCAGTTTGGAGGAGTGAGGGGAGATTCCTCAGAGATCAAGCTTGAGCGGAGCTGTTGGTAGGTTTTCCCACGTGCTGGTCATTGTTCCAAGCACTGAAGAGTATTAGCTAATTTAATTCTTATCACCACCCTGTGAGTAGGTGCTATTATTAATTATTTTAACCAACAACCATTATTCATTAAATTAACATAATTTAGATCTCATTACCTCCATTTTACACTTGAGGACGTTAAGACACAGGAGAGATTAAGTGTCTTGCTGAAGGTCACATACAGGTATAAGTGGGCTTGAACCCAAGCAGTTTGGCCTGAGATCCCACCTGCATTAATACTATATGAATTAGCAAAAGTGACACTGGGGGTCAGAGAGAAAAGAGAGCAGACAGAAGGTAGAGGGAGTGGTATTCCAGGCAGAATCTTTGCTGGTTGGAGCTTGGTGGGGAGTGGTGGGGGGCGGTGGGGGGGCGGGGGTTGGGGGCAGAAGGGGAGGCAGGTACCCCACACCACTTTCCAGGGATGAGGCTGCATCGTGGTTTTTATTCTCAGGGCAGTAAACAGCCACGAAAGCGTGGCTTGGTCAGATCGGCATTTTAGAGCCGGAGAAAGGATGGGACTCTAGCCCAGCAGGAAATGGAGGTAGGCGGGGGCCGTGGGGAACGCGGAAGGAGAAACAGGTTTGGGTTTGGCTTCAGGAAGCGGGAAAGGTTGAAACAATACTGAAGCAGAAATGCGGTAGAATTAGTTCTCAACTGCACGAGTGGATCAGGCATTCCACAAATTATTTACGTTTATAATAAAGCACTGAAGTTTGCTAATGATTTCCTCAAGTTAGAATGCAATCTAGCATCTTCCATGATAGCCTCATAACTGTGATACCCTTCCTTGTTTGGGGGAGACAGGTATGGGATGATGGGCAAAGCCCTGAGTTGCAGTCCGAAAATAGAAGAAGGCAAGGGTAGATATGAACACGTTAAAATCTGCAAAATATATGTCATCTTTTTTGTTTCTTTAATGTTTAAAATTTTTTTAAATTTTACATCATTAAAAAATGAGGTTTCTTTATGCATGTGTTTCAACATTTAAATCTGTGTGATTTATCACCTTTGGTCTGGAAAGTCTGGAATTAAAAACAAAGTTCATTTTGGGGGTGTAATCTGATCAGTCGTGTTTATTTTTCCTTAGTCTCAAAAGGTATGAGAAACAAAAACTTTCTCCCTCACCAGGAAAGAAATGGAGAGGTGGAAGATGAGAAGGTGGAGGTATGGTGGCAGCTCAGAGCCTTTAGAAACACATAGCAGGGTTCTTTCCTGGAGGGAAGTACCTGCTGGTACTTTTTTTTTTTTTAATTGAAGTATAGTTGATTTACAATGTTGTGTTATGTTCAGGTATACAGCAAAGTGATTCAGTTTAATATATATATATTCCATATATATATGGAAAAGATACATATTCTTTTTCAGATTCTTTTCCATTATAGATTATTACAAGATATTGAATATAGTTCCCTGTGCTATACAGTAGGTCCTTGCTTGCTGGTACATTTTATTAAAAAATTATTTTTCAATATTTTTTTTCAATTTTATTTTTTTATTGAAGTATTTTTGATTTACAATGTTGTGTTAGTTACAGGTATACAGCAAAAGTGATTCAGTTTTTTATATATAGATATATATAATGTAGATGGCAGAGTAGAAGGACGTGCACTCACTCCCTCTTGCAAGAGCACCAGAATCACAACTAACTGCTGAACAATCATCAACAGGAAGACACTGGAACTCACCAAAAAAGATACTCCACATCCAAAGCCACAGTGAGACGGTAGGAGGGGCACAATCACAATAAAATCAAATCCGGGGCTTCCCTGGTGGTGCAGTCATTGAGAATCTGCCTGCTAATGCAGAGGACACAGGTTTGAGCCCTGGTCTGGGAGGATCCCACATGCCGCAGAGCAACTGGGCCCGTGAGCCACAACTGCTGAGCCTGCGCGTCTGGAGCCTGTACTCTGCAACAAGAGAGGCTGCGATAGTGAGAGGCCCGTGCAGCGTGATGAAGAGTGGCCCCCGCTTGCCACAACTAGAGAAAGCCCTCACGCAGAAACGAAGACCCAACACAGCAAAAATAAATAAATTAATTTAAAAAAAATCAAATCCCATAACTGCTGGGTGGGTGACTCACAAACTGGAGAACACTTATACCACAGAAGTCCACACACTGGAGTGAAGGTTCTGAGCCCCACGTCAATCTTCCCAACCTGGGGGTCTGGCAATAGGAGGAGGAATTCCTAGAGAATCAGACTTTGAAGGCTAGCAGGATTTGATTTCAGGACTTTGACAGGACTGAGGGAAACAGAGACTCCATTATTGGAGGGCACACACAGGTTAGTGTGTACACTGGGACCCAGGGGAGGGAGCAGTGACCCCATGGGAGACTGAACCAGACCTGCCTGCTAGTGTTGGAGGATCTCCTGCAGAGGTGGGGGGTTGTTGTGGCTCACCATGGGGACAAGGACATTGGCAGCAGAAGTTCTGGGACGTACTCCTTGGTGTGAGCCCTCCCAGAGTCCTCCATTAGTCCCACCAATGAGCCAGGTAGGCTCCAGTGTTCGGTGACCTCAGACCAAACAACCAACAGGGAGGGAACCCAGCCCCACCCATCAGCAGACAAGTGGATTAAAAGTTTTACTGAGCTGTGCCCACCAGAGCAACACCCAGCTCTACCCACCACCAGTCCGTCCCATCAGGAAGCTTGCACAAGACTCTTAGATAGCCTCATCCACCAGAGGGCACACAGCAGAAACAAGAAGAACTACAATTCTGCAGCCTCTGGAAGGAAAACCACATCCACAGAAAGACAAACAAAATGAAAAGGCAAAGGACTTTGTACCAGATGAAGGAACAACATAAAACGCCAGAAAAACAACTAAATGAAGTAGAGATAGGCAGCCTTCCAGAAAAAGAATTCAGAATAATGATAGTGAAGATGATCCAGGACCTCAGAAAAAGAATGGAGGCAAAGATTGAGAAGATGCAAGAAATGTTTAACAAACACCTAGAAGAATTAAAGAAAACACCTAGAAGAATTAAAGAACAAACAGAGATGAACAATGCAATAACTGAAATGAAAAATACACTACAAGGAATCAATAGCAGAATAACTGAGGCAGAAGAATGGATAAGTGACCTGGAAGACAGAATGGTGGAATTCACCGCCACAGAAAAGAACAAAGAAAAAAGAATGAAAAGAAATGAAGACAGCCTAAGAGACCTCTAGGACAACATTAAATGCAACAGCATTCGCATTACAGGGGTCCCAGAAGGAGAAGAGAGAGAGAAAGGACCCCCAAAAATATTTGAAGAGTTTATAGTCAAAAACTCCCCTAACATGGGAAAGGAAATAGCCACCCAAGTCCAGGAAGCACAGAGAGTCCCAGGCAGGATAAACCCAAGGAGAAACACGCCAAGACACGTAGTAATCAAACTGACAAAAATTAAAGACAAAGAAAAATTATTGAAAGCAACAAGGGAAAAATGACAAATAACATACAAGGGAACTCCCATAAGGTTAACAGCTGATTTCTCAGCAGAAACTCTACAAGCCAGAAGGGAGTGGCATGATATACATGAAACGATGAAAGGAAAGAAACTACAACCAAGATTACTCTACCCAGCAAGGATCTCATTCAGATTCGATGGAGAAATCAAAAGCTTTACAGACAAGCAAAAGCTAAGAGAATTCAGCACCACCAAACCAGCTCTACAACAAATGTTAAAGGCTTCTCTAAGTGGGAAACACAAAAGAAGAAAAGGACCTATAAAAAAAAAACCCAAAACAATTAAGAAAATGGTAATAGGAACATACATATCGATAATTACCTTAAACATGAATGGATTAAATACTCCAACCAAAAGACACAGGCTCACTGAATGGATACAAAAACAAGACCCATATGTATGCTGTCTATAAGAGACCCACTTCAGACCTAGGGACAAATACAAACTGAAAGTGAGGGGATGGAAAAAGATATTCCATGCAAATGGAAATCAAAAGAAAGGTGGAGTAGCAAAACTCATATCAGATAAAATAGACTTTAAAATAAAGAAAGTTACAAGAGACAAGGAAGGACACTACATAATGATCAAGGGACCAATCCAAGAAGAAGATATAACAATTATAGATATATATGCGCCCAACATAGGAGCAATTCAATACATAAAGCAACTGCTAACAGCTATAAAAGAGGAAATTGAAAGTAACACAATAATAGTGGGGGACTTTAACACCTCACTTACACCAATGGACAGATCATCCAGACAAAAAATTAATAAAAAATACACAAGCTTTAAATGACAAAATAGACAGATAGATTTAATTGATATTTATAGGACATTGCATCCAAAACAGCAGATTACACTTTCTTCTCAAGTGCACATGGAGCATTCTCCAGGATAGATCACATCTTGGGTCACAAATCAAGCCTCAGTAAATTTAAGAAAACTGAAATCTTATCAAGCATCTTTTCTGACCACAACGCTATGAGATTAGAAATCAGTTACAGGGAAAAAACGTAAAAAACACAAACACGTGGAGGCTAAACAATACGTTACTAAATAACCAAGAGATCACTGAAGAAATCAAAGAGGAAATCAGAAAATACCTAGAGACAAATGACAACATAAACACGATGATCCAAAACATATGGGATGCAGTAAAAGCAGTTGTAAGAGAGAAGTTTATAGCAATACAAGCCTACCTCAAGAAACAAGAAAAACCTCAAACAAACAATCTAACCTTACACCTAAAGGAATTAGAGAAAGAAGAATAAACAAAACCCAAAGTTAGTAGTAGGAAAGAAATCATAAAGATCAGAGCAGAAATAAATGAAATAGAAACAAAGAAGATAATAGCAAAGATCAATAAAACTAAAAGCTGGCTCTTTGAGAAGATAAATAAAATTGATAAACCATTAGCCAGACTCATGAAGAAAAAGAGAGAGAGGACTCAAATCAATAAAATTAGAAATGAAAAAGGAGAAGTTACAATGGACACCGCAGAAATACAAAGCATCCTAAGAGACTACTACAAGCAACTCTATGCCAATAAAATGGACAACCTGGAAGAAATGGACAAATTCTTAGAAAAGCACAACATTCTGAGACTGAACCAGGAAGAAATAGAACATATGCACAGGCCATTCACAAGTAATGCAACTGAAACTGTGATTATAAATCTTCCAACAAACAAAAGTCCAGGACCAGATGGCTTCACAGGTGAATTCTATCAAACATTTAGAGAAGAACTAACACCCATCCTACTCAAACTCTTCCAAAAAATTGCAGAGGAAGGAACACTCCCAAACTCATTCTATGTGTCCACCATCACCCTGATAACAAAACCAGACAAAGATAGTACAAAAAAGGAGAATTACAGATCAATATCACTGATGAATATAGATGCAAAAATCCTCAACAAAATACTAGCAAACAGACTCCAACAACACATTAAAAGGATCATACACTATGATCAAGTGGGATTTATCCCAGGAATGCAAAGATTCTTCAATATATGCAAATCAATCAATGTGATACACCATATTAACAAATTGAAGAATAAAAACCATATCATCATCTCAATACATGCAGAAAAAGCTTTTGACAAAATTCAACACCCATTTATGACAAAAACTCTCCAGAAAGTGGACATAGAGGGAACCTACCTCAACATAATAAAGGCCATATATGACAAATCCACAGCAAACATCATTCTCAAAGGTGAAAACCTGAAAGCATTTTCTCTAAGATCAGAAACAAGACAAGGATGTCCACTCTCACCACTGTTATGCAACATAGTTTTAGAAGTCACAGCCTCGGCAATCATGAGGAAAAAGAAATAAAAGGAATACAAATTGGAAAAGAAGAAGCAAAACTATCACTGTTTGCAGATGACATGATACTATACATAGAGAATCCAAAAGTTGCCACCAGAAAACCATTAGAGCTAGCCAATGAATTTGGTAAATTTGCAGGGTACAAAATTAATGCACAGAAATCCCTTGCATTCCTATACAGTAACAACGACAGATCAGAAAGAGAAATTAAGGAAACAATCCCATTCACCACTGCAACAAAAAGAATAAAATACCTAGGAATAAACCTACCCATGGAGACAAAAGACCTGTATGCAGAAAACTATAAGACACTGATGAAAGAAATTAAGGGTGATACAACAGATGGAGAAATATATCATGTTCTTGGATTGGAAGAATCAATATTGTGAAAATGACTCTACTACCCAAAGCAATCTACAGATTCAATGCAATCCCTATCAAATTACCAATGGCATTTTTTACAGAACTAGAACAAAAAATCTTAAAATTTTATGGAGACACAAAAGACCCTGAATAGCCAAAGTAGTCTTGAGGGATAAAAACAGAGCTGGAGGAATCAGACTCCCTGACTTCAGACTATAGTACAAAGCTACAGTAATCAGGACAATATGGTACTAGCAGAAAAACAGAAATATAGATCAATGGAACAGGATAGAAAGCCCAGACATAAACCCACGCACCTATGGTCAACTAATCGATGACAAAGGAGGCAAGGATATACAATGGAGAAAAGACAGCCTCTTTAATAAGTGGTGCTGGGAAAACTGGACAGTTACATGGAAAAGAATGAAATTAGAACACTCCCTAACATCATACACAAAAATAAACTCAAAATGGATTAGAGACCTAAATGTAAGACTGGACACTATAAAACTCTTAGAGGAAAACATAGGAGGAACACTTTTTGACATAAATCACAGCAAGATCTTTTTTGATCCACCTCTTAGAGTAATGGAAATAAAACCAAAAATAAACAAATGGTACCTAATGAAACTTAAAAGTTTTTGCATAGCAAAGGAAACTAGAAACAAGATGAAAATACGACCCTCAGAATGAGAGAAAATATTTGCAAACGAATCAACAGACTAATCTCCAAAATATATAAATAGCCCATGCAGCTCAATATTAAATAAACAAACAACCCAATCCAAAAATGGGCAGAAGACCTAAATAGATATTTCATCAAAAAGTCATACAAATGGCCAAGAAGCACATGAAAAGTTGCTCAACATCACTGATTATTAGAGAAATGCAAATCAAAACTACAATGAGGTATCACATTGCACCAGTCAGAATGGTCATCATCAAATAATCTACAAACAGGGCTTCCCTGGTGGTGCAGTGGTTGAGAGTCCACCTGCAGATGCAGGGGACACGGGTTCGTGCCCCGGTCTGGGAAGATCCCACAGGCCGCGGAGCGGCTGGGCCCGTGAGCCGTGGCCACTCAGCCTGTGCGTCCGGAGTCTGTGCTCCGCAACGAGAGAGGCCACAACAGTGAGACGCCTGCGTGCCACAAAAAACCCCACAAAAAACTACAAACAGTAAATGCTGCGAGTGTGTGGAGAAAAGGGACCCCTCTTGCACTGTTGGTGGGAATGTCAATTGATACAGCCACTGTGGAGAACAGTATGGAGGTTCCTTAAAAAACTGAAAATAGAATTACCATATGACCCAGCAATCCCACTACTGGGCATCTACCCAGAGAAAACCATAATTCAAAGAGACACATGCACCCCAAAGTTCATTGCAGCACTATTTACAATAGCTAGGTCATGGAAGCAACCTAAAGGCCCATCGAAAGATGAATGGATAAAGAAGATGTGGTACATATATACAATGGAATGTTACTCAGCCATAAAAAGGAATGAAATTGGGTCATTTGTAGAGACGTGGATGGATCTGGAGACTGTCATACAGAGTCAAGTAAGTCAGAAAGAGAAAAACAAATATCGTATATTAACGCATGTATGTGGAACCTAGAAAAATGGTACAGATGAACTGGTTTGCAGGGCAGAAATAGAGACACAGATGTAGAGAACAAATGTATTGACACCAAGGGGGGAAAGTGGTGGGCGGAAGGTGGTGGTGGTGGGATGAACTGGGGATTGGGATTGACATATATGCACTAATATCGATAAAATGGATAATATAAGAACTTGCTGTATAAAAAATAAATTAAAAAAATTCAAAAAAAAATCATAATAAAAGAAATTTAAGATCTGGTAGAAGTGGGGCTGAGATAAGCTAAAGGAATGTGAGATCAGATTTGTAACATCAGTTTAAGTTGGAATTGGATATACATTCAGAAAGCTCTACAAAAATGAATTCTAAGATTTGCAAAAGTGCCTGTTAGGAGGAAGAAATGGACCCACCCCATCTTCCCACCTGAACCACACACTCCTCTCCCTCAGGCACCAGCAGGAGGTACCTGCTGATTTTCTTGTGGTGAAAATGTAATTAACTTTATTTCTTTCTCAAGTCATCACAACCAATGAGACCGTTTCCCATCCAGGCCCCCAGCTGAATGAAATCAATGGATTACAAGCTTAAATCAGTATTTTGGTTTAAACTTTCCAGTTCTCAGCCCACAAGATATCTCAGGGCTTGGACCTCATCCCGGGGATGGAGAGGATTTTTTCTTTTAAATTAATTGATTGGATGTAGGCTGAAGGACTGTGTGAACAGACCTCTTTGTGTAAAATAATGAAAGCAATACTGACCCTGCCTCTGAGGTTGTTGAAGAATGTTAACAGGAGGTGATTGCAAAGGCCCAAAGGCACAGAGGCCTCATATGAATTCTAAGAGGCCTCTTTTGGGCACAAAAAGGCAGGAAAATATTTTAATCTTCTCGAGTGCAAAACAGAGATCTGATTATATATCCTCAAGGCCAAAATAATCTCATATGGCCATAAATATGCAAAATGACTTTCCTTTTGCTCCAACTAATTGCTGTAGAATAGATGAGCTATTTCTTACATGGATGGAAAGGTAGAATGAATTGTATAAAAAAGCTCTAGTTTCTAACCACCTGGAATCACCATGGAATATTTTTGTTATATTTGTCATTTTGTTTTTTTTAACGAAATTAAGTATTATAGATAAACGTTAAGTGACATTTGACCTCATGTCCCATTCTTGTTTCTATCACCACTACTTTTTGTACATATTTGTTCACTTCTTTATCTCCTTTTCATATATTTATTTATCTACAACCAAAATATAAAACTGTTTTCTGAGCAGGTTATTGCTTTTTTTTTAACATCTTTATTGGAGTATAATTGCTTTAAAATGCTGTGTTAGTTTCTGCTTTATAACAAAGTGAATCAGTTATACATATATATATGTTCTCATATCTCTTCCCTCTTGCATCTCCCTCCCTCCCACCCTCCATATCCCACCCCTCTAGGTGGTCACAAAGCACTGAGCTGATCTCCCTGTGCTATGCGGCTGATTCCCACTAGCTATCTGTTTTATGTTTGGTAGTGTATATATGTCCATGCCACTCTCTCGCCTTGTCACAGCTTACCCTTCCCCCTCCCCATATCCTCAAGTCCATTCTCTAGTAGGTCTGTGTCTTTATTCCTGTCTTACCCCTAGGTTCTTCATGACATAATTTTTTTTCTTAAATTCCATATATATGTGTTAGCATACGGTATTTGTCTTTCTCTTTCTGACTTACTTCACTCTGTATGACAGACTCTAGGTCCATCCACCTCATTACACATAGCTCAATTTCGTTTCTTTTTATGGCTGAGTAATATTCCATTGAATATATGTGCCACATCTTCTTTATCCATTCATCCGATGATGGACACTTAGATTGTTTCCATCTCCTGGCTACTGTAAATAGAGCTGCAATGAATATTTTGGTACATGACTCTTTTTGAATTATGGTTTTCTCAGGGTATATGCCCAGTAGTGGGATTGCTGGGTCATATGGTAGTTCTATTTGTAGTTTTTTAAGGAACCTCCATACTGTTCTCCATAGTGGCTGTACCAATTCACATTCCTACCAGCAGTGCAAGAGTGTTCCCTTTTCTCCACACCCTCTCCAGCATTTATTGTTTCTAGATTTTTTGATGATGGCCATTCTGACTGGTGTGAGATGATATCTCATTGTAGTTTTGATTTGCATTTCTCTAATGATTAATGACGTTGAGCATTCTTTCATGCGTTTGTTGGCAATCTGTATATCTTCTTTGGAGAAATGTCTATTTAGGTCTTCTGCCCATTTTTGGATTGGGTTGTATTTTTGTTATTGAGCTGCATGAGCTGCTTATAAATTTTGGAGATTAATCCTTTGTCAGTTGCATCATTTGCAAATATTTTCTCCCATTCTGAGGGTTGTCTTTTGGTCTTGTTTATGGTTTCCTTTGTTGTGCAAAAGCTTTGAAGTTTCATTAGGTCCCATTTGTTTATTTTTGTTTTTATTTCCATTTCTCTAGGAGGTGGGTCAAAAAGGATCTTGCTGTGATTTATGTCATAGAGTGTTCTGCCTATGTTTTCCTCTAAGAGTTTGATAGTTTCTGGCCTTACATTTAGGTCTTTAATACGTTTTGAGCTTATTTTTGTGTATGGTGTTAGGGAGTGATCTAATCTCATACTTTTACATGTAGCTGTCCAGTTTTCCCAGCACCACTTATTGGAGAGGCTGTCCTTTCTCTGCTGTATTTTCCTGCCTCCTTTATCAAAGATAAGGTGACCACATGTGCGTGGGTTTATCTCTGGGCTTTCTATTCTGTTCCATTGATCTATCTTTCTGTTTTTGTGCCAGTACCATACTGTCTTTTTTTTTTTTTTTTTTTTTACCATACTGTCTTGATTACTGTAGCTTTGAGGTATAGTCTGAAGTCAGGGAGCCTGATTCCTCCAGCTCTGTTTTTTGTTCTCAAGATTGCTTTTGCTATTCAGGGTCTTTTGTGTTTCCATACAAATTGTGAAATTTTTTGTTCTAGTTCTGTGAAAAATGCCAGTGGTAGTTTGATAGGGATTGCATTGAATCTGTAGATTGCTTTGGGTAGTAGAGTCATTTTCACAATGTTGATTCTTCCAATCTAAGAACATGGTATATCTCTCCATCTATTTGTATCATCTTTAATTTCTTTCATCAGTGTCTTCTAATTTTCTGCATACAGGTCTTTTGTCTCCTTAGGTAGGTTTATTCCTAGATATTTTACTCTTTTTGTTGCAATGGTAAATGGGAGTGTTTTCTTGATTTCACTTTCATATTTTTCATCATTAGTGTATAGGAATGCCAGAGATTTCTGTGCATTAATTTTGTATCCTGCTACTTTACCAAATTCATTGATTAGCTCTAGTAGTTTTCTGGTAGCATCTTTAGGATTCTCTATGTTTAGTATCATGTCATCTGCAGACAGTGATAGCTTTAATTCTTCTTTTCCGATTTGGATTCCTTTTATTTCCTTTTCTTCTCTGATTGCTGTGGCTAAAACTTCCAAAACTATGTTGAATAAGAGTGGTTAGAGTGGGCAACCTTGTCTTGTTCCTGATCTTAGTGGAAATGCTTTCAGTTTTTCACCATTGAGGACGATGTTGGCTGTGGGTTTGTCACATATGGCCTTTATTATGTTGAGGAAAGTTCCCTCTATGCCTACTTTCTGCAGGGTTTTTATCATAAATGGGTATTGAATTCTGTCAAACGCTTTCTCTGCATCTATTGAGATGATCATATGGTTTTTCTCCTTCAATTTGTTAATATGGTGTATCACGTTGATTGATTTGCGTATATTGAAAATCCTTGCATTCCTGGAATAAACCCCACTTGATCATGGTGTATGATCCTTTTAACGTGCTGTTGGATTCTGTTTGCTAGTATTTTGTTGAGTATTTTTGCATCTATGTTCATCAGTGATATTGGCCAGTAGTTTTCTTTCTTTGTGACATCCTTGTCTGGTTTTGGTATCAGGGTGATGGTGGCCTTGTAGAATGAGTTTGGGCGTGTTCCTCCCTCTGCTATATTTTGGAAGAGTTTGAGAAGGATAGGTGTTAGCTCTTCTCTAAATGTTTGATAGAATTCGCCTCTGAAGCCATCTGGTCCTGGGCTTTTGTTTGTAGGAAGATTTTTAATCACAGTTTCAATTTTAGTGCTTGTGATTGGTCTGTTCATATTTTCTATTTCTTCCTGATTCAGTCTTGGCAGGTTGTGCATTTCTAAGAATTTGTCCATATCTTCCAGGTTGTCCATTTTATTGGCATAGAGTTGCTTGTAGTAATCTCTCATGATCTTTTGTATTTCTTCAGTGTCAGTTGTTACCTCTCCTTTTTCATTTCTAATTCTATTGATTTGAGTCTTCTCCCTTTTTTTCTTGATGAGTCTGGCTAATGTTTTATCAATTTTGTTTATCTTCTCAAAGAACCAGCTTTTAGTTTTACTGATCTTTGCTATCATTTCCTTTATTTCTTTTCATTTATTTCTGATCTGATTTTTATAATTTCTTTCCTTCTGCTAACTTTGGGGGATTTTGTTCTTCTTTCTCTAATTGCTTTAGGTGCAAGGTTAGGTTGTTTATTTAAGATGTTTCCTGTTTCTTAAGGTAGGATTGTATTGCTGTAAACTTGCCTCTTAGAACTGCTTTTGCTGCATCCCATACGTTTTGGGTCATCGTGTCTCCACTGTCATTTGTTTCTAGGTATTTTTTAATTTCCTCTTTGATTTCTTCAGTGATCACTTCATTATTAAGTAGTGTATTGTTTAGCCTCCATGTGCTTGTATTTTTTACAGATCTTTTCCTGTAATTGATATCTAGTCTCATAGCGTTGTGGTCAGAAAAGATACTTGATACAATTTCAATTTTCTTAAATTTACCAAGGCTTGATTTGTGACCCAAGATATGATCTATCCTGGAGAATGTTCCATGAGCACTTAAGAAAAATGTGTATTCTGTTGTTTTTAGTTGGAATGTCCTATAAATATCAATTAAATCCATCTTGTTTAATGTATCATTTAAAGCTTGTGTCTCCTTATTTATTTTCATTTTGGATGATCTGTCCATTGGTGAAAGTGGGGTGTTAAAGTCCCCTACTATGAATGTGTTACTGTCAATTTCCCCTTTTATGGCTGTTAGTATTTGCTTTATGTATTGAGGTGCTCCTATGTTGGGCGCATAAATATTTACAATTGTTATATCTTCTTCTTGGATCAATCCCTTGATCATTATGTAGTGTCCTTCTTTGTCCCTTCTAATATTCTTTATTTTAAAGTCTATTTTGTCTGATATGAGAATTGCTACTCCAGCTTTCTTTTGGTTTCCATTTTCATGGAATATCTTTTTCCATCCCCTTACTTTCAGTCTGTATGTGTCTCTAGGTCTGAAGTGGGTCTCTTGTAGACAGCATATATATGGGTCTTATTTTTGTATCCATTCAGCCAATCTGTGTCTTTTGGTGGGAACATTTAGTCCATTTACATTTAAGGTAATTATCGATATGTATGTTCCTATTCCCATTTTCTTAATTGTTTTGGGTTCGTTATTGCAGGTCTTTCCCTTCTCTTGTGTTTCTTGCCTAGAGAAGTTCCTTTAGCAGTTGTTGTAAAGCTGGTTTGGTGGTGCTGAACTCTCTCAGCTTTTGCTTGTCTGTAAAGCTTTTAATTTTTCCATCAAATCTGAATGAGATCCTTGTTGGGTAGAGTAATCTTGGTTGCAGGTTTTTCTCCTTCATCACTTTAAATATGTCCTGCCAGTCCCTTCTGGCTTGCAAAGTTTCTGCTGAAAGATCAGCTGTTAACCTTATGGGGATTCCCTTGTATGTTATTTGTTGTTTTTCCCTTGCTGCTTTTAATATGTTCTCTTTGTATTTAATTTTTGACAGTTTGATTAATATGTGTCTTGGTGTATTTCTCCTTGGATTTATCCTGTATGGGACTCTCTGTGCTTCCTGGACTTGATTGACTATTTCCTTTCCCATATTAGGGAAGTTTTCAACTATAATCTCTTCAAATATTTTCTCAGTCCCTTTCTTTTTCTCTTCTTCTTCTGGAACCCCTATAATTTGAATGTTGGTGCGCTTAATGTTGTCCCAGAGGTCTCTGAGACTGTCCTCAGTTCTTTTCATTCTTTTTTCTTTATTCTGCTCTGCAGTAGTTATTTCCACTATTTTATCTTCCAGGTCACTTATCTGTTCTTCTGTCTCAGTTATTCTGCTATTGATCCCATCTAGAGTATTTTTCATTTCATTTATTGTGTTGTTCATCGTTGTTTGTTTCATCTTTAGTTCTTCTAGGTCCTTGTTAAATGTTTCTCGCATTTTCTCTATTCTATTTCCAAGATTTTGGATCATCTTTACTATCATTATTCTGAATTCTTTTTCAGGTAGACTGCCTATTTCCTCTTCATTTGTTAGGTCTGGTGGGTTTTTATCTTGCTCCTTCATCTGCTGTGTGTTTTTCTGTCTTCTTATTTTGCTTATCTTATGTGTTTGGGGTCTCCTTTTTGCAGGCTGCAGGTTCGTAGTTCCCGTTGTTTTTGGTGTCTGTCCCCAGTGGCTAAGGTTGGTTCAGTGGGTTGTGTAGGCTTCCTGGTGGAGGGGACTAGTGCCTGTGTTCTGGTGGATGAGGCTGGATCTTGTCTTTCTGGTGGGCAGGTCCACATCTGGTGGTGTGTTTTGGGGTGTCTGTGGACTTATTATGATTTTAGGCAGCCTCTCTGCTAATGGGTGGGGTTGTGTTCCTGTCTTGCTAGTTGTTTGGCATAGGATGTCTAGCACTGTAGCTTGCTGGTCGTTTAGTGAAGCTGGGTGCTGGTGTTGAGATGGAGATCTCTGGGAGATTTTCACCGTTTGATATTATGTGGAGCTGGGAGGTCTCTTGTGGACCAGTGTCCTGAAGTTGGCTCTCCCACCTCAGAGGCACAGCACTGACTCCTGGCTGCAGCACCAAGAGCCTTTCATCCACACGGCGACAAACTGGCCCCGATCTGCAGGCCCCAGCCTGTCCTAGGCAGATCGCCACTGTTGGCGCGCCACAACCTCGCAGCCTCACGCCAGGCTGGCCCCTGCGGCTGCTTCAGGTTATTGCTTTCAATTTATATAAGTGATGTTATACAATACATTTGATCTACATGTAGATTTTTCCACTCAACATTGCTTTTTAAAGATATCCATATTCATACAGATAGATCTGGTTCTTTTTTTGGCTGTACCACATGGCTTGTGGGATTTTAGTTCCCCAACCAGGGATCAAACCCCAGCCCTTGTCAGTGAGTGCAGAGTCCTAATCACTGGACCGCCAGGGAATTCCCTCTAATTCATTCTTTTTAGCAGCTGTACTGTACAATGAAAGTACCTTATTTCATGCATCAATTTCCTTATTACTTCAACAGTCTTGCCATTATAAACAATACTTCGATGAACATCTGTTTCCTTGTGCAAACGTGTGGTGGCTTCTCTGTGTTATATATTGGAAATGAAATTTCGAGGTTGTACAGTCATGCATTTTCAATTTTTTAAGAGTCTACCAAAGTTTTTATATCAATAAATCCTTTACCAGAGGTATCTTAGACTGTTAGGAACCCATTTCCCTCAATATACAAAAGTTAGGTAATTTGGAATCATTTAAACCCAAAGTCTCTACAGCCTCAATGAAACCTAAACCCTTAGAGTGGACAACTAAACTCTACCAACACAGTCCTTTCCCATCTCCCCAACCTCATGCCTAGTTGTATTGGAGAGGGCAGACTAGAACTTGATAAAGCTGTGATTGGTGACGAAGCAGACGTCACTTTTATTAGCTTGGAAGGGGAATGTTTGGTGTTTTGTGGGGAGCAGACCAACCTTGTTTTTGTCTTTACTTACACACAATTTAGTTGTGGGCTTATTTTGTCTCACTTCATCACAGTCACAGAATGACCTTGTCTGATGTTAGTATCCTGTGAGATGGTTTATGTCCAACAGGAAAACACCATGGTCTAGCTGTGTCAGACTAGTTTCCAGATGTACAGGAACTTTATTTTTTAAACTTTGCTAACAAAACACAGAAATCCTCTGCTATGGGCTGAGAATTTATTTGTTGAAGTCCTAACCCCCAACGTGACTATATTTGGAGATAAGACCTTTAAAGAAGGAATTAAGGTTAAATGAGTTCACAAGGGTAGGGCCCTGACCTGATAAGATTAGTGCCTTTATAGCAAGAGACACCAGAGAGCTTGCTCTCACCCTCCACATGCATGTACTGAGGAAAGGCCACGTGAGCACATGGTGGGAAGAAGGCCATCTATAAGCCAGGAAGAGAGCCTCATCAGGGACTGAATCGGCTGGCACTGAATTGATCTGGAATTTCCCAGCCTCAGAATTGTGAGAAAATACATTTCTGTTGTTCAAGTCCTCCCCTCTGTGGTATTTCATTATGACAGCCTGAGCAGACTCATACACCCACATTTCCCTGTTCTTCCTGGTTCTTCTCCCCGCCGGCAACCATTTAAGACGGTTTTAACTGTTTCTTCTGACATTTATCGTGTCCTGTATTTTTGAATTCCATATGGTGCTATCTTATGAATCATCAATTTTATTTTATTTACTTATTTATTTTTAATTTATTTTATTTTTGGCTGCATTGGGTCTTTGTTGTTGCACACAGGGTTTCTCTAGTTGCTGCAAGTGGCAGCTGCTCTTCGTGTGGTGTGCAGGCTTCTCATTGCGGTGGCTTCTCTTGCTGTGGCACACGGGCTCTAGGTGTGCAGGCTTCAGTAGTTGTGGCTCTCAGGCTCTAGAGCACAGGCTCAGTAGTTGTGGCTCTCAGGCTCTAGAGCACAGGCTCAGTAGTTGTGGCATGCGGACTCAGTAGTTGTGGCACGTGGGCTTAGTTGCTCCATGGCATGTGGGATCTCCCAGGACCAGGGCTCAAACCCGTGTCCCCTGCATTGGCAGGCATATTCTTAACCACTGTGCCACCAGGGAAACACTGACTCATCAATTTTAGACATTGTCTATTAATTTCCCATGATGGTAGATAAGTATTTAGCTTTGTTGTACTTCCTCCTCTCCCCTAACCTCCCACTGTCGTTACAACTTTTGGTTAAATAAATATGTGGAATTTACATTATTTTCTTAATTATTGGGAAAACTGTCAGGACAACACAACTTGCCATAGTAAGTGCAGGTCTCCCCTGCAGGGGCAAGTTATCATGTGGAAAACAGGAATTGTGTCCCAAAACAGGAGTAACAGAAAGAGTGAGTAATGGTGGCTAAGACAGTAATGTTCATTACTTTTCCCAAAGATCCATCAGATAACATATTCCTATACCCTAGGGAATGGTAGGTAAGGAAGGAAAAAGAGGCCAGGAAAAATTCTTCCTGTATTTTTGCCTCCAGGTGAATGAAAAGGAGTTCCCTCCCTTTAATGGAAAACTGAGGGGGGCAGGGGGAGGAAATAAATACTTCCTTCTCTCCAGGAGCCTGCAGCAATGTTAGGGACTCAGCATGGACCTAGGCTTCCCTAGTTGACCCCTAGGTCAACTCAAGTATCCAATGGTAGTTGAGTATGGCAAGTAGGTACCGAGGAATGAGCAGTTTAGGAAGTTCAAAGTGAAATGTGAGGCAGGTCAGATTCCACAGTCACTTGCCCTTTGAATTGGACTCCACCATTAATCTGCCATGTTCAGTGTCCTGCTGAACAATGGACTTGAAAAAATGATGCACACACAGCCCTAAATTTGCTGAGCTATTCCCATACTCAGGCGAGCTCGTTTCAGAGCATTCAGACTGCGCCACAATTAGCTGCTGACACTATCCTAAAATAATATTAAGCCAGGCCAGTAATTATACACTGGAAGAAGCTATGTACAGAAAAGCTCATTAACTTGTGGAGTGGTGCAAGTTTCTGAAGTGGGAGCCTTTCAAACAGGATGGTAGTGCGCCTGTTGATATGGTTGAAAATCCAACGGCAAATCCTTAGCTAAATATTTAACAACATCCCGCTGGAAAAGCACCAAAGAAGTTTTCAGGGTTTATGGGTCAAGCGATAAAAAGGGTCAAGCCGCTCCCAAGTTTACCTGTAGGTGGCACTGTAAGAGTAGTCGAGGGAAGACCTACACTAACCACCAGGCTTATAAAAGTGACCACAGTCATCAATCAGGGTGTCATCATTGTCACCATCATTGTCGTCGTCATCTTTACAGTCATCATTAGCATTGTTCATTTAGGAAGCATTGTGTGTGGCGTAGTCCTAGATCCCATTTCCCACTATTCTGTAATGACAGACTTCTACTCCAAGGGAGGTTTATCTTGCATGTGTACGCATTTGGCTCTGAAGTCTCACCTTCGAGCCTTTGCTTCTGTGGTATCCCTTGGCTGGGATGTTCTGCCATGACCCTCCCTGCTTTGTTAGGAGGAGGTTTCTTCATGAGTCATCACCACTCCAATCAGGTCCTTGAGATCCAGCTCAGGGACGGCTTCTGTCAACCACACAACCTTCATCTAGAGAAGCTTTGTCCTGCTTCCCTGTTACTTCTTACCCTAGTAAGGGCTTTACATCTCCCTTCTAAACTCAGAGTCCACCTCACACCTGTCAGAATGGCTGTCATTAAAAAGTCTACAAATAACAAATGCTGGAGAGGGTGTGGAGAAAATGCAACCCTCTTACGCTGTTGGTGGGAATGTAAATTGGTGCAGCAACTCTGGAGAACAGTATGGTGATCCCTTAAGAAACTAAAAACATAGTTGCCATATGATCCAGCAATCCCACTCCTGGGCATATATCCAGACAAAACTATAATTTGAAAAGATACATGCACCCCTATGTTCATAGCAGCACTATCTACAATAACCAAGACATGGAAACAACCTAAATGTCCATTGACAATGAATGGATAAAAAAGATGTGGTGTATATATACAATGGAATGTTAGCCATCAAAAAGAACGAAATAATGCCATTTGCAGCAACACGGATGGACATAAAGATGATCATACTGAGCGAAGTAAGTCAGAAAGAGAAAGACAAATACCATATGATATCACTTATATGTGGAATCTAAAATATGACACAGGGACTTCCCTGGTGGCGCAGTGGTTAGGAGTCCACCTGCCAGTGCAGGGGACATGGGTTCGATCCCTGGTCCGGGAAGATCCCACATGCTGCGGAGCAACTAAGCCCGTGCGCCACAACTACTGAGCCTGTGCTCTGGAACCCGTGAGCCACAACTACTGAGCCCATGTGCCACAACTACTGAAGCCCCCGTGCCTAGAGCCTGTGCTCCTTAACAAGAGGAGCCATCGCAATGAGAAACCCATTCACCACAACTAGAGAAAGCCCACTTACAGCAATGAAGACCCAATGCAGCCAAAAATAAATAAATCGTTTAAAAAAACTATAAAAAAATACGACACAAATCAACATATCTACGAAACAAAAACAGACTCACAGACACTGAGAATGGACTTGTGGTTGCCAAGGGGGAGGGAGGATCCAGGAGGGATGGATTGGGAGTTTGGGATTAGCAGAACCAAACTACTATATATAGGATGGGTAAAGAGCAAGGTCCTACTATATAGCACAGGGAACTATCTTCAGTATCCTGTGACAAACCATAACGGAAAAGAACATAATAAAGAATATATATGTATACTATAACTGAGTCACTTTGCTGTACAGAAGAAATTAACACATTATAAATTAACCATACGTCAATAAATTTAAAAAATTAAAAAAAATAAACTCAGAGTCTAAAATAAGTTGTAAACAACTGTCTCCTGTCTCTCTGTTTTGTTTACAGCCAATGCCCCACCCAGCTCTCCAGAGTGGAAGGTAGCTCCTGGCCACCTTTGCCCATTCTTTGACTGCATTCACCTGCCCTTCCTCCATACACAGAGTGTTTTCCACTGTCACTCTCTTGACATTGCTTGTGAGCCTCCAGAATTCAGGGGCTTTGTCTTATCTTTTGTTATATCCCCAAAGTTGGACACATATTAAGTTCTCAACACATATGTGGTGAATGAATGAATGGAAGCAGGAGACGATTAAGTAAAAAACCCCATCATGCACTTTCTTAAAGGCCAGGATGCAGAGAAGAAGAGAAATTTCAAATTTTCCTCTCACTAAAAAGTTTTACTTTGACTTTGGGGATCGAGAAGCTACAAGAAAGCCTCTCTTTTGAGGAAAGAATGTTATATTATCCTCTCCTGAGATAGGCATGTTAGATAACAGCCCTCAGAAATTCCCATCCTTTTATTTGCTGACCAAGCCCTGAATCTGTGGCTCCCTCCCAATCCCAGAGGTCAATCATGATGAACTTAAGAGAATGGCTCATCACATTGCTAGGGAATGGTTTAAGCTTGAATTCTGGCTAATGACATCTGAGGGTGTCCTACTTGGAGAGTTTGGGGAAGAATTTTCCTCACTAAAAATGAAAACCATGGGGGCAAAACACTTTTATTCTCTTTTTCTTTTTGGCCGTGCTGCATGGCTTGCTGGATCCCAGTTCCCCAACCGGGGATTGAACCTGGGCCACGGCAGTGAAAGCACCAGATCCTAACCATTAGACCACCAGGGAACTCCCCCACAAACACTCTTATTCTTTTTTTTTTAGATGTTGGGGGTAGGAGTTTTAGTAATTAATTTATTTATTTTTGCTGTGTTGGGTCTTCATTTCTGTGTGAGGGCTTTCTCTAGTTGTGGCAAGCGGGGGCCACTCTTCATCACGGTGCGCGGGCCTCTCACTATCGCGGCCTCTCTTGTTGCAGAGCACAAGCTCCAGACGCGCAGGCTCAGTAGTTGTGGCTCACGGGCCTAGTTGCTCCGCGGCATGTGAGATCTTCCCAGACCAGGGCTCGAACCCATGTCCCTTGCATTAGCAGGCAGATTCTCAACCACTGCGCCACCAGGGAAGCCCCAAACGCTCTTATTCTTGATTAGATGTTGTTGGGTTGGTGTGTGACATCTGGAACGTCTGCAGCCATCTTGTGGTCAGAGAGGAGACCTTACTCTCCTGCCAGTGAGATGGAAAGCCCCTGGCTTTTGAGGACATCATGGAATCATGGATTTACCTAGCCTTGAAACTGCCTTTTTTTCCCCCTGGACTTACTGTAAAATAATAAATCCCTTATTTTAACTTCTATTAGTTGGGTCTACTATTCATTACAGCCCAAAGTATCCCAATTGACACGACTCACATACAAGTGTTTTTCTTGTGGAACATGCCAGATAGCTTCCCTTTGCCTTTCCAGATACACTTTCTACTCTTTTTCTTCCTGCTCTCTGCTCTGACAGGCTGACCTCTACCTACTATCTCTGTCCTCTCATCTTACCAACAAGGATATTAACCAACATCTTCTTCAGTTAGCGAATTATATGTCCACATATTATTTCTTCCAAAAGTTTCTCATCAAATATCATGTTACCTATAGTTTCCTTTTTAATTTTGTCCAACGCTGAATCCAAATTTGGTGGCTTTTAATGTAATTCCATGCACCAATCAGGGTCCCAACAAGACACAGATGGCTTACTCAAATCTGGGTAATTCAGGGAAGTGTTTTTTTTACAAAGCCGTGGGTGAGGTGGTGGCAACCACAAGGCTAGTCCAACTCAAGCAGATCAAATTCAAAATCAGTTAGAAGCCTAGTTCTTCCCAGAGTGTTGTTGGATCAAATGTTGCCTTTCTCTACCAACACCGGCTCTCAGTCACATTCTTCTCTTTCTTCTAGAAGGATTTCAAGTTACACTGTTTTGGGGGGAAAGCTTCCCTGTTCTCGACTAACCAACACTTCCTGAGCCTTCACTCAGAGTTACATCACATTGTTATTGATGCTCAACATATACTGGAGTTCCTTGAGAATAGAGAACACATCTGATACTTATAAAACCTATTGCTAAACTGAGTATTACCACCATTATAACACATATCACTACTCAGCCATTAAAAAAAGTGAAATAATGCCATTTGCAGTGACATGGATGGACCTAGAGGTTATCATACTAAGTGAAGTAAGTCAGACAGAGAAAGACAAAGATCATATGATATCGCTTGTATGTGGAATTAAAAAAAAATGATGCAAATGAACGTATTTACAAAACAGAAACAGACTCACAGACTTAAAGAACGAACTTATGGTTACCAGGGGGAAGGGTGGGGGGCAGAGATAGATTGGGAGTTTGGGATTGACATGGACACACTACTATATATAAAATAGATAACCAACAAGGACCTACTGTATAGCACAGGGAACTCTACTCAATATTCTGTAATAACTTAAATGAGAAAAGATTTGAAAAACAATAGATACATGTATATGTATAACTGAATCACTCTGCTGTACACCTGAAACTAACACAACATTGTAAATCACCTATACTCCAATATAAAATAAAAATTTTTTAAAAAGCACACACACAAATAACACATATCATACTTTATTATGATTACTTTTATTTTGGTAAACTATGTGTGACATAAAATTTACTTAAAGCGTGCAGTGCACTCGCATTAAGTACATCCACATTGTTGGGCAACCGTCATCACTATTCATCACCAGAACGTCTTCATCATCCTGAACTGAAACTCTGAACCCATTAAACAATAACTCCCATTACCCTCCAGCCTCAGGTAAGCCCTATCCTACTTTCTGTAGCCCATACTTTATTTAAATTTCCTCAGTTTTTATCTAATGATATTTTTCTGCTGTAGAGTTACATCTAGGGTATCACTTAATATTTATTTGTCATGTCTCTTTAGGTGTCTCTTGGTTGTGACGTTTCCTTAGGCTCTTCTTATTTTTGATAACCTTGACAGTTTGAAAGAGTACTGGTAGTTTGGAGGATGCCCCTTTACTAGAATTTGTTTCATATTTTTCTCATGAGTTTACTGGGGTGTGGGGATCCTGGGAAGAAGATCACAGAGATAAAGCACCATCTTCGTCACATCCTATCAAGGTTACCTACTAATTAACAATTTATGACTGTTGATGTTGACCTTGAGCATCTGGCTGAAGGAGTGTTGGTCAGGTTTTTCTATTGTAAAGTTACTCTTTTTTCCCATACTGTACTTTTTGGAAGGAAGTTAAGGAACAGGGAGTTATGGAGTTAGTTTTTAAATTACTTCAGGACACACTTTATGTGGCATCTGTCCAGCTCACACGATTTCCCATTCCCGGGGGAAATTCCCTCCCCCAAATCCATCAGGGTGGCCCTCCACACGCCCCATCCCTTAAACACCTTCTCTCTTAAGCAGCCAGATTTATTCTATGAAATCCTGTCTCTTGGCCACAGACATTTAGAGAGAGCTGAGTCAACAAAGTCCCTTCCCCAGGTGCTTGGAATTTTAGGGCAGGCCAGGCTCTCTGCATGCCCAAGCCCAATACATAGCTACTGTTAATGATTATTTAATTATACCTTTCACTTGACTATTAATTATGCAAATAGTGTAGCTCAGATGGTTCCGACATTGGTGATTGCCTACTTAGCATCCGTTCCTCCCTCCATCCTTTACCACACAAACCCAATTTTATTTCTAAGACTATTTCTCCCATGCAACCCATGTGCCCCAGGAATGGAGCCCCCCCCCCAGCTCCAGGAGTGGGCCTAATTGCTCCAAAAGTAATGCCATCTTTCTTGACTGTGATAGGTTCAGGAACAGGCATGTGACTCAATTAAAGACAATGAGATGTGTGGAAAATTTTCTAGGGCTTCCTGAGACAGATCTCCTTTGCTCTTTTTGGTTCCTCTTGAAGGGACCCTCTCTTCCTTCTGGATGTTGTCATATATAGACTGGAACCCCTGCATACACTGCCAGACCAGCCCCCAAAGCAGCTGGAACACAGAGGAGGGCAACCTAGAGAATGTCAGTGCAATGGAGCAAGAATCATGCCGATACCTACCCTTTCTCTAGAGCAGTGCTACTCAGAATGTAGGGTGAACTGTTTGTTACATTCTGCGATGACATAAAGAAGCTGAGAGTAAATGTTTAGAGACGTTTGTAGTGATTTGACATTGCCATGACAGCTCAACGTGTGACAAGTGAATTTGTGTAGTTGACCAGTTTGAGTGCTGTCCAACAAAGAGAAGAGTTACAAGTAGTGCCATCTGTGTACAAGTCTTGTGCATTAGGACCATGTAGCAATCTGCACTGGATTGAAAAAAGAAAAACGATACATCACCACCAAATGTCCTTCACCACTGATAGTTTGGGAGGCACTGCTCTAGACTTAGTAATTACATGAGCCAATTAATTCCCTATTTTTTAAGACAATGCGGATTCTGTTTTCTCCAATTAACACCAAAGCATCTGAACTGATACAGTGAGTGAATCAAGTAAAAAAAATAAGAGACCACATAGATATATTGGACATTTTTTGTAGGGTATACATGTTAAATTAGACTGTGTGTGTGTGTGTGTTTTCACCTTGCTCTGATTCTGGGTAATCATTTCTTAACGGGTCCTGATTGCAAAAATTTCAGGAAGAGAATAACTTCTCTTTGGTACCTTTGCCGGCTGTTGGCATTTCCCAGCCTTAGTTCTTTGATTTGAATGTGATACCATAATAAAACACATGGGAGAGATTCTAGAAGAACAGAAATTCCATTTGTATCTCTAGGGAGAATAAGAGGAAAAAGGGTAACTTCATGTCATTCTCTGATTGTTTTTACCTTTGTATTTCAAAACGTTTCTAATATTGGGAGAATACCAATGTAATTATTATAACCTTTTTATTTTGGTCACAGCCTTTAAGGAGTTATCAGAATTATAAGTTATAAAATATTATTTATAAGTTACAAAAAATAGGTCTTTTCCTTTTTTTCCCCTAGTGAATGAAGAAAAGGGCTATCATGATTATTGTGTACATATAAATAGAATAAATGCATTTGTTAAAAGATGCAAAACTTGTTTTTGTTTTTGTTTTTTTGGTGATTATTCTCTTCTGGTATTATTTTGATCCTAAAGGAATGTTTTTAGAGAATTTTTGTTTACCATCCCAAAGATGATCTTTAAGCTAGTGATATGAAGAAAGTTGCTGTATGAAATTAAAAAAATTCAAGTATTCTTACAACAGAGACGAAATGAGCACATCTTTTTAGCCTGGATGGAATGAAGCCACGTGACAATTGATTTATAGTGTGCACTGACATAGCCATTAAGAGCTCTGGAAGCACTACTTGTGTTGAAGGATGAGGCAGATGGGGTGTTCTAGAGAACAACTAGAGGGTTTATTTTGGCCTCAAAGCTGGTTACTATTATAAGAGATAGCAAACTGGGCAATAGCTGCAGCAGAAGGGCCTCAACAGATGAGCCTGATATATTATTTTAAGAACTTTCTTCCAAAGCCAAATCATAACACCTCATTGCTTTATATGAAGTAGAAAACACATTTTCTTATTGGACTTGCTTTCCTTGAAAATGGTAAAAGTAAATTCATAAACTTAGATCATATTGTATATAAAAATGGTGGAGCTCTTGTTTCAATGATACGATGAAACATTACATCATCGTCGTGTACCTTGTTGGTACAGACATCTCTCTGCATAAGTGGCATTCCTTAACTGATCCCCTGGTTCATTTTTAAAATTCAGTGGTATGGCAGAGCCAGCAATACTCACCAAATATTCCATGGACTTCCCTAATTCTCAGTCTCCCTTTTAATTGACTTGGGGCCAGGTGTCTAGATTAGGCCATGGGCCATGAGCAAAAGGGACTTTTGTCACTTCTGGTCCAAGGCAATTAAAAACAAGTCTAGGTTTCCATAATCTTCTTCCCTTTGGTGGTGACCATTTTGACATAGAGGAGTCACAGAGGGAGGCAACCTCCAGCACTGAGTCACCATGTCAAGGAGAGCAGCTGCTTCAGACATTTTATAAATCGGAAAGAAACTTTTGCCTTGAGAAGCCACTGAAATTTTGGTTACAACCATGATAGAACTACTAACCCATTCACCACTTGTAGTGTTGCGATAATCCCAGAGGCAGGGAGATTGATATCTGATGTAGATGTGGGCACACGGTGGCGTTCCTGGGGGCCCTATTTAGGCATTGCTCATTTGCTGCCATGCTCTTACTGGGTGAGCAGAACTGTCCTAGGAGCTTTGACGATATAAACAACAACATCAACAACAAAATGATCTTAGTCCTAAATCCGTTCAGCCCAAAGATGAGTAGCATACACTTCCTCCCTTCAATAAACTTATAGTCTGGTAGGAGAGGTTTAGGACAGGTACCAAGTAACTAAAATACAAGGTGGAGCAACAAAGAACGTTTTCTAGACTTGAAGAGATTATAAATTGTAGATTATAACTTAGAGAAGACACATCACTCACATTAACTCAATTAAAAAAAC
This sequence comes from Delphinapterus leucas, assembly GCF_059928025.1. NCBI lineage: Eukaryota > Metazoa > Chordata > Mammalia > Artiodactyla > Monodontidae > Delphinapterus > Delphinapterus leucas. Next base: position 12,877,439 of record NC_143146.1, read on the forward strand.
AACATGCGTGAGTTTGTGTGTTCTAGGGTATAGTAGCACTATGGGAATTTGGAGAGCGAAGATACTGTTATGAGGTTGAGGTTTTTTTGAAGGATCATTTTTATTTTTATGTACAGAAAAGTTAGCATTGTGCTTTTATCCCAGTTTGGTGGCAAGATCTTTAGCCTTTGCCTTTCCATCTTGGCAATGAGAGCCACAGATTGTTTTTGGACCTGTGATATTGCCTCACAGTGATGGTGGATCTCTGCATATCTGTCATTATAACTGGTCCTAATAGCTTCCACCAGCTTAGCTAGAGCTCCTCTGTCTTCCGAGTTAACCTGTGCGAAGAGTCTTTCTGAAGATGAGACATCTCAGCCTGGCCCTTCCCTTGAGAATGAACTCGGGAGCTCCCCTTTCATGGCCCAAGGCAGGCAGGAGGCCAGCGAGCTCAGTGGGGTCCACAAGTGTGCCGTTGCCACCTTCTGAGCCTTCTTGTTCTCCACAAGGTGGGGACAACATTAACACCTGCTCAAAGGACAGGCGGTCTCAGTGGGCACTTCCCCTTCGTGGGTGGCTTTCTTCCAGCTGGGACAACAGCTTCTGCTTTTGTTTTGTCTCTGGGCTGGGCTCCTGGGCCAGCTGAAGCAGTTGAATAGCCATTTGGACCCCTCCCACCCCAAGGCCTGGGTGAACTGTTTCACCAAAGGGGGCCCTTTCAGACACTCACGGAGGAGAGCCTTTGCCACTGACAAAGCGGATGGCACAAACAGTTACGTGCCCCATTTTTCAGGCCTACCTGGAAATGATAATTGGCTTGTGATTTAAACACTTTAAAACATTTTGCTAGCATTTAAAGTTTTGGTCAACATAATATATATACATGTTTCAAATCAACAGGTCCCGTGTCAGGCCTTTTGCCACCGAGTCACATGATGGTTTACATTTGTACAGGGGTTTTCCAGCTTATTCTTAGAGAAATAAATCTGACCACTCAAGGGCAGTTTAAATCTGTACTTCTAGATTTCAACATTTGTAATATGACCGCAATATTGAATGTTTCCACCATAGTAGATTTTTTTCTTAATTGAAAGGAGCAGATCAAATCAATTTTTATCACTTTTCTTTTTGCTGAGGAAAAATGAATTTCTCATGTGCTATAAAGACAGCACCAGCCCTTTTTGTCCCCTTTGAATAAAGGTATGATGTTAGCTATACTATGAAATTTATCCTCAGGATTCTGTAAGTAATTGTACTAAGAGACTGGCCTTTTGTCTCTGTTTTAGCTCTGTTGCTCTCTCTTACCCAACCTCTTATTAATCTACTAATGAAGAGATAGAAAAGAATAAAAATTGGGGCAGTAGACTATATATATATCAATAGATTATATAAATATATCTGTATATAATATACCTATCTATATATATTTATATATACATAGATAATATAAATACAAATCTATCTACATGGTATATATATATATATATATATATATACATATATATAAATAAACCTAGGCCTGATATGCTTTTCATAAGAACTATTATATGATTGTTTTAAGTGTCCATTATATATCCTCTGAACCAAATTTTCTAGTTTTTAGTATATTTTCTCCTAGAAAGATAAATGAGGCACTCCATAGTGGAATAAAAAACAGATCTGGCTTTTGGGAGTTGGGAAAGTTCTGGTAAAGTGCCAAGTGCTGAGCTGCAGGTTTTCAAAGTTGTTTATTTTCAAACCTGCAGATGTAGAAAAATATCACATAAAGCCTCATGTCATTGCTTCTGACAGGGAAATGGGTCAGCTGCCCATGTGGTGTCTGAGGAAAAGAAACACGGAAATAGGTAACGTGTAAATCTTGTTTTCAGCTCAGACTCTTTTTGCTGTGTAAAAGGCTCTGTGGGATTGAAAATCATCACTTCCACTCCTTGATTATTGTCTCTTAATCTGGTGGTCTGACTTTTATGGTTGTGGTCACAGTTATTTGAAAGATGTGAGTTTTTTAAACTTTGGAAATTCTAAATTAATTCAGTACTGATATATTCATGGTAACCTATAAAAATCAACTCTTGTTCCCAAGGGACACGGGCCTAGATCCCTTTTAATAGCAAATCAGTGTGGAATTCTAAATGCCATTATTCCGACTTCAGTTCATATGGTGAATGAACTGAATGCCCATAATGTGGGAAGCAGCAGTGGTGTGCACTGAGGGCGGGATGGAGATTTCTAGACCTGAAGGATGCCAGGTAGAAAAGTGTGGGAGGAAGGCCGGGGAGCATGAGCCTCCCAGAGATGGGGGAGAAGCTCCCAGGGTTGTCTTTTCCCACATGGGGAAGACACATTTCATTAGCAGAACTGGTGGTAGCTGTGTTCTTTATCTTGTAGACAGGTGATGTGATGTAAGGCGGATTTGCTACAGAGATGGGTAGTGACACTGTTTTGGAACCATTTTAAGTCATAACAAGTAGTAATGGGGGAAGTCACTGCAGTCAGGGGATGCCCCAACCATCAGATATCTGGAAGGGAAGGAGGTCAGGAAGGCGGTGGGGTGGATTCAGACAGAGATTCTGGGATCCAAGAACATGTGGGGTTGACCCTGAAAAGATAAGTCCTCAGTACACAGGGAAAGGATTTCTGCAGATAAGCCTCTTGCCCCATCTACAAAGCTACCTAAAGTGCCCTGATAAGCTACAATTTGGAGTTTGATGTGTCTCTTTGGAACTCCATTCAACATGAATTTTACTCCAGGAGAGGCAAAGCTCGAGTCTAGTATATCAGTGACTTAAACTAAATTGTCAGAAACTTCTCAGAATTTGTTTAAGAATACAGTATATACTCAAAAGATAGAAGTTAAAAAAGGAGAAATGTTTGCAACAAAAAGAATCTTGTTAACTATAAAGGAATCTACCAACACATCTAAGTCCACATCACATATTCTAAATATTCCCCCAAACATCCAAAAGTTTTTGAGTGCTAGCAGGATTTTGTTCACAAATTCTTATTGCTCAAATGAGGCACCGAAAATTCTCATCCTTTTTACAAGTGGACAAACTACAGCTCAGAAGGAGCTGGAGAAGAAAAGATTGTCCAATGTCATAAAGTGAAAACAAAAAAAAAGATCAAAAATTGATTTAACTGCATTATGCTTTGCATAATATTTTTAAAATGGCCATCTGTTTCTGTTTTAGAAATGTATTCCCACTGAGTACATCAGGTAATTCTCCAAACTCAAGAAACTTCAAGGGAAAAGAGAGAGGAGAGAAAGTCAAGCAGATTTTATCTTAAATTTTTGTCTGATTTCAATTTATTAAAAACTGAATGCTACTAATATTAATAATTTTTTGTTTTTTTAAAATTGAGGCGAAACTTATGTAACACCAAAGTATACAAATCTTCAATGAATTTTATATACTTGTGTAACCACCACCTAGATTAAGTTTAGAATATTTCCAGCATACCAGAAGGCTTTCTTATTCTCTCTTCCAATCAATACCCCCAGGATCCCCCAAAAACCACACCTCTGGCCTCTGTCTATCCCCATAGGTTAGTGTTTCCTGTTTTTGAACTTCAAATAAATGGGATTCTGGCTTCTTTTGCTGAACATTATGTCTGTGAGATTCATCCTTGTTTTGTGTAGCAGTAATTTGTTCTTTTACATTGCTGTGTTGTATTCCATTGTATGAATACACTACATTTATTTATCCATTCTCCTGTGGATGGACCTTTGGGTTGTTTCTGCCTTGAGGAACTATTTCGAATAATACTGCCATGAATGTTCTTATACTTGTCTTCTAGTAAAGACAGCCACTTATTTCTGTTGGAGTTATACCCAGGAATGAAAATACCAAGTCATAGGACATAACTCTATTTAGCCTGGTAGATACTGCTAAATGGCTTCCAAACTGGTGGAAGAATTTATCCTTCCATAGTAATGTATGAGAGTTCCAGTAGCTCCTCTTCAACACTTGGTTTTATCTGTCCTTTAATTTTGGTGTTGGGGTGGGTGTATCTCAGTGTAGTTTAAATTTGCATTTCCCCAATAACTAATGATGTTGAGCACCATAATGAATATTTATCCAAAAATTCACAATCTTACTACTCTACTTTTATTTTTCTGTTAAGTCTTTTCAGTGCAGCCTATGTATGTAATTACACTCAGGGTAAATCTAGAATTGTGTTGTGTATTTTTACATTAAACATTTTAAAGTTTGTTATGGCCTTCATACTTATCTTTTAAAATGGCTTCTTAATATCCCACTGAGTTTGACGCAGTATAATTTACTTAGCTATTTCCCTCTTGTTGAGTATTATGTTACTTCCCATTTTCCTCTGGCTCATTGTTGTTCAGAAGGACAAATGGAGATGTATCAGCCCAGAAACTATCATTTGTGGAGGTGATGTGCCAGCTAGGTGCTTTGATAAGGGTTTAGCTTTATTTCTAGTACAACCTTCAGAAGTGTTATGTCTATTTTACAGGTGAGGAATCGGGTGCCAGGCTATATTAGCTTGTTTCTTCGTGGAAGATAGTTCCAGGCTTTGGATTTGGAAAAAAATTCTGTACAGACATCAGAATGAACATAAGGTGATCTGACTCTGGGGTTCTACAGAATTACATTTACCTGAGAGGGTTCATGGCCAGTGAAAGCTTGACACATCTTCTTTAGGGTACTGTGGTCACCTAATAAATTATAAGGGCCACATTAATGGTCTTCCAATGGGAGTGAGATCTGTGGGGTTCAAATCTCAGCTCCCACCCTTATTCACTGGGTAATCTTGGGTGAGTTATTCAACTTCTCTTCACCTCTGTTTTCTCATCTGTAAAATGGATATAATAGCCACCTCCAGGGCTGCTGTGAAGATAAATGAACTAATATGTAGGAAACCTTTAGCATAGTGCCAGGCACATAGCACTCAGTGAGAATCAACTCAGATTCAATCATCCCCTAATTTTCCCATATCTTCCCAATACTATAAGGTTCATTATTTTTAGCTAGAAGTCACCTTAGAGATCATACAGGCTAGTGCTTTACAAACTTGCTCATTTCTTCTTCCTTTTTAAACAATGGACTCTTTTTTTCCTAGTACAAGGTACGTGGAGCTCTAGCATCTAAGGCTGCTGCCACTGGCTGCCAGTGAGCACATGACCTTTCTGAGCGGAAGGCTCCTCTTTTATATTCCTCAAGGAATAGGGTGAAGGGAGAACTCACTCACAATCAGAGGTGTTACTACCTCGTTGCTATGCCAGATAAGTGGTGTTGTAAGCATGGATCTGGGCCCAAACCCATTCATTTCACCCATGAGGATGCTGAGTTCTATGGCAGTTGCTAATGACAAGGAAACTTAAAAGTGGCAGAATTAGAACTTGAACTTAGAGTCAGTGGATTTTCAGCTATGCTGGTTACATTTTACTGCCTCTCTAGCAAGAAGAAGGAAATGATGGGAAGAGCACTGGACTTGGAAACAGGAGACCTGGGTTTGGGCCTTGGCTTTGCCTCTAGTTTTATAATCATCAGGACACTTGCTATCATATTTGTCCAGCTCACAGGCTTCCCCTTTCTCTACAGACTACCCTCTTCAAGTTTGTGCCAAACGGCTCCACCCTTTGTCCATAGCTAATGGGCACTGTTTGATTATTTTGAAGGAAGACTGGCTCCTTAGTCCTCAAAGGTCCACTCCTATGTAAAATGCAGGTGTAGGTCTAATTAGAATCAGCTGATGGAATCATGTTGCCCTTGGTAAACTTGGCTAGAAATGAGATTCCTTCTGAATCTTGACACAAATCTATTTTTTAAAGAGTAATAATACCCTGGATGCCATAGGCTTAAATATGGTTTTGTAGTGTCACAATTAAATTCTGTTCTTTGTTGGCCCAAGGCTGGTCTTTCACCTCTTTCAAGAGTCAGTCTTTGGGATGTCCTTAGCATGCATGGGAATTCTTTTCTGATCTGGCCCTATATGATTTTCTTGCCTCATCTTCCCCCACTGCCAAGTATGTACACACTCAACTACTTGTCGTTCCCCAGATACTCCATACTCTCCTTGCTTTGCCTTTGAACGTGATGTACCTTTTCCCCGGAATGTCCTCTCCTGTTGGGCTAACTGCCATCTATTGTTCAAGACCAAGTTCCATGTGTCAGTTCTTCTGGATGGCCTCTCCTGACCCAGCTGGCTGCCCTCCTCTGTGCACTCATGGATTACAACCTACTGGTGTTCTGTTGTGGTGGCTGGTTCTCTTGTGTGGCTCCCCCACTAACTGTGAGCTCCTTGAGTGCAGAAATGTAAACTATTCATCTCAGTATTTCTATGACTTAGAAGAACCAATGGTATAACAGAAACAGTTCATAAATATTTGCTGAATGAATAAAGAATGAATAATTCTTCCTGACAGGAGAAGACAAATACTATAGAGACATTATTACATAGTGGTGGTCAGTCCTGTTGTAACCTCTGTTAGAATTGAAACTGTGACCTTTAATAAGTGACTTGCTGAGATTCAGTAGTTTTAAAACAAGTGTCAGTAAGGTGCCTTTGAACTTGAATTTCTAGTTCTTTTGGAATTTAAAATCCCTTTACTCACTTTTGTTTCGGAAATTGTTATAAACCAGAGGCAATCTCAAATTCAATCTGGTTGGGTTATTATATAAACCTACTAATTACTTGTCTTCAGGCTTGTATTTGCACTTATAACAATCATATACATTATTAAGATTTGGAAAAAGGATTCCAGAACCCAATGATGCAAGACTGCTACCACCCTTATTAAAAAGAAAGAGTAAATTGAATAGATATTTGCTCTTTATTCCTATTTAGAGAATGTTCCCATCTCAAGCTTCATTAAATAGAGAAAGCCATTAGAATTGTTAGGTTTTTAAGTTCCTTAGTCCTTTCAAACAATGGTTCTTATCAACAAAGTGGGTATAGAGGAAATATACCTTAACATAACAAAGGCCAATATATGACAAGCCACAGCTAACATCCTATTCAATGATGAAAAGCTGAAAGCTTTTCCTCTAAGATCAGAAACAAGGTTTCCACTCCTGCCACTTTTATTCAACATAGTACTGGAAGTCCTAGTCACAGCAATTAGGCAAGAAAAAGAAATAAAGGCATCCAAATGGGAAAGGAAGTAGAAATGTCACTGCTTGCAGATGACATGAAACTATATATAGAAAACTCTAAAGACCCCCACAAAAAAACTGTTAGAACTAGTAAATGAAGTCAGTAAAGTTGCAGGATACAAAATGAATATATCAATCTGTTGCATTTCTACACACTCGTAACAAATTATCAGAAAGAAAAATTAAGAAAATAATTCTATTTACAACCACAACAAAAATAATAAATTACCTAGAGATTATCATACTAAGTGAAGTAAGTCAGAGAAAGACAAATATCATATGATATCACTCATATGTAGACTCTAATTTAAAAGATACTAATGAACTTTATTTACAAAATAGAAACAGACTTACAGACAACAAAAATGAATTTATGGTTACCAAAGGGGAAACATGGGGAGGGGCGAATAAATCAGGAGTTTAGGATTAACGTACACACTACTATACATAAGATGGATAACCAGTAAGGACCTACTGTAGAGCACAGGGAACTCTACTCAATGCTCTGTGATGATCTATATGAGAAAAGAATCTGGAAAAGAATGAATATACGTATAACTGAATCACTTTGCTGTATACCTGAAACTAACACAACATTGTAAATCAACTATACTCTGATAAAATTAAAAAAAAATTACCTAGGAAAAAATTTAACCAAGGAGGTGAAAGAGCTGTACACTGAAAATTATAAGACACTGATGAAAGAAATTGAAGGAGACACGAATAAATGGAAAGATATTCTGTACTCATGGATTGAAGAATATTGTTAAAATGTCCATACTACCCAAAATAATCTACAGATTCAATGCAATTCCTATTAAAATTCCAATGGCATTTTTCACAGAAATAGAACAAACACTCCTAAAATTTGTATGGAACCATAAAAGACCCTGAATAGCCAAAGCAACCTTGAGAACAAAGCTGGAGGCATCATGTGTTCGTAGATAGAGAGGACAGATTGTTGCCAGAGGTGGGCGATGGGGAGTGGGTGAATAGGTGAAGATGGGTAAAAGGTACAAACTTGTAGGTATAAAATAATTAAGTCATAGGGATGTACTTTACAGCATGGTGACTATAATCAAGCACACTGCATTATATATTTGAAAGTTGCTAAGAGAGTAGATCTTAAAATTTTTTTATGACATGGAAAAAAATGTGACTATGTGTGGTGATGGTTGTCAACCAGACTTATTGTGGTGACCATTTCACAATATGTACAAATGTTGAGTCACTGTATTGTACACTTGAAACTAATATTTCAGTTATGTATCAAAAAATCATCTTAAATTTCAAAAATTAATACTTGTTTCTTTGCTTCTTTGTTTTTGACTAGAACCACATAGCATCACCAAAATTGTCTACTCAGGAAGAATTTGTAATGAGTTTATATGATGAGATTTCATTGAGTTAACTACCTCCCCCAAATAACATCCCTTTTTTTTGAAAACCTTGAAGTTCAGATAGCTGTTATTCCTTTGTTAATTTGTCTTCTAAGTGAAATGCAAAGTCCTGTCAGGTAAGATTTATTTTTATTGTGGCAGTGGTGGGGAAGTGAAGAAATTTTATCTATATTCTGTTTTCTGTTATTCAGATATATCATTTTCCTATATTAACAAGGAATGTAGGAAATACACTGTGCTTGTTTGAGGTTTCACAAAATATCCTCTAGTTTCTAATGTTGTGTTTGTGGTCCATGTTGATCGATCATATCACATGAAAGTCTGTCTTTGGGCCTCTCGCCTTCTGAGATGGCCCGTATTCTGTCTGTGGAGTGTGTATCTTCCTGAATAAACCTTCCTTCTCTTTACTATGGTTTGCTCTTGAGTTCTTCCCTGGGCGAAGCCAAGAACCCACACTTGGTGGCCGTCCCAGGGACTCGCCTGAGACCTGGGACGTGACCCTTCTCTCCAGCCCCACATTCTTTCCTGCAACATCTTTTCTGGTGCCCAACTTGGGACCTCAAAGGGCATAATCTTGATCTTCCTGTCAGGCTATGGCTCCTCTCTGGAGCGTGGCTGTGACCTGTCCTGAGCCATGTAGATTCAAGTAGGATCTGGCAAAGACCAGTTCTCTGGCCAGGAAGGAGCCCACCAAGACCAAGACTTTTCTCCCCTCCATCTTTCTCATTCTCCTATTGCTCTGTCTCTTTGGACTTGAGAAGATCCACCAAGACGACCACCGGACATCCAAATTAAGACCACGTGACAAGTGTTGACAACTCGGTTGGGTGAATTTCCCCTCTGTGGCTCCTCGAGCCCAATTCCCCCTCCCTACTTGTTTTTAGTCCCAGTTCGGTTCCGGGACGCTGGAACGACGTCGGGGGCCCACGTTGGGGGGACTCCTTGAGTCCTCCTCTAGATTTGCAGTCGTCCCTCCCCGAGTGCTCTCGGGCTTATGGCCTCATTGCGCCCCCAAGAGGATGTTGGGGGAGAGCACTTCCCTTGTGGAGGTCACAGGCGGACTTTATCAACCCCTGAGCGGAGGCAGCGGGCGAGCACCTTTCTCAGTGGGCTTTCGAATCTCTGGCCTAGGAAGTGTCATGGCTGTACACCTTCCTTTCTATTCTGGGAAGCGTCCTGGCTGCACACCTTCCCTCCTTTCCTGGATTTCTCTTATATCCTCCGACTTCTCTCTTGACTTCTTGGACTGTCTATTGATACTTGAGCTTCCTTGCTGGCTTTACCAGTAGGTTATGTGTTGCCTTTTACGTCTGTGGAGAGGTAGCCCCTCCTCAACATCACAAGGACCATATCCTGAGGGGAGCTTTTGCCTTGTATTGTTATCACTGCCTTGTGGCACTCAAGCCCTACCCTTCGGCTCTATTTGTTTCTCTTTCTTTTGTTTCAGTGATAAAGGTAATCCCTTTAGTTGGCTCAGGGCCTAGGTCTCCTCTTTTCCTCTCTGAAGGATTTAGGCCCTGAAACTCTGGTTGCTTTTTCTCCCACTGGCTCTGGTTCCTTTCCCTGACTAATCCAAGGGGCCTACTCAGGCTCACCGACCAGGCAGATATCGGGTGCTCACAAGGACCCCACTGTTGACACTGGGAGAACGCCAGAACAAATAACTACCACCTCGCCAGGATCCCTCAGACTCTTGTCAAGACATCCTAATAAGAAATGGGGGCAATTACAAGCACCCCAAAAGACTCCCCGCTAGGATGCATATTAGCTAACTGGGGAAAATTTAGACAGGATGGTTTAAGAAAAAAATTAATTTTTATTTGCAATACTGCATGGCCCCAATACAAAATAGGGGACCAAGAGATCTGCCCCCCCCCCCAAAAAAAGGGTCACTGAATTACAATACCATCTTGCAGCTGGACCTATTTTGTAAAAGGGAAGGTAAATGAGGGGAAGTCCCATACATCCAAACGTTCATGACCCTATTCCAAAATCCAGGTCTAAAGAACTCCTGCCAGGTGTGCTTGGCTCACATCTCTTCAAAGTGCCTTCTTCCTCCACAGGAGGCTGATGTTTTATTTATTTATTTATTTTTAAATTAATTTATACTTTTGGCTGCGTTGGGTCTTTGATGCTGCGTGCGGGCTTTCTCTAGTTGCGGTGAGCTGGGGCTACTCTTCGTTGATGTGCGCAGGCTTCTCACTGCTGTGGCTTCTTTTGTTGCAGAGCACAGGCTCTAGGTGCACGGGCTTCAGTCGTTGTGGCTTGCAGGCTCCAGAGTGCAGGCTCAGTAGTTGTGGCACGTGGGCTTAGTTGCTCTGCGGCATGTGGGATCTTTCTGGAGCAGGGCTCAAACCCGTGTCCCCTGCATTGGCAGGCGGATTCTTAACCACTGCGCCACCAGGGAAGTCCTGAGCCTGATGTTTTAGATGATCCTCTTATGAGTCCACCTCCCTGGGGTCCATAACCGAGAACTCCTACCTCTCCCAATTCTGACAGGGACACTGTCTTCTGGACTGTTTAACCCTAATGCCCCATCTGGGGAGCTGGAGACCCCAGCCCACCATGAATCAGCTCATGGATTTGGCCTTTGGAGTATTTAACAATAAAGATAGTGTTGAAGAGGCAAAATGGATTCAGGGACAACAGCTAAAAGCACAATTACTGGAGGCAGCTCTACCCCTGCACCACCTCAGATGGTAACACCTCAGGGTTACCATCCCTTGGGAAGACCCACGGTGAGGACAGGATCCAGGAAGCCTGGATCGGAGCCACTGTCTCACTGAGAAAGGATCGGTTTTCAGTGCAGCCAGAAGGGCGACAGGAAGGGCAAATACTCCCTCTGTGGGAAAAGTCCACTGAGACCCTGCCCGATATGAAAACGAGAGAGCCACTGGAAATGGGACTGCCCCCAGTCCCAAAGGGGACTTGGGGCTCCCAAATCGATGATGACTGAGAGGACCAAAGACTGACAGGGCCCGGGACCCTCCCTGGCTCCCAAAGGACACCTGATCATTTCTCCGGAGGAGCCTTGGGTAACCGTTGACATGGCAGGTAGGAGAATTATTTTCTTATTAGATACGGGGGCGCCTGCTCTGTGCTGATTTCCCTGGACCTTTGTTCTCCCAATTCCGTATGATAATGGAGATTGATGGAAAGCCCAAAACCGAGCGATTCACCCCTCCCCTCCACTGCTCGCTAGGAAATTTTACCTTTGCACTTCATTTTCTGCTCGTGCCTGAGTGCCCTGTCCCCTTGTTGGGAAGGGACTTGCTCACTAAATTCCAGACAACAGTCCAAGCTGGAGACCCTTATGGGTTAGAAAACAATTGCTCTTGGCCGGAGGAATCTACCTCAGTCCCAAGCCAGAGGAGGTCTCCATTCCACCCTAATCTAAGTTCTTAAACTATGGGCTGTTAAACTTGTTCACAGTGTTAAAATGTCACCTTCTTCTGCATTCCCCGGCACCCAGACTTCCAATATCTCTTTTCCTTTGAGTGGACAAATCCAGACACTGTAATGCCATGAATGCCTCCACTCTCTGTGCTTATAAAATTCAAGCCTAGGGTGCTTACAGGTTAGGAATGGAATGGACAAAAAAAGGGGGGGGGTAGCTAAAAATTGTCCAACTACCTTTAGAAATGGGATCACATGAGGCTGCAGGCAAGCCTCCACAGATCAAAGACCTGACTGAGGGCCATAATTAAACAATTTCTTAAACCCAGGGAGGAACCCCAAAAGTGTTTGAAAATAGAGTACCAAAATGGGAGGCTACTGGCATGACTAAACTAAGCATACCTGTTAGGAATTTTTTGGGAGACCTTCTCCCCTAAGCTAAATCAGGAAAAGTAAAACATTCCAACATAGGTGAATGGGTATATCAGTCCTTCAATACCATTGAGGTGGCCACCCAATTCTTTGAGGGGGAAAAAAACCCCAAGCCTGTCCTTGTTTTAAAAATCTAGTCTTTATAGGACCAGAGGTGTGGTTCCAAAAATAATCCAAAGCCCACCAATCCTTTTACCTCTCCCCAAACCTTCCTTATTTATCTTAAGGGGCTTATAAGTATTGAACAAAGGGGGAACAAAGTCATCCCAGGAGGAACTTGTCTTTCTCCTCCCATGCCTTTGAAATGCAAATGTTCTACCTGGTTTTCTTCAGGAACTCTTATCTCTGCCATCTTTTTAAAATACAAATTTTGAAAAAACGGGGTGATGTGGAACTTGTCAAACACAAATTGAAATCTTAAGCATCCTTTCCATAAATGTTAGTAAAAAGGGTTTAGCCATCTAGACAAGTGACCTTGATTTGTTCCATCTGCCAGAAACCCAATTTAAATCCACCCTCTTTTGTTACTGATGGGTTTTACATTGTTGTACCTGACTCATGGCTGAAATTTTGGAATGGGAACTATGAGGTCTCTGTGTTTGTTTGTGTGTTCGTATGTATCTATATGTGGCAATACCATACATCTATGTTGTAGATGTATGGTATTGCCAAAAATTAATTTGTAAAAGAGCTCTATTTAATTGATTTAAAGGAAGTTGAGCACTTATATAAATACTCAGAAATAGAAAATAATCTGGCCAGAATGAATTTCAGGTTCATGTCATCTGGAAAATATTCAGTACTAAACTGATACCTTGTATTGAAGGTGGCTTACGCTTGCTTTGATTAATATAGACATGTCTTTAGAGTCATCAATGTTAAGTATAATACTTCTGTTGTACCTAGGTTTACTAGAGGTCAAATAAGACCTTATTATATCTGTTGTAAATTTGTCAACAAGAAAAGTAACTCGAAGTGAAAAAACTTTTAAGTGAGATATATGTTTTCAGTGAAAGAAGGTTTGAGGAATGAAAAAAAAAAATGGAAAAAAGTTGTGCACAATCAGGATTTTCTAAGATTGGATTAAATTTAGTTGGATTAATGGATTTTGCTCGGAATGGGCTGAGAAAAGACTTGGGTTCTTGTCTCTCTGTTAAGAGAAAGTTTTCTTGCAATGCTGCTTTTTTTTTTTTTGCTATGCTGCTTTTGATAACAGATTGTATGAGTTTCTTTGCCTTTAAGTGATCTGTATTTGCTTTTGAGATCTCTTGTAACTTTGGTTAAAAAAATAAGTATTGTCTCACAGTGACCTATGATGTTATTTAACCAAATGTTTTGAAACTTTTGGACAAACTTCCCAAATATCAAATTTTAATTAAAGTTCTTTTGACTTCCAGCCAACTTTGGGATGTTTAGAGGGACCCTGAGGCACCTCAGAGAGAAATATTTAACTAGTATTATTTGGTATGTTAAACTACATGGAGAGCATTATCACATGAGTGATAAACCTATGTAAAATATACTCTATGGATGAACATTATTAATGTAGACATTCTAAACATTATGTAAAGTTTCTAAAATTTGGATATGTCCTGGTATAATGCTATAGTTCTAGTAATTATCTTAAAATGTTGTATGTCACAACAGTAACCAAGCTTTTTTATCAATTATACTGTAATCCGTGCTTTTTAAGTCTTCTGTCATTTATAGACAGTTACTGTTGTCCAGATGCTTCATCGGTGATTCATCTTCAAGAAGATTCATAGGAAGGCTATGGAAGCAGTTACAACTGTTCCACAATTGTAGTGTGCCAATATTATATAATGTGCCAAAATATATAATTTAAAAATTGTTCTGTAAGTAAAGGGGTCATGGAATAATGACACTCTGGTAGTTGTTGGGACTTTCCTATTGGCTTCATGTGGCAGGTACTGGATATTTCTTACTCATTGTAAATATGTCTCTTTTATTAGAAAAATATTTTTTCTTTTGTCAGAAGAGCCTTCTTCCATTTTCCTTGCTAATAAATAGTTGGCATTAAAAAAAAAAAAAAAAAGATGACGGCTATGCGAGGATTCCAGTCCATACCACCTTAAAACAAGGAGCTGTCCTGCCCCTGGGTCCCCTAGATCAGGCATCCAGAGATTTTTACTCCCTGACGGGCAGAGTCGACACCCCTACTCAGCCCTGAAGCAGCTACAGAAGATGGACCATTGCCTCTCTGCTTCCCATAAGAATATGGGAGTAAAATCTCTTCGGAGGGAATGAAACAGGAAGGGGGCAGGGGACAACCTTTAAAAGAATGACATAGCCATTGAGGACATGACATAAACTGGTTAGAACCAACTAGGTCCAAGATGGCAGATGACTGACTTCCACCAGACCTTGAGCCTCAGTATACGCTCACTGTAACACATCAGCAAGCTAAATGACCCACCCACAGGCGCCATGACAGTTCCAAGGCCGACCATAAAAGGCCAAAAAAGTGGGGGGTGGCCCAATTCCTGGAAATCTCCACCCTTTCCCCCAAATAGTTGGAATAATCCTCCCACTCATTAGCCTATGAAATTACCCATGCCTATAAAAACTGACAATCCCATACCCTGGGGCCTCTTGCCTTCTGAGATGGCCCACACTCTGTCTATGGAGTGTGTATCTCCCCGAATAAATCTTGCACTTTACTATGACTTGCTCTTAAATTCTTTCCTGTGCAAAGCCAAGAAGCCACACTTGGTGGCCGTCCCAGGGACTCTCCTGAGACCTGGGATATGGCCATCCTCTCTGGCTTCACTTTCTTTCCTACAACATGGGCACTAGCAAGATGACTGGCCAGAGACAACTCAGAAAGCTAATCCCATTACCAAAAAACATGAGACTATGAGCCACATGGCAGAGCAGTTCTCCAGGGTTCCCTTACCCTGCTGCTCTCTGTCCAGAGCCCCTTCCCAATAAAGTCTTTTGCTTTGTCAGCAAAATAAATAAAGTCTGTCTTCGTATCAGTCAGCTATAGCTGTGTAACAGCCTCAAAATCTCAGTGTCATACAGCAATAAACATTTATTTCTTGCTCATGAATTTGAGGCCGCTGAGACAACTGTTTCAAGTTCCAATTCCACTAGGATGGCTCTACACCATATAGCTCTCATTCTTCTCTTGGTATCAGCCAGGGCCTGTTGTCTCTTGGTGATGGAAGAATAGAGAACAGGCCTCAGTATGTAACCACATGTCTAGTTACTACTAACATCTCTTTGGCTAAAGCAAGTCACATGGGTAAGTAGAATGTCAAGGGGTGAGGAGGTTCACACCATCTTTTGTGTAGCAGTAACTGCAAAATCCCATGACAAAGGGCATGGATCTATATCCATGGATGAGGGAAGAGTTGGGACCAATAGTTTTATCTATTACAGTCTTGCACTTTAAAACTTTTGGATGGCACATGTATTTGGTATATACCAAAATCCATGCTAGATTATGCAAGATTCCAGCAAAAACTGTAGTATAGTCTTTTTCTGTACTGTTTGTTCAAAATAAATTACTTTTAATAAGTATAGTAAGGTCACAGATTTTGTTCTCAATATTCTCAGATGTTTCTTAATTTTCTTCTATAGCTATCCTAGTCTTTCTCATAAATATCACCACAATAAGGAGAAAAAATTGTCTGTCTAGTAAATGTAAACAGGTTCTTTAGTAAGTCAGTGTTTTACAATAGTTGCTTGTGTTTTTGTTGTTTTGTTTGTTTCAATGCTATTCTCTCCCACCTACCTAAGATGGCTTCTGGACGCCTAAAGCATGGAGTGACTTACACAACTTTGTTAGGTGCACGTTTCCCTCTTGGCACACACCCTCCTGGCATTTGCAACTATAGTCTTGATGGGAATTAATGTGTTATTTGTTCTCACGGCTAAGTAGAGCCTGGTAGCCCTCCCACATGACCTGGCCTTGGTTCTCACTGGTGTTAAAGCACCTGCATTTCTGCATTAGTCTCCACCTAGCTCCCTGGTCAGGGAGTCCACCCCAGGCCTCTGCTTCTGGTTGTTCACCCCTCACAATGGCAGGCCCATTGCTGCTTTCAACTCAGCTGCCTCTGGGTCCCCACTTAGGGACTCTGGGAACTTCCTGGTTCCACCTATGTCCTTGGAAGCCATAAGCCATGAGTAGCTTGGGGAAGCAAAGTACACAGGGTGCTCTTTTGCTGAACCACCGTATTAGTCAGGGTTCTCCAGAGAAACAGCCAATGGGAGATATACACATACATAAAAGGAGATTCATTACAAGGAATTGGCTCACATGATCTGCTGTCTACAAGCTGGAGACCCAGGAAAGCCAGTGGTGTAATTCAGCTAAGACTAGAGACCTGAGAACCATGATGTAAACCCAAGTCCAAGAGAAGGATGAGATGCGGTGAAGGGTCCCGGTTCAAGCAGTGAGGGAGGAGAAAAAAAAAAAGACAGGGAGGATTATTCTTTCCTCTACTTTTTGTTCTGTTGAGGGCCTCAAGAGATTCGCTGATGGCCCCTCACATTAGGGAGGATGATCTACTTTACCGAGTCCACTGATTCAAATGCTGATCTCATTTGGAAACACCGCGCAGACACATCAGAAGTGATATGTAATGTGGGCTCCCCATGACCAGCCAAGTTGACATAACATTAATCATCGCAACCATGTTGTGCCTCCAGATTCACTTTGATGTGTCCACGCCCCAGGCTAATGCAGGACAACCTGTGGGGTGGCCCCTTTTCAGGGTTCAGAATGAGGACAAGGGGCCACCGTCCCCCCATCTTGCCTCCTGCCACCTCCACAGGAGTTCTTGAGGCCACCAGGGCACCTCAGTGAGTCGTCCCCTGGTTGGGGGGAGGACCCCCATCCGCCTTGTGCTCTGGGGGAAAGTGTATTGCAGCCCTGGTCATTAATTCTCTGCGAAGGCAACTGGAAACTCCATTTAGGCCTCAGTTATATGCTCCTTCTAATCTAGTTTTCCCCAGAGAGCCTTGTCTTTGGGACATTTTTGGGCATTTTCCAAGCCATTCATGAAGGTGATATTTCGACTACTGGTTCTGTCTGTGATTTAGGTTGAATTACTTGAATGTTGACATCCAACCATTTTTGACCTAAGAATAACAGCAATTCCATATGTTTCAATCCACATGTTAACCGATAGAACCCCCTGAAGAGAGGGAGGGTGTCTTAGGCCCCCATAGCCCCTGACCCTGTCACACTTCATGTTAGAAGTTCTGGGAAATTGCTAGCAAAGGATGTTTTAACAGGGCCTGGAGGAAAATGGACCAAGCCAGAGGTTGTCAGAATTGCTGATGCGAGCCGGACAGAGGCTATAAAGAGTTAATGCACTGACCAGCGTCTCCATGAGCTGCAAGTCCTCCCGGGAAACTGAGATTTCCGACTGTGAGGCTGTGCTCCGCGGCCTGGGGGCACTCAGGTGCAAAGAGGAGCTGCAGCTCCAGTTCCACCCAGGAGGTCTGGCTTCCCTCCAGTTGGGGTGATGCACTCCTGCTTTCATGTTTGGAGGGTGCAGAATGCGGTGCGAAATGTGCCCGTGCGCGTGCCAGTGGGGTAGACAGTACGCCGTCCTGAAAAGCAAAAGCCACCGCTGCCTGCCACCCTAGCCCTTAGTACCCTCTTGGCTTGCTCCAAGGTTTTGAGGCCACGTGGGCCCCAGCGCAGACCCAGTTTCAAAGATAGCTCAGGGCAGTCTGGGAGGGAAGGTGGGTCAGGGCACATCTGTCCTCGCAGGAGGAGCTGAAATAGCTCCCATCCCTCCACAGCGATGACGCAGAGAGAGAAGCGGAGCGGACATGGTCCTTTTTTTAGTTCTTTCTCAAATTGTTTTCAGATTTGGGAATTACAGTTTTTAAGAGAAATAGTGCAGTGGCTTATTGCCATCCGACAGAGCCGCTGAGGTGTTTCTATTTAGTCTCAAAAAGCGCTTGCTCTGCAGCTCACGGTGACAGCAGGCAGTCAAACCCAGCTCAGCCCAGCTGGGGAGACACTGTCTTAATTCTGAACAATAGACTGTCTTACAGGAAGTGGCATTGTGTTGTTTTGTTTTTCAGGTATATGTAGAGATTCAGGTTGTTTCCAGAGTGGCTGTGAGTAGAGGGCCTGTCGTACCTTCTCCTCACCAGTCCCAACCCCGCCCCGGTAGAACTGCCGTCTCACTGGTGCTGTCTAATTCCCTTTGCCATCGGTCCACCCTCCATCCTTACTTCCAGAAGGTGACCTCTGAGGATGGCATCACCTGAATTCCCTTGACTTCCGGTTTCCAGGGGAAGAGAGCAGGGTGGGGGGAGAAGAGGGAGGGGAAGATTAAGGGAGGGATGGAAGGAGGGGAGAGATGGGGGGGGACAGGGGAGGGTGGGGGGAGGAACAGGGTGGAAGGACAGGGGAGAGTCAGCGCACTGGTTCCCGCCCATCTGGCCACCGCTGAAGGGATGGGCTTGGCACTGGCTACCTGCTCTCCCGAGACCCCACGTGGATGGCCCCTCCTCCAGTCTGTGTCCACAGGGCCCTGGAGACCCTGATCCCCTTTCTCCCGTAAGCCCAGGGATGGTATTGGCTTCCTGCTGTTTTCAGTCCCAGGTACCTCACATTGGTCACTTGCCTGTAAGTCTGCGCCCAGCCTTCTGAATAGTCTCTATTAAACTCTTTGGCATTGCCATCTGTTTCTGCTGGAACCTTGATCCTGGAACCCAAAGGCCTCCTGATCTTCTAATCACCCGGACATATTTCCATTCTAATCTTCAGCACCAGACAGCGGACATCTCTGTATTGATGAGTCTCTTCCGCTCGGCTTCCCCATTTCCCTCTCACCAGAGCCCCACCTCTTGGCAGTTCCCACGGGCGTCTGCTATGGGTGCCTGGTCTGCCCATCTCTGTACCTGCTGTCTATTCTCGGCCCTTCTCTTTTCACTCTTTATTCTCCCCCTGGATGACCTCAATCACACCCATGCTTCAACTTAGAGGAGGAACCTGACCCTTATTGAGTAGTCTATGCATGAATACCCGGTGCTTTATTCCATTATTCATTTGAATATTGAATATTGATTTAGTGTCTCCAATGTGGCAGGACCCATCTGGGGCTGGGCATGTGTTATCTCTTTGACTCTTCACAACAAAATTGGTACTATTGTCTCTCTTTTATAGATGAGGATTCTGAGCCGCAGATAAGTTAAATAAAGCGCCCACTCAAGGTAGAGCTGGGACTGAAGTCAGCTTCCTTGCCTCCAAAGCTGGAGCTCTTCCTCCCGTATTGCAACGATAATGGAACGTCTCCTCTTTACGTCGTTGAATTTTAGTTGAGCTTAGCAGAACTTTTACAGATTCTAAAAACAGCAGAGGGACTTCCCTGGTGGTGCAGTGGTTAAGAATCTGTCCGCCAATGCAGGGGATATGGGTTCAAGCCCTGGTCCAGGAAGATCTCACATGCTGCAGAACAGCTAAGCCCGTGGGCCACAGCTATGGAGCCTGCGCTCTACAGCCCGCGAGCCACAACTACTGAGTCCACATGCCACTACTACTGAAGCCTGCGCTCCTACAGCTTGTGCTCTGCAACAAAGAGTTGCCTCCACTCGCTGCAACTAGAGAAAGTCTGAGTGCAGCAAGACCCAACACAGACAAAATAAATAAATAAATTTATTTTAAAAACATCTAAAAATAAAATAAAATAAAAACAGCAGAGTCTGACTTCAGGGGTTTGAGTTGAAGTAGAACAAACTTTTTTGCTAACTCATTCATCAGAGACACGTGCCTTACTCTGACTTTCAGGCTCTGTTTGCTCGTAATTCACTGTGATTCTAAAAATTACCCCTGGGTCCCCAACTGCTCTATTTTAAAAACTGGTATCCTGACAATACAAGATTACTTTAAAGTCAGAGCAGTAGGATTTATTCAAGAGATCTTTGGTCATAATAGATATTAGAAAGAGGAGTAATTGTTGGCATTTTCTTCTGCCCTGAAAGAGGACAATGAAGCTAAACCTTTTTCTGGGTATAGGACCCAGGATACCCTTATATTGCAGCTATAACGTGGGAACAATGGAGCTGAGTAAACAGCATGCGCACAGTTGGCAGTGCTTGGTGATTTGGGTCTTAAAACGTTGGCCTGCTTTTGGTAGAGATGGCAAATTTCACTTTGGAGAATATTTGAATTACTATAGGGGTGGGGGGAAATCCCTTCATCAGTCTCCCATCCCATATCATTTTTAAAAAATAAATAATTAGTTAATTAATTTATTTTTGGCTGCGCTGGGTCTTTGTTGCTGTGCGCGGGTTTTCTTTAGTTGCAGCAAGTGGGGGCTACTCTTCGTTGTGGTGGGCTGGCTTCTCATTGCAGTGGCTTCTCTTGTTGTGGAGCACAGGCTCTAGGTGCGTGGGCTTCAGGAGTTGTGGCATGTGGGCTCAGTTGTTGTGCCTCGTGGGCTCTAGAGTGCAGGCTCAGTAGTTGTGGCACATGGGCTTAGTTGCTCCGAGGCATGTGGGATCTTCAGGGACCAGGGCTCCAACCCACGTCCCCTGCATTGGCAGGCGGATTCTTAACCACTGCACCACCAGGGAAGTCCCCACCCCATACCCTTTTTGAAAAGCAGAGTGCTAGATGAATCCTCAGCAACTTGCATACAGAGCACTAGACGTTCTAAGAGAGAAGGGACTAAGACCTTAACCTCTTGTCCCCAATAACTGAAGTTCAGAACACTCTTCTGGAAGGGACAGAGTGATGAAGACGCTGAAATAAAATTACCAATAAGGTAGAAAGACGTGTGGCCTGGGGGTGGTGAGAGCTGCCCGCAGCCTTGAATTGGTGAACAGCGCAGAGCCCAGGTGTCTCTTGGTTCTGGAGGAAGCCAGCCTGCTTTCTACCTGCCCCTACCCAGCCCTCCTGAGGGCAGAGTTGCATCTTAGAAAAAGCAGCTTAGAGGAATAACTTAAAAGGGAGCACTGTCTAGTTTGGGGTGAAGTTCTTTTGACTGAGTTTTAGCCTGAGGAGACGGAGCCAGCGGGACTGCCTGGAAGCCCCCTGCCCCTCGGGAAGTGGAGATCAGGTTGGGGGAGCACTTTGCTGGTGGGTGGGGGTGGGGGAGGAGGACTAGACTTCCTGCTGGGCAGGGTAACTGGGCTGACAGCATTCCAGTTTGGTATACTACTGTGATATCAGTTACCAATTACAAATACAAAGCTCTAAGCACAGTGCCTGGCACATAGTAGGTTATCAAGAAATGGTAGATAGTTATGAGCATCATTATTTCATTACTAAGAGAGATCACAAAAAAAGAAAATTACAGGGGGGAAAGTTGCAGGGGTGGTGGTGGTGGTGGGATGAATTGGGAGATTGAGATTAATATATATACACTAATATGTATAAAATAGATAACTAATAAGAACCTGCTGTATAAAAAAATAAATAAAATAAAATTCAAAAATTCAAAAAAATTAAAAAAAAAAGAAAATTACAGACCAATATCACTGATGAACATAGATGCAAAAATCCTGAACAAAATACTAGCAAACAGAATCCAACAACACATTAAAAGATCATACACCATGATCGAGTGGGATTTATCACAGGGATGCAAGGATTCTTCAATATATACAAATCAATGTGATATACCATATTAATAAACTGAAGAATAAAAACCATATGATCATCTCAATAAATGCAGAAAAAGCTTTTGACAAAATTCAACACCGATTTATGATAAAAACTCTCCAGAAAGTGGGCATAGAGGGAACCTACATCAACATCATAAAGGCCATATATGACAAACCTACAGCAAACATCATTCTCAACAGTGAAAAACTGGAAGCATTTCCTCTAAGATCCGGAAGAAGACAAGGATGTCCACTCTCACCACTATTATTCAACACAGTTTTGGAAGTCCTAGCCACGGCAATCAGAGAAGAAAAAGAAATAAAAGGAATACAAATCAGAACAGAAGAAGTAAAACTGTTACTGTTTGCAGATGACATGATACTATACATAGAAAATCCTAAAGATGCCACCAGAAAACTACTAGAGCCAATCAATGAATTTGGTAAAGTTGCAAGATACAAAATTGAGGCACAGAAATCTCTTGCATTTCTATACACTATCAATGAAGGATCAGAAAGAGAAATTAAGGAAACAATCCCATTCACCATTGCAACAAAAAGAATAAAATACCTAGGAATAAACCTACTTAAGGAGGTAAAAGACCTGTACTCAGAAAACTATAAGACACTGATGAAAGGAATCAAAGATAACACAAACAGATGCAGAGATATATATAACATGTTCTTGGATTGGGAGAATCAATATTGTGAAAATGACTATACTACCCAAAGCAATCTACAGATTCAGTGCAATCCCTATTAAATTACCAATGGCATTTTTAACAGAACTAGAATAAAAAAATCTTAAAATTTGTATGGCAACACAAAATACCCTGAAGAGCCAAAACAATCATGGGGCAAGAAAACAGAGCAGTAGGAATCAGACTCTCTGACTTCAGACTATACTACAAAGGTACAGTAATCAAGACAATATGGTACTGACACAAAAACAGAAATATAGATCAAAGGAACAGGATAGAAAGCCCAGAGGTAAACCCATGCACACATGGTCAACTAATCTATGAAAAAAGAGGCAAGGATATAAAATGGAGAAAAGACAGTCTCTTCAATAAGTGGTGCTGGGAAAAATGGAGAGCTACATGTAAAAGAATGAAATTAGAACACTCCCTAACACCATACACAAAAATAAACTCAAAATGGATTAAAGGGGCTTCCCTGGTGGCGCAGTGGTTGAGAGTCCACCTGCCGATGCAGGGGACATGGGTTCGTGCCCCGGTCCAGGAAGATCCCACATGCTGCTGAGTGGCTGGGCCCGTGAGCCATGGCCGCTAAGCCTGCGCGCCCGGAGCCTGTGCTCCGCAACGGGAGAGGCCACAACAGTGAGAGGCCTGTGTACCACAAAAAAAAAAAAAAAAAAAAAAAATGGATTAAAGACCTAAATATAAGACCAAACACTATAAAACTCTTAGAGGAAAACACAGGAAGAACACTCCTTGACATAAATCACAGCAAGATCTTTTTTGATCCATCTCCTAGAGTAATGGAAATGAAAACAAAATAAACAAATGGGAACTAATGAAACGTAAAAGCTTTGGCACAGCAAGGGAAACTATAAACAAGATAAAAAGACAACCCTCAGAATGGGAGAAAATATTTGCAAATGAATCAACGGACAAAGGATTAATCTCCAAAATATATAAACAGCTCATGCAGCTCAATATTAAAACAAACCAAACAAAAAATGGGCAAAGACCTAAATAGACATTTCTTCAAAGAAGACATACAGATGGTCAAGAAGCACATGAAAAGCTGCTCAACATCACTAATTATTAGAGAAATGCAAATCAAAACTACAATGAGGTATCACCTCATACCAGTTAGAATGGGCATCATCAGAAAATCTACAAACAACAAATGCTGGAGAGGGTGTGGAGAAAAGGGAACCCTCCTGCACTGTTGGTGGGAATGTAAATTGATACAGCCACTATGGAGAACAGTATGGAGGTTCCTTAAAAAACTAAAAATAGAATTACCATATGACCCAGCAATTCCACTACTGGGCATCTACCCAGAGAAAACCATAATTCAAAAAGACACATGCACCCCAATGTTCACTGAAGCACTATTTACAATAGCCAAGTCATGGAAGCAACCTAAATGCCCATCGACAGACGAATGCCTAAAGAAGATGTGGTACATATATACAATGGAATATTACTCAGCCATAAAAAGGAACGAAATTGGGTCATTTGTAGAGATGTGGATGGATCTAGAGACTGTCATACAGAATGAAGTAAGTCAGAAAGAGTAAAACAAATATCGTATATTAATGCATATATGTGGAATCTAGAAAAATGGTACAGATGAACTGGTTTGCAAGGCAGAAATAGAGACACAGATGTAGAGAACAAGCATATGGACACCAAGTGGGGAAAGTAGGGTGGGTGGTGGTGGTGGTGGGATGAATTGGGAGATTGGGATTGACATATATACACTAATATGTATAAAATAGATAACTAATAAGAACCTGCTGTATAACAACAACAACAAAAAAGAAATGGTAGGTAGGTATAAGCATCATTATATTATTACTAAGAGAGATCTTGATGAGGAAAAGAATGAGCTGTTTGAGCTGAGGGGATGGGGGAGTGGGAGGGGCACTACTGCATCCAGTGACCTCTGCTTGGTGTCCTGCCTCCAATGGCTCTCACCCTGGTCAGGGGGGGAAATGGTCTGCAGAGTTTTCCCTATACTTTGCCTCTAGTGGCTGTCACCCTGTTTCATTGCCCAGCAGCATGGTTGAGAGAGGTTAGGTATTGCTCAACTCCTGAAAGTGTAATATTTAGAGTCTTAGAATCTTGGAAGGAACCCAAAAGCCACCTACTGGTGGTTACCAAACATTTGAAAGCAGTAAAGCCTGTTTTCCTTCTTGAATAAAATTTTATATGACACACTGACATGTAAAACAAATTGAGTGAAATTTTGCTAATAAGATATCTTTTTAAGTTGAAATGTATTCTATTGACTTATGTTAGCATCGATCGAAGAGAATAGTAAAGCAATTTGGAAAAATCCAAAACTCATAATTGGGGCTATGGAAGCAGGTTTCGATCTTCTATCAGATTTAGTGAATATCCACACAAGTCAAATCAAAATGCAAATTAAATCTCGCAAGTACCCCATGGTATTCAGTATACCTCTAATCTAGCTCATTGTATTAGTCACAGTGCCAGTGGGAAACAGTTGGCACTCCCAAATTAGGGTGCTTCTAGGCAGCTTTAAACTTATTAAAGCATTTACAAAAGCATAGGCAGGGCGGGGAGCCAGGTGGGATGGTGTAATACCCCAAGGTTAGTGACAGTGGAGTTGTTAACCACCAGTAGACTTGAAGGTCGAGCACGGTGAGCAGTTACTAGAAGCTGGGAGATGACTGTGTAGGGGGGCTGCCTTGAGAGAGCAGGGACCTTCAGGAGAGGGACCGCACCACTCCCAGGAGACCCTGCAGGAAAAGAGCAGGGGTGTAAATACCCAGTCTCACTCTCTTTCCTCCTTCTAACGTCTTCCGGGGGGCACCCTTTGGCAGACCCCAACCAGAAGCTAGAGGGCAAAAGAGACTCTGATGTCATTCCTCCAAGTCAGCCTCCCAGGGCACAAAGCAGGTTGGAGTAGGGTGGAGAGTGAAGCCAAGCCAGAGGAGCCAGTAGACACCATCTAAGACACCCCTGTGTCTGTTTTTAAAGATAGCAAGAATGAAAGCTCAGAGAGTTTAGCTGACTTGCCCAAGGTCAATAGGTTAGGGACAATGATAAGAAACCAAGTCCTCCAATCCCACTTCGGTCCTCTTTCCACCATGCTTTTTTCATCACTCTAGTCCGAGGACAATTCTTGATTCAGAAATGCTAAGCTCATCTATTGGATTTGCGGTTCTGGAGTTAAGGGGACAGGCTCAGCCTAGTCCAGTAATTTCCTTTGTTAGGGTCAACTGATATCTACTGTTGCTGTGTAGCTCTTTGCAAGTCTAAAGACAGACCACAGCTATTTAGGGAAATAGCCGAGCGTGAAGCTCTTTGGACCTTTTATCCCAACCTCTCAGGTCAGCCACTTTCTCAGAAAGGGCAGGAAGAATGTTAGCCAAAAAACATAAGGGAGCTCTCGGAACACGGGTACTAATTCTGGCCCAGAAATATCCAAGAGTATTCATGTCTGTGAAAGCTGAACAGCTGCAGAGAGCTTTTGGATTCCTGGTGACATTTGTGCTAAATTCTGCATGACTCCCAAAGGTTCCACCTTTGACCTGCTTCTCATAGAAAGTTCTCATCAATGTGGTGGATAACAACTGTTGCCTAGTACTCTTCGTTCGCTGTGGTTTGGGGGAATTAGTGGTGGGTATCCCTTGACCCATTTGCAGTTTGAAATAGGTTATGTGTGGTTGGTGTCTTGTAATTTCTTTGATTTAGTTAGACACTGTGGATGAGCAAGCTTTGTGATGAGCTGAGGGCTATTTACTTACTGATGGCTTAGTGTGCAGCAGTCAACTCACAAAGAAGCCACATGTCCCTGAGCATCTTGGGCATTCCCTCTCCACAGGTAACTAACGTGTCTGCTCCAGTCAACTTCACTGAGCTTTCCCAGGATACATTCTCATCTCGTCTGCCAATTTCATCCCTTCTCCATGGTTGCCACCCCTCCCATATTGTTGGTTGACTCCTTCAGTTTATTTTTGTCCTGTCCGTCTTTTAAAAAGCTATTTACTCAGTCGTGGTTGACTGAGGTATGCAGACATAAACTTTCTTTCATGGAGTTTGGGGCCCAGTGCAGTGTCACATGGAAGCATTCTGGTTTGCCAACCTGGAAGCTCTCAAACCCCCTCCTTTTGGGTTTTTACGGAGGCTTTGTTACACAGGCACAATTGATTAAATCATTGACTATTGGTGATTGATTCAACCTCCAGCCCCTCTTCCCTCCCCAGAGATCAGGAGGTCCCCCTTCTGTTCATTGTTGGTTCCCTTGCTGCTTTCCAAAAGTCATCTCAAAAAGATACATGCACCCCTATGTTCATAGCAGCACTATTCACAATAGCCAAGACATGGAAACAACCTAAATGTCCATTGACAGAGGAATGGATAAAGAAGATGTGGTACATATATACAATGGAATATTACTCAGCCATAAAAAAGAATGAAATAATGCCATTTGCAGCAACATGGATGCAACCTGAGATTATCATACTAATTGAAGTCAGAAAGAGAAAGACAAATACCATGTGATATCACTTGTATGTGGAATCTAAAATGTGGCACAAAAGAATCTATCTATGAAACAGAAGCAGATTCACGGACATAGAGTTCAGAGCTGTGGTTGCCAAGGGTGGGGGGAGAGGGATGGACTGGGAGTTTGGGGTTAGTAGATGCAAACTATTACATTTAGAATGGATAAACCACAGGGTCCTAGTGCATAGCACAGGGAACTATATCTGATCTCCTGATATAAACCATAATGGAAAAGAATATTAAAAAAAAGACTGTATATATGTGTATAACTGAGTCACTTTGTCGTACAGTAGAAATTAACACAACACTGTAAATCAACTATACTTCAATTAAAAAATAGAGAATAAACAAAACAAAAGTCACCTCCTTAACCTAAACCCAAGTTGTGGTGGAACGGTCACAAATAACAATACAGCCATTTCACCTTCTGGCTCTGAAGCATTTTCAGGAACTGAGGACTAGAGACCAAACATTATAGTAAGAGATGCTCTTTTCACTCAGGAAATTCCAAAGGTTTGGGCAGCTGTGGGCCAGGAACCATAAAGACCAAACACAAACAAGAAATATACTTGGCTCACCTGAATAACCAAATCTATATTTCTTATAAATTTCAATATCACACCTCTGTCCAACATTTTCCCTCTTTTGCCCCCCCCCCCTTTTCTTTATTTGACTCTCAGGAAAACTCTAATCCTGGATCTAACAGGGATCCTCTCCTGTTACACGTGCACTTCCTACTCATGCTGGGGAAAGTCAGACAACGGATAAAGTTTTGCGACTACAAATCTATCAACTCCAACCACATCCACACTTTAAAAGTTGCTCAGCCATCCACCTGAATTCCTGGACAGGTTTGCCTCTTGTTTGTTACCACAACTGTTTCAAAATGCCTTCACTCTCCTCAAGGTCCCGCAGACCCTCCTGACTCCCAGCTATGACGTTGCCCTCTGCAGGCGCTACGCGCAGGCTAAGTCAGCTATGACATACCTCCAGAAGCCTTCTGTTTCTTTTCATTTCCAAGGCATTCGGGATAATGCAGAAACATTTCAGAGCAGTGATTTTTCAAAGCATGGTTTCCTGGACCAAGCACGTCAGCCTCACCTCGTTAGAAACGCAGTTCTCATGCCCCACCCCAGATGCAGGAAACCAGGAATTCTGGGAGTGGGCGTTGGTCCTCCGGGTTTAACAAGCCTTCCAGGTGATTCTGATGCAGCTAAATTAGTGCGAGAGCCATTGCCTTAAAATAAGATGCAGCTTCTGCTTCCTTCTTTAGCCTTGTATCTTGTCAACATTGCCGATTTCTCCATTTTATTGTGCCTTCTAACCCTGTGGAGCTGTGGTGCTAATCATTCTCTAATCCGATCAAATTTTCTCTTGGTTCAGAGATTTGCAAAGCTGCTATCTCAGCTTGGCAATCCCTGTGCTATTTATTCCCCATTACCCTTCATTTCTCAACGTTACACACTTTAGGGACTTCCCTCATCCTGCAGCCAATGTAGATGTGAAGACAGACTAGGGACACATCTCTCACATTATCAGCAGGGACCTCCAAGACTTTCAGATTAGGGACCCCATGTAAATGTTGGGGACTGGCTCTAGGTGTGCCGACTTCCCTAACAGGTGACTTGAAGGACAGGTCTGTGTGGAGGGGAAGATAGCCATTACAATGAACTGTCTTTTCATTTATTGTTTTGTGATAAAGGAAGACTAAATTACAACCCAGTCTGTGTTTCAAATGTCATTCAGTTCAACTCTTGCACATTCGGTTGGCTCTTGTTATTTGGTTGTGTTATCAGTTTGGGTCAGAGAACTTCAGGTTGGGTTAGGGGGAGGGAGGGTAAGGCAAGCTTTCTCTGGGTGACCTAGTGGCCCCTGTGTTCCCCATTTGTGATTTCACAAGGCACCCCTCCCAAATGCACTGGGCCTTCCTGAGCTAGAGGGCACCCTTGCGTCACTTGAGTTAATTCTAGTAAGAAGAAGTCTGAATGTAGAAATTACTTTGAGATCAGCTGCTCGCCTCCTTGGGGTAATTTGCCCCTTTCATGAAGCCAAGCAGTCAGCCAGAGCTAGAAAATTACTTCCAAGTGGACACTCCACTTTGCAGTGGTGGCTCCACTCGTGTACGGAATGCATTTAACACGCCTGGCCGTGCCGTAAACCAGGCCCATGGATCTTCAATGGTCATTCACCGGGTATTTTCAATTTGATTAATTTCCTTGTGGTTTCTACCCAACTCTAAGCAAGGCCAAGTTTCTGTGGTCTGTTGAACATTTTTTGCTTCCCTAGAAAGTATGGAACATACCTGTGTTAGAACCTGACGGCATTCTTCAGTATTTTCTGTGCTATTTGTAGGTCTCGTGGTGAGGTAACTTGAGACCTAGGAGCCAAAAGGAACAAGAATTCATCATAGCCGTAGTGACCCATTAATTTGAGCTGAACTCACAATTTTTCAGTCGTTCCAATTTAGACCCTTACTTCAATCACATGATCTTTCGACATTGATACTTCCTTTAATATCGTGGTGAGTATTTCAGAATTTTTATGATAGCATCATCTATAAACTATAGAAAAGGAACAATGAGATTTCATGTTTTGAAGCTTCACAAATCCTACGTGGCATTTTCCAATTTTTCTTAAAATGTTACTTTTGTATCACGATACTTCTCTGGATTACTCTAAGCATAATCTTATAATTTTCTTTTGTTTAAGACTAAAACAGAGTAGATAAAGTTCAGTGGGTTCTGCTTGCACTGTTAAGGCTGGACTTGTGTGTTTAGATTTTCTGTTTCTTAACTACTCTTTGCTTAACCTGTCAGTTATTGAGAGGTTTAAGTTTTCAATGCCTCCTAGTAATTCCTGTTTTTGCCTTACATATCTTAAGGCAATGTTATTCAAGGACGTACAAGTTCAGAATTGTTATAACTTTGGAGTTAATGCTAGGTGTTAACCAGTTTATCCTTAATAATTCAGTTGGATATAAAATATATTTAACTTTAGAGTAACGTAGTTGTATTAGATTTTTATTGCTGCTGCAACAAATTACTACAAATTTAGTGGTTTAAAACACCACAACTTATTATCTCACACTTCTGTATATTGGAAGTCTGACATGGGTCTCCCGGAGCTAAAATCCAAGTGTTACAGGACTGTGTCCCTTTTTGGAGGCTCTGGGGGTGAATCTATTTTCTTGTCTTTTCTGGCTTCTAAAGGCCACCTACATTCCTTGGCCCGTGGCCCCCTTCCTCCATCTTCAAAGCCAACATTGCATTTCTCTGTGTCTTTCTTTCACAGTCACATTTTCCTCTAACAGACTCTTTGTTCTGCCTCGCCCTTCCACTTTTCAGCTCTCTTATGATTATATTGGGCTCACTTAAATTATCCTGTTTTTGAGCTTTACAAAAAAGGGAACCATATGGTAGATAAACTTCTGTTTCTCTTTCACTCAACATTAATTTTAACGAAATCAATCCCTATTGATATATTTAATTGTAATTTTTTAACTTCTTGACTTAAAAAATTTCTAAATTTTTTTCTTCCAGTTTTATGGAGATATAATTGACATACAGCACTGTGTAAGTTTAGGGTGTACAGCATAATGATTTGACTCACATAAAATGAAATGATGGGACTTCCCTGGAGGTCCGGTGGTTAAGACTTCACCTTCCAATGCAGGGGGCGTGTGTTCGATCCCTGGTTGGGGAGCTAAGATCCCACATGCCTCGCGGCCAAAATACCAAAACATAAAACAGAAACAATACTGTAACAAAATTTGATAAAGACTTTAAAAATGGTCCACATCACACAAAAAAAAAAATCTTTAAAAAAATTTGTGAAATGATGACCACAATAAGTTAAGCGAACATCCATCATCTCAAATAGATACAAAATAAAAGAAAAAGAAAAAGATAGTTTTTCCTTGTGATGAGACTCTTAGGATTTACTCTCAACAACTTCCATATGTAACATACAGCGGTGTTCATTACATTGATCATGTTGTGTGTTACATCCCTAGTACTTATGTAACTTATAACTGGAACTTTGTACTATATGATTGTAATTTATACATTCTTGTTGCAGTATAATGTCTCATTGTATGAATTCTATATAGACCTTTATTAGAAATATTGGACTTTCTCTCCCATCCTGTCTTATCTCTTTTGTATTTTCCATCTCTTTGATTCTCTGTGCTTCATGTAGTATAAATTCCTCAGATATTTCTTCATGTTTACTGTCTCTACTCAGCTACATCCAGTTTGCTGCCTAACCCACCAGCTGAATTCTGTATTTCAATGGCAGCATTTTCATAATTTGAAAGCTCTATTTGGCCCTTTTAGAAACAGGCTTGTTCTTTTTTCAGAGTGTTTATGTGTTTAGTTTTTCTTCTATGTTTTTATTTAATCTTAAACATATTTATTTAAACTCTAATGATTCTTTTAAATGAAACTTTACAGGATCTAATCTTGATATTTTTTGTGTGTGCATTTTTTTCCTTATCAATTTTACAATCTTGAGTTGAGAGCTGAGCTGATTGTTCAGGGTTTTTTTTTTTTTTTTTCAATATTTGGGACTGTAGTGCAGTGTCCTTGAAGATTTGCTCTTCAGAATTTCAGAATGGTTTCATGTATGCTTCTGCCTGGAGTCTCAGTGGTATCATAAGGTTGTTGCTAGTTTTCATATTAATTTTCTGGCTTGGAGGTTTCTGGATTTATAAAGGATATATATATATATATATATATGGTTCTGAATTCTCAGGGGAGGTTTTTCCCGCCACTCAGAGTCCAGACAACAACCTTTGTCAAGTAAACTACTTTTAATTCAGGGAAACTTTAAAAATGATGCAGCCAGCACTGTGATTCACACCAGTGGGTCATCTGACTCCATGACAAAAGAAGTGGACATTGGAATCCAAGAATGGGTCCCAAGACTGGGACTTCAGTGAATTTTGTTGGAGAAATGGGGTAGAAGGGAATCTGGGAATTAAGCAAGGATTGTTACTGGGATTATCAGAGAGGCAGACGAAATATGAGCAGGTAAAGTGTGTGCAATGGTCCTGGGGCTAATTATCAGTACTCAGAAGATTTGTCTCAATATCACATTGAAACTGTCTTTTTGCTTAGCTTGAGCCCTACTCAGGACCGAGGCAGGTCCTTAATGGCACAGAGGCTGACCAGTCTCATTTTCAAAATTCTAAATTATGGGAAGTTGTCCTTTCTGACTTTCCCTATTTTACTTGCTGGAGCCACTCCCCTTCCCCCTCCCAGTTAAATGCCTCTAGGACAAGGTTCTCAGTCTTAAATGCCTATGGGGAGAGGGTGATGGGGCAGGTAACTTGAATTAATAAAATGAGATGGAATGATGACCGAAGAGAAGTAAAGATCCAGGGGGACATGGCTTCTCAGCTCCAGCTCAGTGGAAACACATAGTCTGGGCTGGAAGTTTGGATTTTTTAAAAAAGAAAACATCTAAAAATGCTGGCCACTCATTCAGTTATAAAAATGTACTGTGTTAACCAAAAACACATCTGTAGGTCACGTATGGCCTGCAGGCCACTGGTTTGAAACTGTTACTCTGAGCTGCCTTTCAGAACCTCCTGGGTGCCTGAATTCCCTTGTTCCATGGCAGCCCCTGTTCTCTCTCCAGATTTACCTGTCAAATAATATACCTTTCCATATGATCTGCATTCTCAATTCTCCAACAAACACCACATTCTTAGAATGACCGTATTTGAACAAATTCTCACTAAAGTGTGAATGATGGATAGCTCCTCCCAAGGTATTTGGATGGAATCACAGTGTGAAACCCTGGCAGGGAGCCCAGGGAGCAGTATCTTGTGGGCATGACCGATGCAGGCAGTGTGGAGTCTCAACAAGTGTGGGCTTTGCAACCCTATGTTCCTGCCTCCTGGCTCCCCACTCACGAATGGAGCAAAGCGGTCCATGAGAGGCTTCATCCCTCTAGATCTCGGTTTTCTTATCTGTACAATTGGGATAATAAGACCTGGCAGGGTTATTGTGAAGCTGTTAACTTCTGCTATATACTCAATGCTTCTTTTTGTTCTGATTATGGAAATTCTGCAATGGTAAGAGCCCTAAGTGAAGCCCCTCCCTGTGCAGATTTTGTAGGCCTGGAAGATTTTGGTTCAAGGCATTTGCCCAGGGTCTCAGCTAGGTAAGCTGGAAATTCATTTGCAAAATTTATTTTTAGTGGTAAATTTTATGGTACAATCAACTGAGCTATCCCATAGCTCATCTCTGAGGCAATATGAATTAATTATTAAAGGAAGACCATTGCCCCCAAATCTGTCAGGTTGGAGTGTTGGGGAAAGGACCAGGGTACTTCCAATCTTTCTATTTAGTGTCTGTGTAGCAGTTAATCTCTTTAAACCTCAGTTTGGCGCCAGCATCTTCTTTGCCCGTTGGAGTATTATTCCGAGTGTTACTGATATGTTACTTTACAAACTGGGGGTGCAAACATGGTCTCATCTCTTTAAAGAATGAACACTAACCCAAGAGCATATGTTCCTGACTAGGAGAGAGGTCAGTATCTCCTTCCTGGGTCTCCCCCCATAGCCCCGCCCTGAATTCTTCAAGAACTCGAGGGTTATAGAGTCCTAGGGTGGGGCTTAGGTGGTTGAAGACAAAGCCAAAGTTTAATCAGTTTTCTGTTGCCCTTGCTCCTCTTAGCTCATTGTCACTCTCAGAGCCACCTCCCGGTCCTCCAGAGACTTTCTACAATCTAGAGAGTATGTCCCCACTGGGCAGACCCAGTCCTGTGGACGCTCGGCTTAGCAGGTGAAACCTGGGCTAGATTTCAGCCTCCACTTGCTTCTTTGAACTGTATTTCCCTCACCTCCACAGGGGCAGGACACCTGGTCCTGCACGACCTGACAGAGGGATGCTGTATGATGCTGGTCCAGGGAGGCCCCGCCCCTGCCTTCCCTGGGCTCGCAGGGACACAGCTTTTACTGCTCAGCTATTTCAATTCCTGGGGCTGCCATTGCAAGAGGCAAGAGGCACCTGGGGAACACTTGCCTGGTCTCATCCTGCTGCCTGGACAGCCACATACCTCACCCTCAGAACACAGAGGCTCTGAGGTCTGTCGCTTTTGAGAGTTCCAGGGCAATCTCCCCTCCCCTTATTTTAGAGTCCTGCTGGTGAGTTCCCCTCCTAAGGTTGACACACGTGACTTCTAGAACATGCTATGACAGAACTAAACAAAAAAAATCAATGCAAGTTA
This sequence comes from Delphinapterus leucas, assembly GCF_059928025.1. Classification (NCBI taxonomy): domain Eukaryota; kingdom Metazoa; phylum Chordata; class Mammalia; order Artiodactyla; family Monodontidae; genus Delphinapterus; species Delphinapterus leucas. The sequence continues at coordinate 12,911,831 of NC_143146.1, forward strand.
AATTTCCCTCAAGACATCTTCATACATGTAAGCATCATATTGTATTACAAAATTTTTTCTTTAATCTGCTGTTATGGGATAAATCAGATTGATTTTGAAATAAGCTGGTTGCTTCATAATCTTTAGCAGGAGACTCCAAGGATCTGGACCTTCCAGGAAACCCAACAAACCTTTTTTTGATGGAGTAGCTGTGGCTGTCATTTGCATATGAAATTGAGGTGCTGATACCCTCCCAGTCTCTCTGATAGCTGGAGTGGGTTGCTGCGACTCTCAGCTGGCCTCCCTTGTGACATACGACTTGTGCAAAGAGATGTTGAGATTTAGGGACCCAGCCTGGGGTCACGGGTTGGAATTACTTCACCTGTGAGTCAGCTGCCCACCTGCTGGCCCCTTCCTGGTTAGCATTACTGCTTTCTTCTCATCTGGACTAAAGAGCCCCTATGAGCTAGTCCCCCTGTTAGAATCCACAGAACTACTGGACCCACGGTAGAAGGTTATAAACAAGGAGTTTATTTTTCTTCGTTTAGAATTCTAGCAAGACCAATTTTTTTAAAAATTGGAAGCTCAGTTAAATCAAACCAAGGATGAAGTGAAACGCCAGCCAAAAAAATCAATAAATCATTAACTTGAACAGACCTTAGAGGCCTGTTGCCTGGCTTGCTCTGCCACGTGACAGAAGGTTCAGTAACTTGTGATGTGGAAGGAAAGTGGGTAATGATTTCCCGGAGCGTGAATTCATTTCTTTTCCTTGAGCTCCGCTAGTGAAGGGGTGGTAGCGATGCTCTATCACCACCTAGTGATACATTCACACACATCACCTACAGTGCACAGATGGGCTCTGAGATTGTCCTGGCATTCCCCAAGTAAAATCAATGCACTTTGGTGAAAAATAATTGCAACAAATCACATGTGACAGATACCTAAATACAGTGATTCTGAGACTTTCCCCTGCCTGCTCTTTCCCGTGCCTTGATTGTGCTGATCAGGGGAAGGAAGTGCGGAGAAGATCTGGGAAACCTGTAATTTCCTTGGGAATTTGGGATTTAATTGCACATGAGATGGCGGGAAGTGAGCAAGAGAAGAGGAAAGGCCAGAGAAGCAGGGGGCACGGTGCCCAGGAGCCAGTTCAGAACGCTCTGCTGATGTTTGGTTTTTGGGGAGAGAGGACGATCAGGGAGTTCACGGAGATGGAGCCTACTAGGCGTTTTTAGGAAATGTTGCTATTTTCTCATCATGGCTTTTTGTTTTTCAACTTGCAGTGGGTCACAGGAGTAAGCTAGGTCTGAAATCAGCGGCAAGCCGACTACATTTCTTTTGGGTTACACACAAAAATATAACACCGCACACTGTTATTTTGACATTTGGGGCAGCGGGGGGTGTTAAAGATTAGAGGGGATAAAGGTGTTCTAAGAATGGTGGGATGCCATTGATGAATATTGACAAGCATCTATCAGGCCTTCCTTATGGACCAGGCACCCTCCTAAATTGTGCTCTGATGGAAGAGAGAACTGCAACATTGTGAAGGGCTGGGGAGAAGGGGGAGTGAAATGAGGTGGAAAGGGAGGTGGGCTAAGGCCACAAAGCAGCTGAAGGGGATCCTGAAGAAGGTAGAAAGTAATGAGCCAAGGGCCCTTGTAACGGACTGGTGGCCAACATCTGTCTCGTCACTTCTCCCCGGGGCACTGCTGGATGTCACACCCTGAAGGGCAGAAGCACTTTTTGTAAAGCAGTATGAGGTTCTCTTCCTGGGGTTTGCACGTACATATCATATGTAAGTTGACTAAGCTGATATTTTTCTCCATAGGATTATATTACTATTAAATATCAAATATGACTATTATATCCCTCTGTACCAACTTTCCAGCACTTTAGCAGGCTCTGAATGCCCACCGTCCTTCCATCCATCCCCCATCCATCCCCCCATCCATCCCCCCATCCATCCCCCATCCATCCCTCCATCCATCCCCCATCCATCCCCCATCCATCCCCCCATCCATCCCCCATCCATCCCTCCATCCATACCCCCATCCATCCCTCCATCCATCCCTCCATCCATCCCCCACCCATCCCCCCATCCATCCCCCATCCATCCCCCATCCATCCCCCATCCATCCCTCCATCCATCCCCCCATCCATCCCTCCATCCATCCCTCCATCCATCCCCCCATCCATCCCCCCATCCATCCCCCATCCATCCCCCCATCCATCTATTCATGTAGTCATCCTTTATTCAAGTATTCAAGTCTGAGTCAGACAGTATGTGAAGCACTGAATATTCACTGATGCTCATTACTCCAGGTAGTTCATCCAGCACCAACCGCATTCTTCTAGGCTCCAAAGAAGATGTTTCCATTTTCACTGGGGAGGGCCATATTCTTGTAGAGCACTGGGCCAGTGGTGCCCTGCTGTCACTCATGGAAAGAGCGGACGGCACCTCTCTGATTATTTCTCACACTCATGCCTTTTGCCTATTACCTCTGGGATTTTCCCATCATGGCTGAGCCACAAAAAGCTTCAGGACTTCTGGGCACTTTTGCACATTCATTGGCTTGCCCAGCCTGGCCTGACCTATCACAGACAACACCCAGGCTGTTAGGAAGTGTCACCAGTTCATTCTGGATTCCCAGTGGCTCCCTAGAGGTGACACAGCCCAAGGTGTGAGGGTTTAATGTCCCATGGGATGAAATGTGTCCAGTGAGAAATAGCAGATTGGAAGGAGTTGGTGGATGGGTTATTCTCCCTTCCTCTTTGCTGACAGGCTGTTCTGAGACTAAGAGAATCCACACTGTTTCTTTCTGGATGTGTCCTCTGTGACAACCAGTGTTTTGGTGTGTGGCTGGCTCAGTAATGTACCACCTTATTTGTTCTTTCCTTCCTTTGCAGTCTTGCTTCCCTTTTCTTTTTTTTCCCCTCCTCTTGGGACCTTGCACTTCCACTTCTCAGCAATGCATGCACACAAAAGTTTCGCCTCAAGCTCTGGTTTCTAGGGACCTTGAGCTAAGACAGTTCACATGCCCATCTCGGGACCAATTGCTGGGATTAAGGTATCCAGATGCCCCCGCCATGTAGTGATGGGGAGTGAGGGGCTGTCATGGAAATTCCCACCAGGAACAGGTGTCATGGGGGAGGGGTTCCCAGAGGAACAAGAAAGATAGGCTGGAGTCCTGATGACAGCACACTTGGTGCAGCCCATACCACCATTCCTCTCGCCACCTCCAGCTGGGTTCAGGAAGTGGCCAAACGATGTTTAAGTCATTAAAGACATATTGTCCTACCTTCAGCATGTGATCCAATTTAACATAATCACAGAGGGACCACCTGACTTCATGTCCCTTTGAGATGAGACAGTATGAGGCACATAGAATCACCCATGAAATAGTCTCAACAGAAATCTTTGAAGCCAATCAAGACTTAAGATGTAGCTTAAGTTAAGTTATAGGAGACATAGGGGATAGAGGAACAAGTGAAGTGACATCATGAGGAAAATACTTCCAAATCTAGAATGTGGAATATTCTACAAGACAGCAATATGAGTTTCCTAGGGCTGCCATAACAAAGTACTGCAAATCTGGTGGCTTAAAATGACAGAAATTTATTGTCTCCCAGTTCTGGAGGCTAGAAGTTCAAGATCAAGGTGTTTGCAGGGTTGGTGCTTTCTGAGAGCTATGAGAAAGACTCTTCACACCTCTCCCCTAGTATCTGGTGGCTTACTGGCAACCTTTGGCATCCCTTGGCTTGTAGCAGCATTATTCCAGTCTCTCCTTCATCTTTACATGGCATTCTCCCCGAGTCCAAATTTCTCCTTTTTATAAGGACACCAGTCATACTGAATTAAGGACTCACCTTACTCCAGTATGGTGACCTCATCTTAACTAATTACATCTACAGTGACCTATTTCCAAACAAGAGCCCGTTCTGAGGTACTGGGGTTAGGATTTCAACATGTGAATTTTGGGGGGAACACAATTCAACCCCAAAACACTTGGTCTCTTCAAGACTTCCATGTCATTAAAAAAAAAAATACTAGATTAACCTAGATTAAAAGGGACTAAAAAGGCACAGCCGAGAAATGCAATGCGTAAAAGTTGATTGACGCGTGGTTCAAAAAATTGGATATAAAAGTTATCTTTTGGGACAACTGAGGAAATGTGAATATGGACTGGATATTAAAGGATGTGAAGGAGTTATTATTGATTTTTCATGGTATTGCAGTTATGAAGGATAGTATTTTTATTTTTAGGAGGTGTATGCCAGCGTCTTTAGAGGTGAAACACACATATCACACAGGAAAATGTCAACCCTTGACTCTAGGTGATAGGTATATAAGGATGTTTATTGTACTCTTCTTTCCTTTTCATGTATATTTGAAAGCTTTAATGGTACAAAGCTGAGTAGTGGGGAGAGGTATTGTGGAGTGCACCTTTCTGGCCTTTAGTTTTAGAGCTAAATTCTGTCCAGGCTGTCCTGCCCATCTCTAGCCAAGTTCCAAGTTGGAGGTTTCTGCCTTGGAGAAATCACTTGGATACCAAAGCGTGTTTTAGGATCTTTTGTTTTAATGATGGGAAAAGCCTTCAGAAATCATGTCAGTAGAGTCAGATAGGCATGAAGAAATCTTTTGCGTACGGGTAGACTTAACGTTTTCAGTTCTAATGTCAAATAAATCCATAACAGGAAGTAAAAAATAAAAGAGAGCTGTCATAGGCTTCCTGCATTTGTCGTCAGACAGACCTGTGTTCAAATCCTGTCCCTGCAGTTTACCACCAACTTAATGACTTTTGTTACACTGTGTGTCTTCTCTGAACCTTGGTTTGGTCCCAAAATGTGGCGATAGTAATACCACCTTGCGTGGACTCAATGACGTAATGTGCTGTTTGCACATAGCATGGTAACTGGAATGTAGTAGGTGCTTATATTAGTCTTTCATTGCTGCTGTAACAAATGATCACAAACATAGTGGCTTGAAGCAACACCAATTTATTACCTTACTGTTAGATAGGTTAGAAGTCGGGCAGAGGTCTCGGTGGGCTCACATCAAAATGTTGGCAGGGCTATACTCCTTTCTGGAAACTCTAGGAGTGCATCTTCTCCTTGCCTCTTTCAGCTCCCAGAGGTCCCCTGCGTTCCCTGTTCATGGCCCACTTCCTCCAGCCTAGAACCAGCAACGGGCATCCCTCTGACCCTCTTCTGCCTCCCTCTTCTACTTTCATGTGGATTACATTGGGCACTTGGGTCATTTAGGATAATCTATTTTAAAGTCATCCGATTAGCAACCTTACTTCCATCTGCAACTTTAATACCTCCTTGCCACGTTACCTAACAGCGTCATAGGTTCTAGGGATTAGGTTGTGGACATACTGGGGCCATTATTCTGCCTATCCCCATGCTCAGTTAAGATAATTCTTTACGATTATTAATTAGAGATCCAGAAACTAAGCACCACTTTCCCTTTTCTTTCTGGATATGATTATCCCCCAGAGAGAGCTGTGTTCTAAGGAGCCTCGAACTGGTCTTAATTGTCTTGCAGAAACTTGCCGGCTTACATCTGCGTCCTCAGAGGAGAGGCTGCTTTTGGTCCCGCACTTACTGCTATGGATCATCTCGAAATCTTCAGCCCAACAAGGTTCCCCTCATATGTTGATCTTTTCTAGGTAGGCTTGGGTATTTGAACTGAGGAAGATTTGGGGGGTTGTGCTGGTCATTCTATTGCTAGATAACAAGCCACAATGAAACGTAATGGCTTTACCAACCACCATTTTATTACATCTCACGACTCCGTGAGTCAGGAATTTGGACCGGGTTCATAAACGTGATTCTTCTGCTCCACGTGGAACTGGCAAAGTTCTCGGAAAAATCAGTTACTAAATGGAGAGATCTTGAGGGTCTAAGGCAGCCTTGTTCACATGTCTGGTGCCTTGGCAGGCATGGCTGGGAAGGCTGGGCACAGCGGGGCTGTGGACCAGAGCGTCTACCGTGACCTCTCTAGCCTGATGGTTTCAGGTAATGAGAGTTCGTACAGGTAGCTCAGGGCTCCCAGAAGTGATGTTCTTGTGACAAGTGGAAGCTACCTGGCTCCCTGAGTTACCCAGTGTCACTTTTACTGTCCTCTGTTGACCTAGACAGTCCCAGGCTGACCCAGGTTCTAGGGGACGAGCCATGGAACCCCGTCTCCTCGGGAGGAATATCCAAGAATTTGAGACCATGTTTAAAAACCACCACAAGGGGCAACTGACTGGGACTCATCAGGGATGTGATGGGAAAGTTGGGACATCCCAGTGCTGGGCTAAAACCGTGATTTTTAACCTTTTTTTTAAAGGGGGAATGGGGACGGGCATCCTTTTCTGATGAAAACTAAGATTCTATCCTTAGAAAAATGTCCAATACAAACACACGTGTGCACACACCCACAATTTTATTACATCATTTCAGGAGGTCTGTGGATCTTCTGGACACCATCCATGGACTCCAAGGTGAGAATCCCTGGGTCCAAGTAAACCCAAGAGGCTTTCAGAGAGAAGGGGGCATGTATCTGTGTAGCCTGACATCCGATGGTTATTTCAGAGAATTTCTGGCTCCTGGCTTGGGAGGGGTGGCCCACGGGGTACAGAGCTCTAGAGGAGGAAGAGGTGTGGGCTCTTTGTTGTGTGTGTGGGGGGCATTGGGGGGACATATGTTGACCTTGAGAGGTCTGAGGACCGTCCAGATGGGTTTGTAGGGGCTAAATGAATATACTCTGAGTGTATTAAGTCTGGAAAAGCTTAGGTTGAGGGCATTTCAGGGGGGGCATCACTGTTGAAGCCTCTTATGGCTGGTGCCTAGTTCAGGGGATTTTATAAAATGGCGAGGAAATGGGCCTAGAAGAGTCTGCCACTTTCTCAGTTGTTTCTGTAATTAATGGCAGAGCTGGAGTGAGGACCCTCGTCCTCACACAGAGCCAAGTGAGCTTTCTGCTGTTGGGAGAACTTTGCCATGTTTCCTTTGGTACCAACTTAGGGGTCACTGAGGGACGTGGGACCTTCCTCGGCAGAGCTATTTCTCCAGCCTGCTCTGGCCACTCCTCTTTCTCCGGGCGGGCACGCATATCTTCCTTTGGGGGGGAAAAACCCTTCTTTTGTTCTCAATTCATATGTTCAAGAGGGACTGACCCCCATGTGCTGAAGCCATGGGGTGGGCGTGTCACCTGTCCTGGCTGGTAAAATTGTCCTATCCATCCCATGGCCACTGTAATTTGTTGAAAGATGCACATATGAAGGTCCTGCCTAGGGATTTGGAAAGAGCCACTCTCTTTCCACCTGGATGGCTAACTGGTGGAGGTAAGCCTCCCGCTGCTTGGACCATACTGTGGACAAATTCCGCCTCTGAATGAAACCAGAGAAAATCAGTTCTGGGGCACAGAGTATGAGGCACCTGCCCTGATGTTCTGTGTTGAGCCACTGAATTCAGCTATGTCTGAAGCCAGTCACGGACTTAGCCTCCTGGACTTGATAGTTTCCGAGAGCCCATCGGGTCTCTGCTTTGACTGAGCCAGTTTAACTGGGTGTCTGTTGATGGTACCTGAGAGGAGTGACCGAAATAGAAAGCGTTTTGGTTTGATAACTCAGGTTATTAACATGGTGCTAATGTGACCTCAGTTACAAATTTAGTTACCACACGGTTCAGATAGCATTGCCGAGAGAAAGCTACGCTCCCTGAACTTCTCTAGCAAAAATAAGATTTTGAGACAGCAAAAACGCCTAATTACAGACCCTTCTTCACAGTGAGCAGAACAATTCAGTGCATTTCCTGCTGACGATGGATCAGAATTGCCATCTCTATATACACAGAATTGAATGTTCTGGAAAGAATCTAGGGGGCACATTTGAAATGATAATAACTTATGTTTTCAAATGAAAAATTTTTTTAACACTTTAGCCAACATGTATCCTGAAATGCATTGAAATAATTGGTGTCATAAAACTAAGAATACTGATAGGTAATTGAATTATAAAACTCAAATGGATTATGGACCAAATACATTTTGCAAGATCATAGTGAGCTTTTAAAGGGAGGAGGGATCCAAATCTTTCACAAGTAAGTGACATTAATACTGAAAAATAGTATGATAGTAATTTATTTTCCTACAAAGTAATTGCAACAATAAATGGAAATCTTTCATCAACATCTTTGGGTATGAATAGTGCCTAGTACTAATCTGATTTGAGATTTTTTTTTTTTTTTTTGGCTGCCTTCGGTCTTCCTTGCTTCATTGCTGCTCACGGGCTTTCTCTGGTTGCAGCGAGCAGGGGCTACCCTTTGTTGCAGTGTGCAGGCTTCTCCTTGCGGTGGCTCCTCTTAGTTGGGGAGAGTACGGGCTCTAGGTGCGTGGGCTTCAGTAGCTGTGGCTTGTGGGCTCTACAGCACAGGCTCAGTAGTTGTGGCTCGCGGGCTCAGTAGTTGTGGCACGTGGGCTCGGTAGTTTTGGCTTGTGGGCTCTAGAGCGCAGGCTCAGTAGTTGTGGCTCACGGGCTTAGTTGCTCCGCGGCATGTGGGATCTTCCCGGACCAGGGTTCGAACCTGTGTCCCCTGCACTGGCAGGCGGATTCTTAACCACTGCACCACCAGTGGTGGCGAATTTTGTTATTTTTTTTTATTTTTTGAATTTTGTTATTTTTAAACAGTTTATAACAGTTTATAACAGAACCAATTTCAGTGATGCATTTTGATACAACATGTTGTAAGAAAAAAATTAAACTTATGACACAGAGGAGGTATGAAATGTGTTCTATGAATAAACTGGAAACTTATCTGCTTGATCTGAAGACAGATTGGGACATCTATCAATAACACGAGAAAAATTTCTCCCTGGCCTTATCATCAAGCAAAATTTTCTAATTTATATTTCCAGGGTGTAGAGGCTGTCAATTCTGACAGATTTTTAAAAATCATTATTTCATAAAGAGTTTGAACTGGGGTACTGAAATGATAATATTTATTTATTTATTTTTTAAACATCTTTATTGGAGTATAATTGCTTTACAATGGTGTGCTAGTTTCTGCCTTCTAACAAAGTGAATCAGCTATACATACACACATATCCCCATATCTCCCCCTTCCTGCGGTGAAATGATTATATTTTTTGAGAACCATTAAGATTCTGATAGCATTAAAAATGGGATGCAACATAACAAACATGTGTTTAAGGGAGATTAAATTTACATATAAAATATTCTCAAAGACCCAAGCATCTTTAATCATGATGCATAAATCCCTCATCTCACTTCAACAGCCTTTTTTATTTTCCAACAGCTGAAAAGTAACTCATTACTTTCTTTAATATCATGTAATTATTGTGGAGTGAAACATAATTAAACTAGTAGCCCCTCAAGGACTTTGATGACAGGTATAAATAAAGCTTATGGGCCTAGAAGTTGCATTTTAAGTGGTGTTAATGACATTGTTTGAACAAAACGCCCAGGCAGTTACACATAATTTGGTCTGACTTTGCTTTGGAGTGTCTTACAAGAAAACTTTTGTTGTAGCTTTATCTCATTTATCATACTGAGTTTAGGCTGGTATAAACACAAAGATCATTTTCCTTCTTCAAATTCTTGTAGGATGGATGCTGAATTTCACGTGGTCTTGGTGTATTTCAGACACATTAACTACATTTTCCAACTCTTGGGTAAGTTAGGTAGGTTTCCTTTGGACCATTGTTTCTATTACTCTTCATAACCTCGCACAGTACTAAGTATAATTTCATTTAGTTATTTAATAAACATTTATTGGGCACCCATGGAGCGGGACACTGTCTGGAATCTCAAGGAGCTCACAATTTAGTGGAAGTTTAGATAAATGAGTTTCCAATGATAGCCCAGTTTCAAGAGTGCTCCATTGCATAGGGAAGCCATATTGAGAAATAGCTAATGTCTGGGTTCAAGGCTCAAAGTCTCTCCAAGCCTCAGTTTTCCCATCTGTAACATGGGAATAATAACCCCCTTATAGGATTATAGCACAGAGGAACCTGTAGGATACGAACATCCACTGTTTTTGAATTTGTCTTACAGTTTTAGTTACATGGAGACACGGAATCAATCAATCAATTACTATCTATTATTGTCTTTCTGCTAATTTTGAATTCTTGGTGAAGGAATTTGATTAGTTCAATTTGAGTCAGGTGGCCATTTCTGGTCCAGTGATTTGTGGCTATTTCTATACAGCATGGCTACCAGAAACCCACCCCTGTGAATTGAGGGATTAGAGAGAGTCATTGTGAAATAACAAATCCAAACCCTGGGTACTACACTTCCATGTAGATTTTGTTGTGATTAATAAATCTAAACATTGTGTTGAATTAATAATTTATTTTCACAGATATCAGTAGCATGGTTATTATCCTATAGGATTCTACAAATTTTTTTGATATTAAGAAGGTGTTTTTGAACTGGAAAGTTTAGAAACTCTTGCTCTAGGGAAGAGGTATTTACACAAATACTTATAGTGCTACAGGTTTACTACAAAAATGAGAAAGCAAGAGTTCTGGAGATTAGTTGCACAATGTAAATTTACTCAACATTACTGAACTGTACACTTAAAAATAGTTAAGATGGTAAATTTTATGTTATGTGTATTTTACCATAATAAAACCTTTTTTTAAAAAATGAGAAGACACAGACATCAGACATACTCACTGAAATGTTTTCAAATTTGATAATGTTTCTTATTTAATAGCCAAATGCCTTCAGTGCAAAGAAAGCATGGTTTTATCAGACTAGTAGATATATGCACATGTAAGTATACATATATATAATTTATTTCTGCAGATTGAAAAATAGGAACAGGCAAATACCCTTGTACATAGTATTAAACCCATAAAGAAGAAAAACACCCGAGACATTGAAAATGTGGAGTGTAAGGAATTATTTATTATCATTGGTAGAGCATTTCCACCTAGGGGTGTTTTTAGACTATTCATTCCTTTTATAATTAGAGACAGAGGCCTAACACTTGCCAGGTACCAGGCTAGGTGTGGGATACAGCAGTACACAAGACATCCAGGGTCCCTGTCCCACTGAGTTTATACTACAGCAAAGGAGATCATTAGACAAGAAAGTACCAGTCGGTGTCATAAGTGTTCTGGTGGTTATAGGAACAGATAGAAGTGGTTCTTTACCTGGTCTGGGATTTGCTGGAGGAAGTGACTTGTAAGCCCAGGGGTGCAGTATAAGTAAAAGTTAGTTAGACAAAAAGATGGAAAAAAGAGTGATTCAGGCAGAGGTAATACGATGCTCAAAGATCCAGAGGTGAGAGGGAAGATGGTGAATTCAGTACATTGAAGGAAACCCAGAAATGATTGGGGATGGGGGTTTGACATTAGTCTGGATGTTTCCAGGATTGATATTTGCTGATTGGTTGATGTGAAACAGTAAGTAAAGGATTTAGGAGGTTGGCAAGACATCGCTTGAAGCGAAGAGATTAAAAGGAAATTAAATTGGAGAGGAAGAGAAGTTCCCAGGAGCTCCCAGGAGAAGTTCCCAGGAGTTCCCAGGAGAAGTTCACAAAGGATTCATTGAAAAGTGAGAGATTAAGGGCAGGCCCTGAAGACATAAAGCTGCAAAATGGGAAGCAGTATGGCTTATCGGTTAAGGAATGAGATCTGAAAGTCGATAGACCCGGCGTGAGCCCTACTCTTTATCGTAACTTCGACTTTGGGTGTGCCACTCAACACCTTTAAACTTCATTTCCTTATCTGATAATACTTGCTCATAAGGTTGTTATAAATACTTCCAAATACGTAAGAAGCTAAATGCACAGAGATGTTCATTGCAGTGTTAATGATGATGATGAAAAACTGGAAATACCCTAAATGCTTAATAACAGGGAACTGGTGAAGTTAGCTTTGGCATATGCCCTTGATGGGATATAAATGTACACAATAAATTTATTTTTGAAGCATATGTACTATTATGGAAAATGCTTAAGAAATATTGTTACATGAAAAAGGCAGATTTAAATGGTGGCATGATCACATAATGGAAATACATAATATTCCTTGGGCCAAATCAAAATCTACCCATAGAAAAATTAGAAAATATACAAAATGGTGGTGGTAGGGCTCTAGATGATTTTCCCCCTTTTCTCCTTGACTCTTTCCTCTTTTTTTTTTTCAAAATTATACAACTTCTCTATACAAAATTGTACAAAGCTTCATATAAAAGAGAAACATGCCCATCAAATGAGAAAGGGGGTCTGGTTGGAAAGGCTTCCTCTACCTCAGTGGCTGCAGCCTTTTCAGTCTTACCTGTCAATGACAGTGGGAAGTGTTGCTGAGAAAAGTGAGAAGAAAGGGAAGAGGAAGTGAGAGGAAAAAAAAGAAAAGTAGGGGAAAAGGGGTACCCAGGAGGGTGGTGGGCACAGTGGGTGCCCTTGCGGTCTGACTCTGATGATGAATTCCTGATACTTCTTTTCACACAGCTAGAATAATGCTTATATGGAAAGGATTATGCTGTCTCAACAAAGAGTTTATTTTAATACTTCCTAGTGAATAAACAATTGTATTTATAACATGATGTTTAGTAAAATTTCATTTATTATTATTTATTATTATTATTTTTTTTTTGCGGTACGCGGGCCTCTCACTGTTGTGGCCTCTCCCGTTGCGGAGCACAGGCTCCAGACGCGCAGGCTCAGCAGCCATGGCTCACGGGCCTAGCCTCTCCGCGGCATGTGGGATCTTCCCGGACCGGGGCACGAACCCGTGTCCCCTGCATCGGCAGGCGGACTCCCAACCACTGTGCCACCAGGGAAGCCGTTTCCTTTATTTTTTAACTTTGTTATATTTCTATTACAAATTTGGTCTGGTCTCTCAGAAATTAATAGGCCCACATAATATTAAAAATAAGAACAGAAAAGTGAAAAAGGATACACATTCAACTATTTCTTTAGCCCATGTGGTAACAATAATGACTTGACTGCTTTTTGGAATCAGCTGACTTTTGAGCAAACTAGTTATTCCCACAATAAAGTTACGATCTGATATGCTCTTCACCTTGACTAACTCTTGTGGCTTTTAGGTGCATAGATTAATGCTCTAACTGCACTGTCCAGCATTTAAAATCTGGAGTCTGGTGGGAAAACTGATGGGAATTCTCAAACCATTTAGCCTTTGGCTAAACTTCTCAAAAGTTTAAAAAAAACTTTTTTAAGAGAGAGACAGAAAACAGACAGAAAACAAAAAAAAAAAGTTTAAACTTCTCAAAAGTTTAAAATAGTCTTTTTTTTTTTTTTCTTTCATCCCATTTATCCCTCAGTGCTGTGTTTCCTCACCTAGAACTGTCAAGCTTTCTTCTTATCCCCATCTTTCACAAAAACCTGTTCAGATGCTTCATTCACACTCTGGTGAACATGAACCCAGAAAGGTGTTTGAATAATGACAAGAAGCATAGACTGCATCTAAAGGCATAGAACATATGTAAAGTAAAATATGTGATAGAAATTGCATAAAAGATGTGGGAGGGGCTTCCCTGGCGGTCCCGTGGGTAAGACTTCACCTTCCAATGCAGGGGGTGTGGGTTCAATCCCTGATTGGGGAGCTAAGATCCCACACACCTCATGGCCAAAAAACCAAGACATAAAACAGAAGCAATATTGTAACAAATTCAATAAAGACTTTAAAAATGGTCTGCATCAAAAAAATATTTTTTTTCTTATACAGCAGGTTCTTATTAGTTAACCATTTTATCCATATTAGTGTATATATGTCAATCCCAATCTCCCAGTTCATCCCACCACCACCACCGTCCATCCCACTTTCCCCCCTTGGTGTCCATACGTTTGTTCTCTACATCTGTGTCTCTGTTTCTGCCCTGCTAACTGGTTCATCTGTACAATTTCTCTAGGTTCCACATATAGGCGTTAATATATGATATTTGTTTTTCTCTTTCTGACTGACTTCACTCTGTATGACAGCCTCTAGATCCATCCATGTCTCTACAAATGACCCAATGTTGTTCTTTTTTATGGCTGAGTAATATTCCATTGTATATTATGTACCACAGCTTCTTTATCCATTTGTCTGTCGATGGGCATTTAGGTTGCTTCCATGACCTGGCTGTTGTAAATAGAGCTGCAATGAACATTGGGGTGCATGTGTCTTTTTGAATTATGGTTTTCTCTGGGTAGATGCCCAGTAGTGGGATTGCTGGGTCATATGGTAATTCTATTTTTAGTTTTTTAAGGAACCTCCATGCTGTTCTCCACAGCGGCTGTATCAATTGACATTCCCACCAACAGTGCAGGAGGGTTCCCTTTTCTCCAAACTCTCTCCAGCATTTGTTGTTTGTAGATTTCCTGATGATGCCCATTCTAACTGGTGTGAGGTGATACCTCATTGTAGTTTTGATTTGCATTTCTCTAATAATTAGTGCTGTTGAGAAGATTTTCCTGTGCTTCTTGGCCATCTGTATGTCTTCTTTGGAGAAATGTCTGTATAGGTCTTCTGCCCATTTTTGGATTGGGTTGTTTGTTTTTTTAATATTGAGTTGCATGAGCTGTTTATATATTTTGGAGATTAATCCTTTGTCCGTTGATTCATTTGCAAATATTTTCTCCCATTCTGGGGATTGTCTTTTCGTCTTGTTTGTAGTTTCCTTTGTTTTGCAAAAGCTTTTAAGTTTCATTAGGTCCCATTTGTTTATTTTTATTTCCATTACTCTAGAAGGTGGGTCAAAAAAGATCTTGCTGTGGTTTATGTCAAAGAGTGTTCTTCCTATGTTTTCTTCTAAGAGATTTATAGTGTCCAGTCTTACATTTCGGTCTCTAATCCATTTTGAGTTTATTTTTGTGTATGGTGTTAGAAAGTGTTCTAATTTCATTCTTGTATATGTAGCTGTCCAGTTTCCCCAGCACCACTTATTGAAGAGACTGTCTTTTCTCCATTGTATATCCTTGCCTCCTTTGTCATACATTAGTTGACCATAGGTACATGGGTTTATCTCTGGGCTTTCTATCCTGTTCCATTGATCTATATTTCTGTATATTTAAAAAAAGAAAAAAAAAGATGGGGGTGGAAATGGAAGTATGCTGTTGTAATGTCGCTACACTTCAGGTGAAGTGATATAACATTACTTGAAGGTAGGCTGTGGTAAGTTAAAGATGCATAGTATAAACTCTAAGTCAATTACTAAGAAAACAAAACTGACATATAGATAACAAGAAATTAAAAAATAAAATAAAGTCATAAATATTCAATTCATCTAAAAGAAGAGAGAAAAAGAAGAAAAACAGAGTAAAAAACAGATGTGACAAATAGAAATCAAAAATCAAGATGGTAGATTTAAATCCAACCACATAAATAATCACATTAAATATAAATTGTCTTAACACCCCAATTAAAATGCAAGGATTGTCAGCTGATTAAAAATAAAATAACAACACAAGATCCAATTATATGCTATCTGTTACACAGATAGCTTAAAAGAAAAAAAGATGGAAAAGTATATTCCAGGTAAACATTAATAAAAAGAAAGTTGAAGTGGCTATGTCACTATCAGACAAAGATGATTTCAGGATTATGAATATTTTAAGAGATAAAGAGATTCATTTCAAAATGTTAAAGGGGTCAGTTAATTAAGAGGATATAATATTTCTAAACACTTATGTACATAATAACAGGGTTTCAAAACATGTGAAGCAGAAACAGACAGATCTGAATAGAGAAACAGACAACTCCACAGTTATAGTTGGAGATTCAACACCTCTCTGTCAATATAATTAGTGAGACAAGTAGACAGAAAATTAGTAAGGATACAGAATACTTGTAAAACATCATCAACCAACTCGATCAAATTAACATTTATCTATAATTGTTTTAACACTTTACCCAACAACAAGACAATACACATTCTTTTCAGGTGGGCACAAAACACTAAAAGAAATAGATCACATTTTGGGCCATAAAATAAATTTTAACGAATTTAAAACTATTGAAATTATACAATGTGTGTTCACAGACCATAATGGAACTAAGCTAGAAATCAGTTCCAGAAAGGTAACTTGAAACTCTCTAATATTTGGAAACAAAACCACACACTTTGGAATAACCTATGGGTCAAAGAAGATATCACAAGGGAGATTAGAAAATATTTTGAACTGAATGAAGATGAAAACATGACATCATTATTTGTGGAATGAAGTGAAAGCAGTGTTAGAGGGAAATTTATAGCATTAAATACTTATATTAGAAAGTAGAATAATGTAAAATTAATTTTCTAAGCTTCCACATCAAGAAAAGAGAAAGAGAAGAGAAAATTAAATGCAAAGTAAGTATAAGAAAGGAAATAATAAAAATCAGCACAGATATAAATGAGAGATTTAAAAAAAAGAATAGTAAAAATCAGTGAAACCAAGATTGGTTCTTTGAGACTAATGAAATGAACAAAATTCTAGTCAGAATAATCAGAAAGAGAGAGCAAGAACAGAAATTACCAATATCAAGAATGAGAGAGGGAACACCATTAAAAGAACATTGAAAGAATGGTAAGAGAATATTATTGACAACTCTACTCCAATAAATTTGATAAGTTATATGAAATGGACAAATTCTTTGAAAAGCAACAACTACCAAAGCTCCCTTAAAAAGTAATAGATAAACTGAATAGCCCCACATCTACTACATAAATTAAGTTGTAGCTAAAAGTCTTTCTAAAAGGAAATTTCATGACAAAGTGATTTTGTTGGTGATTAATATGAAACATTTAAGGAAAAAAATAATGCATATTGCAAACAAACTTTTCTGGAGAATAAGGAAGAAATTCTTCCTGACTCATTTTATGAGTATAGAATTTCCTTGAAACTGAAAGTCAATACAGGAAAGAAAACTACAGACCAATATTCCTTACGAATTTATTTATTTAAATTATTATTCATTTATGTCTGTTTTGGGTCTTTGTTGCTGTGCACAGGCTTTCTCTAGTTGTTGAGAGCAAGGGCTACTCTTGGTTGCAGTGCATGGGCTACTCATTGCGGTGGCTTCTCTTGTTGTGGAGCACGGGCTCTAGGCATGCGGACTTCAGTAGTTGTGGCACACGGACTCAGTAGTTGTGGCACATGGACTTAGTTGCTCTGTGGCCTGTGGGATCTTCCCGGACCAGGGCTCGAACCCGTGTCCCCTGCATTGGCAGGCAGATTCTCAACCACTACACCACCAGGAAGCTCTCCTTATGAATTTAGATAGAAAAATTCTGAAACAAATTTTAGCAAGTCAAATCCACCAATATATTAAAGGGATAATACATCATGATGGGTTTGTTTAACATTTGAAGATCAATCTACCACATTAACAGAATAACAAGATTATGGGAAATCTGTGTATCTTTCACTCAATCTTGCTGTGAACCTAAAACTGCTCTAAAAAATAAAGTCTACTTTAAAAAAAGAAAAAAGAAAAGAAATAGTATGGTCATTTTAGTAGGTAGAGAAAAAACATGTGACAAAATCCAATATTTATTCATGATTAAAACTCTCAGGAACTAGAAGTTGAAGAGAACTTTTTCATTCTGATAAAGAACATTATGAAAAACTCATAGTTAACATAATACTTAATGGTGAAAGAGTGAATGTTTTCCCCCTAAAATCAGGAAAAAACCAGGGATGTCCTGTCTTACCACCTTTATTCAACACTGTATTGGAGGTTCTAGCCAGTGCAACAAGACAAGAAAAAGAAATAAAAGGTAAACAAATGGAAAAGGAAGAGATAACATTTTATATATATATATATATATATATTTTTTTTTTTTTGGCGGTACGTGGGCCTCTAACTGTTGTGGCCTCTCCTGTTGCAGAGCACAGGCTCTGGATGCGCAGGCTCAGCGGCCATGGCTCACGGGCCTAGCCACTTCACGGTATGTGGGATCTCCCCAGACCGGGGCACGAACCCGTGTCACCTGCAACGGCAGGTGGACTCTCAACCAGTGCGCCACCAGGGAAGCCCTAAAATTATATTTTATCCAAAAAAAATCAGTGTAGGTGAGGATTTGGAGCAAATGAAATTCTCATACATTGCTAGTGGGATGCAAAATGATACCACCATTTGGAAAACAGGCAGTTTCTTGAATATTATACATATACCAACCACACAACCTAATAATTTCACTCTTATGAATTTACCTAAGAGAAAGAAAAGTAAGTGTCTATACAAAGACTTAAACATGTATATTTGTAGCAGCTTTATTTGTAATAGCCAAATACCTGAAACCCAAATATTTATCAAGAGGTGACTGGATCAACAAATTTTGGCATATCCCTACAATGCAATATTACTTATCAATAAGGAGTAACAAAATATTGATACATGTGACAATGTGGAAGAATTTCAAAATCACTATGCTGTAGCCAGATAAGGCTACATACTATATGATTTCATTTTTATAAAATTCTAGAAAATGCAAACTAATCTCTCTTAACAGAAAGTAGAATAGTGGTTATCTGGAGATGAGATGGGGAGGAGAAGATGGAGATGGATTAAAAATGGGCATGAGGAAACTTTTGGGGGTGGTGAGATGTTCATTATCTTGATTGTGGTGATGATTTTTTTGTGAGCCCATATGCTGAAACTCATGGAAACGCACAGTTTATTAAATATATGCAATTTATGCTATGTCAATTGCATCGCAATAAAGCTGTTATAAAATTAACATGCATTGAAGTGGAAGCCAGAGAAAGATGTTTTGGGGCTTTTCCTGATGTTCCTGAAATTTCGTCAAGTTGACTGTTAGCTGCACTGCCTATATCCAAGTTTGGCCGTATTTTGGTCTAGAAAAATAGCTAATTATAATCCAGGTTTCTTGTTTGGGAGGCTTCTGACCATGCAATGTGTTTACTTCAAATGGGCCAAGTGTTTCCATGTTACCTTGCTGTATCCAGTCCCCAAAGGGAACTGACAGTAACTTTGGAGCTAAGTTGCTTATTCCAAATACCATGGAATCAGGTGTGAGGACGCTTAAAGCGCTCTTAATTTTAATCTTATTTCTCCCCCAAATGAAATATATACTCTGTGTTTATGCTTTGGATACTGAGAATGAACACAGATGGTAAATCAAATTTAGGGAGGAGGAATGTTCTATAAAACTCCTAAATGCCAACTTCCAAACACTAGATGGCTCCTCTAATGTGTTTTAGATTGAAGTTAAAAATAGAATTATTGAGAAGGATGATAATCATTTTCAAGCAACGGGTGCATCCATATGGGCTGTAGCTGATGAAGAAAAGGAAAATGTAGTGCAGACTGAACAAAACACTTGGAGATTGGAACTTTTGGCTGTTTCTTTCTCATGAAGGTTAATACACATCACATAGAGCCTAGTGGTTTGGTTGCTATTGAAGAATTCAGGAATATGTTTTAAAGAAATGAACGTGTATTATTTCAGAAAAGTAACAATAAATAGGTTAAAAAAATTAAAAACATGTATTTGACAGCTGGTAATGAAGGGTTACAGAACACACCACGCACAAATATGACTGTAGGAGTTCAGGACGTGCCTCCCCCAAATGTGCTACTTTGGTATACTGGTTATCTGGGGCCATATGCACTAGAAAAACAGAAAATGCAGGGAGAGGCTTTCTTTGAACTCCCCTTATCTGCCTGAAGACAGACCCTCTGAAAAGAACTCAACTGTCATCGTTCGCCTCTCCAGGAGTTTCATCAACCAGGGAAGACTGACTTTTGTCACAGAAAGGGGTACCAGAAGTTGACGCCACACCCAGACAGACTTCTTCACAAATGATCGTACCTCCCATCTGTTCTTCTAAGGGCCCATTCATCTTTCCTAAACATCACTGACTCTCCCCTAAGCGACCTACATCCTTCCCCGCCTTTCCCTATTAAGATGGTATTATTTAAGCCTGAATTCTAAGCCACCTTGGACAGTTACTCATTTTCCCCTGGGTATCTCCTGTATCTACATGAGGAATATATGTTAATAAACTTCTGAATGTTTTTCTTTTGATAATCTGTCTTTTATTTTATTTCATTTTTTTTGGCTGCACCTCGAGGCTTGCAGTATCTTAGTTCCCCAACCGTGATTGAACCCAGGCCTCGGCAGTGAAAGCGCCGAGTCCTAACAACTGGACCAACAGGGAACTCCCGATGATCTGTCTTTTATTATAGGGGTCTCAGGTAAGTACTCAGAAAGGTAGAGGTAAAGTTACTTTTCCTCTCCTACCTTGTGAAAATAGTAATAATAGTAAAAGTTGCAATGGCCAACCTTCACTTCTGCTGAGACCCTGAGGAGGTTTTAGAACCAGGATTTCTGAATTTTCTGAGGAGCCAGACACATGCATTGGCTAAAAGGTTAGAGAAACTGGAAAAAAAGAAAAAGCACAGGCTTTGGAATTAGTCATTCTCAAATATTGCTAAAGGTATGAATTTACCTCATTTTTCTCCTCTGTAAAATGGACATTCAATAAAAGTTAGTTTGCTCGTCCCCACTAATGAGCCGACTTCATTCTCTTTGTGTGTATATAGTAGAAAAATCTATCAATATACCTATATTTGCATGGCACCTTATAGTTGGTAAAACATTTTCATATTTATAAGTAATCTGCAAACATTTTTCCTTTTAAAAAGGGAATGCACTTTTTCTTGAAATACTACACAAACACACAATATGTAAGAAAATACAAAAGTGGATTTGTTCTGGTTGAACAAGGGGTGGAGTTTTAACACTTCCAATGCCCCTACCCATGCCTGCACATTTTCTCCCTCATGCGGTCCCTGTTTGTGTAGCAGTTTGAAAACCTCTGCTGTACATTATTTCATTTGACCAAATTCAGGACTTAGATAGATATTTATATAATAAAGAATCTTAGAAGCCAAAGGACTGTGTTTACACTAAGATCACATATACACTTCTTAAGGGGCTTTATTCTAAGAGAGCATATGGTCTGATTTCAGGAAATAAGCTATGATGATGAGCAAAAGGATATGTTTTCCAGCTGGACTGTTGATTCATTGAGGAGATCACTTCTCTCTTTCCATTTCCCTGTCTCTAAAATGGTTGTGTTAACTAATAGCAACCTCCCTTCTGTTTTCTATGATACCAGGAAAGGGGTTCAGGTTTACTGTATGTATCATTATGCAAAGCCAGAGAGAAATAACGAACCTAATTTGAAAATGGATGTGGTAAAGAATTTCCTTTTATCTTAGATAAGCCAACATTTTCCTTGATGCCAATTTTTATATAAATCTTGGCTTAGTGACTAATAATGGAATTACCTTACTCTGGGGGTTGGAAAAAAAGAAATTGCTAGTGGAATGGCCCCCAGTGGGTTCTTCTAAAGCAAATGAGCCCCTGTCTTCCAGTAGAGGCAATGTTGTCTCTCCACTCAAGTCCTATGGGATGGTCTTCCTGGAAAATTATTTCAGCGCAAGCTTCTTCAGACTCCACAGGGTTGGGCAGATCTCATACAAGCTTATGATCTTTAGAGCAACACTAAGCTTGCAGGTGGCTATGCCATGAGAAATAGGTTATTCATATTGTAGGCCTTTGTTGCTTTCGCTCCTGACATCTGCTCCTATTAATTAGAAAATTTAATTTGGGATTCCAAGTCTGGTGTGTTAGGTTCTGACTGGGCACCGAATCTCTGACTGGCCACTGAATGTGGACTGGGCTACAGAGAAACCTTGTGTTCAAGGATCTTGTTTCCCAGGAGATAGATGAGTCAGTCACGTGGGTCTCTACCTGAATTTAGTCATCAAGGAGAGGAAGGGAAGGTGCACAGAAAAGTCTGTCTGTGTTGGCAGCTCTAGCAGAAGGTTTGGAGGTGGTGGAACCTTTTGGTTGTGGACAGTTTCTGGGTTAGGTGGTGATTTCAAGTATCCGTTTTTTTCCTATATATTTCAGACTCTGGGAGGCAAGTCATCGTTATACTCATCTAGGACAGCGAATTCCAGACTTTTGAATTTTTGTGGACCAGGAAAATTTCCAAAAAACTTTGGGGATCAACAGAGGGTTGCTGGCTTTCTGTATTTAGCCAAATAAGGCCTTTTAAAAAAATTACTTTTGGACCTCCCTAGTGGCGTAGTGGTTAAGAATCCACCTGCCAGTGCAGGGGACACAGGTTCACATGCTGTGGAGCAACTAAGCTCGTGCGCCACAACTACTGAGTCTGCGCTCTAGAGCCCACGAGCCACAACTACTGAGCCTGTGTGCCACGACTACTGAAGCCCTTGCACCTAGAGCCTGTGCTCTGCAACAGAGAAGCTACCGCAATGAGAAGCCCGTGCACTGCAGTGAAGAGTAGGCCCTGCTTGCCACAACTAGAGAAAGCCCGTGTGCAGCAACGAAGACCCAACGCAGCCAAAAATAAATAAATAAATAAAATAAAAAGAAATAAACTATTTTTGTCTTCCATCATCATTTCTTTTTTTTTTTTTTTTTTCAGTATGCGGGCCTCTCACTGCTGCAGCCTCTCCCACCGTGGAGCATAGGCTCTGGACACGCAGGCTCAGCGACCATGGCTCACGGGCCCAGCCGCTCCGCGGCATGTGGGATCCTCCCGGACCGGGGCACGAACCCGTGTCCCCTGCAACGGCAGGCGGACTCTCAACCACTGCGCCACCAGGGAGGCCCTCCATCATCATTTCATTAACAAACTGACATTTAAATATCCCTACTTTTCCCTACACAAATGAAGGATCTAATCTACAACAAAAGGCAATCTCTTAAATTTAGTAAGTTTGACTTTGTGAGAAAACTCATTACACTAGAACTGTGAGCAATAAATTTCTGTTGCTTATGAGCCACCCAGTCTGTGATACTTTCTTATAACAGCCAAACTGACTGAGACAGAATGGTTCATTTGTTAAAATCGACAAACGTATATTTATATATTATTAACTCAATCCATGGTTTACATTAGGGTTCACTTTTTATGTTGTACAGCTCTATGAGTTTTCACAATTGTATAATGACATGTATCCACCATTATAGGAGCACACAGAATAATAGTTTTATTGACCTTAAAATCTCCCCTGCTCCAACTATACCTCCTTCCCTCCTTCTCCACTGAACGCCTGGTAACTACTGATCTCTTTACTATCTCTATGGTTTTGTCTTTTCCAGAACGTCATGTAGCTACACTTGAGTATATAGCCTTTTCAGAATGACTCTTTTCACTTAGCAATATGCATTTAAGGTCCCCCCCTGTGTTGTTTCTTTGTTTGATAGCTCATTTCACTCTTTTGATAGCTTCCTTTCTTCTTTCTTGCTTTCTTCGTTCTCTTTCTTCCTTTCAATTATTTTCAGTTGTGGTAACATATCTATAACAGAAAAGTTTCCATCTTAACCATTTTGAAGTGTACAGTTTAGTGGTATTAAGTACTTTGACATTGTTGTGCAATCATCACCATCATCCCTCTCCAAATTTCTTTTGTCCTGCAAAACTGAAACTCTGTACCCACTGAACTATAGCTCCTTATTCTCCCCCTCCCCCCAGCCCCCCGGCAACCACTATTCTATCTTCTGTCTCCATGCATTTGACCACACTAGGTACTGCATGTAGGTGGAATCATACAGTATTTGTCCTTTTTTTTTTGCTTGGTCTCTGGATGGGGCAGGCATTTTTTTTTTAACATTTTTATTGGAGTATAATTGCTTTACAATGGTGTGCTAGTTTCTGCTTTTTAACAAAGTGAATCAGTTATACATATACATATATCCCCCATATCTCTTCCCTCTTGCATCTCCCTCCCTCCCACCCTCCCTAGTATTTGTCCTTTTGTCTGGCTGATTTCACTTAGTATAACCTCTCCAGTGTTCATCCATATTGTAGAATGTGTCATATTTTCTTCCCTTTTTAAGGCTGAATGATGTTGTATGGATATGCCACATTTTGTTTATCCATTCCTCTGAATGGACACTTGGGTTGCTTTCATCTTCTGGCTATTGTGAATAATGTTTCTATGAACATGAGTGTGTAAATATCTCTTCGAGCCCCTCATACTGGGTCATATAGTAATTCTATCTATCTATCTAAGTATCTATCTATCTATCTATAGTGTGGGGAAAAGGTAATTCCTTTTATTTTTTAATTTTATTTTTAAATCTAAAAAATTTTTAATTCTATTTATTTTTTTGAGGAATTATCATACTGTTTTAGTGGCTGCCTCACTTTATACTCCCACCAACAGTACACAAGAGTTCCGATTTCTCCACACTCTTACAAACACTTTAATTAATTAATTAAATAGTAGCCATCCTAATGGATGTTAGGCTGTATCTCATTGTGGTCGATAGCTCATTTCTTTTCATTTATTATTTCTGAATAATATTCTCTTGTATAGATGTCTCACAGTTTGTTTATCCATTCACCTATTGAGGGACATCTTGGTTGCTTCCAAGTTTTGGCACTTATGAATAAGGCTGCTATAAATGTTTGTGTGCAGGTGTTGGTGTGGACATTTTCAACTCATTCGGATTAATACCAAGGAGCACAATTGCTGGAGCATATGGTAAGATTCTGTTTAGCTCTGTAAGAAACCATGAAACTATCTTCCAGAGTGGCTGCACCATCTTGTACTTCCAATGAAGACTCTTTTTGTATCCATTATTATTATTTTGTTTTTGTTTTGCGGTACGCGGGCCTCTCACTGCTGTGGCCCCTCCCGTTGCGGAGCACAGGCTCCGGACGCGCAGGCTCAGCGGCCACGGCTCACGGGCCCAGCCGCTCCGCGGCATGTGGGATCCTCCCGGACCGGGGCACGAACCCGCGTCCCCTGCATCGGCAGGTGGACTCCCAACCACTGCGCCACCAGGGAAGCCCTACATTATTATTTTTACCCATGTCCCTTGACTGTCCTTGCTCTTAGCTGGTGTGGCCTGGGGAGCAAAAGCTGCAGATGGATCACTGACAACTGGCAGAAACTTATTTTTATGCTCCTTTAGTACAACCTTCAATCAACTAGCCCTCTGGAGGGTGAAGCTGGACTGAACAGACGCAAAAAGTGCTTGGCTTTGGGGTTCTGGCTGCCAGAATTCATTTTCTACAGAGATTAAAATACATTAAGAAAATTAAAATTTTGAACATTCCCCAAAATAAAACTCAAAATGCTGAACCTGAGGTATAAATTTATACCTAAGTGTTAATATTCTTTTCGACTACATTTCTCATGCTGTTAATACTCTGATACATTTCAGTGCCGAGGGCCCTTTCTTCCACAGAGATCTGTTTCCTTTTGAGATAAGGGAAAATGGTAAAGGGCTCTTCCTGAGAGTTTGGATTTGGAACTCAGAATTTAAAAGTACCAGGCTCTTCAAGAATATTCAGAATTATTTTGTAGGTAGAATTTCTAAATTAAAATAATCATTACTAGGGACTTCCCTGGTGGTCCAGTGGTTAAGAATCCACCTTTCAATGCAGGGGATGCGGGTTCGATCCCTGGTCAGGGAACTAAGATCCCACATGCCGCAGGCAACTAAGCGTGCGCTCTCTGGAGCCCACGCACCACAACTAGAAAGAATCCCATGCGTCGCAACAAAAGATCCCGCATGCCACACTAAGACCCGATGCAGCCAAATAAATAAATACTAAAAAAAAAAAGATCATTACTAGATATAATCCCAACAGAAATATACATATATATGTTCATCAGATGATATATAGAAGAGCGTTCTCAGATCACTGCCCAAAATGGACAGCAACGCCAGTGTCCATCAACAGTAGAATGGATAAATCAAATGTACTATCTTTCAATGGAATCCTATGTGGCAATGAGAATGATTGAACTATGACTACATAATGCAAATGAATAAGGATGATAAAATCTTGAATGGGGGAAGACAGATTCAAAAGCTTAATGCTATATGACTCCAATTTATGTGAAGTTCAAAACCAGGTAAAACTAATTTATGGTGTTAGAAATCAAGATAGTGGTTTACCTTTGGGTATGTGAGGGAGCATGGGTGGTAGCTGCTTCTAGGGGGCTGGAAATGTTTTGTGTCTTGATCTAAGCCCTGGATACATTAGTGTATTTACTTTGCGAAAAGGCTTCAAGTTATTTGTTTTGATTCGTGCATTTTTCTAGATGCATGCTATACTTTAACACAAAGTTTAAAAAATGATCCCTCTTCCTGTGTCAACAAACACATGAAGAAAATGCCCACAAATTAATATAAAAAGAGAAAGAAAGAAAGGAAGTCAAGATAAAAAGCATCCAGTAATTTGGATTTATTTTGCCATTATTGTGAAGATTGACCCTGTACTTTACTATAGATTGATTCAGTAGACCAGTGAAGGAAATTGACTCCACTGGTAAGTGTGATCCAGAAGCCTGACCATCAGAAAAGGGGAAGAAGCTCTGATGGCTTGAGAACTGTCTTTAAAAGCCTTGTCCTTTTGGAGCCAAGTGATCAGCACTTACAAAATGAATTCAAAAGAAGCAGTTATGAAAACTTCACACTAGGGAGATTTTAGTTGGTGCCAAAGCCATGCCTCAGCATTCACATGGCAGTGACATTGAAGATGACAGTGGATTTTTTGTAAAGAGACCCACAGCAGTGGCATGGGGAAGGTCATCTTTTCTGGAGTATAAGTTTTCCATTTTGCGGGGTGATCTCTTGTACCTGATGAGCTTTGGAGCAGGTGTGGTGATTTCTCAAGGTGGCAGACACAGGCCTCTTGGGAGGCTTATGAGATGAGAACACTGAGAGAAAAAATGTGGAATAAATTCTACCTCCTGCTGGGTGAAAATGTCAGACTCATTTAGAGCTGGATTTCTTGGAGAAATGGTTGTATATGTCTGACTGGGTTTTCAGGACTATTATTGGAGTTTGCTCTTTCTATATACTCTAAACTATTTCTTTCCCCTTTTAACCCTGCTGCCCAGTATCCTATTCCTTCTTACTCAAGTTTACCTTCTCTTTACCTCTCTGAACAGAACTGCTGTTGCTTAGGGTCAAGCAATGTGCTGCGGCAGAGTTCAGACGTGGCAGGAAGCCAGGCCTGGGTTAGTCAAGGTCAAGCTTTGGGTACATGGTGGTGAGCTAGATATATGTCAGTAGCAGTCAGGGGCCAAGCAGGTAAGTTTGTTCCTTTAGACACAAATCAAAGAGTAGAAACCAGATGTGCAGTCAGGATCAGGAGCAGCAAATACTAAACATTGATATAGGAGGTCAGACATCAGATACGAAAGGCAGACAGTTGATATTTGAAAACTTTCTGTAAATATTTTATCTTCAGTAGAACTATGTGACAGGTGATGTTATTAGTCAGCTTTTGCTGTATAACAAACAACCACAAAATTTCAGTGGCAGGTAATAATCATTTATTCCCTGCTCCTAGGTTTTGGCTTCTGGGTCGAGTTCAGGCCAGCTCTGTGAGTCTCATTCTGGAGCTCAGAGTGGAGGATTAGTGGCTATCTGGAGTATGTTCTCACAAGAGAGTTTGGAAGCACAAGAGCGTCAAGGCAATCTGTGCACACACATCTTAACCTCTGCTATGTCATGTCTGCTAATGTCTCACTGGCCAAAGCAAGTTACGTGACCAAGTCCAAAGTCAATGGATAGGGAAGTATACTCCACCTGCTTCCCCCATGACAAGATTAGGAATGCATTTTACTATGGGAGAGTGAAGAATTGGGACCAATAATTCAATTTACCATAGGTTTTACTCTAGGTGCAAGAGATACCTATATGATTAGTTCTTGTCTTGAAGATGCCGTCTATAGAAGAGCAATGTTAGTGAAGCTCTGTCTGTTGATTTGTTTCCCACTCTTCTTTTCCCCTCACCCCCCTTCTTCTGTGTGTAACAGTTCTCCTGCCTTTATTGCCAAGGATCTCCTGGAAGTGCTAAGAATTTGTACAATGCAATAATGGCTCTCCCCGCATCCACTCAACAATTATTGAAAGACAATAAAAAGTAGATAATAATATAATAAGTAAATTATTTGGTAGGTTTTAAAGATGATTAAAAATTATGAAAAAAGAAAAAGGTAGGGCAGAGGAAGGGGGTGTGCCAACTTTTTGGAAGTTGCAGCTTTAAATGAGAGGATAGTTAAGTCTCATTGGGAAGGTGAGTTCTGAGCAGCCTTGAAGAAGCCGAAGGAGTCCACCATGAGGATAACTGGGACAAGAGTGTTCCAGACAGAGGGAACAGCCAGTGCAAAGGCCCTGAGTTGAGAGCACTGAGGGGTATGTAAAAAACAGCGACATGGCTAGGGCCAAATTAGTGAGGGGCAGAGGTGGGGGAAATGAGATCAGAGAGAGGACAGGGGTCAAGCACAGTACCTAGGGGATTGTTGTAAAGACTTTGGCTCTTACTCTAACTCAGATGGAAACTGCTTTGAGAGACGAGTGACACGATCTGACTTATGTTTTATAGGGTTTACTTTAACT
Source organism: Delphinapterus leucas (assembly GCF_059928025.1). Taxonomy (NCBI): domain Eukaryota; kingdom Metazoa; phylum Chordata; class Mammalia; order Artiodactyla; family Monodontidae; genus Delphinapterus; species Delphinapterus leucas. Next base: position 12,940,192 of record NC_143146.1, read on the forward strand.
GCTCTGTTGTGAATAGACTAGGGGGATGTCTTAGATGGAAGCAGGTACCAGTCAGGGGGCTGATGCCTTTCAGTAAGAAGGCACACTGCACTAAAAATATAGTGTGAGCCACAAAATCAATCTACATAAGTAAGTCAAAATTTTCTGGTAGCCCCATTAGAAGAAATAAAAAGAAACAGGTAAAATTATTTTTAATAATATATTGTGGTTAACCCAATATATCAACATATCATCATTTCTACATGTAATCAACAGAAAACAATTATTAAGATATTTTACATTTCTTTTTCATACTAAGTCTTTGAAATCCAATGCATACTTTATAATTAGAGTGCATCCCAATTCAGACTAGCAACATACTGTATGCTCAATAGCCACATGGGGCTAGTGGCTACTACACTGGATACTGCAGACCCAAGAGGTCCTTACTCATGTTAAAATCACGGGATCTAGCCTTCTTTCCATACCCTTCCAAATGTTTCGTTAAATAGCATTAGATTATGAAGCCATTGGAAAAAATAAAGGTAGTTTCTTCTAAGTTCTTCTTATCTGTAAAAGAAGAATCTGAAATTGAGTTATATAAATTGAGAAGTCTAGTGTATCGTAAAAAGTTCTCTCATTCGGCAGTAAAATGCTGTTTTGTTGCATAAAACAAACAGCAGTCTTTAGTGTTTACCAATAATTATTTTCTGCTAGAAGAAACAGCCTTGTTATTAAATTAAAAAACTTATTATGCAGTATTTAGACAGATATATTGTTTTATTGGGAAACCTACATGCAGAAATAATCCCCAGCAAGTGGCCCATTGTGGGAATTAATAAACGTTCTGTCCTGTTTAAATCTGACATTTGAATAAGGGAAAACGTTCGTTATTCCCTAGGTACAGATATTTGGGATTGAGAATAATTTTTTCAATTCACGTATATCATGATGCTTTTGCTTGTGTATGTTTCATACGGTATGCAGAATTGTTAGAATTTAGATAAAAATAGACCAGCATTTGGTAATAACATATAATCTATGTCATTATGTCTTTGAATTGTGGGTTCTTTGGGGAGATAGGAGGAGAGTGGAAAATGCACAGGACTTGGGGACAGAGAACCTGTTAGATTTCTGACTCTGCCCTCATTTGCTGTGAAATCATATAAAATGTGTTAAATCTCTCTCAGCCTCAGTTTCTTCATCTGACAAAGGAGATAAAAACACTTTCTTCACAGAGCTCTTGCAAGCATTGAGTTAAATACTATATATCAAGAACATAATGTAATGCCTAATACATAGTGGCATCATAAAAGGTGCCATTCTCATAAACAAGGTCCACATTCCTGAGGAAAATGGCAAATATACTTTGCTATGAAGTAGATTCACCTTAAATCAGTGCAGTGTATTTGTGATGTTGTAGCTGCCCAGAGAGCTTTGTTCTCAATTATTTTAAACTCTAATGAAAGGGTGCTCCGAGATAGCTTTATAGTAAGGAACGCTGAACATTCTGAATCTTTCCCTTTCCCTTTAAGGGAGATAGATGCATACTAGAACAGAAAATACAGACTGGAGGCAGAAATCTATAGAGTAACTTAAGAGAAAGCCATTATTTTGCTTCCATTTTTTCTAGAGAGAAGTCTGCTGTCAGAGAGAAGTCTGCTGTCAGACTTATGATGGTTTTTTGTGATGGCAGGAAATCTGCCTCTGTTTTTTTTCTCCAGCTGTTTTTAAGGTTTTTCTATTTGCTTAGTTTTATGCAGTTTCACAATGATATATCTGTTTTTTTTTTTAATTTATTTGTTCAACTTGGGGTTCCATAGGTTGGTGGGTGAGTGTCATAGTCAGTTTGAAAATGCCTCAGTCTTTATTACTTCAAATATTTCCTCTATTCCACTCTCCCCCTGAGTCTACTCAAACAAAAATTCAACTTTGCCTAGATTGGCAAATACTTTTAGAGCAAAAGTGGCTTCCATATTAGTTAGTCTCTGGGCATGCAATTTTCATTTGCCTTTAACCTAGTAGTTCCTTTCTATCTGCTGTTCCTTGATGCAGTTAAGAGAATATCTTAAAATATTTTACCCAGCATATTTAATTGCTTCCTGTGGGAGAGTTTGAAAAGCTTAATTCACCATTACCAGAAAATAAAAATTAAAAAACATTTAAATCTTACCCCATGTGGAATCACTTTGGGGGCACAGAATGAAGAAGTGGGAATCTAACTTCTAAATACATGATCAATTTCCTCATCATTATATTTTGAAGAGTACTTAATTTCCCAGTCTATCTAACATGCCACCTTTTTCATGTAACAAAATCCCATTTGTACTTTTGTGGTTTCTGAGCCCTTACATCCATTTGATTGATTTAATTAAGCCAACACCATGCTGTTTTAATTACTGAAGCTTTGTACCATATTTATATACTTTCTAGGACAAACCTACCTGCATTAACCTTCTTTAAATATGGGGGTATACAGTAAGTAGTTACTATCTTAGTACACTTTGCTCTAGTTGTGACATTGACATTGCCATTCATTCTAGGCATGTCTACATGTGATACGTATGACTTATTTTGCTAGGTGCTGGGAATATAAAGAAGTTTAACACAAAATGTCAGGTCTGGTAGATTGTACATTACTGAGCAGAAAAGGTATATTGTCAGGAAAAGTAAAGAACTACATGCATTCAATAATAAAGCCAAATAACAATAGGGAATGTGTGTCGTAACGCAATGACAAAGCAAAGCAAAGAAACGTGCATTTGGAGCTGAGGGGCAATAAATTAGAAACTGGCAGAACTTCCATCATATAAAATCTTGCTAGGAAAATACAGTTGGCCCCTCTGTATCTGCTGGTTATGCATCCTTGGATTCAACCGACCATGGATCAAAACTATTAAAAAAAAATCCCAGAGAGTTTCAAAAAGCAAAACTTGAATTTGCTGTGTGCGGCAACTATTTTCATAACATTTACATTGTATTTACAATTATTTACATAGCATTTACATTGTATTAGGTATTATAATGATTTAAAGTATATGGGAGGATGTGTGTAGATTATATGCAAATACTATGCCATTTTATACAGGCACACCTTGGAGATATTATGGGTTTGGCTCCAGACCACCAAAGTAAAATGAATATAGCAATAAAGCGAGTCACATGAATTTTTTTGTTTCCTAGTGCTTATAAAAGTGATTATTATACTGTTCTGTAGTCTATTAAATGTTCAATGGCATTTATGTCTCAAAAACCAATGTATATACCTTAACTTAAAAATAATGCTGTTGGAAAAACGACACCAATAAACTTGCTTGATGCAGGGTTGCCACAAACCTTCAATTTGTAAAAAAAGGCAATATCTGAGAAGTGCAATAAAGCAAAGTGAAATAAAACGAGGTCTGTCTGTAAGGGATTTGAGCATCTGCAGATTTTGGTATTCGTGAGGTGGGATGAGGGAGATCCTGGAACCAATACCCCATGGATACCAAGGGATGACTGTAGTAGACAGTAGATAATACAGACAATATTTCTTTGTCCATCTGTCTTGCTTTTCACTAAAAAGATGTGACAATATTGCACCAAGGTAAAATCCTTAATTTAACATGCCTTCAGAGACAGAGAGTAGAAAATAAAAAGATACTAACTTGACTGGAGCAGAATTGGAAGTTGAAGAAGACAGGATGACTAGAAGCACGGTGCCTTGTGCTCTTTTCATTATTTCTCATTAATGAAGTTTAATATATATATTTATGAATTTAATATATATATTAACATTATGAAATTTATTTTTAATATACACATATTACATATACTATAATATTTAATTTATGTTGTGATATAATTATGTGATTAAATTATATAATCTGTCTACTTTGTTACAATATACCTTTTTGAAATGTTATTGTGTATATAATGTTTAATATATAGAGAACTGTGTTAATCGCTCTCTAGTTGAAGGCTCTTTCTCTAGGGCAATAGAAAGGGAGTGGGCCAAATGCAGGAGGGAGAAACCAGTCCAGCCATTCAGGCAAAAGGAAATATATACCACGTGGAAAATGAAGAGACAGAGATTAGCTGTCATATTCTGAAAGCAATGATAGCACAGCACCCAGGAAAGGGCTTGGTGAAAAATTTCATTTTGGCTCCTGCATGAGCATCAAATCCACCAGATGGGGCTCTAATATTCTTCTGGTTCTGTGGCTGAAAATTCCAAGCATTGACTGTTTTCTTTAGAGGAAGAAAATATACTTCCCATAATAACTTCCAAGAGAATTTGCCTGAGATAGGGTTATGCCTTAATAAACATTATATCATTGTTTAATATCTTTTAATACTGTAAGGTGACTTTTATAGAAAGTGGCCAATTTGCTGAAAATCGAAGCATCCAAATAGCTGAATTAAATCAGTTCAAGGAGTTCTGAATTAAATCCTTTTGCAAGCCTCCTTTTAAGGAGACAAGGACATATTGATATACAAATGGGTGCATATCAGAGCAGTGCTGCTCCGTCTTAAGAGTTACTGGCAAATTTTAAGCTGTGAATTGTTTAAAATTATGGTAAATCATTGTGAAGCTTATCACAACTGCAATATACTCAGCCCAATGTAGCTATTTTGATAGGTTTCGCTTTGAGTGCTGGAAATTGAAACTTTTTTCTTTTTCAGGCCAGGGATGTAGGTTCTCCAAAGAAAACATTTTGCTGCTGTTTCTCTGAGGTTTAGAGTTGGAAATCTGAGCCTCTTCTTGGCCCCCTTTCTCCATGACTCATAACTTTTGTTCAACCTGGAAAGAATGCCAACATGGGAAGATAGATCTGAATTTTGATTTAGAGAGTAGGTGGATCAAAATCATAGATTTGAGATGGAGCTGGATTAGGTAGAGGATGTCATCCAGTGGAAGAGGCCTGAGTTAGGATCAGGAGACCTGGGTTACCGTCCCAGATCAGGAAACACTGCTGCCACCGGGAACAGAGATAATTGCTAACATTTACCAAATGCTTCTACACATTAACTACATTGTCCTCCCATTGGCCTCCTGGGCCTGGCTGAGGCCAATTCTCCAGAGAAGGTGACAGCTAGCACACAGCAGTGACACTCGCAACAGCTGGGGGATGGACAACCCACAGCCTGCCCTTCTGAGCACCTAGGGTCACCCAGTTGTAAGCTCCGGATACGTTAACACGTGAACTGTACCTCCTGGTGTTATGCAAGGCTGCAGCCCTTATACTAATCTTTCTAAATAGGGAACATGTTCTAAATTGTAATGATTAGCAGACTTTTACTTCCAGCCTATGAATTCTAGGAAAACTGTAAGTACCTAAAGAAGCTAAACTGGCCCCAGTGGAGCTAGTTGCCGTTTTTGTCCACATCTGTAGCTAAAGCATTAAAAGTATTAGACTATATACATGCTTGCCCCAGGCCACGAGGCTGTGATAGTGGATAGGCATTTAGCAATGCAGGCGGAGCTTGTTTTGGGAAACAAGAGGGTCCTCCTGGGAAATGAGGATCCTAGGAGCATATGGCACCCCGAGATCTTCCAAGAAGGCAGACAACCCCAGGGAATTCTGTCAAGACGGTGAGAGAGAAAGGAATTCCATTTAGTGAAACTTATGTACCTGACACACATAGAGCACAGCACATGCATAGCCAGGAACGACACAGGCTCTGTCTGCATGTGAGCGCCAGAGTTCGCATCCTGATTCTGTCATTTCCCAGGCTGACAGTTCCGAACAAATTATTTAATCCTTTCTAAACCTCTAACCCTCGAGGAGCATTTCAAAGGGTTCATTGAGATGACTGGCAAAAAGTGCTTATTTTACAGGTCAGAGGGAACCACTTCCCAAACTTCTAGAGCTGGTGAGAGGTGAAGAAGGAATTCCCACGCGGGTCTTTCGGATTCTAAAGCCCTGGTTCTTGCAATCGCGATACCCTGCAGAGAAGAACGAAGGGTGAGCCAGGCTGGAGTGCTGGGCATGTGTTCCTGCCGTAGCTTCCTCCTCTCCTCTGGCCTCTCTCCCAGTGCTCTTCCCTTCTTGACTCCGTAAGCTCTTCCCCTGCTCGACTCCACACCAGGCTCTCTCCAGCCTTAGAAGGTTGGCATGAGCTGGAAGGCAAATTGGGCTTCTGTTGCTACTTGGAATTCCATTTCCCCAGCTTCTGCTTAACTCATTGAAATTCCATCTCCTCATTGAGGCCTCCCCTCACCACCTGATGTAAAACTGCAATCTCACCACCACTGGAATTCTCAACATACCTTATCTTCTTTCCAAAAGCTCCACGAGGGCAAGGATCCATGTCTGTTTTTTTTTCCCCACCTCCGTGTATGATGTGTTCCGAGTGCACCATTCCTAGAATGGTGCCTGAGACTTCCTAACCAGTTGATAAATATCTGATGAATGAATGTTGAATGAATGAGTAAATGGGGGGAGGGCTGAAGGAAGGTAAGAGCGAGATGAGCCCTAAAACTAGAAAGAATTTTGAGTACAGTCGGCTCTCTGTGTCTGTGGGTTTTCCAAGGAAGGACTTGGGCATCGGAAAATTTTTGGTATCCTCGGTGGTCATGCAACCACACTCCTGTGGATACAGAGGAACGACGGTACTGAGTTTCCAGGCTAAAGGTGTTAGGACCACAGAAAGCTCATCTCCTTCAACTGCGGCACAAGATCAGATTCTACCGTAGGTGAGCCCCAATTTCTGCTGAGGGGCTTAGCACGGAACTAGGACTTCCTATTCTTCCCACGTGAATCAGGGCTGGCCCCGGATTTCAAACTCCGGCTTGCATTTTTTCACTTATTCAGCCGTCAGCAAATATTTATGGACACTGCTGTGCTTCAGGCCCTGGGCTGGGTACTGAGTCCCAGGGATGCGAAGATGAAGGCTGTCCCACCTTCACAGATCTCAGTGTAGTGGAGGAAATAGATAATTACAGGTCGTTATTGTAACCATTAAGGTAAGTGTGCTGACAGAACACCTGCAAGGACTGTGGGCATCCTGTGACCGAGAGCTGATGGACCAAGGGGGGCAAAAAGTTGGTGCTCTGAAGACGCCCAAAAGTTGGCTTTCTTTTATACTGATACCCTTTAAGAATTTGCTCAACTGTGTCTCAGTGAAGCCCCAGAGACACAGACGTTGTCTTAATGAAGTTATTTACGAAACCAGATTGATAGACTGGTTTACTGCCATTGGCTTGTGGAGAAAAATGTTTCAAACCTTTTCTGTAGTTTTTGATCTCATTTCAATATCTTCTGCAACTTTCTAAACAAAACAACTTTCTTCAAGGAAGCTAAAAGCATTTAGACTTTAGATAATAAAATATGTGACTCGTTTCCAATAAGTAGCACAATGCCACTCATTGCTTTAGATGTCCGCTTGGCTGCAGTTGTACACGGATGTCAAAAGTACCAAACAGAGACAGGTTAGGACTAGTAAGGAGGGTTTGTTTTAATTCTCATTTAGGAATGCTATTTCATTTGATGGGAGTGGAACCAATTTACAGTTCACCGGTTAATAACTGGAAATCCTAGTCGACTGGCACCATTTCTACTTTTTTCCAGAGTTGTTTTGATACAGCCCAGTCAATAAGGTCTAGGCAGCAACTTGGGCGATGCATCCTGGTTGGACTCTTTCCATGTCTTCTTTGAGCCTCACTTTTGTTGCCTGTAAAATGGGCTTAATAATCAGTTGAAAGGATTGTTATGGGTACAAAGTACAGTTTGTGACAGCTTTTAAGTTTTGTTTTGTTTTTTAACTGTAAAAACGACATAGTCTAACGTTTACCATTTTAATGATTTTAAGTGTACAGCTCAGTAGTGTTAAGTATATTTACATTGCTGTGAAACATCTTCAGGACTTTTTCATCTTGCAAAACTGAAACTATGTATCTGTTAAACAACAACTCCCCATTCATCTGTCCTGCCAGCTCTGGAAACCACCATTCTCCTTTCTGTTTCTATGAGTTTGATTACTTTAGATGTTTCATATTAGTAGAATCATGCAGTATTTCCCCTTTTGTGACTGGTTTATTTCACTTAACATAGTGTTCTTAAAGTTCATTCATGTTGTAGCATATAATAGGATTTCCTTTCTTTTTGAGGCTGAATAATATGCCATTGTATGTCTACACCAAATTTTGTTCATCTATTCATTTCTTGATGGACACTGGGGTTACTTCCACCTCTTGGCTATTGTAAATAGTATTGCTACGAACATGGGTGTACCAGTATCTCTTTGAGACTCCGTTTTCAATTCCTTTGGGTATATTCCCAGAAGTGGGATTACTGGATCACATGGTAATTCTATTTTTAATTTCTTGAGGAACTTCCATACTGTTTTCCATAGTGACTGCATCATTTTACATTCCCACCAACAGTGCACCAGGTTTCCAAATTCTCCACATCCTTGCCAATACTTGTTATTTTCTGTTTTTTCAGAAAAGTTTGTGCCAGTTTTAGAAATCATGCTAAGAGTTATTAGTATGAGATACAGAATTCTAAAATGAGTGTAAATGTTTATATATATTTATTTTATAGAAAATATAAATGTATATTTAAATAAATATGAATATGTGGATAAATAATAGGATAGCTGTTAAGGCAAATCCAGCATGGGTGGCCATAGGAAGCACATTTTCGACATCATCCAATAATAGCCATTGAGTACTTGTTATATACAAGGTAAAACATTATGTTATATTGTAATTATAACAAATTTAAAAATTATAAACAATCCCACGTTGGTGTAAAAAAACACAATTTAGAATCATGTAAAGCAAAGAGCAGAGGTCTTCAGCCTGCTCTCTACTTATTCCTGTCTTCTTCACCTCCTTCCAAATCTCCACTCCCTAATAGTAGCCACTGAACAAAACTTTGCTGTATCCTTTTCGGTATCTTCTATGCAGATATCTATATGCTCCTTTTTTTTAAAGTTGGATTTTACTAGACATATTTTTCAGGAAGAATTTAATCAATTAATTAAAAATATTTCCCCCTGTTCTATTACTTTATAATTGACACATAACATTGTGTAAGTTTAAGGTGTACAATATGATGATTTGGTATATATCTGTATTGTGAAATGATCACCACATAAGGTTGGTTGTTATATCCACCACCTCACATAGTTATCATTTTATGTGTGTGTGTGTGTGGAGAACATTTAAGATAGACCTTCTCAGCAAATTTCAAGTATACAACACAGTATTATTAACTCTAATCACCACGCTGTGCATTAGATCCCCACAACTTACTCATCTTATAACTAAAACTTTGTACCCCTGACCAACAATCTTCGCATTTCCCCCATCCCCCCCAATGTCCTCTTTGTTTCTATGAGTTTGGCTTCTTTTTTTTTAGATTCCACATATAAGTGAGATCATACAGTATTCGTCTTTCTACGTCTGACTTAGTCATTAAGAATTTTAAAATGTGAATCTTTTGTCCAATTGAAATGATGTTTTGATTAGAGTTTTCCATGTTACACTCGACTACAAACGATTATTGCAGATGTGATTATTCATGTTAGCATTTGACTTTACCCGGTGGCTGAAACCTTGTACAGCGATCACTGCTGATCTCTGCACAAGGAGTCGCAAGTCATGGCTGCTTGCCCTTGATCACCCAGAGCCAGATGATCCCGGGGTCACTCTAGGCATCTTTTTATGGTGTGCAATGGTTGGGATAGGTTCTTCCCTGATCAAGGGTCCAGCTCTTATTTTAGTAGTGTGCTGGTTAAGAGTTTATGTTTTAATATAAAAAAGAGATGTGGGTTCAAGTTCTGGTTCTTTTTAATTTCTTTGATGACTCATTCATTCATGAGTGCCTGCTACATGCCAGACACTGTGGCTCTGAGGATAGAAGAGGTAAGCAGACGTAAAATCTGTTCTCATATAGCTTATATTTTAATGTGGGGAGACAGACAGTAAACAAAATACAAATCAGTTTTTAAACCATAAAGCACAATTCAACTGTTAAGCTTTATGTTTGATCATGGCTTTGATGGCGCTGTCTTCCTGGTACAGCATAAAAATAATATCCCAGATGTATTTTTGACTCACCTCTTGGGTCAGCAATGCTTCATCATTCCTGTGACTATACCAGCATCTGCCTTAGTTGATTATGGCACAAATACTCATATAACCGTTTGGTTTTCTGATATGACTGGAAAATTAATCGTAAAATATTAGACTCACAGTAGAGTGTGTACCTCTGTGATTTTATGAATTCTGTGACATCTGACAGGGCTTTTGAAAAATGTGTAAGCAAGGTCACATCAAATAAATACACATCTTTTTAGGAAAAGTTGCTCGAGCCTTCCTGATTAGTCATTTAAATTGATTTCATTTAAATCAAACCTACCGTGAAAAAGGTGAACATTCTCTGAAAAGCGTAAAATGTAATACACAAACACAAAGTATTTTTAAGGATTGTAATAGAGTCTGACTCTTGTTTCTTGGTGTTTGAAGGCCGGCAGCTTTTAAGTGTCACCCTCCCTCTTCCCCCGTGTCCCATAACTAGGCAAGTGGAACAGAAAGCCTGGGTGCTCTCTCCTGTGGAGTTGGCAGGAGGCTCAAACCAGTAACCCTGACCCAGCCCTACCCCCTAAGCACAATAAAAACCCAGTCTCCTCTCCCTGTTCTCTCAGGCCATTTTTAGACCAGCTTGGGTGTCCTACCCTGCTCTTCCCCTAGAAACCTCCTAATGAGTAATAAACCTCTTCATACTCTCTAGCGGTATATATGGCATCATCAGTCTTGACATCTGGACCAAATTTTGAGTGAGGGTCCATGTGATTCTACGGAGTGGCCACAACAAGAATAGCTTTCCAGAAATCCCCTCTCCCCACTGTTTGCAGCTTATCAACATCCATAAATATTTTGCTAAGTTGGTTTATTCATAACAACCCTGGTGGACCAAGAGTCCCAGGTTGTCTGTCAGTGCTTGTCTTTCCAGCCGCACCCAGTTCCAGAATCATCCCTGAACTTCCAGGATCAGGAGTTAGATGAGTCTTGTTACCCATTGTGTTTGGCTAAGCCAAGGACACACATATACATATCTATTGAGTTCCAGCCTTCCCTTTATTCTTGTTGAGTTGATCCAATCCATACACTGCCTCAGTTTCTCTCCTGAGCCAGGAGTCTTGACCCAAACTCCATTTCTATTGGAGAAGGGAGGCTTAATGTTTTCCTGGCTGTGTTCTCTCTTGTTCCAAGCACTAATTAGATGGTCTTTTGATGGCCTGATTGCCTAAGACCTGAATAGCTGTTGTGATGTCTCACCATTCATTTTAATTAAATTAATTTTTTCAGGTTTCTATGGAATTAATTTTTTTAATTTAATTTGATTTACAATGTTGTGTTAATTTTAGGTGTACAGCAAAGTAATTCAGATATCTCTATCTATCTATCTATCTATTCTTTTTCAGATTCTTTTCCCTTACAGGTTATTACAAAATATTGAGTATAGTTCTCTGTGCTGATGTCTCATCATTCAGATAAAACCTCCCTGGATATTGATGTCTTCCCCAAGCAAGTAGGTTGGCCACGCTCCTTTGGACACAGCAGGTTGGACTTTTTCTTTACCCTATACAGGTAAGTCCCTATACAGGGACTGGCCCTACAACATCGGCCATTTCCTCAGCCTCATCTTTATCAGCCTTGGTTACTGTATTCATCCTTCCCTTACATCCCAACATACATGGACATTCCCCCACCCTCTGAATGCATGCACAAACACAGGCACATTCTTTCTAGGTCTGTTACTTTTGTCTTAGTAAGCCTCATTGTCAAAACTGCCAAGTAATTTTACTCACGGACCTAAATGTTTTGTGTACACTCATTTCTTATGTCATAATTCTACATTGTGTTTATCTGTCCAGTTGGCCATAGAATTACCAAACTGTACTTAGTCATATTTGCCTTCATACATAGCTATTTGTAACCATCCTGTGAGGACTTCTAGACTCTCTTTCTTAGGATGTATGGGTAAGGCTGACCTTGGGTGGGGCATGACATCAGAGGCTCCTTGAGGCTTCAAATCTTCCCTAGTTTCCATCAAAGATGCCTTGAGAGCTTTGTCTGTTGTATTAGATATATATTACCTATATATATAAACATATAAATAATTACCCCATAACTTAGTGGCTTCAAGCAGCACACAATTTGTTATCTCACACAGCTTCTGTTGGTCAAGAATTCAAGGCAGGAATTCAAGGGTGTTTCTGTCTTATGAGGATGCATCGAGACACTGACCAGAGCTGCAGTCATCTTAAGACTTGACAATGGCTAGAGGATCTTTCTCAAAGAAGGCTCACTCATACGGCTGTTGGCTGCTGGCCTCAGTTCCTCACCATGTGGACTCTCTACAGGCTGTCTGAGTGTCCCCAAGACATAGACTGGCTTCCTTTCCCCGGGGGCGGGAGGTGATCCTAGAGTCAGCAAGATGGAAGCAGCTCTCTTTTATGACTTAGTCTTGGAAGTCATTTCTGTAATATCCTATTGGTTAGACAGGTCAGCTCTAGTTGGTGTGGGAGGGATGACACCAGGGCATGATGTCAGGAAGTGGGCTTCACTGGGGACGTCCTGGAAGTGAATTACCACACACTTTATGTCACCCCATAGGTGCTGAATAGTTTCAAGATGAGCTGATCTCAGTGACAGTGGTGGTGGGGGTGGGGACCTTGTGGGATAAACCTACTTGTTGTAGCTCTTTACTAAGAATAGGGTAGAGATGAGACCAACCAGGAAGGGCATCTTTAGTAATCACTTGACTTCAACAGAAGAATCTAAGAAGGGAGAAAATAAGAGAAAGAGGATGGAAAAACAAAGCAGACTGGGCCAGTCTAGACACCTTTACCATCAATCATACTTGGTGGATGTCAGGACAGCAACAATGGGCTACGGCCAGCAGAGGGCAGGCATTTGCGAGTCAGCTTCTGTCTTCAGAATAAAGGACAAACAGAACCATAAAATTTCAGAGTCGGAAGGAACCTGAAAAAATCACCTACTAAGACCTTCTTATTTCACAGATGATAAAATCAAGGTCCAGAGAGGCTAAAGTGGCTTGTTCAAGGATTCTCAGCCTTCCGATGGCATAGTTGGGATTTGAAATCTCAGCTCCTTGACCATTTTCCCTTTCATTATACTAAACTCTTCCCTTTTAATCAGAATGGTTAAAACATGGCCCATCACATTTGAGGCAAATTGAAAGGATTAGGCATGTTTCATTATCTCTTAAATTTGAGCAAAAAGATAATAGAATTTTTTGGAGAGTTTTAGTTTTGACTTAAATCGTTTAAGTATTTTTTATTACTTTACCTAGACATATGCAGACATAAAACTAGGAACCTATTACCATGTTCAGGTGGTGAATAGCAGTTTAGTTTTAGCTAAACTCAAGGAATAAACACATCCAATGAATGTTGTCAACCTAGTTTTTAAACATTCATTTGTAAGCTCTTTTAATTGATTGATTAAAATCAAATATATGTAGATAATGCAAATAAATAATAGGTTTCCTTTGCCTATACCCCCATGGGCTGTGTGGCTAATCAATTTTCCCACCACTTTTTTTTTTCTGTTTAAACTGTGACAAATCTTCGTTTGTCTAGTGGGTCATTTCAGTATCAATTCGTTCTCATTTGGTGATAATGCTTCATTTATGGATTAATCGCACTTCTTTTCTCATTAGCTTGGATAGCTCTCCTTGTCTCCAACATAACTCTAAAATATAAATGCAAACAGGAACAAAAACATCTGGGGAGATAATTGGTTACACAGTGATTACCCAGAGGACATATTTACATTAATATAAGCATTGAAGTGAAAACATACTCCAAAACGAAACAAAACAAAACAAAATCAGAGAACTTACGGCTCCAGGAAAATATGTCCACAAACCCTTGGGTATCATTATGCTGCAATTAGAGGAGACACTGCATAATGTATGTGTTTTTAGTCCTGGTGGTATGTTCTGGACATGATATTGTTCAGAAGTTATCTTGATTTCAAATGAAATGAGAAGGGCCACTGCCATTTGTTCAACTGTCGATGACAATGTCTTAATTGCAGAGCTAATTAACGAACACATAGAGAACACTGGCATCATTTTGCCTTCCCTGGCATCATCCAGGTGAAAAGTGCCAAGGTTAGGGCGGAAGGTTGGGTCCCCTGGACAGCTCCAGTGCGGACTCTGTTGTCTGTGACGAGGCACTGCGTTGACTTTGCTGGGAAACTGAATACAGAGTAAGACGTGCCTAAACCCAGCTGCTGTCTGTGACCTGTGATTAAGGCAGCACGAGCTGCTGTTAATAAATGATGCTTTTTGGACTAATCTAAATATGATTGTCCTGCCTGAGCGATCTTGCAAAACTTATTTGGCTTAAGCGTATTTTCAGTGCAAAAACATCAGAATTGTGAAGCGCTCTTGTCCGAGGCTGATGCGCGGTATTCCACAGCCAGAGCCATGCGGTAAGGAGTGGAGTTTGCGACTCACGCTCTCAATATTGTCCCTGTGTTCCCAGGCATTCCGCTTCCACGAACCAGTGGGAGGAAGCAGGAACACAGCGTTCCTATTTCACTGTAACTTAAGCAGAGAGAAAAGAGGCAAATGAGGGGTTTAGACTGAATTAATTAAGCCCAACACATTTCAGGGTGTGAATGTTTGAGAAGCTTAGATGAACATTTTATATTCACACCCCATCTCCACCTGTTGAAATATTTCTCCTTCTTTTAGGCTTATCTCTAAAGTTACTTTTTTCCGAAGACTTTCTGGATTCCCATCAGACGAGGTTCAGCCACCGCTAAGCCCATGATCATTTTGAGGGGGCCTCGTTTGAAGCTCTGCTTTGCCCAGAGTTGTAGATTTCTTTCAAGATACAGTATCCTCAGAGTGCTTTGTGGAGGATGTGATCTAATGAGAACTGGTTAGATCACGGAAGACTCTGAATGGTCGCCAAACATTTACAACACAATGGCTTCAGCCGTGGCTACTTTAGTTTTCTTAGTGAGGTTCAAACCCAAAATATCCCAGATGGTGGGCTCATAGAAGAGGCAGAGAGGGAATGAAGAGCTTTAATCTCAGCCTTAGCATCAAGATGCAGTCAGACAGCTGCTTCCAAGAACAGTCAAAATTCTGCTAAGGAAGCTGAAAGCAACGTTTTAATTTTAGGGGGAAATTGTACCCCTGTAAGGAACACACAAGGTCATGAGTGGTGGCCTCTGAAACTGCTGATTTCCCCATCTTACATCACTAAGGTGTTTAACTGAGAAGGAATCCCTCCTGCTTGACCACATACACTCTTGGCTTGGCTTGCTTTTTCGGATCCTCTCTTGGTGATAGCTTCACCCCCACCCCGGGAACAGGGGTTGGCAGTGGGGCTCAGAGCAGAAAAATCTCTGAGAGGGAAGGTGCATGACAAGAGAGTGAGAATCCTGGCGCGTCATCACTCAGGGGCTGATGGGAAATGAAATTATCGCTCAGGACAAGTTATGGAGCTGGATATGATTGTAACCCTCTGATGTCTCTGCTCGCTCTTTCCACCTTCTCATTTTTTGACCTTGCAGGACTGTGAATAGAGTTAATCAAAGGTCTTGATTGCAGGAGAAGGCTGTGATTAAGATTTAATAGCCAATCATGGCTGGAGAACTCCTTGCCAGCAGACGGTCAGCTGGCCAAGTTTAGCGCTGAATGTGCCGTGCTTGCCTCAGACGTGTGATAAAGGACGCCCATCACAAGACTTACGGGAAGTGAAAATTGGGTAAGTGATTTTTCTTGGGTAGAGGTGGAGAAATAGAAGTGGGAGAAGTCCCCAAATATAGGCTCACAAATATTTTATTTTAGCTTTGTCGGGGACTTTAGAGGTCACAGAGTTCAACCTCCCATCCTATCAATTCATTCAGTCAACTAATACTAAGTGGTTACCATGAGTACTGGGGATACAATAGTGAACAAAGCAGATAAAAGCCCTGCCCTCAAGGAGCTTACATTCAGTAGAGGGAGACTGATAATAAAACTGGTGCACTATTAAATTATGTGATAGAGTGGAAAGTGATATGTGCTATGAAAAAAATAATATAGGGAAGGAAACAAGGGATAGTGGAGAGGGTGTGGCAGGTGTTGCCATTTTAAGTAGGGTGGTCCTCCTTGACAAGGGGCTACATAACATTTGTTGAACACATGCTGTGCCAGGGAACTCACGACCTCATAAGGGAGTCTCTTTCATTTTTATTTATTTATTTATTATTTTATTTACTTTCGGCTGCGTTGGGTCTTTGCTGCTGCGTGCAGGCTTTCTCTAGTTGCGGTGAGTGGGGGCTACTCTTCATTGCGGTGCACGGGCTTCTCATTGCGGTGGCTTGGGCTCTAGGCATGTGGACTTCAGTAGTTGTGGCACACGGACTCAGTAGTTGTGGCTCTTGGGCTCTAGAGCGCAGGCTCAGTAGTTGTGGCACACAGGCTTAGTTGCTCCACGGCATGTGGGATCTTCCTGGACCAGGGCTCAAACCCGTGTCCCCTGCACTGGCAGGTGGATTCTTAACAACTGTGCCACCAGGGAAGTTCCCCTCTTCCTTTTTTTTTTTGCGGGTTCCTCACTCTTGTGGCCTCTCCCGTTGCGGAGCACAGGCTCCGGACGTGCAGGCTCAGCGGCCATGGCTCACGGGCCCAGCCGCTCCGCAGCATGTGGGATCTTCCTGGACCAGGGCACGAACCCCTGTCCCCTGCATTGGCAGGCAGACTCTCAACCACTGCGCCACCAGGGAAGCCCATCCCTCGAAGGTCTTTCCCAGAAGTCTTTTTCATATATTGAATTGAATATGCTTTTCTGTAATGGTTTTCCATAGATGCCTTTTATTATGTGGAAGTTCTTTCCTAGTCCTAGTTTTGGGGGAGTTAATAGCAGGAATAGATTTTTGTTAAATGCAAGAAATAGGCAAGGCAAATTTGACAAAGAACAAAGGTGGAGGGATAATACTGCCTGATTCAAGAATTATTATAAATTACAGGAATAAAGACAGTGTAGTATTAGTGTAAAGATAGACATATCAAAGAAATAGAACAGAAAGTCAGGAAAAAGATCCATACATATATGGACAATTGGTCTACAATAAAGAACAAAGGTGATTCAGACAAAAGAGGGTAACCTTTTCAAGAAATGATGCTGGAACTATTGGATATCTACAGGTAAAGACAGAATTTCTATCCATTTTCCTCTTAGTACTCTCTCCTGCAAGCTCTAACCACCTTGGTCTCTCTGGGCACTCAGCATCATCCCTTCACTTCAGGCAGTCTGTTGGGGTCCACCTGGTCTTCTCTACCCTGCACTGTAGACTGGAAATTTTTTCAAGGCAGCAAGTTAGGAAATCACAGGACTCATTTATTTCCCATCTCTCAGGGACCACTGGCCTTCATTCCCGAGGGTCTATCGTCTTGAAAACTATTGATGGATATAATTTGTCTGTTTCTTTTTTTGGGTTTTTTTAGGAGAATAATTTTGTTCTTTAGTACTCCAACTGGAACAGAAGTCTTATTCTTGCTTTTTAAAAAATGATTTTAAAATATTCCTGCTTTCTCTAATCTCTGGCAAAGTACAAACAGTGTTAGAATTCAAACCTTGAAGATTTGAAAGAACGCACCTTGTATTCTTCAGAATACTTCAGAACTGGCACTTTTTACTAGGAGGAGGCTGTGTGACAAAAATTTTAATTTCTTCCAAGGATATGATTCTGTGAGAACAAGATTTCTATCTGTTATAACTTCAATTTTGGTAATTTCTATTTTCTCAGAAGATCATCCATTTTACCCATGTTTTCAAATTTACTTAGCTATAGGCAGAGTTAAAACTCTTAAATCTTTAATTTTTTCTGTATTTGTGCTACTTTACCCATTTCTATTTTTTTCTTGCTTTCCTTTTCTCCTTTAAAAAATATTTTGACCAAATTAGTGCTTTATTATTTTCTTAAAGATAATAATAGCTCTTGCATACATTTAGCAATTGTACCACCTCTCTATTATAATTTATTAATTCATGCTTTTATTATTTTCTTCCTTATACTTGACTTGCTTTGTTATTTTTTTCTAACTTCTTGAGTCAAATTCCTAATTAATTCATTTATATTCTTTCTTGTTAAGTAGGGAGGTACTTTAGATATCAATTTATACATTGTGTAAGCAAGTGCTGAAACAAAAAATAATTTGCTCAGAGAAATTCTGATTTGTCAGAAATGGTGTTCAAATCTGGCACAATTCAATGCAGATGTAAGATTTCTTTCTCCAGCATTTCCAGAACAGAGGGATCTGTAGTTAAATAAGACAAACTTATGAAGCATATAATCTAAATTGATAGTGTATGTAAAATGACATTTGTTGCTATAAAAATTAAGAAAAGTTACGCCATTATTGTTTTGGATACAAGAGAACATTAGTTACCTTGGAGCAGCATTATTTTTTTTTAACAGCTTATTGAGGTATAATTGATATACAAAATTTGCATGTTTAACGTATATGATTTGATGAGTTTGGACATATGAATACACTGTGATGCTATCACCACAATCAAAGGAATAAACATATCCAACACCTGCAAAATTTTCCTTGTGTCCCCCTTCCCTTTTTTGTGGTGAAAACACAACGTATTTATCCTCTCAACAATTTTTTAGTGCACAGCATTTTGTTGCTCACTATAAGCGCCGTTTTACGGCAGCTCTCTAGAACTTAATCATCTTGCATAACTGAAACTTTATAGCTGTTGGACATCTCTCCATTTCTCACCCCTCCTCCTGGCCTCTGGCAATCACCATTCTATTCTCTGCTTCTGTGAGTCTGACAATTTTAGATATATCATCTAAGTGGAATCACACAGTATTTGTCTGAGACTGGCTTATTTCACTTAATGTCTTCCAGGTTCATCAGAATTACTTTTTTCCAAGGAAAGTCACTTACGTGAGTGGCTAGTTCATGGCCATTGACCTGGGGAAAGTGTTTGACAGAACCTTTTTTTTTACATTGCTTAGCAAACCAGGGAGCTGCGGGAGCGACTCGTAATTTGTTTAAAGAAATCTAGATCTTTCGGTGTGGTAAGAAACCCCTAACACTTTCTTCGTGTGTGTTAGTTTGTGAGGGCTGCTGTCATGAAGTACCACAAACTGGGCGTCTTAAACAACAGAAATTTATGGTCTCACAGTTCTGGAGGCTAGAAGTCTGATATCAGGGTGCCAGCAGGGTCATGCTTTCTCGGAAACTGCTGGGGAAGGACCAGTTCTAGGCCTCCCCCCTCACTTCTAGTGGCTTCGTGGCAATCTTTGGTAGATGCATCACCCTGACCTCTGAATTTATCTTCATGTGTGTGTCTGTGTTCACATTTCCCCCTTTTATAAGGATGAGGTTGTACTTCATTCAAGTACAACCTCATCTAACTAATTACATCTGCAAAGAACCTATTTCCAAATAAGGTCGCTTTGCGAGGTGCTGGGGGTTAGGACTTCAACATATGAATTTGGGAGGGGGGGGACACATGTCCACCCATAACACCTGGAGACCCCGAGTTAAGAGAAAGTATCTGTAGGCCACAGTGGCTCTGCTCAAGGCCCATTTCCAGGTCAGGCCATGGCAGTGAATTTACTCTCATGGAGGAACTGACAGGGCTCATAGGGCAAAGACAGTCCAGAGCAAGGAAGGGAGATGGGTGACAGTGGCCACAGTGTGAGCTGAAATCACTAACACAGGCTCTCACCTGACTCTCTGGAAAAAAAAACCTGTGCCCAAAGCATATTGTGGCTTGGAAGAGCTGTCAGCTGGTAGAAATCCCTGACTAATTTGGTACCTGGGCTTTTGCACGGCTCCTGTGGTAGTCGTTAGGCGTGAGGCTTAGCATGACTTGTGTGATGCTATTGGAATAGAAGGTACCTAGAATGCTGTCTTGTTAAAACCCGGTGTCAGTTATCGCTGCATGAAGAACCTCCCCACACCTTATCTCATGCTTCTGTAGATTGCCAATTTGGCCTGAGTTTAGCTGAGTGATTCTTCCACTGGTCTTCAATGACCTCACTCTTGTGGCTGCACAGCTGGGTCACCCGGGGATGGATCACCTGGGGACTGTTGGTCCCAGTGGCCTCACTTGCATCTGGTGGGTGGCTCTGGGCATGTGGACCACTGGGCTATGTTTATCCAGCATCTAGCAGGTAATCTCAGGCTTCTGCACCCGAGGACTGTGTTCCAGAAGCAGCAAGAGAAGACAATTCCAAATGAACAGGTACTTTTCAAGTTTCCTCTTGTGTTCTGTTGGCCAAAGCAAGTCACATGGCCAAGGCCAGATTCAGAGGATGGAGCAATACAGACTTCACTTCTTAACGGGAAGAGATGCAAAGAATTTGTGGCCAATCTTTGTATCTTAACCTAAGGTTGTTGAGCAGAACGTACCGCCTGGGAGTGAAGCCTGGACCAGTTTAGGTTCAGAATTCTCACGACCAAGGGTTAGGAATGAGGCTGTGATTGCAGCATCGATTGCCCATAACAAAGGTAGTTCAGGTGAAGCTGTTTAGGGAAACCTGGAGACCATCCTTCCTCTGGATCCTCCTGGTGCCGCTATACTCTTGAGATTCCACGAGCACTGATCTCTGCCCCTTATAGAATCACCATGATCCCCTCCCTTCCCATATCTTGGGGAACCTCTACCTCTACTTCCGTCCCCTAACCCTGGCCACTCTGGGTTTGCTGCTCTCTGTACGTGTAGCTCTTTACACTGATGCGTGCTCTGCAGCCTTGATTGTAGGTCTCGAAACTAGACACTGTTCATAACAGAGGCAAAGGCGTCCACATTTAGAACATGCCCACCTTCTCACCTGGGAGAAGGACAATTCCTTCCATCTTTCCAAGCTCCTAGAGGAGCAAGAAAAAAATAATCACAAATTAATATCTCAATAAATTATCCCGCCGCATTTGTTTACCCAATAAATGTCGAAACTGTTTATCTTCCCTTTAAATTACTCCTGAGCTCCATAGAGCAGAGTATTTTGTCTTAGAAAATTTATCGTGAAATTATTTGTCGCTGCTCCTCCAGAAATGTCAGGTTTCTG
This sequence comes from Delphinapterus leucas, assembly GCF_059928025.1. Classification (NCBI taxonomy): domain Eukaryota; kingdom Metazoa; phylum Chordata; class Mammalia; order Artiodactyla; family Monodontidae; genus Delphinapterus; species Delphinapterus leucas. The sequence continues at coordinate 12,961,235 of NC_143146.1, forward strand.
AATTAGTAAAACAGAGAACCACAAAAGAGCAACTTTTCTTTATGAGGGATGTTGAACTCTGTCATCTGGATTAAGTAGAAATATCCATTAACATATGTAGGTACCTAGACAGGTATCTAAAACATTAACAAAAAATTCTTTTAGCATTTGGAAGCTTCAACTGGTGTTTTGAAAAAAAAAAAAACCACAAAGGGATATTCAGTTTTTATCCCTCTTTTTTTTTATTTTTTGTAAATTAACAGACAGTGTATCCAGAGATGCTACCGTACATACTCTTCGGAATCCAGATTAAATCCCATACCCTCTTCCCTTGGATTCTAGATGTGCAGTGTGTGTGATGAACGGGGCCACCCTGAATAGTTGTAATGGGCAGAGCCCCTGGGGCGGAGGGGCTTGTCTTATCCAGAGGGATGGACATGCTTTTCTAATTCTCCAGTAATGGCAAGTGGAAACTGGGGCAGAAAAGTGAGTGTTTGAAAGTGTATGGATTTATATTTGTATGTTCAATAGAACTGTGTAGTTTTTTAGGTGGTTGTCAATGTCCATTTCTCTTCCCCTTCAGAGGGTGGACTTTGTGGGAGCTGGAGCAGTACCTCATTGAGTGCAGTGCCTGGGGGGTGCTCAGTAAATGGACCCCATGCAGAGCGCCACACTGGGCCCTGTGTGGGACTGGGGGGAGGTACAGAGTAAATAGAGCAGCTGTCACCAACAGGCCAATGGCAATCTATTGATTGATGTCAAAATCATAGCTGGTCAAGTGTCATCCTCATTTCCAATGTGTGTCTTCAGCCTCCCTGTCAAAGACTGATCTCCCTCCCCCCACTTCCTTACTCTCTTCTTCCTTCCCTCTCTCCTCCTTCCCTCCCCCCTGCAAGGACAACATCAAAGCAGATACTCATGAAAGAGAGTGGAGCCTCCTCTACTGGGGAGCAATGTGAGCCTGGCAGTTTTTGGCAGTGCCCGAGAACATTGGAAAGGCAGTCTATGCCGGTGCATTTCCAGACGAGTGCACGAAGTATGATGTCTTGGGACTTGTGTTACTGAAAGAAGCAAAATAAACATATTAATATACACAGATGCGTAGTCTAACTTGGATCACGGGCTCAGTGTTTTGGGGTTTGAGCAGAATATAGAGAATCTTCTTACAGGCTCTTGTAAAATAGCAATTTGTGTACGTTGGGCCCAGGTGTACATATGTGTGCTTGAGGGAAGGAGTAAAGGAATATGAAAAACCTGTCTGTTTTTTTTAAAATAAATTTATTTATTTTATTTATTTATTTTTGGCTGCGTTGGGTCTTCGTTGCTGTGCGCGGGCTTTCTCTAACTGCTGCGAGCGGGGGCTGCTCTTCGTTGTGGTTCGTGGGTTTCTCATTGCGGTGGCTTCTCTTGCTGCGGAGCATGGGCTCTAGGTGCTCAGGTTTCAGTAGTTGTGGAGCACGGGCTTCGTTGCTCCGAGACATGTGGGATCTTCCCAGGCCACAGATTGAACTTGTGTCCCCAAATATTTCTTCCCCTGTTGTGAGTAGGCTCAATTTCCCATGGAATACTCCCATCCCTGCCCTTTTCTTATCTCCTTCTTGTCCTGATATGTTTTCCTTTATTGTCACTTTCTTATCTGCTCTCTCCCTAACTCCCAGTTCTCTCTGTTATTTCTACTCCTCCAAAGGTCAGAATGTGGGAAGCGTTGGGGGTATGATCAGAGTAGCATAAGGGCGGAGGGAGGGGTGAACACCACCTACGTGCTTTCCCAGCTGAAGTAGAGTGTATGGTGACCTCTGTCTGCCAGGTGACCACACTGTCAGCGTGTGGGCCATCATCAGTCCAAACCTTGGGCTCAGACATAGGGACATGGGAGGTTGCGGTCTCAAAATCTCAGGCCATTTGAGTTTGAAATATGATAGACTTGGATCAACTGAAAGAAAACAATCTCTGCAGTGGGAATTGTGGTTGTTTTGACTGTTGCAGTGCTGGCTGAACACACTGCAGAGAGATACATCCTGATTGTTCTTGTTCTGTTTTTAAATCATGGGCAAGACGATATGGGCTGTCTGAGGGAAGCTTCAAATTGAGGATGGGGAAGGAAAACTCAATGAGATTTCTTGTTCATTTCACATGGTGGGTCATTTAAAGGGACCACCAGTTGGGTCTCAGACTTGTGGGTCAGGACATCTCTTTTCAGCGGGATTGTGAACTCCCGAATTCTGGGATATTCTTTCCTCTTTCTTCACCAAGTTCACTACCATTCATCCTTCAGGCTTCAGTTAAATGTCACTATTGCAGGAGAACTTTCCCTGACTACCCACTCTAAAGGACCTCCTGTATTATACTCTCTCCTAACACCTTCTTTTATTCTTTAGAGTACTTGTCTCTATTGGAAATTATACGTTTATCTGTATTTGTTATTTTCTATCACAGTGTAAGCTCCATGACAGAAGAGACTGTTTCTGACTGGTTTATCACACACAGATCCTAGCGTGGTGCCTGAACCAATTTGAGACGTGGTAACTTCTTAAATAAGCAAACTAATTACCAAAGTGGGGTAGAGACTTGTTCAGCCAATTCAGAACCTGCTTATAATAACATATTTCCAGAATGTGCTTGTCTTGCAATTCCTTACTTCCATCTTAAGACTTCATCATTTAAATATTGGGTTATATCCTCTTATCCATTTCTCCACTCCTTTGTTTCATCCTGAGTTTCCTTTCCTTTGGAAAGGTGCTGCTTCCTTATTGTGAAGTTATCTTAGCATTTCCACGTCTGCTAAATTAAGGATGGTATCCGTCTTTGGCCTCAGAACTACCTCTCCCCTGGATCATAGCTGGTGTGTAGTGGATGCACTACTGTTTGTTGATTGGATCTACATGAAGTGAAAAGCAGAACCAATGGCTCTGCCCTTGGACCAGAGTCCATTAACTTGGATGGCTAATCCTGCTCTTGCTAGATATCTTGTCTTCTAGGCCCTGGACCTTATCCCCCAGAGATCTGTTCTAGATTCATCCTGTTTCACTGAGCTTATTTTCCTGGTCTTTCTAGCCAACTCTGTCTCTTGCCAAAGCACATCCTCTCTACTGAATCGCCCACCCACCCCATTCATACTTAACCATGCTCACATCTCTACGTCACTCACTTTTCCAGCTATGAGCTATTTCCTGCTTCCCCTGTGTAACCAAACTTCTTGAAAGAGATCTCTTTCTCTTCAACCCCCACTGACTCTCTTCACTTCATCTAGTTTCACTCACTCCGTTCCACTAACATGACCAAACATGTGTTAAATCCGATGGGGACTTCTCATGATCACACACTCAGCAATGTTCATGGCTGTTGATTCTACCCTGGTAGATACTTTCTTCCCTTGTTTTCCATGGCACAACCCTCTCCAGGTTTCCCATCTGCCTCTTAAGCTGCTTCTTCTCAGTGTCTCTCCCTCATCCATTTTATTGTAGCGGTGCTGTACATATTGCCGTTTTTTTAAGACTGCTGTCTTCTCAGTCTACGAAGTCTTTCTAGGTGACGTTATCCATCTCCAAAGCATCAATTATGTTTAACATACCTATGAAATCTAAATTTATATCTCCAGATCCAGACCCATATATCCAACTGCTTACAGGTATCTTCTCTTTAATATCTTACATGCAACTCAAATTCAAAATGCCCCAAACCAAGCTCGTAATCTTCTCCCCAAAATTATTCCTCCTCCAATTTTCTCTTTCTTAGAGAATCCCTCATTGGCTATTCAGCATTCTTGCTGGGAAACTATGAGCTATCCCCGCTGCTTCATCTCACTCCTCCATGTTGCCAATCCGCTGCTGGCTTAACTTTTCTCCTAATTGTCTCTCAAATACACCTACATCTCTCCATCTGCACTTTTAAAGCCACCATAACACCTTTCTAATCTGCTGAACCAGTTGGCTAATTGGTCTCCCCACCATCCAATCACGACTTCGCACGGCAGGAGAAGTAATCTTTAAAAAAACCACCATGCTTCTAATGTGACACCCTTGCTTAAATGAAGTCACGTCAAGGGTTTTCCATCAAAATCCTCATGCAGTCTTGGTTCAAACTTCCCAGTATTCTTGACATGTTAGAGACGAGAATAGCTAAAGCAGGACAAGAGGTTAGAGAGTGAGAACTCGGGACTTCCCTGGCGGTCCAGTGGTTAAGACTCTGTGCTTCCACTGCAGGGGACACGGGTTCTATCCCTGGTCGGGGAACTAAGATCCCACACACCTCATAGTGAGGCCAAAAAAGAAAAAAAGAAAAAAGAGTGAGGGTGAGAATGCTATCTTACATAGGGACTCAGATGATTTCCCTGGGGAGGGATGTCTGTGCAGAGGCTGGGATATGACGAGGGAACGAGTCATGCAGATCTGTCAGGGAGGAAGTTTCCAGGCAGAAAAGCCCTAAGAATGGGGGGGAGGTGGGAAGGGAGAGGGATGGACTGGGAGTTTGGGGTTGGTAGATGCAAACTCTTACGTTTAGAATGGATAAGCAGCAAGGTCCTACTGTAGAGCACAGGGAACTACATCCAATGTCCTGGGATGAACCATAATGGGAAAGAGTATTAAAAAAAGAATGTCTAGGGGGCTTCCCTGGTGGCGCCGATGCAGGGGACCTGGGTTCGTGCCCCGGTCTGGGAATATCCCACATGCCGCGGAGTGGCTGGGCCCGTGAGCCATGGCCGCTGAGCCTGCATGTCCGGAGCCTGTGCTCCCCAGCGGGAGAGGCCACAACAGTGAGAGGCCCGCGTACCGCAAAAAAAAAAAAAAAAAAAAAGAATGTCTATATGTGGATAACTGAGTCACTTTGCTGTACAGCAGAGATGGGCACAGCACTGTAAATCAACTATACTTTAATTTAAAAATAAAAAATAAAAAGCCCAAAGATGGAATTATTCTTGGCAGGTTCTAGGGACAAGGAGGGGCATGACTCTGGCCCATTGAGGCGAGGTCAAGGGGGGTGGGCCGGGCACAGATAATGCAACGTCTGGGAGACCTCCTTAAAGATCTCTGGTTTACATGCTAAGCATGATGGAAGGGCTTTGAGCGAAGGAAAGAAATCCTATGACTTTTATTTGAACAAGGTCCACCTGGCTGCCTGTTAGGGCATAGGCTGGAGGCAAGAGACAGCATCTAGAATGGTGCTGGGTTAATAGTCCGGGATGGACCTAGAGACTGTCATACAGAGTGAAGTAAGTCAGAAAGAGAAAAACAAATACCATATGCTAACACATATATATGGAAGCTAAAAAAAAATGGTTCTGAAGAACCTAGGGGCAGGACAGGAATAAAGACGCAGAGGTAGAGAATGGACTTGAGGACACGGGGAGGGGGAAGGGTAAGCTGGGACGAAGTGAGAGAGTGGCATGGACATATATACACTACCAAATGTAAAATAGATAGCTAGTGGGAAGCAGCCACATAGCACAGGGAGATCAGCTCAGTGCTTTGTGACCACCTAGAGGCGTGGGATAGGGAGGGTGGGAGGGAGACGCAAGAGGGAGGGGATATGGGGATATATGTATATGTATAGCTGATTTACTTTGTTATACAGCAGAAACTAACACATCACTGTAAAGCAATTATACTCCAATAAAGATGTTTAAAAAAACCAGTCTGGGTTGAGGGGTGATGGCAGCTTCAATTACAGTTGTAGTGGTATGGTAGGGGCAGTATAAGTGATGGGAAACAGGAGATATTTAGAAAACAGAGAGGATTTATTTGTATTTTTTATTTTGTATTTTGCCATGTATTTTATACAACCATGTGCTATAAGGCATTTTGATCATCCATAATCATGGAAAAGAGAAAATGCAGAAAATGAAAACCTATAGAAAACTTTCTTAGACATCTTCAAGAGTATGGACACTGCGCCAGACAGACCTAACATTAATAATCTTAACTAATATCTATTAGGGGCTTGTCATATTCCATTAGGTACCGAGTAAGCTCTAAGTGTGAGGTATTCTCTTGTTTAATGATCAGAACCCTATGCATTAGCTGCTATTAATATGGCCATTTTGCAGAGGAGAAATAGAACTATGGTAGGTTGCCCAAGGCCCAACTGCTAGGAAGCAGCAGAGAAAAGGGTGGGATTCAAACCTTCTATGCATGACCTCTGGAGGTAGCGAAGGTTAAGTCCCTGTAAGGGTTAACTCAACTCGCCCTTGTATAAGCTAAGAGCAGGTTTCCAAATGGACTGATGTTTCCATTCGCTCCTAGGAACTCAGAGCCACGCTGACACTCAGGACTCAATTCTTATTCTTGAATTTTAATGTAATGGTGTATATTTATTAAAAATACTTGTACGAATCAGGCCAGAATATAATTTTAAAAATCAAGCACACATGCACGTATGTCTTCTTTTCTGCATCTGACTGTGTTGTGTTGGGATGCCAGGCCCTTCTAATGGATGGTAAGAAAAACTCCCAGAGGTGTAAATAACATAGATAAGGACACTGAGAATAACTAAGAAAGGCCCACCGGAGCAAACTCAAATATGGAGATGGCTCAGAGCTGTTGAAAAAATTCTAAGCACTTGTAACCCAAGTGTTGTGGGAACGAAAGAGCTGGAGAGTTTATCCACATCTGAGGGCCAGGTCAGCTGCCATTTCCCTAGAGTGGCTGGGTCTGAGGTCTCTGGATTTGCTGTGAGAATATTTGCAGTTAGACTTGGGAAATAATTATGAAACCAACAATTTCCAAGCAATGTGGGGATGGGTTGGTCTTCTGGGCAGAATTCTGCCTGAGAGCACTTCCTTTCCTGTCCAAACCTCCCTGGGGGAGGAACTAGCAGAGCAAGAAGTGCTCGAGGACAGCGCCAGGGGAAGGGCAAATTCAGTGCATTGGAGTTGTGCAAAGACAACAGGAACAAAAATAACGATGGAAACAGGATTAGGCACCAGGAGCCCCAGGAAGATCTCTGCATTCACCCAATGGCTCTGACTCAGGGAAACCTCTTACTAGGGTGGGAAAGAGAAAGGCTTCAGAAGTCCTCTCTTTGTGATAAAACCATAAAGAAAAAAGGAAAAGAAGGGATCTGGTTCAGAGCTGGCAAAAACTGGACAAATATACAATTGAGGAGGGATTGATTGGGGGTTAAGCCATCCTTATCGTACCTGCATATCATGTGTGTAATGTGTCTTCTATGTGTAATCTTGTACACATAAACAAACACAAAAATGTACACTTAGGCTGACTCTGAAGTGAATCTGTTCACAGTTCCTTCATGATGCTCTGGTTCTTCTCTGAGGCCTTATTCACTCATTCATTCATTCACTCATTTGGTTCTTATGTTGGGCATTGGATACATCAAGATCACAGAACACAGGACCTTCTGCGAAGACACTCACAGTCCAGTGAAGGAAACAGCCCTTTGAATGTACAATTATAAAGTAGTGATTGGGATAATTGAGGGTTTTATGGAAATACAGGTAATGGGGTCCACCCCCAAATTCATACATCGAATCTGTAATATCCAGGCCCTCAGAAAGTGACTGTATTCGGAAATAGGGTCTTTAGTGAGGTAATCAAGTTAAAATGAGGTCATTAGGGTGGGTCCTAATCCAATATGACTGGTGTCTTTGTAAGAAGGGGAACTTTGGAAACACGTAGGCACATAGGGAGAGCGCCATGTGAAGGTAAAGGCGGAGATTGGGGTGATGCTTCTATGAGCCAATGGACACCAGATACTGCCAGAAGGCACAGAACAGTCTTCCTAACAGCTTCCAGAAGGACCATGACTCAGCCTTGGGGAGGAGGATCAGAGAAGGCTTCCTGGAGGAGGTGACAGAGCCGAATTTTAGGAATTGAAGAACAAGTTGCCAGGTGAAGGGGCTGGGGTGGGATGTCAAAATGGCATTCCAGGCAATAGGGGCGGCACAGGCAAAAGCGTTGGGATGAGAAGCAATTGGGCAGTGAGACGTTGGTGAGGTTTGGAGCAGTTTTGGAAGCAGGAAGTAGGAAGAGAGAAATCTACCACCAGGATCTGGCCAGCACAGGGCGTGGGGTGCACATCAACACATAAACACAAGCCAGACACATTCCTGCCCTTGCGGAAGGTGCAAACACTGGAGTCCCAAGCTGCAAACACCCTGTGGAGCAAACAAGCCCCTGCCACTCTCCTGTTCCCCAGCACGGCTGAGCCCTGGTAGTCAGACCTCTTAGTTTCACAGAATCAGTGCCTTGATGCAGACAAATCCTTATTCAGCTGTGAGAGAAGTACCATGTTTCTGGACTGCTCAGGACCCAGTCTTGGTACCGGGAGGTCTAGCTCTGTTCTGCCTGAGACTTCTCTCATTTCAGAGATAGTGATTTCCTCCCCTTCATCATTAAGCAAAAGCTCCCAGATGATGTTAATTAGAGGGAACACTGACGCATCATCTAAGGTGGTAGAAATGTCCTGATTCCTGAATGTTTCTGTGTCTTTGAATCTCTTCACCATAGGAATTCTGCTCACGAAAAAGCTTTCACGCGGCCACTTGGTTTTATAAAATCTGGCTTAATAGGTAAGAGGCGCTTCCTGTAAAGGCCACCTGATATTCCCTGCTCTGTCTTCCTCACATGATTCCGTGTAGTTTTGTCTCCCTTTCCACCTCTGATAGATATTTCAAAGGATTCTGGTGAAAAGAGATGCTATTCTTGAAGCATGTCGCCAGCAACGCACAGAGATTTATTCTGGCTAATTGAGAAGACTTTTGTTTTAATGTCAACCCACCATTTATACAATCTTTAGAAATCCTGGTGCTCTGGACCAGAGGTCAGACCACTCATCCCAGGAGGAGCTTTAAATTGAGGACGTTGGTAACCTTTTTCTTTTAGGATTCTTTAAAATTAAACCTCAAACAAATATTAAAGCTGAGTGACACTAAAATATAATGGTCCTTGCCTTTATATAATTGACTTAAAATCATATTTGAATCCTACATGAAGTATCCTAGGTGTAACGTACATTTCTTTTGAGAATGGAAAAATTGATTTATAATACAGGAGGTATTCTTAATGAAAATATTAGCATTATTATATACATAAAAGGAATGCATCTGTATTTAAAGTCTAATATTCTGTATTCAGAAGAATTAAATGGTCCATACAAATATGGACTGATATTTCAATATAATTGAAAATATTTTAAAGATTTTAATATTATTTTTAAGATTTTAACATTTAATAAGATAAAATATTTTAAGATTTACTTTTTTAAGTGAGAAAAGTTAAGTGCAAAGTTTGTACAGCATGCCTGCACCTGACATTCATGAAACACACTCCACTTCCACTTACATTTATCAAATACTTATTCTGGGTGGAGCTCAGGTGTTCAGGATCAAGAGAGAATCCGTCACTACTCATAAGGAACCGCAGGTCTGATGGGGAGATGGATGGATGAATATGGCAGGTGCTGCAACAGGGATGTGAATAGGGTGCTGGGACAGCTAAGCCCAGGGGGCCGAGATATGCTCCTTGGAGATGATATTTAACTGGGGCCTGAAAGGTGGGTATGAACTCAAGTGAAGGAGGAATGAGCTATTTGCTCATTCCAAGTAGCAGGAAATCCTGGCTAAAGCAAGGAAGGAAGGAAGGTGGTGTGAAGGTGGGTGGCACATGCTGGGACAGCTAGAAGCTCAGCATGGCCAGAACATGATGCATGGGTCCATGGGGACTACGGCTGGAAATGAGACCAGAGCGGTTAGATGAGGGATATATAGGGGAACACTGTGGCACCAACAGGTTATGGATAACCTGACCAGTTTTGTTATTTGCGATGCTGACCTGGCAGCACCACAGTGGAAAGACAGTGGAGGAAGAACCGCTGTTCAACCAAAGGGAGTGGCCTAGGCGAGGCACAAGGGACCCTGAACTGGAAGTGTAAAGGTGGAAGTGGAAGGAAGGAATGGGCTAAAGAGAAATTTAGGGCCAGCAACTCATAACTTGGGGTGTCCCATTGGCTGTGGTGGAGAGGAAGGGTCAAGGATGCAAACTAACTTGGGACATGGTGCCTGCTATGGACTGAATTGTGTCCCACAATTTGTGTGTTGAAGTCCTAACCCCCAATGTGACTGTATTTGGAAATAGGACCTTTAGAAGGTAATTAAGGTAAAAGAAGTTCATAAGGGTGGCCCTGATCTAAAAAGATTAGTGTTCTTATAAGAGAAGACTCAAGAGCTCTCTCTGTCTCTGTGTGTGTGTGTCTCTCTCTCTCTCCCGCTCATGTGAGCACATAGTTAGAGGGCAGCCATCTGCCAGACAGGAAGAGAGCTCTCACCAGAAACAGAATCTGCTGGCACCTTGATCTTGGACTTTCCAGCCTCCAGAGTTGTGAGATATGAATATCTGTTGTTTAAGCCACCGAGTCTATGGTGCTTTGTCACTGTGACTAAGTGCTATTAACACATATAAAGAAAGAATACTACAGGGGACAGAGATTTTTGTGGTGTTTCATTTATTTATTTTTAGTTTGGTTTTGGACGTGCTCAGTATGTGATATTAGTAAGGTAGAGAGGAAGAGATGTCTGTGGGCATCTGGGGACGTAGACCAGGACAAATGGGGAGCAGTCAGGTCAGGAGATGGTTTGGGAGTTCTCAGGATGATGTCGGGTGGCCTCGGCCTGCAGCAGCTAGAAGTAGGATTTCGGTTCCCGGCCAGAGATTGATGTCAGGTCTTGGCAGTGAGAGTGCTGAATCCTAGCCACTAGACCAGTGTCCAGTGACAAGGCCCTGGCCCATATGGCTTTGCAGAAAACGAATTTCCACAAAGAAATGGAAAGTAGTGAAATAAGTAAAGTGTTCATTAGGTGGAAAAGGGGTACGTGTGGATAGGCACTCGGGCGGACACAGAGAAAGAGTCGCGCCCACGTGGTAGTTTGAATCACTTATATGGGAAATTTCTTCTGGGTTTCCTTTGGCTGATCATCTTGCTTTGTTTGGCTCTGAGTCTGTATTTATTTTATCTCAGGGTCTCCCACATATGCGCACGCATCTCTTAGCCAAGATGGATTCTAGCGAAGAGGACTATGGGTAGGCTGACATCACTCCCTTTTTGACCTCCGAGGAGCCTTTCTGTGCATGTGTAGTCGAGAAGGTCGACCTCGAGAATGAGAAATACGTGGTGTCCATCTTTTATCTGGGCAGGGCTCAGCTCCTTTCTTGCTCCTGCTATTTTGAAGTGTCTGTCCACTGGGGACAGACCCCAGCTGCTCAGACTGGGGCCCATCTATCTCCTGCCTCAAGGATAGAAGCAGAAGCCAAGACAATGTAGGAGATTATCCAAGAAGAGTGTAGAATAAGTAAGAGAAGGAGGCCAGGAAGGAAGCTGGGGATCCAGACGCTCAAGGGCAAGCAGAAGCAGCAGCCAGAGAAAGAGCTGCAGGAGGGTAGTGTCTAGAACCTAAGGGGCAGGGCGTGCTAGAACCTAAGGGGCGGGGCGTTCTAGAACCTAAGGAGTGGGGCGTTCCGGGCCATTTGTCATGTGCTGTAGAGGCTTCAACTAGGCAGAGGATCACAAAATAAAGCATTAGGGCTTCCCTGGTGGCGCAGTGGTTGAGAGTCCGCCTGCCGATGCAGGGGACACGGGTTCGTGCCCCGGTCCGGGAAGATCCCACATGTCGCGGAGCGGCTGGGCCCGTGAGCCATGGCCGCTGAGCCTGCACGTCCGGAGCCTGTGCTCCGCAACAGGAGAGGCCGCGGCGGTGAGAGGCCCGCGTACCGCAAAAAAAAAATAAATAAATAAAAATAAATAAATAAATAAATAAAGCCTTGGGCTGGTCATTAGGGGATAATTACGAGGAGCTGTGTCAAGGCAGTGCTGAGAATGAAGCCAGGTTGCACTGAGTTGAGGAATGCTTGGAAGTTAAGAGAGATGAGGATAGACTCTGATGTTAAGATATTTGCTTATGAAAAGCACCAGGAGATGTGGAGGTGGCTTCAGAAGGAGGCAAATGTGGGCAATTGTTTCCTTCGATGTTTCTGAAACTCCACATTCAGTCCTAGTTTTGTGCTAAGGAACCATGGACAGCTAAAGAAACACAATTGTACTTTGCTTCTCCACAAATCAATTCTATGCAAATCAGCCCCTGTCATTGTTTCAGATTTTCAGGCATCTGTTTTCTCCCCAACAGGGACAAATCTTGCGTCCTCTTTCCCTACAGACGCTTCCTCTCACTGGTTCGTGTCCGCTAACCTCCTGATGGCTGTCGTGTTTCAATTAGGTGTCAGGATCCCCAAGGTGAGGTTAGGAGTGCACACGTGTTGTGAGTGTGTGTATGAGTGACCTGAGTGACTGTGTATGTGTGTGTGTCAGGGGACAGGATGTGAACATGCAATATGATGCCAGAGGGCTATATTCTATGAAAAGGATCAGATGCTGTTAATGGTAAATTTTATGTTCTATACATGTTGCCATGATAAAAAAAAACAAAAGAAAACAAAACTTGTCCCCAAAACAATTACAGTGGCCACTCTTCTTCCAACTTCAGATGACAGTTAGAATGAAAAATGCTAAAGAAAATATCTGTGTTTTCTTTTTTCTTCTCTTTTTATCCCGCATTTATGAAGAGCTGCTTAGCTATGCTCCTGTGAAGCTATCTGTCTGGGAGATGGTCAGTCTGGTGGGATGTGATGCAGCCCTCTGTTTTAAACTGCTTAATAATTGAAGCTAAAAGAAAATATGTATTAGAACACTTTTCTTGGAACATCAAAATAATGCATTCATTAGGGAAAAAAGTGATTCACATGTGACCTTGTGTAATCTTTGACTTTTTAAATGCCACACATAGCACTTATCTGGTTTTTAGCCTTGCAGGGAAATGGCTGTATCCAGCAAGGATAAAAGGCTTCCAGCTGGGATAACTATCCCATAATTAGTGATGCATTTTTGAAAAGGAAAACCAGAAATGACTGGAGACAGTTGATGTAAAAATCTCTACATTTCTAAAGTATGTGTGTTGATAGCGTGGCAGGTTTGGCCCTATGGATGCAAGGCTACACACACACACACACACACACACACACACACACACACACACACACCACTTTCTCTTGCTATTTGAGGTAGTCAAATTGAGGTACCGACTGAGGTAGTTTTCTTTCTACTGATTTCAGTAGAACTCACTGGGAATCAAATCTGAGTCTTGTGAGTTTGTGTGATATTATGACGTAATAAGAAATATATATTTAGTCATTGTTCCCAGTTTCTGGCACAGAGCTTTTAAAACTCTTGGAATTTCTTGAGTGATAGGAGCATCTTTGTTTAATATTTGGCCTTTGTTCATGGTTCCTGGCACTAGAACTCCTAAAACTCTTGGAATTTTCTTAGTGACAGGAGAGGAGCATCTTTTGTTATTTATAATAAGCCCCATACCTGAGTGTATGCTAATAAGCTGACTCTCCAAGGGCCCCTGGAGAGCTTCAGGGTGGGCTCTGGTTGCCAGAGGAACCAACCACGTGATCAGAGGGTTGGACCTTTCAATCCCACCCCCCAGCCTCTAGGGAGGTCTGAGGGGCTGGAGATCGAGTTAATCCTCAATGGGCAATGATTTAATCAATTACACCTAGGTAATGACGTGTCCATATCTAAATGATGGTTTGGAGGGCTTCCAGGTTGGTGAACACATCAAGGTGCTGGGAGGGTGACACACCTGGAGAGGGCATGGAAGCTTCAAGTACTTTCCCCCATACCTTGCCCTATGCATCTCCTCCATTTGGCTGTTCCTGAGTTGTATTCTTTGTAACAAACCAGTAATAGTAAGTAAAATGTTTTCCTTTCTATGAACCATTCCAACAAATTATCCAATCCGAGCAGGGGGTTGTGGGAACCCCTGATTTATAACTGGTCAGTCAGAAGCACAGGTGACAACCTGGAACTTGAAATTGGTCTCTGAAGCAGGGGCAGTCTTGTGGAACTGAGCCCTTAACCTGTGGAATCAGTGCTAACTCTGAGTAGCTGGTGTCAGAATTGAAATGAATTGTCAGAAACCCAGTTGGTGTCCAGAGAGGGAGAGAACTTGTTGATGTGGGAAAACCCCCTGGGTATTTGGTGGCCAGGAGTGTTGTGAGCAAAAACATCTCAGAGTTTGTGTTCATAATACATGATGATTTTATCACAGTGGTGTGATATGATGGGAAAAATAGGAATTCTCTACTTAGAGCCCAAGAGATGTCTGTTGTCTATCAGTACTGGAAACTGAAACCCTCCCCTATGTCATGAGAGCAATTTAGTCACTCCTTCCTCGGTGCTTCCAGAACATTCTGCTCACATCTTTATTGCTGCATTTTCTATGCTGAGCTGTAATTATGCGTTCACATGTCGGTCTTTCCATTAGACTGTCAGAAGTCACATCGGTAGTGAGCACACCTGGACAGTGGTTCCCAAACCTGGCCGATACTACAGTCGCTTAAGGAGATTTAAAAAATGCTGATAAATGTATTCCTGTGTCGGTTCTGGTCCTCTGAGAATCAGATGCCAAAACAGGAATAGATAGGCAAGAGTTTATTGGAGGAAATGTTGCAGGAAGAGACTTTATGGGGAAGGGGCGACTGAGCGGAGAGCAGCAGGGTGAGGGAACCCAGGCGAACTTCTCTGCCACGTGGCTCGCAGTCTCAGGTTTTATGGTCATGAGGTTAGTTTCCGGGTTGTCTCTGGCCAATCATTCAGACTCAGGGTCCTTCTTGGTGGCACGCATCACTCAGCCAAGATGGATTCCAGTGAGGAGGATTCTGGGACGTTTGTAGGACATAGGGACTGGCGTCTCCTCTCTCCTTTTGACCTTTCCCGAATTCTTCCAGTTGGTGATAGCTTGTTAGCTCTGCATTCCTTACAAGAACCTCCTGTTGTAAGATAACTCATGCAAATTGTTACTATCAGGCCTGGCCAGGGCGGGGGGTTTTGGTCAGTGGTTCCCCTAACAGAAATGCTTGTGAAAGATGAGGAAAGGAAGAGCGGGAGTGGGCAGGGAGAGCCATCAGATCATGGTACAGGTCTGACACCTGTGAAAAGAGAGGGGGAGGGAGAGAGGGGTTGGGTACAAAGAGCCTCAGGGCGGCAACACGGTGATGGGAACACCTAGGCCAGGCTGGTGGGAAGGGCCCGAGGACAGGTTGCCTGTCAGAAGTTTCCTGCATCCAGCAGAAATGAGCTAGATCTAGTAGCCCACAGGGTGCAGTATTGGCTGGAGCAGTGTGCATGGGTGCACATGTCATAGAGTTACTGGCTGTCCTGGTTTGCCTGGGACTGAAAGGGTTACCAGGACCTGGGACTTTTGTGCTAAAACTGGGAATGTCCTGGGCAAATTGGGACAAGTTGGTAAATAGGACAAATGTGGGGTGATATCCAGAGGGAGGCAGGGGGACCACCAGACAACTGGGCTAACCTCCCCTCTGCAGGTTCTCTGAAGGAGAGCTGAGTGGCACGTTTCATAACTGCCGCTGCCTCTGTAGTTTTTCCCGACTCTGACCAATTCCCCAACTCTTTGGACACCAACTGGGTGTCCTGCAACTCAACTCAACTCTGACGTATCCACCTGGGGTTAGCATGGTATCTCACAAGTCAAGGGCTCAGTCCCACCAGACAGCCCCTACGTCAGCTGCAAGATGGGTTCCCAGGTGACCCACACTTTGGCTGACTTCAGGGTCAGCCACTTTGGGGTAGTAGTCAAGTCTGATGATTCACTAGAATGACTCAGATGACTCAGGAAAGGGCTCTACTTGTGATTACAGCCTTATTACGAAGATACAACTCAGGAAGTGCCAAGTGAAGATACACACAGGGCGAAGTGCGGAGGAAGGGGAGGGGCATCCATGCCCTCTCCAGGCACACCTGTCCCACCATCTTGAAGCGTTCATTCACCTAGGGGCTCTCGGGATCTCAAGAGCTTTTATTGAACTCAGTGTCCAGCCTCCCTCCCCTCTCTAGAAATTGGAGAGTGGGGGCTGAAAGTTCCAACCCTCTAATCCAAGTTTGGTCTTTCTGGTGACCAGCCCCCATACTGAATCTACCTAGGGGCCCCATCCTGAGTCACCTCATTAGCATAAACTCAGATGTGGCCCAAAAGGGCTTGCTATGAATAAGCTATGAATAACAAAGACACTCCTATCACTCAGGAAACTCCAGGGCGTTTAGGATCTCTGTGCCTGGAACCAGGCACAAAGACCAAGTATATAGTTATATTATACTGCAGCCCCCAACCAGAGATTCTGCTTGAAGTGATCTGGGGTCGGGCCCAGACATCTCCATTAAAAAAAAAACACCACCACCTCAAAGGAGACTAATATACAGCCAGAGTTGAGAAGCATGAGGAACCATTCTTTAAATTTATTTTGGTGAATGGCGAGAGGGGAGGAAAAGCAGCAAGGACTGTTTGGGGGAGGCTTGTTTAGGGAAGCAGCTGCAGGATTGGGGGGCAGACTTCAGGGTGCAGGACTGGGGCTGGGTCTGGATAAGCAGGCTGCTTTTCTGGGTTGGGTGCTGAGCGCTGCTGGGGAGAAGGCTGCAGTCAGGGTTCCTGTGGGATTGGACTGGGCCAACCTGGACTGCCTGGATCCTCAGCACAAATGGTTACAATCGGTGAGGAAACAGGTGTCTGGAGCTTGGATGTTTTTTCCATATCCTAAGCCTGCGATGCAGGGGAAGCCAATTTTTGCATGGTCATAGGAATGAAAGGCACGCAGGACCCTTGGCAGGCATGGCCTCCTCTGCCTGCAGATGGCTCACATTTCAACTTCTGGGTCTGGGAGACCCACAAGACACTGGAGGCCAAACAGAAGGGAAAATACAGAAAAACTTCACAAGGGGGAGATTCAGTTCCACACAGACAATATAGAAATGCTTTTCGTCTCCCCTTTACTTCTGTATTCATTTTGAGAGCTGCTGTAACAAAATACCACACGCTGGGTAGCTTAAGTAACAGAAATGTATTCTTTCCCCAGTATGGAGGCTGGAAGTCCAATATCAAGGTGGCAGCAGGGGTTGGTTCCTCTGAGAGGCGTGAGGGAGAAAGGGTTCCAGCCCTCTCGCCTAGCTTTTGGTAGCCTCAGACATTCCTTAGCTGCTCTCTGTACCTGTCTCTGTGTCCTAATTTCCCCTTTTACAATGCCAACTACAAATTGGCAGTTGCCATCTACCTCTACAAGGATTAAATCATGAGCTGGTGTGGCCACTGACCTTCAACACCCCTGAGAGGAGTTCAGGGTGGAGATCAGGAATGAGGCACTCTGTGCTCTGGGAAGAACTGGCAGAACAGGTCTTCAGATAGTTAGATATTTCCAGAAGATTTTATGAGCCCAATTCTTGCATCTTCTCAAATCTAGAAAAGTTCTAAACCATCATCACTGGTGACATCTGCTCCTTGTGACTAGCAGCGAGCCTCTGCCAAAATGTGTGCTTGATGCAAGTAACCCCTTCACTAAAATCGTGTATAACACTGACCTTCCCCACTACCTCTTCGGAGCAGTTTCTCAGAGCCATCTGAAATGCTGTCTCCCAGGCTATAGTCCTCATCTGCCCCAAATGAAACTTAACTCACAACTCTCAGGTTGTGAATTTTTTTTCGGTCTACAATAAGGCCACCAGTCGTATTGGATTAGGGCCCACCCTAATGACCTCATCATAACGAATTACATCTTGAATGACTCTATTTTCAAACAAGGTCACATTTTGAGGTACTGGGGTTTAGGACTTTGGCCTATAAATTTTGGAGGGACATAATTCAACCTGTAACAAGTTCTTAACAAAAAATATTTCCATTTCTGGCTTTCTCTTTAGTGCATGTAAGAAGAAAACAAAAGCCTGGTGATGGCTACATAACTCAACTTTCTCCAAGGTCTTCCAAGTACATTGTTTTATGGACAAGACTCACCCTGTTCTTAGGTCCTTTGGCTAAAATAGTTTACAAAGGTTTTTTTCCATAATGATCAAGCCCAGCAACTAAGATTATTGTTAAGATGTACCTAAGGATATAAATTTTGTGGTTTCTCTCTAGAAAGAGCAGTCAATGGCAAAACTTTTATTTCACCCAGTCATTCCCAAGAGAACAAGTATTTGTGATCCAACCAAGGATGTCCAAGAACAGCAAAGAGCCTGATAACAACCTCTGGGATACACAGGAGGCATGGGATACATTGGCCCTAACATGGGGATACTCTATTTACAGCTCTCCCTAGCAAAGTCTCTTGCCATAATACCAATACCTCCGCTTTTATATTACTTTGTAGTGTCTATACTACAAAGCACTTTCAATTATATGGTCCTATTTCCTCTCACAGCACCCATGTTGAGGTGGGTGGAAGAGAGATTATCTTTATTGGCAGTTGAGGAAATAGGGTCTCATAAGAAGTGAATTGCCTAAAGTCATATGGGCAGTTAGAGGTAGAGATAGGCCTCATGTATTCTGACCTGAGGTCCAGTCATCTTATTTTTAATGTTTTTTAAACTGTGAATTGTATCCTTTACATAGAAGAATATATAAAACATACATATGCAAGTTAAAGAATAATGATGAAATGAATGCCATATAGCTACCGCTCAGGTTAAGAAATGGAACATTCTCAGTCCCAGACCTGTAGACACCCTGCCCCCCCCCCCACCGGCCCCTCAACCCCTATTGCCCTGTTTGCTCCTCCCTGAGTACATTGCCGTCCTTCCCCCAGAAGTAAGTCAAACGCTGGCTTTTGTGTTAATAATGACCTTGCTTTCCTTTCTGGTTTTATCATGCAAATATATATCCCCGGTGACACATTGTTTGATTTTGAAAAACTGAGTAGAGAGCATACCCCAGCTGTGTGAGGAAGGGGTGATACGCTACAGCCAGGTGAAGGCTCCTAGGGGAGAATGAGTTGACCTCTGGGTCAGAGCTGGGCCTCTGCTCTCCTGATAAAATAACCCCTTTGGGGAGTCATGGTGAGGTCTAGAGTGAGGCCAGGGGAACATGGGACTTGGCACAGTCAGGGCACCTGGCAAGGCTGTTGTGTGGAGCAGGTACAGGATCTCTGGCAAAAAAATGTTCAGAGTTGTTTGTTGCTCTGTATTTTCTGCTTCAAAACTCATTGTGGACTATTTCCACAAGGCAGGAGGATGCCAGAGCAAGAGGCGCCCCTTGGATGGGTGACTGAATGTTCCCAGGTTATCCAGGCAGCAGCGTTTAAAGAGAGTCCCCTGCACTCTGGAAATTCACTCACTTCGGTTCTTGTTATTTTCTTGCATTATTTCATTGATGACTTCCTCCCCATCCATTTTCTCTACTCTCTTTATGAAATTTCCTTCATTTGAGGTTCAACTGCTAGACTTGTCTTCTAATTTTCCCTTGCTTTTCTTTCATACTTTCTGTATCATTATCTTTTCAGGAGATTTCCTCAACTTTATCTTACGGCACTTCAACTGATTTTTAAACTTGTGCTATCGTGTTTTTACTATGTTTTAATTTCCAGGAGCAATTTTTGTTTCTTGAATATTTACTTGTTTCTTTGTTTTAAAATAGCACTCTGTCTTTATTTCATGGATGTAAACTCTCTCTTATTTCTCTGAGGCATTTAAAGCCATTTTAAAATTCTTTTTTCACTCTGAATTGTATCTAAGGGTCTCACAGTTAATAATTTTTAGAATAGGGATTCAAACTCAGGCAGTCTGTCTTCAGAGCCTGCTCTCTGGATCACTGTCCTAAAAATGCCTTCATTTGAATAAACATTGGATTCTGGTCAGGCTAAGAAGGCAGATTGAACACAAACATCATAATTTTTCCCTTCAGCAATTCCACTAAAACGAAACAAAAAGCTTTTTAAAAGACAAACTCACAAGGACAGGGGAAGAGCATAAGTGATAACAACAAAAAAATATTGGAATCTGAATTTTTGTGATAAATTAATGAGATAATTCATGTAAAAGGCTTAACACAGTGTCTGGCAACAAGTAAGTGTATCATAAATGTTCGATATTATTAATATGACATAATAATACTGCTTTAAAAAAAAGAACTTTCTCCCCAAAATATTCTAAACGTGTCATATATGGTTTAAGAGCTTCCTTGTACTTAACCAGGCTCTTACTTCCAAATGTGAATGTTAAAGAAGGAAAAAAATAACTTTATGATGCTATTAGCATAATATTATAATTTTTTGGATTGAATTCATTTTTATTCTGTGGGAGAATATCTGATGCATAATGTATAGGGGAAAGAAATACATTATCAAAAACATGAATATGTGTACTTTAATGGTGAACAGTAGGTATATTAGACCTTTACATATCTTATTTCAACTAGAACTCCCATAGTCAATAGGACACTAATATGAAAACAGCACATGAATTATTCCATGAAAGTACAATCTTCGTATTATGGCAGAAGTAAATAAAATCAACAAATGTTTATTGAACAGTGACAATATATTAAAAAAAACCAAGGTGCTGGTTTGGGGGAGAATCTTGATCTATACCTTCAAGCAGCTTATTAGGAGAGATAGATATTAAGAGATAGATATTTACTAGTTAACTATAAATCAAAGCAGAATCAAGTAATGATTTTAATAGAAGTACAAGCAAAGTGCTACTTATGAGTTTGGCAAAAGGAATAAGTAATGCTGACCAAGAGGACTCATGAAGGATTCACTGAGAGGGGGGCATTGACCTTGATTTTGAGGTTTGGCCAGGGTCCTCTCTGGTTGAAGGAAGTGCAGAGCAAATCCCGGAAATGGGCAAATATCCATTCCAGTTCCTTTCAATGTGTTCTTCATGCTAACCTTGTGCTATAGCAGGACAGGGTCACACAATTTAAATGTCCTTAAGCAAGTTCATTGGTTGACTTTGTTTCTCAAGTAGATAGTAATCTTACTAGGAACAGATACCACATCATATGATTCTTTTGTATATTCCTCCCCAAACTAATCTCAAAGTGCTGGTACAGGGCTAGTTCTCTATAAATTCTGGTTGATCAATATAGGTACTTTTTTCTGCTTAGACAATATATTTTAATGTAGGAAAACTTGCAGGGCAATAGGAAAGCAGTACATATCGGACATATTAGGACTCTAGAATTCCAATCATTTCAAAAATATTATTGAACTTGGCTGTAAATACATACCTATCTTTTTGGTGGATGAGTCTAGAGATTAATCACAAAAAAACCCAAACTAGCTTAGGGTATTCAGAAAGGAACTTATTCATACTAACAGTCATTGCAAAAAAATATAATTAAAAAAGCACTTTTCTCCTACTGAAAGTGCTCACACTAAAATATTTAGAGCTTGGTCATTCTAAGAAAGAACACCAGTAGAGCTAGGTCATGTTGGAAAATGGGACTTGGTTCTAGGATTCCATAAACAGAAGGACGTATTATTCACTGCTCCTTGATAGTATGCATTTCAGTCGTCTATCGTGCAACTGCTTGGGCTACTAGAATCATCTAAGCCACCTCTTGATCACCTCAGGAGATTCCTGCCCTCAGAATTGAGCCTGTTTTAATAGAACAAACTTTCTATTCATTAGTTACCTACTTTAGAATTAAAAATTCGGGTTCGGGCTTCCCTGGTGGCTTAGTGGTTGAGAGTCCGCCTGCCAATGCAGGGAACACGGGTTCGTGCCCTGGTCCGGGAAGATCCCACATGCCGCGGAGCGGCTGGGCCCGTGAGCCATGGCCGCTGAGCCTACACGTCCGGAGCCTGTGCTCTGCAACGGGAGAGGCCACAACAGTGAGAGGCCCGCGTACCGCAAAAAAAAAAAAAAAAAAAAAAAAAGTTCGGGTTCAACTATTAAGCCAGTTTACAACATATACAGATGGATGCCATTTGTCACGACTTCCACTAATCACCATTCTGTGCAAGGCAGGCAGTTTGCTCAGGCCATGAACTTATTCTACTAAATCAGTCACACACAGAGCCCTCATTTCTGTAAGATTTCAGTGTGGATGAGAAGATCCTCAAAGATGCACTTCTCTACTTGAAGAAATGTTGAAGAAACTGGTATGTGTGTGAAAGCCCTTGGAGAAAAACAGATTTCAGGGTGATAATGTGAGACCCCATAAAGTATAAATCCTGGCAGACCAATCAACTTTTTCAGGGACATCGTAGCAAGCCAGATTGATGGAGAGGAAGCCAGGGATGTAATCTGCCTCGACTTTACACAGATCTTAGGTCTGTGCTTACAAGAACACTCGTCAGAAATGGAAAATAAGCTGCTTCAGGGGTACACAAGTTTGGGCAGTGCTAAGATGAAGAGACAGCTTCTTGACTGGGTTCTGGCTTTATTTCTGCCTGGGTGCTGGCCTCACTTCCATGACAGTGTGGGGAGGTGAGGGAAAGGGATATGCAGCACATGTGATGGGCTGTGGTACCCAGAGTGTCTTATTCCCGCAGGGAAAAGGAGTGAAGTCAGACACAACAGGAATATTTAGTGTTTGTGAATTACCCTTGAAATTTACAAAGCATATTGCATGAAAAATGGCTGGAGGGGAGAGAGAGAGAGAGAGAGAGAGAGAGTGTGTGTGTGTGTATGTGTGTGTGTATGTGGTGAGGTTGGTGGCAGGGTGAGAGGGAGAGGTGGGGAGACCAGAAACAGCAAAAGACTACAAGCCCCTTTGAATGAATTGCCTTTCAATCCTACATCTTAAATGAGCAAGTTTTCTGTGCCTAAAAACGCCCTGTGCTCAGAATACTGTATTATTACTGTATTATTCAAGCATTATCCTTGCCTGAAGGATGTGATAGGAACTGAACTTTCTTGGTGGGAAGCTTTTTGCTGCATGGGTGGTTATGCTTGCACCAGATTCAGCTGAAATGAACTGAAAAAATTACCCGTTGCCATGCGTGTATTGCCCAACCTACAGCATCCAAGTTGGTCAGGTGTTAGCCTCAGTGGGACTTATAACTTTATGTGTTGGTTGCCTGTTTTGGATGATAAGCCCCTTAAAGACAGGGGCGATGCTTTTTCTGTTTTCATGTTCCCGGGGCTTACCAGTGTGCTGTCTAACATACACCTGGTTTTGGGGAGGGAAGACAGAAGGCAGGCAGGGAGGGAATGTGCTGAGGTCACCTAATGTGGGCAACCAGTTCCAGCAGCTAGATGGGGTGGAGGGAGAGGGAATCAGGGGAAGTATTGGCAATGAAGCAGGAAAATTCTACAGGGATGAGAGCAATGAGAGCACGACCCCGATCTCGAAAAACATTCAGAAATCAAGCCCGGGAGGAATCAACAAAGAGGCCCACCTAGAGAGTCAGGATTAACAGGTCCCTGTTTCCTCCAAGTGCCTTGGACAGAGCTCTGGGGACATTCGTGGAAGTGCCTTTGCCCCTCTTCCTGGACAACAAGAGGGTCACTGGGAATCTGGCGTTTGATAACACCAAGTGGTCCAATGCCGTCTCTAAAGTTATCTTCTGTCTCCCTTTCTCTGGCTTCCTTATCTCTTGTAAACTTTTCATAAAGGCAAAATTGGATGCTGTGAATAGTCAGGGCTGCCTTCTTATGTGTTAGCCTTATTTCCTCTAGAACCATAATGTTTCTTCTCTTATGTTCTTTACACTTCTGACAGTGTCTTACACATAGTGAGTTTTTCAGAAACTCTAGGTTGAGAAATTCTCTGTGTCCCGGAGGGAAATGCTATGGAGACCATCCTAATTCCTGGTTCTTTTCAGGTCTAGTGGCATCTGTAGGGCAGCTGCACTTTCGATGATACCCCTTAAGGTGCATTTTCATTCCCTCCTCTTCCAGGAAGTTGCCCTTTTGTTTGGAGCTGGGGGCTAATAGCAAAAATGAACTCCAAGTATGTTGGTAAGATTCATCCTGGGAATTAGGTCTAAAATAGATGTTGGGCAATTGGGCAAAGGATGCTGAGATAACTAGCAGGGCCAGAGGGTGAAGTGAAGCTGAAAGTGAAAGGGGGGAAAGGAGAACCTGGGCAAAGAATGCAAGAGGCTGTGTAACCCAGAGGGTCTGCAGAAAGTGTTCTAGACTGTTGCAGAGATGGGGTCTCCATGCTTATTGCTAGCTTTAGTTCTGTTCACACTTGAGTAAGTGTATGTATCTAAAGAGGTCGGTGCAGGGGTAAAGCTTCCATTTCTCAAGAGGGGACTGGGAGAGAGACTTCCCTTTGTCTGAAGCTGCCTGACATGCAGACAGAGAACGGGTCATAGCTACGCCCCTCCTGTCCTTGGGAGAGAACAAACTTGCATGAATTTGCAAAATCTCTACTCCTATTTCGATTACTGCCCAAAGGTAGCCATCTAACTTGTTTGTGCAGAGAAAAATAAATATTTCAGAACAGGAAACGTCATCCTGTGCACAGAGGGTAGTGATTTGGAACTGTGAGGTGCTTGACGCAATGCACTATGTTGTTTTCAGGAAAAATTCAATTTGGTGTCTATTGATGTCACAACCAAAATATATGCCTGTTGCTGAGGACACTTTGACTTTTTGTCCATGAAGATGGAGAGAACGTTCTTGAAGAGAAGGGAAGAGCTTTGTACTGATGTTGCCTAGCAACCAAAACTTCATATTTTTTCACCCCAATTTGTTGTTTTAAAAAATTCTACGTGGTGTTGAATTAACCTGGGTCTGAGGCATACGGTTCTTGTTTGTGTTTAATGGCTGCTGTACACACATAAGAAGGTGGGAACACTTCCTTTTGGGCACTTAACTTCCTAACTGGGCTACAGGGTCTAGGGGCAATTGTCATCAACTTGAAAAATATTGGGTTGGCCAAAAAAGTTTGTTAGGTTTTTCCATGTTACAGAAAAACCCAAACGAACTTTTTGGCCAACCCAATATGTACAAATTGGGCAGAAAGGAACCATTGGGGACAATCTTGAACATCTGTCCCCGCAGCTGGGGATCATCTTCTCTGGTCCCATATGAAGGCTGAACACTGGGGCGTCTGTCCTTCTGGGCCGTGTCTTCTCTGGTTCTGGACCTCAATCTATGGGCGCCACGTCTTTATTGGCCCATTCCACATTCTGTCTCTGTCTTCAGCTGACTGGTCCTTCTCTTAATGACCTGGTGTGGTGGTACCTACACTGACTCTTCCGTGATTATAAAGTATGGTCCTGAACTGACAATTCAGGAGACTTGGGTTCTCATCTTAGCTCTGCCATTGACTTGCTGACCGAACTTGAGCAACTTGCTTGCTACATCAGTTAAGACAGGTAAACCAAGCTGCAGGAACAAATAAATCCTGAAATCTCTGCAGCTTTATATCACAAAGGTTAGTTTCTTGCTTATGCAAGGTCTGATGAGCATTGGGCAACTCTCCAGGACAGCTTTCTTGCAGGGGATGATTCAGAGATCTGGGCA
This sequence comes from Delphinapterus leucas, assembly GCF_059928025.1. NCBI lineage: Eukaryota > Metazoa > Chordata > Mammalia > Artiodactyla > Monodontidae > Delphinapterus > Delphinapterus leucas. The sequence continues at coordinate 12,986,489 of NC_143146.1, forward strand.
GCTTTTATACTGAAGTTCTACCATCTCAACGTGGGGGTCTCCAAGGGGAAGAAGAGACAGAGGGTGCATATTAGCTCTTCACTAATTTAGCCAGGAAGTGACATGTCACTTCTGCTCATAGCTCATGGGCCAGAACTGGTGATATGGCCACAGCCTAACTTCAGGAGAGACTGGGAAATGGAGGAGAACTTCTGGAATATTTAGTGAGCAGAAGCTGTCTCTTCCACTCTTGGCATCTTTGAGTCTAGTCATCTGCAAAACCACAGGGTTGCACTAGATAATTCCTAAGGGCCCTTTTATAGCTGTAAATATGTAGGAGGCTATGACTAACCACACGGCCATGATTTCAGATTCAGTATTGAAGCTTGTCCTCTAAGCATAGTTCTATTTTTAAAAGGAACAGACTAGCATTATCTCCACCCACTCACTTTATTGTCCTAAACTGAATAGTCTCACTTCTTTTACTAGAAAAATGATTCCTTATTTTTAGAAAAAAAATCAGACAAATTAGAAAGTATTTCTCTAGGCTAAACTTCTTTCAAAACAAATTCTTCTGTTGGAATAACTTAAGAAAATTGTAATCATTTATTGTTCCAACTACTTCTTAAGCAAATAATGAAAAAAACCCCTACAATATGTATAAACAACTCATGTCACCAAGAAAAACATTTATTTGAGCTTCTATATTAAAGGGTTATGAGTTATTTCTAAATTAGTGCTGAATTCTCAAGAAGTAAGCAATTTTAAATGAAGAACAGACACAAGAGAAGGAAGATTCAAGTTCACTTCTTTTCTTTTCAAGACATGCCCATGAAAATTTACAAGTAAATACTTTAAATTCCATCCTTATTCTCTGATGAGTGAGATTTCTGGCATCTTGGTAGAGGGCTGCAAGCATCTATCCTTTGATGATAGCCAGTCACCTGGCCTTGGCATGGCCACTCGTATCAAACTAGTGGATAAGCCAATATTCTACAGGTCATTCAGTTCTATGCAACATCTATAGTCTTTTTTGTTTTATGGACAGATGGAAACATTTCCTAAATTCCTCTTTTGGAGGATCATTATTTAATGAGTATATCCAAATTAAATAACTTCTAGACCTATTCTTTCATTTTGGAGTTTTAGCAGAGTTGGTTTTGATTTAGCATATTATCTGTAGTTTTAAAAATTCCGTAAATTCCCCCTTACTCTGGGATAGGGCATTTCTCATTGTTGGTTCCTCTGACTGGTGGTTTTAAAACATGGATGAAAGTTATTTGACTCTCTTCTTCTTAAGAGGCGTATATGCCTCCCTCTCTTGAATCTGGGTGGGCTCCTGTTGCTTTGGTCAACAGGATACGGCAAAATGATGGAGTGTGCCTTCTGAAGTTTGATCAGAAAAGGCCATGGGGCTTTTACCTCACTCATTAGAACACAATGTCTTGGAACACTGAGCTGCTGGGCAAGAAGTCTGCCAGCTCAGGGGCCACCATGCTGTGAGGTGCCCAGGCCACCTGGAAAGGCCACATACTGGGGGTGTGGCCAATGATGCCAATTTACTTCAGTCTTTGAATCATGTCAGCCCAGATACTGGACACGTGAATGAAGAAGACTTCAAAAGTTCCTATGTCCCAGTTGCAAGTCTTCCCCATAAAGCCTCCAGACTTTGCGGCGTGGTTGCAGACACTCCCAATTTGCCCTGTCTGAATTCCTGACCCACAGAATCTGTGAGTATAATAAATCAGTGGTTGCCAGTTACCAACCCAGCTGGCTTAGAATTTGGAGTATGCATTATCATGCTATTTGTGCATTTATAAATGGAAAATCAACATATTTAGCTGTAAAATTCACACATTTAAGTGGGCATTTTCTTCAACAAGGCCACATTCAAAAACAGTATCATTTGATTTGATTTCTTGCTTCTCTGCTGCATGAAATTCTCATACTTGAAGGCATGGAATGGATCTTTTCATCTCTGTATGCCCAGAATCTGGTACTTAGGAGGCATTTAGCACATGTTAGTTGAATGGGAAAAGACAGATATATATATATATTTTTTTCCTTTATAAATTTATTTATTTATTTATTTATGGCTGCATGGGGTCTTCGTTGCTGCACGCAGACTTTCTCTAATTGCGTTGAGCGGGGTCTACTCTTCCTCGCGGTGCACGGGCTTCTTATTGCAGTGGCTTCTCTTGTTGCGGAGCACGAGCTCTAGGCGCATGGGCTTCAGTAGTTGTGGCACGTGGGCTCAGCAGTTGTGGCTTGCAGGCTCTAGAGCACAGGCTCAGTAGTTGTGGCGCACGGGCTTAGTTGCTCTGCAGCATGTAGGATCTTCCCGGACCAGGGCTGGAACCCGTGTCCCCTGCATTGGCAGGCGGATTCTTAACCACTGCGCCACCAGGGAAGTCTGGAAAGGATAGATATTGACACCAACGCTGACACACAGATATTGACATTCAACATTGACATTGACAGAAGCCATAAGTTGCTAAACGATTTTGATATTAACCAGAATGGCTAAGAATTTAAATTATGAGGTTAAAGAATCTACTCCAATCATTTGATACCAGGGCTTGGCAAACTATGGCCCCTAGGCCACATCTACCCCTATTATTCTATTACAATTTCTTAAATAATAATATTTCTATAAACAAAGTACTTATTTCTATAAACGAAGTTTTATTAGAACATGGCCAGGCCCATTCATGTAAGTATTGCCTATAACTGTTTTTGTGCTGCAGTGGCAGAGTTAAGTAGCTGTGACAGAGACCAGACAGCCTACGAAGCCTGAAATATTCAGTATCAGGCCCTTTCCAGAAAAACTTTGCCAACCCCTGAGTTAGACACCCTGAATGTTAACCCCATGGCTTGTAGAAACATTGAGGGTTAGTATAGACTCCAATAGCAGTTCTCAAACTTGAGTGACCGTCAGAATCACCTGGAAGGCTTGTGAAAACACAGAATGCCTGGCCTCACCCCTCCAGTACCTGATTCAGTAGGTCCAGGGTGAGGTCCGAGGATTTGCATTTGAGCAAGTACCCAGGTGGCATGGAATCTGCTGGTCTGTGGACCGTACTTTGAGAAGCAGTGGAGTCAGAAATATGAATAAAGAGAGACACAGCTCCATTCCTGGCCCTGCTGCGACCCTCTTGCTGGATGATCTCAGGCAAGGATCTAACTTCCTCACCTGTAAAGTTAAGAGACTGGCCTGAAGCAGCTGGCGTCTCAAGATACTGATTCCCTCAACCCTGGGAAGGCTGTGTTATCTTTCTATCTCCTCTTCCCCTCTGCTCCAGCAGAGAGAAAAATCAGAGACAGCTGTAAAGAGACAAGAAATCTTTTCCTCCCAGCTTGAGTTCTCCCTGGCATGCTGTAACTTAATAAATGTTGATGGAATGAACAGATAAACAGATGGCATAGCGTGGTGTATATAGGGCAATAAATGATCAAGCATCACTACTGACTACTGTTTATAATGCAGGCTCACTCTCTCTCCGCGTATGTGTGTATGTATATGTATGTATATATGTATGAAAATACACCATACATGTACAGATATATGCACACCTATATACATATACATATTTTGTTCAAGTTACTCTTGTGCTGAATCTACTTTATAGTTATTTCCATGTATTTCAGTATGTATTGAGTACTTACTAAGCTCAAGTTTGCGTACAATGTCGTATAAAGGATGATTAGACACAGCTATGATTTTCAGTTAGCTTAAAGTTTCGCTCTATAATTATTCTTTGGAAACTAGCTGAGAGAGGAGGTGGGTGAAAACTTTCTACTGAGAAACCATCTTTTGTTGTAGGACGGGTTTATAGTCTTTCTGTCTAGTGCCTCCAAATGATATCAAAATGGAAATAATTTGTTACATGGTGAGTGTGAGTCATCACCGAGTGAAGTGGGCTCTGTGAGTTTCAGAGACCGCACAGCTAGAACAGAATTGATGAAAGCAGAAAGCCAAGGTTGGCAGAAAGCCTGCTCCAGAATAAGCTGAACAAAGGTACACTCTGTACCTTTCTGCACTGAAAAGCTCTCTGGTTTTGTTGTTTGTATGGGTTTAAAAGGCCATTTCTAACTTCTGGCATTACAGCTTCACTCTTGTAGGGATTTGCACATTTGTTGTCTGGGACTAAGTATCTGATTTGCTGCTCAATTTTTTATTTGAGATGGTTATATGGCCTGATAAAGTATTGTTTCTTTATGTCAATATTCATTTCAATTTTTAAAAATTTTGTTTTATTGAGGTAACTTTGATTTATAGCATTATGTAAGTTTCACGTGTACAACATTCTATTTCTACTACTCTATACCCTGCCGTGTGCTCACCACCAAATAGTGAGTTTCCATAACACTGTACAGTTGATCCCTTTTACCCATTTCACTCTCCCCAACCCCTTCTCCTCTGGTAACCACTACTCTGTTTCCTGTATCTATGTGTTTATTTTTGATGGGTTTGGTTTGTTTATTTATTGTTTGTTCGTTTGCTTATTAGTTTTTTTATATTCCATATACAAGTGAAATCATGTGGTATTTGTCTTTCTCCGTCTGACTTATTTCACTTAGCATAATGCCCTCAAGTTCCAACCATGTTGTCACAATTTGCTTCTCAATCTTGACCAGACTTAATTGGTATTGAATGATTGATTTGACAAATATTTACTGTATGCCTACTCTGCAATAGATGCTTCAGAGTTTAGCTTCAGAGGTGAATAAGATATGATTCCCATCCTCAGACTGGTGGAATGGGAAAAAAAAAAACCCATAAACACCACAAAAAGATAAATCCTGGGAAAAGGTAGGAGGAAGAACCAATTACCTGGGCAACTAGGGAAAGTTTCACAGAGAAAAACACATTTGAGACTGGACATCTGAAAAGTTTTAATATATTCTGTGGTTCATTAGGATGACCTCCAATACAATTAGTTTATTTTTGGATTGAAATCAAAGCCTGGGAAATGGAATGGCAAGCAGAAACTGCTATTTACTAATATGACTGCATGTTAAGGGGGTTGATCATTTTACTATGAAAGAAATGTGTGGTTGAGAACCTTCCTGGCTGTGGATAGGCTAGGATAGGTCTGAAGCAGTGTCTCGGAATAGGAGTGGGGAGATTTAATTGTTCTGCAGAGAAGAGAAGAGATTGGAAGGGGAAGAATTTGGAGCCAGAGGGATTAATGGGGAGGACGATGAGTGGGACAAGAGGAAGTGGGAAGCCAGTTAGATCATGGAGAGTTGCGGGGTCTCTGCGTGGCCCATGGTTACCAGTGGAAAGGAATCCCAATAGTCAAGTGGTCTAGTGATGTAAGGACATGGTTGTCCTGTGTTCTATTTTTTAAAAAAAATTAATTTATTTAAAAGATTCGATAGTGCTTTACAATCTTCCAAAGTTTCACACACATGATTTCATTTAATCCCATAATAACCTTTTTTTTAATCCCTTATCCCTATGTTGCCCCTCCCCCCTTTCTTCTCCCCACTGGTAACCACTAGTTTGTTCTCTATATCTGTGAGTCTGCTTCTTTATCATTTTTTTCAATAGTTTCTTGTATTGGGGCTTCCCTGGTGGCGCAGTGGTTAAGAATCTGTCTGCCAATGCAGGGGACACGGGTTCGAGCCCTGGTCCTGGAAGATCCCACATGTCGTGGAGCAGCTGAGCCCGTGCGCCACTACTACTGGGCCTGCACTCTAGAGCCCACGAGCCACAACAACTGAGCCCACATGCCACAACTACTGAAGCCCATGTGCTCTAGAGCCCACATGCCACAACTACTGAACTTGTGTGCTGCAACTACAGAAGCCTGTGTGCCTAGAGCCTGTGCTCCACAAGAAGAGAAGCCACCGCAATGAGAAGCCCGTGCACCTCAACGAAGAGTAGCCCTCGCTTGCCGCAACTAGAGAAAGCCTGTGTGCAGCAACAAAGACAAAACGCAGCCAAAAAACCCCCCCAAAAACCTGGCTTGTAATTTTCTGTTTTGTTAAACTAGTAAGCAGCGGGACATAGATTCCATTCCAGGCCTTTGGGCCTCCTAAGTCTGTATTCTTTCCTTAACACCTAAAAGCTGTCTCAGCACTGGGTATTTTGGAAGCTGCTAAGAACACATGTTATGTATGTCCTGGATCTGTTTCCTCCCCTCTCTGCTCCTTAGCGAGCTGCTCCAACCCAGTTGGTAGATTTTCAGCTTCTCTACTGGATTGGGAGGAAGGGCTGCCTGTTGGGGGAGCTTTGTGTCTTTGAACAAAATTAATCTATAAAACGAGGATGCCAGTAGTACAGGGTTAAAATGAGACAGTACATGTGAAATTGCCTGGCACACAGTGTGTAATTAATGCTATTTCTTTTGGACTAAAATAACTGCAGTCTGCAGTAAAATTAAGAATTTTGACAATACTAAATGTATGTGAGAATGTGGGTCAGTGAGATCTCCCGTCCACTGCTGGTGGGAGTGTAATTTGGTGCAGTCCCTTCTGAAAATTAATTTTTATTGTCTTATGAAACTGAAGCATCATATACTCTGATCCAGAAATTCTAGTCCTATGCATGTACCTAAATGCAATCATCTCATGCCCACAATGAGCTATGTATGAGGATGTTCATATGAGATATGTATGAGGATGTTCATATGTTCATAGATGTCCTATTTGTAAAAACAGGCTGTTTCTATGTTTTCATTCACATGTGGAATAAAAAACAAACAAACAAAACAAAAACAAACTCATAGATACAGAGAACAGAGTGGTGGTTATCAGAGCAGAAGGGAGCTGGAGGGTGGGTGAAATGGATGAAGGGGGTCAACTATATGGTGATGGATGGTACCTAATTTATAGTAGTGATCACTTTACAGTGTACACAGATATTGAATTATAATGCTGTACACCTGAAGCTTATATATATATTTTTTTTAATAAATTTATTTATTTATTTATGGCTGCGTTGGGTGTTTGTTGCTGTGCGCGGGTTCTCATTGCGGTGGCTTCCGTTGCCGTGGAGCACGGGCTCTAGGCGCGCAGGCTTCAGTAGCTGTGGTTCGAAGGCTCTAGGGCACAGGCTCAGTAGTTGTGGCGCACGGGCCTAGCTGCTCCGCGGCATTTGGGTCTTCCCGGACCAGGGATCGAACCCGTGTCTCCTGCATTGGCAGGCGGATTCTTAACCACTGCGTCACCAGGGAAGCCCTGAAACTTATATTTTTAAAAAAAGAATGTTTCTTCATTAAGCATAAGGTCAGCTCTGAATTGAGACAGATGTCTTCTATCATGTTAAGAGAATACCCATCTTTTTCTATTCGATTAAGAATCTTGAGGAGATTAAGAAAAAAGAATCTTGAGGAGATAGATGTATGTATATAGCTGATTCACTTTGCTGTACAGTAGAAATTAACACAACATTGGAAAGCAACTATACTCCAGTAAAAATTAAAAAAAATAATAATCGAGTAAGAATTATTTATCAAATACATTATCAGCATCATTGATGGAAATAATACAATTTTTATTCTTTGAATATGATACCGTAAAACATATTAATAAGTTTCTTTTAGTATTGATACATTTTGCATTTCTGGAATAAACTCCATTAGGACAGATGTGTTACTTATTAGAGGTGGATATTACTTGCTAGTATTATTAAATATTTTTCTGTTAGTGTTCATACATTGGTTTGATCTGTACTTGACTTTTCCTGTTAAATCTTTGCTGAATTTTGGTATCAACGTTACTTCATTAAAAGGTATTTAGAAGTTTTCCCTCCTCTTCCATGCTCTAGAACAGTTCAAATAATGTTGGAAGTATGTGTTATTTAAAGATGGCTTAGAATTCCCTTGTGAAACCATCTGAGACTATTACTTTTAACATAAAGTTGATGAGAGATAGCTCTTTGACAATTTTTCCTATTTCTTCTATAGAAAAGGCCTGTTACGACTTACTGTCTTGTCTGAAGCTGGTTTGGGTATATTGTACTTATCTTAAAAATTATGCATTTTATCTCACTTTTCCAATTTATTTACACATAGTTGGGCAAAGAAGTCTATACAATTATTGTAGTTTTCTATAGTTATAATACTGATGTTCCCTGACTTATGACGGTTCAGCTTAGGATTTTTCAACTTTACGATGGTGCAAAAGAAATACGCATTTAGCAGAAACTGTACTTTGAATTTTGGCCCTTCCCTGGGCTAGAGATACATGGTACAATCCTTTCTTGTGATGCTGGGCAGCAGCCCTGTTACCAGTCAGCCACACGATCGCGGGGGTCAAATCACAACACTTCTCTACCCAGACAACCATTCTGTTTTTCACTTTCAGTACAGTAGTCAATAAGTTACATGAGACATTCAACGCCTTGTTATAAAATAGGATTTGTGTTAGATGATTTTGCCTAGCTATAGGTTAATGTAAGTGTTCTGAGCACATTTAAGGTACTTTTGGCTAAGCTCTGATGTTCGGTACATTAGGTGTATTAAATGCATTTCCAACGTATGGTATTTTCAGCTTATGATGGGTTTATTGAGATGTAACCCTATTGCAAGTTGAGGAAGATCTGTTATTTATAGTTATTTCTTTCTAATTCTTTTTTAAAATTTTATGTTTTTGTGATTTCTTCTATTTTTCCCTGTGGTTTTTAGTTTAAAACAACAAAACATTATTCCTTGTTTGTGGATCTACACATTAGCTGCAACTCCACTAAGCTAGGCACCAGGCTTCAGGCTCAAGGCTGCAGCTCTGGTTCAGGTCTGCTCCATGTGTCTCTCATCTTCTCTGGTCCAGTGGCTTCCTGGGGTCATGTTGCCACAAGATGAATGGCAGGAGCACAAGAGGACAAATGGAAACACATGATGCCTCTTGAGTCATCCAGCATGGTATTTGCATGCTGTCATTTATACCCACATTTCATTGGCCAACACAAGTCACATGGCCAACATCAATGACCTGGGGAAGTATACTCTGCTTACTATAGGTGGTGTTACTGTGAAGTCACATGACAAAGGAAGTGATTTCTAAAACTGAGTGGGCATGAAGAACTGAGAACAACAATTTATTCTACAACAGTCCACTCGTTTGTCTATTGTTTACATCCCTCTCACGTGCAAAATATCCTTATGTAAGATTTGCCAAAATCTCATCCAATTATGACATCTGGGCTCTCATTTAAATTAGTTTAGAATTTGGTTCCTCTTGCCTGGGAGAACTGTGCATTATTTCCTCTTATTCATCCTGCATTCCATGATGGAGCAGAGACAGCTTAACCTCCACAGGCACACCCATTCAAAAAGAAAGGCTTCCCTGGTGGCGCAGTGGTTGAGAGTCCGCCTGCCGATGCAGGGAACGCGGGTTCGTGCCCCGGTCCGGGAAGATCCCACACACCGCGGAGCGGCTGGGTCCGTGAGCCATGGCCACTGAGCCTGCGCGTCTGGAGCCTGTGCTCCGCAACGGGAGAGGCCACAACAGTGAGAGGCCCGCATACAGGAAAAAAAAAAAAAAAAAAAGGGAAGGAAGAGGAGGTACATGGCTGTCACTGGTTTATAGCAATATTCAAACCCTAGGGTCAAGTATTGCCTGGCCCCCTTATCCTGGGAGTAGAGAATTTTTCTTTAGTAGCCTGAATTTTACTTCCTGGGAGTAGGTCTTCATATTACATATGGTCCTCTGGCTCCTGACTCTGCTCTCTGAAAGATTCTTTCTTTATCGTCATGTTCCTTAGCAGGCACTTCTGAAGCCGGCACTAAAGCATATGCTATCTCAGCCTGCTTCCTGCTAGTAGAAAGTTGGAGAGAACAAAGGTCTTATATCTTAAATAACTGTTCTTAATTCTGGGTGGCAGCACTTTTGACAATTTAGTTCAATAAAATCTAAAAAGAAGACAATAAAGAAACATACACTTATCAGAGTCTAATAATACTAGTACCTAATTAAAATAAAGACTGAAAATAAAAAGCTTCTATCAATTGGAAAAAGAACTTTTAGCCCAAAGATTTGAAATCAAAACCAAATTTTAGAATATCTAGAAAAAATTTTAAAAGCGGTATATGAAAGAACACATGGATTCCACCTGAAGGATCCCAAGTAGACCTTTTCATCTGCATAAAATGGCTCCTAAAAAGTCTGTGGATATGGTCTTTTGATTTTTCCAGAGTATGTGTCATTAATTCTAGAGAGAGAAGCATAACTGAATAAGAAGTATGAGTGTGGTTAGCAACAAAACAGAGATCAAATACTTAGAAAAATCATGAAGTTTTTTGAGAGATTTAGATTATGTTTTATGTTCTATGTTTTTTGCTACATAAGTATTAAAAACTATTGTATCTTCTTTTCAGAGTGCCTGTCTTATTCTCAGTTAGTACTTTTTGGCCCAAATTCAATCTTATTTTCAACCATGTACAAAGTTTAAATTATGACCTTCTCTTCTTCGACTTTTTGCATTTTCTTGGTCCTTTGTCCTTTCACACACATCCCTAGTTGAGGTCTTCTTTTGGCAGCCTTTCCATCTATTTGGTGGTATGGAGTTTTCTCTTGCCTAGTTTTACCAAAAATGAATTTTGCATTTCTTCTTTCTCATTCTCCTTGTGGCTTTCAGGTGATTCCCAAGAAGGTAAGAGTATATTCTGACCTTAAACCACCATCTTTAAACTGGAAGTTCAACTTTGGAATTATAAAGACAGGTGGGTTTTATGACAACATATTACAATGTGTTGATGCTAGTTTTTTTTTTTCTTTCTTTTTTGAGAAAACCCGTTGGTCGCCCCCCGACCGCCGGGCCCTCCTCCCCCGCCTCCTTCCACGCCCGACCGGCCGTCTCCTTCTCTCTCTCTCTCTCTCCACCCCTCCCGCCGCCAACGCCGCACATCCTCCACACAGCCGCGAGACGGCCCCGCCACGACGAGCGACGGACGCCGTGCGACCCCGTCCACCACCAACAGACGCCCACCGCCGGCTCGGGGGCGGGGCACGAAGCGCGGCGCGGCGCGGCGATGCTAGTTTTGATAACAAAGACAATTTCAAGGGCAGCATAGTGACCAAGATTTTGCTTTTACTTAGAAAAAAGAGGACATCAAAATAACCATTTCTGGATATTTTTTTCAAAAAACCAGCAGATAATTTTAAAACTGTGTACGTAATATCCCCAAACAAGTTTTTCTGATGTCCTATACCATGTTCAAATGCTCATCCCTCTTGTGATTTTTAAAAATGCATTATATAAAAGAAAACTAATATAGGTAATATATGGAAGAACTTCCATGGGGTTGAAGTAAATTGAAATCAATTTAATGTGAATGGGTCCTAGCTTGCCTTGTTTAATCAACCTAGATAGAACTTGAAGGTTTTATATCGTGAATGTTAATTTACACCATGAATGCTAGTTGATTAACTGAGAAGTTTGTGGTAATTTTTTTATAAAGGGTTGGGCATTAGATTTTCATCAAGAACTACTTCCTTGATTAAACTATTGTTATTAGGAAGGAAATAAGACTGGACCCCAGTCATCTGAATCCAGGAATGTATCTGTGCATACATTAGCAGTTTCTTTAATCATGCTGTTTTATTAAAATATCACTTTTTTGTACTGGAAAAAGAGAACAATCTTAAAAGAAATTTTATTTTAAAATCTTTTGATCCTTACCTAGAATTTTGGAGTACAGGCTTTTAGGAGTTTCTCTGTCTTTCCTATTCAAAGGAAAAAAAATTTTTTTTTTTGTGGCTGGAAATAAAGGGTATCATGTTAGACTTTACCGAAATTATTCTCCGTAATTGGCATTCATATTGGTTTCACTTGAGGATACTTCCACTCACTGTGAATGTAAGTGCAAAACGAACAAACACGACGACAACCACCATCTCCAAATCTTAATGTGGTGGTTTTAAATACGTAGACAAATTCTTTGGTACTCCTCCCTTCAAGGGTTGGAGCTTCATCTCTCTCCTGCCTGTGGGCTGCACTAGGGGACTTGCTTCTAATGAATATTATATGGTGGAAGTGATGGTGTTTGGATTCCGAGACTAGGAAAGAAAGTCATTATGGCTTTTTCCTTGATCTCTGTTTTGGCTCACTCACTCTGAGGGGAAGCCAGATGCCATGCTGTGAAGACACTCAGACAGTCCTATGGAGACACTCAGACAGTCGTTCACCTGGCAAGGTACTGCGGTCTCCTGACAACAGCAAGGAATGAGGCCTTCTTCCAACAGCCTCAAGAGTGAACCACCTTGGAAGCACGTTCTCCAGCCCCTGTTGAGTCATGAGGTTACTGCAGCCCCAGCCAATACCTTGATTGCAGCCTCATGAGATACCTTCTAAGGGATCTCACCCAGCTAAGCCACACCTGAATTCCTGAGCCACAGAAACTGTGAGATAATAAATACTGGTGGTTTAAAACTGGTAAGGTTTTGGATAATTTGTTACACAGCAATGGAAAGCTATCACACTCAATGTGATCGATTTCACTCTGTCTATAAGGAACACACTGACACAGCCCTTGTGCCTACGTTCCATAGAGTGCAAGTCAACCAGCTGAATACCTATCACTGTTTGCTTTCAGTTTCCTGGTTCTGTTCTCAGTGATCTTGATATCCTCCTAACTCCTTAACAATTGAAAAAATACAGAAGAAAAACATGAAAAATTCTGTATTTTTTGGATTTAATGGAAGAAATAGACTAACATGTTTTTGCCAGTTGAAGTGGGCCTCTGTTCCAAATAGGGACTATTAAAAGCTTCAATGGCTTTTGGCAAGAATTTCCAGAAAGGGGGTGATTGAAATGGAAATTTCTCAGTTCCTCACTTCCTAAAAGTGCTGTTAGTAAGTAGAAACCACCAGTAACAATAACAACAGCAACGAATTCTGCTGACTTATCTCAGGAACCTCTCCATGTAGACCGGGAGAGTGATTGAGGTAACAGATGTAACTTGATATAGCAGACCAAGGGCGGTCTCAGGATTTTGAGACAGTGGACATGGAAAATGAAAAATAAATGACAGCATAAGGGCACAGTGGATTAATTGTTACCCTATCCTGTGTTGTGAGCTAGGACAAGTCATTATACCAGAGCTTCGTTGGATTCATAGACCAGCTGAAATCTAAACCCACTTCCTGCCAGAAGGAGGGAGGTTTTGGTTGATGAATGTTCCGTGATCAAACAATTTCTTCCACCTCATGTCCACCTTGAGGTTGACTGATTACTTTCAGGTACCTTATTAGGAGCTAGAAAAGTCTTCCTCCCCAAAGGATCTCCTCTACTGGAAACTTGCCATTTTGAATTTTACTTCAACAATAACTAGAAGGGAGGCCTGGCCCCCAAAGATCTACACAGACAAGAGTCTGTGGAATTGGTGTCTTTCAATGGATGATCAGAATGTATCATTAAGAACAGTTTATTTCTTCAGAAAAGTTATCATTCCACCGCACCTCATAAAACTGTTGTGAGAAAAAAAATTAGTCCCTGTAATTAGTTTATGGAGCAAGCTGTCCCTAGCAGCAGTAAATCATGAAGAAGCTTTAAAATTTCTTTTTCTTTTGCTACTGTCTTTCAGCAGCACTGTGTTGAATCTCCCTCTCCTATCTTTTAGCCACACTTTGAACAGATGTCATTGCTCTCCTAGTCACTTAACAGGTTTTGTTTTCATATATTATTATTTCAGTTTTTTTCTGTTAATCACAACTTTATTACTTTAGTGGGGTTACATTTCAGTTTAAACATGTTTTAATTGTGGTAAAATATATGTATATAAAATTTACCATCTTGACTATTTTTTTTTGTTTGTTTTGCCCATGCCGTGTGGTTTGCCGGATCTCAGGTCCCCAACCAGGGGTGGAACCCAGGCCATGGCAGTGAAAGCCCAGAACCCTAACCACTAGGCCACCAGGGGACTCCCCCATCTTGACCATTTTTAAGTGTACAGTTCAGTGGTGTGAAGTACATTCATATTGTACAACCATCACCACCATCCATCTCCAGAACTCTTCTCATCTTGCAAAACTGAAACTCTGTACTCATTAAACAATAATTCCCTGTCCCCCTCCCCCAAACCCCTGGCAACCCCATTCTATTTTTTGTCTCTATGATTTTGACTACTCTAGGCATCTCATATAAGTGGAATCATGCAGTATTTGCCTTTTCGTGATTAACTTAGTTCACTTAGCATAATATCCTCAAAGTTATCCATGTTGGAGCCAGAATTTTCTTCCTCTTTAAGGCTGAATAATATTCCATTGTCTATATGTACCATATTGTTTATCCATCCTCTGGACATTTGGACTGCTTCCAACTTTTGGCTATTGTGAATAATGTTGCTCGAACATGTGTGCACAAATATCTCTTCAAGACCATGCTTTCAATTTTGGGGGTATATTCTCAGAAGTGGAATTACTGAATCATATGATAATTCTATTTTAGTTTTTTGAAGGACTGCCCTACTGTTTTCCACAGTGGCTGCACCACTTTACATTCTCGATGATAGTGAAGAAGTGCTCCAATTTCTCCATATCCTTGCCAACACTTATTGTTATTTGTCTGTGTTGTTTGTTTTTGATTGCAGCCATCCGAATGGCTGTGACGTGGTGTCTCTTTGTGGTTCAGCTTTAGTTTAAACATATTAAAATATTGAGTACAATAGTCTAGTGCCAAAACTTCAAGCACTCATTCAACGTCCACCCGCCAGAGGACATCGACATCAGATTATAGCAGCACTAGTCAGGTGAGACCTCATCTGCTCCTCCCCTGTCCTGTCTCCCTCCCCTCACCCCCAGCTGCAGTTGGAGGCACACAGTGACTGAAGAAGAAAAAAAAGGTGGAGAAACAGCACCAAAGAGGATCCTGCCCCACCGTCCTCTTGCCCATGGCAGGTGGCTTCAGTCTGAGTCAAGCCTGAGCTTCCACAGAAGGAGAAGCTTCCAACTGGTTGAGAGATTGATGCTTTGATATAAGACTGGGTGGGACTTTTTAATATGTCAAAGTGGGGATGTTTGTTCATCCCTGAGAGTGACTTGAAAAATGTTGTCTGATATATTGTCTAGGACTGTGATGGGATGCCTAAATGAAAGTCACGGGCAAGAGGAAAATAAAGTTGTTTTACCTTCTTGCACTCTTCTGAATTCAGTTTATTCTTATTTAAAAGATAAACCAACAAGAAAAACCACAAAGACAAATAGAACAGGACATGGCACATAGTAATGTGCTCAATAAATGTTATGTGTTATTGTTGTCATATTCAATATTATTTTTACCACACCTAATTCTGTCACGCTCAGATCCTGTGATGAAAAATCAGTCACAGGAAAGGCAGTTTTGAGATCCAGAGGCTGTTTTGCGCAGGTGTTAGAGTGACTCAGACGGCAGGTGAGTATCTGGTAATTCCCATTTTCTGTTTAATAAAAGATACCCAATTAAGAATTGATGTGGTGTCGGTACTAATTTCCTCTTGGCTACACTGAAATAATGAGACGGTTCAGGTATATGACTAAATCAAACTCCAGCAATATGGGGCAGGCGGGGCAGGGAAACGGCCTGTTGAAATGTCTGCTGTATTTCAAGGTTCATAACATGATCATGAGGTAGATATAAAGAAGGGTGGCAGCGGGCAGAAGGAACTTTCTCACCCTCTAGGAATCCTCCTGAAACTGTAACATTCAGGGCAGATAATTTTATTGCTGCCTTAATGAATCATACTTGTTCCAACCTGGAGAAGTTGCCTACAAACTATTTCAGCCAAATGTGAAACTGGAGAGCAGATTCAATACTTATTAACCCTCTTTCTTGGACATCACTTAGCCGTGATGATTAGATTTTTTTGTTGTTAGTATGCTTTTTATTTAAAACAGTTTTAGATTTACCGAATTATTAGATAGATAGTACAGAGAATTCCTATATACCCCACACCCACTTTCCTCTCTTATGAACAGTATGTGCATTTGTTACAAATGAACCGATACTGATACATTATTGTTAACTCAAGTCCATACTGTATTCAGATTTCCTCATTTATTCCCTAAGGTCCTTTTTCTGTTCCAGGATCCCATGCAGGATGCCGCATTACATTTAGTCGTCATGTTTTCTTAGGCTGCTGTTGGTTGCAACGTTTCTTATATTTTTCTTGTGTTAGATGACATTGACAGCTTCAACGAATAAAATACTGGTCAAGCATATTGTAGAATGCCCCTCAGTTGGGATTCATTTCATGTTTTTCTCATGATTAGATTGCAGTTATGGTTTTGGGGGAGGAAAACCACAGAAATAAAGTACCATGCCCATCACATCATATCAAGGGTACGTACCATCAACATGATATAACTTTTGATGTTGACCTTGATCACCTGGCTGAGTTAGTGTATATCAGTTTTCTCTACTGTAAGGCTACACCTTTTTTTTTCTCCTCTTTTGCACACTGCGCTTTTCGGAAGGAAGTCACTTTGTGCAGCTCACGTTTCATGAGTGGGAGTTAAGCTCCACCTCCTTGAAAGCTCAGTACCTACATAAATTATTTGGAATGCTTCTGCATGGGGGATTTGTCTCTTGTCCCACGTTTATTTATATTTAATCACTTATTTGTATCAGTATGGACTCACTATTTATGAGTCAATGTTATTATATCAATCTTATATGTTGGTTTATAATCCAATACTGTATTACTTATTTTTTGCTCTAATTGTCCCAGCTTTGAACATTGGGAGCTCTTTTAGTTGGCTTTTGTGTCCCTTTGACATCCCCCCCGTTATTGTAAAGGTTGTCGTTGTTGTTTGTTTTGTTGTTTTGTCTTACTTTCTGGCACTACATTTTCTTGCCCCAGTTCTAGAATCAGCCATTTCTCCAAGAAGCACTGATTCCTTTTACTGGAGATGGTATTAGAAACAATGAACTGGACACCATGTGTACTTGTTCTTGTTAGCATGTCTTTGCTTCTAGGTCCTCTTATCTGACAGAGCAAGGGGATATATTTGTATATTCTAATGATGTATATATATTTCTATATGTAACCCTCTGTATCTATATTAAGCAAGATGTGAGTTTATACTGACGTAGCCATCTCTAATCCCTTACCCCATGGACGAATCTAACATCCTCTCCTTGCTTATTTGTAATCTCTCACTTCAACAGTGAGAAACTTCTATCCCACCATCCTCCATCTATTTACTTAATTGTTCAGTTACTGTGTACGTGATTAGTGGTTTCAGAATTGCTAACCCATACTCTTACAGGAAAGAACTTTAACTAGATGACAGTGCTTATGTACAGTTTCTTTTGCCTTTAGTCTTATAGACTATTCATTTCCAAGTTACTTATTTTCCTGTTCCCTTCAGTGAAGTTTTTGCATGTATTTATAATGCAGCTAGATACTTTTGTCACATTCTCCATATCAACTTATCACAGAGTAAGGACCCAGTCAAAAGTAGCTATTGTCAACATAGTTTTAATGGTTGCCCAATAGTCATGGCTCCACAGACCATAATTTACGTAGACACCTGCCTATTGCTAAATATGTAGCCAATTGTCTTTTATCGGGCAATTGCCTATTATTGAACTATTATAAATACATCAATGACATTTTTACATATTAATCTGTGCACCCTATTTCATCGTGTGACATTTCTATAAATGGTTAAATCACTGAATTAAAGAACATGAACATGTTGAAGGCCTGTACTATTTCAAATTACCCTCTGAAAAATGTAAACTTCCACCAGGACTAAATAAGAAGGCTGTAATCTTATAATTCTCTGGCAGAGAATTACGATCTAAAGGTTATTTTTTTCTCTTTGACATATGAAAAAATGTTTCTTTTACTATATTATGTGAGGCTGAGAATTTTTCACCGTTTGTATTTATTCATTCCTTTGTTATCTGCCATGCTCCTAACTTGTTTTTCTTTTGAGTGTAAGCTTTGTTTTTCATACACTCTCAGCCGTGTGGCTGTCCAGCTGAGCTCGTGACTGATGCTTCCTTTGTCGTAAGTCACTGACCCCCTCATTGTCGTTAGTAACACTGAACGTTCCTGCTTCATGGCTCTTCCCAAGAGATCCTATTTTCTGAATGCAGACAATGCAGAAGGGATTCCCTCCATGCCTACTGTTCTCTGAGAGCCCAGCCCAAGAGACTCTTCTCTACCTTCTGACAGACACAGGATTTAATTCCTCGGTGACTATAATTATCAAGGAATTTCAGCAGTGGTCTTTATATTTCTCTTCAAAGTGCTGTTAATATTTGAAGATTCTTCTCACGGAATCATCCTCCTGGAAGATGGTTTCAGAACTCTTCAGAAGGAGTGAGGGTTTCATATGAGTTGTAACCAATAACGTGTCTGTGTGCATGGAGGACGTTTCTTCTCTGTCAACCTATCCAAAGAAGTGTGCATCCTCAAAAGGATTGGCCACCTCAAGGAATGCTTCTAAATCTGAGGCTTTATAACAAATCTATCAAAAAAGTCTGTCTTGGGCTGAGTGAAGAGACTTCTTTTTCTTAGATCACAGAGTTTCTAATTCTTGGGCTTCTGTTTTTTTTTTCTCATCTTTTCCAAGAATTCATTTTATTATTGTTTTTTTAGTTTTAAATTTTATTTTATTTTAAAATTTTTATTTATATTGGAGCATAGTTGATTAACAATGTTGTGTTAGTTTCAGGTGTACAGCAACGTGATTCAGTTATACACATGCATGTATCTATTCTATTTCAAATTCTTTTCCCATTTACATTATTACAGAATATTGGGCAGGGTTCCCTGTGTTATACAGTATATCCTTGTTGGTTATCTATTTTAAATATAGCAGTGGTATGTGTCAATTTTGGTGGCTTTGGTTTTTCAAGCTGGAGCCTTGAACATTATACTAGACAGTGTGAAGGACTGGGGGACCACCAGGTGCTGGCTAATGGTAGCAGTCAGTCTGCTGCCCCTCAGCAGGATGATCTTGGACAAGTTACCTAACCCTTCTGACCTTCAGTGTAGATGGTTGGAGGAGTGGATAAAGGAATTGGGCAAGGTGGTTCCTTAATCCCTAAGGACACTGGGTCCTCATCCAACTTGAATTGGTCTTATGGTCACATATCACAGCGTTGGAAGGTACCAGATAGGGCCAGTCTAAAGGCTACAACTATATTGCTAAACTTCTTCACACCCTAAGAAAAGTCAAATCCATCCTGCAAATTCCTCCCTTTTCATATGAAGAGTCAGAGGCAAGGGATCAGGGGCTAGTCTCTTAGCTTCAGTAAGCTCTCCTCTTCAACCCCATCACATTCTTCCTTGTTAAATGCAGCAATATTTTCTTCTTTACTACAAAGAAGCTATAAAAAATCACTCTTATCCTCAAACTCAAATTATTCCTTGAATACGAAAGTGTTCAGAATTTGGAATTCCATTGTTTTTCAAGGATTTAGATGCAAAGCAGAGTCACCCAAAGGCTATTCCATCCCATTTTAATTCTATTTCATTTAGTGATAATTTAAAACAGAAGCCTGTGGAGCAGAACAGAGGAGGCAGCTATAAAGCCAGGAGGTAAAAGCATGGGAAAGCAGATGACATCCCTTTCCTCCTTTCCTTGATGACTCACCCTCTTCCTCCAAGGAATTCACTCGTTTAAATGCATCGTCTCTTCCCAAGTAAAGCGTGCCACTTACGATGATACTACCATCCCCTTTGCAACAGAGCTGGTGCAGTCTGTCTGCTCCGGTGTCTGCAGCAGTAGAGAGGGGTGATAGCCAAGGATGTCAGAGAGAGAGAGAGAGGTTTATCAGCATCTTCCACCACACACCCTTCACTCGATTCATTGGCTGCCAGTGTTTTATATTTTCTGTTTGCTCCCTCCTCTTCAGATGCTCCAAGAGCCCTGAAGCTTCTTGGGAATTTCAAGCGTAACTGAGAACTTCTTGGCATGAATGTGAGAACTGGTGAGATCGATGGCTTCGTGTGTCTGCACTTGGCAGCGCTCTAGGACTGATGCTCTAAGACTTGATGCAAACAGACGATTTCTCTCACGAATCCAGAGCAAAGGGGATCATACCAGGCAGATGATCCAACTATTCAGTTGTGATGCCCCGGGGGTCCTTCCAGACAGCTTTAAGTACCAAGTAAAGCGCGAGGCTGGTGATGCCTTTAATTTAATCTCATATGATGTTTTCCAAATGGGAACCAGAAAGGCGAGAGGGACCAAAGCTCCCTGACCAATGATGAGTGAGTAAACATCACCAGCTTAACACAAATGCAATAATGCTGTGCTCTTTCTTCTCCAGGATTCTCACTGCTCAGAATGGTGTGATTAGCTGGTAAAGAGATTTCAAGCTCTTGAGCTCTGTTTAATTTTCAAATGTTCATTGTGTGGGGGTGATTGAACATGTCTGGGGAACAGGAACCAGAATCCTGAGAAGCCCCTTTTTTCTCCCCTCAGGGTCACCTGCAATCCATGGTGAGTGAGGGGTGGAATGAAGTAAACTTCATTTTGCCAGCCTTTCAAATTGATCCCTGAAGACGTGAGTCGGGGACCTTGCTTACTGAGTTAAGACCAAATCAGATCTTTGGGGTAACAAAGCACGTCCCCTCCCTGGACCTCCGATCCTCATCTGTAAAATGTAAACTCTGAAGTTCTGACTTTTAGGGGGGTTTTCTTAGGGGGTACAGTAAGGTTGCTTTAAACTTCTGTGAACTGTCACAGGAAGGCAAAGACAAACACAGTGGATTTGTTTATTTTGCAGTCCAGCTTGTAAAGAAGCATATTTTATATTTGGCTTCTTGAATCAGAGCCTTCACCTGCAGATAAAAACAGTAAATATATTTCAGGACTGTGGTAAATACTGCAACTTGGAAACTACAAATTCAAGGGCAAAGGGAAGGTAAAACCTGGAAGAAGTAGTGTTGTCACCATAGTGAATCAAGCACTACAGGGCCCTTATGGTCTGGCTGACACTGAGAGGTGCGGGAGGTCGATGCGCGTATCACTCTGCCAGTCTAGTCGCCCCCAAGGATTACCTGGTTGAGACGCTCAGGGAGGTAGAAAGTCAGATGAAGCATTTTAAGTACTACCTACCAGGGAGGAGACTTATTTATAGCTAGTGACAAAGGGTGAAAAGCTTGAAAGGAGAAAGTTAATGCCACCTGGCTTTAAACGTGGTCACACCAGCTTACACAAAGCGAGTATTGCAGGACTTCTGGTAAACCTCAGGGCAAGTTATGTTCTTTAGATGTAAACATGTAATAAAAGCCTATTACAGCAGGGGAGCCTACAAAGGCTGTTTTGCTACATGAACAGTATAAATAATCTTAATCGTGTCATCCATGTTTACTGAAAGCAGTATGTGGGATACAGTCTGCTAGACACAGAGGAAAATACAAAGTAATAAAGGAGTCCCTTCTTTGCCATTTACCCATGGTCTTGGGCAAGTTAATCAATCTCCTTATGTCTCTCAGTTTTCTCATCTGAAAATGAAGATAATACTACTGGCCTTATAGGGTTACTATGTAAATAAAGCATCTGACAGAGTACTTGGCACCATACAAAAAATGTTCATAGTTATTGTTTTTATTATGTATGAAAAGTGATGGTAAACTTCTTGGGAACTTATATAAGACTTTATGATTTATGACATTTTAAATTTATCAGGACATTGGATTCCATGTTAACCTGGTGATTATATTGAATATAATCACCTCCACTTTACAGATAGGAGTGGAGGCTTACCTAAGGTTACGCACTAAACAGCGGCGTGCAGGTGGGGAGGTGCAACATTGAATCGACTTATTCTTCTTTTCAAACGTAGGGCACCAAGGGGGGAAGCAGGCGGGGTGGTGGTGGGATGAATTGGGAGATTGGGATTGACATGTATACACTGATGTGTATAAAATAGATAACTAATAAAAAAATTTATTGTTCTTTTCACTTCACCAAGCTGCCTCTCATAAAGACAGGAAGCTCACACTCTCAAGAGCCTTGCTATTTATTGGGATAGCCCAAAACTAAACAAATGAAAATGACATGAGATACATGTGTCTGATACAGTACTGTTCGTCATGCTTAGAATATTTGTGACTAATTTTAGAGAGACTGCTTGACTCAGCAACTGCTGGGGAAGTATAGGGGGTAGATGGGGCAGAGGGCCTGATGGGGAGAGCTTGGATGTACCTGGGTGTACACCTGGTGGGTCTACGGTAGGTACCCTTACTAGTCTGCCCATGGGACATATTGAACCGTGGTGCTGTCCTTATTCCTGGCCTCCCCAATATATGGCCTCTCCCCTTGGTCTACCTACCTTCATTACTTTATTCACCAGTAGAAGCTGACTTTTTATGTTTAGCCATATTCTTTGTTATGTTATTGAATTGTGAGAGCCCTTAACACAGTGAAGATTTGTTCATCTTTGCCCTTCACATTTTGCCTATCACATTAGATACCATTCCCCGCAGCCCCCCCAAGTTTGACACACATTTTACTTTGATTTTTGGACAAATAAGTTAAAATTTTATGTAGTAAAATCTATTGCTATTTTCTCTTGTAATTAAATTACTGTAGCTTTAATGTTTAAAAAGTCCTTCCCATCCAGACACTATGTATTTACCTAGTTTCTTCTAAGTTTTTCTTTTAGTGGTTTAATTGAAATACAGTGGTTTAATTAAGCCCTAATGCAGCTAGAATTTATGTCAGTTAGTGAAATGCTGAAGCAAGTATCTAGATGGATTTCTTTCTGGAGAACTTCCTGATTTCCCAGTCCTCTTTATGAAATAGCTCATCCTTTACCCACTGGATTTAAAAAAAAAATTATTTAATATACCTTAGGTTCACATTCAATAGGGGCATCTGTGTTTGGGGCATTCATTTTGTTTCCCAAATCTGAGCATCCATTCTTGGGCCTGAGATGTTTTTGGACTCACACATTTCCATGTACTGAAAATTGTGATTGGAGAGCTGCAGAATCTCCAACCCTTCCCTCTTCCTTGGCCAAGGAGCTCCTGGTAGAGATAAGGTGTGGACACCTACGAGTGCCATAATGGAGCTATTTGTTGCAGACACTCGTTTTCAGACTCCTCCACCCTGGTCATTTTCTTGGAGGATTAATAAAACAACCTGCCTCACATGACAGCTCTTCCACACCGGCACACACACACACGCGCACGCACACGCACACACACACACACACACACACACACAGCATGGTGCTGTCTTGTCAGTTTATCACCCTCCTCTGCCTGTCATTCTTTACCAGTTGAAGAGCCAAAGTTGGGAGAAGATGAGAAGAGAAATTTCTTGTGCATATGCAACTGTCAAAAATCTAAATATAGGTCATATGAGTGACTAAAAATCCTCTCCACAAATTCCATCCTTTCCTCACATGTTTTCTCATATCTGCGTCTCTGATCTGCTCTTTGCTTTGCTTTACTTCCTTTTGCTTCTGTTTCCTTTCACGTTTCTACCTTTGTGACTATCCCTTCCTGGGAGGAATATGTAGAACTTTTTGAAGGGTCATGGGACTGTTCATAAATATTCGGATTTTTATTACTTCATGCACAATGGCGGGGTTGACTCCAGCATGTTCCGGTGACATACTTTGGCCAATGAAATATAAGCAGAAGTTTAAAGAATGAGTGTGTTATTTGGCATAGAGCCAGGCAACATTCCGGACGGTTGGCAGCTCCGTCAGCTTGGGTCCCATTGTGAGGATGACTTAGAAGACAGCCCTCAGACAACAATGAAGCACGTGTCCAACAAGTGAGAAATCAATCTTTGAAGCCACTGAGAAGAATACTTCTCAGTGTATGAAGACTCTTTTCAAAACAAAAGAATTGGACATGTGGTTTGTGAATCAGGTGGGTGTGTATACACCTGAAACATGTCATCGTTATTGTCTCCCAAGAAAATGATGGGGTGGAGTGGTCCAGGAAGGTGGAGGATGGCTTCCTCCTTCCCCATCCAATCAGTGGAACTGCAGAGAGCTCCCAGCTGGACAATGACAGGGCAACAGAAACCATTTTTTTTTTTTTTTTGCGGTACGCGGGCCTCTCACTGCTGTGGCCTCTCCCGTTGCGGAGAGCACAGGCTCCGGACGTGCAGGCTCGGCGGCCATGGCTCACGGGCCCAGCCGCTCCGCGGCAGGTGGGATCCTCCCGGACCGGGGCACGAACTCGCGCCCCCTGCCTCGGCAGGCGGACCCTCAACCACTGCGCCACCAGGGAAGCCCGAAACAAATATTTTAAACTAGAACTATCCTTGTACCTTGGGCGCAGAATACCACAAGTGCTTTTCTTAGTATAACTGGCTAGGAAGAAAGTCGCAGCCTCGTCTCCTGTGCTTTAACCCTCAGTTTGGTGTTCATGATAGACGCTTGGGGTTACTTCCGCAGGATGTAAAGGTAAGTTCACGCCCTGGTTTCCAAGTGTCTTGCAATTTTGTGCACTTCCCCAGCAGGTGTTCTGTGAAAGCAGAAAAAGGAGCAAGGGAATTCCAAACAGCTGCTTAACCAATGGTACGCTCCAGCATTTCCACCTCTTATCTCAGGTTGAAAGCAAGGATCAGCATACTTAATTGCGGCTTCAATTGGGCCTTTGTGATATGGGGGTCTTTTCCATTCTGCTCCCTTGGCTCCAATGTTATTGCCAGTAACCTTATTAAGTAAATACTTCAGCTCAGCTGGTTGAATGCATGGTCGGTTCTTATTTTAATTAGTTATTTCAAGGGTTTTTTCATAATCTGGATTTGAAAAGATTTCAGTGTGCCTCATTGATCCTACAGATTATATTCTAATGCATTTGGCCATTTTTTTGCCAACATCCCTGTCAAGCTGTGGTTAAGCTTCACTGGTGGGCACTAATTGGGTGGAAGGTCAATGTAAATTAGTTACTAGACTGAATTTGAGTCTTTTTTAAAGAAATGTATTTTAAATGCAAAAAGCAACTCAAACAATTCTCACAAAGTTCTGACAGAAGACTTCCAAGTGGACATCGTGCTGAGCTGCTGTATTGAGTAGATAAAACTTATGTATATAATTAGCATTCCTATTTACATACAAACAGTGGATGGACCAAAGTCGTTAAAAGTTATTTGCTCTGTTACAGAGATTAAATGTGCTCCTGAATCCCATTCAGCCTAATGGGCTGTGTGACAGAACCTCTTTTCATTGGCCACCCTGAACGCTAATCTAACCTACCCTGAACTATAACAAATACTGAATTAGTGTATTCCAAAGAAATAAAATGTTATTAAACACTGCTGGGTGTTTTTGAAATATTTGCTGAAAAATTTTTAAATCTCCTATTGCCCCATTTCATCCTAGGGGAGGGAGAGCAGAAATCTCAAATTAAGAAACTTTGTTGCCTATGGGATGGGTTGTTTGAAATAGAAATAGAAATTGAACTGTAGAAAATTTGGAAAATAATATTTCGTATGCACCTTTGGATATGGACTGAAACCCAGTCCTGCAATTATGATGCTATTGCCTAATTCTATGTGTCATCCACTTAGAACACAGTGTGAATGGTGTCGCATGGAACTGAGCAACCATAGCTGTAACAATATTGGAACGAGGTATTCTACTCGCCTGTGGCTACTGATACAAGAACATGTGTTGCTCTTCCCTTTTTATTTGACAAGATTACACTCATCCTTCAAGACTTGGATCAAATGTCACTTTTTTGAGACTTCCTGAGTTTCACTGTTTATGTTAGCCATGGTTTCAGCAGGAAGGAAACAGGTGCATACTCAAATTGGGTAATTTGGGGAGGGTTCATACAGGGGTTGTTTACAAAAGTATGGTCTGGGTATATGGAAGTTACAACGGAAAGATGACAGGATGCTGGAGTTTGTAACATCAGGGCCTAAAAGGGCAGGGGAAGAGTGTCGTCACTATAGGACCTGGTGACAGTAGCTGTATGGGGCTGTCCACAAAACAGGAACTGAGACCTTCATACACAGCACACAGTGACTCCGTAGGAAAGAAGCCTGGTAGGCAAATTTCCGAAGTCACTGTTTTCTACCTTCACTCTCTCTTCATAACCCTTATTAGCTGAACCCAAATGGAAGTGAGAGGGCAAGGGAGACTGCTGGTGCAGTCTATAGGCCAGTGTATTAGTTATCTATTTCTGTGTAGCGAAGCTCCAAAACTTAGTAGCTAAAATAGCAGACATTATCCTGTTTCTGTGGAGCAGGAACTGGGGAGAGGCTTAGCTGGATTCTGGCTCAGGGTTTCTTATGAGGTTAATTGAAGAAGCCGGTTGAGGTCGTAGTCATCTGAGGGCTGGAGAACTTGCTTCCAAGATTGTTCAGTCACATGGCTGTTGGTTAGAGGTCTCAGTTCCACATCCTGTGCGCCTCTCTATAAGGTTACCCGAGTGTCCTGATGACATGGCAACTTGCTCCTCCCAGAGCAAGTGATTGAAGAGAGGGAGAGAACAGTGGAGAAGCTGTGATGTCTTTTAGACCTAGCTTTGAAAGTCATGTATCTCTTCTGACATAAATCAACCTTAATACAATGAGGGAGAGGGTCATGCAGAAACATAAGTACCAGGGGAAGGAGGTCACTGGGAGCTGTCTTGGAGGCTGGTGACCACAGGCAGCCCACCGAGAGGGTGCTGAAAGATTGAAAGCAGATATAGAGAGGCAAATAAAAGATATCCAGCACAGCCCCCAAGAAGCAATACTTCCTCTCTCCAATGATCACATCACGAGTTACCCACAATCTTAACCGCGGCACTAATTATACTGTTTTAAATTTTTTGTATGTATGTCTATTTGGCTACTGGAACATTAACCACTTGAAAAGAAGGACTGTGTCTTATTCTTCCTTATGTCTTTGGGACCTAACACAGTGCCGGGCTCATGGTGGGTGCCCACAGGTGTTGAAAATTTTTAGTAAATGCAATCTACCAGCGGTCTCTTGGTAGTCCAGTCAGTGCTGATTGCTTCTGGCATCCTTGCACTCTCACCTGCCTCTCCATCTTCCCCTTCCCTTTCCACCTTCCCTGCAGTTGCCCAGTGCTGCCAAAATACCTTTGCGTCAATTAGGAAACTGACCTAATATGCTTATGCATAACATGAAATGTTAGTGACTGTTTAATCCTGGGGGTGTTTGCATATAATTTCCATACATTTGCATATACAAATTTCCAATTATGAAACGGAAAGGTGAGCCAGAATGTTAGCATTCCATGACCCCACGTCACTCCTTTAGTTCTCTGTTAACTACTTTGGCTCAAGTTCTACCCACTTTGGCGTTACTTATGTACTCCCCACTTGTACCTCAAGGACTTTTTAAATGTGAAACTCTCATGTAAAGGGGTGGGGGGTTGTGACCATCCCTGGGGTAGAAAGATGTTTCTTGGGCACATAGTCCAACCCTTAAAAGCCCTGGGTGAGGCTTTAAGGGGACACCCTTGAAGACAAGGATCTGGTACATGACTTGGTGCATGACTCCTTGTGAATATGGCCAAAACTCCCTCAGGGGTATCTATCATAAGTTCCTGCTTACTGGCTGTGCTGACCTGTTTCTCTGATACCACTAATATCCCTGTCTAAGTTCTCCTCTGCAGAGGAGAAGCTGGGAAACATATTTCTCAGAATCTGCTCCCCTTGAATGGTCCTGGGGCAGAGCTTCCCAAAGAGAGGCAGACACGTGAGACTCAGGAGCAGTTGCAGGCAGGTGTAAATCCATAGCAACTTGCCAGAAGCTCAGAGTAGTTCTCATGCATCAGAAGCACTGGGTGGGAGGGTGGCTCGTTAAAGCGAGATTGCGGGGCTCTACTCCTGCGGTAAGTGACTCAGGGGGTCCGGGGCTTGCCCTCCCCATTTTGCATTTCTAATAATTTCCCAGGTGATATGGGTGCTGCTGGTCCCCACACCACATCAGAGATGCCCAGCTTTCCAGAAATAACTGCCTCGATGTTTCCCTTCCCCCGAATTAAGACTCATCGTAGGCGGAAGGGGTAGCATGGCCCCTGTTTTCCTGAGTAAACTCGACCCGCACACTGGACATGAGCAGGAAGGAGAGCTCTCCAGGTGTGCAGGTTACAGCAGGAAATCAGGCCGGCCAGCTCGTGCTTCCAGGACCCATGTGGCTTCAAGGTCAAAGCAAAGCCCATGCAGCCATGCTGGTCTTCACCTTTCCATGGGGAAGGAATCCCCTTGCACTTGAGCACTTTAGACTTTGCTCAGTGCCAATGCCCAGCTCTGTGGCACAGGCCAGGGCAGGACGAAACCTCCAACTAGAAGCCCTGGAAAGCAGCTTGGGGACTTGCCCTGAGCCACAGCTGATGATGGGTCTGCCACGATGGTGGGGACACATTGACTAGTACAGGCAGCATGACAGGCCGGGGGCCGTGGAGTGTGCGGAGGGCAATGCAAGCAGCTGTAGAAAACCAAGAGGAGCTGATTCGCTTCTTTTGAGTAGAGGTGCTGGGCTCATGGTGAGGTTAAGGGGCAAAGACTCAAGCCCATTGAGTCATGAGCATCTCAAGGACTTCTACTGCAGCAAAACCGAGGGACTTAAGCATCTCGTGGGTCGGGCTGCTGGCCTCTCACAGGACTCTTGGGCCAAATCTGGCAAAGATGATTTTCAGAAGAAACCCACGTTTGTATGTCCTCTTGCAGCTACCTGGGCCTTCATACATATTGTCTCAAGGAACCATCACTATCTCATTTGAACTGAAGGTGGCCTTTTCTGAAAGAGACAGACATATATGACAGATGAAACAGATTCAGAGCTAAGGAATGTGGGCAAGATCACAGAGTTACTTAGTAGGAGAGCCAGGGCTATCACGCCACCCCCGACTCTGAATTCCAAATTCCACCCCAGGCCACCTCCAGCTCCAGCTGCAAAGTCTGGCTCTGGGACTGAGAGCAAAGCAGGGAGGTGGTCTGTTTAGGAGTTGCAAGGAGAGCCTCTTCTACTTCTGACCTTGGAAAAGGTGTGTCCCTCCTGCTGAACTACAGAGTTACAATTTTTTTTTGTAATATAAAAATTTAAAATAATTATAGATTCACAGGAAGTTGCCAACATAGGACACAGAGGTCCGGTGTCCCTTTCCCCCAGTTTCCCCCAGTTGATAACATCTTATAAACTATAGGACAAGCTCAAAACCAGGACAGATGATCTTTCTATGGCACAGTTTCTCATGTAAAAGTCCTCTAAACCTTAACATGCAGGCATTTAGGAACGCCAACAACTGCTACCATTGTCATTATCAATTAATCTGGAGAGTGTCCTTAATATTCCAGAACAACAGATGACATGAGATGCCCCTGCTGGGGAAAAACATTCCAGAGTCCCTCCTGCAGACCAGCCGCCAAGACTTGTATCAAGGTCTTCCCATCTCGCAATTGCCGTATGTCTCCTCTTTGTGAAAGACAGCTGAGCCTTTCAGAGACATTTGGCTAAAAGACAAATTCTGAGGTTAGTGGATAGAGCAAGTTTGGCAGACCTTTTCTGGAAATGTCTATGTCTAACCCAAGAGCACAGAGTTTGGAGCCAGTCAGATCTGAGTTTGAATCCATATACTCAATCAAGCACCAAAATGGACATTTCTTCTAGTATCGTCTTAACGCGTTAAAGTTATAACTAATTTCTTACAGTTTTACTTTTTTACATACATCTGTTTTATTGGAAATTATAAATGCCTAAATCATGGTGCTTTGCACTTTTTTGCATCTGCCACTATGGTTTGATGATTAGATCTGAAACGACTGACAAGGTTGTTGAAACACAGGTAGGCTGGTTTCAAAACACTGAAATTCAATGACTATGCAAGGCATAACCTGCCAATTTGTAGTTATTAAAGAAATTAAACTCACTGGTAAGCAGAACCAGGTGTGTCACCTTAGAAGTGGAACATGAATGTTAATTTGGAGTTTGGTAATCAGTGTTATATTGTCCATCTTGAAACCATTTACTGTAGGTTTGAATGCTAAGAACTCACACCATGATTACCTTAAAAAATCTCAGACACTCCTCTCTTGGTGGGTTTCAGAGCCCGCTAAGAATTATCCTATATCCTTAAGATAAACATAGCTTTCACCGTTATTATGTGCTAGATGAAAGAATCAAAACAACTCTACCAACCTTGAAAAAATATGCTGGGTTATTTTTAAAAGGGAAAAAAAATGACCTAGTTCCAGAGCTCCAAATAAAGATAGAGATTGCTGAATACAAATGCTGTAGGTATTCGTTGAATGGATGTGAGCTCTACAGGGGAACCTTGTGTGTACGTAGGTTGCCTTCTTTGTTCACTTAATATTATATCACAAGAATGTCTTTATGTTACACGGTTGTGTGTGGAAACAACAGTGTTAGGTAGAAGGTAGATGTGCAATGAATAAATAGGTTATGGAAAATATACTGACATTAACTACTTCCATCAAAACCGAGCTATTAACGTTTGAGTTTTGCGGTGACCTTCAGTCTTTCACACAGGGCTTTGGGATTCAAGTAGCAAAAAGAAAACATCTGGGAGTCTGCAGACAGAAACTGTAGGTACAGGTCTTCAATCACAATTAATGTCATATTACAAAAAATTTCTTGACAGCGTTTATTGTAAACAGCTTCTGTGGCTATGACTGCCTTTTTTTCCCTGTTCAAAAAGAATCTTCTCAACAGGGCTAGAGTCAGAGGTATGTGTCAGCCTAGGGCCGCATGCTGTTGTGTTTGTGCTGGGTTTGTTTGTTTGTTTGTTTTTTGCTGTTGGTAATTACTTGACAGTCTCAACCAACAATATAATTCCCAACATAAAAAATACGGAACATCGTGGGTGCCTGATCTGAAGGCGTAGCAGGACTGGTTGTAGGGTAGCAGCTGGGGTGATGTGAAGATGTGAAGACAACGACCCCGTTGTGCTTGTCACTGCTGAGCTGTACTGCACGAGAAGCAAAGCCCAGTTTCATTTTCCTGACCCTCGGCAAAGAATTATGCTACCTTTTCAGAGGCATCAGAGAATAACATAAAATGGACTCCAATTTCCTTCGGACTTGGATCAATTTGCTTCCGTATAGCCCTTGAACCCATGAAGCAGAAGCATGAAGAGCTTGCTATTCTTTTAGTCAGTGTGGTCTGACCACGTGGTGCCCCAGACGTTCTCTCCAAATATTTTTCAAAATGTCGGTCAGTGGCACCTGGTGTAGAGTTACCGTGTGTCTTGCATGTGTTAAGGTGGTCACCAACTGCGTCTTGCTGATGACCCTGGGTGTTTGCTTCCCAATGATGATCAGAAAAGACTGAAAGGAACCAAATATGCTGGTGTATAATTTGGCATCTTTTGGGGACCTTCCTTCTTTTTGTCGGATCATCTGTAGAGCTTTCAAAGAACTGAGATTCACCTTTTACCATTTGTTTGTTACATATTCATGTCAAATCTGGAAGAATTGAGTCTCTTATACCTCTTTTTTTTTTTTTTTTTTGCAGTACGCGGGCCTCTCACTGTTGTGGCCTCTCCCGTTGCGGAGCACAGGCTCCGGACGTGCAGGCTCAGCGGCCATGGCTCACGGGCCCAGCCGCTCCGCGGCACGTGGGATCTTCCCGGACCGGGGCACGAACCTGTGTCCCCTGCATCGGCAGGCGGACTCTCAACCACTGCGCCACCAGGCAAGCCCTCTTATACCTCTTTCATTGTACTCCAAAGGATCCCAGAACAAAGCCGCCTCTTTAGGTTCTGGACTGTGAACACGGGGCCCCTAGTTCCCTCCGGGCATCAACAAGAAATTACCATGTAAAGATCATATGACATCAAGTGCGGTAGCTCGGTGGGCTTCATGGCATCCAGGGACGTTTAGAGTTTTGACCGCCTTTTGCTTTTCAGCTTGTGTGTTATTGGAAATTCACACATAGGCCATTTGAGGACTAGGGATCTAGAGAAATGGTCACCAGATCACACATCTATTTGAGGGACTGCTGGCCTCCGGATTGCCGGATTCGTTGGCTCAGGCTTTCCCCTGGAGCCACATGCATAGAGTCCCAGCCAACGCAGAACATCGTGGGTGCCTGATCTGAAGGTGGGTTCCTCTGGGGCCCTACCTGTTCTGCCAAGTGAATCCCATCTGGGTTTGAGGCCAATTCAACAATGTTACACCATTTGGGTTATAATACAGGCTTTACTGGGGAAGTGAAAAACTAACAGAGGCCGGGGGCATTGAGAGAAGAGAAGGGCTCTACCCCTGATTTTCTCATTGTCCCAGAAAGTTGTGCTGGGCCAGGGCACTGATAGACCCTCAGTGTGGGTCTCCACCTCAGTGGCTGGACCCCACCTCTCTGCAGGACTCTTTCTTTACAGCACAGGTGAGAGAGTACCCAGGCCAGTGGGGAATACACAGCTTGCTTGGTAGCAGGTAATCTAGGGTTGGGCAGCCAACTGTAGGTAGAAGTTGTCTGGGAATATTAGCCATCCAGCACTTAGAGACCTCCCTCGGGGCCTATAGGACGTTATGTACCTTCCTTCTAGAGGGAGAAAGTTACTGGTCCCACTGGGAGCAGCCCCTTCTGCTGATTCCAGCTGACTTGTAGTCTAAGCCGTCCAGAGAGGGCTCCTAGGGTGATATTCAGACAGTTTTGCTCGTTCCCCCACCAAGCCAAACAGCCATTCTTTAACAACTAAGCTTAGAAGAGGAAGACAGGAATGACTTGTGGACCCAGTTCATTTTGTCTGTTTAGTTTTATGCCATTTTGTCCATAAATTGATCAGAAAAGGGACAATGAAGGGGAAAAAATGGTCACGCACCCTAAGTAGACTTGTGGTTGCTTGGAACACTAGGTAATAATTTTAGGTCACTGGCTCTGCAAACATTCACTGAGAAACTACCATGTATCTGACTCTGCTCGGTGATGTGGACACATGGTCCCTGATCTTAAGGGCTCACAGGCTGGTGTACACCATAAGATATAATCAGTATTCATGACTAATGATGGATGATGCTGAACTCTATGGGTTGCATCTTGGGGCAAGAGTGGCAGAAAGAGAAAGAGTAATATTGTATTAGGTGCCATTATTTCCTCTTCAGGGTGTAGCTTGGAAACTCTGCCTGTGTTCACGTAATGGGAAAATCTACAAGCTCTTAATAGCCACATGCAGTGGTGTGCTGGGGCTCGCTTGCACCAGCCCAGGAGAGCCAGTTGTTAAATTTTTAGGTATTTTGAGAGCTGGGTGTTAAACACAGCCATTATAAAAAATTAAGCGATACAAACTTACAATTAGATGCATTATACCAAAAACAAAGACAATAATACTTAAAATCCATCACTGCCTAAATATCTTAGCCCATGCTCTTGGGTTATCTACATCTATGGCCTCTGAATGGTGGAAATACTACATAACGGTGCACTACTGGACATTTCTCCCCAAATCTGCATTCAGTGATGACATATCGGTAGCTTGAAATTGGTCCTTGTGCAGTATTTACACCATGGAAATCAGTGGACATGGTAAATTGGAGCTTGATTTACTGCCGAAGCTGGAACATGTTCAGTTAATGAATATAATTAATACAAGGGTGAGAAATAGTTTAACAGAAAGTCACATATCAGATTTCATGACAGCACATTCGTTGGGAGAAGAATTAGTGGATTGGGAAACAACTCCATTTATCAGTCATGGTTTAATTGCAATTAGAGGCTGGCTCCAGATGCAAGGGTTTGGCAAAAATCAATGAAAGCATTCCATGAGAATCAACTGGCTAACAATTTACAACCAAAGGTATTATTATTTGTAAATTAAATGCTACATATCAATTTTAAAAATCTATAATAAACATGTATGTACACGTTTTTCTTTTGAAGAGCCAGTTTGCTGTACATGTATTTACCCTGTATTTGCTATAACACCACTGACTATAAACCTAAACTATCAGTGAGAGTGGTAGCAGAGGAGGCCATGCTAATAAAGTTGGTTTCCTCTGATTGGATGAGAGGAGACAGTCACAGAAAGACCCACACCTTGTTCTGATCTCCAGATCGTTCCTCTTCAGCCGCTTTCCAGAGCTCCTTCTGCCCACAGCTCAGGGTAAAAGCTTTTCTTTTCATTGTGACAACAAGGTGGGATCAAAGCACTTTCTTTGCAGTGTGAATGACTGTGAAAATCTTTTGAGGTCTTCATTTCTCATACGGATGCTCTTCTAGAAGTCTGCTAGGGCTGCCCTAACAAAGTGCTCCAAAGCTGGGTGATTTAAGCAACAGAAATCTATTGTCTCACAGTCCTGGAGGTTAGAAGTCAGCAGTCAAGGTGAGACAATAAACCCTGTTCCTTAATTGTTGGTTTCCGTTCATGTTCTCCCTTGGATGTGACTTTTTTCTTTTTTTTGCGGTACGCGGGCCTGTCGCTGTTGTGGCCTCTCCCGTTGCGGAGCACAGGCTCCGGACGCGCAGGCTCAGCGGCCATGGCTCACGGGCCCAGCCGCTCCGCGGTATGTGGGATCTTCCTGGACCGGGGCAGGAACCCGTGTCCCCTGCATCGGCAGGCGGACTCTCAACAACTGCGCCACCAGGGGAGCCGTGGTAAGTGTTTTTTTTGTTGTGTTTTTTTGTGCGGTACGCGGGCCTCTCACTGTTGCGGCCTCTCCCGTTGCGGAGCACAGGCTCCGCACGGCCGTGATAAGTGTTTTTTGTTTTTCTTTTTGGCGGTACATGGGCTTCTCACCGTTGCGGCCTCTCCCGTTGCGGAGCACAGGCTCCGGACGCGCAGGCTTAGCGGCCATGGCTCACAGGCCCAGCCGCTCCGCGGCATGTGGGATCTTCCTGGAACCGGGGCACAAAGCCGTGTCCCCTGCATCGGCAGGCGGACTCTCAACCACTGCGCCACCAGGGAAGCCCCTCCCTTGGATGATTCATGTTTCTTGAAAGCCGGGCTGTGGGCTTTACTTCCGCATTCCCAGCACCTGTAACTTTATTTTTAAAAAGGTTCATTTAGTTAGAATTTTCCACTGTTTACCCCCTTCCCTTCCTTCCACCACACCTCTCTCCCTCTCCTCAAAAGATGTCAAAGGACTTCTAGGTCTTACCAGTGACACCTTCTCGACGTTTCTCTTCCCTGTGTCCTCCTCTCCTTCCTGTGACTTGCCTTCATGTCTTCTTGTTGGGCCCAAACCATCAGAGTGGGCACTTAACCCACCGCTGTCCCGGGCCTCTCTCCGATCCAGTCAGACCCCTGGACTCATCTTTTAAAAACACTATGATTGTTTTCTCCCTAGTTTAAAACCGTTCAAAACCTACTCATTTCCTTCAAGTTACTATCCAGACTCCTTAGAATGGAATATTCTGCTCTCTGTGGCCTGGCCCCAGCTCCCCTAAACCCCATCTCCTGAACTTGCTTCTATGTATTTTATGCTGCAGCCTCAGAGCTGGTGAATTGTTCCAAGTTACGGTGCTGTATTCTGAGGGCTTCAGAGTATACTATTGGTCTTCCTGGAATGTCCTTCCTTTCCTCCTTCTGGAAAACTCCATTTCATCCAATGAGACCAGGTATGAATTTCCACTTCTGTGAAGTCTCAGATCCACCCAAGCGGAGGTGATCATGCCCTTCTTTGGAGACCAAATGAATTTAGAACTTTCTTCTGGGACAGCATTTATTGGAACTGCAATCATTTGTTTGTGTGTTTGTCTCATCAACTAGATTGAGTGGTCCAGCTCCGTTCACTGGCAAGTTAATTGTTTCATATGATGCCCGGGAACTATAGGTCTGGAATAAATGGTGAATGAATATGAGCCTGCCAATTTATTAAAAAATAAGACTGGGAAACTTTATGGTCCAGATGCATCATAAACTCACTAGTTACCACTGAGTGAAGGGTTAGCTATCATGTGTTTATTTCTCCCACTTTACAGATGAGCAAACTGAGGCATAGATGAGTTTAAATGCCAAATAATTCATACTGAAGGCTTATGATGTGGTTATTGAACTCATATCCGTTCGACTCCAAGCCTGTGTTCTGAATCACTCCCCCCAACGCTGAAATATCTGAAGATAAAAACAGTATTGGGAGTAAAAGATTTTTTAGGGATAAAAGCTATCACAGCATAAGCATTTACTTCATTCATTTATCCCTTAGGGCTTAATCTGTAATATCAACAAAATGTATTCCTTTAAAAAAATACTTGTCTGGAAAAGCCAACATTTAACAAAATCAAAAGGAAAGTAAATGTTCTTCAGAAGCTTTAATCAAAGGCACAAATGGGGCGCCTCTAGGAACTGCGTCTCCCATCCTCAACAGAGATTGAGGGGTCCCCATGCGGACTGGGTTTGCCCTGCCTCAGTTGACTGGGGCAAAAGGGACTGTTAAGGTTTGGGTTTTCATTTTCTATCATGAGAGGAGTCAAAAGAATTCCTAAGAGTCACGACAAGCCCAATGTCATCAGCTTACGCTCCTGGTCTCCATAGCACCTCTGGGAGGAGGGCAAATCCCCATTACACAGACTAGAAAACTGAGGCTCAGAAAAGTTACGTGAGGCTACGCTCCTGTCCTCCACTATTTTGGCATCTTCTTCAACTCTCATCCATATGAAAGCATTTTCTTTCAAGACAGATTCTCAGAATTTGGGGGCCAAAGAGAAGAGGAGCTAATCCCTTTGCTTTAGAAGGGAAACGTGCCCGATTTATTTTTGGTTTGACATTCGATTGCTTGCCGTTTCCTCTGGACTGGCTTTGTTTGCAGCCGGGGCCCGGCATTGAGCGCGCGGGTCTGTGGATGTGCCTTCAGAGTGACCCAGAGGAAGGACATCTTGCTGTTGACATTTCCTGTCTCAGTTTCCTTCCCTGCTTCCTTATGATTAATGGTCAACCCTCTTCCCACCTGCGTTTTTGCCTTCTAGCCAGAGATGCACCATCCGACAGGAACTGTTTTCCTGCAGTTTTGTAACTAAAAATAACAATAATAAAAGTCTTCAATTAATCTCCCGCCTCCCCAGCCAGCTCCAGAGATGTCAGGCCTAGGGAAAAAGAAACATAAGTAAGATATAATTCCTGCCTCCGCGGAGTCTTCAGTTAAGTGGTACAAGTCTGCTGCCTCTCATTTTTATACTGAAGAAACAGGAGGGGCTGTTTGAAATGAAGCCACATTTACCCCTGTCAATCTCCGGATGCCAGATTTACCTTCTCTTTTTGACCCATCAGCAGGTATTATATATGTTTGGGCAGAGAATTTTTTTCTCCAAACATTTAAAAATGTATATATAATTCAGGTCTCAAATCAATGACTGCTTCACTTCTACTGGGTTTTCAAAAAGCAGCAGCTGGGTTCAGGAGACCATTTGTAATCAACAGCATCTTTGTTACACTAAGAACAGAACAATGCCAGGCCACCCCTTCTGCGTGTCAGTAGGTGGCAGTCTGGCTTTGCATGTGCCAAGTGCCCGGGATCAAATGGGATTCAGAAATTCATGTGCTGTGGAAATTCCCATCACCAGCCTTTTCAGATCTTTCTGAACCTAAAAGCAATGACTTCTCCATACCCGAAAACATAAATGTGGTGACAGCCATTTTGAGAAACTTCTAGTTTGTCTTAACTGAGCTTTGGGAAGAATCTCATTAGGACTCAGATCCAGAGCCATCTGATGTGTGGTCCAACCCCACCTAGTCTGTAGATACAGTGCTTGCTGGATACAGTCTCAGATCCACCCCACCTGGACCAGATCCCTGAAACAGGCTTCTGGTTCTTACCTGAATGGCAGCGTTTTTCTATTTCTTACTCATATCAGAGAATTCAGATAGCTATGTTCTGCTCCAGTAGTTTTCAGTCTCCCTAAGACAGCATCAGTTGTGATTAAATGATCATAAAACTCTGATACAGCCACCTCAATGGAGACACAAGTAGTATATGGTGTTTGTGATAAAGACGGCTGACGAGTTGACCTGTGGGTTATCTACGGAAAATGTGTTTGCTGAGAAAACAACCCCTAAAGATGAAATTATGGGAATCCTGTTGAATTAAAGGGAACTAAAAATCATATATACAATTATAGACTGCATGAATTGCACTGTTGTCTGAATCAAGCGATATCATAGAACATTCTATTAAGTGAGTCAGGTTCTGCAGGATCTCTTTGGAAAGTCCACGGTAGTGGTAATCTCAAGTTGCTCTACTTACTAGAAAGGATAAGATAGCGTTTCTTTTGACATTTATACCGTATTCTAGAGTTTTAACTTGTGGTATCCCCATATTTTTAATTAGTAGATTAACTAAAGTAGTTTTACTCCGTTTGGAGATCTAACTAATTGGGTTAGTTTGACTAAATGAGTTTTACCCTATTTGTGAGTTTCATATAGAAGTGAGGAATTGATATAATTATCCAATGACTTTCCTCATCACAAGACGTTGGGTCCATTTCCTCTTCTTTCCTTTCAGGATGCCACTCGTTGGTGAGTGCCAAATAAGACTCTTTAGGAAGCCTCAGGAGCTCTTTAAACAAGCCACTGGAAGCCACTCTTCATTTTTTGCTTTCAGAGATGAGTGCCTACATCCTAAAATTAAACTCGAACTGGAAGGAGTCTGTCCCATCGACTGGTGTGACAAGAGTTTCTGGAGGGCATCTACCCAGAAGTCCCTCCTCCATGATGCCAAGCGTTTGAAATTCGGCCTTTGGAGACGCGCTGGACATAGTCTCAGACTTTACAGTTTCATTCATATCATGCAGATATTTCCGTGGGCCGCAAATTAAAGTCTTAAGGCAGTTACCACTCACTTTCCAAAGGAGAAAGCCACCCAGGGGCTCCATCAAGAATGTTCCCTGCAGACGGTTTCAGAGAGGAGGAGAGCCAGAAGGGGTGAAGGGAAAGAGAGAGGAAATGATGATAATCCAGGACCTCCCAAGCCCCCCAGTGTTTCTGGGACCTGGCCCTCTCCTGGGACCCTGCCCACCTCTCTACCCTCACCTCCCTTGATGCTCCCCGTGGCCTTTTGGTTTTTCTGAAACACATCATCCTCTTTCCTGCCTTAGGGCATCTACAGTAGCTACTCCTGGAATCTTCTTCCCCAAGACCGTCTCATCACTGGTTGACCTTGTCATGAGTGTCTCAGGTCCAGTTTCACTGCCTCTGAAAGGCCTTCCTTGATCACCAGCCTCAAGCCTTCCCTGTCTAGCCTTCCCTGTCTAGTTTCATCCTGGGTTATTTTCTTTCTAGCACTTACACTCTCTGAAATGATTTTATTTGCTTACTGGATTACTTGTTTATCTCCTGTCTTCCCTCACTAAACTTGGTTTTATGATGAGGTTTCTGTCTTTTATTATGAGACCTTGTCTAAGGCTGGTTCCCCTCATTCCCATCCTCTTGGAAATTTCCTAGCATTGATTAGGCACTCAGTATGTGTTTATTTATTAAGTAAATACATTAAAAAAAAAAGAACAAAAAGTAAACTTTGTTACTTCAAGACATAGCCTCGTCTGTTGGAATCAGTATTGTGAGACCGTCCAGCTGAGCTAGCCCACCGCAATGTCATGTACACTGGCAGAAGACCTGAGACTCCTAGGTCTGAGATAAAGGACAGTGTCTCATTCACGGTGACAGCAGTGGCCGGAGCATCAGCATTTGCTGTAGTTTCCCAAACCTTCCCCAGGGGTACATAAAGAGGGCAAGGGAGCGTCTGCACGTGCAGTGGGGTATGTTACAGGAGAGGACTCCCGAACCTAGGGAACCCAAATCTTTTATAATGGGCTATGAGCCAGCCCGACCATTTTCTGGGGGGACACATTACCTTTATTATACTGGACAGTGAACAAAACTGCCCTTTGCTCCAGAGGGAAACACTATTTCTATATCTGAGCATATTTTCTAAGGTTTTTTGATTGTACATAGACCTCTTTGAAAAGACAGCCCAGAAGAAAGGCAGTCAGTGCCTCTGCTCAGAAGCTGTGCAGAAACGTGGGAGACCCATGGGGAACTGTCTCCTTACAAAGCCCATCTTCCTGGTCAGTGTTTCACTAGTCATCCCTTTATCCCATCCCCCCACTCCCATCCTGAGAAAAAGTCAGATAATATTTGTTGAATGGAGCACTTAATTCATCCTATCTCACACACTCCTTTCTTGAGTGAAGCAGCCTATCAAGGATTCAACCCACTCTTACTGAGAAATGGCTATGTGCTTAGCCCTGTTTCTGGAACTGTGGAGCTTTTATTCTCAAACTGGGGTACCCATCTGTCAGTGGGTTTCTGATGGAGCACCAAAGGGCAAACGAAGCATGGAATAAAAATAGAATGCATTTCATGGATTATAATTTTTACTAGAAAAAATAAAGGCTCATTAGCTGTCTATTAAAATAAACACAGATATGTTATACAGTGGAGTACCACACTCTCAAGGGTTTTAAAGATAAAGCAAAGATTTCTTTGTGCAGCACTGCTACCTCTCC
Organism: Delphinapterus leucas; assembly: GCF_059928025.1. Lineage (NCBI taxonomy): Eukaryota > Metazoa > Chordata > Mammalia > Artiodactyla > Monodontidae > Delphinapterus > Delphinapterus leucas. The sequence goes on from NC_143146.1 coordinate 13,026,741, forward strand.
CCTGCCCCAGAGCGCAGATGACCTTTTCTCTGCCACTTTAGTGGAAAATTTTAAAAGCCATTTTATAGAACAGCACATTGCAGACAACGGACCAGGATCTGTTAATGGATTGTGAAACTGATCAAGTGAGTCTTGACCAACAAGTAATAATAATAATAAATATAATAGAATGGATAATATGAGAGGGCATCATAAATAAATATCCTGATATAAATATTTAAATATTTATATCAGGATATATGTGTGTGTGTGTGTATAGTTGAACTGAATTGCAGTGTTTAATGTATTTCTCACTATAGGTTTCAGTTACAAAAGTTTAAAAGCTACTACTGTAGAGGATATTATAAAGCATGGAATTTTTTCTTTTTTTTCCCCCATAAACATCTTAAAATCCATTAGGAGATGAGATATAAGAACAAAATTAGTGCTAAATGATGATGGAGGCTTGGCAAGCGGGCTCTCAAATTTGCAGATGACAAAGTTGAAAAGAATAGCAAACGTGATGGACAATAGAATAAAAATTTCAAATAATCTTGAAGGATTAAATTAGAGATGCATGGATGGAAATGTAAGTAATCAATATGAAGTCCAGATTTTATATGAAAAAATAATGCCATCAAATTAGGAGAACCGCTCTTTCCGGATGAAGGTAGATTATGCCTCGTCTATATTCACTGAATATTTAGTCACATGGGCATATCTCCGGTTTGGGGAGTGGGATTCATTTGGAGAGAGGCAGTTATAAAGTTGGTAGAGGGCATCTGGAAGAAGAAGACCTGTAATGTGGGCTCTTACTTGGAGAAGAGAACACTTCGGAAATAACATTTATGGATCATATATTCTCTTTCAGGCAGCTTACACAACTGTCTTTATATATTTGGAAGGTATCAGCTGAAAAGAGCCGTGTTGAGACTGCATGGCTTCAGACTGCTGCCACAGCTGATAAGAGCTGCCACTAATTGAGTGCCTACAGGGCACCAGACATTGTAACAGACGCATTACAGCATCTTTTTCCACAATGTAACAACCAACCCCATTTATCAAGCCCTGACTATGTGTCAGACACAGTACAAAGCCTTTTACTTGGAATATTTTATTTAATCCTCCCAACCATCCTTTGAGGAAGGTACTGATTTCATTCCCATTTGCAAATGAGGAAAGCGGGCCTCATAGAGGGATTCACTTGCCTGGTATTACACAGTCATTAAGTGCGAGGAGGAGCTCTTTAGCCATCAAAACTGCCTCAAAATGGGGGTGGGATGGGCTTCCCTGGTGGCGCAGTGGTTGAGAGTCCGCCTGCCTGATGCAGCGGACGTGGGTTCGTGCCCCGGTCCGGGAAGATCCCACATGCTGCCGAGCGGCTGGGCGCGCGAGCCATGGCCGCTGAGCCTGCGCGTCCGGAGCCTGTGCTCCGCAACGGGAGAGGCCGCAGCAGTGAGAGGCCCGCGTACCGCAAAAAAAAAAAAAAAAAAAAAGGGGGTGGGTTATGGCTCGAAGAAATGAGGTCATTGCCCTTGGAACTAATCAGGTAGGAAGCGCCTCCTGTTGACCGGGGATCTTTCACTGAAAGTGGAAGCTCTGATAGAGGAAGGTGACCTCAGGCAGTTGTTCAAAGGGAAGATTGGAAGAGATGGGATTTCTCCCGGTCCTTGAAGGGAGAGTAAGAAGATGATGGGGAAGAACAGAGGTGGACCTTTGAAGAAGGAAACTTCACAGGAACAAAACAGGTCTGTGCAGGGTGAGTTGTACCTGAGGAAGAGTGAGGACAGCTGTCTGGCTAGTTTGCACCTCCACCGACTCCTTCTTTCCCTGGTTTCCTTTTGTGTTGTGCCCTTGACTCCAGCAGTCCACCTGAACCCTCACTGTCTAGCTCTGCTCCGGGCTGCAGTCCTGAGCTTGCTAATGGCAATTCTGCGTCTCATCTCTTGGGCAGTTTTCTATTGTCTCCAACTAAACCCTACCCCAGGTGGGGATGCAGAGGTGAAATTTAGGCACCTACTAAAAATTCTAATATTATCTTTTCATCTCCTAGTTTCCGGTCCAGCCCACCCCTCCAAGGCCTGGCACTTCTGAAAGATCTTGGCTTCAGTGATTGCACTCCTGATTTGATCAGGCCTCCCAGGTAAGAGCTTGGGTAAGTCCCTTTAGGAATCCCTTCTATGCTGGGGTCCAACTGGAGCCTTCAGAGCTTCGTGGTGACCATTTGACTTATCTTGCAGTTTTCTCTCTCACTTGGTATGTTAATTTTCTATTGCTGCCTAACAACTTACTGCCAATTTAGAGACTTAAAACACCCCCCCCCATTTATGAGCTCACAGTTCTGGAGGTCAGAAGTCTGGGTGGGCTTAGCTGGGTTCTCAGCTTAGGGTCTCACAAGACCAAAATCAGGACGTTGGCTGGGCTGAGTTTCTATCTGGAGACTCTGGGAAAGAATCTGTTTCCAGGTTCATTCGAGCTGATGGTAGAATTCAGTTCCTTAGTGTTGTAGGATGGAGGTCCCTATTTCCTTGCTGGTTGTCAGTAGTAAGTAGCTCTTAGAGGCCACGCACATTCCTTGCTGTTTGACCCTCTCCATCTTCAAAGGGATTCCCTTACTTTTGTGTTTGGAATCTTTCTGACTTCTCTTCTGCTGTCAGCTGGAGAAAACTGCTGCACCTGTTAAAGGCACCTGCGATTAGATTAGGTCCACCCAAGTACTGTCTCCTTTAATTAACTCAAAGCCAACTGAAAAATCCCTTTAAGTATAACCTTAATCATAATCACAAAGGAAGTACCTCGTCATATCACAAATCCCACCCACACTCAATGGGGAAGGGATTGCATTGTGTTGGCCAAAAAGTTCGTTCAGGTTTTTCCATAACATTTTACAAAGGTGAAAGTCATGGGGGTCATCCCAGGATTTTACCTAGCACACTTAGCAAGGACACCACTATGCCTTCTCATCTCTCTGCCTGAAGATTGGTGAGCCTAGAAGAGTACAGGTACCTAACCTACTTCCCCCTTTATCATTCTCTGTAATATTGTTGCCAAAATCTTGGCTCTCTGGGCACCGATGCCAAACAGAAATAGGGAGACGGAGTTATGGAGGAGAAAGAAAGAGCGTCTTTATTTCTTTGCCAGGCGAAGCGGGAACACAGTAGGCTAGCGTCTCAAGAACTGTGTCCCCCTCCTGGGGAATAGGGAAAGGGTATATAGTCAGGACTCATGTAACAGTGTTGCATTCTTCTTTCTTCTGCAAAGTTTCAGAAGGGTGGGGTTGCTGACAAGATTAGGGTGTGTGCAGGGTCTCAGGTGGTGCTTAGTAATGGCTTCTATCCTGGTGCATTCGGGCTGTTATAACAAAATCCCACAGACTGGGTGGCTTATAAACAACAGGCATTTATGCTCACAGTTGGTTCTGGAGGCTGGAAGTCAGAGATCAGGGTGTCAGCATGGTCTGATGAGGGCCCTCCCCCGGGTCGCAGTTCTTCATGGACAGAACTTCATGTTCTGTCCTCACATGGCAGGAGGGACCTGCGAGCACTGTGGGGTCTCTTTTATAAGAGCATTAATCCCATTCATGAGGGCTCCACACTCATGTCCTAATCACCTTCCAGAGGCCCCACCTACCAGAACCATCACCTTTGGGTTAGGTTTCAACATATGAATTTGGGGTGGGGGGACACAAACATTTAGACCATAGCAGCTTCGGACAGCTGAGGGTTTAGTTCTCTGTCTCTGTGATGGTCCGTGCTTCCAGCTACCACAAACCGATGGCTGGTCTTGAGCATTTTCTTTGAACGTGAACACACTGGGGGCCTGCGCCTTGAAGGTTGCAGGTAAAAATGACAACAGGTACGTGGTCCTTTGAACAGATGGAGGTGGAAGAGTAAGCCCTGTGTCCTCAGAGGAGCACGGGGCTGAGCCAGGCGCAGCTCCTGGGCGTTGACTCACTGTCCTGTGAGCCTGGACTGCTGTGTCAGGAGCACGTGCTAAGTCATGGTCACATCCCAGTCACTGAAGGCTTCTGCTGACCCCCATCTGCCTCAGACTATTTTAGGACCTAGTCCTTCTGTCAGGAATTCCTTCTACTTAAACAATCACTTTTTCCCCCCCTTTCTCTCCCTTTTCAAGTCATCTGGTGCCATGCGATGAAGCCCTGACGTGGCAAATTTGAGATAAGTTTATTCACGTTTCTGTTACGTGATTCAGTAATAACCTTATATCTAGGGCTTTGGGGCTTTTATTTCTTCCCTTTTCAGGCTTAACATGGGCTTGGCAGAAGTGGGGAATGAATAGGCAGTTTTGTATATACAGGTGCTTCTTATATTTTGGTGCTCACAAACTACCTGGGGATACTGTGAAAAAATGCAAATTCTGATCTAGTAGGTCTGAGTCGGGACCCGAGTTTTCCTAGTTCTAAAAAGCTCCGAGGTGATGCTCATGCTACTGGTCCGGAGCCCACAAGTCGTGGATTTTAACGTGCCTGACTGAACATTAGAATCACCTGGGGGAATGAAAACAAAACAATGCTCAGGCTCCATCCCAGGTCAGGTAACTCAGAATTTATGGGAGTGGGAACCAGACATGGGCTTTTTGGGGTAACATTCTTCAGATGACCTTATTTTGTACCCACAGTTGACAACCCCTGGATTAGGATTAGTAGCAAAGAGCGTTAAATTCAGTGGCAGATGGTCAAACTTTTACCCCAATGATACTACTTCCTTAGCACGTAATTACTCAGAAAGATGCACTTAATTACTCTAGTTACAGCATGTAATAATCACTATATTTGTCCCCACTCATCCAGTATTGTTTCAGCCATTTTACAAAACTATCTGTGATAACCCTCCGTTCCATGTAAGATAGATGCTCAAACGGCGTTAGAAACCCTCTCCATATTTTAGCCATCCAGGGCCACTTCCTACCACACATCAGTTTTGGTCACATCTCATCCCTGGATACACTATGGGCTTTCTAAGGCACCTGCCTCTGCTTAAGGTACTCCCTCTGCTTTGAAATCTCCATCTATTTACTCTCTTATGAGTCCTCCTACTATTCAGGTGCAGCTACAGCCATCCTTCAAGGCCAACTTCAAATGTCAGTTCTTCTAAGAAACCTTCCTGACTCCCTCTTCAGTCAGTATAAATCTATGTCTTAGGGCACTTTCACTGTCTCTTGTGGAATTTATCTGTCTGCTTTGTGTTGGTTATTTTTGTATATACCTTTTTCCTTCTCCAGTTTGTGAACTCCTGGAGGGCAGAGACCATGTGCTTTCACTTAGGGGAACCCCATACAGGTTCAGTGAAATTAGAAACATGACCTCTGAGGGCTAGGCTGAAGAATAGTATCTGCAAGAGGTAGCTTCTGGCCAGTGCTTTGGAACCAGAAGCCATTTTAATTATAACCAGACTTGGTGGGTCCAGCATGGAATAACTCAGTTGAAGTGACTTCAAAATGTTCCAGACCACGCAAGACAACTCTGGTTCAGAGGCAGGCTATGTCCATCTGACACTGAGAACTTGAGGAGCTTGGGTTTGCCTTCACTGTGGAAGATCCACCTGGTATCTCAGTTTGGGAATTCTTCAACTAGGAAGGACTCGGGATGGGGTGGCAGTTCTCGAGGATGCTCTATGTTGGAGGAAAGGCAAAGGAGCTAATGCATATTGATTCCCAATCAGTTATTAGGCTGAATGTTTCATCCATACAATGACCCTGTGAGTTGGGTATTAATTTTCCTGTTTTAAAGGTAAAAAAAGTGAAGTTCAGTGGATTAGTTACTTGCCCGAGGCCACACTGCTGACACTCCACACAAGCGGATTTGCACCAAACTCTGATTCCAAAACCAATTGTACTTGTAGAGTAGATAATCTACACCTGGTTGCCTTCCAGTCTCTAGCTGAGGTTTTCTTTTCGTGAAGATAAAGGATGACCTAGACTGTTTGCTCCTGCACCTTCTAGTTCACCCGGACTGGGTGAGTCTCCTTGGAAGCCTTCTTCATCCTCTGGTTCATTCTAGACCGTCAGCTCAGTGAGGGCAGGTATAGGGTACCTCGCTGTTGTATTTTGCTCTCCAGCTGGAGTCAGAATAGAGGGAAGGTTAAAAGCACAGGCTTTGTTATCTGGCCATTGTTGGAGTTCTTGATTCCACTCACTAGCTTGGTGATCTTGGCAAGTTACCTAAACTCCCTGAGCCTGGCTTCTTTGTTATAGGTTGTGGTGAACATGACGTAGAGGAAGGTGCTTAGCTTAGTACTTGACACATAAGCGATATTCATTAAAGTTGAGATGGACCAAACTTTGCCAGTTAGCCCATTGCAGATGTGACTCTAGACTTAAATCCATAAACGTATTTTGTACTTTTCTAGAATTCAACCTAACTTAATGTTAGGTTGGTTTGGGTTGTGGGTCCCATTCTTCTGGGATGAGTAGAAATACTCAATTTGAGTTCCGTTGGGTATACATACTTAGGGGCAGGCTTAGGGAGTGCCAAGGCAAGATGGGGATGGGGAACTTCTGGTCCTGTATGGCATCTGTCCACAGAGACATCCTCCTTTCATTGGGTCTTTAGTTGTTGATCCATGTGTAGATATGCTTCCGTTCTGGGGCTCTATCTAAGAGCATAAGTTTCTTCTGCCTTTGGGTCTCATCAACCCTCTGGTGGGTTTTGCTGCCTCCCAGGCATTGTAATCAGGAGGCAAGGTACAAGACGCTTTCATCTGCAGCTCAATATTCCCTTCCTGTTATTGATGGACTTACTCAACACAGAGATGCTGACACGTGCACATGCCAATTGTCTCTCTCTTCTATGTTCCACAAGTTCTGGAAACCATTCTAGTCTGGGAAGGAGAAAATGTCTCCTGTTATCTCCAACAGGCATGTTGTCCAAGCTTTTCTATCTCTCTAACGACATCTGCCTTTGGACCACAAAAGTTAAAGGATTCTTTGTTATCCTCTCCTTTCCACCAAGCCACACCTTTCCTCTGAGGCAATGAGCACAAAATGGCTTAATTGGGATGTAGGCGGGAGGGATGCGGGGGGGGAAAACACGGGCTAATATCTGAGAAGCATCAGCCCATCACAGCTCCACTTGGCTTCGTTCTCCTTAAGGATTCAAGTAAGACCCTGGCCTCCTTCTTCATCCTCCTTAACCTTCAGCCTTTTTTCCTTCTGTGAATGTTCCGATTCTCTGCATGATTAATGCCTTGAATACAGTCGTTCCTGTCAGTTCTGCCTTTTTGATTAGATGGTAAACTCATTAGTAATTTCTCCAGAGCCTGTCAGCGTTCTCAGCCAGTGACTCTTGCAAAACATGTGGACTGACTCAGTCACAGAGGTGGAGACATGTATACCGTTGTCTGTCTTACTCTTCTTCTTTCTTTTTTTGGTGGCGGCATGTGGGATGCGCGATCTTAGCTCCCTGACCGGGGATTGAACCCCAGTCCCCTGCAGTGGAAGGACGGAGTCTTAACCACTGGACCAGCAGGGAAGTCCCTTTTTCTTTGTTCTTATTGATAAGAAGACCTCTTATAAATATTCTTGCTATCACATGAAATCCTTGTTATCACGTGAAACTCTTTCTATATAAATAATCTCAAATGATTTGAATGGCATCTGATAAAAATCCATGGAAGAAATTTAGGCCTGTTCAGTTATGAACTTTGGGTGACTGCCTACATAAAATTCGGATTACCTGTTCTGAAATATACCAACTACAAGATCTCTTGTCTTGAGTCATGTGGAGTTCATTCTCCAGGGAGCCCACGTGGGACTACACGTCAGCAAGATTGCAGGAAGGGCAAGTCAGCCAGGACTGAGCCGAAAGCCATCTCCCATGTTGGATGGAGTTTGGGCAAACCCGGACTTCTGGTTTCTGGTCCAGCATGTAAGGAGCTTTCGAACAAGAAAAATGCTGACCAAACCAAAAATCAACACCTCTTCTTACATCCATCAGAGAAATGAGGTCACAGGGCAAACCGCTGTCCCCAAAATTGAAGAGACAAGTGGAGAGAATGACAACTGTACTACAGATCAGAGGCCAAGGAGCAGAAAACTCTGCAGGAACCAGTACCTGGGTAGGAAAACCTAAAGTTTTATTGATGAATTTCTGAAGGCTCAGTATGGACAAGTTGAGAGTTAAAAAGTCCAGGAGATCCAGTCTTGGAAGGGGGTGGGGTCCCGCATGTTTATGAGTTTATGTCCAGGAGCCCTACAACATTCTCACTGCGAAGACCAGAGGAAAAAAAATCCCCTTGTGCTTCTGACAGGGAGAGGGGGAAAGTAGCCATTTTGAAATAGCCCCAGAAAATTCTGTTTATTAACAAGGCCTATTCTTGAGAGAAACTATTTTAAAAGAGCTTAACCCCCTGGGGTTTTACAAAAGACTAACCGAACTGATGTGGGGAAGGGGAATACCTAACTCCAGGCCCCTCTAGCCCTCCTGTCTCACCTAAGGGGTGCAGGAAACAAAACAAAATGAAACAAAAGTGAGATGCCCTTGTGCTGGTCACAGCCCAGGGGCACAGGCTCACTAAAAACACCAAGACTTCATCCAGGACTATAGAACTCATCCCTCCACACATCTCACCACCACATCAGCAGGGCTCCTGCATCATAACAGGGAATTACAAGGGAAAGAACTGCAAGCCCCAGACATTATTTAAGGAGAGTTTGGGCAAAACTGATCTGGGTACATAGGCTAGAACCAGGAAGGCGGCCAGGTGGTTGGGATGCAAAAGATGAGGTAAATAAGAAGATGAATCCAGGATGGGCCCAGCAGTAACATGCCAAGTTCTGGGCTAGGAATAGCTAGCATAGTCTCTGCCATGAGGCAGAAAGCCATCAGATAATCACACACATTCATGTAAAATTGTATCTATGACAAGGGATCTGGGGGACAGTTATGTCCTGCTATGAGAACCTATAACTGGAGAATTAGGTCTAATCGTGGAGATATAGAAGGTGTCCCTCAGGAGGAGATGCCTGAGTAAGAGCTAAAGTTGAATGACTCTTCACTAAGTGAGGATGCTTTCTAGGAAGAGGGAACAGTATGTGCAAAGACTCTTGGGTGGAGACCACGTGGGGAGTACAGGCAATTGCAAAAGCCAGGAGCCCAGAAATCCTGGGTTTACGGGAGAGACATTTTCTTTAAACTTCCATGCAGGTTTATAAAAATGTAAATCTCACATACAAATGATATCCAGTCTAAAAACAGTATGAGAACAAACCAGATGTTGGTTATGTACATGGATGGGTGTGTCACTTGCATAAATCATTATACAATCTAACATAAAACTGAATCTGGGGTCCAGAAACTTGAGGCAAAGTTTTAAAAAAATAAGGTAGGAGCTTGGCCTGAATGGAAAGAGCCATGGCCAGAAAGCTGGCTGACTTTAAGTCCAGGCTTAGTCACTTACCATGGGCTTTTCCAGCCCATTTACCTGTCTACAGATCAGTTTCCTTATATCCAAAGTGGGATCAACATTTCCTGATCTTGCCAGCTCTTGGGTGTGGTGAAAAATACCAAGTTACCCTATGGGAATGTCTCTGGGAAGATGGTATAAGCATGGGAAAGGCTGTCAGTTCATTCATTCATGGTACCTGTTTCATTAGATGCACGTCTGCTGAGTATCACTGCGAGGTGCAGATCAGAAACATGGTGAACAGTATGATGTGCTCTGTCCTGCACTTGGAGAGCTGGCCTCTCCCATCTTGGCAATGTCACTTAATGTGGCATCAATAGCTCTGTACGATCAAGTGCAGGGACTAACATGGTAAAACTGAGTCTTTCTTCTTTCATGGATTGCAGAGCTCAGTGAGTAAGAAATGTAATAAACCGTGGCAGGGCTCCATGAAATAGGAGTAAAGGAGAAGGGGTGGAGGAAGCAATTAAACTAGTGGGGATACAGATGGAAGGTGATGATTAGGAAACCTTTTCAGAAGAGCTGAGTTTTGGGCTTCCCTGGTGGCACAGTGGTTAAGAATCTGTCTGCCAATGCAGGGGACACGGGTTTGAGCCCTGGTCCAGGAAGACCCCACATGGCGCGGAGCAACTAAGCCCACGCGCCACAACTACTGAGCCTCCGCTCTAGAGCCTGCGTGTCATAACTACTGAAGCCTGTGTGCCTAGAGCCCGTGCTCTGCAACAAGAGAAGCCACCGCAATGAGAAGCCCGCTCACCGCAACGAAGAGTAGCCCCCGCTCGCCACAACTAGAGAAAGCCTGCACGCAACAACGAAGACCCAACACAGCCAAAAATAAAATAAATAAAAAAATTTATAAAAAAAAGAAAAGAAAAGAAATAGGCCCTCTAGCAGAATAGATTGTAAGTCATTTTATAAAACAAAGGCATTTAAAATTTGTTCATCAAAATAAGGGATGTTGTCTTCATAGTAGGAAACTGGGGAGACAATATGCTTTACGGCAAACAATGCTCAAAACTTTAATTAATTAATTAATTAATTATTTTGGCTGCATTGGGTCTTCATTTCTGCGTGCGGGCTTTCTCTAGTTGTGGTGAGTGGGGGCTACTCTTCGTTGCGGTGCAAGGGCCTCTCACTGCGGTGGCTTCTCTTGCTGCAGAGCACAGGCTCTAGGTGTGTGGGCTTCAGTAGTTGCGGCAAGCAGGCCCTAGAGTGCACGGGCTTCAGTAGTTGCGGCACGTGGGCTCTAGGGCCTGTGGGCTTCAGTAGTTGTGGCACACGGGCTCAGTAGTTGGGGTGCACGGGCTTAGTTGCTCCACAGCATGTGGGATCTTCCCAGACCAGGGCTCAAACCCGTTTCCCCTGCATTGGCAGGCGGACTCTTAACCACTGTGCCACCAGGGAAGTCCCTCAAAACTTTTTGAAAAATTCTTCATTTCAAAATGCTTTCAGAGCCTGCTATGGACTGAATTGTGTCCCTGCAAAATTTTTATGTGGAAACCCTAACCTCTGATGTGACTGTATTTAGAGACAGGGCCTTTAGAAGGTAGTTAAGGTTAAGTGAGGTCATAGGGTGGGGTGGAAGCCTGATCCAATAGGATTAGTGTTCTTTTAGAAGAGACACAGAGAGCTTTCTCTTTCTCCTCCATGTAAGACAGAAAGAAGGTGGCTGTGTGCAAGTCAGGAAGAGAGTCCTCACCAGAAACTGACCAGAATGACACCCTGATCTTGGGCTTCCAGCCTCCAGAAACTGTGAGAAAATAAATTTCAACTGTTTAAGCCATGGAATCTATGATATTTTGTTATGGCCATCTGAGCTGACTAATACAGAACCCTTACTACAGCCTTTTAAATATCCTCAGGATAGCAAATTTTTGTTGCAAGAAGGCACATTTGACTTTTAGAATCAGCCAAATGTTGTCTGAAGCCAAGGCTATTGAATAAAAATGGATGAGTGAACAGGATAATATTTTCTAAAATAAGACAAAAAATGAAATGTGGTTATAAGGTAAACACATTGCTTTTGATTTGTGCCCATAGAATGGATTTGGGGGTAATTACAAAAGTGAGCAAAGGCAGCATCATTGCAATAATTGTGCAATTCCCAGAAAGCTGTTTTGAAGGACAACAACCATTTACAAAATTATTTTTCCTCAATTGTAAAAGAACAAAGACATATTAATATTCAATGTAGAAAATTCCAAAATTTTAGAAAATCATAAATAAATAGAAAAATAGAAATTTGATGTTATGCCATCCCTAGAGATATCCACTGTGAAACTTTTGCAGACTTTATTCCAGAACCTCCAGCCCCCAAATATCGGCACATGCATGTGTGCAAGCTCACATACGTGGGATCACATGGATTATGTCGTTATATGTCCTGTCTTATTTCCACTTAACATTATGCTATGAGCATTTCACAAGTAATTCAATAGTCTTGAAAAACATGATTAAAAGTGTTTGTATAATATTCTGTCATATAGGGGCTTCCCTGGTGGCGCAGTGGTTGAGAGTCCGCCTGCCGATGCAGGGGATACGGGTTCGTGCCCCGGTCCGGGAAGATCCCACATGCCACGGAGCGGCTGGGCCCATGAGCCGTGGCCGCTGAGCCTGCGCGTCCAGAGCCTGTGCTCCGCAACGGGAGAGGCCACAGCAGTGAGAGGCCCGTGTACCGCAAAAAAAAAAAAAAAAAAAATTCTGTCATATAAATATTCCAATCATTTTTTAAAACTATCTATTGTAAGGCATTAAAAACTTTTCATTTTATTTTAGGGTTAAATCTAACAAATGACAAGATCTAAAACTATAAGTTTTTCCATAAATTTGTCCAAGAAGATTTAAAGCTTAAATGAGGTCTTGAATTTCACTTCAGTTACTGAAAGCTAAGTATGCGATTTCCTCTCTGTGGGCAAAAATTTTAAAGAAATGAGAATATAGAAGAGACTGGGTCAAGGGGTTTAAAATAATCACCAGATAAGCCATATTTTAGGTGGAATTATATCAGCACAGCGAACACTTAATCCTATAATTGGCCCAAGTATTCCCAGTGTACCATAAATTTAATCAGAGTGGTCTAATGTCTCAGATCAATGTTTCTTTTTGTAGTAAACCACGTAATGCAAAATCCATAGCTCTATAAAACCTCATTATGAAACTTTTCTCTCTTTTTAATCAGTTAATCATAAAGCTCTCATATTTATACTTCAGCAAGACAAATGATACACACCCTAGAATTTTCCATCACAGCAGAGTCTTAGTTATTATTGAAGGAGCAACCACAGAACATAGGTCAGAGTTCACATGTGGCGGCTGTAATAAACTGAATGAAAACCAACTAACCCAAGTGCCATTTTGTTGTACACATCACTGCTCTGTATTGATAAAACTCTTCAAAGTTTTACAGGGAGAACTCATTTTATTGCTCTTTGCTTTATTGTGCTTTGCAGGTATTGTGTTGTTTTTGTTGTTGTTGTTTTTTAATACAAATTGAAGGTTTGTGCCAACACTGTGGTCAAGCCAGTGTATTGGCACCATTTTCCCGACAGCATTTGCTCACTTTGTGTCTCTCTGTCACATTTTGGTAATTCTTACAATATTTCAAATGTTTTCATTACTATTATATTTTTATGGTGATCTGTGATTAGTGATGTCTGATGTTACTATTGTTATTGTTTGGGACCCCACCAACCTCGTCCGTATAAGATGGTGAACTTGATCGATAAATGTTGTGTGTGTTCTGACTGCTCCACTGACTGATCGTTCCCCATCTCTCTCCCTCTCCTTGGGCCTCCCTATTCCCTGAGACATAACAATATTGAAATTAGGCCAATTAATAGCCCTACAATGGCCTCTAAGTGTTCAAGTGAAAGGAAGAGTTGCACATCTCTCACTTTAAATCAAAAGCTAGAAATGCTTAAGCTTAGTGAGGAAGGCATGACAAAAGCTGAGACAGGCCAAAAGCTAGGCCTCTTACGTCAAACAATTAGCCAAGTTGTGAATGCAAAGGAAAAGTTCGTGAAGGATATTAAAAGTGCTACTCCAGTGAATACATAATGATAAGAAAGCAAAACAGCCTATTGCTGTGATATGGAGAAAGTTTTAGTGATCTGGATAGAAGATCAAACCAGCTACAACATTTCCTTGATCCATGGCCTAATCCAGGGCAAGGCCCTAATTCTTTTTAATTCTATGAAGTCTGAGAGAGGTGAGGAAGCTGCAGAAGAAGAGTTTGAAGCTAGCAAAGGTTCATGAAGTTTAAGGAAAGAAGCTGTCTCCATAACATAGAAGTGCAAGGTGAGGCAGCAAGTGCTGATGTAGAAGCTGCAGCAAATTATCCAGAAGATCTAGCTAAGGTAACTACTGACGGTGGTTACACTGAACAGATTTTCGATGTAGACAAAATAGCCTTCTATTGAAAGAAAATGCCATCTAGGACTTTCATAGCTGGAGAGGAGAAGTCAGTGCTCGGCTTCAAAGCTTCTAAGGATAGGCTGATTCTCTTGTTAGGGGCTAATGCAGCTGGTGACTAAGTTAAAGCCAATGCTCATTTATTATTCTGAAAATTCTAGGGCCCTTAAGAATTATGCTAAATATACTCTGCCTGTGCTCTATAAATGGAAAAACAAAGCCTGGATGACAGCACATCTGCTTACGACATAGTTTACTGAATACTTTAAGTCCACTCTTTGTTTTGTGTGTGTGTGCTTTATTTTTTGTTTAATTTATTTACTTCATAAACCTACTTAAGCAAAAATTGTCTAAACATTTAAACACTATTTATATAACCAAGTCAAAATCTACACATTTTACAAATCAAATTATTTAAACACTGATTGCAAACTTAAATCTTCCTATACATTTCAATCAAATCATCAGTATAATATGTCAGCTCCTCTAAAAGCAACAAGCATTTTGGTAAAGCACACACATCTTACAAGGATTATAAAATTTTTTACATCTACTCTTACACTCATTATAGAAATGGGTTTATGGACCCAAGAGAAGGACACTATCTCAGGTCAGACCAATTTTTGAATTTGGATATCCAAAAGAAGAATATTATCTCAGTGCAGATGAAGTTTTGAATTATTAATCAAGGAATTCTTGGTTGGGACCTGGGAACTACTTTACCTTCTAAGATGATGAAAATCTGAGCCAGTGCTTATCTTATATATCACTGGAACTTTTCAAGTCCACACTTTTTCCATGAATTAGTGTATTGTAACTGGATACCTTTTCTTTAAATGATGTCATCTTTAAGATTAACGACTATGATATGCAGATGTCCCAGAGATGTCCATGCCCAAACCTCTTATGTTATGTTTAAGAGTAAAGGGACATTTTCTATGTAATTAAAGTTATGGGCCTTAAAATAGAGAGTTTATCCTGGATTATCTGTGTGGGCCCAATCTAATCACGTGAACCCTTAAAATCAGAGAATTTTAAAGTCAGAGACATGACAGAAGGGTAGGTCAGAGGGGTTCAAACTGTGAGAAGGAGTTGGCTTGATGTTTTTGGCCCAGAGATTGATGGCAAGGAACCTCAGTCCTACAACCATAAGGAACTGAATTCTGAATGAACCTGGGCATGGATTCTTTTACTTCAGTAAGGAAGGCAGCCCTGCCTAGACCTCTCTTTTGACCTAGTGAAACCCTGAGCAGAGAATCCAGTCATGCTCTGCTGGACTTCTGACCTACAGAAACTGTGAGATAATAAATAGGTCAAAGCTGTGTTAAGACTAAGTCCACTCTTGACACCAACTGTTCAGATAAAAAGATTCCTCTCAAAATATTACTGCCCATTGACAATGCACCTGGTCACCCTATAGCTCTGATGAAGATGTACAATGAGAAGAACGTTGTTTTCATGCCTGCTAACACAACATCCATTATGCATCCCATGGATCAAGGAGTCATTTTTATTTTCAAGTCTTTTATTTAAGAAATACATTTCAGAAGACTTTGCTGCCATGGATAGTGGTTCCTCTGATGCATCTGAGCAAAGTAAGTTGAAAACCTTCTGGAAAGGATTCACCATTCTAGATGCCATTAAGAACATTAGTAATCATGGGAAGAGGTCAAGATATCAACATTCACAGGAATTTGAAAGAAGTTGATTCTAACTCTCATGGATGACTTTGAGGGGTTCAAAACTTCATTGGAGGAAATAACGGCAGATGTGGTGAAAATAGCAAGAGAACTAGAGTTAGATCCTGAAGATGTGATTGAATTGCTACAATCTCATGAAAAATCTTTTACGGGTGAGGAGTTGATTCTCATGGATGAGTAAAGAAAGTGGTTTCTTGAGATGGAATCTACTCCTGGTGAAGATGCTATGAAAATTGTTGAAATGACAACAAAAGATTTAGAATATTACATAAACTTAGTTGATAAAGCAATAGCAGGTTTTGAGAGTATTTCTAACTTTGAAAGAAGTTCTACTGTGGATAAAATGCCATCAAACAGCATTGCATACTACAGAGAAATTGTTTGTAAGAGGAAGAGTCAATCAATGGGGCAAACTTCATTGTTGTCTTATTTTAAGAAGCCACCAAGCCACCCCAACTTCCAGCACCCACCTCCCTGATCAGTCGGTGGCCATCAGCATGGAGGCGAGACCCTCCACCAGCATAAAGATTATGACTCACTGCAGACTCAGATGTTGGTTAGTATGTTCTAGCAATAAAGCATTTTTAAATTAAGATAAGCACATTTTTAAAGATATAATGCTATCACACACTTAATAGACTACAGTATAGTGTAAACATAACTTTTATATGCCAAACCAAAAAATTCATGTGACTCTTTACTGCAATACTTACTTTATTGCAAATGGTCCGGAACCAAACCCATAATATCTTCCAGGTATGCCTGTATTTATTTTTATTGTTTTTCTCATCCTATGCAGTTTTCTGCTTCTGTACTTTGGCAGATATAGAAGGGAAGAATACAAAAAATTGAGGAGAATTTTCAGAACCACATCCCACTCTTGGGCCAACTTCTATGTTGCTGGTTGAAGTGACCCTGGTGTGGGGACCCCAGACTTGTGTACAGGATCTTCTGCCTGGTTTGTCCACGGAGAATGGGACTACCATCCTGGGCAAGGAAAAGCCCCTGCTGGAGATCCTGACAGCCTGGCAGACACTCTAGTTGGGAAGTGAGGTTACACTTGCCCCAAACTTCCTTTTCCCCCATTTCCTGTCTCAATTCCTTGCGAAATAGAGCAGATGTGGGTTTTGTTGGCTGCATCTGGCCCCTACTGAGGGATTGATACCACATGCTCTGAAGAACAGGAACCAGAGACACAGGAAAGACCACCCTATCATCTCTCAGTTTCACCCTTTCTCACCCTCAGCTCAAGGGCTCATTCATTCTCCCCAGTATTGTTTTAATAATCTCCTAATTGGCTTCCTGACTCTAGTTTGACCATAGCTACCAGATCTATCTTTCAAAATCTTTAAATGTTTAGTTCTTAACATCCTACAGGATTAAAGTCCAAATCTCTTAGCATAACATTCAGATTATTTGAGATCTGACCCCTCTTTCTCTCTCTGGCCCCATGTCCACCAGACTCCAGGCTCCAGCAGTATCAAAATGATGATAGTTACCTGAACACACATTGTTGTTTAAGGTTCTACAAGTATGACTTTGGGCAAGATCCTTAGCTTCTAGTGTTTTGGGACTAGGATAGAATCTGCCTTATGGTATTGTTGTGAGGATTAAATGAGATAATATGCAGAAAAGGCTTGGAGCAGAGCCTGGCACATAGGAAGATGCTGAACAAATTCTATTATTGTTACTCCCTCTTTCTGGACTCTTTTAGCTTCTTCTTTGATCTGTCTGACTCCTACTTAACCTTCAAAATGCAGATCAAGTGTCTCTTCCGCTGTTCAGTGTTTATCACTATTTCTGTTGTCCCCTCCTATCCTTACTACCTAACACTCACAGCATCAGTTACATCCCTGGCTGTTATTTGCTTACACTTTTGTCTCTGTCATGAGACTCTAAGCTCGTTGAGGTCAAGGACGTGTCTTAGTCATCTTGGTAGCCCTCAGTTAGCACAGACCTTGGCACACAGTAGACCCTCACTTGATTTTTATTGAATGGATTAGGTTTAGGGTTCCATGACAGCTTAATGCCTTCTCAGCCTGACACCTGTGTGCAAGGGTGGGTGCTGGATTTCAGGCATACAGCCATGTGAGGTGGTCTCTGAGTGTCTGGCCACAGAAAGACGTTGTAAATGCCTGCAGTCGAATTCCCCATCCCCAGAAAGTGCCTCTCAGCAAATTTCTATGCTGAGAAATTCATTATGCTGGATTCAGCAGAGCCACACGGCAGAGTGCAAGGGAAAGCAGATTCTGAGTTTGTACCTTTCACCTAACAGATGCCTGATTTACTGTCTCCAGCACATTCAAGTTGATCTTGCACCAGTAAGAATATTTTCACTGACCTTTTATATATATATATATAAATTTATTTATTATTTTTGGCTGCATTGGGTCTTTGTTGCTGCGTGCAGGCTTTCTCTAGTTGCAGCAAGCAGGGGGTTACTCTTCATGGCAGTGCGCGGGCTTCTCATTGCAGTGGCTTCTCTTGTTGCGGAGCACGGGCTCAAGGCACGTGGGCTTCAGTAGTTGTAGCTCGTGGGCTTCAGTAGTTGTGGCTTGCGGGCTCTAGAGCACAGGCTCAGTAGTTGTGGCACACGGGCTTAGTTGCTCCGTGGCATGTGGGATCTTCCCAGACCAGGGCTCGAACCCGTGTCCCCTGCATTGGCAGGCGGATTCTTAAGCACTGCGCCACCAGGGAAGCCCATCACTGAGCTTTGTAGTGAAGCTGTAAGGCGGACCTGGATGTTGAGGTGGGAGCAAACATTTACTTCATCTTCACATATTGCAGTTTCTTCCTATTATCGCCAAAGTTGTCCATGCAATGCTACTGGCCCTTCATAAATCTAAATAGCTCTTGTTTAAAATCTGACATAATTCTGAAATGGCCATAAAGATGATCAGAATATAACACAAGAATACCTTGCCACGGAGAAACCTATTTAGAAGGAGTTCAGGGCTGATTTTGAAAAACTGCAAGAGGGGAAAATATGTAAAGTAGGAAAAATGTGCCATAAGAAAAAAAATGTGTGAGAGACTATCACTCTGTGAGAGAACTGTAATTGGATTCCTCAGCTCTGTTGGAAGGATGAAACTGGCACTTCAAAGTTTTAAAAAATGTTATTGAGTCCTGAGGCTTATGAACAAGGTACCAAGTAGATGATAAAGATTATTATGGGGTCAAAGATAAAAATAGCCAATATGAAGACCCTTTAAGAAAATCACACTACCTCTACAGTACCATAAAGTTATTAAATGATATTGATAAACATTTTTAAATAACCTTGGAAATACTAGAGAAATAATCCCTTCACCCCCAAAAAGGGCAATTACAAAATTGTAAATACAGAATGATCTCAGTTATGGAAAATGCATGGTAAGAAATAGAATCTGTCACACCATAATGGTTGTTGCCTCTTAGTTGGTAGTGGAATAACAATACCCTTTTCCTATTCCTGGCTTCTGTCTACTAACAAATTAAATTAAATTAAATTAAATTTAAACGTTTGTTTATTCTTTATGTTGGCAGAATAATCTTTGATTTACATTTAGAATTGCAGACTTTCCAGTGAGCTATCAGCTCTTCTGGAATATTCCTTTTTTGAGAGGCAACAGAGGCCTTGGGAGGATAGACTCTCACAAGTACAGTATCAGGTGGTCCAGCTCTACTGGAGGAATGTATTTGCAGCATTTCACATAAATGTTTGTTGGGACTTGGGAGCAGATGTGGGAAAACTTTCGTTTCCTGTTTTAATCTGGGCACCTATTTCAGCTCCATCCCGACTTCCCACACCCGCTGTGAGAGTCTTAAGGCTTGGGTCAGCTAGTGACCACTTAAGGGAGAAGGTGGGCATGCTGACTGCTGGAGAGGAGAGAGTTCAAGAAGGGCAGGAGTTCAGGGCAAGAAGGGAGCCAACTGGACAAGAGCCAACTGAGAGACAGATGGATTTGGGAGCTGATGAAAATGCATGATGGGTCCACATGGCTAGACTGGAGGTAGAGTGAAGGACAGTACTCTTTGAAAATTACTCTGAGGTTTCTTAAATGATGGAAGGAAATAATTGCCAACCTAGAATTCTATGTTCAATAAAATAACTTCAAAAAATGAAGACAAGGTTAATAGGTTTTCAAACAAACAACAACTAAGATAATTTGTCAACAGTAGGCCTACACTAAAAGATTAAAAAAGTGGTTCTTCAGACAGGAGTCTAAAAGTGTTTTTTCAGACAGGGGTAAAATGATCCCAGATGAGAGCATACAAATGCACAAAAGAATAAAGAAAAGGAAATATATGTGGGCAAATTTAAATGAATATTGATTGTATAAAACAAAAATAGTGATTTATCTCTATAGACATAGATATATGACAAGAATAGCACAAAATATGGGAGGCAGTAAATAGAGTTAAAGTGTTTTTAAGTCAATACATTATGCAGCAAGTGGAAAAGTACTAATTTATATCGGATACTAACTAGTCAAAGATGCATGACTAATGTCTATGTTAAACCACCAACAAGAGAAATAGAATGTATAACCAGCAAGTTAATAGAAGAGGAAAAAAAGGAAAAAAATTGGAACCAGTGGAAAGCAAATAAAGATGGTGAATTTAAACCAAAATATCTAAGTAACTACACCAACTGTAGCAGTACTAAATACTCTTGTTAAAAGATCAAGATTGTCACATAGGATTAAAAAATAAAACTCAACCATACACCGCTGAAATATAAAGATATGGGAGGTTTGAATATAAGTGAATGGAAAATGATATGCAGAGACTAATTAAAATACAGCTGTTTACTAATATGAACCAAGATATATTTTCATACAAGAAGTATTACCATGTAGGAAGAGGTACATTTCACAAGAAAAAAGGAGTCAGTCCAACAGGATATTATAAAAGTTCTAAATATGTTTACAATGAACAAAATAGCTTTAAAATACGTAAAGCAAAAATGGACAAAACTGAAAAAAAGAAAAGCAAACAAATCTATAATCACAGTTTATTTAAAAAATAATACCACTGTGGTGTTTTTGTTTTTTTTTTTGCGGTACGCAGGTCTCTCACTGTTGTGGCCTCTCCCGTTGCGGAGCACAGGCTCCGGACGCACAGGCTCAGTGTCCATGGCTCACCGGCCCAGCCACTCCGCGGCATGTGGGATCTTATGGGACCGGGGCACGAACCCGTGTTCCCTGCATCGGCAGGTGGACTCTCAACCACTGCGCCACCAGGGAAGCCCGTCTATACTTTTCAATTGTTCAATTGCACAGAAAATGTTTGCATACATTGACCATAAGCAGGTCATAAAGCATGCCTTACACAATTTCAGGGGATTGAAATAAGGAGATTTTCTCTGATCATAATGCAATTAAACTAGGAATTAATAACAAAATGTGTTAGAAAATAGACATTTTTTGAAGATAAGGAAAACACTTTAACACATGAGTCAACGAAGAAATTTCAGCAGAAATTTTAAAATATTTTGAATGAAATAATAAAAATACAGCATATCAAAATTTCTGAAAGGTAACTAGAGCTATGCTTAAGGGGAAATTTGAAACCTTAAATACATGTATTAGAATAGAAGAAAGATTGAAAAAAGTGATCTAAGCATCTACCTCAAGAATTTAGAAAATCCTAAGGAAGAAGAAATTAAGGAATAATAATAAGAAGAAATTAGTGACAGAAAGGAAATTTACAATAGAAAAAGATCAACATATTCAAAAACTGATACTTTATAAAGACTAATAAAATTGATAACCCTCTGACAAGACTGGCAAGGCAGAGACAAGGCGCAATTACTAACATCTGAAATAAAAAGGAACCATCACTACAGAGCCTACACACACTAAAAGCATAATTAGGAGATATTATTTGGAAACTTTATGCCAATCAATTTGAAAATTTAAATGAAGTTAACATATTCCTAGAAAGAACATCTCAAAATTGACACAAGAGAAAGTAGAAAATGTGAACAGTACTATTTCTAATGAAAGTAATTTACTCTGTAATTAAAAACTTTTTCCAAAAGAAAATTTTAGTCCATATTTATCCTGAGAAAACTCTCTTTAAAATTTAAGGAAGGGCTTCCCTGGTGGTACAGTGGTTGAGAGTCCGCCTGCCGATACAGGGGACACGGGTTCGTACCCTGGTCTGGGAAGATCCCACATGCTGCGGAGCGGCTGGGCCCGGAGCCTGTGCTCTGCAGCGGGAGAGGCCACAGCAGTGAGAGGCACACGTACCGCAGGAAAAAAAAAAAATTTAAGGAAGAAATAGCACCAATATTATACAAAAATCTTACAAAAAGAAAAAAGAAGAACACCTTGACAGCTCATTTTATGAGGCCAGCATAACCTTAATACAAAGACATAACAAGGACTTTACAAGACCGGAAATCATAGGACAAAGTTTCTCATGAACATAGATGTAAAAGTCTGGAAAAAAAAATTGGCAAACTAAATCCAACAACAACAACAAAAGGATATTGTCCCATGAACTGATTGGCTTTATTCAAGAACACAAAGCTGGTTTAATATTCCAAATCAATCAACGCATGTCACTATGTATTTCAGAATAGAATAGAAAAAAAAATCATCATCTAGGTAGATGCAGAAAAAGCATTTGATAAAATGTAGTACCACTTTTTAAAAATATTTATTTATAATGTGGTAAAGTATACATAATATAAATAGACTAAAACCACTCTTTTTGTGTGCATTAATTCATTTAATACTCACAAGATCCCCAAGAAATAGACATTATTATTTCCCCAATTTTATAGATATGGAAACTGGGTCACAGAGAAATTAGCCTAAATTCACACAGCTGGTAAGTGGCAGAGCCGTTATTCAAACACAGGCCATTTCAGTCCGAGCCTGTGATTTAGCCACTGAGCTCTCTTTACTACAATATACTCAGCCAACCTTCCCAGGTGGGAGGCTGAGAATGTGGACACAGGGAAGGCAGAGGCCCTTCTCTGGATCAGGCTACACACACTGGAGCTTCAGCTTGAATAGGACGTGGAGGCTGGAGAAGGGTAGAGGAGAGCAAGAAACAATATCTCTTCCAAGCCCCAGTTGGGAGATTCGCCTTTGCACTCAGAATGAGCCTAATTTACGTGCCAGTTGTTCTCCAAGCTTTGGAACAACCAGGATGTGTGGGGAAAGGCATGCCTCAAGGTAGTGATGTTCAGAGGCACCAAACTCACTTGTCAAGGACATCAAAACAGAAGAGACTCGGCCAATGGCCTCTGGGGGTTCCTGGGAGGTGGGCCGCTCATCCGACAACTCTACTCCCAACAAACGCTCATGCAACCCACACCCACGCCGTCCCAGGTCAGTAAAAGAACATTGGAGGTTTCTGAATGAATTAAGAAACCAAAGAATAGTTAAACACATAAGCCCTTCAGATGCTTAGAAACTGGGAGACGGAATAGAGCCCGGACAGGTTTTTGATCCCAATTTCATCCGAGGTTTACGCCCAGGTGGGACTGGCTGGTGCAGCTAGAGGAGGTGTCAGCTCGTGGTTTAGTTTTCCTACCTAAGCTCCGTGCACAGAATCCTTCCCCAAGCCTTCCCTTTCTGGACACTTCTTCCCTCCCACGGTCTGGTGTCACTTCCACTTCCCCTTAAGGGCCAGGGCTGAAGAGAAAAGTCTGTCTGTTCGGTGGTGAGGGGAAGCCAACAGACGGTGACTTTTAACAGACAAGCCCCAGTCTTAGGCAGAAGCCTTTCCCCGTTAGTAACTACACCTCCTCTCGGGGTCACCGAAGAGTCTGATATGTTATAATGTAGGGCGTGGTCTCTTAGAAGGGCTCAGAGTTCATTCCTTTGAAAGCTGTGAGCAACAGGATTCCTTTGTCAGAGATGTCATTGGATTTGGGAGATGGAGCGCAGAATGCAGGTCCCCAAAAGTAAGAGGCGGGGAGAGCATGACTCTGACGTGGACCCAAGATCCATAGACAGGACACCCATGTCCAGAGAGATAGTGAAACATAGTTGATGACCAGATGGGACAGGAACTAACCAATCAGAGTGGACACTGGCAGCATCAATCACTGGTAGGGCCAAGGTATTGTATCGCAGCTGAATAGCCTGTTGACCACTGGGGAACATGCTGCACTCACCACTGAGATGCTCTGCCCAGCAGCTCAGGTAGCAGGAGGCCAGGCGGTGTTCTGGCTGGGCAGCCTTGTTGGCAAGGGCAAGAGGACCTACTCCCCCTCCTCTCCTGACTCAAGCCCTCCGTAGGCATGGCTCCTCTAGCTAGAGTTACCTCCTGTGCACTCAGAGATGCTCGTGCCCATCGAGAAATGGAGAGGGGGCCGGAGAGCAAACAGCTTCTACTCCAGCCAGGCTGCCTTTCATGCTTCCGTTGCTGTTATTACTTTCCTGCCTGTATGACCTCTGCACGCCCTGATGACTTTCCATCTCCCAGACCTTTGGCTTTTTTCAGATCTCCAATTCTGCTGAGGCATTGGTCTCTGTTTGTCTGATTTCAGCCCCTGACACTCACCACTTCCCTTGTCCTTCCTCAAGGAGTGACCAGACAGAGTCTGAGGTTGCACAACTCCAGGGCTGGATTCCCACAGTATTCTTGTGAAAGGCATCCCCGGCAGGGCTTCCACAGGATGCAGTGTTAATGGTGCCCTCCAGACTTGGGCAACCCTTCACTGTTATAGCTATTGTACTTGAACGTGGGAAATTTGGTGAAGCCCGAAGTGCTAGCCAGTTGAGATATTTTTTTCTCTACCTTTTTAGTTTGGTCTATTTTGGTATGACCACCATCTTTTCCTCCTTTCTTGTAACAGTTCTCCTTCTTGTCTTTCTGGGTCTGATAATCAATCCCAGAACCCATCCCTCTGCTCAGAGTGATAGGCACCTGACTTGCTTGGTCACTTATAGCTCCCACTGGATGTGGACATGTGACCCAGGACAGCCCATCAGAGCCCTTCCCTGAGATTTTCTATGACACACGCTGGCAGACAGATGCTCTCCCTTTGCTATGGCACTGCTAATCTCGGACTCTAAGCCTAGAACTGTCTCTGGCCAGGCCCTGCACTTGTACACATCATAAAGAATAGGAGGGACTTAGGCCAAGTATTGGAGAGAGAGAGGGGAGAGAGAGAGAGAGAGAGAGAGAGAGAGAGAGAGAGAGAGAGAGAAACAGACAGAGAGGGCTTCCCTGGTGGCGCAGTGGTTAAGAATCTACCTGCCAATACAGGGGACAAGGGCTTGAGCCCTGGTCCGGGAAGATCCCACATGCCACGGAGCAACTAAGCCCATGTGCCACAACTACTGAGCCTGTGCTCTAGAGCCCGCGAGCCACAACTACTGAAGCCCGCGTGCCTAGAGCCCGTGCTCTGCAACAAGAGAAGCCACCTCAATGAGAAGCCCGCACACTGCCATGAAGAGTAGCCCCCGCTCGCCGCAACTAGAGAAAGCCCGAGCGCAGCAACGAAAACCCAACGTAGCCAAAAATAAATAAATAAAATAAATTAAAAAAAAAAAAAAAGAAACAGAGAAGAGAGAGAACAGAACCATATTATTTGAATCCCTGCAGTCAACTCTACCTTAGACTGCCCAGTTATACATGCCTTTACATGCCCAGTTTTGCTTAAGATACTTTTAGCTGAGTTTCCATCTCTTACAGAACACCCCTGAAACAAATACAATTTGGTACTTGAGACATCGCTTACACAAGACTTACAATAGTAACAACAGGATGCACATTATGTCATAAGCCCCCAAAATTGTGGGGCTGCAGAGCTGGGGCAAGGTCTCTGGCAAGTGACTTGTGATTTTAATCAAGTTTAAAGCAACGTATGTGAAACAATAACAGCACACACGCCCAGCCAGCCCCTGCCTAGAAGTCGGCCTCTGCAGAGGGACCAAAAGCATTTGAGTGGATTTGGGCTGCAACCTCTATCCTAATTTCCCTCAGGCATAAAGACCAGCATCCTTGTTACCCTGGGACCTGCCAAACATTTTCTGAGAGGACAAGGCAGGACAGAACGCCTTGCATTTTTGTTGTCAGCTACAATGAATGGAGAGCTGACTATTCCCACACTGCAGAGGGTACCCGGGCTGACGCACCAGTTGCCATGGTGCCCGAGTGCACTCTGCCGTTGCTGAGATCTCTGCACCTGTACCTGCAAAATACCACTGACGGGGAGCTTATTTTCGTGATCAAGGTAGTTAGTCATGCATTAACAGCACGGAAGAGAATTCTGCTGACCTGGAATGTGACGCCTCCTTGGGTCAAATAGAAACGCTTTACTGATGTGCTGGAGCAGAATGTCACTTAAAAGCATTCACTGAGAAGCAGTGGGTGTCAGATCCCTGCAGGAGCCTAGGGAGCGTGAAGATCTCGCCCTTTGGATAAGGAGGCCAGACAGCAGTAGCTGAAGGATTGGCGTGGAAATACATGAATCATAAAGAGCACAGCTTCGCTGGGGTTTGAAAGCCAACAGTGGGGAGAGAAAGTGACTCGCAGAAATTTCAGTGTTTGTGGTTGTGGTGTGGGATGCTGGGGGTGGTGACGGTGATGATCAGACAGTGCCCATCTGGGTCTCTTCCTTTCTGTTCCCTATGTGTTCACTCTGGTCCAGGCCATTACTACCAATTTTTCCTGGACTATTGCAGTTGACTCCTAACTTTTCTCCCTGGAGTCAAGAGGTCCTCTTCTCTGAACTGTCCTCCATCCGGAGGGGAGGTAATCATGCTATGGTTTGACCAGGATGCTCCCCTGCTAAGGAAGCTTCACTGGCTCTGTTCCGCCTTCTGCATGGTATTCAAGGTTTGCCATGACGGTATCCGACTTTCCTTTCCAGCCCTGTCTCCTGCCTCTGTATTGCATACACTTAGGTTTGTCCAGACAGAGCTAGGCACTTACCCTCAACACCCTCCCCCTTGGAAATCACTGGAAATTTCCTTCATGGACCCTTCCATCTTCCTCTGTGCAAACATAAATCTCCCTTTCTCAATCCCCCTTTTGCATGGTATATTCTTATAAATATTTTTGAGCTTCCATTCTTGGAATGTAATTCTTAAGCAATTTGGAAAACTTTCATCTTTTGGGGTTTTCCTTTTTTTTTTTTTTTGCGGTACGCGGGCCTCTCACTGTTGTGGCCTCTCCCGCTGCGGAGCACAGGCTCCGGACGCGCAGGCTCAGCGGCCATGGCTCACGGGCCCAGCCGCTCCATGGCATGTGGGATCTTCCTGGACCTGGGCACGAGCCCGTATCCCCTGCATCGGCAGGCGGACTCTCAACCACTGCGCCACCAGGGAAGTCCTGGGGTTTTGCTTTTTAAGATTCATGAGGCCTGATCGGAGCAGTAGCGAGGGTAAAGCTAATCATCACATACTACTGAGACGAACTCTCCTCAGTGCTCCATGAATGAGAACACTTTCCAGGCTGACTGGTAGAAACAGACACTCTACACTTCGCAGTGACTTTCCCCCAGCCTTTGGCAGGTTTTTTCCTTACACGTGTGCTTGGATCTGCACTCGGCTGAATGCTTGTGGGGCTCCTCTGAAGATCCTTAGAGTTTGCTTTGTGTAGTTTTCTCCTCTCCAAACTTGACCTGCAAACTCTAGTCAATCTAGACTCCCTGAACTTTTAGCTCCATTTCCTCAATCCAGGGGGCTCAATGGGCTCTACCTGGGTTCCCCTCTTATGCGCTGGCTTGGAATCTCTCTCAAAACATTTAGCTGGGGCAATGCAAGGGGACACCCAATTTATTTCCTGTCTCTTAGAGGGTGTTTCCTTTCATTTCCTAATGTCCAGTGTTTTGAAAGCCTTTGTTCCATATATTTTGTTCTGTTTTCAGATAGGAAATTCTTGAAATTCTTGTTCATCCATGTTAGCCAAAAGTAGAAATTTCCATTCATTTTAACTTAACTTGAAACTTGTAAGTGTGGATTCTTTCCCTGATCTCTTGATGTAGTGCCATGACTCTCTGAGTTTGATTCTACATATTGGATTTCTTGTTGTAAATTAAATTCATCTTGTATTGCCTATATTTTCTAGTTCGGTTTCTTTGAAATGGAAGTGAGAAATGAAAACTACTTAGAAATCAACCTGAGTATATTAATCTTCTAGAGTTAAGGATTATTCTTTGTTCACCCACAACCAAATTCAATAGCAATCTTCTTTTCAACTCATATTCTTTCTACAGCATTCAACTTAGAATTCATAGAAACAACAATTCACTTTTTAAAAACACTTTTAAAACGTCTTTGTTGATTTTTATAGAATTTAATTACATTATGTAATTGCAACAGCAGGGACATAAACAGGCTGGGAAATAAAAATAACCAAGTCTTGATAAACATAATTAGCTGGTGTGAGCAGAAGTGTTTATGCATACCTGAAAATGACATAGTAGATCTGAACATTTAAGGTGTTGGTTATCAGTCTGTTCAACTTGGAAAGTGAAACTTGGAGTGTTGGTTAATCCTGCCAGGCGGTTAAGTGAAGGTCCATTAAGGGAGCATCTATATTGATCTTTGCCATCTGCCTTGATGATGTTAATTAGACAAGCAAGGTGAATGAGTAGCTGGTATCTTAAGGAGGCAAAGGGGGTTTCAGCTGAATGAGAAAAAGTATCAGTATTTGTGTGTGTAAATAATAATTAGCCCTTTGACCTTGGGCCCTTTGATTGCAACCTGAATTTCCAACATTTTTTCTTCTGATGTGTAAATAGTAGCACAGTCTTCAGCTTTTCTCTGAACTATCTTAAACCACAGAGAGTAACACTTTCTCCCTGAACCCTCAGAGCAGTGCTCTGAGATAGGTAACCCGTGATTCCTATTTTACTACTGAGGAGACTGAGAGATTACAGGTCTTCCTGTAACCAGCAAGCGGCGGAGCTAGGATTCTAACCAGGGCTCTGGCTTCTATTTTCAGAACACCCTCATTTTCATCCCATTCTATTGGCCAAAGTAAGTCACAGGGAGGATTCAAGATTGGGGAAATGGGCTTCGCTTCTTAACGGAATGAGCTGTGAAGCCACATTGCAGAGCCTGGGATACAGGAAGGGGTGGAGAATTGGGACCATTTTTGCAACCATCCTAGGGCAGGTGGAGGCCATAGAAGGCAGGGCCTATGGACACTTTAAAGTATCTTTTTTTTTTTTTTTTTGCATACACAGGCTTCTCACTGTTGTGGCCTCTCCCGTTGCTGAGCACAGACTCCGGACGCGCAGGCTCAGCGGCCATGGCTCACGGCCCTAGCCACGGCATGTGGGATCTTCCCAGATCGGGGCTCGAACCCATATCCCCTCCATCGGCAGGCGGACTCTCAACCACTGTGCCACCGGGGAAGCCGTAAGGTATCTTATTTTTATTCTGTGTGTATTGCTCAAAGATTTTTAAGGTGGACTTTGCAAAGACCATTCTGGCTTTGGACAAATGAGTAGACATGGAGGCAGTGAGGAGGCCGTTGTAGAAGTTCAGGGGAGAGGTGATGATGCTTCGGGCCACCCTGGTGGGGGTGGACGTAGAGAGAATTGGGTGATTGTGAGAGATTCTTATCTAGAAGGTAAAATTGACAGGATTTGGGGATAGACTGAACATGGATTGGATGTTGAATTTCTAGAACATAAGCTACTTGAGGGCAGGAACAGTAACTTTTAGCTCTGAAATCCCACGTAGTATATCATGCGTGTTTAATAACTATTTGGAAAATGAATGAATTCCTATATTTCATAGTGCATGTTTCTTCTCAGTTACGTGTAAATCCTTGGGGTTTGGTAGGCGGCTTCCGCGTATTTGGGGGGTACTTTCCAGAATCTACAAGCACAGTGTCGAGGACTCTATCGATCTGGTCTATGTGTTAACTTTCCCAGCTCCACATCAGGAACGGCCAGCTGTAACTCTGACCTCCTGTAAAATACGTAGAGACTCAACAGGACATTCACGTCTCTCCCAAGACGTGTTCTCCAAGGGGGCCTCCTGGGAGCCGTCAGGCTAATCAACTCCAGGCTCTTGCCTGGTAGAAAAAGGAAACACGATAAGGGCAGGGATGGAGGCAGAAGGGATTGATGCCTCTGGCTCTGGTTAGTTTGTCATCTTTCTCTTCCGGGAGGAAGCATGCCCAGTAGTCGCTGTGCGAAGCGGAAGTCCAGCTACTCGAAAACAAATAAGGAAATCGAGGCCCTAGCTCGTCATTATGGGGTATTCAGGTAAGAGTCGCTCAGCATAAAGGGTTTCCTTCGCCATGTAGCACAGGACTGCGCTGATGCAGTTCTGGGGGCCGTGAAGCTGAAGGGAGGTTCTCCTTGCTGCAGGTCTGATCTGGGCAGCTGGGAGTGTTTTCTTCAAGCTTATTTTCCACTCATATTCGCTGCTCTTCTGGCGGGGAAGCCAAGGATTTGGCTAACGGACGCGCCCTTTCTGGAAGGAGGGGAGAAACCTCCTTGCCTGACCTGCCCGGGGTTGGGGAGACATTCATTGTTAGCAGCTGGGGCTGATTACTGCGTCTGGCTCACTCGCTCCATTTCACAGAGCCCACGGACGCTGCAAAGTTTGGAAAGGCAAGTCTACATTCAAAAAATGCCTTTGAGCTTCGGATGTTTGTGTGTGAAATGCTGAATAATGCAAACGTTTCTTCTTCAGTAACTAGCAGAGCAAGTAATGTTGACGGTTTTACATAACAGAGCCTGAAAACGGACCCCTGGTGCAATCTATTCGATGCTTACAAGCTGCCCGCTGGGTTTTTAACGTGAAAGATAGTTTTGCCTTAAATAATTGGCTGAGATTAAAAAAATATATATGAGAGCACTCCTCTGTAAACAGTCGTGAGCCGCTTTGGGGACTGTAACGTGGTTATTGCTGTGAATCAATCCCAGAATGAGGACTTCTCGGGGCCCTGTCGCAGTCACAGGACATTCCCTCCCGCATTTTTTTCTGAGGGGATGAGATCAGAGCAGGTTGAGGAGGCCTAGGGTGAAATGACTCCCCTTTGTGTTTTAGTTTCAAAATATTGAAGGGGCAATTTCCAGCCCGGCGTGTGGGCACTTAACTACATGCCTATTACCCATGATGAGATGCACACAGTTTGGCCCCTGCACTTCAATTTACCCTTTAAATTAATAAGTTCTCCCATCACAGAGCTGTGAACAGTTATTTGCTAAGAAAAACAACCAATACCAATACCCTCTTGGGTTTTCCTGTAACTGTGGATACACTTATTCAGAAAGCTTCTTCGTCTGACAGCAAATGGTGGGACAGACAATAGGAACAGATAGTGGCCGGGCCTTGTGTACAGAAAGAGCTCTGACCTACAGACCCAAGCCCCTGCCCAGGGAACCTACCCTACCCCACTTGCCTGTCACAAACAGCCTGGGAAGCCAACCTGTTGTCAGTGAGACTTGTAGGAGGCCAGATTGCTCTCTCTAGTGACAATCCAGGAAGCGAAATAATAACTTCTGCAACCATCAACCCAAAATGGCCAGGACCTGAAACTTCCAGCTTCCCCAATTTTTGTCCCTGCTTCCAACTTGGGACCAAGCAGAGAGAGGCAAACCTGTACCCCCAAGCCCTCACACAGGATCCCCCAGTTCTAGTCTGCCCACTTTCGGCTTCCTCAGACCAACAGCCTCTGAGCAGGACACAGGAACCTTCCTTCCCTTTTTGCCCCCATGAAGCCCTCCTACCCCCGCCCGCTTTTGCGTCTCTGCACAGGGCAACTGGTGTGGTAACCTCCCTTGCTCCTGCGAGCTCTGAGTAAACAGCCTCTGCCTGTTCTCCTGTAATTGGTCTTGGTTTATTTCCACATGTCTTAGCTCTTGGGAAGGTTTTACGTTAATTGGGTGTACCTGCGACTTTTCTGGGACTCCTTCTGCCAGTCTCCCTCTTGTCCCCAAATGAAATGGGACAGATGGAGGGCAGATAATATACATGCTCTGCCACAGAAAAATGACCTACTTCAGTGGCAGACAAGTTTGTAAGCCCTTCCTTCCTAATCCCTTGCAAGTCCAGAAGGGCATAATTTTCAGCCAAACCTGGGAGTTCCTTTCAGACAGCCCTTCAGACACGACTGACATATCAGGCTCATTTTAATCCTTAAGAGGCTAAGGAAGGGCAGGCGAGGCTCTCTCAATTGGAAACATTTGTTCCATCATTTTTTGTTTTATTTAGTTATTCAGTGTACATTTATCATGTGCTGAATTTATATTTGTTTTTTATTTTCAAAGACATTTTGGAGCACATTCTTTTGATTCTGGAGAAACTGAAGTTCCCCTGCGTGGCTCCTAGGAGGTAGCCGTTCAAAAGTTCAGCCACAGGGAGTAGACTCATCCTTCAATATCTCACCAAGAGGTTTTATTTTTCACCCCAGCTTTCCACACTTTTCAGCAGTTTCTGATGCCAAGTTTTTATGCTGTTGTTTCTCAGCTTGTCTTTAAAAAATTATTGGTGCACTTCAGAAGTACTCTTGGAATATGCTCATTGTTTAATGCTCATGTAACTGAGCGGGACCCTATGGGGCCTTCCCAGGACAGGCCTTCCCCCCATATCTTCTGCTTCAGCTCCTCTCTGAAGTACCTAGATAACGGTATCTGATGCACGTTTCCTGAGTTGTTTTACAGATGTGGAAAACCCACCCCAAATGGAAGATATTAACTACCTGATGACCATGAATAGATAGCCCCCAGGTCTCCTGGAGCCTAAGGACTGATAATGTTAACCCCGTGACACTACCCTGTTACCTCACCATCAGCCAATCAGAGAACTGTGCACGAGCTGATCCCCTACCCTGCGAACCCCCCAGTCCCCTCGCTCGCCTGGCTTTTAAAAATATTTTGCCGAAACCCTTCGGGGAGCTTGGGGCTTTTAGGGCATGAGCCACCCATCTCCTTGCAGGGCCCAGCAATAAACTTTTCTCTGCTCCAAACTCTGACGTTTCAACTTGTTTGGCCTCACTGTGTGTCGGGCACACGAACTTACAGACCTTAAGTCCAAGCCCTTACCTATGCATCCACTCCTTTATTTGAGAAGTATTTATTAAGGGCCTGCAAAGTCAGATTTAGCAGGAAGCTAAAGACGCTTAAGCTGGAGGGCCCCTCATTGCCCGTCTTCTTCCAAGTCCCTGGGAGGGGCCCTGCCAACTTGTCGACATGCTCACACGATTTTGTAAAATTTGCAAGTATAACATATTTTAACCACTGTTGGTTAAGATGCCTGTTGCTTTCTACTCAACATCCCCTCTTGTCACATCATTTCCTCTTGTGTTGGGTGAGCTTAGAAGAACTCCGGGGAAATTTGAGAGCTGCCTAGGAGGAAGCTGAGTTGAGGATTTACTTGATTTGAGTGTAGTGAGATATGCTTATGTGTGCAGCTAAGTTCCTGCTCCCAAGGATTCATGATAGGCCAAGTGGCATATGTTCGACTCTCCTGCTAATTGATATTAACACTATACCCTATGACTTTCTCTTTCTTGGTGGACAGTCAACTGGCCTTGGATTCTTTAACTTACATGCCCCCCCTTCCCTGACACTTGCTGGCATGAGATGCTAATTCTCCTTCCGTTTTTAGTTTCAACACACTTCCCTTGACTTATCACCCCCTGTTGTCTTTCTTACACACCATCCTCTGTGCAAACTGGATTCCATGGCCTTAGCACATGCTTGACCCTGAAATGACCCCGCTTAACCCTCTCCACACAGGTTCCTGCTCATTTGTTGCTCATGAAATATTGACACAGAGATAACATAAAACCCATACCTACTCACTCCAGTGAGGACATCAATGCCAAGTTGGTTGAGGATGGTCATTAAAGAGTATATAAAGTTAGTCGCTGTACAAGAAAACTTGAAAGCCCACCATATTATGGCTCACACATGCAAGAATGTGATATTTTCATAAATTTGACAACAATCCTAAACATTGACATGACACTACCAAAGGTAAGTTTCAAAGTTTAAAGAAACTTTTCCAAACTAAATTCAATCAGCAGCACTAGAGGGAAAATTGATATTTTTCTCTTGTCTCTGTAGAAAGAGATATTACAAAGAATTATCATATGAAGAGGTGATCAAAGTACATGTAGACAAAAACGTAGGGAAAAGTATTACAGAGGCTTGCTAGGGAGTCGATGAATAGAAATATGTTTGTAGCTGTAGTGACGCATGTGGCATTTGTCGGGTTTTTATTTTAATTTGTTGTGATATCTTTTCTCATTCTAAATAAATATTTACTTACATATCTAGGTTTTAATTAAACTTTTAATTTTAGATCATTGTAGATTCACATGCAGTTGTAAGAAATACAGCAGAGAGATTCTATATTTCCTCTATAGAGAGATTATATAAATATAGAAATTCTATATTTCCTTGTTTCCCAACGGGAGAGGCCACAACAGTGAGCCACCTGCGTACCGCAAACAAAAAACAATGAGAGTTAAGATGTATGAATAAAAGGTCTGTATTATCTTTGTTATCATTTAATGACAACTCTGTTCTAGGGTATGTACTGAAGATGTGATGTTATTATCTTATTTAAACATCACAACAAACTTCTCAGCCCCATTTCACAGGTGAAGAAACATGCCCAGAGAAGAGTTAACTTACCTAAATGCACAGAGCCAGTGAGTGGAAAATCTGGGGCTCAAATCCAGAAAACTGAGTCCAAAGTCCCTGGCCTTTACCACTGGGCTCTACTGCCTCCAAACACAAGTTTCCTTCCCTACAAACTGGAGGTGAAGAAAAGATGCAATTCACAATTGTGAAACAAATCATAAATGCTCAAGAATAAACAAAACAATATACATCTGAGAACTAAATAAAGAAAAACTACTAAACATTATTGAAGGAAATAAAATAAAATCTAAATATAGTCAAAATCATACCACTCCTGGGTGGAAAGCACAATTATTACCATGAAGAGGTCATTTCTCTTCAATTAGCATATAAATTCAAGGCAATCCCAGTTAGCTCAAAAGAGTTTATTTAAAGAGAATTTGATAAGCTGCTTCTAAAGTTCATTTGAAAAAAATATCCAAAAGCCATTTAAAAAAGATTTACAGTTCTGACTACATACAAATAAAGATTTCTGTATGGCTCAAAAAACACTATACACAGAGTGAAAAAAAAAAAAGATGATAGTTTAGGGAAAGTTATTTTCCATACCTAAGACAAAGTGTTATATCCCTAATAAACTGAGTGCCTTCACATGGATATGGAAAAGACAAACAACCTGATAGATTAGATAAAGCTATGAAAAGGCAGTTCACAGAAAAGGAAATATAAGTGGTCAATAAAATACAAAAAGATGCTCAGACTCTCGAGTAGGCAGGTAAATGGAGATCAAATGATGGAAATTTCAATTTCTGCCTATTAGATTGGCAAACATTTAGAAGATTTATAGCATCCAGCACTGGCAAGGGCGGCAGGAAATAGACACGATCCTCATTGCTGATGGAGGATTAAATTGTTATAATCTTTTAAAGTCATCTAGTGGTATCTATCAAAATTGAATATGTACATACCCTTTGATCCAGAAATTCCATTTTGGAGAATCTTGCCTACAGAAATTAAACGACCAGTAAAGTAAGGATATGTATAAACATGTTATTCCAGCATGGTTTGTAATGGAAAAATAATTATCTGAAAAATCTAAATGGTTGAATGAATTATGTTCATACATACTCTTGAAGGTTATGCAGCTGTTAAAAAAAGATTGCATTACGTCTATAGGGAAATCCATGAATTATTATTAAATGAAATAATGTAATCTGCGGAGTAATGATTACAGTAGTTTTGTTAAAATAAATTCCTGTAACCTGTATACCATAATCACATATTTTATAATATATTTACTTATATGTGTGCATAAAGAAGGTTGTGGGAGAATACTTATAAAACTTAATATGGTTTTTTTCGGCTAGTGGGATTAGAAGAAGCATGGAGAGAGATTATGAACTATCTTTACAAAGCTTCAATGCTCTCGACTTGTTATAAGCACGTATTGCTTTTGTACTGCCAACTACAGATTGGCACTTGCCACCCACCTCTACAAGGGTTAAATCATGAGCTGGTGTGGCTGCTGACCTTCAACACCCCTGAGAGGAGTTCAGGTGGAGATCAGGAATGAGGCACTCTGTGCTCTGGGAAACACTGGCAGAACGGGTCTTCAGATGTTAGATATTCTCGGGAGAAGATTTTATGAGCCCAATTCTTGCATCTCCTCGTATCTAGAAAAGCACTAAAATCCTTCATGGTGACGTCGGTTCCTCACGATTAGCCGTAACCTTCACAAGACTAGCAGAAACCTTCTGCAAAAAATATGTGCTTGATTGTATGTACTCCCCCTTCACCAAAATCACCTATATACTGACCTTCCCCCCTACCTCTTTGGAGTGGCTTCTCAGACCTATCTAAAATGCTGTCTCCCAGGCTATAGTCTTCATTTTGCCCCCCAAAAAACTTAACTCACAACTCTGACATCATGCACTGTTTTTTGTTTTTTTTTTGCTGTACGCGGGCCTCTCACTGCTGTGGTCTCTCCCGTTGCGGAGCACAGGCTCCGGACGCGCAGGCTCAGTGGCCATGGCTCACGGGCCCAGCCGCTCTGCTGCATGTGGGATCTTCCCGGACCGGGGCACGAACCCATGTCCCCTGCCTCGGCAGGCGGACTCTCAACCACTGCACCACCAGGGAAGCCCATGCATTTTTGTTTTCAGTCAACAGTGCATAAGGAATTTAGTAACATAAATGAAAGGAAAAGACCTTGCTACTTTCTCAAACTTTTCTATGCTTTAAAAAATATATTTGATACCATGTTTATTTTTTTCGCCCTCTTAATCCCCTATTTACTTTGTAATTTTGATATTGACCGTGGCCAATTTGTCAATCATGGCAGTTTCCAAGATGAGAGCCTCCAGATTTACTGAGGGACCGATATCAGTAGGTACTGGTGTAAAAGCATCCTATAGTCCTGGAATTAATAGACTAGTAGTTATCTGGGGACATTAAGCCTCAAGCCCTGGAATTAATCCCATTCCCTCCACGGAATGATTAACCAAATTCCAAATGAATATCCCTAATGTGCTCCTTTGCTTATAATGTCAGAGTTACTAATCCTTTTTACCCAAGGAAACATTTATTAAGTGTTGCAAATATGGACTCTGTCAGCTCATCAGTAAACCATTTGGTTAAGAGATAAGAGAAGGAAATCCTTTGTCTTTCAAGATAATCTGGTAGAGAGACCCTTGTGCATGGTGGGTGGGCTAGTTGAAAAAGAAATCAGAGAAATTCCTGGTAAGAATTGCTTTGCAGCATGCTGGCTGGCATCTTCCTAACATTTTTTTCTTCCTCAGAAATCCTTCGCCTTACTCAGAACCCTTGGGATTAGTAATGGGAGCTGCCCAGGTCAAGCTTAGCTCTTGCTAAGATTTTTTTCCACTGAATGTGAACAAATGTAATTCCTGGGCTGTGTGAATATCAGTTGTGGTTTCAACAACGTTTGTGGCATTGCTAAGAGTCTCTGAAGGAAAGCACAACCTCTCAGGAAATGCTTTAACGCAGTAAGGAATTTTTTTAAAAAACTGTGGTAAAATAAACATCACATGAAATTTACCATCTTAGCTATTTCTAAGTGGATATATAGATCGGTAATATTAAGTGTATTCATATTGCTGTTCAACCAATCTCCAGCACTTTTTCATCCTGCAAAACAAAAACTCAACATCCATTAAACAACACACCTATCTCCCTTCCCCCAGCCTCTGGCAACCACCATTCTACTTTTGTTTCTATGAGTTTGACTACATACCTCGTATAACTGAAATCATACTGTATTTGTCTTTTTGTAACTGGCTTATTTCCCTTAGCACAATGTCCTCAAGGTTCACCCATGTTTTGGCATGTATCAGAATTTCCTTCCTTTTTAAGGTTGAATAGTATTCTACTGCATGTCCAGAAAGGAATTTTAATATTCAAAAAGATTCGTTAGATATAAAATTTTAAATTCCTCTGTTTTAACCCTTAAAGAACCTACCCTCTCTTCCTTCCTTCCTTTCCTCCTTCCTTCCTTCCTTGCTTCCTATTTTCCTTTCATTCCTTTATTGAAGTTGCCTACTATATGACTGAGTGCAAAAAAAACCATAGATGATTACGATATTGTCACTGCCCAGGAAGTTCTCAAAGTATGCATACAGCTATAATTCAAGGCAGAATAGGTCATTTGAGCAATATGTTACAGTAACAAAGAAAGACACATCACCTCAAATCGACTCTATTTCAGGGCCTATTATTTCTAAAAATTCCTTACTGCTTTCTCTTGCAAAACTCTTCCTTTTGCTTATAGAAGATCAAAGTGGGCTGAGAACATGGCATTTGGTAATTTAGGACTGATATTTGGTTTATTGTTTTAGGCTATAAATTCTGCCTCTTACAGAAAGCAGACCCACTCTGGGTTTTAGACAATGTTTGTGGTTTGCATTTTTTTATCATTGAAAGCAGAAGGGAGAGAGGCTACTGAGCCCCCCGCTAATGCTCTAGTCTAAGAGTGACAGACATTTTAATATTCAGCAGAGAAAGAAAATCCATAGCATTATAAGACTTGCCTCTCAAGGTCAGAATATTTAGTGAAAACTCGGGTCAAGTCTTCTGCTTTGTATTTGCACAGAGCATAGGACCTCGTTTTACTTTAACTGAGTTCTTTGCTTAGTTCTCTTAGGGCCTACTAGGCTGTGCCCCTCAGGCCTTATTTTTGAGTTGAAAAATGGGCAAGTTTGGCCCTAAAATGATAACAGGGCAGGAAGGTGAGGACTATCTTCTGGCACATCATGCATTTTATTTTCTATCAATAGCCCTGTTACGGCGCACAGGCTCTTGGGTTTCCTGAGAAATGGAGCCATTTTGTAAACAAAAAGCTGTCATTTTAAGCCATTAGAATGCATTATATGAGGCCTAATGGCCGAAGGAGAGCAATTGGGAGTCGGATGAGATGTAGACTAGTGAAATCTTTGGCTCTCTGACTGCCTTGGGACTTGACAGCCATAATGAACTCAGCCTTCTCATTACCCACTGTATTAAAAAAAAAAAAATCTGGAGCAAAAGCATACGTGTGCTTTCCTTCTTCAGGTAGAGGTGGATTTAGCAATGCTGACTCCTGTTTGCTATTTCAGTGAATCTAGTTGTTTTTGGAGTCACATGTTCTTCTCTTAGATGTTATTTAATTGCACCCTCCTCACCTTTTTGGTAAGGAAACTTCAGCTCCTTAGCTCCTAAGGTGTCGGTGAATAGTTTTAGCTGCTGAAGAACATTTTCTCCCATGTTTTGGACTTGGATCTGAGTCCATGAATTATGCTCGTGCATCTTGTATTGTAAAATACAATGTAATTCTTATTTGTCAACAGGGTAGATGGTTCCCTGGGAGATCAGCTCTAACACTGCATTCCGTGTATTAGTTTCTAACAGGAAGCAGATGCCAAGATAGGATTAAACATGCAAGGATTTCACTAGGGGACACTCTTGTGTGGAGAAAATGGAAGGGAGATTGGAAAAAACTGGGAGAGCATCAACTCACCGTGCAAATTGAACCCCAGTGAAGAAAAGAGAGGGAAGTTTGTGTGGAAAGATCAGAGACTGTCATGCAGTTTAAGGTTTGTCCAGACCTTTGGGAAATCTTTGGGTCAAGGTGGGCATCAGAGGAGTCCCATGTCTCCCAGGAACCCGGCTGCCTAAGCGTCCCTGCCAGCTCATTCATTGGTGGGTAGGTAGCCTGAACTTCAAATTCTTAATTCAAGAACACTGACCTTCCTCTAAACATTTGTTTGTCTCAGTCTCCCTCCCTACTAGTACCTGCCACAGTATTTGATAAATTGCACCCTTGCCTCGGAGGATGGGAGGTCAGGATCTCAACTGCACGTTTCAAATGGCAGCCAGAGAAGACGGTGTCTGGGGCGGGCGTGAATTCCACTTCTGCGCCTGTCATTTCTCTTGCTGTTTTCCAGTCTTGCAGCAAGTGGAAGGAAAATAGTAAGTGCAGACTTGGATGATGTTGGTAATTATGCCCATCACACAGGGAAGCAGGGAGCAGCCTTTGTTCGGCAGATAAACACAGTCCAACATCCGAGGAGTCATGCTTTTGGAAAATCACAGCATGATGTATGGAGGGGGTAGAGGAACGTGTTGTGTTTGAGGCTTTTGAGGCCTTTATATTCCTCCCGGTCACTAGTCATTAGACCTGCACTGTCTGAAAAAACTTGATGTCTTTTCAGAAGAGTAAACCTGTGTGATGTGGCGAATGGTGTATATAGGGGTGCACAGCAAAGGGAAAACGAATCTGCAGGTTCTCCAACTGTCCTAAGCTCACTAGGGAAAAATCGGGAAGGGGAGTGCTTCGTAGATCATGTTTGAGCCTCGAGATCCAGCTAGTCACAACCCAAGAAGGACGCTCCAGTAACTTCCTGCTTCAGAGCTTACTTCAACGAGAGAGAGAAAGAAATCAGACTTTCTTTAATAGAGGTGTCAAATGCTTGGGTCTTTGATGGACCTGGAAACCACTGGCTATCCTTAGTGTCCTGGACAGTTTTTAATTTGGGAAAATGTTTCTTTCGCTTTTGTGTTCTGCCTTTCCTTGTTTCTATGATATAACTGGCTTTTCAGGCCAGTGGGCTAAGGATTGAGCAAAAGTCCATTTTCAGCTTGGACAAGGACGTAGTCCTTCCTGGAGGCCATTATCATAGGCCCTGGGCCATTTGTTCTCATCCCAGTGGAGGGCCTGAGGGAGCAACTTTCCCAGTAGAATTGATTTCTCAGAGGAGATCTTCACTGAGATCAGGTCACAAAGTGGCCCTCATGTCACAGCCCCAAAATGTTTCTGGGTTGTCAAAAGAATTTATTCATGAAGCTGAGGGTCATGTCCACTAGGAATTCAATCTCACAGGGAATGCCTTCTTTTTGGCAAGAAAACTATTTTACTATATAAGTGTAAGCATAACATAATGGTTGGCATATAACAAGCCTCCATAAATGTTGAATAAATGAAGGAAGTAGACCAAAGGAAAACCAGACAGTAGAACGGAAAAAATTGGACATAAATATTCTGTCTCTCAAGTTCATGCCCTCTTTGTGTGGTTTTTATGGTGATATGTCTTCGTGGGAAAATGCTGAATAAACTCCACACAGACTGACAATGTCCATTCTTTTGGCTTTATCATAAGAAGAGCAGAAAAGGGAGGCACACAAGGGCATTCACAAATATACACTGTGATCTATCTTTATATACATTTTCCCATTCAGTTTTCTAAAAGAAAAGGCCCTATGGGTAAGTATGATTAATTTTGATTTATATGTTAATCAAGGAGAGTTCAGTGTATAAAATAGAATCTGTAGTCAGATGATCTACCACTGAGCTATACCCCCTATAAGATAGAATATTCTAGGAAGTTTCAACAGAAAATCATTTAAGGTTATTAGATGCTTATAGAATTGGAAGGGCTAGGAAAATGTATTTTAGGTTTAGGGGACTTCAAGAACTCCCCAAGAGATTGGGATTGACATATATACACTAATATGTATAAAATAGATAACCAGAAAAAAAAAAAAAAAAAGAACTCCCCAAATAATTCAGAACTGATCATCAGGCTTCCCTGGTGGCACAGTGGTTAAGAATCTGCCTGCCAGTGCAAGGGACATGGGTTCGAGGACTGGTCTGGGAAGATCCCACATGCTGCAGAGCAACTAAGCCTGTGCGCCACAACTACTGAGACCGAGTTCTAGAGTCTGCGAGCCACAAATGCTGAGCCCACGTGCCTAGAGCCCGTGCTCCACAAGGCAAGCCACCGCGGTGAGAAGCCCTCACACCGCAACGAAGAGTAGCCCCCGCTCGCCACAACTAGAGAAAGTCTGTGTGCAGCAATGAAGACCCAACGCAACCAAAAAATTTTAAAATAAATAAAATTAAAAAAAAAAAAAAAAAAAAAGAACTGATCATCGAGGAAGCTACTACCTCTGAGGCTGCCCCGGGAGCTTTTGAGCTCAAGAACACACCAGCATGGCTACAATGCAAGGATCAGGAAGTTAGAGCAGGAAGTTGCCTTCTGTCCCTGTTTTCTATGCCCCAGAGTTGGTGACTGGCCGTGGGAATGCAGAGCGTATCCACTGCTCTCACCAACGCTTCCCCTTAAAGCCCAAGCACTTGGAGAATGGACACTGGAAAGCTACTCCCCTAAGCCTCACTTCCCACAACCTTGTTTGCTAGCAGAAAAGCAGCCAAAGTGGCAGGGAGATGGCTTCTGCCTCACTCTGGCCTTCTAGATCTACAGGAGGACATCTAATTGAGGGAGCCGAACATTCAGAACTCTACCTGCAAGAGCATCTGTGGAATGTAGTTTCAGGCTTTCCAGCCTCTGCATTATTGGAAGGCGCATCAGGAGAGCGAGGAGTGGCTAGGGAGCCAACCCATCACAGATTGCTTGGGGGAAAATTAAATCTCAGAGAGGCTAAATAAAATATTTTGCTCCAAGTGAAAAGAGAATTATGGTTAAATGCATGGGCCCTGCAATCTGATGGACCAGGGCTCAAATCTCTACTCCAGAACTTACTAGTTTTTGGTCTTAGACAAGACAATTCTCTAAAAGTTTCTGAGTCCTCGTTTATAAAGTGGGAATAATACTGCTTCCTCATGGGTTTGGAGTGAGAACTAAATATCATGTTTTTAAAGTGCTTATCACAAAGTGTGAAGCCCCACAAGGATCCAATAAATTGTAGACAAAATTAATAAGGTTCTACAGTAAGCAGTAGACCCAGGACACTCACCCAGGTGCATGGTCTTTGCTGTTATCTCCTGGGGTAACGGAGATGAGATAGATCAGTAAA
The DNA here is from genome assembly GCF_059928025.1 of Delphinapterus leucas. Taxonomy (NCBI): domain Eukaryota; kingdom Metazoa; phylum Chordata; class Mammalia; order Artiodactyla; family Monodontidae; genus Delphinapterus; species Delphinapterus leucas. The sequence goes on from NC_143146.1 coordinate 13,069,073, forward strand.
TGTTTTGAGGGCCAAAATAAATATTTATAAGATGAATGTTTTAAAATATTTTAATGTTATTACGCTTCAAACATATCTTATTATTATTATTTATTGAAACTATGAGGTATTAAGATGTATCCTACTAGCCGTATATCCAAATTGGCCTTGTTATAAGCACACTTTTTATTTTATTTATTTATATTTATTTATTTTTGTGGTATGCGGGCCTCTCACTGTTCTGGCCTCTCCCGTTGCGGAGCACAGGCTCCGGACGCGCAGGCTCAGCGGCCATGGCTCACGGGCCCAGCCGCTCCGTGGCACGTGGGATCCTCCCAGACCGGGGCACGAATCCGCGTCCCCTGCATTGGCAGGCAGACTCTCAACCACTGCGCCACCAGGGAAGCCCCACTTTTTATTTTATGCATAGTAGTAGATTGAGTTGTGTCCTCCTAAAAGATATATTCAAGTCCTAACCCCCAGTATCTACGAATGTGACCTTATTTGGAAATGGGGTCTTTACAGAAGTAATCAAGTCATGATGAGGTTATACTGGAATAGGGTGGGTCCTAAATCCAACGACTGGGGTCTTTTAAATTTTTTTAATTAATTAATTAATTTATTTATTGGCTGCGTTGGGTCTTTGTTGCTGTGTGCGGGCTTTCTCTAGTTGCGGCGAGTGGGGGCTACTCTGTGTTGTGGTGCGTGGGCTTCTTATTGCGGTGGTTTCTCTTGTTGGGGAGCACGGGCTCTAGGCGTGTGGGCTTCAGTAGTTGCAGCATGCAGGCTCAGTAGTTGTGGTGCATGGGCTTAGTTGCTCCATGGCTTGTGGAATCTTCCTGGACCAGGGCTCGAACCCGTGTCCCCTGCATTGGCAGGCGGATTAGAACTGGTGCTGATGTATCTCCCTGGTCCCTCTCACACTCGTCTGTAAGGTAAATGGGTTGGTCTAGACAAACTTTTCTCAAGCTACCCTTCTGCGGGACGGCGTTCTGTTTGAAGCCTAGAGACTCATTTCTCTCCTGGGGCCATAATGACTATCACATCCTTAGAGATTCCTGAAGGATGAGGAATGTAAACAGCTGGTTAACAAATGAACATCTCACAGGACAGGGATAGAAGCCGTAAAGCTTTTAACTCAGGCCCAGAATGAGCAGTTTCATTTTCCCAACGCTTCTTGCACATGGTTCCTTCTCCCTTCCTTTCTGCTGTTTTCACATCATTCTTCTTTCTCCACCCACATTACCCATGACCCCCACAAGCGTTCTCTCATGGCTTTCCTTTCTTTCTCCCATTATCTCCTTTTTTCGTGTCTCTTTTCTCTTTCCTTTTCACTCCATCCTCACTTAGTTGCTCAAAGTCTGACCTTAAATTATGGAGACAACTTTAGAAAGTTTGGGTATAAAATTACCTAGGGCTTGTGGTACTGGCATGGAATGGCTTATAAAAAGGAAAATAAATATCATTAGTGACAAAAAATTAGAAAAAATAATTTTTTATCCTTATCCTTATCCTGTTACAATGTATACAGACGGACCTTGGAGATATTGCAGGTTTGGTTCCAGACCACTGCAATTAAGTCAATATCGCAGTAAAAAGAGTCACAGGTTTTCTGGTTTCCTAGTGCATGTAAAAGTTATGTTTACACAATGCTGTAGTCTATTTAATGTGCAGTAGCAGCATGTCTAAGAAAACAATCCACACACCTTAATATTATTATCAAGGTATATATAAATAAAAATATTACTTTATTATTTTTTATTGCTGAAAAATGCTACCCATCATTTGAGCCTTCAGCGAGTTGTAATCTTTTCACAATAGTAACATCAAAGATCCTTGATCACAGATCACCATAGCACAAATAGTAATGAAAAAGTTCGAAATATTGTGAGAATAAAATGTGACACAGAGACGTGAAGTGAGCAAATGTGTTGGAAAATGGCACTGATAGATTTACTTGAGGCAGGTTTGCCACAAACCTTCAATTTGTAAAAAAAAAAAGCAAACGAAACAACGTCTGCAAAGCACAGTAAAGAAAAGCACAATAAAATGATGTATGCCTGCAAACATTAAGAAACACTAAAAAAAAAGAAAAAAGGAAACATTCAAAGAGTAATCTTGAAAACTATGTCAAAATGTGTGAGCAGATTTTAATTTACGTATAATGTGATAATTTATACCTCAATGACATTTTAGTTGCTGAGAAATTTTTCTCTGATCTGGTATCCTTCCTAGAAGGAATTGGAGGTTATATGTGATGATACTGTAATACTTCCTTTCTCAAACTAACAGTGAATTGATGTTGTGCTACATTTACTAGGTAGGCAACGTAGAATCTTCTGTGTTGAAAGTTCATAATTATAATTAATATTCCCTTACGTAAGGAAACCAAGAAAACCAAACAGTGTCATTATAGTACATTCCTCACGTTGATACGACACACCCAGGCCGTTGTTTTGACACTAGGACTATAGGAAGGAGGACAGATATGCTTTACAGACAAATCAGAGAATTAATCAAGTACAAGGGCTATTTATGTGAACACCAGTCAACAGCAGTGGAGCAATCAGGCTGTTGATTTCCAGTGTTGTCAACATTTGCTAATACACAATTATAAAACTGTTAGACTCTATCCTCTCTGTGAAAGAATGTGGACATTCTTAGAAGCCCCAGAGTGTTGTGTTGAATGCTGGAGAATTATCATTAGATTTTTTTTTTTTTTCCGGGAGTGAAAATACCAGTCTCAGAAAGCACCATGGTTCATCTAGTGCAGTGATTGCCCCGCTATTGATCATTTACCAGTCTATGATATCACTAGTTATTCTCCTTAAACTCTCTGTCTGTTCCAATTCCTGGCAAAGGTTGAACAGACAGTAGGTAATTGAAAATACCCTACTAGAAATCTCCCCTTGGAGACAGTTCTGGTTACTCTGCTAGCTGCGATCGGCTACAGAACTGTTTCAAGTCCTTGAAACCACCATGCAGCTAATCTCTACCTGCATAGATCGGTGCAGTACTGTTTGTTATAGCAGCAAATGGAATTGCCCAGACCATTGTTAAGAAGGCTTATGGAGAGGAGTATAATTTCATCTCATAGATAGACAATTCAATTTAAATAATCCCTCTCTTGTCCAATATATTATGATTTAGGACTTATATTTTTTTTAAAGCTGTTTAAGTTCAAAATGATACCGACCAGGATCTTCAGCCTTCCCCAATCAATAGAAATTGACTAGAGGCCAGACAAGAAATTCAGGCAAGTCTTTATTGAGGCACCTGCTGCAGCAGAGGGGATGAGAAGAAGTAACAGATTCCCTTGCTTGCTGGCTCCCGGAAGGTGAGAGTAGGGGTGTGTCCAGGGGTTGGGTCGGAGGGCTGACTTAGCTGGTCTGCCCACCCTTCTGGTGGTGTTGAGTGCAGGCGGCATGCGCAGTACCCTGCTTTTGTTTCTGACACCCGGTTTTTGCTCCTGGCTGTTCAGAAGTGGTAGTTGGGTTTTTCTGGTCTTTTTGTATCTTTTTGTCTATAATCTGCTCCAGCTGTGCATGCATGCAGTTACTTTTAGTCCCATATAGTTTCTTTGTATTTTGTAGCTCATGGAGAGGTGTGTCCAGGTGCAAGCACTGCAGCACTGCAGCAAAGGGTCCCAGGTCCCAGCCTGTCTCAAAAAGACTTACATATGTTGCCCATTTAAAAGGATTTTTTTTTTTGGTTTGTTTTCCTAAGTGTCTTAATAAGTGCTTACTTAGCAATTTACAGTGCACAGCCCACATAATGATACAACACGCCAACACCAATTTCCTCATTTTGAAGGTACATGGGATTATTGTCAGCAGAGGTTACAGTGTGTATAAACCATTGTAAAACTGTCTTGAACTCTTTATACAAGAGTTCTCCAGGAAGCCAAAAGCTTTCTGTTCAACATAAATAAATTTAAGGGTAAAGAAATCATTCCAGTTCTAGCTTCTTGGAAAAGCCCACATATCAGTAGTCAATGCTCACTAGTGAGATGTCAGCTGAGTGTCTCAGATGTACCATAACAAGGTTTGGAGCTTGCTCTACTGTCTTTGTTTTCTGTAGCCCTGGCACAAGATGGCATATTGTTAAATCTCTTACTGGTGGTAAAGTGAGAGGGTTTATCAATGAAAAGGAATGCCCAGTGGGTTGGATGTCTCAGGCATTTAAGGTTCTGGACAAATTGGTAACTATTTGGACTTGGCATCTTTTGCTAAGTAACACTGATGCTTTACAGAAATATGAAAAGCACCTAAGGATGAGATAGAGACACCTGAAAACTGTGTGAGGAAGCTGGGGGTCTCACTTGGTTGTGTACAAAGGAGCTCTCATCCCCTCTAGCAGGAAGGTAGAGAAAAAGGAGGACCAAGCCCAGACCTTAAGAATATGACAGCTGAACTTCAATGTCCAAACAGGGCATGTCTGTTATGCTATGTTGAGAAAACCTGAGACCTGGATACACAGCAAGGGGACATCTAGGTGGATGTCCTTGAAGATTTTGACTTCTTAAGACATCTCCCACCTCCTGAGCCTACAGATGTTGCCAGTCTTCCCATAAGAGTGAACATCCCCACTCTTCCCATCCCCCAGCCCAGTGCCGTGGTACTAGCACTGAGGACTCTGTCCCAGGGCGACATGTCCCCCCTCTTTTCCCAGGACTCCCCTCCATACGTCCTCCTGGACATAGACCAATAATTAGCACAAAGGACCAGTATAACCCAGCTGGTGATGTGCTGTGTCTGACGAGGGAGTAAAGGAATCGTACCTACTCGGCATAGACCGGCAGAGGCCAGAGTGTACCTGTGGGACTGAATTCCGAGAGCACTGGATGAAGAGGGTCAAAACACAAAAGTGGACAGGTGAGTTTATTGGGAGTGCTGTCCTGAGATTAAGAATAGATACGTTTAACCCTGGCAAATACCCCAAGAAGTGGCTCAAAATTGCTTGTAGGATGGCTCCTAGAAGCAAGGAAAAAGTTATGGCTCATGCTGAGTGAAGCTGAAATGCCAGAGTTGCCAAGGCAGATGTTGCCAAATCAGAATGACCAAGGCAGAAAGGATTAAAAGGCTCAAGGCAGTGGGCAACCAGTCATAGGTGTTCCGTGCATGGCTAGATGGCTGGCCAGATGGTTATGTTCTACAGCAAGATCTGGATGACACACCATTTACACAGGATGAACTAAAGGGAGGAGTATATGAGCATCACCGACCGTTCCATGGTGGCTCTCTGCGGACCAGGGCTGACAGAGGGAGAGGCTATAATAGAACTCGGTTTGATAATGGCAATGAGGATGATGGTACCTGCAAAACTAGAGGTCAGGTGTTGGCACCCTAATAACCATGGTGTTTTCCCATACTCCATCACATCATCTATTTTCAGAGAACACAACCCATCACTCTAAGAATCCAGGTTCTGCGCAAGTTAAATGGCAATAAAGAAATAATAAACACCTAGACACGTCACAGGGAAGTTTCAGAAAATCAAAGAGAACCTTAAAAGACACCTGAGAAAAAAGGAGCTTACAAAAGAACAACAATTAGACTGGCAATCAGTGACAGTGACAGCGACAATGGAGTAACATCTTCACAGCATTGACAGAAAGCGAATATCAAATGGGAACTCAGTGTCCAGTTAATCTGTCATTCAAACCGGAGGGCAAACTAAAGACTCTGAGACAAGCAAAGACTGAGAGATTTCATCACTCGAACTAAGATCTGATGAATGAACTACTAAAAGAGCCGTGCTTCAGCAAGAATTGAATCTGCACATGAAGTGGGACTCAAGTTACTATAATCACCCCTAAATTCTTAGACAATAGCAATAAATCTAAACAGGTATAGACTTGGCTTTCCTTCTAATGATTCTTTTTTTTTTTTTTTTTTTTCCGGTACGCGGGCCTCTCACTGCTGTGGCCTCTCCCATCGCGGGGCACAGGCTCCGGACGCGCAGGCTCAGCGACCATGGCTCACGGGCCCAGCCGCTCCACCGCATGTGGGATCTTCCCGGACCGGGGCACGAACCCGCGTCCCCTGCATCGGCAGGCGGACTCTCAACCACTGCGCCACCAGGGAAGCCCCTTCTAATGATTTTAGTGCACATCACCTGTGTCTATTTTGCAGTGTGCTCCTTAGCTTAGTGGTTCTAGCCATAAAATTATTTCTTATTTTATACACAGTAGGCTCTTTATACAGCCCAAAACATATTCAGGTGCTCTATTTTTAAAAATGCTATTACAGTGTTTAACAAGAGTTTACAAAGATGTCCAGAGGAGTAGAAAACACAAAGAATTTTTTAACATTTAAAGGCTGGGTGATTGGCTCCGACACATCCATTTCCTAATATCTGCATACAGATTGGCGTCTTGGCCGAAAGACAGACTCTACCACAGCAAGCTTGGGGCGCTCTGAGACGTCTTGGCCAAAAGACAGACTACCACAGCAAGCTTGGGGCGCTCTGAGGCGTTTACAAAGTGGAAAGCTATAGCACAGGGAGCGCTACTCAATACTCTATAATGGCCCATATGGGAAAAGAATCTCAAAAAGAGTGGATATATGTATAACTGATTCACTTTGCTGTACACCTGAAACTAACACAACATTGTATCAATAAATCAACTATACTCCAATAAAACTTGGTTTTAAAAAAAACCAAGTTGAGAGCATGACTGTTAAATCCGGGATCTCCGAGGCAATATTTATACGTTGTATTTTGAAAGGGTGCAGTTTCAAATGTTTATTGAACACTTACTATGTGTTATATACTTAACATATGGTATTAGCTTTACTCTTCCAAAGAGCTCTAAATGGTAGGCAGTATTATTACCCGTATCTTACTGAGGAGGCAATTGATATTCAGCGATTAAAAACTTTCCAAAGTCTCAACTAGAAAGGGGCAATAATAAGATTTGAACCTAGTTCTTCAGGACCCCAAAGCCCATGCTTTGACACTAGACACGTCTTCCAAGACAGGTGAAAGCAGAAGATAGCTATCAACCAAATTTATATGCACAATATATACAGTAAGTCCCCTACATACGAACCTTCAAGCGGAGAACTTTCAAAGATGCAAACGTGCGTTCGCATGTCTGATCACATAAGTTAGTTCTATCTGAGGAGGCACTGTTAGTTTTTGACGCACAGGACCGGAACGTAGAATGCTACACAAACGTTGCAGCAGCCATTCAGAATGCAATCCAGTGCTACTGTGTCATCTATGATGAGAAAAAAAGAGCTGCTACCCAGACATCACTGGATCGTTTTTTCAAGAGGGTAGATAGAACTGAATCCAGCAAGGAACCAGCACCTGTGCCATCAGCGTCAGGCGTGAGCGACATTGCAGCTTGCCCTCCGTCTCCTGTTGCTGGCGATCCTTGAGCTCTACCGTCTCCCCCCTCCTCTCCCTCCTCCCGTCAGTAACTCTTCTTGCCTGTTCCCTCGATGCCAGCCCCTGTATGCCAGCTGTTGTACCGTACTACTGTACTTTTCAAAGTGCTGTACTGTAAGATTTTAAATGTTTTCTTTATTTTTTGTTTTTTATGTACTTAGGTATTACAAACCTGTTACAGTACAGTACTATATAGCCGATCGTGTTAGTTGGGTACCTAGGCTAACTTTGTTGGACTTAACGAACAAACTGACTTACGAACATGTTCTAGGAATGGAACTCGTTCATATGTAGGGGACTTACTGTGTTTACAGAAGGAGGAGAAGATACAGACTATTTTCTCATTCTTCAACCTGTTAATTTTCAGACTCTTCTCCTGTCTCTTTTTTCTTTGCTCAAACTTATATTCTTGTATTTTCCTGGAGTTTTATTCTTGGCCTGTTTATCACCTGCTCGCTCATTTTCCCAAATTTGTGTGTCTCATCTGAATGGCCAGGGGTTTACTAGATGTCCCACAGGCATGGTTTCATTCATTTGTTCATCCATCACCCATTCATTAAATATTTATTGAAAACCACCCTATTCCAGTCATTGTCTTGCGTGATGAGTATCAAATGGCACAGAAGACGTAGCGTTGTCGTCAAGGGTCCTATAGTCTGGATAGTTCAATGTGTCCAAACCCACTCCCCTCCTAGTAAATGTTCCCATCACAGTAAACGTGTGGCCTTTAAATCCTACCAATTCCAACGTCCCTCCCTCCCCACCCCCAATATCTCTATTTCTAGTGCCTTCTTTTACGCCCTCTTCACCTACCAACTGAATTACTGTTGTAACCTCCTTAAAGCTTTCACTATTCGCTTCCCACTTGGGTTCAATCTCCACATATATCGGGACAAGTGTGAACACGTCATTCCTTGGCTTAACCCCCTTGAATTAGGAATAAGGTCCACCCTTCTTCACGTCACCCAAATCCCTACACAGTGTGGTTCTTGCTTACCTCTACAACGTGGTCCCTATCTCTCAATTCCTCAAAACCCACCATTGTATCCACTTCAGCCATAATTATTTCATGCTTCCATGACCTTCCTTTTTTTTTTTGGCTGCGCCCCACAGCTTATGGGATCTTAGTTCCCCAACCAGGGATTGAACGCAGGGTCCCAGCAGTGAGAGCACTGAATCCTAACCACTGGACCGCCAGGGAATTCCCCCTATGACCTTCCTAATAGTATCCCTTGGGTCTGGAATGATCCTTCCACCCTAGACCACATATAACAAAGCCCTACTGATCTCTCACACCTCACCCATTTAAATCTCTTTAAGTCTCAGCAAAATTATCACCCCTTTACTAAACCTTCCTTGACTCTTCCAGGGAGAATCACCATTCTCTCTTTTGGACCCCTAAGATTATCTTATGTAATTATATCCTAAATCTCTTAGAAAAACATATTTGCTGACATGTCCAAATTCTTTTCCCCCCAAGCTCCAAGTCCTTATGGACAAGAGCTATGTATTATTCATCCTTAGGTCTCCAGGACCCAGCACAGTGCTTGGTACATGCCCCATCTGTCCAGTTCAATTCGTATTTGTTGAGTAAGTTGAATGAATGAAAATATGACTCATAAGGTGTTACCCAGCATGGCCTTGCAGTGACAGAACATGAGGCCCCATAGAAAGCAGCTCACTGCTTTTCCCTTCCTGTTCATAGAAAACTATAAAAATACCCAAATATCTTTTGGAGTAGCTCAGCTTTATAGCCCATTTCTCAGTGTTGTTGGTCTACTCTGGAAAGACAAAGAGCCCTTGATCAACTGCAGACCAGAAGCACATTCCCTTCTAAGTCTATCCTAACAGACCCTGGCAGTTCCTCTCTTAAAACACTGCTGTTTTAGAACCCTTAATTTCCTTGTTAGACTTGGATAGGGTTTCACTCATCTAATGTTAGAATTTGTAACTGAAACTTGTTTTCTCTTAAAGCAACAGTGCTCATCTGCTTTGAAATCCTGAAAAGAGAAATAAATAATAGTGGGAGAAAATATGCAGGTTTTACCATAAAGCATATGGCTATTTTAAAAGATATTACTTTGGGTTTCCCTGGTGGTGCAGTGGTTAAGAATCCGCCTGCCAGTGCAGGGGACATAGGTTCGATCCCTGGTCCGGGAAGATCCCACATGCCGCAGAGCAACTAAGCCTGTGAGCCACAACTACTGAGCCTGCGTGCCACAGCTACTGAAGCCTGCACGCCTAGAGCTCACGCTCTGCAACAAGAGGCCACTGCAATGAGAAGCCCGCGCACCACAACGAAGAGTAGCCCCCGCTCGTCGCAACTAGAGAAAGCCCGCGCACAGCAAAAAAGACCCAACACAGCCAAAAATAAATAAATAAAATAAATAAATTTATTTTTAAAAATGACGTGGTTACTCTTTAAAAAAAAAAAAGATATTACTTTGAAGACTTATCGTGGAGAAGTATAAACTCTAAACTTTGGGCTACATATGTATTTGTTTTCCCTTAGAATGTTGAAGTTTTACTCCTTAGTTCCAGAAATATGTCTTTCTATTGTTTAAAATTTAGGGCTTTTCACTTTCTTTTTTACCAGATGGCAGTTGTTATAATCATTTCCAAAGTGAATATTTTAACTTTCAAAAAAATAAAACATGAAATGGCATATATGGAAAAATTAGGCCCATTTCATTTTGTTCACTATTTTGTTAAACTTATTTTTAGACTATTTCATCAATCTGGACATTTTCACAGATATTTTTATCAGTTCAGCCTGTTCTGTATCACTTACCAGTCTGGTTGCTATGGTATGACAATGATTTTTTATTCTTTTCCAAACAAAAAATAACCTTTCAATGACAATGCACTTAGATTTTGAAAAAAATGCATCCATACCTTCTCAGGCTGTTTTCAGTTATACAAACCAACTGTATTTTAGCTTCAAACTCTCTTTAATCTTCAGTGTTATTAGAAGAGGATTTGTGTCCTTGGGGACAGAGTTTTTAATTGAAACCCAAACCCCACAGCACTAACAAAACATTTGTATGATATGGCAAATCGTAGGTTATTTAAGGGAAGATGAGAGTCAGATCTTGGCTCATTCAAAGCAAGTTAATAAATCTCTGTCCCCATTTAGAGATAGGGAACTAGGGGGAGCCATAATAATAAAGATAATAATAATTTAAGAAATAATAAAATAATACATTTGTATGCACTTAGTGCCAGTCAGTGTTCTAAGGTATTTTCCTCGTATTAACTCTTTTAATCCTCACCATCTTAGGGGTAGATGCTGCTATAACGCCCATTTTGCACAGAAGAAAGAAAGAAACATAACGAGGTTAAGTAGTTTAACGCCTGCTGTCACGTCAGTCATAAATAGCAGAGCCAGATTTTGAAGCCTGGTGGTTGCCACCAGAGTTGGTGCTGAAATGAAGCCGTTTACTCCCAGGTATATGAGAACTTGCAGCAGAGCTGATGTTAGATTTCTGACTCTCATTTGCATCTTCTATTTTTTTGGCTATTGCTTTAGCAGTTCACAAGGACCCACTCTGATCTGTCTCTTCCCAAAGCACCCGTCTAGTTACCCCACTGGTTTAGCACTTCATTGCTCCCTTATTCTAAAGAGGCACGTATTTCTGCCAGCTGGAAACACTCCAGGGGCAGGGACCCCAAGGGGTCTTTTTTCTTTTATTTTTTTGATTCAAGACTTAAATTTACTACTTCAAGATACACAATGACCACCAAGCAAAATGCACATAAAAAATGTCATAAGTAGGCATATCGTAGTCAACCGTTAAAAATCAAAGATGAAGAGTAAATCTTGAAAGTGTTAAAAGAAAAATTAAACATTACATGAAGAAGAAAAACAAATCAATTAAGGGTCAATTTCTGATCAGAAGCTGTGGAAGCCGGAAGACAACAAAGTAATGCTTTTAAAATGCTGAGAGAAAACCCATCAACCCCAAACTTTACATGTAGCAAAAATATTTCTTGAAAATGAAGAAAAGAATAAATATATTCCCAAGGGATCTTATAAATCTTCGGGTCACGACAGAGCTGAGCACTGGGCGGGCCATAGCGGGTGTCATGAGGGCCCCGTCTCTGAGGGGTTGATCAAGTCTCTAACAAGTGTACATGGGGTTTCCTCACATTCCCCTACATCCTCATGGAGCCAACACAAAGTGGAAGGAATAGCCTAGAAGCAAAGCCAGGAACAAAGCTGATCCAGGACCCTCTCTCTGTCCTCTTGCATCCCTTTGTCATGGCTGCTCGTAGGAGGGATGGTGCCTGGGCTTAGGAAGTAAGGTAGCAGAGGTCCAGAGTCTCTGCGCCAGGTCAGAGCCTCTATCTTTCGACTGAAGCTTCCTCTACAGGCAGACCTAGATCAAAACTCTTTCAACCTGACGACTTTCAGACCTGCTCTCTCTTTCTGTTTAAATCCCATTTAGATAGAGAACCCATCCTGTCTCTTGGCTTTCTAATCTCCATTATATCTGACACAGACACGTGCAGCCATTGAGCCTTTAAGAACTTCGTCACAGGTAGAGGACCTGCTGGCCCAGCTGCTGCCCAGAGCAATGGGTGCGCCAGCAGATCACCCCCAATGTGTGTGAGCTCAAGAATGGCTGCTGCTTCCCTTCTGCTCCCAGACTCCCACGTGAATGTCTCACGCAGGCCTCCCAAACCAGAAACATACAGGAAAGGGATTTCAAGGAAACGGAGCCCAGCCCTGCCAAGCTGACCTGTTACGAGGCCAACACAGCACCTTATTGCTTCACTCAGCAAGTGGTACTCGCCACGTAAATGGTAGCTGTCACCTGACTCGGCCCAGACGCCTTAGATGGTTTTGGAGAGGCGAGTTGGAATCCCAGATGAAAACGTGTGAACTCCAAACACACGCTAAAGAGCATGGGATTTGGAATCAGACGACCTGGCTTTTCATTTCAGTTCTTTCCCTTGTGTTTTCTGGGAAAGTCATTGACATATTTATCGAGTGCCTCAACCTCCCTGAGACTCAGGCTTGGCAACTGTAAAACGAGAATACTAGTATCTGTCGGGGAAAGGGTTGGCAGACTTAGATGATATAATGCATGTTGAAGTTTTTGTTGTTTTTCTGTTGTTGTCTTTAAAACTGAAGACAAGATAATAAAATTGATCCTGATTTGCTTTGCTTTTTGACAGTGGTGTGCACTGGGAGAGGATGCAGACACTCCTTTTTGGGGGATCAATTGATACGAGCCTACCTTCATAAACTCTCCTTTCGGCAGACTCATTGGCAGAAACGGGAAGTTCTCAGGCCACTTTTGAGCGGAAAGTGGAAGGGGAGGTACAGGAAAGGGTGGGCTCACTCACGTGGCTTTTGGCAGGTGGAAGGCTCTCTCTGGCTGGTGACTGGGGACACCAATTCTTTGCCTTGTAGTTCTCACTATAGGGCAGCTCACAACATGGCCTTCCTCAGAGTGGGCAAGTGTGAAAGTGGATGCCCCGGTTGGATGCCACCATCTTTCGTAACCTTCTGGGAAGTGTTACCCCATCGCTCTCGCTGATTCTATCCGCTAGAAGTGAGTCATTAGGTCCAGCCCACCCTCGAGGGGAGGGTGTTACATGAGCTGTGACACCAGCAGGTGGGGTCACGAGGGCTATGGTAGAGGCTGGCTCCACAGGGAGTGATGAGGGCTTTGGTGTTCAATTCAGGTCTTGTTCTACAAGTTTTACTACTGTATCTCTCTTTTTTTTAAAAAAAAATATTTTCAACTTTTTAATTATTCAAACATTAGGTACATACTTGTAAAAGATAAAAGCTTCATATAAGTGAAATGCAGCTCTACGTTAATATTTTAAAGGCTCTGAAAAGTTCTGATGTATATAAACCTGACTAAATTTGTTTAATGCAGCATTCAAACTATTAAAATAATGGAGTCTACTTTTCCCCTATATAACACCATTTTACCTATATTGGAAAATAGGTAAATAGTGCTCTAGACATCTTCCACTAGTGTATTTCTGAAATTTTTCTTCTGATGTTATTTATTTGAAGAGAAGAAGCTTTGGCAAATGGTCACAACATTTTCTCCTATTGCCTTGCTCTTGTCTTGGACATCGACAGCTTAATTACTTAATTATTCAGCTTAAATGAATATACATAAGGGAGGCAGTGTATCCTAATGATAAAGGGTGCAGACCCTGAAGTTCGAGTAGTAGCTCCACCATTTACCAGATGAATTTCCACAAGTTTCTGAGCCTTAGTTTCCTCAGCTGTAAAATGGGAATAATAATAGGATTTACCTCATTGTAGAGGGCAATGTAAAGGGCTGGTAAGCCTGGCACATGATAAACATTCAGTAAATATCAGAGATATGACTTGTTGCTTTTGCCATGCAAGCACCGTATTTATTAAGTACTTGTCCCCAACTAACCTATAATTTAGAGCAGGAGACTAAAAATTCAGTTTTATTTTCTGTTCCTTTTTTTTTTTTCTGATTTTGGGATACAATCCCTTTTATTTTCTCACAGAAGGAAAACCGAAAGGCCTCCTCCTTAAATTGAAGGCCACTGGCGTTTTGCTAAGTAACTTCCAGACGGAACATTGAGACGATCCTCGAATGTGCTTTTCACTCTCTCTCTTGCTTTCCTGCTGCCCTTGACACTCTGCTGTTTGGGCTGTTATAAGGTTAGGAGAATGTTTATAACTAAGAAGATGAAAGTCCTTTGCGCATGGCCTTGAGCTCTCCGGAGGAAGCGTGCCTCTGAAATCTAACCAATAAATAATAAATAGGCAGTGTTTGGAGCAAGGCGTAAGGAGGTGTAAGGCTCCCAGCTTCACTCAGAGGGAACATAAAGGGCTTTGCAGGGGTGGGTTACAGGTTTCTAAATGTTGAGAGAATCACCACATTTTATAAAGCAAGTATCCTGGTAGTTCCTCCTGTGTTCAATGGGATATATTGAATTACACATTGTATAGGGCTGCATAATCATGTTTATCATAAAGGAAAAATTGAAGTTATAATAAAATATTTAAAAACACACACAAACCTTCTGCACTTTCCACTTAGTGTTGCTGTGAACCTAAAATTGCTCTAAGAAATAAAGTCTCTATTTTTAAAAACCATAGAATTTCTTAACAAAGTAAATGTTTATGATTACAAACCTTGATCACAAATGACACAGTTGGCACAGGGAGTTGAAGTTTCTCTCCAGACTGGTCAAACATTTGTACCCTGCATTTAGAGGAAAGGACGCATGAGCACTTATTACGTATATGCCGATAATATACTTATTACGTACATATGGATAATATACCTTTAACTAGTTCAAGGAGGCACCATGTTTAAGCGTATTAAGTAGATGTTTCTTTATGAGAAAACTTGAGACATGGTATGAATGGTGGGAACTTCAGGAGAGATGGTAGGCAGGTAGGGGAAGATGCTTCTCTTTTTTTAAAAAAAATATTTATTTATTTATTTATTTTTGGCTGCATTGGGTCTTCTTTGCTGCTTGCGGGCTTTCTCTAGTTGTGGCAAGCGGGGGGTACTCTTCATTGTGGTGTGCGGACTTCTCATTGTGGTGTCTTCTCTTGTTGCAGGGCACAGGCTCCAGGCACGTGGGCTTCAGTAGTTGTGGTATGTGGGCTCAGTAGTTGTGGCTCACGGGCTCTAGAACGCAGCCTCAGTAGTTGTGGTGCACGGGCTTAGTTGCTCTGCGGCATGTGGGATCTTCCCTGACCAGGGCTCGAACCTGTGCCCCCTGCATTGGCAGGTGGATTCTTAACCACTGCGCCACCAGGGAAGCCCAGGGAAGATGCTTTTGATCTGGGAAATTTTCTGTGCCTCTCAGTTAATAAAACCATAGAAACACTGCCAAAGGGGCACTCCTGTTGCAACACCCAGGGGCACAGCTTTGTGAATTTTCCTAGGATTGATTGCCTGTGCTATAACCTTAAGTTATTCCCTAATGTTAATTCTTTGATCAGATATTGAGCCTTTAAACCTAGAAGTGCAGGTATTACTGCTAATACCCATAGCCACCCTAAGAGGTGAGTGTGTGCATCATTTAGAGTTCCTTGTGGCAAGCAACAGAAACCAACACTGGCTAATTTAATCAAAAAGGAATTTGTCAGGCTCAAGGAACCACAGGAACAGCTAAACACACAGGCTTCAGGAAGAACGTGATCCAAGGCAATCTGGGGGATTCAGGAGCAGAAACTAATGAATCATTTGTCCAGGGAGACTCTGCTTGCTTCTAGACCCTGGTTCAAGTCCTACAAATAATGGTGGCGGTGGAGTGTCCAATGGTCCAGGCTTGAGTCTGTTTTCCCTTAGGGTACTTTGATGGACACGCAATGGGGTTGGCTTTACTTTACAAAGGGACATGAGGGAGGCTGTTAACAAAAGAAGCAAGGAAGAGAAACTGCTCAGGCAAAGATCCAAAGTGTCTACTATAATATTCTCCTAATTTTAAAGGTGAGGAAAGAGGTCAATTATGCTTAGTTACATGTCAAGGCACATGTCTAGGTGAACAAGGCTGAGATTTGCACCCCTGTCAGTCTCATCCTCAAGCATCTTCTCTTCCCCTCTTCTGGATTCCCCTTATTCTGTGGAGCATAATAGCAGAAGGATGACATCCACAGCCCAGAAGGTCCGCAGCCCTATGTTTATAAAACCTTCTGAACTCTTTCAGGGAAAAGTAGGGTTTCACTGGAAGTGAGTCAGCAGCACTGTCTGAACTTTCATGCCTTTCTGCTTTTCCCTCAGTTTTTATTTCCTTTGCTCCACCCCCACAGGCCTCTTTCCCAATGTCAACAAGTTCAGAGGAATTGATAAGTCAGCCTGGCTGAGGGGAAAGAAAACAGAAAAGAACCGTCTGGTTCCGCGGCCACTGCTGGCCCAGGAAGAGTTTTCTCCTCTTGCTCGAGTTTTCTCTCCGTCTCTGAAAATAAGAGTTCCAAATAAGCTGGCTTTATGTTGTGTCACTGACCGAAACACCCAAGGCTAGATCAAGAGCGAAGTGTATTTTGAATTTAAAATTAGAGATCTGGGCCTATTTCAGGAATTGGTAGCTGTGGGGTGGTGACCAAGCGTTCAAACTTTTTTTAAAAAAATAAATTTATTTATTTATTCATTTATTGGCTGCGTTGAGTCTTCGTTGCTGCGCACAGGCTTTTCTCTAGTTGCGGCAAGCGGGGGCTGCTCTTCGTTGCGGTGCGCGGGCTTCTCATTGCGGTGGCTTCTCTTGTTGCTGAGCACGGGCTCTAGGCTCATGGCCTTCAGTAGTTGTGGCATGTGGGCTCAGTAGTTGTGGCTCGCGGGCTGTAGAGCACAGGCTCAGTAGTTGTGGCACACGGGCTTAGTTGCCCCACGGCATGTGGGATCTTCCTGGACCAGGGCTCAAACCCATGTCCCCTGCATTGGCAGGTGGATTCTCAGCCACTGTGCCACCAGAGAAGTCCCCAAGCGTTCCAACTTAAGCATCAAAGATGTGAGTAGTGGCTGGACTCATGACTCAAAAGAAAAATGCTATTTATGTCATTAAAATACTTAGCATTCACAGTTTACACAATGCTAAACATTTCTGGTGTGAGTTTGTTTACATACAATTATTTCTGTTTAAAATTCACCTGAAACGGTTGTTTGATTATGTAAGTTATGTAGTTAATAGTGGTGCAGTGGGAGGTAGGGCTTTTTTTTTTATTGTTAGAGGAGATAATGTTTACCAGGTGCCAGTATATAAAAGCTGCTCAATAAATGCTCGTTCCATTCTCTCTGTGAAATGAAGTAAACTTTAACTAATTATTGTTCCTGTACTTTAACATTCTTATTCATTTAACTTCTACTGAATACCTGCCAGGGGGTCAATCACAAGTCACTCTCCTTCAAATTCAACAGTGCTTTCCATCACCTCCCTGGGTGCTGCCTCCAGCAGCAGCCTCACCTGGGAGCTTTTTAGAACCAGAGGGTCTCAGGCTTCCGCTGACTCCTCCTGAATCAGAATCGGATGTCAAAGTAATTTGTATGCAAAGTAAAGTCTGAGAAGCCCTGACCTACTGGCTCATGTTCCCACTTCTTATTATGAAATAGTCTTGTGCCCACTCTTTTAGTTTATCCCCTGCCACTCCCCTTCTTGGGATTTGAACTGAAATTCTCCAGACACACCAAGCTGTTTCCTGTCTCCGGGCTTCTCTCATGCTCTTCTCTTTGCCTGGGCTCTATTTTCTCTGTTTTTGTCTTGTTATTGCCTGTACTCTTTCTTTAAGACCTGCATGCACGCATCTGTCCATCCATTCATCCTATATATATTTATTGAGTACCTACTATATGCCAAGCACTGTGCTTAGGCAGAGTTTTTGTGTGTGTGGTTTTATTTATTTTTTAATAAATTATTGAATCGAAGTATAGTACAATATGATATAAATTACAGGTGCACGGTATTGTGGTCACAATTTTTAAAGGTTATGCTCCATTTATAGCTATCATAAAATATTGGCTACATTCCCTGTGTTATACAATATATTCTTGCAGCTTATTTTATACCGAATAGTTTGTGTCTCCTACTCCCCCACCCCTATAGTGCCTCTTCTTCCCCACTGGTAACCACTTGTTTATTTTCTATATCTGTGAGTCTGCGTCTTTTTGTTATATCTGCTAGTTTGTTGTATTTTTAAGATTCTACATATAAGTGATATCATATAGTATTTGTCTTTCTCTGTCTGACTTCACTTAATAATGCTGCCAAGTCCATTCGTGTTGCTGCAAATGGAAACATTTCATTATTTTTTAGGGCAGAGTAGTAGTCCATTGTGTGTGTGTGTGTGTGTGTGTGTGTGTACTGCATCTTCTTTATCCGTTTATCTGTTGATGGTTGATGGACACTTAGGTTGCTTCTTTATCTTGGCAATTATAAATAATGCTTCTGTTTCTTTCAGATATATACCCAAGGGTGGAATTGCTCAGTTTTTTAAGCTGAGTTCTATGCTCAGTTTTTTGAGAAACCTCCATACTATTTTCCACAGTGGCGGCACCAACTTACATTCCCACCAACAGTGCACTAGGGTTCCCGTTTCTCCACACCCTCTCCAGCATTCGCTATTTGTGTTCTTTTTTTTTTTTTTTTTTGCAGTACGCGGGCCTCTCACTGTTGTAGCCTCTCCCGTTGCGGAGCACAGGCTCCGGACGTGCAGGCCCAGAGGCCATGGCTCACGGGCCCAGCCGCTCCGCGGCATGTGGGATCCTCCCGGACCGGGGCACGAACCCGTGTCCCCTGCATCGGCAGGCAGACTCTCAACCACTGCGCCACGAGGGAAGCCCTATTTGTGTTCTTTTTGATGATGGCCGTTCTGACAGGTGTGAGGTGATACCTCATTGTGGTTTTGATTTACATTTCCCTGATGATTAGCAATGTTGAGCATCTTTTCATGTGCCTGTTGGCCATCTACATTTCCTCTCTGGAAAAATGTCTATTCAGTTCTTCTGCCCATTTTTAAATCAGGTTGTTTGTTTGTTTGTTTTTGATATTGAGTTGTATGAGCTGTTTATATATGTTGGAAATTAGCCCCTTGTCGGTTGCATCGTTTGCAAATATTTTCTCCCATTCAGTAGGTTGGCTTCTCACTTTATCAATGGTTTCCTTTGCTGTGCAAAAGCTTTAAAGATTAATTAGGTCCTATTTGTTTATTTTTGCTTTTATTTCCTTTCCTTTAGAATATGGATCACTCCAAAATATTGCTACGATTTATGTTAAAGTGTGTTCTGCCTATATTTTCCTCTAGGAGTTTTGTGGTATCTGGTCTTACTTTTAGGTCTTTAATTCATTTTGAGTTTATTTTTGTGCATGGTGTTAGGGAGTGTTTTAATTTCATTCTTTTATATGGAGCTGTCCAGTTTTCCCAGCACCACTTATTGAAGAGCCTGTCTTTTCTCCATTGTATATCCTTATCAGGCAGCTTTTTAAAGAAACCCCCTACTGAGATGGGTGGCTCTCCTCTCTGCTCTTCAGTGTATCAGGCTTAACTCTATCATTGATGTATTACGCTATGTTGACACTGTTGACGTTGACTGAAGCGGGTTGGGAGTTCTCTTCATCTCTCCTGTACCTAGCACAGTTTCTGGTCCTCAGTGGATGCTCAGACAACGTTTTGTTGGACTGAACCATTGCATTTTGAGGAACGAGTGATGCCAGGACATAGCAGGTGAACTCTGAAGTTATTCATGACCCAGAGTGAGCATGCCCTTTGCCCACAGACCACACCCAGACACCCTCATGCACCATTTGCCCTCTCTAATTCACTCAAAGGCCCTGTATTGGCCAGTGGCAGTAGTGACATAATCTCACACTCATGTAGACATTGAACGTATTTGGGAGCTGAGTGTCACGGGCAGGAAGGACTCAGCACAGAGACCTGAGAAGATGATCACTGTGGGTGGCACAAAGTGGGGTTGTGGCTGCAGTCTCTCTGCCATGCCTCCCCCTGCTGTAACTATATTGCTCACAATCTGAGCTGTGTGTCATCCTTTGAATTAGTGACCAGTGGAGTTTCCCTATCTTATGAGGTACTGTTATTCACAAAGACAAGTTATTATTCATGAAGACTTGGACTAGTGGCTGACACACCACATAAACAATACGTGTTATATTGCTTAACAAATCGAGAATATTGTAGTGCTTGAAAATAAAATTCAGCATCTCATTCCCTCATTCTCTTTTCATCACTGTGCACCTTCACACCTGTAAATGCATTTGCCTACTTTGTAGTATTTCCCTGGGTTTGCAATAAGGGTGTGTACATCTTTAAGCTGGTGAGCAAGGCTTAAAAAAAAAAATGAACAAAAGGGAAACAGCTGCTTTGTTTTTGAAAAGATTTGCCAAGCTCATATAGTTAAATTTAATGCCTGGGTGTTTTAAACCCTGGAGAACAATGTAATTTGTGTCATCACTGCTACAAAGGATGACTCTTTGGCGAGCATTTCATTTTAGTCGCCTAAAGACCTAACTTGAACAAAAGAAGCAAAAACAAACACAAATACAGTCATGGAAAAACGCTAATTAGGCTTTGGCGAAAGATTGTCCGGTCCTGTCATATCTTAGCAGAGCAAAATAAAAATAAGACTGGCACCTGCAAAGTTATTTTTCTCACCGAATATTTTAATTTTTTAAGTAATATTTTGTTAGCTATGATTCTAGGAAGTGGGAGAGTGTTGAGAGAAAAGGACCAGCTGAAGACTAATATCTGAATGTTTACTACCTGCTTCACTTGCAATCTTTCTTTTAATTCTCCCTAATCTCTGTGAAGGAGATATTTTCCCCATTTACCATAGAACACTCAAGCTCAAAAAGGTTAAGTCACTTAACCAAGTTCATACAACCCAGTGAGTTACAGAACTAGAGTTTGACTCTATGTCTGTCTGACTCTGGGGGAATAAATCCCCTTCAGAGTTGGTTTGTTCATTTTTTAATGGGAACAAAGTATTTATATCTGAATCTCTTCCATGTAGTTGCCAGGAACCAAATACCAAATGCTTGGAAGTTCAGATATAGCTAACATTTAATTTTTCGTCATACAAGATAGAGATTTTGCTTCACCATAGTCTCTGTGTTTTGGTAGTAATCGTGGGAAAGACCTCAATGATGATAACAGCTACGGAAGACACAACAACCAACGGATGACCTCATCTTGGTTTGGAAGCGCCAGTTTCCACATGTTAGTACAAGAAATGCCAACAACTTGACAGAAAGCAGTATCTTGTGACACAATTCAAAAAAGAGGGTGATGATTAAAGCTGTCACTCACTTGTAAGGGCGGCTGGCCATCTTGTAGTATTTCTAATAGATATAGAGAAAAACTGGGAGAGAGAAGATTCCTGAATACAGAAAGGATTAAGGAATTCTACTACTTTCCTCCTCAAGTGCACTATTCCCATATTATTATATATTGTTTATCACCAGATTGCCCAAGGACATGTGAGAGGAGAGGAGAGAGAAAATGGATAGAAGATAAGTCACTCATAGCTGTTGATAACTAACTGGAAAGGACTTGTTTATTCGGGCTTATGCTCTTTGTAACATGTGGGTTTCCTGTTACCTTTACTCTCTAGGTCAAGAAATCTCTTACTCCAGAGAAGGCAGGGAACAATTTCATTTCTCTTCTTGACATTGAGTCAAGCAGCCAACTGAGTCTGCAAGAGCATTTCCCTTTAGTTGTTGTTATTGTTGTTGAATGTAACAATGTATGTGTGTGTGTGTGTGTGTGTGTGTGTTTATTTAGAATGGGTCTGAGGGCACTTATGAAAAAAGATCCTGCACCCTCACTAGAATAATTCCTGGGTCAGAGGCTGAAAATCCTTCTTATATATGCTACCTTAGCACCAGTCTGGTGGGGTCAGAAAGGCTCCTGTTATTGAGAAAATTAATACAGGAAAACGTCACTAAAATGGAGTCAGAAGACCAGAAGGGAGAGCTCTCATACACTTATCACATGATGCCAACACAGCTCCCAAAAGGAAGAGATGTACCTTGCACCTCTAGCAAGAAGTGACACTACTTTACTATCACCAGCAGGAGAAAGATTTTCTCCTTGCCTGGTAACAGATCAGCCATTGAGAGACTGTCACAACTCAGCCAATGAAAGGCCACTACTCTTCAAACTCCCAGTTTCCTCCAATAGACTTTTTGTTTATAACAGCCCCTTTCAACTCCCCCATTCTCCTCTATAAAAGAGTTTACTCTCCTTTGCTTTACTGGCTTTGCATGTGGTTCACCATAGTTGCATGTCCTGAATTGCAGTTCTTTGCTGCTCCCACATAAACCTGTTTAGCTGGAAAAATAAGTGATGGTTTTACTGTTTTAGGTTAACAGTGTACTGAAAAAGGAAGAGCTCCGAGTTCAGAAAGCCTGGGGCTGGTCTTAACATGATTCCACTTGCTCTATGACTTTGAGCAAATTATTAGAAGAGGTAAATGAATATATTTGAAAATGACTCTTTAACTGAAAAAGCACTGTACAATATTTAAGGTTTATCAACAGATTGTGATGTATAATAGTATATATATATATATTTTTTTTGCGGTACGTGGGCCTCTCGCTGCCGTGGCCTCTCCTGTTCTGGAGCACAGGCTCCGGACGTGCAGGCTCAGCAGCCACGGCTCACGGGCCCAGCCGCTCCGCGGTATGTGGGATCCTCCCAGACTGGGGCACGAACCCGCGCCCCCACATCGGCAGGCGCACTCCCAACCACTGCGCCACCAGGGAAGCCTCTATAATAGTATATTTTGATTGGACTTTGTTTCTTTTCTGCCATCTCCTTCTTCTCCCACCAGAGCTTTTACCACACTTCTCCAAACATCCAGGAAAACAAAGCATAGTTTCCTGGTTAACTTGGATCTTCCTATGGTGAGTCCTACAAAGGTTGCATTTGGGGAATTTGAATGAAGTTGGTTGAATGTGCTTCAATCTGAGTCTCTGGAGATAAAAAATAAGAAAGATGTCTGTTTACTCTGCTGGAGAGGAATAGCACATTTACGTGTCATCGTCTGGGTTACCCTGCCTTCTCCTCTATCCCTAATCAATCCTCCCAATTTCCAAAAAAGCTACCACTATCTCCTCTTTCCTCAAGCCTCCTTCCTCACCTCCTCTTTCTCATTCTTTACAGGTGCCTCACCCTCCACCCCTTTATTGAGAATAGAATCCATCGACACACTTCTTACCCCCAAACCTAGCAACTATCCTACATCCTCTGCATCCCTTCCTTCTTGGAATAAATATCCCATAAAAAGGTGTCCTTTATCCAGGCTAAGTTTCCGTAGCCCATTCTTACCCACCTCATCTCAAAGAATCTTGTTATATGGATTATGCCTTCTCTCATCTTTATCCTTAACTCTCCAGTCTCCTTAATAGGTCAGTCCCATCAGCATCCAATCATTGAATGCTAGCATCTTCCATCTTATAGTAAGAAAAATAAAATCACCCCACTGAGAGCTTGCAGTTGCTGCCTGAGCTCTCACCCTTCTTCCAGACAAACTCCTTGAAAGGGTTGCTTCTCTTCTCGCCTCCACTTCTGTGCTACCCACACATGCCACAATGCTCTGCTATGTGGCTTCTGTTTCCAACACTGCACTAAAATCGCTCTTGCTTGGCTCACTGATGCTCTTGCTGCTAATTTCCTTCGAACATTTCAAGGTTTTTTTTTTTTGAGTCTGGTATTTTAGTATTTTATTTTATTGATTTATTTTTTATTGGAGTATAATTTCTTTACAATGTTGTGTTAGTTTTGCTGTACAGCAAAGTAAATCAGTTATGTGTATATATATATATATATATATATATCCACTCTTTTTAATTTAACTTTATTATTTATTTATTTATATTTGGTTGCGCAGGGTCTTAGTTGCAGCAGGTGGGCTCCTCAGTTGCGGCTCGCTCCTTAGTTGCAGCATGTGGGCTCCTTAGTTGCGGCATGCGAACTCTTAGTTGTGGCATGTGTGTGGGATCTAGTTCCTGACCAGGGATCGAACCCGGGCCCCCTGCATTAGGAGCACGGAGCCTTAACCACTGTGCCACCGGGGCAGTCCCTATCCACTTGTTTTTAGATTTCCTTCCCATTTAGGTCACCACAGATCATTGAGTATAGTTCTCTGTGCTATACAGTAGGTTCTCATCTTACTTGATTCTTGGCAGCTTTTGATGGGTTCACCCACTTTTTTTTGTTTGTTTCTTTGGTTGGTTTTTTTGCAGTACGCAGGCCTCTCACTGCTGTGGCCTCTCCCGTTGTGGAACACAGGCTCCGGACACGCAGGCTCAGCGGCCATGGCTCATGGGCCCAGCCGCTCCGTGGCATGTGGGATCCTCCCAGACCAGGGCACGAACCCGTATCCCCTGCATCGGCAGGCGGACTCTCAACCATTGCGCCACCAGGGAAGCCCGTTCACCCACTTTTTGAAACGTACTTTTTCCTTGTGTCTTGTGACACTATATTCTTCTTGTTTGTCTCCTATTGCTCTGGCCACCCCATCTCAGTATCCTTTGAGGACTCCCATCCCTCTGCCTGTCCCTCTCCTAAGCCCTTTACACCCCCAATCCCTGACCCACACCTCCCCAGTCTCATCCATCCCCTGAGCCTCAGTTATCATCTGAATGCTTGTAACACCCAAATCCTTGTGTCTCATCCAGCTCTCTCTTCTGACCCTCCAGTCCTCTGCCTCTGACTTCTCAGTGAGCTCTACTCAACATAGCTAAACCCACATACATCATCTTTTGCTTTAAATCTGCTCACAAACACAGTGCTATCTTGTCACCCTCAAAACAGAATCCAGGCTCTATATGCTTTTCAAGAACCTTCAGGTCCTATGGACCCTCTTCTTCAGGCTCGGGACACTGACACTCCATGCTCCGGGCATTCTGACTTATTATGGTACCCCAGACACCTCATTGCCCCTCTCACCTCTGGACCTTTGCACAAGCCAGTCCCACTACCTAGAACAATTTTCTCCCTCACCTGCCCCCATTCTGTTGCTAACTCCTACTCATCTCTTACGTTTCATCTTAATCATTCTTCTAGGGGTTGATTAGAAGCCTCTTCTATGCACATCAAACTTCCCCATAATAAACTATTTACCAAATCACATGAAATAACCAAAAATTAGGGCATCCCTGGTTTTTCTTCTTGCCTCTGCAACCCCCATTCTCCCCTCCTGAGGTAGCTGAGGCTTCTCCATGCTTTTGTGGCACTTAACCACAGTCTATTTCAAATACTTTTTTATATCTGTCTGTCCATTAGACCGTGAGCTGCTAGAATGGTGCTAGAAATTTGAAGCAGTCCATACATGTTTGTTGAAACGTATGGACACCAAGGGGGGAAAGTGGGGTGGGTGGTGGGATGAATTGGGAGATTGGGATCGACATGTATACACTAATATGTATGAAATGGATAACTAATAAGAACCTGCTGTATAATAAATAAATTAATTAAATAAAATTCAAATAAATAAATGTTTGTTGAATTGGACTGATCTGAAACATAATTGGTGATGGTGCCATAATATTACATTATTTACATGGCTATTTTCCCCTATAATTTACTTAGGGAGTCTCCTATTTTTAGACATTCGGGGTTTTATTGATGTTTACTATTGTAAAGAAGGCTGTGATGGAGATCTTTGTGACTGAAGCTTGTTTCTATTGTTTCAGATTATTTACATGGATTTGAGTTCTAAAAGTAGAGTTATTCAGGCAAAAGTTATGATAATTTTAAAGACCTTGACATGCATTGTCAGGTTGATTTCCAAACTTATTGCACAATTAAAATCCCCATTTCTATGACTATTTTACAAATTGTATTTCAAACCTTTGTTATAGCATGAATACCCATCTAACAACATCACTACACTGGAAGCATTGCAATAGCTGTCTGAGTTTACCGTTTACCTTCACTAAGAATCTTGCCTCCGTGTAGAGGTCCTGAGGAGCTGGAAGCTTGCAGGCCTTAAAAAGCAAATAAAAGAAAGAAAATTTAGAAGGCCCTGCACAGATAATGCAATCTACCAGAAAGACAGTTTTAGAGGCCCAAATGCAGGGCCTGGGGATTTAAAAAATTTCCATCTTTGTTCATTTTCTTCTCTGCTACCTAAACATGTAACACTGATTGTTAATAATGAATGTTAAAGGTTATGATGTAATGTATAGATAAAGTAAAAGACTTCTTTCGGTTAATTTCACTGTCAAAAGAATGACAGTGTGTCTTGAGCCAATTATAAAAAGCCAATATCTCTTTTTGAGTCATTTGTTATGAGTCACAATAGCCCTGCTCACTTGCAATCATGTTAGAATGTTGAGAAACAAAAGGTATAATATTGATGTGGGTGCCCCAAGTTTGTGACTACTGACTTGGCTCTCCTTCAATTAGGAAGTCTCTTGTGCTTAACCATTCAGCTGATCCAACAGCTGACCATTTGTCTTGGGTGCCCTGGTCCCAGCCAGGCCTCACAGGCCTTTCTGTCGTGTGATGGGGGACGCAGACCAAGTCTCCCATTGGCTTCTTTGTGGATTCCAGCCTCACCATCTTCAGGAAGATGGAGACTTGGGGTGGGGAGGAGGGAGCGGGGTGTGAGTAAAAGAGGTTATTTAAGCAGAAATAATGACCAGAAAGTAGAAAACGCAGACAGTGAAGGTGAGTATTCTCCTTGGGAAGGATTAGCAGGCCCTGAACTATGTCAGTGGTCACAAGGTTAGAAAGAGAAAGGCTAATACAGAAACTATCTGAACACAGTTCGTCTGCACCAGGCCAATTATTTTGAAATAAAATCTGTCTAATTCAATAAATATTTTTTTAGTGTCAAGACTGTACTAAGAATACAAGAATACAACCCTTACCCTCAGAAAGCTCAGTCTACTGAGACAGACTTTTAAACCAATAAAAATAGAATGCATTAATAAAATGGGCATGGAAATAACCCCAAAGTAGGAATGTTTACCTGTCACAGAGGGCCAGGGAGGAGACATAATAAGCTAGGTTTTCTCAATAGTTATTTTCTAGGTCATCAAGTGGAGGAATGGGAAAAACAAGCTTGTGCAAAGGTTTGAAGTATGTAACTAGCAGTATGTAATGTTGAAGTGTAAAATGCAAGTGTGGATTATTAACCCATGGTTAAGGTAGGAAACTTATGGATCTTGATATTTAATAGTTTATAATCAGACACAGTACCTACTGCCCCAAATGACTCATAAAATAAGATAATCCTAGGGCTTCCCTGGTGGCGCAGTGGTTGGGGGTCCGCCTGCTGATGCGGGGGGCGCGGGTTCGGGTCCCGGTCCGGAAGGATCCCGCCTGCCGCGGAGCAGCTGGGCCCGTGAGCCGTGGCCGCTGGGCCTGCGCGTCCGGGGCCTATGCCCCGCGGCGGGAGGGGCTGCGGCAGTGAGGGGCCCGCGTACCGCAAAAAAAAAAAAAAAAAAAAAAGAGAGAGAGAGCAGTTCCTGATGAAAATCAAATTGTTTATCTGAAAGATCAAGTGGAGAAAATAGTACACAGTACAGAGCAAAAATTCAAAGAAATGGATACCATAGACGAAAAGACAAGAGACATGGAAAGCACTGGTAATAGGAATTACAAAGAAAGAAAAGAAGACTATATAGGAGATACATACAGATCAAAGAACAATAGATATGACCTCCTTGTTTGAACAAAATTTGCTTTTTCAGATTGAAAAGATTCAACACCAGGAATTATTTCTGACAATGACAGAGAAATCAGATTCATCCAAATGAATCTTCTGAAGTCAAAAAAAAGAAAAAGAAAGTTTAGTAAACTTTCCAATGCAAAGAAATGGCTGTTAGAGGAATAGGAGAATTAGACTAGCATCAGACTTCTTATTTGCAACACTGGAAGGTAGAAAACAGTAATGATCATTTACAAATCTTGACAGAAATTGAGTCAATGTCATCTAAATGTGAGGGCAAAAGACAGCCTTTATTAAACAGGCTAAGACCCACTCTTTTTGAATATATACTTTCTATATTACTAGAGGAATTATTCTAACTGAATGAAATTTAATGATAACCTAGATCTCAGGATAGGAGAAGACGAAGAGTATAAGAATCAGCAGTGAGCAATGTACTTGTAAAATGTATAATTGAGTCTAAAAGATGATGACAAAGGCTGTGAACTGTAATATGAGTTAAATAATAATTCCCTAAACAGAAGAGACACACTGCATGTATCTGTATGAAATAATAGCTGTCTCCCCAGGCAAAAAGCACTAATGTTTACTGAGTGATACTTAGGTTAAGATTTCAATTTTAAATGAGTCTCAACAGTTGGCATGAGGGCAATGGGAAACTCTTGGTTGGGACTGGTGGTATAGAGAGGAGATTAATAAAAATCTTGATATGGGGAGCATTTAATATTTCTTACATTTTTTTTTTACATCTTTATTGGAGTATAATTGCTTTACAATGATGTGTCAGTTTCTGCTTTATAACAAAGTGAATCAGTTATACATATACATATGTCCGCATATCTCTTCCCTCTTGCATCTCCCTCCCTCCCACCCTCCCTATCCCACCTCTCTAGGTGGTCACAAAGCACGGGGCTGATCTCCCTGTGCTATGCAGCTGCTTCCCAATAGCTATCTACCTTACGTTTGGTAGTGTATATATGTCCATGCCTCTCTCTTGCTTTGTCACAGCTTACCCTTCCCCCTCCCCATATCCTCAAGTCCATTCTCTAGTAGGTCTGTGTCTTTATTCCTGTCTTACCCCTAGGTTCTTCATGACATTTTCTTTTCTTAAATTCCATATATATGTGTTAGCATACGGTATTTGTCTTTCTCTTTCTGACTTACTCCACTCTGTATGACAGACTCTAGGTCTATCCACCTCATTACAAATAGCTCAATTTCGTTTCTTTTTATGGCTGAGTAATATTCCATTGTATATATGTGCCACATCTTCCTTATCCATTCATCCGATGATGGACACTTAGGTTGTTTCTGTCTCCGGGCTATTGTAAATAGAGCTGCAATGAACATTTTGGTACATGACTCTTTTTGAATTATGGTTTGCTCAGGGTATATGCCCAGTAGTGGGATTGCTGGGTCATATGGTAGGTCTATGTGTAGTTTTTTAAGGAACCCCCATACTGTTCTCCATAGTGGCTGTATCAATTTACATTCCCACCAGCAGTGCAAGAGGGTTGCCTTTTCTCCACACCCTCTCCAGCATTTATTGTTTCTAGATTTTTTGATGATGGCCATTCTGACTGGTGTGAGATGATATCTCATTGTAGTTTTGATTTGCATTTCTCTAATGATTAATGATGTTGAGCATTCTTTCATGTGTTTGTTGGCAGTCTGTATATCTTCTTTGGAGAAATGTCTCTTTAGGTCTTCTGCCCATTTTTGGATTGGGTTGTTTGTTTTTTGTTATTGAGCTGCATGAGCTGCTTATAAATTTTGGAGATTAATCCTTTGTCAGTTGCTTCATTTGCAAATATTTTCTCCCATTCTGAGGGTTGTCTTTTGGTCTTGTTTATGGTTTCCTTTGCTGTGTAAAAGCTTTGAGGTTTCATTAGGTCCCATTTATTTTTGTTTTTATTTCCATTTCTCTAGGAGGTGGGTCAAAAAGGATCTTGCTGTGATTTATGTCATAGAGTGTTCTACCTATGTTTTCCTCTAAGAGTTTGATAGTTTCTGGCCTTAAATTTAGCTCTTTAATCCATTTTGAGCTTATTTTTGTGTATGGTGTTAGGGAGTGATCTAATCTCATACTTTTATATGTACCTGTCCAGTTTTCCCAGCACCACTTATTGAAGAGGCTGTCCTTTCTCCACTGTACATTCCTGCCTCCTTTATCAAAGATAAGGTGACCATATGTGCGTGGGTTTATCTTTCGGCTTTCTATCCTGTTCCATTGATCTATCTTTTTGTTTTTGTACCATTACCATACTGTCTTGATTACTGTAGCTTTGTAGTATAGTCTGAAGTCAGGGAGCCTAATTCCTCCAGCTCTGTTTTTCGTTCTCAAGATTGTTTTGGCTATTCAGGGTCTTTTGTGTTTCCATACAAATTCTGAAAGTTTTTGTTCTAGTTCTTGAAAAATGCCATTGGTAGTTTGATAGGGATTGCATTGAATCTGTAGATTGCTTTGGGTAGTAGAGTCATTTTCACAATGTTGATTCTTCCAATCCAAGAACATGGTATATCTCTCCATCTATTTGTATCATCTTTAATTTCTTTCATCAGTGTCTTCTAATTTTCTGCATACAGATCTTTTGTCTCCTTAGGTAGGTTTATTCCTAGATATTTTACTCTTTTTGTTGCAATGGTAAATGGGAGTGTTTTCTTGATTTCACTTTCAGATTTTTCATCATTAGTGTATAGGAATGCCAGAGATTTCTGTGCATTAATTTTGTGTCCTGCTACTTTACCAAATTCATTGATTAGCTCTAGTAGTTTTCTGGTAGCATCTTTAGGATTCTCTATGTATAGTATCATGTCATCTGCAAACAGTGACAGCTTTACTTCTTCTTTTCTGATTTGGATACCTTTTATTTCCTTTTCTTCTCTGATTGCTGTGGCTAAAACTTCCAAAACTATGTTGAATAAGAGTGGTTAGAGTGGGCAACCTTGTCTTGTTTCTGATCTTAGTGGAAATGCTTTCAGTTTTTCACCATTGAGGACAATGTTGGCTGTGGGTTTGTCAAATATGGCCTTTATTATGTTGAGGAAAGTTCCCTCTATGCCTACTTTCTGCAGGGTTTTTATCATAAATGGGTGTTGAATTTTGTTGAAAGCTGTCTCTGCATCTATTGAGATGATCATATGGTTTTTCTCCTTCAATTTGTTAATATGGTGTATCACATTGATTGATTTGCGTATATTGAAGAATCCTTGCATTCCTGGAATAAACCCCACTTGATCATGGTGTATGATCCGTTTAATGTGCTGTTGGATTCTGTTTGCTAGTATTTTGTTGAGGATTTTTGCATCTATGTTCATCAGTGATATTGGCCTGTAGTTTTCTTTCTTTGTGACATCCTTGTCTGGTTTTGGTATCAGGGTGATGGTGGGCTCATAGAATGAGTTTGGGAGTGTTCCTCCCTCTGCTATATTTTGGAAGAGTTTGAGAAGGATAGGTGTTAACTCCTCTCTAAATGTTTGATAGAATTCGCCTGTGAAGCCATCTGGTCCTGGGCTTCTGTTTGTTGGAAGATTTTTAATCACAGTTTCAATTTCAGTGCTTGTGATTGGTCTGTTCATATTTTCTATTTCTTCCTGATTCAGTCTTGGCAGGTTGTGCATTTTTAAGAATTTGTCCATTTCTTCCAGGTTGTCTATTTTATTGGCATAGAGTTGCTTGTAGTAATCTCTCATGATCTTTTGTATTTCTGCAGCGTCAGTTGTTACTTCTCCTTTTTCATTTCTAATTCTATTGATTTGACTCTTCTCCCTTTTTTTCTTGATGAGTCTGGCTAATGGTTTATCAATTTTGTTTATCTTCTCAAAGAACCAGCTTTTAATTTTATTGATCTTTGCTATTGTTTCCTTCATTTCTTTCTCATTTATTTCTGATCTGATTTTTATGATTTCTTTCCTTCTGCTAACTTTGGGGTTTTTTTGTTCTTCTTTCTCTAATTGCTTTAGGTGCAAGGTTAGGTTGTTTATTCGAGATGTTTCCTGTTTCTTGAGGTAGGATTGTATTGCTATAAACTTCCCTCTTAGAACTGCTTTTGCTGCATCCCATAGATTTTGGGTCGTCGTGTCTCCATTGTCATTTGTTTCTAGGTATTTTTTGATTTCCTCTTTGATTTCTTCAGTGATCACTTCATTATTAAGTAGTGTATTGTTTAGCCTCCATGTGTTTGTATTTTTTACAGATCTTTTCCTGTAATTGATATCTAGTCTCATAGCGTTGTGGTCAGAAAACATACTTGATACAATTTCAATTTTCTTAAATTTACCAAGGCTTGATTTGTGACCCAAGATATGATCTATCCTGGAGAATATTCCATGAGCACTTGAGAAAAATGTGTATTCTGTTGTTTTTAGTTGGAATGTCCTATAAATATCAATTAAATCCATCTTGTTTAATGTATCATTTAAAGCTTGTGTCTCCTTATTTATTTTCATTTTGGATGATCTGTCCATTGGTGAAAGTGGGGTGTTAAAGTCCCCTACTATGAATGTGTTACTGTTGATTTCCCCTTTTATGGCTGTTAGTATTTGCCTTATGTATTGAGGTGCTCCTGTGTTGGGTGCATAAATATTTACAATTGTCATATCTTCTTCCTGGATCAATCCCTTGATCATTATGTAGTGTCCTTCTTTGTCTCTTCTAATATTGTCTGATATGAGAATTGCTACTCCAGCTTTCTTTTGGTTTCCATTTGCATGAAATATCTTTTTCCATCCCCTCACTTTCAGTCTGTATGTTTCTCTAGGTCTGAAGTGGGTCTCTTGTAGACAGCAAATATATGGGTCTTGTTTCTGTATCCATTCAGCCAATCTGTGCCTTTTGGTGGGAGCATTTAGTCCATTTACATTTAAGGTAATTATCGATATGTATGTTCCTATTACCATGTTCTTAATTGTTTTGGGCTCGTTATTGTAGGTCTTTTCCTTCTCTTGTGTTTCTTGCCTAGAGAAGTTCCTTTAGCAGTTGTTGTAGAGCTGGTTTGGTGGTGCTGAACTCTCTCAGCTTTTGCTTGTCTGTAAAGGTTTTAATTTCTCCATCAAATCTGAATGAGATCCTTGCTGGTTAGAGTAATCTTGGTTGCAGGTTTTTCTCCTTCATCACTTTAAATATGTCCTGCCAGTCCCTTCTGGCTTGCAGAGTTTCTGCTGAAAGATCAGCTGTTAACCTTATGGGGATTCCCTTGTGTGTTATTTGTTGTTTTTCCCTTGCTGCTTTTAATATGTTTTCTTTGTATTTAATTTTTGACAGTTTGATTAATATGTGTCTTGGTGTACTTCTCCTTGGATTTATCCTGTAATGGACTCTCTGTGCATCTTGGACTTGATTAACTATTTCCTTTCCCATATTGGGGAAGTTTTCAACTATAATCTCTTCAAATATTTTCTCAGTCCCTTTCTTTTTCTCTTCTTCTTCTGGAACCCCTATAATTCGAATGTTGGTGCGTTTGATGTTGTCCCAGAGGTCTCTGAGACTGTCCTCAGTTCTTTTCATTCCTTTTTCTTTATTCTGCTCTGCAGTAGTTATTTCCACTATTTTATCTTCCAGGTCACTTATCCGTTCTTCTGCCTCAGTTATTCTGCTATTGATCCCATCTAGAGTATTTTTAATTTCATTTATTGTGTTGTTCATCGTTGTTTGTTTCATCTTTAGTTCTTCTAGGTCCTTATTAAATGTTTCTTGCATTTTCTCTATTCTATTTCCAAGATTTTGGATCATCTTTACTATCATTATTCTGAATTCTTTTCCAGGTAGACTGCCTATTTCCTCTTCATTTGTTAGGTCTGGTGGGTTTTTATCTTGCTCCTTCATCTGCTGTGTGTTTTTCTGTCTTCTCATTTTGCTTATCTTACTGTGTTTGGGGTCTCCTTTTTGCAGGCTGCAGGTTCGTAGTTCCCGTTGTTTTTGGTGTCTGTCCCCAGTAGCTAAGGTTGGTTCAGTGGGTTGTGTAGGCTTCCTGGTGGAGGGGACTAGTGCCTGTGTTCTGGTGGATGAGGCTGGATCTTGTCTCTCTGGTGGGCAGGTCCACGTCTGGTGGTGTTGTTTTGGGGTGTCTGTGGACTTGTTATGATTTTAGGCAGCCTCTCTGCTAATGGGTGGGGTTGTGTTCCTGTCTTGCTAGTTGTTTGGCATAGGATGTCCAGCACTGTAGCTTGCTGGTCGTTGAGTGAAGCTGGGTGCTGGTGTTGAGATAGAGATCTCTGGGAGATTTTCGCCATTTGATATTATGTGGAGCTGGGAGGTCTCTTGTGGACCAGTGTCCTGAACTGGCTCTCCCTCGTCAGAGGCACAGCAGTGACTCCTGGCTGCTGCACCAAGAGCCTTTCATCCACATGGCTCAGAATAAAAGGGAGAAAAAGTAGAAAGAAAGAATTAGTAGAAGTAGAAAGAGAGAAAGAAAGAAAGAAAAGAAGAAAGAAGGGAGGGAGGCAGGAAGGAAGGAAGGTGGGAAGGAAGGAAAAAAAGAAAGGAGATAAAGTAAAATAAAATAAAGTAAGATAAAATATAATAAAGTTACTAAAATAAAAAATAATTATTAAGTGAAAAAAAATAGAAAAAAAATTAAAAAAACCAAAAAAACCAGGCGGATAGAACCCTAGGACAAATGCTGGAAGCAAAGCCATACAGACAAAATCTTACACAGAAGCATACATATACACACTCACAAAAAGAGGAAAAGGGGAAAAAATCATAAATCTTGCTCTCAAAGTCCACCTCCTCAATTTGGGATGATTGGTTGTCTATTCATGTATTCCACAGATGCAGGGTTCATCAAGTTGACTGTGGAGCTTTAATCCGCTGCTCCTGAGGCTGCTGGGAGAGATTTCCCTTTCTCCTCTTTGTTCGCACAGCTCCCAGGGGCTCAGCTTTGGATTTGGCCCCGCCTCTGCGTGTAGGTCGCCGGAGGGCGTCTGTTCTTGGCTCAGACAGGACAGGGTTAAAGGAGCCGCTGAGCCGGGGGCTCTGGCTCACTCAGGCCGGGCAGGGTGGGGGGGGAAGGGAGGGGCACGGAGTGCGGGGCAGGCCTGAGGCGGCAGAGGCCGGCGTGATGTTGCGGCGGCGTGACGCTGCAGCAGCCTGAGGCGCGCCGTGCATTCTCTCGGGGAAGTTGTCCCTGGATCCCGGGACCCTGGCAGTGGCGGGCTACACAGGCTCCCCGGAAGCGGGGGTGTGGATAGTGACCTGTGCTCGCACACAGGCTTCTTGATGGCGGCAGCAGCAGCCTTAGCATCTCATGCCCGTCTCTGGGGTCCGTGCTCTTAGCCATGGCCCGCACCCGTCTCTGGAGCTCCTTTAAGCGGTGCTCTTAATCCCCTCTCCTCGCGCACCAGGAAACAAAGAGGCAAGAAAAAGTCTCTTGTCTCTTTGGCAGGTCCAGACTTTGCCCTGGACTCCCTCCCGGCTAGCCGTGGCGCACTAACCCCTGCAGGCTGTGTTCACGCCGCCAACCCCAGTCCTCTCCCTGCTCTCCAACCGAAGCCCGAGCCTCAGCTCCCAGCCCCGCCCGCCCCGGCGGGTGAGCAGACAAGCCTCTCGGGCTGGTGAGTGCTGGTCGGCACCGATCCTCTGTGCGGAAATCTCTCCGCTTTGCCATCCGCACCCCTGTTGCTGTGCTGTCCTCCGCGGCTCCGAAGCTTCCCCCCTCCGCCACCCGCAGTCTCCGCCCGCAAAGGGGCTTCCTAGTGTGTGGAAACGTTTCCTCATTCACGGCTCCCTCCCACTGGTGCAGGTCCCGTCCCTATCCTTTTGTCTCTGTTTATTCTTTTTTCTTTTTCCCTACCCAGGTACGTGGGGGGTTTCTTGCCTTTTGGGAGGTCTGAGGTCTTCCGCCAGCGTTCAGTAGGTGTTCTGTACGAGTTGTTCCACGTGTAGATGTATTTCTGGTGTATCTGTGGGGAGGAAGGTGATCTCCACGTCTTACTCTTCCGCCATTTTCCCGGAAGCCTCTAATATTTCTTAATTTAAATTTATTACTACATATCTATGACTTCGTGACTTTAAAAATTAGGGAGCGAACTAGTAGCTGACAGGCACAGAGAAAAACCTCCTAATTAATTTTCAGGGTTAAGGTGGAAATAAAAATTTTTTCAATGCAGCAAATTAAAAAAAGTATCGAGAGGAAGCAACAACAAAAATTGATTATAAACAGAAGGTAAAAGGTAAAAATAAAACAAAATAAATATCACAATGAAAGTGAAGGAGTACTTTATTTTAGTAAAAAACAAGCAACTTCAGAATACTTATAAATTCTACCTGTAGGCTGTTTAAAATAAATTCAACTAAAGTAAGATAATAAAGAAAGGTGGAAAATAATGGGACAAAGATATTTTAGCAAAATAGAAAACAAAAGAAAAGTAAAGAAAAGGCAGCTATATTAATATAATACCGGATAAATAAAAATCTGAGGCATGATATGGGAGAGTAATAAAAGGTGTAACCCACAAGGAAGAGATAATATTAATAAATTTTTATGTCTCTAAATGGCATAGCAGTAAAACATATAAGGTAAAACAAGAACTAGAATTGCAAAGTGACATTATAAAATCCAAAATCAGCAGAGACTGTAGTATACTTTTTCAAAAATTAGGTGAACAGTAAGTAAGGGTATAGATGTCTCAAATAATGCCATCAACAAACCTGATCTAAAAATAGGTCTGTAGATAATTCTTTGCCCTACTCTTCACTATATCCACCAGACAGTTGTGGAAATAAATCATTTACTTGACTACAAAGAAAACCTTAAGAAATTCCAAAAGATTTTTATTGGCCATATTCTTTGATTATAAAGCAATTTATTAGAAATTACTCATAAACACATAACAATATTAATTACTTGTACATTCATGACCAAACTTTAAATTGGTCAAACTGGGAAGAGCGTTATCAAGCACATGGTAAAAGTAGATGCAAGTTCTCTCTAGAAAAATGAGCCATTAATTAAGGCCTCATGAAATTTGCACACATAGGGTCTTGCCACAGACGAGCTCACAACAAAAATTCTCAAAAACGCGAGAAAAGGTTCTGCTTCTCACAATGCCTCCTCATTTGTTTTGGATCAACTCTCCCACTGAGAACTCCAGCCCAATACTGTTATGGAAACACATCAATCTTGGCCCATTGCTTGGTTGTGATCTTTCCAAGTGCCTCGAGATACTTATGGATTGAAATACTGAGGAAATATTGCAGAGTATATAAATATTAGGGGGCTAGAAACATTGAACCAAAAAGTTAAAAGAAAAAAAAAGAAACATTCCAGCCAAAAAAGCAGAAGTTAATAAGGCCATTTATGCCTTTTTAGAAAATATTTTATGTCATACCTGGAGATCATTGGAGTTGCTCTTGTGATCTTGTGAGAGAACAAGGATCCTTCCTACTCTCTGTGATCAATTTGAGAGCATGACTTTATGGAACCCTGGCTTCAGTTTCTTGTTTTATTTTTATTCCCCTTGATTTGGCCTGATGGGGGTTCTGATCCTGCTGGATGCTTGTATTTATTCTGTTTCAGGTGTCTGCCATGACAAGCAATCAGAGATGCAGTGGGCTGCCCCTCTAGGAGCTGATATTTATATACTTTTTGGTGGATCTGCCTGACTTCTCCTCAAATATTTCCAGGCATTTTAGAACATCTGAACTAAGCAAATGTGCAAAGATCCACTTATCTGAATAGGCCTTAGGCTAGAGGCATAGAAAGCTAATTGACCAAGTCTTTTTTTTTTGGCTGCATTGGGTCTTCGTTGCTACTCATGGGCTTTCTCTAGTTGTGGCGAGCGGGGGCTACTCTTCCTTGTAGAGGGGGCTACTCTTCGTTGCAGTCCGTGGGCTTCTCATTGTGACAGCTTCTCTTGTTGCAGAGCATGGGCTCTAGGCACGCGGGCTTCAGTAGTTGTGGCACGTGGGCTCAGTAGTTGTGGCTCGTGGGCTCTAGAGTGCAGGCTCAGTAGTTGGGGCGCACGGGCTTAGTTGCCCCGCAGCATGTGGGAGCTTCCCGGACCAGGGCTGAAACCCTTGTCCCCTGCATTGGCAGGCGTATTCTTAACCACTGCACCACCAGGGAAGTCCCGACCAAGTCTTTTAAAGACTCCAGAGGCACAGAACTCACCTGAAAGGGTCCTAGATTCAATTGATTGGTCATCACGATCCACTCATATTTCTAAGTGTCAATTATTGAAATTACATTCTGCTTAGTGTATGTGTTACCAAAACTCCCCAGACCTACCCTTATACTGAAAATGGATTCTCTCAGTAGAAGGGGCAGGGTTTTCACCATAACTAGGTTGATCTCAGTCCAATAATCACAGACAAAGAGAGAACATATATACATTACATGATAAATGTGACAGTAACAAAAGTAGTTGTATCCATTAGGGACTGAATGTATCCCCCTCCCAAATTCATATGTTGAAGCCCTACCCCCCAATGTGATGGTGTATGGAGATGGACCTTTGGGAGGCAATTAGGGTAAGGGTAGGTCATGAAGGTGGTCCCTCATGATGGAATTAGTAGCCTTAGAAGAGCACATGAACTAACGAAAGGCCATGTGAAGACATAGCGAGAAGTCAGGCACCTGCAACCCAAGGAGAGAGCTCTCACCAGGAACTGAATCAATTGGCACCTTGATCTCAGACTCCCAAGCCTCCAAAACTGTGAGAAAATAAATTTCCGTTGTTTATGCTATCCAGTCGATGGTATTTTTTATGGTGGCCTGAGATAACTAGGAAAATCCCTGATGTAAAATGATGGGAATAAGAGGTAAATGCCCACTATATGTTGGGCTTAACATAACCTTCATAATATCCTCCTAAGTGCTAACACAACATTGTAAAGCAACCATACTCCAATAAAAAAGTAATTTAAGATAAAAGGTTGAACATAATATCCTCCTAAGAGAGTGTGGAAACTCGAGATGAGAACAATAAATACTGGCGTCCATAGGGGTTAAATGATTTGCACAAAATCAATAGGAAAAAGCAACTTAAAATGCCCTTATTTCCAGGGCATTTCTTACAGTGCACCTTATTTGATTTATGAATAAAAAATACATATATAATTTTAAATGTAAAAGCTTCTACTAAAATATCTCAAAGAACTAGACAGAAGGTTGAATAGTAGTACAAACAAAAGACAGAAGTGTAAATAGTTTGCCCCGGTTCTCCTACTGGATCCAGAAACCAGGAGGCTGCCAGGGTCCAAATCGAATCACTAATCATCAAATTCGGAGTCAGGATCGGCCCCCTCGAAGCCCTAAATGATGGGTCTTCATTTGGCGATATTTTCAGTTTTAAGGAGAATTGGGATTACTTAAGTAATCAGATTGCATTTAATTAATCAGATTACAGTTTGCAAAAAGCTTTCCATGCACTGTCACATTTAATCTGTACAACAGTTGATATGGTAACAACAATCTCCATATTATAAAAGAGAAAAATTGAGGCTCAGAGAAGTTAAATGATTTTCCCTAGCTCATTTAGCTGGTCTATAACAGAATGCAAACATTGATCCAAAGCCTTTGATGAGAAAACTCATGCTCTTTCTGCAGAGTTTAGGGACACCAGGAGAAAGAGATGGGCTCTCTCATAGGTTCAGTTGTTTGCATGGTTGATCTCATTATTTCCTGACCCTTGACTCAGAGCCAGGCAACGGATGGTGACTGAAAACCAAGATTCTCTGATTCATAAACACCATGCTGTTATAGTCACTGAGTACTTAATAAGCTTGGATGGGAATAATGACAGAAGAAATAGGGCAGCCAGCCATGTGCATAATATACTGTTGGGAACAGCTTAGAATGGGATCATCAACTGTAAGACATATAGGGTATAAAAATGAGATAGAGGAACATGTTATCTCATCAAACAATTGAATATGCTTGACTTCTGAGGAATCAGAGTAAACCAAATGGAGTAAGAAGCTCAAATAGGTTAGTCCAAGCTGCAACAGAAAAAATGAGATGGACTTAATGTGAAATGCAAGGTGAAGCTCAGCTAGCTGCAGGTAACCAGGATTTCAGGTGAATGGTGTGTACTAAAAAAATTAAAGCCTTAACTGAAGCCAGGGTTGTTACTTAAAATACCATGAAACTATTTGGAGTGACTCAAAAGTTAATTGATTTCACCTGACAATGCATGGCACCCTAATGAGGAATGCTGGACCACAGGTGAACTCCGTGCATCTAAACAGTGGGGATTTGATTTAGGGAGAAACCCATGGAACCTAAATGAAAGTTGTAGAAACTAAAAAAGGCATGGATTTATAAAATAAATCATGCATGGAAATAAAATAAAGAGATGATACTGAGATACCACAAGACCAAGTGATGACAGAGGTGTAAGGAGGAGGGCAGGAGGACTTGTTTTCAGCATAGAAGACTTTTGTCTGGTGTAAATGTTAAAAATTTTAAAAGAGAAAAAAACAAAAATTTGTTTATTTAAAAATTTTTTATTTATTTATTTATTTAGTTGCACCACGTCTTAACTGCGGCAGCTGGGCTCCTCAGTTGCATCTTCTGGGCTCCTTAGTTGTGGCATGTAGTTGCAGCATGCATGTGGGATCTAGTTCCCTCACCAGGGATTGAACCCAGGCCCCCTGCATCAGGAGCACGGAGTCTTATCCACTGCGCCACCAGGGAAGTCCCCAAAACAAAAATTTAAGGCAATTTCTGAGTGAGAGATGTTAACATTTTCTGAAGAAGAAATGCTGCCTGGAGTTGTCAAAGAGTGAAGAAAAAAATATTTAGTACAACATGTTGAGGATGTGAAGCTTTCTACTGATCTTTCACTGTAAGAAAAAGGAAGCACACATTGTCAACATGCTAATCATTGCCTAAATCGGGTCTAGTTTGGCTGATATTAATATAACTACACTAGCTTTCTTTCAGTTAATGTTTATCTGATGTATCTTTTTCCATCTGTTTGTATTCAATCTGAATCATTTAAGTATTTCAGTGTACCTCTGTAAAAAGCATACAATTTCATTTTGTAAACCCAACTTGATCATCTGTTGCTTCGTAACTCAATAATTAGTTCCATTTACATTTGTTATAACTACTGGGTTTATAAATTAGGCTTATTTTTGCCAGTTTGTTTTGTGTGTGTGTGTGTGTGTGTGTGTGTGTGTGCGCGCGCGTGCGTGTGTGCTTGTCTCTATTCTGTTTCATTACTTCCTTTTCTCACCTTCTTTTAGACTGATTTTTTTTTCTCATTCTGTCTTTTTCCTCTTCTATTTTAGAAGTTACATACACTGTAGTCTAAAGTAAATCAGTATTTTTATACTTCTCCCCAAAAAGAAGAAATTTAGACTATTATTTACTTCCAACTTATGTGTCATTGCCCTGTATTTTAGTTCTACCGTGTTTTTCTAACTTCACAAGATACTTTAATTATGTTTTACTCAGTCAGTATTAGCTCTGGTTTACCCATGTTTGCCATGTCCTTTGTTCTTTAATCCTTATACCTCAGACTTTCCATCTGGGATCATTTTGTTCTGCCCAAAAAATATCCCCTAGAATTTCCCTTACTGGATATCTAAATGTGGCAAAC
Source organism: Delphinapterus leucas (assembly GCF_059928025.1). Taxonomy (NCBI): domain Eukaryota; kingdom Metazoa; phylum Chordata; class Mammalia; order Artiodactyla; family Monodontidae; genus Delphinapterus; species Delphinapterus leucas. The sequence goes on from NC_143146.1 coordinate 13,110,154, forward strand.
TCTCAGATTTTGCCCTCACTCTCGAGAGCTGCTGTTGCTGAGGCGTGCTGTTCGAATTTGGCCTTTATTTTCTCTCAGTACGTTACCTGTTGTCTCCAGGTTTCCATTGTTGCTGTTGAGAAGTGAGCTGTCAAATGAAGCCTCACTCCTTGGAAGGCTAAGTCTTCTCTCTAAGGAAGTTTTTAGCATCTTCTCATTGTTGTTCAGTTTTCATGTTGCTGTGGCTAGGAATGGATTTCTTTATATTTATCCTGCTTTATGTTGATCTTTTTGAATCTCTAGGTGGATGTTCTCAAAACTTCTCAACTCTTCTCTTGTCAAATATTGTTTCTGATTCTTTTTCCTTCTGGTACTCACATTGGACCTGTGTTAATTTTTTTCATCCTACCATCCATGATTCTTAAAAGCTCTTTCCTATTTCCCATCTCCTTATCTCTCTATGCTTCATTCTGTGTAATTTATTCAGCTCTATTTTCTAATTCAGTATTCTTTTCTTGGCCAAATTTTACCTTCTGTCTCTGGGATGTAGGTAGTTCTTCGAGAAAAGAACTATATTTGGTTCTGCCAGGCAACTGGTACAACTACATTATGGGATCACTTTAAACTACATTTTTGACGGTGGTTTTTGGCAACATAGGTTGTATGAATTGGGATTGGAAACCGTGTGAAGACTGGCACGTGGCCGCTAATTTTAGGGAGACTTTCCCCTTCTGCTCAGTGACAAGGCTCCAGCCAGTATTTGTCCTTACTGCCCCTGGGGAGAGGGGCAGAGAGTAAGCTTACTTCTAGAGTATGCCTTTAGAGGATAGCCTTTGATGTCCAGGGTTTATGGAGGGGTTTTCCATTAAGTCACGCTTGGGTGGGTCCCGGTCCTTGCCGCCTCTTTTCCAAACCCTGCAAGACCTTGAACACCAAGGCTCAAGTTCATGGCAAATATGCTCAATGTAAAAACTGTCTCTGCTTTTGTTCTTGGCTGCCTGTCTTTACTTAGTTTTTAATCAGAATTCTTTATATTTTGCCAGCTTGTGAATGTAGTTAATTTTTTTTGTGTGTGTTTATTTATTTTTACTTGTTGACAGTTTGCTTTATTTATTTATTTATGGCTTTGTTGGGTCTTCGTTTCCGTGCGAGGGCTTTCTCTAGTTGTGGCAAGCGGGGGCCACTCTTCATCGCGGTGCGCGGGTCTCTCACTATTGCGGCCTCTCTTGTTGCGGAGCACAGGCTCCAGACGCGCAGGCTCCAGACGCGCAGGCTCAGCGGCCATGGCTCACGGGCCCAGTTGCTCCGCGGCCTGTGGGATCTTCCCAGACCAGGGCTCGAACCCGTGTCCCCTGCATTGGCAGGCAGATTCTCAACCACTGCGCCACCAGGGAAGCCCAATGTAGTTAATTTTTATTTGTTTCTTTATTTTCATTTTATCCACTGTATTTAGTTGTTTTAAATGGAAACTAGTCAAACTGGATGTCTAATCCATCATTGTTTCTTCAAATCCACAAGACCAATAAGAAGATAATACAATAAAGGGGACATGATAGCTGCTGCTGTGGGAAATTTCAGAAACCCACCAGAATGGCCAATGGATGGGGCTAAGGCAGAGCGAAGCCCCCTCTTCACAATAACAGCCATTGCTAGGGAAGCCAGCAGCACCAGAGGAAGGTTCTGGGGAGATTACTGATGAATCTGTCAATAGGTTATGCTTTCTGATTGACATGTGTTTCTAATACCTGCAAGACCTGTCTCTGAACAAGTGGGGTTTATTATTTTATTCCGCAATCATTTAATAAGTATCCACACCACTCCCAACTCCAGACACTTAGTGACACAGGATAAATTTTCTGAATTAGCAGAGCTCTGAAAATAAAACCTGCCAAGTGTGCAGCCTTGATTAGTTGATCGCCCATGTCATGGATTCCAAGCTTTTAAAAAATGCAGTGAAATTTGACAGAGTCTTAAATAATTACTCAGTCCATAAGAAGGACTAAATCTGTAATAAGATTACATCAATCTTTTGATTTTCATTTTCCAAGATATGAGGGATTTTTCACCATCCCCACAACGGAGAGATCACACTGATCCCACTTACTCTCTGCTTTAGAAACAAGTAATAGACAAACTTCCTCCAACAAGTGGATGTCACAGTATTGTTTTTAGCAATGTTGATCGAACAGATTTGCCTGGACTCAACGTGTTTTTTTGTCCAAATTATTGTAAGAAGCGGAACTCCTGGTTTTGATGGTGAGCTCAGGAGACATTAGAAATTCCCTGGATGCTGTTGTGGGTTTCTCAGCTGGATCTTAAATCCAGTTATAGAGTGTGTCAGGCTGTAGTGATTTCCGGGTTCTACCTGGTCTGTAGGAACTGGCACCTTTTTGTTCATCTGTCCCCATATGTGACATTTCCTCATGCCATCTATCTTGGGATTTTCTTTTCAAAAGTAACAACAATGTTTCAACTTTTAGGGACCTCACAAATGCTTCTGCCAAGTGCCAACAGATTTGAATTTATGGATTAAGGTTTGTATGTTTTGCTTCTTTCCTCCTTCTCTCCTTTCCAACCTCTCCCTTCTTCTTTCCTCTACTTTATTCTTTCTTGACCTTTTTTTCCTGTTGCTATTAGAAAGCTAACGACCCTTTTGGGCATCCCTGGAGCTTTTAACTTCTTTCTCCTACTGAATTTTTATCTTATACCCTCTCCTCATTAAATTGTTTACTATTTTGCATATAAGAAAAATATTTCTATCTTAAGTTTCTTTTTTAATTCAGTAAGACTGTGGCCATTGTGTTTACAAGATAACTATTTTGGCTAATTTGATTAATGATTTTAGACAGTCTTTAAAAAATTGTTATTTGTGGAGCTCAGTTGGCCTGTTGCTTTATATTGGGTAAATGTGACCATAGAAAGTGTAGGGAGAGAACTATCTGTTAATTTCATTATTTAGTCTACCTGAACTGTTGTTCTCTATTAATTTTTACTTGGTTTGATTTAAATAGATTTTTTGTTTTGTTTCATGGTGAGTCCTCTATTTGGTTTTCTCCCCTTCCTGTCTCTCCTTACCACATTGTTCAGACTCTAGGTCTATGCTGTCTAATTAATTAAATTTGAAGTTCATTTCATGGGTCACACTAGCCACATCTCAAGTGCCCCATAACTACAGTAGGCTCATGGCTCCCATACTGGATGGCGCACATTATCAATGCAGAAATTTCTACTGCAAGGCCCAGTTCTATATTCCACCCCAGTTCTCCCTCTCACTACAGAAGGCAAAGTTTCAGTGCCAAAAAGGAGTAAACCTTTCCTGTGTACCCGCTGGATATTTTCTTCTCAGATCCAAGGCATAACGTACCGTCCTATTTCAGTCTTTGTCCAAGACAGCTTCATGGAAACCCCTTAAAGGGGGCAACACAGACATTACCCTACACACTCTATTTCATTGTAAAAAAGCAGGAAGAGAGATTATGATGCAGAAGGTCTAGAGAAGAGCTTCCATTTACAAGTCAGACCCCTGGTGGTTACAAATCACATCAGTGTTGGAAGAGCAGAGGATCAATTCAATAGTCACAGTTCTAAGCCTTTCTTATAAGGAGCTTTCTGGAAGGTGCTGGCTGAAGGGCCCATTCCGTACGTTTGGCAGCTTGTATTCTGTATGATTTGCACTTTTCATCTAATAGATCGTGGTGGAATTTAAAACTTAAGTATGGGAACTGTATTAATTTCCTAGGGCTGCCACAACAAATCACCACAAACTAGGTGGCTTCCAACAATAGAAACTTATTCTCCGACAGTTCTGTGGGACAGAAGTCCAAAATCAAGGTGTTGGTAGGGCTTCCTCTGAAGTCACCGGGGGCAGATCTTTCCTTGCCTCTTCCAGCTTCTGGAAATGTTACCACCAGCATCAAATTTGAAAAATTAGAGTTTGGATTTTTGGAGGGCATGCTTGACACCCCGACTGATGAGACTTTGAGAGCAGGGCTTCCGTGGACAAGTGGGATTGACAGTCACAAACTGTGTGGTACGAGAGCAGGAGGTGAGAAGCCAACTTGCTTGGTGAGGAGTAAAAAGCCTGTGTTTCAGACTGATCACCTTCGTGCTCTGGCTCTATGACCTCTTACTAGGTGTTAAATGGGGAAATAGTATTTACTTAGTTAAAAAATGCAGGCAATTTGGTTATGGGTCAAAATTGTATGAAAATCTTGAATAAGGAGGAAAAAAAATCCTCTTATAGGCCAAAGAGGATTCACTTTTGGTAAAGACATTCTCCAGAAAAAGACAATAAATAGAGTATCCTTGTCAGCCTGATTACTAAAAGAAACATAAGTCATTAAGAACAGTCACTAGACTCTTGACTGAGTAGTCATCTGTGGTGTGGGTGATGATTCCCCTGAGTAAGTCATAATCTCATTAAAGCTCATCAGAAAACGGCTTAAACATTTGATGAGTAAAATCCTAATTTCTTTCCAGAACGAGGCTATACATTACGTCAGGCAGACCAAGTTCAGGACAATCTTTTTCTATCATAACTTCATAGAGCTGTTGTGAAGATAAGCAAGATATTACAGGGAAGATGTCTTCGTCCAGCGCCTGGTCCATAGAAAGAGTCTGATTAATGTTCGTTGTTCTGTTGTTTTAGAAGGACCGACCTTCCCTTCACTTCATACCTCTCCCAACTTTGAATGGGCTCTGATGGGTCTGGTCAGGGGCCCTGCTGAAGAATTAGACGCTGATTCATCTGATAACTTGTTGGTTGCTACAGAAGGAGACCCTAGGTACAAGGTTTCTGTTAAGCAGGGTCTCCTTAATACAATTGTTGACACTTTGGGGTATTTAAAGGTACATCTAAAACTTTACTTTGAAGGGATAGGAAATGTAATGTAATAATGGAATAAGAATTTGATGGCTGAAGACTGGTAGTTAGAAAATGGAAAAGGAGGTGTTGGAAGAAGCAAGAGAGGCAAGGAGATGGCAGTAAGCTCAGATCGAAGGCTTTATGTGAGAAACATCGTATTCTGGGAAATGGCCTCTTAATTCTTAGTACAATGATGTCCAATACTGCATTTAAAATCTTTGCCAGTCCTATGGTTTTCTTGGGGAGCAATCCCTTTCTGTTACTACAAGACTTAAAATCTGCCTCACTTATTCCAAATTATGGCTACCTGAGGCTGTGGACTGTAGCCTCCTGAGCTAGTTAACTTGTCTGTGTTTGGCCCTGGAGAGCTCACCGTGTAGTACGACAAACACTTTCTACTGGAAGCACTAAGGAACATGCTTGAAGACGTCTCCATCTGGGGACTGGGTGTTGTGGGCTCCCGGGACATACCCCCTTTGGTGCTGGTCTTTTTTTTTTTTTTTTTAGCACTTTTTTTTTGGCTGCGTTGGGCCTTTGTTGCTGTGCACCGGCTTTCTCTGGTTGCGACGAGCAGTCTTCTCATTGCGGTGGCTTCTCTTGTTGCGGAGCATGGGCTCTAGGCACGTGGGCTTCAGTAGTTGTGGCACACGAGCTCTAGAGCACAGGTTCGGTAGTTGTGGTGCACGGGCTTAGCTGTTCCGTGGCACGTGGGATCTTCCCAGACCAGGGCTCGAACCTGTGTCCCTTGCATTGGTAGGCGGATTCTTAACCACTGGGCCACCAGGGAAGCCCCTTGGTGCTGGTCTTGAATGAACCACAGTTTTCTGAGATCCAGTGTGGGAGAACTATGTCTCTTTGTTTTTTAATAAGAGGATTCTTTTTAAAATAAAATCAAGGAGTGAAGCATTGATCAAATAATATTGTGAAAGTCTCTAATCTTTCCATCATCCTCAATTTCATTTCCTAGTGGAAACTGATGGGTATCCTTTCAAATATTTCTATGCCTCTATAAACATATTTCTTTTATACATAACTGATGTATATTTTATATACAAGTAAAATTATTTGCAAACGCTTTCACAATGGCTTTTTTTTCTTTTGCTTTATCTCATTGACACAAATGCAGCATACTATCAGTCTTGAAATTTATTTTCCTTTGTTTTGCTGGTCAATACAAAAAGCATGTCATTTTGGGCTTACATTTCTTGATTGAATCTAGGAGTGAAAACCAAACTAAGATTGGGAGACAAGCAAACTGAATACAATGGAAATAAAAGCATGAACTGAATGTTTCAAGGTCCTAGGGAGGGGATGAGGCTGGGGGGGGGTCAAGGCTTGAAGGATGAGTTAGCATTCCTTAAATAGCAAAGAATTGGGGAGGAAAAGGAATCAGTGGGAACAAAGGCTTGGAAGCACATTGATGTGGCTCAGAATTTAGAGGTGAAAATTATGGAGGTTCTACAACCTGCAGCGTTCTAACTGGGATTCACAGGGCTCACTCTTGGGTAGGCAGTAACATTTACTAGGTGACCTAATGACATCCTCATGTAATGGAAGGTTTGCTTAACGTTTGGCGTAGCAGTGTTAAGTTTTCTGTTTGTTCCTAAACTCTGTCTTCAGGACGTATTACGGTGAAGGGAGCACAGGCAGAAAATGGACTCAGAGAAGGTTTCATTGCAGGTATTTTTCATCTTTGCCAGTAACTCTGGAACAAATCTCATGTTAAGAAAAGCCCCAAAGGGAGCTGTATCGGAGATTGTACACTGAAGTTAGTTACAATACCCTTCTTTAATTCCAAAACAAGTATTGGGCTTTCACTGACCTAAACCACTTTTATCTGGAATTTTGCCCTAGGCTGAAAGCCATGGGGAAATTCTCTACCAGGCAATCTCCTTAAGAACTGGGTCTTCTCTTTAAAACCTGCCCTCACCTGTCCCACTGCTAAATAAATGACTTCGTGCTCTCTTGTATTCACAGTTAATTTTTATTCCTTTTAATGTTATTTTGTTTGGGGTTATACTTTTCCTACAGTGGGATATTTAGGGGGACCTATTATAAAGTAAATTTGAATTTCATGAAATTACTGATTGTTGACCATTTTGTTACCTACACAAAAGGCAGTTTCAATATAAATCTTGAACTATGTTGTTTCTTGTTAGTAAAGTTGGGGTTCATCAGTATTTTGTTTCTTACTAATTTTCTCACTTTTAACTTCACGGTGAGTCAAAATGAATTTTTATGAGCCTCAAAACATCTCCCAATTCAGTGCCTTTTCTCCTTTTGACTGTTATCGTACAAGTTCAGGCCCCCTTATCTTTTACCTTGACAGTATGAAGTGTGTTTCTACTTGGCTTCCAGTCTCCTGGCCAGTTTTTCTCAGTGTTATCTCCTAAAGCACAATCCTTGATGACCTAGCAATTTAAGATGAGGCATGGGAGGCTTCCACAAGATAATCCAGCCTCCTCTTCTCCCCTCTGTCCCTCCTCCTTTGCCCGCGTCTTATATCTTGAGTTCGCTCTGAATTCATTTTTGGTTACTCCCATTTTTCCACTGAGCTTGCTTTTCCACAGCTGCTTCTGTAGCAATCTTTTCATCCCCCAGGCTACAAGCTCTCTGAAGGCGGGGAGAATCCTCCCGAGGCTCCGACACAACTGCAGCGTCCAGCGTGCACCACGGGTGGCTGTTGAGGCTTTGGACAGCACAAGCCTGGGGTGGCTGTTCTTAGAGACTAGGTTGTCAGGGTCTTCCGAGCTGCATAGTAGTGACACAGCCGTGGTTAGCGCGGTGGCTTATGTAGAGCAGATTCTCCAAAGGTACTCACAGAATTCAGTTGAGTCTCAGTTCAGATCTGGCCATGAAAAGTGCTTCCGAAGCACTGAAATCTCCCACCTTCTAACCTGGAGTCCCACTCTGATCTTACAAAGAAACAGACAAGCCTGGGAAGGAAAGAGATGCTGACCACAACATCTCCACCTGGTCCAGCAAAAGCTCCCGGATATGCAGCCAAGTCTGTTGACAGAGTCTCCAAGATCGGAGGATGTCTCTCCACCTCCCTCCCCACCCCCCCAGGCTTAGGCTCCCCCAAACAAAGGGCTTCCCTGATACCGCCCTCTGTACTGGTTATCTGTCCTGCAGACATTTTGCACCATTTTCTGCCTCACAGGGCTGCCCCTAACGACATTGTGAAGCCAAGAATTTCAGCATATGTTTCCCTGGCATATTCTGATGGCTGACAGGCCAGATATAAATTAGTTGATTATATGTATATTGGGATCTTAGTTCCCCAGTCAGGAATTGAACCCGTGCCTCCCGCATTGGGTATGTGGAATCTTAACCACTGGACCACCAGGGAAGTCCCGAGTTGATTATATTTTTTGACTGGGCTTTTCCTCCCCTCAAAATAAAGAATAAATCCTGTAAAATGGTCCATCCCCCAGAGTGTTCTAACTGGAAATTTTTCTCTGTGACCAGCCACTTCTAGTTTATCTTTATCGAATCTCTATTTCCTTTTGCCGGGGTGCTTTATATATAACCAGGAAGCAAACTGTTACTGACTTAGAGAGTTTGATGGGGCTTGCGTCCCATGGCCAGCCCCGCAGGGAGCCCTTGGAGCTGTTTTCAGGAGCAAACCATGAGTCTGAGCCTAGGAGAAATGAAAACATAATGGGGTCTGATCGGCTTTCGGAGATGCTTCTTGCACGTGAAGAGCAGTCCTCAACAAGGCAACGGCTGAGATTTACCGAGCGAATAAGAAAACCGGCTGCCATGGATCAAAGCACACGGCACAAAGGAAAATGTCTCGTGCTGCTGTGAGGTGTCACATTGGCAGAAACGTCCATGATGAGCTGCCCAACGATTTGCTAAAGAGGGAAACGCAGGGAGGAAAAAAAATAAAAAACAATCGATTTAGGAATGTACACTAAGTATAAAGTTTCCTGTGGGAAAAATAAGCAAATATTTAAAACATCAGAAAGCAAATGCCATGGGGAATTTCCACTCTTCTTAAATACAGTATGTCTTGGCACAAGTTCAAGAAGAGGACTGCAGTTATTACTGCTCCCAAGCAGGGCAAATGTAGCCCGAACGGTCAACACAGGCACCAGGTCACATCCCAACTGTTCAGTGGGTGGACTGAAGGGGTGACTTTCTTGATCTACATCTTTAAAAATCTTGAGAACTGTTTTAGGTAACTGGTATTCAAATTTGGAGTCAAGATGAGCAGAAATGAGGGCTGGCACGAAGCTAGGGATAAAAAGATTTTTTCCTGCCTGGAGTGTGGGAAAGGGCAGCAACTTGTAGGAGAACAGCAGGGCCCATGATGTTACTTGGAGGGCTCCGGAGGCTGCTCTGTGCGACCAGCTGACCTGAGGAAACTTGATTGCAGAGGCTGCAGGAAATCCTGACCTTACTGGTGTTAACTTCTGGACTGCGTCCCAGGCCTGGGAAACCCATGCTCCTGCCCTCACACTGTGGAGACATGTCGGCTCCAAGGCTGACAGAGGAGGTGGACAAGAGGCCCATGCAGCTGCAGGGAAGGGACGTAGGAACCAAACCTTCAACCAGCACCCTATAGACTGTAAGAACCAGTTCTCCTCCATCCTGCTGAAAAGTGCCCCCAGGAACACCATGGAGGTTTCTGCAGCCCTTCTCCAATCCCACTTCCACCCCCATTCAGCACATCACCTGGGGTTTTTGGATGGGAGAGTAGGTCAGAGCATCTTCCCACCCTCTGAGAGATGGAAGTTTGGGTTTTGTTTCAGCTGACACCGACAGCTGCGCTCATAGCCCAGGGCCGGCCAGCTGGTGGTTAGATGTTTATGGTGTGTCCCTGCCTCTGCACAATGCTTCTCAAAATGGTTTTGTGAACAATCCAATCTAATTGGCAAAATCCAGTACGTTTTCAAGGAGATCATTCCTCATGATTTTCAGTGTCTTCAGAGTCTGCATCAAACTCACAGCCTGTCCCCGGGTCCTGCTTCCTCGCAGAACTTAGCACTGCTGGGTGGGCCTTGGCAAGCACACATGAGTATTTTCATTGTGGTCATCTGAGCATTCTGATCGGAACTTCTGAAGCACTGGGTCCTTCTGTCTGGAACTGGAAGAAGCCTAATAGAGTGGAGGGAGGGTGAAAGGATAGTTTCCTGGCTCACATGGGTTTCTGGACCTGATAAGAAAATGTCTACGTCATTGTGGCTGGTCTATCTCCAAATAGCCAACATCAGTCAACTTCTGTGTTCTGTTTCCTGATTTTCTGGGTGAACCAAGGTATTACTTTCACTTGGCCCAGTGTGTTATATCAAAGGTGCACATAAAGAAGTTCATGGTCTGGATAAATTGCCCCTGTAACAGCGCTAACAATTTCAAACCCTAGCAAAGCTGAGTCTTCAATAAATGACTTTTTCCCCTTTCCTCCCTGAAGTGGGGATCAGATAGCCAACTACTTTTCCTAGTGCAATGATCATGCTTCTTATAACGTTGAATGTTAAGAAAGGAATTTACCCACCACATGAGTCAAAGGGTATATCGAATTTCAGATTATCAATAGATATTTCAAACACATCAAAAGATAGTCTACTTGACGTTTCCCCATCCGCAGCCTAGCAGTCTCTATCACCTTTCCTTGTTTCATTCTTCTCCATAGAACTTATCACCGTTTGACATACTGTTTGTTTTATTGTTGTAAACAAACATTTTTGCCTCTCTCCTTCTCTCTTACACACACACATGAAAGAATGAATGAATGAATGCCTTAGAAGAGAGTGTTTCCTCTGAAATGAAGCTTCTGACCTTCTTTCCCAGCCCACACACTTGGAAGCTAGATCAATTGACTTGCAGTGAGGTCTCACCCTTTTTACAGCAAGGTCCGAGAAAGACCCAGCAAATAGCTCAGGGGCACAGTCCAGCCTGAAGGTTACAACCGTTGAGAGACTTTTGGTCAGCTCTGGGGTCAGTCTTCTTCATATACAGGAAACATGACTGGAGAATGAGACTGGATGAGAAATGAATTCACTCTGTACACAATTGCCAAGTGCCCCTTTCCTCCTCTTCCTCACACAGTTCAAATCAGACTTTTCAAATGAAGCAAGGGAGACAGATAAAGAAAAAAATCGCAAACAAAGCCAGTTATGGACAAATACTATAAAATTCCACAGTAAGTGAATGTTCCCTGTCTCTTTAAGGGGAAGTTTCTTTGGAGAATGATGGTGTTGGGTCTAACTTCCTCCCTAAATGCGTATATACTCTGCACACATTTGTTGGACCCCATTCTGTCCGAAGTCCTGTGCTATGAACAGGATGCAGCTAAGAACTGGATATGAAAAACAGATGTATTCGCTGCCTTTTCCCAGTTTGAGTCCAGTGGTAAATATTAACGGGCAGTCACCTCAAACCCGCTGGTGATGTTACCATACATCACACTCTACTCTTAAAACTGACTCTAACTCAGGGCTCGCAAATGTTATTGTCAAGTGCCAAATAGTAAATCAATATTTTAAGATTTGTGGACCATACGGTCTCTGTCACAACCACTCAGCTCTGCTGTTGAGCACAGAAACTGACAATGCGTTAATGAATGACCATGGCAGTGTCCCAATAAAACTTTATTTATAAAAACAGACACAAGCTGGATGTGGCCCTTAGGGTATTGTTTGCTGGATCCTGCTCTCATTGCTTTGTTGCATTATAGTCAGATTCTAGAGATGTGATTCGAATAAAACTATGGTCTTGGTCTCAAATTTCCATAGAGTTTGTATACAGAGATTTATAAAAATACGGGGTGGTCAAAGAGTACAGACTTTCAGTTTTAAGATGAGTAAGTTCTGGGGATCTAATGTACAGCATGGTGATTCTAGTTAATAATACCGTAGTATATACTTGAAAGTTGCTGAGAGAGTAGATTTTAAATGTCCTCACCATAGAAAAGAAATGGCAGGTATGTGATGTGATGAAGGTGTTAGCTAATGCTAAAGTGGTAATCATTTTGCAATATATAAATGTATCGAATCAACACGTTGTATATCTTAAACTTACACAATGTTATATGTCAATTATATCTCAACAAAGCTGGAAAAAATTAAATTAAAAATTTTCTTTTAGTTTTCAGAGTTTATAATTGTCGTCTGTGGAAAGTTTAGTCTAATAAAAGCTACCGAAACATTTTTAAAAAGAAAAGAAAATATGAGTTTGTACTTGCTGTTCATCTACACCTTTTCAGCGAGCACTTCTGTCAGGATAAAGGATACAGGTTATACCACAGCTTTGCCTCTGTGATGATAACTGTCAAATCTGTCTGGTTATCCCTGGGTCCCAATGGAGATGACTTTGTTCTGTTTCCAGATGTTTCCTACATATCATTTAGAGTAATAAACAGGGACGAGACCAAAACGACCCTCTGACCCCTAGCCACAGGCCGAGATGCCACGACTATTTTATGACTCTCAGCTTGTTATTATGGCAGAGAGAGAACAAGGCCATTTTGTCATGGCCGTTGTTCTGCCATGCCTATCTCCTGTGCTGGGTCTCTTCCTCACCTTCTATCACTGGGGTGGGCTCTGCCTCAGCTTCAGTCTATTAAGCATCTAGTTGAGCCCCGTATCAGATGTTTGCTGTTTCCCTCTCCAGATCCACCCTCCCTCTTCTCCATTCCCTGTTCTCTGCCCTAGAAGGCTGCCTTGTATGGACTTTTATCAAAGGACTCTCCATCCCCCTTGCTTCCTTTTGGGTCCAGCCAAGGAGGATTCCTGGCGAGAGATCTGAAGGAGGGAAGAGAGTGAAGATGGAGTATCTACTCCCCTGATTCTCTTCCTGTAAGCTCACCTCAGGCTGGCCGCATCCCTTAATTGAAGGCCTGTGTTCCTCTCAAAGCAAACAACCGCTTAGAGCCTCCTAGATGCTGTAGCCACTCCCTCTCCTTGTTCCCTGGGTCTAGGGCAGGGCCCAGCTCCACTGTTGCTGCTCTATCAGGTTCCTGCACTATCCCTGTATCCCTGTGCTTCCCCACGTCCCACCTTCACCTTTGTACCACAGTCACTTTACAAATAAGCCCTTCCTGGATTATCCTAATTTGATGGTGCCATCTGTTCCTGTGGGGACCCTGACTGATGCAACAGATTTGGGCTCTTGGCTGCACCATTACTGTACCCTCTGGCAGGGAGCAGAAAGGCTGTGGAGGGACTTCTAGAAGCTTCTTAGAAAACCTCCCTCCAATAAGCATCTGTGGATAAAAAATGTTGCTTGCCATATCAGCAAACAAAGGATGCTGTGGCCATCAAGCCATCAGCCACTATGCTGCCCCTGAGGGTGAGCCTGAGGGAACTCAGGATGGGGAAGGACAGGGTACTGACCCTAGATAGCGAAGGTGCATATCAAAGGAATGATTTCAATGAGCCCAGACTCATGCATCTCCCATACATAGATAAGCGCTAAATTCACGCACTTTAGATGTCTGGTTTTCTTTAATTAACAGTAATCTTTTGATGCTCCAACTACCTGGTCTTTGTTTCAAAACTCCTATATATCCTGGTTCCTCCCTTACCTCTTCGGATAAGTCCCTCAGAGCTGTCTGAGAGGCTGTGTCCTGGGCTTGGAGTCCTCAGAAAGTCTGCCCAATATTGGGCTGGCCAAAAATTTCGTTCGGGTTCTTCCATAACAACTTATGGAAAAACCCAAATGAACTTTTTGGCCAACCCAATAAACCATAATTCTCAGGAATGCTGTGGTGATCCAGTGGTTAGGACGCTATGCTTTCACTGCTGGGGCCTGGGTTCAGTCCCTGGTTGAGGAACTAAGATTCTGCAAGCCATGGCCAAAAAGAAACCAAAAACATAATTCTTAAATTTTAGGTTGTATATTTTTCTTTCAGTCGACATATCCCTAATTATTAAATCATCCGAACACTGGGTCCTCTTGAATGCTGTTTTTTCCAGCAAGAGAAGTCAAGCACAAGCCTCAACCGAGATGTCATGGATATCTGTAGGGTTGACTCATGGTTAGCCAGTCTACAGGGCTGTGAACGTGACCATGTATCAAACAGCCCCAGGAGTTTCTACTCATGAGGCCGAGTTTATGAGCCTCAGCAACTCAATGACCCTGAATCTTAGAGCCAAACCGTTCTCAAGCAGCTTTGTAGACCCCAGTCAGTGAAGGTAGATCCTAGAACAGTTTCTGAAAACAACTTGCAGAGTTCAGTTTACTGGGAAGAACTTAGCACCAAGTACCCTTTAAAGAGGTAGTCTGTGTGATGATTAAGGTGATTAAGGATAGACTCTAGACTTAGCTCTGTACGATGTGACCTTCAGAACATACCAGTGATGTGACTGTAAGTAACATGGCTTAAGCATTGTGGGTCTCTGTTTCCTCATCTCTAACATAGGAGCTGCTGTGAGAATCCCATTGGCTAATATTTGTAAACTGTTTAGAACAGTGCCTGGAACATAGTAAAGTATGATAGGCATTAGCTATTACGGCTATTGAAGGAGACATTCTCCTTGCTATCTTTTGTGTTGGAATCTGCTTGGTTACGCTTGGAAGACCCCTCACTCCAGAGGCACCTTTTAAAAAAATAATAAAAGGACCCATTGTAAGGCACAATGACCTGCTGTGCTTTGCAGAGATTTTTGTATTGGGCCATAATATCCTAGTTTAATTCAACTCTCAGTCAGCGGGAGTAGAATGTGCCCATCTTCACTGTGTGTCTCGCATCGCGCCAGCTATGAGAGACTGCAGCTCTGAACAAGAAAAACCCAGTCCCCACCTTCATAAAAGTGCTACAGAAATCTATAGCTCAGGCTGGGAGTCGGATGTCCTCACAACTACATTTAATTTAAAATCAAGCCACTTGAGAAATTCAGCTGTAAGCTTGGCCTTCTCTCAGCTCCCTGAGCGCAAGGCAGCGAGCTACAGTCAAGCTGTGAGTTACTCAGGCTTTTTCCATCAAGACCTTTAAGGTCTTTCTGTAGATTCCCTTGACATGAGAGTAAATAGAAAATCACATGTCCTTACACCAGGGGGGGAAAATGGTGGGGTGGTGGGGTGGTGGTGGTGGGATGAATTGGGAGACTGGGATTGACATGTATACACTAATATGTATAAAATAGATAACTAATAAGAACCTGCTGTATAAAAAAATAAATAAAATTCAAAAAAAAAGTCACGTCCTTAGCACCTCTGTTCCGGAAGAGTCTTCTGGCAGCACAAATGGAGTTTCAATATACAGTGCTTGAAATCAGGAGAAAAGGGCTTCTGACTGCTTTTTCTACAATGAACCTGTACTGTTTTTGTAATGAGAACTAAAGATGTTTTAATCTTTAAAAAGCTTACCGTTGCGATAGAGAGTATCCTTGTGAAGCATATCATAAATTAGACACACAAGTTAACACTAATCATGTTGGAATAGTGTCTAAAACAAGTAAGAAAATTCTCAAGTGTTTATGCTTCTTTTTCAACTTTAAGTTGAGAATTGGGAGCCCCAGGATGAAGGGGTAGACTGTTGAAGGCCATATAGGTAGGTACATATAAGAAATAAGAATACCTCTAAGAAAGTGAAAGGATGTCAGCAAAAATAATTTGTTTATAAATCAAGTCGTAAGACATGCAGAAAATACAGTTAAAATTGCATGACAACATTTCTCACTTGCTTACTTTGGGAACAACTTGTAGAAAGTTGAAGTCAACACTTGTAATCTAACTAACCTTGATCCATTTTGCTTCCACCCTTGTTTTCTAGTAAAAGTGAAATTTCCTGCTTCTACCAAAGGGACTGATAGTGGGTCATGCTTGGCTTACTGGAACTCTGGGACTACTCTTTTCCCTCTTGTCCAAGGTCTGGAGAGCAGAGACTGTAGTCTACTTAATCTTTATATCCAAAGGGCCTAACTTAGTATCTTTACATAGCCAATGCCAAATAAACATTTGATGGATAAATAGGTGGATGGATGAATGGATGGATGGACGGATGGGGGTGATATAATTTGGCGATAAGTAAAAGAGTTAAGGTTACTAAGAGAATGCTTCCACTATTATTTGAAATAGTACAAGAAAAGGAAGATGTTTGCTGTACGATTTTTGGCTCTGTGAAACATCTGTGGGTCTTAGGCAGTTGTAAACTTCTGGCTTCAGTATCCTCATGGATAAAACTGAGGGTTTGGAGGAGCTGATCTCTAGGTTACCTTCAAGTCTTAAGGTAACTAAGTATGATACTAAGTATAATGCTTAAGGATAAAGAAAAGTAGAATTTACCAAGGTTTAACAATGCCTTAAAAATGTGAGAATGCTCTGTCATCAGCAAGAGGGCAACTGGGTGATGGGTTTTTCTAAAATGTTTCATTTTCTGATACATTCTTCCACTCTTTAAAGTGATATATACCATTTCTGTTTAAAAGTAAAGTGAATTCAGATTGATTTATTTTTAGCAGATAATTCTTGAGATACTTGTCCAGCATGTTGCAAAAATTAGGCTGGCAGTTATTCTTTTAATGTTTGGAGCTGAATTCTAAGAGAGGTTGGAAACGGCTTCTGAGAAATCATTCAGCTAGGGCAGGGCACAACGGTGGCTTGATTAATTAGCAACTACCTCTTTTACTGAATTGAACTTGGATCTGCTTACCTGATGCTCAGCAAAGCCAATCTATTGACATCCAGTTGTGGTGAAGGAAAGTGTAGAATTTATTGCATGGTGCCAAGCAAGGAGAATGGGCAGCTTCATGCTCAAAAGACATGATGGCTTTCAGGGAAGGGGTTTTAAGGGCAAGATTAGGGGTGTGGGTTGCAGGGTACCTGATCAGCTTGTGTGCAATTCTTTGATTGGCTGATGGTGAGGTAACAGGGTGATGTGTTGGGAATCTCAATCATACACCTTCTGGGTCCAACCTGTCTGGGGTCTACATGCCAGTGGTCTGCATGCAGTTAACTTCTTCCACCTGGTGTGGGCTTTAGTATCTGCAAAATAATGCAAGGATATGGCTCAGGATATTATCTGTAGCCCTTGAGGAGGAACTAAAAGTCCTTGACCTTGTTTTATAGCTAAAATATTATTATTTTGTCTTGCTTGACTGCTTTCCTTTTTTTCTACATTTTCTCACTTCTCTGATTAAACTTGCTCTTTGGAACTCAGGGAAGACCTAGGTGGCTACAGTTTATTTCCATAGCCTCTTTTCCCAATCAACAATAAGTGGGGGACATCAAGGCATCTGTCATTGGGAAAGCCCCGCAGAGTCCTGCTCAGTTTCACTCTAATAAACAAGGTCTCTCAAATCTCGTTCGACACTTGGATTTTTTGGTTTTATGGTCTCCACCTTCTACCACTGAGCCAATGTTTTCATTGTCCAGGCCCACTATTTTGCAAACTCTACAGCTCTTTCTGACAGAACCAAATGCTATCTTTTTTCTTCTCCCAATATGATTAACTCACACAACCTTGGACAAAAACATACATCCACATGCCAGCAGTCAATGTTTTAGCTTCTCTTCTATCAACATTGTTGCTCTGTCCAGGGTCAAAAAAGTCAGAAAGATGAGTGCCAAACAGAAATGTGCTTTTTTTTTTTTTTAATTTTTAAATTTTAATTAAAAGAAAATTTTAATTTTCTAAAAATTAAAATTTATTTAGTTATTTTTGGCTGTGTTGGGTCTTCGTTGTTGCACACAGGCTTTCTCTAGTTGCAGCAAGTGGACGCTATTCTTCCTTGCGGTGTGCAGGCTTCTCATTGCAGTGACTTCTTTTGTTTCAGAGCACAGGCTCTAGGCACGTGGGCTTCAGTGGTTGTAGCACGCGGGCTCAGTAGTTGTGGCTCGCGGGCTCTAGAGCACAGCCTCAGTAGTTGTGGCGCATGGGCTTAGTTGCTCCACAGCATGTGGGATCTTCCCGGACCAGGGCTTGAACCTGTGTTCCCTGTGTTAGCAGGTGGGTTCTTAACTATTGTGCCACCAGGGAAACCCCCAAATGTGCTTTTCATATTGAATCTCCTGCTTAAAATTAATTTCTTTATAGACTTTTGAATATTTTATTTATATGAATTATTTTCTATTTTTTCCTCTTGAGCTCTCTCTCTAGCTGCTTTTTATTTTTTTCAAATACTTTAAAGACAATGGGGTTGGATTTAAAATATGTTCTGCTATGTTCCATTTATTTGTCTAGGCCCTGGTAATTTCTGACTTTCAAAAGGTCAATGTGTACATTTACAATACTAATAACCAAAATAGAAATGCCACAGTATTTAATTTTTATTCACTTTCCAAGACAACTCTCTAAACGTAGCCATTATTAATATCTAAGTCCCCTATGTATATCCACAGAAAATCTGCCCCAATTTGCTCCTGGTCCAATACAAGAGACTCCCAATGTACTGTAATTTATCTTTTTCCATAGCTATAATTATAACACTTGTTGTCACAAACTCCTATTCAAAAAGTGCGTAAAAAGTAGACAGAAAGCCATAAAGTGAAAATAATCAGGCTTTTATTTACTGTATGTATAAATGATGTTTAAATGGACAACCTGAGGCACTGTAAGATCTTGAGCTAAGGTTTGAATCTACAGAGATTCAGATACATCTATGATTCCCAGTTTATGATTATGTTCAGAGCAGTTTCAGATGAAGTATATTTTATTAAAATGTTGTAGTTATTAGGGAATGTGTAAGCTGTCTTTTGTACTTATTGTAATATCAGTGAATCAGAATATTCAAATTACCAGAAAATTCAGTTTCTTAGAGAACAAACATATGGACACCAAGGGGGGAAAGTGGTGGGGGGAGGGTGGTGGTGGTGTGATGAATTGGGAGATTGGGATTGACATGTATACACTAATATGTATAAAATGGATAACTAATAAGAACCTGCTGTATAAAAAAATAAATAAAATAAAATTCAAAAAACCACAAAAAACAATTTCTAACTGTCCTTGATATAAAGGAGAAAAGGGGAGGAGCAAGGTAGGGTGGGGCTGTCCCCCCAAGAAACCAAACTAGCGAATCTAGCTTCAAACACACCCTCTGGTCTGTTATTCCAATTTTAGCCATTTGTTTCTGCTAACTCTGTCCTAAACTTAGTTTTTTCTGTGCTGCTATAAGAGTATGCTCTTATCTTCTAAATACAACACATCTTAAAATTGCACGTTGTTTTCTATTTTTTATTTAAAATTTTGTCCCCTAACTTTAGTTCTCTGGGGCAGAGCCTGGATTTTTAATCCTAGCCACAGGTGTTTCAGGAATTATCTCAAAACAACTCTTAATATTGTCCCCGTTGTTTAGTTTCGATTACTGAAGTTGGTAGAGGTGAAATAATTTGGACAAAGTCAAGACCTACAGATAGCAAGTGAGAAAATTAGAATTTTTACCAAGATTTGCCATGTCCCAAGGGCCATGTTCATTTCCTTAGTAATACAGAATATAGGTACTCTGTAATTTTCATTATATAGAGAATCTCCATTAACAAGAATCCAAATACCTGTGATCCTCATTTTTTAAATTGAATTTCTTTTTTAAGAGAAAGAGAAAAATTACAAGAAGGGTAACTATTAATAGCAATTAAAATATAAGCATATATATATATATATATATATATATATATATACAATCCCAGGGAGTATTCTGTACTTCTCCTAAAACATATGAGGTGTCTAGGGACTTCCCTGGTGGTCCAGTGGGTAAGACTCCATGCTCCCAATGCAGGGGACATGGGTTCGATCCCTGGTTGGGGAACTAGATCCTGCATGCATGCTGCAACTAAGGGTCTGCATGCCGCAACTAAGAAGTGTGCATGCTGCAACTAAAAAAAAAAACATCTCACGTGCCGCAGCGAAGATCCCACGTGCTGCAGCTAAGACCCGACGCAGCCAAAATAAAAAAAGTATATTAACAAAACAAAACAAAACAAAAAAACATATGAGGCCTAATATTCTACTCTTTAATATTATAAATATTATAGAATGATTAATGTTTTCAGAGATAACTCCAAGGCTTTTAAATAAATCAATACCAAAATATTAATTGCTAATTAAACAATACTAACACAGGGAAGTAGACTTACACATTTTATTCCATTTAAAGAAAGTTTAAATCTTATACTTTAATTTCTTGATTTACAGCAGCTTAACTGTTCTCTTAGATATGCTTTTTTGGGGATTGACATATACACACTGCTATAGTTAAAATAGATAACAAGGACCTACTGTATATTGAACGCGGCTGTTCTGTAATAACCTAAATGGGAAAAGGACTTGAAAATGAATAGATACATGTGTATGTGTAACTGAATCACTTTGATGTACACCTGAAACTAACACAACATTGTTAATCACCTATACTCCAATATAAAATAAAAATTGTTTAAAAGTGACACGTATTTCTAAGTGCTTATTGTAGAATATTTAGAAAACACAGAAAAACATAAAGAAATTCAACATATGCATTCTTTATTCTGCTGTGAGCATTTTACCATGTCATTTGTAATCTTTACTTGCATAAATATACATAACCTAAAATATTCTCATATGAGTATATCCTATATTATTTTATAGTTTCTCTGTTGAATATTTGAATTGTTATTTATGATGAGGTAATTAATATATTTGTGTTAGATTCCTAGAAATACAATTATTGGGTCAAAGGGTAGAAACATGTTTGAAGCTCTTGAGAAGTATTGTTAGATTACTCTACAGTAACTTCACACCATTTTTCACTCCAGGATCCACCTTATCACACCAGTACCAGCAGTGGGTATTACTGTAGCCCGTAAAGATTCATAATATGGCTTCATTCTAATTATTTGCTTTATCAGGTTTGAAAAATGACCCTCTTTTGATTCACGGAACACATTTCCCTAAAGGTTCTGTTGTCTATATAATAACAGTAAAAATGTAGCAGGTATTGTGCTAAGAGATAAAATTATCTCTTAATTCTAATCATACTTCATATAATAATATATATTTATATTAAATATAAATTATATATAAATATAGACTATATAATGTAATATATAATGCCTATATATTTATACATAAATACATTATATATATAAATATAATGATTTTCTAGATGAAGAAATTGTCTTAGAAAAGTTTAGCCCCTTGGGACTTCCCTGGCGGTCTAGGGGTTAAGACTCTGTGCTTCCACTGCAGGGGGCGTGGGTTCGATCCCTGGTTGGGGAACTAAGATCCCACATGCCAAGTGGGCAGCCAGGAGGAAAAGAAAAGAAAAGAAAAGGAAAGTTTATCCCGTTGCCTAAGATAACCCAGCTAGAAGTATTTGGTACAGCTTCAGTCAGGTCTGACTCTGAAGTGTATATAAAATTTTCTTTATTTATTTTTCATCACACACTTTAAGATCAGGCACCCAAGATCCACCCCACCAACATCTCTCTACATTGTTAAAATGTTCTGATCTCTTCCTTTCCATTTATTTTTCAGATGAACTATATACAATCATTTTATCAGTTCCCTCATAATTGGCAGTTTGACTGATGTTGCATTAAGGGTATACAGTAAAGTCAAGAAAAATAGCATCTTAAGAATACTGGATCTACCAGCAGCATCATGTCCTTAGGTGTCTTATTTAATTTTGTGGTTCCCTCCAATGTAGCTTATTCACCTCTCTTGTTAAGGTGTTTTTATTTGCTTGTTTGCTTTTTTTTTTCCAAAATGAACAGGAGCTTTTCTTTGCTATATTTTAATTGAGTGTAGTTAGCATTGATTTGTGTATATTTATTTGTGTTCCTTTTTAGTTATAATAGTTTTCTATTTGATTTTCTAAGGTTTTCCAAGTAAACAATTGTGTATCTGCAATATTTTCTTCTCTTAATTTCTTAATTTCTATTTCTTATCTCTATATTTTCCTTGTTTCAATGAATTAGGCAAAACTTCTAGAACAGTGCTAAATATTGATGACATGGTAATTATAAGGAACATCACTTTTGTCCTTTACAATACTGAAATTATTTCTAGTATTTTGCCTTTAAGTTAATGTAGATGTGTGTGTGAGGGTGTGTGTGTATGTTTTAAACTGTAGTAAAATATAGGAATAATGCAGTTAGTAGAAATCCTACCTTGACTTTGGCATTTTGTCAATTTTTAGTTTTCAGTATTTTCATGGGCTATTTAATGGGGACTTGGAAACAGGTACATGGACTCCAAAACTTGCTGCTACTTTAACTCTGAAATTAAACACATACTTTTTAGGAGGATTTTCAACAAATGATGCAATATATTAATGCCTAATTAACTTATTTTTTAAAATAAATTTATTTATATTTTTGGCTGCATTGGGTCTTCATTGCTAAGCGTGGGCTTTCTCTAATTGCAGCGAGCGGGGGCTACTCTTCGTTGTGGTGCGCAGGCTTCTCATTGTGGTGGCTTCTCTTGTTGCAGAGCACGGGCTCTAGGCACGTGGGCTTCAGTAGTTGTGGTACACAGGCTCAGTAGTTGTGGCTTGTGGGCTCTGGAGTGCAGGCTCAGTAGTTGTGGCACATGGGCTTAGTTGTTCTGCAGCATGTGGAATCTTCCCGGACCACCAGGGCTCGAATCCACGTCCCCTGTATTGGCAGGTGGATTCTTAACAACTGTGCCACTAGGGAAGCCCCCCTAATTAACTTTAAAATTCGATTCATTTCCTTAAGCATCTCAGTCTTCTGAGGTAAGATTATAATCAGCTTTTCCTAATAAGATTTATCCCACACGCCATTATTTTCCATTACACATGTTCTTTTCACCTCCCACTAGAATGTATAGTTTTCCAGACTAGGACTAGAGAAAGTCAAACTTAGAGTCAATAAGGAAAAATCCCTTGAGATGAAAGTCTACCATCCATTCCACTTCAGTGCCCTAGAACCCAGTGATTTCTGCTGAGGACCAAAAGCACTTGGTTCTGGCTGTTCTTATATCCTGAACTCAGAATCAGGTAGGAAGAACTCAGCTTTCAGAAGTACAGGACCATCTGGCGTACACTGTGAATAATAACTTCACCTCCCCCCTTTTTTTTCCTAATTTTTCTACTTTGTATTCTGTTTTCCCTTATTTCCTAGTCAATTTTGTGGTACGATTTTCCAAGGTATAGAAAGGAGAGAAAAATACTTTTAATGACAGTTCAATTCTCAGTATGAGTGTTTCTGGCTTTGCAAATTTTTGTTGGCCGGTTTAATCACATAACTGCCTTCTCTCTGCCATTTGGTACACACTTGAATCACGTAAGCTCACGGAATGCAGCATCAATGTGAATGTTAGCTTAATTCAAACATAATAAGCAATCAAAATTTTCAGAAAAGCACCTCATGCAATGAAT
Organism: Delphinapterus leucas; assembly: GCF_059928025.1. Lineage (NCBI taxonomy): Eukaryota > Metazoa > Chordata > Mammalia > Artiodactyla > Monodontidae > Delphinapterus > Delphinapterus leucas. The sequence goes on from NC_143146.1 coordinate 13,133,266, forward strand.
TCCCAAAGTAAGTGAAAATGACTTTAGTATTTACTGTATTGTTATTACTAACACTGCTTTTATCTGTGCTATTTTTTTCTTTTTTTGGCAGGTACACTGTACCTATTTAAAAAAAAAAAATTAACCAAAATTTGGTTTGGAAGAAAACTTTCCCCTTTATAACACAATACACGAATCAGTCAGAATTGTTGCTACATTACTCTCTTTTTATTGTTCTTGTTGTAATGTGACCATGGAAACATGGACAGTAGCTGATAAACCCTTGATGATACTCCGGCTGCTTTTGATTTTACTGTCCTCCTGAATCTGTCGTTAGTGTTGGGTTAATTGCAGCACGTAATTTACCAGATGGTAACAGTAGGTTTGTGCCATATAATTTTTTTATTCAGAGCTGTAACGGTGTCCTGTATATAATAGATGCTTCGTGTTTGCTGAATGAATGACAGTGAAAATAAAGGAATGAAAGAATGGTGAATAAAACCAATCAGGCTAAAGCTTAAACATGAGCCCTGGCAAGGCTGTTGAATGGAAAGGAATTCCACTGTGGGCAACTCAGAATCCTTGTTAGAAAACACCTATTCAAAAGAGAACTCAATTTTCCCTTAATAGTGAAGGTGCCAGGACACAACTGTAGGCTTCTGGAATTCCTGGGAACAGACATTATTTAAACTGAATCCCTGATGAGGGTCTCTGATGAGATGGCCTAAAGGATTCCAGGCACCTAAATTTTATCGCATGTGCCACATGTTTTTCCTCAGTCTCTAAAGATTATAGGAGAGGAGGTTGAAAAAAACCTGTTACAAGGGAAGGGAAACCAAGAACTCAACATCCAAGCGCCATCTCTTATGTGCAGGACTGGCTATGTAATTTGAGAGGAGTCCAGTGCCTAAATGTGAAGTCCCTCAGTCAAAGTTATTAAAATTATTAATTTCAAGGTTGTGAGAATAGAGCATTAAGCCATGCATGGGGTCCTCCTTAAGTGCAAGGCCGTTTATGACGACACAGTTTGCACACCCATAAACTAGCTTTGCATATGTTTTAAGTCTCTTGTTGTTTCTGAGCAAAGAAAATGGAATAGATCTGATGCAAGCAGTTTTTATTCTAATGTAGTGCTGTTGAATAGAAATTTCTGTGATGATTGAAATGGTCTATATCTATGCTAATACATAGCCACTAACTACCTAAGGCTATGAGCACTTAAAATGTGGCTACTGGGACTTGAAATACTAGCAATACCACTGAAGAATTATATTTCCATTTTACTGAATATTTAATTGTATCTAACAAATTTAAATAGCTACATGTGAATGTGGCTAGTGGCTGCCATTTTGGACATACAAGTTTAATGAATCAACCAACCTACAGACAATAAAGAAAATAGTTCCATATAGAATTTATAGCAATTTTTGCAGCAATGAAATTTGTAACAATGAAAAGCAAACAATGCCTTTTATGTTAACTGCTCTGAGCAACTGACAACAGATAAGTTTGCCTTTTATCCTAATGGAAAGTTGCAGAATATCTTCTAAACTCATAAATAGAATGAGAAGTTTCTTTAAGATACAGAACTGTGAAATTTGGAGGAGATCCCTGCCTCTCAAATTTCCTAAGCATAGAGAGTTTCCATGGCAACAAAAAATCCATCCAAATGTAATTAAAAGTGAATGACTAGGGTATCTGTATCATTCAGTTCTAGTACATTTTACCTTTAATTATATTTTTCTAAGCTACTGATGTGCTAATATGTCAGACGATATTTGTTCAGGACTGAGGCTGACAAAGCTTTGTAGGAAGAAAAAAAGAGGACGCAGTCATCCTGAAGGAACTCCACAGATAGAATAAAACAAAAAGAAAAGATGTGTTCCTTTGCTCCTCTTTGGAATTCCTTCAAGGAAGAATGAGAGGCCCAGCCATTATTTTAGGGTTTTCCACTTCTTACTATCATATTTCTCCATCTCGGACTCCCGCCAGGACTTACCCTTGAAAAGACTCTCCCTTGAGTCCCAAGAAGCATCTGTCCTTGTTCCCCAGCTGGTACCAGTATCCCAGCCAATCCTGCCCCTGGCCCTGGGGCTTCTTTCCTGTCCTTCTCACCTGGCCCCAAGCCATGGCCATAGGTGGCTTTGGAAGGTCCTAGAGGTCACAATCACTATTGTCCTGCTTTCAAGTAAATGCTGAGAAATCAGTTTTGTTATGTACGATTGAGGGGGAAAAAAAGTTTGTAATTAAAAAAAAATTATACAATGAATACTAGAGGTATGAGTGAATGAGAAGAGTTTCTTGTATCTTTGTTTTGTTTTAGTTACAAAGCACAGCTCCCTGATTGGGGAATGAAAACACCGGAAATTGCTGAAGTGAGATAATTTATTGCTAGAAAAAACAAGAAGAGCCACCACCAGACCAAAATCATTCTCAAAAGGAAATAATGTGAATGCTTTAAATAGCGACTGTGCTTAGGATGTGGAGAAAATCCAGCCACACAGGGCCTGGAAGGTATGGTGACAAATGAGGCCAAAGGGAAGAATGAAGGAAGGAAGGAAGCCTGTGATGAAGCTCTGAGCTGGTGTAAAGGGGACAACTGACGTCTATCCTAAATCCTCCACTCAGGTTTCACAGGTAAACTCCAAAATTACTTACATGCTCTCGTTTGGCCACAGGGCAACAGTACCCTGGGTTTTCTTTAGTTTGTATTGTTCAGCCATAAAAGTGGGGAAAAAAACCCAAAAAAACCCCCCAGAAGTCCAGCTCTTTGGGCAGCAAGTATTAAGAGTATCACTTATGTTAATGGAAAAGCCTTAGCTAATTCACTGATTCTCAGCAGGAAAGGAGTGGAGTACAGTCCCCAGTGGAAGGAGGTTCCTGAATTTCCAGGTCAGGGGAACGACTAGCTTTTTCTACAGAGCCCCAAACATCGATTTTGATGGACTCCCTTAGGGGTGGGACCCCGTTTTCCTTCTTTGGAGGCGTTCCATATGCGATACAATTTTGTCTGTGGAACCACATTGCACATGGGAAAGACGAGGAGGCTTTCCCACGTGCAAAGAGTGGAAAAAATGTTTCCACTCTTAAAAATGTCTCTTTCGTTTCCTTAAGTCTAGAAAACCCCCCTCTCCCCATTTCTGCCTTTTGAGACAAACCTTTTTGCAGCATCCAAAGTTATTTTTGTGGAATGCCTGTGATGTGGATTTGTCTGATTTCTTTCCCATGATTAGAGGCAGGGGAGATGTTTTTGGCAAGGATACCGCATAGGTGAAGCACATGGGGTGCTTCTCATGTGTCACAGCAGAGACCCATTATGGACTTGAGTCTCATTGTGGGTGCTACTAAGTTTGATCACCTGGTTCAGTTGGTGTCAGCCAGATCTTTCCACTGAAAAGCTACAGCTGTCACTTAGCAATTAAGAAGTAATTTGTGGGGGCTTCCCTGGTGGCGCAGTGGTTGGGGGTCCGCCTGCCAGTGCAGGGGACGCGGGTTCGCGCCCCGGTCCGGGAAGATCCCACATGCCGCAGAGGGGCTGGGCCCGTGAGCCGTGGCCGCTGAGCCTGCGCGTCCGGAGTCTGTGCTCTGCGGCGGGAGAGGCCGCGGCAGTGAGGGAACCGCGTACTGCAAAAAAAAAAAAAAAAGAAGAAGTAATTTGAGGAATGCTGTATTGAGACCATGAGAATGTTTCATTTCCCCATAACCTTTTTACCCAATGGTCTTAGCATTTATTGATGATCTTTGCCTGAATCTACTTTTACACGGGGGATTGCAAAATGATGATTTCCTGATTCTATGTCTTTCTACATTCATTAACTAGTATCCTTCTATTAAAAATGCCTAGTCCCTTCCCCCATGATTTTTAGAGGTATTTTTAAAAATATCACTATGGACTCCTGGATTCAGATTTTTTTGACTTCTTTTTTGTTGGACCTTTTGTCCTGAGAGATATTTACTAAACCAGTCACCTATGGAACACCAGTCCTGTGAAATGCTCTGGGGATAAAGCATTCTATGGTCAAATAATTTGGGGATAGAAAGTATCCGCCATCTCTCTTGAAGTTATCTAATGGATATTAGAATATTGAAAACCACAGGAGCTCTGCAGTAAAGAACCTCCTTAACTTTGTTTAACCAGGAGTTTCTCAAACTTATTTGATCACGGAATCCGTTTTTATTTTTTCAACACAGACATAGTGCTTGGTGACATACATTTAGGGAAACACTGGCCAAGAGCCTCACTTGTCAATTAAATGTTTCAGTAATAATGTGAAACAAAGACTAACTAATAACAGTAGCTGTATTTCGCTTGGCTCAATAATTCCTGTATGCTTAAAGTAACGATTCTATGTTAAGGTCAAAGCAGCATACCATTGAGGGCCTGGTGGTCAAGAACAACCCTGAAGTAAGGAAAGATTCCTTTAAAAGAATACAAAAAAAATTAATCATAAAAGAGAAGATTGGTACATTGACTTCATTAAAATTAAAGCCTTCTGTTTATCGAAAGACTCCAAAGAGTGTGAAAAGGCCAACTTTGTACTGGGATAGTATATTTACAAATATACATCCAGAAAATATAAAGCACTAATATTTTTATACAAGAGAAAGACAAACAACCCATTTAAACAATGGGCAAAAGACATGAACAGGTACATCACAGAAGAGGATAACCAATGGCCAATAAGCATATGAATGTTATTGACCTTAGAGAAATGCAAAGTGAAATCCACAATGGCATACCAGTACACACCCACCAGAATGACTAAAATGAAAAACACTGACAGCACTAGGTACGCACGTGGGTGTGTGGAGTAGGTAGACACTGTGAGGCGCTGCCTGGATCTCCTTTCAATGAGATGATTCCTGCCCCGGATGCTTAAGAGTGCTGACAGCCTCCATCTCCAATCCTTCTGCGATTGCCTCAGCTGCCTCTCATCCAAAGTCACCGTGACTGATGGAGGGCACAAAGGGCTAGCCCACTTGCCTAACTCGGGATAATTCTGAGGGGCCATTTCTAACACCCCCGAGCCCAGGTTGTTACTGGCCCTGCACTGCAGCTCGATTTCACTCTCCCTTTGTCCAGTCTTACTTCCTACCGCTCCCTTCCACAGGAGTTGATCCCAAGGGCACCCTGTAATAAACATCCGGCACACTAAGCTCTGTTGCAGAGTCTGCTGACCAAGTAGCCCACTCTGTGACCTGTGCAACTTGCTTGTCCTGGTGTGAACTGGTACAACCACTTGAGAAAACTGTCTACTGTGACCTCGCAATACTACTTCTAGATATTTACCTGGGAGAAATGAGCCTTGTGTCTGTCCACCACAGAAAGCCATCGACGGGAATATCCATGGCAGCTTTTTTTCATAATAGATTCGAAGTGGGAGCCATGCAAATGTCCATCAACTGTAGATTGTATAAATAATTGAAGTATGTTCATACACAGGAATGCTGTATAGTGATAAGAAAGAACAAGCTACTGTTATACGTAACAGCATGGCTGAATCTCACAGACATAATGTTGAGACACAAAAGAGTGCATACTGTATGATTTAATTTATATGAAGCTCAGGAACTGACGAAACTAACCCATGGTGACCGATGTGAGAACGGTGGTTCCTTGTGGGGTTACTTGTGGGGTGTGGGTATTGAGAAGGAGTATGAAGCAGCCCTCTGGAGCGACAGAAAAGGTCTATATCTTGATGTGGTTGGTGGCTACATATGTAAAAGTTCCCTGAGGTATAAAACACTTAGTTTTGGGCATTTTACTATATGTGTGTTATAGGTCAGTTAAAAAAAAAAAAGCAACCTCAAACTGTAATAAATTCCTTATTAATCCAATGTAGATTGACTGGTTTGTAGACTAAATCTGGTTAAGGTGTTACAGTCACCTGTGATATTGTCACTTTCTAGGGAAGGTTGGCTGCAGTGGGTTTAGTAATAAGGTCGTCCTGATTAGTGCATTGACTCTTCTGCAGCAGAAAGAAGCAAGCTTTAGGGCTTGGTGATCTGATGGGGGAGGAGAGGAATGCTCCAGGTTTCATGCTCCTGATTTAATCAAGACAGCTCCTCCCACTGAGATATCTACCACCAGATCTTATCAGCTGTCTCTCAATCACCAAGGCTCTCTGGGAGAAAATCTCTCTAGGGAGGAAAATAATCTCTTTTCATGGGCTGTTAGGATAGTCTGCAAACCAAACCAGTTAACCTGCAGCCAGGTAAATCCAGTAATTGAGAATAAATCAACCATCACTGGGCATTTAAACTGCTTTGTTATTGAACGAATTTTACAAAGAAGAAAAAAGTAATCAGATATTTGCTATTTTAAATTAATTTCATGAATATGTCTTCATTAGCCTTGACCAAGAGAAGTTAAATAGGTAACTTAAAGGACTTCCCTGGTGGTGCAGTGGTTAACAGTCCGTCTGCCAATGCAGGGGACACAGGTTCGAGCCCTGGTCCAGGAAGATCCCACATGCATGACGCAACTAAGAGTTCGTGTGCCGCAACTAAGGAGCCCATGAGCCGCAACTAGGGAGCCCGCTGGCTGCAACTAAGGAGCACACAAACCGCAACTAAGGAGGCAGCAAGCTGCAACAAAGGAGAATGCTGGCTGCAACTAAGGAGCACATGTGCCACAGCTAAGGAGCCAGCGAGCCACAACAAAGGGGCACGTGAGCCGCAACTAAGAAGCCCACCTGCCGCAACTAAGACCCAGTGCCACCAAATAAATTAATTAATTAAAAAAAAAAAAAAGAAATAAAGGTCCTGTAGACTCTGGTGGAGGAAAGGCTGTCCTCCCACCTGTATTTGTCCTCACTTCCATCTCCATTCCTCTCCCAGGACGAGGCCAGCTGCTGGAGGATGGGCGGATTAAGCTCACTTTGGCCACAATAGCTGGCTTCCCAGATGGCCCCCTGCAGGAGAAAAGCCAGGGTCTCCCTGCCCTTCTTTCTTCTCCCTTGTGAAATGAGATGAGACTGGAGGCAGCTCCCGCAGGAGGGTCCTCTGCCTGTGAGCCTTCTCCCATTCTGCTATCAGGACTGAGGAGAACTTGCCTCTTCTCTTTTGGTTCTTCACACCAGCTGAGGTGCTCTGGCCTTCCTTTGCATTGCAGAGGCAAGATTCAGGATCTGGATTCAGGCTCCAAGACAGAAGTAGACAGAGGTCTTTGGATTGCTTCTCATTCTAGGCTCCTCTGGCAACCTGAGTCTGGGGGGGTCCAGTCAGTACACTAGTGTGTTGCACTGCAGCTTTAAAATGAAAGCTCCAACAAGTAATTGCCATTCTCTCACTCTGGTATTTTAGGGTGTGTGTGTGTATGTGTGTGTGTGTGTGTGTGAGAGAGAGAGAGACTGTGTGAGGGTGGGTACACATGAGCTTATACCTTCCACAGGGATGATGGATTCAGGGATTCCTGGATGTTTGGGCCAATGCTTTCTTAATGGTACCCCAACTCATCATTTTCTGATATGGACCCAAGTCAAGGAGACTGTGCATCACAATACAATGGGGTGGGTACTGTGATGCGGGGAGCAGGGTCCAGGCTGCTGTGAGTCAGCCTAGGAATAGACATATACACTGGCCAGCAGAGGCTTTAAGGAGAAAACTGTCACTAGTTTAGACTTTTTTCTTTGGTTTTATCTTTCTGCCTTCTTCTTAGCTCTCTCAAAAAGGTAAGCTTTGAGAGCCAAGGTTAACTATGGGTCTAAGCAAAATACACAGAGACCACAGTGCCTCTTCTCTCTCTCAAGACTAGACTTGCCAGCTTCACAACTGATCCAGGCCCCTCACCTGGACGGAGTCCCCACAGCAGGGCTTGTAAGGCAAATATCTAACAGTATTTTCCAAATTTTGCTCCAGATATTATATGAAGAAAGTATCCTGCAGTCAGGTTCGATTTAGAAACACCAGCAGAATTTTTCTGAGCCTTTTCCAAGAAGTGAGATCTATTATGCAGAGTTTTCCAAACTTACTTGATTCTAGAATCATTTCCTCCAAATATCTCATGGCATAAGACTGCCTCAGAACTCTTGGGTAAAAAGTACCCAAAGAAATAAGTGATGCCCATCGTGCCATAACATCTCGTTGGCAGATCTCCCCCTGGAACCTGGACTCAGAGTCTAGGCTATGACTTTCTCACTTTCTCACCACACAGACGTGACGAAGGACTAAATAAATGAAGCCTCTGGTTGTTTTCACACTTTTTTATTTCCTAACGCAGATTTTGTGACTATCTTCACAGAAATGCTATTGCCTTTTCACTAATAGTACAGCATTTCTTGGTGTTAGTAGTTTCCCACTAAACAATGATTTCTTTCAATCGCTCTAAGTATATGTGAATCACTCATTTTGTTGAAGCATCTTAGAAAATAACTTTCTAATCCTGACGTTTTTAATCATAAATGTCACTAAAACCTAAAAATTTCTAATATTTAACTGTAGCCATAGACCTAGCATTGACTCTTCTGTGTAGTGTCTGATCTATACATCCCTCTGCCCCCCTTAGTTTTGCGATGGCCCTAAATTAGCTCAGTGCCCCCACTTCCCACTCTCCAGGGGCATGGCTCTTGCAGACTCTGTAGTTAGCCTGAACGCTTCCTTGGGAAGTAGACACTTGCTCTAATAGCAGAGTCCCAGAGCCCTGCTGTACTGCCATCCATCCCCACCCACCACAGAGACTCCTCAAATTCCCAGGATGAAACAGCTAAGGTCTGTTGCACTGGCTTTAGAAACAAAGAACGGCGCCAGCTGCGGTCTCTGTGGGCTGTGTGCCCAGGACTTTGACTCCTCTTGGCTTACTGAGCATGGGCATGTAAGAGTAGGAAAGGTACAGATTACTTAATTCTTGCCAGTAGGCTAATTCTTATCTGCCTTGAGGTAAATGGAAAGGCAAGGAGAGGACTATTGCTAGACGCTGAATGTTCATGTCCCCTCAAAGTTCATTATGTTGAAACCTAATCCTCAGCGTGATGGTATTAGGTGGGGAGGCCTTTAGGAGGTGATTAGGTCATGAGGGTGGACTGCTCATGAACAGGGTTAGTGCCCTCATGAACGAGACCTCAGAGGGCTGCCTTCTCCCTTCTGCCACATGAGTACACAGGGAGAAGTCAGCCATCTGCAACCCGAAAGAGGGCCTGCTCCAGACACCAAATCTGCCAGAGCCTTGGTCTTGGACTCTGAGGTCTCCAGAAGTGTGAGAAATAGTTGTTTGTTGTATAAGCCACCCAGTCGATGGTATTTTGTCATAGCAGCTTGAAGGAAGCAAGACAATTAAATTGTCTTTTTTATCAGGGATTATGTGTATGTGCCCATCTGTATGGCTGCACCATGCCAGATGTGAGTAATCCTCAAGGAGTAACAGGTGAATGAGCCTGGAACGAGTGGATACCATATATAAAAAGACATAACAGTGGGGAAAAGGTGATTTAAAGTTAGAAGAGTCTGCATCTCAACTCTGCCACTTTTAGTAGTTGAGTGACCATGGGTGATTCATTTTTAGTCCTTAGAGCCAGTTTTCTTATAAGCAACATAGAATTATTCATCTTTCTCACTACCCGTGTATGTGTATCTGTATATGCAGAGAAATATGTCTAGAATGGTTTACATCAAATGTTAACATGGTTGTTTACGGAATTTGGGAATTGGGTGGCTTTTCCCTTTATATTTTGTGCTTTTCACTAATATTTGATCTTTTTCAAGGTAAAAGTGTAAAGCATACCCCAAATACTGTCAATGTAAAATTGTAATCATATGATAAAATGAAATCTTTCATATTTTTAAGCTTTTGAAATGGGAGAGTCTTATAAAAATTCCCATAAATCCAACCAAGTATCATTCCTTCAGTTTCTTTTTTCCTAACTTGTGTATATAAATAGGTCTTCATATTTAATCTTTCCAGCAGACAGTCTTCTACCTTTTTCTCCATTAATCTTGGAAGAATCTTTAGAAGGTAATATGAAGACTACTGTTTTAAGAAAATATTGAAGGAAATTAACAAACCACCTTACCTGGAAGAGCAGCAGATCTTTTAAAGCCTAATACTTCAAAGGGAAAAACAAAAACAAAAAGCAGGGGAAAAAAGTTAATATGGAAAAATGTAAAACCAGTTTAAATTATCTGTTTAACAAATGAAGTGCCACTATGTTTCATTCCTAGTTACATGGAAACATAGATATTTTGAATTAAAAAACAAATAAGAGGTTAGCAGCTTTTTTAGGGAGTTTGTGACAATTTTCTCTGCTTCAAGGGTCCCAGAGGTCAGATGGGGTCCCAACTGGTGGCAGTTTATTCCTTCAGCTATTTATATTTTTATTCATGAACCGCTAACAATCAATAAATGGTACAACTTGTGAGAATTTCAAAATACTATTTTCCAGCCGCAAAGAAATTCTCCCAACTGAAATTAGAATTTGATAGGCTTAAATACTTTACAAATGCTTCAAATGAGATTATGAAGCCAACCAGTAGATATTTATTTTACTAAAATATAGGCATGTTTTCCTTTAAATATTTGAGATTCTGTCTACAGTGCCTCTCTTATATTCATTCAAATTATTCTTATATTCCAAAACAATGAGGCTTCTAAACTGGTGGAATGTTGCCAGGAAATTTCAACAGAGTTTGAAGGCAACATGACCAAAAGGCACAGTTTAAATTGGCTTAGGGGATGAATGGGCTCCTTATCAGAGCAGCTGAAGGCTGTATATAATTAACAGCATCTGTCAACATTAAAAGCGCTGTATATAGAACAAGCAGGCCCTACAGCCCCACTAAACAGCAACCTCCAGCTTCTGGTACCTTAAAATCCACAAGACCTAAACAAAAAGCCCCAAGCCATGACTAGAAGGACACGGATACATTTTAGTGATACTAGCAGGGCTACAAAGCAACAGCTAATTAATGTTAATTATCTAGAACAACTCTGTGAACAAGAGCATTGAGATTTCAAATTAGCCAGCTATCATCAAAAATATAAAGTACCATTTATGAAGATAACTTTATATTTGAAATTACTGATTTAAAAATCTTTCTCATGTTATTTTAATTTTTAAATGGTGTGAAAATGATCTACTAACCTCCCTTTTTACATGATGAATTTAATTCAATTTAATTCAGCTTGACTATTTCTGTAAGAAGAGTATTAAATTCACTCTATGGCAATTTTTAGGTTTTTTTTGAAAAAATACATTAAATACGTTTCACTCGTGAACAGGTACAAAACAACTAGAACCAAAAGAGACCCAAACCCAGAGGAAATTTCATTAAATAAATTTATTTGTTAAAATAATTTAACTCCAAATACAACTGTTGAATTTGCATTGAGTTATAACTACAATTCATGTTTTAATTGAAATGTCAAGGTTTAACAACTGACATTGTTACAAAACAATAAACTGTTGTTCAATTTTAAATGGTCAGTTGTATTAGAGCTCAACAATTAACTGTGAACTATATTTATCTCTGGGAAATCCCAAATCAATAAGGATAAGTCTGTTTCCAAAACCCACTGCAGTCATTCTTGAAACCCTGATCAAGATTTAAGAGATGCACAATGTGACACGTTAAAAAAAAAAAAAAAAAAAAAAAAAAGACCCCCATAGTCTTTAACATTTGATTGGCTAAGGAGACAATTAAAGCTTACCCAAGTGCTAACACAAGACTACTGAGAAGAACAAAAAACTACAAAACAAACAAAAAACCAATGGCAACAAGCAAAATAAGCACTTTCATATTCATACATATAGACAATACCCCCAGTGGGCAACTTCTGAAAACAAACAGCAGACACCCTTAGGCAACATTTCTTTATACAGAAGAGCAAATATCAGTAGTTTTACCACAGAAAAGTGATGGCAACTGTAGCGATCAGAGTCAAAATTTCAGTCCTAATTCTACAAACCAAAGGAGAAAATCATCAAAGCACCTTTCAATAGTTTAAGGGAGATTTTATGTAATACTTTTGATCAGATGCTGGCTTGTTTTGTATAAGTTGAACAAAATGAAAGGCATCAGTTACCATCACTATCACAGCTTAAAAGAACCAAAAAAAAAAAAAGTTGCGATATAGAACGAAAAAAACTTAAAAAATGCTGCCTTTGTATAAAAGTAAAACGAGATGAAACAGAAAAAAAAAGAAAAACTTATCATAGTAGCTAAAGAAAAAGTGGGTCTTTGGATCAAACCATAACATTTTTAAGGCATGTTAGAAAAACTTTCACTTATCTAGTTGCTAGTCTGATCAGGGCATAAAATAAATAGTGACCCAAGGTCACCAACTTTTAGCCACTATTATTTCATGTGCCAACAAATTTCATCTTCCTGTTCTTAAGCTTTGTATTAACATCTCAACAAACACATTCATTCAAGCTGAGTTATATCCATACCAGATGAAATACCAACAGTAAGAGCACACAAACGTTTCCACATTTCTGCGTATCTTTGATGCTTTGTCACTAAATATTCAGGGCTGCGTGGAAACACTGATCAGGCAGCCAAATCAGTTATTAACATCTTTACAGTAAAAAACCACCTTATTGTCTGACAAACACGTCTAACTAAAACCCAAATTTTTAGATAACCTTTTCCACCTTGTATCTTGCCATACCTTTCATATCATTTAACTTTTCTTGTCTGCATAGCAATCCACAATGTAAAACTGTAGAATCTTTATAGATGTTTTTAATATGTAATCTGTTGCCATAAATTGCTACCAAATATGGAATTCTAAAAAACAGAATCATTCTTAGAAGTTACAGGATTCAAAACTCAAACAGTGCACTAACAAATATTTCTAATTCAGTTGATAAAATCATACTTCTTGAATCTTTGATTTCTCCACGTGATCGAGTCAAATCACCTTTTACGTGATGAAATTTATTTCAATAAAACTGGTCAGAACTTTCTGTCCTATAAACAAGGTGCTTCATAATTGGGGATCATAAAAAAAAACTATACTGAAGAATGCAAATATTCACAATTCAAAGACTTCTGACAACCACGGCCTGGTTTTACCCACAGATCTCTGTTTTCTCATCTACAAAAAGGACTATCCACCTTTTTTCTCTCCTCTAACCTTAATGTCAGGTTACTAAACACTTGGGGGGCTACCAATGATTTCAATAATGTATAAAAACAAATAATTTGAAAGAAAAAAATGGTTTTGATACACTATATCCTGCAGTACAGATTCTCATTATAGGCAATTATCTCTGACTTGTGCCAAATTCGTAGGAACAATGAACATACGTGCACACGCAAACATACACTCTTCGCTCAGTTACACACATAAGACCCGAGCTTACTTGCACAAGAGCGTGAAACCAACAACATGTGGGGCGGTATGTCGATCACAGGCTCAGTGATACTGCAGTTCTGAAGGCCAAATTTATCTCCAGAGGATCAGCTCAAGATACTCTCTTCAGCATTTGTAACTCTGAAGTTAGTTGAAAACCCTTCTGCGCTTGATTGTAAAACGTATGAATAGGTTTTTCGTGTGCCTTTAGTCATGCAAATGATAAATACTTTACGGCTATGAAAACCAAAAATGTCAGAACTTGAGCACCTTTTCAAAACAAAATATTCACTCTAGCTTTATTTGCCACTTCAGTAATCAGGGCAAAATTGTTATAAGAAAATCTTTATATAATTCTCCAGGAAAATTAAAGGGTTTTTTTTTTTTTTTGTCTCTTAACTTCCACTCTATAATTTATGTTCTACTTTTAAGCCCAAATTATTTCTCATGGTTATTCAATTTTTTAAATGCCTGCGATAAAGCTCTGCTATAGAAAACTTGATTTCGAAAGCAGGTTAGCCAAGAATCACACCACAACCATAGCCCTTAAAGGCAAGAAGGAATTTGCTGCTTTAACGAACGTAAAAATGCAAGATATCTGTACTGTCTTGTGAGGTTTCTGCAAACGGGAACATGTGGATGCAACATGGCTTCGTTTTCCTTACATGATGGTACTAGTTAATCTACTAGAACACTTCTCGTTAGTAAGGCTACACAATCTCTTTCCGTCACAGTTGCTTCCTTCTTGTTCAGTAAAGTAATAAAGACCATCCCTGCTTAGTTAACAGAGGGTGGGTTTGGGGTTTTAATTCGGCTCAAACCCTTGTAAGAGTCTCCACTTTCTGGGCAAAGCAGGTGATGGCACATTCTAACACTAGGCTGTATTTTTACACAACCTGTTGTGACTTTTGCTCTATCAAGGACTGATGTGTGAGTTAGTTCCGTGTCACAAATTAGGATAACATCTACAATTAAGCATCGATTTTGAAAAACAAATATGTCAGCTGAGCAAAGAATCTCTCCCTGTAATGCTGTTGGCAGGTCAGCTGTTGTTATCTTACTTGACGTGATACATTGGTTAGAAGCACTATCTCAGTTCCTGAAATTCAGTACTCTTGTAGGAAAATATTTCTCCTTAATTTTTTTTTTAACAGAAGACAAAATATTTTAATTGTAAGTGGTCACAGGAATTCTTCTGGTTTCTTGCCCATGATTATTTTTAACATATACCATGGTTGCTTCTGTCAACTCAGCGACAATGCAATGATAGCTTTCAAAGGAGAACACTCTGTAGATCGACTTGGCTATGCCTGAAGCTGCAGGTGCCTAGAGAAGACTGAGGACCACGGCGAAGACTGGAGTTACTGAACCCATATGTTACTCAGAGACATCAACTGACCATCACTGCTCCACTCTGAACAAGGACGGCTATTTCACTGGAGATTCACACCACACATCCTGCAAGCTCCACTGCTGAGCAGACGAGGTTGGTATCGCCTACGATTCAGGGCAGCTCTTGACCAGGACAGCCACGTGTGAATGCTACTGGATGTTACATGCAGAACAGCACGGGTCATCCTTGTCGGGCTGCGCGGCATAGTTCATTTGCCTCACAATTTCTGCAAAGAGTTCGTCCACCATTGTTTTACTCTTGGCAGACGTCTCCATGAAGGGGCAGCCCCACTCTTCTGCAAGGGCTCTGCCTTCATTGGAGGACACTTCTCTCTCACTTTCCAGATCTACTTTGTTTCCGACCAAGATGACTGGCACTTTCTCATACCTACGAGAGAATAAACAAAACACACAGATGTTGGAGAAGTTAGCACAAAGTTAAACAGGTAAAGTGTATTTTCTCTTTATTCTCTATATTCTACTACAAATATACTTTTTAGTTACATGAAAAATTATTTGCTCCAGTTGGTTTGACATTGCCAGAAGGCATTTAGAAGCAGCTCTCATAGTAGGTCATAAATGGGTTTTTCAAAATGATGTTTTAAATTAATCAATTATACATCTTTTAAAATCAATTTACCTTTCCAGATATACTTGGAAAATTATTCTCAGAATCTCAGAATAAATCCCTTTTTGTGGATTAATTTACACTTTTTTCATTATAAGAGATGCTTACAAAAATTCAGGTGATGAGGTACTAGCTCTTGTGACTAAACGAATAATTTATAATTTTATATAATTTCAGCATTTTACTATGTTCTAGAAGTATACAAAACTGATCATGTTCTAATAGTTCCTAAATAAGAAAAAAGCTAGTAGAACTCATTAGGATGAAACCCACCAAACACAACTATACTCTATCCCTTTACACAAACTGTTATAGATTAGCCTGTTGAAAGACAATCACGGTTCTTTTCAGCCTGACAAGGACTTAAACATTCCGATCATTAGCTTTATTTGATGTTACCACTTCTTTTCCTTCCTAACTAGAATCAGTGTGCTACAGACTAAATGTGTGTCCAACCAAAATTCATATGTTGAAACCTAATCCCCAAAGTGATGGTGACGGTATTTAGGTTGGGCCTTTGGGAAGTGATTAGATCATGAATGGAATTTGTGCCCTTATAAAAAAGAGCCCAGAGAGCTCCTTTGCCCCTACAGCCAAGTAAAGACATAGTGAAAAGATGACAGTGTATGAACTAGGGAAGTGGGCCCACACCCGACACTGAATCTTCCAGAGCCTTGACCTTGGACTCCCCAGCCTCTAGAACTGGGAGGAATAAATTTCTGTTGTTTAAGTCAGGCAGTCTATTGTATTTTTGTTATAGGAGTCAGATGGACTCAGGTAAGGTGTCTATAAGTAACGATGTTTGGAAAAAACTAATCTAATAGACAACAGATAATATGAAAAGAACAAAGAGGTCCTAAATCATTTTGGTACTAAAGATGATTCTCTCTACAATGATTACTCATGGTGTAAAAATACAGGGTGCTACTGTGTATATTTATTTACTATTTGTGTTTATGTTTGTTCTAAGCAATGTTGCTAATACATTTGTACTTTATATATCATTTTAAAGGCTTTTTGTGATTTTAGGATAAATCAATACCTGTGTCTGTACTTACTCCTAAGCAGAATGCATCTCTAATTTATAAAGGAAGCAAACTGCAAACCTGCACACAAGTGATAACAAATGTGACTGGATACAGCTAATCCGTTAGAAGAGAAAGCTACACAGTCAGGATTTACTAAGGCAGGATTTGTAGAGCGTTTTTATCATTCAGGAAACTGAGTAACAGGCTGGCAGCTAATGTTAGTGACAGTACTTCCACAACTTCATCATCCTGGCAAGATGGTTCATCTCTACTCACCCTAATTTATAAAGCAAACTATATTCCCAACAGAGTCTCTCTTTTTTTCTTTGGCACAAGATCAAACTGAGAATGGTCTCAACAACAGGGCACACTCCAGGCAGTGTGCCCCTTAGAAATCTGAAATACACAAGCAACTTAAAAATGAGTGGGGACAGTGGGGATAACAATATCAAAGGTAAATCTAAGATTTGGATATTATCATTTTGCTAGAAATGGATCTGGACAATTCCAGTTTTTATCAAAGGACTTTCCACGCATTTACTGTATTTCAGCGATGCCTAGGCTTTCTGATCTCAGATCATACTGAGAGCTCTGAACATATGACACAGGAGTTTTTCACATCTTCTAGTACCCTCACATACAAACAATTATGTGTACTCCTTGGCCTCTGGGAGGACAACGGCAGTGAGAATGAAGCTGCATTACAAACACTATAAATCAGTGCTTTGCATACAAGCCCTCTTGGCCTGCTGTACAGAGAAGCTTGGCAAGGAGCTGACACGGCCAGTCCTGTCAGGACAAGGTCAGCTCCTAATCTGTTTTACTTGCAAAGGTATAACTGCATTTTGTTTTTCTTATAAGAGGCTATACATCACTGTGTGTTTAAAACACTTTGTCTAGAAGTGAAGTTACATAAACGTTAATAAAATTAAGTAAAATTTATCGATTAAATTTAAGTTAAAATTAATTTCAATCTCTGTTTACAATACTTAACAAAAGGGAAAGTGATAAGCATCCCTTTCTATTATTAATCAAGTGATAACTGTTTTAAGGAATACTTTTTAGTTTAAATATACAGTATAATATGCTTTATACATAAAGAAATATTTCTTACTTTTAATTAAAAACTACAAATATGTGGATTTTCAAAATGTGTAGAAAAACCAAATCATTAACCATCGTATGATAGAATCTGAATAAATCTAACAGATTCTCAAAAGGGTAATAACTAGAACACTGCAAACATAGGTCCACTTGCAACAGTATTTAATGATTGTTAAACCGAAATGTCCACTTAGTCGTATCAGAGACCTTGTCCATTATATCACACACTGAGTTCAGTGGTCTTTCCTAAAACCAAGATGCTAAAGATGCTAGAGAAATCCAGATTAATATTCTCAGAAGGCTTTAAAAGACTGAATAAGATGTTTAAGAAAAAACGGTATTATGTACATTTCAGAACACCCGACGGTGATCAATTTCGTGGCTCTTTCGGTTAACATAAATATGTGAGACAGGATCTGGAGGCTCAGCTTCCAGTCGGGCCACTGAGAGGCTGCAAGGCTGGGCAAATCAGTCACTCTACTCGCCCGTATTTCATTTCCTCGTCAGTAAAGCAGGAGTAAGAACATCTGTTCCCACTTAACACACAAGGTTGCTGTAACGGTCACGTGAGAGAACCTAGGAAAAACCAAGTGCCGGATAAACGAAGGGTGGCGTTCTTTCCCCTCCTGCCCGCTGATATGAGACCACGGCCTCAGGAAGTGTGAAGAAGGAGGGGGAACTGGTGGGCGGGGGTGAGGAGTGCGAGGGAGGGCGCGCCAACCTGGGCGGTGAGGACGAGGGCCAGAGGCAGGCCTGGAGTCACAGGGATAAAGCAGCGCCCTGACAACAGCCTCTTCTACTCTACCCCGCCCAGGCTGAGCATCGTAACCACAGGGAACAGGAAAAGCGGAAGAGCCTTCTCCTAATGTGGGTACCTGTGGGGAAGGGGATCGGAAAAGGCGCTGGCTTGGGATGACAGAATTGGTCCTCTGTGTGGAGGAAAGATCTGGAGAAACCTGGATCCTCCTTCAGGAAGATGAGTGAGAAAGAAATGGGACAGCAGCAAAGGATGAGCTTGACAGAGTAAAGTGAGGCTGTGAGGAAACTGGCTCTGCTCTGCACTGTGGCTATACCGTATATTAAGAAGCAAACAAACCGAAAACGCCCAGACCAGGACTCCAGTTCCAGAACTGCCTCTCGCCAGTGCTGTGAATTTAGAAAATTAACTTAATCTCTACGTTCCGTGGTTTCTTGGACTATAAAATGAGCTGGACTAGCTAATTTCTAAGGGGTTCTTAAGCCCTGAAGTTGAAAGTCAGCACAGAAACAGCAGGTCACTCCCAAGACAACACGTATCACTTACTGAGTGACTGCTGAGAGCCCAGCACTGCTCTAAGAACAGCACCCAACGGGCTGAGCTTCACAAGAGATGCAGATGGACGCCTCAGGAGTAAGCCCAACATGCAGGGGTAACCGCGTCAGACTCAATGGGGCGAAGTCCCCAGGCAGAAGCGCTTTCCAACTTGGCGAGTGGAGCGGGTGCTCAGTGCATTCCGCCTCCCAGGAAGGTGGAGATGCACTCGGGGCCCCGGCAGCTCCATCGCACTGACACCACTGTTCAAACACAGAAACGTGGGATGCTTTTAGCTGTGCGAGCACTGAAGGCTCTACGGAAAACTGCCTGCCGCTGCGTAAGTAACTAGTGATAAACGGTCAATGTGTTGTATATTTATTCATCCATTTAACACGTTTATTTAAGGGCCTACTATGTGCTAGATACTATTCTAGGCACTTATGATACATCAGTGAATAAAACAAAGAGCTCTGCCCTAGAGTCTAGCAGAGGAGACGGTCATCGATAATACATCCAAGTAAATACGTAAATTATTGGCTTACTAAATGGTGTTAGGTGCAATGGAAAAAACCTGCAGAACAGGGATGGGGCTGGGAGCACAGGTGCTACTTTAAACCAGATGAGCAGAGTAGGCCTTGTTGGGATGGTGGCAGGTGAGCAAAGGTGTAAGGGAGTTTGCCAAGCAGGTATCTGGGGAAGAGCATGCCAGGTAGGACTCAGGCCAGGCAGTGTGAAGGCTGGTGGGAGTGTGTGTGATGGCTGGGGGCCCATCTGTATAGCCTCCTGCCCCTCCTGCAGCCAGAAACCCTGCAGCACAGAAAACCTGTTCACTTCAGGCTAAACAGAACTTTACAACCTGGGTGGCAAAAGTGGCCTCAGAAGACAAACGTGACGCCTATGACAGGGCCAACTAGATTATCTAGGAAGACTAGGTACTTGGTTGGCAGGTGACGGCAGTGCTTTCATTTCATGCTCTATATTTATAATAGTTTCGTGAGTTGTCTTCATTTTTTCTCTTTTCTAAACACATCACTTGGGAACAAAGGTGAAGATGCAAAATTCCAAAAATACTTAATTTATGTATTATTGTTAACGTTAGTAAGAGCAGAGTAGCACGCTGTCCACATCTTAAACGTCAGCTGGTTTCTCATCAACCTCAGCATAACTTCCTTGATGCTTCCTTTGAGAGTGGGATCATGCAGTGGCTTCTGCGTCTCACTTTGATTTTTGTTGATATTCTGAGAACTCTTGTTTTATTAACATGAATGTTCGTGTTGTTTACTGTATCATGAGCATGATATATTAATATATATAATACTATATTATACATTATTAATAATTATTAATATATTAATAAATAAAATTAGTTCTTTTGAGCAGCTCTGCTTAATGCATTGAATGAAACATCAGAAATACTGGTGTGAGTATCACTTAGCTGTAGAATGTTGATGGCTTCTCAGTGAAGGCAGCTTTGTAAATATGAATAGTTCAAAGCATTTGATGTTTGTCAACAGTCTTTATGTAACTATCTTGATATGGGTATATGTGTACGTATATTTTATTCTGGTTGTGTCAAACTCGGCTGATCACCAAAATAGCTTGAGAACTAAAAATACTGATTCCCAGGCCCGACTCCAGAGCTACTGAATCTGAATTTGTGGGATCAGGACTCAAGACCCTATTAAAAAGTACCTATCTAGGGCTTCCCTGGTGGCGCAGTGGTTGAGAGTCCGCCTGCCGATGCAGGGGACATGGGTTCGTGCCCCGGTCTGGGAAGATCCCACATGCCACGGAGCAGCTGGGCCCCTGAGCCTGTGTGTCCGGAGCCTGTGCTCCGCAACGGGAGAGGCCACAACAGTGAGAGGCCCGTGTACGCAAAAAAAAAAAAAAAAAAAAAAACCTATCTACATCTATAAGTTCTGAACACTAATTGTGAGGTTCAGCAGGGCTTAGGAATCACTGACCTGATCTACTACGTTGTGACCCCAAACAATACTGTATGTGTATAGTTCATGGTTTTGTACTGTGGCAAGTCCAGGATCAATTCCTTCTTCCCTGCATTTATTCACCAGTGGTAAGTTGTAGACAGATAGCACTATACTCAGTTCCTTTAACTTCCTTTTGAGGGTGTTGCATTGTAGCATATTAAAAGAAGGCTATGCTTCACATGAATTTTACCAGGCTGCTGTCTTCTCAGTCACTTTTTCAAGAGCAGGTTGAAATATAATTCTCTTTAAATTCAGAAATGAGAATCGGAAAGATTTTTACTTACAAGGTCCCCTTGTTCAACCTTCCACCCGTTGTTAAAAATCTCACCTACCAAGAGGGTCTCAAGGCAAAATGTCAGAACACCTGATGCTTTAATCATTTCCATGACAACCTTACCAAATGGTTATATTTCAGCATCTTTAGTGATGTGGAAATCATATCTCAGCCAACCCATTTTGTCCTTCCTGTCAGTTCTGTTAAATGTTAGTGTTAAAAAGTCAGTGCTAAAAAGTTTACCCCTATCTAATGAGCTGTGATCTGTAACACCTTGTCCCTCCTTTTACGCTTGAGAACATAGAAATCTTTTCTCCAAAATGAAAATAGCGTTTCTTCTCCATCTCCCTGGTCAAATAAGTAACACATAATGATTTTAAAAAACCCATGGCAATATTTAAATAGGTAAAGAGGAAACTGAAAAACATTCTTAATCTCACCTCTATGAGAATAATTGCTATAACTATTTTCATGTATATCGTTTCACTATTTTCCTATACATATCTATATAAATGTAAATTTTTATGAAAGATTATATCAGCTTCGATTTTCACTTATCATGGACTTTGTATATCAATAAGTGATATACATCATATTAATGGCTAAACAGTATTCCATTTTATAGAGTCTCTACGATAAACATACCGTAATTTAATGACTCCTTCTCCATTTGTGCATGGAGAGTTCCCCCCTACTCATTTTTTTCACTAACAAACAGCAATCTGATGAACTACACCTAGAGGTATAACTTCTTTCTCAAAGGTATGCATAGTGTGTGTGTGTGTGTGTGTGTGTGTGTGTGTGTGTGTGTGTGTGTGTGTGTGTATGTGTATGGCATACCATTTAAACCAGAAAAATCACATTTCTAGATTAGATAACCAGATTGCCATGCACACATACATGCAATCTCAACTGACATCCAGAAATTTATACTACAACCAACAGTGCTTAAGAGTGCCTGTTTCCCCACCCTTGGGATTGATATTTTTAATCTTTCAATAAAGTATTATGGCAGTTCTGGAGAAAGAGAACGGTTTTTGGCTAGGAGTTGAAGGCTCCTACCACAGCCTGCCAGCATAAAACATCAATACTTCTCGTAAGGATGGAAAACATAAGCTAAATAAGGCTTCCGTCTTCCTCTAAACTGATTTGTTTTGAGGTGACTAAATATTTCATCTTAAAAGAGCACTTCTGGTAATTTAGCTCGAGTAATGAAAGGAAACCACAATTCTATGCGGCAACTTTCTCTTGGTTTCAGACTGCATACTGAAGAACAGAGAGAAATCTGTAAATGTAATGTAAAAATTAAGTTAGGAGCATAATACTAAAAAGATACTCAAAGCTATCACGGATACTCCAAACCGATGTAGATAAAAATAATCTGTTTTAATAGAAATTAAGAGCTGACACTGTATCAGAAGAACAGGTTGATGGTGAGGGACCAAACTGATCATGACAATGCAACTCAGGCTTTTTTTTTTTTTTTTTTTTTGGCGGTACGCGGGCCTCTCACTGTTGTGGCCTCTCCCGTTGCGGAGCACAGGCTCCGGACGCGCAGGCTCAGCAGTCATGGCTCACGGGCCCAGCCGCTCCGTGGCATGTGGGATCTTCCCTGACCGGGGCATGAACCCGTGTCCCCTGCATCGGCAGGCAGACTCTCAACCATTGCGCCACCAGGGAAGCCCCTCAACTCAGGCATTTTGAATGTTGTATTAAAAAACCATTTGAGGGAGAAAATATTTGCAAAAGACATCTGATAAAGGATTGTTATCCAAAATATACAAAGAAGTCTTAAAACTCAACAAGAAACAAACAACCCAAATAAAAAATTGAGCGAGGGCTTCCCTGGTGGCGCAGTGGTTGAGAGTCCGCCTGCCGATGCAGGGGACGTGAGTTCGTGCCCTGGTCCGGGAAGATCCCACATGCCGAGGAGCGGCTGGGCCCGTGAGCCATGGCCGCTGAGCCTGCGCGTCTGGAGCCTGTGCTCCGCAACGGGAGAGGCCACAACAGTGAGAGGCCTGCGTACTGCAAAAAAAAAAAAAAAAAAGGCCGAAAGACCTTAATAGACTTCTCAATGAAGAAGATATACAGATGGCAAATAAGCATGTGAAAAGATGCTGCACATCATATGTTGTCAGAGAAATTCAAATTAAAACAGAGATACCACTATACACCTACTAGAATGGACAAAATCTAGAACGCTGACAACACCAAATGATAGATAGGAGCAACAGGAACTCTCATTCATTCCTGGTGGGAATGCAAAATGGTACAGCCACTTGGAGGACAGTTCAGTGGTTTCGTAGAAAACTACACATACTCTTATCATACAATCCAGCAATCCTTGGTATTTACCCCCAAAAGTGAATAATTATGAATATATAAAACCTGCATATGTACATAGCAGCTTTATTCATAATTGCCAAAACTTGGAAGCAACCAAGATATCCTTCAGTAGGTGAATGGATAAACTGTGGTACATCCAGACAATGAAATATCATTCAGCGTTAACAAGAAATGACCTGTCAAGCCATGAAAAGACAGGTAGGAAACTTAAAGGCGCATTAAGTAAAGGAAACCAGTCTGAAATGGCTACATACTGTACGGTTTGAATTATATGACATTTTGGAAAAGGCAAAACTATGGAGACAGTTAAAAGATCAGTGGTTGCCAGGAGTTGGTGGGGGTGGGGAGGAAGGGGTGAAGAGGTGGAGCACAGAGGATCTTCAGGGCAGTGAAAATATTCTTTATGATACCACCACGATGAATACATGCTATTAAACATTTGCCCAAATCCACAACGTACACCACCAAGAGTGTACGAAGGTAAACTGCTGACTTTGGGTGATTATGATGTGTCAATGTAGGTTCATCAGTTTAACCAATGTACCAGTCTGGTGGGGGATATTGCTTATGGGAAAGGCTATGCACGGGTAGGCTCAGGGGCTATACAGGAAATCTCCGCATCACCTCGATTTTGCTGTGAACCTTAAACTACTCTGAAGAAAGTCTTTTATTTTTTTATTCTGTTATTTTATTTTTATTTTTATTTATTTTTTTGGCTGCGTTGGGTCTTCGTTGTGGCGTGTGGGCTTTTCTCTGGTTGCGGTGCGTGGGCTTCTTATTGCGGTGGCTTCTCTAGTTGTGGAGCGTGGGCTCTAGGCTTGCGGGCTTCAGTAGTTGCAGCATGCGGGCTCAGTAGTTGCGGCACGCGGGCTCTAGAGCGTAGGCTCAGTAGTTGCGGCGCACGGGCTTAGTTGCTCCACGGCATGTGGGATCTTCCGGAGCAGCGATCGAACCCGTGTCGCCTGCATTGGCAGGCGGATTCTTAACCACTGCATTACCAGGAAAGTCCAAGAAATAAAGTCTTTTAAAAAGAGCTACTTGAGGACTAGGGTAGCCAAGTTGGCTTAAGTCTACTAAAGTCTTTATATCCCACTAATCACAGGTAAAAACTCAGGACAAAATACAAACAGCAACTACCAAACAACTCTGAAAAGTAAAGAAAAGCAGGCAGATTGGGGAGGAGAGCCAATTCTTAGAGAGAAGACCCATACGGAGGTTGAATTTCCTAGTTTTTCCTCTTTTCTCTTGTGGCCTTGAGCTGAGGGTGGGCACTCAGTGGTATGCACACAGCCAGAACTCTGGGAGAAATTCTGTCTTTCTACCCAGAAGATCAGGGTAAAGGGATCTCTGTGAGCTGGAGTATGTGTGTGGGTGGGGAAACCTCCCTTTTTCCTTTTCTTTTCATTTTTTAAGGGTTTTTAAAAAATATATATATTTATTTTATTTTTGGTTGCGTTGGGTCTTCATTGTTGCATGCGGGCTTTCTCTAGCTGCGGCGAGTGGGGGCTACTCTTCATTGCAGTGTGCATGCTTCTCATTGCGGTGGCTTCTCTTTGTTGCGGAGCATGGGCTCTAGGTGTGTGTGCTTCAGTCGTTGTGGCACGTGGGCTCAGTAGTTGTGGCTCACAGGCTCAGTAGTTGTGGCTTGCGGGCTCTAGAGCGCAGGCTCAGTAGTGGTGCTCAGGCTTAGTTGCTCTGCGGCATGTGGGATCTTCCTGGACCAGGGCTCAAACCCGTGTCCCCTGCATTGGCAGGCGGATTCTTAACCACTGAGCCACCAGGGAAGCCAAAACCTCCCTTTTTTCTTGTTTTTCCTTTCACAACTCACCTACAGTGGGCCCCTAGCAGAGCTGGGGTAGTGGGCAATGCCAACAGCTAAGACTTCATTAGAAATTTCTGGTTAGAGGAACTGAAAAAAGGGCTCCTTAAGGTCCAAAGAGAATGAGAGAAATCTTTAGTTTTTTTCCTTATTTTTTCTCTGCCCACTATGCTAGGAAGATGATCGCAACTGTGAGAACTGTGTAGCAATGCAGAAGGATATCAACCAACTTTATCTAATTAATATTTATAGAACACTCTACACCATAAAAGCAGAATACATAATTCTTGTCAAGTGCCCCTGCAATATTCACTAAGACACACCATATTTTTGGCTATAAAAACTGTAACAAATGTAAAAGAGCTGAAATGATACAAAATATATTCTCGGACCATAGTGGAATTAAACTAGAAATCAGTAATAAAAAGATATCAAGAAAAATCTCCAGATATTTAGAAACTGAACCATATACTTCAAAATAATCCATGGGTCAAAGAAGACATCATTATAAAATAAGAAAACACTTATTTGAATGAAAATGAAAATAGAACATATCAAAATCTGTGGGATGTAGTTAAAGCACTGCACAGAGAGAAATTATAGCATTAAATGTTTATATTTGAAAAGAAGAAAGGTCTTAAATCAATGATCTGTGCTACTACCTTAAGAAATGAGAAAAAGCACAAAATAAATCCAAATTAAGCAGAAGGATGAAATAATAAAGAACAAAAATAAAAGAAATTGAAAACAGAAAAACAATATAGAAAATCAACAAAATTAAAAATCTGGTTCTCTGAAAAGACCAATAAAACTGATAAACTTTTAGCCAGATTGATCAAGAAAAAAAGATGACACAAATTAACAATACCAGAAAGAGGAAACTTAACTACACACCCTACAGACATGAAAGAGAATATGCTCCTGAAATAAAAACTTAGATGAAATGCATCAATTCCTTGAAAACATTTACTTATATGATGTCATTCATGCTGCTCTTCTCGGGGGGTGACAGCAGCTCTCCACTACTGATCATATTATACCTAAACCCCTCTGTTTAGCTTCTTCAGGTTTCCAAACTCTAGCCCTTCATATCTAATTCAACTTTATCTCCTACAACTTTCCAAAGAGAATCTTCTGTTCTAAGTTCTGTTTCCTTGTTCATGATGGTCCTCTAACGACAGAAGTCCCTGCCAATCAAAATTCTAACTACCATTCGAAATTGAGGTCAAATTTCATCTCTTTTTAAAATCTTCCTTTTATAAATAGCTCATTTGGCTGAACTCTTATTTACATTTTATATCATTAAGAATTTGGGGTTCACAGGTTTTCATTAATTTATTTCTTGAGTATCTACTAGGCATTGTGTGAAGGACTGGAGATATAAGACAAATAAAATCCTTGGAGTTTACACTCAAGTTGAAGGTAACACTATAAACAAACAACCAATGTAACTAAAGACTGTGACAGCTGTTTCAAAGAAAAACAATATTGATTAATGTACAGTAACTTGGGCAGGCCAATATTACATGAGGTGATCAAAGAAGGCATCTCTGGGAGATGAATTCTAAGCAGAAACTTGAAGACAGAGAGTTGAGTCAGCCATGGGAGTAAACCAGGAATCAAACATTTTAGCCAGAAGAAAATATAAAGGATAGGTTGTAGAAGAGTGCTAGGCTTATTCAGGGAACAAAAAGGAGATTGGAACGATTACAGGGTAAAGAGCAAGGGGGAAGAAAAGCATGAGGGATGACTGAAGAAGGACCTATGGCCACTATTGTAAGAATAGGAGAAAGTCACTGAAGGTCTTTTAACAAAAAAAATTAGGTGGTTCTATGTGTTAAGAGATCAGTGTGGTTAAGGTACAGAAAATGTTCTTTAGGGGCACAATAGTAGCAGGAAGACAGGAGATGACTGTACTGTTCCAGGCAAAAGTCAATGATGACTTGGGATGATGGCAATGACAGTATTAAGAAATAAAACTTAAAATATATTTCGGAGGCAGCACCAACAAAGACATGATAATGGACTGGTTGAAGAAGACAGCAGGTAGTGTGGTCTGACAAAAAAGAGAAATCAGTAAGATTCATAGGTAAACTATTGCTTTTACAAGTATAATTTTTTTTTTCTTCTTCGGTACGTGGGCCTCTCACTGTTGTGGCCTCTCCCGTTGCGGAGCACAGGCTCCGGACGCGCAGGCTCAGCGGTCATGGCTCACAGGCCCAGCTGCTCCGCGGCACGTGGGATCTTCCTGGACCGAGGCACGAACCCGTGTCCCCTGCCTCGGCAGGCGGACTCTCAACCACTGCGCCACCAGGGAAGCCCTACAAGTATAGTTTTATCTCATGACTAAGAACCTAAGACCCCAAGGGGAACTACCATATACCTCCTATTACCCTGTTTCTAATACACTTGTACTGTGATCATGTTTAAAATTGTCTTGGTTATCAAATCACTACTTCTTACAAAGAAACTTTTAGTATACCATGGAGTTCTTAATAAACATTAAAAACAATCCCCTCTTAGCTTAAAATTCGATGATGATTTTCCTGTAGAAGTGGCTACTTCCTTTTCCTATATACGTTTAATTTTCTAAATACCCTACTTACTTCATGTTTACCTTAATATTATTCCTGGCTTTCTACCTATCCTTTACTGATTACCTGGGAGTCTTGTTAAAGATGTATGCTGTTTCTAGATACGAACTTTTCTTTTACTATGTAAGATAAAAATCATTTGGCACTCAAATTTCACCTTGTTGAAGGTCTTTCTACATACTCTCAAATTCCTACCAATAGACAAAGAGTAATGTTTCTGCCTTCTGCTTCTACCATACACTTGGATATTCTGATTATTTCTAAAAGTTTGTGAATGATAATTACCCAACACTATAGATGTATTTTTAGCTCTTTCCAAATTATTACTTTTTAAGTCTTTAAAAATCTTAGAAAAATATTACATCGATCAACAAGAAGCTTCAAATACTTTTTTGATTGGAGGGACAGTATAAATAAATAAAAACTCCAACACTGTCCCCTCTTCTTAGGCCCTCCTAAGAAAGAAAAAGTTATACTTCTCCATATGGCCTTTTCAGCATTATGCTCTCCTCAGACCATTAAAAAAATTGTCTGGAAAATTCTGTTTCACGGGGTGAGGCAAAAGCGAAGAGGAGGGCGAACTGGTAAAAGCAGTCATTGCTCTGGCCTCAACTAGGGAAAAGGTGAATGGTACCCAATTTGTCCAAAGGCAATTGAAGGTGACTCAGCCAATTCCTTGAAAAGTACAAACTATCACAACTCATCTCATATGAAATAGATCATTTAAATATCAATTTATCAATTATTATCCTATGCAATATGGTTTTAATGTCAAGTGAAGAACTCTGTCTAGCCCTAGATCATGAAGATTTTCTCTAAAAGTTTTATAGTTTTGCATTTTACGTTTAAGTCAGATCAATTTTAAGTTAGTTTGTGTTAAGATGTGAGGTTTAGGTTATACATGCCTAACTGCTCCAGCTTTTTGTTGAAAAATTATCAAATACCAGAAATAAATTTAATCAAAGATTTAAAAGGCTTTTACAATGAAAATTACAAAACAGTGCTTAGAGAAATTAAAGAAGACCTAAATAAATGGAGGAATGTACTATTCACTGATTGGAAAACCCAACATTAACACGTCAGTTCTCCACAAATTGATTTATGGATTCCACGTAATTCCAATCAAAATGACAGCAGATTTTTGATAATTTTGTGCGTATGGGGTAACTGACAGATGATTTTTGGAAATGCAAAGAATTCTATGGAAAAGCAAAATAACTAGAATAGCCAAAGCAAATCTGAAGAATTAAAACAAAGCTTGAGTATTAGATACCAGATATCAAGACTTATAAAGCTATAATAATTAAGATGGTGTGGTTTACACATAAGAAGAAATAGAAAAATGGAACAGAATAGAGGGTCTAGAAACAGACCTACACATACAGATTTGCCTGATTTATGACAAAGGTGCATCTACAATTCATTGGGGAAACGGTCTTTTAAATAAATAGCACTAGGTCAACTGGACAGGCATGTGGTAAAAACCAAAAACCAAAAACCAAAACCCAAAGAAACCTTGAACCCCCCCCATCTTATACCACTAACACAAATTACAGATGAATCATAGAATGAAAGTCAATATACCTTCTAGAAAGAAATATGGAGGATGAATCTTCATAACCTTAGAGTGGACAAGATATATTAATTAGGACACAGAAAAGAACCAAAAAAGATTAATAAAGTAGACTTGATTAAAATTAAGAATTTATGCTCATTAAAAGAAACTATTAAGCAAGTCAAAAGGTAAGGCAAGATTGGGAAAAGGTATCTGCAATACATATATCTGACAAAGGACTTCTATCCAAAATGTATAAAGAATTTCTACAAAATGTAAGAAGACAATACAATTTTTAGGTGGACAAAACACTTGAGCAGGTATTTTTTAAAAGATATGCAAATAGTCATTAAGCATACAAAAAGGTATTCATCATTATACACCAGGGAAATAAAAACTAAAATCAAAATGAGGTACCACTAAAATCTTATCAGCTAAGCTAAAATTTTAAAAGACTGACTATATCAAATGTTGACCAGGATGTGGAACAACTGAAACTCTTATTGGGGGAAGAGCAAATCGGTACAACTACTTTGGAAAATCATTTGGCAGTACAGTTGACCCTTTAACAACTTGGGGGTTAATCTGCTTATAGCTTATAGTTGGCCCTCCGTATCCACGGTTCCTCCACAACTAACTAGGGCTTCAACAAACCATGGACTGTGTAGCACTGCAGTATTTACTTTTGAAAAATATCTGCATATAAGTGAACCTGCACAGTTCAAATCCATGTTGTTCAAGGGTCAACTGTATTTACTAATGCTGAGCCTATGCATTTATGACCCAATAATTCTACTCCGAGGTATACACCAAGGGACAGTGTACATATATGCACCAGAAGATATGTACTAGAATGTTCATAGTAGTGTTAATAATGATAGCCGTGATCTAGAAACTACCCAAATACTTATCAACAGAATAAATAATGAAATCGTACAAGAGGACTACATACAAGGGGACTACTGTACCTCAGTGAAGAATCAGCTACTGCTACAAGCAACATGGATGAATCTGACAAAGAGGATGTTGAATGATAAAGGCCAGAAGCTTAATAACAGACAAAACTGATCTGTGCTGGTCTTTGAGCATGGAAGTGACAGGGATGAAACATGAGGGAACCTGCTGTGTTGCTTGAAATGTTTGTCCCACATCTTCATCCAGGACTTGGCTACCTGGAGTATGCATCTAGCTGTCTAATCTTAATTTGTGTACTTCACTACATAAAATAAATAAATAAATAAATAAATAAATAAATAAATAAATAAATAAATAAATTGAAACAGAAAAAAATCAATAAATGAGATAATTATCTAAATGATTTCCTCATTGCAATAGGAATGGTAAAATAAACTTCAAGACAAATGGAGTGAGCATGCATGTTGGTTATGGGGTGCAAGTCACACAAAGTGCATGATAAAGTCGATCAGTTAGTATATTATTCAGCTGAATACTGCTAATCCATTTTAAATTTCTGTCCACGTCCTATGCTGTTTATTTTATATTCAAGACTGGCTAAAGACTGAAAGCATAAGGAGTACTATACTAAAGTATATGTTTTTGGAAATAAAAACGATAATAACTCTGAACATTTTCTTCACCATCAGATCTATAAATTGCATCCATCTGACCACAATTCTTTTCAGGCATATCAAGATGCCACAGTATGGCAGAGAACTTCAAATATCCATGTTAGAAACAGAAAATATAATCATGACCACATTCAATCTGGCTTTTTATTTATTAGAAATGAAGATAATCTGCCCCAGTAATGTGTCATAGGTGAGGAAATGTTTGCAACTGGAAGCCTTAAACCTTGTTATTTAGAAACTAATTGCAAAAATATCTGAATAAACCAGTTGATTCCCTTTTTTTTTTTTAAAAAGAAGCACAATATCCAAGATAACCAAAATAAGGCAGAGGAAAGCAGTTGTTGGTCCACATTTGATATTTTAACATGTAGTTAAATTTCAATCTGCATTTTAATGTATATTCAGTCATCAAATAATCTGTCAACAAAGTATGCATCTTCTTACATAATTTAAATAGCAGGGAAAATTCAAGTTTGGACACCTATTTGAAAAACACACAGCTGTCATCCATCTAAGGAACAAAGGTCTTCAGACATAAAACATGCTTTTTATCTTCAGTGAGAGTCGAAATCTAAAAACCTCTGCATTAAAAAATAGGTCCAACTATTGTACTTGAAAAGACTAAACTGAGTCAATTGCTCAGGAAAATGCAAGTTATTTGAACTGTTATCTAAATTTATATCAAATTATAGGATATACCTTCTCAGCATCCCCTCATTTCAAATTCTTGGCAAAAATGCTGATGAATGAAAATTCATATATATCTGATACACAGTTAAAGTTCAGTTACAAGTACTTCTTAAAAGTTACCGCTGACTGAAAAAGATTTAAAGATGCATCAAAGCTAGAAAGAGCTAAGACTTTTTAGAAACTTTTAAATTATGACCAGAAGAGTATTTTTCCTGGGGTATTTTCCTACTGTTGTAGTAAGATCTTAAAATATTTATTTCCAAATCACTAAATACAAACAGCACCAAACAAAACTAAAAACACGCTGAATCTCTAGAAAATGCAGGTTATCAGACCAGCAGAATTAGCTCTCCTTCTCTCCAGCAATAAGCAGCTCAGGGGACAAGCATATCAATTATGCATGACAGGTTGTAACTGGTTGGTCCAACTGGCATAAGTTTGACTGGGGATGTCTATTAAAAAGTTTTTTTTTCATTTGAAGCGGGAGAAGTAACAGGTGACAGATGGCAAAGGCAAAACAAAACAAATGCACAACGAAGAAAGGAGCTGGAAACTACCATTATTGGCAGAGATTATGGTGCCCAACAGCAGCCAATGGAGAATGACGAGCTACCGATATTTTGACAGGATTCAAGTCAACAGCGAATTAAAAGAAGTTAGAAACAGTTATAAGAAGTCACTGTGAGAGTGAGGGAGAAAGGGTGGTAAGCAAGTCTTCACTAGTCTCTAAAGTAATCAGGTTTGGGATGAGAGACTGTAACAATAGGTCTGGAACAGTAGTGATTACAGGGGACAGGCAGGGTGAGAATTATTGGATGTGAGAAAATCTGTCCCTTCATTTTCATTCCCGCTACAAAACCCCTTTCATTTCCAAAACAAGTCATACCTGAGCTGTGCAATAGTCTCCTAACTGGTCCCACCTCCAATTTCTCACCCCTCTATTCTATCCTATATGCCACTTCCACAGTGGTTATTTTAAAGCCCTGCACACGGTTCTCTCCCCATCCCCCCAAACCACGACCTAAGAAAAATATGTGATGGCTCTACAAGCACTTGATAAAGGCTATCTCTACGTTAACAGTCAAGGTCAACCACCATGTGGTCACTGGCTAAAATCATGATGGACTGCACCGCAAAGGGGAGAGAACTGGATGTCGATTTAGTGGACCTAGAAAGTCTGGCTGTGCTCCCTCAGATATGTCATGTGACCTCTCTGAGCCTCATGTTCCTTATCTGTGAAACAAACATTACTGATCCTTAGGTATTATGTTATGGAAGATGACGGTGATGACTTTACTAATAATAGCATCTGTAGAGGGCTTAGGAGGTGCCAGACACTGCCCTAAGCAGTGTACATGAATTATCCATTGAATTATTATGGATACTGTAAAATACTATTGTTACATGGTAACAAAAACTGTTACATAGTTATCTTATTTCCTATCTCCAGCTTCCATTCCCTGGCAGGACGGCCAAACCTAACTTTCTACTCTAAAGACCATTAGTTCTTATGGGAACAATGTAAGAAAAACAGGATAGATACT
Source organism: Delphinapterus leucas (assembly GCF_059928025.1). NCBI lineage: Eukaryota > Metazoa > Chordata > Mammalia > Artiodactyla > Monodontidae > Delphinapterus > Delphinapterus leucas. The sequence goes on from NC_143146.1 coordinate 13,166,381, forward strand.
ATTGCCTCTGATATCAGAAGCTGACCATTTACCATCTTCTCTGAACAGAAGTATCTTTCCTTACTCTGTTCGTCTTCTTGCTCCAAGCACTGCTAAGTCAAGTTACTAGATATGAACCATGGCTCTGACGTCCTATAAAACAATGTGGGATAATAAAAAAGAAAATGGAAACCAAACAAAACTGAAGAGAATTAGGTGTTCTGAGATAAAGTCTTGCTTCTGCTTTAAAACAGCTGTGTCACCTTTAAAGTTAGATCTGGGACCTCAGGAAGGCAAAGGGCCATGAATGTTTTTTTTTTTTTTCTTGCAGTACGCGGGCCTCTCACTGCTGTGGCCTCTCCTGTTGCAGAGCACAGGCTCCGGACGCGCAGGCTCAGCGGCCATGGCTCACGGGCCCAGCCGCTCCGCGGCACGTGGGATCTTCTCGGACCGGAGCACGAACCCGTGTCCCCTGCATCGGCAGGCGGACTCTCAACCACTGCGTCACCAGGGAAGCCCCATGAATGCTTTTTTATGTAGCTGTATCTCCGGTGCTGGAATCAATTCTTGACGCTTATAGCCGTACAAAATAGAATGAGTCAATGAAGTGATTATCTTCAAATATGACAGTTTTTGTATGTAGCCCACAGTGAAAATGTCACAGAAACAATGCAAACATATCCATGGTCACCAGGCTAAAAAAGCATTTTGGATGTACACCATCTAGAATGCTTTATTTTTTATCCTTTATCATGCTTTCCATTAGATGCCGAAATGCTTAAATTGATTTGCAATATAAGGGTTCTCCAGATATTCGGAAAGAAAATGGTCAAAATCCATAAGGTAATGAACCGAAGGGACCTTTATTCCTAACTCAACATTTACTGGATGCTTTCTTTGTGCCAGGAGCTGGATATCAAAACTGAAGCGGACTACCACCAAATACTTACATGGAAGAAGCTTTCTTTGTTAACATAAATTAGATGGTATATGTCAACTACTTTTAGAAAGGATATACACTGTGGGTAGAGTGAATGGGGATGGGCAGTACAGACTACTGTTACAAGCAGTTCCGAAGTGTATACACATACGCAGATTTTTCTGCTGAAACTAAACTTTAATATGTTATATTCTAATAAAATTAGATATGATCTTCAAAGTGCAGTTAATCACATGTGGGTGTGAACGGTAAAATGACACGGGACAGATACAGTGTGAAGTCAGTTGGTAGATGCCTGCGTCAATCTGCCACCTTTTAAGAGCTAAAATACATCCTTTCACTCACTTGTCACTCATCCTCATTACACATTCTTTAAAGATCTTAACAGAGAAATCCGAAGGATCAATAGTACTCTTATCAAAATAATTTCTAAAATATCAGCATGTTCACCTAAAAATGTTTTATTGCTCCAGATAACTATTACTGCTTAAAAAACTAGCCCCAAACTAATGGCTTAACATAACCATTTTATTGTTTCGTGGTGGTGTGAGTCAGGAACTTGGGCAGAGCTCAGGTGGCCGATTCTTCTGCTCCACGTGGCACTGGCTGGGCTCACTCAGTGGTGTTCAGCTAGGGCTGGCCTGGGAGGAGTCTCAAAGCTGGCTTCACCTCCGGCCTGGCCCGCTGGTGGCCACAGCTAGAAGGGTACCTCCGTCTCTCTCTCCACACAGTCTCAGGGCCTTTTCATGTGTTCTCCAGGAGGGTAGCTGGACTTCTCACATGGCAGCTTAGGGCTCCAAAAGACCACGGTGGAAGGTGCTTTGTCCTCTTAGAGACTAGGCCCCAAACTTGCTTAGCATCACTTCCACCATACTTTCTTGGTGAAAGTAGTTACAGGTCGGCCCAGATTCAAGGGAAGGGGAAACAGATCCCACCTCTCTCTGGGAGTCATGTCAAACAATCCACAGCCATCTTTAGTCTAGCATGTTTAGTAAAAAAGATGTCACCTTTTTAAAAAAAATTAATTAATTAATTTTTGGCTGCGTCGGGTCTTCCTTGCGGTGCGCAGGCTTTCTCTAGTTGCAGTGCGTGGGCTTCTCATTGTGGTGGCTTCTCTTGTTGCGGAGCACGGGCTCTAGGCACGCGGGCTTCAGTAGCTGTGGCGCAAACGCTGAGTTGCTTTGAGGCATGTGGGATCTTCCTGGACCAGGGCTCGAACCCATGTCCCCTGCAATGGCAGGCAGATTCTTAACCAATGTGCCACCAGGGAAGTCCAAAAGATGTCATCTTTTAAACTGAATAAAATTTCCAGTTCATGAGGATCTGCTGCCCCCAATCCAGAAATGTAATACAGAAGGATGTTGGCCAAGTCAAAGGAAGAGACTGTTTATACAGACTGGATATCACAAAAATACAAGTAAAAATGGGATTGAAATTGACATAATTCTAAAAACAGGGAACTTAAGGTAAGTGCCTAGAGGGACCATATAATTTTTGCCAAGAGACACTTTTGAGATGGAAAGGGGCACTGTAAATAAATGTACCAAGGCAACAGGTGTAAACCTGAACTGTCCCAGGTAAAGAGACATACGGCCGGCCACCTTTGGAGAAGAGGGAACAGATCAAAGCAGTGGTACTTATTCAAAGGAAATATTTATGGGATTGTTAGAAGCTAGTCAGTACGATCTAGAAAAGCTTCAGTACTTATGATTTTAACAGGATGTGCGGATGAGAGCGACACAACACATCTTCTTCCCCCTAATAGTCCCTTCCTCCATAAGTGTCCAAGTATTTCTTTCCGTAAAACCAGATGATGTACTCAGGGTAGCCTGAGGAATGAACAATGTCATCAAGAGTGGCCTTTTCAGGGCTTCCCTGGTGGCGCAGTGGTTGAGAGTCCGCCTGCCAATGCAGGGAACACGGGTTCGCGCCTCGGTCCGGGAAGATCCCGCATGGCGCGGAGCGGCTGGGCCCGTGAGCCATGGCCGCTGAGCCTGCGCGTCCGGAGCCTGTGCTCCACAACGGGAGAGGCCACAACAGTGAGAAGCCCGCGTACTGCAAAAAAAAAAAAAAAAAAAAGAGTGGCCTTTTCAAATGGCTGTACCTCTGGGAGGCCTCCAACCACCCAACACTCTGTTTATATCCTTCCTCCCTGAAGGGGGCAGTATGCCGACACTGGTTGATGGCCATTTGAGAGCAAGAACAAGTAGAGTTTATGCAAACATTAAGCTCTTTAATGCAAGACCACTGAGAAAAGTTTCATGCCATCAGTATTGTGTGTAAACTGATTAATCATTGAAAAGTTATGTTCTCATCTCCAGCTCTTCTAAAATAAACTTAAAAATTGTCTTAACTGTCTAGTTAGTGTTCATATATGTACGCACTTGTCTTACAACGAGCACCCAGCTCCTCACTATGCCAACGTGACTATGACTGACGGACAAAGTTTGTTTGGAGTGTTGGTTCACGAAGCAGAAAACAGTCCAAGTGTATGTGGGTCATCTGGGTGGGTGGGTGGAGGATTATATTTTGGATGGCATAGTTTTTGTTTTTTTTTTAATTAATTCATTTTTGGCTGCATTGGGTCGAACCCGTGTCCCCTGCATTGGCAGGCAGATTCTTAACCACTGCGCCACCAGGGAAGTCCTGGATAGTATAGTTTTATATGTACCATATTTGGATATTTCAGCTTCACTAAATGCAAAGACAAAAAAAATTGATATTAAGATAAAGCTTATTCTTTGTTTCTTAATCTATATTAAACTATCCCTGATAACGAACTTTTATCTTTAGATAATCTCCCAGCTATCTTCCCTGGGTACTCGCTAATCTATGCTGTTTTCTCTCAATTATCCATAAATCAGTTTATTTTTTTAATGCTTTCTAAGATAACAATTCTGCTCAAACCATTCAACAACCAAATACAAAGTAAGATTTCATTTCCAGGGAGGATCAAAATATACTAAATATAACAAAGCAAATAAATATATGATTGCTGGCATTAGTCTTACAGACAAATTTTGACCTTCTATAATGAGTTAGAATGCATCAAAAAACCTTTAGAAAAGGTGAGAGAAACAGGTGAGGGGGATTAAGAAGTACAAACTGGAAGTACTGGACGTTACAAAATAAATGATTCAGAGGTATGAAATGTACAGTATACATTTGTACAGGGGAATATAGGCAATAATAATGCAATATCTTTGTATGATGACAGATGGTAACTAGACTTATCATGGTGATCATTCTGTAACGTATTGGGTTGGCCAAAAGTTTCGTTCAGATTTTTCCATAAGGTGGGTCCAGTAGCACTTAGTTGTCTTTAACTTCATCCGAAACAACTTTGTTAGACTGTATGTGACAGCTATCGTATCAGCGTGCATTTTAAAAAAGACATCAAAATTGGTGAATGTTTGTGTAGCCATTTCAACGTTGAAGATGGAGGAAGAAAAGCAACATTTTCGGCATATTATGCTTTATTATTTTAAGAAAGGTAAAAATGCAACCGAAATGCAAAAACAGATTTCTGCAGTGTATGGAGAAGGTGCTGTGACTGATCAAACGTGTCAAAAGTGGTTTGCGAAGTTTCGTGCTGGAGATTTCTCGATGGACGATGCTCCACGATTGGGTAGACCAGTTGAAGTTGATAGTGATCAAATTGAGACATTAATTGAGAACAATCAGGATATTTTGAGTATGTCAGCAGGAGATAGCTGACATACTCAAAATATCCAAATCAAGCGTTGAAAATCATTTGCACCGGCTTGGTTATGTTCATCGCTTTGATGTTTGGGTTCCACAAAAGTTAAGTGACAAAAACCTTCTTGACCATATTTTCACATGCGATTCTCTACTTAAATGTAATGAAAACGTTGTTTTTAAAACAAATTGTGATGGGCGATGAAAAATGGATACTGTAATGTGGAAAGGAAGAGATCGTGGGGCAAGTGACGTGCACCACCACCAACCACACCAAAGGCCAGTCTTCATCCAAAGAAGGTGATGCTGTGTATATGGTGGGATTGGAAGGGAGGGCTCTATCATGAGCTCCTTCTGGAAAACCAAATGACTAACTCCAACAAGTACTGCTCCCAATTAGACCAACTGAAAGCAGCACTCGATGAAAAGCGTCCAGAATTAGTCAACAGAAAACACATAATCTTCCGTCAGGATAACACAAAACCGCATGTTTCTTTGATGACCGGGCAAAAACTGTTACAGCTTGGCTGGGAAGTTCTGATTCATCCACCGTACTCACCAGACATTGCACCTTCAGATTTCCATTTATTTCGGTCTTTACAAAATTCTCTTAATGGAAAAAATTTCAATTCCCTGGAAGACTGTAAAAGGCACCTGGAACAGTTCTTTGCTCGAAAAGATAAAAAGTTTTGGGAAGATGGAATTATGGAGTTGCCTGAGAAATGGCAGAAGGTAGTGGCACAAAAGGGTGAATACGTTGTTCAATAAAGTTCTTGGTGAAAATGAAAAATGTGTCTTTTATTTTTACTTAAAAACTGAAGGCACTCTTTGGCCAACCTAATACAGAAATACCGAATCACTACGTTGTGCACCAGGAACTCACATAGTGTCGTAGCCCAATTATGCTTCAAAAACAAAGTAACTCATAGCAAAACAGAACGATTTGTGGCTACCAAAGGCAGGGGTGTCTGGGGGTTGGGGGAGGAATTGGATGAAGGTAGTCAAAATGTACAAACTTCCAGTTGTAAGTACATGATAAATACAATGAACACTGCTGTATATTATACATGAAAGTTAAGAGAGTAAATCCTAAGAGTCCTATTGCAAGGAAAAAAATTATTTTTCCTATTCTTTAATGTTCTATCTGTATGAGATGATGGATGGTCACTAAACTTCCTGTGGTCATCATTTCATGATGTATGTAAGTCAAATCATTATGCTGTATACCTTAAACTTATGTAGTGCTGTATGTGAATTATATCTGAATAAAATAGGAAGAGAAAAAAAAAGTTGTGCCAAAAAAAAAAAATTCCTTAAAAAAAGTGGCCTAGCAAAAGCAATGTTTTTGGTGGAATAATACTTTAAAACTTAGAAATCAAACTGTTTCAAAAAATGTATTCTGTCTCTCTCTCCATATATAATAAACTCAACACTGTCAAATATATATTCATTTGTAGTACATTTTGGCATGCCAGATGGACAAAGATAGTATCTTGTACTTATTCTGCATAATGCTCAGGGCAGTGTTATGCAAATAAAGTGGTTTAAACCATAGTATTTGATGTTGACAGTGATGACTTTTATACAAAGACAAAACTTCTAGAATCAATTTATTAAAAGCTCTGTCAACACATTTCCCTCCATTGCCCCCCCATATACATATATACACATATATATGTAATTAGCCATAAACACTATTAAAATTTTCTTCACCCCATGTATAGTTTTGGTATTCATAAAAGGTCTATTATTATAAACTTTTTAAAAAAGAAAAGTGTTACTTAACAAATACTTATTATATGCCTGATCACTTTCTATATTTTTTATATTTTAAATACATGTACTAAAAAAAAAATCACAATTCTTTGTGAGTCACAAAATCATATTGTCACCATTTATAGGCAAGAGAGCCTCAAGACACAAAGTGCTCAGGGTCTGTGCTGTAAGTTCTGTAATACACACACTGTATGAGCACTTCAGACACGGGCAAGAAAGCAATGTAAAAATGGAAATGCAATACTAGATTAGCTAATATACAATTTTTCTAGATATGGGAAGGCAAGCGAGTCTAATTCCTAAGAAATCATGTGGCAGTATACTGATTTATAAAGTCAGAAAATGCTTGGGTCTCATTTCTATTTCTGTGATTTTTGGTGAAACTTTATTGTTGATATTTTAGAGTTACTATGTTAAGAAACTTTACATTCATTACCTCATTAGTTATTATATTATACCCATATTCCAGATGAGGAAGGTGAGATGCAAAGAATGCTAACTTGCTCCTAAATTATATGACTAGTAAGTACTGAAGCTCAGCTTTAACCAGATTCACAATTAATGGTCTTCATAGATAAGATCAGTATGCCCAATAAAATTAAATACTGACTGAGAGCAATTATAATATATACAGTATTTGTTATGTTCATTGTAAACCTCAGGATGCATGTACTTAGAATTAAGAACAAAACAAAATTTTCCATCCAAAACCAGAGAAAAACCCTCTAAGATTTCATTTGCAGAAAGATGTAAAGACATCTGGTAAGATGAAAACATTAAGATGTACTGAATTATCAATATGGTGTAGGACTTCCACATTCGAATTACTAGTTTTTAAGGGCTGCTCCTAGAAAAGCATGAAACACAACACTCCTAAATGTTTTAAGTAAAGGTTTATAATGTTTCTCTGGGGTAATTTTACTAAGTAATTTTAAGATAGCTGTAATTATGGTCGTCTTCATCTATTTTTACTGTCTTAAAGGCAGAGCTGAATCAACATCATCCTAGACAGATGCAGCAAACCTCTCATAAAGATCAGTCTCCCAAGTCCCCACAGCAACCTGCTGTAGTAATGAACACATTCTGGTTGGGATCCTACTGCAACATCCATTTCTCTGTTCTAAATTTCACAAGGCAGGAGCTATCCTGCCTTACCAGAACAAACAAAATTACAAGAGAAATATGTCCTCATATTTGTAATATGCCCAACAAACAGTAATAAATGCTTCCTCAAAAGATACACTTTATGTATCTCTTTGTTCCTTGACTAAATGTTATCTTTCTCTGTGACAGAGGTAACATTTTACTAACTCATGTTGGGAAATTCATTTCACTTTCTGAGCATTTACATAGCATTGTTGGAAAATGGAAAAGCAGGAAGAGAAGATAAAAATTGTTTCAAACTATGAAAGAGATAGGTCCATTTATTTTTCTTAGAGTAAAATGTTCCAGGATAGCAGTTTTCAGATTGTGTGTGATGAGATCAATTTAGTGGATCAAGAGGAACACTTAAAAACAATGAAATAAAACAGAGTAGAATAAAACAGAAAATATAATACCAGCAACATACCAAGTGTAACTGTTGTTTCACGAAATTTTGGTTTCAGTTATACGTATTTATGCCTGTATTTACACTGCAAAATGTATTCCTGAGAGCCAGATTAAGAAAATGTAAAAGCCACTGCTAAGTGAATACAAAGTAGTAGAGTTATTGTTTTTAATATTTTGTTTTTTGACAGATAATAACAATTTTAAAAAATGATAAGACAGGGCTTCCCTGGTGGCACAGTGGTTGAGAGTCCGCCTGCCGATGCAGGGGACAGGGGTTCGTGCCCCGGTCTGGGAAGATCCCACATGCCACGGAGTGGCTAGGCCCGTGAACCATGGCCACTGAGCCTGCGCGTCTGGAGCCTGTGCTCTGCAACAGGAGAGGCCACAACAGTGAGAGACCCGCGTACCAAAAAAAAAAAAAAAAAAAGATAAGACATTGATGAAAGAAACTGAAGAAGACACAAATTAATCTAAGGCTCTTCCGTACTCATGGGCTAGAAGAATATTGTTAAAATGTCCATACTACCCATAGCAATCTACAGATTCAATGCAATCCCCATCAAAATTCCAATGGCATTTTTCACATAAATGTAACAAACAATCCTAATATTGTATGGAATCACAAAAGACCTAATAGCCAAAGGGATCTTAAGAAAGAAGAACCAAGCTGGAGGCATCACACTTCCTGATTTCAAACTATATTACAAATCTATACCAATCAAACCAGTATGGTATTAACATAAAAACAGACACATAGATCAATGGAACAGACTAGAGAACCCAGAAATAAGTCCATACATATATGGTCAACTAATTTACAACAAAGGAGCCAAGCATATGCAATGGGGAAAGGATAGTTTCTTCAGTAACTGGTGCTGGGAAAACTGAATAGCCATATGTAGAAGAATGGAACTGGAATATTACCTTATACCACACAGAAAAATCAACTCAGAATGGATCTAAAGCTTTGAACGTAAGACCTGAAACCATAAAACTCCTAGAAGAAAACATAGGGAGTAAGCTCCTTGACACTGGTCTCGGTAATAATTTTTTGGATTTGACACAAAGAGCAAAGGCAACAAAAGCAAATAAAAACAAATGGGACTACATCAAACTAAAAAGCTCCTGTACAACAAAGGAAACCATCAACCAAATGAAAAGGCAATCTACAGAATGGAAGAAAATATTTGCAAGTCATATATCTTATAAGGGATTAATACCTGAAATATAAAAAGGACTCATACAACTCAATAGAAAAAAAAATCCAATTAAAAAATGGGCAGAGAATCTGAACATTTTCCCAAAGGAGACATACAGGTGGCCAAAAAGTACATGAAAAGGTGCTCAACACTGATAATCAGGGAAATGCACATCAAAATCACAATGAGATATCACCTGTTAGAATGACTATCACCAAAAAGACAAAAAATAAACAAGGGTTGGTGAGAATGTGGAGAAAAGAAAATCCCTGTGCACAGTGGTTAGGGATGTAAATCGGTGCAGCCACCATGGGAAACAGTATGGAGGTTCCTCAAAATATTAAAAATAGAACATCTAGCAATGTCACTTCTGTATTTACCCAAAGAAAACAAAATGACTATCTCGAAGAGATATCTGCACCCTCAAGTTCACTGCGGCATTATTTGCAATAGTCAGGACATGGAAACAACCTAAATGTCCGCTGATAGATGAACTGATAAAGAAAATGTTATATATATATATAGATAGATAGATAGATAGATATAGATCAAAATATTATTAAACCATTAAAAAAAAAAGAAATTCTGTCATTTGAGACAATTTGGATGGACCTTAAGGGCATTATGCTAAGTGAAATAAGTCTGACAGAAAAAAGACAAATACTGTATAATTTCACTTATATACAGAATCTTAAAACAAACAAACCACAAAACTGAACTCACAGATACAGAGAACAGATGGGGTCGGGGGTGAAATGGGTGAAGGCAGTAAAAAGGTACAAAGTGCCAGTTATAAGATAAATGATAAGTAAGTCCTGGGGCTGTGTACAGCACAGCGCCTACAGGTAATACAGTATTGGATGCCTGAAACCTGCCAAGGGAGTAAATCATAAACGCTGACAGCACACACACACACAACTGTAACTGTGTGTGGTGACAGACGTTAACTAAACTTACTGTGGTGACCATTTTGCAATATATGCATATATCAAATCATTATGTTTTATGGGAAATAACTCCTAAATGTTTTAGGTAAAGGTTTTACAATGTGTAATTTTACTGAGTGAAAAAACCATAAAACTATTACAATGTTATATGTCAATTATATCTCAATAAAAATGAACTTTAAAAACCCGCAAAATAATTAATTAATCACATTTCTCCATAAAATATCAATTTGGTTTGTTTTCAAAACAGAAGAAAACCAACAATCTCTCCAATTCCACCAGTGAATATATTTCAGGAGTTTGATTTAAAAGAATGTATAATTTACAAGTATACTTTATTCACATGCTGTAATCTATTTTAAATAGCTTATTTAAATAGCTTATTCAGTTAGAGCTTTTAGCAATGTGTGATAAGTACATTTCCAACATTAAGTAATAAAATGCATCAAACTCCAAAGAATTCCAATGCTGCTTTATTATTGGATTTCCCAAACCATGCCTTCGATATAATATGCTGCTGACATTTGATTCGGATACCCAATAACCTTATTCTGACTCACATGCTGGAAAAAAAATCTTATTTCATAGCAGTGACCTTTAATTTAAACTGAAATTTATTAAAAATCAGGCTAATGTGATGTGTTTTTTAGTAGAATTTTCCTACAAGAATAAAAGGTGAATAGTTGAAATATTAGGTCCGACATTTCCAAAGAGGTTCCAGTCTTTTAGAAGTACATAAACAGTATTTGGTATATACCATGTCAAAATCCTAGCAGCTAGAAATATGCTCTTTTAATATATTTTGATAAACTTAAACTTTATCAATATACTTATATTTTACTTATATACTTTACTGAAATGCAGATGTCTAAAATCACAGATTGTGTATGGTGTACATAGTTTTATGTAAAGATCACTGCTTAGAAATGTGTAAATATATAATCTATGCATTTTAATGTGCCATATATAATTTCTGAAAAGATACCATACAGAATTAAATCACTCAAGTGTACTGTTACTGGAAAATTTTAACAAATAAAAAGATTCCAACTTTGTTGGCTCTTCCTGTTGGTTGTGTCATCCAGAGATATTTTAGTGTTTATCTGTTAATTATCTTAGTGTTTATCTGTTAATTATCTGACTTTTTCCTAAAGGAGAGTTAGAAAGTCAATGTCATCCACCTGCCTGGGGCCTGAATACTTCTCATTCAGTGGCGAGTCAAATCACCTTTCAAATCATCCATCTGTTCCATTTGTCAGAGGATTTATCAATATTCAGGGATAGCTGATATCTTTTGTCTGTGTGCAGTGGAATTGTTGGCTGGCTATTTAAATCCTTTCTGCCCCTCCACCTTTTTTAAAAAAAAACAACATTGTAATGATTCCTCTGATTAGAGATTTTATTGATACAATTATCACAAACCCCTAAACAGATAAGATTTGCAGGTCACAGGCTGCTGATTCCTTAAGGTTCATACTAAAATACTTTTTCCCTTATTGTGCCAATGAGATAGAAGTATTCTCAGAATGTAGGGCTGGTGGGAGATCATCTACTCCAACTACAAAGTGAACTTAAAAAATTCTAATCCTGGGATGGTAAAAAGGAAATGACTCTACTGTAATATTCTAATTTTACAATGCAGCAAAACCAAGTTTCCTTTTCAGGAAAAAACTCTGGGCTATAAAAAGTGACTCACAGCTATTAGGCTCTGTACCTTGGAGGAGCTTTCAATTACAATTATGGTCTCTGGAGGTATCAAACTGGGGAAGGAGGTGTTTGGGGAAGAAGGAATTGGTGGCAGACTCCAGAAATCACTTATTGGGACAAACATCATTGGATGTATTTCCTGGTTTCAGCTCCACAGTGCCAATCTGTTGGGGGTCATTATCTATGTGTTAGCAACTGGCAATCTACCTCTACCTTAGATTGGGCTTTTAGGGCAACTTACTGTGAGGAGAAAATGTGCAAACGATCAGCTGGGTCTCTTAAAAGTGATCACTTAAATGATACAGAAATATGAAATAATAATAGTAAAAAAAAAAAGTAACTTATTCGCTTTGGGTAGTACAAATAACCACACTTTCCCCATTTTTCTCCTCAGTCTTAAAATGCACCATGCCACATAAAAATAAGTAATGAAATGGCTATCCCGAAATGAAAAGGCCATCTAGTGCAGTATTTCTGTACGTTGAGGGAAAAGAAATGCCTGATCAGAAAGGACCCAAAGGTAGGCTAATGAGGTAGATATGGCGCAGATTCTGTGAAGCCAAAATATTTATTGTTGTATAACTCTTAAAACGTCCAATAAAGGACTATTCAAGAGTCTGTTGTCCATTAAAGGACACTGGCTCCTAAAGCCTGGATAATGAAGGTGCTTTTAAATGATTAAGGTACTAAAGTTTTCAATGCTTTATCTGATGTAGAACTTCTTCATAGATAATTAGTAAGTCAAAAGTGTTTAAGAGTATTTTAGAAGTAGTTTTGTAAATAGTTTTTTCTGCTGTTGTTGCTTGTTTGCCTTTTATTGCTCTGTGATTAATAATAAAAGGTGGCTTTGAAATAATGAAAAAATAAAAAAATCAAAAAAAAATAAAATGCACCATGCCTTCTAGCCTAATGCAATGTATAAAGTCTCCTCTAGGTACCTTACAAATGTCAAGTTCTATCCTTGGCCATATTCATTTCTAATTTCTATTCCTGGCCATTCACTTCTACCTCTCTATACACTACCCAGCAGGGTTCATCTACTCTCCAAATGTGAATTATATAGATGATTTCGAGTCTTTACACTCATACATAAACTGAACTTTCAGGCTTTAGTCCAGTATTCTAATTGCTTATTAGGTGCATCTATCTGGATGATTACCATCTCCAAAGCCAAAATAATCTCCCCAAGCTATTCCTCTCTAATTCTATTCGCTCATGTTCAAAATGTCAAGGTTACTTTTGACCTTTTCCTCTCCTTCTTCCACTAAGTTTGATTGATTCATTCTTTACAACATTATTTGCATCCATTCTTTCCATGCTAATTCAGAATCTTTATACTTCATGTAGAAATGAGATTATGACAATACAACTCTTTCTTCTGACTCTGGTCTATTACCACTAAGAAGCCATCTATCATATCACCACCATATTTCTATTTTTGTAACAATTCTGATCATGGTCCTTGACTGCAAGAGCAAGTCCAAAGTCTTTAACCTTCCGTAATTTAGCTTTATGTATTTTACCTCTTCTCACACTTCTATATAAATTCCTGGTTTGGCCAACCTGGTCTATTTAACAGCCAATGAACCTACCCTATGCATTTCCCATGCCATGTCCTCCATCTGGAAGACACCATGCTTCTGATTCTTAAAGTCTGTTATTAAATTTTACCTCTTCCCTGGTCACCCCTAGTAGATAGAAGTACTCTCACAGAATGTTAGAGTGGAAGGGAGATCGTCTACTCCAGCTGCAAAATGGGCTTTAGAGAGTCACCTCCTCCATCTATAAAATTCAAATGCTTGGGGAAACTGAGGCCACTAAAATAATTTTCTCTTTGAACACTAATTTTTTTCAACACATTTTTCTTGATTGGTTCCTATGTGCCAGGAGCCATTCTAGCCACGTGGGATTACAGTTTAATAAGAAAGACGGACTGTACTTAAATTAAACTCTGATGAGCACTACCAGAGGAGGGGAAACACAGGGTGCCACCGATGTCTGAAACATGAGTGGTTGAGGGAAGGGGTGAGGCACGAGGTTAATACACTGTGGGAAGACAGGATGGAATAAAGTCAGTTTGGGAAGATGAGGAAGGCTTCCCTGAGGAGGAAATCTTCTAAGCAGGGGCCAAAAAGTAGGAATTAACTCTGCAAAAGGTGGGTGATTTCTGCATGTAGAAGGAAAGCCCAGAGACAGGCACTTTCGTGGAACTAAAAGAAGGTCGGGGTGCTGGAATCCAAGGGGCGAGGAAGGTTGCCAGAGGTGAAGGTGGAAAGGCAGGGAGGGATAAGAGCATTGCTGGGCCTGGGAAGGTCATGTTGAAGATTTCTGGGCTTTATCCTAAGAATAGGCACTGGGTTGCATGTTCCAAGGTCAGGACCACGGCTTACCCTGGGAGGAATGGGAGAAGCAACTATGAAATTAGAAAGAACTTGAGTTTTATCTCAATTGAAACATTTTCTGTATCCTTGTCACTCTTCCCTATGTGTCCGATCTCATCCAAAGTCAATTTAAAAAAAGAAAGCATGTGAATTTATAAAAACCACCATTTTAGCTAGCCTGCTTGGCTTGGACAGGAGCCTGTGTATGTACAGCTATTCTGTGCTTTTCAAAAGTTGCTTCGTGACACTTCAATTTTAGGAAAGACCTACGTTAGTACCTGTTTTTGATAACCAAAAGAAATAAGATGATTTTTGCTTTTATGAAAAAAGGCAAAAAGTGAAAATCGCGTCCAGCACTTGGTTTGCTGTGAGCAGTTGAGAGGTAGCACGTACCCCATCAGGGAGAGAGGCACCTCCAAGTTCCTTCCCCAGGAACCACACTCAGCACCTCAGCATCAATCTGCCATGGCTTTGAACTGTGTCTGTAAGCGCTTTACCTAGATTTTTTTTTTTTTTGCGCATCTGTAAGCAAGATGTGTCCTAAGGCAATTGCTTCTTCACTTTATGCCATTTTGGCTTAGGAAAGGTTTCATAGGAACTCTCTACTTTCAGATAGCAGGGGGGAACCTGTATATGGATGTCCGTGAACCTACAGACACTTAAGGGAGTAGGGACCTGTTTTATACTTTTTATAAGCAAAACATTCCATACAAGAACAATCCAGGGAAAAGCTCCATTTCACTCTCAGCTGTGCATTGGTGCTACAGTTAAAGTTAAATGTTCATTCTCTTGCCCTTTCCCATAAGATCTTTAATAAGAGAAAATATTTTAAGAGAATACCAACAAAATTTTTCCAAGGATTGTTTTAGTCACCACTGCTTTTTTAGTATCATCTTGTCTATACTAGGTAATGACTTTCAAAATGCAATCAAATTTATTTCCTCTCAAATTACATTTATATCAAGGATAAAATTTTAAGCAGACAGGGTGACAAAGTTAAAGAACAGCTGGAATTTTGAAGCAAGTTTTGTGTTCAAGGTATTGTGTTGGACACCTTAAAATATATTATCTCATTTTATCCTAACGAAGACTCTTGAGAGGTGCATGCTATATTCTAATTCACAGACAAGGAAGATGGAGCTCAGAGAAGCAAGCATTTCCCCAAAATATATACACCTTAGACCTACACTGTCCAATATGGTAGCCTGGAGCCACATGTGGCTGTTGAGCAACTGAAATACAGCTAGTCTGAACTGAGATGTGCACTAAGTGTAAACTGAACACCAGATTTTGAAAATTTAGTATGAAAACTATTAAAGTATCTCAATTTATGAATACTGATTACACGTTGAAATGACAATATTTTAGATAGAGTAGGTTAAATAAAATACATTATTAAAATTAATTTTACCTGCTTCACACTTTTTACAAAAAATCAGCTAGTAGACATTTCAAAATTACACACATGGCCCACAACTATATTTGAATTGAAGAGTGTGACCCTAGACCAAAGGCTGGATTGCTGACTTTGCCAATAAACATCAAGGTCAAAGGCAGCATGGTATAGAAGAAAAGAAGAATACGTGGATTCATGCAGATCTTGGTTTAAATCTCCTCTCCACCAATGACTAGTTTGGGGCGAAATATCAACCCTCTCTGCACTTCACTTATGTCATCTGCATTATGGTGATATTAAATATCCCCAAACAACTGTTGTATAGAATATGTAAAGCAGTAACTGGCAGAGGGGAGGGAACAACTACGAATACCTCCCAGAGCAACTGATTAATTTAAAAACTGATTCCCAAAAAGAGAGAAAATTCATTTATTTGAAAATCCCACTTTATTCTCTTTAAGTGGGAAAAGTTAAAGAACCAACACATTGAATGCCTGCTTTACCATAATATGTGCATGATATATACTGTATCGTAAAATACATAGTATACACGGATTCCTTCTTTCTTTCAACGTTGTTTATAATATGCTATAGGCCGGGAGGCCAGATGATGAGATTAGGGTGAAGTAAAAAATACCAGGACACAGAAGCGCCCAAGCAGTTCTTAAGGACACAATGGATGAATTCCAGTGAAAGAGTTTATGAGCTACATACACCTCAGCTGGTCTTTTCAACTTTTACATGAGGAACTGAGACAAGTGAGTAAATGACATCTGGGCAAATAGAATTTTACTCATTTTTTTTCTTCCTGGGTCACAGTGCAAACAAATAAATTGTTCCAATACACTACATTTACACTAACTCATTATTAGTAATCTCTACTAAATCATAAGAAACTACAAAATCATATGGACTACACTATCCAATGACATTTTACCATATTCTGTCCGCTAGGCTTGTGTCAAGAAGTTCGCCCTGGGCATGTGACTTTTATCAATGCACGTATTATCTGTATATGTTTAAATATAAAGGGTGGAGGAGTTGGGGCATTTACTTTATTATTTGATGTATGTATATGGCCTAAGATTGACATGTGACGATGTGTTAGATTGCCCTGTTTTGTATGTTTTTTTTTTAAGTAGTATGAAAGGGGAATTAAAGATTTGAGCCACTTGAATGTAGCCTCTTAAATATCAGATACTTAGTAAATTTAACACCAAAAGTGTTCCTATGTTAACTATAACAATTAACTTTCAAGAAAATGAGACTGAAGAAGAAGCTATCAGATTCACAGATCTCAGAACACCATGAGAGGCTATAAAAATATCCACTTTATTCTAGTTTGAAATTTAATGGAAGAAGTAACATACCAAATTTTAGGTTAGCTATTAAAGTGCATATTCAGTGAATTAAGTGGGGAGAGCTTCAGGAGAGGGCCTCCCCTTTGATCTCATACGTGGCATTAAAAATCTGCTTCTTCTAGTGAATTTTTGAGCAACCCCTGAATATATGTGACTTGGTATTTGCTCTTTCAAAGTGAGTAGACTCAAACTGACTAAAAATGAGACTACGTCTACAGTACACTTACAACTAGTTTTCAGCAAATGTCTACAAATTTAGGGTTATAGGTAGAATTGGGTAAGAAAAACAAAATTACACTAAATCAAAATTATTAGCAATTATTAACTAATAATAAGAATTAGACAAAGCAGTAACACGTAAACAGTAATTAGAAAAATTTGCTAAAACTTTGAACTGAGATGTTACACTTTTGATGCTTGAAATTATAGGAAAAAATATACTCAGTCAACTTAAGAGAAAACAAATATCATAAGCCATTGATGCTACCAGCCATATTTCCAAAATGCACACTTTAGAAAAAAGAGTTCATATCAGGAAAGAGCTTATTTGCATTAACTTTAAATTAGCTAATATCTGAGTCACACCTTTGAAGAAACTTGCATTATTTCCAGGAATGCCTTTTTCCCTCCCTTTTCTTTCTTTCTTTGTTTTTGAGGGGAATAAGGCAGCTAGACTAAAAAGAAAAAAAAAGTTAAGTCGCATTCTTTAATGTGAATGGTATACTTGTGCTTCTATATACTATCTCAATCCAACTGAGCCATGTCTTCAAATAATTTGATAATCTGTCTTTAAAGTTTCATCTTAATTGGAGAGTTCATTTTTGTAAAACGCCTTGGCACCATTCAATCTTTTATGAAACGAGAAAGGTCTCTTTCCTTTGGACTTGACATTTTTAACCACGTACGTGTGAGCAATTTTTGCTGTCAAATACTGCAAAGGTAGGTTTTCTGTTTGTTGTTCAATCTGAAAATGTCTCCACTATACTTGCACAGCTGCCCTCTTCCCAGCAGAAACCTACCCGCCCCTCTCCCCCCCCCTGCAAGTTTTAAACTTTGTTTCCTTTGGGGTTCTGCACAAGCGCTACTAGTAATATCCAAGAGACAAAGAGCTGTGCTGTGGGTTCACGGGATGCCAAATTTGAGTTGTGAAACAAAGCACTCAAATTTGAGAATCAAGATGAGGAGGAAGATGCTGGTAAAAAAAAAAAAAAAATTATCATAAAGCGTAAGATCGCAGAGCCATCTCCCTAGACATCTCCTCCTGCCCACGGCCACCCCAGAGCGCGCGGGAGGGAGTTCTGGCCCCGGGACAGGGGCTGCCGGCCGCACCGCAAAGCCCCGTGCCCGCGCCCCCGGCCCTCTCACCGCTTCACTCGGATGATCTGGTCCCGCATGGGCTTGATGTCCTGGAAGCTCTGCTGGTTGACGAGGCTGTAGACGAGGATGAAGCCCTGGCCGTTCTTGATGTACAGGTCCCGCATGGACGCGAACTGCTCGGTGCCCGCCGTGTCCAGGATCTCCAGCACCGACGGCGACGAGTCCACCTCGATCTCCTTGCGGTAGAAGTCCTCGATGGTGGGGTCGTATTTCTCGATGAAGGTGCCGGTCACGAACTGCACAGTCAGGGCGGATTTGCCGACCCCGCCCGAGCCCAGCACCACCACTTTGTACTCGCGCATCGTCCCTCCGCGGCCGCCGCCGCCGCCGCTGCCCGCGACATAGACCTACGCCCGCCGCGCTACGCGCCCGGACCCTGCGCCGGCGGCCGGCCCCGCCGCCTCCCGCGGCCGCCCCCACCTCACGGCCGCCGCGGCCCCCCGGGCGCCGGCGGAGGGAGCAGCAGCCCTGGGCATGGGCCGAGCCGGGCGGCAATGCGGCACCGCGGGCGCCGGCAGGCACTAAGGGCGAGCAGGGAGTGTGAGTCAAGGAGCCGACGGAGCCGCCCGAACCGCGGGCCCGCAGTGCCGGCGGCCCCGCCCCTCGCGCCTCCACGCCCAGCTCCCCGCCCGCCGCCGCCGCCGCTCTTCCCGGCGCCGAAGCGCGCGCCCGAGCCCGAGCCGCAGCGCTGCTGGGGGCGGGGCCCGGCGGCCCGGGGCGGAGCCCGGCGGCGCGGCCCCGCCCCTGCTCCCCCCGTCGCCTAGGCGACCGGCCGCGCGCGCGCTCCCAGGAAGCTCGGCGCGTCGCGGAAGCCTCCGCCCGCGTTTAGATAAACAGCCACCTGGGTTACCCAACAACACCCCACCCCGTCTGCCCCGTTGAACCCCGGGGCCTGCGTACTGAGCATGCGCAGTTCTTCCTCCTGCGACGGGAGCCGCTTCTACTTGAGAACGCCACGGTCAGAATTTGGCGGAGACAAGATGTTGGAGGGGCCAGAGCAATCTCCGGGCTTTAACATGAGGCGGGGAGAAGAAGATACTGGCAAGGTCCAGAAGGAGGCCTTCGCATGAGGGCCTTGCTGGGCACCACCCAGTCTGTCAGCATTCCTGAGAGCTTTGGTTTTATCTTGTATAAACATAAGAAGCTTTAAGGGAGGAGCATAAATACAACGAAATGCAGCTTTGTTTTAAGCGTCAGGACACTGAGGGGGAAGTGACAGACCCCCATCCAGCCCACTGCCCGAGGCGGCGAAGGCCAGAAACCGCGGAAGCCGGGCCCTCGCTCTGTGACGTCGCCGGGGGTCCCTCCCACCTTCCCCAGCCCCGCCCTTCTTCAGTGCCTGATAAAAGTCGAGCTCTTCCCACGCCCTGTCAGCTACGGGCGCCTGGAAAACCGGGAGAGCGGATTCCCCCGCAGCAGCCAGAAGGCCCGGGAACACCTCATAGCAACAGCCAGCCGGGGCATCTAGTAGGAAGCTGGGATTCATTTCAGCCAACCAGCCCGCGCTTTTGGACCCCGTGGTATCATTCTCGACCAATAGAGAGCCGCTTCATGCCACGTGACACTGACCCATCAGCCAATGGAGGAAAACTCTAGTCGCAGGCTCAGCTATCCCATCTGCCACTGTTGGCCAGGCTGGGCGTTTGCCCCTGCGCACACTCTGCCAACCAATCATAGGTGAGCTGAAGAAAGACGGAGACTTGCGCTGAGCCAACCAGAATTCGCGGTTTTCTTGCCACCAAGGGCCGGTAGTAGGGAGAAGGGGAAGAGCTGGTGGGGTCTGGGAGGGGTCAGTGATTGAGAGGTGGGTCGCGGCACCCTATTCGGGCAAAGAAACAGGATGTGTTGCGGGCGAGAGTGATGGATTTCCCTTTTAACGTCGTCTCCGTGGCATTCTGCCTAAATGATAGACACGGAAATAGTGCTGAGGGATGTGGGCTGAAAAGTGGGGTGAACTGACAAAACAGGGACTTTAGGGTGAGAAAATGTCGGGTCCTTAGACATACAGCAGCAGTTGCATGGGTCCTCCATGCGTGCCTCCTAAAACGTTTTTAACAACTCAGTTTTGAAACTTACTGTTCTCTCTGTGGCATTAGATCTTAATTACACACTCTCTCCCACCCATAACGTCAAATTTAGGAGAAGTTATGTCCCTAAATATTCCTGGATTATATTTTGCAATAACTGGTAATTGGATTTACCTTCCATAAGCTATGTCCTTCTCGAACTAGTCTACACCCATCCATTACCATCTCACATTTCTTGGGAATAATAAGTTTCTATAGTTCTAACTAAGGTTTCATCATGGCATACCTCTTCAGCCTTCCTCTTCCGCACAAGGTCATCATGTAGAGAGAATTTTGGTCTGAGTTCATCAATAAAACAGATGTTCTTTTATCATCGTTTTTCTGGTCAATTATCAAACTACTACAAAGATGTACTCAGCTTTAGCAGTGTCCTACAGCCCTATCGCTCCATTATCTTAAAATGAATAACTTACCCTTGCATTATCTTGCTATAGTGTAACACACCAAGTTTTTGCTTAAAATAATTGCGGGCAAGTGTCCTGTCAAAATATGTGGTAAAATATGTCAATCATTATTTCTTGATTCCTTATCAAAATATGAGTGTTATATTTGAGCCACCAGAATCAACAGTGAAGGCAGATGGCAAAAGAACTAAGAATCAAGAGGAAATTTTTAGGAGAATTGAAACCAAAGAGCATCTGATACCTCATTTTAAACTAGTAATGTGAATAAGTGAATTAAAATTAAGAGCTTACATGGATTTGAAGTGAAGCTTCATATCTGAGCTTTTTTGGCAGGCATGTTTCAAGAGGATTTTGTTGGTGAATACAGTGTTGAACTAGCATTTTAGAAGCCTCATATACTGTGTAAAACTTACGTGCTTTTTGTGGTTTCTTTAGTAACAGCTACACTTCTTTCACGGAAAAGACATACTGTCTCTTTTAAGATCCAGCTTTTGTATTGTAGTCATAAGAAATCCCTAGGTTTGTCAGGGGTTGAATAGAGCCAAGAAGCATCAAACTTCCTCTCTTTGTATGGATCATTACAACCTGTGTAGTACCTTGTATTACAGTGGAACTGAAAAACCATTCACTTTGCAAGAAGTAAAGGCCCAGTGACTTTTTTTTTTTTTTTTAAGAAATTTGCATTGGGATTGTGGGTCCAGAATGTATCTTTAAACAACTGCTTTCATTTCTTAGGTCCCCAAAAGTTGAGAAGCTCTGGACTGGAGTGCATCTGATAGAAGTTGTCACAAAAAAATAGTGAGTCGGTGCCCAGTTACTCCACTTAGCATAGTAGAGAGAGGACAGGTTTTTTAAGATATTTCTCAGTTTATTTTCCCTGACCTTTCATCAGTGCCACCTTTCTTGATAAGGAGAAGTGTAGAGACTGCAGCTCTTGGAGTAGTGTAGCTCATTTATGTTTCTCCTAATGACAGGCCTCAATTTTCATTCTCAGTGCTACCATAAAGGTAGATTTTTAATCAATAAGACTCAAAAAAAACATGTTAAGTAGGAGTGTATTTTCCTACCTATTCTGTCTTGGTAGTGACCTGATTTGAGGCTCTATGTGAAAGAGAAGAATTAGCTGCTAAAAGAAAGGATGTTGGGATGTGCAGAGAATTTTGAAGATTTGGGTGGGAATTGGGTGTGTATCTCCTGATCTCTTAATTGTGTTCATTGCTATGCTAGCATGAACTATCTATTCTGAGAGTGAGTTTAGAAATAAAATGTCTCCATTCATTTGTTTGTGGGAAAGACAAAATAAAAATGAGATAAAATAAAATTGAATTTTCCCCAAGAGCTGTAAATCTGTATGATAGTGAAAGCTTAACAGTGTACACTGACACTTAAGGGTCTCTTTAGCTTCAGAAGTACATTGCTGGGAGAAAAAAAAAAAAAGAAGAGAAAAACTTCATTTCTCCTCTCCCCTCTGAATCTGAGAATTATCTCACCTATGCCCATATATCCTCAACTGTCACACTTGTGTTACCATGGAAACCCAGCTCCTTTCTTTGCTTCAGTGAAAGATGTTGGAAAAGGTGGGATGAAGTGGGAAATACACTGAATTCTGGGACTTTCTGACAATAGCAAGAAGCAAGTATGCAAGGAATTTAATGTAAACAAGTTAGTAGAGGGCATTCGTAATCTGACCAGTGCTTTTCTTGGCTATAAGACCCTGATTCCTTTTGCTTCCTATAAAAGCCTACATGTCTCTGATTAACCATAAAGGGGAAGGACGAGTGAAATACATTTAGCACCTATGAAATGCTACTGGTAATTATAAAGAGAGCAGAAAACATTTTCTTGGCCTCTCAGGCTCCTAATACAGTTGAGAAACAGAAGTATATATGAAGAGTGGAAAGGAAGGGGCAAAATAAATGTGTGTCTCTTTTGAAAATGTGATATGTCTCAGTACTTTAGGAAAGAAAAAGAATTAGAATGCAGAAATTGAGTATGTAAACAAATCAATGAAAAAAACCTTTTGATAGAGAAAAGAAATTTTTCTTTTTTTAAGAAATTAATTTATTTTTGTCTGCATTGGGTCTTTGTTGCTGTGTATGGGCTTTCTCTAGTTGTGGCAAGTGGGGGCTACACTTCATTCTGGTGCGTGGGCTTCTCGTGGTGGTGGCTTCTCTTGTTGCTGAGCATGGGCTCTAGGAGCATGGGCTTCAGTAGTTGTAGCACATGGGCTCAATAGTTGTGGCTCATGGGCTCTAGAGTGCAGGCTCAGTAGTTGTGGCGCACGGGCTTAATTGCTCTGTGGCATGTGGGATCTTCCCGGACCAGGGCTTGAACCCGTGTCCCCTGCATTGGCAGGTGGATTCTTAACCACTGTGCCACTAGGGGACTCCCAAGAACAGAAATTTTTCAATAGGCAATTTTCAGCAGAAAAAAAGAAATCCATGAAGGAAAGGCTTAATGATTAAAATATAGGGGAGGAAAAAAAAAAAAAGAAAAACCCTGAAGAATCTTAAGAGCTTGAAGGTCCTGAGGAAAATAGCTCTAGTGTAATTTTTTGAATATAGAAGACCAGTCACAATGTTCCTTGCGTACCCTGCAGTTTCCCTTTACTTTTGGGAAATAAAAAAAAAAAGGGATGAATCAGGATTGATCATTGATGGTAGCGCTTTCCGTTCTGTACATAGTTCAGAAGTAGGCGCATGACTCAGTTCTTGCCATTGGTCTGGGAAGAAGGCTGCTAGGCTGGGGGATTTCTGGGATTCTGACAAGAATGAGTTAATATCCCCACTTTTGACATCATTTGCTTCTTGCTTTGCTCATTGAAATATGAGTATGTGGCCACCACCTTTGGGCTGTGATGCCTTATGGGTGAGTTTGAAAACCAACAAGCTTTGGATGGTTAAGAAGGAAGGGAAGAACCTAGTCCTGGATGACAACATTGAATGTCAAACCTATGTTGGAAATGCCCACCTTTGGACCACGGTTAAGTAAACAGCTAGTGTCCTTTGTTTTATGTTTGTTAGTTTAAGTCTGCTAGGTTTTCTGCATCTTGCAGGCAAATACATCTCAACTGTTACACAGAGTGTTAGGGATTTGAGACAAAATGGTGTTTAAAAAGATCAGCAAGCATTTATGAGCACTTTCATTCTACTAATGAACTGCATGGTATTTCCAAGACATTATAGTATTTATTGAGCACTTACTATGTTTATTATTCTAGGCCCCGAGGATACAACAATAGACAGATAGCCAAAAGAGCTTGAATTCTAGGAGGAGGCACAGATGTTATAAACAGAAGAGGCAGGCATTAAGCAACTGATGACACATTTACATTATGTAGTAACAGCTACAACTAATGCTAATAAGGAGGAAAAAATCAGGGATTACAAGGGTGTGTAATAAAATAAAATATAGATAAGAGAATATTACAAAATAACTAAATAACAGAATAACTAAATAACTGAACAACACTTTTCCAAGTACACGGTAATAGTATGTATCATTTATACATGAATTCCTAGAGGTCAAGAGAAACATAATAACCTGGAGTGGGTTTGGTCAGGGAAGGCTGTCTGAGAAAATTAATATGGAGCCATGTTTTGAAGGAAGTGGCCAAAGAATAGACTAGGTGGGGCAGAAGATGAGAGAGCAAAAGAAGAAAGCAGGAATGAGGTAGAGTGAAATAAGGGGAATACAGAATCACTTGATTCCTTAATTCCCTCTAGCAACGCCATTCTAGGGACAACTATCAGGGAAAAAATCAGAAGCCAGAAGTCTCAAAGCAAGATTATAAAAAGTATGAAAATAATATAGGAAAAAACAATACAGAAGAAGAAGTAGAAGAGTACAAAGGTACATTTGAACTTAAGGCGTTATTCAAAATAATGAATATAATGTGGGTGTCATGAAAAAATTGTCATAAGGGGTAATTATGGACTTGAGGACATCATGAAAGAGGGGTTCACATTTTCACAAATAGAAGCAGGAAGAAAAATGAAGAGTAGCAAAAAATGAAAATAAACAGGAAAACAATTTTTGCTTATAGTTATTTTTTTCATGGTAGCTGCTATTGACATGCATTATGTAAAAATGAATGGGATTTGATTGAAAAGAAAAATTTCAACAGACCAGTAATATATAAAGATAGTCTTTTGGTAAATAATGTAACTTAAAATGTTTTTTGTAGAGTGCCTTTTTGTACCTTGCCATAGAAAAATCTTTTCAATAAAGTATCTGCAAGGAATAATAAATTATAGCTTAGTGATGCATTTTGGAAGTAAAGAAACACATAGATGTACCAAATGTAGTAGTATAGCAGCAATAAATAACCTGTAATAAAAATCAGAAGTTTGTCAGACATTACGTGGTTTTTGGTCAAATATAATTGTAGTGATTTTTCTAATGCTATTTTCTGTATAAATATAAGAACACTTTAAAATTAAGCTACAGTAGTCATATGAATATCTTGATATTCATAATAATGTAACTAATTTTTTACATTAGTTACATTATTATGAATAATAAAAATGTTTTGCCATTTCCAAATCATTTTCCCACATATCCAAGAAGCTTTTTGTTTTTAATAAAAAAATTTAAAAATAATTAGGAGCAACTCTACTAATATGTGATGTGAAGATGCTGAACTAGCCTTACTGCTCCTTCCTCCTAGATGGCTGGAGTAATATGGAGGGTGAAACACCCTGCAATGAAGAAGACTATGGGAAAACCCAGGAATGAGGGTTTTTTGTCGTTTTGAAATTGTCTGGGACTAGAAGAGGGTAGTGGGGATGTGGGCCTGGGGCAATAAGCAGCCAGCCACGCTGTGGGAGAATAAAGCAGGGAAAGAACTGTTGAAAATCTGCTAGTACTTCTCCTTTCCGCTGCCTTGGGAAAATCAGTGCCTGCCCCTGCATGCATTGTGACTCTGAGCTCTGGGCCATGTAGACTCCATAAGGAAATCAGGGCCGCACAGAAGCGCTGTGCTTGTGAGGAGCCATGAAACTCCTTGGCTGCCAACCAACTTAGGGCAGTTGCCCACCAACACCTCCTTCTCTAACTTCCCTGGCAGCTGACGAATCACAACCTAAGGACTGCTCCTCCTGAGGTTGCTTCTCTCTGGGGAAACAGAAGGTGAATTCTTGATCTAAGAAGTGATTGGCTGTGATTTTCTTGGGTTTAGGGTTCTTCACTGCAGAGCTCATTTACTCTCACCCCTGAGCAACTTGGCGTGTCTCAGACTGGGGTCTAGTAAAATGATGAACCATCCTTGTTTACCTAGGACTGCCCTGGGTTTAGTCTAGCATCCCAGAAAACCCCTAAGTGCCAGTGGGTCATCCTCGACCTATCCTCAACACATTTCCAGAGGAAAATGAATGCATGAGCAAATTAGATTATTTTGAGAAGTACAGTTATTTTAAAAGACACACACACACAAAAATATTAGATTATGGTTTCCATCAGAAGCATAAACATTAGAATGGACCACAATTTGTAAATTAGCCTGATAAACATACTAAAAAAAGATAAGGGATAATGTTAGCTGTATGAAAACAAACAAACAAAAAGGAACCAAATGGCCATATTACAAATGAAATATATCGTAGCTGAAATAAAGAACAAGAGAGATAGGGTAAGATAGCAGAAGAGATACAGTAAGGAGCACGTGAGAACATTGGAAGACTAGAGTTCATCTCCCAAAAGGAAGAAGGGAAGTGCAGAGAAGTAGAAAAGGGATAATGGAGAGCAGACGTAGAAGTGGCAGTATACAGATAATCCCAAAAAGAAAGAGAAGGAAAAATAAATGGATGACTTTTTAGAGAAATGAAAGTGTTAAATTTCCAATAAATGAATGGATGGATGAATGAACAAATAAAAGACTTCAGATGGAAGGGCCCATGCAGTATCAAAGGAGAATGATATGGAAAACCCACACTAACAGGTTATAGGGAAATTTGGGAGATCCAAGACAGAAAATTCTAAAAGTTTACAGTATGAAAAATTAATATCAAATTAACATTGAACGTTTCAATAATAGCATAAGAAGCAAGAAGAACAATAACATAAGATTTTCAAACTATTGAAGGGAAAGGACTTAGAAACTGAAGTTTTATATTCAGCCAAAGTGCCATTCAGGTATGAGAATAGGAGACAGATAATCTCAGGTGTAGAAAACCTCAGAAATGTTGCAGCACAGAGATCCACACTGAAAACAGTGCATGAGTTCTTGAGGAAAAGGTGGTAAAAATCTAGATGATATTGCACGAGAAAAGATGATCAAATATTTTAGTAAAATCCGTTGTCTTTAAAAATATCTAAGATGAAAGAAATGTCTAAGAGAAAATACATCCATAAATTTTCAGAATTAAAAGTCTAGATAATATCAGCCTGATGGGGGTACATCAAGAAGTTTGAGAACATGACAAAGGTGTTCTTGTCTTATTAAGGGGGATGTTTTATATATACATATATATATAAATGTAATTATACATATATAATGTGTAATATGTATATGTGTATGTATTCACAAGAAGAAAAAAGGAAGAATAATATTAAAAAGTATTAAAAATAATAGAATTTTTAAATATTGAAAAAATAAGATATTCAAAATAGATCCTGAGATGTCAATAATTATTAAAAAGCCAAACTCACCAGTTAAAAGGGAAAAAAAGGTCCATTTACATGCGGTTTACAAAAGGTACACCTAAAGGATAAGGACATACAAAAATTTAAGGAAAAGTATGCTAGAAGTCCTATCAGGCAAATTATTAAAACAGGCAAAGGAAAGCCAGTATAGTGATATTAGTATCAGATTTAAACTCATTTTAAGTCAAAAGTATTCTTAGGCATGGGAAGAATTACTATATGATGATAATAGATTCAATACACCAAGAATTTTTACCATTATTTTACTAATAAAATAGCGTCAGATTATATAAAGCAAAAACTAATATAACCATAGGGAAAAATGGAAAACTCCACTGTCATATTCCCTATAACCTAGCAATTCTAACTCGAGTTATATCCAAATTAACTCTTGCGTGTGTTTAACCATAGCCATGTACAAGAATTTTTAGCAGCTTTGTTCATAATAACAAAAACAAAAAACAAAATAAAATCTTGGAAACAACTTAGATGCCAATCAATTGGAGAGTAAATTGATGTATCATGGTATGTTCACAGTAGAGAATTTTATATGATGGTCAAAACATGAATGGTAGTAATATGCAACAATATAGATGACATTGTTCTTTTTTTTTGCTGTACGCGGGCCTCTCACTGCTGTGGCCTCTCCCGTTGCGGACCACAGGCTCCGGACGCGCAGGCTCAGCGGCCATGGCTCACGGGCCCAGCCGCTCCGCGGCATGTGGGATCTTCCCAGACTGGGGCACGAACCCGCATCGGCAGGCGGACTCCCAACCACTGCGCCACCAGGGAAGCCCGACATTGTACTATTTACTAAAAATAAAGTAAGCCCCAAAGGTTGCCCATAGCATGATGCCCTTTTAACAATGTTAAACGACTAAAATTTTTAAAAATATACTTTTTAGAAATGCAGTTAGACTATGTAAAAAAAGGAAAAAGGGAAATGATGAACACATGCAAAATGATGAATGTATTGAGTAGAGGGAGGCAAGGGGTTGAGATAATGGGGAAAATCTGGTAGTTTTTCCAACATTTAGGGCTTTTATTTTGGGGGGTAAGTTCACAGGTACTTAATTCATTATTTAAAATGACTAAAGAAATAATAAAAGTAGATCATGCATGAGTCAATAATAAGAATGTGTCATGGATCAAAGATTATGAATCCATATTATATGCCAGAGTTAAAAACAAACTGTATATAATGACTCAAATTCTAGAGGTTCTAATACTTTAAGGTTGGAGTGTTGGGAGCAGAACAATAAAAGACGTAGAACAATATCCTTGCCTTTAAAGAGGTGAGGTACACTTTTCTCTCTCTCACTGTGATTATTAAACCTGCCACTCCCCAAACTTGGCATTCTCAAAGCGTCTGTTCCAATGTGAATGAAAGTGGAGGGAGTGGGCAAAGGAAGAGGGGCTGGGAGGAGGAGATGATATATAATTTATCCAAATATCTCTAGTAACTTTTCTAAAAACAAAGTATTATATGTCCCGCTCTCTCCAGTGAATTCCTTTCTTATCTTCTCGGAGCTTCTGACTCTGACTCTTGACCTATCTCATGCCATCTTACCTTCTAGCACATACACATTCATTTCATTTCATACTCTTATACTTTGGAATGCAACTTAGAGGAATGCAAAAAAAACCCTGGCCTTTGACTTCATACAGACCTGGTTTCACATGCTGAGCTCCTCCACTTTACAGGGTGGGTTACTCAACCTCTGCGAGACTCAGCTTATCTGTAAACTATAAGAATTGTGTTTATTAGTTTGTGTGGCATGTGATGTAGTAATCCCTAGGCATGAAAAAAGTGAAGTTTTTGTCAAATCTATACATGCCTAAATGAGGAGCCATATGATTTCCATTCCAAAGTGTCATAATTAGTGATTTCTAGGCAATAGTGTCAGGAGACTTTCCATAATATCACATGTAAAGAGGAACATTAAACAGGGCCCTAAAAATGAGCTTTAGAACTGACATCTTCAGCACCACACTCAAGTGCCAGGGTGAAGAAGTTCCATAAGGCAGTATTCATTCAACAGATCTCTATCAAGTGCAAACTATAAAATAGGCACTGTTCTAAAGGCTGGAGATACAGCAG
Organism: Delphinapterus leucas; assembly: GCF_059928025.1. Lineage (NCBI taxonomy): Eukaryota > Metazoa > Chordata > Mammalia > Artiodactyla > Monodontidae > Delphinapterus > Delphinapterus leucas. The sequence continues at coordinate 13,195,928 of NC_143146.1, forward strand.
TGAATAAAGTTGATTCAATGTCTTTCTCCCATGGAGTGCAACAGTCCAATGGGGGAAGACAATGAAGAAGTAGAAGAGTCAAAATAACGAGGTAAAATTAATGTTTACAATGTATTTTACTTAACCCAATCTATTTAAAATATTATAATTTAAATATATAATTAAGATAAAAATTATTAATAAGGTGTTTTACTTTTTTTTTCATACAAAGCCTTTGAAAGCCAGTGTGTATTTTATACTTACAGCATTCAGACTAGACACATTTCAAATGATCAATAGCCATATGTGGCTAGCGGCTACCATATTGGACAGAACAGTTCCAGGTGATAGACGATGGTTCAGGGGAGCAATGGAGAGATTTGAGACATTGTTTTGTGGGTGATGCTGACAAGCCTAGATGATGGTTTGGATGATGGCATGAAAGAGAGAAGAAATCAAGGAGAACTTTCAGATTCTTGGCCTGAACATACTGGTCTGTGTGGTTGGGTCAGATTTTCAGAATGACTTTGCTTTGGATCCTTCAGATTTTTACTTGGCTGGTTCCTTCTCATTTCCCAGGTTTCTTCTCATATGTCACTTCTTTAGAAAGATCTTTCTTAACCACACAACCTAGAGTTATCTCCAACCCTAGAACATGCTTTTAGATTACTGATTTCTTTTTTTTTGCGGTACGCGGGCCTCTCACTGTTGTGGCCTCTCCCGTTGCGGAGCACAGGCTCCGGATGCGCAGGCTCAGCGGCCATGGCTCATGGGCCCAGCTGCTCCGCGGCATGCGGGATCCTCCCGGACCGGGGCAGGAACCCATGTCCCCCTGCATCGGCAGGCGGACTCTCAGCCACTGCGCCACTACGGAAGCCCTACTGTTTTCATTTTTGTACGCTCATCATTACTACCTGAAACTGCCATTTTGATTATTTGTTTATTGTCAGTTTACCCCACCAGACTCTAAGCTCTTCTCTCTTGTTCGTTGTAATCCTCAGTACCTAGATCAGTGCCTAGTACAAAGCTTAATACATGTCTCTTGAATAACTGAAAGGAATTTAGATAAACAAATTTTACTTTTTTACCACAAACTTATAAAGATCAAAATAGAATTTAAAAAATTCCAAAAGTCAGAAGAGAGTTAAGAAGATACCTGTGTTATAGAAAAAGCAAATTCTTACGACTTGACTTGCATTATGCTGTTTGGTTTCTAAGATTAGCATTCAAGACCACCTACTGTGTGCAAGGTGCTGTGCTGGGAATTAAAGGTGACTTCTTCCTTGTCATATGTATATATAAGCTAGCCATTATGTTAAAGATTAGGCTTTGCTTTGAAAAGGGACTTATAAAAATGTAGGTACAGAATTATTGAGGATACATTTCCATGTATGGTCTATTCTCTGACATCTTTTTTTTTTTTTTTTCTGATTTATGTTTAGTTTGTGAGTTTCACAGTTCTCGTCACACTTGTGACAGATGTGTGGTTAACCTGATGGCTTTGAGTTAGGACATAATTTTCCAAAATAACTTTTTCCATTTGAAGTAAGGGCAACTGCTAGTTTCTTGCTGGGGGTTACAATATTCTATCTTTTTACACAGTAGGTGAAATATTCTTTTGTCGGAGATTAGTCAGTTCATATAGACATGGATACTGGAGATAGAATTTCCCACTCATCGCTTGTGACCCCGAGTGTAACCCTGAGCAGACTTCTGTCTTAACATCAATAGTACATTATTGCAGTGTCTCCTCTGCTGACTGAGACAGGGACAGTGTTTTGTTCATTTGAATGTTAGTAGCGTTCAGCACATTGCATAAGACATCTCGGGAACTCATACAACATTTGCAAATACCTGTAACTGCACAATTGAACTCTAACTTTGCTTCTGAAAATCCTGTATTTAACATACAGAGAAGATGAAAACAGGGGGAAAAAATGGAGATTTTCTCAATATCAAGGAGAGGGAGATATAAATATTTTTCTAAAGCTCACCTTATCCCCCAAAGAAACTCCCAGCTCAAAAAGAGAAAGTCCACAACAGGCGAGGTAGGCATCGATCTGTGGGTTTGAATGTAGAAGTGCCAGGAAGAATTTGAAAAATCACGTCTTGTATCAGCTGACTGCTGCCTGAAATTCTGCGCTTAGGGTTTTGGTCTTTTGATGTAAAAGCTTTTTTTTTTTTCCCAATTATAATGTAAGTGGCAGATACGCAGTTAAATTGCACCATTATCCTATAAACATTCAGCTATGCTTATCTGGCAGGAAGAGAAAACAGGGAAAATAAAGTAGAAGAAAATAAGTTAAGTCAGTGCATAAGTCATGGCATGAATGTGTGCCCAGAGTGAGCATGAGGAGGCCATGGGAATCCACTGTATTGATATTTTGCATCATATGCTATTTTTTTTTAATGAGAAGATTAATCTCTTCACATGGTATGACATGAACAGTGCCAGCCTTAACAATTACTAGATTCTTAAATTTGATTCAAATGCTCTCTTTTTTTCAAGCGGATGTGAGAATTTTCCAGACTTTGGAGCTGTATCTTTCATCTGATTCCATCAATTTCTCTTCTGCTTCTCACTCTATTGTGTTAAACAATGGTTTGGGGCACCTTGGGGAAGACAGATCAGAGCCACAGTGGAAGGTCCATCCAATTGTTCCTCTCAGCAGCCAGCCCGTTATCTTGTCAAGGAGAGTTATTCATCCTGCTTTCCAGGGTTATCGCCTCAAAACTCAGCTTCCTGCTTTTGCAGAACAATATATCCTCTTTTTATTATTACCCTAATTAATGCTTCTCACACAGCTTCACAAAATATTAGCACTCAGTGAAAATTAACCACATCAACTGGCTGCACTAGTTGAAGAAGAAATATTGCTGCCTCTGCAATGGCACTGCTGGCAAAATTGATTCCAGTCTGCATTTGAGTGAGAGAATCTCAGGAAGACATTTCAGGGGTATTAAACCTTTGCATTTTCCTTGGCATACTGGGTAGTTGAACAAAGTTAAGCCATCCTATAATGCAGGTTGCTTTGATTCTATTCTGTTGGGGACCGGTCTCTGGCATTTATAGGGTTTGTTTTTTTTTTTAAATAAAAATTTTGACTATTTCTCATACAAACTAATGTTGTTTCCAGTGAAAATATTTATATATGTAAATTATCTAAGAAATATTAATCTGTTGACATACTTAGATTATATGAACAACAATTAGCTCCAGGAATGAAATTAAGTCGGTTCTGCACTACATACTGACAAACTGAAAGGAGCTACAGTGGGCAATTTATGGTGTTGTCAGGTTATGATTACGGTACTCCAAAGAAAGAAATCCACGTAAAATAATTGCGAAAGGAGACCTAGCAATAGCATGTGTTACTAAGATTTTTATGCTAAAGGCGCAAAGTTTCAAAGGGCTCAATGCTGTCTGGATATCAGGAAACCTGGGGATTTTCTATCTGGATCTGTGACTTATGGGCTAGGGGTGGGGCTGAAGCTCAGTAAGACATTTAACCGTGGCTTGGTGAGTCATGTGTGTATGGGAGCTGGTCTTTATATAGTAATACTCCTCAAACCCTGGCTCTCCAAAAGTAGAAATAGAGAACACTAAGTCATTCACGTCATCTACCTCTTTCGTTTTTCCACTTCACTTGGTTTCGGAAAGCACTGAAGTACATTTCATAAATTCATATAAGATAACCTTAAACAAAAATTAACTATAGTGATACATCTTCTAATTCCAAGAGTCAATGAGATCTTTCCGAGAAAGTTTAACCTTATTTGTCCAAAAAAGTATTTATAGAAACTGTATTTCACATTGGAATACGTCTATGTAATAACTTTCATCATGGCAGTCATACTTTGTCTTGCTTCCCGTGTGAGTGTCTGTGGGTGAGGTGTGCCCAGGTCCCACCCAGGTTTCCCCAACTAAGAATCTGGGGGACAGAGGGGCAGGCATGTGCTTACTGGGAATACTATATATGTTGAACAAAATCCTCTAGATGATTCTGTCATGCCCTTATGGTGAAAATCAATGTAACAATATTAGTTCTGCATTTTTGAAAGGAAAAATCACACTTTTAAGAGGTGATCCTGCAAATTGCTACTGAGGATATCGAATAAGAAGATTACCTACCCTAAATCCAGAGCCTAGTTTAAATTCCACGTTCCCATATGTCCCTCAAACTAGAATTAATCTCTCTTTCTGTATTCCCCAAACACTCCATACTTTTCTTTTGATACGTACTGTAATTTTTCTTGTATTATATTTATTTTATCTCCATCTGCCCTCTCAGCTAGTATGTGGACTCATGCATGTTTGCAGCAGGGGAGATAAAGGTGGAGAAGCTATAATTTTTTTCCTTATCTTTCTAATCTTTATATTGCTTTGGCTGGTCAATAGTATATATTCAATAAATGTGATTGGATTGGATTAAATATGAAATATTAAGTGGTATTAAAATTATGATCAAGTTCAAAATTATTGAATTGTTATATTATCCTCTCTATTAAAAGGTGTCATAGCACTTAAGATCAATGGTGTTTTAAAATTTTGAACTTAAACTCTGAACCAGCTAAAATCATAACAGGAGGGATTTTTAAACAATATAATTCTTCAAAAAGCAGTAAAATAGGCTTAATTCACAAGACTCATCATAACTGAGTCACATCCTTTAGGTAATCATTTGCTAATTTTCTAACCAAATCCTAGTACTGAAACACAAACAAACTCTGGATCTGACAGAATAGTGGAAAATACAGAAAAGCTCCCATTTTTTATCTCATTGCATGTAAAGTCATTCTTAAAAGGAATCACATCAAATTCTGTCTTAATTAAAAATAGCCAATAAGAAAATTCTAATTAGGTAAAAAAATAAACAAGCAATTATAAAACAAATCAGCAAGGCAAATGAGTTTTAAAGATGTGAGTCATCAAGGTTAAAATAATATTAGGACAATTTATAAAAACTTGAACAGCCTTTGATATAGTTTTGTCTGTGTCCCTTAAAATTTCAGGATCTTTTATTGTTGTTTAGAGATCAAGGATGTCTGAATAGTAGGACTTGGACAAGCTGCCTAAGGAAATATTTATTATGATTTTAATTCCTTTATTAAAGACCCCCTCTTTCCTTCCAGCCTGAGGTCTGGTGTAGACAGGATACGAAAGCTTAGCGGTGGTGGTGGGCACAGAAACTCCACAGGGACTCAGACTAGAATAGCCAGGTGGAGAGTTCCCTGGCAGTCCGTGGTTGGGACTCCACGCTTTCACTGCCGAGGGTGAGGGTTCAGTCCCTGGTCGGGGAAGTAAGATCCCCCCAAAATAGAATAGCCAGATGACAGCAGACAGGGTAGAGAAAAATGAATGCCAGCTTCCTCATTGTGAGTGCACAGTGGGTGCCTTGGTTGGGGCCCTTGGCCCCATAACTCTCATGAATTACACAATCTGATCTTCTGCACAGAAGTTTTCAGAGGCACAGTTGAGTGTGCTAAAATGGCATCCCAGGATGTTTCTGTGCACCCACAAGCCCAGCTTATTTCCAGATGTATTTGGGAAAAATCAAAAACAGGCTTCCTCGGTACTAGAGAGATATAGTAAAAACGCAAATGACCATTTTGTATCCATTTATATATTTCTTTGGGAATATTCACTCAAGTCAGGCTCCTGAGGACCCATGTTTACAGCATATGAGTCCTCTGCTCGTAGCTCGTTGGCACACCATGTCTAGCTCAGAGGCAGGCAGATTTGTTTCCTCCTGGGACTTTAGAAGTGGAATCTGCAGCTGGGCACGTGAACTAAGAAGTGATGGAAAGCTACACTGAGGAGGCCTTTTTTTGGGGCTCTATATACAAATAAATCAGCAGAGAATGCCAGTCTACAGAGAAAAGCCAAAGAATGAAGCAGATTCATAAAAAGAGGTAGAGAAAAAGCAGTGATGACCTGCTTAGTTCCAGAGGTGACAGCTCACTCAGTTTCTGAGAGGTGTCCTGCTCATGAGGAAATCCAGTCGCATTTCCTGCCATTGCCATGTGAGATGCCTCTCCCACTCCAATGTTATACTAAATTTTCCTTTTCCTTAAGTTAATATCAGTGGGTTTCTATTGCTTATAACCCGAAGACTCCTGACAAAGACAAGATTATTCCATTAGGATGTGTTCCCTTAAGCCTCAATTAGGTTTACATTGGAAATGAACAGCATTCTGCTGTCAATTTGTCAGCATTAATTATACGTTATGGCCCAAGCACTGTTCAGAGCCTAATTGCATATAGCTTGTGACAGCGACTCTTGGAGCTGCTGCATGTTGGTTAGTTAGAAGTTCCAGCTATATTCCCTGGAGAATATAGCGTGTCCTTTCTGTAATGGAAATATTGTCTCTCATGCATGTCATTTTTTGCATTAATAACAAAATGCAACACAAAAGTTCCAGGCAATAGCCAGGTCACGCAACTTGACGCCTGGGATGCAGCTTATCTCACAGACCCAGGCCTAGAGGCGGGGTGCCAGCTCTCCAAACATGGATAGGCGAGGCACATTTGAGTATTTCCTGCAGTTATTCATATAGAGGAGGTGTTTTGCTTCAACTTACCATTTGTTCATGTACTTGTCTTCCGGAGAAACTATAAAATAATATGAAATTATCTAGTTCCGCTGTAAGACAGCATCTGGCTTACCCAGAAAACAGTTGTAGTTTCTCTTGTGAATACAGGGAATTCCTCATTGTCCAACCTGAGGTGAAGGGCATGTAGGGTTATAGCCTAAGTCATATTTGTAAACTTACCATCATCTCTAAAATAGCTTCATATTTAACTTTTAAATCAATTTGGAGGTGAAACTCTCAGACTATACCATTCATCATCTAAATTTGAATACTCTTGAGAGTAAAATGGGATGCTGTTAATAATAAAGCTAGGACACCAAGCATAAATTGGGGCTGCCACAGGCAAACTGTATGATATAGTCACCCTACACTTGGCCTTTGTATTCAAGTTTCTGAGTGACTTAATTTTAACATAGTCATGTTGGTAGCAATGATAAAAATCATCTAGCTAACATTATTACATTAGACATAGTGCTGTTTGTTTTATTTATTTTTATTTTCACAGTGGTATGTTTGTTTTTGTTTTGTTTTGTTTTTTGGCATGGGTTTTGAACACATCAAATTTTATCTGCCATTTTGGAGACTTGCCCGTACTCCCACCACTGGTCACTATCTGTATAAATGGAGGCATCTCTGGGGCATCAGTCGCTTCACCTTTAAGATTAAGTGGATTATATTCCGTAAAACTAAAGTTCCTTTCAGCTCTTAACAGTCTATAATACACTTTTTTTTTTTTTTAAATTTTTGGCCGCACCACGCAACATGTGGAATCTTAGTTCCCCGACCAGGGATCGAACCTGGGCCCTCGGCAGTGAAATCGCGGAGCCCTAACCACTGGACTGCCAGGGAATTCACACTTAACAGTCTATAATCAGTGATATATACATCTAAGAATTCTACTTTTTTTGGAGACATTTTGATTATTTTGATTCAGGTCACTCCTTAATACAAAATAGAAACTACGTATGTCCATGGATAATATTATAAATATGTTTTATACACATATAGTTAATATGAAAGTAATTTTTTTTTTTTTTTGGCTGCATCGGGTCCTAGTTGTGGGATCTCTGTTGAGGCATGTGGGATCTTCCGTTGCAGCGTGTGGGCTCTTCGTTGCAGCGTGCCAGCTCCAGGGTGCGTGGGCTCTGTAGTTGGGGCCCCCGGGCTTAGTTGCCCTGAGGCATGTGGGATCTTAGTTCCCCGACCAGGAATCAACCCCGCGGCCCCTGCATTGGAAGGTGGATTCTTTACCACTGGAGCACCAGGGAAGTCCCTGAAAGTAATCTTAATGATGCATTTATGAAGTTGCACTGACAGCATGGTGTAGCATCAAGCCCCTGGACTAGAATCTAACCACTTATTTCCTCTGTGAAAGGTACTTAGCCATCTGGATCCTGAATACCTTCAACTATAAAATGGGAAGAAGAATAGCTACTTTTTAGTGATACTATGAGGATCAAATGATGTGTCGTACGTTAAAGTATCCTCTATATACCAGATAAATAGATGTATACAATCCGTAAAGACAGTCCTTGTTCCTATTAGAATGTTAGTGTTATTATTGAATATCTGTATCATTAATGTGGACTGCTAATGGACCTTTCTATTCTCAATATTGGCTTTTACTGTTAGAGGCATATTTACATTAGGTAAAAGTACATCCATAATTATATACTTTATTAGAGTCAAACATTCCTGGGCCAAAATACCTTCTCTCACCTTCTGAATATGACCTTGGAAAGGTTACTTAGGCTCACAGAGTCTCTATATTCTATCTGCAAATGATGAACGAGTAATGTATATAAATCACAGGGCACAAGGCCTAGTTTATGTGAACTATCATTACTATTATTATAGTTAAGATAGCATTGGAGAATAGAAGTCAAGGTCTCCATTTAAGGTGGGGAACAGAGATGTTTCCATAAGAGGAACTTTATATAGTGCGTGTAGACTACGGAAGTGTTTAAAAGTGAAGAATGGCAGTTGAGACAACAAACCCACAGACACTTCGTCAGCACTGTTGTTCCCACTAGGCAGATCTCATTCATGGTCATCGTTGAGCCATCTATCATGGACTGGCCACAACGCTATGACTCCTAAGAATTCAGATTTACAGTAGGGTTGCAGATATGTTTTCCTATACAGGGCTTCTGCCAGTGAAATCAAAGGCTTGGATTGATGAACTCTGCAAACAGTGTTAAGTTGCTCTTAGTCATTTTATTGATGAGGCAGAACAGTCTGATGAGTAATAAACCAATTTTGCCTGAGCCCTACCTGCTCCTCTTGTAAACACTATTTGGAGGAACCCACTCCTATAATTTGTTGATAAGAAATGAAGTATGGAGTGTAGATGATCGCATTTAGAGAATTATATCTGTGATATTAATGAGGACAGGCAACATGGGTGATGATGATTTACCTAACATGCATCAGAAACACACTTGACAACTTGATTTTACCCTCATTGTCTCAATTAATTCTAATTAAATAAATGCATGACTTAGACAAGGGTCAAAAGTTATCATTGCTTAGTAAAGATTCTGAATTTTCTGGTGCCAAGAAACATTTGCCTCGGGTTATTTTCAGCTGAGTCTAAAGCTTGCTGTACAATTATTTTTGAGGAGAAGGATCTAGATTTAGTAGATTTTTGGCCAACTTCTGGTTCTCGATTTATGGATTTGGCAGTTTCTTAAGGTCCTTGGGTCTATCCCAGCTCTCCTCCTGCCTGAGGTGGAAACTATGGGAACCACGTGGATGTGAAAACCCCAACCTGCCTTCATTCCCCAGGACCTGGAGCTCTGTCAGGATCTGATTGCCCCGTGGACAGCCCAAACCTCAATTCCTACTCTCCACTCTGGGATTCAATTTCTTCTCTGTTCCTGTATCCAGTGATTTCCAATTCCATCTTCCAATTTTAGCTTTGGTGTAATTATATTTGATACATTTTATCCAACATTTATAAGTGTTTGGAATAAGACCAAGGACCCATCTGCTTAGTTTCCAGATTTTGGTATAAAGAGGATTTGACTTCTCCTGATTTTCAGATCTCCCAGAATGCCATGTCTAATGTTTGTCATGAACAGGATTGGCGTGAGGAAACTAGAGCCAGGATCTAAAATCTCAAGAGTCCATCACAGTATGGCAGGTTATTTGAGAAAACAAAAGAAAACAAAACAGTCTCCTATCCAAAAATATCTAATATCTGGAATAAAAGGCACAAACCTTAAACTCTGATGGCAGTGAGACTGTAAATTTTAAACTTTGAGGAGTAACTGGGATTATTTGTTTTACCAGGAATAAGCACAATAGGTCAGGTAGTATTTGAGGAAAGTTCAAGGTGAAACTTGTAGAGTGTTGACTTCTGAGTAGGACTGTGGTCACCCCAAGAAGTCATACCGACATCAGCGCAACCTTCCTGGACCCTGGAGCGCAGTCAAGGTGGAGATGTATGTTCCCCCTTGCCATGTCAGATTTCCTATCAGTAAGTCACACTGTTCTTAACTTCTTAGGTTCTACAGACTTTAAGCAAGCTTTTTATTTGATTACCTTAATTATAGTGCTTGGTACCTTAATTGTGTCTTCCAACAAAACATAAATTGGTGTAAAAGCATTTTGTGTCCTTAAACACAAACACTCACATTCGTACAGGGTTTTCCCATTCCCGTTTTCCTGCAGGTTCCGGTTGGCTGGTTCTCTGAGGCTTGGTGACAGTGCTGGGCAGTCTGAGTAGGGCTGTGCTCTGGCAGGGACTGATGGGGTCCTGGAGCAGCAAGATGCACACAGAGTAGCAATATTCTTTTCTTTTTGGTGTTCAAAAAGCGTCAGATTGCATTGTGAATAAACACATATTGGAAGGTTATTAAAGGAGGTGAGCACCGCTTTGCCCCAACCATGTAAGTTCACAGGCTCCCTAGAGGAAAGCTGGCTGAAGATTGTTTCCGGATGCTGAGACTTCCGGCTTCATAGTCAGGCCTTTCTCTGTCCTGCTGCCTCTAACAGCACTGAGAGAAGGGACTAGGGTAGACCAAGGTGAGATTTTCATACACTTTCACTGTCCCCTACTCACTAGTTCTCAGCACTACCTTATCAAAAAGGCAAGTTAGGAGACAACCCAAGTATTCATTGACAGATGAATGGTTAAACAGAATACGGTAAATCCATGCAACGGAATATAACTCAGCCACGAAAAAGAATAAATTGTGACACATGCTAAAAAATGGATGAACCTTAAAACATTATATTACGTGAAATAAGCCAGACACAAAAGGACAAATATTGTACAGTTTCACTAACATGAAATACCTAGAGTAGGCAAATACATAGACATGGAAAGTAGACTAGAGGTTACCAGGGTTTAGGGGAAGAAGAGAATAAGGAGTTGTTGTTCAGCGAGTACAGAGGTTCTGTTTGGAGTATGAAAAACTTTTGGAGATGGCTGGTGGTGATAATTGCACAATATCATGCAAGTAATTAGTGTCCCTGATCTGTACACATAAAAATGGTTAACACAGGGGCTTCCCTGGTGGCACAGTGGTTGAGAGTCCGCCTGCTGATGCAGGGGACACGGGTTCGTGCCCCGGTCCGGGAAGATCCCACATGCCGCGGAGCAGCTGGGCCCGTGAGCCATGGCCGCTGAGCCTGCGCGTCTGGAGCCTGTGCTCCGCAACGGGAGAGGCACAACGGTGAGAGGCCCACATACCGCAAAAAAAAAAAAAAAAAAAAGGTTAACACAGCAGATGTTATATACATTTTAACACATATACAGACAGAGGTAAGTTAAGGGGACCATCACTTCGGGAAAGATGTAGAAGGCATATTTTTCTCTATTTCTCTAAGTACAGCTGTATGTAGTTATATAAGCTATAAGGACAAGATATATAAACCATAAGCCTCTGAATGGTAGAGAGAAAAAGGCAACCTCCTAGGGGTCTTGAGATCCAAGGAATGACACTGTTGTGAGTTCTGTGGGTTTTCTTTTTGCCTCATGTATCCCAGACTGGGTGCGGGAGAACTCAGCAGCTTGGGAACACCAACAGTTGCTGCCAAAAAAAAAAAAAAAAAAAAAAAAATCCCAAAGAAAAGCCAACTTGTCATTGAAGATGCTAGTGCCAAATTTAACGTGGGGGTAGGGTGGGGTTGGAGCTGACAAAGGGGTGACTCTGTGCCTGCACCTAAAGATACCGTACACTTACACATATAGATGGAATCTAAAACAAAGGTCATGAAGAACCTAGGGGCAGGATGGGAATAAAGACGCAGACGTACTAGAGAATGGACTTGGGGACACGGGGAGGGGGAAGGGTAAGCTGGGACGAAGTGAGAGAGTGGCATGGACGTATATACACTACCAAATGCAAAATAGATAGCTAGTGGGAAGCAGCTGCACAGCACAGGGAGATCAGCTCTGTGCTTTGTGACCACCTAGAGGGGTGGCATAGGGAGGGTGGGAGGGAGACGCAAGAGGGAGGGGATATGGGGATGTATGTATAGGTATAGCTGATTCACTTTGCTACAAAGCAGAAACTAACACACCATTGTAAAGCAATTATACTCCAATAAAGATGTTAAAATAATAATAATAAAAGAATAGCGCCTGGGATTGTTATGGCTACAAAACCTGCTGGAAGTTTGTCAAAGACAAGATCAACTCCCCTAAACTCCCTCACTGAGATGGTACAAAGCCTCTGCTTTAATCTGAATGTATTCAAAATGTTACCTCCTCACTCACTTCTAATTTTCCCAGAAAATTTTCAAAGACTGGTTTGTTACCATATGCAGTGAGGGACTCCTTGATTATTGCAGCTCAATCCAATGCCTGTAGAGACCTAGCAACCCATGTAATTATATCCAAAGTAAAAATGGTTACTGGGGAGAATTTATACCCAGAACTATCAGTAGGCCAGTACTTTTAAACAAAGCCTCAGGAATTTCTAAAATTCAAACTATCATCCTTGATGAAGTTTTGCCAACTTTGGATCCTGTGAGAACAAAGTTCAACACAAAAGGGGACTCCAGATCCCACCTCTGCATCTCTGTGAACAGTAGGGTGCAGAGTGAGCTTCAAGTTGAACCTCATTTGTCTCATTGGCTTTGTTGCACTGGACAGATCACTGAACTCTGTGCTTTCATTTTCTCATCTGTAAAATGGGAATGTTAATAATAATAAAGATTCTTTTAAAGAGTAAAAGTCAAGTTAGTTGCTTATAGCTCCCATTATAAAAAAAAACCTTGTAAACTCTTAGAAAGCAGGAACTGTCTTCATCTTTAGAATATTCCAGAAAAACCTGCTCTGCTGCCTTGTAGACACTCAAGGAAGACTTCACTGACCAAAGCAGTGTTCTGTATGAACACTTAAGCACCAGCACTAAGTATTCTCTGAGCTATTGAGTACCTGGAGCTACTCATCTTCTCATCCCTGGGAGCTGGAGATCCACACTGCCTAGTCACAGATCCTATTTTTGACAGCAGTCTAGCCACTCTCTCATCCCAGGCTGGAATATCCCAGTGGCAGGGCCAGTGGGCACAGTTCTTCATTAAAGGCTCTGAAAAGCAATTACATCATTCCTTATTTTTATATCTCCCTGGGAGGATATGAGGATTATCTTGGCTTCCTCAAATCTAATTAAACCATGAAACCACCTTATAGAATGGACTGTTTATCCTTATCTTGCAAATTATGAAACCTTAGGGGTTAAGTGATTATGTTAAGCTTACTAATTTAAGCATGGGGAAGTATAAACAGAATTCAACACTTACTCCACATTTTATCCACTGGGTTCTACTCTCCTGGCGCTGAAGAAGAATCTAGCGCTCACATCCTTTATGCTTGTTTTTTTCTTCCCGTAGTTATCTGAGGGACTTTAATTCCCTAAATCACAAGGTGGTAGGTAGAATTTAGAGTAGTGTAAGAAACCTGTAAGCTAAGAGATCACTTTTTGAGGGGGGTCTAGATATTTAATTAAGGAAGTCTCTAGAAAAGGACAGATAACAGAATTTCCTTAATCTATACACCAGTTTCAATTAGGCAGTGGTTAGTTAAAATGCATTTATAGGACAACCTAAGTCAAGAGTTAATGAAATTTGTCATTTATTTTGCCTGCTATAAAAGGAGAACCATACAACTTCATTCTTGGGTATCTTCTCTTGGTTATTTACATGAATTATTTATCTTATGTCTGGAAATTTAACACATGTCATAGTGCTGCAAATTACACAATTCATCTCAGGTTTTGTAGTTTGCTGTCTAAATGGGTAATCAATCTGAGCTATTAGTTTTATTTATTCAACCCGGTTCAGGAAGTAGAAATTTGACCCCATTTTACACTGTGCTGAAAACATAGATATGGTTAGTCCAAGATGTTAGATGTGGTGAAGGTAAAAAGAAAAGCAGTTGAAGTGAAAGGTGAGTTGATAAATGCTGTGCTGATTCTGCATGGCAGGACCGTGGGAGGAGATTAATCTACTGTCTCTGCTAAGGCAGAGACCAGAACACACTGGCTAGTAGGTAAAGCACTGAATTAAAATACGACTTCATTCGTCATTCTGAATCAGTGAAACAAACTTTGGCAATTTTAAGAAACGAACTCTCAGAGGTACAAAACCGATCCGCTTCCTTTTATCTGATAATTAAAAAAAAAAAAAATGTTGGTTTCTATCCCAGGATCCTTGAACAAAGTGTATTGGAATGTTATACTAGCTTAGTTACTACATCCAGTGACAGACTGCCATGAAACACAGATAGTGAAATCCTTTCTGAGTTGGTTTTTGTATGACTGCCTTTCATTTGAAGGGAAAAATGCAGAATAAAGGATGGGAAGGTTTAGACCCCGTGACTATGCATCCGAGCTCAGGGAGGAAGAGGAAGGAGAATGGGTCACACACACAAAAAAACAATTAAAAAACTTCAGGACACACTCAGGTATTCACATCTCCCCGCAGCCCCTCACCCCTGCTACTGCCTCATATGAGGACATGCTTTTTACTCAACTTTTGAAAACAGTCTGCAATTTTAAGCTTTCCAAACTGCTAAATAATTAACTTTTATTAAACAGAACATTATGTAGAATCCCATGAACTTGACCACTAGGTAGTATTGCAGACAGAGAGAGGATGGAGGACCACGTTAGCTTTAAGTCTGTTTTTTTTTTTTTTTGGGCCCAGCCACTCCGGGCCATGTGGGATCCTCCCGGACCGGGGCACGAACCCGTGTCCCCTGCATCGGCAGGCGGACTCTCAACCACTGTGCCACCAGGGAAGCCCTTAAGGCTGTTTTTATCTCAGTGTTCATAAATATCCTTTGTCAGGCAACAAGGCCTTTGTGTGCACTGCTTCACTCTGCCTAGAACATTCTCTTTCCTCGTCCTCCCTGCGCTCTTCCTATTTAACTCATACTCAACCTTCAAATTTCAGTGTACAATCCTTTTCTAGGGAAACTCTGTAATTCTCCAGACTATCTCAGATTCCTTTGTCTCATACACTTTTCACAAGACCTACTTTCACAGCAGTAAAATTTATATTTATCATGAAATTATTTTATTGATATCTGTCTCCTCTAAGGGAAAGTAAGCTCTATGAGGTCAGGGGCCATGCTTGCTATTTCTCATCATTTTGCCCCTAGGTTTTAGCACAGTGCTTAGAGCATAGCAAGAACTTGATTAATGTTTTAAATAAATGACCAAAAAGCAAGAGCAATTTTGCTCTTGGATTAAGTAAGAAAAGGAACTCAAAACACAACTTCTGTGCCTTTCAAAACCACTATGGGTTTTGAAGTTCTTGTGACCAGTATGAAGGGACAAGTTCTCCATAGAACGCTGGCTCAGGGATGACTGTGAACTTCACAATAAAAGTGTCTGGCTAATTTGGAAATAACTATGAAAGATGTTTGGATGGTTGATTCATTATCATGTGACAAATAAATAACTGGCTTTAAAATTAACAATGATTTTTTTTATCATTTGGTTGGAAGAAGTAAAGAAGAGAAAATTGAGATGGACCTACTGGGCATCTTGGCTAATTATAGTCACATCATTCCTGCTTTTTTCCACCACTGTAACGTCTGCTGACCTTCCGTGACATATTGTATTGCTCTAGTACAACAAGAGAAATCAGCAAGTCTGCCATCTTAGGGAGATTAGAAAATAGGACTTCCTTTTGTTCCATGACCCCAACCCCCCCTTGTGGCCTTTAGTTCCTCTTTCCTTTGTCAGGGAAGGTATTACCTTTGGGTTTCCTCTTCAAAACTGCGAAGGAAATTCAAGATTTAGTTCGTTTTCAGCTTGCTGCTTGGCTTAGTGACAAAACTCAGCTATTGTTTTATTTATTTTTTTATTATTTTTTTCAGCTATTGTTTTAAAGATCAATATAAAGTTGAGAGTAAAAATTGAGATCTGAGTGAGAAGCTCTTTGTGTTTCCTTTTCATCTCATCTTCAGTTAATTTAATACATGTTTGTTGCAAAGCTGTGATACAGAATGCACTATGATTTGTGTTAGCTGACTAAAAAAAAAGATTCACAGTCCAATGGGAGAAGCAGAGTTGTAGCTAGCAATATAAGACAGACAGTGATAAGTATTAGAAGAAGAGTACAAAGAAAGTTCTATGGGAATATAAGGGAGGACAGATTAATTTCAATTTAGGGATTTTTGGAAGACTTTGAATTTGGACCTTGAAGATGGATCTTTAATGATGGGGAAGATTTCATTGATCTTAAAGAGAAAAAAGAGGGTCTTTTAGGCAGAAGGACACAAGGGGAACCTAGACAAGAAGGTAGGAGAGCACAGGGAATGCTTTAGAAATATATGATAATACTGTGGGGCTAGAGTTCCCAATGTTTGGTGATATAATGAGTAGTAAGATTGTAAATGCAGAGTGAATCTATAGAGTAGGCTTTGAATGTTATGCAAAACAGTTGCAACTTTATAGTGTCTGTTCTGGAAAGGTTACCTTTATCAGAGTTTTAGTAAGTTTTAGTTTAGGATGGTTTAAGATAGCTGGAATTCTGTTCTGATGAGGTAGTGAGAAATAAGGAGGCAGGTCAGCCCAATTTCTTTTGTCTTGTGTTAGTCTCTAGGGGATTTTGGCTCTAATTTATCTGAGATGGGTACATGGGCTTTGTTGGTGGGAAGGGGGCATGGGTAAATGATACTCAGGTTGCATCCAAATGTATTATCTGCAAAAGAGGCTGGCTGCCCTGTATCCTGGTTGGTAATGACTCTGGATCCTCCAGCCTCAAGGAGGGCGATGGAGGAGGAACAATGCCTCTTTCCACTGTCTTGCTGGCCTGCATGGCTTCTTTTTCAAGACTCAAAGCATGACTCAGCGTCGCCCATTGATTTTGAAGTTCATTTCAGCTTTGTAGATTTTGTTATTGGCATTTCCTCCCATAGTCTGACAATAGGATGTGTGACAGTTTTTGTTTTCATTTCATTTTTTTTCCCCCAGTGTCCTATATATATTAAAGTTGAGAAAGGCTAAAGTCTTAGGCTGCTATCCAGAAGTCATGTCAGACTGGAAATGAGCACATGATATTTTGAAGTTCCTTTTGGTGATTTCATGGTTCAACAATAAGAGAAATAATAAGAAAATCTTGATATATTTCTTGTCTGTGATTATTTTCAAAAATCTGACAAGACCAAAGTGGAGCTGGAAGATCATGTGGGCCACTATTGTAGTATCCAGGGGGGAGGGATCAGGGAGCGAACTCAGGTCATTGTAGTAGAAATGGAGAAGAGAGGATGGACATGAGATTTGTCAAAGGGGTAGAATATGTAGAGGTTATTGTTGATTGGATGTAAGAGCTGAGAAAAAGGGCAAATTTGCAATATTACCCAGGTTTCTGGCTTCAGTGACTGAGCAGATAGGTGAAAGTGCCACTCAAAAGAATGGGGAATGTGAGAGAAAATAAAGACTTTTATGAGACCAGTCATGAGCTCATTGTGGATATGCTGAGGTTGACATGCCTGTGAAGTTTTTCAGTGCGTATACAAGCAGTGGGAGGAAAACACATGGGATTAGAGCTTAGAAGATATATCTGGCCTAGATTTGATGGTCAGTAGTCTATTACAGTTTATACCAAGGAACTGAATGAATTTCCCAAGGGTTATGAAAATAAGAAAGCCAAGGGCAGAAGCTTTAAGACCATAGAAGGAAAGACCAGGACAGCTCCCGTTTAGGAAAATTTTAAATGTTCAAAAGACTAAAAGAAGGAACAGGGTTCCTACCTCAAGAACTGGACATTTCTGGGGAGAAAGAGCATCCAGATTTGAAAAAAGAAACATGCAGACATTTTAAGCAATGAAAGATAATTGTCATTAAAATAAAAATCAACAGATAGATTAAAGAATAGACTAGATGCAGATGAAGAGGAAATTAGTGAATTGTCAAATATGCCTGATGAAACCACACAGAATGCAGAACTGAGAAATAAAGAGATGGGAAATACAGAAAAAGAAATGAAGAGACATAGAAAATGAAATGAGAAGCTTCAAGAAAATGAAATGAGAAGCTTCAATTAAGATCTAATAGAAGTTCTGGAAGGAGGAGTTTAAGAGCATTATGGAGAAGCAATATTAAGAAGAATTATTAAAGGTGTTTTAAAGTTAAACAAAAAAGAAGCCTGAGTTTGAAAAGGCACACAAGCTCAGTTAAGATCAATGCAACAAATCTGCATCTAGAAACATTATATTAAAATTACAGGACATCAAAGGTAAAGAGGAAAAAATATAAAGCTACAAGAGGCAAGACATATTATGTGTAAAGGAACAAATCAAATCGACAGTTGTAGGATCACTGTGATCATAGATAACAGAAAACAATGAGATATTTTCAAAATGCTTGGGGCAATTACATTGTATAACCACTTAAATGTCATTCAAGAAAAGGCACATATTTTTATTCATTTCTAAGGAACATTACCACCTACCAACTCTTCTAGCAGGAACTTCTAAGGGATGATACATTTTAACTGAAAAGAGCTGAACCCAGAAGGAAGGAGTAGGAAACTCACATGCAGAAAATTGACCTATGTCTGAGTTGGCATTGCAGACCAATGGGTAAAAGATACTTGACTCAATAAACGGGGCTGAGGCATTCCATTCTCCTCAAGGGAAAAACAAAATAAAATTGGGTCCCTGCTTCACTCTGTATACAAAAATCAATTCTCAGTGGAGTAATTTGAAAGGCAAAATTATTATAGAAAAAATATAGGAAAATATCTTTATGGCCTCAGGGTAAGGAAAAATTATTAAACCACAGAGAAAAGGCGTTAATAAATTTGACTACGTTAAAAATTAAAAACAAATCTGCCCCCACCCCAGTAAGATTGGTATGTAGAACAATTTTCAGAAAATTCAAGTGGCTAGAAACTTATAAGAAAGAGGCTTAACTGTACTAGTAATTGGAGAAATGCAGATTAAATCCCAGAGGGATTAGCAGACTGTCAAAAAAATGTAAATTGACAATATTAAAAGTTGTAGATTTGGCATATAGAAATGTAGACAACTAATGTCCATTTGCAGTAATAAATGAATATTGACAGTATTCACTAAATCAGGACAAAAATTGTGGTGTATTTATACAGTGGAACATCATATAGGAGTGAAAATGAGTGAACATAAACTGTGTATGTGCACAGATAATTCTCACACATAATGCTGAATGAATAAAGCAAGTTGCAGAAGAATACATACTCTATGGCACCGTTTACACAAAGTTAAAAAACTCAAAACAATATTGCATGTGGTTAAGGATACATACATGATAAAATTATGGAGATGCATGGGAATGGTATAGTTCAAATTCAGGAGGGAGAGTTATGTGATCTAGAAGGGTTCACAGGGGTTTCACCTGTGTTGTAAATACCTTATTTATCAGGTTGTGAGGTAGGTACCTGGTCATTTGTTGTTTTGTTCTGTTTGGCTTTTTATGCCTTAAATTTTGCATAATGCTTTTCTAAAATGAGTAAATCAGAGGTGAGGAATTGGAGATGGCAAGTGAAGACCATTCTTTCTACTTTTTTTTTTTTTACTGGGAAGGAAAGAAGAAAAGAGATTGTATTCTATTTCTTGACACCAAGTGATTTGGAAGAATTCAAAAGTTTATGCTATTTTGTAGATAGACTGACATGTGAAACTGCAGAATTCTGAGCTCAAATTCAATATATTCAAATTTGTGAGGTAATTTTTATTATTTGGACCACACCATGGTCTAATCATGCACAACTTGGAATTATGTTGAATTAAATCATTAGAAAGCAAAAAGCTCAAAATGATTTTTTCTTTGTATTATTTCTTATTCTCTAATTAATATAACTTTTTGAGAAGAACCAATAGTATACATATAGAAAAATGATCAAAATTGAAAATACTAAATCATTAAAAATATGTATAAAGATCATTCTTTCAAAGAAGCTGAAATTTGATATGAAGTTCTCTTAAAACCTGTGCTCTAAGTGTAGATGGTTTGTGGTCAAATTTCTTTGTTTATGATTTCAATTCCAGACACTAAACTAGGTATCTTTACATATTTTGTTTCATTTATTCATCGTAAAACTTTAAAAAATGAAAGAACTCACCAACAACATCCATATCTCTTTAATGAGATGGGATAGGTATTTTTAAATGTGTGTTAAAAATTATGTGCTTTAGTTGTCTCCTCTTTAGAACTAAATCAGACATTTTCTGAGTAGGGTACAGCATGTTCAGTACTAAAGGAAAACCCCTGCTTGGAACAAAGGTGTTACTGAATAGCTCTGCCAGAGACCTTTATTTCAAAGGCAGAATTTTATTTCACAGGAAATGTGAATATGAAATGTGAATATTACTAGTAATTAGCTTTTAAAATAGCAGGAACTTCATTTTCTTCATTTATGCTTGGAAGCTAGACATGGAATTTGTGGGGTGTTTTTGTGGCTTGTGTGAAATTGTTAGAAACATGCCATATTGCAGCTAAGAAACATACCAAACTTGGTCTTCACCTGAGACAGCCCCTGCAGCATGGTCTTGAGGAGGCAGTAAACCTGGAAGATGAGCAACCGCTGTTCTCAGCAGGTGCTGTCCCAGTCTGGGCCCCCAGCCCCACCCCCTTACACATTCATTCTTGTCTCCAGTGGAAAATGTAAAAGAATTAGTAATCATAATAGCATTCACTAACTGTTCAATCTTGCTGTCCCCATTTAGAGATGGTAAAACTGAGGCACAGAGAGGTTAAGGGTCTTAACAAAGGCTACAATGATTGAGTGGCCAGAGTCAAGCTTTAAACTGAGGCAATCTGATTTCAAAGCTACTCACTTAACTGCCATGCTACATGTCTTACCGTATTTGAAGACATTAAACTTGGCCATTAATGTGAGTTACTATCTCACACTAGGAAGATTCTATCATAGTTTCTGTTATCGCCCCTGGTAGCTGTTATCACTGGTAAGTTGGGGCTTAGATCTTTACCCTCAAGCGCTGTGCTGATGCACGTATTCTGCTAGGTAATACCAAATAGTTTTCTAAAATGATGATACCAATTTAAGTTCTCAACACTGCATGAGAGTACGTCTTGTTCTACATTTAAAGTTTTTGCTGACCTGCTAGGTGTGAAATGGTATCTTGTGTTTTTAAATTGCATTTCCCCAAATTATTGATACAGTGGAGAATTTTTCACATCTTTGGGCCATTTGTATTTCCTCTTCTATGAAATGTCTGTTCATGTCTTTTGCTCATTTTCATATTGTCTTTTTTTTCTCATATTGATTTATAGGAGTCCTTCACCTATTCCAGATACTAATCTTTTATCTCATAAGTGTATCCATGTCTTAGTTTGTGTCTTCTTACTGATCCCCTTGATAAATAGAAATTCTTAATTTTAAAGGAGTTAAATTGATCAGTCTTTTTCCTTTATCATTTTTGAGCTTTTAAAAAACATTTAATGTATCTTGCCCTACCCCCAAGATGGTAAAGTATTCTTATGCATTTTCTTCTTAAAAACTTATAGATTTGCCCTTTACATTTAAGTCTTTAATTGGAATTGGTAACTTTCATGATGGTGGGAGGTAGGGATCCAATTAAAAAAATTTTTTTTATCCATTGGATAACCAAATCTCCAAGTACCATTTATTGATAACCAAATCTCCAAGCACCATTTATTGGACAGTTTCCCTACTCACATTGATTTTCCAAGTCCCTCTGTCTCTCTGTCTTGAGTCAAGCTTTCTTGTAAGTGTGGACTGTTTCTGACCTTTCTATTTTGTTCCATGGGTCTACCTTGTATGATACTTTATCAGTTCCACCTTGTCTTAGTTGATACAGTTTTATAACTAGTTCTGATGTGGATTGGGAAAGTCCTTTACCTTATTCTCCTTTGGGAGTGTTTTGGTATTTTTAGTCCTTTGCTTTTCCATATACATTTTAGAATCAGTTTGTCAGTTACCGTAAACGATGTTAGTATTTTGATTGGATTGCATTAAAGCTATAGATTAATATGGAGAGAAGTGACATCTTAATGATATTGTTTCCCATTTGTGTACATGGGATATCCCTGTTTTATTAAAGTCTTTCAAAAAAGTTGAAAAATTTTCTCAAAAAGTCTTTGTACATCTTTTGTTAGATTAATTCCTAGGTACTTTATGCTTTTGTTGCTATTGACGCTGGTATCTTGCTTAAAAACTTATTTTCAAACTGCTGTTGGGTACATTTATACAATTTTTGTTTATTGTGTGGCAGAGACAACTTTGCTTATTATTAAAGGTGTTTCCCTTTCTTTCTGGACACACATCTTTCTTCTTGGCCTTCCTTCCAATTAGGTGCAGCCATGTGACTGACTTCTGACAAATGGAACAGGGGGCAGCTATGATATACCCCACATTGAGGTCTGGCCCATAGAAACTTCCTCTCTGGCCCCCCATCCCTTCCCTCTAAGCTGCTGGATGTTGGTGCCAGAAAGACTTTGGAAGCCACATACTGAAGAGGGTGGCATCTCTATCCGTTGGGTCCCCAAGTGACTGCGTAGCATGGAGGCTCATCTCTCATCTGCTCCAATTAAATTAGCTTTACATGATGAGAAACAATTTTTATTTTGTTAAGCCACAGAGATGTATCCATTACATCAAATACGATTATCTTAATTAATGCATATTAATTCTAATGCCAGCAAGTCAATAAGCACATTTATTAATCTAAATATTTACCTGTTGATTCCTTAGTATTTTCCACATAAATATTACATCATTTGTAAATAACGAACTTTGCTTGTTTTCTTTCCTATTTTTTACAGATTTTATTCTCTTTCTTGTATTACAGTACTAGCTAAGACCTCCTGTACAATGATGAATCAAAGCAACAATGGTTTGCAAGTTGCCTTGCTCCTTATATTCAAGGGAGTTCTTTTAACATTTTGCCATTAATTGTATGCCTGGTAAAATTTTGTATACATCCTTTATCAGGATATGGAAATTCCTTCTTATTACTAACATATCAATGGATTTTTTTTTGTCATAAATGGATGTTACTTCATTTAATGATATATTTGCATCTTTGGGAATATCATATGTTTTTCTTTATTAAACTGATAATGTGCTGTTATATCTCTTTTCATGAGTGACATTCACCATAATTTTAGCTAAGACTCAAAATTAATAAATCAACATCCATTTTAAGAAGAAGATTCTCTACATTATCTATTGGTTTCTATTTTTGGGAAAATTTCTGTTACGTTTATTATTCTCTTCTTCATACTTTTTTGGGACTTATGCTGCTTTTTTAAAATTTTAATTTATTTTTTTATACAGCAGGTTCTTATTAGTCATCAGTTTTATACAGATCAGTGTATACATGTCAATCCCAATCGCCCAGTTCATCCCACCCACCCCCACCACCCCGCTGCTTTCCCGCTTGGTGTCCATACATTTTTTCTCTACTTCTGTGTCTCAATTTCTGCTCTGAAAACTGGTTCATCTGTACCATTTTCTAGGTTCCACATATATGCATTAATATACGCTATTTGTTTTTCTCTTTCTGACTTACTTCACTCTGTATGACAGTCTCTAGATCCATCCACGTCTCTACAAATAACTCAATTTCGTGCCTTTTTATGGCTGAGTAATATTCCATTGTATATATGTACCACATCTTCTTTATCCATTTGTCTGTCGATGGACATTTAGGTTGCTTCCATGACTTTGCTATTGTAAATAGTGCTGCAATGAACATTGTGTTACATTACTCTTTTGAATTATGGTTTTCTCTGGGTATATGCCCAGTGGTGGGATTGCTGGGTCATATGGTAATTCTATTTTTAGTTTTTTAAGGAACCTCCATACTCTTCTCCATAGTGGCTGTATCAATTGACATTCCCACCAACAGTGCAAGAGGGTTCCCTTTTCTCCACACCCTCTCCAGCATTTGTTGTTTGTAGATTTTCTGATGATACCCATTCTAACTGGTGTGAGGTGATACCTCATTGTAGTTTTGACTTGCATTTCTCTAATAATTAGTGATGTTGAGCAGCTTTTCATGTGCTTCTTGGCCATCTGTATGTCTTCTTTGGAGAAATGTCTATTTAGGTCTTTGCCCATTTTTGGATTGGGTTGTTTGTTTTTTTAATATTGAGATGCATGAGCTGTTTATATATTTTGGAGATTAATCCTTTGTCTATTGATTTGTTTGCAAATATTTTCTCCCATACTGAGGGTTGTCTTTTCGTCTTGCTTATGGTTTCCTTTGCTGTGCAAAAGCTTTTAAGTTTCATTAGGTACCATTTGTTTTTATTTCCATTACACTAGGAGATGGATCAAAAAATATCTTGCTGTGATTTATGTCAAAGAGTGTTCTTCCTATGTTTTCCTTTAAGAGTTTTATAGTGCCTGGTCTTACATTTCGGTGTCTAATCCATTTTGAGTTTATTTTTGTGTGTGGTGTTAGGGAGTGTTCTAGTTTCATTCTTTTCCATGTAGCTGTCCAGTTTTCCCAGCACCACTTATTGAAGAGACTGTCTTTTCTCCATTGTATATCCTTGCCTTATTTGTCATAGATTAGTTGACCATAGGTGTGTGGGTTTATCTCTGGGCTTTCTATCCTGTTCCATTGATCTATATTTCTGTTTTTGTGCCAGTACCATATTGTCTTGATTACTGTAGCTTTGTAGTATAGTCTGAAGTCAGGGAGTCTGATTCCTCCAGCTCTGTTGTTTTCCCTCAAGACTGCTTTGGCTATTTGGGGTCTTTTGTGTCTCCATACAAATTTTAAGATTTTTTTGTTCTAGTTCTGTAAAACATGCCATTGGTAATTTGATAGGGATTGCATTGAATCTGTAGATTGCTTTGGGTAGTATAGTCATTTTCACAATATTGATTCTTCCACTCCAAGGACATGGTATATCTCTCCATCTGTTGGTATCATCTTTAATTTCTTTCATCAGTGTCTTATAGTTTTCTGCATACAGGTCTTTGGTCTCCCTAGGTAGGTTTATTCCTAGGTATTTTATTCTTTTGTTGCAATGGTAAATGGGAGTGTTTCCTTAATTTTTCTTTCATATTTTTCATCATTAGTGTATAGGAATGCAAGAGATCTCTGTGCATTAATTTTGTATCCTGCTACTTTACCAAATTCATTGATTAGCTCTAGTAGTTTTCTGGTGGCATCTTTAGGATTCTCTATATATAATATCATGTCATCTGCAAACAGTGACAGTTTTACTTCTTCTTTTCCAATTTGTATTCCTTTTCTTTCTTTTTCTTCTCTGATTGCTGTGGCTAGGACTTCCAAAACTATGTTGAATAATAGTGGTGAGAGTGGACATCCTTGTCTTGTTCCTGATCTTAGAGGAAATGGTTTCAGTTTTTCACCATTGAGAATGATGTTTGCTGTGGGTTTGTCATATATGGCTTTTATTATCTTGAGGTAGGTTCCCTCTATGCCCACTTTCTGGAGAGTTTTTATTATAAATGGGTGTTGAATTTTGTCAAAAGCTTTTTTTTTTTTTTTTTTTTTACTACTTAATGTGGATGTTGACTTATTTTGAGGCTTTCTTTACTAATATAATCATTTAAGGCTATACATTTTCCTTTATCATATTATTTACATCTTTAAAGTTTATATATATTTCATTATTGTTCAGTTCAATATTTTCTAATTTCCATTATTCTGTCATTCAGAGGACTGTTTTAAAATTACTAAACAAGTTTCTAGTTATTTTATCATTAATTTCTAACAATTGCATTTTTTATCAGGAAAGTGTGATTGGATATGCATTATTTGCAATTTATTATTGAGGCTTGCATTAATGGCCTGGCACAGAGTGAATTTTTAAAAATGTTTCTTATGTGCAAGAAAATAATGAATATTACTTAATTTTTTGAGTTCTCTTTTTATTAGGTCAAGCATGTTGATATGATCTTTAAGTATTTCAAGTATTTCCTTATGTCAGTCAATTACTAAGCAGATGTATAAATTTTCTTTGATGAGGATTTCTCATAGTTCTATCAATTTTGCTTATATTCAATTTTTGCTCATGTGTTTTGCATTTATGTTATGTGCATACCAGTACAGAATTGATTTTCTGATGAACTGATCATTTGACAAGGCCTTTTAAAATATCTAGTATTGCTCTTGGCTTTAAAATTTATTTTGTCTGGTATTAATGTGGTTATACCAGCTTTCTTTTGGTTAGTTTTTCCTAGTTTCTCCTCTTTCATGCTCTGACTTTCCAACTTTCTGTGTATTTATGTTTTAGAAATGCTTATAGTAAACATCACATACCTAGGCTTTTAAAAAAAATCCAGGCTGGCAATAATATAACAGAGAGTTCAGTCTATTTATATTTATTGTCATTAATGATATTTGCATTTATTTCTACTCTCCCATTTTGTGATTTTTATGTATTCAATATTTTGGGTTTTTTTCCATTTCTTTCTTTGTATTTCCCTTTTTCCACCTTCTTCTGGATGGGTTGAGTTTTTCTGTTTGCTTGTTAATTTTTTTTTTCCATTTGGTAGTTGTACTCGCCATGGTTACCTTTAGTAGTTAACCTAAAACAGTGTCTTTGAAACTGTGAGTTGTGAAAATAATTCTGTGGCTATTGACCAGGACTTTAAAAAAGCACATAGAAGAGAATGGTAAATGGAATAGTAAATGTCTAATTAGGGAAAATGTTGTTTTCATGACAATGTTGTTTCATATATATGTATATTTCATATATATGTATATTGCATATATATGTATATTGCCCTTAGAACAGGGCTTATTATTACTGCCTCTGTTAGCCACACTGGTCCACTGGTTTTATTTTTAATCATTCTCACATGGCCGGACAGCAGGGCCCTGTAGAACCATATTAGAGTCTGAAGCAAAAGAAAAAATGTGTGCACTTTTCAGGATTTGTTCTCATATACAAAATATATATACTTTTCAAAATATCCTCTGCTATTGTGGACCAAGTGACAAAAGCTAATGAAAGGTCAACAGTTTAAAAACAGACTCTATAGAAAGCCCCACGTGGCCCAATCTGATGTCAGGCCACTATCTCCCTTCTAAACCCACCCGGCAAGGACGTGTGGGCCGATTGGAAAGACCAGTTCCCGCTGCAGAGTGACGTGGGGCAACATGTCAAACAAACAGCGACAGACAGTCTTGTTCAAAATTTTGATATTTTGTTCATTATGAACTTTTCCCCGTTAGTTCTGATTTTTAAAATGTCACACTAACAATATTCTTTATCTGGATTACTGGGTCTTTTACTGGCCACCTGAGGTGGGCGAGTAAACACGAATCCAGCCGTGCTGACGGTGTAGGCGCTGGGGCTCCAGCTGCTTGCCCACTCTGCCTGGGAAAGGTCCAATCTAGTGTTTGGTCTCCTGTGCCATGTGGAGACTCCAGTTTTCTGTAGTTGGCACATGCCACCAGGCAAAGGGTAGATTTGGTGCTAGCTCACGTTAAAATATACCCATTAAAAAAAAAATCTCTGAGCATTTCTTACTTTCTTGATAGCTCCGCAGTGCATTTAAAAGAATTTTCTTTAATATTTTATCCAGTTGTCTTGTTATTTTCCTCCAGAGGCTCATTCATTGTATTTATTCTATTGTACCCCTCCCCCCCAGTCTAGAAGGTTCATTATGAAAAGATATAAAAAGATGAGCTGTCTGCTGAGTTCAACCAGTGTCTGCTGACTAGCCGCTGGTTTACCTAATTCCACTGTGAGGCAACCAGACTATCCCAGTTAACCTTGCCAGGAGCATGGCTGACAGGCTGTCCTCCTAGAAAAATGATACATATAGAGGAATTCCTTTTAAATGGCCAACTTTTCAAAGTCTGATTTTTTTTTTTCAAAGGTGGTTAATGCTTTTATGTTCCAGGCACAGTTCTAAGAGTTCGGTGTATGTTAACTCACTTTATTCTCACAACTACCTTATGTGGTAGATACTATTACTGATCAGCTCCTTTTTACAGAGAAGGAAAACAGGACTAGAGGTTCACTGACTTGCCTGTGATCACACAGAAAGTGGAAAGTCAGGATTTGAACACAGCCAGCTTGGCTACCAGTGCCACGCTCTTAACCTCTGTGCTGTAGGGCCTTCACTTGTCACAGGACGTGGTGCGGTTAGCCCAGACCAAGGATCAGCAAAGGGCTCCCTGACTGCCCCAATTTCCTGTCTCCTACAGTGGCTCATGTGGGTAGAATATATGAAAGTGGTAGTCCCTGTGTCCTCAGGTAGTCATCAACTCATGCACTAAATATGCTAATTGATTTCTGTAAAGATTTTTACCAGAGCAGTCACCAAACATGTGGCTTTTACTCAGAACATATTGATGACTCTTGGAGGAGTTGAGATAATCTCAGTATTATGTGTATGTGTTTCTTAATTACTCCTTGCTGTCTTAATGGGTGCTTTGGTCAATAGTGCATGTGAACTGCACTAGTTTCCAAGTGCGACCCACTTCAACTTGTAAACGCCGCGACTGATAGGGAGGAATCACTTCAATTATTTTGAAATGGCTCTGATGGGTGGAGCGGAGTTTTATACTCCTGTGCTTTATTTAGAGCCAAAACTGGCTCCAGGATCGTATTTACCAAATGCACACTGAATACTCTTTGTTTTAACCTTGTATGAAGATACTTGGCTTCCGTAAGAACCAATTTGATCATTTTTCTGGTTTCTTTTCAAAGAAATGCTGACAAAGAGCTCAGTAATATAAAAGACTAAGAGTGAAACTTTGGACCAAGTGAAACATGACTTTTCATGCCTTTTAAAGGCATGCTTTAAAATAAAAAATAAAAGCTATGTTTCCTCTGAAAGTATGTGAAAATTTGCCATTTTTGGAATCCACAATAAAAAAATACTTCAGTTTTGATTTCTTTCTTCCTCTTTTTTTTCTTCTATGATTAACTGAGTACTCTCTCAGGTGAGACACTTTTACAGGCAATTAATTTTCTTTATCAAAAGGAATCAAATTGCGACATTGAATATATTTCTTGCATCAGTTTGAAAGGAACTCAAAGCTTGGGCAGTGGAATTAATAAATGGTAGAGTTGCCTTTCTGTCTCAATTTGGATTTTCTGGGAGGCAGACTCTGAGGTGGAGAATCCAATCCATGGAGAAGGGAAGGAAGCACAATTGGGCCAAGGGAGAGGTTGGGCCGTGATGCAGTCTCAGCAAAAGCCTCAGCCCACGCTCTGGGGAGCTGGGGAGCCCGTGCAGTATTTGCCCTGAGTTGGGCCAAGCTGGGGGCCTTTATACTCCTGTGTCAATCAACTGGACAAGGGCTGTGCTGGGGGAGGGAGCGAGACTTTGGACAAGGCAGTTCTCTTTAGTCAGTGCAATTCCAGAAGGAGGCCGGCAGCTGCACCTGACTGCTGTCACTGCCGGACATGGGGAGTGAGTGCCTCAGCCTGAACGGGAGCTGACTGCAGGCCGCAGCAGCCGCTTACCGTTCTTTGAGTTGTGGCTGTCTCGTAGAAGCCAGTGCCCTCTTCCGTTTTGTGTGCCTCTCATTCCTCAAGTGTAGAATCCCTTTAAGTGTAGAATCTGCATTCATTCTAATCACAGGCCACTGTGTTTCCATTCCTGTTGCTTCTCATGCTTCTTGCTTTGCCAAATACTATATTTACAACTCCTCAGCTTCCATCTCAAGAAACTCCTCCTTCAGGGAGCCTTCTGCGACATCTCCAGCTCTCAGTAATCTCTCATGACAGTCACTGGTATTTAATAATTTGGAATTTATCATGAAATACCTCAGTACATGTATTTTGTTTTCAGCCATATGTATCTCTAGCTAGATGGTAACTAGATTATGATGATTTCAGATTATTTATAATCTAATAAGAATATATGCTCTTTTTTTTTTAATGTTTTCTAGCATTTTGTAATATAAAAATATTTGTTAAATGAGTGGATCTGCAGTTTGTTTAGTTCCTTAGCCAAGAATGTGGATCGGGTATAGGCAAAGTTTATGAGAAACTATTTGAATTTCATAATTTTATACTTTCACTTATGTCTGTCTCTTCTGACACCATGGTTTTACTAGTCATTCATTCAAACAAATACATATTCAGTTATGTTCTTAGACACTGTTCTAAGCAGAGGGGATATGGTGGTGAATAAGACAAGGGCCAGACATCACAGAGCTTAAATTCCAATGAGATGACCGATAATACAACTGAAACAGATGAGCAAAATAATTACACAGTGTGATGGCTGTTATGATGGCAGTAAACATAGTGGTGAGATGGAATCAGCCACTTTAGATCAGGGCTGAGGTGATATTGTCTTCAGAAGGAAATGATTCTGCCATGGCCAGAGAGAGAAGACAAGCACCTACGGCATAAGGAGTAGGAATTTAGGAGGCAGAAAGGACTCCATGTATTTAAGAAACAAAAAAGAGGTCTGAGGGATTGGACGGTAGTTGGCACAGCAGAATACACTGGGTGAGGTTGGAGATGTTGGCTAGGGTAAAAGGTTTCAGATTTTATCATAAGAGCAGCGGAAAACTAGTGAATACTGGTGTTTGTCTTGTTTTGTGTGTGTGTGTTTAACTAGGAGGTAGAGGTGTTTGTAGGGCACACATCTGTAAGAGTATAATAAGCAGTATGTGTATGTATATATGTGTGTGTGTGTGAATTGCATGTAAATTATCAACACAAAAACAGATGCTAAAAAAAATTTTGCCAACCATGCTAGAGGTGAGATTGAATTACCTTTCTGTTCTCTATATAGGAAATGACATCACAAAAGTGTTATCATAAGATGATGGGGATACATTCAAAAATGTAAACAAAACATAAGGCATGTCAAATGGTTAATTCATAAAATGGCATGTTTTTCATATTCTTTTTCTGTGTATTTATTCTCATATTTAATTCTATATTCATTTTTTGGATTCTTTTTCTTTAAGACCCCTCTTCCCCAAGTTTTATAACCTTCAGACCCCACAAAACCTGGAGTGGATCCACCTTTGATTGGGACGATGATGTGATCTGATTTTTATTTTATGAATGTGCTGGCTGCCGTACGGAGAATGGATCAAGAAAGGACAGGAATAAAATCAGAGAGACTCCAATTTGTATCCAAACAATCACAATTCTTTGGAGTTTGGGTATTGAAGACGGCCATCAAAATGGTCAAGTGTTGGCAGTGGTTTTCCTTCATTGTTTTCTAGAGTCAACAGAGCCTTTAAGGGGGTGGCGCTGGATAGCACCGTGTCACTTCTCACACTCTGATGTGTGTATGAATCACCTGAGCGTCTGGTTAGAATGCAGGGTCTCCTTCAGTTGGTCTGGGGTGGGGCCTGGGATTCTTCATTTCCAACAAATCCCCAGGTGCTCCTGTGGAAGTTCAAGGACCACATCTGGCGTAGTGAGGTAGTAAACCACTGTGGATCCAGACTCAGGCAGCCTGGGTTTCAACGCCCATTTTTCTACAAACTTTGTGACTTTGGTTAAGTTAGCTAATCTTTCCAGTCCTCAGTGTTCTTATCTATTAATGGGTGTGCTAATAATAGAATCAACCAGAGAGGGTTATTGTAAAGATTAAATGAGATGATCCAGACTAAGAGGCTATCACAGTATAAGGGCACAAAAATATTTGATATGATTATTCTTGATGTAGTTATAACACTTGGTCTTCTTAGCCAAGCTTGGCTAAGACTTCCTATGAATGATTACCGAAATTTCTCATGCGTATAGAAAGAAAGGAAAAGGCTTTCTCTGCAGTATGGATTAAGTAAAATTAATCCAATCAATAAAAACTTATAAACAATGGAATATATTTGCAAATCAAAATTACCAAGTAACAGACTTCCCTGGTGGCGCAGTGGTTAAGAATCCACCGGCCAGCACAGGGAACATGGGTTCAAGCCCTGGTCCGGGAAGTTCCCACATGCCGCGGAGCAACTAAGCCCGAGCGCCACAACTACTGAGCCTGCGCTCTAGAGCCCGTGAGCCACAACTACTGAGCCCACATGCCACAACTACTGAAGCCTGTGTGCCTAGAGCCCGTGCTCCACAACAAGAGAAGCCACTGCAATGAGAAGCCCACACACCGCAGCAAAGAGTAGCCCCCGCTCGCCGCAACTAGAGAAAGCCCGCACACAGCAACGAAGACCCAACGCAGCCAAAAAAAAAAAAATTACCAAGTAAAATAAATATTGAGACCAGTGAAGAGCGGGCTAAGCTGCTGATTAAGTCACGGAATGTTGCATCTAGAATAGAAGTTAGAGATCTTATAGTCCAACTGGTTCATTCTACAGACAAAACCAAAACAAAGCAAATGGAAGAGGCCTAAGGGGTCATGACTCTGGTCATCATATATCATGTAGGTGGGATCTTCTTATTGAAAAGACAACAGAAACCCTTTCATTGATATTTTGATATCTATAGAAACCTATCTTTATTTAGGTTGTCATTGTTGTGACAGGTTGAACTGTGTCCCTCAAAAGGACATGTTGACATCCCAACCCCTGGTCCCTGTGAACGTGACCTTATTTGGAAATAGGGTCTTTGCAGATGTCATCAAGTTAAGATGAGGTCATTAGGGTGGGTCCTAATCCAAGATGACTGGTGGCCTTATAAGAAGATAATGTGAAGACAGACACACTGGGCGAGGCCCTGTGATGATGGAGACAGAGACTGGAGGGACGCAGCTGTGAGCTAAGGAACACCAAGGATTGACGGCCTGCACCGGAAGCTAGGAAGAGGCAGGGAAGGATTCTCTCCATAGCCGCAAAGGGATCTTGGCCCTGCCAACTCCATGATTTCAGACGTTAGTCTACAGAACTGGAGAGAATTCATTTCTGTTGCTGTAAGCTACCCTCGGTGCGGGGCTTGGTTGCAGCAGCCTTGGGAAACTATAGTACTCTTTATCATTTCTCCATTTTTCCACAGGTTTAGTTTTCCTCTTCTGCCCCACAGAAAGCTTCTTGAGGGTAGGAACTGGACTTTGCCCATGTTCGTGTTCCTTGAACAGCTTAGCAGTGCTTAGTCGGGGCTCAGTGAGCATTTGTTGAATTGAAGTAATTGTAGGCTTCCCCAGAAATAATGCAGCTCATTATTTGTTATTATAAACCCCCTATAATTTGCTTGTCAGCTTTTGACATTGTCATCGAGGACATAGAAGAGGTGCCTCTTAGTTGCCAAGAGATGTTTGGATAGAATGAGGGAATAAATACTGATAGGGAAACCCAGGAGCGTACTTTAATATTATTTTAAGAAGAGCTACTAATATTCACTGAGAGTTTGCTATGTGTCAGACTCTGTTCTCTGTGGTCAGTGCACATTCTTTCATTGAATCATCATAATGTCTAGGTGAGAGAGATCCTGTTAGACCCAAATTACCGATGAAAAACACTGAAGCTCAGAAGCTGTAAAAAGCAGAGTTGAGAGTCAAACTTGGGCCATAAGACTGTAACATTTGCTCTTAACCACTAGACTATTGGGAAATGCAGACGCTGATCATTCCTTTCTGCAGAACTGAGAGATCCTCAGCTTTGTGTTTATGGACGATAATGTGTTTAGATTGCTCTCCATATAAACGTGTGTGTGAGAGTGTTGCATATATATTTATTCTGTGGTATGTTTGTTACCTCCATATATACAGGCCGTCAGACATATTTAGAACTTATGAGCCAGGTTTCCTTAGCTGCCACGCTACCTTTTTTTTTTTTAAGATTTTTTTGATGTGGACCATTTTTAAAGTCTTTATTGAATTTGTTACAATGTTGCTTGTGTTTTGGTTTTTTGGCCTTGAGGCCTGTGGGATCTTAGCTCCCCAACCAGGGATCAAACCCACACCCCCTGCATTGGAAGTCAAAGTCTTAACCACTGGAGCGCCAGGGAAGTCCCTGCCATGCTACTTTGAGTATACTCTTCTCCCTCTGTAAAGCCACAGGTTTTATATTTAAGTGAGCGGGTTTCCACCTTTGTGTGCATTGCAGCACTTAGTAGAGGAACAGAGAGCCTCAGCAAGGAAAGCACTTTCCTGTTGTTTTGCTTTTGTACTGTTGTGGGGTGACCCCTTCGTTTGAAAGAAAGTTCCTCTAATGAAAGAAAAGTTAGATCCCCCTAATTTAGATCATTTTAGTTTACACAGGAGGATTGATAAATAAACTTCTCCCTTTGTTTATATAAGCCCAAGTCCTGAAAAGACCCAAGAGCAAAGTTATCAGAGAAAGGAATGACTGTCTGGACACAGTTGGATTTTAGGTGTGTGTGATCCATGTGTGACCTTTATCTAGGAAATCATTCTCTCTGGCTTATGTGACATGTTCATCTTTTTAGGGGCTGCTTCATCATGACTTAATGACATACGCTTATTGGGAAAAATTAAGTGACTTTCAATATTTTTTATTTCAAGAGAATCATATTGAAGTTTGATTTAAAAAACTGGATGACACTGGAGAGATGCTGCCTCTGGTCCTAATAAAGAATTAGGCTCTGTCCTAAACCTAGAATAGTACTTTGCAGCCCAGAGCTACAAAATATTTCATAAATTGTATTCTTGCGATAGGGAAGAAAACCTGTTTATATATCCTATGAAAGGATTCTTATCATGGCTTCATCTTAAACTTGGATGAATGGTCTACTCTGAAGTCTTTTCTGAAATTTGGGCCTGAAAGTTTGCCACAAATAAAGCTCACGTCAACATGACCGTAGAGTTAGGACAAGCCAGGGCTTGAGAGTTCTGCTGCTCTATGTGATCTTAAACGAGTTACTTAATTTTTATGTGTCTTGATATCTCATGTACATTCCAGGTATAATAACTCCTTCATAATGCTAAGGATTATGTCAAGTATATATGAACAAAACAAAGTTACTTTCTAATTATACCCTATTTCATGAAAATAGCTATATGTTTTCACCAACTTTGGAGGGGATGTCTGAAATGGTTTTATTAAAATATAGGCCACATAGCACATATGACATTTACATGGGGGACCTAA
Source organism: Delphinapterus leucas (assembly GCF_059928025.1). Lineage (NCBI taxonomy): Eukaryota > Metazoa > Chordata > Mammalia > Artiodactyla > Monodontidae > Delphinapterus > Delphinapterus leucas. The sequence goes on from NC_143146.1 coordinate 13,230,906, forward strand.
AAGGACACCTCAAATGGGTGGGCCGTCGTTCTTCAGAGTCACTGAAGCAGAGGGAGAAAGTCACATGACTGTTGGTCATGCATTGGAAATCCCCTGGACAGCTGTGGATCTAGTCACCCTGAGGGCAGACTCGGGAAGGTAGTGTTGATCTAGAATCAAGCTGCTTGTCACAGCAGAGCCTCTGTGTATCTTGATTAAGAATCTCTGCAGCCGTTAGAACTTACTTATTAGTTATTAGTGATTCTCCTCAACCACCGGGGTGAGTTTCTATATAGAAACCTATATGGACTGTTTCACATAGTGCTTGACACATAAGCTAGTCCCTGGGGAGTATTCTCAATCCCAGTCCTTCCCCATCCCTGCCACCCCCCCTCCCACCAAAAGCATGGAGGGAAGTCACTACTGTGTTCATTTTGTATGATTCGTTCTGATTCATAGTGACTCAGTCATTTCTATGGACATAGCCCAGTCCAACAGCAATGGTAGCCTAATATTTCGGAGACCCTAGGATATTTGGCGAGGAAGAAGAACTCATTCTTCAGCGAGCCAGTATTTCCTTGTCACGGACGTCAGAATGTTGAACTAGATTTTGGTTTGCCTGGCTGCCCCTAAAAGCTTTAAAGTATTGCAGAAGAACTGTGGTTAATAATAAAGAGAGTATGTTTCTGAGTCTGAAACATTATTTTTAGTTTGGGCTGCCCCAAATTAAAATAACACCTTCCTATTGGCAGATAATTATAGAATAATTGATATTTAAATATTTTCTGTGCTGAAGAAATAAATGAGTTTTATCCTCTAAGGTTTAAATTTCTCTTTTGATTTTGATGTAGTAAGTACCATAAAAAGTCAGTCTGCTGATGAAAATTACACTTCATAAACCAGGTGTGAAAATTTTTGAGTACAGTTTGTCTTAGATTTTTCACTTAAAATAACAACTTGTTCTCGAAACTTGACACCTTGAACTAACTTAACAGAGAATGTTTTCTTGTCAGGAGTGACTGATGGAATAGCAACTTTTCTTCTGCTTTTACAGTAAAAGAAATTGCTCACCCAAACATATAGCCAATTTTTCAAACATCCACAAAGGTGTGAAAGTATTTTTACCCTTGGAATTCCTGATGGCACTGTTTAAAAATACAAGTGCCTTTATTTGTATATGACTGATCTGTTGAATGTTTGTGTTGTCTACCCTTATAAGGGGTCTCATAATCACTCAGAAGGCCTGAAGCTTTAAACCTGCCATGGAGAAAATCTTCTTCTCTCCCTGTGCCTGCCTTGGCCCATAGAGGAGGTGACTTCCGCCAACCTCTGCATGACAAGGACTGTTCCCACCTTCCCTGAGAAATATCATGGGCCCCAAAGGACAGAGAAAGGAGAAGACTGAGAAGGTGCCCCACACCTCTCAGGAGGCCTCACTTTGTTGAGCACCTGCCCTCAGGTGTGACGCTCAGCCCTTGTGCTCTGCTCAGTCCACCCAGCCAGGATGTCCACGTAGAACAGGTTTCATCATTCTGCCTCTATCTGCAGCCTAAGGTCTAAGACACGTTGCTCAATCAGGCTCTTACCTGAAAGCCTGTCTTATGGATTAATGGGCATTTTCTTGTCTGTTAATTAACTGACGTTTTGTTCCCCATTTGGTTACTGATCTCTTCACATCTCTTCATATTCAGGCAGAATTCTGAAGATGAGGGCTGAGTGGTGGGATTTATTTTTATTTCTAATTTCAAAGGATAATAGAAGTAGTTCCAAAATGATCCTTGTAAATTGTTTTTCTTACTGTTAAAAAGCCCAAAAATCCAAAGCCTGCTCTTCTTTGAAGCTACGAAATGTTATCTGTATGAATGTAAAAACCATTTGTTTTGGCTAATTATCAATCTGTCTCAACAACAAAAAAAGGAGGATGACTAGAAATCCTTTTAAATGCTTCTTTTATTTCATTGGTTGTACATTGGGTGAGTGAACTGAATATTACAACCAAAACATAGAATTGATACAAATTAGACTCCTGTTTACACTGTAAGGTAATGAATGAGGGAATTCTTTAAGTGTTACAGAAAGATTTAGTAGAAATGTTACCAGTGATATGGCTCAAAGAATATTTAGGTGAAGTGCTGTTATATCCTGAAAACCAAGAGTGAAATGTAGTTCCCATACAAGTGGCGAGTTCATCTTTTAACTACAGTATTTGTTGAATTGCTATCATCATGTCTTGGATATTGGTGATTTTGTTCTGTAATTAAACAAAGCATTTAAGATTTATTCATCATAGTCAGACTTCTGAATATAAACAAACTTTTGGCAAATAATATTTATACAGAAAAATAGTTTTAGATCCTCTCAAATCCCAGAATTATTCTATAAAATTACATTATAAATAAATAAAAAGCAAAATCTGTTGTACATATATTTGTACATCTATGCATTTGCCTTGCCTCCTCCTTACTGTAAATGGCATATTTATGACTCTTTGCATATTACAATCACAATTCTGGAAAATGGATATCATAGTAAAAATACAGTCTCCTATATTCGCTTGGGGGTATAGGTGATGTTTCTGATGCTCCATTATTAAAGGGCTGAAAATAGTTGTGTGCTAAAAACTTTAAAAATCAAAATCATGAAACAAAAGAAAAAAAAGACAATGTTACAATAATTAGTCTACAAAAATATTTCAGTGATTCCCATAATTTACCTTTTAGTAATGTATACTATGTTTTCAATGAGTTTAAGTGAATTAACAAAGAAAAAAGAAAATAAGTTTGAATGTTTTAGGCAAGTTGTAGCATAACTACATTGTTATAGCTGAGAAAATTACAAATATCAATAATACATAAAGATGAAACTACCAAAGAAATACAAGTTAGATACAATACTTTCCCACAAATTAAAACAAATGCAACAATACAAGCACTATGTAAGATTACACTTAGAATGTGATTTTTTTTGATAGGGTTATCAAATCTACGATATAAGATAAATAGTCATTAGACTTTGACCAACATTAATTAAAATGGCAGATTTCTTTTTCCTCAAACAAAAATGATATGGTTGGTGCATCTAGTTTTCAGAACAGGCGGTGGTGCCAAAATTTAAAATATTTTACATTCAATCTCAAAAGTCAAAATACTTCAATCACTAATACGTTCACAAAGAAAATGGATGTTTTAAACAATTACACATAATAGTAATTCATAACAGCTGTTTCGTTTTTTAAACAATAATTTAAAAACTATGTAGGTACTGTATAGGCTATGTGCAACATATAAAATGTGAAATATGAAATATTTGGTACGATAGTGCTTAAAATAAACTTTAAAACAAACTTTCTGAACAAAATTTAATTGTATCGCTATTACCTTGAAGATCAACCAAGTATTTAAAAAAGTAAACAACATTAAAATATGTTTCATCCATATATAGTATATATATATGTATGTGTATATATATGTATGTACTTGTATTAAAGTTTTTTATACTTTTGAGACATAAAATATGCTTTAAGGTGAAAGAATTAAAAGAACTATTTTTTTCCATGCTGTAGTCAGTTACAACCTTTTAATCCAACTTTTGAAATGCAAAACAGTAATGGATTTTTTAAAAAGTGAAACTATCTACTTTTTGTTTACATAGTAATTTAGATTAAAGTCACAGTCAAATTTTCAGTGACTAAACTCAAACTTACTTAAATTAGAATATTATACAGATCTCCTCACCTACAGCTTCCTTGTTTGTCTAGGTTTTTAGTTCAGAAGAGTTATTCTGTAACAGGCAACCGGATGGTGAGTTTGAAAGACTAATCCTTTTGATTAGACTGTTGGCATGGGCCTCTCATTCTTGTCAAGCTGGATGAAGTCTGGCAAAATCTAGGCACTTCTACAAAGTCTCTCTTATAAAACAATTTTAAAAATATACTTGTAAAATAATACCTTCAAGACTTTGTTTGGTGGGGTATGAAGATCATACCGTGCAAAGTTTCTTTTTCAATCTAGTTAATGTTATTCTAGAATCACATGATTCAATGCGGCATCTCCAGGCAAACCAAATACCACACTTTGATGTGTCCCCAGTACTTGTGCTTGAATTTCCGTTCAAATTTTAGACCTGCAGGACAGGTAACGGTTTTACTTCACTTCTCATCTTTGCTGCAGCATTCGTGTTGTCAAGAAGTGAAACAGCTTTGATCCAGTAGGTAAATGAAATGACAGTAATTGAAGTTAGAATCGAACCTGCCCTTGGAATAGGTTTTTTTTAAACTAATGCTAATTGTTTATTGCTAACTTTGAAATATTCTGAGTCAAAATGAGTAAATTGGTTGGACTTTCTGCATCAGCTATAGTTATGGAGATAAGACAATATTCCTAGGACAGAAACTATGTTTAGAAACCCTTTAAAAGTAAACTTTATCCTTTATGTCTTTAAACGTCACAGCTGGTCTCAGGTAGTTAACTATCTTAGGTTGGAATATACTAAGCATACCATATTTAATACTCATATATGATATAGCAGCACTAGCTTCTTAGAGTTGTGGTCTGTCCAGAAGAACTAAATCTTTATTTAGCATGCAGTTTGTGGCAATTCTATTGAGGAGGAAACAGGATAGTATGTACAGTAACAATGTTTAGTTATTCTCAATGCAGATTCTTGGCATTCCATTCCGTTTCTGCTGATTATTTCAGAATTATCTGTTAAAGAAAAAGACAAGTGTGATTTAGACATCCTTCTTGAGGGAAGATAGCTAGTTTAAGTTTTACTCTTTGGAGATAGACATTTAAAAATAGGAATTTTCTGCAATTTCTCATAGTTTTGATGCAATTTTAATTTTGCACAATCCCCACCCTTCATGCTGAAAATGTTTACACTTAAGCACTTCTGCTATGTGGCCACTGTAAAGAATGATGATTCAAATGCACACTATTTTCTGTAAAACTGTGACTGCATATATATGGGCATGCGGTGTGTTTAGACCTTAATCTCTTTTCTTAGTTTTGGCTTCATATCTCTTTATTATACGTTCAATTCTCATTCAATTAATATTTGCTAATGTGATCAGGAAGTCTAATCAAAGAATTAGTTTGTACGTGAAAGGTTCTTTGTAAAGATTAAATATAAATATTTTAAAATGTGTAACAAATTAAGTAATACTTATCTATTAACTTGCATTTATAATTCAAAGATATGTTCCCATCAAAAGTAATTTTGTTCCCAAGATACAATAACAATTAGTTTCAAATTCAGGAACCGTTTAAATGTCCCATATTAAAGAAACAAGAAATAACATTCTAATAAAGCTGTTAAAAACAGTCTTGATAATTCCAAAAGCTCAGATAAAACTAAACTATCAAATGCAAGTTTGATATAAGTTCATTTTCAACTCCATTACTTTGCAAAGGACAGGGAGTTTGCCCTGTGTGACCCAGTCAACTAAATGTCAAGCTTAAAAGCCAAGCTTTTGACACATTCTAACAAAAATATTTATTCTTTGTGCAATGCTTTGACCAAACTTTGTGCAATTAATAAACAAAATGTTTATTTATTAAATAGCCAAGAGTCTTTGTTTTCCAAATAACTGGTAAATATTCTTTATGGTCAAGGTCAGCCAATATTCCTACACACTGGGATCCAGTTCCCAATAAAAGCCTCATTTCTACAAGTATGATTTCTTATCCCATTATGTCAGAATTTATACATGTGGATATTTTTTACGTTAAGTGGGTATTTCTGCAGTTAATATAAAACAGTTTTAGTACATACACTTAATTTCTCCTCTGAAATAAATATGAGTATCCTTTATTTTATTGGAATATACAGATATGTATGGAATTGATAAAAATAGAGGAAGAATTCATGTATGTTAAATATTTATACTAAATGGAAACTCAAAACTTTGGATAAGAGCAGATCATTTTTTTGTTTTTCAAAAAGTTCTAGGAATTTAAAATTAATTGGGAAAAAATATCTCATGTACTGATATACAACTAAAAATAATGAGATATAATGGTTTATATGTAAATATTATCATCATACTGTCTTTGAACAGTCATTGGAAATAGCTAACATTCAAATTCTTCAGATGGCTATATTATAGCTTCATTCTTAGATTTAGATATTTGATTATTAAATAGGAATTATTCTATTTCATCCCTTAGCTTCAATCTTGTCTGTAAGTTTTCCAAATAAGAATGTGCCCTAGGACATCAGATCATGTTTTTCTTTTGTCTTTCTTTTCACTTTAGCAGAAGCCTCTCTAAAATATTTTTGGAAAACAAACTTGCAATTTCTTAAATTGATATATATAATAATATATGCTTTAGAACATATTCACATTCTTGCTTATTAACTGAAATGAAAATGCCATATAGGATGAAAATTCCCAACCACCTGGAAAGAAAAAGTATCCTACAGAGAGCCCAGCAATGGGCAAATCTGTATTATAGAAATTAGTTAACAATGCTTTGGACTTGAATTTGACAAACAGACGTGTCCGACCACCCAGATGTAATTGAACTGTAAATCAGCCCTGAAGTTAACTAAAAGCATTAACTGGGCTCACCCAGACTGCTTTGCCCCTCTGCCTCAGCCTACACACCATCCGTTGTATGGATAAAGACGTAGATAAAAATGACCTCTGGTACTACTGAACTCTCAGCCGCACTGCTTCCTGGCATCTAGGCCAGAAAATTCTGGCCATACCCTGGTCTATGTGTTGGGCTGTCTTGAGGACTGTATGTGTGATGTTAAAAAATGAATTACACCCCCGCCAGCTGTGAGCTTCAAGAGGTTTAAGAGATTTGATCTTAGATGGTAGGAAAGCTATGGGTGTTTTTTGGTGGTAGCATTTTTCTCAAGAATACCGTTTGATTATTAAATTTTTTCCTGAGAAATATAGCTTGTTGGTACAGTCTGAATTAAGTGTACTCTGGGGTGAAATACATTTTGGAAATATAGGCAGGTCAGGAATGCAGATGAGGACCGGTTCCCCACTGAGAGCCTCTTGTTGCACTCCTGCCCCTTTGATCGCTGCTTCTGATGTTAGAAGGCACATGACATTACAGGTCGTAGGGCCCACAGGGAGGGGAGGACAGTTTCCAGCAGGATGGAACCTCTGGAGGGAAGAGGAGGGCCAAGTGGGCGTGTGTCAAGCGGGAAGGGTGTGGAGAAGCTGTTTTGAGGGAAAGAGGGCTCTTCTGTCTAGTTTTTGCTATGGCTTTTCTTTAGTCAGATTATATTTTTAATTCACATCAAAAAACCATAATTTAAAATAAGATGAATAGGTAATCTTCTGTTTCCCTGTTGCCTCTCTTTGGAGATTCTCTTCCACACCGATTCAATATGAACATATAAAATAGGTTCTATATATGAAAACTTCTTCAGCCTCCATTGTAATTTCAATGGCCAGGAGGATCAAAAGCTTCAAGAGGGGGCTTCCCTGGTGGTGCAGTGGTTGAGAGTCCACCTGCCGATGCAGGGGACGCGGGTTTGAGCCCCGGTCCGGGAGGATCCCACATGCCGCGGAGTGGCTGGGCCCGTGAGCCATGGCCACTGAGCCTGCATGTCCAGAGCCTGTGCTCTGCAACGGGAGAGGCCACAACAGTGAGAGGCCCGCGTACCGCAAAAAAAAAAAAAAAAAAAAAAAGCTTCAGGAGGTACCTGAATATTTCAATATAGATACAAAATTCCTAAAAGAACAGGCTTATATGTGGTCCCAGAACATGGGCTCCAAGTCTGATATTGACAAGTCCTAATCCTGAGCTGGTCTGTTTTAAAACAATGGTTAATTAAACCACAGTTCACCAAAGTGACCTCTATAGACTGGCTGTCAGTGGCATCCTTCCTGCCCTGAACTCATCAAAACTGAGGCTGATATCCAAAATTCCTTCCTCAACCTCCAGGCACTGCAGCCCATGCTTTTTTGGAAAGGTCAGTAGAAAACTCCCCTGGGGGCTGCCAGCATATGTAGAGGTCAGAGAAATAGCTACTACACTAGGTCCCCTAAAAGTCCCCTCCCTGAAGCATCGTTATTGTCTCTGTTTTAATTTTAATAGATACTCCCCTGATTTTCCAGGAGGTACTAAGAAATTTTTATCAAAGCCTTAAGAGCTATGTCAGTATTGCCGGTCATATTTCACAGACATGGAGAAGGCAGCATGAACAGTGTCAGCTGGCTTGCACAATATACCAAGTACTTGTGCAAACCAGCATGAGCTTAGAGATGTTAGCTCACTCTGCTCCCTGGCATGGGAATCCCCTCCAGGGTGTAGTGACAGTCTGCGATGGGACCAGGAGACAGTGATTCCAAAGAGCAGGTCTGCGCCTCTCAGGGTGCCAGTGGAGGTCAGTGCTCAGAACCCCTCTGGGAGCTTGGGAATCAGGGAAAGGCGAGGCCATGGGGTAGGGCCTAAAGCAAACAGAGCCTGGAGCACTGGATGAGAGGCAGCAATGACTGTGTGCAAGAACCAGGTGCATAGCAACTGCTGATGGACCTGTGGGCTGCTAGGCTCCCTGTTAGGTCATCCCTGCCTGGGTGGTCAACCACATCCTACCCTAGGCCTCCTCCAGACGGATGCTGCAAACATGTCTGCTTATGACAGCAGAAGCCCCTACCCAATCAGAGTTCCACCGCTTCAGCTTCTAAGGAGCCCTGGCAAGCTGTATCATAGGAAAGAAATCGAATATATTGAACAAGTTGTATTTCTGTTTATCTCTCTGCTAGACTCAAATAAGTATTATTTTCTATAACAGAATCATGATGAAGATGGGGATTAAATTATTAAAATAAGATTCTAGCTAACCTTTTATGGTAAATCAAAATCTTGAACTGAAAGCATTATTTTCAATTTCTTTTTCCACTAAAAGGAGAACACACAAAAATGAGAATAGCTGATGCCCACCAAATCGGTGATTCTGTTTTTAAGACAAAGACACACTTGATCTCAAAAAATGATTGCGTCCATAAATCTTCAGTGGACCCTCTAGTTTTTTTGCGGTACGCGGGCCTCTCACTGTTGTGGCCTCTCCCGCTGCGGAGCACAGGCTCCGGACGCGCAGGCTCAGCGGCCATGGCTCACGGGCCCAGCCGCTCCGCGGCATGTGGGATCTTCCCGGACCGGAGCACGAACCCGCGTCCCCTGCAGCGGCAGGCGGACTCTCAACCACTGCGCCACCAGGGAAGCCCGAACCCTCTAGTTTTAACAAGAGTGTCTGCAGGCAAAAGTATCAGTTGGCTGCAACAGAGTCTGCCAAGCAATGAACATCTCCTTCAGGTGGTTGCATTTAAGAATGTAAAGATTCTGCTTAATCCACATCTGTAAATTATTCCCATATGAGCCCAGGACACAATGAGTCTCATTTGTATATACTGAAGACAAAATACGAATGGCCTCAAAGAACATTAAATGGGTTGTTTCCCCACCAAATGTGTTATGAGCAGCCATTTAATAACCCCTGCATCCCCAGTGAAATGCCTACCGTTGACTCACAGTGCAATGGCAGTCAAGCTCATTGCAAAGAGGACCGGGTTAGGCACTGCCTGAATACTAAGCCTACTGGGGCTAGGCAGGAAATGTGCATAAGTGGGTGGATCAGCCTGGAAGTGTGGCAGATGGAAGGGCCCGTGCCTAGAAGGAATGGAGCAGCAGGTACTCACCTCCAGCCACCTGTCACCTGCAGAAGCCTGGGCTCTATAGTGCCTGATCTTTCCATCTTCCAAAAGAAGCTGGAAATTCAGCTGCTGATTCACATTATGGAAAACAACTCTGTATGGGTCAGATATATCTTTGGGCTGAATTCAGCTCTGAGCTGCTAGTTTGTGTTCTCCTTGAGCCTTACTTTCTTGAAGGAGATATCTACTAAGCCTGGATTGCTAGCTTCCTGAGCCGGGCAGTAGCCAAGGCTGAAGGCATCATCCAGGGAGGCAGCGCTGGTGATGGTGGGCGGGATCAAGAGAGCACGTCTAATGGGGAGTTCATCCTGCAACTTTCAGACATTTGGCTTTCACCCAAAGGAACAGGGTACTTGAACCACCAGTACCTTCTACCTAAGAAGAAATTACTGACCTACCTTGACTGATTCACCAGATATGAAATATACATATTGCCTTGTCTTTTCCAAGATGATGATGGATTCAGAATGAGCCATCATGTGCCCTTACCTTTGGTGTGCACTTGAAAAAGAGCTGACCAGAGTGAGAAATGCACTCGGTTGAAAGCAAAATAGTCTGTGCAGAAGCTGAAACACTGAACTTGAAAGCATGAATACCACGAACTCAACAGCGGAACTAACTAGCACTCATGCAAGAGGGTTCAAAGAAGACAAATCAACATATAATTTCCTCAGTGCTTCACAGGTATCAAGTATTAATACTTTCTGAGTTTTCTACCTTGTGGCTGATCTCCAGGAAATGTACATATAAATAATTTTGGAAATTGTGAGCTTCTAGATGACTTCTAGACATGTTCGCACTTCTTATGTAAATGTGTTCATTGCACACATTCAGAGATGTCAGATGAGTTATCCTTTAAAATGTTAGTTCAGTAGTAAATTCAGTAAGAACTCTTACTCCTTGGCTTAAATGATAGAAAAAAACATTTCAGTGAAAAGACCAACTGTTTCTAGGGATCCAAACCACGAGAAACAGTTAGAAAAGAGGGCTAATGAATGTTTTAGTTAAACATTCAATACTAACTGTCTTTGTAACGTTGAGTTTGGAGAGGTAGATATAATATACCTTATCAAATATCTGTGTGGCCTTGCTGAAATCTGAAGGAATCTCAGTGGATCTGCATACCACTAGCATAAGAGCTCAAGCAGACATTTCCAAGCAGGGCTGTTGCATTAACTGGGTCCACAGCACAACCGAATTTCGTAAGGACAGGGGCACTGTCTCATTCTTCTTTAGATCCCTAGTAAAAAGGATGGGACTAGCTATATAGGAGGCACTTCTTAATTACTGGTTGCATGGATGGCTGAATAAGTAAGAACTTACCGAGGCATAATGCCACAATGTTGGCATCTACAGAAGACCAACAGGCCTCTCACAAGCGAGAGGTTGCAGTGGAGGCAGGAAAAGAAACCCTTGGAGAGTTTACATCTCTTACCCTTTCAGAGCAGCTAAGGCTTCAGGAATATCCAAGAAAAAGAAACATTCATCCCCATCCCCCCACCCCATGTTCTATATAGATAAAAGGAAAAATATTCCAGGCTGGGGGCAGAATCACTCAGAGGATGGAAACATGGCAGATAAACAAAAATGGCACCTGAAGAAAACTTCTAGACTTAGAATATTTCTTAGAAATCTCTTCTCATGGTTACAGGGCCCTGTTTCCTCAGAAGATAATTAAAGAAAGGGATGTTTCACTGTCTCCTTAAACAAAACTTATCATTAATCTAAAAATAGACAACTGGATGGAATTTCCTAAAAATATGGCCAAGCTAAGGAGGCCAGCCTGTTGCTCACCATCCCAGTATCTTTGTCTTTATTCACGGTATTCTTCTTGTTCTCTCACTCATGTCGCTCTTCGCTACTTTCCACTGGTGTTCCTCCGTCCTCCAGGCCCTGCGTTATTTAATATTCTCTGCATCTTCTCCCTAGCACTCCACACGTCTTCTCCATGGAAGCCTCTACTGTCTGAAATTCCCTGGTTTTGTCTGAGAGGTGAAACTTGTATTTTGGTTGAAGCAAACTATACAAAAGCAGAAAGACATTTGTACATCTTTGGCTGCCAGAGAATTCTGTACTTAATTCTAGGGTAGATTACTATAGATTAGCATACTATGAATTATTAACATCGAAAGCAAATGCCTTTGGCTTCTTGGTGGACATATGTTATCAGAGTAATTCTCGTGATATGTGTTGATCAATGAACACTTTCAAGAACTTTGACTTATTTCATGACTATTTGTAAATTTTGTTTTTGAAGATTTGTTTTGATGTGGACCTTTTTTAAAGTCTTTATTGAATTTGTTACAGTATTGCTTCTGTTTTCTGTTTTTGGTTTTTTGGCCGCGAGGCCTGTGGGATCTTAGCTCCCCGACCAGGGATTGAACCCGCACCCCCTGCATTGCAAGGCGAAGTCTTAGCCGGGGGACCACCAAGGAAGTCCCAGTATTTGTAAATTTTAATTGTATAAAAAGTTCAAAGATAATTAGAGGTGCATGAAAAGACACTTTGAAAACCAGTCACATTCATTATTTGAGCGGTGCGTTTTTCCAGGGCAGGGCAGGGTCTTCTGCCGTATTTGACTTGTTTTCCAAGTGCAGTTTTATTTATACAGAAAAGGCATATACTGGGTTGTGGGAGAAAATTCTCAAGTGTGACAACCAGTTTCACTCTTGGGAAGAGCAACCTGAGGTTGGTGGGAAGGCCCACAATATTTAGCAGAACTTAAAGAGCACTTCAGTGCAGATTATTGTTTTGCCTTCTGTCATTAATATAAAGTTTACACTTAAAACTCTAATTCTTCTGTTTTCAATGACATATCACTTTGCTGATGACTCACGACTGTCTAATGTTTTCCACTCTACGATATTTGAACAAAAAGACTTTTCAGATATACTTTCTAAGAATTATCATTTAAAATACTACTAACTGAGTTTTTGTATAAAAGGCAATAACACTGGCCTCACTGAAAATTACTGACGAGGGTCCACACTGGCGATTGATATCATCTGGATAAAATACATATATGGAACTGCTTGATTTGAGTAAGATCCCACTCCTTGCATGAGTCCAAGTCACCTGGAAAAATCCAGCCTCTTGTGAGTATTGCAGCGATGCTTTGATCATGATTCCCAACCCCACCCCTGAGGGAACGCTGAGGCTTACTTCTGTTGCTTTCATGGTGAGACGGGAATCTACACCTCAGATCATCTAAAAATCCATACACCATTCATGGGTGACTTTTTCTCCAAAATGATATTTATGAGGAAGAAAGGAAAGGCATTTGAGAGGAGATTTTGTATTCCTCATGCTTCCCCCTGTTGCTATAGCAGTGTTGAAAAGAGAATCGCATTCGGGAGTGTTGTGTGCTCATTCAGGAAGAGAGGGGCTATGAGACCATGTTTGCTCTGCAGGTGCCAGAGCAGGTCGAAGTAGAACAAAATGCTAGATTGGAAGGGCCACACGACAGCCAGGAAAAAAGAAATTGGCAAATCAATTATAGCATCCAAGGCAAATGCGAAAGAGGGTGGTGTGAATGCATCTGGTGGCCACCCAGGACCAGGTTCCAGCTTTTACCTTCCTTTTCATCCTCTGTCATTCTTGGTTCCACGCCGTACATCCCATTCCTACTCCGCACACCTTCCCCAACAAACATTCCAATCACGCAATGAACCATAGACTGTGATTCCTCTACGCTCAGCTGGTGGAGAAGGTGAAGGACTTTCCTATCACACGCTGTCTGGGGCTTTGGGTTAAGCATATGCTTTTGGCATCTTTCTTGAATCCTAAAGATGTAGAAACATCCATGCACATGGTATTTAGCCTCTTTCATGCTGTGAGCACAACATTATCCTTGAGCAATGTCACCAGTTAAGTAAACTATTATAGGCCAGCCTGGAGACCTAACCATCAAATCCACCACTGTCTCCATAGGAAAATTACTTGAGTTCCAAGCCAAGTGGCAAAGGGAATTTTGAACAAACATTTTTAAAATTAGGGACTGTATGTATATTAAGGAAGGCTAAATTCCTCTACTACATCAAGAAATAATATATAATAATTGGGCCACACTATTTAAAAATATTGTAAAATATTATAGAAAAGGTAATAAGATATTTTTCTAAAAATATTAAGTTTAGAATATGTGCAGTGAGATACGGAGCAAACAAGGCTGTCTGGGATTAGACAGGCTGCCCACATCTGAGGCTACTTCAGGGAAGGTGACCTCTGGACATGAAGGGAGAATCTAAGAAAACATTTTTTCTACCTTTAAAAACCAGTTTATGCAGCGACTGAAAAGAAATTCCAAAAGCATTCCTTTAAACCTGTTTTTTTCAATATGGGGTTTTGCTCCCAGTAATAAATTGAAGAATCAGGCCAAGAAAAATCACAGAAGCAAGATCCTGCTGGATTCAACATTAAGTCCCCAATCCTGCTCAGCGCCCTGCTTTTGTATCTACTACCATTATGTTAGACTTAGGATCCTGGGCACATCTTGGCCGTAGTAAAACAGTGGAGCAGAATGTATAATTCAGTCTGCTAAGAACTGGCTTTTAAGACACCAAAGGCAGAAAAGTAACCAAATGCTGGGATTCAGTGAAAAGAAGGGTAAGTTAATGTCATGCACAGGACGTGAAGTGTGCCTTTGTGTATTGTAGTCATCTTCCACATTTCTCAAATTGATAGGATGACACTGCCATTTAAAAATTTCCAGCAAAAGTAGTTTTGTTTTGTTTTCTTCCTTTTTAGTTCTTTGCCTGGGTGTTTGTGTATGTGTGTCAGAGAGCGAGAGAAAGATGAACAAAACCGCTCCATGTGTGTAAAATAATGGTGCAAAGGAAAAATCAAAGAGAGTCCTGGAGTGGAATTTCGGGAGGCTTGTTTGTGCCACCAACCAGCTTTGTGACCCTTCTGGGCCTTAGTGTCTCACTCTGCTTGTACCACATTGGCATCTCTGCAGTGTGGTGGGTAGTTAACCAGGTTGCCATCTGTCCTCCCTAATAACTCCTCAGAAAGTGCCCTAAATATCCTGGTATAATAGATGGCAAAATAGAAACCAAAGGAAGAAAGCAAGCTCCTACATTCTCTCTTATTTCTCTGTTACTACCTGTCCTCCCTCAAAGCTCAGTGCTTAGGCCCATTCTTTCAGCTTCTCTACTTTTGGAGGTGATCCTTATTATATAATAATTACTTTGACTGTAATTACTTACATGTTGGTTTATTGCCTGTCCCCTTGACAGTGTAAGAGCCACAAGAACAGGGACTGCTTTGTTCATTGCTGTATTCCCAGAATTTTGAATTTCACATGACACATAGTGGGCTCTTTATAAACATTTGTTGAGAAAAAGTATGAAGATGCATTGCACTGGGTTAACAGTGGGCTTTTGTTATGGCCTCAGAATAGACTCAGCTTCTAGCCTGCATGGTTCACTGAGGAAGAATTTGCATTTGCACTCAGTTACCTGTTTCATGAAAAGAGAACTCTTAAAGGAAAACACAGCAACAATAAATAATTTTTAATGTGAAAAGAATAATTTTATACTATGGATTAAAAAAAACAAAAGCCTACGTATAATTAGGCATCTTTCTTTCCAATCCTAATTCTTTTTTCTTTGGAGAAATGTCTATTCAGATCCTTCACCCAATTAAAATATTGTGGTAAAGTAAGCAGAGCATAAAACTGACCATTTTAACCATTTTTAAGTGTACGGCTCAGTGGCATTGAGTGCACTGACACTGTTGTGCAGCTGTCACCGCCCTCCGTCTCCAGAACTTTTCGTCATTCCAAACTGAAACTGTGCCCATTAAACAATAACCCCTTTTCTCCTTTCTTGCCAATACTTAACGCCTCCTTCCTTCTTTCCCTCCCGTCCTTCCTTTTATCCTCCCCATTTTGGGCTTCAAAATGGAATTTTTCTGTTTGCGTACCTGAATCGTCATCGATTCCTTGGGATACTATGGAATTGAGCTCTATGGTTTTACCTACAACTGAATTAACCTCTAGTCGCTCCTTTCACAGTTGCCTCCTCCAGGCTGCCCAAAACATTCCTTCTCAAGTAGAACGAATCAAGTAGTGATGTTCGTTTAACCTGAGATTTATATGAAGGTAAGGTTCTGTGAAAACAGTGGAGATAAACAGTATCTCTCTTTTAAAATTATTGTTTAGAAAAAAAAAAAAAGAGTCCTGGATGAAAGGACTCCTCCTGGTAGACTCTTTTTTTACAGAAGTTTCTTGCCAGTTTACCACCCTTGGAAGGGTGAAATGGTGCCCTCATTCATCTACTTTCTAGCTCTTGTTTACTGGACTGAAATTTGAATTTCCTTGTTGGTCTCATCAACTAGCCATATTTTCAGACATTTCTGATATCGAACTTGGATTTTAAAAAGGTTTGCTTCTACTGGAACTTTCTTCTTAAATGGTTAAAACTTTGTAAACCAATAGGTAAATTCAGTAGTTAGCAGTTTTTAAGGGAACCATATAAAGAACTTCACCCCAGTCCTACATTGACCATAAGCTCCAATCTAATTCAAATATGGTGGAGACACAAGAGAACAGGATTTGGAGATCAGTGAACCTGAGTTCTAAAACTGTCCAGCCACTTCCAACCTGCTTGAATCTTAAGCACATTATTCTTTAAAATTTGCTCTCCTCTGGAAAATGGATGAGACACTTCACAGAGTTCTACTGAATATTAAATTAAATAATGTATATAAAGTGTCTGATATGTAGTAGTGTTTTTTGATAAATGTTGCTTCCCTTCCCTTGGTCTATTTATTTGAAAATTCATAATCCTAAATAAAATTTGGTTTCAGCTTCTACTTAAATAGGCATTCAACTAATAATTTTGTGCATTTAAATATTATATGATCTGTATGACACTCCATATGTGTTGATAATAAATTTGATTTTGATGAGATTAGGATTTTCTAAGATGTCAAATGCACTTCCCTTTCTGTGTATGTATATCTTGGCCTGTCACTGACAACTAAATAAATATAGGCTGAACTTCTTTATTGTTCGTGAAAGTCTTGACTGTCATTCATATTAATCATTTTCCAAACTAAAATCTTTTATTATAAAAGCATCAACATCCAGTACCATACAGTGATCAAAGTCTACTGCAATAGAAAGTTACATCCCTGGTGGTCCAGTGGTTAAGACTCCACGCTTCCACTGCAGGGGGCACGAGTTCAATCCCTGGTCCGGGAAGTTCCGCATGCCACGGGGTGTGGCCAAATAGATAAATTAATTAAATTAAATAATAAATAAAAAATCAAGTTAAAAAAAAGTTACATCCCATGGGAGGCAGCATCTCCTACTCTTTAAATTTAGATCCAGTTCAAACCCAGCTTCTAGACCTAATAACTGTGTTACCATGGGTAAGTGATTCAACATCTTTTATTCTTAGTATTTCTCTTCTCTGTAATGGGACTCAAACGTTGTCCCTAATACATAAGTAGTTGTGAGCCTTAGATAATGTAATTAACAAGTGCTTGGTGGTAGTAAGCAGATGCTACTGTTATCCTGTGGTAATAGTTCGCCTATTTTAATTTCCTAGGCTATGCCACAAAACATGAATATGAATATTTTGACAAGGTATAGCATTTACTAATAATTCTTAGATCACTGGGCTTAGAGCAAACCACTATTTATGGACGCTTCTGCACACCCAGTCTTGTCTAATAAACACCCATACTTCAATTTTCAAACCTTCACCTCTTCTCAGATAGGTTCACATAACCAGCAGGAAAAATGAGGGGACTTAGGTTATGAGTTTATGTTAAAAAAAAAAAAAAAAAAGAAAGCAATCCTTAAACACAGTTTTCCAAGGCAAAGGAATATGGTAGGGTTTTCTTCTCATTCTTCGCACACACCTTAGATCTCCCTATTTTAACTTCTTTCCTTGTTCAAGGCCATCCTTAATGTTACAGGGGTCAGAGAAGACCAAAGAAAAGAAGATGAACAATAGGAATTGATTTAAGCAATTCCTTTTCTCCTGGATCTTCATAACTAAAGTGGTTCTCTGGCCCTTTCAAATATCTCGGGATAACAATGACAAGAATTGAAAGAATGACTAATGGAAGAGTTATGAGCAATATTTTGAGAAAAAGAAGGAATTGAGTTTAACATCCCTGGGTATCTTTTTGATTCCTCCAAAACCTTTCTAAATTTTAAGGAGGAAGAAAATCCATTGACTGTTCAAAAAAATGTATAGCTAGCATATTCATGCTGGATTGTGGTTTGAGGGAGGGAGAGAGGACTAAGCATGGTGTTAGGAGATCAGTTTCTAATCCCTTATGTAACCTTGAATGAGTCACTTAACCATTGTAGGTCCTTTTCCTCATTATAAAATGGAAGGTTAGGAGCTTGGGGGAGGTTGTATATCTGGTTTTGCCACTTAATAGATGACCTTGCACAAGTTTTTCAGCTTCTCAAAGCTGCAGTCTCCGTATCTGTATATTAGGGAGAAGAATGTTTCTTTACAGGGCCATTTTGGGTTTTAATGAGATAGTTCGTATAAAAGCTTAGCATGATGTCTGGCACTTGGTAAGAGCTTACTCATGGAGAGACACTTGTGTTATCTTTGTGCTGTCTGTATGCTCTGTAGTACTTTGGGGTCCCTTTAATGATCATTTAAAGCACTTTCTCAGGAAGGCAGTGTGGTGAAAGGGAAAAAACACTACCCTAGGCAGGACACAGACAATTGGGTTCTAGTCCTGGCTCTCTTATTATTTATGTGACTTGGGTAAGCCACCTTACTGATCTGGGGTCTTGTTCCAATTTATAATGTAACTTGCATCATCATTTCCCTTTTCTGTTATTGTAGAAGTATGGCATGGTTGTAGTCAGTTTGCTCTTTTGACTTATCGCCTTTCATAACTTTGATGTAGTTAATGCAGGTCTTGGGTCAGACCTGCAGTGCCTGAGGCAACAGTGACTATGGGAAGATGGGTGACGTTTTACAGCATTCAGCTTAATGATGCTGCTTCCAGAAATGCATTGTGGTAAATACCGAAAAGTGTCTGTATTCGATTAGAGGAAGCTCATCGACATAAACTCTGAGATCTTTGGAAACTCCAGAGCAAGGAGAGTGACGATAATACTATAATTTGATCACTGACAGTTAAAACAGACAGACCAAAAGTTTCAGCATATTCTATGTGGCGCCGAGGCGTGATGGAGCCTAAGTGCTAGACTAGCTGTAGTTTTTCATAAACCAGTGTCAGAAAATACCAGGCAACAAATTTCTCCTTTATAGTACAAATAAAAGTGAAGAAGTGTCAACAGGAGCCATTCTATTTATGTAAGTCATCGGGAGAAATGTCTTGTAGAAGGCTGATGTGGCGGGGAGCTGAAAGCTGGTGAATCCACAGATACTATAGAAACTGGCAAGAGCTGCTGGGAGAGTAAAGGATCAAAATGCCTCCCTGAATTTTCTTGATTTTTCTTAGTTACTGTCTGTCCTCCTTCATAGCTTCAGGTTCTGAATTCATGGATTCAACCAACCATGGATAGAAAATATTTGAAAAAATAAAATTCCAGAAAGTTCCAAAAAAAAACCACTTGAATCTGTCATGCGCTGGCAACTATTCACATAGCATTTACATTGTCTTAGGTAACGTAGAGATGATTTAAAGTAGAAGAGAGGATGTGCGTAGGTTATATGCAAATGTGCCATTTTATATAAGGGACTTGGGCATCCATGGATTTTGGTATTACTTGGGGTCCTGGAACCAATGCCCCACAGATACTGAGGGACGAATGTATTCATCCTCCCCTCCCCACATTTTCCCTTTTCTCTCTATCCCAATTTTATCACTTCATCAACAAAGTAGCTTCCTTACCAGTTAACCTGCGCTCAGCCCATCCCAGCTCACACCTACCCACTCACTTCCTGTAGATGAGTGTTTGCAAGTCTCTCGTTTCGCATTTTGCTGCCCTGCCCTCAGCCTGCCTTTTGACCTCCTCAGTAACCTAACCTCTCCTCACCTGCTCAAGGAGATTTTCTAGTCCTGCCCACGTGTGTCTTCCCTTCACTCCCTCACTCACCGCGGTGTGGCCTTTAGTGCGTGTGAGCTACACTGTCCCCCACTTTAGATCTGATGTAGTAATAGCTGCTCTGTCTGCATCTTTTGTGGGATAAAGTCCGAAACTGATTCTGAAACTCCTATCTGAGCCGCGAAGGCTACTGGGGAAGAAGGTGGGATAAGGGGGAAGCATTGACCTCAGGGTCAGAGTTTTGAGGTCAAATGCAGGCCCTTCTACTGATTAGAGCCACGGCCACATCTGAGCCTTGATGTCTTCACATGTTAAAGAGCGAGAATAGGGCCCATCTGATAGGGTTAAATGTGAGAACACATGTAAAGCATGATGCTGGTACATTTATAATGCCAGTCTCCTTGCCCCTTACCCCACCCCCAGCTCTACCCCTTACATTTCACTCAGGTCAGGAACAACCTCACCAGTTCCTTATCTAATTCCTACACATCCTTCAAGACCTGCCTCTGCACTTTTATACACAGTAGTGTGTATATGTTAGTCCCAAACTCCTAATTTACTCCCCCGTCCCACTTAGGGCCAAGGCTCTGCCGTGGAGCTTACTTCCCATGCAATAATGTTTGAATCCTTGACTATTTCACTTTGTGACCTTGTCTGATTGCTTCACATCTCTTTGACTAGGCAGTAAACTCCTGGGTACCCTTAGCACCTCCCCACACTGGTGGCCTCTAGAATGTTCAGCAGACTCAGCCAGGTCTGACCTTGGAAGCCATTGACTCCTGATGTGGCCCAGAGAGAATGCTGGAAGAGGCTGAGAGGCTGGACCTCATGCCAGTTTGTCTTTGACTCATCATGGCGTCATATCCAGTAAGTGAAGTGACAGTCAGGCCAGCTTTGTGTCAGGAGACGGCAAGGATCTCTCCTCTCCATCCACCCACACAGCAAGGCTGTCAACTTCCCCAAACATGCAGGTAGAAGTGTGGGAAGGCAGGCAGCAGTGGCAAAACTTGGGGAGATAGATGCCTATAAGTCAAAAATTTTCTCTGTTCATAGCAACTTTTATTAAAAACGAGACCCCATTCATCTTTCAACCCTTGGCAATGGATCCAAATTCCTGCACTGTGCCTAGTCTCTCTTTCCTTACAAATCTAGAGCTGGAAATAAACACACATATAGGATGAGCTGTATATTTATTCCTCTCAAAGAGGAAACCTATGATTAGAAAAATGAGCATGATTTTATTATGGTCAACAAAAGCCAAAGTACTGCTGGGAATATAACTTTTCAATCTAAAAAGATTCCCCCAAATTCCATCAAAATGCAAAAGAGGATGGAATTTGAAGTAAAATCAGTAGGACGATCCACCAGGCAGTCAAGTTCCACATAAGGACCCTTGACATTTTCTCTTCAACTGCACAAAATTGGAACTGATATTATGTCTTTAGGAGCTGTATACAAAAGAATTCTACTCAAGTTTCTCACCATGAGGTGTAAATTATTCATGAAAGATGAAAATGTACTAGATTACAACACTTAACATAACTTAGCCTTTCCTTGGAGAATCTGCAAATACATATATTAATTAAACCTCATGGTAGCTCTGCAAAGCAGCTGCTCCTGAGGCAGGAAAATAAGAGGCCTTTTTTTCTTCTTATTTTCTGCTTTCTTGAAGAGAAAAAATAATCTGCCTCTATATGGTTCTCACAGATCCAGCTCCACCTAAGACATACGGAGCGGCCCTCCCACCTCTCCTCTCCACCTTAAACATCTTTTTTTTTTTTCACCAGACTAGCAAGACTGGATTCCAGTGCCCCAGCCACGTTGCACCATGGAATTTAGACTCAAATTGCCAAGCAGCTTTAACCAATGGTGTTAACTGAACGTAAACGCCGCCATTTTTATTGTTTTGATTTTTTTATTTGAAGAGATATACAGCAGGTTCCAGTTAATCTCCCTCTCTCTCCTCCTCTGTCCCTCCACCCCTCTTTCTCTACACACACACACACACACACACACACACACAGTCCCTCTCTCCACAAAATATTTGATATGGCGATTCTGCCTCATTTGAGGCAACCAGATCCATTACTGAAACGGAACCTTCCTCTATAGTTAGAATATCAGCACAAAGTTAGAGAAGGCTGAACAACGTTAGCATATTATGATGCTGAGATGGTGTCTCAGCCTGAGCACTATTAACAGGCCCTGGATTTGGACAGTTGCTGTCCAGGCCCTTTCAGAGCACAACATACTTGGGGCCCAGCTGCTTTCTGTTGACTGTTCTCAGGACCCAGCAAACTGCAAGAAAGGAGTGGTTCACAGTTTGATCATCCATGCAGGGAGGCCAGTCGCTCTACTGTATATTTCAGGGGAGGGAACTAACAGGGGTCTACTCCTCCCACGCTGGGGCCTTGCAGAACCCAGATTTTTCTTGTGAAAAAACACAGGCTCCAAATGGGTCAAGTGGTGAATAGTGGGGAATGTTTAATGCCTCCTACATTTGTCTGAATATAGTCCTAACAGATGGCTTTGAATAATAGATGTTTTAGAAAACTCTTTGGGATGAGAGATTAAGTAAAACATGACCTTACCTTTCTAGACTTCTTGGTTAGGATGGGGTGACTTACTGTAACTTTGTATATAGAAATCCAAGAATCTATATACAAATAGCTTTGAAGTTGTGTTCATGTTTATATGTGAGAAATGAGTAAAATCTGATGCTCTTAAACTTTTCTCATCTCCCTTTAGTAATTTGTAGCAGGCCTGATAAAGCATAATATAGGTATCTGGTTGCATGTAATTCTTTTGTCTGGTAAGATACCGTTGAAATTGTTATTATATATATACTAATCAGGCATGTCTGGAAAATGGGGATTTTCTGACTTACCAAATATCCCAATAAATGGAGGGCTAGGAATGTATAATATGTTATTAACTAATTTTCAATAAACTCTTCCTAAGGCCAGCTTTCTGTTGAATGGATTTAGTCTTTGGAAGAGGATTCGGAAGATGTGATAAAACCTTGAGGTCATAATTAAACACCAATCAGCACTTTTTGGAGATGTAATTAGTGTTGTTAACATATTGCCAGAAATATAATTGATTTCACCATCTTTAAAGGCACTGCGTGGGATGCTCCATTAAAATATTCCTAATATCCAGTATGTAAGAATTTGCCTTCCTAGCATGGACTCATGACCCAGAATGAATTAGATGAATAACTGCCCTCCGCGTCCACATAGCTCTAACTGTGGACACGTGGACAACACGTATTCACTCCAAATCTGAAGGGACCCTTTCTTCCAGGCAAAGGCCTGGGAGGTGTCTGAGCTTTTGTGGCTCTGATGTCTCACTCGGGTAGAGAGTGGGGAGCTGCATATTAGGCGCAAGTACCCTGGAGTCATTTGCCCAGGGAGTCCACCCAAAGGCTATCCTTAAATTCAGGTCCTACAGAGGCAACTTCCTGTGGTTAACCTTTCATGTCAGCCCAAATCTCTTCTTCTGCTACATGACATTTATTTGGACAGGTTTTGCCATAGTATGAAACCATTTTTATGTTTCTCTTTGGCTAAACGTGCCTCTCCCTATGTAACAGGCAAAGGCAAGGCAAAGTCGGCCACTCGCCGGCTGCCACTGTCCCACTTCAGGCTCTTGTGAAAGCCTCTCCATGGTCTCCGCAGACTCTCCTGCCTTGTCTCCATCTGCCTGCTCTTCTCAGAGTTGTGTTCCGTCACTTTCCTGCTTGAAAACCTTCAGTGGCCAAATAAAGGCCAGCGAACCCTTTACCCTGTCATTTAAAGTCCTACACACTCGGAATCAAACCTATGTTGTAGCCGCTCACGAAAACTGGTGCTCTGGCCAACGGGATTGTTAGTTTTTCTCTGCTAAGCTTTACACTTCCCCACCTTTGTTGTATATCAGCACTGTCATTCCATCTATCTAATGATGATGCTTTAAGGAACACACAGATAGAATCCTTCTGGAATTCAGAGGATAGAAAAAAGAAATTCTAGCTGCAGGGGTTCAGGGAAAGACTCAGAATACAAATTGTATTTCAATTGGGCCTTCAAGGATGTTATCAGGTAAGGTGAATAATCTCTGTATATAAATGAAGAAACTAAGATTTAAAATATATTTACTAGGAAATTATTTTCTCCCCTTTTGAAATAGAATGTATTTTTGAAGTAAAAAAATAATAAAGCAATGACAGGATAGAGTACCATAATAATTTAAGTTAGAGGGATTTCAATCTGCACTCTCATTTTATTAAATAAAATTTCTTATAATGTGAAAAAAACTAGATAATCCATATACTAAGCTGCTGACCTCTCCTTTTTCACTGTATACTCTAAGATTAAATTGGCTTCAATATAGGCATCTATAGATGTATATATACATCCTGACCTTCTATTAGCGAACTGAAATTGACTGACTTATATAGTACCTGGGTTTTCATTTCTGATTTCCCTTGTCACGATGCTACTTGTGAGATGAGTGGCAGAGGCTGGGAGTAAAGTCCAGGGCCATGATTCACACAAAAGAAGCCCATGAATCTGCTTCACCAGGACTAATGACTAATTCCTTTTCACTTCTCGTCTTAGTTCTCATCTTACTTGTACAGAAATTATTCATACTTTTCAGTCTACTCACTGGGTATAATATAACATAGACTATTAATAAATAGTTCTATATCATAATTAATATATATCAACTATGTATATGGTTTCTAAATGTGACCTGGCTATTACATAACTAGCCTGAAGCTCTGCTCAGATTCAGTTCATCTCCCCAGCTTAGAATTCACCTCAGTCTGAGCTGCATTAGCAGAACTCCTTCATTTTTCCCTAAAGCAACAGAGCTTGCTGCTATTGAGTTTCACTTTAAAGACAGTTTTACCTGTGGAAGAAGTGACTTCCGTTCATTTATAATTATAGAGAGAGGCAGTGTAGCATGGTGGTTAAGAGCAAGGCCTCTGGGATCAAACTGCCTGGGTTTAAATTCCAGCAAGACCATTTATTAGATGTTTAACTTTGGCTAAGTTGGTTAACCTTGGTTTCAGTTTTACTGTCTGTAAAATGGGGATGACAGTAATATTTATAACACTGTAGTAAGGATTGAGTGTATCCTATACATATGTATTCTTTCTCATATGATATATATAATATGATATATAAAAATATGTAATGTATTATATAAGAGAGAAACCATTTAGAATAGTATCTTGTATCTATAAGTAATTTGTTAATAATAATATTATTATTATTAGGTGTAACTTGTATATTAAGGCCCAAAGACCTTAATTGAAACAGGAGATAGCTGTTGGTAAATTTGTTTATTGTATTTTTGTTTATATATCTACTCCCAGAGCTAAATAACCAAAAAATAATTTTCTATTTCCCAGAAGTATTTGGATCTTGTCGTCATTTAATTTCAAACTGCAAGTCTAAGTTCAGTTAAAACTTTCATTGCTGTCACCTTGATTAAGCCCTGAGGGTAGAATTTATAGATTTATTGCCAGTTCAACTTGACTCACCATGGGGTAACATGTGAAGGAAACCTGGGCCGGAGGAGCTGTCATGGGATGTTTTGGTCTATGTTCTTTCTTCTCTGAATGACTTGTATCTTATTACAAATACTTATGAGATTTGAACTATTTGAACTGACAGTCTAAATTGATCAAATGAACTAAAAAACTGTCAAAACCCTACCACATTTTGTGTTAAAGACAGATGGCTCAATGAAGGGAAAGAAGGGAGGATGCGTATCATGCACTGAACTCTGAAATCATTAGCACCACTTTCTACTCTGTGTTTACCTTTATAATCTCATGCGTTGGGCTTAGCACAGCAGGTAAGGAACCATAGGTTTGTTGAATCTTAGAGCTGAAAGGGACCTCGGAGGCCATCTAGTTCTAATCTTCCTTTTACAAGTGAGGAAACAGATTCATTTTGTTTAAATGACATGTAATTCACATGGACATGATTCAGTGTGAGTTTAAAGGGCGAAATCTTAATAAGATGAAAACTTGTCATTTCACAGCCATCAGAAATCTCTCTGAATTCTGAACTCTTGGGCACTAAAAGAATTTCCAAATTCTTTTGTAACTGCTTTGCTCTTTGAAACTTGTTGAAAATACATTAAGAATATCATATCTGAAAATTTATGTTTACTACTATTTCTTTTTCTGTTGTCTTCATGTGCAAGCAGACCTTCGTTAAGAGTCATCACTGAAGTGCAGTCCAGCAATGATTACATCTGATAAACTGCAAAATGGAGAATCTAGGATTCTTGAAGCTACTGTCAGGTACTCCTGTAATTATACTTCTTTGGATTTAATTGACGTTAACTTGTTAGTTCCTTTACCAGTCACACTCTGCTGAAAAGTGATATATTTTAGCTTCTGAATAGTTATGCTTCCCCTACACACATACATAAACCTACGCATACGTATGCAATCTCAGTTTTTTCTACCAAATTGAGCCAAATAATCATTAGGCTGGAAAAAGATTTATGATACATGATCAAGAATTTATCATAATAAAGGGACTTATCCTAAAACTCCAAAATAGTTCTTTATCTTGACTTCCTTTCCACTCCCAGGAAAGAGCTCTCTGTATTAGAAGTCCTTAACTTGCCGTAAAGTATAACGTTACATTCCATTGTAACGAACACTCTATTATGCTTGAAACTTGCTTTCTGATGAAAGGACTTTATATAAAACTTCTGCCCCAAATCGCAAAAACATGGTTCAGGAAGACAGGACTTAGACATAAAAGAAACCTTTCCAGTTTCCCTACTAAGAATGACCATGTGAAAAGAGGTGCTTTGAACCTAATGATGGAAGGACGCACACTGTCTCTCCCTTCTGCCATCCCATCATTTAAAAAAATCTTCGCAGCTAAGAAAGTGATTTGCTGTTCTTTGTTCTATCTGTTTGGAAGCTGAGCTGGCTTTCCTTAGAGGGAAGCTGGCATGTTGAGGTGGCGAGTGAAGAGCTAAAGCGTTGTCCGCAGTTGGTATTGCCTCTGAGGGCCTGCTTGGCCTCTCCTCCCTCCCTCCTCGATCTTTTCTGCTTTATCAAAACTCAGAGGGCACAGGAGGAGCTCCCAGGATTTTACTTTTATTCCTTCATATAAGTGCACTCACGCCTATCTTTTCAGCAATGAAACCTATGGCTCTGGAATCACTTATTCACTAGAACTGGGAAAGAAGCGTGACTCCGCCCTTCCCGCCTGCAGAATGGAGTTTGGAATCTGCTATTTATGCCCAGACATGATTTTTTCCAGTTTATCCCGTTAGCTGGGACCTTCCCTCCACCTCCTCCTATATGTCTCGTCATCTTTTATCAGTACAGTTGATTTTATTAAAACAAAAATCAAAACAAAACAAAACGAGAAAAAACCCACTACACTCACAGCAAAACCAGAATGGCTCTTCTGTGAAGGGAGAGCATGCACAATCAAGTGTTTTTCCGAGCATGTGAGAGTTTATGCTTTTACGCCTCTCCTGGGACCAGAAGCACATGTTTGCAAGTTGGTTGGCTGGGGTTAGGGTTACAGTCAGCCTGTGACGACAGGAAACAGCCAGCTGGCCCTCCCTGAGAAAGAGTCCATCCGAGGTCTCACTGGCACATGCGTTAAACCAAAAGAATTACACGCCCCTAATCAGTTATATCCAGCCTTTTTGAACTCGGTGGCCCCGTACTCTTCTTCCAGGACCGTTTGTCTCTCACCTGGGAACCAAGCGAGTTTGGGAGCACATAGGACCCAGGTGAAATGTTAACAAGAATCATTCAGACCTCAAATTTGACACTAAGGGAAAAGGGGAGACTTTTCTAAGAGGAGAATTTTCTTTTCCTCCACAACAGATAATAGGGTCTCTGAATGAACTGAATCCAAATACAGCCAGCTCTGAAGCACTCCCAGGTGAGCTTTTCTGATTTTTCTGTGACAATTCACAAAGCCCTGGATGCGTAATGCTGCCCTGAAAGGAATGTAAGCCTGTCAGGTTAATCACACAATATTAGGTACGGAAACGAACAGCGCAACACGAAACACAGCTACATCATTATTTGCAGTAAATGTTAACTCTAAATAAGTGCAACCTGTCCACAAATGCTGGCCATAAACTAATCAAAAAAATAAAATAAAATAAAATCTGATGGATAAACATGAAAAAAAAAAATTCTCCCTGAGAATTTTTTTTTTTTTTTTTTAACTATCAGCACTCATTTAGAGTTTGGGATTTGTGAAAGAAAAGCTTTAAAAGGAGCAAACCTGATTGGCTGTGGCTGCTGCTGCGAAGGGGGCACTTGTTGCAGGAGCTGTTGCCGCAGAGACAGTGGCTGACGTAGCGCTGTGCATCATGGGTACTTTCAGGAGGGGGACCATGGGAGCAATGAACAGGAGGGTGTAGCGTTACGGTAACAGAAGTGGCATTTTGGCATATGGTGAATATCAGAGCAGCAAGCCATCATGGGTTAAACCAGCAGATGGCATGCAATCACAATGCAAAGCAAGGAAGCATATGGGAGAGAAATAAAAAAAAGGGAAAATAGCTTATTACAAGTACAATTAAAGGAAGTTTTAAAATATCATCAGTGATTCCCAGAAAGGCCAAAGCAGATTACTTTGGTTGATGTATTTATAAACCCTTTTACCTCCAGCACTAGATCGTTCCCAAGTCAGAGACTACAGTGCCTGTAATAAACGGTGCTCCCAAAAACGTGAAATTGTAATGTCCAAATGAAGGAAGACTATGCAATATTCACTTTTAATCATCATTCTAAAACATCAAAGCCTCGATAATGTAGGCCTAATTTGGGTTAGAATTTTCTTGGAATTAATTGCAGTTAAATTGAATGTTTTGGGTCGATTTGGGCCTGCCTGCTTGAACTGGAATTACTGGGGATTGTGGTTTATTTGGGTCAATAAGCAGTAGAGCAGAAATCATGGCCTTGATGTAAATTGTAACACAGTCACTGTGAAACAGCCAGACAAATTTTGCCAATGTTTATTTTTCTTTACTCTAAGTGGAACTAATCCATATGTCCTTAAGACAGACTTTTGTACCAAGGCATTGGAATGTGTGGGGATAGCTTATGTATGTACTATTAAAAGTTAACATCTAAGGGAATGGTAAGGTACAAATACTCATCACAAATAAATCAACACAAAATTAAAAAGGATAATAAAGCAAGGCAGTTGAGACGTTTGTTTTCAAAATACATCCATTTATAATTTTTTTTAAATAAATACTTCTGGGAAACTCTGATAACTCTAACACACAGCAAAGAGGAGATAAAGGCACACCACATGAAACTTTAAAACATTGATGAAATTAGCCTGCCTCTCTGATAAAGTAAGCTTTTTCTTTTTTCTTATGCTAAACCATATAAACTATAAAGAGAAACAAAATACAGATCATTAAAAAGCAGACTCGTACTTGTGGTTTTATGTCTTGCAGTGGTTGTTCTAGTCACATTAAGATGGTCATTGTCTTCAGTATACTAGTACATTTTGAAACCTATACATTAACTCTAAAGCCAAATAAACCTTCAGATCTACCAGTTCCTACAGCATTTCTACGATCTTTGAGATAAATCTCAATCAAGTGAAGGTATTGTACATAATATAAAAGACAAATAAAAAAAGGTTGGAACCTACCAATACTGGTAGCGGGTGTCATGCACAAAACTGACCCTGCATGTCATGCAATGGTAGGTGGAAAAAAGTGAATAAAGGGAAAGAAACAGGTTAGCGGTTTAGAGTTAACATTCAAAGTGAGATTGAAGCACAACCAGAAATAAGTAGGGTTAGTTAACACAGTCTTTTAGAGTCATTCACATGTTCAGTGTGGACACAAATATATCTGACTTATTTTAAGCCAATAGTATTCATTACTTTTCACACTTTTGATTCATCTCCATTGACATGATTCTAGTAAGAATGACATGTGATAATGCAGCAGTCACCTTCCTCTAAGACCTCACAGTATCTTACAGACATTCTCAAGTTCATCCTCCAAGGTAGGAAGTGGGTATTTTACAGATGAAAAATCTGAGGCATAGTAACTACTCCAAGGTCATGCATCGTGGGAGTCAAGGCTAAGGCTAGAAATAGAATTCTGTTCCTAAATCCAGGTCAGGTTTTGTATTCACTATATCACACTGACCTTATTGAATTAAAAGTTTGCTTGTTTGATTGTAAAATGTTTTGTGTCAATAACAATATGAAAATAAAAACAGTAATTAAGATTCCGTATCCTCTAAATCAAAGGGTTGCAGGTCAGGTGAATTTTAGATTACTGCTTGGAAGCCCTCAATGTAGGAAGACTGAGGTTTCCGTGACGGGATGACCGGATGTGTGTGTGACCTATTTTCTGTTATGAGATTCATTATGACAAAGGAGCGGTGGCTAGCAATAAAATCTAAACACTGCAGAGGCAAAACAGCACTGAACTAAGGCTGGGATAGGACCAGGGCTAGGGGTTTTTGGTGTCTAGGTGGGTAAGTGGGAGGGTGGGAAGGAGAGAGGGAGGGAGGGGGGTTTATAGCCCTTCCTTGGGAATAGCTGCCTTACCTGTGGGTGGTCATATTAATGTACTTGAATCAGAAAACGGACCATGAATATAACATATGTTGTGGAATACTGAAAAAAGAATTGTATTGAAAGGAATTATCTACTTCTGGTTCAGCTCCTTAGAGTGAAAATCAAGGTAATGTAAGGATTTAGATAACTGAAGATTGGGTGTCATATGGGTACCAGAGAAGTAGTCTTTAATGAAGGTAGGTGTACCCACTTAGGGTTTTAGAACTGCCTTCTGAGATACTGGGTGAAGAATCTGAGATGTGTACGTCTTTATTCTCTCTGCTGAACTGTTCACACCTGAGGGAGACTTTTTGCCTGATCTGCATTTTGATCAGGCCAACATTAAGTAGTCAGGAAAAGAGGCTATTTAACTGGGCCACTCCTGGATTCTTCAGCAAACATGTGCTAATATATCCAACTGAAAACACACACACAAACACCTCATGACACCCTATCTTTCTCCAGTCCTATGTTTCTAAACTTCTTCACAATCAAACTTCTGGAAAGTTACCTACACATAAATTTGTACTTCCTTGACCCCGTTTATTCTTCAATCCTCTCCAATTTGGCTTTCATTTTCACCTCTCCACTCAAACTGCATGTCATCAAAGAACTCCGTATTTCTGCAATCAGTAAGAACCCTTCCATCCTGAGTCATGGTAACATTTAGCACTTGTCTACTCTCTCCGTAATAAACTACTCTTTTCCCTTGGATTTTCTGATAACACAGACACAGACACATATGCAAACACAGACACACACACACACACACATACTCTATCTCTATATACTAGAGTTTTTCAGGGCTCAGTCTGGTTCCTTTTCATCTACTCTATACTTTTCTTCTGGTATGTCATTCACTCCATGTTATTAATTCAATTTAGGATTTAAATACTATCTACAAGCTCAAGGCTTCCAAATTTACGTATCCCGCCCAGATAGCTCCTCTGAGCTCCAGGTTTTTCCATCTAACTGTTTATCTGGCCTTCCTACTTGGATTTCTCACAAGCATCTCAAATGGAACATGTCCAAGTGTTGACCTTTTCCACAGCATCTGTTTCTCCACCTCAGGAAATGCTAGATGGACATCACCATCGATGTCGTAGCTCTAGCCCAAACTGAAAGTTCTCCCTGACACCACTTTCCCTCGTGAAGTTCCCTGGTCCAACTCACCAATAAGACAAAGCAGTTCTGCTTCTAAAGTGCATCTTGTGTTTGTCTATTGGTCCATCTTCACTGCCACTTCTCATGGCCTGATCACCATTTTATGATCTGGGATCGGCTATGCAGTAACATCCTAAGTGGTCTTTCTGCCTCCATTCTCGTCCCCCCCTTTAGTCCATTCTCCATTCTGCTGGCAGAGTAAACCTTCCCCAATACAGGTCTGTTCACTTCTCTGCTGGAAATGATTCATTGCCTTCTCATTGCTTTTAGGATAAAGGTTCCCATGGTCTAGTCTCTGACTATCTCCCCAGCTCACACTATACTCCTCCCCTGGCCCCCATGCACCAAGCTCCAGACAGATTAGCCTTTCATTTCTTTGAAATGAACTCATCACACTTTTGTCCTACTTCTGGGCTTCTCACAGCTCTCCCCCCCTGCCTAAAATCATCATTACCCCATTCTTCATTTTCCAGGTCTCGAGGTATATGTTGCTTCTTTAAAAAACTGTTCAATTGTTCTTTTACCTACATTCACATGCCGCTTAAATCAGTTTCCTATTTTAAACCTTACTGAACTCTCTACTTTTTCATTCATTATACTCATAAAAACTTTTAATTATATACTTCTATGGCTATTTATTGAAATCCACCTCTCCTCTTCCACTGTAAACTCTGGAGGGCAGGGTTCATGTCTGTCTACGTCTGTGGGGCGCATGGTAAACAGTCAACTGAGTGAATGTTCTCAGCCACCAATGAGAGTGTGTTGGGAGCAACTTGTTCCTAAAATTTACTAAAGTACCCAGTTTGTGAATGATTTCAAAGTCAACCATGGCTGGATTCAAAATTATCCCTATAAAAATTCCTTGTTATTCTCTCGCATTCCAATGTGGATGGGCTTTCTTGGAGCACTTTCCTTTCTTGGACACACCTGAATGTCACTGGGTTGCAGATCATCAACAGCAGCTCCTACAGCGACACTGGGCTAGGACTGGAACCGTCCTTTGGCTTCAGTTCAGGATGTGCCTGAAATGCTCAACCAAAGCAATGTGATGAGCATCTCTCTCTATGTGGCCTAAAAGTGATATGCATATCGGAAACACAGAAGTTTTGCAATGTGTGGCTGTCTTACTCAATGGCAGATTCTGGTCCTGATCTTCTTTCTAAGCTCCATCTCTGCCTTTTCACCCCACTCTCTCCCACTCCCCACCCCTGCAAACACAGCCCCTTCAGTACTTTACACTGAGCTACAACGGGCAACTTGTTATTCCTCAAGTACACTGTTCCCAATCCATGCTCTTCCCCCTGCCTGGGATGCTCTTCCTGCACTGGTAAAATTTTCCTTTCAAAGTCCTAAGCAAATTTCTCCTCCTTTGGAAAGTCCTTCTTTCTCCATCTCCTTCGTCACTACCACCTACTGCACGTCCGATGGCGAATACATTGTCTCTTGCTTCCTCATTCTCAAATCGCTTTGCCCACTCCCTAAGGTAGCCCTTCACGCTTTGCATTATATTTGTTTTTTGCCGTGTTCTGAACTCCGTTGTATGCCCCTACTGGCTTTGGAACCCAGAACAGACTACGTGTTCAACAGTGGCTTGCTGAATTCAGCAGGATAAACACATTTTGCTATGGTTATACAGATAGGGTTTCCACTAAACACTGACAAATCTTTCACCAAGGTGTGTGATACACTTATGTAATAGTATGGTTTCTGATCATTAGTCAGTATTTGTGCTAGCACTTCCCTGTTCTACTTACTCTGTATTTCCAATATAATGAAATAAATCAAGGAGAGAGTCAGTAGGTCGTCTTTGCTCTGACCAGCAGAAGCATTTCACTAAGGCACTAATTCTATTAACAAAGACTTCTCAAATGTTTTCTGCTTCAGTTGCACAAACATTTCAGCTCTAGAATCTGCGAGTAGGATTATCTGGACAATTCCATGAATCATATATTCCACTTTACGGCAAAGGCACAGCCTCAGTTTTCCCATCTGCAAAATGCAAATAATTACGCCTGCCACTTGGCGGAACTATCTTGAAGGATAATGAGATAAGAACACTTAGAGGAACTCAGAATAAACCTGTCAGAGAAATGCCAAGAATTATTATGCTGCTATTTCTGTGTGTGTGGTTTTTGTCACTTTCCTAACATAGCAAAGAAAAAGTATAACCACTAGGTTAAAATAATGCCTATCAAAAAAGGAAAAATCCCACCCACTGCAAATGTGCTAGGGCATCAACCAGGGTGATAATTATATTAGCATGGGTTTGGAGAAGAATCCCATATTTTGCGTAATATTTTAAATTAATATCTCCACAGCCTGGAGGCAGAATTCCTGAAATTCAAAGTCACATTGTATCAATGGGAGAATTTTAGCAGCATATCAAAAACTTCACTGTGAATGACCCTTCAGTAAAGGGTAACTTCCAGGAGAACATAAAATGTTTTTTTGTTTCACATTTATGATAATTGTTAATGTAAAGTATTTAGAGAAAAATCAAAATGTGTCAGTTTAAAAGTAATGAGCTCCTCATTTACTAAGTTAAGAAAATTATTTTTGAACATGATCACTTAATTTTCACAGTTTAAAACAACAGTGATTAACAAAGAATGATTATTATCATTATCATTTTAAATTAGGTTGAAAATGTGGCTTATGAGAAAGAGTGCCTGAAATAAAAACTAGAGCCAAAATAAACACTGAATTTTCTGTTATGGATTTAACTGTGGGAAGGACTATGCTAATTTCCTTTTAATAAAATTATCCTTTCATCATTTAAGAGAAACGTGAAAACTTCATAGAAGTTGAAATACCATTTCAGAGCATGAGATCCACATGTTTGTTCATGTTTGTGTCATGTTACAGATGGAAATACTTCTAATCCACAGAATTAAGCGGGCTAGGACCCACTTTTCTGCTCCCAAAGCCCACTCTATGGAGAGTTGCTGGACACACTTGAACAGTTCTTAAAGAGTCCAGCAGGGGGCGGAAGTGCACAACCACAGCACCCAGAACAGCCTGTGGGTCCTCAATACAAGCATTTCATCAACTATAATCAGGCCATTGCAAACGGGACGTTATTCGTTCTTACTTTGGAAGTCTTTAAATGGTTTCCAGGTGAAATATTTTTAAATGAGAATTCTTCCAGTGATTTAACAAGTCAGTCATTATTGAATTGAAGTGTTAACTATGAGTTAGAGGCCTTCAGCCTTTTGCATGGCTTAGCTCCAGGGTTTCAGAGGCATTCCCAGGAAATGGTAGTGGCATTACTACCCAGTCTTCAGAAACAGACTTGTCCTTTTCTGTTTTTCCACTCAGTATATTCTTCCACAATTTTTTTCTCTTAAAATATCTAGTGACAAGGTCTATCAAATAAGACACTTGTAGAAATCACACAGGACCTTCAGATAAGTTTACCTTCTAGTAATTATTTTATAAACATGCTATATCAAGTGGATTACAAGTACAATCACTGCTGTGCTATAACTGTACTGAAATGTCACTAATTAAGGTTGTAATAGGACAGGGTTGAAGCCCCAATAATTACTGATTTGGAGACACATTCTACAGGTCTATGAGTCTATTTTAAGAGAAGAGCAGAACTAAAATAAGAAAACTATATACTAAGAACCACTTTACTAATGTAATTTATATTTTTTAACTACAATATAAATATTGTTAGGTTAATAATTCATTTCAAAGTGTAGATTTTATATAAAGAATAGGATAGAAATGTTTATTCAGCTCCCTCCTATGTTAATTCCTGATATGCTACAGGATTTAAGAAAATAGATAACAAACGTGAAAAGTCCACCCATGTGGATTGGGATCAATAGGCTTTTTTTTTTTGATAAAATTGTTATTCACCTATATTGACCTTCAAGTCACTGTCATGGGCTGAAAATTTTGACTTCAAACTAAGAACTCAATGGACAGCCTTCTCACTAAAGCCTAAGCCACTCCCTGGTTCTTTTTTTATTTTTCTTTTTGACACTCCAGCAAATTTTATTTTGCAAATGTTATCCCTTCTTTTAGCTCAGACTAAAAGGTCAAAACCCCAGTCATTTATGGTGACTCTTTGTGTTTGTGTATGGTGTATGTAGGTCTGTGGTCAGGAAGGTGGGTAAAAAAACAGAGGAGGGTTGGTGTGCATTGTGGGTAAAAAAACAGAGGAGGGTTGGCGTGCATTGTACTCTTGTTTCTTCACTTTTATCTGATGTTTTATGCCAGGCTCTAAAGGAGAACTCTGGCCTCTGCCTATGGAGGCTGGCTGGTGTCATGTCATGTACATCGAGCTGGTCACAGGGAAACTGGGTTCTAGGTCTTTTTCTCTTTAGTAGTGCCACCTTGGGAAGTCACTGCACATTTAGGGGGCCTCAGCTTTCTCATCTGTAAAACAATCAATTGGATGAGGAGATCACTAAGAATCCTTTAAACTTCAAGGTTCTGTGATTAACAGAATTCATTTCTTAGTAGGATGACAGAGTTAAAGCACCT
The DNA here is from genome assembly GCF_059928025.1 of Delphinapterus leucas. Classification (NCBI taxonomy): domain Eukaryota; kingdom Metazoa; phylum Chordata; class Mammalia; order Artiodactyla; family Monodontidae; genus Delphinapterus; species Delphinapterus leucas. The sequence goes on from NC_143146.1 coordinate 13,266,811, forward strand.
TAGCACCTAATATTATCAGGCATTGGCTTAGAAACTGAGGATAAGAGTTCTCTATATTTGTGAACTTGGTGGAAGTTGAGAAGGATGGCAAAAGAGATAGAATGGATGTAAAAATATGAGTAGATGTTTGCTTTAATTTGAATAGCCTCTTTTTTTGTTTGTTTTGTTTTGTTTTGTTTAGTGCTCTGAATAGGAATAGGAAAAAAAAAAGGTTAGTATTTACTGGAATTGCTATTTTTAGGTCATTCAGGGTTAATGACAAATTTCAGTTGTCACACATAAGAGGTCTTACTTACATAAACAATTTTTACGCAGCTTGTGTAAACACAAGAAAAACCAAAAGCCCTAACTGCTGTTTGCTTCTCACGGGTTCAAACTGTCACTTAACTCTATAAAATATTTGGCTTTAGAATCCTAACAGTCTTTAGCTATTGTCCCAAGCAAGGTAAATTATCTAGATAGCTAGGACAATGATGAGTTTCAGGCTGTATTTATCGTACCTTTAAAAGCAAACTAGATGCCACCAAACAGCTTAAAGGAATGAGAAGAAAGCACATGACCGGAGGGCACACGGACACAGGACTTGGAACTGTCAGGGCACGTACCTGTCGGAATGAATGCCGTGTGTTGCTGCAGCTGTGCACTGGTGAGAGCCTGCTGGTAGTGCAAGACGCTGGGATTAAAGACGGTGCTGGCACCGTTGCTTTTTTCAAGTGCTTGTCTCTTTGGTAAAGGATGAAGAGCACCAGGAGGAAAGGCCTGTAAGGGAAGAAGTGGATAAGATACGTGTAACTCAAAGTGAGCACACCTTCAGTGTCCACAGAGATCATCAACTGCAGCATACTTTTAAAAAATGACAGCTAAGGAGATGCGTCTGCCATGCACCTTAATTTAAACAGCGGCAAAGTCGAATGAGTGAGAGTTTGTTACCGAGAGCAAAGCATGATTTCTGTAATCCAAAACGGTAGCATCTTAACTAAGGAAAAGAAAAGCTATCAAGCAACAACAACGAAAAATGACTTCAGCTTTTAAAATGAGTTAAACTAGTCTAAGGGGGGAAGGAAGCATTTGTTTTATTATTAATACCTATTCTTTTCCTTAACAAAGTGGCAATTTCTTGAATTTAAAGGTTAATTAGAATTATAATGAGCATTTTTCCAAGCCAAGTAATTTAAATTTGCTTCACTCTTTTGGAAAAGGTATTAAAATTTGTTAGGATTAATTTATTCCACATATTACATATGAAAATGAGATGGCTAAACACCTTATTGAATTTTTTTGATTAATTAATAATAATGATTGTTTGCAACCAATATTTTACAAGTAATACAAATCTCAGATGGTTCTCTGAAAAGCTACATGCAAAGCGAAAGGTGAAAGGTCAAAGTACCAGGTCTACAGATGCTTCGAGAGGTCGCTTCATTGCTTTGGCAGTCGACTGAGTCTTTTAATAACAGGCAGCGAGCACATGATGGCAGTGGGCCAATGGGATTCAAGCGAATTAACATACAGGTAAACAGCAAGCAGAGGTGCATCATGGGAACGGCATTGCATTGTGGATAGGTGAGAAGGAAAAAAATATTCTGAATGCAATATACAACGTACAAAACACTAGGCATGCACAACAACAAAAATGTTCTCTAAAGAAATGAATATTACACCTTAAATTAGTATTGAAGCAAAAATGCATCTACTATACCTTAGTTAAAAGCATATAAGAGAGTAAAATATAGATGTTTGAAATTCAGGAAAGTTAATTAAAACAGCAGCTTGCATACACACCATAAGCATTTTTTACATTGCTTCAGAAAAAAATGCAAAACTTTTAAGGGCCACAGGATTGAAGAATTTCTGATAAGTTAGTTTTCAAATATAAAACAATGAATGCACTACGTATAACATCCAAGTTATAAGATCCAAGTTGAAAAAAAAGATAATATCTTTAACTTTTATAAAAATAATTTTTAATGAAGATCTAGCCTAACAAAATGAAGCGGCAAACTGAGACAAACAATTCAGGCAAAAAAATATTCAAACACAAGATTATTTAGGCAAAACTGTTTGGGTTTGGATCTTAATTTTTTTGTCTGAATTATGTGGATAATTGTCTCAATTTTTCTCTTCACTTTGCTAGTGTGGATCTGGTAACGTGGAATAAGGTTCCAAGCTTAACAAGTTTTGAATTTGCATAGTAGGTTTCTCAAATTTCCTGCTTTTATTCCATCATATGGTTTCTAATGACTAACTTATCATCCATTCTGTTTTCCACCACATTTGAAATTTTAATTCAATTTATCGCAAACAACTTACCAGATTACACTAAGAAAATACCCTTTAACGGGTATTTAGTGTCCTCAGGTATCAAAATAATTTATACGTAATAATTCTAGTTGTACTTTTAAGTATAATCAGTGACCAACCCAGTTAATGAGATGTGGGAAACTCTTGGCTAGAACAAGTACAATAGCTAAAAATAGCAAACAGCTAAAAGATAGCAAAGAACTGCTTGGACTATTAGAAGCCAAATAATATCTTTAACTTATGACCATACTTGTGGGTGGATAGTTTCATTTAAACAGCTGAAATAATAATAAATAGTGACTGATTTAGACCATGATGAAAAAATTTTCCTGTTCCTTGATAACTGTTGTAAAAAAAAATCTAAAAATTTTATGATGGAATTCTATGAAAATAAAGAAATTCAAAGGAATAGCTCCAATGCAAACAAAAGAAATGAAATACCCATTTTCTATGTTTAGCACAATAGGTAAATCCCTAAGGTTTGCACAATAAATACAAAATGTTTTATTCTAAAGTTCTGGGTTACAGCTATGGCATTTGAAAGAAAATGGAATAGTATTTAACCCTCAAAATGGGAAACAATGAATGATATCTTCCTTGGCCAATAAAGAGCGGTTCATCATTTGAAGACTCAGGATTAAAAGTATGGAGGTGATAGGAGGTAAAGGAAAGAGCTAAGGGTGGAGCGGGGTGGAGACTAGCAGTAAAGCGGAAAGGACTATAGGTAGAGGAGAGGCTTAGAATGGCCAGTGGAGAAGCTGCTTTGGAAGGCAGTCTGGATAGAGGCCATCACATAATATGAAATCATTGTTCTTCAGGCAGAATTGTGAACATTTTCAAAACCCAGCAAGCTTCACAATGAGAAAGCTTCTTTGAATATTCTTTCCTCAAATGTCAGTTTGCCATGATGTAACTTTCATGGCACCATTTTTGTTTAAAATCTTTCATTCCTGTATAGTTTTACACTGCTAGATAATGCAATTTTTAAAAGTTAAAAAAATTTTTTGCTTGTATTAGTCTGTACTAACTACATAAAGCTGCACGGCCTGTTCTCATAGAGGACACTAACAACATTAACCGGATGGCTAAACTCAAAATCATTGTGGCCTCAACTCTCTGGTTTCAATTCTTTCCTTCACTTTTCCAGTCTTTGAGAGTTATAGAACAAATCCGCTACTGGGTTGATCTTTTCTGATATGCTAGCTAGAACAGTGATTATGTCTCCACAGGCTGGTATTTATGAGCAAAATTTTGATTTAACAGAGCATCATTTAATGAAGTCTCCAAGTAGAAAAAAGAAATATTAAATAGTTCTCCTTAGGATCGACACCTGAAAGGTTAATGTTCTCTTTTTTTCCAATCTTAGTTTGATGAAATGCAATTTCGACAGAAATTATAATAAACTAGGAATTTAAAGAAGCTGAGATCCCTAAACTGAGCTGGACAGTGACTGCATTTCCCTTTCTACCACTCCTTATTTGGGGTTTTCTTTACTAAATGCAAATATCTTGTCTTTTCAAGGAAACACTAAGGTCTTGGAGGGTCGAGTGTACATATTAATATCTTGCACACCTCACACTTTGAGGCACATGGGTAGAATGTTTTTAAAAAACTGTATGGATGAATAATCATGTTCTAATGTGGCTTTGTAGTACACAGATGTTCCGTTTTAGAGGGTATTATGTGGCTGCAGGCATATGTTTACCTATATTGAAAGATCTTCAGGCTTAAAATAGACCTGAGAGATCCCCAAGCCTGGTGCATCTTGGGAGCTTCCTTAGGCACCTATGCAGAGGACGAGGTTCTCTTTAATTGAGCCCCTACTGTGTGCCAGGCACTGGGCACCCATTCTTGCTGGCTTCACCAACATTTCTGATCCTTTGCCCCCTCTGGGCTTTCTCCAGCCTTATATACATACAGCCAGGCTTTTCATTTTCTGGATCAAGGAGCAAGCCAACTTCAAGCCAAGGCAAGCCAACCAAGGGCCCGGCATTAGAGGCAAAGACCAAACCTGAGGAGTCAGGAACTGCTGACGACAGTAATCAGAGCTGCCACTCGAATGTGGAAGAAAAGGATGTGGACAAGTAGGATGGGATTCAAAGTTCCTGTACATGTTTTCTTGAACAACTGAAACTTATCTAGCTGATGGCAGCTGGTCCTGTTTCCTTTTACAAAATAAGTATCTCCTGGTGTAGCCCCATTTTGGTGTGTGTGTGAAGAAGGACTGCTGACTTGCAGACCGGATACCCTTTGTGTTAAAATTACCAAAGAGAAGCTCCGTCTGGCTTATTTTTACATTTGAAATATTCTGATGAGGACGATGCTCATGTTTTAAGAGGCAGTGCAAAAGAATAAGGCTCTAAAGGAAAGAGATGTCTCTTTTTCTGGAATCAAAGCTTTAGATTCCTTTTCAGGGTCCAATTAATCCAGAGAAGGGGAAATCCCGGACAATAATAAAAATTGCACTACAGAAATTCTTGGTGTTCAGATATGGAACCCAGGTGAATGGAATACTAATATCTTCTGACTGCAATAATCACTCCCATTTGTTCTTTTAAATAAGGAAATAATAGTTTTTCTTCAGTGTACTGAGTAATCTTGCTATGAGAATAAGAATACTTTGACTTCCTCCAACTGCAACTAGACTGGTTTCAAATGAGCCTCTCACTTCAACTAAAAAGACATGACAGATTCCGTAATTTTCATGTCATTGTCAGAAAGAAGCTGACGCTTTTGTTCTGAAACTACATTCCTTCGGGTTGTCTTTGATGGTGTTGCAAGATCACCTGAAGTATCGGAACTCCAAATCTGGGCACAGGGTAACAATCTAGGAAACTATGGTAACTAAATATACTGACATCCACTGCAACAACATCTGTGCATCTTGATGAAAATGATGTGAAAATGCACAGAAGGGCACATAGAGGAGTCGAATCTTGATTTAAAGATACCGGGCTGTTTGTGTAAATGGCCATTTCTTCTCTTATCTCCATCAACCCAGGTCATCTACCATTGACATATTCTAGGTGCACTGTTCCTTCAGTGATTGAAGAACATACTGACTGCAGATGTTAGAACTGGTACTTCTAGGTAACAGCCGGATAAATCAAGGCTCAGATAAATTCAGGGCTCAGCCGTAAAGGTCACTATTAGTACCAGTGTTTTCTTGTATTTAACAGGTATTTGAGGTATAGGGACTACGTTTTTCATAGTCCCAGAACCTCATCTCAGAGATGGCCAGAGATGGCCAGAGATGGCCATCGCGATCCAGGCTGAGCCAATCACGGCATGCTATTACTCTCACCACCATGCTATTACTCTCACCACAGGACAACCACCAAAATGACCCTGGTGGCTCATTGTTTTGTTCCTAATTAGAGATGGTATAGATACTATTTTTGTCTCTTGTCAGGAAATGTAAGAATGTGTCCCTACAGGTGTCCAAAGCCATGGCCAGTGTTGTCTGGAGAAGCTGATCTTAGAGAATGGAGCTGTTATACCAAGAGAAGCAGAAAAAAAGAAAAGAGAGAGACCTACTGGTTTTCAAGTTTCTGGATCCATCTACCCCTGAGCCCTATTTTACCTCTCCTCCCTTGGAGGGCACTAAATGATCTAGTAAAGTTTTTGTCTCTTGCAACCAGAGTTCTAATTAGCCTTGGGGGTATCCTTGATACCTAGTTATGATTTATAACATTCGCTTAAGGTAAAAACGTGTTCTTTGTGCCCAACGATCAACACACCAGTTAGAATAAATTTGGGCTGGCCTGAAAGAATGATTACAATGAAAAACATTTTACTTCTCGGTAGGATGAGATCTTCACTAAGTGGATGAAGATGGATTCCACACTGCAGAAGTGTATAGAAGACCTCATTTGCTCTCTAAAAGAATTCCTTTTTCATCAGCATTAAGGGACCAATTAATTCTCATCTCCCCTACAGGTCCCTCACCCCCTGCACCTAATTATAATCAGTTTTGAAAACCACTCTTTTATGAGAACAAAAAGGGGAGAATTTATCTATATTGTCCTGACTCTCTTATGTGGATGCATACATTCCCACATATATAGAAACTCACAGAAAAATCACGGTTATGTCCAGTGATGAAAAAACACTAAAGGGACAAGGACTCTGAGAAGAAACAGTGAGAGAGATGAAGGACTCAGTGCTCACGATACTTGGGAATAAGCTGAGATTGGAAAGGTGTGAATAAGCACACAGGCCACACTAAGCGGTGATGACGTTAAGGGCAGGCTCTGTGCCCTCCTCTCTGCATCCCTGTTGCTTGTCACTGGGCCAGGCCTTATAAACGTTTGTGGAGGGAATTCCCTGGTGGTCTGGTGTTTGGGACTCTGTGCTTTCATGCCGAGGGCCCAGGTTCCATCCCTGGTCAGGGAACTAAGGTCCTGAAAGCTGCGTGGTGTGGCCAAAAATAAAATAATAGAAAATAAAACGAATCATTCTCTAAAAATATAAAATAAAATAAAATGAATCATTCTCTAAACAAAAAAATTTGTGGAAAGAATGTTGAGTAATATGAACTTGGTGTATAACAGCTACCCTTGCATTCTGATCAGGCATTAGTGTATGAAGTGGTGGTCGCTAGTTAGAACAATGTGTTTTAAACTATACCTTTCATATCTGAAGGCATATCTGTCGTTCTCGAGGGATGACTGGCCACTGAATCTTTCCTGCCCCCCTCCACCCCGGACCCCATTATGCATTTCCATTGTGTCATGGAGGAGCATTATCACTGTCACTAAACTCCAAGCTCCCCGAGGGCAAGGAAAGCTGCCTAATTTATTTTTTCCAGCCGGCAAGTGCCTGATGCACGGCAGGTCTCATTATATAATATGTTTTGAATGAATGGATGCCCAGTGCCTATCATATATTAAAACAGACTTCTGTCAAGCCAGAAATCTCACATGAAAACAAATTAATTCTACAGGCCAGTGCGGTGGTTCTCAAACTTTGCTGCACGCTGGGATCAACTGGGAGCTTCTAAATAAAGAAAGAATAAAGAAAGCAAGCCCCTGCCCAGGCCACATCCAAACTAATTAAATAAGAAACTTGGGGGAAGGGACTGATGTTAGAACCTTTCAAGATCCCTCAGGTAATCCCAGAATACAGCTAAATTTAAGTGTTCTAGGTAGGGGCTTCTCAAATGTTACTGTGTATACAAAACACCTGGGGATATTTTAAAATTTGAATTCAGAGCCCAAAGGTCTGGGGTGGGGCCTGAGACAGGACAGTGACTCAGGGACCTGAGGCTGGGTTCCAGGACTTCTTTTTTTTCCCAAGCACCAGCCCTACAGCTCCATCTTCAGCTGTTTCATGACTTGATGTTCTGCATAAAATTTCATTTAGGGAGAGAGAGTTCGCAGCGTGGCCTTTGTGATAAGTGACAGAAGAGGAACAAAAGATGCGGGTAGGGAAAAGCCGGGCAGCGGGGGCCGCCGGCCGAGGGCTTCTGGCTCCGGACTGACGTCTCGGGAGCGCTGCGGGTGATGCGCAGCAGCCGCCGCAGGCCTCCCGCCCTGTTTCCCTCTCTCTCTGTCTCTGTCTGTCTGTCTGTCTCTGTTTCTGGGCCGCCTCCCTGGTCCTTCCCGCTCTGCGAGGAGCCCGGGCCGGTCCCGCCCGTGTCAGGTCTCCGAGCAGAGCTGGGCGTGGGGAAGGGCGCTCGCACCCGCCCCGCGTTCCCTGCGCCCGCCTGAGGGATTTACTTATTGTGCTCCAGAAGGGAAGGAGGGAGGGACAGAACAGAACAAAACAAAACAAAACGGGGGCAACCGAGACAGGACGTAGGCAGCGGAGCAGCGGGAACAGCAGCCGTCCCCCGCTCCCAGCGGTCTGGGGAGCGTGCGCGTCCCCGCGCGGAAGGCGCGGCTCCGGGCTCGCGGGCCGGGGAAGGTGCGCGGCGCGCGCGCCCCACTTACCATGACTGTGGCCGCGGCCGCGGCTGCCTGGGCGGCCACCGCGGCCTGGTTGGCTTGGTGCTGCGCAGCTTTGATTTTGGCCTGCAAGTGTGCAGGAGGGTGAAAATATTTGCATTTCTCCCTCATGCAACGCCCCTTTATGTAATCCATACAAACGGTTACGGTGTTGTCGTTTGTGTCGATCATGGTGCTGTCAGCGGGGTGTGCAAAGCGGCAGTCAGTCTCTCCCCGGGCACAGTTTCCTCGCTGGAACTCCCTGCAGACCTAGGACATGGGGAGAAGAGCACACGATGCAGAAGGAGGCCCCAGGGCCGCCGGGAACTACCTCTGCGAGCGCAGGCACGATGTAAAAAAAAAAAAAGAAAGAAAGAAAGAAAAGGAATAAATGCCCTTCCTTTCTTTTAATGGTGGCTTTTGTGCCGTTTACAACATAAACATTCGATTATCCAGGACTCAAGTAACTGGAATCCCGGGCAAAATAATTTGAGTTTTACTTCCCCCTCTTTTCTGGGGTGAGAATCTATATTAAGAAAGTCAAAATCTGCAGTTAAATCAACAAGGCCCCCATTGTTCTTGGGATTTATTTATTTATTTAGAGAAGGAAAGGAGGGAGGGAGGGAAGGAAGGAAGGAAAGAAAGAATATTTTATATATATATATAGTAATTTGGAGATTTTATATACGTGTGTGTGTGTATATATATATACACACACACGTATATAAAATTTGGACGTCTATATATAGCCACATCTTCTACTATGACAACTCTGGGATTTTACAGGGTTTTTACATGGAGGGATTATTTCACCAAAGATCAAGCCACAAGGTCATTGCTGCACAACTGCTAAAAGAACAAGGCGACGTGACGAACTTGTTTCTCCTCTCTGAGGATGGGGAGTGGGGCTGGAGTGAACGTGAATACTCCCGTTTTCCCATAGGTCTGTCCTGCTCCACAAAGCTAATGTATGCTTATACTCATAAATTAGAAGAACTACGATATCTAAGACACCAAAACTTTCACTTAAGTCACAATATTATTATTTCTGACAGCACAGAAAGAAGGTAAAAATACAAAATAAAACGGAGAGAAATATGGGAAGAGATAAAGGGAAAGAAGTAAAGGGAGGGAAGTAGAATAGAGTTTGAAGTGTTGATGTATTGTTTCTTTTTTTTATTCCTTAATCCTTAATCATCCTGAAATCTCAAGTAACTGCAATGCTCCATCCTCTGAGAATTCTCGTGGATCAGGAGTTTACTGTTTAAAGAAAATTTTCTTTGGAATTTAAAGAGTATTCTTAACCTTGCCCTAAATACCGATAACGTCAAGTAACACAAATAACATATATACATAATACTTATATTTATAAATATCATTATCAGGGAAGAATTACTAGTAAAATTGTAAGTTATTTTCTTCTCAGGCTCCACATCCAAAGTTGATGTGCTCAAGTGGTGGTTCACATCTTTATCATTAGTGACATTACAGGAAGGGTCACTGACATGACATTCGAGCCTTGTGAGAGTCAAAAGTACTTGGGAAATACAGTTTCACTGACCAGTGACCAAGCGAGTTTAAAGGGTAAACAGATAAATCACAAAATTTTTAATTGTTTCATTCTACTTTGGATATTATCCAACATTCCATCTTTAGCTCATAAAATGTACAAAATAAAAATTACTAAACTGTTCCCACAGATTCTGAGTATGCCTCCCTCTGTAAGTGGAATGACTCCAGGCTAAGACTGCACTGGGGTGTAGAGTAGCCATCAGGCATTTACCAAGGGGCTCTGTGTGCAGCTGACTTCATTCCTGGTTTGAAATGAATTGCAAGCTGCTTTGCTAAAGTCCTCGTGAATCAGTTTTACATATGTCTTTGTCTACCAGTCCTGTTGGGAAGGACAACTTGTTCCCAACTCAGCTGATTTAATTTGTTTTCTAAACCACACGGTCACGTACTGAACACGAAACCTTCATGGGTCCACCAGGTGGAGCCCCAAACACTTTTCCAGTCCCATGAAAGGTCTGTTCAATATTCACAGGGTTAGTCTTGATCAAAACAGTAGCGATGGGAGTTTATTGTCTTTTCATTTGGGGATCTATATACTCCAGATGGAAGCTGATATTAGGCAACATTTTATCATTTTCAATATTTATTGGGTAAATATTTAAACAAATGCATATTGAAAGAACATTCTCAAATGATCCAAGATAAAGCACAGTGTACATCCTAACCATACATATATATCACCTAACAACTAACTGATGGTTGGATTAAAGGAACTCTTTGAAAAATCTATCAGACTCTTTACACACCCATATAAAATGCTCTATTAAATGTCATAGGATACAGTAGTTAAGATAAATGGATGAATGCCCTAACTGATTAAAGAGAAATTTTACCTAGTAAAGTGCAGGTGAGTTGGTTTGACTCATGACTTAAGAATTATGTTTTATAAATATATGAATTTTTAAACTTTTTATTTTATATTGGAGTATAGTTGATTGACAATGTTGTGATAGTTTCAGGTGTACAGCAAAGTGATTCAGTTATACATACACATGTATCTATTGTTTTTCAAATTCTTTCCCCATTTAGGTTGTTATATAATATTGAGCAGAGTTCCCTGTGCTATACAGTAGGTCCTTGTTGGTTATCCATTTTAAATATAGCAGTGCGTACATGTCAACCCCAAACTCCCTAACTATTCCTTCCCCCCACCCTTCCCCCCCTGGTAACTATAAGTTTGTTCTCTAAGTCTATGTTTTCTTGACTTTTGTAGATCACTTGAATTTAAGTTAAAGAAAATATCCCAAATCAGTAATTAGATTTTCCCAGGCTCCAGTTCCCCGTTTACCTATACATAACTGGGGCTGATATCCTGGAACATGCTAGAGCAGCCATACTAGCTCTTCAAATACTGAAATATGATCATACCACTTGGTCAGTAGTCACAGTCCTACGTCCTCCCACCCCTGTCCCTGAGTGTCCCCCTTGTCCTGGCTGCTGGCCTCCTAACCTGCCCGTTACCAGACCTTTCCAGGATCCAGCAAAGGTTCATGCCTGGAACAGCTGGAGCCCTTGGGAGCCATCTTCGTGGCCTGCATAGTGATTGATTCAATGTTCCACTGGTCGTTACATATTTTGCCCCTGAACACACATTCCACACAACAGATTTTTGTTTGTATTAAACTTATTCTTTTCCCACAGACTAATTTCCTTTATACTTGACCTTAAATTCAAACAATAGAATTATGAATGCATGCCTTTTAGGTGAATGTGTGTGCATGGCGGTTTTGCAAGACTGAATTAATATCTTACAAGCATTCACTTACACAGAGGTATAGTTCTACCACAAATGCATCTCAAACCACAAATATAATTGAGTACCTCCAGTTTGTCAGTCCTGAGAAGTTTCTGAGTTGCAGTTGAGCCCGGAACAGTGACAGGTGGACTTCCGGGAACAATAACAGGTGTGGTGGGTAGAATTTCCGTTGGGACTAACCCAACTCCAGGGGTTACTGGTGCTAAGTAAGGAGCAAAGCTAATCGCCGTATTTGTCCCTATTGCGGGACCTACAGGAAAAGTGGGCTGTTAAAGGAAGATAACACAAGACAAAGATTCCTTTAGAATAAAACTTTTAAAAATCACCAGCAAGTGTCATTTGAGCAAAATTCATTCATTGCATACAAGACTCTTTGTGTTAATTGCATAGATCAATGCTGAACTGTGAAAATTCATTAAGCTTCTCTGTTTTTTGCTTAATAAAAATGAAGTCCATACAGATCCTGTCTTCCCCAAACCATACAGACACATGGGAGAACATCATAGAAACCTAACTACAGGGACCAGGTGAAACTTTTGTTCCCATGAAAGTGTTCTCAAGAAAAGAATAAGTTCACTCTAATTGCTCATCATTCCAAACTATTGAATGTTACAACAAGAAGGCAGTAAAACTTAGGGAATGCTGACTCATAATCTTTGATTTCTCCTACGTGTCTCTCAAAGGGAGAGGAAGAAAGAAAAACCCTTGACTATAGACTGATTTTCAGACTGACCAAGGTTATACACTCTCAAAAAGTGGGGATTATTTGGTATTTTATTTTGCTTGGATTTACCAGTATGTTTCTGTATTCTATCACTAGCATATATAACCCCAAAATTCATAGACAGCTTACATCTAGACCTGCTATTTCTTGCTCTAGCTCAACTATGTCTAGATCCAATCTTCCTTTCCTGAAAGGTTGGACAGAAGGGCGTGAACTTTTCCATTGGCCATTAAAAGTTGCTTTGGTTTCCTAGGTCACAAAATCAATGCAGCAGTGATGAAGGTATAGAGTTCCTCACTAAACTTCTCTATCACTATACTCTGTGTCCAGAAGAAGTATATTAGAGGGTTGACGGGATGATTGTTTTCAAAAGCTTCACCTGAAAATATGCCTTTCAGAAAGGAAATAATGCACATTTAAGAGAACAAGAAACTTGGCTTCACTTTTTTTTTTTTTTTTTGCGGTGCGCGGGCCTCTCACTGTTGTGGCCTCTCCCGTTGCGGAGCACAGGCTCCGGACACGCAGGCTCAGCGGCCATGGCTCACGGGCCCAGCCGCTCCGAGGCACGCGGGATCCTCCCGGACCGGGGCACGAACCCGCGTCCCCCGCATCGGCAGGCGGACTCTCAACCACTGCGCCACCAGGGAATTGGCTTCACTTTTAAAGAGCCAATGTTAAAAATGTACATTTAAGAGAACAACAAACTTTTGCTTCACTTTCAAAGAGCTGATGTTAAAAATTTAAGATGCTAAAGATTTTTCTTAGAATAAACTTTGCACTGAATTGGATCTGAATAGTTTTTGTTTGTTTTGTTTGTTTTTAGTTATTGGATGACTTTTACCCTATTTATTTTTAGGATATTTTAGGTATTTGCAATCACATGTTAATGCAATTTTCTCATATTGAACTATGTGGTTGGCCATGTCATGCTACTTCTCTATTTGTATATTGTGGGTAACATTCTTGTCTATTTATAGCTCTGAGTTGTTGAACATATGGGAAAAATAATAATCTGTGTGTATTATGTTTTTTGTTGACAGCAATAATGGAAAAATATCTTTTACAAACGATGATGTTAGAAAGCAGTGAATTATTGATAGTTTGTGCGGGGAGTTCTTGGAGAGGCTGAAAGGCTTCACTGAGGTGGCTGGTCGGGGGAGGGATGGAAGAGGTGATTCTAATAGTCTTAGAGGACTGCTGCTGCACTTTCACGAGGGGCTTTTAGATCTTTATGGCTCTGACATAAAATTCACTTTGGGGGAAAGTTGCTTCATGAGGTCTTAACATGGGAAATTGACGGCAGTTAGGACTTTTTTTCTTCCTTGACTTTCTACAGAGTTTTATACATGAATGTTTTCCATTTTCAACCCATTTGAGTCATAATTATAGAACGTTGTGGTTTTCAGTAACTGTAGCTTTTATAATTTAGTACTGTTGAAAAGAAGCCAAGTGATTTAAATGGTATAAGGGCTCTATAATGTTAGGATTTAAGAAAATCAATTCTGAAAGGTCATAAATCACAACAGATCAGTGATTCAAAGAACCAGCTATATCAGAAATGCCTGAGGGGAATTTCATAAATAGAGATATCACAAATTCTGACTCAGTATGTCTGGGCAGGGTCCTTGAGATTTGCATTAAAAAAAAACTACATGATCTGATGTGCACCCCAGTTTGGGGACAACTGTCATAGATGAGGAGTGAAAATAAATATTAGGAAAAACCAGTACTAGTAGTGTAATTTAATCTAGAGGCTAATGATTGAAGTAAACATTTAGAAATTAGAGCCCTCCCCACATCTCCATTTTTGACTTTCTGTTGGAGCAAATTCCCAACCTCCCTCACTTTTAGATAATTTGAAGCCCGGGTCAGTGTAGGGACACACATTCAGGTTGTACCTTGACTGTCAGTGGGCTGTCAGAACCTCAAAACCCATTTCCCAAAACCTTTTTGGATATCAACAAATCTCTCGCCATTAGCCAAATTTTGTTCCTTGTTCATCTAATTTAATGGTCGAAAAGGAATGTTGCAGTTCGTTTTATTGATGTTAGCTGTAATATAGGTCACAGAGAGTATTATTTAAAAGTAAAAACACAAATATTAGACAAAGGGAGACAGGAATTCAAAATCCTGAGCTCGGCCAGTTATTAATCTTTACCCTGGGCAGGAGATCAACCCTGAACTTTAGTTTTCTCACCTGCAGAAGGGAAGTAAAACTACTTAGCTTCAAGACTTGGGCTGAGCAAGGTGTTAGTTCTGTCTTATAATACTTCGCATGGTTGGAACGCAAGAAATAGCAGCTATCATTAGTAGTGTAAAAATCAGTATTAATAAAGGTTTTTTCCCCCAAATTGTCCATTGATTCTATAACAGGAATGTAGTCAGGATAGCAATATAATAATAGAGGTATAAAATCTTACTAAATGATAGCAAATATCTTCTTTATTTTGAAATATAGATTGGGAAAGTATGTATTTTCTTTCATGTGAAAGTTAAAAGTTCATAGGCTTTATGAAGATAGATTCAATTAGATATTTTCTCTTTTTTTGTCTAGAGTGTTTTCTGTTGAAGTTGAATAGTAAAAAAAATACAGTTATGGTAATTTTCAGAGATGGGCACTATATTATTATTATTATTATTATCATTGACAGTAATACCTTACATCTGTGAAAGGTTTGGCTGTTTTCAAAGCATTCTCACACACTGTGTCTTCTTTAATCTCCTCAATACCCGCGAGAAGCAAGCGTGGCAGCGAGAACTGCACAGTCTTCAGGTGAAAGCAATTTAGAGTAGAGACCACGTGGATTCCCCAAGGTCAGCGCTGCCGAGGCAGAGTCAAGGCAAACTACCCAGGACCCCTGGCTCCCAGTCTGGGGCTGTTTTTACTCCTCCGCACTTATTAGATTTCGTTGGTAATTTCTTAAAACAGAAGAGGGAACAAAAACACGAGCTGCCCTTACAGACATAAGCGTACAGAGTGAGCATCGGCGGGGAGCCGTGTCCCACCGTCAGCCAGGGCCTCCCTCAGGCAGGAGGTTAGGGCTGCTCTGAACAGCTGCCTGGAAAAGTGGGTCTCAGATCCTGGATTCAAATTAAAGTCTCCAGGTGGAGTTGAGGCTGATGTCTGAACTTGAGTCTGAGTTGGTAGCTAAGAGAAGGGCAGGTGACTCTGCTCCTGGAAGGCCACGAGCTAGGGCTTGGGAGAAGCGGCCCTGCGGTTCCCGCAGGAGGGCTGTTGCCAGGTGGTCTGAGACGAGATCCATTTGGTCCTCCTCGTCTCTCAGCACTAACTGCACTGAGAGAGGCCAGAGGACAAGAGCTGCAGAGAGTCTTCTGGAAGAAAATCATGTCCGAAATGCTGGTCTTGGCGTCTTCGCTCTGGACTTCACCCCACCTGCCTGTGTTTCTCGCTCTCCACCCTTCCTTCTCAGCACCTTACAGCAGTAGGTCTGGATTCAGAGATCACACACTCACATGTGCACACATGCTCTTTGATATTTTGTAGTGGCGAGGAAGGATCAGGGCTGGGGAGGAATGACTAAGTGGCCTGAGGTATTTTATGGCTCTAAAATGTAGTCAATTGACTTTTTAAAACAAGAGCGTGACAGCTCATACACTTAGAAAGCTCTGACTTCAAAGGGTAGGTATTTGGCACTCAAACTGAAAGGCCTAAAACATGGCATCTCTTAAGCCTTCTCCGTTTACTCCCGGAAGCATCTCTGGAGCACAGAATACTCAACACTAGACCTTGCCCCCAAGGACCAGATTGCATAGGCTCTTGAATCCCTGTCCTACTAAAGGCTACCCACCTGCTGCTTTATCTTGAGTGTACGTGGGAAGGTTGTGTGGGAGGTGAGGGGTTGGGGGCAGTGTGCTGGGAAGGGAAGGGAAGGGAAGGGAAGGAAGAATTGCTGTTACACTCTGTTAGGAATTGGAGAGAGAAAAACTGCTAGGAGGAATAAGGTGAATGAGACTTTTGAAATGTAATGAATTTGAGACAAAAGAGGAAAGAACAGTTTGCATTTTCATTCATTCAGTAAATATTCATTGGTGGTACAGACATGGTGCCAGAACACTGTGTCTACATTTATTGAACTTAAACCCTACTGGGGAAGGACAAAGAAATAAAATGACAATTCATTTTTATGGATAAGCAGAAATGAGGAGGCCTCACTGGTAATGACAGAGATTGGTGGTGGGTCGCAGGGGATAGAGTTGGAGTCCTTATGAATAAGATGAAGTTAAAATGTGAAGAGTAGTAGGAAACTTCAGCAAAAGCAAAGGCCTTGAGGCAAACAAGAGCTCTGTGTGTTCACAGAATGGAAAGTTTGGTTTGGTCTCAGTGGACAAAGGAAGAATGGCCCAGAATGAGTTGGTGAGCTGGGAAGGGACATGATCACAGATGACACTATAGATAAAGTCAAGGTTACATGTTTAGGCTTTGTCTCCAGTGAAATGGGAAGGCGAAGGGTTGTAAGAAAGGGAGTGATATGATGCGTTTATGTGTTTAAAGGCAACTTTATGCCGGTTGCTGTGTGCAGGATACATTGGAATAAAGCAAGAGTGGAACTTGAGATTAGGAGGGAACAGCTTATAAAGTATTTTGAAATACTTGGCGGCTCAGATGAGGGTGCTGGGAGAAGAAGTAGATGGACTTGAAGGCACATATGACAGGATTTGCTGATGAACTGGATGTGAGAGAATCTGCTTGGTTTTGGTTTGAAACTGCTGGTTGCACATACTGAGATGGAAGTGTAGTAGAATAAAAAAATGGGTCTTGAACATGTCAAGTTCCTGTGAGAAATTTGAAGGTGAGTCCAGTAGGAAGCTGGATACCTGAACCTGGGACTCAGAGGAGAGGTTTGGACTGGGAACGTGCATTTGGGAGTTCTCAGCCTGTAGATGATTCAGAGCCGCAGAAATGGATGAGACCATGAAGGAGAGGGTAAATGAGAGAGCGGCCCAGCACTGGGAACATCAGTGTATAGCAGCCTTAACATATAACAGAGGAAAAGAATGGGCAATGGAGTCAGAAGAGGAAGGAACGATCAGAGAGCGAGGGGTGCTCCTCGAAGGAGAGATTGATTGCATGTTACTAAGAGGTGGAAAGAGTACAGTAAAAGCAGAAGTGCCCATTGGTTTAGCAACATGGAGGTCACTGGTGAGAGATTTCAGCGGATGGGTTCAGGGAGATGGGAGATAAAGGGAGTGGAAAAAATATGCATAGCTCTTTAGAGAAGTTTACCTAAGAAGGAAACCTAAAAATGGAGGGATACTGGCTACTTTATGTTTATCAATTTCTTTGTCTTAAGCAATTTCTGCATGTATTAATTTCCCGTGTCTGGTCTAACAAATTCCCACAAACCTGGTGGCTTAAACAACATGCATTTATTCTTTCATAGTTCTGGAGGCCGTAAGTCTGAAATCAGTTTCACTGGGCCAAAGTCAAGGCTTTGGCAAGATCATATTCCCTCTGGAAGCTCTAGGGATGAATCCATTCTTTGTCTCTTCCATTTTCTGGTGGCTGCTGGCATCCCTTGGTTAGTGGCCACATCACTCCAGTCTCTGCCTGTATGGGCACATTGCCTTTCTCCTCTTCCGTATGTGTGTCAACTCTCCCTCTGCCTCTCTTATAAGGATGCTTGTGATTGCATTTAATCCAGGAGAATTTCCCCATCTCAAGATGCCTAGCTTAATCACATCTGCAAAGACCCTATTTCCTTGTAAGGTGACATTTACATTTCCAGGTACCTTTGAGGGCCATTATTTGGCCTACTACCTTGTATTAGGTCACTAATTCATTCCTGAGACTCTGAAGTTATTTGTTTGTAGAGTTAATGATTTTTAAGTTTATTACATTTTTCGTTCTAATTTTTCTTGCGATTTAAGAACCTCTATTAAAATACTTAAGTGTAATATTCCTTCTTCATAGAGTAATTGTGATTATTGTCTTCTAATTAATATATGAGACAATACATAAACATAACTTTCAAAGGAAATTCAACTAATAGTTTATAACAGGAATGGAATTTTCTTATTAACACTGCCATTATTGGGTACCAGGGTCAATCCTTACAAATTCTAAGTAAATAAGTAGTGAATGATTAAAACGATATAATGCACTGTTGCTACGTTGACCTAGGTGGTTCTAAGTTTATTCCCATAGATGTCATTTAATATGTATAATTAAATTATTTTAGCATTTAGGTAATTTAATAAAATAATTTATACGTGTGTATCAATAAAGAGAACCATAAATTATACATGTGAATGGTTTTAAGTAGATCCACTTAAACGCCTGTATTTGGTGTTAAATGTGTTCAGAACTCTACCTGTGTTGTCCTTACATCTAGGATAACTCCTACTCATCCTTTAGGATGTACTTATTTGGGACTTCCTCCAGGCAGCCTTTCCTGCCTCATCCAAAATCATAATGCCCTGGGCCTGAATCTTATGTTGTCTTTTCCTTGTGTCTGTCTACACCCACAAGACTGTAGCTGATTTATCTTGGAGTCCCCTGCACCTGCACTTTTTTTTTTTTTTACTCTGGGCAGAGCTGGTTCCTGGCTACTTTGTGCCACTATTCTTGGGCAGAAACCCGGAGACAAGCAGAATTGCCAACAATCTGCCCAGATTCTCTCCCCTCTTCCTGGACCAAGCCCCACCTTCCCCATCTCACCTCATGGACGCACAACAAGAAAATGTAACTCCCTGGTAGCTATCCCTTTTCATTTAGCACCTTTCATTTAGCCCATCATTTAGCATGGGCAAGGGCAGCATGTCTCCTTAGGCTCAAGTTCATACATGTTTATGTACCTTTTCTTTTAAAAAGAGCAAATTTCACTCACTTCGCTGGCTTTGTTTTTTAAAAAATTAGCTTTTTTTTGACAAAAAATTTACAAGTGTAAGCGAAATTCACTAAAGCCCAAAAATGCACTCCTTTTTCTCAGGGCCTCATTCCTAGAGCAATTTCCAGACCTTTAAGGAAGTACTTTCAAACACTGTGAAATCAGGGAGAAAATATGACACAGTACTGAACTCCCTGGGCGTTTAATCCTGTGGGCCTTGTCTCAGCTCCTGCACCCTTTGCAGGCCTCTGAGACCGGAGGCGTGGGTGGCTCAGGCAGCCTTCCTTCATGCCTCTGCCAGGCTCCAGGGGGAGCAGACTGCAGAAAGCGCCCTGGTCAAGATGTCTGAGGTCCAGGCTCAGCTCCACAACTGATTAGCTGCAGGACATCGGGTAAATCCACTAACTTCTGTGGTTTCATTTTCCCCTTCCTTAAAATGATACCATTGAACTAAAAAATCTATCTGTTGCATTGCTAATAATGTTTTAGGCATCAGAATCTCTTCTTTGCATAGATCATCAATTCATACTCTAAATGAGAACATAGAACTATTGCCCTTCTAAGATGGTTCAAATATGGAGGTTACTGGTGAGAAATATGGAGGTTACTGTCACTAGTTGGAGTGACACAGATTTCCCAGATATTGATTAGAAATTGTCTTTGCCTACAGCTTCTACATGCGTTTTTCCATTTAAATAATCTAAAAAACCCTATTTTCAGCATCTAGTTAGCTTCAAAGCTATTTGCTTTAATGGTAGCCAAAGAGACAAAGTAGGGGGACACCATTTTAGGTCAACGTGGCCTTGCCTGTACCAACACTTTAATCATCAAGCCCATCGTGAGATGCAATGTACTCACCACTGGATGGAGTGGGGTTCCTGGAAACATAAATTGCATCTGCTGGGCAAGCATTGCTGCTGCAGTTTTTTGCTGGATCAAATTGTTCCTCCCGTTAATTTCGAGTTGAGTTTTTAAATGTGTTGGAGGGTGAAGATACTTGCAGTTCTCTCTTGAACAACGGCCCTGGAAGAAAGAGTTTTGGTCTTAGGACTGTCGTAAGTAGCTTTCAACTCTGTTGTCAACCATTTCACAATCATTCCTTATATACGAAGGTGTGTATCTGTGTGTGTGCACATGCGTGCACACATATGTTGGAACGTACAAGGGGTGAATCAGGCATTCGATGATTATCAGCCTTGCTCAGACCTGTTGAACAGAGAAGCGTCCTGAAATGTTGTTGTTTTCAGTGGATTCTAACTCTGACAAAAGACCCCAAGGAAACGTGACTGCTGAGAGTAAAGTCGGACCCTTCTAGGCAGTGTGGAAGGCCATCAGAGGAGCATATTTATTGTGACTTATCAAAAGGAAGCTTTGAACTTGCTAAACGTTGGTTTGTGCTGGAGTGATGACAAAATGTGAATAATTATGCGCCACATTTGTGCAGCGGGGAAAGTAATCAGAAGGTCTTGAAATGTGTGCTCCAGGGTGGCTGAAGACACCCCTAAATCAAATGATTGAAGAAGAGGCGGTGGTAGAATAGGAGCGGACATTTCTTAGTAACTGATGCACACGTGAAATTTCCAGGCCTGAACTCAGATAATCACCTGCAACAGAGCAGTTTGCTCTAATACACGAAAGCTGCAGCCCATGTCCCTGCCCCAGTCCCGTGACAGCTGTATAAAATTAAATGTCACAATATGAGGTAGTGAAGAGTGTTTACAGCTAAAGTAACATCGGGATGTTAAAGTTGGCAAAGTGAAAAAAAAAGTTAATTAGGTGACAGGTGTGCCTAAAACCAGTCTGAAGAGTAATCACAAATGGTAGTGTTTATACTGAATTCCCAAATTTTCAAAACTACCAATTGAGAGAATCATGTTGATATGTGAAGTATGCAATTTCTGGAGAAAGAATAACGAACTGTGTTAACCAGTATGGGGATTGTCAGTCTCTAAAGAATTAGTCTTATTTGCAACCAAGAAAACAGAATATGGGTTTGTTTACCAAATATAAAAGTAATTTTAAAAAGCAAGCTGGGTGGATCTGGGCAAACAAATTTGTTTATAGTCATCCTAATTCTAAACATCTGGAGTTTGCACGCTGCCCCCTGCTCATTTCAGCTGTACTTGTGGTGGCGCAGGCTCCCTCCCAAATGTCAGCCTCCTACACTGCCGCGGAGAAGGGCAGACAGGAGTCCTGGGCTCAGCCTGGTGCTCTGCACTCATCAACCCGTGTTAGCAGCATGAGAGGCTGTGCCGCCCTCTGTAGGGAGGACACAGAGGCGGGCACCAGGGACCCCAGAAGGAATTGGTCACGTTTCCGCTAAAGTTATTCTGTAACAATGGGCAAGGGCAGCATGTCTCCTTAGGCTCAAGTTCATATTGTCGATGTTTCGTTCAGCATCCTAAGGGAGAAAACAGACATCTTGGGTCAAGTACTGGAAGGTCCACTGTTAAAATACTGGCAAACTGGACCCACAATTTAAAATAATCCACTTAGTTGTACACCTGAAACTAACACAACATTGTTAATCAACTGTACTCCAATACGAAATAAAAAGTTAAAAAAAAAAAATCGAAGTCAAAGCAGTCTAGAAATCTCTTTGTCTCTCCATCTACTTCTGTCTGCAGATTTTTAAGGTAAAGTTTTAATCCTAACTTTACTTTGCTCATTGTTTTGTGATGTCCTAGGGTCCCTCCAGCCCTACCAACCTGCTTCAGGCATGTCTTATTTTACTTCTCTTTCTGTCCTCCCTTGACAATTGCCCAAGTCTCTGGATTTTCTAAAATAAAATCTCCAAGAAAGCATTCAGATTGGGCCAGCTCCTAGAGCACATGAGTATGACCAGTCTCTGGACTGGCTGCCTTATGTCAGGTGTCCAAATACATTCTTATCATCTATTGTGGGAGGTGGTCGCGGGACGTGGCTACTGCCCATCATCAGGGGTGGAGGAGAATTGAACAGAGTGACATTTCTTGTATAGAGGATAAGTCTTCCCAGGCTTCTCTCTGACAAGCTCAATTCAAACTCTCTTCAAACACAGTCAGTTCACTTGGAAGATGACACCCAGAGAGGCTCATGTATACAGGGTACACGTATGGGCCTATGTGTACAAATGTACAAAGGGCCTCATGTGGGGATTTGGGAAAACAAAGTTCCATAGGATGGAGTTGGAATTTGTGAAACATCCGCACTTCTACCAGTCTGGCTATTCTATTTTGCTCGTTCATATAATTGTCAATTTGATCATTAGTCTTCTAATGTAATGCTTCAGGTAAAAATTTCGATGAGGCTAGAAAAATATGTTTTTTTTGTTAATGCTGTCATCTCTTGATACAACTGGGACTCTTAAGGAACTACATAAACTATTTTCAGCCAATGGAACATGATTTACAACATCGAATTAGTAATTTACTGATGGAACCTTCTTTTCCATGAGAATTAATACAATTTCCTACTGTTCTTACTTACACACTTGGAGTGAGGTATATTATTGATTACCCATGTACCAGACAATTTATACATGGTTATCTCATTTTCTCCTTATAACAGCTATAATGATCCCTATTTTACAAAACAGCAAATGTACTCAGAAAGATCAAGAAACTTTCCAAAGGTTATATAATTGGTAAGTGGTAGGGCTGGATTTTAAATCTAGGTTTATCTGACTCAATTACCTCACTGTACTAACCTATTTATTAGCAACAGTTAAAAATCCAGGGAGGATAAAAATCTAGCATTCTCCTTCATAGAATAATAGGCTACTTAACACAATTTAAAATATAATAGAGGGCTTCCCTGGTGGCGCAGTGGTTGAGAGTCCGCCTGCTGATACAGGGGACACGGGTTCGTGCCCAGGTCCGGGAGGATCCCACATGCCGTGGAGCGGCTGGGCCCGTGAGCCATGGCCGCTGAGCCTGTGCGTCTGGAGCCTGTGCTCTGGAACGGGAGAGGCCACAGCGGTGAGAGGCCCGCGTAAAGCAAAAAAAAAAAAAAAAAAAAAAAAAAAATATATATATATATATATATATAAAATAGAATATATATGAGGATTTGGGAGTGGAGAAAGATCATTTGCCTGGGTCTGTCTGTCGGAAGGGGGTCAGAGGAGTGGTTAGGCTTACAGGCTCTGGAGGCAGATGCCTGGGCACATAAGTTGGCTCTGCTTTTTCCTACCTTTGTAACTTCGAGCAGATTACTTGAATTTCTTGTATATTGGTGTTTTCATCTATACAATGAAAATAATTATTGTGTTTTCCTCTAAAGGCTGTTGTAGGATTAGATGAGCTAATACAGGCACAAGGCGTAGAGAATGCCTGGCACGTAGTAAGCACTGGGGAAGCGTTGTCAGCATTACCAAAGAAAGAAAAGATATTTGTATGTCATTTTCTTTACAGTAAATGCAGGATTACAGATTTAGTTATGTTTTGATTGGCTTTTTGTTTCTTCTCTAGAGTAGCTTTTCATTTCAAAACATGATAAAAGCAATCAGTACTTAATTATACTTATTCAAATATCTTATATTTAAAATTATTTTCAAGTCTACAGGATATTTCTGCAAGTATCCATATTTGAGGAGAGAGCCCTGGAACATAGTTCAGTCTAGCGTCAATATTTTGAAGGGTGTTGCAGCACAGATGTATGAGGCATACAATTCAAAGCCTGGGAAACTGCAGGCAGCAGAATTTTAGTAAGGGATACTATAGGAGTCTAAAATCCTAAAGGAAAACTTACTGTCAAAATATAACTATTTGACACAGTAAACAATTGGTAAGGAAGTTTTTGTTAAGGCGTAAGATCTGTCAGGATACACATCATCGCACAAAAACTGTTGATTATCAAAGCAAGTTGTCATAACCCTACGGGAGAGGGCAGTGAGCAGAAATGTAAAGCATCTTTGTATATCATTGTGAAACAAAACAGAAGTGTCAAAAATAGCGTCTCCCAATTTTAGTCCAAGAAATGAAGACGAAAATGTCTTGGGAAAGTCTTCCTGTGGCTGCTAGGATTGTTTTTTTTTTTGTTTTATTTTAACTCTTCCTCCCTTGGTTAAACACTGTTTCCGAGAGATAAGAGAGGTGAGGGTCCAGCCCCTGGAGAAGGGGGCTGGCACAGCTTCTGTGGGATGGAGTGGGAGGGCACCATTCCAGAGTCTTTGTGAAGAATCTTCTAGAACTGGAAAATGGGAGCCCTGGAGGAGTCTAGGCAGATGGTCCCACACCAGGGTCTAATGTGGAGATTGCAGCCCTCAGGGGCTCCGCCCACCCCGGGTGGGATGCAGCAGGTTTAGAAATGACAGGTGGTCTGGATCACACTCACCATTGTTCTTGGTCTATTTCCGGGCTAGGGTCTCATTCCTTCCTTCATTCAACAAATATTGATTGAGACCTTGCTGTGTACCAGGTCTTGTGCTAAGCGCTAGTTAACTAAAGGTGAGTAAACACAAGATCTGCTGCCTCCCTGCCTGAAGCCTGCAATCAGGTGGTGAAGACGGATATTAGCCAAACAGTGACACAGATAAATGTATAATTACAAACTGTGGTCCCTGTTCTGGAGGAGAAGGCTGAGAGACAATGGTGGGAGAGGGTCAGAATTGAGACTGGTGGCAAAGGAGGGCTCTGAAGAAGTGACATATTTAAACTGAGACCTGAAGGATGAGAAGGAACTTGGCAAGGGAGTGAGTGAGGGCTAAAGTGTGTGTGTGTGTGTGTGTGTATTTGTGTGTTGAGGGGGAGAATACAAAATGAGGACAAAAGGAAGAGGATGTGCTAGGAGAATGTACCATCTGGGGGCCTTCTTGAAGTTTCTCAAGGCTGGAATACAGAAGGGGGTGTGGGTTGCAGTGGGGGGATGATAAGAGATAAAACGGGAAGAAGTAGACTACAGCCAGATAACAAAGAACTTTGGGAGTCAAGTTAAGGGCTATGAACTTCATTGCCACTGAAAGTTTTGAAGCAGGAGAAGCGCAAGATCAGATTTATGTTTTACGCTACGTATAAAATCTTACCCTGATTATTAGATTTTGTATCTCTAATGTTGTTATGGTTTGCATTGTTTGGAATCCGCTTATTTAAAAACAATAACAGAATTCTGACGTAGTTTACATAGGATTTGTGCACTTCATTCTGCTTCCCAAAATAATCTCTACTCCAGGAAAATTTAGTTTAGGGAGGATGGTTAGAAGCAAGTGAGAATTTCAAGCTGAATTAAGTTTATTAAAATAAGCGACCATGAAAGATTCTAATGCAGAATACCCATGTTGATTCTTAACAAGATGAGGAAAGATGCTGAATAACTAATATGTACTTGTCAGAACAACAGATCGTAGCTATCGGAATTACATGGTCATTACATTGCACGACGTGGGAGAAAATAAATGCAGCTTTGGCTAAGAAAAAATTTCAGAATCAGGTTGGTGTGAGAAAGGAAAAGTGTAATTGGAAAATGAGGTTTTCCAATTGCTTATTTTAAAATCAGGAATATTTAGAGTCTTCCTAGTATGCTCCTAATTGAAAAAGTCAATTAAAATATGGAAGCAAAAAAAAAACAGATTAATTAGGAGATTATTAAAGGGATTAACAATAGGAGTTTGGCCCATAGGAATAGCTAACAGACAACTATATCCCATTAGTTTTCCATGGGAAAAGCAATGGATTTTATATGATCTGCAATTCAAACTGACAATAGGCCCCTGCTGTACGACTCGGGGATAATTTAAATTGTTTCTTAGTGTGGGCCACGCCATTGATCAGCAGGCTCTACAAAGGCCCTTTTGGGAAATAATTCCAGTTGAGGCCCAGGGTCACAGCCTGATCCACTGAATTCCTCCTCTTCCCGTTGGGTCCTGGCTGCTCACTGCTTTCAGCGCGTGTTGGTATTTTCAAGGGAGCAGGCCTGGCTGTGGAATGGAGAATCTGACTCTAAGACTGGGGGCAAATGGTATGCGTTCCCAAAGTGGCCTGCTGGGATGCTCTGAGTCCAGGAGCCTGCTTGGGAGGTCCATGGAAGCCACTGAAGAACCTCTCAGATTCCCTCGCGTTCTGCACGCGTGAAACCAACTTAGCGAAATCCTGATGTCCTGGAGTCACATTCCTGAAGCCTGTTCTATCTTGGAACCTTTCCTGGAGAAGCAGTTGAAACCAGTGGTAAAGGGAACAGTCTCTGGAACTGGACTACTTGGGCTCAAAACTCAGCTCTGCTGTTCTTGCCATGGGACCTTGTGGCCTCCAGTTGCCACATCTGTAAAATGGGGATAACAATAGTTCCCCCTTCATAGACTTTCATAAGGATTAAGATTTAATGCATATACAGTGTTTGAGCAGTTCCTGGCACATAGTAAGCCCTCTGTAAGTTTTTATTATCCTCCTTCCCTGGTGGCACAGTGGTTAAGAATCCACCTGGCAACACAGGGGACACGGGTTTGATCCCTGTTCTGGGAAGATCCCACATGCCGTGGAGCAGCTAAGCCCGTGCGCCACAACTACTGAGCCTGCGCTCTAGAGCCTGTGTGCTGCAACTACTGAAGCCCGCGTGCCGCAACTACTGAAGCCCGCGTGCCGCAACTACTGAAGCCCGCGCGCCTAGAGTCCACGCTCCGCAACAAGAGAAGCCACCGCAACGAGAAGCCCACACACTGCAACAAAGAGTAGACCCCGCTCACCACAGCTAGCGAAAGCCCACGCGCAGCAACGAAGACCCAATGCAGCCAAAAACCAAGCAAATAAATAAATAAATAAAATAAAAATAAAAACAACCTTGCTGATAACTAGCTCAGTTTCTGTATCACGGTGCTTCTCTCTGGCCTGTCTACCAAGCTCTTTAACACTATTCTTGTTCTCACAGTCAGCACCAGCCTTGGCCATTTCTCTCTTTGGAAGAACCTCAGATCTGTTTTTCTTTGATATCTGTCCTGCTGAAACTTGCCAGGCCTGATTAACATGGCATGACTAATGCAGAGTTTAAAGCAGCTATGCATTATAGTGGGGAAATCCTGGAATTCTGGTTGTGGCTTCATCCCTAAACGGTTAGATTAACTTTTGCAGATAATGTATAATATTCTGTGCCTCAATTTTCTTATCTGTCAAATGGGGGTGATGATGTTCCCATATCTCAACTCTTTCTGATGTCTGTGAGAGCTCAAGAGACGGCCACAGTTGCTCTGAAAAAAGTCATAATTTGCTATACATTGTCAATTCTACATCTATTTCCCCCTTGAATGTTCCTAATCTAGTAAAAGGAGAAAGCCACATAAACCAACAGTTACAGTGAAGGGTGACACCTGGGAGGTATGTTGGCAACAGTCCCAATATGTTGTGAGAATTGTGAGCGGTCTGTGTGACAGGCGGGGCATGAAGTGCATCAGCAGACGTGGCAAATTAAGTCAAAATCGATTAAGTCTGGGAGGATCTATTAAGTACCTACAGTGGAAAATTCAGTCAAATAGACCACTGCTTTGGTCCCCGTGACATGTAAAGTGTTTAGCAGATGTTTTCTAAGTGACTAAACTGGCTGGGGGGGAATCAGATGCTCACAGCCTCAGTTTCCCTAGTTTCAAAATGTCTCAAGGTTTTTCAAAGTGGGAGAAAAAACCCAGAGGCCTTGGTTTGAGCAGGCGAGGTCCAGCCCTCTTCCCCAAGGCTGGCGCTTTCCCTTCCTTACAGGGAGCTGCGAATGCTTCTGAGTCTGCCGTCTCTAGGTTTGCATTTAGGGCAGCCTGTAATCCCCGGAGAGGCTGGAAGACCTTGGGGCCGTCACCAGTGCTCTAGGAGCAGATCTGTGACTCATTATAGTCATGCCAATGTAACTGCCCTATTCCTTCAAGCACTATTGTGCTCTTAAGACCTAATTTGTGACCGTTTAAACAGATGAAACATAAAAATTAATAAATGGGGAGGAGAGGCAAAGAGGGTGAATTGTTTGCAGTTTGCCATTTCAAAGCACGTGTCAATTTTATTTTTTAAAGGATTTGGCTGCCTGAGAAGCTTAATTAATCAATCAATTAATTTGTTAACATTAAGACTCAAGTTTATTTATTTAGTTAGTTTTTGCGGTACGCGGGCCTCTCACTGTTGTGGCCTCTCCCATTGTGGAGCACAGGCTCCGGACGCGCAGGCTCAGCGGCCATGGCTCACGGGCCCAGCCACTCCGCGGCATGTGGGATCTTCCAGACCGGGGCACGAACCCGCGTCCCCTGCATCGGCAGGCGGACTCTCAACCACTGCGCCACCAGGGAAGCCCTCAAGTTTATTTTTTTATATATGTTTCAAAATGTACTGAGCGTGTCTCCTTGCCTTGCTTCTCCAATTATGTGAAGAATTCTTTTTCACTGTTTTTCTCTTCGACTTCTTTTCTCTGTCCTTGAGCCTGGGCAGTTTAAGTGTCTCAGACTACTGTGTCTTATGATTGGAAAGAGCTGTTTGTCAGTTTGATTGAGGCACCAAGCCCTGTCTTTACTGGTAAGGATTATCCATCTTGTTAACTTTATATGTTAACTGAAAATGTGCCAGTTAAGAGAAATCAGTGAGACCAAAAGTAGTCCCTCCGTTTTCCGGAGATTTAAGGAAACTGATTTCCAAGCATCAGGTGCTTCATTTCAAGGTTATTTTATCACAGCTAAAGGATTAGCGTCTTCGGAGCCCCGCTGAGTAGTGTGGATCGCGATAATGTACCGACATAACGCAAAACCCGTCTAGCTGCTGTCTGACATCAGAGTGTCCAGTTTCCTGACATCACGTTCATCCGTGTACGCGTGGCTATGGCCGTGGGTGAAACAGAGGCTCTATGCAATATTAATCTCACAGCATTAGGATGTTTCCTGTGTGGGGAGGGCAGGCCTTTCTGGTCTACGTCTTATACTTCTCAGTACGGAGACCCTCACACGGTGGGCACTCGGTGCGCGCTATCAAATGACTGTCCTCCTCTCTCTCCTCCAGCAAATCACGTGCCGAGCCCTGTGATATTAAATGGGCAGTCAAAACACAGAGTGAGCAATGCCACAGTAGGGGGGAATTCAAGGCGCTTTGTGAGCACACTGTAGGGAACTCTGCCTAGCTCAGGGGCCAGGGATGACTCTAGTGGAAGGCACATGGCACGTTCAGACTAACATCTTTATTGGATTATCTAGTTGCGTATGTGCGGAGGGAGGGGGGTAGGTAGGGAGTAAGGGTTGGCGATTCGGACAATTAAAACGAGCCAGACTACTTCATGACCACTCTGGGGGGGGCGGTCAAGTTCCCGAAGCCTTATAAAGGCCTTCACACGGCACCTGAAACAAAGCAAATGCTTAGGAAATATTGGCTGCTGTTTTTCTTATCAGATGATCAGTATGTCCAGAAGCTGGTCATTTTCCAAATAAGTGAAATCTAGCCAAAGACACAAACTTTATTTTACACTCTCTGTTATTGTACAGTCTCTTTCAGTCTGATTTGAAAACCACGTGGTCAATCACCTACCCCCCCCCACCCCCCACCATAGGGAACTTCCTGGAATTCGGACACTGGCAGACAATCAGCTTTAAAGGCTGACATTTACTGGGTATAAATACCTCGGTTCCGCTTAGAAAATAGCCACAGTCCCAAGCCTGTGGACTGTCAGGTGTTCTCCCCACTTCTCTGGTCACTCTAGCCCCTTCCCCCAGATCCTACCACCTCTCCCTCCTGGATCCCAGGGATCAAAGAGTTAAATCTGGCACAGCAAGGGGGGGCCTCCCTGACACAGGTCACTGCCCTGGGAGGTATTTATATTAAAAGATTTTGCATATCGCACCTCATTATAAATATACTTGTGACAAGGCCAGAGTGCCCTGGTTGTTGGTGTCAAGCTGGGTAAGGCTTCCAGGAGGAGGTGGGAGAAGGGGTGGGTGAGGTATGGCTGGGGCATTGGGAAGGGGGGGTGGGCAGGAAGGGGAGGAAGATGGGGAAAAAGACCAGGAAAACAGGGCCAATCAGGTGAAGAAGCGCTGGAAGGAGATGGAAGGGTAGAGTGTCCTTTTCAGGGTGCATTCAGTTTTAGTAACAAAGAAAAGCACATTCCTCTTGGGCTGGTGTGTATTACTCACTGCCTTGAGACTGACCTGCCTGCAAACTGAGCAGCTGCAGAAGGAAGCTGCACTTGATTCAAGAAACACAGCCTGGGGAGGTACGGGCGGGCGTGGCCCCTGCGTCACTGCAGGGCCAGTTCTGCACCGCTTAGGGGAGGATCAGAGCAGAGGTGAGGGCTTTAGCGTCTGTCTCCTGAGGGCAGGAGCTGTGGACCTCCATTCCTTTATTCATTCAGCAAACATTGTGGAACATCTGCTCGAGGCCAGAAACTGGGGTGGAATTGCGCACAGGGTACTGAGATGTGATCTTACCCTCAATAAAAATAGCAAAGACTTACATAATAGTGCACATATCATGTACCAGGAGTTTCTAAGTGCTTTTGGTACAGCACACTCTAATCTTCAATACAAGTGCTTAACAGAGGAACCGTTAATATTCTCATTTTATGGGATAAAAGGGAGGCACAGAGAGGGGAAGTGACTTCCCAGAGTCACACAAGTAGTCAGTGGCAGAGCTGGGCATCTGACCCAGGCTGGGTGGCAGCCTGTGCTGTTGACCCTCTGAAGAGCCATTTTTAAGAAACTGAAAATCCCATGCAACGTTCCTATTACACCTTAGAAAGCATTCTTCACACATAATATCTTATTACAGCTTCACAACATTCTTGTAATATATTACTCCAATTTAAAGGGAAGGAAAATGAAGCTCCGAGAGATCTGAAGATACTTTCCAAGGCCAAGTTGCCAAAGTCTACCAGGCTGAATTCTGGGCCCCATTACTAAAAAGTGTGCCCTCCCCTGCCCCTTGCTGTCAGTGGGGGGAAGCTGCAGGGTAACATACAAAAGATTTGTTCAGAGCAGAGTGGACCCCTTGCATAATAATGAACTAAATTAGGGAGGTGACACGGGACGAGTGTGTCGTGGGTTGAATTGTGTCTTCCTGGAGAGACGGGTTGATGTCTTAAGCCCCACTTCCTTGGAATGTGACCTTATTTGGAGATAGGGTCTTTTATAGAGGTAATTAGGTTAAGATAAGGTCATCTAGGTGGGCTTTAATCCAACATGACTGGTGTCCTTATAAAAAGGGAAAATTTAGACACAGGGACAGACAATGTGAAGAGACACAGGAAAAAGATGGCTATCTCTAACCCACGGAACGTCTGCGGCTGCCAGAAGCTGGGAGAGGGGCCTGGCACAGTTCCTTCCCTAGACCTTTAGAGGAAGCATGGCCCTGCTGACACCTTGGTTTCAGACTCTGAGCTTCCAAAACTGTGAGGGAATAAACTTCTGTTGTTCTAAGCCACCTGATTTGTGGTACTTGTTACAGCAGCCTTGGAAACAAGTACAATCACTTATAAGAAATGCTAGATGATGGGTTTTTTTTCATGAGATTGGAGGCTACAACCAGCAAAACACTATGCTATCTTCTGACACAAAGATTTGGTTCTGCGAATGGGTATTCTAATTCTTTTCGCGAACTCAAGTAACAAGATCCCCTTGTCTTATCAAAAACAAACTACAGCAACTCCCAAATCCTTAACAAGTACAATGATTTTCTGCAAATGAAATTTTGTCAGCTTAAACACTATTAGATTTTTCACATGGCAGATTTAATAGGAGAGATTTATTTTAGTAAAAGACAAAATGTTTCACTAAAGAACTTATTAGTAATGCATAAAGGCCTACTGAGTCTCTGAAGATCCCATTTTCAAAGAGAAACGTTGGGATAATTTTTATGTCCTGATTACAGAGAAAGGCTCGATGAAGATCGTCCTCGATATTAAGTTTGTATGGAGGAGGCAGATGGGGGAAGGGAGAGGAATCACTCAGTCAAGCAGGAGGGAAGTCAAAGAAAGTGTGTAAGTTTGGCCAGCATTTTGAAGTTGCTTTTAAAAAGGTTGATATGCGTTTCTGGGAAGTGAGGCCACCTTCACAGGTACTTGGATGCACCAAGCAACGATGTTAGAGGACGGGGTGCAAGGACGAAGCCTGCCGACTCCAGCCCAGGTCTGCCCTACTCCCTCCCTGCTGACCGCCTCACCTATTCATTCTCTCCCAGGCTCCCAGGACAAATCCTAAACTGAGGCTGGCTGTTAGCCCCTGGCGGATACCAAGTCAGGCCCCCCGTTTTGATGGCTAGACGACTGCTCTGTGCTACGTCCCAACTTTCTGCTTTCCTCTCCACCTTGTCTGCCTAGTGGGTGTCCCAGTGGGTACCACAGGGTTTCTCTCTTCACTTCCAAGTTCAAGAGCTGAGAAACTGCCTCACTCCAGGCTCCCTCCTCAGGCTGGGTCTGTGACCCACTGGGGGACAGCTGCTACCCACCTGCAAACCCACCAAGGATCATCTACCTGGATTTGTCCTCTCTGTCGCCCACCCTCAGCTGACACCCTGCTTATTTTTCTCAGACTTCCTGCTGCTGAATATTTCTCTGGGATGCACCTAGAAGGGTGGACACACAGTCAGTGGCTCAGTCAGCACCTCTTTGGTCCAGGGGGCAGAACTAGCTCCAGACTCTGGAGCCCCTCTGGTCAGATTCAGCCAAACACTGAGATATGACATTATTCCCTTTCCCTCTTAGGACTGTTTGTGGAGGAAGTGTTGTCCCTCAGCAAATCCCAGTGTTCCCCATTAGTGGCTACAGGTTGGATACTTAAGCTCCTCATAGCCCAGCAACTGCGGGTCAAATTTATTTATAAACTGAATCAATCCATTATTAGAGGGTCCAGTGTTTTGTGTTGCTGTTGTTTTTTAAGAGAATTACATATATGGTAATAATACTTGGTAACATTAGTTGAGTACAAATAAATACTGATATTATTATTATTACTGACTACTACTACTACTACTTATTATTATTATTTTGCGGTACACGGGGCTCTCACTGTTGTGGCCTCTCCCGTTGCGGAGCACAGGCTCCGGATGCGCAGGCTCAGCGGCCATGGCTCACGGGCCCAGCCGCTCCGCGGCCTGTGGGATCTTCCCGTACCGGGGCACGAACCCGTGTCCCCTGTATCGGCAGGCAGACTCTCAACCACTGCGCCACCAGGGAAGCCCTGACTACTTATTATTAAATACATACTAGGCACTGTGCTAAGTGTTTCACCTGCATTGTCTCAGGCAAACCTATCAGAAGGGGAGGTGCTATTAATATCTCCATTTGATACATGAGAGAACCGAGACCTGGCTAGATTAACCACCTTGTCCCAGGTCATACAAGGAGCAAAAGACAGAACCAGGGTTTCCACAAGGTTACTCCTGAGCCACTGCTCTTGGTCCCTGTGCTTCTTTCACATGTTCATATACTTCAGTGACATTTACTGAATGCTTACGATGTGCCAGGTAGGGTGCTAAGAGCTTTACAAGAATGACCTTGTTAGTGTTCATTATAAGCCTCTAGGGTAACTCTTATTTTAATCCCCATTTTGCAAAAGTGGAAACCAAGGCTCAGAGAGGTTAAGTAACCTTCCCAAGGCCACACAGCAAATAAGAGGAAGATCCAAGATTTGAACCGATCCAACCTGGCTCAGCCAAAACTGCCATGCTCCGAGAATATAAATTATTAATTCCAACGATATGCCTGGTACTGTGCTAGGCCCAAGTGGATACGAAGATGAAAAATAAATTGTTCCTAACTTTAAGACACTCTAGATACACAGATCTACAATGCATATACACATGAATGGAAGAAAGGGAAGAAACCATAGTAACGAGTAATATCTGAGTTTAATATTAGCTGAAAGGATCCATGTAGTGTTTCATAAATCAGGCATTCTTACAAATCCAATTAAAGTGATTGAGTACATTTAATAAATATGGTTGAATTTTAACACATCGAACTAATAACTGAGGGGAACAACCAAAGTAGACCCCTGCCAGCACATCTGCAGGTCTTAGGGCAGAAGGAGGCACCACTAACAGCCCTAGAGACTACCCTGTTTGGGGAGAGCACAAGGTTTCAGAATCTGCAAGTGACGCACCTGGATATCAGGGAGATAAATGGATTATGCATATATCAAACCATAGTTCAAGACTAATGCGTGTACGTTTTAGGCACGCGTCTGTGCTTTGCTTATTGAACAGGCCTAAAGCCCCGGATGAGGGCAGTTCCCCAGGAATAGTCGGTGGAGGTTGGGGCGCTCTGCACCTCCCTGGATGACCCCAGCGTGGAACGTCTGCCTGGCCTGGCATGGCAGAGTTGAGCAGGGCAGAGTTGACACATTGTGGGATCCACTGGGAGCGCGTGCAGTTGTGAGCTGTTTTTATCGGACTGGTATTTTGTTCATTTTTATCTACTCAATTTCACCTGGTCACTTCTGTGATCCTAAGGACAGGGGAGCAGGGCAAGGCACTCAGCCCAGGGACTCTCACAGGACCACCCGGGATTGAACCTGTGTCTGGTGCCTCATCTCTTCACAAAGCCCCACGTCTCCCATGTGGAGCCATCTGGCCCTGGATACACATCCACTCCATCTCCTGCATTGTCCCTCCCTTTCCATCCCACTGCCTCCGTCAGGCCAGTGAAGCATCGGATGTGGCCCGATGCTGACGCGAGACCACTCACCGACTTCCCTTCCTGCAGCGCCCTGCCCTTCGCTCACTTGCCAAACGCTTGTCTACTAGAGCGCCAGGAAGCGCTCTAGGAACAGAGGCTGTATCAGTAACACAACTCACAGATACCCTGTCCTCATGGAGCTCAGTTTCTACTTAGGGCAGACAGGCAATGAGCCGTACGTAGCATAAAAATGAGGAAGTCGCAGGGTTGAATGTGTCAAGTTCTATGGGGGAAGAAAGGGTGAGATAAGTTGGATGAGGGGGACTGAAGTGGGGTGCATTGTCCTGTTAAATTCAGTAGGCAGGGTCAGCCTTCCTGAGAAGGTAATTTTGGAGCAAAGACTTGAAGGAGGTAGACAGTTGGGCCTGGCCTGACTGAAGAAGCTCATTTCCGGCGCAGAGAACAACCAGTGCAAACGCCCCAAGAAGGAAGTGTGCCTGGAGTGTCTGAAGCTAATGCACCCGGAGGGTGCCAGGAGGCCAGAGGCCCTGGGCACCCAGAGGCAGGGCAGAGTTGTAAAGGAGGTCAGAGATGCCACAGGGTCATGCTGGGCCCTGTAGGCCACTTTAAGGCCTTTGTTTACTTTGAAGGAGATGGGGGTTTTGAGCGGAGGAGTGACATGATCTGATGGCTATTTTAGAAGGGTTGCCCTGGCTGCTGTGTTGAGGAGAGACAGTGGGGGCCAGAGGCACAGTGAGACCAGTTATGCTGCACAGTCGTCCGGGGGAGGGACTGTGATGGTTTAGGCCAGGCTGGTGGCAAAGGAGGTGGTGAGAAGTGGTGGCTTCTGGTGATATTTTGAAAGTAGATCCAACAGGATTTCCTGACATGCTGGATATAGAGTATGAAAGAGATCAGGGTAGGGTTTTGGGATGACCTACCGGAAAGGTGGAATTGATGTCGTCTGAGATGCAGAAAGGCATGGATCAAGCCAGTATTGGGGAAATCTCAGGAGCTGTTTTTGGACATACTGAGTTTGAGATGTTTATAGCATATCGAAGTAGGCATGTCAAGGAGGCAACTGGATATAGGAATCTCAAGTTCAAGAGAGAGGTGTGGGGTAGAGATGTACATTTGGAAGGGCTGGGCGTCTGAAAGGTATTGACAGCCATGAATACACCTCCTCAGTTATGGCCCCGGCTGCACCATTCACCCTCTGAGAACCTCGTGGAACACCATTCCTTCCTGAATCACATCCAGATGTCTTTATCTGTGAGCAAGGCCTCCCATGTTGCCAGAGAGCGAGCTTCCTTTCCAGTCTCACCCCTGCTGCTCTCCTTTCTTGCAGCCTAGAGCCACATGCAGCGGGAGCTGGGACACCTGAGTCCCCATTGCCTCCCTTGTTCCTCTGTGACTTTGCTGAAGCTGTGTCCACTCCTTTCTTTTCTTTCCTTTTTCAAATTGTTCAAATTCCACTTCCCCTCCAAGGCCCAGTTTAACTGACCTTCCTCCATGTGAATCATTCTCCAGCCTCTTTACTTTTGTGTTTTTGCCTGCCCTGGGCTGTTTTAGCAGCCTGCACCGCTCGGCGGTACATCACACCTTATGCCTGGATTCTCGGGACCAATCTCAGGTCTTATTGTAAGTTTCTCCTGAGCAGAAGCGCTCTCATTTGCCTCAGAATAGCCAAAATGTAGAGCCCAGTGCCAGGCAGAGGCAGAGCTTGTACACCATCAACATTTGCTTAACAAATGAACCTTGGGGAGACATGGATTTTTGCAAGACAAGACCCTGTATACCTTGTGGGGATGAGATCTAGGGGACAAACAAGTATAACTTGAAGACGATTTTCACTGATTTAGAGGCCACTTTGTCCCACTTAAGGATTCTTAAATAGTACAAATACATAATGGAATCTAATAAAAGCGTATAGAGTAGGCTTCTTTTTTTTCCACAAGGACAAAAATACTATTGCAAGTTAGTTTTAAAATGACTGAATGTGTTCCCTAAAATGAAAATACCAACAAGTATGTGAATTCTTACTTTTACCAATAACACAAACAACTACATATTAATAGAAATGATTTACATATATAAAAATTTCACAAAGGTTTGCTATATGTCAGACATTTTACATACCTCGACCCTGATTCTCACCACAACCCTGGAATTTTGTATCCTTATCTTCCTGTTACATATTGAGTGAATTGAGAGAAGTAACTCGCCTACGTTACATAGCTTGTCGGTGGTCACAGAGCTAGCAGGTGGTAGAGTCAGGATTCTAACTTAACTTTCTTGAAAACCAAGGGCAAAATTCCTTGCGTCCTGTCATCTGACCTCCTCCCTTCCACCTAGAAGCCCTCAGACCTACAGTTTCTGACCTCAGTGTCCAAGCTGCTGATTGTCTTAGTAGAGGAAAAATATCATGGCATGATGCTTCCAATAATCGCATTCTTAGACAGAGTTCACTACCATTTCCAGACATTCATTCACTCAATGCATATTTCATGAGCACCTCCCTCCTCTGTGTCAGCCACTGTCTCAGCAAGGGAGAGAGAATAATGAGAAAAACAGGCAAAAGTTCCTACCCTCAATGGAGCTTACATTTAATGAGGGAAGACAGACACTAAACAAGATCAATAAGTAAAATCTATAGTGAGTGTGATGGGGATAAGGGCTATGCAGAAAAAGAAACCTAAGTGAGATAGGAAGTGTGTGGCTGGGGGACTTGGCGGTTTTTGTTAGCATGACTGCAGGAGGTCTCAGTGAGAAGCTGCCAGTTGAGACCTGACAGAGGCAGGGGAACAAGGCTGGTAGATTCTGGTAAGAGGAGGCAGGAAGTTCAATGGTCAGGAGGCAGGAGTGTGCCTAGAGTATTCTAGAATAGCAACCAGGGCAATGTGGCTGGAGCAGAGTTTGCAATAGCAGTAACTAAGATGGGAGACGTGAGGAGGGTGAAGTGACCAGAGCATGGTGACCAGGCTCATCAGGACTTTGGCTTTTACTCTGATTGAGGTGCAAAATCAATGGCGGGTTAATGCACGGGGCGATACTACCAGAGGTTTCCACGGTCTTCACATATTTTTAGAATGTATTAGCAACTTTAATAAATTATGAGGAAGTGCATTATGTCAGCCTTCCAATCACTAAATACTGCTGATCTCATGCAGAGCTCCATATAGCACTGCCCTTGTGACCGGGAGCAAAGCAGGGAGAGCACAGAAGGCTTAAATGCGAGAAGCCCAGATATGGGGCGGGTGGAGAGGGGGGACCTATCTCCAGCCCCCAGACCTTTCCCACTCTCTTCCTTGAAAGGAAATGGGTGGCGATCCCCACAGCCTCCGTCTCAGTCTTAACAGCTAAACTGCTGGGAACAGATCAGGCCGTCTTCACTCCCGGCTCTTGGAGCTGAGCTGCGGGATAAAGCCATCCATCAACAGCCCGCAGATGCACCTCTAAGAAGAACAGCAGTGACACGTGCACCTATGCTTCTCTTCTATGAATCAATTTTTCAAGTTATTGCCTAGGATGGCTCATTTCTAGATTGTCCTCACGTGCCATAGGGATTTGAAAATTAAAAACTTTTCAATGTTTCAACTCAACACTAAGAGCTAGTTCTTGGTCATAATTAGTTGGTTCCATTCGAATTAGTACTGGGTAGCAGCTCTTATCCTCTCTTCAGAGAACTAACAAGATCAAGATCGGCACAGAGAAGAATGATCTGTAATGACCGATGGGGCAGGTTATGCAGAAGGACTGTTGGTGCCTGGGAGCTCACGGGAAGGGGCTTCACCAAGATGTGCGGGCCTAGGAAGGCACTATGGGCGGAGGACGGACGGACCCCAACCTGTCACTACCCGCCTAATAGCATCTCAGCACTGGCTTAATTCCGCCAGCTTTTCAGGAACCTCAGAAGCAAACAAGGAGAGCTTCTGAGTGACCACCAACATGCACACGGTTAAAAAAGAGTCATTTCTAAGACACAAAAGCCATTTCAAGAAATTGATCAACAGCTTTTTCCAAGTAGTGCAATCACAGTTTGCTATTTTTGCATTTCTGAAAACTTTTCCTTTCCTTTGAACTAAAAAATAAAATCCCATAAAGAATAGCTAGAAAGCAAAGCTTCAGTATGTGAGCTGGCTTGTTCTCTTAAATTTAATTGTAAAACGTTATTAAAAATTTGGGAAGTATGGGGCTTCCCTGGTGGCGCAGTGGTTAAGAGTCCGCCTGCCGATGCAGGGGACGCGGGTTCGTGCCCCAGTCCAGGAGGATCCCACATGCCACGGAGCGGCTGGGCCCATGAGCCATGGCCGCTGAGCCTGCGCGTCGGAGCCTGTGCTCCACAGCGGGAGAGGCCACAACAGTGAGAGGCCGGCGTACCGCAAAAAAAAAAAAGAAAAATTTGGGAAGCATGGGGGATGGGAATCACTCTTAAGAGCACCATGCTCTCATAATTATTACTGTCTGAGGGCTCCCTTTTGATGTTTTCCCTATTTTTATATAGTTATAATCTTGCTGACCAAATCATTTCATATCCCGATTGTGCTCACTGAGCCTATCATTAGCGTGTTTGTTCCTCTCTGCTGATGGGGAGTTTCATTTATGATGCCTGCTTTATACTACCCTGAAAGTAGGTAGCACAATTAACTATTTCTCTCCTTTTTTAAAAAAAATTTTTTTAATTTATTTTTTATTTCTCTCCTTTTGATTACAGTTTTGCACTTTCATAAATAATTTTGTGACAAGCATTTTCACATGCATAGTCATCCTCCCTGCCCTGTTTTTCTTTCTTCAGATTAAGTGGAATTATTGGGTTAAAGAGGATGGATTTTTGCATGGCTTAATATATCTTGAATCAGCGTATTTTTAGTGAAATCTTATCTGAGCACTCAGCGTATCTAGATGTTTTTCTCAAGAACTAATCGTATTACACTGATTTTTATCAGACAATGAGCAGATGTTTTTCTTTTTGCCTCAACTGGCAGGAAACTCAGAGCTAAAGTTCAAATCCAATAATGAGTTCATCTCAGGTGACCTGTAATAGTTTCTTTTGGATTGATATTCTACTTTGTTGTCCCTTTGAAAAACAGTGATGCTGAATTCTTAAAGTTCCCTCAGGTTCCTTTTAGAAACAGGGTGGTTATAAAGCTCGCTCACGTGCGCACGCAAACACACACACACACACGTGCCTTTATTGAACCTTAACACACAACTTCTTTACGTAATCAGCATCATAAAATCCAAACTCTTGGAACTGGAATCTGTGAGATGATCTCGTGCAATCCCCTCCCTTTACAGTAGAGACACTGGGCTAGAGAGAGAACATGACCGGTCTGGGGTCCCAGAACTCCCTGCAGCTAGAGCCAGGGTTAATGAG
The DNA here is from genome assembly GCF_059928025.1 of Delphinapterus leucas. Lineage (NCBI taxonomy): Eukaryota > Metazoa > Chordata > Mammalia > Artiodactyla > Monodontidae > Delphinapterus > Delphinapterus leucas. The sequence goes on from NC_143146.1 coordinate 13,306,847, forward strand.
AACCCAGGCCTTTTCATGCCCGATCTGAGCCCTGAGCAAAGCCCGAGGAACTGCCTATTGATTGGCTGTACCTTACACCTTGACACTTTTGCCAGGGGCTCAGTCGTAAGCGCCTCTCTCCATCTCTCTCTCTTCCCTTTGCCACCATTTCTCATTGCCACCATCCTCTGTGAGGCACGTGTTATTTCATTCCTAGAGCCCCGATTCTGCCCACTCTGGCCCATCTCACACACTGTCACCGTATTAGTTTGCTAGGGCTGCCTTAACAAAGTGCAGATGGGGAGGCTCACACCACAGAGATTCATTGTCTCCAGTTCCGGAGGCTAGAAGTCCGAAGCCAAGGTGTTGGCAGGGCCACGCTCCCTCTGAGGGCTCCAGGGGAGGATCTGTTCCAGGCCTCTCTCCTTGGTTCGTAGATGCCTGTCTTCTCCCTGTGTCTCTGTGCATTGTCTTCCCTGTATGCATATCTCTGTGTCCAAGTTTCCCCTTTTAATAAGAACACTAGTCACATTGAATTAGGGCCCACCCTAATGACCTTGCTTTCTCTTGATCACCACCGTGAGGACCTTCTCTCCAAACAAGGCCACATTCTGAGACACGGAGGGCTTGGACTTCAACATAGGACTTGGGCAGGGGTAGAGGTGGGGTGGAGTGAACGGGTGGAGGCGGGATGCAATCCAACCTGGAACAGTCGCAAAGGTCTTTTTTCCCCAAGTTTTCGTCTCCCTGCTCAAAATCCTTCATGGTCCTGACTTGCCAAATTAATTCTAAATTCCTCACTTTGGCGTTCCAGTTGTCCCTTGACCCAGTTTTGACATATCATTGTTATTTCATCTCCCCACACGCCCCATATTCCTCTGCACTGCAGTCCAACTGCATTACTCTGAGATTGCAAACACCCCACACTCTCCTGCCCCCAAGCTCACTCTCACGCAGCTCTTTCTACCTCAAATGCCCTCTTCCCCCACCTCCCAGGCCCGTCTCAGGCGCCCTCCTGTCCGCTGAGCCTTCCTTGTCCCGCACAGACATGTCTCTTCCTCCTTCAGGGCTTTGCTTCATGTATCTTGTTGGCAGTTAAGGATTACGACTATTGTATTACAGTCACTTGTGTGTTCCCTCCTGCTAACCTGTATCCCTCTTAAGCGTAGGAACTTATCCATCCTTGCATCTTCCCAGTGTCTTTTCTTTTCCAACTTCCCCCAGAGTGGTTGCTGGTACCTCTGATGAACACATAGCTGGCAAAAGATATATGTACTCTCCTGCAGAGAGCAATAGTAACATGTCAGGTCATCTAAGACAGCTCCTCTGCAACAGTGTGCAGACTCAGCGTGATGCATATAATAGACAGCGGAGTAAATAAAATAAGGGTTGCATGTAAAATCTAAGATTGTTGGTATGTGGGCATGGCTGGTGTTGAATGGGAGATTATTTTTACTAGGAAATTCCCTTTGTCCTCATCATTTTCCCCTCCCAATAGAAAATTCCATGAAGTTTATTTCTGAAGAAAAGTAAATATCCAGATGGCCAGAGCAATGACCTTTCTCTAACGGAGGGGATGGATTTGTTATCCGGCCAAATGTTTGAGATTCTTCCACCGGCACGCATAATTGCGAGAGATGTGTTAATTAACCCTTACGTGACAGCTGGTGGGACTTCCTAGACAACTCTGAGAGGAGTATTGATCTGGAGTCATTGTCAGTGACTGTGCTGTGGTGATATAAAGGTAAGGTCCTAACAACAGTTTCTGAATGGGCAGGTCAATGTGCAGGTTCTCTATGAAGTGGAGCCTGCAGGCATTAGGGCAGCTGGCCAGTGCTTGTCAGGAAACAAAAGCACCAGTGTAGCTCTTCAAATGACATCTGAATGAGTGGCACAGGCAAACTCCCAAAGATGTAATCCCTATTATTATAATAGCTCTATGGCTCAGAATGGGCTGTTATCAAAGAGAAAGACAAATCCAGAAAGTGAAGAGGAGATTTTCTTTTTACCCCCTACAGCTGTGAATCAGCAGCACCCACATCATCGACTGTTACTTAAGGGAACTGAGTGCACAGCGCTTGACTCAGCACTGTGGACATGTTGAAGAGGAAGCAGAAAATATGATCCTTGCCCTAGAGGAGTCACTGTCTTGGCATTGTGTGGAAAATAATTTAATTCTCCAAAGTCTTTTACAGATCCAAGATTTTGTGAGTCTATGATCAAGAAAGAGAACTATTTTATCTTTAAAAAGCAAAAATGTCATGAATATTCTTTTGTCTAAAAGGCAATTCATATTCCCTAATATAACTTGCTGTGTCGCTTCTACATCAAATTGCTCAGTTTTTGTACCACAGATCTGCACAAGAGAGCTTTTGGATTTATTTTCCCCTTTCCTATTGCCAACTAAGTATTTTTTTCTTTTACCTGGAGTCATGTGAAATATGGGATTACTTGACTTCTCTGAAATCAGATATAATGGCATGTCTGCTTCCAAAGTAACCACTTTGTTGTTCATTCATACGTTCCTGGAAAAACTATCTGATCTTGGTTTAGTCTAGGGAAAATACATTCAAGGTTTTTTTTTTCCCTTAAAATGTGTAGAAGAAAAATATGCATCTCTTTTGAGCAACTGGAATCAATTTAAGGTTTTGGCACACGCCATGGAAAAATCAATGGAAGTTAAAAGTTGACAGGCAAAGTTTGCCTCTGCAAGTGTCAATAAACTTGTGCCCACTCAGAAAAATCAAAAAAAAGGATCTTTGACAACCAACTAGGATGGTAGGTCAAGTAATCAACCAATATAGTTTTATAGAAGATAATTATACACTGGATGGTGGGAGGTGGGACCCATAAAATTTAGGCTTCCTTTCTATCTCTCCAAAGAGTTTTCAATTTAACTAGGGAGATAAACAAGAGCATGCACAGAACAATAAATAAATAAGATGTTATGTTGATAACAAGAATCAAACATCGAGGCATGCTGGAGGAACTCATGAACACTGAGGATCTAACCAAGGTTGAGTCTCCCTACGAAGTCCAGACATCCTGTCGAGAACCCGTCCAAATCTGCTCCCCGCCTAGACAAGAACTCATAGTCCTTGAGCCTTGTTCTTGCTGCTTGACAACTGACATCAGGCTCTACTGAGCCCCAGGACACCAATGTCCAAGACTCTCTACTTCCCATGCATGTTTTTTTTTTTTTTTTCACATGGAAGGTGAGCTAATAAGTAGGACACCTATTTTTCTCCTTTCCTTTCTGGTGCCGGGAATTCCTTCAGGTTTTTCTAGAAGCATTTGCTGCTTTGTTCCTTGCTCAGAGGGAGCAAGTTAAATGAGGATCACCAAAGGCTGAGCTTCGCATTTATGTCCCAGGCATTCACACTGGTGGCCCAGGGCCAGCCTCTCAATAGTATCAACAAATCATGGCAATGTAATGTAATATGTGTCATGTAAGTTACAGTGGTGGCAAGAGGCCATCATCCGTCTGGTCTCAGATGGTAATTAAAGGCTCCATAAGTATGGGTCTTGGGGAAAGGAAAGAAAGGAGTGGCGTTGGGGGAGAGAGTGAGAGTGCCCGGCAGTGTCAGGTGCTGCGGACAGGTCAGGTAAAATCCAGAGTTGCAAAAGCGATCTTCGAATAGCGCAATTACATAGTTATTGGTGGTCTCATCAAGGGCAGTTTTGGTGGGGCTTTGAGAAAAAAGTCAGATTGCAGTGCAGTGAACAAGGCCTGGAGAATGGTGAGGAGTAAGGTTGGACAGTTCTTTCACTGAAATATCCTAGTAGATTAGGTCCTTCTGGTCAGAGATGTCGGAGCAAGAGGAGACAAAATGATGTTTAATGTTATGGAAAATGTCTCTATTTTTCCACCCTCCTCTGTGTGAGTAGACAGAAGGGACTGCGTGCAGACTAGCAGTGGAAGGTGCCCAGCCAGGGCACTAACAATGCCCTCCATGCTTGGGGCAGAGAAAGCCCCACTGGAATCCTGTTTTGGTTTTGGTTTGTGTTGTTTTCCCTTAATCTGTGTGTGTGTGTGTGTGTGTGTGTGTGTATGTGAATGCATTTGTTCTATTCCTTTTCTGTCCCTTCTTCTCCCCCCACCCTTGCTCGGTTCCTCTTAGAAATGTTAATTACTTTTGGGTAACTTTCTGTCAAATGTCTTGAACTTTTCATGAGAAATCCACCATAAGAATCTGACAAAAGTATATAGAAAACCTGCAAATACATGATTTGGGATTTTTGAGGTAATGATTTAGGCTTTTAAGCGGTTAACCTAAAATTATATCCACTTAATATTACCTGAGCACTGGAGACTGATCAGTTTTCTGATTTGCTCACTTTGCCTGGTACATGGGTAAGTCTCAGAGTTCACTTTTATTTCCAAGTAGTAGATTGCAATTAGCTAAGAAGGAGTTTTCCTATTATAGTAATTTCCTAATTATGCATAGGGACAGTAGAAAGAAAAGTTGGGAATAATAGTAGTTCATCTAAAAACCTATTTTAACCATTAGCTTTAAACTCAACTGAAGAATTTAACCAAAACTCCTGATAAGAAGTAAAGGAAGGAAAGTAACAGGAATTTTACCTTTTAAAAATGTCTGTGAAGGTGATAATGATCAGTTACTTGCTTAAGTGTGGGCTTGCAATTTAAGAGGCCAGAATATGGGCAGAAAGCCCAATAGACCACAGAACAGTGATTTTCAGCCCCCCTTTTTTAAGCAGCAGATTTCCAGTGAAGCCTTATGTAGAAAACTAATATATAAATCAGACATGAGGCAGAAAAATCAAATAGAGTTTCTCTAAATTGGCAGAGCTGGAATCTCTCCCACTTTTCCTCTTCTTGGGGACTGTCCTGGAGGTGACTACATAGGGCTCTTCATTTTAATTCTATATGGTAATGCATCGCATTTGTAAGCATTTAATAGTTTGCAAAGCACTGCCATTTTCATCACATCACTTCATTTTTATGAAAAGTCCATGAGCTAGGCAGACTAGACACTGGCATTATTATTGCCATTTTGCAAATAAGTTGCTTAAGGTCATCTAGCTTCTCAATGGTAGATCTTCAATCCAAAACCAGGTCTTCAGAGCTCTTCTACTTTGGTACACTGTGAAATCCTTCACTTGTCAGCTCATGACACTCCTGTTCCAGGTCAGGGTATATTTAAGAATTTGGATAACATGCTAAAGGACAATAGCAAATATTATTAAATGAAAAATTAATAAGTAAGTACACCTGTTTTCATACGTTGGACCTATGTAAAACGGTACATACATTTTTTAATATAAATTTTAAAATCGTAGTTGGTATAGGCAATGAGCAAATAAACTCCTCCCTACTTAGCCCCACTAGGTCAATCCCTACAGAGGTTAGGCGAATAAAATATGTGACAAAGCTTTCCTCCCTGGATAACAGAACAGCATTTCCTAAATATGACTTTCCAACAGAACTAATCAGAGAACTTTTGGATTTTTATTTATTTATTTATTTAAAAATTTTTTTTGGCCGTGCAGCATGGCATGTGGGATCTTAGTTCCCCGACCAGGGCTCGAGCCTGTGCCCCCTGCGGTGGAAGCGCGGAGTCTCAACCACTGGACTGCCAGGGAAGTCCCAGAGAACTTTTTTAAAATGCAAATTCCTGCCCCCTTGATTGAAAATATAAGTCAGTAGGTCCGGATTAGAGCCATTCTTCAGATGTGGGGTTCGGTTTGTAAAACACAGATAAAATCATACAGTGGATTCAGCTTCCCCAGTTACTTCCAGAGAGCGGGCTAGAAGTTTTGGGAGAGGGCTTTTCAGGTCACAACAGTATCATTTATTCAATTATAGCATTAAATTCTATTCCAGTGACCTGAAAGAATCAGTGCATATCCAATTATGTCTAATTTATACCCTGGGACGTGCTGGCTCTGGCTCAATGTAAAATCCTGGCAGAATCGCAATTTAACAAGCTTGACAGGACATCAAAATTGCTATGTCGTTTCCAAACCCCATTAAGTGGGAACCTACATGTTCCTATGATGTTCTGAGGCAGTATACACTATTATTATTTTTCTCTCTGTTTATGTAAGGCAAATGCTCAGCAAATACTTTACCAGAAAACAAGAACCGGTTAGAGGGAGCTACTGTGCAAACAGGGCGCTTTGCCACCCAAAGCAGTGGCGCTGAGACAGTAGACACCGCGTCATCCTTTGTGGTTCCAGCATTTAATGGAATTTAATATATTCTTAACAAATTTGACATGATTGAAAATATCACAGCAGCAGCCTGGGCAGGTTAGAGTGGACCAACGGCAGGCAGGCTGCGGTGCGCTTGGGCTGGAACTTTCTCTGCACGTCCTCCACGCCGAGTCTCTGATCATGGCATCCTCTGGTGCCAACTGTCCCTTTTCCACCTCTTTTGGTGGCACCTAGGGCCTCTCCTGGCCCCTGTTTGTGGGGACGCCCCTCTTCTCACAGCAGAGCAGAGAGCTGCCGGACTGGGATCCCGCAGGGTCCAGTTTGAATCCCTGTTCTGCCACTCAGGGGCCGTCCTTTCAAATCCCGGAACCCATCTCTTCAACCACAAAATGGACGAAATAAGATCTCCTTCATAAAGTGATTGTGGAGCTGGCTGAAATAACCACGCGCATTTGCGGGGCACGCAGGGTGTTCACTCAGCGTCCTCTCCCTCTGGCCTTTGTTCCCCGTTTTACTCTCAGCCTGACGGTCTTTCCTGCGGATGCCCGCTCCTTTCCTTTCCAGTCTGTTCCTGCAGCCGACAGAGTCCTGACCCTGAGAAATCCAGGACTCACGCCAGCTTCCTGGGAATGCCCCTGTCTTCACTCTGGTGACATTTTTGCACCTGTTGTATTTGGACTGAAGTTCTCAGCATCAGACTCGGCTCTGCCACGGACCAGCCGTGGGACAAACGAAGCTCTCGAAGCTTCAGTTGCCACATCCACAAAATGGGCACAAGCTCACAGGGTTGGTTGTGAGGATTAAGTGAAATAATGCTTTTAAAGAGCTCAGCATGGTGCCGGGCATATAGCAATTCTCTGTCCTCATAGTGAGCCACAGTCTCTTTTTCACTTGAAATTAGTCTTATGCGCTATTACCAGGTCATATGTCGTAAACTTCAACTTTATCCTATCCAACTGTCTCCTGCTCAAGGAACTCCAAGTCCTTCCTCACCTGATCCCAGCCCACAACCAAAATATCTTTAGGAAAAAGTATGAACCACTCCGTTTGACATTCAGACCCTCCGTAGTACAGGACACCCCGCCATATCCAAGTGATTTGAGATTCTTTTCCTCTCATTTGCCTGATCAGAATAATGAGGTACTTCTGGAGGAAAGCTCTTCGTACAGCATTCGGGAATTGTCTATGGCTTGGGTCAGAGAATGGAAGAAGGGGGAATGGCCTAAAAGGAGGACTTTTGCTTAGGCTTTCCAGTTGAGAGGGGCTTCGTGAGGAAGAAGCCAGTGGAGATGGCTGCGGTGCCAGGGAGAGACAAGCTGAGGATGGGCTGGGGAACTGCTGCAGGAATCTGGTGGTGTCTCTAAGGCACCGCCTCGGAGAATACACTGCGTTACAGTCACCTCAGGAAGAGCTGGAAAAGGTCCAACAGAAGAAATCTGAGGGGAGCAGGTACAGCTTAGTGTTCTCCAGCCTCTGAAGAGATAGGAAGACCCTGCCTGCCCTCGTCTCTAGGGGACCACAAGTAACCTGGAGCAGCGCAGGGCTCATCACCATTTGCTGTTGATGAACTAGCACAGGCCGGGGGTGTTTTCTGCGAACTAAGCCCCTTTCCTAAACCGGTTACGTTGTTAAATTGGCCAGTGGAGCTGGGCTGACTCGTAGAGCTTCCTTCCCCCAGGCCTGGGGGAGAACTCAGTGCCAAGTGAAGCATGATACAGCGCTTCCTATAAGTAACTCAATCCTCTCGCACCGGACACAGCGCTCAGACACCAGGGTGACCTCAACCCCAAGGCATCTGAACTGACATCCTGCCACTCAGGCAGCACCCCTCTCATACCTCAAGAGACCACACTCAGCCCCATTCCATTCCATCACTTCTGCTTTTCCTCCTGAAATGCCTGAAGTGCTCACACAGTGAGGTAATTGCAAGCCAGAGAGACCTAAATCTATCCAGAAAATAGAGGAATCTAGACCCAAATCCCACCTCTTCCACTTACTAGCTCCGGGATCCTGAATCGTTTATAGACGCTCTCTTTGCCTCACTTACCTTACCTGTAAAATTAGGGTGTCTACCTTAACGATACGTTATGAGGATATGTGCAATAATGAATGCACAATGCCTGCACCGCACACAGCATGTTGCAGGTGTCAAGAAAGTTTCACTCTCTCCACCCAATATACATGTGAATGTTTTTATGTCTAGACAAGTATCACATGTGCCCGTGGGCCCGATTCCAGTCTCATCTCATTGAGGAATTGTCACTTAAACTTCCTTTCCCAGTCATCATTCTGAAGTCCTTCTTACTTTAATGGCTTCACCACTCACTTGGCCATGTCAGCTGCCGCTGTTTCATCTGCTCAGACACTGGCGTCTTGTTTGGCCAGTTAGACAGACTCTCCTGAAGGGGAAGGCTAGTGTCAATGAAAATTCTGTCTCATCACTCCAACTTTCTACTTTGTCTAGCATTGTTATAAATGCTCAGTATATTTGTGTGAGTTACAGAGTGAAGGAGAAAATCTCAGGGGAAGGATAAAGGCCAGTGGCGAACTGTCTTTTCAATAAATTACAATCCAGTAGGTGCTGAGCATCCACATTTTGGAAGCATTTCAGTGGTGGTTAGTATGGAGGGATAGTGGGGTAAGGATATCGGAGGTGAAGAATAAGATGGAGAGAAAGGCAATTTTGCCAGAGTTATAAGAGGTCAGTTGGGAGGTCAGGTGAGCTGCATGGAGCCCTCCTCCACTCAGGATTAGACAACAGATTAGCCAACTGACCTCGTTACTGGCTCCCAGGCAGTCATAATCTCTCCTACTCACATTAAACGATTCAAAGAAACGCTGACGCAAAGATTTCCTTTGAGATGCTGCCCCGTCCTCACCTTAGAGCAAAACTTCGCATTCCCCTTTGTTTTCTATTTGTGTTCATGTTCTCTATATGACGGAGGAGACAGCTATCTGTCCGCCAGATCTACTCCCTTCTTCTTCCACCGTAACAACCTGTGGCTGCGTGTTTGGTCATCCAGCCGGGGCTGCACATCCAGCCTCCTTTGCTCTAAGGGGTGGATGTCTGGCCGAGTTTTCACCAATAGATCGTGAGTAGAAGCGACGCGTGCTGTCTCCAAGTTGGGACCCTTGAGATAGTAAGTGGGCTTCTTCCGTATTTTCTCCTTTCCCTTAAGGCTGGTCGGAACTTGGATGTAGCAGTGATCCAGCCTTGCTCATGCAGATGCCAAGACTCTAAGGCCTAAAAACTGCAGAGCCATGATGTGGAAGGAACCACAGCCCTGAATGACCGTGGAACACCCATCACCTCCTTTATGAGAGAGAAATGTTTCTCGTTCACTGATCTATGCCATGTGTTTAAAAGCTATATTATTGCGGGGTCTCTTATTACAGCTTAGCTGCAGCAACCCAATTGCAGCATATATATATATTATACATTATAATATATATTGTATATAAATATAATCTGTAGATACTATATAACATGATATATTAATATGTGTGATGTACTATATAATATTATATATAATAGGTACATTATATATGTACTTATAGAAATATACCTCTTGGAATGTATTTTAAATACAAATAGATAATAGTGTATAAAATATTGCAACTAGCCTTTTTTCCTACTAAATAATCTGTTTTGGAGATTTTTCCAATTCAGATGTGTGTGTGTTCGATATAGATGATAGACAGACACACTTCTGAAGTGTCAGATGTATTTCTTAGTATCAGTGATCCGTAGTTTATTTAACCAGTGTCTTTCCTGGATTACCCTATGGACTAGTTTTGTGATCGCTTTTACTTTTCACTATTATTACTACTGACATGGACACCCTTGAATATGCTTCTCTGTTCACATACATAAATATTTCTCTAGTGTAAATATCTAGAAATGGGATTATTGAGTTGAATACTATGAACATTTAAGAATATAATTTATTATTGTCCTCTTAAAAGTCTAAGCTAATTTATACTTCCATAGCATATGAGAGTGTGTAACTCTCTATAACACTGTCAATGTTAGCAATCTTTAATTTTGCTCAGCTAATGGGGGAAAATAGGGAGAAAAGATTATTACAGAAAGAATAAAAAGATATCTAGAACAAGAAAGATGAAAGTAGCTGGAATCTAGTACGATAAGCTACCAAAAAACCCCATCAATGATCACACTTTGTGAAATTCTGAGCCACTTGTACTGTTCCAACGATCACAGCAATTGTCAGTCCTAATCCTGTAACTCCTAACGTCCCACTGCTTTCCTGCTGCCTTTCTCCCAAACCAGCCAGGTTCACGACAAGTTATACACTTCACTCAGCTCTTACACTACACTCTAGGTTATCATGACCGTAGGCAATTATGAGGCTGAGCGGCAATGCATCAGTGTGTTTGTCCTAACATTCTAACAATATAAATAAATGCCGAGGGGGACACTAAACTGCGTCATCGCGATAGCTGAAGCCCCACTGCAGCTGTCAGGAACACGCAAGCCATTCTGTCTGTGTATTCCTCTAATGCTTTTCCAGCCCAAGCAGGAGGAATAAAACTTTCCCATTTCTCTTCCCCAATCCCCAACTATTTTTTAGAAAAGTTGATTATTGCCACTATAATAGGTATTTGCTAAATATTTACCAATATATGCTATTGTGCTAAGTCCTTTAAACAAGACCTTATTGGTGAATTATAGACAGAAAACTATCTCTGGAATATAAGCAGGCCTGAGATAATTAGAGAATAATTGTGCAGAAGGAAAAGCCAGATTGGTGTGACGTGGAGGGAAGAAAAGCATGGGTTGACCTGAGAGCAAGTCCCAAGTCGTCCCAGTTTATGTGATGATTTTGTCTTATGTGATTTTGCGTAAGATACTGAATCGTGCTAAATCTCAGTTTCCTCGTGTTTTATTTTCTGTTTTTTTAAATCAATTTATTTATTTTTGGCTGTGTTGGGTCTTCATTGCTGCTCACGGGTTTTCTTTAGTTGTGGCGAGCGGGGGCTGCTCTTCGTTGTGGTGAGCGGGCTGCTCATTGCGGTGGCTTCTCTTTTGCGGAGCACGGGCTCTAGGCGCACGGGCTTCAGTAGTTGTGGCACATGGACTCAGTAGTTGTGGCTCGCGGGTTCTAGAGCACAGGCTCAGTAGTTGTGGTGCACGGGCTTAGTTGCTCCGCGGCATGTGGGATCTTCCCAGACCGGGTTTCGAACCCATGTCCCCTGCATTGGCAGGCAGATCCTTAACCACTGTGCCACCAGGGAAGTCCATCCTCGTGTTTTAGAAGAGGCACATTTATTGAGTGCCTACCATGTGCCAGCCTCCATTCTAGGTGCTTGGGATAAAGAAGAAGGCAAAATGAGGTTGCTGCCCTCAAAGAATTTACATTCTGGGGATGGGGGAGGGGAGAGAGACAGACGCCAAGCAAAGAGAAGTATTGATCTATTCATTTATTTAAGAAATAGTTACTAAGCCCATACTTTGGCAAAAGACTGTTCCAGGACTTGCTTTAAGAATCTGCCTTCCAGGGACTTCCCTGGTGGCGCAGTGGTTAAGAAATCGCCTACCAATGCAGGGGACACAGGTTTGATCCCGTGTCTGATGAGAAGTTTCCCTGATCTTCCCCAGTCCCCAGTCTGAGTTGGCTACCCTACAGTGCGCTTCCAGAGCGCATGCCCTAGAGCTTACCATGCTCTAGAGCACACAGACACCCTTCCTGGTACTTAGCATCCTGTATGGAAGTTGCCTGATACTCATCTCTGACTCCTCCCCACACCCACTAAACTCTCAGCAACTTGAAGGCAGGGTAGCATCTTCACTGCTGGATCCTCTATGCCAAAGACAGAGCCTGGGACACATCAGGCTTTAATAAATACATTTGATAAATGAATGAAGGCAGAGAGAGGAAGAGAAGGTAGAAAAGTTAACAGGGCAAAGGTCTAGAGGTAAGGCACAGGTACAAAATGAATCTCTCGAAGGCGTGAAAAGCAACTTTGACCTTCAAATAGTAACACTCATTCAACAGTGCTAGATAGAAAGGCCAAACAGAAGCTCAAAGAAAGCAGGTCTACAGAGAAGATCCCCAGAGTGAGATGCCCTTTCCTACCAGAGAAAATGAAATTGGACTCTTGGCCTCTGAGATCCAGTTATTCGTCTCTTCATCTAGTTTATGTTTAACTGTTTCAATGGACCTACTGTTTAAATGGCAATGAGTCAGGTTCACACCACGCCTTATCCAAAAGTCTGTTTCGGCTCCGTGCAGTCAGACTTGATGTTTGAGGCAAAAGACCTGGAAACCTTCTGTAGGTCTAGCCTTCCTCGTTTTCTAGTATATATATTGAAATGCTCAAATAGGCCATCTCAACTAATAATAGTCTTTTTTCCTCTTTTCAGCACCTTTTGCAACTACCTCCAAATTTAAATGATAGAGAAAAACTGATGGCATCATCTCTACTATCTTATTAAACCAGGCTTCTATTAATGATGATTCACTGAAGTGTCAAGAATAGATACACTGAAAACTTCTCGAGCATATTAATGCGTTAAGCATCATACCACACGTAGCTGCTGATATAATTTTGAGTTTCCTCTGGAGGGAAAAACAGTTCTTTTGGATTCTTTTCATAAACAGCACCTTGAAAAAAGCTTTCAGATGCTCAAAGACATGAATCTTGCTCCGCTTCCTTGTGTATATCTGATTTAAAGGTTAATAAGTAATTAGGGAGCACAGTCATCCAAAAATTACCAATTAATATGCCATAATTTTCATTAAAAATGCTATTAATTATATTTTTGTACAAATGTCCTGGACTGGCTAATAAAAAGTTACCTAAGGCGATTCTGAACCTTTCAGGGAGAAAGAGAAATTAATCCATATCAATCACTTTTTAAAGTTATGTTTTGGGCTTGAGAGATCAAACAAAGGAGTGTCTTAGTTGTTTAGTGTGGATAGAATCTGACAGGGTTCCTTGTTTATTTTGTACTGAGTCATTATTGCTCAGAAAACCTAATAAGATATCTCGGCAGATGTTCAACGTGGAAGTTTGACAAATAACAGTTCTTGGGTTCTTATAACGTAAAGCAACCCTTTATAAATGAGATCAAACTTTTAAACTATCCAGATATATTTTGTCGAGTTCCTAGGAGACTGTGAACGGAAAGTTATGATTAACTGATTAAAGCATGTTATATATTTAAAATTTGTTCTGTACCTTAAATGATGGTATCAGTCACTTATGAAAAATCCACGGAATTCCAAAGTTGAAGAGCTCATGACGAAACTTGTACCATCACTCTAAGGACGCTGCTAGATTTAACTTTAACAGCTTACAGATCCCCAGACTCTTCTGTTCTCACCATCTTATCGCGTCACCTCCTGTCCGAATGCAACATCTATTCCCATTGTGTGCATTGTGGCTGGCTAGCGCTTGATAAGCATTAGAACTGGGCAGGTTGCAGCTCTACACCATTTTGGTACATAACAGATTGTAGTGGGAATATTTATCATCAATGAAATGAACCAAGTGTGGTGTTAGGAACTATACAATCAACTCAGACACAAACTATTGATATTCCATTGCATCATAGATATTTACTGGTTGTTAGGCAACCAAATGTTCCAACACTGACACCGGGGAAAATTCCTCTTGCTGGGCTTGGCCATTTTAGTAATTAGTTCAGCATGGGACTGTCTCATAGTATCTCTGGCATATAAAAGAACTTTATAAAGGACATTTAATACAAATCCCAGGCTTGCATTATTTGAGCAGTTTCTGAGATGGGAACTTTTATCCTACCAGGCACGTTTATTAATTTTTTCCTCATACTAAACAAATACCTGTCTCTCTACAGACCTTATACATTGGCTCCACTCTTTACCTAGAGCAAGTTTACTTCCTCTTCAACACGCCAGCTCTAATATTTGGAGAAGGCTATCGTGTCTTCTCTGAATCTTTCTTTCTGCAGAGTAAATATATCCGATTCACTCCCTTATTCAGAATTCCCCATTATCTCACATGCTGGCTGTTCTCCCCTCTCAATGGCACCATGATATTTTAAACTGGGACTAACTAAGATTGGTTGCTGTTTTATAGTTTACAGTTATGACTACTGATTTATAGGCTGTTGAGTGGTTGAACATTGCAGTTAAAATTGGCACAGGAATAAGACGTCAAGGGTATAGAACAGGTGCCTGTTTTTATTTTTTTTTAAATCCTGACTTGGAAAATGCTACCAGTGAGAAATCACAGCATTTGTGCCTTATTGGAACCTTGGAAGACAAATGGAAACTTTGAGTAAGACCTTCAGGGATGCCTAATAGATTTATGCAGCATAAGAACAGTTTCAGAGTGTGGGATGCAATCATTTAAAGTAATATTTTCTAAATTTGGCCGTGCATATGAATCATTGGAGAGCTTCTAAAAATACGGATTCTTGGGATCTGTACCCAGACCTACCAAAGAGGTGCCTCTAAAAGTTCCCAAGGGAAAAGCATTTGGGAGCCATGGATGTAGGGTACGCAACATGAAGATCGGTCCTTCCTTTGAGCTAATGCTACCTACCCTATAAAGCTGTCTTCTGTGACACGTTTTCACTGCCTATTACAGCCAATTACTCTCTCTCTTTTCTAAAAAAGCCTCTTCTTCTAATAATTGGTACCAAATAGTTTGGTATTTAATCGTTAATTTTACATGGCTTTTTGTCTCCGTTATTTTATAAAATCCCTCAGGGCAAGAACTCCCAAGGAATATGGCACAATATTGAACAGAGTCATTGATTGATTGGTGAGGATTTTTGGAGGTAGCAGAAGAAGTTAGAGACAAAAGGGAGACAGATACTGCAGGAGTCTAGCTGGAAAAGTTTAAGATTAGGGAGATTAAAGTCTTTCTCTGTTGAAAGAAGTATCTTCTGCTCTGTGCTGTGGCCTGCTCCCAGTTGTAAGTGATAGAGTACACAGACGTTGCTTGATGTCTCCACCTCCATCAAACCTGATCCTTGGAGATGTCAGACAGTAACCCACAGACTACATTATATAAATATGGCCAGAAGGCCTATTATTTCCGGTGTTTCTAGTCCATCTGGAACACCAGACATAAATGAGTTCTATCTCTTTTGGTGCAATTCTATCTTCTGACAAAGTCAATAGTGAGGGTACTGTAGGTCCTGATAAAATAAAGATGAAGGCGTTCCTTAGATAGTTACATAGGATTTTTTTTTCTTTTTTAAATGTCAGAGACATGTAAGACTTCAAAATTCATTCAAATTAAAAATCAAATTCGAAGCAATGATGCTTACATGAGATAAATACATAATACCATTAAAAATAAAAGAATGACAAGCTATATTTGGAAAGCATGAAGAAAAAAAGCAGGGATGGTCCATTTGTATTAAAGAATAAATTTGACAGAAGGTCAACTACATATTGATACAAGTAAAACCATAAAAAAGCCACGAGTCATGAAACACTAGGCACAGAGTAGCATAGTGTCAGGCCATGAAAAGCAAAACTTGCTAGAAATATAAGGAAACACATGAGTTGTATTAAAATTTCAAAATTACATAACTCTCTGGTAGGTCAAGGAGACAAAAATAAGCAATTAAGGACATAAAACACATGAATTATTTAATGTTTGTATAAATATCGATACACTGACATAACTTTGCACCTAAGAACAGAAAATGAATCTTACAAACACTGATCATGATGTGGACCATAAGAGATTTCAGTGCATTTTTAAAGTAAAAATTGCACAACTCCATTATCTTAATAATAAGATATTACTAGAAATTAATATCAGAACTTTAAAGGAAAAAAAACTCAAATTAATTGGACATTTTAGAAATAGTCACATAAATAATAAATGAGTTAATAAGCAAACTAGAAAATAACAAATGTGAGAACGTTGTTGAACAAAAACCTATGAGATGGAGGCAAAGCTATTTTATGTAGTGATTCACAGCTCTAAATGCTTTTTGAAGAAAAGAATTATGAGAAGACACCTAAACAGTCTACATGGGAATTTAGAGGAAAAAAAAAAAAGATAAAAGAAATTAAGGAAAGCTAGTGAGAAAGAAAATAATAAAGTAGAAATAAAAAAATAAATGAAACATAATAATGAGAAAAAAATAAGCCTATCTTTTGCAGGATTGATAGCTAAAACCAAGAACATGTTCTTCAAATAAAGCAGACAAATCTATGGCAAATCGGGCAAATTTAATCAAAGAAAAAACTAGAAAGAAAAAATATAATAACATTTATAAATAAATTTATTTAAACTATTTAATAATAGAGAGAAGATTAAGGCTTATAACAGAGTAAAATAAATTAGTGATTAAATTGAAAACTTGAGTAAAATAAATAATTGAGAAAAATGTAAATTAAGATGAACTTAATGAGAAGAAAATCTATAAAGAAAGAAGAAATTGAACCACTTATCAAAAAGTTACTTTTACTTCAATTAGAGATTTTAGAAATTTGGGGGACATAGGGCTCTCTGAGAAAGGAACACTTTCTGCAGTGTAGTTAAAGAACTGGGTTTAAACGCCATGTAAAAATAACCTAAGTTTTTAAATTTAGGATCGAAATTGGTAATAAAAAATAATTCTGAAAAACAAATGATCCAATAGAACTTTCTGTGTAAAACGTCTAAGAAAAAGTTCATGCGATTCAAGCCAGTCTCAAGACTTGACCAAAAGAAAACCAGAAGTAATAGGAACTTCTGTCATACAAGGCACATTTCGAAGGGTTTTCTGGATAAGCAGCCTGATTTTGCATAGCAGTACCACTACTCAGATAATAAACTAGCTTCCCCCGGGAGCTCTGGTTCCCACCCAGCTCCTGAGTGACCACATAGAGAATATCCTTAGAGAACATTAAGAATAAAATAGCCAGCAGGGCAAACAGGACCAGGAGAAATGAACTCTCCAGAGGGGACGGTAACTTCCCTCTCCAAACCATCGGTTCCACGTGCCATAAAGGAACAAACGAGGCTACAATGCATATTCATTGGCCCTTTTAATACGCCACCAGGATGCATCTTTCCTAATAATACCTACCTCCAAATTTTATTTTAAGTTCGCTCTTCTCTATCACTGCCGCCACCACCACCCCCACCCCCGGTGGCATTGGCAGTGACCGGGACAATGCAAAGCTTCGCGCACTGAGCTCCCGGCCCAGCCTCCTCCTGCAATTCCTTGTCCAGGCAGAGGACCTTCTCACAAGGCAAAGCATCCTCTCGCTCAAATCTTAGTACGGAGCATAAAATCCAAACTCCTACACAGTCTGTCTCTTATTCCTTGTCTCAGGTGCGTCTCCCCCTGACCGATGATGGGTCGTGCTCTAGTCACCCTCACCTCTTGTTTCCAGAAGTTGGCTAAGTGCTTTTCTCTCCAGGCTTTAGGGCTCTCTTTTCCCTGTGCCAGGGGAAGCTCTTCTCTCCTCACATGGCTGCTTCCTTCTCACCCTTCAGGTCTCTGCTCAGAAAGCACCTCCTTGGGGAAAGCATCCCAGGCCATCCTTTCTGTTTAAATTCTTCCTCAATCGCATTGTTTTCTATCCACATACCTTGTATTTCCTTTTTAGCACTTCTCACAACTTAAAAATAATTACTTTTTGCAGGGGCAGTGTTTCTACCCATTTGTTTTCTGTCACTCCCATTAGACTGAAAACCCCACTGGGTCGGGAACGCTGTGGGCTTTTACATGGTGCTGTATCGCAAGTGCCCGGCCGAATGCCTGCACTCTGTGGGCGCTCAGCATTTCGTGAAGGAATAACAGTCTGGATAAATTGTGATGATTTGATTAGTTTGTTTACTTTTCTCTTGTTGTTGTTTCCTGCACTTGACTGTGAGTTCCACGGGAACAAGTTTCCTGCGTCTTTTTTAGGCACCAAATGTCGTGCTTGGCACTTAGGGGTAGCTCAGTGGCTATTTGTAGAATAAGTAAATGAATAAAGATATCGAAGTTCTCTAGGATATGAAATTTCTTTCGCCTCAGCTTTATACAACACTCAGAACGTCTGGATCTACTAGAATCCTTCATTAAGAATTCTGCTATCCCAATATTTTCCAGTATCACTGTTTCTGTTAACAACTCAGGCACCCAACGGGAATGGAAGAGAAGCAATGTGAATTAAATCACTCAAATGAGGCTGCTGCCGGTTAATTTTAGATCCTGAGCATCTGGGTCAGCGCTTAGTTTCATAGCAGGTGTGGAAATGATATCTTCAGTGTCGTTATTAATGATTTTACTAAGGGCTGGGAGCACTTGAAATATTCTTCCGAATGAGATTTGTGAAGTGGACCAGATGGGCATTTTTAAGAAGGCTATATTAACTGTATTCTACTTTTCAGCAAATAAGTCTTCATATTAAGATTGATTACAAATGTACCTTAGTGCCCATATCATATTCAATCAAAAATTATAAGCAATGATTTTTAGAAGAATGTGAAATACTCGAGTAAGCTGATAGTAATCTAAATGAAACATATAAACATGCCTGAAGTTGACTCTAGTCATTTTGTTTTGCTTTAACCAGGTTAAAGCCTCTGAGTCACTTTCTTTTCCTCTTTCTCCTGGCAGTATCTCGTCTTCCACAGGGCTTAATGTTCATTATGGGTACATGACTTCAGTCATAAGAAAACGGTCTTATCAGTCACAGCCCCAAAATGCTGGTTGGTCAGGCAGGATGGCTAGGTAAGGTTGATCACAAATAAACATGTCAGCATCCACTTACACCCTGAATCCAAGGGTGGGTGCTCAGGGGAGTATTTGTCCTCTATCAGTTTTATCCTTCTTGGTCAAAACAGAGCTGAGAAAGAGTAATACATACTAGACTATAGTCTTTGAGCCAGAGGAAATTGAACCAAACCAAGTGGAAAGAATGTTCTATTTACCATTAGCAGGTCAGTTCATGGGGAAATTGTAAAACAGGTGAAGTTCATTATTGGTGAAGCTCCCCTAGAACAACCCTGGTCTCCAGCCCCAGGGGTGAGCCCCTGCCATGGTTTAGACCTTGACACTGAATGCCAGCTGTCTTTGGCTTCCTAGAGACTTGCTCTTGTGCAATGAAACAAGTATGTTCTAGGTCTCATAGTCTCCGGTCAGGCTCTTTTCCCCACCAAAAATGAAAATTAGCTTATTTGATAGATCAAGCTGTCCTCATTTGCTAACAGAAAAAAGTTCGAGAGGCCTCTCAGGTAATGCGGACTCAACAGTGACTGTCTAATGACTAAGACTTTCCTGTGTGACTCAGAGAAGTGAGTCTGATGGTGGGAATGTCAGACCAGATGATATAGATTTTTATGAATTTTATGGAGCAGTAATATTTCATAAGAAGAGAGGGGAACGGACATAGAGTTGCCCGCTTCTTTTTTGCTGAGTAAGGACATTAAGGAAAAAAGGACAACAAAACACATCCATTGAGAATCATTTTAGAAAAGAAAGGAATATTATGATAATCAGAAAAAAACAAGAAGCAAACAATCTCAATAAAAAAGCAACCTTTTAAGAATTTACCTCTATGAAAAAATGTACTTCATACAGTTTCCGTTACGCCAGATGCTGTGCAACGTCACGCCTGTAGACAGCAATACTGTGTCGTGCACTTAAAAATGTGTCGAGAGGGTGGATCTCCCGTTGTGTTCTCACCACAGTAAAGACCGAACCGAACCGAAAAGATACACAAATGTACTTCAGTGTCCCAGCCTTGCAGAAGACTAGTGAGAATGTTGTCCAATGCCAGTATCAGTCTATGGCCAGGCTTTGGGGAGGGCTGAGGCGGGTGCCCACAGTGGCCCAACAAGCCAGTCCAGGAATTTTAATAGCTGTCACCTGTGGGCAAGTCTCCATATGACCTGCCTATCAGTGCAGCCAAAACCATGAACGTGATCCAGAAACACCTTCTGGGTTGTAAATCAAAGAACTTGTTTGTACAAAGCCTTTAACTTTGAGGGGTTTTCTGTCTGTAGATTAACAGAGAAAATGAATAATAGGTAGCCAAAAAAGTGATCTGAATTTTCTTGGAACAGTTTAAAGTGTAGGATTTAAGGATATACTTATTCACTGGTAAATATGATTGCACACCCAGCAGCTGCCAGGTACAAGGAAAGAGCAATGAGACCCCTGCCTTACAGCCTTAACTCCTAGCAGTGGACATGGGCAAGCAGGAGATACGTAGGCGGATAACATCCCTTAAGGACAAGTTCTGAGGTTGCTTTTGTGGATGGATGTGTGATATTTAAGCGAAGTCCAGACTAAAGTGAAGAACTGAGGCTTATGGTAACCTGCGGAAAGAGCATTCCAGGTAGAGGGAACATCCAGTGCAAAGGCCTGAGGAGCAAAGAGGCCAATTTGACAGGAGCACAGTGGGACCAGGAATGCAGTGGGGTGCAGACCACATGGGGCCTTAGGGACTTCAGGTTTCATAAATGAAATGGGCAGCTATTGGAAGGTTTTGAGCAAGAGAGTGACATGACTTACGGGTCACTAGAGTAGGAAGTGGCAAAAGTGAAAGCTACAGTAGACTATTATAACAATCCATTTGAGACACGATGGTAGTTTGGGCCAAGGCAGTCATCATAGAAGTGCTGAAAAATGCTCAGATTTAGGATATCTTTTGAAGGCAGAGAGAATAGGACTTACTGATAGAATAGACTGAGAGACTGGATATGGTGGTAATGGTAAGAGAAGATTCAGGCTGGGTTTCAAGATGTTTTATTTGATCAACTGAATAAATGGTACCATCTATTGAGAATAGGTACCATGGGAACAGCAGGTTGAAGGGGGAATCAAGAACTTATTAGTGGATATATTAAATTTGAGATGTCACTTGAATATCCAGGTAGAGATGTCAGGTTGGCAATTGGATACATGAGTCTAGAGTTCAGGGGAGAAATCAAGCCTAGAGCTAGAAATTTTTAAAAACTTCAGTATATAGAAAATAAACAGCCTTTGGGTTGGATAAGGTCATCTAGGGAAGTCCAGTTTTCTGGGCAGAAAGTACAAAGCTCCTGAGGCAAGAACATGCTTGGTGAGTTACCAGAAGAGTCAGGTAACTGTCCACTGTGGATGTGAGCAAATGCAGAGAAGATGCTCAAGGATCAAGCCTGGAGAAACGCCAGCATTTAGAGGTCGGGAGGAGGCAGAAGATTCAGGAAGGGAGACAGAGACGGAGTGGCCAATGAGGTAAGGGGAAAGCCAGAGAGTGAATCACCAAAGCAGTGTGAATCAAGTCTTTCAAGAACGATTAAGAGCAGTTTGTAAATTTACTCTGCCCTCAATTAGCTCTATTGATGGAAGAAGCTGTATATGCTGTTCTATTCCCAGTGTTTAGCGGCACCTGTCACAGGATCAGTATTTGTTTGTTTATTTCAGACGATAAATGTGGCAGTCTTCAGGCTGAATGCATCCTGTAGGTGTGTTTTATTTGAACTTTGGGGTTTAAAGATATTTTAATTGGTTGCCAAGATTTAGAAATTGGGAAACTTCACATCAAAACTTGTGTCTCTGGTTCTTTTTAAAAAAATCTCCAGGATTCTCACAAGGCAGGCCACAGCTGTTTGTGGCTGGGTGGCAGCTGCCGTCTTTAGAGGGGTTATGTGCTCTTCAGCTAAATTCCTGCCATCTCCAGCGAGCCCTGGGTCTCCCCAGCCATGAGTGCTGAGTCACTCATTCATATTACTTGCTGGTTCCTGCAGATTTTGAGTTTGTACCTCTTGTTTAGTTAAAGAGGGAATGAATGAATAAACAAACGAATGAATGAATGTTTACTGACGAGTAACCTGGAGCTGGGAGAGGTGAAATGATGTAAGCTTACATGCAGAAATGCCAGGGCTCAGCTATAGATTCTCAGGCCAGGGCTTTTACCTAAAATCTTTGCTTCCAATGTCATTGTATTAAAAACATCCTAAAATAAAAACAAGAGTTTGAATGAAAGAAGTGTACTGACAAAATGCTATTTCCATGTTTGGAAAAAAATAGAATATTAAACAAATCGTTTATTATGATAAAAGTAAAGAAGTGGTTTCCTAAGAACTGCTACACAGACTAGCAGAAGTTAACATCCCTGCCCAAGGCAAAGTGAATAACAAACAAATGTAATTATTAAACAATATAATTAAGGTTAAAATTAGTATTTTACTCCATCAGTATTTTTTTGGAGGAGTAAGTTATGCCATTTTTCTCTGTGAATTATTTTTATCTATTCTTACATGTTTTAAACACGGACTACTATAATCATAGAATGACAGTTTATCATCATCCCTTCTTTTACTCACTATCAAAAACTGGAGTTTTTAAGCCTCCTCTCTTTTGCCAGCTCCGGTGACGGCTAGTGGCTATTCAGGGCAGTGTGTGGAGGTGGACTCCGAAACGCAATTTGGGACCATTGAATGAGACCACAGTGCTTCATTTCTGATGTCCGGACATTATTGTTATGCATTGAATTGCGTTGTCCCCCTCCACGCCTCCACCCCCGCCAAAAGATATATTGAAATCTTAAATAGAATTATCCTCCTGTCCCTCAGAATGTGACCTGATTTGAAAATAGGGTCATTGTGGATGTCATTAGCTAAGATGAGGTCATATTGGAGAAGCGGGGGGCCCTAACCTAATATAACCGTTGTCCTTGTAAGAAGGGGAAATTTGGACACAGACTCAGAGGGAAGATGAGGCAAAAAGAGACACACAGAAAGGCAGACACCTGCAGCTGGAGGCAGAGATCAGAGTAATGCTACCATAAGTCAAGGAACGCATGCACGACAAGAAACCAGAAGAGGCAAGGAAGGATCCTCCTGTAGGAGCTGCAGAGGGAGCGTGATCCTGAGGACACTTTGATCAAACTTCCAGCCCCATAACTGGGAGATAATAAATTCCTGTTGTTTTAAGCCACCCAGTCTGTGGTGATTTGTTACTACGGCCCTAGGAAACTAACATAGAGATTACCTTGTCTGACTCTTCATTTTATTTATTTTTTAATGTTTTAAAATATTTTTTAAAAATTTATTTATTTAATCTATTTTTGTTTGGCTGCATTGGGGCTTCGTTGCTGCACGCAGCCTTTCTCTAGTTGTGGCGAGCGGGGGCTACTCTTCACTGCAGTGCGCAGGCTTCTCGTTGCAGTGGCTTCTCTTGTTGCGGAGCATGGGCTCTAGCCATGCAGGCTTCAGTAGTTGTGGCACGTGGGCTCAGTAGTTGTGGCTCGTGGGCTCTAGAGCGAAGGCTCAGTAGTTGTGGTGCACTGGCTTAGTCTTCCCGCAGCATGTGGGATCTTCCTGGCCCAGGACTTGAACCCGTGTCCCCTGCATTGGCAGGCAGATTCTTAACCACTGTGCCACCAGGGAGGTCCCTGACTCTTCATTTTAAACTGTGTTAGAACGTAGGCATCTCACTGGTGGAAGCTGTGTCCCTAGGAAAGTGGCATCAGCCATAAATGCCACAGATGTGCTATCCCTAAGGAAGACATTTAGGCAGACGCTGCACTGCTTGAGAAGCCTCATTCCTTTGCTTACTGAAGGCACTGAAGCTGATTCCACCTGTTCTTAGACAGGGAGTAATGGCCCTCCTTTTGTCCTGGAAGCTAAAGGTATATCATTCCTTAGCAGAGAATATCTTGAGCATTAGGAAGAATTTGGCTCTAATCTTGGCTCTAGGAAAACTTGGAAAATAATCAAAAAGTATCTTTAATGACCCTCTGGTCTTCTTGTGCCCACCTTAATGTGTCAGACTTCTCCTTGAATGAGAGTTCCGTAACTCACAGTCCAGAGACAGCTCTTAGAAGCCAACATGAAACCTTGGAGATCTTGAGATTGTTTGCAGTAGTCTGAGGGTATGACCACTTTTCTGGGTAAAGATTCCATAGTTTTGATTAATTCTTAAAGATGTATACTTCCCTACAACCAGAACATCAAGAAAAAAAAAAACAAAAAAAACAACTAAGGGTGCTTGGCATGATGGTCAGGATGCACCTAAGATTTTGTGCCTGGGGAACAAGGCATAGGGATGGAGTGGGATGATGGCTCAGGGTGGAGACAGGATGAAGAATGTGGATTTAGATATGTTGAACTGCAGGGGACAATGGACCATTCACATGGGGCGTTCAGTAGGCATTGGGAGCCACAAAGTTGGCAAGGAAAGGGCACACACGCAGCGTTGGGATTGAGCATCACAGAGGGGGGGACTGAATATTTGAGTGCAGGTCCGCTTTCAGAGCTGATCACTGAACGTGGCCTAGGAAGGACCAACGCTGAGTCTCGGAGAGCATCTACGTTAGGGAGCAAGGGGAGGAAGAGGTGGCGTTAGAGGTAAAATAGGCAGGCAGTTTAGAGTGGTAAAAGAATGAGGAGCATGCCCTGGGGGAAAAGAGCAGGAGAGACCTCAAAGGCGAGGCTGGCCAGGCTTGTAAAATGAAATGTTTAAAGAAAATGGTGAACACTCATGCAGAGACGTTCTGTGTCTGAAGTTCACCAATGATCATCAATAATCCCTTTTGAAAAATTGTGGGGAGTCTTTCTTAATTTATGCATACTTTGAATGGTTATGATTGCACTTCTGCTATGTGCCAGGTACCAACCACGTTAGGTGCTGGGGCACAAAGATGAATAAGACACAATCCTGCCTTTGGGAAACTTACTTGCTTGTGCAAGGACACATACTTAGAGGAATCAACTGCATATGGAGGTCTGAATAGTGTCAAGGGAGGCCACAAAGGGGAAGCGGTTGATTTACAAGGGAGAGTAGAAGTCATGACAGGGAAATGGATCTCTTATGCAGGAAGTATAATTGGTGGGTCCAAGAATTCTTAAAGTGTGAAGCTGTCCTGTACATTATCACATCATAATATCTGAAATCGTGCGTTTCAGAATCACGTGGGCACACACACACTCCAACACCTTGAACCAAAACCACTTTTTTAAAAAAAATTATTATTTATTTTTGGCTGTGTTGGTCTTTGTTGCTGCGCGCGGGCTTTCTCTAGTTGTGGTGAGCGGGGGCTACTCTTCGTTGCGGTGCGTGCGCTTCTCACTGCGGTGGCTTCTCTTGTTGCTGAGCTCGGGCTCTAGGCATGTAGGCTTCAGTAGTTGTGGCACGAGGCTTCAGTAATTGTGGCACACGGGCTCAGTAGCTGCGGTTCGTGGGCTCTAGAGCGAAGGCTCAGTAGTTGTGGCGCACAGGCTTAGTTGCTCTGAGGCATGTGGGATCTTCCTGGACCCTCAGGGCTCAAATCCATGTCCCCTGCATTGGCAGGCGGATTCTTAACCACTGCACCACCAGGGAAGTCCAAGAATTAAAAGTTTTAAGAAACTTGCTAAAATCTCAGTTTAATAGTAAATATCTAACCAGAGAAGGGTTGGATTAATAAAATGAAGAGATTGGGGATGACCTGGAAAATGAATTTCTCATCTCTGACCTGATTCCATATCTTAAAGTTCTTATGTTCTAGTTTTCAATCTACACTGCTTTTTATAGTGAATGCTTCCATTGGTGATAATCATAGAAGCAAATACTTTGTTTACTTTTTTGACTACAAGCAAAATAAATACTAATATAAAAATGTGCTTATGCTGTTATAGTTTATATGAATTGTGATTTATCCATCTATTCATTTCTGTGTAGACAAAATGATTTATAATTTTAAAGTCTAATCTAATAAACTTAGACAAAAAAGATAAAAAAGAAAGAAAATGGAGTAGCTATTGAGGTAAATCACATATCTATAATTTTTCAAATTTTAATCCTTAAAATAATTCTATTGAGCTATAAATGCATTCTTCTGCTTTTAGTATATAGACACATTTTCCCTTTAATATATGATTTGAAGTCTTGTATTTCAATTTTCACTTAAAAGTCTTTTTACTTTAAGATGAATTTTTTCCAAAAAACATACCCAGTCCCTTCATACTCAAGAAAAGACTAAGGTCACTATTTTGTAAACTCACAGCACTATGATTTCCCAAATCTTTTTTTTTTTTTTAAGCTATATATCTTACCTATATCCATTGATGTTAGAACTGTCCTAGACAGTCAGGGATTGATAGAATCCATAATCTTAGGGCAAAATCAACCCCAAAGCATTATGGGCTAAGGCATCCCCATTTCCTTCAATTAGATCTTTCATTATAATTCTCCCATTTCTTCAAGCCCAGGCTCCACCAAACTCGGCATACAACTCAGGTGCCACAGCCTCCAAAAACATTTCTTGAAACAATCAGCTGGAAGCCAGCTCTCCCATTTATGGACCCCCATAGAAGTCTGCCCTCTATCCTTCTCTTAGGGCCCGTGTCCCTTTCTGTCTTGCATTGTAGCCATTTGCTGTGTTTTCCCTACCAGACAGTGAGATCACCAAGGATACCATCTTGAATCACATTCATTTCTTCTCTGATGTGCTATGTGTTAACTTACACAAAGTAGGTTCTCAAGAAGTACTGCGTGTGTACTTAATAATTTCTGTTAGCCGTGACAAATTGTCAAAGAGAGTGAAAAACCTATTAAGTAAAGTATTTTAGGAAACCCTTGGTCAAGAAAGAAAGCCACAAGAGTAGAAAATTCTTCAAGAGGTGAATCAGAATAACTGGCACATAAAAGTGACACATTCAATTTCTTCACCTTTGTATAACCTCCAGAAGATCAAACGTTAATAAAATATTTATCCTCAGTTGTCACAAGCCAGACTTTGATTTAAAACTCTTGGGTACATGAATGTCACGCCAGACCAAAAATACAGCACCGTGTATTTTTAATTTAAGCATGGATCCGTAAAAACTTTATATATACCTGATATGAAAAAATTTGAGTGCAAATCTCCCAACAGTCACCACAAGTAAGAAAACAGGATGTAAAATCGATTGTTAAACGTCTGTAAAAGTACAACGACAAATATTCCATTTGAAAGTCCAGTGTGGCATTGATGTGACACGTAAAATACATTCTCTTACCTTTAGGGAATCAAAGCAGGCGATTACTCTTCCATTTTCGACCTGGCAACTTTTGGGGGGGTGAGCAAATTTGCATTCCTCATCAGAACGGGAGCACGTTCCTCTCTGGAACTGTCTGCAGACTTCCAAGGTCAGCCATTTTGTATCTCTGACCGGGGCAACATTCAAAGCCATGATGAGAAAATAATTTGGATCCTGTTCGTTTCTGTTAAATGATGAAATCAAATCAAGTTCCAATGATTCCAAAACTATTGCTGTGAAAAATCCCACATGTAAGTCTGAAGGTAAGTGACAAATTGCTTAAAGAAGCCCAATCCGGGAAACAGAGTAAGGAGAGAATTTATCGGCAGGCGGTCACTCATCAATCAATATGCCCCACTCGAAGACTGCGGGCCGCAATGAAAGCATGCTCAGTGTCATCTCTGGCTGCAAACGTCCGAGTCGCCTGATCGTTTTGCAGACACAATTGTTTTTAATAAAGTGACTTCAATATCATGGCACTCCTTGGGAGAATATTTAGTTCTGATGCTCGCAGCTATTGACGATGCTGGAAAATAAGCCACTTAGATGTTCAGATCTTAGCAGGATTGCTCTTTCCTTTCACCTGTTAAAATTCCGAAATCAAGCAATTGGCAAAGCCAGACAATTGAGGTATCTTCATCCACTCGTAAGGTCAGGGTAATGTGTATTTGATAGCAAAACACGATAACACAAAAGCTCCTGGGCTGTGGTTTCCAGCAAAAGTGACTTCACACAGGCACTTTTAAATCTTGAACCTGCAAAACACAAATAAAATATCAACTTACGCCCAAACTCAATGGAATCAACACTTTAACAAACTATTTGGCTCTTATCTAGAATTTGCGAAAGTGCGGTTTAGAGCTTTGAGCTTTGAATATAGTGAGGAAAGTTACGCATTAAAAAAGAGAGAAAAGAATGCGAAACTGCAACTGTACTGCAGAACTGATCTAGGCAGCAGTCCAAAAGTTAGGAATGACTCAAACAGACGAGTGTGGCAGACACAATAATTAGGCATTCTGAAACAATTCAATCTAATGTGCCTAATCGCCAAAACAGTGTATTAGAACTGTGACTTCCAATTAATTTCACGTTTAGGCCATTGATTTTATTGTTGGAAATGCTGTAACCAATCATTTGGGATGTGACTCTCCTAAATAATAAGGATATTGTCATTCTGGATGAAGTGTGGGCTCCTTACCCTTTCCATCCTTTTCTAGTTTACAGAGATTTGAACTTAGAGAGGGAAAGGTAGATCTGATGTTTATTCTCAGATCTCTTATACTTTCTCTCTACTTTTTTTTTTTTTTTTTTTTTTTTTTTTTGTGGTACGCGGGCCTCTCACTGTTGTGGCCTCTCCCGTTGTGGAGCACAGGCTCCGGACGCGCAGGCTCAGCGGCCATGGCTCACGGGCCCAGCCGCTCCGCGGCACGTGGGATCTTCCCGGAGCGGAGCACGAACCCGTGTCCCCTGCATCGGCAGGCGGACTCCCAACCACTGCGCCACCAGGGAAGCCCCTCTCTGCCTTTAATACTTGCGTGATGTTAGTGTTCCTTTCTAGGCTGTAAGCACTCAGAGGGTAAGGGCAGTTTGCATATTCCATTTCTGTTTCCCTAGGGCCTTAGTTCATGGCTATTTGGTCCTCAAAAACTATTTCTCGACTGATTTAACTGATGACTGACTCACTGACTAAGTGAATGAATGCAAGTTCATTTTAGCTGAGTCCAGTTTAGATTTTAACGGAGTCACAATCTGAGAATGTTCTGTTCTGTGGAATGCTGGAGCTGAATCACATATCTAACACAATAAAAATATAACAAGTCAATTCAGATTTCTAAGATCAGCACGATTAGTTTCTTTTAATATCTCCAAGGGTTATGAAATTATTAAAACGTTAAAAATTTAGCATTACTGAGTCAAGCATGAATGGAGGACTATATATCAGAAGTTGGTCATTTTTATATATTGGACACGCCACGGGCTACCTTAGATACTTGCTTAGCCTTGACGGCCTTCTAAAATATTTATAACTAAAAACTTAATGGAGGCTGGAAGTAGGTTATTTAAAATCGTCATGTACCATAGAAGTTCAGAGAGCAATAATTCTTGAGCGATTCACAAGTGTTCCCTGAAAAAGTCAGTCTCATAATCAATTAAGTTTAGTTAACTCCAGGCAAACCGAGCTGAACAGGCTTCCTTGCAAGAGGGCTTTTTTCGGCCTTGGATGAGTCTCTGATAGGGGAAGAGAAGCAGTGGCGTCTCTCAAGCTTATCTGATTGTGGATCATTTATTTAGCGGGACATCTCCCAGGACTAGTGGGAGGTGCTCCTTCATCCCAATACTTCTCTGACTTGTTAGTAGAAGTGTTTGAATGAGTTATAATTGTATGTGCACTTAAGGAAATTGGCAACCTGGAAAGCTATGACACGTTCCTAGCTTCCCATTGTGAAATATTTGAGGGGCCAGACAGGCTCCTGCTTGTCTTTTTGGCAGGATTGCATTCCCAGCAGCTAACATCAACTATCTTAACTTCAAGAGTTTAAGAAGACGACTTTAATAACCAAATTGCCTCTGGGTCGGGTTTCACCGACCAGCCTGGACCTGCACCCTCATTACCTCAACCCTTACCTCTAAACCCTGTGAGAACAAAGCAAGGGAAGCAAGGGACAAGGAAACATTTCTGCTTGTGTGTTCAGTGGAGCTGAGGCGCCAATAATGTGGAGACAAAATGAGGGGCTGGACACACGTAGTTCATATTTGCCAAATATTTTGCAGCGTCCCCGAGTCCCAAGGACCTGGGTCCAATGGGGTCACAGAACAGCAAAGATGCAGGAGATGCTCTTCGTCAAAGCAGCACAGTCTTGGCCGATGCGTCACGTGTAGGAAAACAAAGAGGCAAACACAGATTCATGCACAGATGGCAAATGAATCATTACTCAAGCCTTCCTAAAAACCACACAGGAACAATGCTCTTAACTCAATCCAGTGAATGGGGTACACTTTTGCTTATACTTTTAGATAAGAAGACATTTTTTTCCCTCTGGGAGAAACGGAGTGCCATTTCTCCTACTATGAAAATCCAACCAGAATTTAGGTGGTCAGACTCTATCAAGATGGACTTGCTTTTGGAAACAGAGGAACCAAGTTTCTGATGGCCAGAGTCCTGTGTAAGTCAAAAATGTTCCACAAGGCTCGTCAGGTTGCACCTAAATATATCGCTGTCCTAACCGTTCATGAATCCACTCTTTCTCCCAGCTTCTTCTCTGTTTCTATCCTAAACCTTACCGAGCTACTGTTACAAAGATATCACCTCTCTTGGGCCATGACAACCTCCATCTTCCGGAGTGGGCACAGCAAGCAGCTGTGGGAATGAGGAAGTGAGAATAGATTTAATTGAGGTCACGGGAGGCCACCGAAGGAGATGGGCAAGGATGGGCAAGGATGGAGAAGACCAACCTTTAACATGGTTATCAAGGGACAAGACTAAATTAACCAACACATAGAGCAAATTACATATCGGGTCTACCAGACTGGAGGCTCCTGGGAGGCCCACTAGCCACCCGTGTCTATTGAGCACTTGAAATATGGCTAGCGTCACTGAGGGACTAAATTTAAATCTTTTATTTACTCTTAATTAACGTAAATTTAACTTAAAAACGGATCCTCAGTTTACTTATCGGAAAACTTTTAAGTATGCTTGGGCCAACTTGAATATATGAATCTACTTTTCAGTTGTAAATTTTATGAAATCTAAATACAGATCAAGTATTTCTAATAAAAATCCAGCATCC
This sequence comes from Delphinapterus leucas, assembly GCF_059928025.1. Taxonomy (NCBI): domain Eukaryota; kingdom Metazoa; phylum Chordata; class Mammalia; order Artiodactyla; family Monodontidae; genus Delphinapterus; species Delphinapterus leucas. The sequence goes on from NC_143146.1 coordinate 13,337,737, forward strand.
TAATTGAGATGTGTTCTAAGTATAAAATACACACTGATTTCAAAGACTTAGTATGAAAAAAAAAAAACCATGAAAACACCTCATTGATATTGCTTCATATTTACTACATGGTGAATTGATAATATTTTTAACAAACTGGATTAAATATTATTATTTCAATTAAACTCACTTGCTTCTTTTTAGCTCCCCTCCAAAAAATTCAGAATTATATACGTAGCTTACATTATATTTCTGCTGATGGCGCTGTTGTAGGGGCTTTTGCATTTCTTCTATTAGCCACAGCACTTTCTGGAATGGTGGAAAGTACCCTGTCCTAAGGGCCAGGTTCCAGCCCTTGTTTTGCCAAGCTTCCTTCATATGACCTTAATAAGTCAATTTCTCTGAGACCCAGTTTCTTCATCTGTAAGATGTTAATGATAGTTCCTACCTACTTTACATGGTTACTGCCACGAAGGACTGACTACAGAAGAAACGTAAAAACACTCTGTGAACAGTCAAGAGCTGTCCCAAAGCAAGGTGATGAAAGGATGAGCCGCTCTATAAATATTTATTGAATAAATCCACTTCCAGGCTTCCTCTCTGCAGTCGTTCCCTATCAATGACTGGGGTCATGCCTGGGGTGGATCTGCTCCAGCCACAGATTCTGAGAGCAGGACGGTACCTTGCAGATCAAAGAGCTGACTGCACGGGGCGCTTGCTCGGGGCCTCTTATCCAGAGCGCCCCTCATTTCTCAGACCATTGTATTCTGCAGCCGAAGGGAACCCACAGAGGAGTTGCCCCAAGTACACATCCCACAGTGTCACTACAAAGGCCTGAGCCTGCTGTCTTCCTCCAGCTGCTACCAACCCAGAAGTAGATGAAACACTTTTAGGGCCCGGCGGTCACCCTGGGTGTGATGCCGAGTCCCAGTATGCTGGTCGCAGTGGTGGGGAGTCCATCTGGCTCGAGGCCTTGGTGGGAGCACAGCTGCTGAGTAAGCTCCCAGCGTCCTGGGCGAGGGGGGAGCAGGGGGTGGCACCTTCTAGTTCACCTGCCCAGAGGGCTCCCTGTTAAAATGTGTCTGTGTGGAGAGGGCACGTCTTTCTATTCTCAAAAAGCTGCCACGGGTGTCAGCTTTGGACCCATTCGATGCCGGGCGCCATTTGCCTTTCCTGGAAGTTTCTGCGCTGCTCTGGGAAGCAAGGTCTCTTGCTCCCATTATTTTCCAGTGTTTTCTGTTTAAGTTTCTCCCAGTGCTTTGCTTTTGCTTCTGTTTGCTTCGCTGCTTTTCAGTTGTGCTTCAGCTTTATTTCCAGCTTCACAATCAATCCTATCCCATTAGCTCCTTCCCAGGCAGAACCTGGGCCGATCTCTGAAGCACTTGTTCCCAGTTATTTCTCTGGCCGTTGTAGGTATTCCCTTCCCCTGTCCTCTCCAGGCATTCAGGCACCCCACGTTCTCTCCCCCTCCTGCCTTTCTAAGCCCCTCACAGAGGAGGGTATGATCTTGCCCTTGAGGCTCTGCTGAGTCACCAGGCTGGTAGCCCTCACCGGCCCTGCCCCCTGAAGCGGGGCTCCAGCCTGACCTCCTTCATTCCCCTTTTTAAAATTAATTTTATTTATTTATTTTTTAAATTTTTTGGCCACACCACACGGCATGTGGGATCCTACTTCCCCCGACCAAGGATGGAACCCGTGCCCCCTGCATCGGAAGCGCAGAGTCTTAACCACTGGGCCGCCAGGGAAGTCCCCTTCATTCCCCTTTTGATGGCCTCTCTGTAGTCCGTCTTTTAACACTGCCTGGTAATTATTTTTGAGTAGACATCATTATTCCTTAATTCATGAGAACTGTGAATACTGATTTATCAGTATAAGCTCCTGTGTATCTAATAGACTGTTATTATTTTCAAATCCTCAGGGTTCAGTTCAGTGCTTGGTATCTAGAATATGCTCAACGAATATTTGTCCAATAAACTCCTGACCCTCCTCCAAAGAGCATTTGCATTTTAACATGGACCAAAGCCTAACCTAAGGGAATAAGGCTCTGAATAGAGTTTCAGTATTATCCTGTAGGAAAATTCCAGCGAGTGCCAGCAGCTTACCCTGTTGTTGCCAAGGAAGCTGGGGGTGTGGGTGAGGAGCTGCCCCACAGATAAATTATTTGAGCTTCAAAACCCTGAATCTTTAGGCCAGAGGTTTTCAAAGTGTAGTATACGTGGGCCAGCAGGCCCAGCAGCCCCTGGGAGCTCATTAAAAATGCAGGTTCTCAGGCCCCAGCCCAGAGGTCCTGGGTCCGAAGTCTTGGGGGTAGGGCCCAGCAATCTGTGTTTTGACAAGCCCTCCAGGGCTGACTCTGAAGCACTCTCAAGTTTGACAAGCACTGCGGTAAGCATTTCTTGCTACCCTCCTGTGTGCCAGGCATCCTTTGGGTTGCTGAGGGAACCAAGATCTACCCTGAGTCGATCACAGGGTCTTGGGGTCACCGATTCCCACACAAACAGTTGCGGGAGGGCTGGCTGAGGGTTTCTCCCAGTGGCTGTGTTTCCGATCAGTCAAAACAAAATAAAACTAGATGACACAGGAAACACCTGAGAGATTTGTCCCCGCTAAGACTTGATTCTGAGAATTTGAAAAATAGATTGTCTCATAGCTTGCAGATTTTGTTCAGGATGAAGCAGGCCTTTGGTGGGGGTAAATAGGGCTTTGTTTCTAGGGCCCTTGTCTGAGGGAGGACCGTCTTAGGGGGCTGGCGGTCCTTGGTGGCCAGCAGCTTGGTCCTCAGCCGCGTGACACCAGAACTCTCCACAGAGGGGCTGCTGTGTAAAGCCCCGACACCAGATATGACCAATATGGAGGTTCACTGCTGGACTTATCTTCAAAGGAAAGGCAAGATTGAAGTTCAAGGATAAAGAAGGAGCTTCTGTAGTATTTCCTGAAATGCCAAAGGACTTGCTGTTCAACAGGACAAAGTAATCCCGCGCTTTTTTTAGGGTCTTCACTTACGTGACGCTTCATCTTTCAAAACATATTGAAAACTCTTCTAGGTGTTAGATTTTCAGAAAGCTGTGACTTTTGACTGCAGGAAAGAATTCGCTGTGCACGTTCCTTCCTTACAGTAACTCTGTGATGTCACAGGGTGAGTTTGGAAAGCACGGTCCTCCACTCTACCACCCTGGCGACCTGCCCCAGGCCACGCCCCTCAGACAAGCCCGGGCTGTGCACCCCAGGTGTCCTCACCTTGCCAACGCTTTGTAGCCAGTTTGTACATTTCTGAAGGGAAACACGTCAATCATGTCCAATCTTGAGACGGAGACTGATTAAAACGTTAAGACCGCCTTAAGGAAAATAGTTGCGCAGCACACAGCTCCTCCAGCCAACTCTTGGTCATCTAAGGTATTTTAGCTGTCTGCCAGACAGCGGCCTCCTAGAGAGCTGATTAAAGGATCCTTGCAAAACAAACCGATTTCTGAGTCAGACAGTCAAGGACTTATTATCCATTAAGTAATTTATGGGATGCCTTTAATTTTATTTTGCATAAATCTAATTACATAAAGAAACTATTTCTCCTTGAGTTTCCTAACTTCTAATTTGGAGAATCTTGGATTTCCTATTTTTAATCCTTTATTTATTTATTTAATTTTGGTAATTCATTTTCATGAATTTTCCCCTTTTTATGTATATATATATATTTAACATCTTTATTGGAGTATAATTGCTTTACAATGATAGGTTAGTTTCTGCTTTATAACAGAGTGAATCAGCTATACATATACATTTATCCCCATATCTCTTCCCTCTTGTGTCTCCCTCCCACCCTCCCTATCCCACCCCTCTAGGTGGTCACGAAGCACCGAGCTGATCTCCCTGTGCTATGCGGCTGCTTCCCACTAGCTATCTGTTTTACATTTGGTCGTGTATATATGTCCATGCCACTCTCTCACTTCGTCCCAGCTTACCCATGTGAATTGGTGCAGCCACTATGGAGAACAGTATGGAGGTTCCTTAAAAAACTCAAAATAGAACTACCATATGACCCAGCAATCCCACTACTGGGCATATGCCCTGAGAAAACCATAATTCAAGAAGAGTCATGTACCAAAATGTTCATTGCAGCTCTATTTACAATAGCCAGGACATGGAAGCACCCTAAGTGTCCATCGACAGATGAATGGATAAAGAAGCCGTGGCACACATATACAATGGAATATTAGCCATAGAAAGAAGCGAAATTGAGTTATTTGTAGTGAGGTGGATGGACCTAGAGTCTGTCATACAGAGTGAAGTAAGTCAGAAAGGGAAAAACAAGTACTGTATTTTTAATCTTTCAATTCTTAAAACACATTGTTGAAAAATGATTCTTCCTTCCTGTGAGTGGCTTGACGTCTCCAGCTCTATTTCTGGAGCTTAATTTAAAATATCTCTCCACATGCTCTCTCCTTCAGTCCTTGACTCCCTGTATCCTGCGTGTCAGATGCAAACGCCAGGACTGGAGAGGAACCCAGAGCAGCGCAGGCTGGAGAACTGGGCTAAAAGCCACTTGACCCCCGGGAGTGGGTGTAACCCTGCTCCGTAATCACAGCCACTGAGAAGAGGTCCCCGACTGGGACCTTCCCATGGGAACCCCGGAGGACCAATAAAAATACAGAAATGAAAGCAGTCCCAACTGCCAAAGGCAATACAGAACCTCATTGACTTTTCCAAGCAAAAAAGTGAAGGGAGCAGCAAAAGTGATTGTCCTTAAAAAGATTTTTCTTTCTAGACACCTTAAGATTTTTTTAAAATTTATTGGAAATATAAATGAAATAGTGCTTTGAAACTTTGGCATGGGTTAGGGGTAAGAACAAAGTTTTCTACCCTGGATTCCAGTCAGTCATTCCTCTGTCCCGAATAGCTGTGAAATGTCACCTAAGCTCTCTGAGTCTCAGTTTCCTTGTTTGGGATCGTGGAGACTGGAAATACCTAAACCATAAATGGATGTATTGCAACCAAAATATAATTAGTAGTATATTATAAGGACTCTCTATTTGGTGTCTAACCCTTATCAGCATTAGATAAGGCATCAACTTTCCTTAAATTTGTGTTCATGTACACACACACACATACACATATACACGCACAGGTCGAAAGGACTCCTATTCACTAAGAGTTAGACATTTCTGTAAAGCAAATGAAGTGTAACTTAAAGCAAGTAGAAAGTCTCTTTCTTTGATGGTGGTACAAAGTATGAAGTCCTTCAGAGAATGTTAGACAAAACTTTGATAGATGCTCTTCAAAAACTAATTCCAAACACTCATTCATTCTAAGCAGGGAAAGAACCACGGCTACCAAGCATGTCTTCATTTCACATGGTACTTGTTCTTTTGAATATACTTTCAAATACATTTCTATAGAGGAAATTAAACACCGGGGCACCCAAGCCACACAGTAAGTCAGATAAGCCAATGTTTCATAATAACAGAAATAAAAGGAGAAATTCCCCCACTAAAAATTTTCCTCTTGGACCTTGTCTCTTAAAGTACAAGTGAAAAATTCACAAAATCCAGAAATCATTTTAATGCATGAAAATTTCCAGCCCATTTTCATTGTAGTTTCCAGGAACAGGCAGAAAAAGAAATCCCTTCTTCAATTAGAAGAGGAGAGATTTCTAAACATACTCCTGAAACGACAGCCAGATATAATATATTCAACACATATTTGTATTCAAATTATGTTTTTTCACTGCGCCTGTGTTTTCTATCTAAACATTTATCATTCAGTTAGGAGCTGCTCTTATTAGAATAAAAGCAATTGTATTAGATACCATTTAAGACTGACAGCACTTACCGGTTTCCTGGATGTCCAGGACCCAGTGGCTGCAGTGAGAACAATTATCGAGCTGCAGCCTGCAACCTAGGCCTGAATGCCAGAGAATTCTTCCCAGAACTTCCATTTCCTTCCCAGCCACAGCTGCTGGTGGCCAGGACTGCTTTTCAGCTGACCTTTTCCCTTTTCTCTCTCTCTCTATTATCACCAGACAAATGCCTAGTTCATCTGCCTGTACACGTACAAAGACCAGTGCCCCCTCCTTTGACAAAATTTTTGTAACATAACTTTTATTACCACCAGATGAAAACATAACTTTTATCACCACCAGATGAAAATCGTAAATAATCTAGCCAACATGTACACATTGAAGAAGACTCAATATATTGTCATAACTGAAATATAACTAAGATATCAAAGGAAGTCGTTATTTATAAGATAAATAATGTGTGTTTTAAAATGTCCACGCTTAGGCACAAATATGTTAGAAGACAGAATGAAGTGGTCGGATGTTCACACCTTATTTTGTGTGACGGGCACAATGCAGACTGACATGGGTGAGACAGGTGACGTGGCTTTTAAAGATGCCAGTCAGGTCCTGTTAAAGTTCCTAACAAGTTAAAGAACAGTCTTGACTCAATTTACGCAGTTGTTGTTGTATGCTTGAAAAATTCAGTTATACTGACTGTCCAAAAAATAAAAATAAAAAAGAAATCAGAAAAAAACACTCCATGCAAATACATGAAACAGTTAAGATCTTGACCCAGATCCCCCAGAACAGGATTTTTATCCACATGAATGTCCAGGAGGACACTCAGAACTCATGAGATACAGACTAGTTCTTTACTCCCAGGGAGTCGTATTCATTGCAAGATGTCAAAATCCTTTACTTCAGCCCATTACATTCCAGAGAGGTTGCCTGGTCATTAGGACAATGGGGGAAAAATGCTCCTTTAAATTTCCAAAGTTCTCTATGAGGAGTGGTGTCGTCCCCATTGAGAATAGTGCTGTAGGGTCTTAGGCTGAGTTAGTCTGAGGAAGTAGGCTCAGTTATAAACTATCAGGATCTTTACTCTGGTAGATATTGGGGAGCACTTGAGCTCTAGACAAGACCCCAACTGGGGGATCACTTAGGATGCACTAGAATTAGAAGAGCTCGCAGGTGGTGACATTGGTTGGCGATTCCAGCAATGGTCCAGGAGCAAAGGAGTAATCCAGGCCCAAAGTTATACTGCAGGGGTGGGAAGGAAAAGGACGAGGGTGATTCCATATCATGGCTGGGGTAAAATCATCAGAAAAAGGTAGACTGGGGGGACTTGGAGTGAGGAGTGCAGGAAAGAGATTTGTCAAAGAGGACCTCAAAATGTGGGTCCTGTGTGGGCAGAAGAACACTGATGCTTTGCCCAGGAGGAAGGATGTTGGGGAGTGGAGGCAAGTTGTAAACGGGACATAGGGGTCGTGGTCATGGATACATAGTTGGAATTAATGTTCATAGAAATGATAGCTAAAACCACAGACTGGCTAAAATGGGAGAGAGAGAAAAAAGAGAGAGAGAGATACACATATCAATATCTACATCTGTGTGTATATCTAGGAGAGAAAAAAAGAAAGAGTTGGACAGGGTCGTGGACACTTTGTTCAGTTATTTAGAGGTGACAGAAAGAGGAGCAGGTGATGCCACAGGAAAAGAATAATGAGAGACAAAAGAGCCTCTGAATAGCGCTGCATCCAGGGTGCTGGGAGAGAGATTCAGAGTTTCAAGAGCCAAGCAGCCGAAAATGTTCAGTGCCACAAGATCAAGGGCATGTGGACAACTGGTGGTGGCTAGATGCCATAACAAGGAGGTCACTGCTGACTTTCCAGGTGCCAGTTTCTGTGGCACTTGCACAGGGGGAGGAGGGTGCCCAGCGCCTGGAGCTCCCTCGAGTATCTGAGGTCGCAAGAACACCGTGGAGCAGCCAGGAGAGTTTTTTTTTTTTTTTCTTATTATTTATTTTTGCTGTGTTGGGTTTTCGTTTCTGTGCAAGGGCTTTCTCTAGCTGTGGCAAGCGGGGGCCACTCTTCATTGCGGTGCGCGGGCCTCTCACTATCGCGGCCTCTCTTGTTGCGAAGCACAGGCTCCAGACGCGCAGGCTCAGTAGTTGTGGCTCACGGGCCTAGTCGCTCCGTGGCATGTGGGATCCTCCCAGACCAGGGCTCGAACCCGTGTCCTGCATTAGCAGGCAGATTCTCAACCACTGCGCCACCGGGGAAGCCCGCCAGGAGAGTTTTGAACCCCCTGTGCTCTGCAGGCAGATGGCCCCTGATCATCTGTGCGCTCCTGGGGAAGTGACCTCTGTGAACCCGAGGTTTGTGCACAGAATTGTAAGAGACCCAGGAGAGTGGCGAGAACCCGCTTCTCCATCACTCTCTGTCCTTTCCTTTCTCTTCTGAGTGGAAGGAGAGAAGCACAACAGGAGTGTGGGAAAATGCCAGGATGGGGGTGTGGGCCAGAGGAGGCACCAAAGGTAGGGGAGGGACGAGGGCATTAGCTCCAGGGGAGGCTCTGAGACCTGGGCCGACAGAAGGAGGGGAGCGACGGCGACCACCTGCTTTCCCGTTGGAGGGCAGGCAGGAAGAATGGGGCAGCTCTTGTGGCCCCTACATCTCAGCCGGGGAGGAGGTGTTCCACCTGCTGAGACAGGCTGAGGTGGGACCTGGGATGTTGCCCACAGAAAGAGAGAGAAAGCCGAGGAGTGTCAAGCTGCCCAGGAGGCACCACCTGAGTGGGACAGCGTGAACCTGTTCTGAAATGAATGATTTCTCCATCTATCCTTGGCAACCTCAGAGCAGGGGCAGAGAAAGGATGCTACCGAATTCAAAGGTCCAGGCCTCGGAGGTGGGACAATTTAAAGCAACACAAAGGGTGGAATTCTAACAAGAGGATGTGCAGAGGTGGCTGAAGCCGAGGAGGTGGGTGAAAGGGCCATACTTCTCTCCTTGCGGAAATTGTATCTGTTATCCTGTGACTGGGTCTGAGTGCATCATGAAGTATCTGTGTGTGTGTGTGTGTGTGTGTGTGTGTGTGTGCGCGCATGCGGGCGTGAGTGATGTCAGAAGTGCACACGGCTGGACTCCCCAACCAGGAGGTTCTAGATCAGTCGTGGGCTCAGCACATAATAATCACATGTGATCTGCGAGTGAGTGAAGGGCCAGTGGCTTCCCTTGGGTGCGAGTGAATAGCTGCGGAAGGTGCCATAGGAGGTGCGCACATGTCAAGAAGGAAGAGGCAGGTGTTGGAAGAGGCCGGTGGGCAGAGGCCGCTGATAGCTTCCCTGGTTGACAGCACTAGCCTGGGGGTGAACAGCGAGATAAGACCCAGGGACTAACTTAAAACAAATATTTATGGAGAAGCATTTGAGATAATGGTTTTCAGGTGAAAGGTAATAACGATGAGAGCATTCAAAGAGTTTATGCCTCGTGGCCAGTGTTACTTGGAGGAGGCTGGCATATCTGTGGATGGTGAATGGTGGTGCTGAGGAAAGGGCTAGAACACAGGCAGTTTGGCTGCAAAATCCACCAGGCCTCTGCTTCACCATTCTCTTCTCCAGTTTAGAGCTTTAAGCCCACTGGATGGTGATGACTCCCAAATGTGTATCCCTTCTCTCTCTCTCCCCTCCTCCTTCCCTCCCTCCCTCCCTCCCTCTCTCTGCTAGCCCACCTCCCATCCATTAGGAAGTTCCACTGGCCCTACCTTTCTAATAGATCCAGAACCTAGGCCCTTCTCTCCACCTCCCCTGCGGGCACCTTCAACAACACCATTACCTCTCCTGTAAGTTAATGCAGTAACCTCCTAACGCTTGCCTCCTGCAGGCCCATCTCATATTATTCTGACAAATCCCTTGCAAACATAATCAGATCACATCACTTCTCTGCCAGACGCCTCCAGTGGCTCCCCACCTCCCGCGTGAGAAAGCCAAGAGCCTTGTGATAGCCCGTACTGACCTCCCGGATCTGCCCACGCCTTCGCTGACCTCCTCTCCTCTTGTCCACTCCCCCTCAGCCACCCTTGCCTCTGGCTGGGCTTTGAGTGGCCAAACACGGGCCTGCCTGGGGCTTTGACCTGCTCTTCCCCTGCTGAGAATGTGCCTCTCCCAGATGTTCAGATATTAGCCTGGGGTAGGCCATTCCTGATGTGATATTGTTTCAGTCCTACCTCCTCGCTCCAGCTCACCCTGCTTTATTTCCCTCCAGAGTCCTGATCATTATTTTACACTCACATATTTACCTGCTTATCTGTTCATGTTCTCCCCCAACCACAGTGTGATGTCCGTGAGGGCAGGGTCTGTCTGGATCTAGTGCAACACCAGGACTTTAGGACGTGGTAAGCACGCAATAAATACCTGCTGAATGAGTGAGTGGCTGGATGCGCAAGTAAGTGAAAGAATGTACTACACAGCTCACGGTTTGTACTGCCTTTATGGTTTGCTTTGTTCCATCTTCATGATGTGATTTGTAATATTCCTCAACCATTGTTCTTGTGGTTAGCCCTCTGGGACTCTGATTTCTTAGGTTTAAAAATGGAGAGGGTGCAACAATTTCGAAGGCCACGTCTGTCCTTCAAGTTCTGTGATTGTGCAGTGATTGGCAAGGCTGGTTTAAGGAGAAATGTATTTTTAGGAACTCTTCTGGAAATCTTATCAGCTCGGCTGGGTTTGGCCTAGATTTGTTAGCTGGCTGTTCGAGCCGGGGGATCTAACAGGAACATCAGTGCGGGGGTTTGGGGGGAGCCTCTGGGGAGCTCGTTGTGTTCCTGCTCCAGAGTTCAGATCCAAGGGGGCGTCCAGGCGGGGTGGAGAGGTGGCGGCTCTGTACTCAACACCCGGCAAGGAGCAGCTGTTGAATACTTCAGCCCCAGGCTGCAAAAAGGACACAGATCTAGGTCTTGGGACCCCAGAGATTTAATTGTTCTTCTTTACATTTTCTCTTCTGAGAAAAGAACAGCACACAGAATGCTACTGTGGCCCCAGAACTCAGCCACACCCCAGCCCTGTCTTCACTGTGTGGTGGTGGGAGCTACTCTGCTCTCAGACCTCCAGGAGGCTCTCGAATTTTCTGAATGGAAGCAATACTGGCTTCTGAAGGCTGTCAGCCGAAAAAGGTTGCTAAAAGTGGACGTGAATATGTTTCTTGATAAGACTGGGCTCCAAGAGGCCCTGCCCCAGCCGCGGTATTCTCCAGCAAGTTAAGGCACAATTTGTGAGCCACACGGACCCTCAACACAGGGTACCCTGGGGGGTTAACGTATCTCTGAAGGCAAACCAGAGAGAGCGGGCTTTCCTCCGTCCTGGTCCCCTGAGCCAACGGCCATTTCTAGGTCCCATTCTTCTCGAGATTTGTAAGCTGATGTTGAATACATCACAGAGAGGTTCTGCTGGGAAGAACCTTCCAGCTTTCCATTTTCTTTTCACATCCAACCCCACCCCACTAACTACGGGGAACACAATCATTCTGTTCCAGAACCAGATATGGGGTATGTGGATTGGATGCTCCCAGGGTTCAGAAGATCCCAGAAGGATGCAGAGTGCTACTTGTTTGTTTGAACACTGTGGGAAAGATACCAGCAGGGTCAGGCATGCAGGTGATGGTATTTCATTAATATTTAACCAAATAAAAATTTCCCTACAGAGCACCATTTGACTTCAGCAGAAAAACAGAGCCCAGGAATTCAGGATCAGGGAGAGGTCAATCTATTAAAATAGGATTTTAGTTTTGTTGTCATTTCACTGACCCTAGAAGTTAAAAAAAAAAAATCAACTTCCTGCCACACTTTTAAAAATCGCCATTGACAAGGCAAGACTCAAGTCGCAAGTACAAAGCAGGCTACAAAGATGGTGTGTCAACAGTTCCTCTTATCTTTCAGGAGATGGAGCTAGAATCGAGATCAACAACAAATATTTACTGCACTTAAACCGGGAGCTCTGAGTAATAAAGAAGAACAAACCTGGCAACCAAAGGGATATTCTGTAAAAATGTATGGCACTCTGATACGGGGCGTTATCAGGTCCCGTGATTCCTAATTGCTGGAGGCAGGTAGCATCCGCTCACGATTTGTTAAATCAAGCTCGCCCTCCCGTTCCTTCCTTCTTTTGTTGCCTCTCCGCCCAGACAGGGCGCTCCTCCGAGGCTAATCACCACTCTGGCTCTGCTTCCCCGCTGTCGCCAGTTGTCATTATTTCTAAGCGACGTCACCCTGTGCTGTGTCACCATGGCAACAGCGGGCCACCACTTTGAGGCGTGCAACAGGGAAATGAGAAAAGGAAAAATAGTCACGGGCTGAACCGCTCCTGGTCACGAGCAACTTCTGAGGTGGCAAACGTGTTTCTTCCCATTTTATGGAAGGGGAGACTGAGGAAGGGCTCAGGCTCTCCCGCATTCCTGTGAACGGAGGAGCAAAATGTAAAACCTGATGACCACACCCATGGAGGTCACTCAGCCATTTCAACAAACAAACAGAAAACAACAGAGAGGGTGGGTGCTTTGGCATTTTGTAGGTGAGCCAAAAGATCCATAGACATCTATTTTAACGTACAAAACACTGCTCTCTTAACTACATCTTTTGCACATTTTTTTCAAACACACAATTCTTATTTCAATGTCTGTAGTATTGCTTTCCCGGGTCTACCGACCTGTGGACTCACTCAGCTCCTCAGTCCTCTGCCAACTGCGTTTCTTTCAAAAACATCCATTTTCCTTTAAGAGATTTTTAAGAGACGTACTGCTGAGTCAGAAAACGAATAACCTGGTATAACCTGTCATACCACCCTCAGGACAAGCTCTCAAGTTACCTGTTCATTATTTTTCAAAATGATTTTATCACCTGTGTTCCCATGTGCATACTTCAGCTGCTCTTCTAATGCTGCTTATTCCTGAAACTGGTCTGTCCTCCTTCTCTAAGAGAACCAATAGCTTTGAATCAAACCAAATCTGACAAGATAAAATGAGAGAGAGGAAAAAAGAGTCTGAAAAACACCTTCTCTGGTATGCAGATCATCCCATGGTTACCCACTTATGCTCTTTGCCTATTCCAGTACCTGAAATCTTTTTTTTTTTTTTTGGTCATTAACACTATGTATGAAAAAGCAACTTGTCCATGAAGTAATGCTCTTACATTTAAAGTATGATTTTCCTAATGCAGTCTCTTTGTAACAGGGATGAACTTGGAAATAATTTTTATGATGCCAATAAAACTTTATTGTGTAGATGTAAATGATGTTTTGCTTATTGGAATGGGCCTTCTTGGCAGCAATCAGAATGACTTTCTTAGAATTTAACAGAAGTGTGCATCTAAATGAGACATGGATGGTTGACTTAAATCCAGGCTTCTATTTTTTTTTTTTTATGATTTTGCAAATCCAGGCTTCTGAGAGTCAAGAGATGCAGCTTACAAAACCACGTGCCCTTGAGCCAGCCTTTAAACTTGAGAGTTCCTTTGCCCCATCAATAGTAGGTTGTTTCTAAGACTCTACTGATCAACTGTGAAAACATTGGAAGACTTAACACAGAACACTAGTGTGAAGATTTCATCCCTGGGGTCCTTCCGGAGCCATGGCAGGAAGATGGCAACTGACGGTGGAAACCTTGGTGAAGGCCAGTGATAACCCTGCAGCGCTTGGCAGAGATGATCTTGTTTGCCTCGCTTTTCCCAGGAAGAATGACTCAGCAGCAAACATTTATTAGGCCGGGCTCCGTGCTCTTCACTGGGCCCGACACTATAACCAACGCCCCATCACCTCTGCTAACAGGTGTTCCCAGGTCTCATCCAGCTTCGCAAATGCTAGTTCTGATATGTTCAAAGAAAACTGATAATAAAGATCCCTGTCCCCAAGCCAGCAGTTTTAAGGGTTCACTCATATTTGTCTTAAGGTGATGCTTTAGGCTACTCAAAGGTGGCCTTCAGGAAAAGCACCACTCTGCTCACAAGAGCAGAAAGAAGATGGAGTGTTTGAATGCACAAGGCCATGGGTAGATTCCGGACAAGTTGTGGATAACTGGCTCAGCTCTCCTCAGTCCCCACCAAAAACACAGTTAGCTCCTCAGGTTCCAGGCAGTTTCCAGAAGGAAAGGGCAACCAGTATTTCTTTTTCCAAAGTGGAAAAGTATAAAAGGTAAAGACCCTCTGAAATGTACTTGACTGCCCTTGGGGGGGGGGTAGCCTAATTGCCTAATTGTCAGAAAATGCATAGGGCTGGGAGTCAGAAGAGATGTTAGTTTTTGCACAGTGACATGCTTGCCAGGAGATTTGGGGTGAGTCACAATCCCTCTGCAGGCCTCAGTTTATTCAGTTATTAAAAAAAAGGACCAAGCAGTGGTTTTCCAACTCGCGTGTGAGCAGCTACAGGGCCAAAGGTAAACATATAGCATAGTTTATGGAAGCATCAGTTTTACTTAAAAAGTTTTAGGGTAAAAGGGGTATGTAATTAAAAATTTTTTATACTAGAGCAGACATATATAGCAGATAGAAGGCAAGATTTAGAAGACTTTAGATAAGTAAGGGGACCTGGTCCATCAGTCCTTCTAAGCTTCAGGAGACCAACTCCTCTCTCCTTTGCTATCAGGATGCCTCAGTGGAAAAACTTGAGAAATTCTGAACAACAGGGTCTCCAGGGCCGCTTCTACCTTTTACATCTAGCGATTGTGTTTCTCGCCTAGTAGTGAGAGGGATCTTTAGGGAGATACCTGTCATCTAGTGGGGTTTAGTTTGTTACCTGCAGCAGAAACACAAAGTTCATTATAGCTAAAGATTTCATCTGAATCACTAACCCTCCTCAAAGAAAATAATGCTTCTTCCGGCCATTTGCTTGCCTAAAATGAGCATGGGGGTATACTCTGGACTTAGTGTTACCTTTGGGGCTGGGAAATCTAATATACCAATTAATTTACTACAGCATCAGGGTCAGCCAGAAGCACCTGGGCTGTTCATGTCGCTGAAAAGTGGTGTCCATTGCATTTCAGTTGTATTTGCTCACATTGGACAAGAGTCAGTCTTGTTTTAAGAAATCCGTCTAATTAATTATTTTCTTAATGATTTGCACTATGACCAAGGATAATTCGGTAATTAAAAAGCAGATCTGGAATTGCAGATCATTTTATATGCCTACATGTATAAGAATCAAATATTAGACGACGGAGGGCTAGGTTTAAAGTCAAAAGAAGTCAAAATGCAAGTTCAAATCAAATGTTTAGACTGAAAAAAATATTTTCAAAATAGAGGCCAGGGGCTTCCCTGGTGGTGCAGTGGTTGAGAGTCCGCCTGCCGATGCAAAAAAAAAAAAAAAAAAATAGAGGCCAGTGTTTTTCAGAGGGTATTGTGGAAATAAGTTAGAGTGTTAGTTAGTTAATAATATTAGTTTTTCTTTTCCGGTTTTTTTTTTTTTTTTTTTTGCGGTACGCGTGCCTCTCACTGCTGTGGTCTCTCCCGTTGCGGAGCACAGGCCCCGTACGCGCAGGCTCAGCGGCCATGGCTCACGGGCCCAGCCGCTCCGCGGCATGTGGGATCTTCCCAGACCGGGGCACGAACCCGCGTCCCCTGCATCGGCAGGCGGACTCTCAACCACTGCGCCACCAGGGAAGCTCACAGTGTTTTTTTAATTTAAACTTTTACAACCAAAATTTTCACGAGCTGCTTACTCCTTGGTAATTGTTAAGCGTCTTCCTTTTCAATCATAATGTAACAAACTCCTCCATCGTGCTTCACAAATTGGAATTAATTTTTTTAAGATTTCTAAGTGTGAATTGTGGTTTATTTTTCAAAGGGAAATCATAAATATTAACAAATTTGGAAATGATTCCGTGTGGTAATATTTTAATCTGAATATCTAAATGCTTCTTACTCAGCAACATTTATCAGCCAAAATTCTATATGCTTGAAAACATTGTATTGGAAAACTCCTAAGAAAATGTGTAGCACATTTTCTAGAATGTAAACTTCCAAAGAACACTATATGATAATGTCTGTAATAAGTACGATGTTAGTATAAAAAGAAAATTTTTGTGTATCATTATTTCTTAAAGGGAGGATTAGCTAAAGGATATTTTTTTTAAATGAGTGTGAAAATTGGTAGACTTGGAGCACATTTAATTTTCTTGCATTTACTCATATAGCGCCAGTCTTTTCCCGACTGACAGACCTTGATGAGGATATAAGAAAATGGAGAGGGAGAAAGAGGCCTCTGGTAACGAATGAACAAGATCCACAAGTGATGTTTGCTTTTACTCACGTGTCACAGGTGTTTCTATCTCAAAGGATGAAGTTTTAACTCATAAGCATATCATTAGAATGTAATAAGAACTTAATAACTATATACATTTCCACTTGACATCATTTAATCAAGTCATGTACTTTTGGGGGTACACTTATGTGAACAGAACTATACATTCCTAATAATTCTAGGCTGAGACTCTCTAGGGTTGGGATGAGATTTTCATTTATTTCCTTTAAGCACAGGGTTCAATGAACAGTTGTTGAGTAGATAAACGGATGGATGGGTGGATGGATGAATGAATGGGACAAAACAAAACAAAAATTTTTGGTTCTCCTTATTTTAAATGTATATATCAGTTATATTTTCTATAAAGCAGGAAACTTTGTGCAATCAGTCTAAATGTACTAGCCTGAATTTTGTTTTTAATATCATAAAACTAATATTTATGAGATGTGTAAGGGTCTTAGATTTCAGTTAGCAAGATGACATATCTACTGCTGGTTGTATTATTAGTTGAAATTTCTCTGGGGAAGCTTGCATTCATAGCAGGATATAAAATAAAGAGAAACCTCTGTCACTAACTGTTTCTGAGAATTTTCAAAAGATGAGCTGTTCATAATTTTCAGAAAGTCAAGAAATGGTGCAGCCGATACATTAATATGTAACAGGAATATATGGCATAACTATTGGAAAAGAGGAGAAAATGTTATCATCTTCAGATGATATGACTATATACCCAGAAAATTCAAGAGAGTTAAATTTACTTCTCACAAGGAAAAAGTGAGTTCTGTTAAACTGCCAGAAATGAGACAACGAAATAGAGTTAAATGGAACCAATAGTTTTCTTGTTCTCTACCATAGCGATAATCAGGTAGAATATATAATAGAAAAATATATCATTTATAATAGCTACATAAAACATAAAACACCTGGAACTAATGCTAACTGAAAATGTTTTAGACAGACATGAAAATTAACAAACTTTACCTGGAGATGTAAAGTAATATTTGAATAAAATTCAGAGATATTTCTAGATTAGTATTCTTATCATTTAAAAATATTAGTTCTTACAAAATTATAGATTCAACACAATTTTAATAAAATATTAAAAGGATTTTTTGTTGCCGGAAGAGGTCGTTATGAGTATGAGAAAGAACTTAAAAATGATTTTGAAATTTGACGAAGAAATAGATGAGGGCAGAACAGAAATTTTTGAATAAGAATCATAATATATAGAATTGGCCTTAGTAGATGGATACATACACTATTAATCTAAAACAATCAAAAGAGTTTGTTACTGATGAAAAAATAGATAGATAAATCAATGAAATTGACTAAAAGTATCTTGAAAAAGATCCCAGTATACCTAAGAACTTAGGATCCAAGATAATAAGTATACAGATGGGAAAAGATGCCTTATTCATATTGAATAAGACTCGTTTAGAAAAATGGAAAAAACAAGAAAAAAATTAATTTGTAAACTCAACTTGTACTGTCCATCAAAATAAATTCCATGTTGATTTGATTAAAAAAGATAATCTACAAAAAGGCAAAAGAAAATATAGCTGAATCTTTCAAGAACAGGCATGCATGTATTTCTAAGAATTAAAAAAAAAAAACCAACAATGTATACAAAGAAAACAAAGAAGAACAACAAAACGGTCGATCTTTTACGGCTTTAATAGGCCGTCACTCGAAGCTTCTGAATTCTTAGTTCAGTGTCAGCTTGTATCTAACTTCCCCCGCAAAATCCCCAGTGAAATGACTAAAGGTTGGTTTAAAAAATATGGAGAAAAAAAAAAAAACTTTAAGCAGAGTTAGAAATAAGGAAAGTGTGTCAGCCACATGTTTTGAAGCCTGTGCTACTACTAGTTATACTGAAAAACCCCAAATTATGCCCAGGAGCTATATTAAACCAAAAAACAAGAGTTCACTGATTTGTCTCCTTTGTGTAGTAGAAATAGCAACAGCAATGGGGCTTGGCTGAGTTGGATACTTGGCATACAGGCTGAGCAACGGAAAAGTTGGGTAGAGAGAGTAACCCCTATGACAAGAAACTGAGCAGAGGTGGCATATCCCTGGTGGGCACCCCCTGGCCACAACTCTCTCTAACCTATACTGAAGCTGTGCCACCACTGAACTCTACCAAACTGACGTCAAGGCATTTTCTACTTAATATTTGACGAGAGAGTCTATCTACAGTCAGGTGGCAAGCAAGGAACTATACAGACTCCTCTGCCCTGTTTGAATAAAAAGAACCAAGCCTGCACAGACTTCTTTTCATTCAAGATGAATAAATGAATTAAAAAAAAAAAAAGCAAAAATCTAGATATGCAACATAGATCCAATATGAGACCAAAGGAAAGATTCTGCAAACTCAAAAGAGGATCAAGGTTGAGCACTCAAGATTTATCATAAAAAAGTGGGAAATATTAAAACAGCATCTTGCTTTGTGTTTTCAGTAAAGTTCAGTAAAGCTCATCCTCTCTTCATGGACTTATGACATAGGAAAGGAAAGATGAGAAGCAAAGACTACAGACTGAATTGGAAAGGGACTGAGAGATATCCAGAAATAAAAATGGTAGTTGATTGACATAAGAAAGGAATCTGAGTAAACCAACATTTCAATAGCAGATTACAAATCTTAATTTTATGCAGTAAAGAGCACTGTCAGTGTACAAAATGTAATCAATGAGGTGGAGAATACACGAGACACATTTACACAACGTAGAGAAAAAGGAAAAAGATTAAAATGATCAGAGAGCTAGTGACGGATATGGAGGTCAGAAAACAAAGATGCAGCTTAAGAATTATTAATGCCCCTGGTTGGGGGTGGGGGGTGGGAGAGAGAGAGGGAGGGAGGGAAACAAAATAGAAGCAATAATTAAAAGATAGAGGGGCTTCCCTAGTGGCGCAGTGGTTGAGAGTCCGCCTGCTGATGCAGGGGACGCGGGTTCGTGCCCCGGTCCGGGAGGATCCCACATGCCGCGGAGCGGCTGGGCCCGTGAGCCATGGCCGCTGAGCCTGCGCGTCCGGAGCCTGTGCTCCGCAACGGGAGAGGCCACAGCAGTGAGAGGCCTGCGTACCGCAAAAAAAAAAAAAAAAAAAAAAAAAAAAGATACAGGTAAGAAAGTCTTGGGAGGTTCAAAAAGGAGCTGAGAAAGAAGATCCAAAGAGAATTCAGTGTCGTAGGCAAAGCAATGAAAAGTCTGTGAACATCCTGGCAATTGTAAAGATAAAGGAAGATTTCTAAAATTATTACCCTTTCTGCTCAGAAAAGAGTTACCTACAAATGAACTGATTGGCTTCTGACTTCTCCTTTGCAGTACAAAACACTAAAAGTCAGTAGAAACATCTCTGTTGAATTTTGAGGGGAAAATTTATTATTCCAAATAATATACTCAATCATATTATATTTCTTGCATGAAAGTGAAAAATATTCTCAAATATGCAAGGGATCAAAAACTACAGCAGTTCCCAGGAATACTGGGATATATCCTAAAGGAACAAAATCAGGCGCTGGGATTAAATATTTATGTATCAGTATGTTAATCACAGCATGATTTATGAAAACAAACAATTAGAACCAATGTAAGTGTTAAGTGATGGGAAATGCTAAATAAATTATAGTACCTTCATATTATTGGACATTAGGCAGCTCTTAAAAAAACATGTTTTCTAACAATGTAGAATGTCAGGTCCAAACACTTAATCGTGTGATATAAATATTTTATATTTTCTTCCTTAGGAAGCAAATATTTTATTATCAGAAAACAAAACAAAAAACATTCTGAGACAAAAATTCTAAAAATGCCCCCTGGGCTTTTATGCTTGCAAACGTGTCACTTCCTCATTTAAAACTGAACAATAGGTCAAATGTTACGAAGATCTAGGGACAATCATTTAGAAAGTGTGGATACACTTTCCAGCCTGAATAGCCTCAAATGCAAGATAGTAGCAAGATAGGGAAATCACATTATTTTGCTAAGTCTAGACATATTTTCATGATTGTGAACTTTGCCCAGTTAGATGAGATAATAAGCATATCATATGTCATAGTCGGTCGTCCAAGTTGCTCAGCAGAAATTACAATAAGTGTTACTGAAAACTAAGTCACAAAGTAAAATACGGTTTAATATTTAAACAACTTGAGGTTAATTTGAATAATTCAAACTCACAGTGAGTGGGTCGTGGTGGAGGAGGCTGGCCAACTTTTAAGAAAAGAGATTAGATGAAAGAATGAACAGAGTGACAGTGGCTTGCAAATTGTAGCTTTCTAATAATAGTAAAATTTGCATAACACTTTTCACAGAACTTGGAATAAAAATGTTAAATTATAACTGCTTGTTATTACTTCTAATAATAAGACATAACTAATGCAAAATTAACCACTAAGTCACCAAATGAGAGTTTTGTTTTTTTTTTTAGAAGATGTTGGGGGTAGGAGTTTTTTATTAATTAATTTATTTTTGCTGTGTTGGGTCGTTTCTGTGCGAGGGCTTTCTCTAGTTGTGGCAAGCGGGGTCCACTCTTCATCGTGGTGCGCGGGCCTCTCACTATCGTGGCCTCTCTTGTTGCGGAGCACAAGCCCCAGATGCGCAAGCTCAGTAGTTGTGGCTCACGGGCCTAGTTGTTCCGCGGCATGTGGGATCCTCCCAGACCAGGGCTCGAACCCATGTCCCCTGCATTAGCAGGCAGATTCTCAACCACTGCGCCACCAGGGAAGCCCAAGACAATTTTAACATTACATTTAGGCTATGGCTCCACCTTCTCATTACCTCCTTTGATTTTATAAGATTTTAGAAAAACAGAGAGGGGATTCTAAGAAAAAAAGAAATGTATCTGAATTTTATTATTCTTAACGGCAATAATGAACACAGGGTTTCCTTTTGTGTTTTAAATGGTTAAAGATATTAGGCTATGGTTTGGTCTCCTTGGGAACTCATAGCACATATTTTTAGAAGGGTTGGCTAAGGTTTGGAATGAAGTATGAGTCTGTGGTACGGGGGACCCATAATCACTGTTCATGCTTTAATCAACTAAGCTATTCAACCACGTACAAGAACCTCAAACATGACTATGAAATATTATGAAGAGCAAACTGTTCTGTAAAGAATAAATAATTACACGTTAAATCCAGCAGTAATAAATATAGGAAGGAATATTTGCCGAGAAACATCGTTTCTAGTTCCACATAAAAACATTAAACTAGAATGTGACTGCCTGAAGATAAAATATTTTAAGTTGAGAAAGTGTGATGCACGATTTGCCATATATGCTTTGATTCAAACTAAATGTGTCCTAGATATGGGTACACCTAGAGTTTAGGGTAAAAGTTACAAGTAGAGCAATTGGTCAGCAGATCCAAATATTAATTGCTTATAAAACTACGTAAAATAAAAATAATGCAACTGAATCAAAATGTGATTAAAATATAGGGTGAGTGACATTGGCTTTTTTAAAGCTTTCTGACTAATGAATGAACTAAAGAAATCATCTAGAGTTCTAAACAGTTTTCATATAAGCAACACCACTGCCTCAAAAACCACGACATTTTACATCTGAATCCACAGATGAGTATCCCAGATTGATTAACTTCAACCGATCAACAAGAGGAACAGATATGAGAGAGATGACGCCTTCCCCGAGAGCTCTGAGAAGAACCATAGTCACGTTTTCCTAGAATGAAAAGCTAGTGGTTTTCTGTCCTAGACCTTAGAACGTATCTCTTTTCTAGTCCCTCTTTCAAAAGACAATTCAATCAAAAGACAATCTCGAATTTTTTTTTTTTTTTTTTTCTGTACGCTGGCCTCTCACTGTTGCGGCCTCTTCCGTTGCGGAGCACAGGCTCCGGACGCGCAGGCTCAGCGGCCATGGCTCACGGGGCCCAGCCGCTCTGAGGCATGTGGGATCTTCCCGGACCGGGGCACGAACCCGTGTCCCCTGCATCAGCAGGCGGACTCTCAACCACTGCGCCACCAGGGAAGCCCAACAATTTCGAATTTTAAAAATCAAGGCAGCATACCATTTTAAAGAAAAAAAAATCTCCGCCTGTCTTCTGAGGGCTTTTGTATTATTAACATCTAGCCAGGATTCAGGTGCCTGTCCCTCCTAATACTGTCGAACATAAAGAAACGAGTAAAGCAGACCGCAGTCTTTAATGAATCCTCTTTTTGAAGAAACATGGTGGGCAATCTTAGAGCTCTCTTCGTGTCTTAGTTAAAAGCTTCAATATAATTATTGTCATTAGTACCATCAGCTGTCATTTACACAGAATTTTATACGGTGAGTGAAGTGCCTCCAGCATGCACTATCTCATTAAATTTCAGACGTGGACAATACGTACTCAAAGGGTTGGTCTGGAGATTGTCAGCCTGCACAATAAGGAAGATTTCCAATTACTAGTTTCATTATTTAGGCTACTCAACACTTTCTTCCCCAGATTACCGGTAGCAATCTCATTGTGACCCCATAAGTGATTCAGATTCATGATTGCTCCTGTGCTATTTACAGAACAGCAATAAGTATATTAAGAAAATCTACTGGCTTTGCGATAAAGCTGACGGTAACCAGCTCATAAAGTTGATATCTATGTCCTTCAGCAGGAAGGAAAAATCCCATCTGGGGGAGCCTGTCCTGTGGTGTGGTTCGGTACAATAGCTCTCTTTTTCTTTACAGGGTCAAAAATTCAGCAAAAGAAATTAATAAAAAGCCTTCTCAGAAGAAGAAAAAAAAAAAGCCTCTCTCCCAACCACCAAAGCCGCTGCCCCCTCCCACCAAAAGACAGAGACAGTGAATTTTAGAAACAGGAGTTTATTCACAGTGCTTAACTAACAGCAGACTTCTTCTGGATTAGAACTGCAATTTACATACTGTATAAAATGTCAGGATGATATTCTAGTTCCTTACACCCGCTGCTGATTTTATTGTATTCTTTACGGTCTCTATCCTCCTATAAAAATTTCCCCTTTCTAGGTTTAGATAATTTTCTAACACAAAGAGTAGGCATTCACATTTTCTTTTTGAAATAAAAAGGCAAAGTGGTTTGCAATAAACATTTGAAGTTCAGTAGGGCATTAGTCCACAAATATAGATGTATATATATGAATATGTGTATGTATATGGAGAGAGAAATAATAGTAACCAACAGTTACTGAGGGCTCTCAAAATGCTAAAGTTATAAAACTCTTATTAGTCAATACATTAAAACATCACTGCTAAAGTCCTGTTTAAAAGTTAGGATGAGTGGTTATGTTTAGATTCTGAACTCCAAACAGAAATTTCGACCAGCTTTAGAGGCTGGCTCTAATTTAAGCTGCACATTGAACTAACAGTCTAAATGCTCTAAACCTCACTTTTCTTATCTATAAAATGAGGCAGTATTATGAAGCTCTCAGAGCAGTGAGGAACATTAAATTAGGAAAAAAATTTAACATTTTGAAAGTAATTGTCAAAGTGCCTAGAACATAGCAGGAGCTTTAAAAGAGTTAGTTCCTTGCCTCTGTTCTGTTCATTATGTTACTTAACCTAGAAATGAAAGAAGATTGTGCTGCGCTGTGGACCTGGCCCTGAGTTTCCGATTTGTTTTAGTGGAGGGAAATAAGCACTTGTTCACTTTCTTTCAAAAACTGCAAGAGTAACGACTACAGATTAAACTATAACAAAATATCAGAATATCATTTCAAAGGGCTCATTCCTGTGTTAACTGCTCCCCACCCTACCCCTAATATCACATTCAGGAGAGAGGAGTGAAAGAAGAGTTGCAGGATAATTCTGTTTCCTCAAACTTGGTAAAAATAAAAATGCATTTTACAGAGCTACATTTAGTAAATGCGACTTAATTTTCTTAGAGTTTCAGTGAGTTGGGATAGTTCAATGGCTGCCACCCTTGCAGAAAGAGCCTTTGATGGCTGGATTTTGGAGACACACAGAAACTGTGTCACCTGCAGCATGGAAGTTACTACCGTTTTGCAGTCTATTCCGGAGTTGACTGTTCTGAGAATTCCAACTTTCTAACACTTCAGAAAGACCTACGCCAGGCTAACAAATGGACGTCACTCAGGTTCCTTCTGGCCACCTTTCCCATCCACAGCAGGCATGACCAATTGATCTCAGTGCTCTTCCCCTGGGGATCTACACTTGGCACTCAAAAATTTCTCAAAACAAGTTTCTAGGCGGGCAGCCACCACCAACTGATTAGAGTTCCCTTGTGAGTTGGAACCACCCCGAGACTAGGCTAAAGGTTACCTTTGAACTACTTAGGAAAAATGGGGGCAGAGGGTGCGTGCTTGCTGAATAAATTAACTGTCTTAACGTCATTCTAATGGGAATATTTACCCTACTTAGGAGACCAAACTTCTCAGGCATTTCATTACCATTCATTTAGATATAAATACCTGTAATACTACTTATAAATCATTCTTATCTCTTCATTAATAAGAGCTTCTTAAGAGCCATTATGAGATAAAATAGTCTTGGCCAGCTCACATCGCTGTATGTCGCTGTAATTAATAAAAGGGTACATCTTTATGAATAGTCTATAATTCAGGCTCTTCCATAATTAGACTGAAATGAAGTTTTATTATATTTCAATTTCATTTGCTATAATAGTGGATAAATGTAAGCCTACCCCAGCGCAGACCTGGGGTGTCTTTCACCCAGATAAGCCTCTGTTTTTATGAGCAGTGTAAAGATGTACCGAGAGCTGATTTCTTCAAAACAAGCGCTGTGAAACAAATGTCTGATTCTTTGGCCAGTGTGCATTAGTGGCAAAACAAACAGGCCATTCTATCTGTGGCAAAGAATGAGATTGCAAAGTCAATGAGGAACAAGGCGCATTGTCAGCTGGTCTACATTGTAAAACCAAAGGCACAAAAGCGCTGTTAACACATGAAAAAGCCAAAGTTTCACGGTTCTCAGTGAACTTCAATGGTTGGTGGGATCATCCTGAATTTAAGTTGACTTGTCTCTATTTAGTTTCCATATTTTCCTTACCAGAGGACACGTTTCCCTTTCTGATCATGATCTACTCAGCAGTATTATTGGGTACTGGCCTCTTTTTCTCTCTGTATCTCTCAATTTGTTGCTCTTAAAATTATAGCCTGTGTTTATTCAGGACAGCTAAAAAAAAGTCAACATGTTTGAAACGCAAGCGAACAAATTCACTGCAAATATTTTCACGAGTGCGGGTTTTTCTTTGGGCATGTGGTAATATTTGAAATAAATTAAACACAACTAAAGAATCACATTGGAATTTTGCAAGCATTTCCATGACCTAACCCTGTAATGCTAATGCCTTTAAACTATGAGGAATTTTGAAACCACCGTTATCCAATGTCATGTGAGACGAATTGTTGTTTTTTTTTTTTATTTCGTCATTTTTAGCCAGCGGGGAGGGCAGGAGACGGTCCACGCTGTGGCCAAAAAGAAGGGTGCGGTTCCTTTTCTTGCCTTTTTGATGGTGTGGGAGACGATGGTGTAGGGAGAACAAGCAGGAATCTGCGGAGAAGTTTTACTTCGACCCTTTTCCCCTGCTGTTTCTGATGAATGATAACAAAACAAGATCTAGGCTGGAGGACAAAAGTCTCCTTAAATATCTAGCCCTATCCATGCTGAATAAAATAGTCTTGTTTCTGTGCATCTACATCATGCTATCTGCTGCCATATTAGCTCTTAATTCATGTGTTTTTCCCTTGAAGGGTAGGAGGAAAGAGGCAAAAAAAAAAATCTAATTGCCTAGTAGTTTTAGTTTATAGATGAGACTTGATAAGCCTCAGAAGCCACTAATTAGAAGGTGCATGCTAATTAGGAGATTGTGACAGCCTTCTCCCCTTTCTTTGCTGGCTGTCATTTGGTGCATCCTACAAGGTCCCCGATCAAATGTCCCTTCTTGGAAAGTCATTCCCTGCCCTGTCCCCCATCCCCACTGCCCCAGAGCCACTCTCACTCTCCCTGACCACTGTGACCCCCTCTCATGTCCTTGAAGTTGACCTTGTTGTTGTTGAGTCTGGCTTGAACGTGAGCCAGCTGAGCCCAGGTGCCAGGCTAACCCATCTTTCTAGCTCAGCACCCAGAACGGCTTCTGGGTACTCGCCTAGGGTCTGTTGACAGATTGACCAAATAAATAAATGATCCAAGAGCAGTTCCTAAGAAAATTTAAGGGTCTTAATTTTCCATCCTCCAGAGTGAACTGAAAATCAATTTACCTAAGCTGCAGTGAAACTTGATGTGTTCAAGGAGCACTGTCTTGTGATCAACTTTCTCTCCTCCATCCACTGTCCACGCCTGCTACTGGCCACTGCTGCAGACAGTCACGTGGGGGAGGATGGAGGACAGGAGGATTGGGGTGGTGACACTCTGAGCTTGCGCCTAAGCTCTGGGGATCGAGGCGGAAACGGATGGAGACTCCGCCACAGGAGCGCATCCACTCAGGCAGGGGGAGGGGGCCAGGCCGTGTGTTGGGTGTGGAGCCCTTAGTGTCAGACTAAGGAGACTCAGATTTCTCTCATTTCTCCTTCCAGCAGCACCCTTTCAGAAGATGACGTCAGTGGAAAATGACTCCATAATACGTGCCACTTATAGTAGCATCCCCACAGACCCAAGCCTAACTGTACTCGAGCTGTCAATCAAATAACACAAAGGTGAAAACAAAAAACAAGCTCTGCTATTCCGTGCTTTTTTAACAACACTTAGGTGCCCCACCCCAGGGGCTCCAGCGACCAGGGAAATTCCTATTTCTTATTATGTTTACTGGAATGAATGATCCTCTTCTAGACCTTAAAGTCCTTGGGAACTGGGAATGTCACATACGTTTCTATGTTCCCCGCGGGGTCCAGCACAAGCACCAGGCAGGCACCAGGCTGTATCCTGCAAAATCAAAAGCTCACGGTCAGGATTGTGTTTTTGGGTAGAAGACGGCAGGAAGCAAGCCTGTTGATGTTACTGTTGTCTAACTGAGGGGCGTGGATGTAAAATCCCCCTACGCTGATCAAGGGGCCTCATCCTGGTTGGCCCGACCCACCCCAGGGAGCCAACAAGGGCCCTGTAGAGAGGTGGCCCCGCAGGGCACAGGCTATGTCTCAGATGGCTGATGGACCCTGAAGAATGAAGGAACTTTACCTACGTGCCTGCTCCCCGCTCTTTCCTATCTCCAAACACCCCAAAGCACAAGGAGGACCATAAGAAAATGCCTTTTATAAGTTTCCAAGGATACTTTTCGTAATCGAAGTCTCTGGAGGTCCAGGAAAGTGGGTGGTTTTGCTAAAGTCCTGCCCATTTCACTGCAGCCAACCCTGGGTAGAGAAAGACACCTTCTCCAGGTTGTGGGAACGCAGGCCTTTCCTGGTAGCTCCAGCAGGCATCGGAAGTGTCCTGAATCAGGCAGTTTCCTTTCTGTGGAGCCCCGTGTGTGTGCACAAGAAGAGCTCATTTCCTCCTATTGGCTTTTGTTTAAATGGTTGCCTTTGATATGGGATGTGTTCCGCTCTCCTTCGAAATTATCTAAATCCAGGCATCCTTCTCGACTCAGGAGCCACTCCAGTTGGAGTCAGGCCTAACTGGTTTAACGCTAATGGCCTTTCCCTCCCTCCTGCCTTAGATTAAGCAGTTAAGTGCCTGGGGCCCTTAATCCAAACAGAGTTACAGTTAGGGTTCTCCATTGTGCGCGCGCATGCGTGTGTGTGTGTGTGTGTGTGTGTGTGTGTGCGCGCGCGCGCGCGTGTGTGTATTTTCAAGATAGGCATGCGCGTGTATGTCTTAACACCTCAGTGCAATTGCTAGCTACCAATCCTCCTCGTTTTGCTTGCTTTCTATAGCATCTGCGGACAGGCACACAGTTGGGTTTTAATCAGTACATTCTGAATGGAGGGAATGAGTCTTTTGAAAATGATTCACAATGAATTTGAAGATTTGCAGATATACCGAGCTGAAGCTAAGCCTTTTATATCCCAGAGTATCATAAATTTCTCTTTGCACTCCAATCCCTGTTTTTGAATTTCTTTTTCACTTTTCTGTTATTTCTCCCTGTGTGTTGATCAAATGGACTCTGTACCACACTTCTTTCCTCCTGTTAGTGTGTGACCGAGATCTCATGACCTAGAGCACCAGCAAGCATCTAACTTGTGAAAATACTTCTGCTGTTGATGGCTTCTCAGTGGGAAAAAAAAAAGGACATGTGACATTGAGCCTTGCAACACAGGCAACTGGGTTACTACATCCAGGAAGGAAGGAGCACATGGTTGCAGGAAACACCTTGGAGCAGTCCTTGCTTATTTATTCTCTAAGCAACAAAGAGTCAACCTTTCCTCAGGGACCAAAGGGCCAGAATGGACTGGCAGATGTCAGGAGTGTAACCGGGCCTCAGAGGAAATTCATTCATTCATTCATTTCCAAAAGTTTAAGTTCAGGAATTTAGTTTCCACGTGAGCCAGTTACCATCTGCTTCAACGACCTAAAAGCAGCCTGAGTGGGGACAGAATCAACTTTATCTTTGCCAAAACAGCTCAAGGCACGGGCAATCACAGAGCTGGGCTAAGGGCTCCACTTTCACACACACGCTGTATGAAACTTCTTGAAAGTGGCTCAGTCCTCCTGTTTTCAAAAGCAACAGCATTCCTTTATTCCAGGGTAACATGCTCCAGTGTCTTACCATCCTTACCAAATATAAGCCTTCCCCAAAGTCCGGTATAGCATTATTTTGTAAACTATAAAGCCTTCTTGAATTTTGCTGAGAAAACAGTGCAGTCTGTGAGTGATAACAAGACTTTAAGAAATTGCAGAAATAGTCATGGCGAAGCCCCTACCCTTTCTGGAATTGTTTAGAGGTTATGTAGCATTAATTGGAGATTAGTCCTCAGTAGCTTCACGTTCACCCAGAGAAAGATACCCAAATATTCTGTATTGAGTGTTTATTCTGTGCCGTAGGGAAAGTTCTTTATATGGGTAATCTCATGCAATCCTAACCACCACCCCAAGAAGTGAGTATTACTACCCTCATTTTAAAGACGAGAAAGCTGAGATTCAAATACCTTTTGTAATTTGCTTGAAGTTGCGCATCTAGCCTGTGGCCCAGCCGTAATCTGAATGCAGGGTTTGAATTGTCTCTTAACCTCTGTGCCAGGAGGTCTGTCAGTCATTTTTGTTCAAATCACTCTGTGGTTTTACAATAAATGCAGATTCCCGGGCCCTACCCCAGACGTCCCAAGTCAGAATCTCAGAGGCTGAGGCCTAGGAATCTGTCATCTGTTTTATTTTTTTAACAAGCTTCCCAAGAGTTTGTGCAGCCAATGAAACCAGGGTTTGGAGTAACTGGTAAGGGCTTTTGAAATGGGTTCAGAAAGAAAACACAACTTCTTTCTTCTCCTGAGGTTAGAGTTGGGTGGGGCAGCGAATGTAGTGCAGACATACGACCTTGTCCCAGTGGCTACAAGAGCTCATTGTGGCCTGGACTGTGGGCATGTTTCTTTTTTACTTAGTTTTCAAGTGGCCCCCAAGCGCGAATAAATAGGCCAATCCATTTTGTGAGACGTGCTGTACATTTTGTGCAGCTAAGCGTAATCAGGGGTATCTGTCCTACAGCAGCTAAGCAACTAAAACCTATTTGCAAAGTCAGGGCACTCCGGATAACTCCCCAGCTGATACAGTTCACCCTTCGTCTCTCTCTGCCCGTTGTCTTCGTCAGCAAAACTTCTTCTGTGACGTTTCAGTGAAAAAAGAGCCCTAGCTGAAGGGGTCAAGGTTTAGCTGGCCCCTCTCCAGTACTAAACGACAACTTCATACAAACGTGCACAATCTCGGGGGGGAAGTGCATTCTCTCTGCGTCTGTGATAGAAACTTCTGGGTGTATTTGGGTGGATGATGGACTATGTATTTCTGTAACTATGACTCGTGGCTAATAATCATCTCTAGAAAGGCCTGCCTCAATTATAAAATAGTTTAAGCATTCAATCGTGTCCCATAAACATTTATCGAACACCTACTTCTTACCGGACATTGGTTCAAGTTTAAATTGCACAAGGATTACTAAAATAAGGAGCTTTAAAGATATTCCACATGTGATATCTCTATTGACGGATTGTTACTTCAGAAAGGAGTGCTAGGCCCACGGATTGTCTTTTTGCTGAACTCAGTGAGATGAAGGAAAAAGCTAAGGAGAATGAGTAAATAACAAAGCAACAACCAAGTAACATTGGTACAGCACTTTAGAAAGAAGTGGCAGTCACTGCATTTTAGTTAAGCCTGCAGTGACGCAAAGCTCATCTTTAATTAATAATTGCGGATCAATGCAGTATATTGGCCTCACCCCACGATGGTTATTTTGAATAGAGCAGGATTCATTTCACGGCAAAGGCCTCTCGGAGTCTCCCTGGAGAAGCATTTAGACCTCAACTTACACCTTCCTTCAAATATGTCTGACGTTTCCCCCCCTTCCTTTTACAGCAGAATCAGACCTGTTCCCTACAGATTTTCACAAATGATTTCTCCCTGGCGGTCTCAGCCCATCTATCTCTCGCAGCCTCCTCAGGCTTCAAGCAGCACCAGGTGCCAACAGCCAGCCCAGCCCACCTTCTGACAAACCTACACAGTCTTATGTTAACCCTGCTTCTCCTCCACTTACTTCCTCTCCTTTGATTGCTCTAAATATTCCACACCCCCTCCCTGAAGATTTTGGCTTTCCACTCTCCCGGTACCTGGCTGTTCAGCTGCCCAGTCACCACTCTCTGGCATTATTTTCCATTATCACCTGGTTTTAGGAAACCGTAATTCAAAACACATTCATACTGTACCATCGATCGGTGTTATTTCTAGGACATAGTAAGTCCCCTACACACGAACCTTCAAGTTGCGAACTTTCAAAGACGCAAACGTGTGTGCCATCAGCGTCAGGCGTGAGCGACATTGCAGCTTGCCCTCCGTCTCCTGTTGCTGAGGATCCTTCAGCTCTACCGTCTCCCCCCTCCTCTCCCTCCTCCAGTCAGTAACTCTTCTTGCCTGTTCACTCGATGCCAGTCCTTGTACCCCAATTGTTGTACCGTACTACTGCACTTTTCAAGGTACTGTACTGTAAGATTTTAAATGTTTTATTTTTTTGTGTTTGTTTGTTTTTTATGTATTATTTGTGTGAAAAGTATTATAAACCTGTTACAGTACAGTACAATATAGCCAATCGTGTTAGTTGGGTACCCAGGCTAACTTTGTTGGACTTGACGAATGTGCTCTCAGAACGGAGCTCGTTCATATGTAGGGGACTTACTGGAGTGAACAGACTGATCTCTTCTCACAGACCCAAAGGCAAAGGGAGACACCCTGAGGCCCACACACCTGTTCCAAGGAGCACCTGCACTCTGAAATGCTGTTGACGTTGGATTTCTTTGCCAGCGGGAGTGTGCCTAGGAAATCCCGTTAAATGTAAACCTTCCCCAAGCCTGTGCCATCGACCATTTTCTAGATCACACTTGCTTCCTTAGGGATCTCAACGCCTTTTATGAGTGCAGACACCTCTGTGGATGTATCCCAAATGTACATTTAGCTCTGCACTCCACGGAAGCCATGACCCACACTTCCATGAGGACATTCCAACTTCACTTCAAGCTTCTGATGACCGGAACCAATCTGATTCCCTCCCCCATGCCTTCTGGGGAGCTTCTGTCATTGGCATCATGAATGTTCCTGCAAACTCACTTCACCCCCCTTTTCCCTCGGCTTCCACAAGTCCTGCCCACGATCTTAGGACGCTGCCCTTGTACCGGTGCGTTGCCTCCCGCGACGTTGCATCGCCACTATTCCAGCTCACGCCTCCGTGACTCCTGGGTGCCTGTGGTTCTCGGCTCTAAACTGCGCTCACAGAATTAGCTCCCTCAGGTAGTGTCTGGCGCCATCACTCATCTGCTCACAAACATTTGGTGGCTCTCTGCTGCACTCTGAATAAAGTTCAAAACCTATAGCTTGGCATTCAGGGTCCTCCAAGCATTTCAGCTCTGCCCCTGAGAGTACTCCCTAGACTCTGCCCCCTGCTCCGCGGACACCTGCACGGGTGCCCCCAAGTGCATGCACCGTGGTCCTGCCCTGCCTTCACACGCTGGGTCAGAGGCTGTATCTTCCAGGAAGCCCTCCTTGCCTCACCTGGACAGCAGTTAACCTTCTGCAAAGACACCTTACACCCCCCTTGTGGCACGGATTACCTTCACCAGGGCGATTTATTTGTACATTTTATCTGTTATTCTAGAGCATAAATTCCATGAGAAAGAAGGAAATGAGGAAAACTGAAGACCGTGACCTTTCACACAGCATTCTTTTTCTCCGCAAACTTTTCCGTAGCCAAGAAAACTTCACTAAGTAGAACACATTTGCTCTGGCCGAGCAGGTGAAGATAAAATTAACAATGATTCTGTCTCTCCCACGGACACTGGGGCTTTCACAGTGTGCAGGGCACTTCCGGTACCTTGTTTCACCAAATCATCACAAAAATCCCGAGACGTGTCACGATGATCTTGATTTGTGCCAACCAGGAGATCAAAGTTCCCAGTGTCTTGGTAACTTTTGTTCATCCTACGCGGGGGAGGCCAGGATTCAAATCCATGTCAACAATGCGCAAGCTGTGGCTTCTGGCCATCCTCAGCCACCCTTATTTATCTTTTGAGACCTGCAGTCCCCCGAAAGGGCAAAGGGCACTGTCATCTGTGGTCTCCAGGGTGTCCCTTCCTCCCACTAGTCTTGACTGCCAAATAGGATAAAAAAAACCCCAAAACCTTTTAAGCAAAACTTTCATGTGTTTGTAAAACATAAAAACAGGGAGAGAAAAGTAGATGATTTGTGCACCATGACCAAGTGGCCTTATTATTACTATCGCGATTACCATCATCATGGTCATCATTATTATTTAACACCGATGACTTCCTTTCAAGTTTGCATTTGAAGCATTAACTTCCACTGGCCCGGGGGCAGGACGTTATAGGGCTTCCTGGTTCCTGTTATTAGTGGGAATGGAGCCCCACTTCGGAAGCCCGGAAGTTTAGGAGAGAAACAGATAAGGTGGGGAGACGTGAGTGGAAATAAAAGACGGAAACAGGGGTACCTTCTGACTAGTTCTTCGTTTATCTGATAACAGGCAGTACCCGGCGGCCAGCTACATTTAAACATTTTTTCTTACAGGCGGGAAAGACTAAAAGACCTAGCCCCTTATCCTAAGTGTCCAGCTCTCTGGATTCCGCCAAGTGAACACAGTGGGTAACCCACACCCCGACTGAGAGATCACGTCTTAGCAGGACCCTGGCTGCCCCTCCGGCGTCTCTCTGGGTCATAACCTCCCTTTCCGCAAAGGGTGAGCCGTCTCCTTAGCTAGGCACTACGTCTAACTAGCTGGCTCCAGGTGAAGCTAACCCCTTGTTCTGGCCAGGACAGCGTGTGTGTTTTGAGAAGACTTTTCTGGTAGCAACTGCTATTTCAAAGCGGAAAAAAAAAAAAAAAAAAAAGTGTGTGTGAGGGAGTAGTTTTGTGTGTAGGAGAAAAGTGTTTCTAATTTTCCATCCTGAAGATGTGAGGGGAAGAAGGGAGATGTGAAGGAGGGAAATAAGTCAGTAAACGCAGCCTCGCTCTGCTTTCCCCATTAGAAGCTGGAAGCATTCCAGCGACATGCCATTTTGAGAAAGGAAGCAAGCGGAATCGCCCTTCCCTACCTGCCTCAGCTTGGCTGGAGCAGGCCGGCTCCTTTTTCCCAAGCCTCCGGATACGGGGCTAGGTCTCTGATTATTATTTCATAGCACAGTGTTCACTAGAAGCCTGATACCGTACTGAACATATGGTTTTGATTTCTTTTTTTCTTTTTCGGTTTTGAACCAGAGAGCAAGATGGAGAGTGTCACAACCCTAACTCCAGGTTTTTCTGGTCTTGCCAAACTGTAAGGTGAAACTAACTCCAGACCGATGCCCATCCTGCTGTAGCAGCTGCGGTGGGTCGGGGCCGGGGGTCACCCACTGAGGACCAGGGGCTAAAACGCGGCGGCACTGACCCCGGACTGCTGACCTGACAAAACACGCAGGCCCTGTCCGAGCTTCTCTGTTACTTTCCGCACTCATTCTCAAGCTGGAAGGAAGGGATCAGAACGTCAAATAAAAATCCACAGCCGTGGGCTTCCCCGGTGGCGCAGTGGTTGAGAGTCCGCCTGCGATGCAGGGGACGCGGATTCATGCCCCGGTCTGGGAAGATCCCACGTGCCGCGGAGCGGCTGGGCCCGTGAGCCATGGCCGCTGAGCCTGCGCGTCCGGAGCCTGTGCTCTGCAACGGGAGAGGCCACAGCAGTGAGAGGCCCGCGTACCGCAAAAAAAAAAAAAAAAAAATCCACAGCCGCAGAACAATTAACTCAGGACGCAGCATGTATCTGGCTAAGGGGACGATTATTAACTCGGGGATCCACAATGTTTGAACCGCAACCATCTCCAACTTCACCTCTTGGGTTGTCAGCCCGGCATTGTTTCCCCAAATCATCACTCCTCTCAATTATTTTTTCTGATCAATTATTTAGTGTGGTCTGGGTTATATGACAGCAATTTTACCCTGAGGGGGAAAAAGTTTCTTGCTCCCTAGTGGTCAGCTGGAAAATTTGTAGGTTTAATTAAAAAGGCAAATTTTCAACAAGGCGAAGAGTGCTGGCTGGGTTTAGAGGACATTAGTGAAACTAGCAGTAAAGAAAAAAAAAAAGGCAGTGTTGTGATAGAGTAGGGGGGCCTGGGGAACTTCAGGTTAATTATCAACCTGGGAATTTTCCTAAGAAAAACTGGAGGGCTTATCTCAACTCAAGTTTTAAAGCCTTAGAACAGGCTTTCTCTAGATGAAACCTGGCCAGTTAGTCGGGAAATGGTTTACCAGCCTTCCCTGCCTCCCTTTGTTTGTTCGGGGAGGCCCTGAGTAGGCCCAGGCAGAACTGAGGGAGAAAATCCTTCCTGGTTTCTTTCTCCCACTCAGAGGAAGGAGGGCAGGTTAGTGCAGCCTGCTGTTGACTGGAGCTGGGATTAATTAGTTCCTTCGGTGACCTTGGCATCTACTGATGGCGGAGTGTGTCTCTAAGCCGCTGAGGACTGTGCTGAGAGCCGCAGAGAAACTCTGGAAGACTCAGAGCTACTGCTAAAACGATTGCCCTTTTGTCGTGCCAGAAAACAAACGCAACAAAACAAAAGGAAACCCAAAACACGTACTTTAGCTCTGAAAACTGCCTTAAGGTGGTATTCAAGTTGTGTGAACGTTATCATTTATCTGTCTTTCTATCATCTATCTATCAATCAGTCTACATCTGTGTATATATACTAATCTATATAGCTATCTAGTTGTGTATACATTTATCTATATCTTTATCTACCTATCTCTATCTGTATATATAAATATTAATCTGTATCTATAACCATCTATTTATACAGTAATCTAAATCTATATCTATCTATAGGTGTATCTTTATTAATCTCTATCTATGTGAGTGTATTACATAGATACATATATATTAATCTATATCTATCTATTTATCTATTTCTTATCTATCTCCCATCTATCTATCCATCTATCCACCTATCTATCTATCTATCTATGGGTGGTTTTGCAAGTCAATGCCCAGGAACTTGCCAGGCATTTCCAGAGGTGCCTAGAGCCTATTGTTGGAACGGAAGACAATTTTCAACCCTTCCGTGCAGTTGGGGAAGCTGTCTGTCCCTCCCCCGCTTCACCTCCATCCATCACCTTTTCCCCACTGTGCTCAGGCCTGAACAGAGCTGAGGGAAAATGGAGAGCCCCACCCCCTTCTCTACCACAGCTGGTTCAAGGTTCAAGTACAACACCAATATGGGTCAACAATGCGACAAAGCTGCCAGAAAAACTGGGTATCTTCAGTTGCATAAATAAAGTATTCTTTCCTGAAAACAACAGGCAGTGCCCGCTGCTCCTATCAGAGGAAGCTTGTTTGCTATCTTTAAATATGTGAAGGGGCCCATCTGCCGAAAGGGCATTTGACTTGCTTAGGGTCAATCCAAAGGCCTGAACAAGGGCTGAGCACTGAAGGTCATGCGGAGTCACATCTCGTTTCAGCACAGGGAAGAATTTCATAACAAAGCGCTACGGTTTGTTTGCATCGTGGGGTCGTGACTGGCCGGCACATAGAGACGGATGAACAGCAGTTAGAGTCTGCTTGGCAGGACCGTGGCAGAGGGTAGACGCGAATTGTGCCAGATAGTTCCGCCAATTCCTTCCATCTTGGGATTCCCTTCTGCTTTTCATCGCACAGTTGTGGGTTTCGTCAGTTGGGTGGCTCTCGGAGGGGCGATCAGAATCTGGTGGGGTGTGCAAAGCTCCTCTGCCGACCCCGATGTCTCCCCACAGCTCACCCTCCTGATACCTGAGCACCCAGAGGAGCAGAGACGCGCAGCAGGTCACAGGAAGCAAAGAGTTAAAAAGGCCAAAGCTCTGCGTGGGTCCCGGCAGCCCCAGAGGCAGCGAGTCCCTTTGAGCCTGCCTCTTAATTGCAGCTTAGCTGCAACAGGGAACTTTGAAGAAAAGAAACAGGGAAACTCTGGAGATAGGGTTTGTTTTGTTTCCTGAGGGGACGGTCTTTGTGGTGGATGCCAGGAAGCTGATACTTCAGGGTTCAAGTGATGGGCTTCCTCAGGGGCAAATAAAGAGTCCTTTCTACCAGCTAAGAGTCAGGTGTGACTAGAACCCCAGAGACATGGGGCATCTGTGTGCCATTTAGGAGGGGTGCCAGGTACAGCCTTGGCAGAGAGAAGAGAACCCGGG
The DNA here is from genome assembly GCF_059928025.1 of Delphinapterus leucas. Taxonomy (NCBI): domain Eukaryota; kingdom Metazoa; phylum Chordata; class Mammalia; order Artiodactyla; family Monodontidae; genus Delphinapterus; species Delphinapterus leucas. The sequence continues at coordinate 13,374,531 of NC_143146.1, forward strand.
GAGAGAGGTCATGGGTCAGCTCAGGAGCCAGCAGAGTAAGGGAGAAGGAGAGCCTGCAGTGCCACGATGGTCAGGAGATGCAGCCCGAGAGGTGGAACACGCGCCCCCGCCAGAGAACGGGAGACACGTGTGAGTGTAAACAGCCCTGCACGAGAACAGGGAAGTCGATGGCAAGGAAAGGGGATTTCTAAGTCCTCCTAGAGGGTAGCAAACCACAGCCACACAGAGCATCTCACTTTCACACAGGCCTCACAGCTGATAATGAGCGTGTTATCAATTGAAAGTATCTAGAAGGCACCTCGGACGAGATCTTTCTTTAAGCATCTTCCTGCACACCTGGACACACGCACACAGACACACGCACACAGACACAGAGGAGATTCAGGAGTAAGGAAAAGGCCCACTAATCACAACAAATAATGAAGATGATGCTCTAGCTGTCCCTGGAGATTTCCCAGGTCCCTCTGTGAGGAGGAACTCACGGCTAAAACTGAACTCATGCCTGCCCAGGCTGCCAGGAATTGCTTGTTTGTGTTCTATTTAACCGTTTAGTGAATTCTGCTAACAGTACGTGCAAATGAGAGAGAAGTTTTCCCGAAGCAAACCCCTTTTGTTGCTACCCCCAGGTAAGCACTGTTGGAAAAGGTCTGGGTGTTCGGAAACCTGCCAACTGGAGTTTCACCCCCTGCTCTGTGTCACTTGTTCATGTATGACCTTGGCAAGGAACTCAGCCTCCTGGGACTTTATTTTCTTTGTAGAAAGGTTTAACTGAGTTGATGTACATAAAGCTCTCAGCAGAGGGCTTGGCATATAGTAGACACTCAATAAATACTTGTTTCCTTTCAGTCCTAAAAGGTTATTGGTAAATTAAAAATGCATAAAAATACCGGTCGTCTTGTGTGTGGGCTAAAAGGGCATCTGGGCAGGGAAGACTTTCTCTAAATCCAGTTAGCGGGACCCCTGGTTCTAGGAGAGAGGGGTCCACATGCTGGACATACAGAAAAATGAAGTTCTCGAGGGCAGGGAAGGCAGACGGACATGAAACAAGATCTAAGACTGTCCACAGTTTCATTGAAGCCACCACTTGCGACAGCTGTCGTTTCTCTTAACGTCTTCACTCATAGCATGAGACTTTAAAACTAGCATGTTTAAACAAATGTGATTTTAATTGCACATAACACTTCCTCTACACTCTTCCTATTCTTTGGAGGGAATGAGGGGAGAATGAGAGCATCCTAAGGGAGATGCTGGGTTTGTCAGAGTTCCCCGAAGTAACCCGCTGAGGCTGCCAGACTCGCAGGCTCCAGCTCCGACCACTGCCTAGAGGGAAAAGTCTATGGCTGATTTTGAACACATATATTTGGTAGGAAAAGATATCTCTGGAGCAGACGTGGAAACAGACACACTAGCCTTCCCTGGAGGCAGTGAGCAAATCTTTTTGGGAATTGGTGAGAGTCTGTGTCCACAGAGAAAACGGCCATCGCGGGCACGGGGCGCCATCCACAGACCTGCTGCTGTGGCCACGGAGCTGCTGGAAACTGCTGGAAGGCTCACCTTTGTGGCCTCCACCACAGCAGCTTCGGTGCAAGGCTTGCAGGATAAGTCGGCTCGACCTCTGCTCCACTCTTGGGCCCGGGAAGCCTGGAAAGGCCTCCCGGATGGAGGAAGCAGGTCCTGGCCCTCAGCCCCACAGAGCCTCCTTTAAAATCATCTCAGACCCGGAGGCCCACCGCCGTCTACGTTAACGCCAGCAAAGCCTCCAGGGCAAGCAGCAAGCATCATCTTCATCTGGGAGGAATGCAGAATCTCGGACCCCGCTCCTGATCCACCCAATCAAGACCCTACAGTTTGAATTCGATCCCCAGTGATCAGCTGTGCACACGCAAGTGCGAGGAGTGCTGCTCTGGCTCGCTCACTGTAGGCATGAGGGCACGTTCTCATTCCCTTCAGAGTCCTTACAGCTGGGTTCAGCTGACGCCTGCTAGAGCCAGCAATGAATGGGCCCTAGGTCTCTGACAACAGGTCAAAGGCCTGTTCCTAGGTCTCCGACAACAGCAATATCTCCAATCACTCTGGAATGACTGTCCTAACCACTTAGACCCTCAAAATGTATATTTTGAGGTACAGATGCATACATCTTGATCAACAATTATTGTTGGTTTTAAATGCTTTCTTTTGGTTATTAGTGAAGAGTTACTTTTTAAATAGTCAAATATCTATGTCTGTATCTACATGAAAGACCCAGGTAGGGAGTTCTCCTTATCCGCCGATACTCTGTGGCTCTCACCATGGCACTGAGTTGATATTGGCCTCCGCGAGGACCACGGGCTGAGCACTCATGTCAGAGAGGGTAAGCCCCGGCAGAACGATGCAGCGCAGGAGCCGTGGAGGCCGTGGTATGGTGCGCAACAGTCTTGGTTACTTATTTTTTGATTGACAGTTTTGCTCCTTTGTGGGTATTCGTTTTCCTGATTCCTTGCTAGCTCTTATTCTCTCTGGGCCCGGCCAGTCTTCCCCAAGGCTCATCCTTGGTCATCTCCCCGTCTCCATTTATGTTCCCTTCTTCTTGGAGGCAGTAAGCACTCCTGGCCTCAACAATGGCTTCAACACAGGTGTGTCTCAGTTTACATTTGCAGCCTGGTGCCTAAGCTGTTCTCCATTTCATGTTGTCAGATGTCTACGGATGACCCACTTCGATGACCCATCGTTAGCTAAAACACCATTACCAGGACTCAAAACTCAAAACTCATCCTCCCTCCCTCCCCTGACCCCATTCCCATGATGGGCCCCTTTTTCCATCTACCCCTATTTTCTGTTAGGGTCCCACAGATATTTCTCCTGCTAGAAACTCCAGTGTCGCTTTGGCTCTTCTGAGCTCTCACTAGCCTCTATTATTTTTCCTTCAAGACATCTTTTAGATTTGCCCTTATCTCCTCCACCCTCACTCAGCCATTCTAAGCCAACTCCTTCCCACACGATGCCTGAAATATTGCAAAAGCTTTCCGGCCAGTGGCATCACTTGTTACAAATTTTCTAACCTCTAACCTGATCTCACAAGTTCAATTCAATCCTTATAAAGCATTAGACGTGATGCTGTAGGTAACAAATTAAACTCTTCCACGTGGCTCTTTAGTTCTCCCATATTCGCACTCCCCCACTCTGTCTAAACTTATTTCCACACTGAAAAAATGCTTCTTTTCCAGCATTTAATCCCTATTCTTCAAAGTTCCACACTGGCCCCTACATTACATCATGCTGTTCCTCCCTTCTAGAGATAATCTTCCTTCCTCTATTTTTGACTATTGTCCTCTCCAAACTTTTTAGATCATATATCCCCATCAGAAAAATACTTTCGTGCAGGAACAACCATTATAAGGTTAGTTACTTATTTATAAATGTTATACTTGCCTAACAATACTAATATGCTACATACATTATCACACATGTGAAACGTGACATTTTAAAAGGACGGGTTAAATAACATATAAGATGTAATTTCAACTATTTCCTTTCCTCACGGAGATGATGGCCTTGCCCTAGGCTTGGGGTGTAAACATCCCATTGTAGAAACACTGATCTAGAGACAGTACATCCATAGAGAGCTAGAGGAAGTATCTCTTCCTCTTCGGAGCCTTATCTAGTACTCCAACCCAAAAGGAGTTCCACTTTCCTGAACTCCCAGAGCATTGAAAACTACAAGCAGTAAATCACTGACATAATATATACTTCACCAAACCTTTTAAGTTGATTAGGTGAAGCTCGTATCTAGGATGCCCGAAATAGATAGATTTTTAAAAAGTAATTCAATATCTTAATCAAAAACATACTGTCTTCCCCAAATTGCTTGGGTTGAGCTCTAGTCCAGTATGCAACATCCATTGCAAGAAAACTCCAAGTCAGGCTGCAGTGTCATTTCATTTAAAGACTGTTTGATCTCATTGAATATCATATGCACAGATTCCCACAGTTTTGAGGACCAGCTTTTCCGCTGTTTGGCTAGTGAGATTTTTAACACATTGCTTAACCTCACTCAAATTTGGTTTTTATTTAATTTATCAGATGGGGACGCATAGGGGGCTTTGTGGCCATTAAAAGAGACGATAAGCATAAAAACAGAAATGATATATGAAGTAAGATGCTAGTGTTATTACATTCAGTATTTATATATCATAATGTAAACTATATAAAGCACATCTGAGATTTCTAAAATAATCGGCCTCCTACCTTCACCTTGAGCTTTCTTTCTGAAAATAAATTATTTTTATTTCCTCTATTTTATTTGCTCAGCTGAAAACACGGTGCTGCCTCCCTATAGGATTTGGAGGTATGATCGGGCCTGAGTTTAAATCCTGGCTCTGCCAAATACCAGCTGTGGGATCACGGGTGTGTTCCAGAAACTTTCAGAACTTCTATTGGCCAGCGTTAACTTTGCGGGGAAAACATTAACTTCATGAAGTTCTTTTAAGGTTCGAAATACACAAGATATGTGTGTTAAGCACCTAGTTTATAACACATGCCACTAAAATATTAATTTCTGCCCCAACCCCTTTAACAGGCTTAAGAGAACTCAGTGAGGTGCTCTAATGGGCAAATGGACTACTTTGAATTTTGGGTTCATTGTTGACTATGGTTTTTCCCTGACCTGTGAGCCTTTTACAACCATTTACGAATGTTATGTTCTAGAAGCACCTCCTTGCCAGTCATAGCCAGACTCACGTTGCCACTGTGTGCCTGGGTTGGGGCATGAAACTAGTGTAGGTTTTGTCTCCTAATGACTTCTGAGCAGTCAGAGCTGGGAAAGCGAAGCCAACCAACCTCTCCTGCTCTGCTGCCACATCCAGACTGCCTACTGTACTAGTTTTGAAGCGTAGTTGTCCAAGAAAGCATCTGGGGACAGGAGAAGGTGACACGCATACTTGTAACCAGGAGCACTTGTGTCTCCTGGTTTTCTAAACTCAAATCCAACACTGAAAAAAATCAATGAATAAAAGTTTTTAAAATCCGGTTTATAACTCATCTCCGCCAGAAGCTTTACCTAGTACATCCTCACAGGCATGCTCTAATCTTAGGCTCCCAGTTTTTAACCCTCTGTTTGAACTGTTAATTGAGATAAAGTCTGTGAAAGCCCTCTGTAGAGGGTACAGAACTATACATATGCTAATTATCCTTCTGATGGCATTTGTGTGCTGAGCTGCTCTTATCTTGTTTGTAAGTGTCTTGTGCCCCAGCTAGTGTGGATTGCAAACTGCTCAGGCCCAGGGACCTGCAGCGTCTTCCATGCCTCCTGCCTCCTTCTGCTGTCTTCTGAGATGGCTCACTCCCCCAGAGCTCTTCTCTGGCAACCAGCTCGCCTCGATGCTCCTAGACCTTAGAACCTGCCCATCTGCCTGCCAGGACCCATCGCTGAAAAGAATTCTTGAGGCTCCCTTACACCCTCAGTCTCCTCTCCCAGCTCTTCCCAAACTTGTGGCTTGTCTGTGCCCAGAGAACACACATTAATTTTGATGTCAGGGTGAAAAACAAAGCAAAACAAAAACTCTGTGTTTAAAAAGGGAAATAGATTTTTTTTAAAGTAACTGTGCTTTTAAAAAAGAGTTGTGTGTGTGGGGGTGGTGGAGCTTAACCCTCCAGGGTCAGGAATCAGGTTTCCTTGCTGGGATGGGGACGGTGAGATCTCAGCCACCCCGAGGCTCAGAAGTGTGGGAGAGGGTCTAGGATTTCCTTTTGCTGATTGATGGCTAAGATCCTTTTGGATGATGCACCCATATTCCCCAGTCATTTCGGGGCTCTCTCCCGAGGCTCAGAAGTGTGGGAGAGGGTCTAGGATTTCCTTTTGCTGATTGATGGCTAAGATCCTTTTGGACGATGCACCCATATTCCCCAGTCATTTCGGGGCTGTCTCTCAGCTTGCTGAGACGGGGGGATGCTCTCCATAGCCTCCTAGTCTGGATTTGTGGAGGCAGCATTCTCATACGTCTGTTGCTGATCGTACATCATTATATGTTATTTAAACAGTATTATGCTGAGATATATAGTAGAGGTGAAGAAATTACAGAGTTAAAACTCAGAATTCCTTCTCTTATACCTCCCCCAAACACCAAAACTGTCTCAAACCTACAATTAATGTTTGATGGTTAACAATGTTAAATTAATGTTAGCCAATAAAGTTATTATTAAAGTCTTTGAAACTCACAATTCTGCATTGTTTCTTTCTGTCCTACATTTTACACATACTCAAAGTTAGCTATTAGGTAATTGACTTGTTCTAACCAAATGGCAAAAGCCAGGGGAGCCAAGAGGTGTTTAATAAACACTTGTTGACTGATTGATGGAATATACCGACCTAGGATCTCGGAGACAATGCAGTCTTTGTCAGAGCACTAAGGTAAATCAGTGGGTCCACTTTTATTACCAAGCGTTTCTGCCATATTGAGGGGAGCAGGCCAGCCGAAAACTTATCCATCAGCACTGTGGCTCCGGATCACAGAAGAAACCCTATGGCCTCGCCTTTCACACCTATGTTCACTCTTAGCAACGGAGCGGGGACCAGCTTCAGCTCAACGAGGCTGAGCAACTGGAGGCATGGCCTGATGCAGACCAGCCATGACGCCACCTTGAGCCCCTTACTATGAATATTATCACAGCTGCAACTAACAGTTTGTGCACATTAAACAAAACAAAACAAAACAACAAAAAACAACTGAGCTGAGTAAAAATCTGGAGGTAAAAAACAGTATTGCAACTAATTTACAAAGCCCAGCTAAGTCTTCCTGCATCGTTCTTCTGAAATAAAGCAAAGCATGAAGTACCAAGTTCCTTGCTCCACCCGGCAGGGGACATCTGTGCCCATCTGGTTCCTTCCAGAAAGTATGCCTGGGCACATGACATCTTTACTTCTCTTCACAGCCACTTCCTCTCTTTCTTTGCTGGGCCTTCAGGTTGGGCCTCAGGCAGGTTTTATGAGAGGAGCTAAGTGTCCTGCCCCTGTGCTGCTCTACCCCCAGGCTTCCGGGCTCACCTGGCCTGCCTTTGGACCTACAGCTTTCTTGTGACTTTGCTCCGGGCTGACCCTGATGCCTCACACCTCCCTATCTTTCTATAACGCCCCTCGCCTCCCTGCCCACCTGCACCCCAGAGATGCCAGCTTTCTCTGCCTGACACGGCAGTCACAACTGTTTCTGACCTACCAGCTCTCCTGTGCAGCTGTACCTGGAGCTACTCAAGACCCCAAACTATGTTTTCACAACCAACAGGTCCTGCAGGTGTCCCACCTCTTCGTTAATCAGAATCCATTGCCACTTGCCACGTGGCCAGCCTCCTTCTATGTTGATAATATGTTTTGTCATCTTGGAAAATGTAAACAAATCAGTAGGCCTTCCCATTTTTTTTTTTTTTTTCTTATTGACGTCTCGTTGACATACAATACCCAGCTTTTCTCGTTACCGGTAGGAAAGTGCAGGAAGAAAGGAAGAGAAAACGCATGCAAGCCTGAACCTTATCAGTCTCCCATAAGGAAATCCCTCAAACTCAACATCTGAATCCGCTTCTCCCAATTCTTGCTCGGAAGCGTGAGTACCTGATCTTGAATCTCTGTGGCACTCCCCGAGCGGGACTGGCTGGTAGCCATGTGATATTGATTTGTGTTTACCATAGCAACAGCAAATTAAAACAACTAGCAGGGAGAAGGCAGGCTGCTAACCAGTAACGCTGCACAACCAGTAGATTTCACAAGCGTATTTGTCTCCTTTCCTCTCATTCTCTCTCTCGTTCACTCCACTTGCACACATGTAATACCAAAGTCAAAGAAAAAAGCACTAAATGCTTTGGGCACTGCAAGGCCTGTGTCTGAAGGGTCTGGTTTGCACAGTTTCTAGTATATTGCACGAGATCAACGGAGAAAATGCACACAGCAATGCTCTGATTTCCTTGGAAATTGTATGCGTTGGTCTAAGGATAAATATCCCTAGAAAACGTACATGAACATGAAGTAGATTGAAGCGTTCTGTATATATGACTATATATCTTAACACCCTAAGGCATTTACCAGTTTCATTAATAGGGAGGTTTTATCCCTTTGTACTTTAACTAGCTCACTGTGCCAACAGACAAACAACTTTTTTGTGTTTTTTGGATGCAAGGTCAAGACCTCTCAAAATGCTAGAAGTATGAAGGAAAGCGTAGCAAGTATTATTCAATTCTATTAAGAGAGAGAAAAATTGAGATGGGTGCTTGCTCGAGGCTACACAACACAAGCAGTCCTAAAGAGGATGCAGACAAGGACTGGGAACTCCCGAGAACTCCAAGCTGTTCTAACGGAAATTCTTTCTGAAAAGCCTCCTTATTAAAAACTAACCATCCCCTGATCGAGACGACCAAGGTTGCCACTTGTGACACGGGATGAACAGCCTGCAGTACTGGACTGCCCTTCCTTGGGTCCATCTGCACGAGGACACGGTGCTCTTTCTATCAGAGCGGCTGTTCCCACCATCACGACCAGCCGCGAACTCGGTGGCATAACCTGGGCCCTAAAAAGTGGCTCTGGGGGAGCTAGGAATGGGGCCACGGGGACTGTCTGCCCAGGGGGCAGTGCTGGGCTCCACTGAGGGGAAGTGGGACCAGAAGCAGAGCTGTGCTCCACTCCCTGCCGCTTCCAGTCAGCACAGCCAGGGTCCTGCAGAAAAACCGCCCTGACCTGCCCGACATGAGGAAGCAGGTAGGAGAAGGTGCCCTATTTCTGCTGGAGGTCGGTTTAGGGTTTAGAAAGGACGGGAATATGAAGACCTAACTCAAGACCTGCCAAGTGACAGTTAGAACGTTCCTAGCCAGGACATAAAAAAATATTCCTCTCCACGAGCTTGAATAAAAAACACACAGCAGAAATAGTTGGGAGATGACGTCAGAAGTTCTGGGCTAGTGTCCTGCACTTCTCCTTGAAAGTAAAAACAGTGGGTCTGGAAGAATCTACGTGGCATTGCCCTTATTTAAATGAGTACTTCTACGGCTTCTTCCGAAACAGGCAAGCTAGCTGAAGAAACTTCATCTTATGTACAGGTTATAAGAACCTCTTTATCTTTTTACTTTATTATCCTCAAAATGCACATATTACTCAATTAACAAATATCTTTCCACTTAACCTTTGTCTTTTCAAAGGCCAGTGATGTTTCTTGAACAACATTCACGGTGGTGACGGTTACGCAAGTCAGATTTTTTTTTTCTTTGCTTCAGTGCTTGCTAACTATTCTAAAAATGTTACACATTTATTGTAAACATATGCTTCTGAGGCCTAACAAAAAAGCACAGTTTCCTCATGCCTGGCAGAAATTTAAAACGGAAAAGGGCAGAAAGAATTCTTTAACAAATATATCCTTTCCTTCTCTTGGGCCAAGTGTGTTAAAAATAAATCTTCTCCATCATTTCTCACTGCTGCTTCTCGGCTAGAAAGTTGATATGGTTCGGCACAGTGAAAACACAGCTTTAAAAGCTAGCCTGCCCTCATTAAATTATTCTGCTGGCTGTGTGTTCTCATTAAAAATGCATAAAGATCAGATAATTGCAGTAAGCATTATTAACCCAGCTTTACTTTTGAATATAATGGTTCCACTTTTAAGCTGGAAACAAAGGCTCAGACATGCCAGAAAAAGAAATGTAAACATTGAACTACAGTATCAAAAACTTGTCAGAAAGCTACCTCTTGCTGGCTTGTTAAAAATGTGCTTTTGAAACTCAGTTAAAGCCGTGGCATTGTAGAGCTAGGTAGGTCCCTAATTTCCAATAAGTAGACGTAGTTTTTGGGCTAAACGTCCAATTGATAATTATTTACCGTGAAGTTTTTTTTTCTTTTTCTTAATTACGAGTCTGTTTTCAAATAATAGGATCAACGTAAACTTTATTTATTCGGGAGCTAACTACGACAGTATGAAAATTTTCTAGAACAAGAAAATAACAATGCTCCCAAGAATTCAAACGGTTTTTGTTGAGTAATCAATGGATCTATTCTTCGAATAAAAACTCGTTTTATGCCTCACCCCAAACAGGCAGCATAGATCCACGCTTTGCCATTTCTCTTTCTCGAATCAAAATGTTACGTAAAACTCCAGGGTCCCCCCTGCAAGTATTACATTTGAACTAGTGGAATCCGGTTTCCCTGGCTTCCCTAAGCAACATACACGGAACGCAGCATACTGCAGCAAACTCTTTAAACATTCAGGAAAAAAAAAAAAAAAAAGAAGAAGAAGGGGGGGATGATTTCCCTACCTTGTTTAGCTCTGCCTCTCCTTTCCTTTTACAGTAACCCCAGGAACATCTGGCAGAATCAAGCGGCCGAGGCTTCTCCGCTGCATCATGAGGAAGAAATTTCCATGTAAATAGTTCTCATTCCCTGTTTATTGTACTCTGAGAGCCGTCTGCCGTATCTGGAAAATTTTGCCTTCGGATGATGAAGCAAAGACAGTCTAAACTCTGTTGCTGTAAGCTGCAGCCCTTCCTTCCGACAAATCCCTCCCAGCTGTGAGCAGCCAATCCCCAGCAAGTTCGTCAGCCCTACTCGTCTGAAACTGGCCCTAATAGGATGACTGACACAGCAACACAGCACTTGCGGTGTGTGAAAACAGTGCATCCATACTGATGAAAGAGGAATTTCCCTCTCAGAAGAAAGCAATCAGAGCACCAAGACAAAGTGGCACATAATTGGCAGAGCAGAGAGAGGGGTAGCTCCGGAAAACACCCTTTAAGACAGCCAGCCCAAAGCTTGTGGCTGCATTGTCAATACTTTGGAAAACAGAAAACTCTGCACATTTAGGGAAAATCCAGGTTGTACGTGAAACTGAAGTCGTTACCCCATCGGACAAAGCATATATTTTTTTAAAAGGAAAACAATTCGATGTCTGCCATGGAAATTAATATACCTTACAAAACGTTTGCATATGATTTCCATTAGTGAGGAAGGATGTGTTAGCCCAAGTGCATAGTCAAAGTCAAAACACGCTTATATCCCTCGCACAGTTTTCCTGTATAACATCTGTTACTGCAGTGGTTAGTTACTGCAGCCCATATATCTTTCCTCTTAAGTTTTCAGACTCCCCGGGACTTCAATTAAAGAATTCTGAACAATAAAATTGATATCTGTACTTTACCCTTTGTGCTCTTGGCAAGATCCCCTGAGAGGATTAGGTGTGCCTTAACCTAACCTTAGCTTCCTTGGTTACCACTTGATAAATACTGTGCATTGGTCCATATTGTCGTTAATGAAGCAAACAGCACAGGAGGATGTTTACTGCTGAACACACGTGGCACGTGACCCAAGGGGCGCCATCAGGTGCAACTCCACAAAGGATGGTCTGGAGGTGCTGAAGTTCCCTGAGATAAAGCAGAAGAGGAATGGAAAGCTTAGTAAGGGTTATTTACTTCTTTCCCAGTCAACGGTACTCCGTTTTGAAAAAGTATAAATGGCATTTAGAAAACACAAAAAAGCATACATTTTCCTTCCACTAAACACAATATTTTGAATTTTAAAAAAACTGCGTTATGATTACATGGCTAGACCAAGGTGGGAACGAAGGCCCATTCATCTGAAAGGTTGAACCCAACGCACTGTTGTTTATAAGTGATGGCTTGATGCATCTGTAATGAAGTAACAGCTGGGGTGGAATGTAATGGTTTCTTTTGACTTTGGCAACTGCATTTAAAAATCACAATGTTTCATGTGATTTGTAGGTTCTTTCTTTAATAGAATACCATACTTTATTCCCCTTGAATCTTATACTTACAATTTTTTTTCATCCCAGTGTAAATCCAAGATATACCTAACTTAGAGTCTTTCATCTACTATCATTTTTCTGGAAATTTAAATGATCTCTGTGGTCAAACAGGTAAACAATTATTTTTAAATATTCTTAATATTATACTGCATGTAAATGGGATATCACAGGTTTGTGAATACCCTCTCCCTGATCCCCCTCTGATTATGACTTTAAAACTACCTTTCCCTTAATTTCAATCCTGAAATTTTAGTCTTCCTTGACTCATTCTTCTGTTTTCTTTTGTTTTAAAGGATTTTTTAAAAAAAAATTTGTTTATTTTATTTATTTTTGGCTGCATTGGGTCTTTATTGCTGTGTGGGCTTTCTCTAGTTGTGGCGAGCGGGGGCTACTCTTCGTTGCGGTGCACGGTCTTCTCATTGCGGTGGCTTCTCTTGTTGCGGAGCACGGGCTCTAGGCGCACAAGCTTCAGTAGTGGCGGCGCACAGGCTCAGTAGTTGTGGTGCATGGGCTTAGTTGCTCTGCGGCATGTGGGATCTTCCCGGATCAGGGCTCGAACCTGTGTCCCCTGTGTTGGCAGGCGGATTCTTAACCACTGTGTCACCAGGGAAGCCCATTCTTCTATCTTCATTCAATGAAAGTAAATCTGGTTGATTTTTTTCCTTCTAGCTAGTTCACAAATCTGACCTATTAGCTGGCTAATGCAAATGCTAATAAGCTGGCTTCTGGGACTCAAGCCTCCCATGTTCAAGCTCCCCTGTTGCCAGACAGGTTTTCCTAAGTCGTGTACTGTCATGTTCCTTTCATATTCAATTCTTCTCTCTTAAAATCCAAACTACAAACTTTCAAGGCCCTTCATAATCTGGGCCCTCCCTTTCCACTCAACTTTTTCTACTCTGTTTTTCTAAGTGAACTTTGTGAAGGAGCCATGCCTGAGTCTCCAGGACCTGGCTCCTACAGCCCATCTTCAGACCTGACTCCCAAGAGCTTCACTGAATAAAGTCTTATCCAACCTTTAAACCTCAGCTTGCATCCTCTTTCTTCTGCGATGGCTTCCCTGTTCACATTGTCTTTTCTGATCTTCTCCTTTAAAGCATTCTGCACTGTTCATTTTAGCAGACCATTAAACCCTTAGCAATGAGTTGATCTTCCCATCTCAGAAGGCTAGGCTTGCATAGTATATTAAAGAAGGTAATGTATGTAAAGTGTCTACACAGTGGCTGGCACGTGATAAATGCTCACTAAATGATGGCTATTCTTATCTTAATTTCTATATTGTTCATTGCATTTAGCAAGATGCCACGCACAAACTTGCTCATTTCATGACTCCTATCTCAAGAATTGATATCATATCCATCCAATTGCACCAGCCAAGAATCTGGCAGTCATTCTTGACCCTCCTCTCCCCAACCACCATATGAAATCTATCATCAAAGCCTGTCAAGTTTAGCACCTAAATATTTTGAAATGTTTCACTCTGCTCCATCTCCATCAGCGCAACTTTGTCCAAGCTCTCAGTGTCATTCACCATGACTATTGAAATAGCCTCCTGGCTGGTGTCCTACATATATTCTTGATCCTTCCAATCCCTTTTCTGCACATCAGCCAGAATAATAATTCAAAAACAGAATTTTGAATACTCCACATACTTTTGCTATGGACTGAGTTGTGTCCCACCAAATTCCTATGTTGAAGCCCTAAGCCCCCATGTGACGGCAGTTGCTGATGAGGCCTTTGGGAGGTAATTAGGTCATGAGGCTGGGGCCCACATGATGGGATTAGTGTCCTTATAAGAAAAGACACCAGGGAGAGAGATCTTTTTGCTCCCTCTCAGCCAAGTGAGGACACAGCAAGAAGGCAGCTAGGAAGAGGGCGCTCACCAGAACCCAACCATGCTGGCATGGTGATTTCAGACTTCCAGCCTCTAGAACCATGAGAAAATAAATTTCTGTTGTTTAGGCCACCCAATCTATGCGGTATTTTGTTATGGCCGCTTGAGCTGATGAACCTAACCTTTAAACATCTTTGAGTTGCTATTAGGAAGAGATGACAGTTTTCAAAATAGCCTACAAGGTCTTGTGCTACCCAGCCCCTGCCTACCTCTCTAGCCAACCAGAGACCATTTCTTCAGGGAACCCTTCCCTAACCCACAAGAGGAGTTCCGGTCCACCTGTTGTTTTCTCTCACAGCCCCGTACTCTCTAGAGCACTGCTTCTCAAATTTAATATGCATGTAAATCCCCCCGCCAGGGATCTTGTTAACATGCACATTCTAGGGCTTCCCTGGTGGCGCAGTGGTTAGGAGTCCGCCTGCCGATGCAGGGGACACGGGTTTGTGCCCCAGTCTGGGAAGATCCCACATGCCGCGGAGCGGCTGGGCCCATGAGCCATGGCCGCTGAGCCTGCGCATCTGGAGCCTGTGCTCCTCAACGGGAGAGGCCACAACAGTGAGTGGCCCGTGTACCGCAAAAAAAAAAAAAAAAAAAAAAAAAAAAAGCACATTCTATCTCAGTAGTTCTTAGGTAGATACTGAGCTTTACTAACAAGCTCCCAGGTGATGCTGATGCTGCTGGTCCATGGACTATTCTTTGAGTAGCAAGATTTTATAGATGTTTCTCATTTTATAGCACTTTTTAACAGGATATAGTGATACGTTTCTTTGGTTAATTACTTAAGATCTACTTTCTCAACCAGCTTGTCAGTGTCAGAGTCACCACTGCCTCTTCAGCATCTAATCTAGGATGTGCCTGGCACATAAAAAAAGATTCTCAATAATAAATGTGTGTTGAATTAGTGAATTGATCAATACAATGTACTGCAGATCCAAGCTGGACTTGTTTCTTTTTCTCCTCTTCCCCTTTTGCTTTGTCGCTAATTCAAACATCCATCATCTTTTGTCTATTCTTCACCTCTCTGCCTCCAATCTTGCCCCTCACTTCTCACTCTATTCACAACACCACAGCCAAACTCATCTTTTAAAAACACAAATCTTATGGTGCCATTACCTGCACAAAGTCACTCAGTGACTCCCTATTACCTTCAGAATAAATCTCTTGCCTAAGACTTGAGTATATTCTCTCACTACTCCTCTTGAACTCACTTCCCTCCTACTTCACATCTAATATTACTAAACTAATTTTAATTTTATTTCCTAGAATGTATTATGCCCTTTCTAATTTAGAGCCTGGATTCCTTCTGCATGAAACATCTTTTATTCCTTTTATATCCATCTAACATATTTCCATCCAGCAACATTTAATGTACACATCACCTCTCCCAGGAAGCCTTCCTTGACCACCAAAGCTTCCCTGGAAATTTGACATTTTACTCTTTATAGCAATTATCACATATCAATTAGCAATTAAATATGTCTTACTTGTTTATGTACCTCACTAGTCTCTATAACAGAAGTGACCATGTCTTTCATGCCCATCAGTTTATTCCAGTACCTAGAACATGCAGTGATATAATAGACATTTGTTAAACAGTTGTTGAATGGTTAATGGATAACTTGAAAATAGCACTAGTAATAAAGTGGCAAAGACAAATTCAGGGTTCAAGAAAAAAAACTGATAATGAAGTCAAAGAGACAATGGATTTGGTCTACATATTAAAAAACGTTTCTCTGGAGAAGGGAAAGGAGAAATACTACAAAAGCCAAAAAGCACATGCAGTTATGATCATCTCCTTTGTTGGATATACCAAAGTTAGCAAGCTTACAGGCAAGAGGAAAATTAATCTTTGATGATGTTTAAAATGGAGGTGATTTCCATAGAAACAAAGCCTTCCTTCAAGTGGAAATGGATAGGTGTCCTAGAACAGATGGAAGTGTTGACTTTCCAGAAGAGATGGCTAGAAAGGAGAAGTTTGTTTACAGCAAAAGAGAAATGAGACAGGAAGGCAAGGTGCAGATGGGCCAGGTTTGTGACAATTCAATCTCAGGGTGCATTCCTCTCTCAATAGAATATCTCTACCCTACACTTCCCCACCTAGTTCTTTAGTAGATACTATTTTTTATTTTCCTCTAGTTATTTTATGTATAAATCCTATTGGGAGTCCTTTGAGGGCACAGATCATGCATTTAAGTCCTTTTGCATCCTCTACACTGCCTAGCATGGAGCAATGCTGAATTAATTTGGGTTGGTGGATTTTTATTTATGAATCTGAAGAAAATTTGCATACTTAGAAGGGACTGGTAGTTTTTTTTTTTAATACATGGATTGTCGAAAATGCAGTAGGAAATAGAAAATTTGTTTTATAATCATTAGAAAAAAAGTTATAGTGTTTTCAATCAAATTTATTACAAAAAGTTCAACTGGTTCCTAAATTTTCTCTGTAGGTCCAGGGGCAGCAGACTTGGGGAAAAATTAAGACTAACATTTCAGGGTTAAAAAAAAATAAATTGCATAAATCATATAAATAAAATACTGTCTGAGAAATCCTTTGCATAGACATGGCACATAATAAATGCTCAATATATGTTAGCTACGACTGTTATTACTGCTGCTGTTATCATCATTGGCATCATCATTTTTAGTTTCTGGAATTCTAGCGATATTTCACTGAGGAGTCTATGTGGTAATGGACTAAAGTAGAGATTTCCAGACTTTCTTGGTTTGTAGCAGTATTTTTTTCACCATGCTCCTAGGCCAAAAGAAACACCTAATTGTTCTATTTATTAACTAGATCCTAACAACTCAGTAAGAGTTTATGTTTTCACAAGTTTGTAGATGATTGAAAAGTTAATACAAAAAGTTTAAAAGAAAAAACAGTATTTTTATTTCATTCTTAAATAACCTTAATTAGTTATCAATGAATTGTGAGTGCCTATTGGGCACTGCCTGCAATTCTCAAAGCTTGAAATAAGAGTGAAGCACTGCTCTCGTTTCCTGCTCCACATTGATTTTTGTGTTGCACTTGCTTTTCTTCTTAGCAATTGCTGAAAGTCCAACTTTGCAAAGATATATATACCATTGAAAGGAATGTAGTGTGTTTCTAATATTGGAATTGCATTACTTTGAATTAGTAGTTTGCACAGTTTCTGACAAATGCTAAATATTTCTGTGTTTCCCCTGGAAATATAAAATATTCCATGGAACCCCTGTGTGTTCACCGCAGTCTCCCAGGGTGACTCATGGTTCAATTTGGGAACCATGGCACTAAGGCAAGGGTCGCGACAGGTTGGCCAACATCATCTGTTCCAGTGTTTTTTTCTGGTGTGATGGCTGCATCAGGCTTCCTGTCCTGAGGCCCAAGGGCATTTGGAGTTGCAAAGACAAGGTCAGGACATGTCCAGCCCTGAAACCGAGGTCATTTGAAAACAAGCTTCTGAGTAGTGGGTGAACCTTATGGTCCTCAGAATTTCAAATGCTTGTGGGTCAAATAGAGAAGAACGTGATGGGACAAAGAGGATGCTGATGCTGCCAGCTGTTCACGGGGAGAACTTGCCAGTGACCATTTGCCTTTCAAAATGGTGAATTCTGAAAATAAGTGCAAAGAGGAAGAGACAATGAGTCTTTTTCCTATAATTCCTCTTCATTAAGACCACACACATCTTTTGCAGCTCATCTCCATTGTTCTTCTAGGCTAGCTGGTGGATCACCATGCTTCCCTCATATTTCCTGTTATGGCCACCATAACTTGACCCTTCACCTATAAGAAAGGGTGACTATTCTTAGACCCTGTCTCCACCTCCTTATAGTAAAGTGGTGTGTATGACAGAGAATCCTCCAAACCTGAAATGCTAGAGGGGGCTGGTGTGCTCCTCTTGTTGGATTACCTGAAAGACTTTCCCATCCATTGCCTCCTGACCATCTCCTGACTGAAGGGTCAAGCTGGACTGGGGTCTAATAGCAACTGGATGGAAGGAGATTCCATAGCACCTGTCACCTTTCATCATAATATATAATGTACTTGATATTTATTCTTTGCTGTCCATTGCCTCCACTAGGATGTAGGTACCCATGGGCAGGGGGCTTTCCCTGTTTTGTTCATTGGTATAGTCCAAGCACCTACCACATACTTGACATATGGGACTGATGATAAATATTCATTAAGTAAATGAATAAAATATGAGAGGACTGAAATGTGGCACAGGGTGAGTAGGAAATTGTGCTTGAGACACAGGAAACCATCAAAGCTGGAGTGGCACTTCCTAAGGGACTTCCAAGGGTCGTTAGAGCCACATGTGTGCAAACCAGGGATGAGTCAAGACTGGCTATTGAGGGTGCAACTTTGTGCCACCTGACAGCATGAGCTCTGGCAGAATTGGGATGTCATGTTTCTTATGTTCAATGAGCAGCCCAGATCACTAGAAAGGGTCTTGAATGGAATGGGAATAACCTCCTTTCCAAAAGGCTGAGAAGTGGGTGGTGAGTTTGAGAAAAAGATCTTGGTGAGTTCTTGGGTGAACCTCTGTGACAGCAGGAGAACGTGAGCTTGTTGACTAGAGAAGACAACTGTCGTCCTGGAGCGCCAGTATGAACTAGTTGTGGGAAATGAAGGGTGGCATGTGTGTAAGTGCAGCTTTGATTGCAAGCTTGATTTTAAAAATAAATACAACCAGTTTTGATATAGCACAATGTGACGTTCTTTGATGGAACGCTTTTCAAGGCTCTCATTCCCATCTCCATCTCTTCCAGTTTCTCCCAGGACAGCCACTCTACCCAGATTTGCTTTTTCACTCATCTGATTAGGATTTATGAAATACTTGCTATACGTTGGTTCCAACTGAGATATGGAAGATATAAAGATGAGTAGGACCTAACCCCGAGAAGCTTGAAGAATTACACAGAGGTTCCCCAAAGCAAGATCTACAGATCTCAAAATGTTCCTGAAGAAAAGGGTCACAGCCAAGTAAGTTCAGGAAATGTTGGAATAACCAGTTAAGCATGTGCTTTCATCAAAGGACTTCTCAGAGGTTTAATTCTAGGAATATGCTTTGTGAATCTCCAAGGAAGGATATGTAGTTTGCCATGTTTGAAAATTTATTTTACCACAGACCCTTTTAATTAAAAAACATCTAACTAGTATGGTGTAACATCTAACTATATGGGTGATGCATTTTGGGGAACACTGGCCCAGATAAATCTTTTTTTATTTTTCTTGTCCTGTTCTTTGGGCCATGCCCATATCTGCTTACCTCATTCACCTCAACGTCTTTTATCTGATGCCAGATCTTCCTACTCTGTTGAGGTCCTCAACTTTGCCGACAACTTGTGAGGCATCTACCACGTCTCCAGTGCTACTTTCTACTCATTTCTTGGAACCACAGTTACCTGGAAGTCCCTGTGGCTCCAGGACGTCTTGGCTGGACCAGACCTTCACAACCGTCCTTCTTGGCCAAACCTTGGAGACAATTTGCCCAGGCTTTTCTGGCCAGCAGAGGGCCCCTGGTGGTTGTCCAGTGACCTACGGGCAGAACTACCCTTCCAAATCGTAACCCCACCTAAATTCTATGCTTCAACGAAAATACCAGTGTCTGGAAAATGTGTTATTCATCTCTCTCCTCCATCAAATGTCACTCATGACAAGTGCTTCTCAGGATTTCCCATAGTCTTGGGGGTTTGGAGGGGGTAGATACAATTTATTTACATAGTAAATATTAATATAATATTTATATTGTTAATTAACAATATTAATATTGTTAAATATTTACATAGCAATTACTATGTTGAGCACAACACTATGAAATACATGCTACTATTATCCCAGCCTTACCTTACAGAGGAGAAAAGTCACCTGCACAGTTAAGGAGCCTTTCCGGGGCCACACAGCGAGTCAGCGGTGGAGCCCACTTGTCCCAAGCAGGCTGGCTTCAGAGTGCATTTTCTTTGCCACTACAGAATGCTGCTCTAAAAGTAACAGAAAGAAAAATTATACAGTAAATTAGAAGGTGTCAAGTGTTGTTAAAAAAAGAAAAGAAAAAGGAAAAGGAAAAGTAGGACACGGTGCAGGGGACCAGACCATCTTACAATAAGTAGGCAGGACAGGCCTCCTTGAGGAAGTGTCCCTTGAGCCAAGATTTGCAGGGTTGGGGGAGTCTGTCATGGATCCCTGGAGAAACCTGCTCCAGCGGAAGATGCAAACTCCAGGGAGAACTCTGGAAGACCTTCATCTAGGAGGGACTTCTGTGTTCAACTGCTCTGGCCTCCAACTTGTCGCTGAATCCCACCCCTTGTTTCTTCATAGGTTTTCTCGGCTCTGCCCTGTTCTCTCCGTACTAATGGCATAATCCATTATTCAGTTTTGCTCAGTCCACAGCCTTAAAACGGTGTCTTCTGTCTCTCTGTCTTCCAACCCAGGACTCCCCTCGCTGCCTTCCCTCTGTCAACAATCTGAAGGTGACAGATCTTTCTTTTCCCTTCTAGATGTTTCCCTATTTCTTTTCACTAAATTTAGGGTGATTCATCAAATCATCATCTCATTCAGATAATCCATTTAGATCTCAGTGTATATTCTTGATCATCAAAATTTCAAACTTATATAAAGTGTTCCGAATTTTCTTTGAAGAACAGGTGGTATGTTTTGTAATAAAAATTTTGTCTTTAAGAAATAATTTGTGCAAAGAGAAAGCATCTGGCTTTGTTTCATCTGCTACAGAAAAGGGAAAATGCCATGGATAGATTCTTTACCAGAAATGGGCAATTATTTAGCCTTCCATCTGGATCAGAGAGAAAAATAGGTTCACCTTAGCAACAGCATTCTGGTGCTGATGTCATCACCTTACATCATTCCGGTCTCATGTCACTGTGTTCTTTCTCTAAAATCTCAGACCTTTAAATCTCAACGCTTTGTAGATCTCTGCACCTAAAAGGCTTAATGAGAAAGGAAGAAATAACCACATTTAAATATTCACTGAGTCATAATCCTGAACTCTGTTAGCAGGTCTCTCGTCTACAGCCAAACAAAATAAGAATTGATCCTTTTCGACTCACTCCTTTTCGACTCACTCCAATTATTGCTACAGCTTTGCCTAAGATACCCTTGTATCTCCCGCGTCATGCGGATGCCCACAAGCTCCCTCTCTGTGCCCCCCAGCCCGTTGGATTGCCATTCTCCCCAACAAACCTGATCACTTACAAATGGAATTATTTTATTTTGCAAAGGAGCCCAGTCCTGAGGCGATTATGGTGAGATTACAATCATGGATCCTTAGGGTTGGAAGATATCTTACTATTCATCTAGATTCTAGCCCCTTATTTGAAGGCGAGGAAACACAATGCTTGGCTTTTATGAAAGCAGAAGAGATTTTAACCCTCTGGAAGTTTGTACTTCCTCAAAATTTCAGTGAGGTTGATTACAGGGTGTCATATTATGCACTGGGTGCATACTTGGCCCCCATTCCCTGCATCTCTGCCCCAGGCGCCTCCCCCTGGTCTCCTTCATACACAAAAATTCCATACACCCAACTGGCTGAATTACAGCAGCCAGAAATCCTTCCTGTACCAGAAACTGGTCTGAGACTCCTCCACTTAAGAGTTTAAATACTCACTGTGGTCTCAAAATAAATAACATTTAAAAATTCGCAGTCGTGTAGGATCATTTAAGCTATGTTTATTTACAGTAGTAAATATTTGTATATATCTACAGGAAAAATTTGCTATCAATGAGTAGCAAACTATCCACATACATGCAACACCTTGGCAAAAGCAGGTGCTCAGCTTTCAAAACCACAAGCTCTGCTACAAACAAAGACTTCCTTCATGAGTTCTCATCACGTATTAACCGTCACGTTCCAGAAATAATTTCAAAAGTTCTCAGTTTGCTGGATCCCTGACTAAGAAGCACAGATGATATTTTTAATCTATTTTAATCTTAAAGCATAAACATTTTTAACATAATTAAGCATTTATAACTTTGCTTTATATATACTTTGAGTTACATAACATTGCTGAGCTAATAATTGGGACCATACTTTAAAAAACTCTCTATTCTCGAGATTTCACATCTAAATATAATGAGGAAACTGCCTTTTGGTTAGAAATCAACACTTTCCTTGTAAAGGACTTTTTAACATTGAAAATAGAGAAACAAAAGATTCCCAAACTTCAAGAAAAATGGAAATTTCACCAAATGGGCAATTAGAGCATATTTTTCATACCGAATCAGCTAATAAGTACTTATTGCCCTAATTATTCTGACACCCAAATACGTTCTCAGAGGAGAAAAGAGGGCTGCCTAATTTATCTTTATGTCTTCAGTATCGGAAAGATTATTATCAAGCACTCATTGTACACTCTCTTTCGAAAAGCACTTTACAATCATTTTTCACTTCATACTTGTACTCAATCTGGGAGGTCACTTTCTTTACCTTCATTTTACAAGTGGAGAAACTGAGATGCCGAAGGTTGAAGGCTTCATCCTGGGTCTCTAAAGAACCTAATGGCTGAGGTGGGTGGTGAACCCAGATTCTGTGTAAAATTTAGGCCCTTCAGTGGCACAAACACTCAGACACGGTCTAATCCTGAAACTTGAGCAAAGATTCATACTCACTTGCCGTGTTTTAGCAGGGAGTTTGCAAGTGAAATTTTGGTGGGTTCTCTTGCTCATGAAGAGGAAAATAATAAGGAAAGGGATTGTCTTGAAAACATGAAAATATAGAGCACTTCCTGAAATGTTCTAAAGGAAATACCGAGGTTTAATTTTTAAATTCATAATTAAATTACTCAGATCATATCCTTATGGTATTTTGAATTCATTTCTTGTGTGTTTCTAGCTGCTTGGGTAGCTGTTTGATTTTACTGCCCCCAACTTTAAGAACTCTGCTTAATGGACAAACCAGCTACAGCTTGACAAACCAATTAAATATTTTGTAAGAACACATTTTCAGTTAGTTTACTTAGTCCCTGTGGTTAATGTCCAAGGCCACTGTGTATGACCAAGGAGGTTATGCGTGGCAGATCTCCAGGGCATTATTCAGGTTGTAGTCAACATTCTGCAGTCACCATTCATAAAATAAGTGCTCCCCTGGAGTTATGTGGTACACAACCTGCTCAACCGTACCAGTTAACATCTTCAGATTAAGACTGGGGTGGTAGACACTAATAGGGGCTGGTCACAGATTTACCACTTTTAGATAATCTTTGTGCTTCTCCCGTGACTCTTTTCTAGTCTTCTGTAAATCCTGTCATTTTATTTTATTTTATTTTATTTTGTGGTATGGGGGCCTCTCACAGTCGTGGCCTCTCCCGTTGTGGAGCACAGGCTCCGGATGCGCAGGCTCAGTGGCCATGGCTCACGGGCCCAGCCGCTCCGTGGCATGTGGGATCCTCCCGGATCGGGGCACGAACCCGTGTCCCCTGCATTGGCAGGCGGACTCTCAACCACTGTGCCACCAGGGAAGCCCTCTAGTCATTATTTTTTCAAATCTTTCTTAAGCCCCTGACCCATATACATCTACAACTGAGACTTCTCTACACTGCTCCTAATAGCCTAAGGACTAATAACTAGGGTTTCTAAATCCCAGGAGATTGATAAAATAAATCCATGAATCAGCTTTTACTTCTACAGTCCTAGGAACAATCTAGTTCTGTTGTACAATCTGGGCCAGGCTGCAGCTTCCTCAAAAGGCTTGAGTTCCAGCTCTACAAAGGAATCAGCGGTATAGGGTTAGTCTCATTGCTCCACTCCCTAAGTCACAGAAACCGTCCTCAGCATTGAGTTCTACATCTATTCGTTGGTGCCACCGAAGCCCAAAACCTTCCCCAGTTTTTTCCTGCTCAATACTGGTCTTGCAAGATGATCTGGGGAAATAAAAATGGATTCCTTTTTAGATTTGTTTGGGAAACACTGCACACTACATTGTCCACTTGGAGATTCACATAGTGTGTTAGCATATCAAAGGCTTTGAGAAGTCCTGCAAGAAATAAATCTGTTTAATTTTGTTTATCCCCAAGTTTACTTATTTATTTTTGGTAACTCCTATTAATAACAATAATGCACTTTGGGAAATATTAGTCTACAGAAGAACAAGTTCTACAAACATTGCTTCTCAACATGATTTAAGACTCTTCCCTGATCTCAGCCTCGTTGGCTAGCTAGGTTTTAGCCTCCATAATAACGTGCACAGCACAACCTTGACCGTTTACAGGTTCTCCCAAGCACCTCACAGGATTTCACCGTATAATGAGTTGAGCTTCGCAACAGCCTGCATACAAGAAAGAGAAGGAGGGAGCTGGGGGCCTAGGGAGACAGCAAAGTAGAGGGAAAGGAGCCACAGACAGGTGACCAAGGGAATCCAGGGAAGGTCAGCCTGTTACCTGGCCCTGTTTTATTAAACCCATTTTGCATATGGGGAAATTGAGGCTTAGAGAAGTTATATAGCTTGCCTTAGCTCACGCTATTTATTCGGTGAACAGCTTTCACCTGAACCCACATGGCTGACTCCAAACCCCTTGCTCTTGCATTTCATTACCTCTGGTATCATCTTACACTTGCTAATATCGCTACTGTGGAAAAGGCACCATGGTGCAGTGGTGAGAGCAGGCTCCAACCAGTCCTCAAGTCCACGTCCCGTCCCTCCCACTGATTGGCATGTGACTTTGCCTGGGGTTCCCTGTGCCTCCGATTCAATTCCTCATCTCTGCGATAGGGAATAGTAATCCACATGGGATTGTTGAGAGGATTAAAGGAATTGGTGTTCAGAAAATACTTTGAATACTTCCCGTCACTATTTGAGTAAACAATAGATGTTGCCAGTTGTTTTTATTATTACTATTCACAGCTTAATTCTCAAATTTTACAAGTTTCATAGCCAAGGCTATGTCAGGAACTGTCAGGAACTGCTGGGATCAAATGTAAAATAGAGCCCCTCTCTCCTTCCTCTCCCCTGAAGCTGAAGGGGGACTAAGAGATCTTTCTATGTGAAAAATCGCATACTTGTCAGGTGGACTCTGTGATACCCTCAGTCACTGTGCAGTGAAGAGTGAGAGCATTGAGCATTCAACTAGAAAATAGAAAATAGCCAAGTGGCTTGTGCTCCGAGGCTCAGAATTGTTATGGATCACGATTCAGACACAGGGGTGAGTTTTGCTGGGTCAAATGCTTTCTTGCTGACTCATGACTGTGGATACACAGCTGAGCCAGACAAGCGGTTGCTTACTGAGAGCTAAAGCTCTTCTCTAGCTACTCACTGGCTTTTATATTGATTGATCTAATAGATTTGATCTATAATCTCGAAAATAACTCAGTTTTTTTTCCCCATACCAATGGAAATGCTATTAATACTTTCCTGACGAGGTAGACTGAGCAATTTATATGGGTTAAAAACACAGGAAAATACATGTGAACTATTTCCAATATTTCTCCCTTTGTGTTGTCCTCCATCATAAAGGTTGATTACATTTAGAATTAAAATTTAACATTGGCAGTGCATTTAATACATTAATATATCTTGATGACACTTTACTGCAGCAGAGAGATGAATGTCATATTCTATTCGGGTCAGCTATGTAAATCAGCCACATTAATGAGCTTTATTAAATCATCTTAGTAAAAGCTCCACTGTCTTAACTGTTTACTTAAATTCACATCCAACAAAAAACAGCTGTCACCTTCTGGCAGATCTTATTCTGAGTGAGAGTTTTCTTCTTACAAGAGGGAAATTGATATAAGTTGTAATCCAACCTAAATGTCAGATGCAGAGTCTTTTAAGAGGATACTCTGTTATCAGATGCAAGACTCATAGAACCCAACTCACTGTTACAGAAGAACATTGACAAAGGGGAGAGTTCAAGGGGAACGCTGTGCTTCCGTCATTTACTTTATATGCAGAACATTACGGAAACCACTGAATTGCTGTACAGGCGACTGCGTGGACTTGGGGTGTCAACATGTAGCACATGTGCGAGCAGGCTGACGTTGGTGGAGCTGCAGTCCCCGTCCTCCTCCTTCAGAAGAAGAGATTTCCTAAATAAGTCGATACATCATTCAACTGCTACATAATTTTAAAAGTTTTTTCAACATTCTTAAGAAAGTATGGCTTTTTTTCTTCCTTAAACAGTATATTTAAACAGTTTATGCAAATAAATGCTTCCATAATAAATGTACTTTATGTGTTCAAAGAAACAAAGCTAGGAACTCCTCATGTTGGTAATACTTTGTTAAGAGTTTGAGTTGCTTCTATGTACTTAGAATAACAAACTTGTATTCTTTTGATTTTTTTTTTTTTTTTTTTTGGCTGTGCTGCGTGACTTGTGGGATCTTAGTTCCCCGACCAGGGATTGAACCCACGCCTTCGGCAGTGAAAACGAGGAGTTCTAACCACTGGACCACGAGGGAATTACCAAAATTGTCTTTTTTTGAATGTATTTTGAAAAATATTTTAAATGGATGTTTTATTATTTCAGATAAGCCTTTTCCTAAGATATTTAATAACTGGTCAAGGCATTAAATCCAAGCATAGATCTTAAAACTCTCTCTGCTTAAGCTCTGCGACCCTGTAACTCACTGCAGCCTCTATTCCACATGTGGAAAAGTAGGGCTTACTGAAGTGAGATGATTTCATGTTGTGGGCTGTAGGAGGTGGTGACATGGCAGTTCTCTTAGAAAGGGGACATCCGTCACTACTGTGACTGTCTGGGGTAAATGAGATCCTCAGGCAGGTAGCTGAGACTCAGAAGACAGACGTAGGTAGGCAGAAGAGGGAACTGGTCTTTGCCAGTGAAAAATGAATGAGCAACACCTTGTGATGACAAGTTTTACAGTTTTTTTCAGCATTTCTTTCCCTTATTTATTCATTCAATTAAACAATGGCTATGTGCCAGGCAATGTTCTAGGCACTGGCGATCCATAAAAGAAGAAAGCAGACACAAATATATACACGCCTTCGTAGGGTGGGGGGAGAGCCATCATTTTCTAAATAAGTAAGTAAATTACATAATGTGTTAAAAGATGATAAATCCTACGTAGAACAGTAAAGCACAGAAAAGGGGTAATGAATGCGGATTCAGGCGGTGGTTTACTGTATTGATGGGTTGTCAGGGGAGGCCACCCCAAGCAGGCTGTATTTGATTAGACACTAAGGAAACAAGCCATAGTGACCCCTAAGAGGTCAGTTTTCAAGGTGGAGGAAAAACAAGCACCAGCAGCTTGAAGTAGGGGTGTGCTTACCTGGAGCACATTGGGCTGGCAATGGAAGCTGTCGAGAGGAGATTAGGCTAGTTACAATGTGGGGTTGGGGGGTGACGGCCAGTGGTGCTCCAGTGTAGAGTCTCCTATGATATTCTAAAGACTTTGGCTTCTATCACAGAATTATTAAACTGTTTTGCATTTAACAATGTATATGTGAATTAACAAGGACCTCTACCCTTAACAATGAAAACATACCAGGTTTTCGTTTCCACATCCCTGCACTTAGCAGTGTTTAAAATGGGCACTGGCTAAGTCCTGATGACGACCCTGCAACCCCGATCCCCCGCCAAAGTCGGCTGCAAAGCAGTAGGTCTTGACCTTTTTATGGAAAGTGGTCTATATTATGAAAAAAGTGCGGCTTCCTTGATTCAGGTTAAAGGCATCCTTTCCTAGAGCTTTCCCACCTCCAGAAGAGCCCTGGCAGACAAATCCTTCTGGTCTGCCCGTCACTCTAGGCATGTCACTTCTCCATAAAAAGACAAGAAAATCAATGGTGGACGAAGTGAGGAAGAAAGACAAGCACAGAAGGAGAAGAGAAGCCAAAGGGAGTCTGCACCCAGCAATTCCTTTGGCAATGAATGGAATCTGCCGGCCGCAACAGACCACACATCCAGCCCCAGGCCAAAGCCACCTGTGGTGCCCACTTCTCAGCTGAGTGTAAGATATAAGATTTCTCTGACTTTGGTAAAGGTTCATCTTTATAATCAAGAACATTTCTTTTCTTTTCCTTTCTGCAGTCAGTAATTGAACCTTTCGACTTCTCTGCCACTCGTCATCTAAAAACTTCAGTGAGTAACTCTTTCTCTCCAGTGAGTAACTCTCTCTATCTCAGAACCTAGGATAATAGTATTCACATCTTTTACTCATGTCACATTTCTTTTTTAACCATTGCAGTAGGTGTGGAAGAACAGAAAGCCATGGAGATAAGGCAGCTTTTCAAATAACAACAATCACAGCAATAATATACTAGGTAAAATTTGAGGGATTACAAATGTGCTGGGGTCGTTTTAAGGGTTTTATATGTATTATCTCATTTAATTTTCATAACCCTATGAGGAAGCTACTTGACATGCATTCTATAAATGGAGAGGTAGTAAGTGGCAAATCTGGAATTGAAATCTCCCTCATTTGACTCCCCTCCAGAGCCTATGCTCATCACCTCAGTGTTCCAGTGACAGTGCTTTTTTTTCCTAAGTTAACTTTTTGTTGTGAAAACATTCAAACATGAACAGAAGTAGAAGGGATAGTATAATGAGCTCCTAGGTATGCATCACCCAGTTTCGATAATTACCAAATAAGGCTAGTCTTGTTTCATCTATTTTTCCCCCAACACTATTTTGCTTTGAAGCATCCAGATCATTTCATCAATAAACATCTCATTATGTATTTCTAAAAGAGGACTTTTAAAAACTATAACCACAATGCCATTATCACACCTAAAAGTATTAACAATAATCCATTAAAAACAACAAATACCCAGTCTCAAGCTGTAGTTTAACTACAAGGCCATAATCTTATAGGTATGACAAGATTTGGTACAGATGAAGGAATAAATCTACCAAACCCCTAATGGCATCATTTGTATTCCAGCATTGACACTTAAATGTGTTTGAGCAAATGAGGCTACTTTACATGCAAGTTGCTGAGGCCATATATTTCTCCAAGTGGCATAGCAGAAAACAACAGGATTTAGAAAATCTAGTTCTCAAGTTTGGGCTCCATGTTTAAGTTTACTACTTATACTCTTAGGGCCTCAGTTTCTTATATATGAAATGAGGAATTTCAACTATCAGTGACTTATAATTTGGAATTCTCAAATTCTAGAACTTTCTGAAGGTTATTTTACATATATATATTCCAAAAGGATTTTATTTCATAAATATGATTTCCTTAGTGGACTGTCTTTCTAAACTTGAAAAGTGGAGTCATTGGTGTTAAAAAGGAATAATAGGTAAATACCTTCAAATAGCCTCTTCCTCTCTGACACTCAGTATATTTATCTATCTACCCATCCATTTATGCATCCGTCAATCAACGTGCCTACCTATATATCTAGCAAGACATATGTCTAAAAGTAGTCTTTTAATAATATGTAAAATGAAACTATTATTTTTCACAGAACCCAAAACATAGGCAAGCAGGTTAATTATAACATTATAAGTACGATTGCTTTGTTATGTAATATGGGAAAAAAAGAAATAATTGCAAACTCAGGTGAGACTCAGACAGGAGGGCTTATGTGTTTCTAAAGATAAGATGGTCTTTGAAGTTTCACTTTTCTTCTAATGGGCAGATGACTCTGACCACCCCCAGCCTTGCTTTACCGTTGTTGTCCAATGCCTATTAACATTCTATACATAGAGGTAACATACAAAACGCAAATGTTTTGAGTAGAAATTCTTACAACTGTGTTGGGTCAGCTTGGCTCAGCCGGAACTGTGTTTTCCCAGATTCCTTTGCTTGTACGGTTCTGGGTTAGCGCTGGTCACCGGAGACATTTGATGTGAGAAGGGGAAGTGCAGCTGCAGCCATATTCCCTACCCTCTGAAGGTCAGGGCCAGGCTCCAGGCCCCGCGGTAGACCTTGCACATCACTGCTGACCCGCTAGCCGGAGGCGGGGCTGGTGTAGCACAGCATCCAGACTCACCGCACCTCCAGCTCCCGCGAGATCTGCTCCTTCTACTTTTCCGAGGCATGCAGCAGGTGCACGTGCACCTCTGCGCTGAGACACCCGCTTCTCCCGCCACGGCATCGGGGTTGCAGGGGTTGAGACACAGGTGCAGGCCCCAACTGGTCTCAAAGGTTACGGTTGACTTCATAGGGCTCCAGTTCATCAGTGTCAGCTCCCTGCTCTCAGCCACATCCAGCTTTCTTCCCCACTTGCCAATCTGGCTGATCCAAAGGCTCCATGTTTTTGGCTTTACATGGGGTGCAGAGCCAACAGCAGTAAGGGACTGCACCACCAGCTCCCACACTTGCAGACAGGTCTAACCCCTATAACAAATCCCTTATGTCTTACCATGCGTAGCAATTCTGCTTCTTGATCAAACCTCTACTGATTCACTAACCATCTGAGGTAGAAAAACAATTCAGAAACTAAAATTCATTCAGTGCTTGAAAGAAAAAATATCCTCCAGAATTCATGTAAAGTCCCCCAAATTGGCAAAAACCATATGAATATTGCATATAAAAGTGTAACTCATATTTCTTCATTCACCAAGATATTTATTAATCAATATTCTGTTCATTAAGACTAAAAGATCAAAACCTAAATAATTTTAAATAATGAATAATTCTAATAATTATTATGTAATAATAATTAGCTAATTTAATAAAACAATAGCAAAATAGTTAATTTAATAACTAAATGAATTGTAAATAATAATCCTAGATTACATTATATACTTAATTATATATTCAAACATAAATAATCCTAATAAAAACTTGAACAATTCATTAAATAATTGTTGAATTAAATAATTATTTGACCATTACAGAACTTACAGGAAGATAAATTTGTCAGTTAATGAAATCCAACAATGTAGATTTTTGAGCTTCACTGTATATTTTCACTTTATCAACTATAAATAAATTCTCAGAATTAAAGAAACAAAATCATGGAGAAGCGTCCAGAAACCACCCATTAAGAGTTTAGCAATTTCATGAACTTGCATTGCTTTAGCAATCTCCACTTTGGGATTATATTCCCCATAATGCCATTCTGAATTCCAAATCCACGTCCAATGTCTGCTAGATGTATTCTGACAAATAATCCAGTGGAATCTCAACCCCAAACTCAATTTTTCAACATCTCCTTTCCCCTAGCAAATACACTCTTTCTCCTGACTTCCTAATTTCTGTTCACAGCAGAAATTGACATTTGTCATGATCTGTGGCCTCCAGGTATCTTTTAAAAACATCTCCTATGTCTGGGGAATTTCGCACGTGGTTAGTCTCATCCTAGAAAACTCTCTTTCCCCACCTTCCTTGCAGGTCCAGTAAGGTGTCTGACATAATCTATACCCATCAGTTGTAGCCAGGCAAGACTTCCACCTGAAGGAGACTAATGGGACAGAGTAGGTATCATTTGGAACTCGCTTTCTGGCAAGAGTGGCGGTTGGATGCTTTTGGCTTTCCAGGACAGCAAGGGTAGAGGTTCTGGTTTCTGTTGCCCAGTTCTGAGGTGGGAATTGTGGTGTCTGCTCCCCATGGCAACGGTAGGGACTTTGTGGTATGCTTTGTGCACTGTTCCTGTTAAAGAGTCTGCAAGCCTGTTTCTTTGTATATTCTGAAGATTTTACAAGCTAGGTAGGCAGGATTAAACACTTAATCCAATTAGAGGAGATTCTCTTACTTGCAGTTAAGAACAACTGGCTGATGCAGACGCATAAGAGCAAAACATCAGAATCCTCTTCATTTCTAAGCAGTTGCAAGATCTGAGTCCTTTTGCATCGATCCGCAAAATACCTTTAGAATCTGTCCTCATCCTTCTCTCCCAAAGTCACCACCCAGTGAGGCTCCGTAAATAGCTGGCCGGGTGTTTCCCATATATCAGAAGAGTCTAAGCTTTTTATGTGCATCAACTCACTGAAGCTTCGTATCAGCCGTGCGATATATGCACCATTTACTGCCTGCATGAAGGAGGCAAAGAGACTGAGGTCTCAGATTAACTTGCTAGAATGTTGCAGAGCGAGGTCTGGGAGCCAGGTTTATCTCGTTCTAAATTCCGTGCTGCGGAGGCAACTTGCACGCGGATACCTCAATCCTTCCTTCACACTGATTAGAATGGGTTTGTTCGGATCATCTCATTCCAGCTGCGCCCCTATGCAATGTCTTCGACGATTCCTTGGTGCCTTCAGATAAAGTTCACAGGTATGGCTGCCATATAAGATCCTCAACCGTCTGCTACAACCATCTCCTCTTCCTCTTTATCTCACGTTCCCCGTGCGTGGCCCTCATGTTCAGAAAGATCAGACCATCCTGCTTTTCGCCAGCCACATCCTGTACTTCCCCACCTCTTATGGCTCCTTTCCAGGTCTCTATACCTAGAATGCTTTCTCCAGTTTTTGCTTCTCTAAGAGTGACCACGTGTGGAGATGTGCTTTTCGAGCCTGTGAAACATGACCTATATTCACCCCTTACTCTAGGAAACAGGCCTTATTACTCATTTCCAGTTAAGAAAATGCAGGGTGAGAAAGGTGAAGAGGTTTGCCAAAGGTCACCAGAGCTGTAAGCGGCAAGGTCGGAGTTTGAATCCAGGTGTGTCTGATAGGAAGCCTGAGCTGTTAACCGAGGTGCCATCAGCCTTCCATCCTATCCGAATGTGGATCAGAGGTTCCTCAGGCCTGAGCCTTCTTTGGTCTTTCCCATCAGAAGTCATCTCTCATCTCCACATGCACAGCTCTCGTCTCGTGAGTCTTGGATAGCAGTTACACATTCTGCATTCAGCAGTGGTCATCACGCCCATGTTTATTTATTCAGCCAACTCCTGCTTCTTAAGTATCTCTATGGGGGCAGGCCCTGATCTTCATGCTAGGATGCGGCATAATATGCAAACACCTTGCCCCCGTGGAGCTTATATTCTAGTGGGGAGACATCAGATTAAAGAGTGTGTATAATATATGTGAGGAGGCAGTAGTTGCTACAGAGAAAAATAAGATCAATTAGAATTGTCAAGCAGAGAGGGTTGCTCTTTTCAATAGGAAGGGAAGGGAAGGGTTTTCCGACAAGGTGCCACTTGAGTAGAGACGTGGAAGAGGTAAGGAAGCCAGCTGTCGGAGCTCTGGAGGACAAGTATTCTAGGAAGGGAGGCCAGTGCGTACAAAGGCCTGAATCAGAAGGAGGCCTGGCATGTTGTTCCGGGAATAGCAGGGAGACCAGTAGGACCAGTACGCACGAGCAAAGGGGAAAGGGGAGGTCGACAAACCCGAGAGGTAGCAAGGGCAAATCATGTTGGATCTTATGCAAGCAATTTGTAAGGTCTTTTGCTTTTACTCTGAGTCAAAAGGGAAGCCACTGGAAGGTTTTGAGCAGAGGAGTGATGTGACCTGAGTCCTGCATTGGGGGCAGATGACGGGGGCAGTGGTAGGAGCAGTGAGGTTGACTAGGAAGCTATTGCTGATTGCAGTAGGCGAGAGACAGTGATGGCTTGGATCAGGGTGGAGGGTCTGCATATGCTTTGGTAAAACCAATGGGTCTTTCTGAAGGATTGTTGTGGAATGTGGTAGAAAAAGAGAAGCCTGGGATGGCTCCAGGGATTTGGGCCCGAGCACCTGGAAGGATGCAGCTGCCATTTACTGAGGAACGGAAGACTGTGGGAGAAGTAGGTGAGCCAAGGGAAGTGAAGGGTTTGGTTAGAGACACGCTCAATGTGAGATACCCATTAGACATTCGAGAGGAGGCAGATGAACGAGAGTCTGAAGTTCCGTGGACAGGGCTGGGCGGGAGATCCAATCCTGGGACCCCTGTTTGCACTAAGTCTTCCTGACAGCAGGATCTGTGTTTGTTTATCATTTGTATCCAGGATAGAAGTAGAGGCTCAATAGATAACCACAGTGGAAAAAAAAGAGAAAGAAGAATTAAGGATAAAAAATCAGGCAAATGTTTAAGGAGTTAAAAAAAAAACTTAACTAGTTTAATTGGATCTCAATATAATCCAAAGACCCATTAATATTATTCTCTAGAGAAACATTACATTACTGAAATCAAAATTAGGGGAATTATAAATACTTCAAATAAAGTAGTAGTGCATTTGTAGATCAAAGAACGCAAACATATCGTTCATGTGATTTTTATCAAGAGAGTTGAGTATGAGAAAGCAGAGGGAATGAGCACAACGGGCTGGAGAAAAAAATGGCTAAACAAAACAAAACGAAAAAAATTGCCTGAACAAATGAAAAACTATCTCTAGGGCAAAGGAAAAGAAACCACCGTAGCAGCAAACTTTCAAGAGATTATCAAGACAATTTTGGGAAAATGAATAAATATAAAGCTGAGCTTGACACACTAATGGAATAAACGTAGAAACTCAAGAGCTAGGAATACCAGAATTCATGTTTTAACCAGGGATGGGTAATGGATAATTTCACTTATAAAAACATGAATCTATTGCAGAGGTTATGAATTCATTCTTCAGTTTGTTCTGATTTAGTAAAAGTGTAGGGTACAAGGCAGAATGATTGTGCATGCGAAGAACAGTCATTTTT
This sequence comes from Delphinapterus leucas, assembly GCF_059928025.1. Taxonomy (NCBI): domain Eukaryota; kingdom Metazoa; phylum Chordata; class Mammalia; order Artiodactyla; family Monodontidae; genus Delphinapterus; species Delphinapterus leucas. The sequence continues at coordinate 13,408,623 of NC_143146.1, forward strand.
TAAATAAAAGTAGAAGCATGATATCAAGACAATTTATCTACATGAGAAATAAAGTATATTTGTTACTCAAGCTAGAGAAAAACCTCTCGCCAAGCTTACAGATGGGAGAGTTGATACGGGAGGTATCTGACCTCCCCAGTCAAGTAGCAGGCTGGATAATCAGTGCCTTTTGAGGTTCTGTGACTCTGCTTTTTAATTTGCAGTATCACTAGAAGCAATTTCCTGGCATTCCACAATCTAGCTCTAGGGGCAAAGTAATTGGTGACCCTTGGTCTGTGTAAACAACCTGAATAAAAAAGATCACAAAAGGCACATTAGAGAGACATTCAATTTAAATAGCAAGCTTCTAGGCTTCTGGTTTTCAAAGATGGAGCTTCAGGACCATATGGTGGCAAAGAATATCTTGGAAATGGGTAAGGTTCAGAAGAAAGTATGTGGGGAGGGATCATGGTAATTAGAATTGTAGAATTTAGCTAGTTATTCTGCTTTTCTCTCCCCACCATCCTCACCTTTCTGTGCCCTGGAATTAATCCTCTATGGACACCCAGGAGGAGGTATCTTCCTGCCTCGTTTTCAGTTGCATTTCTGGAAGTGACTGTGACCCGCCATGGCACCAGCTGCTGTCGTGGGCCCCTCCTCCGTGGCCCCAGCAACACTGTCCCTCGCTTCTCCCCTTCAGACCTGAAGGTGATAATGGCTTCCCACTGTTGATAATCCCTGGGTGCCTCGACATCTCTTATAGGTTGCTTTTACCCTGCCTTTCTTTACCTTTGTGGACAGTTCCTTCTTTATTAAGTCTTCTGAATCATTTAGATTGGATCCTGCTCCCCTGAATAACACAAGAGTGCTAGGTAATTTCTAAGTGGCAACAAAAAATTGAAGGGTAGGGACTGTATAGTCTTATAATTCCCAAAACACCTTCTATGGCACTTCAAATGCAATGCAATCTTAATATTTCTGTTCAGAAGTTGTTGATGAATTATAGGCTCTACGCAGGCCTGTTCGTATCCTATGTCAATTGGATCCACCTCCTCCTTAAGACAGTCATTTCTCAGTCTTTGAGGTTTCCCGCCATGTCCACAGAGGATGCACAGAGTTTCAACCTTGCAAAGCACAAAAAGGTGGTTTATATTTGTTATTGTTTTACGGGACCGATACAGGACACAGCGAGGGAAAGATTAAGGTCAAAATTATTTGAAAACTAATGTTCTCTAGGCTGAAACAAATGAAGCCACTTGTACACGTTTGTCTTGCTGGGACTGTGGAATTCCTTGGAGATTATCCTCCACTTACCTTTGACTGATGCTGCCCAGTGTAATGAATCTATAAAATAGCATTTGCTTTACCATTAGTGAGAAAAACAACGTGCCGCAGATATGAGGCTCTCACAACTAAAATGGATTGTCACCAAGCTACGTGTCAATTGGCAATATCAAAAATGTCCAGGATTACCAAGAATCAACCATTAGTGAAAATGTACCTAAAACCTTTTAGTCACTTATCACATCTAATTATCTGACACCAGGTATAATTATGCTATAACGTATCATTTTAGTACCACGACCTACATCATGCTAATTCACCCTATATGCCATATTGAATTTCTAGTCTAAAATGATCAACTTCAGTAAGACTAATAAATGAGTAGTCTAATACAGTTGTTCTAAGAACCTTCCAAGAGGGATATTTATTTATTCATTCATTTATTTATTTGACAGTTTTTTTCTGAGCGCCAATTATGTGCTATGTAAGGTGCTAGATTCTGGCAATACAGTGACAAATAATATGTCCCTGAGGCACACACAGTCCAAAGGAGAGCAGGGTTGGTAAGAGACAAATAATTCCAAACAGGGAGACATGCATAGTGGAAGGTGTGAGCTGACATCTTTGGGGTGGGCTGGGAGGTAGCTGAAATGGTAGAGGAGATAATGCCTGAGTTCTCTAGCAGGACAAGCACAAGGCAAAGTCTTCCAGGTAGAAGTACCATCCTGAGAGAGGCTGCCTAGAGATTGCTCTCACTGTTCTGCCAGTAATGGAGAGAGACGTCAGGAGAAGGGCGTGGATGGGTGGGCAGGGGCCTCACGTGTGGAGGCCTTTGATCTGTGCTGTGTAATCTCTGGATTTCACTGAAGTTTGTAATCAGTTTAACTCGTCTGGTCATTTAACAAGTATTTAAGGAAACTACCTGTATACGGGGTATGATGTTAGGCATCGAGGATATAGGCACGAGCCAAATGGAAAGGGTCCCTAATCCTCACGGAACTTAGATTCTAAAGGCGGTATGGTAGGGAGGACATTGAAAGGAAAACTATTTTAATGGATAAAATAGGTACAAATTGTTATTAACGCTACCGAGGGAATAAGGTGCATGTTGAGAATTGTGGGCCAGGGGAATGGACTTTGGGCGGGGCGTTCAGAGAAGACCACTCCAAGGAGTTGTTATGGAAGGAAAGGCCTGAAAGCTGAGGCAGTCGCACACAGAGCCGGGTGAATGTTCCAGGCAGGATATGCCAGGATATTCAGGTAATGTTACGCCCTGAGGTAGGCGAGGAACCGGCACTACTCCAGAAGTTAACAGACCAGTAAGGCTGGAGCGTAGCGAGAGAGGACAGTGGTCCAGGATGATGTGGGAGGGGTTACCAGGCGTCAGACCACGGAAGGCCCGAAGTCCAGGGCTAAAGGGCTGCAGGTTCATGGAAGATGCCCTAGGAAGGCACTTAAAGGCCGTGAGCAGTGAGGTGACGTGACAGAGCCCTGGCTACTAGGTAGAGAGTGGGCTGCAGGCAGACAAGAAGGGAAGCAAGAAAACCAAGCATGCGGCAGTTGTTCAGGAAGGAAGTCATGGTGGCTGGGACTTGGGATGGTGGCAGGGGAGACAAGAACTGGGTATACTTTGGAGGTAGCACTGCTCTGTCTTCTGACAACATTGCCGCGCAACATGGTGGCCAGCATTTCATCACATTTGTCTCCTAGCTTTATGGCCTGCACAGCCATGTCAGTGATGAAGCCGCTTACTGAAATGCACATGGCTTCGGGCCTTCCGTGGTCTGACGCCTGGTAACCCCTCCGACATCATCTCAGATCACTGTCCTTTCTCGCAGTGCTCCAGCCTTACTGGTCTTTTAATTTCTGGAGACTCTGGGTGGAGTGGAACAGGAAACATGACACTTACACTGTAGAAATAAAATCTTACTTGTGGTCTGGTGGATGTACTAAGCTTTGCGGGGTGTGTGGGACTTGGGGGAAGGTAGGGAGACTTCTAGTCACTGGAAGATTTTACATTCTGAGGTTAAGAAGGCTGCAATAAAACACTGGGGAAATGACTGCAATAGGGACAAAGGCTGCTGAGAAGTGAGGACAGCCAGGGCAAGCAATGGAAGTGTGGTCCCGTGGAGGGAGAGCTTCGGGACATTGAGAAGGTATGACGATAGCTCACGAAATGGAGAGACGGTTGAGCCTGGGAGAATGGCCAGCAAGGAGGGAGGGAGACCCAAGAAGGAAGGAGTGGGTGAGCGCCAGGGGTGGCCAGGAGCCCTAGACACAACCTTCTGAGAGGCACCTGCAGATTTGGCCATCATCTCATCAGGGACGCTGGCAAGAGCAGCTGAAGGGGGATGGGTGGAGGCAGAAGTGAACGGTTGGTGAGGAAATGACAGAGTATAGTTGAATCCTTCAAGCAGCCTCATTTTAAAGCCAGCTTGAGTTGGAGTGTTAAAACGTGGAGCAAATTGCCGCGTTTGTATATGCTAAGAGGAATGAGCCAGTGGTCAGGGAGCACATGAAAAGAAGGAGGGTTGATTGACAGAAAAAGACCAAGAAGACAAAAACCTTCTTAATATAGCAACATCCCTCATGGGTAGCATCTACCCTGTAATTTCTAGTCACTTTACCTTGTTATCACATTTAATCCTCACAAGAACCCAAGAGGTAGAAACTGTAATTATCTACATTTTACTGATAAAATAGTTGAAATTCAAATACTTTGCCCACGGTTTCTGAAGCCATAAAGCGCTAACACCAAGATGTAAACTCCGTTCAGCTGCAGGAGATGCCTCTTAAAACCCTGCACTGTGTTTCCTTCCCACTCTGTCGGCTTTAATACCAGCAGAAACCAACAAGTCCACGTGTTCCTACCAGCTCAATGTCCATCAAACATACCTTTCAGGGTCCTGCCTTCCCACTGTTCCACATCTTGCCCTCAACCATCCCAGGGGCCCTCAGGGTGTGAACCAAACCTGGTAGAACCAAATCCAGCTGATTGGGTAGATCTTTCTCCAGGGCTGGCTTGTCTAAGGAAGACAGTACTTAGGAGAACTTGTGCATCCCCTGGACAATGGTGCTGCTGTTCCTTTTTAACCCGCTGACTTTCCCTTCCCTTGCTACCTCTTCCTGACCATCTGTGTTCTGTCCAGCCCTCCACACCAGGTGCCTCCCTGCAGCCTTCTCTCAAAGAAGGTCCTGTCCTCTATGTAACCATCCACCTGAAAACCTGTCAGGGCTCTTCAGACTTGGATGGGAAACGGGCGGCAGAGTTATCACATCCAAATATCCACCACGTCCCTCGATTAAGCTGTCTTGGGACCAAAGCCCAAGTGTTTATTCTTCATCTGCTGGCTTCACGCATGGCTTCTGTCAAGCTTCATGTGAACCTGCCGATTGATACTGGGCATCCGTACACACTTTGACTTCACCTCCTCTTTATCTTAATTTACTCACTTACCAGTGTCACAGATGACCTACTTGTTTTGGGGTGAAATCGAATAGTATTCCCTAGTACAGTGTTTTCCAAAGTGTGACCCACAGGTTCCTGGGCCTGCCATAAATCAACTGAATCAGAATCTCTGCAGGTGGAGTAATTCTAACCTCTGAGTAATTCCAACCTCTGGTGTATAATGACTTCCTGGCCCCTTCTCAGGATCCTGGGTTTCCTGCTTGCCAAGCCATGGACAGTAAATAGGGCAGCTCATCTGCCCAGGTACCCACGAGCCTGATCAGATTCAGCTATTCTTGGGCACCCTTGTCTATGCTGACGGGCTCAATTCCATCTGTTTTCCAACTGGCCTAACCTTGGGAGTATTAATTATTTCCTTAAGCTCTAGTATAAACCAAGCCTTCAATTCCAAGTTATTTAGTCTCACTTCTGCCTCCGATTGTTTCCACTTGACATCTGCCATGTGGGCCAGGTCTGATCTTATTTTCTCTAGTGACAGTTCAGGTCCAGCCCAGGGTCATATCCATACCAGTAGCAAAAATTATGCTGGAAAAATACGGATGGGGTCAGATCAAAGCTAAATTAAGCAGTTGGTACATTGTGAAAGCATGAACAATGAAGATTTTTTTTTTCCTGAATAAATATCCTTTAATATCAGGTCTGCCTCAGTTACTGAAGATGTTAATTTCTCATATTGTTTTCTTTCATTTGCGGATGTGAATGTTAAGCTTGAAAAGGCCAACCAAGCTGTCATAGTAACGAGGTTAACCACGGGCCAGGTGATTTCTGGTTTTTAGATCTTATAGTTAAGGACTGCCTGTCTTACATGTCTATAGCAGGGAATAAAACTTAGGAAATGCATCATAGTCACTCCCTGACCTATAAACACCTAAATTATGAATGTTCTATGTATAAGAACATCCTGTGCTGAGTCCCAAAGCGTGGGGAGAACGTTTTCTTCTTCTCCTTTGAGACACCATGGCAGATGCATCGAGGAAGGTCCCTTCTCATCCTGTACCAGGTGCCCGGCACAGCTGCAGAGGGAGTCCCCTTCCCCAGGGGACTCTTCTCATTGGCAGGGGGCGTGTCTTTTGCAACTGTTCTGAAAATGAGAGTGTATACTCATAGCATCCTGAGTTCTCATTCATGAGTAAATTTCCCCACAAGAACGGTGAATAGATTAAAACCGTGCTAGTCCACGAGATTCCTTTTAATCCAAAACACAGCAGAATTATTCCTCTTACATTTTGCCCACACTCTGATTCAATCGGCGTTGGTGGGCTGACTGACACAGATAACATGTTTTTCTGTGGGACTTGAATTATAAATTTCAATGAGTATAAACTTTTACGTGAACTTCTAGAACACAATCTTCATGTAAACTGAAAAATGCTCCTACAGAGGGTTCAGGTGACAGCTCTTTTATCAGAGCCAGTCATTCCATTGTTCTATATACAGGAGCATGACTTGATTTTAGGCATTTTGATTCCCAAGAAAACAAAAAAATTTTCGATTTCATTTGACTTATTTTTAATGAAAGTACACATCTCTCATTGAAACTTTGTGTTACTATCCATAATCAAAGCAACAGAAGATATTTTAACCAAGAGATGATAAGTTACAATGAAAGATGAAACCAGTCTGTGATTTATGAATGCGTAATCTGTTTGCAAAGGGATGTTAGGAGCAGATGTATTCTAGCGATACCATAAATTCAGATTCAGCCTTCAGACTCTGTCAGATGGGCCTCTGAAGACCAGCAATCAGTACATATGATAAGCACCCACCACACTGGTGGCCACCCCCCCATAGGAGTCCGTCCCTCATAACTCATAACGTCCTTTCGCACACACCATCTCCTTGGACATGCAAAAGGCAGCTGTCTCCTTTCTAGTGATGAGAATATCAGTCCCAGAGAAAGCAAATGACTCACCCAAATCCAGTAGATGTGTGTGGGCAAACTCAAAGCTCTTCTACCTCTAAGCCCATTGTTCTGCTACTATTTTGAACTTTTGTTTCAGGATAAATAAATATGTGATACAAAATAAACATGACTTTTCAACGCTTATCATGAGGAGTTATGGGAAATTAACTTCACTTCTCTATTTGCATTATCTTCATTAAAAAAAATCATATTCTGTCTTCTTTCCTCTGTTATTCTAGAGAACAAACAAAATGATAGATATGAAACAATGAACAAACTGTGAAGTGCCATCCAAAGGAGAGGGAGGATGACTATGCTGGTCTTCGTAAAATGCTTTTATTTCACTGCTGGTGATTGTCTCTTTTTTTTTAAAATTTATTTACACAGGACAAGGGAACTGGAAAATTTATTCAGAACATTGTCAGCATCAGCGAGGCCACAGGTCGGTTTCAGGAAGGACTGAGTTTCAGCTCCTGTCGCCTACTGCGGCCAGTTGGATTTGCTTTCTGTCATGCTACAGAGCACATGGAAACCAAGCAAGGGATCTGCTGCGGCAGGTGGCCAGAGCCCCAGGCCGTCGTATATACTGCTGACATGCGTGGTTTGAACTCCTTTGCCCAAACACAGACTAAATGATAAAATACAGAGCAGCCTGGGCTATCTGGTAATTTTCTCCGTCATCTTTGTAATCAAGCATGATTGAAGAAGTACGAGGTAGCAGGTGGCCCACACAGCATCTCCAGCTGCACATGCTGTGCACGTGGTTTCAGAGGTAAACATCGATAACCATTTGCTGAAAATTGGCTCAAAGTCCTTATCTGTCCCCTTAAGTTCTGATCATCTTAATTTCATCTTGCATACGTGGGTTGCGTAGATATGCTGCTGGCTGATCCAGGAAGACTAGAATAGGTGTGTGTGTATGCTTGCATGCATCCATGCATGTGTATATGCACGCATGCATACAGACACAGTTGCAGACATACAGATGCATATACACACACACGTATATACAAATAAATATATGTACATGCATATGTATACACATTTCTGCTGATACATGTATACGTATATGTATGTGTGTATACACACCCATATATAGACGTGCATCCTTCCCCACAGAAACAAAGAACTATTTTGTTTCTTCTCCTACCAAAATACTCAGTGTCATCTTAACAAAGCCAAAATGCTCTGATTCCACCTTGAACTAACTTCCTCCCTCCCTCCCTCCTTCCTTCCTCCCTTCCTTCCTTTTCCTCTGCAATAGGTATTTACTGAGTTCTGTCATGTACCAAGTACCTGTAAAACAAGATAGAAAGCACAATCCATTCCTGCAACAGTGAGGGACCCAGGCAACTAAACTGACCCCTGGAATTCAGTGGATGGGGTTTTGATGGGGTGAGTACAAGGGGCGTGGAGCACATTGCCTACTTTGGAGCGTTAAGATATGGCTTCCTAGGTCAAGGAGTGAAGCAGTTGTTTAAAGGACGAAATTTATTAGCAGGTGGCGATAGGAGAGTCCCAGAGGGAGAGATGAGCCTGTGTGGGCAATGGTGTGGAGGCCTGAGACAGCACGGCTCTTTCAGCAATTTCAGGTAATGTTGGCTGAGAGTAAAGAAGTCAGTGAGGCCTGGGTTGGGGGAAGTGGGGTGGGGTGGGACACTGAGAGACAGCCAGAGAGACTGACAGGAATCGAGCCATGGAGGGCATTGGGTTTCACAATGAGGAGGTTAGAATGCGTGCTCAAGGAAGCCCTGGTCCACGGCCCAAAGGAAATCAGGGTGGGTTTAGTGAAAAATAAGGCGTCAAAGATGTGTGTTATTTTTGCCTCCCTTTTCTTTTTCTTTTGGCTTGGTTTTCACATGTATTCGTGTTCTGGGGAAATTATATGTGCACCAGCTGCATACAGACGCTTGGTTCCCTCGATCAATTGATTCAGAAAGCTATAAGAAACAGTGGATCCAGTTAGGGAGAAAACATTGTACATTTCAATGTGTGTGTAGCAGATGTGAATTCTGTGATCTAAACAGAAATACAGGAGGAGAGAAAAGTGTGTGTGTCCCCCAGTAAATTTCACCACTCGGAGTTGATGGGTATGATTATGGCCCCAGGAGTGATGATAATTCCCGATATCTGTGCATGACTCTAGTCATCTTAGAGTGCCCTTATGTCCACTGTCAGGACGTTATTTGGGGAAGCATCCTGGGAGGAGTCTTGACCATGGATTTCCAGCCCCACCAGGCAGGGAAGAGAGCCAGGATCTGGCGAGGTGATGGAATTACTCTGTCTCTTTGATGATGGTTGCAGGGGAGCCATTTGTCAGCCCAAGTGCCTCCTAAGGATCCTCTCACCTTTTGTAGTTTCATTTTGAGGACAATTACTCTGTGGGTGAATTTAGGGAAAATATTCCCTCTGCAACCTAAAGCAGCCTTGCTCTAAGCATGAATCTGTCAGAGGTGGCGAAGAAAAACAAAATTGTTCCCCAGAAGATCTAGTAAATCAAGGGCTACATCATTTCTCCACGGACTAGGGACAAATATCTTCGTCCTGTGTTCATTTAAGGAAAGATATTGTGTCTGTTTCCTTTTTTTTTTTTTTTTTTTTTTTTTAAGCTGCATGCTGCATGGTGTGAAGCCTAAAGCAAGAAGGAAACAGATAGGTTTGGCTTTCTAATTACATTAGGGAGTCTTATGCATGGCTCCGGGCTCTGATTCCTTGTGTTTGCTGTCACAGCACTAATAGGAGATTGCTTCTCCTATTTTTGAACCTTTTAGCTTCTCTGTTTCATTTCTCCGCCTCTGGCACAGACACAAGCCTTTGAGTTACTTGCTACTTAGACAAAATCCTGAAAGAATATGAACCAAATGTAAACAGTAACTAAATCTCGGTGGTGGATTTAAGGTGGCACTTATTTTGTATATCTTCGTTTATACTTACCTTCACTTTCTGGCAATGAGAACGTATATTTTTATAAACAGAAAAACAATAAGGCTGGAGCCCATTTGGAAACATAAAAATTACAAACCCTCTAGTCTACACTCCAAAAAGCACATGGCTTGTACATCTCCATGTCACTTGCACTTTCTAAGCAGTCATCCGTTAGTAAAAATTGGATAGGATCTTTAAGACTGTCATCCCCAGTAGGACAAAATGCACAGGACAGGGAATCCTTTGGAGATGGACTTCTTACTCTTCCAACTGAGCGTGAGAATAAGGCAGTGGAGGTCAATGGGTCCCTACAAGATGAAGTCGCTGAGAGATCACTTGGGGAGCCCCTGGGATCCAATTTCAATACATCTAGATCTTAACCCAGAAGCACTTTCTGAGCACCGGCAATGACAAGTGTGTGATGCTACCCCTTCCCGCATATGATCAAAATATCAATGCCTATATCATGATGTACAATGATCATTTTAAATGCTATTATCGGGGTAAACTGAAAACAGGAATAACCTCTTTCTATAATACAAGCCTGATTTGCTGTGACCTCCAGAGGAATTTAGAAGTACCCATAGTTGGAGAAGAAAGAGCCTGCTGTTATACTGGTAAAGGCCCTGTGCAGTTTTCTAGTTAGTAAGGGGAACATGCATTGCATATGGGGAGATATTCACTCTGGCCTGTTTCATTAATTGACAAACCAGTTTTAATACTATATTTGTTTATATATAATATTATATGCATTTTTTATTAATGGCTAATGATAGCTAAATTATACTAAAATAATAAAGTCTACTATCATTATGGTCCTTGATGAATGGTAAGCTATAAGTATTCCAAAGTAAACAACTGACGAACTCTCCACATTGGAGCATAGGGTGGCATACACTTCATAGGGAGAAGGAGGGATCTGCAATAACTTTGAGGTTTGAGGATGAGATGATTGGGTGTTGCCAATATAACCAGGACTAGAAATGCAAGAGAAGGGTTAGGACTGGGGGAAATTGTGAGTTCACTTTTTGACATATTGAATTTAAGTATCTATGGGTACATCCTGGTAGACATGCCCAATAAGTTATTGAACATATGAGTCCAGAGCTCAGGAAAGTTCTGGGATAGTGATAAATTGTCCATGTCTTATGGACCTGAAAACCCTTGTCTAATCTCCCCTTTTAGGCAAGTGTTGACCTCAGAGTGCTATTCTCAGCCTAGGATTTTAGATACTGAGGCCAGACACTGAAGAGATGAAAGCTGACTTATCAAGAGAGAGCATCCAGGTAGAAGGTCAACCCAGTTCACTAATCCAAATCCAAAGGGGCAGGGTAGAGAGGAAAAACTCAAGGCCTGGGCAAAAGTAGCAAAGTGAGGAGAAGCAGTGAACTTGTAGGTGGGTGATGGAGTTTAGAAGGAGACCCTGAGTCACTAGAACAAAGCCATGGTGTTTTGTACGGAGCTCCTGGAGTTCTGGCCTTGAGTATGGAAGGGGATTGAATTAGCCTCCTATGGCTGCTGTAACAAACCACCACACACTTAGTGGCTTAAAACAACATAAATTTATTATCTTACAGTTCTGGAGGTTGGAAGTCCAAAATGGGTTTTGCACAGTAACATCAAGGTGTTGGCAGATCTGCATTCCTTCTGGAGGTTCCAGGGGAAAAGTCTCTCTCCTTGCCTTTTCCAGCCTCTAAAAGCTGCTCACATTCTTAGTTCATGGCCCGTTCCATCTTCAAAGTACATTACCCCAATCTCTGCTTCCGTGATTAAAAGCATGAAGGATAGGCAGGAACACAGACAATAATTGAGATAACACATATGAAATGCGAAAATAGACCAAAAGGAAATATATCAAATGGGTAATTGTTTCATTAGAAACATGGGAATACAGATCGTACTTTTGTCCTTTACTCTAATTCTCAAGCATTCTATAATAAAATATTAATTTAAAACTGCTTTTAAAAAGTGACATACCAAAGAATTCTTAACAGTCTGACTCAGGGAAGAGATGAAGGAATAAGTCATTAATGCCAAATACAGAAAAGAGGTGAAATGCGGGCAACGGAGGAATTACAGAATTGGGGAGTCAGATGGTCACTGATGATGGCTGGGGGAGAGCAGTTCCCAGGTGAGGTGGGAATGCAGACAAGACAGTGAGGGATTATACTGGAGACCATCAGGACAGCAGCTGGAGATCACTGGTTAGGGAGGGAAAGACGACAGCAAAACTTCTTGGAAGCCAGGGACCAGGAAAGCGAGTTGTTTTGTTTTTGTGTTGGTTGTTTTTGTTGTCATCGTTTTTAAGAGAAGAGAGGAGATTCTCGGTTCTGACCAAAGCACCAGGCAGAGTCGTGTAACAAGAGCTAGGCTATATTGAATGTACACTTTAAATTTTCCTAGATGACACTCTCTATATCTTGCAGGAAAGAGAAGCAGTGCCTGGTAGTGTTATGAATATGAGAATAGTCTTTTCTCTCTCTAACTATGGGAGAGATATTTCCATTTGATGAGCCTCGGTTTCTTCATTTTTAACGTGCATGGTTTGGATCAGATGGTCTCTAATGATTATTTAAGCTGTAATATTTTATATCCATCTCTGAAATCTCTAGCTCATTTGAAAAGCCTTAGTTTCACCCTCTTATGAGAATGATTAGACCAAAGCACAATAGTGAAGAAAAGAGACTGGGGGTTTGATTTCATATCAAATTATCTGATTCCTATACAGTCCAAACAAGTAGTTCAGTCACCTAGAAGCACTTTTATGCAAGCAATTCAACAACTGAAAAAAATGGTAATGGCAGAAAGGGTAAGACGATAAATTCTGCCTCTTACCAACAACAGAAGGCAGGTAAACACAATCGACCTGGGCAAGGATCAGAAATTACCGTTAAAACTTCAATATTTTTCCTTTCACATCCTTAAAAAAATACCATTAAGAGGAAAACTAAAGGGGGAAAGGAAGGCGTGCATTAGAGAATGCACAGTTACCTTCCAGTCAGATCAGGCCAAGGTGCTTTCTGAGAGGTACCCAACTGCGGGTGTGAAATTGTCAAACACCAGGTGTTTGCCACTATGTATTTAGGAGAAACACAAATGGGTATCTGGGCAGAGAGGAAATCCCACTGGGTATTTGGCAGGGTATGATGGCAGATTGAGGAGGGCTCAGAAAAAGGTAGAAGGAGAGATCAGTGAGGTGATGAGAAGGCATTTGCCAAAATGCATCTCCCAAATAGAAAAATGCTAGTCTCAGGCAATAAATAAAGGGAAGGAATTTTACAGGTACACTGGAAACAGAAGGAATCTTCTTAAGTTCTGTGTAACTAAGAATAGAGGTAACTAGAGCTCAAGGACATAGTTGCTGAATGTTGAGTAATTAATCTGAGAGACAGGATTTCCTGCAATTTCTATTAAATATAATAATGGAAGGAATACTTGGGACAAACAGAGACACACAGAGATCGCTGGTGCTGAACAATCAAAGCGGAAGAGAAAACCAAATTTGAGACACATCCTGTAGCCACATCTAGATTAAACTTTCTTCAATTCTTTGTTGAAAAGAGATTAGAGCTGATAAGGAGGCCCTACTCTGTAACAGTTGATTTTGAAAGATCTGCATTTATGCTTGACTCCACTGTATAGTAATTGTATAGTAAACTGCATATACTTCCATTGTACAGTGCTGAGAATTCAGACATTTTTATGGACATTATAAAAATCTTGAGTTTAATTATTCTCCAAATATGGTAATAGACATAACTATACTTGGTGGAGCTTGCAATGGACACTTGTCCTTTTTGTTGTTTAGTTTTTGGCTGCCAGCATGCATTCCCCTTCCCAAGATCGACCAGTTTCCTTTGCCAAGATGAAATACACAATGGAGGGGAGTAATTCCCCAGAATGAATTCAACATATTCTTGGAAAGGTGATGGCGATGTGCACTTTAAAAAAAGAGCTGATATATGCCTAATACAGTCCACTCGGTTGCCTAAAATCCACCACATCTTTATTCTCATCTTGACAGTTCAAAAAATACCCCAAACTGGGCTTCCCTGGTGGCACAGTGGTTGAGAATCTGCCTGCCAATGCAGGGGACACGGGTTCGAGCCCTGGTCTGGGAAGATCCCACATGCCACGGAGCAACTAAGCCCGTGCGCCACAGCCACTGAGCCTGTGCATCTGGAGCCTGTGCTCTGCAACAAGAGAGGCCGCGACAGTGAGAGGCCCGCGCACCGCGATGAAGAGTGGTCCCTGCCCGCCGCAACTAGAGAAAGCCCTCGCACAGAAATGAAGACCCAACACAGCCAAAAATAAAAATAAATAAATTTAAAAAAAATACCCCAAACTAACATAAGTTAACTCTCCTGACACATCAAAAGTGAGCAATTCTCTTCTCTCAAAGGGACATAGCCCAAAGTTCTGCCAGTTTCTCCATCCATCTCCAAGCCTAGATTATCTGAGTGATGCCCTCTCCTCCTCTTGTTCCATTGTGTTCCATCGTTCTCATCAGTAGTCTTCCACCTATGAGCTAAATGGCATGTATGTCACTAGTAAGACTATATCAGTTAGTGGCAGCAGGGAGAGGAAAGAGAAGGAACTCAGGTAAAACATTCAATAGATGCACAGCATCGCAAAGAAGGAAAACTGAGTAATAGACTTCTTTTTCTGTCCCTCTGACACACCTTGTTCCTTCCTTCCTGAGGGCTGTCATGCATACTGTTTGCCTGGACAAGCAGGAACCAGATTCTCTGGCCCAGGCAGCAGTCTTAGAAGGTGGGGCTGGGCAGAATAGTGAGCAAAAGGCTCTGAGATTCAGGGCATGCTTCAAGGGAACCTGGTGACCTCATATCTGATGAGAGCAGGTGAAGAAGCAAGCAAATCTGGAAGCAGGGAGAAGACATTCTGCTTAAGGGTCAGTCCAGAGAGGAACCTAGGAAATAACCCGGAAATTGAGTTACAGGGACTGAGAGAGGTTTTCTGAGCACATTTGCATGTCAAATAGAAAAAGCAGAAGCTTTGGAGGGATGAGGAGATAAGGAGTGACCAGAGGGGCACAGAGAGTAGGAGAAATTGTGGTAGGTAAGCCAAAAGAGAAGCGGGTAGCATGGTCAGACAAGGGAAATGAAGTCACGGGGTTGAGCAAGAGATCAGGAAGGCGGGGGGATGATTAAGCGGCCAGTGAGAAATGGAGACAGTGAGAACAATCACTGCTAAAGAAGCTCGTCTGTGAAGAAGAGGAAATGGAGCAGAAAGGAAGAAGCCAAAATGTCAAGGGAGGTTTATGGTGTTCTGTGTTTTACGATGAGAGAGACTGGTACATGCTTAAGTGTTTGTGAATCACTGATTGCTCTTCCTTATTGTGTAAGCGACTAGGTCTTACATTATATATATATATATTCAGAGCAGTACACGTACAAAATTTTAAAAAGTCAAATGGCTCAAAGGCTAATAAAATGACTATAATTCCCCTGTCTCAACCTCGATCTCCAAGACTTACTTCCTATACATGCTCAATGCTTTTAGCTGTTCATGTTGATATTTGCCATTGTATTTCTAAGTAATGCTCGTTTTGGACATTTCTATTGACTCCCTACTATGAAAGATGAGGTGGAAGTACTCTTAGAGAAAACCTATGTACCCACACACATATGTTTTTCCCTTATTTTCCCAAAATGTTTATATAACAATTTTTTATTTAAATAAATATTCAGTGTTTACTATATAATTATTATTCATGTTGAGCCACAAAGTATACTATTACTGCTTTTTCTTTCTTGTACAGTTTGTTTTTCATTAAAAATCTTTGTGCCGATCATTAATTCTTCCCCAGCCTCTCCAAGAGAATTCTATATTCCTCTTAGTATAGTCAAACACATAAATAAATCAGGTCCATTTTCATAGCTGTCATTGTTACTGAAGCCTCTCTTACTGTCAACCTCTGTTCTTCTGCTCCAATCCACCCCAGTTGCTCTCTCTTTATGCCAAAGGGCTGTCATCCTGGCATTTTCTTTGCCAGAATCCTGTGGATCAATTCCCACAGACTCTTCCTCTGTCGGAGCCCCTTGTTTCCTAGATTCTATGTCTTTGGCTTTCTTGGTTTACTCTGTCATTTTGGTAGTGCAAATGCTCCAGTATCTTTCTAAGAACAGATGCATAGGAGGTAAATTTTTGAGATTTCAAATGTCTGGAAGTGGGAGTAATCTGTGCTCGTACTTAATTAATAGTTTGTCTTGGAGAATTCTAGGTGGAAAATCATTTTCCACCAGAATTTGGACCTTGTTCCATTTTTTTCTAGCTCTCACTATTGTAAATGGGAATTCTGATGCCATTCCAATTCTTGATCCTTTATATGTGACATATTTTATCTTTATGGAAGTTTTTATTTTTAATTAATTTATTTTATTTTTGGCTGCATTGGGTCTTCGTTGCTGCATGCAGGCTTTTCTCTGGTTGCAACGAGCGGGGGCTTCTCTTCGTTGTGGTGTGCAGGCTTCTCATTGTGGTGGCTTCTCTTGTTGGGAGCACGGGCTCTAGGAGCGTGGGCTTCAGTAGTTGTGGCTCATGGGCTCTAGAGTGCAGGCTCAGTAGTTGTGGTGCATGGGCTTAGTTGCTCCTTAACGTGTGGGATCTTCCCGGACCAGGGTTTGAACCTGTGTCTCCTGCATTGGCAGGCGGATTCTTAACCACTGCGTCACCAGAGAAGCCCCTATGGAAGTTTTTGAGATTATCTTTTTATCCTTAGTATTCTGAAGTTTAATGATAATGTGTCTTGTTTATATTTTCAGTCATTGTGTTCTTTCAGGAATTTTCTACAAACACTTTTTTTAATTTTGGAAAAATATTTCTGTTATTTCTTTGATAATTTTTTTCTCTTCTTTCTTTGTCTCCTATTTCTGAAACATTGGACCTAATGAATTGATCCTCTATTTTCTTATTTTTTCTTTTCAATTTTCCTTTTCTTTTTCACCTTTTTGTTCTACTTTATCTTGAACTTTATCCTCCAAACCTTCTCTGAGTTATTGACTTATATTTTAGAATATAGTATTTTAGAAATAATGATTTCTAAGTTTCAAAAGCTTCTACTTATTCTTCAGATGTTCCATTTTGATGATATCCTGTTGTTTTTTCATGGCTGCAGTAGCTTCTCTTATTTCTCTGATAAGTATACTACATATTTTTTTTTTTTTGCCCCCTGCTCCACATGCATCTCTCAAAGTATGTTTTTTCTTTATTGTTTTTTTGTATCTGCCTCTCAAGTTAGTCAATTTTCTCAGTTGTCTCTGGAGATCTGACTTTTGGTACATTTTCATTTATTGATTACTGGTTCATACTCATTATTTATGGGCTTATATTCATATTTAGGTATAAAAACCTAAATACCTAAAAAAGCTGGAGGGATGTCTACTTCTGTAGTGGCAAAGTAGTTCATTGCAGAATAATCATCTATAAAATATAACTAAAAACATATGACAATATACATAAAACATCTGATGACCGGTATCACAAGGCTACCAAATCATCCAGGACTTGAGGGACCAAGATCTGTGAGAGAAGAGGAAGAGTTTGAGGTGGGTCTTACATTCTTTGGGACTTTTCCCTTCAAAACACTTGCAAATTCTTATGCAGCACAAGCTGAACTTCTTACTAATGCTGTTTACTCTCTCTTGCCAGTGCATTCCTGATGGCCTAGGTGACTGTTGTATCCTCTGAACCCTCTTGAGGAGAATCCTCAATAGGGACTTTGGGCCTCATGTAGTATGTCTATTCCAGCAGGCCTACCTTTCTCCACCTTTTATACCTTCCTCTGCCATCTGCCAGAGAAATCCAGGCATTTCAATTTTCCTCAGTGTGAGGCAAGCATGTACAGGCTTGCCTAACAGTGAGTTTGCTCCAACCCCTGGGATCCTAGCCAGAGTATTTAATACCATGTTCTAAGGAAGTGCCTTCAAATCAATGTATTCTTGCTTATACACCTTTATATTCTGGCCCCCTTGATCAATTACTCTTAAAATCGAATCCCAGGGGTACACTGCTAGCTCCTCCTAGTACATACTAGCTAATTCTTTCAGCTTCTTAGTGAGTAATCTCTTTCCTCCTTTATCAGACACAGTACATTCCCAGCAAAGTTATGTTGGGATTTAACTCTAGTTATTCACCTGCACTTCTTTGGCTGCTACAGAGGGTTGTTTTCTCAACAGAAGAATTCTACAGTCTACTTCCTGAAGACCCACATCTGGTTACCAGTAATCTGTGAGTTGAGGGGAGAAGGGACTGAGAATATCATTATCAGTTTACAGACTTTCACTGAATTTTCTTGCTTTCGAGGTGAATGACTCACTACCTCTTTCCACTGGTTGCAGTGTTTCTGAGACTGGAGAGTCTCTGCTTCAAAACACAAACCTTCTCTGTTCCAAAACACAAACCTTCTAATGCTGAGCTAGGGGAGGGTGATTAATTGGTTGCAAAGTGGGTGATGAGATTAGGAGTTTGCTTCTTCTATAACCAATCATGTTTTCAACCATACTTTATAAACCTGCCTTCTGAGGTACCATACCTCATACCTCCTATCCCTCAGTATGTGCTGGGGTTTACAGCACAAATCAATCTGCTTCTTGTTAGCATTTCTCTATGTAGACACACAGTTTTCAGCTATTTTTCCTTTGCTAAGTCAATGACCATTTATACATCCTCTTTCCAGCTTCAAAATTTGGTTAACAATTCTCACCCACTGTAGATTTCTGTCCTGCTTTTCTTTGTCCTGTTGGGTCTATACCATTTATGTTCCTTTATTCTTATAGATTTAGGGACGAGAGTGGAGGTAAAGAATATATGAAACCTACTTTCTTTACCCAGAAGCGCTAAGACCAGAGCATGTGTAAATTCTGATAGAAGGCCTCAATCAGTCGAGAATTCAAGAGTTAAGAGATAATCAATGACCTGAGAGCCTTCAGGAGGAAGGAGAGAATGGGATCTAGAGATGAAGTGCTAAACTTTAGTCCAGAGAAGGGCCAACTCTTCCATGTGACCAGAAGAAAATCGGAAAGAACTGGGTACAGACTGTGATAGCTCTTTGACTATAGAGTTGGGATATGAGGCTGTTCCCCACTGAATGCCCTCCTGTTTGTTTCCTGTTATAAACCTATCTTCTCTCATGCCCGCTGCCCACCCACCAGTATCATTCCAGGAGCAATTTAGATTAATCACATTTCCACTCTATCTAAGACAAATCTCCCTTTTCTATGTGTTTTATACATAATAGAGAAAAGCAATTATTTTAAACTTACTTTCTTAAAGGCACTGCATCTAAAGCCCCATGTGTACAAAAACATGTAGCATTTGGCCCTTGCCTTTAAAGAACTTTAAACTAGTGAGATAGATGATATAGAAAGGCAAGTTTAACATAATGTGGTAAATTTTTATGGTACAGGAATATAGAGGATGCTCTGGAAACATACAGGAGGACCCCTAAATCAACTTGGAAATCGGGCAAGATCTCTGGAGGAATTGAGGTCTCCGCTAAGTGTCGGATGATGTTAGACCAGCCAGGCACAGATGGGAGGGGCAGGCGTTCCAGAAATAGGTGATGGAATAGCTAGTGTAGGGTGGTGAGGAATATCCAGCTGCATGTAGGGAAACTATAAGGCAGGGGGGCAAGTGAGAGGCTGAGGGTGACCTGAGAGGACGCTAGGAAGTGCAAGGGCCAGATCGTGGGGTCCTTTGGTGCTGCTTCAAGGAATTAAAGAAGAGCAACATGGTCTGACTTGGATATTGACACAATCTGATTAGGCCATAAGGACTAAGGAGAGAGCAGGGCAGGCTAGCCATTGGCAGTGAGGGCCTGAACCAGGTGGGTGAGAGCAGGAATTGAGAAGAAGTAAGGGCAGTAACCGCAGCCAAAAGACCAGGCTGGAATTGTTACTCTGCCAGTCATTTGTACATGATGTCATTCAGCCTCATTCCTGCAGGGCAGAACCACACTCTGCCCCATGGTTAATCCTGAGCTCCAGAGAGGACGATCCCGTGAAGTACCTGACGTGCTGCTTGGCGCACAGAACGTGGTTTCATCCCCTTTCCTCACTCTGTGTTTTTAAGCAGCCCCCAGTTTTCCCTACTGTCTTGCTTTTGGTAGCTATTTGAGGCCAATTGTCGTGATAAGTAAACATGCTCAGTGGACCCTCTTGCTTTAAACTAGTATGCACCCCTGCCCATCCATCCATTGTGACATTGCTTTTATAGACAGGTGCATGCATGTGCACACACACACACACACACACACACACACACACACACACCATATCCCTCTCCTCCCTCACTTTTCTACCATAGTCACCATCTCCCCTGGCTCCCATCCTCCATTTTCTGGGCCAAGAATCCCAAAGACTCTTGAGGATATGAGGAAATTCAAGATGTATCAAAGAGTTCATGAAATGTATTTGAGCGCCTAGTCTGTGATACCCAACAAGAACACTCCTTGCCTCTCGGGAGTTTTGGAAGAGGTGAGAGAGTTGGAAGGCTTTTAGTCACACCCTGACCTTCTCAACCACTTAGAGGCAACATCTTCCAGGGCTCCTAACTGATGGCAGTGAGGTAACTAACAGGTGTGAGAATCGTTGTTTTATTTTGCCGATGGAATAGCATGGCGATTTCATTTCTCATTCTCATGGTGCAGCCCTAGGAAAAACTGACTACAAAATTCTCCTTTAACCATGCTGTCTTCGTGTATGTCACCTTCCCTGATGCCTCAGGAGCATGAGCTCCTAAGCCACGTCTGGTGGAAAATTTGCCATCTCTTCTAGATTAGATGCAGATGCAAGAATCCATCTTCCCACAGTGGGACAGGTCTTGTCACAAATAGCTGGGATTTATGGGTGTTCTTCTGCAGCAGAAATCATTTCACCTTTTGAGGTAACCTTTACAGAATCATAAAATCAATCAGTTTTATTTGACATCCAAATCAGAGCTCTGCCCTAAATAAATTGCTAACACTTTATGTAGAGAACAGAACAGAGAATAGGACTGTGTTCAGGGCTAGGCAGAAGGGCACTGAAACAACAGCAGGACGATTTAGAGTTCACAGCTGACCAAGTGTCAGGCAGTGCCCTGAGCGCCCTGCGCCTTGGGTTTCTGTCTGTGATGCTGGATACCACCAAAATAAGCTCTCCTCCTTCATCCTGGAACGGACCAACGAAAATGAAATGCCTGCAGGTTGATTCTTTTTCCTGTCCTGGTTGGCTTGGTGTCCAAGAAATCTGTGTAGATTTGTCTGGTGGGGAGAAAAGGGGACAATTCTAGATGTATTCTCTGTAGGCAGGATCTATTTGGCATGGTAAATTTTCAAACTGTAAATGATTCATATGGTGAAGAAAGGGTTTTAAGTATACAAATTGTGTGTGGGTGTAGGAAACAACCTTCCAGAACACCGCAAAGTCAGTGCCGAGTACACTAGGGAGCATCTTTTAAGCCTCTGCTCTGGACGAGGTTTGGGAAGAGTGGTCCCAGTTGTAATTGGGAGGGAGGGCAGGCGGAAGGAGCAGTGTGAAAGGAAGACCGTTAGTCCTGTTATTAGACGTTCTCACTTGACCTTTTCACATACACAACTATAAAAGCCAGGAAAGATGGAGAACTTCAAATGCAAAAGACAATTGCAGGGTCATTTTGCATTCATGATTTCATTTAGGGACACAAGCTTTCAAAATACAATAAAACGTTTGACTTTGGCCATGTTGAGTTTTCTCAGCAAACTATGACAGCAGAGAAATCTTGTTTTTGCAAAATCTCCAACCTAATTTATCTCTTCTTGAGGACATTTGAGGAAGCATACAAACATTGATAGGCAGACATGAAACCATCAGACTCTGTGTGTGTGTGTGTGTGTGTGTGTGTATTAAGCCTTTACTATTTTTTTTTTCAGAGCAGTTTTAAGTTCACAGTAAAATTAAAGGGAAAGTACAGAGACTTCCCATATACTCCCTACCCCTAAACATGTATAGCCTCCCCCATTATCAAGTGCATTTGTTGTAACTGATGAACTTAACATTGACACATCATTATCCCCCAGAGTACATAGTTTACATTAGGGTTCCCTCTTGGTGTTGTGTATTTGACAGGTTTTGACAAATGTATAATGACTGTACCCACCATTATAGTATCATACATCGTAGTTTACTGCCCTAAAAATCCTCTGTGCTCACCTATTTATCCCTCCCCTGTCACCAACCCTTGGCAACTACTGAACTTTTTACTGTCTTCATAATTTTGCCTTTTCTAGAGTGTCATATTGTTGGAATCATACAGTATATAGCCTTTTCAGATTGACTACTTTCACTTAGTAATATGCACTTAACTTTCAAGTCTTTTAATGGCTTGATGGCTTATTTCTTTTTAGCACTGGATAATATTCCATTGCCTGGATGTACCACAGATTATTTATCTACTCACCTATTGAAGGATATCTTGGCTGCTTGCAAGTTTTTGCAATTATGAATAAAGCTGCTATACACATTCACGTGCAGGTTTTTGTGTGGACGTAAGTGTTCAACTCCTTCTGGTAAATATCGAGGAGTACAATTGTGGATTTTATGGTAAGAGTATGTTTAGTTTTGTTAAGAAACCACCAAATTGTCTGCCAAAGTGTCTGCAGCATTTTGTACTCCCCACCAGCCATGTATGAAAGCTTCTGTCGCTCCACACCATTGCCGGCATCTGCTCACGTCAGTGTTTTGGATTTTGGTCGTTCTAATAGGAAAAAAAAAGAGTTCTTTGTGTGTTTTGGATAACAGACCTTTATCAGATGTGCTTTTGCACATATTTTCTCCCATTCTGTGGCTTGTCTTCTCATCCTCTTGACAGAGTCTTAAGCAGAACAGTAATTTTTAATTTTATTGAAGTCCAACTTATGAATTACTTCTTTCATGGATTGTATGAGTATGGCATCACCATACTCAAGGTCATCAAGGTTTTCTCCTATGCTACCTTCTAGGAGTTTTATAGGTTTTCATTTTACATTTAGGTGTGTGATACATTCTGTTAATTTTTGTAAGGGGTTTAAAGTCTGTGTCTACATTCATATTTTTGCATGTGCATGTCTAGTTGCTCCAGCATCATTTGTTGAAAAGACTATCTTTGCCCCATTTTATTGCCTTTTGGTCCTTTGTCAAATATCAGATGGCTGTATTTATGAGGGTCTATTTCTTTTTTTTTCCAGAAAAACAATGTATTTTTATTAATTTACTGCTTGATAGTCATCTATAATACTTTTTTTTAAAACATCTTTATTGGAGTATAATTGCTTTACAATCGTGTGTTAGTTTCTGCTTTATAACAAAGTGAATCAGCTATACATATACATATATCCCCATATCTCTTCCCTCTTGCATCTCCCTCCCTCCCACCCTCCGTATCCCACCCCTCTAGGTGGTCACAAAGCACTGAGCTGATCTCCCTGTGCTATGTGGCTGCTTCCCACTAGCTATCTATTTTACGTTTGGTAGTGTATATATTCCATGCCACTCTCTCACTTTGTCCCAGCTTACCCTTCCCCCTCCTCATATCCTCAAGTCCATTCTCTAGTAGGTCTGCGTCTTTATTCCCATCTTGTGCCTATGTTCTTCATGACCATTTTTTTGGTTTGTTTTTTAGATTCCATATATATATATGTGTTAGCATACGGCATTTGTTTTTCTCTTTCTGACTTACTTCACTCTGTATGACAGACTCTAGGTCCATCCACCTCACTACAAATAACTCAATTTCGTTTCTTTTTATGGCCGAGTAATATTCCATTGTATATATGTGCCACATCTTCTTTATCCATTCATCTGTTGATGGACACTTAGGTTACTTCCATGTCCTGGCTATTGTAAATAGAGCTGCAATGAACATTGTGGTACATGACTCTTTTTGAATTATGGTTTTCTCAGGGTGTATGCCCAGTAGTGGGATTGCTGGGTCCTATGGTAGTTCTATTTGTAGTTTTTTAAGGAACCTCCATACTGTTCTCCATAGTGGCTGTATCAGTTTACATTCCCACCAACAGTGCAATACGGTTCCCTTTTCTCCACACCCTCTCCAGCATTTATTGTTTGTAGATTTTTGATGATGGCCATTCTGACCAGTGTGAGATGATATCTCATTGTATCTCATTGATGATATCTCATATCTCTGTATATCTTCCTTGGAGAAATGTCTCTTTAGGTCTTCTGCCCATTTTTGGATCGGATTGTTTGTTTTTTTGATATTGAGCTGCATGAGCTGCTTGTAAATTTTGGAGATTAATCCTTTGTCAGTTGCTTCATTTGCAAATATTTTCTCCCATTCTGAGGGTTGCCTTTTCATCTTGTTTATGGTTTCCTTTGCTGTGCAAAAGCTTTGAAGTTTCATTAGGTCCCATTTGTTTAGTTTTGGTTTTATTTCCACTTCTCTAGGAGGTGGGTCAAAAAGGATCTTGCTGTGTTGTATGTCATAGAGTGTTCTGCCTATGTTTTCCTCTAAGAGTTTTATAGTGTCTGGCCTTACATTTAGGTCTTTAATCCATTTGGAGTTTACTTTATAATACTTTTTGATTCCAATGTTGTTGGCAGCATAGTTTTTGATCATGTCTTCATATGACAATGATTTTGTCATACTTTCTGCAGAGAAAAGAAAGACAACTAGTCTCTTTTTTAACATAGTTGGTTGGAATTTATTTCCCATTATTTTGGTTGGGATATATAATGCATATGACTTTACAAAGATATATACTTACTATTTGTAATATTGCACAGGTTTTATCCTATACACCTTAAAATTCATAAATTTCTGTTTTGTGCAATTCCCAGGCAAAAAGAAAAGGATGGTATAGTGTATTTCTCATTGCCAAAAAAAATACATTATCAAGTATATTTCTGAGGGAGGGAATTTCTGGGTTTTGGGTTTTTTTCTGTGTTGGGTCTTTGTGTTGTGCGTGGGCTTTCTCTAGTTATGGCGAGCAGGAGCTACTCTTCATTGCGGTGAGCAGGCTTCTCATTGTGGTGGCTTCTCTTGTTGTGGAGCACGGGCTCTATGCATGTGGGCTTCAGTAGTTGTGGCACGTGGGCTCAGCAGTTGTGGCTCCCGGGCTCTAGAGCGCAGGCTCACTAGTTGTGGCGCATGGGCTTAGTTGCTCTGCGGCATGTGGGATCTTCCCGGACCAGGGCTCGAACCCATGTCCCCTGCATTGACAGGTGGATTCTTAACCACTGTGCCACCAGTGAAGCCCAGAATTTCTGTTTAAAGTAGGTATTAATGAGAATCTTTTACTAGAAATTGTATATATGTAATTACTGGTAGAATCGTCCTCAAACAAGCTTCCAGCTCTTCTCAAACCTTGTTTCTCTTCCATTATCCACATATTTCAAGTGCTGGATGCCGTTGGACATGCTGATATCACAATATTACCTCTGGCCTCATGATGATAATGATAGGCTATCACAGTGAGTGGTAAGAACATACCTAGAAGCCATTTTTACACTAGAACAGCTAGCAATAATAGCCCTACATCAACTGAGTTTGAATTGTATAAAGTTTTCTCACTAAACCCAAACTAAATGTATCACCAACTCAATTTCCCCTTTGGATCACAAAATTCCCAAGGCCACTTTATTTTTTTTTATTAGGTAAATATTATTTTTAAAAAATTTTATTGGAGTATAGTTGATTTACAATGTTGTGTTAGTTTCAAGTGTACAGCAAAGCGAATCCGTTATACATACACATATATCCACTCTTATTCAGATTCCTTTCCCACATACGCCATTACAGAGTATTGAGTAGAATTCCCTGTGTTATCCAGTAGGTCCTTATTGGTTATCTGTTTTATATATAATAGTGTGTATATGTCAATCCCAATCTCCCAATTTATCCCCCTCATTCCCCCTTGGTAACTATAAGTTTGTTTTCTACATCTGTAACTCTATTTCTGTTTTGTAGGTAAGTTATGAGGGTCTATTTCTGAGCTCTCTATTCTGCTCCCTTAATCTATTTGTCTGTTCTTTCAGCAGTACCACCCTGTCCTGATACTGTAGATTTACAGTGAGTCTTGAAGCTGGGTAGCGTCAGTCTTCTGACTTTGTGCTTCTCCTTCAATATTGTTTTGGTTACTCTGAGTCTTTTGCCTTTCCATATAAACTTTAGAATCAGTTGTCAATACCCACAAAATAACTTGCTGGGATTTTGATTGGGATTGCATTGAATCTATAGACAAAATTGAGAAAAATTGACAATATTGAGTCTTCCTATCCACGAACATGGAATATCTCTCAATTTATTCAGTTCTTTGATTTTGCTCATCAGAGTTTCATACTTTTCCTCATATAGATTTTATACATATTTTGCTAGG
Source organism: Delphinapterus leucas (assembly GCF_059928025.1). Taxonomy (NCBI): domain Eukaryota; kingdom Metazoa; phylum Chordata; class Mammalia; order Artiodactyla; family Monodontidae; genus Delphinapterus; species Delphinapterus leucas. The sequence continues at coordinate 13,434,537 of NC_143146.1, forward strand.
TTTACATCTAAGTATTTCATTTGGGGGGATGCTAATGTAAATAGTATTGTGTTTTTAATTTCAAATTTCACTTGATTTTTGCTGCTCTATAGGAAAGTGATGAGCTTTAACTTTGTATCTTGCAACCCTGCTATAACTGTTTATTAGTTCCAGGAGTTTTTTATTTATGCTTTTGGATATTCCACATAGACAACCACGTCATCCATGAACAGAGCCGGTTTTATATTTTTCTTCCCAATTGGCTTATGTTTTATTTCCTTTTCTTCTCTTGTTGCAGTAGCTAGAACTTCTAGTATGATGTTGAAAAGGAGTGGTGAAAGGGGACATCCTTGCCTTGTACCTTATCTAAGTGGGAAATCTTCCAGTCTTTCACCATCAAGTATGATAATAGCTGTAGGATTTTTGTAGATATTCTGTATCAAGTTGAGGAAGTTCCCCTCTGTTCTTAGTTTACTGAGAGTTTTTGTCATGGAAACCATCATTTTCTGAAGCCCTTTTTGCTCACTACTGAATCTCTAGTGTCCAGCAGAGTGTGTGACACCTTACTGCATTATATCAATAGTTGACCCTTGAACAGTGCAGGGGTTGGGGTGCTGACCCCCTCCCAGCATAGTTGAAAATCTGCATATAACTTTACAATTGGCTCTCTGTACACCTGGTTCCATATCCACTGCTTCAACTAACTGTGGATGATGTAGTACTGTAGTGCTATTTATTGAAAAAAACTCTGTGTGTAAGTGGACCCGCAGAGTTCAAAATCTGTGTTATTCAAGTGTCAACTGTATTTTGTTTATAATGAATTAGGGGATAGGATTGAAAGGAAATGAAACCACCTTAGATAATTACCCTCTCTGTTTCATTTGACAACATAGTGTCTCATAATAACTACAAGAACACGGTTGTCAAGTAAGAGTTATCTGAAATTATGGAGCATTCAGCAATCTGACCTGGATACATTTACAACAAGTCATTGGTTGTTGAAATGGCCATTTACAGGGATGCTGCATGGAGGGCAGCTTGAGAAGAATCCAGAAAGAAGAAGTCATGTGGCTGAAGGGAGCGCAGATAAACTTTGCCTTCTCAGGATGCAGCTTACATCTAAGCTCCAGCACTTTCTGTGTTTGGTGATTTAGGGCAAATCCTTTCACCTGTCCAAGCTTCAGAAACCTCCTTTGTGACATTGTAAGAATGGAAAAAGCTCCCCAAGAGACTGCTGGGAAATCAAATGAGACAGTGCAAGAGAAAGAACTTTGAAAATTACTTAAGTGCCATAGAAATGTTATTTAGTTTATTGTTTCTGTAAAGTATGACCTGGTGGTCCTTGAGAAAACACTGTATCACATACTGTTCTAAATAAATGTTGACAGAAAATTGGGGCTCTGAGCTGCATGTGTTGGCATGATATTTGTAGTCCTGCACTAGGTTTATTCAGCTCATAAAATACTTATGATGTGCCTACTATGCGCCAGTCACTGTTTAAGCACAGGGGATGCATCAGAAAATAAAACATACAAAATTCCAGACCTCATGGAGCTTACTTTCTGCAGAGGCAGAGGAAAACAAGAAAAGTTAAAAATCATATAGACTATTAGAAAATCGCAAGTTCAATGGGGGCAAAAGAAAGTAGGAAAGGGAGGTAGGGATGGGGAATGCAATATTTATATAACGCTTCTAGTCTCTTTCGTTTACATATCTGTTCTTTCTTTGTTGTTCTTCATTTGTTCTTCATTTGTTGACAATTCTGGAAAGCCACAGGGGAAATAAAAGTTAATTGGGGGCTTCCCTGGTGGCGCAGTGGTTGAGAGTCCGCCTGCCGATGCAGGGGTCACGGGTTCGCGCCCCGGTCCGGGAGGATCCCACATGCCGCGGAGCGGCTGGGCCCGTGAGCCATGGCCGCTGAGCCTGCGCGTCCGGAGCCTGTGCTCCGCAATGGGAGAGGCCACAACAGTGAGAGGCCCGCTTACCGCAAAAAAAAAAAAAAAAAAAAAAAGTTAATTGGGGGATTGTGTTTGATGAGTTTTGAAGCTGCTCTTTTTAAACTTCTGGACCACAGTTTTATTTATTTATTTATTTAAAGTATACACCAACAAAAAATTTGGGCCGTCTTTTCCCCCCTGCCACAATGTATGCTAATGTGGCAAGAAATTAGTCAATTTAAAATTTGACAAATATATAGGTTAAGGGACGAAGAAAACATACACTTTTGGGGACATGATAGAAGGCATTCATTCCTCAGACCTCATGTTCTATTTTCAAAATGATCTCTACACGTAGGAACACAAGGAACTCTGGAAGTATAGGAAAAATGTTGCTCCCAAGGTCATGTTTATGATCCATGTAGAATGAAGACCTTTAGTTGAATACCCAGCTTTATGATTAAGTATAAAATTTGTCTATAACTTGTCTAAATATATTAAATAAGCTGATTTATAAAAATATAAAATATAATAAGGGTGTCTAATTTGAAAACAGTGAAGTACAGCCTCATAAATAAATACAAAGTGTTCATTCTCTAGAGGTTTTTGTTTTGGTTTGGGTTTTTTTTTCTTTTTTTTTCCCTCTTTTTGGTGTTTGTTTGTTTTCGTTTTAATGCTTTATTCCCTTTACTTTGTAGGTTTTCCTATAAGAATTTCTACTTTCTGGTTCCCATTTCTAAGATCCACCTTTTAAAAAAAAGCAACTCAGTAACTGGTCTTCCCATGTTTGGAGCATGCTTCCATGATGTGGAGCATGTAGGTGAATGCTACAATTTAGAGGCAAATCTGAGAGCAATTCAACTGGCTTATCTCTTTCAACACGCTCCTATGCCCATGTGTGCTCCCCTACACGTGTTCTGTTTGATTTGTTTTGTTATTTTGTCAATTCCTGGGATTTCAAATTGAATGATTCTTTGCTGTTTTATTCCTTTAGTTATTATTCTTCATACAGGGAGGTAGCCCCCCCAATATTTTAATACTCATTTATTCATTGGTGCAACAAATGTTATTGGGCATTTGCTTTGTGTTGTGTAGCATTCAAGGCATTTCTCTTATCTAAACTTTGTAATGCGAACGGAGTGCAATGGGGAGATCTGGGTAGAGGAAGACCCTTAGGTTGTTGAGGTCCCCCCACCCTTGCCGCTGCAGAGTCAGAATTACCCAGAAGAGGAAAGAATTGAGGCACATGCATGTCCTAAGCCTTATCTACCTGCATCGTTCACACCTGAAATTAAGATGGAGAGGAAAGGCATCCACTACTGTAAGAATACGAACACATTAAAAGACCCTCTGAAAGGCTTTTCTGAATTCGTGTGATTCACGTGCTGCCGATAGCTTATTTAATTTGGGAGGAAACATCCTAAACAATACATCTCCTAAGTTAAAAAAAAAAAAAAATCATGCCTGCCCCTGTCTTTAACCAACATGGAGTACCATTTTCACACTCTAAAGATATTCATGTCTTAACGCTGTGTCTTCTCCACTCCCCTTAGATCTTTAACAAACCGTTACTTTGTGTTTACCTGGCAACTATCCACTAAGATTAGAAAGGGTTTCTACTTACTTGTCTTAAAACATTGATAAACAGTAGCCATAGAGGGGGCAAAGCACGTTTTTAAGGATGGAGGAATTCTACCCCAAATAATAAGTTACAGCTCCCAGGTTTGGGAACAGACTTCAAGGCTCTTGATACCCAAAGGTGGACTCCAAATGTCATGGACAGTGTGAATTATATGAAGAGAAAATACAAAATTAGACGGGGTGGTATATTTTTAAAAGCATAATTGTATTACTAGGTGTTCAAGTTCAAGATTCTGATAAGATCATCCCTCCTGGGGCAGTGTCTTGGTGCTGGTGAGTTGCTGGTACTCAGATGACTGTCTTTTATGTGTCCCTACTAGAGAGGATTTGTCACCCTTTACTTCCTATGGTTTGTATCATCAAAACATTTTTTAAATTTTTCTAGAAATAAATCTATATTACAATGTTGAATATGCTTTTCAAAACTACTCATGCCCCAAAACCTTCCAACTGAAGTTCTGATTCACTCTCCTTTCTTCTGAATAATTAATTCAGAACCAAAGGACTCACAAAAGACATTAGAAAAATGATGTCAGGAAGATTTTTTTTTTTTTGAGAAAAAGTAGCTCATCTTGGGTCAGTGCTTTAGATAATAGAGTTTAACTGTGTCACAGATAGAGAAGAAATGTAATAGCAAAGCCCCAATTAAATTAAAGTAACATTTCCCCTTTTAGGGGATTATTATAAAAAACGTTCATTTCTCCTCATTTCCCTCAGGCTATATTTTTGCATAGGCCCTTAGCGTTTGTTTTGGAAATAGAGTTTATTTTCTTTTTCTAAATCTGGTAACATAATGAGAATGATTCTCCCCCTGGAGGCCTGCGCTAGACCTTTGTTTGTGGCCCAGGAGACACAGTCATTGGTGGTATCGCATCAGGTGAAAAATCAGAACTGGGGTTGCCTGGAACTAAGACGCATTCTTCCCCTTGGCATTATTTAGAAACAGAGAAAATTAATCACCTGTTTCTAATTGTAAAAATTTGTCTAAATTTGGCTCTCTCTAAAAGAAGAAGACTATAAAAATTGATGCAATCCTTTCAAAGTCCCTGCCCTTCAGCCAGGGACCGAACTTTATAATTTACAAATGTAAATATCTGGTATCTGGACAGGACCTCCATTTGTCCTCTCATCCCAGCCCACAGAGGTTACAGCCTGGAGGCTAAAAGGGAGGGTGGAGCCGGCTCAGGAAAGCTGTAGGCTGGCACTTGCCCTGTATGGTGCTCTTTCTGCTTGGTGCCTTGTTCTTCCTCAAACGTGTAAGGACAGGGGCTTCCCTGGTGGCGCGGTGGTTAAGAATCCGCCTGCCAGTGCAGGAGACACAGGTTCGAGCCCTGGTCCAGAAAGATCACACATGCCGCGGAGCAGCTAAGCCCGTGCACCGCAACTACTGAGCCTGAGCTCTAGAGCCCGCGAGTCATGACTACTGAGCCCGCGAGCCACAACTACTGAAGCCCCTGCGCCTAGAGCCTGTGCTCCACAACAAGAGAAGCCACTGCAATGAGAAGCCCGTGCACCGCAACGAAGAGTAGCCCCCGCTCACCACAACTAGAGAAAGCCTGCGCGCAGCAACGAAGACCCAACACAGCCCCAAATAAAATAAATTTTAAAAAAAACCCTGTAAAGACAGAGCTCGTTCTTTGCTGTGGTTCGTTGTCATTGGGTGGTTGTTCGTGGTGGTGGTCTACAAACCTAATTATTCTGTAGCGGGCGGTGCCACCGTTCAGGCTGGCAAAGGAAATGATCTTCTGTGTTGTCACTTCCTCTTCCCCTGAACATCTAAATCTCCCACCTAGGAAGCCCGAACTTCTCAAGACCTGCGGTCTTTGCCATCTTTCCCCAAATGCCCTGACTTTCCAATCTCCCTGTCCAGACTAAAGTCTTCTCTGGTCACCCACATCTTGGCTAGGTATGGAGAATAAACCTGTTTTATATTAGACCTTAAAAATAATAAAAATATAACTTTGCACAGGTTTATACTCTTGTGAGCAATATGGAAAGATGAGTAAATTCACTCCACCCAGTCTGAGCCAGTGGGGAGAGGCTGGGCTGCAGCACAATTTCCTTTTCCTTCCTTAATGACTGTCCTGTCTTCCTCCTGAGGATGGTGAAAGAACAGTGAGTAGTACTAGATACCCAGCTATGGGAGGGTTTTAGGACCTGCCCTTCCCAGTTTCACAATTTCCCTAAGCCACATGCAGCCGGAACTTCGGTTGTAAGACAAAGAAACCTATGCATACGAATGCACACGTATCAAAAGTAACAGGTGTTAAGTGGAAAATACACTCATTTCTCCACACAGGAGCATTCTCTATGCAAGAATTCACATATATGAGCCACTGCTTATGTACAGAACATTTCCACTTATCCAAGGTTGGAGCCCAGTAAGCATTGTTTCTTGTTCTTCCACCATACTTTTCATTCTTAGAGGTGGCTTCATGTAGATCTCAACTGGATGTGCTCCTCAGACCCTGTGTCCCTGTGTTAAAATACAGAGCTTCTATCTTTTAAAATATCGCTCAGTATATTTTAAAAAAATGGATCCCAAACAATGTAAATATATCTACCAGTTCCAAATAATTTTCACAGCTTGGGGCAACTGAAGACATGGCAAGCACTTGTTTGTTAACTGCTATTAAGTTCCCAGTTCTATCAGGCATGTTAATATTCCGTCAGTGTAATGATAGAATCCACGGTCATCTCAAATATGCTATTCTGTTATAAATACATATTTTAGATATTTCCAAGGTGATTCTTAAGCTTACTTGTTCATTCATAAAAATGTTACGGCTACAATCTTAATTATAATGAAAACTCATAATTATTTATGCAAGTTTTGCCTGAAACTTTTAGAATGCAGGATGTTACTAGAGAAACTGAACGTTCCAACATCCTCTGGGAATTTCTGACCTTAAGTCCAACACTGGCATGGAACCCACCCAGAGACTACCTTCACCCTCTGTGATGAGGTCCAGCTTAGCTGTAAAAGGAGTCAAGATGATGGGTATAACGAACAAGCCATGAGAGCTAAATATGAAAACGTCTCTAGAGGGGGGTGGGCAAGAGAAGATGCTGGGTTCTTAACAACCAAAGAGTATGAAGTCCAACTGGATTCATTTTCCTTTCGATGCCCAATGCCACTGGAATTAATCTGCGTTGACTTCAGTGAAAGACAGCCTAACCAGTGCTTTTCAAACTTTACTGTGTATATGATTCACCTGGGGATTGTGTTGAAAAGAAGATGGAGGGCTTGAGATTCCTTATTTCTAAAATCTTCCAGGTGATGTTGTCTATAGACCACAATTTGATCATTAAGGACTAACCAGCATCTTCCCACAAACCACAGAAAATCCCACCTTCAATCTCAGACAAAACTTAGCATGGCATTCTCCAACTCCACTGAAAAATTAAGTGTGAATTGCTTCTTTTCACTTTTGCCTAAACAGTGGTGTCAGAAAAAAATAGGTTTTAAAGAAGTAAACAATTGTTGAGTGAAATGAAATAAGTCCCTCTTCAGCAAGCCGTAAAGCCGATCTCTGGCTACATCCATGATAATAAGAGCAAGGTTGGAGACCTGAGATTCCTGATTCTCATTCCACGGTGTTTATCCTTGAGAATGAAAAGTCAGTGCCGATAACTATGGTTAGCTTGGCTCTAACGAAGCAGAGGGGCAGCCACCCAGGCTGCAGAGGGAGGGTGAACCCTGCAGGCAGTGGATGTTGGCCAACCAGGGCTGCACAGCTTACCAGTACCCATCTGATGCATGCCCTGAGAACAAGTGGGGAAGCACTTCCATGCTCAGAGAATAAATGGGGGCTGAGAACCGGCTTAAACGCTTTATTATTACCTCAGAAATTACATTCCATAAATAAAATGGTCCACACGCTGCCTTGAGTTACTCCCCTACAAAGCCGAGAGAGCTTAGTGCAGAGATCCAAAAGAGAATTGATGGAACCAATATTTTTAATTTTCAAAAGGTGCCTTTATAGTTGGCCATAGACCTTTTAAGCATATTTATAGGCTCACCTGCCTAATTTTGTCTGTCTCTCTGTGTGTTTTAGGTACCTGACAATCAAGCAACTGAAGTTACTGCTGCCTCATTTTCCACACGGTTTTCAAAGACCTATTAAGTGCAAACTAAATGCAGTTAGACAGAAACAAAGATATGACTGCCCTTTACTTCTAGTAAGTGGAAGTCATCCTGTTGTGGTGGACCTACATTTATTCTTACGTTGAAGCAATGATTCCTTTCAATGAAAACAATCTGAGATTTATTAGGGGGTTTCTTTTTGCCTTCGGCAGCAAACATAGAAGCAGCTAGCTCAGCAAGGTGAGCTAAATGCAATTTGGAATTTCCTTACAACTCAGCTTAAATCACACAATCCGATTGAGAGACAAGTTTAATTCCAGAAGGCTCTTTCACCCCAGAGTTAATGTTATAGAAATTTGTTCCCAAACAGCTATACTGGCTTTTAAACATAAGAAAATAACTTCCTTTCCAGCAAATATAATGTCTTTGGATTTAGACAAGGGTGAGAATGAGAGGAACAGAACTTGATTTTAGACAGAAAAGCTATTACACTAATATGTATAAAGCAGATAACTAATAACCTGCTGTATAAAAAAATAAATTAAATAAAATTCAAAAAAAAAGAGAAAAGGTATTTAAAACCTGGATCTAAAAATACGTATATTAGCCATTGCTAAAGAGAACAACTTGGAATGAGAGCATGGAAAATGTGTTTCCAAGTCAAATAAAAATAGCTGAAACATATCCTGAAGTCCATGGGTGTAATTAGTCCCATGATTCCCTGAAATCTAAACCAAGGAAACAAGGAACTCTAAAAATGAGCCCTTTTAAAAAGTGTGGCCCTGGGAGTCTAGGCTTATCTCAAATTTGTACTTATGGAAGCTGAAAGGGCTGGAATATTCATGTCCTGACTGTAAGAGAAGCCATAGAATCAGATCTACCCAAAGGATTTCTTTTTTGGAATCAATGCAACCTATTTACACAGTCTGCAATGTATGGTCCCTCTACTCTTAGAATCACCTTTGTAATAAGCCAAGGTGAATTTCAGATGAATCAGCTTATCCTTCCTTCCTTCCTTCCTTCCTTCCTTCCACCATTTATTCATTCAAGAAACAGTTATGCAGTACCAATCATGTGGCAAGTACTGTGCTAAGCCTTAGGGATAAAAGCAGAATAAGACACCCTTCTATTCTGCCTTCCCTGTTACTTCCAGACAGATTTAATCACTCCCTCTTTTGCGCTGCTGATGCTAATCCATATGCTTAAAAACTCAACTGGGTGAAAAATACGGTTAAAATCCTCTTGTGAAAACTTATCTAATTTTCTTATGAGAATGAGAAGGTCGGTCCACCTCCAGTCTATTTTTTTTTTTTCTTTTATGGCTGGGGGTCCAGGAGGAGGAAATTCTGCCTGTTTCGTTAATCAAGTTTCTCCAGCTCCGAGACATATTAGGCACAAATATTGAATGAATGAGAGAAGGAAGGAATGCCTTTGATTCCTGAGCACACCGTATAGTCTGGTACAGAGTATTTGTCCTCCAGAAATATTCACTATGTGAAACTGAATTCACAGAGTCAACATCCAGCGAATGAAGCAGACCTAGAAATTAATCATTAGAGTTTGGTTAAGTCTCTTCTGCATAGAAGTATGTCAAGGGGTAGCCATAGCGTACGGGAGAAATTTATAGGTACAATTTACCTGAAATCTAGCATATTGGCAAGTTTTCCAGGCATTAGGAAACTTCATGGTAAGGTGGACATGGTCAAGTCATTGGCCACTTTGTTGTCAGTCCTTTGTGAAAGGACACCAGACCTCCGGGGTTGGGTGTCATACTTCATGGTTTGCTTCTGCCAGGAGTATACACTATCCTTTGTCCTGATCATTCAGAGAATATTCAGGTAGTCATAGATAGTTCTAGTTTTATTAAAGGTTTTATTTTCTCTGAATATAATCCTTTTCTTTCTTGCTTTATATTTACTGTTTAATCAAAATTATCTGTGCTCATGGGATTAAAATAAAATTTTTTTCTACAAGGCTCTTTTCACCTGCCTTTTGTTCCAGCAGCCTCTTTTCACCTGCCTCCCAACTACTTTAACTTTTAACTACTTCTACTTGATTATTTCTTTTGATTATACTTATATTCATCTAAATAATATGCTCATACTCTTTCTGTTACTTTTTTTTGGTTCTCTGCGGAAGACTAGAATTGAGGTTTTTCAACCCCCCATCCTCAGTGTGTGCACACACACACACACACACACACACACACTCCCCTCCCAGTATTCTTCTTATACAATTAGATTGCAATGTTGATTTGGATATGTATATTGTCTTTTATGTTACTGTAAGGCTGGAGAACGCTATTCACATCTAAGTCCTGATAAACTATTACATTTCCTTTCTTTTATTCATTTTTATGTCTGCAGAGTTAGTATCTGTTCTGATTGATTGATTGATTGGGGGGGATTGCTTAATTTTCTAGGTACCTATTACTAATTAATCCCCAGACTCCTTACCATAAATGTAAATCTCCTCTTAGCCACACGCATTTGGTAAGTCATTGGTTCTTCTGTTTTGAGACATCCCTCCAAAGCCTTCTGACTTCCTGCTCCAATTCACAGTTAATGTTCTCTTTATTTACTGTTGAGATGTCTTCCTGGGATCTCTCTTCACCATCATCTTGGCTATTTCCTTGGCTACTCTTTGTGTTTGATTATTTGTTTCCTGGATCCAATGCCTTTTTATTGACATTCTCCTTTGCTTTAGAAGATTTTCTCTTCCAGTAGCTTCCTGAGAAAAGGTACAAGGGAGGAAACTTTTTGGACCTTGAATGTCTGACAGTGTCTTTATTTTATCCTCTCAGTGGATGGTGGGCTGGGTATAGAATACTAGATTGGAAATCATGCCCCTCAAAATTTTGAAGGCTTGTGTTGATCGTTTATCTCTACTTTCCCATACGGTATTGAGAAGTTCAATGCTATTCTGAATCTTGATCATTTGTTTTTACTTTCTGAAAGCTTTATGAAAATGTTTCTTTGCATCTAATGTTCTGAAATTTGGTGATGATGTGCATGCACTTGGGCCTTTTCTATTCATTTTGCTCACACTTGGTAATCCCTTTAATGTGGAAACTCACATACTTACATTCTGGAAATTTTATTTGTAACCCTTCTTAGATTATCTTCTCTCTGTTTTCACTTTCTTTCTTTATGAAACTCTTGTCATTTGGTTCTGAGCCTCTTGGATTGATTATCTATTTTAAAATATTTTTCTCTCATTGTTCACTTATTTGTGTTTTCTCCTTTCTAGAGGAGAAAACTTTATCTTTCAACTCCTCTGTTGAGATTTTCCTATCATACTTGAAAAAAATTTTTTAATTCTTTTCTTAAATGTTCCAGAATGTTTCTTTATAAAGGCTTCCTTTTCTTGTTTCATGAATGTAATAATCCACCTCAATTTTTTTGAAGTGTTCTTCTTTCTACATTGGCTTTTTTTATTCCAAATTCCTTTTTTACTCTCTCTTTTTTTTTTTCCACTTCTGACTTTCAAGTTGGCATATTTCCTATTGCAACTGTTCATCTTTCACTCTCTGCTCACATATGAGTGGGTCGGTAAAGTGCCAATGATAGCTCTTTGCAGGGAGGGCTTGCTGTCAGGTGAAACTCATTATAGAGCAATCTTGTTGGTCATTTTATGAGGGCACTGATGACCCTAAGAATTTCCAGGTTCCTCTTATCTCTTACCAACTAGTCAGATTCTCCAAGGGAAAAAAATTGCAATATACTGTCTATAATGTATTATCCTGACTGCCTGAATATAGGCATCAAATAGTGAAGGGGATGGAGGTAGAGGTTATTTCATAACTATGTGTGTAAAATTCCACTTATTTTCTCTATTTTGAGCATTCTTAGTGGTCCTGTAGCCGGCTTGCCCCAATTCACAAAAAGCTGATTATATGCATCTCTTCCCAATTCCACAATCAGAGACGTTATGTTGTTAGCTTGAAATTAGCTTTGGGGCGAGTATTTCTGCCTCCGAAGTTGGCAAGGACTACGAGTCGTCTCCCGCTCTATGCCCCCGAACCCTGAGTGGATTGTTAACATAACCAGTGTGCTCTATGCAGCACACTAGGCCTGCCCCCAGCTGTGTCTGCTCTTTCCCCATGCCAGGACTCCTCCGGTTTACCCCTCTAAAAATACACTTTAAGTCTCCTGCCAGGGTTGGGGGAAGGAAACATGTTCATGAGGTTGTGCAGAGTAGGAGAGAGAGCGGGAATCTAGCATCTAACTGCCTCTCAGATTTTCAAACCACGCTCCCGTTTTCCACCCTCTCTTCACCCGCTCTTTGAAAAGCACCCGGCACCCCCAGGCCTGAGTTTCTGAAGCACAATCAGGTTACTTCTCGTCTTTACGTGCTGCTGGCTGAGGTTTCGGCTTTCTGGGATCGGCCCAGTCAGCGGCCATTCATCCATCTGTTTTCCAGCATGCAAAATTAGGTTCTTGTTTTCTCCTCTTTGTTTAGGGTTTATACCATTTTTTATTTTTCTTTTTTAACCTTTTATAGTCCATTAAGTGGTTTGAGGGAGGAGCAAAGTAAACGCAAACTCAATCTGCCTTTTTTTATTTCAAAGTCAAACTGAAGAGTTTATGGTGTTTTAGGGGCAGGCCAAGAGTCAGAGTGGTCCTGAAACACTCCTCCTACCCTGGGCCCACCCAGAAGTACCTCTCAGGGCCATGGGCAGCCCCACAGCCAAGGTGGCCTTTCTTGGGCTCCAGTGAATAATACGCAGGTCAGAATTGTTTGGGGCAGAGCAGAACTGCATTAAGTGAGGATGGAGTTACCATGTATTTGTTAAGTACTTGCTTGATGCTATTCGGGGCTTTGCCAACTGTTACAAACTTGGTAACTCTGACTTTCTGAAAACTCCCTCTTACTGGTCTTTGTAAAACACATACATATTTTCTCTTGGAAAAGTTTCCAAGTACCAGGGCAACCTGAAGAGATCCTGTGGATTTGAGCCATTACCTGTCGGCCTACAAATTGGTTAGGATTTATCTGGCAATTGAGAAATAACTAATCTCGCTCCTGTTTCGTGCAGCCTGCAGGTTCACACCATTCATCTTGTTAAATTCAGTTTTTCAGCTCCAAGAGGTAAGGAGGCATCTCAACACGAATAACTCCGGAGAACAAGTGGCATTTCTGGGCAGATTACTTAACAAAAACGTGTCCTGGACAAGGATAAAGCCTTGCTGATTCCTTTCATTCTGTTCCTGGTGGACCTAGCAGTGGTGAGAGTTGGATGGCTGATTATCGTGGGTTGAAAAACTTTTCCACTTTTGGTTACAAGATTGGCAACAATTTCTGAGACAAACACTGCTGTGACAGCAGGCAACCATGTAGCGCCAAAGTACAATGGGAAACATGCTCCACAGTGTTGGCCCAGACTCCTGGGAGACCTCGTGTCTGGTGACTGGTGTGCAGTATGGTGGGAGCACTTCAGGCCAGTTATTTCCATGCACTTCCTGATTTCACATCTGAGAGAACAGCTTCCCCGCTGAGACGAGAGGGAAAGGGATCCATCCCCTCAAGATTTACCTTTCAGGGACTTCCCTGGTGGTCCAGTGGTTAAGACTTCACACTCCCAATGCAGGGGGCCTGGGTTCAACCCCTGCTAAGGGATCTAGATCCTGCAATGCCACAACAAAAGATCCCACATGCCGCAACTAAGACCTGGTACAGCCAAATAAATAAACAAATATCTTAAAAGAAGATTTACCTTTCAAGTGTGGGAACAGAGTTGATAAATGATTTGCATACGCATGTGGAGTTAGAAATATGTGGATTCTAACCTCTGCTCCACCAGTCTCTAGCCATTTGTATTGGGGCAACTGTCCTTTTCTAAACTTCATCTTCTGGAAACTGAAGTGATAATTAGAACTACCTGGGGAAGTTACTGGGAGGGGTAGGTGCAAAGCCGTGGCTCCCTAAGTGTTTGCTGCTGTGGGTGGCATGTTTGCCCCCAGCAGCTGAGACTCCTTCGAGGCGGCTGCTTTTTTTTTTTTTTTGCGGTACGCGGGCCTCTCACTGTTGTGGCCTCTCCCGTTGCGGAGCACAGGCTCCGGACGCGCAGGCTCAGCCGTCATGGCTCACGGGCCCAGCCGCTCCGAGGCATGTGGGATCTTCCCGGACCGGGGCACGAACCCACGTCCCTCGCATCGGCAGGCGGACCCTCAACCACTGCGCCACCAGGGAAGCCCGAGGCGGCTGCTTTTGAAGGTATGGATCAAGGTGCAGGCTCTGGTCAAGGGCCAGGCTGCTCCCAGAGAAAGCAGAGAATGACTGAGTTGAAACTGAGGAAGACACAGAGTTGACATTAAATATTTACTGAGCGTCCAGAGCGTACCCCAAAGCAGACAGATTTATCTCCAAGAACGTTTCACTTAAGACAAGGCATTAAACATCCATCTGAAGCCTGAATATGTCCTCATTTAAGCGCTAATGAGAAGGTACCATAGGAAGCAGAATATTACACTCTCTCCTGCCTGCCAGGGCTGCATCTTGCCCCATTACTTTCCCTGCCCTCTGTTTTACACCCACACAGTTCAGAGGCCACGCCCTGCATCTCCAGGATAAAGCAGCTCAGCCACAGTGTGTCTTGGCTTGAGCACAGACAGGTTTCGTCAACTCCCTACACACAGCAAACACATTTTGTGGAAAGTTCCCAAGTCGCAAGCTGGGTTTGAGTCTTTGCTCCTCTCTAGGCATTTTTCATTTGTTTTGAATCATGAAACGTCCTCTGTGTGTGCACAAGTGTGTGTACAAGTGTGTGTGTGCACACGAGTGCATGTATATTTCTACTAAGAATGGACCTAATTAGTTCACTTTTACCTTTAATAATAGTGATTATCACTACAGGAAATCACTTTGGATTTCATCCCATCCTATGGAAGACACTCACTAACTCTGAACATATCAGGTATAAGGCATATACATTAGCATAAAAATCTTGAAATTTTCCATGGAAGACAGTAGGTAATAAAGTAATATTGATCTATATCTTATATGATGCTGCCTCTTTGTAGGATCATAGATTTTTCTTTTGAAAGCAGACTTTATTTTAGAGCTATTTTCAGTTCACAGCAATACTGAACCAAAGATGCAGAGATTTTCCATAGACCCCCTGCCCCACACATGTACAGCCTCCCCCATTATCAACATCCCCACCAGAGTGGACATTTGTTACAACTGGTGAACCTACCCTGACACATCACCACCCAAAGTCCATAGTTCATCTTAGGGCTCTTCACTCTTGCTGTTTGTCGTACAGTCTATACGTTTTGACAGATGTATAATGACTTGTGTCCAGGGTTTATTTTAACAGTCCTTTGGGCTTTACCAGATTCAAAGAATAGGACATGAATACAGAGATTTTCCTTCCCAGGTTCCACAGACAGAATTGTCTCAGCTAAGAACATTTTCTAATGATAGAGCAAGGCTCCAACTTAAAAAATTTGTTGTTTTCTTCACAGAATTCTCAAATGAACATTGTCAATAAATGAATATGTTTTCAGGGACAGAGCCTGCATGGTTATTCTTTTCCCTGTAACTAAGATGGCTCAGCATCTCTGCTTCTCAACCATTTCTTCTCAACCATGCCGACTCCTATTCTGTCCAAGGTCAAGCTCACACAGCGGCAGTTTAGGCTGACTGGAGCCTTGACCCACGCCTGACCTGCAGTCATTTCTCTCCCTTTTCTAGTTCCCTCCTGTAGCTGCCCAGAGCCAGGGTGTCTTCAGTGTTCCCTTCCCCTCCCCCCTGCTCCCCGCACGGTGCAGCTTTGTGTCACTGCCTCTGAATTCTGCCGTCTGCCCAGTCACCTCCTTCCTCACTCACTCTCGTGAGTCTACAAAGATGTCTTCAAACTACGATTTCTTCTTGTTTCTCATCAAAACCGTGCCCTGGACATCAGATGAAACAACTTCTGCCATCCTTCCTTGGGTACCCAAATGGACGCTGATTTTAATGCTGCTTCTTTTCTCTCTAGATCTCGAGGGCAGACAAAGCTCTAGTTTTCATTGGCTCCGTTATATTTTTACAGAACCAAGCAGCTCCTGAACTATAACCAACGTGAGAAATGGCCTATTTCATTTGCAAGCTAAAACATCAGGTACCTATGAGCCTGTCTTTATTTAGTTAGTGGGGGAAAAAAATCATTCTAGATTGTCCATGTGGGACCATTCCTAGCTGCTGGTGGGCTATTGCTTTGTACTCAGCCAAAGTTACAGTACTGGGCAGGGAGGCGTGGTTATGGAAACAAAGCTGGGGACAACTGCCAACATGAACATGTATTATATAAGCACAGCTCAAATTACTTTCATACAGTCTGAATTTAGAAATCTCACCAATCCACAGGTGAGAAAATTTCTGCAAGGATCAAAGTCTGGAATAATAAAAAGTGAATGGACAGTGCCATGAGTACTAGGAGTACATGAGGCATTTCTCATGCTTCAAGCAACTTGCCTACTTTGCAAGCAACCAAAGAAGCAGGAGAGCCAGCCATAGTAGTTCATGTAACTTTTCAAATTTCCAGATGTTGTTCTTGTCTCTGCTGCTGTTTGGACAACTGCCATTGTGTTCCGTTTCCAATAGAATCTAGTGTCCAACACTCTCCTCCAGATGCTGCTGCTTTCTACCTCCTTTTTACCAAATTATCCAAAACAAGTAGGGGTCTACTGTGGTGCACAGAGCAGCAGGAATCCCCCTCAGTCCTGCTGCAGACCCAAGAGTGACCTTTCCACTGAGAGGTGGTCAGTGTGTCTTTCCTATCCAAACCAGAAGTGGCCTCGAAGGCTTCATTTTGGTCTCATGCACTTCATCCCCAGAAGTTAATAACCCCTCTGATTGTTGGGGGACCGGCCAAAGTGCCCTGGGAACAAGATATATCCTAGGCATCCCTGGCAACTCTTCCTGGCTCTGGGTAGGATGGGAGATTAGCCATGCGTGCTAATGAAAATGCTAGAATATGGCTTGGGATTCTGAACAGGGAAAAGGCTTTCCGTAAAGTCAGAGTTTCAGGCAATTTCCTGCTCCAGTCGCTCCCTAAACATAAAGGGTACTCCCTCTACAGGACCCTCCCTCTAGGTCTTTCATTACCCACTGGCCATTCTTAAGTCCCCCCCACCCCGATTAAATGAGATCTCTAGCCAACAGCACTCTTCCATTAAGAAGTCATATTTTTAAACTTCAAACCTCATTTCATTCTGAATGAAGTGTTAATTTTATACAGGATATTGGGTGGAATATGAGAAGCGTGTGACATTTTGTCCATGATAGACTGGATCTGTTGTTAGAAAACTTTTTCTTCTTTTGAAATGAGAACACCTTCTTCAAATAAAATCTTAGGTAGAAGCCAGCTATACACATCAGATAAAAGTGCACCTGCGGGCTTCCCCGGTGGCGCAGTGGTTGAGAGTCCGCCTGCTGATGCAGGGGACAAGGGTTCGTGCCCTGGTCCGGGAAGATCCCACGTGCCTCGGAGCGGCTGGGCCCGTGAGCCATGGCCGCTGAGCCTGCGCGTCCGGAGCCTGTGCTCCACAACGGGAGAGGCCACAACAGTGAGAGGCCCGCGTATCGCAAAAAAAAATAAATAAAAGAGAGAGGAGTGTCGTGGTTTTAAATGCATAATCTCTGGTGTAACACAATGATAGTCCTGTAGGCAGAAGAGAAGGCTGTGTCAGGACCCTATAGCTGCGGGGCCCTAGTTCAGGTTCCTCCTTCACTGAAAGATGCAGTCCTAGGGGACACTGGTCTTTCCCAGCAGTTGGTGCTAAAGTCATGCTGCTTAGAGCTCACTTGGAGCACACTCTCCCTTTCCCCATTCTGCATGACTCCATATTAATATCACTTAAACAAACTCTCTTCCTCCATAGCCATCATTTAGCAGCCCCCCAAATAAGTCAGAGTAAAACCACTATACTTTACAAATATATAGTAAAGAATCAAAGCAAAAATACAGGGGGGAGGGTTTACTTAGTATCAATTGTAGTAAGCATGAATCCTAGGAAACAGCTACATTGTAAAATTACAAGGAAATCTCTAGGGTAAAGCCAAATCTTAGCTATCCATAAAACATTACCTGGGAGTTGAAGAAAGGCAAGTGCGCTTTATTTGGGTGTAAATGTTATGCATTTATACTGCTTAGTCAGATAGCTCTGGGGACCAGAAAACCAGAAGCCAATATGCCTACTATCGCCAACCTGCTGAAGAGTCGTGTGTAGTTTTGCATCTTAGACTTCCTTCCTGGGTAGCATAGGGCCATTGAGGAATTTGTGAGGTGGAAGGAAGGTCCTTCAACAAATTCTATTGTGTTACCTTCAGGCTGTGACTCAAATCAGCTGAAGTCTGTGTGGTATGATGAGACACAAATTGGTCTAACATTGGGAGTGTTTACATGTAAATGGATGCTTCTCTGAGGTCATAAAGGACACACATTAGGAAAGCTTCTCAAGTGTCTCCCTCAATGTTTACTATGTTGACACAATTTTACAACTAGAGGATTATTCCTTTGAGAACAAAGGGTTTTTGTTTTGTTTTGTTTTTTTAGTTTTCAGAAGAACCAATAAAAAAACAACATACCTGGGAGGAAAAACACTAATTTTTAAGCCATTGTTGACTAACACTATATTGCAAAGCTAATTGGCAGCATGAATCTGGACCAGGTAGCTACCTGGGAATTGGGACATGAAGAGTCCTTGGTCCTGAGCGGAGGTGGTTGGTGCTTCTTGGGAGAAGGACCAAAGACAAGATTGGTCCACCTTCTGAGTTTTCCTGAGGAACAGCTCTGATTTTTCTCAAGGCAAACTAGAAAATTTTCTATGATACAGAAACAAAGCTAAGTTTTCCAAAGCTGTGTGTTAGTCCTATTTCTTGGGCCACTAGATATATCCCAGATTTCCCTTTAGGGTAAGTCAGTTCTCCAGGGAGTGTGCCTTCAAGTTGTTGGTTTTAAGATGGAGGACGGGAAGCTGATGTGGGGTTAGGCTGGGAGGAGAAGCTCAGAGGGAAGCTACAGGCGGGCACGACCCTCGCTGAGCCAGCCATTGACTATTTCAAGCCCATGGGGTGTGTAGGGAGGTGTGTCTGGCTTGGTCACCTCTAGGTCCTGAGGAACTGAGACCTGAGAACAGTTGGGTTTTCATAGCAGTTCCAAACACTTTCAAAGACGTAACCGCGGTGGGAATTGTTTTTAAGGGGCTGGAGACAAAGCCCTCGCATTCAGCATTTGATGATTCTATATACAGTTAAAAATCAGACGTGAATATATTATTTCAATAAGACAAGCCAAGTTCCATTCTTGGTAGGAAATCAAGGACTACTAATTAATGAATTAAAAAATGCACAATTATTAATACCTTACCTTTACTAAACTTTTCTATCAAATCAACCACTTTCTACTGTTTTGTTTACAATTAATAATAAATAGTAAAGTAATAATATGCATTAGTTCTCATTAAATGAGAAAGATAACATCCCTTGGGCTTTTACGTCTCTTGTTCTGCTTCCTCTTTTCCCCTTTGTCAATGTTCCATCTAGAATTGTTACTTAATTTTTTCTTTGTTTTGTAAATTAACTTCTCTGGCTCAGTTCCTTAGATGAAAAACACTGACTGGCAGCGCCTTATTTTAGGGAACCGGATATTCTGAGATATAAAAGCCCCACAAAAAGGTGACCAAGCGCTGGCTGCCTCTGTTGGAGCGGAGGCCCCCTGGTTCCTCAGTCACAGATCCTCAGCCTCTGCACAAGGCTGCTTTCCATCTGCCTCCAGGACAAACAAACAACCCCAGGTGATGTAGTAGCTAAGGACTCCAGTTTTGCACCGGAGTGCCTCCTGTCACGGGGAACCTGAGTCATTCTGTACTTAGCGTAATCATCGCTTTCCCTGTGCTCCATCCCCACCCCCATCCAAGCTTTGAGGACTTTGAAGTACATTAAATGATCTGTAGAATGTAAGGGAGGAGTGACACTGTGTGTGTAAATTGCATGGGCACAGAAGCTTCAAACGAATTGTAAGCATAATATATTTACATTTTAAGACAGGAGAAAAAACGACAGGAATACATGTGTTACTTTTAAGTGAAGGATATCAGCATAGAAGGTAATTGAAAGAATTCTAATATGTATGATTGCCTCTAAATAAACACTATTTCCTCAAAGGAACGGACACAGTTGGGTTTGAGGGCATTTTCCTACTCACATGAAGATGGTTTTGCATTTCAGATTTTTTAAAATCACTGAACATACATCATGTCATCAGACCCATTCTATTAAATGTCATCTTAGGAACAAGCTCATGAGAGTTGCAGCTGGAAATTGAATCTAAATGTCAGATGTAGGACAGGTATAAAGGACAATTTTGATCATCACTTGGGGTCAAAATGATTACCTTTGGGTTCTTTTCCTATAATAGTCCTTTTTCAGAGAGATTATGGTTTATCGGTTTGCTCTAAATAAAGCATATTATTTTTCATAAGAGAAAAAAACTGAGCTTTTATGATCTAAAGATGGTAACGTGTAGCCAGTATATGAGAAGTAAATATATTCTCTTTATCAGAGACAAGGCAAAAGCCTTTCCAGACATTATTTTTATAAGAATCCGCCAAAGAGAGAAAAAGAATGAGATGGACACAGGGAATATTTCTCAGAAGCCAAACCCAAAAGAAAAATTTTAAGAGAGATAAACATTATGTCATGTTTCTGAAACTTCCTGATCATCCTTAAAGTAGACCATCTGTCCTTGATGACAGAACTCACTGGATGAGACCTTGAGGAATGTAACTCATTATAAAATTTCTGAAACAATGAATTTGTTTCCCTGTATTCCAACTTTGTAGCAAATCTGTTACCCAGATGTAAATTTAGAAGCATCAGAGCTCTTGGCCCCCTGAAGGAAGAATTTCAATTGAGGAAAGGCATTATAGACTAACAAAAGAAGAATCCTCAAAACCTAAATTACCCCAAACAAACCAGGGCTGGACATAAATGAAGTGGATGAAGAATTCGGCCACAGGGGAAGGTGAGCTGCTCTTACCACTGGGAGGAAAATACTGTGACAGCAAACAGAAATGAAACTCACCCATTGACCCAAATGCTAGGCAGATGGTGTGGCTTTGACGAGCGATTCACCTTTTGCAATCCTCTTCCTAAGTGTCACTTAGTACATGAACAGTTTCAAATCTGACATTCACCAGAGGCGTACGTGTACGCGTTTGTGTGTGAGTCTGTAGGTTTATCACCAACTCTCTACAAAGAGGCAGATGGTACCAGTAAAAAAAAAAAAAAAAAAGTTGTCCAACAGAGACCCGCAGTATAAATCATGATAAAATCCTTAAGCAGAGCAAAAACAGGATGAGTTGTAAAAATGCAACAAGAAAAGCTTCAGAAAGGACAGGCAAAATTGCGGAAGGCATCAGGAAGTGGCACCAACTTGGAAAAATTAAGCAGGAAAAGTGCTAAACAACAGATTTCTCTTCTACCATAAGAAGAGCAAGAGAATGGGTCCAGTCTCTATGTAAGAAAATTGATGAATATAACACCTCTTGTGAAGACAGGAGAGGTAAGAGGGGAAGAGGACGAGATGCCAGAGGGCAGAACAGGAAACAGTATCCTCCCTCCGAGCTGTAGAGGCTGCTACTCCTTGCTCTGAAGGGGCTGACCATGGGCATTGTCCCATGTCTGCCCAGTGGAGGGCCATGCAGCCCTCTGGCTGTGGGTGTCCTCAGGGACTCAGACAAGGTTCCCTGTATGTGCTTCGTAAGCTGGACCACACCACACAAGAAGGCTCTTTCCGCTCTACTCCAGTAGCCGCCTGAGGGCACTTGAGCACAGTGGTTTGGGACTCAGAAAGACTCACCAAAATGAATCTGACATATTCACAAAATGCCTGCCTAATAGCCATTGGACACGTGGCAATTATCCCATAAATAGGTCTTGTAAATCACTACGTTGCTCTTACACTGCCAAACCAAGGTGGTAATTTTCCATTTCGTTAGATTTATCATAGTCACGATAGTATAGTGAAGCCATACACCCACCACCAAGACTGAACAATTATTAACATTCTGCCACATGTACTTTATTATTTTTTGATGTCCTATTTAAAGTACATTTCAGACATGGTGACAACATGTTACTCCTGAAGACGTCCGCAGCATCTCTAAAAACTAAAGACGTTTTCCTATATAATCACCATCCCTTTGCTACACCTACCAAAATTAACAATAATACCTGCGTGTTATGCAGTCCTTGGTCCTTATTCAAATTTCCCTCATTGTCTCCCAAATGTGTTTTATGACTCATTTATTCAAAGACGCATCCAATCAAGGTCCACAAATTGTGTCTGGTTGTTCCATTTCTTTTTTTTTTTTTTTTTTTTTTGCGGTACACGGACCTCTCACTGTTGTGGCTTCTCCCGTTGCGGAGCACAGACTCCGGACGCGCAGGCTCAGTGGCCATGGCTCACGGGCCCAGCCGCTCCGCGGAATGTGGGATCTTCCCGGACCGGGGCACAAACCCGTGTCCCCTGCATCGGCAGGCGGACTCCCAACCACTGCGCCACCAGGGAAGCCCTGGTTGTTCCATTTGTTAATTCTCTCTGAATCTTGCAGAGCTCCACCACACCTCCTGCCCGTACATTTTTATTTCCATGTTATTGACCAGCAGGGGTAACTGGCAGGGGTCCCACGGAATGCTCTGCCCTCTGGATATGTCTCGTTACTCGCTCCTTGAGTCATTTACCCTGGTTTCTAACCCCTCTGTCTTCTGTAAGCTGGAAGTTAGATAAAACCCAGTTCAAACAGTTTTGGCAAAAATGACTTCATTGCTGATGCTGCCTGCCTCAGAGCGCATTGCAGCAGGATCCACGTGTTGTCCCACTTTTTGTGATGTGAAGATGGCTCACTAGGTTAAGGTATGGTGATCTGAGCTCTGGCAAAAGCCCACTCTTTAATAGCCAAACCTGCTGGATGAATTGCCCCCAGCAGGCTTTTCTGTGCTTGCACCACACCTAAGCCTAGGCCGAAGTCTCCCTCAGCAAGTCCTTTCCAAGCCTCACTGCCCTTCCCTTTCTTGGACCTGACCCATTGGGCTAGACCCTGAGACTTATTCTGTTTCCCGTGCTTGCCGTGTGATGGGCAAGAATAAGTGATAGATGTAAGCATTCATAGATTTAAAGCACCTCATCTGCCAAGACAGTTATATTTAAGAATAAACTAACTGGGCTTCCCTGGTGGCGCAGTGGTTGAGAGTCCGCCTGCCGATGCAGGGGACGTGGGTTCGTGCCCAGGTCCGGGAAGATCCCACATGCCGCGGAGCGGCTGGGCCTGTGAGCCATGGCCGCTGAGCCTGCGCGTCCGGAGTCTGTGCTCCGCAACGGGAGAGACCACAACAGTGAGAGGCCCGCGTACCGCAAAAAAAAAAAAGAATAAACTAGCTAATATCAGCTAATCTTTGGTTGGATGGGAGGAGGGAGGACAGGAAGGCAGGAAAGAGAACACAAAGTAGTGGAGATTTTATGGGAAGTGAAGAGATGAAGAGACAAAATAAAAATAGGAATTGGGGGGGAGACTTCTTCTTTAAACTCATAGAGTGATATAGCCTGGTACCTGAGCATTTAGACCTAAATCAGGAGACTGGGATTCACACTCCAGCTCTCCTACTGTCTAGCTCTGTGCTCTTGGGTACCTAATTTAACATCACTGGGCCCTGTTTCCTCATCAATAACTACCGGTAATAAGGACACTTCCCTGGTAGGGTTTCTGGGCAAATCAATGTGTACCAAGCACACAGTACCGGCACACAGTAAGAGGTGATCAATGTGTAGAGGTAGCTACTATTACTAAATCCTGTAATGAGTTTAAGAACCATTTGCTTGTCCTTTATTTTTCCATTAAACTCTCACAGGAGAAGGCTGAGGGAAAGCCATCAGAAGCTGTAGTTGTATGAGAGTAAGGAACATTTGTTGAAAATTCCTCAAGCCCAACCTGACCCGAGGATGGGTTAGGGATGGGGCTAGAGAGCAGCTAAAATGGAAACTGTCTTTCCCCTCAGTGCCACAGGGCTGGGGTCTTCTCAGATGCAGAAGTTCTTCCTACTCTTCTCCACCACCTGCCCACAGAGTTGAAGAGATTTAAGGGACCAGAAGCTCATTCTGCACCTCCAAGTTCCTTAGGGGACATGATCTGATTAGCAGGTGGAAGGGTGATATGGTTTAATGGGTAGTTTATGGTGCAAACTGACATCAACTGACCTAGGAATCAGACAAGATAGGGGCAGGAAAACAGAACATCACCAAATGCCAGGGAGATGCATCAGTACACCCAGCGTGGGGTGCTCAGTGGATCAGGTACAAGGCAGAAGGCTTTCCCACCCTCCGAAGCGTGCGTCTTCTCATCTGCAACCACTGGCTCAGTGGGCGCCTCTCAGAGAAGAAATCTCGTGCTCCTTTGGGACTTTCATTATGTGGGGTTTCATTACAATAATCAAGGCACTCTGCCTTCCGTAAAAGGGAAAAGCGATGAATTCTTCCACTTGCAGATTTACCCTGACAGGAATTAATGTGGAAGTTTCCCATTTTATTGAGCCACCCAAAAAAGGGAGCGGAGAAAGCCTGAATTCCTCTAAAAGCTCATGTGCAAGCAAAACAACCCAGATAAACACACCTCAGCTTGGAGATCAATTCCCCCAAGTTCCATTTTTAACTTTAAGTGCAGAGACATCTTGTCAGGACCCTGATCCCCTTCGGTTGGGGCAGGTGCTATAGGGTTTAGGCGTCAGCTCCCAGAGGAAGGAGTTGCTCACTCAGCCCACACTTACTGGGCGCTGACTCCACCGCAACCTTTGTGCCCATCCTACACAAGGGACCCCAGGAGCTCTGCAAGGCAGTGGCGTCGTGAGATATTGCCCCAGGCTCCCCAAGAAGTGGGGAGAAGGACGAGCTCAGAGGAGAGAGAGGGGGATGCTACAAGCGAGGAACTCATCCCCGCCTTCCCCTCTGCACCTACAGCAGAAGAGGAAGGACCCGCCTGTCATCTCACTAGCAACTCATCACACCAGTGCCACCAGGGGTCGCGTGGAGCAATGGACAGCATCCCACAGCTGGGAGCCCTGTGCTGCTCTCCTCGTGAATGCAAGAGGGCGTGCACTGTGCACTGAAAAGGCTATTCCCACTGAAATCATTGTCAGGGAATGCTTGTCAAGTTTTAAAAACAATTACTATCTGTTCTTGTCTCTTTTAGGGTTTGGGTCATGTTCCAGAGCCTCCTGGAAGCCTTAAGAGGTCTTACAGGGCATGAGTATGCTCATTTGGCTTTCTGTCATCTCTCCATCACCTAAGCATAGTACTGGGCTCATGGAAGGTGCTCAAATATTTCTTGCTGGATTGAACAGAAATAGTCATTAATAAGCAGTTAAAGATTCTATAATAGCTTTTGTTCATTGACTACTTATTTTGTGCCAGCACATATATGTACATTAATTTCTTCACACGTTATGTCACTGAGTTCTCTCAATAACCATGAGAAGAAATGAGTATCGCAGAGGTTTCATACAGGTAGAGTGGTGGAGCTGAGATTTAAATACAGGCCCATCTAGCCCCAAAGCTCAAATTTTAAACACGATGAAAAGAAAAGGAAAGGAGGAGGGAGAAAGAAAGAAAGAAAAATTAGGAAAATGTCACTCTTGCCTTCAAGAGATTTATAATCTTACTAGAGGGATGAGGTGCATTCCCATGGAACAATTAAATAACAAGGCAACACAGAACACAGTAAATTGCCTAAAATAGGCCCTTAGGTTCAGCTAGCAAACGCCAGGAGGGGTCAGAGTTGGTGCAGATTGACGCTTGTGGGATGGCTGTTGCAGCAGTGGGATTTGAGGTGGGATTTGGAAGACGGCCAGGCTCTCAGCAGTTGGTGGGATAAGGAGGGGACTTTGGTGGGATGAGAAAGAGGCAGTAGGGCTTCCCTGGTGGCGTAGTGGTTGAGAGTCCGCCTGCCGATGCAGGGGACGAGGGTTCGTGCCCCGGTCCGGGAAGATCCCACATGCCGCGGAGCGGCTGGGCCCGTGAGCCATGGCAGCTGAGCCTGCGCGTCCGCAGCCTGTGCTCCGCAACGGGAGAGGCCACAGCAGTGAGAGGCCCGCGTACCGAAAAAAAAAAAAGAGAGACAGTAGAACCACGCTAGCAGATAGATGGCAGCTGGCCTCGCTCAGGTGTGATGTGCCCTGCGTGAGGAGTAGCAGTAGGAAATTACAGTAGGCAAGGGAAAAGGTGGCGAGTGGAGGGGCTGCAAAGCTTGGTAGATCTTAAAGGGTAAGATGAGGCATTTCTTAGGCAGCTAAAGCAAGCAAGCAGCACGGTGAGACCAGTGTTTCAAGAAGGCTTGTCCAGAGGTGCTGGGCAGACTTCACTCCAGATGGGGGTCTGGAGATGAAGAAAGCACCTTCCAGTGTTTCAGTCCCCAGAAGGACTGAGGGAAAATACAATGTCTTCCTTCTTTTAGCCATTCCCAGTGGTTGTGGACAGCTCCATGGAGAAGGCCCAGGCATTTGCCAGGGCTGGGACCAGAGTTAGAGATGGGTAAATATTTGCTTTGTCTCAGCTGGAGAAGATGGGTTTTTAATAAAGAGGCTGCATGACTCATGTCACAGAGTGTACCGACAATTCAGGAAAAAGCCACTTCAGACAATGCCAAATGGCAGGCAGTGTCTCTGGATGTGCTCTCAGGAAGGACCCCCTCTGTCTCACACACATACACACAGAGATACACATACCTACCTGCGCACACACACATATTTTCTCCTCCCAACAGCACCACCCTGTCCTTTGGTGCCACTAGGGGCCTGATAGAGTGTCTTGAGGACAGCTGGGGTCTGGTTGCCGCAGTCACCCCAGAGCCCTTGCAGGTCCGTCAGTGCCATGTGTTGAACTGTGACTAGAGGAGGCTGATGGCCAACCAGGCGGTGCTCTATGACGCTCTCACCATGAACCCCACCACGGTTTCCGCAGAGAGAATTCCGAGATGGCCCCATGATCTCGGAGCCCCGGTATCACACCCTATGTAATCCACTCCCCTCAGGTGTGAGTGGGACCTGGTCGTGCTTGTAATCAATGGAATACGGCAAAGTAATGGGACGTCGCTCCTGTAATTATGTCCCATAACTGTATATACACGACTTGCTCACAGACAAGCAGAGACTCTCTCTGGCTGGCTTTGCAGACTGAGATGCTGTGCTGTGAAGGACCTGTGAGGGGGCCAGATGGTATCAACCTTGATGGCCCCCAGCTGACAGCCAGTGAGAAAATGGACGCTTCGGTCCTCTAACAGTGAGGAGATAAATTCTGCCAGCAACTTGCGTGAGCCTGCAAGCAAATTCTGCCCTCTTAGAGCCTCCATATGAGAACGCAGCCTGGCTGTCACCTTAACTGTAGCCTTCTGAGACCCTGAGCAGAGAACTCAGCCATGCTGTGCCAGGGCCTCTGACTTACAGAATTTGTGAGCTGATAGATATGCATTGTTTTAGGCCATTACGTTTGTGGTAATTCGTTATGCAGTGAAGGATAGCTAATCCAGCCTTCGTTTTCCTATCTCCTGAGAGAGCCATGGTGATACATGGGGAGCCAGAGACTCTTCTAAAACAAGCTGGAAGGAAGGAACATGGTACAGAGTTAAACAGCAGGGTGGCGTTAACAGGCTGTGTAATCTTGTCAAGTCATTTTCATTCTCTGGGGCCCAGTTCTCTCCTCTTTCATTTGATAAGATCAGCTGAGAGAGTCTTGAGAGAGACGTTTTCTCCCAACTTTAATAGATTCTGATTTACAGGATTGATGAATGAACGTGTTTCATGTTTTTTGAGCATCTGTCGATGTGGTGTGCTAAATATTGTTACGAGTCATCTCATTTAAATTTCACAAAAGAATCACGCTCGGGTTATTATTACAATTGCTTGCAAAGGTAAGTAAACTGAGGCTCAGAGAAGTTTAATAATTTGCACAAGACCACATGGCTTGAATGTGGTAGAGCAGGGAACGAGACTTATGATCTTTTCACTGCATTATGCTGGAACAGAGCCCAAGAGAAAGTCTACTCAACTGTTTAACTGGAAGCAGTCAGGGAAAGAGAAGAGCAGAGAAGCCTTAGGAAGGGACTTGGAGTTGTATTACAATCAAGTAAGGGGCCGTGTAAGTGGTAATTCAGTCTGACAGCTAAGACTGAATAGATTCCAAGTGATGGCCTTGAAAAAGTTAAATCATCAGGAAAGTTCATCAGAGATCATTTTAGAGTGGAGAGAAGGGAGAAATTAGGAATTTAGGGGGATATCTTCCAACATACACTAAACACTGATGGCTCTAAATTGCTTTTTGTGGCCCCGACATCTCTCTTTGACTCCAGACTTATCTCTGCAACCCTTCTGGTTGTCTCAATTTCCAACTCAACATGCCTCAAAACCACAGTCATCCTTGTGCCCAGTGTCACCTTCATTCTGGGTCCACAACTGTGATTCAATGATTTACAATTTACCCATATGGCTTTCTTCCCCAGCAGCTCCTTTTGTCTATTCCTTACTTCTGGGTGGTCACCTAGACCTATGGATTTCACCTCCTAAGGGTCTTGAATCGTTGTTCCCCTCATCGCCCTAACTCAAATTTCCATCACTTCTCTGCTGGGCTATTTCAATAGCCTCCTAGCTTAGCTCCCTGTTCTCCTGGGCACCCCTCTACCCTTCCCCTGCATAAGTCCACCTTCCACGTTACTTTCAAGGTGAACTTTCAAAAATGCAAGTCACTGCCATATTTAAAGTCTTTTAAAGTCTCTCCAGCACTAAGTGGATGCATTTCGACTCCTTGCTATGGCGCCCAAGACACTTATTTCTGGCTTCTGCCTCCGTCTTCCACCTCATCTCCTACCATTCCTCCTCTGTGCACTGAACCCTAGTCTTACCATATCTATAGTTTACCCCCTGTCTGGGTCAATCCCTGCAATGTCCTTCTATGTTTTGTCTACCTACTCAACATTTGAAGGCTCAACTCAAGTGTCTCATCCTCTGTGCAGCCTTTCTGTGGCTGCTCCCAGAGCAGCCATGTGGCACAACTCCGCGTATTACCTATAGGGCACCCAAGGGCTGCCATTCACAGGGAAAATCTTGTACGTGATCCTCCTGGAAATGTGCAGTAGAGCAGCCACATGCTGCCCTAAGGGGACTCGATCACCCTCCCAGTAGGAATAGGTCTGATACCCTATTTGTCTCCTCCTCCAGACATTAAGGTAAGCTCTTAAAATGTAAGGGCCATGTCTTACTCATCTTTGAACTCCTAATGCCCAATACAATGTCCCACACATTGCAAGCTTTCAATACATCTTTGCTTGATGACTGGACAGTTGGATAAAGTCTTTCAATGTCACCATGTAAAAGGACAAGAACTTAAACTAGACATTCAAATTCAGAATTCAAAAGAAAGAACAGGTTTCTTGGGCCAGCTTAAGTTGAGCCCTTCTGGCTCTACCCACCCAAAAGAACAATGCCAGCCAATTGACTGGAATGCCATCAGTCTGACTATATTGGTGCAGAAAAATATAGCCAGCTCTTTCCAACTGTTTTTGATATGCACACAAGCTAATTTTGCTCTTGATGAAAAGTTTCAGTGGGCCTGATTCCAGCCACATGGAACGGATTTTTTTTTTTTTTTTTTTTGTCAACTTAGGAGAAAATTGGCCATTTGGGCATAGTTTAAAATGTGTCTGTGGAAGGTAAATTGGTGTCTTAGTAGCTTTCCGGGGAAATGGAGGTAAATATTTAGTAGTAGCTAAAATATCCAAATCTAGGACTGTAGGAAAAACTTCATTTTATTTACACATTAAGAAATGAGGGTTCCCATCCCACTCTGTTTCTTCTAGCTGAACAGCCGGGCGCATGGTTTTAGACTGCAGTGGAGTCTGAGACTCTCCAGGGATTTTAACTCAGCCACAAAACCAGCAGCACAGACAGCAACATATTGGGAAATTGATGATAGTATTTAGCCTTTCCCGGTTATTTATGGGCCACTTTGGGGTGTGTGTGTGTGTGTGTATGTTCATTCCAACGCCTCAGAGCTGTTCTGGTCTAGAAATTCTACTACCATGTGCTCTGGTTCAAAGTAGACCTACTGTCTGGGTAGAACTTCATAACTGGACAGGATCTGCAGCTTCTCCTTCATTTCAGAACACAAGACAAAGCTTCTCCGATGTCTCAGTTGTCAGACTCAGAAAAAAGAAACAGAATTCACAGTATAGCTCCAGTCTGGATCATTAGGAATTAAAAGACAACTAAGACATGGCCTTTATTCTCAAGGAGCTTACCATAACTATTGGCAAACTGTTTTTCCCACTTTATTCTGACATATTCTGACAAATCTCCAGGATGGGGATTTGGAATCTTCAAGGATAGCCTGAGTTCCAGCCTCACGGGTCAGTGCGTATCTGAGAAGCATACAGTAGGCTGAGAATTTCTGGAGTTGAGGGTTTTCAGGTCAGGAGCATCTCCATGAAAGGAAATCTCTTTTAAGGAAAATATTACATTACACACTGGGTATGCCCCTTGCCCAGGGATTCACAGGTCAGGATTAACTCTCAGAAATCCCCAAGCCCCTTTATATCTCTGTGTAAAGGCTGACAATGCCAATACAACCACAGCTGACAGATCGTACTGACGTGGCCATTTAAGCGAAAGTAGCTGGGTCTTTGGGGGAGAGGTCAAAATAATTATGCTATTAAATACAAGCTAAAGTAATTGACAGATGTGGTCAGTGACTTCGGGTACATGGTAGAGAATACTGTGCTGAAATAAAACACTGTTCGAACTTCTGACTGCGTCAAGCATCAGACGGCTGGTTGGACAAACGAAACCTGGTTGATGTTATTACCTGAGATAAAGTTGACAGTTTTGGAGCCTGAGAGCTGTGGTGTTATTGAATGCAGGGAGAACCAAGGTGGATGTAAAGATAATCCTCCAAAGAGACACCATAATTTCCCAATGAAGCACGGATGCCTGTATGTTCTACAGGCATAGTGGCAAACACTGACTGGGTCATCTGCAGACAGCACCACGTTGGGAAATTCTACTAACCATTGGCCCCAGTTGCCTAAACACATATTTAAAAAGGGCTGAGGGCTTCCCTGGTGGCAAAGTGGTTGAGAGTCCGCCTGCCGATGCAGGGGACGCGGGTTCGTGCACTGGTCCGGGAAGATCCCACATGCCGCGGAGCGGCTGGGCCCGTGAGCCGTGGCCGCTGAGCCTGCGCGTCCGGAGCCTGTGCTCCGCAACGGGAGAGGCCACAACAGCGACAGGCCCGCGTACCGCAAAAAAACAAAAGACAAACAAACAAAAAAAAGGGCTGAGCTCACAAACTATTGTATGTTGCATAGTCATCAGAAAGATCCTGATATATTGGAAAGTATTTAGGACTGGAAGATAGAAAGAGTAGGATTTTAACTTGGTTCTGGCGTTAATTACCTAGGAGAATTTGGGGTGAGTTATTTCAGTTCTCTGGGTCTCATGTTTTCTCAACCCGGAGCAGAAGTCTTGTACAATGACTTCCAAGATGCCTCTCAGCTTTCAATTTCATTATTAGCTGATTTTCTTTACCCTGCATTCTGTATTCATTATCCCTTATGTCAATATAGACAAGCCAAAAGGCTGAATCTTACTGCTCCAGGCCAGCAAAAAGCAGTATAGGAAGGATAAGAGGTTACTGATATATAAGGTAAGACCTTGAGGGTAAAGACCATGCCTTAATCATCTTTTTGCTGAATGCCCAGCACAGTGCCCCATACATTCTAGAAGTCTGAAAAAGTCAGCTTGCGGAAGGACGATTCCTAGTTAGAACTGTGGCTGGGAATTGGTTGCATAGGCCAGGATGACATTTCCCAGCCTCTCTCGAATTTAATGGAGTCATATGACTGGTTTTCCCCAACTGAATATGAACTCTGGTGATAAGTGTCCCTCCCAAGACAAGTAGCTGCCCCTTTTCCACTCTCTTCCGTGCTGAAGATGACAGAGTTCCTGGGTTCCCGAACGTCCCCCTACTCCATCAAACTGTTCTGAAAGGAAGAAACACACTTCTATGACATTAAGCCATGGAAGTTTAGGGGTTGATTTGCTATGACAGGTGTTTTTACTTTAATGAGTTCACAGAGAGTAACAATTGCTTGAATGCCAAAGCACATTAGACTTGCAAGAGATAAGCTGAGGGATGGAGGAAGAGAAAGAGAAAGGGGGATGGGAAGGAGAGGGAAAGGAAAAAGGAAGAGTTGGTTTTGTGTTGAAGAGAGTTTTGTTTGGAAGGTTGAAAGGTCAGGCTTGTAGGACTCAGACCATAGAATTTTTACAATAAGTCTAGAACAGGGAAGTACCGAGGATGTTCTATAAACACGATATAAGCAGTTCCTTCTGCATACATAGAAAGGGCTGGGGTTTGAACCAAGAGGAGTGTTGCATGGAAGAGCATTGGAATTGGATCAATGTCCCTGAGTAGCTTCGGTCCAGCCCCATTTGTCAAAACCGTGTTCAGGGGAAGGGGCAGATGAGAGGTTAGAAATACCCAATAGGTTAAGGGGGACTCCATAACCCTCAGGGCCTATGCCCACCATCTATCGGAACCCTGGAAGATTTGGAACACTTTGCATTATGCTCTGAGCAAACACGGTGTCCTTGCACGCTTAGGTAAAGAGGGCCTGGGATATTCTCATTGATTCTTCTCCATTAAGTGTAGAGAAAGGCAGCCAAGATGCCAAGAGGGTCAGTGGTCCACAGAGGTCTGGGGCCAGGCTAAGAAGGGATACGTGGGCCCCGTGACTGGGGTTGTAGCAGAACTATGGACTCAGCGGCAGATACAAGTGTAGGGCACCAGGGACCAGCCACCCCAGTAGGTACAGTGGCCTTCACACAAAGCCCTGGCTGTACAGGACCCCCAGGAGGAGCTAGAACAGAGGACTCCTACCAGACCTCCCTTCCCAAGGCTGGTGGCGCACATCCACCCTGATCTCCTAGAGGAGAAGAAAACACAGAGGACTTCAACAGACTGAATTTAAACTAAGGGTTTCATCTGGAAACGTCTAGTCTTAAGCTGAACTGTCCTCAAGGGGCAAGCGTTTCCCCTCCAGCAGTGGAAATGAAGGCTCATGGGGGAATTTAATTCAGTTACAGAAAAATAAATTTACGTTGCTCCGCGTCCTACTTACACTGCGTCCCTTTTATACCCATTAAATGTACCCTCTATCCTTCTAGAGATAACACAGATCTGGTTAAAAAGCCAAGGTTACTGCCTTATTCTGAAGTCTAGGAGAAGTTATTTGGAATTTGATGGCCTTTTCGTAGGGACGATACCAACCAGATGTTTGAGGGGTAAGAGTCAGGATCTCTCTTTCAATGACAAGGAGACTGAGGCTGAGAGAGGCTTGATAACTTGCCCCAAAACAGGATGAAAAAGTGGCGTGACTACTATTTGAACCCCGTTGCGCTCCAGAGCCACCTCCCATATGCCCCCCTCCAAGCCCCGCACCCCTCCCTCTACACACAGTGGTTCCTGGCTTCAGTCTTGCGGCAAGGTACTAGACTTAGAAGTCTTTCACCTGCGGGGCCATCACCTCCCTGGCTGGGCACAGGGGACTCCTTAACACCTATCCATGGCTCCCCGGGGAGGGGGCCCGCTGTCCTCCTCTCCATGACCAGAGCAGACTTGGTTGTGCCCCCAAACCTGTCTCCTGACTCCTGATTGCAGGGCATGGAATTTTCTTGCTTTCCTGTTAGAACATGAAAGGCGGGGTAGAACCCAGAGCCATCGGGACCCAGTGCTAATGTCCACAAGCTCATCACCCGAGGCCTGTTGGGGTGACAGTCTGTCCCAGTTTGCCTGGGACTAAGGGGGGCTGGGGAGTTCCTGGAACACAGGACTTCGGGTTAAAACCAGGAAGCTCCCAGGCAAACCTGGATGAGTTGGGTACTCTACTCTCAGCAGAAAGGCCAGGCCAGGTGGAGGGAAGAGCAGAGACCCTTTTGCTGGCTGGAGCATGGATGGCGGGGTCTTGGAGCCCTTCTGGAAGTGCCGAGTTACATAATAAAATGAAGATGGATATGATTCATCACTGCCTCAAGTGGAAGAACATACACACACCTAAATATACTTTACAAGTGGCTCCTCTTGATGGCATTGCACAACCAAATTAGCTCCTTGAAAAAAAAAAACACCCACTTTAAAGCACAACAGATGATTTGTACTTATGCTCCAAACAGAAAAATTGGCTCTGGTGGCAGAAACGGTGGAGACAAACAGGATGGGATTTGGTTTCAGCTCTAAGAGAATTGTGCTTATTACTGTACGTCACCCCATGTTCCCGGGCAGCACCTGAGATGCGAGTCCTGATTCAGCTTCCTATGTCAAATGCTGGCCCTCACGCGTGCAGGGGATTCGCGAGCAAGCCAAGTGCACCTTAATCCCTGCACCGCCAGGAAAAGATCGATAATGACTAAGGGAGGGAGAGGGGGCGTAGGCAGGGTTCCTGAAAGCTTGCATCTGGAATGGCAGAAATCTTGACTGTGTTTAGGGATAACTGATTCCTCCCAGGAGAAGCAGCTCATAGAGGAGGACTGTAACCGCCAACGGGACTGAGGTTTCAAACATCTAGAACTGGGAACGGGGCCTGGCTCAGGGAGTCCCGGAGTGCTGCCCCGCTGAGTTTATTTTGGACGTCTGTTTTGAATTTACAGCACTGCCTCTTTAGGAGGGTATTTTAAGATGCTCTGCCAATCCACGAGGGCTCCAAGTAGCTTTTGTTTCTGTGCTCACACAGATGAGGAAACTAATTGAGAGAGTGACCCAAATTTGTGAGCAACACAGACCTCACACTTGGCCTGAATTCAGCACCCTTTGCTCGGATCTACAGTCATGTCCGCTTGCAAGTCGCTCTTGGAACTGTTGCAAGCAATCCGTCACCCCCATATAAATTGTCAGTGAATAAGTTGTTAGTTCCCGCTCCTAAGTGGTGATGTCGCAAGGTCCCAAGAAGAATTTCAAGGGCTCAACTTGGCCAGAGGCTTTTGTTAATATAAACACAGCATAGCAAAACAATTACTGTTTTCTTTCTTTGTTCAGTCATGGCACAGTGCAGCTTGTGCTCAGATACCTTCCTTCAACGGAAATAATTTGGACGTCCTAGCGTTGATCTACCCAAGGTTGTAAGGGTAGGAGATTTGCCTTATAATCTTGGAATGTTTTCATTTTTATTCCTCCAAGTCTAGTTTTCTAGCCAAGAGCACTTCAAGTTGTCATCAGAATTTACGGAAGAAAATAAAAGGGAAAAAGTCCTCCTGCCCCTCGGGCTCCCCGCCACGCCTCCTCCCACCCTCTGTACACACAGAGAAAGGGGAGGAGCTATTCAAGGCAATGGACAGAAGAGCAGTGCTGCTTGGGGGCCTGTCAGAGAAGCTTCATTTCAAATGGGCATTTTCCATTTAGTTTATACATTTCTTTCTCTCGCTCCTTATTCCCAGCTTTCAATCTCCTTCATGATTAATAGATACGCCAGAAAGCTTCTGATTCTCTGTTTGGGAATTATGCTTATAACAAAGGCTAATGTGCAAAAAAAGCAAGTTGCTGAGGGAGGCTGAGCAAGGGAAGCTCAGGAGCAGGGAAGCAGGAACTGGGAGGTGGCACGGCACAGGCAGGCCGGTGTCCGGCCAAGCCTGGCAGCTGGTGGGAACAGAAGGCTTCAGATGGACACGTCCAGGTCCGGGCTGTAGACACGCACTTACCTGCACTGCATCAGCCTCCACGCTGCCAAGCAGCAGTTTGCCTGGACTCCAATCTCCAGGTCGACTCAGCTGCTTTCCAAACCCAAACCCAAAGTTCTTCACCCTGGCCCGCTATGGTTTTTTTTCTTAGGCACGATTCAAATAGGGGTTTGGGAATGGTATGTTATTAAGTTGCACTGAGGGTAGGAAAAGAGATAGTGAATCAACCACTGAATGGAGGTGAAAAGGAAAGAGAAAGGAAGAAAGAATGAATATTGAATATTTCTAGAGGCTTACTCTTCAAAGTGTGGTCCACTGGCCAGCGGCATGAACCTGCCAGGAGCTTATTAGAAACGCATGATCTCAAGTTTCAACCCTGATCTAGTAAAAAGGAATCTGCACCTGAACATTCCTGCTGATTCCCAGGACAAGAGAATGTGAGAAGTGTTGACCTGAGATATCACTTGAGCTTTAAAAAATCTCCAACAGCAATTCGGCATCCCCGAGATCCTGGGTCAGCTCGCCTGTGGTAGGGCACAGGCCTCGGCAGTTTTTAAAAGCTCCTCAGATGATTTGAATGGGCATCCAGAGTTGAGAACCAACAGTTCCACAGTAGAACAAAGGTTCTCAAAGTGAGGTCTCCAGACCAGCAACAGCAGCATCACCTGGGAACCTGTTAGAAATGCATATTCTTGGGCCCCACCCAGACCTACTGAATCAGAAACTTTGGGGGTGGGAGCCAGCAATCAGTGTTTTAACAAACTCTCCAAATATTTATCCAGAACCACTGCCGTAGAAGGATCCAAAACGGGAATAAGAGCTGCAAATATATTCAACTCTACTACTCACAACCCCCCAGAAATAGCCATTATCTGTGGTAGGGAGTACAGACTTTTCAAATGATACACCAAATTCTCCATGAATTAATCCAACATGTCTTTCTAAACGTCTCTCCCATAATTCCCTTTAACACCTGCTGCTAAAATGAATGCTTTGGATTCTAGGGTCCCTTCCAGCTATAAAACTTCGTGATTCTCTGCTTCCAAAGCTATAACTTTAGCCAAGTTCATTGTCTCCCTGAATATGGCACCCTAGATGCTCAACCTTCTTTGTCTACATAAGTCTCTCTTTCTTCCCATCTTCCCAGGTCAGATGCTGCTTACTCTTTAAGGCCATGTACAAATGCTGCCTCATCCACGAATTGGTTCCCCAGCCAGAAGGAACCTCTCTCCCCACATTTCTTATATCATGGCTCATTGCATTCACTTCATTGTTTTCTATTAGTCATTTGCCCAGTGCTTTGGCTCTCAGCCATATTTACTGTTCCTTGAAACATAACAGTGGTTTATTCTTCCTTAACTACTCCCAGCTTCTAGCACTGCCCTCTGCACACAGAAAGTAGCACATAAATACTGACTGCATTGAAATGAATGGGGTTGAGGGCTCTCAGGAGAATTTGGACATAAGATGAATCATGACGGGTTTTCAAATACAGTAAACAAGCATAGAATTCCAAACCAGAAAGAGCAACAAGAACACAGATATCATGAGTCTAATAAAGGTGACACTGTTCCAGAGATGTGGTTTCAAAGTAAGTCTAAGTCACATCCTCAGCTACAATCCGTAAAAAGAAATTATGTCGAATATTACACTGGCTGGCATGGATTAGTCATTCAAAGATTATTTTGTTGGATAAATTTTTGGATGAATATTGATAGAAAATTTTCTAGCAAAAAGCCCTAGAAAAGTAAAAATGCTTTCATTTTGAAGACATATATATATATATATATATAAAACATGTATATATACATACATATATGATACCCTTTATTGAAATTTAATTTGGCTTAACCTTCTGCTAGACACATTACAAATTTTATCTCATAATCTTCATAGTCCTAAGAGGGAGATATTCTTATTCGACCTTCCCTGGGTAAACTCAGTCTCCAAGAGGTTAAATAACTTCCTCAAGGGCATGTGGTTAGAGAAGAGACAGGAAAGGACCCACACTCAGACTCTGTAAGTCCAGAACTTTTACTCTCTCCAGTATATAAAGATGCTTGGTATTTCAAAGATCCCCGAAGACTTATTCATCCTCTTGTGACTATGTAGACTGTGTGTCCATGTCTCCTTTTATATCCATCACTGACTGTATACATTTGGATGGGAAGGCAACCAACATAACTTCATAGAAGTGATTCCTAATGAGCTGCCCTTATTAAAGCAGAGATTAAAGTAGAGAGGAATAAGGAGGATGAGGCAGGAGCAGAGCCCATGTTCTAGGTAGAGTGTGATGGGTCTGCATTTGTGTGTCTGCTATTCCTCTAAGAACACTACAGAAAGAGGATTTGAATTGCACCTGGTGAAATAACACACACACAGGCATCAGTAACCCATAGCCACACGCCAAGTGGCTTCACAGTGGTCTGTTGCAGGGGCTGCCACCGATGCACTGAGGAAATCTGCAAAATACGTGATGATTTTGCCCCCCTAACCTCCCTTCATAAACAGAGCCACCAGCTCATACAAAGTGCCGTCTTATTTGCTCAGGCCCTGGGACCCATCTCCCTACAGAATCATCTTCCTTCTCGCCTCTCGGTATTCCACATTTAAAAATGACCCCGCTTCTCCTCAATCTCCCACCTTTATCCAGGACTGCCAATTTGTCATTGAGTGATAAAGTCACTTTATACTATGGAGTGGATGACTGATAGACATTCTGTACTGGGGAATGCATCTGAAAAGAAAATAAAATAAAGACACGTGATCGTAAATGAGTTTTCAATTGGTTCAACGTGTGGAATTATTTTGAAATGTAACCTTGAAAGTATATATCTTTTGTGGGCGTTGTTCCCTGGATTCTTTCTTATCTAATCCTTGTTTTCCAGGGCAGAAAATTAATGGCCTTCTACAAGGCAGGAGACTCTTGATCTCACTCAGTTCTCTGGGATGGGAGTTTTGTTCTTAGATAAACCGAATCAAACCCATCAATATGTAAAGTGAGCTCGGAGAGGCTAGGGTCAAAGTCAAGCACAATGTAAGAACAGAGAGGGACCAGGGATGTTTAGGAAAGAAGAGCTCAGTGCCACAAAGGAGAGATGAAACGAAGCGCTGGAGTCAACGCCACCACAAACAGAGGTTGTCATGGAAACCCCGTTGGAAAGCAGGCAGTTGGATTTTGGAAACTGGATAAAGCAAGACTTGATGGCAAGAGAGAGGGGGAAAGTCTGAAGCCCCAGAATGAAGTCAGACACTGAAGAGGAATGGGGTCCTCATGCTGCCAGTGTGCCCGTGAAAGCGCACATCCCTGGAGCATGACGGATCTGAGAGGCCAATCTGTCCAGCCAGGAGGTCTATGAGGAAACGTGTTAGAATCTCCCGTTTGTGGCATTACAGCGCTCATGACTCATCCTGCAGGACAATGTGATAGGTGGGTGGAATCTCTTTTACATGATTTCCAAGAAGAATAGGTGGTGTGTCCATATCTAATGTTTAGCAAAAACTATTTCTCCACTCAGATACCGAGTAGAGGCAGGTAAAACAATCGCTGCTATGGTTTCCTGGACTAAGTATTCTCTTTTGAATATGGACATGAGGGCTGTACAGGCATACCAAAGATTGATTTCTTTGTTTTCTGGCTGAAACAAAATCTGAAATTATATGATTACATGGACTTATAACATTGGCACTCGTAATGCACATGGATTGGTTTTCCATAAATTACCTCTTAAAGAAGAGTCTGTAGTACTAAATGCACACATGTGGTTACAAAAATTTTCCAGAGAGGAAAAGCAGAGAGGGTGCCAGAGAAAAGAAAGAACTCTTTCAGCAACACACAGCAGCTACAGAAGGCTGATTCAAAAGCAGGGTATGTGTGTATGTTTTCGTACCTGAAAATGGAATAAGAGATTATTCAGGACAGCAAATTGTATGTGTGAGGAAAAAGTAATACAAGTTGTCATAATGTCATATTTAGGGAAAAAAGGGCAGGTGACCTCAGTATAGTGAAGATCTGTCATGAGTAGTTCTGACCAGGCTAACTGGTCTATGTTTCTACGTTAAATAATATCACGCCCTTTCATTTTGACCTTAGTGACTTCCTTTGCATTTGTGAGTTATATACTAACTTGAAGTTGGGTAAAACAAGGACTTGAAGTGCAACTAAAGGGATAGAAAAATGCTATACTTTTAAGCAACTGATACGTTATTATAATACTATACCTACGACAGGTTTGATTGAAGGACAAGCTGGGACTTCAAGAATAGACTAGCAGTAGAAAGAAAGAAACTAGGACAAAACAGGGATAATGTAGGACCCAGGCAATGGAAGAAAACTTGACTGCATGATTTGTCACCTGGAGAGATGGGGCAAACATTCAACCGTTCACCAACATTGACTGGAGCCAAAAAGTGAGTAAAGAATGAGAGCAGAAGTTTCCAGGCAGTAATGAATATCAAAGTCAGGTGATGTCAGTCCTTTAGTTCCAGACGGGTTGTCTAATTTGGAGCACAAGTTCAAGAGGTAGAGTAGATAAGGGCCCAGAGTTAAGTTCCCTGATACGAACTTAATTTATTT
The DNA here is from genome assembly GCF_059928025.1 of Delphinapterus leucas. NCBI lineage: Eukaryota > Metazoa > Chordata > Mammalia > Artiodactyla > Monodontidae > Delphinapterus > Delphinapterus leucas. Next base: position 13,474,510 of record NC_143146.1, read on the forward strand.
CCAGCAGCATTTAGAAAATACAAGCCAAGTGGGCTTAATTCTTTTATTAATTAATTAATTAATTTTTGGGGGGCTGAGTTGGGTCTTCGTTGCTGCACGCGGGCTTTCTCTAGTTGCGGCGAGCGGGGGCTACTCTTCATTGCGGTGCACGGGCTTCTCACTGCAGTGGCTTCTCTTGTTGCAGAGCACGGGCTCTAGGAGTGCAGGCTTCAGTAGTTGTGGCACTCAGGCTCAGAAGTTGTGGTGCATGGGTTTAGTTGCTCCGCAGCATGTGGGATCTTCCCGGACCAGGGCTCGAACCTGTGTCCCCTGCATTGGCAGGCGGATTCTTAACCACAGCACCACCAGGGAAGCCCAAGTGGGCTTAACTCTTGCAGAGGATTCAGAATAAAACTCAGGAACTGCAGCAGAAGTGGAATCTGTAGATTTATGCAACCACAGGTGGGACAGAAGCTTGTATCTCAGTGAGCTCGAAGCTGAGGCTTGTCTTAAACTCATTTCCAAATCATTGGCCACCTGATTTGTGTTAGTCAAGGTTTCATCAGGAGAATAGAACCTACTCCAGATATTTCCAGAAGAAATGATTCAATGCAGGGTGTTAAAGGCTTGCAAAACTTTTGGGAGGCTAATGGAACAAAAGATAATGAAAACTGCTTTTAGAATTTAGGGAATGAGGAAGTACAGGAATTTCAGGAAACGTTGATTAATGATCTCAGGTGCCTGCACTCAGGTGTTCAGCACTACAGGTGACCTGCAGAAGCAGTCCTGGAAGCCTCACCTAGGTCTTCTGGGGAAGCCTCTAAACCTGCCTGTAGCTGCTCCAGGAACTGTTGAGGTCAAATTCTCTTGCTTGAGATTTTCTTTTTGGAACAATCTATGTGGGAAGCCTCTGGAAAGGCTTCTGGGAAATATAGTTTCCAGATTTTATGGCCCACGCTATTTGCAAGAACAGAGAAGGGGGAAAGATGATCTGGCACAAGGCCTAAGTGAGGACACTAACAACATCCCGCTTGCTAATGGGGGTGTGACCCTGAAAGGAGTCCCTGAAATGGGGTCAGACTGACCAATGAACTTGGTAGGGCTGAGTCTGGGTGGAATTGATGCTGGGCAGCAAGGTCCAGCAGATTCTGTAGAGGTAGCCGAGTGCTGCGGAAGAGCTTGGAAGGATAGCCTGAAGAGGGTGTGGAACCATAAGGGGAACACGGCAGGTCAGGGGAACATGGCAGGTCCAATGTCAGGACCTCCAGGAGTGGCACCATCCACATTCCGCTTGAGAACTTTCACTGAAGGATGGAGCAGAGATGGGAAACAGACAGCACACTTGACTGAGAGCAGCCAGGTTAGGAGGAAGATTCTAGAGTAACCCAGCCATGCAAGTGATAGTTACTGAAAATGTTTTATGAATAAAATGAAGCAAAAGTTGCAATGGCCCAAATTAGGGCAATGGTGTTGCAACTGGAAAGTAAAAGGCAGCAATGTGAGACCTTGAAAAGGAAGTTGATAGGATCTGACAACTCAGTGGGGAGCAGGGAGAGGAAAGAGGCCAAAGAAGACTCCCTGGTTTGTGGTCTGGGTAACCTTGTGAATGGCACTACTAACGGAGGTACAGAGCAGAGACTAAAAATTGGATTTGAGTAGTTTTGTTTTGGGTCTGCTTCGTGTGAAGCATGTTAGAATGTTAATGGAGAGGTCCAGTAACTGACTGAAGATGGGAATGTGGTCCTAGTAGACCAACAAGATAGGTCTTACGTGCAGATGCGAGTAGCAATAACCTAAATGTGTAATTTTGGAAATTCACTTGTCCTATTCCCTAACCCAGTTTGATGTCTGAAATCTGACTATTAGCACTCCACACCATTAGCTTAAAGTTAAAACCCTTTAAACTTCTGCGCTTGTGTGCCCCCTGCAGCATGGGAGACTGGGATTGCCACCTTCATCACGACTTAGCCTGAAGTGGTCCTGAGCATTTATATGTCCCAGTTACTACTGCTTTCAGGTCTAAGGGTGTGGCCAGAAAGAACTAGAAATAGGGAGACTTTCCAATCCTACACAATGCAGTGATAGTCAGAGAGACATGGAGTTTTCGTAGATAGAACATCCCTGCACTTTCTCTTCTGTCTTCATAGGTTCCTTTCCTGCTTTAGAATTTTTATTTCTTTATTAATAACTTGAATGCTGAAATCTCAGGAAATTCCATGCCTATTTCTCCCATCAAAACGAGAGGAACTCATCAGATAGGATCATGAGTCCATAAAGCTTGAATGGTGCATCTCCATTAAACCATGATTTACATTGTAAAACAGATGAATAAAAATGAAAGCACTCTGTTGGAAGGAAAATATATAAAAGAATCTTTCAGGGCTATCGCAACTGCATGAAATAATATCGTGAGAAAACCCAGAGAGAAAGAAAATAAGAGACAGAGAAAGGTATTGACTGAGAAAAGCAGAACTGAAAACGCGCAAGCCTGTTAAGTGGTGTGACTCATAGCTCCCAGTTCTCGGTAGAGAGCTGAAGCTAGAGGACATTCGGAGCTGCAGACAAACACTTGAATTAGGTGTCCTGGGAGAGCAAGGGCTCCTGCTGCAAAGGCCTGTCCTGCAGCTCATATGAGGTCATTATTCGTATGTTAATTGTTAGAGCTCCCAAGAGCTCCTCCCAGCCCAAAGCCACGGGTTTTACAAATGGTTTCAGGTAGACCCCAAAGTTGTTCATTTTAATTTATTCCAAAGAGTTCAAGAAAACAATCACATGTCAAGAGCTATGTCATATGTTCTATAGGATTCTGATTGTTTCAAATCATTAAAAGGTGGGAAGAAATGGAAAGTAGTGATTCCTAGTGATCTCCATAGCTATAGGATGGTAGGGGGCCTAGAACTTTCCGCAGTGCCTCAATCAGGCTGGCATTGCTTTGACAGGAAGACCTTTGGCCAAAAGACAGTTTGGAAACCACTGGCTTAAAGGATTGGTATGTCTGACAGAATTAGATGTTAGATGGAAACAAGATACAGAAAGGCGCGTGAGCAAAGATCAGTGGTCATATTCCCCTGAAGAGGGCTTACGTCAAGGATGTGCTGGGCCAGCTAGTGTGTACCAGCTCACAAGAAACAATCATGCCCATATATGTCTTCCCAACTCTGCATTCAGTGACTTCACCTTGGCAGCTTGAAATTGGCCACGGGGGAATTATTTACACCATTGAAATTGGCAAATGACACAAATCAGTCTTTTCTTTCTCTTTCTCTTTTCTTTTTCTCCCCAGACAGCCAGCCATGAAATACTTATCAGCATAGCACGGGAACTTAATCCAAAGGTAATCTGGCGAGCAAAACAGCCACAGCCCTGTGAGCCTCTGACCAATGGCCTTCGGCGTATGGTCAAGTTAGGGAATATGTGGAAGTTTGTAGAATCTGGGAAGAGGGGAAGGAGTTCTTCTGGGAAAATACACCTTTGTCGTGCAATCATAGACATGGCCGTAGACCAGGGATCTGACAGTCGATGTGGAAAAGGCCGTGTGGAAGGCACTGCTCGGGAGTGGAGTGGGGAACCTTTCTCACTTGACCAAGGACTCCAGATAGAGAAACCGGTTGAGAAGGCCCAGGAAGCTGGGGCTCAGGAGAACTGGTGGACATGGCATTCTGACAGCTAACGTCTGCTTCCGCTGGAGTCCAAAAGGAAGAAAAATGGGCTCCGACAACACAAGGCTCAGACACCACAGAGAATGTTCCTAGAGAAGGGTCAGCAGGCCCTTGGCTGAGTCCTGAGTGATGTGGCAGAAGCTCTCTCTGAGAGGTGCTGGGTAGATCCCACCTGCCTGTGAGTCTGCCGTTCCCGCTGGCTGAAACAAAGGTAGGGACATCTCTTCTGCTCTCTTCGTGGGCCCTAAGACTCATCTGGCAGGATGTGTTATTAGCCTGAAGTGGCTTCTGACAGGCTGGAGGAAGAGTAGAAGTTGTCTAAGGCAGAAGAAGAAAGGTCCTGGAAGACCAGGGCAGGGAAGCTTCCTTCCACTTGGAGGGAGAAGTCATTTTGTTTGAACGAGTCTGGGACAAGCCGGCCTTTGCCTGAAAAGACAGCCCTCTGTTGAGTCCTTTTGAGCCGTATGCGTTGAAGATACAGGGATCAGCTCGGACCATCAACACGTGCAGCACTGTAGGGCCGTGGAGTAAGCTTCCTTTTCAAACCGGCTGCCTGGCAGTGGTGTGTCATTGTCACTGGGCAGCCTGAGAGTGCAAGCAACAGCGCTTGTTCATCTCAACCCTGTGACCCAAGTTCAAAGGCAATGTCTCCCCAAGAAGGCTGAGAGCAGGCACGTTTTTCTTAGAGGGTGCCACACTTCCCTGATGGCTTAATCTAGAAGAGTAAACTTTGCTTCCTCAAGAAAACACTGACTTGGGGCTTCCCTGGTGGCGCAGTGGTTAAGCATCCGCCTGCCAATGCAGGGGACACGGGTTCGAGCCCTGGTCCAGAAAGATCCCACATCCCGCGGAACAACTAAGCCTGTGGGCCACAACTACTGAGCCTGAGCTCTAGGGTCCATGAGCCACAACTACTGAACCCATGTGCCACAGCTACTGAAGCCTGTGTGCCTAGAGCCTGTGCTCTGCAACAAGAGAAGCCACCATGATGAGAAGCCAGCGCACAGCAACGAAGAGTAGACCCTGCTCGCCACAACTAGAGAAAGCCCGCGTGCAGCAACGAAGACCCAACGCAGCCAAAAATAAATTAAAAATAAAAATAAATAAATGTATTAAATAAAAATGAAAACACTGACTTAATTATAAAAAGGATCAGAGTACATGAGGACAGCTTTAAGAGCCGATATTCAAAATAGTTAACAAGTATGATATGGACACAGCCCAATCAGCACAGATGTTAACCTCAGTGCTGGGCTCCTGGAGACCTGCGGGCCAGCCTTAACCCCTTAGGTGCTGGATTGTGAGGAGGTCTGGAGGGCCCTGGAGCTAGAGCACAGGTCACTGGGCAGCAGGAGGACACCCTGGGAGAAAGGGGAAACACCAAGCACTAGAGAAATACTGCAATGTCTTAACAACCTGTCGAGCTGCTCCTGTATATCTGGCTATGAAAAATCTGACCATCCAGGGTCAAACGGGACAAGTCGGTTCCAGTTGTGTTTCAGTTTATATCGTTGGTAAGCAAGTGCCTGACCTTGTGAGCTTTGAGTTGGAAAGCAGGAGTCTAGGATTTATATTTCTCACATACGTGTTAAATTTCAAGTAGGTTCTTCATTCTCATCTCTCTCTTAAACTTTTCTGTTTTTTAAGAGCCCCCTTTGAATGTCACTTGGATGACATTTATTTATTATTTTCTCTAAACCTGCTGCGACCCTGGTACCTTTAGTCACAATACTGATCCTTGCTTAACGTTCTATATTTAGCAACTATCTCAGAAGAGCTAAGTCTGCATTTAGCCCTAAATAGCTACCAATAAGGGAGTAGCAGCCCTTCAAAAACCTTTGTAGGAAGTGTCATGCCAGGGGTGGTAGGACATCCAGGGAGCTACAGGTGTGCAGAACAGCTATAGGGAAATCCAGGCAGGAGCCGGTTATAGGAACCGAGCTGTGTACTAGGAAGTAAATCCCCCCTTTCTTTGAGATGGGTTGTAAGAAAATATTGCAGCGTGTTTGTCTGTCTGCCCAACCCTATTTAGTGAACAATGATTGCTCTTTACTTCTTGTTACCATGCTCAGAGGATACTATGGCAACCAGGCTGCATGAAAGGGAGGGGGGGTAGGTGCTGCTTAGCAACTTGAAGATTTTTAAAAGGCAAGTACTCATTTTAACAGCAACAGTTTTTAAAATGCCAGTTTTGAGGCGAGAACGGAGAAGAACATTAGAGAAAGCAAATGGTAATGAAACAGGAGAGGAGTTAAACAAAAAAAAAAAAAAGAGAGAGAGAGAGAGAGAGAGAGACATCCTCTGCACGACACCTTCTCAGAGCTCTTTCACATGCATCCTCACAGAAATCCTGGGAGCCTGGCAGGGTCTCTGTCCACTGATAGGGAAACTGAGGCTCACAGGGGTGAGCGGCATCTTAGGGGTCAGCTAGTTAGTTAGGGGCAAGGCTGGTACTAACGTGCAGACAAGCCTGATTCTCCAAATTGCACACTCTTTATCACACCATGTTTTTAGAAAAAGATTCAGATGATCTGAGAAGAGGAAAAAAAAGAAAACCCCATGAAACTGTCAACAATGTGAAAAGAGACAGGCAACTGTTTTTCAGGTAGAAGCTCAACAAAAAGGACAAAATACACTTAAATATATTCAGAGGATTCAGTTCAAACTACGAGGTGGCATTTATTTATTTACTTGCTTATTTGGGGCACAAAGTGGTGACCAGTAGACAGTGTTGAATTGCGGCGTCCCTTGAATGAACTGGAGTTTTCTTGCTTCTGGAAACTAGAGCATCTGGAGGGATTCCTGGACCTTGCAAGGATTCAAGGCAGAGAAGGTGGAGAGGGAGGGAGGTGAAAGGGAGGAGAGGGGGGCAAGACTTGCTCTGACTTAGGAAGAGACTGTCCAAGTGGCAAAACAGGCCTGAAAATAGATGATCACGTTGTTTCGACAAGGGCCATGTAACCAGAGAGGGTTCAAGCACCTACCCGTCCTCACTGACCAACACTACAGATCACAGCTCCTCTGCCACGCCAGCCCTCCACTCCGGGAAACGAAATACTAGATGGTTTAAAAACCAGACAGACCTCCAACGTGGAGTGATTATGGTGTTCAGCCTGGTCGCAGTGTCCAGTGACAAGGACAGCAGTGAGAAAACAATCGGTCGGGCTCACGAGCGTTCTCGGAGGCAGAACTTGGCAGAACGAGTTTCTGTATATTACGCCCTTTCCTTGACATCCCAGGGGTTAGAGATGCCCCTCAAGGCTGAAGGGCTGAATCAGGACCTCGCTGGCGGAAGGTTTGCCCTCGTTTGGGGCGCTCTGTGGGCCGTGTAGATGGGGGCGTGAGGGGCTGAAACAAGCTGTTGGCTGAGTTTCCTGCTTGTCACTGTTCCTCCACGAGCATTTCTGGAGGCCTGCCGTGTGCTGGGCTCCAGCGCGGCCCCCCGCCTGTTCTCCTCCCTCTCGTGACCTCAGCTGCCCTGGGAGGGGAGGACCCACAGCTCTGAGGGCCTCAGGCCCCCCAGAAGTGGCCACCGTTTCCTTCCTGCTTTATAACACAGTGCTGACAAGACAAGTACTGTTTTGGGTTCCAGCGGTCACAACCAAGCTACATGCTGGCTCTTCTAGGCATTGTTTCCACTTGCCCTTAATTGAATGGATGCAGAGGCAAGAAATAGTAAACGGACTTACTCCTGTCCTCGTGGTAACCCAAAGGGTCTAGGTGATTCGTAAGGCTCCTAACCAACCATATGTCACCAAGGATCAGTTCTAAAGGGCCAAGTGTTTGAAGGGTGTGGGATTAGAGGGGCGGGACTGGTCTTCCTCATGACACAATAAATATGGAATGAGTCAACTTCTGGGTTCTAGTCTAATTTTGCCATTGGCTTCCCCATCCAGCTTTTCATCATCCCCGTCCCCCTACTGAAGTTTCTTAACAGCCCCGAACATACTTCCCTGAATCCATTCACACTGTCCATCAATCCATGCTAAGCCCTCCCACACAGGGCGACACACGTTCCATCTTGGACACTGCAAATGGTCACAAGTTACAACTGACATTTGTATGGTATTTTCAAATTCATTGTCTCATTTATAGAAAAACAGCTTTAGTTGTTTAGATAGCAACATCCCCATTTTATAGATAATAAGAATCAGAGAGAAGGGGTTTAGCTGGACTCCTCCAGTGTCAACTCAGCCGGGTGACTAGTAGAAGGCTAGTAAGGTTTGGGATAAGGTCCAACTCCAAATCCTCTGCTCCTTAAGGATTTGGAAAACTCCTTCTCTTGTGGCTTATGTTAATTAAACCTAAACCTGCCTTTTAGGGCAAAGCAAAACAAATACATTCTCTTTTTCAAATACTGGCCCTCCAAATATTTGAAGTCAGCTGCTGGCTGCCCTCCAGGGCCTTGCTTCTCACATTTGAAAGCGCACAGAATTCACCTGGGGAGCTTGTGAAGCATCAGGTTCTGTTACAGCAGATCTAGGTTGGGGTCTGAGACCCCCATTCCTAACAGGCAGCATCGCCTCCCAAATCAGTTGCTCAAAGCAGAAAAAAATCTTACAAGATTAAGAAGAAGGGGCTTCCCTGGTGGCGCAGTGGTTGAGAGTCCACCTGCCGATGCAGGCGATACGGGTTCGTGCCCCGGTCTGGGAAGATCCCACATGCCGCGGAGCAGCTGGGCCCGTGAGCCATGGCCGCTGAGCCTGCGTGTCCGGAGCCTGTGCTCCGCAGCGGGGGAGGCCAGAGCCGTGAGAGGCCCGCGCACCGCAAAAAAAAAAAAAAAAAAAAATTAAGAAGGCTTTCCATATTCTTGTTTCCTGTTCCCCTGCATTTATAAAAGCTCCTAACTTGCATCGAGCACTTAATAAATGTCCAATATGTTTAGACAGAAGGGAGGCAGACATGGTAAAATCAAATACCTCCCCCCCTTCGTCATCCCAGCCCCATCCTTGGTTTAGAAAGAGCCTTTGCCTCTTATGCGTTACTCAACTCCTCCGAATGACACAGCCATCGTCTCTAAATCGGGAGTAACTGTGATAATGGCTATCAGGTGCCTTGCACGGTGCCTGGTGCACGGGGGAGGGAAGATGCCTAATAAATGCAGTGATTACCCCTCAAAAGGAACCGAACCAACGGAAGCAGAAACTTTAAAAAAAAATTGCCAAAACATCGTGTCCTCACTGAAATGAGACAGGAAAAATGCTCCACTGAAAAGAACACGCTGCAAGGATTGATAGCTCGTTAGGCCTCTCCGGAAGGGAAACAGCACGGCTGGCAGTGCGCAAACAAGGCTGCGAGGAGCCCGGGCCGTGCTCTGCTGCCCTCTGCTGGGCGGAAAGCCCGCCCGCGCCGGCGTGTCTGGTCGCATCACCACGGCTCCCAGGGGACCTGTATCCTCAGCCAGCAGGTTATGCAACACCAGACTGCAACCAGAGCACGTTGACAAAAGGAAATCACTGACCTCCTGGCGCTTCGATTAAATCGAAATGATAAGAGAAGGAGAGGGCAAGAAAATAGCAAGTGCCTTCCCAGCACCACCGAGCAATGTACTTGAATGTAGTCTGTTCAGGAACCCTTAGAAGCAGGGGGACCACTCCTGTTTTGTAGATGAGGAACCTGAGGCTCAGGGGAGACTGGGGACATTACTGAAGGGAGCATAACTAGGGAGAGCCCCGGCCAGGTTTGCAATGAGGGCCTTTCTGACTTCAGTATACACCTGTCTCTTTCATTCCTTAGCTGTGGGGTTGGACCACATACTCAGTCGCGCTGGGCCTTGGTGCTCTACATTTTCCAAATGCGGGGTGACTGAGGTGAACTTTGAGTTCCGTCTCAGCTCTCACATTCTGAGTACAAGCTTTTGTTACTATTTGCTCTTGTTAAGTAGGAGTAGACTATGGGACCATCTCCCCCCCAAGGGCACCATGCATTTCTCCTCAAGCAAAGCTACTAGAGACTAGCTCCCAACTCCTACCCTGTAGCCCTCAGCATGCCAGGTCCCCGGACCTATTCTCCAGAAGCTACCTGGCTTCTATCCTCCTCCAAATTATGTCAAAGGCTTTAGAGCTGTGTTCTCAAAACAGGCCTTCAAGTTTTAAAAATCTGACCATGGGTGAAATTTACCAAAGAGTCAGCCTTGCCCTCCCAAGATGCACGGTTTATGTTGCTGAGGAAGGAACACTACAAACTGAGCTGGTTCATCCCATGCCTGGCAGGGTCCAGGGGATGTGAACATTTTTATATTCTCTGGTCTGAGTTCCTGAGGTCCCACTTAATAAGCTGGTGGTACCTTTAAAATTTTTTTTATCTGCTTTATTGAGGTAAGATTGACACCCAAAAAGCTGTAGGTATTTAATGTATACAACTTGATGTGTCTGGATGTAAGTATATGCGAAAGAATCATTATAATCAATGCCATAAACGTATCCATCACCTCCAAAAATGTCCTCGCCCTCTGTTTTTGTGTTTTGTTTTGTTTTGTTTTGTTTTTTTTATCATTCGCCATTTTCTTCAAGCAAACTTTCTTTCAGTCTGAATCAGTCCTCAAGGAGTTTTAGTTTGGTTCTTTACTGGTAAGAAGTGGGTGGACATTTCAGTCCTGACTAGTTTGGATATTGACTTATGACATTCTTCTATTTCACTGTGATCTTCAGCTCATAAAATATTTCAAGGATTGCTTTATCGACATGGGGCTGTGAAGCATCTCTGCGTCTCAGACGATCTAATGGAAAATTTCAAACTTCCAAAACAAACAAACTGGAAGGCACCTTAGAGATTATATGATCCCATTCTCTTATTTTATGGATGACAGTCTGAGCTATTTGTCCAAATGAGGATAGTTCTCTAGAAACAATCAAAGGAGATGGACCAAGCATCTTTTCCAGGATTTCGGATGGCACCTTACATATAGTGGGAGGAAGAAACCAGGAAAGCTGAGTCAATACAGAATCAGGGCAGCCATCAGAAAGTTAGGATTCAGCCTGATTATTATATTCACCAGCTAAGAAAGTCAGATCTACTGCCAAAAATAAATTAGCATCTTTCCCAGATCTCTCCCTCTGCACGTGGCACCTGGAGGGCTACACTAGTTTCATGAAGACACTGTACCTCACATTATCTGAGAAGGCCCAAATGATATCCACTCTTGAACTGGTGCTAAAATACCAATCAAACACTAATCAAACCCACTTAGTCAGAGGCGGCCAAGTTGCAGTCAGAGATGGTATCTGGCAGAGTTTCCAGACTGAGAGCACATGCCAAGCATAATTGAAAGTGAGTATGATAAACAATGATGGGCCTCTGACAGACCGCTATGCTGTCAGGACAATGTTCCCAGCCGTTCTGGAGTTACGGTGAGATGCGGGGAGGTCCAGCTGCAACGCCCCAAATGCTGTCATCCCAGCTTAGAGAAAACTCCCGCTCCTATTTCTTTAAAAATAAATACATAAGTAACCACTCCATTCTGGTTTTCTGTTTGTTTATTGCGTGTTTTTTTGTCCCATGCACTATTTTCCCTATTAACACTGAATTTCTGTGGCTTGTCTTTTATTTCATACCAGGTGGAGAAATAAAACTAAACAGGAATGCACAGCCCCTGCAGGGTGCTTGGAAGTGAGGGGGCGGGGCAGGGGCATTCTTGAAGCCCCAGGATGAACTTGGCCTATGTTCCAGGAACATATTTATAACTCACAGCTTTTATTTTTTGTGGGGGAAGGAGAAAGAAATGACACTGATGAATTATGGAGTAGCGAGTACATTTTACATGGATTTTTAAGACAAAGCACAAGATTTTAAGGAAATTCCTTGTTTGTAGCTGATGGCTTCTAGCTCTTGACCCCCTGAGCTCTTGGGGGACCACGTATGAAAAATATAAGATTAGACATTTCGTTCCATCTACGATTTTTGCCTTGGAAATATGCTTATTACTACTGCTACCAGGACTACTTCTACTACTTACTAGCCTTACTATTAGTACTACAACTACTACTACTGCTCATAATAACATGCACGCCCATTTTCTTCTATTTTAAAATTTGGAGAAATCCCAGGTCTCCAAGAGGATAGGACTGCTGCTAAGCTCTGTAGAGCCTGAAAATATGATGCTTCCTTAGATTTCCCTTCTAAAGACACGTCTACATAAGAACTAATAATGGCTAAAAATAACAATTAGTAATACAGGCCAGTCTGCCAACATAGTGGCCATGAGTGCTTGCAAGCTTTTTCAAACCCACCATAGACGTCCCATGCTAATGTTTGCGTGACACACTGGGGTAAGTAGATGAGGCTGTGCATGGCCGGCAGCCTTGGGCAGGGGTCCAGCTGCCCCAGGCCTTCTCACGCTGAACTGAAGGGGCCGACGTCACACCTGTAACCCATCTGTGGCACACCAGAGCATGATCTAATTTACCCTCCTCATGACAGCAAACAATTTTAACAGTTTTTCAGTTAAGAAAACAGAAGACTTCTCTTTGGATTGATTAATCACAGATGTGAAGGAGTTTTCATTGGGAGAAGTCTGCGTGTGACAGCGATCACACAGAAGTCCGTTGTTTTCTCTTCTGGGTCCTGAGATGCCACTTGCTGGTGTTTCCCAAAGGGCTCAGGCTGGGTCTGCTCTTAACTGGAAAAGAACGTCATTTGTTCATTCATTCAGCAAACACTTATTGAATTCCCCCCACGTGAGTGAACAACCAGGACATGTTTCCTCCCTCCGTGGAGCTTTTCACTTAGAGAAGGACACGGATACACAAGCGATTTGAAGTAGAAGAAATAAAGAGGGATATGTGGCACGTGAAAACAGAGTGGAGGCCTGACTTTGGGAATCAGGAAAGACTTCTGGAAGGAAGTGCCGTGCCCAAGCCAAGAGCTGGCAGAATTAGGCAAGTTAGATGAGCTTGGTGGTGAGAAGGTTGCAGGCAAAGATGGCAGGGGTTGGGAACCACTGGGGATGCTAAGGGTGGGAGGTCAGGAAGACAGCGGAAGGAGGTAGACTGCGGTTCTGGCAAGGGTGGGAACCAGGATCTGCATCACCAGTGTCATCCCAGCCCAGAGCAGCAGGGTCCGTCCTCACTGCTCTCGGCTGGATAGGTCGGGCCCACCTCGCTGCTGTCACTTAATTTAACGAGGGGCTGTTCTACAGATACACTCCCAGTTGTCGGGATTAGGAGACTTCAGGTGAATAAATATGTCTACTGGTAGCTGGATGAATGTTGGCCACTTTCCCCCCAAGCCAGCCATCCAGGCGAAGCCCAGGCCTCCAGGTTGTCACCCAGGCTAGACCAAGGGGAGGGGAAGGTGTGTTATCCAAGCAGAAACACGCTTCCAGAGAATCAATGCACGTGGATAGGGCTATGGCGCTCCCTTTTTTGCTTTCTGAAACGTATTTCTAGGTGTTCATGATCTCAAAAACTTTATCACAAAGTGGATATATGCATGCGTGTGTGCGTGCATGTGTGCGTGTGTGTGTGTACATTTATGTGACGTGGCCTTCCAGTGTTGGGAAGTATTGGGACCAGAGTCTCAAGAAGTCTGAACATCCCTGCTCCTGTATATTCAGATTTGACTCCATGAAACCAAAACAGAAACCTGAAGGCTAAATAGAGAAAATCCAGATTGAACTGGAGGGGCTGCGTGCACAAAGCCATCCAGACATCGGTAGACTCTGGGTGCCGTAGCCTGGCCCCTGCCTAATGCTGGAGGAGCCACAGTCACACTCTTCTCTAAATTCGACTCTTTCACAGCCAACACGAACTTATATATGAATGCCCGTTTCCCTGTTCTTCTGGTCTTCCATACATATTTTTTGAGAACATCCTATGCACCAGATACTACGTGGGCAGCTGGAGACCACCTCATACATTGCTGGTGGGGATGTTCACAGTGGTGCCGCTGCTGTGGAAAGGGTCTCGCCGGCGGTAAGTTTGACTACATTAGAATGAAGAACTATTATTCACCAAAAAACTCTACAGAGACCGAGACAAACCACTAGCTGGCACACATACACACACACTCACACACAAACCTACCTATAACTGGAGAAAGACTTTGTATCCAGAATATACAAAAAACACACATGAATCAATACGAAAATGACAAATAATGAAGCAAAATGTACACAGGATTTTGACCAAAGGGGAAACATAAATATCCAATTAAAATCTGAAAAAAATGACAAGCTTTTTAGTAATAATGGAAATGTAAATTAAAACCACAATGAACTACATTTTCCTGCTATCAGATTGGTATATATTCAAATGCCTGATCAATGCCAAGTGTTGGTGAGGACGGTGGGCTGGCAAGAGTTCATGGTACAAACAATCTGGGAAACAATATGACATTATCTAGGCATCTGGAGACATATATCCCCTAAAATCCAGCCTTTTCACCTTCATATGTGAGAGGTAAGAAAAATTCTTGAATACTTGCATCAAGGACACATAAAAATAGTCATAGAAGCCTTTTCTGTAATAGGTAACACTAGAAACACAAAACCAACGGTGGAATGAGTAAATAAGTGTGATGTATTCTTACAGTAGAATATTAGACAGCGGTGAAAAATTATAGCTACACGCATTGACATAAATGGATCTTAAAACTTAATGTTGATTTCCAACACCAAATAATAAAGAAATATATGCAGTTGATTCAATTTATATAAAGGTCAAAAATAGGCAAACCTAAAGAATTTATGCAACATAGATGGTGATACAGAAAGGCAGGATAAATGGATCCTCTTTTTATTCTTTTCCGCACTTGGAGGTCCTAAAATGGGCTTCATTACCTACACAATAAGAAAAAAGGTGTTTGATGGATATTCCTCCAGAGGTGTCACTAGTAGGAGGACTTGGTCCTTCTGCTGTTCCACTTCTCAGGGCCCCTCTTCTGCCCCTGACCCTGGACGCCATACTAAGACCTCTTACACTCCGTGAAGATTCTTTCTTTTGGCCTCTACGCGAGGCTTTAGGATCTTGGGAAAATCTCAGTTTACACAGGACTTAACTGAGAGGAAGTGAGAAAAGACATGTGAAGTCACTCGTTCCTCTGATTTGGGGAATGTTGTAGGAATGAGCAAGGAGATCTCTTCCTGGCACAGAAACATGGATACACTCAGCGGTTAAGTTCAAGAGGACCCCAGTGGTTTCTGAAACTCATGCATCTGAAACACCAGAGAACGCTTTGAAACTGGGGACGCTGCTTGTTCTTCCAACTACACTTTCCATTTTTTCTGGTTCTATTAGGGTCTGTTTTGCATATCAGAAGCTTGTCCTGTTGCTTCAGAGGAAGGAACTCTAGGAAGCTTAAATTAATCTTGCCTTGAAACCTAACAGTTTGATTCTTTACTTAGCACTGATATAAATCCACATCAGCTCATAATGAAAGTTGTTTCA
Organism: Delphinapterus leucas; assembly: GCF_059928025.1. Taxonomy (NCBI): domain Eukaryota; kingdom Metazoa; phylum Chordata; class Mammalia; order Artiodactyla; family Monodontidae; genus Delphinapterus; species Delphinapterus leucas. The sequence continues at coordinate 13,489,532 of NC_143146.1, forward strand.
TTATATAAGAAATGGGAACCCTTCACCCTTCCGTATCTTTGATCTTGATATAGTTTTGGAATGTTTTTCAGATATTTAAATACATTTATTTTTAGTTATTTTAAGCACATCTTAAGGAATGCCTTTAATTTTTAAAAAATCATTTTTTATTATTGCAGAAGTTAAAGTATTAAGGAAATGTGTGTGTGTAGATTAGGGGTTCGCAATTGGGAGTGAACATGCTCCCCAGGGAACATTGGTAATGTCTGGAGACAATTTTGGTGGTCCTCACCAGGGAAGGAGTGCTACTGGCATCTAGTGGGTAAAAACCAGAGATGCTGCTAAATATCCAACAATGCACATAACGGGTCCTTGCAACAAAGAATATTCCAGCCGCAAATATCAGTAGGACAGATGTTGAGAATCGCTGGTCTATTTTGTTCTTTGACCGCACCGCACACCTTGCAAGATCTTTAGTTCCCTGACCAGGGATTGCACCTGAGCCCTCGACAGTGAAAGTGTGGAGCCCTAACCACTGGCCAACCAAGGAATTCCCTGAGAACCTCTGGTCTTGATAGAGCTGATTGGTGTGCATAAGTTTTTTGGGGTTTTTTTTTCTTCTTCTGGTTTTTATTGTTTGTAAGAGACCCATTTTTTTTAACACCTTTATTGGAGTATAATTGCTTTACAATGGTGTGTTAGTTTCTGCTGTATAACAAAGTGAATCAGCTATACATATACATATATCCCCATATCTCCTCCCTTTAGCGTCTCCCTCCCACCCTCCCTATCCCACCCCTTTAGATGGTCACAAAGCACCAAGATGATCTCCCTGTGCTATGCGACTGCTTCCCACTAGCTATCTGTTTTACATTTGGTGGTATATATATGTCCATGCCACTCTCTCACTTTGTCCCAGCTTACCCTTCCCCTGCCCGGGTCCTCAAGTCCATTCTCTAGTGGGTCTGTGTCTTTATTCCCGTCCTGCCCCTAGGTTCTGCATAACCCTTTTTTTTTCTTTTTTTTTTTTTACATTCCATATATATGTGTAAGCATACGGTATTTGTTTTTCTCTTTCTGACTTACTTCACTGTGTATGACAGACTCTAGGTCCATCCACCTCACTACAAATAACTCAATTTTGTTTCTTCTTATGGTTGAGTAATATTCCATTGTATATATGTGCCACATCTTCTTTATCCATTCATCTGTTGATGGACACTTAGGTAGCTTCCATGTCCTGGCTACTGTAAATAGAGCTGCAGTGAACATTGTGGTACATGACTCTTTTTGAATTATGGTTTTCTCAGGGTATATGCCCAATAGTGGGATTGCTGGGTCCTATGGTAGTTCTATTTGTAGTTTTTTAAGGAACCTCCATACTGTTCTCCATAGTGGCTGTATCCATTTACATTCCCAGCAGCAGTGCAAGAGGGTTCCCTTTTCTCCACACCTTCCCCAGCATTTATTGTTTGTAGATATTTTGATGATGGCCAGTCTGACTGGTGTGAGATGGTACCTCACTGTAGTTTTGATTTACATTTCTCTAATGATTAATGATGTTGAGCATCCTTTCATGTGTTTGTTGGCAGCCTATATATCTTCTTTGGAGAAATGTCTATTTAGGTCTTCTACCCATTTTTGGATTGGGTTTTTGTTTTTTGATATTGAGCTGCATGACCTGCTTGTAAATTTTGGAGATTAATCCTTTGTCAGTTGCTTCATTTGCAAATATTTTCTCCCATTTTGAGGATTGTCTTTTCATCTTGTTTATGGTTTCCTTTGCTGTGCAAAAGCTTTTAAGTTTCATTAGGTCCCATTTGTTTATTTTTGTTTATATTTCAACTTCTCTAGGAGGTGGGTCAAAAAGGATCTTGCTGTGATTTATGTCATAGAATGTTCTGCCTATGTTTTCCTCTAAGAGTTTTATAGTGTCTGGCCTTACATTTAGGTCTTTAATCCATTTTGAGTTTATTTTTGTGTACGTTGTTAGGAAGTGTTCTAATCTCATACTTTTACATGTACCTGTCCAGTTTTCCCAGCACCATTTATTGAAGAGGCTGTCCTTTCTCCACTGTACATTCCTGCCACCTTTATCAAAGATAAGGTGTCCATATGTGCGTGGGTTTATCTCTGGGCTTTCTATCCTCTTCCATTGATCTATACTTCTGTTTTTGTGCCAGTACCATACTGTCTTGATTAATGTAGCTTTGTAGTATAGTCTTAAGACAGGGAGCCTGATTCCTCCAGCTCCATTTTTCTTTCTCAAGATTGCTTTTGCTATTCAGGGTGTTTTGTGGTTCCATACGAATTGTGAATTTTTTTGTTCTACTTCTGTGAAAATTGCCATTGGTAGTTTGATAGGGATTTCATTGAATCTGTAGATTGCTTGGGGTAGTATAGTCATTTTCACAATGTTGATTCTTCCATTCCAAGAACATAGTATATCTCTCCATCTGTTTGTATCATCTTTAATTTCTTTCATCAGTGCCTTATAATTTTCTGCATACAGGTCTTTTGTCTCCTTAGGTAGGTTTATTCTTAGATATTTTATTCTTTTTGTTGCAATGGTAAATGGGAGTGTTTTCTTAATTTCACTTTCAGATTTTTCATCATTAATGTATAGGAATGCAAGAGATTTCTGTGCATTAATTTTGTACCCTGCTACTTTACCAAATTCATTGATTAGCTCTAGTAGTTTTCTGGTAACATCTTTAGGTTTCTTTATGTATAGTATCATGTCATCTGCTAACAGTGACACTTTCACTTCTTTTTTTCCATTTGGATTCCTTTTATTTCTTTTTCTTCTCTGATGGCTGTAGCTAAAACTTCCAAAACTATGTTGACAATAGTGGTGAGAGTGGGCAACCTTGTCTTGTTCCTGATCTTAGTGGAAATGGTTTCATCTTTTCAACACTGAGAATGATGTTTGCTGTGGGTTTGTCATATATGGCCTTTATTATACTGAGGTAATTTCCCTCTATGCCTATGTTCTGGAGAGTTTTTATCATAAGTGGGTGTTGAATTTTGTCAAAAGCTTTTCCTGCATCTATTGAGATGATCATCTGGTTTTTATCCTTCAGTTTGTTAATATGGTTTATTGCATTGATTGATTTGCATATAATGAGGAATCCTTGCATTCCTGGGATAAACCCCACTTGATCATGGTGTATGATCCATTTAATGTGCTGTTGGATTCTGTTTGCTAGTATTTTATTGAGGGATTTTGCATCTATGTTGAGCCATGATATTGGTCTGTAATTTCCTTTTTTTGTGATATCTTTGCCTGGTTTTGGTATCAGGGTGATGGTGGGCTCATTTAATGAGTTTGGGAGTGTTCCTCCCTCTGCTATATTTTGGAAGAGTTTGCAAAGGGTAGATGTTAGCTCTTCTCTAAATGTTTGATAGAATTTGCCTGTGAAGCCATCTGGTCCTGGGCTTTTGTTTCTTGGAAGATTTTTAATCACAGTTTCAATTTCAGTGCTTGTCATTGGTCTGTTTATATTTTCTATTTCTTCCTGGTTCAGTCTCAGAATGTTGTGCTTTTCTAAGAATTTGTCCATTTCTTCCAGGTTGTCCATTTTATTGGCATAAAGCTGCTTGTAGTAATCTCTCATGATCCTTTGTATTTCTGCAGTGTCAGTTGTTACTTCTCCTTTTTCATTTTGAGTCTTTTCCCTTTTTTTCTTGATGAGTCTTGTTAATGATTTATCAATTTTGTTTATCTTCTCAAAGAACCAGCTTCTAGTTTTATTGATTTTTGCCATTGCGCCCTTCATTTCTTTTTCATTTATTTCTGATCTGATTTTTATGATTTCTTTCTTTCTACTAACTTTGGGTTATTTTGTTCTTCTTTCTCTAATTGCTTTAGGTGTAAGGTTAGATGGTTTATTTGAGATTTTTCTTGTTTCTTGAGGTAGGATTGTATTGCTACTAATTTCCCTCTTAGAACTGCTTTTGCTGCATCCCATAGGTTTTGGGTCATCATGCTTTCATTGCCATTTGTTTCTAGGTATTTTTTGATTTCCTCCTTGATTTCTTCAGTGATCTCTTGGTTATTTAGTAGTGTATTGTTTAACCTCTATGTGTTTGTATTTTTTACAGTTTTTTTTTTCCTGTAATTGATACCTAGTGTCATAGCGTTGTGCTCGGAAATGATACTTGATATGATTTCAATTTTCTTAAATTTACCAAGGCTTGATTTGTGATCCAAGATATGATCTATCCTGGAGAATGTTCCATAAGCACTTGAGAAGAAAGTGTATTCTGTTGTTTTTAGATGGAATGTCCTATAAATATCAACTAAGTCCGCGTTGTTTAATGTGTCATTTAAAGCTTGTTTTTCCTTATTTATTTTCATTGTGGATGATCTGTCCATTGGTGAAAGTGGGGTGTTAATGTCCCCTACTATTATTTTGTTACTGTTGATTTCCCCTTTTATGGCTGTTAGCATTTGCCTTATGTATTGAGGTGCTCCTATGTTGGGTGCATAAATAGTTACAATTATTATATCTTCTTCTTGGATTGATTCCTTGATCATTATGTAGTGTCCTACTTTGTCTTGAAATAGTCTTTATCTTAAAGTCTATTTTGCCTTTTGCCTTATATGAGAATTGCTGCTCCAGCTTTCATTTGATTTCCATTTGCATAGAATATCTTTTTCCATTCCCTTACTTTCAGTCTGTATGTGTCCCTAAGTCTGAAGTGGGTTTCTTAGAGACAGCATACATATGGGTCTTGTTTTTGTATCCATTCAGCCAGCCTGTGTCTTTTGGTGGGAGCATTTGATCCATTTACATTTAAGGTAGCTATCAATATGTATGTTCCTATTACCATTTTTTAAATTGTTTTGGGTTTGTTATTATAGGTCTTTTCCTTCTCTTGTGTTTCCTGCCTAGAGAAGTTCCTTTAGCATTTGTTGTAAAGCTGGTTTGGTGGTGCTGAATTCTCTCAGGTTTTGCTTGTCTGTAAAGGTTTTAATTTCTCCATCAAATCTGAATAAGATCCTGCTGGGTAGAGTAATCTTAGTTGTAGTTTTTCCCCTTTTATCACTTTAAATATGTCCTGCCACTCTCTTTTGGCTTGCAGAGTTTCTGCTGAAAGATCAGCTGTTAACCTTAAAGGGATCCCCTTGTATGTTATTTGTTGCTTTTCCCTTGCTGCTTTTAATTATTTTTCTTTGTATTTAATTTTTGATAGTTTGATTAATATGTGTCTTAGCATGTTTCTACTTGGATTTATCCTGTATGGGACTCTCTGCACTTCCTGGACTTGGTTGACTATTTCCTTTTCCATGTTAGGGAAATTTTCAACTATAATCTCTTCAAATATTTCTCAGTCCCTTTCTTTTTCTGTTCTTCTTCTGTGACCCCTATAATTCGAATGTTGGTGCATTTAATGTTGTCCCAGAGGTCTCTGAGACTGTCCTCAATTCTTTTCATTCTTTTTTCTTTATTCTGCCCTGCAGTAGTTATTTCCACTATTTTATCTTCCAGGTCACTTATCCATTCTTCTGCCTCAGTTATTCTGCTATTGATTCCTTCTAGAGAATTTTTAATTTCACTTATTATGTTGTTCATTATTGTTTGTTTGCTCTTTATTCTTCTAGGTCCTTGTTAAACATTTCTTGTATTTTCCCCATTCTATTTTCAAGATTTTGGATCATCTCTACTGTCATCACTCTGAATTCTTTTTCAGGTAGACTGCCTGTTTCCTCTTCATTATCTTGGTCTGGTGGGTTTTTTACCTTGCTTCCATCTGCTTCATATTTGTGTGTCTTCTCATTTTGCTTAACTTACTGTGTTTGGGGTCTCCTTTTCACAGGCTGCAGGTTCGTAGTTCCTGTTGTTTTTGGTGTCGCCCCCAGTGGCTAAGCTTGGTTCAGTGGGCTGTGTAGGGTTTCTGGTGGAGGGGACTGGTGCTTGTGTTCTGGTGGATGAGGCTGGATCTTGTCTTTCTGGTAGGCAGGACTGTGTCCAGTGGTATGTTTTTGGGTGTCTGTGAACTTATTATGATTTTAGGCAGCATCTCTGCTAACAGGTGGGGTTGTGCTCCTGTCTTGCTAGTTGTTTGTCATGGGGTGTCCAGCACTGGAGCTTGCTGGTTGTTGAGTGGAGCTGGGTCTTAGCATTGAGACTGAGATCTCTGGGAGAGCTCTCACTTATTGATATTACATGGGGCCGGGAGGTCTCCGGTGGTCCAGTGTCCTGAACTCAGCTCTCCCACCTCAGAAGCTCAGGCCTGACACCCAGACAGAGCACCAAGACCCTGTCAGCCACATGGCTGCTAGTATTGGAGGGTCTCCTGTAGAGGCAGAGATGGGTGTGGCTCACCACGGTGACAAAGACACTGGCAGCAGAATTTCTGGGAATTACTCCTTGGCGTGAGCCCTTCCAGAGTCCCTTTTGGTTTGTTTTGAATATTAGAGTCTGTTTTATGCTTTTAGGTTCCCTTCTACATAACAGACCTTTTGTTGCTGTTGTGGTTAGCCAAGTGGTTCAAGACTATGTTTCTGAACAATCAAGATCTCTCTTTACCTAGTAGAACACCCTATTGGAGAATTTTTCCTTTTGTCCTACACTACTTCACCTGTTGTCTTAGCTGGGTAACCAAATTTAGCTGCATTAACTCTCTAGGAGTCATAGAGCTAAATGTGTTTCACTTTATATCACTGATGAAATTTAATTCAAAGACCTAGTGTGTATCAATGTCCCAGTGATTAAGGATTTCTCCTTTTTCCTTCAAAATCTAAGGATTTCCATTTCCCAAAGCAATCTAGTTGTGTTAATTTTGGATAATGCATGGAAAATATTCCAATTAAAAATAACCCAAAATCCATGTGAGTGTTAGTACTCAGGCTATAAGTAAACTAATCAGAGACCACAGCCACTTCAGAAAGACAGTTATACTCTATGTAGCCTAATATCAATTCTTTTATTTTGATTAACTCTTTTAGGGGGTCTGGTAGAATATTCACCTGGGTCTCAGTGAGTTGAATAATGCAGATCATGGAAAATAGCACCAGAAAGGCTTTAAGACATTGTTTTGTACCACAGCCTCCATGTTAATCCTGATAAAAATAGTATATGAAAGATTCACGGGACAGCTTTTTAACACAGTGCAGATTTCCAGGCTTCACCTTGAGAGCCTCAGATTAGTAGGTCTGGGATGGGAGCCCAGAATACATAACAAGCCCCCCAAGGTGCTCCGAAGCAGGGTGAGAAGCCATGGTTTAGAACAACACGCTTAGGCTTCCTTTCTTGCCTGTCAGTAAGTTATTAAAGGCATTTCTCTTTCATGTCTGTCCTTTACTGCAGAGATAAGTAATAATGATTTAAAAGAAGTAACCTTGATTAACCACTGCTGTGGAAATGTTTGGCCTCAGCACCACCTTTTTGGCCAAAAGGTAAAATAAAATTAGATGCTGCGTGTGAAAATGCTTTATAAATGGTAAAGGGGAGAATAAGCCTATTTTCATGTACTCAGCAAATAGCTTATATGTTGCCTCTCACAAGACAAGGTGTTTAGAGGCATGACTAAGCAGAGCAAGCTACAGGATATCGGGATGTGACTCTGCATTGTTCTCTCTCATTTAAACCTTCGGAAACAAGGAGTGGTCACAAGAGACTGACTGTGGATATTCAACAGCATGAAAGGAGCCCCCAGTTGAAAGAAGTTTTGAATCCTTGCAGTCTGTCAAAGTGGAAGGTCATCATCCTGCAGAAGACTCAGCAGAAATACGCAACCTTGCTAAGAGTACAACAGCAGATTTTTCCAGGAAGACTCACACATTTGGATTTAGAATCTTCTAGAAGGCTTGGGGGCCTGGCCTGGCCACTTACTCTCTTCAGTTCCACTCAGAAAATTACTACATGTCTGACCTTGACAAGATCCTTAAATCCTCTAATATTACTTCCCCCTTTTGTGGCAATGCGGACGATTGTTTTTACCTGAGACAGTTGCTATGAGGATTAAAAGAAATAATGTGTGATAGGAAACATCTACACAATATAGCACCTGTTTCCCTCTGCTTGAGACTATGTACCAGAGCATAGAATCGAACAAGGCTCAAAAAGGACTGGGAAGCCATGTAGTACCTCAAATCCAATTTATTATTGCACATCATGGGAGCTTGACAGAGGGGTACTGAATATATGTAGTGCTAAAGGTCTAAGTGTTATGCTTGAAGTCATATTCAATCTACCTAGTCCATCTCGGTGAGGTCTCCTGCTCTACCCTTCAACACCCACAAACACACACACACACACACACACACACACAAACACGCAGGGGGAGGAAGGAGAGAGAGGCAGAGGGCTTTGGTCTCATTCTCCCCAGCAAAGTCATTCCACTTTTGCAGTAGTGTTCATTCTACCTCTGAAGTCTTGATTACCATCTTTTATCATCTTTTAGCTTCACCGAGAGGTCACGGCATCCTAAAACTTGTCAATAAAAACCTGAACAGGGCTATACCAGAGGTCAACTTCACTCATTCAGTCAATTATCATAGCTGCCCTGGAATTAGCAAGGCTTCATGTGTGTTGTAAATCGCACATTTTTCTTGCCTGAGGGTGTGCTTTATTGGCAAAGGACAGTGGGAGTAAAGTGAAGAGTGGCACAAAGCAGCACACGAGCTGGATGAAGATTCCCATAGAAATCTTGCGATTAACCTTGCCAATTAATATGTGTCCATGAGCTCTGCCTGTGTAGGAGGGGGCTCTTCCCACCAGGAATCAGAACTGTAGCATTTATTTAAAACTACCTTCAGAAATAGCTTAAAATCAATAGGAAAATTGAGTCTCCTGATTCTACTTGCACCTCTTTTTTTTTTTTTTTTTTTTTTTTTTGCGGTACACGGACCTCCCACCGCCGTGGCCTCTCCCGCTGCGGAGCACAGGCTCCGGACGCGCAGGCCCAGCGGCCATGGCTCACGGGCCCAGCCGCTCCGCGGCACGAACCTGCACCCCCTGCATCGCCAGGCGGACTCTTAACCACTGCGCCACCAGGGAAGCCCTGCACCTCTTTTTAAAACCATTTATGAGACTACCCAGCTTCAGCCATCTTAATCCTCTGACATGGCTCCAAATGCCAGTTGAAAAAGCCATGTTCCCCTTCACAGAATTAAGATCTGTAAGCTTTGAATATATTAAAAGAATGTGCCGTAGGCTCTCAAAGAAATTCTCAAAAAGGAGTATTTTAAAAGTTTTAAAATTAGAATATGTGTGTAATCTTCAAGTTAATTGCCTTGAAATGTAACATTTAGTGGAAGGGATATTTGATCTGCTTGCTTAAAGGTATCAGTTACATAACTTTTTTTTTGTTTTTTAATAGAAGAATCAGTTCTATCTCTCCAAAACACAACATCAGCAATTCTTTCTTTGAGAAGCACATAGCCGTTGAGTATCTTCTAGGGACTGTTTTAGGTGAATTCAGGTATTGAAAGGCCACTTCAGCATGGCTTCTTTCTTTCCAGAGAATAAAAATGTTTGGTGTTGGATGGTGTCTGAGTGCAAAGGAATTCAAAGAAGGGAAAGAGGGGTAAGGAAAGCTTCAAGGAGATTGAGATGGACCTGGAAAGATGGCTTGAGTTGATATCAGCAAGGGGATGGAGAAGGACAGCCCCACAAGATCGTGGAGGTGGGAGGGCTTATGAATAGGCCCACCTGCTGGTGTGGCCTTTGCACACTGGGGGATAGTGAGAAATGAAGGTAGGATTGGGTCGAATTGTAAAACGCCTTTAAAGGTGGGAAGAGGAGTTGTGTATTTAATACGTTAGGGAAGAAAAAGTCATTATAGACATTGGAGCAGGAGAAGTATCAGGATAAAAGAAATGTTTTCAGAAAATTAAACTAAAAATGACATCTAGAGGTTTAGGGCAAGAAGTGGAGGAATCTATCTGAGTAATACAGGTATGAGAAGTCTCGACTAGAATAAGCAAATTGCTCACAGGTTCCATATTTTTATATTTATCCTATTTTCCTCAGAATTTCTATAACATTTATCCCTACTATTTATGTGCCCCTTATGTACTACCTGTGTGATAGTCATCTCTTTTGACATTTCAAGAGATCACATGCCTCTTCTGCTAGATTACATATGGGGACCGTATTATATATTTATACTTTTTTTTTTTTTCGATACGAGGGCATCTCACTTCTGTGGCCTCTCCCGTTGCGGAGCACAGGCTCCGGACGCGCAGGCTCAGCAGCCATGGCTCACGGGCCCAGCCGCTCCGCGGCACGTGGGATCTTCCCGGACCGGGGCACGAACCCGTGTCCCCTGCATCGGCAGGCGGACTCTCAACCACTGCGCCACCAGGGAAGCCCTATTTATACATTTTAATGCACTGACATTCCCCTAAAATGGTTTACCCACAGTTGGTAAAGAAGAAAATCAAAAATCATTTATGTTGACTAAATCAGAAGAATTTTTAACAATCTTAATGAGAAATAAGTTAGGGGAGATGGTCAAAGGTTATCTCCCAATTTTCTAACCTAGGAGATTAAAATAACAATGATATACTTAGAAAATGGTTTGTTGTAGGGAAAGTTGATGAGTTGTGTTTTAGCTGTGTTGATAAGTGTAGAAATATGATATGTAGAAATATCACGTCAGCTTTTGGAAACAAAGAATATAAGTGAGAAATCATCTATACTTTTACTTATCACTGTCTCTTCTTATGACAGCATCCTATTATGACATTATTGATTACCTATTCTGTTTCAAACAAATGTTTTATCTCTGTAAATATGGTGAATGCAGGATCCATATCTAGTTTACCTTTGTAAATAAAGTACTACTTTATCTTCCTCAAAATACTTAGCATAGTGAATTGTACATGATAGATTATCAATAAACATTAGTTCTATGAATGAGCAGATTGACAAATGTTTATCAGGGTTTCTCGACCTCAGCTGTACTAACATTTTGGGCTGGTTAGTTCTTTGTTGTGGTGCTGACCTGTGTATTGTAGGTCGTTTAGCACAATCTCTAGCTCCTGTCCACTAGATGCCAATCCTATCCTCACTCCCCAGGTTCTGACAATTAAAAATGTATCCAGACATTGATAAATGTTGTCCCCTGGGGGGTGACATTGGCCCTGGTTGGAGAACCCCTGGTTGAGATAGATGCTGGATTACATATATCAATTTAGGGGTCATTTGATTAAAGATTATGCTTTGAGTCTTGGTTCCAATAAGAAATGGAACATTGAGAAGAAATGGCTGGTGGCTAAGAACAAAGCTTTGTAATGAGTATGAAATTAGGTTTGGGGGCTCGTAAGGGGGTTTCCAAACAAATTGTTAATTCCATGATACATCTACCTATACCTTGTACTCAGTGTCAGCCAGCACTGTCCAATAGAAATATGTGAGCCACAAATGTAATTTTAAATTTCGTAGTAGTTCTATTTAAAAAAGTAAAAATAAACCGATGAAATTAATTTTAATAATTAGTCATTTCATTTATTTTTGTATGTCCAGAATATTACTACGTCAACATGTAATCAATATGTAAAAACTATTAATGAGCTACTTTGCATTTTTTTTGTATGAAGTCTTTGAGATGTGGTGTGTACTTTACACTTACAGCACACAATTTGATTGTCTATTCAAGTGCTCTATGGCCACATGTGACTACGGGCTACCACATTGGATGGATCAAGTCAATTCAGTCAATTTAAATAAATGTTTATTTGTCCCTTTAATTTACATTATTATCCTTTTCATAGAGGAAGCTACAAGGGCTAGTGATGTATCTGAAAATTTTTATAAATCTACTTTGTAAACAGCAGGTGTTACTTTTTTGGCATAAAGTTCTGTGAATTTTGATAAACACATGGAAGCATGTGACCATCCCCACAGTCATATACCGAACAATTTTCTTACCCCAATAATTCCCCTGTGCTGTTCTTTTGTAGTCAATTTCTCCCCCACCTTTACTTCCAATTTTTTCTTTTCTTTTGTTTTTTTTTTAGGAGTACGATTTCCCCCTATTACCAACAACAACTATATGTATGTATATATGGAAGAAAAAAATAGAGGGGAAACAGAAACACAGTAGAGAAGATAGAACCCACTACCCTGGGCATTGGGAACATACTGTTTCCAAAGCTCATTGCTCAAAGTGCAATAAGCCCTGCTTTACTTGTAGTCACAGGAGCCTACTCAGACTGGGGGCCATGTGTGCTCCCTTCCCCCACCTTCATCTGTCATTCCTCTGCAGGTTACTGGAATAGGAAGTTCTCTCCCAGAATACTGCATGACACATGACAGATTACTCCAGGAGAGACCCAGAAGAGGAACACAGGCAAGCCCTCCACAGGTCGGGGGAGACCCCCATTGCCAGCTAGATATTCCTGACACTCCAGTTTATGGATTCTCAGCTATCTGCATCTTTCCATGGCCTCTTTGCTTTACTAAGGAGAGAAACTCATGAAAAATAGCTCTTTAGTGCAGGTGCAGCTCCTGTAGTGGACAGGCCTGGGCTGCTGCTCTCATCAAAGCGTAGATGACCTGGGTTGTGCCAGACACCATGAGAGCGGGTAACCTTGGGCCAACTGACAGCAGTGGCCCTGGCTTTGCCATGCCTCTCAGCAGTCCATTCTGTTCACAAAGCCCAGGGAGCAGATGGGAAGAGGCATGTGGAAGCACCTCCCTCACATGTATGTCGCCATTGGCACCCAGGTTGGGAAGGAGAACGTTGCCTGCTTGCTTGATGTCATTCCAGGAGCACATGCCTACTGTGCTGTCCTTAGAATCATGCTACAGAAATTGAGTTCTGCAAGCCACTCACACACCCACAAACACACACAGACACACAATACACACATGCAAGCACATTGCCGTAGTTCACGTGGTTGAACACTTATCTTTGCAATTGTAACAATGTAATTATGGTTCTTAGCGTACCTATTCTTGGACTGCTCTTTAGTATCATCCATGTTTTATATACTTCTCCTATTACTTCTTTTTATCTCCCACCCTCCCTCACATAAAATTTTGAAAAAAAAATCAAGAGATTGCACCCACCCTTCCTCATATAAATATAAAGTTTTGAAAAAAAATCAAGAGATTGCAATGACATAAAGGAAGGCACTGACCTAAATATATATGCATTAATTGGCCAAGTTCTTTGAGTAATTATCTTGTAAAATTTAAGCAGGAAAGCATTTCTATCAGAACCAAAAAATCCTTTTAACCTCATATCTCATCCCTTCCACAATCTTCCAGTAACATGCTTATACTGGAAAACCTGGGGACCGTCTGAAAGCCTGCTTGTGTTCAGTGGATGGCTATCCATTAGTTTATCCAAGTCATTTCAGGTTTACCATGCAGTTCAGCAAAGTCAAGCATCCTCTTTGGCATGTACTTAAAAAGGGGGAATGTCCTGTGGTCACTGGGACTTGTAGACAAAGAAGAAAAAGAGGAAAGTAGTGGCAGAGGGAAGAAAGACTATGTTCACAGATTCTCATTTCATTTTCCTCCTGAGCATGTGGGAAGGCCACCTTTTCCCAGTCTGCCCTGACAACTGAATTCTGGCTAGGACATGTGGACTGGAAGTGACACATGCCCCATCCAGATCTAGCCCAGAAAACCACCTACCAAAATCTCCATGCATTCTCCTTGTGGGCCGGCCAGACACGAGACATCCCATGAAGTCTCAGAGGCCCCTGGAGATGGTGGAGCCATTCAATGGAAGGAGCCTGGATTTCTGCTTGAGCAGAGCCTCTACCTCTAGTCCTCAAACCACACTGGACTGTGAGATGGGCAAGAAATAAAACTCTGTGAGTCACTGAGCTTCTGGAGTTGTCTGTAACAGTGTTTTTTGTTTCCTACAGTTACCAAACACCTAACTCCCAGCTGTCCTCACCTCTGGTCTCAAGATAGGTTCATCGTGCCAGGTGCTCCTTCGCTGGGATGTAGCTATGAAGGATATGATGTTTATGACTCTTCGGGGACTAGGGCTTGTCTACTGCCCCATCCAATTTTACTAAAGTTAATTTACTACTGCTGTCTACTGTTCAACTTTTATTTGCTTAGTCCGGTCTCCAGGGGAAATCACTAGTGACAAGCTGGGTCTCCTAACATCACCGGGGTAAACAGCAGTTACACACTTGTTGGAGCCTGATTGGTGGTGAGCTGTCAATGTTTAACAATTGGTTCTCTGGAAAAAATCACAGGCATATATATATATATATATATACACACACACACTATATATATATACAAACTATATATATATACACACACCATATATATATATGTGTATATATATATACTCGTCTATTATTAATTTTATCGATAATAATTTGTAGCACACAATTTACAAAAAATAAAATGTATAATACTTTTTAGTGTACGTTTTATACAGCCAATTGATTCTCATGGAATGCTTTCATCGATTTTTGCCAAACTCTTGCATCCATGGCAACCTATTATTGCAATTCAATCATGATTTGACAAAGTTATGTACCAATCTGCTAATTCTTTTCCTGATACATTTATTGTTATTAAATCTGATACATAGTCTACTATTTCTCAGACTCAAACAAATTACATTCACTAAAATGAAACTTCTTTCAACTTCAGCACTGCCTATATGGGAACTTCACTCATTTGTCAATTACTGAGCAACTCTTTTTGCTAAATTGGTTAATAGTTTTTGACTCCAAGAATATTTTTACAAGTTTTTATGCTAGTCACAATGTAATGGCTGTATGTTTGACCTATATTATTGTCTCCATTAGGTTCTTTTTATTTATTTATTTATATAGTTATGGCTGTGTCAGGTCTTCGTTTCTGTGCAAGGGCTTTCTCTAGTTGTGGCAAGCGGGGGCCACTCTTCATCGCGGTGCGCGGGCCTCTCACTATCGCGGCCTCTCTTGTTGCGGAGCACAGGCTCCAGACGCACAGGCTCAGTAATTGTGGCTCACGGGCCCAGTTGCTCTGCGGCATGTGGGATCTTCCCAGACCAGGGCTCGAACCCGTGTGCCTTGCATTGGCAGGCAGATTCTCAACCACTGCGCCACCGGGGAAGCCCTCCATTAGTTTCTTAAGTCTAGATTAGGGGGTTGGCAAAAATTTTCTGTAAAGGGCCAGATAGTTAAAATGTTAGGATTTGTGGGCCAGATGGTCACTCTCGCCACTAGTCAACTCTGTCACTGTACAAAAGCAGTTGTAGACAACACGTAAACGCCTGGGCGTGGCTGTTTTCCAATAAAACTTTATAAAAACAGACCGTAGGCTGAATTTGCCCCACTGGCTGTAGTTTGCCAAACCCTAAATCAGTGCTTGATATGTAGCGTTTGCCAGTTTGTTTGGAGTAAGTACTCCCACCATGGTCAATTTCAGACTACTGCTATGACGTCACTGAATGCAGAGCTGTGAAGAGAGGCGCAGTAGCAGAGCACTGTGGGATGTTTCCACCAAACAGATACAGTAGAGACAACAAGACCATCAATAATACTAAAGTGTAATAAAATAACTAGGAAGTGACACTGGGTATTTATCACCTTTGTTTTTAATGCAATTAAACTGTAAGACTATATAATTTGATTTTTAATAATGGCTGCATTTAACAACTTGCTTACAAAATTCCTGAATATTTATTAATCAGATCTCACAAGACAGTATGAAATGTTTCCAACACAGCAGTTGATCCTGAACAGTTTCTCTTCTCCATGGCTGCTGGATCAGAGTAGGGGCATATCTCCCACTGATTTATTTTCTCCTGAGGCACTGTTAGAGTTGTTGGCAAGTAAATATTATTGAAACAGTTAACCTGCTCAAAAGATAACCTTGTCAACACTTAAAACTCAAAGCACCCATCAGTTCTTACTCACATCTTCAAAGTTATTACAGATTCGTTGCACATTTTAAACCAAAACATGCTCAATGTTTTCCTTAAACACAGTGTGACTTTAACCTATCTGTACTTAAAAGGGTAGATACGATAGATTATGACATTGCATGAAAAATCCTTATGCACAGCCTTTTACCCTTTCTATACATCCATCTCAAGGTGAGGAAATCAAAAACTCAAATGTAAATTCACTACAGCAAAAGAGATCCTTACACTGAAGGTCTATGCATGAGGCAACATGGCTAAATTGAAAAGGTTACCATTAGAATCAGAAAAACACAGGTTCAAATCCCTGCTTTGATATGTGCTCACAATGTGATCTAAAGTAAAATTTCTAACCATTTTAAAGTCTCATTCTCCTATTCTGTAAAGTTGATCATGAGATTGTTATGCGGCTTAAATGAGGAAAAAAATGATGTGAAGTACCCCAGTGTTCATGTCTTACAAAGCACTCAGTAAATGGTAGCTATTAGTGTTATTCACTGAAATGTTCATCCCACCCCATTCTGTTTTCTAATCATGAAGTTGATGATCACAATAGCTACTTAAATGCCAATGATTAGTCACACTTTTAATCGGTCCAAATTTGGATGGGGGGCCCTGTATTTCAGACACATATGCATCCATCATGCATTGGGTACCAGCAGTTGGGCTGAATGTTCACAATTTTTCAGATCTACAAGGTTGAATTGGCAGTTACCAATTACCCATGTGGTACACTGAGCTGCTTCTGCTTTTCAGCTATATATAAGAAGCCAAAAGTGGTATGCTACCATTGAAAAGAACGTAGTGGCTTTACCTTCGCAATGATTTGTCCCTACTTGGTAAGGCTCTCTAAGGTGGCTCGCCATAGCTGAGTGGAGGCATTCAGCTTCGAATCAGCTTTACCTTTCCCGTTCTGTCTCATGAATGGGTCACACTAGATATTAAGATCGAAGCATCTGTTGCCTTTTGCATTTCTATAGGAGCATCCTAAACTATCTCCACAAATGTTCACATAATTCTTTAGGAAGATTTCTCTTATTAACTTCAATATGGGGAAAACATGATGCCATCATATGCACTTGAGGGTTCTAACCCAGTACTTAAGGAGCAGATAGGCATCTGTTGGTATTGCCCAGTACTGTCTTTCCCCAATAATCTCTTTAGCTCCTACAGCTCTTAATGGTGATGACACAGCCACATTAAAATTTTGATTCACTATTGCACTTCGAATCTTCCCAAGTTCCCACTGAAATGTCCAAAAATATAGAGGTGATCCCGGACTTCCAATGCAATCATCTGACCTTATTATTTTATCACAATTTAGACAACCCTGCAGTGAGCAAAACTCATATTCTTGGCCATTTAAGAGTGGCTGGTGACATCAGGCTTATGTCATCATAGCGATAAACTTGATACATTTGGTGAAAGTATTTTCTTCACCATACTTAGCACCCATAGTTGAAAAATAACTATGTGCTCATTTTTGATTTCTTTTAACAGGCTAAATAAAACAGTCACCAGGCCCAATACTGCTCTAAGAGCTTTCTGAAAGGAAGACATAAGTGACTTTCTTTATGATTCTTTTCTTATTTCCTTTTTCCTTTCAAGCAATATGTACTTAAACATGACCTCTATTAGCTATATTTTGATAATCACATACCTTAAAGCAAAATATCTTTATTAAGCTGAGTTGTATTTTGCTCTCTGTATATTTTAATTCTCCAACTTCAAGCACATAGCAAAGCCCTGCCCTCAGCTCTTCCTGCACTGCGTGAAAACCTAAACACACAGAAGAGGTTATACTGGGCTTCCCAGAGGGAACTGGAGGAAATGCAGTACTTAAGAGAGAACATGGGCGAGCTGAACAGGGGAAATATTCTTTAGCAATGGGCTTTGTGAGACATTATCAGAAATGTTTAGTGTGGGCAAAACTGGGTTGGCAGTTTGGGGAAGACTGGTTTTCTTTCTTTTTTTTTTTTTAACATCTTTATAGAAGTATAATTGCTTTACAATGGTGTGTTAGTTTCTGCTTTATAACAAAGTGAATCAGCTACACATATACATATATCCCCATATATCCTCCCTCTTGCGTCTCCCTCCCACCCTCCCTATCCTACCCCTCTAGGTGGTCACAAAGCACCGAGCTGATCTCCCTGTGAGAAGACTGGTTTTCATAGCCCCAGAGATGATTAGGCTGGAGCAAGGACTCCACTAAGTCGCAGGGGTCCCTAATGAGAGCAGGGCAGTGGCAAACACAGACAAGAAATTCCTCAACAAGCAGTGGAATTCTCTTCTGAACAGCTCTCTTCACAGGCAGATGAAACTCTACCTAGGCAAAAAGATAGATGATAGATGATAGATAGATAGATAGATAGGCAGATTTTCCCCCTTCTTTAAGGATAAAAAGATTTGAATATATAAATACATATTCAATACATATTCATTTTCAAGACAACTTATTTAAGCTCCACATACTTGATGTATATAAGCATCTGAAAGGATAGGAAAACAAAGAAAATATTATACAGAAAAAAAAATCCTGTAGTTCAAAAGAAGGCATGCATCTGAGTTATCAGAGGAAACAGTCTATGATGAAACAGATTATGCACCAAGCAAAATCCAGGAGAAAACTGTTTTTAAAATCTAATTTATATTCTCAATATGATTCCCTAAGATATTATATAAATGAAAAAAAATTGAGAGCAGGGAAGATTACTTTTGGAGGGAAATTGTTATACTAAAAGTGACAAATATAGCAGATGCCCTAAAGAACAGAATGAATAGTAAATCAAGAAATTAGATAAATAGCTCAAAAAATCCTCCTAGGGCTTCCCTGGTGGCGCCGTGGTTGAGAGTCCGCCTGCCGATGCAGGGGACGCGGGTTCGTGCCCTGGTCCGGGAAGATCCCACATACCGCAGAGCAACTAAGCCCGTGTGCCACAACTACTGAGCCTGTGCTCTAGAGCCCGCGAGCCACAACTACTGAACCAACATGCCGCAACTACCAAAGCCTGCGTGCTCTAGGGCCCATGTGCCGCAGCTACTGAACCCGCGTGCTGCAACTACTGAAGCCTGAACCCCTAGAGCCCGTGCTCCGCAACAAGAGAAGCCCGCGCACCACAAGGAAAAGTGGCCCCCGCTCACCGCAACTAGAGAAAGCCCATGCGCAGTAACAAAGACCCAACGCAGCCAAAAATAAATAAATATTAAAAAAAGGACTGTTGGTAATATTTTAATAAACCTGCTGATTCTGCACAAAGCAGTCCCCTGTGTAACCTAGAGACTCTCCTTGCTAGCCATTGACTAAATAAATCCCCTTTGCTTCTGAGCTGTTACATGAGTTGCTAACAAGAAGCTGCTCAGTTCCAGGTGTTGTCACCTCCACCAGTGACCTTGATTTGGGGCCTGTGTCTGAAGACGCTGTTGTTTGCCTGATCCATGGCCTCTCTAATTACCCTGGCCTGACTTGGCCAGTTTGTAGTCGCATCACTTGCTTTTTGCCTCACATCAATTGCTCTGGGGAACAACAATTGCACTTGCTTTTTGCCTCACATCAATTGCTCTGGGGAACAACAATTGCACTTGCTTTTTGCCTCACATCAATTGCTCTGGGGAACAACAATTGCACTTGCTTTTTGCCTCACATCAATTGCTCTGGGGAACAACAATTGCACTTGCTTTTTGCCTCACATCAATTGCAAGTCTCTCTGATATGCTCCACCCCACCCCCAAACTCTAATAATGTGAATTTTGAGTATATTCAAGACCTATATTTGAAGTTAAATCAGCCCACTGCTATCTCCCAACTTTTATAAAATTCAGTATCAGGTAGAAAATTGTATTTATAGAGAATTTTCCCATTAAACATGTTTCTCCATTAAACATTTTGAAAAGAGTAAAAAGAAATACCCCCTAATATGATAACATTGGTAATATCTGAGTGATAAAATTACAGATGGTTACTCCAGATCTTATTAAATGTTAGATTACTTTAGTAATGGTAAGTTTGAATAAGTAAGAAAGCAACCTGGTTCTTTCACAGAAAGTTTTATGATTGTTAATAAATGAATTCTTAAGATTATATTTTTATATATGCTTATACACACAAAAATGTGTTATATGTATATGAGTATGTGTATGTCTGCAAGTGTATACATCGATATATATGTGCTTATATATGCATACATATATACATATCAAGTCTTAGAGCTAGAAGGACCTTAAAAAATAATCTTGCTTCCTTCACAAAATCTAAAATTATCTGCTGTGGCCTGTGGTCATTTTAAACCTATTTATATTTTAATTTTTATATTAATCAGCTGGCTTGCTGGGAATTGCAGAGAAGCAGGGAGTCATTGGATATCAGAGCCAGAGGAAACTTAATAGCCTCAATTCAGGCCCCTGCCAGGAAAATGATGAATTTATAATCATTAACAAGAGGTGACTAAGGAAATCAAGCCCAATTTCATTAACAGGTGTATCTTGGGAATAATTATGTCTGGGCCAGAAGCCCATTTCAAGATTACTCTCTTCTTCTAAGTAGAGTTTCACGTTCAGTCCCTCGCTATGTTTTTGCGATGCCAAACTGACAACTGAACCATTTCAGTCAAAATGTCAAAATATCATTCATTTCGTTGGTCAACGTGATAGCAAACCATCACATTAAGAGATTTGTTTGCCCTAAATTGAACATGTTTTGGTATCTACTGGCATAGTCTTTCTACATGAATATTTAGGACTTTCTCCTTCAGATGGCCTACGCTCCAAAGTATTATCCAGGTCAGTTTTAACTCATATAGATACGCCACTCAAAAATCAATTAGTCAATTTCAGATAGATTGAAGACTGACTTAACTGTCAGGGATAAAATAGTAAAGCTTCCAAAAGATACTATGGGGGAATATTTTCATGACCCTGAGACAGGCAGAGATTTCTCAACAGTACACGAAAAAGCACTGATCGGAAGGTAAAGATGAATAAATTGAAAATTTCTCATCTAAAGACATCATTTGGAGTGAAAAGGCAAAGCCACAACAAGGATAAGACAATTATTTTCAGCGACAGAGAGCTCACATCCAAAGTATTTGTCACTTCTACATATTAATAAGAAATGAATAGATGACTTGAACAAAATATGGACAAAAGGTTTGAACAGATACCTCACAAAGAAGGATATCCAAAAGGCCAATAAACATGGAAAGTTATTCAGCATCATGAATCATCAGAAAAATGCAAGTTAAAAACTAAAACACGGTAGCATCGCGCATGTAGCAGACCGGCTACAATAATTGGATGGCCTGACGTTACCAAGTGTTGGTAAGCATGTGGAACAACAGGAATTCAGGCACACTGTGCACGGTGAGGGGGGTAAACTGATACAGTGCCTTTTAGCAGCACCTAGTAAAGCTGAATATCGGTACACCCCATAACCCAGCAATTCCACTCCTGTATATGCTGACACGTATACCAAAAAACGACACTTACAAAAATCACCAGAGCAACAATATTCATGATAGCCATCAACTGGAAATAATACAAATGTCCAGGATTAGTAAAATGGATAGATGAATTGTGGCATATTCATATAATGTAATACTACAAGGCAATGAGAGAATAAATGACAGCTATACACAGTGTCTGGATAAATCTCACAAAGATGTTGAGAAAATAAACCAAACACACACAAAAATACAGTACGTTTCCATTTATGTAAAGTTCAATTCTACATTCTACATCAATAAGCAATATTTACAAACAAACTAACACAAGCAATATGCCCAGGTATGTTATAGGCTTGGTCTCAACACAAACCACTTAAAAAGCATGGGTCGTATAAATACAGAACAAACGTATTACTTAGATCTATAACTCATTAATGAGGGAACCAGGTAAAAGGCAAAGCTGGCTCAAATAAGAATTAAAAGAACAGGATTATAAAATCCACCAGGAAAGACATACTGAAATAACTTTCTGAGTTGCAGACAAATCATTCAATGTCCAACAGGGTGATAAAACTAACCTTTATGATGATCGGCTCCATCAGACTGAAATATGCTCCAGTGTGACACTGAAAGCACCCTGAGCTATCCTTTGTGGGTATCGGTGCTATTAAGCTTTTGATTGATCATGTTGAAGGACTGTATGAAAGGAAGTGAAGACTGAAGAAATAAATATTTTAAATATTTGGAACTATTATAGGTAGTCAAAAATAGAGTTGAAATTTGGTAAACATGGATTCACATTCCAACTTTTCTACAATTCCTCCTGGGCCATCTGCCTGCATATCTGAATGAGTGATATACCAGTAGAAAATGGTACTTGATAAGGGGGTAGGGAAAAATATGAACTTCTTGCTTTGCTGAGAAAGAAACATGAACTAAGTGGGCTATGCGATTTTTGTGGAGACAAGTGGCCGATGAGTGTAAAAACCATGCAGATCCCTCTCCTCTCTGAATCCACAATAACTTCAGTGAAATGTCTGAGGATGTCCTGTCGCTTAAATTGTTTTTAATTTATAAAATTATGTTACCCCTTCTGTGTGGTCTCAAGTCATTCAGTACCCAACCGACAGAGGATTCTTTCAACGCAGCAGGCAGCGTTCAAATGCTGGGTGGCAGGAACCAACGCGTGAGAAGTGAGTGGATGCAGTTTGGATATATTTTGATGGTAGAGGATGATTTTCTAACGGATTGAAAACAGGTGGATAGGAGGAGAGACATGGATCAAGTGATCCTGGGGTTTTTTTCCTAAGAAGTTAGAAGAACGGTGTTGCAGTTTACCAAGATGGCAGAAAAATGTGGGAAGATCAGACATAGGTTGAGAAATTTGAAGCTCCCATTTGAACTCATTAGGTTGAAAATGCTTCTTAGACATCCACTGTGGTGATACTGATCAAGCAGGTACATATAGGAGCCTCAAACTTAGGAAGAGGTCCAGCCTGAAGATACAGACGTAGGTAGTTTTAAAGGACTGGATGAGAGCATCATGCAGGTGTATATGGGCAGAGACAAGGACTTTGGAGTGAACCTTGGGGGTCCAAAGTTTAGGCATCTGGATGATGATGAGGAACGAAGCAAAGGAAACAAAGAAGGGACCAGAGAGGTAGCAGGAGAACCAAGAGAGAGCGGGTCCTGGAATAGGAATAGCAGGACAGGCAGAGTTTTAAGACAGCTGCAAGCAGGTTGATTGAGGACAGGTCAAAGTTCTCTCCTGCTTGCTTCTAACTTTCAGTAAAATAGGAAGAAGGGTTATCTGCTAAGAGTTAGGATGGGGCAAAGATACATAGGATTTGGAGAGAGAAAAAGTATAAAATAGTCTATGAGAGCAGGAGAGCGAACTAAGGACGGCTGTGGTCCTAAAGGCACCCCCAAGGTTATGGTCTTGAATAGAAAGGGACATAACCACGTGGTTTTGTGTTTTTCTCCAGCCACTGCCAGATGCTTCGGTGAAGGTGGGGAGAAGGCAGGGAGCTGGATTTACCCAGGGACCGGCCTTTCCCAAATGACTACAGCAAAGGGAGAGAGAGAGAAGGGAGCTGAGGGTATGTGCAAAGCGTATATGATGGACCATGGAAGCTAAGCTGGGTAAGGACAGTGACTCTATGAGGGATGGAGGGGGGTGGAAAGGTCAGAGGGTCAATGGATTATAAATCCCAGGGGGTGGTTAAGTTTTTGCATTGGGGTGTATGAGGGAGTGAGCTGGAACAGGATAAGGGGGTGATCTCAAAGTAGGGTGGTGAAATTGAGGTCAGGAAGGGACACAGCACTTAGCAAAGGGCTAGAGTACACTCTGGGAGTAGAGGGCAAGGAGAGGGCAGAGGACCCAGTCACTGGAGAAGAGGAAACCAAAGAGCTGCGACCACAGGGGGCTGGGAGGGTCATTATGTTGACCTATCAGGAACTACTGCAGGACCAGTAGTGGGTCACAAACTACAATTTCCTATCAGAGAGGAGGGCCCAGGTCAACGTATAAGGAAACTTCATCCAGGTGGAGGACTTGGTGGTGGGGTCTGATACATGGGCATTCGAGATGAAGGGGGGCGGGGCGGTTTGAAAGCAACAGTTAAGAGGCCAGGCCCAGGGCTGAGAGGACAGAGGAAGAGGAAACCACCAGAGGGGCTGTGGGCAATGCACCATCCTCAGGGGAGACTGTCGCATCTCCTTAGAATGACAGCTTGAGAACACAGTGGCTTTTGCTACTGAGTCGCCTGTTCAGAGGGCATAGTGGAGGGCACGGGTCTGTGATGGGGTTGGTGGGCTTGGTGCTGGGCTCTGCCCCTCTTTGGTGAGGCTGAGGGCTTGAGAGGGGCATCGAGTTAGAAGGCTCTGGGCCCCTCTTCACTCTGCCCGGGGCAAGGCTGCAGGCTAACGGAGCAGTGGAGTTAGAGGAATTGATTATTGATTATCCCTTCCTCTACAGAGAAGTAAAAATAGGCCTACTAAGTTTTCGAAAGAAGCATTAAGAGCTGAGAAAGAAGAAGAGCAGGTATCTGCCCCAAACTCTACCACTGTCGCTAACATTTCTAGATCAGGTGGAAGCTTAAGCAGCTCGCAACGCAGTAAGCCCAGGTCGTCAGTGACTAGAATGGCCATGAGGCAATAAAAGAGACAAGACTCCTTTCTGCTGGGGGCTGAGAATAGGGATGGGAATTTTAAACCTTTCCTGTTTGTATGAAAAATCAGGGCACTGGTGAATAGGACTTTGGACACTGACCATTGGTCAAGGGACGTCCATTGGCAAATGGACCCACCTGTTGTGTTTTCAACACATCACAAGACATGTGGAGAATAAATATCCTGATTATCCAGAAGCAAGGGAGTCCTTATGGATGGCGAAGAAGAAAGGACGCCAAATTCAGGTGTGCCCATGGCTGCTGTTATGGAAAGTAAGGCAGTTTGAAGTGTAATGGGAAGTGGTGAAGAATGGAAACTCAGCCAAGAACAGAAAGCTGCACTTTAAGTGGATAATGGATAATGGAGACCACTACTGTCCTAAGATGCTCTCCTACAAACAGAGTCACCTTTTAAGTGATTTGATTTCACCACTAAATTGTTTGCCCGTAAGATAAGTGGTCAATTAAGGCAGAGAGGGAGTTGCATTTGAAGAGATTAATGTTTCAGGCTTTTAGATGCCATGCAGAAAAGAAAAAAATTAGGAACCAACTGTTTCTTTTACCTGCCAGAATGATGCTTCCTTTCCTCCAAGTAATTGCTGCTGAGAGAGTCCAGCCTTCCTGCATTAGCATTCAACCTGGACCACTTTCCTTAAAGATAATTACTGGTAGGGCAGCTTTGGAGAAGGCCTGAAATGGATTCACAGTGTTGCCTTACACGGAAGGCACACTTTGCCCCAGATAAATCAGAGGGTAATTTGTCTATAATACTTCTTGGCTGGCTGGAAATGTCTACTTGGTTTTTAAACCATAGGTCAGGTTCCCCAGGTCCTGGCATCTCATCTCTAGAAAGCAAGGTCAGTTTTAATGGTGGAAATTAGAATGAGGGAGAGAGGATGTGCTTCAAGGTGACAGGAAGTAGCTGTTTAAATATCTACAATGTTTACCTTGCCCTGATGGTTTCCCAGGCATTCCTGTTTATTCTGGGGAGTGGGCTGGAAATAGTCCCCCCGGCGGGGGTAATCGGAAGACACCACTGCACACAGGAGCGCAGATATTAAATTCCACTTAAACACTGGATGCATTCGTCTCCAGATTGTTCTGGGCACGGCTACCCCTGCTCCCTTGTCTGGGGAGCTCATTTTGTGGAAGGTCCCAAAGAACCATTGAGTGTAGTGGCTTTCCTTGCGCTCACCCCTTGTCAAGGTGAGAGGCCAAAAGCAAACTGAACATTAGTGATGCTGTGCACCACCCATCAGGTTTCTACAGTGCTGGAGGAGGGCGAGTGGGCATGATGAACACATGTTCTGAGAACTGTCCAGATGCTGAGTGAGCAGGTGATTTACTCCTGCAGAAAGCCAAGAAGAGATGACTAAAGCGAGCAGGACCCAGGAGATCGGTGACTAAATGATTTCCTAATGACCTGAGACAGTGCCTTCCTCCGTACCTAACATAATAGCAGGGATGCCCTTTGGACCGGGGAGAGAATCTGGATCATTAACCCTAGCTGGATGACATTTTTTTCCCTAGTTAGATGACGTTTAAGAGGAAAGAGGATGGAAGCTAGGGGGAACTGCAGAGAGTCGGGAAATTCATTTGTACCGATACGGATGCATCACTGATTTATATCTGTGGTTTCTTGAATCATGGAACACCTCCTTGCAAAACATAAAGTTTTGGACTCTCTCACACTCCAAGGGATGCGCACGTGTGTACATATACACATATCAGATTTGACATACAATTTCAGAGAATTTTTGTGCTCCTAAACTTACCCATTAAGCCCAGTTTAGGAAATTCTGCCTTATATAGAGTACGAGGGAAATGCTCTAAGAACAAAATTCCCCTTTTCAGAAAGTTTAAATATATTTAATTAAGGGGGGGATGGAGTGAGTATTCCTCATGAAAACAAATAGGTAAATATGAGTTTTTAATCTCTGAAGTTAAATTCCTGAATATTTGCTTTTAGTTTCTCTTCCAGGCTTCCCTTATCAATTTGTCACTTTCATAATTAAATATGGGTAAAACTTAGACATCTATTAACAAAGTATGTACTTAGCATTTATAATATTCAAACAAATACGCTAAGAGTCCTGCCAGGTGTGTAGAGATGAACACGGCACATTCTAGATGCTCAAAGAGAATCTGAAAATGCTGTAGAAATGAGATATTTTCAAAAGCAGCTCTGATACTACATAGAATGTGGCTACAAGACAGGAATCCAAGAAGATCAAAGGGGGAGGTTCATTTCTGGATGACATAAGCTGGGAAAGTTTCATAAATGACACGCAATTTAAACTGATGTTAAAAGTTGTTTTCAAACTATTTTATCCTGAAACTTCAATGAGAAATACATTTCATATCACAGTGTAGCACACATAGTCATATATCTATCTGAAATTAAAATTTCACAAAGAGATATTTTCTCTTATTGTGGGTCAGTATACTCTGTTATGTCCTGTTCTCTATTCTACTGTTCTCCACTTATTTTTGTTTAGCCAAAAATCATGATTGGAACCCATGAAGTTTATTTCACAACCCAACTGTTGTCAACAATTTGATAAACACTGCCTTAATGGGTAGAAGGGGTGGGGATACTTTGCATGATTAATATCAATTGATATTTTCAGAAATCCTATGCTGGGTACCCTTATCATCCCTAATGAGGAAACTGGGATTTGGAGAGATTAAGTAACGTGTTGGAGATCATGCAGCTCTTTGGTAGTGCAATAGGAACTGAACCCAGCTCAGTCTGACTGTGTAAAAGCCCGAGATCATGAAAAGGCCCAGAGGGAGGAAACAGTGTTTGGGGCAATGTTCATTTTGGCTGTAGTGCAGGGGATAATTAGGAAAGTTGGGAGAGATGATTATAAAAAGGAATCAGAGTATTATTTTTTTAAAATAATTTAAGTAAAATTCTTCTTTGTCTTTAATTCCTTGTCTCATTCTCAAAATCCTCCTGGAAAATCTCCCTGCAGCCTTAGTTTAATTTTCCCATGCTTGATTTGTAGTTACATCCGTTAAGAAAGACAATTTGACTCATAGGAGATAGTTGAAAACTTATGTGCTTTAATGCTTAGGGAAACAGAAGAAAACAATATGACAAGAAGCCTGTTCTCAAAAAATCTTACTGGGCAGACAGAACTTACAAAGGTGAAATAAATATAGGTATATTAAACATACGCACGTAAAGTGAAACATTATTTTTAAAAATAAAATGTATACGCTCTATTACAGGTACAGTCTGGTAGTCAAGAAAGGGAGAAAACATTTTTAGCTGGCTGTTGGAAGGCTTTTGGAAGTAGACGGGAGTTAGAAGGGCAATATTGGAGGAAGGCATTCCAGGTAAGGTGATGACAAGGTGAAGCCCAGAGAGCGCTTGGGTAATGGGTAGGGGTAGGGGTGGCAGGCAGAGCGAGAAAGGGGGTGAGAGGTGGAAGGAACTGCAAGCGATTAGAAGGGTGGTGAAGAGAGTCAAGGCTGGGCCCAGGCTGCTGAGGACCGTCAATGCGGTCTTCATTAAATTATCATCTTCTGTAACTCATAGTAAATGTAGACTCTACATCTGATATATCTAAAGTGAGAATTTCATTTTTGTAACAGTAGAGACAAAAAGTTGAGGATTAAAATCAAAACCCAAAACCTAACTTGTGTTTATCGTTTGAAAAGTTATATATTGCATCTCTTAAGTTATCATTAGTATTATTTAGATGAGAGCACCCACATCTTGAACTGATCTGGGGACACTTCAGAGTTAATATACAGTGATTGCTGTATTTACAATCTGAAGAAATAATGAAACCCTCTCATTTTTCCCCCCAATGTTTCACTGAATACCTTCTAAGGTAACGGAAGGCATATATAATACTTTCAAAAGAAAGCACAGGACTTTGGATAGCTGGGCTTGGGTTCTTAATTATGACTATTACTGCAACGTTCATGATACCACAGATAACAATCCCCTTTCTACTCCAAAAGTAAGGGTTTTGTTCTGTGTTAAAATGTGCTGGATTATTTGCCTTTTTAAAAATATATTGTCTGCTCAATAGAGAATAGATCTCAACATATCCTTTTTGAGTATTTGTGCTTTACATTCAACATCAATATCATAGAAAGAATAATTCATGAAATAGATTCCACTTTGGCTGGCTATTTGCAGAAAGCAAAGGAATTTAAAAAGGTATCTTTAATATCATCCAAATTCTAAGACAACATCCTCAGTTTCAATTGGAAATACGTTTCCAATAGCCCAGTACTCTCCTTCCAGAACTGGTCCAGTAGAAAAGAGGCAAAGAGGGTTCTTAGCTAATATTAAAGCACTAATTTGGTTACCAGTTGGGGAGAGGGGTGTGTGTGTGTGTGTGTGTGTGTGTGTGTGTGATTTTGAAGAAAGTAACTACCCAGACCTTATTTTATCTATTTTATATGAATACAGCTAAAAATGGTTGACCATCAAGTATTATACTTGTTCTCAAAATCTGCACCTGTCTGAAACATAATCAGTTCTTGTTTTATGGTAGTTACGATTTACAAAGTCCCTGTGAATACTGAATTAGTGAATACTGAATCATTGTTCCTAGGAGAAATACAGGGTTATGTTCCTTTCAGCCTTTGGTAACATTTTTTTTTAATAGTTTTCAATTTATTTTTTCTCTTCATATATAAGTTAAGCTTTATGGGCTAAGGTGTACGTCTCCTTTGTGTCTATAGCAGATACCCCAAAGTCATATAGACAGGGTAGCTTAATAAGTATTGCTGAAGACTGACCAGATTTTATTAAAGAAAGCTATATTAAGCCTCTGGTAACATTTTTGTCAACTGATTAATATATAACTGTGTTTTATGTGTGTTTCTGTTTAAAGACATCTTTTTTTTTTTTTTTGCGGTACGCAGGCCTCTCACTGTTGTGGCCTCTCCCATTGCGGAGCACAGGCTCCAGATGTGCAGGCTCAGTGGCCATGGCTCATGGGCCCAGCCACCCTGCGGCACGTGGGATCTTCCCGGACCGGAGCACGAACCCGTGTCCCCTGCATTGGCAGGCGGACTCTCAACCACTGCGCCACCAGGGAAGCCCAAGACATCTTATTTTAATATATATTACTGATTCATTAACATTGAACTTAGCCAATAGCACTATCACGCATGCCTGAACAAAGATTACTAACTTGAAGGGGTGTCCAATATACCTAAATACTGAAAACTGGAAGTTAAAGAATAATGTGTTTAGTGCATCCTTTTCTTGTAAAAACAAAAATATGTGTATATATGTGTGTGTTTGTGTTTGCACAAGCATGCAGAACAGAGTTGAAATATAATAGCACCAGGCTGTTAGCATTATCTTAGGGCAGTAAAGGGGGAAATGGGGAGAAGAGTATTAACTTTTTCTTTATGCATCTTATATTTTTTACATGACACATAAAATAAACATGTTTTACTAATGTGTTTAAAATAAATTAAAATGTGTTTTATAAAATTTAATTCCAATTTATTGATTTGTAAAGAATAAGAGTGTTAATAAAATTAATAAACCGCTGTCTCTCTTTAGTTAGGCAGGAGAAACCATAAATTAATCTGAGGAGGCATTATATCTGTGACTACTAACGAGGGGTTTTAATGGTCAAATTAGAATTAGACTAAAATAATGCTAACAGATTTGCAAATCTTGGTAAAAGTTCAGTTTTATAGAAAATATAAATGATCAAAATGACTTGAGAAAAAATAGAAAACCTGGAAAAATAGTAACTTAAAAAATGAAAAAATGATCAAAGAATTACTTCTCCAAAGGGACTAGGCTCTGATGATTTTAGCAGCCAATGCTTTTAAACACATGATTTCAATACCATAAAAACAGTAGAGGGAAGGAAAAATCTATAAAACTACTTTATTCATCCCATTGAAATAGAAATACATATGTGTGTGTGTGTGTCAAACACACACACACATTATAAAAAAGAATGCATCTATCACCTTGCTGGGAAAGAAGTGTGAAACTAGAGAGCTGGAAACATTGAACATTTGGAAGAAAAAGCAGACTGGATCGGAAGGGCATGGAAACCAGAGAAAGAAATATATCACACACGGAAAAGAAATGTATAGACTAAAACCATACTTTCCCTCCTTGAAGCCCTCAGGCCACTTAAACTTGGAAGGGCTCATGCAATTCATAGAGCAAAATTTGACTTTGAGTTCCAACCTGAAAAATGCAACAATTTTAATCCTGTATGCATTGAATAATATACATTAATAAAATTTATAGAACTAATAATAAATAATAAAATAAATAAATAAATACTAATAAAAGTGACAGAAGTATGAGGAGAGATTGACGAACCTGCCAAAACAATGGACAACTTTTCACCTCAAATAATGGATAGACCGCAGACCGAAAAACGAAGCAAAACAAAAAATCAGAAAAGACACACAGGATTTAAACAACACAACTAAGAAATGCAATCTAATGGAGGATATTTTGATATTACTAAAATACTCACCCACATATCTGTCAGTCAGGAGCCAATCAAGAAAAGAGAAGCCACATTAAGTCTTTAAAACAGGGGTGAGGGGATTTAGTGCAAGAAATGGGTAACATATGTGATGGAAGAGTTGCAGTGACAGATGTGTGTAGTTGAGCCAAGAGATGAGCAACAGCAGGAAGCCACCACCACGCCAAAGCCGGGATCAGTAATAATACACAGCTTTGTCAAGCAGCTTTACCGTAATTATTTGGAGAAGGATTTGGGGTCAGGGTTTGGTTTGCTTTTGCTTTTTTAAGGGATCTCTTCCCTTGCCCCTGGAGGAAGAGGTTTTAGGGCTCCTCTTCACAGCTGCTGGAGGCTGAGGTCCAAGGAGAGAGCAACTTAATAAAGAGCACGTGGTGGTCCAAGTCCGCTTCTTCACTTTCTCAAAAAACAAAAATGCCTAAATATATTATATAAGGATCATTCTCCAAAACAAATCTGCAGACTGAAGCAGCAACGTACTGTGTTCCAAAAACACTGTCATGCAGAAAGCTTAACACAGAGGCACATCCTGGTGAAGTGGCTGAACGTCAAAGATGAAGGATTTCTTCAGGCATCCAGACAACAGTATCATACCACCAAAATAGAGAAAGCCGTCAGGCTGGCCTCCAGCTCTCCATGATGATGCTGAATGCCAGAAGACGTCGGTGCTGTGTTCTCAAGGAAGGAGTAACTAAGAACAAGCATGGCAACATGGATGGACCTAGAGATTGTCACACTGAGTGAAGTAAGTCGGACAGAGAAAGACAAATATCGTATGATATCTCTTATACGTGGAATCTTTAAAAATGGTACAAATGAACCTATTTACAAAACAGAGATAGAGTCACAGATGTGGAAAACAAACTTATGGTTACCAAGAGGGAAAGTGGGGGGGGAATAAATTGGGAGATTGGGATTGACATATACTATACACGCTACTGTCTATACATAGAATAGATAACTAATAAGAACCTAGTGTAGAGCACACGGAGCTGTGCTCAGTACTCTGTAATGACCTATACGGGAATAGAATCTAAAAAAGAGTGGATACATGTGTATGTATAACCGATTCACTTTGCTGTACACCTGAACCTAACACAACACTGTAAAGCAACTATACTCCAGTCAAAAATTAATAATAATAAAAAAAAGAACTAGCATCACCAAATACCTTGTCCTTCAAGCCAAGAGCTACATAATTTGAGGGGTCCCAAAGCAAAATGAAAATGTGGGGTCCCTTATTTAAATGAATATTAAGAACTTCGAGACTGTGACAGCACAGCATTAAGCCAAGCACGGGGTCCGTCTCAGTGCAGGACCCTCACAGGCCCTGCTTTCCAGTATAGAGGAAACACTCGGGCCTACATACAAAGTACAGTGCAAACCCTCTTCAGCAAATTCCAGAGTGAAGTAAAACAAAGAAGTTAGAAACGAAGAGACTGCACTGGTGGTGAGCACTGAATTTATCTCTATGTAAAGCAAATACTAAACAACTTTGGGAATTATGGTTACAGAATATAAATATTTGACAGTTAGAGGAAGGAGAAAATTGCTAATGCACTTATCTAGCCCTGCAGGTAATCACCTGATACTGCCTAAAATTGTATTATGTATTTAATGAGACATAACGACTCCACACTCTCAAGATTTTATTTAGTACCTTTTCTTAATTTTAGAGGGATCTTTTGTTGGGAAATATCTCATGGAATGAAGAAACGTTTAGGTAAAGCTTAAGGGATCTCCCTTGTTTTATTCAGTTTCTTTTTCTTCTATTAAATTCAGATAAATTACATTTAATATTGTTTATTGAAAAATATATGACTGTTTTATGAAAGTCCAAGTGTTAATGATTGTTCATAGATGATGGGATCTGAGTATTTAACTTTCATCTTTGCCTTTTCTGCAATAATTGAATTCTTTGTAAGTGGCATGTGTAAACAAAAGCTAAATTTATTTTGATTTTATTTAAAAGATTTAGTCAGGGCTTCCCTGGTGGCACAGTGGTTGAGAGTCTGCCTGCCGATGCAGGGGACACGAGTTCGTGCCCCGGTCTGGGAAGATCCCACATGCCACGGAGCCGCTAGGCCCGTGAGCCATGGCCGCTGAGCCTGCGCGTCCGGAGCCTGGGCTCTGCAACGGGAGAGGCCACAACACTGAGAGGCCCGCGTACCACAAAAAATAAATAAATTAATTAATTAAATAAATTAAAAATTTAGTCAAATATTCTTCCAACAAAAATCTCCAGGCCAGAGGATTTTATTGGTAAGGTCTAAAACTTCAAGAAACAGAGCTGCTATATTTAGGCTGTTTCAAAGCACAGAGAGCTAGAAAATTTCCGACTCGTTCTACAATATATCACTGACACCAAAACAAGGCAATCTATTACAAAAAACGATACAGCAATCACTTTGAATATAAATATAAATTGCTTGGAATATAAATGAATATAATAATGCTAAATAAAATACTTCCAGCAGGCTGGACCCCTTCTGACCTGTGTGTGCATGTGTGGTTGTGTGTAACTGAGAGCTATGCCACTAAGTTGGATGTTGAGACCGAAGCCTCCTTTGGCCTGGAAGTGATGTGATGGAGGTGTTCTGCACCCACCTGACCCACTGAAGGGCCTCTGCTGGACTGAGGGACACGGAGAGCCATGAGCAACAAAGAAGTCTCAGAGATGGGCAGAGCCTAGATTGGGTTCAAACTGTGGAGTCTTAGTTATCACAGTGCTTCTTCAGAGAGGGGATACTGTCCTGCGTCCCTGAAGATGGTGAAGCAAGGAGGTGGGGGGAGCAATCCACCCAGAGTGCAGGCAAATAAGAGAGTGCGTTCTGCAGACTGTTTGAAAAACTATAAGAAAAACAGCTTCAGCTACAGGTTAGTCTGCTTTTTATTATCACCATGTGTTTCCAGTTCTACACAATGTCAGCGATCAAATGCTCGTTTGTGAAAAAATCAGCTCCTTTCGGAACTAATTTTATACATATGTACATTTTAATTATCCTTCATTTAATAAACATGGCATTTTACATGGAATTTAAGTCAGAGATCTCCAAGTCAGCCATAAACATGCAGAATTAGCTACCTAGGACTTTTTCAGAGTAAGTTTCTAATGGTCTGGAAACTTCGAGCTTGTTTCAGGAACAAGCTGTATTAACAACCCCGGTAGTGATATATATCCCTATGTTTAAACAGCAAATTATAAGTAAATAATGATACACAATGATTATGAAGACAAAGAAACAAAATGCTATTTCAATTCTATCAATCATGTGCTCTCTTGGATTTTTTTTTTGGTTTTAAAACTGTGTGAAACAGAGAACTCATTGAAAGGTGTAATATCTTGGGTAAGTGCACATTTTAATTCACATCTGAAATAAACGCATTTTTCTTCGTGATTATTACTAAAGATAATTTTCTAGTACAGAGATGGGGTGATAAAAAGGAATCTCTCTCAGTGTGAAACACTTGCCTGATACTGAAACCCCTGTTACAATGGTGACATGACGGAGAAATTACAGCAACAGCAGGGGAAGAGAGGGGAGGAGAAAAGTCTCCAAGGCATGGAGCACATTTCCTGTTCTTCATATCTCAGGTGACAGAAGTCAGTATTGAGCCCTCTGGACTGAATAAGAGCCCCAGATTATTATATGAAGGGGATCCCAGGGAAAAAAGAATGAATTTCTCTTGATTAGTTGGGTAGAGGCTGGTGTTCTTGTTAATTGGATTTTCTGTGAAGTTTTCTGCTTCAGCCATAATACAGTAACTGGAAATGAACTTTCTTTCCCACTATAACCAAGTAGAAAACCAGACAAAATGAGTAAGGCAACTATGTTCAGAGACTGGACAGCAGGCAGTGCAGAACTGTGATTCCTGCAGTTAGGGAAACAAATGACGTGAGCCTCAGCTTTCCTCTCGGAAAGACTTTCTGAATAACAATGCAGAGAGCGAGGGTTGGGAGGCTGGTTCTAAACGAGAGCACAGGGGTCCCCTCTGAGGTGAGGGGACAGAGATGGGAGTTTGGGAAAGAAGTAGCATCTGGAATTTGTGGG
Organism: Delphinapterus leucas; assembly: GCF_059928025.1. Lineage (NCBI taxonomy): Eukaryota > Metazoa > Chordata > Mammalia > Artiodactyla > Monodontidae > Delphinapterus > Delphinapterus leucas. The sequence continues at coordinate 13,524,520 of NC_143146.1, forward strand.
GAAAGTATGGAGAGGAAAGGGCTACATAGAATAAAAGCCCATGTGGAGGTTTTTCCCAGTGTCTGAGGATGAATATGAAGTTTTGGATGCACCGAAAATGCTATGAATTGACCAAAGAACTACCAGGGAGCTTTAATCTGAAGAAGTCTCAGAGCTCACAGAGTGAGAGAACTTCCGGTGTCAACCAGCTAGGGTGGAAAGCTGCACACCCAGGCATTCAATAAAGACACCAGGAGAGTCAAGCCTTAGTGGTGGGACTTAGCTGGACCAAGAGGAAAGACTGCTTTAAATGTATGGAAAAAATTGCAAATTCTATATCTGTTAAGGGATTTGTATCTAGTTTATATAAATAACTAATGACTCAATAATAAAAAGACAACTCAACCTTTGCTAAAGGATGAGCAAAGGATCTGGATAGTCATTTCTCCAAAGAAAAAAAATGCAAATAACCAATAAGCACATGAAAAATGTTCAGCATTATTAGTCACTAGGAAAAAGAAAATCAAAACCATATTGAGATACCACTTCACACCCTCTAGGATGGATATAATTAAAAAGTTAAATAATAACAAGTGTTGGTGAGGACGTGGAGAAATCAGAACAAAACTATTACACGTGGGCTTCCCTGGTGGCACAGCGGTTGGGAATCCGCCGGCCGATGCAGGGGATGCGGGTTCGTGCCCCGGTCCGGGAAGATCCCACATGCCGCAGAGCAGCTGGGCCCGTGAGCCATGGCCGCTGAGCCTGCGCGTCCGGAGCCTAAGCTCGGCAATGGGAGAGGCCGCGGCAGTGAGAGGCCCGCGTACTGAAAAGAAAAAAAAAAAACAAAAAAAACTATTACACTTATACTTCATACCCTGCTGTGGGAATGTAAAATGCTGCAGACACTTTGAAAAACAGTCTGGCAGGTCCCCAAAAGGTTAAAGACAGCTTATCATTTGACCCAGTAGTTCCATTTCTAGGTATATGCCCAAGAGAAATGAATGCATATGTTCACAAAAAATCTTGTATACAAATGTTTATAGGAGCATTATTCATAATATTCAAGAAGGTAGAAACACCCAAATGTCCATCAACTAATGAATAAGATCAACCAAATATGGTAAACTTATACAGTTGAATTTTGGAGGGTACACTCATGTTCACAGCAGCATTTATTCATAACAGTCAAAAAGTGGAAACAATGCAAACATCCATCAATGAATGAATGAATAAACAAAATGTAGTATCTTCATACAATGGATTTGGCCAAGAAAAGGGACTAAGTAGTTATATGCCACCACCTGGATAAACCCTGAAAACATGACGCCAGTCACAAAAGACAACACATTGTATGATTCTGTTCAGATGAAAGTCCAGAGCAGGGAAATCTTTAGAGAAGGTGGATTAGTCGTTGCTTAGGGCTGGGGGAGGGAATGCGGGGATGATGGGTTAGTGGGCTGATAGCTAAAGGGTATGGGGTTTCTTTTTGAGGTGATGAAAATGTTCTAAAACTGACTGTGCTGATGGTTGCATATCTGTGAAAATAGTAAAAACCACTGAATTGTACACTTTAAAGAGGTGAACTGTATGGTATATGAAATTATATCTCAGTAAAGCTGTTTTTTAAAAGGTCTGTTTTCTGAAGTCTGTTATTGGAACCGGGGCATGTGTTGTCAGAGAAATAACACTCTACCTGCAAGTGTCAGCTTCCTACGTCACCTGCAAAGGACTCTGGCCAAGAAACAGCTGCGCCCCTGAGAAGCCAACATTGTACCCTGAACTGCAGCCTAAATCCTTGTTTTTATGAGAAATCATGTGAGGTCAGAAGTCAAGAAGCTGGGGACACCCTGACCTAGACTCCTTCCCAGGACGACAGCTGCCTGTATGGATGGGCACTGGCGGCTCAGAGGTGCCCCAGGAGGCGGCCTGGGTGAGATTCTGGGCCTGCGGTGCCCCCCTCCCTCACTGGGCAACCTCCCAGAAGCCGGAACCAGGAGCCTCAAAGGCACCTCCCACGGTGTGGCCGGGCCACAACTGACCTCTGGAAGGCCACACTGCGAGTGTCCAGTTGGGCGGAGACAATGGACGGTGAGGCTACTGGCCGCGTGCTCCTTTCTGGGCCTCAGGACAGCGAGCAGTGCTTGTAGCACCTGCGGGGGAGGGGGGAGCCCAAGCATCTCCGTGGGTCACTTCCTGGGTCATATCCAACCCCCAGGCTCCTGCCTCCTGGCCCTTGAAGGAGAAGCTTCTCAGCCTGAGCTGCCAGGTCTCGTGCTCAGAGCCCAGGAGACTGGGGGATGGATATGACCCAGTGGTCACATCCATACATGGTCCACATCACCGGGCACACCCTGGACAGGAGGGGCACCCAGCTGGTGAACCTGCATTTCTTCTCCTCCTAGCAATCTGGGGTCTGGCGGAGTCTGTTGAGCAATTCTAGAATTCCAGCCGGCCTCTGCGCCGTCCTCTAAGTCCCATTACTGGAGCACCAGATGCAGCATCTCAGGGTCCCCAGGGCTGACCACCTCCTGCAGGAACGCCCGGACACATTGCCACGTGTCCAAGTGAAACTGAGGGTAATTCTCAGTTAAACCCATCATGTCACCGCCAAAGCCCACTAAGGATGCGGAGGGAGGGTGGTAAACAAGATAGGTCTAACCTCTTCTTTTGAGCTTAGCCTAGTTTCACTTGCTTCTAGGGGGCTGGGTGCAGAGTCCTTGCACCTAACATGTCAAATTAGAGTTCCCAAAACAGAACCGCTGCACCCATCACCTCAGCCCAGGGGGCCGTGTACAACAGCGCTGAGCATGGCACCTCAATTCAAGATGGTGGCAGCGGCAGACCATGTGCAGAGATGCTGTGCACGACACTGCGATCTGAAGCTTGAGCAGCACAGCTCCGCCCAGCCCGCAAGATCTCCGCCCCCTCCCCTGCTGATGAGATCCCTATAACGCAGCCCTGCGCTGGCCTGAGGCGGAGAGCCTGCGCTCTAGAGCGGGAGCTCCTACCTCCATTCTTTGATCACAGACTAAAGCTTTCCTTTGCTTCTGAACCGAACTGGGTCTCATTCTTTTGGCGCCAGCGACACCGGCAGAAGTACACTTGTTAGACTTTAACCTGCCTTCCGTGATCAAGCTCGCTTTAATTGTGGCTACAAAAGACTTGCAAGTTCTCCAAGCCTCGTGCAGCCTAGGCAATGTTTGCCTGAGTTGTTTTCTAGGAACTTGGAGTTTTCTGTGTCCAGTTCGAGCTGGAGCCCCTTAAGACTGGTTAGTTCCACCCACCCTCCAACTGGGCACGTGTGAGTGTCCAGTGACCTTTTGACATCAGAGGGCCCCAAACTCCACCCTCAGCAAACGGGGCCATTTTCATCAACCCCTCCTGCCCAAAAGACTCATACCCTTTCGCTATCCAGTGTCCTTGCTTGGCTGCCTCGTGAACAAACGTTTTCTCTACCTCAGGAGTCTCAGCGCTGGGCTTGCTGTGGGTCAAGCAGAGCAACCCGGCTCTGTAATGGAAGGAGGACTCACAGGGACTCCAGGCTCCCCAGGACACGGCCAGCCCAGGAAGGTAGGCCCCCAGGGCTCTCTAATTAAATGTCACACTGGCAGGCAGCTGTGCAGCACTGCCTCCAGCCCACAGTGCTGGTTAACCCATACCAGGAGGTGTAGCGGGAAGGCGGCCCCAGGGCTGGGCAAGCAGGGGAAGCTCGGCTCCCAGTGGAATATTATTTGACTGTAAAAGGAGTGAAGTGATGACACATACTACAACATGGATGACTCTTGTAGATGTTACAGTAAGTGAAAGAAAGCAGTCACGAAAGACAACATACCCTATGAGTCTATGTATATGAAATGTCCAGAACAGGCAAATCTGTAAAGACAGAAAGTAAATTAGTGGTTGATTAGGGATTGGGGGAATGAGATGGTTGGGGTAGGCGTGATAGCTAAAAGGTATGGGTTTTTGGGGGGGGGGGTGGTGACGAAAATATTCTAAAATGGATTGCGGTGATAGTTGCATAACTATGAATATAGTAAAAACCACTGACTTGTACAGTTTAAATGGGTGAATTGTGTGGTATGTGAATTACATCTCAGTAAAGATGTAATAAACAAATATCAAAAGAAGAGTGGGTAAGAGTGTGAAAAAAAATGAGAAGTTTCAGATGCTCTGTGTGTAAATTGGGACAGTCACTAGGAAAGCAGTTTCATAGCACATAGTAAAATGAAAAATCACATACTCTATGACCCAGAAATTCCACTTTTATGTGTGTCATCTGGAGCACTACTGAATCTGTGTTTAGATAAAGGGCTTTGCACCAGAATATAAATCAATGCATCACTTCCGTTCTCTCAAAAGTCTTGTTGTCAAATGTCAAATGAACTAAAAAGTGTGCTTTGTGACATAGATGACCTTTTCTATCACAGACTCCCTATCTTGCCAAGGACTATAATAATTTGTGGGTGAATGGCCAGGGTGCGGACACACTTTAAGCAGTACCAGTCTGGAGAAACTTGCTCATGTGCACAAAGAAATATTACAAACAATTACAGCAGTTATGGTAGTGAAAAACTAGAAACCATCTAATAATCAATAGTGAATGAATAAATAAATTGTGGACTATTGATTCAATTAAATACCATATAGTTACTGAAGGAATTTAATACATACTTATATATGAATAGGTCTCAAAGTGTGGAATTTTGAATATATAAAGAATATAATGTCATTTATATTAATAAAAAAATCCCACACAAATCAATGCTCTTTTATGTTCCTGGAAGCTTAAAATCATTTTTTTGATGGATGAGAAGATATATAGTAAATTCATGACAACAGCTACCTTTGGAGAGGAAAGGAGAGAATTCAGGCTGTGAATAGAGAGCAAAGTGACTTCAATTTTATCCATAATACTTTATTATATTTACTTTAAAAAAAATTTGAATCAAATGTGTCAAAAATGTTAACAACTTTCAATATTGGGTGGTAGGTTCATGGATACTTGATATGTGTTATTTGTACCTTTCTGTATTTTAAAATTTCTCAAGAAAAGCAACACAATAAGGTGGCTATACTTTTAGTAAATTATGGCTGCATGTTACCCAGATATCTGCTCCAGTTATATTGAGAAACTGGAAGTGTGAAACTCCACCATCTGTTAAAGAAAGCTTGACATCCACGAAAAGCATGGAAACGTCAAAGGCTGACGTTTAAGCCAGATAACAGAGCAGATATAGTTGAGGACATTTGGACAACTGTAACCATTTGGGCAACAAATCCTGGAAACAAAACTCAGATTCCATCAGAGCTGGAAAGGAGCATTTAGATCTTCAAGGTGAAATTATCAATGATATTGATTAAGGTTTCATTTATGACTTTTCATTAATTTTCCGGCTGGGTGGGACTGAAGAGCTTTCTTTAGTGGAATTAAACTTGTTAAAAGTGCAAGCTGTTCCAAGGAGTCCTTATGTCTATTTCAGTCTGTTATTACAGGATTAAAGTGTTAAGTGTGGGGAGGAACCCAGCACCATTTGAAGAATCACAGCTTAAGCCCATCAGCCCCCCTCCACTAGAAATGAATTGTTTCTCTGACTCATCTTTGTGCAGACAAATGCGTTAAAAGGCACTTGTGTGACTGTGAGGTTATTTCCTTGCTGAACTTTTGACCTGGAGACCTGCTAAGTACTGACCATGGTGCTTGCTAAGTACTTCCTTTGGTAAATAATGCCCCAATTAATAAGTATTTGTTCAATCGTGAAGTCTTCTTTTTCCATTAAAAATATCCGATGTACTTATGTTCCAATTCCATCCATTGGTTTAAGGCAGACACATCTACCAATTATAAGGTACAATATTGTTCTCTATGAGCTCATAGATCTTAGAACTTTTAGATAAAGTAAAGCTTTGGACTTTATTTACTAATTCAGTTCAACCAACTTTTATGTAGTGTTTACTGAGTCTCAGATACTGTGTAAGGCACTGAAAATACAAAAATGAAAATTACATTCCCTACCTTATACTGGTTGTCAAATAGTAAGGAAAACAGGTATGTAAACATATAGTTATAGTTCAATGAGATGCTAAAAGATAACTGTGAAGGCCTTTAAGCCCCATAAGGACCACCTTTTCCTTTTTCACAGCTATATTCTCCGAACTTATCTTAACACCTAAAGCATTGAATATACTGAATGAATGTCTTATTAATGAGAAAAAGTACTGCAGAAGAGAAAGTGATTATGATAAAAGCTCTCTTTTTTAAATCAGATGTTATCAAAGACAGTTGGCTAATCAAAAAGTTTGGACAAAGTGAGTACTTAAAGAAAAGAACACCTAACGAAACTTAAGCATTTTATTTGAAACAAAACATCACTTTGGGGGTTGTTGTGGTTTTTTCTTTGTCAGTCCTCTGAGAAAGGGTCAAGCCTTTTTGCGTGTCTAAGCCCACAGTTTGGAAAACTGAGGCCTCCTTCTTGTGTCAAACCATGTTTCTAATGAATCTTCGATGATTCCAAGTTTCAGTGTATTTACAGACCAGTGAACCTGAAATGACTCATATGAAGCATCCAAGTTCCCTATCCCTCTAGATTTGTTATTGTTTTCCAAAGATACACCTTTTCACACTTCTTTTGCCTATTAGTTTTTGCATACTTTTTGTATTTTTGAAGACTTACCCTCAACGAGTCTTCTCAACAGGGCATTCAAATTGTTTTTCAGAGAGATATATCTTTCCCCATGCACATTTTCTTGGTTTGTGTAAGCTTTAATTAAATTACATGATTACAATAATGTGCACAACTGGTACAAGTGGTACTGGTTGAAGTGACTCTTGGTGAGCACATGCTGAGATGAAGGGAGAAACCAGCTGGAGCATCAAAGAGCATCTGGAAAGAAGGCTGCCTTGGGTGTGCTGTGGGCATTTTACAGAGCAAGGGACATGCTAGTTAATATGAAAAGCTAGGAATTGGAGAATGTTTAGAGAGACTATCTAATGTCAGTTGAGTTGATGCCACAGCCAAATTTAAAAGATGATTAAGATTTGCTAGACTAGGAAGAAAACTGTCCCAGACAAGGAGACAAGTCATGAAAAGATACAAAGTTCGTAAATAGGACTATGCTTAGGGGGAATCTGGTTGATTGGGATATATCCTAATAAGAGTTTTTTTGAACCAGGAATTGCTTCTCCAAGAGAGATACAACCAGGATTATCAAACACTCTTTATTAAGGTGATTAACTGAGATAATTAATATATTTGCTATCTGTATGATCCTATTATCAGACATACCCTCTCTGCAGAGTTAACATTTGACTTTGCATGGGGATAAAAGGGAGGAAAAAAGAGAAGAAGCAGGGGGAGGTAGGGAGGGAGTATATATAAATTGATTCAAAACAAAAACTTTCTACAAGAAAAGTTCTGACTTTTCATTATGTCAGAGCCTTACCCTGGTATCTTTATCTAGGGGGTCTTTCATTTCACTAAAATTGAAAGAGCAGCTTTAGAAATTATTTTGCTTGTTCACATGTATATTCATCCTTATCTACCACCACCCCAACATACACACACATTCATACATACATACATACTCAATCCCTTTTTAAAATATTATTTTATTTTAAAATATGACCATAGGATCTATCATAACCTCATAATTTCAATATTATAGTATTGTAACAAATGATCGTTATATTCCAATACCATATGTAAATTTCCATGAAGAGCCTTTCCCTCAGAAAAATGCTATTTCGTTATGAGGGCTCATGAGATTTGTAGAATTATTATTGTCCAATCATTAAAGAGCTATACAAGAGTGGAGATCATCCCTTAGTTGAAAGTTTTTCTTTCACTGAGAAGTTATAATTTTGTATTCCAAAATAGGAAGGTACATGAGATGACTGAAAGCTTACTGTACAGGTTGCTAGATTTTTAAAAGGTTTTTCCAGCAAATTCTTCTCTTACGGTGCTTAAATTCTCCTGTCAGAAACCTCTCTCATGTTTTAAAACACCTAGTTTTTGTAGTGGGTTTTAACAGGCTCATTTCAAACTGTACAGAAATATTTTCTCAAAAACCATGGAAACAAGCAAATAGAAAATAGAAAAAAATATTCACTAAATAGTCATTTTTGCTTTTAGAATTCCTTTATTGCAGCTAGAGAGGGTCTATCTTAATGCTTTCCTCAATTTTTTATGGATAAATATGTATTTTAGTTTCATTGTTACCAAAATAAGACACACACATGCTTTTAAAAGTTAAAATTTCCATTGAGAGAAAACAGCTCTTCTGTCCATTTTTTCCCCTTCATTTAGAAATCGTATAGGCATTGTTTTCAGGGATTTACCTCATGTTGTTTGTTTTTTTTCTTTGAAGTATTGTTGATTTACAATGTTGTGTTCATTTCAGGTGCACAGCAAAGTGATTCAGTTATACATACATATGTATCTATTCATTTTCAGATCCTTTTCCTTTATAGGTTATTACAAAATATTCTGTACAGTTCCCTGTGCTATACAGTAGGTCTGTGTTGTTTATCTATTTTAAATGTTGTAGTGTGTGTATGTTCATCTTAAACTCCTAATTCACCCCTCCTTACCCCTTTGGTAACCATGTTTGTTTTCTACGTCTGTGGGTCTATTTCTGTTTTGTATATAAGTTCATTTGTGTCACTTTTTAAGATTCTACATCTAAGCAATATCATGTCTGTGTTTTTCTGTGTGGCTCAGTTCACTTAGTATGATATTGTCTAGGTCCATCCATGTTGCTGCAAACGTCATTATTCCATTCTTTTTTATGGCTGCATAGTATTCCTGTGTGTGTGTGTGTGTGTGTGTGTGTGTGTGTGTGTGTGTGTGTGTGTGTATCATATCTTCTTTTATTTGTTGATGGACATTTAGGTTGTTTCTGTGTCTTGGTTATTGTAAATAGTGATTTTCAAAAATATATGCTTTCTTTGACAAACATATTTTCTGACTGGATATGTAGTCAAAGTTACCGTTAAATTCTAAGGGAAAACAGGGAGGAAACCTCTTACGAGCCTGGAAATAATCACATCACGTTAAAACCGGCTCTTTTTCAAGTTTTCTACTTGTAAGCAGCATGAGAAAGGAAGATTATGTTGTATCCCCACCTTGTGGCTATAATATGTACCATGAGGCATAAAGAGCTAAAATCCATGCTGGAGATATATATTTTTTCCATTGACTCAGTCTAAAATGTGTCACCCAAATCATCCCCCTTCACCAGACCCCTCATCTGGCATACACTACACCACACTCATACACACACACAAACACACACACACACAAACAGCCTTAATTCTTGTTAATGACCTCACGCATTGGAAATGACCTTCCAATTTTCAGTGTGCTAATATTTATACTTCACGCAGATTGCAATTTGGAATATAAAATTCAAAAGGTTACCTTAAGAAACTCCTCTTTTCCACAAGCTTTTTTCCATCCCTCTCCCCACCCCCAATCTCCTATTTTTGAAAGCTTAGGACTTAACCAGTTGAGTTTTGGAGTGTTTGAAACTTTCACCTTCTCAAAAGTTGAATCTCCGACTTAATAGGTAGCTGTCACAGGATAACGTAAATTTCAATCCTCCTCTATTCAGCGTTGATCAACTACTGTGCAAATCGGGAAACCCTCACTTTGTCATCCCTGAGCCTCCCACCATCACCAGGATGGGAATGGAAAAAACAGAGGGTCAGGCACCATCTGGCAGACAAATCTTAAAGGCTGTAGTCATGTACCTACCAAGCCCATTGATCAATATACTGAATAAAAATAAACATAGCTTAGACTGTGTTTCTTTGAGAGAGATGTCGGAGATTTGGGGGTGCCTATCGTGCATGATACCCAAGAATGTGCAGATTATTTGGCTTAGAATTGTTCATAGCACCTCCTGAGACCAGCAAGCGCAGAGAGATCTGTAGCTAATGAAACCATAATTTTAAATCAATCTGAGTGATATGCTTTGGGTTGTGTGGAAGTGGGGAGGGTCAGGGGTAGGTAAGACAATAATCAGTACAGTTTTGTATTTAAAAAAGAGAAAGGAAATTATTGTTTTGTCAAAGTAGAGCTTGAAAGGAAACTCTTTCTGGATGGCGGCTGTGAATCTCTAGGAAGGACTATAGATTTTGAGACGTTCATGTTTATCAAATTGAGCCAAGGATTAAAACTATAATGAAACACTTGTCTAAGCATGGGAAACCCACTCCTTACTTTAGGTTCCCTATTCAAAACATTCATTAGATTGGATAGATATTAGAAAGTGGGTTGGTGCCAGGTTCAAAAAGAGTTATTGGACAATAAACATGATCTCTTATTCATATTTCCAAACTGCACAAGAAATAATTTAATGTTTATATGGCTTCCTCTGTGTTATGACATGTCTTATTTTAAGTCTTAAAACGCCTCTATGGCGAAGGTTTTGTGGGACAGACCTCCTTAAGACCAAAGCTGTTATAAAAAGTTATTTAAAAAAATATTTTCCATTTCACTTTTTCACAATGAAGGTAATAAGTACTTAGCATAAACAAATAAATTCAAACATTGATAAAGAGGAAAGTGAATGTCCTCTTTATGTAGGGTGAAGATGAGACATGAAGTCAGGCTCAGGGCCTGGAGGTTAGAACACTCCCTAACACCATACACAAAAATAAACTCAAAATGGAGTAAAGACCTAAATGTAAGGCCAGAAACTATCAAACTCTTAGAGGAAACCATAGGCAGGACACTCTACGACATAAATCACAGCAAGATCCTTTCTGACCCACCTCCTAGAGAAATGGAAATAAAAACAAAAATAAACAAATGGGACCTAATGAAACTTAAAAGCTTCTGCACAGCAAAGGAAACTATGAACAAGACAAAAAGACAACCCTCAGAATGGGGGAAAATATTTGCAAATGAAGCAACTGACAAAGGATTAATCTCCAAAATTTACAAGCAGCTCAATAACAAAAAAACAAACAACCCAATCCAAAAAAGAGCAGAAGACCTAAATAGACATTTCTCCAAAGAAGATATACAGATTGCCAGCAAACACATGAAAGGATGCTCAACATCACTAATCATTAGAGAAATGCAAATCAAAACTACAGTGAGATATCATCTCACACCAGTCAGAATGGCCATCATCAAAAAATCTACAAACAATAAATGCTGGAGAGGGTGTGGAGAAAAGGGAACCCTTTTGCACTGTTGGTGGGAATGTAAACTGATACAGCCACTATGGAGAACAGTATGGAGGTTCTTTAAAAAACTACGAATAGAACTACCATACGACCCAGCAATCCCACTACTGGGCATATACCCTGAGCAAACCATAATTCAAAAAGAGTCATGTACCAATATGTTCATTGCAGCTCTATTTACAATAGCCAGGACATGGAAGCAACCTAAGATGAATGGATAAAGAAGATGTGGCACATATATACAATGGAATATTACTCAGACATAAAAAGAAACGAAATTGAATTATTTGTAGTGAGGCAGATGGACCTAGAGTCTGTCATACAGAGTGAAGCAAGTCAGAAAGAGAAAAACAAATACAGTATGCTAACACATATCTATGGAATCTAAGAAAAAAAAAAGGTCATGAAGAACCTAGGGGTAAGACGGGAATAAAGACACAGACCTACTAGAGAATGGACTTGAGGATATGGGGAGGGGAAAGGGTAAGCTGTGACAAAGCGAGAGAGAGGCATGGACATATATACACTACCAAACGTAAGGTAGATAGCTAGTGGGAATCAGCCGCATAGCACAGGGAGATCAGCTCGGTGGTTTGTGACCACCTAGAGGGGTGGGATAGGGAGGGTGGGAGGGAGGGAGACGCAAGAGGGAAGAGATATGGAAACATATGTATATGTATAACTGATTCACTTTGTTATAAAGCAGAAACTAACACACCATTGTAAAGCAATTATACTCCAATAAAGATGTTAAAACAAACAAAAAAACACCCAGGAGTTTCACACTCCGACAGGACGGTTTTGTGGCAACTCCAACAGAAAGCCAGTGTACAAATATTCACAAGGCCTGCCACTAGGGGGCAGAGAAGACTACCTTTGTGATTGAGTCTTCCCTGTGCCTACTTTCAGGAGAGTTTTTATCATAAATGGGTGCTGAAATTTGTTGAAACATTTTTCTGCATCTATTGAGATGACCATATGGTTTTTCTCCTTCACTTTGTTAATATGGTGTATCACATTGATTGATTTGCGTATATTGAAGAATCCTTGCATCCCTGGGATAAACCCCACTTGATCATGGTGTATGATCCGTTTAATGTGCTGTTGGATTCTGTTTGCCAGTAGTTTGTTGAGGATTTTTGCATCTATGTATATCAGTGATATTGGCCTGTAGTTTGCTTTTTCTGTGACATCTTTGTCTGCTTTTGGTATCAGGGTGATGGTGGCCTCATTTAATGAGTTTGGGAGTGTTCCTCCCTCTGCTATATTTTGGAAGAGTTTGAGAAGGATAGGCGTTAGCTCTTCTCTAAATGTTTGATAGAATTGCCTGTGAAGCCATCTTCTGGTCCTGGGCTTTTGTTTGTTGGAATATTTTTAATCACAGTTTCAATTTCAGTGCTTGTGATTGGTCTGTTGATATTTTCTATTTCTTCCTGGTTCAGTCTCGGAAGGTTGTGTTTTTCTAAGAATTTGTCCATTTCTTCCAGGTTGTCCATTTTATTGGCATATGGTTGCTTGTAGTAATCTCTCATGATCCTTTGTATTTCTGCAGTGTCAGTTGTTACTTCTCCTTTTTCATTTCTAATTCTGTTGATTTGAGTCTATTCCCTTTTCTTCTTGATGAGTCTGGCTAATGGTTTATCAATTTTGTTTATCTCCTCAAAGAACCATCTTTTAGTTTTATTGATCTTTGCTATCATTTCCTTCATTTCTTTATCCTTTATTTCTGTTTTGATCTTTATGATTTCTTTCCTTCTGCTAACTTTGGGGTTTTTAAAAATTCTTATTTCTCTAATTGCTTTAGGTGCAAGGTTAGGTTGTTTAGTTGAGATTTTTCTTGTTTCTTGAGGTAGGATTGATTGCAATAAACTTCCCTCTTAGAACTGCTTTTGCTGCATCCCATAGGTTTTGGGTCATCATGCTTTCATTGCCATTTGTTTCTAGGTATTTTTTGATTTCCTCGTTGATTTCTTCAGTGATCTCTTGGTTATTTAGTAATGTATTGTTTAGCCTCCATGTGTTTGTATTTTTTACAGCTTTTTTTTCCTGTAATTGATATCTAGCCTCATAGCGTTGTGTTTGGAAATGATACTTGATACGATTTCAATTTTCTTAAATTTACCAAGGCTTGATTTGTGACCCAAGATAGGATCTATCCTGGAGAATGTTCCATAAGCACTTGAGAAGAAAGTGTATTCTGTTGTTTTTGGATGGAACATCGTATAAATATCAACTAAGTCCATCTGGTTTAATGTGTCCTTTAAAGCTTGTGTTTCCTTATTTATTTTCATTGTGGATGATCTGTCCATTGGTGAAAGTGGGGTGTTAAAGTCCCCGACTATGATTGTGTTACTGTCGATTTCCCTTTTTATGGCTGTTAGCATTTGCCTTATGTATTGAGGTGCTCCTATGTTGGGTGCATAAATATTTACAATTGTTATATCTTCTTCTTGGATTGATCCCTTGATCATTATGTAATGTCCTTCTTTGTCTCTTGTAATAGTCTTTATTTTAAAGTCTATTTTGTCTGATATGAGAATTGCTACTCCAGCTTTCTTTTGATTTCCATTTGCATGGAATATCTTTTTCCATCCCCTCACTTTCAGTCTGTATGTGTCCCTAGGTCTGAAGTGAGTCTCTTGTAGACAGAGTATATATGGGCCTTGTTTTTGTATCCATTCAGCCAGTCTATGTCTTTTGGTTGGAACACGTAATCCATTTACATTTTAGGTAATTATCAATATTTATGTTCCTATTACCATTTTTTAATTGTTTTGGGTTTGTTATTGTAGGCCTTTTCCTTCTCTTGTGTTTCCTGCCTAGAGAAGTTCCTTTAGCATTTACTTTAGAGCTGGTTTGGTGGTGCTGAATTCACTTAGCTTTTGCTTGTCTGTAAAGGTTTTAATTTCTCCGTCAAATCTGAATGAGATCCTTGCTGGGTAGAGTAATCTTGGTTGTAGGTTTTTCCCTTTCATCACTTTAAATGTGTCCTGCCAGTCCCTTCTGGCTTGCAGAGTTTCTGCTGAAAGATCAGCTGTTAACCTTATGGGGATTCCCTTGTATGTTATTTGTTGCTTTTCCCTTGCTGCTTTTAATATTTTTTCTTGTATTTAATTTTTGATAGTTTGATTAATATGTGTCTTAGCATGTTTCTCCTTGGATTTATCCTGTATGGGATTCTCTGCGCTTCCTGGACTTGGCTGACTATTTCCTTTCCCATATTAGGGAATTTTTCAACTATAATCTCTTCAAATATTTCCCAGTCCCTTTCTTTCTCTCTTCTTCCTCTGGGACCCCTATAATTTGAATGTTGGTGCATTTAATGTTGTCCCAGAGGTCTCTGAGCCTGTCCTCATTTCTTTTCATTCGTTTTCTTTATTCTGCTTGTGGTAGGTATTTCTACTATTTTATCTTCCAGGTCACTTATCCTCAGTTATTCTGCCATTGATTCCTTCTAGAGAATTTTTACTTTCATTTATTGTGTTGTTCATCATTGTTTGTTTGCTCTTTAGTTCTTCTAGGTCCTTGTTAAACGTTTCTTGCATTTTGTCTATTCTATTTCCAAGATTTTGGATCGTCTTTACTATCATCACTCTGAATTCTTTTTCAGGTAGACTGCCTGTTTCCTCCTCATTTGTTTTTACAAATGAGGTGGTGGGTTTTTACCTTGCTCCTTCTTCTGCTGCGTATTTCTCTGTCTTCTCATTTCACTTAACTTACTGTCTTTGGGGTCATTTTTTCGCAGGCTGCAGGTTCATAGTTTCCATTGTTTTTGGTGTCCGCCCCCAGTGGGTAAAGTTGGTTCAGTGGGTTGTGTAGGCTTCTTGGTGGAGGGGACTGGTGCCTGTGTTCTGGTGGATGAGGCTGGATTTTGTCTTTCTGTTGGGCAGGACCATGTTCGGTGGTGTGTTTTGAGGTGTCTGTGAACTTATTATGATTTTAGTCAGCCTCTCTGCTAATGCATGTGTTTGTGTTACTGTCTTGCTAGTCATTTGGCATGGAGCATCCAGCACTGTAGCTTGCTGGTCGTTGAGCGGAGCTGGGTCTTAGCGTTGAGATGGAGATCTCTGGGAGAGCTCTCATTGATTGATATTACATGGGGCTAGGAGGTCTCTGGTGGTCCAATGTCCTGAACGCTGCTCTCTCACCTCAGAGGTTCAGGCCTGACACCCGGCTGGAGCACCAAGACCCTGTCAGCCACGCAGCCAGGTATGTGGTGATTTTTTTGCCTTTTGGGAAGTCTGAAGTCTTCTGCCAGCATTCAGTAGGTATTCTGTCAGAGTTGTTCCACCTGTAGATGTATTTTTGATGTATTTGTGGTGAGGAAGGTGATCTGTACATCTTACTCCTCCACCATCTTGAAGGTCCTCTGGTAATTTATTAAAATAAAAAATAAATAAACAAAGGAAAGCTGTGCTGTATATTTTCACTCAATTCATTAAAAACACTGACAGCTATGCATTTTTACATGTATGCAGAAGAGCAAAACACACTAGTGAAATAGTGTCTAATAGTGGAGATCCCAGGACAGCCCAGGGTGTTGTTTCTAGGACCCCTGTGCATACCAAAATTCAAGGAAGTGCAAGTCCCTTCTATAAAATGTGGTAGTATTTGCATATAACCTATGCACACCCTCCTGCATACTTTTAATCATCTCTAGATTACTTATACTATCTAATACAATGTAAACGCTATGTAGATCATTGTAAATATCATGTAAATACTTGCCAGTATGCAGCAGCAAATTCCAGTTTTGCTCTTTGGAACTTTCTGGATGTTTTTTTTTCTGAACATTTTTGATCCATGGTTGGTTGAATCCAAGGATGTGGAACCTGCAGATGCAAAGGGCCAACTGTATAGGATGAGTGAGGTGAAAGAGTCAGGCAGCAGGGCACTGAGGACACTGTTGGAAGACAGTGTGTTGGGGTGAGCGGCCACATGAGGTTGGAGAGGTAGTTGCCTGGCAAGATCTTGTAATACGATGTGACTAACAGCCCCTGCAATGCCCAGGTACTCCCCTTTCCCGCTGTGTCGTTACCTTTGTAAATGGCAGTAGGCTCCTTTGGGAAAGGACAGGGTGATATTGATACTGACAGGAAGCATCATCACAGGCCCTGCTGGAGTGAGAACACGTAGGGTGACCTAAATGGAGTCCTGGTACAGGGCCAGCTCTCAGTGGGCGCATGGACCACACAGCGACAGTTTCCTCAGTCCCAAATGTGTAACACAGGTAGGTTGAAAGAAAAGATATGGGGAAAGTTATACCATGAAAATGCCAAGGGACTTCCCTGGCAGTCCAGTGGTTAAGACTCTGTGCTTCCACTGCAAGGGACATGGGTTTGATCCCTGGTCGGCGAACTAAGATCTTGCATGCTGTGCAGTGTGGCCAAAAAAAAAGAAAAATGCTAAGAATAGGAACGCTGCTGTGACTACGCTAATGCCAGACAAAGTAGACTTGGAGACAAGCAGTAATGTCAGAGGTATGCAAGAAAATGTCATGAAGATGAAAGAGTCATTTCATCAGAACATAAAAATCATACGCGTATATGCCTCAATAACAGAGCTTCAAAGTACATGAAACAAAAAGTGACAGAATTAAAAGGAGAATAGAGACCATACAATCAAATTTCGGGACTTAACACACTCTCTCAGAAGTTGATGAAACCAGACAAAAAAAATTGGTAAGGATGTTGAAGATTTTAACAACATTACTAACCTTGCCTTATACTCACAATGGCAGAATATTCAATCTTTTCAAGACAACATAAAATATTCCCCAAAATAGACCACATGCTGGTTATTAAATACATTTTAATACATTTCAAAAGATTGCAGAGTATGTTCTCTGACCACAACACAACTAAATTAAAAATCAGTGACAGGGCTTCCCTGGTGGCGCAGTGGTTGAGAGTGTGCCTGCTAATGCAGGGGACACAGGTTCGAGCCCTGGTCTGGGAAGATCCCACATGCCCTGGAGCAACTAGGCCTGTGAGCCACAACTACTGAGCCTGCGCGTCTGGAGCCTGTGCTCCGCAACAAGAGAGGCCACGATAGTGAGAGGCCCGTGCACCGCGATGAAGAGTGGCCCCCGCTTGCCACAACTAGAGAAAGCCCTTGCACACAAACGAAGACCCAACACAGCAAAATAAATAAATTAATTAATAAACTCCTACCCCCAACATCTTTAAAAAAAAAAAAAAAATCAGTGACAATAATATATGTTAAAAAGCCCCAAATATTTGGACCCTATTGGTCATAGAAGAAATCTCAAGGGAAATCAGAATATTTCAAACTGAATAATGATAGAAGTACAGTATATAAAAAATTGAGGGATGCAACTGAAGTAGTGTTAAGTGGGAAATGGTTATATTAGATAATGAGGTAAATTTAAAACCAGTGATGTAAATGCATCTTACAAGACTAGAAACAGAATAGCATCTTAAACCTAAATCATAAGAAATGAAATAGTAAAGATAAGAGCAGAAATCACAGAAAAAAGAAAAGGGCAACAATAGAGAAAATTAAAGCCAGAAAATAGTTCTCTGAACAGATTAACAAAGTTGTGAAATAGTAATACTCAGGAAAAAAAAGAGAAAACAAAAATTGTAAACATCGAGAATGAAAACATGTTACTACAGATCCTACAATAATTAAAAGGATAGAAAGGGGGCTTCCCTGGTGGCGCAGTGGTTGAGAGTCTGCCTGCCGATGCAGGGGACACGGGTTCGTGTCCCGGTCTGGGAAGATCCCACATGCCTCAGAACGGCTAGGCCCGTGAGCCATGGCCGCTGGGCCTGTGCGTCCGAAGCCTGTGCTCTGCGGCTGGAGAGGCCACAGCAGTGAGAGGCCTGCGTACCACAAAAAAAAAAAAAAAAGGATAGAAAGGGAACAATATGAATAACTTTATGCCAATAAGTTTTAAAAACTCAGATGAAAAATAAAATCTCCCAAACCTGGTACAAAAGAAATAGAAAATTTTATTAAGGATATTGGATTTGCTATCAAAAACTTTCTCACAAAGAAAACCTCAGGTCCAGATCATTTCGCTGGTGAATTCTATTAAACATTTAAAGATGAAATCGTGCCAATCTTACACGCTCTTTTAGAAAGTAGAAGGAATACTTCCTAACACATTTTATGAGGCCACCATCACCTAGATATCAAAACCTTACAAAAAAAAGAGCTTGCAAGAAAAAGAAATTACAGGGCAAAATCCCTCAAGAACATACAAGTGAAAATCCTTAACATAATGTTAGCAAATTGAATCCAACAGTATAAAATAAGAATACTTATGAAGTATATATGCTTATACTCAAAAGTTTTCTTTGTTATCTGAAATCCAATTTTAACTGGGCATTACTGTATTCTAAAGACCAAGGCAGGGCAGTCACAGTGAATTTTAAAATTTTGCTAGAAAATCATTCCACAAAGGAGGCATCACCATCTCGTTTCAAACTATTTGTGACCTAGGAATTAGTGTTGCTTAGGAGATATAATTGTGAATCTCAGCTTGAGTTGAAGGGGTCCTTTTGCTTCCCTCATAGCACTGAGGGTCAGCCTTTAGCTGTCTTCTCATTACCAACCAGACTGACCAAAGCATAGCCCACATCCAGAAGCAAAGGCTGACGTCATATCCTTTTTGTCAATGAGCTTCCAAAATCATCGGACCAAGTTAGAAGAATGTGCTGATTGATCGTAGAAAAGTTTTCCATAACGACCTCCAAAACAAAATCTTAAAATTTAGCTAGAATATATTTCCCGACTACCACAGGCAAGAGAATTTACTAGAGTACAGGTGACCCTTGAACAATACGGGTTTGAATTGCACAGGTCTACTTACACACGGGTACTTTTCAATAAATGTGATACCTGTATTTTCATTTCATGATCTTTATATTAACTAGGTGTAGGGGGAAGTTTGTGTTTGATTAGAGATTGCAATATGTGGAATCAAAAGAACTAGCGTTTGAGTCCTGATTGTATCCAAACTGTTTTAGCTTCCTGCCCTTGGATTTTTGACACAGAGAATGCAGTACCTGGATTTTGGACTGCATGGGAGGTCGGTATCTCTAACCCCCAAGTTTGTTCAAGGGTCACCTGTATAAAAGTAAACCTTTTTGAGGAGCAGATATTTTTAGCACCCCCAATAATTGATACAGCTGTAGACGATTATAATTTAAAAGGTATCATATTACTTGATTATGGAATCATTCAAATGGTTAATGATTTTATCCTAATGTTACTGAAAGCAGTGATCGTGGCAGTTTTTCAGAGTAGTAGGATATTTTTTGGGCACGGGGGAATGTTCAAAAGTCACAGCCGTACTTTCTGGTTTGCCAGGATTGTTCGTGCTTTCCTGCTACCTTCAGGGTGAAGGCAGGATGCAGAGCAGTGTTTGGTTACTTCTGCATCCCCAGACCCAGCAGAGGTGCTCAGAATGTCTTTATGCGAGCCTCTTGTGAGCCTCATTTCCAGTGGTTTGCACACACACACACACACACACACACCGCCCCCCGCCAGTACAGTACCTCCAGCCTCTTCAAATTCTCTCCCAATTATTTCTAGGCATTGCTAGAGAGTGCCTTAGCATGTGCTCACCAGCAAGTTCTGTTTACCACCGCCCTGTGACTCTGGCTTTCTGTTTCCTAGAACTCGTGCTTCGCTTGAGTCCTACTGGCCACGTGGAATGAGAATGGCTCTGTGCTGACTGCACAGGAATTCCTTCCACGTATGCCCAGCCTCCCTCCAGGTGCTGCTGCCTGAGGTAGCAGAGGGGGACCAGGTTGTCTGAAATCCACTGGGCTCTCTGTAAAAGTGTGGAAACACACTCCCTCCATCTTTTGTATAATTCTTTGTCTTCATGCCAAAGCAATATTGGCTTGTATCCAAAGACTTACAGAGATTTTAGTAAAAATATCTCTCATCCTCTCCATCAAGTTTATCGCCAGTGGATGGTAAACGTTCCGTGCTAAGAGGCAACAGTGACATCTGCTGGTGAAGGGAAACATTTTCAGCCACATCTAATTTTTTTTTTTTTTTTCCTTTTTCAGCGTTTATGAAACTTTGTACTCTGGTCAAGACAACACTGACAAATACGAACAGGTCTAATCTCTGATTGGCCAGAAATATTTTATTTTTAAAGTGTTGTTCTGTATACTTTTTTTTTTTAAGATTTGTTTTTGATGTGGAACTTCTCAAAGTCTTTACTGAATTTGTTACAATATTGCTTCTGTTTTATGTTTTGGTTTTCTGGCCGTGAGGCCTGTGGGATCTTAGTTCCCCAACCAGAGATCGAACCCACACCCCCTGCACTGGAAAGCGAAGTCTTAACCACTAGACCGCCAGGGAAGTCCCGTGATCTGTGTATTTTCAGTGCTGAGTATATAATATTTACTATTTAAGTAACCTCAGGAGATTCTAACCTAAATGGGTGAGCAGGTCAGGGAATGGTCTAGAAGACCTCTCCTTTCTAAGATTTTTTAACATGGAGAAATATTAATTTGCCAGCTGTTCTCGTACTCTGGAGAGTTTCCACCTCCAGTTCTACAAAGGCACAAAATAAACAAATGGACAACAAACCTGTATCACACTGAACCACGGTGATATAGAATCATGATTCGACATGGGACCTTTAGAGCTATGGAGCGTGGGTTCGAATCGCAGCTCTGCCACTAGCAGCCATAACCTTGGGCAAGTAACTGAATTTCTCTGTGGCTCACTTTTCTTATCTATAAAATAGGAGTAAAGGTAATAAAACCTATCGCATAAGAGGTAGTCTTGAGCTAGTATGTGTCAATATGAGCAAATATGGTCCCTGGAATTTAGTAAACACTCTGAGTTTTAAGGATTACTGTACTATTTAAGTAGTGTTATGAAATGCTTCATATTAATCCTGAATGATTACCTGGAGAAGACTCGGGAGTGAAAGAAATAAAACAAAGAACTTCAGACATGTCAGATATTTCATCATAATCAATATGAAAGCAAAATGAATCCGTCAGGTAATCCTAAAATTTACAAAGCTTCCTGCAAGTTTAAAGCAAGAAATTTTTTGCTGTTTTAAAAGTTTTACCAATTGTTTTATTTTCACTAGCCATTGAATATACCGAAAAAAAAAATCAAGAGAAAAAATAGAAAGTCACCTTTGCATTAAGATAGAGTTCTCTTTCTTTTAGAATTCCAAATGAATGGTTTTATTTTAGAGTTTAAAAATAGCTTTATGTTTTAAGTATTCATGGATATTAAGTCCTAAATTAAATATAAGCAGATCCTGCACGAGGACTCACATGTGACTCACATGGTTGCAGATCCTGAATTACAATTGTCTACTTCTCCAGAAAAATAAATAAATAAATAAATATAAGCAGATCCCCAAGACTAGCATATTACATGGCATTATTTAAGTAGCATTAATTGAAACTTTACCTAATACTAACAACCACTACAAGAGTGTTTCTTGACTAAGAATATTTTGTTCCCTATATTAAGAGGCAAAAAATAAAAATAATAACAATGACAACATAATACAAAGAGTTGCCCTGTGGTCAGTACAGATTCAGCCTATACCTCTTTACTCTTTTAAAACAGAGGTTTGGGGCTTCCCTGGTGGCACAGTGGTTAAGAATCTGCCTGCCAATACAGGAGACACGGGTTCGATCCCTGGTCCTGGAAGATCCCACATGCCGCAAAACAACTAATCCTATGCGCCACAACTACTGAAGCCCACGCGCCCTAGAGAGAACAAGAGAAGTGCACTCTGCAACAAGAGAAGCCACAGCAATGAGAAGCCGGCGCACCACAATGAAGAGTAGCCCCCGCTCGCTGCAACTAGAGAAAGCCCGCATGCAGCAATGAAGACCCAACACAGCCAAAAATTAATTTTAAAAATTAAAAAAAAATAAAATAGAGGTTTGCACATCTTCTAGGGCCAGAACTATGTTGGAGGGACACAGACTCACAGGAAAACAACATTAACAATTTGGGGAAAATTTTTTTTGTATTCTTTTTTTTTTAATCATTAAATTATTATATAATTTAGACAGTAAATATGGTCTATTTTTGCTTCTTTCCAATAGAATACATTTGATCACTTTTTTTTTATATACAGCAGGTTCTTATTAGTCATCAATTTTGTACACATCAGTGTATAAGGTTTTCTTTTGTTTTGTTTTTTTTTGTGGTACGCGGGCCTCTCACTGTTGTGGCCTCTCCCGTTGCGGAGCGCAGGCTCTGGACGCGCAGGCTCAGCGGCCATGGCTCACGGGCCCAGCCGCTCCGCGGCACGTGGGATCCTCCCGGACCAGGGCACGAACCCGTGTCCCCTGCATCGGCAGGCGGACTCTCAACCACTGCGCCACCAGGGAAGCCCAGTGTATAAGTTTTTATCAAAAATATGCACAAGTAAAATTAGCAGAATTCCACATCTACACGTTGTCTAATGGAGTAATACAGGTCAGTTTCAGAATTACTTTGAAAGACAAACTAATATAAGAGAGCAAGCATTGACGAAACTTTGTACTAAAGTGCCTTCAAATCTGTTTCAGGTCAAAAAGAGGCAGCCTATCAAAAAAAAAAAAAAAAAACTTGTCCTATAAAAAACCTTAAATTTTAATGCACTGCAAGGACATACTTGAACATCTGACTGATAAACTGAGGTTAATTCAATTTTTACAATATTTGGATGAAAGCAGGGGAATGAAGTACTAAGTGCTTTTCCGATTTTTGTTTTACATATGAAACAGTTTTGATCCAATTTGCAGGGAATTTCATGGTAAAATACCCAAATATGTGAGTTGGTTGCCTGTTTGTAATTAAACTCATTTTCAAATGAGAAAAATGTAAGAGAGATTTGCAGATGGGGCCTACCTTGCATCAGTGACAGGCCTACCTGTCACTGCTTTCTCCATCAGAAAATGTCTCTCTTGATTTTTTTGGTAAATTCAATAGCTAGTAAAAACAGAAAAATTCATAAAACGTTTTGAAAGCAACTAAAAATATCTCTGGATGAGATGCTCAACTAAGGCTATAAGTTCTCCTGCACATTCAGCCCAGCCCTGAAGATGCCAGAAGAGAGATGGGAGGTTGATAGAAGATACAGCTACACAAAATGCAGAATCAAAGAGTGAAATAAACTAAAATATAACAGAATCTCTTTCTAGATATATACATATCTATAAGAGAGATGAAATCACTATAACCTTGAAAATCAAGATGAAAAAGATAAATTTCTAGCAAAAATGATTTTTTTTAATTGGCATAAGAAGAAATAGAAAATACAAATGGACTAAAAACCATGTTATATATTGATGCTGTAGTAACTAAAAAAAGCTCCAGGCCAAAAAGTTTGTACAGGTACATCCCACCAAGCTTTGAAGAGGCAGAGAGTCACCGTCTTCTACGGTGTTCTTTTCACTGCACCGTGCAGCCATCTTTGAATCTCAGATAGACATAACAAACAAAATAAATTATAACTTATATTGAAGGATTATCCCAATTTTCTTGACAACTGGTCTCTTAATGTCTGACTGATGTACCATATCTGAGTGCCTACCACCAGCCTGGGCTTATGTCTCCTTTACTCAATCCTGGTCCACTTGAAGCACTGAGTCCTTGGCCACTCCCTGAACTGAGCTGCTGACCCAACTAAAGCCGATTAGATGAGACCACAACCTTCTGCATCTATCAGGTTTTATTCAGGCACAGTTATTGATCTGCAGACAGACATGCTGAGAAGTTTCTTAGCAGGAGGATTTTATGGAATCCTAATTATTTCAGAAAACTGCACTTATGTACTATACCAGCTCAGCCTAACTTTCACAATACACTTGTGAAACCTTGGAACTGTGGGCTGAGTTCTTGCTAATTCATAGGTGGATCAATACAGACAATTTTCAAGTGGTCTTTGATATAAAACACATTATCTAAACCACTTACAGCTGTGGCCCACAAAAGACGTGTGCTAAAATATTGCCTGAACCAAGCAATTTTCTTTTTGCAGAACTGCCCTTGGCCCTAATTCATCTAGATATGTAAGATAGTACTGTGCTCTTACTAGCCATTAAAATGCCTTTGAAGTTATAAACATTTGCTCACTCATTCCTCAATCCTTCATTTGACCAGCTATAGACTAGATGGAGTTCAAGGTGCCGGGGAGAAACTGATGAACAAGACAGACAAGGTCCTTGCCTTTATGGAATTTGTATTCTAATGGAAGAAGACAAACAAGTAACAAATAACACAGTTTCATATAACAAAAAAAATGTAGAAAAGAAGCAGGGTGATGAGATTTATTGGGCTTGGGGGGAAGTTTAGTAGAGTGATATGGGAAGACTTCTTGGATGAGGCACTTGGACCAAACAGAATATGTAGATGAATTGGGAGATTGGGATTGACATTACACACTAATATGTATAAAATGGATAACTAATAAGAACCTGCTGTATAAAAAAATAAATAAAATAAAATTCAAAAAAAAAAGATTCCCCCCCCCCCAAAAAAAAGAATGTGTAGTACTTGAGTCATGGGAAGATCAGGGAACATTTCAGGCAGAACAAGACCTACTATATAGAGAGGGAACTCTACTCAATATTCTGTAATAACCTATACCGGAAAAGCATCTGAAAAAGCATGGATGCATGTATATTTGTGTAACTGAATCACTTTGCTGTACACCTGAAACTAACACAACATTGTAAATCTACTACAATATAAAATAAAAAGTTTAAAAAGAAGTTTAGGAAACATTAACCAAAGAATAAGGTCGAAATTATCAACATATTCAATAAATCTGAAGAGGCCAAATATTTATGAGGGATGCTTATAAGTTTGTGGTGATTAGTTAACAAATTTAAGCCAGTTGTTAAAAGATGCTAAAATATCCCAGAAAAAAAAAACAAAACAA
Source organism: Delphinapterus leucas (assembly GCF_059928025.1). Taxonomy (NCBI): domain Eukaryota; kingdom Metazoa; phylum Chordata; class Mammalia; order Artiodactyla; family Monodontidae; genus Delphinapterus; species Delphinapterus leucas. The sequence continues at coordinate 13,549,596 of NC_143146.1, forward strand.
AAGACAATAAAACACCAAGCCTAATGGGCCTAAGATTGGAATGAGCTTGCAGTGTTCTAGAAACAACAAGGCCAAAGTACCTGGAGATAGTGGGTGAGGAAACAGGAAAAAAGGACAGAGAGGTAGATGGTGCTCCAGTCACATAGGGCCTTGGAAGCCAAGGTAAGGAATACTGTGAAAGAGAGAGTAAGTAATGCTTTTTAATGAACATTTATTTTAAAACAATCTATTATTACTTACAAATTATTACAAGGAAGAAATGCTTCTTAAATTTCTTCCTAGGTTGAAAAGAATCTGCAATAGTTCTTTTATATGAGTTGGTTTTATTGGAGATGGATGAGGGAGGTCAGAGTGAAATGATTATCCCAAGGTTGTAGGTGAAAATCAATCGCCCATGACAAAACTAGTTAACAACCTTAGGTGAACAAACATTTTTTTTTTTTTACAACAAAACAATCTTATAAGTGTGACATCTTATAGTAGACATTTTTAATCTTTTAAGGACACACGCCAACAGTCTCGGAACTTTTAAGAATCCTTTCAAGATTACAGGAAAGTTCTTTGACCTCCTCAGTAAAAAGACAAATGCAAATTCACCCATGAGTTTGTAGGTAACTAGTATGTATATATACTACCTACATTTTCCTCTTACTTACCTGACAACAAGTAATGAGAGTTGAACAATTTGTCTTCTCAGGCACCCAAATCAACAGTCTCCCATTCTTGTAAGATTTCTTACGAAACTCTGAAAGGAGGCCTGTGGCTTCTAACTTCAGTTACATTTTCTAAATGAACAGCTATGGGGTTTATAATTTACCTTTTCACAGGAGTTTGGTTGTATTCTAAGTGTAGCAGGAAACCTTTGGAGGTTACCAAAGTAGAGGAGCAAATAGGATGTAATTCATATTTTAAAAAGAATACTATAGCTGCTGTGTGGAAAATGGATGCGAGTAGCCTAAGAGTGAAAGCAGAAAGATCAGTTAAGAGGTTGCAGTTTACTAGTTCTCAGATTGGTGACTCTGACGATGGGGCAGAAGCGGTGATAAGCAGTCAGATTTGGTAAAAGTTTTGGGACCGGAGCCAGTAGGACCTAGTGATGGATTGCGTGGGGACCTGCTAGAGAGAACAGAATCAGAAATGACTTCCAGGTTCGAAGTTTGAGCGATTGGATGAATGCTGGTATGATTATTTGAGATGGAGAAGATTTTCTGTGGGTGTGGAGCAGAATCAAACTTTCTGTTAGGTATCTGAAATTTTAAGTGGTCCATGAGACGTCTAGAGGGAGATGATTACAAGGTAGTTGGTGATATGTGTTTGGTAATTAGGGCCAATTTCTGGGCAGATATAAATTTATTCCATGGGATGGAATGAGATTTTCTAGGGCAAGAGTATAAATAGAAGAGAAAAGAGGACTGAAGATACAGCCCTGATGCACCTTAGCATTTCCAGAAGAGCATGGCAGAAGGATCCAGCAAAGCTGCAACGAAGGAGACACCAGTGGGGGTGAAGGAATACCAGGCAAACACAAAGTCCCAGGAGACAAATGAATAAACTATCAAAAATGTATGAGCTTAAGAGATTGCCCCTAGACACAGGAATCTGTATGGACTAAACAGGACAGGCTCTGGCATGCTGCAGGAACGAATGGTCCAACAAACGTTTATTTCTCTCTCATGCTGCATGCGCAGCTCAGCTTGGCTGGGTGCTTTGTTCATTGTGGTCACCCAGGGACATGGGCTTGTAGAAGTTCTGTTTTGAGATATGGTTCCATGACTGACAGGGCGGGGGATAGGAACATGGTGCTCATGCATTGACCCTTAAAGCTCAACTTGGAAATGACACAGGCCACTCCCCTTCACATTTCGCTGGCCAAAGGAAGACATGGCCACAGCTAACTTCAAAAGAGGTAAGCAAAGGCAATGTCATCATGTGCCCGGAAGGAGATGAAAACGGGGTACCTATAAACAGCCCTAATGATTCCCATGCAGTGGGTTGCTGGTAATAAGTAGGAGTAGGACGGTAGTGAATGTCCATGACTCGTGGACATTTAGAGATCAGAGCAGACTTTAAAGATGGTTCTGAGAGTGATTTGCCCTTTCACTGGCTTCAAAACTAACTAGGATAGGTGACTTTCATCCATGTCATTTCACAATGACAGTAGAAAATTGAGGATTGGGGAAAGATGCCAGTGCTTTCTCCTAAGACGTAACTCAGATGCAACAGGACACTGGCTTGAGTGTGAGTTCCCCGTCCATCACCCATGTCAAGGTGCAGTAAGGAAACCAATATCTGAACAGAGAGAATTTCATAGGAAGAATTGTTGACTAAGTACAAGATGATTACAAGAAGAAACAAAATAGAACTTTAAGGTTTAACAGGGCGAGCACCTGAAGACGGCAGTTACGAGCACGAGGGCTGAGGAAAAGTGACCAAGGAAGGGATTTGGAAGCATTGAGGAGGGCCCGGCAGGGCTGAAGGAATGGTGGGTAGAGGAACGTGCTGCCCGATCCTGAGAGACAGGAAAAGGGTCTGGAGACTATGTGCTTTGGAATCTTTAGAGCCACGGCCACTGCAGTGAACTCTGCGGCTCTGCTAGGACCACCACTTGCCTCGTAAGTGAATCCTACAAGGAAAACAAAAGCAGCGGGAAAAACCTAGTCCTGTTGCGGGTAGAACTGTATCCCCCCAAAAGATGTATTAAAGTCATAACCCCTTGTTCCTGTGAATGTGATCTTATTTGGAAATAGGGTTTCTGCAGATTCATTAAGGTGTGAGATTAGATGAGGTCCTACTGGCGTAGGGTGGCCCCTTATTCCAATAGGACTGGTGTCCCTAGAGAGGAGAAGGGATACAGAGTCAGACGCACACAAAGCGAATGCCATGTGAAGATGGCCATGCAGTGATGGAGGCAGAGACTGGGTGACGCATGTACAAACCAAGACATGCCAAGGACTGCCGGCAATACGAGAAGCCAAGAGAAAGGCATGGGACAGATTGTCTTCTAGACCCTTCATTGAGAGTGGGCCCTGCCGACACCTTGAGTTCAGACTTCTATGCGAGGGACTACTTTTCTGTTGTGTTAAGCTACCCAGTGTGTGGGACTTGATTAAGACAGTCCTTCGTAACTAATACAAGTCCCTGCTGCCTCTTGCAGCCTTGCTGCTCCCCTCCAGGGCTACCTGTTGGAAGGCAAAGGAGAAATGAGGCTTGTGGAGACCTCAGCTCACAAAGCAGGATAAAAAAAGTGTGAGCTAAGAAACACGAAAATAATAACTGGTACAGCCTCTGAGACCTTGGATAAGTTGAAAAATTTCTGTGATGCTGTTTCCCCACATATAAACTAGGGAGAATACTACTCTGGGACCTCATGAAGATGTCCTGAAAATAAATGCATATAGCTGACTTAGTTTAGTAGCTGCAAAAAGAAAGCACTTAATAAGATACTTCTTAATATACTGAACATTTTCAACATGAGTTGAAATGGAAGGAAAATGTGCTTTATTTCCTGAGGAGATTTATGTTATGCCCACCCTTCTTTTGGGGAAATAACAGCATGATAAGATTTCAAGTCTCATGACAATTTAAAACCCTTGCATTTGGAGATGCCGGAGAACACATTTGTAACGCCTAAAAATCTATCCAACCAAAAGATGCTACCTTTCAAATAACTTCCCAAATATCCAAATTACCATAAATCCTTAACCCTTTCAGCATCCCTACTAACAACCTGAAACTGAGGAGGAAAACAGAGCAGTCAATTAAAAAAAGAGAGGATTGGGACTTCCCTGGTGGTGCAGTGGTTAAGAATCCGCCTGCCAATGCAGGGGACACGGGTTCGAGCCCTGGCCCGGGAAGATCCCGCATGCCGTGGAGCAACAAAGCCCGGCCACCACAACTACTGAGCCTGCGCTCTGGAGCCCGCAAGCCACAACTACTGAGTCCGCGTGCCACAACTACTGAGCCCACGTGCCTAGAACCCGTGCTCTGCAACAAGAGAAGCCACCACAATGAGAAGCTCGCGCACCGCAACGAAGAGTAGCCCCTGCTCGCAACTAGAGAAAGCCCGTGTGCAGCAACGAAGACCCAACACAACCAAAAATAAAATAAATTAATTTAAAAAAAATGTTATATAACAAACATCAACAATGCCAATACCAAAAACACGGGGCTGCTTTAGTTCTTCGAGAAAGTGCCTTCTGCTGCCTCTAACTTGTCTGGGTTGGAATTTTTTATTGCTCCCTGGTCACACAGCACATTTCTTACAAAGCTAAGGGTCATTGCTGAATCCATTTCATTCTCTTCTATTTATGTTAACAAGCTAAGTTTTAAAACGAAAAATAAAAAGTTGAAAACAAATTTGGACTTATTCTAGGAGACAGCTGGAGCAAGTTTGCTCAAGGGAACAACTTTCAAGAGGCTGCAGAAATACAGATTCATCTGTGTTTTTCTTAAGCATGTCCATGTTCAGAATTCACAAGGGTTGACTCCAAGGAGAGGGGCAGCATGAAAATTTGGGGTCTACTAATGTACTATGTATATTACAGGGCAATTGCTGGGTCCTGATGATGCCTCACTTGGTCAGGTCCCATAGCTTGATCCCTAAAGACCCCACCTCCCGGCCCCCAAAATAATAACTCTGACTTGTTCATTGGCTGCTGTGCACCAGACCCTGTACCAGGCATAGGGAAAACAATGGTTAACACAGACTTATAGCCTAGTGGGGAAGACATGTGATGATTCTTTAGGACTTCCAGAAAGCACTTGTGTTCAGGTCATCCTGGGACTGGCCTTTGGTTACTTGTTAGAGCCTTTAAGGGTTTTCCTTATTCCAAACTTATTCTTGTGGAGCACAGACATCCAAGACTTGGCGTGCACAGCATGGCTATATGCTGCAGAGTGTCTGGCTTCTGCTGGCCTCTAGGGGCTCTGTGACCAAATCCCTGGCTGGATGTCACATGTTGAGTTGCTCCAAATCTATTAGAAATTTACCCAAGAAAATGTTCTGCAAACGTCTGATTCTGAGTCATCCGGCTGTGATGCCCGGGGTTCTGAGGGAGAACTCTGCCAAAGGCAAAAATCTCTTAGGGATCTCTTAGAAGTCTAATGGTGAATGTCCACCAACACGTGGCCACCCAAACACACCAAGTTCAGCTGCACAGGACTGGTGTCCAGTGAGGAGTGCTGGGAGCCTGGTTGAACTGTCCACTCACTCTTCAACACTTTAACATCAAATGAAAACTCATGAGCAAACCCATGAAAAAAGCCACTCAGAGAAAAATACCCCATTTTCTGATATCAAGTGGAGGAGATCTGTAGGGTTTCAGCCTTACTATCTCAAACTCTTAGAATATGGCCTCTTTGTTGCATGTGGCCATGTTGCGGGGGGGATCAGCTGAAATGAATACAAGATAGTCATTAGCAGAGGCAGAATTAGGGGCAGGCACGTTAAGATTCTATTATTTTTGGATAGAAGTGTCAAAAGACATAAGCGAAGATTCACAAACCAGTGAGTTCTATCAGATTCGAAGAGGGAATAAGTTTGTCATTTTCTTCTCCAGAGCAGCCTTCTCACTAAGACCTCATCTTTTATTTTTCAATTGTGCTGCCCCTTGGTGTGTTTAAATTGCTCTTTATCATCTGACATATACTTTTGACCCTGCAAGAGCCAGAAATGCTATTAGATTCTATTTCATTTATGGGACCGGCATTGTTTCAAAGGAATGATGCAAAGATCGGTTCTTTAGAGCAAGGGGCCATGAGGAAAAAGAGACATAAACCGTACTAGCAAATATGGTGTCCTTGGCAGAATCAGTCCCATGTGTGGGCAGAGCTATTGGCATCTGTAGGACATGCTTTGAGATTTCCTGAAAGACACCTTCTCCACTAGGCACCCAAGTCTCCTGTCCTGAGTGTTCCATAAAGACTTTCCTAAGGAGCTCTACAATTTAAATAGACTGACAGATTTTGAGAACTTCAGAGGTGGGAGCACATTAAGAAGGCTTAGTTTTTATATTTAGACTATTACTATGGCTTTTCATAGAGCTAAAAATAGGGCTCTGAGGGAGAGATACTCACAGAGGATCTTTGAAAGGATTACTATATTGATCTCTTCCGTAACTAATTCTACATAATTATTGTCTGTACTAAATATTTGGTACCAATAAAAGGAGATGGCATGGCGTCAAAGTGAAGTTTGGGCTCTGAAGTTAGACTTCAAGGGATTCATATTTTGGGGTTTCTTTGTATTTTTTTATTGAAGTATAGTTGATTGACAATGTTGTGTTAATTTCTACTGTACAGCAAAGTGATTCAGCTATACCTATGTATACATTCTTTTTTATATTCTTTTCCATTCTGGTTTATCACAGGGTGTTGAATATAGTTCCCTGTGCTCTACAGTAGGACCTTGTTGTTTATCCCTTCTATATGTAATAGTTCACATCTACTAACTCCAAACTCCCACTCCATGCCCCCCGCCCTCTGGCAACCACAAGTCTGTTCTCTATGTCTGTGAGTCTGTTTCTGTTTCATAGATAGGTTCAATTTTTAAATAGATCTTTATTGGTGTATAATTGCTTCACAACACTGTGTTAGTTTCTGTTGTACAACAAAGTGAATTAGCTACATGTATACATATATCCCCATATCCCCTCCCTCTTGCGTCTCCCTCCCACCCTCCCTATCCCACCCCTCTAGGTGCTCACAAAGCACGAGCTGATCTCCCTGTGCTATGCGGCTGCTTCCCACTAGCTATCTATTTTACATTTGGTAGTGTACATATGTCGATGCTACTCTCACTTCACCCCAGCTTCCCCGCCCCCGCCGTATCCTCAAGTCCATTCTCTATGTCTATGTCTTTATTCCTGCCCTGCCACCAGGTTCATCAGTACCTTTTTTTTTTTTTTTTTTAGATTCCATATATGTGTGTTAGCATATGGTATTTGTTTTTCTCTTTCTGACTTACTTCACTCTGTATGACAGACTCTAGGTCCATCCACTCACTACAAATAACTCAATTTCACTTCTTTTTATGGCTGAGTAATATTCCATTGTATATATGTGCCACAGCTTCCTTATCCATTCATCTGTTGATGGACACTTAGGGTGCTTCCATGTCCTGGCTATTGTAAATAGAGCTGCAATGAACATTGTGGTACATGACTCTTATTGAATTATGATTTTCTCAGGGTAAATGCCCAGTAGTGGGATTGCTGGGTCATAAGGTAATTCTATTTATAGATTTTAAGGAACCTCCATACTGTTCTCCATAGTTGCTGTATCAATTTACATTCCCACCAACAGTGCAGGAGGGTTCCCTTTTCTCCACACCCTCTCCAGCATTTATTGTTTCTAGTTTTTTTGATGATGGCCATTCTGACGTGTGAGGTGATATCTCACTGTAGTTTTGATTTGCATTTTTCTAATAATTAGTGATGTTGAACATCTTTTCATGTGCCTCTTGGCTGTCTGTATGTCTTCTTCAATAAGTGGTGCTGGGAAAACTGGACAGCTACATGTAAAAGAATGAAATTAGAACACTCCCTAACACCATACACAAAAATAAACTCCAAATGGGTTAAAGACCTGAATGTAAGAGCAGACACTATAAAACTCTTAGAGGAAAACATAGGCAGAACACTCTATGACATAAACCACAGCAAGATCCTTTATGACCCGCCTCCTAGAGAAATGGAAATAAAAACAAAAATAAACAAATGGGACCTAATGAAACTTAAAAGCTTTTGCACAGCAAAGGAAACCATAAAGAGGATGAAAAGACAACCCTCAGAATGGGCGAAAATATTTGCAAATGAAACAACAAACAAAGGATTAATCTCCAAAATATACAAATAGCTCATGGAGCTCAATATCGAAAAAACAAACAATCCAATTAAAAAATGGGTGGAAGACCTAAATAGATAGGCTCATTTGTGTCATCTTTTATATTTCACATATAAGTGATATATGGTATTTGTCTTTCTCTTTCTGACTTACTTCACCTAGTATGATAATCTCTAGGCCCATCCATGTTGCTGCAAGTGACATTATTTCATTCTTTTTTATGGATGAGTAGTATTCCATTGTATACATGTACCACATCTTCTTTATCCATTCATCCGTCAATGGACATTTAGGTTATTTCCATGTCTTGGCTATTGTGAATAGTGCTGCTATGCACCCAGGGGTACATGTATGTTTTTGAATTATAGTTTTGTCCAGATGGGTTTCATAGTTTGGACCTGCCATTTCCCCATTTTCCTACAGCTATATGACCTACAGAATTATTCAAGATCCCTGCATTTCATTACCTCATATGTAAAATGGGAAGATGAACAGAACCAACTTTATAGCGTGAAGTGTTGTTTGTCATTAGCAATGTATAATGTGGGGAACTAAAAGAGCATATTTGTACCATGTGCAGAGTCTTTCCTCCCCACTAGGCTGTGAGCTTATTTCTGATAGGCGTGACGTCTTAGATACTGTGATTCCACATTGCCTGCCATGGTATTAGGCACTTGCTGGTAATGCCTGACTTTTCAATAGCCCTAAATAGTTTCTTTTAGGGCATATTATTATATGTGCAGTTTTAAAACTTGTTCAGTTTCCCCACGAACCATGAGGTAGGCAAGGAGGTATTTTCGTCTCTAATTTATTATTGAGAAAACAGTAGCCTCCGGAATTAAGTAACTTGTCTCAGCTCATCCAGTTAAAATATCCATAGTCAAATGCTGAACTACGGTTGTTGTTATTTCAAACTCAGTGGCTGCCCTGTCCGTGTCACCGGGATGTTTTTAGGAGGCTCCCTGTGGCCTGGTTTGGTTGATGGATGGGGCCACAGGTCATAGTGAAAGTTGGGCTCCTGGGGAGGTCCCACAAAGAGGATTTGCGAGACACTGAGGGTGTAGTGCCTTTCTACTATGTTCTAGACTCAACCGTGCCCACTGGACTCACTCAGCTTCAGGCACGATGCCTCTGGCACCTGCTCCAGCCGAAGGGAGGAGAGACAGCAGAGAGAGACGGACGGCGAGAGCAGGGGCACAGCCAAACTGGTCTTTGTTTACCCTGGCACACGTGTGGTGCCGAGGTCAGCGCCCAAGGACAAGGAGAGGAGGAGGGTCCTTACTAATCGCACTTAAGAACCGGCATACTGCGCCCCTGCGGGCAGCAGACTCGCTCTCATTCCTTGCTGCTAGAAAAGCGGCAGGTCGGTGAGGGTTCATTTCCTCAGCCCTCCACAGTACACAAAGAGAAAAATGTGACTGGAATGCTGTTTGCTAGAGAAACAGGTGCATTTGGCCCCAAGGTTATTTCTGTTGATATGCAGGTTCGCTCTCTGAAATAAGTTAGAGAAATAAGGAGTGGTTGGCAACTTTCCTATTAAGTCTGAGGAGTCCAGATTATTGGCAAAGTCCTCATCTCCAGTAACTTAATAAGATAAAAGCCTGAAGTGTGCACAGAGTCAGCTTAAAAAATGTCACTTACAAACAGACAATTGCCATCTTCGTCCTTGAGGTGGGAAACCATGTTACTACTTCCTCTCCCTCCTCGTGTGTGTGTATGTGTGTGTGTGTGTGTATGTGTGTGTGTGTGTGTGTACTCAATGTTGCATGGCTTCTTTTAGGCAAATTTGTAAAGGTCTTTCTCCACAGTTCCCCTTTTGCCTCTCACAGCATTATTATCTGTGTATTATCCCCATTGTGGATGGAAGGCCATCACTGAAAACCTCTGATACATCACATATGTACAAATGCCATGTGCAAAAGACAGCATCACTCAAGGCTCTGAGCTAGAATGACCCAGCATAAATCAGAGGTGGAGGTTCTGTAGCCTGAGACTCAGTGAGTTGAGAAGCTTAGGTGCGTGCAATCGCTCAGACAGAAAACTCTACTAGAAGCTAGAGCTAATCCAGCGCATTCACAGTTTATGAAATTATTTTGTGACATAGAACAGGGAACAGTTCATCCTGATTAGCTCAATCAAAGAAACCAAATTTTGAAGTCTCCCACGGTTTATAAACACGAGGAATAATAACTGAAATGTTTCTTCCCAACTGACACTTCTGAAAACTTCGAATAACTTTTCCAAGGTTGAGCCTGTGTCAGTCAAACTAGTGATTTCCTAGTTCAACGGCAGGGCTGACTTCATGGGCATATGACTCGTGTGGTAGCCCAGGGCCCATGCTCCAAAGACTCCCTCTTTGGGCTTCATGTTCGCTCTTCCTGTCTTGAAAATCTCCACAATGTTACCTTTGAATTCATGCTTCGTGAGTGAAATACGACGGACAATGGAGTACTTGTCTGAGCAGGGGAGTTAGATGCGACACACGTCCATTGTCACTCCTTGCAGCCCTTGAAATAGCATTCACGATGCTCGATAATCAAGGAACACTGGGGGACCTATGGGGCATAGGAGTTCAGTGATTCAAAGCAAGTGCAAGGTCAGTGTTAACGTCTATGACTAAGTAAGAGGGGGCATTGACAGCCCCTAGAGGCTATGCTTTCTGTTTGAGCCAGAACTTGCTTTGCACCCAGAAAGAAGGCACTGGTGCTCTAATAAACACTAATGAGCAAGGAAACACAACATGGTATTTTTTTAACTTGTGTTATTTCTCTGAGTGAACCAGTGAATTATACTGAAAACGATGGCATAGGAAGAAAGGAAAAGGCAGGACAGCCCATGATTCCTTTCAGTCTTCCCTTACTCAGCAGATAGAGTACATAGAACGTGTGTGTGGAAAAGGATAAAGTAAAACAGCTGGGTTGGTTTTGTGTCATGCTTCCACGGTTACGGTAAAACCAAAATACACATCCATGTAGGTATGAGCTTTGGAGTATGGCTTGTGTAATTTTTTTTGGTTTTTTTTTTGCGGTACGCGGGCCTCTCACTGTTGTGGTCTCTCCCGTTGCGGAGCACAGGCTCCGGATGCGCAGGCTCAGTGGCCATGGCTCACGGGCCCAGCCGCTCCGCGGCATGTGGGATCTTCCCGGACCGGGGCACGAACCCGTGTCCCCTGCATCGGCTGGCGGACTCTCAACCACTGCGCCACCAGGAAAGCCCGGCTTGTGTAATTTTGAGGGTGCTTCATGTAAGCTGAATGCTCTTATATTTGCATTTAAAACTAACACTGCATCATATAAAGACGAATGGTACATTTCATGCTAATAATTTAACATGTTAATTTTTTCTTTACTTAGAATGACATTAAACAGCAACAACAACAAAAAAACACCATGACATCAAGAGAGACTGTGGAAGAAAGGAAAAAGATTTATATTTTAAAACCTTTAAAGACACTTTTCTCCCGTTTTTTAAGCATGGAGCCCACATTTTCCTTTTGCAATGGCCCTGCAAATTATAGAGCTGGCCATGCTCAAGGGCTAATAAGTGCATCGTCCATGGTACAAAAAGAGGCTGCATTAAGTGTCCACTCCAGGGAATAATATCAGGCAAGGACACTGTTCAAGAGCTCAGCCTTTAAAGGGCAAGTGACTACAATCGCTGGGTACATGTGTGATAAAGCCTAGGCATCCCTGGAGCTGTTCCTTTATCATGACTGGTCTGCAAGGTTGCCTTTAGGCGGAAAGTCTACCAGCACTCACATCCCTCTCACACCCCCTCACACCCCCTGTTTTCCCCCTACCTGGGCATCACTGTGCTATGACCACAGAGACCAAAGGTAATCAGGTTGGAAAGCAGTTATGAGGGAACAAAGTGGCAATATTTCTTTTTCAAATAAATGCATAATAACATAACCAAATGCGGATGTATTTCTTCAAAGAATATCACTGAGATTTGGGCAACCTGTTTGACCCTGGTTAAAAATAAAATAAAACAGAAAGCTCAGATATAAGGGCTCAAAGGACATCTAAAACCACAGAACCAGCGATCAGTATATTTTGACATGGGGAGGAGGGTTAAGGGAAGCTTGCAAAGGTCAGGAATAAACCACCTTTGAAGATGGGGTAGAGGTGAGTGAGTCACTTTTTCTCCAAGTATGTTACCCAAATGGAGCTGACACTGTCTCTTCAGTTATCAATGGACAATTGTAAGAATTTCACAAAAGTCTGGGTACAGTTAAACTCACAGTTGGGATTAAAGCAGGATTTACAATTAACGAGGTTTAAAAATTTTCCAATTGAATGAAATATCAGTTTGGTATAATTAGGAAGGGAGGAACAATAAACAGCTTAACGATTTTAACTAACAATCACACATCAGGCACAAAGCAGGAAGGGCAGACTCTGGAAGACTGTCTATGAAAAATGGAAGAAGGAAGACACAGCTGCTATAATTAAATTACTTATGTTTTCATTTTCTCCCTGAAAGTGAGCACGAAGACCAGCCACTCTAAGATTAGACACGATGCTAACTTTCCATCTTAGTTGCATTGCACTGCATTTCAATCTCCTTTTCTTCGTACCAACTCCTCCACACACAGCGCCTGTCCATCACGGAGATGAACTTGTCTGCCTTATTGTTCATAAAGCCCAGGCTAGCTGAAAAATATTTTGGTTCCCTTACTCAAATCAGATTTCAACTTTGATTTTTCAAAGGTTAATAGGTTAGTACAGTGGTACTGTTGTGTCAACAGCGCCCTGGAAAAAAATTAATCGTGAAAGCAATACCAAAAGGTCAAAAGGAAGAGATTGAAAATGCTATAATAAAGAAATTACAGAGCCTGTTATGGTTTTTTTTGAGGCATTTTAATTCAAATGCAGAAGCATGACAGATATAATAAGATAGTATTGTGCAATGTGGTTGCTGAAGGGGAAAAGTGACATAAGACTTTAGCAGGGTAGAGAAACAAATTTCAAAAAATGTGAACAATCGTTACTTCAGCACCAAAGAATTTGAATCCCTGAACTTCCATCAGCGTGTAAGAGGGATTAACCTTCTGTTCACATGGTGAATAGAACAAGGTGAGGTACAGAAGTCGAGGGCAATCCTGGAACAATTTTCTCCTATCTGCTTCAGACTTAACCATTCTGTCCTTAGTCATGTCATTGGGGCTCACAAAAGCCACAAGTAGCATTATGGGGACCTCAGCAAAGGAGAGGGTACGGCGGTATTTTTACATGGTGAATGGCAGTGTGTGTGCATGATGGCGATGGAGGGGTGCATTCCTTCGTGGTCTTAAGAGGTAAAGACAAAGATAATGTTTGTGTGACATGCTGGTATGGTAAAGTTTCCCTTATGCTGGCAAGAGACTTGGCATTGACCCCTGAATCTACTTGTCTTTCATAAAACAAGAAGATAGCTTAAGGAACCATGTGATTCTGGTCCAACATTCTTTTTATAATTTCAAAGGTTCCAAAGAAAAAAATGAAGTAATAAAACCTTAACCACAAGAGTAAATAGCAGAAGATGAAAACCTAAAAACATAAAATATAATAAGTATAACTTGATATATAAATAATATAAATTATATTATATAATTTAAATATAAATGAATGACTAACTCTTTAAAGTAAAAACAAGGACAAAAACCACAAAGTTGGTTCTTTTTTTCACACAGTTTCCTGGGATTTTCCTTTTTTCTTGGTGGAAACTTGCTGATCAACGATTTGAACTGAACACCTGCCCAAGAGAAAAAATAGTAGATGATAAGGTGCTGAGCGCATTTATTACACTTCCCAACTCAGACACTTCTAATGGCTCCCCACTGCCTGTGTAATTAGATAAAGACAGCTTACCGAAATCTACATCCTTAACCCGTTGCTGTATAACAAATGACCGCATCTTAGTGGTTTAGAACAACACGTGTTTATTATCTTATAGTTTCTGTGAGTCCAGGGTTAGGAGTCCAAGCACAGCTTGGCTGGTTCTCTGCTCAGGGTCTCACCAGGCTGCAATGAAGCTGTTGTCCAGGGCTGAGTTCTTATCAGAGGCTCAGCACGGAAGGACCTACTTCCATTCTCCCTGGGCTGTTAGCAGAAATGGTTTCCTTGGAGGCTGCAGGATTCATGATTCATGGCAGCTTGCTTCTTCAGAGCCAGGGCTGGAGAAAGGGAATTTAGTCACTCCAAAATGTGCTCCCATTCTACTTTTTAGGACTTACCCATCCCTGCCACTACTCTTCTAGATGTAGTTTTCATTTAATATTTCAGGAGAACTGGACCTCATGTTATTACCTGAACACTTCCTTCAATCCTCAGCCTCCGTATTTTTATACAGACTGACCTCTCTTCCTGAAAATCCTCCTTAAAAACATCTACCTTCTTATTTGGCCGCACTGCAGGGCTTGTATCATCTCAGTTCCCCTACTAGGGATTGAACCCGGGCCACGGCAGTGAAAGCATCGAATCCTACCAGTAGACCACCAGGAAGCTCCTCTGACATCTACCTTGGTCTAAATCCTACCCAAAGTCCTTCTCAAATGTGTGCTGTATTCCTTCTTGAAATGTTAACACTTTGCTAATACTTCCCATGAAAATTGTCAATCCTGACATGTATTTTTGGTTCATTTCAGAGGAATCAACTTTAAGAAGCTCTGGCTGCTGTCCAAAAGGTACATCCCAAGAGGAACATTGGTCCAAGGGCTGAGCCTCAGACTCCAGAACAGATCCATACTTTACTACTCCTTTTCTTTCTCTCGATTCTCCAGGCTTGTTTTGTTTTTGCGTTACAGCTGCACATCACCTCCTCAACCTTATGTGGATACCTGGCAGTCCAGATTGTCATGTGATTGGTTTTCCAAATACTTTCTCTGCTGCGAGTTAAGGCTGCCCTCCCCTGCTAGGAATTGCTCTCCATACAATCCTCCTCTCCAGTGAAATGCTGGTCCCTTTATTCAGGAATTGCTGTAACTTTAGAGTATAAAAATCACCTGGAGAAAACTTGTTAATTTGCAAAACCCTGGAACTTACTCCCAAAGTATGTATCAGTACATCTGTTGTGGGCCCCAGGAATGAACATTTTTTCAAGCACCGTAGGGGTCTCTGATGCAGATAATCCACGGGCATATCCTGAGAACAAAGGTTGTACACATTCAACCCACTTTCTAATTTCAAACTTTTCTCAAGGTCGCTTCTTCACAATCTCAATCTCAATCTCAGGAGATGATTTAGCCCGGTGGTTCTCAAACTTTTCTTTATATTATAATCACCAGGGCAGCTTATAAAAATCCCAATTTCCAATCCGCTTCCCATACCAATTAAATCAAATCTTCCTTTGGGGTTAATTATTTTTTAATCAAAGTATAGATTCATACAGTATTTTTACACAGATTTTAAGTATCCAGTTCAGTGAGTTTTAACAAATGTATTCATCTCAGTAACCAACATCCTAATCAAGATATAGGACATTTACATCAACCTGGAAAGTTTTCTCTTGCCCATTTGGGTCAACCCTCCTCTCCTTCCAGAAGCAACTACTACTGTAATTTTTATCCTCATAGATGATGATAATGATGATTTTTGCCTGATCTTGACGGAATCATACAAAATGCGTTCATTGTTTCTGGCTTTTTTATTTTTTTTTCTCAATGTAATGCTTTTGAAATTCAGCCATGTTTGGCATGAGTATTTTTTAAACTTTTTAAAGTATTTACAATGTGTAGTCAACTTTGAGAATCAAAATGTATCTAATCATTTTCAACTTTGTATGGTGTGTTAACAAGTTTGACAAATGAACAAAATGAGGTTTAAAGAAAGAAATTATACAGCTTATAAAGGTAGGACCCAGACTTCAAACACATGTTTATTATTTGCTGAGTCATACCTCCCAGCCAGTATTATCGTGTCATGTTCTTGTCCATTAATTATACCACCTCAATCTTTTCTTCACCATTGGCTTTTTTATTTCCCTCACTCTACAATAATGCTTAGGGTTTCTCTAACCTAAAAATAAATAAAATCTTTCCTTTAAACATGTCAGCCTTCAAGCTACATCCTTGTTTCTTTCTTCCCATCCCTCCTAATTCACTTGTAACTTCCTGCTTTACTGCTCTACCCACTGCGCAAGTGAGCTTCAGCCCCTACCACGTGACTGGACTGTTCTTGGACCAGCAGTGATTTCCTAATTGCCCCATTCAGTCTTTCAGCTTGGTGTTCATTCTGTTAAATTCTTGGCCACTCTTTCCCCACGTCCTTTTTCATATGTTCAACTGACTGGACAGAGGCCAGTGGGAGACAGCTTAGTCTCGACTAGTAACTAAGACCTATTTTAGTATTAATCAAGGTCAAATGAGGAATCAGATTCATGGTTATAGTAATAATTGCCTAACAACAGTAGGCAGTTGTAATAGTCTACTATACACAGATTGATGGTGTGGCAATATCCAAAGAGAAGAATATAAACTCCTCTCTCGAGATAGAGACAATTTTGTTGATTAGACAAGACTCAAGTTTTAAAACCATTGTAGTTTATCATACTATTAAACAGTTTCAGATGAACACATGCTAGACTGTACGGTACATACTATAAGTACAGTAAGTATTCAGAGAAGAAAATATATTTCTGGGCAAAGATAGTCATAGACTAGTGGTATATTTTGTTACGATTCAAGCCAGAAAGATGAGATGGGAAGGATGGTCCAAGCAGAGGACCCTGCACCAGCAAAGGCAAAGCGCTCATTTTCTTGATGATGGTTTTCTCCATTCCCTGGCTTTTCTATATGACATTTTCCTTAGTCTCCAATCTCCATTTCTCCCTGCTTCCATTGGTTACCATACTTCACATTAAAGCTCCTCCTGGGCAGACTGGGAGCCCCATGCTTAGCTGTGCCCATCCACTAGCTCTTCTGACCGCCTGGCTCTTTACCCACCTAGAAGACCCATGCCATCTTCCAGATTATACTGGGATTGGATCTAAGGTTGGACAACCTCTTTCCTAATAGTTCTCTAAATTCCCAGGAAGAGCCTCTTTTCAAAGAACATATCATTGTGAAAACATTTAAAAATCATCAAAAGATGTTCACATAGAAGCTTAGCAGGGGACTCGCATTAGCACAGCAATATCATACATACTCTTCTAAGCAACTAAGCTTGGAGTTTCTCTTAAGTTTTCAAAACTGAGATCCCTTTAATCTGGAACTGACCTGCCCAACGTCTGCTTTTCCTAGATGGAGAACTAGAAAGGGAATTTCCTCTCCCACCTAATTGAGTTGCTTTCCGAACACTACAATTCAGGTCTCAAACTTCGGGGACTCTCTCTGCTGTACCATAAAGTCTTCCTCCGCACTGAAGAAATATTGTAGGAATCTGGAAGGCATTGCAATAGCTGAATTTGTTGAATTTGTTGTCTAGTATAGATCAAAACCTTGCTTTAGGGCTTCCCTGGTGGCGCAGTGGTTGGGAGTCCGCCTGCCGATGCGGGGGACGCGGATTCGTGCTCCGGTCCGGGAAGATCCCACATGCTGCGGAGTGGCTGGGCCCGTGAGCCATGGCCGCTGAGCCTGCGCGTCCGAAGCCTGTGCTCCGCAACAGGAGAGGCCACAACAGTGAGAGGCCCGCGCACCCCCCCCCCAAGAAAAACAACCTTGTTTTATCTAAACGACGCATCTTCACTGAACAATCCATTTTAAAGGCATTAGAAAAAACGTTAACCTTTTTTCTTTTTTAAATCAAGACAATTCATCTCATGAGAGTACTGCTATCCTACCAAGACGTATCATATTGTGGCCAAAGTCACAAAAAAGCCTGACGAGGCCATGAACAGTGTTTCAAAATATAAATTTTATTATCATTCAGGTGTGGTGAGACCAACATACCAGGGGATGATTGCCATTGAAAAGGTAGTTTGTTATACTCGCAGATCCCAAGAGGAGGGGGTACACCACACCTCAGGAGGTCACACAGGGAAGCACCAGTGTGGGTCAGGAGGCAGAAGGAGATGGGGAAATATGGCAAGAACCTTTACTGTGGTTTCCGTGGGAAGGACCAGGCAAGGCAGGGAATCAGGGTTAGGACTGGCTAGTTTGGATAATTTCAGCAGGCTCTGGGGAATAGGGGCTGACCGTAGTTGTCTGGTACCTGGTCCTGAGATGATTAGGGCAGGTGGATGGCAGGCCAGAGTGTGACAGCCCAATAAAGAAGGTGGTTGGGCTATGGGCTTGGATTGGTTGGCTTGCATTTGAAAGTACACTCTCTGATGAGCTTACTAACTCTAGGAATTGGCTAACTCTGGGAGAGGCAGTCTCTCCCCATCGGCAAAGCCCCACATATCAAAGCATCAGAATAAAAGAATAGAGATGGTTAATACAAATGGTCGGGAATGATGGGGAATGATAACCAGGGGAGAGAGAAATTGCAGGGCCCACATTATCACCAATGACTTTTTCCTTTCTCACTCAACCCTGAAGAAGAGGATGGTCGTAATATGTTTCTCCTTCTTCTTCCTCCTGCCTTTGGAGGATGCTACTTGAATCTGCCTTCTCTGCAGAGTCTCACAGGGCTTTTGGAGCAGGAGGTGCTTCCTAATTAGTGCTTCCTAATTAGAGAAATTCTGAGTAGCCAGATTATCGTGGAGCTAAGCCCCGTCCCCTGCTTCAGAGGAGCAATTGCAGCGCACTGCGGGTGGCACCTGTACTGCTCAAATAGCTATGAATCTAAGTGCTGGAATTCTGTTCTATTGGGTGCTCATTTTAAAGAAGGAAAAGCATTTCTGAATCTGGGCAAGAGACCAATTTTAAAGGGAAGTTGAATTCTACCCTTACATGAGTCTTTGACTTAGGGTTGGTAAAAGACTACTTCCAGATCCAAAATTTGAAGTTTAAAACATAGTCTAAATTAGTGATGCCATTTTTCTAAGGCAAGTTGTTTTAAAGACGTATAAACTATATCATTCTCTTTAATCAGAGATGTTTAAGATCTATCAGTTAGTATTCTATTTTATTTTCTATTTTCCTGGAAATGACTACTTTATTGGTGAAGACTTCAAGTTGTTATAAGAAACAATATTTATAGATAAATATTAAAAGATAAAAAAGACAATTGCTCATAATCACCTTGTTGATGGAGCCATTTTAGAGAGTTGGGTTAAAGCACATTGTTTTCTGACAGAGCAATGGCTTCCATCAAGTGGTCCAGCCACCAACAGCACGGTGCAGTAAGAACAGAGGGCTGATGCCTTGGTCTTACACAGGCCTCCCTGGCTGTGTGCTCAGGCTTGTCACCTGGACGTCTCTAATTCTCAGTGACCTCCTTTGTAAAGTGAGACCGTAACTATGGGTTTTTTAACAGAATTTTAAAAATTGTGGTAAAATACACATGACATAAAAGTTACCGTCTTAACCATTTTTCGACGTACAGTTGAGTGGCATTAAGTACGTTCATGTGTCGTGCTCCCATCATTATTGTCATCCTCTGGGCGTGAAGACCTATGCCATCTTCAGAGAGTTTCACACAGAACTGTTTTCATCTTTCAAAACTGAACTCTGTACCCATTAAACAAACACTTCCCGTTCCTTCTACTTCCAGCCTCTGGCAAACACCAGTCTATTTTCTGTCTCTATAAATTTGACTACTCTCAACACCCCATGTAAACAGAATCATACAGTATTTGTCCTTTTAAGACTGGCCTATTTTACTGAAGGTAATGTCCTCAAGGTTCATCCATGTTGTAGCATGTGTCAGAATCTCCTTCTTCTCTAAAGCCTGAATAAGGGTCCCTTGTATGTACATACTACATCTTATTTATCCATTCATCCACCTGTGGACATTTGAGTTGCTTCCCCATTTTGGCTCTTATGAATGATGCTGCTATGAACATGAGTGTACAAATATCTCTTTGAATCTTTGACTTTGATTCATTGGGGAATATACCCAGAGTGGAATTGCTGGATCATACGGTAATTTTATTTTTAATTTTTTGAGGAGCAATCGTACTGTTTTCCGTAGTAGCTGCACCATTTTACATTCCCAGGACTGGATATTTTTAAACGTCCTTTCCACATCTAAAATTCTAGGACCCAATACCTGTTTTTAAAAATCCCTCTAAGCCATTTCCTTTTTATATGGACATCTTCATCACCAAGGGAAAATGCTCAAACATCTTTTACTCTGAAAGCTTCTTGTGATCTCTCTCTCTCTCTCTCTCTCTCTCTCACAACTGACTTATATTCCCTCATAGCACCCTTATTTTCCAGTGTCAAACCCTAATCACTTTTTAAATTAACTGTTTATTTTTCTCAGGGATACGAGCTCCTGGAAGGCAGAGATCAAGTTTTATTCTTCTTTAGCTCCCCAGTACCTGATACAGAATAATCGAGCAGCAAATGTCTGTTGAATGAATGTGTGGATGGATTGGAAATAAATAGGATCAAATAATTCCAAATGAGGAATTGAGGAAGTGATTAAAGATAGTAAAATTGGAGAATAATTTTTCTCTGATGCAAAATATGTCCTGGGAGAGTCTGGGACTCAAATAATGATAAGCATACTAATAAAAATACCTAATATAGTACTGTCCCAACCATCAGCAAGGGAGGATCTTCTCACTTGAGCTCTGGGATGCCTAGTTTAACATTTTTGCTCCTGCAGGCTGGCCCGCCCAGAGGATGGACTGGTTGCTTTAATGCCCATCAACATGATAGTGCAAAAGGGGCATTCAGTGCCCATTCACGGTGGAGAGGAGAGGGGGCTTTCTCCACGCGTCCCCATCAGGCAATACAGAAAATTTGTCTCTGATGCTGTCAGGGACCCCAGGATCCAATGATTCAGAGCCCAGTTCTCTTGGATGGTGTAGCTGAGTTTCAGAGAAGGGAGAATGCTGTTCTCAGGTTATGGCAACAGGGCTGCGTCCTAGGTCTGGAGATTCCAACAGGTGCTCTCCCCACACAGTTACAAACTATTTTTACACCACTTTGCTGAGCTGTGGAGGGCAAGCCTGTAACTGCATACAGTGAAAAGACCCTCTGGCGGAGGTCTTCAATTTAGAGAGCCAGAATTTAAGTTGCTTCCACCCTATACTAAATGAAAGGCCGTGAACTGTGGACGAGCAGGTGATAGCTCTGGACCCAGACGACAGGACCCAGGACCGCAACTGCCCTGGTGCGAGAGCCCTCCTGCCAGGCTGTGTTTGCTCCTGGGAATACTGCCCAAAGGGAATACTCCCTTTGGGCAGTTTCGCGCAAAACAGACATGGAGGATGTCCAGCGATCCCCGGGAGAGGAAGCTGCTATCCCTGTGTTGGCCATGAAAGTGGGCGAGGGAGGATGCTGTCCTCTGACTGCTGGGCGGGACCGGGGCGCACCTGCTGCGTGGGCTCCGAGCGGTGGGAGGGGCAGGGGCGGCGCGCTGGCCTCTGCTCCTGACTGTCCGGCCGCCAGGGCGCAGCCGCGCTCCGACGGCCACTCGGGGCGCACGGCGGCCGCGCCTGGGGTGCCAGGTGAGCCGCGATCTGGGGAGAGCGGGCCCCGCGGGCGGGAGGGAGCCGGGTATGGGGGACCTGCGCTGATCCGGGAGCGGGGATCCAGGTTGCGGGACGCCCTGAGCCAGCGGGAACAGAGCCTCCCGTCCCCAGCTTCTTATCTCGGGGCAGCAGTAGCAACCCCGCATTCTGGCAGGGGGCAGGGGCGCATCTGAGCAAAATAAAAGCCTGGAATGGCCAGAGATTTGTCTCAGGGAGGCCTGGAGAAGTTCCAGACTATGGATTTCTCCTACCTTTTTCACGACCAAGCGTGGGGACTTTGGGGGCAGAGAGTTCATCTCTGACATCGATTGATTCCTCCCTCCGGATGCGTACTTAGATCACACCGTATGCTTCTGGGCTTCATGGTGTTAGCAAAGCCCAGAGACGCTGCCCCACAAACCCCTCAGCAAGCACACCAAAAAACATTTCCCCCCGAAATGCCTTTATTATATCTTGTTTTGTTTCTTTGCTATAGATTAAGCGAACAAGTTTAGGATTGTCTCTAAACCTCCAAATTGGATGTAAAACTTTTGTGTGTCTGTGTGTGCATTTCCATAGATTTTATTTGATTGGAGAATATCAAAGATCAAATAGCTAAAATCAGACCTTTGGGCCCCATCAATGTGGCAGGTCCTAAGACTCGTCAGGGTACCTGAGTTGCAGATTCTTATTTGAAATTTGGGTCTGAGGGAAGAGTTGGGGAGAGGGGTCCTTCAGGGTCCAGGGAGGACAACACTCACCCTCTTCCCAAGTGTGTCTGGGCTGAGAACTGGTCCGCTTTCCACAAGTACGAAATTAAATTAGTTTACAAATAGGTAGATGAGGAAACCAGGATGAATCTTTGTGAATGAAAGGTCTATCCAAGGTTCTTCTTGGTAACCACATGCAACCCTAGCTGCGGGGTTTCCAAGACCTCTGAGGGAGGATGAGAGGAGCAGTGTTCCAAGTTTATCCCTCCCTGGTCCACTGGAAATTTGGGAAAAGGAGGAGAGAACGGGTGTTAACTTAGCCTTGGGTTTTCAGCACCAGAAGAGCCCAGGGTGTGGCAGGGGGAGCTGAAGAGCAGTTGGGGGCTGTTGGATAAGGAGTTTATTACAAAATTATCAGATACCCTAGAAAAATCACATTGCTTCATTAATCCCACCTGACTTGTTCCCACCAAGTGGGCAAGAATCCTCTATGGACACAAGGTGGCATCTGCTGCACCCTGAATAGATACCACGTCCCGCGTCCTGCCATCTTTATCCTCAGAAGCTTGCAATCCCAGTCTGTGAGGTTCATATGCGGGCTGGCCTTAGGATGACGGTCCTGAGCTGTGCATCCCCCAAACACTGACATCCTGCAGCTAGCCTCAAACACTCCCAATCTCTTCCCAATTTCAGAGAAAAAAGTAGAGGCTAAAATTATGGAGGTTTTCTTCCCATCATAAAAAATTCCCAAATCTTTGGTGCTTGCTTTTATTTGTGTGGCATCTAGTTTAGTTCAAATGTATCCATCTGGTTATGTTGGAGCTTAATAGATCATTATTTCTAGTTTATACAGTAGTCCTCGGGGGTCCGTAACCGCCCTATGACTGAGATCCACAGTAGGGAATACAGCACATCATTCCACAATGTCCTCTGAATGGAAATGGTGCCTTTGTGGTCAGCCGGTGCTCTGGTGGCAGCAGTGAACTGCACAGGACTCTGGAACTGTCGAGGAAAGAAACTGCCTCGTTCTACTTCGTTCACAGCCCTGACCAGTTTTTGTCTCCTGTTCTTAACTTCACACGTATTTTGTAAACTCAAACCATTCTTTCAGTGAGGTTTAGGGGGAGGGGTGACACTTCTTGGTCAACCCCGGCTCCCTTACAAGTGGTCAGTCATTGTTCAATAAATCCCAAGCTGCGCTGTTGTTTTTCAAAACAATAAGGTGGTTGTTTCTACCTACAGCCTGCCTTTTCCTGATATGATTACGGTTTAAAATGGCCCCATAACATGGCAGGGGTTTATTTGCAATGACAGAAATTAATTTTGCACGTTATTTTAAAATCCATGAAAGAATCAAACTTTTTTTTTTTGAATAACCATTGCTGCTTTACTAGCTTTGCGGCACAAGATATAGTTTGCTGGTGTTACTCATGATTCTTTTATTCAACAATATTTATGGAGGCCCACACAATAAATATGTGTGTCGGCCCCTGGGGTACGAGGTGACTTCCTGCTTCTGCTTTCAAGGAGCTGACAGATAAGCAGTCTTGAATCTTGACTTGCTAAGAACAGACTTCAGAAAGTGCTACTTCAGTGACTCCCTGACCCTGACCATTTTCTTTTGGGTTTAAATGACTGCCTTCTCTCCATGCATAAGCCCATTATGGCTTTTGGTCAAGGGAAAAGCTATCCACTGTGGTTTCCTGGCTCCACAGCACCCTTGCTGGTCAGCAGTGCCTAACTCCTGTCACCCCTAGTTCTGTGTCTGTGGTAGTTCTACAAATAGCAATACCAGTGAGAGTAGATTAACTGAACCAGGAGAGAAACATTCGCTTTTGATTGGTAATACATGGTCCCAGGGAGCGGTGGCCTCTCACGTGTGGGCCCTGACAGCTGCCCTCTCGGACTCTGTCACACCTCAGTGCCTGGCAGTCTTCCTATTCCTGAACTATTCTTTCCCCAATTCATTCAGAATAAAAGTAATAAATGTTTAAATGCATTCTGAGATTTCTCTTGAAACCTCTTGAACTCTGTCACACCTCAGTGCCTTTGCACATGCTATTCCCTTTGCCTGGAAGGCCTTTCCTCTCTTCTTGCTAGTTTCAGATGAAATGTTCCCTCTTAAATGATGTTCCTTTAGTGCCCTCTCCTATTCTCTAAGTAGCTGTTCCCTCCCTTCTTTGTAATATCAGTAGCCTTGTACTATTCATCTATCAAAGGACTTAGTGATTAATACCTAACATTTATTGAGCACTTATTATGTGCCCAGTAGTGTTCCAAGTGTTTTTCGTGTCTTTTTTAGGGGGGATATATTGACAGTTCCATGAGATAGCGTTGTATTTTGTTAAAATAATTTCTCTGTCCATCTCCCCGAGTAGACTGAGATAGTGGCTTGTACATCTGTGCATGTTATTCATTTGGTATCTGTAGGACCTGGCAGAGTGCCTAACTAATACACAGTGGGTGCTTCATAAATATGTAAGTGGATGCATTTTACCAACAGCATTTACATCCGAATAATAACCTAATTGTAAGTAATTCTTCTTTTAAATGATCTTCATGCAGAAATTCACAGTCAAAATTTTAGAAAACACTGATAAGCAAGAAGAAGGAAGGTTAAAATCCCACTCCTCTCAGCCCTGGAGAGCGTTAGCAACTTGCTTAGGGACACACAACTACTCTTTGGCTAAACAGAGTCAAGGTCAGGGCCTCTGGCAATAGCACCCTAGCTCTTAACACTGCATGAAGCTGTTGTTCCTCTTCCCCCTGCAAACACCCCCCCCCACAACATGAGCAAATTATGTTGCCTGTTAAAATGCGTTGGAAGAGCTGAAATTTGAAAATGAAATCTACCAGACATATGATGTTGGAATGCACGAAATCTACATTTTAGAAATGTCTGGTATTCAGTCCCGTCATGCCTTTGCACTTCCCATTGCATCCCTTATTTAGGGTCATCCAGATTGAGAGGCAGCACAGTGAGGCAGTTTGGAAAGAGAATGGGTTCTAAGTCAGACAAACAGAGGTTCAAATCCCAGCTGTGCCACTAGTTGTGTTACCAGGAACAGGTCGCGGTTTTAGTCTCTTCTGTAAAATAGAGATAATAAGAAATGTTCTCAGCGTTTTGTCAAGTTTAGAGGTAACACATTGGTGAAGTGCCTCACACGTGATTAGTGGTGGATCTTGCTGTGGTTAAGTCTCTAATGGTGACACTCTAGGGCATACCTCAACAGCAACCTGGCCAAGTCGTCTTCTACAGCTACAACGTGGGGTTTTCCACCCCAGTCCTTCATTTTACTTCTCATAGTATTTAACTTTTATATTATTGTTAGACGTCTTCAGTAACTTGCCTTACAGTCATTTTCTTTGAAATTCAATTTCTTCCTCAGGGTCTCTTTGGAGGTTAAAGAGAAAGAGTGGCAAATTTAGGCTATTAGGGCAATTTTCATTGAAAAGTGGATCGTTGTTTTCATTACCCTACCATTAATGTTTTCTATTTTCCTTTATCAGCGAGTTACTTTCTCTCGATTCGTATCGCCAAACTGCACTCTCTTGTTTTCTTGCAAAATGAAAGGAGACAACCATGAATGAGCCACTAGATGATTTTGCAAATGCTTCTGATTTCCCCAATTATGCAGCTGCTCTTGGAAACTGCACTGATGAAAAGATCCCACTCAAGACGCACTACCTCCCAGTTATTTATAGCATCATCTTCCTGGTGGGCTTTCCCGGGAACGCAGTAGCAATTTCCACGTACATCTTCAAGATGCGGCCCTGGAGAAGCAGTACGATCATCATGCTGAACCTGGCCTGCACGGACCTGCTGTACCTCACCAGCCTGCCCTTCCTGATTCACTACTACGCCAGCGGAGAAAACTGGATCTTTGGGGATTTCATGTGCAAGTTTATCCGCTTCGGCTTCCATTTTAACCTGTATAGCAGCATCCTCTTTCTCACCTGTTTCAGCATCTTCCGCTACTTTGTCATTATTCACCCGATGAGCTGCTTTTCCATCCATAAAACTCGATGGGCCGTGGTGGCCTGTGGGGTTGTGTGGACCATTTCACTGGTGGCCGTCATGCCCATAACCTTTCTGATCACATCAACCACCAGGACCAACAGATCCGCCTGCCTCGACCTCACCAGTTCAGATGACCTCACGACCATCAAATGGTACAATCTAATTTTGACCGCGACCACCTTCTGCCTCCCCTTGGTGATCGTGACACTTTGCTATACGATGATTATCTACACCCTAACACAAGGACCTCAGACGCACAGCTGCCTTAAGCAGAAAGCTCGAAGACTAACCATTCTGCTCCTCCTCGTGTTTTATATATGCTTTTTGCCTTTCCATATCTTGAGGGTCATTCGGATTGAATCTCGCCTGCTTTCCATCAGCTGCTCCATTGAGAATCAGATCCACGAGGCGTACATCGTTTCTAGACCGCTGGCTGCCCTGAACACCTTTGGCAACCTGTTACTGTATGTGGTGGTCAGCAACAACTTCCAGCAGGCCGTCTGCTCGATGGTGAGATGCAAAGCAGGTGGGGACCTAGAGCAAGGGAAGAAAGTCAGTCACTCAAACAACCCTTGAAACGTTTCACATGCTCAGCCAAAAAGAAATGCTGGTATTTTACCTATAACTTCTACGAAGTCCAGACTATCTCCCTCCGTGGAACTCTTAGGACATACTGTGCACTCAGGTAATGACGTGCCGGAGCCAGGGCAGGGCTGCTGTGAGTTCTTTGCAACCTGTCTATTGAGATCCTCAATACTGATACATGCATATCAGTAAAGAATTCAGATGCAGAATTGGAACTGTGGGAGGAAATCTAGTCTCACCAACTTTATATATATAAATTTATAAAATTATATATAGTGTATATATATATATATATATATATATATATATATATAAATTGATGTTCACCTCCTTGCCCTAAATCTCTCAGTATTTAATGCCACAACAAGAGAAAGCCAATCTTTTCATTCACAGTTTCTTGCTTCTTTATACACAGGTCTATTTGTATTGAGGCCCTACACTACTCAAGGCATTATTTGTATATTTTTCAATATTCGCTTTTAAAAAAATTTCATATCTTTAATTTTTTTTCAAACTTTGCTTTGTTATTAAACTGTGTTTTTCACTAGGCTTTAGTCAGTTGTGTAGATGAAAGCAACCCAGTTACAATACCCTTGAGACAATTCAAAGATGTCCATACAAATAGCTGTCCATACATAATTATGTATGGACATAATCGATGTCCATACATAATTCCCAAATAGGGGAATTATGTCTTTATTGTTGTAGATTATTGTAAAAATTGTTATTGAATTTATAAAAATGATCAAGTTGTACTAGTAATTATCAACATGTCCTGGGGAAGGAAGGAGCACTTTTAGGGGAACAGAAGTACTTTTCATGTATTTATTGGGTATTAAATAAAATCTAACATTGCTTTGATTTCTGTGGGAAAATATTCCAGGAAACACTAATTCTCTTTAGATACCTTCTCTTTTGTGCCTCTCTTGAAAATATGTTCTCTATTATAACAGCTAAAGCTATTTTTGAACTGTGTGTATTTAATTATCATTAAATGTAAATATTTGAGAAAATGCCTAGTGTGGATATTCAAAACCCTGGTAAATATGTTGATACAATTAATAAACTAATTTAAAATCACTGAATAGGCTGGTAATAGTTTTCTCTGAAAATGTAGCTTTACTGCTATTATACTTACTGGAAGCTTATGTTCTCCATGTTTACAGAACAAAAATAATTTTAAGAATCAGTTATGGAATAAGGCCGGAAGAGATGATTTAAACAAAGAAAAGGGTACCATAGGAACTATTCATGATTTTCAGGCTTTTCTAGGACTTAACATCTGACTTAGACCTAAGTGAGGATGCTTGGAGTCAGGAGACCCCAGGCGTGTGGAGGAGAAAGAGGAAAGCCAGCGGCTCTGTGCATGAACTTCTCTAGATGATGGCATTCTCTCTACCCACTACCTTCTGAGCCATCTTTTCCTGGGCTTTCTTTTCTTTCTTCTTTTTGGCCGCAATGCAAAGCCTGTGGGATCTTAGTTCCCTGACCAGGGATTGAACCCAGGCCCTGGACAGTAGAAGCGTGGAGTCCTATCCTGGGCTTTTTTATGGCATGTGGAATGAGCTCTTTCACTAGAGGGCCCAACTTGCCCCTCTGTGCAGGTGCACAGTGTGGAACTGCGTTCAAAATTCCACTTGGAACCGAGAAGCTGGGTAGCTCTCCTCCCCACACCCACACCCCTGATGCGCGCAGCTCAGCTTCTGGGTCATCACCAAAGCGTGACCAGAATAGCCTTTATAGTAATACCACTGTTTTTATCCTAGCCCTTTCCTTTCTCTCTCTCCCTCTCTCTCTTTCTTATTCCAAAGATTTCACCCACCAGAGAAAAGCTGCCTCAACCTCCTTCATCCCAGTCTCAACTTGTCGCTATAGATTCTTTTATCCTTTTCCTTCTTCCCTCCAGTTTACAGACCAACAAATCATCTCTTTCTTTCTTTTTTTTAAGAATATATATATATATATATATTTATTTATTTATGGCTGCGTTGGGTCTTCGTTGCTGCACGCGGGCTTTCTCTAGTTGCGGCGAGCGGGGGCTACTCTTCGTTGCGGTGCGCGGGCTTCTCACTGTGGTGGCTTCTCTTGTTGCAGAGCGCGGGCTCTAGGTGCGCGGACTTCAGGAGTTGTGATTCTTCCCACCGTGTTTTAGGTCCTTTTTCTGTTCTCTTAGGGACTTGCTCCAGCACTCAATCCCACTTTCTCAAATTTTTAACGTTTCTATTACCGTGGATAGTTGACCTTAGTTTGGGAACATGCATCGTTTTCCTTTATCCTCAGAATACCCTCTCTTGACTCAGCAGTTCTGTCATTCTCTTATCTGACTGCTTCCCTGCACTCATGGGTCAGGTGCAGATGACTGTCTGCCCTCCTGGGTTCTGCTGATAGAATATAATAACAAAGATCCAAGCTAAATTAGATTCCAAGGGTCAGTTTTCTTTTCCAAAGTAAAGACTTTTGGGCTAATTGTGCTGGAGGATGCAGTTTGGAACTGAGGCCAAAAAAGAGATTGATGATACTTCTGAGAATAGAGTGGGACCTGAACGCCCTTTGCCCAGTTCTCCCAGGTGTAGGCAGAGAAAGTACGAGAACAAAAGAGCAGAGCTCTGACAGTCTGCCAGAGAGGGAGCTGCCTGTTCTGCTCATAGCCTAGGAACGAGAAGCAAGTCAGGTTCCCTGAACCTGCAGGCGGGGAACCCAGACACACCTGCTCTGAACTTGCGAGACAGTAATCCCCCCACTTCGTTTTTAACTTTATATCATAGATGTTTTCAAATAATCACAAAATTAGAGAAATTAGCAAATGACCTCACATACCCATGGCTTAATTTCATCTATAATCAACATCTTACCATTCTTGTTTCCTCTATCCCTTCCCACAGTTTTTTGTAGAATATTCAAAAGCAAATCCTAGGAAACATAGTAGTTTCACCAATAAATGCTTCAACATTGATCTCTTTCAAAACATACGTAACCAAAACAAAATAAAACATGGTTCCCTCACATTATTTAATATCTAATCCATATTTTCTTTCCACTGGTTGCCTCAGAAGTGCCTTTTACAGTTGCTTTTTCTTTTTTTTTCCTGAAATCAAGATCCAAACAAGGTCTATGTATTACATTTGGTTGATATGTCGGTTAAATTTCTTTTAATCTATTAGAACTACCCCTCCCTTTATGTATCACTGTTTATCTACTGAGGAAATCAAGCTGTTTGTCCTGTGCAATTTCCCACATTGTGCGTGTGGCTGTTCGAATTCCATTTTGTTGTTTATCATGATCCTCCACACCTTGTATTTGCTGTAACTTGGAAGGCAGAGCTAGAGGTTAGATTAGATACAGATTACTTCC
Organism: Delphinapterus leucas; assembly: GCF_059928025.1. Lineage (NCBI taxonomy): Eukaryota > Metazoa > Chordata > Mammalia > Artiodactyla > Monodontidae > Delphinapterus > Delphinapterus leucas. Next base: position 13,579,593 of record NC_143146.1, read on the forward strand.
TCCCTCCCTCCCTCCTCCCTCCCTCCCTCCCTCCTTCCCTCCCTCCTCCATCTATCATCAGATTCTCCAGCCTTTTTTGCTTTCATAGTTTTCCAGTTGTTGCTTATTTTTGTCATGACCCACTAGGCTTTTCACAATGGTGACTTTGAAAATTCTAACGTTCTTCTGCTTTTGTTAGTCATGGCTTTTCTGTAAAGATCTTTGACTCGTCAACTACCTTCACCCCTTCCACTCTGAACATAGTTCCCACTCCTCCACCTTTGGGAAGACACAAGGAAGGGATAGAAAGAGATATGGAAGCTGCCTCTCCATTATTTCCCCCATGAGAGTGTAAGTGTTGACAGAAATTTCGACAGAATTTCCTTTTAATATGAGACAAAGTTTTGTCCTTTAACTCTTTGGGGTTGACAGCCATGCCTGTGATCTACAGGGTTGGAGCTGCCCCCTTGGGGAAGGAGGTTATCAGGGGAGGTTTCTTGCTGCTGCCAGGTTTCTCCTCCATACCACCTGAGTGCCTTTGTGTGTCCTCTTGGGCCAGTGCAGGCCGTTTTGGTCTTCCCCCAGAGGTTCTGAGAAGGAGTAGAACAAGACATTAATAACTACAAGTCCATGTAACATTTGGGGTCAAACTTCATTTCCTGTTCTAATTTTATTCTTAAATTTTACCCAGCAACATCACTCAATATAATCTACCTGATATTAGATATTAGATGAGCCCAAGTGATATCAAGTGATAGAAGAATAACAACATAAAAATGCCTGAAGGGTGAGAGCCCCTTGTGTTACTGAGTTCCCAGGAAGAAATTAAATCATAATACGCACTGATCTTTTTTTTTTTCAATTCTATTTTCTTTTCCGTGCTTCTATCTGAACATTTTCTATTGATCCTGCCTTGTACTGTATGCAGTTTGCTACTAAGCCTATCCATTGAATTCCTAGTGTCAGATATTGCATTTTTTTCATTTATAGGATGTACATTAGGTTCCCTTTATTAATTCTCCCATGTCAGTGAATTGCTTTGTCTTTTAATCTATGTTGTCCACCTATTCCAATATTTTCTAGAACTGAATAATCATAGTTATTTTAAAGTCCTCATCTTTCCATATCTGGATAACCTTCAGGTCTGCTTCCACTGACTGCCATCTTCCTCGTATTTATTGGTCACATGATCCTGTCTCCTGGCATATCTATTAATTTTGACTAAATGACAGAAATTGCATGTGAAAGAATCAAAGAGGCTTCCCTAGAGGTTTTTCTTTCAGTTGTTTGACTTTTCAATTGTCAAATATCTATTTATCTCCACTGCTGTCTGAAGTTTGGCTACTCTTTTATTCACTAAATAAATCATTTTTTCCTTTAACTCTTTGAACATATCTAATAGCTGCTTTAGCATCTTTGTCTATTAAGTCCAGCATCTGCCTTGTGTTACTTTCCTCTGGATGCTGTAATATTTACCACAAATTTAGTGGCTTCAGGCCACACAAGCCTACTCCCTTTCAGAGGTCAGAAGTCTGAAACCAGTTTCACTGGGCTAACGTCTAGGAGCTGGCAGTCCTGCCTTACTTCTGGAAACTCCACAGGGGAAACCATTTCCTTATGTTTTCCGTCTTCTATAAGCTGCCCACATTCCTTGGTTCATGGCCCCTCTTTCCTCTTCAAAGCCAACAGCGCATCATCTTCAAATCTCTCTGACCTGTGCTTTTACCTGAATATCTCCTCTCTCTGACTCTGATTCTCTTGGCTTCTTTTTCATTGTAACTTTTGCAGTTATGCAGGTAATTCAGGACAATCTCCTTATCTCAAAGTTTGTAATTGAATCACGTCTGCAAAGTCCATTTTACTATGGCATGTAACATGTTTACAGGTTCTGGGGATTAAGATGAGGACATTTTGGAAAGGTTATCGTGCAGCCTCTCACAGTGGTTTCTTAAAGGACAACAAGTTAAGACAACAATAATAACAATATAAAGTGACCTAGAGGTCAGTTTCTAATTGCTTTTTCTTCCTTTGGCTGTGGGACACAATTTTCTGTTTTCTGTGTCTATCAATTTTTTACTGAATACTGGATATTGTGAATAAATCATTGTAGAGACTCTATATTCTATTATTGTCCTTTGAAGACTGTTGACTTTTCCTCTAACAGGCGCATCAATTACTTGCTAAGCACCTTGAAATTGTGTTGACTTATTTTTACAATTTAAGGACAGATTTGTGAAAAGCCCAAGATGTTTTCCAAGCCCTTTTTTTTTTTTTTTTTTTTTTTTTGCGGTACGCGGGCCTCTCACAGTTGTGGCCTCTCCCGTTGTGGAGCACAGGCTCAGGACGCACAGACCCAGCGGCCATGGCTCACGGGCCCAGCCACTCCGCTGCATGTGGGGTCTTCCCGGACCGGGGCACGAACCTGCGTCCCCTGCATCGGCAGGCGGACTCTCAACCATTGCACCACCAGGGAAGCCCTTCCAAACCCTTTTAAGAAGCAGGACCCAATCGCCAAATTCTGTTTTTCCTATGGTTTTGTCCAGACTTGGTTTTAGAGTTTTTTTCAAAGCATGTCTAGAGTAGACCTTACTCTAGGGTGTGGTCTTTATTCCTAAGGTACAGTTTTCTGTTGTCTCTGCAAAATGAGTTCACAGGGCGTTAGGAGGTTTTTCCTCTCTAGTTGGGCATGAACACCAATGTTGACCACCAGTATCTCTGATGCCATAACAGCCTCTTTGTGGTTAATCTCAAGAAGGTTCTCCATGCAAGCATGGCCCTTGGTCCAGGAGTCACAGGGAATCTCCATATATTTCTGCCCCTTCTCTCTCTATCACTGGTGCTCTGCTTCAAACATTTTAGACACGCTGGCAATGTCAGACTGTGCCCTCTGCCTCCTCGGCTCAGTGGGACCACTGTGCTCTGGTTAGACTCCAGATCTCTACACCACAGTCAGGAAATTAAGCCTAAACGGCACGCTGGGGTGATTGTGGGGCTCACAGTCTTGCTTTGTCTGTTGTCCCACGCCTGAAAACGCTGAGTGCATATACTTTGCCCAGTTGTATTTTGTCAACAGCAAGAGAACCTCTCCCTTATGTCCTACTATAGTCTACAGCAGCTGAGGGAGCAGGACCCACATGGAACGCTTCCTGCCTTTTCCACACCAAGAGAATGCTAAGCTTTTGAGGTTGAACCAGAAAGATTCTTGACACGAGGACAATGTCAAAAAACCTATAATTAATACTCTCAGAAACATCCTTGAAACAAGCCAGGAGGTTCTAAACGAATGATCATTCAAAGAACAAAAAAGAGCTCTTGTATACTAAGCTGAAGGAGATTAGCAAGGTTATTCCAAATGCCCTCCACTAACTGCCTACAACTTGATACGTACTTTGCACCTTTGCACCGGGGAGTTGGGGGTATTCCTGGCATCTTCTTTCAATTTATCCTAACTGTTGGATATCTAGAAGAAAGTCTTAGAGGCTGGTAGTATGATACCAGAGTTGTTTCCTGATTTCAGTGTAGGTGAAGCATTCTCTGATTTTTATTATTTTGTGTGCATTTGAGTTTAGGAAAGTGGGATTTTTTCAAGGTGCACTTAAACCACTGAGTTTCTTAGAGTTGCTCTGTTTCCTTATTCTTATTTTGTCTCTATGATTGCGTATTATATGACACGTATAGGAGTATATGTTATATGATAACATAATAGCATATAATTTGTTCTCCATGATTTGGGAATGTGCCCATAGCCTGATCATATTGTTTTTCTTTTTGGAAATGCTTGCTAACACTACATTAATACACCTAAATGAGGCTTTTTGGATTAATCACAGTACCTTCCACAAACATTTGAAAAGTAAATATAGATGCATAAAATATTCTCTATTCAGTTTATATCTTTGCTCGTTGAATGCAGGGATTTAAAGAACAGAGGAATGCACAGCCTACTTGTTTAGGATTATTTTAAATTTCTATTCAGGTTAACTAACATCAGCATCTTCTAAAGCCCTACTATGTACAAAGTATTGTGCTATGCCCTGGATGTATAAACCTTAGTAATAAACAATTCTGCTTTCAAAGATACTACAATCTTGCAAACTAACTGTGTTATTCATATGTGCCTTTTAGGTTGAGTATTTATGTCACGCTGCAATCAAATCTCAATGAAAAGTTTATCAAGTTCTTTTCACCATTATAGTTTATCATTATTCTAGTTATAGCTAAAGAGCTCAACCCAAAGGGAGCATTTCAGGAACATATATAATTATCTAAATCCCTCTCACCAATAACCCTAAAGTGTGTTCTAAGTGATGAATCCACAGAAATTTCCTAGGGTGCTAATTGTACATGGTTAAATGTCCCATTTGTCTGTTTAAATCCACCTAGGAGATGAACAACACCACAGTATTTGGTATTAAATACGTAATGTTATCCCATTATCGGAGGCAACATTTTTTTGGGGGGCTGGAAGGCAACATTTTAAATATCTTAATCTCACATCACAAAGCCAAGAAAAAATCTACATATGCACCACAAATGATGCCCTTGGTATCTAATAAGCTACCTCCATTTTGCAAAACATTTCTGATTCACATAACCCATCTAACAGTTCGAATAATAGTGCTGGTTTTTTCTCTAAACTCTGGGGCAAATCTGAATATTATTCATATTAATGAATTAAAACAAGGCCAATCTTAAAGCTTCTATTCAAATTTTAACCATTCACTATATATATATACCACATCTTCTTTATCTATTCATCTGTCAATGGACATTTAGGTTGCTTCCATGTCCTGGCTATTGTAAATACTGTTGCAATGAACATTGGTATATATATACAATAGAATATTACTCGGCCATAAAAAGGAATGAAATTGGGTCATTTGTAGAGATGTGGATGGACCTAGAGTCTGTCATACAGAGTGAAGTAAGTCAGAAAGAGAAAAACAAATATTGTATATTAAATATTTGTGGGATCTAGAAAAATGGTACAGATGAACCAATCTGCAGGGAAGGAATAGAGATGCAGACACAGAAAATGGACGTGTGGACACAGGAGGGGAAGGTGGGATGGGATGAATTGGGAGATTAGCTTTGACATATATACACTACCAGGTGTAAAACAGATAGCTAGTGGGACCGTGCTGTATAGCACAGGGAGCTCAGCTCGGTGCTCTGTGATGACCTAGATGGGTGGGATGGGGGGGTGGGAGGGAGGTCCAGGAGGGAGGGGATATCTGTATACATATAGTTGATTTGCTTCGTCGTATAGCAGGAACTGACACAGCATCGTAAAGCAACTATACTCCAATTAAAAAATATTTCTTCTAACCATCCATGAAAGGACTACTGAAGTTCAGCTTTTGTGAATTTTTCTCTAACCACTCATTCTAAGATAATCAGTCCTGCAAATTCTCTTTCTTATTCATGAAGCCCTTTGGGCACTTTGTCTTATAGGACTTGGATTATCACTCTTCCGTGTCCATGTGTTCTTTTTCTCCCCAGTGAGATTATTAACTCCTCCAGCGCAAGGTCACATCGTGTTTCCAGCTCTTAGCAATATGCTAGAAGGCATGAATATAGAACAACAGCAAGCACAAGCCTCTTTTAGAATGCGAAATACCTGCTTTTTAATCCCTATTCTTACTCAACCAATTTCTGGATATAGGAAATTCATGCTTAAATTGAGCCTTTGGGTTGCCTTTGAAGGCAAAGGGAAAAGACTTCTGTTTCTGGTAACATAGTAGATTAAATCTACTGTACAACCTTCCAATTGGAACTGGTGAAAATAAAATATTTTCATAAACACCTATAAAATGCTCACTGAGCTGGTACGAAACTAAAGAAAAATTAAATATAAAAATGGAAAACTAGAAGTTGGCAGGCAGCAAAAGCAGCAATTTTCCAAATAGTATCTGCAAAATAGTATCTGTTTTTGAGGCTAAGTTTTTGAGCCTAAGAAATCCGTGTCGGGAAGAGTAGGGTGATCAGACCTCCTGATTTACCCAGGACAGTACTAGTTAACTTCTGCTGCTCGGGTGTAATCATTCACTGAACCCACTTTCATTCTTAAAAGTGTATGGAATGATGCATGCTCATCCTAAGAATAAAAGACGGGACATAATGTATGGAGCTCAAAAAGGTAGGGGTTCTAATAGGAGATCTTTACAAAATTCTGCACATCAGTGTTAGGGGGAATATTAAATAAGACTACAGGGCTTCCCTGGTGGCGCAGTGGTTGAGAGTCCGCCTGCCGATGCAGGGGACGCGGGTTCGTGCCCCGGTCGGGGGGGATCCCACATGCCGCGGAGCGGCTGCGCCCGTGGGCCATGGCCGCTGAGCATGCGCGTTCGGAGCCTGTGCTCCGCGACGGGAGAGGCCGCAACAGTGAGAGTCCCGCGTACCGCAAAAAAAATAATAATAAAATGAATCAATAAATAAATAAGACTACAAAGCAGAAAGGAACAGCATGTAAAGTAGTCTGCACTTACTTTGACACTGGATGGAAGGAAAATGAATTTGCCCCTGAGAAATCATCGTCAGCATCAAGCGCTCATGTTAATTTGCTGTTACCTGCATGTTAAAACTGAAGTTCAAGTGGAGAATTGAATTTAAAGTAATTTCCAGATGGGTAGGACTACCAGGCAACTGGCAGAAGCATATGCAACAACCCTCTGAGGGAACACGACTTTAACCTAGGTCTCCAAGAATTCCTATTGGTAAAATTTCCGAGGAAAATGAGAAGCACATGTAAAAATAAATCACAGGAAGTGTCAACAAAAAGGCACAATGGGCGAAATACATCAGAATTAGAGGACAGAAGAAGCAGACTGTCAAAGATTTCATATGTGGGAAATATCAGACATTAATTGCAAGATGGAATGTTTATTTTCTGTAAAAAGTTGAGTCTTGGGAAGAAGAGAGATGGAAGTGAGACTATAATATTATTACGCAAAAACCCCCCAGACTTCTAGAACTAACAAACATAATCAATTAAAATAAAAATTTTAGGGCTTCCCTGGTGGCGCAGTGGTTGAGAGTCCGCCTGCCGATGCAGGGGATGCGGGTTCAAGCCCCAGTCCGGGAAGATCATCCCACATACCACAGAGCGGCTGGGCCCGTGAGCCGTGGCCGCTGAGCCTGCGCGTCCGGAGCCTGTGCTCTGCAACGGGAGAGGCCACAGCAGTGAGAGGCCCACGTAACGCAAAAAATAAATAAATAAAAATAAAAATTTTGATGGATAGGTAAAACAGGAGACTTGACACAGAAAAAGAAAATTAATAAATTGGACATGAAATAAGAAAAAGACTATCTGGAATGCAACCCAAAGCAGCAAGGAAATGAAAAATTTGAAAGAGTTTGGCCTCGAGGAGAAGGTGAGAAGGCCCAATATGTATCTGAGCAGATTTTCAGAAGGTGATGAAAAAGAGGCTGGGGAAAATAACAAAAGCGGGTGGGTAATGAGGTCACACGTTTATTGTATTAATTGACAAGCAAACCAATAGATTATAGAAAGGAAGGCTTTGTATAGAACAGTGATGACAATCTAAATCATATCCTTCTAAACCAAGGATATGATTAATTCAATTCTGTTCACCTGGGAGTTATAAAAGATGATAGATAGATATCAATTAATCCAAATGAAATCAAGAAAGAGGAAGGAAGAAGAAACAGAAAAGTGGGACAAATAAGGCCATAAAATACAATGGAAAAACAAATACGTCAATAATCACAATAAATGTGAAAAAACTACATATTCCAATCTAATGTGTAGATTTTCAGACCACACTTTAGTATAATCTATTCTCTTTTATTTATTTATTTTATTTTAGTTAATAAGTTAATTTATTTGGCCATGCCGTGCAGCATGTGGGATCTTAGTTCCCTGACCAAGGATCAAACCCATGCCCCCTGCATTGGAATCACAGAGTCTTAACCACTGGACTGCCAGGGATGTCCCTCTCTGCTCTTTTAAAGAGACACATCTACAATATAAAACAACTTACTAACTTACAAAGGAATTAAAAAATGAAACGTACTTGTAACAATGAAAGCAATAGAAATTGTCCCAATACAATAGAAGTTCATTACTCATGTAAAAATTCATTGTAGGTGTTCCTGGTCAGCTAATGTCCACACAGTGATTCAGGGACCCAAATGCCTTTCAACTCATTACTTCTGCACTGCCTAGGGCTTTGGGGTCTTCTTCTTAACTCTCCTTTTCTAACCACCTTTCTCACATTCCGTTGGCAGTAACTGATCACAGCTCTTTTCCAAATGGTCTGGTTGTAGATCCTCATTATCTGACTATCTAGGAATTAAAAGGCTAGTTATCTGGCAACTGTCTCAACCTTAACACATAAAGACAGAGCAAATGAAAGATAACTTCAATATAAAAGCTCCTTCAGAAAAAGGAAAGGACAGAGACAATAGTCATAAGAATTCTGAAATCCTGCTGTGGATACGTTGTAAAGGCCCTGTGCCTTCACTGTGGTGGACATTTCTTGATGAAAACTCAATTCTGCTCTTTAGAAGCAACTTCCTTTCCACTGTTCCCCACTGTCCTGGAGATTCTATTTGATTCTCCTCTAAGGCAGTGGTTTCCGGGTTTAGCAAGCATCAGAGTGCCCTGGAGGGCTTGTTACAACACAGATTGGTGGGCACCATCCCTAGAATTTCCGGATAATTTGTATTTCTAACAAGTTCCTGGGTGATGGTGAGCCTGCTTGTTTGGGGACCACGCTTTGGGAGAAACCACTGCCCTAAGTCTCCACCTGAAATGGGCTGAGGAATATGTCCTCTTTGAGGGCACACCATTTTCACTACCAGCTTCCCACTGGGACAAGTTTGGACACATGAGGGCTATTTTATAGTCACAGGCTTTTTAAAGCCAGACTGCATTTTATTTAGCAAGACAGTTCTCACAGATGCTTAGCAGGCTTCACATCTATTTGCTTCCAGTAAATCCCATGTGTGGATAACCACGTTAGTGCTTTCCCAGACACAATTCTCACTCTGATTCATACGTTTGCTTTCTGCTCCCCACCTCCCTTGATTGTGTCTTTCACTGCAGTGGGAGGTGCCTTGGGGCCATCTCATAAAAGAACCAACCTTGAGTCGGAAAAAAGTAACCTTAATCAGTTCTTTGGCACGAGATCAAATCCCTTCATGTAACTGAGAATTCCTAGTGGACTTTTGTTGCTCAAAGTTCTTTTCATTCTAATTTTTAAATCCTGGTTAAAAGTGCAGAAACAGTCAGTTTTGCCAATTCTTGTAACTCTACAGTTCTGGACTCTTTCCATTCCTTTCCATCTCTGCTCCCAAGCCAACCACTTCTTGCTGGGACTCATCTTTTCCTTTTTATACCTTGCTATAAGCAGTGAGTAGAAACCAACACATGCACTAACATTTCTAGCTCTTTCCAGATAGTTCTTGCAGAGCTATACATCCACTAGGCACTTAATCTGCTTTAAAAATTACAGCAGGCAAATTTTTATGCTGCTATAAAAAAAAAGCTCTGTACTTATGTCTTGCTTTATTCTTCCTTGCTGCCTGCCACCCATCCACAGTGCCAATGCTGCACATTTTCGAATTTGTTAAGGCAGCTTCCCACTTCAAGATACTAATTTCCGTATCAGTTAGGGTAATAGTAGCCGATGAAACAAAATGGCCCCTCAATGTAGCGGCTCACGCAATAGAATTCTTTTCTTGCTCAAGCGACTGTCCAACATAGGGGTTCCTGGTTGGCAGGCTATTTACCTGTGTGCAGTGATTCAAACATCTATGTTCTTTCCACCTGTGGCTTCACCAAATCCAGAGCCCTTGCATCTCTGTGGATGAGGAAAGAGAGAAGGCACACACTTTTTTTTTTTTTTTTTTCCGATACGCGGTCCTCTCACAGTTGTGGCCTCTCCCGTTGCGGAGCACAGGCTCCGGACGCACAGGCTCAGCGGCCATGGCTCACGGGCCCAGCCGCTCCGCGGCATGTGGGATCTTCCCGGACCGGGGCACGAACCCATGTCCCCTGCATCGGCAGGCGGACTCTCAACCACTGCGCCACCAGGGAAGCCCGGCACACACTTCTTATGTAAGTACCACACCACTTCTACACACAATCCATTGGCAAGAACTAGTCATGTGGATCCATCTATCACTGGTTCTTTTTTTTTTTTTTCCTTTGGCCATACTGCTCAGCTCGTGGGATCTTAGTTCCCCAGCCAGGGATCGAACCCAGGCCCTCTGCAGTGGAAACGTGGAGTCTTAACCACTGGACTGTCAGGGAAGTCCCATATGGCTCCATCTACATGCAGAAATGGATTAACCAATTGCTGACTGAGCAGCTGTTTCCCAACAACAATTCTGTCCTCTGGAGAGGGGCAGGGGCATGGCGTCTTGGCCGGCAGTTAACTTTCTTTGCCACAAATATGAAAGACAATACCGAAACACCTTAGCAGATTTAGGAGCCTATCTTTAAAATTTGAGGAAGAGCAGGATTTTTAAATAAGCCACAAAAAATACAAACCATAAATAAAATGATAAATTCAACTACATACAAAATTAAGACCTTCTGTTCATCAAAATACACCATAAAGAGAGCAAAAAGACAAGTCTCAAACTGTCTTTGAAGGCTGTCTGCCAAAGACTTTGGCTATATTAACAGCTGACCCTACATATCCAAAATATATTAAAAACTCTTACAAGTGAATAAAAGATAATTCAGTAGAAACAATAAGTAAAAATGCATAGATAGCTATTTCCAGAAGACATAGCATGAATGGCCAACAGATATATGGAAAGCTCTTTAACTCGCTAGAACTCAGAGGAATGCAAAATTGAACTGCAGTGAGTTGCCATCTTACTTCTATCAGATGGGTAAGAGTTTAAAAGTTGGATAATAAGAAGTATCAGTAAGGAGATGTAGTGAAGTGAATTCTCTGACAGTACTGTTAGGAAAGGACATTTACACACTAATTTGTAAAACAGTTTGGCATTACATCTTAAAGGTAGTGTGTACAAGGGTGTTTGCTTTTTCATTATTCAATAGTAAACTCTGTGTGTGTGTGTGTGTGTGTGAGAGAGAGAGAGAGAGAGAGAGAGAGAGAGAGAGATCTATTTCACAGTTAAACGTTTTAAACAATGATCTTTTGAAATTACACTGTAAGAATTACGGAAAAGATGGTCTTGGTGGTCCCACCTTAATCGCATTGGACACATTCTGTAACATATTATCTTGCTTCTTCCTCCTGCCCACATATTTAGAAATGGTCTTCTGTTTCATCACTGTACAAGCAGTGGATAGCATTACTTCTTAGATTAACGTGAAATGCCAATCTGAACAAATCCACCTCATTATTTTAATCTTTTGAGGATTGGTAGATAAAGGGGTGTGAAGGTAGAGCAATGAAATCTTTTCCATCCCTACATGCTATCCTCTGGAGGAAACTCACAGAGGAAGCATACCTTCTGTTTATGTCAGAGGGGTTAATTAAGAAGAGTTGGTGTCATTTCTAATAATTACTAGGGATCAAAATTTACAGAAGGCATGATGAGGGCCTGGCAGCTGTACCAAAAATAAATCTTCCTTGAACCACACAACCGCAGCTGTTACCTCTCAGAACATATTTTCCAAATCACCTTGACTTTCTGAAAGCCCAACCATGAGAATAGCCTCATTCCTACAGGGTTCACTGGACAAGAAGAAGGGCCCCAGCAAATGCCATACGGCTCTACCCAGTGGCTTTAAAAACTGACACGACTCTTCCCATTTCTCCAGGAGTGAATTTTGAAGCTTCTTCTCTAGGATCTAGAATTTAAGGACAGAAATAGTCTCTTCTTTGTTAACTTTCAAAAGAAATAACCAATTCTCATAATAAACTATCAAGCATACTGTAAATGGGACAGAACTTCAAACAGCTCCATGTTGGGAAGCACAGGAAAAGAGGTTGGAAAAATAAAGCGAAGTCTGAAACTGTCTTTGTGGAATGGGAGGTTACGTCGTCCTAGAATCCCCCTCTTTCAGAGAAGACATCCCCAGAAACCACTTCCAGCACTACAGTGAGTGCACAGCGATCCCCCTCAGGTGAAATTTTGCTACCTAATTGCACATGACCTTGCTTCCAATGCCAGAAACAAAACACTAACCACTAGAGGGCATAGAAAACCTTATTAGAAATAAAAGTGCCTCAGAGAAAACAATCAGTACCTGAAAACATGAAACGCTTGAAATGTTCTCTTAGCCAGGTACAGCTGGGAAAGGCAAAGTGAGGATGCATTTTTAAAAAGCAATCTCTTCCGGACTTCCCTGGTTGCGCAGTGGCTAAGAAGCCGCCTGCCAATGCAAGGGACACGGGTTCGAGCCCTGGTCCGGGAAGGTCCCACACGCCGCGGAGCAACTAAGCCCACGTGCCACAACTACTGAGCCCACGCGCCACAACTACTGAAGCCGGCGTGCCTAGAGCCTGTGCTCCGCAACAAGAGAAGCCACCGCAGTGAGAAGCCTGTGCACCGCAAGGAAGGGTAGCCCCAGCTCGCCACAACTAGAGAAAGCCCGCGTGCAGTAACGAAGACCCAGTGCAGCCAAAAATAAATAAATAAATATTTTTTTAAAAGATACAATCTCTTCCTATAAAATCTGATTCTCCTTTTGGAATATGAATTAAATAAGCAAAATCAGTACATGTACCTATTTTCCCACTGATGTGAAGCAATTTGTAACCTACCTTACAATTTAGATTAACCCACAGACATCAGTGTCTTTTTCAAAAGAATTTCATCCAGAAAGGTCCTTTGTAAAAAGTAATGTAGTGGCTATTAAAGATTACAGCATCTTTGGCTTACAAAACCAACACTTGCCTGACTTACTCTGCTTAGAAAAGATTCCAAAGGAGTCCTGCTCCAGAAGAGATGGGGTCTAGTGTGTGGAGATTTTGTTTGGGAAATAGTATGATCCTCTCTTTTAGGAATTTGACTGTGCCCTGGGCTCACTGGGCTATAAGGTGATGATCATGTGGCTGGCTAATCCTTCCACTGGTTGGTTTTTGGCCCTGGTTTGCGTTGTGATGCATAGGTGGTGGTGGCTGTTGGTGATGTTTGTCTTGTCTGTGGGTCTCTCTCCAGAATGTAAGAAATGCATATCAGCTTTGGAGTCCTGCTTTGCGATAAAAACGAATTATTAGGTCATACTACAACTTCCTTTGCCAGACACATTCCTCCTGTGTCTGTTGAAGTACCAATTATCTCCATATTACCAAAACCACTGGGGACTACCAGCTAACTCTTAATAAACATTGATGCACAAGGAAGACGTGAGCCTTCCCGGGGACCACACCTGCCTGGGAAAGGATGGAGAAGAGTACGTGGGCCGGAAGGAGACGCGGAAGGAAATTTTGTTTATTCCAACAGAACGTCATTAGTTTTAAACCTGCAGGAAGAAGTCAAGGGAGAAATTGTCAAGAAAGAGTAAAAAATTATCTTGTGAGTTATTTGGTTAAATGGAGCTTGTGGCAGCAGATTCGAAGGAAAAGGAAGAGTGAAGAATGAACCAAATGAGATAACTCACTGTAATAGAGCTTATGTTGATAACGTTTCAACATGGACACTGCTGTTCTCTTTTGTCTTTGTGAAAAGAGATGTGGATGAAGGGCCAATGGGAGCTTTTGGGTGACACGCTCATCTCTAGCAACAGGTACAGTTTCTAGACCAAAGAATTCAGTGGAATCTCATCCAAATTCCCTTAGGTGTCATAGGGATCCCAAGTGAGCAGAAATTGTGAGAATTAAGTTCTCTCCTTGCGAGGTAGTCCTCGCACTTATTTACTGTATACTTGGCTTGGCACGCGCTATGGTGGAGACATTTCAAATCAGAATTAAGAGAAACCGTTAAACCATATGATAACCATGATGGCAATGATTATGACGATGGTGATGGTGAGAGCAAATTCTTTACGATGCTTGATGGTAAGCACCTTACATATATTAACTCATTTATTCCTTACAATAACCCTGTGAATTAGTAATTATTATCAATGTCCCCATTTTATAGATAGAATTGAAGCACAGAGAATTTAGGAGACTCATCCAAGGTCATAGAAGTAGTAAATGGTGGAAATGGAGTGGAACTCAAATAATTTATCTCAGAATCTACAAATGTTAACCACTGGTCGAACTGGATAAATGGATAAATATGCTTTGCTAGCATTTTTATCGCCCATTATTTTATTTTATTATATTCTACAATTATATTACTTTATTGCCCATTAGCACTTATCATTGTATGAATGAAATGTAGAAATGAAGTGGTCCGTACACCCTTGTCATTCAGGTGTCCCATGCTAGCTACTTGGGTCCCTGGTTAAGAAGATTGCCTCATATCACAGTGAGTGCTACAATCATGTTAGCTCTTGTTATCTGTACACTTTTTCATCCAGATTGGATATCTTAAAATATACTGTAGTACTTCAAATAGTTAACTTCAAGGAAACAAATCTCAACAGTGTTCTTCATGTGAAAAGGTAATCTTCCATGATTTTTCAGGTTCCTGGTCACCTGGGTGGAGTTGTTTGGAGCGATAGGAAGAAGGCAAGTTCAGCCACCGGTGTCTCCAGCTTAACAGTTCACCTCCTCCTTTCTCTCATTCCTCCTTTTTCCTCTTCCTTTTCTAGGCCTTTCCTCATACATAGGATTGTATAAAATTTGCTCTCACCAGGAAGTTCAGAAACCGTAACAGGACTGATACCGTGCAGTGTTGACTCTTTCTCTAAAGGTAAGTTTCCTCCCATTAAGAATTTTTATTAGCACTTTTATTTAATAGTGTTTATTAATTTAATTAATTTTAATGAAGAATTCTATGACTTTGATCAAACCTAAAGAAACTCCTCAACCGGAAAATACTGAGGGAGTACTCACGCGGCACTGCTTGAATTGACATAATTTGCCTATTTATGTACATCCTGCCACGAGTGAAATAGTTTAAAATGTAGGTTTTATATTTAGTCAAATCATGAATTCAGGCCATTTGCTTACCAAGTGTATCTGAGCAACAGCCTGAAATTTTTTAATCATTTCTTTCAGGTAATACTTTAGACATAAAGGAGGTCAGAAAAAAAACTGTAAAACAATGCCACTCTTCTCACAAATATTTTCTGCTTTGGTAAGCATAGTTATTTTTCAGAAATATACATTATCTGTGTCGACATGTGATGGGTTTATTGTTGTCATTTTAAATTAATAAATAAAATTTTTTTCAGCTTTAATTTCTAATCTTCTACATATTGATAGATATTATCTACATAACCAAAGCTCTTTAAGTACTCAGTACTTTTTTTATGAGTGTAAAATAAAATGGTCCTGAGACCAAAGGGTTTAAAGGCCTCTGCTTTGAACAGCTGGCCTTAGTGGCCACAGCCTTCATGTCTGCTCTTAGGCAGGTGCCCTGCTGTAGTGCAAAGACCACAGGGTGGCCCCATCATGACTCACCCATTTCTGAGCTCTGTGCTCTCCGCTAAGTAACTTAACATCCCTGAGCCCCCCATCACTTCACCTGTAAGTTGCAGATAATAACTATTTCTCCGATTGTTAGAAGGCTTATATGAGTTGCCACAGGTAAGGTGCCTAGCCTGGTGTCTGGAATATAGTAGGCAAGAAATATGTAGTAGCTTCTCTGTTTACCCAGGTGCCTTGTGTCCATCCTACCATTGCATCATATTGTCTCTAATTGTGTAACAAAGAGCAGTTGCTTATCTCTTTCCTAATCAATACGCTTTCTAAATTTCTCCTCATGACAAAATCTTCTAAAAAAAATTATAGCTTACATTTATGTAGTGCTTGCTACATGTTAGGCATGGATCTACATACTTCATCTGTATTAATTCATGTAATCCCCACAACAAACCCAAGAGTTAGGAGTTATATATTATATATATATAGTTATAATAATATTATAATATATAGCTATATATATTATATTATATATATATAATTTTTCAAATTAATAAACTGAAGTGCAGATAGCAACTGAGGTCACACAACCAATAAATGTTGGAGTCCGGGCTTGAACCCAGTGTCTGTGGGCTTAACTTCTACACATGGTGCCAAAGATTCTATGATGGCTCCTAAGGAACTCTGTCCAGGACTCCACTGGTTCTATGTGCATCCAGTTAATATATGACTAATGGCAAATTGACTTAAAGGCATCAATATTTGCTCATTTTAGAAGTTACAACCATGCCTTCTCTCACCTTGCCTCAGCCTCCCCACTTCAAAACAGGCAGAGCTACCATCATTTAAATAGGTTCGAAACAACCAACCCACTCCAATTCTTCAAAAAGATAACTCTTCGTGACTGGAGTTCCTTAAACACAATCAGATAATCGCCTCTAGCAGATAAACAGAAACAATTTAATATTTTCCTTCCAAATGATCGCATTTTAATCAATTGATTGGACTGAGGCTTCATTGTCGATTGCTACTCGATAGCTCGTGTTGACCACCTTTAAACTGCCAGATATAGAGAGAATGGGATGTTGATATTTTTTGCTTACATTGGCATGTTTGTGTCCACAGACACTGGAAACTTTTTTAATCACATAATTACATAAATGTCTGCACACATTGTATATACACCCAAGTAGTAATTTCAAAACACATCATAATTTTTAGAACAGATGCAACACAACTGCCAGATGAAGCAGAACAAGCCATTGTTTGGTGCCATGAGCATATGTCTCTTAATTTGCTTTATTTTTCTCACCTAGGCATTAAACGACTGTCATTATTTGTGTCGTCTCCAGAGCCTAATCAAGCTCATTCATAGCACGCAATATCCTTCCACAATAGGGCATAACTTTTATTAATTTCCGTAAGCTTGGTGAAAAGCTTAGATTCATAGAATATTAAAGCTGGAGAGGCCCGGAGGGACCACCTAGTTTATCCCCCTAATTTTACAGGTGGGGAAATTACTGGTATGTGGTTCACAGTGGGGAAGGGAGGCGAGGATCTGGAATGGGGGAAAGACGGTATTTCTATTTCTTTTTCTAAATTTCCTTGCCAATTCTGGTAACTCAGTTTCTCTGGAATTCTTTTTTCTTCTGCCTTCTTTGATCTCCATCCCTTTCTCTCAGTCTTGGCATCAACTGAAATACGGGTCACAGACCTGTCTCCTTCACGCTCCAAAAGTTCCAATCATATGATGCTACCACCAGAGGGAGGAGATTTTCACTGGGGAGAAGTGGAGAACGCTATGGTGGGATTACGTCTCCTGACCACATGGTAGATGGATTTAAATTGAACCTAAGATTCCTCTTTCATAAGAGTCTCTCTGCCGATTCTGGCGATGTCCGTCTCCACCTCCCACCATACTCCCTTTATCTCTTCAGCCCACCTTTGACCTCTCTCCGCTCTGCTTTCTCCCAGCTCTATATGTCTTTTTAGGGTCACTGTCTCTGTGTTGCTTTTGCTAACCCGTCCCCTCCGGGGCCTTACTTTCTGTTAGCTTCAGCTTTTCAGTGCATTTTCCTAAATAAAAACACTTCTTTCCCAAACAGAAACTCTGGTAGCAACAGCAAAGCAATAATAATTTTTTTTTACCCTGTAATATCATAACTGAAATATATTTAACAGGCCTTTTAATTCTACTATGGAAAGCTGGGTAAGGCAACATTTACCCTGGAAAATGAAGGAGGCAAGACTGGGGAGGAAAACATACCAGGCAAATAGAGCCATCTGGAGGTGAATACGTACAGAACAAGTGGGAAACTGTAGGGCATGGAGGGTGCCTGGATTTCACATTTCCTGTGACAGTGCGAGAAAATGATGTAGGAGCAGATAGCACAGGGTCTTTTATATCATTGTAAAGTATTTAGATGGGTACCAGGATCTGTTCTTCTGGTTCTTTAACCCCTTTCTTAAACATACTTACTCTCCATCCACTCTTGTACCACCATAGTCCAGGCTTCCACATCTTTTCCTTGGACTATTACACTGTTTTGAGGTACAGATACAAGTGAGAACATGATACATTAAGAAAATGGATTGTAAACTCAGGACAGAGTAAAAATGTGTGGAGGAGTGATAGTAGATAAGCTGAAGAGATAAACAGGCACCAAGACTATTTCCAAGGTCAACTTTGCATCTACTCAACTCTCTTTTAGATCCCAGCTAACTAATGATCTACCCAAATCTATCTATTCAACCTCTAGGAGGGAGCATTCCACCACAAAATCTTTTTCCCATGCCCCTCTGAAAAATACACGAATGCATAAAGATTCTAGTAAATTTCCAGTGTAGCATAAAGTTTATTACAAAAACAAATATCAAAATTACAATATTGTATTGATAGCGATCAAAGAAACTAGTAGAGATGCTCCATGTTTACGAGAACGGGTTGTAATGACGTTTAGTTATTCCAGGCCATCTGTGCAAACATGGAAATAGCCTCATTACATGTAAACACACAATAATAGTAGTTATTAAAATTTGATTCTCTTTGTAGTGTACTCAAACAAAATGAGAAACAGAGATGTTAAGGTACATTTTCTATGAATGCAGAATCAGGAAAATAATTAAATGCAAACAAAACAAAACAAAACAAAAAACCTAGAGTTTGAAAATTCTTTCTAGGATATCTGAAATTTTTATTAGAAAATCCAAGATGCCCCATAGATTAACCTAACTATTGGCCTAAACTTCATCACCCAGAGTTGACCATGTCTTACACAAGAAGGTCCACAGTCACTGAAATCAGCAGGCTGTCTTTGGAAGGGTTTTCTCCATACCTTGCTGTGCTGTTGTACTGATTGAGTGAATCTGTCAAAGACCCTGACATCTACTAAGCCCCTAATAAGTGGTAGCTTCCTGCCCTTGATTGGGTGGGGAAAGGGCTCTACTACCTCCACTGGATTTTTACTATTGCAAGTTATGTTTTGATTCTCATGTGGTTGTGTTAAAATATAGCAACACTTTTTTTGGTCCCTAGTCTCTGCCAGGTACTCTGCACAGTATTTTTCATATTCAGTTTCAATAACCCCAGCTATTGAATGAGTGCTCAGGACTGTAGAATTAATAGGCTAAAGAGCCAACATTTAGTTCAGCTTTTTGGTTCTCAAAAGCTAGCATTCTTCTCGCACCTTCCTGTTCTCATGCCGTCAGGTTTTCCCATGGGACTCGTAAGGTAGTTGGAGCCTGAAAGACTTTTCTTTGACATACATTGAAAAAAGATGCCCAATAGTTTGAATCATCTAAGTTTCAGTTTCGTGGTTGAAGCACCCTTCCTACTCATTCATTCACACTTGAAATTCCTATGAACACAGGTAGTCCTCATTTTGCAGATGCAAACTGAAACCATGAAAAGTGATTTTAATAATCAGTGAGGTGAAGAGAAAGGCTCCCGTTCCCAGGAGACACACAGGGTCCTGCTCAGTTTCGGTACTCGTTTTTTACAGAGGTCCAACTGGTGATAGGATTTGGAGAAAAGGAGAATATACAGACCAGAGGACCTAGCAAGCCGTGAGGCTGCAGGGTCTTGGTGCTCCGGCCAGGTGTCAGGCCTGAGCCTCTGAGATGGGAGAGCCGAGTTCAGGACATTGGACCACCAGAGACCTCCCAGCCCCATGTAATATCAATTGGCAAGAGCTCTCACAGAGATCACTGTCTCAATACTAAGACCCAGCTCCACTAACGACCAGCAAGATCCAGTGCTGGACACCCCATGCCAAACAACTAGCAAGACAAGAACACAACCCCACCCATTAGCAAAGAGGCTGCCTAAAATCGTAATAAGTTCACAGACACACCAAAACACAGCACCGGAGGCGGTGCTGACCACCAGAAAGACAAGATCCAGCCTCATCCACCAGAACACAGGCACCAGTCCCCTCCACCAGGAAGCCTACACAATCCACTGAACCAACTTTACCCACTGGGGCAGACACCAAAAACAACAGAAACTACAAACCTGCAGCCTGCAAAAAAGAGACCCCAAACACAGTAAGTTAAGTGAAATGAGAAGACAGAGAAATATGGAGCAGATGAAGGAGCAAGGTAAAAACCCACCAGACCAAACAAATGAAGAGGAAATAGGCAATCTACCTGAAAAAGAATTCAGAGTAATGATAGTAAAGATGATCCAAAATCTTGGAAATTGAATGGAGAAAATAAAAGAAACGTTTAACAAGGACCTAGAAGAACTAAAGAGCAAACAAACAATGATGAACAACACAATAAATGAAAGTAAAAATTCTCTAGAAGGAATCAATAGCAGAATAACTGAGGCAGAAGAACGGATAAGTGACCTGGAAGATAAAATAGTAGAAATAACTTTCACAGAGCAGAATAAAGAAAAAAGAATGTGAAGACTGGAAGACAGGCTCAGAGACCTCTGAGACAACACGAAGTGCACCAAGATTCGAATTATAGGGGTCCCAGATGAAGAAGAAAAAAGAAAGGGACTGAGAAATATTTGAAGAGATTATAGTGGAAAACTTCCCTAATATGGGAAAGGAAATAGTCAACCAAGTCCAGGAAGCACAGAGAATCCCATACAGAATAAATCCAAGGAGAAACATGCTAAGACACATATTAATCAAACTATCAAAAATTAAATACAAAGAAAAAATATTAAAAGCAGCAAGGGAAAAGCAACAAATAACATACAAGGGAATCCCCATAAGGTTAACAACTGATCTTTAAGCCGAAACTCTGCAAGTCAGAAGAGTGGCAGGACATATTTAAAGTGATGAAAGGGAAAAACCTACAATCAAGATTACTCTACCCAGCAAGGATCTCATTCAGATTCGAAAGAGAAATTAAAACCTTTACTGACAAGCAAAACCTAAGAGAATTCAGCACCACCAAACCAGCTTTACAACAAACGCTAGGAACTTCTCTAGGCAGGAAACACAAGAGAAGGAAAAGACCTACAAAACAAACCCCAAACAATTAAGAAAATGGTAATAGGAACATACATATTTATAATTACCTAAAATGTAAATGCATTACATGCTCCAACCAAAAGACATAGACTGGCTGAATGGACACAAAAACAAGGCCCATATATATGCTGTCTACAAGAGACCCACTTCAGACCTAGGGACACATACAGATTGCAAGTGAGGGGATGGAAAAAGATATTCCATGCAAATGGAAATCAAAAGAAACAGTTCTCATATCAGACAAAATAGACTTTAAAATACTCTTACAAGAGACAAAGAAGGATACTACATAATGATCAAGGGATAAATCCAAGATGATATGATCATCTCAATAGATGCAGAAAAATGTTTCAACAAATTTTAACACCCATTTATGATAAAAACCCTCCAGAAAGTAGGCATAGAGGGAACTTACCTCAGCATAATAAATGCCATATATGACAAGCCCATAGCCAACATCATTCTCAATGGTGAAAAACTGAAACCATTTCCACTAAGATCAGGAGCAAGACAAGGTTGTCCACTCTCACCACTCTTATTCAGCAGAGTTTGGATGTTTTAGTCACAGCAATCAGAGAAGAAAAAGAAATAAAAGAAATCCAAATCAGAACAGAAGAAGTAAAACTGTCACTGTTTGCAGATGACATGATACTATACATAGAGAAAGCTAAAGAGGCTACCAGAAAACTACTAGAGCTAATCAATGAATTTGATAAAGTAGCAGGACACAAAATTAATGCACAGAAATCTCTTGCATTCCTATACACGAATGATGAAAAATCTGAAAGAGAAATTAAGGAAACACTCCCATTTACCATTGCAACAAAAAGAATAGAATACCTAGGAATAAACCTACCTAAGGAGACAAAAGACCTCTAGGCAGAAAACTATATGACACTTATGAAAGAAATTAAAGATGATACAAACATATGGAGAGATATACCATGTTCTTGGATTGGAAGAATCAGCATTGTGAAAATGACTGTACTACCCAAAGCAATCTACAGATTCAATGCAATCCCTATCAAACTACCAATGGCATTTTTCACAGAACTAGAACAAAAAATTGCACAATTTGTATGGAAACACAAAAGACCCCAAATAGCCAATGCAATCTTGAGAAAGAAAAATGGAGCTGGAGGAATCAGGCTCCCTGACTGCAGACTATACTACAAAGCTACAGTAATCAAGACACTATGATATTGGTACAAAAACAGAAATATAGATCAATGGAACAGGATAGGAAGCCCAGAGATAAACCCACGCACATATGGTCACCTCATCTTTGATAAAGGAGGCAAGAATATACAATGGAGAAAAGACAGCCTCTTCAATAAGCGGTGCTGGGAAAACTGGACAGCTACATGTAAAAGAATGAAATTAGAACACTTCCTTCCACCATACACAAAAATAAACTCAAAATAGATTAAAGACATAAATGTAAGGCCAGCCACTATTAAACTCTTAGAAGAAAACATAGGCAGAACACTCTATGACATAAATCACAGCAAGATCCTTTTTGACCCACCTCCTAGAGAAATGGAAATAAAAACAAAAATAAACAAATGGGACCTAATGAAACTTAAAAGTTTTTGCACAGCAAAGGAAACCATAAACAAGAAGAAAAGGCAACCCTCAGAATGGGAGAAAATATTTGCAAATGAAGCAACTGACAAAGGATTAATCTCCAAAATATACAAGCAGTTCATGCAGCTCAATATCTAAAAAACAAACAACCCAATCCAAAAATGGGCAGAAGACCTATATAGACATTTCTCCAAAGAAGATATACAGATTGCCAACAAACGCATGAAAGAATGCTCAACATCACTAATCATTAGAGAAATGCAAATCAAACCTGCCATGAGGTATCACCTAACACTGGTCAGAATGGCCATCATCAAAAAATCTACAAACAATAAATGCTGGAGAGGGTGTGGAGAAAAGGGAACCCTCTTGCACTGTTGCTGGGAATGTAAATTGGTACAGCCACTATGGAGAAGAGTATGGAGGTTCCTTAAAAAACTAAAAATAGAACTACCATATGACCCAGCAATCCCACTCCTGGGCGTATACCCTGAGAAAACCATAATTCAAAAAGACTCATGTACCACAGTGTTCATTGCAGCTCTATTTACAATAGCCAGGACATGGAAGCAACCTAAGTGTCCATCGACCGATGAATGGATAAAGAAGATGTGGCACATATATACAATGGAATGTTACTCAGCCATAGAAGGAAATGAAATTGAATTATTTGTAGTGAGGTGGATGGACCTAGAGACTGTCATACGGAGTGAAGTAAGCCAGAAAGAGAAAAACAAATACCGTATGCTAACACATATATATTGAATCTAAAAAAAAAAAAACCAAAATGGTTTTGAACAACCTAGGGACAGGACAGGAATAAAGACACAGACATAGAGAATGGACTTAGGACAGAGAGAGGGGGAAGGGTAATCTGGGAAGACGTGAGAGAGCGGCATGGACATATATACACTACCAAACGTAAGGTAGATAACTAGTGGGAAGCAGCCACATAGCACAGGGAAATCAGCTCGGTGCTTTGTGACCACCTAGAGGGGTGGGATAGGGAAGGCGGGAGGGAGACTCAGGAGGGAAGGGATATGGGGATATATGTGTACATATAGCTGATTCACTTTGTTATACAGTAGAAACTAACACAATATTGTAAAGCAATTATACTCCAATAAAGATGTTAAAAGAAATAATCAATGGGGAAAATTATGATTGCTTCTTGATCTTTAATACTTTTTGTTGAAACATTAAAAGCTCTCCATGTCACTTGTAAACATAAAGGGAAATAGTGAAAATATGAATAGTAAAATAGTATGAATTTAGTATACTATAAATGAAAACACTAGACACATTGACAATGAAAGTTTTTCATTTTTTTGTAAAAACGTATCAAGAGCAACTTGAACAGAGCTTACTTTCTTCTCATTGTAGAAGTTACAACATGCATGGAGAAAACATCTTTTCCATGCCTTGTTGAATTGTCATACTCCTTTCTAAGATTGGATCACCTTTCAACACTGTGTTCTCTGTGCCTTCAGTGTCATGAAATATCACTGGGTTTTCCTTTAACGTGAAGGTTTTTTTTTTTTTTTTTTTTGCCAGCTTCACTTCCTCTGGGCCATCTTTATCTTCAAAGAGTTAAAAATAGAACTACCATACGATCCAGCATCCCCATTTGGGGTATATACCAAAAAGAATTGAAATCAGGATCTCTAAGCCATATCTGCATTCTTGTGTCATTGCAGTACTGTTCACAATAGCCAAGTTATGGAAATAGCCAACATTCCCAGCATATGAATGGGTACAAAAAATGTGGTATATATACACACAACGGAGTATTTCTCAGCCTTAAAAATAAGGAAACCCTGCCAGTTGTGACAACATGGGTGAACCTGGAATAAGATAAGGCAGTCACAAAAGGATACATACCGTATGATTCCACTTCTATAAAGTAGCTACGTAAGTCAAATTCAAAGAAGCAGAGAATAGAATGGCGGTTACCAGGGGCCAGGAAGAAAGGGAAATGGGGAGTAGTTGTTCAGTTGGTATAAAGTTTCAATTATGCAAGATGAATAGTTCTAAAGATGTGCCGTACAGCACAGTGCCCGTAGTCAACAATACGGTACAATACACGTAACAATTTGTTAAGTTGATAGATTTTATGGTGAGTGTTCTTACCAAAAAAATCCCAAAGGTACATGAGGAATCTTCGGAGGAGTTGGTTGTATCTATTACCTTGACCGTGGTGATGGTTTTATGGGTATATACAGATGTCCAGACTCATCAAGTTGCACATGTTAAATATGTAGTTTACTGTATATCAATTATACAGTTAATATTGTATACCAATTATACAGTTAAAAATTGTTTCTTTTTTTTTTTTATAAAATCTTCTAAGTTCAGAAAAGGAAAAATGAATTTTCTGGGGAATCTCAAAGCTTTGCTCCTGCTTTCAGTACCATGTGAAAGAGTCACTTTTAGTCTTTCTCAACACAAATCTTTAAATCTATTCTTCAGAGAATTATTTCCATGATCATGTATTTGCCCGTTCTTGAAGTCAATGAGAAAACTGCTTTCACTAATATTTACTTACTACTGTTAACAGATCTAACTGTTGAATGGCAGCTGGCCACCTCAGTATCCACTGGGAGTTTATCTTCTTTTAGAAATGAATTTGTTTGACTATGTCATGCCAGACTTTCTTTATGATAAGTCAAGATATTTGCTCACATTAATATTTTAGGAAGCAATACAAGGAGCTTCGGAAAGAATTCTTGAAGAGGAGATAGGTTTCAGTCCAGATTCTCCCTGTAAGGCAGTTAAACTCTTTCTTCCTGTTCTTTAAACACTGTTCCAAAATATACTTCAGCAGTGCACTATCTCCAGATTTGAAGTATCTTCTAGAAAGGGCGTAAAATGCGCCCTACCCAGGGAAGACAATAGCTGTCCTTTCTGTACAATGTGGCATGACTTTCATTGTCGTGCAAGACTATGCTGTGATGGAACATGGGAGGACGCATTCAAAATGATTATCCTGGGGCTTTGAAGAGCCTTAATTATGATAAAAGTGGTATTTGAGGGCTTCCCTGGTGGTGCAGTGGTTGAAAGTCCGCCTGCCGATGCAGGGTATGCGGGTTCGTGCCCCGGTCCAGGAAGATCCCACATGCCGGGGAGTGGCTGGGCCCGTGAGCCATGGCCGCTGAGCCTGCACGTCCAGAGCCTGTGCTCCGCAACGGGAGAGGCCGCAACAGTGAGAGGCCCGCGTACTACAAAAAAAAAAAAAAAAAAGTGGTATTTTGACAATTCTTTCAACAATGTGGGGAAAAAAGGAGGCTTTGTACTTAAATGACTTATTGCCTTAATTATTCTAAAGCTTCACTATACGTGAAGAGGGTCTTCTCCCAACTCCCAGGCAGTTCTGAGCTCCACAAGGCAGATTAGACATAAGGACGTGCTTTAATAAAAGGAACAGTGGAGCTCAAACTGCACAGTTGTGATTGTAAACTTTATGCTTCCAAATTTCCCCACACTTTAGAATAGATGAAGTTCAAGGCCTGCTATCTGTACAACAAACAGTAATGGTTCCAGCTGTGTCCTCTCCTATACTACCCACTTATTTCTTCAAAGAGCTGAGAACAGGAGTCATATTTCAAATAAAAAGCACATGTCCTCTTTTGATAGATTGGGGGCATCTTGGTGTGGTGGAGTAAGCCGTGTGCCTTCCCAAATGAAGTTATACAGCAAGCCTGAATTTGTTGTTTGGAAAATGGCAGTGTAACCATCTTCAGGGAATTTAATCGTTAAAGGATGCTCTAAAACACTGAAAAGAAAATGTAAAGAGAAAAAGAGGATTAGCAGTAAAACTATCAGTAAGTAAATGTCAAAAACAGGGATAATTAATATTAATTCAACAGCTGTTTAATGAGCAAATACTTTATGCCAGGCAGGGCTGCTGTTCGTGCAGTGTGTAGACTGCACAAAAGTACCTGGATACACACAAAGAAACCATGTGGGCTAGAGTCTGGAAAGGTTTTCGACTCTGGGGGTAACATGGTGAGCCAAAAAGACAAAGTCTCTCTCCTAACAGAGCTTACATTTCAGCTGAGAATGCAGACACATTAGTAGGCAATTACATACATACCAGTGTGTTGGTTGTTACGTGTATGGAGTGCCATGGGCACACACAAGAGGACCCTGGTTCGGGTAGAGGATTCCTGGAGATGGTGGCGAATAGGCTGATACCAGAGGGTGAGTAGGATTTAGACAGACCCACACACAGACTCTGGGCAAGGGGAGTGTTTCAGACACAGGGAATGAGATTGGCAAAGGCCCAGAAGTGCTACTGAGGTTGGTACTTTCAAGACTCTGAATGAATTCCATTTTAGTTGGAGCATGAGGCTGGAGAGGTGGGCAAAGGCTCGCTCATGCAGAGGCCAGCTGACCTTTGCGAAGTGGCTGGAGCAGTGAGCAAGTGTTCTCAAGCAGGCGGGGAGGGGGGCAGGGTGACGGGATTTGTATTTTGAAGATACCATTCTGAGTACAAGGGCCAGACTGATTTAAGGGGAACGAGAGGAGAGGGAGCATATAAGTGAGACTGCTTTGAACATACCTCATGTTGTAGTTTTTACTTTGGAGCCATGTAAATAGTGTGCTTCAACAACATTTAAATAAATTAAAAGGTAATCACTTAGAATTGAAAGTAAAATAAAATGGACCACCTTAACTGTGTATCTATTTGGTGACAAAACCACACCGAGAAGAGTTATTCCAAGTGACTTTAAAAAACAATAGAATGATTGGCCCTAGTGGGATAGATGCAGAGGCAAAAGCACTGTGGAAAAAAAATTCTTACACTGTTTTCAGCAATTGTTTTGTTAGAGGAAATGTTAATATGATTATTCTGAGATTTTTCTGTATGTTTTGTGAGCAATATCAAATAAGTAATTATGTGAGATTTTCAGCAGAGTTGAAAGGATATACAAATATAAAATTGACGAGGTTAAATGAAAACTTTATAGGCTTAGATCTGAGCTATAGCTGTATTATGCTGTATTTTTTTGTCCTGAACATAGTATTTATTTATTTATTTATATTTTATTTAAGGAAAATATATTATTTCCTACTGTGTCCACTGAAAATGTTAGAAACAATGCCCAGCCCATTTGCCCCGATACAATTATACCCAGAATGTTGTCTGTAAATACTGAAGGGGATCAGGGGATCTTTTTCACACTGAAAGAGCCTGTCTGAACTGGCTCCTACCAGCCAAAGGTGAGAAAATTTGTCCATTAATTAAGTACAAAGGATTAAAACACAGTACCTTAGTACGTCTCGGCTGCTGTAACAGAAATACCATAGGCTGGGCAGCTTATAAACAACAGAAATTTCTCACCGCTCTGGAGGCTGGAAATCCAAAATTTGGGGGCCAGCATGGGCAGGTCTGGAGAGCCTCTTCAGGGTTGCAGACAGCTAACTGTTCCTTGTGTCTTAACATGGTGGAGGACAGAGAGAGGAAGCAAGCTCTCTTGTGAGTCGTAAAAGGGCACAAATCCCACTCATTAGGGTTCTACCCTCATGACCTTATCTAGTCCTAATTACCCTCCAAAGGCTCCACCTCTTAATACTATCACATTAGGGGGTAGGATTTCAACATATGAATGTTGGGGAAACACATTCAGTCCATAACACGCTGTAAATATGTTTAAATCCATGAATTCACAATGATACCAGAAATAAACCAATATGGAAACAAACGAAACAAAACCATCATTGGTCAGTATTAGAGGATGAGAATGACCGGCCTAGTGACCAAGTTTCCTTGAAGGTTTTAGCCATATCTAAACTCTTAGAGCTATACAGTGAGTCCCTGGATACAGGGTCAGACCTCAGATTTAAGCAGTATAACAGTTCTATGTGGTTTCTGTTTTGCAATGCTTAAAAATCCCTTTTACACTATGGGCCCGAGAGAAAACTCATTATTACTTAAAGCAATAGGCCTCACTCACCAACATGATACCACCTTTCCCATTATAAATGGAACTACAGCTCTCTTTGGGCCGCTACAAAATATTTGGCAGGAACATCCAACACATAAAAGAAATTTCCTAATCGTTTACACACATTCTAAAGAAACTGATTCCTTAAAGGAACTTAAAGTTTAAATAAGTAAATGTGTCTTTTAAAAAATATATAAACAGTGACAGCTACAGAAGTAAATATCAAACACAAAAAGGCATTTCTTCCATTAAGTAACTTCCAAAGATTGTCATTTTCTTAAAGGCAAAACAAACAAACAAAAAAGGCATACAAATTTTAGCTAACTGGGAAAATCTCAAATTTTGCTAATTTATGACACCATTGTTTCTCTTTTTTTCCCCTAAAAAATGACAGCAAAAATAAATAAAATTGTGAAGCTCTGCAAGATAAAATAAAAGTTACCATGGAGAAACATATACAGAGTTTCTAATTCTATGCATTTAGTTTGGTTAATTGATTGCTTTTATTATATATATATATATATATATATATTTTTTTTTTTTTTTTTGGTACACGGGCCTCTCACTGCTGTGGCCTCTCCTGCTGCGGAGCACAGGCTCCGGACGTGCAGACTCAGCGGCCATGGCTCACGGGCCCAGCCCCTTCGCGGGATGTGGGATCTTCCTGGACCGGGGCATGAACCCGTGTCCCCTGCATCGGCAGGCGGACTCTCAATGACTGCGCCACCAGGGAAGCCCACTTTTATTATATTTTTAAATGCAGGAAGAGTGACACTAACTTGGGGATACCATAAGACATCGGGTGGTAAACCTTAAAAGTGACCCAGTTTGTATCCAAAACCTCACATCTCCCGTCAACCTTTGCTCTCTCTGGCTTAAGAGAATTAGCTACTTGCAACCTAAGCAGAAAAAGGACAACAACTTGCATTCTTAGTGCAAGAGAATATAGTCAATAATATTGTGATAACTTTGTATGGGCAGACGGTAACTAGACTCAGCATGGTGATCATTTTGCAATGTTTAGAAATATCGAATCACTGCTGTGTACCTGGAACTAAAGTGGTGTTGCAGGTCAGCTTTACTTCAATAAAAAAAGACAATAGAATCATTTTTAAAATGCTGGAAGAAAAGCAAGATGAAAAGTAATTTGTGCACTTGGTAAAAAAAAAAAATTAAACTGTGGACAGTAATGAAAAGTCAGTCTCCACCTGATTGCATGATTATGTTATATAGATTGGAGCACTCATCTTGCTTGACTTTCTTGCTCTCTTGCTGGCTTTGAGGAAGCAAACAGTCATACTAGGGAACCCCATGTGGCAAAAAAAACTGCAGGTAGCCTCTAGGAGCTGAGAGTGGCCCCCAACCCCCAATAGTCATTGAGAAATAAAGCCCTCACTCCTACAACCACAAGGACGTGAATTCTGCCAACAGTCATGTGAATTTGAAAGCAGATCCTTCTCCAGTCACACCTTCAGATGAGAGCACGGTCCTGCCTGCCACCTGGGTTGTAGCTTTAGAGAGAGCCTAGCAAAGCCAAGCCCTGATTCCTGACCCCCCAAAACTGTGAGATGATAAATGTGCATTGTTCTAGTCACTAAGTGTGTGATAACATTGTTACACAGTGACATAAAATTAATTCAGTACCCTCCCACAAATAGGGTACATATGCAAATGACTTATACTTATTTTTCTCCAGTCTTGGAAATTATTCAACATAGTCGTATATATACATCTGTTATCTTAGTTTTTAAGTCTGTCCTATATTCTAGAGATAGAGTTTCCAAATTTTATTTAACTAGCCCCCATTTAATGGACTTCTAGGTTGTTTTCTTGGACCTTCAAAAGATCCCATCCTGTCACCAGGAAAAATATAAAAGTGGCTTCAAATGCCTAAGGACAGTAAACCAATTTTTAACAAACCTCTGCTTGAGTTCCTGGTTACCAGCCCTTTTTGTCTTTCTATCACTGCTTCCAGCTGAGGTTTTAACTAGGGTTACTTACCTTTTGGTTTGCTCAGGACTGACGTTTTTTTCTGGAATGCAGGACTTTTCAGTGTTAAAACTGGGAGAGTCCCAAGGGGAAAAAAAATGGGATAGTTGATCACCCTGTAACCCCTAAAAACCAACCAGTGCCAACAATTGCAGGTGACTTCCACAAACTCAGCCAACAGCGAAGGAAGGACTTGGAAGATGGGCCTGCTCATCTCAGCTTGGAATTCCCTCTGAGGCTTCCGCTAAAAATGATAATGCAGTGTCTTTATCTAATGCAAGAATGAAAAGAAGCCTTTGAATTTTCCGAATAATAGCCTACCTCTTATTATCAGAGCAATAAACCACTCAACCTGAAAGCATAGTATCCACACAAGGGCTTGGATTCACCCCTCACAGAACAGCAGGGTTATAGCTGCCGTCAAGCTGGAACAAATAGGCCAGGCAGAAAGAGCCTCTGAAAAAGGATAGGCTGCGAGTTTCAAAGGCTTCAGAAATGCGCTGCAGAGGGTTTGGAGTCAGGCTGGCTAGAGGCCTTGAGCAAATTACTTCCTGGCTCTGAATCTCAGTTTTCTCATCTGTAGGGCCTTGTATGTGGCAGGAGTTAATGCATATAGGTCCCAGCCCTCTCCCTCTCCCTCTCCTTGGAGGGGACACCTAGGTCGTGCTGGGTGGACAGAGGTGGGTGTGAATTCCTGGAGGAACAGACAAACACATTGTGACTTGATGCTGCCCCACATATCAAGTGCCCTGGGAAGGAGGTGCTGAGGCTGAGGTGCTGACGTGACCGTGCTCCCTGCACACAGAACGGTGAAGAGCGAGGTTCACTGAGCACCTATATACGATAGACCCAGGGACAGAGACGTGGCTGGTCTGTTCAGGAGCACATCTGGGTGTTTCCACAAGGAAAATTAGTTAGGAGACGCTTTCTCATGCCCACAGGAAAGATTCCCTGCTCTAAGTTTACTACTTCATGTTTTGTTGTAGGCATTCAAAGCCATCCTTCTGCTTAGGAGGGAAAAAAAAAAACCACTTTCAGATGCTAGAAGACTGTAAAATTCAAGCACCTTTTAGTCTTCTCTTTCTTGGACTCAAAAAACGCAATTCACATACCATTTCCTCAGGAACAGCAGACGTATTTGTGCAGCAGCTTCAGGCCCTCCAACCACAGCTGTCATCACGCAGTCACTGTGCTCGAAGGCTCTGAGAGGAAGCTGTTACCTGCGCTTTTGCCAGTTTAGCAGTCAGGCTAAGGGGAAAGAAAAGGGACCCCAGGCAACCGGCACCCTCCTTTCACTCACGATACTTCTAAAGAGAGACACCGATGCCTATGTGTTTGCTATTATTTATTTGCGAGGGTCCTGTCTGCAGAAGGGCATTTACAAACAAACAAACAGGGACGTCCCTGGTGACGCAGTGGTTAAGAATCCGCCTGCCAATGCAGGGGACACGGGTTCGAGCCCTGGTCAGGGAAGATCCCACATGCAGCGGAGCAACTAAACCCGTGCGCCACAACTACTGAGCCTGCGCTCTAGTGCTGGTGAGCCACAACTACTGAGCCCGTGAGCCACAGCTACTGAAGCCCACGTGCCTAGAGCCCGTGCTCTGCAACAGGAGAAGCCACAGCAATGAGAAGCCTGCACACCGCAACGAAGACCCGATGCAGCCAAAAATAAATAAGTTTATAAAAAATAAAATAAAATGTATCCCTATCTCAGGAGCCCTTGGGGCCCCTCTAATGAAGGCAAAAATAAAAAACAAACAAACAAACATCTGTTGGGGAAGGAAAACAAAACTAGTAGTTGAGAGTAATGAAAGTTCCTGATGGTTTTTAGAATTGACAGGAATCTGGCCTCTCACTCATTTCACGTAAGAAGGTGTTATCAAAAAGGGAAATTGTTGGGGACTTCCCTGGTGGTCCAGTGGTTAAGACTTCACCTTCCAATGCAGGGGGTGTGGGTTCGATCCCTGGTCAGGGAGCTAAGATCCCACACGCCTCACGGCCAAAAAACCAAAAACAAAAAACAGAAGCAATATTGTAACAAATTCAATAAAGACTTTAAAAATGGTCCACATGCAAAAAAAAAAAAAAAAAAAAAAAAACTTTAAAAAAAAGATAGAAGAGAGCTGTCATTAAACCACTGTGCCTGGGCTTCCCTGGTGGCGCAGTGGTTGAGAGTCCGCCTGCCGATGCAGGGGACACGGGTTCGTGCCCCTGTCCGGGAAGATCCCACATGCCGCGGAGCGGCTGGGCCCGTGAGCCACGGCCGCTGAGCCTGCGCGTCCGGAGCCTGTGCTCTGCAACGGGAGAGGCCACAACAGTGAGAGGCCCGCGTAACGCAAAAAAAAAAAAAAAAAAAAAAACCACTGTGCCTGGGCCATGGGGCCAAGGAAAGGAGACAGAAAACTTGGGAAGAGCAGCAGATGAACTTCCATTTGGCGGTTAAGGCAGCAAAGAAGAAACAAAGTGGGGGAGGTGGTCCACTCTGACCCTTCTCTACATTTTGTCCTCTTAGGTCGCTCGTTCCCCACTCTCACACTGTGCCTCTGAGACCTTTTCGTGATGGACTTCCTGACCCTGCAAACCTGTAATTTATAAAGCCGTTTAAGAAGAAGCTAAGATTGCACCCCTGAAAATGTCATTCAAGGTTTTTGCAAGAATCATTCCCGTCTCCTTGGTTACTTCAACCCATCCAGATGACGTGTGCTTCTTTCACAAGTATGTGCAGAGAAGGGGCACTTGAGAACTCCAAGCTTCAGGCAACAGGGTGTAAACTCAATAGCAATCACAGTAGAAAAGGCAAACATGTAGAGTTGATTAAGTAACCCAATAATGATGCATGTTTCCACTTTTGAAGTTTTTTCTGTCCTAAGTCATTCATTCATTTACAGACATTTCTTCAGCCCTAGCCGTCTTCCCCCTCGTGTGCCTGATTTTTGCACAGACACCTTAATTCTCTTGCTCCTCTGTACCATCCTGGTCAATACAATCCTGGAGAAACGAAACATCCACTTATTTCTTTCCTGCAGCTAAGTAGCCAAACATTGGCTTAGCAAAGCACACAGTTTCATGTGTTTGTCTCACTTTAATGCATACGTTTCCAATGGGCATACAATGCTGCTTGCTAATCTCATTATAGATCCTTAGCATTCCCTTTCCCACTCCCTAAAGTGACTTTTCAACACATTGCCCTCTCTGCTCAAACACCTTGCTTCCTCTATGTCCCCTTCACTGTCAACAGATGACCTTGCCCTAAAGCGCTAAGAGAAATTAGGTACAACGAGATAGGAACTCCTTCCCCTTTCCTCCACTAAATTCACCAACCTACAGGATATCAACCTAAATTCTTTACCTGCCCTTCAGCTGGATGAATAATCTCTCCCTGCTTCTATCAATCACATATCAACCATCCTCTTTTTCTTTCTCAAGAAGAACCTTACTCTCTGGGTAAGTCACTATCAGAAAACAGGGGTAATTCAATGATTGGGAATGTTGTTTTTCTTTTTTTTTGTGGTCCCTTCTCTCTCCTGCATCATTAATTTCTGCTTTGTACCAGATCATACCAACGTGAAACAAGTGGCTCCAGCCTTTAATACGATACAAAACAGAACCACAAAGACCTCTCTTGACAATTTCCCTATAGCTACCAATTCCTTACTCTTTCTTACCCTCCCCAAGCAAACATCCTTGAAGAGTTGTCCTGAGTTCCTATCTTCACTGCACCTTGACACTCAGCTAACACTGCTCATCAAAGTTCCCAGCGACCCTCACTTTGTCACATTCCTTTTCTCTTGTTGCCTCACTTGATTTCTAGGTAGTATTTGGGGCAGATGGATGTTCTTTCCTTCTTCAAACACTTTTTCTCCTTGGCTTCTGTGATATCACTTTCTCTTGATTTTGCCTCTACTTCACTGGGGCCACCACTCATGCCCATCACTCCTAGTCTCTTGTTAACTCTTGCTTTTCTGCTTGGCTCTAAATGTTGGAATGTTCCCAGGGATATGTCACGGAACCCTTTCTCCTCCCAAACTATACTCTCCTTCGGTAGTTCCTTGTATCCCGTTTAAATGTCACGATGAAAAGTCTTGCAACATACCTTCTAGTCTTTCCCATATCAGTAAGTGACACTTGGAACTGAAGGTCAAAAAGGGGATGGAGTCCTTTTTGTTTTCTCTCTTTCCCTTATGTCTCATATCCAATCCATTAGAAGGTTCTGAGGACTCTTCCTCCAGAAGACGTCCTGAATCAATCTGCTTCTCTGAATGCAATCCACCATCACTACTTCTCTGGATTATTCCACTAGCCCCTTAGCTCCCTGCTTCCATGTAGGTATTATCTTTATTTTATGCATGAGGAAACTAAAGCTCAAAGGGCTGAAATGACTTTATATGTTCATTCAAAAATATTTCTGAGCACCTGCTTTGTCCTGCTGGATGCTTGCCTAAGGTGCATGGTGAATAAATGGCAGTTCTAGTTCTATCTGTAAAGCCTTATTTTCGGTCTCATATACTGTACTGCTATCAGGAATGCTCCAGAACATTCTCTCCACTGCAAGAAAGAAATACATGGAAAATAATCCCAGTACATTGTATAGAAATACACTGGTATGTAAATATATCATGTGTTTCCTAAAAGTGAGAACAGACCAACTCAGCCTGAGGGCTTTGGGAAGTTTTCTCAAGGGAGTCAAATTGATCTATGTAAATTTCTCCCAAGGAGCTTGACCGTTTTTCCTTTACCAATGTGGCTTCCTCTACAGGGAATACCTTGCAGGTCACATGGCTGTCTAATAACTACTCAGCTCTGCAAAAGCATCACCTTATCTGGGAAGTCTTCCTTAACCTCAACAAAGGGAACAAAGGGAGGGAACAAAGATTCCCTCCCTTTGTGCTCCTTAGTTGTCTGAGTTCACTGCTCTCATGATACTTATTGCATTGCACTGCATTTTGGGTTTATACCTGCAAATGACTTGGTCAAATGCTTTTAAAAATATTAGGTACAAATGATAAATCTAGATATAGATACTTGAAAAATCCATAGGGAAATCAGTCACTATACCAGGGTGGAAAACAAATACAATCGCTTTCCTTTGGTTTTTCCAATGAATCACTTAGGACTCGTTTGCCTTTCTTAGCAAAATGGCTGGAGGGTGGTGGTGGTGACATTCCTAAGGGCAAAAGATAAATCTGAAACACTTCTTCCATCCCTTCTGGCAAGTGGAGTCTCTGTAATTCTATTGCTAAACACTGAGCCATCTCAACCCTCAAAGGAAGTGGGAACTAGGTGTTTTGTTCTCACATATGGATACACATATGTATTTTTTTTTAATTCAGAATGACTTGAGGTTTAGTTTTAGTGGCTGTTGAAACTCTTAATTCAAGGCTCTTCATCTGGAATGCATCTACATTCTAAGTTGTTTATGGATGCTTGGAGTAGCAAGGGGGACTACACACCATAGGGAACCATGGGCTATCTCAGTAAGAGAGTGTTAGGAAGACTCCATTACAGGATTTGGGCTTCTGTGAAGTGGTTTGGGGAGATTCAAGGAAATAAGATTACTCTCTGGGTAAATCACTGTCAGAAAACAGGGGTAATTCAATGATTGGGAATCTTAATAACTTTTATCTAGAAGCAAAAGAATGGAGTGAGGTTAAAGTTTTAACTGATAAAGAAGAGGTAGTCACTCAAGTTTGCCAGGAGAAACAGATTGCAATATTGCAATTTATAAGAAATATATATATTTGGTCATTCAGATAACCAAAATATTTCTCATATATACTTGGTGTTCATCCATAGTTCCTTGGATCCCTGCAGGATGGCGAGGAGGGACCCATCCCACACCTGAACTTAGTGGTTAGGTTTGGAGAACCACTGACTGAAACCACGTGCCCTGGCCAGACCCGATAGTAACCGTTTGCATAAGGTATCTTGTAACAGGAGATCCTGGTAAGGAATGCGGAACTAACGAGCTATCACTGACCAGCCGGGAAGAATTCAGGAAAGATCAAAAGGAGAAAGGAGACACCAGTCCATAAGTCCTACCAACCTCCCAGAATTCTTCTAGCTGGGATCCATCTCGGCTGAGCGATGCACACATCACCAGGAAGGACCCTGAGTCAGAATGTTTGGCCAGAGACAACCCGGAAACTAACCCCATGACCATAAAACCTGAGACTGCGAGCCACGTGGCAGAGCAGTTCTCCTGGGTTCCCTCACGCTGCTGCTCTCCGCTCCCAGGTGCCCCTTCCCCATAAAGTCTCTTGCTTTGTCAGCACGTGTGTCTCCTCGGGCAGTTCATTTCCGAGTGTTAGACAAAAGCCCACTCCTGGGCCCTGGAAGGGGTCCGCCTTCCTGCAACAGTTAGACAAACCGAGTTAGAGCTCCTGGGGTCGGTCTATTATGTAGTAGCTGTGGACCATGCAGGGAGCAGAGTCTGAATTGGTCCTTCCAGTCCCCCGGGCCCTGCAAGGGGCTGCCTCTAAGGCAGAGGTCTTGGGCCAAATGCACATAAACACACTCTTGGACGTAGTGTACTGGAAGTACCATTTTCCCGTGCCTCTTTCTCTCAAATGTGTACTTTCACACACAATAGATCCCAATAAAGCCTGCAAAACTACCACGATTTTCCTGTTTTAAGGAGGACCAGCTTCCAATTACAGGGAAGGGCTGTGCACAGCAAGCACTAATGCTGTAAATCACAAGGATGGGCTCCACATACAGGGACTCCTTGCTTATGAGCTTTTAATGTCTTCTTCCGTCACTGAGGAATATGTTATTTATACTCTCTGCCAGAGCTTTGCCTTCTGCCCTTCCACTGACCATAAAAGTAATAGCCACTGTTTGCACATGATGACAAATCAGACAAGGCAAATATTATACCTATGGAGTACAAACCCACCTGGACTCTTTTTGATCCCTTCTCACGAGGTTATTTTGATGTGTCAGAGTAAGAGGATTTGGTTCTGTTTCCTTATCAGTGCAAATCCTACAAGCAGGTAGAGCAAATAGGCAAATAGAGTTTGATTTGAGAGGCATAGAGAATGGCCTTTGTCCAACTCCCCATCCTCCACAAAGTCTATCTCCCCCATTGCTCTCTTCCCTAATTGCAAATGCTTCCCTTCGTGGGTATTTGCATTCAAGTCTCAACAAGAGTTTAAGTTGAAGGAATACATTCTTGGTTGTGTAATTCTACATCAGTTAGCCTGTGGTGGAAGTACTTGCTTCAGCATGGCTGGTTGAAGTCCAAGGGTATTGAGCTACAATTTACTCTGCATGTGATAGTAAGTTAGGATCCACTTGGATCTAATAATATAGAAAATTCCTTTTAGACCATATGTTCCACTGTGGCCGTTGCATTCTACTTTGGCTCCATTGCCTGCTTATGATTCTATATTATGAGCAAAGAGCTACCAACATGGAACATGATGAAAATAACTTAATTAGCAGCTTGATAAAAAGTCAGAAATTCTAACATCCCACCTCTGAAGAACCTGTGGTAGTTCCTAGGAGCACATCCCCAAGTGGGTAGAATATCTAGGAGGTTGGAGATGGTTTCTCTAGGGCTATGTTCTAAAGGGAAGCCCATGCTCTGACCTTGGGAAAAGAAACCATGGATCACGGTCAACTAGTAACCATAGCTTTAACTCCAGGTACAAGTGATTGCTTTACCATAGAGTACACAGTCTGCAGGCGGTCAGCTGGCTTTATGTGGAAAATGACACATTTTGGAAGCAGCTACTACATGTATTTCTAACAGCCAAACCTCAAGCAAGCTACCCTGTGTTCATTTGCATACTGAATGTCAGAGATGGGTGTTTATCGGTGAAAAGTATTGATTTCTTGGCTAGTGTGAGGACTGTTAGGAATGGCATCTCATTGGTAAAATCGAAGTTTCTAAGATATATTAGAAATATTTTAGAGATCCCCCCTCCCCACCTACCTCTCACAAGGCCACGGTATAAAACCTAGCAACGTCTGTAGCCTGCTTGTGTAGGCAAAGCACATGAGGTCCCTAAATGTCCCTTGGCCTAGCCATTAGTTAGGAGGGTTTCTGAATGTCTGACTACAGAGCCCGGAATACTATCTCTGCAACGCTGTTGTGTTTGGCTCAAGAGAAACGTTCCTGCAAAGTAAGGCTTGTGCAAATCATTGTTGCCTCCTTGCTAATGTTGATTTAATGGGTGTCTTGCATGTGCATTAGCATTTATGACACGCTTCTTTAGAATCTGGTAGTGAGGTGAGTAACTTCCTTATCTATCTGAGTCATTTTTGGTAGCCACTATGCTCTAACAAGCAAACAAAAACACAAAGAGTTGTATATGACCTTTTTTTTTTTTATAACTATTCAAGATGTAGTTTGAAATCATTTTCTAGAAGTCTAATTACATAATATGTAAATATCTTTCTATATAGGGATCTGTGGGAAATTTCTCTAAGGATATGGGGAACAGGCAAGTGATTACAAAACAGAATAAGAAGGAGCTTTGAGTCCTTGAAGTGGAGATGGCCCTCAAAGCAAAAAGACTGCTGGAAGGAGTCAGAGAAACAGATTTTTCCTTTGGTTCAGCCTGTGGTGGGATTCTCCTCTCGGACTTCATTATTCTCAGCCGCAAAATAAGGAAGATGAATAGCGAAACTTCAAGGGTTCTCAAGTTCTATGACTCTCATTTCCAGGAGCCCCACAGGGCAGAAGCAAGCAGGCTTCCCTACTTCTCTGGCAAGTCAGCAGGAAGGTGATCCTAACCCAAGCAGACTCACCCTTCTGCTTGAAGTTCAGCTAACTGGACCCGCATGGAGACAAACAATCCTCCTCTTCAATATGGTATTATTGGAGGAGAGTGGGAAATTTCAAATATTCGCAGCTTAGTGGGAATGAATTTAACTGAATTGCTTTCTTTCTGATGATTGATAGTTCATGAACAAGAACGTGGGTTGCTTTTCCCTGAGGGGGAGGAGAGGTGAGAAGGAAAAGAAGTGAGAGGTCATTTTGATCTATGGTACAGAACTCGTGATGGGAATGAGGGAGGGGGTGTGTGCTGAGAGGTGTGTAGGGCATGTGTGAGCAGGAGTGGTGATTAGTCAAAGCTTGGACATCCAAAATTCACAGGTGTTCGTTAAGTGAGAAGGAAAAATCAGGAAAGGAGGGATAACAAAGGCACATGTAATTGATTAGGGGTCCCGTCTCCTCTCACGGGTCCAGGTCCGATGAACCTTGGACCTTGAGTTCTTAGGTTTTAGAGCAGAGAGCACTGTCCAGAAGGGAAGTCTTCCCCAACCTTCCAGAAGCTGCTGCTTCTGCACTCTCTACACTTTACTTTATGAGCTGACTCAAAGGGAAGGCCCACCCAGGTTGGGCCTCACCCAGTATGCGTGCAGAGCCATTTTTTGTTGAGATCCTCTTCCCTTGTCTGCAGTTCAGGGGGAAGCCTTGCTATCTCACCTGGGCACCTCCAACAGAAGCTGACATGGTGTCTTTCTTGACCTGCCAGTGCTTGTGCAACACTCCAAACACAATTCACAAATCTCACTCAGAGAGCATGGGCTGACACTGCCTTGGAAACCCAAGTCACTGGAAAATCTTACAGTCCAGGGAGGGCAGCAGCTGTCTTGTTTTCTTACTGATCATCCAGCCGGTTGCCTATCACCTTTGCTGAGAACATCTTCCAGCATTTCTCCAAAAAAGGGAGTATGGGAGGGAAAGGAGAAACTCTGCCTGTCTGCGTTTTCTATTATGTTCCCTACTCACTCTTTATCGATCACCTAGTGGGTATAGAACTCTGCATTGAAAATCGTTTTCTGTTAGAAATTTCAAGGGGATGTGCCACTACCTGCTGGCTTGTAATGGTAGCGCTGAGAGTCTAAAGCCCTTCTGACTCCTCAGCCTTTGCT
Organism: Delphinapterus leucas; assembly: GCF_059928025.1. Taxonomy (NCBI): domain Eukaryota; kingdom Metazoa; phylum Chordata; class Mammalia; order Artiodactyla; family Monodontidae; genus Delphinapterus; species Delphinapterus leucas. The sequence continues at coordinate 13,619,904 of NC_143146.1, forward strand.
TTTTGTCCCTGGAGCATTTCGGGGTGTTGAATTATACTGTGGTGTTTTGAAATTTGGCAAAGATACACACTGATGTTCTTGTTTTAATTATGCTGGATACTCATTTTCTTCATTGCTTGGAAATTTATCATATTTCATTGGTAACTTCTCCATTTTCTCTATCCTCCCTTTCTAAAAGGCATTTTTAGTTGGTTGTGGTTATGTGCTAGCTTGATTATCTAATTGCTTTTTTCTTCCATTTTTTCCAACTTTGTTTTGTTGTTCTGTTTGGCTTTTTGTCAAGAGTATGTTTTCAAAAACCTTTATTAAGTTATGTTTTTATTCTCCTCAAAATACCTCATTTTAGAGCTTACTCCTCACTTTTCTACCTTAGTCTCTGCATTTTTCTTTTCAGTAGCATCATTTCAATCAAGAGTCTTCAGGAGGATAAACAAACTAACCAAGCAGACAAAACCCACAAGACACAAAAGTGTCTTAAAACTGTTGAAATAAAGATGACACTCTTCTTCTTCAGTCCCCCCTCTGTGGCCACGTGGGTTGAGGTATTCTTGTGGCTCTAGCGGCCCATGTTTAAGGTTTTTATCTTACCTCTAAGATTCTGATTCAACCAGAAGTTTCGGGAAAGAACTGAGTTGTCACTAAATCCTTAAATAGAAGGAGTACACAATCCTTGTAGCCAAATCAATGAGCAAAGCCTTATAGTAACACCTTCAAAATCAAGATTCAGACTGTAGAAAATCAGCATTCCAGAGTGGGAAAGTAAACCACCATGATTCTTCTGCTCAGTTCCAGAACTATAAGCCAGGCTGCCTCACTTTCACCAACTCCAGAGGACCAGAAAGGCCATTTAGAATTATCCTTGCTATCAAAAACTTTCTGGCAACTCAAGGTCAAAGTCTAATTGTACCCATATCTCTGTACCTATACGCTGTTGAGATTAATTTTCACAAGGAAAATGTTTTTTCTGGTTTTTGTTTTCCTTTTGGGTATTAAGATCTGAAATTCCATAGTAACAGAGTAGACAATGCTAAAGCTTTTTTTAGCACAGGCTGTTTCCTAATATAAAAGATATATTAAAAGATATACTCCTAATTCGCATTTATCTCCAGTTCCAGAGTTGGGGAGTGGGTAGCAGCATGTAAGTGCCTCCCTGCCGAAAGCAAAGGGTTCCTTGGGTCCAGGAGACCAGGAGAGATCAAGGACAGAGATTGGCAGTTTGGTTGAGATTTATGGAGTTTTAAATATGCACTTTTCTGTCCTCTTAGATGCAATGGTAAAAGAAGAAGTGTTGGAAAGGCCTCATTCTCTCCGAGTGGGAGGACTCTTCATGTATCATGACTCTGTCCACTGGGAAATCTGATTTTAGCAGATAAATCGAGTAGGAGGTGTCTTGACAACACTTTCTCATCCGTTCTTTAACTTTACCCCAGAGATACAAACTTATTAATTCCATCAAGATTAAATATTTCCATCAGGATAATAATCTCCAGATCCCATAACTGTGTTATCCCACTTCTGGAATTTAAGGAAATAATTCTAGGCAAGAAAATATAATGTTACCTGTTCTTTATAGAAAATTATTTATAATTGCAGGACCATTGAGCTCAACCTTAGTATCATACAAGAGAAATGATATGGAAACTGTGCTACTTCCCTGATGGATCATTGATAGTAATAATTATTAAACCCATGTAACAGTAAGAAAAAGGATTTACAGTTAAACTTTAGTAAGAAAACAAGAATACAAAATATTATATATTATATTATAATTTATATATTATATATTATCATATATAATATATAAATATATTATAATATTATAATATAATATTATAATTTATATTATATTATATATTTATAATACTTTATATATATATTTATAATATAAATTTAATATATATTTATAATTTATATAATATAATTTATATTATATTACATATTTATAATACATCTGTAGCCGTACAGATGTATGAATTATATTTATATTATATTAATAATATATATTTATATTATATTATAATTTATATTATAATTTATATTTATAAATATAATTTGTATTTATATTATATTATAATATAATATATAAATATTATATTATAATATAATTTATATTATAGCTTTATAATATAAAGCTATATTATAACTGCAAATTTTAAAATGTATTAATATGGACGAAGATGAGAAAAAAAAAAAGCCAAAACAAAACTATTTATCAGCAGTTGTTGTTGAATGTTTGGTTGACCTTTCTTTGTCTTTTATTTGTGCTGTGTGCTTACCGTGTAGTCTAATTCTGGAGCAGCTGCTCTATAGAGAAGCAACTGAGAATCTCTGACCTCTAACAGTGCTCCCTAGGTGTGTTTCATGGTACACTAGTTAGGTCCGGGATGTTAAGGCATTCCATGAAAACAACACAAAGCAAAATAAAAAAGGTTTTTGACCAAATGCATGTTAAATCTATTTGCTCTCGAAACTGTCACCATAGGGCTCCTTAGAGCCTTTGATATGCAGAATATTTCGCAGGAGTGGCCGTTCCTTAAGGTTGAGAGCAGCAGTGAGGTATGGGATTGAAGCAAAACAGAAAACTAATCTTGGTAGGCACCAGAGGTCTTGTCATTCTTCCTTGTGTTCCACAAGCTGACCTTTTGTGTTCCTTTTCCCCTCATCTCATGGATGCTCTGGTATCACATAGAATGAATCTCGCAGAAGGGAAATAAATATGCAGCTTTTTCAAGACACCTCAGGCCACAGATGACATCCCCCTAGATCTAGACATCACTAGATCTAGACATCACTCTAGAATCGGGCTGTCCGATGCTCTATTCACATCACAAAATAAAATTTAAATAAAATCAAAACTTGAGTATTAAGTTCATCATTTTTGCATTAATTTTGATTAATAGGTTGTGTGCGTGCAAACTTTGACTATATGACCGAAAGTAAGGAGAAAAAATCCACTGTTGTGTATTCATATCAGAGAGATCATTGCAAAGGGAAATACAACAGGACTGTCAGATATAGAAGTGGAACTAAAGATTGCTGAAACTATTTTATGTGAAACATTTTGGAATAAAATGAACTAGGGTGGCACAAGAGATCTACAGGAATTCCTGAAGTATTCCTACCAGTGAAGTTAAACTAGGAGGAGGGCGTTTGGGAGGCGGTATTGGCTGCTTTCAGGAAAAATCCAAAACAGCTGAGTCAGCACTAAAGGTCCAAAGCAGCCATAGGAGGTAGAAGTCATGGTGGGTAAGATCCAGCGACAGGAGGTTGTGTTCCAGACATGGAGGGAAGAGGTGCTATGGCAATCTCGACCTCCAGTCAGGGCACCGTCCAGTCTCTGCCAGACCTACGAGGCCAATGAACAGGATAGTTGTAACTCACTGGGGCCTCCCTCCTCTCCTACTTAGGAACCCAAGTCTGCATGCAGTAGAAAAATATGTGGGAGCATGAGGACAGGGCTACCCAAAGCCTGGGGACTCAGTGTGGCTCCAGAGCTGGTGGGTTAGGGCTCCAGGTGTGGAGAGAGCATGCAGAGCTCTGATGAAGAATGCTGGCCTGGCAGAGCACCAAAGTACCAAGAGAACTGTCCTGCTCTCAAGGGGAGTCAAGGAGAGCTTCCTGTAGAGAGGGAGTTGGCCTCTCTCTGCGTGAGGTGTGCTCTTGGCTCCGAGCCCCACCTCCAAGTGGGGGCTGAACACTCAGCCTTCCCTCCCAGAGAACATGCTGGAAACTCCCATTCAGTCTGAAACTAGGACTCCTGAGAAAGAAAGAGAATAAGAGCTGCGATAGAGGAGATCTTGCTTGGGGAGCGTGAGAAATTCACTTCCTTAAATGTTACGCTTGTTACGCTTAAATGCACTGCTCATGGTCTACAAAATATGGGTGATGCATAGACATTGCTTGATGTGTGTAGACCGTTTTCTCTTGGGGATCAATGTGAAGCATCATTCAAGTTCCCCAAATAAATGATATGGTCCTGTCTTTCCTCCATTCCCACATATCACATCAGGATGAAAATTTGAGCAGTATTAGATGCCCTTGCAGGGGCTGCAGAGATTTTGCTGAGAGAAGTATGTAGCAGAAAAAGAAAAAACCAAACAGCTATTGGTGGTACATCGTCTGGTGGCAAACTTCCTTCCTAGTGGGATGAGGAAATTTTTTTTCTTGTATCAAGATACCTTGACAAGCTGTTCATGGCTTCGATAGTCAGGGCAAACCAGAGGGACCCACTTTGCTCTGCCTTCTGAAGTGGGAGATGCTGTAAGTTTCAGAAGTCGCTGTGATGGATGAGATGCCCTCACCGGAGAATGGAGATGAAAGGAGATGTGATAGGGGAGGTTGAAGCAGGGTGAGTGGCTGTGGGGCTTGGCGAGAGAAACCTACCAGGCAGAAACTCACTCTAGAATCGGGCTGTCCGATGCTCCATTCACAGTTACCTGCTGCAGGGGCTTTGCTGTCACCTACGGCCCCACCCTCACTCGTCCCACCACCAAATTTGTCAGCAAAAGTCTCTCTAACCGCAAGTGGCTTTCACAAACGGTGCTGTGAAGGAAAAGCACAGCAAACCAGAAGGGTTAGTGTTCTGTATTTTGGGTTGAAATACAGTGGGGTGAAAGGGAAATGAAATGAATAGTCACAGAACGGGAGCTACAGGGGAAATTGAGAATGAAACTGAAATAAAACAAGGAAGCAAAAAAGAGAGGAGAAGAAACAAAAGCCCTTGAAATCCCTTGGCCCATGGGAGGTGGGAGATGGAGGGATCAGGATTGAAGTTCCTTCCTCCTGTGCGGGTGGAGCTCCAGCCACCTCATTTCACTATTACAGTAAAAGGTGCCCCCATAAGGCTGGCTGAGGTGAGGACTTCCAGGTGACTGACATTGAAATGAGAGCTTAAACGCCATCGCGTGTCACATAATGGCATAATAGTTTCTTTTCCCAGAATAATAATAATGCATTTGACAAAAAGCTTTTACATGAGTAAAGAGAACATAATTTCTGAATATTTCATGCAAAATCGCCATAGAATAAAATGATCATTAAATATGTAAATGCTATTAACACATGCTTATTACACTCATAACTCGTCTCTTATATAATCCGATCTCTGTGCCCTCATTTGTCACTTGGTCATGGGCTCCACAAATCAAAATGTGGTGCAGCGTCTCACAAAGAAGCAAGTTGATGAAATGCACAAAAAATACCTCTTTGTCCACTAACAGGAGGCTTCTACGTTTGGCTTTGTTTGTCTTGAGCAGAGGAGGAAAGATGGCGATCAGCCCCCTACAGAGAATTGATGTGATGCCAGGTGGTAAAGAGCCGTTTAGATGAAAGATAAGCCCAAGTATCCAATCTCAAGTAGAGGCCAGTGGTCTCCATAGGCTCCTTTAATGTAGTACTAAGAAAAGATTAAGAAAAAAATTTTAAATTACCCTTTGTTCATCATAAGTGAGCCAGTTTTCTAGTTTCTCGTGAGGACTTCCAACGTAGTATTTATTACTTTAAAAATAAAAAAAAAATGAACGTGGCAAGAGCAGTCTCCCTTATTCTAACCCTCATTACTGTGCATTTTTTTCCACTTTCATTAGAGGAACCAAGGCCTGCTACTCAAAGCGCAGTCTGTGGACCCACAGCCGTGGCATCACACAAAGTATATTCAAGATGCAGAATCTCAGGCCCCACCCAGAGCTACTGCATCAGAGTCTACATTTAAAATTTTTTTTAATTTTATATTGGAGTATAGTTGATTTACAATGTTGCGTTAGTTTCAGGTGTACAGCAAAGTGATTTAGATATACATATACATGTATCTATTCTTTTTCAGATTCTTTTCCCATAGAGGTTATTACAGAGTATTGAATAGAGTTCCCTGTGCTATACAGTTGGTCCTTGTTGATTATCTATTTTTTGTATAGTAGTGTGTATATGTTAATTTTAACAGCATCCACAGGTGGGTTGTATGCACATCAGTGGTGGTTTTACGACAGTGTCAATTTGGATAAGCTCGAAAGACATTGCTCCTGGAGGGCCCTCAGTTAGAGCGGCCAGAGAGAAATTTGCAGGAACTGGACAAGATGGAAGTGGAGCAGTTTCCCTCGCTCTCTGAGAATCCTCGTAGCCGCCGCGAGACACACAAGTGCATGTCGCTGGGTCCAGGTTTTCCTCGCTCCCCCCCATTCCACACCCAGCCCTCCTTTCTGACTGTCAGCCCTGCTAGCCAAAGGAACTCCAAGCCCACATCCCGACATGGAGGCAACAGCCTCCCATAGATTCACCAGCATCCCTTCTCCTTCCCGATGGCATCTGAGATATTCCTGAAAGCTCTGACTTGTCCACACAGACCAAAGCTTCGGGAAGTTTCCTTAGTGACTTTCCTTTGATTCTTCAATTCCACTTATTGGACTTACTTCCCAGATCATCTCATGATTATAATAGGTTCAATTCCTAGCCTAGACCCCTTGCTCCATATTATTCATGGTGGTCCTGCTTCCCTGGTGGCAGTCTCATTAATGACACATTAAAGTTTGGGAAGCCCTGGTCTGGGCTGCATGTATGATTAACAAGGAACACTGCAAGTTATCCATTTTAAGCAAGCCCACTGGCCCTATTCCTTAGAGGGTTTATCTGAATTAATTATGTGCTTTTCAAGCAGTGATGTAGGGAGGTTTTGGAGTCTCTGGTAACTGTGTGTGAAGTGCCCTTTAGTTGCATTATTACAATTAGTTAAGTGGGCACAGTGCAGCCTGGGGAACCTACTGAAGTCCCTTCAGCTTGGTTGAATGTTTTAGCTCAGAAGAGGTGGAAGGTAGGAGTGAGAAGTTCCCACTTCGGACACCTCCTTATTTGATTCTTATGAGTTTTCCTGGTGCATTTCTGAGTGATCAGCTGTGAGTTGAGTTCTGTATTGACTCCTCTTTCATTTGCAAACAATAGAAACTGACTCAAAACCAGCCTAAGATGGTTAAAAACACTGTTTTTTCTCACTTGACCGATTCTTTTTTTTTGGTTAGGGGGAGGAATCAATCTAGTTTCAGGTGTGAATTGATCCAGGGACTTAGTGATGTTATGAGGACTGAGTTTCTTTCCAACCTTCTGCTCTGTATCCTGTGTTGGCCTCATTTCTGGCAGGATTTCTTTCAGTGGCTGCTAGAGAGACTTCATAGCTCTAAGTCCAATGGAACAAACAAAGAGAACGCCTTCTTTCTGGTCACCTGGGCAAAGATTCTGAGATTAGCCTGATGGGACAAGATGGACTGGCTTGTGTCCCCTGCTTACGCATGACTCATCCACTTGGCCAGGAGAAGGGATGCTGTGATGGTCCAGGCCTAGGTCATAGGCATCGGGCCACCCTAGCAGCTGCAGTTAGAATATCGCCACCTGAAGTACCTTACAGTCTTGGGGATTGAGTACCAGTATGGCACAAGGCAGTTCTTTGCAGGGAGAATAGGGAATAGCTATAGGCAGGCACAAATAACCACCACTACTGTACGGAAACTAATAGGTAGCTACTTCAGGTCTGTGCTGTAAAACACTTTGGATTTTTTTGTATTAGGTTTTCAGAAAGCAAATATAATAGGATATCATGGTTTCTAAATTTTTAATTCACTAAGTGTTCATTGTTGAAATTTTAGAAAGTGCAGGAAAGCATAAAATAGGGAGAAAAAAATCACAATAATCTCACCACCAAGAGAAAATCATTGTAATCAGGTAGGTGTGTAAACTTTTTTCCAAGTAACTTACTAAAGAGTATTTTCCATATCATTAAATGTACTTCTACACTGTGTTTTTCAATAGTTGCATAGTTTTCCATTGTATTTTTATATTATTCCACAAGTCTCATATTGTTAGATCTTTTTATTGTTTCTAAATTATGAACACTGTGTTTAAAATACTTACTATAAATCTTTGTGACCATCTATAATGATTTCCACAGGATAAATGCCATGCAAAGAACTTGCTGGGTTAAAAGACATGAACGTTTTCCAAATTTCCACCATTTTGCCATCCACAAATGTGTATCAATTTATGTTTCTATCAGATATGCATTTTTCTGCTTCCTCCATGTTGATTATTAAAGATATATTTTAAGCTTGCCAATTTGATAAGCAAAAACATGGTCATTGTTTCCTTGGTACCATTCCATGAAGTTAACACACATTTTTATGTGAATATTGGTGCTTTTATATCTTTTTTGCTAAACTACTTCTTTAGGTCGCTTGCCCATTCTAAAAATTGGAGTATTTATGTTCCTGATTGTTTTGTTGGACACTTTCTATCCTAGGGATATCACTTCTTTATAATATATGTTAGAAATATATTTTGCAGTTTAACACGTACTTTTTAATTATTCTTAATTGAAATTCAGGTTTTTCTTTTTCTTTTTTAGACCAAACAATCTTTCTATTTATATAACTTGCCTTTAATACCATTCTTAAAAATGTCTCCTTCACTCCAATAAACAGAAAAAAACAGAAGGGAAAAAAAAAGGAAATTCCAAAGTCTCTTCCAGGTATTCTGTGCTTTTAAAGAGATATTTAGTTACCGATTGGTATGAATTATACCAGTTCTGCTGCTGTCTCTCCCAATCTCCTTACCCGCGAAGGGGTAAGTTGTTGACAACCATTTCTGATGTAAATAATGTTATTTTGCACTGCATTTCCCATATGAATTTGGGTTTCTTTTCATTTGGATCATTCGTTTCCAATGATATGTGTGTCTGTTCTAGTCCCAGAAACACAATGTTTAATAACCACTACTTGGTAGTGTCTTGTATTTTCTGCAAGTCACCTCTTATTATTTTGATGTAAAATTTGACTATTTTATCATTTTGGGGGATACTTTGTGGGATAATTTCGTCCCACAAGTTCTTCTGAGATTTTTATTGAAATTGCTTTAAATTTATGAATTAACTTGGGGAAAAATAATTCTTCCCATCCAACAGAATTGCATGTCCCATTTTTTTTTCTCCAAGAGCATCATCCCCCATTTTAAGCCCCACAAAACCAGGAAACCCCTTGCTCTGACATTTGGAAATCTCATGCCTGGGGCTGTCAGTAGTGCAAAGGCTCATCTTTCTTCTTCCTGGATGACCCAATGATCCTTCTGGCATTGCCAAGGCCTTCCAGTGGAGACTGGGGGCTCCCTGGAAAAGTCTTCGCAGCCAAATGAGATCTGAACTTGGAACTCCAGCCCTGCCGTGAGAAAGAGAGAGAATTAATAGGCCTCTCCTATGGTCTTCGCCTTACAGGAAAGAAGACAATTTGCAGACACTCAGCCGGCAGAATTTTCCTCTAGGAAAACTGGCTAGAACTCACTGTGGCAGAACCGGTCATTTTCTTCCACCTCAGAGCAAATTCTTTTAGAGCAGCAGGAAGTGAAATGGTACTCACGCTATCAATTACCCCAGCTGTTTACCGAACGGACTCAGCTGCAGAGACAGCCATTTTCAAGACCAAAGGAATATAGTAAGCCCATAGTAACCCTGCAGTAACAAGCACCTCAGCAAACTCATGGTCTGAATTCAGGCGATTACAGTCTAGCTGCCAGGAAGATGCCATCCCACTATTGACTTATAATGCCATATTATTTATTGGGATAATTATGCTTTTCTACCCCTCAGGGGCCCAGAATCAGAGAGATTAAGCAATTTATTCTTATTCATTCAGCATGTGAACCAATTTCAATTTAGAATAGATCTCTCCAAGATCTAGTATACTATGAGGGGCATCCTGCAGGCTTTCGTCCCTACCCCTAAAGATTACAGGGCCTTAGAAGGCATTGTGTGAATCAGTGGGAACTTGATTCTCCTAAGTTCAGTGAAACAAATTTCTGTTTTGTCAGAGCAACTGTGCCGGAACGCTCACTCCCCACACCCAAATGTTAGCATCTTGTTCCTGCTCTCTGAGCTCCTTTATAATATTGTATGTATATAAATGAAAGTTAAAAGAGCATTGCAGGGCTTCCCTGGTGGCGCAGTGGTTAAGAGTCCGCCTGCCGATGCAGGGGACACGGGTTCGTGCCCCGGTCCGGGAAGATCCCACATGCCGCGGAGCGGCTGCCCCCGTGAGCCATGGCCGCTGAGCCTGCGCGTCCGGAGCCTGTGCTCCCCGACGCGAGAGGCCACAACAGGAAGAGGCCCGCGTACCGCAAAAAAAAAGAGCATTGCATATATTCCACAGGACCCTGCCCAGGCGTTACTATGGCAGCTGAGGAAAGAGAGGCTCAGAGTAGTTAAATAACTTCTTTGGTCTACACAAGTGAATAATTTTCTTTTCACTGAACATAATTCAATTATTTATTTATTTAATTTCCTACCAGGCTCCCATGTCCTTGAAATCAGACATCTTCTAGTTAGATCTCAAATGCCCCAGGCTCTGGTATAGTCCTGATATACAATGGGAGTTTAATAATTGTCTGCTGAATAGGGAGAAAATATTGGGCTAGAAGTCAGTAAAATGCTGGGATCCAATCTCAGTTCTAATAAATATTAACCTTGTGAACTTGGACCTATCACTTTTCTCTGATCTTCACTTTCCTCATCTCTAAAGTGCAGGTAATGATACCAAATACTACTAAACTTTTCTTGCTCTCCTACAGATTTGTTGGAAGAATTAAACAAAATTTAGTGTAGAAAAGGGTTTGAAATAAATTATGAAATATAGATAAAATAAAATCCATCTTATTAAATACTTGTTAATGGGAACTGATTAGATAAGAAGAGACCTTGATGACTCATTGCTTTCATCCCTCTTAGCATGCAGATCAGAGCTGTTTTCATGACATCAGTGTTTACTGAGTCTATTCCAGTGGATCTTTCTTTCTGACCATCTGATCTCTATGCTCTGGACCCCTTTGAGTGATGCAGAAGGAAGATCTGTGAATACAAAGGCAAAATATTCAGGTTTGATACTTGTTTTTCCAGCAATAAACCATGTGATCAAGTTACTTAAACCCTGGGCTTCAGTTTTTATTTTCTTTCCTATAAAGTAGTGATGGTGATAGGGTTGCTGATGGTATATTTGGAGGAAGAGAGTGGGATAGGAGGAAGTTGACTAGATTAGCTCTAAATTATGCTGTAGCTTTATTATTCTGTGATTCTATGATATGTGTGCTTTGAGGTTTCATTATTACGATCAAACTAGAGTTTAGAGAAAGTGGTGCGAATAAGATGGGATGCGAGGGTTTGAGCCGTATGTATAAGCACACAGGGTCACTGATAAAGAATGAATCCAGAATATCAGCTCACCTTCTGCCCCTACAAGAAGGCGTTTTACATACGGCAGTAGGATGTAAATCCTGACCCAGGCTTGGATCTGCTTTCCCTGGGGTTAGACTCCAAATCTATCATTAAGTACCATCTAATTGGATGGCTTCCTCCCTAAAGATCCACTGGCGCTTGGCCAGACTATCAGGACCTGAGATGTTGACTTCTTCAATGGGGGGCGTGATATCCACGGGGATGTTGTCACAGGCATCTGATGGGACGTTCTGTGGCCAGCACAAACTGTTAGCCCACTGCTGTTTTTGTCCTGCTCTGTCCATTACTCCAGCTCTTTCTCCTCCTGGAGGTGTCCCCAGCTCCAACCTTCTCCTCCATGTCTCTAATGAGCATTGTCCAGAAGCTGCAATTCAATATCTCTGAGAAATTCATCACCTTTTTCTGGCAGGCTTTGAACTTTGCTGCTTATTCAGAGGATGGGATCTAAAATAAAACTGGCTTACTTAGCAGTGAGAATAATACAAATTTCATAAAAATCAAAGTCCCATTTTCTCTGTTGTATTTCACGTGAGTTTCATGTGATTCACATGAGTTGCCATATTTTACCCAAAGAAATTGATACTTCGTGTGGGGAATAAAAAAACCATGCGTTCACAAAGTTTTCAATGTCAGCTTTTCCTGTATCAACCATGTTACTGCACCTCCTCAGGACTAGCGAGTTACAGATCCTGCTGAGGCCTGATTCATATTCATGGAAAGAGAAAACAAGCCTCTTAAGACATCCTTGAACTTTAGAGTGAAGAAAAATACCTTGGGGAGACATTTCAACACCAGAGTACAGCTCAGAGGCACCAAATCTATGAGAAAGTTGATGATGAAAGACAAAAACATTTTCTAGTCATGGATTTTACAAGTTAAACCCTGGGGATTAGTCCTTGGTGCCGGAAGGCTGTGAGAAGCACATGGACAAACAGAGCGATGAGCAACATTAATGACCTGTCCTATGAATAAAAGAGTTTTATTACTTTGTACCTTTGCTAAGGACAGGGGCCTAAGAAAAGGCAGGTAGGGCAGAGAAAGAGAGTTAGCTGTGACTTCCCTGGTGGAAAATATATTCCCAAAATAATTGCACTGGGTGCTGGCATGCCACTGGAAGGGACTACGTTTTAAAACTTGTAAAATACAGAGATCCAGACTCAACTGAGGTCTCAGTACTGCCCAGCAGCCTTCTATGTTTTTTTAGACTGCTGTCTTCCATTGTTCAGAGTGGTTATTTCAAGGTTTCTCTACTTATCTCCAAGCACCCCATGCCACCTCCTCCACAGATGCCCCAAAGATGACACTGGGTCCAAGTTCATAGTAAAAGGTAACAACCATCATGTCAGAACTCCCTTGACTTCTTGCCTGTCACATTCAGATTTACTGCCACTGGTACCCTATAGCCAGCTAGGGCTGCTGTAACAGAGTGCCACAAACTGAGTGGCTTCAGTGGCAGAAACGTATTGCCTCACAGTGCTGGAGGCCAGAAGTCCAAGATCAAGGCTTGCTTCCTTCTGAAGTTGCTAGTGAGGGACCTGCTCCAGGCTTCTCTCCTGACTCCTGGTGGATTGCTGGGAGTCTTTGATGGCTTCTGCTGCATCGCCTTGATCTCTGCCTTCATATTCACATGGTGTACTCCTTGTACGTGCATGTCTGTGTCCAAATGCCCCTTTTTTATAAGGACACCAGACATATTGGATTGGGGCCCACCATACTCCAGTATGACCTCATCTTAACTGATTACATCTGCAATGACCTATTTCTCAATTATGTCACATTCCGAGGTACTGGGGGGTGGGGTGTTAGGACTTCAATATATGAATTTTAGGGAGATGCAATTTAACTCATAACAGGTACCCTGCCTCATCGTTTCAGAAGTTCTGTTCCTCTTCTGTGTGGCTATTCCTTCCACAGCTATTATGACGTCCAACCATTCCTGTCTTTATAGAAACATGGCTCAAGGAGGTATCATTTTTATTTCCAATAACTACAATTGCTCCGTCTATACCAGCTCTTCCCAATCAACATACAAACAAGTTCACTGCTCTCCCAGTTCAAGAAACAAGTGCAACAACACAAGCTCCCCATGGTCTTGCAACCCATGTCAGCTTTGACCCTGCATTCTTTTCCCTGCAGCCTACTTCAGCTCTCTCCATTGCTAGCTCCTATTTATTCAGCTCACTCCAACCTGGCCATCGTTCTCACCCCTTCACTGAAACTGTTCTTGCTAAGAACTGTGAATGACCTCCTTTTTGCTCCATACAATGGCCTCAACAGGCTTCATCTCACCTGACTCTTCATCATGACAATATCAGTGACCTACACTGACCCTGGAAGTGGTCACCTATTTCAGCCTCCACAGCTCCCCGTTCTCCTGACACCACGTTGTCTTGGTTTTCTTCCTACCTCATGGGCTGCTACATCACAGTCTTGCTTGCTGCCTCATCTTTCTTTGTCAATCCCTTAAAATGTCAGCATTTCTCAGAGTCCCATCCTCAATACTCTAGACTCAAACTCCTCCAAACTCCAATGACCATGAGTATGCTGTGACTCTCAAATATAGCTCAAGCTTGGATGGCTCTCCTGAGCTCCAGACCTACATATCTAATATCTATGGTCATCTTCAGGTGGATATCTGCAGCCAGCTCAAACTCGGGTTGTTCCAAATTGAATTCATCACTGATTATTCAGATCTATTTTTCTATCTAAGCCCAATATCTCAATCCATGGTCCTGCAATTTTTCCCAGTGCCTAAGCCAGAGGCCTTGGATTCTTCTTTACTTTCTTCTTTCCCACACACCACCTCCAACCACACCTATTCTTTAGATTCTCTTTTGTTACCTTTTGGATTCTCCAGTTCTGCTTCTGGCAGTAGCTTATTTCAGGCTGAAAGCTAATGATTGAGATAACTGGAATACCACCCTGCGACTTCCTCAACCAATCAGAGGAGGATTACACACCCTGAAGCCCTCCTCCCAAATTTTGCCTATACAAACTTCTTCCCTGAAACCCATTGGAGTGTTCAAGTCTTTTGAACGTGAGCCACCCATTCTCCTTGCTTAGCCCTTGCAATAAACCATTCTCTGCTGTAAACTCTGACATTTCAGCTTGGCCTCACCATGCATCAGGCACACAAGCTTGGGCTTGATGAAAAAACTACATTTAAAAGCTGTGCATTTTGTTGTGTACCTTTTGCATACCTCTATAATTTTAAAATATTTTTAAAGAAATGCGCCCTCCCCCCATCAATGTGGATGTGAAGTCATAAGATCATGAACTTGAAGCCACGGCATAAGAGGAACATGACGAGTGTGAATCATGTTCATAGAAATCAGATAGATGATTATCCTGTCTAGATATGTGAACATCTTCCCTCTGGTACATCTAAGAAAATGCACACAAGTTGTGAAGGTTACTAATTATTGCCCAACGGGAAACACTGACATTTTTAAAGTTTCTAGGGGTTCTTACGTATAGGTTCTACACTTTATATCCAAGAAAGAAGGGCTTGGGGCTGGGCAGACACTTGCCCAGCTGAGGATTTGATGAAAAATTAAGTGTCAAGCACTTCTTAGATGAGATATATATTCTGCAGCCATTTACTCTACAAGTATTGGCTAAATGACTACTGTCCTCTCGTAGGAGAAAGGGTAAGGTGTCCCTGAAGTAAAAGGAGACAGGTAGGATTTTTGAAACATGATGGTTACATGAGTCTAATATTAGCCTTACATGTGTCCATGTGCCTTAAGTGCAAACAAGAGCACCGGCCACCAATTTTCAATAGTTCTCTGGAGGTTAATGCACTGGCTTTCAGCAAGATCGGACACAGCACAGAACAAGGTGTTGTGTTATTAAATACTTGATAATCACAGATAGGTTTATGGTAGAGAAGATCTGATTTGGAAACTACATAGAATGGAATGATCTGTAACTCGCATTAAAAACAGATATTAAGAAAACACTGCATTTGCCTATAGGCTTTGTCCTGAAGGTCAAATATATCGAATCCTTATTATCCCAGCTCTACCTCTGAGGCCCTGGGCCTTCTGTAGTCAATAAGTCTCCTATGTTCTGTAGTTAATGGGCGTCAAACACAGGCAGAGGTAAGATGGAGAAATGAGCTGAGATGCAGAGCAGAGGGAATTCTCTGGGCTTCCCTGCTGAGAGGAGATAGTCAGTCTTTGGGGGGGAGGGGGGGCAGAGACATGGCAACCAGCCTGCAGAGTTCTGTGGTTCCAATGCAAACGCATTCTCTGAAGCTCCTCCCCTGTTTACAGCTATACTCTCGCAGATGCCCAGCAGTATTCTCAAAATCCAATGCTCTTCAGCACTCACAGAAGACAAGCCCCAAACAAGTGCCACCTTTCCCAGTATTAGAATTATCACCGATACGCCAGAGATAAGGAACACAATATAATACAAACACTATTTACATAAACTCTTGTGAATCAACTATATAACACAAGTAGTTCAGAGAAGCTGGACAAAGAATGCAGACAGGTAATTTGCAAAAGAAGAAATGCTAGTCTCTAATTTACATTAAACAGATCCAAGGGTCACTAGTGAGCAATTTAAAGCAAAATGAGCTAGGGCTTTTCAGGTCTCAGTCTGGTGATGATTTGGAAAACAGCCGTGGGAGTACCGCAAGACAAGCCTCGCGGGACATTTAGTCCTGTCCAAAACATCCATAAGACCTGTGGTCCATGCCAAAATATCCTTGATATTTGTTCCTATCCAAAATATCCCTGAGCATATGTAGTCCATGCCGAGTTGTAGAAACAGACAGTGGTGATGATTGTACATTTTGAATATAATTAATGTCACTAAATGGCACACTCAAAATGGTTAAAATGGCAAATTTTGTGTTATGTATATTTTAAGACAATACAAAATTTTTTTTTAAGTCTGTAGACAAAATATGTAGAAAAGGGTGTTACGAAGTTGTGTCACAGAGTTAATACCAATATTGTGTTGTTTTTTTCCTGGTTTTTGTGATGTTTGAGGTAAATTTTAGCTTTTATATTTTGTAGTTTGTTGTGATTTCTCAATTTGAATAAATTTTAATATTGTTAAAAAAAAAAAACCTAGATAGAGCCAACGAGTAGCTGATATAGTTGTGGCCCATATGATATACTTGAGGAATAGCTAACTGTTCGACCTCCCTCTGTCTTCTTTAATCCTGCAGCATCCTTGGGCCGTGGGTACCAGTATCCTTTTTTAGTGATTAGGAAAGTGAGCTCAGGAGATGAAGGGACTTGCATCCAGTTCCCTCTGATTCAGAAGCTTGTGCCAATAATCACTGCATGATACTGCCTCTCATTTGAAAACTAGTTTAGGGTATAATATGGTTGAAGAAAATAAGCTCTGTGTCCATTCTATAGTTTTATTTTAAGCAAATATATGCAAATAACTGAAAATTTTAGACTGAAAACAATGAGCTTTCCCTCTGAAAGAAAAAGCTGCTGTCCTGTCCTGGCTTAGTCACTGACAAGTCGGGGAGCGCAGGCAAAGCCATTTAGCCACTTTGGGCCTCAGCGACGGCATCCGTAAAAGCCAAGTCGATAATATTTATTGAGTGGCCACAAGGCTCGAGAACCCGAGTGAAGGTCTGAAGGATGCAGAGGCAGCGTCAACAGCTCTGCTCCCAGCGAACTCAGGATCTAGTTGAGCAGAACAGAAACACCCATGAAAGCTGCCGGGAGCCGGAGGACAGACCATCAATTCTGTCCAGGGAGGCAATGCTTGATGAAGTGTGAGAAGGCAATTGATAGGCATGTAACTGAGTCACCAGCCTTTGTGTCTTTGGGGCTTGGGGTGAGGGTTCCCAGGAGCAGTCAGTGAAATCGGTTTTTCTGGTTAGCTGTTTGGGTGAACCCCTGCTTTGCTCTCTTTAGTTCTCATTGTCTACGTTGAATGATCTCAAGTGCCTGTAGGTGATTTACAAGGGATGGGAGAGGGGAAGGTCTAGTCTCCATTCTTATGCACAGTCCAGGGTGGCATACACTGGTGTGCGTGCACACACACATACACACACACTCCAGAAAAGGTGAAGTGCTTTGCTTTCAGTTCTCAGTAGAGGAACGGCACTGTACAGAGCATGAGAAAAGTAGGAGGCTAGCAGGGAGACCCTCATGCACACTCAGGTCTGTGTGTGTCCTAACCCAGAACCTCCCTGGCCCCCACTACCCCGCTGCTTGCACCGACAGACCAGTATGCGGACTTTCTCTCACTTACAGGCTCCGGGGAGTAACTAACAGACTCTCTCTCTCCTCCCCTCTCTCCCTTTCTCTCTCCCTCTTTCCCCTTCATGGCCCCGCCCCTAAAACTTGCTCGCTTCTTCCTTTAAATCCCCTTATCCCTTGCAGTCTTGACCTCCAGCATTCTCGGGCTGGCCCTCCCTCACTGTTTCTCCTTGGTCTCAGAAAGCTTAGAGTGAGCTGTGAGTCACTCTCTTCCCTTTGCCCTTCGTTTCTGCTGTTGGTTTGGTGGAGGTAGTTGTGAGGGAACTTTGGGTCCTAAGAACGCACGAAGTTAGAAGGGTCATTTTTAAAGAAAGGGATTCTGAATGGCACCCTTTTTGTCTTTCCCTAACCTTTAGTTACACCCCAAGTTATGTTACCTTTATTTCTCTGTTATTAATTCTTGACCTTTTTCCAAACTTGACAGCTCAAAGGACCACAGATAAAAAGACCATCCCAGCTCAGATACAAAGGAGAGACAGGTTTTTTGGCAGAGAGAATAGACATGGCAAAGACGAAGAGATGGGAATGTACACAGTACATTAAAGGTATGGAAATAGTCTAGTCTCTGCAGTGAGTGGGGTCCTGGCAGATGGTGGTAGGAAATGAGTTCTCAGAAATACAGTAGGGACACCCCGTGAGAGATCCTGAGTATTTCAAGTCGACCTGGTGGCTTTCACTCTGTAGCAAATGGGAGGTGACCATGAAAAGTTTCTGGACAACTGATGATATGACTGTGTCTTTGTTTTGCTTAATTCTGATGGTTTTGTAGAATGAATTAAAGGGGAGAGAATCTAGGAAAATAGCGTTTTCAGTAATTCAGCAAATATTTATAAACTGCCTACAGTCTGCCAGGTACTGTGCTAAGCGCTGAAATAGATGGTGAACAAAATGGACAAAAATTCCTGCCCTCACAGAGTTGAAGGGTTATGGGTTAGAATACTGTGGGGCTGTTGTGGCCTAAATGTGCCAGGAGTTTGGGAGACAGGTGAGAACTACAGAGCTGAGAGACATCAGAATACAGGTGATAATGAAAACCATTAGTAGAGTCATCCAGAAAGAATATGTAGGGTGAGAAGAAGAGAAAATGAAGCTCAGAACTTTGGAGGAAATATACCTTTAGCATCAAAAAACAAGAAATTAATGAAGGACCGAGAAAGAGTCATCAAAGAAGTAACAGGAGAAGCAGGAGAGATGGATGCTTTGGAACTCAGAGGAGGCAAGTGTTTCAGGAAGGGATGAGTAGACGTAAGTATAGGAGGGAGCTCAAGGCGGCTCAAGAGAAGGTCGAGCCAGGATAGAAGCCCTGAGCACGCAGCTTCATTAGGGGAGAAAGGGGCATTGGGGATGCCTGATTGCATGAAAGGAGCAAAATAAATGGGAGGCGAAGAAGTGCTACAGGGCATTCACGAGCTGTGTATTTCTTAACTTGAGTTTAGGTGTATTAGAAAGAGTAGTTTTTAGATGTTCTGTGACTGACTCTGTGACACTTATTTGACAAAGTTCCTTTTCTATAATTTGCCCCATGAACCCCAAGAGACTAAATGTAGGGGATGCAGAAGAATCGAACCTCTTCCCAAGGCCAGCAGGGAATGTTCACGAGACGTCTTGCTCTCACTCCTCACTGAGCTGAGCCTGAATACCTTCCCCACTGTCCGTAGAAAGGATTTGAGAACTGCGGTCCCAGCATCTTAGGACATGGCATGGATGTGTTTCCTCTTTCATAGCGCTACAAGGATGTGGCTTCAGATGAAAGACAACATTCCAATAAAGGCTCCTTTGTGGTCAAGACGTCTAGAGGCTTTTTGACTGCAGAGCTCTTGAACATCCTACAGAAAACAGGGGCCCTTGGACATTTCAGCATCAGTATTTCTGAGGCATCAGAAATCAGTAAATAATCTTCTTTGGATCATAATAAACTGAGTGAACCTCAGCTGAGGGTTCTTACTTGGACCGGATTTAAGAGATCAATAACTCAACCTTCCTCCCATCCACAGGATGACACAGCTTGATGCTGTCATAGGAACACCCAGCACCCCTTTTTGTTTATTGGCTTCAAATTGCCTCTTCTTTCCTCCCATGGCAGTTTTCAGTGAGTTTTGTGGCCGGCTCACACTAATTTATTTGTTCAAATCTGCCCCCTTCAGTTTTCCACAGAGGCTACAAAATTAAATGGTTCTGAAGAACCTAGGGGCAGGACAGGAATAAAGATGCAGACGTAGAGAATGGACTTAAGGACACGGGGAGGGGGGAGGGTAAGCTGGGACGATGTGAGAGAGTGGCGTGGACATAAACACACTACCAAATGTAAAATAGATAGCTAGTGGGAAGCAGCCGCATAGCACAGGGAGATCAGCTCGGTGCTTTGTGACCACCTAGAGGGGTGGGATAGGGAGGGTGGGAGGGAGACACAAGAGGGAGGGGATATGGGGATATATGTATACGTATAGCTGATTCGCTTTGTTATACAGCAGAAACTAACACAACAATGTAAAGCAATTATACTCCAATAAAGACGTTAAAAAACAAATTGTCAGTACCCATAACCGCCTGACCTTTTCAAGTGGAAAAGTTCAGAGACTGGCTGATTGGGACTCAGAGGTAATTCTGCCAGGAGCAACTCTGGCCTCAAACAGTCAAGGTAAATATTTCAATAGCTAAATCATCAGTCAGAGAGCTTGGGCCAAAAAACTACAAATGAGGAGCAAGACACAGGATGTCACAGGTAGAGTAAATTTAACAGGCAAGTTACAGAAATGACATTTCTTAAGAATACAACTTTGGGGGCTTCCCTGGTGGCGCAGTGGTTGCGAGTCTGCCTGCCGATGCAGGGGACACGGGTTCGTGCCCCGGTCCGGGAAGATCCCACATGCCGCGGAGCGGCTGGGCCCGTGAGCCATGGCCGCTGAGCCTGCGCGTCCGGAGCCTGTGCTCTGCAACGGGAGAGGCCACAACAGTGAGAGGCCCACGTACTGCAAAAAATAAATAAATAAATAAATAAATAAATACAACTTTGTCAGAAGAGGAGCTTTGAAGTAGAATAATCTAAGACCCAATAAATGACTGTTTTCAAGGGAACTCAGGAGGATGAATGCAAGAATGTGTGAGGGCCTCCATTCATCCTGGACTTTGCACTGTAAGTGCTACATCATCACAAGGGTCCAATTTATTATTTAAAAATTACTCAAAATATTTTTTTCGGTCTTATTGGATTGTTCGGTAGCACCAGTAGAAAGCAGGCCAAGAAATGCTTTAGTGGATGAGAAAGGAAAAATAAAGTCATAACCATGTGGCTTGAAAAGCCCTCAAAATTCTAGTATCCAAGAGAAATAAACAAACTGGAACCGACTGTAGCTGAAATCTCCATCGTGAAAGTTCTATAAATATAGAAGGGTATGAGAATAGAGAGTGAAAAATATTACCATACATCCATGGCCAACTGATCTCAACAAGGGTGCCAAGACCATTCAATAAAGAAAAAACGGTCTCTTCAAGAAATGGTGCTGGGACAGCTGAACACCCACATGGAAAAAAATGAAGTTGAACACTCACCTCACATCATATATAAAAGTTAACTTCAAATGGATCGATGACCTAAATAGAAGAGCTAAAACACTTTAAAAAAAAAACATAGGGGTAAATCTTCATAACCTTGGACTTGGCAATGGATTCTTAGATATGATACTAAAAGCACAGAAAAAAAAAAGAAAAAATAGGTAGATTGGACTTCACCAAAATTGAAAATGTTCACAACAAAGGACATTATCAAGAAAGTGAAAAGACAACTTACACATGGGAGAAAATATTTGCAAATCATATATTTGATAAGGGTCTAGTTATGCAGAATATATAAAGAAACTTTACAGCTCAAGAGTAAGAAGATAAACAACACAATTTTGTAAACGGCCAAAGGACCTGAATAGATATTTCTCAGAAGAAGCAATCCAAACGGCCAGTAAGCATGTGAAAAACTGCTCAACAACATTAGTCATTAGGTAAATTCAAGTCAAAACCACAGCAAGAGACCACTTTTCATTCACTAGGATGGCTATAATCAGAAACAAGAAAATAACGACTGTTGTTGAAGATGTGGAGACAGAGAAACCCTTGTACATTTGCTGCTGGAAATGTAAAGTGGTACAGCTGCTGTGGAAAGCAATTTGGTGCCTCCTCCAAAAATTAAGCATAGGGGCTTCCCTGCTGGCGCAGTGGTTAAGAATTTGCCTGCCAATGCAGGGGACACGGGTTCGATCCCTGGTCTGGGAAGATCCCACATGCTGCGGAGCAACTAAGCCCGTGCGCCACAACTACTGAGCATGCGCTCTAGAGCCCACGAGCCACAACTACTGAGCCTGCGTGCCACAACTACTGAAGCCCGTGTGCCTAGAGCCCATGTTCCGCAACAAGAGAACCCACAGCAATGAGAAGCCCGTGTGCAGCAACGAAGACCCAATGCAGCCAAAAATTAATTAATTAATTAATTAATTAAATTTAAAAAGTTAAGCATAGAATTATCATATGGCCCAGCAATTTTACTCCTAGGTATTGATATATACCCCAAAGAATTAAAAACAGATACTCACAAATACACGTACATGCACATTCACAGCAGAACTATTGACAGTAGCCAAAAGTAGCCCAAAATTTGGGAAACAACCCAAATGTCCATCAACGGATGAGTGGTGTATACATATAACGGAATATTATTCAGCCATAAAAAGGAATGAAGTATGAACACAGGCTACAACATGGATGAACCTTGAAAACATTATGCTAAGTGAAAGAAGTCGGGCACAAATAGTTACATATTGTATGATTCCGATTATATAAAATATTCAGAATAGGTGAATCCATAGATGCAGAAACTAGCTCAGTAGTTGCCCGGGGCTTGGAGGAGGGGAGACTGGAGAGTACCTGTACTGAGTACGAGGTTTCCTTTTTTTTTTTTTTTTTTTTTCGAGGTTTCCTTTTGAGTGATGACAATATTTTGGAATTAGATAGAGGTCGTGGTTGCACCACATTGTGAATGTCTAAATGCCACTGAGTTGTTCACTTTAAATTGTTCATTTTATTTTGTGTGAAGTTCACCTCGCAAAAAATTTTTTAATAGAGAGGTATGGTTCATAAAATTGAAGTCATGAATTCTATACAGAACGACTTGGACTTTCTCTTTCAGGAAGCATTCAAGCCTTGTAATGTAAAGAAACATGTTCTCATAAAGCTTGGCCCAGGGAAATATGTGAAGTAGCTTTCGAGACTTTTTCCTCTCCATTCCGTCCCACAGAGGCTATGGGTGGTTTCGAGGACAGTCTTCCCCTCAGCTTCGTCCCCTCAGGAAATCTCACGCATCTTCCGTGCTTTTAACTTGGGATTCCACGGAGGGACAGCGGATAGTAAAGGGCTCATGAAGTACACCAGTAAATGCATTCCCACTATAGCCATGTGCTTCTTCAAGGAGTTTATTCAGACCCATTCTTCAAGGCTCTGTTACCCTCCTGGGAAGCCTGTCCAGTGTCCTTGGGCAGAATTCCTCCTTCTCTGAACTAGCTCAGCTTGTTCATGCCATTAGTCTCACTGCTCTAGGCCACCTGTCAAAGCTCAGTGTCTAGCCGAGTGCCTGATATACAAGTCATATCAATGCAATCACTTAGATGGGACTATCCCTGTCGGATAATAACATGTCTCAAACTCAGTACAAATGCACTTGTTCCGTAGTAATATAAGCATCAGTGTGAGTGTGTGCATATGTGTGTGTGCATGTGTGTTTGTGGTGTGTTGGGCAGAATATATTGGGTTGGCCAAAAAGTTCATTCGGGTTCTCTGTCGCATCCTGTGGGAAAACCCTGGGAAAACCCGAACAAACTTTTTGGCCACCCCAATATTTGCTTGTGGAAGCCTCTTCATGAACATGGGTCATCTCACCAGAGGACCTCCTGTCAATGCCTGTGGGCATATCAGTCTTGCTGCCATAGAATTTCTGTCCTTCAAAGAGTAAATGTATCATTGAGAAACCAATGAATTTAACCTAATTCTGCCTTCGAAATAAATGGGGAGCTGCTTCACCTGAGGCTGGCTCTCTGAGATGGAGATGGGGAGGGACTGGAGAAAGGTGCTTGGCGCATATCCAGTCACTTATTTCTGGGGGACTGTGGTGACCAGGAGGCAAAGAAAACCACCTACCGCTACCGGAGAGGCTTGGGAGCCATCAGTCTCTGGCAGCATCCTTCTGAGAGGGGGAACAGAGAGAGGGAGTGGGGAAATGCAAGAGAGGAAATGCAATCACTAAAGCAGAAATATCTTTTCCTGTCCAGATCCAGAGTCAACCCAGTTACTTCAATTTTTTCATCGTATCAGCTCTCTCTGAAAAATGTCTGTTCTGAAGGTGAATTCAGAACCTTGTGTGGAAGGTAGCTTGGTGGTGATGGGACTGGAAGAGTCTGGGGAGTGAGCTGGGCCATTAGAGCATGCGTTCCCAGCACCCAGATGCCATGCTCCACAGGGCAGAGCAAGGGGTAATTTATTTAACCTAAAATTCCAGATGTGATACATTCCTATTTCACCGAACACTACTGCTGCTGCTACTGTCCACAGCACACCTTGCTTCTAACAGCTTCCAAGGACCTTGTAGTTTATCTCTTCCACTAAACCCTCAGGGGAGGAGTCATCTATCTTGTGTGTGTGTTTTGCTAATACGTTTGCAATTGTTTTCACTCAATTCTTGTGATGGGTCTTGCCAGCTCAGACCACTGGAAATCATTTCTTTTTTTTTTTTCTAACATCTTTATTGGAGTATAATTGCTTTACAATGGTGTGTTAGTTTCTGCTGTATAACAAAGTGAATCAGCTATACATAAACATATGTTCCCATATCTCCTCCCTCTTGAGTCTCCCTCCCACCCTCCCTATCCCACCCCACTGTGGCTTCCTCTTACCTCATCTAGGTGACTCTTCTGAGGAAAGCTGCGATGAAAAAACTTGGCTCAAGTTTGTGATTTTTGATAAGAAAAGATGAGAAGAAGTTGGCGTCTGGGGCATGGGCCACACAGGGTGGTGGGAGCTGCCAGAAAGTGGGTACATGGTTGCTACACAATTTTAAAACTATAGTAAAATCAACACAAAGTCAATTTATTACCACCATGTGGCTGCAATTCTCAACCATGTCAGTGTTATAATACTCCTTCCTGCCAGGGCAAACCAAACAATTGGCTTGGGTGTATGACCACGTTTAGCGTGTTCCTGAACTCCTCACTGTAAAATATTTTTGAATGTAGAAACATAGAGTATTAAGACCAAAAGGCAGCTTAGGTATTCTTTCATTCTTCTTTCATTACCTTCTTTCATTATTATGTCCACAGGTAGAGATCATGTTTACTAAGACCTGCCCCTGCCCTTGAGAAGCTTGTACATCAAAGAAAGAGCAGCTAATGACTTTCTCAAGGTCACCTGAATGCTGAAAGGCTGAGTCAAAGCAGGATCATGATATTTTCAAATGACCTTCCTTCCTTGAGGGGTTTAGAGAAAGTAGAACCACACAAATGGCAGGGCCTTGAAACACCTTCCAACTTTGACCCAACAAAAAAAGTTTAAAACTCTTGATATTCTTAATGAAAAATGTGTTCTGGGTTTTGCTTTTCCCCTTAGTACACAGATATTTCCCGGAACCTGGCAACGGCTCCTCCGAACACTTGGTATAGGGAGATTTCTCCAGCAGCACAATTGCATTTTGACGTTTCTGCCTCAACGTTAGTACTAACAGTTGTCTCCCCAGGTGCCTGAGCTGAGGCAAGTCCCATCACACCACCTCCTCAAATGACTTTTAATTAAACCGAACTCAGTCAGTGGTGACTTATGCTTTTTGCGCTTCTGTTTTCTACAACCGAGGTTCTATTTATAAACCAGTTAGTCATATGGGCCACTGGATTTGGAACCTAATTAGAGCTGTGTATTATGGCTTGGTGGCCCCAAATGTTGGCATTGCTTTCCTAGGAGGCAGGTTAATTCATTGCTTGTGAAGTGCCGGCTGCACTTGCCTCTCCGGGTTTGTCTGTTGATTCCATCTTGGGATGCATTTCCTCCAAAAGCCCCAAACCACACACCACTCTGAGGCCATTTCTCTTCGCTTAATGGTCAAAGTGTGTGTTGTGATCCAGGTAGGTGACGACAGCTCCCACACGCCAGCCAGCAGCCATCAGTGACTCGAGATGGGCTTTGGGAAGGTCCCCGGTCAGCACGCCGGGCTCTGATAACTGTACAGCCTGCTGGTGCTAACAGTCTTCAAGGTTAAGGCCCATTCCTCCTCCCATTTTGGATGGAAGCCAGGATTTAAATGAAAGAAAGAAAGAATAGGAAAAAGAAATCAAATAGAAATTCAACCGCGGGAGTCAAGGGCAAGTGAAACTGATTTTAAAGAGCTGGCTTCCAGCCACAGAAACAGAGTTGAGGTGGAAACTGTGCTCTTGGTCAAATCGCAGCCACTGCTGAGGAGAAGTCTGTAATGAGAACGTGGACAAAAATGCTTCATTTTTAGCTTGCCAGTGTCCTGAAGACTAAGGCAGTGACGCATCCTTTGAAATTAAAAATTGCTCCCAGAGTAGTTCTGTCTGCCTGAAATGTAAGAAAGAGGCACTAAAATCAGGGCAAAGTGGGAGGGTGGTGGGAAGAAAAGCACAGCTTGAATTTTATAACTCCACATTACTCTTTAGTATTTGATTTCTCTAAAGTCATATACTTTGCACTGTGTAAATAGGATATCCAAATTTAGACATTATAACACCACTTATGTAACTGACTGCAAACAACGTAAGATTTATTGAGAGGTGACATTGCCTTGTGATTAGGGGAGTTGGTGCTAAAGCCAGAATGCCTGAGTTTGAGTGTTGGCTTTACCACTTCCTAGCTATGTGATTTCAGGCAAATTGCTTGACCTCTCTGAGCCCCAATTTGTTCATCTGTAAAATGGGAATCATACTAATAGTACCTATGTCATAGTGCATAAAATGACTGATATATGTAAGTGGCCTAAGGCAATATTTGAACATAATAAGTCCTATATAAAGTGTTTTCTTTTTGGTATTAAGTGTTAATAACATTTTCTGCCACCTCTTTTAGTTATCTATTTAATTTTCCTCAAAGATCATCAACACAAAATATCCATGTGGGAAAAAAATGAATTTTGAGCCATATTAATATTATATACAAAAATTAATTCCAGGGCTTCCCTGGTGGCTCAGTGGTTGAGGGTCTGCCTGCCAATGCAGGGGACACGGGTTCGTGCCCTGGTCTGGGAGGATCCCGCATGCCGCGGAGCGGCTGGGCCCGTGAGCCGTGGCCGCTGGGCCTGTGTGTCCGGAGCCTGTGCTCTGCAACGGGAGAGGCCACAACAGTGAGAGGCCCGTGTACCACAAAAAAAAAAATTAATAATTCCAGGTAAATTGTAAATATAAATGCTAAAGTTTCCACATAAATCTCTTCTAAAGGAAGTTGAAAAATAAGATCTTCAGGACTGTGGTAAGGCAAAAATAATTTTAAGCAGGACATAAAAACACTAACTATAAGAAAAAAAAAAAACACCAGAAAATTAGACTACTTCAAAATGAAGAACTTCTGTTGGTCAAAAAATATGTTGAAAGAGGAAAATACAAGCTGCAGAGTGAGAAAAGAATGATGCAAAGACAGTTACATAGAGTCATATCCAGAATATACAAAGAACTACAATTCAACAAGAAAATATCAGACAATACAATAGAAAATGGGACAAAAGACTAGCAGAGACACCTTACAAAACATAATATCCAAATGCCCCAGATAAAAAGATGTTCAATGTCACCAGACAAATTTAAGTGTTAACCACATTAAAATCCTTTATATACCTAACCAGAATGGCTAAAAAAACACAAAAGACTAAGTGCTGGTGAGGGTGTAGAGCAATTGGGACTCTTACACACTACTGGTAGGAGTGTACATGGGAACAGCCATTGTGGGAAACTGTTCAGCAGTATCTACTAAAACTGACCCTGTGTATATCCTATGACACAGAAATTTCACTTCTAGATTTTTAGTCACAGGTATATGCCCCAAAATGTGTGTATAAAAATGTTTATATCATTATTATTATTAATAGCCTCAAACTAGAAATAACTCAAATTCCAACAGTAGAAAGAATGAATAAATTATGATAAGTTATGACATAGTCCTAAAATGAAATACTACAAAATAGCAACAAAAATGAACAAACTATTGTCTGCAAAAATGGGGAGAAATCTCAAAAAACCGAACTTGAATGAAATAAGCCAGACATACAAAATAGCGCTTGTTGTATGGTTCCATTTATATAAAGTGTAAAAAACCCCTAAGTTATGACGCCGAAAGTTAGGATGGTGGATATCTTTAGGGAGAGGGGTTAGTTATCAGAGGAGACAAAGAGCGGGGCAGTACTGAGAGGCTAGTAGTGTTTTATATTTATTCAGTGATGGTTTCAATGACGTGTTCTTGAGAAAATTCATTGAAGTATACACTTACATTTTGTGTATTTCTTTTACATATGTTATACTTCATTAAAGAAATTTTACTTGAAATTATTAAGGCTATGGAATTCTAACAAATAAACATGCTAAACAACAAATTTAACCCTCAGGTCTTAACATTGGGTTATGATCTATTTACCTCTAAATTGAACTGAGCATGTGTAAGTACGTGTGTGTGCATTGCTAGAATGTAAGTTCCATGAAGACAGAGCTTTTTGACTGATGATTTGCTTCTCCTGTCTCTGGCTGCTTCTATAGTGTCCAATACGTAGTAGGCACTCAATAAATATTTGGTGAATGCATGAATGAAAAAAATACCTTGCATTTGATAAATTAAAAGAAAGTTCATTTAATACTGTATTCGTGGGCCCGCAAAATAGAATGGGCTACTTCCCAGGAGGTATAAGTATTATGATTTGTCTACTTTTCTGTTTCCTCCAGCCATTTTTTCTCAAGCAGCATTCATAATTGGAGAGAGTGATATATGAGGAACAGTCAAGAGTGGGAAC
The DNA here is from genome assembly GCF_059928025.1 of Delphinapterus leucas. Classification (NCBI taxonomy): domain Eukaryota; kingdom Metazoa; phylum Chordata; class Mammalia; order Artiodactyla; family Monodontidae; genus Delphinapterus; species Delphinapterus leucas. Next base: position 13,648,429 of record NC_143146.1, read on the forward strand.
CAGTGTGCAAGGCCATGAAACATGAAGGAAATTAATTTCTGAGCCCACCAAGATATCTCAGTATCTATCATTTAACAGAATACATACATTCCAGTAAAGACAACTCTAAAGCAATTTGTTTGGTAAAAGGAAATCTATTTTCCCATCGGAACTCTAAGAAGAAGTTGAACAGGTGTTTTTACAGGAAAAAATCCTACAAGAAATGAGAGTTAAGAAAAGTCTTCTAGTGGGAAAAGGTACAAGATGGCGGGCAGTCAGCTTCAAGACATACTAGAGTAGACTTTCTGGCTGCTGTCAGTCTCACCTTGTTTATTATTTGTTTGCATAGGTTTCCCAGACTCAGCATTCTCTATACCCAATCAGGGAACACATTTCTGTGAAATTCTGGCTTCTCTATCTCCTCTTTGGGTTTGGGTATTTTCCATATATAATGAAGCTGGGCTGTAATAGCATGCTTCACCTGTATCAATAATGATGTCACATTTTAGCTTTAAAATCCCTCGAGTTTGAAGTTAAGGGTTGTATGAAAGAAATTTCTAATTTGGTAAATTCAAAATCAGGTAAATCAACCTCAATTTTCCTAATGGCTCAACTTGTACAATTTGTACACATAGATCCTAAAGCAATTGAGTCAGAGCGCCTGAGGGAGCCACATGGTCCACAATGGTCTTAGCCTCTTAGGAGAGCGGGGGAGTCAAGGCAGAGTCTGAACCCATGTCTGCGGCTCTTGTTTAGGGAGTGACCATGAGCCTCAGTTTCCTCATTTGTAAAAAAGAGATTAAATTTCCTAGCTTGATGCTTTAATGAGTTAGTGTATGTGCCCCACAGATTAGAAGCTCAGTGAGTGGTACCAGCTTCTTCTTCATCATCACCATTTGCATCCAAACAGCCAGAAAGAAGCCAAGTCCTGTGAACCCAATGAACCAGCAGTTACTGCTGGTTGCAGTCTGGATGGCAGAGAACTTGAATTTAGCTTCGTTCTAGCTGAGTTAGTTTAGCAGCCTGGCCTGAGACATTACTCAATAGGAGAGACCAGCTATTAGAAAGGCTGTTTCTGGTTCTGTTTTTGAAGAGCAACTCATCACCATGCTTCATCTGCAAAATGGGGATGAGAACCCACCTCCACTCACCCCAGGAAGCATTTCAACACTGCCCATCTTGGGAACTGGCTATGGACTAAGCAAAATTAGCAAAGCAGGCAGCAGGGAAGTAGGAAGGCCCTTGGGTTGCTTGTTGGAAGCTGAGAGCTGGAAATAATTTTCTCTGATCTATTGCCTAGAGAGCACCATGAGCCAGCTGGCCTGAGAAGATAAGGGAACTGTTCTTCTCCAGCCTGGGTGGTGCCATTACCTAACAAGGAGTTGGGAAAGATGCTTAGGGAGCAGTACTTTCACTGTGTGCCAAAGTCTGCCCGCGTTTCATCTGGATTCCAATTTTTATCCTTTGCCATGTTTTAAAAATTATTTTAGATCTTCCCTGGAGGAAGGAACCACAATTTCTCCAGCTCTTCTCAGACAATTTGTTCTAAGTGTAAAGGATTGGAGGTGGGGGTGGGAACAGACATGGAATTAGCCAAATTTGAGAATTTAAAAAAAAGCCTATATTTTAAAAAATGACTTGGAATCACTTTGGAAATCACAGTAGCTTTGCATAAATGCTATAATGCCCTGCATCCCCTCCTTGTTCTGTTTGCATGCTTGCTCTTGCGGCCATATTCTGCCTTAATAGAAGCAGTGTTTGGAAAACTAAGAGGAAAAAGAGGGAGCAATTGGTTTTCACCTCTGTAGGATGGTGGCATAAGAATGGAATTGAGCATTGTGATGGGCAATTTTGTGTCAACTTGACTAGGGCGTGGTGTCCATTTGTTTGTTCTAAGACCAATCTAGATGTTGCTGTGAAGATATTTTTTTAGATGTGATTAACATTTAAATCAGTAGATACAATTCTGACACCAGTTCCAATGTGTGGGTTTTCCAGCACCACCAAGCAATTCTCCAACACCAGCTGGGTGTCCTACAACTCAACTCAATTCTGATATTATCTACCAGGAGATAGCAGCAGATCCCACAGGTTAAGGGCTTAGTCCCACAAGATGGCTCCCTGCACCTCCCCAGATGCCAATTGCAAGTTCAGGTTGTTACCTGTGCTTCTGACGACCCACTAATAGATTGGAAGTTCCCACGACACCCTTCTTTAATACATTTGCTAGAATGGCTCATAGAACTCAGAGAAACATTTTACTTACTAGATTACTGGTTTATTATAAAAGAATACAATTCAGGGGCTTCCCTGGTGGCGCAGTGGCTGGGATTCCGCCTGCCGATTCAGGGGACGCGGGTTCGTGCACCGGCCCGGGAGGATCCCGCATGCCACGGGGTGGCTGGGCCCGTGGGCCATGGCCGCTGAGCCTGCGTGTCCGGAGCCTGTGCGTCTGGACCCTGTGTTCCGCAATGGGAGAGTCTACAGCAGTGAGACGCCCGCGTACCGTAAAAAAAAAAAAAAGAATATAATTCAGGAACAGCCAGATGGGGAAGAGATGTTTAGGAAAAGGTAAGGGGAAAGGGTATGGAGCGTCCATGCCCTCTCCTGGTGTACCACTCTACCCAAATCTCCACGAGTTCACCAACCCGGAAGCTCTCAGAACCACGCCCTCTTGGGTGTTTATGGAGGCTTCATTACACAGGCAAAATTGATTAAACCATTGGCCATTGATGGTTGAACTCAATCTCTAGCCCTTCTCCCTTCACCAGAGGTCAGGGGGTGGGACTGAAAGTTCCAACCCTTTAATCACACGATTGCTTCCTCCGGGGTCACAAGCCCCCATGACAAGCCCCCACCACCATTAGGTGGCATTCAAAAAGCTACCTCATCAACATAACAAAAGATACCTTTATCGTTCTCCTCACTTACAGAAATCCCAAGGGTTATAGCAGCTCTGCGCCAGGAAGGGGTTGAAAACCAAATGTGTATTTCTTATTATAAATCACACCTCTTAGGGACCAGCATGTCCCCCTTTTGCTGTAAGAGTGAGATGCTAGTATTAGTCAGTATTCTCCAGAGAAACAGAACTGATAGGAGATGATATATAAATAAGAGTTGATGTTACAGTTTCAAGTCCAAAATCTGCAGGGTAATAGGGAGAACTCTTTGCTTACTAATACCAGCATCTCACTCTTATAGCAAAAGGGGGACATGCTGGTCCCCAGGAGTTGTGATTGAAAGGCTGCCATAAGATGGCTCATCCCCAAACATCCCCCCTCCTCTCTTTACCCCCAAGTCTCCCAGTCAGCCTGCAAATTCATTTTAGAAAGTCGCCGAGAGGGACAACATTACCTATAGAAGGCCATAGAATTTTCCTTACCATTAGCTTGGCAAATTGCTCAGATTAGCTAGCTGGGCATTGGACCCTGGAAAGAGAGACATAATAATAATATTGACTCCTGAAAACGGAGTCCTATTCTGATACTCACAAACCCTGAGGGTCTGGGGCAGATAAGGGCAGTCTAAAGAGTGGGAGCTGGAGCTGGAAGGGATGCTGAGAAGGAAGGTGAAGAGACTCGAGGGAGACCATTTGTTATGTGTAGTAATATTATGAATCAGTATTATAACACTGATAAACCCCAGCCCGGGCATCTTGTCACTGGAGACAAATCTCACCGTTCACACCTCCGCAGCCAGCAGTGGCCAGTGGGGTACGAAAATGGCGAAGTGAAGGCCCTCGTCCCTGACCCTTCCGGCCCCCACTGCTCAGCTAAGCAAGGAGCCAGATAACCCCACCCCGTCAGCCACGCCCAAGGACTTTGCTTTCTTGATGTGGGAAAAGGCAGCTCAGAATCTTTCAACTCAACAATTTCTCCTCCCCCAGATCTCATCCCTGTGAACTTGGACCCTATACTGCAGTCGGTCCTTTGCTTGGCAGTAAAACTTTTCCTCTCCCTACTCAATCTTTGGTCTCTTAATATTCTTTTTCTCTTTAAAAATAATCACCATTGATTCAGTTCCTATTCTCTTATCCTCATTTATAGCCCTTTGGTGTAAATATTGCTCCATCTTGCAAAGGAGGCAACTGAGGCTGAAAGAGCTTTCCCAAGTGTCAGAGGGCAGATTCGAGCCCAGCTTGGCTGAGGGCTGATACTTAAGTTGACCCACAAGAGATTCCAGAAATGATGGTGACATGCTACAGCTGAGGCACCCTGGAACTGAAAGGGACTCCATGGTCAGGCTCTATGCACAACGGGAAGCAACAGGAGAAAGGAGTTATTTAAAATGAAAATTAAGAGCTCTTTATTCTCTGAATTTAAATGCAGACATGACATTTACAGCATGATAACCCAGGAATACTAACACGCTGCTCGTAATTAGACCTGGCGCGTCTTTACTCTTTGACAGATGCAAAGGATTTCAAAATGTAATTAAACCTTCCAATACCCTTGTGAGGAGGCGGCATCATATTCATTTTACAGATGGGTGAACTGAGGCCAACAGAAGACAAGTCTCTGAAAGTTAACTCAGGAATTTGTAAGAAAACATTAAGGAAACCCCATGGTTCTCTGCTCCACTGTGCTTCAGCTCCAACCAGCCCAGAGCAGTGGTCTAGAATTTTTAAGGAAGGAATCAAGATTACATGTTGTTAGGAAAACTTGTCACCCATACTTATCCATCAAAATATCTAAAGCAACTAAGTGAGGCAACAGAATGAAAATCAGTTCATTATGTTAGTTGCAGTGGATTTATCCAGGATTTCTGCAAACATGCTTGGTCATAGGATTCTCTCATGGTGTTTGTTAATGATCTCGGTTTTCTGGATTCTTTCTTAGAGATTCTGATTTGGTTGGTCTGGGGTGGATCCTAGGAATCTATATTTTTTAGAAGTTTCCAGGTAACTTTTTACAAGCAGGCAAGTGTGGGAAATGCTGGATTAACCATTCTGTAAGTACTTTGCAAGCCTATAATACGCATGCCTGGAACTGTGTTAGGTTCTGTCAGAGAGACTCAGAGTATAAGAAACAACTTAAAAGCTCCTTTCTTCCCCTTACTCAATGTAATGGAGAATGCAACAAATGTTTATTGCACATCTATTCTACTGAAAGCCTTAGTTCCCATTTAGGTTGTTATATAATATTGAGCAGAGTTCCCTGTGCTATACAGTAAGTCCTTGTTGGTTGTCCATCTTAAATATAGCCGTGTGTACCTGTCAATCCCAAACTCCCTAACTATCCCTTCGCCCTACCTTTCCCCCCTGTAACCATAAATTCGTTCTCTAAGCCTGTGAGTCTGTTGCTGTTTTGTAAATAAGTTCATTTGTATTATTTCTTTATCTTTGCATTTTTAAAGCATGAAATGGGGATCCTCTGAGAAATCCCCAAATGGGCCTTGAAGTCCTATGAGCCATATGGCATTATTTTTTCCCATTGTGCTTATAAGATCAGAGGCTATTAATATTATAAATGTTTTTTTGGTCAAGGTAGGCCAAAATTCAGTGCCCCTTTTCCTATAAAATATCTGTGGGTTTACACTGGAGATAAATGAATAATAGATACAAATTCTTCCTTTGAAGTTACTTTGTTTGGGAAGCTTGTCCCCTTAATTTGCACACAGACTTGTCCCTTGTTTCCCAAATGAACCAGAAGAAACATCTAATGGAAAGTTGCTGTGAGCCTCATAGGATTAAGCCATGGGGGAGGTTATTAACAGAGTTCATTGTGGCCAGCAACATTTGCCCCAGGAAAGTTTATTAGAAAAGATCGAGACATGCCCCCAGTTTATGGGAAGAATTCCCCATCGTTCCAGTGATGTGATGGTTGGAGATAAAACTTAGCTACACCCACTCTGGAGTCCAGATCAGTTCAAAGTCGCCAAGAATTTGACCTTTGTTAGAGAGCTGAAAACTGTACGTCATATCTAACAAGTGAAATTTCCGTCATAGTATAATTAAAAGAATCAAAGCCACTCTAGCCCGGAAAGGGGAGACTTCCTTAATTTCGGCAGCCCTAAAACAGTCATCTTCACTCATTTGGAAGCTTTTGCATCACTGACCCACGTGATTCCCGCCCCCAGGATCCTGAAGCAGGACAGTGGGCAGGACTGCAATGTGTTCTGGTGACCTGAGGATCCTGAGGAAGGAAAGGGAACACGGGCTTCAGTCCTGGCTCTGTCACCAGGGGCCTCAAGGAAAATAATCTCAGTGGGATCTGTAAGCAATAGGGCTACTCTCTCTCACTCACAGGATTAGAGGAAGGGCAAAGTAAGAAAGTATATCCAAAATCATTTGAAAAGGAATAGTGTCCTTTGATGTTTTCTCAAAGGGGAAAAGAAGAAGATTTTGCTGCTAATATTTGGGAGGTAAGGGAGCGTGGAACTAGCTGCAGAATAGGGGAAGTTTTGTGCCCAGAGGGAAATACAGATAGATTCAAAGAGAGAGCAGGCCTGGCTATATGTGACATGTGACCATCTACAATGCTTTCCGATGGCCCCTCCCTTGATTGGTGACTGGCTTCTAATGACAAAAGATGGCCAAAGTGATGGGACGTCACTTCTGCGATGAGGCTCTAGAACACTGTGACTTCCATCTTGCCGGCACTTTCTCACCCTACCTGCTCACGCTGTTGAAGCCAGCTGCCCTTCAGAGCAGCTCATGTAGCAAGAACCGGGGTGGCCTCTGGCCAACAGCTCAGGAGGAGCTGAGACCTGGAGTCCAACAGCTCATAAGAAACTGAAGCCTGCCTACCACTGTTGAGTGAGCTTGGAAGCAGATCCTGCCCAGTTGAGCCTGGAGATAACTCCACCCCCCAGGAGAGACGCTGACGGCAGAGGCAAGAGTCTCTTGTGAGAGACTGGGGGCAGAGGCACCCAGATCGGCCATGCCCAGATTCCTGACCCGCAGAAATGGTGAGGTAATAACTGGGTACTGCATTAAGCTGCTAAAACGTGGGATAATTTTCTACATTTTTTTTTTTTTTTGTGGTACGCGGGGCTCTCACTGTTGTGGCCTCTCCCGTTGCGGAGCACAGGCTCCGGACGCGCAGGCTCAGTGGCCATGGCTCACGGGGGCAGCCGCTCTGCGGCATGTGGGATCTTCCCGGACCTGGAAACGAACCCGTGTCCCCTGCATGGGCAGGCGGACTCTCAACCACTGCGCCACCAGGGAAGCCCAATGTGGGATAATTTTTTACACTATAGGTAAGTAATTTACCAGTTAACCTAGGATTACCTGGAATGGTTCTGGAGGAAAAGAAACGAAACGTCTGACATAATGAACCTGTGAAGTTGTTAAACATGTGACCCTGACATGGAAGAAAAGGGGGATAAAAATGCTCCAGGAAGAATCGGGGCAGACAGGAGAGAGAGAGGGAAAGGTAGAAATAAACAAAGAGCAACCAAATGAGAGAAGCAGAGACTATTGATTCAGCCCTTGCTGTAGCAGGGAGTCAGCCACCATCATTTGTGTTTGGCAGAGACTCAAGGGCAGGCAGGGCAGGGGGAGAGCTTCATAGAGGAGAGAAGGGAAGGCTCCACCTGGGCCCTGATTGGAGGCTATTGGCCTGTGGAAGCTGGGGGGGGGGGGGGGTGGGACAACTAGGAAGAGGGCCTCTATGTGATTGGTTGGGGGGCATGTTTGGCTTTCTCTGATTGGCCCCAAGTTGGAAGTGAGGATGGAAATTAGGGAAGCTGGCAGTTATTAAGCAAGTCCCGGCCATTTTTGCCCAAATGCTAGAAGGGTTATTGTTTAGCTTCCTGGACTGTTGCTAGAGATAGTAGCCTGACTTTCCACAAGTCTGACTTAGAGCTGGCTGGCCTCTGGGGCTGCTTAGCCTGGATAATGGGCTGTTCGCTGCAGATCGTGGCTCAGGGGTCTATTTTTATATATGGTCTAGCCATTGTCCATTTGTATATTCAATCTCTCCGAAGGAAGAGTAGTTATGAAGAAATGGGGTGCTTGAACTAAATTGAGGGGATTCCAGAAATGGACTTCAGATATCCCTAGTCACAGAAGGGAAAAGTATCAGAGGCATCCTGCTGCTTTTTTTCACAGACTTATAGATAAATCCATGATGAACACCACAGAGAAAGGTTCGTCCATAACATGCTTCAGAAATGTGGACCCATGACAAGTCACTGGTCCAGTTCAGGTTCCTTGTGACCATGTTTAAGCCACACCTGTTTTTCCTTTCGTTACCTGGATCTGAAAGCAGGTTTGCAAAGCCATTTCTACGGTACGATTTAGAGTCTTTTATATAGTTTGCTTTGCTCTCTGTCACGCTTCCCTCCATAGAGCCAGCATTAAAGTGGACTCTTACATTCCAGGTTTTTTTTAGAACCAGCCCCCCCCGGAGAGTCTTTACCTCCATGATCCTGAGTTACAGCCTAGCTTTCTCTGCTGAACTCCTTTTAATAAATCTTTTTCACAGTCAGACTTAGGAGACGGGTTTTTTTTTTTCTTCTTTTCGCTTTGCCTTTTTACCTGCTGTTTAACCAGAAAATTACCCTCCACATAGGAAGGTAAATGCTCTCTTCTCCTGTTGTTAGAATAAAAAATTCTCTTGTAACTTTGCACTGTCGGGCAAAACTACATCCAATCAACACTCCCTCTTAGCAAGCAGTGACTTTCAGAAGGGGGACCGGGGCCTGGATAATAACAGCAGGGCTTGTAATCTTCCGTGTGCTAATGAGGGTCACCTCCTACCTGACTTGCAGGCCTTCTGCAGAAGTTAAAGCTTCTCCTTGCTCTAATTAGCGATGGCCGATGGAGGGGGGAGCCTGCACCTTTAAAGGTACCCATCCTGGCAATTTGAACAATGCAGAGGACAATTATCCACAGGCCCAATGGCAAAGATCATTAATTAAAATAGTGATGATGCTGGTAAGAAGAATGACAAACAGGGGTCCCTCGTTAATGAGCGTGGCCGCATTCTCCGCTCCCTTCTCCCCTTGCTCATCAGGAAATAGCAGAGTGGAGCCCCCAGGAGACTCGTGCTCAATTAGGCCCTGCAGGCAGGGGAAGCTGCCAAAGGCCCTGTGAAGAGAAAATTGAACCACCTAATTTGGGAGGGAAGGAGGGAGGGCATGGGCTTTAATGGAATGTGCCACTGGCACTTCCAGGCTCACAGCTGATGGGACTGCCACTTGAAATCGTTCCCGAAAAGGCAGACGTGTGGCAGGAGGGAGAGACAGGGGTTTTGAAGTCACACAGGCCTGAGTTGGAACCCTGGTTCTAGAGATGTTACTCTACCACTCAAAGCCTGTTTTCCCGTCGAGTGTTGTGTGAGATTATGTGTGTATGTGTGGGAGGATGGGGGGGGGAAGGGTGCAGAGCACCCAGATCACACAGGTGAAAACTGGAAGCCTCCCTTCCCACCTTCCCATGGCCCAACACACCTGCCCCGATGGACCTCATCCCTCTCTGCCATCTCTGTTGCCCTTCACGACTGATAGGACCTGTTTATCGTGGGCTACACTTTGCCCCATTCAGTGTTAGCTGGAAGGTTGTCCTAAAGACCCTTCTTGGGCATTATGTGTTATTCCTTCTAGAAGTCAGCCTTCTAAGAACAGGCCCTGTTCCTTCTCTGTATTTGTCATCTTCCCACCATCAGTGCTCAGCAGACCGCAGCAGTGGCGTATGAGTTGGACATCTCCCCCTCCCTACACTGCCCCTAACAAGGGAGGGTCCTTGGAGGGACTCAGGGAGCTAAAGAACCCGAAATCTCGCTCTTTCAGGTTGAGGGAAAACCTCCCTGGTGCTAACACCTTCATTTGTAGAGCAGAATCGTCTTGCTATATCGATTTTGTTCTTTCCAATGACCCTGAGAAATTGATGGGCTGGGCAGAGATTCCCAAAGTTTAATTGACTTGGCAAAGATCTAACTTTTAGGGAGAAGCAGACGTAAAAGCCAGATATTCTGAGGAAAAGCTGGAATATACTTTCCGTTCTTCAGGACGTAACCAACATTGATTGGATTCTGTATCACTCAGGATAGGTTAGGAAACTCTCAGTGGCCTTAGAAAACCCAGCTTTATTTCTCTCCCAGGGTACATGTCCATCCCAGGTCACTTGGGGTCCTCCTCGCTCAGTCACCCCCTGTAATCGTCTGTCCTCTGAGGGCCAGGCTGACGGAGCAGGCACTCCTCGGAGCATCGCTAATGGCGGGCGCAGAGGGCAAGTCGGGAAGGCTTGTTCCTAAAGCATCAGCCTGGGAGGTGACACCCTTCACTGCATTCAGTGTCAGTGACCAGGCCTGAGTTCGGCAGGGCAGGGCGGTGTGACCCTCGCAGAGTGAGGGCTGGACACTTCTGAGGAGTGACACAGTCTCCCATCCACCCCGTTGAGCTTTGTCTCCACTCCTGAGTGCTGTTGGAATGAGGAGCGGCTGGGGGATCTACTCAGCCTGGATAGTCACGGGATACTAGATGGAGGATTGTGGACCCCTCTTCCTGCCCTTTCTTGGAAGCAGAGACCCAGGAAAGATATCTACAATAGCGTTTACTTTGGAGGAGATAATTTAGAAGGTAATGTTTAAGCTTGACCATCAATAACATGCTTAAATCCTGGACCAAAAGTTAATATCTTAGCAATTGCAAAGGGAGAGGCTGTATGCCCTCAGTACCCACCTTGGCCTCTCATCACAGGGAGTCAAACACTGTTCCAGGTGTGAGATTGTTTCAAAGCCTCAGGCAAAGATTTACGGTTTTCTCTAAAATGTCCCACATTTTTGTTTGTTTGCTGAAAAGAAAGAGAACAAAGTAACTTGCTGGTGACAAAGGCCACACTTCCCCCCTAAGAACAGTAGGAATAGCCTTTCCAGGATGTTTAGTATTGCCACACAGAACATGGCCAGGGGCCTCAAGCAAAGGACCCAGTGACTGGGCTCTCCAGGACTGGAGCTCTCCCAGGACAGGCCACACAGCCTCTCCACTTGTATTTGCAGTGCACAGTTCGTCTTCATCCTATAAAAATGGCTTGTTTGCAAAGAAACAAAAAATAAGAACCCACAGATTCTCCTTCTGGTTCATGCAGCCGGTTCCGTGTGGATAAACATCAAACACATTTACTTACTGACTGAGACTTCCTTTTTCACCTACTTCCGGGAGGGTTTGTGTCAGGGTCAGCTTTAAACTTTGTGTGAAATAGGACAGCCAGAACTGAAACCAGAGCAGACACTGCGGGGTGGGAGCAGAGCAAGTAGAAGTTTCCACATCCCAGAATAGCTAGCGACCTGTCAAGCACTGACTTGCCTCCGTTAAGTTCTGGGCGCTGAGGCACCAAAGGACCACATCGGCCTCCTTGGAAGGGTCGTGCCTCTGACAGCCTAGGTGATTATGCAGGTGAAGTGTCACTTTGAGCGCTGTCCTCTCCTGCGTAGCTGCACGCGACTACCGGTCCCCTGTCTGGAGGCCTAGGCAAGGCTGGTTTATGACTAGGATAGGTGTGCCGTGAAATCTTAGCGCCAGCCTACTCACCAGCAGTGTCCACAGCCCTCTCTCCACTCTGGCCCTGCCTTCCCTCCCAGCTACCTTTCTCGGGAAGAAAAAGAGTCTGATCCATCTCTGTGTTCGGATGTTGGCTGAGAAGACCTTAAGATATGACCTGACCCAAGGATTTTTGTTCAATTACCTGTATCTAAAATCAATTTATTGACTAGCTATCAGAGCCAGGAAGTACAGAGATGAAGAGGACAGAGGGTCTGAGCGTGAAAACCCTCGGGCCCAGGCCACCAGGGCTCCCAGGCTTAGAGGACCCACTCTGTTCCTCCTCCAATCCTGCCCCTCCCAGGCCCAGGAGGGATATACCAGCTGAAGCTAGTGAACTTTCCTCCTTCTGTTCCACGTTCTGGGGACCCAGCACCCCAGATTCCTTGCCCAAACAACCCGCAACAGCATGTGGGGCCTGTGCAAGCCCCTCCCCAAAGTCCCACCAGGTCTGGTAGGAGTCCATCCAAGGGGTGAACGTTGGGGGAGAGATGACCACGGCTTGGGCTTTCAGCCTGAGCTGTCCACAGACTTGAGACCATCTCCCTCTCAGTGTGGGATGGAACAAGGGGTGGGAGGGGGAGTGGGCTGGTCAGCAGGGCAGGGCCTCTACTAGAATGCTTGTCCTGGTCCTGAAAACGCGGGGATGGCCTCGTGATTGGGCAATCTGGGAGGCGATGGTAGAGCAAAGGTTAGATGCCAGCAGATCCCAAATCTAGAATGGGTTTCTTTCTGCCAGCAAGGGGTTAATCCACGACCGTTACCTATTTCTCATTGTTTACGGGAAGACTTGATCATGAGCGGCCAGTGAAAGTGTTCGAGAGTCTGATTCTTCTTGTCTATCTAAATTACTATCTCAGGAGGCAAAGCAAACCAATTTACCTTGAGGCTTTCATCAAAGAAATCCATAGACAGTCCCGAAACCACGTGCTAACAAGATAGTCCTAACGCAGGAAAAAGAACCAAAAAGCCAAACTCAAACTAAAAGATATTGCTTCATGATAAACTCCCACTTGTTCAGGCTAAAGAATCCAAGGATAGCAGTATCGGGGAACATGCAAATATTCTGGTTAACTGAATGTTAAGTTAGAATTATCTGTCCTCACAGAATTAACCAGGACAACATTAAAATTATACATAATACGTCCCTCTTTCTGTCACTGAGTCAGTAATTTTGACAGATTGCCTTCCCCACCTCCCACCCTACCTCCAACTTTCTTTTCCTTTCCCCCCTTTTTTTTTTTAATTGCCAATATGTATTTAGGGTCTCTCCTTCAAAGATTGGCTAGGAAGTAGAAGTAGAACAAGAGGGTCCCAGTTGTCCTGTCCTTGTTATGACCAAAGACAGACCCACAAGAACTTTTCCTTAGGGGCCATCAGCGATGTCCCTGCAGTCATGGCCTCCTGTATATAGTTTATGGCTTGACTGCTGTGGTGATGCCTCAATATTAGATAGGACTCTTCTCAACTGTTGTCATCAGAGAGAGTGGCACTCACCAGAGAATTCCCTTTAGTTAGAGAATTCAGTCTTCTCCACTCTCCCTTCTGCACTGGGGGAAGAATAGTTGCCTACTTAGCCAAAATGGTCGTCTTGCTATATGAGGTCCTCCGCCTACAGAATGTGCAAATCCCTGTTGTCATTTAATTTCTTCCTTTACCTTCTTGGTTAACTCCATCCTTATCCACTTGATGATCCCCTCAGGCATTTTCCCCCCAGACCATTTGAGAGATTTCTCCAGGAATCTACGTGACTGTAGAATATAGGACAGATTTGATAGAGAGCCAGATGACAGCAAAGAGTGTATGCAGTGGGGATGATGGACTCTAAATGCCCTGCTACAGAGCATGTACTTTGATCTTAAGGACAACAGATCACTATTCACAAGATTGAACGAGTAAGGGACGTGACCATGTGTTTGAAAAGGCAGAGTCAGGCCAACAGGGAGGGTTTTAGAGGTGGGGGGAGAATTCTTGCATGTAGAACTTGGGCTTTGTGTTGAAGTAAAGCTGACTTCAAATCCTACTTTCAGGGACTTCCCTGGTGGTGCAGTGGTTAAGAATCTGCCTGCTAAAGCAGGGGACACGGGTTCGAGCCCTGGTCCGGGAAGATCCCACATGTCGCGGAGCAGCTAAGCCCATGTGCCACAACGACTGAGCTTGCGCACCACAACTACTGAAGCTCATGCGCCTAAAGCCCGTGCTCCGCAACAAGAGAAGACACCGCAATGAGAAGCCCGCGCACCGCACCCCCGCTCTCTGCAACTAGAGAAAGCCCACGCACAGCAACGGAGACCCAACGCAGCCAAGATAAAGAAATAAATAAATTTATTTTAAAAAATCCTATTTCCAATATTTATCAACTATGTATCCATTAGGTGCTTGCTATTCACTTTCTCTGATCCTCTATTTCCTAACTGGAAAAAGCCATAATGCCTCGCAGTATTGCTGTGAAGGTTAAATAGGTAGAAGGAGCTCCTACCGGCAAACAGGATGAGACAGGAGGCAGGTCTAAACCAGGGCAGTGGTGGTGGGCATGGAGAGGAGGAGATGGGCTTTGGAGACAGCGTCACCGGGATGGGTAAGAGGAATCGAGGGTGGCTAGGTGTTGCATCTTGAGTGACCCGACAAATTGTACACCTCATGGCTGAGTGGGGGTTAAGGAAGGACAGAAGAAGAACAGATCTTTTTCAGATGGAAAAAGGGCAGACAATGAGTTTCATTTTGGATAGTTAAATTGAGAGAGTGAGTGGAAGACATCTAGGTGCCGGTGGTGATTAGTTCACTAAAAACAGGGCTGTCTAGAGAGCACTGCCTATTCGGGACTCATCAGAACGTAGGCCCTTATGGTTACTATGGAATTTGCTTGGCTGGCCCAAGAGGACAAGTTGGATCCATTCTCTCATTGATTCTTTCACCTACTAATTCATCAAACATACGCTGGGTGTCTCTTATAAGCCATGCTCAGTGATGTTAAACAATGGTGAACAGGCAGAAGTTGTCCCTGACCCTCAGAAACTTATCCTATCCTAGGGTAGAGGATCTGAGATGGCAACAGATGCCCCAGCCCTTCAATCCTGTGTGGCCAGGACCCCAAGCCTGTGTGTGGACTGGATGCCAGGTTGCTGAGTGGGGCACAGAGTGGAGTATCACTTGTCTGTGGTTGTGAGTCATGGCACAAGGAGGAGGGAAGACAGTCTTGGCAAGAGTGTCTGAGAACAGAGCAAGATGCAGATCTGGAATAAACAAGGTACAACACAGGACCAGAAAGGTGGAATGTGCAGGTTGAGAGGGTTGAGGCTGAAGAGATTCCCTGATGTATTTCCGGTGAGGGGAGGCAACAGTCTTTTCCGGTGAACCTGTCACTTAGCTATAGGTGCTAAAGTGATTGCTGAAAACAATCGGAAATTAGTATTTTGGATCAGAAGGACCTTATTCTTTTAAGTACCTAGCATTGTGCCTGGTAGAACATGCTTAGCGAATGTTTTATAGAATGGAAAGAAAAAGGAATAATACAATGAAAGAAAGGAAGGAAACATTGGAAAGAGTTAAATTATGAGTTTTAGAGTTAGAAGGTAATAAAGATATTGTAGAATCTCTACTGACACTATACTGAGTCATAGAAATTTTTATGGGGGTAAAAACTTGATAATCTGAGTTTGGGGACTGCTGAAAATTAATGAAACCATACTCTGATGACTTTGAGTAAAACTGGTCACTAGTAACTCTGTGATGGGCAACATCAGAATACTATGAGTTAATTGTGTACCTTTTCTAAATTTCAGAATCTCACCTAGGGGTGGCTTTGTCTCCTAGAGAGCAAAGAAAATGACATTAGCAGAAGATCATGACTCTTCAGCGGTGACTGAGCTAATACATCGTCCTCAGTGGCTTCCACCTTCACGTGGGGAGTAGTGACAAGGTGGCTGGGGGGTTACCGGCTGTGACCTGCAGCTGCGCGTGTGAGCGTGAACCTTCAGCAGTGGCTTCTTAGAAGAACAATGATACATATGCTTCTGCTTAAGACTTAACTGGCAGGCTTCCTGGCAGAGCTTCTGGCAGTGATGCCCTGATTTGCAAGGACTTAATGACTTGTCATTTAATACCTGCAGGTACAGAGACAAGAGGGGAGGGTATATGTACATGCCTGTATCCCCAGAGAGAGTGAGCACCATGGATTTGTGAAGGCACTGTCTTGCCTTTGCAGAAAAGAATTCTTTATGCTATGTTTATTCAATAACTGTTACTTTGATATCAACATTCAGTGTTCTTACTCAGAACTATTTAAAAATTCTATTCTTCAATTTCAAAACTCCTGCTATGTACTACAGAAGATCATCTTCTTCCCTCTCCCCTCTTTTGTGTATATTATGATGGGTTTAGTTAGTCATAAGTTAAACTTGAAAACAATTGTACTTCTAGAGTTCTGATAAAATTTTCACTCCTTTAATTTTCTTTTTTTTCCTCATTGAACAAACATATTATTCACAGGAACAGATGACATCCTGAAAGCTAGATGTCCCCATGGCTTTCAAACACCAAGATGGGAGGTCCCGATTTCCTCTTCATGTCATATCTTCTTTTCCCACATGCAACAACTGTTTGAATAATTTAAATGATCAGATATGCAAGCATCACCCAGAAGTGTGAGGACTTTGAGTTTGAAATAGCTCAGTATTTCCAGACTAGGATAAGAATAACAGTGTGCCTAATTTACATTTTCTTATCTCTTTTTGATATAGTTATAATGGTAACTGTAGTAATGGTTTAATAGCAGCAACGACAATGTAAATCTCAAGCCCCAGAGACAATGTAAATCTAAGCCCCAGATTACCTCTAATCCAGAGTTCTCACTTCAGGTAATTAAAGCCAACAACTGGAAGTAGGAAGAGGGAAGCACTTAAATGTAAACGACTTCAAATCACACAAAGGAAAGTCAAATAAATATGGTTGGATTCTTAATATTGGTTCCAAGGAAATCATAGCTTATCAGGACAATAGAACATAAAACAGAAAAGAAGCATAAGTAGTAGAAATCATAAAATGAGAACATCAGAGGATAGCAATCTAAAAGTCATAACAATGCTCAAACTAAAAGACAAAGACTCAGACCATGTGAAGAAAAATGAAGCTACACATTAATTGCAAATTACAAAAATTTGAAAATAATGTTAAAATGAAAGGAAAATTTAAAACAAAAAGTATTACATGATACAAAGGGGTCATTTTATATTGGAAATGGTAGCCCCCTCAATAAAAATATGGAAGTCGTAAACACTAAATAACAAGTCACAAAAACATATAAACTAAAACTTATGAAAGGATACAAGCACAGTTATAGTGGGAGATTTTAGCAGGCACTCTGTCTTCGATAAATTAAATATTTATATATATGTGTATATGCACATATATCATAATTTAAATGATTATATACAAGGATATATATGCAATATATAGTCACAGTATACCTTACATATATTTTTCTATTATATATAGAGATATTTCTATAGCTATATAATTTAATAATGCAGTACATATTCTTTTCAGGTATCCAGGAAATTTTTACAAAAATTGTGTACATACAAAGCCCCCAGAGAACCTCAGTACAGTTCAGAAAATAGAAATTGTGCAGGCAGAACTACCTGACCACATGTTGATTAAGAAAAACAGGAATAGAACCAGTACCCACCTCTTTGCCCTGGGAGTGCGCTTGTGACCTGTTTCTCCAGGACATCCATCCTTTCTTTCCTCCAGAACTGTTCTCAGGCCTTCAGATTTGGGTCTTGGACTGGAACTACACCACCAGCTTTCCTCGGACTCCAGCTTGCAGAGGGACTTCTCAGCCTCCAAAATTGACCACGTGGTTGACAGGGTCTTAGTGCTCCAGCTGGGCGTCAGGCGTGAGCCTCTGAGGTGGGAGAGCCAAGTTTAGGACACTGGACCACCAGAGACCTCCCGGGCCCACGTAATATCAATTGGTGAGAGCTCTCCCAGAGATCTCTGTCTCAATGCTAAGACCCACCTCTGCTCAACCACCAACAAGCTCCAGTGCTTGATACCCCATGCCAAACAACCAACAAGACAGGAACACAACCCCATCCATTAGTAGAGAGGCTGCCTAAAACCATACTAAGTTCACAGAAACCCCAAAACACACCACCGGACGTGGTCCTGCCCATCAGAAAGACAAGAGCCAGCCTCATCCACCAGAACACAGGCACCAGTTCCCTCCAACAGGAAGCCTACACAACCCACTGAACCAACCTTATCCACTGGGGGCAGACACCAAAAACAACGGGAACTATGAGCATGCAGCCTGCGGAAAGGAGACCCCAAACACAGTAAGTTAAACAAAATGAGAAGACAGAGAAATATACAGCAGATGAAGGAGCAAGGTAAAAACCCACCAGACCAAACAAATGAAGAGGAAATAGGCAGTCTACCTGAAAAAGAATTCAGAGTAATGATAGTATAGATGACCCAAAATCTCGGAAATAGAATGGAGAAAATACAAGAAACGTTTAACAAGGACCTAAAAGAACTAAAGAGCAAACAAACAATGATGAACAACACAATATATGAAATTAAAAATTCTCTAGAAGGAATCAATAGCAGAATAACTGAGGCAGAAGAACAGGTAAGTGACCTGGAACATAAAATAGTGGAAATAACTACCACAGAGAAGAATAAAGAAAAAAGAATGAAAAGAATTGAGGACAGGCTCAGAGGCCTCTGGGACAACATTAAATGTTCCAACATTTGAATTATAGGGGTCCCAAAAGCCTTGGTAAATTTAAGAAAATTGAAATTGAATCAAGTATCTTTTCCGACCACAGTGCTATGAGGCTAGATATCAATTACAGGAAAAAACCTGTAAAAAATACAAACACATGGAGGCTAAACAATACACTACTAAATAACCAAGAGATCACTGAAGAAATCAAAGAGGAAATCAAAAAATACCTAGAAAAAAATGACAGTGAAAACATGACAACCCAAAACCTATGGGATGCAACAAAAGCAGTTCTAAAAGGGAAGTTTATAGCAATACAGCCCTACCTCAAGAAACAAGAAAAATCTCAACTAAACAATCTAACCTTACACCTAAAACAATTAGAGAAAGAAGAATTTAAAAAAACCCAAAGTTAGCAGAAGGAAAGAAATCATAAAGATCAGAACAGAAATAATTGAAAAAGAAATGAGGAAAACGATAGCAAAGATCAATAAAACTAAAAGCTGGTTCTTTGAGGAGATAAACAAAATTGATAAACCATTAGCCAGACTCATCAAGAAAAAAAGGGAGAAGACTCAAATGGACAGAAATAGAAATGAAAAAGAAGTGGCAACTGACAGTACAGAAATACAAAGGATCATGAGAGATTACTATAAGCAACTATATGCCAATAAAATGGACAAAGTGGAAGAAATGGACAAATTATTAGAAAAGCACAAGCTTCCAAGACTGAACCAGGAAGAAATAGAAAATATCAACAGACAAATCACAAGCACTGAAATTAAAACTGTGATTAAAAATCTTCCAACAAACGAAAGCCCAGGACCAGATGGCTTCACAGGCGAATCCTATCAAACGTTTAGAGCAGAGCTAACACCTATCCTTCTCAAACTCTTCCAAAATATAGCTAAGGGAGGAACACTCCCAAACTCATTCTACAAGGCCACCATCACCCTCATTCCAAAACCAGACAAAGACATCACAAAAAGCAAACTACAGGCCAATATCACTGATGAACATAGATGCAAAAATCCTCAGCAAAATACTAGCAAACAGAATCCAACAGCACATTAAAAGGATCATACACCATGATCAAGTGGGGTTTATCCGAGGAATGCAAGGATTCTTCAATATACACAAATCACTCAATGTGATACACCATATTAACAAACTGAAGGATAAAAACCATATGATCATCTCAATAGATGCAGAAAAATCTTTCGACAAAATTCAACACCCATTTATGATAAAAATCCTCCAGAAAGTAGTCATAGAGGGAACTTGCCTCAACATAATAAAGGCCATATTTGACAAACCAACAGCAAACATCATTCTCAATGGTGAAAACCTGAAACCGTTTCCACTAAGATCAGGAACAAGAACAAGTTGCCCACTCTCACCACTACTATTCAACATAGTTTAGGAAGTTTTAGCCACAGCAATCAGAGAAGGAAAAGAAATAAAAGGAATCCAGATTGGAAAAGAAGAAGTAAATCTCTCACTCTTTACAGATGACTTGATACTATACACAGAGAATCCTAAGGATGCTACCAGAAAACTAATAGAGCTAATCAATGAATTTGGTAACGTAGCAGGGTACAAAATTAATGTACAGAAATCTCTTGCATTCCTATACACTAATGATGAAAAATCTGAAAGAGAAATTAAGGAAACACTCCCATTTACCATTGCAACAAAAAGAATAAAATACCTAGGAATAAACCTACTTAAGGAGACAAAAGAACTGTATGCAGAAAACTATAATACCCTGATGAAAGAAATTAAAGATGATACAAATAGATGGAGACATATATCATGTTCTTGGATTGGAAGAATCAGCATTGTGAAAATGACTACACTACCCCAAGCAATCTACAGATTCATTGCAATCCCTATGAAACTACAAATAGCATTTTTCACAGAACTAGAACAAAAAAATTTCACAATTTGTATGGAAACACAAAAGACCCCGCATAGCCAAAGCAACGTTGAGAAAGAAAAACGTAGCTGGAGGAATCAGGCTCCCTGACTGCAGACTATACTACAAAGCTACGGTAATGAAGACAGTATGATACTGGTACAAAAAAAGAAATATAGATCAATGGAACAGGATAGAAAGCCCAGAGGTAACCCCACGCACATATGGTCACCTTATCTTTGATAAAGGAGGCAAGAATATACAATGGAGAAAAGACAGCCTCTTCAATAAATGGTGCTAGGAGAACTGGACAGCTACATGTAAAAGAATGAAATTAGAACACTCCGCAACACCATACACAAAAATAAACTCAAAATGGATTAAATACTTAAATGTAAGGCCAGACACTATAAAACTCTTAGAGGAAAACATACACAGAACACTCTATGACATAAATCACAGCAAGATTGTTTTTGACCCACCTCCTATAGAAATGGAAATAAAAGCAAAAATAAACAAATGGGACCTAATGAAACGTAAAAGCTTTTGCACAGCAAAGGAAACCATAAACAAGAAGAAAAGGCAGCCCTCAGAATGGGAGAAAATATTTGCAAATGAAGCAACTGACAAAGGATTAATCTCCAAAATATACAAGCAGTTCATGCAGCTCAATATCAAAAAAACAAACAACCCAATCCAAAAATGGGCAGGAGACCTAAATCGACATTTCTCCAAAGAAGATATACAGATTGCCGACAAGGACATGAAAGGATGCTGAACATCACAATCATTAGAGAAATGCAAATCAAAACTATAGTGAGGTATCACCTGACACTAGTCAGAATGGCCATCATCAAAAAATGCAGAAACAATAAATGCTGGAGAGGGTGTGGAGAAAAGGGAACCCTGTTGCACTGTTGGTGGGAATGTAAACTGATACAGCCACTATGGAGAATAGTATGGAGGTTCCTTAAAAGACTAAAAATAGAACTACCATATGACCCAGCAATCCCACTACTGGGCATATACCCTGAGAAAGCCATAATTCAAAAAGAGTCATGTACCACAATGTTCATTGCAGCTCTATTTACAAAAGCCAGGACATGGAAGCAACCTGTCCATTGACAGATGAATGGATAAAGAAAATGTGGCACATATATACAATGGAATATTACTCAGCCATAAAAAGAAACGAAATTGAGTTATTTGTAGTGAGGTGGATGGACCTAGAGTCGATCATACAGAGTGAAGTAAGTCAGAAAGAGAAAAAAAATACCATATGCTAACACATATATATGGAATCTAAAAAAGAAAAAAAAAAAAGGTCATGAAGAACCTAGGGGCAAGATGGGAATAAAGACACAGACCTACTAGAGAATGGACTTGAGGATACGGGGAGGGGGAAGGGTAAGCTGGGACGAAGTGAGAGAGTGGCATGGACATATATACACTACCAAATGTAAAATAGCTAGTGGGAAGCAGCCGCATAGCACAGGGAAATCAGCTCGTTGCTTTGTGACCGCCTAGAGGGGTGGGATAGGGAGGGTGGGAGGGAGGGAGACGTAAGAGGGAAGAGATATGGGGATATATGTATATGTATAACTGATTCACTTTGTTATACAGCAGAAACTAACACGCCATTGTAAAGTAATTATACTCTAATACAGATGTTTAAAAAAAAAAGAAAATTAAGATTAAAAATTCAAGCATAAATGTAAGATTAATAGCTGAAAACAAAAATTAAAAAGTGGAAAGGTAAAGTAAAATATATAAAATACATGTGTAAGTGGGAAAATAAATATATTATTGAAGGGAATGATTACAAACAGGTTTTGGAAGAGATAAGCAAACAGAGGGAAAAGTCCCTCTGAATAGAAAAGGAGTGAAAGTTAATTGTGAAAAACTGGAGGCTCAAAATAGAAAATGTGATGAAGGGCCGAGTAATGGAGAAGCAATAGAAGCACAGACTCAAAGGAGATTTCAACATTTAAAAGCAGACTCGTTTCTAGAAGCTTGACAGACTGAGCCAGCACAGATTCCTCTTACATCTACAAACAAGTAGAAACGTTGGATAAAATATGCCAAAATAACCTTCCAAAACATAGCTGAGCTCAAAAGATAGGAAGTCTGCAGGTGGTAGAACAAAGAAGAAACACAGCAGAAGGCTGTGGAGGCTAAAACTCGGGGGTCCGTGGCAAGTCTAGGTCCCCGGAGAGCAGAGTCCATGGTAAGTTGTGTGTCAAAAGCTGACTGAGGTCACACCTGTGGGGAGAAAGGGCCACAGGATGGGTTGGAAGCAGCCCGTGAACTGAGATGCTTTGCAGTGCTGTCCTCAGCTGAGCCTACAGGGCGTTTTGGAGCTGAGATGTCGCCAGTCAAAAGACCTGACCTTTAGCTCCACAGCAGAGTCATTCTATATGACCTGTTCCCAAAAGGTGGCATGACCTTGGGGGAGGGCAGGTCCTTGAGAGACTCAGCTGGGAGCTGTGAGCCTGCAGCCAGCAACCCCCAGCATCTTGGGGAATGAGAGCTTCACTCCAGGGCCAGGAGGGTGGTTTTGGAGACATGCATATAATTTTCTTTGATGCTATGGATAATTTTTATTTATTTCTTTTAGCTCCACCTATATAATTTTGACAATCTTGAATAATTTTTCTTTCCGAGTTGTTGGGAAGATACCATCAAGTGGCCCACTGTCCTCTCTCCAACGGGTGTACAATGACACTTAAATAGATGCTACTTATGTACAAATATATTCACTTCAGTGTTACTTACATCAGTGGAAAAATTGAAAATGAGCAGAATGCCCCCAAATATGGGAATGATAAAATTATATGCAGCTATTAAAATTATGTTTTCAAAGAATGGGTACTAAGATGTTAACCTATGCATTTACATGGCACAGATTGTGTGATTCTCATCTTCTAAAACATTTGTTCTTTTAAATGTTACTCTAATTGTTGATGCATAAAAATAGGAAAGAAAATAGATCGAAATAATGGCAGAGTTCAGCTCTATAATTTATGGACATTTCAATGCCTTGTATTTCCCAAGTTATCTAAGATCATATATTACTTTATAATCATAAAAAACAAGTTGTTTATAAAATAAAGAAATAATTATGCTGAATTAGACTCCATTAATTTGCAAATATATATTTGATAGGAAAAGTGATCTCTGAGAGTGAAACAGTACTATATTGCGAGCAGATTTTCAATAATATTTTTGACATTTTTTTCAGTCTTATTTTCAACACTATTTTCAAGGTGAATGAGAGAAAGAAGTAAATCTTGAGTATTCCTCAGTCCTACTCTAACTTGTGTGAGGATTTTCTTGGAAAAGTCCCCCATATGTCTCCGTGTGTGTGTGTGTGTGTGTGTGTGTGTGTGTATTAAACTTCTGTCTTTTGGAGCCTTTCATAAGACGACTCCAACTGCATTAAAGTCAAGTTCCCTTTGCGTATGATTCTCACTAGATAGAGGAACGTGGTCGAATGACATTTTTCTAAGGCTCCCAATCTCACTAACCCACAAGCAAGGAAGGAATCCGCAGTTCCCACTTTTACAGAACAAAAAGAAAATGATAAATTGTTTCAATCAAGGGATTTTTGAATGAACGAACTTCTCTCCTAGAAGTTAATTTTGTTTCTTTGCTTGTATTATAAGAGCTAGTCATTAAAAAAAATCTGCAAACCATGCACACTGAAACTGTGGAGAGACCCATATTAGATTTCATTATTGCTTGTGTTTTCTTCCTCTCTGTCTCTCTCTCTCTACCTTTCCTCCCTTCCTCTTTTCTCCTTTCTGTTACCTTGAATTCCAAACTCCTTTCCTCTAATTCCTGTTGTTTTCTTCCATCACCCTTAAATCTTTTCCCCCTCATCATCTCCAGGTTGTTTTCTGCATTTCACAGTGAATTTCCTTGTGCCGGGTGGGCAGTGACCAAGGAGACTCGCTGAGAACCATGGTTTTAGAAGCTCATGTGTTTGAGAGCCTGTAAAATCCTGCCTGGCCTCAGAGATTTGAAATTGCTTCAATCTATATTTTCTCTGTCTTTTATGCTTTTAAAGTTTCACATCCAATATGCTTTTAAAGTTTCACATTTTTATCCAAAGCATGGATTCTGAGAATTTGACAAAGCTGATCCCCTGTATGCAATTTCCATAAATCCCTTAAAGTATTTAACCCGCTCTTCTCCTTTTGTAAAAAATGTCTAACAAAATCACAGGGGAAAACAGTTGTTCTCGACATCACAACAGTTTAATACATTAACTTATTCATTAAATTGTGCTTCACATCAATGGGAATCCTCAGTTCTACAAACTATCATCTTTAAACAGCAATAAAGGTTGATAATGTCACAATACAATCTCTGAGTACCCAAGTTCATACATATTATGGCACAGAAACAAAAAGAAATATCTCTTAGGAGAAATCATTTACTATCTATTGGATAACTATCTTTACGTCTAAAATGGGGCACCAGATAAAAGTCCAGATGCTTCTTTCCAGATGCTTTTTCATTTTGGATACGTTAAATGAAAAATAATGCAAGCAAAACCCAGAAAGTACTTCTGGGGAGGGAGATGGGCAGGAGGAAGGAAAAGAAAAGATGGCCACATGATAAAAAAAAAATGACAAGTTGGTGGAAGACAAATGTGCCAATGACTAAATCATACACATTCTGCTCCCTCAGACAGTTTTCCCCAGCAAGAACTGAAGCTTTTCAGCACTGACATCTGGCCCTTTGATGAATTCCCGCAGTGCAACAGAACGTGTAACCCACAGAGGTTCCACTTAATGTGCCAAAGGATGACAGTTGCAGTCTCGTCCATAAACGACTCAGAACACAGGCTCAAGAAACATCTGTGCTTCTGTGTTCTCAGATCCATAGTTTTGTTAGATGGCCTCGAGTCCTGGCTTGGAAGTTCAGGGGCTTTTGTCTTGCAGATGTTGCTGGTGTTCATAGCGAGGCCAGTCCTCAGGAAATCTCAGCACCTCTCCAGGGTAGGTTGGTTCTGTAGATGTGTTGTGAAGATGGGTCCATGTGCATTCTGGCTACAAAACACACAGGTCTCAGAACCCGCCCACTTGCCCAGAAGGGCTAATTCAAAGTTTTATGGAGTTCGTTCAGATGCGTCCAGCTGAATGTGGTGAGGGAAAGCAGGCTTACGTCCAGTAGCGATGGAGGGAGGGGGTTAGAAGAAAAGCCGGAAGTGCTTTGGAGAAAGAACCGTTGCATGCTTCCCAGAGGTGGCACTATTGGGTAGAGTCATCAGACTCAGCCAGCCCCAATACCCACCTGCAGACTCAGCTGGAGCTCTGCTGACCAGTGGACGTATAGTAACTATGGAAAAGAAAAACCTTAGAGACACAGCTGTGATCAGATCACAGTGCTCTGCCTAAGTCTGACCCAGCTTTCTCTTTGCTCCAACTCCAATTCAGTCCCTAAAACCACCGCAATGCTCTGATCCTGTCTCACGAGCCTCATGCCTTTTCCTGCTGTTTTCAGTGGCCAAAAGAATCAGTCCACATGGCTCCAGACTGCCCTTGACCCTGAGGATAGAAACTACATTAAGTTACTTTTCTGTGTTTCCATATTCCCTGGCACTTACTTAATTCCTCATCTTTCCACCTTTGAAAGACCTGCCCCCTTTTAGAAGGCCTATTTTCCTCCACAGTTACCCCTACTCTCCCAAACCCCACCTCTGCATGATCCCATCCTACGGGCGCTGCTTCTCAGCTAGAGGTCAGGGATGGAGAGGAATCAGATGAAACCTCTGTGCGAAGATGTTAGCTCATGACGACTTAAAGCGTTTCCTTTCCCGGGCAAATGTGCAAAGGGACTCATTTAACACCAAATAAAATCAAGAACCCAAACAGTATGTTGCTGATAAAATTCCACGGACCTGGGGAAGAAGTAGAGAAGAAGGGAGATTTTTTGAGCAGGAGTTCTATTGATCTCCCATGAAGCTTCTCTACTCAGGCTGCAGGTGCTTGAGTGGTCGTGCTTCGAGATCTCCCTGCAACACTGTCCATCTCTTGGACATTTCACTCCTAATAAGAGGGTCTCTCCATGGAGGCAGGGGGTTGAGAGCCAACTCTACCCCCCTCCTTGGCACTTTCTAAGTCGCTGCAGCTCCATGAGAAGGTAAGAGAAGATATAAATCAATAAAGATTTAGATTTCATATTCTTGCTATTCTCGATCCCAATACTGATGATGAGCATAAAGTAGTAGAAAATATGAAGTCAGAAGACTGGGGCTCTGAGCACCTGTCTTGTTAGTAAGCTAGACGCTTTAGGAAATCGTTCATCATCCCTGAATCTCCACGTCAAACTGTTGAATGGGATTAATGAATAGAGGTCCTATTTTACATGCAAGAATGTAGTAAAGATCAAATGAGATACTAGATGTAGAAATGTTTTGAAAAGCATTAAATACTATACAAAGTTACAAATTTCAATCTTAGCCTTTGCAAAATAGATGACGAAATAGATGACATTGAAAAGCACTTGAAATATTTTTCAATTTCCTTTTGTGTCAGAGACTGATAGCTTTGATCAGTATTAATTTTCACATTGTTTCTTTAATAACAGAACCCTTATATGTATCAAGGCACATCGCAACCAATAATGATGACATTTCCTGGCCTTCTTTGCAGCTAGATGTATCTAATGGCTAGCCAACGAGATGTGACTGGAACTGATATGTACAACTTCTCTCCACTTCCTCTCGGCTGTCTTAAATAAAATTGAGATGGCAGGAACTGCAGTAGCCATGTCGGACCTTGAGCTGGAAGCTGTACAGTAGTATGAGAGGGCCTAGGATTCTGGTAAGATCACACACGAGACCAGTTTGTCTTTAAAGCAAGCAATTGCTTCAATCTTTTGAAGTCACTATTATTTTGAGTTTCTCTGTTAAAGCAGCCAAGTAGGAATCCTACTTAATGGACTTGTATTTATTTTTTAATGATCTTTGCTGACCTCCTTGCTAGGTCTATCTGGTAGATCTTCTCCCCCATATTCATATGACCTCCGGTCAGACTTTTGAACAAGTCCTTATATTTCAAACCCTTGATCAAACCATTTCTGACACAGTTACCTCCTTTAGGGGATAAGGAACAGATTTTTATAATTTTTAATAACATACGTGATAACCTTAACTGTTGCCTAACACTGATTGCTAATGTTAGCAATTATTAGAAAGAGCATTCAAATAATTCTCAGGGCAGGTTTTCTCTATTTGTCAGAAGTAGGTTGCCAAAAAGTTAAAAGGAGACAGAATATATAGTATGTACCTCAGACCTTAATAATAATTTAAACACACACACACACAGACATCTTATCCCAGTGTGGTTACTGGAGTTGCCATTGCCAGAGAAGGAAAGGAAGGTCTATCTGGGAATTGTAGGAGCTGGTAGGACACGGAACTTAGGGATTATTGATTGATTGATTGATTGCCTCTTCTTGGCTTTTAACACGAATGTATCTGGAATTGCTTTGGTTTGGGGTCTTAAGGCTGCTGGCTTCCCATGGATCCTTAGGCCCAGAGGCCTCCTGCTGACTGACATCCCTTCCCTGAGCTGAGCATCACTTGGCATGTAGGTGTGCAGCTGACTTTCAGAGAACAAACTGCGTCCCCACCTCTTCATTTCTATCAACATAGGACACCAGGGAGAGGATAAGTATGCTGTTTTAGAATGAAATGATACGAGGGAGGAAGCTCGTGTCTGTCTTTTTAATTTGCTCAGCACTGGCCTCGGGCCAATACCAAGAGATGGTTTCTCCTCTGAACATCCTGATATCGGGTCTCCAGTGCAGCCCCATACATCACACCTTCAGCATCAAGGCCGAGGAAAGCCTTTTGATATAAATCCCGAGGTGCCTAAGGAACAGCGTGAAGTTAGCAGAGGCTGCCGCCAAGTCTCAGCTATGCATGAATTCCCTGCCAAAAATGTAAAGTGAGTTGAAAGGAAACAATCTAAACGCTTTCTAACTTGTTTTGATTTTCCACATGACAAAACACTGGATTGTTACTGTGCGTGTGTGTATGCACGTGTGTGTATTCGTGTGTCTGTTTCACACCGACAGTCAGAACTGTCTGCAGCCCTGCCATTTCTAAGCAGCATTAGATCCTAGCATCCAAATGGGAAGACAGAGAAAAAGCTGCTCGTGAATCCCAGCTGCAATCCTCCTTCCCCCACTACCTCAGGAACAAGTCATCAGGATGGGAAACACTAATATTTTGTGAGCCTCATCTCTACCAACTAACAAGCGATAGTTACTCGGCCCCTTTATCTCACCCCAACTATGGCTCAAAAAGTACAATTGCCTATAACGTCATCAGTGTCTCAGCTCCTTGATGGGTCAGTGATTTGGAAGGGGCTGGACTCACCCAAGGCAACATGGCTCTGGGTCCCTGCTGGCTTGGTGCTGTCACACTCACATGGGTTAGAGACAAACCCTACTGGGCAATAACAGGTGGCTTCTAGCATGATGGGCAGGAAGCTTTTATCCCATATGGAAAACACGATGGAGAAAAAAAAGAGCTTGCCCTTTGCAGTCTGCCAGACCTAGCTCACAACGCTTGGAAGCTATTTATTGTCCGTGGTCTCACTTTCCTCGTCTAACTGGGACTAATACGATCTACCTTCTTGTGACTAGATCTGAGGTATAAAAAGGGTCTCCCAAAGTTTCTGGCACAAGGGAGGCCCCAGGGATGCCTTTCCCCCCAAGACAGATGAAGCCAAGGCCCGTGTAAGAAGTAGCTAAGCCTCTTCTCCAGATCTCTCTTTGATGGAGACACTGGGTTCCCCTCTGTGCAGGCGAGCACTCCATGAACGCTTGTGAGTTGATTAACTCCCAACCCCAGAGAGAGTATTCTGGAGGCTGAGACGAGGCTTATGTAAAGCTGGCTTAAACATCAAACATGTTAGATATCAATGAAATAGGCTTTTCAATCTCATTTAGGGGTTTCACTCATTTTGCCTTCAGCTCCTTGAAGGGATTGATCAGATCAATCTGTTGTGAAACTTTCTGCTCACTCTGATCTCCTACTAAACGCTGGGCAAGGATTTTCTATTCCCTCTGCCATAGGCCTCCCCTTATTACTCGAAAATTTTGTGTTATTATAGTTGCGATTGGGAAAAGGTGAGAGTAAGAAGCGCTTAGCAATGCAGCACATTTTTTGGTCCTGTTGTAGCCACACTCTCACAACAGAGATCATGTGAGGAGAAAGTGTTATCAGGCCAGAGATATTCGAGCTATCGGGAGGTAGAGTCTTTCTAAACTCCTGGGATAACCACTCCACTGTGTTCCATGTCTCGTGGCCTAAATCAGTTATTTTTTAATTTAGTGACCTTGACTATATTTTGTATACATGCTAGCTGAGTTCCTATTCTTCAGGCCAAATTCTTTTTAAACGTCTTTTCCTCTGTGACAGCAGTGTTTCAAACGTGGTGGTCCTGTACCGAAGAAGATGACTGCTCCACAGAGGTAAAACTCTGAAAGAGTCCTTAGAAAACTAAGGCTCTGTAGCCAGATTGGAAATGCTAGACATGTAGTTATCCTCCTGCTTTCCCTGCCCCCGTTAATTTATCATTCATTCCTTACGCTAAAAATAAAAATTGGTAAATGGTGATCTCCGTAGGCATTCGTTAATAAGCACGTTTTCTCCCGAATGCCCCTACCAGTGTTCATTTCTCTGAGGCATGCCTGTCCTGAATCTACTAGCCTTCCCTTAAAAGATGGGGAAGGAAGCATGGCTCAGGGCTAAGATGCAGGGGATGTGAGTCTCCAGTGATGGTCAGTAGCAGGGTAATCTTGTTGAAAAACAACTGTAACAACAAAACATGTTTACACTACTTGTGATTTAACCCACATTCAAATAGAGTCCAAAGATGACAGCCAAGTGCCAAGAGAGAGTTGGCGTTAAACCTCATCTAAAGGCTGAAAAAGCCTTCTCTTCCTCTCTCTTTAAACAGCAGTGTTTCCATTAAAGAGGCAGTATGAACAGATCAGTTTCAGCAGAACACCCAAGCCATAATTTGGCTTTTCACGTGTGCCTTGGTGGGTTCCAGTTGCCCAAACTATAACCTATGCCGCCGCCGCAAAAAAAAAAAAAAAGATCCCAAGGACTCTTTCCCTTTTGGTGCTTCTCCCCTTGACCTTCTAAAGCGGTCTATTATTGGATGCATTCCTACCCTACTTAATATCACAGACTGAAAAATGTCAGGAGAAAAAGAAGAAGACGGATCATCTCCAGCTGGATAAAGGTGAAGACAAAGAGGAAGCAGGGGCCCCAGTCAAGCCACCTACAGCCAGCCAGACGTCCTCAGCATGGTCCCACATTCTCCAAGGTAGGGCAGTGCCCCGGTTAATGCTCCCCCTCCTGTGGAGAGGAGGGGAGGGCAGGGGGGTCACCATCTCACCACCTGGCTGTTGTAGTCCTCCGTGACTGCCCCCTCTGGGTTCCCGTCCTGTCTGGGCCACCGGCGGCCCCTGTGCTCCCGCTGCAGCCTCCGCTCCCCGCGCCTCTTTTGCCGGTCCCTCTGGCGCTCCAGCTGCTTGGTACGGTGGTAGCGCTGCTGGAAGAGATCCTTCGCGTACGCGTACAGCTGCACGTCCAGGAAGTTGAGCTCCTCGATGCGCTGGCGGGCACCCTCGTTGATCTCCACGTTGGAAGCCCGCGTGACGTTGAACTGCGTGAAGGGGGAGATGAACTTGAGGTTGAATGTCCTCTCAAAGAGAAATTGCGTCTTCCGCTGGAACTCCGTGAGCCCGAAGAAAGCCATGTTCTTCAGGTTGCTCTTGGCGCTCTGCAGCAGGATGGCGTTCCTCTCGCTCTCATTCATGAAAGTCAAGTTGTAGCAGCCCACCAGGCTGAGGTCGGCCAGCATGCGCACCTGGCGGTTGTTAGCCAGGTTGTAGGTGCAATCCATGAATTCCCGTAGGCTGACCCCAGACCAGTCATCCCCGGGGTAGCAGGTAGGCAGCTCATCGGGGGTGGGGCTCCTCCCATCGCACACGTGGAGGGAGGTTTTCCACGTGGCCCCTCTCTGGACGTGTTTCCACTCGCTCAGGTACCGGGACACCGGATCCCGCAACATGGTGATGTAATAGAAATTCCTGGAAGAGATTAGACGAAGAGCGTCAGTCCGCCGTAACTATAACCCTGGGACCCCGCGCCTCTGTAGCGTCTGTATCAGCATTGACTCAATGGGTTTTTCTGCCAGATGGTCACGTGAGAATATCTGCCTGGATTTGCACCTGTCAGGCCACGTTCCCCTATGTGCGTGTTTCTACAATACAAACACGCATGAGTCGGTTTTCAGTACTATTTGCTGGGTTTTTTCTTTCTGCTCCAGGGTGGGGAGGGGCGGGGCTGGGGGAATCGATCAGCAATAATTCATTCAGCAACCATTCACTGTTCAGTCGCTACCAGCAATAACAATACCTTACATTAAGAGAACACGCCATGTTTATTGAACGTTATCACCCATCTGATATCTTATTTGATCCTTAAAAGGAACTTTTGTAGTAGACACGGGGGACTATTTGATAGGGGGTTAGGATGATTTACCCAAAGTCATGTGACTAGAAAGAGCAAAGCTGGAAGCCAAGTCTCCTTAATCTTTCCTGTTCACAGGGGTGTTCTGGGTTAAGAGGTGGGTGGGGTAGGGGAAGGATGTGTTGTGTGTGGAGACCAATATTTACCGAGCAGTTACTGTGTGCTAGAAACTGAGCTGGGTACTTTATGGATACTGGCACAGATCACCTTCAACATAACTTTGTAAAATGGGCTGTATAACGACTTTTTTAAAAAAAGCTGATAACACAGAGACTGAGAAAGGTGAAAAATATAGCCCAAGATCCTAGAGCAAATTAATACTTGATGCAATAAAATTTAGGCCTATTTGATTCCAAAGCTTCTGTGCTTTCCTGGGCACCATATTGATATTTTAAAAACAAAAATGTAACTAATATTTATTGAGTGCCTACGAATTGTCAGGTGTGGTGGTTATTATAATCACAGGTCTCATCTCATCTAATGGCATCTATTGGAACATTGAGAAGAGATTCATTTCATAAATGGCTAGCTTCAGAATGATCAGGTAAAGATTAGGGCACCACTGGCTCAAAAGGGCAAGAGAGGTGTGAAGAGGCCAGAAGAGATGTGGAAAAGTCGACAGATAAAGACACAGCAGTATATATGTGTTAGCATACGGTATTTGTTTTTCTCTTTCTGACTTACTTCACTCTCTATGACAGACTCTAGGTCCATCCACCTCACTACAAATAATTCAATTTCATTTCTTTTTATGGCTGAGTAATATTCCATTGTATATATGTGCCACATCTTCTTTATCCATTCATCTGTCAATGGACACTTAGGTTGCTTCCATGTCCTGGCTATTGTAAATAGAGCTGCAATGAACATTTTGGTACATGACTCTTTTTGAATTATGGTTTTCTCAGGGTATATGCCCAGTAGTGGGATTGCTGGGTCATATGGTAGTTCTATTTTTAGTCTTTTAAGGAACCTCCATACTGTCCTCCATAGTGGCTGTATCAATTTACATTCCCACCAACAGTGCAAGAGGGTTCCCTTTTCTCTACACCGTCTCCAGCATTTATTGTTTGTAGATTTTTTGATAATGGCCATTCTGACTGGTATGAGGTGACACCTCATTATGCTAACACACATATATGGAATCTAAAAAAAAAAAAAAAGGTTCTGAAGAACCTAGGGGCAGGACAGGAATAAAGATGCAGACGTAGAGAATGGACCTGAGGACACGGGGAGGGGGAAGGGTAAGCTGGGACGAAGTGAGAGAGTGGCATGGACATATATACACTACCAAATGTAAAATAGATAGCTAGTGGGAAGCAGTCGCATAGCACAGGGAGATCAGCTCGGTGCTTTGTGAGCACCTAGAGGGGTGGGATAGGGAGGGTGGGAGGGAGACGCAAGAGGGAAGGGATATGGGGATATATATGTATGTATAGCTGATTCACTTTGTTATACAGCAGAAACTAACACAACAATGTAAAGCAATTATACTCCAATAAAGATGTTTAAAAAAAAAAAAAGACACAGCAGTAGGCATTAGAGGAAAGCAAACATTGATTCCAAGTAAGGAAAATCTTTCTCATCATTTGAGCAGCTGCCAATGGAATGGGCTGCCCACCCCACCTTTATCACCAGGGGTGACACTCAGGGTGCCCCTGGGCAGACTAAAACTGTGCCACCAGGGAAGCCCCAGACAGATTTTTGAATGCTCAAATAAGATCACAGATGGGGGGGCTTCCCTGGTGGCGCAGTGGTTGAGAGTCCGCCTGCCGATGCAGGGGACGCGGGTTCGTGCCCCGGTCCAGGAAGATCCCACATGCCGTGGAGCGGCTGGGCCCGTGAGCCATGGCCGCTGAGCCTGTGCGTCCGGAGCCTGTGCTCCACAACGGGAGAGGCCACAGCAGTGAGGGGCCCGCGCACCGCAGGGAAAACAAAAAAGATCACAGATGGGAAATCTGTAAGTTCCCTTGTCAATTGGACAAAACGGAAAACACAAAAGAGGATTTAAACAAGAAAGATGATGACTATCGATTGATAAGACTCAACCCCATTTATGTGTCTCAAATTTAGACACAATCCAGATTTTTAAAATAATCATAAGAGCTGGAGGATTTTAGGGCTGGGAATTACAACAGCTTGTGACATAAAGGGTTAACTGGAACTTGCTGCTGGAACCTGAGAGGCTTTGGTCTCACTTGGGAAAATTAACTGGCCATAGAGTTCCCTGTGCTTTCTTTGCATTGGACTCCACATGGTCTCAAAGCTAACTGAAACTAGCTTACACTTTAAAATGATCTTGGTTTCAAATTTAACTTTATTCAATGTAACACTGCATTTAACAAAGACTAGCTAAGTTGTAGAGTGCTGTTTACATGAGTAAAATAAGCCCCAAATGTCTGCAAGTTCTACTAGCCAAATAGGACAGAGGTCCATTTGTAACGAAAACAAACTCTGACATCAAGACACAAAAATGGACTAGGGCAACATTCATATTGATGAAGTACAAAGTTGTCCAATCTCATGGTTCTGGAACCAAGTGCCTAATAGCATTTGGGTATTGCTTTAGTCCGACATATTCTCATGTATGTTTTATTTGTTTGTCTCAATCTTGCAAAGCAGTCAAAATACCAAGCTAGAATAATAGTAAAAAGAAAATAGGGTTGAAGAACACCTAATTATTGAAGAAGAAAACACAATTTGATCGATTAAAAGCATTTTTTCTCATCTCTATTTTTTTCTCTACTTTCATTTGCTCCTCTACTATCAGACGGAAAACTGCAAAAGTCATTGATGAAATGATGTCTACCTCCAGGCCACACGCCCAACCTTCATTGTGTATGTACAAGCTTCACTCCAGTTTCATGACTCTCTTCCCTGCTCCCAAACAACAGAAACTCATTTTCTTCTGCTCCCATAACTCTCAATTTAGTTTCTAAGAAAATTCGTTTTTTTTTTTAGAAAATACAAAATATTTTATTTTAAAAAATTTTTATTTTACATTGGGTTATAGTTGATTAACAGTGTTGTGTTAGTTTCAGGTATACGGCAAAGTGATCCAGTTATACATATACATGTGTCTATTCTTTTTCAAATTCTTCTCCCATTTAGGTAATTACAGAATATTGAACAGAGTTCCCTGTGCTATACAGTCCTTGTTGATTATCTGTTTTGAATACAGCAGTGTGTACATGTCAATCCCAAACTTCCAATCTATCCCAAACCAAGGAAAATTCTTAAAAATACTCTGAAATCTGCAACTTTCCTTTTCAAACGTTAATTGTTCAACAGCACAATGGAGGGTAAAACAGAGACCAGAGAAGAAGGACAAGCAGCTCCCAAGCAAAGGCCATGTGGCCACATGCAGAGGCTCTCATCAACACCCGTTCCTTTTTTTTTTTTTTTGCGGTACGCGGGCCTCTCACCGCTGCGGCCCCTCCCGCCGCGGAGCGCAGGCTCCAGACGCGCAGGCCCAGCGGCCATGGCTCACGGGCCCAGCCGCTCCGCGGCACGTGGGATCCTCCCGGACCGGGGCACGAACCCGTGTGCCGTGCATCGGCAGGCAGACTCTCAACCACTGCGCCACCAGGGAAGCCCAATTCAATGATTATTTTAACTGATGATTATCATAGGGACCATCTTGGCTTACAAAAGCACAAATACACAGAACACACACTTTTCAGTCTCTTGCTCTACAGTAAGGTAATCCTATTAAAAAATTCTAAACACAGCACAAGGACATGACTGCCTTCCTTCAGTCTTTGCCTTTTCCTTCACTCATCTGCATCCTGCTCGTCTTTCCTGGCCCAGCTCAAGCCTCATTTCCATCTCCTCTGACCTTTCTGGCCTCGAGGATTTACTGCATCACTTACTATGCTTTTAACGTGCGTATGAAAGTCTTGGTCACATCTACCCTTTAAGTTCCTCTTTGACCACTGGACCTTAGGCCTGGTGTCCCATGGCACCTCCACAAATCCTGCTCTCTGCAAGCATTCAATAAATGATACCGTGGAAAAGAAGTGACCTTCATACGAGATAAGTGTATTTTAATGACTAAGGTTAATATTGCCTTTGATAAATAGACCCTTCTTTTCTCCCCTAAAAACTAATCTGACATTATTTTTGAATGTCCAAAATGTGTGAAAAGAATAAAAATGCATATAATCTTCTAATACATCCATCATTCGATTGTGATGGTTGATAGGCAGAGATAGAGAGAGGTAGAGAGAGAGAGAGAGAGACAGTCAATACAGACTTTGGGTAAAAAGCAGAATATTTCATACACCAGATAATTAATAGAAATGAGTTTTTTTAATGTTAAACTTAGTAGTTTTCTTCCCCTCTCCTTCAAGAACCTGTATTTCAACAAGCAGTTTATTGTATAATTGCTCATTTCTTTAATTAGCAAGTCATTTAATTAACACATGCTTATTGAGGGTTTGTTGTATGTAAGGAGCTGCTCTAGGAAATGTGGAGAATAAAAAAAAATAGAACATACTCAAGTATTGTAGGTGTAAAAGTGGTAGATTAGAAAAAGAGGCATGGATTAGCAGGTCATGGAGGTAAGCAGTAGACAAAGAATATTTAAGAGAATATTTCAGAAGGTACAGAGAGCAGAGTGGCCTAATGAGACCAGGAAGTTCATGTTGTGCATTTCACTGAATGTTTGGTCAATAAATGAATGAATGAAAAGAGGGACATAAGCTAGAACAGGAGGCTGAGGCCCAATTGTCATGGGCTCTACATGCACCTGTGAATTGCTAAAATAGGAAAAGTGTTGATTTAGGAAGATGCACGGAGCAACAGAGTTTGGGATGGATAAAGCAGGCAGAGACCAGGACAGACATTGGACAGCCATGGTGAGAGACCAGCAGGGAAGAACCCAGAACCGTGGGTACTGATGAGAAAGAATCAGAACTGAAGAACTGTCACACACCCAACCTTCACCATTTGTTCCTCTTCCTCAGCTTCCTCTAAACTACCTTTTCCTCCTCCGTATTCCCTTCTTCCTTCTATCTAATCCTTCCCTTTCAATTCTGTGATGTAAAACAGGCAGTGCTGGTATGCGCATCACAGAAGTCCCTGGAATCACTGTGCCTGTGGTGATTAAAAGATATTCACTTCCATGAGGCTATGACATGCCTGTCCAGTGAGAACATATTTGAAGGAACCTACAAGATGCCAGGTTCACAAGGAGGGTTAATAAGTATATTCCTTCCACCACCGGCTTACCTCTTGTAAAATCAAGTAACACAGTTAATATCTCCACAATCCACAGTTTGAAGCATTCCTAAAAACCAGTTCAACTAGAAACTCCTCCCATCAGCCTCCTTTGATGTCCTCAGCAGAAGGGATCCTCTCCCTCATCCCCACCTGCTGAAACGCGTGCCGCTCGTGCTTTTATCTTCATTCCGGGACCAGTGAATATCTTATCCCTTGAACTGGCTTTACGTCTTACTCATCCTTCAGCCTCCAGAGCACATGATACATCACCTTGTACATCATGGATGTTCAGTTGTCCAATGTTCATGGAATTAAAAAATAGATACATTTTATCAGTCACTGTTTTAGGAATTCTCATGGTGATTGTCCCCAGGAAACTTCTGTTGGTGCCTTAGCCAACAGAATTGGCCCAGGCTAATGATTTCCCTTAGCCTAGACCTTGTGAAATGTATAGGAAATAATCTTTCCTCCTTCCTCTTGCCCTGCAGACTTTGAAATGAGTTTTCTCTACATATAATCAAGTTTTGCCAAAGCTCAGCGTCTCACAAAAGAACACCACGAGTGACTGTAAGGTGGCCTTGGGGGCATCTGAAGGAGCTCTTTGGTCCTCACCAGGGAGTAGGCACAGACAACCAGTCCATCTTAAACACAAGCTGATGTGCGCGTTTTTAAAAAGTGAAACTTAGCTCTCCCTCCACCCTGCTGTATTGTGTGCAGGAGTCATCTTCCAAATTCTCAGAATGGAATTAATTTCTTGACTCTCTTTAGAGCTGCATGCTCATTATGGGCTGCCCATTCTTCATTATCTCAGTAGAGTATTAGCTGCACTATTCTGTATCTGGGGGAATCACAGCACTTAGAGCTTGGCAATCAGACTGCCCTTTGACAGAGTGATGAAAGGGTCTTTTATTCGAGCCTTGAAAACAAATTAAGGAATTTAAGAATGATGTTCTAAGCAAATGGGAAATTGGGGAAGATGATGGTTAAGTGTTGTAATAAAGAACTTTCGGGGGCTGACAATGGTGTGTGTCACAGCAATTGGTCCCAAGGATGTCGGGCATTGTGATGAGAAAATGGAAACATTCACATGTCCTTATCTTACTTCATCCAGAAACCCTGCATCCCCTACCAAGCTGCCGTCGTCACCTCCTCCCTGACAGTGACTGACTTACAAAGCAGCCAGACCCTTTTGACTAAGGCATGTTTTATCTTACTTATTACCCAGAGATCTTGACACCTTTCTGTTGGTAAGATATTGGGGAGAGGAAAGCCCATTGTGCTTCCCTCAGGAGGGGAGGGGCTCTGCATCCCTTTTCTTCCCTGTGTACCTGGTAACATTAAAGGGAGAATACTTTGGTTGTAGCTGGTCTTTTTTTTTTAAATCATTAATCCCCACCCCCAAACCCCAGTGATAATTAATGCAACACACTGTCATTATGGAAAGTATGAGCAATGCAGAACCGTAAAAAAAGAAGATGAAAATTACTTATAATTACTTCACTCGGATATAACCACAGTTAAATATCTATTTCTTTCTTATACAGATTTGAGATCATACTGTACATTATATTTTTAACATGTATTTTAAACTTAAAAATACAAGGGGGATATATTTTCCATTTTATCTAATGTTCTTCCTTAAGAGCATACTATTCCAATTATGGATGTCCTGGAATTTATGTGACCAATCTCCCAGTTTTGGACAATTTAGCTGATTCTGTTTGCAGTGGGGGCTACTATAAACAATAATCTGATGAACATCCTAAGCCATAAATATTTGTGCAGTGACTAAATTGCTAGGAACAGAATTTCTGAGTCAAGATAATTGCCCTCATTTCATCATTACAATGCCAAAATATAGCCTACCATGGTCAGCACAGGTGAAGACAGGGCCCTTCCATGAGGCCTGACATCTTCAGGTGCCAGGAAACAAGTCTACTTGAAAGTCAGGGGAAGGCCATGAAACAGACTCCTGGCTCTCCCTCCTCCCAGCTGGACCAGGAAGATGCCCTGTTCAGATCACGAGCCTAAGATAGACATTCCAGGACAGCCAGGCGGGGTTTGTGACATGGTGGTGAGGAAACATACTTCCTAAAAGATTTATTTTACACTTAATGAGTAGCTGGAATATCAGATTAGAGGCTAAACATTTGTGGAATCAAATCCCACTCATCACCGCAGCTATATTAAAGCCGACATCTAGATCAGAAAGGGGGAAGTGCCTCATCTGATTATGTTCAGGGCTGGTCCTCACAGAAACAGCCTCTTGAGATGGAGCTTTTCTGCAAGTCTAGGTATCAGCTAGCTTTAATAATGGGAAGCTGCACATGTTACTAAACCAACCAAACAAAAGCAAGAAATAGAGGTTTCCAGACGATACTGGTCATTTCTCCACGAGGATCAGTCCACCCCCCAAATTCCCCAGAGGAAGAAGTAGTATTTATCAATAAGATAACATTTTAAATCTTGTCACATTGCTTCTTAATATTGACACAAATCCTAGGGGCCTCAGACTCACAGAAATGCCATGATTTTCGTTGTCATGTTTGCTTTCAGTTTCCCCCAAGCGGCTGCTACAAGAATAAATTTCAGGAAATGCGTGTTCCAGGGACGTGTTTCTGCTAGCTTGCTGAGTACGGTTCCTCCCAGTACAGTTTCAAATGTGCCAGGGAGGGTCCTGCTCTCATGCATTATTCAGGGACTTCTGTGATTATTTGGTTCAGAGGCGCTCTGCTTTTCGTTGCCGCGCTGGGACTTGGGCACGAGGACGTTTGCAGGCGCTCTGCTCTGCAAAGCTGTGGTTCATGCATGCGGGCATCCACCTGAAGCCCGGAGCCGCCCCAGAGTGAGATAAGGCCCAGTTCAATCTCACTCACGGCTCTACCCCCAGCCAGGCAAAGCAGAACACCAGATAGTACACTCGGATTGTGTTATTAGGCCACGCGTGTTCGGTCGTGCTCGCTCTTTAGCTAATTTCTCAGGCGCTGCTTTTCGGGAATGTGAGAATTACAGGGTAGAAGCGAGGAGGTGTCTTCATTGCCATTGTTTTGTAGTAGCCAAGTTGGAAAGGAAAAGTAGTCAATCAGGGCATTCAAGGACAAGGCACATGTTTTGATATTTAGGTTTATACCTGGCAGCTTTGATACAGGTGCTCCTAAAACATCACAAAACTGAAAAATAAATCTTCTGTGTCCAGATTTTGCCATATTCTTCCATGAGAGATTCTTTTGGGTTAGGATTTTCCTAGATTCTGCTATCAGGACTGGGCAATCATTTTAGCATATTCAACAAAATACTTAAGAGATTCCCCACCTGATTCCATCCCTTGCCAGTTCTCAAAGAAAGAGTGCCTTGAAGCTCATCCCCCAAGCAATGATTAAAAGCAAGCTAACTTAAAATATGGAAAGTTCCGTGTGAAAGAAAAATGGATATTAATAGCAATAATAATAATGGCTCACATTTATTGAGTACCTGCTGTGTCCAAGTACAGTTCTAAATGCTTTAGTTATTAAAACAAAAATGGAAATTTTTATTGAATTTTTAAATTCAGTGTACCTATTGAAAGAAAAATTGGTACTAATAGCAATAATAATAATGGCTCACATTTACTGAGTGCATACTATGTCCAAGTACAGTTCTAAGTACTTCCACTAATCAATTTGGTCATGAAAATAACCCTTTGAGTTACACAGGCTTTTAGATGATATCTGAAATTTCACAAAGTGGTGAGGGTCCCTACAGTCTCTTCCATCATCTTGTGAGTGGCAGGCTGTCTTAGAGATACTTTGCAACTTACTGCCGCAGGGGTCCAGGCTTTGTCTGAAGTCAAAGCTCCAGAAGCATAAGCATCTCAGGGTGAGGGATTTATGTTCACCTGTGGGTCGATGGGAGTGAGGCAGCACATGGCAGGGGCTGGGGAGGCAGGGGTACCTGTCCCCTCTCAGGGTCAGAGGCTCTCTTAGATGCTTAGAACTTGGAAAAAGTCCTAAACACAGTTTTCCTGAGCTCCCTCACAACTACATAACAAATGCACCCTTGAGGAAAGGGTGTTAGAGACAAGTGGGAATTACTGCAGTTCCATGCATTTTTAACGCTCCCAGGTAACCTGGAAGCCCAAAGCTGCAGTTGTATCAGGACAATAAAGGGTGGTTAGAAATAGCGATGCAAGGGAATTCAGATACAGCCAAACCTCACGCAACGCCATCATTCTGTTCCTGGTTTTAAAATAGGTCTTTTTAAACACAGTGCTACAAAGACTCAGAAATGTGTCCCAGAAAGGTTACTGGATCCTGAAGTTGGCTGTTCTGATGCCTTTATTCAGGAAGAGAAGATTCAAGGAAAATGCAAGCCAAGCTCTACCATTCAAATGGAGCATGAACACAAAACTTCAGACATGTTGGGAGCTAAGGCGCTGTGGAAGGAAAATGAGTTTCAGGTTAGAAAGATCTGGTTTCTATGTCAGGTCCATCTCACGTTTGGGGTGAGTTGGCTAGCTTATATGACCTCTGGGACCCTTAGTTTCCTCATCTAAATAGCCAGGGTATAAATGCTTACTTCATAGGGTTGTGGGACTTAATGACTAAACTAATGACCATAAAGGGTCCAGCAGTAGCTGAGAAGCAGACCCTCAGCATAGTGCACACCCTCCACTTCAAAAATTTCCCTTTCTCGGGCTTCCCTGGTGGCGCAGTGGTTGAGAGTCCGCCTGCCGATGCAGGGGACACGGGTTCGTGCCCCGGTCCGGGAAGATCCCACATGCCGCAGAGTGGCTGGGCCCGTGAGCCATGGCGGCTGAGCCCGCGCGTCCGGAGCCTGTGCTCCACAACGGGAGAAGCCACGACAGTGAGAGGCCCGCGTACCGCAAAAGAAAAAAAAAAATTTCCCTTTCTCCATGAATGTCAGAGCCTCAGAAACTACCCAATACATTGAAATTTTAAATATTAAACAAGCTGTGTTAATAATTAAAAAAACCAGCCGATAGCGCTTTTCTATTTGTATAACATACTTATGGTTTTCAAAACACTTTCCTCATCCATTATTTCACTTGGTTCTCAGTACAAAATCATATCAGAGGCAGAATTTACAGATGAAGGAACTGATGCTCACAGATACGAAAGGATGTTCCTGAGATCAAACAGCTAGTGAAGCTGAGACTTTTCTTTTTCTTCTTCAGCTACTAGACTAGTTTATTTGTTTATCTAAAAATATCCGTTGATTATGTATTTGATGCCAAGCACTATGTTAGATTCTCGGGGTATAATGGTACACAAGACACAGCCTGATCGCAAGAGCTGACTGTGGAGTTGTCTTATTTTGCCCAAATGTAGTTAAGAGTTAGAAAGAAAACATGTCATGAGCTCATTATTCTACATTTGGGGTTTCACTGGTTTGTACATTAGCTCATTTTCTCCTTGAAACCCACTGAAAAGGGGGACCCAGAAGAAATAGCTAGAAATGCCAGGACATGGATACACCTTCAGGTAGCATTTAAAGTTGTGGAAGATAGTCATTCTGAAATAATAAGCTCTTGTTTCTACAGAGGCAGTGCTGTGCACTTCAATCTGGAGGCACTAATATCTGGTGGTTTGCCCTTTTGTGGTGCCATAGCCATTGGTGATCATTCGTTCGAGGACTGCACATGGTGACAGTCTAATAACATCCTTTCTTCTTCAGTTATCAGCCACCACGCTTCTATGAAGACAAACTTCCCCCATCAACTATTTGATACTCCAAGGCAGACGAATGTTTGACTCGCTCTATTTACTGGTTTTCAAAATAACAGTTTGCTTTCCTAGAATCCTCCAAAGGGGTTTTTGTCGAGGTTTGTTTGTTTGTTTTAATATCATTACGAGCTCATGCATCTAAACATATAGAATGAGTTTCAATACATGGCAGTCATTATTCAATACATTCAATACATTATCCCTACTGATGTTCAAATTATCTAATTTTGGGCCAGTAGGAGCTTATTTAGATGGAACCTTGGTCCTTTTGATGCAATCCCTGTAGATTTATGCATATTCTTCTTCTTATTATTTTTTCTTTTGCGGTACGCGGGCCTCTCACTGTTGTGGCCTCTCCCGTTGCGGAGCACAGGTTCCGGACGCGCAGGCTCAGCGGCCATGGCTCACGGGCCCAGCCGCTCCGCGGCATGTGGCATCTTCCCGGACCGGGGCACGAACCCGCGTCCCCTGCATCAGCAGGCGGACTCTCAACCGCTGCGCCACCAGGGGAGCCCGATGTATGCATATTCTTAAAGGATCTTGCCCAAAAGATCAAGAAAGATGGTGTTAGAGCTTGAAATTTTCTTCAGTTCCTGAAGAATAAAGTGATTCCTTGGCCAGTGTTACCTGCACACCACAGTCTTCTTTTTCACTCCTACAAAGCCACGTAACTGCAGTTTGTTTGTGCTAATTACACCTGCGCATCGAAGGGGAAATAGACTAGACACCATCTTCAACTTTCATAGGTTCTATCGAGGCCCGAACACCAGAGGTTTTCCCTTTCATTTTTCCTTTTCTTTTTCTTCTTAAGCTCACATGCATGACATTTTCCTTGGTGGTAGGAATAAAAGGCAGGGCTAGTGATTCATCTGTGACCAGATGCCAATGCCACTCCACAAACTAATCTAGGAGAAACCAAATTATGCTGGAAGTAACTCGGAGCCCTAATCAGGTTCTCTCCAAAATCCACTTATTCACAATAAGAGCCCGAGTTCCTTCCAGAAGCCCAGCTTACCACATGGACACTCAATGACATCTTTCAGCTGCAGTGGGTTCCGAAGCACAGCTGTAATTCTGCCTAACTAATAATGCAATGACAGAAATTTAGAAAAATATATGCACCATAGTTTAAATCTCCCAGAAAAAAAATCAATCGGTTCTGTCTAAACTTTGCCTTGGGTGTTCCCTTCACCAATTCAAGTGTGGAGCAGTCAATACCTGGATTAAAAATAAAGAGGAGGGGCTTCCCTGGTGGCGCAGTGGTTGAGAGTCCGCCTGCCGATGCAGGGGACACGGGTTCGTGCCCCGGTCCGGGAAAATCCCACGTGCCGCGGAGCGGCTGGGCCCGTGAGCCATGGCCGCTGAGCCTGCGCGTCCGGAGCCTGTGCTCCGCAACGGGAGAGGCCACAATAGTGAGAGGCCCGCGTACAGCAAAAAAAATAAAATAAGGAGGAGGCATCCCTTAAGAAATGGAATAATGCAACTGCAATTCCCTTGTTTTGTGAACTTTTCCAAACATGTCCCCTCTGCATTTATTATTTCTCTTGGTGATAAGAATCTAAGTTTAATAATCATAAAAAAGAAGTAGCCTGTCCTTTTAAAATCGACACCAGCTACCATCTCTGAGTCCTCCATTGAAATGATGTGGAATATGCTGATGTTAATCTAAAATTTAAAAAATTCAAAACCCTAAAGCAAGCAAACAAATGTAACCGAGAAGAAAGGGGAAAAAATGAACAAAAACGGCAACAAAAAAACCAGCTCAAAGCTTCTTTTCATCTGTTTTCAGGTTAGGTTTATGCTAGCCACAAGGGGGACCTCAAATCTTTCCAAGCACAAGGTAAGTGCAAGAGCTGTTTTCCTAGTAATTAATTTCCACAAATCAATATTACCTATTAATGTACATTACAGAGACAAGCTATCGACTTCTGACACTTTACACTCAAGTTAAAGAGAGACTTGCTTATAAAAATTCTAGGTGCCCCGCAGTGATCGTAAGTCAAAACCAAAATGAGTTGC
This sequence comes from Delphinapterus leucas, assembly GCF_059928025.1. Lineage (NCBI taxonomy): Eukaryota > Metazoa > Chordata > Mammalia > Artiodactyla > Monodontidae > Delphinapterus > Delphinapterus leucas. The sequence goes on from NC_143146.1 coordinate 13,693,074, forward strand.
ACCTGTGATTTCCTGTGTCTGCTCTAGCATAAAAATTTCCAACACTGCAAGTTTCATCAAAGGTTAAAGCTGAATCTGAAGCACTATGTATATAATGGAATACATTGACCTCCAATGGGTTTTAAAGGCTATTCTGCCTCCTTCTGCCACATCACGCACCCCCAAAACAGCCATGGAGGCTGACACACAGAAGTTAAAACGCAGTGACCCTCTCTTGGGGCAGTGGGAAGTTGCCGGAGCCATTAGCTCTGGAGGTTTTCAACTCACACTGAGAGCTTGATGGTGTTGACGGTGTTTACAGCCTGTACCACAAAAGACACTTGGAAGAAAGAAGGGATTTTAATTTTCTGTTCAAGCTAGAAGGTAGGGCAGAATAGCACAGCATATATAATAGATAGTGCTGCACACGGGCAGAATGGAAGGCTTCAGCAATTAAGGACAGACTGGAAACGTAGCTTTCTCCAAAGCTCCAGCAGAAGAGAGAATACCACCCGTCACCCCCTACCACAGGGAAACTACGGGAACAGAACAGAAGCAGTCCCAGAACATTCCATCAGGTCAGCTAGCTATCAAAATCACCTTGTGCAAACCCAGAAAGCCCCTCTGAGCTTTGACATGAAATGACTCTTTGCTGACTGCCTTTTCTCTAATGGTAAAATAATCCCAAAGAAAGGTAAGGATTGCTAACCCTTCTATTGTCCTAGGGCAGGATCGCTCCCGTGGAATTGCGGGGGTGTGGTCTTTCTTTTAGACAGCTCGCTGTCCTGGACCTCAGCACCAGGAGGAGGGCTGAGGAAGACGAGGGACGCCGGCTCGGGCAGTACAGCTGTCACTCCTGATCAGAGCCCCCCGCATCATGCTCTCACATTCACTCATTTCTGAAATGAAGAATTGGCACAGAGTAAACTCCTGGTTTAGAAAGGTCCGTGTCCTGCCTCTGACTCAGGCGCTCGGGAGAGGCGTTCTGGAAAATGAAGCTCTCTCTTATGACACCCTACCCTGCTTGACACGTGCCCCCAGTACAAATGGAACCCGACCTTGGTGCAAACTGTGTGGATGCTTAACTTACATTTTTAGAGCTGGTGGTTCCCCAAGTTTAATTTTCCATTTGAATAGCAGTAGTCCCTCTTAATGTGCCTTAATCATTCTTTTTTGAGAATTTCAAAGGGCGCCTTCTAGGAAGCATCGTGTTGTTTTTCAGATCTAATCCAGACTTCCGCTTAAATTCTTCCTCTTCGATACTCTGCAAGTTACTTTTGTGCTTTCCCGCGTTCATCCCATCTGCCCCATATACTTCTGCTCATTCGTGTACCCTTGGAATAGTGCCCTTCTAGTGGGACAACCCTTGTTAAAGCATTCCGGCCATGACCTGGGATTTACGTTTAGTCTAGGGATTCTGTGCACAGACAAGAGCCCTCAGCTGGGTCCTGACTCAAGAGTCCTGCCCTGCCAGAAGGGCAGGTAGGACTGAGGCAGACCCTATGAAGGAGGGGGGATCAAGCATCGAGCAGGTAGAAACATCCAGATCCTTAACAAATCATGGGGCATTTTGGTTTTGGACAAAGCACATCTAGTCAAGTTTATATACGTATCTTTGAAACACATTTTGATTTGTGTGCTTAAAATAACTCAAATAAAGAGAATGAATTTCCCACCTCTAAAAGGAAGCCAAAAAATGTAATAGGCTGCATGTCTGTGTCCCCCCCCAAAATTCATATGTTGAAACCTTAACTCGTAATGGATGGTATTAGGACATGGGTCCCTTGGGAGGTGATTAGGTTTAGATGAGGTCTTAAGGGTGGAGCCCCACGTTGGGATTAGTGTTTTCACAAGAAGAAAAAGAGAACAGCTCTTACTCTCTCTGCCACGTGAGGAAGCCAGAAGACAGCTGTCTGCAAACCAGGAAGAAGGTCCTCACCACACACGGAATCTGCTGGCACCCTGACCTTGAGCTTCCCAGACTCCAGAACTATGAGAAACACATTCCTGTCGTTTAGCTACCCAGTATGTGGTATCTTGTTATAACACCTGAATTGATTATGATAGCAAAGGTGGGTGTTTTAGAGAAAATAAGGGAAGCCTTTCTCCACCATCCTTCCTCTCTCATCTGGTTACAATAGTATGTGACCACCAGACCAACTGCCAATCTTTACTAATCAACACAAAACCCGCTATTGATCTCTCACCGAGAGGTGTTATGGGTTGAATTGTTTCCCCAAAAGATGCTGAAGTCTTAGCTCCCAGTACTTGTGAATGTGACTCATTTGGAAATTGGATCTTTGTAGAGAATCAGGTTAAGATGAGGTCATTAGGGTGGGCCCTAATCGAATATGACTGGTGTCCTTATACAGAGGGTAAATTTGGACACAGAGACAGACAGTGTGAAGAAACAAGAAGATGGCCATCTACAAGCCAAGGCATGTCTGAGACTACCAAAAGCTAGGAGAGAGGCGTGGAATAGATTCTCCCTCGAAGCCCTCAGAAGAACCAACCTTGCCTGCACCTTGCTGTGGACTTCTAGCCTCCAGAGGTGTGAGACAATCAATTTCTGTTATTTAAGTTTTGTGGTACTTTAACCACAGCAGCCCTGGAAAACTAATGCAAAGGGAGGTACTTACTGGAGAAACAGATGAACATAATGGCAGAGGAATTCTCCCTAGCTGCCTGCGTTAATAAGACTAGTTTTTATCTATAAATATGAATGGAACATTAAGGATTATTAAACATTTGAGAAAAAATGAATAAACAGAATAACTGCCTAGAAGAAATCCACAATTTAAGAAACAAAAATATTATTACGACTATCCTGAGAAGTTACCATATCCATTAAATAAGAATAGGATTGGGCTTCCCTGGTGGCGCAGTGGTTGAGAGTCTGCCTGCTAATGCAGGAGACACGGGTTCGAGCCCTGGTCTGGGAGGATCCCACATGCCGCGGAGCAACTAGGCCCGTGAGCCACAACTACTGAGCCTGCGCATCTGGAGCCTGTGCTCCGCAACAAGAGAGGCCGCGATAGTGACAGGCCCGCGCACCGCGATGAAGAGTGGCCCCCGCTTGCCACAACTAGAGAAAGCCCTCGCACAGAAACGAAGACCCAATACAGCAAAAATAAAATAAATTAATTAATAATTTCCTCCTCCCAACATCTAAAAAAAAAAAAAAGAATTAGGATAGTAGGAAACAAAACATGGAATTCTTAGAAATTAATTTATATTCATATATATGTTGGGCCTGAACAAAATCAGTAGTCGGAATAAACCTGCCAGATATGATGGGGAGGGGAAGATGTGGAAAATATGAGAAATTCAGTTAAGACAGAAGGAGGTGGATTCTATAAGTCTAATGCCCATTTAGAAAAGATTCCCAATAGAGAGTAGAGAAAAACAAGAAATCAACAGGGAAAAATAATAAAAGTAAAAATAGAATATTTCCTAAGCCTGAAAATACATGACTTTTCAAATTGAAAAAGCCTGTGAAATTCAAAGAGTGTGGATAAAATTTTAGAACTTTAAAGACCAAAAAGCTTCCAGAGAGGAGGGACCTGAAAAGAGTTAAGATGTAATAAAAAGCAAATTGCCAACAATTTTTTTTGTTGTTGTTGTTCTTTCGCGGTACGCGGGCCTCTCACTGTTGTGGCCTCTCCCGTTGCGGAGCACAGGCTCCGGACGCGCAGGCTCAGCGGCCATGGCTCACGGGCCCAGCCGCTCCGCGGCATGTGGGATCTTCCCGGACCGGGGCATGAACCCGTGTCCCCTGCATCGGCAGGCGGACTCTCAACCACTGCGCCAACAGGGAAGCCCGCCAACAATTTTTAAAATCAGAACTCTGAAAGCTAGAAACATTGGATCAGTGACTTCAAACTCCTGTGGGAAAATGATTTTAAACGCTGAATTTTCTACCTAGTCAAATTATCAATTAAGTGTAGAATCAAAAATATTGATATGCTCAGAAAATTTACCTCCTCTACATTTTCTGGAAAAAGAGAATTGTAGTCGAGAAAACATCCCAACATAAGTAAAAAGGAATCCATGAAAAAAGGGTGGGCTCTAAGACACTGGTATTAATGTCTGCAAGGGAAAGATTTACGAGGATGACAACTCAGATATCTCCAAAAGGAACTTATGTGAGAGAAAAGGGGTTCACTTTCAACAAATACCAGGATTCTTAAGTTGAATATTTTGGATAACAATGATGAAAGAGGCATAGAATTCTTCTCTCCACAAGATAAAAGAAAGGCAATTAGCAATTCCAAGAGAAAAAAGCTGAAAGAGAAAGTTACAAACAGAGGTGAAGCAAACAAAATGTGCATGAATTTCATTTTCCATAGTGGAGAGTCAAGACATCTCTGGGTGATGGAGAAATGGATAAGGCATTTATTCCTTGCATACAAGTACTTGTTGAGCCCTAGAAAGCAGAGGCAAGAGTAGAAGCAGCACACTAGTAGACAGGCTGTGGTTCAGGGGTCTCATTCCTCACCGGACAGTGACAATATCCATGACAGAGTCTAGATGGAGTAGATCCTTCTCAAGATGGAAGGTTGCAGGTTGATGCCTTTTACTACCCTTGCATTCAGCCCAAATGACATGACATGGGACAGACTCTCCTAACGCTGAATGTAGAGTTCATACCATCCCCCTCTTCTGTATTTTTAACACTTTTTTACACTTCTGTATTTTTAACACTTATTTTTGCTTTTATTCCTGTTTATCAGATCCTAGAATGGCTGTGGGGCAGGTAAACCTGCACTTATGCTTCAATCTTCCTGGAAGTAAATTGCAAAATTTATCTTGAGACGCAACCAGCCTCAGAAGCAAGGAATTTATATATAGCTGCTCTGCCAGACCAGAAATAAGATAAAAGAGCTGGCAGAGCTGATCTCACAGGTACTGAGATCAGAGAAGAGGGACAGAAGGAATCAGGCCCCGCTCTCACCTGAATCCTAAGAAGCTGATAACCCTATATCAGATTCCTTCAGGCTCAAATCTGCAGGAGCCACTGACAACGTGGAACCTTCCAGCAAACCCTAAGTCAGATATCAAAGATATATCTCCAGTGTCCAACACCGGTATCTCCCAGGTGTGTGTGTGTGTGTGTGTGTGTGTGTGTGTGTGTGTGTGTTCATTTTTAAATACAAAGGTAAGTCCTCATATTCAGAAGGAGAAAAGACACCATGATTGGTTGACAACTTTATAATGATCAGCGCTTCAGCTAATAGTTGGAATAAGCAGTATCTCAAAGCTTAACGAATGAAATGGGAAGGTTAGCAAGCTAATTAGCAGGAAAACTGCCCTTCGGTGTAGATCTTCATTGTTTTCATGTGCTCTCGAGGAGGGAAAACAACGTCGAAAGGTTGTCTTAAGGGTCAACTTCAGAATTCTTTTCAGGAGGAGAACTGAATTTGCTGAGCAACTTACCTGCATTGGCATGTATTTTTATATAGCAGAAGCTCTGTGCTCAGCATGGAGGGCCAGATAAAGTGAGGACTCGGACACTTTCTAGAAGAAGCTAATTTGAATTTGGAGTAAGGGGAAGTAGGAAGGAAAAAGAAGTTTCAAGAAAGAGAAAGACAGTGATAGGTCACGCATCAAGGTGGAGGCACGTGGGGAAATGTTAGCCAGCAGGAAGCTTCTGGTGGCACAGTGCTTGAAAGATTTGCAAAAAAGATGACTAATATTAACTTCTAAATTTATTTGTGTGTGATTCTGTCTTGGAAGTCCTCTTTGCTACCCCAAACCATCAGTAAATTCTGCTATACTAACATCTTGCGTGGGTGGTAGATTGGGGCAATCAAAGAAAAGAACGTTTGATCTGGGCCAGAGCTGGGATGCCACTGAATTCAGACTGTCCGCCAAAGGTGACCTTGAAAAAGAATGAAGTCCTCCCTCACAGGGCATAGAAAATCTGGAGAAGGATATGTGTGCCCTTGCCTGTCCCCCCGGCCCTGATTCCAACTCTAAGACCCCAGCCCATCTGGTCGACCCCAGCCTCACCCCAGCAGGTACATGCACTCTCTGGCCAAGACTCCTCCATTACCTAAGTCTGTTCTAAACATGTTCTTTCTGATCTAATAAAAATTGAATTTGTTAGCTTAGCTGTGACTTGGCCTTAAGACCCAGATATTCCTGGTTCTTTCATTCCTCCATCTTGAATTTCAAGCCTCAATATTCTTTGTATTTTAAACAAGGCTTTCTTTCGGTGGTAAAAGACTAAATCACAAAGGTAGGTACAAATGTTATTCATTATATGTGTTCACCTTTCTAATTTGTTTTTAATGAGGTCTCCTAGTCATATTTTTTATTCATTAATTCATTCAACAGATACTTAGAAACCTACTATGTTGCAGCCAGTGTATGTTCTATTCCATGAAGTAATTCCACCTTTTTTGTACACTGTAATAAATGTATTTGCTTCCTAATACAGAAAACGTTGAATAATATTAAGCTTTTCTTTGATATCCTTTTTGCAAATAACTTCATTTTTCCTGTTTACATAGAGCTCAAGACATTTATTGAACATTTTCCAAAGATTCTTTAACACTCCAGCCAAGTGGGGAAAAAAAGAATTGCTATTCTGACTCAAAGATGATTTAGGAAAAGGGCCCAAATTGTATCCGAAGTAGAAAAGCCCTTTAAAAATAGGACCATTTCTTCTGGGTCTCTGTGCCAAGGCAGCACAGGGCACGTCTCCTGATGAGGCCTTATCCCTTCCTAGCTCACACACTGAATGGATATTTCCTTTGCAGCACGGAGGTCAGTAACAAAAATGGCTTTTCATTTCTGCTGTTGGTCTTACACGAGTAAAAATGTTCACTTTACTTCATTAACCAGAAAAAAGATTCACAGTGTCTAGGAACCTGCTGCTCCTTCATATAGAGCATTGTTTTCTTATCACTTGTCCTAAACAGACCCCAGGGAGGTGGGAGGTCTCTAGAGAACTTGGCTCCGGATGGTCCCTATTATTAGTACTTAGTGTAGTGTGCACGGCACAGACGCCTATAATTAAGCCGCAGGAGAACCTGAATTGTAATTTCTTCTTTGTGAGTAACACAAGTCATAGGAAAATTAACTAAGCTCTTCAGCTCTATTTTTTGTTGTTGTTTTGTTTTGCGTCTCACGGACCGTTTTTCCTTAGACAAAGGCAAAGCAGATTCTCTCACCCCATGACATACACCCAAGCTTTAAGTTGGGAGCAAATTCCCCAAATTCAGGGAAACTCAAGTTTTCCTTCTATTTCAATTTAATTACTAATGCACGTTTAACATTGTCCTACATTTGCTCATTAGACAGAATCCAAGTTTTGACACCATTTACTTGAACAAATTATTTAACCTCTCCAAGCGTTACTTTCCCTGTGTCCAAATGGTGATAAAAATAGTACCAACCGGGCTTCCCTGGTGGCTCAGTGGTTGAGAGTCCACCTGCCGATGCAGGGGACACGGGTTCGGGCCCCGGTCCGAGAAGATCCCACATGCCGCGGAGCGGCTGGTCCCGTGAGCCGTGGCCGCTGAGCCTGTGCGTCCGGAGCCTGTGCTCCGCAACGGGAGAAGCCACAGCAGGGAGAGGCCCGTGCACCACAATAAATAAATAAATAAATAAATAAATAAAAAATAGTACCAACCTCTCAGGGCTTCCTGTGAGGATTTGGTGAGACACAATAGGAAGAAATCTCAGCGCGGTCGACCACACAGTAAGCACTAAATAAAGATCAGCTACTCTCATTATTCACAAAGTTTTATGACAATAATAATAATAAATGATAACAACCCAAACAAATACCTTTAATGGCGAGGGGTCCTTCCATTGTGCCTGGTGAGGGGAGGAGATTGGTCTGCTTCCTCCTTCTCTCTTTACCTCTTTGTCTCCCTTCCTCATGGAAGGAAGAAGAAGGGATTTCTAATAATACTGGATAGAGTCCAGAATGTGACGGAGCTACATTTTTTTGATAGGAAAGGCTACCAAACTGTCAAAGTAAGCCTCCATGGTAAGACCACCTTGTACTTGCTTTTCTCGTGTTAAGGAGTCAGGGTGCCTCACTGGGTCATCCAGGTCTATATCACGTTCTCCGAATTAGCCTTTGACTGATTTCAGCCTTGCGGTGTACTGGATGCAGTCTCAGCCCTGGATGAAGAGGAACTTTGATTCTATTTGGCAGCTCTTCCTTGGTCAGGAGCCCCAATGGTAGCAGTTTTGTATGCTGGTCATAATAGCATCATTACAGTACCAAGATCTCACTCCAAATCCCTTGCCCCAGGCACTGTGCCAAGCTCTGTGGAAACAGCCTCACTGAAGCTCCGTAATCCTTAGGGAGGCAGGTGTCATTGTATTCAACATTCAGAGGACCAAGCCAGGTCTAGAGAGGTTACAGCCCCTATCCCAGAGCTAATAAGTCTTGCAGCCAGCATGTAAATCCAGGTCTATCCGACTGCAAAGCCGGTGTCTGTAAGTCTTATATAGCTCTGCCCTGAATGTGCTAGGAATTATAATAAGTTCAGGGATACCAAGATAATGAAAACACAGCCCTCCCTTCATAGAACTCAAGGATCAATATTGTGTCCCTCCAAGTGAGGTCTGCAGATGCCCTGAACACAAGGCCTGAGCTATTTCTTAATATGTAGGCTCCTAACTCCCTTGTCTTAGACTATTAGGGCTGCTATAACAACAATAACAACAAAAACAACATAGACTTGGTGGCTTAAACAACAAGCATTTATTTCTCACAGTTTTGGAGGCTGGGAAGTCCAAGATCAAGGCGCTGGCAGCTTTGGTGTCTGGTGAGGACCCACTTCCTGGTTCATAGAGGGCCATCTTCTTGATGAGTCATCACATAGTAGAAGGGGTGAGAGAACTCTCTGGGGTCTCTCTTATGAAGGCACTAATCCCATTCATGAGTGTTCCACCCTCATGACCTACTCACCTCCCAAAGGTTCTACCCATACCACTCCCATTCAAGATTAGGATTTCAACAAATGAATTTGGTGGGACTCAGGAATTTAGTCTGTAACACCCTTCTTCCCCTATTTATGCTAAATCAGAATCCTTCTGAGGTGGGCCTGAGAATTCTGCATTTTTTAATGTGTCTTCAGGTGATTCTTAAAGTAATTAAAAGTTGACAACTACTAGTTTCAAGTTTAAAAGTAAAAGACAAGACAGAATAAGGTATATTCTCAGGAAATCCTCCTAAAACATTCATCTATAACAGTGCTCTTTTCACCAAACACATATTTCTAAAATCTTAGCCTGAATATTTTTCTGAGGTCGCTTAAATCCACCAAACATAATTCTTAGAAAGAATCATGTTAGCATTGGATTACAATAAAAATTTTATTACTACACTTAACTTTAGAAAAAAAGAGGACAAAAAAAAAAAAGAAAAAAAGAGGACATTATTATAGCGCTAAAAAGAAGGGTTACTTAACTATGATGAACGCAAAATCAGAGGTCCAAGAGCTTTTTCCTTGAGTCTAAAATATTAAGCCAATAGCTCAAATGGTTAGAGGTGAATCTATAAATTCTCCCCATATTAGCATGTATTTTGTTTTTTTTAAGTATTTAAAAAATTTTTTTAATTTATTTTATTTTTGGCTGCTTTGGGTCTTCATTGCTGCACACTGGCTTTCTCTGGTTGCGGCAAACAGGGGCTACCCTTACTTGTGGTGCGCGGGCTTCTCATCGCGGTGGCTCCTCTTGTTGCGGAGCTTGGGCTTTAGGCGCACAGGCTTCAGTAGCTGTGGCACGCAGGCTCAGTAGTTGTGGCACGTGGGCTCAGCAGTTGTGGCTCGCAGGTTCTAGAGCGCAGGCTCAATAGTTGTGGTGCACGGGCTTCGGTGCTCTGTGGCATGTGGGATCTTCCCAGACCAGGGATCGAACCCTTGTCCCCTTCATTGGCAGGTGGATTCTTAACCACTGTACCACCAGGGAAGCCCTAGCATGTATTTGGTTTTGTTCTTTTTCGTGACTTGAAGGAGAGTAATGCCACCAATTTAGAAAAACTTTTATCTACTCACATCTCATCTGCACCCTGCAGTAGTCAGGCTGGGCTCCCTTCTTTAATTCCCATGGACCACTGCCTTCCTATGAATCATCAAATTAACTTCTCACATCTAGCCTCTATTCAAAACCAGTAATAGACTCCTGAAAGAAGTCCCCTCTTCTTACTCTGACATGCAAAATTCTCTGCAATCTGGGCTCTCTTTTCTTTATTTTAGAATCCACTTCTTTTCAAAATTAAGTTTTCTCAAAGAGTTAACCTACTTAAGATTCTACATTCCCATATCTATGCTTTCTCTTTTGCCTTTTCTCCTACAAGTGCTGAATCAGTAAGAATAGGCTGGGTTATCTGTAGTAACAAAACAACCCCTAACTCTCAATGGCTCAAAACGACAAAGGCTTATTTTTTGCTTAGGTCGCACGTCTGTTGTAAGTCAGCACGGGCTGGTCTCATCTGTCACACTACAGACTCAGGGGATGAAGCAGCCATTTTGGACATCGCTGGTTGCCGTATCAGAGAATGAAGACAGCTCAGCAAGACTCAGAATGGCAATAAATGCTTTGACCTGGAAGAGACACATGTCACTTTCACTGTCCACTCATTCATGAGAAATAGTCATGGGGCCCCACCCAACTACAATAGAGTCAGGATGTAATGGGAAAAAATAGTGGTATATAGCATTTATGAGAGTACTGGTTCAAATTCTATCAGTACTAAAGGCTAAGGTAAAATCTCTCTCCTCTGTTGCTTTTCCCACAGAGCCCAGGTGGATGGCAGTGGTGTTTTTTTCCCTTCACTTTTAGAAACTTTATTTTTTGTTCCATTTATTTAGCGCTATCATATTTAAACATATTTTAAGTTATTATTTCACGCACATGTCTTATCTCCTCTGAGACCAGAAACTCTGTCATTTTGGAAATCATTCACCTGATCTACCACAGTTAAGAGCACATGATAGATGTTTAGTAGCGTATTGAGGCATTGATTACCTTTCCAAATTTCATTGAAAATACAGCATCTACCACATTGCACTTTGATTTTGTACCACTATACATTAGAGCTTTGAACTCCTTGTTTAGCCAGTTTAATTTTTACGATAATCATTTCAAATACTATTTCCTTAGTTGTTTTATCAAGCACTTATATTTTATCAAACACTTATTAAGTATTTTTGATGTTTTACATTGTATCCCAAACACATAGGATAGTGCCTGACAAATAATAATCACCCAATAAATATCTCATTGAATAATTCATTCTGTGTTCAAAATAACCCTGTGAGCGGGCTTCCCTGGTGGCGCAGTGGTTGAGAGTCCGCCTGCCGATGCACGGGACACGGGTTCGTGCCCCGGTCCGGGAAGATCCCACGTGCCGTGGAGCGGCTGGGCCCGTGTCCCATGGCCGCTGAGCCTGCGCGTCCGGAGCCTGTGCTCCGCAGTGGGAGAGGCCACAACAGTGAGAGGCCCGCGTACCGCAAAAAAAAAAAAAAAAATGACCCTATGAGAAACTGTCCTCATTTTACAGATAAAGAAACTGATTGAGGTTTAGGGAAGTCTGGCAGATAAGGCAGGATAGTATTCTGATACAAAATAAAATTTGCGAGCTTTGTTCTTGATGGCAATCGAGAGAAGCCATCTTAGCTAACTTAGGCAGAAAAGGCATTTTGGGGGGCAGTGGTAAAGGAGAGCTTGTAGAGTTGATGAACTGGTTAAATAATGGGTTGGGAAAGGAAAAGCAGGATTTAAGAGCAGCAAGGCCCAGTGGCACTTCCACAGCAGGAAGTCTGTTAAGGAAGCCCGCCCTGGTGCCCTTCCCACTGGCCCCTGGCTCCACTACTGCGGGACTTGACACTCTGCTGTAACCCTCTGTCCGTCTTCCACTCACCTTGAACCTGTGAGCCACTTCCTCAAGAACTGAGGGGCTGGTACAAGCCTGGTGGAGCCTTTGTACATGTTTGTACCATAGATGCTCAATTATGCAAGATGGGGCCCTACCTCTCTGCCATCTTGGGAGAGACAAGGACAGCAGCAAACGAACCAAAATGGCAAATTTCCAATGAGTTATGTGGGGTTAATTAGACCCCATGAGCCGGATTGGCATTTCTGATCTCAAATCAAAAAACTACAATCATCACACTACAGATAAACAACAAGGACCTACTGTAGAGCACAGGAAACTATATTCAATATCCTATAATAACATATAATGAAAAAGAATGTGAAAAAGAATATATATATTCTGTGTATGTGTATATATATACATACACACACTATATATATATATGTATAACTTCCCATATAGATAGATCTATACATATATCTGATTCACTGTGCTGTACACCTGAAACTAACACAACATTGTAAATCAACAACAATAAGAAATAACAAAAAACTATGACAATCCCTCCCTTGTATCAGACATGAGAGTGCAGAAAGTTTCCACATAAATGATCCCTTAGGGGTAGGGAGAACTGCTGTTACCGTTTCACAGTGGGAAAACCGAGACATCTTAGGTTGCCTGACTAGAACAACAGCACAGTAAGTTAGTGGAGGCTGAGCCTAAGCTTATGTCTTCCTCTACCCAGACGCTGTGTTCATTTTACCACATAAGACTATACTTCAATCTATACTGGAATTCAGGCAAGATAAAATGTTTATTTATAAGAGATAGAACCAAATTTTCTTTAGTGAGAACACTGCTCCCAAATTCCTTCATGTAACGGCACATGTAGAAAATAAGCATTATGATACAGCCTTCTGGAGTAAATGGATGAGGCTGCTCAGAGCTGACTCCAGTGAAATCCAGACCCTATCAGGCTCCACAGAAAGCTGAGGGCATCAATATTTTAGATTACACAATGTGGGAAGCTCTGATTTATAAAAGAGCTACATGAAAACAATTGTAGAAAGCATTTTCTAACCCAGGTACCTGGGAGTATAACATTAAGTGATACAGCCCATGACCAGGGATAATCCCCCAAACACTGATTTCATATCTACTATGGGCGAAACTGAGTGGTCAGGGCAGAGAAGACAGGTTCACACACAGGAAGAGCTCAGATTTTCAAAGGAAGCAGAAAATTTCTGTGCAGTGTGGAGTGGCCACAAGCCAAGGAATGCTGGCAGCCACCAGAAGCTGGAAGAGGCAAGGAACAGATTCTCCCCTAGAGCCTCTAGAGGGAGCATGGCCCTGCCAACACCTTGATTTTGGCCCAGGGATACTGATTTCAGACTTCTGCCCTCTAGATCTGCCAGTGAATTAGGCAAGCTAATTAGGAGCAGAGGTAGACTTTGAACCGAGATATTCAGATCCAGAACCCTTGCTCTTAAACTTTATGACATTCCTTCTGCAGGGAAGTCCATGTAAGAGGGGATCTAATAGGCAATTGTATCAGGTGAAGATACAGACCTGGCAAATATCAGCTTAGAAGAAGTGTGGACATCCTAGAATCTGTCCATATCTGAGAATATATGAAACTCACCTGCAATTCAATAGTCAGCATTAACCTGATTCATGGTTATCTTATCCTATGTGTACATCAACCCACTCAATTAAGACTACACTTCACAGTCTGATAACCAGGAAGACTGAAGGTGCAGTGGGTGCTTTGCTGGCACTGATTATTTTTTTGGTAAAGAATTTCATAATATTTACTTTAATATGTTTCCTCCTAAACTGAGATGGTGTGCCCGTAAGCTGACTAAATCCTAATATTCTCTTCAATTTCAGCTGAAATGCCATTTCCTCAGGAAAGTCTTCTCTCAGCTGCTCCCACAATAAAGCAAACACCTGTTAAGGATGCTCCCAGTTTGTGCACCACAAATCTATCTGATCACGGTTCTACTGGGCTTTATTTTAATCATTTATTTAGTCATTAGTATCTGTTAGTAGACTGTATGCTCAGTGATGAGAAAGGCTGGATCATTTTGTTTCCATGATGCCTCTAATACCTGCACATCTCAATAAAATTTCTATGAGTGCATGAATACACGAATTGATTGAACTTTGATTATTCATTACTCTGGGACTTGGAAAAATTTCAAAGTTGTTTAATGAGGTACGTTCTGGTTCCACCCACAGATATTCTCTGGGGGAATTTACAGTGACCTATTTGCTTATGTGTCTGTGTTGGTCTCTACCACATTTATAAGATGGAATCAATCCCACCTCTAGCGATGGGTGGGATTTAACAAGTGTTATAGATATCTACTATCCCAGGTACTCGTCAGGGAGCATATTTTAAAAAGCTTGAAATAGAATTTGTGGAACATTGCTTTGATGCTAGAACTATTCATGCTTCTAGGTACCCTAAAATATATCCTTGGGTTAGACAAAAGCGTTAGAGCCCTGCGTACCCGGAACAAAGGTGTATAGTTTTCTTATAGAACTTCTTTAACAAACTTGCACTTGGATAACTGTAGCACTGCAGCAACTTTATAGCTTTTCTAATGCTATCGAACTCATTTAGATTCACCAGGAGAATATATTTGAGGAAACTGGTCACTACAGTTCATTGTGACTGCTTGTTGGTGACTCAAGTTCCATACTCTACTTCCGTTGGAAAATCTGTTTATTTTTATCATATCATCAAGTCTTGGTTTCCTTACCTGAAAGATGAGGCAATAGTAGTATCTACCTCAGAGAGTTTGGGACAAGATAAAAGGGGGGGTAACACCAACAAGATGCCTACTTAGCCCAGTACTGGGTGCGTGCTAAGCGATTACTAAGTATTGTCGTCATCATCATTGCCGTCATCCTGCTCACCATCACCATCACACTACTTTCTTGGCGTCTATGATTGGAAAGCACCAACTCAACCAAGTGAAATTTACTTCACGGACAAAATAACCCTTAACTTCATTCTTCCAGTCCTACTTTTCCCTTGAACTACCTTTTCATTTACATATTTCTAAGTGCATTTTTGTTCATACTCTTAGATGCTGGCTTACAATCTTTGCGGAACAAAGTGAGTTTTTAGTACATACAGACGTACGCATAGTGGTTTTCAAAGGGCAATGGTGTACCACAGAGAGGTGAAATGACTTGATTCAAAGTAGCAAAACAGGAAGAAGTCCTGTGTTCCAAATCTTAGCTTTAGGTCTTTTTTGGCTAGAAGGACACAAGTTTCCCTATGG
The DNA here is from genome assembly GCF_059928025.1 of Delphinapterus leucas. Taxonomy (NCBI): domain Eukaryota; kingdom Metazoa; phylum Chordata; class Mammalia; order Artiodactyla; family Monodontidae; genus Delphinapterus; species Delphinapterus leucas. The sequence goes on from NC_143146.1 coordinate 13,708,197, forward strand.
CTGAATTTCCACGCAATCCCTTCAAAGAGTTTGATGTGGTTTTTGCCACATTCCAGGCTACTTATTGTTGAAATGAGAGCTTTCCCTCTTATTTGGTGCAGAAACTGCATAGAGAAGGACGCTGAGAGAACGGATCACAATAGCTGGAAAGGAAGAAAGGATTCCTGGAGTGTTGTGTACTGCCTAGGTAACCTAAATATCAACTAGTGAACTGAAATAAGCAGGGATTTTAATATTATTAACATGAATCCAGCCAGACACAGAGCCCTTGAGGATTTATGGCTATGTGCATGTGATGAACATAAGTTTATAAATACATTTGTAATCCCCAAGCTCTACCTTTCAATACTGAAAGCATCGCCCACTTCCCTCTTGATACCACGTGGCCTTGTAAGCCGCATAAAGGACATTGGGGGCTGCCACCTGCCCTAAGTTTCTTTACAGAGATTGACTTTGTTCTGACCACCTCAGCTGCGTATCTGTCCTCCCTCCACCACTATCACTCCCATCTCTGGCCTTTATGCTTGTATCTTCTCCATGTGGATTTGGTAACTTGACTCCAAAGTATTTGCCTTGGCACAGAGAACCAGAAACCCCACGTGGAACGCTAACACAAGCAACTGCTCCACTGCCCAGCCTTCAAGTTTATAATCCCAGGTTCCCAGGATTTGCCAGTAAGCATGTCCAGTCTCCTGCAGAGTCAGAGGGAGAGATGGTCCTGGATGTGTTTCCTTCAGATAAACTGCAGCTTTTTGAAGGCGGGGCCCACTTCACTCCCACAGTCTGTAGGTTCTGCAGAGCAGGAATCTTGTTAAAATACCTTTTTTTTTTTTGGTACGTTCTGCCCCCCACAAAGCCATTTAGGGTTATATTCCACATGACCTGGAAGTGTTTATTTAAGCAGATCATAGGCTAGAAACAAAATCACAATTTCCCACTCCTGTTGTCAAAGGCTCCACATACTAGAATTACACTCCACCTACCAACACACACAAAACTTGTCTATCCACTCTCAACTGTAAACAAATAAACAACTTCTGGCAAGAGTTCAAATTTGAATATAGGCTGTATGCCAGAAAATACTGAGTTCCAATCTTGGTTTTAACTCAGAGTCTCTTTTTGGTCTCAAAAGAGAAAAACAAAACACATTTTCTCATCAATTTGTGCAAAGTCATTCTCACCTGCCCCTCCCGGCACAGTGAGGATTAATGACTTCTATTTCCTAACAATACCCCAGACCCTCCCTGGTAGTAAGTTAGGGATATGGACCCATTAACTGCAAATGTTGCTCTAGTGGCCTTAAAGGATTAATGTACCTCCCAAAGCCCTTAACTCACTGGGACAAATCTGGCTCAATGAGTTAATGGGCTAATTAGTTAATTGTCAACTCTGCAAAGATGAGAAGTATTGTTATTTTGCACTTTATTAAATTCTCAAGGATTAACAAGTATGGGGGGAGATGTTAAGAGGATTTGAAAGAGGCTGGATGATCGTGACACACCACAAGCTCTTGTCCAGCCTCTACTGGGGGAGGGAGGGGACAACGCCTTTAATTATATCCCATGGGTATAAGACCCAGAGTGGCTGCAAAGGGATTGGGATCCATCAAATAAAAATCCTGTTGATGTGAGAATGCCTCTCCTAAAGTAAAACGAAGCATCAGGGTAGTAGAATAATTGTAAGCTTCTATGCTGTTGACTGAGAGAGACATTATGTAGTGATGTGTCAAGAGAGGCAAGGTTTGGCCTGCAGCATAACTGGATACGCAGAATGGTGAGGTACTTTATAGGGAGGCTTTTTCATGCCACTTGAAAATATGGTTTACTTTAGAGCCAAAGAAAAGAGCATGGGGAAAGTATTTGAAAATGTGAATATTCTCTAAATAAGAATGAGGTGAGACCAGCACAGGGCATCTGAGTCACAGATACTATTAACAAGGGAAAGTCACTGGAAGACGTTCAAATGGTTAGTTATGACCAGAGATTATATATAGCTCAGGTGACTTGTTTCTAAGGAGAAAACTTTAAAATTGCATGATCCTCTGGAAGATTTGGGAATGTGTTCAATCCTTTTGCATACCAGTACATTTTGAAAAATTGGAAGTCCTACACATAACAGTCACAGACCAAATGATGGATAATTAAGCATTCCTGGTACCATGGGAAGCATGTTTTATTTAAGGCTCTTGCCAAAAAAGTAGCTCATTAGACGTTTGGAACAAAAGTATGTACAAAGAACAGCTGAAAGTTTCTTCTTATCAAAGTGAAGTTTTGTTCAAAGGGAAAAAGGCTTCAAAATGGAACAAACACAAATGTGCAGTCACAGATACTGTGCCTGAAACGCTCCTTGAGAGATGGAGTAGGTTGTCTGTGTAATAGCCATCTTCCCTCTTTCATGATGCCCAAGTCCTGATCTTCTGGTTTGCAATCCAATCCCCTTACCCATGAATCAGGTAGATTTAGATAAGTCTAAGGCATTAGTGATGGTTCCACTGCTACAAAGGTGGGCAGTTTATAGGTAGACATGTAGCCAGTTTTGTCAACAAGATGTGAGAAGATGTATACTGGAGAGCTTCTGAAAGTTTTCCTTCATAACAAATTTCATAGGTAAAAATTATCTCCTTTTCTACTGCTGGATGGTGTTGCATGTTGGTGTGATTCTGTAACTACTTCAGCCATCTTGCAGTTATAAGAAAAAACAGCCTTTAGACGAAACCAACTCAGAGAACAGCAAAACAGAGAGCTGGAAAGAGCTTGGAGGCTCCTTTTGAGTTCTGATCTCACTGTGACATAAGTAATAAGTGCATTGAGATGATAAGTTCCATTATTTACTCTAGTTAACTTTTCTCTGTAGCTTACAGCCAAAGGCACTCTACAAATCCAAAAGAAAGTGCCACCTCCTGTCCCCAAATTCCTGTTTGCTCCAGAAATGCTAAATGTAACATTGTACATGTATTGAGAGTACCAGCAATAGAGTCAGATGCAGGGATGGATCCTGACTCTGCCAGTGACTGTATGAACTTGGATAAGTCACTTAAACACTCTACACCTCAAGTTTCTGTCAATGAAACTATGTTGAAGAGCACTTGGAAAGATTATGTAAGAGAAGGCATGCAAAGTGTACTCAGGAAATAATAACCAACCTACCAACACACATACATTCTAAAGGTAACTCTGACGGCTGATTTCAAATAGGAAACATATCAAGTGAGAAAATAAACACCATTCAAGCAGCAGGATTAAATAAAACTAGAAAGGCATATGGGATTATCAGACAGCATCTGAGTATAGGACTTAAAGCCTATATATATTTTTTTGTGTGTGGTACGCGGGCCTCTCACTGTTGTGGCCTCTCCCGTTGCGGAGCACAGGCTCCGGGCGCGCAGGCTCAGCAGCCATGGCTCACGGGCCCAGCCGCTCCGCGGCATGTGGGATCTTCCCGGACCGGGGCACGAACCCGTGTCCCCTGCATCGGCAGGCGGACTCTCAACCACTGCGCCACCAGGGAAGCCCAAAGCCTATTTTTTTGACACCTCGTGCAAGATGAAGTACAAAAATATTTGTATTTTTTTCTGATCTCTTAGGAACCTAGAACCTGATGGGAGGATCCCTTAGGAACATGGGGTCTGAGAGGTACTCAGTGTTTTAGGGCTTTGAGATTTTCAGAGAAGGATCACACAATGAGGCTGAGACGGAGTAGCCAGTGATATAAGTAGGGCAAAAAAGATCGAACATACTGAGGCAGAAGCCAAGAGAAGACAGTGTTCCTAAAAGATGGAGTGGACAACGGTGTGGAATGCGGCTAAGACACCAAGTACAGTAAGAACACAGGAGGGAACATAGGGATTTCCAAGGGGGAAGATGATGAAAAGATGAGTGGAGTGGATTGAGGAATCCATGAGGGTTGAGAGTTTGGAGACAATGACCATACATACCTTTTGTATCATATTAGGGCAGGATGAAAAGAAATAGGGCAGTAACTGCAGGCCACCAAAGGTGTTTTTCCTTTCTTTCTTTTAGGGTGAGAGATGCTAGGACCTGCCTGTATGCTGGCGCAAATGATGCACTAAAGGGGGAGAAACTGTCAGAGCCAAGAGAAGAGGGGTGATCACGAGAATAAAGTTCTTGAGGAAAGATAACGATGAAAAATCTGGCCTTAAGTAGGAGCTGGGAAACTGTATACGTTACCATGAGGTAGGAGGTATGATGTGTGCAGATGGATGCAGGTTCTTTGGTGGATTGGGGAAGATTTCCATCTGTTGGCTTCTATCTTAGACAATGGACAACATGATATAAAAGTCGAAAGATAAAGAACTTCCCAGAAACAGAAAAGTGTTACACATTTACCTTGTTCTGCATTTCAAAGTTTTGACCTTGGGTTAAAATTCAGAATTCTGAGAAAGAGGAGAATTTGCCTCTAACTGGAGACCACTCTAACGATTCAGACGCTGAGCTGCTTGGATGAAGAGCTTCTTTGGAGTAGGTACAGTACAAATGCTTTGGGACAGGGTAGTCATGCATTTAACAGGAAAACTATTTCTCTGACTGTTGTCCAACTACTTGGTTGGTAGCACAAAGTAGTAGAAAGAAAACAATTTGGGGTCAGAAGAAATGAGGGGCACTCCCAGCGTTAAATCTAACACACATCGAATAATATTGGGCCAGTGTTTTACCTTCTCTGCGCTTCAGTTTCTCTAACTACATAGAAAATTATTATGATGATAATTTGCCTCTGACAGATTTGATATGAAAATAAAATTCTATGAAAATAATACGAACAATGTCCCTAATAGTAATAGGGACTATTACTTATTGAGCACCTACTATGGTGCGGTAATTCTAAACTCTGCTCTCTCTATATATACTGTTATGGACTGAATCCTGTCCCCCGCAAATTCATTCGTTAACAACCTAATGCCCAGTGTCTCAGAATGTGACTGTATTTGGACATAAGGCCTTTACGGAGGTGATTAAGTTAAGATAAGGCTGTTAGGGTGGACCCTAATCCAATCTGTCCATTCTGACTGCTGTTCTCACAAGAAGAGAAAACTGGACATGCAGAGATATGCCAGGCGTGCACACGCACAGAGAAAAAGCCATGTGAAGACACAGTGAGAAGGTGGTCATCCGCAAGCCAAGGAGAGAGGCCTCAGAGGAAACCCATTCTGCGGACACCTTGTCCTTGAACTTCCAGCCCCCACAACTGTGAGAAAACAAATTTCTGTTGTTTAAGCCACCTAGTCTGTGGTATTTTGTTATAGCAGCCCTAGAAAACGAATACATAGTATAGATAGATAGATAGATATAGATATATGTATATATATGTATAATCTCTTAGCCTCACCTTAACTCTACAAGGTAGGCATTATTATCCTCATGTTATAAATGAAGACACTGAATATACTATGATAAACCATAATGGAAAAGAATATGAAAAAGAATGTTTATATGTGTACAACTGAATCACTTTGCTGTACAGCAGGAATTAACACAAACTTGTAAATCAACTATACGTCAATAAAATAAGTTAAAAATATAAATGAAGACACTGAAAATTAGAGAGATTAAGTGACTTCCTCAAGGCCACATATGACAGGTAATTTCTTACAAAGTGCATATTGACTATAGGATCCCTCTTAAAGGTAATTATAAAAACTGAAGTCACAGAAACAGAAATTAAAAAAAGAAAGCTTTTTATCTGTTTCCCATAACCACTCTCTTAGATTCCTGGCTTATATGCTACGATTTCATAGCTTTTTTTCCGTCGTTATTTTCAGAGGTCCAACTCCACTATCTCTTCGAGGTTATTAGAATTTTTAAACATCCTTCTTATTGCACCTTTTATTGGCCCCTTGCTGCAATTCTATCACTCAAACTCAATCAACCAGATTGTTTATTCCCTCGGTCTTTGTTCCCATCTCAGCTGGATCACTCCAGGGGATTGCAGCTTGCCAGTTCTGAAATGAGGTGCTTAGATCAGAACTCTGAGCTGGACCCCGTTTTCTGGGACAGCGTTGCAATCAGATGGTGCCTATGTCAATGCAGCCTGGGACCTCTTAGCTTGGCCAAACATCTGCGCCCTCTGCTCTCCCCTGCAGCATTTTACTCCCATTAAAAGTGGAGCTTCAAATCTCCCTTGTGCATGCAGGCCTGGGCACTGGGTGACTTCCAGTTAAAGGGTCAATAAATATAATTAAAAGGCTCATCCAACTGGATCTCATGCTCTGAATATCTTCCCTTGGAGGGCCAACTCTCTCCCTCTCATAAATGGATTTTTCAAAAACTGGAGGGCTGTGAAATGTTGCAGATGTCCTCAGCCTACGGAGTTGCATGGCTTTGTGTCTGGCAAGTTGTCTTCGGGGTCCTCAGACTCATAAGAACACATCCGTACGTGCAGAAAGTTAACAGACAGTGTTTACTGCATTATTGCCTGTCCAATGGTCCCCTGATGAAGAAATGGTCATCCACTCAGATCTCCTCATAGACAGACAAGTAATAATGCCATGGCCCATCAGGAACTATCAGTGAGACAATAATGGTCACAGCCAGTTTCTTGAGCAACTAATGTATGACAGAGCATTTCTTTGTATTCTGATATACCTTAGTCCTATTCCTTGCCATAACCAGGCAAGCTGTCAATCATTACTTCTCTCTCATTAATAAGGAGACCAGGGGGGACTCCCCCCTGGTGGTCCAGTGGTAAAGAATCCACCTTCCAATGCAAGGGAGGGGGGTTCGATCCCTGGTCACGGAACTAAGGTACCACATGCCACGGGGCAACTAAGCCCACATGCCACAACTACAGAGCCCACGCGCCCTGGAGAGAGAAAACCCGCACGCCACAACTAGAGAGAAGCCCGCACACCACAACGAAGAGCCCGCGTGCCTCAACGAAGATCCTGCGTGCTGCAACTAAGACCCGACGCGGCCAAAAATAAATAAAATAAATAAATAATAAGTAAATCTTAAAAAAAAAATAAGGAGACCAAAGCTTGGTGAATGTAAGTAATGTATCCAAGGCCTCATAATTATGTGTCTGAGATGGTCTCTCCATCTCCAAAGCTCATGTCTTTTCACTCTATTAAACTTTCTCTCAGCCAGTCATCACTGACACTCCCCAAATATGAGTTTTCTTTAAAAAGTTACCCTTTGAAAATTCATTAAGTTGAATGGTGCTTTCTTATACCAACTGTCTGAGCTGCTCTCCCGTTTTAGAAGCCTAGATGTTCAGTGATCCTTTGAATTATTGGTTTATTGCCATATCATTCAAAAGAAATGACAGTATGGTTCATTTAAAAAATTTCTTTTGCGTCTGAGGTTTTGCCAAGATCTGTTTATTGCTGTCATGTGGAAAAGGAAAATACGATGAGGCTTGAGATGTTCAGATGTGAAGTTTTCCTTTTCCCATTCAAATAAGGGCCAGCAACAAATCAAAAGGCAAGGTTTCATTTTCAGTGATTGACTCAAACAAACTAAAGGCGGAATACATGTCAGATGAATTAGATGTGGTGACTGCTGCTTAAAATATGTGAATCTTGATACTTTTGAAAGGTAACAGACAGATTGGAAATAGATCTTCTATCAATACTAATGGTGACATCAAGGATCATAATGATGGTAATTTGGGCTTGTGTTACTTTTTCCTTTGCACCATCTCAAAGCCGTCAACAGATGTATCAGGAAGCAAAGACCACAACTGGCCATGTAGAGTGAGCACCCCTGGGCTGGATTACTATGCCTCGTCTCCAACAAACGACAGCCCCTCTAGGATGTGCCGGCTCCTTGCCATTTGACAGAGATTGCAAAGGAGAATTCAATCAGATATTTGTTGCTATGGGGATAAGAGTTAGGAAATGAGCTTTTCAATGAAAACTCGTCTCCCAACATAAAACCCTTCCCTTTAGATATGATTCTCTTTGGGTTGTCTGGGGGCCAAGCTGAAAATAATTTGCAAAAAAGTCAGAAACTTGAAGGAGTAACAGCATAATCTTTAAAAATATTTTTTATACTTACATTTCTATTGCATTTTTTAAAACTTTTTATTTTATATTGGAGTATAGTTGATTACTAATGTTGTAATAGTTTCAGGTGTACAGCAAAGTGATTCAGTTATACATATACATGTATCTATTCTTTTTCAAATTCTCTTCCCATTTAGGTTGTTATATAATACTGGGCAGAGTTCCCTGTGCTATAGAGTAGGTCCTTGTTGGTTATCCATTTTAAATATAGCAGTGCGTACCTGTCAATCCCAAACTCCCTAACTATCCCTTCCCCGCACTCTTCCCCCAGGTAACCATAAGTTCGTTGCATTTTTGTTTGAAGAATGTAAGGCAGATATTAATGAATGAGGAAGAGAATCATCGTTTATACAATTTTGATAGCTTAGCAGTCAAGATAATGAGATTGGGATTCAAAGAGACTAGCTTCAAATCCTGCTTCTGCCACGTGTTAGTTATGTGGCCTTGGAGAATTTCCTTAACGCCTTTTGTCTTTAGTCTTCTCAACTATGTGAGGGAAACAATGTTTTACTTATAGAGCTGGTGGAAGACTTAAGAGGCAGAATGAATATCAAGCATATTTCAAGTACCTGGCACAAAGATATTAAAAATAGCAGATTTTAATATTAAAACTGATTATTAATATCATTATAGTACTGTGATGACAAGACTGGGTAATAATGTCATCAGTTAGTTAAAAAGGTAGGTTTATAATATGCATTTCCAAAGCTAAGAAAGAGGATGAAAAAGAGTGAAGGGTTTGAGAGATAATAAAAGGACTTGGGCTTGAATGACTTTGCTATAAATAGATTTCTTTGGAGGGTAGGCTATTTTAAAAGAAACTAAGCTGCACATTTTTAAAAACCACACAGTAGGGTACCAAGGTGGAAATCACAGAAGAAAATCAATATTCTTTGCCAAAATATAAATAAGAAAATTCATCAGCTGGAAGAAGCATTGCTACAATGTGCATGTTGCTTCCATCTGAAAGAAAAATGCCGGAAAGCAACTTAATATTCATGACTGACACATTTTCTTTGTACTGTCAGTCAGCTGGAACCAAAATACACAGCTGGTTAGAAAGCCCATCTCTACTTCATGTTTCATCTGATGACCTTATACATCAAATCAAGAACTGTGGGCTGAAACAACACTCTTCATTCTCATTTATTTTTTTCAGAGGATGGTACAGTGACCAAAATCTGCCACAATGCAGCCTGTTTCCTTTCTTCGCCTTTCAAGTTCTTATCAGAAATCAACACCAGAATTCAAAAGTAGATGTCCACTTAATAAACCCCTAAAATAAGTGAGAAAAAAATACCCACTTGGTCAAATATCTTCTTCACAGGCAAAGTAATTTGTCAACTAGAAGATTCATTTTTGTTTTCAGAGCACTGAAGTTATGTAGTGATATCTTAAATACATTTTTTGGAGAAACTTGGCCATAAATATTCAGGAAATCTACATGTTGGAAAGATCCTCATTGTTAAAATACGTCTATATATTTTTTTTTTTTTTTTTTTTTTTGCGGTACGCGGGCCTCTCACTGTTGTGGCCTCTCCCGTTGCGGAGCACAGGCTCCGGACGCGCAGGCTCAGCGGCCATGGCTCACGGGCCCAGCCGCTCCACGGCATGTGGGATCTTCCCGGACCGGGGCACGAACCCGTGTCCCCTGCATCGGCAGGCGGACTCTCAACCACTGCGCCACCAGGGAAGCCCCGTCTATTTTTTATAGACTGTAAATTTCTGGCATCAAATTCAACCTTTTATTACACAATTTCCTGTATCTGTAATCTGCATGGAGTATTTATCAGAGAACTTTGCACGAAGTACAAATAACTCATTTACCAAATTATATAAGTTCGGGGCTATACATTTTCACATTGAAAGGGAGTGTCAAAAGTGTTACTGTTTAATCTGTCATCAGGGATGGAAAGAAGCAAATTGACACATAAAGGATGACACTGAAGCATCTGGTCTCCTCAGAAGAAAATCACTCCCATTTGTCTGAGTGGAAGATGTCATAATTGCAAAATCAGTAGAAACAAAAGTAGTCCACTAAATGCGCACCTAAGTCTTCCTCCAGAATTCCATTCTTTCTTAGCACGTCATTGTAACCAATCAATAAGAAGATATTTGGGTGATGATGAAAAACTAAAATACGTTATTATCTTTAAACAATATTTTAGGTGGGAGGTAATTCTTAGAACCATAATAATATCCTTATTCCCTTTCCAGGGATTACTTAGCATAGAAGTCCCAGAGCACTGTAGTGGAAATAAATTCCTAGCACTCTGGCCTTCTGAGAATTTACTGCAGATTTATATATATTTTTGCTTGCAGATTTATATATATTTTGCTGCAGATTTATATATATTTTTGCTTGCAGATTTATATATATTTTTGCTTGGAGCAGACTGTAAGATCCCAAGATGACAGACTGTGGTTGTGATTCTGCGGTCCGAGAGATTTAGTCATCAAATGTGCATTGTCTAATGATGGTTGTTTAAATTATCAAGGCACACACTGTAATTCTCATGCCCACAAGCCGGAAGGATGCGTGAGGTAAAAATCCAGTGAATTCCCCTTTGACATAATGGGATGCAGGGAGATACCATGTTACCACCGGCAGGCTCACAACTCACCAACTCTCCTTCGCTAACGCCTGGGCTGTTTCGTATTTCACAGGTGATTGCTGCTTATTGTCTGTCTCCCAACTACCATGTTTGCTCACCATCACGTGGAGCGATTTCATACCTTGGCTAATTTCACCCTAGAATAATGGCTCTGTTTATGGAAGCCTAGCTTCTGTGGCAAGCAACAAATACCCAGGAGTTTCCAGGGAAGCAATGATAACAGATGCTGGAATGATGAGGAGAGCCTCCCCAATCAGAAACCAGCCCCCACTTCTACACCCCGTCAGTCCTCACCATCCATCGGGAAGTGGTGATTAGAACCCTGCTGTGCGCAGCTGCACTTCTCAGTACAGCCTGTTGGAGGGTGGGTACAGAGAGGGCACCTCATTACCACGACTTTCAGACTGTAAGGTAAAGAATAATGTAAAATGAATCCTTTCACCTAAAGGTCAGGCGAGGCATAAACTCACTTACTTCTCAGGACTAAGCAATGTGCTTTATTTCCCTCCATCCCTCTCATGTAGAAGGCATGGACCACACGTGACAGAAGAGAAGCGACGCTTGGCCATCGCAATAAACTGGTGTGGTGCCAGGAGGGAAGGAATACTTGATGATTAGAGAAGGATTGATGACTGCAAGTGTTTTCCAGCCATAAACCATCTAGCCAGGTGTCTTTTTTTTTGTGATACGCGGGCCTCTCACTGTTGTGGCCTCTCGCGTTGCGGAGCACAGGCTCCGGACGCGCAGGCTCAGCGGCCATGGCTCACGGGCCCAGCCGCTCCACGGCACGTGGGATCTTCCCGGACCGGGGCACGAACCCGTGTCCCCTGCATCGGCAGGCGGACTCTCAACCACTGCGTCACCAGGGAAGCCCTAGGCAGGTGTCTTTTAACTAAGATTAATAAACATATGTCACCAGCAAATGTCTCATTACAAGACGCATGATCATGGAGAATCAAAATTTTCAAGTTGCCAAGCTGCCACAGAGTAAAATCTCTCCAGGTAAACAAAGCCGTGCCAGTTCGAATAGGAAAAACTGCCTTTCTGCACCTGGAATATTTTATGTCCAAGGTAAATAGTCCCCTCTCTTTCTGGAAATTGAACTTGGACCAGAGGTCTCTCTGTTCAGGCCACAACACAGGTTATAAAATTTCCTCTCAACTGGCAGTCTCTGCTCATATGGACCAAGGCAACATCCTGGCCTCTAAGTTAATGCCTGAAGCCAAGTAAGGGACTATGTTAGAGACTGTCATCGAAATTGGTAGCCAGGGGGCTGGAGAGAGCAACGATTTCACAGGACAACTACACAAAATGTGAAGATGATGGTGACAGGTGTAGGAAACGTTCCATGGAACACCAGAGGGGAACACAAGTGGCCAACTCAAAATTTAGTTTCTCTCAGAATGTCAAAATGGGCCAGGGCTGTGAGTTCTCAGGGAGCCATCTGAGCCATGGTTTGTGTTACCAATTCAGGATCAAAGTGTATTTCCATTCTACAGCTCATGTGTGTAAATCTATCAGTGAACATTAGTTTGAATCTTGCTGTGAAACTCTGGGCAAACTCTTTTCAGAGAGGTAGTTAAGTGCTCTGAAAACAGAGTATCTAAGCTCCTTATCCACAAAAGATAATTTTGCATTCTTCCACTTCCTTGAACTTGTAGTGGAATGGCAATCCATTTTTCACTTGAGACTCGGGGTAAGGTGTATATAATATATAGTATAATATATTATGTAATATTCACATGTATATATGTATATAAAATATCTGTATACATATACATGTACATATATAAATGCAATATATATGTTACCATATACATGGTGAAGTATATATGTGTATACTACTTATGTATAAAAATATATACATAGAGAAATAATAACCATATTATTTTGTCTATAAAACTATTTTGTTGATGAGAAGTAGACAGGCAAACCCTTAACAAACACTTATGGGAATTCATCCTTAATTTAAAAGTTATCTTGTTATCTTCCCAGATTACACACATTATTGCTTTTTATAGCCTGGCATAGTTATGGCAACTAAATTTCACTGCATGCATCAAGTCTGATGGCTTGCTATGGCTGCCTGGACCCCCTGTGTTGAGAAGGATTCTGAAGCTGCATCTGGGCTCAAGAAGACAAGGGATAATCAATAAATAATATCTGCTCTGGCAGATGGCGAGTACATAACATATACTTGTCATGATTCACTCCGTACCTACCAGGTGCTTGTTAAATGTTTATTATTGATAATAAAGAATGGAATGTTAGCATGCAAGATGCCAAAACACCAAAGGTCAGAAGTTAGAGGATGGTGAAAATCAGCACAGCAAGGAGAAGCTTCCTCATGAAATAGAGGTTCAACAAGGTTCAATAACTTGAAGAAATGGACTGTGGCCTGAGGAAGTCATCTTCCAATGTAAAAAGAATCTACTTCACATTGCAAAACTTGAGGACCTGGTACTAGAAACAGTTACCAGGAGCTAAATGAAGAAGCTTCTCCAGAACTGCATCTAATATCAGTGGGGATAGCAGGGAGGAAAAGACGTTTAAAAACACTCTTTCATAATAACAATTATGATATTGTTACCTGAATAACAATAACAATTCAGGTAATCAAAATTATGTTCTTTTGTAATATTACAGAAATGTGTTTAAGGGGAGGAAATGGTAGGTTCAAGGGAAAGTTAGATAATCATTTATCAGAATTTTGTGAGAGAATTCATTCATGAGATAGCCAAAGTCACTCTGAATCAAGGTGGGGCACCAGAACCACCTGTGGAGACAGCTACCGAGCCATATTATACAAACTTCAATGCCTGGGACCCAGGAATATGTGTTTTATGATGTCCTCAAGAGATTCTGACACATCCTAAATTTGGTAGAAAATAAACTTACAGATTTAAGAAGCTCATAAATCCCAAACAACATAAACTCAAAGAAGTCCATACCCAGACACATCATGATCAAACTGCTGGAAACTAAAGGCAAAGCAACCAGGGAGAAGTGTTGTACTATATACAGAGGAAGAATAATTCAAATGGCTGTGAGTTTCTCATCAGAAACCAAGGAGGCCAGGGGGCAGTGCATTGTTTATTTAATATTTAAAGAAAAGAACCGTCAACTTAGAATTCTATATCCAGCAAAATTATGCTTGAGGAATAAAGGGGAAATGAAGACATTCTCAGAAGGAAAACTAAGAGACTCCATCAGCAGCAGCAGACCTGCTCTAAAAGACAAAAGTTCTTCAAAAGAAAGAGAAATGATATCGGTGGGAAACGTGGAACTTCAGGAATGAAGAAAAACAGAAATGGTAGATATTTGGTTGATGTGGTAGACTATTTTTTCTCATATTAGTCTTTAAATATGAATGACGGTTGAAGGCAAAAATTATAATATTATCTGACTGGGGCTTCAAGGTATAGAGATTATGACTACAGTGCAATGAATGAATGATGATAACGTAAAGGGAGAAGGACTAAAGGACTCCTTTAGTGGTAAAGTTTCCACATTCCACTAGAAGTGATAAAATATTAATTATAGCTAGACTACAAAAAGGGAAGTATGTACATTGCAATCTCTAGCCAAGCACTAAGCATTAATGCAAATAGAAATATTAAAAAATTCAATAGATAAACTAAAATGGAATAATAAAAAATTCAAACAATCTAGAAGAAGGCAAGATTATGGGGAAAGAGAAGAACGTAAAACCAAGGGAACAAATGAACCAAAGCAAATAATAAAAACGGCAGACCTAAATCTGAGCATATCAATAATTACATCAAATGTAAACAGTTCATGCAGCAATTAAAAGTGAAAGATTATCAGAATGGCCAAAAACAAAAGACTGAATTATATGCTGTCTAAAACGACCTACTTTAAATATTACCAGGGATAAAGAAGGAATTACAAAATGATATGTGGGTCAATTCATCAAAAATATATAACAATCTTAAGGGTGTACGCACCCAACTGTAGAACTTCAAAAATCATGAAGCAAAAAAACTGATAGAGCTGAAAAGAAACATGGACAATCCACAATGAAACTCTTTTGAATAGAACTGAACAACATCATCAACCAATGGATCTAAGTGACATTTAAAGAACACTCCAAAAAGAGCAGCAAAACTACATGTGAAAACTACAAAAGGCTGATGAAAGAAATCAAAGAACTAATAATTGACCTGACATACTATGTTCACAGATTAGATGACCCAATATAGTTAAGATACAAATTCTCCTCAAATTGATCTATGCATTTAATGCAATTCCAATCAAAATCCCAGGAGGACGTCTTACAGATATAAGCAGTCTGATTCTAAAATTTAAATGGAAAGGCAAAATAGTATAACCAAAACAATTTGGAAAAAGAAGATTAATGTTGGAGGGATCACACTATTTGATTTTAAGACATTAGAAAGCTATATTAATCAAAACTGTGTAATTTTGGCAAAGGGATAGACATATAGATCAACGGAACAGAAAAGAGCCCAGAAATAGACCCATACAAGTATACTAAACTGAATTTTGACAAAGCTACAAAAGCATTTCCAAGGAGGGAGAAAAGTGTTTTCAACAAATGGTGCTGGAGCAATTGGATACCTATAGGCAAAAAAAGAAACTTGACTTCAACCTGACTCCTTATACAAAAATTAAAAATGGATCATCAACCTAAACATAAATGTAAAGCTAGAAATTTATAGGAGAAAACATAGGTGAAAACCTTTCTGATGTTGGGTTAGGTAAAGAGTTCTCAGATAAAATACCGAAAGCATGATCCATAAGAGAAAATTGGAAAACATCAAAACTGAAAAATGTTGACAGCGCAAACAACACTGCCAAGAGAAAGAATGGACAAGCTACAATCTGGGAGAAAATATTTGCAAATTACATGCCATAAAAAGAACTTGATTACAAAATATATAAAGAACTCTTACAATGCAGTAATAAGACACAGAACTCAGTTTTTAAAATGGGCAAAAATATTTGAACAGGCATTTCTGTGAAGAAGATATACAGACGAAAATAAGCATATGAAAAGATTCCCAACATTATTACCCATTGAGGAAATGCAAATTAAAACCAAATGAGATACCACTACACACCTGGTAGAATGGCTAAAATAAATTCATATAAATAAATATGTATGTACATACATTGATACATAAATGATAAAGCCAAGAGCTTCAAGAATGAGGAGCCACTGTAATTCTCATGCACTGATGGTGAGAATGAAAACTGGTACAGCCACTCCGGGGAACACTTTGGCAGCTTTCTTAAGCTAAACATGCATTTTCCACTCTTGTGGTAAGAATGACCTGACCCAGCCATCCTACTGCTGGGTATTTATGCCAGAGAAATAAAAAACTTATCTTCACACAGAAGACTGCGCACCATGTTTATAGCTGCTCAATCTATAATTGTCAAAAAATTGGAAACAACCCAAATGTCATCAACAGGTGAAGAGATAAACTGTGTTACTGTCATACAATGGAATATTGCTCATTAACAACACAGATCAATACATACAACAAATTGGATGGCTCTCCATGGAGTTATGCTAAGTGAATAAAAGCCCATCTTAAAAGGTTACACATTGTATGATTCCATTTATGACATTCTGAAAAGACAAAACTCTAGTGATGGAGAACAGATGAGTAGTTATCAGTGGTTGAAGTAGGCGAGGATTTAACTGAAAAAGAGCGCCATGAGGATATTTTCATTCTGTGCCCTAGCTGTAGAGATTGTTTCAAGAATCTACACATGTGCTAAAACTCACAGAATTGCACATCTAAAAAAAGTTAATTTTACTATATGTAAATTTAAAAAATAAAAAAATTAGAAGTCTCTTTTGATCATATGTCAAATGTTCCTGTTTGTAACGTTTTCATGCAAGTGTGTGTGTGTTTTATTGTGTGTTTTGCCTCTGTGTGTAACTCTCTATTTATCTACGTATCCACCAACTGGAGATCCTTTCAGTCTAATGGAAGAAACACATGCTTTAGGGGCAAATCTGACTTTAAATTCTTGCCCCCAAACTTTATCCATATATATACTGAGCACCTACTGTATGGCAGGTATGTGTTAGGTTCTTGGAATTGAAGGATAAATAAAACGAGGTTTAGATATCAAGGAACTTACAGTCTTGTGGGGGAAACAAACAGTAAGCAGAAAAACACTAGAATAGGTAATTCAAGATGATTATAGACTGTGGTGAGTGCTACCCAGAAAATAAACAGGGTGATGAGCTGCAGCAGAATGAAGGAGGGGCCGAGGGGACATTTGAGATCTGAAGGATGACAATGAACCGCCCACGGAAAGGGCTAGGAGAAGAGGCACTGCTGCTGCAGGGAACAGCAAGGCTAAGGGAGCAGAGGTAGGAAAGGGCTGGTGCATTCTGGGAACAACAAAGATGCTGATGGGGCTGGAGTGTTGTGAGGGGAAAAGAAAGAGATGAAGTAGCCACATCACAGAGGCTCGTAAGCCATGGCATGAAGTCTGGTTGATTTGAAGAGCAATGGGAAGCCACTGGGTTTTGTTGTGTTTTTGTTTTTTTTTAAGCAAGGGAGTGGCCATGGTCTTCTTTATATTATCAGTGTGACCTTTGGAAAGTTCTTTTAACTTTGCATCTCGGTCTCCACATATGCTAAGTGGCGATCATCACACACCGAGCAAAATTTTTGCGAGAATTACATATATTGGTGTCTAGAATTGTGCGGGTTATACTGGGTGCTCAATAAAATTTGAGTTTCTCTTCTTCCATTGTGTGTGTGTGTGTGTGTGTCCTTTTATTGCTTTTGTTTGTGTGAACCTCTCAGTTCTGTCTCTTCTTTCTGCCGCTCCATCTTTTGCTTTTCTGTCTGACCTCCAGCACAAGCACAGTCAAAGCCTCTGGTTTCTGCTGTCACTGCCCACTTGCGAGAGTGGGCTGGGAGACAGGCAGCTTTGATTCTGTGTGGTTGAACCATACGAAATGGCTATTTGGTAGATCACAAATGATTAAATTAGGGTGAGCCAATTTCACATGATTCAGCTTCATAACACACTTAAATGTGACCATCACCGTTCCGAGGTGTTTCTTCATCTGCTACAAATTAGATGATTTTTGAGACCCATTATTGTCCTAAATTCTGTGATTCTAATCAAGCCCATGTTCATCAAAGACATACCCAATCAGGAGCCTCAGAGGCCAGATGGCATGGGTCGATCTACTTGAAGTGTTGAAGGAAAGAAGCTGTTAACCAAGAGTCCTGTATTTAGCAAAACTGTCCTTCAAAAATGAGGGAGAAATTAAGACATTCCCAGTTAATAGAGAGTTGAGAGAGTTCTTAACCACCAGAACCGCCTGCAGCGGGGAGTCCTTCAGGCTGGGGTGAGGGATCCTGCGCAGTAACTCAAAGCCTTATGAAGAAATAAAGATCTCTGGTAAAAGTAGACAGACGGGCGATTAGAAAAGCTAGTACGATTGTAACTTTGGTTTGTAGCTCCACTTTCTGGTTTCTGTTTGATCTAAGAGACTAATATATAATTAAAAACAACAGCAACAACAAAAAGACATACCCTTTCTCACTAGTATAAGTGAGCATCCTTCTCTCTGGCTCACTGTCTTGGTGACCAACAGATGCTGGGTTCTCTTTACAGTCAAAACATTAATATACAAAAGAGTTTTCCCAAGCACTGCCTTCTGTGTCAGAAGTGTTCAATCCTTGTCATCTTTTTATTAGGCAAACTTCATGGTTTCATTGCACGAAACATTATTGCCATCACTTCCTTGAGGATGACCCTGATAGAAGGTACAATAAAATTAGAAAATCAAGACTAATACAGTCAGTTGATAAGTCCTAGTTTGCATGTTCTATTTGAGGCACCCAGTTTATAATTCCTTGAGGATGATACGTAACATCTGTAAAATGCATTTTGTAGAATGCTTCTTAAGCTAATTTTCCTTTGAAATAGGAATCCATTCTCTACTGCTTTTTAAACAAAGCCAAGTCATTTTATCTGTCCACAAGCAGGAATAGCATTATGACCCTTACCTGAACACTGTCCTACAAGACGATGTGTGTGCCACATATTAGATTTCAGCATAGGACATTTTATCCAGCTCTCTGCCTCTCCCTTGACAAAAATAAATAGATAAACATTTAAAAGTTACAAATCCTACGAGCTCATTTCCTGAAAAGCAGATTGCAACTCCTTCCCTTTTGTGCCCTTCTTTGCTGCATCTGCTGACTCCACTTTTGAAGCACTGGCTTTCACCAGACCGGTCGGTTACGCAGGTCATATTAATTTCCGTAAGGGTTTTCATTCCCACCTTTAATCTTTCCCCAGATCCTCGTGAGGAGATAAAGTAGATATTGATACAAATAAACATGCAACTTATTTATTCGTATCAGATCCCCTCTCTTCTCAGCAGGAAGTGAATTTCAGCCTCAGTCTCCAGTCTCCCAATAGTGATGAATCAAAAGGCTACAGCCAGAAGAACTTGAAAATATCAAGATGAAGAGAGGCCTTCAGGGTCTGGCTCGCCCCCGCTCGCTCTTTCTACTGAGTCTTTCTTCGGGGTGTTGTCATTAACATCCTCGGTAAGTGCTGAGAAGCAGCGTGGTGGGAGTTTCTGAAGATCAATGATGTACCACATACGATGGTTTTAAGGCACCCTCTTCTCGACCCAATCAATAACAGCTTTGATGCGATCCCGTGATGCAAAGTTCTTACTTACACATATTGCTGCCAGGTTCCTCCTAATCACATCTCATGTTCCTATTCAAGAGCTCCTACTGCTGAGAACTGCATTGCTCATCTCCCAGTAAAAGGAATTGGTTTATACTGGCTCAAATTGCCCGACAAAACTTCATTGGTTCCACCCTGTCCATAAATCAAGGTATTGATGCCTAAGCCTCTGGAAGACTTTTTTTTTCCTTTCACAAGAGAGAAGAAATACCTTTATTTTTCTAATACCCCATAGTTGTGGGTGGCGGCGGTGGAATTTACAATTTCTTAATAGAAAAAAAAAAACTATTTTGAATTGCAAACTCAGAGACAGAAAGGGAGACAGGTGGAAAATATCAGAGATCGCTACAGCCTGCGGAACGCTAAAATTGGATAAAAAATGAAAAATTCAGCCAGCCTTCTTGATGTTTAGCTGGTAGGCTATCAATGCCCTAATGGGACAAGAAGTAAAGAAAGCAGAGCCATGACCCAGTATGGGGACAAATAGCCAAGTTCGGGAGTACAAAGACCAGCTAAAGCTGTTGATGCCCAAGGAATGGTCACGACACAAAGCCTTCCTGCACTAAGTGTACAGGCTCATTCAGTGCCATATATTCTGTTTTTATATTGTGGGGGTCATATCCATGTATCCGCCCAAGACTCTTAATTCCTGAGACTCTTTGTTCCTTCAATAAATAATATGATCCGTTTCATTTGATCACATGGTTTGAAATAACTTACTCAACTTATGAATTATTTCAGGTCTGGGGCCTCTGCCTATTCTTACAGACCAGAATTCCTGGCCTCTCAGAGTTCATCTTTCCTGCCATAGACAGTAACTGCCCATTTCTTCTCTCCCTTCCTAACAGGGACCCAGAAGTTCCAGCTTGAGTTATTTGGAGGGCTTCTCCTCTCTCTACTTAAAAATGACTGATTTTAAATGAACATCAGATAAGCCTGTTTAAAGAAGCCTCTCAAATTCTAAAATTCCCTTTGTATGTTCACCATTTTAGAGCTGGCTTATGGCCACTTAGCGATTCACTGCCACACATCCATGTGCAAGGAAAGACACGAAAGCTGAATAGGAACAAAGAAAATTCATTCTATCTGGCAATGATGTGACATGTTCATGGCAACCATTCTGGAGACTCTGGAGGAAACTGGCAATCCTTAACTCTGGGATAATTTTACTGTCTTCAGTTTCCTAAATAAATCAATGGCCTTCTTTGCTTGACCATTAACATATATAACCCGTGGAAACTGGGGGCAGCATCAGAGCTAGATGGGTAAATCGATTATATTCTCTGAAGAGAAGCATCAGACTCTGGGAAAAAAAGAAAGAGTAGCTGAGACAAGCTTGAAATTTCATAATCAATACGGATGCTAATATATCACAAAATATTTCTATGCATTTTCTTAATAGATTTCTAAGTTACCCACAACCATTCCTGTTTCACAGGAAAAAATCTATATGAAGGCTAAGTGGCTATTGGACATGAGATAATTATTTGGGAATGTATTTGTGAAAATAAGATTACTTTTTCAGGGTTTCAGGCCGTGATTTTTCCTTCAAGGTTTGACAACTAACGAACAATAAGGCCAATGAACACCAGCAGTTACATACTTGTCATTCCACTATAATAGCTAAGTGGAAGCAATTTTAGCTAAACAGGATCATCTCTTGCAAACAAGATTTGCATTCACAAGAAGTGAAAAAAGGGTTCATGTTTTCCATAATAATGGAAAAGAGATTATTTTTGAGGCCCAAAGACAACAGAAGTTGTTCTGAATTGGGCTTCATCTCATTATTGCTATATTTTCATTTGTTGAACTGCAGTAGAGTTATGATCTGCCCTGGTTTCCTGTTGAGAGTTTTATCTTTCAATTTTTACAGTACATGCTTTTTCAAAAGAGTAAACTTCCAGAGCAATTTATTTAAGAAGATACAGCTACTGAATTTCAAGATCACTGAGCAACTGTCATGAATACACTACAGCTCTTCCTGAGAACAAAGCTTTGTCCTTGGCTCTTCACCTCTGATAGTATTTTAAAAAGTCTTGGCTCCAGGCTGCTGTGTAGAGTTGAGCGGGTTGTTCACTGCACAAGAGCATCTAGCCAAGGGGTGAGCGGACTGACATTCAGCCCATGCCCTGCTTGTTCAGCCGTGTGCCCTGGCATTGGGCTGCCTCCACTTGGAAGAAGGAGGGCCTTTTACTGATCTTCACAGAGGCATTTACGTGCTAGTGGAGGCCCTTATTTAGCCTGGCAGCTGACATCGAATAGGAAAACTCCAACATGTTAAGATTAATTTTTGCTCTGCAAAGGGCAGAAGGGAGGGTCTCCACAAGCAAGATGGGGGAATCGGAGATATGGAAGGAAGAATTCCTCAGAGTCAGAAAGATATAGTTATCTGCCTCTGGATAAGTCAAAATTAACTCCTTCTAGCCTCAGCTTCCTCATCACTCAATTTGGTGTAATAATGTACGCGTGGCAAGGTAAAGTGGGCCATATAGTGGCTGCTGCTTAATAGGCCTGCCTTGCTTGGTGGTAGCTGTTGCCACTTCTACTGCTTTACTGTGCTGTGATTAATATCTCTTCCTCCCCCGACTCCTAGGAAGACTATCTCTCCACCAGGATCAGCTCATTCATACTTAAAGTGTGCAACAAGGAATAACCAAGAGGCAAGGACATAGCTCAGCTCTACTCTGCCTTCTGCCTGCCCTCCACATATAAGGGGTAGGCAGAGCCTTTAACTTTGCTCCAGAAGCCAGGATGCGCTGCAGGGGAGCTGACTTATTCTCATCCTGGACTAGCATTCTTAGCAGAGGGCCGAGAGCAGTCTATGAATCCTATAATTATAGGAAACATTTGAGGGTCCGTAAGTCCTAGCAAGTCTCTGCTGAGTGAGTCTGTAGCATTCACTCAATTCTGAAAGTGCCTTCAACACAAAAGTTTAAGGAGCTCTAGACTAAGGAAAGAGAGAGGGAAGGAATTAAGGAAGATTATTTCTCCCTTTCTCCAGGAAATAGAGTTCTTCTCTGGAATGAATGTGTCAAGAACTGCCTTGTCCAGCTCTTTGCATCGTATTCATCTCTTTCTATAAGACTTGGGCTGTCCACTGAAGGCTGCTGGTTCTTACTAATGCAGGACAATCACTCCTAACTTGAGCTGAAGCAAATACTTGGCATAGTATCAAGGGTCTATCCTCTCGCTTTCTATAGATGCTGTCAGTCTCTCTGCAGGGATCCTTAATCCCAACTATCCACCTTCTCTTGCCAGCCTCTTAGTCCTTGATGCCTACTTCTGTTTTCTTGCGGTATTCCACTCTCCCCAGTTCTAACTTTCACAGTTCCAGATCCGAGTCCCGCCTCAGGGATTGAGTTCCACGCCTGCCGCTGAGACCAATCTCCCCCATGCTTGCCTTCTACCTGCTCTGCTTTTCGATCTCCTGGTCCTAGTTCCCTGCCCTAGTGTCCTGTTCTACTCACACTGATAGAATCAAGCGCAGACTTTTAAAATGAATCATGTTATTCCGCAGTACATTCCAAGAACTGCATTTCCACTCCGGGATTGAACAAAAGGTCGCTGAGGTCTGGAATTTATGGTTCATCTTGGCTTCTTTCCAGACCCTCAACTTGAATCACATTCTTGGTGAGCCAGACAAGAAGGATTCAAATTCCCCTGCAAAAAGCAGTGTAAGTAAGATCAGAAGTTTTAAGAAAGCAAATATACCTGCTTGATCTTGGGGCAAGTCCAAAAGTCAAAGAGCCATGAGTTATCTCACCCGTGTTCATTGATCTGAACCCATGTTTGACTCTTGCACAGTGTGTGGCCCGCTCCACAACTCTGTATTCTCATCTACTCTCTTTTTGCATCCTGTATTTTCAACAACTATCACATCCCTCCACACATGGATGTTCTGTTAGCTCCTCCATACTCAAAATGTCCAAACCCTCAATCCACTGTTTTCCCCCAAATGACCTCCAAACTCAGATGCATTTTTAACACTATAGTCATAATGATCTTTGCAACATGCAGCTCTGATGTAGTTGTTGGCTACCTCAGAAAGCTCCATTAACATCCCATTCCCATAGAACAAATTCCAACAGGAGGAATCTATGAGGAATTCTCATAGAACAGTTTCCAAACTTCTTCCATTCCTATAGGACAAATTCCAAAGATGACATTCAAGACTATGGTCTACATGAGGGGGAAGGACCACGCTGTAGCCAACATTACAGTAACTTGGAAGGGATGCTCTTCTTATTGAATGATCATTCTGCACCCACTTATAAACATTGATGTACCTACATAACTTGACCTGTATAACTTGGTGCCCCTGATGCTATGCCTGACTCAGTGAAGATGCTTAATAAATATTATTTTATCTCCTCATACCTGTTCTCTTAGGACAAGAAATATTTAACTCTAATATTTCTCCCTATATGATGTTTATTATAAACATATTTATATTACAATATTCTGAGTATTTGATGACCATGGCCCAACAACCAGATGGCTTTTTTGTTCTGGCGTCCATTTTCTTACTCTGTCCAACATAACGCTGCCCTTTTTGTTTTTCTTTAACTGGATGTGCTTGAGCGTATAGAATAGTGCTGCAGTCTACCATCCAGGCTCCTGGTATGCACTGAAATTAGGCACATGACAAACTCTATTAAAATAAGGTAAACCTTTACCTCTGGAAGGTAAGTTGGGGATTGGCAGGGAACCAGCAACTGGTAGCCTCAGTAGCACCAATTCTGACGGGCTTGTTGAGTTTCACGTCCCCCTTGGGTCTCACCCACCTTGGTCAGTATAGGCTGCGCCAACATCTTGGCCGCAAATGTGTGCTATTGTCCATATAAATGCTGTCCTATGCATGAACCCAAATACCTTCCCTCATTATCCCTTAGCAAAGCTGGAACACCGTGGAATAAAAAAAGAAAAAACAGACTTTGCCAAATACGAAAGCAGAACACAAAAACAACAAAGAAAGAATAAGAAGTGTAAACTCGGTCATGAGTATACCATATAGATTTGTCATATTTCATAGCCAGTATTTCACTGTCACAATCCATTGCTCATGCTTGTTAGAACTAGAAGCTAGGGGAAGACGGTCTCCTTGCAGAACGCTATATATATTTAGTATCTCCTGGTAGTCTTGCTTCAAGTTGATGCCTGATCCGTTGAGGATTTTTTCTGTCAGAATGTGATTATGAGTATCAAAAGCAGGCATGCCAAGATCTTCTCTAACTGCCTGGGAGAGAATGGAATGCCTGCTGTGTAACAGGACATAGCTGCCAAAATCTTGGAAGGCTTGGCACCTTGATAGAGGAAACAATGAACATTTGTTTACTGCAACCTTCCTGAAATGTACATATGCTCTCTCAACTGGGGGCTGGAATGATTAGGCTTCTCCTCTTGTAACCCCTCAGCCATTTGTGATCTGCTTATGTTATAGCTCTATGAATAGTTGAGCCATTACATCATTAGAATGCTTATTGAGATTTCCTGAATTATTTCAAAAGATGACTTGCTTTCGACGTATCATCAAATTTGCTGATCCAGCAAAAGTCGTCCTGCCAATGGATTAATTACCTACTACAGCACTACCCTCCTTTCAGAGACAATAACTGTTGAAACATGTGTAACCTCATCAAGACTACTTTTGATACGGTGCCCTAAACACCCCAAAGGTCCCCTAAAGGATGACCACAGACCTCAGATCCTAATTCAAGCTTGATAAAAGTTAGTACTGTTTCAAACTCTTCTATTGACTTCTCACAATTACTACCCAATAACTAATCAATCCATAATTTAATACCAATCTATTGAGTACTCACAGTGCCATAAAATCTACTATTTTTTTCCTCAACATCTCCTTCTATTTCATCCCCACCAAGAAATTCAAGTATGCTTTGTTCTGCATCACGGTTTTCTATATATTGCGGCAAACAAATTTTTGCCTTACAAAACCACTATTCATGTGATATATAATATTCAATTAAGAATCACTTGGTTCTTTAAGGCAGGCATGTACATAAAACATGAAAGTGTTAGGTCTCACTTATATTTGCCTAAGTTTCTGGTCATTTAAAAAATGAGAACATGTCTGCATTAAAGTTACACTCAAGAGAAATTATCGGAGAAGTGCTAAATGGTAAAAATCACAACCAGCATCCATTTTCAATTCAGCTCATCCACGGGAGCTCCAGTCTGGTGTCTATAAATAACTGAACCGCATTGGGCAAGGAAGCCAATATTTAGAGCCAATAGCTGTGCACACACATAGCTCTGGATAATTTATTATTCTGTACAGTAAATGGCTGGCCCATAATTCACAAGCTGAGAGTTAATGAGAATATCTGTCCCTAATACCCATAAGAAAGATAAGGACTGGTATAATGCGGTTTATCCAGGACTTCTGAGACTTTCAAGGGCAGAAATGAAAGCCTCTGACAGCAAAATGCAACAAGAAATATTGCACTAACCTACATCCTTCCTGTTCTTCCATCAAACCAATCCATGTGTGCATGCATTAAGGAGTAATTCATTCTGAATAACTCTTCCCAAATAACTTGATCCCTTTTAATCACTGGTATAATTAACTTAATGATATAACTGTGTAGCTCCAAATAAGAAAGGGGTAGAATAGGGATAGTAATTTATTTCTTCCTCATAACTCAGCTAGCAAAACTAGAATATATATATATACACACACATATATCCACACATACATATATACAATACATATTATATACATTTAAAACTATATATAAAATACATATATTCTATATATATATATTCATTCAAAACTATCTATCTATCTAATCTACATGGAGGTATATAGGGGTGAGAAACAAATTAAACAGGGAAAAAGTCCCCCAAATGACTAATTGTTTATCAGTATAAGTGCTTTTATTACAAACCTTTAGAAAGTAAATATATGCTGGGGGTTTCATCAGAGTGGTAATAAATATTAATAATTACCAGTTGGCTAGAGGTTTTAAATGGCCCTGCTAAAGCAATGTGTCAGTAATGCTGTGTTCCTGGGAAACACAGAATGGATGTCTGCATTCAAGGCTTCTCCTCTGTTTGGGGTTTTAAAGTCAGGGATGTGCTCAACGGTCTATCCTAATGGCCTTCTAACTCTTTCTGCTATTTCCTTGAAGGTAGTTGAAATGTAAAGAAGATGTGTTACCACTCTATCCTGAAATGAACCTACCAAGTCCCCTGAAATGAACCTACCAAATCCCCTGCCTTAAATAAAAGCAGATTGTGTGTGTGTTTGCGTGTGTTGTCTTAGGTACTAACAGTAAGGGGTTCTCAGTGTGGGCCCTTTGGCCAGGATCAGTGCTCCCCCAAGTGGCTCATGGGCCAGCAGTATCAGCATCACCTCAGAAATTGTTCGAGCTGAAAATTCTCAGGCCCCTCCCACGGCCCACCTATTACATTTCTGGAGCAGAGCCCAGGAATCTGTGTTTACAAGCTCTGCAGGTGATGGGTTTGCTCACTAGAGTTTCTGAAGTATTGGTCTAGAATTTTCCTGTGCTGTGAATAAAGTGGGTATAAGCAAGCAGATACTAGAGACTAAATAATGGGATTGCTGGCATTTTAGATTTTATATAAATGGCTCATAGGCTCAATGGCATTGCTTGTACATTCACTGAAGAGTGTGCAGGTTGCTTTTTATGAAGGGCATGTTTCTGGGATCCAAAAAAGTCGTATTAAAAATCTTTTTTCCCCCACCTGTATTGTGGCTTACGTAGCAGGAAAGAATCCATTTTATTCTGAGTTTAAACATGCTTCAGTCAGAATAGAAGAAATGGCGTTTGAGTATTTATGTTAAAATTCTAGCCCCTTGAACAACTGTGTCTGAGGAGAAATGAAGGAAAAGCTAGAGAAGAATGCAAAACTGACATAGTTGGAATTCGGGATCATTTGCTAAGAAAGTCTTGCGTATGTACTCAAATGTTCTGCTTGCAGAAGGCAGGTCCCGAATCACTGTTGGCAATTACTTTGCTACCTGGTCAACTAGCTGACGGGAGTGACGCTAAGCATCTCTCTCTTTCATAGACAGTGTTCATTCCCCTTTCCCCTTAATCTATTGCCTCTAAGGCAGTTAAGAGTGGTGTCTGTATGCTGAGCCAGTGTGACCTACCTTCCAAGCATAAGCGAGGTAAACAAAGAGAGGAGGAAGCTGCCGCTAGTGATTGGAAAAATAATGAAAGCATTCTTCTTCCCAGGCCCTCAGAAAGACTGTGAGTCTCTAAGGCTCTACTGTGCCTGCCTGAATGAGAAACGAAAAAAGAAAACAAGATATAGGATGACCTCCAGGCTGTTTTCCTTTCCAGGTCCTGGCCTCTTTCTTCTTAGCTAAAACAAGAAAGCAAAAATACTATGGCTTCCAATGGGGGCAGAAGAACAAGGAATTTACCTGATTTTCATATTAGCTCCTTCCAAGGACTCAAGGCATTCCTGGCCCTTAACCAGGCCAGGGTGATGGGTATTTCATTCGATAAAGTTGTGTTGATGCTTTTTTTTTTTTTTTTTCACTTTTAATTCAGGGCATGTCCAATGTTTTGGCCACTTAATAATTAATTTCTAGGCTGATTGAGATTTGGGCGATATATGAAACTGGCTGGCTTCATGCCTCAGCCTGCATTCCTCAATTCCCAGACTAATTTCTTCATCCTGATCCATTTCACATGGCTTTAGGCACTATTTATCACCAAATACCACCCAGACCTCCCACAAGCAGAAATTCTGTCAAAATCCTATCTGCCACCACGTGCATACACCCAGCTTCATTTCAGGGTTGCAATTCAAGAGGTTCTCAGACAAACACGGAAGCAGTGTACAAGATGTGTAACAGGTTACACAAACAGGCAACATTTTTAATGTTTTTGTATTCCCTCCCGCACTTCCCCCCCAAAGTCATAATTTCTCAATATCACACACAGATTGAGACACATCTGACCTTCATTTTCTTCAGCCTTACCGTGGGGTGCATGTGTGTTAGTGTGTGCATATACGCACGTGTGTTAATCACAGTGTGTCACATGCCCTGCAGTAGATGTGAAACAAAAAGGCCATGGAGAGGATTTTGATGTGGGTCTGAGGATTCCAGGCCTGACGGCCTCACTGCAAGTTTCACAACTAATGGTTATTTATTAACTACAACGTAGGAAACTAGCTCAAAGAGTCTGATGGATGGACTGCTGAAAAAATGTAGGGTAATAATTATACTCTGCACAAAAATACACTAAAGTTACAAATACTTGAGACACTCCACTCAGAGACTGGCTCAATTCAAAAGCAAGAGACCCGTTGTGCGACATTATGCCTAGGTTAGCAACATTGTTTTGTACATTTAATTTGCTAAGAGGGTAGATCTCGTGTTAAGTGTTCTTACGACACTAAATAAAAATAAATACATGAATAAATGTATGTTATTCATAACAATATATATATTTTAAAGCAAGCTATCCCCGGAGTGAATTTGTTAAGAATGTTAATCCTTTCAGATTAGTAGGGTTCTGACAGGACAAAGTTAGTGCTATGTAATTTCTTGTATGAACCAGAAGAAGTCTCAAACAATCTTGTTGAAGGGCAAACATCCTAGCTGGGGATGGTCCTATAGCTATAAACTATATTTTGGTGACAAAGGGGGGATTGCTTTCATCAGAAAATAAACAGACTGAAGCTGATGCAAGGTTCCTCAGAAATATTTCTCTGTGACACCCCAAAGGAAGTTTATCCTTAGAGAAAACTGCAGTTCTTTTGCTGGGTTGCAAGTGAAAGGATTCCTTTTAAAGATGCTAGAGAGTCTCCAAGTCCCTCAAACAGTGAGCTGCAATCATATAATCAGTCATCTCCAAGTGTTATCCCACCTAGGTTCATAAAACTTCTACCTAATGATTTTCTCAGGCGCCTCCCTCCCAAGGGAACTTCTGCCTGAGGGAAGGAGGGGGAAAGGCAGACATATGCTAAGAATCTTCCTAGTTAAGGGGTTGAAATAACAAGCAAAAGACAATTAGCACAGATAATCAGCACATAGGAAATTGGCTGCATTCAAGGTTTTAAAATTCCCCCTTTTAGGACGATTCACGTCATATTGTCACAGTTACTTTTCCAAGGGATGTAAACAGAAACTCTGTCTTACATGATTTTTTTATGCATTTGCTTTAGTTTATAAACTGAGGTTCATAAACGTTTCTCACTGGATAATTAAATGTTGCCCTTTCATTGGAAGTCCTGAGGAAAAAAAGGGAAATTCTAGTCTCGACTATTTTAACCCTCTATTTTTCTTGCTTTTTTTCTTTACTACCTCAGGGTGACAAAGGAGAATGGAACAGGGACCAACTTGTGGTTCTGATTGATTGACAACAGGCTCTACTGCCAGTTTATGCTCAGAATGTACACATGGAAATTTGGAAGAATTTGCCTTGTACAATCAAATAAAAATCAGCGGCTACCCTGATTTCATTAACTGTAATAGAGTTTATTACAGCGTCACTCCTACATCTCAGATGAAGCTTTTATCTCAAAATAGAATGTGTCCTCATCTCTTCCTGAGACCTGTTTCATAGTAAAACAGCTGCCAACACTCATAAAAGAAAAAAAAAGCTCTTTAAAACTCTGAGGCTATATTTAGCTATATTTAGTACACAAAGCTTTTGTTGAATACATTACCATATTCTTTGTCAAGCACTTGGTTCCAACGTACAAGGTGAATATAAGAGAGGTGCATTTTGCAAAATGGAGAGAGAGAGAGAGAGAGAGAGAGAGAGAGATTGGGAGGGAGAGGCTCTGCTCACAGAATCCAAGGCAGTACTGCCAAACCCAAGAAAAGTCCCTGGAAAAATCACGGAACGCTAGTGCCAGAGGGATCTTACCGTCATCTAATCCAATCTCTCCACTCTAGAGATGCGTAGGCTGAGGCTGAAGCTGCGGGAGATAATACGTAGCGCCTGAAGTAAGGCTAGTGCAACTCAGGGACTGAATTTTTAATTTTGCTTAGTTTGAGCTCCGGCTTCAATTTCAATAGGCTCTTATGGCTAGTGGCCACCCTATTGGACGACCCTATACTGGCTATTCCTATGTCCTTCTCTACAACTAGGTTTAAAGACATGGACGACGGGTTAAAACTCGAAAGAATTAAAAAGACAAAAGTCACTCACAGTTAATGAAATCCCCAAAGCTTTCTGAAATCAACCACAAACATGACAGGCATTCCAAGCGGAAGTGATCCATAAAACAAAGACCCACGAAAACCAAAACACTTGTGAGGACTTACAACCTTCCTCCGGAGCTGAAAGGATGAGAAAGTGTGAAAGTGGCACAAGGGAACAGGCAGGGCACACACTTGTCCCTCTCACTTCTTAACTAGCAAGAATCCTGCCTGAACAGAAGCGGTGTGAAGGAAAGCTTGCAGAGATGCAATCAATGATTAATAAGAGGGGCGCCACTAAGCAAGATGGCAGGGTTGGAAAGACGGAGAAGATCATCTTGCCCATCTCCTCTCCCCATCATGCGCAAAATCGATGCCAAGAGGATGAGCAGGCAGCGGACACTAATCAAGTATATTGGATTTTTATCGCTATGTTAGCAAGTTGGAGTGTGACCTTGGGAATCACACTTAACTGGCTCTCTCACTTGCCTCACCTATTTAAAGAAATGATAATGAGACCTGGTTTCAGGTACCTTGGGAAGCCTAAGATGAAAGTGTAAGATATAATCATCACTTGTTCCTTTTCCATCAGGCCATACTTCTCTCTCCAGTTAATAAGACCAATCACTTTCAAACCACAGTCCTAGTTTCTTGTTATAGAAGCCCTCTTTGGAAACAGTCAGGCTTAACACTTTTTTTAGCTTCTTTTAAAATATAACAATCGGGGCTAAAATTAGTGTTGTTCAAGAACTCAATAGAAAAGACTTTAAAATATTTAAGGATGGAGCAAAACCATGCGAGGAAATCCCTAGAATCTAAAGAAGTGGATGTGAGTAAACATTGTTCTTACGCTATGAACTATGTTTAATTAAAGTACAAATGGTTGTGATTCTGTAGGTATAACTGCCTGTCGTAATTTCTTTCATTTCTACTGTTTTCCTGCACACCACATTTTCCTTTGGAAATCAGCTTATTTTCTAACTTCAAGGTTATCCAAGAATAATTGTCTTCAAAAAAGCATATCGATGCAATAACGCTTGTAACCCTCTTGTCCAATTTATCCCCATTTATTTATTTTTTATTTTATCTACTGAGGAAACTATATAGTGCTTGCTATATGTCCAACATTATTCTAAGCACTTTACAAATATTACCTCATTTAATCAAGTTACCACTATTACCTCCAATTTATAGAGGAGAAAAATGATGCAAAAGGACGTTAAAAATCTTGTCCAAGCCATGCAGCTCCTAAAGGTGGAGCCAGAGTTTGAGCCCTGCCAGTCTGGGTCTCTTAACCTTTAGGTCGTGTTACTTCATTTTAGATATATACTTATGTCAAATTTTAAAATAACCTTGGTAAAATTAACTGGCTTGGAAAACTTTTTAGTAAGCCACTTCCCCGCCCCCGCCCCCCGCAATGCTGTTTACCCACACCCTGTTTCCTCACTTACACTTTACTTCCAAAGAATCTAAATGGGCAATGTGCTACATCATCTCACATTTGCAAATCATTTCTCTCGAAAGGAACTAAATCACCACTTGGACAAAGGCGGTATTAGGACAGAACATCTATTCCTGTATCTCGTTTTTTTGTGTGTGTTGTTGTTGTTTTTTAAGTTTATTGTATTTTTTCTAAAACTTAAAGGACTGAAATGGAGACAAGGCAGTCTAATGGAAAAGAAAGAGGTGGAGGGATAAGTAAAAGAGAAGAAAGAACAGTGGAAGGAATGAGGGAACGTAGGAAAGATGCAAAACCTCTCAGCTTTGCCAAGCCTTGTAAAATGTTCAGTTCACACAAGATAAATATAGTAAGTGCTAATTCTTTACGATCAGTGACTTGAGTGGTTGAAGAACAGGTTGGACTTCAAATCAAAATATCTTATTCTCCCAAAAAGAAGCAGTCTTGAAGAAGGCCGTTGAGCCAATGAATAATTCTTTGTTAATTTTATTCACAGGGCGACAAGAACAACCTGAAGAGAGAGAATAAGGTTCCAGTTGGAGTCTATACAGAACCAGCTTGCAAGAGAGATCAACACGACTGTAAACGTCACCTTCTATTGCTAAGTAAACGCAAGGTAAAAGGTTTAGAATTTGTGTCCTAACAGCTCTCAATATTTAGAACATTTATAAGTAGCTCTTCTCTGATTTGATGGTATATATTTAAATATCTACATATTTCAATTCAAGCAATGTTACTTTAATCTCATATATACACACACCTTATTTTTTCCAGTTTAATTGAGATATAACTGATATACATTACTGTATAAGTTTAAGGTGTATAGCATAACAGTTTAACTTACATATATTGTGAAATGATTACCACGATAAGTTTATTTAGCAACCAGCAACTCATATAGATGCAATAAAAAAGAAAAAAACAAGAAAAAGGAACAAAATTTTTCTTCCTTGTGGTGAGAAATCTTAGCGTTTACTATCTTAACAGCTTTCCTATATATCATACAGCAGTGTTAACTATAATCATTGTGTCATACATTAACATCCCTAGTACTTATTTATCTTATAACTGGAAGTCTGTGCCTTTTGACCACCTTCCTCCAATACCCCAACTCCCCTGCCCCCATCCTTTGCCTCTCTCTGGTAACCACAAATCTGATCTCTCTTTCTATGAGCTTGGTTTTTTGCTGCTGTCATTGTTTTTTGCTTTGTTTTCGTTTTAGACTCCAAATATAAGTGATAGTGGCTCTAATATATATAAAAAAAGATAATACATCATGGGCACATATGGTTTGTCAGGGAATGGAAGATTTGTTTAGCATATGAAAATGAATCAATATAATTCACAATATTCACTAAAGAAAGAGAAAAATTATACTATCTCAGGTGAAGAAAAGAATTGACAGTATTTAGTACCATTCATCATTTAAAAATTCCCAAAATTACAAAGGGGTTTGACAGTAGACGTCTCTGCAGACAATTCACCACATTAATAGATAAAAGGAGAAAAAAAAAGTCATATATCCTCTCAGTACATGAAGAAAAATTCATGATAAAATTGCTTTACTCCTAATAAATGAGTAAGCTGGAAATAAAAAAGAACTTCTTGAACCCAATAAAGAGTAGTTCCAACAACCTAGATCCCAAACATCCTTTAGAGTAAAATGTTAGAAGCAATCACTTTAAAATCAAGAGCAAGAGAAGTATGTCTACTATCTGTTTCTATGCAAGTTGTATTATGGGTCCTTGCTTGCATATTAACACAGGAAAACTAAAATTTAAAATATAATAACTAGAATGGAAAAAACAAAAATGTCATTTTTCACAGATGATATAATTACATACACAGAAAATCCAAATTAATTATTAAATTAATAAGAGAGTTTAGCAATCTGGCTAGAAATAAGATGAATGCACAATCGCTATACCATCAATAACAATTTTAAAAATGTAGTTTTTTTTAAGATATCATTTAAAATAGCAACAGAAATATAAAGTACCTAAAAAAATCTAACAAAAGATTTGTAAGACCACTATGGACATATTTTTACAGCTTTACTGAAAGACATTAAAGAAGTCATAACTAAATAAAGAGATTTAGCATCTTCAGGGGAAGGAAGGCTTACCATCATAAAAGGTACATTCCTCTCCAAATTTACCTAAAGATCCAAATCCCATCAGGGTTGTTTTTTGTTTGTTTGTTTGTTTTTAAGAAATTTGCCCAGGTGATTGTAACATGTATTTTAAAAAGCAAAACGGCAAAGGCTATTGAAAAAGATAAATAGGTGGTGAAGACTTGCCCTACAAGATCAATTTAAGGCTCCAGCAATTAAAACACTGTAGGATAATTACAGGGATAGACTAGGGAAAAATAAATAAATAAATAAAACTGAATAGACACAACAGACTTATGACAGAGATGGCAACACAAATCTCTCGGAAAACAAGTGTTTCTTCAAGAATGTGCCCTGGGACAACTGGTGAGTGACATGAGAAAGAAATTAAATTTGAACACTACCTCTCACACCATTCACAAAAATCAATGCCAAATGTTTTAACTATAAAAGGCAAAATTTTGCAGCTTTCTGAAGAAAATATAAGAAAACATCTTTATATTCCTGGAGGTTAGAAACAGTTTTAAAAGGACACGAACAAAAATTTAAAAATTAATAGATGCATTGAATTCCATTACATTAAGCTTTCATCATCAAGAGATATTATAAAGATGGTGAAAGACAAGGCACAAACTGAGAGAAGATATTTACAACATATGTAACTGACAATATATCTAGAATACTTATAGAAATCTTAAATATCAATATGAAAAGACATGATTCAGTAGAAAAATGAGCAAAAGACATGAATAAATATCTCACACAGGGGGAAACACAAATGGTCTAAAAACTTATTTTAACATGCTCAACCAATTATCAATCAAAAAAATGCAAAATAAGATCATAAGATCCCATTCTGCATTTACTAGATTGGCAAAATAAGAGTTACACTACCAAGTTTTGGAAAGTACGTGGAGCAACAGAAAACATTCCTACACCACTGGCAGGAGTGTTAATTGGTGTCAACACATTGGAAAAACAATTTGCATCATTTTCTACACCTAAACTTGTGCACATCCTGAGAATGTGCAAGTCCAGTACGCAGTGGTACATGCACAGGCATGTTACTTAATAGCAAATGCTGCACACAGCTCCAGTATCCATCAGTAGAAAAACAGGTGCACAAACAATGAATGTAGCACATGGATCAATTGCAGAAATGTTCATTGAGTGAAAGCATCTCTGAAATGACTACATTGACTGTTATACCATTACATAAACTCAAAAGAAAAGCAATACAGTATTTGGGGAAACCTGGCTTTAAAACTTTAAAAAACAAGAAGTGATTTTTTTTTTTTTTTCCTGGTACGCGGGCCTCTCACCGTTGCGCCCTCTCCCGCTGCGGAGCACAGGCTCCGGACGCGCAGGCTCAGCGGCCGTGGCTCACGGGCCCAGCCGCTCTGCGGCATGTGGGATCCACCCGGACCGGGGCACGAACCCATATCCCCTGCATCGGCAGGCGGACTCTCAACCACTGCGCCACCAGGGAAGCCCGACAAGTGAGTTTCTTAAAGTCAGAGTAGTTACATCTGTAGGCTATTCAGGGGCATGAGGGAGCCAGAAGATCACATAAGGAGCTTCATCTGTATTAGTAATAATCCTGTTCTTAAATTTGGTGGTCAGTTAATGAGTCTTTGCTTTTAAATTATTTGCTTTGAAATTTTTCTATTTGCATGAATTCCCTGGCCGTCCAGTGGTTAGGACTCAGCGCTTCCACTGTCGGGGCCTGGTTTCACTCCCTGGTCGGGGAACTAAGATCCCGCAAGCCGCTCGGCACAGTCAAAAAAAAAAAAAAAATTCTATTTGCAAGTTATGCAAATGATTATAATCTAAATAATTATATATAATTCAATATATATCTTAGATTATGTGTGTATATATGCAGTATATGTATGTATTATATGTATTATGTATATACATCACATTTTTTTAAGAGGGGACTTACAGTATACTCTCTCTCTCTCTCTCTCTCTCTCTCTATATATATATATATATATACACACACACACACAATATACAATTATACAATATATATCTCTGTCCTGGAAATCAGCTTTCCTTTTTCTTAAACACCATATTCAAGAGAAATCATTGCATTAGCTATGATTAGTTATATACTTACTCTTTTTGAACTATTGGAAATCCAGGCTCCACTTAAACATGTATCCAAATGTATCAATTTCCATGTGTACACAGGTATATTCATTTTCTAGGGCTGATATAACAAATTACCACAAATCTGTTGGCTTAAAACAACAGAAATTTATTCTCTCACAGCTCTGGTGGTCAGAGCCCCAAATCAAGATGGTGCTGGGTCTATGCTCCTTCTAGGGACTCTGGGGCAGGTTCTGTCCCTTTCCTCTTCAGCTTCCAGGGGTTCCTTGTCAGCTTTCCCGGGCTACATCACTCCAATCTCCACCTCTATCTCATCCAGCCCTCTCTCTGTGTCTTTTTCATTTCCCTCTGCCTTCCTGGTATAATGACAAAATTGGATTTATGGCCTACCCAGATAGGCTAGGATGACCTCATCTCAACATCTTTAACTTAATTACATCTGCAAAGACCTTATTTCCAAATAAAGTCATAGTCATAGGTTCCAATGGGTATATCTTGTGGGGAGGGGCATCATTCAACCCACGACAGTAGGTATATCCACATACATTTTATTTTAAATATTATTTATAAATCTGAGATAATATTCACAACATATTATGAGGGGGAAAAATGTTGTATGATTCCCTTAATACAAATATACATAGATAGATATCTGAAAAAGTTATGGGCCAGATTATGATTCTCTCCAGGTGGTAGATAATAGGCAATTTTAATTTTACATTTTTCTATATTGTTTGAAAAGGTGTTTCAATGAACCTGTAATTTTTTGTAAACAAAGAAGTAAGCTCTTTTCACTTTGGAACTAAAATGCTATTGACATATTTCTTTTTTATATTTTAAAACCTTCACCTACATTTCAACTTAGGTTGACAGAATTTTAAAGGAAGCTAATGATATTTCACAGTAGGCTATGTCATGGCTGATCTCCTGCCTGTTGGGCAAAGTTTCCGGTCTCTCTTGAATGTCTTCATGGTTAATCGCTTTCTCTCAACAGAAGGCACACGGGTCAGACTCAGATCTGAGTTCAAGGCCAGCAGAGCAATTCTTCTTTTAAAAATAGCTTCTTCTTCTTCTTCTTCTTTTTTCTTTTTTTTTTGTCAAAGGCATACAAAGCATTTTGAAAGCATTATCTCATTAACAATAACACTCCTGTTGATATAATGAAAGAGTTATAGGAAGGAGGTATGTGGCATGTACCTTTATCTTCACTTCACTGTCAAAGACAGACGGGCTTGTTGAAGATGGGATGTGGCTTCCCAGTGAGGAAGGGGAGGTCTAGGACTGCACCCAGGGTCATGGTGCCATTCCTGTATAGGCTGTAGCTGTAGAATATTGCATCTCTTATAATCCCTGATTTTCCCAGGGCTGGTACAGAGCTAGGCAGCATGTATAGAAGCAATTTCAAAAGATGGTAGTTTTATTTGGGCCATGTAACTATCACTGTGTTATTTTTTTTTTTACTGACTGCCTGCCTTACAATGCCTGGTAACTGGTACAAGTCTCTTCAATGGTACCAGGGTAATCTAAATATGTAATTGAGGGAATTTGGAATATCTGATTATTGTCTTCTAGTTATTATGGGCAGAACACTTGTGGGAGATTTCTGCAGCTATTAAGAACCCTTTACACAAAATAATATCTTCTTCCATTTAATTATAGAAGAGTAGACTGAGAGCCAAGAATTTTAAGTTTGATTTGTTCTTATGCCCATGGAGTAGGGTAATTGATAAATCCATTTAGTTATTAACTCTGGATTATGATACCTAGGGATATTTTGAATTAAATGATAAGTAAAATAAAGCTGAAGAGAGCATAGGGGTAAACTTATAAAAGATAAAAGTAGAAATTAGTTAACTAAAAAACTAAGAGACAGTAGAGCTTAGTAAATATAAGTGTGAAATACACAAAGTTTTGACCAATCTGATAAAGCGGGAAATAAAAATAACATTAGAAAAGGGGCATTTCTGCAGACACAAAGATGATCTTAAAAGTTATGTGAGAGTACTAAGTACAAACGTACGCAACGACTTTTGAAAATATACATGAGAGGAGCAATTTTTAATGAAAATATAAATTACCAAAATTGACTCAAAAAGATTTAAAATTCTTCATTGGACAAGTGACCAGAGATGAAATTAAAATTTAGTTAAATTTCTATCCCTAATTTAAAGTACCAACCCAGATTATTTTACACATGAATACCAAAAAAGAAAACAATGGCAATGAAGAATACCGGTCTTATTTAAACTATTCCAAAGCTTAGAAAAAGCTGGGAAGTTTCATGCTCATTCTACAGTGATCATATAATATTGACCCAAAACTATAAACTAAACGTGAGAATATTAACAAATTAAATCTAGTATTGGATTAAATTAAGTATTGGAAACTTAATACACACATGCATTTATACATATATTTGCCTATATGTATAATTATATATAATTACATATTTATATATAAAACAAGACAGATTATATATATTGTGCTTTTTTCACTTAAAATGTAAAAGAAAAATCTTGACTTCTTATCATCTTCAACAATGGTACTTCATCAGTTGCACAGAATTCCATTAAAATCACCATTTTAAGGCAAAATAAAGAAATAATGTACTCGTGTTAATCACAGAGCATTTTTGCAGTGATACTAGGGAAAAAACAAACACCTGACAGTTACTCATTTTATGCTAGTCTCAGGAACTCCCCAAGTAACTGTGGCATCAACTGTTAATTTTCTATTTTAGTGAGAGATTAACACGGCAGAAAGAGAAGGTGGGCAGTGAGAGGTAATTAATTCTGAAGATCCGGTGAACTAAAAGTAGTTCAATGTTTGGGCTATTTATTTCCTAAACTAAAAGGTAATAAGGGAGCCAGGGGGTAGGAGAGAGAAGGATTTTGAGGGAGGCTACCAAGTGCCAACTCAAATAAAGGCAATTTGAAAACGGCAAGAACTTACCCTGTTACACGGCACCTAGTGCCAGACTCTACCAGTCTCTCTACAAAGGGAAGAAAAAAGCATGATAATTCATTTCGCAGACATTTGTGAGGTTCTCCTATGAGCCGGGCAGAGCAATATGCAAGACACAATCATTTAATGAAGCCTGAAAATGTACATTGTAATGGATGAGACCAGGCAAAAGATTTATGAAAAGAAGGCAGGCATACAAGGAGAGTGTGTAAGGATTGCATGTGAGGCCTTTGCAAGCTAGCTCAGCTCTGAGTAGCTAAATATAACAGCATGAGCTATATTGCTCGATTCTACATAGGATTAGTCATGGTTAATTAATTTGCCAGGACCAAGAGCTTTTCCTCTGTATTAATTGAGGACTTCTGCTTTTGGCTCGTGGTCTTCTTTTCCAGCCGTATTAGAAGCTTTTGCCCCAATTATTTCCCTTTTCATAAGACCTCGCACCTCCAGGTCACAGGGGTGCACAACCCTGACCCAAGCAAGCACTGCATCTTTATTTCTCCATCCATAGCTACTGGACCAAGAGAGGATACAAGATCCGAGCAGGGCTACAGAAAATCTTGTCCTGGGAGTTGAATATGGGCTTTGTAAGACACAAGTTCTCTTTATTCTTCTTTGCTGAACAAGGAAGTTAGAAATCTGGGGACACCCATGGCCATCTTTCATGCCATATGGAGAACACGTGTTTGCAACAGCAGAGGATGAAGTAAACATAAGGGTGAGAGAGACAAGCTAAGATGAGAGATAGATCAAGAAAAATGACCTACATGTATGAAGTGAGATTCACCTCCAGCCTTCCCACTTGTATGAGCTAACGAATTTGTTTTTTACATTAGTTAAAATTTCTGACACATAAAATTAAATGCTTCCTGAATGTATCTTCCTAATATCTACCCTGCTTCTAAGAGATTTCCATATGTGAATGATTCTTGTGATACCCCCAGCATCACCATGTTTTGATTATACTGTCTCCATGGCCCTGAATCTTAATCTACTTCAAACACCATTGGGCCCTTGTCATTACTCAGAACTGCCACACTATGAAGGGCTATCCTCTAATAATTAGAGAGATACACATATTCATTAGTATCTGGATTATGAAAAATCAGTAGTGACAGATTGCTTAATATAATTAGGTGCTATAAAGTTTTTAAAAGATTCTTTCCTATTTGGGGTAGTAATATTAAAAAAAAAAGCTCAAGTGTTCTATCTAATTTCTAGCTAAGCATATGGCACATAAAAGAATAGATCTTATTAATGATTTTCATGGCCCCTATTTTAAAACACATGGTATTCTTATATATTGATTGGTCTTTAACCAAAATAGACAAAAAGAGAAAACTGTATCATTCCAATCCTGCTGAAAGCTAAATATAATTGATCTTTTTTTTCTTCACATTTGTTTTAGCCTTATGCTGCATTTTTAGAAAGCATATAGAATTAATTGAATGTGATGAGCGATTGAAGTGTTCTGAGATAGCATTAGGATAATAGAGAGGTAAGGAGCTGGGCCACGGTTAATCATAACAACATCCCACTTAAAAATTGGAATGCATCAGCAATCTGCGGTTGCCATATTGATTTCACTTAGCCCTTCTGGATGGAATATCAGGGAGATTTTTCCAATGCAGAATCAAGACAGATGGTAGGGAGGTTGGGGAAAAAACTAGTCTCACAGTGTAATGGGAGTCAAAGCAAAGCTTTCTGAAAAATATTATTATAATTCCTTGACAAACAACTGACATCAAACTAAAAACATCTATTAGTACCATGGCAAGAATCAATGGTGTAAGAACCTTCCAGTCTTCAGCGATGTTCACTAGCTTTTTACTTTTTATCAGTGAAGTTAGACTTTGCAGGGCTATCAGTATGACACTCTTATAGATGAGCTCCTCAGATCATTTTAAAAATCAAATGACATAACGCCATTAATTAGACTGGAGTTTCAGGGGAAATCTTGACCTGAAAATGGAATTTTCAAAATGACATTTAATTACAGAGCAAGTGTTTAAATGTTATATCTTTAATAAAAAGATCATATTCATGAATTAAACATTAATGTTGATGGCTCATGATTTCCTATGAGATCAATATAGAAGCCCAAATCATGTTACTCTTGTGATGCAAAAAAGATGGAAGTCCACTCTTACGTAGGAAGTGCCCAGTTTTCTTCATGTTATCCAAAGCTTCGGAAGTGACTACTTTAAACTAGTTACCTCTATATAGTTACTATACTCTACCTTCCTCAGGTGTATCTTTCACCTACTATCATTTTTTTGATCTTTAGAATTTGAGAGGAACCAAGGTAATTATTATTCTATGTACTTGCAAAAAGAGATAGCCTGGTGAAAAAAAATAGAATTTTGAGGTCAAGGGTTTTAATCCAATCCTACCACATATTAAGTTTTTGACCTTGGACAGTTTACTTAACCTTTTAAACCTTCAATTCCTCAATGCAAAATTGGAATGATATCAAATAATGTCAAACGCTATTAAGAAGATTAAATACATAATTATATAAAAGTGCCTGGATTAGTCCCCTTAGTTTCCCTCATTCTTGGCAAGAAAATCCACTCTCTCTTTAAAGTGGGAGTGGGGCTGGATAATTTTCAAGTGGAATTTCTTGCCTCTTCAATGAGTCTAACGCATTGCTTGGGTCTAGTCGTGATATTGGGGACTGACTCCCTACTTTTTTTCTAGAGCTGACAATTTGTGGCTGTAAGGAAAGCCAGTTCAACCAGAAATTGCTGCTCCAACTCATCGCTTGGGCTTCATCTTTCTGCAGCAGTGGAAAGAGCTGAAGGTAAAAGTGAGGACCAGGACCAAGGCCAAAGGAGTAGAAGCCAAGTTTCAAGGGAATCTTGCTTCTGCATCAGGCCAACTGCCAGGGGGCTGCAAGAGCAATCCTGGAGTCAAAGCAGAAAGTTCCAGGGGTGCATATCCAATGACCTCAAGTGTTGGTCAAGCCAGAGACCTAACTAACTGAACGCACTGGAATCAGTTCTGAGAGATTAAATATACGTTAACTGTAGCAGACCCGCGCTGGAAACTCTTTGCTCTCCACAGGGAGGTGGCCTTGCCCTCGGCCTCTAAGCCAAAGCCAGTTCACTGAAGGAGCTAAGGTGACTTGCACCACTTTTGGTGCATTGCCAAAACATAGCTGTCTCCAGCTCTGCTCTAATACCCGGCTCCTAGAGAGATTTGACTCATCTTTTTGAAAGGCCCTGGAGTCATGCATGTCTCCTGAGACGAGGTCATCACTTTTATGACTCGGCTGGTCACTGCCTCGAATCCTAGCACATGTTGTCATGACCACTGTTTTGCAGTTAATTTGTTCTCTTTTTGCCTTTTGATCTCCTCCTACTTCCCCTAGAGGTAGGAAAGGCAAGTTCAATTAAGTTAATCGAGGACATAATGCTTGAGCTGGAAGGTGCATTAGAAAATATTTATTTAAATGTCCTCATTTTTACAAAGGCCAGGAGGTCAGGTGACTTGCAGTGGTCATATGATGAGTGGTAGAGACGAGAGTAGAACTCAGGTGTTTGGAGTGATGTTTTGTTCTTATGAAACAACATATCTTCTCTTGGATACAAATCATGGAATTTGTCGGATGCTTAGTAGGCCTTCAACTATAAATGTTGAATAAGTAGTTGCTTAACAGGTAATTGCCATGTAAGACATGTGACCAGTACCTAGATTCCTCTGCGAAGTTGACGTAAAGTAGAAAATCCGATTTATGTGTCTCCATTTTCTCCCTGTTTCTTTAGATTTGAGAACTGTAAAACACAGCACGAGTGAGTGGAAAGAGCTTAAGTAAACCGTGCTGGCAAATGCATGGGCAACAGATTTGGTTTCGATGGGCAAATGTGGTCGTGTTTTCCCCTGTCATCTTGGCTACCTTGCTGCCTCCGAAAGTTCTGCCCTCTGGACTACAGTGCATTTGCTTATGCGAAGTTGATGTTAAAAATCTGGTTCATCAAAAGAGGAAAAAAAGATGATTGTCACAAGGGGAAGGCTTTTTAGAACTGAAGACAAGCTGCTCCTTTCCAACTGAAAATGTCAAACACTTATTCATATGGTTCTTACCAGACTTGATTTATATGAGCAACTGCCAATCCTCAACTTCCCCCTCATGCAAGTGCAAGTAGGAAGTCTGTTCATTCAGCCATTAATATCACGTTAGTTTTGTTTGATATCCTGAATAGAAAATCACTTTTCTCCTCCATGTAGGAGTTATTGATTTACCCTGTCATTCGCTTTAAAACTCTCCTAGTTTCTAAATATGTTTGTTGTTTACCTGCAGTGTTGTAAAAAAATAGGATTATTTTTCTTATAGTTTTCTAGAAGTTTGGCTTTTAAAAAATAAATGTTGCTTATAACATGACTTGTAAGTGAAATTCATATTCTCCAAGCCCAGTGAAAACTATACTCTTTATAGGAAGAGAAAAAAATCAAAAGAAGATAAAATTTAATTTATACCATGTTTCCCAGCAATAATATGGCTTATATACTGAAATCTATGCATTTTCTTAAGGACTCAAATATTTAAAATTTTTTACTTCTTGCATTTCTTAGATGAGATATGACTTTTATAGAAATATTCTTTAAATGAACATTCCCAGATAGTGAGAGAATTAACAGGAAAAATGACATGTACATGATTGGGATAGATGAAAACAAGGTTTTCAGTGAAAATAATAAAGAAATAAAAAGAAAAAGGAGCAAGCTTGGCCCTATAGAATGAGTCACTTATTTCAGAAGGAGAAGAGGGAATCAGAAAGCATGATTTATAGTACCATGGTTCAATAAATCACAGCCAGGAAAAAGAGTTGTAAGGTACAAAACATTTCCTGTGATATGCCTCTTCGAGCACCAGATTGACAAATCTTCAAAAATTAGTCCCTACCCCCAAATGTATATTACAACAGAGAACTCTCTTGAAATCTCCCGATTCACAACACCCTCATTGTCAAACTAACAAAGACAGGACCACAAGCTGTGTTTTGGTTTTATTTCATACAGCACAAGGACTACGAGCTCCAGAAAAACTGTAAAGAAACATGCCCCCGTTTCCCCACTTTAAAAAGAATAGAAAGATCAGTTATTCACTGAGCAGGATTTCCACTATTATGGGATTTTACTCACAGTATGTAGCGCTCCTACAAGAGAAGAACAGAGGGTGTTTAATGGCCATGTTCTCCAGGGAAAGCTGGGTCATCACAGAAGCTTTCTCTCCCAGTACAAATGCTCAGTCCAAAGACTGCCAAAGAGGCGTCAATATCAGAATCACCCGAGTGACTGTTCGATCTCCTTGATATTTTCTTGTTTTTTTTTTGTGTGGTACGCGGGCCTCTCACCGTTGCGGCCTCTCCCGTTGCGGAGCACAGGCTCCGGACGCGCAGGCTCAGTGGCCACGGCTCACGGGCCCAGCCGCTCCACGGCATGTGGGATCTTCCCGGACCGGGGCACGAACCCGTGTCCCCTGCACCGGCTGGCGGACTCTCAACCACTGCGCCACCAGGGAAGCCCTCCTTGATATTTTTAAAGCACGAATTTTGAGGCTCTCCACTTTTTTCAAACTCACTTTTTCCACATTAAATGACTTTCTTTTGAGACATGCCTGATGCATAACTCAGAA
This sequence comes from Delphinapterus leucas, assembly GCF_059928025.1. Lineage (NCBI taxonomy): Eukaryota > Metazoa > Chordata > Mammalia > Artiodactyla > Monodontidae > Delphinapterus > Delphinapterus leucas. The sequence continues at coordinate 13,753,006 of NC_143146.1, forward strand.
AAAAGAATGACTTGAGACAGCATAACTTAACCACTGGTTGGACCATAAGGAAATAAACCACCTCCTACAGGATTAATGAAATCAGACCCGATCATCCAAGGTTGGCAATGAAGCATGGGAAGGATTGGAGGTCTCTTTGGACATCTCGTACTCATTACTGCAGCCCTATGAGGAAATGTATTACCACGTAAAAAACCAACCATGCTTCTCTGTAAGTCCTGGAGGATAAGAAAAAGGTTAAGGGGGACACTACGTATTTCCCGAGGAGATTCTCCCTCCACCCCAGCATTGGCAATCTGAACTGGGTTTTATCAAGGATATTGAAAGTCATTCCCTCAATTAGCAAGACAGGATGCAATTTCCTACTGAAATCTCTTTCATATTGAGCATGTCTTCTTCTTTATCTATAGCATTATAATAAGAAAATGAAATGAATATCACCAACCATAGGAATGTAACTCTATTTTATGAACATAAACTTAGAAATTGGCATTTTCTAGGAAAAAAATAACCCAGAATTTAAAACAAGCCTGAATACTCAGCTGAAATATCATGCACCTGAAACTGTGGTATTTAACTATGTGTTAAATTCCTTCAAGATGTGTAGGAGCTGGAAATCTTACAGCTACAGGTAACAGAATTATATGATTGCAGTGGCCTCAAATACATTTATTGTTAACATCCACCTGGTATATCTTTTTTCCTCCTTTCACTTGCAATCTTTCTCTGTCCTTATATTTTCTCTGTGTCATTTTATGTGTGTCACTTATAAACAGAATATAGTGATTTTCGGTTTTCTTTTATTCAAACTAATATCTCTGCATTTTAAACTAGAGAGTTTGTTCCTCTTATATCAACTGAGACTACTGATATATTTGGAATGAGTTCTAATCATCTTATTTTATTGTTCCCATTTGTCCTGATTTTATCTAGGTTTATTTTTTTCTCTTTTCTGCCATATTTTGGAATCAAATTTTAAAATTTCACTCACCTGCTTTCTGCCACTAGCTAGGACGTGACACACTATTTCCATTCTCTAGTAGCCATTTATATTAACTAGGATTCGTTCAGAGTAAGTGAAGCCCTTTGTACTTTTTTTTTTTTTTTTTTTGTGGTACGCGGGCCTCTCACTGTTGTGGTCTCTCCCGTTGCGGAGCATAGGCTCCGGACGCGCAGGCTCAGCGGCCATGGCTCACGGGCCCAGCCGCTCCGCGGCATGTGGGATCCTCCCGCACCGGGGCACGAACCCGTATCCCCTGCATCGGCAGGCGGACTCTCAACCACTGCGCCACCAGGGAAGCCCGCCCTTTGTACTTTTTAACATTATCATAACTACTGGCTTCATACACCCTCTTTTAGTGGGATGTTGGTATAACTTCAAAGGGGACAAGACCTAATCTTGCTTACAGAGACATGGGATATTTTGTTAAACTTGTGAACCACAGAATCACATGAAGGCAGAGGAGCACAGGAGAAAAGCAAGTATATCCACCGCGCTCCCACGCTTGGTCTGTGCTGAATTCATTCATCCACTCAGCCACGTACGTAGTCAAAGAGCAGATCTTTGTTGCATGCCCTCATACTGTTGGTATATTACTTGATAATAAAACCAAATCGCTTTATATGCAAGGAGTTTGTCTTCACTGGCTATATTGTGCATTCCAAAGAAACAAAGACACGGTCTTCTATTTATTTTCCATCTTTTCATTCAGTAGTTCTCAAACCTCAGTGAGCATCAGACCCACAGGGGAAGTTTGACAGTCATGGGGGAGAGCTGGGGGTCTGCATTTTTAACAAGCACTTTCTCAGATGGAGATGAAGCACAGTTACATGGTCTGTCCAGTCAATTCTGCACTTAGTGGTGATCCATAAATGTTTGCCACTGGGAGGTAGACTGTTGCACTAGAATTGGGGGAGGTAGGAGTCTACATTTCTATAAAACAGTAGTTCAGGTATTAGTTGACAAGGTCTTGATAGTGTGGTGTGCAGACTAAAAGTTAATCAAGAGTAATAATAACCATGGTTACATTTTATCTTTATATTAGTCTGACCCATTTAATCCTCTAAAGTTGTACCAAGAACCTGTCTCTTTCAAAACCATCCTTGGCTGAGAAGCTCGCAAAATAGATGGGGTCGTGTAAGATGGCAAGGGAATCTTTGGGATTGCGAAAATGTTGCTCTGTGGCCAGAAAAAAAATGCACATTAAGAGAATTTCAAGACTTTAATAATGCCACATAATGTCAAATGGCAGCCAATTATACACTTTTCTAAAAGAAGACACATTTCTGGCAGCAGTGAATTGTTTTCCAGACCAGAAGTTACTTTGAAAAATAATAAAGGATGGATTTTTCCCCTTGTAAGTGTATATTTCGGTTGAAGGGGAAAATGCTTAACGTTAACAAGGTGACTTTGCTTAGCAGCGTCACAATCATAACCGCCACTTCTAACTCTTTACAATTACGTGCTGGCTGGTATCTGGCAACTGTTCGATCAAGCATTGTTTCCGTCCCAGTCTTGTTGCCAGAGACACTGGGTGAGTCCATTTTGTGAGCAGCTATCCATCTGCCACCCTAAGGTTGGTCTTTGTCTTCCTCTTAGAATAGAAGAAGAAATCATTTTGCTGTGGCTCGAGCTAATTTGATTTTGATCTCAAGAGCCCTGGCAAGTTCTCTTAAAAAGTGGGGCAATGAAACGAGAAAGAAGGAACTAGTGATGGAGAATATCGCCAACGCTCCTCCTTACTGACTTTTATTAAAGTACCATGTAACAACAACAAGAGCAACAAGAGCGATGCGTGACCCCAAATGGGGAGGGAATGTTTCACACTCCTGGCTCAAAATCTGTTACTCCATCCCAACTTGCACTTGAGATTAGAGCCTTTGTCTAGTATTTTACAATTGTTTGTAAATGATCTAGTTTGATTGTTTTAAGTATGTAATGTGGCATACAATTCAAAGTTTGAAAATAAATAGATTGTCCATTTGTCCCCCAGAAATCCAATTCCCTTCCACAGAGAAGCCTTTGTCATCACGTGCTTGTGTACGCTTCCAGAACTATGCAATGCCCATATAAGGAATTAATAACCCTTTCAGTAAATATTTACTGAGCACTGAATATATGTCAGGCATTGAATATGTGCATATATCAATGAACAAAAGAGTCAATATTCCTTGCCTTCAAGGAGTCTACATTCTAGTGTGGGGAGCCAGGCAATCAAATAAGATAAATGTGCTAATTTTGTAGCCTATTGGAACATGATGATTGCTATGGAGAAAATTCAAACAGGGAATGGGGGAAGAAGTCTTGGGAAGATGTAGAAATGGGTGGTCAGAATAAAGCTTTACAGAGTGACACTTGAGCAGACTTAAAGGAGGACAGACAGTGAGTTCTGTGGTTACCAGGGAAGAGCATCCAGGAAGAGTGAGTTTGGAAGCAAAGAATGAGAAATGAGATCAAGGTACACAGTGGACTACATCAGGCTGAGATGTGTCACTATAATAAACTTGGCTTTGATTCTGAAGGAAATAGGGAGCGAATGGTGGGGGAGGGGAGTTTGAGCAAGGAGTGACATGATCTGACTTACATTTTAGCAGGATATCCTGGATGCTCTGTTGAGAAGAGCCTGAAGAGAAGCAAGACTTATTAGGGCGCTAAGAAGGACTTGGCAAGAATACAGTCAAAAGATGATGACTGGTGGCTTGGACTAGAAGGCAGCAATGGAGGTGGTGAGAAAAGATCAGATTCTGGATAGACTTTGAAGGCAGAGTCAACAAGAATAGACTCTGGCTTGGAAGTGGGCTGAGAAAGGAAGTCGAGAATCAAGAGCGAGTCTAGGGATTTTAGCCGGAACAACTGAGAAAACGGTGGTGTCATTACTGAGATAGGAAGCCTGAAGGGGGAGTAGGCTTTGAGGGGAAAATGAGAAGTTCAGTCTTAGCTACCCTAAGCCCGAGATGCTTATTAGACATCAAACTGGAGATGCTAAGCAAACAGTTGGATATATGAGTATGAAATCGCAGAACAGACCTGAGCTGGAGATACAAATTTGAAAGTCAAGGGCAAATTGATGGTGTTCAAAGCTGTGAGTTTGGAGGAGACCCCGACAGAAGTGAATGCAGGGAAGAAGGGAACAGGGTGGAGCCTTGGGATTCTCCCACAGTTCGTAGTGAAAACGATAAGGAGGAAAAAGCAAGCTGACTGAGAAGAAGCAGCAACGGAGAGGAGGAAAGCAGTGTAAGATGTCCTGGAAGCCAAGGGAAGGAATATATTTCAAGGAGGAGGCATGACAATTGTACCTAATGCTGCTAAACAATTTATCAAGACCAAGGTCAATGGCAATATTGATGAGAAGAGTTTTAGTGGGATCAAAACAAATTAGAATGGATTTAGGAGTTAGGAGCAGAAGAGAAACTTGAGAAAATGTGTATAGATTAAGTCTCTTGAGGAGATTTGCTCTAAAAGGAAGCCAAGAAGAGAGGTAATAACTAGAGGGAGAAAATGTGATCAAAAGGAGATTTTTTTTTTTAATGGGAGAAATAAAAAGCTTGTTTGAATGCTGATGGGAATGATCTAATAACAAGGGGAAGTGTGTGCGTGTTTACACATATTCATTCTGTTACACATGATATTGGGTTGGCCAAAAAGTGCCTTTAAACCCGAACAAACTTTTTGGCCAATCCAATACATAGTTACACACAAATCTGAACTTTTTTTTCCCCACTTAATGACAGTATTCCATCAAGTTCAAGTTCTCACTGACCAGAACACACACCATTATTATTTTACTGCTCTGAAAGAAACAAATATTCTGCCATTTAAATATGACAGGCCATTATTTGAAAGACACATCCTGATTCCAGAGATGTTAAAATGGGAAAAAAGAAAAAGCACCTCTCATAAACAATGACATATGATCTGCATTTTGGTGATTTTTTCCATCTCAATTCAAAGAGGAAAGCATCTTTCATGAAAGCCTGAAGAATATTCCTTTTAATCAGTGTACCCTAGCTTATTTAACCAGTTCTTTTTGATGATGACTTACTTATTTTCAATTCTTTGATGTCATAAAAATGCTGCAGTAAGTACCCTAATATATACAGTCTTCTTTACCCTGTCTAGGTGAATCTGTTAAAGAAATTTCTGGAAGTGCAATTGTCATGGAGAATCCAAATGGCTGTGCATAAAGGTTTTACCAGCCTTCAGCAATGTCTGAGCGTGCTTTCTGACCCACCACCAGCCAACATATGGTGCTGTCAAATATATTAATCTTTGGCAATATTGTGTGGGAGACAGAATAGTGGCCTCCCAAAGATGCCTACATACGAATCTACGGAACCTATGACTATATTCCCTTACATGGCAAAGGCGACTTGGTAATTAATTTAAGGATCTTAAAATGGGGAGATTATCCTGGATTATTTTTGTGGGTCCCACGTAATCACAGGGGTTCTTATAAGTGAAGGAGGGAAGCAGGAGAGCCAGAGAAAGGATGTGAAGACATGTCAGAAAAGCAGAGGCAAGCAATATGATTGGTGGCTTTTTGAAGACGGAAGGGGCCACAGGACAAAGATGAATTCCTCTGGAAACTGGAAAGACAAGGAAACAGGCTCTCCCTTAGAAATGAGAGCTTCATTAAAATAACCTAGAAACTTTCCTCCACTGTTCTATACTCTGAAACAGAACTGCATTGGAGTTATCTATTATTTAACATTTCAGTAGAATGGTGCTTTGAAATAATTTGTTATAGAAGTTGGTCTGTATAAAATTTCTATAAATTCTATTCTATTTACAAAGTCATCCTCTTCATCCATATTCTTTATTATGTTTGTATAGAGCTGAGCAAAATAGACTGTTATGATTCTTTCAGTTTCTACTGCACTTGTACTCGTCAAATTTTTTTTTTGTATTTTGCTTTCTCCCTTTTCTCTAAGTCAGCTAATAATTTATCTTTTTTTCTGTTACCTAGCTTTTAGATTTATTTATTAGTTCTATAATTTTTCAATTGTCCCATTCATTAAAATCTGTTTTTATCATTCTTCACTATTCCTTTGCTTTTCTAAGTTGGAAGTTTAAATTATTTTTCTTGTTCATTATTAAATTATTTAGTGCTATGACTTTCTCTGAGCATGACTTTAGATGTATGCTATAAGTTCTGGCATGTCATGCTTTCATCAATCCTTCTAGATGTATTACAATTTGAGTTTTGATTTCTTTATGTCTCAAGGATTAAGAGAAAAATTTGAAATTTCCATATGACTGTTTTTGGTTGTTTTTAAATAGTTATATTTTCAAATTTCTCCTTTTATTGCAATTGATCAAAAAATGGTTCTGATTCTATTCCAGCTTTGGTGAATTTGCTGAAGTTACATTAATGGCCAATATATAAATTTTTGCAAAATTAATTAAATTAATTACATTTCCTGAGCATCTAAGAAAGAAGTATTCTCTATTTTCAGGGTAGTGTGTCTGATATATATATATACACACACATATATATGTATATATATTCCATCTTATAAACTGTTATTTAGGCTTTCTATACCCTTAATCCCTTAATTATTTTTTGTCCATTTGGTCTATTGATGACTGTAATAAGTAACTTAAAGTCTCCAATTTTGCCTTATATTTCTGGTGATTCTTATAATGATCTTGATGTTATATTATTTGGTGACTGGATAGTCACATTGTTTGAGCTTCATTGTGAGCTATGCTCTATATCCTTATTAAGGGCCATTCTTTGTCTAGATTTTCTCCGGATTCAGATTCATCTGATAACAACACTGCAGTCAATGCTTGCTTTTTGTTCCTATCTGCCTGGGATGTCCTTGTCTATCCTGTGAGTTCCTCCCCTTGTTGGTCACTTGGTTTTAGGAGTCTGCCTTTTAAACAGAATATAGGTGGGCTCTGTGTTGCATGTCTGAGAGTCTTTCTCTTAGATGAGTTTGACCAGTTTAAATTTAATTATATGATAGACATAATTATTTCATCATTTACAGCTTTTACTTTTTAAAAAATTACTCGGAATATGGTAGGAGAGAATACAGGTTCCGTTTATTTAGTGCAGAGAATTTAGGAAGTCTGGAGAAAGGGAGACTCTTAAATGCCAGAAATGAAGGTCTTGGTTCTGTCTACCATTTGTTCCTCAGATACAAGGCAGTGATCTGACTCAACATCCTTTCTATGTTCTGAATACAGTTTTCACATTTTGTATTTAATATCCTTCTTCATATATGTCAACACTTCTTTTATAGTGAATGCTTACAATGTATAAGAATTATTTAATTGGCAATATGTATAGGTAATACCTATGATGAGTTATCGATGTGTTTCTTGATAACTTTCCATTGATTCTCAGCATTTCTAAACCTGCATGGTTTCCTTCCCATAGCTGTGTCCCACCTCTAACACACAAGACACATCAACCATTCTCCGATGTTTTAAAATAAAAATAAATTTGCCTTTAGAGATCCTGTGTGTTCCTCTGTTTTCTTCTGTAGGTGATTTTCATCATGCATTATCCTGGCCTCTTAAAAAAAATTGTGCAGGTAAATAACACATTAGAACTTATCGGCAAATGAAATGCACCCAGCTAAGCAGTCTACTGAGTTGTTCAACTGAAAGCCCGATGACTTTACTTTCTTTGTCAACTTAATGTATTATCTTCCTAACTTGAGTGAGTAATAAATGGCAAAATCCTACATCCAAAATAGCCCTGCAGCATCTCAACCTTCAGCTCTTGGGGAGAATGCCAGAGTTTGTTCTATAAGATGATTCTTAACTGCTAATGATTAACACCTCAAAGCCTGGAGGCACTCATGACTCCTCACTGGAAAAAAAATACCCAATAGCAGAAGCTGCACGGGTGTGTGTGAACGAAGAAACACAAATTTCTCCAGACACAGTGTCCTGAAGAGAGAATCAAATGGTGGGTGAGCTGTCACTTGACCATTCTCTGTGTTAATGCTGCTGCAGGCATTGCACATTTTAGTTTTCCATTAGCAAATAATCTTATTAAAAAGATGGTCATGATAACGCTGACTGATGGGCAGGAAGCATGCCTGGTTTCAAACACTCACAGTTTATAATCAGTTGCACTTTAACAATGTAAAAATGTCATTTTAAATGCTGTGTATATTTAATCTACTTCTGAGGGAGCAATTACATCTATACGAAATTCTAATGATTTGAATGTAATGTTCATCAAAGGATTCTCCATTTTCGTTCCAGTCCCCTTCTCTTTAACAAATAGTTACTTTCATCTGTAAGAACTGCATTCTTGAATACTCAATGATTATTAAATGTCAGTGTCTGGGTAATGAAGGTGGGACCAATGTAGAAGCAATCATAGTTTCACCATTTCTCACTGCTAGATGTCTGAGCAGTCTATTTTAGAACACTGACTTAGAAGTGAAGGATATGATCAAGTTGGGAGAAAAGTCTTTTTCCCTTGCAGCAACAGTACAGAGTATTCCTTCATCCAGCAAATATTTGTGAGTGGCCCCTGTATATTAGGTAATGTTCCAGACAGTACCAGGTATGTATTGAAATGACTGGTTGGTCCCTGTCCTCTTAGAGCTTGTGGTCTGAGGGAAGCAGTCAGATCATAAGTAAATAAGGGGGCTGCCTCCTTAGGTAGGTTTATTCCTAGGTATTTTATTCTTTTTGTTGCAATGGTAAATGGGAGTGCTTCCTTAATTTCTCTTTCTGATTTTTCATCATTAGTGTATAAGAATGCAAGAGATTTCTGTGCATTAATTTTGTATCCTGCTACTTTACCAAATTCATTGATTAGCTCTAGTAGTTTTCTGGTGGCATCTTTAGGATTTTCTATGTATAGTATCATGTCATCTTCAAACAGTGACAGTTTTACTTCTTCTTTTCCAATTTGGATTCCTTTTATTTTTTTTTCTTCTCTGATTGCCACGGCTAAAACTTCCAAAACTATGCTGAATAATAGTGGTGAGAGTGGGCACCCTTCCTAATCTTAGAGGAAATTGTTTCAGTTTTTCACCATTGAGAATGATGTTGGCTGTGGGTGTGTCATATATGGCTTTTACTATGTTGAGGTAGGTTCCCTCTATGCCCACTTTCTGGAGAGTTTTTGTGTAAATGGGTGTTGAATTTTGTCAAAAGCTTTTTCTGCATCTATTGAGATTATCATATGTTTTTTATCCTACAGTTTGTTAATATGGTGTATCACACTGATTGATTTGCATATAGTGAAGATTCCTTGCATTCCTAGGATGAAAGAAATCAAAGACAATACAAACAGATGGAAAGATATACGATGTTCTTGGATTGGAAGAATCAGCATTGTGAAAATGACTATACTACCCAAATCAATCTACAGATTCAACGCAATCCCTATCAAATCACCAATGGCATTTTTCACAGAACTAGAACAAAAAATTTACACTTTGTATGGAAACACAAAAGACCCTGAAAAGCCAAAGCAAACTTGAGAAAGAAAAATGGAGCGGGAGGAATCAGGCTCCCTGACTGCAGACTATACTACAAAGCTACAGTAACCAAGACAGTATGGTACTGGAACAAAAACAGAAATATAGATCAATGGAACAGGATAGAAAGCCCAGAGATAAACCCATGCACATAAACCCATAAACCCTATCTTTGATAAAGGAGGCAAGAGTATACAATGGAGAAAAGACAGCCTCTTCAATAAGTGGTGCTGGGAAAACTGGACAGCTACATGTGAAAGAATGAAATTAGAACACTCCCTAACACTGTACACAAAAATAAACTCAAAATGGATCAAAGACCTAAAGGTAAGGCCAGACACTATCAAACTCTTAGAGGAAAACATACACAGAACACTCTATGACATAAATCACAGCAAGATTCTTTTTGACTCACCTCCTAGAGAAATGGAAATAAAAGCAAAAATAAACAACTGGGACCTAATGAAACTTAAAAGTTTTTGCACAGCAAAGGAAACCATAAACAAGACCAAAAGACAACCCTCAGAATGGGAGAAAATATTTGCAAACAAGTCAACAGACAAAGGATTAATCTCCAAAATATACAAGTAGCTCATGCAGCTTAATATCAAAAAAACAAACAACCCAATCCAAAAATGGGTGGAAGATCTAAATAGACACTTCTCCAAAGTAGACATACAGATTGCCAACAAACACATGAAAAGATGCTCAACATCACTAAACATTAGAGAAATGCAAATCAAAACTATAGTGAGGTATCACCTGACACCAGTCAGAATGGCCATCATCAAAAAATGCACAAACAATAAATGCTGGAGAGGGTGTGGAGAAAAGGGAACCCTGTTGCACTGCCGGTGGGAATGTAAATTGATACAGCCACTATGGAGAACAGTATGGGGGTTCCTTAAAAGACTAAAAATAGAACTACCATATGACCCAACAATCCCACTACTGGGCATATACCCTGAGAAAACCATAATTCAAAAAGAGTCATGTACCAAAATGTTCACTGCAGCTCTATTTACAATAGCCAGGACATGGAAGCAACCTAAATGTCCATCGACAGATGAATGGATAAAGAAGATGTGGCACATATATACAATGGAATACTACTCATCCATGAAAAGGAATGAAATTGAGTTATTTGTAATGAGGTGGATGGGCCTAGAGTCTGTCATACAGAGTGAAGTAAGTCAGAAAGAGAAAAACAAATAACGTATGCTAATGCACATATATGGAATCTAAAAAAACGGTACTGATGAACCTAGTGGCAGGGCAGAAATAAAGACGCAGACATAAAGAATGGACTCGAGGACACAAGGGGGTGAAGGGGAAGCTGGGATGAAGTGAGAGAGTAGCATTGACATATGTACACTACCAAATGTAAAATGGATGGCTGGTGGGAAGCTGCCGCATAGCACAGGGAGATCAGCTCGATTCTTTGTGATGACCTAGAGGGGTGGGATACGGAGGGTGGAAAGGAGGCTCAAGAGGGAGGGCATATGGGGATATAAGTATACATATAGCTGATTCACTTTGTTGTACAGCAACAAATAGAAACCAACACAACATTGTAAAGCAATTATATGCCAATAAAGATATTAAAAAATAAATTAAAATTTTTTAAAAATTGGACTAAAAATAAATAAACAGGGAGTTGGATTTTATTTCAAGTCAGGGAGAAGTCCCTGCAAGGTTTAAGCAATGGAGTGTCAGGATCTGACTTGCACTTTTAAAAGGTCAAATCCAGCTTCAGCATTAACTAAAGGAAGGCTGAGTTGAACCAAGGAGACTTCAAGTCCTTTGCAGTGACCAGGGGCCCGATAGTGAGGTGGCAGTGGGTAAATCTGAGAAAGTGGTAATGGGACTAGCTATTGTTTGGATGCAGAGGTGAAAGAGGAGGCCTATCACAGGTCTCTTCTAAATTTCATGCTTGTGCTATGCGGCAGAGGGACCATATACTGCACTCAGGGAAAGGGGGTGGGGATAGGTCCAGAGCCCAACATATGCCAAGAGTTTTCCTAGTGACTTATTATATTCACAAAACCTCATATGGTTAAACATGATCATCCCCGTATCCTTGATGAAGACACCGAGGCTGAAAGGGGTCACATTACTTGCTTGAAGCCACTTATCTCATGACTAATGGAGTCAGAATTCAACCTTATTCTAGCTTCTCCTCTCTTCTCTCTCCTGCCACTCTTGACATAGTTTAGAAGAACTTTAAAGGTATGTTTTCTTCCTTTCTTTCTCTTTTAATTGTGTCCTCTTTTGTCCTATGATAATTTGTTTTCGTCTTACAGTAAATCCAGATTTATTATAAGCTATCTCAAATCTCATTAGAGGAATTCAGTCCAGTTACAAGGACTTCTTTAAAACTGATTAATGGTAAAGTTACTATAGAATATATATATATATGTATATATACGTGTGTATAAATATATACGTATATACACATATGTATATATATGTGTATAAATATATACATATATACACATATGTATATGGTATTTGGATATCTCCCTTGTTAATTATCTATATCAGTACCTGGATTAAGATACCATCTAAACTATAAAAAGAAATGGAGCATTCTTAATTATTTAAAAGGACAAGAAAAGTGCTAAAAGCTGTCTTAAAAAATCTGTTAAAAAAAGATTCATGTTCTTTTTTCTTTTTTTTTCCTTGATAGGGGTGGGGAGACCCAAACACACTGAATAAATCAAAGAGCTGGCCTAGTGACCCAATTTACTTCTACTAATGTTTATCTAGTGCTTATTTTCTGCAAGGTACTCTACTAGATTCTGAAACAGTCACAAAATTAATTTAAAATGACTGGCTATAAGCAATATCTGGAGGATTGGAAAGTGGCTGGTGAATCCTCCAAAAAAAAAAAAAAACAAAAACACTGATAAAAGGCAACATAATGAACTGCAAAAAGATGACCAGAGGGAGCCAGGGAAATGAATGTCTGCTGCAGTTTGAGCTACAACTTTATTAATCCTCTGGAAGGCGACGAACATTAATGAAATTTCCAGATGATGCTAAATAGGGAATTGTCAAACACACCAGTGAAAACAGAGAAAGACTATTATGTGCAAAGGCTAATAAGAGCAAAAAATAAAGGTTAGGCATACAGAAAAGATGTCACTGCATGTTATTCGACATTAAAAACCACTGTATTCCACATAAAGAGCAAAGATTCAAATAAATAAATAAATAAATGCTAATTGGATTGAGAATGTACCAGAGGTGACAGAGACAAGTAAAACAATAAAATCCAAGGAGAGCAAGGTGTTATATACACAGAAGATGACGAGGAAGCTGGAAAAGCAATTGCTAACCAAATAGACTAAAAATATTTTGGATGTTTTGAATATAGAAAGTATAAACGATTTTTATTTTATTTATGTATTTTGCGGTACGCGGGCCTCTCACTGTTGTGGCCTCTCCCGCTGCGGAGCACAGGCTCCGGATGTGCAGGCCCAGCGGCCATGGCTCACGGGCCCAGCCGCTCCGTGGCATGTGGGATCCTCCCGGACCGGGGCACAAACCCGTGTCCCCTGCATCGACAGGCAGGCTCTCAACCACTGCACCACCAGGGAAGCCCTAAACGATTTTTAAAAGCCTCAAACAAGCAGTGAAACAAAAGGCAACCCTGAAAAAGTTTACTGTCTGGAGCATCTTAGGCCATGCAGGTTCTGCCTCCAGCCTCTTGCTTTTCCTAGTTCAGGGTGCAGGATGGCCCACACCTTCTCTCTACTCCTTTGAAGGCAGAGCCTCTTTTTGCATCCTATCAGCTGAAATGATGGAAGAATAGCACTACTTTTTTAAGTCAGCGAAGGCTCTGTGTTCAAAGCACCTCTGGAGGGCTTCCCTGGTGGCGCAGTGGTTAAGAATCCGCCTGCCAACGCAGGGGACACGGGTTCGAGCCCTGGTCCGGGAAGATCTGACATGCCGTGGAGCAACTAAGCCCATGCGCCACAACTACTGAGCCTGCGCTCTAGAGCCCGCAAGGCACAGCTACTGAAGCCCGTGCGCCTGGAGCCTGTGCTCTGCAGCAAGAGAAGCCACTGCAACGAGAAGCCTGCACACCGCAACGAAGAGTAGCCCCCGCTCGCCACAACTAGAGAAAGCCCGCACATAGCAACAAAGACCCAATGCAGCCAAAAATAAATAAATAAAATAAATTAATTAAAAAAAATAAAGAAGCACCTCTGGAGGTTGGTATTCTAGCCCAGAGTGTGCATTCTATTTATTACCCTAGAGGAGAGATGCCCTGCCCACACCTCACCCCACCATGGACACTGTCATTAACTACTAAAACTAGAAACCTCTTCTTGTTATCTCCTTCTCGTTCTCAGATATACCAATTTTATCTAAGGTTGTCTTTGGATTAGACAGTGAAAGGAGACCTCAAGCCTTGTTCCTCAAGCACCCAATGTGCATTCTCACAGATGAGTCACAGTGCTTAATAAGACATGTATTGCTCACCTAAAGATGAAAACTCGCAAGTTGATATTAAGCAAATTACCTAGCTCTTTTGCTCTCTCTCTTTCCCATTTACACCAAATGAAGGAGGTAACTTCCACTACCGCTACTACTCTGTTTTATAGTTTGGTTGTAGGTTGAATAGTACAAAATACTTTTTCTGAAAGCAGAACTAGCTTTCATTTGGCACTAGCTATATGCCAGGCTGCTGGCACACATTAGCTCTTTTATGCTCCATAACAATCTTATGACCTAAAGATCACCAGCTCCATTTTTAGAAAGCACTTCTTTTAACAAGATCCAGAAAAAAATGTGGCTCTTCTTTGAACATGATTATTTTTCATGTATCCGACCAGGAATGGTTGATTAAAATCATGATTTTAGAAAGGTGCAAGTTTCATTAGGTTCCCAGATAAAACTTTTCAACATTTGAGCCTGTCATACTGTGAATATGGTGACAAAAAAGGTGAAATCATCAACTCTATAACACTGAAAAGGACTCACTATTATATTCATATTTAGCATAATTCAATAGCTAGAAAAATACTCAAGCAATGGGTGGCCTCCTCCTTCTAGGAGAAGACAATGTTAAATATTAGAAAAAAGAACATTGTCTTTATAAATATTTAAGGCATTCCCTGAGTTACATTTAATCTCAATTCTAGGGTATCTATTTTATCTACATTTTAGGAATACAGAATGATGCCATGGAAACATGAACAGTGAATTTTAGACATAAGTCTAACACAAATCTGGTAAATAGATATAACATTGGGCTTCCTTATTTTTTCAGTAAATATTTATTGAGCACCAACTGGAAGTAATCTCTCTCACATCGGAATTTATATACTGAAAGTATATCTCAGTTATTTATCTTGTATTTTCAGTATTTATGTCCTTGTCCTTTCTACTTTATTTATTTATTCAACAAGTATTTATTGAGTGGGTAAATTTTGTTAGGCTAAGTGCTATGTGGGACTGTTTTTGCCTTCAAGAAGTTTACAATGAGTGGAGGAGACAGAGAAGAAAATAGACAATTACACAACTGGAGTTATGGAGAGGACAATATATGTAAGGAAACTGTCCAAGACCAAGGAGACAGCCACTCTACAAGATTAGAGAAGACATCATTTGGCTTCTCATTCAGGGCTGGGGATTGTACCTGTTCCCAGTAGTCAAACTAGATAAACTCAAAATTCACAGGCTATTGAATAAAGTACTACTTTTCTGGCCCCACCTCAAAAAATTAGATGAAAGACTTAACGAATCTATTTCCAAGTAATGTAACTGAATCCAGGTAGAAAGTTTAAGAATATTTATAGGAATACAAAAATATCCAGTCCAACAAAGTAAAAATGACAATGCCTGGAAGACACTCAAAAATTATCAGACGTGCAAAGAAGTAACAAAATACCACCCATAATGAGGAGGAAAATCAATCTAACAGAACCAATACTGAGCCAGATATTAGGATTAGCAGACAAGTATACTAAAACTATATTCAGGATACTATCACTGTATTCCACATGTTCAAAAACTTAAGTAGAGACATTGACATTATAAAAATAACCCCAAATGAAAACGATTTACTGGATGAGATTAATCACAACTGATAAAATATATATTGGATGGGATTAACCACAGATTAGAGACTGCAAAAAAAAAAAAAAGAAGGATTAGCAAACTGGAAGATATAGTAATGGAAACTATCTAAATAAAACAATCCTTCCTTTTTTTTTTCAGTGAGAAGAGTACCATTGAGCTATGAGACAACCTCAGGAGGCTTAACATGTATGTAATTACAGAGCCTCAAGGAGAAGGCAGAGAAGGGGGAACAAAAAATATATTTGAAGAAATATTGGCTGAAACGTTAAACACAGATCCAAGAAGCTCCAAAAACAAAACAAAAACAAAAACAGAAACAAAATGAAACAAAATGAAGAAAATGACACCAAAGCATATCACAATCAAATTGCTCAAAGCAAATGATAAAGAAAAAAATAAACCACATAAAACATACAGAGGGTAAAGAAAACAATGACCCTAGATTTCTCTTTGGAAACTATGCAAATGAGAATATAATGGAACTGCAACCTTAAGGTACTGAAAGGAAAATAAATAAATAAATAAAAGTGAAATTTTTTTCAGTCACTCTAAAGGTACAATAATTCATCACCAGCAGACCCTCACTCCAAGAAATGTTAAAGGATGTCTTCCAGACATAAGGAAAATGATATTAGAGGGCAATACGGATTAAGAATTATGACTTAAGAAGTAATCTGTCTTTATTCTCAGATGACATTATTGTCTACACAGAAAATCTAATAGATTTCCTAATGGATCCAATGGAATCTGAAAGAAAAGCTACAAGAATAATTGAGCTTAGCAAGGTTACCTGATAAAAGTTCAATATTCAAAAATTCATTACTATCCATATATTAGCAACAAACACTGAGGATTCGAAATTTTAAACCATCACCATTTACAATAATATCAAAATATGAAATACTTGGGCACGAATCTGACCAAAGATGTGCAAGACTAGTACTCTGAAAACTGCCAAATATTTATGAGAGAAATTAAATGAGGGTTATACCATGTTCATGAATAAGAATAATCAGTATTATTAAGATTTCAATTCTCCCCCAACTGAGCTATAGATTTAAAACAATTCAAATTAAAATTCCAGCAGGAATTTTTGTAGACACTTTAAAGTTTTCTAAAATTCAGATGGAAATGCAGTGGACCTAGAATAGCCAAAACAGTTTTAGATTAAAAAAAAATTTGAAAGAGTAGCATCACTTGAACTAACAATGTATGAATCTCAAAATAATTATGCTCAGAAATAGAAGCCAGACCAAAAAAAAAGAAACATCTACAGTTACAGATAGCAGATCAGTATTTTGTCTGGATGAGAGTGGCAGGGAGGGGTGGAGTTAGGGCCAATGGAAGAATTTACAAAAGGGCACAAGGAGACTCTTGGAGTGAGGAATATGCTCACTATCTTGATTGTGGTGATGGGTTCATGATGCATACGTATGTCAACATTTATCAAATTGTATACTTTAAATATGTATAGTTTATTGTATGTCAATTACATCTCAATTAAACTGCCTAAAACGTTACAGATGGAACCAAAGTCTCCTATCTTATGCCATTTCCCTCCCTGCTCCCACATACGTAATCACTACTAAAGTCAATTTCTTATGTACTCAGTGCATTTTTTCTTACTTTTTCCACATTGCTGTGTACCCATACAATGTATACTACTGTTCTGTGTGTTTTAAGCATACATAAATGTTAATATAATCTGCACATTATATTTTATTGGCTTTAATCTCTCCAGAGTGCTGTGAAGGATATATGAGCTTCACTTCTGAAGCTGTACTGCCTTCTGGGAAGAAACCAATATAATCCCGAGAGGAATAAAGCAATGAAGAGGAAACTTTTTCTGAAATGGAAAAATGAGACTGAAATAAAAACAAAACAAAGAAAAGATGTGATGAAAAGTTTTGGAAGAGAAGAGGCAAAGAGAAAGCCGAAAAAAAGTATTTCTCAATGAAACATCAAAAGAGTTCTAGAATCGTAAAATAGGAATTAAAGGAATTTAAGATGAAACCATTAAAAAGATCTTTAAGAGGCTGCAGGAAACGAAAGTAGGATAAAGCAGAAATGGCATGGAAAGTGCCTTATGTAACAAACTGCTGGTTAAATCAAGATCCCATTGAAGTGTTGGGGAAAGAAGGCACCTGACAGCCCAGGATATGGGGAGGAGGGACCCACAGCTGGGCTGTGAACGCACTGTAGGAATTAACCAGTAAGCCCAAACTGGTAGGTTCCAAAGACCTGCAAAGAGAGTTTATGAGTGCCAGTAAAAAGCGGACTGAGGGTACAGCTCAAGAGAACCAACATCTATTGAAAGCTTTATCAGTTAGAGTTAGGTTCAGCTGTAAGTGTCAGAAATTCCACAATAACAGTGATTGAACAAGATGGACCTTGGCCTCTCTCTTGCATGAAAAAATTCAAAGGGCTAGAAGGGCTGTTCCACAGAGTTGTGAGGAGCTGCCCAGGTATGTTCATTATGCCATCATCCCTAGGGTGGAGTCCTCCATCATGGTCCAGGGATGCCTATTGGAGGCACATTGTGGGGATTCCAGGGTAGAGGAAGGAACAAAGGAGAAAGAACAAACCGTACACCAGTTTCCTCCGGTTTCCTGGAAGGTGCCACCCAGCACTTCTGCTCTCATTTCATTGGCTGAGATTTTGTGTCATGGCCATACTCAGCTTCAAGGAAGGCTGGGAGATGGAGTCATTATTTATAGTGGCTATAAACCAGCTAAAAATTAAGGTTCTGCCGTTAAGCAGAAGAGAACAGGGGGACTGGGCACACAGCAGTCTTTATCACAAACTCCTTTAGGCTAAGTGCTTTTATACACATAAAGTTTTAACTTTCATATAAACGCTACAAGATAAATATTATTACTCCCACTTTATAGGTGAATAAAATGAGGAATCAAGAGTTCAAGTAGCGCGTCCGGAGCCTGTGCTCCGCAACGGGAGAGGCCACAGCAGTGAGAGGCCCGCATACGGCAAAAAAATTAAAAAAAATTTTTAAAAATTAAAGAAATAAAAAAAATTAAAAATAAAAAAAATAAGAAAGAGTTCAAGTAAATTACAGAAAAGTCACAATACGATTAAAACCTAGACCTATCTGGCTCCACAGCATCTTTTCACGGTTAAAAATGGGAAATTTAAGAGTCAATCCTGAGGATATGGGGAGGGGGAAGGGTGAGCTGTGACAGGGCGAGAGAGAGGCATAGACATATACACACTAACAAACGTAAGGTAGATAGCTAGTGGGAAGCAGCCGCATAGCACAGGGAGATCAGCTCGGTGCTTTGTGACCGCCTGGAGGGGTGGGATAGGGAGGGTGGGAGGGAGGGAGATACAAGGGGGAAGAGATATGGGAACATATGTATATGTATAACTGATTCACTTTGTTATAAAGCAGAAACTAACACACCATTGTAAAGCAATTATACCCCAATAAAGATGTTAAAAAAAAAAAAAAAAGAGTCAATCCTGAGGGAAAGATTCTTGGGAAAAGCACAAATGTAAATGCAACGATGAGGCAGAAGACCCAAGCAGAATGATTAAAATTTTATAAGAAACAGGACAATGTATTGATAATTTGGGGAAATTGTTCTATGTGATGTCTACGGAACATTTTTTGTTTTTGTTAGCGAAAACTTGGGCCTTTAACGTATATTTTGTATAGGTTCACAATCTCTTATTTATATGCCAAATCCTCAATTTCTGAAAACCAAAATTTTTCCCCCAAATCATTTATTGGCAAAAGCTGACTTAAACTGATGTGAGATTCTTTATATTTGTTATTTTGTGTGACTCTTCATAAGTTTCACTGCAGCAGTATCAATGAGCTTGACTATAGGGACGGCTATACATCCCTGGGTAATAATGGTATATGTACAATATTACCTTTCAAAGTCTGAAACTTTGTGTAAGAAATATACCTGGCCCCTAGGGTTCAGCTAAGGGAATGTAGACTCTATAAAAACCTTTCTAACTATTGAAAATCAGATAAGGTAATATCTGTGAAAGTGCATTAGGATGACTTGAGAAATTCATTAACGTGTAATATAGTATTATTAGCTCACGGCCAGACTGGCTCATTTACCTTTGGCGCGGCAGGTCAATACCTGAGGTATATTTTCCTCCATAGAAAAGAATGTGTCTGTAAATTTACTTTGAAGATAAATTTCTTAGACATTAGTATTATTAGATAAATATTGTGATTTATGCTGATATTCTAATTAGCCTGGTTCAATTTGGTTGTGAAAATAGCTTCCTCAGAGACAACACTTTATGTGAGGTTAATCCCTGAAGGCTCCTGACTAGAGCACACATCAGCCACAGAGGCAAATATGAGGTCACTAAGTCGATCAACATATAAAAATGCCGGGTCATGTTCTAAAAGAACATGTCTGAGCACCTTGCACTCAGGTGATATGCACCAGAAAAACACATAAACAGCTCGTTTTTCAACAAGAGGAATTATGAGCCTCAGAATATAGGCAATCAGCATGAGAGGGGTTTTGAAGAATTTAAAGCTTTGCTGCAGTCTGCTTGTTAATTCGCAGCTTCTAGATCCCTACTCTCTGCTCACCATGTGTCTTTCTACAAATGGTATGACTTTTCTTCAGTTTCCGCAGTGGTTATCATTACGTTGTCTTTCACTGAGTGCTTCTGAAGAGATGCAGTGAAGACAACAGGAAGATGGGCTCATGTGGATTGTTCTTTTAATGACAACCTTAAACATGCGAGATGAATGACATAAATACTATTTCCTAAGTGAGCAGCGAACTTCCAGATACCACAAGGCATAGCCACGTCATCAACTTAGGAGCCAGAGGCCTATCAAGATACAGGGATTACGAACAAAGGGAGAAAATCTTTATCTCCATAGGCTTTTCATCAGTAGAAGAGATTTCCTTTCGCAGTAGATATTGCCTTTTTTTTTTTTTTTTTGCCATTTCAGGATGAGGATAAAAGCAAAGGATAGTGAAATAGCAACAAAACAGGAATAGCAGTGGTTCAGTCAGGTTCGAGAACAATAGCTAACCAGCTATGTTAGCTCACCTAAAAGTCAATTAGCAAGTACACAGAAGACCATGTCACTGAAAATCTTTCTTAGTTCATTCTTTTCCTGACCCCCCTAAACTCCAAGAGGTAAAAGAAAGCTAGTGGCAAACCCTCGGAAGGTAGAAGAATGGACAGTTGCTTCTCCAGGATTTCAGAGCTGCTTCAGGCCAAGCAGAAGCATCCTGCAGGGTTACTCTCTCCTTTCTGTATTTCATTACCACCTACTATTATGAGTAATACAAAAGGAAGGAAGATCACCGTAGACCTTGTGGCGCTCATAACCTATTTTTCTGAGATAAAAGTACAAGAACAAAACAAATTCTATGGAAGGCAGTGCCCGTAAGTGACGGCTGGGTCTTAGAACCACTATACACTCTAGGCATTGAGAGGAGAGAGAGATTATTTAGAACTTCCCCAGAAGCCAAGTGACTTCTTTTATCATTGTCTCCAGTGTCCCGGTGACCTAAAGAGGCAGGCAGGAAGGAGGAGGGGTGGGGAGAAACAGGTGATCCAGAACGGATGCTTTGGCATCTGGGGCCCCAAGGACACATACCTCCAATTTGTCAGCACCTTGTCAGTGAGGATGAGAGAGTGTCTCCTTGAATGCAAGGAGAAATGTGGCTGCCCATGGAGGTATGAGGTCGGCAGCAGAGAGGGGAGAAGGAATAGAGAGAGGATGTTAGGAAGACTGGGATCTCGAGGTAGTGAGGGTTGCATGGGTACTCTTGTTCTGGGCTTAACCAAAGACTCTCGAGAACAACTTTGTGGACGTAGATTCACAGTAATAGGTAACGGCGTAGGTGCTAAATTATTTAACCACATTTTCTTTAGTCCTGAAAGCAAGAGCACCAGTAAACCTGTAGAAAAACTGATTCACCAAAAAAGCCGAGTGCAGATTGCATAATGTAAAACAGTAATTATGCTGACAATTACTCATTTTAAAGTCTAAGCAAGCTGGCTTTAATAAACCACAAACCACGTATCACCAATATTCTCCTTTTTATTACAATAAAATAGCACTTTCAAGCTTGTAATTGCTTTATAGACCTAGAAACAAAATGTTGATGAGATTATTTCCACAGGGTTCAAATAGTTATGAAAATCCTAATAATTTTAAAAGTCAAAACACAAACATTACCAAAAAAAAAGAAAAAACCTCATAAAATAAAACAGCCTCTCTGTTGCATTTTCTGTTGTCTTTAAACCAAGAATTAACATTGGTCTCACATTTTCTGGCTTCTCCAAGTAGGAGCTTCTTAGTTACCATTTCAAAGAAAAGGTTTCATAGAGAAATTTGGATGGTATATGTCTGGGTTATTTCTAAAGGAATAAGCTTCTTTATAAAGGTGCACTTTTACTAAAGCTTTTTGCTGAAAAGCTTTATTACTTAAAGAAAGGTTTATAGGTAAGAGAAAAGAAGGGATAAAAAGGGAAAGACAGAGGAGGTCCAGAGATGGCTGATGAGTGAAGTGGAAATTAATGGCCATAATTGCTAATGTGGGCATTTACCAAATGGGCTGTTATAACAAACTGCCATAGACTGGGTGGCTTATAAATAGCAGACAACTATTTTTCATAGATCTGGAGGCTGGAAGTTCAAGATCAGGGTCAGGTGCAGCTACTAAACTCTGCTTATGTCCTCAAATGGTAGAGAGCAGAGAGGAAGCAAGCTCTCATGAATTTTATAAGGGCACTAATCCCATTCATTAGGGCTCCACCCTCATGACCTCATCTAACCCTAAATACCTCCCAAAGGCCCCACCTCCCAATACCATCACACTGGGCCCTGAGTTTCAACATTTGAATTTTAGAGGATGCAGATATTCGGTCCATAATACCAAATATAGCATTCATTCATTCATTTGTTCACTCACTTAATTCACCTAATTAAAACAGGTTTTAATTAGGGCCTCTTCTGTTACCAGCACTATTTTTTGGAAGTTATATCAGTAGTTATTCAATATTTTTTCAAATTAAATCTCACATTACGTCTTATTATACAAAGTAGATTGAAGAGGTATTTTATGAAGCTGGATTGTCATGTCATGAACTCAAGTTTATAATCTTTATTTTCTATGGTTAATCACCAAATAATATGGCTATTTTGATAAGCCCCCCAATTTGACATTGGCAGTTATAGCAGTCAGCATCCAATTTATTTTTTGTCCTTCCCTTTTTGTTGTTGTTGGTTCCATTAAAAATCTTGATTCATACCAGAAAGGAGTCACAGTTGGTAAGAGTTCCCTAACAGCATGACAGCATGTGTCCTGTAATCTCAGGGTATTCTTCAATTAAATAGAGATGAAAGAAAGGCTTTGATCTGAGGTCTGCACAAAAATGACTTAACCTGGTATTTATTTATAGACTCAATAAGTCACTGCTAGGGATATAGTGGTGAGAAACTATCTTTGTCAGTCTTGTGAAATTTAAATCTGGCAGGGGAGGTAGACATTAAACAAAATTAATTACACAAGTCATTATTTAATAATCATTGTAATAAATGCTACAGAGTGCTATCTGAGTATGTGGCTGGGATGCTCACTCTGACTGGGGATCCAGGAAATCTCAGGACTGGATGATTGGTTGGGTGTGGAAGGCTGGAATGAGGGAGGTACCAAGGACTGTTGAGTGGAATCTGAGTCAGGGAACTCCAAGGTGGAGCAGGTTTGTTACTCTCAGTTTATCTTTCAGGGCAGAGAGAGTCATACGTGGTGATCTCCAATGTGTTAAAATTTGGATATCATACCTCTGAGTGTATTTTATTATATTTTTAATATACAACTGCCCCACACACATGTGGAACACAGAAAGCACCTCTCTAGGATCCTCATGCTGCCCTCCCATCAGAGTAGTTTTGAGGACATAACGCCAGGGTTAAGTCCAAGTTCACCACCTCTAGCTTGACACCTAGGAAGTTCTGTCCCATTTCTGAGTGTTGATTTCCTCAGCTGTGAAATGAAAGCAATAGGCCTACCTTATGGAGTTGTGAGGAATAAATAAATGTAAATATGAAGGGCCCCTTGAACAGTCCTTAGTAACTAACAGCCATGTAACATGTTAATATCAATTTCTTTATCTCTCTCTTCTTTATACCCCTGCAAAACAGGAACGAGGATACACACTTACCAGGGTTAATGTGAGGATTAAATGCCATGCTCTATGTGGAAGCATGTGGTACATAGTATACGCTCAGAAAGTATCAGGAAGGAAAAAAAAGAACTGGAAAAAGCATGAGAAATACGGTACTTCACACTTGGGACTAGACACTGTTACTCTTCCCCGAAACTACTCCCTCTCAGCACATAAACTATCAGCTCTAGAAGAGCCAATATGTTCCCCATCACCTACCTAAACACTAGTCCCTGGGATGCATCCTTGCTTCATGCAAGTGGACAGCAAAAATCATATGATCTGCCACACAAGTATCCCTACTCTACAAAACTACACTTTTTTTTCCCTTTCTGGACTACATCTTGTTCAGATTTATGGGTTAAAAAACTGAGTGATGTACACTGTTCACAAATTACTCCTGGAAGTTTACTGACATCCCAGACACAGAGACTAGGGGTCCTCAGGCTGCCCGGCTTCTGCGCAATTTCCCATCAGAGCTCCACACCTCGGACTTCGTGATTTGAGGCTGGACCCCAACATCCGGCTCGCCCGTATGGAGGTAAGTGACACCAGGTATTCTTCCATCACGGTCTGTGTTAGTTCACTACTTTAGAGGCTAATGGTTGCTCCTCTATGCGGCCCACTTACCTGCATTAATGAGGGAGTCAGAGCGTATTCTATCTTTACGCATGCTCTTCTCCTTTTGCTTGACTTTTACTGTATGCTGTTTTTTAAAAGTCTGAAAACCCCAGGAACAGAAATAAATGGCATAGATATAGGCATATATTTAGATAGATGGATGACTAGATAGGTGCTAGATGGAGAGATGAAAAATAGATTAGGTAGGTAGGTAGATAGCTAGAGAGATAGATAGGAAGGAAGGTGAGAGAGCTGTGGACAGAATTCTAAAGGTGCCCCCACCTCCAAGAGTCTCCAAACCTCGTTTATTCAATCAAGCACTAATCTAGGTGCTGCTTTGAAGGAATTTTTACAGATGTAATGAAAGCCCCAGGTGGGTCTGATCTCATCACTGAAGCTCTTCAAAGCAGAGAGCTTTCTTTAGCTGGTAGCAGAAGTCAGAGTTTTGAAGTTGGAAGATGGGCAGACATGCAGGCAGCCACTAGGAGCAGAGAGCAACCCTGGCTGACAAGCAGCAGGGAAATGGGACCTCATTCCTAAAACCACTGGAAAGAATTCTGTTGACCATCTGAATGGCTTGGAAGCAGATTCTTTCTCAGAGCCTCTAGGCAACAGCCCAGCCCAGCTCACATCCTAATTTAGGTCTTGTGAGACCCCAAGTTGATAACCCATCTAAGTCCACCCATGCTTCTGACCTACAAATCTATGAGCTAAATTTGTGGTAATTGGTTATGCAGTAACATAGAAATAATGCAGATAGGCAGACAAATAGATATCACTGCCAGCATACTGCATTAATTAAAATATTGGAGAGTTGAAATTACTCAGTGACATGTCATAGGACGATTATTTGCTGGTGAGTCTAGATCAAGTATACCCTGTTGGTTATTACTAGATCACAGAATTTACATTGTGCCCTTGGTTGCTATTTCTTCCGGAAAGATTTTAACCCCAGTTTAATATAAAACCAAAGATTCAAAAATTCATTTAACATGTCATTTAACAATTATGGGTTATGCTTTCAAGTAGTAGGCTTTAGATTTCTAGTAGGCTACTTTAGTCATCTGTCCAGATTCACTTTTACTTAAAAAAAACTTTCCTAATGGTATCAGCCCCTCACATGGAATGCTTGATATTATGGGACATTTGAACAATTTTCAGAAACAATAATGGTAGCTAATTCAAGAAATAAAGGCAAGTAAAATTCCAAGGAAAAGCAAAAAGCAATATGAGAAAAGAAATAAAACCATGATTCACTGTTTGGATCTATTTTAAACTGCATAAAATAACCACAATAATATAAATATTCCTTATTGATTTTGATCTTTTAGAATTAGCTCAAAGCATGGAGATTTAATTATGATTGTGAAACAGAATGCAGATGTTATTAATCTGAATAGTGTTAAAGCACAAAAGAAAAAGTCTCAAAGGTGGAAGGAGAGGAAAACAGTAAGAAGAACCCATGTTAGGAAGGAAAGGAGCAAGAAACACCATCTGTAATTGATGGAACACGAAATGTAAGATTTAAGTATACACATTTCTTAAAACTCAATATGAACCAATAAAGGAACTAAACATCTCGATATAAATATGTTTAAAAATTGTGGAGGGAAGGTAGGAAGTGGTATAAGTTAGTACAATCATTAACTTTCATCATGGGAAATAGGTAATGTTTCAACTGGTAGGATTTTCATCTTAACTAGAGATAGAGCAGTAACTGCTAGAAGAAATAGCTAAAGATAGTTAATAATAGTTGCCTCTGGGAAGTGGCACAAGGAATGGAAGGGAGTCTGGTTGAGAACCATTGTGTGTGTGTGTTTTGTTGTTGTTGTTGTTTTGTTTTTGGCCACACTGTGCGGCATGCGGGACCTTAGTTCCCCGACCAGGGATTGAACCCACGCCCCCTGCATTGGAAGCTCAGAGTCTTAACCACTGGACTGCCAGGGAAGTCCTGTGTATGTGTTTTAATTAGAAATAGTTCAAGAATTCAAAAACAGGAATAGATATTAACAGAATAAACATCAAAGTAAACACAGTTTTATCAAATTCAGTATTTTCCCACATTTGCTCCAGATTTTTTCTAATTTAAAAAGTGTTAAATTTTTTAAAAAGTAAAATATAATCAAAGAACCTGATGTACCTCTCTAATCTGTCATCTATCTTCCCTCCCCAGAGTTAAAAACTAATTGGAAGTGAGTGTTTTATTCCCTTGAATGTTTTGTTTTTCCCTTCATATGAATAAATCCATAGCATACACAGTACTATTTTGCGTGTTTTTAAACTTGAAATTTCCAGTTTGCCATTTTTTTCTCCAACATTACTTCTTGAAGATGTACCCATGTTTTCCATGCTCTACTACATTCAAGATGTTTGTTTTTGCTATTTAGTATATTTAGCAAAATGCTATTTGCATTTTATGACTGCTCTACAATTTTTAAATTAATCCTTCCATCAATGGACAGTTGGGCTGTTTCCAAATCCTCACCATTATAAGCAATCATGAATATCCTTACACATCCACTTGTGTGTTGATTCACCCATGCAAGGGCTCTTCTAGGATGTGTAGCTAGCAGTGAGTCCTTAGAGAGTAGGGAAGGCACTCTTTCAACATTATCACATCTTGCCAAATTAATACATCAAAAGTAGTGATGCCAATTAAAATTTCTACCAGCAATGCATGAGTGGTCCTGTTGCTTCACAATCTTTCCGATTCTTGGTATTCCCAAACATTTCAATTTTGCATACTTGATAAAGTAAAATGGCATTGCTTTGCTTCATTCTGCCTTTACCTGGTCATTAGTGAGGGAGAGCATCATTTTTTTTTTTAATTGGAATATAGTTGCTTTACAATGTTGTGTTAGCTTCTGTTATACAACGAAGTGAATCAGCTATATGTATACGTGTATCCCCTCCGCTTGGACCTCCCTCCCCCGCCATCCCACCTGTCTAGGTCACCCCAGAGCACTGAGCTGAGGTCCCTGTACTATACAGCAGGTTCCCACTAGCTATCTGTTTTACACATGGTAGTGTATATATGTCAATCCCAATCTCCCAATTCATCCCATCCCCCCCTTAAAAGGAGAGCATCTTTTGACATATTTGTTGGACATTTGGATTTCCTCCTTTGTGATTATCCTACTCTACCCTTTTCCCAATTTTCCATTCCATTGTTTGTTTTTTCTTGGTAATATGTAGAAGTGACCTATAGACTCAGGATGCTAACCCTCTGTTATACCTTACAGATATATTTTTATAGATAGTCTTTCCACTTCGTATATGGTGCATTTTATATAGATGTTACACATTTTAATATAGCTTAATTTATCCATCTTTTCCTTTAAAGTTCGTGGGGTTTTGTACCTTAAGAAATCTCTCCCTGAGCCAAGTTCAGGACATTGGACCACCAGAGACTTCTCGGCCCCACCTAATATCAATCAGCGAGAGCTCTCCCAGAGATCTCCGTCTCAATGTTAAGACCCAGCTCCACTCAACGACCAGCAAGCTCCAGTACTGGACACCCCATGCCAAACAACTAGCAAGACAGGAACACAACCCCACCCATTAGCAGAGAGGCTGCCTAAAATCATAATAAGTTCACAGACACCCCAAAACACACCACAGAATGTGGTCCTGCCCACCAGAAAGACAAGATCCAGCCTCATCCATCAGAACACAGGCACCAGTTCCCTCTACCAGGAAGCCTACACAACCCACTGAACCAACCTCACCCACGTGGGGCAGACACCAAAAACAACAGAAACTACAAACCTGCAGCCTGAGAAAAGGAGACCCCAAACACAGTAAGTTAAGCAAACTGAGAAGACAGAGAAATATGCAGCAGATGAAGGAGCAAGGTGAAAACCCACCAGACCAAACAAATGAAGAGGAAATAGGCAGTCTACCAGAAAAAGAATTCAGAGTAATGATAGTAAAGATGATCCAAAATCTTGGAAATAGAATGGAGAAAATACAAGAAACATTTAACAAGGAGCTAGAAGAACTAAAGAGCAAACAATGATGAACAACACAATAAATGAAATTAAAAATTCTCTAGAAGTAATCAATAGCAGAATAACTGAGGCAGAAGAACGGATAAGTCACCTGGAAGATAAAATAGTGGAAATAACTACTGCAGAGCAGAATAAAGAAAAAAGAATAAAAAGAATTGAGGACAGCCTCAGAGACCTCTGGGACAACATTAAACACAGCAACATTCGAATTATAGGGGTCTCAGAAGAAGAAGAGAAAAAGAAAGGGATGGAGAAAATATTTGAAGAGATTATCATTGAAAACTTCCCTAATATGGGAAAGGAAATAGTCAATCAAGTCCAGGAAGCACAGAGAGTCCCATACAGGATAAATCCAAAGAGAAACACACCAAGACACATATTAATCAAACTATCAAAAATTAGATACAAAGAAAAAATATTAAACATAGCAAGAGAAAAGCAACAAATAACATACAAGGGAATTCCCATAAGGTAAACAGCTGATCTTTCAGCAGAAACTCTGCAAGCCAGAAGGGTGTGGCAGGACATATTTAAAGTGATGAAAGGGAAAAACCTACAACCAAGATTACTCTACTCAACAAGGATGTCATTCAGATTGGATGGAGAAATTAAACCCTTCAGAGACAAGCAAAAGCTAAGAGAATTCAGCACCACCAAACAAGCTTTACAACATATGCTAAAGGAACTTCCCTAGGCAGGAAACACAAGAGAAGGAAAAGAGCTACAATAACAAACCCAAAACAATTAAATGGATTAAATGCTCCAACCAAAAGACATAGACTGGCTGAATGGATACAAAAACAAGACCTGTATATATGCTGTCTACAAGAGACCCCACTTCAGACCTAGGGAACATACAGACTAAAAGTGAGGGGATGAAAAATGATATTCCATACAAATGGAAATCAAAAGAAAGCTGGAGTAGCAATTCTCATATCAGACAAAATAGACTTTAAAATAAAGACTATTACAAGAGACAAAGAAGGACACTACATAATGATCAAGGGATCAATCCAAGAAGAAGATATAACAATTGTAAATATTTATGCACCCAACCTAAGAGCGCCTCAGTACATAAGGCAAATACTAACAGCCATAAAAGGGGAAATCGACAGTAACACAATAACAGTAGCGAACTTAAATACCCCACTTTCACCAATGGACAGATCAAGCAAAGTGAAAATAAATAAGGAAACAAAAGCTTTAAATGACACATTAAACAAGATGGACTTAACTGATATTTATAGGACATTCCATACAAAAACAGCAGAATAAACTTTCTTCTCAAGTGCTCATGGAACATTCTCCAGGATAGATCATATCTTGGGTCACAAATCAAGCCTTGGGAAATTTAAGAAAATTGAAATCATATCAGGTATCTTTTCTGACCACAACGCTATGAGACTAGATATCAATTACAGGAAAAAGACTGTAAAAAATACAAAAACATGGAGGCTAAGCAATACGTTACTAAATAACCAAGAGATCACTGAAGAAATCAAAGAGGAAAAAAAAAAAACCCTAGAAACAAATGACAATGAAAACACAACAACCCAAAACCTATGGGATGCAGCAAAAGTAGTTCTAAGAGGGAAGTTTACAGCAATACAGTCCTACCTCAAGAAAGAAGAAAAATCAAATGAACAACCTAACCTTACACCTAAAGCAGTTAGAGAAAGAAGAATTTTTAAAAAGCCAAAGTTAGCAAAGAAGAATTAAAAAAACCCCAAAGTTAGCAGAAGGAAAGAAATCATAAATCAGATCAGAAATAAATGAAAAAGAAATGAAGGAAATGATAGCAAATATCAATAAAACTAAAAGTTGGTTCTTTGAGAAGCTAAACAAAATTGATAAACCATTAGCCAGACTCATCAAGAAAAAAAGGGAGAAGACTCAAATCAACAGAATTAGAAATGAAAAAGGAGAAGTAACAACTGACACTGCAGAAATACAAAGGATCATGAGAGATTACTACAAGCAACTATATGCCAATAAAATGGACAACCTGGAAGAAATGGACAAATTCGTAGAAAAGCACAACCTTCTGAGACTGAACCAGGATGAAATAGAAAACATAAAGAAACCAATCACAAGCAATGAAATTGAAACTGTGATCAAAAATCTTCCAAGAAACAAAAGCCCAGGACGAGATGGCTTCAGACAAATTCTATCAAATATTTAGAGAAGAGCGAACACCTATCCTTCTCAAACTCTTCCAAAATACAGCAGAGGGAGGAACACGCCCAAACTCATTCTATGAGGCCACCATCACCGTGATACCAGAACCAGACAAAGATGTCACAAAGAAAGAAAATTACAGGCCCATATCACTGATGAACATAGATGCAAAAATCCTCAGCAAAATACTAGCAAACAGAATCCAACAGCACATTAAAAGGATCATACACCATGAAAACCCCAAGTGGGGATATCCCAGGAATGCAAGGATTCTTCAATATACGCAAATCAATCAACGTGATACACCATATTAACAAACCGAAGGATAAAAACCATATGATCATCTCAATAGATGCAGAAAGAGCTTTTGACAAAATTCAACACCTATTTATAATAAAAACTCTCCATAAAGTAGGTATAGATGGAACTTACCTCAACATAATAAAGGCCATATACAACAAACCCACAGCCAACATCATTCTCAATGGTGAAAAACTGAAACCATTTCCACAAAGATCAGGAACAAGACAAGGTTACCCACTCTCACCACTATTATTCAACAAAGTTTTGGAAGTTTTAGCCACAGCAATCAGAGAAGAAAAAGAAACAAAAGGAATCCAAACTGGAAAGGAAGAAGTAAAATTGTCACTGTTTGCAGATGACATGACACTATACATAGAGAATCCTAAAGAGGTAACCAGAAAACTACTAGAGCTAATCAATGGATTTGGTAAAGTAGTGGGGTACAAAATTAATGCACAGAAATCTCTTGCATTCCTATACACCTATGATGTAAAGTCTGAAAGAGAAATTAAGGAAACACTCCCATTTACCATTGCAACAAAAAGAATAAAATTCCTAGGAATAAACCAACCTAAGGAGACAAAAACCTGTACTCAGAAAACTATAAGACACTGATGAAAGAAATTAAAGATGATACAAATAGATGGAGAGATATAACATGTTCTTGGATTGGAAGAATCAGCATTGTGAAAATGACTACACTACCCAAAGCAATCTACAGATTCAATGCAATCTCTATCAAACTACCAATGTCATTTTTCACAGAACTAGAACAAAAAATGTCACAATTTGTATGGAAACACTAAAGACCCCAAATAGCCAAAGCAATCTTGAGAAAGAAAAACGTAGCTGGAGGAGTCAGGATCCATGACTTCTGACTATACTACAAAGCTACAGTAATCTAGACAGTATGGTACTGGCACAAAAACAGAAATATAGATCGATGGAAAAGGATAGAAAGCCCAGAGATACACCCACGCACATATGGTCACCTTTTCTTTGATAAAGGAGGCAAGAGTATACAATGTAGAAAAGACAGCCTCTTCAATAAGTGGTGCTGGGAAAACTGGACAGCTACATGTGAAAGAATGAAATTAGAACACTTCCTAACACCATACACAAAAATAAACTCAAAATCGATTAAAGACCTAAATGTAAGGCTAGACACTCTAAAACTCTTAGAGGAAAACATACACAGAACACTCTATGACATAAATCACAGCAAGATACTTTCTGACCCACCTCCCAGAGAAATGGAAATAAAAACAAAACTAAACAAATGGGACCTAATGAAACTTAAAAGCTTTTGCACAGCAAAGGAAACCATAAACAAGACAAAAAGATGACCCTCAGAATGGGAGAAAATATTTGCAAAGGAGTCAACGGACAAAGGATTAATCTCCAAAATATACAAGCAGCTCAATATGAAAAAAGAAAACAACCCAATCCAAAAATGTGCAGAAGACCTAAATCAACATTTCTCCAAAGAAGATATACAGATAGCCAACAAACACATAAAAGGATGCTCAACATCACTAATCATTAGAGAAATGCAAATCAAAACTACAATGAGGTATCACCTCACAGCGGTCAGAATGGCCATCATCATAAAATCTAGAAATAATAAATGCTAGAGAGGGTGTGGAGAAAAGTGAACCCTCTTGCACTGTTCGTGGGGATGTAAATTGATTCAGCCACTATGGAGAACAGTATGGAGGGTCCTTAAAAAACTAAAAATAGAACTACCATATGACCCAGCAATCCCACTCCTGGGCATATACCCTGAGAAAACCGTAATTCAAAAAGAGTCATGTACCACAATGTTCATTGCAGCACAATTTACAGTAGCCAGGACATGGAAGCAACCTAAGTGTCCATCAACAGATGAATGGATAAAGAAGATGTGGCACATATATACAATGGAATATTACTCAGCCGTAAAAAGAAAGGAAATTGAGTTATTTGTAGTGAGGTGGATGGACCTAGAGTCTGTCATACAGAGTGAAGTAAGTCAGAAAGAGAAAAACAAATTCTATATGCTAACACATATATATGGAGTCTAAAAAACCTATATATATATATATATATATGGTTCTGATGAATCTAAGGGCAGTACAGGAATAAAGACGCAAATGTAGAGAATGGACTTGAGGACACGGGGAGGGGGAAGGGTAAGCTGGGATGAAGTGAGAGAGTGGCATGGACATATATACACTACCAAATGTAAAATAGCTAGTGGGAAGCAGCTGCCTCACATGGGGTGATCAACTAGGTGCTTTGTTACCACCTAGAGGGGTAGGATAGGGAGAGTGGGAGGGAGACGCAAGAGGGAGGGGATACAGGGATATACGTATACGTATAGCTGATTCACTTTGTTATATGGCAGAAACTGACACAACAATGTAAAGCAATTATACTCCAATAAAGATGTTAAAAAATTTTTTTAATTAAAAATAAATTTAAAAAGAAATCTCTTCCTACCAAGAGGTCATAATATATTCTCTGAGATTTTCTTCTCAAATTTTAAAAGTTTTTTTCATTTTCACATTTAATTCTTTAGTCCGCACGGAAGCTATCTGGAGCCTAGCGTAAGGTAAGGGTACGATTATCTCCTTGTGGATAACCAGTTATCCCAGCATCATCTGTTGACGTGTCCATTCTTTCTCCACTGGTTTATATGCTACCCCGTCTTACCACATTTCCATACATGTGTAGGAGCTTCCTAAGGAGCTTTGTTCTGCTCCAGGGATCATCTATGTTTCATCATCAGGTCTTCTGAAATATTTATTTTAACCATATATGTATTTTAAACTTCAAAATAATAAATATTAATAAAATAGAAAATCTAAGGGTTTTTTGACTGTAAAGGTAGAGAATTTTCCCTTTTCTTTTGAGCCTCTATTTTTTTTTTAAAGTGCTTTCAGTAAAACCATGGATGGCTGCTTCTATCAAAGCACCACTCAAAGCAAATTACTTTCACAAATAGTCACAAAATCGTTGAACGCACGTGCTTTGGAAAATATATTTTATTTAAAACATTGGCTAAATTACTCAGCAGTGTAATCTCCTCTCTTGGTATAAAATAAGATTCGTATATGGGAGGTGTTCAGGACCTACTCTTGGAGAGGAGTTATAAACCGGCTCTAATGCATCTTCTGGAGCC
Organism: Delphinapterus leucas; assembly: GCF_059928025.1. NCBI lineage: Eukaryota > Metazoa > Chordata > Mammalia > Artiodactyla > Monodontidae > Delphinapterus > Delphinapterus leucas. The sequence continues at coordinate 13,787,020 of NC_143146.1, forward strand.
ATTAAGCCTTGCCAGGTAAATACTGTGTGTTTTAAACATCCCCGAATCTATATTTACAGTCATATGATAAATGGTAATGGCTCCAAAGAGAAACCTTAAGATCTAATGGGCATTTAAAACAGCCCTTCAATATGTATTTATGCAGGGGATTCAAAGAGACTCAAAAGTGGTTTAGTTCTATTTGATCAATGGCGATCAATGGTTTTGAAAGATGTAGAATGTTTAGAGTCCATATTTAAAACTTCTATAACAAGCAGGCCTACGAGCTTATGGTTATAAATCCTTCTTTGTAGCTTGGGACAGATGTGGAATTTTGAAAATATCCCAGTAACATCACACCAAAAAAAGGCCAAGAAAATTTAGCACAGAAAAAGATGACATTTCACAATAGTGAAGTTGTAGTACCAAACAAGAAAAGCTGGCTCATCCTTTTTATATCCTCAATTGGATTTTCATTTGATGTTACTCAGTAGGAGTCATTTTGAAGACAATTTCTCCTGAAAATAAGCTTTGAAGCTTTACTGTTTTTAAAAATCTCATTTGATTCAGTTTGCACAGGCCTTGGTTTCTATTTCCGTTCTCTTCTCCCTTTAGAGTCACTTACTTTTCCATTGTATTGTTTGAATCACACTTACTGAATCCTTTCAATGCACTGGGTGTGGGGGGGAGGGAGAGGATGTCCCAGAAGGAGAATTGGCATCAGATTCTTAGAAAGCCTTTATCGGCTAAATAAAGACTGTCAGGAAAATGTGAGGGACATTCGGAAGCTACCCAACAGTGGCTTATCAACATATCACCTTGATTGACTTGGATGGTAAGCCAACACTTCTCACTCTAGAAAAATGGCTATTTGACCTCTGTAAAGCATTAAGGTGCCGTCCTGGCGGCTAGCTCATTCTTTCATTGTCTCACCACACACCACCCCTCAACCCTCACCCTGGAGTAACAGAAACTGTATGCTTTTGCTTGCGTGAGTTTGATATCTCATTGAGTTCAACATACGGAATTCCAATCCAACCCAGCCTATCACCATGGAACTCGAATCCCACAGCTCCAAATCACCAGGTGATGCCCAACCCACCTGTTCCCTGCTTTATTGGTATTCCAGGTTCTTACAAGGCCGTCACATCAGGAAGTATCTACAGAAATCCTGGGGCCAAGAAAGATATATTTGTACTTCTTAGTGTTCATGCCCTAAAACCATGTTTAATTCTCTCTACCATTCACCTTAGTTCAATTGGGTTCAATTTAGCCATTTTCCACAAATCTCGGCAGCCCTTACACAGTCCCTAAGCTATAGGTCATGGAAGGAAAATCCGAACTGGTTCACACCATAGACAAGAAATGAACTCAGACCATTCCTGGCCTGTAACTTTCGACAAATATTCCATATTAGAGTAAAGCATCTGTCATCCCAGAAAACTAGAGTTCCACATAAGTTATATATTTTCTATTCTACTGGGGCAGAGAATCACAATAAAAAATCTTAGCTTCACATATAGAATACTAACTGGTCTGCTCCATCTATTACAATTATATTAGATACCATTCTTTATAAGGAATATAACTGAGATTATAAAAAAGTCAGATTGATCACAATCTGGATTATAAAATCACAAGGTAGGGATATAAATAAGTATGAAGTCATAAAGAAAACCCACAGAGAGAGCGTGGCACAAAATATATTGGGAAACACATGGGAAGTCTGGAATGAGACATGCAACGACACATAAATAGAAAATATGTGGGAAGGCAGCCCCTGAAAAAAGTCCTATGGATACGCAGGTGCTTAACTGATGCTTTAGATGGTGGCTTCATAAGGAGACATCCTTAGAAGTTAGGAGAAAAAAGATATGTATGCAAAGTAGAAACTAAGAGGTTCATGCAAAGTAGAAGCTAAGAGGTTCATAGAAGGACATGAAGTAACAAAAGCCAGAGAGAATGAAGACAGGCAAAGGTGTATCTTGTCATAATTGCTCATATTCTATTTTCATACAGAGAATTACTGAATGAACTCATGTATTTCTCACATAAAAATGATTCATCTCAATGTTAAAGAGTTTATTTCTTCTTATTTTATTACCACTTATTACTTTATTAATAAATGATACACATATTTGGGAATCATTAGAGTGCCCAGTTACTTTATTTTCACCATGTAATTATATGATTGACGGGTGCTGTGGCTGGTCAGGCTCTGAGAACTTGAGAGAGTGGGTCATTCAGCCTGGGTTATGAGGGGATATAGGCTGAGGTGTGGTCAACCAGGGGGAAGACAGGTCAGCCTGAGTTTACTGGCCTGTGCAGGTAATGGTCAAAGAAAGATGCCCAAGCTGAGAACGGAAAAGCTCAGTTTCTACAGTTCGCTCACCTCCCTCTGGACTGGGCAGTTTACACACAAGGCAGGTTAAGATGTAGGACAGACTCAGGACAAAAGGTAGATTTTTGTTGATGAGGCCAGCGAACGACGAAAGTGTGGAATTGTTGAGAAGTCTGAGAGAAACGTGCTATTCTGATACCAGCATAGTTCATTCAGGTTCCGCTGGCTACGTGCCCTCTGAGATAACTCCCATTTCATCTTCAAGGGTTGGGACAGTTCTCTAGGCCTGGTTTCCCCAGGGCATAGATAGATTCAGCCTCCATCCGGAATTCTCCAGCAGGTCCTCCTCACCCCTGGGAGAGACATTTCTCTGCGCACAGAGAGCATCTTATACCTCATCAGGGGTCTCTCAGTCTGAACTTGGGAGGGGCAGTTGCCTGGGAGGCAGTGCCTGCCAGGAGATGGAAAGATGATGCGGGACCCACTGCAGTGGGGTCAGCCTGGCAAGACGAGGCTGGGGGTTGGGACTGTGCCTGGCTTGGTAGGTATTTGATAGACATGTGTTGTGTAACCAATGAAAGAATGAGTGATCTACCTAATCTGTGCATTTCCTTCCAGAGAGAATCCCCTGTTATTTGCATTCACCTACTAAATGCCAAGATCTCACAGAGCCCAGTTTTATCACTTTAGTCTCTGGGACCTGAAGCAGCCAGCTCTGGGTGGGCTGTGCCCCCAAAGCCTTGCTGGTGGGTGTGGGGTTCTGGGGAACCCAGAGTCAGCTGCCTTCAGGCAGAACTCTGCTGAGTCAGCCCCCAAATGAACGTGGCCAGTTCAGGCTGGGACCTGCACTATGGTTTAATTTCTAAATTTATTGTTAAATGATACTGCTTAATATTTCATCCTATAGCTTTGGGCTGTCTTCTTAGCCTTTTGCAAAATCTTAAGCTGTACATTTAGTAGGCTAACCATATACAGCAGGAGCATTAGAATAATAGTCATTACAATAGACATTAATAGCACGAAGTGATTATTTACTCTGTACCAGAATTGTTTCAGCTACTGTGCCTCCCTTATATCTTGTAGTGATTGAGAAAGGGCACAGAGTTGCATTTAAGGACAGGGACAGCAGACACAGGTTCAAATATAGCTCTGCCACTTAAGAGCCCTTTGTCTGAATTCTAAATTATTTTCTTTACATCTTCTCCAAGTTACAAAATGGTAATCATAATAAGGAAGATGGAGCTATTTCAATTTACCACTTCACATAGATATTAAAATTAAACAGTATCTTAAAATGCTTCACCTTGAGTCATCTATTTGACATTTATTTATTGCTTACTATCTTAGCTCAGGCTGCTATAACAAAATACCATAGAGTGGGTGGCTTAAACAACAAACATTTATTTCTCACAGTTCTGGAGGCTGGAAGTCTGAGATCAGGGTGCCAGCATGGTCAGGGTCTTGGTGAGGACCCTCGTCCTAGTTTACAAATAGCCACCTTCTTGCTGTATGCTTACATAAAATCCATCTCTCTCCTTTCTCTTCTTATAAGGGCACAAATTCCATTCCTGAGGGCTCCACCCTCATGACCTATTTAACTCCCAGAAACCCCATCTCCAAATACCATCACACTGGGGGTTAAGGCCTCAACAAACAAAATTTGGGGTAATCACAAACATCTAGTCTATAGCAGTTAGCATTGGGAAAGTTTCCAGGGATACAAAGATGAATAAGATAAAATGCTTTCACCGAAAGAAACTGTACACATGTGCATGTATGCTCGTATGTGTGAGTTTGAGAAAGAGAGAAAGTAAGAGAGAGACACACAGAGGGTGGTGATGAAAAGACGGTTTTTAGGAAAAGGGTGGGGGGATGGGTAGTCAAACATTATTTTTTCTCCTATCCTTTCTTTCATCCTATCAACAACTGAACAGCATCTACTTTGTAAAATTGCCTTTCCATTCCCTTGTCCCTCATTGATAGGCATATCATTTTGCATCTTTGTGGCAACGCTGGAGAACCGCTCCACAAATGAGTTGAAGGGGTGATCACATTCCCCCAGCTCAGTTGGCGTGGTCTGACCAGGACCCTTGGTCCTGGGCTATTCTCCCTTGGAGACCCACTTCTCTCTGAAGAGAATCAGTCTCTGGGCTGTGTATGAGAGCTGCTTAGTTAAATAAAAGCCTGACCTATGTGTATAGAGAGGACAGGGGCCGTCTGAAGAAGGAAAAGAGAGAGGATAGTGTTATTGGCGATAAGAAAATAAGTGAAGGATATATTAGCAAATTGAACATTACTGCATCATTATTTTTCTGACCTTCCTCAGTGAGACAATTAGCCTAAGAGAGGCCAGAGAAAGACACTGGTGCATTCTCAAATTAGACTGACCATGCCTTGGGAAGTCAGAATACTATTACTGAAAATTTCATGTTACGCGCTGCGAATATGAGGTCCAGACTTTTACGTGGCCTCATGGTTTTCAGAAACTTAATCCAGTCATGAGCTGGTCTCAGATAATTATGGGCAAAAAATGTAAAGTGACTTCTAAGTGCAATGTTTATTCATTTGCCACAAACATACTGTGAAGTAGGGAACGGGTCAATGATTTCTGACTGCTGTTTTCTTGAACTCATGACACCAGCGCTTAGTGTTTTTCTGCAGGCTGGCTGAAAGGTTCACAAATCCAATATCCCCAGGAGTTATTTCATTAGATTTCCAAACTTTAAAGCCCATCTGGAATGCCCTTGTTCCTTTGCAGCTCTTATCGACTGATGTTGATTATGCCATCAGCAAACCTCACTAACTCAGCTTCTTCATTTAGATCATTAATGGTCAATAGAGGGCCTGAGATGGTTTACTATCAACTGTTTTGCATTCAGAGGACCTTTCATTCAGAGGACTTTCCTTTGTTTTTCACTGCCTGCTTAGGTTGGCTCTCTATAGGGAGAGGAGAAGAGAGTGAAATAAACAAATCCTGGATTCTTCCTACATCCTTCCTATGTGGATATGAGCCCTGGGATTGTCAGGGCTCCTCCTATGAGCTGAACATGCAGAGTGCAAAGGAGGAAGCATCCAGGGCGTCTGGCTCCCAGTGCATGTATGTAGAAGCCAGAGGAGGCATGGCCAACACGCAGCACTGCCACAGTCGGCTGCAGTAGTTCTCCAGTGTCAGCTTTTTGGCTCAGGCCTGGCTGGATGCATCCCAATGTCATGGAAAGGCTTGAAAACTGCAGATTCCTGGGTCCCACCTCTAGAGATACTGATACAGTAGAACTGAAGTGGAGCTCAGGAATCTTTTTTTTTTTTTTTTTTTCTTTAAAGCTACTCTGGTGGTTCTAATGCAAAGTGAAGTTTGGGAACTGCTGTTCAGGGAAGCTTTCAGCATCTCTCCACTGCCTAAAAGTGGCAAGGGTGGGAGAGAGAAGGAAGATTATCTGTTGGCGCTGCCAGAACTACACAGCCATGTGGGTACTCTGAGCGGGTTAATCATTTGCTACTCCTCTAAACTAACTTAAAGCCCGTCTGGAGTGCCCTTCATCGGGCGTTGCCCCCAAAACTGCCCCAAGAAACAAAAAATATTTTGTGTGTGTGCGAGAGACAGACTGTTGCATAAGGAGTGGCAGGATTCTTGGAAACCGTCTTTGTCGTCCTGAGGCTTCAGCTCTGGTCCTAGGCTCATAGCATCCACCCCCAGCCCTGGGAAACAAAGCCCTCCAGTCACATGGACCCACTGTCCTGAGAAGAAATTTACTTGACCACTAGTTGTTATCAAAGCCTGCCTTTTGAGAGCCTCAGTATCACCCCATTTAACTCAGCACCTATATTTCTTAACCTACACAGCATTTTGCCTGCTAAATATAAGATATTTCCTTGCTATTATATTTGCACTGATGGTTTAGCTCCCAGAGATTTTTTTTTTTTCACACCTTTTTGTTTGAAGACCCAGGCCGCTAACAGTTCTGCCTGTCCCTCAGTCCAGCTCTGGGTGTAACACACGACCCGAACACAGCTTCCAGGGGCTGCCTGCTCAGTTTCCGGGGGGATGATCCTGGGTGAAGAGAAACGTGCTCATTTCCTTTTTGCTCTTTGGGGACGGATGTACTACAAAGAAGTCAATTTCCTTATTTGTAAAGAGTTAAAAAGATGACTCACTATATTTTGTGGAAAAAGTGCCACAAGGAAAGGAACCCATGGATTATTCCAAAAAGAAAAAAGATACCTAGATGAGCCTGGATTTGGCAAACACCTGTACTAAAAGTAGAGAACTAACCAGATATCAATGAATAAAAGAGGAAAAAGAGGCAGGAGCCAGTGAGAAGTTACCGTCATCTTCCTTTGGGTGAAGTAAGCAAGAGTTTAATGATGGCACCTCCAGCTGGAGATTTGATGAGATCGTGGTCACCTGGGCAGGTGTGCAGGTGACCCTTTTCTGCCCACCTGTTAGGTTCTTCATGTGCTGCAGGCAAAGGCTTGCTTTGGGGAAGGAATGCACAAAGCTGATCCCTGAGGACGTGAGTCATGGAGAGGATTCTGAGGCTTGAGCCAGAAGCCACCCACCTTTGGGTTTCAGATGTGGGCCCGTGGAAGGGCCATCAAGATCTGGGTGCAAGAGAGGAGCTGTGAGAGGCTGGGATGGCCAAGTGGGCTCTAGTGTCTTTTTGTGGCACCCTCATGGAACTTCTGATTCCAGACATGGAAAATTTGCTAAATTGCACAGGATTCCATGAGTGATATCACCTGGAGGAATTTGAGTAAAAAAATCACACTGACAGAAGAGTTAACCTGAGTCATTATTTTGGCTACTTTTGTCTTTCTAAAAGTTATACTTACATTGGTTCATAGGCAATTTAAAAAAATCCTAAGAAGTTGGGGGGGAGGCGGGATAAATAGGCAAAGCACAGAGGATTTTAGGGCAGTGAGACTATTCTGTATGATACTGTAATAGTGGGTACATGACATTATACATTTGTCCAAACTCATAGAATGCACGACACCAAGAGTGAATGCTAATGTAAACCACGGACTTCAGGGGATAATGACATGATGACGTAGGTTCACCTGTCGTAATAAACGTCCCACCCTGGTGGGTGATGTTGATAGTGGAGGGAGCTATGCATGTGTGTGGGCAGGGGTTACATAGGAAATCTCTGTTCTTTTCACTTAATTTTTTTATGAACCTAAAATTGTTTTTAAAACATAACGTCTATTTTATAATGCCCTAACAGAGTCTTTTAACAAATTTATTTGCGTTAACAGTTTCTGAAAAAAGGTCAGACAGCACCCCTATGGGATCCCAGGCAACCTGGACCCTTAACAGCTCCCTTCCCATCTCTGATAGAGACCTCAGGGTGCCCATCAGGTTCAGATATTTAGGAGCTCGGGAGAATTTCTCACTCGTCCAGTCCTGTGACTCAAGTCTCCCTGAGGCCTGGTGTCCCAGTTCTCAGTGTCCATCCTGCTTCCTCATACCTGGCTGCTTCTCTGCAAAGCGCCACGAGGTTGACTCTTCAGATGGCCTGGGTCTGCTTTCCTACTCAGCCTGCTTGTAAGCCCAGGCCCCAGAGCATTCAACTCATGAGCAGCATCTTAATTCTAATACAGGCATTTAAGTTTACCGCTTCTAGATAGATTCAATAATTTTAATTTCTGGTCTTTGCTCTTGATCAAACGATAGCATTAATCTATAATTATCTTTCCACTTGAGACGTCCACATCCATTTGCCCCATCTAACTGCTGACGTTTGTCCTTGGCAAGATGACTAGGGCAGGCCAGCTTGGGAATGAGTCCTGTAAACCATTCAGACAAGATCCAGATCATGCCTAGAGAACCAAAAGGCTTCCAGGTTGGGATTTAGTCTCGAAAATACCTGGTGCGGAATCCCATCTGATCTGTGTGATATTGACCAGAGACGGAGCTTGCTGTCTGCTCCACTGACCTCTTTTTGCTTCAGGGCAGGTTGTGGAGTTGCCTGAGATACTCAGGGCTAATTAGAAGTGCCACCTTAGAGCTACTCAGTCCTGGAGGACAAGAACTGACACCAACACTTTTAAGCCAAGTTTTTGTTTGTTTGTTTGTTTTAATAACAGAAGACGTCTAGCATCCTTTGTTAAGTGCCCCAGTAGTGAAGTAAGTAATCCCAACAAACGCAGCAAACAGAACGTGAGAGAGATGATCAGTAAGTAGTGCTAACACTGATGTCTATGAATTTGCTGCATTTTCTTTGTTATCCCCATTCAGACACATGAAAATATTTGCAGCAATTTTATGCGGAACAAAGAGCAAGCGCTCAATCAGGCTAAGTGCCTCTGATGAGAGCACACCATTATTTTCATTCTCCATTTTTAATTAGGATGCACCAGAAAATTACAGGTTGGTCACTCTTCTCACAACCTTAACAAATGCAGAGGAGCAGAGCTGCTTCCCGGGTTAATGCTAAAAGTTCTCAATGCCATTTGTTAAATACAGTTCTTAAGCCCAGGGAAAGCCTCAATGATAGGCAATGCCGGTGTCAACAGATCATTTAGGAAAGTTAGTGTTTAGTGGAAGCTATCTCATAGGTATACACGGTTTGCTATTTGGAAGAAGAAACTCTTCCTGGTAACAGAATTATGCCCAGTATTAGAATTTGATTTTTAACGTTAATGGAAGCAATTCAGAGAGCAAATATGTCCAATATACATGGATGTTTTAAACCAGGACTTGGAGATCCTCTAGTTCAACCACTGTATTGGACAAAGAAGTCTCAGGATACTTGAATGGGGTAGCTCCAAGTTACAGAGCAGAAAATAACCACAAAATAGCACCTAATGCTTTATTAAATTTTATAGTTTAAAAACACTTTCCAGTATACCATTCCTACTGTGCAAACTGAGGCTCACAGAATTTGATCGACTTGTCCCGGTCACTTACCCCCTTCATCTCTCAGTCCCTTTGTTCCATGTCCAGCTAGTATGTCTTGTGAACTCAAATATTCATGGTAATTCTTGGGACGTATTTAAAAGCCCCTTAAAGAGACGTAAATCCAATGATCTTAGTAGTTTTTCTCTTGGGACACTTTTCTGAAATTAAAACGCTGAAGCCTCCAAAGTTTCTTTGTTCTGTATATATAAGCAAGTGATTTGTTTTGTAGGTTTTCGGTAGAGAATGGGGCAGTAGGTTTGATACAGCCATGCTGATGCCCAAGCTGTTATCAGCAAGAAAGGTGTGGGCGATTCTCATTGCACCCTGATGGTTCCAACATTAGACTTTAACAGTAAGGTAGGAATATGTCGAATTGGTTAATGTTATCGATTTGGCTCATTTGTACATACATTGACAGTATTTCCTTTAAAAAGTGCCAACTGAACTACACGGGAATATTGTCCCCAAAGGGCCATTCTGGATATGAAAACACCAGAACAGTCTGTCTAAAAGGCCCTAAAGACTGAATAAAGGCAGAAAAATCCCTATCAGATGCCTTTTGCATCATCTTACTGGGATGACTGCAGACAGCTTTTGACCAAAGAGGAATGGACCACACGTTGTTTAATGATGTCATCTGCAACTGTGATTCCTCCCCACAACTAACGCGGAGCAAACAACAAATATTGCCTCTGACTGACTTCACCTAGATACTGAATTCCATAGATTCTGCACAGCCATGCTTACTGTTCCTCTTTCCGTCCCCTGTGAATTCCATTGATCACCTTGATCCAGCCTCTTCCCTTCCATCCATTGTCTATGCTATGTATTGTTTTCTTAATACCCTTTTGCTTATATGTAATTCTTACAGTTTTTTTGTCTTCCTCATTAAATTATAAACAATTGGATCACGGAGACTCCTTTTGAAGTCCACCAAGTACCCAGAATACAGTAACGTGCTTTGAGTATTAAATTTTGACTGACTTTTCTTCCCAGCTCTGTGAGTTCTGTACTGTTGGATTTTATTTTTGTGCCCAGAAAAAAAAAAAAATTAAGGCAAGTTAAATATGTTTATTTAACCACTTCCAATAGTTATTTAAAATCCAGCCTCTTCTAATTTTATTCTTAACTACCATAATTGGGATTTGTCTAGACATAATGTAGAATCTCAGTGAGCTACCATGGTATTTGATTAGTCATTCTCTACATCTTCAGACCAGTAATTAACATTTCACCTGTCTCTAATTGCGCAAGTGTCGTAGATGAAATGAAAACAAAGTGAAAGGCTGGCTTTAATAATACGCCATGCCAGTTGTCATAATAGAAATGTTGTGACTTTGGTAACTGAGGCTCCAGAATTTAATTGACAAAAGAAGAATAGTACTTCCTTTGTTAGATGGTAATTTTGATTGATAGATCAACCAGCGATTTAAAACAGCTGACTATTATCCAACATGTTTCTTCTCCCCAAATCAGCTAAAATAAAATTGTTCTGTTTATTATGATGATCCAAACAACTCTGTGAGTAAACAATTCCCCCCTTAAATCGTGACCATGTCATTCCAGGAGGTGAATTTCCACTGGTTGGATTGTTTCTTTGGATGAACTAAATGAGACCTGGATGTCCCAGGGTCCTCGCCATATACAAATAAGGAGTTTACACTCATTAAGTCATTATCTAGCCTAACGTTTAAACCCAATGAAATCATAGTGAACCATTCGCTCTACGGGAAGTATGTCACCTATTTTAGGCCAAAAAGAAACGATTTTGCAAATGACCTTTTCCAGTGTGACAAGCAGTGCCTATGGAGCCAGGAAGAAGCCAAAAGAAGGCGTCTTGTTCTCTACAGTGGATAATTTTTCCTCCTCTCCTACACAGACCCAGATATAGTAGGAAGACAAGCAAAATATTCAAGTTCTTTCTTTAGCTTTAGGAGTAACAGATTTATTAGTTTAGGTTTCATAGGTTAAGATAAAAACCAGCATCTGCAGACGTGTTGACAACGTACATGATGGGTTTGTTCGAAGAAAAAGAATTGATAAGGGATAATGCAAAGCTTTGGACATAACTACAAACAAACAAATAAGAAATAAATGCTGAGGTCCTGAGCAAGGGAGATATGTTTTAAGGATACAGAAATGAAAAAGAGTTTAGAGGCTTAAACTGCCAATAAGTTCGATAGGATTCCACAAAAGCTATTGTCACCAAAAGGGCTAATGCAATCTTAATCCACTGCTCAGGAGAAGAAAAGTATTTAAAAGGAGTTATGTCATAAACCTGCACTATTAACCAATGACTAGTCTGTATCTGGAATTTTGTGTTTGCTTCTATGAATCACATTTTAAAATGTATAAAAATATATTATGCCGGTCTCTGGAGAATATTAGAGTAGAATATAAAAATACTCCAAAAACAAACGAGAGAACCCATCACTCCACCAACCCAAAATAACCCCTGGCTGGTAGAATTCTGTGACCAAAACTATTTCCCCTTACAGTTTTAGTTTAAGGGCACTGTCCCATTGTCTTCAAGCATGCATTGCTGTTGAGGAGACCTCTTTCAGAGGTTAGATTTATTTTGTTTAAATTTTCTCTTTTTCTGGAAACTTTAAGGGTATTTTCTTTACTGTTGGTGTACTGAAATTTCACATGGATGTGTCTAACTCTGGTGTTATCTCATTTGTCCTATTCAACACTCAGTGGAAACTTTTAAATGGAAGAATCTTGTCTTCCATTAGCTCTAAAAATGTTCTTGCACTGGCTCTTTTCTAGTTTCTCTGGCTGTATTTTCTCTTCTCTTTGGGTGGAACTTTTACTTGTCATATGTTGGAATGGATGGGTTGATTTTAATGTCTCTAATATTTTAGCTCATACTTTCCTGTTACTATTACTTTTATTATTGTTGCCATATATTTTCCTCTTTTTTACACACATACACACATATTAATTTCTGAGGGACTTTTTTTGGTCTCTTTATCTTGTTCATGTTATCTTCTTCTTGTTTTATGAATGTGTCATCTTCTCAAATCTCTCTGAATATAATAGCTGTACATTATCGTCTGTTTCTTGAATATTAAGTTTTTTTCTGGGGCAGTTTTTCCATTGTGTTTTCTTCCCTCTTCTCTTTTTTTAAATGCTGCATTCTTCTTCAAGTGCTTAAAGATTTTGACTGGCCATTTATATTTAAGGACGAGGAAACAGAGGGGCTGCCTGAGAGGTGTGTCTGCGTCCGTGGACTGCACTTGTTCATTGTGTTTTGGTTTGATGTGAGCAGATCTTGAGCTCACTGTCAGGCTAGGGGCCTCTTCTCAACGCCAAATGATGCAGGCTTTACCCTCGTCTGCCAACACCTATGTCCTAATTCCTCCCAGATGTTAGTTCTGCTTCCTTAGAGAAAAACTCTGCAACTTTCCACTCAGCTTTAAAGGTTAGTTGTATGATATAGCACAAGAGCACAAGGAAGAAAGATGTGGGGAAATCAATAGATGTTCAGTAAATATCTACTTTTCTGCCTCACTTTCCAGTCCTGCCTAAAAACTGTCCCTGGGGTTCTGCCAGGCTCCCTCCTCTGCTGTCGCCCTGTCAGTGTATTATACATGCTGCGACTTCCTCCTCTCTGATTTATCAGAGAACATTCTGCCGTGCATTGTCTATCTTCTGGTGTGATAGTCAGCTTTATGTGTCAATTTGGCTTGGCTATGCTCCCCAGTTATTCAATCAAACACTAATAGAGCAGTTGCTTCTGAAGGTGTTTGTAGATGAGATTTAAAGTCCCCAATCAGTTGACTTTAAATAAGGCAGATTATCCCAGATAATCTGGGTGGTCCCAATTCAATTAGTTGAAAGGCCTATGGCAAAGCTGGGGCTTCTTTGAGAAAGAAGGTATTCCACCTGTTGACAGCGGCTCAGCCCCTACCTGAGAGTTCCATCCGCCCTTCCTGGCAGCCTGGCCTGTGGATTTTGCAGCTACCTAGTGAGCCTGGACAGTCATGTAAGCCAATTCCTTGCACTAAAGCTCTTAATATATACTTCCTACTGTTTCTCTGTTTGGACCCTGACGGATACATTTAGAAATTTGTTAAGCTCTTCCAACCATTCAGAGACTCCTCCCTACTGTATAGTTCTGCTGTTACGGATTTATATTTTAATAAATTATTATGAAGAAGGTATGAACATATATTCTCAGTCTACCCCTTGGTGCCATTAACCCCTGAAGATTTAATTCACTCGTTAGTTTTGGATAATTCTGTTTTTCCAAGTTTTCATTATTATTATTATTGGTGTTATTATTAATGTTGTGTTCCATATCATGTGTAAGAACCTTGTACCTCTCAATATTTTTCTACACTAAGTTCCTATAAGAGAAATTGCTGAATCAAAGAGTAAGCACATTTTAAAATCTTTTTGTTACATATTGCCGAATTGTCCTGCAGGAATTTTATGCCTATTTCCCTATCCCACCTGCAGCGTGTCAGAGTGACTACCAAACTTTCTGAGGGGCCATGGAACTGGAAAACCTTCAAATGAGATTGTCCATTACAAAGGAGAGAATCAGAAGTTGTCTTACATTCAAATAGAACTAGGGATGATTGACCTAGAGAAGACTCCGACGGTACAGGAGAACCGTCAATATCTTGTCTCAAAGGAGTAAACTAGGATCAATGAGTAGAATCTAAAAAGAGAGAGGTTTTTTTTTTTTTTCTGGGCAACATTAGAAAGAACATTAAATTTAAAAATTTAAAAATGATAATAATTAAAAAATAATTTTAAAAAGGACTACAATAGTACCCTTAGATGAAATGGGTTTTCTCATCACCCATCCTGTTCAAGCACCTAGATGGATGCTATCAATCATCACATAGCTGGGACTTTGAACCAAAAGATTTTTGAGGATACTTTTAAGCTGGAGTTTCTAGGTGTCTGTGTTTCTGGGCAGATGCATGTGTGTGTGTGTGTGTGTGTGTGTGCGCGCGCGTGTGTGTGTGCGTGTGTGTGTGTCCCTTATTTTGATACATCAAGTTGGTTTTATTTTCATAAGATTTAATACTATGGACAGGGAAAGAAGAATGGCTGCCTGCAGAGGAGAGAAGGATATTACTGCTTAAGCTCGGTTGCTTTCAGAATGTTAGGTCTGTAGGTTACAAACCGTTGCTGAGAACAGCATGAATTTAAGGGTCAAATCGGGGCCTGTGTTACCTTAATTTAAAGAGGAGTCTCTGTGACAGGGCTAGAGCCAATTTCCAAATGAAAGACGTTTAGAGGTTGAGAATGTGAATATGAAAGCAGTCACTCTGGCTTCAACCTTCCTGAGGGATGGTCTCACACTAGCTCTGCCTAATTCCCCCCAAATTGTGCTTAGAGCCAATCATCATTTTACCATGAGACTAAATGACTGAAACAATTTGGATTATGCAGTAACTCCAATACAACTCTAAAGAATCTAGCTAAATTTTTTTAAATGGCATAAGAAAGTCACATATATCTGACATTAGAGAAGGTTGTTCTATATTCAATAATGAGGATGGGATCTGTTTTCATAATTTTATTTATTTATTTTTATTTTTTGGCCGCGCTGTGTGGCCTGCGGGATCTTAGTTCCTCAACCAGGGATCGAACCCGGGTCCCCTGCAGTGAAAGAAAGTGTGGAGTCCTAACCACTGGACCACCAAGGAATTCCCCATATTTTTATTAAAAACAGGTGAAACAGGACAATAAGCTTTCTGTCTGTAAGCTGTAGAGAAAGCAGCCTTACCTGCATAAAAGCAGATAATAGATGAAGGGTGAATTCCATCTTAGAGAACTAAAATGAAATTGTAAATTGCGACTGTAGATGGACATCCACCTTTGGGAGTCACTGCAACTGAGTATGAAGCTTAATTTTTCCAATGGGGATTATCATTTGGCCACAAATGCCCTTTTCAAGCAAAAATTCCAAGATGAGCTTGGTAAAATATAGACCAGACCATATTCTTCAAATAGCACATTAAAAAATGCACCAAACAACAACATATTTTCTCTTACACAGTGATTTTTGAGAATAGTAATTGGATTTGTATAATTCTGAATACAAGATATAGATAAATAAAACACAAAAGAATTAACAGGAGACCAAAATTAGTAAATAAGCAAACGGAAAACTATACATTTTTGTTTACTAATTTGACCAATAATAACTATGCCAGAAAAAGAAAAGATGTGAAAAATGAACATCTGTTATTCCATGAAACATTATTAATATTCATATAGAAATAATGCTGCTGAGCCATTCAGTATGGAATCTTAATGCAGTTTAATTATTTTCATCTTCAGGATTTGTACAAGCTCCCTGAAAGCAATCTGTGATTAAAGTTCCCAACAGATTCGGGAATCTGTAGCTGCCTTATAGTATCAAGTGTCCTTGAATATACTATGAAATCAGTGAGGCCCCCAAGGCTACATAATTCTGAAGAAATATGATTTCCCAGAAATATTTGTTGTTGGAATGAATCTGAAAATTTCAATCTGAGCTGATTACTGAATGATCAATTTTCATTGTTCTAAGTATTAGTCTTTCTCTGACTCACAGTAAACATGATTTAGTTCAGTTAGGGCAGTTGTAGTAAAACGACACTGTATTTAGGCTTAGGCTCAAGTTTGAATGCCATTTCTCTCAAGTGCAAATTGACCTTGAACATACATTGTTTAACTTCTGCCACTGCTTTTTCTTCTGTAGAGTTGGAATATTAATATGTACCTAATGGCGATTAATTGGGGTAAGAGTTAAATGAGACGAAATAGTGCCTTGATTAAGAATTAGTTAAGGGTTCATTTCTTTAGGGCACACATCCACCAAATTTGCTATTTTTCTTTAAACTCTTCTCTCTGCTGAGTTAGTGTTCAGGTTGTTTTAATGATATAGGATGAGGAAAAAGAAAAAGAAAAGAGAAAAGAACTTTTTAAAAAGCATAAAAAAAAAGAAAGATAAAAGGAAAGAGAAAGAAAAACTCAGCAGAGTTACCTGAGCTGGCTGTCAAACTCTCAAAAGACCAAATTTGCCACCCTACAAAGTCAAAAACTTAAACTATAATATGTTTATTTAAATTCCAACTAATTGTTCCTTTCTTCAGTTCTTTCTATATGACTACCAGTAGTGAGAAAAGATACAACGGGCTTCTTTCATTGGCCAACAAGTTGAGAGATTATGAAGATCAAATGAGCCAGGAGAGGGGCATAGGGAAGCTGGCTACCGGTCTTAGATTTAACAGCCCACTTTAAATCCCTTATCTTCAGTAGCTGTCACCAGCGCAATCATTTACACATGGCCCTCTGACAACGTATCAATCATGAGACAGCTGCAAATTAAATATTTTGGCTGAAAACACCCCCTCCTTATGTCAGGACACATTAATTTGAAATAAACATTTTGCTGAGATGTGAAATGAAGCAGATCCATTAAAGGCGACTAGTCACGTGTTTTGATTTATTACTTTCTGATGCAGGATCTGCTGTTGTGCAGACACAGTAACCGTTGACCAATGTGATGGACTTTCCATGGGACAGGAAGGGAACTGCAAATTATAGGAGGCGTGCTGCATGCCAAGGACAGTGTTAGACACTTTATTTTCCTATTTCCCGATAATCATCTATTAGGTAGGCACTTATTCCCAATTTAGGAGTTGAAACATTTGAAACCTATCACAGCTGAAGTGACAATAAGAAGAATAAAAGCCTTATTCAGATTTTTTTCTTATATCTCTGTGGGCATTCATTTCACAAGGTATAAGACCTTCCCATGTGTTCTGAATGGATTTTCTTGTTTCCCTATCCCTGAGAGTTTCCATGCAGAGTAATGGTCTCTGCACAGAGGCACTTTGAAAGTGATCCAAACATGCATTTCCACAATTTCAGAAGTCCTTGACAGTGCTTGAAGGGTAATCTCTATCCAGGTAAACGGAGGTAAAGGTTACCAGATGCCAAAGCCAAGAGTACTTCTTCGTCACTCCCTCCTGGCCTGGGAGATGAATTTCATTTCACTTGATGCATGAAGGTCCCCAGGCGCACACTAGAGAAGTCTGTGTTGTATTTATAAGATATCCCACTTTCTGGTTTCAAATACCAAGTCGGAAGGGAGCCATGCATTAGCGTCTAGAAAAGCTTTTGTTATGAAAACTCAAAATACCAATCTATCAAACAAAGATGACTTGATTGCATTTTGAATAGTAAACCATACACAGTGTACTGGCTGCATATAAATTATAACCTAAGTAATGAAACTAAATGCTCTAGTATTCTTGTACTTTAGCCCAATGCTTGGAGTTCGGCTATTCTTTGTTTCCAGTTTTTTTTAAGGCTAATTCTCTCCTTTGAATTTCTATTTCATTTAATTCAAAGGTTCATTCACGATTTTAAATCTAATATTTGAAAATGGGATGGTATGAACTTCCTTTGTAAGGACTGAGTCAAATATCTGAAATCTAGGATGCAACAAAGAGGTGATTTCTGTCCATAGTATCCATCACAGGTTTTCTTCACTGTAATTCAAAACATGAGCAATTAAAGGGCGCCCAGGGCCTTTCTCAAAATGGTCCAATTTCCCCTGCTTATACCTTCTCCTCTGTGAATCTTTAACCTATCAGTTTATGATATGGCTAAATTATTAACATTGAAACAAAACCAAAACTGGAGGCTGCATATTATAATAAAGAAGAAGGTGTCTGTGGCCAGCATGATCTGAAGTTAATAATATATTTCTCGATAAACGTCTATTGACAAATACACTTGTGGATGCTAAATAAAGAAGAATAACCAAGGAAGCAGCTTTCTTCTTTCTAGAAGGAAGGTGAACCAAAATTTGTACTGCATTTCTTTCATACTTATAAAGTAGGTATATTTATATATTTATTTCTATATGTCAGTCAACCACACAATTACCAAAAAAACCCAAAAAACCAAAAAAAAAAAAAAAAACCCTACAAGCACAAATCCTGCTGACTAAGCAACAAATTAATTCATTTTGTTGGAGACCCTTTTACTAGGTATAAACTACAAAATCGTGCCTATTCTTACATCACTGGCAATATAGTTGGGGATACGGGGCATACATGTAAATTACACCAGAATATAGTTTAGAATAAAGCTAAATTTGCTACAGATCAGTATTTTAGGAACTTAGATGAGGGAAAGATATGAGAAATAAAGAAGAGCCTGGATTTTATTGCCCAACAAATTTCAATCTAATTTCCAGTTTCTCCGCTTACTAGCTGCCAAAGACAGTAGTGATTCCTACCTTCCAGGGACCCCTCCGCGGACTGGGAGTGATAAGCATGTGCCTGGTGCCGACTATGTACACTCAGCAAACCCTTACAGATGCCATTTTATTTAACCCTCAGAACAATTCTAAAGGGTTGTAGAAGGTTGTATTTTGATTATCTCCATTTTACATAAGATAAAACTAGGACTCAGAGAAAGTAAATAACTTGCCCAGTCAGACTCATGAATCGATATCCACTGCTCTACACTGTCTCATAACCAGCTTTCTTGCAGGGAGTACAAGGACCTCACACAGGTGGAGATTACTGGCATTCTTTAAACGGTGGCTCTTTGGACCAGGGTGAGAGGAAAGGCTTCAAGGACAGAATTTCAGCTGGACTTTGAAGCATAAGTAGGGTTCAAATAAATAGGCAGCAATAGGAGGATGCTTAAAATGGGGGGGTCTTGCTAATAAGGACCTACTGTAGAGCACAGGGAACTCCACTCAATACTCTGTAATGTCTTATATGGGAAACAAATCTTAAAAAGAGTGGATATATGTACATACATAACTGATTCACTTTACTGTACAGCATAAACTAATACAACATTGTAAATCAACTATACTCCAATAAAAATTAATTTAAAAAATGGGGGGTCTTGGGTAAATAAGAATTGGCAAAGCATCCTTGGTAGGTCCTACGCTGACCACCGTGGCTAGGCAAAAGATATATGCCAGAGACTAGTGGGGCCCTTTACATGGTGATGGACAACTCATTTAATGAAGATTATACATATATTTTATCACACTAAATAGGTCACTGCAGAAGAGAGAGAGTTCATAGACAACTGACAGATTCACAGGTTCAAGAAAAACTCATTAACAAAAGCACACTTAAATTCCGAGGTTGTGAATTTGACAGCTGATAGGGTTAGAATAAACCTCTGTCAAGCGAGCATCTCTTCTCTATTACTCCTTCAGCCATATCCTTCAAGATCTGAAAAGGTGGGGCAGTAATTAAAAACAGAAGGAAGAAAATACCTTCGATCTACCATCCTTGGATCCGCAGCAAACTAATCCTACCTCTTCATGTTACCAGCTGAAGGAAGTTACATCAATCACAAACAACAAAATCCATTAAAAAATAAAAGCGAATTTTATTTGCACATAAAAGAATAGCATCCAGCTAAGCTCCGCAGCCTAGCTTAGTACCACCAGGGGGAGAACTGAAAGGTTTTGGTTGACAAAATTGGAGCCAGAGAGAGTCAATTCATTTCAGAGGTCTATTATCCAAATGACGCAAATGAGGACTAAGCCGGTGTTTGTCTCATTCATTGTTTTAGCCAATTTTTAATGAGAAATTGCACTGTGTCAGTCACTGTGCCTCACCAGCTTTTTCTTCTTCATCCATTGCCCATCCCCCTAAAAAGACCCTGGGCCTCAATCCTTCCCAGCTTTCCTAACCTTTTACTACTCTGTTTCCAGGGCCACCAATCAACAAGCCTGCCCTCGTCCAGGATAATATTTAGACCCATCCAGCCCATTGTGGGAACTCCCTCTTGGATTGACATACACACTACGAGATCATTTTAGAGATACAAAGTGTTTCACATTTTTCAGAGATTGGCTGATATGTGAGTTGGAAATATATAATCATTTCTGCCCTTCATTTCCTGCAAATCTAAAATACCAAAGTGAGCTCAACTGTGAGCATGTTTAGAGACATTCTACATATTGTAGTCATTCTTAAAATTCACCCTGTCTAGATGTGTTACAAACATAAGTTGCCTAAATTCAAAGTAACTGACTTTCAGCCAACTGTGACCACATCAAAAAAAAGAACACGCTGTGTGTTACATCATGAAAACCCACCCCAGACTCAGAACTTTCCACCCCAAAGGAAACTTTTAATAGTCTGCCTTGAAATCACACACATATTCTACAGTGAATAAAAATAATGTGTTCACTGGGGGTGGAGCGTGTAAATTTGTCTCACTGCACAGATTATTTTTTAACAGAATTATTTTGTCTATTTGTTATAATGAAAATATTCACAAAAGGAACATTTTACCGTCATGTTTGTAAAAAAAGAAAAAAGATAAATAAAGCCTCTTCTGGCTGTTTCAGAATAAATTTGGTATTTACTCCATGTTTCTTTAACGAAAAGGAGAAAAGAGCCTGGAGGACAGAAAGCAGTAAGCATGCATAAATTAAATTGCACTTTTATCTCTGGTGAATATTAAATACCAAAACCCACATTTTAATATATCTGATTATCACATGCATTGGACTCCACAATGGGGAATAGTGTAAAAAGTACCTATAGACAATAGATACCAAATCAAATGTATCTATAACATATGGCTATGAATCCCATTCCTCAACACCAATTGTTATACACAGTCATCTTCTAAGTTGGTTTCCACGATGGAAAAATTAAGCGCTGGAGCTATAATTTTACATAGGGACAATGGTTAGAGGACTGGAACAAACATATGGCATTTTAACTTTCCTTGACTGTAAGCATGCTTGCTTTATCAAGGAGCCTTTTCTATTTTACTATTTAGTTGCACAGATCATGAGCTTCTTGATGGAAGGGGCTGTCTTGTACATTCAGTGTCTAAGGAATGGAAGTTATTAGATGTACTAAATTAAAACAACAACAAAGCAATAAAAATGACTATCAATCGTTCTCAGATGTGCCTAGACAACAGAAGATAGAACATTAAACCTGAATAGGTTCAGTTCCTTGTATTCGTTTGAAAACTACAATAACTCAAGACATTTTTTAGATGGCTTTGGTCTCTGAGCTGGATGTACTAAGCACCATTTCAGCACTATTTACACAGGTAATAAACTATAATTATTAAAAGGGAAGAAATGCAGTGCTGTGGGCTAAACCACAATCTGGTCTTCACATCAATAGAAATGCCTTTTCACTGTGACAGTTATTTTCTTGGCTCGAAAGGTCATCATTTGCTGGAATAAATAGGCGAAGAGGAAGGTTTTCAAGCTGTGTTTGTAAGGAAAATGAGACCCCAAATTGGAGGAGACGTGTATGGTAATGAGAAAGTGTGATGATGAGTTGTGTGTAACTGCAGGCAAACACTTTCCTCCTTGTATGAAAATTTAATGATGGGTTACTTTTCCAATGGGAAAGTAATAACTTAGGTGAGTAACGTTGTACACTCCAAAAATGAAATTATTTTCAGTTTTAAAATATAACCCCAATGCCATATACCTGCAACTTTGTCTGCTACTGTCATTAACCGAGAATCTAAAATGAACATCTCATTCTCTGAATTCCCTCTGGATTTGGCGGGGAGTTAGGTAACATGACATGGATCACGTCTCTCAGCTCCTTGGAAGTTCTGGGAAATTATTCTGGGCAAATGAGTGAAAACAGGAATGAAATGCAGTAGTTGCCATCTTTCCCATGGTGTGTCTGTGTTTAAGAGGTGATATTTTATCTACTTGGGGTATAATTCTACTTCTTTTCCCTTCGAACCCCATCATGGAGCAGGCACACTATAGGATGGGAAGGGGACAAAATTCACCCACGGCACGCACCTACGGCGTGGAAGATTTCAACTGCATAATAATACCTCAAATATTGCTGACGTTCAGCATACGTTGATTGAATTAGTGAATGACCGCCACGTTTATTCTCTACGCAGTATCTAACGCAAGTACTATGTGCTGGTTGTATGGAACTCACTACATAAAACGATTAGAAACATACATTTGTGACGATGTAAACTTGCGTAAAGATACAAAATACAATATGGCCTTTGCTCTTCCACAGATATTTGAGAATTGACATTCTTTCCACAACCACAAGCATCTGTCCTATTTCCATCTCTTTTATGACCAAAAAAAAAAAAACCCCAAAAGAATGAGGTAATGAGAAGTAAGCTATCCACATATAAAGCCTATTGACCTAAGTAAAATAATCAATAAGTAAAATAATAAGTAAATAAGTAAATAATAAGTAAAATAATCAATTTCTGGTCTACTTAGTGCCAAAGTGATTGGTTTGACCTGCATTATCTTTTCATTGGATTGTTTTGGAATCACGGCAGAGAGAATAATGGTTAAATGATATTTCTCTATTAAAAATAGAAGACTGTCAGATTAAGAGAACCAGTCCCCTGCCAAATAGATCGATTCCGTGTGCTGTGTGCTGAATGCTCATTTTATGTATTGATCAGTCTTTTTCACCCATATGTTTTTGTTGAAAGCTAAAGAACCGAATAAAAAATGCTGTATAAGTGTGTTTTTGTTGCGTATGTGCATAATACACACACATATACGTACATATATATGTATATACACACATATATACATACACACACAGAGCATTTGTCTACTGTAACTGTCCTGGTAAGCAGCTCCTAAATGCACCTAGTAACTTCTTGCTTGGCTGGGTCTTCTGCTAGCATCCTTGCTGTCATGTGCCACTGTGGAGTGCATTGTAATTAGCTGTACATTTCATGTCATGGAGCTGCACTATCAAGAGATAACAGGTTAGGGCTGTCAGTTCAAGCATCAGGAGTATGAAAGGATATTAAGTGCAGAGATGACAACACAATGCGAAGATTTCAAATCCAGGAGTCACTCAAAATTTAGGCCTCTATCGATCAACAGGCTACCTTTGCAAGAGAATTTATTTGTAGCATCAACTGGTCCTTTTCACGCCCCTCACCAATATGTGCATACTGAGAACTTTGATCTCTGGCTTGAGTTTTGAAGAAGCCTCTAAAATTATACACACAAGTCTCCCAGTCCTATTTCCACTTATATTTCTGACTGCAAGTAAAAACTTCATTGCAGAAGTACTGGCTGCTATCAAATATTAACAGCAACAGTTAATTCAACTACTTAAGAAGGCTCAAAAATTAGAAATCCATTGGTCCTGCACATGGTGTCTCTGGATATACAGAAATGCAGTTTAAAACAGACCACCTTTTGGAGCATCCATGTAGAAACAAACAAAAAGGTACATTAAGGGAAAAAAAACTACAAAAGAGAGATGAAGAGAAAAGATAATTATTTTACCCAGGTTCCTAGAAATTTTATATCATAGAAAATACAGAACTTTTTACTCTGAGCAAAATAGTTTATAGTTATTGGGACAACAAATGTATGTGTGAGTTCAGTGTTTAACCTGTGCTACCCAGACCTATTGTCTCCAAAACCACACCTGCTTAACTATTTCTAGGTAAGTAAATATTAACGGGCTTGTAGAAAGTGACTTAGCTCTCTGCTTAACCTTTCAGATTCCCCAGTATACAAAGATTGTTTCCATTAGAGAGGTATGCAGAGTAATGTGTCAGAGAAATGCCTACTTCCGCTAAAAACAAACACTAGGGGCTTCCCTGGTGGCGCAGTGGTAGGGGGTCCGCCTGCCGATGCGGGGGACGCAGGTTCGTGCCCTGGTCCGGGAGGATCCCACATGCCGCGGAGCGGCTGGAGGGGCCGCGGCAGTGGGAGGCCCGCGTACCGCAAAACAAACAAACAAACAAACAAAAAAAGCACTAGGTTTCAAATCCATCCACCCACATTTCAGTTGTTTTCAGAGTCTGTGTGGTTGGTAATTCTTACACTACGAAGTTTTTATAAACTGAAGATGGCACTAAGTGTGTTCTGTTATGCTAAACGACTGGGAATTGTTTACATCTTGTTATTATTATTACTGAAGGTTTTTCCCCTACAGAAAAATGTTGACTCTTTCTTATGCAAGCAAATAATAGTCCAGCAACACCAACAGAAATGACACATATGATACGAGGGTATTTCCCCCAAACTGAAGCCTGTTTAACAACGGTGCAATGACTTAGCCAAATAAACCAAAACCTATTAGTACGAATGGCTACCAATCTTTTTTCCGCAGTGCTTTGGCTAGCACTTACTTCGAACAAAGTGATGACAATAAAGGAATTATGAACATATTAAGCCAATGATGAAATATCTGCTAGGATTCATGCTCCTACAACGTCTTAATGAACACGCAATAAAAAGGAGAGGGCTTTAGGCAACTGTCTCCATCAGTAAAAATTCTGCTAAGGCGCACCAAGGTTTAATTAAAACATCAAAATGCGCGGGAGAAACAATTTGACAGATAAATGTGAATATCATGGCATTGTCACTGAGCTTTTCTAATGAGATTAGATTCTTCTTTAATTGACATTTCCGACTGAGGCACAGATAAAACAGATTTAATGGGAGCAGTTATATATATAGCTGGACTCTAGCTGGATGAACAAGTGTTTGACATTTAAATACTGTAAACGATATATTATACGCTCCCCTCACTAACACACTGTCAATATTAGGAAGGATAAAGAGATATGTTAAATACATAAGGCATAGAGAATAGCACAAGTGATGCAAATAAACCTATGATGACACCGTTGCATCAAACAAACTTGCATGAAATCAATTTCATTCCGTGCATGTAGGGTCTTCTGTAAGAAATGAAAAAGCCTCGCAAAGAATCACTAAAAGTAATTTAATTTTGTGTTTATAAAAAGGAATGGGAGGATATAAAGTTTCTTCTGAAAGTGTATCAAGGATTTTTTTTTTTAAAAGAATGCTAATCAGGTGTTTTTCTGGAATTGTTTTCATTTAATATGAACAAAAGACATGGGCAAAATCCATCAACTAATGCAAGGTTGCATCATGATCAAGACAAAAGAAATAAACCCATCATTTATTTAAAAATATCAATACAAGAGCTTCTTCCTTTATTGGCCTTTAACCAGCGTTCCACCATGAATGCACCTGAAGTACTTTAGCTTAATGAAGGAAATGTGCTCTTATGAGGTCTCTTTTGTACCAGGCCTAGCATCCAAGTACTGCAGCTCCAGAATCTATGTGTGATCCACTACACTCAGTTCTCCAAGAGTCACTGGTGGCCTCTGGAGTCAAAGTCATTCTCCTCCATTTGCCCAATTTCTAGCTGGAGTTCCTCTGATAACTCAGCATGCATCAAAGCATCACTGTGTTTCTACAAATCCTTAACCACAACTACACAAGAACAAGTGATAGACTGAACATAGAAGACGAATAAAACATTCAGCCACAGGAGGCAAGGTTTTCCTAAGCATAGTGAATAGAAAGAGAATATAAATGATATGAAGGTTGTAAAAAAGTTATTATGCCACCTAAATATTTATGCACAAGCACGATTTCAGTGAGCTTAATACGTATCTGTGAATATGAAGAGGTCATATATTCATGTATAAAGACATAAATGTTTGCATATGGACAGGTATCCTTAACATCCAGGCTAAGCCTTGTGTATTAATTAATGTTCTTGGAGAGGAATAATAATAATTACGTTTATACATTTTAGTTTTTTAGTTCCCCAAATATTTATGAAGCACACACTATGGTCTAGACACACAGATGAACAATACATGTCATTGGTCTCCAGAAGTTCAGTCTATGGAATAGATAAGAATATACCCAAACAAATATAATAAACAGACCCTTGGTTTTGCTCGGGTAGTCAGCACAGGCTCTGTGGAGGTGGGGGAGGATGCCAGATGGAACCCTGTACTAATGGATGAGGAGGTATTTTTCACACAAAAGGAGATTTCTCGATGAGGCGTGAGAACAAGGATTATTCAACAAAAGGCCACAAGTTAGCAAGCCTAGACTGAGACAGTGTTTAAAAAGTGGGCTACACAGAATCTCTTGGTGCAGGAGGAAAGGAAGAGGGGAGCACATGGAAGAATGAGTGTTGGGGGCTCTTGACCTCGACCCACAGATCAAATAAAGCAGTCTCGTTTCATTCATTTTTCATATCATGCTTGAAATTGGATTTCCTTTGAAGAAGTAGTCTGCTGCTAAGAAAATATATTTGAAAATTAATTCATTAAAAGTACATGTCCACAGTGGGATGTACAGGGGGAATACTAAAAAGAATCTAGGTTAATGAAGCGCCTTGCATGAACATCCAAGGGGTTTGGACTTTAATCTTGGACAATGAAGAAAATGAATGCTGTAATAGGGTTACTGATAGGATCAGTTTTGCTTTTTTTGGAAGGTAAGTGTAGCGGCAACAGGATGGAGAATAGTTCCTAGTGGGGGTAGAATTACAGAAGCTAAGAGACCGACCCATGAGAGTCTACAGCAAAGGAAACTGGGGTGGAGAAAAGGTATTGTCAAGCATTGTGTAGATGAAAGAACAGTCTACACCAATATCCCAGATTTGACAAAGGTGACTGGTTGAAAACAGGTGTCATAATTCCTTATTTCACAAAATATTCTTACCTTGGACAACATAAAACATACTTTTTGTGCCTAGTTTTATTTCAAATAGTCATACATCTAATCGATTCAAACAAAATGTATACAATCAAGTGTTATTATTCTTGCTGGGGCCAAAATTGTGGAGAACCCTATAAAGTGGAGCCCAGTATCCCAAGTAGGTGAAGGAGGCAACTACTTTTATGGCACATTTTGACGATTTTAGGGAAAAAAAACTAATGATGGCAAGTAGTTTCCCCCCATTTTACAGATTTTAAACTGAGGCCCAGAAAACTTAAATGCCTTACCCAAAGTCATATAGCTAGTTAGTGGTGAAGCCAGCATTCCAAATCACAGTTACGTAGCTCCAAATTCATCACACACTCTCTCTACCTTCTCCCACCCTACATGTTCCCAACTCTTTGCTATTATTTTTTTATGATGCCTGGGATTCCAGTGATGACTTTTATGAAGTACGGAATCTTCTAGAAATTTACATATCCCTGGAGTGGGAAGAAAAATATGCCCAGGCCTGGAGGAGGGGACAGTTGAACCAAGATGATGGGTCATCTCCTGGTGCAAGAGTCTTCTTGACAAGTTGGCCAAGACAGCCCATGCAGATATGACCAAGAGCTGTGGTCTAACCTCTTAGGAGGATGGTGGTGCTGGAACCTTCCTCAGCAGTGCTAGCATACTCTCTATACCTCTGTGGAAAGACATTTTACTGCATCTACATGCATCTCCCTCTTCCCTGTGTCTCCAAACTGGTGTGCACTAAAGGGGTCTTATTTCATCACAGGGTAGGGGTCCTTAAGCGTTCCACTGCCTGGCTTCTAATAGCATTTAGTCCAAACCCACTCTCCCTACCCTCTCACAAACCTTAAAAATGTGCAGGAGATTTTCCAGGTTACACTCATCCATATTGTAGGGCTCTAACGTGGTGCAATATCTCTTGGGTTCAAGGAGGGGTTGCTGACCCAATGTGGTGAAGAGATGACAAGATTCAGGGATGCCATCAAAAAGTGCAGAAATCACTCAGAGGTCAAGGGCTGTGTGGCAGCCTGCTTGGGTCAGTTGTCCTTCAGAAAGAGATGCTAAGATGGGCCTAGGGCCTTTCATAGATATTTTTCCCATCCATAAACACTGGCATCTCACAGGCAGCAAATCCATCCTGGAGGTCTGTGCTGGGATGGGCTCAGGGTGTCTTTCTTCACAACCCAGGGCTGTATTCTATTTCCCTTTCTTGTACTTCTTCCCCATGTTTTTACCACCTCTGCTTTCAAGCTAAGAATAGGGCCTTTGGGGTCTCAGGAACCCCATTTCTTATTATGCCCAAACTATCCCCATGAATTCTAATGCTCTCTAGGCCAGGACCTAGTCTCTTGGACCTTTTGATCCCGTTACTGGATCCCAGTAAATACCAGATCCTTAAATGTTTGATGAATGAATGTCTGACATCTACCTCAAAGAAAGAAACGGCAAAAAAACAATCTGCTGCGTACAGCACGGTTGCCACAGTAACTAGTGGTTGACCTCCAGGAAAGAAGGGGTCTGTGGAGGCAGAAAACTAGGGGAGAGCAACATTTCAAGTGTGCTACTCACAGGAGAACAAAAAGAAATCACGCTACAGAGACTAGTGAGCTGCATAGGCTAAAGGATTAACTGCCTTTGGCTGTGTCTTGTAGCGACTGCTGGGACAGGCTGGGGTCTGAAGGTTCCAGTGGGCGTGCGTGGTCGGCGGGATGAAGAATGGGGGAGTAAATAAAGGTGCCCAAATATACACGTGTGAATGTGTCTGCGCAATTGTTTTACATTAAGCATTTGTGTGGTTGCTGGGGGGCACGGTGACAAGGAGTCCCAGGTCCTATCTCCTGGGGTGAGGTAGGCAGAGATGCTGCTGTGGGCCTTGAACAAACCTGCTCAGAGCTTTTTAAGGAGATTATGTTTCTCATCATTCATTGATTAATTAGTTACCTAGTTCAGCCATCAGTCAACTTTTGACTCTTATGTTAAGATGCTGGAATGTGAGCATCTTGTAGATAATATTAAGATGCTCAGAACCCAGAGATAAGTGCTGGTCCTACCCAAAAGTCTAATATGGGAACAGGTTGATATCTGAAGATGATGTTGCCTTGTGGAAGTGAAATAAGCACGGAGGAACCTGCCAGATGGATGAGGGTCCTGCATTAACTCCCTTTGTCCTAACAGGAGTGACTTCTTTGTCCTATGACCAGTTGAGAAAATACTTTTCCGATCTTCTCTGCACTCAGGGTGAATTTTGGGTTGACATTTTAATAAAATGTTTTATAAATAATAAAAGCACCCATTTGAAATTCTGCTTTCTTTGTTCCTTCTTCCTAATGCTGTGCAGGCTGTATGAATAGCTGAATTGATAAGAAAAATAAATAAATGACAAAGTGCATAGCGTGGTAATTAGTAGGTGCACAGTTAATGAGGTAAATCAGAATCTGAATCAAAAAGACTTGATTCAGAATTATTGTCAATTCTTCACATTGCTTTTGAGCTCAGAAGACCAATCTTGCTTTTATCTGGTTTTCAATATTAGCCAGAAAGCTATAATAATGTATTATAAATAGGAGTATTACCAAATATTGTAGGCCCAAATCCTAAAAAATATTTCTCTACATTAAAGAACTCAGTATGAAACAATAAATAAATAAACGTTTTGACCAAGTACAATATTCACTTAAATTTGAAATGAGATTTATGTGAGTCTAGTATGACTCAAGTTCCCGAGGAGAGGAAAGAGATGTAATCAAATATTTACAACACAATGTCATAAGACGTATAAGAGAATTGAGTGCAAAGTGATATGGGCCCAGATTTGCTAATAATATCCCGAAAATAAATCTCTTTTAAAAAGAAATATAGCGTGGGGAATGAAAATGATATGTAACCTTCTCTTTCACTTTAATTTTTCTTGAACAACAACAAAATACGTTTGATACATATGCGCGTACACACACACACACACACGCACACACACGTATATGCCTAAGTGAAATTTAAAATGCTGAGAAACACTCATGGCCATCGTAGGAAGACCAGCCCACTCACGTCCTATTTAATAGAGAGGCTTTCAATCCATCTAGATGCCACAGCTGCTGGCAAAAGTAGGGGGAGACACAAAGCCAGCCAAATGTAATCAACAGAAATCAGACTCATTCACCTCCCCTTTAAATGATATTTCTCATTTTACATTTTATTTCATCTTTATTTATAGAGAACAGTTATGCTATCATAATGCAAACCAACCCAAACAACCTGCTTTAATACAGAAAACTCTGACCCTCAAGACAAGAACATAGATAGACGTTCTTGTACTTTACCTCCATATAATGTAATTTAAGACTCAATTAATGTGATGAGCAATTTTTTCCTTTAATTTGAAAATTTATCCGACCATCCATAAAGATGACCCATGCTCTACCTCAGAGATCTCCTGCACATATCACGATGCAGTATTTGACAAAAGGCAAATAGAAAGCCACCCGGTCTCTACTGACAATGACCATGACCCCTCTTCCATTTCTAGTTCACTTGGAGAGATTTTCTAACTAAAAATACCTGCTGATCACCACCCCCAAGGAGAGGGTGCTGGAAGAACCAAAATAACTTTCTGAGGAACAAATCACAGCCATCTAAATTACTCCTCTGACAGAGTAATGGATCTTACAGATGAAAGGGGAACAGAAGGTGTCATTTATCTTGACTTCACAAGACTTGTCAAATTTTCTTGGTCTTTCCTGAAGAACACAATCATAAATAATTTAGAAAATTATGACTTAGACCTCAAAAACTTTGAGCTAGACAACCACAACCTGGGAATGGGGACTTTCAAAAATATAGTTGTCTGCATCTCTTAGGGGAGGAATGGGAAACATGAAGCAATTTATCAGGGAAATGTATTTAGCCTGGCACTACCTACAATTGACAGGAGGGACTCCTGTCTTGGATAATTCAACTTCATTTAATTCAGTAAGCAT
Source organism: Delphinapterus leucas (assembly GCF_059928025.1). Taxonomy (NCBI): domain Eukaryota; kingdom Metazoa; phylum Chordata; class Mammalia; order Artiodactyla; family Monodontidae; genus Delphinapterus; species Delphinapterus leucas. The sequence continues at coordinate 13,817,733 of NC_143146.1, forward strand.
ACATTTGTTTAATGGAGCTGTGATGAAGTTGAACATCGCACCGGGCATGTCAGTTATAGCAGCTGCACCTTAAGAGTTGGTTTCTGGTTCAAGCAGCTCTGCCCCCATAGACCCTGTTAAGAGTTGAATTCTGTCCCCCCAAAAGTTCAGAATTTGAATGCCTAACCCCCAGTAGCTAAGAATGTGACTATACTTTGGAGATAAGAGTCTTTAAAGAAGTAATTAAAGTATAATGAGTTGCACTCTAAGCCAACATTACTGTTGTCCTTCTAGGAAATTAGAACACAGACACAAACAGAGGGAAGACGATGTGAAAACAAAAGAAGAAGATGGCCATCTACAAGCCAAGGAGAGAGGCCTGGAATAGATCCATTTCCTTATAGTTCTCTGAAGGAACTAACCTTACCAACACCTTGGTCTTAGATTTCTAGCCTCTACAATTGTGAGGAAATAAATTTCTGTCATTTAAGCCACCCAGTCTGTGGTATTTTATTACAGCAGCCCTAGCAAATTAATACAAAGGAAGACCTATACTCAGTGAGGAAGACCTATACTCTGTGAAATAAACCAAATGCCCTTTTTTTAGAATGAAATAAAAATGTATCTTTTAGTATTGGAAATTGAGTATAGAGAATATATATAATATTTATTTATAATAGCATATATATATATATATATATATAATATAATGATGAATTATTCCCCCTCAAAATTAGAAAATACTGTTCTTGATTTTCTCAAATCTGGATTTAGCTTTAGATTTAGGAAGATCTAAATTTATAGAATTACATTTATACTTAAATTTTCAACTTATACCAGTATGTGTGTATGTGTGTTGATCTTTTGTTTGCATTCTTGTCTAAGCACTGGCTTCCCAAAGATCAGGAGTGGAAACTGAACTCCTGCAGTAAAGGCATGCAAGCCTGAACTTCTCTCCATCTTACCTTGGAAGAAAGGCTGGGCATGGTGCAGCCAAAGCTGGAATAGATTATGTGGATGCTACATTTACTGTTATTTTGCACTAGGGTTAAACATGGTAAGCTGAATCCATGCATTTATATTTGCCTTCTCCTGAATCATGACTTTTTAAATTAAAAAAGAAAAAAAGGGCATAAATTCACAAGGATACTTCTCTTGAGAATGGAAGAGGAGACAGAATCAAGTAAGAGGCATCAAGAAAAATGTGTAAAGCAGAGCTGAAATGGAAGTCTACAGTGCGTGGGGCTCGGGGAGGGATGGAGATGGGGGCTGGACCAAGAAGAAATGAACCAGTGAGCACTTCTGAACCCAGGCTCAGAAAACTGGAAGCCATGTGCTTCCAAGGCTCTCCCCCATCTTGAAGAAGGACTGTTTACTTCTGCTGAGGCGAAATCAGAGTGTGAACTCAGGAACAGTGAGTCCACTTGAGGACTGTGGAAGACAGGCCAAATGGAGGAACTCAGTGAAAGTCTGCTCATGAGTGGTGAGAAGCCTGGGTCCTTTCCCCACTCAGCTCCCACAATGCTAGCAGCCTGGCTCAACCCCCTCAGGAGGACGTTAGAGGGTTTCTCTCTAAGAAAAAGGACCACCTATATGAAAAAAAAGAGAGAGAAATTGACACTTGGAAGTCACCCAGCAAAAAAAGCAGACACACTTGGGGATCATCTTTTAAAATGTTATTCCCTCACTATTAAGTATGAGCAAATATCCAGACATTTGAAAAAAATCTTCCCATGTGAAAGAGGAAGGTAGAAGCAGACCATTATTTTTAAAGCACTTGGAAGGAAAAGAGATGATACAAGAAGCTTAAAAAAAACAAATGAAAAAATTCTAAGGGATGAGAAAATATCGTGATCATGAAACAAGAATTGGATGCTATAAAAAGGAGGAACATGATACTAGATATTAAAATTTTAATATCAGACATGTAAAATATTAATAGGAGAATCAGAAGACACAAGTTGAAGAAATCTCTCAGGAACTGGAAGAAAAAGTTCAAGAAACAGAAAACACAAGAGAAAATATAAGTAAATCGGAGGATTCACCTAGAAGGACTTAGGAGTGTCAACAATTGACAAGTAGGGGTTCTTGAAAAAAATAGGTAGGATATAGGAGAAATACATTCAAAGAATCAATAAAGAAAATATTCCTGTAATAAAGGACATGAGTTTCTAGATGAAACTGCCCACAAAGTGCCTACAAAGCAAAATAATTGACAAAAACTAACACCAAAACTCATCAGAAGTAAATTCCTGTTGTTTAAATCACCCAGTCTGTGGTTCTTCGTTATGGCAACTCTAACAGACTAATACGCTTGGGAACTGCGTCATGTCACTTGTTCTATCAAGGGCATGAATGCAGGACACATCCTTGCAGCTAGGCAGAGATTCAGTTGAAGGGAATTGCCACTGTCAGTCATCTTGGGAAGAAGGTAAATCCTGGTGCAGGCAATGAGCAGCCCTTGAAACACATAAGGGAGAAGAGTCTTCTTCTAATTTGAGTTCTAAAGGATTTGGGAGACGGGGGAAATGATGGCATTCGGGCCTGGACTCTTACGTTCTGAAAACACTTGCAGTATTCCTAGTAACGAAGTGAGCTACCGGCCGTCAATCCATGTGGAAGCAGAAAGGGAGTTGGCCCAGTAGAAACTCTCAGATTTGGAGAGAGGGGGTCCCTTCTTTTCAAAGTTACAAGCTACTCTCTGGTGATGTACTTTCATTTTCCCTAAGCATTCAGTAAACTGCTCCTGAAGTTCATAGCTGTTCTTGTTGCAAACAGAGATCTGCTCCCAGGTATAGTAGGCCCAGCCAAGGGACAGTCAAAGAGTGGTCGAGCCCCAAGGAAGACAGCTGCGCTCAGCATTAAGCACTTATAAGATCTTTGGCTGCATAAACAACACAACATTTTCCATTTCTGTTAGCTGCTCTTTACCCACTTGGTACAACAGATTTTCAAGCATCAGTGGATTATTCAAAGGCTTGAGAAAATATTTGATTACCTGAAACAAAAATCTGATTCAAATATAGAAATAGAGCAGTTCAATATTTTATTTAATGAGCCAAATCTCTAAACCTCCTCCATCTGTACCCATATATGTGACTTCTACCCAGCAACCATAGACAGCTCTCCCTAGATGGATCTAGGATCAATACTCCACTTGTGTACTGGATACTATTCCCTGTCTGGAAGTTCCTTTCTCTCTAGGATCACCATTTCTCTCTTCTACGGAATTATTTCCACTAGTATACAGTCTTGTTGTAAGATCTCATTGCTTAAAAAAAATGTACTCTTGATATCACAGTCCCCTCTGCTATCACCCAGTTCTCTGTTCCTCTTTATATTAAACTCCTGGAAAAAGATGTCTATATTCACTAATTTGGCTTTTCATCTACCATTCTCTCTTGAATTTACCTCAAATAGACCTTGTCCCTATTACACCGCTAAAAATGACTTTGCCAGGGTCAACAAGGACGTCTTTTTGCTCAACCTCTAAGCAGCATTAAACACAGCTGGCGGCTCCCATGTTTTTAAAGCACTTTCTTTATTTGGTTTCCAGGACACCACATTCTCCCAATATTTTCTATTTCATCTCTGACCTCACTTCTTCTGAGTCTTCTTTGCTGGCTCATTCCCCTCTTTTCAGACCTCAAAATGCCAGAGTGCCCCAAGGGCTCAGTTCTTTCTATATTAACTTCACTTGCTACATTTACTCCTTAGTTGATCTCATACAATCCCATAGCTTTGAAAATAATCCCTAAAGTGATGGCTTTCAAATTTAAATCTCTAGCCTCAATTTGTCTCCCCAACCCCACATTGGTGTACTCTATGACACTTAAGGCTCAAATTTCTATCCCTCCTCCCAGTCCCACTCCACTCCCCTATCTTAAGTTACTGCAGCACCATTGGCTGAGTCAATAGAACGGCTATGATGATAATTTCCTACTACTTTTGTCTTAAAACGAAAGGTCTTTATTATGCACCTCTCTTATTAGAGAATTTTTATATTTTTAAAATAATATCACTTTCAGGGCAGGATCCAGAACAAAATAGGGATATGAATATCATTTTTTAAGTGTTTTTAAAGTGACACTTAAAAAAGTTTTTAAACTTTTTAAAAAGTTTTTAAAGTGTTTTTAAAGTGACAAATTAAGTGTTTTTAAAGTGACACATTTTTTTAAGTGACAAAAGGTTACTTCTATCCAAGTAGAGCAAAGTTGAAGAGCCATCAAATCATGCATATCCTCTGGTTACCAACTCTTCAGAAACGGAATAAGAAGATATAGGCTTAAACTACCGCTGGAGAGACTAAGAGAGGCATGAGAGAGGGCTTTCTGGATGTGATCCCAGATGCGTCCTGGCTAGAAATGGGCCACTAGAAAAGGGAGACACGTTATCACTCCAAGTCCCCATCTGGAGCTTTCTTGGCCTAGGCAAACTCAGTAGCCATACAGGGTTTACACCCAAGGAGGTATTCACATATGTATGCCTCCAGCATAGCTTATTTTATTTTATTTATTTTAATACATAATGCCCTTCAAGTTTCCTTTGAAGTCTACTGCACATAACAGGTTTTAGCACATCAGGTGATATTTTGCTTCCTGAAGCATTTAAATTAATTTTCTATTACCAATGCAAATGTGTACCTTCCAATTTACCCACTGCACAATAAAACCTAATTTAAAGCAATTAATGTTCATTAATGGCCCCATCTGCCTGTTTATCACTTTATCCTTAAATACTTGAGACATGGTATCCATATTTTATAGCTCACTTCTTATCAGCAAGAATTCTTATCCTCGAGGGTAAATGTAAGACTAACGTGCCAGTATCTCATCTTTATAAGAAAACCACATTGCCTTTTTTTTTCCCCTGGAAAAAGCTAGATGAACAAGGTAAATATGCATTATACCAAATGTAGCTAATAAAAAAAAAAAAAAGAGGGTTTGTAATGGTGTGCTTAGCTCCCTCCACTATGTTTTCTTTTTTCTCCCTAGAACTGGTGTGGCACAGAAGTACAGGAAGTGCTCTCCGGCCAGTCCTGACAGGATTTTGCCAGGAATGGGTGGAATGCAGCAGCAGCGCCATGAGGTTTTCCTGCCTCGCCCCCTTCAGTAGATCAATGCCTTGTAGGGAAAGGGCAGGTAGGGGGATCTTCTGACATCACAGGGCATTCTGAGCATGCGCGTTGGCAGCAGCCAGGCCTTGCTTTACCACTTGTTAGTTGCTTTAGTTGTGTACACTGGAGGACACTAGCTAAACTTTCTGAACATCTGTTTTCTCAGCCTGACTGATCAGGTTTTCTCAGGACTGAATAAGACAGTATGCTAAAAGATAAAATCATATCGTGATTAAGAGGGTAGTCTCCACCGGTCCAGACTTCCTGAGTTCAGATACCGGCTTTACCTCTCTCCTGCCTCGGTTTTCTCATCTACAAAATGGGCATCATAACAGTATCTATCTTAAAGGGTTCCTGTAAAAATTAAGATGAGTTAATACCTATAAATAGCTTAAAATAGAGCTTGGCAAACAGTAAAGTCTTGGTGAACATTGGAAAAAAACAAAAACTGTAGATACTTTGGAAACCACAGCTATTTTTATTAAAGGCTTTTCCCTAAAATCACAGTCTGTGGTGCTAAAATGTGACTTCTGGGCTTAGAGACAAGAATCCTGGCACAAGGAAACATGCAGGTGGCTGGTCTCACACCCCACCCCGTCTTAGAGGAAGGCAGAGTAAGTACCTCTTCTGTGACGATATTATGTCTTAAAGCCCTGACAGCCAATTGCATATATAATTCTTGAAAGAGAGAAGGCAAAAACAGAAAAAAAGTTAAAAGTAAATAATATGTTTACACCATTGTAAGAAAAAAAGCAAATGAGTTTGGATGGGATTTTTTTTTAATCCTGTTGCTTAACCAAGATAACCCATCTGATTTCTCTACTCCTAAAAAAAAGAAAGAAAAGTTAATAAACGTTTCCACACATGTGATTTCAATGCAGTTTACATTTACGAGTCATTATCATTTTGGTGGAAGGCAAAAAAATGATGTTCGGCTTCTACTGGAGGGGCAGATGGAGATGGAGTTTAGGAAGCTGACACGCTAGCTGACAGAAATGAGTAAAATTTACGTTCCAACCCACCTAATGGCAAGCAATTCTCTCTGAACTAGGATAACAAATGTGCTTTTTTATCCTCAAAAAGTTGACATGCATTATAGAAATTTCCAGAAGGCATATTTTCTGTAAAGAAGCAACTGCTTCTGTATTCAGCATTTAGTACAAGAGTTTAATTGGATGCTGACCCTTTCAGAAGATTTTATGACAAGTTAAAGTTAGATATTAAGAGAATAGAAAAATCTACCTGAAGTTGTCTGCTACTTTCTATTATCTATTCCTCTGTTTAAATATTGCCTTACAAATGTACTTTTACTTCATATTCAATACGATTGATAGATTTTGCCTTTAGCAAAATACAAATTTCTTTATGCACAATCCCTAGTCATACTATTTTATGAGTATCATAAATAAAAGTGGGAATTTGGTGTTTATCGTGGTTTAAAAGACCATCTTAGCATGAGAAAGACATTTTTGATTCCATGATTAGTTGACATCCTACATAACAAAAAAATTGGCAAATACAGTGGTGTAAGTTATCATAGGTGACATTATATAATTAAAATGTATTGATATAAACGTTAAGACAATTTAAATGTCTTATAGTGTGAATTTTGACTCATAAGTTTATTCTACATAAAAAAGCAACCAAAGTAGATGCCGTGTCCTATCTACAAATGACATACCTTGAAACAGGATGAAATGACTTTCATTTACTTATTTTCATGAAGGCATAAAATATAGCTACTACATGATAAAAAGTAAAATTCTGAAAATTAAGTTACACAGAAAGACCAGAAGTATGCATCCACAGACTGTTAGAAATGGAAATGACCATAGTTATTATCTAGTTCAAATCCCTTATATTAGAAATAAGGAAGCTGAAGCTAAAAATATTGCCGTAACATTATAACTGTGGTATTAAATAACAGCGATGGTAAAGAAAAAATGAAAATATCTTCAGCCCTTTGAAAATTAACCATAGCTCTATTTTAACAGTATTAAAATCTTAATTTAGCAAAAATACTGGAAAGAAAGGCACACCAGAAAAAAGAATCAGCATGAATGTGATCTAGTCCAATGAATTGATGATAGCCCTGTCAGATCAAAGGAAAGTGTGAAAGAAAGGAATAGGAAGAAAAGAAATAACATTGAGTACCTGCTATATAACAATATCACATTATCATAACTTATTCAAAAGACTGAGTTTAAAATGTCTTAACACTTACTAGTCGGTGTCCTTGAGTGATTCAAGCCCTATCAATCTCCGATCCCACATTTCAAAGCGAAGGAAATAATACCTAGAACAATGTGAGGACTAAATAAGAGACTGTCTGTTAAGCATTAAATTATCCATGCAGAATAGAAAGACTATCCTGTACTCCTGGATCTTCAGAATGGTTCTATCACTTAATGCTCATAACCATACCATGGCATAAAGTCAGTGGCAGAACTGGGATTCAAATCAGGCCTGTCTAGTCCCAAAGCCAAGCAATACTCATATATTTGGCCTCAAGATATCTGTACATTTCTCTGCTGGGAATTCTTTCTCCACTCCCCTCTCCTAAATCTTCAACTGCCTGTTAAATCCTATTCATCCTTTACAATTCATTTTCAATATAACTTTTTCAGTAAACTATGCCTGGGGCTTCTATTCCATGTTCTCTTAGTATTCTCTCATTTTTCCTTGGTTGTATTAATTAATAATTAAAGTTGTTAATTCATCTTCCAATTATTTTTAACTACTGTTTCTCTACTAGACCGTAAGCTCAAGCAGGGGCCATTTCTTTCTTTCCGACCATCATGTCTCCCATCCCTAGGAGGGTACCTGACACAATGCAGGCATTCAATAAAAATGTGTTGGATACATCAATTAATGATAAGTGAAGACTGAAAAAGAGTTTTGGGTTGGCAAATAGTTTTGTTTGGTTTTATTTATGGCCGTGCTTCACGGCTTGCAGAATCTCAGTTCCCTGATCAGGGACTGAACCCAGGCCACAGCGGTGAAAGCCCGGAATCCTAACCACTAGGCCGCCAGAGATCTCCCTGGTTTTATTTGTTAATGACAGAATGTTAATAAGATCCCTGAGGATTTCAAAGAACTTGATCCAGGGCACGGAAGCAAGAGCTGCCCGAGAAAAGGAGGAGGAACAGTTCTGACACTGTGATAGGAAAGACAACTGTAAGATCATTGCAGATGCAGAAATATTTTCAAAGGAGATCCCTTCATAGACATTCTACTCGGAAGAGGGTGGTATTTACATGTGAGAATGAGTGACTGAAAGGAGATGGGGTTCTGAAGAGCTTAGTGAAGAGAATGGAAGAAGGTAATAAATGAGAGTCCAGAGCTGCCAGAAAGCATCAAGCATTCAGCCAAAGTTAGATTATGAATGCTTAGCCTTACCAATCTGCACTGACTCGGGTGGCATTTCCTGCTGCATGGCTCAGCAACTAGGGTCTTGAAGACAGATGGTTAGACTCACTGTAAAGATGATGATATGGTGACGACAACACTGATTCACTGTTAACTCCGTCAAGCACTGTGTAAAGCAGTTTCTATGAATTGCTTCATTTCTTACACACACAAAGAATGTGTATATCCATTTGTTTACAAATGAGAATGCTGACACTTCTTTTTTACACAGTTTTATTAAGGTATTTTTACATGCTATAAAATTCACCCATTGCATATGTAGAATTAAATGATTTTTTATACATTTATACAGTTGGCAATTATCACCACAAGGCGGTTTTAGACCATTTCCATAACTCTAAAAAATTCCCTTGAGCCTGTTTACACTCAATCCTGCTTTAACCCCCAAACACAGGCAACCACTGATGCAGTATCTGTCTCAATACATTTGCCTTTTCTGGACATCTTATATAAATGGAATCAAAGAATATAGAGATTTGTTTTTTTGTGCGGTTTCTTTCACTTAGGATAATGATTTTGTGGTTCATTCATGCTGTAGTATGTATTGGTATTTTGTTCCTTTTTTATTGCTGAATAGCAATTATATGGCTACACCACATTTTGAAATTCACAGGCATTTTAATTGTTTCCAGTTTTGGACCATTATGAGTAATACTGCTGTGAACATTCACTTACAATTCTTTGTGTGAACATATATTTTTACTTCTCTTGTGTAGATTCCCAGGAGTGGAATTTGGAATTACAACGCTGTGTGATAAGGTTACGTAAGTTTTTAGGAAACTGTCAAAATGTTGTTCAAAGTAGATGTGCCACTGTGCATCCCCACCAGAAAGGTATGTGTCAGATGTGCTTTCTGTGTCTATTGAGATGGTCACGTGGTTTCTGCTGTTGATTCTATTTATGTGGTTATTACATTGGTTGATATTCAGATGTAAAACCAACTTTGCATTCCTACGATAAATCCCACATGCTCATGGTACATAATTCTTTTTATATGTTGCTGAATTTGTTTTGTTAATATTTGTTAAGGAGTTTGCATGTATCTTTTTTTTTTTTTGCGGTACGCGGACCTCTCACTGTTGTGGCCTCTCCCGCTGCGGAGCACAGGCTCCGGACGCGCAGGCTCAGCGGCCATGGCTCACGGGCCCAGGCGCTCCGCGGCATGTGGGATCCTCCCGGACCGGGGCATGAACCCGTGTCCCCTGCATCGGCAGGCTGACTCTCAACCACTGTGCCGCCAGGGAAGCCCAGTTTGCATCTAACTTTACAAGGGATGTTGGTCTGTCGTTTTCTTGTGATGTTTTTATGTGGCTTTGTTATCAGGGTAATTCTGGCCCGAAAAAAAAAAAAGAGAACTCTTCCCTCTTCATCCATTTTCTCAGTTTATAAAAACTGATATTTCTTCTTTAAATATTTGATAGAATGCACTAATTAAGACATGAGAGGACATGGGCTTTTGTTTGTGGGAAGATTTTAAATTACTAATTAGATTTCTTGTTCTGGTCTCAAGATTTTCTATTTCTTCTTGAGTCCATTTTGGTAATTTGTAAACACAATTTTCTGCTCTAATCGTTATTATTTCCTTCCTTCTGATTACTTTGGATTTGGTTTGCTCTTTTCTAGTTTTTTAAAGGTGAAAGCTTAGGTTATTGGGATTGGAAACTCTTTTTTGGTGTCATAAGCATTTAGAGTTATAAATTTCCCTCTATGCATTGCTTTAGTTGCATTCCATAATTTTCATCTGTTTTTTTTTTAGTTTTCATTCAACTCAGAACAACTTTTGATCCTCTTTTGGTTTCTTCTTTGACCCACGGGTTATTTAGAAGTGTATTTATACCCAAATATTTGGCACAGATTCCCTTCTATTGTGGATCTCCAATATAATTTTTTTTGTGGTCAGAAAACAACAATTGCATGATTTTAGTTTTTTAAAAATGTACTGAGAATTATTGCACAGCTCAGCCTATAGTCTATTCTGAAGAATATTTCATTCTAAAAATGTGTGTTCTGCAGTCCTTGAGTGAAATGTGCAATAATGTCAATTAAGTAACATTGGTTGATAATGTTGTTCAGTCTTTTATACCCTTGCTGATTTTCTGTTGAGTTACTTGTTATATCAATTATTGAAGTGGAGTGTTGAAATCCCCAACTATTACTTCTTTAATTGTCTATTTCTCCTTTCAATTCTGTTAGTTTCTGCTTCAAGCATTTGGGTTTCTGTTATAAGGTGCATATACATTTATAATTGTTATATCTTTCTAATGTATTGACCCTTTTAACATTATGAAATATCTGCCTTTGTTTCTAATAATATTAATATATGAAGGTTTATTTTGCTTTATATTAATATAACTACTCCAGATCCATTATTGTTACTGTTTCATGGTATATCTTTTTCCAGCCTTTACTTTAAAGCTATTTGTGTTTTTGCATCTAAGTTGCATCTCTTCTAGACAGCATATAGACATCACAAAATGGCAAAGAAAACTTGATTTATTTCTCCTTAATTAGCACCTTAAAGGTTTAAATTACGAAGCTAATAAAGACACCATCTACCCTAACCAAGCAATTGTAAGACTAGGTAATGAGATACAGAAATTTCAACACTGTATTCTTAGGAAAGTTTGCATACATTTTCTTTTAGGTAACTCTGAAATTTGGAATTCAATGTTTAACTCTTCTGGGAGACCAGAGATGGATGATTTTGAGTTTCTAGTCACTTTTTGTCTTCTTTCACTGTGGTTTTGATGACTTCAGATACCCTATTAGTTCTAAGGATACAAGGAAAACTTAAAAACATTTCACTATTTATACTAATATTCCTTCACTGAAATTGAAGGAGAATGCAACTTTTTCTTATTGCTTACAATATTATCAACCAGGTAAGTGACTGATGGCAATAGAGCAGGTCTTTCACTTTTACCCTTAACAATTTCATGACTCTTCATAACCTGCCAGTTATGACTCATTGCTTCTTTACAGCCAACATCACATGTAGATACTTTGTCTTCTTGCTCCCAGTAACACATACTCTTCTCCCAAAGTCTGTGCTTTCAAAATACATGTAATAATATATTGTATTCTCTGTGAATCCAATTGCATCCAATTTCTATCATTCAAGTTTTAGAAAATAACACTGTTTCCATGTCACTTGGGTTATTATTTCCATGGGATGACATACAACAGCAGGACACTGAGTTGACTATCATGTCCCAGGGCTGGGACTAGCACACTGAATAAATCCATTTTTCTCTGAACCTCAGCAGGGTGGGACTGAGAGCTGTCCAATGAGCTGAGTGTGAGGAGAAATATCTTGGGATGAGCAGAGGCAGACACATCTCTGTTGAGCTCCACCTTGTGCAAGCTGAAGATGTCAAGGTCATCACGTCTCCTACAGACCATTCTAGAATGTCTAAGAGGACCATCCTTCTGCAATGCCATTGCTGAAATTGCTAGTGTCCAAGCAATGCATAATTATTATTATTATTTTTTGTGTGTGTGTGGTACGCGGGCCTCTCACTGTTGTGGCCTCTCCCATTGCGGAGCACAGGCTCCGGATGCGCAGGCACAGCGGCCATGGCTCACGGGCCCAGCCGCTCCGCGGCACGTGGGATCTTCACAGACCGGGGCACAAACCCGCGTCCCCTGCATCGGCAGGCGGACTCTCAACCACTGCGCCACCTGGGAAGCCCAACACATAATTATTTGACTCCGACCATCCTAAATGTATGGACTGTTTTATTCTCATCATTTTCCTAGGTCTCTGAATTTATGTCTGAGACACCTTCATTTGTTTTTGCAATCTAGGCTGCCAGGTCTACCTACCATGCCTCATCAGGTGGATGAAAAGGAGCACAAAGTTCCTCTTGAAACTTCAAAATCATTTATTTGATTAACCCAACAATTACAGATTTAGGAGGGCTCCAATTGTGGAGATAGGGCAAGTACTTAATACTTAAAAGGTTACTACAATTTGAAGTTCCTGAAGACTGGAGATCTCTCCTGAATTAGAGGCTTGTCCCAGATAAGGTCTGTTTTCTTATGAACAGGCTAAAATGATTTTATGTCTGTCAACTAAGCTAACATGATTTTGTTTGTCGAACATTTATTATTTATCAGTAACAAAAACGTTTTTATAACAATTTACATTTTTGAAAGCACTTCCATGTCCATTAATAGGCTTTATTCTTATAATAATTCTGGAGGTAAGTGTTATTATACCCAAATTACAGCTGAGACCTATTCTGCACAGTTAATAAGGGGCAGAATCTTGATTGGAATTCAGTTCTTCTGATGCTGTATTAATATACTTCACACTATACAATAGAGGTTCTCTTCATTAAAAATTTAATTCCCTTGCTAGCCTTACTTCACTTGTATGGAACAAGGGTACATAATGGTTCAGTACGTGTAAGAAAAAAAATTTAATAATTGAGTTCAAAAGCCATAAGGGATTAAGTAAATTTCAGTGCATCTATAAATTAAATCCTGTCCATTGAAAGGTACTGTGTTGAATATCATTATCATGAGAATATAACCATAATATACAAGCAGAAAAAATTTACAAAAGACTGTGTGTAAACAGAATAGATAGTCCAGAAATAGACGCACACATATAGAGTAAACTGCCTTATGACAAAGATGCCAAATATTCAGTAGGAAAAGAATTTATTTTCAATAAATGGTTATGGAGCAACTGGATATCTCTATGAGAAAAAAAAGAACTTTGTGTCAGTATTTCACATCATCCTTAAAAATTAACATGAAATGGACCTTGAACCTAAGTATGAAAGAAAAAACCCACAAAATTTCTAGAAGAAAACAAAGAATATTTTCATACTTTAGGGTAGAAAATTATTTCTTAATTAGTACAAAAATTAATATACGTCAAAGAAAAAATGAGAAATTGTATTGCATTAAATTTAAGGACTAATTTCTCAAAAGACACCAGGAAGAGAATGAAGAAAATAATCCAAGAATGAGAGGAGATAGTTATACAGTTGGTCCTTGGTATCCACAGGGGATCTGTATCAGGACCCTCCACAGATATCAGTCGGCAGACGCTCAAGTCCGTTAAACAGCCAAAGAACAGTCAGCGCTCCGTATCTCACGGATATGGAGGGCCAACTCTAATACAAATATCCAACGAAAAAGCTTATACATAGCATATCTCAGAAATTCCTTCACACTAATAAGGAAAAGACAAACAAACCAATTTTTAAAATTGAACAGAAGATTTAAACAGGCACATTCAATAAAATCATCAGTGTAATGCAAATTAAAATAACTATGCAATACCACTACATCCTCTTTAGAACAGCTAAACCCAAAAGACTGATAATACCACTTGTTGTCAAGAATGTGGAATAACTGGAACATTCATATCTTTTGCTGAAGGAAAACTAAACTGGTGCAACAACTTTAGAAAACTGTCGCCATTATCTCTAAAGCAGCACTAAAGCAACACATACCTTTACCCTATGATCCAACGACCACGCCCCTAGGCGTACACCCAAGAGAAACAAGCGCATATATCTATCAAAAGACATGCGCAAGAATATCCCCAGAAGCCTTATTCACAACGGCCAGAAACTGGAAACAACCCAAATAACATCAGTAGAAGAAGAGATAAGTAAATCGCGGTATAGAATAGAACAGTAGGCAGGATTAAAATTTAACAAGTTAATGATGGATGAAATAATAAGCATAAATCTCATAGACATTTTGTTGAGGAGCCAGAAGCCAAAAAAAAAGGTTCATACGGTCTGATTCCATTTATATGAACAGCAGGAACAGGCATACTATTGATAATGTTGATATGGATGTGGGTGACAGTTATATGTAACTACAAAGTCAGGTGTCGCTTCAGCTTCAATGTACCTCCTTATGGCCAGTGCCTCTTAATTTTTATTCTGTAAAAGTCTGACTTCAGCTACTAGCTAAGGTGTGCTGTTTTTCCTTCCCAACTGCTTTGATGGTAATTTTGAACAGAACTTTCCCATCTTCCTCCCTTCACTTCTTTTTTCACATCTACAGACAGGTAAGAGTCTAAAAGATTACACTGAATACTTTTGGTGTTGGCGTGACCATTGCCAGGCGGCTTCTTCATGAAAGCTCTTTCTGCAAAAGTCACCAATAGTATCTTTAAACCTCCAGCACTCACAGCAAAGCACTTTTCAAACTTCTAAGACATTTCTTTTGAAATAATGATAACAGGATACATCTGGGCACACTGTTCCTGTATTAACATCTTAAAAGTGAGAGTTCTAGATAATGTCTTTTTCTTTTTAACATAATCCTTATTATGTTTGTAACTTTGCTTTGCAATAACTAAAAATAAGGGAAGAACATGTCTTTTTGTTTGTGCTGAATAAACATTAGAGCTGGTTGGGGTCTACTTTTCTTCTTTTCTTGGCCACACTAATGCAATTAGTGTGGCCACTTGAGGTATGTCTCAAAAAAACACAGAGACACATGCATTTTTCTCTCCCGCTCTGTCTCTCTCTCACACACAGTCACTCACACACACACACGCACACACACACACACACACACACACACTTGAAGGAAGTCAGAATAATCCATTTTGCCATGAAACATCCAGGTTTGGACAACTGGCACCCAGCGGAAAGGCATCCCAAATGTGGCTTTAAAGCAAACATGAGACTGTTTTAGGCATAATATACACAGAACCAATCTGTTTGCTCTGAAATTTAAGGTTTAGAACTCACCTAAAGCTTGAAGCACAGACATCAGTCCTAGTTTCTCAGTACCTCCAGTCTGTTGGAGAATCTAACCAGGATTTGTGATTGAAATAAAATGACATTTCCCTTAATAAAGGAAAGGGTATGTGACATAATTGGGATACTGTAAAACATCCTGAGAAATCATGGATGGAAAGCACTATTGGGGAATAAATCACTAATTGCATCAGCGTTGTGCTCTGCTCAACTTAGCGTATAACTTTAAACTGTACCTCCCGTCTAGGTCCATGGCCGTAATTGACTTTCCTTGCGCTTAAAAAATATTCACATGAATTATTTTTAACAATGCTTTTTTCAGATGTTCAAAGATAATCTTCATAATTCCCTTAGTTTATGAATAAAGACACAGAAATATTAATAAACTATGCTCAGCTCACTCCTTTGTTCTTGAGATGCAGGATCTCCTCTCAGAAGATGTAGAGAGACCTGAGCAGCCCGACAGAAGGTTGACAAGTACACAAGGTTAGGAGACGCATCTCTACTCTTTATCACACTGTGGTCTGACTGTCTCGCCGTTTTTCCCCAGCCATCCCCACCCAACTTCCGGGGACAAAATGCACATCTGGTCAGTATGGAAGGAGCATGAGCTGTGGGTTTGGGGTAGAGTTTCATTTTACCCTTTATCACCAATGTCCGGCTTTCCACAGCACTAGCTGTAGTAATATTCTTCAGCGCACAATCAGGATTTTCTTCCTGGAGAAGGCTCATCACAGATATACCAGAGGGTCTTTGAACAATCTTGTAACTGAAAGGAGTAGTTCTTTTATACAGGCTTCCAATAAGACTGACTATTTGGGCATAGATACGAATGAAAAAACCTAAGCAAAAATCAGCAGTCCTCCCATTAACAGCTCCTTCACAAGTTTTGAGTAAGAATTCAAAATGATGATGTCTTCTATGGCATTCATCCTCCTGGAGATGAGCCATAATCGTGTGCATTCCAAGTACTTTGGTATTCCCCGTTGAACTTGACTTTGAAGCACATTTTCTAACACATGTGAAACGTCCCCTGATTTAGCCTCCTTAAGAAAAGTTGACCACCCACCCACTGTCAGGGGTGGGGTCACAGTTTCTCGAGTCCCTGCCACTATAAGTGAGTTAGATTGAGGAATTCAGTTGAACTGAAAAGCATGAAGTAAAGAACTAAGATGGTCATTTTGCTCTCCCCTGACAGATATTGGCAGAGAGAAAATATAAACGTTAACAGTGTCCTAAGGGCTCAGGTGATCTTTTCCCTCCACTGATACACACCTCAAAAAATAACAAAAATTGGGCTTCCCTGGTGGCGCAGTGGTTGAGAGTCCGCCTGCCGATGCAGGGGACACGGGTTCGTGTCCCGGTCCGGGAAGATCCCACATGCCGCGGAGCGGCTGGGCCCGTGAGCCATGGCTGCTGAGCCTGTGCGTCCGGAGCCTGTGCTCCGCAACGGGAGAGGCCACAACAGTGAGAGGCCCGCGTACCGAAAAAAAAAAAAAAAAAATAACAAAAATTGCTAGTAAGCCGGCCAAGACAGCCAAGAAGTTCCCTGAACTCCTGACGGGGAAAAATTGGTACTGACCTTGTCAAATTGAATAACCACTTCAAACAGGTTAACTCTAGTTTTTTTTCTAATAACGATAGCTTTCAGAATAGGCACATCTAGGATGTGTAAAAGATAAAGATGAGATGTCTGTTCTTACACTAATGATTAAAAATAAACCATAGAGAGTCTGGTTCACTACAGACTTCATTAGTTTCCATTAGGATATTTATTTTTTGCAAGTGGTACTACTAAAAACAAAAATTTCAAAAGATTTTATACATTGCCTACTATCCAACCTCTGTTTCTTTGGGAGGGAGTGGAAGACAAGAATCAAATCCACAGTGAACAGACAATTGTGTTTTCTAATCCTCTTGGTTCAAGACCGGTATGAATAAAAATGTGAAGCTCCCCTGCCTTTGCATTCACCTCAGAAAAGATTTTAGCAAACACAAGACACCAAATAGTACTGGCATTAAAAAAATTGTTTAAAGCATTTCTATTTTCTTGCAGAGCAAACAGTCAGCCATCAGAGTTTGGTCATCAATTCATTGACAACTACTATGATGTGATTGGAATTTTGGAGCACCATAAGAAAAGCCTCCCCGTTTCCTTTATCAGTGCTGCATTTTTTAATGGCATTTCTAAAAGACAGGCAAACAGGAGGATGAAGATAGCCCAGCAACGCCTTTTTACATTTACAGTTTTAGAGTAATTACGAGCGCTATTGCTGACGGCAGCAATATTTTCAGAACCCGTATCCCCACAAAGTTCCTCAAAGACTGGATGCGTAATTCGCATCCAAAGTCACTAAGTATCTGTTTGACTGCATTTAGTCTTCCCTTCAAAGAAACACAGAAAACAATTTGCTCTAAGGCACTGTACAGTCAAGAACAAACAGGTGAGATGCTTTCAAATCTTAAGGCTGTACACCAACAATTCAACACAAAGTGACGATGGTTACTTTAACCATCAGCTCTTTACTGTGTGTACCAAGTACATCGACGCAGAGTCCCACCTTAAAAACAAAGCGTGAGAAAGCAACAGACAGACAAACAGAAGGGGGAAGGAAAGGAGGGAAGGGAGGGACAGAAAAGGGTAGACAAGAGATGGAATAGAACGGGAAAGGCAAGGAAGCAAAAAGTGTGTTTGAGCATCTCTTCCATAGATACTCAGACCATAGATGGAGACTTGATGACGTGAAGACTGATTGGCAGGGAGTGGATTATCTGTGCTTGAAAGAGGGGGATTTGATTCATACTCAGAGAAGTGGGTTTCTCACACAGAAGAGCATCCAGTATGCCCCAGCCCTACCTTTCCCAACACTCCAGAAGGTCTAATCTCTTCCTGGAGAGACAGCTGCTCCCAAGATGAAAAGACAGTTAGTAACGAATAAGGGGGCTGACCCAAGAGGCACAGTGACCTCCCCATTGGGGAGGTCAATGGGACACTCTCACAGCTCACAGCATGTTTCCTGCGCCAAGAGGACTCCAAGGGGCCTGTGCCGACATGTGTCACTGCTTTCACACACGTGGCCCATGTCCTGCACTCGATGGCCATGACACCGTCTTGCCTGTACTTCCTGCTAGTTAACGAGAGAGCTTCCTCGATACGTTTAGCCCAAGGGAAGGTGATGGTATGAAGCTTCTGTTATTGGATTGCATACCAAATTTTATATATATATATATATATATATATATATATATATATTGGACTGCATACCAAATATATAATTTTATCCATTTTATATAATTATATACATACAATATATACACACACATGCAAATATGCATGTATATATCTATTATATATATACATCAGTTATATACATACAAATGTGTTAACATATATATAAATATAGATATATATATATAGAGAGAGAGGCTATATGACTGCATTATATATACTAGTAGAATTTAATTATATATATGAAATTAAATATATATATGTATTCCTGAGACTATACACCAGGTATTAAGCTTCTGCATATCTGATGTGTGTCATGACAGTAATATATGGAGCCAAATATGTATGCATTCTGGGCTTCCCTGGTGGCGCAGTGGTTGAGAGTCTGCCTGCCGATGCAGGGGACATGGGTTCGTGCCCCGGTCCGGGAAGATCCCACATGCCGCGGAGTGGCTGGGCCCGTGAGCCATGGCCGCTGAGCCTGCGCGTCCGGAGCCTGTGCTCCGCAACGGGAGAGGCCACAACAGTGAGAGGCCCGCGTACCGCAAAAAAAAAAAAAAAAAAAAGTATGCATTCATTCATTCCACAAAAATTTACTAAAGACTTTGTTATGAACAAAGAATCGGACCACATGTTGCTGGGGAAAGAGAGCCAAGGAGAATCTGGTTTCCATAGTCCAAATGAGTTCCAAGCTGCATAAAGGAAAAGACACATAGACAACTCATTGCATACCGAACAGTATGAGGCAAGTGCCCTAACAGAGAGGAAACCAGATGCTGAGAAGACCTGAAGGAAGGAGGGATTATTATTATATGGTCTGAGGGTAGAAGGAGACGAGGAACTGTTTCTTGAAGGAGATGCTTTTTAGCTAATTTTAATAGCTGGAGAAGGTGTAAGAATTCTGCAAGCCATTAGAGAAATGTGAGCCAGGCCCGCCAGAAGGGAGGAATAACACGCTGAGGAATCACAGGGAGGTTCACCCACCTGGAGAGGAGGGTGCAGCAAGGAAGCCATGCCAGGGACAGCAAGAGGGACAAGGTGGTCTATGATGTGGACACTGTGCGGAGTCTAGGTCAGAAGACAGGCAATTACTAATTCAGTCCGGGATGATAATGGGGAAGACAAGGCATTTTAACTAAGTACTGAAAGATAAATATGACTTCTACAGTCAGAAGTGGGATGAAGGGGCTTCCCTGGTGGCACAGTGCTTAAGAATCCACCTGCCAATGCAGGGGACATGGGTTAGACCCCTGGTCCGGGAAGATCCCACATGCTGCAGAGCAACTAAGCCCGTGCGCCACAACTACTGAGTCCGCGTGCCACAACTACTGAAGCCCGCGTGCCTAGAGCCCGTGCTCTGCGACGAGAGGCCACCACAATGAGAAGCCCACACACCGCAACGAAGAGTAGCCCCCGCTCGCTGCAACTAGAGAAAGCCCGCGCAGCAACAAAGATCCAACGCAGCCAAAAACAAACAAACAAACAAATAAATAAAAGAAGTGGGATGGAAAAGAACATTCCAGAAAAACAAGATGGCATTAGGAAAGAACTGGGGATAAGAACATATAATGTGGACTTAGGGAATGGTGAATGTACACTTAGGATAAAACACTTTTGTTCATTCCTGACACATGCTAGGAGTTCAATAAATATGTGTTGAATGAATAAATAAATGATTGATCATAGGGAACTAAGGGAGAAAGAGGTTTCAAAATATGGGTTGGAGTTGACCCTTGAATTCCAGACTAAAATGTTGGGACTTAATCCAGTCGCCAATGGGAGGCGCTCAAGGAATTTCAAAGGAAAGAGTGACAGGATCAGTACTGTGAGTCCAGAACTGAGATAAAGGATGGACTAGAGAGGGGGTAGCAGAAAGAACAGCCTGTCCCTGTATCGCGGACTCAAGATAACAGGGATTTTGGTAATAGTAGGAATTGAACGGATAGAGATAGAATGAATTTAAGACACATCAGGAAGGTGGAGCTATCTACCGCTATTACATAGCTTTCTCAGACTTACCTACTCACAACAGCACGGCTTTGCAGGCCAATATATACACACCACAAGCCCTTCAGGCTTATTTTGGCCATGGTTTGGCCTTTACATTTTGCTTCCCCTCCAGCATCATTCTTGTATTTCGGTCTTCTGCCCCATTAGTTCAATTGCCTGTTTCCACACAAGCATCCATATCGCTCTTGGACTTAAAGTAAGTTCTACTTCCCTGATTTGCGATTCAGCGTTCATTCCTGTACCCTTTTTGTTCCTGGTTGTTTCAGGTAGCCCTCACCCCAGCCTCAGCCTTTGGACCAAACCCCTAACGGTAACCCACTTGTTCAGAACGTTAAAATAAAAGGTTCCTTAAAATAAAATGTCATCAGGATATCTAAATACTCCAACACATATACCATTGGACTTTCCAAATGGTCAATGTGGTTTCCGAGATGTGCTCAAAAACATGTTTTTTAAGGTCATTTGACATTTGGTACAAGGCATTGCACCAACAGCCAATAGGCCTATTACACTGATTAATACTAGGAAAAGGCACTAGAAAAAAGGTGGTACAGAGATAATATATTTTGTGTGTGTGTGCAATTAACTTCATTAAAGAAGAACAGAATCAAAAGCTGATGGTTAATTCTTAATTATTTAGAAACAAATCATGCTATAGATAACTAGACATATGTTATAACAATCAGACATATGATACGACTTTTTAAAAGTTTTATTTAGCTTTGAGGTACAGCATATGTATGCTAATCCCATTTCTAAAAATTTTCAGGACAATCTCACTATCCTCATAAATGTGTTTGTAATTGTCAAGCCATGTATTCTAATTTTTTTCATTTGAAAAACATGAACACTGTTAGCAGATTTGCTTTGGGCGAAACTAAATTTAGATTCCACCCCCAGTGTCTGCCGGAGGGTGGAGAGAAGCTTACCCAAATCTAAGAATTCCACTATCTAGGGGAAAACGCACCAGAAGCCTAACCCACATGCTCTTTGGGTCTACACTCTTAGGAAAGTTCAGCTAGTCCCTGCTTGCTATAATGCTAAATGTTTTCTCAAATTGCTGTTGAATGTTTGCCCTAGTTCTTAGCAGCTGCTCTGATTCAAAAGGGCTCTATGTTCTCAGGACATTGAAATTATGACTCGAAAAGAAAAAAAACAAAACAAAACAAAACAAAGCCCGTTATTGCATTTTTCCTGGTTTGAAGAATCAAGTTGAAGACAGTGACCCTCTTCCAAAAAGCAAGAGCATTGCCTCACGGTTTGGGGTCCTTGAGCAACGTCCCTCAAGGCCTATACATGAAATGAGGACGATACGGAGACCCGAGCGTTCACATAATTGATCCACTTTCATCCGCGTAAAGGGATGAGAAAGTCTCAAATTATCAACAGTCCAGTGCTTTTACAGCTCCCACCTACCACACACTTACTGCTTTCAGAGTTCTCCTAATTGAATTACTGAGAGCAGACCAAATGACCTTAGTTGTCCAAGCAGTATTTATCACATTTTAAATGAATTTCATTATTAAAAGAAAACATTCTCTTAATTCATTTTCCAGCTTATAGTAATTATATCCGTGGTGTCCTAAGTTTTCTGTGACTTTTCTTTTCAAGAAACAACTATTAACTTTCCACAGAGTCAGTGACCTTGTTTGGATGACTCTGTCCCCTCAGGTGACCTTGAGGCAAAAATTATAGAAGCATCAATTGGCAAGTTCGTGAGCATTCAGCAAATCATGAAAAGGGTAAGAGCTCTTCATTTCCCAGCACTGGTATTCATCATGGAAAGACACATAAAAAGAAAGGGCAAATTCCAATGACACGTATCCAGTAAATTGGAGACTCTTGTCACAGTAAATGCCAATTCAGCAGTTTACAATCGCAATGCATAACATGCTACATTACTTATTTTTTAACCCTCTAAATTGGGCATTTTATTACTGTTCCTCTGTGTCACCCTTTGTATCATTGAAAATTTTAAGTTTCTTCTGCTATGAGATCATCTTTCTGAGTCTGTTGAATTTCATCTTGGTTATTAGTAACAAGTCCTCTTCGCAATGGCATTCAATCAAGAATCACAGATTTTGAAGAAATCTGAAAGGTCACTTGGTTCCACGTAGACCATTGTACAAAATAAACTAGAAGGGAAGTAAACTGTAAAATTGTTTCTAAACTATTTGCAAATACAACAAACCACAGAACTTCTCTTAACAATTTGCCTGGCATTTCATCCCTTTTAAGCAGGTAAATGGAGTCCAAATTCTCTTGCCTGCATTGGAGTTAATTTCAAAACCAACAATCAAGGTGAATCATCATTCCCAAATATATTTATTTATGAGCTAAAGGAGAGTAGTTCAATACAGATTGCACTGGTGTCAACAGTGTCCACAGTAAGTGATGTTCTCTATCAGATGTGCTTGAATTTTTTCACATGGTAAGAATACTATAACCAAAGTGCAGTTAATAAGGTCAAACACATTTCTGGAGATGTCCACACGTGTTCAGGTATTCTCACTTCAATATTACATTTCACCTAAGTGGAATATGTGAGGTAGAGCAGTAACATGGAACCAACACTGGACAAGAGGTATCACAGGTATGGAGTTAAGGTCCAGCTCTCTGACTCATGAATTCCATTAGACAGTCACCCAAACTCCCTGGGCCTTGGTTTCCTCATTCATGAAACTATTTCTGAAGTCCTATGATTCTATAGGTCTATGTCAAATACCAGATTAACAGCAGGCTTTTGATGTTTTCTCCTAAACCAAAACAAAGCAAAGCAAAAACAAAGCAAAAAACAGAAAAGGCAACAAGAACACACCTGGCATTAGTTTATACCTAGGTGGTGCTGAATTTCCACCTTTGCACTATTACTCTCCCAAGACAGTGAGAGTATTTAGCAGCGGAGTTATTAACCCATGCTCAGATGTGTCACGATGATGCTTGAATCCTATTAAGCAATATATTTCTTTTTAAAAAAAGTCTCAGGTTTCTGAATCTCTTCACAGTTTATCTCCAGTGACTGAAGCACATATATTAGAAATGAACAGTTAGTATTTCTGGTATAGGACTGATCCAGGTTATAAGGCAGAATCTTTCCTCTACCTAAAACAGAATCTTCTTTGAGATCATCCTTCAAATGATTGCCATTTATGGAAGTATGTCATCTCTGCAGAAAGAGCCATAGAGGAAAACCAATTCCAGAGATTTCTTTTCTGAAGCATGTTTTGTCTATCTGCTATATCAACCAGCAAACAAGGTGTCTGAAAATTTTGTTTTCTTGAGTAAGATGCTCCTATGACATTACTGATCTTAAGGTACAGCCATGGGTTTCTGCTGTTGATTTTAGCATCCTATTTGGAGTATGCTAGCCACCTGTTACAAAGCCAGTCCTCACAACATCCCACCAAAAATGTCAATCAGCTTTCCATGCTGCTTCTGCTCTTTGCACACCACCCCCCTGAGGCAGTGCCCTAAATCATCCCACATAAGCCCTGGCAGATCTCCAGGCCCACGGGCAATGGTGGACTCCAAACTAGAGCCACTAAAATGATTAACGTCTCCTGCCCATGTGATGCTATTTCAGGCATCTCAAGGCCTTCCCTGCCTTAAAATCAAAATTCCACTTTTCTCACTGATGCTTCAAATTCCTTTAAAAGAAAAAAGAGATGCTTTGACTCAGTACATCAAAGGAAGAGGAAACATATGACCTGAAATCCATATAATTGATTAATCTGACAAAACTGATTAATATAAAATCCTTTTCTGAGGACAGACATTGATGAGGAGCCTTACTGTAAGGCAGGTGAAATGGGAAAAGTGCAGCAAAAAGAGACGGAAGACACCAAATATTTTGCTTACCTTTTGCTTCATAATCGTTTGTAACATAATAATAATGATATTCATCCCATGAGGTTGTTAAGCTAATAACTGATAACACTAAACACCATTTACCGAGTCTTTCAATAGTGAGAGGTAGCATCAGTGAAAATGCTGGTAAGGACATCCAAAAAGCCTCTCCTCTTTATGAAATCAATGAGAACACTGCCCAAAACTGTCAAATTTGACATTTTTATAACTCCCAAAACTAGCCAAACTCTTGCAGCAATTCATAGAGCATTTTTTTTAAAAAAGGATAAATTTCATTAAGAAGAGCAAGCTTGGGCTTCCCTGGTGGCGCAGTGGTTGAGAGTCCGCCTGCCGAAGCAAGGGACACGGGTTCGTGCCCCGGTTCAGGAGGATCCCACAGGCCGCGGAGCGGCTGGGGCCGTGAGCCATGGCCACTGAGCCTGCGCGTCGGGAGCCTGTGCTCCGATCTGCAGTACCCTTGAAAACCAAGAGCCACAATCACAGCTAAAGCCAGCAGTCTGGCAGCCTTTGGAAGGGGCAGAATGGGGTTGAAGCATCTTCAAAGCCCCATTCCTAGAGTATCGGCCATTGTTTGACTTGTCTTGCGGTTCCCGGAAAGATCCCACTTGCAAGACTGTCTTTGAATGAGCTGACTTGAATCTCACCCTATGCAAAAAAGCCTTTTCCCGGGGGTGTCGGAAATAAATCAGAGGCAACTGTTTAGCACTGCAACTCCCTGAAGCAGTGGGTAACAGTTAATACAATAGGCTAAACAAAAGCTTAAAAGGAAAAGATGGGGAGTGAGATGGCCATAGGAGGCTTTGAAAATCCCTAGTATATTCCCGGTAATCGAGAAGCCCGTGCGTGTGTGTCCGGCTGTGCATCCGGCCAGGACTGTGTGCGTGCTCAGGTGGGCCTAAACACACTAACCTCTTGCTAAACCTGAGGTTCTATGCAAGCAGAAAATGAAGGCTAGGAAGCAACAGCCCAGCTGAGTGCTGAAGGTATTCTCCAGTTACACACACAGAGCCCTTGGCAAAGACTGGGGGACTTACTAATTATAGGCTTTTAAGAAAGTCTTTGTTGAATAATTAGCTGACCATTAAGATAATTGAGCAGACTTCAGTGGCCACACACAAAAAAGAATACAGAATTTGTTCAGAAAAGTCACTAAACAAACAACAAATAGCAACGGCAACAAACCCTGTGGAGGATGGAGAATCTGATTTCCAGAGCTGCCATATTATATTAACTAAAATGTTTACTTTTCAACAAAAAGTAGGAGACAAAGAAACAAGGAAAGATGGTCCATACACACAATCAATAGAAAAACTGTTCCTGAGGCAGGCCAAACGCTAAATAATGAATTTAAATTAGCTATTCTAAATATGGTCAAGGACGGCCCGGAGCCAACATCGGCACCCGGGCGGGCCCAGCGTCCCGCCCCGCCCCCGGCCGCGACACGGTTTCCACAAACAGACACACACAGACCCACGCGGGGGCGAGGCGCCACGGCTTCCCCGCCGGGTCCCCCGGAGGCCGGTCTCCCTCAAGCCGAGCGCGCGAAAGGGCGCCCGCTGCGCTTTCCCTCCCGAAAGCGGGCTGCGGGGACCCAAGCGTGGACCCTGAGACACGAACACGCGCACCACGCCGCCACGGGGGATGAGAGGCCGGGCGCCCTGCATTTCTGGAATCACCGGGACGCCTGTGTAAATTTCCGTTTGGCCTGACATTTTCCAAAGGTCACTCAAGATCAGGGGACAGAATGCCTAGTCTCCAAGGGTCCAGCCAGCCTACCCGCTGAAATTAGGGGACAGGATGCCTCCGTTCCAAGGGTCCTGCCAGCCCACCCACTGAAAAAAAAAAACATTAAAACTAACTAACTAAATAGATAGATAAATAAGGTCAAGGAACTAAAGAAGTTATAAAAAGGAACCAAACAGAAATTCTGGAGATTAAAAGTACAATAAGTGAAATGAAAAATTCACTACAAGAGTTCAACAGCAGATTTGAGCAGGCAGAATTAAAAATGAGTGAACTGGAAGATAGACCAATTGAGATTACCTAGTCTAGGGAACAGAAAGGAAAAAGACTAAAGGAAAATAAACATAGCCTAAGAGCATCAAGCAGACTAATATGTTTATAATGGGAGTCCCAGAGGGAGAGAAGAGGACAGGAGAGAAGGGCAGAAAGAGAATTTGAAGAATTCACGGCTGAAACTTCCCAAATTTAAGGAAAACTATTAATCTACATATCTACTAAGCCAAATAAAGTCCAATAAGATAAACTCAAAAAGATCCACAGCTGGACACTTCATAATCAAACAGTTGAAGCCCAAGGCCAAGAGAGACTCTTGAAAATATCAAGAGAGAAGTGACTCATCATATACAAGAAATCCTCCAGAAGACTAACCAATAAGCTGATTTCTCATCAGAAGCCAGGGAGGCCAGAAAGCAGTGATATGACATAATCAAAATGTTGAAAGAAAAAGAATGTCAACTAAGAATTCTAAATCCAGCAAAACTATCCTTCAAAACTAAAGTAGAGGGGCTTCCCTGGTGGCGCAGTGGTTAAGAATCCGCCTGCCAATGCAAGGGACACGGGTTCGAGCTCTGGTCCGGGAAGATCCCACATGCCGAGGAGCAACTAAGCCCGTGCACCACAACTACTGAGCCTGAGCTCTGGAGCCTTCAAGCCACGGCTACTGAAGCCCGCGTGCCTAGAGCCCATGCTCTGCAACACAAGAAGCCACCGCAATGAGAAGCCCGCGCACAGCAACGAAGACCCAACATAGCCATAAATAAATAAATTATATATATAAAAAAAACTAAAGTAGAAATTAAGATATTCACAGATGAAAATTGTGAAGAATTTATTGCTTGCTGAGAGCATTTATTTGCTTGCTTTTCTGCCCTACAAGAAATACTACAGGAAGCCCTTTAGGCTGAAATAAAAAGATGCTAGATAGTAACTCGAATCCACATAAAGACATAAAAAAGCACTAGTAAAGGTACCTATATAGGTAAATACAAAAGATGGTATAAACTTTTGGTTTTTTGGCTTGTAACTCATTTTTCCTCCTATTTTATTTAAAAGACAACTGTATAAAGTAATACTTGTAAATATGTGTTGATGGGCACACAATGGATAAGGATATCATTTCTATAAAAATAATAGCACAAGTCAGGGTGAAGAAATGGACTATAGGAAAAAAGATTTGTATACTATTGATATTATATTGGTATAAATCCAAAGTAGATTATTATATATTAAAGTGTTAATTATAATCCCCAGGGCAATCACTAAGACAATCACTCAAAGAAAATATAATAAAAGAAATAACAAAGGAATTAAAATAATACACTAGAAAATATCTGTGTAATACAAAAGAAGGTTGTAATGAGAAAAACATTAAAGACATTACACATATAGAAAACAAATAGCAAAATGACAGATGTAAATCATACCTTATCAGTAATTTTATTTAACATGAGTGAATTGAACATTCCAATTAAGAGAAAGAGATTGGCAGAATAGATAAGAAAAAAAAGATCCCATTATATGCTGTCTGCAAAAGACACACTTTTAAAGACACAAACAGATTGGAAGTATAAAAGATATATCATGCAAACAGTAAAAGAGAACTTCAGTGGTTATACTAACATTAGACAAAATAGACCTTAAAACAAAAATTGTTACTAGAAACAAATAAGAACATTTTATAATGATAAAAGGGTAAATCCATCAAAAAGATATGGTCATTATAAGCATATATGTTAGGTATAAACATATACCTAACAACAGAGTCCCAAAATACATGTACCAAAAACTGACAGAATTGAAGAGAGAAACAGACAATTCAACAATAGGTGGAAATTTCAATAACTCATTTTCAATAATGGATAAAACAACTGGTAGACGATCTCAAGAAAATGCAAATCTTGAACAACACTATAAACCTATAGACCTAACAGACATTTTTTAAACACTCTACTCAACACCAGAAGAATACATATTCTTCTCAAGCACACATGGAACATTCTCCAGGATATGCCATATGTTAGGCCAAAAAACAAGCCTCAATAATTGTACATGTATATTACTAAAATGTAATGAATTAAAAATCAATGGCCAGGGAATCTTTTAAGTGATTTGCAAGCATTATTTTATTTAATTCTCAAAAGTATCCTATGACGTATGATATGATTAGGTATAAGAAGTATGGTTAGGTATGGTGAATATCCACCTACTGCAGATGAAGGAACTATAGTAAAGAGGGATATATACCTTGCCTAAGATTGAACAGTTAATAGGAAACAAAGGTAGGAGCTACAATTAATGTTCTTCTCATGTTTGAGGTCTCAGGGTAAACGTTTCCACCCAATCTGTACAAGGTCCCTTCTATAATTCACTCTGAGAGCATCCTATTCTCTTTCTTCATAAAACTTTTCACAATGTGAAATTATAATTCTGGGTCTGAAGACAGACAAGTGGATAATATAAGTACTGTGAGCAACCTGTTCTTGTTTGCCTGAGACTTTCCTGGGGTTGACACTGATAGTCCCAAGCACTGGGATTCTCTTAGTCCTGAGAAAATCCAGGTGGTTGGTAACACTAAGAAATAAATAAGCTACAAGTGTTAGCTCACTGATGCCACACAACTAGGTGTTCCCTTCGTAAGTCATAAGAGCTATCACCGAGGAGATAAGTGTGCTGCAGGCAACCTTCTTTCCCCCAACAGCCCTAAGTGTCTTATAAACCACAGGAGGGTCTCTGTTTACCCACTACAAGGCACCCTTCTCAGTCACCATGGAAACACCATACAGAAACTAAACAAGGATGAGATTTTTAACCCAGCCTTTGAAAAAAAAAAAAGAGGCTCTCCAAGAAAGCACTACCATTTTGGAAGGAAGGGAGATTGCATTATTGTTTCTTTACTTGTTTATTCTGCTTCTTTCCAGAAGCTGCTTACTCCATAAGAGCAGGGGACTCACATTTTCACTCACCATCAAACATTCAGCATCTAGCAAATGCCTGACATCTGGTGCATATTCAATAAATATTTGAGCCAGTGAGCATGTAACTTCTAAGTCTTGCTCTTAATCACCATCTATTACCTGCCTTGATTTAATACTTTAATTTTCCTGCCTTAATAGAAATACAAACTAACAGTATGAACTATTCACAACATCGCAGGCATGATGTTATCCTAGTAAATTGACAGAATAAGCTTTTGAGGTAATTATCCCCGTTTTCCAGATGAAGGAACTGAGGATACGAGAGATGAAAGAACCTGTCCAAGACCTCAAAGTTAATCTGTATTTGTTCCACAAATGTGTGCTATAATTTCTCAATTCTATCATCTTTCTGGCAAGAAATATTTCTGTACCCACACAATGGAAAACACAGAATATCAGGTGTTTGATATATGCTTCTTGTTTTTTTTTTTTTTTTTTGCTGTACGCGGGCCTCTCACCGTTGTGGCCTCTCCCGTTGCGGAGCACAGGCTCCGGACGCGCAGGCTCGGCGGCCATGGCTCACGGGCCCAGCCGCTCCACGGCATGTGGGATCTTCCCGGACCGGGGTACGAACCCGTGTCCCCTGCATCGGCAGGCGGACTCTCAACCACTGCGCCACCAGGGAAGCCCTATGCTTCTTACAGAGACCACTTCTCCATGCCTCCAATATTGTTTATCATACCAATCTGGTAAGCTAAATAGTTTTCATATCTGACATAAAGGCAGTCCCAGCCGGGCCCCTCTTCTATTAATAAAGTGCAAATTGACACAGAGTTATGTAAGGCTACAGTAGTTGTAATAATAACCTCTGAATTCATTAAGCACTGGCAAATTTTGAGTCCACCATCATAACTTGCCAAAATGTTTTTCTTCTTCTAGTTTTTAGGAGGCAACCAAAAAATGCAATTTCATTCATTATTTTATTTTATTTTACTGTTCATAACCAATATGGCTCTAAAACTTCTCCTTTTTTCTTCTTTTTTAAAGAGAATCCTCCAGTGTACATGCATGCTATTTAAACTAAGCTCCCTAAAGCTGAATACAATTTATCTTCAAACAGCAGAGAAGAAGGAGGGCAGAAATCTTCAAATATATATAAATTCATAACCAGCTTCTATCGAACTCCTGCACTTGTCAACTTGTTTAGAACACGATTTTCCAAATGCCACTGCTTTCTGGGATTCAGGAGAGGGTAAGAGAGCTCTTTCATTTCACTAGATTTGTGTCAACTCCACCCTGAGTTTCTAGCAATAGGGCCTCTCAGAAAAATATGCTGAGCTTCCCTTCAGGTCTGGGATGCTGTGATTCTGGCATCGCAAAGCACCGAAAGTAAATAAAATGGCTCACATTGTGTTCCAGGCACAAGGGGGCCCAAGAGATAGGATGAGAAATCCAGCTGATGTGCCTAAGACCCTACCTCCAATTGCATGCTGTCGTTTTCTCAATATTCAGAGCTGCAGCCATGGCCAAATTGCACACTTGGAGCCAAATTCTCCCCTCAGTTCTGCGTACTCAACTTCATCCAAAGTCGCTAGGTGTAGAGCGCGTATCTGAAAGTGACATTTGGCGATAGCGCCATGGAGTTCTCTTATCTGGCATGTACTAACTATGCAATAAGTGCGTTTCTACCAATTTCTGCACAAACGTGAGCCTGTTTGCTACTCTCAGATGGCAGTGCTTGCTGTACCATTTCCTCACTTTTTAAAGATTTTTGTGTTTTGCCAGTCAGGAACACATTTTGCAAGTCCCTGGCAAACACAAGTGTACTTTCTTCTTGGCTTCAACACTTGAGGAAGCCAGATGAAAGGAACAGCTCGCAGGGAAAGCTTTGGATTTCATCAGTCCATCGATGAAGTAGTCCTCTGCCTCTCAGTCAGGTTTTTAAGGGATTGTGTTTCCTTAACTGAAGAAGTAAAAGTGCAGAAGAGGATAAGTGAAGAAAAGAGTTAAAGGTTTGCCTCATTTGAGGAGTATTTTTAGATCCTTCCCTCTCCTCTCCCCCGCCCAGGCTAAGTTGGCGGGTTCCACATCCCATGTGCATCTCATATCTTACTGTGTGTGTGTGTGGATTTGCTAGGTATTGTCTGATGCGGGCTCTATGAGTCAGAGCCAATATCATGTTTATCTCCATATTTCTAGCCTAGAGCAAGGAGTCTGGCAGTCAGGTCAAGACACATTTATTGTCCACCTACTCTGTGCTAGGCACCGAGCCTCCTCCAGAGATAGAATGTCCTCCCCTTGAGGAACTTAGAGTCTAGTCGGGACATGCATGCATCAGCATAACATTTATGCACAAGCCAACTAGAGGTTACATCGAGTATGACCAAGATGCCAAAGGGAACACAGCAGATGGGTTCGTAATCCTGGTGGTATAGTCAAGAGGACCGCTGGGAGAAGACTGTGCCAGGGCTGAGCCCTGCAAAGAAATAGGAATTAAGTCAAGAACTAGCAGGGAGGGGAGGGAGTTACAGGCATGGGTAGCAGCATGAACAGAGGCAAGAGGGCATAGAACGCTATGCAGTTGGCCCGGCAAACTTCAAGGCCCAGGCGGGGAATAGCAGGCCATTAAGACCAGAGAGGTGGGCAGTATCCAGGTAACCAAGGATTGTTTTTAACCTTATCATTTTTGAGAAAGTAGATATTGAAAGAGTTCAACCCTAAGGGAAACAGGCTCATATCTATGCTTTAAACTGTTCAAACTGGGAAATTAATAAAGGGGCTGGCTTTTCTTTGTGAAAGATTGAAAACAAAGAGCCCAGCTGCGAGGCAATTTTAATCATCTTGGTGAAAGACCATGGGAGCCTGTATTAGGGCTGAGAGTAAGGCTACGCAAGAACTATTGAAAAGGCAGAATGGGAAGGACATTGTGCTGGGTTAGAGGCAGGAAGTGAGTGGCTTGAGGTACTCATTAGACCTTGAGATATATGAGCTTGAAGCTCAGGGAAGTGTCAGGGATTAAGATTAAACTACGTGACTCCTAATTTTATAGGAGCTGAGATTATCCTTGAAAGTAGATGAGATTTCCCACGAAGAACTCTTGTTAAAAGAGAGACCCAGTAGCTGGGAATCTTTGGGGGAAAAACTATCATTTAAGGGGTGAGCTGGGGAGTGGGTGCCCCTGAAGGTGATGAGGGGACATTTCAGAGACCTGCATGTGAGGCAAAGAGAGTGTGAGGCCCTGAAGGCTCAGGGACTTGCAAAATGTGTAGAGATTTTCATAGAAAAGGCAGAAAACAGTGTCAATGCCCCACTGTGGTGAAGTCAATATAGAGTCACGTCCAATAGCTTTGGCAATAAGGAAATCTTTGAAGACCTTTTCTGTGTCAGAGACACACATGCACATTGTTTAATAAATACATGAATGAATAAATGAATGAATGGATAAAACCAAGTTTTCAGAGACTCTCTTCCCTTAGGATATAAAAAGTGAGGCTTAATTTTTAGGTGAAGGTTGATTTTCAAAGGAGCCCAAATCTCTAGCCTTAAAAACTCTTAATTAGTATTTGGTGATACAAAAGAAGTCATTCTGTTTCAAGCCTTTTCTAATTGACTTTTCTTCTCCATACCCTTTGCCGTGCATTTTAATGATGATAGATGGTAAAAGTATGAGATTAGATCACTCCCTAACACCATACACAAAAATAAGCTCAAAATGGATTAAAGACCTAAATGTAAGGCCAGACACTATCAAACTTTTAGAGGAAAACATAGGCAGAACACTCTATGACATAAATCACAGCAAGATCCTTTTTGACCCACCTCCTAGAGAAGTGGAAATATAAACAAAAATAAACAAATGGGACCTAATGAAACTTCAAAGCTTTTGCACAGCAAAGGAAACCATAAACAAGACCAAAAGACAACCCTCAGAATGGGAGAAAATATTTGCAAATGAAGCAACTGACAAAGGATTAATCTCCAAAATTTATAAGCAGCTCAATAACAAAAAACAAACAACCCAATCCAAAAATGGGCAGAAGACCTAAAGAGACATTTCTCCAAAGAAGATATACAGATTGCCAACAAACACGTGAAAGAATGCTCAACATCATTAATCATTAGAGAAATGCAAATCAAAACTAGAATGAGATATCATCTCACACCAGTCAGAATGGCCATCATCAAAAAATCTAGAAACAATAAATGCTGGAGAGGGTGTGGAGAAAAGGGAACACTCTTGCACTGCTGGTGGGAATGTGAAGTGGTACAGCCACTATGGAGAACAGTATGGAGGTTCCTTAAAAAACTACAAATAGAACTACCATACGACCCAGCAATCCCACTACTGGGCATATACCCTGAGAAAACCATAATTCAAAAAGAGTCATGTACCAAAATGTTCATTGCAGCTCTATTCACAATAGCCAGGATATGGAAGCAACCTAAGCGACCATCATCGGATGAATGGATAAAGAAGATGTGGCACATATATACAATGGAATATTACTCAGCCATAAAAAGAAACAAAATTGAGCTATTTGTAATGAGGTGGATGGACCTAGAGTCTGTCATACAGAGTGAAGTAAGTCAGAAAGAGAAAGACAAATACCGTATGCTAACACATATATATGGAATTTAAGAACAAAAAATGTCATGAAGAACCTAGGGGTAAGACAGGAAAAAAGACACAGACCTACTAGAGAATGGACTTGAGGATATGGGGAGGGGGAAGGGTGAGCTGTGACAAAGCGCGAGAGAGGCATGGACATATATACACTACCAAACGTAAGGTAGATAGCTAGTGGGAAGCAGCCGCATAGCACAGGGAGATCAGCTCGGTGCTTTGTGACTGCCTGGAGGGGTAGGATAGGGAGGGTGGGAGGGAGGGAGACGCAAGAGGGAAGAGATATGGGAACATACGTATATGTATAACTGATTCACTTTGTTATAAAGCAGAAACTAACACACAATTGTAAAGCAATTATACCCCAATAAAGATGTTAAAAAAAAGTTTTATACAATTAAACTGTTCTAATACAAAAAAAAAATGATAGATGAAGCAAGTCTTAAGGTGGAAATGCAGAATCCAAGGAAACTCTCCCTTCATCACTTGCCACGAATAGCACCCACCTCCACATTTACACGTACACTTGGGGTCACAGGTCATCAGAGGTGTTTGGAAGCATGGAAAACTAGATGCCACAGGGTCAGAATTTTAACACCAGCCCTTTCTTGGAGCAGCCCATGTCTTGATTTGAAGTAATAGACTAATGGGCTTCAAAACTTTCTTCCACTTTAAAGTTTTTTTCTAGAGTCTTCACTCTCAAATGTTTTGGAGCATCCTAGATTCACTCAGTAAGTGCTCAACAAAGATTTTGGTTGTTAATTCAGGGCTTTGAGACGAAAAGTTTTATCCTTTAGCA
Source organism: Delphinapterus leucas (assembly GCF_059928025.1). Taxonomy (NCBI): domain Eukaryota; kingdom Metazoa; phylum Chordata; class Mammalia; order Artiodactyla; family Monodontidae; genus Delphinapterus; species Delphinapterus leucas. Next base: position 13,852,463 of record NC_143146.1, read on the forward strand.
AACAGAACTGTTTGCTGTTTGTTCCAGAACCAAGCTGAGATTTACTTTGCTTTCCGCAGTTGCTCTTCATTTCTGCTTTCCCTGTTTGTACATATGCCTTCACTTTATATTCCTGCCTCTCTCTCTGGACGTCTGAGAAACCCTGGTCCCTGCCAATGCGCACACCCATGCTGACGGATCCATGGAATGGTACCAAAATCCACTCCTCCATATTTTGACTCACTGCAGAGAGGAGGCATACTGCCAACTTTGTAGCTTCCTGTGTTCGAAGAGTGACAGGAAAGCAAGATGAAGGAGTAAGAAAAGAAATAGAAGTGTGGTTACAGCTGGCTAAAGTGTGGTTCCCAGCACAGTGAGAGGAGAAACACAAACAACTGACCTGGCTGATTTCACCATAAACACGCACATCTCCTTCACGTATTCGCAGATTTTTACATCTACTGATGTCTTGCCTGGCGTATTCAGATGATGCACCATATGGACAGAGGCAATGTTTTCCTTAATCCTTAGTGTAGTGTACAGCCTGAACTATCAAAGCTCCACCACCAACACTAACAATAAAAAGAAATGGTATTGCCACTGCAAAACAGTGATTCGCTTTCAGTATGGAAGCTGCTAAGGGCAAGACTCCTGTGTACGTTATGTACTGTTCTCAGAGCTCAGCGGGCAGTGACTAAATGGCAAAACGAGGGAGCCCATCTTCTTTCACTGATATCATACATCTCAGCCCTTAATGATCACCTAAGTTCCCTGTGCTTCCGAGGGCTGGTGCTTCGGAACGGCTTTGCAAAGGTATTTTAAAAGATTTAATTGCACAGGAAACAAGCAGGGTTTTGAAGTTCAGAAATCACGTTTTATTAGCTAATATTCTGGGGCCCCAAAGAAACAACGGTCCACCAGTTGATATTCTAGAAAGAAAAGAACTCTCTGTTAGGTTCAGTCAATGGGACAGTCCCTCACTCCTGTCTCCATAAACCTGAGCTCTAACTTGCATGGATTTTCAGTTACATCTCCACTGAATTTGTCAAATGGCAGCCCTTTCCACTCTGGTTTGGCATGCAGAGTCCCTTGGTTTTCTTTCAAGGAAATTTTCAGGAGTCCCAGGGTAGTGATTCTGACATCCTACCATTGCAAGAAATGCTTAAGAAATATATAAAATCTCTACCAATGCGAATTAACTGCCTTTTTGAGAAATGTGCAATATTATCTGGATATATCTAGAAAAAAACCCTTGAGTTCATGTTTAAGAAATAAGACGAACAACCCAAGAATACTGATGTTAGTTGCATTTTAGGAATTTTGCAGCATGTCTGGGATATCAGTAGATAACTGTAAGATGTTACAGACTAGAGCTGAGAACCAGTCCTTAATGATGACAAAATCTCCCAATAGAATTACTGGTAGTAAGGGTTGATGCAGAGAAAAAGAAAAATGGAATAAGTAGCTATTTCTTTTTCCAAATAAACAACATTGTTTACTCGTAGAACTTTCTTGTTTACCTCATTAAATTTTAAGACTGTTGGATAAAGTCAGTGTCTTATGTTATCAGTCTTTGAGAATGAAATTTACAGCATTCATAGCTGTTATTTCATAATAAAAACATTTATTATTGCTATGCCCTTTGATCTAAATAGGGCCATGGGCTGCTAAACCGTTATTTTTAGAAATAGAGAGGAATTAAAAGATGACACCCAGGCACAAAGGAAAGGAAAGGTCCATAATCTATGCGAGAATAAAAGCACTCTGAAGAAATGTTCGAGAAAAGATGAGCTGTTTTGTATACGCCTGACCCTGCCCTTGAAACTAAAGGAGGCTGCCTGACATATTGCCTCCACCTCACAGCTCCTTTGATTACAGCCCAATTCTGTAGACCTTTATTTCCTCAGAGGAAATTAGCAACAAGCTCTATCTCATATGCATTTGCACTCTCACATTTAGAATGTTTCTGCCTTGAATTTACATTTAAGAGTACTAAAAACCATTGATTTCTAATTAGAATGGTGAGCTGCATTTCTAAAAAATGTAAAACTCAATAACATGAATGTCATTCATATCCCTTATTCCAATGGGCACTATTAAAAAAAAAAAGCCCATTTAGAGAGGACTTCCCATTTCTAAAAGTATGGCAGGCTGAATTTTCTGTTTACCTTTGAAAGCTCCCAAAATGAATGAAAAGAATCATTTTTAAAGCATAGCTTTTTTTTTAACATCTTTATTGGAGTATAATTGCTTTACAATGGTGTGTTAGTTTCTGCTTTATAACGAAGTGAATCATTTATACATATACATATATCCCCATATCTCCTCCCTCTTGTGTCTCCCTCAGCCATCTTGGAAGTCTTGAGGAAAAAAGGAACCCCAGATGAACTGAATCCCCAAAATGAAGTAAAAGCCAGACCCCAGAGAGGTAAGGTAGCATCAAAGCCTCGATTGTCTTGAGGGTATTGGCCAAACCTTGTGACCCTGACTCTCTTTTTGGATGGATTGTCAGGGCATAGCAGGTAAGAGATAAGAGTCAAGGTCTGCAAAGAAAAAATTTAATAGAGTCCTAAACAAAGCTGAGATTCCAAAGTGGAAGAGTAAATAATAAACAATCCTCATCCCAGGAAAGGAGAGTAAGGGAACTTAAAAGACAGTGCCTGCCATAACTTGACACGCGGTATGAGAAAAAATAAATCTCCCTGAGAATTCATCATCACAAGTCAATCCTTATGGACACTATGGAGTTTGTGACCCACATTTATGTTTTCTGTATGTATTGAAAAACCACAAGCATAGAAAATAATTAAATATGCATCCAGGTTGGTAGTAAGCTTGGACAGCTTCTCTAGAGGAATTCAACATCAAGTTGGAGCTCTGATAGTTCTCACAGATAATTCTAAGGAAAACAAGGCAATCACAATAAAAAAAGATCACCACACACAAGAAAAAGCACACCAAGAATGAGAGATGGCAGAATCATCTACAAACTTCTCAGATACTGAACACATAATATTCTTACTATAAAAGAATTATGTTTAATATGATCTAAGAAATAAAAGATTCAGAAGCATGGAAAACAAGGTATTTTAAAAAGCAAATCAATGTTTAAAAGAATCCATTGGATTAAATTTTTTAAATGAAATTTAAAACTCAGTAAGATAAATTAGCAAATTCAACACAGCTGAAGAGAGAGAATGAATAAACTTAAAGATAAATCTGAAGTAATCAAACCAGAGAGAAAATTATTAAAAGTAGAAAAATGTTGAAAAGATATAGAGAAGATAGGCTGAGAAGGTTTGGAGTACATCTAAATGGAGTTTCAGAGGGACCTAATGAATAAAATTGGGATAAGGAACTATTCAAAAAAATAATGACTAATACTCTCAACAATTTTTGGAAGATACTGAGCTCATATCCAAAAAGCTCAATGATTTCCAAGCAGACTAAATAAAAAGAGATTCACACCTTGTCATACTGAAAGTAAAATTATATAACAATAAAAATAAAGACCAGGGCTTCCCTGGTGGCGCAGTGGTTGAGAGTCCGCTTGCCGATGCAGGCGACACGGGTTCATGCCCCGGTCCGGGAGGATCCCACATGCCGCGAAGCAGCTGGGCCCGTGAGCCATGGCCGCTGAGCCTGCGCATCCGGAGCCTGTGCTCCGCAACGGGAGGGGCCACAACAGCGAGAGGCCCGCGTACCGCAAAAAAAATAAAATAATAAAAAATAATAAAAAATAAAGACCAGATATTTAAAGGAAGTAGAGGAAAAAAAGAATATCATTTATAAAGGAACAATTATACTGATGACTGACTTCTCAGCACAGCAATAGATACCAGAAGATATAATGCAATACATTGAGACAAAACAACTATCACTCTAGAATTTCACATGCAGTACAACTAACCTTCAAGAAGAAAGACAAGAGCATTTTAGAAAAGTAAAATCTGTAAGTATTCATCATATACATGCTATCCCTAACTGAAACTCTAACGGATATGTTTCAGGAAGGAAGAAAATTAGTCCAGATGGAAGGTCTAAAATACAAGATAGGATTCTGAGCAAAGATATTAGTAAATATATGATAAAGACAAACATTGATATACAGAACAGCTTATTGGTGAATATTAAGAAATATAGAAATAATAAGTGGAAAAGAACAGTATGTAAGTTGAGAGGGTGGTGATGAAACCTAAGACATTCAAAGGTTTTTGTACCATTTGAGATGAGAGTAAGGTTATTATTAATTTTAAACTATGCTAATTAAGCATGTTAAAATATCTACAGTAGCCACTAAAAAAAAAAAGCACAGAGAGTAAACATCAAAAGTAAGTACAGAGATAAAGTTCAAAAGGAAGCAAGATATTAGGGAAAAATGTTAAATAAATCAAGACGTAAATTGAATAAGAAAAGGTAAAATAAAATTCCAAAGAAATAACCTAGCCAGTACTTTTTTAAGATTATTAGAGTAGGCATACACACGATCATTATATAAATACACACACACACACACACACATTCTAACAGCTGAGGATGCAAAAGGATTAGTTATGTCAAATACTAACTGAAAATATCACAAAGAGAATAGATTTTAAGGTGGAAAAAGTATGAGCAGAGATAAATAAGGTCTCTTCCTAATGATGAAAAGTTTAACTTACCAGTCAGTTATAACAATTTTAGACTTATGTGAAACATACTAATGTATCTTGAATTACATACATTGAAAATTTACAGGTACATAAGGAGAAACTGAAAAATTCACAGGATATTGGAATCCTTTAATACCATCTCTCATAAATTGTTAGTTCCAGTAAACAATAAATACCGGTAAGGAGATGAAGGTTTGGGCAGCATAAACTTGATTTAAATGGACATATATAATGTAGAACACTGCGCCAAACAACTTCAGAATATACCATCCTTTTAAGAACACATGAGCTATTTTTGAAAATCGTCCACATAAGAGGCCATAAAATGGGACATCCCTGGTGGCACAGTGGTTAAGAATCCGCCTGCCAATGCAGGGGACACGGGTTCAAGCCCTGGTCCGGGAAGATCCCACATGCCGCAGAGCAACTAAGCCCGTGCACCACAACTGCTAAGCCTGTGCTCTAGAGCCTGCAAGCCACAACTACTGAAGCCCATGTGCCTAGAGCCCATGCTCCGCAACAAGAGAAGCCACCGCAATGAGAAGCCTGTGCACCACAACGAAGAGTAGCCCCCGCTCGCCGCAACTAGAGAAAAGCCTGCGGGCAGCAACAAGACCCAACGCAGCCAAGAATAATTTTTTTAAATAAATAATTAATTTAAAAAATGCTTTAAAAAAAGAGGCCATAAAATACATCTCAATATATTTCAAAAGTTGGTATCATATAGATCATATTCTATAACATAAATTAAGTTAAAAATCAAAAACAAAAAGATGTCTAGAACAAGAACTGTATTTGGAAATAAAACACATGCTTCTGAAAAACACATGGATCAAAGAAGAAATCATGATGGAAAATTTTAAATACATTGCTGAATAATAATTAAAGTACACACACACACAATGGAATACTCCTCAGCCATAGAAAAGAATGAAATTTTGCCATTTGCAACAACATGGATGGACTTGGAGGGCATCATGCTTAGTGGAATGTCAGACAGAGAAAGATAAATACTGTATGATATCACTTATATGTGAAATCTAAAAAATAAAACAAACTAGTGAATATAACAAAAGAGAAGCAGACTCACAGATATAGAGAACAAGCTAGTGGTTACCAGTGGGGAGGGGAAGGGGGGAGGTGCAATACAGGGGTAGGGGATAAAGAGGTACAAATTTTTATGTATAAAATAAGCTACAAAGATATTGTACAAAACAGGGTATACGCCAAGATTTTATAATAACTATAAATGGAGTCTAACTTTTAAAAATTGTGAATCACTATATTGTATGAAACTTTCATAACAGTACTGCTGGGAAGGTAAACTGGTATAGTCATTTCAGTAAATCATTTGTTATACCTTGTGAAGCTGGACATGTGCATGCCTTAAAGCCAGCAATTCTATTCCTTAATATAGACCCAAAGAACCTTCTGTACACATGCTCCAAAATACTGGTTCGAAAATGTCCACAGACCCATCGTTTGATGGAAACAACCTAACATAAATGAACAACAGAAAACCAAAAATTGTGTTATAGTCATTCAATAGTATATGTTTGCATAAATAAATAATACAGAAGCTGCCTGCATGGGTGAATATTAAAAGCAATACTGACGAAACAAAAGCAAATTAGAAAAATATTGTATAATTCTATTTATATAAAATCCAAAACCAAGCAAAACTAAAAGAAATGTATTGCCTATGTTTACATATATGTGTGGAGGTGTAAAGAAACCCAATGGTATTAATAAATACAAAAATCAGCAGTGTTACCTCTGAAAGAAGTATGAGTTCTGAGATGTGATAAGTAGAGAGGGCTTCTAAGGAACTGATACTATATTATTATTATTTTTGCCTATTGTAGTTTTTTTTAACATCTTTATTGGAGTATAATTGCTTTACAATGCTGTGTTAGTTTCTGCTGTATAACAAAGTGAATCAGCTATATGTATACATGTATCCCCATATCCCCTCCTTCTTGCATCTCCCTCCCACCCTCCCTATCCCACCCCTCTAGGTGGTCACACAGCACGAGCTGATCTCCCTGTGCGATGCAGCTGCTTCCCATTAGCTACCTATTTTACATTTGGTAGTGTATATATGTCCGTGCCACTCTCTCACTTCGTCCCAGCTTACCCTTCCCCCTCCCCAGATCCTCAAGTCCATTCTCTATGTCTGCATCTTTATTCCAAGCTAGGTAATGATACACAGTTTTTTATCTCCTTATTATTCTTTAAGCTGTATATATATGTATATATATGTGTGTGGGGGTGTATACATATATCCATATACATTATGCATGTATGTCTATATATTACATTCTTTTTATATCTGATCTATTTCAACAGTCAAAAAAAATATTTCACCAATAATAACACATCACAAAAAAAGCCAACTCTTCTGTTTTTCAGGTACCTAACAAAATTTGACCTAAGATAAATACTTAGTGGAGATGTGGTCTTTCCGATTTAAAAAAATGATAATTATGTGATCTCCACAAGCCCCGGGCTGTTTCCTGTCATGGAACAAATAGTACTAAATAAATGTTTGTTTAATTGAACTAAATTTAAATGTGTATAATACAAGGGGCAAATGTGTGCCATCAGCTATTTTGAATTGTCCATCTCAGCCTTTCTTTGTAACAGAGCTCCAATTTTCACTGTATACTTATCCCTCAACCACACAATCTATATGCTACTGGAGAAAGTGACCCCACTCTTAGCAACCAAGGTGGACTCTGATTGGCTTAAGTTATTCAGTATCTTCCAATTCTTGACAACAGTGTTTGGTTCAAAACAGTTAACAAAATATGAGCCAATGAGAGACAAGAAATGAGATACAACAAAATATTTATGAGAGGTTCGGGGTGTGTGTGTGTGTGTGTGTGTGTGTGATTTGGGTGGGGGGTGAGGGATCCTCCTAGGTCTTCTGAAAGATACTCAGAGAGGCACTCGCTGTGTTTACTGAACATATGAACAAGACTGGCAACCCATCCCTGCCCTGAGAAGCTGCTAGAGCCACCTATGTGGCATCTGAGGAGCTAGCCTTAAATGAAGCCCCAAGTAGGTCAGGGCCAGCCATTCTGGTAATATGGTTGACTAGGTAACCTAGAGCACTTGCTACAGAACACTTAGAAATGCCAAATAAAATACAACAAACGTCCTTTTAAGTGTATGGCTGAGCCCAAAAAAAAAGTAAGGGAAATCTCTCAGCAAGGCCAGTTGATGAGAGTAGAGTCACCTTCCCCAGCATATGTAGGCTGCATAGGTGAGAAATGAAAATCCAAATGAAAAATAAAGTGGGAACTGAAGACCTGAGCAGGAAGGGTAGACTGGACAAGGGGCAGAGATTGGTTGCCACTTTCTATAACCAAGAAGCTTGCATTTTATAGCCCATGTGGGGACAGGAGATGGTGGCTTAGGTCTGCAAAAAGTCAGAGAGCTGCAACTGGGACCATAGGTAAAGTTTAAGGCCTAACCCTCAGAAAAATGGTGGATTAAACATATATATGTCCTCATCCCCTGTAAAAAAAAAAAATACACACACACACTCACACACACATACCAACAGCACAGGGTGATATACTGGTGAATGAAGGTTTATACAGGGTTTGTAAAAGTTTCCTCCGAGAATATATACTCACAAATGTGCTCTCACATAGATTTGGAGTCTGCATCTTTCCTACACCATGATAGAGGAACCTATAACCTGAAAATTTAACATACAATATTCCTGCCAGTAATTCTCCTGAGATTCATGCCTCCCGCCTCCACCCTAATGCTTAACCCAGGAGGCATGAGATTCCAACAAATAAACTCCTAAGAAAAATAAGTTCACCACCCAAAATTACCAAATAACCCCCCCAAAATTCATCATGTAAAAGTCAACAGATATATAGAAACAGATGTCTGAAAATAGATTTCAGATAATAGGACTACAAGATATAGAATAAAAATTTAGTATATTTTAAATTATTGAGGACATAAAAAGAGAAATTAAAAATATCTTAAAATTATGAGCACTATCACAAAGCCAGGGAGATTTGAAAAATGACCACCTGGAATTTCCAGGAGTAAAATAATTGAAATATAAAACCCAAAAGACAGATTAACAGCTAAATAAGACCTAGATGAAGACAAAATCAGTGAACTAAAATACAGAGATAATAAAATTATTAATAAAGCAGGACTAAAAAAAAGTATAAAATATGAAAGTCATGAAAGATAGAATATGAAGGACAACATTTATTCAAGTTCCAAAAGAGCTATATATTTAAGATGTGGGCAGACAATATAGAGACCAATGGGAAGAGAGAGAAACAAGATATTTGGTGATTTTTAAAAGATGCTTGATCAAACCTTGCCTGAAGCCCTTTCCATTCCTCAGCTTTTATATTGTTAGCCTATACATTATTTAAATTATTTAATCCCATTTATGTTGAGCATTTTGTTCTTTGCAAGCTAAGTTTTCCTAGCTGATATTGGAAGTAAGAAAATAAAGATTAGACTAAGGAAGTTTTTTTAAAAAGTACCTGACCATTAAGCATCTGGAAAAATAGACTCAGACAAATCCAGCTAAAAGTTAACAGGGAACAACACTTCTCCCATATTGCAGCTGTAAAGTATCATAACGATCGCCTCTTCGGGTGACTACTGCTTTTTTACTAAGATGCCTTGGTTTCTAAAATCATTAACTATCAAAAACTTTGTTTGTTAGAAATTATATCAGTAAAAATGAAACATCCCACCCTTGCCTAGAGGATTTAAGCCACTCTGACACAGAGGCAGCCTCAATTTCCAACCCAAGTGCAGAGCTTCTAATAAGGGGTTTCTGGATACAATATTCCACATTTATCTTAACTTTGTAGTTCCCAAGGAAACAGGACTTTAGATCCACTTCACAGTCCAGAGTTGATGTTAAACCCTTCGCATACAGCCCAGCTTTTCTCTGAGCCTATCCAAACACTGCTTTATTTAAATTTAACCTAAACTCCATTATCCTTCAAAATCCTGGGCTTCCCTGGTGGCGCAGTGGTTAAGAATCTGCCTGCCAATGCAGGGGGCACGGGTTCGAGTCCTGGTCCGGAAAGATCCCACATGCCGCAGAGCAGCTGGGCCCCTGTGCCACAACTACTGAGCCTGTGCTCTAGAGCCCGCGAGCCACAGCTACTGAAGCCCACGCGCCTGGAGCCCATGCTCTGCAGCGGAGAGGCCACCACAGTGAGAAGCCCACACACCGCAACGAAGAGTAGCCCCCGCTCACTGCAACTAGAGAAAGCCCGTGCGCAGCAACAAAGACCCAAGGCAGCCAAAAATAAATAAATAAATTTATTTTAAAAAATCCTATAATAACCTCTGTCTTTTCCTTTATTTGGTGAGATGCCCCACAGTTCCCCTGGCATGCAGTCTCCCTCACTGCAATGGTGCAATAGAACTGACTTTGCTGAATAAAAGGTCATTTCTGGTGATCTTAGGCTGATTAAGCTAGGGCAGGAGACAGGGTGAAGCAAACCAAATAAACCAAAATATAAAATTTTATTTTTAGCATTTGCCTAAAGATAGTCATATAGAGAGGAATGGAAAAGAGAGGAACAGAAAAGGTAAATGCTGGTTAGAATCATTTGGTTGGACTGAAACTAGAGAGGGTTTTCACTGATGATAGCTTCTTGGAGAAGGCCAGCCTTGAAGAGAGAGAGAGAAAGAAGTTGCTTCATGTTCCATTAAGAACATGGAACTAGTGGCAGAAGTGCTTAAAGAAAAAAAGTCCCTTTGCTTCTCTTTGCAGCTGCACATACCCTTCCAGACCGGGACACTTCCTTGTTCCATGCGGGCGGCCCACGGGGCTCCCAGGAAATTGAGTGCAGCCTAAAACAAGTGCCAAAGCACACTCTGGGATCCAGCTGCCTCCCAGGTCTAGGGCTGAGCTCCTGGGCTGTATTTTCATCAGTGAACTGGCAGTCATAAATGTCAAGCCCTGATCAGCATAATCCCCTTAGCTCTTCCAGCTTAGTTCACGGCAAGGAAAGGTGGCATCAAGAAGATTTCCTATTTTGGAAAAAAAAAAAATTGCTGAACTTGGGCTGGCATAATATTAGCAGTGCTAACATTCTATATGGCTTTTATCTCCAGTAAGTTCGAGATTACTTAAGCATTTGTGGGAATCAGATTTCTTTGTAATCAAGACAAAGCACAACATTTTGGTACCTTCTCTGATTGCTAAGGATGGCTGTTTTTCAGGTGGAGGAACTAAGGAGAACATATCTGGTGTAATGCTGCAGTAAAAATAAACTAAAAAGTGAAGCATCATGAAGATGTAGCTCTCTGGTAGCCTCTGTTTCAAGAAACCCCTGCTACCCCTCTTGCCTTCTTCAGGTCCTATGGCTTCAACCTTGAAAAATAAAGGTCACCCCCATCCCCACAATGCCTAGGTAGGCAGCTCAGAGTGCCTGGAACTCAGAGTATTTGTACAAGTAAACACAGAGGAAAACTACACAAAAACAAAACACAGCTGCATTTTTAATAGCTTGAAAACTGTTCTACCCCCAACTAGTTCAAATTTAGATTACTGTAGCCTCCTGGGCTCTCCCAGTTCATGTGTATACTTTTCTTGTTTTCTTTTTTATACTATGTATTTTATTGCTGCCAGTGTATATAAAACAATTACCCTTGTGAAACAGAAATTCATGAATATTCAGAGACGTAGATGTTAAGGACTGACAAAAGTACAAGTTTGTATAGTATGGCACGTGTTATAGAGACAGGCTTTTGTACTGGCTTCAAATTCAGCTTCCCTTTGAATATTCACCGGTTTATGAAAAGTGGTTTAGAAAATCTTGCAAAGATTCATTTTATTACAAAAAGGAACAGACTTTCTGGGGTCTGAAGGGATTTGAAGATACTCCAGTCAGCAGCGGGTTATGTTGAGCATTCTGCTGACAGAATTGTTTCAGATCTGCAGCTGCCTGGGAAACCTTCACAGGGTTGAGCCCAGCCTAGAGCCGGGCCCGTTGAACCACTTTCTTCACAGCAGCGACGCTGGAAGGACCAGACATGGCGCACGCGACAGCTGGGCAGATCGGCACGCCCACGTGTATGCTTTCCTAAGCAATTTTTAATGCCAAATATGTTGATTTTCTTGACTAAAAGCATACTGAAGAAAAAGCATTGTAAAGTGTGTGTGCGCGCGTGTGTGTGCATGCGTGTGCGTGTGTGTTGGGGAAGAAGTGTGTTGATTCTAAACTGAACACTGAGAGATTGTTTGAGGACACAAGTTTATTTTATAGCAATAGTTTTTGGCATTTTAAATAACTCGATAGGTCATGCATGGATACCCTCTATCCCCAATGGAAAGCATCATCACCAAATTCCATCAGCTTTGCAGAAGCTGAAAAGCTCACCTCACCTGCCAATCTCTACAGGCGTCAGCCTTGCATGAAAACATGACAGCCAGCATCTCAGAAAGGAAAGAGACCTGCCAATTCACCTACCTTGTATATTTCACAGACAGGAAATCTGAAAAGGTTTCAAGTCCCAAAAGTTTGGTTATTTATACTGATCCTGCCACTGATATGTTGCCGGGGCCTGCCACCTGTCAATTTTGTCCAACCTACCCAAAGAAGGAAGCTGGAAGGGTGCATGTGCCATTACTGTAGAATATGGGATATTAAAATAAAAAATATTCCAGCTCTTTGATTTCCTTTGATTTTGTGGGTAATACAATAACCAGAATGAGATAGCTGAAACCAATAAAATCTGATTTATAGCATTAAAGGCAATCTTTATAGCACTTATTTATGGTACATTACATCTAAAATCCAATTTCACAGGTTGCTGTTTGAAACTTTCTGTTCAATCATACATACACTACATACACTGTACCTCAGTGCCATAGAGTTAGATTATATAAATGTCTGTACCCCCAGAGGTATTAAAATTCGGTTACTACGGTGGTGAGTGAGCTTGACAGTAATTTTCCTAACCAACTCTTCAACCAAAAAGATCCAGTGAGTACTTGATAAATACTGAAACTGCTAGCACTCCTATCATTAAACCAAAAAAAAAAAAAAAAAAAAAGAAAAGAAAAAAAAATCACTGCTCAGATAACTCTATATTCTGGAATGAAATTAATTGAAAAGAAGTCATATAGAAATGTGATAATTGGTGATGCTGAAGGATACTTGCGTTAACGTTGTGGGGTATATTTTCAAGCCAATGAGCAAAAAGTACTTTCTTGCATGACATCATCGGTATTAAGAAAAGACACATGGCTAGGTCTATACATGCTACTTTGGAAATATAACCTGAAGTGTCTACATTCATACACTTGAATGTAGAAGGCTATATCCTGTTCAATTACTATAATCATTGTCAAAGAGAGGGCAAAGAACACATGCTGACTTTCAGAGAACTGTCATTTGAATCTTAAGCAACTTCCCATTGATTTAAAAAGGGTTTTATCGTAAAAAAAATTCAACTCTCCAAACACTTGGCTTGCCACACATTAGGTAAACGTAAAGGGAGGCTGGGATCCTCGCCTGATCTGATGAGCAAGGGAACTCCTGCTCTGTGAGCGATCACATCCCTCAGCACTGAAGTTTTGTTTCCTGAATACATTTCAGCTTCATTGTCATCCAGAAATGTGTCCCACGCACCCATCACCTGGCTTATGTGCTATGCTGACAAGTCATTCGCGAATAAAATTCAGGACTCAAATATATCAATAAATGACAAAAAGTGGCAGAAACAGTGAATAGATTCAATACCCAAATAACTGCCAAGCATTGTCCTATGCCAGGAGTGCAATGGGATACTGTGGGGCTTGAAGCTAATACAATTTGAAGTCCTCCTTAAAGAAAAAGAATACCAACTTCAAAACTTAATATTATTTATAAGGGACTTGTACAAGTGAAAGCCAGACACTTAAGCCTCATTGGCGACAAAGTAAAAGTATTTCTGGATCTTGTTTTTCCCATATCATTTCTGATCCTCACACAAGCCCAGCAAAGACAGCATTATTCTTCAGATGAGGACCTGAGGCTCAGATGCGTTGCCCCAGAGGACTCTGGTAGGGATCCGTTCATTGGGATGCAAGCTCAAGTTTGTCTCTCTTGAAACCCATGCATACTGCTGCGTTTCAGTTTAAGTTAATTGAGGTTTGGGTTGTTATCACCTGTAGTTCCCCGAGATGGGGTGGTGTTCTTGTTTTAGCCCCCAGAGAATTCTCTACAGCAAGGGAAGGCTTAAACGTGAATCAGGGTCACCTGGAAGTCTTGTGCAGTCACAGATTGCGAGCCCCACCTCCAGGGTTTCTCAATCAGTAGGTCTGGGTGGGGTCTGAGAATTTCCCCGGTGATGTTGATGCTGTTCAGCCAGCACCATGCATTTAGCCGCTGACCTTGAGAAACTGAGCTAATTCCAGCATTCTGCCCATCTATCTTCTTCCTCCAGTGAAACCACAGTTACTGTAGTTCAGGGGTGCTTAACCAGCTCAGCTAAAATGGAGCTAAACCCCACCCCTTCATGAAAGATTTCAGCTGGACTAACAGTAGCTCGAATACAAAATAGGCTGAGAAGGAAAAATGTTAGTGAAGAATTATGTTGGAAGAAAAGGTAGTATTAAAATGCAATTCAACAACGAGAAACTCAGTATATTTAAATTAGCCTCACTATAGCACAATTTAAAACTGTTACGTAATGGTAGTTAATGAAAACTCATATAAATACCCTAATTTTTCTGTAAAATAATAGAAAAATAGAATAAATGAATATGGTGAGAAGCCAAGGAAAGAGAATCACCAGGTGGGGGGGGTGGAGCTAAGGGACTAAGGGCATGAAATGTCATTTGAAATTGAGTTAGTAGGGTTTAATCAAGGTATTTAAATGCATTCTACAATAGAGTACAACTTACGTTCTGTATTTAAGTGATATTCAATATAATGATGATGGACTTTCATTACAGGAAAGCTATTCAGTGATGCTTATGAAACGACTGTAGACAAATTATCTCTATGACATACTACAAAAGTCACATCCATAAATTAGTTTAAGATGTGAGCACTAAGTATATTGAGGTTTGAAAGACTTTAGTTCACTCTGAACTCTTAATGACTCGAATATGTTTACAGAGAGAAAAGATGATCCTTTTGCCATTAGTATCTCGTGGATTATTCTGCAGTAAACAACCTGTGTATTTGCTCTTTGGTTGGAAGCCTAGGGGGTTCTTTGTTTATTCAACAAAGAATTATTGACACTTACTAGGTACCAAGGATACACAAATTAATAAGATACTTATTCAAAGAATTAGCCAACTACATTATCCTCTTTCTATTCTACTTGAAGAAAGGAAATAGAATTACTACAACTATCTAGTAATTCATCTCAGAGAAAGAAAAATAATTTGAGCTTTGGGTTTATGGACTTCTTCTGATCGGTGTGCAATCTATAAGAATGGATGGTCAGAGATTCCATAGTTTTCTCACATAGTGATCTTTGTATTGGATAAAATACTAGTTTTTAAGAAATAATGTGAATATCGGCCCCTTGTTATAATATTTTCTGCTTCCAGGAGCAGAGGTTCTTGGGCAGGGTTTGTGTGCAGTGGAGTTTACACAGGAATTGTTCAAAGAGTGGGAATTGATGGCGATTCTGATAATGAGAAGAAATTAAGAGTTTTTCCAAATAGGATCACAGATTTTCAGAAAAGGAATTTTCAGTGATTTTCTGAGGAGCTGGTAATAAAATTTGCCTTTGATCTAAAATGATATAAAAGAAAGTTCTGCATTTTCCTAGAAAATGTACCATCAGTGGCAATAAATCTTAGCTCTAACCTCCTGTCAATTATCTACCTTATGGATCAGTGCACAAGAAAACAACGAATTCCCAACAATGATCGTGGAATACAGATACCTTCACATAAGAGAGATTTCATAAGAAAATAAATATATGCTCTATAATATCAACATTTAATACCACTCTTGCTTTCTAAAAATGACTTCTATAAATTTATTTTTCACTCCACATTTCACAGGCAGATGGTTGAAAAAAATACTCTTTAGCAAAAACAAAAAAAACCCAAAACAAAAAAGCCAGTTTTTCTTCCCAGTGTCAACTGTATTTCTATTAATTTACAATATCTGAAAATAATTATTTTAATTCTCTTTAACGTTGTTAGCAGAAAAACAACAATTTTTGCGTAGTATAATTAGGGAAATAAAAAATTCCTATTAGCAGCAGATCACTTAAATGATGCAACTGCCTCACCAAGTAAATTTCAGGTCACATATCAAATGGCGCCACGGCCAACAGAAAACCAGCTTTTGGTACATTCCATCCGAGGAGATGCTGCCCATTTGCAGAATGCCTAGGATAACATGTCCAAATGCACTTCACAGGTGTCACAAGGTCTTAAAACTTTCAGGCTTCACCGAAATCTTCTAACTGATTCCTCTAATGGTTGTGTTTATTCTGCTTCATTTACTTTCAAATTCACATCAAGTCTCAGAACTCTGAACTAGGAGAGACCATGGAGATGATTTAGTCTCTTCCCTTCCAAATCATCTTCACGTGTGATTAACTGAGATCCAAAAAATCTAGTGAGATGTCCAGTGTCTACGTCTGCGTGATGAAAGGGCCAAGATTGATCGAAACTCTGGTCACATGACTCACTGTCCATCAATGCTGCTCTCACTGTGCCATTTGATCAATGATCTTCACAGAGCCCTGACACCTTCTTTGGAATTACACGTTCTCAACAGCAATCTGAGTGCAATGCATTTGAAGAGCCAGCAAAAAGAGAAGCAGGAATTTGTACATGGAATTTTTGAAGTAGCTACCCTTTGTCTAATCCACAGAACTATTACTAGGATCAATTAATATAATGTAGGTAAAGTGATAAAGTGACAGGCTTTGTACATCAGAAAGCATGATACCGATAAAAGGAATTTTCAAGATCATAAAACCTAAGACGTTATTCTGTGAAAGTTTTGTAAAGAAAAACCTAGATGTCTTGCCCAAGATGTATGGAATACCACAAAATATCTATGCCAAATTGTACCCACAAATAAAATAACTGGATACATTTTAAAGATATATTATAAACAAATGTTAAGAGTAATCTTATTACAAAAATGTATCTGAGATGGAAACAAATCTGAAATTCAGCAAAAATTTAACCAGCGTTTGTAGAACTTTGGTTGCTTTCTAAAACTGTAACAAAATGTCAATTCTCAGAGGAAGAAGTTAAAAATAAAACCATAATCTCACATTTTCATAATTAAAAGGAAATGCATTTTCAACTGCCTATAACATGATAACATCATTTCCTGTCAGCAATTTTTATACATATGCAGTTCTGAGCCTTCAAAATTCTTAAAGCTATTTATAGCGCTAATAAGAAATTGGATTCTCACAAATTAACAGACCTTTTTCCCCGTGAAAGACCAAATTGAACAAGGATTTACAACATGGGAAGTTTCTATTATTCATGCTTTTTTTCTGTCTGGGAAGCCTGTAACCCACTATCATCACCAATACCCACCCCGGACGTCACTCCCAGACCTGAGACAGCTTTGCAAATACTCGCTAGCCTCGTAAGACACCTAACTTCCTCTCCTCCACCGAGCCTTCCTTGTCACCTCTCTGTCTTTGCCTAGTTCTCCAAACACATAACTCTATGTTCCTCCTGCCCCCTGCTAATAATCTTTGTACTTACTTACTAGTCTATCACAGTTCCCCAGACTTTGAACTCCTTAGATGTAGGAGTACCTTACGGATCTGTGTACCCACAGCACGGCACAGTGCCCGGCACTTGTGATGATCAAGATAAGCTTGATTACTTTGATAAAGCTAACCTTCCTCATCAAACATCTTTTTATTGACTATTTCCCACAGTGAAATTAAAAAGAGGAACTTTTAGAGACAAGCTTTCTTTTGATTAATTTGCTCAACTCAGTACATGACCATAGAAAAGCAGTCAAGTATTGAATATTTAGTATTTACTGCTGAGTTTACAATAACAGTGTTCTAATAGAAAATGGCATCATGCAGGCAGATTTAAAAAAATCCAGAAAGCACACACACAAAAAGTTAAGTGTATTCTCAAAATAAATAGTATACGGTGATTGAACAGAAACAAACTTTCTGATTTTTATCTTTCTGTATTTCCACTGGTTTCTGAACACAGGAGAGATTCTGTACTACCACCTCAACGTAATGTGGTCAAAGTTTATTTATTCATTGAATACTGAGCCAGGCCACGTCCTAGGTACCAGCTCAACAGCTGACAAAACAAAGTCCCTGCTTTCAAAAGACAGCACAACTTAGTAGTGGTGAGGGATGCAGACCACCTGGGTTTGAGTTCAAGCTCCATCACATATGAGCTGTGACATGTAAGTTACTTAACCTCTCTGGGCTGCAATTTCCTAGTCTATAAAAATGGGAACAATATTACCTACGTCATGGGTTGTTATGAGTATTCAATGAGTTAATATTAGTAAAGTTCTTTAAAGAGTGCCTGGAATGTATGATATACGTAAATGCTTGACAACATTTCAAGGTGCTTCAATTCTACCCAAAAGAGACAGACACAAAACACATACATATGTAATTGGTCACATGGTGATTACTGCTGTGAAGACAGTAAGAGGGGCCAGGGAACAGAGGATGGAGGTCCTTGCTCGCTCATACAAGGTGGTCTCCCCCAGAAGCCCTCTCTGATAATGTGACTTTTGAGCAGAAACCTTAATAAGTGAGGAAGGAGCTCTGGAAATCTTGGAGGAGTGTCACAGGCAGAGGAACCAACTGAACTAGCTCTGAGGAGGAAGACAGCTTGGAGCATTGACAGAACCACAGGAGCCTAAGGAGAGGTGCTGTGAGGAGGAGAATGGCCAGGGACCAGGTCAGAGCAGGAACAGAGAGAGGAACCCCGTAGGGCCTTGAAGGAGCTCACATTTTAACGAAAAATGACTGGAGTATTTAGAATGGAAGGGTAATGCTACTGGATTTTTTTTTTTTTTTTGGTACGCGGGCCTCTCACTGTTGTGGCCTCTCCCATTGCGGAGCACAGGCTCCGGACGCGCAGGCTCAGTGGCCATTGGCCTGACAATCAGAGGAACCAAAAACAGCAGCCCAGGCAACAGTGAAGGTCCAGAAACCCACAAAGATGGGGGGAGTCAGAGAACCAAGTGGGCACTTTATTAACCTGGCAAAGGGGCAGCTGGGCAGGCCGAGCAGCCCCCTGCCAGACCCTTCGCTGTGCTCAGGGGTCACTGATAGAGGCAGAGCCGCAGGGCCCAAGCCCTGGACACTAGGAGTCCAAGCTGGGCAAGGGCAAGGCTACGGGTGGGGCTGGAGTTGCCGAAAGCAGGCATCAAGTACCAGCCTGCCGCCCCTTCTGAGGCTGGGGGTGGGTCTGAAATGAGTCCCCTCTCCCGTTCCCCACTCCTTGTACAGCTCACGCTCTTCCTGGAGTCAGGAAGCCATGAGTCCCACATCAGCTGTGGTCTGGAAGGTGATGCCGTCCCCCTGGCAACGGGGAGGCCAGGAAGGGCCAGAGCCAGACAATGACCCAGCGGGGCCCCAGGGCCGCCTGCAGGTTGCGGGAGGGGCCCAGGTCGTAAGAGTGCCGCCCCGAGCCCACTCCCACGTGGTCTGGCCCCTCAGCAGCAACATCCCACGGAAGAGCAGTCCAGCCGCGCACAGCGGTGCACACGCCACACACGTGCCCGTCACGAAGGCCAGCGCGAACGGCGCCGCAGACACTGCCTGCGAGGCAGCGGGAGGAGGGCGGTGGTGTGCAGCGGTGTGTGGGCTCGCAGCAGGGCTGACGGGTCAGGGCCCGGCAGCGCACAGACGTGCAGCAGGACGCCTGCGGCGTGAAGCAGCAGACACACGCAGGGCCGGTAGTTGCGGAAGCGCACGCGGCGGCCCAGCGGGTGGCCGTGGTGGTCCCGGCGCAGGATGCAGCGGCGCCAGGCGGAGTAATGCCCGCTGCGCGGTGGCCTCCGGCTTTGGCACTGGTAGCAGTAAGCCCAGGCCTGGCCCTGACCACGGCCGGCCAGCATCCCAGCCTGGATGCTGGGGTCCGAGCGCAGGAAGAGCCCCCCACGTTGCCCAGTAGGTTGAGCAGCTGGAAGGCTGCCGGCGCAAGCTGCAAGGTCCGGGCCAAGAGTCCCAGTGGGGGCGGCCCGGGACCCAGCACCAGCACGTAGGCCAGTTCCTGGCCCAAGACGCAGCCGCGCGGACGCCACCTCCGCGCTCCCCACCGCCCAGGGCTGCCCCATGGCCTGGACCCACTAGCGGTGGATCCCGGGTACCCCGCCGCTTCCCGCTGCTGGATTTTTGTGGTAAACGGATCACCATAGCTGCTGTGTAGAGAAGAAACTGTTAAGACGAGGAGTTAAGAGTAAACACAGGAGGATCAATGAGGAAACAGCAGGCTAGGTGAGTGATGACGTATCTTGATGAAGATGGAGGGGAACATAAGATGTGGCCAGGTTCGGGTTATTTTCTAGGTTAGTCCCCAGCATCTCCTGACTGAGGGATGGTGGGTGAGAGAGAGAGGAGTCCAGGATGACTCCAAGATTTGGGGTCCAAGCTTCTGCAGGGATGAAGCTGCCACCGACTGAGATGCGCAAACTAAGGGGAAGCGTGATCCGTCATAGGTCAGATCATTTTCCTCCTCAGAAATCCTCAGTGGCCGACGCTTACTTTGTAAAGTAAGTCCCCTGGGCCTTCCATTCAAGGTCCTGTTGACACCACATGCATTTCGTCCATGCTCTTTCTGCTCCAGCCAAGCTCGACCCATTGTCTGGTCCCCAAACCTTCACAACTGGATGACTTTTTCCTGATACTCCCTTTCCTGGAAGTACTTCCTCTTCTTGTATGCCTAAGAAAAGGTCACTTAATCCTTCCGTGATTAACTTGGATTTCCAATTCTCTGATGAAGGCTTCTCTGGTATTTCTTGGCAGGTGGCTTTGGGCTTTGTACTTTTGTCACACATATTCCATTTCACCTTAAGCTATTTTATATAGTTGTTTGTTTCATCAAATAGACCGAAACCTCTTGGAAGGTAGAGATCATATCTTATTTATGTCAGTGGGTCTACAGTTCCTAACACACTGCTTGCATTAAATAAAAATATTTCTGTCCAAATGAAATTAACATGTGTATCACTTCAAATCTTTTGATCTGAAAACAATCAAGTGCTCTCTTTACAATATGTTAATCTTATAATTTTATTTTTCATTTCATCAAATGAAATGAAATGTCTATGTAAAAATTTCCCTTCATTTATAAAACATTGATAGGTAAATCAGAAAAAGAAAAGAAAGTTATAATGAAAGGGAGAATTGATGTGTCTCTGGTTTTTTGCTTTTGTTTTGAAGCCTGATACGTTTCTTTGGCTGATTATGAAGGTAATACCCTTGAGCTTTACATGATAAGGTTAAAAGTGTCTCTATGATATCCCAGTATATAGTTCAGGCAATATGCCTTAAGATTTTCTTTTTCCCTTTTTTTTTTTTTTTTTAGCACAGCTACAAGCTTCTCTGGGGAACCGGCTATAACACAAAGATTTGGTACTATCTGTCTCTTCCATTTCAGAAAACTAGAAATTATGTGCTTTGAGATACAAGGCAGTAAAATATTGATCGTATAGGACATTTCAGTAGAGTAGAAGGTATTCTAATTAACATGATAATCAACACAGGCTTTTTCATGGAACAGATTGTATAATCGAAAATTTTTATGGATTTTGATAAACATACTTCATTCTCAGAGGGATTTCAAGCTTCTGGTGTTATTTCTCCTTCCTGGACACCATGGTACACAATTAAGGCAAAGGAACAAAGGAAGTTAACTTATAAATCAGCTATCAGTGACTGACTGCGTAAGGGAATAACGCCAGTCCCTGGCATTTCTGAGAGCTATATCATATTGGGGGTGCTGGAAATCACTAATGCCCTGAGAGATTCTCTAGTATTTTTGATATTCATGCGTAAGCCTCATTCTCCGTCCAAAATTTTTGCTTAAAAATAAATAATTCTACCTGGGACAGGAAAAGCTCAAGCTTTAGTATATGACATAGTTACCACTTTTTTTTTTTGAGCACGAATTCTGCCACTTATGGAACCGAATATTTTATATATAAAATCTTAATTTTCACAATAACCTAGAGGTCATTAACTTTATCCCCAAAGGCACAAACTGAAGCTTGGAGAGATTAAGTCATTTCCCCCAAGGCTACAGAAGCCATTAACTGTAGGAACTGGGGTTTGAACCCAGGCTATCTGATGCCGGAATCCATGCCCAGAGTCATTCCTTTATGTTACTTTCTGTGTCCTGAGATCCGCCTCTGAGCCTGTGTGCCCTGTACTGTGTTCTCACTAGGGATACGTTGGTGAAGAACAGCAGAAAATCTGCTATCATGCAGCTTACCTCGTGCTCTGTAGCAGAGCAAGGAAAAGAACTTCTATCATGTATGCTTTCTTGAAGATTTAAGAAGAACGCTGTATTGCCCTTCCTAGAACACTTTCTATCAACATATTTTATTAGAAACATTAAAGTGTTGTACATTTCAAATTAAAGTATGTTTGAATGGAATTATTTCCACTAACCTCATGGGAAAATTTTCATAGAACATAATGATTTTTCCTCTGTTATATTCCCTCTTTGTCATTGAAGAAAATGTCCCTATGATCTTGAAAATACATAACTGTGTCAGACATGACCTACTGAGGAATCTACTGGCACATACTGGGAGGCAGTGTCAGCTGAGTTCTGCTCCTGGCATCGCCATGATGGACTCAGTTCTCTACCATAGATGCACATCATATGCATTTGCATTGTACTGGATTGTTGTCAATAAACACCCATCTATTATTTATGCTTGGTAGGTCATAGAAACATTTTGCACTGTCATCTCTCTGACCACAGGTTCTCAGAAACATTCATAGTCTATTTTGAAACTAAATTTTACAAGGACATTAAAAATGAAAAATAAAAATCCTCCAAGGCATAACCCACAGAGAAGTCCTCTCTTTACAGTTTGGTGCTATCTGTCCAAACATTTCTATATTCATATTCCTCCAAACAGAAATCCTTGACTTCTTATATTGAATCATTTAAAACACTGACTCATTTAATTTTTGTTTCTCTTTTGCCTGGTCTTTAAATTTTAATGGAACCTTCTCTTGAAAAACTTCATAATATATCATTTACTTTATGCATTGGGATACAATAGTGCCAATTTTACTAGATACTCTGGTTAGTAATATGGGGAAAAAGTGGCTGTGGGAGATCATATGAACAATATGTGAGGCCCAAGAGACTTACGAAAATATAAGTATGTAATATTTCATAGACAGGTCTAAGGAGTAAATAAAAAGCTACAGCTTTAATCCATTCTGCTCAGGAGAAAGAAGCTATAACTGAAATATGGTGGGACTAAAATGTGTGCTTCTAAGATGGTTCATCTACTTTAGACCTGGTGATTGGTACGTTGTCATAATTTTCAGAATTTAGTCATTATTTCAAAATAATATTAATGTAGAAGAGGCTCCTATAATCCACAGGAACATTGTTACTAATTATTTTCCATTCCCTCTGTACAAAATACCCCTTATCTTTAAAGGGAATAATATATCTCTACTGATAGGTAAGAATACCCTCAGGTCCCCAAACCTATAAGAACTGGAGTAGAGGCTTTAAAAAATCTGTTGATAAATTATTTAAAACTGATTGAGCTAGAAAACCACCAGAAGAGAAAATATTTGGTAAATGATGTAGAAATGTTAAAAATCGTCAATACTGGATTATTTTAAAGCTCTTTCCCTGTTCTTCTCCACCTCTCACCTCATCCATCAATTCTCCAAATGTCAGCTTGAACCCTCTGGCCAAATCCTGTTTCAGGGAATTTACTTGTGGACGTGGCACAGCAGGCATTAAAGATGCCATTAAGCTGACATCTGCTCCTGGACACGTGAACCTTAAGTGGCCTGAAAGCATATAATGTGCCATGCCAACTAAAGAGAAATCAAAAGAAAAAGCAAAAACAAACAAACGAAACAAAACAAAACCCAGAAACAAATTTAAAATATACTTAAATGAAATTTTAGTTTAAGTGTGTGCCTTTGCATGCACTCACACATACATATATACACATTCATATGCTCCACTTGCTTTAGATTTGTAGCACTGAGTATAGAATTGGAAAGCCATAAGCTCCATTCCGATAGTGACATATGTTTTACATTATTTTTAAAGAACTAATCCTTACACTCTTTTTGCCAGAGTGTTATATTATCATTGATGCTATTTCCATCTCAGCAACCTTTGGCTATACAGAGAAAGGTTCTCTCTATGTTCTATTCAAATAAGCTCAAACATACATATCTTATAAAACAAAGATATGCATCACCCAATATGAATTGTGATCTCAAAGAACTGAAATTCTTTCCCCAGCACCCTGACCCAAAAGATGCTCTCAGTTAGCTCCATCTCTAAAACGCATTTGAAATTAATGGAAAGTTGAATTACACACACTGCCTCTATTTTTAAAAATATTTTTACAAAGTAGCAAATTGTTTCCACTCAGTAAAAATGATGGATTATTGTATAGTTTGAAAAAATTAACGAACAGATGGAATATCAACCCGTTATTCATTAAAATATTTCACTGGGTTAATTCAGCAAATAAAAATGGAGAAGAGAGCAGATGGCCATTTATAGTTCTCTTGATTTCTTAAACTACTTCTTTACAGCCAGAACTGCTCCTATATTTAACTTGAAATGCACAGCTCTCACCATATGCACAGTAAGCAAGCATTCATGTGACCTCATAAACTTTTCATATAACACAGCAATGATTTTTATGATTTAGTTAAAGGAACACTATACACTTACAAAGTAAGTTATTCCCATAGCCCCAATATTCTGGGGATAATTTGAATTTCCTAGACTCAGTAGATACTTACCATCATTATCTGGTCTGAAGTAGGTTCAAGTAGGCACATGGGTAAAATTTCACAAAAGGAAGTGATCAGCTTTGTTACAAACGCTGAAGTATGCCAAGCGTGCATAAAATTATTACAGAGTAGGCAGTGTTTCTCTTAAGGCAATACTTTTTTTTTCCATCGTATCCTACTCCTGTAAGTTACTGCCTTTTAAAAAAAATTCTATCCTCATGTAGAGCAAATGGGACTCTCACATATGTAAGTGGAATCAACCACTCTGGAAAACTGCTTGACTGTATCTATTACAGCTGAACATATACATACTCTATGGCCCAACAATTCCACTCCTAGGTATACGCCCCACAGAAATGCATAAATATACTCACAAAAGACACTGATATGAATATTCATAGATGCACTATTTGTAAAAGCTCAAACCAGGAAGCAATCCAGACAGAATCAATAAACAAGTTGTGACATATTTATACGATGGTATAATAAAGACAATGGAAATCAACAAACTTCTGCTATAAAAACAACAGGAGTGGATATTACAAACATAAAGTTGAGCAAAAGAAGGCAAACACAATAGCATATACTCTGCAATTCCATTTATATAAACGCCAAAGGTTGACAAAATCACTGTGGTGACAGAAATCGGCATAGTGGTTGCTTTCGGGGAAAAGTGGGGAACAGTGACTGAGTCAGGCAGGGGCCGGTTTGGGGTGCTGGCCGCGTTCTTTTTCCTGAACTGGGTGGTTGTTACATGGGTAGTTTCCTATTGTGAAAACGGTACTGCATTGCACATTTATGATTCGTGAACTTCTTAATATGTATGATAGACTTCAATTTTTTTTAAGTTTACTTTAGAAGATAAACACTATGAATAAAGAAAAAAGTCCTCTGTAGCAGTGCCAAGTGTAGTACAGAAATGATACCATAATTAATAGCAAGAATTATATTTCATCAGAGTTAACCCAAGTGACATAATGCAAAAATATTCTCTAAATATTATTTTCATAAAGTTCTCCAACCTCCACATTCGAAGTCCTTGGTAGCCTCCCACTGATACCTTTCCCCTGTTACAGAAGACGTGTGTTTCTCCCAAGCACTGGACCTTCCTCCTTCCTGTGAAACTCCTTTCCCCAATTCCCCTCCACATGGTCTGTGCCCCATGACAATCTTCCCAGCTCTGCAGGTGAGGCACGGATGGCTCAAGCCTGAGTTTCTCTCAGACAAAAAGTTCTCATTCTGGCAGGACAATTCTTTGTTTTATGGGATTGACCCAGGCACTGTCACAAGGTTAGCTTCCGTGAATCTGAACCCAAGATGCCTGTAGCCTGTAGGGCCTGTAATTCTTATTACATATAGCATGGAGTTCACGATTGGGCTTCTCTCTAAGACATCAGAGACAAGAGACCTGGCATAATGTCCTGTTCATTGTTATTCCACCTAAGCCCAACAGTGCCTAGGTGTGTTACCTTTTCAATAAAGGTCATTTGAAGTTATTTGGCATGCATTCAATAAATGTTTATTGAGCACCTTGATGTGCCAGGCACACCAAGGTTTCTGTGAGAAGCAGCTAGGTTGCCCCTCCCCCCAGGACCCACCTGACCCCTTGCAGCCAAGCAGCTACCCCGCTGGGGTGAGGGTGAGGGACTGGACCAAAAATGGGGTTAAGTGAAAATCTACACGTGCTGCTGGGGGAGGGCGGTAGTGGGTAGAGTTGCCAAATAAATTACAGGATATCAAGCTAAACTTGGCTTTCAAATCAACAAAGAATGATTTAATTTTTTTTGTATAACAAGTCCCCTGCAATATTTGGCACATACTAATATAAAAAATTATTTGTTGTTTCTCTGAAATCCAAATTTAACTGGGCACCCTTTATTTTTATTTGTAAAATCTGGCAACTCTATGCATGCATGAATGGACAGATATCTGCATAGGTAAACACAGAATCATAAGTACTTGGGAAATGAGCCAACCTGCTATATTTCTGAAATGCAAAAATACAAGGTTGTGCATGAATGGTTTCTATATGTGAAAGAGGCATGTGTTCAAATATATATTGGTTATACAGGAGATCAATTAAGTACCTAATCAATTTTGACATTTATATCTCTCTCTCATTAGTTTAAAATCTCCAACCAGCTTCAGGTTATCCCTCTAGTATCTTACTAAAAGAAGGAACATATATTATAAATTGGTTCTCATTGCTCCCTAAGCTGTTTTCTGTCCCCATCAACCAGGAACCCCAAGTTCAAAATCTTGGGATAGGCTTCTTGCATGACTTTTATATTCAAATGTGAACTAATAAAATATACAAGTTCTGTCACTTCTTTTACATTTATCTTAAACTAGATTCTCCTTAGGAGTATCAAAGAAAAGGGGGGATTGGAACCAAGCAGAACCCTGCAGCACCCCCCAACCACAAAGTCCTCTCCATGTCCCCTGCCTCTTGTTTACAGAAAAGCTGAAGTTTCCCAGGGTCCCCTGAGTCACAAAGTGCAGGGTCAAGCAGCTAAGGGTTAGCACAATAGAGTCACAGACTCAGTGTCTGATGCACATTACGGAGTTGTTTTACAGATACTGTAACTGCCACCAGAGGGAAAATGCTAACTGCATGATGACCAGGCTGCAGCCATGACATAAGCTGCTCCATCTTGATCAGTACTGAGTCTACGGCTAGCACAATTCCAAGAACAGCCTTAAGAGAATGGCATTAGCACTATTGCTCATAATAATCTATATCTTTGTGGGCATCAAAATAATTGTAGCTTGTTCTGCTCATATATGTAAACGGGCAACTAAACGGTCAGCCAAGATATGCTACAGACCCATGCAGACATCTTCCACTCTAAAAATACAGCTCCCTATATCGGCATGAAGAAGTTACAGAAGACGGACCTTCGCCCATAATCCCATAGAAACAGAAAGATGTTCTGACAAGTGGGGATTTGTAAGCAGCTTTTGTCAGGAAAGAACTCTCCACAGGGGGGCCCCTTTTGTCTTGTTAGTAACCTTAAACAAGTCACACCCATGCTCCACTGATCTCCAGCCCTAGCACACCTTTCAAGTCTTTTGATCACACAATACCTTGCCTAACCTGTTGGTTCTTCCCATAGATCAAAGAAGTAGAAATGAAGAATAAGTAATCAACAAATGACCAGATCTCCTCCCTAGCTTCCCTCGCAGTAATCTCGCGAACAAACCGTGTGAACAAGACAGCATCTAAGGAAAGGCCAGGAGGAGTCGGGAGTCGACAAGTCTGCGCACAGTGGGGCATGTCAAGGACTCTGACCCCCGATCTCAATGGTTAACTGCGATTACTTCCCTTTTTCCCTTTAAAAACTTTCATGGCCGAGCAGAATCTTCAGAGGTGGTTTTTGAGGGACACCGAGTCCACCATCTCCCCCGATCGTTGGCATTCTGATTAAAAGCAACTTTCCTTTCTACCGAAAACTGCCTGTCGGTTATTGATTTTCGAGTGGCGAGCACCGGACCTGAGTTCAGTAACACTCTCAGGTTTAAACCTCCCAGTCCTCCTTGTCATTGTAAAGAACTGTAAACTGGTCATTCTTAGGCTGTGTCAGGCTAGCAGACAGTTTTAACTTGGCTCACATAGTAGTAACAAAGAATCAGTATTTAAGGTTAAGATTTCTTTAAAATCTGGGTGTCTGGTTGCATCTGAAAGATCTGAAGATCTGGCCGCACTGGATCTGCATTTACCCTTGGCTATAACAGCTGGAGTTGAATAGAAACTTTCTTCTTTACACAGAACGTGTAAGTCCTCACCTGCTTAGGTGACTTGGTTGGCATCGAACAGTGTGACCAAAATTGGATTACATGCAAACGCCTCTGCAGCAAACATTCAGAGACCTTTCAAAGCTCTTTCCCTGTTCCCCACTTCAGTCCTAGGTCCCAGTTAGGCCAACAGCCCCAAAAGTCTCATTTTTATTTCCTGCTCCTTCACCACATTTTCTCTTCTTCAATGCAGATTGTTTTTTCTTTAATTTGACTCCCTATTTAAATTGTTTCTGTACATCTCACCAACATTGTTCATTACCTTGGTTTTCTTTCTGAAAGTTAACATGCATATATTCTGTAGGTGTTTTGGGGCACTTGTCTTATCTCACCAAGACTCCTGTGTCAGCTCCCTGTGTCAGCTCTGTGACAAGAGCCTTCCTTGATACCTCTTTTAGTCATTCTGGGCATCCCCAAAGCACTCAAAAATTAGTGGTTGCATGAAATGACTACACCGCAATCTAATCAGCATATAAAGAGAAAAGTGGACCTGAACTTATTCCTTTTTTGAACAGTATACTAGTATGGTTTGAAACTGTTTATTTTTCCTGAAATCTACTAGTTTTAAAAAATAGCATGTAAGAAATAGAAACTAAGCAAGCTCTTTTAAAGTTCTGTTTAAGGTAATTTAATAAAGCCCCCCAATTAAACCACACTATCTCATTTTATTCCATAAATATATTTGATTCTATGACCAATAAAGACTAAAAATTTCATTCATTTTGTTCTTACTTCTCATGAGATTATTAAAACTCAAAGACCCAATTTTCCATCATTTTAAGGAGGCTGATTATTTAAATGTTAAAGACTTGAAGTATTCTCTGTGTATGTATCTGTTAAAACATAAGGGAATAGATGAGAAGCCTGAATTCTAAGAAAAATTTTCTAACTATACGAGCAGATACCAAAATCTATTTAAACAGCTTTGTAAAAACCAGTGAGTTTTAAATAATTTACTTTAGTTACATACCTTAAAAAAGAATAAGATTTAAAGAGAGAGGTCCAAAAAGCTAACATTTCCTCAATCAAAAAAAATTCTTTCCACACAATAATTACCTTTAAAGAAAATTTTAGGAAGGTTCAAAGGAAAAAAATAATTAGTAAGAAATCCACTCACAGTAGGAATTAGCAAATAATCTGTGTTTTCCTAAATCACCTCCTCTTGACGTGTTGTCAGGACCACAAGGCATGACAAATTTTAAGTGGGCTTTTGCTGCCAAGAACTAATCCATAAGGTACAACCATTTCATACACACACACACACACACACACACACACACACACTGCAAAGTGGTGAATAAAGTAGCAAACATGGATTAACTGCTTCCATTATAGCTAGTTAGTGAAGACGAAAATAATATTATAGACAAATCTTTTAGAAAAGGCTCATATGCCAATATGCTTTGCAAAATATGAATTGCATTGCTCATAAACGTATATATATATATATATATACACACACACACACACACATATATATTTCTTGGAAGATGCTTATGCACTAATAAATAAGAAAAAAAATCATTTCCCAGTCAAATTGAATCTTTGGAGGCAGTAAAAAAGAATTTGGAAGGAAAAAATATATAAGGACATTAGTTTCTAATTCAATTATATCATATAGTGAATCAAAATTGAAAAAAATGTGAAAAATCACTCGACAGAGAAAATTCATTATCAACTCAAATATAAGATAGCAGTCCTCAATTATCCAAGGGAGATTATATTGTTCCTAACCCAGCACCTGACTTACTGATAACAGAGTATTTGCATAGAATCATACCATATTACATTAGCACTTGGCATCTTAATGAGTGCCTAAGACCTGTCACTCAAGAAATACCACCAGGGAAACCCCCTACAGTGCCTCGTGCAAGGTTGCTTAATTTGTCAGTGACAGAGGAAGGGCTAAAACGTGGGCTTCTTGCTTTAGAAAAAATCCTGATGTTTTTTGAATTAGCTGAGGTTAATGATTTGCCCCGCTGAGATCTTGTTTGTTGTTTGTTGATTTCCTTGTTTGTTTGTTTAAACGAGAAACTAAATATTCTATCTGTTATATGAAAATTTGAGAGAGGTGTAAAAGGCTCTTTGGTGAGGGATATGAAAGCACTATTCCCATCAAGAGTAAACCGGGAGGGCTTCCCTGGTGGCACCGTGGTTGGGAGTCCGCCTGCCGATGCAGGGGACACCGGTTCGTGCCCCGGTCTGGGAGGATCCCACGTGCCGCGGAGCGGCTAGGCCCGTGAGCCATGGCCACTGAACCTGCGCGTCTGGAGCCTGTGCTCCGCAACGGGAGAGGCCACAACAGTGAGAGGCCCGCATACCGCAAAAAAAAAAAAAGTAAACCGGGAGATAGGACTGGAAAGCAACTCTGAGAGATTCTCACGTTCAACCTTATATCTATGAGCAAAGTGAGGTCCAGAGAGGTGATGCAGCTTTCTCCGTGTTACACAGCTAGCTGGTGGCAGGAATCGGACTGAACTCAGTATACCCATATAGTCTAGGGTTCTTTCCTCTGCACCTTGACCTTGAGTTGTGTCTTCAGGGTAAGGCGTCACTATAACATTGAAAAGGAATTCGTCGAGCAAGATAATTACATTAAACGTAAATGCAAACACCACAGTTGAAAATCTGAAATAGATGACTTTTTTATTATATGTTGATTTGTTCAACATATCTATTATTGCTCCTTGTAATTATAATGGATAAACAGTCATTGCCTTGGGGTGTTGCTCATGTGTCTGTAATGTTCATCACAGGCCAACAGGGACCCAGGCACGACCAACAGCTCAGACTGTAGAATTAAAAGCTGTGTCAAGCACTGGCTGAACCGGTGCACTAAAGCTTCATCGATTCGGACCAATTTGGGGAGAATGGGGTACAAGGTGGGGACAAGCGAATTGGTAAAAAATAAAGTCAGAAATTAACTATTTTTGAAGAAATACATAACGATTATTTTTAAGTAAGTGAAAGCAACCACTTAAATACTGTCAAATGTAAATCCTGTAGGGCTTATTTTAATAACTAAATAACTCATCTGTAATTAGGAGATAAATTGTTTACATGCAAATGGCATCAGAAAGCATTTGAAAATACTTCTGCACATCAAAAATGTGCCATCAAATCTTATTTATTCCAAAGTTTGCACGGAAAACATTTGACTACAGAGAGTAGAGAGGTAGATTTTAGTCTAGGTCTAGTTAAATGATCAAAAATTCTCATAGTAATAATGCTCTTACTGAAGTGATAATGATAGTATAATGATTCATCTCCAACTCCTCATAGGGAGTCCATATGTATTTTCTAATTTGTGCCCAACAGACTTCTGTGATGTGAGGGTAAACAGAGGTGAAGGAACTTGCCCAAGATATAGGAGCAACTAAGTTCTACATCCTGGACCAGAACCCAGGGGTCTTCTGACCCCTGCTAAGTACTCTTTCACTCTTCCACATTCTCTCCAGGAAGAGTACAGCATTCTGGGTTAGGCTAGATGAGCTCTAATGTCATTTTTCTTTCATTCCCAGGGTCTATATTTCTTTACGTGCAGTGACCTCAAAGAGGAAAGTATACATTACACATATGTGCGACTGGGGCTTAAATATACTGGATTCCAGGGACTCTGCATTTCCCTTCAGTGGGTTGTTTCAGTATTTCATGGATCAGTACGTGTGTTCAATACCTTAAATCCTTGTTGATATGAGATGAGCGTAAATACTCAAACTATCTTTGGTTTCTCCAACTCTTTTTCCTAAACACTAGGTTTAATTTATAAATGAAACCGAGTCAAATATCCCTTAGTCATTCTAATGGCAAGAAAAATGACAGCTCCTTTTCTACCATTAACATTACCAAGACCTAAACTCATGGATAATCTTCTCAGGTAACAATTACTGTGAGCCTCGCTTTGGTGGGGAGAGCAGGGACACCAAAAGAAAGAATCTTGGAGATTAATTTGTTAAATGGTGAAATACATGCATAATAAACGACTCTATGCTATAAACTTATTAATAAAGAGGAAGCTGAAATAAACATGCACTTATGTTCAACTGTAGAGTCTCTTTCACCTTACCCTACATGTATGGCAATATCATGTTTATTATTGACCTTACATTGTTATAAATACGAGCTTCAACACGGCTCAGTTTGGAGCTTCTTAGTGGTGAAATGTCACCTCTTAGTCTTTGTATATAATAGAAGGGAGATCTTTTGTGACTGATGTGTGTGCACATGTATAACTGCCCAGTGACAGCAGATTAGGTTGACCAGATGACTTATGACTGATCAACATGTAGAGCTGAGCAATGTACGTGGAGAGGAGGAAAGACGCCTTGAGCTTTAAATAATGCTGTGAACCGATTAAGTGAGCATTCCTGCCATCACTCTATCAGCCCTTTATCATTTAGAATATTCAGTTAGATTTCTCACCATGCATATCCTCCACCCCCAGACCTCCTGAACTACTTACTCATGGTTACTTCAACAACAATTTTCTGGCTAGTATTCCTTTGCAAATTATGTTTTCTTGGTTGAAATAGTCCCTTTCTCCCTTCGCTTCTCCACCTACAGAATTCTACTCATCTTTTAAATACCCAGCTTATATGTCACTTTCTCAGAGAAGACCTAAGTAAATGTACAGTGGTCCCTCGCTATCTGTAGGGACCCCCGGGGATACCAAAATCCACAGGTGCTCAAATCCTTTGTATAAAATGGCATAGTATTTTCATATAACCTATGAACAACCTCCTGTATACTTTAAATCATCTCTAGAGTACTTATAATACCTAATACAAGGTAAACGCTTTGTAAATACAATGTAAATGCTGTGTAAACAGTTTCCAGCTTGTGGCAAATTTAAATTCTCCTTCTTGGAACTTTTTGAAAATTTTTTTCAAATACTTTCAATTGAAGTTGGTTGAATCCACAGATACGGAACCCACGGATACGCAAGGCCAACTGTACACTCGTCTACATTCAAAAAGTACTTTGGTCAAGCCATTCCTATATCACCGACCATAATATGCTGTCATTACTTGATTAGCTACCTCACCCATTAGATTGCACACTCTTCATGGCCAGGGCTGTTGTGTTATTCCTTGTTATATTTCTGCCACTCCTTGGTCCCCTGCCCCTTACACCTGCCAATATGCTCCCCAGTTTCTTGCATACTGTGGGCATAGATTAAGTTCTATAAATGTTTATTGACTGAACTAGTGTGGGAGTGGCCACTGGATAGTCAGGATCTAATGGGTCGTTAGACTTGTGGGTGATGAAAACCCTCCTAAACATAATGTGTTGACCCAAAGGCTCAACTCCCTGACCTTTCATTTAGGCTGTGAACCAGAGTGCATGAATCTTTGTTCATCCTTTTAATGTGCTATCCACTTAGATTTCAGCCTTACATTAATCTGGGATATTAATTCCACCAGCACTTCTGATGGAAGCTATAATTTATAGCACTGAAAAACCTTTCTGTAGCTTAATATCCAGAGGTGTAAGAATACAAGTGACATTAAACATTAACTAGGCAAAGAGGTATGAGTGCAGAAACCGTGCTGTGTGAAAACTCAGAGCCAAAATGCAGGCTAAAACATTTCACAATTAAAATAGGATGAAATGAGCAAGTGTCACAGGTCCTCCTGCATTAATCAGAAAGCATGTAAAACAAACCAGAGGCATAGTTATTGCTTAAAAACATCCTCAAATCCCTGAAGTACCTATAATTATTAATTATGTATAACAACACTGGAAGTGTTGACATTGTATATTCCTATAAAATGAAACATAAAATAATAATGCCTCAATCTTATACAATCCTTTCAAGTTAATGATAAGTTGAGAAGGATTCTATGAAGTTTTAGGTGGGCAAGCACTCATGACCACCCAGAAATGGAATCTGTTGCGTTAATACCTAGGTCTCCACTCTTAATAACACACGCTCTCTCTCTGACACTAACACCATATAGAGAGAGTATGAGGTGGCCGATCCAGCCCTGAGATCTAATCTCAATATGCCACAAACTTGCTGAGTGACCCTGAGCAATGTGTGTATTTCCTTGGGCCTAAAGTTCCCCATTTAAAGAAAAGGGCTAGAAGAGTGTACCATTATGTCATTTCAATTTGAATATTCAATCATTCCTATTTCTAAGGTTTATTTGATGTGTTATCCCTGTTCTTACTCTTCTGTTAGAGGAAGATGTCGGTGGCTTGATAAAACATGTGCAATTTTTAGCATATTTGATAACTGCAAAGTTAGCTTATTCTAAAATGCTATCCATTGTGATGCTTCCAGCCTCAAGTAATATACTAGAAAGTCCAACATCGTGCAAAAGTATTATTTCATAAATAGGATATCTAGAGTGTGGATGGGCTCAGGGCTGGGTGAAAGGTATCATCAAGGACCCAGGTTTTTCCCATCTTTCTGCTCTGACTTCCTGGGTGCCAGTCTCCTCTTCAGATTTGTAGCAAGGTGCTTGTCCTAGGGTACAATAGAGAATGTGAAGACCAGACCTATAACGTCAAATCTCTCAGCAAAGCATCTTCTCCTCTCTGTCATATTATTAAAGTAGTTTGGGAAGTAGCTGTTGAACACCAGTACGATGCTAGGAATTGTTCGTGATACAATAAAAAGAAGTATAAAGGAAAAGCCATTCAGTCTTTCATTGTGGGATCATGACATTCAGAAAATGAAGTACAGTCGCACCACTATTTGGATACCAAAATCTGAGGATGCTCAAGTCCCTTACATAAAATGGCATAGCATTCACATATAATCTATGCACATCCTCCCTATGCTTTAAATCATCTCTAGGTTACTTATAATACCTAATACAATTGCTATGAATATAGCTGCCATTGCATGGCAAATTCAAGTTTTGCTTTTTGAAACTTTCTGGAATTTTTTTGTGTGTGTGTGCATATTTGCCATCTGAGGTTGGTTGAATTCATGGACGCAGAACCCGCAGATACGGTGAATCAACTGTAAATCTGTTTTAGAACCTTAAACCAGAACAGAAATACTCTTTCCATGAGGTTAACCCAGCCCTAGCAGAATCTCCAGGTGTGGTTAGGCAGTGTGACCTTATTCTTACTTCTGAAGAAAACAAATTCCTTACTTGTAAATTCCATACTTAAGGATGATTTTTGAAAGGAATTTATCATAGACTACACTGACCTTACTTTTTTTTTGCGGTACGCGGGCCTCTCACTGTTGCGGCCTCTTCCGCTGAGGAGCACAGGCTCCGGACGTGCAGGCTCAGCGGCCATGGCTCACGGGCCCAGCCACTCCACGGCATGTGGGATCTTCCCGGACCGGGGCACGAACCCGTGTCCCCTGCATCGGCAGGCGGACTCTCAACCACTGCGCCACCAGGGAAGCCCCTGACCTTACTTTTGAAGTGACTAAAGCTTGGCAAAGCAGAATGCATTTCAGATTGCAGTGGACTGCAGCCAAGGGTTATTTGAGATATTTAGACTAAGGTTTTCAGCAAGATAAGTATAGTGTAACAGTAAAACATAATCATAGCTGCTATAAATTAAAATATATGGCATATGGTATGTACAATGCATTCCTAAATCCACTGTTCTCAGATATATCCTGTTTTTGTACTGGTAATATTATACTATGGTCTAAAATTAGACTATGTGATGAAATAGTAATCATAGTATCCAGGTGCTTGAATTTAGAGATTCACAGAGTCAAATGGTAGAAGTTGTTAAAAGCACTGTAGTATGAATATATTACAGAATACCTAATTGCGTCCCTATTTTATATTTCCAACAGTATTGTGGTAATGCCTTCTGCAGCCTATGAGTGACAGTTTCTCTGTGCTGGAGACCTGGTAGGGGAACTCCTTCTGGGTCCCAGAGTATATGCACATTCTTCATTTTCATGAACGCTGCCAAATTGCTTCCAAAATGGTTGTACATATTCCCACCAGCTGTATATGAGAGTTTTTGTTTCACTACGTTCTCATAAACACATGA
The DNA here is from genome assembly GCF_059928025.1 of Delphinapterus leucas. NCBI lineage: Eukaryota > Metazoa > Chordata > Mammalia > Artiodactyla > Monodontidae > Delphinapterus > Delphinapterus leucas. The sequence continues at coordinate 13,888,831 of NC_143146.1, forward strand.
TATAAGACATTTTAATTTTTACCAATCTGGTGGGTGAGAAAAGGCATCTCATTTTTCTCCTCATTTGCACTTCTCAGATTCCCAATGAGATTAAACTTAAACACTTTCTTCCATGTTCATTAGCCACGATAAGCCTTTCTTCTTCTGAAAAATGCCTATTTGTTCTGTTTGCTCATTTTTCTATTGGGATGTTTTCTATTTCATATTGACATACGTTTTTTCTATATATGTTGGTTCTTGTGGGTTAATGCTTCTTTTACTCCTTTACTCTCATTTTCTTTTTCTCTCTCTTTCTTTCTTTCTCTCTCTCTCCTTCTTTCCTTCCTTCCTTTTCTCTCTCCCTCCCTTCCTTCCTTCCTTTTTGGCTGCATTGCGTCTTCGTTGCTGCATGCGGGCTTTCTCTAGTTGCAACGAGCGGGGACTACTCCATTGCGGTGCTCATTGCGGTGGCTTCTCTTGCTGTGGAGCACGAGCTCTAGGAGCATGGGCTTCAGTAGTTGTGGTGCATGGGCTCAGTAGTTGTGGCTCACGGGCTTTAGAGCGCAGGCTCAGTAGTTGTGGCGCACTGGCTTAGTTGCTCCGCGGCATGTGGGATCTTCCTGGACCAGGGCTCCTTCTCATGTCCCCTGCATTGGCAGGAGGATTCTTAACCACTGAGCCACCAGGGAAGTCCATCTCATTTTATTTTTCCCAATTTTATTGAAATATGAGTCACAAATAAAACTTGCATATATGTTTAGGTTGTACAACGTGATTTTTAAAGGGGTGCGACATGATTTTACATATATATATAGTGAAATGACTACCACAATCAAATTAATTCACACATCCATCGTCTCACAAAGGAGTACTGATATTCCTTTGCCATACTGATTTCATACCCAGAAGTGAGATTGCTGAAATATGGTAATAGTTCGATTTTTTTTAAAGTTTGAGGGGAAACTTCATACTGTTTTTCATGATGGCTGTACCAATTTACATTTTCACCAGTGATATACAAGGGTGCCCTTTCCTCTACACCCTGACCGATACTCGTTATCTCTTGTCTTTTTGATGATAAGCATTCTAACAGGTGAGAGATGATTATCTCATTCTGGTTTTGATTTGCATTTCACTGATGGTTGGTGATGCTGGGCACCTTTTCACATACCTGCTGACCATATGTATGGCTCTTTTGGAAAAACATCTGTTCAGGTCCTTGCCCATTTTTTAGTCAGATTACTTGTTTTATTGCGATTGATTTATAGATCCTTATATTATGGATGTTAACCTTTTATCAGATGTATGGATTGTATATATTTCCCCCCCTCCTTCTGTAGGTTGCACTTTTACTCTGTTGACTGTTTCCTTTGCTGTGCAGAAACTTTTTAGTTTGATGTAGTCTCACTTATTTATTGTTGCTTTTGTTGCCTGCGCTTTTATAGTCATAGCCAAAAAAAATCATTGCCAATGTCAAGGAGATTTTCCCCTATGTTTTCTTCCAGGAGTTTTACATTTTCAGGTCTTAATTTAAATTCCTTTGCATGTGATTGATGAGTTGTCTCAATATCATTTTGAAGAGACTATTCTTTCCACATTGTGTATCTTGGCACCACTGACCAAGATTAGTTGCACATGTATGTATGGGTTTATTTCCGGGCCCTCTATTCTGTTCCATTGGTTTATGTGCCTATTTCCATACCAGTACCCTGCTGTTCTGATTTCTGTAGTTTTGTAATAAAGAAATAAAAGATATCCAAATAAGAAAGGAGGAAGTTAAGTAGACATGATAAACCTCACATACAGAAAACCCAAAATACCCAACAAAAAACTGTTAGAACTAATAAACGAATTCAGTAAGGTTGCAAGATACAAAATCAATATACAAAAATCAGTTGTTTCTATACACTAACAAGGAACTATCTGAAAAATAAATTAAGAAAGCAATCCCATTTACAATAGCAACAAAAATCACTTAGGGATAAATTTAACCAAGGAGGTGAAAAATCTATACACTGAAAACTATAAGACATTGATAAAAACAAGTGAAGAAGACACAAATAAATGGAACAATATCTCATGTTCATAGATTGGAAGAATTAAAATTGTTAAAATGTCCATCTACTGAGGGCAGTCTACAGATTCAATACAATCTCTGTCAAAATTCCAATGGCCTTTTTCACAGAAGTAGAAAAATAATTCTAATATTCCTATGGAACCACAATAGACACCAACTAGCCAAAGCAATCCTGAGAAAGAACAAAGCTGGAGGCATCATACTTCATGATTCCCTTTATTCTCATTTTGTAAGTGTTTTGGAAGAGGAAAGAGATAAATGGTTGTGGCCAACCCACGATGTCAACCAGAAGTCCTGGGCTCTCCACACTTTAGACTCTTCACTCTGTCATACATGCTGGTTTAGGCACTGTAGCTGCAGCTTGCAATGTCACCATGGCCTCTGACCTTGTCCTTCTAATACAACATCCACCACAGCACTTCTAATTTCTCCTCTCATCAAAGAGACAGGTGGAGAGAATGCTTTTATTCTGCAAGTACACGTGAAAAATGGGTATTTTCCCATGGATTTTAGTAGAAAGTTTAATTACTATGAGTTCTTTAAATAATTTGGGTTTTGTGTTTGTTCTATTCTTGATATGTTTGAACATTATCCCAGAAGTTAACTGAGTAATTATTTAGGGTCATGAGGAATAGCTTGCTTATTTTAAAACTCGGGATGGGGATGAGGGAAGATTTGGTGTAATGAGATAGTCTGTTATTTCTGTGAATTTAATTAAGAGCTCTTTATTTTAGATTTGCCCAGATCTTTTCATGGAGAAAGCATCCCCACACAAATTCTCATGACCTTGTGCTTTCTTTTCCTTTTATTTTCATGTGTATTTGCTATGGTTTTAAAGAGTCACTCCTAGTCAAATAGGGGATTTCTTCTGGTTTCATGACTAAATGGTGCTTAAGCAGTATGCCAACAAGACATTCATTACGCAAGGTACTAAGGCAAAGCACCCAATGATCTGTGAAGGAAACAGAACTTCACCTTTGGTTTTTTAAAAGTACTTTCCAAGACAGATTAGAGCAGTTCACCGTAAAGGGAAAAAAAATAATCTCAAGTAATTTTATAAGACAAAAGAATAGTAAGTATGTACTGTCTTCACTTAAAAACACATAAACTGCATGCAGTCTGAGGTTTTTCCCAAAGAGTTGCTGAATAGGTAGAAGAAAAGTTCTACAAGATGCATCAGCCAGAAGTACTGTGCTAAATTCTCCAATCACTCATGCTCTAAAGAAACTTTCAAAATGCAGTTCACACCTCTTGCTGAACTTTTTAGTGCATTTTCAATGGCAAGGAACAACAAAGTAGTTTCTTTTTCCTATTTCTGGGCGGTGAAAAACGAGTAAGGTCATAAACTGGATATGTACCATTATCATTTATATCTGAAGAAGCTACAGCCAATTATATTATTTTCTGTGTTATCTGCAGGGCAATAAATGGAGGCAGGAGAAAAGTCAAGATGTTGTTTGCACACAGGCTGGTCATACAGATATGGCACAGACCTCACACTTGGGACCAAAGCAATGGGAAGGCAGCAAGTGGGGGGCATGCGTTAACGTCTCCTTGGGCTTACTTCTCTTACAGAAGCCCATCATCTCAGAAAGAGGCTGTATCATAAAGGAAGGTGATGAGTTTTGGCATCAGGCATGGCTCCCCAAAACACGGCATTAGCAAGTCACTTAACATTACAAGAAAAAAAGGTATGATAATACATACTTCGGAGGGACTCCATGAAGACATGGCCACACGATGTATTGCACCTAACAGATGCACAATTAAGTTCTTTCAAATCCCTCCTTGCATATTCCGTCCCAATCATTAAACTGGTGTCATTACCATGCTGGGATGCTACACTAAAGAGCAGGGCACACTTTCGAAACCGTTGAGCAGCTACATAAAGTGACATGATTCTGTGGGACTATCACAGGTCCCCTATACCTGTACACCCCCTAGAGCATCTGCCAGTCAGGTCTGTGGATTATTACCTGTCGTACTTTCCCTTTCTTATATACTTCAGTTTCTTCCTCCCAAATGTCACTTGAAATGTTTTTTTTTCCCCACTGCTTTAAGACTTCTTCAAGCATAAAAGTAAATATTTGAAAATGGAGCAGCTTTAAAGAAATTTTTTTTAAGACTAATGGGTGTTCATTCTAAAGGAGCAGCGATCAAAAATAATAATAACTTTCAAAGCCAAACAAATGCTGTTGCTCTGTCACTATCTGAGACACCTGGGGTTTGATTTCTTTTTAAGGTTTTTTTTCAGTCCTTTATAATACACGTAAGTGTGATAGGTTCACCCTTTAATCAGGAACGGATCTGAAACAATGTGATAGAAAGAAATTCCTTGCCTAAGCCATGGCCAGACCTGTGTCACGGGAACCTTTTTATTAAAAGCTCTATGTAAGATCATCACAAGTTTGATTTATTAAAAAAATTAAATTGAGATCAAAAGAAAACATTTTATTGGTTGAATTGCCGACTAGCTTTCCATCCTGAGGCTCCTTTTTCGTTTCGTCTAGTTGAATCATGGCTCAGTACAGCTCCTGCTTTCTCTTTCTTAACCAGGAAACCTGAGAGTTTCTGTCTGGATCCCAGAGTTCTGCTTTTGTGGCTTTCTCTCTCTGCTCCTCTCCTGACCATCTGTGAACCAAAAACGAGGCACCTCTTGCAGTTTCCAGAACTATAAGATCTCTGGAACTATAAGACTTCCCTGATGGCACAGTGGTTAAGACTCTGTGCTCCCAATGCACGGGGCCTGGGTTTGATCCCTGTTCAGGGAACTAGATCCCACATGCATGCCGCAACTAAGAGTCCGCATGCCACAACTAAGGAGCCTGCCTGCCGCAACTAAGGAGTCCGCCTGCCGCAACTAAGGAGCCCGCCTGCCGCAACAAAGACCCAGTGCAACCAAATAAATAAATATTTTAAAAAAAGACTCCTGGATACAAGATCAATATGCAAAACAATCAGCAACAAAATCACGAAAAAAGGTATTTAAAAAAAAAAAACTATAAGCTCTCTTCTACCTGAATACCACCTGCTGCATGGAGAGCACCTAGCTCCTTCCCTCTGGGTGAAAGATGCTGAACCCAGTCGCACTGTCCTCCTGCCTGTTGTGTGTATACAATGCCACACAAGCCACAGAGGCCCTTGTCTGTAAAACATGTATCTGGAATAATATTGGGAGGAAAGTAAATAATTTTTTCAAAAGGAAATAAAAGTTACTTTACTGAAATTTGTTTGCTACAAAAGTTTTCTTTTTTTTCCTGTTATAATTCTGAAAGAACGAGATTCAACTCACCTGGTCAGACCTTTGACTCTATATTTTTTAAAAATCTGAATGTCAAGAACAGTGTAATAAAGATTGTTTAGAAATTGTGTGGGAAATAAATCTAAATTTTCTGGTTAAACACTATCTGTAATGTTCAGCATCGTACTTATAAAAAGCTACCATTTATTAGGCACTTGCTAAGGGCTCAACGCTAAGGGTTTACTTAATACAAATCATCTCATTTAATTCTCACAAGGTCACATTGTTCTCAGAGGCGATTAAGTAACATGCCCAAACAGGTATAGCCTAGTACTAAGTGCACTGCACATCTCTGAACCCAAGCAAGCACGCTCAGGAGCCCACACTCAAACTCTCATACCAACGTCTACAACATCTACAATGAACAATGTATCTGTCCTTCATTTACTAGATTAGATAAACTTCAGGGTTGTTTCCAGCTATAAGCCTATGGAGGGCCTGCGCTGAAACTCTCCTAGATCTCAGCCCTGGAATATGCACGAAGGAATCTTGAATACATGCTTTTTCATTAGGATGATAATAATTAAAAATAAAATTATATGAATGATCATAGGCAATACTGACTAGACCAATTTAATAAAATCCACATCACCATTCCACTAAAGATACATTTTAGCGTCTTGATGATTTAATAGAAAATTGCTACACTGCAATTCCCAGCTGTACAAAACCTATTCTCAAGCATGATCATTATAATCTCGTGCTTTATTAAACATCTGAAAGGAATGGCATAATGGTCCTTCAAGGACAGCTCCATTAGGGGAAAAAAAAATAGAATAATCTACAGTATAATGTGTTTAAAATGCTTTTTAAAATAGTGTTGTCATTAAGGTGATCAGCACCTGGGTTATTCTCATTGAAACAGCCTGAGGTCTGCTGATTAAAGAGAGAGCTACACCCCCTTTTCCTGGCTCATTAAATGAACCAAAAATATAATCCACACACCTCTTCCTATAGTCTAGTTTCATTAGGACGAAAATCCGCAAAAACCAGTTAGATATCAGTGCAATAAACTAGGTTGAGAAAAGAGTAATGGAATGATACATAGCTTTATTGACCAATAAAATTTAATTGACTGTCTATATTCTCACTTAGAAATTGGTCAAAATGGCCCCCAAATTCAGTTTGATACTAATAGAGCTTCCTTTTAAAGTCAGAACATGCTTTTCCAAAAGCACAAGCCTACCATTCTTCATCTTTCCTTGGCCAAAATTATATCAGGTATTCAGAATGCACCTTGTCCAAGAGTTAATTAATATTCCTCAGTCTACATCTTAAATTGCATGTGGAACCTACTGGTCTGAAAAATGATAATAAGATTAACAAAACTTACATATCTATTATAACATAAAGTCTACAATTTTCATGCCTGTTTCCATTTTTAAATTCTCACATCGACAATATTGATTCCCATTGTCCAGATGAGGAAAATGAGGCTCAAAAAGATTACATAACTTGGGCTTCCTTGATGGCGCAGTGGTTGAGAGTCTGCCTGACGATGCAGGGGACACGGGTTCGTGCCCTGGTCCGGGAAGATCCCATATGCCGCGGAGCGGCTGGGCCCGTGAGCCATGGCCGCTGAGCCTGCGCGTCCGGAGCCTGTGCTCCACAGAGGGAGAGGCCACAACAGTGAGAGGCCCGCGTACCGAAGAAGAAAAAAAAAAAGATTACATGACTTGCCTGAGCTGACATTGATCTTAAACGGCTAAAAGAGGATTCCAAGCCAGAACTTCCAACTGGCCCTGGGCTCTTTATAGGACTTGGTCTTTTTAAGTTAAAAATTTCCCCTTACCTGGCCCTTGCCATACAGCACAAATTCTCCAGAACATTATTATACTCTTTGTAAATGAATCTGTAAATGGTTTGTGAAAAATGAACCTCTTACGCTCAGCAGGCAGCAGACAATGATAACTGTTACCTGCCTGCTGGGGAGCTAAAGGCAAGTTAGTAAATCTCTCTGAAACTTAACTTTCTCTTCTTAATATCAAAATAATAACATACTTGCCTTTGAGAGAAATCAACAAAAGAGCAATGTCAGAGGAATTCAGAACTCGGCACATAGTGAGTTCGCAAGTCCTATTTAATATGCATCTCAGGTTGAGCATTATCAGAACCTACGTGATAATTAAAGCTGTGAATGTAGTTTTTTTCTTTTCGAAGATGGAACTGTTGGAGGTTAAGTAAGTGGAGAGTAGACTTGATGGTTTGGTCATTTGTGAAATAGGAAATAAAAGAGCATTGGGAGGAGATTGAGATAGGAAAAGAGCAAAAAGGTAAACGCTGAGGGAAGTAAAAAAAGAAGAATTTAAAGAAAGATGATACTTACACATATATGCACATATCAGCCTCTGGATAATAACTGAATGACCCAAAGCAGGTATAGCATTTATATCCTTATTAAATCTTCTCACTAACCTTATGAGATTATTATTATTATTATTGTCCCCATTTTACAGAAGAGTCAATTGAGGGACAGAGAGGTTAGGTATCTTACCCAAGGTCACACAGCTGAGATTCAAACCCTGGCTCTCTGACTCCAAAGTCTGCACTCTTATTCCATGCTGTTCTGCTCCTGGTCTGAGCTGGGAGTCAAAAGCAGCAGAGGGGTAGAGTGGATGCTGAAAATACTCAATTACTCAACTACAGGACATCTGTGTTGAAGGCAGGAACCACCTGAGTGTGCTCTGGTTTGGACAGACCTGGCCCAGTGCAGCAGGTCACTAGGGGCTTGGGATGATGAGACACAAAGCAGACACTGCTGTTTGTGCACTTGCCAAGACTGTTGAGGGATCACTTAAATTGAGAGGTTGTGGCTGAAAGACAGTAAACTTTCCCAGCAATCCATTCTGAACGTTGAGCTTGTGAGGACTGTCCTTTCGCTGAAAGCTCAGGGAGGGCTGGGCTTCCCCCTCGGTGTGGCATCCTCAGGGCTCTTCTTAGGCTCCTCCCTTCCCTCCTTACTCATAAACACAGCCACTTGAGCTCATCCGTCAGTGGCTCCTTTACCACACAGACCCTATCCGCTGACGCCCTTCAGTACCAGCTCTGCAGTCAGAGGCAGCCCAGGCCAGGCTGTACCATTGCTAGTTGTGTGACCTTTAACCTCCTTGATATTTAACCTCCTTGAGTACATCTCCATCTACAAAAAAAATGGTACAACAGGATCTAACTCCCAGGGTAGGTGCAAAGGTACAACATAATTATGCCTGTAAAAATAATCTGGTGTGCTATAAATATGTACTGAATATGGCTGTCAGTAGCAAATATTACTTATGAACGGCAGGACTGACTGTTTCTAGACCCTCACTGTGGGTGAATCCCTCTCACCTTTAAGGATGATCTACAAATCACCTGGATTAAGTAGTTTAAGGAATTGGATGTGACATCAGATATAGGGCCACCTCTTTCCAGCACACCCAACAATGGTGCTTTGCTGTAGCTGCTGCTGCCGACATAACCGCATGGAGCCAAAGTACCCTGAGCCATTATTATATATCATTAATGTCACTTTTAGCATTGGAAAACTGCTTTTCTGCCATTTTTATAAGTAATGACTCACCCGTGCCTGGGACACAGTTACTATTGTTAGCTCTTCTCTCATAGAAGTGGATGGTTTGGAACACACAAAAGAGTTGGTATCAGAATCAGGATAAAAGCTGCCTCACTTGCATTGCAGAGTCCAATCCTCATCGCCCAGGATTAAAATACACTCATATTTTCAAAGCAAATAATTTTCTCAATTAGCCCAAAAGTACACCCAAGTAGAATTTTTTTTTTTTTTTAAACTGGAGTAATTCCAGTTGACAAATTTAGGGATAATGAATTCTGGCCAAATCTGAGAATGATTATGGAAATTTAAAGGATGCCAGTTTAGATATCAATTTCTAGGAATGAATACGTAAGAATAATGGTAAAACTTAAATAAAATATTGCTTATGCTGGAAAGGAACTTTATTTTAAAGCTAAGGAAATGGAGGCCATAACTCTAACGACCTAGTTACACACCTAGTTAGTATAAGAACTAGCGTTAAAACCAAAGTCTCGGGCTTCCCTGGTGGTGCAGTGGTTGAGAGTCCGCCTGCCGATGCAGGGGACACGGGTTCGTGCCCCAGTCCAGGAAGATCCCACATGCTGGGGAGCGGCTAGGCCCGTGAGCCACGGCCGCTGAGCCTGCGCGTCCGGAGCCTGTGCTCCGCAACGGGAGAGGCCACAACAGTGAGAGGTCCGCGTACCGCAAAAAAAAAAAAAAAAAAAAAAAAAAAGTCTCTTTCCCCCAAGTCCAGTGTTATTTTTTTTAAAGCATTATAAATATACGGGCATGAAAACCTAAGGCATTCTTATTACTTTATGAGCAACCAGGGCCCTCCTAGTCTAATACTGGGAAAGCCCAGATGTATTTCTCTCTAAATTTAAGAATAGCCTAGAGAGGGCATATGGTCCAGTAGTGGTTGATCATATGGTCAAGATCCATTTCCAATGTAGGAAGAATGGTCTAGTTGCAAGGGGTAAAGGCATAGAGCCACCTTGACCTTCAGACCCTTCCTGAAATTTTCCATTTCTCCTTAATGATATAAATTAGGAGATCAAGATATAATAATCTATGGTACTAACTTAAGGTGGCTGAGATACTGGGCAAATAAATTGTTTGAAGCAATTGTACTGCTAAAAAATTGAGAATTTATTGTCTCTGTCTGGCATTTTTTGTCACTGACATCTGTGAAGAGTTTCAGACAAGAATGTATTGTCTTCCACATCCCACTCCAGTTCAGTGCACTGTATTCCATTCAGGACTTTTTTTTTTAAGAACCATCTGTTTAAAATGACTTTATTAATTCCTTTTGGTGTATTTTTTTACACGCCTACAGATTACAGATCATCAATTTTCTAATAACAAATCGTTCATAGAGCTCTAGGCAGAGCCTAACACGAGAATCTAAATATAGAATTGGTATTCACATGTGCACCCAAGTAACTCTTAATGGAAGCCATGCTTACTATCGCTGAGATCATCAGTAGACGAACTCCAGTAACACGGAATATACTGCAGTGGGACAGTTTCTCTTAGGTCTAGTGAACTCTACAGGAAGGCTACAATTTTACTCTCATTATAGTCTCTATCTAATCTCATTGTTTTCTTAAAAAAATATCATATTTAGGAATTCCCTGGTGGTCCAGTGGTTAAGACTTGCCTTCCAATGCAGTGGGTGCAGGTTCGATCCCTGGTTGGGGAGCAAAGATCCCACATGCCTCGCAGCCAAAAAACCAAAACATAAAACGGAAGTAATATTGTAACAAATTTAATAAAGACTTTAAAAATGGTCCACATCAAAAAAATCTTTAAGAAAGATATCGTATTTGACTTGAAGCTTAAGGTATATGTTTCCTGGGAAGTTTGCACTCAGACCATTATTCCTTCATTGTGAATTATTGGATCACTGGCCCACATTCCACTGGTGTTCAGGAGAGCAGAAGGAGAATTAGGTGTAATACTGTTTGTTTACAAATATCTACACAGCATCTCACTTTATTCTACAGACTGCAAAACTTTTTGACCATCACCCGCCATTAAATCCCACAGTGCCCATTCCCAGCTCATGACTGGAAGTAGCCCAGGGAGGCTGGGACTCCAATGCTGGGCTCTGAGCCTGCAAAAGGGCATGGCTGCTGCTGAAAGAGCGAGGGCTTTGCTGCCACCCTACAGGGTTCCTTCCTCGACCCAAGGCCCACATATAAGGAGACTGTGCCCAGACTCTTCCCCAGAGAACCCAAATAAAAAGTAATTTGTGCAGTGACTGCTGGTTTTGTTGTCGCAGAAACAGGGAACTTCGGTCAGCTATTTTTTAGCTATTTACATTCTGAAAATGGATATTAATGGATGTATGTACTTGTTTGGCTATGATACTCTTATTCATCTTAATTGTTGACTTTTACTATTCTGTCTATACCCCATTGCAGTTAATTACCCAAACATGTTTGTCATTTAAAAAAAATTTTTTTAATCAAGAGCAAGTATGATACCTTCTCCATGAAACTCTTATCTCTTGGCTTGGTGACACTTGTACTTTCCCGTTCTCATCTATTCTGAATTGTCCTTTCTCTGTTTCTTTCTCTTCTCCCTCATTTTTCTTCTGTCCCTTAAATGAGTATGAATGCAAGGTTCCGACCTCTCTTCTGTCTTAATCCCTAACACATCCCCTGAGCTGTGGCACTACATTCTAATTACTGAACATGTTCACATCTATTTCCAGCTAACTGTCTAATGAGGCTGTTTGTATGTCAGCTCTTGGCATTCATTCCATAGCCTAGTCAAGTGCACACACACACACACACACACACAGGACCAACTCCTCCTCCAAATTTCCCTAATGCTATTTATTGTACCAATATTCTCTATCAGATTCAAACCTGTAGCCATTCTTGATTCTTTTCTCTCCATCATGAAATTATTCCCATCACGGGTGCTTCGTGTTGGAAACAGGGTTGCACAAGCTTTCTGACATGGCTTTCTTCTTTGAGTCAACATTTAATTTACTTTGGATGAAACCATGCACCTCTTTGGTTGTATTAATCTTACGCATAAAATACTCTGGAACTACCCCATGAAGCTTCAATGTAATTTAGTGCAATTACAGGCAGACCTCAGTTTACTGCACTTCACTTTACTGTGCTTCACGGAAACTGAGTGTCTTACAAATTGACGTTTTTGTGGCAACCCTGCGTCAAGCAAGTTTATTGGCATCATTTTTCCAACAGCATGTGCTCACTTCCTCTCTCTTCTGTCACATTTTGGTAATTCTTGCAAGATTTCAAGCTTTTTCTTTATTATTTGTCCCAGTGATCTGTGATCAGTGATCTCTGATGTTACTATGGTAATTGTTTGGGGGTGCGTGTAAGACGACAAACTTAATTGAGAAATGTGTGCTCCATGGGCTGGCCGTTCCCCCATCTCCCTCCCTCTCCTGGAGCCTCCCTATTCCCTGAGACAGAACAATATTGAAATCAGGCCAGTTAATAACCCCACAATGGCCTCCATGTGTCCTAGTGAAAGGAAGGATCAATCAATTCGGCAAACTTCACTGTTGTCTTATTTTAATAAATTGCCGAGCCACCCCCGCTGTCAGCAACCACTGCCCCAATCAGTCAGCAGCTGTCAAGATGGAGGTGAGACCCTCTGACAACCGAAAGATTACATCTTGCTGAAGGCTCAGATGTTGGTTAGCATTCTTTAGCAATATTTTTAATTAAGGTATGTATATATTTTTAGACATGATGCTATTGTACACTTAACAGACTGAAGGATAGTGTAAACGTAACTTTTCTATGCACTGGAAAACCCCAAGGCTCGTGTGGCTCACTTTATTGCCATATTCTGTAATATTCACGCCATGTGGTGGTCTGGAACCGAACCCACAATATCTCCGAGGTCTGCCTGTAATCTGACACTTAAGACTCTATCAAATGTAGGCATGAGGCATGTCTGTGCAAGCTTACCTTCCCATTCTAACCTTTTGTGTCCTGTTCTCCTAAATGCCCAAGCCTTCCTATCTGAACACCTGCTCTTTCCTTAGGCTTATCTCTTTCCTCTACAGCTACTGAAATGTTACCCTCTTCCAAGGCTCAGCTCAAACGAGATTTCCTCTGAGAAGCCTTCTGTACCTACTCCTGGGAACCCCTTTTTCTGTCCCTGAACTGCTGCCGCACTGTAGACCATTCCTACTACATCTATTCCCTGACTTGTCCCATTTGCATCCGTGTCATAACTCACTACCTTTGTGTCAGCATCTTGACACTGCACCTATTTGACCACTGTAGCTCCCAGGGCATCCAGCACATGGCCTTGTACACATAAGGAAAGCATATGTTGAACCTTGAACAATGGGTATTCGAGCTCCCAGGAAGAGGGAAGAGGTGCTATAAACCAAGGAATAGAGGGATCACAATTAGAACTGACCGGGAATAAGGAAAATAAACTGTGTGTGTGGGAGCTGCATGGATCTCTTCAAATGCACTTTGAGTTTCATGAAGTCCGGTACCTTCAGTGACCCAAATGTCCACACCCCACGGAGGACTCTCAGATCCCTAATGTCAGGCGATCCTTTCCCAGCCCCTTCCTCACTCCTGTCCCTGTGCCTGGACACCTCAAACCCCTCCCAGATTCCAAGGGCCTTTGCTGCAAGTTTTGCTCTGAATCTTTATCCCAGCCATTAAAACTGGGCTTACCTCTCCTTCCACCTAATATTCCAGGTTGGCAGCTGGATTCTTTGCTTTATGCTGTGGCTACACCTTGTTAATCTTTCCTGTCCCCTGAGTTTTGGATTTTAGTTTGGGTTTCTCAGTACTGTCCTCATGCCTCCTCCGACATAAACTCCTACGTTTGAACCTCAGCCAGGAGCCGCCTACCTGCTGAAGGAGCTTTTGATACCAAGTGCCCACCTCCTGCAAAGCCACTGCCAAGCTCCAGCCACTGGTCCACGTGCCCCTACTGGTCCTTACTGTGAACTCTCCCTTGCACTGGCTCTTGCTGCCCTGGATATTTACTTTGGCAGCCCCACTAGATCTGCTCCAAGAGTACGCAACTGGATATCCATCCACAGCGCCCAGAGCAGCCAGGTGAGAAGGTCTGAATTAGGCCCCTGGACCCTCGCTCTCTGGCCCTTTCTGCTCTAGCTGACCTGGATCTGACCACAGATGGGACAAGTTGACAGGAGGCCAGCTGCAGAGAACCTAGAAGCACAGAGCACAAACACCATACCACCGTCAGAGCAGTCGGGATCGGCTGTTGCCTCTAGCTGCTTCTGCCCTTGGGTGACCCTGTAAGGCTGTGGCCACAAATACATAAAGCAACCTGCTTCAGAAAAGCGGAACATTTTTAAGAGGAAAGACATTGAAAATATCATCCTAACCTGCTCTACCTCTGTAATAGGCACATAGCATGCGTCTGAGCAATAAATACTAGCACCTTGAATTGCTCCGAAACCATTGAAATAAACCAAAGTTCATTTTTAATGCATGCAATAAACTTTTTCCCTAGGATATCAGTGAAGAGTGCTCCAACTAAAAGAAAAAAATAACAACTGACTTGTTCTGTACATTCCTATGGCTCAGAATAAATAGATCAACTAACTTTAATGCTGGCAGGTTTACAGTTCTCACAGAGAAGGGAAATTAAAGCCAAACTGAAGATAAAAAGTATTTTTTATATTTATGAAGTCTTAAAATTACAGAGCTGAACATATAAGGTCAATACAGAGCTGGCAGACAGCTGCAGTTAGACAGCTCCTACATTAGCTTTCTTTCCTAAAGTGAGAAAGTGTGATCTAGGGGGTGGAGATGTGGGCTGAGCGGAGACAAACGATGAGCTTTGGTTCCAGGACTGCAGGCAAACTCTTCATCCTGAATAAACATTTACAGGTAAATCCCCAACTCTAGGCTCTGGCTAAATCCCTTCCCAAAGATATGTCAAAATATGAATTGTGAAATGTAACGCTCTCTACAGTATTTGCAAATTATCATCACGTCTTTATTTTGCAATTATTTTGTGGTTGTATTCCTAGGTATTTGCATTTCCTCACCCACGCGCAGTAAGCTCCACAGGACAAGATTTCTGAGTGCCGAGAATAAAGCCTGACACGTGGCCGTGTCTCAATAAAAATTTGTTGAATGAATACATTTTTATTCTTACTATGATCCCCTCAAAAGACCTCACTAACCTTAGCACCTATTCAATGCCCCCAAAAAGAAAAACTTTGCTTGTTCACTAAATATATAAGGGCCATAGAAGCACTGCAATTTAAGGTGTCACGTTCAAAGGTAACATTTTATTTTATCACTTTGAGAGCCTGTCTCTAAAGCATGAGAAAGAATATTAATCTTCCTTTTGTTTATCTCTCTGATCACTAGACGTTTATTAACATTTAATTGTCTTGAATTTGAATTTGTTTTCCAGGAAGCTTCAAAGAAATAGCACACTCTGAGTAAATCCTTGTAAGATATTAGTTTTTGATCTTAAAGGATAGTTAATTTAGCTTGTTTACATGACAGATTTGGACAGAGTTAAAGGTTAAATTCTACCTTGGAAGTCTAAATATAACTGACAGTTGATATTAATAATTTTATAATTAATGAAACTATGATTAGAATTGTCTAAATATCTTGTGCTAGTAAAAAGTGTCATGATTCTGACTCATCCTCCTGGGACATGACCTGACTTTTGAATTTTCATTACCCCTAGAATTATCAGCTTCAAAACAGCATTTATGAAAAGAAATTAACATAGACCTTTAAATGAGGTTTTTCTGAAAAGCTACTTGCACATATAAAATTGAAAGTCAACAATGAAATTACTTAAATTAATCATTCCTGCATTTACTCAACACATAATTATTGAGTGCCTGGAGTGTGCTGTTTACTCTGCTAAGTTCTAAGGAATGCAAAACTAAAACCAAAGCCAAAACCGAAACCAATCCATAAGATACTAACCTTATTCTTGAGGAGTCTAGCGGAGGAGTCACTTTTTATTTGTTGATTTCATAAGCATTGGTATTTACAAAGACAACACGGCTTGGGTTCACATTAGGCTGGAAGCTCCATGAGGGCAGGAGCTAGTTTGTGCTGCTCACCATTGAATCTCTAATGTCAGGAGTATCAATAAGTATGTGTTTCTCTGTGGCGCTTTCCAAGGTGCTGATGCATTAGAAAGACAGATGTGAAAACAGAGAACAACATACAATGTGACAAGTGAGATAACAAAAGAATGCACAGGGAGCTTTATCGCTTAATGGAATACCTTAGTTGGCCTCCAGAGGGCAAAGAAATACACACTGTTGGGCTGAAGCCCCATTGGGATGAAGCGTTATCATGCCAGGCATGAGAGGGTGCTCCCGGCAGACAGACCCGCAAGTACCAAGGCATGGGAGCGGGAAAGAACTCGGCATACTCTAAACCCACAAATGTTTTGTTACAGCTAACAAGGAAATTTGAAGAGTACTGTGGACATAATCAGAATTTTTCTCAGGTTTCCTTATAAACTGTTACCTAAGCAAAAACAATGCTTTTGCAAGTAATCAAAATGAAAAATTTTTATTGATTTATTATAATTATTAAATCAAAGGATAAAGAATCTTTCACTATATCATTTACAAAGTTGAAGAGTTTTCTTTTCCAATATTAGTATTTTTGATGACTTTCACAAAAAGAGTTCAACAAGTTTTATATAAGTCTGGAATTAAATCAGAGTTGCAGCTGTTCCTGATGCAATGAGGATTTAATATTCTAATCTTCTATAGAATAAGCCAGCAGTGAAACCTCAAACCCCACACCACCATTTCCCCCAGTCTGATGAACTATCTCAACTGTATGCTGAAAGACACAAATAAATTAATACATGCATCCAACCAACAAATAAATTATGATTCTTGGAGGCTGAAGAGTTTCTTTATTTTGTGTGCACACCCAGGAATAACTTCTCCTGAATGCCTTAGGAGAATAAAGCCAAAAACGCAAGTGAGGCTGGTCACCCTTGGAGAAATGGAGAAGGAAAAACAGCTCTTGTCCTTTGGGATAGGACTTCGGGGATGAGGGAGGGTAGGGACAAGACATAGTGCAATTCACAGGAGGGCAACCAGGGTGCCAGTGTATCTGAAACTCAGCTGTATGAGGAATGACTGAAGGTCTAGGATATTTAGGTTGAAGAACTGCACATTGAAGGGAATAATGAACTGTCCTCAAACATGGCGGGGAAAGTGTGATGGTTAATTTTATGTGTCAGCTTCACTGGGCCATAGGGTGCTCAGATATTTACCTGCTCGAACATTATTCTGGGTGTTTCTGTAAAGGTATTTTGGATGAGATGAGCATTTAAATCAGTAGACTGAGTAGAGCAGATTGCCCTCTCTTGTGTGGGTGGGCCTCATCCAATCAGTTGAAGGCCTGAATATAACACAATACTGACCATCCCCCAATTAAGAGAGAATTCTCCGGCCTGACAGCCCTCAGACTGAAAAATATGCTCTTCCTGAACCTACAGCAGCTTCCAGCCTTTGGACTTGAGCTGGGATACCAGCTCTGCAGATTTTGGACATGCCAGCATCCATAATCATGTGAACCAATTCCTTATAATAAGTCTAGATATATATAGAGCGAGATGGTGAGTGGGGGAGAGAGATAAATGTATCTCCTCCTGGTTCTGTTTCTCTGGAGAACTCTGACTAATATAGAAAGTAATAACGAAGGAGGAACAGCATGAGAAAACATGAAAAGTTAAGTTAGTATAAGACATTTTGGGGTGACAGTGGAGAGGACAGTTTATATAAGCAGAGTTCTTATAGCGGCACTGTGGAGAAGAAGATGGAACAGTTAAACTGGAACCATAAGCTTGATTCCTGCAGGTGTCCACGTCACTGGATGTCTTTGAGGGGGGTGGGGATATAATTAGCACAATGTTTCAGGAAGATGTGTCTGGATACAAGGCAGAACCTCCTGGAAGAGGAAGCGTCTGGAGGTCCTGGGTCTAGTCACATGCTGAGGAAGAGTAAGCTTCTCTACAGAAACCTAGTTTTCAATCAAAAGAACTGGAAAATATTTTCAGTTAAAAACTGGGTTGGCGAGGGAGGGAAGGGGGAGCCACAGTGCAATGAAAACAAAATCATTGAACAAAATGTAAGAAGACTGGGTTTTGTCCTTCTCTAAACACTACAATTTTGTGATTTTTGTACTTTTTTGCCATTTCCCCTAAATAAAGCTTCACAGTGGAAGAGAATTGTCATGACTTCCTTGGGTGCTTCAACTTTCAAACAAATCTCTAGGATAAAAAAAGGATTCACAGGCCTTAAAACACCCCGTGGTCTTTTAAACCAAAAGCAAACTACAGAGCAAGCAACACTAAGACCTAAAACTGGAACCTTCCCCATTGCAGCAGATCAACACTCATAGGAAACACTGGCCAAATCCCAAAAAACCCAGACTACAAATGAAGACAAGGCAGAAACAACCATGGTGGCAGATAACGCAGTGAGACTGTATACAGGGTAGAGTTGATTAAAATGCCTAAGTTGAGGGCTTCCCTGGTGGCGCAGTGGTTGAGAGTCCGCCTGCCGATGTAAGGGACGCGGGTTGTATCCCGGTCTGGGAGGATCCCACATGCTGTGGAGCGGCTGCACCGTGAGCTATGGCCGCTGGGCCTGCGCGTCCGGAGCCTGTGCTCCGCGACGGGAGAGGTCACAACAGTGAGAGGCCTGTGTACCGCCAAAAAAAAAAAGAATGCTTAACTCTCTCTCTCTCTCTCTCTCTCTCTCTCTCTCTCTCTCTCTCTCTCTCTCTCTCTCTCTCTCTCTCTCTCGGGCTTTCACTTTTTTGATGACAAGGGAACCACTAAGGTTAATCTTAAGGAAAACTATTCTATTCTATTTAAGTTTCAAAAGCAATACTAAGAAAGTAATAAATATCTCATTCATATAGTACCTTTAGTTTGTCTCTAATGAAAGATATCTACTGGTGGTAGGCTCTGTTTCCAGTGGCTTTTAAGGAATAAAAAATACTAGATAGAGGGGCTGGGCAAACCCCAAAAGGAGGAAGGAGACCCTAGAATTGCTGGTGGATTTACTAGGAGCTGATTTTGGCACCAAGTTGATATCCTGATGTTAATAGCTGCCTGAGCCATACGGGGCCTTGCCTGAACCTTCACCCATGCCCTGAACCCCCAGCTGTTCCCTCCAGGTTGAATTTCTTCTAGAGGATATTTACTGTACCCCTACTGATAGGAGCTCTCCCCAGTATCTCCCCATCTCCACTCTGCTCCCACAGAGCTTGTTAGTAACAGCAAGCTTTCATCTATTTATTCCCATAAAATAGCCCAACTGTTGCCAGGGACAACAATGCCACAGACTTTAAGAACCCAGACCACTGTAACTTTTCACTTCTGTAACTTACCATTTTCTCTCTGGCATCAGCCTTGGGCTACCCAGATCATATTCTCCTCCTACTATTACCTGTAAAGGAATTTGCTGGCCCTCTAGGAATTTTCCTTACTTGGTCTCAGGCCAATGCTGAAATATGTATTCTAGGGTAAATGCCCATTGTGACTTGAGAGTTTATTTTAAATTGAATTCTTAATATGCAAATGTGAGATTCACCTGGGGCACCATAAGAATGAAATCTATCGTCCATCCTTGTCTTGCGCTCTTACATTAAAGGGAAGAAGAGTAATTTTTAACACACACCCCTACGATGGTTTTATGCAAATTCTTCAAGCTAGGCAAATTATTTTTGTGTTAAAATTTTTCAACGCCATAAAAACAGGAGTTAATTTACGTGGCATTTTAAAGCGATGTTAGGCACATTGTAAAGCTATTTCATCTCATTTATAAAGAAGAGTGAACATAAAAACAGGCCATGGCATAATTAATAGTGAAATGATTTATGGCACCAACTCTTTCTCCATACATAGTTATGCATTTTCTGTAGCTGGTACAAGCTCCTCCCCTCTAGACCCCAATCCCTGCCCTTACCCCAGGAGAGAAACGGTATCAGGCAAAATTCACAATATGGGGCTTAAACTCTCTAACACGCCTGCACACATGTACACACACACACACCTGCATGCACACCATATCCTATAATAATTTTTCAAACTTTGCTGCACACTAGAATTTCCTGGAGAGCTCTAAAAATAGTGATACCTGGTTTCCACTCCCAGAGGGTCTGCTTTAATTGGCTTGGTGAGCAGCCTGGGGCATTGAGATTTTTAAAAGTTCCCAGGTGAGGTTAATGTAAAGTCCAGATTGAGATTTGCTACATTAAAGAATTTTAAGAGTATTAGGCAAATCTACAATATGGAATTTAAATCCCCCCAAGTGAAATAACTTGAAGAGTAAACTCAAAGGTTGTTCCATTTCTAATTCACCCTGAAATTTATTATAGCAAGTTCAACAAATATTTCATGAGCACCTACTATGTGCCAGGCGCTGCAGAAGGCCCTGGAGATACAAGAACAAATAAGACAGACGTTCCCTGTCTTCACAGAGTATAGGGTTCAGCAGATGTTTGTGGGCAGCGTTTTCTACTTGCTGTATTCCAGCCAATACCTGTTCTTGATATTTAAACTGTATCAGGTGATCCAAGTAGGTATTGGATTTTTCTACTTGGAACTTCTGTTTTTAAATTTCTTATGAATCCAGATGAAAACTCGTGAACTCACATACCTTTATAACAGCAATAAGAACACAGGTCATAACACGATTTTGAAACTAACGAGCACTTCAAAGAATCACCCGAAAGATAAACAGGAAACATTATCTCTTTATGAAGATTTGATCCTCTATTGTGACGTCTGTAAGACAAGCACACGTGTACTTCCCACTCTTGATAATAATGGTCTGATCTCCATCAGAAGTACAGTACTGAGTTGCATCACTCTTCTCCTTCCTGTGATTATTGATGTGGGTTTGAACATAATTTTAAATAAGCTCTAAAATATTTCCTAAACTTTTCAAAAGAGTAGTTTGGGCTATAAAGGGAGCACAGGACAGTAAATATGCCAGCATCGTTTGTCGAATGTCGTTTTATTTCTCTTGATTATGTTCAGCTGAGAAGTCAGCTCACAGTGGCTGGATGAGGTAAACTGAAATAACTGCTTCATTCTTACATGGCAGAACATGAGCACAATGGGCTGAGTTATCAAATTCATAATCCGAACACAGAGCAGAAGTGTGAGCAGGAATTGATTCAAAAGTAAAACAAATTTTAGTCCTGCATAGAACCCACCACAACTTTCTACACAGGCTGCATAAATAATGCCAGCGAGACTTCGAAAGCGGTATCCAGAGATGTTCTCAAACATTTCCATTACATATTCACCAGACAAGGAGTGCATTTTCCATTTTGTAATTATCAAAGATTCGTATGATTCTCTCTAGAATACCAATTTTGAAAGAAGTTTCTTCACTGTTATAATTTCCAGATATTCCTCTTAGTACAAGCTTCATTGCAAAGCAATACATGTGTGAATTTCTAACAAGTTCATTTTTCAATAGTATAATGAGCCGAAGTCACTCCCTGGTAGACTGCTGTGCCTTCCAGGCCATTAGGGGCCCACTTATCGCGTTGCATCAGACATCCACTAGCGAAGACGGCATCGCAGAATTTGATGCAAACGTCATGCATGCACAAGAAAGCAGAAAGCTGGAAAATATTCATATTTTCATTTTGTGGGTCAAGAATGAAGACTAACAGAAGATAGTCTTGAAGATCATAACTAAAACAAAATAAAGATACCTAACAGTGATTTACACCTGCTCAAGCCCCTGCTTGATCATTTTCAGGGACAAAGCACTCACCACTTCATTCGGAAGCTTATTCCACGGTTAGACTGTTGCAGTGAAGAATTCCATCTACCCCCCATCAGTGCTCTGGTAAAACACAGTTTCTATCTACCCGTTCTGCCACATGCTAGCCATATAAATATTTAAAGAAACTTACCATGTTTATTATAAGCCTTTTCTTTCTGAATTCAGTTCCAGAAACAGTTCCCTGTACTATACAGCTTCAGATATCCTTCCATTGGATTCAACCTACTTTGAATGCTCTGTGGTTTGTAGTTATCCCTGTCAGTGAGTTAGTCTCCAAATTAGATACAATAGTCCAGATTTGAGTTTACCAGGGCAGATGTCTATGAGAATATATCCTCCCCTGTTCTGCCCTTTTGTTGCTATGCCATGCTGTGGACATGGGGTAAGTTCACGGTCTGCTGAAGCTCTCAGGGTCTATTTTAACATTAACTGTTGTCAAGTCATGTTGGGTCTCCCCAACCCTGAACTAGTACAGATAAGGTTTTGAATTCAGTACTTTATATTTATTCCTGTCATCATTCCATTCTGTTAAGAAAACGTTTTGATTCTGTCATCTATTCTTGGCCTTGGCCTGTTCAACATTTTTTTTTCTAAATAACTTCTATGAAGACATGTTTTAAAATGTATTTGCCATCCTTCATACCTTGTGTCTTACACAAAACTCGGAAGTGTGTTTTCCATGTGTAACTGAAGCAAAATTTACCCACACTTTCCTAAAATGTTACTTAGACAGAAAAAGAATAGATCCTGAAATTGGTTCCTCTTATACAATGATTATAGGAGAACGTCCTGGTCAAGAAATTGGCTTGGCTCTAAATTTAAGGGAAGCTACATTAATTGCAAAGTTTTTGCTCGATATAGCTAAGAGCAAAGAGTTGGCCCACAGGGAATAGGTGGGCCATTTGTTTATATCATTATAGATTGCAGGACAAAGAACAAACACCTGCAAATCACTAGTGGTCTTTCATGGGCAGAGCAACTGTAAAGGTTATGCTTCTTCTTCTCAACATGTGTTTTGTCTTGGCTCTGAGACAAGGTTCTTGAGTTTGGGTGCCACTACCCAATGGATGAATACCAAAATGAGGAGACCTATTATACCACAGGCTGGCAAGCAGACTTTGAACCAACCAGCCCTGGGAGAGGAGGGTAGCTAAGGTCTCCCAGGGAGTTATTCTCGACTGAATAAATCAGGTATTGAGTAATGCACTGCTACGTCCCAGATTGTCTGGAGGGAAGATGGGAAGAGAGACAGAATCCTGTCTGTGAATAGGGGTTGCATTCCCCATAGGGAGTCAAACTATGGATGTGTGAAGATATGAATATGGGCATGTAAAGAATTAAAAACCACTGTGTCTTTTCCTTCATAGCACTAGTTTCTAACTGAAAGCATCGTGTTTATTTGATATTTTTTGAGTAGGGTTACCCATCACATTTTTTTCACTTGTGTCCTGGCACCTAGAACAGTGCCTGGAGAGCCTCTCGATGACAATGTGAGGCTACAGGGACATATTGAAAGACAGACCCGGAGAGGGCGGGACTTGAAATTAGCAAAGCAAGAACCTAGACTGTGTCCCCAAGAGAAAATCCCTATTAAAGATTAACCTTATTAGTCCTTTTCCCTTTAGTGCACACCTGAAGAGATCATGTGAGCAGTAAAGGGATAGAGAGGTAGAGGTCAATGTAGTCACCTCCATGTTTACCACTCTGCTAAGTTCATAGGAAGGAAGATAGAGCAAACATAGGGGACCGTGGTCAGGAAGTAAGAAAGGGACCAGGAATGAAGTGAATGCCCCTGATTGCATTAGCAATATGACACCAAGCTCCCCTTTCCCAAATACGCCCGAAAAAGTTGACTCTGAAAGAGTGGGAAGCAGTTACTTTGTTTAATTATGTATTTGCATAATCATGAATAAAAACACCAAATGGGACTCCAGATTACCTTGCAGATGACATGAATCTAATACTTTGCATATAGGTGTTCAATAAGAGTCCACCTGACTCTGTTATCATGACATCCAATTTCTCCCTACTCACCACGAGAACATCCATACCAGTAGAAAAGCAGCTGGATATTGTAATAAAATAAAGATATACTGTATCTATGCTTTATGATTTTTTTTCTCCTTCTGCCAGTCCAGTAATCCTAACCACAAATGGGAGAAAGTAACTTTGTCATGTCTTGTTCTTAATGAGCCAGGAACCATCTTTTTCTTATGTAATTGTTCAACGTAATTTGTTAAGTATTTGTTCCAGAGGTTTTGTGCCCCTGGGGATCCTTGAATCAAAAAGGTTTTAGATCTATAAATATGCATAGCGAATCCACAGGAGGTAAAAAATATTTTGATCCAATAAGACTGAGAAAAAAGTAAAAACAAAACAAAAAAACTATCAGGAAATGCACACCATGTCAAATTTTATTCCTATAGTGTTATACTGGATTTCAACTGACATAAGAACACTTTGTAAATTGTGGAAATGCCTCTAAATTAAATAATACAATGAGCTACAGTCTACCAAGAAAACCACTTCATGAATAGTTTAGCAGTGATGATGATACCTTATGTGCCGGGCCCCTGGGTGACTATTTTGGGCATCACAGTCGCAAGCCATGACGAATGGACAAACATTCCTAGAGGTTCCATGAGGTCACACAGCATCAGTTGATTTGAAGAGGCACCTCCCGTCTGGCCCTGGGCAGACATCATATCATCCCATTTTCAGAGTTTTTCCAATAAAGTTATCATTCCCATTACATTTTGCATTTTCACAGCCCCTGCAATCAGAGCTCCCAGGCACTATCCATTGCTAATTTATTATAGTCATTTCCATTTTGCTAGTTAACTCTCAGGTCTCCTTATGTGTGAAGCCCTAAAATCGGTAGGAAGGACTGAAACTCTTAGGCACTCAAACCAGGGTACTTTCTCAGGAACCAGGAGTCCTGGGTTCTAATGCCGGATTTCCCACACATTGTCTCTGTGGCTAAGAGAAGTCACTTCTGATTTCTAGACCTCAGTCTTCTCAGGGGTAAACTATCAGGCTTGGACTGAATAGCCTCTGATACCCTCTTCAGCTCTAAGATTTTCTGGTTTTGTACATCAGTGCTCTCGGGAAGATGTATCTGACACATATCTATGCATAGACATGGATTAATCTGTTCCTGGGGTCACTCTTACTCTATACTCCTTAAGTGCATTATCCATCCTGGTGCTTGCCAGCCTACAGCTCCCTGTGGAGGGCTCCATGTCAAATCTAATTCCTTAAGGTCCTCAGAACCAGAAATAAATAGGAATGCCTAGGGCTAATTTAGATGTCCCAAGCTAAGCAAAGAGAAGTGATTCCTTCATGAGATCTATTTTAGAACAAAAATGGTTTGCAGAGGGAAGTGAGGGAACGGCATTACGTCACAAGAGCATCTCAGTAACTGATGGCATAACTTAAAATGTCAATTTGAGAGGCTATCCTCAGAGAGGGATCCAATAACCAAATTTAAACACCATTGACGAGGTCCCTTTGGCTGAGGAGAAATTGGGGATGCTGGGTTAGATAGTAGGGATCAGATAATGTCCCTAAATACTTCTTGACCTTTACGTGCTTATAATTTAGCAGCTAAAATGAATCAAACATTTAAGTGAAGGGACAAGTTAAAAAAGAAAAAGAGAGAAATGTCTGAACTGACAGGACATGATAAATAGTTGGGAAAACTTGAGTAAGTTTTATACCCAAGTACTATGATGACCTTAGGATGGGCATTCAGAGAAAGTTAGAATTCGTCCTGGAAAGTGGCTTAGAAGAATAACTACAAATCATACATTGGAAAGTACCTGGGAAGAAATGCAATAAAGTTGAATTCACCAAAGAGTCCATTGTGAATTAAGGTTTAGAGCATTGCTCACCACACAGCAAGACTCAACTTGCCAGAAGATTTCAGAACACTGCCTGGCCAGCCTAAGTTCGTTTTCAATGTTATATCCCCATAAAGGAATTCTCCACAACCACTGGGTTTTAGCCAACAGCAACTACTGTTGTATGGCCCATCAGTGACCTATACTCAACGCTCTGCTCTTGTTATCCATCAGAGAGACCCAGGGAGTGAAGGAATAAAGCAGATTCTCATATGGAGAAGGTCCAGTCCCTGGGCTACAGGAAGATAGCAAGCACATTTATGGTATAGGCCGCAATGGAGAGGGTAGGAGTAGGAGGTGTGTAATGCAAACTCACAGCACTAGTTAAGGATATTCAACCAGGGAACCAGTAGAACAAGCAGACATGTCAAGATGCAACAGGGAGCCACCGTGGCTTTCTGAACCCAGGAGCAGTTACATGAGGGAACTCAACATCTCTTATTAATCGGTTGATTATCCATCGTAGGGTTTCCCTTTTCAATTCCAGGAATACATTAAAATGGCAGGAAAACAATGAAGAGCCACCTGGAGATAAACAGACTTTAAAATGAGCACCCAAACCAAGTTGGGCAAATACCTTCGTTGGTTTGGATTTTATAGTCTTTGTAGTCATGTGATAGATACAAATTTGGGCTCAGATTAAAGTTTATAGAGAAAACTTGTAGAACAATACAATGGGGCTTCCCTGGTGGCGCAGTGGTTGAGAGTCTGCCTGCCGATGCAGGGGACATGGGTTCGTGCCCCAGTCAGGGAGGATCCCACATGCCTTGGAGCAGCTGGGCCCGTGGGCCACGGCCGCTAGGCCTGCGCGTCCGGAGCCTGTGCTCCGCCACGGGAGAGGCCACAACAGTGAGAGGCCCGCATACCGAAAAAAAAAAAAAATTATTCAAAAAAACAACAAAAAAACAATACAATGAATGCTAGAACAGGACATAAACTGATAGGGACATTTTTAAGTGTATAATTTCCCTATTTCCCAACGAGTCTGCCCAAAGTATAGAGAACCTATGTTGTGTCAACCACTCTTTTTTCTAGATGGCCTGGGCATCATTCTCTGTTGAGAAAGACCTTCTGAGAAACCTCGGAGGAATAAGCCACTCTCATGCCTTGATGATATCACAACCTACAGAGACATTGGGGAAGGCAAAATGTTAAGAATATGCAAAAAACACAGAACAAGAGACCTGCCCAAACAGGACTCACAGACCAGCTGGAGACGCAGGATCTCCTCTGTCCCAAGTCCTTTGTAACCTACCTTCACCAAGAAACAGTGAACTGGTTAAAAAAAATCTTCTGAAAATGTGGAGCTGGTAAAAATTTAGAGATAAGATTTTTGGTAATTTAAGTCTTTAGCTTTTGTATGGTCTAAATATTGCTAAAAATCAATTTCCACGTACTCAAATATTTCACTAGGACATCTCATAATATTTTAAAACAAAACTATTTTCCTCTCCAACTGTTACTAAATTTATAATGCAAATGATCTCTATAATTAATATATAAGGCATGGAGAGAGGCATGACCACTGTCTTTTTTTTTTTTTCTTCAAAGTGTGATTAGAATTACCTCATAAATTATTCACATATTCTGCTAGAATAATAAAACAGCATCTCTTTCTACATAAATCACATCACTTATTTGGAGTGTGTAGTAAAATTAGCTCTAAATGTTGTTTTGATAACACAACAGCATCCTACCAGTCATTAGATAAAGACAAGGCACCTCAAGCTATGATCAGCGTTTGGTTCTCCCTATTTTGAAGTCCACAGTGTGAGCATCACACTTGCATTAGCAACTGTTTCATCTGCATCTGTTATACTTGGAGCATAACCTTTAAGGTATGCCAAGCCTTCAGCAGAATTGTGAGGTTGAGGGGAAGAGTCTCTTTTATCTCACTCCCTCCACTTTTTCTGGTACCCTCGTTCCCATTTGAAAGCATCAGTACCCACACACACCTCCCACCATGCCATACCTGGATCTTAAAATAAACCTCTACAAATGGAAGCAAACCTCTCTCTCTCTTGCTCATTTATAAAATATATCTGACATCCAACCTACTATCAAAAATGTATCAGTCCTACCTAGAGATCATCATACTAAGTAAGTCAGAAAGAGAAAGACAAATACTGTATGATATCACTTATGTGTGGAATCTAAAATATGACACAAATGAACTTATCCACGAAGCAGAAACAGACTCACAGACAGAGAGAACAGACCCGTGGTTGCCAAGGCGGAGGCGGGGTGGGGAAGGGATGGATTGGGAGTTTGGGGTTAGCAGATGCAAACTAGTATATATAGGATGGATAAACAACAAGGTCCTACTGCAGAGCACAGGGAACTATATTCAATATCCCGTGATAAACCATAATGGAAAAGAATATAAAAAAGAATATGTATGTACATGTGTGTATATATGTATATATGTCTGTATATATATGTATATATATATGTAAAGCTGAATCATTTTGCTGTATAGCACAAACTAACACAACATTATAAATCAACTATACTTCAATGAAATAAATTTTTTAAAATGTATCAGTCCTAGCATTGGTTTATTTATTAGTGCCCTGCCTTGAGACACATTAATGAAATTAACTGATCCAGGCTAAGATGATTTTTCTCTGTTGTATTATAATGAACACTTAACGATGTGAATAGCATCCTACCAGTCATTAGATACGTCAGTGATATAAGGTGTATAAAACATGCTCCCTGTCCTAAGAAAAGCTTATGATTTTATGATCTATAGGGAAGGAAACACACATGTATAAGTAATGGAATGAATGGTTTGAATGAGGGACCAGCACAGAGAAATAAATGCTCAATACAGGATGAACATGGAACAGGGGATGGGAAGCTCTTTTCATCATGGTTAGTAATAGAGAGCGTTACTCAGGTCTCGGAGGCAAGACAGAAGTGCTTTAGTCTCACTTCCAGGGTATAAGCTTCTCAACGGCTCCTCACATCATACACAGAGCAAAGGGCCTACAGATGTTTAAAGAATAATTTTTCAAGTGAGAAGAGGCTAAAAGGGAGGACCATCAAGTATAGGTAAATGGAAGAGTCTCTCCCCAGAAGTAGGCCATTAGCATCCTTCTAAAACCACACGACTTAGGTAGCATCCACATGGGATGGACATTTTTTACATAATCATTCATGGAGAAAGTATTGCTCATCACAGACTCTTTGAGAGGCCCTAGGACCACATTTTACCTGGTTGCTTCAGATTTTCCTAAAAGGAGGGTGGCAAGTACCAACGTGTCCCTTGGAGACCATAGTTTTGTACTTTGCTCGGCCAACCAAAGACAGCATGGCAGGCACCTTTTTGCCTCTCCTCCCCACGGGCATAGATGGAGAAGAGCCACAATTTCCAGCAGTCTAGAAAGAAACTAATGCCCTCAGCTAAGAAAGCCCTTTATATTTGATCATTCAGGATCTGTACAGTTTTTCTCTAAGCATCCCTGTGTGTGTCACGCATGTGGATAGGGAGCATCTTGTTTTTATGTTGTGTCTCTAATAAATTATAAGTGTAACAGCGGGAGCTTTTTCAATACTCTTTGTAAATGCAGCCAGAGGCTATTAAGTGATTGGTGTATCAAATAAATATAATTAGTAAATAGCAAAATAACATGTTTGTAAACTGCCTTTGGAAATATGTGATTAGACCAAAGACAACAATTTCTGCCAAAGCTTCTAAGTGTTTCCAAGAGATACCAGAAAAAAATGCCTTAACAATTTCATAACAACTTTGAAAATTTTCTATGTAAATCTGCTAAGAAGGTAGACAGTACATTTACTTAGTCCAAATGATTTTTGAATGCTTCATGTTGAAAATTTAAGTGCAGGGGTATACTTAAGTGCACCATAATTTTTTCAGGGGA
The DNA here is from genome assembly GCF_059928025.1 of Delphinapterus leucas. Classification (NCBI taxonomy): domain Eukaryota; kingdom Metazoa; phylum Chordata; class Mammalia; order Artiodactyla; family Monodontidae; genus Delphinapterus; species Delphinapterus leucas. Next base: position 13,918,320 of record NC_143146.1, read on the forward strand.
GTTAAGATGTGCTTCATTATTGACTCTAAGTCTTTAAATTGGCATTTGATGAGGTTAAAAAGAGTTATAAATATACCTCCACATGCAGAGTGCTCTCAGGCTGTAGAGTTATTCTCAATTACTAACACTTCAAATTATTCCAGCAAGTCAATCAATTTGGAGTGAGGGGAACTCATCTGCCTTTCTCTCTTATCAGCTTTATGAAAGGGAGTTTGCTCCCTGCCAGCAATGGGTTCTCACTGTTGGGCAAATGGAAACTGAAGAGTCATCCAGACCCATTTCCTCTTCCTCAGAGAAATGCAGAGAGGTGCTCACGTTTGTCCCTCACTCATCTTCCCTTACCTCATCCCTGGTTTCTGCTGCAAACCCTGCCTCTTGCCCCCAGTCCACATTCACTACTCTTTCAAGAACCTCATTTCTCTATGTGACTTCCTGGTAAAGGACCTAAAACAGATCTCTGTGCATACATATCAGGCCACAAGTTTAAACCCTACCTCTCTTTCAAAGCTCTCCACAATTGAGCTCCACCCATATCTATACAATTTCATTTTCTACTAACCCCCAATCAAACCCTCTACTCAAGTCAGGCTGGTCTCCTTAATATCCCCCGGGGCCCACCCACTCCCAGGTACATCTCCGTTCCTCATGTCATTCAGGACTCTCTGCTGTAGTGACTTTCCCTCTAAGACCTAGATCCTTTCCTACTAACGCAGATTTCTCCATACACAGCTGAGCAGGCAATATGTTGAAATTCTGTGCGTTTATGGTCTGTTCCACATTTCCCTGGTATGTTGTTCCTGTATATGTCTTTTCTTTTTTTGTCTTCCCAGGCACTTAGAAATCTCTTCTAGCAAAAGAGCAGATTTTACAAGTCTCTTACCTCCTCTACAACACCAAGACTGAGCTGAGCAAAGAGCATGTAAATAATAACTGTGAAGAGGCTCACTTTGACCATGATGGCAACTAATGTATATTGAGTCTTTGCTTATGTGGCAGGCCCTGTGCTACCCAATGGTAATAAATGATTGCATTTAAGTCTCATAACAACCACATGGGATAGATATGGTTAAATACTTCATTTAGGGCTTCCCTGGTGGCGCAGTGGTTGGGGGTCCACTTGCCGATGTAGGGGACACAGGTTCATGCCCCGGTCCGGGAAGATCCCACATGCCGCGGAATGGCTGGGCCCGTGAGCCATGGCCGCTGAGCCTGCGCATCCGGAGCCTGTGCTCCGCAACGGGAGAGGCCACAACAGTGAGAGGCCCGCGTACCGCAAACAAACAAACAAAAAAGCCCACTTCATTTAAAACATGAGAAAACAGAGGCACATAAAGGTCAGTTTGATTAGCTAGTCAGCTAATTAAACTGAATTTCAGAGAGGCAGTATACACAATTATTCCTGAGACACTGAGTAATACAATCAGCATACACACCTGGATCAAGTTCAGAAATATACAGCTCCTAATCAGAGCATTCTGCTGAGTTTCATAAGCATTTATTTACTATTTACTCATTCATTCAATATACATTAATCAAGCCACCTCCATGTGCCATATGCTAATTTCTAAGTTCTGGTGATTTAAAAAAAAAATCAATAAAATATAGTTCCTGCCCTCAAACAGCTCACAGTTTTGGAATTCCACAAAATTACGTCTCTAGTCTTATTTCCCGTGGGTTGCAGCCTGGGGGAGAATACTGTTAAATGCTAGAGAAGGAGCATTTTAAAAAGCAATCAAGGGCTTCCCTGGTGGCGCAGTGGTTGAGAGTCCACCTGCCGATGCAGTGGACGTGGGTTCGTGTCCCGGTCCGGGAGGATCCCACATGCCGCGGAGCGGCCGGGCCCGTGAGCCATAGCTGCTGAGCCTGCGGGTCCCGAGTCTGTGCTCCGCAACGGGAGAGGCCACAACAGGGAGAGGCCACAACAGTGAGAGGCCTGCGTACCGCAAAAAAAAAAAAAAAAAAAAAGCAATCAAGGTCCAATAGTCATTTTAGGGCCTAGATGATCAGTGCCTGGTGGGGTAAAGAATAATGAGAAAGGAAAGAGGTATATAAGGAAAAGACACATTGGGTAAGTGACTGGGAGAACTGTAATAGAAACTTCTAGAAAAGCAAAGACCAAGTAAAGATTTCTAGAAAAATTATCTCTGGACCCCTGGGGCAGTGCACTAAAGCCCATATTTATCTGTCCATAGCAGGGTGTGAATGTGTGCAAAGGCCTCAAGGCCATATCAAATGAGACTGCGCTTCTTTCCAGGCTGGGGGCCTCTGGGGATTACTTTAATACTGAGCACTTAGTCACCATGTTTGATGGCTTTGGCAGCCTCATTTATCAAGGATCTATAGTTAAATTTAATTTTCCTGTGAGTGGAGGACAGCCATGGCAGCTAGACTCCTTGTCGCTGATCTGTCCCGGGTGATGCCTTCTGAAGTGGAAATGATGGATTCCACAAGTTCTGGCTGTGATTAAATTTGCTTTGACAAAGCATCATGGAAATCTGATTTTCAATAGACTTCTGCATTTCACCTAGTGCTGAGTAAACAGATACAGAACATAATGCTTACATGGCTGTCAGGCTGATAGCTAATTCATTGTGCCCATCTAATCAGGTTGTTCATTAAATTATTATTTTTCAGTAACATGCAGGATCATTTTTGAAGCTCTTGAGGAACGGGAAGCTTGTTTTTAAGTAAATAAACTTGGAGGTCTTGACACCGTCCGGGGATTTTCCGAGGAAGGGCCAAATAACTCATCAGTTTCCATGGCCCCTCTCCCCTGAAGAATCAAAGCACCATTTAAGAAGTTTTTAGTTTCACTTCACTTAGCTCCCATTTCAGATGCAAACAGCATCATCCAATTACAACAGAAAAAGAAGCTACAAACATGGACACTTTAGCTCCCCAGTTTACCTTTAAAGGAGAATGAAGCAGAAAATCACGTTAAGTATGCATCTTATGTTAGAGCTTTTAACCTCCCGCCTCGCAGCACTGCGGTGCAGACCACCTCCTAGAAGAGCCTTCTACTTTGGGGCAAACGCTGAGGAGAGCCGTCTCATCAGGCCAGTACAAGTGGAAGAAAGTGTGATTGTTAATCCTTGTTTTTTCCTCCAATCAGTGGGGTAAGTATAAAATCTGGGTTCCTTGGAGTATTCAGAAAGGTTTTCTTTTTATCCTAGCACAACTTTTTCCCCTCCAGCCCTGTTCCCACTCAGGTCTCTGCCCTTTTAGTACTTTTTGACCTACTAAAATTCAGGCCAAGCATTTTCTCCCTCTTCCGTGAGTCCTTCTTAGAACATTGGGGCCTCCATTAACACCCTCCTTTTAAAATGACTCCTTGGGGCTTCCCTGGTGGCGCAGTGGTTAAGAATCCGTCTGCCAATGCAGGGGACACGGGTTCAAGCCCTGGACGGGAATATCCCACATGCCGCACAGCAACTAAGCCCATGTGCCACAACTACTGAGCCTGCGCTCTAGAGCCTGCAAGCCACAACTAATGAGCCCACGCGTCACAACTTCTGAGCCCGCGAGCCACAACTACTGAAGCCCACGCGCCTAGAGACTGTGCTCTGCAACAAGAGAAGCCACTGCAATGAGAAGCCCGTGCACCGCAACAAAGAGTAGCCCCCTCTCGCCCGCAAGTAGAGAAAGCCCGCACACAGCAATGAAGACCCAATGCAGCCAAAGTAAATAAATAAGATGAATAAATTTTAAATAAATAAATTAATGAATAAAATAAAATGACTCCTTGCCAACCACACCCACCTTCCTGAAATATATTTGCCGCTGGAACCCACAGACCTCATACCTTTCATATTACTAAAGGGCTGAAAGCGTGCAGCACACTTGCAAACCCACACTAGCTGAAAGGACTTGAGCAAGTTTCCTGAGTTCTCTAAGCATTACATTTCTCATTGGAAAAATAATATGTATATTCAAGTGCAGTGGCAAGGGTTAAATGGAATAGTGTATATGTAGAAGAACTCATTATTTCCCTTAGTAGTTACTCCTTGTGACCCATCAAATAGGAATTCCCCTCTCTCAGAAGTCCTGGGGAACTAGCTATCAGCCTCACAGTCATTGTTGCCTTTCCACAGAGAAGGGGTGACTGCAGTGTGAGGTCTGGATGTTCTCTGGATTCAGCTGGGGCAGGTCCTACCTCATAAGGCTGGGGTTTCTGCAACAGACTGCAGTCACCTATCTGACTCATGGGCTTTGGGAGGCAGGAACTTTTAATTCAGGTGAGAAGGAGAAGAGATGAAACACTGGCCTTGCGTCCAAGTTGTGTTTTTCCACCCAGTTTTACCTGTAATAAAACTGACATCCATAAGTTGTGTTTATTTCTCAAAGGGGAAAGGACTCAGGAGAGAGGCAGCACGAACTATGAGGTACACACATTGCCCCGATGATGAAGACTGGTACACAGCAGCTACTCCATTCCCAGTGGCTTCAGTAATAAACAGGTCGTTCTAGGCTATACAGAATTACGGTCTTGCTTCTTCTCTCACTGAGCCCTCATGACACCCCAGGTAGGCAGGTGGGGCAAATAAAATCTTCATTTCCCATGTGAGGAGACTGAGTTTCCTAGAAGTCTGGTGATTTGCCTACATTCACAAAAGTAGTAGGATCCAGAACAAGAACAACCAAGCTTCATAATGCATGGAGGGACGGAATCCAGGCAGCAGTCCTCTGGGTTCTGAAGGTCCCTTGGGTCTCTCAGTGTAAGCTTTCTTCACAGTTTCCACGACCGCGGGCCACTGTGTTACTTTCCTTTCTCAAAAGCATTTTGTTGCCAAAATACTTGCACCCTCTAGGAAGCTGGCATTTCCATACCGCTTGTGGTAAAGATGGCCATGGATTAGCTGAGGATCCTCTCTTAGCCAGAAGGATGGTTCTAGCTGCAACAGCACTAACAGATCACAGCCCACCCTCTGCCCTGCTGACCTGCACTGGGAGAGCAATAAATAAAAGAAACAGTTCAGGCTTTGATGTAATTATCATGAACTGAAATTTATGCTGATTGACACCCAGTCAACACTGAGACGTTCCCACAACACTCTTCTAAAGTTTGGGCTTGTAATGATCTCACAGCAACTACTTGGAAAACAATCAAATCCCACTTTGGGACTTCCCTGGTGGTCCAGTGGTTAAGACTTTGCCTTCCACTGCAGGGGTTGAGGGTTCAATCCCTGGTTGGGGAGCTAAGATCCCACAGGCCTCGCGGTCAAAATACCAAAACATAAAACAGAAGCAATATTGTAACAAATGCAATAAAGACTTAAAAAAAATGATGCATATCCAAAAAAATCTTTAAAAAGAAAATCTACAGTTTCTCTGAAAGGCAATGAAGGGACATCTGTAAAACCATGTGGTTTTTTTCGTTTACTTTTTTTTTTTACTACGTGTATTTGTTTTTCATGAGTATTTTTTAAGTGAAGTATAGTTGATTTACAATGTTGTGTTAGTTTCTGGTATACAGCAAAGTGATTCAGTTGTATACACACAAACACACACACACACACACATATATATATATTATATATATATATTCTCTTTCACATTCTTTTCCATTATAGTTTATTACACGATATTGAGTATAGTCCCCTGTGCTATTCAGTAGATCCTTGTTGTTTATCTATTCCAGATATATAGTAGTTTGTATCTGCTAATCCCAAACTCCTAATTTGTCCCTCTCCCCGCCCTTTCCCCTTTGGTAACCATAAGACTGTTTTTTATATCTGTGAGTCAGTTTCTGTTTTGTAAATAAGTTCTTTTGTATCATATCTTAGATTCCACATATAAGTGATATCATATGATACTTGTCTCTATCTTTCTGACTTACTTCACTTAGTATGATAATCTCTAGGTCCATCCATGTTGCTGCAAATGGCATTATTGCATTCTTTCTTATGGCTGAGTAAGTATTCCATTGTATATATTAACATGTACCACAGCTTCTTTATCAATTCATCTGTCGATGGACATTTACATTGATTCCATGTCTTGGCTATTGTAAATAGTGCTGCTATGAATATTAGGGTGCATATATCTTTTCCAATTATAGTTCTGTCCAGATATATGCCCAGGAGTGGGATTGATGGACCATATGGCAACTCTGTTTTTAGTTTTTTAAGGAACCTCCATACTGTTTTCCACAGTGGCTGCACCAATTTACATTCCCACCAACAGTGTAGGAGGGTTCCATTTTCTCCACACCCTCTCCAGCATTAATTATTTGTAGACTTTTTGATGATGGTCATTCTCACTGGTATGAGGTGATACCTCATTGTGGTTTTGATTAGTGATGTTGAGCATCTTTTCGTGTGCCTGTTGGCCATCTGTATGTCTTCTTTGGAGAAATGTCTATTTAGGTCTTCTGCTCATTTTTCAATGTGGGTTGTTTGTTTTGTTGTTGAGTTGTATGAGCTGTTTGTGTATCTCAGAAATTAAACCCTCGTCAGTCGCATCATTTGCAAATATTTTCTTCCAGTCCGTAGATTACCTTTTCGTTTTGTTTATGGTTTCCTTTGACGTGCAAAAGCTTGCAAGTTTGATTAGGTCCTATTTCTTTATTTTTGCTTTTATTTCTATTGCCTAGGGAGACTGACCTAAGAAAACATTGCTACTAGCAAACAAAATCCAACAGCATATTAAAGGGATCATACACTATGATCAAGTGAGGTTCATCCCAGGAATGCAAGGATTCTTCAATATACGCAAATCAATCAACGTGATACACCATATTAACAAACTGAAGGAGAAAAACCGTATGATCATCTCAATAGATGTAGAGAAAGCTTTTGACAAAATTCAACACCCATTTATGATAAAAACCCTCCAGAAAGTAGGCATAGAGGGAACTTTCCTCAACATAATACAGGCCATATATGACAAACCCACAGCCAGCATCATCCTCAATGGTGAAAAACTGAAACCATTTCCACTAAGATCAGGAACAAGACAAGGTTGCCCACTCTCACCACTCTTATTCAACATAGTTTTGGAAGTTTTAGCCACAGCAGAGAAGAAAAAGAAATAAAAGGAATCCAAATCAGAAAAGAAGAAGTAAAGCTGTCACTGTTTGCAGATGACATGATACTATACATAGATAATGCTAAACATGCTACCAGAAAACTACTAGAGCCAATCAATGAATCTGGTAAAGTAGCAGGATACAAAATTAATGCACAGAAATCTCTTGCATTCCTATACACTAATGATAAAAAATCTGAAAGTGAAATTAAGAAAACACTCCCATTTACCATTGCAACAAAAAGAATAAAATATCTAGGAATAAACCTACCTAAGGAGACAAAAGACCTGTATGCAGAAAATTTTAAGACACTGATGAAAGAAATTAAAGATGATACAAATAGATGGAGAGATATACCATGTTCTTGGATTGGAAGAATCAACATTGTGACAATGACTCTACTACCCAAAGCAATCTACAGATTCAATGCAATCCCTATCAAACTACCAATGGCATTTTTCATAGAACTAGAGCAAAAAGTTGCACAATTTGTATGGAACCATAAAAGACCCCGAATAGCTAAAGCAATCTTGGGAAAGAAAAACGGAACTGGAGGAATCAGGCTCCCTGACTTCAGACTATACTACAAAGCTACAGTAGTCAAGACAGTATGGTACTGGCACAAAAACAGAAAGATAGATCAATGGAACAGGATAGAAAGCCCAGAGATAAACCCACGCACATATGGTCACCTTATCTTTGATAAAGGAGGCAAGAATATACAGTGGAGAAAAGACAGCCTCTTCAATAAGTGGTGCTGGGAAAACTGGACAGCTACATGTAAAAGAATGAAATTAGAACACTCCCTAACACCATACACAAAAATAAACTCAAAATGGATTAAAGACCTTAATGTAAGGCCAGACACTATCAAACTCTTAGAGGAAAACATAGGCAGAACACTCGATGACACAAATCACAGCAAGATCCTTTTTGACCCACCTCCTAGAGAAATGGAAATAAAAACAAAAATAAACAAATGGGACCTAATGAAACTTCAAAGCTTTTGCACAGCAAAGGAAACCAGAAACAAGACCAAAAGATAACCCTCAGAATGGGAGAAAATATTTGCATATGAAGCAAGTGACAAAGGATTAATCTCCAAAACATACAATCAACTCATGCAGCTCAATATCAAAAAACAAACAACCCAATCCAAAAATGGGCAGAAGACCTAAATAGACATTTCTTCAAAGAAGATATACAGATTGCCAACAAACATATGAAAGAATGCTCAACATCATTAATCATTAGAGAAATGCAAATCAAAACTACAATGAGATATCATCTCACACCAGTCAGAATGGCCATCATCAAAAAATCTACAAACAATAAATGCTGGAGAGGGTGTGGAGAAAAGGGAACCCTCTTACACTGTTGGTGGGAATGTAAATTGATACAGCCACTATGGAGAACAGTATGGAGATTCCTTAAAAAACTAAAAATAGAACTACCATACGACCCAGCAATCCCACTACTGGGCATACACCCTGAGAAAATCATAATTCAAAAACAGTCATGTACCAAAATGTTCGTTGCAGCTGTATTTACAATAGCCAGGACATGGAAGCAACCTAAGTGTCCATCAACAGATGAATGGATAAAGAAGATGTGGCACATATATTCAATGGAATATTACTCAGCCATAAAAAGGAATGAAACTGAGTTATTTGTAGTGAGGTGGATGGACATAGAGACCGTCATACAGAGTGAAGTAAGTCAGAAAGAAAAACAAATACCGTATGCTAACACATATCTATGGAATCTTAAAAAGAAAAAGAAAATGTTCAGAAGAACCTAGGGGCAAGATGGGAATAAAGATGCAGACCTAGTAGAGAATGGACTTGAGGATATGGGGAGGGGGAAGGGTAAGCTGTGACAAAGTGAGAGAGTGGCATAGACATATATACACTACCAAACGTAAAATAGATAGCTAGTGGGAAGCAGCCTCATAGCACAGGGAGATCAGCTTGGTGCTTTGTAACCACCTAGAGAGGTGGGATAGAGAGGGCGGGAGGGAGGGAGATGCAAGAGGGAAGAGATATGGGGACATATGTATATGTATAACTGATTCACTTTGTTATAAAGCAGAAACTGACACACCACTGTAAAGCAATTATACTCTAATAAAGATGATAAAAAAAAACATTGCTATAATTTATGTCAGAGAATGTTTTGCCTCTGTTCTCTTCTAGGAGTTTTATGGTGTCATGTCTTATATTTCAGACATTTGTAAAACATGGTTTAATCTAAGGAAAATCTTATTTTTCCAAATATCAGTTTGTCACCAAGCCAGGATAATTTGAAGCTCTCAGAGCCCAGCTGTGTGGACAAGATTGGGGGAAGGGGAGCTTGCAAACTTTTACTTTGTCTCAAATAAATTTACTGTTCATCAGAATAATAACTAGAACAATGATGAGGCCAGAGAGGAGGGAGAATGTGAAAAGAGATATGGCTAGCAGTAGAGATTGGAGAGTTTCTGATTAGCACTGAATGCCACTGTGAAGATGTGCCATTTATAAACCACATGGAGTGACCTAAACACTTGCTACTCATTGTGGTCCATGGACCAGCAGCATAGTGCTCATGTGAAAGTTGTTAGAAATGCAGAATCATCAGATCTACTCAATCAGAATCTGCGTTTTCATAAGACCCCAGGTGATTCTAACGCACATTAAAATTTGAGAAGCACTCTCTGGTTATGGCTTTCTGGATTTTAAAATAGGGATTGACAGCATCAGTTCGGTCTTTCAAGTCGTGGGGGACCAACAAAAGTAGGGGGATAAATTATTAATAAGGAAAGACCACACCAGGGCAGCCAATTGGGATTCTACTGTGATAGTACAAGAGAGTGATGATAAAGACCAAACTGATGTTGCAAATAGAATGGAGGGAATAGATTTATTCAGAAGACATATCAGAAATACAAAGAATGGATTTGGAGACTGATCAGATGAAGCACACCTGTGTAAGGGAAGAATTAAGATGAAGTTCTAAGGCTTCCATCTTGGGTCATTTGTCAAATAAGGACTTGTTCACCTGGCACAGAGAAGACATGCATTTCATATGAGTTGGATGACTGCATGCACTACCTATGGGTTTCAAATCATGTTCCACAAACACCTGGGGATCTGAAGAGGTGTTTCAGGAACCATCATGGTGGGGAGAAAGAAAGGTGGGCAGTTCTCCAAGTCCTTGCTCCCAAAATTTATCTGTGAAACACACAACAACAACAACATATTGATCGTGTTTTTCATAATTATCTTATGAATCTTTGAACCATGTAATTTGAGGATCAGTACCAACTCTAATGTCTGGACTATTACCCTCTGTATTCTTGGATTCATGTTATTTTTTGAGGTACTGAGACAAATAAAACTTAGACACGCTCGGCCTTACTCTTGGCGACCTCCAGAATAACAGAGGGGAGAAGTAAACATCGTTTAACTTGGCAAGTTCCTCTTGTTAACTTGATAACTAAAAGGTAAGGGTGATTCTATCTGAATTTATACTAAAGAAATAATTTGCTAGAAGAAAGCAATTGTTAATGTAAATATATTCAATGTGATCTATCTATAATATTAAAAAAATTAAATCACCTCAATGTTTTACAAGCAAAAATCATGAAAGTTACGAACATCAGGCCTCTACTTGGAAAAAAGTTTATAATAAAATGATAACCAAATAATGAAGAATATAAAATGTAAGATTACTATGGTTGCAATTATATAAATTCATGTATGCATATGGTTAAAAGGTAGAAAGGCATATGGATAAATAAGGATGAGGTAGAGTATTATAGACATCTGAATCATCACTAAATGTCACAGGTTCTACCTTCAAAGTATACTCTGAATCCAATGTATTCTTACCACATCTACCATCATTACTCTGATCAAAGACTCCATCTCTCCCAACTGGCCTCCATATCCCCTCTTTCAATCTATTCCGATCTCTAGTAGCTACAATAATATTTTGCATATAAATTAGATCTTACACTTACAGTACAATCCAAATTTCTAACTCTGGATCAGCTCAAATTCTCAAATTGGCCTCAGGAGCTCAAAATTTATCATTAGTAGCAATTAAATTCCTAATATTGAGTATCTCAACGAGCTTTTGAGGTAATATCTACTGATATCTATTGTATTTTACATTAAAAGCAAGAAATATTAAAAATATTAATTTACTAATATGTTTATAAACAGCAATAATAAATCCATTACATGTTAATATAAATAATGCATTTTTATGGAATAAAGATACTAACCCACCTCCCAAAGAAATCAGTGAGAGGAATGGCATTGTTTTATATTTTGCATCTTTTTAATGGCTGGCTTAAAAAAGACAGTTAATTCTCATTTTTGCTTCTGGTTGATATATTATTTTGGTTGAAGGACATGAGAAAATCTGGCTTCCCACAAATATGTAGTTGGAAAAGGGAGAAATATTTTAATGTCATTTTCAGATAATTCTGGACATTTGTCTTTGGTACCACATGCAAACTTGATGAGTGGTAGTATCTTCATGTTTAGTTACAACATAGAATCTGAAGCTTTACCAGTGAACTTTTGTAAGGTATCATGGTAAAATATATTGGTCTATCTTGCACTTTGAATGAATCTTCTTCTCAGGTATGATTTTTGACATTACACATTGGTCACTGGGAACTATCAGTTCATTGAGTTATGTAGACCATCCAAATGTTGACATATTTCATTACATAATATTTTAAAAGTCACATTTGCTAATATTACTACCAATCTCATCAGTAAAGTCTTAAAAGTCTTCAAGTATTGGGTACCTGCCTTGCAGACTGATGCAGGTTTCCCAAAAGTTCTAATTTTCTCCTGACAGCTCAAAGTTTATCATTAGCACATAATGGTTTTTGTTTCTTTTCAAGTGATAGACTCACTTTCAAAGTGATAGGTTCATTCTTGAGAAAATATCTGCCAAGTACCCAAGTCAGAATAACAGTAAGTTGAAGACAATTATATCAATCAAAAAATGATGTTCCATGAGAAACATCACCAGTTCAGCCTACCATCAATTGCACCAGTGCTTTTCCTTGAGACAACCATCATATTTGGATCTATGGCAAAATTCTTTAAAGTGTACTTCCCATTTCATGACAAAGAATGTTAAAGAGATGTGTGCTCACAGCTCAATATAATTAATAATTGCAGTGCTTTAGCAAGCTCATTCTTAAGTGAACTTGATACTATGTGCACTGGTCTTGAATGGCGATGAAGTATACAGCGACTAGTACAGTTTAGTGCTCCCGTCTTGATAGACACGAGGGCACCACCCATTGCCTTTCCATCAGGAGTGCAAATATTTAAACAGTTAAATAGTTTTGACCTTGCAGAGGTCCCTGAAAGGTCTTGGGATCCCCAAGGGTCTATGAATCACACTTTGGGAACAATGCAGCCTACCTCTCCAAGGTATCTCTTAACCACTCTCCCACCTTACTCGGCCAAGCCACACAGTCTTTCTTGCTATTTCTTAAACACTCTGAGCTTGTTTCTGCCTCAGGGCTTCTACATTTGCTATTTTCTCTGCCGGTGAGGCTCTCACTGCGGTTGACCCAGCTGGTTCTTCCTCCTCACATCCGGTTTCTATTTCAGTGATAGCTCCTCCAAGATGTTTTTCCTGATGCTCCTGTCCATGTTAGGCTCCATCTTCCCCAACAGAGCCTCAGGAAAGTCTCTTACACTGTCCAAGTTCTTCATACCACTCAACACTAAGTAGAATTCCATTATGCAATTACTTGCTTACTTGTTGTCTGTGTGCCTCCCCAACTAAATTATAAGCTCCATGAGAGCCAGGATTTTGTTTTATTCACCACTACAGCCCTAATGCCCAGAAAAGTGATTAACATATCATACTCAACAAATACTTGCTTGATTAATAAATTAATTTACATTTTTAAAAATCCCTTAAATGCTCTTCCTGTGTTATTTTTCAGTGAATAAAGGAAAGTCTTCTGAGTCATTGCTGTCTAACAAAAATATAATATGAGTCACAGATATAATTTTATATTTTCTGGAAGCCACATGTAAAAAGAAACAGATGAAAGTAATTTAATAATCTATTTTGTTTAACCTAATAGATTAAAATTATTATGATTTAAACATGTAATCAATATACAGTTATTAATATGCTATACTTTATTTTTCTTACTAAATCTTTCAAATCTGCGTCTATTTTATATTTATAGACCATTTCCACTCAGATTAGCTACACTTTAAGTGCTCAGTAACGATTTGTGACTACAGGCTACTGTATTGGAGAACACAACCTAAGGAAAGATGGGGAGAAGCCAAGTCAAAGAACTTTCTTTCTCCCAAGCCTAACAGAATGAAGAAAAATATTATAAACAGTAGCAAATAATAATAATAATTACCAGAAGCAATCAAATAAAGGAAGAGTCCAAGTTCATACTATGAGTTTTGCAAAATGGTGGCCATGAATGAGGCAAAAATTTTGTCATCGCTCCACACTTCTAACCATCCCCACCTCAATCCCCAGAAATGGAACTAGGCAAAGAAGATGAATTACCAACTTGTTGAGAATTTTCACTAATGCCTCCTGATTTGGAAAGAATTAAATGGAAGAGATGAGCAGGCAGTCCTTAACTATCACTGCCGGATCTCAGCAGAAATATAATAAATTCTCCACAGCACCACACTGATTCGAGGGCAGAATTCTAAGTCTCCACACAGCATCCAGAGTGACCTTTCTAAAATGCAGTCCTGATCATGACACTCACCTATTTTAAATGCTTCAGTTGTGTACCTCATTCTTTGGAGAAGTTCCAGGCTCGTCAGCACATCTCTCAAGCTCATCGTGGTTGAGCTCCTGGGCCTCCCCGGTTCTTCATCCACTTTCATCTTAACCTTCCCATCTGCATGACACACATTCACTACACCAAACAAGTGGCAGTTCTGCAAATCAGGAACATCTGTGCCTTTCTCTGAGCTACTCCATTTGCCCAGAATATATTCTACCTTTCCTTTCCCTGGCTACTCCAAAACCCCTGCAAATTAAACTCAGCAACTTACCAACAACCCTTCCTCATCCCCAAGGTTAACTAATTATGGGTCCCTGTGTTTACACGGTGTCCTAGGAAGCCTCTGGATTAGTGCACACAAAGCGCTATAATTGTGGCTCTGCGTGTACATCTTGCTGACTGAAGCACAAAATCCTTGAGCTCAGGAATGACGTGTCTCATTGCTTTGTCACCAGGGCCTAACACAATGCCTGGTTCATGGTTTACACAATACATAGTTGTAGAAAAAGTGAATTAATATGTTTAGACTTGCTGTCATTTACTGGTTCTCATCACACTTATAATAGGTACATTACAAAAGAAAATTGAGGGCTTCCCTGGTGGCGCAGTGGTTGAGAGTCCGCCTGCCGATGCAGGGGACATGGGTTCGTGCCCCGGTCCGGGAAGATCCCACATGCTGCAGAGCGGCTGGGCCCGTGAGCCATGGCCGTTGAGCCTGCGCGTCCGGAGCCTGTGCTCCGCAACGGGAGAGGCCACAACAGTGAGAAGCCCACGTACAGCAAAAAAAAAAAAAAAAGAAAAAGAAAATTGATAATGAAACAAAAACATTCTAACTAGGCGGAATAATAATTCCAGTTGAAGTTCTTTCAGAGTCACAGATTATATAAGAAATCATTGATAGCAAAACAGATTAAAGACCCCAAATTGAGTCTGGGGTGTGTGTGTGTGTAGGAGTGAGAGAGAGAGTATGTGTGTGTTTAGTGCTGAAACATTAGGAACATGTTCAAAGCTTCTGTGTCAGTATATTTTCAGTAGCTGGCGTGCTCTGTTGCCTGTAGAGGCAAGAGTCAATATTCCTGGTGAATCCCCAGGTTTAGAGTCCACTGGTGACTGGGAGGGGTGGGGAGTGAAACAGAAAATGATATGGGTAATTTAAAAAACACATTAGTTCCCTAATATCCCATCTCCACCCTAGCAGGTACTGACAGTGAGAAGCTCAGAATTCACCTCAAGGCAAAACAAGCTGAAGACGTCCTTTTTGACAGAAATTAATTTGCCTGTGGAAAACCAGTATGGGTTGAGAGAGCGATTGAGGGTCAATTTGCTAGCCTATTTCATACCCAAACACTCTCAATTAAATTGATGCTCAAGAAACATAATTCAGACAACAAAAGTCAACTTTCAAAAGTGTCTTTTGAAAGAGGATATTCATTCAAAAAATGAATATTATTCTTGTAGATATTTATGAAGATATTGCCACCATAAAATAAAAACAGAATGCTATGAGACAGAAACATATGTGAAAAGAAAAAGAATATAATTTATCTTTTATAATTATCAAAATAAAAATCCAAATAAAGAATTACAAATTATTTTTCTAGGAAATCTTCCAGAACAAAGAAGAAAAGCACACAGAAAACATGAGATAAAATTTAAGAGAGAAAAAGATTCAATCTAGGAGAGTCAACATTGAACCAATGGGAGTTCCAAGAAGAGAGAACACCCAAAAGGGAGGGAAGCATATAATCAAATAAAGAACAGAAGAAAAAATTTAAGACCAGAATGAAAATAAAAAGATTCTGCACCTTGGCACATGCTTGTGAAATTTCAGAACAATCAAGACTAGCAGAAAATCCTGAGTATCTAGAGGAAAAGGAAACATGAAGATTATCTACAAAGTACTGAGTGCTACACTTTTCACTATCAACACTAGATGCTAAAAGGCAATGGAATGGGGCAACCAAAACACTGGAGGGACATTCCATTATCCTAGAGAACTATGCCAATACAAACTGTCAGTTAAGGATGTGGATAAAACACTCACATGCTTGGGCACTCAAGAACTCAGAAAATCTCCCTCCCAGGTACCTTTTCATAAGAAGTTGTTAGAGTATATGCTCCCACAAAGTGACCTGCATTGCGTGCCCGATTAAAAATCGCAACCCTCAGTAAACATAAATGAGCTATCAAGCTACCAAAAGACATGGAGGGGCTTCCCTGGTGGCGCAGTGGTTGAGAGTCCGCCTGCCGATGCAGGGTACATGGGTTTGTGCCCCGTCCGGGGGAACCCACATGCCGCGGAGCGGCTGGGCCCGTGAGTCATGGCCGCTGAGCCTGCGCGTCCGGAGCCTGTGCTCCACAACGGGAGAGGCCACAACAGTGAGAGGCCCGCGTACCGCAAAAAAAAAAAAAGACATGGAGGAACCTTAAATGCATATTTCTACCTGAAAGAAGCCAGTCTGAAAAGGCTACCTGCTGTATGATTCCAACCATATGACATTCTGGAAAAGGCAAAACTGCAGAGATGGTAAAAAGATCAGTAGTCTCTGTGGGATTGGGGCAAGGGAGAAAAGATAAATAGGTGGAGTACAGGGAAGTTTTGGGGTGAAACTGTGTGATACCGTAATACTGAGTATGGGACACCATATGTTTATCAAAATCCACAGAATGTTCAACAAGAAGAGTGAACTTCAATGTAAACTAAGGACTTCAGTTAGTAATAATATATAAATATCCATTCATCAACTGTAACACTAACTAATGCAAGATAAAACAGTAAGTCCCCTACGCATGAACGAGTTCTGTCCCGAGAGCATGTTCATAAGTCTAATTTGTTTTGTAAGTCCAACAAAGTTACCTAGGTACCCAACTAACACAGTCGGCTATATAGGACTAACAGTTTTATAATACTTTTCACACAAATAATACACAAAAAACAAACACAAGAAATAAAGAAGATATTTCTAATCTTACAGTCCAGTACCTTGAAAAGTACAGTAGTCCAGTACAACAGCTGGCATGCAGGGGCTGGCATCGAGGGAACAGGCAAGAAGAGTTACTGACTGGAGGAGGGAGAGGAGCGGGGAGACGGTAGAGCTGAAGGATCGCCAGCAACAGGAGACGGAGGGCAAGCTGCAATGTCACTCACGCCTGACGCTGATGGCACAGGTGCTGGTTCCTTGCTGGATTCAGTTCTATCTACCCTCTTGAAAAAACGATCCAGTGATGTCTGGGTAGTAGCTCTTTTTTTTCTCATCACAGATGATACGGTAGCACTGGATCGCATTCTGAATGGCTGCTGCAACCTTCGTGTACCGTCCTACGTTCCGGTCCTGTGCCTCAAAGACTAACAGTGCCTCCTCAAATAAAGAAAGTCCCCTTGCCATTTCCTGCATCGTGAGTCTCCTCAGTTCTTCAGTTACTTCTTCTTTCTCTTGTCTCTCTTTGTCCTTTCTCTGGGCCTCCAATTCCATCAGGCCTTCATTAGTAAGTTCCTCTTGTTTCATGGCAAGGAGTTCAGTGAAGTCGTCCTCTTGCAGATCTAGCTCCAGCTTCTCGCTGAGGGTCACTACGTTGCTGAAGACCTCTTTGGACTCCTCAGCCACCTCCTCAAATCCAAGAAAATCGTGAGCAAACTGCAGGCAAAGGTTCTTCCAAACCCCATTCATGGTGATGGCCATGACCTCACGCTAAGCAAAGTCAATGTTTTTTATGGCCTTGTAGATGTTATAGTCCTTCCAAAATTATCACAAGGCTGCTCCTGATTCGTCACTCACCTTTACTGCCTGACGAAAAGTGTGATGTAAATAATATTTCTTGAAAGTCGCTGTAACTTCCTGGTCCATAGGCTGGATGAGCGACATAGTATTCAGTGGCAGATGCACTCCTTTGACGTTGGGACGAAAGCTGTCCATGACTGGGGCGGGTGGGGGGAGGCCCGGAGCACTGTCGAGCAGCAAAAGAATGTTGAATGAGACGTCCTTCTCCAAGCAATATTTCTCCACCTCCGGGATCAAGTGGTGGAAAAATCAGTCCTGGAACATGACCTGTGTAACCCAGGCTTTGGGGTTACTCTTCCACACAACAGAAAGAGAGCCCTTGGCTATGTTTTCAAGGGCTCTTGGGTTCTCAGCATGATAAACTAAGAAAGGCTTCGGCTTCATGTCACCAGAAGCATTGCCACCAAACAACAGAGTTAGCCTATCCCTTGCTGCTTTATAGCCTGGCATCAACTTTTCCTCCTTCCTGATGTAACCTCGGTCTGGCAGCCTCTTCCAGTATAGTCCTATCTCACTCACATTAAAAACCCGCTCGGGTCAATACGCGCCTTCATCAATAATTTCTCGAAGCATGTCAGGAAATTCCCAGGCATCTATCGTATCTGCACTCGCTGCCTCGCCACTCACTTTTACGTTGTGAAGGTTGGCTCTAGCCTTGAACCGATGAAACCAGCCATGGCTGGCATTAGAAGATGCGCCCTCTAATTCTTCACCGTGTTTCTTCTTCAAGTCTTCATAAAGGCTTTTAGCTTTCTCTTGAATCAGCACTAAGCTGAGCGGGACTCGCCACTGATGCTGACCCTGCATCCACACACTGAGAAGTTTCTCCGTCTCCTCCATCACGTTTCCACGCTTCTTCACTTTATTGTTGACATCATTGGCAGACTTAACACGTTCCGTGATCTTGTCCGTGTCCTTTAGAATCGTGCCGATGGTTGCACGATGCATGGTATAAGAACGAGCGACGTCTACCATCTTTTCACCTCGCTCCACTCTCTCAATTATTTTCACTTTTGTTTCCATCGTTGTCACTCGGCACTTCTTAGTACCAGCTATATATCACTGCTGCTTTTACGTCTGCTTCTGGACATCCTGGGCTTGAAATAAAGATACTGTACTACTGTCCTCTACACAGTACCGCACAGTAACGTACACAAAAGCTCAACCACTTGCAGAGGATGCACGCACGTGACAATGTATGCCAGACACGTGAGCTAACTTAAGTGACTGGACATGAGAACCCAGTTCACATCTTTGAAAGTTCACAACTTGAAGGTTCGTATGTAGGGGACTTACTGTAGTAGTAAGGGAAACTGTGGCGGGAGATGGTGTACCTACTTGCTTGGTATCTCTCTACGTGCTGCTCAGTTCTTTTACAAACCTAAAACTGCTCTAAAGAGAAAGTCTGTTAATTAAAACAATAAATTGCAGCTCTGCTCCTCACAGGTCCTTCTAGCCTCCTTTACCCTGATCTACACTGTCTATTTTTTTCCCATAGCACTCACCACCTTCTAACATACCTATATAAGTTAGATTTTTTTATTGTTTATTTTCTGTTTTCCTGGCTACAATGGAAGTTCCACAAAGACAGGGATTTTATATGTTTAATATGCCAGTATATCAAAAGTACTCGGAAGAGTGCCTGGCATGGAGGAAGTACTCAAAAAGTACTTGTTGAATAAATATAAGAACAAAGTAAAACAAACAAAAAAAATAATAAAGAAAACTAAGAACAGGGATTCCTGGAAACAAGAGACATTACCCGGCATATCAGTGAAAGCTGCATCCTGCATGACCTTGGGCTGCAGACCTGGAGAGAATCCCATCCACACAGGGGCGGAGGGTGGACAGGCCTTAAGAGAATATCTTAAGGTTTAAAGTAGATTCAGGAAGAGGTTTAAAGTTTCACAGCTAATAACTTGCATAAGTGAGATATAAACTCACTTGGCCTGACTCCAAAGCTGTGCTTGCATCCATTATACCATACTGCCTGCCTCCTAAGCTATAAATTGACAAATCAACGTTGTCTCCCCAAGTAAGTTTAGACTGCCCAAGGGGGGAACTATTTGTTACTCATACTTATACACCTTTCTGTGGCCAGCTCACCACTGATCACATCGTCAGACCCTGCCCAGAAATATTCATTCATTTGCTCCTCTGTCCCCAGTGGTAGGTCAGCACAGGTAAGAGTTTAGTTTAGATGCAGTCATTCAAAGCACAGGCACAAGATCTACCTAAAAATAGCCAATCTCTGTCCCACAATTTATGTGGAGTGTATACACGTAACTGACTGAAGCCACAGTTCTTATCTAGCAGACAGACTGTCAAGCACTGCCAATTTCCTACCAGCCAGCTAGGAACAGTCATTAACATCAACAGTTCAAGAAGAACTGGGACCATCAGTCATTAACAAAGCGATTCAAATACGGCATTAACCATGTTTAAGCCCCAGAAGATTCTCTAGGTTTTCTCTGCCCAGCCCACTAAGAACACACCTTCTGAAAGCCAGGGAGAATGAACTCCATTACCTTGTGCTAAGTAAATAGCTTTTAAACAAGGGTTTTATCATTTTAGACAACTTACCAATAAACAATAAAACAGAATGCACATATGTGGATCAATAAACTCTCTATTCTAAAGTCATTTTCAGTCAAAATATGAAAATAAATGTTTTCTAAAGGCTTGTACATAGGAAGGATAGGAATAATGTTCCAGAACACAGAAACCTGTCCTTTTCAGAAATAAGTGAAATGATTTGAGCATGAACACCGCTTTGTAAAACCACCCGAAAACTGTAAGATGACTCTGAATGAAGGACAGGCGTTATAAAATGTAGCCTAGTAAATAAGAAGTTCAAAAGTGCTATTAGACATTTCCTTTTCAAAAGACAGTTTCATTTAATAGGAACACAGTATAGAGGAATAATTATATTATTGCTGCCTTAATGCAGACATTCTAATTTCTATGACTTAAATAGCTAGTTAACTACTCATTTAAGATAAACAGTTACTTACACCAAGCAAGTAATACAAAACAATATTTGCAGACTTTATTTTTACCATCTGAGGGGGAGGAGAGGTAGTGGTGATGTACACAGGATAATATTGTCTTGTGTACTTTTTATAAATAGTTTCAAAAGTTGCATATAACATACCTAATATACTACATAGATTAAATAAACAGTACTGCTTCTCTAAATATCATGCTGTAAGCAACTGAATTAACTAGTACTATTCTAACTTCTTCCCATAAAAAACGGAAATAAGAATTAATTTGCAGTCATGCCCACTGCCTCGTGTAAGACATATTTAATTAATATTTGAATGGTCTTAATCAGAAAGAAATTCATAATGGTCTAGGTCTCATTGCTTTTCCTTCAATAAAAATCTGTTTAGGAGATGGTGTCTTCATCATGGAAAAGGAAGAATTTCAAGGACACCCAAAATGACTAGAGAAAGGAGAGGCTTTAACAAAGGTCCGCGGGTCAAAACCATTATCTAAATTTCTTCATCAAGGAAAATTTAAAAGTCCAATGTGGTAGATTTAATTATTCCCCCTCGGTTCTGGTCCCCAACCCCAGCTCTGACCTCTATGGGTGGCACACACTTCTCTGCCCCACTGATATTGGGTTGGCCATAAGATTTGCTTTGGCCAATGGAATGTAGGAGGAAGTGATGGTATGCCAGTTCAGAGCAAGGCCTCTTGCCCCCTGGTTGCTTCCAATCACTGCCATAAGAAAAGCATACCACTGGTAACCACGGGTCACAGAGGAAGGACAAATATGTGGAGATGACCTGGACTTCACCATGGCTTTGAACCAAGACCAGCTAAACCCAGATCTGATCACTGAACTCCAGAAAACCCATAGATCCATTAGTGTGAAAACAAAATGCTACTGTTGCATGCCACTAGACTTGGGGGTAGTTCGTCACACCACCTTATTGTAGCAACAGTTAAGGTTAACACCTAATAATTCTGAAAACTATTTAGGTTGTCAATCCACCAAGACTAGAATAAATGCAATTCTTTTCAATGTGTCCATTGAGGTCCTAACGTAAATGATTATACTGAACAAAATAAGGGTTTTTCAATTTTTTCTTAGGCATAGGAAAAATACTGAAAATATAAATTAAATCTTTTTTCAAAAAATATGCAAAATCAAGAACATTTAAATTTCATCAAAATATATCAGAGATGGAAAATGTTTTGCTATCGAATAGATATTTATTGAGTATCTATTAAGTGCTCAATAGATGTGAATACAGAGATGAGAAGTACAGGTTATGTAAGTAGAGTAGTGTCAGTCACATAGTAAGTATGTCATAAATATTAATGCTGTTACTATCTTCATCATCACCATCTAGACAAAAACTAGCATATATTATAACAACAATGCAATACAATAATTGCTAAATGGAACTCCACATAGCATTGAAACAGGAGTATAGAGCACAGACAGCTTCTATCTGCTTTAAGGAACCTGACAGTCTCTTAGAGTAGGCAGCATTTAAGGCGAAAGCAGGAAGATGCCTAAGAGTTTGCAAATTCTAGAGCGAGGAAAAGGCATCTGAGCACGTATAAAGGCACAAAGCATGCATGTACTCAGCATATGCAGAATGAATAAAGCAGAAGGGACTCTACTAAAAGGTAAACAAGGCCATCCCTTCAGGCCTACCATGAGCAAGGGCCTCACAAGCTCAACGCCTCAAATGATAGTCTGATCCCTACAGTTTGGACTAAGGGAACATTCCTACTGGGCTGCATGCCTATTAATTCAATAAATAGTATTGCCTTTTTCAATTCTTATAAAGGCACAAGAAATTCTATGGATCTTATTTTTATTAGAGCTGCATGTTAGTGATTTATTCAAGTTTACCAATATTTGGTATTCAAAAACAAATGCTCTATTATTCCTCGAGTTAATGGGAACCCAAGTGAAGAAGTATAGCAAGGAGGCCAGCCGCCACACCAACTGCAAAGCTCCTTCCTCGGAGGCCAAGGAGCACATAAAGATAGATCGAATTCTTAACAGTTTTAGAAAGGATGCTTTGTTTTTAGTGCACAATCGCTATTGCCTTGAGGTAGCTCTGACTTTCAATTGCTATTCTAGGTTTTTTATCATAAATTACTGTTCATTTACCTTCATCATTATTAACACTTTTCCCCTGAACTGCTTGCTACTAGACAACATCACTTGCATGTCTAATAGAATCTCAAATTTAACTTGGCAAAAATCAAACTCTTTGGTTAACAATACCATATCAAAATACCTAAGTAAATTAATAAAAGGGGCTTCATTCAGAGCTTTGTTTTTAGTCTGCTCGGGCTGCTGTAACAAAAACACCACAGATTGGGTAGCTTAAAAGCCAGAAATTTACTTCTTACAGTTCTGAAGGTTGGGAGTCCAAAATCAAGGTGCTGGAAGGGTTAGTTTCTTTCTGAGACCTCTTCTCCTGGCTTGTCAGGGGCCACCATGTGCTTCTTTGCTCACATGACCTCTTCTTTATACTCTAGTAGAGAGATCTCTTTCTCTTCCTCTTCTTATAAGGCCACCAATCCTGTTACACTAGGGCCCCACTCTTATGACCTCACTTAACCTTGATAGCTCCTAAAGGCCCCATCTCTAAATACAGTCCCATTGGGGGTTAGGGTTTCAACATATGAATTTTGGGGAGACACAATTCTTTCCATAGCAGTTACTTATGGTAAATTGCATCACCATTCACTCCAATGATCAGGCCAAGAAAAACCTTGAAAGTGGACTCCTTTCAAACTTTTTATATCTCATACTGAAATTTATCACCAAGTCCTGCTGGCTCTACCTTCAATATAAAGCCCCAATCCAGTAAAGTCTACCCCATAAATCTACTGAACTGGGTGTCATCTAGTCTCAGAATTATTACAATGGCTTCCTATCTGTACCCCCCTTCCCAAATTCCACCCCTGCCCTCCCAAAAACTATTCTCTACACAGCAGCCAGAGTGATCCTTTGAAAAACAACTTATGACCCATCACTACCCTGCTCAGATCCGCACTAGCTTTGCATCCCACTGAGAATGAAATCCAAATCCTGACCACATCCCACAGGCTCATGAGCAGATTCCAGATCAACCGCCTCTTCCCACTAGCTACTCACTGGCCTAAACACAACCACACCATCCTCACTCTCCCCTACACACTTCAAGAACATTCCTGTCTCACGGTTTCTGTACTTACTTGTCCCCCTGCTTGGGAATCTCTCCCCCAGAGCATGGCTCTGTTTCTCATTTTATCTTACTCAATTTAGGTCTCTGCTCAAAGATGTCCTCCTAAGGGATCACTTCCCTCTTCACCCTGTTTAAAATGTCTGCATACCTTAGTTTTTTCCCACAGTACTTTTCCCATAGTACTTTGATATTTATGTTTATGTGTACACTTGTTTATTATGTATCTATTCCCATGAGAATGAAAGTTTTACATAAAAGTTCTCCTTTCTCTTTCCCTCCACCCCTTCCTCTACTTCCTCCTTTTTCCCACTGTATTCCCTCCACCTAGAAGAGTACCTAGACTATACTATCTGTTTAAATAATATACATTGGATAAACTAATGGATTTGGTTGTTATGGTTACTTAGTTCGCATTACAATATGTGGTGATACATATTCTATCAATATTTTAACCTATAATTTTTCAAAAACTAGACTTTAAGATATCTATGAGCTATGATTCAAGTGTAAACCATCCCATTCCTCAAACCTACACTAAAGATGCCAACCTAACCCTCCAAATTTGCTCATACCTTATCACTGTATTTTTGTTGTTGTTTTTCCACTGGAAAATAGAACCTGAGAGCATAGACCACAGATAAAATGTCTGAGAACCATTGTGCTAACCAGTAACAAACAAACTCTCAGCAAAAATGAATGAATAATCCTTGATAGTTGCATGTAAATGTGTCCTTATTTACACACATGCCATTTGTATAGAGTATGTAAATATGCAGTATACTTTATGAACACATCAATAATGCAAAATCCCTACCAAGATGCAGATGCATACTTCCTCAGACCTCACGCAGGACACAGATGTTCTCCAATTTACCTGTAAAGTCTTCAAAGAAATATTCAGGGATCCTTGGATTAAAGTCATGAGAGAGGTCTAGAGTCACGGCCATACACATGAAAGGTGGGTGAAGATTCTATAAATCACAATTAGAGACTCTGGAAAATCAGGGAAAGATTGCTAAAGGAGAAACCATGACACATATCTGTTTCTATTGTTTACTATCTAGCTTTTCTTCAGGGAGACCATGGCATATAAAGCAGAGGGAATGAAGACGAGAGATACGCAAGAGCCACACGACAACAGTAAGATATCATAACCACAAGAGTGTTGCTCTGAGCCATGGAGGCCTCTTGAAGGCCCAGTCTGAGACAGATACCCTAGTGAGGCTGAGTGACAAGAGTTTTCAGATTGTTTCATCTCCCTAAAACACCCAGCTTTCACGGTCCACATGTGCTTTCCTTCAGTGAATAACCATCCCCGTTACTACAGAAGCAATCCCTTAAAAGGCTCCAGTAACACAATTACACATAAAACCTGGGAGAACAGAGGAATAAAGAAACATATACATACATTACAAGAGGCAATACCCGAGGAAACATGGGCAAAGTTCAGATAGCTCTCTGTTGCCTCAAAGAAATTATTAACAGTAGGATGGCTCTAAAGAAAAGAGCTCAGGAAAGAGATACAAGAGTTCAAAGAATAGCTAAGACAACGTAAGAAAATAAAATAAGCCGGTAGAGCTCAGACAAGAAGTGGAAAAGAAAGAAACATAAAAATTCTAACACAAAAATGAGGGTTCATACACATAAAAAAGTCAGAATCATGGTAAAAATCACACAAAACAAAACAGAAATTAGCAAAGATATTTAAATGTTGATGGCAATGAGCATAGACATGAAAACAAAGAAAACTCCAAATGAGTATTATTGGTATTTACAAAGAAAAATACAGGGCAAAAATAAATGAAAACAAAAAAGTGTTCAATGATACAAAAAAAAAAAATTCCTAAAATAAAGACTTGAATCTTCAGATCTTATCCCGGGGTGAAAATAAAATGCACAGAAAGATCAAGTCCAAAATATACTGTGAACAGTCATTGAACTTCAAGAATAAGAAGAGATATTATATAGATATCTATATAATACAGATATTATTATATCCAATCAAGAGTGGTGGGGGGAGAATACATTTAAAAGGGAAAAAATACAGTTTGAGCTCAGCAACACACACTGCTGTGTAATAGCAGCCCACAGAATTTCAAGGGGAAGGAAGATTTTACAATAATGTTAGAATCATCCAATTGGAGGAGCAGAAAGATAGTCTAAAGCTTACAAGAACAAAGGGAAAACAACTTCCGTGAAGCTTTTCTTAAAACCATTGAGTAGTATTATCACTGTTTCTAGTAGAAGTTCTGCCCATACTCTAAGAAACAAACAAACAAAAAAACCCCACAAAAACCAAACAAACAAACAAAAAAGAAATGAGAGCTTAAAGTTCAGGAAAACGAGAGAAAAAGAAAACGATACATTATTTATAGATGACGTAATTGCCCACACAGATAAAACCAATAGAATAATCCAACTGCTAGAATTAATAAGAGGGTTCTGTGAGGTTGACAGACACAAGATCAACTTTACAAAACCAGTATCATTTTTCTACCGCAATGATGAACTACTAGAAAATATAGTTAAGAATCAAGATACAATAACAATAAACTTACGAAATGTCTAGGAATTTTAAAAGAATAAGTCCTTTATATAGAAAAATGTTAAACTTACTGCAGGACTTAAAGAAGACATAACAGATGAACAGTTTATACTCTTAGGAACACAATATTAACAAGAAGTCAATCAATCTTCCCCTCATCAATCTAAAATTCAATACAATCAAAATAAAAATTTGAGCTGAAATTTTGGGGGATTTTGATAAACTCAATATAAAACTTTTTTAAAAATATCAATAAAAATTCCAAGAATAGCCAGTTCAACATTGCAAAAGAAAAGCAGAGATGGGGGACTTGCCCTAAGAGATATTTTTAAAACACAGTGAAGTCATAGTAATAAATACAATATGATACTGGGGCAAGAAAAAGAGACTAAATGTATAATCATATATCTTTGTATACCTTTGGTACCTTAAATATATTGATGGAAATTAGTCTGCATAGTCAGTAATGTTGAGAAGACTGATCCACTACATGGATGAAAAAAACCCTGTATTCCCATCTAACAGTGTGTACAAAAGTAGATTTCATACCAAAATGTGGAAATTAAAGCAATAAAGTTAACAGTCAATGAAGTAGAAGAAAACTTCATAACCTAGGGATACAGAAGGAATTCTTAAGAATAAGCCTCAAAGCACTGACATAAAACAATACTGATGGACTTGATTAAATAAAAAGTGAGAATTTCTCTTCAACTAAGGACACCATGTACAAAGTTAGCCACAACAAAACGACAGAGTGGGAGATGTGTGCAATCTAACTTCAGTAAGGGAATCATGTCGAGAATGCCCAACACATCAAAATCAAACAAACAAAATCAAAAGACACAATAAAAAATGGGCTGTGCAGATGTGTAGGCAATCCAATGGAGGGAGAAACTCAGAGGCTAGGAAGCTCAAACTCATTCATATTTAGAGAAATTCAAAATAAAAAAAAACATTGAGCCATTACTTTAAAGCCACTGGATTCATAAAAACTGGAAAGCTGCAGAGTGTCAGCTGTTGGAGGGATGTGAGGATCTGACAATCCTCCAGCGCTACTGATAGTTTACACAGCTGCAGTCATTCTGGAGCACACCCTGGAGAGTCAAGCAAATCGGTCATATGTATATTTCTGACCCAGCAACCCCTAAGTGTAAATTCCTGAGAAATTCTCAAGTAGTTGCGCGAGGGACGCATATAAGCATATCCATCTCAGCATGGTCTGTGGTGGCAGAAAGCTGGATACAATCTAAGTTTCTATGAATACAGCTCTGAAAGTATAAAATGTGGAGAAGGTACACTAAGGATAAGGTGACCGTGCATCTCGGTGGCCTGTGTCAATCCCATTGTATGTCTATTGTGCTGGTATAATTTCTAATAGGGTCTTTTTTAGCCTCAAAAGTATCCCATTTCGAACAATAAATTACACATAATACTATGCAGAGATAAAGCAACTAACTAGAATATAGACACAGAAACACGGATAAAAGCTAAAAATATCACGTTGAGTGAAGAAGCTAATTCAATGCCATTAGCACAATATCACTTACGTAAAATACAACAGTACATGTTTGACAAGGAAGCAAACTCATGCATCAAACACGTGGGATATTCATCAAATACATCAGAATGATTATCTGTGGGGTAGGGTGAGCAGAATGAAATTAGGGAATAAAAGAGAATAAATAAAAATGACAACAATAATAAAATAAAGATAATAATTTTTCAAAAAAAGAGGGATTGTGTCCCATGAACAAAGGAACAGGATTAACTCATCCTCTAGAATCAAAGTCCAAAATGACAGCAGTGGAGGGATGGCTACCGCTTAATGGATTCAGCCAATTATGAAATGAATCAAAGCAAAAGATTAAAAATCAGTAGTAGAAAGGCTTGAGGTGAGCATTCTATTAATTTAAATATCCCCTTACAATTATGAAACCATGGGCATTGCTATTACCCAGCAAAAGGTTAATGTTATAAACCTCAATAATGTAAAACCTAATCACGTAACTAATAAAAATAGGGGGTGGTAGGGATAAAAGGGAAAAAGTGTGCTAATTTCCTCATCTTTCATAGCAGGGAGTGTATAGATAAAGTCTAACTTTTGAACATGTCGGTCTAATAAGCATTGTAATTTGAACTTAGCAAGTTCTTCATTAACTCTTATTCTTAACTTTGGATTCCTTTAGGTTCCAATGTTCCTTTTGAAGGACTTGCCTGAATTTCAATTCCTTTAGGTTCATTCAGCTTCTTTTGTTAACTTCACATAACATTCAACTGCAGAGTTAAGATTAAAATAGTTTACATAGTATAATACAGTCTAAAGTTATTTCAATTTTATTTTTATCAATCTGTCTGCTTAGGGCAATATCTGGAATGTGCTCACCAAATGTTGGTGATGATTATACCTGAATGTTTATGTTCATTTCCTTGTCTTTTTTAATTGTTTAAAATTTTAAGATGCTTGTAACCGTTTTACCGGAACAATAAAGTTATTATTAATAAAATAGAGGAAAATAGTGAAGTGGTGACACTGATTACAACCCTTCTTATTAGCTATTAGGTGATAAAGCTATATGGATGGAAAGAGAATTAAGCTCTATGTACCAAGGTTTTCCAGCACCATATACCAATGGTAGAAAATTGAAAGCAACAACATGGTATTTTGAGTGAGATCTTAGTTGTAAAACTCTACTCCCCTTCCAGAGATCAGATCCATCTTCTTAGGATTTCAGAAAGGCATAGCCCAATCAGAGTCTGGCCTTCCTCTACTTTTCATTACTGGAAAGGCACAGCCCCAAAGGAGAGTGAACAGCAACGTTGTCAGATTTGTCACGGACAGCCAACCACTCTCTATTCTTCTCAGGATACACATCATTACAGTTTACATTAAAAGGTTAACCAAAATAGTGCCCAGAACTGATGCACCAAATTGCCACGCAGAATTCTCCAAGAGCGGCTGCAGCGTAGTTGTCCTTAATATCCATAGTTGAGTTAAATGAACTCTGACATATTCCATGTGACATATTTCCATATTCGTGGAAATAGCAAGGAGAAACATTTTTCAGTCTAATAAATTTAATTCGTTGTGTACATTTTCCTTCTTTATCAGCAGTTCAAATTAATTTTTCTCATTGTCAACAGGCTGACAGTCTCCCACACCTTTAAATGCAAGCACACAGTATTTACTAAGACTATCTATATCCACGGGCATGGAAAACATGTTCATTCCATTAGGTCTTAGCAAGGCTCTAACAATTACACAAAGTAATTTAGCCCTCGATGAGCAGGTACAGCTGTATCGAACTCCTCCTGTCAATGTCCATTTCAGCAGGAGAAATTGTGATGTTCTTGGGAGCGGCTGGTTTTCGGTTACACACAGCTACAGGTGGAAGTCATCTGAAAACCATAATGCCCGCATATGGATAACCTGTGTGGCAGCATAATGACATTTGTACATACCTTACAAGGGCTTATCCAGGACTATAACAATGTGATCAGTTGCACAGGGGGCAGAAATAACACGGATCTCTCTGTTCACTGATTGCATTGAGCACTGAAAAAATGAATACCATCTAAATGGAAGGGCAGCATTCAATAGGAAAATAAGTGATACACGCAAAGAAAGATTTCTTATCCTATTGAAGAGATGAATTAATGATGGACACGACTTGTAGAGATAGCCTTCGTGAGAAGTTTGCCCAATCCTCTAGAGCTTGTGGTGGAAATGCGTTTGCCATTATGCAATCAAGAAAAGCTCCTGGAATCAGAAATACTGTTTCTGAAAATTAGTACTCATTCCAACATCTTTCTGCTTCGTTTCTTCACCTGCAAAATGAGAAAGCTGATACTTCCTCATTCTTACCTCTAAAGGGTATTTAGAGGACAAATGGAAGAATAATATAAAAGTGGTTAGAGCTTTTGGAAGAAAAGTTCTCTGTTAATCCAAGCTATTACTATTACTGTCACTGCCAACTACAGAGTGGTTTCAAATCCTAAACCTAAAAGCTTTTTCAGACATCTATTATTCAAATCTTATAAAAAAATTCCTGCATTATTTAGCTCCTTATTAGAGGTGGGTAAACTGAGACCTGAAAAGAATAAGAAACATCCTCAAGGTCACACAGTGGCAGAGCAGGTAAAGAAAGCAATATTGATTCTGTGCACAACACCCCATAGATGCAGTGGCAAAGTGAAGCTTAGAACCATTAATATCAGAAAGAGCCTGAAGCAGCAGCTTTTAAATTTAAAAAAAAAATCCAATTAAAAGCACTAGTCCAGCAAAAATCTCAGAGAAACCCTTGCAAAAAGAATATGCAAAGCCACTTTTTTCCCTGCCATTTCCTTAGTTATATTTCTTTCTTTTTTTTTTTTGTGGTACGCGGGCCTCTCACTGCTGTGGCCTCTCCCGTTGCGGAGCACAGGCTCCGGACGCGCAGGCTCAGCGGCCATGGCTCACGGGCCCAGCCGCTCCGCGGCATGTGGGATCTTCCCGGACTGGGGCACGAACCCGCATCCCCTGCATCGTCAGGTGGACTCTCAACCACTGTGCCACCAGGGAAGCCCCTTAGTTATATTTCTTGATGTGACATATACTTTATCGAGAGCAAACAAGAGAGGTGCACTTCTATGCATGTAGTTTTTCTGTGTGCTTAGGAAAGGTTTTTTTTAAAAGAGCCCTCAAAATTTCTTCATTGAATAACTCGAGGTCTAACCAGGTGAAGTTGTGTTGATTTGCAATGTATATCCAGAACAGATGAACTCAAGTAAATATCTTCCTGCAAATCTATTTCCCTCAGTTCATTTAAATCCACATGTTTCCAGAGTGCTCTGCACATGTCAGTATTCTCTGGGTGATGGAGAGGGCTGTTAGGCCAACAGGCATGTTTAAGCTGGACAGCTCCATGGCACAAACTAGACAACACTCAGCCCTACCCCATGGAGCACTCCGACTTGCAGCCTGAGTCGCACTGTGAGAATTCTTAGAAATGTCTTCCAAATGCAGCGTTCCGCCCAAAAGGGCTGATTACTGGGAAGAACAGTCCTAAAAAGGGGTTCCCTTTCATGAGGCACTTGCTGTTCTTACTGTGCTTTTTCATTCTAGTGGAAGTCTGCCTGCTCGTATTTCTCGCGCATGTTTTTGATGGAGATAAACTGCAGCCTGTCAACCTTTTGCGAATTCTCCCACGTGATTACACGGGATGCAAAGTGGCGATTACAGAGGAATAAATTTGTCCCACATTAAAGATATTTTCAGCTGTTCAGTGAGATCATTTAGAAAATTTTGAAAACATTTCCATCATGTTGGATAAACATTATTTACACCCTCATAGGGAGGATGTCACCAAAATTTAGTACTTGAGTAGATAATATAATACTTTGGGTTGGAGGTTTCTCATTTGGGGAAATAATTCCCCAAAGCGGCAGGCAGAAGAGCTGGACTTTTAGTCATTTATTATTTTGAATTTTATTTGTACATTTTGCAGTTTCACCTTGAAGTTCTGGCATTTTATTACTGTTGCATAAGAATTATAGAACAGAAGTTTATATATTCCATACGTTTTTGTAAGCCATTCTATCACGACTGAACTCTTTTGAAGTTGTGGCCTGACATTGTAACATGCTCAAAAGAAACACACTGAAAGCAAAAAATAAAAAGTGAGCCCATTTTCTTTTTTTTTCATATTGTATAAGTTACAGGTGTACAATATAGTGATTCACAATTTTAAAGGTTATACTCCATTTACAGTTATTATAAAATATTGGCTATATTCCCCATGTTGTACAGTATATCCTTATAGCTTATTTTATACCTAATAGTTTGTACCGCTTAATCCCCTACCCCTACATTGCCCCTCCCCGCTTCCCTCTCCCCATTGGTAACCACTAGCTTGTTCTCTATACCTGAGTCTGCTTCTCTTTTGTCATATTCACTAGTTTGTTGCATTTTTTTAGGTGCCACATATAAGTGATATCGTACAGTATTTCTCTCTCTCTTTCTGACTTATTTCACTTAGCATAACACCCTCCAAGTCCATCCATGCTGTTGCAACTTGAGCCCCATTTTCTAAGGGGGAAAGGTCGTATTTAATTGTGTCAGGTACTTTGGGACTATGTTAAGGCAACAGAGAACAAGAATGCCACTGACTGTCACTGAGGTGAAGGTTTGTGTCTCCCTATCATTCTGGGGCAAGGGCTCTAAGCACTCTTCTCCCCCTTTCCCTCTCTGTTAACTTACTTTCTCTGTGTGCTTTCTTATTTCCGACTCTGTCTCTCTCTGTCCCTGGATGTTTCCTTCTCCTGTCTAAATCCCAAGCCTTACTGCTTGGGATGAACTCTGCTGGCAACACGCGCTGCTAAGCAATTCCTAACACATGTTCAGAATCCGCTTCAGATATCTGCGGTGTCCAAGACTCCCACAGCACCACCAGCTGCCATAGCCACTGGCCATCCGAGGGGCAGAACCAGGTAGCAGTCACAGGAGTGAGTGTTCCGAGTCATGTTGCCCCGGTTCAAATCCCACCTCCGTAGCTCTGTGACCCTTGCGCGAGTTACTTACTTAGTTCATCTTCTGTGAAGTGGGAATAATAGGAGCGACTACTTCATAAGGTTTGGAATCAGTAAACGTATTCAGAGATATTCAGCACGTGGCATGACACATAATAAGTGCTCAATAAATGTGAGCTATTATTATGAGTCGGAACCCCCTCTAGTACCCCTTTCAGGTTGGTTTCTTTGCTGTTCCAGAACCTACAATATCCACACACACACCCTCCTCCACAGTGAACACTTATCCCACCAGGCTGGAATGCCTTCCCACGTCCTTCCAGTTATAAAGCCTAGATCTCCTGTTAGGCTTACTTTCACCATGAGCTGCTCTTGGCATATGTCATATTACAGTGATTTCCCCCTGCTTCTTCCGTATCATTTACACTCTCATGTCCGTTCATTGTGAAATACTCTCGTGTGTGACTTTCTTACTGTTTTCCATGTATTCTTGTTATCCTCATAGCTAAACGCCAGCACAGGCACCGCCCTGACCTACGTCTCACACAGCAGATGCTGACCAACGGGTAGTTCCAAACAGGTGCAGATTTGGTCCTTTGTGAACATCCTAGAGGAGTTCAACCACAAAAAAAGAAGCTTTCCAAATTTTCTCTTTCTTTTCATTTCATTCAGTGTTAGCATTTAGAAAACAAGCTATACAGGCAGGAGGAATTCTAATCCTCACACAGAATGAAGCTCACTGAAAGCACATTTACTATAAAAAGCTCTTTTGTGTACAGCATAGATAGTAGGTGGATAGAATGGATGCGATTTAGGTAAGTTACACTCGGTTGCAGTCAACTGACCTAATCAGGAATTCTCACCCCTGGGACGGTGGCTCACACCAGTCCAACCACCCTATAGAGGAGATTCTGTTATCTGTACCCGAATCAACAGCCGAAGCTTTGCTAGTTAGAATAATGAATGTCAGAAATGGGTTTTCATTGGTGAAATTCATGGTTTGGTCACCCGCATTAAGGATGTTAGAAGTGAGTTCTCATTGGTGTTTAAGATATGGGTTTGGCTAAAATATTTTAGAAATACACTTGACCCTTGAACAACCTGGGGGTTCATCCCCATAGAACTTACAGTTAGCCTTTTGTATTCCTCCACAACTGCAGATTCAACCAAATGTGGACCGTGTGGCGCTGTAATATTTACTATTGAAAACTATCCACATGTAAGTGGACCCAGGCAGTTCAAATCTGCATTGTTCAAGGGTCAACTGTATTCTCATCTTTGACTGAATAAGGTGTAAAAAGTACTGAGGCTCAGAATCTGCTCTATGAGGAGCAGTGCCTGTTCCTGTTTGCAGACCTGGCATTGGAAGACTTCCAGTTGCATAAAGCCACCTACAGAAACTCCTATAGAATCCTGACTTTGGAATACTGTAATCTGACTCCAGTGACTATTTCCGGCAAGGTCATGGTTGCAGGCCTTAAAGGATTGAGAGCTGGGACTTCTTCAAAATTACAGAGTAGACTGTGTGTCTTCGTTGTCCCTGCTGGCTAATAAATAGGTTCTTTAATAATATTTCGGGAGCTCATTTGTGAGCAAATGTCAGGAAGAAACGAGTACTTTAAACCATTTCCCTCTTCATGTTGAAACTTCGGATCCATTCCCACTTAGAGTGTCCAAAACAGCCAAATGAAATAAAAGAAGGTGATATACATGTGCACACACATGGACAATGTAGGATATGCTGGCCCTTTCCTAACCAGAAAGCTGTGGAAATCAAACCAATCAGTCACCCAATATTTACTGAGTGTCTGCTAGGTGGCCAGAACCGTGGAACTACAAGATATCAGAGACTGGCATTTCAGATACAACCTAAAATAAATCTCCAGTCTGGTCAGGTATAGTAAGCTAACCAAACACTGCAGTCTACACAGTAAGGTTAGGGTACCTGAGGGTTGCTAGAACATTTTTATTTATTAGTCCAGCTTTCCTTGAGGGGGAGAAGTTAGATATCTGTCATACAGAGGCTTAACAAATGGTCATGATTTATGGTCCATATATTTGGCTACTGGCCTAAGGAGAGAAGGAAAGAGTAGAACAAATGTAAGTAAGAATAAAAAGAGCAGCAAGAATGAAGTCTCATTTTCCTTGAAATTTTGTTTCATTCACCGTTACAGTTTTTTGCTAGATTACAAAAGTCCTGTGGTGTATGTCAAAGGTCAAGTTCACAAATTGACTCCTCAACCAACAAATCCAATTAGACTTATTTGAGGCCTTACAGACTGTAGGTTCCTACATTCATCAGGATTTCTTGGCATATCAGGAGTATAACAGATAAATTAGGAAAGCAATACATCATGTGTAATGTGCTGTTCTTAGATGTGTTAGGAAGAGGAAGCATGCGAGGCAGATGGAAAGAACCTGGGGATGAACTTAGTTCATATGCCGGTTCATGAAGCCAGGTCCTGCTCTAAGTGCTTTGATCGTATTAATCCTCACAACTGCCCTATGTGGTAGCTTACTGATATTATCCCCATTCACAGGTAAGGAAACAGAGCACAACACAGTTACATAATATGCCCAAAGTGAATTTGAAGCCAGGGAGTTTGGTCCCAGAATCCTTTCTCTTAACCACGCTCAAAGGATGTAATGAAGGTTAACGTGAAAAAGTATACAAAGTAGTAGGCACTCAATACATTTTTTTTTTTTTTCCCGGCACGCGGGCATCTCACTGTTGTGGCCTCTCCCGCTGCGGAGCACAGGCTGCGGACGCACAGGCTCAGCCGCCATGGCTCACGGGCCCAGCTGCTCCACGGCATGTGGGATCTTCCCGGACCGGGGCACGAACCCGCGTCCCCCGCATCGGCAGGCGGACTCCCAACCACTGCGCCACCCGGCACTCAATACATTTTACTTGACTTTCCCTTATATAGAAGCCAACTGTATATGCTGTGGGTGCTCAAAGAATAGACACCCTTCTGTTAAGCTGATCATTAGGTTCTAAATAGTAGCACAGCCACAGTATACTAAAGATCCATCAACCTCGGCATCAGAACTCAACAGATGTGGGTTGTGAAAACTCTCTCTCTCATCACCTCCAGAAGACAGTTTATCATCAGAAGATGTGTCAAAGAATAGGTGGCTCTCTTTTTTTCCTGTCTTTCTCCATCTCCTCCCATAATTCCTTCCACTCAAACTTTCACGTTACCAAAGAAAAATAGAGATTGCCAAGATGTGTCATAAGTTGTAATGCATTTCATAGCTGAAGAAGACTACAATTGGCAAACACATGTAAAAAGTAGCCACAAATGTATTCTTTGCAAGCCAACTACAGTTATGTTTTATGGCTCTATTATTGGACTATTGTATTTTAATACATTTCATGTTGGCCCAGTACAATATCATTGGATCGATGAATAGAAAATCTCTCTAGAAAACTACAGAGTGCTAATCCATTAAATATGGGGCTTTTCACACCATTTCCAGGATGGCAGGCAGACTTGCTGATGTGTTGGGATGGCATTCATCCTGAGAAGTGGCTGTCACTAGGGGTCCATGGATCAGTCATATCCTCGGACTTGTGGTTGGTCGACAACAGTTTATCCTGCAATAACCATCCTCGCTCACCTGATTACTGCCATAGCCTCTACCTTTGACTCTCTTCAGTCTATTTTCAACATAGCAGACAGAGTGATACTTTTATTTTTTAATTTTTTAAAATTTATTATTTATTTAAAAATTTATTTATTTTATTTATTTATTTTTGGCTGTACTGGGTCTTTGTTGCTGCACGTGGGCTTTCTCTAGTTGCGGCAAGCGGGGGCTACTTTTCGTTGCAGTGCATGGGCTTCTCATTGCAGTGGCTTCTCTTGTTGTGGAGCATGGGCTCTAGGTGCGCGGGCTTCAGTAGTTGTGGCACATGGGCTCAGTAATTGTGGCTCATGGGCTCTAGAGCACAGGCTCAGTAGTTGTGGCGCACGGGCTTAGTTGCTCCGTGGCATGTGGGATCTTCCCGGACCAGGGCTTGAACCCATGTCTCCTGCATTGGCAGGTGGATTCTTAACCACTGTGCCACCAGGGAAGCCCAGAGAGTGATACTTTTAAAACAGAAGTCATCAGTTCACAGGTATATTATCCAAGAAAACTGAAAGCATACATTCATACAAAAACTTGTACATGAATGTTCACAGTATTATTCATAATAGCCAAAAGGTGGAAATAACCCAAATGTTCATCAACTGATGAACGGCTAAACAAACTACGGTGTATCTTACAATGAAATATTACTTGACAATAAAAGAAATGAAGTACTGATATAAGCTGCAACATGGATGGACCCTGAAAACCTGCAACATGGATGCTAAATGAAAGAATCCAGTCACATAGGATTATATATTGTATGATTCCATTTATATGGAACATCTAGAATAGGTAAATCTATTGAGACATTCAACACCAGAAGACACCACGTGGAGCAGAAAATGCACAACCCAGCTGAGCCCATCCTGGATTTTTATTCATGTGTTTGGCATCTCACCTGCGATGACTGGAAAAGTTGGAGAGGGGTGTCGGAGCAGGCATATCTTTTTCTGCATGGCCTCTCCATGAGACTCATTTGGGCAACACAGTCTCGAGTAATCAGATCTCTTACTTGACAGCTAGCTTCCAAGAGGGAAGAAGACCCAGGATGTCACAGCTGCCACATTCTACTGGTCAAAGTCAGTCAGAAGGCTAGCCCATTCAAGAAGGCAGAAAACAGACCTGCCCCCCTCACGAGGGGTAAAGCCGCAAGAGTGTACAAGGGGGAAAGAGCTGATAGTGGCATCTTTGGAAACAAGCTCTCAAAGCTTCAGAGTAATTTCTAGGAATTTCAAAGGTTCTCTCCCCACAGTCCACAACTCCATTCCCAGGAAGAATGGAATCTGCCCAAAGGCAAAGATGAAATGTATTACCAGGGATAAAACGTGGCCAACGGAATCAGGGGTAGAACATTTAGGAAAGGGATGAAATGGATTTTAGGTGAAATTAGGTTGGAGCCCAGCCCTGTCTTTGGAAATTTCTTTGGAAAGCTCCCTTGGAACTCACTGCAGTGAGCACTCTTTGGCTCACTGCCCTTTCTTCTCGCCCTCTTCCTGCTGTGTCCACCTCCCACTAAGGAGTCCTTCTGCCTGTTCCCATGGCCCACTGACAAGCCAGTTAACCTGGGTGGTCCAGCCAAGGATGTCTTGGACTCGGACCATAGAGCTCACATGTACCCTGTGTCCAGGCCTAATGCTGAAGGGATAAGAGGAACCACTGCCTGTTCATGAGGGTAGCAGGTACGTGAGAAGTCCAAACCTTAATGAGTTTTCTAAAAAGCATGCTTTGCTCCGTATGTATATTTTTCACAAATCGAGTGTTAGTAGTATACAAAGGGATGTATTCAAAATTACTAAGATTCAGGTCTTGAACACACAGGTACACAACGAACAAAGTGTGGCCCTATGAAGTCATACCAATTACACTCCCCCTGCCCCGGGCTGGAATGATATTAGAGTCTTCATTAAATGGCTCTTTAAGTAAAGAGACAATATGCTCTTTTCATTAAGCTGCTAATAATCTTAGCTTGAACAGGACTAAAGAAATCACTAAAAGAAGGCATCAACAAAACAAATACAATCTCTCCACTTACTCTGTGGCTATTTTCCTCATCAACTCTTTCCACCTAAGATGGAAAACCACAAGCTCTCAGTGTTGAAGGCACTGTTATAATTCTAAGGAGTAATGGTTAAAGTAAACGCGTTTTCTCTTAATGAAGCCTATTAAAAAATATTGGCAATAGCGGAACTGCTAACTAGCAAAAAAAGAACAAGAAGAAGGGTGGGATATTTCTTACAAGTCGCTACAGCTCTCAAAACAAAAATCCTCATGACATAGCATCCTCGATACTAGTATTGAAAGAGAAGGAATTTCTCATTCCATTAACAGACTCTGCACCAATAAATTCTTAAATCTATGTAACAAGAACTGGGTGTTATAAATGGGATGCAGAAAAACATAAAAATCTCCCCCAGGGTGATTGTGGAAAAGGAAACAGTATAACATCAGTCAGGAGGAGAGAAAGAGAGATCAACACAGAGTAAGAAGAAAAGCAGGAGGCCAGCTGGGAGAAGGAAGAAGCAGGGTGAAAACATGAGAAAAGGAAGGGCTGGAGTATAGTAACCTGGCCCACTAGTGTATATAGTCAAACTCCATTTGTCCTTACCGCAAAAATATTCCTAACTATTCTTCATATTGCTATAGCATGCAACAGAGAGAGGGCTCAAAGAAAGGTCTCCCGACAATACTAGCTACATTGCAGCACAGCTTATTAGCGGGACCAGTAACAATAGAGCAGTCAGTTTTATGCCATTACTTCTTTGTGAATATCCCACACTAATGGGTTCCTCCAGTACGTGCGCTCGCGCACGTGCTCAAAAACACACTTTCTCTTTTTCTTATCCCTTTCCCCGTGGGTGTGTATGTGTTTTGGTGATTCTGAAACTTGAT
The DNA here is from genome assembly GCF_059928025.1 of Delphinapterus leucas. Classification (NCBI taxonomy): domain Eukaryota; kingdom Metazoa; phylum Chordata; class Mammalia; order Artiodactyla; family Monodontidae; genus Delphinapterus; species Delphinapterus leucas. The sequence goes on from NC_143146.1 coordinate 13,957,699, forward strand.
ATTGCAAAATTTCCAATGGAGTTTGATAAAAGTACTAATTTCCGGACCCTATCTTCAGAGATTGTGATTTAGTAAATATACAGCAATTCCCGGCATCCCTAATTGTCATAAGCTCCAGAGGCTATTCTGATACATCACAAAGACTAAAAAACATTAGCACAGTAGAAAGACGTGAACGGGAATTAAGGATATTATGTTTGAGTCCTGACTCTGAACTAATTGCTTTTAAGTAATGACCATGAGATCTTAGGTAATTAATTATTGTGCAAAATTACAATATTTAGTCCCTATGTTAGTTTAAAAATGTGAGATATTGACATTCATATTTTAATAAATCATACTATTTATCTCATAACTTTTGCAGACCTCTCTCTTTTTATCATTCTACAGCTCTGTCACTTCCAGCACATGGCATTTAAGTTGAAAAGACATGACCATAAGAAAAAATAAACAACAACAACAAAGAGAAAACTTACCCTTTTTTCCGAGCTTTTTGACAAAGAAAAACCAGAACACATTTCATACTTTGCTATTGAGGAAACATGTAGTTCAGTTCATATGTTGGGATGCTAACTTTTTCCCCATGATATATAAAAGTCAAGAGGGTAACATTAATTTATTTAAACTATTGGCACAGAGAGAAAAACAACCTCACACTGTGCCACATAATATCACGAAGAAATATGATAACACTGATCTTGAGATGATCTGTCTGGGAAATGGATCTGATGAACTGTCTGGGAAATGGGTATAGACAAACGTTTTGTGTTTTAAGAACAGAAAGAGAAAAGCTGCCCAACTTCAAGGTACAGGTGTCCAGGGGCAGTAAGAAAACAGTGGTTCTAGTTCTGAAAAGGGATGAAATTAACTGAATATCGAGAACCATGACCTTGGGAAGCCAAGCAAAGGGCAACCTTGTCTGAGCGTGGCTCTGAGAAATTAAAGTTGTCCTCGCTCAAAAGTCAACACTGGCAGAGTGCCCTTGGCCAGTGTAGAGATGTGAATTAGCAACATCTGTCAGAGCAGGGAGCATGATTTTGTCGACAGCCACCCGACTTGGCAGCTGCAAGCAATACCATTAACAAACTGAAGAGGATTCAATCTCTCCTCTCAATAGAAATTGAACTGAACTTTCAGTCCCCATCTGGATTGGCTAAGCCCTCAGGTTTCATGGAAATTTTAAGAGAGGGAGGCTCCCTGAAAGGGTAGCTACTGCACTCCTGTCACTATATAAGACTCAGATAAATTTTCATTTACATTGAAAAGTCATGGAGGAGTTCAAATTCAGTTATATACTCACATCGATGTATTTGGGTCTCAGTAAAGGCCATTCTTTAAAAAAAAAATTCCCCGTTAGAAATGGTGAAGATGTCTCAGGACTGATCGTCATCTCTCTGTAGACACTAAGACTAAAACTCTACAAGGCAGAAGACAGGTAATAGAATGCCCAGAAAGGCAAAGTACTCACTAGGGAGGAGTGAGTAAGGGATACATACCCTAGCATCAGAGCAGGTCAGGATCAGGGAGGAAGGTGGACCTCGGACACAGAGGAGTCTCACACAATCACCCTAAGGCCAGCCTCTGGACAGCTGGTGCACTTTGCTTAACAGAACAAGTTTTGAAGTAAAATGAGAAGCTAACGTCGCTAAAGGTGGCTGAAAGAACTGTGATCCTGTCCAGTTACTGTAGGAAGAGTGTCACTGCCTGGGAATGTGTGGCTTTACCAGCAAAAGCAGTGAGAATGTGCCAAGCCCCTGGAGAATGTGGACTAACAACAAAATGGTACCATCTGCTAAACAGGAGTTGAGATGCGGTGGCAGGACTGGGCAGAACACCACCAAAAGCAACCTGACCGGGCTTCCCTGGTGGCGCAGTGGTTGAGAGGCCGCCTGCCGATGCAGGGGACATGGGTTCGGGCCTTGGTCCGGGAGGATCCCACATGCCGCGGAGCGGCTGGGCCCGTGAGCCATGGCCGCTGAGCCTGAGCGTCCGGAGCCTGTGCTCCGCAACGGGAGAGGCCACAACAGTGAGCGGCCCACGTACCGCAAAAAAATAAATAAAATTAAAAAAAAAAAAAAAAGAGGAGTGAGATTTCTAGTGCTGCACACGAAAATGTATGAGATTTTCAATTTAGTTGAACTCCTTTGGAAGTCAATTCATTGTTATGCGCCAGGCACATAAAACCAACTATGGACCAAGTACTTTCAAAGGAGGCACAGACAAGGAAGAAAGACAAGGTGAGATTATAACTCGGGTGAATGTTGAACCCGATAGCCAATTATTGGGTAGAAGTTAGAGTGAGGTGTGACTCTAAGGAAATGTAAGATGTGTAGTTATTTATATTGATTACCTGGATAAGGAGAATATTGGGGAAGTAGCATGGAAGAATCTATTAATAAACATTAATTCATATTGTACAATAAATTAATTCTCTGGAAGGGAGGCAAATGAAAGATAACAAAGTTGTCCAGGAGATGACTGAGACACATCTATTAGCAAGAGTGACTGGAATTGAAAGGTCTAGAAGTGAGATCAAAATGAGCACAGGTACTGTAACCAGGGTCTCACTGAAGGGTTAGCGTATGACTGAGTCCAGAAGAGGCCATGTATATATGGGTTGTCTGATAGGAAATAACACCAACAGCTAAAGTACAACTTATTGCCAGAGCTGTCCCAGTGGGGCTCACAACATAGTAGTATACAAGCAGATGGTGGCAGATAATCCATCTACAAACGATGTCATATTCTGTGGCTGACACCAGGGAACCCCCGGTATATCACCACGCTCTTTTCAAAGTCTCACAACCACACAGCTGTACTGTTCTGGGTGTCTCATGCACATTAATACTACAATTATAACGTCAGCGATAACTCTGTACTAGGACAATTCCCTTCCTCCCTTTGAAAACATAGTTTTTCCTCTACTTTTCCTGCTCTTTTATTAATGGTATTCAGAAATGTGTCCCTGGGTCCCTCCAGCCCGCCACAGAGTACTGAAACAATGACCATGGGAAGAAATACCAAATGGTATGCGTATGGCTTTGGGAACAACTTTTAGCAATGGTCACTCTGGGTTTTGGGGGGTTTTGTTAGCTTTTCAAAATGTGTTTAGTTAGCAAAAAATAATAGGATAATTCCCTCAAAGAATTGAAATCTCCCTTGAACTTAATTAGCTAGAGTATGATACTCAGATTAATGTGGGTCATCTTGGGAACTGGTCCAAGAAAGTCAGTTACGTTAAGAACTAACTTATACCCTATGGCCCCCCAGCATGATTATCAAGGAAGTCATTATGGCAAGTACTCAGAATGGCTCGCAAGCAGTCACAAGTCACACGCTCATGTTCTAAGTACATAGTAGCAGTAAGGGCCCTTGTGTGGTTCAGCATAGATGGTTCAGCCAGGCTGTCCAGATGTGACTCGACACTGACTGCTAGGACACCAAATAGCACAATATGCTCCAAGATGCGAAGCAGTATAGCCTGACTGTGTCAGCACAATAATAGAAACAGAGGGTGGGGTTACCAACGAGCTTGCCTACTGCCCTGTAAATGCTGTGAGAAGACCTATATGTAATAATTTACCACTCTGTAGATACTCTGGGGAGTTCTATTTATAGCCCAGATGATACAGGCGAGCCAATAAAATATGTCTCCCAAGTGACACCATGACCATGAAATGCAATTGTTTGGTATTTGAAGAGACAGAGACCGTAACCATGTCATTTAAATATCCTCAGGGTTTTCAGCACTGTAATACATGTACTAATATTTTAAATGCGTTTGTAGTCTGGTCAGTGTAAAATAGTCATTTCATAAACCTTTCAGCATTATAAGACTTTTCATGTTAATCATATTAATACCCTTAAAATTCTGCCCTGCACTTTTATTTTTATTTATGACCCTTAAAAACACAATTGAAAATATTTATTTATGGTAAACGACTTGTGACAATTCAGACTTCAGTTCATTCTCTGAGGTTTAGATTCATATACAACTGTTCTGCTTCCCTCCTTAGGATTCTACCATGAAAACAGATGCCCTTATTCTGTTGTACACCATAAACATGTAACAGTTCTAGAATTAAGATTCTGGGTCTAAACTAATTATGGATGTTTTCCTATTGAATTAAGCTCAGCTGCAGCTAAATCCAAATATGTTTTAAAGGATCTAACTCCATGAAATTATACGATTGATTATAATTATTGCCTATATAACTGAAAGACCTACTCCTCAGAAATTTAATACATGTGTCCCTATATGAAGCTATTGAATGCATCACTAGGTTCCTTTAATATGCAAAGGGAGGCTCAGAGCTGAGCATGAGGGGAAGGATGGGATGGAACTAATTTGCTCTACACCAGAAAAGAGAATGGAACGTACTTCTGTACATGTGAAGGAAGGAGCAGAAGTGAGAAGAAGAGAGAAAAAAGATTGGCTGAGCTACATGGAGGAAAACATTTCAAGAACAGTATTATTTGATATGTTATGATATAAATGTACTCTTTCCCCCAAACGTTAACAAAATGTGCTCCAAACACATAAGAAGTATAGGAGCATGTGCGTGTGTGTGCGTGCATGTGTGATTTAAACAAGTTAACACCAGGGCCTGGCACTTGGGAAACTCAAAGAATATTAGCTCTTATTATGATTCATATTAATGTCATTTACCACTTAAAATATTGCTTAAAGATAGCGACGCAAATATTACACCACACATAAGCAGTGCTGTTAAAGGATGGGTTTTTTAGAAAACATGGAAAAATACTGGGGAAAAAATTTCACCAGGAGCTACAATGAGCTAGTTACTATAATTAAGAACAAATTTTAATGCTAAGTTTCTTAGCTGGTAGTCAAAAATAGAAACGCATTTTTTTTGTTAGTATCTTTTACTAATTTGGGAAGGAACATATATGTTTATATATTCAGAAAAAAACTCCTGGCACAAAATCCGGTGAGTTTATTGTGCGTCTTGATGAATTAAGAGCCACTGAGTAAACATGAAGTGCTATTTACTCACTGTAGCTTGTTCTGTAAGTAGTCATTTTACAAAAAAACAAAATAAAGCCCGGATAAAAGCTGTTGGTATAACGTTAAATTATAACTTCAAAGGCAGTTCTTTGGGGACAAAAAGCTAATAGAAGCTAGAAACGCTATTTCCTTTACTTCGATATCTTAGAGAACGTAAAGGAATGGTTTGGTTAACATGCCTACTGTAATATAATTTATAATTTACTATGTTCATGAATATTTCTGAGTATCACATACTTTGCTATGCCTCCTCGGTAAATAAACCACATACCCCTCAAAGGACACACATATTGTATTAGAAGTATGGTGCCATTATACATGTTTTCTTGGAATCTTTTTGTATATATTTTCCCCAAGAAGTAAAGGAAAAAGTGCTTTTTAAGGATTCCAAAATTTTGGGGGGGAGTGGTACGACACATATTCACATGTGCCAAAAGTAAGACTGATACGGAAGCCTTCAAAGTAACCAAGAATATTATTTTAATTACATGTGTGTTCTATTTGAAAAAGGAAAACTACCATACAGATGGTGAGATTATTCACGGTATAAAAGATGATTTGATGAACAAAACTTTTCACGGTCACATTCTTACTCACCAAATGCATTTTTCTGATCTTTATAAACAGCAGTTACTTGATGGAGATAAAGCTACGGAACAAAGGAAGCTCAGCTTTGAAAACATAAGGAAGTATTGCCAATGGACATTCAATCAGACGTTACAACAGAAGTCAACAGGCAATGATGAATCAGCTCAGTCTCATTTTCAGGAACTCATCCTTCTTACTAAAAATGTCTCGATATACAAATACCAACCCATGATCTAATAACACTGGATAGTGTATAGCATCGATAATTTAAAGATTTCATCTTAGAGGCATCCTAAGAGGTATCAGATTTCAAGTTTAAGAAGATATTCTCAGCATATTAAAATACAGCAATGGAATGGATAAGTAATCTTTTGCACTAAATACAACTGAAGCACAGAAGAAAATAAAAGCAGCAAAATTGTCCTTTCTTACCTGTTACAGGAGAGAAGAAGCCAAGTTAACAGGGTCCATACACATCCAAGGAGAGGAAGCCAAAGGGGGAGAAAAAAAAGATAAGAAGGATCATTTGGGGTAAAAATAAAGTGTGGGTAACAATAAAAATGAAACATTTTGCAAAGAAAACCATTCTCCTCCTATTCAAAAAGCACCTGATTGCCTGGATTTGTTCAGTTAAATCATTTTTTTTTCTGCCAAGTAAACCGAAATAATTTGTCTGTAATGTGGCTGATCTCTTACACCAGACACTCTCAGGTGGCATCCAGCTGTGTCTACTCACAGTGAGAGACGTACAGAACCAGTATCATATTTATAACATAATTCTACAATACAGAAAACCCTACCAAAAACACTGAACATGACTTACGATATCAATGTGTACTCATGCAGTTGCAGAAATTCTGCAATCATGTTCAAAATCACAATGAAAAGGGATTCTGAGTCAAATGTGAATACGGTCATACATCAGAGACATCGCGTGTTAGGTTCCAGACACAGCAATAAAACAAGTATCGCAATAAAGTGAGTCACACATTTTTTAGTCTCCCAGTGCATATAAAAGCTATGTTTACACTGTATTGTAGTCTATTAAGTGTGCCACAGCGTTATGTCTAAAAAACAATGTACCTACCTTAATTTAAAAATACTTTATTGATAAAAACACTTAACCATCACCTGAGACTTCAGGGAGCCATAACCTTTTTGTGATAGTACCATCAAAGATCACTCATCACAGATCATCATAACAAATATAATAATAATGAAAAAGTTGGAAATATTGCGAGAATTACCAAAATGTGACACAGAGACACAAGGTGTGCAAATGCTGTTGGAAAATTTGATGTGAAAAGACTTGCTTGATGCCAGGTTGCCACAAACCTTCAATTTGTAAAAAACAGTATTATCTGCAAAGCACAATAGAGCAAAGTGCAATGAAAGGAGGTGTGCCTGTAGCCTGAATGTGACCCAGGATTTAATTATTTGATCCACTTTTTAAAAATACTGATTGTACCTCTAAAATATTCTAGAAGCCAAGACTAGGAGCCATGACATCTAGACTCCAAACTCCCTTGCTCCTTAACATCCAATATTCTACATGAACATGACGTTCATATAATATAAATAGGAATAACTGGAGACCATCCATGAGTCCTAGATTTGACATCGCCAAAAGGCTCCCCCAATATCTTCCCTGCCAGAAAGCATTAGTCCCTGTTAAAATTCATTTTTTACTCTACAGGAATATCACATTTGGAAATGAAATTTAAGTACAGAGCATATTCCAAGATTATTTAATGGTCACCTATCAACCTCTTAGACAGTGAGGTGCCACTCACAACCCCAAGCCAACATCATCTCAATATTGCTCTAGGAAACCTCAAGCATCCCCGTGCAATTTTATCTTTCAACATAGTTCTATTAGAATTTTCTATTTTTTTCCATTTTCTTAATTACTTTATGATATTTTGGGGGAGAATGGGAAAGTCCAAATGTAAAAAGTCAGATCTTCCTTTAAGAACACCAAATGCAACTCCGTTGTATTTGAGATACTTCACAACAAACTGATCTTAATTAACAGGGTCCAACCTTATCCACCTTATCCCTGTTCACCTTATATGGATCCTTTCCAAATAATGTCTCACTTTTTAAGTTCCTAGTCACCCTGTCCCTTTATCCAACTTTTGCCAGAATTTGCATTCCCTAAACTAGAAATTCTGTATACTTGTGGAGTCTGATTCAGTGGCATCTTTGCAACTGAAAAATACTAGTCATCCCAGTTTGCTGCCTTTGTACTTGAGAATGTCATATATCAGATGAAGGCTGCTCTAATTCCAGGTTCCCAGTCACTGATATGAATCACTCTGTATATCTAATCTATCTATTTAAGGGCTCCTACTAAACAGAGAATTCACAAGGAAGTATCAATACATATACTTTGAAAAAGAATCTGAGAGCTATGAAGTATCTTAGACTATTTGAGCTAGGTCAAACAATTCCATACGTGTTCATAACACTAATGTTTATTCATTCATTCAAACCTCTCCCCCCATCCATTCATTTACTCAACAATTTAACGATCACCAATGTGTTGCAGGCACTGGGTGTTAGGTGCTAATGTATAAAAAGATATGAGACTAAAAAATCCTTCTCTCAGAGTGCTCATTTGTTGAGTGGGACAAACACCCTCAAAGATACAAAATAATATAATGTGATAAATGATATGGTAGTAAGCCAAAGAACCACATACTCCAAATTTCTCAAAATGAATATATTTCCTAATTATGAGAGAATACTCTATCCTTCTTTCACCACGAACATCTTTTTTTAAAATTAAAAATCTGATTGTGTCATAGTCCTATTTAAAATGCTTTAGCCGACTCACATGACCTCCCATGGTTGGTCTATCTGTCATCGGATGCACTGGCTTTATCCACCCCTCTCACCTCATCCCAAACCACTGCCCCCTTGTTCTCCGAGCTCTAAACACACTGTCCTGCTTTCAGTTCCTCAAAGATGACAGACTCTTTCCACCAATGGGCCTTTGCACCTGCTGTTCCCTCTTAGAGGAACACTCTCCTTACAAGCTCCAGCTTTCATCTGAGTAATTCCTATTCACTTTCGCATCTCTAGGATCACTTCCCTGATGCCATCCCCTCAAAATCTGGTCATCGCCATGGTTAAATGCATTCATAAAACCATATCCCTTTCCTTCAGAACTCAGATCTCAGTTTGCTTTCATATTTTCATTAGTGTAATTAACTCTTTAATGACTAAGTTCTGTGAAATGGAGATTACATCCAATTTTGCTTATTAATCTTACCTTCAGTGCCTAGTATCTGGCATGAAGTAACTGCTCAATAAACACTGCTTATTATCAAATCTGTTGATGGATTAAGACATTCTTTAGTCTATGGCATACTTAACGTAATACTAGGGGAAACAAAAGAATATTTGTTGGGGACATTACAGAAGCCAGAAAATAGTAAACAGTACTTAAGTAATGGCCATACCTATACCTTTTGTTCTATTTAACAATTTTGCTTAGGCTCTCCTTTGAATATAATGATATCAACAACCAAAAGGAACATACACATGTGGATTAATCTCTCTGTTTAGTTTTATACTTTCCTAGAGATTTCTATTTCACCTACATCCTTATATGTAATGTTTGATTGAACTTGAAATGGGGCAAGACAACTGCTGTACGGGATTGAAGGGAAGGCATTTTGAAAGCTGCCCAGGATATAGGCAGCTTAAGCTGCCTCAGCCCAGGAAATGACCTTAATCAAGTCATTGGATTGTTACCAGCTTCTAACAGTGCTGGCAAGGAGACCAAATAAAAAGTTAGTCCCCATAGGACAGACAGCACTATATCCAAGCTGAGCTTTATGGAAAATAAAAAAGCGGGAATGTGAATCCTACGATATTGAAAAATATTGTCATATGAGCAGAAAATACATTCTGTTTGGTTTCAAGGAGCCAGATTTGAAAGCTAATGATCTCAGTATCATAACCAGCCTCCCAGTCTCTACTGGGAGGTATGGGAAAGAAAGCAGATTGACAAGACCATCATAACAAGCCTACATTTGCCCCCGGAGAAAAGACCCTGAAGATCAGTGTTATAGGTAACTAGTAAATATTATCGCTGGTATAGAAACAGATCACTCTCTGGGTTATTATTAGTAGGAATATTTATAAAGCATCCACAGAGTATGAGAAGCCCTGCGAATAACATACTTGAGGAGAAGAAGGGGAAAAGAGAAAAGAGCATTTTGCTGAAACTTTCAGCAGTCGTAAGAGATTTTCCCCCATTTGTATTCTTTTATTTGGGGAGCTAATGAAGCACAGAGGGCGAAGATCTAAGAGCGAGGAAGTAAGCTTGTTGGGAAGAGGACAGAGGTGAGTAGGACACAGAGAGAACAGAGAAAGGAAGAAAGAAACAAAGGTGAGCAGGGTGAGAGCATGGCCAGAGAAGGAGAATTTTGAAAAATAATTCGTTTCCCTTTAGAGCTTGTCACATAGTGCTTTCCAGTTTCCAAAGCACTTCACACACACGACTTTACCCTGCCTCACGTCAAGCCTGTGAGACAGGCCCGGCAGGGATCACCACCCTGGTTCTTTTTTTAGTTGATTACCCAAGGCTCAGAGTGGATGCAAGTTACCCAAAGTCTCAGGACCAGTGAGGAGAGGAGTGGGATGGATCTGCTTGGTGTTTCTGATAGCAGAACGCATCTGGGGAGGGAGAAAAGAAACTCCACATTCTGAGGTTGGTAAAGCGTGAGCCCGGGTGACTGCTGGTATTACACCAGTCTGGGAGTTAAGCAGAGATGCTTCTGGAAAAGGAGAAACCCTTTAAATCTTGTTTTTCTACTCTTAACTCATTCTACAAACGTTTGCTCCAAACCTACTCTGGAAAAAAGTGGGTCCTGAATCTTCCCTAAAAGGAATACACCACTTCCTTCTCGGCTTATGCAACAGGAAAAGCAAGAAGCACAGCTCTTGTTATGATTGCTTTCTGTAATCAACAGACACATTTAAATTCTCCCTTTACATCCTAAGCTTTTCTCAACAGCCTTGACAAGAATTCTAGATCATGTGCTCTTAGATTTCAGAAAGTTCATCTGACTTTGACTTAATTGGTGTCTAAGCACAGGACAGAAATGTGCATGATATACTTGGTTGACTCAGATCCTGAAGTTTATTATGTAAAGAAAATAAAGAAATTCTAAGTCCTGCTAAAACCCTGAATTCCATATTCTAAAACAGAAAATAAGGGTTTTTAGGTGGAGAAGATATTGCTGTGATAATCAGTCTCATTTATGGTTTGGAAAGAATCTAAACAAAAGGCATCTAATTCAGTTAGTTTCTCTTCAGCATGATGCCCTTTTCAAGCGCATGTAAACACTTCACAAGCACTGGACACTGTGGTCTCCAGAGTACACTGTGGCCACACTCAGACGAATCCACAATCTGGGGCAGTTAACACGAAGACGGAGGATTGATGATGATCCGATACTGCACTAAACTTCCCCATAAAACATTTTTAAAGGGAGATGTACACCATGATGGCAGCGGGTGGGCAGGAGTGGAGTTAGGAGTAGCAAGGTGGAGAGGGCAAGCCCCAGAAGCCTCAAGGACCCAGTAATGGGCCCTCGAATAAACATTGATCGCCTTTAAAACAAAGCAGCCAGGGCTTCCCTGGTGGCACAGTGGTTGAGAGTCCGCCTGCCGAGGCAGGGCACACGGGTTCGTGCCCCGGTCCGGGAGGATCCCACATGCCGCGGAGCAGCTGCGCCCGTGAGCCATGGCCGCTGAGCCTGCGCGTCCGGAGCCTGTGCTCTGCAACGGGAAAGGCCACAGCAGTGAGAGGCCCGCGTACCACAAAAAAAAAAAAAAGAAAAAAACACAAAGCAGCCAAATTTGTGAAAGCCGCTGAGATCCGTACCCTGGCTCACTGAGCATGTAAGACAATTACCTGCGAAAGTTGCCTCGACCTACAAGGGACTCTGTATGAAAGAGAGAGAAGCTTTTGTTATGCTAAGGAGAGTTGGGTGCTGCTTTTTATAGCAGTGTAACTTAGTTTAACCTGACTAATTCAGTCTACTTGCCCATATTATTAATCACCAAGTTCTCTTTATTCCATCTCATCAATATTTCTCAAATCCATCTAATTCGAACCATTGTCACTACCTTAAATCAGGTTATCATTCCCTCTTGCCTGTATTAATGGAACAGGTCTCCCTGCCTGTGGTCTTGATCCATTCTAATCCATTTCCTGCACAGCCAGAGTCATCATTCTAAAGTGCCAGAGCTTTTGTTTCTTTCCCTCAAACCATTCAATGGTTGCCCATTGCTCCCAGGATAAAATAAGAATTCCTTCAAAGCCCTCCATAATCGGACCTCTGTTTACTTCTCCAGTCTCGTCTCTTGACATTTCTCTCTCTCTGCTTCAGTCCCATAACTATCTGATCTCCTTGGAACTACCAAGGTATAGACTCAGTGTTTCTTCTTCCTTGCACACTGTTGTCCACCCTGCTCAACTTTCTCTAGTTAATCGCTTAGAAACCTGTTCAGATAATACCTCCTTTCTTGATGTCTTAAGGCTGGATTGAGTGTTCCAGAGTCAACCTCTGCTCACCCCGTTAGTGGTCACTTCTTCAGGGTATATAATTGCCTGTCTCCTTGACACTCCTCTGCTAGAGTGAGAGCTCCTTGACACAGGGACTGTTTTCTAGTCATCACTGCATCCTCAGGGCTTAGCACAAAATAGACCTTTAACAAGTATTTTCAAATGAAAAATGAATGAATGAAGGCTTAAATCTAAGATGCCTCTCTCCCAGCTTCCCTTCCCAGTTATCTCAGGCATAGAACAAAAGCAAAGAGAAGGGACTTCAAGTCTGATCGATCTGGCTTCAAATTCTTCCTCTACCACTTGGAAACTATGTGAACCCAGGCAAATCACTTAATCTTTCTTGGTCCCCAAATCTCCATTTGGGAAATGGGAGTTATCACATCTCTATTACAGAGTTGTAAAAATCAGAGTCGTGAACATAAAACAGCCACGGAGTGAGAGGCACAAAGCAAATGCTAAATATAAAGGGTAGGTATAATATTATTCTTGTTATTATTATTATTGATCACATAAAATCTAGTCCGATGCCAGCGATGGAAATGCACTTACTTGGAAGTGAGATCAGCTTTCATTTCAAGCAGGAACAAAGAGTAAACAATTAGACTGGAAACGAGCCCAGAGAACTGCATGGGGGATAATGGACCTCTACTCAACTCCCCCGCCAGCTTCCTCTGTCCTCAGCATCCTTCATATTTTTCTAAAAACATGAATTTTTAAGCTCCTCCCAATGTTCCTTCCTTTCTTGTCTCTTAGGACTCCTGTCATTACTCCCTGCATTCTCCATGTTCTCTTCCTCTGTCATCCTTAAAACTCCTCTCTGCAAATTTCCCTTTTTATATCCCTGGCCAAGAAGATGCAGGCTGTTAACGAGCACAACTGAGACTGAGCAATCCATCCTCACTTAAAATACTAAGTCTTAATCCCAAGTCTTCAAAAGTCCACATCAGTCATTCATTCAACAGATATTGCTCGAGTACCCACAGATCGAGACCTGAGCCACTGAGCTGGGCACTATTTTTTTTTCTCTATACAAACATTAATTAGTTACAAACTACTAGCTATATCTAATTAGAATAAAATTTCTTGGAGAAAAGCCAGTCACCTTCCACGCTGAGGCCTCCTTGGTACTCAAGCAGAGAGAGGGTGTTTATTTTGCCGTTGTTGTTGTTTTTAATAAATCATGTAGCAAATTGGTCATACATATGGTATTTCATTTTGGCATGTGTGGAAATTGGTAATTATTCATGAAAATTAGGCACTCCTTTGATTGAACCAAAGACATAAGGACATGCATGACTGGATAATGGTGCTGCTACTGAACCTGAATCTGAACCTAACAATACCTAAATGCATTTATCTCTTTAACCTAAAGGTGTCAGAGGTGTCAATAAAGCAAAGAGCACTGTCATATATTAAAGGGCATGGTAATGTTTTTAAGCTTTATACTGATTATATTTTGAAAGAATATTTGAATATATTCAGTAAAATATATTATTAAAATTAATTTCATTTAGTTTTTCTCTTTTTTTTTGCGGTACGCGGGCCTCTCACTGTTGTGGCCTCTCCCGTTGCGGAGCACAGGCTCCGGACGCGCAGGCTCAGCGGCCATGGCTCACGGGCCCAGCCACTCTGCAGCATGTGGGATCTTCCCGGACGGGGTCACGAACCCGTGTCCCCTGCATCGACAGGCGGACTCTCAACCGCTGCGCCACCAGGGAAGCCCAGCTTTTCTCTTTTTTTTATTGAAGTAGAGTTGATTTACAATGCTGTACTAGTTTTAGATGTATAGCAAAGTGGTTCAGTTATTCATATATGTGTGTGTATATATATATTCTTTTTCATATTATTTTCCGTTATAGGTTTTTATAAGATATTGAATATAGTTCCCTGTGCTATACAGTAGGTCCTTGTTGTCTATCTGTTTTCTATATAGTAGTGTGTGTATGTTAATCCCAAGCTCCTAATTTATCCCTCCTCCCCTTTCCCCTTTGGTAACCATAAGTTTGTTTTCTATGTCTGTGAGTCTATTTCTGTTTTGTAAATAAGTTCATTTGTACCACTTTTTTCGATTCCACACATAAGTGATATCATGTGATATTTATCTTTCTCTGTGTGACTTACTTCACTTACTATGATAATCACTAGGTAAGGACATGGTAATTTTTTAACTTTTTGTTTTATGTAACTTGAGGTTGTCATCGCTAACAAGGTCTGAGGAACAAAATAAAAAGTCATGGTTATACTGCTCTCTTCTTCCCCTACCCCATCCCCCCCCACTGCCTTCTGTGCAAACTAAATGAGGCCATAGCATCATGGAGAGTATGCTGGTCAGGAACTCCAAAGGCTTACCTTTCTGTACTGCTCGTTAGAGTGTGACATATGGGGGGAAATTGGCCTCTGTTAGTCTCAGGGTCCTCATGAGGAAAATGAAAAGAAATGCTCCATGACCAACGTTTTCCTAAAAGGCGTTTAAGACAACAACACACACAGGAAGTTGATGAGTTACCAACCTTTCTCAGTAACTCATGTCCAATATTAAACATGAGTTTCCTGAGTTTCAGGAAATTCCTCCTTACAACTTATTCCAAACCTCAGTATGTGTGAAATGCTCTGAATGATTTAGAGGGACTCAAGAACATCATCAAAGCAAGGTATTGTCATTGTAAGTGCCAATCCACCATCCTTTGAAATGAACTCTTCCTCAGAGATTGGTTTCCCATCATTGACTGCACAGATACATTTCTCTTCCTAGGATTCCAGACACTACACCACAAACGTACCCTATCCTAGTGAACCACATTTGGCGACATTCACAAGATCTAACAATCTCAAGGAATCATTCACGCCTTAGTTCCCTCTCTCCTTGGGCAACCCATCCATCAGATCTATCTAGGGACCCTGAGTACCTGTGGAAGGAAATTAACCTAATTATCTGTGTTCTTGGAGTGTTAAGGTTCCAGCAAAGATGCAGACAGACTCTTCCTTTCATGTCCATGTCAGATTTATTCCTTAAATTTAAGAGTTTTCACTAGCTATGACAAAGCACCACTCGTCCCTTTCAACAAAAGGATAGTTACCTGTTGTGTTCAGATGGTGATTGTTTTCTTGAAGTAAAAATCTACCAGCTGCCAAGGCCACTGTGCATCTCAGCAGGTGAGGGTATGTTCTTCTAAAGCAGTTTGAATATGAGGGCTGAGAGACCAGAATGGGGTTTCTTTGTTTTATTTCATGGTTCTTCCTTCCATTTTTGGATGAGGATTTTTAGATGAGATTAAGCTAATTATCATTAAGTTCCATTTCAACTTCTGGATTCCTCATTTTGGAATATGACCACAGATGTCTTTGTGCCTTACCAGGTTTACCAAGGGACAAAGTTAGAATGATTTCATCAGATTTTTTTCCCGTGACTATGGTTGGATGAGTGAAGTCCCTAATTAACTAGTGCATACCATTAGCAAAACAAATTCAGGAGGGGTTTTTTCTTTTTTTTTTTTTATCCTGCATAATACTGGTTGATGGGTGACACCACTATTTTCTTAGGGCTATATGCTAGCCAAATCGCTTCTGCTGACATGTGCCTTAACAGACTGCTGATGGTCAAGGAGCAGACAGAGGTTTCCAGGGAAATAAAAGAAAACTTGTGAAAACTCGCTTGAAGAACACATTACACATTTATTATCAGGGAACTAAACATTTGTATTAGGTTTATATTAGTGCCCAAGGCCTTAAGGAAAATGTGGAACCCATTTTAATAACTGCTATCAACCTCCTGTCATCCCTGGGGTGTGTGTACAGAGCTACATGAGCACTGACTGTCCTGTGAAGAGGCATTGCTTAGACCAGGGAGCAGGCTTTTAAGTCACTGCCCACCTTCTTGGTCCAAAAGCAAAAAAGTATAAGACTAAAGAGTAATGATAGCTCAGAGAATTAAACACATTCTAAACCCAAGAATGTTCATGACACTTTGGTACTAGATATCGGAGCAAAAGTTTCCGAAGGCAAAATATAAATTAAAGGTCCTATGTAGACCTCAAAGGTCTACATAGGAACAAAATAAACAGCCTCACTGGTGAGAAGACAGAGTTGAATTTTAGCTTTGAACCTTGCCTTTCCCTACTTGGGAAAGTTCCAATAAGTGTCGACTGCCTCCCTAGAAGGTAATGTGTTTCAATAGCCAATCGATAGACAAAACGTATAGGATTTTGGCTTCTTATCCAACCCTTGCATTTAGCTCCTATTTGATATTATGCAATTTAAAAAACTACCCAGTGTCTCAGTTCTCATCCAAGAGTTAAAAATATGAAGAGCGACTCAATGATTATTTGAAAGAAATAAACTAAAACGAATTCTAGCCAGAGACAATAACTGTATGTACTAAAATTTTCTCTTCATCCTTTTTGTATTAATTTGAACAAGTCTCCCTTGGGCAAATACTCCAAAGAGATCATGATTTCTGGGTTTCTGATTTCTCTTCATTACGGGCAAATGATTCTTCTACATAGTGTGGTGACCAAAAACATGCCAAGAACTCCAAATGATTAACTTAATATATTAAACTTACATTACTGTAGACCAAATGCTTTTTTTTTTTTAGCATTCTCACAAAAACATCAGTGCAGTAACTGTGTTAAACCAAAGATACCTTCTAAGTCCTATAACTCGCCCCACTATTCACTTCTCTGGGCCCTATATTTGTTCTTCATCAATAGGAGCTGTTACCAGTCCTTTTTTTTTGCTTAGCTTTTAAATGTTTCCTATCCATTTCAATGCAATCCCTCCGGTCTCTAAGCTAATCTACTCAACCCTAATACCATGGCCCCTCATGCGTCCATTGTATCAGACACTCTCTAATAAGAAAGGCAAGCATCATCTTCCCCAAGCCGCAGCTTCATCTCTGTGCTGCGCACCAAACTTAGCACGTTGCCATCACTAACAAACCCCTGTGATCCAAGGAACTGTCAGTCTTAGTACCATGCTGGATGGAGGGCGGTAACATTAAGACATGTCCAACGGGGAAAAAAAATTGAAGGAGGCGGGTATATAAAATGAAGATGATTCATTGACTAGCAAAAATCAATGAAGCAAAAATGGACCATTTTCCTCTCAGTGATTTTCACTGCTCGTTGTATGCTGACAGCCATCTCTGCAACTTTCCACTCCTCTTGTAGCTCCTGAGGAGGCCATGCAAGGACACAGGAACACTCACAACACTTGGCCAGGCTCCTCCCATTCCACCGAGTTATAACAACATACTGGAAAGAAATTCACACTGAGAAACTACAGTTTCTCACGTACGAGTAAACTGCAGCCAACACGTTTGTGAGCAACGCTGTCCTCACTGGATTCTGATGAGGTCACAGCAGGGCCTTCGCTGAGTGGCCTCTTGACTTTGTCTGGCCATGTTCTCAGTTATGCTTTCCTGTGAGAATAAAGACCGACTCTCTTCCAGACTCAACCTCCTAATGTTCTAGAGAAATCGCATTTTACCAAAAGTGCCATCCATCATCTGTGAAAGCCAGGCAGTTTAAGTCCCTGCCAAGAGCAGACGCAGATACTCTGAGTAATTGATGCTGCCTCTGTAATCTAACTGCTGCCCGCAGCTGGAGACCAGAGGTGAGGTGAGGAGAAACCTTCCCCCCAGAAGAAGCTGCGAGCAAGGCCAGACACTTCAGATGCCACCTCCGAAGCATTCAGGTGTGTGTCAGACTCGCTACCTATTTTTAAACAGCACATGCCTTCTAAAATAAGTCAGCATGTACTTTTCTAAGGAGTTATTTTCCATGAGTTGTCACGCACTCACTTAGGCTCTAGAGAAGCTCAGATAAAGATAAACTCCTTTTTTTTTTTTTAATATCTTTATTGGAGTATAATTGCTTTACAATGGTGTGTTACTTCCTGCTTTATAACAAAGTGAATCAGTTATACATATACATATGTTCCCATATCTCTTCCCTCTTGCGTCTCCCTCCCTCCCACCCTCCCTATCCCACCCCTCTAGGTGGTCACAAACCACTGAGCTGATCTCCCTGTGCTATGTGGCTGCTTCCCACTAGCTATCTATTTTACGTTTGGTAGTGTATATATGTCCATGCCACTCTCTCACTTTGTCACAGCTTACCCTTCCCCCTCCCCATATCCTCAAGTCCATGCTCTAGTAGGTCTGTGTCTTTATTCCCATCTTACCCCTAGGTTCTTCATGACCTTTTTTATTTTTTTTTCTTAGATTCCATATATATGTGTTAGCATACGGTATTTGTTTTTCTCTTTCTGACTTACTTCACTCTGTATGAAAGACTCCAGGTCCATCCATCTCACTACAAATAACTCAATTTCGTTTCTTTTTATGGCTGAGTAATATTCCATTGTATATATGTGCCACATCTTCTTTATCCATTCATCTGTTGATGGACACTTAGGTTGCTTCCATGTCCTGGCTATTGTAAATACAGCTGCAATGAACATTTTGATACATGACTCTTTTTAAATTATGGTTTTCTCAGGGTATATGCCCAGTAGTGGGATTGCTGGGTCATATGGTAGGTCTATGTGTAGTTTTTTAAGGAACCCCCATACTGTTCTCCATAGTGGCTGTATCAATTTACATTCCCACCAACAGTGCAAGAGTGTTCCCTTTTCTCCACACCCTCTCCAGCATTTATTGTTTCTAGATTTTTTGATGATGGCCATTCTGACTGGTATGAGATGATATCTCATTGTAGTTTTGATTTGCATTTCTCTAATGATTAATGATGTTGAGCATTCTTTCACGTGTTTGTTGGCAATCTGTATATCTTCTTTGGAGAAATGTCTATTTAGGTCTTCTGCCCATTTTTGGATTGGGTTGTTTGTTTTTTTGTTATTGAGCTGAATGAGCTGCTTGTAAATTTTGGAGATTAATCCTTTGTCAGTTGCTTCATTTGCAAATATTTTCTCCCATTCTGAGGGTTGTCTTTTGGTCTTGTTTATAGTTTCCTTTGCTGTGCAAAAGCTTTGAAGTTTCATTAGGTCCCATTTGTTTATTTTTGTTTTTATTTCCATTTCTCTAGGAGGTGGGTCAAAAAGAATCTTGCTGTGATTGATGTCATAGAGTGTTCTGCCTATGTTTTCCTCTAAGAGTTTGATAGTGTCTGGCCTTACATTTAGGTCTTTAATCCATTTTGAGCTTATTTTTGTGTATGGTGTTAGAGAGTGTTCTAATTTCATACTTTTACATGCACCTGTCCAGTTTTCCCAGCACCACTTATTGAAGAGGCTGTCTTTTCTCCACTGTATATTCTTGCCTCCTTTATCAAAGATAAGGTGACCATATGTGCGTGGGTTTATCTCTGGGCTTTCTATCCTGTTCCATTGATCTATATTTCTGTTTTTGTGCCAGTACCATACTGTCTTGACTACTGTATCTTTGTAGCATAGCCTGAAGTCAGGGAGCCTGATTCCTCCAGCTCCGTTTTTCCTTCTCAAGATTGCTTTGGCTATTCGGGGTCTTTTGTGTTTCCATACAATTGTGCAATTTTTTGTTCTAGTTCTGTGAAAAATGCCAGTGGTAGTTTGATAGGGATTGCATTGAATCTGTAGATTGCTTTGGGTAGTAGAGTCATTGTCACAATGCTGATTCTTCCAATCCAAGAACATGGTATATCTCTCCATCTATTTGTATCATCTTTAATTTCATTCATCAGTGTCTTATAATTTTCTGCATACAGGTCTTTTGTCTCCTTAGGTAGGTTTATTCCTAGATATTTTATTCTTTTTGTTGCAATGGTAAATGGGAGTGTTTTCCTAATTTCACTTTCAGATTTTTCATCATTAGTGTATAAGAATGCCAGTGATTTCTGTGCATTAATTTTGTATCCTGCTACTTTACCAAATTCATTGATTAGCTCTAGTAGTTTTCTGGTAGCATCTTTAGGATTCTCTATGTATAGTATCATGTCATCTGCAAACAGTGACAGCTTTACTTCTTCTTTTCCGATTTGGATTCCTTTTATTTCTTTTTCTTCTCTGATTGCTGTGGCTAGAACTTCCAAAACAGTGTTGAATAAGAGTGGTGAGAGTGGGCAACCTTGTCTTGTTCCTGATCTTAGTGGAAATGGTTTCAGTTTTCCACCATTGAGGATGATGTTGGCTGTGGGTTTGTCATATATGACCTTCATTATGTTGAGGAAAGTTCCCTCTATGCCTACATTCTGCAGGGTTTTTATCATAAATGGGTGTTGAATTTTGTCAAAAGCTTTCTCTATATCTATTGAGATGATCATATGGTTTTTCTCCTTCAGTTTGTTAATGTGGTATATCATACTGATTGATTTGCATATATTGAAGAATAAAGATAAACTCCTTTTGATATGTGCCTAGAATATGGGGGAACTCAGCCTTGGTTACATTCCTCACCCTTTGTTTTTCTAATAAGAAAATGACCTAAGAACAACTAAGTCCCCATTTCCTTATTAGCATTCCACCAGGGGTACTCAAGACCGTGCACCTAACTACATATCAGTCAAACTGATATCAAGTAACCTCGCCCACACTCACGCAGACATCGCTAGGCAAGGTAGGACTCACAAAATACTCACAGGAAACTGAGAAGGGCACAGACTTGGCTTTGGGAAGAGACTTATGGTCTAAGCATGTGCTTACAGTACTAAATATCTAGATGCTGTCAATGGAAGAACAGTGCCTGCAAAATTGAGCTAACTACGCTATATTGTTAAGGTCCAGCATCTCTCAATTATAAAAATAAGATATTCCTAACATAGGCTTACTGGATGAACCCAGTGAATGAGCAGAGCCACAAGTAACCAGCCACCACCTTCCCTTCCTTCCATCTTTCCCCTCCGTCCTCTCCCTTCCACCTTCTGGCCTTTTCATTCTTCTCTTTTCCTTTCACAGCTTTGACTGAATGCCTTTAACTGTGAGGCACTGTGCTAGTCCCTAGGGACACAAGTTGATTAAGGTGTTACCATAGTCCCTGAGGAACTTTCAGTTCTGCCTAGAGCAACAGAGGGTTACAGCAAAGTTATGGCACGGAGTGGGGGGGTGGTAAGGACAGAGAGAGAGGGAAACACCGGATGATAAGCACAGAGAAGGGGCCTCAATGCCAGCTTAAGGCAATCATGGGTAGCTTCTGGGGGAAGTCTTTCCTTGATCTTAGCTTTAAAGTTTAAATAGGAGTTAGCTGATAAAGAAGGGGAGGAAAGTCTGAAAGAATAGCCTATGAGAATGTGAAATATGTGAAATGTGAAAAAAAATGTGAAATATGATGTGAAATGAAATAAAATGTGAAAAAAATGTGAAATATGCCAGGTTCAATAGCGATCCTAATTGGCTTGAGCCACACTGTACATATATGAGGACAAATGAGAGAGAAATGAGGCTCGTGACATCAACCAGAGGCAGTTATAGGCCTAGCAATCTAGCATACTGAGCTAAGGAATTGGAACTTTCCCTTAAAAACTGAAAATCCATTGAAATCGTTTAGGCAATTTAAGACTACGGTAGCTGATTGCCTTGTCTCTGGCTTTAAACAATAGGACAGTTGGCACATCTGAGCCCAGGCCTGCAGAAGCATCCCTTACTCCTACTCAGGATCCCTCCCAGGAGGAGCAAACCCCACATAGCCTGCGTCCCTTCAGCCCAGGTCCTGAAATGAACAGACCCAAACGCGTTCAGCTAAAATCAGCCAGACCTCAGCTCCTACAGATCCCCAAGCAAAAAAAACCCTAACGCCTGTGGTGGTAAGCCCTAGAGAGTTGGGTCATTGTTCATCACACTCCATTACTGTAGCAATAACTAACTCATATAAGTACTGAATCCCATTTTTCCCACTTTTTTAACCAAAGTAAGAAGGTGATGGTCAACTCGGACTCCAGAAGGAACTCATTTTAGATAAAAATAGCCCTTTTGGATAAGGACAGTATATGCCACCGTGGGAATAAGAAGAGTGTAGAGGAAGGTTGTAGCTCTGCTGGGTAAAATCACTTTCTTGTCAGTGAGAAATATTAGTGTTTTGAGAGTTTAGATTGCTTAAGGAAATGAGAGAAGACTGGGAGACAGATGTTCAATCATTCACCCGATTTTTAAGTGAGAGCTGAAATGGGCACATTGGAGTGCCTGCCCAGCTCGTGTGAGCAGCCCACACACCCTCAGGGGGTGTCTTCCACTCATTCCCACTTCCCTGGCACAGAGGACAGGAGCTGAGGACGTGTAAACTCAGAGGAGCGAAAGGGAAGCCGATAAGCAGAAAAAAAAATGGGACCAAAACAGAGAAAGAAGCAGAAGCTCATAATTACTTGGCCCCAGAGGGCAGGGTACATCCGAGATAAATTGTCTTGGTTCCTACAGTTGTCTCTTCCTGTTCTCAGCCCCCAAAAGGCCTGGTGGTACTTCCTGCTTTTTGACCCAAGATGTAACCCCGAATCACAGTAATAAATCCTCCGTTTGCTTAAGCTCAAGAAAAGATGTGCTACTGAACTCAAAAGAAATTTGAGGAAAATAGGTATCTGTTATGTGTCATACATGTGCTAGGCGTGGGGGGTACAAAGGAGGCAGGACAGATAAATGAACAGACTTTTTCGAACAGTTCCTAAGTTATGATGGAAATGCAGATGCTACAGAAGTATCTTCCCAGACTCGGAAGAGTCCAGCGAATCATCTTGGAGGAACTGGTATTTAAGCTGGATATGAGTTGGATAGTTTACCAGAGAGGGTGTAATCAACAAGATCAAATGCCATCTAGGTGGCCAGGAGGAGTCTGAGAAATGGCCTCTCAGTTGAGCAATAAAGGTCATTGGCTAATATTGAGAGAAATTTTGCGAAGTGGTCAGGACAACAGCCAGACTGCAGTGGATTGAAGAGATGAGAAAGCAGAAACAAGGGAAGACAACTCCACACACCACTTTCAAGAACCATGGCAATGGAAGAGGCAGGGGGTTAGGTGGAGCGGTAAGCAGGATGGATTGAGAAGTTGTTTGTTGTTGTTGTTGTTGTCTAAGCCAGAAAGGCTTCATACCCCAGATGTGAGTAATAGATGTCACAGGCTGCAACTCTAGAAGAGGACATCTTTTGTGGGAAACAATGAACACAAGGAACAATACAATGAAATTGGGAAATGATGTGTCAAGAAGATAAAGAGAGTCTACTCAGAATGTGTGCGTTTAGTCAAACTAAACTCTTCTTACTATAAAACAACTGCTTGGGAGGAAATTATTTGGGGGGAAAAAATGCATTGCCATCCTCAAATGGAATGTCTGAAAACTAATTACTGTTCCTAACTTATTCATCCCCAATGCCTCACCAACATGATCCTTCTGTAATAGACTCATATTTCAAAGTGTGGAATGAAAAAAATGTGCCAACTAGCAATGACACAGAGACAATACCCTCAGGTATAACAGCAATTGGAAAAGTGAATATGGGGAGATTTTTAACACTACTAAACTTACAGGGTTGGTTTCCTTTTTATAACTCTCATTCCTCAAGGGTACTAAACGGGTACCAAACAAATAATTGAAATTTTATTGTGCTGACTTTGAAGAATCTTCTATACGTATATAGCATATTTGATAAAGACTTCCCTTGTGAAAATTAATTGTATTTTTAAATCCAGAAAAATATTAGCATAGAAAGAGGACCACCTGTTGTGAATTGAGCACAGCATAGAAATAATGTTGCAGCAACCGTATTTCTTAGAACAATTAAGATTGGGATGCTTTTAAGTCACTGCCATACCTCCGCCACTACCAAAATCACTACCATTACTATCAACACCACCATCACCATCCCCACCATCACTGACACCATCACCACCACCACCACTACAATCCCATCACCACCTTCATTGCTGCCACCAGCCATCTGAAGGATCATTCCTACCACCGCTTTCATCACCCTCACCACCATCACCTCTATCAATATCATCACCACCAGCTAGTTTCCCAGTATAATTTCTGAACCATGGGTTGCTATTTGAATCAGTAATTTTAGATATGGCTCATCCAGTGGCAACAAAGTTCTGTGCCACTTTTTTCTCCTGAAGCTCCTTTCCTTCTCTATAATTACACAAATGCAAGCCAGTGGCCGGGGCAGAAGTGGAGAATGAAGCCTCAGGATGAGAGGAGGAGTAAGATACCCAGTAACCAGGCTGCAACAATGACTCGGCTCTCAACACACGCTGATGGATTTGGGTTAGGAACTTACAAAAATAGCATGTGCAGCCAGGGCTTTATTTTAAATGTCCCAGCATTGATCAGGAAAAGAAGGGATTCAACTAAGCCAATGATGGAGAAAACTAATTTCATGGTAAAATAATTCTAGAATGTACTTAAGGTGCACTGGCAAGACCATTGTCAAAGAAATCTGCATTACAAAACATGCATGGGAATTGAAGACTCCATTCAGACAGCCTCCAGCTGCTAAAGAAAAACTGTTATTCTTTAGCTCTTTCCCACTGTTTCCTGTAAACAATTTTATGCGGGAGAAAAAGCTTCCTTACCACATCTGCCCTTGTCAAAAGAAAGGCACAGCATGTGTAAATATTTTGTTCTGTTTCTTCCATTAGCAAATATTTCTTTTCTCTAGTGAAACACATGAATAAACAAGAAGAAAACAGTGGTGCTGAAATTATTTACTAGCTTCCTTGAAGGAGATCAATATGGAAAAGTGATCAAAAATGTACTTTTTTAGATCTTGCCAAAGAGAGGAACTCAGTGAAGCCACCTCTTCCTGCAAACTGTTGTATTTTACATTTAATGCCCAAAGATCCAAGATAAATATTTTACCTCTTAAAAACATCTAAAATTCTAAATTATCACTTCATAGCCTCTATAAACAGGGCTCTATAGTACATACACAGATTTTTCTTTTTAAGATGATAGCACCTTGACCCAGCATGTATATGTTGGGTAGACTTAAACTTTCAGTGGGAGCTATCACTTAAAGCAGCTTTGTGTTAGCATGTCTTTTACTTTCAGTTTTCCTATTTTCCTTGCAGAAAAAAGAGACGTGATTGACCACATAATGATGTGTGTCTGTGTGTGTGTGTCTGTTAAAATTCAAATGATCACACAAAATCATTCAATTAAATGACCACAGAACCAAATAAATGTTCCATCCGTTCAATTTCTGTGTTCTTACACATTTTTTCAGTTTAAAGACATCCAATTTCTTGCTTTCCGTACTTTCTCATAATTTGTGAGAATTGCCCATTCAAGATGCCTAGCATATCATTCCATACATTGTACATTTGTTTCTAAGTCTGGTCATTCTTTTAAACTTAAGGCACGAAGTTTTCATTTAGAATTGTGTGCAGCAATTTCTGACATTTTGAAGTGCACATAATTGCTGGGAAAAGTCAATATTAAGGTATGTTTAAAGAAAACAGAAGTTTTTGGGGTTTTTCTTTGCGGTACGCGGGCCTCTCACTGCTGGGGCCTCTCCCGTTGCGGAGCACAGGCTCCGGACGCGCAGGCTCAGCGGAAATGGCTCACGGGCCCAGCCGCTCCGCGGCATGTGGGATCTCCGCGGACCGGGGCACGAACCCGTGTCCCCTGCATCGGCAGGCGGGCTCTCAACCACTGCGCCACCAGGGAAGCCCGAAAACAGAAGTTTTAATCATTAGGAAGACACAGACCTTGGATGTCAACATAAAGAAACACAGGACTGAATAACACTGACTACACCACCCCGGGAATGGGTGTTTAGTAAAGTCAGTTCCAAATCCTAGGTTTCAGTTGGAATCTTCACACTGACTAGTACTGTTTTCAGTCCATACCTAGTCCTTATTCCAAGCTTGTTCTCTGCTTTATTTTGTGGTGAACCTGAACACCATGTGTGTAGTGGGCACAGACAGTGGGTCTACAGTCAGGCTACCTGGTTTTTAAACTTTGACTACCCTTCAGTAGTACTGTAATTTAGGGCCCGTGATTTGACTTCCCTGTCTCAGTTCCCTCATCTACAAAATGGTACCAAATTGCAACCAGGTGATATAGTTGTTTGAAAACTAGATGACTTAATATATAAAGACTGCTTATATAGGAAATGCTAAATTAATTCTGTGGTTGTTACGCTCATCATTTATTATAACAATTATTATTACTTTAAATAAATATTGTATATATTTGAGGTGAACAGCAGGATGTTTTGATAAATACATACATAGTGAAATGATTAGTAGAGTCAGACTAACCTTGGCTATTATGAAGGATGCTATAATGGTACCAAAAGCTCAGGCACCAAAAGCAAAAATAAACAAAAAGAACTACATTAAACTAAAAAGCTCCCGCACAACCAAGGAAACAATCAACAAAAGGAAATGGCAATGTATGAATTGGGAGAAAATATCTGATAAAACCCAATATCTGATAAAAAGTTTAATTCAAAATATATTTCCAAAATATATAAGCAACTCCTATAACTCAACAGCACATACACACACAAAAAAACTCAATTAAAGAATGGGCAAAGGTCCTGATCAAACATTTTTCCAAAGAAGACATACAAATGGCCAACAAGTACGTGCAAAGGTGCTCAACATCACTAATCACCAGGGAAGTGCAAATCAAAACCACAGTGAGATATCACCTCACACCTCTTAAAATGGCTATTATCAAAAAGATAACAGATGGCACCTGCTGGCCCTGGCAAAGATGTGAAGAAAAGGGAACCACAGTATGCTGTTTGTGGGAATGTAGATTGGTGCAGCCACTATGGAAACCAATATGGAGGTTCCTCAAAAAATTAAAATTAGAACTACCAAATGACCCAGCAATCCCACTTCTGGGTATATACCTAAAGGAAATGAAATCAGTACCTCAAAGAGATATCTGTGCTCCCAAGTTCATTGCAGCGTTATTCACATTAATTATTAACATGGCTGCCCATCCCTTTAGATCATAGATTCCTTGAGGAAAAGGAGCAGGCCCTATATATTTGTATAGTTTGAACAATGCCTTGTATGAGGTAGGTGCTCCATTACCTGTCCAGTCTCTGGTTTTTGCTGGAAACTCTACTGAGGTAAAGATAAAAAATGACCAGGGGCGCAATTATAAAAGAATAATGAGAATTCCAAAAATGTCCCATTTTGCAACATGACCTCACTTCTCTTTTCCCATGAGACTAATTAAAGGAAAATGGGACTAAGGAGACATTTAAGCAGAGGATGGTGCCAACTGCTAATATGGCATTCCTGCAAGTAGTCCTGCAGTCCTTTTCTCTCACATCATATCAAATGGCCATGTTTTGAGAAAGACCTTTCCATTTAAAGACGCAGACATAGAGAACGGACTTGAGGACACAGCAGCGGAAGGGGAAGCTGGGACGAAGTGACAGAGTAGCACTGACACATATACACTACCAAATGTAAAATGGATGGCTAGTGGGAAGCAGCCGCATAGCACAGGGAGATCAGCTCGGTGCTCTGTAATGACCTAGAGGGGTGGGATAGGGAGGGTGGGAGGGAGGCTCAAGAGGGAGGGGATATGGGGATAGATGTATACTTATAGCTGATTCACTTTGTTGTACAACAGAAACTAACACAACATTGTGAAGCAAGTATACTCCAATAAAGATATAAAAAAATAAATAAAGGCAAATAGAACAACACAAGGAGAGTTGAAAGTACAGTTACATTTTGAAACTTACCATAAACAACAAGGATGAGATTCAGATCCACTGAATTCTAGCAAACATAATGGACTGAGAATTAGAAGACAAGGTGGTAAGTACAACCACTAATGGGCAAACCACCCCGCAGACAGACCGCTTGATGTCTACGTACCCAAAATGAAAAGCATGATGTCAAGTTGAGGGAGAAAAAGCAAAAAGCCCAGAAAACAATCTCACTCCGAGTTCGATAAGCTTGTCTTCCATTTAACTTGCAAATGGGAGTAAGAAAGAAGAAACTGAAAATATACATGTAAAGGTGAAATAACTGAAGCAAAGGAAACGAGCGTCAAGTGATACTGCATATTTTTCTAACCTTTTTCCCTAACACGTCTTGCTAAGAGGTATAGAAAAATCAAATTCTACTCAGGGGCACCACCCTTTTCTTCTATGACCAGGAAGTTTTCATACGTGATGCATGTGGCCCCTCTCATCAAATAATTTTTTTCCAGTTTAAAAAGTGATAACATGATATGTGTCATTTTTTTAAGTTTTTTTTCATGTGGACTATTTTTAAAGTCTTTATTGAATTTGTTACAATATTGCTTCTATTTTATGTTTTGGTTTCTTGGCCAGGAGGCATGTGGGATCTCAGCTCCCCGACCAGGGATTGAACCCACACTCCTTGCATTGGAAGGCGAAGTCTTAACCACTGGACTGCCAGGGAAGTCCCAGTGTCATTTCTTTTGATTATCATTTTCACTTGAAAATTTTAAGAAACAGAAACACTCCAAGAAAAACATCAAAATTATCTGTAATTCTATAGCTCAGAGTGGAGTATTGTTAATATTTTGGTTTATTGTTTCATTTAAATATTTTTATTATTGCAAAATTGACCACGATATATAGATCACAATATAGAGAGAACATATGAAGATTTTAAAAAATTGTAACAAAGTAAGCACCTGTGTAAGCGCCACCCAGATTCAAAAGTAGCAAATTGTACCACGCTTTAAGAAATTCCTTGCTGCTCCAATCCCAGTCACCCTACCCCATGCTTCCTCATCACCCGCATCCTCTCTCCCTGAGCCTAGCGTTTGTTTTACCACCTGTGGGTTGCATCCCTAAATAAAGATTAAAAGTTTTGTTTGGTAAGGATAAATTGTACAGCACAGGGAATTATAGCCATTATCGTGTAGTAACATTTAATGGAGTATAATCTGTAAAAAAAAATACATTATCGTGTATAACATTTAATGGAGTATAATCTGTAGTAACATTTAATGGAGTATAATCTGTAAAAATACTGAATCACTATGCTCTGTACACCCGAAACTAATATAATATGGTAAATCAACTATACTTTAATAAAAAAATAAGTTTTGTTTGTTAACTTGACAGAAATGAAATTATACACTATGCATTATCAGAGGCTTGCTTCTTTTCATTCATCATTACGTCTGTGCAAAACTCGTCCATATTCAGTTATTTTTATTGCTGTGTAGTATCCCACTGAATGAGTAAGCCCCCATGTAGATTTCGATTCTAATACTGATGGCCATTTGGGTTGTTTCTATGTTTTGATGTTAAGAATATTTTTATGCATGTGTCCTGGTGAAAATATGCCAATATTCTCAAGGGTTTCCACCTAATAATGAGTTTGCTGGGTTCATAAGTTATGTGCAGGTTCAAATTTACTAAGTAATACCAAAGTGTTTTCCAGAGTACTTATACCAATTTCTACTCCCAATGAGTAGTGAGAGTCCCCATCTACAACCTAACGGTGTTACCAGCTTCTTAACTTTCGCCAGTCTGGTGGGTATGTATAGTTTAAATACTTAATACTACTGAGTTGGAGCATCTTTTTCTATCAGTTTTGCCATTTGAGTTCCTGCATGTGTGTGTGTGTGTGTGTGTGTGTGTGTGCGCACAATAGTGTGAAGTGTCTTGCCAATATCATAGTACATTTATAATGGATACTATGGATAACCACCTGCTGTTTTCAAATTAAGAGAGACAGGAAGCACTTCTCTGGCCATTTATGCCTTTAAAACTTAAAATAAATATAGAAATTATTAGAAAAAAATATCATGGTCAATGGCACCACTACTGACATAACTGCTCAAATTAGAACTAGAAATCACTCACCCCTTATTTTCCATTACTCCACCTTCCTTCCAGAAAGTAGGTTCTCCACTACGTTCTGGTAGGTGATCAAATTCTACTGAGACTACTTCTAAACTACACAGTTAGTTCTAGAAAACCTATGGTTCCTCTCCTTCCACGATATAAACATATATGTACTTATTCACAAGCTCTACTTTTGTCTCTAGAGAAGCTATTACAATCTGTGATGCTATGAACACTTTTGTACAACAGTGCGTAAGCATTTCTCTAACATGTATATTAAAAAGTGGTATTTAGAATTATGGGAGTGTGTGAATGTTTAATTTACTAAGAAATGCCAAAAGTGAATGAGGGTTCTCCACTGCTATCACAACTTCACAACACTTTTTTTAGCTTGGTAGGTGTAGTGAGTGCGTAATGGTATTTCACTGTTTTTAATTTTCATTTCCCTGAGTAATAATGTTATTTCACACCCTGTCATATGTTTGTGAGACTTTCAATTGTCTCTTCCTTTTTAAAATCTTTTTTATTTTTTCTGTTGGACTGTATTTTTCTTACCGATTTGCGGAAGTTCTTTTTGGTATCTGGGTATTAGTTATTTGCCAGTTGTACCAGTTTGTGGCTTGTCTTTTCACTCTGTTTACCAGTGTCTTTTGATAAAGTATAACAATTTTAATATGGTCAAATTAAATCCTCCCTGAACGGTTTGCATTTTGGTGTCTTGCTTTATCTGTGTCTGTTTTAGAAATCTCTTTCTGCCCCCATGGTCATAAAAACATACTCCTATATTTTTTTCTAAATGTTTTATAGTTTTCTCTTTCATTTCTAAAATTTTAATCGCTTTTACTTTTTGTAAGGAGATAGGCACCCAATTTCAATCCTGTCGTACAATTAACTAATCATTTGCCCCATTACTATTTACATTTACCCCCCGTTCTGCAATGCTACCTCTATAAATAAAGTTTTCATATATGCCTGAGTCTGCATTTTACTCCATATTTCTACATATCCAAACTTGTACATTGTCTAAATATGGACAATGGAATATAGACTTGAATAAACCTGATTATTTA
The DNA here is from genome assembly GCF_059928025.1 of Delphinapterus leucas. Taxonomy (NCBI): domain Eukaryota; kingdom Metazoa; phylum Chordata; class Mammalia; order Artiodactyla; family Monodontidae; genus Delphinapterus; species Delphinapterus leucas. The sequence goes on from NC_143146.1 coordinate 13,988,702, forward strand.
AAAGAATATGCCTCGCCTTGTTCTTCTTCATGCGTGTCTTGGATACTCCTTGTACTTTCTTTTTTCAAATAATTTTATCTATTGATAGTTACACAAATACACACAACTCTGTTGAGGTGTTTCCTAAATTGACATTGAATCTATAAATCAACTAGGGAAAAATTAACGTCTTCTGACCTAGGACTCTAATATATGGCTCTCTATTTATTGAGACTTTCTTTAATTTTTTTGCAATAAAATTTATAATTGTCTGTATTTGTTCCTTGGTTCTATTTGTCTAACCTCACGCATTGTTTAAATAGGAACACTGTATTACAAAACTGCTGTCAGATTTATTTCTTGTTACTTTATATATATTGTTATACTAACTTCTCCAGTGTTAGCATATAGAAATGCAACTCACTTTTATATATTGATTCTATATCCAGCAACTTGTTAAACTGTCTTATTAATTCTAGTAATTTATTAATATATCTTTTTGAGGTTCCTACATATATAAACTTTGAACAACGACAGTTTTGCTTCTTGTTTCCAATTCTTATTTTTTATTTGTCATATTACACCAGCAAAAACCTCCAGTACAATAGTGAATAGAAGTGGTGACAGTGGGCATTCTTAACTTGTTCTTGACCTTGAGCACTTTCTGGGCTTCCCTGGTGGCGCAGTGGTCGAGAGTCCGCCTGCCGATGCAGGGGACGCGGGTTCGTGTCCCGGTCCGGGAAGATCCCACATGCCGCGGAGCGGCTGGGTCCCTGAGCCATGGCCGCTGAGCCTGCGCGTCCGGAGCCTGTGCTCCGCAACGGGAGAGGCCACAAACAGATGCTGAAGTTTATAAAATTCTATTTTCCTGAATCCACTGGGAGTTTAAAAAGATTCTTTATTGTGTTTTGTGTGATATATTACATTAATCAATTTGTTAATATTAATATAATTAATATTAATATAAACTTTGTATTCCTGAGATAACATTACACATACACTGTCTCTTTCAGATGTAACTGGATTTTGCATGCTACAAGTTTAGAAGATATTTGCATATATTTTCATGAGGAGAGTAGCCTAAAATTTTTCTTCTGATTACTTGCCTCCTTGCCAGGTTTCTGTATCAAGGTTATGTTTGCTTCATACAAGAAGTTTGGGACTGCCCTCTCTTCCTTCTTCTCGGAAAGAGTTTATGCAACATTGGCATTACCCTTCCCTGACTATCTGGAGAGACATTTGGCCCTGGTGTGAAAGTTCAAGGTCTCACAGATTTGGCAGAAACCTCTGGGGTGTAAGCCAGCTTTGGAGCTCACCCAACTTGCAGAATTCCAGCTCTCGCTTGAGTTTTGGTCTCTTCAGTTTCCTTGTCTTGTGTTAGCTCAGCAATACATTTAAAAAAGATTTTAAACTATTTTTTCACCAGCCTGTGGTTATCTTAATCCGGTGGTCTTTCATACCATCAGAAATGGATATGCCAGTGACTACATTCTTCTAATAACATTTGACCTGTCCTTACTTCTGAGACCAGGTCTACTCAAGCCCACCTACTATACGCCATGTCCACCCTGGCATATAGTAGAGGCTCAAGTAATATTGATTAAATGAGCAAATGAATATTACAGCTGTGTTCCACATATTCTGTTATTGTCCTTTTCCCAATACATTATTATTTTTACTTACATGTTTATCACCCAGGCAGAACTGCCAGCTTTTGAAGAATATGAAGCTGTTTCTCTCTGTTTATATGTGTTCTTATCCCCAACGTTTAGCACATAAATTTACTGAATAAATGAGTGAATAAATATACAGATAAATCAATCACTGTACTTAATTCAAATATATGTAGGTTAAATTTTACCCAGATGCTTTTTAATCTGCTAACAAATAGGTAATTAATTCAATGCAGGGAAACCAAGATGTAAATCATTGAATTCTGCGGCAAAGTAAATTTACTGTCATTTAATTGGGTGTATCTCCCAATTCGTACAGTTGCTTATGTAAATCTCAGATAATTAAAAGCCTACAGTGAGCTGTTCAATAGCACTCATGATGCTTTTTTCGTTTTTGCCCCCAGGCAGCTTGTTTTTGGCAGGAGATGTCCAGCCCACATGCATTATTTGAACATAAGTTATACTTCTTGACAAGATGCTCTGAACCTCATCGTTGAAAGAGTAGATACAAGTAGATGGTAGTACAAGTAGATACAAGTAGATACAAGTACAAGTAGATACAAGTAGATGGTGCAGAGCAGGCACGCTGCCAGACCTATTTCCTTAACTGAAAACTACCTGCAAATACCAGTTAGAGTCATATGAGCTGTCTAATCCTTAAAGCCTCTGTTATGTGAAGTAATGGCCTCCTACAGTTTACCACTAAGTATAAAGATATGAAAAATCAATATCAATGCACATATAGTTCTCTGAAGAAAAGCAAATGCTCCTGCAATAACTGACAGCATCCAGTCTTGAACTGTGTAAAGACCAGGTCAATGGCTGATTGACCCTGCTGCATTCCGAGTTGGAAAACAGCAACCTGCTTCCTAAACCTGAAGTTCAGAGAATGTAAAACAACTAAGTATATATTTAGAAAACATTATGGAGTCTTACAGAAAAACCCATGAGCCCTAGAAGGAAACTGTTCCAGGATGAGGCTTAGTTACCGAACTAAAAGGAACTTCTTTCCTGTACACAAAACCATCAACAACTTAAATAACAAGTGGAAGAATTCCAAACAAATCAACTTACTTTCACAGTTAAACTCCTTTCATTTATTTAAGTTCTTGGTAAATGTCTGAGAGTCTGAAGCCAGCTGTGGAAAACAACATCGTTTCACAGAAATTATTTTTTTGGCTCTTGTGTCATGTACAATACCTTGGCTCTATCTTGAGCTCCAATTAAAAGAATCTAATGAAAGTCTTGCCTTTAATAATTGCAATAGAGTGAATTTAGCTACTCGAAAGTATTTAAAATAAACCAATTTGCTCATTAATCATCATTACAGTTACAAAGAGAATCAAGTAAGTAACTTTTAAAAATGTTTCTCGGGTTGAACTTCAAATTACTCCTGCAATTTTCAAACACTGAATTACAAAGATGGTTAATAAATATATGCACATATGATAACCAGTTAATTAAAGCAGATCTTAATTATTCCATTATCAATTAATCATTTTTAAGTTGCAAAAGCAAATTGAACACCGATCGATCCCTTTACAGCTGGGAGGGCATCATTCTCAGGATGAACTTATAGTCGTTTGTGTGCCTAAAGCTAGGAAAAGAACATACTCTGCAATCTTACCAAGAATTGTTGGAAACAAGAGGAAAATTAAAGTCACCCTTTTACCCCAGTTAATATGCAGGAATGAACACATTGCAACGCTACGTCAAGGGGCACATCAGAGTTCATCTTTATTCCAAAACTACATGACTAGTCCTGATATCAGGGATATAAACTGACCTACTTAGAACTGTACCTGTATTTTTAGATATACCCAGTGTTTCTCCTTATTGCTTTATACTCTACCCTGAAAGCAGTATGACTTCACAGTTTGTTGGACTTTTCCAATGCAATGACCAAGATGATCTTCATTACAGGCAACTCGGTGATGATCCTGACACCCCTTTCTCAAGATCATTCATGTCTGTCGGGTTCAGAACAAGATAAAATGTATATCTTTTCTTCCTTTGCTTGATGACTACTTGAGAAATTTGTCTGTTTTCTCTTCCTTATTTATCATAAAATTAATAAAACTAAAAGAGTATGAATTATAATCTCACAAGAGCACTGATGACAAGGTTCCAGTGTCTCTCCTGTCAAGACCAGTTACAAAGCATGAATGTTCTCCCCCTTTTCACAGCACCTCTTTCTTAAAAATCTCTTCATTTTTATCAGTGTCTACTGCAGTCTTGACTTCCCTGATGATATATTTTTTTTTTGGCTGCACCACACAGCATGCGGGATTTTAGTTCCCCGACCAGGGATCGAACCCGCGTCCCCTGCATTGGAAGCGTGGAGCCCTAACCACTGGAACACCAGGGGAGTCCCAATTTCCTGATAATTTTAATAATGTCCCAGCTCCCTCGGAATACGTATAGCAGGAAATGGAAATATGATCTGGGAATTTTAAATCTCAAACTGCAATTCAAAGACCTTTTTCTTTTTTTTCTGTCTTGAGAACCTGACAAATGTAACAGATTGGGAGCCCAGTCTCTTAGACTCTTTTCCAACTGCTAAAAAAGAAAGTTACATCAGAGCCAGAGCACCTTGAGTCTGAAACGCAGGTGCTTGCCAAGGTTTTCTCCCTTCTTGATCACTTCCTACTCCTTTGAGTGAGTCTGAACTCTATCTCAGCACTCAGAGAAATGACTCCATTAGAAGAACTGAGCAGAAGATATCTAGAAAAACTTCTTTGGGTATTTTGTTATAAGATGGAAGTATCATAAATCAGAAGTCACATAGACAATCCATATACCTTATACAATTTTGTTACTGCAAGTGCGATTATATGAATAAATGCTTAAAATAGAAAAATATAATTTGGCATTCCTAATATGCAATGTATTCTTGATTCCAAGTTATCAACCAGTTACCCCTGAGCATAGTAAGGCTCAGTAGATGGGTTTTGAATGAATAAAGGTAAGATGGAAGTATGAGAATACAGAATACAAAACAGAAGTGTGTTAACTGGATAACAATAAAAGAGAAAAACACTATCATGCTATTAGCCAAATGGTTCTTTTCTTTAAAAATTCGATTTTCTCCCAGTTCCTAAAACTATATGCAATACTACAGAAAAAAGAAAAATGTCTCCATCCTAGCAGAATAGGGTGGAAAAGGAGTATTATACACTAGTTAGGGCCCTCTTAGCATTTTTATTCAGGAAAAAAACCCCAAAAACCTCAAAGAATCACCTGACATGTTAAAAAATAAAAGAAGAAGAAGATAAAAAAAATTTACTGGTAAAAATGCCTACATGCAATTTATATCTTAACTAAAACATTTTAAATCTTCTTACTCAAGAGCATCTAATGATGAGATTTCCAGGCCTAAATTAACAGAGCTACTTCTCCTTGATACAGAAATAGGTTCCTATTGATCAAATGCAGCAGAGGGCAAACTAAGCAATCTTGTCTGCCCATCTGTATGTGTTTTGCCAGCTCAGACTATCCCTAAACAGAAGTGCTTGGAATCAATACTGTCCAATCCAATTTTTTTTCATGGCTATCAAAAAGAGTTCTGTAATTAAGAAGCAATTCCATTAAAATGTCCAGCACCTATACTATAATCAACAGGGACTTAGATGATTCTCTGTTTCTGAAATACTGTTTATGTGTTCACTTTGTACATCACATTTATGGAATGTTGGCCGTATTGTCACCAAGCAAATAACTGTTTTCTGTTTCTACCACCTGAGCTGCCAGAAGTTGCAAGTTAAGGGAAATCATTTTCTACTGTTTGAGGTTTGAGATTCTTTTAAAGAGGCCCACCCTGGGATTATAAAGCTTGTGATGTTAAGCATTTTTGCAACTTAAGCTAAGTGTTTCCACTACCTGTTTTAAAGATAAATCTCAATTGGGCCACATTCAAATGACAAAAATTTCCCATTAAAAGAATAAATAAGTGTTTGACCCTTGAAATATATAAGTCAGATCAAGGACAAAGCAAGAGGAGAGATTCTAACCAGGGCCATTAAACTAATTGTATTCGGCCTCCATGAAATTGTTAGAATTTAAAGTTATACCCATCAACATTTTTTTGCCTATTATTTTGCTACTTTATTAAAATATTGCAATTATAAATTCCAAAGATTAAAAACTATTTGCATATACTAAGGACAGCTCTGGTAATAATTCAAAAAGATTAATTTATTTCATAAATATGCAGTCATTATAACTATTTCCATTGGCTGCAGTTTCCAAAGAAAAACTCTAGACAGCAACCAAATACTTAACCTGAGACTGAAAAAAAATATTAAAAATCAGGACTGCACAGTAAAATCTATGATTTATGCCAAAAAAATGAGTTGTAAGTATAAGTAAGGTTTTAGCATTTCATATGAACTAAGTTATAGGGAAAAGCAGATTAATCCAAGAAAACCTCAAATACCACCATCACTAGGGCAAAAAAAGCCTGCACAAGTCTCTAATTGTCACGTTCTCAGATGACTTTAAAATAAATGAGACAGAACTGAAACTGTCTTCTAGGAACTTAAAATCTAAGACCACCAGAGCTGACAAAATTAAGGACATGTATAACAGATATACATAATAAATATATTCAGAATATATACTGATAAATAAGATTAAATGTTGTATAACTCATCACTAAGAAAAATACACTTGCTTATCACTTACAAAAATATGTGTGTAATTGGAGTGGAGGGCTGCTGGACATTCAAATCTGGATATAGTGGGCCACTTTGCCTCATCTGTAAACTGATTACAAATGGATAATGCATGTTCTACTCGTCTTTATTTTTACACAGCCGAAATGATTTATAACAAAGGGTCAAAACGCTGATTATATAGCTACATCAATCTAGTATCTTCCGTTTCACATAGCAGTAATCATAACAAAAGGATCAAAACGCTGATTATACAGTAACTATATACATGTTATCCTTACTGTGTTCATCCCAACCATATCTAGATAATAAGAAAGAAAATGAATTTGTTCTTTCAAAAATTTACCTATATCTCAACCACTGTATACGTCAATAAAAAATAAATTAACAAAAAATTTACCTATTGATAGAAAAGCCAAGGTTGTGTAATTACATTGAAGTCTCAGAATCCAACTGAACATACACATAATAAAAAGCGCTCAGAGAAGTTGACTCTTCCACAAAAGATAACACAGTCTCATTACTCTGCCAGGAATAACTCAGAGATTATACTTAACTCAAGAGGCCAAGGTTTAGCCATCAGCTTTAAAGAGATATTTTTTCTACAGTAATTCCACTGGCCTGGTTACTTCTGTTACACAGAAGTACAGGATTTCTGTTTCCACTATAAAACCAGCATTAAAGAGCTTTAAACTGACCTAAAATCCAAGGGATAGCCTGATGGGTAAATAGTTCCCACTGGTTTATAATAAAGACAAAGTTCACAATGATCTAGCCACTAAAATTTTATTTCAAAACTATACTGAAAGTACTAAAAGGAGCCAGTTATTCGAGTTCAAACCCTACAAACACCCAATTTCTTTTAATCTTGTTTCATCTATCAAGTGCAGGGGACTCAAAAGTGTCACCTGTACATTCGACACTCAGTAAGTATTTAAGGGACTGGTGGTCAGTCATCCCCTTTCAGTGGTGAAGACATTATTCTTTGGAGCTAATACTTATTGGGGCTCCTCTCACCCTGTTAAGATGATTGCTTTGTTTTACTTCATTCTAACTCGATGCCACATTAATAAATTTTAAAGCAAAGTGGTCTTGGTTAATATACATTGGTAATATTAGTAGTCAGACTGACAAAAATGTAAAGAAGAATACTGAGTCCTGACTCAGAAAGCAGGAAAGGGGGAATTTATATCACTCATCCTCCCACACACAGTTAATTCCTTGAACTTCAATTTATTTCAGCATATCAAGGATATTGTATACTTCTCTGCTTGGCCAGCATGAAGGTAGACATCATATTTTTTAGGGTTCAATAATATCATTCCCCAGTAATAACAGAAGTGGCAGAAATAAAACAAGAGGAGGACTAGATAATTAGCTACTAGACTGAAAGTCTTAAAACGCCAGCTCCCCTGCTATTCCTAACCTCTGTCCTCAAGTTATGAGGGTTCTACTGTCCATAGTGACCCACAGTCAAACTGTCTACAGACATCTTTTCCAATGCAAATGAGTCTCTCCATCCATTAAAAGACCCCAAAGGGGACTTCCCTGGTGGCGCAGTGGTTGGGAGTCCACCTGCCAATGCAGGGGACATGGGTTCGAGCCCTGGTCTGGGAAGATCCCACATGCCGTGGAGCAGCTGGGCCCGTGCACCACAACTGTTGAGCCTGAGCTCTAGAGCCCACGTGCCACAACTACTGAGACCTGTGCTCCTGGAGTCCGTGCTCTGCAATGGGAGAGGCCACCGCGATGAGAAGCCCACGCACCGCGGCGAAGAGCGGCCCCTGCTCGCTTCAACTAGAGAAAGCCCACGCGCAGCAACGAAGACCCAGTGCAGCCAAAAATAAATAAATAAATTTAAAAGACCCCAAATGTTTTAGGTTGTAAGCAGAAAGCCCTGCTACTTACTTTAGTAGACGCCCATCCAAATGAAGATGGAGCATCATGCAGAGCAGATTTCAGTGTGATAATCAATGCAACTTAAAAACACTGATCTGACACATATATAACATTATGAATAATCATTCTGCTGCCTGGTAATTAGGGACAGATGCTAAGTCAGTCACATAAATGACTAAAATTAATGTTAGGTTTACACAGCAAAATCAAATGTTCATAGTACTACAATTTCCATTAAACGATCCCAAAAATCAACGTCTGCTATCACATACAGTGGCTCTCATACCCACATTGAAAGGGCGAGGGTCTCAAATCCTGGTTCCTCATCTACGGTGGACACCTCCACCCTGCATCACCATAGATCCCACTGTGATTTCCTTAACGGCCCAGAGCTGAGGCGCATTCATTCCCTAACACACGCCCTGACCTCCAGGCCCTTGATCCACCTTGAAAGCACCTAGTGTAACACAGTCAACTCTTGACAGCACCTACTGACCAAAGATCTCAGCATAGTGGTGTCCATGGTGATGCAGGATGGAAATATCCACCAGCCACCAGGAACCAGGGCAGAAAGCCTGAGCTCAGAAGGCCAAGAGTGAGCTGGCTGGGGGTCAGAGAGTAGGAGTGAGGGTAAAGAAGAGACTCCTCCCCTTTCCTATCACCATATTTTCAAAGATCTTATACAGTTCTTTCCAATAATACCCAACAGGGTAAGATAAAAAGAATAAAATTAAGGGGAGGAGGCCCAGAAAGGGAAGTGTAGTTATCCTTAAGACACTCACTTCTATATTAATGTTTCCTGTTGCTGATTTCCAGGTGTGTAATGACTTTTGAGGCCTTTCAAATGAGCAAAGTAACCAATGGCCAATGAGATGACTTGTGACTGAAATAAAAATATTATACTAGAACCAGTTTTCTTCTATCTCCTTGTGCCACTAAAAGAACGCCACTGATACACTCTTTGTGGAGCAGTGGATGCACACAAGGCCCGGACATTTTCCCTTGGTAGTGTTGAGAGACAATTCTCCAAGGTGTTTCTGCACATGTTGTACCAGCTTTTGTCCAGCCTAACTTTTCAAGGGTGTTCGTATGGCAAATAGCCCTAGAAGATAAAAATAATGCTTCCCTCCAGGGCAAAGATTGGTGTGGTTTACACACAGTCCATCATAAAATATTGGATTCCCTATACTCAAGGGTCCTCAGCTGTGCCACAAACCCACTGTGTACACAGCACCTACCTGGTCAGCTCCCCATCACCCCCACGGGGAGACTTGGAGCCGAAGAGGTGGGTGGAGGAGGGGAACAGAAAGAGGGGAACCAGAGGAACCATGAAGCTCATGCCGCTTGTTGTGCTGTAATCAAGTCCTGTGTCTCTGAGCCAAGGGTCTCACATCTTTGGCCAGCATCCATGAAACTGTGGCAGGCTCACTCGTTAGCATGCCAGTAAAGTAAAATCTCATCCCTATAGGAGTAAAGTCTCACCCCTGGGAAGATGAGATTATCCTCCCAGGTATCATGGTAGGCAGGTAATTGCTGTGGATTCCCAAACGCCCCTGGGAAAAAAATATAGGAGTATGTCTTATCCCAGCATAGGTAGTTCTGGTGCTAAAGGGAGAATAAAGAGCCAGGTAAAAAAAGAACTTCTCCAAAACCTGAGAGACAGTCACATTGCTTGCCCCAAATAATCGAACAATTTCCTTTATTGTACATTAGAAAAATGGATATTATTTTAAGACACAGGACACCTGTTTTGATACCTGATAGAATTAGGATAGTAGGTAATTCAAATAAAATTAAGACACATCCAGAAAACAAAGATAATCATCTTAAAACTCATTTTAAGGGCTTCCCTGGTGGCGCAGTGGTTGAGAGTCCGCCTGCCGATGCAAGGAACACGGGTTCGTGCCCCGGTCCGGGAAGATCCCACATGCCGCGGAGCGGCTGGGCCCGTGAGCCATGGCCGCTGAGCCTGCGCGTCCGCAGCCTGTGCTCCGCAACGGGAGAGGCCACAACAGTGAGAGGCCCGCGTACCGCAAACAAAACAAAACAAAACAAAAAAACTCATTTTAAAAAGAAAACTACAATAGCACTAAAATCAGATATTTTTATTGCCCTATATTATTTGCAGCCTTCCCACAAAATATTAACCTTAAGGTCAGTCATTTTTCTGTCTCTGTTTTTTTGATAATCTTTTGATGTAGAAAAGGGGAACCTTTATAACTCCCTGGAATATGAAAAAATGTCTCCTTCAACACTTGAGTTTCTGCTGTTCAGCTGTGTCATTTGGTTGCAGCACAAACTCAATGATATTATTTCAAAACACGGCTATGTCACCCTCAAGTTCTGAGCCTCTGTGATTTCACAGGTTTACTGTACAGATTCTGCTGGTTATAGTTCTCCTTGGTTAATTAACGCTCTGCAACATTTAATTTTGCATTACATAAATACCAGTAAAGAGGCTGAAAAATAAAACTAGATGCAAATTTTATGCTCATCGCAATGCACAAATTAGGCCATAGAAAAATCCCTGGCTGGATTCAGAGTTTTCTTGTGCCAGCTAGCCGCCTCGAAAAAAAAATCTTAAATTATTTTTCGCCAATTCAACAGAGGTAAAAACGATCAAATAAAAATCAGACTAAACAAAAACAAGGCAATAAGGCTGCTACACATAAAGCTTTATACAAATGAAGTACTGTCAAACATTTCACAGTGTCAGAAATTCATTTAGAAATTTGTCCTTTAAAAAAAAAAAACCCTCCTGGTATAAATTTGCTTTTCTGTAAATTTAGTCCCATCCTCTCATTAGCACAAAAATATCTGTCTTCTCAATTTCTAGAACCGCATCTATAATGTTAATTTGCAGAGTACAAGTGGTCTGCCAGTGTTATGTCCCAAAGGTGGCCTCCCTGATCAGAGTGTTTAAAGAAGATGGCCTAGAAGGACAAAACCGTACACGAAAACAATCAACCCTGCACAAGATGGCTTTTCAGAATCGTTTTTAGACATGCATAAATCAGAGATGCATTTGTGTCACCTAATCACGACTAATGAAGCTTGAACAGAGAATCCAAACTTCAATATTTAGCTAAAATTTCAAAGTGCGGCATCTGAATTAAACTAATACCATTGATTGGAAAGCTAAGATAAGGTATTCTTACATTTTCTAGACAAACACTCAGAGCTGGATAATGGGACCATGTGTGTTACCTTTTAGACTAGAACAAAACTAAAACACAAAGAGATATAAAACCAGCTTTGCTTAATTTGGAAATTCAAAATAAAAAGACAGTTTGGCTTTTTTAAATTAAGGATAAAATTATGTTATCTACATCAACAACATTGAGGGTTTTGTTTTTTAATTGTAGAAAAATGGGTAATGTGACTACCAACTATCCCCCTCCCCCCCCCACTAAAACATCGCGTGATTTTTGATATGTTGGAGATAATCATGTTCTATGAAACACGAAAAAGAGCCAGAAATAAAACTGCATAAGTATAGTTGCAGCCACAAGAGACTAAATCTGCTTTCAAAATGCTGGTGGGTCTTTTGACGGGGCAAAAACTGGCTCTTGGTTCCAGTTGGGTCCTTCACACGGGGTTTGAAGGGTCCCCATTATGACTTCACAAGCCACAACCGAGTGTTGGTCTAGCGCCAGCATACTTGATACCTGCCCAGACTGTTTTGCCAATAACATAATTTTACCTCTTTAGCAGAGATGCCAAATGCTCCATGACAGTCGACAACTGCACTTTTGGCCACATCTATTTCATAATGCGCAAGAACCGTCACTGCCTTTCCCTCAGCAGAGAAAATATTGCTAGAGCATAATTTCTCATTAATCACAGGCACTGTTTCTAAGGACAAGTTAGCCAGAAACCTCTTGGGAAATTTGTATGCTCAAGACAATCATCTCAACTTCTTGTGGAATTGGTAAATATTTGTACTGAAGGATGAAAGATAGATGGCTAGCCTCCAGGGTATGGAAAAAAATACTCACTCGTCATTCCAATCCAGCCAGAAAAAAAAAAAAAAGCTTAGAGGTAGGCAGGCAGGGGTCTCTATTCAACACAAAATGTTTAAAGACATCTTTATCTAAAAATAAGCAGATCTCACAATAATTCTATAAATAGGCAACTATGGTGAGATATTTCACAAACATCAATGCTGTATTGAGATGAACAGACAAGTTTTTAAATGCCTCAAAACAAATCATAAAAGTTCCTATGGCAAATACCAGTGGGAAAACAAGAAAGTAACAGTCTATCAAAAAGCCTCATAAAACTGATAAAAAGTCAATCGTACACCCCCCAAAATATGCTTTTGATATATGACAGATATAAACATTTTTTATGTATTATACACACACAGGAGTATGGTCTTCTGAAGATAAATAAATATATGCATGTGTGTATTTACATATTTCGGATTTAACATGGGCCCATCCTATAAGGAGGTCTGTTTAGTGGTGGTATTTGGTAACAACAGAGCCTTGTCACGAAGTGGAGGTGAGTAAGGGAGCCAGAAGACTGAGTCACAAGAAGCACCTCTCTCACAGAAACTCTACAAGAACAGGAATCATGCAGACTCACAGCAGAGGCATAATTTTTATTTCTCCTAGCTTCCATGGTAGATGCCATAAAGAGAATTAGCAGTGTCTTCCTGGGGTGAAAGGAGAAAGAGAATCTTTTTGTACAATAGTTCATACTCAGCATGACCTCTCTAAAGGCTTCCAGACTATACCCATTCATCCCAATGTTGGGGAAAAAAGATGTAAAATTATACATCATCCAAAAATTATGCTCATCCCGTACCTGCTAAATTGCTGGGCATGACATATCATATAAAGATGAACAAAACAAATATTCTCATAGTCTAAGAGAGACAGGCAATTAAACTGAATTGCAATACAACCTAAGTGCTACAGTAGAGCTGGAAATGACAAGGAAGGGCACTCTGTTGGGGAGGGCTTGGGCATTGGGTGGGAAGGTTCCCCAGGGGAGACTCCCTAGAGTTGAGTCTAGAAAGTCAAGAGGATGGGGAGGAAGAAAAGCTGCAGGAGCATTAGATGGAGGGAAAAAAGGCACAGGAGCGAAAAAGAACACGATTCATCAGAAGCACAAGTGATTTATTTAGGATGGATAAGAACACGTTTAGTATTTCTTAGGTACCATGCCTTGCAACAGACATGGAAATATTCAGAACAAAGCTGTGCTCAAGAGACCAATGTGAAATAAGGACTGAAAGTTAAGCCAGGGCTTCCCTGGTGGCGCAGTGGTTGAGAGTCCGCCTGCCGATGCAGGGGACACGCGTTCGTGCCCCGGTCCGGGAAGATCCCACATGCCGCGGAGCGGCTGGGCCCGTGAGCCATGGCCGCTGAGCCTGCGCGTCCAGACCCTGGGCCCCGCAACGGGAGAGGCCACAACAGTGAGAGGCCCGCGTACCGCAAAAAAAAAAAAAAGTTAAGCCAGAGGTACAGTGGGATGAGCACTAGATGCCGTTCTAAGTATTTTGGTCTTTAGTGCAGGTGATTAAAAAACCATTGACAAATTTTAAGCAAGGGGGAAATATGATCATATTTGCATTGGAAAGAGACATTTTGGTGCCATATATGGGGATGGTGACAATGGTTGATTAAGAAATACATACAAGTAAGTGGGTCTATCTAAGAAGCATAGAATTTAAGAGTGTAAAATGCATGTTTAGTGAGCTGATTTGTAAAGGTAACCCAGAAGCTTTGTGCCAAGAGAGAAAATAAGTTCTATAATCCTCAAGTTTTTAGGCCAGAACTAAAGATAAGAGGATGTGGGAAGAGCAATAGCTCTGGTTCAACCAGCTGCATTTACTGTACCATGGACAGTTCCATAGTGGAAACTGGATCTTCAGGAAGAAGAGCGCTCCCTCCGCATACGATAATTAGACGGAAATGAAGATAACACTTTGGAGATAGGAGTGCACAAGGGAAGGCCTTCTGAGCTGAGAATTGAGACACAAAAGGGAAGAATGGGGGAGAAAGAAGAGCTGGAAGGGCAGTCGGTGCGTTATAGGCAGTTATGAATGAGGAGAATGCGGGAAAGCTGATGACCCTGTCATGTTAGTGATACCTCCAGGTCTCCCTCAGCTGTTGAGTGGGAATAAAGTAGAAGTTGGTGTTTTCCTGAGCATCCTTATCTAGGGACCAGGGGAGGCCCATTATGGAGTACAGAGTACGGAGAATGGAAAGTACGATTATTGCAAGAAGACACAACGCGTGATTACTGCAATAGTCCAGATATTGAAGGCTGTAGTGAGGAAATGGACAAGTAGGAGATGAAAGAGGTAGAAGAAAAGAGGACTTGAGGAACACCTAGAAAAAGACGTGTGGAAATGACAAAGGACTTCTAGGTTTCTGGCTAAATATGAGGTCAATACCAGTCTCACTAACTGAACTAAGGAATGCAGAAGAAGTCCACATCTAGAGGGCAAACTGCTTGTCTTTCTGGACCTTGGTGTCCTTCCCACATCTGTAGAATAACAGCATGGTCCTAGTGGACCCTAATGTCCACACCAGCATTGGCTGTCTCTGCAAATAAGAATTCAACCAGAACATTCCACTTTCAAATAATAGATCTCACCCACACAACCTCTTATGGATCTATGAAAATGCTTACTCTTTTCCACTGCCAAAGCTGTGTCTGACTTCAGTATAAAAGAAACCCCTGGAATAAAAATAATGAAGCCCAGTTCTAGGCAGTTGGGAGTGCAAAGTATTCATTTTTAAGAGGGAGGTCATACCACAGACCTTGTCAATCATGTTCCATTACCATTATGAAAGGAGAAAAACACTCACACTTGTAACCCTGCACCAGCCTTCTCCCACATAGAGAATTCTTTTATTATTAAATAGCAGCTATCATAGAAAAGCATACATATTTCAAGGTGTTACTATTGGATAGGTCAATATGCATAGTAAGATGTTGCTGATTTAATTTAGCTTCAGTTCACTGGTCTAAAAACAAATCCTAAACATAAAGAAAAAAACAAAACTTCCTCTGGAACTCATTTTTTATAAAAGGTATAGATATTAAGATTGATAGCCATTTTGCATGAATTCCATAAACAAAATATTTTTTAATTAAGAAAATCTAACATCATAATTTTTAAACTATTATTTCTACCAAAGTGATACGAAGGAAAACATAAAGAGTACCCTCACAGGGTTAATTTTCAGTCTTTAATAAGTAATGTTTTGGTAATCATGGATTTTAGTTGCCCATTAAAAAAGGCATTTTAGATTTAACAAAATATAATATACAAGATTTCAAGCTATTTTTTTAAAAACCATAAATGTTAAACATAAGCGAACAAAACTTACTTGGTTGTCATAAACTCTGGTTACCAACACTGATGTCAAGCATCCCTCTGACATACTTTTTGCCCAACTGATTGTTTTATTTCATAAAAAACATAATTTTCTTCTTCAGTAAACACTGGGTGACAGTGGTTCAATGCTTTTCAGCACAAAATTACACCAAAGAAAGGCCAATGTAATAGGTTTGACCTATTATTTTTACCTATTTCTTTCCAGTTTCCACAACCTATTGTAGCAGTCAGCATCTCTAATGCAGTGTGATTCATTTCTCACTCCACAATTGATCCCTAACTGTGCTGAGGTCATTCACTACATTTGATACCCCATTTTTTTTTACAATTTCTCCTTAAATTTAGATTATGCTTCTATTTAGGCAGAGTAGAGTATGCTCTAAATCTTCTGGTCTTCAAAGAACATGTTTACAAGCTTCAAGTGCAGTTTGAAACAAGGGAAAAAATCTTTAAAATGCTGTTTCAGCGGACACCATCCATTCGGTCTATTTTTAAGAAATTACCAGATGAAACCCTTGGTCTCACATCACTATTCTGAGAGATGTCACCTATATAAATAGCAGAGTAACAATATCTGTTTTATATACCATATAATTGTATACTTGATCATGTTCAAATCCTTTTATTGCCCATAAAAAGGTGAAGTCTACTAAATATATTCCTACATAAGAAGCCGTATCATTCAGGTGTCATACTGAACCCAGAAAGTACAGTTTAAAATGTCACTTACATACAAACCTATGTATTCTACATGAAAATTAAAATTTCAAGATTTTAGCATTAAGAAATTAATACTGACTACTTAATCATTAGGGTGTTCTTGATACTTAAATTTTGTTCAGTTCACACACACAAGAGCGAGACCTCACTGTTGAAGTCAATTTTAATTAAACATGTAAATGTCCATTAGTGGGAAGGCCTCGTTATAATACAACTTCCTTTTTGGCCTATTCCCATCTCAGGGCCCATTCCAGAATAACTGGTTAGTGTTCTGAAATCTACGTGCCTTGCGATATAGGCTATCATTTTGGTGATTCCCAAGAATCCATATGGTCTAACTGCATCAAACTCTTTAGCGCTTCCCCTCATATACCCCAACCCGATGTACCCACTGCATTAGGTAATTCACTTTTCAACTTTGGTCAAAGTGCACACGCCCATGTCTTAGAAAGCAAGCAGCTCAGAAGGATCTATAATATAAAGAAGAGACCCCTGCCCCCCACTCTATTATTTTCTCCACCTCTCCTCATCTGTTTCTCCCAGCTGTTAAGGAAATCTGTAACGTGGGAATAACTACAGTGCAACTAGTTCAGAGTCAGGGGTAAATGAGTTTATATATGTAACTACCTAGAGCAGGGTCAGGATCATAGTACATACTGATTAAATATAATCTGTAATGATGATGACTTTTTCAGTATCAGGACTGACAATGTCAAGATCAACGACAGTTATATTCTGTCCTATAACTAGAAGTAAGTCTTTGGCTACAGGTTGACTCCAGAAGCTGAATGCTAGGAAAGAGCATTTACTTTATTATAACTGTGGGGAGATTGTTTTCTTTTCCATTCAAGCTGCACATATTTTCTGACTCCCTACTACGGGCCAGACACTCTTCTACCTACTGGTGAACTAGACCAACACATGGGTGTTTGCATTCTAGTTAGGAAGAACAATAAATAAGTAAACAAATAAATAACACAATTTTAAACGGTTATTCATTTGAATAATGGTTCCACATCATGCCTTGTGACTTCTGAAAGATGTTCAAAGAATTTTTCTTTTTTTTTTTAACAGTCCATGATTGCTCAAAATTAGCCAACATTCTAGTTTGCTTCACATTTGCACATGCTTTCCTCAATATTTTTCCATTCTTTGTGGGTTTTTTTAACAACTGATTACCAATTTATTAAAAAGCTTGATTTAAGCATCTGTGATGGTGACTTCAGCCCCGACTCCTGGCTCAGTACTGATGGAAGTGACCTGCTTCACAGTCTCAGAAGGACTGGACAAGTCAGTGAATCACTGAGGATCCTCATCTGAAAACCATTTCAAGTCTTAGAACCTTTGCCTCACCCCTTCCTCTTAAAGTCTCTAAGGCTACAGTCTTGATGGGGCTCTTTAGGTCAAACCACTGTCACCTCTGCTGTTCTAGAGGCCACATATAATCATAATACTTCACATCAGGGAAGGCAGCAGAATTCTGAACCACCGGACCGACCATACAGATGATTTCTCAAGATTCTTGAGAAGTTTCATTAGAATCACCTACAGGCATTACTGGTCTGGAACAATCATGAGGTCTTTGAATGGAGTCGATATATTTTTATTGAAGTGATGCTCATGGTAAGCCAACTCCTCCGATTAAGAAATGGGAATAACATTGGAATGGCCAAGGAGCTACGCTATGATGAGCTAAAGGGGGTCAAACAAGAGCCAAATAAGAAAATGAGAGAGAGAGAAAGAAAAAAGGAATCACAAGACTAGAAGTTACGAGATCTGGATGTGGATTCTAGTTCCATCCCTACGAGATGAGACCTTAAATAAGTCACTTCACCTTTCCGGACCTTATCTGTAAAATAAGAACTTCACATGAGAAAAAGCAGTATAATGAAATACCAAGTCACGCTCCAAGATTTTTGTCAGAACATGGTTAAAACTTATGCATATATTAACCCTTAAAATGTGCTTGTTCTATATACCTAAGGTGAAGGGACTCAAATTATTATAGAATAAAAAGAGTGTACTGATACACAAGAACCAGCCTGAAGTGAAAACAGACACCAGTCCCCTGACACTATGGAGTATGCATTGAATGAATGAACAAGTGGCAAGAAACAGACTTTTAGGGCGGTGAAACTCTTAAAAGATGGATGTTGCTGACATTTGCAAAGAGTAAAAAGTCATGACATCATAACAGAGTGTCCCCCAGCGAGTTCACTGTTAAGTGTTACTCCTCCCTAAGATGGGTTGGAGATTTCCAATGACATTTGTCCGTGTCTCTGACTGTCAAAGGAATTTATTGTGTATTTACACAAGCAAGAAAGAAAAATTAGAAAAGAGACCAATTCTCATACTTTTTAATGTGAGAAGTATCCCCACTAGAGTTACTGGGAAAACAAAAGTTCCCCTTAAATAATGTAAGCACCTTTTCATCAGATGCATTGAAGCATCAATAGTAGTTTTCTTTCCCCTAGCATATCATGAACTGACTACAGCAAGAAAGATCCTGGGCGAGAAAAGGCAAAGGTTCCGTCTAGCATAATAAACCTATCTCTGCATTCAAACACTCCATCATTTCTCAGATGTTGATAATTCCTACCAGCCTTGTTTCTGATCACTTGTTGCCACCCTAAACAGTCATGAGGAATCAGGGTTGTCAAATCCTCTGAACTTAATTCAAGAATTTAAAATAGATAACCAACAAGGACCTACTGTATAACGCAGGGAACTCTGCTCAATATTCCGTAATAATCTAAATGGAAAAAGAATCTGAAAAAGAATAGATACACGTACATGTAAAAACTGAATCACTTTGCTCTACACCTGAAACTGACAGAACATTGTTAATCAACTATATTCCAATATAAAATAAAAATTTTAAAAAAAGAATTAAGCATCCACCCTGTGTTCAGTGGTCCACTAGCTCCTTTGGGATGCAGACATGGCAGAGATGGAGGGAAAGAGTAGAAATGAGAAAGAAACGGTAGCACTTTCCTTGTCTCCAAAATATAAAAAATCTTCACAGCAAAGTAGATACAATATTGAAGAGGTAGAGTAAGGAAATGAAACTAACAATGATATTCAGCCACTGACGAGCAACCTCCATGAATAACAGGAGCAACAGGGAACAGAGGACGAGAAGGAAGAGATCAGTGACTACTCAGACTGGGTAGTCAGGGCATCTCCAGAAAAGAGGGTAAATTAACATCATGCAGGAGAACCCGCCTGGGTTTCATGTGTGTGAAGAAGCAGGGAGGCAACCTGAGTTGGTAAACTCGGCACTCAAAGAGCAGAACCTTAGATTAGTAAAGGGACACAGAGGGAATGGACCACAGGGTGGGTTAAGTCGCTTGAGAAACACTCATGGCATATTTGGTAACTACGTTGGCCTTCTAGAACACTGCCCTGAGGTCTGTTCCCACAGAGAATCTGAGGATAACACGAAGAGCTAAAAGAGAAAAAAAGAGGCCCTTTTCCCCTCTTTAGTATCCTCCAACTTTATCAATAAATATATTTGAGTGTTTACTCTTGCTACTGGGTTGTTATTAGTTGCTAGGGCTGCCATAACAAAATACAACAAACTGGGTGGAATAAGCAACAGAATCTTATTTTCTCACAGTTCTGGAGGCTGGACATCCAAGATCAAGGTGTCAGCAGGTTAGTTTCTCCTGAGGCCCTTTCTCCTTGGCTTGCAGACAGCCACCTTCTCGCTGTGTTCTCACATGGCCTTTCCTCTCTGTGCCCCCATCCCTAGCAGCTCTTTGAGTGTCCAAATTTCCTCTTCTTATAATGACCCCAGTCTGATTGAATTAGGGCCTTTCCCAAAGGACTCATTTTGACACCTAAGCTCTTTGAAGACCCTATCTCCCAATATAGTCACATTCTAAAATACTGGGGGTTAGGGCTCCAACATATGAATTTAGGGAAAAACAACTCAGCCAATAACATTTATAACTTACAAACATTTTTGTAAGATTTTTAATCATAAGATAAATGACACTGATACCTATACACAGTACTATAAACACAGCATGATAAAATGGGCACAGTTATAAATGTGAAATGTAATTTAAAACTACAGATTTATATAAAAGTACAGATAAATACCTTACAATTTAAACAATTAAACTCCAAAATCTTGCAAGATATGGGAGTTACAAATTTAGACCAGGAAATGATAACGCTGACCTTTGATTCCCCTTCCTTTGGGCTGACAAAATATCTCAATAGATACATTTGGTAGTAAGGCTTTTTGATAAAACAAATGACTGTGTCCTAGAAAAATGTAGGGCAGGAGTAATAATGCAGTTGAAAGAGCCATAGATTAGGATTTGGGGCATTCTGGATTCCAGTTCAAGAAAGAAAAGGCATCCAAAGAGAACGATAAAGAGAAAAAAGAGGAATTAGGGAAGAGCTACACTTTAGAAGCAAAGAAAATAAAAATTGTAAGAAGTCAGCAAGAGTCCACTGCTGTGAACAGATCAGACAAATAAGGCCCAAGAAGACTCTAGTGACATTGCACTTTGGAGTTCACTCATGACCCTCAGAAGAGCAGTGCCAGTAAAGTTGAGACAGTCAAAGGCAGATTTCATGGATTGAGAAGTGAATGGGAAATAAAGTATAGAAAATTTGTGATTGCTCTTTTTATACCCGGCTGTTTTTGAAGCCTGAACACTGGAGAAATATGGTGGCAGTTCAGGGGAAAAACAGACAAAAGGAGTATTTCCTTTTTTTCTTCCTTTTTTCTTTTTCTGCTTTTTTATTCTTTCTTTCTTTTTTTGGTTTTAAAGATGAAACTGGGTTTGTTTACAAGTTTAAGGAGAGGGCTCTGCTTAGAAGTACGGTTTAGGGGATCAAAGGAGGGAGGAATCCTCCATGTATTCCTTTAACCCACGTGTGAGAAATCCTAGTACTGTGTTTATTATTCTCTGCCTTCAGAAGCTTTTGGATTAGCTGGGATACAGATAATTACCCTGAGTTGTGTGTGTTAATGGCCATATGTCCAACTTTGAAGAGGACACAGAAAAAAGAGCATCTAAGTGTCAGCCAGGAGTCTGAGAAGAGTTCTCAAACAAGGAAAATTAGAGCTGACGTTTACCAGGTGGTCAGTGTATCAGGTTATCACAAGAGAGGGGGCATTTCACACAAAAGAGTCTGTGCGAAATCAGAGTCATGGAAAACTCAGACAGACTCCAAGGACGGGTTCACCTTGAAAAGGAATGGAGACACTTCTCTCTTACAGAGGAAGGAAAAAAAGGAACATGGAAATCCATATGGTCAAGTTTTGCGAATGAGTGGGGGTAAAATGAGGGCCACCATTTTCTCAGTTGTCTTCTCAAACAACATTAGTTGTTGGTCAAATTTAACCACCACATTTTGAACTTTCATTTTTAAAACTACCAAAGTGCTTCAAGGCATTGTTTAGCATCGAATATTGACACCCCCAGAAACAGAGAAAATAAGATGGATTGGGGTTGAGGGTAGGTTTGAGAATTTACCTAGAAAGAAAGGCAAAAAACTCAAGGCAGGCAGACAAAATGGTTCTGTCCCTCAAGGCAAACAGCTCAGTTACAGGTATAAAAAGGCATTATTTGATCAAGAAGGGAGGCTTCAAGTCTAGAATTCTTTCAATTAACCCTTTTTATAATTCATAAAGAGAATTAGTTGAGGGACTAATAATCTTACAGGGGAGATAAAACATAAGCAAAAAATGTTGGTGTAGAAATTGGAATATGATAAGTACATAAAAGATAAGGAATGTCCAGTCTTCATAAAAGCAATCAAAGTAAAGTTAATTCTATTTAGAGGCAAGGTCACCCACAAAAGCTCAAGAGGAAGTGTGGAAAGCTTGGGGAAAAAAAATCATAGATCTTGGTAAGGCTGGTAAGGTCAAGACCTGGTAATGTTAGAGGCAGGGCCACCAGCAACAGGGAGAACCGTGATATGGAGCCATCTGGAACACTTCCAGGCACCCTTCAGGACTGGTCTTCAAGTCTGGTGTTGGAAGGGTGGGTTTCTTCTGAGACATCTCTTGGTGGACTGTAGATGGCCATCTACTACTCCCTGTACCTTCACATCACCTTCCCTCTGTGTATGTCTATGTGTTCAAATTTTCTCTTCTTGTAAGGATACCAGTCATATTGGATTAAGACCCACCCTAATGACCTTATTTGAATTTAATTACCTCTTTATAGACTATGTTCAGTCACATTCTGAGGTACTTGGGATTAGGACTTCAACAAATGAATACGGAAGAGGGACAACTCAGCCCGTAACGGGTGTTAATTATAAAGTTCTTTAAAAAATGCACCTGGTTAGGGCTTCCCTGGTGGCGCAGTAGTTGAGAGTCCACCTGCCGATGCAGGGGATGTGGGTTCGTGCCCCGGTCCGGGAAGATCCCACATACCGCGGAGCGGCTGGGCCCGTGAGCCATGGCCGCTGAGCCTGCGCGTCCGGAGCCTGTGCTCCGCAATGGGAGAGGCCACAACAGTGAGAGGCCCGCGTACCGCAAAAAAAAAAAAAAAAAAAAAAGCCCCTGGTTATCAGTCTCCTGGGCAAAATTTAGTCATAGGTATACTTGCCTAGCTTTGGAAAACACAGCAATATTTGGATGACATTCTCCACTATATAAAGATGTCAACCTTGCTTGGTTGAGGTACTAGAACAGTAAGTACAACACTGTTAAAGACTTTTTCTTCTCAGAACTGAAAATTTTATTATCGTCAAATTATTTTACCTCAAATCAAAACAGAATTAGTGGAAAATGCTTTTAAAAAATTTGAATAGTCTGTGGCTTTGGCTACTTCCCAAATTCATTTTTCTTATCATTTATTAGCCAAATAAGACTACTTAGGATTTAAAGTCAAAAAAAGGAAGGGAAATTGCCATGCACTCTTCACTTATGATTTTCAATGTTTTAAAAAGAGCTTAAAGACCTTTTATTTTATACAATTGCCAGTAATTGTCTTTATAGTTTTATTGGTATTAATTTCATACAGCTCGTTTAGAATGTCAAGCCACATATGCAACATAGTAATAAAGTTATTATTACTGCATAGAGATATAATTATAAGTAATTTTGATTCTCTCACTTCTGTCCTCTCACATTCTTCTCATTCCTGCCCGTGTTTTATAAGAACGAAGATGAGTTTGCTGACCTTTTGCTAAAGAACATTTAGTAAGAAGACACTGATGATTTCATCCTGACTAAGGAGGTCAAAACTTTTATTTTCTAGCTCCATTAGCTTTTTCAGAGTAAGTCTGATTATAATATCGCTGCATTACAAATAAACTTCTAAATTTGGAGGAGAATGCAAATGCTACAAAACAGTAAATAATTCAAATAATATGGAGTCTTTTAGCCAATGAACCATAATTCAATACAATGGTTTTCTCCCTTATTAACAAGATATTAGAGAAGATATTATTTAAAAGAAAAGAACAAAGGGGTAAGAGGAAAAATAAAATTTCTCATTATTTGTTAAAGATGTGATAACATACATCATGAAATATAATAAAGTCTCTCAGTATCTGGTAAGTAATTTAAAATATGTAGTAAATGTAATCTACGCCCACTGAGGCAATTTGCATATTTCTACAGGCTTCATTAGCCATAATTTTGAAGGACTTTGTGGATCTATTAATTCTTACATAAAAGAGCACACTAGCTGGCCAAAGGTAGGGATAAGGTATCATTTGGGCAAATACTTTAGTCCCAAATGTAAAGGGAAAAAGGCAAAAAGAAATGGAAAGTCCTATTTCCAGGCCACGTGCGGGGGAGGGGGCAGAGTAATGCTCCCTTCTGGGTAACCTGGAATCTTAAGAGGGGAAAAAACCCCGCTAATTTCAAAGCTTGTACCAAGGGGGAATGAAATGGGATGAGTAGAATGTACTTTAGTGCTGACCATGCCTTTGTTCCGAGAAAGACACAGGTGTAGACCATTAAGTTATGCAAATGTAAAACAAAGGACGTTGCACAGTGGAAAGTTTGAGAGGCTGGGGCTATGAGAAACAAAGTTGGCCAGCAAGAGATGGTTCTGTAATAGGCAAGAGTTGAATCTCTACACACAGTCTTCTAATTGGAGAAATAGTGCTTGCCAAACATTGTTTGTTCTTGTGGGCAAGTATATGTTTTATTCAAACTGTTTGCTCCCAAGTTAGTAGAGCCCGAGAACATTCAGATGCTCTAAGATCTTTGAAAAGGAGCTGAACGAGGCTTGACAAAACTCAGCCTAGAAGTCCAACACACGGCGTATGTAAAAATGAAATCCACAGACACTGAGACATTTCTAAATTAAAGGACCTGTCTTGGGCTTCCCTGGTGGCGCAGTGGTTGAGAGTCCGCCTGCCGATGCAGGGGACACGGGTTCGTGCCCCGGTCCGGGAAGATCCCACATGCCGCAGAGCGGCTGGGCCCGTGAGCCATGGCCGCAGAGCCTGCGAGTCCAGAGCCTGCGCTCCGCAACGGGAGAGGCCATGACAGTGAGAGGCCCGCGTACCGCCAAAAAAAAAAAAAAGGACCTGTCTTTGTGCTTGTAATTTAGAAGGGAAAAGATATAAGGAAGCAGTTTAGTATTATAGGATTATAGCCTTCTGGCGTGTTACTGTCTTTGGGGAAGAAAAGGTTAAAGCCATACCCCTGTGACTAGAAGGTGGGATGGGAAGGGATTGGGCACTTCTGCTGTCAATCACCATGGAGAGACAGACATTGAGACCTGGAGGGTGGGACCAAGCTGGTAAGAGGGGAATTCCATCCTCTCTCTTGGTATGATTTTCTTAGGCCTGGACCCCAAGTAAGTTTCCTCAAGGGTAGACATAAATAGTGGAGGAACTATGCCTTTGAAAGATGGAGAAAGGTGGGGTGGGGGGGTTTGGGGGAGTGGGGTTTGGCAAAAGAGCACCCTGTGATCAAGCAGGGCAGTATTATGTGGCTGAGCAGGGAAGAAGCATCAGATGGAATGGTTGGATAGACCTGTAAGCTATGAGAGAAGCCATAGCGAGTGGCCAACGAGAAGTCTGTCTGGGTGCTATACTTCCCCCGGGCCATCTCTGAGCTGCTGCTGTGGGGATTGTCTGGACGTCCAAGGTGGTAAAGAGAAGAGAAGGGCCCTCTGAGACCACCATAGAGGGCAGCAGGAGCCCAGGTGCCAACACAAGCAGTTATTTGGGATGGAGGCTCTAATCATGGCAATGGTGAAGACAAGGGCCGTAGCCCCAGGAGAGCCTGAAGTCATCTCTCTGCAGTGGAGCAAAGGGCCAGACAGTGCCCAGTGTGGCATCACCGGCTTACAGAGGCACTGTCAGGGAAAAATACTAGACAAAGGAGATAATCCTGAAGAATTCAGAAGGAAGAGGTTTCGCCTACTGCAATTTCCTAGGCAAAGGGAGCAGTGTGCATTTAACTTAGATGTGACATCAGTTGTATTCCTCAAGCTGGTGAGACCCGGGAGACATCTGAATACACTTAAAATCAATAACTCCTATGAAGCCAGAAATTAGGGCTATTCTAAATTCATACATGGGAAATGGAAAGACTGTGAGATTTTCTCAAACTCAAAAGTGTAATACCCCAAATTAGAGCCCAAAGCTAAGCTGAAACCCTAGCTGCAATGTTGTCTTGGAGAGTGGATACACGGCAGGCAAACTACAGCAAATTGTGAAGGCACAGTGATCAACATCAATTTGGATTCTATGAATGAGTGCCTAGATTTTACCATGCCTTTCTGTCAGGGTTTATTATCTGTTAAAGGGTTTAAATCTACAATAGAAAAATATTTCTGTGAAATCCAGTAATACACAGTGGTTAACCATAACTGAATTTTGTAAACTATGATTTGTCAAATGATTCATGCTTTTTCCCAAACACAAGCCCCTGCATGATTCCAACAGCAAAAGGAGTTTACCTAGTCCCTATAATTTTGCATTGAACTGACAGCCTGTCTGTTTTACCTGGATTCTGAGAGGGTTAGGCGTTTAAGCCCCAAAATCACTTTGTGATAGAAAATGTAAAGTCTTAGAACTAAAAGCACTGTAAATATCATCTCCTTGGTCTTCAAATAATGTCATACATGCCAGTTTAGGCTGAGCAGAGGACACTGGCTGCACTCTTTAGACATGTCTAAGAAATGAAATTATACACGGGAGTAACAATCAATCAAACTAACAATTACTGAGTGGCAAGCTCTCTTCTGCATCTGCTAAATTTACATTAAATCTGCTAGAATTATTCATAGTAGCTCATTTCATCCTTAAAAATAAGGAGTCTGATAGTGTTATCATAGGGGTTAAGTTCTTTGTCCAAGATCATAAAGCAGAATGGGGGAGCTCGTAGTTAAAACAGAGGTATTGGGCTTCCCTGGTGGCACAGTGGTTGGGAGTCCGCCTGCCGATGCAGGGGACGCGGGTTCGTGCCCCGGTCCGGGAGGATCTCACGTGCCACGGAGCGGCTGGGCCCGTGAGCCATGGCCGCTGAGCCTGCGCGTCCGGAGCCTGTGCTCCGCAACGGGAGAGGCCACAGCAGTGAGAGGCCCGTGTACCGCAATCAAACAAACAAAAAAACCCCCAAAAAAACAGAGGTATCTAACTCCAAATCAATGTTCTTTTTATAATATCATACTTCTTCCATCTGTAAACTTTCTGGTATTTAACCATTATTTCCTTACGAAAAATTTTATTCTATTCTAATCTCTCATTCATTGCCATTCAAGCCTGTTTACTTGAAATCTGTTCTTGTGAAGTTTTGAAACAGCTGGTCACTGTCCTTGGTTTAAGAACTCCCTCACACACAGTACTCGGAGATAATTAAATCCCCTATCAGCAATTCCTTCTTTTGGCTGAATAAGCCCTTTTCAATGTTTCCTTAAAAGGATTTCTGTCCCTTTAAATATCTTGCAGCATCCCCATATCATGTTGATTTTTACAGCTGGAATACTGGCACATGGGTTTTTTTTAGACTCATTTATAACTCCAAGGACCAACTCTTCCTCCCATCCCCGTAATGTTCTTTAACCAACTGTCTTCTATTTAATGCTTAAGCAGCTTGGTTCTCCCATTGAGCATTTTGTCCTCATTGAGTTTCATTATGTTTGCTGTGAGTTTCCTCCAATTTGCCAAGAAGCTGCTTCTATTTCGAAGGAGTACTGCAGATCATTTACCATTCTGGCGAAATCCTTCGCCTCTGCTATTTCAGTGTATGTCCCTGCTTGAGAGGTGCCTGTTATGGGCTAAAATGTGTCATTCCCCCCATCTCGGAAAATCCATACGTTGAAGTCCTAACCCCCAGTCCCTCAGAATATGACTGTGTTTGGAATTAGAGCATTTAAAGTTAATTAAGGTTAAATGAAGTCATTGGTATGGGCTCTAATCCAATATGACTGGTGTCCTTATAGGAAGAGATTAGGACACAGACATGCATAGAGTTAAGACCATGTGAAGACAATAAATAAGTCACCTACAAGTCAAGGAGAAAGGCCTCAAAAGAACCCAACCCTGCCAACACCTCAATCTCAGGCTTCTAGCATCCAGAATTGTGACACAAATTTTTGTTGTTTAAACCACCCGGTCTGTGGTAGTTACTATGACAGCCCTAGGAAACGAATACAGCTCCCTATAATGTCTCATTTCACTAACTGTATTATTAATTATGTAAAGAGCCCTATATATACCAATATCATGTACCCCTAATACTGATAGGGGCCTATCACTTCGGCGGTATTCATGCCAAAAATGCATCAACTCTACCCATAAGTAGGCATAAGACAATCTTAAATTGTGAGGCATTCTCCAAAATAACTGACCAGTGCTCTTCAAAATGTCAAAGCCATGAAAGTAAGGAAAAATCAAGAACTGCCACAGAATGTCCCAGAATGGGAAAAACTAAGGAAATAGGACAATTAAATGCAACGTGGGATCCTGGATTGGATCCTGGCAGAGAAAAAGGATGTTAGCGGAAAACTGGTGAAATTGCAATAAAGCCTATTCTTTAGTTGATAGCATTTTACCTATGCTGATTTCTTACTTTTGATAAAAGTATTATTGTTGTGCAAAATGTTTACATTAGGAAAAGCTGAGCAAAGCGTATATGAAAATGCTCAGTTCTATCTTTGTACTATTTTGGTAATGCTAAAATTGTTTCCAAATGTTTTAAAGTAAAATATAAATTCATAATAATATAAATAATGCAAATCATAAATAATGTTTCATAATATTTTATAAAATTACATATTATAAATATATTATAAAATGATACCTATTACAAATAATAATATGAATAAATAAAATATAGGAAGCACTAAATAACCACCAGGAAAGAAAAAACACATTTAATCATTGAAGTATCCTCTGAAATAAACTCTGTATTAAAGAAGGGAGGAGAGAAAGAAGAAGCTAATATTCATTGAGATCTGTTGGATGATAGGCCCAAGCACTTAATCCTCACAACAACACTGTCACCTGTGAAATGTGACAACTGATGAAACAGAAGCTCAGAAGTATTTGAGTAACTCATCCAAGTTCACATACCAAGTGAGAGACCTGGATTTCAGACCCAGGACCATTTAAATCCAACATACCATGCTTGTTCTATGGGTTGGGTAATAATTTATGTCCTCACCCACTAAACATGTATCTAGTTATCTGTTCTAACTCCGTGGTTCCCATTCTTGGCCGCACATTAGGAATCACCGGGGGAGTTTTTAAAACTCTTGAGGTCCAGATCCCACCCCAGGAGATTCTGATGTAATTGTTTTGGGGTTCAACCTGATCTCAGGATCTTAAAAATCTCCCCAGATGATTCAACAAGTAGAGAAGAGTAACTCTACTAGTTTTTCAATGTTACGGTCATACAGAACAGAACTGAAATCTTCCCAAAGATAGGGCTGTCATATCTATCATTTGTCTAGGAGTAAGCACGTAACATCAAAATCAATTAAATTCGACTTGTGCAACATATTCCTTATGGTAACAAGAGAAGAAGAAATTCTTTAAAAAACACACGGAGAACAGGGAGCAGCTGTAGAAGTGCTATCATCAGCAAACTCACATAGTGCCGAGAATTTAGAGGCAGCTGACTTAAGAGAGAGATCTCAAAACTCTTACAAATACAGAGAAGAAAGTAGCAATCTTTCGACTAGAAGTCAAATGACGTATGTCCCTGATTTTAATTTCCTCGGGTCCCTTTAAAATGGCAGAGGGGAAGTATCAAGCTATGTAAGACTCTAATTGAAAATAAACATTTTCCTACTTTTGAGCGGAATTAAAGCTGGAGAAAACTGAATAGCTTCAAGGTGAGGAATGAAATGGGGACGCACCATCAAGAAGGCTGCAATGAAGGTATTTGGAAACCATTCCATTTGCTCAATTGTCAGCCATGCAAGCACTTACAGACAATTACAACCTTAGAAAACAAATTAAAAGTGTGTAAGTAGGCACTTTGATACTTCTTCCTAATTATAGGGTTTAGGAGATTCTAAAAATACAAATAGAGGCAATGCGAACGATAGTAACCCTGAAATGAGGTTATGAAGCTTATTAGCTGTACATAATTACACAGCTGTGACACGTTGAAGAGACCCCAGCCTGAAGCACAGTTCCTTTCCTCTTCACTATGGGGTCTTAGAGCAAGGGTGCCACCTTTTCATTTTAGCAGAATTTTTGTACTTTAAAAAAATACAATTTAGGTTCAATCATATGGGACTGCCAATATTTGACCTGCGAAAATGGCAATTCCTTATTTTGAGTGCCAGTATGAAGCTCTCCTTCATCTCCCTTGGTTTTCTCGGGGGGCACGGACTTATTTTTCTAGAGCCTTCGAAACATCCATAGCACCAACCAACCACAGAGCTGTGAATCCTAGAGCGTGCTTACTTAGGAAAGGCATATGCGGTAAAGGAAAGGAACTCAACTACCTGTAGAGAAAAGCTGTATTTTCTAAAATCTAACTGATTGAAAAGCCCTGGAAACCACTATTTGTGATATTTAGGCCAAATAAAGTTTCATTCTGGTAACTGGCCTGGATACCAAATTGCACGGGCAAATCAGCTGACTGTCTGGGGTTGAGAGAGAATGGTTATTTACTGTCTCTCCTGATTTTTTTGTACAAAGCTTTGGAAAGTCGTTGGGTTAGAGTTCTCTCCCTCTCTCTTCCCCCTGCTTCAATCTCTGTCACACACATGCACACACAAAAGAAGGCTTGTAATTAACAATTTTACATACCATGACTTACAAAGGCTAATGATTGACTTCTCCTTTTTTTTTAGATACAAAAAAAGGAATCTCAGAAAAAAAAAGGGCGATCCACAAGAAAGGCACAAACTAATTCTAAGTTGTCTATGTTTTTGTTCTTTAGTAATGAAAACCTGTGTATGAACTCCTATGTCACACAAACATTTTATCTCTGAAAAGTCAAATATGGGCTTGGCAGATTTTTCTCATATATGCCAAAGAGAGATTTACCTCGGAGGTTTCATTCGAAAGAAGAACTGCGAAGTTCTTCAAGACTTCGGGCAGCAAACTGCAGGACAGAATAATAGAAGCTCACATTTGTTTCGTGCTTGCCACGTTTGCTGTTCTAGTGCTTTAAACATATTACCTATTTCATCCTCACTACAACCATGTTTATTCCATTTAGTGGAGACATGAGAGGCGTCAATAGGTTACTTGCCCAAAACTACATGCTTCTTAAAAAAACACAGCCTGGGCTCTGTCCCGGGTGGCCTCTCCCCAGGACAAGTGTTCAGACTCATGACTCTCCTGCCTCACTTGGGTAGCTTATGGCAGCCAACCTGCTGCCATACATCCACAACAACATGCCAGAATCACATAACCCAGTTGTGTACTATTTTGATGCCTATAGTAGGTTATTAGCATCTTTCTTAAGTATTGTTCAATGAAAAAAAAAACATGAGAGGCATTTATCTTCCAAAGAGGCACACATTAGAAGTTTCTTTTATTATGTTTATTGCAAGTTCATTGTGTAAAACAGGAGGATGTGCCCAATGCATTTGTACTGTGTTTCTAAATGAAATGCTAGCAAACAACTTTAGACTTTATAATTATTGTAACTTATTAAACAATGTTATTGTTTTGTGTTTGGAAACCAATTAGTTGAGATCACTTATAAGTATAATCATTAAATAAGAATTGGTTGGACTCATGTTTTATCAAAATAAGAGTGAATATAAAGTGAGACGCCTTCATTTTAATTGGAAATATTCCATTGTTCTGGAATTCATTTGTTGGGTAATGTCAACAATGGGAAAAAAAATTATCTGTAATAAATGTGGTCAGTGTAATCGGATTTCATGATACTGACCTGGCTGGAGAATGATGATGCTTTATGGGCAACAGACTCTTGTGATATGAACGTGGGTAGTCCCCGTGGTAGCTTTGAATCTAGTCTTCACGAAGTGCAAAATTGGGATAACAGGCTTAGAGTATTTAATGCAAGTGAATAATCTGGATTATTGCAGCCAAGATACAACTGCACGTTTGGGAATGAAGTAAGTTTGGAAGCCCACAGGTTCCGTTACCATGCAGTCACCTGGAGGGCTGCAGCAGCCTCCTAATTAGTTTCCCTAATTCCATGTTGTTCGCCCTCTGTAGCCGACTCTCAACACAACAGCCAGCAAAATGCAAGTGACTCCCTTGAAGTGTACCATCACAGGAAGAACACGATATAAAATCCCGACCATGGCCAACGAGGTCCAGCCTCCTTTCTGCTCCACCCACACGGGCCGCTTGGGCATTGGTCCTCACACTCGCCTCGTGGGCTCCCACGAGGAACAGCAGCCTTTGCACCTGCTGTTCCTTCTGCCTGGCATGGTTTCTCAGAAGAATTTCAAATGGCTGGACTCTCACTTCATCCGGGTGCTCAAATGTCACCTCCTCAGAGGCCCTGCCATTCACCCCATCTCAGAGTTTGCATCACCCACCCTAGCATACTCTCCAGGAAGTTAACTCATTTTATTTCTCACTTACTTTTCACCACCCGAGGGCATGTACCATTTGTTTGTTTGTTTGTTTCCTATCTTTCCCCCTAGGAAATGAATTCACTGAGAGCAAGGACTTTTTTCTGGACCCAGGACCCTGCTAGGTATGTAACAGGCACTCGCTAAAAATTTTTGAATAAACGCATGAATCTAAAAAATTGAGTGAAAGCCTATGAATGAACAGCCCATTTTGATTCAAAGTGAAATATCAGAATTCGAATAAAGATGGGGGCCTCATCCCTAAAACAAAGCAGAGTTTGCAAATTCATGGATTCTATATGGATGCCCACTTTCCAAAAACCTATAAAACCTTGGAAAAATATATGTGTTCCTAAAACATAAGCAAGGGAGGTTTTTTGTATTTTCTCTATCAATCACTGATGATTTTTGTTTCAATTATACATTTATTTCATTTTAGTGCTACTACTTACTGTTAAGTATGTATGCTTCTCTCAATGTCCACATTAGCCACGTGTTACCTATGATGTTATGACAGTATTGTATAAGATAGGTGGTAGGACCAGATGCTTAAGAAAGCAAGTAAAAAGGAAAAAACATGCTTTAAAAATAAAAGATAAATGGGAGTGTTACCTTCTATTATTACCTCTTGCTAGTTTGTTATTTTGGGTCCCTCCTATCATACACTTGACTAGCTTGCACTTGATTCCAAGAGTATACACTCACCTCATTTGGAGGGTATAAGTGGAAGGATGGTGTGTGCATTCCTAGATAGGGCTCAAAGAGAATCAGCAGTAATGCAAGTCACATGACAGGAAGTCCCCATGGAGATGCCTCACACAGTGGCAGTTGCTCCTTCACCCTCCTCAAAACTCTCCTGGAACCATGAAACACTTTCCTCTATAGATTCCTCCAGACGACATTCTCAACTGCTGAACATCCTGCCCAGTCTGCAGTGACGCACATGGAGACTTCCTAATGTCAAAGGACTTCTACCAATCCCTAACTTACTGATAAATATTATCTTTGTATTTTCTAGAACAACACTTGGAGGACTCTCATGCCACTTTTATAAAACCCACATTTCAACATCCAAAAGAAGCTCCTGTTTTGCAGAAAAGTTCGCCAAAGTACAAAACATGTGACAAAGAGGGAGAACACTGCAGACCAAAGTTCATGCGTTGCAGAAACCACAACTCAGAACAGCACGGGGGGCTCACTGGCTGGGAGAGTCTGTAGTGTGATGCGCTAATGCAGCCTGGCCAGGAGCGTACGGTACAGTCTGCCGTAGCTCTCAGAGCACATGGCAAAGAGCACATATTAAGAGTGTGCTGTAATTTTGTTTTAATTACAAAAATACTTCTAAGATAAATAGTGCTAAAAGAAATCAGTGTTAGGCAGGGAAGCATGAAACGTGCAATATATTTAGAAGAAGGTGATAATTATTTCACAAATGATGAAACAAATTATGTAAAGATATGAAAAACTGAATTGTGGAGAAAGTGAGCCAACGCACAAAAACATGCATTCATTCAATAAACATTTACTTATCTTTGTGCCAGAGGGGGGCACTCAGCCAATACCTGAATTTATAAACTAGACATATAAAAACATCTGTAAAACCTTGGGGAAAATATATGTGTTCCTGAAATATAAGTAAGGGAGATTTTTTGTATTGTTTTCTGTTACTCATTGATTATTTTTGTTCTTGACCTTGAAGAGCCTGCAATCTAGCCTGTTAAGACGGATATGCAAACAAACAATGTGTTGATTGTTTTACTAGAGCTGTTTGCAAAATATTATGGGAACATGGAGGTGGAAGACATCAAATTCCCTTTGGTGAGTCAAGAACACCTTTACTAAAGATTACTAAGCCAGAACCTAAGGAGATGAGTGCCAGCAATTGGGCAAATCAGGCACAGAACGCTTTCCAGGTAGGAGAAGCAGCACGTACAAAGGTGAGAAAGAAAGTGACGCATACCTGTGACTGCATGCCATTGAATGTAGCGGAGGTCGGTCATAAAAGGCCTTATGTACCATGCTAAGGAGGACCTTGGTCTTTATCTTGAGTAAAATGGAGAGGCATTGAAAAATTTTAAATAATGGAGTATTATGAGCAGATTTTCAATCCAACTGTAACAGACTATAAAGCAGTATGGTCCTTTTCCTTTCACTGAGAATTTGGGACGTTGACAATACCCTAAAGTTCTCCACCAAGGAGAGAGGAAGTCATGAATGAATGGATGACTTAGTATTTTACAAATCTCTGCTCTCTTCTGTGGTAACAAAGCAATCCTAATTTTATAGCTAACCTATACAAAGGGTGTTTTGTGCAATAATTCAAAAAACTAAGGTTTTAATAATTCAGTGGTAATTAATATTAACATTTGTTATTAGCTTTCTGATGTAACTCTAATTTCCACCCATAAATAACCTCCAGGGCAGTTGACATAACAGAGTCTAGCATCTGTCAGGAACTCTCAGTAAAGCATCACAAAGAGTAAATTATATGTGGCTAAATTTCCTCAAAAGTGGCAGAAAAACAAGGGTTAAATTGCGTGAAAGGTGTTAGTTTCTGCTGTACAGCTAAGTGAATCAGCTCTACGTATACATATATCCCCTCTTTTTTGGATTTCCTTCCCGTTTAGGTCACCACAGAGCACTGAGTAGAGTTCCCTGAGCTATACAGCAGGTTCTCATTAGTTATCTGTTTTATACATAGTAGTGTAAAGCAACTATACTCCAATAAAAATTAATTTAAAAAAAATAATAAAGTCCCAAAACATGCTGGACACTAGAAATGCACTTTGCATTGCATTGTGGAATCTGAAATAAAACTCGCACGACAGGTGACAGTGGGGTAGAAGAGAAGGCCAAACTGGAACGAAAATAACTGAGGTTCGGAACACAATCTCATTCACTAACTGTGGAAACCTCAGCAAGGGGTTCACACTGACTCGACTTCGCTCCATCCAGCCAAAGTGGGAATAACAACACGACTCTCTGACTGTCCAGAACTGTTTCCCAGACCAAATGGAAGGCATGTTGATAGGTCAAAAGCACCACACATCCATCTATATGGCCTTGCTAGTCTAGGTTATGAAGACCTGCTTATCACATCCGTGTACAGAACATAAGGCGGCATAAAAAGGGCAAATATGGGTTCTGCTGTGATGAAACTGTCAGAAATCCAATACTAGTGCATATTTGATCATCAAGTATGAGCTATTTTTAAATATTTAAGATGTGTATTTGTTGGTTTAAAGATAGCCCTTCCTCAAACAGTCACCTACTGGCAAAAGAAATAAAATAAAATTTTCAAATACAATTCCTTACCCAGCAGAGTCCTTCCAAGTGTTATATTACAGTGCATTCAGTAAATTTCTCATGAATCAGATAAAGAGACAGGATGGGGAATAATGAAGAGGAAGATATACAAAGATCCCCAGGAAAGTAGACATAACACAGGGACCCTTTCAAACTCAAAAATTTGACCTTTTTTTTTCACTTAAAGATGTGTCATGAATCCTTTTATGTAAATGCAAGTACTCATCAGGTAGTTTCCAGCACCCTTCCCCTGCCCAGACAGAATGAAGTTGATGAGAGTATAAAGTTCCAGGGCAGGCAGATGTCAGCTGTGTGTGGATTGCTGCTGGTGGCTGGAGGACTTGAGGAAAACCCCCAGCAAGAGAGGAATGGAGAAGCAGGTCACAGACAAGCTGATGGTGCCCCAAAGTTATATACAAGATTGTCATGAATGATACAGCAACCCCTCTGATATCGGTTGATTTGTGTCCCCCAGAAGATATATTGACATTCTAACCCCTGGTACCTGTGAATGTGACCTCATTTGGAAATAGGCTCTTTGCAAATGTCATCAAGTTAAGATGAGATCATTAGAGGGGCCCTTAATCCAACATGCCTGGTGTCATAAGAAGACGGAAATGCCACGTGGGCACAGAGACACAGGAGGCAAAGGCAGCCATGTGACAATGAGGCAGAGGTTGCAGTGATGCCTCTACAAGCCAAGGAATGCCAAGGGTTGTTGGCAAACACCAGAAGCTAAAGGAGGCAAGGAAGGATTCTCCCCTACACATTTCAGGGGGAGCCTGGCCCTGCTGACACCTTGACTTTGGACATCTGCACTCGAGGCCTGTGAGCTAATAAAATTCTGTTGTTTTAAGTCACCCAGTTTGTGGTACTTCGTTAAGCAGCCTTAGGAAACTAACACACCCTCATATACAAATTCATCTATCTAGCGATCTATCTCTCTACGTATTTATCTACCTACCATCATCAAAATGCCATGCCAAGTACAGCTGGTGCTTTTGTAAATACTATACCACAGAACCCAGCTATTCTCGGTTCAGGCCCAATCCAGTGCAAACTGATCAAATTTACTTGTTTTTTACATTGGTTGTTCCATTTTCTCCCTCTACTTTTATGCAGTTTTAGTATTAAGGTCTCCTCCTGCTACAAACACTTGAAGGATGATTTCATATCAAAATGGAAAAAGAACTCATAATTAGTCATTTACATTTGTTGATTAGTTACATTTTAACTGAAAAGCATCACACCAAATTGTTACAACTGAATATTTTTATGGTCTTTTCCTTGCCTCCATAATTACAGAATGAAAGGCTCTTCTCCTCAATAAAGGAATTTCAGCATCTACCTATTCAACTGGCCCTTGAAAAAAAGTCTGATTTAAAATCTGTAAAAATCCCCAAGCCAGTTAATCCATCAAGAAGGCATTTATGGGGGCCCTCCGTGCCCTGGTGCTAAGCTTTAGGCTTCCAGAGATGCAGACCAGGGTCTTTCAAGGCACTCCTGCCTTGAAAGGATTGCCAGCCAGCTGGGAAGAGGATGGTCTCCAGGAGGCTAGGCCAGCAGGGTTCTGAAGCGTGTGATGACTCAGTGAAGCCTGGAGTTGCAGCTGAGAAACAGGAATCTGACCCAAAAACAGACAGCAAGGCCCTGCTGCTGCCTGAGAGTTCAAACAGTACATTTCCTCGAGTTTCCACGCACTGTCACTGCTTGCATCCTCTCTTCAAGCCATTTCTTCTCCACTTCAGAATTCAGGGCTCCTGGGAAGTGGTTGGGAGTCACCAAACCATTCGCATCTCTTGTGGCGCTTACCGGGGATACAGGCAGAGAGGGGAGGTCTGGATTGCTGAGCCCTACGCTTGGAGAGAGAGGGGCTTATCTTTCGTCCCGGCTCTGAGCCCAAAACTGCATTCCCAGCTTTGGATTACAATTCATCCAGAGCTAAATCCACAGCTCGGAACTCACCGAGAAAGACAGAAGATGCAATTTAATGTATATCTCTCTATATAATCAATCCTCATTATTTGCAGATTCCATATTTGCAAAATCACCCACTTGCTAAAATTTATTTGTAATGCCCAAATCAATACTCCTGGTGCTCTCGCGATCATGCATACTGAATGCTCAGAGCAGCAAACATTCTGAGTCACCCAATGGGCATGTTCCCAGCTGAGGTTGAACAGGCGACGTTCTGCCTTTTCAGTCCAGCTCTCATACTGCAGATAAGCGTCTTTTTCAAGCTCTATTGAATGCCATGTTTTTCTGGTTTTTTGTTTTTACAGTTTTGTGCTTTTTCTTGATAATTTTGCTGCTTAAAATGGTCCCCAAGTGTAGCACTGAAGTGCTGTCTAGTGTCCTAAGCACGAGAAGCACAAAAAGGCTGTGATGTGCCTTATGGAGAAAATATGTGTGTTAGATAAATTTCCTTTCGGGTATGAGTTATAGAGCCGTTGGCTGTGACTTCAATGTTAATGAATCCACAATAGATATTAAACAAAGTGTCTTTAAACAGAAACTTACGTAAGACACGGTTGTGTACGGATCAGCTGATGAAAATGCTGTGACCAGAGATTTGCAGGCGTCTAAACTTGCAATTAGCATTCACTAATTCTAGGAGCAATTAGCATTCACTAATTCAGCGTTCACAGCAACTTTACAGAACATAACTACCACAACTAATGAGAACAGGCCGTCTGTATACATATGCATACATATATATGTGAAATCGACTCTATATACACATACAAACATACTTATATGTGTATATATTTATAGTTATATATTACACGTCATATATAGGTTATGTTATGTTCTATGATGTTCTATTTTTTTCACTACACTGGGCCCTATATAGATGGTGGCTAACAAAACAGAGATGGCTCCACCTCCCATGGACCTTAAAGTCTAATAAAGGAGTAAAATATTAATTAGCAAGGCCCTCTGGGCTGCCAGATTGAAAGACGTATTCACTAATCAGCTTTATCAGTAGTAAAAGTTGATGTGTTTATCTTCACTGTTTGATTCCTCTCCCTCTCTCCACTGGCTGTGAGGTAGGGCAAGAAAGAAGAGTGTACATGAGGATGTAAGCTCAATGTGGCAGGGATCTTTGTTCATTTTGCTCTGAACGCCCAGCTCCTAACATAGGTATCTTGTACATAGTGGTCACTCAATAAATGAATAATATTATTGGCCCCCCAAACACACCAACAGCTGTAAGAAGGAGAAGCAAACTGCAAAATAAAACTACAAAACATATTCACGGATCTGATAATAACTCTATTAATTCCTGTCTCTTTCTAAGAATTTATGAATGTGAGCTGGCAGGAGAAAAATAGCCCCATGCCTCTGCTAACAAGCAAGAAGGCCTTCCCTCTAAGGACGGTGGAAATCAGTAAATGAGCTATCCAAAAACACACTTGGCGAGTCTACTCTTCTAAAAGAGGATGCTTCTTTGTGACGACCTAATACCTTTATGTTCTCCAATCAAGTTATTGAGTTCAGTGGCTCAATAAATTTGGCCTGCACAACCAGCAATGAAAATACTTCAAGCACTTCAGAGATGATTGATAATGGTAAATGCCATTAATGAAAAAAACCCATCCATAAGTTGTTTTTGTTGTTTTTTAAAATCATAACCGTCTGCTCACTGACTGCAAAATTTGTACCATTCCAGCTATTAATCTTAGTATTATGCTAAATAGGGTATCCCCCAATCCAACTCTGAAAATGATTAAAAAATTTAAGAAAGAAAGCTATTTTTTTCAGTTGACTGCAAATGTATCTTAATGCATGCATGCCAAGATACTGGCAACACCAACTGGATGAAAAGAGGCAGTTTGGCCAGGTGTCATTTTGCCAGGAACTAAAAAAGCCAAGCACTGCTTTGCAAATCTCCTAAATAAAAAAGCAATCTAGTTTCTGGCAAGGAGATAAGCAACGGCCATTTCATATAAATGAATCTGTCCTGATCTCATCTGCGCACAAGCTCGATCATCCCAAATAGCAGAAACAACAGGCTGTGGTGTGGCTTTTCTTTATCTGTTTTTGATAGACGGCATCTCCCTCTCCTGCCCCAAATGATGACTGCCATCAATGAAAAACTGTCCTGTGAAATTGCACGAAAATTATTCTCAATTTTAATAGTCACCTGACTGATTAGCAAAGAGAAACTGTCCCTTTTATTTTGTTAGTGCTTTACAGATTCCTAACACAAGATCAAGTACAAATGAGATCTTCTCTTTATGCATCTTCATCCAAATAAGAAAAGTGGAGTGTGACAGACTATAAAGCACATTCTTTGCTTATTGGCATGCCCACCTGTTCCAGATCATTTGCAGGGCTGCCAGGAACAGAAGAAGTGGCGTAAATGAAACATGTCTTTTATCAGCAAGATTCTCTTGCAAGAGCCGTAGAGAACATCAACCACTATTTTCTAAAGCCAATCAAAGGTCTTCTGTGCCCATATGCGCATCTCGACAGCTATGCAAAAGCTGGTCTTATTTTCCCCAACTCAGGCTATTCCAGTCACGTGGTACCTAAGCTGCTTCATTAGGCAGAACCAGCAAAGACAGTGTTCAGGAAACGGTGTGCCCTTCATTCCCAATAAAAGCAGAGCACTTTATTTTTTCTTTCCTTTAAAAGGCAATGAAAATTGCTGTAGCTTAGCAAGAGGATAATGGAAGCGCGTCACTGGGCTATGGGAGGCTTAAGAGTTGTATTATACTGTGTCCTTTTTTTTTGCGGTACACGGGCCTCTCACTGTCGTGGCCTCTCCCGTTGCGGAGCACAGGCTCCGGACGCGCAGGCTCAGCGGCCATGGCCGCTCCGTGGCACGCGGGATCCTCCCGGACCAGGGCACGAACCCGCGTCCCCTGCATCGGCAGGCGGACTCGCAACCACTGTGCCACCAGGGAAGCCCTATACTGTGTCCTTTTCATCAACATGACTTGGGAGCTCCTCACCAATTCCTGAGATTTCCCAAGCAAAGGAATCAGGTGACTCTGCCCCCTCCTCACCTGCTCCCACCCCATCTGTACTGAGCATCATGTTCCCAGACAACTTTCCTAAGGAGCTGTAATTTTCTGATTGATGTTACACTGTGAGAAGATTCAGAATGGTTGAGCAGGTCACCCCATTCCCTAAAGAACCATAACCGCAAGACAGAAATATCCCAGCCTGAGTTTTTTAAGTTATGTATAAAATATTCTATTTTTAAATCTATCTTTTTGAGTAGTTAATTTTTTTTTTTTTTTTTGCGGTACGTGGGCCTCTCACTGCTGTGGCCTCTCCCGTTGCGGAGCACATGCTCCGGACGCGCAGGCTCAGCGGCCATGGCTCACGGGCCCAGCCGCTCCGCGGCATGTGGGATCCTCCCGGACCGGGGCACGAACCCACGTCCCCTGCATCGGCAGGTGGACTCTCAACCACTGCGCCACCAGGGAAGCCCTGAGTAGTTAATTATTTATAACTATGAAGGCTCAGTTAAGAAAAATAAAATTTGTTGAATCCTCAAGTAATGTTTGAGGTTGTGTGTGTATCTTTTTTTAAGGGAGGGGGAGTTTTAATTTCTTGCTCAAATATCACAGGGTTCTAAGAAAGGCTCCATCACTTCTTATAAAACACACTATTTTTTTTGGAACACCTAAGAGTCAGTTCTGTGCAAAATGAAAACAAGCCCATATTTATTCAGCAAGAAGTAGCACTGGGTTGAGAAAGAATACTGAAACATGAATCAAGGGATTTGAGTTGAAATTGAAATCATGAAAGTAGCTAAAATTTGGCTTTGTGTAAATATACCTTTTGGGACCCCATATTTTGCATACACAAATTAAAGGGTCAGACTAAATGATGTTAAGATCCCTTCCAACTCTAAAATTCCACTATTCTAATCAACTAAGGAGAAAAGTGATTTAAAATCATGTCTTAATTTGCTATATTTAACACTTGGTAAGCCACAATGAAATAAATTTTCTCTCTGAAAAAAATGATCTATGTGAAAATTTTATTTTTTTAAACTTATCTCCTTAATACATATTATTAAAATACCTTATCTCTTAAAGGTAGGACTAGGATTAAATACAGCCATTAGTGGAGAATCAGACGAACTGTAACAAAATAAGCAAAACTAAGTCTCTTTCTTATTTTTTGACTTTGCCATCCTCTGCAGGAAATTTGGCTATTGTCCAGTTTAATTTATGTAACACTTCGTTGCTGTGTTTAACATAACTGCAAACATGATACGCATTCATAATTGAAACCTAAGCTCTAACAGTCTATTTTTCATCCTATCAAAAGCTAGCTGTTAGAAGAAAGGAATCCCACCATGGATTTTGGTAAATCACACGCTAGTCAGCCACAGGATCCAACATGTTCAAAGGACAACTATATGGGGCATCAATAGCTGGTAAGGTGCTAGTCTGATGGTGTTTACAAATCTTAAGAGATGGATTTAGACCCAAAACACAAATCATAACAATTATCCCATGACATATATTCAGGCTTTCAACATCCACCAAATACGACATCATGTGCACAACTGTAACCTTCATAAGCCAATTCAAGAAGGACTTGAGAAGTAAAACAAAACCAAACATGCAGTGACTACCTGAATGCTGTTGAAATTAAATAGTAAAGATTCCTTCGGAAAATTAAGCTTTGCTGCAATATCCTCTATAAATTCTCAAAATTAAAATTCTGCAAGAACTCATGGATGGCTTGAAAATTCTTCAGTGATATTGTACAAGATGATGCATTGGTTTTTCCATTCTCTTTCACCCCCGATTTTCTCTGACCACATTTACTAAGATTATCCTTCATGCCCCGTGGTACCAGGTTTTTCGCTGCTCATTCTAAAGATAAAATTGTATGCCTTCACCTATTGAAGTTCATACTGTGCATACCCGTTTGCTTTATTTCCAGAAGTGTTCAAGATACTGTCGTTCATAAATTTAAGAAACACTTTGCCTGATCAGTGAATAATATTCATGAAGAGATGAAGCACTGTTGAGTCCGAGGCTGGAATCTCAAATTCCAATTAAGAACGGTGTCAGCTGACGGTGAGAGTGAAACACAGAGAACATCCCTTCAAAAGGCCCTTCAAATGACAGTGGGCTCACATAACATGCTCATGTGTCCATGTCTCCACAGTGCATGGATGGACATGTTCTCTGGGCCTGAAACAAAGATAGTCCATTTTCACTCTCAGTAAGAGAGAAAGAGAGAGAGGGAC
This sequence comes from Delphinapterus leucas, assembly GCF_059928025.1. Classification (NCBI taxonomy): domain Eukaryota; kingdom Metazoa; phylum Chordata; class Mammalia; order Artiodactyla; family Monodontidae; genus Delphinapterus; species Delphinapterus leucas. The sequence goes on from NC_143146.1 coordinate 14,031,505, forward strand.
TTGGAAAAAGGTGGGAAGAGGGGATACTGCATTTTTTGTACTTTCTTTCTTCAATTGTTTATTCAGTAAATATTGATTAAACACTATGTCTAAGGCTTATATTTACATATATACATATAATTTACATATGAAAAACAGATTCTGAATTGGAAATTTGTAGGATTTAATGGGATTTATTTTCTATAAAAACTCCCTTTCAAATTGAGCTGGAGATGTTTCTACTGAGTGCCTACAAATTACTGCAAGAAAGAGATCCAGTCAAAACCGTACTTTTGCCACAGCAGTGAGAGGCCCGCATAACACACACAAAGAACCAAAAAACCAAAAAACAAAACCGTACTTTTCTCACTCATCATCTCTGTGGCTTTTCACACTCTCTTCTTGTAGAAATTCTCTCTTTTATGACTTCTATAATAGAGTCTCTTAATGCTCCTCTTAGCCCTCTGGCCATTATGCCTGATCATTTCTATCTAAGTATCTTCTAAATCCATCTTATTCTCTAAATGTCAATGTTTCTCACAATTATATCAACCACCCCCTTTTCCACAAAAACTCTCCCTAGGATGTACTCTCATTGCCGCCCTTGACTTAGAATCTTTATCTCCGATCTAGATTTTCTTCCTGGGCTCTAAAGACATTTTTAGTCCACTGCTGAAGCTCTCTTCCTAGTAATTCCTCATGCTTGACAAAGTCCATCACCTTTCTGTTTCCTAATCCATTTCTCCTTCTACATTTCCTGTCTGTAGAAAGAGCTCCACCACCACCGTGATCCAACCTTGAAACTTCAAGTCATCTTCTTCCTTCCTCTCACTCACCCCTCCCTTATTCATTTACCACCTAGCCTTGTTGTTTCTACCACTTTTTACATTTCAAATGCATCTTCTATCCATCCCCACTGCCACGTCCTTTGTTTCTGTCTTTATTATTTCTCATTTGAACATCTGCAGTAGCTAATTGATCGTCCTGCCCCTAATCAGAGTTCCCACCAATCCCTCTTCCAGGTTGGTAGTGAAGCAGCCTTTCTAAAACATAAATCGGAGTGTGTCACTCCTGTTCCATAAAACCTAAATTGGCTCTTGTACTTTTCAAGATGAAATCTTGGCTCAACACAGGAGTCAGACCTTGTTGACTTTTTGGACTCATCTCCTAACATTCTCTCCACCCCAACCTCTTGGTTCCAGCCCCACCAAAATTCTTGCAGTCCCCAAATTTGCCCTATTACCTCACCCATCTGAGCCTTTGCAAATATCTTGCCTTTGCTTAGAATGGTTTTCTCCCCATTTCAGCCTATTTAAGTCTTAAAATATTTTCCATGTTGGGGGGGATTTTTATTCTCATCTTCCCCAAATGAAATCTTTTGCCTTTCATTAAATTCTGAAACTAGCTAAGATCATCAACATGTAGATTATTATTTCAAAAAATAAGTTGTATTTGATTGTTCTGGAATAACTTATCATGCATCTCAGTTTTAGTCTTGAACTCTAGTTGGCTTCACTTGGTTGCTTCTTTTGCCTGAATCTCACCAACAATGGTTTGTGTGTTCTCTGGCAGTGAGGTCAAAGAGCTTCAATCCAGAAATTGAATATCCTCATTCCTAGCTTTGAGCTCCAAGGTTCATATAAAATTTCAAATTGTGCAGCAAAGCATTTCTCACTACGAATTTTTTTAAGATTTATTGTTTTATTCTCCTGTCATTTCTTAATTGTAGTGAATTTGGAAAATATGCCCTTTATAATGTAACTGTGATTAGCATTTACATGTGTTTGCTTTCAGTCTTCTTATCTACATTCCTATTTTAACAAGGTGATATTATTCTCAATGTATGTGCTATTTGTTTAATAGTATGTTATGTGGTACTTCCTGTACCATTAAATATTATATCTAAATGTGGCCAACTAATATTCCATTGGCTATAATTGGAATAATTAGATTAACAATAACTATGACTAACAAACCATAATTTAATACTTTCCTATTACAGACATTTAATTTGTTTTTCAATTTTTCACTCTTAGAGGTAACAATGCAACAAATATCTAAACACTTTATTAGAGTGCTTTTTGCACAGTTTCTCCCCAGGACAAAGTTCTGTTTTGTTTTTTTTAATCTTTATCTATTTGGTAGATAATATGAGGTATCTCCTTATGGCTTTAAATTTTTATTTCTTTGAGTATCAGTGAGGTTGTACATATTTTTACATATATATTGTCAATTTGCATTTCTTTGGAAAATTGCTTGTTCATTTCTTCTGCCTATATTTAATTGAGAAATTATAATTTTCTTATTGATTTATAAAACACTTATACTGTATAGTATCATGAATCTTGACCTACTAATGCATATATTTTGTTTTTCACAATTTGTCATTTGCTTTTCAACTTTTGATTCTTTTGATTTATAGAAGCTATAAATATTTACATAGTCAAATCCATCATTATTTTCATTGTTCTTTTTACAGATATTATATACAGAATATCTTTCTACATACGAATGTGACAAAAAATATTAACCTCGTGGTGCTTTTATGATATCTTTTTTACTTCCCCCCCCTTTTTTTTTTTACATTTAACTCTATAACATCAATACACCTGGCATTTACACTTAAATACTGTTTAAGGTAGGAATGGAGCTTTTTTTCCCCACTAAAATTAACCTCATTACTACCTATTGAATAAACTTTTATTTTTGCACTTGTTTTTAAGACTATATTATCATAGACTATTCTATTTTGTGTAATGAATTCTTTTAGGAGCTTTCTGTTTCTAGACTCATTTTCAGGTCTTACTAATTTTGTGTCCTTGAATAAGTCAGTTCACTTCTTGATGTCTAATTCCATTATCTGTAAAACAGAGCTAGACCTACTTGCAAATCATTTTAAAGATCAGAGATGATTCACATGAAATGCTTATCACAGCACAGAGAAATTTAGAAGCATTCAATAAAGAGAAGTTCCTATTTATTATTATTTTTTAATTGATCTATATCTCATCTTGTGCCAGTGCACAATGACAAACGCATTTTGAAGTTTACCATATGCTCTGACATATCAGCCATGGGAAAACTCTGACATGTTTACTTACCACATAAGCCTAATTATCAACACCCTGCATCCAGCAGTCATACATTTAACAAATATTTGGGCACTTACAATGTGCAAAAAGCACTGTATTAGGCACCGTAGGGGATACAAAGATAAATGAGAGCTAGGAGTTACTGTTCAGTATTTTTCTAACCTCAGTGTGCTTCTGTTATGCACAATATAAATGCAATATTTATTTATTCAACCGAATATTTATTAGCCCCCGCTATAATAAGACAGTGCTAGGAGCTGAATACTAAAGCATAGAGTATTCTGTGCAGGATTCCCCATATAAATCTGCACATATCAGATGTGAACAAGCATCTCCAATTTGGGGAATTCATTGAGATAATCTCCCAACAATATTCAACTTGAATACCTTCTCCTTCATGAAATCTTCCCTGACTTCCCCATTAGAGGTCATTACTGTTCACTCAGAATCCTCTTGTTTCTCTTTCATGGAAGCTCATGTTTCACATTCCTCTGGCCTCCCAGAGTTTTTTTTGTTTTGTTTTGTTTTGGCTGCATTAGGTCTTCGTTGCTGTGCGCTGGCTTTCTCTAGATGCTGCAAGCAGGGGCTACTCTTCCTTGTGGTGCATGGGTTTCTCATTGCGGTGGCTTCTCTTGTTGCAGAGCACCGGCTCTAGGTGTGCAGGCTTCAGTAGTCGCAGTGCACGGGCTTAAATGCTCCATGGCATGTGGGATCTTCCCAGACCAGGGATCGAACCCATGTCCCCTGCATTGGCAGGCGGATTCTTAACCATTGCGCCACCAGGACCTCTCTCCTCCTCGAGGTCAGATCTATATTTTTTTCACCTTTGCATCCTTAGCAAACACACTGTCCATTCAGTAATGAACACAAACAAATGATGTTCAGTTTCTTTCCTTACTTAGTATATGTTAGTTGAATGAACTTATACTGCATCTCATAGTTAAGTTACGGGCGTATTTGTACAATATGCTCCAGGTTAGGGAACATTTTTCATTCATTTTTGTGTATCCAATAGGCCATGTTGGTCCTCATACAGTGAAACATAAATATTGCACTTTATTTATACACTATATACTTTGAAATATGAATACTGGTGGGGGGAGGATAGAACATACTTACCATTATCAGTATTAAAAATGCATAAAATCCCAAATGTTATCAATATTGAAGTTCTGAGTTGTAACTAAATCTTCCCTGAATTCTGAGACTTGAAATTTCATTTAACTCCTAAGATTCTCATTATCTCCAGCACTTACAAGAATCTTTTTTTTTAAATAATTTTCATTAATCATTCAACTGTTATTTAATTCAATATTAATCTTAAACTTTTCAAATGTTCAGGTATTACCCTCCACACTTAGAAAGTAACGTAAGTTCCTTACAGACAAGGACAGCTTCTTACTCTGCTGTACATGCCCCACAGTGTCTTGATCTTGCTAGGTCATTAAAAACCTTATTTACTGATTTAAGTAATTAGCACTTTACTCACGAATACATTTAATAGATTACCAAAGCGAATATAACTTATCCAGCCAGGTGTTTCAGAATCAATTTTGTTCTCAGAACCCCAAAGGACTTATTTATTCAATAAATAATTTGAGCATCTGCAAGACACTGCTAGGTCTGAGATATAAAATATGAACGTTTATTGAGCTCCTAATACGTGCTTGATATGGGGCACTTCACACCCCGTCCTGTTCATTAAAGCAACACAACTCTCTCAGGTGGATATTATTATTATTCCCATTCCACCAGTTTAAAAAAAACAAACAAACAAGGTTTTATAAAGCTGCCTAAATATAAACAGATAGTGAACAGCTGAGCAAAGATATGATCCCAATCTATCCAAGAGCCAAGACTAATGTCTTAACCACTGTGCTACACTCCCTGGAGAAGTATATAAGGATTTATTGTTGAGGAGAAAAATGATGGCTTATCTTTGTTTTTGTTTTTGTTTTTTGCGGTACGCGGGCCTCTCACTGTTGTGGCCTCTCCCGTTGCGGAGCACAGGCTCCGGACGCGCAGGCTCAGCGGCCATGGCTCACGTGCCCAGCCGCTCCGCGGCATGTGGGATCTTCCCGGACCGGGGCACGAACCCGTGTCCCCTGCATCGGCAGGCGGACTCTCAACCACTGCGCCACCAGGGAAGCCCTATGGCTTATCTTTGATCACATGAAATTGATAGAAACTTTATAAACAGCTCTTCCCTTTTAAGCTCAAAATTTCACAAAGAATATTTTGTTTCAATATTAACAAATTATTGCAGTGAGTTTCAATATTAACAAATATATCCATTTTAAAGAGATTCCTAGATTTGAAGTCAAACACTTGAGAATAACGTCACTTTTTAAATTCACTACATTGTAGAATGTTAATACAAATATCTAGAGGCTGAAGTGAAGAATAATTATTAGGATGCAACTTCCGTTGAGAACAAGAAAACTCTACTTCAAGTACAGTTGTATATGTATCTTGTCTACAGAAAAGGCTTCATAAGTGTCGACCTAATGAGTCAATCTGAGAACACAGGGGACTTCCTGTCCATTTTCATCTCTCCTCCACACATCCCAAGAAAACAGTATGGATGGTCCAAATCAAAAGTCTATTTAGGGGCTTCCCTGGTGGAGCAGTGGTCGAGAGTCCGCCTGCTGATGCAGGGGACACGGGTTCGTGCCCCGGTCTGGGAGGATCCCACATGCCGCGGAGCGGCTGGGCCCGTGAGCCATGGCCGCTGAGTCCGCGCGTCCGGAGCCTGTGCTCCGCAACGGGAGAGGCCACAACAGTGAGAGGCCCGCAAACCGCAAAAAAAAAAAAAAGTCTATTTAGAGTAACCTCTGACAACAAAGATTCTAAATACCTGAGATGCACTTCTATCTGACTCAGAGATCTGCACTCTCCCCACCCCCTGATTCAGGCAAACACACTAGGCTGAAATAAGTTGTAGTGTTGCTCTCTTATATTGTATGTTCTTTCACCTGAAAAGAACACATGCCTTTTTAAAACTGATAAAACATTCCAAAGAAAATTGAGAATAAATATAGAGCCAATGCCTACCTTCCTGTTAGATTTGTGTAGGTTGAACATCTCCCTGGCTGTGAAGTGCAAATGATAGCTAAAACATTCTGAACCCAAGGTTCCAAAGCCAGATGGATCCACATTGCACTTCTGTGCTCCAGTTTATAGCTAATGAACAGCAGTGGTATTTTCACCAATATGAAAACAAAGTACTATAATTTCATGAACCTAAGCAAAATGTACATGAATAAGTAATGGTTGTATTCACTAGTATTTGAGAATAAAGAAATCAGTATCACTGAGCCTGAAAATTATGGTACAAAGTCTTACACTCTTCAAAGTATTAGTTGAATTTTTTTTCATATTAAGGAGTGTCATAATTATCTGGGTGTAATACCAGATTAATGGCTGAATAAAAATATAAAACGGATTAGAACAGGCTGAGATTATAATTAAACTGAACTAATCCAAAATAAACACAACAGTTTAATGCCATTAGTATTCCAGCTCTTCAAACAGTTGTGGAACCTAGCATAAAAGGATTACAAATTTCAAGAAAACTAAATTAATCACATAGCTGAAAAGTGAATTGGGAAAATATTTCCCAGTCTTTTTTTTTTTTAATTAATTTATTTTTATATTTATTTTTGGCTGTGTTGGGTCTTCGTTTCCGTGCAAGGACTTTTCTCTAGTTGTGGCAAGCAGGGGCCACTCTTGATCGCGGTGCGCGGGCCTCTCACTATCGCGGCCTCTCTTGTTGTGGAGCACAGGCTCCAGACGCGCAGGCTCAGTAGTTGTGGCTCATGGGCCTAGTTGCTCCGTGGCATGTGGGATCTTCCCAGACCAGGGCTCGAACCCGTGTCCCCTGCACTGGCAGGCAGATTCTCAACCACTGCGCCACCAGGGAAGCCCCCAATACTTCCCAGTTTTATTGAACAGACTTGAGAATTTTATTTTCTATTGTTTTTAAATATTTTTTATTGACATATAGTTAATTTACAATGTTGTGTTAGTTTCAAGGTTCAGCAAAGTGATTGTTATACATTTATTTTCTATTGTTTTAAGTTTCTCAAGTGGGAAGGTTCCCTTTCTTGCTGGAAAAGTAAATTGGTTCAAAACTCACCTGAGAGTTTATGAAGGTGAATGACTCTTTTTTGAAAAGTAAAGATCACATCAAAGGCACTTGCAAGAAAATGTAAATAATATTCTGAAATTCTACTGTTCTTCCTAACTTGTCCCTTTCTGTACTGCCAGGCCATTTTATACCAGTAGGTGGAAACAAGCATTCCAAAGATTCTTGTCTTGCTGTGCCATAGGTAATCTTTTTGCATTAGAAAAGCAATTTACAGCAACAAAGGAGGTAGACAAATGTAGCAACACTGTGGATGTACTTAGAATTTCAGAAAAAGGGTTTACTGCATTCTATCAAGAAAAATCACTATTAATAATGATTATAATTATAACGTCATAATTATTATACTTATAAATATTATACGTACAATTATAATTATAAATATAATAATTATAGTAAGATATAATACTTATCATTATAGTAAGTACTAGGGATGTAATGTACAACATGATTAAAATAACACTGCTGTATTTTATATACAAAAATTCTTGAGCTCCCATCACAATGAAAAAACATTTTTTTCTTTTATTTTGTATACTTATGAGATGATGGATGTTCACTAAACTTATTGTGGTCATCATTTTACGATGTATGTAGGTCAAATCATTATGCTGTGCACCTTAAACCTATACAGTAGTATATGTCAATTACATCTCAATAAAGCCAGAAGAAAAAAGAAAAGAAAGGTCATTATTAAGAAGTAGCCAAGTCAAGTAAAAAGGTCCTGAATCTGAATTTATTTCATCAACAGATGTTCCTCGTGTATCTAGAAGCAAGGATGGCATCAGACCCAAAAAATACAAAAATGAAGAGATATGGCTCCTTCTTCCAGGAGCGCCCATCAACCATGACCAAACATGGTCACATCATTTTTCCACATAAAATAGATAAAATCCACTCAAAATAGAACATTAACATTTGTTAACATTACAAACGCTAATCAATTAAAAATTTGCACAGGGCTTCCCTGGTGGCGCAGTGGCTGAGAGTCCGCCTGCCGATGCAGGGGACGCGGTTTCGTGCCCCAGTCCAGGAAGATCCCACATGCCGTGGAGCAGCTGGGCCCTTAAGCCATGGCCGCTGAGCCTGCGCGTCTGGAGTCTGTGCTCTGCAACGGGAGAGGCCACAACAGTGAGAGGCCTGCGTACAGCAGAAAAAAAAAAAATTTGCACAGTTGTCTGCATGAACTAAACTTTCAAATGCTTATACAAATGATGGTATATATGGGCATAAAATATAGAAAGATCCTGTGGACAAAGAATGTCATCTGCCGTATCAGTAAACAAAGGATGTTTGGACTGTCAAGTCATCAGCCTATGCAGACACCCACAAGGGCGCACCCTAAGGGGATTCAGGATGGAGGAAAACAGGATACTGGCCCTAACTGGCCCAGTTAAGGTGCGTATCAAAGGAATTATTTCATTAAACCCAGACTCTTGCATCTTCCCATATATAGAAAAGCACTAACTTCATTCACTTGAAATGTCTGTTTTTCCTTCAATTAGCAGCAATCTTTTGATCCACTACCTGTCTTTTTTTTTTTTTGCAAAAATTCCTATATATCCTGGCTTCTCCCTTACCTTTTCAGAACAGTCCCTCAAAGCTATCTGAGAGGCTTTCTCTTGGGCTTAAGTCCTCAGTAAGTCCACCAAATAAGACATAATTCTCAACTTTTAGGTTGTACATTTTTTTCAGCCTCTTGGGGAAAAAAATACATATATACATAATTTGCCTACTCAGATGTTCCCTGCCCTGGGGTCTCTGTGGACATGGTACCACATTTTATGACCTGACCTCCTTGCCCCCAGTCCCCACTGTCCTTCTCTCATTCACTGTGGCTTTACTGTGAGGTACTGGCTGCATTGTCAGTTTTTAAGGTGCTGACCTTTTGCGAGCTTCTTGGCTTGTTGGCCCCATTTGGTACTGAAGAACTCACCAACATTTTTTCCAAACTTTTCTTCCTAAATTGCTCTAAAAAATGTCTCCCATGTCTCTCCTGCCACAATTCTCACTTACTCTAACTTTTTTTCCCAATCCTTCATCACACTGACAGATGAGAGACAGCAACAAAAGGTTCAGAAATGTATCAGCCCACTCTTTAAAATGTTAAGTAATTTCTTTCACTGTCATCAAGTAAAGAGAAATATTGAGCGGGGTCTTTCCAGGACAGGTGTTGCCTCTTGAGAGCATATTAGACTCTTCTGGAAACTACCTTAAAATTTTTGGGTCATGGTAGAACACTAAATTGTATCCTGGGGGCATATAAGGCACAGAGCAGCCTCCAAAGGAATTCATCTTCTTCCTAGGGAATAGCTTTTTTTTTTCCTTAAAAAATTAATGTTATTTAAAATGAAATCATTGGAGGATGACTTCTCCAGTCCTTCATATGGGATTTGGAAACAGAGTTGAGTGTTAAAAGGTATGGACTTTTAAAAATGTTTTATGATTGCAAACTTTCTCATATGAACAACAGATGCTGAAAAAAAATCACTGTTCTGCACAAACAGTTTATTTTCAAATAAATCAATTAGAAGATGTTACTGAAGACAAATAAAAATATCGAGATATTTCTCATTTATATTCAAAGCTAAGGATTAGAAGAACAACCCAATTACTCATCCAATCTGCCCATTTAAACACCTGTCAACTAGAGGGATTAATATGCCTTATGTTTATGGAATTAGGGGCAGCTCTGTCGCATGCTTTGCCTGAGAACCATTAACAAACACATTTTCTAAGTATGTATTAACATTTCTTAGCTGTCACTACTGTAATGACCCGATACAAGCTAATGAAAGCATTCAAATTTCAGTTACCTTATCGTACATAGAAGGTAATGCGCTCTCCCCACCCCGGCAAAAAAGAGACAGTTGCTCTCCCTACCTAAAAAACGGGTATGTTTCAAATACCCAATTCACAGAAACTAATTATTCTCATATTCTCACAGGGATTTCTTTTTCTCCTTAAACAGACAAATTAAAACAAGCGTAGGAAGGGGATGATTAAGTCACAAAAGCGTAAAAACGGAGAGAACTACATACTGTAGAATCTGAGGTACTAGCGATACCATATGTAGCACCTGCAAATGATTATCACTCTCAGATGGTAACAACACCTGCTTTGGCTCCGGTTTTGGTGTGAGACTCCGCAACAAAGGTATTGCTACTTTACTGAGTCTATTTGAGGATAAGTAAACCACTCTGGCAGTGATTTCCTCCCATTGACAAATGGATTAAATACATAATTAATGTGCTGCACATATACAAATAAGTTGTTATATAAGTATTCAAATTACATTAAAATAATTAATAATGAAAGCAAACGAATTAAACATTGGCAAAAGAGTTGAATAGACCCTTCACAAAGTTAGATGTATGAATGGCCGACAAGCACATGAAAAGAAGCTCTTCTTCATTTGTCAACAGGGAAACAATGGAAATGAAAACTATAATGAGATCCTCTTCACACCCATGAGGACGGCCGAAATGACAGATGGAGATCAGTAAACGTATGGAACAACTGGGAATCTCACACACTGCTGGAAAGAATATGAAAATGGTAAAAACCATCTTAGAAAATGTTAGTTTCTTTAAGAGCTGACATGTACCTACCCTGCGATCCAGTGGTTCCACTCCTAGGTGTTACCCAAGAGAAACGGAAACATATATCCACAAAAAGATGTATATAAGAATATGCACTGCAGCTTCATTAAGAGCCCCCAACTGGAAACAACCCAAATGTTCATCAATAGAAAAGTGGATAAACAAATTATATATTCATATAATGAAATGCCACTCAGCACATGTAACAACACAGGTGAATGTCCAAAATATAACACAGAAAAGCAACAAGACACCAAAGAGTACATACGCTATAATTCCATCCATCTGGAGTTCTATGACAGACAAAACTCTTCTTTGATGATAGAAATCAGAATGATTTTGTTTTCTGGGAGATGTAATTAACTGTAAAGAGGCACAAGGAATTTTCTGGGGTGATTCAAATTCTATATCTTAATTGGAATGTGAATTGCATGAGTGTATACAGTTGCCAAAAGTCATCAAAATGCACATATAAAATTATCCATTTTATCGTATATAAATTATGCCTCAATAAACAAATACAGACCTAAAAATGATCAGACACATTTACATTGGCCACTTCCAATCACCTAATGATTAAAAACTAAAACTTCCATAGCGTGCATATATGCCAGGCTGTTCTAAGCAGTGTATGTACATGACCTCACTAATGCGCCTGACAATCTTAAGAGCTAAATGCTGTTTGGTATCCCCATTACATAGACGAGAACCTGAGGGGCTAATAGGCAGTACATCCATCCATATCTTATACAGACACTTAATAAGCCTAAACATATCTTGCATCAGCTCTAAAGAGTCCTAAGCAGTTCAGAGTTCGGGTTGATGAGCTCTTTAATGCACGAACTACTGAGTTATTTCACAAGGTTATATGGTAAATAAAAAAGGTCATTATACAGCATTTCTGACTCATGAATATATATGCTTATGACAACTATAACACTTAAATAAAGATATAGGAAACTGAGAAAGGATAATATTTTACCAAGATTCACTGAGTACATTCAGGCACTATCAACTTATAGGGGCAGGACAGATGGGCACAGCTCTGGGAAAGTTATCAATTTACTGAGGGACATCCAATGAGGTGTTTTGAAGGGTAACTTGGATGATGAGAAAACAAAGAATGCTTATTAAGGCTGTATTGACATCCAACTTGAGGGCTTAGAGGGTCGGACACAGTTTCAAACAACCCCTACAAGTTGGAATTAAAAGCAGAATGATTTTCAATAGTAACAAAGGTAGGTCATTTCAATTAGGAAAAGAAAGAAAAAAGTGCAAGAGAAAAGGAAAGTCTTCTGTTGAAGATTCCCAGTACTAGGAGGGTGCAGTACTCTCCCAGTCACCACACCATTTTAATTACTTTGATGTCTTCCCTATACTTGCTTAAAATAAACATTTAATAGTCAACATATTTTAAACTAGGGATATTCAGTCTCACATTCAAATAATTTCATTCCAGAAAGGTAAGCTTAAAGTAATTTTTTCTAGATTTTAGTTCTTTACATGGTCCATTTCTCCCTTCATTATCTTCAAATTAACACTCTGGATCTAGAAACCATGGGGTAAGGTTACTCTTAGGAAGAGGAATGTAAATGCTCTATAATCTTGATGGAGTATATCTCAAGGATATTATAGTGATAGATACATAGACAGATAGATAAAGGGAGAGAGAGAGACACACACACACAAACAGACACACAGATATATAGATACTTGCATAGATACATATAGATAGATGTGAGGGAAGAAACAAATCATATACAAACCACAACACATTTTTCTGCTGCCGAGGTTGTCAGAGAAACATCCTACTCTCCCAATTCCAAAACCACAAAGCCCTACACCATCGGTGGGATATTTCTTCAGCCTCAATGCCTCTTCTCTTGTCAGTTCTTCCCTGTGGCCTCATCTTCCCATCAGCATCCCTTTCCTGATATGCTCCTGTTACTAGGTCTCTAATTACAGCTATTACCAACTTCCCACTTCCCATCAACTGTGATACGTTCCCGTTATCAGCCCTCTAACTATATCCAATACCCACTTCCTATCCATACCAACCAATTAATTAATTAATTTAACATCAAATTAATACCTATCAAGGCACATTACTAGATACAGTGGGGGATAAAAATTGGTATAGGACACTCTTCCTTGAACTCAAGGAATTTACAGTCTGTTTAGGGAGCCAAGAGTAAAAGAGTGTGTGTGTGTGTGTGTGTGTGTGTGTGGTTGTTTGATTTCAGCACTAAATCAAATGGAGCATGCCAGCGTGTTGATATGAGTGGAGATGGAGCGATGGAGAACTCGAGCTTCCCTGTCTGACGGAAGAGCAGAGTTTAAACTTGTAGTGAGTTGTGTGAACAAAACCCAGAGGTGGAAATTTTAAGGCCAATCTCCCTTGGAAAGAAAGTTGGAGTCCTGCAGCAGAGGGTCACAGAGCTGAAGCAGTAGATTAGGCCTGACCACTGCGGAAAGACCTTACATAGCAAGGTGTAGAGTTTTTACTTATTCTACAGGCATAGTGAGTCATCGACTCAACTAAATACTGCATCCTCTACAGTACACAGCAAATAAACTTATTAAACTTGGGTCTCCCGGTCCTACATCAGAAGCCAATTTATCGATAGCCCATGAGAAGAGGGATGGCATGAGCGATGGCACAGACGGTGAATATGGGTGATCCTCTGATAAGTCTATGCCTGTATCCACTCCGGCAACTATCGGTAATCTTCTGTGATGGGCAGGGCTCTGGCTAACATTAAAGTTTTTTTTGTATTTGTACAATGCCATTTCGGGCATTTCCTCATTTCTATAAATAAACAATAAAAAAGAATACTATAAAAATCTCAGTGAAGGGCTTCCCTGGTGGCGCAGTGGTTGACAGTCCGCCTGCCGATGCAGGGGATACGGGTTCGTGCCCCGGTCTGGGAAGATCCCACATGCCGCGGAGCGGCTGAGCCTGCGCGTCCGGAGCCTGCGCTCCGCAACGGGAGACGCCACAACAGTGAGAGGCCCGCACACCGCAAAAAAAAAAAAAAAAAAAAAAAAAAAAATCTCAGTGAAAATTTCATAATGCACAGAGGCAATGGATTGTAGGGTAAAGGTGATTCAGTTTTCTCATCCATAAAAGAAAAGGGTTAGACTAACATGTCTTCGATTCAAAAAGTCTGTTTTAGCTCTGTAATCTCATATTTAAATCAGTAATTAAAAATTATTACTACCCTTTAAAACGTGAAAAAACTAGCTTTTATTTTGCTCTAACTACAAATGGAATTTAAAATATACATTAATGTTGAATTCTAATGTGGCAAAAATGAATCAGTTAGACATGTATTCAGAAACTTGAACAGGTGTGTGTATTTCATATCAACGCTGCGTAACGAAGTACCACAAACGTGGCAATACATGGGGCTTAAAACAACACAGTTTCGGCACAGCCTATTGGGTCCTCTGCTCAAATTCTCACAAGGCTGTCATGGTATCAGCCAGCCTGCATTCATTCCTGGAGCTTGGGGTCCTCTCCCAAGTTCATGTGGTAGTGGGAACATCCAGTTCCTGAGGTCCCTATCCACTTGCTGAACATCATCTGGGGGTCACCATCAGGTCTTAGAGGTTTCTGCAGCTCCATGCCACGTGTTGGTGTCCTCTGTTGCCCAACGTGACAACTCACTTCTTCAGGGCCAGCATGAGAATCTGGTATTCCTGTCCACTAAGAGAGTCTTACATAATATAACATAATCCACAGGAGGGATAAACCATCACCTCTACCAAGTCTCATTCACTAGAAGCAAGTCACACTTCCATTCACTGCTCAAGGGTGGTAGATGATACACGGGCATGACTCACTGGGGGTCATCTTAGGGTGTGTTTCCAAAATGTGGAATGCAAAACAACTGTGTTACTACAGCAACCTAACTTCCTTCCATCAATTAAAAGCTTTTTTTAATGGATAGTTAAGAACTAAAATGAGAAAAGAAAGACACTACTTATAATAGTTGCTATTCTTATAATAGTTGCTATTCTTATAATAGCAACCATGACAATTACAAGAGTAGAAAGCTTATGTGCAGCACTTCTAAGTAATGGGCATTGTACACATGCTATTACATTTAACAGTCACATAAGCCTATGAGGTAGATTATTACCCTCATTACACAGTAAGAAAAGTGAGACAGATAGGTTAAGTGGCTTGCACAAGTCCACACATCTAGAAAGAAGCGGAACATGCTCAGAACCCATAATTCAGTTCCATGTACAGCAGCAAAGGGATTGTCTGGTAGTTTTGTAAATCTAGTAACTAGATTACTCGGCAAATCATAAAAGCCTTAGGCCTCAGTTTTCTCATCTGTCAAATGGGGAGGATGATACCTGCTGTAGACATTTCCGAAGGTTGTTGTGAGAACAAAATGATAATAGAATATGTAAAGCACTTCACTCAAAAACTGACACTTGCTAAGTGTTTAATATGTGGTAACATTTCTGTTCTGTTGTAAGCCTTGTATAAACTCTAACGTTTTATATGTATGAAAGTACAGGCAAGGATGATGAACTTAATGGATTTTTTATGTTTTATTTGTTTCTATTGGCAGGAAATTTTCAGGTTCTTCAGTAATCAGCCCATTACTTTTCTATGGTTAAAAGGCCCTCAAGGAATAAAGAGGAATTCCATCTATCTTTCTATAGGAAAAGCAATAAAACTCTCTTATCCACAAATAAATTGAAATGTAAAAGACCTTTTTTAACAATTCATTTTGGTGGGTCAAAGACATGGACTGACTACATGCTTGTTAAGAATGGTTGAGTTAGCCTTTGTTAAAATGTAAAGTATTAAGACAGACAAAAAGGGAATATTCAAAAGAATGAGTGGATCAAAGAGAAAAACAAGCTATTCAGAAATATTTAATGATGATAATAGCATTATAGGACATTATATAAAGTAAGTCGTTCTTAATAAATCTACAACGTGCTTAAAAATTAGATACCCATATTGTTAATTATCTAGTCTAAAAAGGTAATTATTTCTGAGACATGGGATGACTTATATTTCTCCTTGAATTCCTTGGCTTTGTCTTTGCCATATATTTGCCTTCATTTTTCATTGTTACTGTCAGATCACTGCTGTCAACATGTACAATGTTGAATTAACATAAGAGATATTCACAAATAGGACACCCAGTGCCCATGCCCAAGAGCCACCTACAGGACAGAGGCAGGAAAGACAAGAGTAGTGCTGTGCTGGTAAATGTCTAACATCCAATCTCTGGGAGGAAAACATGTTGGTCAATTTCTAAGCCAATTTCAATCTACCAATAGGATGTCACTGATCAGGAGATGGGAAAAGGTGGCTCCAGCATACCACATGGCCCTCGTGGAAAGATAAGAAGGAAGCCATCAAGAGAACATTAAAATTCAGTCTAAAGTAGTATAACCTATATATTTACATGCCGAAGCCTTGGAATTTTCAAACTGGGCTGGGCAGGATACATTTGGGAAAACTTCTAGAGGACATATAGGATTTTTCAAAGGGAAGGACTGGAAAGAAAATAATGAACCATACTGGATATTCTACAAAGGTTCTCTCAGGTACTCCCTGATTAACCACAAAAGGTAGGTGTCATCTCCCCCACTTGACAGATAGGAAAACAGAGGCTCAGGCAAACAACCCCTTGGCTAGTAACTGGCAGACCCGTCCATCCTTTTGTCCCTTCCATACCTCTTCCCTACTTTTCTTCCTTTCTTTCTCCTTCCATTCTTCCCTCCCTCCCTCTCTCTCTCCTTCTCTCTCATGGCCCTCCTTTACTAAACACTCATCTAGTATTTACTGTGCCCAAGGCAGTGTGCCTAGAGCTAAGTATATAAAAATAAACAAGTAAATATTTTAAAAGTTCTATCCTCAAGGAGTCAGCACTATTGAGACCAGGAGACGGCAGGGGTCAAGACAGATAGAAAAATATAGTTTTAATGAGATAGGTGCCATGATAGCAATGTGAATAGGCACACTGGGGTAAAGCCCAGGAGGTGGGAGTCACTACCTAAGTCAGTATGCAAAGTCTGGTCCCTGAATGCTTTATGTTGATGTGGTGATGACGGTAGTTTGACACGCTGGGAGGAAAGAGCCATCCGGGACCCAAAAGAGACAAAACATATTTGCGTTATAAGAGCAGACTTAGCACTAGATGACCTACTTAGAACTGAGAATAGATTTTAGTCTGCTATTAGAGATAAATTTTACTTAACTAGTTTGTTTTTTTACAAAATTGGGATGATTATAGTTGCTAGAAACTTCACAGGGATGCTAAGAAACACTCCTCTTTTTTGTTCTCCAGAAGTACTATAAAAATTCTACAATAGTATTATTTTTACAAAAACACCATTTATCTTTCAACTCAGATCCGTGAAAAAGGAATAGGGTCTCTCCAACATCCTCTGGAGCAAACAGGAATCTTCCAAACTATGTGACTGCATTAGCCCAAAGTTTTCCTTTTGAGAAGACCACAAAGCAGTAAATGAACAAAGGAAGACATAATAGAAAGATCTTCTGAGTACAAATAGGAAGACACAGTGATAGTTTACTGTTTTTGTCACTTTCACGGCTTAATTTTTTTCCTACAGTTAGTAAAATAAAATAATAAAATATGTCCATTAGTTTTCACACAGTATATAAAACTGAATGATTCTGAGTATTTGATATTACAATTCTCTCACCTCTGTGTACGTTTTTTCTTTAAAAGATCTAAGCCTCACTTTGTCCAAAAATGAGTTTGAATTTGTAGTATGCTTATACTATTCTGTAGCATAGCACTAAACAATGTATCATAAGGCAAGGAAAATTCAAATAATAGGCTCACACTCTAAGCTCCTTATTACAAAGATTATTGGCAAAAAGCTATATTTATCCCTTTCTTCACGTTCTGCATAATGAGGATTATACAATTTTATACAAACCATATTTCTACCAGACATGCATGGTGTCACCTCTAAAGTTAATTCATCAAACTTCAGGCATAGCTTTACAAAAATGATACCGTGCTGATTTAAAACTGAGACCACAAAAGACAGAAGAACCCCTCCCCTGTCAAGAGAGTTAAAATGAAAGCAGGACAGGAGTTAAGGCTGGAAGATAAGCTTAATCTCTTGGTAGAGCCTGAAAGAGTGGCCATACCCCGTGCCCCAAGATGCGTTAGAGCCCTAAATACTACTGAGCTCCTCATTACCAGCTGTGGCCACTGCATTCTGGAACAAATCAGGAAGACTGGCTGAGTCTGTCACCAACTAAAGCACTCCTCTCAGCAGGCATTAAGGATCAAAAGAACAGCTGTGGAGAAGCTGAAGTGATAAAGGAGCCACAACTACAACCAGACATCTGGTATACCCTGATTCCTCTGTGCTGACAGTAGAGACAGGAAGCTAAGAACACAGAGACTACAATCTACCAAGACAGGCTGAGAATAGCAGAAAAAAGCATATTTCTCTACATTTACCTAATCATTTAAAATTGATACCTTATTAAAAAAAACTTCATAGGACGTAGGACTGAGATCATTCCTTCCCCCACAACTACTTTTATTGTTGAATAATTTGCTGGCATCACAAGCTCTAAATGGTTAGCAGCGTCTGGGATGCTAACATGCTGTCCTCATCCACTAAGAAGAAATCTTGGCCTGTTTAAACTCTGTCCAGCTCATTTTCCTCACCCCAACCCTAAAAATGTATTTTTAACTTGGAAGTTCACTACTAATATTTTATAAGGGATGACAGGAGATTCTAGTCTTGCTGTCTCTCTAAACAAGCCCATCTCCCTTCCTTATCACAGGTTCTGCAGGCTGAGTTCTTTTTCCAAAAGAGTAACTTCAAATTCACTATCACAACCAAAAGGAGCCACAAATTTTAAATTCTTAAGTGCTTAGCTTTTCTATCTTTAAAAAGTGGAATTATCAAGAATTTTACTGGCAAGCAAGCAACCTTTTAATACACTTCAGGTATTACCAAACATACATACTTGTCTATGAGCATTATTTCAAAATTTATAGCATCAGTATGAAGGTAATAATTATTAACTCAGCTTTTGAAATTTAAGGTAAGAAATTGTAACTTTATTTGAACCACTGACTTCCTAAGTTATTATAAATTTTAGAGTAAATCCTGACACATTTAGTAGTTTCCTGGATGATTACAATAGCCTCCTATGTGAGGTCACCTGTAGGTTACCCCAACCCTCTAAGATCCAGTCTCCACCTGGAGGCTGAGTGATCCTTTCAGAACCCAAGTACATTTATGTAACTCCCATGTTTAAATCCCCTGAATGGCTTCCTACTACTTGTAGGAGGATGACCCAAACTGTCAACATTGTCTTTGAGACCCTGTGGATCTGCTTCCTCCTGTATCTCCAGCTTCTTCACCTATCAATCTCCCATGTACTTACTGCTCTTTGGCCATACCAGTTATTTTCAGTTCCTTAAATGTGTCATGTTCCATCCTGCCACTGGGCCTTTGCACAGGCTGTACACCTATTTGAGACACTCAAAACTCTCTCCTCTCTCCATTGCAACTTCATTCACCAAGTTAGCTTCCACTAATCCTCTTTGGATTTCAGATCACGTGTCACTTCTTCAGGACACCATCACCTCCTTCAAGCCCACTTCTAGGTAAGGTGTCTTTCCTCTCCTTCACTTCCTATTTGTTTCATAATCATGGCTAATTATTGAGTCCACCCCTGCTGTGGATTAGGATGGGGGGGGCTTCACTCTCTCCCTGCTCATCACTCTATCTCCATCACTGACCATCATGCCTGGCACAGAGGAGATGTTCAATAAGTATTTACTGAATGGATTAGTGAGTCAATCTGTCTTTTCTTGTGTGGTTGGACCAGGTCAAAGGATAATGTAATAGTAGAGCTCCAATGGAAATCTGTAAGGCAGTCGGCCTAAGGCAGTCAGTATGAATTGAAGTAAACTGCTTACATCACACACAAAATGCTTAATGAAGTACTGTTTCTATGAGGGTAGTCCTTCTTCTTTTTTTTTTTAACATCTTTATTGGAGTATAATTGCTTTACACTGTTGTGTTAGTTTCTGCTGTATAACAAAGTGAATCAGCTATAGGTATACACATATCCCCATATCCCCACCTTCTTGCATCTCCCTCCCAACCTCCCTATCCCACCCCTCTAGGTGGTCACAGAGTACCGAGCTGATCTCCCCGGGAGATGCAGCTGCTTCCCAATAGCTACCTATTTTACATTTGGTAGTGTATATATGTCCATGCCATTCTCTCACTTCATCCCAGCTTACCCTTCCCCCTCCCCATGTCCTCAAGTCCATTCTCTACGTCTGCGTCTTTATTCCTATCCTGCCCCTAAGTTCTTCAGAACCATTTTTTTTTAAGATTCCATATATATGTGTTCGCATATGGCATTTTTTTTTCTCTTTCTGACTTACTTCACTCTGTATGACAGACTCTAGGTCCATCCACCTCACTACAAATAACTCAATTTCGTTCCTTTTTACGGCTGAGTAATATTCCATTGAGTATATGTGCCACATCTTCTTTATCCATTCATCTGTCGATGGACACTTAGTAGTCCTCCTTCTTAAGTAGAGAGAGTGTGAATAAAGATGTCAGAAAAAGAACGATGAAAGGAGAGGAATGAGCAAAGTTGGAAAAGCAGTTGCTGTACCAAAGACTGAGCCTTATTCATTCCAGTCAAGCTGTGTATATGTGGTATAATGTGTCTTCACATGTATGCAACATAGTTCAAGTTACACGTCAGTTATTTCACTTTTCACTCTTTCTTCTCAACAATATGGTAAGCGGGGCAGGGTAGGTATTATTCACATCCATTTTATGAATGATTAAACAATCTTAAAGAATGATTTATCCAAGGGAAGAGATGCAGGGCTTGAACCAGATCTTCAATGCCTGGTTCCCTTCTCTTCCCATGCACTATGTTAATTCACAAGTGTGTCTTGTTACTTAATCCGAGAAAAATGTAAAACGACTATCAGTATTTGCAAAAAGGAGTTTTAACAGGTTTCCTCATTGAGATTGTTAGAATGAAACTTGTCCTCTCATGAACCACTAAACTTGGAGGGAGGAGAGCTATGGATGGGACTCATTTATTCATTTGGACTTCCACCAAATATCCAGAGAGTTCTCATTATTCACAGTTCTGTTATATAGTCATTACAAACACTGAAATAGCAAATATTGAATCATTGCTCCTAGGAAAAATACAGGGTTAAGTTCCTATGAGCTCCAGGCACAACATTTTCAACTAAACTACACATAACTTTGTTTTATGTGTGTTTCTGTTTAAAGCCACCTCATTTTAATATATATTCTTGATTTGTTAACTTATGAATTCACAGCTAACAGCACTATAGATCCTGCCTGAACAAAGCTTATTTTAACACACATATTCTTCCATAAGGTACATCATAGCCTTCTTGTGCTAGAAACATTAGGTGGCACTTCAGCATTATGTTTTGGGGGCCATTTTAAACAGCAAAATCACCAAGAAAATGCACAAAAATGTGAAAAGGGTGGCACTAAATAGACTGTTAAAAGGACATGCGTTTACAGGATGAGAGCTGAACCAAGAATGCAGAGTGTCCCCTTTTTCATACCCAGCTGGGGATATGCACTTCAGGCCACTCAAATTTTTGCCACTTTGTGCATATCTGTGAATGACCGTGAAAGCACCGTGAGTATTTGTTTTGCAGTTTCAAATAAATTCCTGTGAGTAGGTGAATTCTCAAATACAGAATCCACAAATAATGAAGATCCACTGCATTTGAACTCCTCAAAATACAAGATGAGGATACATAGGCAAAAAAATAAGTTCCTGAATTTATATATACTGAGAGAAAAATGTAACAAATAAGAATGCAATTATACCAAGTGAACAAAGAGGAAGATGTGCATCTTAAAGATGAAGGCATTTGCCGGCTTCCTTGGCGGGAGTGAGGATGAGGGGGAATTGGAAAGAAAGTCCAAAGGTCACAGGAACAGAGATGCAGGGTGGGGCTGGGGTGTTAGATATTGAGGATCAGGTTGGGGGAAAAGGTACAACAGGGAGTTAAAGAAGCAAAGAATGTTGTGAGTGGATGCAATGGTGCTAGAACTTTAGCCTCTCGATGGTGGGAGCAAAGGACAGATTTTAAGCCATGCAGTGACCGGAAATTTAAAAAAATAACTCGGTGATGTTAAGAAAGCTGCATTGCATGGGATTAAAAGAAGAGGACAGAGACTGGTGGTCAGTTAAAAAGCTGTTGCAAAAGTCAGCCCAGAGGTGATACAGCCTGAATTATAGCAGTTTGGGGAAAAGCGTAAGGAGGGGGGTATATGTTGCCAAGTACTTAAGAGGTAAAAACCAACAGAGTTTGGTGACAGATTGAGTGTGGTCGATGAGAGAAAAGGAAGAATGATCTAAACATATTGCATGGTACCTTTCACGATCTACAAATATTTTTAACACCTATGAGCCCTTCTAAGTAGACTGTGAGCTTCTCATGGTGGAAGATCATTCAATTCATCTTTATTGGACTGAATTAAACATCCTATACGGTATTTTGACTAATAGTAAAGTTACAGATAACTTTAGATCAACCTTTAAATAAAGTTTGTATCAATACTAAATACATTCTTACATTTCACTGAATTAAGAAAAATACATTGCTTCAGTGCTGAAGAAATACTGTTATCCATACTACAACAAAGGGTAGGAAGCGAGGAAAGATATTATATCATAAGCCAAGTTCGAAAGTGACAGTTTGGCTTTGGTGATCTCTACCTGTCTCCTTGCTGAGTTGGTCCTCGGTAAGCATAAAATTATTTTAAATGTTCTGTTATCTCCTGGAATGTGCAAAGAATAATGGTCTAAGAGACCGCAAAACAGAACTCAAATCTCCACTCTGTCACTGTTAAAATCTTGGGCAAGTCCCTTCAGCTATCTAGTCCTGAGTTTCCTCACCTATAAAATTAAGGGTTTCAGGCAGATGGTTTTTAAGATCCCTTCCATTGCTAACAGTCTTTGTGCTACTTTAGAGCTTAAATATTATATACTCATATTCTCATACATAGTGGCTTTTTGTAGAGAAAAGGTGAGTTTAGGGGACTAAAATTCACTAATTACCTACTAAATAAATGTCTGAATATATGTATTTTTAATGCTAGGTATCTATATCAATGTGTTCCATACAGGGGAGAAAAAAATCCTATATATATCCCCTGGGGCAGGTTTTTAAAATAATTAACCATTATTTATATCAATTTAGTATACGTGTTTATTTCTAACCTCCAAGCTTATTGAATATTCAACAAATACTTAAGATTTCCGCAAATCTTTCTCAGCTATATTAGGTTAAGGATGTAGCCAATATAAAAAGAAATCAGATTTGTGGTTATCAGAGGTGGGGAGTGGAGGGAGGGGGATTGGAGGAAGGTGGTCAAGAGGTACAAACTTCCAATTATAAGTACTAGAGGTGCAATGTACAACATGATAATTATAGTTACCACTGCCGTATATGAAAGTTGTTAACAGTAAATCCTGAGCATTCTCATCACAAAGAGAAGTTTCTATTCCTTCTTTCTTCTATTTCTTTGTATTGTATCTTTAGAGATGATGCTAACCAAATTTACTGGGGTAATAATTTTTATATATATATGAAAGTCAAACCTTATGCTGTACACTTGAAACTTACACGGTGATGTATGTCAACTATAACTCAATAAAACTGAGGAAAAAAAGAACTATAGCCAATGGTAAGAAGTTTTAGAAACTTTTACAAGGTATAAGATGAGGGGCTTCCTTTGTGGCACAGTGGTTGGGAGTCTGCCTGCCAATGCAGGGAACACGGGTTCGAGCCCTGGTTCAAAAAGATCTCACATGCCGCAGAGCAGCTAAGTCCGTGCGCCATGGCTGCTGAGCCTGCACTCTAGACCCTGTAAGCCACAACTACTGAAGCCTGTGTGCCACAACTACTGAGGCCCGCATGCCTAGAGCCCATGCTCCGCAACAAGAGAAGCCACCACAATGAGAAGCCCACGCACCACAAGGAAGAGTAGCCCCCGCTCGCCGCAACTAGAGAAAGCGCGCACGCAGCAATGAAGACCCAATGCAGCCAAATATAAAATTTAAAAATTAATTAATTAAAATACAATACAATAAAATAAAGGGTACAAGGTGAATGACATTTTTTCTTTTTCTATTGTCAGAAATTTTAGATATGATCATATTTTTCATCATCTCTAGGCCTATGGGCCCATTCTAATTCAAAGGTTTGTTTATACAATGCGCTTTCTTTGCAGAGGCCTTTGAAATCATTGTAGTTGATTGTTCCTGACAACCACCATCTCATTTAGTAAATTAATATTGCCTTAGCCTATTCACGAAGAATATATTTATTAGGCATACACATGATGGCAATCCTTCAGAAACTATATGCCACACCATCCTTGTGAATATTAAACTCTTCTAATTACAATCCATGGACTCACTGCTCTTAAAACCATGTCTAACTTATTACTCAAATAACATGGCTATTTTGACTCATTCTGAATATCCACATAGAATATTTTCACACCTGCTCCATGATTAAGCTCCATAAATGCAACTGCAACACTTACTGTTTGGATGTAACCAAAAGTATATGATTAAATACCTTGAAGTTTATTTTCCAGCAAACAAACCACAGATGAATTTGTGGCAGTCAAGGCAGACCAGAGGGTAGTTGACAGTTTAAAGACCACCAGAGTTGGCCAAATGGTTCTTTTATACCAGAATGGGTGTTAAATTCACTGCTGGGGGCTCTGTGGCTCTAAGACTCAGAAGCCAAGGCTGTACCAGATGGCCAGCAATAGAGAGACCTGGCACAATCACCTGCAAATGGCCCCTAATGCACAAAGTGGGAGAAAATACAGGCTTCATGGAACTCCCTGTTCATAGCACCATGCAAAGCTTCTGTGCATTGATGGATCCAAAATAAATAAATAAATGAATAAACAAACAAGCAAACAAACAGTAAAGCATGAATGTTTCACTTTTAGTAATTGATTAATTCTGCATGGAGCAGACCATATTGGGGCCTTGGGGTAACTGGAGTGATCCAGTTGGCCCATGACTATAAACATGTTTCTCCCCCAACGTAGAATAATAAAGTACAATACAAAATTTAAGAACCCTTTATAAAAATACCAGCCTCCCCACTGGATTCTGTTCAATGTGGACTGTGGCGATATTATAATTCTCTACATTCTGAGCTGTCTTTTTGATTTCCAAAAGAAAGTGTGTTAACCAACATGCCCAGACAGATGATAAACAGCTCCATGAGAAGAATGATCCCTGTACAGAATAGCATAACGATTCAACCATCTAATCTTACATGTAGACAAAGGGTTTAAGTGATTAATTTTGCAGGTGTGGATTATTTGCTTTGATGATCACCCACGGTTAATTTAAAAATCTGAATCACTCAACACACTCCTGATTATTATGTTTCCACAGTGTTCAAATGTATACTCGAGGAACACAAACTGATCATGGTCTTAGGCAAACATAATAAGGATGATATAAAAGGATGATTTTTCAAGAGTCCTGTCATGCATTCCAAAGCTATATATTAATGCATTATCTATGCCACAGCTTCTTTCCATTGCAGAAGACTGCTAAGAATTACCTTCATTTGAAAAGGAGGCAAAAGGCTTTCAAATGAAGAAGGCATTAGAAAAACAGAATCAACTCACGAATGATTCTTAAGCACTTGCCTTTGGTCTATCACAGTGCTGAGTTCTGTAACTGACAAGGAAAAACGGCAAAAGGCATACATCTGCCTTAAGGGAACGTAGAATCTTATTGGACAAGAAGACTTGTTCAATACATTCACATACACTAACACGTTATACCGTATTACAAGGCTGAACATTAGTAATCCAAGTAAGCTTACAGTTTATAGACCATAGTGCTATAGAAGTTCAGGGAGATAAGATCATTGTAAACAGGATTAATCAAAGATTCCTGGGAGGGTGTGGATCATAAGGCTTCCCTGGAAGGACACTCTTCTGCTTCCTTCATACACCCAGATCACCTAGCACAGCACGAGGATCACATAACAATTTTCTGAATTTAACTGAAGAGAGTAATAGGGTTTGCAATAACAAAATGGAAGTAGCAGAACTTTCAAGCCAAGAGAGCAACATGAGGAAAGAAGAAGTGAAAAAAGTAACAAGTCACTATCACATATATAGTATTTTTGCTAAAATGTTTAACTGGAACATAATCATAAGGAAACCATCAGACAAATCAAAAGAGGGACATTCTACAAAACACTTCACGTATACTCTTCAAAAATACCAATGTCACAAAACATCATCCAGGAGTGTCCTATATTAAAGGATACTAAAGAGACATAACAACCCAACACAATGCAATTTTTTTATTAGATTCTGGAGAGGGGGACAAATGGACTTTTTCCCCCCAAAATTGGAGAAATGTGAATATATACTGTATTTTAGATAATATTATAGATCAGTGCTAAATTCTTAGATGTGATAATGGTTATGTAAGAGAATATCCTTATTTTTAAGAGATGCAACTAAAGTATTTAAAGGTGATGCATCATGTCTGCAATTTAGTCTCAAATGGTTCAGTAAAAAAAAATGAGACAAATCTATAAATAAACACATGCCCAAGAAGAGAGAGAAAAAGCAAATGTGGCTTCGGTGAATCTCAGTGAAATAAATAGTTGTGGGGAGAGAAATAATGAGTCAGATGGAAGCAGATTAGGTGGATGGATGGTACTGTGAAGTGATGGAACTGGGGTTGAGATCTGTGACTAGGGAAAGAGTAAACAACTGATAGAGATCTTTGAATTATGAATTGAGGAACTTGGCCTTGACTTGGAAAAACAATAGGGACACGATACTCAATAGTCTTTGGCTGAAAAGTAAAACAATGACTTTTACATGTCAGGAAAATAAATACAGCAGCATTTGGCAGAAAGCACTAAAAAAAAGAAGTGATTTGAAGGCCATCTAGAAGAGTCTCTCATAATAACCAAAGAAAACATAACGAAAGCTTGGACTCCATGGAAGCAGATGAATGAAAAGGCAAGGATAGATCTAAGAGCCAGTAGGAAATATTGGTTGTGGATGGACGGCTTACATGGATGATGAATTCCTCTAGGATTGATTTCACTACCAGCCTCCCCTCAATTCTCAAGGCAGACCTCATCACCTCTCCTGATTCCGCTAGAATTTGACATCACCTCTCCTGATTCCACTAGAATTTGACAATAGCAAGACCCCACTCTGGCTAAGATCGTTCTCAGAGCATTCACAGCCTCAGCCAAAAGTAACCCCCAACAAACAGCAAAAGCTTCAGGAGACAAGGTCTGTGTCCATCTGGTTCAACTTTGATGCCCGGCATCTACAAAAGAATTAAAAAGGAAAGTGACAAACAGGAATCAAAGGAGAGAACGGGGTCAAAAATGCCTGTGAGATGTCCAACACTGTAGCTGGGAGAAATGGAGACATTTGGAAGGAGAACTTCTTGGGGAGAAGGTGTCATTCTCTATGTTATTTCAGAGGTGAGAGTATCTCAGTGGACTGGAGAAGTCCCAAGTTACATCAGGAACCACCTGCAGTAGCAGTTTTCTTCCCAGCTTGTTTTTGGCGCTGCTTTGCTTAAAATACAGTAGATATCCTTACTCACATAATTAGTTTGTCTGACTTCCTGTCAAATCAATATTTATTCATACAAATCAATTTTGTTGCTTTGTCCCTGAAGGCATTTGGTCAATCTGTGTCACTAGAAAGCAACTTGCCAGGGATTTTTCAATAGATCTCTTTTTTCTTTTTCTACACAATTTATTCCTGTTCTTCTCTACATATTACCTAATTCGTTTTTGTTTAGATTTCAGTTTCTTTACAGCCAAATCATGCTAGAACTTTGGTTTGTGTATTTTTCTACATGCACTGTATGTACATGAAAAGAGCTAGATAAATGACTTAACTTACTTAGTCTCCTGTTAAAGACAAGTTACTTAACTTCCACAAAATGGATATACCAACACACACCATAAACACCTTAATTAAATAAGATAATTCATGTAAATTACAGTAACATTGAAAAAATAATTACTGTTGTTATTATAGTTGTCATTAGTATTAATTATACCTCACTATATAAGATAATAATCCTGTGACCAGCAATAGCATTACTATACATTTACAAATTAAGAGATGGACAAAGAATTTCAAAGAATAAATTTTGAGGACCATTGTCCAAACCCTCTAATTCCATAACTGTCCATAGAGATTAAGTAACTTCTCTGTAGTCACACAGCTTATAAGCGGTAAGATTCAGTCCACCCAGCGTCTTCTGTCTTCCAAGCCAATTGAGTGCCCTATCCACTTTCTCACAATGCTATCTGGCTGGTTAAAAGCTAGAATTACTACCAATGTCCATTATGATTTTAACATATTTGTACAACTAACGGTGTGCTGCAGTGTGAACAAGGCAGCAAAGAGGAATGTTAATTGAGGTCTTATAGACATGAAACAGTTGCTGGAGCAGAAGAAGACTTTATTTTTTTAAGGGTAGTGAAATGTCTTTTGACAAATATCGACACATTCTTTTTTGGAGCTAGAGCTTCTCCTTAGGGACAACATTTTAATTTTGAAAGAACCACTTTAAGACACCTTTTTAATTATACGAATCCAGAGCAAGTTCCCAATGCTTTATCTCTGGGGTCTACAACAGGACTTAAACTTAACGAGAATCTGAGCTTGAGTACTAAGTTCATGGAAGTGCTCACCCACAGCCTTCGGTATATGAAGACTAGAGGCTGCTGGAAAGGGGTTGTACATATTTGCATCTTAGGGGTCTTCTGGGATGGAAGGTATTGAGCCTTCTCCCGGATGCTCTGTCGAGTTAGCCCTGACTAAAGCCAAGTTGGAGAAGTCCCTGAGATCAAATTCGCCATCAGAAAGACGAGCACCTCTGGCAAGGCTTAACACCAGGGTAGGGAAGGCCCATTCCCACCCATAGCCGCAGCAATGGACAGGGTTGCTTAGCAACAGCCAAAACTCTCATTGGCAAAGGAAACAACACTCCCAACTTCCTGGACTCAGAAGACAAGACTAATGAAGACTGGCCTTTGGTTTTCAGTTACCACCCTTGACAGTCTTGGGTATAACATCAGAGGAGTTCCTGAGGAGAAGCAACGTTAGACTTAACTGAAAGTAACGTAGGAGCTCAGAGTTATCATTTGAATATTAAAATAAATGTAACTTTACTTGTAGTCACAGGCTGAAAGACTCAGCACACCTCACTGTAACACCATGCAAGGTTATATTAATAAACCCAACGATGGCTCAGGCAGAGAACTCTTTCCACAAATATGACTTCAGGGTCTCAAATAGCCTCCACGTTTCCTGGTTCACTTCTGCCTCTGGTAGCTTTAGCAGTTCTCAAGAGGTGTCCACCATGTGGTCCGAGCTCCCTCACGAGCTGTCTCAATGCCACCATCTGCCCTTGACTATCTTCCTTCCCCCGGTGTTTCTTCCTGGGTTGCCCTGGGGCGTGGGAATCTTTCCCCAGATTGTTGATGCCCTCTCAGACTGCACTGACCTGCCTGATAAGGCTCCTGGGCTCCACCCTGACCCCTGACCTCCCTCAGGTACTATCTGTCCACTGACATTCACCCTGAAGCCAGGACTTCATCTTGACCTTTGGTCTCCCTCAGACACTCTCTGTCTACTAACATTCACCCCGAGGCCAAGCAACCGCTGTCCACTACTTTGTGTCCCCCTCTCTTGGCCAGCTGGGAAATGTCCCTCTTCCTCTGTGTTCTCCTCTCTTTGAGAGATTGCGCTGCAGAGCTGTTCCGCTCCCAGGATTTGGCCCTTTTAGGGTTCCCACCAATAGGTGTTCACCCCTCAGACTGTTCACACACTATCAAGGGCCTGACAAAGAGCAGCATCGGTCAATAACCGCACACCTGACCCAGAAACACAGCTCCCCTCCGAGCTTCAAACTCAGTTGCCAAGTATGACTCATTGTTCTAGAAAATTCTTCTTCCAGGATGGATTCCTGTAGTCTCCTTTGTAGTTGGGCTCTCCTGAGTCCCTCTCTCCCATCCTCACTCCATCCATCACCTCTCAGACTTGCGTCTATGTGGGCCCCTTAGCCCACAAATCAGCTGGTACTAACTTACATCACAGTGTAGGGGTGGAATGTTAGCCTTTCATACCTAGTCTGTATTCATCAAGGATACGCTATTACGTAGGCAAACTCAAACACACCCAGCAAAAATTTTTTAAATATATGTACGTATTATTTCACTTTTGTCTGACTATTCATTCCCACTAATACAATGTATCAAAAAAGAAAAAAAATCAGGGCTTCCCTGGTGGCGCAGTGGTTGAGAGTCCGCCTGCCGATGCAGGGGACACGGGTTCGTGCCCCGGTCCGGGAAGATCCCACATGCCGCGGAGCGGCTGGGCCTGTGAGCCATGGCCGCTGAGTCTGCGCGTCTGGAGCCTGTGCTCCGCAACAGGAGAGGCCACAACGGTGAGAGGCCCGCGTACCACAAAACAAAAACAAAAAAAGAAAAAAAATCAAGTTATAAATTCATCCTAGTTTGAGGGAGGTAGATAAGTAGAGAGGAGAAATGCCCTTAATTACATAGCTCTTCATAACTGTGACATTATTTGTCAGATACAAATATTGATCTGAGAAGTAAACCAGCATGATCAGCTGGAAACATTAATGGATGTCTGCTATCTACAAGGTAAATGTTATTAAACTCACCCTTTTCTAGAAGTGCGTGGTCCTTGGGCTGCAATTACTAAAGTGATATGGCTAAGTTTGACAGTTATGTTAGTTACATTATCACGAATCTTACTAAAACTCATTAATTTTCTATCTTGAAACATAGTCCTTGACTCTAAAAGAAAGAAAGGAAGTTTCAGTAAGAATGTGAGAAAAACCTTGACTTATGAGTGGAGTTTACCAAGATATTTTTTTCAAAGCATTATAATCAGAATACAAGCAATACTTTCTAAACCATATTCAGCAATAACTTATTTAATAACACTGCATATTTGTGGAGTATGTAGTTAATAAGGCACATTTATTTTAAGTCATATCTCTTTTACAGAGAAAGAAACATAGTTACAATGAGATGAAAGTGAACTTCTCAGAGTCAAGAGTGTGGCGTAAGACCTAAAATTAAGGTTCAATGTCACATGCTGCCTTGTCATCTGGTAAAATCAAGAGGGGCTTGAACGGCTTCCCTGCAAGTTCCCCTCTCCTCTCCGCATCCATAGAAAACTTCCTCTAGCCAAACAGCCCTCCTTATCAAAGGGACCAAGCACAGCTCTTGCTTCTCTCTCAGTAGCAAGTTTCAGTTTCCTGCCAGCCCACAAAATTATTCAAAAAGGCCAATCACATCCTCCATGGGAGAGAGGAGACACCCCACCCTGTTGATACTACAAAGCCTGTCTCCCAGAGTTCCTGACTGTTCATTCTGTTCCTGAGTGCAACCCCGTGTGACTCTGCATAGGGTACTATCCTCCTCCTTGGGCTGTGAGTATATGTAACTAGAGAACTGCTCTCTGTCTCATCTGTCCAGTGTCAGGTGTCCTGTGTTCAGCCATCCCAACAGCCCTGGTTGAGGGGTCCTTCACTCACCAACAGGGTGAAGCAGAAGGTGATCAAACACAAAGCAAGCACATGGCAGAGAGGATGCTCTAAGTCAGTCTTTCTGACTCCACAGCCACTGCTCTTCCACTCCCGCAGAGCTTTCCCTGCCATACAATGACCATTAGCACTGAGGGAGAAATTTCTATGTGCCACTCTCTTTCTGGGCTTTTTACATGTATTGTCTCATCTAAGCCTCCCAACTCTCCTGCACGGTAGGTACCATTATTCTTCCCACTTTACAGACGATGAGACTGAAGCACAGAGAAGCTAAGTAACCAGCTAGTGAGTGATGGAGCTGAGATCCTACTGTCACTGCCAAAACAATTACCAAAGAACTCTTGGTCTCAGAATGAATGAATCCTCTGATGAAAGGATTTTATAGAAATAGTCTGTCATCAGATGAAAACAGCTGAAAAATATAAGCTTATGAACACAAAATTGAGTTCACAAAAGTCCCTCTGATTTCAGTTCTGTTAACCATCACTAAGTAAACAGTGGTGTCTACTGAGTGCACAAACTGGAGGATAGGTTTGCTTCAAGCATGGTTAAGAAAGTGCAGCACACCAGATATTATTATCCTCTACAGTAAAAATTTTTATTAAGAATTTGAAAATAGCTTAGTATATTTTAGGTCCTCTCTTTTTCCTACACTATACTCATTTTCAAAAATAGATAATTATACACAATGACATCTCTAGCACAAGCTACCTCTGCTTAGATTTCTTGATCCAGCTTCTATCCTTCCATCTACCTGCTGAACATCTCAGGACAACGTAGTACATTTCATTATGCCCTATCTTTCTCCCCAAACTAGACTATGATCTGCTTATTAGTAGTAACCAAGTCATGCATTCCTTTTTTTACATGGCCAAAATCTAGCTCAGTCTCTCCATGTTTTTTGAAAATAAACAAATAAATGAATATAAAAGTAAATATAGTCAAACAAGGAACCATTTATTTTAAAAATGTCAAAATGTTAGTAGCTACTTTATTTTATCCGAAACTAGTTCTTCACTTAAAGGTTAGATATTTTTCTGGACATTTTGACAAATGTTTTGAATAGAATTTACAGTTTTCATACAAAGTGATAAAGTAGTTCCCTAAAAATAAATTTTTGAAAACTTGTCATCTTTTAAAAAAGCGTGATAATTTGGAACTAATATTTATTATACAATTCATATGTCATTTATGAACACAAACACATGCACATATGCACATGCATGGTCGAACTGTCGATGACCAACACTGAAACAGAATCGTCTAGGGGGACTTCCCTGGTGGTGCAGTGGTTAGGAGTCCACCTGCCAACGCAGGGGACATGGGTTCGATCCCTGGTCCAGGAGGATCCCACATGCCGCGGAGCAACTAAGCCCGTGCGCCACTACTACCGAGCCTGCGCTCTAGAGCCCGTGAGCCACAACTATGGAGCCCGAGTGCCACAGGTACTGAAGCCCGCGTGCCTAGAGCCCGTGCTCCACAACAGAGAGAAGTCACCGCAATGGGAAGCCCACGCACAGCAACGAAGAGTAGCCCCTGCTCGCCACAACTAGAGAAAGCCTGCGCGCAGCAACCAAGACCCAAGGCAGCCAAAAAATTAAAATAAACAAAATTCAAAAAAAAAAAAAAGAATCATCTAGGATGTACCGAGCTCCTCACTGAAAATAGAGTGTTCGATGACCATTCATCAAGGATGTGGAAAAGAACATTTCTGCCTGAGTAAAGGTTGAACCAAATCTCTCTCAAAGCAGTTTTAATCACAAGACCACGGTTTTAAAAAGAAACCACAAACATCTCATTATTCTAATATAAACTGGTTTTAGAATATTTTCCTTCTTTCCCCTTGATTACCTGCTCAAAAAAAAAATTGTTCTTTTATGTACTGTGCTGTGTCCGAAAATTCTAGAAACTTTCCTTGCAAACTTTTTCATAAATTATAAACTCATTTTAGGCAATAATTACCCTAAGTTTGTAAGAATCCCCTAGGGAAGTTATTAAAATGCAGATCCTAAATCTCACTACAGCCCCCCCACATACCTCATACCAGAGATCGTAATTCAGTAGATCTGAATGTGGTGAAGAAATCTGCATTTTTATTGGGTACTGCCTGATTGGGTGGGAAGGGGGTTGTATCAACTACATTTGGAAAAACACTGCTTTCGAAAATGTGAAGTCAGTTTGAACAGCAAACTTAAATTTAAGATTTTATGGTGATGTGGAGAATGATTTCAGGGGAAAGAAGCTGCAGTCAAGAAGACCTGTTACAATAATCCAGATGAATATTTATGTGGGGTTGTAGAAGAGCATAGGATGGAAGCAGGATGGTAAGAATAATATTTAAGAGGGTCAATATTCGTAAACTAAATCAACAAGACTTGGGGATTCAACAGTTAGGCACAGTGGGGTGGAGAGAGTTGGGGTGAGAGACCAGGAACAGTGAAGGACAAATTAACTTCTAAAATTCAAGCTCTGGAGATGGAAGATCTGGAGATGCCACTGAGACAGTTTCTTATCATCAGAGTATCAGTCAAGTTTGGAACTTGTGCAAGCCAGCAGGCGTACTGCCGGTTCATAGAGTATCTTCGAAAAAATTAGAAAAATTCATCATTTTCTATGTAGAAGTACACCTCTGGGTGCAGCGTGGGAAGTGGAAAACTCCTCTGGGCAAATTAGAAGGTGCTCTTGTCTGTGAGCAGACCTAGCCCTGTGCCAGGACCCACAGCTGGAGAATCATAACAAAGACTGGATTTAAGCTCCCACTCATCTCTCAACTAAGGACCCTCATGCAAACCATAATGTGCCCAGGGAGACACTAATAAGATTCAGGATGTGGCCTTGGGAATGGATGGTAAAGTCACTGGATGGAACAGTTCCCAGGAATCATGAGGTTAATTGATGGATGGGTTGCCTACATGCATGATGAGTTCTTCTAGGATTGTTTCCCTAAAAGGCCCCCTAATGCCTCATGGGAACCCTCACCACCTCAGCTGATACTAGTTCAGATATTACTGAAGTGAGGATCCATTTGGGGGGAAAGAGGGGTCTTCGTTGTGGGATTCACAGGTAACTCCCACTAGACTGCAAGATGGAACAGGGCAGAGATGGTGTCTCACTCACTGCTGTATCCCCAGCACCTTGGACAGCACCTAGTACACTGTTATCATGATGCCTAAAATCCATCCTTCAATAATATCCTTCATCTCATTTGTGGAAACATGACTTGAGGTTCTCTGTTCTTATTCTAACCTTCCCCAAGACTGTAAAATGGCATGAACAAGACTAACTTTATAAGTGACAATTCAGTCTATCAAGCCCATCAAAACTCAACAAAGTAAAAGGGGTTTCCTTTGGAGATTTCCCAACTGTAAGGGAAGACAAATTCTACCAAGCATTTTATTGTACGTCTCTTTCTGTTAACCCAGGTTGCATGTTATTCTATAATAAAATGTTTGTCCAATGTTGACTACCTTTGGTCCTGTAACATGTTGCTTTGTATACCTGTTCTGGATTTTCTCTTGCTCTTCAATAGTGTCACTTGTTTTGTCATATTCAATTTCCTTGTTCTTTTTAAAACAATGCTTAAATTGTTTTGTCTGAAGATGTGCATCAGATGGAAACAGCACAGGTGTCAGCACGTGTTGCTAAGTCTGTGCCTTAATGTATCATTTGGTTCATTATTTTATAGATTGTACATCCATAGTAGGAATTGTTGCTTCTTTATTGAGAGAAAATATCTGAGGAAATACTGCTTTCATTCCTTTTATAGGACTCCCACTATTTGTTAGTTCTCATACTCTACACCTAGATCTCATTAAATATAGCAAAAATACGAGATCCACCACCAATAATTATTTATGTACGTGTGTGCTTTTTTTTTTCTTTTAAAGTTAAGCTCCCTTTTCTTAGGAAGAACAAATCCTTAATTTTCAAAAGTCAAAGTTTCTAGGGAAAGGGAAAAGAGAAAAGAGGGAAAAAAATAAGCATTTATGTACCATATTCCAGGAATTTACAATACCTCTCAAAATATTCTCACAATAATTCCTCTATAAAATGTTCTCCCCATTTTATAGATAAGGAACTTCATAAGGGCTAAGGAACTTGCCGAAGATCACAGATAATGTCATAAACTATAAATGTCAAAGATGTCGGTAAAAGGCAGATCGAGAATTTAATCCCTGATATGTCAGGCTCTTGCCAGGTTACCAGTCTTGGACATTTTTGAAGCAATGCAATTTTCCCTAACAAAACATTACAGGCCATTTTGAAAACATGACATATCAGTGTCATGTGAATTTAACACTAAAGAACAAATTTATCTCTGGGTTAAAATACTTTGCTATCTGACCCTTGACATGAAGGATAACACAATGGTTCCCAAGCATTTGTCTATTTACCAAGAGTCTCTTACAGGAGATAACAGTAACATATTAGCATCTGTAGTTAATAACCCCAAAACAATTTTAGATATCAATCCATAAAAAAGCACAAATGGTACTTGTAGCATATGTGCACATTATGTTCTATAAAAGATAAAATACACTTGTATCTTAGGCCATGAAGGTAAATTTATTTTTCTTTACTTAGCTTAGTCTCTAGGATATTATTATCCACCCTTTTTAACTCCATCTGCTCTTGACTCGAGTCACACCACCTACTTGGTGGAAACCTAGATTATGTTGATCATTCGGGGTTCCAGATGCTTCTGAGGGCATGGTTCCCATACTGCTTGACTTGCAAAGCTCAGGAAACAGAGAATTAAGGAAACTAAATGCCAGGAACTCAAAATACTGAAAACAAAATATGTAAATAAATCCAGAGAGAAATGTTGGCTGAAATTATCATTGAAATATAGCCTTAAAAATATATACACAGAGAGAAGCTTTTATCTTCCCAGGGCTTCTGGGAAGCCCTAATTAGATGCTAGTGCAACAAACAGTAATATTCATTCAAAAAATCTTTAGCAGTAACATCTAAGCTGTTTAAATCCACAGGATATATTTTCCACATCAAGTAAATACCACCATTCAGTTTTCACTCAAGGTCAAGCATGGTTAGTATATTACAATTTTCTAGAGTTTAGGTGGCACACGTTAATTGGCTTTTATCTCATGTTGACAGATAGCAATAAGCAATAAGGACAAATACTTGAGAACCAAAATAAACACCCTGCTATACACACTGACCCAGGTCACAGGCTTGAAGACAGAGATTCTTAGAGAGATCCTGATAATTTATTAAATGTGCTTTATTCAAGAGCAATTTAATCTACTCAGGAAAATTAATTCATTCAATGAATTTTTTTTTTTGGATACCTATCCATATACTCTTCTAGGCATTGGGATACAACAGAAATAACCCAGAGAAGATTTCTACCCTTTGAGTACTTATATGCTTGGGTGTAGAGTAGAGGTAGACAATAAAAAGGAAACAAGGAAGCAAGGTCATTGCAGATCATGATAAAGGCTATA
The DNA here is from genome assembly GCF_059928025.1 of Delphinapterus leucas. Taxonomy (NCBI): domain Eukaryota; kingdom Metazoa; phylum Chordata; class Mammalia; order Artiodactyla; family Monodontidae; genus Delphinapterus; species Delphinapterus leucas. The sequence goes on from NC_143146.1 coordinate 14,068,494, forward strand.
AAGAAAATTAGCAAAGTGATGGGAAGCAACTAGGAGTCGGAGGTAAGTGGATGAAGGGGCAGGTCTTTACAGAGAGGTCAGGCAATGACTACGAGAAGGCGGCATATTTGCCAAGTCTCGTAGAAAGAGAAGAAAAAACGCAAGATAACAGCCAAAGAACAGTGTGTGGAGCAGAGGAAAGCACAAGTGCAAAGACTCTAAAGCAAGAAAGGGTCTTCTGGGCTTCCCTGGTGGCACAGTGGTTAAGAATCCGCCTGCCAATGCAGGGGACACGGGTTCTAGCCCTGGTCTGGGAAGATCCCACATGCCGCGGAGCAGCTAAGCCTGTGCGCCACAACAACTGAGCCTGCACTCTAGAGCCCGCGAGCCACAACTACTGAACCCGCATGCCACAACTACTGAAGCCGGTGCACCTAGAGCCCGTGCTCCGCAACAGGAGAAGCCACCGCAATGAGAAGCCCGCGCACCGCAATGAAGAGTAGCCCCTGCTTGCTGCAACTAGAGAAAGCCCGCACCCAGCAATGAAGACCCAATGCAGCCAAAATTAAAAACAAATAAAATAAATAAATTTTAAAAAAAAAGAAAGGGTCTTCTATGTTAAAAGAAAACAGCGGGTGTCAGGGGGGCTAGAGTGTGATGAGCAAGGAGGAGTTTGGCCCGTGATGAAGTGGAAGAAGTGGGCAGGGGCAGAGCTTCCTGATGTGACAGGAAAGACTTGGACATGGTAAAGAGAAGTAAAAGGTCCCTGTGACTTAGCTCACCATATAAAATTAATTCAGTCTACCTGGGATAGCTAGTGAGTTAGAAGAAAATAATAATAATAAAATTTTAGAATTGGAGGGGAATTTATAGATTATCTGTGCCACTCCTTGTTTCATAGATGTTGACCATGAGGCCCCGTGGGGTCAGTGAAAAGGGGAGCCAGAACTCCACGTTCTTTGACATCTAGTGGCCTTTTCATGTCGTCTTCAGGCTCCCATAGCAAGCATCTGGTGAAGAACACAGCTACTCAAGCTCTTCTCTGAAGATGGAAATTATAAAGAACAAGAGAGCAGCTCTACTTGCTTACAGGAGGAATGTCCTGAAGGCCCTTGTGATTTGCTCTTTCTTAGACAAACTGCATCTTTGAGTAGGGTCTATAGAAAGAGACAGGGACAAAGATTCAGCAAGTACCACAAGAAGGAGAAAACTGATGAAATTACAGAGAATGGGGAATCCCACAAGGTGAAATAGGCTAAAGTAGCAGATACCAATACGTAAAGCTGGAAAGGACACGAAGTTTGCCAGGGAAGTAAAATAGACATAAAAAACCCATTAAATAATAACCTTAAAAATTCAATATTAAAAAAATCTCCAGGGCTTCCCTGGTGGTGCAGTGGTTGAGAGTCCGCCTGCCGATGCAGGGGACACGGGTTCATGCCCCAGTCCTGGAAGATCCCGCATGCCGCAGAGCGGCTGGGCCCGTGAGCCATGGCCGCTGAGACTGCGCGTCCAGAGCTCGTGCTCCACAACGGGAGAGGCCACAACAGTGAGAGGCCCGCGTACCACAAAAAAAAAAAAAAATCTCCAATTATTGAGTGTCACTTAGGTCAGATTCTCTTCCCAATATACTTAAAATTTCTCTTCAGTTCTTGTCTTTTTTCTGACTAACCAAAATAAACAAATAAAAATACTATACAGAGTAAAATGATAATACAATAATATAAGGACATATGATAGGATACATACTTGAGGAATAGCCAAATAACGATTAAGACTGGCCCTCTCTTTCTGGAGAGACAGAGCTTGGACAGGCCTGGTCAAGGTGTTTGCCTGCTTGGGGACAGAAAGCTACACTAAATAACTTTGTAATTAATGCTCTCCTAACAAAACTGAATCATTTTGTTCTCCCTAAACACACAGCATGATTAACTGGGTCAAAATTCTATAAGGTGTGGAGAAAAGGGAACCCTCATACACTGTTGGTAGGAATGTAAACTGATATAGCCACTATGGAAAACAGTATGAAGATTCCTCAAAAAATTAAAAATAGAACTACCATGTGATTCAGCTATTCCACTTCAGAAGAATACAAAAACACACACACATACAATGCAATACTACTCAGCCAAAAAATAGACGAAATCTTGCCATTTGCGACCACATGGATGGACCTTGAGGGTATTATACTAAGTGAAATAAGTCATATGGAGAAAGACAAATACTGTATGATTTCACTCATATGTGGAATATAAAAAACAAACTCAAAGACAAATAAATGAACAAACCAAACCAAACAAAAGCACATTTATAGAGAACAGAGTAATGGTTACCAGAGGGGAAGGGGGAGGGAAGAGAGAAACGGGTAAAGGGGGTCAGCTGTATGGTGGCAGATAGAAACTAAGCCTTTCCTGGCGAACACACTGTAGTATATACAGAGGGAGAAATACAGTGTTGTACATGTGAAAATTAAATAATGTTACAAACCAACATTACCACAATAAATTTTTTTAAATGTTTTTAATTCTGTAAGAGAGCAGGAAAGCAGATTTAAATTAACATCATGACAAAATAAGATAACTGCAACTTAGAAGTTGTGATAGACATAGCAGTGTTTTTAACGTCGATAACAGCGTGTCAGGCAAACTGTGATTTGTATACCTCCAGGATTACATTGGGAAAAACCCCGCCACTTATTCCAATCAAATTGATGAGAACAGACATGACTGAAATAAGCAGAGGATGCTTGAGGAAGATCCTGCTTAACATTCACAGCTTCACATAAAAGAGTCCTCTCACATCTCCTTACATCATATATTTGTTAACAACATGAACAAAAATCTAAATGGCCCTGCTTTCAAACTGGTAAGGAATGCAAGTAAACAGACAACGGAAAATAGAAAGCTTATCCTTCATATCAATGTTGGGCTTATAAATTAAGGCACAATTTCTATTTATAATCATTCTTGTCCTTTTCATAAAAATAATACACCGCCAAAATTCTTTTTTAAATATGTTGTCTTAAATGTATATATAGTGCTATCCAATTTATGTGTACACTATGCATGATCTCCAAATACTGAAATATGTCAAGATATTGTACTTTAGCTTCAGGAAAGTACGTGTCTTTAGTGGGTTGAATGGTGACCCTCAAAATGATATGTCCACATCCTAACCTCCAGGAACCAGTGAATATGATCTTATCTGGAAAGAAGATCTTTGCAGACATAATTAAGGTAAGGATCTCAGGAGGAGATCATCTTGGATTATTCAAATGGGACCTAAATCCAATGACAAGTGTCTTTAGAAAAGATACATGGAGGTAAAACATGGGGAGAAGAGAATGCCATGTGAAGATGGAAACAGAGACTGGAGTGAAGCAGCCCGAATGAACGTCTGGAGCCACCAGAAGCTGGAAGAAACAAGGAAGGATCCTCCCCTGCTTCGGAGCCTTCAGAGGAAACACAGCCCTACCGACACCTTGATTTTGGACTTGTGGACTCCAGAACCAACTGTGAGAGAATAAATTCCTTTTTTTTAAGCCACCAAGTTTGTGGTAATTTATTACAGTAGCTCTAGAGAACTCATACAGCATCTTTCTTCTCTTTTCCTTAATGACTGTAAAAGTATGGCAGCATTAAAGGAAGCTTTGACTAGGAGATGAAGACAAATCATCTATATGCTCAATAATCTAATTAACAGATATTTTCATCTTGGCATACTCCTATTGACTTTTTGTCCATATTGTACCCAAACTGAATACATGATATTTTATTGTCCTTTATTCCCTAATAGCCTTCAAATATATTTTAATTCTGTATAAATTCCACTGAATTAATACACCCCATATTACTTAAACATTCTGTATGTTTTAAAGATCTGGGCTGACGCTTATATTACTAATAAATGACTTTCTACTAGAGTCAGACATGGTCCTAGATATTTTTGATGCCATATATATTGCTTGAATCATGCTTAGGGAACCATCAGTCAATCCCCCAGAGTATTTCTTGAGCAGCTACTAAATACCAGGCACTGTTCCAGGTCTTAGGAATGCTGCAGTAAACATGAAGAAAGTATATGGGCTTTTTGTTTATATCACAGCCAAAAGGTAAACTGATAAAACATGGCCAACGTGTTTTATAAACATGGTAAAATGATAAATCAGATCAACAAAGAAAGAAAGAACTCTTAGAAAACTAGAAAGGGAAAGGAATTCCCCTAATTTAATAGAAAGCATCTCTCAAAACTCTATAGCAAACATCATGCTTCACTGATGAAATGTCAGGAGTTTTTCCTTTAAAATTGGTGACAAGAAAAGGATGCCATGTGTCACCACTTCTATTTAACATCGTACCAGCAGTCCAAAAAGCACTAAAAGACAAGGAGAAGAAAATACAGGAAAATGTAGGGAAAAAGGAATAAGATTATCATAATTTGCAAATGATATGACTATCTATACAGGAAAAACTCCAAAATACCTACAGACAAATCATTAGAATTAATGAATTTATTAGCAAGATGACTGGATGTAGGGTATCAGGGTACAGGACAATTTCTTTCTTTTTTTTCCTGCTCTTTATTTTCATTATTTTTAAATTAATTTTTATTGGAGTATAGTTGATTTACGATGTTGTATTAGTTTCTGCTGTACAGCAAAGTGAATGAGTTATACATATATATATCTCCACTCTTTTTTACATTCTTTTCCCATATAGGTCATGACAGGGTATTGAGTAGAGTTCCTGTGCTATACAGTAGATTCTTATTAGTTATCTATTTTATATATAGTTGTGTGTATATGTCATTCCCAATCTCCTAATTCATCCCCCCCCTTCCCCCCTTGGTAATGATCTGAACAATTTCTTAAAGTACAGAAAGCATAGTTAGAAAAGATTGATGATTTTGACTGTTAAAATGAATCACTGCTCATCAAGACACCATAGAATGATATTTGCAACATACAAAATTGATATTTCCACATATATTGCTTGCTAGGAATTAATATTAGAAAATGGGTAAAGAAGTAATAGCCATTGATAAGGAAATAAAAACAACCGTTAGAAAAATGGGCAAAAAACTTGAACTGGACTATCATGGAAATAAAAACTCAAACAGTAAATAAACATGTTAAAAGATGTTTAGTAATCAGGGAAATGCCAATTAAGACCATCCTGAAATACCAATTTATACACATCAGATTGGCAAAAATTCTAAAGGCTTACAATACCATGTGTCCATGATATTCAGTGGAGTAGGGTAACATGTTACCCAATATTCATAGCCAGAAGGATGACTTACCAAACTGTGCTATGTTCACACAAATGGAATATTACACAGCAATGAAAATGAATGAACTACAGCTATGCACAGCAGGAATGACTCAAAAACAACTTCAAGAGAAAAAATTGCATAAGATAACAGAGTATATCATTTTTACAATGCTGAAAATCCAGCAAAAGTCAACAATACAGATATTATTAGATATTTTTTAGAAATACATGCATAGAGTAATAATAATAAACATTTTTTAAATAGAAATGATGAAGACAAAATTCACAACACTAATTACCCTTGGGTGAATCAGGAGATATAAGGATTTAGAGGAACATATAAGCAAGTTCAAAACTAATGGTGGGACTCTAGCTTTGTTTTTGTTTTTTTGGGTTTTTTGGCTGCCATGGCTTGTGGGATCTTAGTTCCCCAACCAGGGATTGAACCTGCACCCTCTACAGTGAAAGCACAGAGTCCTAACCACTGACTGGACCACCAGGGAATTCCTGGGACTCTAGTTCTTAAGTTGGATAATTTGTTCATGGGTTTTCATATTACTGTTATGCTTTGTAACTTACACATGTTACAAAAATTTTTCATATATTACAAATATTATACAGAAAACTCTCTAAACATAATGTAGGAATAAACAAAAGAACTGACAAAATTGTATTATTCTAAGGGGAGAAAGAAAGGTTGCAAATAAACAATTGCAAAACACTGCAGTTGAAAATATCTTTAACTATAGGTCTCTGGTTTTCAACCCTAGCCATACATTAGCATCAGTTGGGGTGGTGGACATTTTTAAAAAGAGCAATGCCTGAACCTTATCTGAGATCAAGTAAATCAAAATGTACAGGGCTGGAAATCAGTCATCAATTTTTTTGTTGGTTTTCTTCTGTGTTTGCCTTCACCATTTGCCAGATGATTCTAAGATGCAGCCAGGATGATAGATCACTGATCTAGACCAAGCCTCCTATTTCCTGTTGAGAAACTGAGGCCAGAGAGAAGTGACTTGCTATATGAGTATTAGTGGAAACCCCAAGTTTCAAACCATCCATTAACTCATCAACATAATTATACTGTCTGGAAATTTTTACCAAACTTCTAAAAAAAATTTTTAAAGAGGTGGAAAGAGGACAACATTTAAAAAAATCTCGTTCTGAAAATAGTCACCAGGGCCCTGGCATCCTAGCTCTCCCCACATTTTCTCCAGGCAAAAAATTATATAAAACCTCATCTTTTTTCCTTCCCTTTCAATGAGTGGGAGGGGGGAACCCACCTTGCTTCATATCCTTTGCTCCACTTTGTACTTACTGAAGTGCAGCGGAGCCCTAGAAATCACCCTGAAGAGGTGTCTAACAGCCTCATCCCTGCACTCAGTCTTCTCGTGCATCCACCGCCCAGATGACAGAGGCCAGTGAGGTGCTGACAAATGTGCAGGGCTGGCTGGAAGGAGAATAGATTTTAAAAATTAACTTTCAGCATCTTCCTTCCCCAGGCTTTTCCAGAAAGGCTTCTGTGTCAGCTCAAACGATGGTCATATTGCAGGATCCCAGATTATACTCACGCGGAGTCATGAGACATCTGTTAACAAGACCTAAGGCAATTGGGTATGCTAAGGCGTCTGCTTTCTGCTTCACTGTGCAGAAAACTGGGCAAGGAGGGGGTGATCTTTTGATTCAATCACCAAATATCCTTCTGTGCACTCCCCTGCAGTTGGTTCTGACCAGGAATCAGTCAGTCTCTGCTTGGTAATTTTGCACAAAGAACTTTTGGATCCTTTCTCTAATATGCTGCAAGAGGGTTAGCTCCTGCTAACGGAGGATTTGGGTTTTGTTCTAGAGGAAGGGATAGCCGTGCTGAAATGCCCTGGGTCCTTACCCTTCATGATTATGAGTGACACACACCCCCACTCCCACATGCCCCACTTCAAAAGCACAACTTCAGGAGGCACCATTTTTCTTTCACGGATTTAATCCTCCTAAATCCAAACACAGTACGCTGTGATGGAATTGTACACCTCTCCTAGATCCCAGTGATATCAAGATCAATGTTTCCTTGGGGTGAAACGTGTCCTTTACACATGTACACCAAGAAATGGAGTTAGGGAGTTCATAAAGACTTAGATTGTTAGTAATGATAAACACTGGTGTGTGTCAACAGTTTTGACACAACCTGCTCTTGAACCTTTATGCAACCCTTACAATATCATAACTTACTCATTATTTCGTCTCCTTTCATTTCCCTGGTGAATTCAGAATGCTTTGTCTAAACTCAAAAATAAAAGAGAAAGAGGAAAATGGATGGAACAATCCCTAATGCAGACAAATTCTAACTAATTGATAGTTGACTAAGACAAGAAAATGCATAAATATGACTGGCAAAAATCGAATTTTTACTCAGTTTTATTATGTTTCTGTTAAAATGAAGAATTATACTGTAGATCCTGAATTATACCATGTAATTTAAAACAAAAGAGTAAATTACGGTTTTTTAAAAGCTCTGAACATCAGGCTTTCTGGCTCGAGTCTGGATTAATTCTTATGGTGTAAGAAGTCCTTTTCTCATTGGAACATGTCTACCAGCTGGATGGAAAACACATCTTCTTCAAATAAAGCTTAATCTAATAGGCATTCATAGAAAACATTCTTTGATACAAAGCAGCCATTCTCTTATTACTGAGTCCTGAAAATTTTGTTATTTATAAGCACCACATCTTCAGTCCAAATAGGGTAGCCCTCTAACTGGAGAGCCCTGGGTTTTGGAGTGGGTTATAGGTTTCAGCCTGCAAGTGCAGAAGAAGAACCTCAATTTAATGAACTATTGATATTATGCATAATAAAGTAGAGAAAGTTGTGTCCGAGGAAAGTGAAAAAGACGTAGCAAGCAATGTGGGGTGGGATGAGCACGCAGGGGTCGTTGAACAAAATCATGTGGGAAATGTAGGAGTTTGGAGTGAAATATTGTGCTCTGTACACTCTCCATTTGGCCTCATACATTTACGGGGGAAAGAGCTAAAATTCATGACATGAGTTTTCAATGAATTATCAATAGAAATTTGCTCAGTATGGAATGGATGTAGTCAGAGCAGTTATCAGGGGAAAATAAAAGAGGGGAGTGGGCCACTGGTAAAGGGATTACATTACAAAGCAAGATCTCAAAACAAGCCCTGTTAATCAAGCCAGATATTAGCAGCTTCTCCTCCTCTGTACTTTAATGTGACTGAGTCCTAGGACACTCCGAGTTGTTTGCATCAACAATAATAATGAGTGATGTGGTTTTGTTCTTACATTTTGCAAAGAGCTTTAATGTTATCTCATTTACATCCCTTTCATTTTCATCATTGTTAACATCTACGAAGTAGACAGGTCTTAAAAAATAGGAAAAAGGGCCAGTAAGAACTGAGAAGCAGGAAATTAAGAGTCTATCTCAGAAAGTGAGCATAGCAAGATTGTACCAGCATCACAGTCAACAGCTATGATTTTAGTAAAGTGGGGATCAAGATTTAATTAAACACATTAAGCACAGGGAACAAAACATGCAGACATCAGATTTGCAAAAATATATTTGAACCCTATCATCCTATAACCAAAAGGTTTTAAAATGCAAATCTTTTTATTATTCATTTCTCAATACATATTGCTTTTATAATATCACCATTGTCTAAGAATATAATCTTAGAGTTATATGAAGTTTTGCCATACAGGATTAGAATATTTATTTTACTTCAGCTTTTCTTTTAAAAGTACTTTTAAATATTGCTATTAAGTCTATGTTATAACAAGTATGTTCTTTTACACAGCAGGAAAATACAAATTGTAATTATTTGAAGGTCAATTTAGCAACTTACTCTTTAAAGCTATGTTTCTTAAATGATGGTTCTTAGACCACCCACACCGGAATCACCTGGGGTACTGATGCCTGGGTCTCAGCCCCAGAATTCTGACATAATAGGTCTGGGGTACAGCCTGGGTGTGGGGAGTTTTTTAAACTCCTTACATGATCTTGATGTGCATTCAAGATTGAGAACTACTACCCTAGACTCACCAAAGAAGAACATCTGAGCATGGGCCCTGGAATTCAAGGACCCAGGTGATTCTTAAACACAATAAATTATAAGAATATGAAAAAATGTTTTTGATTCACGTGTACCTGAAAAGTGTTCCAAGATATTCAAGTGTATAACAAAATTCAATCTCCTAGAGAAGGAGCAAAACTAATTCAGTAATAAATAAGATCATGTTAAAATAAGCATAGTAAAGCTAATGCCTCTTTAAAGTACGTTAGTGATTTCAAAGGCTCTCTTTGTAATTTATCTCATTTAAGATGATAACGACCTTGTGAGGTAGTCATATTAAGATCCTCACTTTGAAATAATAGCAAATGTAGGTTCAAGTCTTTTGACTCACCCAGACTGAATAGCTAGCCAGTTGTCAAACTGAAACACAAAAATCCCAATTTTTCCTGAAATATCTGCTCTTTCCTCTATAGGCATGATGACCATATTTTCTAAAAGGAAATTATACTTTCTGGCCTGATAAAGATACGAAACTTGAGGGAATTCCCTGGCGGTGCAGTGGTTAACACTCCGAGCTTCCAATGCACGGGGTGTGGGTTCGATCACTGGTCAGGGAACTAAGAGCCCACATACCATGTGTGATGCGTGACCAATAAATAAATAAATAAAAGATATGAAACTTGAAAATACACTTCACACTCACGGCCTCTCCTTAATCTTCTTATTTAGGTAATTACAAATATTAGTTTTAGAAACAATAGCATTAGATAATGTATGCTACATGTCACAGTTGACAAGAGAGTTTTCATAAAGAAGAGTCTTACAGGAGAAATAGAATAGTGCAACAAGTATGATTTTGAACTCCTTATTACATACCTTTTGTTTTTACCTATAACGCTCCAATGCCTAACATAGAGTAGAAAAAGAGAGACAACCCAATCAATACTTGTTAAATGAGGTCAGGCCTAATACTGGTACCCCTACCTCACACCCTTCCCATGCCAATGTGACAGGCTGGCATGGAATACTTGAATAGAACACTATGAGAACATTCATGCCCACAAACCACATCTTTTTAGATTAAACCACACCCAGAATCTCCATGTTCACTGTCTCATGTGGGACAGGGGTGGAATATCTGAGGGTAGAGTAAGAGGGAATTCCGCCTCCTAGCCCCAGCAAACTACATATAAAATATCCCTGCCCAGACTTCTGTCATTCCACAATGGACATTCTGACCCAAAACTTGACCTAAACTTGACCAAGCAAAAGAGAGTGCCTAGCCCAACCCTGCTGGATCACTTTGGGTGGAAAGGAAGAATCTATTTCAAAGAATTTGAAGCATGTCCCTTTAAATAGGTACTTATAAAATTTTAAATCATAGTTATTCAGTCCTTGGCAATTCTGCAGTATGCAATGTTTACTACCCAGAATGGAGATTATGAATGACTTTTAAAATAAATGGAGATAATCTATTCTTTCCTCTTGGTCTGACAAAATCCTGTGTTACATATAGGATGAGCACAAACAGTTGTTAACTTAAAGTCTTAAAATACTTTCCTTCCAATGTTTTTCATCATATTTTTTTATTGTGGTAAAATATACATAACGTAAAATTTACCATTTTAACCATTTTTAAGTGTACAATTCAGTGGCATTAAGTATATTCATGATGCTGTACAACCATCGCCCTATCCATTTACAGAACTTGTCTATCATCTCAAACAGAAACTCTGTATCCATTAAGCAATAACTCAGCCCGCTCTCTCTCAACCCCTTGTAACCTATACTTTCTGTCTTTATGAAGTTCCCTATTCTAGGTACCTCATAGAAGGGGAATCATACAATATTTGTCCTTCTGTGTCTGGCTTCTTTCATGTAGCATAATGTTTTCAAGGTTCACCCATGTTGTAGTATTTTTCAGAATTTTTTTCCTTTTTAAGGCTGAATAATATTCCATTGTATGTACATACCACATTTTGTTCATCCATTCACTTGCAGTTGAACAGTTAGTTTTTTCCAGCTTTTGGCTATTATGAATAATGCTACTAGGAACATGGCATACAAGTAGCTCTTTGAGTTCCTAAATTCAATTCTTTTGGGTATATGATTAGAAGTGGAACTACTGGATCATATGGTAGTTCTATGTTTACTCTATGCAGCCAAATTGTTTTTCATGGCAGCTACTCTATATTGCATTCCCACCAGCAACGCACTAGCATTACAGTTTCTCCACATCCTTGCCAACATTTGCTATTTTCCATTTTTTTAATAATAGCCATCCTGTATTTTTATAAATTATTTTATTTCCAGCATGATGAGCAAAATAAATTCTTGACTCATTTAACTTATCCACTAGTCACCACAATAAAAATTGTAAAGTTTATTTTATGAAGGTGGATTTTCTTTTCATATATATATGGGGTGTATTACCAATCCCTACACTAAAGGATCCCCAAACAGAATGGCTCATTTGATTTCTGTGTTTCACATCTGTCTTCTTCTAATACGCATTACTCTGCCACTAGATTTAATGTGCAACTTCTACTCTCCTATTACCTAGCAGAGTGGTTCTCAAACTTAAGCTGTATCAGGATCACCTTGAGGGCTTGTTACAACCAGGCTTCTGGTCCCCACCCGCAGAGTCTCCGATTCTCATTTGCATTTTCAACAAGTTTCCCTGGTGATACCGACGCTGTTGGCCTGGGAACCAACCACTGACCTAGAAAATCAGGAAAATAAACTTCCAATGTTTTTCCAGAAAGAGCAGCAAGACCCTGCAAGATGAGTGTGTCTCTAAGGAGCGAGGAAGTTGCATTAAGCAGCCAGACTTTGCAGCATCTACTTTGGCTTCAGAGGAACTGGGTTTTGTTGTTCCTGTTTGTTTTGTTTTTCACTTGCTTCCAACTCCTCATGGAATCCTGGCGGTCAGACCTTAAAGGTTATCTAGCTTAACCACTTCCCAAAGCAAGAAACTCCTTTACATCCAAAACAAGTGAGCAGCCCCACTCTGTTTTTAGCCCTTCCGGGATGGGTAACTCACCCTTGCATTGTTCTCAAGTACAGTTGGCCCTCGAACAATGTGCCGACCCTCCGTGCACTGGAAAACCCTTATAACTTCTAGGTGGCCCTCCACACATACGAGGTTCCTCATCTAGGGATTTAACCAACTTCGGATGGTATAATACTGTACTATTTACTACTGGGAAAAAGTCCCTGTATAAATGGACCCTGGAATTTCAAACACCTGTTGTTCAAGGGGCAACTCTAATTGAGACTGTCAGATAAGAAAAGGCTAGTGAGGTGTTACTTTAAAATGATATGACTTGGGATCCAAACTCAGACACGGGAGGATGAAACCATCTTAGCTTTCCCTAACAGCTTTTATAAAGGAATCTTTAAAAATTTCTCACTAACATTTCTTTTTTCTATTCCACATCATTCAGAATAAGAGGAAGTAAAGAAAGTCATTTAAAAGAGAGCCAAAAACATTTTTAATAGTAGGATCAGCAGAGCCTTGTGATAAACGCATCACAAGATTAGACTAGAATCATAGTCTTTTCCTGATAAGTCATGACATTTAATTACTGTTGGCCCAAACCTCTGCACTTGCAATACGGAGATAAAAGTGTACCCTTACTGCTCACAGGTGCACCACATCTAATAATGTACAGGAAAGCACTCTAAACTGGGGTAATCAACTCGTTAGCTATTAATAGCCTAATTATTCGTATTATCTACTTTTATTTAACTAATACACCATTCTTACATAGTATTTCCAATAATATTTTAGTCCCTTGGTTAAGCACTCATAAATATCTGGTATATAAATTCCCTTTTGCTTCCTCTTGCATTTTTTAATTATACAAAAACATCATAAATCAAGGCTGCCTCTGTCTCCTGGGAATTTCAAAATAATCATGACATTCCCTACCTCTTTTGACCTCCTCACAGCTGTTCATAATGATGGCTGTCCCCATCTTAAGCAACCTTGGTATCAATAGAAGCCGAACCTGACAGGATATTGGCAGCTCTCTTTCTGATAGCAGGTGATTGACATTTTCTCAGCGCCCTCCCCTGGCTCCTCCTACCTGTGTTAGTAACAGAGTTGAGTTTTGCCTTGCTTCTCTGCTGGTTTCCCACAACGAGCTATCATTCCCAAAGCCCTAGAGGGCATTCAACATTAATCCCACTTGTCCTGCACCCAACAAAGGAGCACTGAATAAGACATTTCCCCCCTCCCCTATTTTTGTCAATATGTCCTACAAAATACCCAAAGGGTACCCACACTTTTGGCCCAGAAGCTAAGATACCCTGTGTCTTTTTGTTCTCTCCCTACAAAGTGGAGTCTCTTTTAACCTGAAACATCAAACTTCTTTTAACTTCAAAATGGAGTCTATTTTAACCTCCCCAGGAAAGTCCCCAGCTGCTTCTCTTCTTGGACTGTGCCAGCACCCAGTCCTTCAACAATGGGTCCAGCTCCTACTCTCCCAAACTCTTGTTTGCTTAGGAGCAACTCTGAGCTGGCCAAGCACACTGTACACTTCGTCTCTGCCCTGTCCTCCTGAAGCGTGTCCTCACTTTCTCTCTGGAGGACCCAGCCTAGGTCCCTTTCCAGACTGGCCCCTGGCCCCTGATCAATGGTGGGATGGGATGGCTCTAGCGTGTCCCTGTCCTTCCACCCCCATGTCCACTCCTCCTTTACTGCTGGCTACTCCTCTAGCAAATCTTCCCTTGGCCCAGGTTGGAGGGGCTTTACCAACCCCTGCTGGGACAGAAAATGGGCAGAATTGTTTGGCAACCTATTATCTTCGGAGGTATTAATCCACTTTCTGCTGTTCTACCTTATTAGGCCAAACCTCCCAGAATTTTTCAGTGCTTTCGGCATGTTCAGACCAATGGTATGAAGGATCCCAAAATCTGTGTGATGTCCCCCCTCCCTCTCCACAGCAGCAGGACCACTGGTGGCCATTCCTGACAACCTATGTGTCAATAAGGGGACCTGTCAACTTCATTCATTGAAGGCTCATAAACCCAGATTGCAGGACCCCACTTCCAATTTCGGATTCATCTGCATTTCTAACAAGTTTCCCAGGTGATACTGAAGCTGCTGATCTGAGAACCACACTTTTAGAACCAGTTACTAGTGGTTAAAAAAATTAAAACTTTAATGAAGAAGCAAGGTTTTCTAAAAGTGTACTGATTAATCAATCTGCCCATATAACTAGACAGTTTTCCATATTCCTACACAGAAATCCAATCCAAAAAATTTAAAGCAAATATGTTTATGATAAGCTGTTCGACATTCTGACTGCCAGTCAGTTATGGAGCACAGATAACCCATCCAATGTAGAAGCGGTTTTAGGAAGAAAAAGGTGACCCTGGGTAAAGCTGCCACAGAACTACATTTATTCCCGTTAACAATCGTCATTTGTTTCTAGTGAAAATAAGAGTCCCACTCACCTTGCCTCATTAGGTCCTTCCCAAGCACCCTCTCCAAACACTGTAATTTCACCCCGAAGGCAAAGATGAAGTTGGCATCAAGGACCTACTATGGCATCCATCAGAAATAGTGCAAGCCACCAAGCTATTTTTGCAAAGTTTCAAACCTAGAGAATATTATAATAAATAACAGTGTACCCTTCCCCGAGATTCATCGATTATTATTTTACCACATTTGCTTCCTCTCTCTATATATACAGTTGACCCTTGAACAATTCGACTTTGACTTGCGCGGATCCGTTTACACGTGGATATGTTTCAATAGTAAACACTACAGTACTACATGGTCTGTGGTTGGTTGAATCTGCGGATTGGAAGGAAGCACAGATACAGAGAGAGGGCTGCGGACTATAAATTATATTTGGATTAACACTTTCATTGTTTAAGGGTCAACTGTATAGTTTTTTTCCTTCCTACTGCATATTCTAAGAATAAAAATTTTTTTCCTAACTACAGTACCATTATTATACCTAAGAAACCAACATTAATTCAATTTATGATCCATTATATAGCCTATATTCAAATTGTTCCAACTGCTCTCAAAGCCCCAAAATAGTTTTTGTTGTTTTCTCTCCTTTTTATTTTTAATCCAGCATCCAAATTCCATGCATTGCATCTGGTTGTTAGGTCTCTCTAAATCTTTTTAACTTAAATATTCCCTATGCTTTTTTTAATGAATCATAATATTAACTATTTAAAGAACCCAGGCTAGCTGTCTGTCACAATGTCCCACTTTCTGGATTTGTCTAATTGTTTCTTCATGATCAGATCCAGTTTAACATATTTGGCATGGATATTACCTAGGTGACATTAACATCAAATCAGGAGACATAATGTCAGATTGTTCTGCTACTGGCAATACTAGGTTTGATGACATGGATAGGGTAGCTTCTACTGTACAGGTACATTTTTCACTTTGCAAGAGGTAAGTAATCTGGGAGACGACACCTTGAGACCATGTGAATATCCTGTTCCCAACCACCTTTCTCCAAAAGGTTTAGTATCGGGGCTTCCCTGGTGGCACAGTGGTTGAGGGTCCGCCTGCCGATGCAGGGGACACGGGTTTGTGCCCCGGTCCGGGAGGGTCCCACGTGCCGCGGAGCGGCTGGGCCCGTGGGCCAGGGCTGCTGAACCTGCGCGTCCGGAGCCTGTGCTCCGCAACGGGAGAGGCCACAGCAGTGAGAGGCCCACGTACCACAAAAAAAAAAAAAAAAAAAAGGTTTAGTATCCACTGATGATCCTCAACCGATCAATTATTGAATTAAGAATTGTAACACTGATTCTATCTTTTCTTCTATAATTATTAGTTAGCATTCTTCTGTTAAAAATGGATCTCTTTGTACACTATATATGTAAACACATATATATATACATATATATCACAATGGACTTATGCTTTTACTTTTTATTTAATGTTATGATTCATTATTATAATTATTCTTTTTTGACGTTCATATTGTACAAAACTGGCCTGTTATATCTACTTCATGCCAATTCCCAGAGGCAGACACTTTCTCATTTTGGTTAGTTTTTTGTGGAGTTGCTTAAATTTTTCAAAGGACGCTCATTTTAAATGGATTTTAACATTTTCTCCGAGAAAACAGTTACATATTTCAGATGGGTGGATAAATTATTGATCATCTTAAGGTAGCTTGAATCATTATAGTCATCCCTCGGTATCCAAGGGGTATTGGTTCCAGGACACCACACAGATACCGAAGTCCAAGAATGTTCAAGTCCCTTATATAAAATGGTACAGTATTTACATATAACCTATGCAATATCCTCCCGTATACTTGAAATCATCTCCAGACTACTTAGAATACCTACTATAATGTAAATACTATGGAATGGAAGTAGTTGCCAGTGCAAGGCAAACTCAAGCTTTGATTTTTGAAGCTTTCTGGAATTTTTTCCCCCAAATATTTTCGATCCTCGGTTGGTTGAATCTGCAGATGTGGAACCCTCAGATACAGAGGAGTGACTGTAGTCTGGGTTAGTACACTTGGAAATATTGACATATAATATGGTTGTATATTTGATAGCAAGTAGTTCTCTCATTCGATTTTAACAGGGTTTTTTTCAGAGTACTTTACCTAAATAAAACTACAAATGTTAATAGTAAAGTGGTATTAAAAATTAAATCTTAATCAGAATCTCACAATCACTACATTACCTTTTCTCTTCCATTTTAAGTCACCTGTATGCATTTTACATTGTGATAATAATAAAACCTGTATTATTATTTGTTGTTTTCCCCTAAAAAACAGTAACATTATTTAATTTTTCAAAGCAACCAGACATAAACTTGAAGATATATGGAGGTTCACATCATGTATCATAAAACTAAACCCTATCACAGCCAACTTTTTAAATTATTAATTAATTTTTATTAAAAAAAAATATAGACAAAACCAAAAAGGAAAGTCAAAAAGTACAAGATGCAACATAATGAAATAATGTTTTCCTTCTACTCAAAACCCTGTCTCTGCCCCCTCAAAATCATCCACTTTCACAGCTTCTTGAGGAAGGAATTCCAGAAATTTTAAATTCATAAAAGTAAATGTAGGGCTTCCCTGGTGGCGCAGTGGTTGAGAATCCGCCTGCCGATGCAGGGGACACAGGTTCGTGCCCCAGTCCGGGAAGATCCCACAAGCCGCGGAGCGGCTGGGCCCGTGAGCCATGGCTGCTGAGCCTGCGCGTCCGGAGCCTGTGGTCCGCAACGGGAGAGGCCACAACAGTGAGAGGCCCGCGTATAGCAAAAAAAAAAAAAAAAAAAAAAGTAAATGTAGGTGACTCCTTTGTGGTCAGTGCTGCTAATCAAAGGGAATTTGTAACAATCAGCCTTCTGCATTTGACTGGTTCCCTAAACTGAATCTGAGAAGGTTTCTACATCAGCACACCACTGTCACCTAACTCTCTTTAATGGATATCTGCCTAGTTTTTCACTGTGTACTTATACCATCATTTATTTTTAACCAGTTCCATATTTGTCAACAGTTTTCATTTCTTTACTTGCATATTTTTTACTGTTTCAAGGAATGGTGCAACAGACATAACTCTGCATATATCTTTTGGCACATGTAAGAGTACGCATTTAGAATAAATACTAGTAGTAAAATTACTGGGTCAAAAGATAAGAGTATACAGTTGACCTTTAAACAACATGGGGGTTAGTGTATGAGAGTTACTTCTCTCTCTACACCCTTAGTAATACTGTAAAGTAGTAAAATTTTAATCTCTGACATATGCCAATATGATAGGTAAAAATTATTTCATTTATTTAAATAGGAGGATGAGCATTTTTTTTGTTTATAAACCCTCAATATTTCTTGTCCATCACCATTTCTGTGATTCTTCATTGAATTATGTTTTTCCTTTTTTATTTTGTAAGAACACTTTATAAATGAGGAAATTAGAGCTGTATCAGTTGCATAAGTGAAGGAATATCTTTTTCCCTAGTTTTTTATTTATCTTTTGATTGCTTATGATAAATTTTGCATATGTAGTCAAATTGATCACTATCTTGTCATATGACTTGTTGGTTATGAGAGCTTTTCCCTACTTGTTATTGAAAACAGTTTGGTAATATTTTCTTCTAGTAATTTTATGTTTTCATTTTTTATATTATAGTACTCTATTCATGGAAGTTTGGTATAGAGAATGATTAAAGCTAGCTTTATTTTTTTTCCCAAATGGCTAGCCAGTTTATCACAATATCATTTACTGAATTTTCCCTACTAATGTGAACCGTCACCCACATTCCATACTAAATTTGCACATGTATTTGAACCTATCTCTGGACTCTATTCAGTTCCATTAATTTCTCTTTCTGTTGCTATAACAGAACTATTTTTATTACAGTAGATTTAAACATGTACTGAGTCTAGTAGGTACCCACAATCTTTCTCATTAGAGTTAAGAACTTGGAACTTTAGAGCCACACTTGCTTGGGTTCAAATCCTGCTTCTTCCACTTATCATGAGACCTTCGACAAGTTATTTAAATCTCTCTATGCTTCCATCTCCTCATCTGTAATGAGGATAATAATAAAAGTACCCCTCTGCTGAGGACCTTCAAGATGGCAGAGGAGTAAGATGTGGAGATCACCTTCCTCCCCACAAATACATCAAAAATACATCTACAAAAAAAAAAAAAAAATACATCTACATGTGGAACAACTCCTACTAGAACACCTACTGAACTCTGGCAGAAGACCTCCAACTTCTCAAAAGGCAAGAAACTCCCCACGTACCTGGGTAGGGCAAAAGAAAAAAGAAAAAAACAGAGACAAAAGAATACGGAGAGGATCTGCATCTCTGGGAGGGAGCTGCGAAGGAGGAAAAGTTTCCACACACTAGGAAGCCCCTTCACTGGCGGAGACGGGGGTTGGCGGGGGGGAAGCTTTGGAGCCACGGAGGAGAGTGCAGCAACAGGGGTGCAGAGGGCAAAGCGGAGAGGGTCCCGCACAAGGGATCGGTGCCGACCAGCACTCACCAGACCGAGAGGCTTGTCTGCTCACCTGCCAGGGCGGGCGGGGCCTGCAAGCTCAGGCTCTGGCTTTGGGGGTCAGACCCCAGGGAGAGGACTGGGGTTGGCTGCGTGAACACAGCCTGCAGGGGGCTAGTGCGCCACAGCTAACCGGGAGGGAGTCCGGGAAAAAGTCTGGACCTGCCTAAGAGGCAAGAGACCACTGTTTCGGGGTGCGTGAGGAGAGGGGATTCAGAGCGCCACCTAAATGAGCTCCAGAGAGGGGCACGAGCTGCGGCTATCAGCGTGGACCCCAGAGACAGGCATGAGATGCTAAGGCTGCTGCTGCAGCCACCAAGAATCCTGTGTGAAGCACAGGTCACTCTCCACACCTCCCTTCCGGCGAGCCTGTGCAGCCCGCCACTGCCAGGGTCCCATGATCGAAGGACAACACACAGCACACCTCACGATGTTGCAATGTCACACCGCCCTCTGTCACCACAGGCTCTCCCCACATTCCATACCCCTCCCCGTCCCGGCCTGAGTGAGCAGAGGCCCCTAATCAGCTGTTACTTAAACCCGCTCCTCTCTGGAAGAAGAACAGACGCCAAAGGGCAACCTACACGCAGAGGCAGGGCCAAACCCAAAGCTGAAACCCAGAAGCGGTGCGAACAAAGAAAAGAAAGGGAAATCTCTCCATGCAGCCTCCGAAGCAGTAGATTAAATCTCCACAATCAACTTGATGTACCCTGCATCTGTGGAATACGTGAATAGACAACAATTCAAGCCAAATTTGAAGCAGTGGATTTTGGGAACAACTGTAGACTTGGGGTTCCCTGTATGAGACTGACTAGTTTCTGATTTTTATGTTTATCTTAGTATAGTTTTTACCACTTGCTAACATTGGTGGATTTGTTTAATGGTTTGCTTGCTCTCTTCTTTTTTTTTAATTACTATTTAAATTTTTTTATCTAACAATTTTTAAATTTATTTTAATAACTTTATTTTATCTTTTTCTTTCTTTCTTTTCTTCCTCCCTTTTCTTCTGAGGCGTGTGGCTGACAAGGTCTTGGTGCTCCGACCAGGTGTCAGGCTTGAGCCTCTAAACTGGGAAAGCCGAGATCAGGACATTGGACCACCAGAGACCTCCTGGCTGACGAAACATCAATCACTGAGAGGTCTCCCAGAGATCATCTCAACACTAAGACCCAGTTCCAGTGAACAGCCAGCAAGCTCCAGTGCTGGACACCCCATGCCAAACAAGTAGCAAGACAGAAACACAACACCACCCATTGGCAGAGAGGCTGCCTAAAATCATAATAAGGTCACAGACACCCCAAAACACACCACTGGACGCGGTCCTGCCCACCAGAAAGACAAGATCCAGCCTCATCCACCAGAACACAGGCACCATTCCCCTCCACCAGGAAGCCTACACAACCCACAAAACCAACCTTACCCACTGGGGGCAGACACCAAAAACAACGGGAACTACACACCTGCAGCCTGAGAAAAGGAGATCCCAAATGGAGTAAGTTAAGCAAAATGAGAAGACAGGGAAATACGAAGCAGATGAAAGAGCAAGGTAAAAACCCACCAGACCAAACAAATGAAGAGGAAAGAGGCAGTCTACCTGAAAAAGAATTCAGAGTAATGACAGTAAAGATGATCCAAAATCTTGGAAATAGAATGGGGAAAATACAAGAAACGTTTAACAAGGACCTAGAAGAATAAAGAGCAAACAAACAATGATGAACAACACAATAAGTGAAATTAAAAATTCTGTAGAAGGAATCAATAGCAGAATAACTGACGGAGAGGAACAAATAAGTGACATGGAAGATAAAATAGCAGAAATAACTACCGCAGAGCAGGATAAAGAAAAACGAATGAAAAGAATTGAGGACAGTTTCAGAGACTTCTGGGACAACAGCAACTGCACCAATATTCGAATTATAGGGGTCCCAGAGGAAGAAGAGAAAAAGAAAGGGACTGAGAAAATATTTGAAGAGATTATAGTTGAAAACTTCCCTAATATGGGAAAGGAAAGAGGCGATCAAGTCCAGGAAGCACAGAGAGTCCCATACAGGATAAACCCAAAGAGAAACACGCCAAGACACAGATCAAACTATCAAACTATAGTTAATCAAACTATCAAACATTAAATACAAAGAAAAAATATTAAAAGGAGCAAGGGAAAAACAACAAATAACATACAAGGGAATCCCCATAAGGTTAACAGCTGATCTTTCAGCAGAAACTCTGAAAGCCATAAGGGAGTGGCAGGACATATTTAAAGTGATGAAAGGGAAAAATCTACAACCAAGATTACTCTACCCAGCAAGGATCTCATTCAGATTCGACAGGAAAATTACAAGCTTTACAGACAAACAAAAGCTAAGAGAATGCAGCACCACCAAACCGGTTTCACAACAAATGCTAAAGGAACTTCTCTAGGCAGGAAACACAAGAGAAGGAAAACAGCTACAATAACAAACCTAAAACAATTAAGAAAATGGTAATAGGAATATACATATCAATAATTACCTTAAATGTAAATGGATTAAATGCTCCAACCAAAAGACAGAGACTGACTGAATGGATAAAGAAACAAGGCCCGTATATATGCTGTCTACAGGAGACCCACTTCAGACCTAGGGACACAGACAGACTGAAAGTGAGGGGATGGAAAAAGATATTCCATGCAAATGGAAATCAAAAGAAAGCTGGAATAGCAATTCTCATATCAGACAAAACTGACTATAAAATAAAGACTATTACAAGAGACAAAGAAGGACACTACATAACGATCAAGGGATCAATCCAAAAAGAACATATAACAACTGTAAATGTTTATGCACCCCACAAAGAAGCACCTCAGTACATAAGGCAAATGCTAACAGCCATAAAAGGGGAAAATGACAGTAACACAATCACATTAGGGGACTTTAACACCCTGATTTCACCAATGGACAGATCATCCAAAATGAACATAAACAAAGAAACACAAGCCTTAAAG
Organism: Delphinapterus leucas; assembly: GCF_059928025.1. Lineage (NCBI taxonomy): Eukaryota > Metazoa > Chordata > Mammalia > Artiodactyla > Monodontidae > Delphinapterus > Delphinapterus leucas. The sequence continues at coordinate 14,090,759 of NC_143146.1, forward strand.
GACACATTAAACAAGATGGACTTAATTGATCTTTATATGACATTCCATCCAAAAACAACAGAACACTTTCTTCTCAAATGCTCAAGGAACATTCTCCAGGATAGATCATATCTTGGGTCACAAATCGAGTCTTGGTAAATTTAAGAAAATTGAAATTGTATCAGGTATCTTTTCCGACCACAATGCTATGAAACTAGATATCAATTACAGGGGAAAAAAACTGTAAAAAATACAAACACATGGAGGCCAAACAATACACTACTAAATAACCAACAGATCACTGAAGAAATCAAAAAGGAAATCAAAAAATACCTAGAAACAAATGACAATGAAAACACGACGACCCAAAACCTATGGGATGCAGAAAAAGCAGTTGTAACAGGGACGTTTATAGCAATACAATCCAACCTCAAGAAACAAGAAAAATCAAATAAGCAACCTAAACTTACACCTAAAGCAATTAGAGAAAGAAGAAATTAAGAAACCTGAAGTTAGCAGAAGGAAAGGAATCATTCATAAATATCAGATAAGAAATAAATGAAAAAGAAATGAAGAAAACAATAGCAAAGATCAACAAAACTAAAAGCTGGTTCTTCGAGAAGATAAACAAAACTGATAAACCATTAGCCAGACTCATCAAGATAAAAAGGGAGAAGACTCAAATCAACAGAATTAGAAATGAAAAAGGAGAAGTAACAACTGACACTGCAGAAATACAAAGGATCATGAGAGATTACTACAAGCAACTATATGCCAATAAAATGGACACCCTGGAAGAAATGGACAAATTCTTAGAAAAGCACAACCTTCCAAGATGAAACCAGGAAGAAATAGAAAATATAAATTGACCAATCACAAGCAATGAAATTGAAACTGTGATTAATAATCTTCCAACAAACAAAAGTCCAGGACCAGATGGCTTCACAGGCAAATTCTATGAAACATTTAGAGAAGAGCTAACACCTATCCTCAAACTCTACCAAAATATAGCAGAGGGAGGAACACTCTCAAACTCATTCTACGAGGCCACCATCACCCTAATACCAAAAGCAGACACAGATGTCACAAAAAAAGCAAACTACAGGCCAATATCACTGATGAACATAGATGCAAAAATCCTCAGCAAAATACTAGCAAACAGAATCCAACAGCACATTAAAAGGATCATACACCATGATCAAGTGGGGTTATCCCTAGAACGCAAGGATTCTTCAGTATATGCAAATCAATCAATGTGATAAACCACATTAACAAATTAAAGGATAAAAAGCATATGATCATCTCAAGAAGAAAAAGGTTTCAACAAAGTTCAACACCCATTTATAATAAAAGCCCTCCAGAAAGTAGGCACAGTGGGAACTTACCTCAACATAATAAAGGCCCTATGTGACAAACTCACAGCTAACATCATTCTCAACAGTAAAAAACTGAAACCATTTCCACTAAGATCAAGAACAAGACAATGTTGTCCACTCTCACCACTATTATTCAACACAGTTTTGGGAGTTTTAGTGACAGCAATCAGAGAAGAAAAAGAAATAAATGGAATCCAAATCAGAAAAGAAGAAGTAAAACTGTCACAGTTTGCAGATGACATGATACTATACATAGAGAATTATAAAGATGCTACCAGAAAACTACTAGAGCTAATCAATGAATTTGGTAGGGTAGCAGGATACAAAACTATTGCACAGAAATCTCTTGCATTCCTATATACTAAAAACAAAAAATCTGAAAGAGCAATTAAGGAAACACTTCCATTTACCACTGGAACAAAAAGAATAAAATACCTGGGAATAAACCTACCTAAGGAGACAAAAGACCTGTAGGCAGAAAACTGTAAGACACTGATTAAAGAAATTAAAGATGATACAAACAGATGGAGAGGTATACCATGTTCTTGGATTGGAAGAATCAACATTGTGACAGTGACTCTACTACCCAAAGCAATCTACAGATTCAATGCAATCCCTATCAAACTACCAATGGCATTTTTCACAGAACTAGAACAAAAAATTTCACAATTTGTGTGGAAACACAAAAGACCTCAAATATCCAAAGCAGTCTTGAGAAAAAAAAACGTAGCTGGAGGAATTAGGCTCCCTGACTGCAGACTATACTACAAAGCTACAGTAATCAAGACAGTATGGTACTGGCATAAAAACAGAAATATAGAGCAATGGAACAGGAAAGAAAACTCAGAGGTAAACCCATGCACATATGGTCATCTTATCTTTGATAAAGGAGGCAAGAATACACAATGGAGAAAAGACAGCCTCTTCAATGAGTGGTGCTTGGAAAACTGGACAGCTACATGAAAAAGAATGAAATTAGAACACTCCCTAACACCATACACAAAAATAAACTCAAAATGGATTAAAGACCTAAATGTAAGGCCAGACACTATAAAACTCTTAGAGGAAAACATAGGCAGAACACTCTATGACGTAAATCACAGCAAGATCCTTTTTGACCCACCTCCTAGAGAAACGCAAATAAAAGCAAATATAAACAAATGGGACCTAATGAAACTTAAAAGCTTTTGCACAGCAAAGGAAACCATAAACAAGATGAAAAGACAGTTCTCAGAATGTGAGAAAATATTTGTAAATGAAGCAACTGACAAAGGTTAATCTCCAAAATATACAAGCAGCTCATTCAGCTCAATATCAAAAAAACAAATAATCCAATTCAAAAATGGGCAGAAGACCTAAATAGACATTTCTCCAAAGAAGATATACAGATTGCCAACAAACACATGAAAGGATGCTCAACATCACTAATCATTAAAGAAATGCAAATCAAAACTACAATGAGTATATACACTACCAAACGTAAAATAGCTAGTGGGAAGAAGCTGCATAGCACAGGGAGATCAGCTCGGTGGTTTGTGACCACCTAGAGGGGTGGGATAGGGAGGGTGGGAGGGAGGGAGATGCAAGAGGGAAGAGATATGGGAACATATGTATATGTATAACTGATTCACTTTGTTATAAAGCAGAAACTAACACACCATTGTAAAGCAATTATACTCCAATAAAGATGCTAAAAATAAAACAAAAAACTACAGTGAGGTATCACCTCACACCAGTCAGAATGGCCATCATCAAAATATCTACAAACAATAAATACTGGACAGGGTGTGGAGAAAAGGGAACCCTCTTGCACTGTTGGTGGGAATGTAAATTGATACAGCCACTATGGAGAAGAGTATGGAGGTTCCTTAGAAAACTAAAAATAGAACTACCATATGACCCAGAAATTCCACTACTGGGCATATACCCTGAGAAAACCATAATTCAAAAAGAGTCAGGTACCACAGTGTTCATTGCAGCAGTATTTACAGTAGCCAGGACATGGAAGCAACCTAAGTGTCCATCGACAGATGAATGGATAAAGAAGATGTGGCACATATATACAATGGAGTATTACTCAGCCATAAAAAGAAACGAAATTGAGTTATTTGTAGTCAGGTGGATGGACCTAGGGACTGTCACACAGAGTGAAGTAAGTCATAAAGAGAAAAACAAGTACCATATGCTAACACATATATATGGAATCTTAAAAAAAAAAAAAAGGTTCTAAAGAACCTAGGGGCACGACAGGAATAAAGACACAGAACTAGAGAATGGACCTGAGGACATGGGGAGGGGGAAGGGTAAGCTGGGATGAAGTGAGAGAGTGGCATGGACAGATATACACTACCAAACGTGAAACAGATAGCTAGTGGGAAGCAGCCCCATAGCATAGGGAGATCAGCTCGGTGCTTTGTGACCACCTAGAGGGGTGGGATAGGGAGGGTGGTAGGGAGACACAAGAGGGAGGGGATATGGGGATGTATGTATACGTATAGCTAATTCACTTTGTTATAAAGCAGAAACTAACACACCATTGTAAAGCAATTATGCTCCAATAAAGATGTTAAAAAAAAAATACCCCTCTTCTCACATTAAATAGGACTGACCTGTGTAACAAAGAGGATATTGCAGAAATGACACTGTGAGACATTCGAAACTAGGTCTTAAAAAAACATTGAGGCTTCCATGCTATCCTCTCTCTTGGAGTGCTCACTCTGGTAGAAGCCAACTACCACGTTGTGAAGACACTTAAGTAGCCTCTGGAGAGACTCACATGGAAGGAACTGAGGATTCCTGATGACAACCATGGCCATGAGGATGAACCATCCTGGAAGCAAATCTTCCAGCCCAAGGCTCCCCTTCAAATGACTGGAGCCTCATGAAGGACTCCAGCCCCAAACCATCCAACTAAGCTGCTCCCAAATTCCTGACACACTGAAACTGTGTGAATTAATAAAACATTTATTGTTGTTTTAAGTCACTAAGTTTGGGTTAATTGGTTATGCAGCAATATATAACTAATACATCTTCCAACTAACAATTTTATTGGGAAGGCATTGACTTTATAGACTCATTTATAAAGAACTGACCTCTTCACAATGTTGGACATTTCTATCCATGTAGAACTTCTTTCTATCCATCAAGTCAAGATTTTGTTTTTTTAAAAAGTAGATATTTAAAGTCTTGATCATCGATGTCTGGCACATTTCTCTTATTCATTTTGTTGCTATACTTCTATTTTATTCTCTAAATTGTACTGATACTATTAATTTTAATGCTATTACTCTTCTATTAATTTTGTAACCAGGCAACTCACTGAATAGCATTTTTCTAGTAACCAGACAAGTGATTATTTTGGATTTTTCAGATGTGTAATTATATCATCTACAAATAATGATAATTTTGCCTCATATTTTCCTTTTTATAGCTATTATTTCTCTACAGCTATTATTATTTTATAGCTATTGTTTTGTACTTGCATTGGCTGAAGTAATAAATATTAGCTCTAAAAACATATGATGGCTGAAGATATTATATACCTGTAATATTTATCAGTTTGATTTCTTCCATTATTCTGAATATTCTTGTAGTTGTAGACTGTCATATCCCCCAATTTGGCTGAAATGGTTAATATTTTTAGTCTATAAAATCTCATTTTTAATAGAAATATTAACAATTAATTTTTAACTTATACCAAATCAAACCTTGTTTTCAAGTTTTTATCAATATGATAAAAAATACTTTAAAATGACTAAAAGATGACAGTCACTGTTGTCATGGTTCACTATCTTTCATTTACTATCTTTAAAACTCCTTGACCTTTAACCAAAAGACTTAATTATCTTCCTAACCCAAGGAAAGTGGAAATCAAAACTACACAAATAAATAAAAACATGCTTCTAAATGACAAAGGTTAAAATTGAGAAGGAACAAATCTTGATATTGCTTAGGAAAATAAAACCTCCCCAAATAAATTTTCCTTTTAATAACTTTCAAAAGAAAGGCAATTTTTGAAATGTTTAAGTTTTAAAAAAATTTTCAAGGTGAAACAGGTAGGAAGGAAGCAGTGGGGAGTATTTTTGAGGCCCAGGAAAATGAGAACACTACAAGGTAACTGATAAATTGATTTTTAATAATGTTAGACACTTGCAAACCCTCTCTCTTCATTGTGCTGCAGGAAGAGAATACACTAGCAGGTGTTATAACACCCTCCAAGGATTTTCAATTTCATTATTATATCCACGTGAAGGAAAGGAAAGCCAAAATAACACCTAGGTAAGTAAAAGTTCATTAGTACCTTGAGCTGTTTAGTGTCCATTTTTTTCCTTATCTATGTCCAACAGAAGAACATCTAGCAATTGATTCAGAGGCAAAATGAACACACAAGTCTAGAGTTGGACTGCTCACATTCTACAGATTCTAATTCTAGAAACGCTATCTTGCCTATAAATCATAATTCTGCTCCAGAAGACCCTTTTCTGTGCTTTTCAGATGAATCTTATGCCAAGACTTTCCAACGTGACGTATCACAATGCCAGATTGATAAGCAAGTTTGATCAACACTAGCGGAATCATCTCACACCAAACATTACAGGATTTACCAGAGTACAGACCGTGACGGTAACATGGAAGCTGGCTTTTTCTGTGCTTAACTTGGAACGGCAGACGTGTTCAGCTCCAACCTTTTCAAGTCTTAACATCTGTTGTGAGCATGAATGAAAAACAATAGACTTGGGAAATTGCATTTATTTCAATACTAATTTCAGTGGCCTGACTCAATGTAGCTACAGGATTGACATGAATAATGGCAAAGCAAGAAAGACTATTTCATCAGGACAAGGAAATCTGGGATTCTTGGGACTCTGCAGATTTGGATCCACACTTAGGATGCTGCAAAATACTGTTTTCAAATACTCCCTTCAGAAGCACAGTGTAAGATGTGTTACAACAGCCTAGACAACAACCAGGGAGAAAGGGTTTCATCTTTACTTCCTGTACCATCTGAACTGCGGTTATATGATTTCCCTTGAAATAAATACTTTGTTGATTTTCTGTATCCTTTATTACAACTCCAGCCATCAACAACATTATTTGGTTTTTATGTATAATAGATTCTCCTTAGTCTTTGCTGAACAAATGCATCAAGATCTTGGCATTAAAAATTCAACCACATTTTCTTTGTAAAATTTTCTCTTCCTCTTTTACTTCTACTGAACTGAAATGAACAAGGTGGTTCAAACAGTTGTCTTATGTTGCAATAAAGTCCAACAACACATATTCAAAAACTAAACTTGCTTTAAAGAAAGGCGACTGGCAAGCTAAAGCTTGCACTAAGCTACACCATCAATATACTCTCAGAGGTGGAGTGAATCTCAGTCTTCATGGGGTTGAAATATAAAACCGCTGGATATTTCCTTTGTCAGGAGGTGTGACATTCCATTTATATTTTTGATAATGATATATAGCACTTTTGGAGAGAGTTGTTTGGAAAGGGAGACAAATAAACTTAATCAAAGAAAAATATGATTCAAAACCAAACACCACCACAATAAGTTCCTTAAAAATCTAATATAGGGCTTCCCTGGTGGCGCAGTGGTTGAGAGTCCACCTGCCGATGCAGGGGACGCGGGTTCGTGCCCCGGTCCAGGAAGATCCCACATGCCGCGGAGCGGCTGGGCCCGTGAGCCATGGCCGCCGAGCCTGCGCGTCCGGAGCCTATGCTCCGTGACGGGAGAGGCCACAACAGTGAGAGGCCCGCATACCGCAAAAAAAAAAAAATCTAATATAGAATACACAACACACCTGACTCTTGACTTACTTGTTTCAAATATAGAGAAAAGCTAAAATCCTGAGGACAGATTGCTTTACTTTTTTAACTTAGCAGACCAATGCCCATCAACAGCAGCAAACAGCTGAATATTGTATTAATACTTGAAGATTATTGCAAATTCAGAAGAAAATTAAAATCAAACACTGGATTGCATGTGATATCAAATCTTTCATAAGTTTACAAATTTCTATTTATAGGGAGCATAACACTTAGGGTATCGGTAATCAGTCAAGGAGAGATTGTTGCAGGATATAAATTGTCATGAAATTTTAATTTTGTAAACCCTAAATTTGTTAAACCTCTTTCCCTGTGTTGCCTGTATTCAAAACATCCCCGACTTTTATCTATAACATAATCAGTAAAAACCAACTGCCACGTGGGACAAAGGACACTTTGATTAGTTATCAGGCTTTTCTTCATTTTTATTCCTCTCTGAGCAAAAACTCTAATCTTCAAGAGCATGTGTGACCAAAAGAGATCTAGACATGAAGAGACTGGCTGTTCCTGTAAGTGCCCATTGCTTTGAAGAGCGCCTTAGGAAATCAGTTAAGACCTTTCTGAAGCTGGGCTATTCTAAGTGGCGAGGATGCAGGTTCTCTGGATGACAAAACAGATGCCTGCAGTCCTTGTGAAGACAAGCGGGGGTCCCTCTGTGAGAGAACCTTTCACAGCCCAACATTTAGCCATTGTTCATTGAATCCACAAGTTGGTTTCAGTAATCGTGACAAATAGTTCTTTAGGAAAAAGTGATATGGAAGGCGTATTTGCCAATTATGTCACAATCAGAGTTACGTTTCATCTTACACGGTTAGTCATTGATTAGTATGATTTCCAAAGCTGAAGTACTTTCAGGCACATTCCTCAGATCCTCTAAATATGATACAACCATGGCTCTCAGTGTTATGTGAATGGCCAATACCTCCTGATGCTGGGTAACTGGAACTACAGTAATAGGTCCTCAACCTGACTCTAATGGATTTTGAATGTTACACCTCCTTAGATGGCTTTCTCTTTGCAGAATCTATATCCAATGTTCTTGAATTTTCCAGTAGAGTGCTGCTATAATACTGCAGAAAAGCAAGTGTTAGTGGTTCTCCATGACCTGTAGATTTTCTGGGACAAGTACCTCCTCCCACATTTTTGATGATTCCATTGATAAAAATTCTCTGATTGCATATTATAGATATGTATTTCTTCAATAAATACTTACTGAGTGCTTATTCTATACCAGAGAGGATACCAGGTGCTAGAGATATGGGATGGATAAGAGCTGTATGCTCCTTGCCCTATGGGGCCTGAGGCCTATTGAGAGATACCAACAATTAAACGATAGCTCTTCAGCACAAGCACTTTAGAATAGAAGGCACATAGTGGGGGGCCCTAGCCTAGTCACGAGGAAGGGGAAGTGAATAAGGGAGCCAGGGAAGGTTTTTGGAAAAGGTGTCATTTAATTGGGATCCAAAAGATGATTGGAAAAAAGATAGCAAAAAGAGGTAGAGGATAGGAGTGGAACTTTTCCTAATCATGGAACACATATAATATGTTCTGTTCCTCTGAATTCTAAGACCAAAAACAATGTGGTATCACTGTCCAGCATCTATTCTGATTGTATTATTAGTTTCTATTAATGTTAACTGTGGTCTAGTCAGAAGGAAAAATTTGTTATAGATTCCAAATATTAGGCAATCCTGCAGTATAAAATTCTTAAATTCCCCCAAATTGCAAAGTTGAAATATGTACACAGGGACGCTTTGATCAGGCTATCGGTTTCACTTATGAGATTTAATTTTCTGAACAATGACTGATGAAACAAAGATAATTTCCTCAAGCCTGAGTCTTAGGAAAAGAGATAGCAAAAGAATGTAATGAGGCATGAATATGGTTGGGATGTATGGTCAACCATTACATGCTTGTGTTGGCAATGCCATCTTATGTTTCATGACAGAATGGAAGTGTGAGCAAATAAACCCAGGGAAGCAGGCTATATCAGTTATCTATTTCTGCACAAAAAGTACCACAAAACTTAACAGCTTAAAACAACAATGCACACTTATTATCTCATAGCTTCTGCGGATCATGAATCTAGGTACAGCTTATCTGGGTCCTAGGCTTCAGGATCACTTGCAAGCTGTAATAAAGGCATCAATGTCGAGTCTCACCTATAGACTTGACTTAAGAAAAACTCACTTCGAGCTTATGTAGTTGTTTACAGGATTGAGTTCTTTGCTGGTTGTTGTCTGGAAGCCACCCTCAGCTCCTTACCATGGGGACCTCTCCACCATGATAGCTTGTTTCATCAACACATACAAGCAAAGAAACCAATAGAGTTCATTATCAAGATAGAAGTCATGAGCTCTTGAAAATGACATTCCTTCAATGTTACCATATTCTATATGTGAGAAGAAATTTACTCAAAGGTAGAGGATTATACAAGGTCACTAATACCAGGAGGCTGGGATCACCGGCAGCCATCCAAAAGGCTGTCTGCCTTACAGGCTGACTGATGGTCCATGTTTGGTATGTCTCTGGTCAGTGTAAAATGTGCTCAAGTTTTAGCATATTTCCAATTTTCTAGCAATAAAGTATCTGTTTTTCTTGAATCTATTTTTTTAATTAATTTATATTTATTGTATAGGTCAAGGTCAGATCCAGAGACAGAAATTACATATTTAACTTTGCTGTGTAGAAGAAACTAACACAACATTGTAAATCAACTATACGTCGATAAAATAAACTTTATTTTTATTTATTTTTCTTACTTTTTAATTAATTTTTATTGGAGTACAGTCGCTTACAACGTTTAAAATAAATTTTTAAAAAAGAAATTACATGATTTACTTGACCAGAGAGAATTTACTTGACCAGAGAGAATTTACTTGACATAAATAATTGTTAAGTATAAAGTTGTTAACGTGGTAACTAAGAGGTTAAAAAGAGAGAGCGAGAACTTTAAGGTATCATGGAGGTAGCAACTGCAGAATGTAGCTACCAGCCCAAGGGCTGGGGGAAAAAAGGGAAGAGCTTGGAATTATAAAAACGTAGAAATTGAGAGAAGGGACCCCATTCAGGTGAAGCTCAGACGCCTGAAGAAGGGACATTGTTCAGCTGGTGCCAGTGTCTTGGGGGCTGGGGGACAGAGTTGCCCAATGAAGCTGGTCCTGCCAGTGCTGGAAAAAACACAAAATGGAGAGGAAAGAATTGCCACGGCTGGGGTGAGGTAGAGTTCCTCTAGAGTGAGGCTCATGAGAACAGCTAGGAGGTAGGAAGGGGCAAGTCCTTTCTTCCTCCTCCAGCCTCAAAGCATCTCTCTTGGGTCCCCGTTAACAGACACTAAGAGGGTACCAGCTGAAAAAGCAGAAATGTGGTTGGGGAGTCCCAGGCTCAAAATGGCAACAAAGCAGAGGACAGAAGGACCGATTTGGAGCTGAGAGACAACAGCTTAATAACCAGCACAGGCAGGTCATCGATATGGGAGGAAAATAAGGAAATGTGTGTGGCAGGGTGGCTTGGGAAGGGGCTGGGTTGTCCAATCAAAAGATGAATTTCGTATTAATGTCAATAAATTGATTAGCTCTATTTTTTTAAGTAATATTTAGTATGGTCACAAGCATAGCTGGTTCCAACAGAAAATTTTATTATAGATAAGGAATCAAAAACACCTTACTCTTTCCATATAGGATTCAAATGAATGACATGGTAAACAATGTCCTCTAGTAGACCTGAAGGAAACAGGAGGAAATGCAAATGGTAAATATGGGTATGGCCAAAATGGATTCTACTGGCCAAATAAACTTCTTGCACACCTAGTGGTGTTTGAAATCCACTGGCAACATAGCATCCTCAGACTGTTCCAGTAAATAATACTGGGCACTAGATCTATGCACACTCACTTAAAAATTAATCTAGTCACTGAGACAAACCTTTAGAAAAAAAGCTATCTAGCCTGATAACAACAAAGCTCTGAAACAACAACATGAATAGAAATATTTCAGGTAAAATTGCTAGAGGCTATATTTTGTTTTCTAAGTAATTGCATTTCTCAAGGATTGATGATAGCCTTATGAAAAACAAGGCACTGTGAGCTCACTTTAGGGAAAATTTCTCCTGAAGGCTGTCTAATTCAATGCAAATATATCTCTAAAACAAAACAAACAGCAAAATGCCTCTTATCCCTCATTCTACTGTGTTTCTCAAATTCTGCCTTAATCTGAGCGGTGGGGTGAGATTATTACTAACCCAAATGTTTCTTCAACATGAAACCTAAAGATAATTTTACTAGAAAATGTGACTGTGTCCTGTTACTTTTGTTCAAATCTGATCTTCACACAATTGAAAAAGGATTTTCCTGCCCTTATTATTTACATGTGGACAAGCAAATAATAAGAAAGCAAGCCAAAAGATAATGTCATAAGATTCCTCATCTATCTAAGGGCAAAACAGGTTTTTGTATAAGACCTCAATCAGCAGGCTCAGCACACTGATTCTTAGGGTGGTGTTCTAGAAGATCAATGACATTGCTCACAAGCAATGACCTTCACTAAACAGAAACATTTAGTGTGAAAGTAACATCAAAAGGAGGATGTGAAATACAAAGCAAACACTTCTTTATAGTAGAGGATAGTTCAAGGTCAGTGTATGTTACTAACCACCACAGGAGGAGAGAGTACAAATTTGATAAACATACCCAAATGCAATATGCCTATCACCATGTTTTAAAAGTAGTCATCAATAACAAAGAGAAAGAGTAGTGGCAATGCATAACCAAATATATAAATATTCATTAGGCAGTGTCGTATGATACAAAGGTCATAAGCTTGGCATCCCAAGTACCTGTAAACTACCAACTGTCTGTCCTTGGGCAAGTCTTAATTCTGAGACTCACTCTACAAAGTGACAATTATACCTACCCCTCAGTAGCGTCCCTTTCTTCCTGATTATTTCTATGGATTTTTCTTTTTTTTTTCATCATAAGTAAAATGTATAAATAAGAAAGGATTATATTGATTATTGAAGAATTTGTTAGACAAACTGCTATTTCTTTAAGTCCCAATTTCCTCATCAATAAAATAGGGATGAAAATAGTGCCTGTCATAGGACAGCTTTGTTGAGTCCTTATGAAAATTAAAATGTTAATATTTTTAAAAAGGCTTCATCTACCTACATACACACACCTATATAGTATATACTATATAGGTGTATGTTAAATAAAGTAAAAATAATAAAACATAATAGATGGATGAATAAAAGCTACTATGAATAAGGAGCGACAAGGAAGAAATAAGGGGAGTGGAAGGATAATGAAAAGTTTAAGAGTTAGAAGGAAAAGAGAATGGGAGGTGTGGTCATGAAGATAATAAGCCTGCCCCCTTCCCCAGCAAAGATGTCAATGTCCTATCTCCAGAACCTATATGAATACGTTATGTGATATGGCAAAGGAAAATTAATGTTGCTACTCAGCTGACCTTAAAAGAGAGATTATTGGGGATTATCCAGGTGGGTCCAATGTAATCACAAGGGCCCTTAAACTGGAAGAAAGAGGCATTAGAGGAAGTCAAAGTCATGCAGTGTGAAAAGGACTGGACCGTCCACTGCTGGCTTTGAAGATGGAAGGCAGCCACAAGCCAAGGAATGCAGGCAATTTCTAGAAGCTGGAAAAGACAACAAAAATGGATTCTCTCCTTGAGCCCCAAGAAAAGAATGCAGACTTGCTGACACCTCGATTTAGCCCAGTGAGACAAGTATTGGACTTTGACCTGTTTTGTTTTAAGCCATTAAATCTGTAGTAATTTTGTACAGCAGAAACAAGAAACTAATACAGGAAGGGTGAGCAATAGCAAGATAGCTTATCTCTCAGGCAGAAAAGAAACAGACTAACGAGTCTGGTTGTCATTGATGCTGAAAAGTAAGAAACTCCTTCTATTAGGACATAATTCCTTTCAGATGAAGGGAAAGTTTCCATGACTCTTTGATTAGTTTGGCTATTATGACTAGTCTCTTTAAGAGAAGTGAGAAGCAGTATAATATTGAATACAGAATACAGATGTGGAATCAAAAGACATGGCATTTAGCCCTGAATACCTAGAAACCCTTTCTGAAATATATCAGTGATCTCTAAATTAGAGTCACAGATAGAAGCATTTCTTCTTGAATAACACAAAACCCAACAATAGTGAGAAGAACAGAAATGTACCCAGATAAATGATCTGCACTTGACACAGCATGGCTTCTCTCCAGAGAGGGTAAAAAATTTAGCTGATAATTAAGCACCAAATGAACCATCTGAAAATTTCAGTGCCATGAACAGAAGAAAATTAAATTAAATCAAAATTAACATATTAGGTCTGGGTTGAGTAAAGAGATTATTGCTGTGTCTGGATTCTGTCTTGTTAAGGAGAAGCTATTCTTTAAAACATCCAAGTCTAAAATACAATGATAGGATGGCATGAGCAAGTAAACATGACAACTGAATCATTTAAGTTCAAACTAATGTGCAACACAATGTTCTACTGGTTACAAGGGCAGTGCTTCAGGGGAACTATATGAATGTGTTTGTTATTCAGTTCAACTCAACACCTACTGTTGAGCCAGGCATAGTATTAAATGCTTAGACTTTAAAGCTAATAAGACACAGTCCTTACCCTTCATGGAATTCATAGTCTAGTGGACTGAGATGTGGGTGGTAAACAAGTAACTAAACTATAACAATTTGCAGAGAAATATAAACTGCCATTGGATCTCAATGAGTCAAAACATGAAAAGTAACCATTTGCTTATAGAGGCCCCATTCTTTGAATGACAAAGTTAAAAAAAATTTTAATCAGTAAGTTCTTAATATTATTTTTACCATCAATCCTTTCATAAATCTGATGAAAATCATGGACCTTTTTTGGTTGGAAGACTAAGGAGTCTGATTGGCATTGATGCTGAAGAGTAAGAAATTCCTTCTATTAGTACATAATTCCCTTTAGATAAAAGAAAAATTCAGTGGTGGAGAGAGGGTAACAAATACAAACGTACTTACACATGGATGTGTTCAATTTCAGGACGTTCATCTGAATTCCTGATTTAGAGCAAAATATATCAACCAAGACATGTAAATTACAAATCCCTTGCAGGACATTTGGTCCTGTCCAGAATGTCCATAAGACATTTGGTCCACGCTAAAAGGTCTTTGGTATTTGGTCCTGTCCAAAACCATTTGGCATGGACCAAATATGCTCATGGCTGTTTTGGACAGGATCAAATTTCAAGGGCCTTTTGGCAAGGACCAAATGTCTTATGGACATTTTGGACAGGACCAAATGTCTGCTAACCTACAAATCACTTCTACATATGGTAACTAAAATAGACATATTAAATAATTACTTTTAGCAAAGTTGACTAAAAAATTTATAGTAATCGTAGAGGAGAATGAAAAATGCATCTCATAGAGTTTGGAGACCCTATTCTTAGCAAGCAAGACATATTCTCTAAGTCTCCATTTTTAGTTTTAAAAGTCCATAGAATTTTTATCCAATTCCACAATGTATCTACTTTTTTATTATAAAAATATTTTAATTACTTACCATTGAAGAAACACTTAATATAGCCCTTCAACCTCCATTTCTTAGCCTCAATATCTCTCAAAAAAAAAAAATTCCAGTAAAGATGACACCCCAGGTAGATATGCCAAGTGTCATATTCATCCTAGGGCTTCACAATAGCCCAGGGAACATTACAGTATATCCCCAGGGTAAGAGTACCTCAGTTTGAAAAGCACCACAAAGAACTTGCTAGTTATCTCTTCATTGAAAGGAATCTGTACATAATATAATTTATAAAATATAATAGATTTATATATGGGCTGCTTCTGATATATTGAAAACTATCTACATATATATGCACATATATTTATAAATTTCTTCAAAATTCACATAGTGCAAGGTTGCCCACACTGAAGAAAAACTAGCCCTATAGAATGAAATAAGAACCCTTCCCAAATAGCAGACAAGTATCCCCAAGAAAAGTATGCCTCAAGTTTAAAATAAAGTGACTTTTTAATTGGTCTACATTTAAACATTTATTTTATTGTTTTAACCTGTACATTGAAAATGCCATTTAAAAATTAATACTACTAATATTTTAAACCACGTTTTAAACATAGTAAATGCTTTTCAAAACAATGTTTCAGATTTTCTCTTCCCCATTTGAAAACGGGCCAAATTCTGTGCACAGATCTAAATAAAAAGAACGTTTTATAGATTATTTTTATTCCATAGAAAATGAATGCCATTTCCCCCCCGGAGCTGTAGAAGCTTACTTGGGAATAAATGGCTGATTTTCCCACATATACCCCAAAAAAGCTGAATTTCAAAGATCATTTTTTATTTTTGTAACTTTAGCCATTATATCTGAGAATAATAAAACATCCAACACTTCTCTAAAACATAAGCTGGAAGCTAAGAAAATCCAAAACATTTTTTTTTGCAAATATTGATTTAAGAATGGAATTAGTGATAAGTTGATATTTATTCAAAAACCATTTACTGAACATCTGTTATACAGCACTGTATTCGGCCCTGAGACTAGAGCTCAGAAAGGCTTGGTGATGCACAAAGCAGAGTACAGGGTTTGATAGAAACAGACACGGACAGGAAAGGACACCATGGCAGAAGAGCTGACATGCTTCGGAAGCCTTAGACCGATTCCTAGGACTCCCGAGCATGCCCACCTAGTTCTTCATATCTCAGCACCTAGCAAGCACAGCAGCGTGCCTGCCTCTGCGGCGAGACTGTGGTCAGCATCTGATCGGATTGAGGTAGCTGACACGGACTGCTTGCTCCCTCTATGCCAGACACGCTGCGAAGCGCTTCAGGTACGCTACTTCATGGAATCTTTACATCAACCCTGTGAGGCAGGGATTATCATCAACCCCTCTTTATCTGAAGAAAATGCAATCTAGAGAGGTTAACGCGCCTAAGGGCACACAGTGTAAATGACTGAGATTGGATTTGCATATCCTGGTCCATATGACTCCAAATCCTTGGCCCTGAGTCAACCACCAACTGCCCCTGGTATGGAAGGTGACCTTCGGGTTGTGTTGCTTTTGGCTTTCCCACATTGAATTCATTTCTGAAACCTGCTCCAAGTCCAGGACCTCTGGGTGACATGTTATCCACTTCTTAGACCATGAGAACGTTCTCTATGATTTGAGAACACACCAACATAGCTCATATACAATCGTCAGTAAGGACCCAAAAGCAGCAGCTAAAAAAAAAAAAACTAATTCAGGAAAGGGGAGACTGGGAAACACTGCACCAGGCTCCCTGGTTCACATTATAAAACATACCCAGCTGGACAGAAAGAGCCAGGACTCTGTCCTGGATGTGAGAGTTAGTTCTTCATCGGCAAACTTGTCAACCCCTGTTCTGCTCTCTGGAAAGACTTTCTTGGGTCCCTGTCTCCCGGAGTCTGTGGTTATGCCCACAAGGAACGTCATCCGTTCCCACTGTCCTCCAACTCCGCACGCAGAGGATTAAGAAGCCCCTCCTCCAGCCCCTCCTACACTGTTGGTGGGAATCTAAATTGGTGCAGCCTCTATGGAAAACAGTATAGAGGTACCTCAAAAAACTAAAACTAGAGTTGCCATATGATTCAGCAATCCCACTCCTCGGTATATATCTGGAGAAAACCATAATTTGAAAAGATACATGCACCCCAATGTTCATAGCAACACTATTCACAATAGCCAAGACATGGAAACAACCTAAATGTCCATCGACAGATGAATGGATAAAGAAGATATAGTATATATACACAATGGAATACTACTCAGCCATAAAAAGAATGAAATAATGCCATTTGCAGCAACATGGATGGACCTAGAGATTATCACGCTAAGCGAAGTGCATCAGAAAGACAAAGACAAATACCACATGATATCACTCACATGTGGAATCTAAAATAAGACACACATGGACTTAGCTACAAAACAGAAACAGACTCACAGGTATAGAGAACAGACTTGTGGTTGCCAAGGGGTAGGGGTGTTTATATAGAATGGATAAACAACAAAGTCCTACTGTATAGCACAGGGAACTATATTCAATATCTTGTAATAAACCATAATGGAAAAGAATATGAAAAAGAATGTATGAATATGTATAACTGACTCACCGTGCCGTACAGCAGAAATTAACACAACACTGTAAATCAACTATACTTCAATAAAATAAATGTAAAAAATAACATGCAATTAAATAAACAAATAAAAATAACATAAAATAAAATAAACAACAACAAAAAAAGAAACCCCTTATCAAGATTTGAATAACAACAGTAACACATTGTTCAGTTTGTGGAGGGGTTGTGAAGGGAGGGCTGAGGATTGTCATAGGAGATGAGTACTCATAGGCTATGTGTAATCTACTAATTTGAGTTTCTTTAGCAATCAATTCACTTCTTCAGTTTCTTAATAAACTCGTGGTCTCTTTGATTCCTGGATAGACCTTGCTTCTGGAAGCTGCAGTCTCCCTGCCCCAGGGCTCTGGGCCCTGCCCACCCTTGGCTTTCAGTTTAAAGGCCTCTGCTTCTAGGTAGTTACAAACCAAAGCCCTGGGCAAGGAAGCACCACCCATAATGCATTCTCTCCCTCTGGTCTGATCACTTTGCAGGTCCAAAAGCTTAAGAGGAATTTGGGAGGTCCTGACAGCTCA
Organism: Delphinapterus leucas; assembly: GCF_059928025.1. Taxonomy (NCBI): domain Eukaryota; kingdom Metazoa; phylum Chordata; class Mammalia; order Artiodactyla; family Monodontidae; genus Delphinapterus; species Delphinapterus leucas. The sequence goes on from NC_143146.1 coordinate 14,108,641, forward strand.
GGCTCATTTTTTGGCCCCATTTCGTCTCCTGTTAAGCATCCACCGCCCTACCTCTGCTTGCTTTAGGGAGGGAATTTGGCTTTTTAATCAACTGACACAGATTTCAGGCCCTAGCCAAAGTCCGTACCTTTTAGGAAAACTAATTATTCTTGTGCCTCTCTTTTTTTTTTTTTTAAATAGACCATTTTCAGCTCAGTCTTTTGTCCTTCTTGTAAATTATCACCAAAGGCTTCACGGAAGCTTCACGGAGGAGCCAGCATGCTCCACAATCTAAATTTTCCCTACTACTCCCCTAAATACTAACTTTGATAGACATGACATCAATATAACCCCAGGTGGAACACGCAGCAGTTTGAATGACTTCTGCAAACACATAACAAGACCACCAATTTCTGACTTACCCTTGACTATCCAAGACCCCAAAAGCGAGGAGCCTGGTTTTGAAAAAAGAATTTCAGTGTAACATGGTCCCTCCAGGAATACAGATGGAACTGCAGAGGTATCACCACTCTCTCCTGAGTCCCACCAAATGACGAGAAAGGGGTACCAGTGGTATAGCCCTGCCACTACAAAGAGTGGGGAAGAAACACGCCAGCTTAACTGACAGCTGAGGAAGCCGACACCTAAGCCAGCAGGACGCAGCCCCGAAGTTGGAGATGTCATACCCCCAAACCCTAGGAATTAGAGGCACCAGAGACTCTGAAAGCTGGGACCATCTAGACAGCTGACAGCCATTGGTAAGATCGGTTGAAGGAAACACTCAGGTCTCCAGATCATCGCTCCAACTTTTCCCAGCCTCTCTCATGCTCCAGCAGAAAACTGGAAGGTTATACTGGGGGCAGTGAAAGAGAAGGACTCTGAGCTCAGGTAAGTACTGTCCCCTGAAAGCCAGAGATACGTGAAACTCTACAGAGAACTCTGGGCAGCCCCCAGAGCCCTCTCCCCTCACTAGCTCCCGAACACTGCCGTCAGGCACACACCTACCCTGTGAACTGACAACCTGGGAGAAAAAGACCTATACATCCTGAAAGTTGAAGTCCCACAATTCCATGGCTCATCAATCATTTTTAAAGTTTCTGATTAGCTTTTCATGCCTTGCCCTTAGACTGCAATTTCAGCCAAAGACCATCAGACATTTGAGGAATGCCTCTAGAAAAACTGAGGTCCAAAGCAATCAAAATAAAATAGAAACCCAGAGGTGGCAAAGACAGTGGAGAATAAATCTTTAAAATTCTATTATAAATATCCTCAGAGAGATTTAAAAAAAGGTATCACATCTATAAAATCGAAAAAGGTAATAAAAATATTTGGGAAACAAGTGTTCCCAGTGTCCTGATGTCCACAACAGAAAAGAATTCTCAAAAATTAAAATGTGGTAGCACAAATGAAAAAATTACTTTAAGGGTTGAAGGATAAAGTTAAGAAAATCCTCCAGAAATGGAAGTCAAGCCAAAAACTTGGAAAATAGGGGAGAAATCATAAGGCAATTAGGTAATCAATGCAGGAATTCCACTTCCAAATGACAGCTGCTCCGGAAAAAAAAAAGAAGAGAGAAAGTGGAGGAGGAAGAAATTAACAAACAAAAACAAAAACAACATTTTTAAAGATTGTTCCAGATTTCGGAAGATGAATTTTCAAAGTAGGAGAACTCAATGCACATCATTGTGAAATATCAGAACACAAGAACTACAATGTTCCAAGTGAGAAGATATAGGCAGATTCACAACATAGGCTCAGGAATGAAAATTTCCTCACATATCTCAATAGCAACAATAGAAACATGTTTTCCAAGCCAGAATCGATTGTAGCAGAAGAAAATTTGATATACCATGAACCCGCTCTAAGGATGATACTAGAGGATTTGTTCCACCAAAACGAGGAAGTAAGCCTAGAAAAAGGGATCCAGAAAACAGGGGATTCAAGATAAGTGATAGGTCATGGGCATTGCTGGCATCATGGAAAACAAAGACTGCAGTATGAAGCTGACAGCAAAATCAGAAGAAATTTTTTCAAGAGAAAAACAAAACTGATCAATTATTTCATATATATGGATGTATTGAAGAAAGATGCATATTTCTGTCAGAGGTGAGAATGAAGTAGTGACCGGTCATAGCAAACTGTTCAAAGAAGAAATGAGACATTTATTAATTTCAGAAAGAACAAAATATTATATAATTATACTTCTTGGTTGACCTGTGAATAGTAGCTCTTATAATCCCAAACACTGACTCCATCATATTATAACAATATCATAATTTGATTTGTATACATAAATTTAGGATGGGGTTATCATGCTAAAATCTTATCTTTCTTTTATACAAGTATACATATTGATTTGCTAGGGCTGTGTGAAATAATAGGGAAAAAAAGTATATAGACAGATCGATCGATTGATCTATATCTATATATCTGCCCCTGGTCCTGGCAGAGCTCCTAAAACGCTTGTAATTTCCTACTGGGAGCATCTTTTGTTCTAATGTTTGGTCTTTGACCCTGGTTCCTGACATAGAGCTTCTAAACCCCTTGGAATTCCCTGGGTAATGGGAGGGTCTTTTATTCTTATGAGCTCAGGATGGAGGCTGGTCACCAGAAAGACCAAGCCATGATTAGAAACTTGGAACTTGCCATCCTACCCTTCATCCTCCAGGAAGGAGAGAGGGACTGGAGATTGAGTTAATGATCAATCATGCCTGCACGATCGTCTCCATAAAAATCCCGGAAGTATGGGGTTCAGAGGGCTTCCAGGTTGGTGAACACACCCATGTACAGGGAGGGTGATGCACCACAACTCCACTGCAACGGAAGCTCCTGCTCTTGGTACCCTTCCAGACTTCACCCTATGTAGCTCTTCATCTGGCGGTTCACCTGTATCCTCAATCGTATCCTGTATTACATAATAAACTGGTAAATGTAAGTACGTGTTTCCCTGATTTCTGGGAGCTGTTCAAGCAAATAATTGAATCCAAGGAGGGGGTTCATGGGAACCTCTGATTTGTAGCACAGGACGAGTATGTTTTTCCTACTCAGGCTGCCTTAACAAATACCGCAGACTGGGGGGCTTAAACAACAGAAATTTATTCCCTCCCAGTTCTGGAGGCTAGAAGTCTAAGATCAAGGTGTTGGCAGGGTTGGTTTTGTTCTGAAGCTTCTCTCCTCACCTTGTAGATGGCCATCTTCTTCCAGGGTCTTCACATGATCTTCCCCCTGCGAAAGTTCATGCCCTAATCTCTTCTTATAAGGACACCAGCCAGATTGATTACGGCCCATCCTAATGGTATCATTTTAACTTAATTACCTCTTTAAAGACCCCATCTCTAAACACAGTCACACTTTGAGGTACTGGGGTTAGGGTTTCAGTACATGAATTTTGGAAGGGCATAATTCATCCCAAAACAACCCACAGGTCAGTAGATAATAACTTAAAACTGAAAAATTATGTTATTAGAAACATGAAAGAGTAGAAGTTCAAATAATTTAAAGTAGTTGTCTCTGCAGAGTGAGGCAAACAGAGGATGGAAGCGAACTTTTTTGTTTTAAGTCTTATAGACCTAATTGTGTTTTTTAAAAGCACTATCTAAATACAATAAAAACAAACAAGTCAGAGCTTTTCAATATAAAATAATTTTGAAAATATGAATAATAATTTTAAAATGTTATTACCAATTAGTCAAAACTTTCCGTTTATTACCAGGTGCTTGAGGGTGCAACAATTTATGACATTTAAAGCCTAAATAACTAAGGGAAATGGTGATAAACTAACCAGAATTCACAGTGTTTTAAAATGTCAAACACTTAGGTTTATTACTTCCCAGGCACCAATAATCTAAAGAAAGGCCACATTCATAAGACATCGTGAGCCTGATCACAGAAGAGATTATTCTACCACTGACACATACAAGGAGTACTTTTCTTTGTTTTCTATACATCTTTTGAAAAAAAACAAGAGTGGATTATGCAAGCTGTTAATACCCTATCCAAGGGGCTGGAGGAAATAAATCTAGAGAAGAGCATTATACCAATCCCCCTGTGATTTATAAAACTATGCTCCACAAGCAGCAGTTCAGTCAACTGAGACCACGGGGACCAGCCCAAACTGCCCCCACCTCGATGCCTTATTCCAGAATTTAGAATCACCATGGAAATCTTTATCCCAGCTACTGCTAAAGGAGAGCTGGTGTGGGCAGTAAGTAGAGTCCTATTTACCGTGGTACCAGAGAACCAAAGACACAAGGCATAAAAAGAGAGGCCAGCGCTATTAGGACAAGCTGTTGTGCTGCTCAGTTGGCTGGTCAAGCACGTCACTGGGGCCACACCACCACCCAAGCTGATCGCTGAGGTCTGTGCAAACCGTTGAATGACTGGTATAGCATTTATGCTCAATGCACCATCACTTGGGACATGCCTTTGGTCGAGAACAGGCTTGGGTGAATCCAGAGACTTCTCAACCCCTTTCAACCTGCAAGTATTCCAGCAACGGTTTACCCCGAATATGGTTTCTACTCTATCCATTGGCATGGTCCCAAGGCTCTCCTGCTTATGTAGATGGCCCTCAATAAGCACGTGACACCTCCTGCCCCCCCCAGCCACCCCCAGTTAGCAACAACCAGACCCCTCCCATGTCGCCAAGATCCTCAGCCTCCATGGGATGGCAAGATGCCCAAGGGCCAATTCACACACAAGTTTTGAGTGGTGTTGGTTGGTGCTCTCTAAGGTCTTTCAGTTCCCTGAATACCTGTCCTCCCCTGACACCCACTAACCCATGGCAGAGCTGAGAAGCATCAACTAGGTACTCAAACAATTATAAAGGCCCTACACCTATTGTAATATAGTTTCTTTCTTTCTTTCTCTCTCTTTTTTTTTTAGTGCCGTCTTGATCTTTTTGAGGTCCTGGCTAGAGGCCAGGCAGCTCTCATCCTTGCCCAGCTAATTAAGTCCACATCCCCCACCATTTCCCTTATCAGACTCTCATGCCATGGGCTCCAATACACCTGCCCTAATTGCTCAAAAGCCAGGTACCAGACCACTAAGGACAGACCCCATGCCCTGGAGCCCGCAGAATTGTTTGAATTATCAAATCCCCAAAGAAGCCCTGACATCTAGCTAACCCCATCCCAGATGTCATCCTGCAGCTCCAGCCGCTGCTGTTCTGTCCCTGGGAACAGCCTCTTTTGTGGCCCCGCCTGGCAGCCTGATTTTGTTGGGAGCTGTAAGCAACAAAGAGTTCTGCCTTCATCTATCCGAGGGTCAGTGTGCTGGGTCCCACCGTCAAAAGAAACTTTAAATCTTACGAAACACCTACCCCAAAATCCACATCTTGCAGAATTCGCTTATAATGGCACGCTGTATCTTTCTACCCTGGATACAACTAGGGCTTCCACACTTGTCAATTTCTCCTGCAAATCCCGGAACCACTGTTACTCCAAAAGCTTATCAGCAGCTGGAGGATGCTACAAGCTTCCCCAAAGCCCTCAGTACCATCCAGCACTGCAGGACTCCACAAAGAGAGGCGGCGCTTGACACCCAGATGGCCACCTCCCTCCCCCGCGCCCCCTGCAGCCCCGTCATCTTTCCTTTGCTAGTACCTGACGTTTACCACAAGTCCTAACAGCACACAACTCTAAAGAGTTATCACCTTAGGTTGATGATCTGCCAAGAAAGGACCTAAGTGTGGAAGCCGCCCTGCACTCTGGGCCCAGAATTATAAACATGGACTCTCTGCAGAGAGCCTCCTCTGCTGTTTCTGAGCTCAGCTGTCATACATGCAGTTATGCCCCTAAATATCAGCCTGTGACCCAAAATGTGCTATGGGTCTGCTTTTCCATTTCCTTTCCTCAAGCTAGTGTTGTCAAATGCATGTTTACCCCTGTGTTACTGCCAGAACATTTAAACAGGCACTTTGCAAGTCAATGCATATTTTAGACACCAAGCAACTCCCCTGTGCAAAATGTGAAGGGCCAGCAGGTGTGTTTCTTTGCAATCCCTTAAGTCACAACAGTAGTCTCCAAATTCTCACAGATCGAGCAGTACATTCTCAAATGAGATGTCCTAAGAGGGCCTCTGCTAATGAAGGGACACTAAAGCCAGTAGCAGAGCAAGACACAACACCCACCTAAACCAAGAGAACATTTCAAAACAGTGCCATACAGTCTCTAAATTCTTGGGAGAAAGAGCCACATACCTAAACTTTGTCAGGCTCCACAAAGACGTCAAGAGGCAAATTAAACAGATTGTTAGAGTTTTATAGATGCCAAAAATGAAATCAAAAAGGTGAAGAGACTTTCCCAAGGTCACCAGTTAGCTGGTAGTAAAGCTAGAACTGGGATCCAAACTTTACAAGGCCTACAAGAGTCATATATACTCAGACCTTCGGTGCTTTTATGTATTACACAAAACTGTCAAGTACCTTTAAGTGTAACAAAATTTAAAACTGTGATATAAAAATTGGAGGAAATAAACCTGAAACATGAAAGAAAGTAATCGAATGTATCAGATATGCTTCAAATTATGGATCTTCACAAATGGAGCCAACTGGATAATATTCAAAATTATTACTTGAGTACATTTTTCCCATTGTCTCTAGCCTACAATTCACTTAGTATACAAGGTTCCCTCCAAGTTCATTATCACTACGGAATTTTAAGCCACTGTTCTCTTCTTAGATCTTTTCTCTCTTACAATAATTTCAAACTAAATTAAGTATTTAAAAAACATAGTTCTATGTATATATTACCATATCTTAAGATGCATAATGAATACAGGAGGGAAAAGATTTTAACATAGAAAACCACTTCCTACTAACATTAAAGTCTGTCAATTTAAATGAATTTCACAATGTCTTAAAAATTTTCTCAACCAATTTAAATGACAAAATTTAGCCCCTCAAAGCGTAAATAACCCTTTCTTCCAGACTCCACTCACAGTCCCAGTAGTTAATGTTAAATGTTTAAAATTCTGTGAAAACATTACCTTACCTCAGAAAACTCTGAAGGGGTATCATTTTTTATGAATTGTATTTGTAAAGCAGTATTTATTAAAAATACTTCTTAGTGTCTAGCATTAAATAGTTAAACATAATGTGTCCTTTTATTTATAAAGTCAGCCCTCTAAACATTGCATTTAAAAAGCAGTAAAATTATACTTCTTTTCATTAAATGTCCGAGAATGTTACCAATACACACTATGATTTTACTAGTGAGTAAGTGATAGATGGAAATTTTCTCTAGATAATTAAAATCTAAAGCTCTGGGATTTAAATAAATTATCAGTCCTAAAATAGTATGTCCAAGCTATATACAGTAATAAAACAAAAATAATGTATTATTGATAGTTTCCTAGGGCTGCCATAACGAAGTACCACCAACTAGGTGGCTTAAACAACAGAAATCCATTGTCTTACAGTTCTAGAGTCTAGAAATCTGAATAAAGGTGTTGGCAGGGTTAGTTCCTTCTGAGGGTTGAGTGGGAATCTATTCCAGCCCCTTTTCCTAGTTTCTTGTGGCCTCAGTATTCCTTGGCTTGTAGATGATGCTCTCTCCCTGTGTCTTCACATCGTTATCCCTCTGTATACGTCTGTGTTCAAATTTCCCCTTTCTATAAAGACATAGTCCTAATGTTTCATCTTAACCTGATCACCTGCAAAAAAAACCTGTATTTCCAAATAAGGTTGCAAAAAAAACCTGTATTTCCAAATAAGGTTCCATTCAGAGGAACTGCAGATCAAGGCTCCAATACATTCTTTGGAAGTGGATATCATTCAACCCATAGCAGGACTAACTACCCTGCTATGGATAGATACTATCACTCAGCATTGCCAAACAATTCCCTTAGAATTTCCTACTTTACTAAAATTAAAATTAGTAAAGAGGAAGGGTACTTTATGCCCCTATTCTGAAGCTATTTATAAGGCCCTCCACCCTATTGGTGAAATAGATAGCCACACGATAAAGCTTCTGAAGATGTCTAGAGAAGGAGTTTCGGCAACTTCTGCCAGCCCATTTGCGCTTAGCAGCTGTCTCTGTCCGTTTCCTCCTGGAGTCTAGTTTTCTACCTTCTAGTGCTGCAAATCTCCATGGCTAGCATAAAGGCACAGGGGACTGATAAGGTATCCTTCAGTTTCTCAGTGTGGTTCATTTAAAGGAGTTGTCACCTTGTATCGTTTGTGAAAAGAAGTTACGATAAGAAAGAAGGCCCCATTTAAATCCACATGGTATTCATATAGCAAATATTTATTGAGTTCTTTTTATACCAGGCACTGTTCTTGGCATTGAATGAAATGGACAAAAATCCCTGCCCTTATGAAGCTTATTTTCTACTAAGGGAGTGGGGAGAAAATAAACTAGCTGCAAAATATACAGCATGTTAGACGGTTATAAATGTTACACAAAATAAAGAAGAAAGGAAAATAGAAAGTGCCGGGAGGCAGCAGATTGCAACTTTAAATAGGTTCTTTAGAGAAGATGATGCCATGTAAAGAAGGGAAGGAGGTATGGGAACACAAGGTAGCAAAAACAAGTAACAGGGGCGAGCTGGTTCCTTACGTGGGCTGAAGGCAGAGGCGGATCCGTGGGTCAGGCCAGAACAGTGGCTTCGGTGGTCTGCTCTCCCCCCTGGTGGTGAGCAAGGATCACGCACAGTACCCTGCTTTTGTTCGTGACACCTCCCTCAGAAGTGGCAGCTAGTTTTTGGCCTTTTTGCATCGTATCCGTCATAATTTGCCCCAAATGCACACGCATTCAGTTATTTTTAGTCCCTTATAGGTTCTTTGTATTTTGTTGCTTGAGGAGACGTTTGTCCAGGTTCAAGTGCAAGCAGTCTGGTAAAGGGTTCCAGGTCCCAGCCTATCTCATAAGGAGTGATGGAAGGATGTGCAGGCTGGAGATGCTGATTTGGACATGTAAAACCAGATGGTATTTAAAGTCATGAGCCTAGGTGAGACCACCAATGGGAGAAATAGAGGAGAGGTCCAAGGACTGAGCCTTGCAATGTGCCAATAAAAGGAGGTTGAAGAGGTGAAGGGGAACTAGCAGGGGAGACCAAAAAGAATCAACTGGGAGGCACAAGGAAAGCCATAAGAGTATGGTGTCCCGGAAGCCAAGTGAAGACGGTGGTTCAAAACCGAGCAAGTGATTGACTATGTCCACTGCACTGATATGGGCCAGAGGTCATCAATGGCCTTAACAAAGCAATGTCAACGGAGTGGTAGAAAGAAAGACTGACTGTAGTGGCTTCATGAAAGAATGGAAGGAGTGGAATGGAGACAGTAAATTCAGGCAACACTTTTTAGGAGTTTTGCTATAATGTAGAAAAGAGAAGAGGAGCAGATGCTTGAAAGACATGCTGAGTCAAGGGAGGGTTTCTTTTTTTCAATAGGTAAAATAAACAGTATTTTTATCTGTTGATGGAGATGACCAGAGAGGGAAAATTGCTTATGCACGTCAGAAATTCCTGGAGTTCTTGAAAAGACAAAGCATTAGAAACTACTAAATAGGGCGAGAGATTGGCTCGGTTTAGGTGCTAAAGAGTTTGCCTATGGTCGTTGTTATAAAAGCAGGGTATTGTGAGTAGGTAGATGAGATGATGGGAATCTGGAAGTTCTTTTCTGATTGCTTCCATTTTTTTCTTTTTTTTCAGTTAAGTAGAAATAAAGTCATCAGCTAAGAATGAGGACGGGAGGAAAGGTATTAGGGGTTTGGGGGGGAAAGGTATGAAAGTTGAGAAGGAAAGTAGACATTGAATGGACTAGGGAAGCATGGTACATGCACATCTGAGGTTCATGGTCATGACTTAAAGTGAAACTTACCAGTATGATTGTTTTTCCCTGGTCACATTCACCTGCATGGGCACAGATGCAGAGAAGTGAATATACCCAGGATTGTGGTTTTACCAAGCAAGTACACTGAAGTGATACAGGAGCCAGATATTGAGGCAAAGGGCAAGGGCAAAAATACAATAGCTGATCATGGAATTTACTCGAGTATTAGAGGGAAGGAGAGGCATGAGGCGGGTGAGAGACAGTGAACAGATGGTGGTCGATGGATTGTTGTTCCTGAGAGGTTGAAGAATTACTGGAGTCATGTTACAGAGAAAATAAGTTGGAAACGTAGGACATGGTGATCAGAAAAAGGGATTCTTAAAATTAAGATGCGGAGGAGTTGAAATTAACAGTAATAATGACATCCAGGCTGGACCAGCTGAAGAAGACTAGAGGAAAAAGTCATCATCATCAGAGGAGGAGTGGCAATGGAAGTGAGAGGCAAGAATATAGAAAGAATCATCCTCGTGGATACAGAGATCACCAGAAAACATGACAGCAGTAGTGCTGTAAAGACAGACAGTGAGGTAGAGGCTCAGTCTTCAAGGATTGAAGAGAAATAATCTGGGGATAGGGAGACAACTTCAACATGGGCAGATCATGAATGGTTTAGTCTAAGAGCATGAGATTCAAAGTAGAGGGATTAAAGAACATTTTTCCTTAGTATTTTATGTATTAAATAAGAAAGCCAAAAGAACACTGGCCTGTGTTTCTTTGCTTAAAGGTTGAATTTATTAGACGGAGTCAAAAAGAAAGTATACCAATTATCCATCATAGCCAGGAAGGCATGAAAAGAGTAATTGTGGAAAACGTAGGACCTGGACCAAGGAAATCATCCTTGCTGAACAGCCCAGCCCTAGGTAGGGGGCAGAAATCCACATTATAAAATCCAGACATGAGGCAAATGTTGGTCTGATCTGGACCAGCATCAATACCAAACCCGACCTACCATGATGGACCTTGGCACAAAGGCAGCAGTCTCTGCCAAGAAGCAAACTCACCAAGGCATCAAAGGCTTTAGACCAGATTGATGCAAGACCCCACTCACTATGAGAAATTGGGGTCCCAGCATCTGTTCCCTGACTCAGGGATGCTGAGGGCCACCGGGAAGCCCTCCAACCAGCTGCAGGGCTGCACTGGGGCTACTGGCTGCTGACAGTGTTGAAGTCAGCTAAATGCTGTCCCGAACAGAAATAAGTAAGACACACTCTCATGTCAGAGAAAACTTAAAATGGGAAATAGCTCTGTGATAAAGCTCACCCCAATCTCAAAGACAGCAAAGTTCATTTTCAAACCTTCTGTGTTTCTTTGTCAGTTTCCTGTACATATTTATGCCTCAACACAGTCTATTTCCATAACAACACTGCTATTCACAATTGTGAGGAGTGTGGAAAAGTTATTTGAAATGAATGCTGTCACATCTCAATGCAAACTTCAGGGTTGGAGACAATATAACACCAGAGGCATTGTGAAGCTTTGCGATCTCTTCCTCCAACGTTCAATTTTGTGTCAAGAAACATGCTCCAATGTACTTGGAGCTTTGAATGAGAAATAAACAACAATTTCAGAATCCAAATGGGGAAGAGCATAAGACAAGCATCTTGCTAAGAAAACAGTGAGTAAAAGATCACAGTGTTCACTTAGGCATAAGAATGACTTTTCAGGACAAAATAAGGAGGATTTCACATGAAGCTGAATATTCATTCTCCAATATACACAGGCCCAAGGCACTATGTCAGGGAGTGCTGTGACAGATTCTATTTTTTTTTTTTTTAAAGGAGTCATTTGAGGAGTAACCGAAAACCCCACTGCCATTAAAGCCCTCAACGGCAAACCTCATCAGAAGCCCTAACCACGGACTCAAATCTGATGTCTTCAGAGAACAAGGAAAAGCAATTTCTGGGGTAGCACTCATTTTTCCAGTGTTCAGAGAACTCTAGTACTGGTAACTTTTCTGACTCCTAGCAAAGAGCTCTAGGAAGACCATTCTCAAGTTATGTGCAGCCAAATCTCAAAATGTACCTGCAGCAGTCCTAACAAGTTGGATAAATATTGGCTCTGGTGTTGACATTGTACTGTTGAGGCTAAGCATAGACTTTTATTCTAATGTGCCTCAACAACAAAAAACAATTAAAAGTTCAGGACAAGGAGCCCCTGGAACCCTCATACACTGCTGGGGGGAATGGAAAATGTTGCAACAGCCTTGGGAGACAGTTCGGCAGCTCCTCAAAAGGTTACACATAGAATTACCACGTGACTCAGCAATTCTATTCCCAGGTATAGAACCAAGAGGAATGAAAACACAACACCCCCACAAAAACTTGTACATAAGTGCTCATGGCAGCATTATTCATAATGGCCAAAAACATGGAAACAACCTAAATGTCTACCAATTGATGAATGGATAAATAAACTGTGGTATATCCATACTGAGGAATATTATTCAGCAATAAAATAAAGTATCAATATACACTACAACATAGGTGAGCCTTGGAAACACTGATAAAGAAGCTAGTTACAAAAAATTTCATATTTTCATTCCATTTATATGAAATGTCTAGAATTGGCAAATCTATAGAGACACAAAGTAGACTGGTGGTTGCCAGGTGCTGGGGGAGGTTGGAGGGAAATTGGGAGTGACTGCTAATGGGCACAGGGTTTCTTTTGGGGCGGATGAAAATGCTCTATTTGTTGTTATCGCTGTAAAACTGTGAATATACTAAAAATCATTGAGTCGTAAACTTGAAACGGATGAAATGTATGATGAGTGACTTATATCTCAGTAAAACTATTATTTTAAAAAGCTAAGGACAAATATTAAGCCAGAATTAACATCTTCCTTTATGAATATCTCTATGCCAAATATTTTTCTTTGTCATCGTTAGAATTTGGAATTCACAGGTGACCAACATCTAAAGAGTGATTCTTTGTGATTTAAGAATGCCTGTCCATTTTTTCCATGTTGCTTTATATAGAATATAGAAAGTTGTGAAAAAAGAGAAGAGGGGTAGGTGTGTTTGTTCCTATGAGGAGGAGAAATGTCCAGGAGCCAGAAAAGTAGCATCTGCTCCTGCTGCCTGTGACTAAAATTAAGCTCTAATTTAGCTTTCAACTAAAATTATCATAATTGAAATAAAACTAACAAACTAGATGTGACTTGCAATTTTCTCATCATTTAGGAGAGAAGAGGCCAAATGGTAACCTGAGGATAGTGGGCTTCTCCCCTGCAGGGTGACCTTATGGTTTTGGATGGACGAAGACCATTGATAGAACTGTACTTCTTCCCAGGTCCTCCCAATCCATGATAAATAAGTTGTATACGGAGAAAACCAAAGGAGGCAATGGAGATGAGCACCTTGAAATTGCTTGGAACTTAGGGAATTTATGGGGGCTCTTTTCTTTATTTGACTGTTCTTCGGTTCTTTCTTAAAGAGAGACTTTCACACACAATCACACACACACACACACACTACACACACCTGGGGGTGGGGGGTATGTGAGTGTATATAATCTTACACCTCTAGTGGTCCACAAGTACTGATTTAAGAAAACAAAACAGCATTTACCACAAAAATGTGCTCCAAATATATGTTTAATACAGACTGTAAATATTAACACAATGAAGATAATTTAAAAAATACAACCAGAAGCGAGCACCCCAGGGTTCTGGGAAAAAGCCAAGTGCTGAAGTATGTCTGGTTTGCTCCATAATAACGTCAACTCCTGTCTTTCTCACAAAAGGAAAAAAGGGAACATGGTCTTGTTATAAAGAAAACCCGCTGACTTCATGCACAACTTAGGAGAAGTCACGTCTCCGTTGGGTATCGATTTTACCTATTCAAAGCACTAGCGAGCTTCTATTGAAAATACAGAGGAGTAGAAATACCCTCACCTGAAAGGTACCAAGTCTGAGAAAACACATACGACTGTCTGACTAACACAAACAGTCCTTTATAAACAAAATGGCATTTTCACGTGTCATATTGGTCGACAAGAAGAATCAAGTAAAAAGAAAAGATATTAATGTATACAAATGGGGAAATTACACTCCATATTATATAAAGCAGTAGTTTCACCATGAGCTTTGACACATTCTGCATAGAAAGATTTATCAGATTTTTCTCATTTTAGATCTCTGAAAGGGGATCCTATCAAAAACCTAAATGTAAATGGTGGCAGTTATCGTTCTGAATGTAATGATAGTGTTTAAAAGCATATTCTTGCACTTCAAGTAATAGATTCCTAGCTATCAGGTTAGATAATGTGTTATGTTTATCCTTATTTATTCTGCAACTATTAATAATAATTGGCTATATTTTAACTTTTCTATTTCCACAGAAATGATGATGGTCTTTTTCTTTCTGTTTCTCTGTAATGGCTTGGGTCATAACCAACCAATATCAGTTGTCATGATCTTAGAGAAATATGTCTGAACCTCCCAAGAATAATTAATCTAAATTCTTTGTGCAGACGCTGGGTGTAGTATGATATGAGTCACTGATTTTCTCCTCTACAGTTGATATATTCAGCAAGGAAAAAAGACTTTTTGTTTAGTAGCAACTGTATTTTTTCCCAAGGTCAAATACATTTAGGTAAGATTTGTTCATCCACAGATGGACCTAATGCCAGACTTTGGAAATTTAAGAATTTCTGATACAATCTGCTTTGTTGATATAGGTGTGTTGGTGCATTTTATTTGTTTTATGCTTCTGCTGTCTAATTTATGTATTTTGTATACTTTGAAGTACAGTATACATATAAAAGAGTATGAAATGTATAAGTGTAATTGTATAGTTTAAGAAACAGTAATAAAATAAAATACTTGCATCTGACTCTCAGACCAATAAGTAGAATATTCCCATACATTCCCAAATTCTATTTACTACTTTTGTATGTAATCTTAAACAATTCATAGTTTGGTTTTACCTATTTTTATACTTTACTTAAATTGATTAATACTAAATATATTCTCTTCTGAGATTTGTTTCTGTCACAGTATGTTTTTGAAATTCATCTGTGTTGATAAATATAGCTATTGTTCATGATGTTGGTTTATTTTTCACACAAATATCTACCCCTTCCAAAGACATATAGACTGATTTGCCTCCTTGGAATAGAATAAGCATTAGATGAATGGGCCTAGTCTGTTGAGTTACATAATTTCAAAGACAGGAAGTATATAATTCTCCATTTCTTTATTTCTTCCTCTTCCTCTGCACCCCACCCTCAGATTCCCCCTCCAAAAAAAAAAAAAGCCACTTTTGCAGCGCTATTCCAGTTTTTACCTTGGAAAGTTTAGAACAAAAGGTACAGCACCAGGGTTCAGAAAACAGGTAGAGTCAACTGAGAAAATGCTGAAAACATTTTTGCTGCATGGTTCTTTCCTTCTGCTCAATCATGCCGCCAGAAATAGCTAGCAACAGCTGCATCTTGCCACCTGGGTTCTTACCTCCTAGTGACCACATAGCTAAAGGAGGGCTTGCAAGAAAGCACAAAGGTAGCCTCCAGCTGCTAGAAGAAGATAGGTTTGAGTTGCTAGGGCAGAAATGAATGAAAATGCTATCATCTTAACAGCTGCTCCAGAGATTTGGGTTTAGAAAAATACATTGGTAGTTTACTTGATGAATTAGTTAGAACCTTAGAGTGTGGATCTACAGAAGTAAAGGGGAATTTTTTTCTACTACTTAGCATTAGAAACAACCAGAAATTTGGAGCATTAGAAGCGTTGGGGAAAAGAAAGAGAGAAGCCAGAACGTTGATGTAAGGCTGCAGGAACATTTGGGGTGCAGGTAATCAGGAAACTTACTCCTGATGATGGGATATATGAGCGATTTTTAAGAAAAGATATGGAAAATAATAAAGTTTAACTGATTTAACTTTATTTTGAAAATAACGTTAAAATAGTAAATTGCCTTGCATTGCTGGATTCAAATCTCCCAATCTCTAGTAAAGTGTACTGTAGACAATAACTGCCTTTATGTGAGTGGGTTTCCTTGTAGAAATTAAGAGAATGAATTTCATATCTGGATTGATGTGGGGAGAACAAAAGCAGCAAGTATGGCATGTTAATGTGACCCATAAACAGATAAACCTGTGAGAACAGGAAACTGAAGACAGAGGTGAACTGAAGAACCACACTTCTACTCCAGCCTGAAAGGCAAACAGCTTGGGGAGGGTTTTGGACATATGCTCAGTGTGCGGTGGTGATTCAAGTCCATCTTACCTACGATTCAAGAGGCAAGGAGGCTCCAACCATCTGACAGGGTAGGACAAGAATATATTAACCTCCTTCTGGTTTCTATCTGGGAACATCATAAAATTAGAGAATAAAGCAAGCTATGAACCATAATGTGCTCTTTCTGTGACATAAGGTAAGAAGGTAATAGGAGTTCACAAATGAAATACATCAGCAAGGAGTAGAGTATTTGAAACCATTATGTGGGATATGAAATTTGTACCAGACTTGAGAAGAATCTATGGCATTTAGGAAGATGGGGGGCAGACGGAGGGAAGACCTTGTTGGAGGGAAGTGGGGAAGAATTGCATGAGCTAAGATATGAATGAGAATTGACTACAACTGAATGAAAACAGTACTAAGTGAAGGTATAAATAATATGGGGAAATTCAGAGAAAGGATAGTGAATTTTGTCTGATGCTGAAAAGCTCTCTAAAGAGGAAGCTTTAGAGACTTTAAGAATAAGGATTTTTTTTAATAGATCTTTATTGGAGTATAATTGCTTCACAATACCATGTTAGTTTCTGTTGCAAAACAAAGCAAATCAGCCATATGCATACATGTCCCCATATCCCCTCCCTCTTGAGCATCCCCCCCATCCTCCCTATCCCACCCCTCTAGGTCATCGCAAAGCACACAGCCGATCTCCCTGTGCTGTGCTGCTGCTTCCCATCAGCCAACTAGTTTACATTCGGTAGCGTATATATGTCCATGCTACCCAGCTTCCCCCTCCCACCCCATGTCATCAAGTCCATTCTCTTTATTCCTGCCCTACAACTAGGTTCATCAGTACTTTTTTTTTTTTTGGATTCCATATATATGCTTTAGCATACGATATTTGTTTTTCTCTTTCTGACTTACTTCACTATGTATGACAGACTCTAGGTCCATCCACCTCACTACAAATAACCCAATTTCGTTTCTTTTTATGGCTGAGTAATATTCCATTGTATATGTGTGCCACATCTTCTTTATCCATTCATCTGTCGATGGACACTTAGGTTCCTTCCATGTCCTGGCTACTGTAAATACTGCTGCAATGAACATTGTGGTACCGGACTCTTTTTGAATTATGATTTTCTCAGGGTATACGCCCAGTAGTTGGGATTGTTGGGTCATATGGTAGTTCTATTTTTAGTTTTTTAAGGAACTTCCATACTGTTTTCCATAGTGGTTATATCAATTTACATTCCCTTTTCACCATAACCTTTCCAGCATTTATTGTTTCTAGCTTTTTTGATAATGGCCATTCTGACTGGTGTGAGGTGATACCTCATTGTAGTTTAGATTTGCATTTCTCTAATAATTAGTGATGTTGACCATCCTTTCATGTGCCTCTTGGCCATCTGTATGTCTTCCTTGGTGAAATGTCTATTTAGGTCTTGTGCCTACTTTTTAAATGGATTATTTGCTTTTTTGATATTGAGCTCCATGAGCTGTTTGTATATTTTGGAGATTAATCCTTTGTTTGTTGTTTCATTTGCAAATATTTTCTCCCATTCTGAGGGCTGTCTTTTTGTCTTGTTTTTGGTTTCCTTTGCTGTGCAAAAGCTTTTAACTTTAATTGAGTCCAATTTGTTTATTTTTGTTTTTATTTCTGTTACTCTAGGTGGTGGGTCAAAAAAGATCTTGCTGTGCTTTACATAAAAGAGTGTTTTTCCTATGTTTTCCTCTAAAAGTTTTATAGTGTCTGATCTTACATTTAAGTCTTTAATCCATTTTGAGTTTATTTTTGTGTATGGTCTTAGGGAGTTTTCTACTTTCATTCTTTTACATGTAGCTGTACAGTTTTCCCAGCACCACTTATTGAAGAGGCTGTCTTTTCTCCACTGTATGTTCTTGCTTCCTTTGTCATCAATTAGGTGTCCATATGTGCATGGGTTTATCTCTGGGCTTTCTATCCTGTACCATTGATCTATATTTCTCTTTTTGTGCCAGTACCATACTGTCTTCATTACTGTAGCTTTGTGGTATAGTTTGAAGTTGGGGAGCCTGATTCCTCCAATTCCGTTTTTCTTTCTCAAGATTGTTTGGCTATTCAGGATCTTTTGTGTTTCCATATGAATTGTAAGATTTTTCAGTCTAATTCTGTGAAGAATGCCATTGGTAGTTTGATAGGGATTGCATTGAATCTGTAGACTGCGTTAGGTAGCATAGTCATTTTCACAATATTGATTCTTCCAATCCAAGAACATGGTATATTCCTCCATCTGTTTATGTCATCTTTGATTTCTTTCATCAGTGTTTTATAGTTTTCTGAGTACAAGTCTTTTGCCTCCTTAGGCAGGTTTATTCCTAGGTATTTTATCCTTTTTGTTGCAGTGGTAAATGGGAGTGTTTCCTTAATTTCTCCTTCTGATTTTTCATTGTTGGTATATGGGAATGCCAGAGATTTCTGTGCATTAATTTTGTATCCTGCAACCTTACCAAATTCATTGATTAGTTCTAGTAGTTTTCTGGTGGCATCTTTAGGATTTTCTATGTATAGTATCATGTCATCGGCAAATAGTGACAGTTTTACTTCTTCTTTTCCAATTTGTATTGCTTTTATTTCTTTTTCTTCTCTGCTTGCTGTGGCTAGGAATTCCAAAACTATGTTGAATAACAGTAGTGAGAGTGGATATCTTTGTCTTGTTCCTGATCCTAGTGGAAATGCTTTCAGTTTTTCACCATTGAGTATGATGCTTGCTGTGGGTTTGTCATATATGGTCTTTATTATGTTGAGGTAGGTTCCCTCTATGTCCATTTTCTGGAGAGTTTTTATCATAAATTAGTGTTGAATTTTGTCAAAAGCTTTTTCTGCATCTATTGAGATGATCATACGGTTTTTATTCCTAATTTGTTAATGTGGTGTAACACATCGATTGATTTGCGTATACTGAAGAATCCTTGCATCCCTGGGATAAATCCCATGTGATCATGGTGTATGATCCTTTTAATGTGCTGTTGGATTCTGTTTGCTAGTATTTTGTTCAGGATTTTTGCATCTATGTTCATCAGTGATATTGGTCTATAATTTTCTTTTCTGTGATATCTTTTTCTGGTTTTGGTATCAGAGTGATGGTGGCTTCGTAGAATGAATTTGAGAGTGTTTCTCCCTCTGCAATTTTTTGGAAGAGTTTGAGAAGGATCAGTGTTAGCTCTTCTCTAAATGTTTGATAGAATTCACCTGTGAAGCCATCTGGTCCTGGACTTTTGTTTGTTGGAAGATTTTTAATTACGGTTTCAATTTCATTACTTGTGATAGGTCTGTTTATATTTTCTAATTCTTCCTGGTTCAGTCTTGGAAAATTGTACCTTTCCAAGAATTTGTCCATTTCTTCATGGTGGTTCATTTTATTGGCATATAGTTGTTTATAGTAGTCTCTTATAATCCTTTCTATTTCTGCAGTGTCAGTTGTGATTTGTCGTTTTTCATTTCTAATTTTACTGATTTGCTTCCTCTCCCTTTTTTTCCTGATGAGTCTGGCTAAGGGTTTATCAATTTTATCTTCTCAAAGAACCAGCTTTTAGTTTTATTGATCTATGCTACTATTTTCTTCATTTCTATTTCATTTATTACTGCTCTGATCTTTATGATTTCTTTCCTTCTACTGACTTTGGGTTTTCTTTGCTCTTCTTTCTCTAGTTGTTTTAAGTGTAGGGTTAGATTGTTTATTTGAGATGTTTCTTGTTTCATGAGGTAGGATTGTGTTGCTATAAACTTCCCTCTTAGAACTGCTTTTGCTGCGTCCCATAGGTTTTGGGTCATCATTTTTTTGTTGTCATTTGTTTCTATGTATTTTTAAATTTCTTCTTTGATTTCTTCAGTGATCTCTTGGTTATTTATTAGCACACTGTTTAGCCTCCATGTATTTGTGTTTTTTACAGGTTTTTTTCCTGTAATTGATTTCCAATTTCATAGCATTGTGGTCAGAAAAGATGCTTGATACGATTTCAATTTTCTTAAATTTTCCAAGGCTTGATTTGTGACCCAAGATGTGATCTATCCTGGTGAATGTTCCATGTGCACTTGAAAAGAAAGTGTATTCTGCCACTTTTGCATGGAATGTTCTATAAATATCAATTAGATCTATCTGGTCTATTGTGTCATTTAAAGCTTGTGTTTCCTTATTTATTTTCTCTTTGGATGATCTGTCCATTGGTGTAAGTAGGATGTTAAAGTTCCCTACTATTATTGTGTTACTGTCGATTTCTCCTTTCATTATTGTTAGCATTTGCCTTATGTATTGAGGTGCTCCTATGTTGGATGCATAAACATTTATAAATGTTATGTCCTCTTCCTGGGTTGATCCTTTGATCATTATGTAGTGTCCCTCCTTATCTCTTGTAACAGTCTTTATTTTAAAGTCTATTTTATCTGATACAAGTATTGCTACTCCAACTTTCTTTTGATTTCCATTTGCATGGACTATCTTTTTCCATCCCTTCACTTTCAGTCAGTATGTGTCCGTAGGTCTGAAGTGGGTCTCTTGCAGACAGCATATATATGGGTCTTGTTTTTGTGTCCATTCAGCCAATCTGTGTCTTTTGGTTGGGTCATTTACTTCATTTACATTCAAGGTTATTATCGCTATATATGTTCCTATTACCATTTCCTTAATTGTTTTGTGTTTGTTTTTGTGTGTGTTTTTCTTCTCTTGTGTTTCCCGTTTAGAGAAGTTTCTTTAGCATTTGTTGTAAAGCTCGTTTGGTGGTGCTGAATTCTCTTAGCTTTTGTTTGTCTGAAAAGCTTCTGACTTCTCCATCGAGTCTGAATGAGATCTTTGCTGGGTAAAGTAATCTCTTTCATTACTTTAAGTATATCCTACCACTCCCTTCTGGCCTGCAGAGTTTCCACTGAAAAATCAGCTGATAACTTTATGGGGATTCCTTTGTATGTTATTTGTTGTTTTTCCCTTACTGCTTTTAATATTTTTTCTTTGAACTTAATTTTTGTTAGTTTGATTAATATGTGTCTTGGTGTGTTTTTCCTAGGGTTTATCCTGTATGGGACCCTCTGTGCTTCCTGGACTTGGGTGACTATTTCCTTTCCCATGTTAGGGAAGTTTTCCACTATACTCTCTTCAAATATTTTCTCAGACCCTTTCTTTATCTCTTCTTCTTCTGGGACCCCTATAATTCGAATATTGGTGCATTTAGTGTTGTCCCAGATGTCTCTGAGATATTCTTCAATTCTTTTCATTCTTTTTTCTTTATTCTGCTTCTCAGCAGTTATTTCCACCATTTTGTCTTCCAGCTCACTTACTCATTCTTCTGCCTCCATTATTCTGTTATTGATTCCATCTAGTGTATTTTTCATTTCAGTTATTATGTTGTTCATCTGTGTTTGTTCTTTAGTTCTTCTAGATCTTTGTTAAACATTTCTTGTATTTTCTCAATCCGTGCTACCATTCTATTTCTGAGATTCTGGATCATCTTTACTATCATTACTCTGAATTCTTTTTCAGGTAGATTGCCTATTTCCTCTTCATTTATTGGGTCTTGTGGGTTTTTACCTTGCTCCTTCATCTGTGACATATTTTGCTGTCTTTTTTTTTTTTTTTTTTTTTTTTTTTTTTATGAGTGGGATTGTGTTCCTGTTTTACTGGTTGTTTGGCCTGAGGCTTCCAACACTGGAGTTTGTAGGCTGTTGGGTAGAGCTGGGTCCTGGTGCTGAGGTGAGGAACTCTGTGAGACCTCACTCCAATGAATATTGCCTGGGGCCTGAGGTTCTCTGTTAGTCCAGTGGTTCGGACTCGGAACTCCCACGGCAGGAGCTTCTGCTTGACCCCAGGCTCACAAATCAAGATACCACAAGCCGCATGGGGTGGCAAGAACAAAAACAACAAAAGAACAATAACAAAGTAAAACATAAAATTAGACTAGGAAACTAACAGATATGTTAGAAAGAATGTAAAAATAAAAATACAGACGAATCAACAACCAGAAGGTAAATCAGTACCACAATAGTAAAAAAGAGGAGGAGGGAGAAGAAAAAGAAAAAAAAGGAGAGGGGAGGGGAAGGCCTTGGCTGTGGAGAGTGGGGCCTAAGCAAGGGCGAGGTTTGGGTGGTGGGCAGGGCCAATGCTCAGGATCCACAGGGCTGGAAAAGGCTCTGGGGGTGGTGGGAGGTGGGGCTTAGGCTCAAGGAACAGAAGAGGCCCAGGCGTGCCCACCACCCCTGGTCTCTGAGGGCAGGGGACCTCACCTGGGAGCCCAGCAGGCTTCCTGGGCTCGAGTTGGGGGGCAAACGCCCTCCTCTCCTGCTCCTCCAGTCTGGGGTCTGGGAGGACCCCTCCCACCTGCCTCTCCTGATCTCTCTGGCCTCCCTCCTATGCCCCCAAGGACCCATGCAGCCTAGAGGGGGCTTGGAGGGCAGGGGATCGGCCTGGAAGTTCAGCAGCCTCCCTGGCCCGATTGGGCCAGGCGATCGCCCTCCACTCCTCTCCCTCTTCCTGGAGAGTCCCTCCCACCTGCCTCTTCTGATCTCTCCGGCCTCAGGGGTGCCGATCTTGTCTGGCCTCCACTTCTCCTCCCCCCCTCGGTCCCCCTTTGTCCTAGCGGTTCACTCTGGGGTTCCTCCCATCTCCTTGAGGGTCAGAGTCCCCCACCAGCGGCCAGCAGGCACCCTAGTTGTGGGGAGGTGCTAACTCTGTGTCTTCCCGCACCCAGAATGATAAGGATTTAAATGGGCAGATAATGGAGGAGAATTTCTGTTTCTCACAAGATAGCAGATAAAATAAACTTCCTAAAAATGTTAAATACAATTATTTTTTTAAAATCTATTCTAGTGCATGGCTGAGCTTGCAAGACCATAAGAAAATAAAGGAAATCCTAAAAAGATAACCGAAAGAAAGTACAAGAATCCAAGGTGGCAAGCAGTCTCTCAATCCAGCAACTCCCTAAGGCACTTGCCAATTCCCAGTAATCCAGATAGAAAGCAATCTATAGGCAAACACTACCCAAAAGGAAAGTGATATTGCTGTTTATATTAACTTAAAATGCATTTACATTCAAAGGCAATAAGAATTTTTAGTGAAAAATAATATAAATACCTAATGCTAAAAGATTCAGTCCTCCAGGAAGATGTAATAATTCTAAACTTGTATACAGATAATAATAAAAATTCCAAATAAATAAACCAAATTTGACAGAACTAATAAGCAAACTTGACAGACTCACTATAATATTTGGAGATTTTTTAACAGAGAGCTTTCAGTAACTGTCTGATGACACAGGACAACAACAGCAACAAATAAACTAAAAGAGATATAAAACAACTTTAATGGAATTAACAAACAATATAAACTATAGTTATAATTTATACACACACTTTCATCTGTGGCACATTTATGAATATTGACCATACAGCAGACCATAAAACACGTCTGTACATATTTCAAATGATAGATGTCATATGTATCACATTCTCTGACCATAATGATTCAGTCAAGTGAGAAACAAAGAAAATTAGATTAAAATATTATGATTGGTGATTTTTTAAATCTATATATAAATAACTCATGGGTCAAAAAATGAACCATAATGGAAATTGGAAAATGTTACATACCAAATTCTGGGAAGCCCACGGAATTCCCTGGTGGTCCAATGGTTAAGACTCTGCACTTTCACTGCCAAGGGCCCAGGTTCAGTCCCTGGTCAGGGAACTAAGATCCCGCAAGCAGCGTGGAGCAGCAAAAAAAAAAAAAAAACCCTGGGAAACCCAACTAAATCGTTACTTAGAAAGAAATGTGTAAACTTAAACGTTTGTATTTGAAAAGAAAGGCTGAACATTATTGGGCTAAGCATCAATTTAAGAATTTAGAAGCTTAACAAGAAAAATTCCAAAGAAGCTGAAAGGCAGCATTGGGTCAGATTCTGCAGTGCTGCTATGGAACATGAGTCTACTGTCCAGCTAATATAGAGTCTGTGCACTTTTTAGGAAAGAACAGGTATTGTATTCATTAGGAAAATTTGTGTTGTATATGACAAAAAAAAAAATTCAAAGTGGATTAAACAAAAAAGGAACTTAGTGGCTGATGAAAATGAAAAAGCTAATAGAGATTTACTTAGGAGTTCAAACAATGTCCCCAGAACCCAGTCTCTCTCCATCTTGAAACCCACCCTTCTCCACATTGGATTTATTCTCAAGCTTCTGTTGGTGGCTAGACTGTTCCCAGGAGCTACAGACCCACATCTTCTGTGGATTTACCCAGCCCCAGAAAAACTGAATTGCATCTCATGTGCCATCTCTGAATCAGTTTCTCTGCACAAAAATGTTCTATTTGTGTAGGCCTGAATCATATCCACCTCAAATATACGATATATGTGCAGAAGAGTCTGGTTTCTCAAAGGAAATCTAGTTTACTTCTACAAGACGAGGGGCAAACACCTTCCAGCCAAAACATGAACAACCATTTCAATCTGCTCTCAACCCGTGTTTCCTGGGACAAGTCTGGTGGTAAAGGCAGAGAGGGCTTGAGCCCATGGCCTCCCTGCTCTGGCTAACACCATCTCCTACCTGCCGTCTTCAGTTAAGACTTCCAGAAAGTGTCTCCCCCCCATCCCCACCCAGCCAAGTGCTGAAGTTTAAATTTCGTGCTTTGATGACTTGATATATATACACTGCCGCTCCACTGCTCCAGAGGCTGTGGGCAGTGAAATGAGAGGACAGAAATGAAAGAGTACATAGGATATCAACATTACCAAGGTGCTTCATTAAGCCTTATAAATCTGTCTTCCCTGATGACACTCTGACAATGGGGTGGAGTTCCACCAAGCGCTTACCTGGCCATGTAAATACTTAGATTCCTTTTACAAATATGGTACATAATATGGTGGCATTTTACAGTTTAAGGTCAAATTCATTCATTAGGATACTTTTTGTTCATTAGTCCTCTCGGTTTCATTAGAGTTATCTGGATCCGAGGTAATAATATTTTTGAATTTCCACTTATAAATATGATTCCATGATTTTGAGAGGGCTTTTCTGGGTTTTTTTTTTTGTTTGTTTTTGGTGGGCACTGCTCAGAGGGATCCATTTGACTTATGCTGGGAAGGTAGGAAGGGTAAGTATAGCACAAAGCAACATAATATTTGCTGGGAACTCTCTAGCTTCCAAAAAAAAAAATTTTTTTAATTAAACTATAGTTAAATGAATATCCAGGATAACCCTGTAAGGGAAAAAAGACAGGAAGAACTCTAAAAAGTGTTCATGCAATGTTGAAGGATGTGGAGCATGTCCTTGCTGATTGTACGGATAATATGGGAAACTCTCATTTCATCACTGGCTGGTAAAGTTAACTTACTTTGTCCAGCCCATCTACTTTCTGAATTCTTGCAACTTCCAAACTGTGCCCCAAAAGTTGAGACATCCCTTCAGCCTGATGCAAACCTAGGACTTTTAGGCAAAGGATAGATTCATTGACAATGGAAGCATAGGGTTCTCAAAACACAGTGATAAATAAAATTTTGTTTCAATGATGTTTAAATTATTCTAATGTCATTGAAGAAGATTACTCCTCTGTTTGGTTACATGTATATGTATATATATGTATTTGCATACGTGTTTGTGTATAAGTACATGTTTGTATTTATTTTCAAATATTTAAAGAAAAATAATTAGCCTGACAAAATGCAAAGAACAACTTCTAAGAGAAAGACCTTCTAAGAGAAAGACCTAGTCACTATATACATATTTTTAGTGGCGAGGTACTTATAAACAACAAAAATTTATTTCTCACAGTTCTGGAGGCCAGAAGTTCAAGATCAGAGGGCCAGCATAGCCAGTTCTGGTAAAGGCCCTGTTTCGGGTTATAGACTGACAACTTCTCTCTGTGTCCTTACATGGTAGAAGGGGTATATTTTTTAATAAAATCTGAAGAGCAGATTTTAAAATACAGATTTTAATAGCCAAAAGAAAAAAATTAAATCCTACAAGATTCAGCACCTAGGGGGACTTCCATAGTGGTTCAGTGGGTAAGACTTCACCTTCCAATGCAGGGAGTGTGGGTTCGATCCCTAGTGTGGGAGCAAAGATCCCACATGTCTCTGTGGCTAAAAACATAAAACAGAAGCAATATTGTAACACATTCAATAAAGATTTTAAGAAAAAAGATTCACCACCCAGGAATAATCACCACAGATCTTTTGAGGATATCTTCCTTGTCTTTACACATTTAGACACATACTTCATTTATGTGAAGCATATTTAATTATATACTATATACCTACTGTACATAAGTTTTGTAACATACTTTCCCACTTAATATTTTTAGCTGTTGATTTTCTCTACCAATATTCCTCTGGTTTAAAGTCTCTTCTTATGGTTAAAAGTAAGGGCATTAATGTGTTTTTAAATTTTAAAACATTGAATGCAGTGCTGAACAGGAACATATGTTTTAAATTTTTTATCGAAATTTAATTCAATGATAAAGCACAGAGAGAACATGTGATAGCTGACAAAATCTGGACTGTTCACCAAAACAACTACTCTTTTAACTCAGTCTTTTTTTTTTTTTTTTTTTTCGGTTCGCGGGCCTCTCAACTGTCATGGCCTCTCCCGTTGCGGAGCACAGGCTCCGGATGCGCAGGCTCAGCGGCCATGGCTCACGGGCCCAGCCACTCCGCGGCATGTGGGATCTTCCCGGACTGGGGCACGAACCCGTGTCCCCTGCATTGGCAGGCGGACTCTCAACCACTGCACCACCAGGGAAGCCCCAACTCAGTCATTTTTAATCTTGTTTAAGTCACAGACTTCTTTAAGAATCTAATAAAAGCTTTGATCCTCTCTGCATAAAAATGGACATGAATGCAACATTTGCAAATTATTTCAAAGGGTTTCTATTAATATTAAACCCATCCGTAGAGCCGCAGTGGACTACAGAACTTGGCTTAAGTACCCTGATATTTGTGAAATTTTTGCTGCTAAAGAAACTAACCTTACTCAGAACAGGAATTCAAATAAATGTTTCTAATAAACAAATTAGCACCAACCTCTTAAAATATTATATGTACATTCTTATCACAATAAAAATGAAGACTCCTATCATTTTGATCATCACTGATGTTTACTATCATCTTTCAATTAAACAGTATTTATCGAGCATGATCTATGTACCATGCTCAGCATGGAACCAAACAGATGCTAAAATAAATGCCCTCTCCCTCCAAAATGTATGACTAAGTGAGAAAAATAAATAATGAAAACCAGAAGGTGATAAATGCTAAGTTAAGAGTAGATCAAAGTACTAGAGCATCCCAGTGCCTAACCTAAAACAATATAAGAATAAAGTTTGAGGAAAATAAGTATTTGCAAACCATGCTAAGTATATATTTGATCAGAAAATTCACTTAGAAAATATTTTAAGTCAGTTTTTCACAGTGGAAGGCAGTCTAAATATTTTGTACAAATAGAAGAGAAACATGCCAAATATAATTTTTCTTTCTTTCCCTCTAGACAAAGGTTAATTTTCCTAATCTTCCCCGGAAATTCTTAAATTCCTATCAGTAAAACTCTATTCAGTCAACATGTGTATGCAATTTCCCCATTGTAACAGGCTATATCATGCGTGCCACAAGACAGCAAATTGTCATGGACAGAATCTTTGCTTCCCAGAATAGCATGCATATTTATGAAGCTGTGAACTTGAAAAGAACAAGCTAATCTTAACCAAACACGGCTGTTGAGAGGGGTTCTTGCTGGATCCCAGAATTAAGAGTGTACAGGAAGAAAGGAATAGAATGGAATGGAAATGGCAACAAGAATGAAAATGGCACCTCAGAAATTACTTTCACCCCTAACTTCCCAGAGTTAATAACACAGACTTAAATAAATCTTGCTATCTTTTACGTAAGTCTGATGCAATACCTACTAATTAATTATAGAGAAGAGGAAATAATGTTGATTATTTTAATGACCTTTATTTCTAATTTTTAGACTGTCTACAACTCAGGGGCTTATTTTGGATATTGTGCTGCATGTACTTTCTGGTACCAGCAATAAATATTTCTGTCTCATTATAATTATTTGACTAAGAAGAACTGAAACGAATCTCAATTACTTTTCTAAGTAGGATAATGAATACCAAATTCAAAGATCATCACAAATGCTTTCAAGGAAGCAGTACATAAGGAATCAATTGTGTTCCTTTTAATGTAACGTCTAATGTTGTCAGTTAAATAAAATGAAGATCATCTAAGAAACCGGTCCTCTAAATATAAGAATAACTATTTTCTTAAAGATTGAAAGGTATCTACAAAGTGACATACTAACATTTTAATAAATGCTTTCTCTCATCTTACTGATCACCACATTAGAGTAGTAGTTAAATGTCATTACTTCTCCATATTGATGCCCTCAGCTCTTCATCTTATCTCTCTCTTTAAAATAAATTACTTCTTCATTTCTCAACAACTGATGGAAGTAATGTAAATCCAAAAAAGCAGCAATTATGCAAAAACTAAACTCAAAACCGTTTTCTTTCCCCTGCCCCACCCCCCCCCGCCCTGCAACAGCTTGTAAGCATAATTAATCAAATCAAGCTTCCCTCTCATCCTGGAGAGCTGTAATTTCAAAAAGCAAATTGCAGCATTCTTGCAGCAGTACATATAAAGTATATTAAGAAAATATGTATATGAAGTAGGAGTGTGTTCTTGGTGATAAATTTAATTTTATTAAATCTCACTCTGTATCATGAATTCACATTCATATTATATATACTGCCCATTGAAGGAGCCATCTTACTATTAGGAATTTTGAATAATTCAATATACAGTAAATTAAAATATTTCCTATGCCACAATAAATCAGTCAAAAGAATATAATTAATGGACATGCCATCCTCAGGAATAATGTCAAACATATGTAACCAATTATATCGATAAGTACACCTTGGCAGTTCAATTTTTAACAGACTCATCACACACATCTAGAAAATTTTTAAGTAGCATTTTTTAAACTGTCTATAGTGTTCCAAAATGTCCACAATTAGGATATTACCCACTTCTAGTGAGATAGGTATTTTTTTCAATTTTTCCAGGAAACTGCCTTTAGAAGGAATAGAAACTCCTATTCTTTGCAGAAAGAATGGCTATTACTCCCTCGTTTTGAAGATTCACTATGCCTGTGTATCTAAATAACTGCCCACGATTACGAATGCAAACAAAACACTGAAACAGTAATTTCCTACCCAAGATATGATATTAGAAGGAGCACATTCTTTCACTGAAACATATCTTAAAATCCTTCCTCTTTCTTAAAGCTTCCCTAGACTAACTGAATGTGGAAGACTAACAGAAATTTCATGGCTTACTTTCATCCTTTCATATATAATTATTCCCCTGGGAATTATAATGCTATTAAATCACCTATTTGATGTACATGTTTTTAATTTTAACATTGATTGAGCTGCCTGCCTCTTCCTTGTATTTATTTGAATCAACGTTGCCCATCAACTTTGCACCCAACCCAGGACCCGCTCCAGATAAGGCACTTTCAAAGACTGCTTGGTATAAATGGTGACAAAAATTATTTGTTAGAATCAGGATTTCTTATCAACTGGAATCCAGTTGTATAAGGAAGTAAATGCATTTTCTCTTAAAAGTTAAAAGGTTATTTATTTGGTTAAACACTTCCTGTCGGAAGTCCTGGAACACAAAAAGAAGCTATCGACTTGCACACTAAAACAAGAAGGGCATATGTGCAGAGCAAGCACCCAGGCTTCCTGACCTGAGAAACTGACTCAGTCAACGGGACTCCTCTGGTCCTCCTGGAAAGGAAAAACTACTCACTAGCACCTTCACTCATAGAGGGATAGTATTTAACTCACCTTCATACAGATCATTTGAAGCAAAAATAATGTGGGCTCACTTTAACTAAGGGGGATCAGTAAACCATGAACCTGACAACAGTTCATATGAAGGCAAATAACAAACTGATCTTGAGCCAGGCATGTATATCCAAGGTATATTATGTATATTCTTGTGAGATACATGTAGATTGCAGTATAAATCACTGATAATTATTTTTATGTATAACAATTGCTAAGGATATTAAACTATTAATGATTTACATGGGACTTGGTGCTAGATACTAAAATTAGTTATATATCATTTTATATAAATATGATAATATGAAAGAACTTATTTTAAAATTTTTCATGTATATTAGAAATTCTATATGCAATATATATATTTACAAGTAGAATCTCTACAGATTCTAAAGCATAAACTGTATAATTTGTGCAAATACTGAGCTGTCTAAAATTTGACAAGAAGAATAAAGAATAATGCAAGTTAGAAAACTCCATAAATGATGCATTTTATATGTTGTTTGTAGTTCAAGAAAAATTTGCTATCAAAGTATATCATCTATCAAAGAACATAAAAATTAAAACATTCATGAAGTACTTTAAAACTAAATGTTTACTTAGGAGATAAATGTGGATTTTTCAGAAATATTTATAAATATATCAAGCAAATATGAATGAGAATACTTGAAAACCACATTTATCACTGTCAACAGTTTTCCCATAAATTTATTTTTTCCAAATAAAAATGCCATTAAATTTTCCAGCCATAAAAATGCCCACAATCTAGAGATGGGAATGAATTTCAGAGGAATCATTAGAAACCTCCGTTCTCTTGATAAATAAGTAAACGTGGAAGGATAGAAATATGGAATAGTCAGAGCAGGAAAATCATTATAGAAACACCCAGTAGTGACTCTCACGTGGCTGAGCGTTGAAGCTTTCCAACATATACACTGTCTACATGTTATTCTCTCTCCTCTTCCCTAGGCAATCAATGAATTCACAGTGCCTTCCAAAGACATCTCTTGCTCCAAAATGATCAACCCTCCACTCTCCCACCATCATCATTCCCGTTAACTAAGGCAGATCTTCATTAGATGGTCACTTGCTCAGACGTTGTCACTAATGTGTAACAAATAATTTAACGTTCCTTAGGTCTAATCACATCTAAACTTCTCTGACTCTTCAATATGAGTCAAGTTGGATCCTGATCTTTCCTGGTCTTGTGAGTTTAACATTCACAAAATTATTTAAATAATGTACAGATCCTTATAGAATTTTAGGCATCAATATTTACCTGAAATAATAATATTAAACTATGTTTTAACTGAGTTAGTTTTTTTAAATGATGGTAATGTTTGATGCAACATTGTAGAAAACGGGTCAGAAAACTTTCTTAAAGGGCCAGAAAATAAATATTTTAGGCTTTGTGCGTCATATAGTCTCTATCAAAACTACTCAACTCTACCATTGTAGCAGGAAAATAGCCACAAGTAATATGTAAACGAATGGGCAGGGTCATGTTACAATAAAACTTTATTTACAAAATCAAGTGGCAAGTCTGAGGGCATAGTTTTCCAACATCTGTTCTAAAACAAAATTATAGGATTCTAGAACCTTAGAACAAGAGCTAGCACTATAAATTATCTAGTTTAGCAACTTTTTATAATCAAAATTATTATACAACAATTATTGTCCTTTGTAAAATACATAAACAACAATTCATTTTAGAAAATTTCTAACTGCAAGGAATAAAGAAGAAAGCGAAAGTCACCTCTACTCTCATGACACTGAGATACCTACTGTTAACATTTTGGTGTTTATTCTTCTAGTCATTATGTATAAATCTCATATGTATAAATTTCATATTTTTCATATTATATAAGTACTTTCTTGCAAAGTAATTATCATACTATACATGCAATTTTGTGAACCATTTATCTATTTAACAGCTTTACATAAGCATTTAGTCATGGCCTTAAATATTCTTCAAGAGTATAATTTGAAAGGGCTACATAATTTTATCATTAGCTACATGTGCCATAAGATATTTAATCAGTCCCTGAATACTAGACATTTCTTTCCAGTTGCTATGCTATTATAAATAACTAGACAATGGATCTTGTTGTGCATAAATCTCTGTTTGACAATCTGATTACTTCCCTATGGCAAATTCCTCGAAAGGGAATTCTGAATCAAAAAGCATAAAAACATTTTTTTAAGTTCTGTGACTTTTGATACATATTGCCAGATTGCCTTCCTGAGTGGATTTATCAATTTACACCTCCATCATCAGTAAATTGCAATACCCCCTGCCATGCAATCTTGTGACGTTCTCTCTTCTTCTATTTGCCACCTTGATGACCTTAAAATGCTATCAATAGTTCAACATGCATTTCTCACATTAGTGAAAAGACTGGGCCTTTTTCCTAACTTTGGAAAATTATTTTCTTATTTTGTGAACTTCGGCACTCATTTGAAAGACAAGAAGGATACTGAGGTTCAGAGAGCTTATGTATTGTCTCATGGTCACAAAGCTAGAGAGAGTCCTTTCCACTGACTGTGGTATTCCCACATTACCCACCTATGACCTTCACATTTGGATCACTCTAATAGGGCTCAAAAATTATTTCTGGTTCATTTTATTACCTAGAGAGTTTAAGGGCAAGGTAACCAATAAACTTTCTTTTTCCTTTGTTCTTTCCGCTTGCCAAAGCATTTCAGACCAAGTTCTTGCTGTAAAGGCAAAGTTTATAGTGTGCTGTTTAATACTTTGTTTCGTTTAATTTGTATATTGGAGAAGGATTAAAAGCTACCACTGTGAACACCAAATATATCAAATAAAATGTATATTTCCAATGCTATATGGGTTGTTCTTAGAGGTGAGAATACGTCTTGGTTTGGCCAGGAACTATGTCGGTTAACACCTCTTATCCAGCATAATAATTAACAGGATCCTCTATCACTCTCAAAAATGTTCTCATTTGGAAGAGAATGCTAATCATAGGGGTACTTGGGAAGCACTGCACAGAAATAGCAAGTGTCTCTTTCTTCTAGAACACCAGACTTTAACGAGTTCTTTCTAATGGTGCTCCTGGTATTTTTCAACATCTATGCAAAGTGTAGTCCAGTCAACTTTCTAAAAAATATTTCTCATGAAGTCACTATCGTTTTACAATTATTAAAAATCTTTCAAAGTAAATTAAATGACACATTGTTATCATTAAATAATTTTTAGTTTTACAACCTAATAGAGCAAATACAACTATTGTGTGAACATATTGAGGTGTGTATGTATGAGTATATTTATATACATTTTTTAATATAACACAATAAGTGACTTCTTAAAACTACCCCAGATAGTCAATAAATATGTGTCTTGTCTAAGTTTTTCTTTCATGAAAGAAAGACTAATCTGTTCTACTGAATTAGGAGTTCTGGAAATTTTATCTCTGTAGGTGAGACTTCTTCATGTCACAATTTAGAATATTTTAATTGTCTGGTCTACATTATCCCATTATCACCTTCCTTCAAAATATCAATGTCACAGTGATTTTTTTTCCTCAGTGCAAACCTGAGTATGTCACACTGCTAAAAATACTTCATGGACTCCTGGTAGCCTTCATACCAAAGTGCAATTTCTAGCTTATCTTCTAAGTCCTTCTATAATTTGGACTTGCTGCCGCTACAGTCTTATCCTGGGACAATCCATCTGACACAACCATTGCAGCTTTCTCATGCTATTGTGTTTTCCCATTCTGTTCGGTCATCCTGGTATGCCCTTCAAAATCAGTCCCATCTGGCGGCCATTTTTTCTACGCATGGTGACATTTACATATCCTTCTAGACTCCACTCAAGTAGCACCATCTGTGGGAAGCCCTCTATGAACTGGATCAAGTGACACTTCTCCAAGTACTTCCTCTGCAAAATCCCCCAAAATATCTAACATATTTATTCAGCTTCTGCCACGTACCAGTCATTGTGCTAGATGCCAAGGAAAGCAGCAGTGAATGCAACAGACACTACTCTACCTCTATGGAGTTTTACATCCAAAGCTTACATTATTCTCATCGTTGCTTTATTTGGTTACCTTCGCCAAAAGATTGCAAATTCCATGTAAGTAGAGACTGTCTTATTTGTCTTTGGATTTTCCAAGGTCTGTATTAAGGCTTGGAATTTAGTAGGAGTTCAACCTACCATGAGAAATACCCCGAAGAAACACGACATCTGGATTTCCAGTTTTTCTAGGGTAACGGATTCAGAAACGATCATTAAAACACGAGAGTTCGATGAATTAAGTATACTGAAATTTCTAGCTTACTTTAAAAATGAAATATTTTCAAAATATATTTTTCTCTACCACTATTAAACTTATGATTCAATAGATTGAAAATGTATATTATTTTCCCCTGTCTCCAACAGGTATTTCTAATCTTCATTTTTTTCCTACAATATGAAATTTCTTCCACTTAATTTCAGGTGTTTGATAGAAGTGAAAGCTGCCACGGCAAAGAATAGGTATGGAGCCTCCCTTCTGCTGAGCTGTTAGTTCCTGCCCTTAAAATAGGCAGAGGACACAAAGGTCAAGCACCGTAACCTCATTCCTTGTGACAGGTCAACTAATATCTATAAAGTTGAAATGGAGTTCAGGAATAAAAAAATTTTGCAATTGCTGTAGAACAATTTGGGTGCTGCTTCTTCTTGATTTAGGTAGCAGACTATTAGAGATGTCTCTGGATTCAAAGAATGTGCACAAGAAGGGGGCAAAGTGCCCAGCCTTAGAGGACTAATTCCATCTACAAAAACCACTGCGAGGACTAACCCTGGCAAAGGAGGTTTGAGCCAAATCATGTTGTACCTTGAACGCCAAGCAAAGAGCTTTATTTACTTTAATCTACACTCCATGGGGCAACCACTGAAGTAAGGATTCAGAGTTTGGCTTCAGTTCAGTTATTTGGATAAAAGAAGAGATATTTCTTCCTCTGAGAAGACAGAAAGGAAAAGAAAACAGACAAAATATAGAGAAATTTAGAGGTAGAAAAGAAGGAAGTCAAGAAAACCACCTCAATCTTTACAGTAAAATAATATTCATTGCAGAGAGCAAGTAGACGCAGATGAGGTTGGGAACCTATGCAGAAACAGGGAAAAGAGAAACGCTGATTATAAAGACCTTTGCATTGATTTAAAAAAACGTTAGAATAAGAGGGAAGGTTTAAAAAAAAAAAAAGAGTTTGTTGGAAACGTAGTTAGGAGGTAGATGAGAGCCAGGCTGTGACAGGCCACTGGACAAGTGCTACGGACTCTGACTCCCATTCAGCCAGCCATGGGAGTACAGCAGAACATGATCGAATGTGCATTTCAGAAAGACAATCCTAACAGCAGCCTTGAGGATCCACCCAAGAGGGGATAAACCGGAGGCAACAAACCACTCTGTAGGCTAATGCAATAAACTAGGTGAGAGATGAGGCTATGCAATTGTGTTAATAAAGCAAAGCATAATCAATCCAGAATATGGAGAAGGGTAGATCCAGCCCAAGGAGTGAAAGTGTACCTTGTAAAACATTTCAATGAAACTATATAACTTGAAAAGGTATTTCATATTATAAAAGCAATGCAAGTTGGAAAATTAGAAAATACTTGAACCCATTTACTCAAAGTAGGTTAAAAAAAGTGACTTTCAGGGTAAAGTGATCATGACCTCATCCATTTAAGTCATTTTAATAGCTATGTAAATAGAATATTATTAATTAAATAACGTACGAAAAAAGCCTAGTAAATTGTGGTATTTTCTGAACACTGGCAATTTGGGGCCAGTTTTTCTCCCCACAGTTCTGCACGGCACAAAGACATGCAGACCACCATCACCTCAGGAGTCCCTTGTTGAGGGCTGTCCAAGTTTCTAAAAACAAAATAGCTATTCCAAGAATTCATTCTTAAATCTCTTAGTATAAACTCTCACCCAAGGATTGAAATATTAAGCTAAAAGAAGTGGGAGCTGATCATTCCTCTAGGGAAAAGCTGATACTTTTGATTTTAATAGTATAAATTTAAAGGAAACACAAACCCATTGAAGAAGTCTTTTCAAGGATACAGAGTATAAATGGAAATTCTGTAGCATATGGGTCAGTCAGGTATTTAAAGGTCAGAGCAATGCTGCCCAGTAGAATCTTTTGCAATAATGGAAATGTTCTATGTTTGCATTACCAATACAGTAGCCATTTGCCATAGGTAGTTGCGGAGTATTTGAAATGTGACCAGTGTGACTAAGAAACCGAATTTTGAATTTTATTTAATTTTTATTTAAATTTAAAGAACTACTTTTGGCCAGTGGGTCCTGTGTGGAGGGCTCAGAGCTAGACTAGAGTACGGACACACACTTGGAAACCCAATCCCAGCAATTTGATAATAGCAGAAAATTCTACTAACACGTCTCCAAAGGAAGCAAAGTAGGTCCTCCATCAGCAACTTGTTTATGGAAGTCAGAGCCCCTCTTATTTGTGTAACTACTGTTATTCTTTCATGACAATCAGCTAATCAAACCATAATGGTTCCCACTTCAAACTTAAGTCAGCAGCGAACATCACACATCCTTGTTAGTGTAAGCTAATGCTTTTCCATTTTCTACTTACTAGGCACCAAAACTGTCCATAGAACACAAAGTATAAACACAAGGTTCAATAAAGCCTGGCAGGCTTTTAATAAGACACATGGGAACATACTAATCCAGATATCTGTAGGCAGATACTTCATAAAAAGTTAATCAAAGTGCTGGGCAATGTGGCAACATCTGTATCAGGCTCAGCACTATTTTTTTTGTTAAAGAGAAGTCAACATCTGCAATCGGCCAGGATCACTCCTTGGGGAAAACCCTGAGCCTTAAAACGGACAGATTTGCAACTGCATCAACTGTTGTTATGTTAACATGGCTTCTCTTCAGCAATTACTTCTAAATCACACTGACACCTGCGGGGGGAAGAAAAATGAAAACACCTCGACATTCTTATATTGAATGTTTTTCTTTGTAAAACTAATAAATAACTTCAGTGAGCATAACCTATTAAATACTAAAGATACATTATCACTGTTAAAAAACTAAAAAAGGAAAATATTTGAGATATTATCATCAACTTAATGAGGTCTAAATGGCAGTATTTTCATTCTACTATATGTATCCTGCTTAAAAGGTACAAAATACCTGGCTGTGGCCACCTGGTGAGACAGCTGGAAAGTACAACCTGCCCAGCGATCACCCTCTGGCGACTGTTGCCACAACCCTAGTTTTAACCACAGACTAGTTATTCTTTTAAATTGATTATAAAAATCCAATTGTTTTGTTTCTTGCTAGGACTCCTTTGAAATAGCTTTCATTTTATTCATACAACTGACAAAGGGAGTTTTAAATTACAGAAGATTAACAGCAATGCTCTTAAGAACCGGGTACGGGCTTCTATCACATGCCTTCATTCTATGTGGTGTTTATATAAATGCACGCTCCTCATTCAGAAAAAAAGCCCATTTTCATTACCAACATTCACATTTTTACAACCTAAAACGCACAGTACGTATTTAAAGAATCTGAAGAGTAAATTAACCCTTCCGGTCACAGAATGAAACAACCTCATTTAGGCTATTTTATATAAGAATCTAAGCTTACAGTTGT
The DNA here is from genome assembly GCF_059928025.1 of Delphinapterus leucas. Lineage (NCBI taxonomy): Eukaryota > Metazoa > Chordata > Mammalia > Artiodactyla > Monodontidae > Delphinapterus > Delphinapterus leucas. The sequence continues at coordinate 14,146,141 of NC_143146.1, forward strand.
GGTATTCTTTCACAAACTCTAATATGAATACTATTTCCACCCATCTATATTCTTCTATTGAGGTTAACTCTACTGGGACAAGAAAATGGTTTTATTCTTTTTCTTTTAACTTAAGGTATTTCTTGTGAACTAAGAAATAACAGTGTAGTAACTTCCGCCACCTTGAATTATTACTTTATACCATAAATTAGGAAAATAAATGCACAGATGTATTGCCTGAACTATCAACAGAAGGGGCTCAAGATACATAGGAGCTGTTCCGAAACTAACCTAAATGCTGTATTAGTAACAAATAACTATCATAATATCAGTTCCCTAAACAACCATTCACGTTAGAACAATGTAAGTATATAAGTAATTCCCTGTATAGAATTCTCACTGTATAGAATCTTGCCTACACAGAAGCAGGACAAAATGCCAAAACAGCATTGCCAAATCCATCTAAGTTTGAAACCCCAAGAAAGGTAATGTCGCTCCTCCAGACATTACTCGTCCTTAAGCCACAATAGGTTTTCTGTCTTGAACAATAAAATTATTATTATTAAGGATACTGCCCCACCATGGAACCTCAGGAGTCCTGAAAATGCCAAGAAAAGCGTATGGACAAGCAAGATCCTCTATCGCCATCTCTCCTCAACCTGGGGAATTTCTAGTGGAGATGATGTGGGTATCATTTTCCTGTGAACACCTTACATCTCAGCTTCCCCCTTTCTGCATCACAGAGACAGTGGTTTCTGGACAACTTCCAGTTTATTTATCAATACTCTCCAGCAGTGATACCAAAATTAACCTTTAACTACTTAAGAGCCGGTTGTGACATAAATATCTGAGAATCATGTCCCCGTAATATTGTTAAAGGAAAAACATTTAATATTTATTGAATATTATATGGATGACAAAATAGTGACCCTGGATAAAATACCTCTATATAGGCAAACATGTGAGTGGGGAGTATATATGTGTATGTGTGCATTAGTGGCTGATTTGAGCTTATATGCCTTATATGTATCTGTGCACACATATGGAAAGTTCTTATAAGAGTCATCTAGAGATCAGTTCACCTGAGATCACTGTATGAAAATATGATGCTCTCTCTCTCTCTCTCTCTCTACCTGAAGGAGTCCCTGAAAAGGTAAATTGGATATAACCAACTGTTAAGTGCTGAAATCTATAATGACCCTTGCTCTGAGCTTCAAAAATAAGGCATAAAATTAGAGACAAGCTCTAAAGCACCAGTACTGGAGTAGAAGACCATCAGTAGCCCGAACCTTTAGAAAGTGTTATAAGACTTGCTTTTTTTTTCTGAAAACATACCAAATGATTGTTAGATAAAATCCCCAAAATATAGTGAATGGTTAAGCTCCTAATTGAACTTAATTGTTTTATAATTTTACAAGTTGTTCTTGCTCCATTTCAAGGCACTATTGTTTCATAAAATACCTGCATTACCTTTTATTAATCATATAAATCTTGACTGGAGGGAACGGTTTCATACCACCTTAACAGCTCTACATTCTCCCAGTTTTAGAGAGAAACTGCAGGATTCGTTATTACTGAAGGTCATCATACATTAGTTGTAAAATAAATCTGTGGCTTGAAAATTAGAACATGATAACACAGCATATAAGAGCAGCAATCTGCGTCTAGCATAAATTACTTTGTCTAAGAAACATTTTAAGTAATTTAGAATTTTCTGTTTAAAATTTGGAATCATTTGAAATGGAACAAAACAGAAAACTTGTTTTTCTATTACAGCTAATAATTATGAAGAATATTAAAGTTATTCTAATAATCTTGCTATTTATTCACTAAGATGAATTCTGCATTAGAATGAATTCACCTTGGGGACAGAGATTTTCTCTTTCTTCTTCCCCAGTGCCTATATGGTACCTGGCACAGTGGCAAGCTAAGTAAATATTTGCCACTCTATTGACTATTAGCTGAAGCTGAAGTACTGTATATACAGTTTCGTACCTTTAACATAAATTTAACTGAAATTATGAATTTGAAATACATCCATTTCTTCCTATAGATTAAAAAATGTCCTGAATAATGAAAAGTGGTTTGGCTTTAATAAAGCATTTTTAATTTAAATGGGCTTTTTAAATAACTAACATACGAACAGACATAGCACCCCGTCCCGAAATCCATGATGAATCATCCTATTGTTTGGACGAGGATGAAAATTAAAATTACTTTACCAAAACTTAGTTTGCTAAAATAAAATAATCAGACTACCACTGTCTTTTAGAATGGTCCTAAACTGACTTGCATAGAATACCATTCTCAAGTAAGTTAAATGTTATATAATAAAAGTGTACCACGATATGGGAATTATAACATATTTTAGAAGTCCTCTTAGATATTTCAATCTCAGAAGTAAAGGTTTTCTAAACATGCATAATCACAGAAAAAATTTTTTTGAAGCACAGCTCTTAGCTTCTTGCAATACAGCTTTCCACGGAACATCAGTTTGACAAGTGAGACAAAGGGTATGTACTCAGTACTCCACGGTAGGAAGTAGAATGTGTTTTTTGCAAAAAAAAAGAAAAAAAAATCATTAGCATCTTTCCTGGATACTGAATCAGATCATTATTTTATATGGGTTTCATGTGAATGGAATCCTGCCTAGATGAGCTTTCCAAAATCAATCACGTTTTTGTTTTGGTTTTGCTAGCAGCACTTATCTTTTTAAGTCATTAACAGAAAGCTCCGTTAAAGCACAAAATGGTATTTCAGTAACTCTTCATGTCATCAGATCAAGAAAGTTTTTTCTCTTCGGAGAATATAATTTTTTAAATAAATACATTTATCTTATTTGCTTGTCAGGACCATCGATATTTTTATTAAAAACGAAAGTTTATTATCAAACTAAATCCCAGTCAGACACTTTATCTTCCCAACAAGATTTTCCCCACCTTCGCCCAACACATAGATTTTCCTTGTTGCCTAGTACATACCTAAGAAGATAATAGGTCCTATCATATTGCAAAACATGGGCCACACCAGGGATGCTGAGAAGTCAGGGGTGCCTCTTCACACAACCACCAATCCTTGCCACCATAACTTTGTCAGACTTCTTCGATTATTATTATGATTATTGTTTACATGCCATATACATTGGAAATAACTTCTCAAGCTATGGTCTGTCTATTTCCTTTGTAGCATCTGCAATCCTCAAATTGTTCATCTTTATGTAGCCAAAAGCTACACAGTAGCTTCTAGATATCTTGTCTCGGTTAGAAAGGTCTTCACAACCTGTATGTTACTATATGAGCTATTAGTTTTCTTCTAGGATTTTATTTTTAAACTTAAGGTTTTTACTCAGCTGAAATTAATTTATATATGTATGAAGAAGTGATAGCCATTTATTGTGATTTCCAGTTGTGTGAGCACAATTTATGAAATAAACCATTCTTTTCATAGTTAAATAAAATGTCGGCTTTATCACATATTAAATTTCCCCATCCATTCCCACCCCATATTGTTCTTATTGAGGTTGTTTTATAGCATGTTTTGGTATCTGATAAGAAAAACAGCTCTGCATTATTCTTTTTCATATTCTAATTTTTCTCAGATATTTATTTTTCCTAACCTTGAATTTTAAAATTAAATTCCAAAAGTAGCTTGAGATTTTAAAGGAAATTACATCAAATTTATATATTATGATCAGGATATTAGTCCTTCTATTTATTTATGTCTTGCTTTATATCCTTCAATACTGCTTTGTAATTTCATTTATACGAATTACGTGATTTTCTTGTTAAAAATTATACTTAAGTATCTTATATTTTTTGTCATTCCTGTGATTGAGATACTTTTACTATTTCCATTTCTAAGTGGCTATTAGTAGTATAAAATTTTTAAATTATTTTTCTTATAACTAGACTCCTTATAAAGTTCCCTTATCAATTCTAGCCATTTTTGCTAGTATATCTTGGGGTTTCTAGGTACAGAAAAAATACCTTCAGCAAAAAAAGACATTGCTTTTTCTTTATATTTATATTTATAGCTATTATTTATAGATATTATTTTGTTTTCCCAACTTTTTGCACTTACTTCAACCTACAAAGCAATGTTAAATAATAAAAGCAATAGAAGACATCTTTTTCTCTGTTCTGATTTCAGTGGATATGGCTTTACTGTTTTATAATACTATTTAGGACGATGTTTGCTATTGGGCTTAGTAAATAGTCTTTATCATACTGTAGTTCCTTTATTCCCATTTTGCTTAATTTTTTATGAGGGCTGGCTGCGAAATTTGTCAAAAACTTTTTCACTGCACGTATGCTTTTTTTCTCCTTTAGATTGCCAATGCAGTAAATTATATTAATAGTTTTCTAGATACTGATCCATCCTTATATTCCTCAAATTAACCATAATTGACCATAGTGTATATTTTTTAAAATACATTACTAGCTGGATTCTAGCTGGTAACATTTTGAGTAATCTAGTCCAAAAATACAATATAATTTCTTAAATAATCACAGGAATAAACTATAAGGAATCTATTTAAACCCAAGAGTTTTCAATAATTTTTTAAGAGGTAAAATAAAATGTAAAACAAACTGCAGGAACAAATTCAAACATGTATACTTATAACAAACGGTAAGCATGGATGAAAATCACTGAAAGGGCTTGTTAGAACACAAATTGGCAGGTCCCACCCCCCAAAGTTTCTCATTCTCTAAATCTAGGGTGATGCCTAAGAATCTGTGTTTCTAGTAAGTTCCTAAGTGATGCCCATGCTGCTGGCGCAGGGACTACATTTGGAGAACCGCTGCAGCACAGCACTCTAGCCTTTAAACTTTGAAGCTTCAACCTCAACATCTGATAACCAGCATTCCTCATAGACTACTGTGAGAATTAATCTAGTGTAGGCAAAGGATTTAAATGGAGCCTAGAACTTGGTAAACATTAAGTAAACTTTAGTTGTTATTTTTCATTAAGAAAGGAATAAAGAATAAAAAGAGAGAGGGAACAAATAAGAGCTAAAAAGGCAAACCCAATACCTGTTAACCATTGCCATTTTATGTCTATATCTACCACATGAAATTAATGGCAAAATAATTAAGTAAGAAGAGTTGGAACACTCAACCCTGTATGCAGTGAGGATAAAAAATATTGTTCTTTCAGCCACTGACTCTTAAATGCCCTGAAAAGAAAAATAAAATAAAACATTAATGTTACTTTAAGTTTGATGTTAGGTATTATTCCATTTTGAAATTTTCACTAAATTACTTTTTACACATAGCTCAATATTAAGTAATGACATATGGAGCTGTATGTGGATAATGCTCTTTAATGGTCTTAAAATATCTCTAAAGAGATAATGCTCCTTAAGGATCTTAAAATAGCCAAATATTCAAATATTTCAAAGGACTAGATAAAAATTTCCTGTATATTTTTATGCTTGAAACTACTTAAAATGAAGTAACTCAGATTTACTTCCTAGATATTAAACATTTGGAAGTATACCTTAATAAAAAAGATTCATTTTGATTTTTAATTAGGAACTGGACAGGAACTTGTATGATGTTATATAGACGCTCATCTGATTTACTTTTCTGAGACACATCAGGGATTAGGGAATATGACCACTGGAGTCAATTTCTACTACATTGTACCCTGGCAACAAAGATCTCTGTGTTCTGAGGCCCTCCAGAGAAGAGGCTTGGCCCTGGGGAGCTGCCAGAGGGGCTGGGGAATTCGATTTCTCTCCCAGATCTCTGTCCCCGCTTTGCACAGTTCAGCCTGGCACTTCCTCCCACATACATGCACGCACGCACGCACACACACACACGTACACACATGCACACACATGCATGCACACACACATACCCCATCTCTCTTCAGGCAGAGTTAAGGGCAGGTGCTTGTACCATCCTGAAATCAGAAGCATTAAGTGAAAGTTTACATACCCAGTATTAAAAACCCCAGTCTTCCTCTCCACTCAGCTCCTAGGGTAATGGAACCAAATATACAAGCATATCTTCCACTAAGAGAGTGAAGGGACCTTTTCTGGGAAGTGTGAACTGTTCCAGAGAAAAGACTTATGGCTACTAAGCTAAATTTTTGGAATTAACGTTTACTTGGCTATAATCAATGTTAACTCTTTGGAGTATATCCTACTGGATCTCTTTACTGTTATTTATATATCATTATGCCTATACATCTAGATATTCTACTTGTGTTTTAAAAGATATCATAGTCTATAGCTATTTGGGAATCAGCTTTTTTACTTATAAATTGTGAACATTTTTACATGATATTATATACTACTATATAATAGTATGTTAAATGGCTACATCAACACACACTATCTCTCCCTACCCACACACACATCCAGAGCTTTCAGCCATCTTAGGTACACAGAGAAAGAGAGGGAGTAATTAAAGAAGGAAACAGAAAGACATTGTAAATGAGAGTGATTTAAGGGTCAAAGGATTAAGAGTTAAATAGTTAAAGGAGAAGAAGAGAAGAGGTTACAACAAAGGACAAGACGGAAAGCACTAACTGGTTAAGCTACTCGGAAAGCAGCTCACTCCGCTCTCCGAGGTTGGCGCTTCGCTGACAATGCCAGGCTCAAGCTGTGGACTGCCAGCTTGGCCACTCCCCGGGAAGAATGAAGCCAACACCAAGGAAAACAGAACTGAGCTTCTGAGAGAGAGAGCTGATAACTTGATTAAGCCCTGGATCTACCTGCCCCTAAAGCCGGAGAACCGTAAGAATTTACCAGTCATATGAGCAGACATTCCCCTTTTGGCTTTTGATTTGAGATGGGTTTCTGTCACTTGCAATAAAAAGACACCTTGTCCTTTAATTAAATTTCAACTCTTGTATATCTAAACAAGCTACAAAGACCCTAAAAACCAGAACACACTTATCAAATTCATCATTATTTAGAATAATGGTAAATACTGTGTGAAGTAATTCATGACTTTTTCGTCAAAACGCTAATTTCTCTCACCAAGGCAGACCCCCATTAGAGCCAAAGAGCCCAATTCCCTATTCTCTACCACTTAAGTAACATGAAATATGTGCCCATACTTTCCATTTCTCAAAGGCTGAATGGCTCTTCTGAAAGTGGAAGGTGATTGTAGTTTTACAGTCTAACGTTGTGAATTCAGAAGCAGAATAAACAGCACTAAGTAACAAGAATTTTTCGTCTCTCTGAAAGTAAAATTATTGCTAAATAGTATATCTTTAAGAGGATCAGAAGTGGCAGCTGCTCCTTGAAATCTGTGCCCTGGGGAATACAAGGACGGTCAATCATCTACCTACCAGCCCTGTGGATCTCTCAGCTGAATCACATTGAAGAGGGGCTCAAAGTTGTGTCACACGGCTTTCTGTTCTTCCCTTCCAGGTTGATTGTCTTATACTATTAGGACCTCACCAAAGGTGAGTGCATGACTAACAAGTAAAAAAATACCTTCGGTCCTAAAGCCCTTATATATCAAGCCATACATAGCCAGCACACATTATAATTGCCTGAAAACCCCAGCTTCCAAAAAAATGATGACCAGTATTCTCCCTACACGACCTGTGATAGAAAAGCATCCAAGCAAGCAACCACAGGGGGAAACTTGGTTTAATGTTGCCCAAGTGGTTTTTAGACAAGGCCATTGCGCATCATTGTTCTTAGGTCAAAAGGAGCCAGCCCCATAATTCTTTTCACAATATCCATCTTTCCACTAAGGTTTGGGGGAGAAATAAATGTAATGAAAGTGTATGTTTTCAGAAAGGTATGCCTAACCTTATTTAGAGTAAGGCACCATCTATTAATTGGGAATATTCCGTGCCCTCTATAACTTTGTTGATCAAAGTGTAACACAAACCAGCAGCATGAACAACACCTGGTAGCCTGTTAGAAATGCAGAGCCTCAGGTCCCTCTATGAATGTACTGAATCAGGACCCCGACGCTAACATGCTCCCAAGGTGAGTTGTGTGCACGTCAAAAAGCCCTGCTCTATAAGGAGCAAATCATGGAGGTTTCTTAGAAACATAATTTTGTTTAAGAAATAAGCAAACCATACAAATTACATGCATCAATATCCATTTTGAGATTATAAAATAAATGAAACTAAATGGTATATTGTTTAGAGATTCAGACTTATGCGATAAAAATAAATAAATTACAAAGCAATTTAGGACATTAGCTACCTCTGGAGGTAGAGGAGGTACAGAGGTAGAGTAGGAAAGGAGGACAAGATAAGACAAAACAGTGTTGTTCTAGTTCATAATTGAAAGGGTGGACTTACAGGTGTTTTTTTATTATTATGCTACATATATTTTGTATATTCAAATATTACATAATAAACACTTACTAAAGTGAGAAAACATAACCTCAACTAGAATGAAAATCATGTTTTGCAGTCATAAAATAACAGCTTTTGCACAGGCCAGGTCTATAGAGAATTGAAAAGGACTTACTTAACAGCCTTGTAGGGCATTAGGAAGCAAGAACAATGATTTAATCCAGGTGAGTAATAAAGAATGCTTTATTACTGAAGAATGGAAAGGTAACAATGTAAACTGATAGATCAAACATTTGTTTGTATTCTTCTTAAATTAAAAAAAAAAAAAACAAACCCATCCTCCATCACTAACATCTCTCTGAAACATGAGAAGCAAATGGCACGTCTGGAACATCAGATGCTTGGAGCACAGTGAGAGAGAGATACTCAAGAGATGCTGAGCCAGGTTATCCATCAGGGGCTTTTGGAACTAGGGACAGCTGTGGAGCAAATGGATTTTTCCAGCCAACGATGATGCCCTCAGGTAACCAGGCATGTGTTCCTTATTTGCGATTTTGCGTTAAACAATAACACATTTTAAAAATTCATGCTCATAACAGCCCTTCATGCAAACCCTGAATTCTAACACTCTGCTTGCGAGGAAAGCAACCTGCGTAAGCAACCATTCAGCCTCAGGTTTTCATGATACACATCCTACCTTGCCCATTGCTTCACAACACTTGCTTTCAGCTCTGGTATCTCATGAGAAAGTGAATCTTCAAACCATGGATCCCAAGTTCCTCATAAAAACTTTACATGAGAATTTACATATTCTTTAACATCCATAGAGTACCTTAATCCTGACAGTGAGAGGTAGAGGAGAAATTAAATAGATACTGTACTCAAAAGATGTAGGTTTAATTCTTGGCATCCCATTTCATGGGGAAGAACACCCTTGGGTAAGCTCGTTGACCCCACTAACCCTCACGTGTTCCTGATTGGTTAACTGAGTAAAGCAAGCTTTTTTGGAACATGTGGACTCCACATTCCTTAGACATAGCTGTATCTACTGAAACGTCTTCTCTGATCTTCAACTGCTTCACTATTTCTTGATCTCTTGGCTATTGACCTTCACCTGTTGTTAGTTTTTCCTTCTGCCAAAGCACACACAGCTGGACTCCTACTGGCTGTCTCACCCTGGCTGGACTTCTTGACCACTGACCTTCTTTCTCTCTGTGGGAGACTGACTCCAGAAGAGTGACCTCATCCTTCCACCCCTATTCAGATCTCCCATGACTAGGTAGAACTGGCTCCAGGTGAGGACTCATGGCATCCTTTATTCCCAGACTCATTTGTGCAGACTGAAGTAGACGCTAGGTGTGAAGGCATTTTGAAAAATTTAGAATAGGTACTGAGAAGAATTAGGAGATTAAAATACAGCAAAGATTAACCTGTCCATAGCATTCATAAAATTGATTTAAATAAATGACTTTCCTAACTGTGACAGAATTTTAGAACTTCACATAAGTATTATCATGACCAGAGGCCCTAAGTCCAGTTATCTCATCGAGTGGAAGATTCTTATTGCAAGTTTTCTAATTTTTTCCTGGAGCATTGATTAGATATAATATTAACTGTTGTGAGAACAATAGGCAGTTATGCAAAATACAATGACCAGAGTTATCTGATGCTTCATAAGGGAAATCCAAAAGAACTCACAGGTCTAATTAACCTTGGAGAGAATCCAATATAACTCCCCTGTTTTCCATTTTGGAAATATACCTATGATTATATACCAGAACCAGAAGTAGAATCTAGGTCTCAGTCTAAAAATAATTCCAGTAATTTTATGATGTCTAGCAAATACATCCGAATACAGGCAATTTAACCACTTCAGACTGGTGACACTATGCTACTTTTAATGCCATCAGAACAAAACTTCCACAATGTCCCTCTGAATTCTGTTGTAGTGCTAGAGTGCTATTACTACTGGTCTTTCTCCTCACAGTTCTCTAAATCACTCTTATTGCAATTTTACCTATTTATTTCTGTTAGTACTGAAAAAAGCATGCACCTTTGTTTTTATTCCTCACCCATGCAATACTCAGATTTATGAGAAATTGGCTGGTTTTCCTCTCAGAGCTCAAGGTAATAACCACCCTTAAAGATATAAACTTCTGGGCTTCCCTGCTGGCGCAGTGGTTGAGAGTCCGCCTGCCGATGCAGAGGAAACGGGTTCGTAACCCGGTCCAGGAAGATCCCACATGCCGCGGAGCGGCTGGGCCCGCTAGCCATGGCCGCTGAGCCTGTGCGTCCGGAGGCTGTGCTCCACAACGGGAGAGGCCACAACAGTGAGAGGCCCGCGCACCGCAAAAAAAAAAAAAAAAAAAAAAAATACATCCACCAGGTTTTGTGTTATGTGATACAAGACAGACAAAAACATAATTCACTTTATATTGATTACAAAATATATACTCTCCCACAGCTCTCTGATTGTTCAAACAATTTAGTAGAAATCTACTTTCTATTTCATTTGTTGTTGAATGGAACACATCCTGAATTTGTCATCTCTTTTTTCTCTACTCTAAGTCCCTCATGTTGAAGGTAATCAACCAGTTGGTTTACAATATAATGCCTGATAAACTACAGCTACACATCACTTCATGGATAGAAATAATAAACATAGAACAGAGAAATGGTAGATATTTTTAAAATGAACAGAAAATAAAGAACGTTTCACTGGCAATTTTTGGCAAATATAACATCAAAGACTAGAATATACAGCCAAGAAGAAGTGGTTCATTTCTTGAAGGAAAAATATTTCATCACAGCCATTAACTACCAGGTAAGAGACATGTCAAAAAAGAAAATTTCAGTGACACATCACTTTTGCATAACCATCCAAGAGCTAACACTGAGCACAAAACAAGCTTGTGTTGACAGACAGAAAGAACCTGCCAGTGTAAAATGCTGCCAAGCTACTGAGGACACCAAGGCAAAGAACTGACAAACCCAGAAGCTATGCCCTCATACATTTGAAGCCACAAGAGCAAAAATTCACATTTTAGGGAGTTGTAATTCCCTGTCATTTTTTATACAATTTAACCACTTCCAAACTGTATTAGATCTCTTAGAAAAGTGAAATATGAATAACATTAAAAAATTAAAATTAAAGTAGCACAAATATAGGAATGAGGTGACACTGAGAAGAAACCCCTAAGCACCAAACAACTGCAGACACAATTGAGAATTTCCAGCCACTGCCAAATTGTGCCCAACACAGGATGAAAGACACATACTGACTGAATGCCAATTACTACCTTTTTTTAAATTGGAGTATAGTTGATGTACAGTATTATGCCAGTTTCAGGTGTACAACCTAGTGACTCAACATTTAAATACATTACGAAATGATCCCCGCAAATCTAGTAACCATCTGGCAGCATATAAAGTTATTACAGTATTATTGATTACATTCCTTATGCTATATATTACATTCCTGTGATATTTCTTTTATAACTGGAAGTTTGTACCTCTTAATCCCATTCACCTGTATCGCCCAACCCTCCACCCCTCTGCCTTCTGACAGCTACCAGTTTGTTCTCTGGGTCTGTGAGTCAGTTTCTGTTTTGTTTTGCTTGTTGAAGCACTATTTACAATAGCCAAGATATGGAAGTAACCTAAGTGTCCATCGATAGATGAGTGGATAAAGAAGATGTGGTATATATATATATATATATATATATATATATATATATGTATATATATATATATACACAAAACTATTACTCGGCCATAAAAAAGAATGAGTTGTTGCCATTTGTGACAACATGGATGAATCTAGAAGGTATTGTGCTAAGTGAAATAAGTCAGACAGAGAAAGACAAATGACTGCCCTTTTATGTGATAGTCAAAAGACAAAAGGGAAGTTATGAGATAAAGAGGACAAGAAAGGAGAATAGAGCAGGGAAGAAAATACACTGGCAGCTAACAGAAGCAGCAAAATTCATTGGAAAGAACTGCCATACCTGGGGTCTAGACAAATCCTACTTGGTTTTAGTTCTCAATTTGGCAATGTACTTTCTGAAACAAACCTTTTCTGCCCCTCTACACGAGATTAAGTTTTCCACATAACACTTTCAGGATGCTCTCGTACAACGTGAAACTTACCCTTTGTATCACTTGTAATTTGTATAATTATTTGTTTAATGTTTATAATCTTCTACCACTCAATTATAAGCTCCACAATGGTAGAGACCATACCTATCTCCAAATCTACAGTACCTAACATATAGTGTATATGTTCAATAAATATTAGAATACATGAATTAAATATAATCATTAATGTAACTACTTGGAGAGGCAGCAGAGCATAATAATTAAAAGCAAAAACTCTAGAGCCTGACTGCCTGGATTTGAATTTTGTTTTTTTTTTTTAAACAAGGTTTTTTGTTTTTTTTTAATATAAATTTATTTCATTTTTGGCTGCGTTGGGTCTTTGCTTTCTCTAGTTGCAGCGAGTGGGGGCTACTCTTCGTTGTGCAAGCTTCTCATTGTGGTGGCTTCTCTTGTTGCGGAGCATGGGCTCCAGGGGCGTGGGCTTCAGCAGTTGTGGCTCGCAGGCTCCAGAGCGCAGGCTCGGTAGTTGCGGCACACGGGCTTAGTCGCTCCGCGGCATGTGGGATCTTCCCAGACCAGGGCTCGAACCCGTGTGCCCTGTATTGGAAGGCAGATTCTTAACCACTGCGCCACCAGGGAAGCCCCTTAAATTCTGTTTTTGTCATTCACTATCTATATGAACGTTGGAACGTTTTTTAATCTACCTGTGACTTTGTTTCCTTAGTGCGGATGAGGTTAATAATGGTATTTCCCTTATAGGGTTATGAGAATTAAACACATCAATATTTGTAAAGTTATTAGAACAGTAAACAGCCATATTAATCACTAAATCAGTATTAGTTAAGTAATTATATTTGAACGTTAATAAGACATATTTGTTTGTAAACAATACGAATTGAATTTTTTAATATATTAACTGTAAACCCAAATTTGCTATCCCCAAGTACAATGGACTACTACTACCAACAACACATGTTCTACCCAATATAATTGTAAAGAATAAAAGTAAAATTCCTCCAATGAGATTTCAAATGACTTGTGAAAAATTACCTCAATATGCCCAAACAATAATAAGTAATACCTAGAAAGAGCCATAAAAGTGGATGAGAGGGTGACTGTAGCAAAAATGGTAAAGACCTCTAAAAATTCTCTCTTCCATAAAAGTAATGAGAAAATTGGCAAAAAAATGTCAAAAATAACTTTCTCAGAACTCTGCAAATTACCCAAATGCTCACAAAAACATGGAAAGCATTTCTTCAAGAACAACTGAATATCAGTAATAACTTTGTGGCATTTTACTTGCCATCCCCTGCCCTCCATTTGTGACAACATGGATGAACTGCCATGTTGCAATTCCCCAACATGGGGAGGTCACATTTGGGTGGAAAATCAGCAACCTGGCAGCCACCAGAGGAAAGCTGCAGCTCATTCAACACCACATTTCCAAAGAATTGTCCTTATGTGACCGGGGCCGTGCTTCCCTGGAAAACCCACTTGAAAATCTGTCTTCTGTATTTGATCTGACTCAAAAGTCACTCAGAGGAAAAAACTTCTCCCCCAGATTCTTTTCTTTTGAGGATGTTTTTCAGCAGCAGTTACAGAAAATTGTTCAACTTTGTGGCTGTCTGAAGTGGTGGACAACAATTGGAGCAAATAATAGACTAACTAAAAAGCCTAAAAGGATAATCTGGGGAATGAGATGCCCATAGGGGATTTGAAAAGCTCCAACATATTCCTAGGAAACTAGAAGGCCATGTACATAGGTAGAGCTGTGCGTATGTCCAGGGCTGAATGTGTGCTCAGGAAACACACATGAGGATCTCACTTCTGGCTGATCTGGAGGCTCTAAGCAAGCAGGAAGTGAAGACTAAGGCAGAGATATAAACTGCTAGCTGAGTGGTGAAGACATACCCAACACGCACACAGACCACCCAGGCAAAACCTGGGAGACTCATTGATTCCAGGGATTTAAGGAAATCTCTGACCAATCGTTTGCTGATGGCTAAGCTAACGAGGCAGAAACTCCAGAGGATATACATCACAAAAAATACAGTTTACAGAATTCCTTCAGAAAAATCACTAAACAAACAAATACCAAAACAAACAATAACAACAATAATTCCTGGGGAAGGTGGAGGGAATCCAATTTCCTGATTTGCCATATTATATTATAATATGTAAATTATTCAATTTTCAACAAAATGTGAAACATGCAAAGAAGTAAGAATGCATGGTGCATACACAGGACAGAAGTCAATCAACAGAAGATGCCTCTGAGATAGGCCAGATGTTGGACTTACTACAAAGATTTTAAGTCAACTATTATAAACATGTTTAAAGAATCAAAGGAAACCATGTAAAAAAAAATTTTTTTTAATATGAGAATGATGCCTCACCAGGTAGAGTGAGATCAAAATTATAAAAAGGACCACACAGGCATTCTGGAGGTTGAAAACTACCATAACTGAAATGAAGAATTCATTAGAGGAGCTCAACACTAGATTTCAGCAGAAAGAAGAACAAATCAGTGAACTTGAAGATAGGTCAAGTGAAATTATCCAGTCTGAGTAACAGATAGAAAAATAACGAAGAACAATGAACCAGAGCCTCAGAGACCTGTGGGACACCATCAAGCATATGAACATGTGTATATGGCGTGACCCAAAAGGAGAGGAAAGGGGGAGAGAGGCAGAAAGCATATTTGAATAAATAATTGTTTAAAACTTCCCCAATTTAATAAAAAATATTAATCTCCACATGCAAGAAACTCAACAAATTTCAAATAGGATACATGCAAAAAGATTCACACCTAGGGCTTCCCTGGTGGTGCAGCGGTTGAGAGTCCGCCTGCCGGTGCAGGGGACACAGGTTCGTGTCCCAGTCTGGGAAGATCCCGCGTGCCGTGGAGCGGCTGGGCTCGTGAGCCATGGCCGCTGAGTCTGCGCATCCGGAGCCTGTGCTCCGCAGCGGGAGAGGCCACAGCAGTGAGAGGCCCGCGTACCGCAAGAAAAAAAAACAAAAACAAACAAAAAAAAACCAAAAAGATTCACACCTAGACACATCATAATCAAACATCTGATAGACAAAGACACAAGCTTGAGAGTACTGAGAGAAGTAATTCATCACATATATACAAAGGAGACTCAATAAGACTAACAGCTAATTCCTCATCAGAAACCATGAAGGCTAAAAACAGTGGGGTGACATATTCAGTCAGTGTGTAAAAGACAAAAAAAAAAAAAACCCTATCAAACAAGAATTCTATGTCCAACAAAACTATCTTCAAAAATAAAGTTGAAATTAAGACATTTGCAGATAAACAAAAACTGGAAGGATTCATCACTAGCAGATTTGCCTTCCAAGAAACACTAAACACTTCAGGCTGAAATAAAAGAAAGAGTAACTCACATCTACATAACTAAATAAAGAATACTGGCAAAGGAAACTACATAAGTAAATATAAAAGCAGAAATATATTTCTGTTGGCGACACATTTTTTCTTATCTGATTTAAAAGCCAAATACATAAAGCAACGGTTATAAACCTGTGTTAATGGGTACAATGTGTGTGTGTGTGTGTGTGTATGTGTGCATGTGTATATATATATGGAGAACTGCAGAAAAAAGGGAGTGGGAAATAGAGCTCTATAGGAATAATAGGAATAAAGATGTTTTACAATATTGAAATTAAGTTGGTATTAATCCAAATTAGATTGTCATAAATTATGATTTTATAAGCGTAATCCCCAGGCCAACCACTACGAAAGTAATTCAAAAATATACAGTAAAAGAAATGACAAGGGAATTAAAATGGTACACTAGAAAAATACTTAACACAAAAGAAGGCAGTAATGGAGGAACAGAGAAACAAAAATGACAAGGCATATAGAAAACTAAAGACTAGAAACAATATTTGCCTTTATTTGGAGGATTCAATCCACTTACATTTAATGTAATTACTCATGTGGTAGGGTGTAAATCAAAAGAAAGCTGGAATGACTATACTAATATCAAATAAAATAGATTTAAAACAAAAACTGTTAGTAGAAACAATGCATGATATTTTATAATGGTAAAAGGGTCAATCCATCAAGAAAATATATGAAATTATAAGAAATTACACTATATAAATATATGAGAAATTATAAGCATATATGAACTTAACAGAGCTTCAAAACACATGAAGCAAAACCTGACAGAAGTGAAGGGAGAAATAGACAATTCAGCAATAACAGCTGGAGAACTCAATATCCCACTTTCAATAATGGATGGAACAACTAGACAAAAGAAAAAGAAACAGAAAATTTTGAACAATACTGTAAACAAACTAGACCAAGCAGAGTCTACAGAACACTCCAGAAAACAACAGCAGAATACACACTTTTCCCCAGTACAGAAGGATAGACCATATGTTAGAACATAAAGCAAGTCTCAATAAATTTTAAAGGATTCAAATTATACAAAGTGTATTCTCTGACCACAATGAAGATAAACAAGTGGTAACTATAACTTTCTTCACTCTTTAACATATGTAAAGACACTCTGAGGTAGGAAATAATCCCCATCCAGGGTCTCTGTTCCTGCTGTTTCCTTACATGAAATGTGCCCTCTATTGTTCTGATGATCTACATTCTATCCATCTATATTGGGATATAGGGTTGGCTACTCTAATAGGGAGACCCAAAATAATAATGGCTTAAACAAGATATTCATTTATTTCTCTTACATATAAAATTCCCAGCTTACTTGACAATTCTGTTTGATGAGGGTGACAGGGGGCTCAGGCTCCATCTTGTTCTCTGCCGTATTCACATGACTCTAATATCATGGCCCGAGATGGCTGCTCCAGCTCTAGCTATTTTATCTGTGTCCCTCCCAGTAAGATGGACAAAAAGCAGTAACAGGTGGACATACTCCTTGCCTTAATGGCATGATCTAAAATTTACATGCTGTTCTGCTTACAACTCACTGCACAGAACTTGGACCCATGGCCACACATATATGCAAGAAGCCTACGTGTAGCCTTCCTGGCCAGCTAGGTTCTCTTCCTATCTAGGAGGGAAGAACAGATATTGGGGAAAACTAGCAGTCCCAGCCACACTGTCCCTCAAGTATCCACTCAAGTTCCATGTCCTCCAAGGAACTCAAAGACTACTCCAGCTTCCTTACTTTTCTGAAATTATTTTATCTACTATCAGTTAACATGACAGTTTGAAAGTCAGTTATTCTCTGATTATTTTGTATATGTCCAGTCTGTCTGTTCCTCCACTTATATTGTACGGTCTTTGAGAATAGGTTCCACACCCCATGATGCTTTTGACTCACTTCTCTGCCTCCATGGTATCTGGAAATACACTGGGTACTACTATTTTACTCCTTGGTGGTTAAAATAAAACAGGTAAAATACCTGAAGAACACAAAATTACATTAACATTTCAATAAATATGTTCTGCAAAGGTATTGAAAATGTGATTGCTGAAACTCATGAGTAAATTGATAAGTTGTAGTTTCTCCAAAATACAGCTAAAATCATTTACAAGGCTTTGAATCGGGTTAGATAACCGATACCTTCTATCATTGTAGCTATGTTTTTAAAAACTAAGGTTAAAATTACAGCTGATTCATTTTATTCACAGACGATTAATTATGAGTTGCTCAAAATTAATCAGTCGATGGGAAACTTCAAAAGAAATTATTGATTCTTCTCATGAGTAACCACCAATTAAAACAGTCAGGTGTAAGACTGCTCTAGTTGTTAGTAGTCTAATTCTGGATTGTTTCTCTTCATATTTTTTAAACAAAGAACATTATATAAAGACTTCAAATTAGCTCTTGGCTTTTCCTATTCAATATCAACCACTTACCAAGTGCCAATCATTTCGCTGAAACTTCTTTAAAAAAGAATTTTGCCAGTGGCACCACACATGAAAAGAGATGATGAGATAATCATAGCAAAATCTTACTCCAGTGTGCTGCCTTTTCTTCCCTGTTGAAAACCCCATAGGACATTGTTATGTGGGGAAAGAACATGATGATTCAAACACTGGAAACTGTTTCTTATCACACAAACAAAATACAAGAGTCCTAAAAATATGGGGATCTTGAACAAAAGAAGTTGAAGTAATTAAGATTGTCGTAGGTCTTGAATTTCAGATATCTTACTGGCAGTTCTACTTTTGGGGGGAAATTGAAATTGGAGTTATTATACAAATGGCAGGATTACCAAATGGATCTCCTAAGACATGGTAACCATGTCTTTAAAATATCTCCTATATTGAGTGTTCATTATTGGTTAAGGTTAAAAACTAAAGCACAAGGCTATCAGACTTAGCTCATGCATTGAAGGCTCTTGAAGTCTCTATATAACTCATTTTATTTTCCGTTTCCAGAAACTGAGTATTTTTTCTCCATAGCTGTCCACAATCCAAACTATCACTGTATGTTTTTTAGTTATTATGAAAATAGCACCCCAGTATTAAAAGAAAGTAATTTATCCATTAATCTATCACCTAAATATAACTGTCTTCATATTTGCATTCTCTCCCAGCCTTTATTCACGTTTTTCCATAGCTGTAATTGTAGTATAAATATAATTTTATGTACTATATTCTTCACTTAAAATTAAAATAGAATCTGTGAAATTTTCATGTTAATATATAATCATCATACTTATAACTTGAATGAATGCATATATTCCATTTTATTAGTACAATATACTTTATCATCAGTCTTTTCCCAGGACACTTGGAAAATCTGTCACCTTCCTGAAGACTTCAGTTCTTTGAAAGATGGTGTTTGCTGAGCACCTAATATAGGCTCCACATTATAACAGAAGTGGTGAGAAGTACCCAAAAGGCTAACACATGATCCCTGACTGCAACCAATTTATAATACAGCAGACGAGATAAGACAAAAGCAGAGGATAAAACACAACCAAGACTTCAGGGGGAAGCTAGATCCCTTGAGCTAGTAAAGAAAGGCTTCGCTGGGTAGGTTGAAGTTGCATGGAGCCTGGAAATATGAAGAGAGTGTGTTTGGATGGGTAGAGAGATATAGGAAGGGCATTCCAGAAGGGGAAAAGGTTATTTGAATATGTCAAGACAGGGGCCTTGGCAAGAGTGGTGAAATCTGTCCGAGGCCGAAGCAGAATTGGACCTGTAAGTGGGCATTTCATCCTTTCCAGTTGTGAGCGTTAATGGGACTCAGGGACAGCAAACTGGGTTGGTGAGTAAACCCACTCTCTTGGCAATGTTTGTCCAACAAGAGTGGGCAGGGAGGTAAAGACTCATGAGCAATTCCTCCCTTACCAATTCCTCAGGTCTTTCCCTTCATTGTGTACTTTCATTACAATCACTGCAATACATAGGCATAACTCACAACATAATTAGGGTACAACCACCTGATGGTCTATTTTTTAGGCATTAAAATATGAAGAATACCACAACATGGAAAATATTCATCATATATTAAGTAGAACACAAAATATAAAATGATGTATAAACTGCTACCACATAAAAGTAAAAATAGACATAAAAATCAAAATGATTATGTTTGGGTCTTGCGTTATGACCTAACCTAAGGAAGGGGGTGAAATAAGGAGAGAGCCCTATCTTTTGGAGAGCTGCCCCCATCTAGTTTGATTCTTCCCCAGTTCTCCTGTCCTCTTCCCATTCTGTAGGACCTACATCTCTTCTAAGGCAAGAAAAACTTGGTTTTATATGATAACACATTTTTTCAAATCTATTGTTTCTTTCATATATTTACAGACAAGTCTTTCTAATTATTATATCTTCCATGATTTTCCAATGCCTATGTGTCATCTCTCCTCAACTGTAACAGCCCTCTTCTGAGGCACCCAGCTAAAAGGCTCTAGTTACTTGGCCTAGGTAGGGCCATAGGGTGTGAGGCGGTACATAAGGAGAAACACTTAGGGTATGTTTTAGGTTGAATTATGTCCCCTCAGAATTCATATAGTGAAGTCCAAATTTCATATGTTGAAGTCTGCCAGTGCCTCAGAAGGTGACATTATTTGGAAATAGAGTCTATGCAGGTGAAGTTAAGAAAGGTCATTTCTAATTTAAAAAAACAACTCTGGCATCTATGTGGCATACAGATTATCAGATAAAAAGAGTCATAGAGGGGGAACAATTGAAGGTTAATAATATGGTCTGAGATATTGGTGGCCTAGACAAGTTGAGCTGATGAAGATCACAGTTGATAGGAAAGATAGGGTTCATGGATCAGACCAAGGATTTCTGTTCTGAGCAGCTTGGTGAATAGTGGTGGCATTTTCTACTATGTGGACATTGAAGAAAGCCTGTTTGAGTTTGGGGGTTGACAATGAAATATCATAACCATCCTGTTATGTGTCATGGTACTCCTTTTTTTTTTACATACAGACGAAAGGTGGTTATGAAGACTGACAAACAAATACCACATGATCTCATTTATGTGTGGAATCTAAAAAACAAAACAAAAGAAAAACAGACTCACAAATATAGAGAACAGATGGGTGGTTACCAAAGGGGAGGGGAGTCGGGGTAGGCAAAATAGATACAGAGGATTAAGAGGTACAAACCTCCAGTTATATAATAAATAAGTCACAGGGATGTGATATACAGCATAAGGAATATGGTCAATGATATTGTAATAACTTTGTATGGGGACAGATGGTTACTAGACTTATTGTGGTGATCATTTCATAATGTATATAAATGTCAAGTTCTTAAGTACACCTGAAACTAACATAATATTCTATGTCAAGTGTATTTCAAGAAAAAAAAAGACAGATCATTAGGAGGGGCCCTAATCCAATATGACTGTGTCCTTATAAAAAGAGGAAATTTGGCGACACGTGCACATCAGGAGAATGCCACGTGAACAGGAAGACGGAGATTGGGGTGATACATCTGCAAGCCAAGGAACACCAAAGATTGCCGGCAAAGCACCAGAAGCCAGAGAAGAGGCCTGGAACAGATTCTCCCTCACAGCCCTGAGAAGGAACCAACCCTACCAACACCTTGGTCTGGGAACTTCTTGACTTCAGACTGTGAGACAATAAATTTCTGTTGTTCAAACCACCCAGTTCATGCTACCTTGTTGTGGTAAACACAACAGGAAACAAATCTCCATGGTGCGTGTTAAAAAGTCATGTTTCTGAGCCCCAAGGCAAACCTAAAACTAGAATCTCTAGGCATGGGACACTGGGATTTACCTCTATAAAGCACCCCAGATGATTCTGATATGCATAAAAGCATAAGAACCTTCTACATAGCATATGCCAAATGTTAAACTGTAACACCAGCATACAATTTTCTAGGAGAAGTTAGCTGATCAAGATTAGAGATATTATTTTTCAACAGAAATCTAGATGTATACCTCCGATGAAACAAAATAACTAACCTCTATACAGCAGCTTATACAAGATATTTTCACATGGTTTACTGTTTGAGTCCTTACGACATTTGTTGTGAGGTAGATAAGGTGAATGTTTATATTTGTCCCATTTTCTAAATATGAAAACTAAGGTTTAATTTGCTGAGCATCACACAGCCAGTAAGGTGCTGAGCTAGAGCTCCTAGCCAGGTTTGGGTACATGCTTAATAAATGTTTGTTGGGTGTTGAAGGTCAAAGCTAGTCAGTGGGAAAAATTAGGTGATGGGATCAGAGAGTGGCATTATGGTTCCTGATAACTGACCTCATGGGAGTAAGGTACCAGTCAGGGTAGTTTTCTGGGTCCTGTCAGCAACTGAGGGCATCAAGGCATGATGGAACCCGTGGGCTGATCCTATCAGAACCAGTCCAACTCACTCCTACCCCACACCCACAAGGCTATATCTAGGCTGTGTTTAACAGGCATAAAGAGACTTTGCAGATCTAATTTTATGTGTGTTTGAGAATTAATTCAGAACCACCACCAAAAAAAAAAAAAAAACGAAGAAGAAGAAGAAGAAAAATGTTACTGGCATTTTAGGTTAAACTTCACAGCTACTGACATTTCAGAAAAGCCATGATTGTCACCTTGAGCTTCACATAAAAGCTAGAGAAAACAAAGGAACACGACTTCAGGAAACAAAGATTTCGAAGACAAATGCTTTTAACCAAAATGATAGCTTCTGGATGTGTGTTTCAGTCCTTTTACATATTGAATTTTTACTCTAGATACATAATCCATTCTTATCATGTAGATAACTAGAGAAAGTATGATGTAATACTTTTACTTGAGAAACATTATTCTATTGATGAGAAATTTTAATGGAAATGGAGGGAAATGAATACACAAAATACTCTGAAAATTAGAATGAAAATGCACTGCCTCTTGCTGTATGGCTCAAATTCCCCAAATAATTATTGGTAGGGTCCATTGCCATCTAGTTGTATAAACACAAATGAGCCCAAGATAACACCCAAAGCTCAAAGAGTAATGACAAAGGTGGAAGAGATGGTCTAGTCAGGCATGAAATTAATTTTATAATAACAAATATCCGTTGCCTTCCATGTGCTTAAGTAAATAATTCTGAAACAGGGGGTTAAGATAATAAAAACAAAATCATTAACTGCTTCCACTAAATCAAACACAGAAAGAAACCCACTGTCATGTTGACCCCACAGCCTGTTTAATGGCTAATTAAAGCAATTATTTTCATCATGACACAGACCTTAATCATAGGTACCTTCAGAGCCATAGGAGACTTTGGCTGGTAACTTTGTTGGGAGTAGGCTTTCTACTGTACGCCTAAAATTTACATTGAAAATACGAATGTCACTGCTCAGGTGAAGCAGAAGAGGAGGACAGTAGGTCATGAACCCAGTGCTGGAGCTTTCAACTGAATCATAAACCCCATAATCTAACCTTTGAAGGCAGACTTAAGATGATGTAATCCAACTCTTTAATTTTTTTTCCTTTTTTTTTTTTTTTAAGGACTAAGTTAGCTAATTGTAGATAATAGAAGTTTATGATCAGTGACCACCTAGAGGGGTGGGATAGGGAGGGTGGGAGAGAGGGAGATGCAAGAGGGAAGAGATATGGGGACATACGTATATGTGTAACTGACTCACTTTGTTATACAGCAGAAACTAACACACCATTGTAAAGCAATTATGCTCCAATAAAGATGTTTAAAAACAAAATAAAGGTGATCTCAAAAGTTTAGAGAAAAAAGAAACTCACTTTGAATGTCACTATGTCATTTATGTTCCCACAGCTCAGCTTGGTTGATTAGAATATAATTCTATGAAGAGCAGAACTTCTGGTTCAGTGCCCAGGTGGGTCAGTTAGCTTGACTCAGCCCCTTGGCCCTACAACTCATCATTTTTCCACCCAGCTATTTTCAAATGTGAGGCTTTTATCTGAGGAATCACAGAAGAGAGTAGGGGAGTAGGGGAAGAATGCCAAAAATTTTTTACAAGTTTCGGCAATAATCCTAGAAAAGCTCTAAGCATGTGCCTTACTAATGGTGTCTACCCACATCCATGAGTACAATGAAGTAAACATCTAGTGTGTTTGTCTTCCTAGCACCCCGTTCTTCTTCTCAAAGCTGTTCTCTCCTTATCCCAATGTAGTTCTCAGGGATACTGCCCTGGTCCTACATGACTCAACTTTCTGGTCTCAGCTGATTGGTTAAAAGGCTGACACCTTTCCAAATCTGAGCCAAACAGAAATCCTTCCTTGGGATTTTTGAAACTGGCTTCAGAGAACATTTGTAAGTCTTTCCCTCTTGATGATGGAAGCAGTCAGATTTAGAATTTAGCAGCCACTGGTGGCCATGGTTTGCCCTGCAATGGAAGAAATTTGGCTTCAGTGAAAAGCAGGTAGGCTCCACACACAGAGAAGTAGAAACAGAAGGTGGAGGTGAAGGGCCTGAAAGCATCCCATCCCATCCCCCACTCTGGTTGTGGCTGAAGCTCAGCTCCATTTGTACCCTAGTATTGTTTTATTTTTTAGTCTTTCTTGGATTTCGAGTGCTACAAAATTCCTTTGCTTTGCCTCAATGAGTTTCAGTTTCTGTCACTTGCAATCCAAATAACACACATATACTCATTCAAAGGCAACAAATCAAAAATGAGATTGTCATTTTCAGTTCTGGCATTGACTCCATGTACCATTACGCTGCAGTAACAAACAACCCCAATCTCAGGAGCTTAGGATAA
Source organism: Delphinapterus leucas (assembly GCF_059928025.1). Taxonomy (NCBI): domain Eukaryota; kingdom Metazoa; phylum Chordata; class Mammalia; order Artiodactyla; family Monodontidae; genus Delphinapterus; species Delphinapterus leucas. The sequence goes on from NC_143146.1 coordinate 14,170,647, forward strand.
CAGAGAATTAGTTCTAAGTGATTATGTGTCTCTGTTTGCTTAGGACAGTTCTAGTTTATGTGTCTTGTCTCAGTCAAATTATTAACAGAGCCTCCTCTAAGTCTCAAGTGATCTGGTTTGAATGAAAAATTCTGTGGTCACATTATTTATTTCTCATTTATTTTACTTATCCATCACATAAGACCCAGGCTGACAGAATGGTCATGATCTGGAACATTGTCAGTCAACACAGTAGAAGGAAAAGAAATTTCTAGTATCTTAAACCAGACTAGAAGCATCAATTAGAAATGTCATGTCTCCTAACAACTCATTGGCCAGAGCTAGGCACAGCCCCATCTCATGGCCTGGGGCCAAGAATTCAACTCTTGTGGTGAAGAGCATTAATTACACCCAAGCTCTAACTCCGTCCTTATTGTAAATCAGTTTTCCTATTTGTAAATCTACAATTCTTACTCATTTTTTCTGATGGTCTATTACATGGGTCCTGAGATTAGATTAGATTATTTTAATTTACGCTTCCTTTTCTAAGTTTATCTCCCTGACGAGCTGCACTGTTTCATTTGACAATCAGTGCATGCCTGTTTGTTAAACATAGTGCTAACTCTTGAAGGATAACACAGCGATTAAGGCATGATCCCCGCTGCCAGAAACTTAAAGCACTTTTTTGTATTCTTTAGAGTATATTTTAGTTCATCATACTAGTAATTTACTAAGTGATTTCTTTAAGAACTGCCACAGTTAATAACCCCCAAGGTATGGTTCACTCATCTGTTAAGACCTACTATACGAGAGAGAGTCATGGACATATACACACTAACAAACGTAGTAAGGTAGATAGCTAGTGGGAAGCAGCCGCATGGCACAGGGATATTAGCTCGGTGCTTTGTGACAGCCTGGAGGGGTGGGATAGGGAGAGTGGGAGGGAGGGAGACGCAAGAGGGAAGACATATGGGAACATATGTATATGTATAATTGATTCGCTTTGTTATAAAGCAGAAACTAACACACCATTGTAAAGCAATTATACCCCAATAAAGATGTTTAAAAAAAAAAAAGACCTACTATAGAAAATCTCTATGCAAATTTCAGATAGCTTATTCTTCCAATTTAATTTTTATATAGCTTATATTCTTTTGCAATGAACACTCTGATTTTAATTAAATAAGCATAATACAGAAAATCCTAATATAAAGCACTTGCTTTGCTCTATGTAATACCATAGTTCTACGTAAAGTCCCTTACACAGAATTTACTTTTCCATTATAGCCGCTAGAACTCTCTCCTCCACACAGAATTTCTATCTCCTATGACTAGGAACTCAGAACTTAACTTTCCTTGTCATGACTAAAGCTGAATGTACATCAAGATCTTCCTATTCCTGTTGCTTAAAGTCTAAAAAGGAATTGGAGACGAGTAATTCCTATACTTGTTGCCAGAAATGCAAAATCAGAAAATGTGGGTCTGGGCACCGTAACTGGAACTTGAAGTACATTTTCTCACAGAATACTCTATAAGGTGGTGAGCTATTATATTATTAGTGTTACATTTCAGCAACATTATATAAGTTGTGTTATATACTTTCAACACCTGGGAGTTAATCATTTAGCCAACACATACTGAGTACCTCCTAGGCATAAGAGAATATTCTACGTGCTGGTGATATGCAGTGAGCAAGAGAGAAAGATAGAGCAACTTGGTGTCCTCTCTGCTCCCTTCTGCAGATCCTCTGCATTGCAGAGGAGAACCCTGAGGCCAGATTCTTCAGCCCTTCCCAGCAAGGAACCAGGTTAGAGTCATCCAATGAGAGAAGCCCACGTGGGATTTGGTCATCTCTGCTGGAAGCTGCAGGAAGACTCATGGGCAAAAGGCTAGTTCTTGAGAATCCCTAGGATCAGCAGTAGCAGTTCCCACTGAGACTGGGAGAAGTTGAGACAGCTTCTGTGTAGGTTCCTGGGAGTCAACTACACCCAACCATCTGCTTCCATGACCTTCCAAGGTGGTGTGGGCCTCTAGTTCCTTGCATAAAGCCCTTCCCATTTGGATTCCTAGATGGCTTTTGTTGTCCCTTCTCCAAATTACTGATAGAGCAAGGCAAACACAGTCCCTGCCTTTACATGCTTCCATTCTCATGGAGAAGACAGACATTTAAGCAACCGATGACACACAGAACTAGGTAATGGTCAGTGGTGTGCAGAAGCCAGCTTCTGCCAGTTGTCAGAGCTGTTTGCTACATTTTTAGAATTGTGCAAGCCAGTCATCAAACACAGTCAATATTAGAAATTAAACTACATAAACTTGCAATTAATTATATGAGAAACAAAAGTAATAAATACTTTAAGCTCACCATTTTCTAATTTACTGTTTTCTACACTCTTGAAATCACTTAAATATATATTTGCACCTTTCTCGTGGAAATTCTACATCACGGTTTGCTACTGCACATCTTCTCAACTCCACTTTCAATGACATCGCGGTGGTAGCTTGATATCGCTGAACTGAGAGCATTTACATCACTGAAATCAGCAAACACTACAAACCAAAGCATCCCCTATCCCACAGAGCTGGTTGTTAAACATTTACCAAAACACCACTAGTAACTGTGATAAGTACCAGAAATATAAGTACGTATTAGCCCACAAGGAAGTGATACCTGAGTTGAGCTCTACCAGTCGGTTAGGTGAAGGAGAGGGGAAGAGCACTGCAGGGAAAGGAAAAGCATGTCTGAACTCTGTGACGAGGGAAAGATCTTGGTCCTGGCAAACGTCTGAAAAGCTGATGGAGAGACAATGCAAAGAGAGAGGGTCTGTCCTTTAGCTCCATTCTGTCCAGACTTCCTTCCTTGCCAGTCACCATGGTCTGCCACATGCTGCTGTTACTTGTGCATTTCTTTTCCCTGTCACCCAGCAGACAATTTTGTTGAAGACAGAGACCATGTCTTCTTCATTTTCCCATTGCCAGGTGCCTACCTCAGCTTCTTACACCCCCTGAGCATATTTCTAAGTGAGTGACTGGATGAATCCTCATAACACTAAATTCAGTAAGCATGAATAAATTCCCAGAAAAGAAGACAAAATTCATATTTCAACTTTTTAAATTAAACAAAAAGAATAGGTTTTAAGTGAAAAGAGACAATCAAATATATATAAGCACTAATTATTTATAAGTTAGAAAAATAAAAACTGAACTAATAACTTAAACATATTCAATGTTAAAGGACGATATGCACTTTAGTCTGCTTGGGCTGCCATAACAAAATACCATAGCCCAGAGGGGCTTAAACAACAGAAATCTACTTCTCACAATTCCGAAGGCTGGGAAGTCCAAGATCAAGGTGCTGAAAGGTAGGTTTCATTTTGAGGCCTCTTCTCTTGGCTTGTAGGCAGCCACCTTCTCACCATGTGCTCACAAGACCTCTTCTTAGTGTTTATGCACAAGTGGAAAGAGAGAGGGATCTCTGGTATCTCATTCTCTTTTATAAAGACACCAGCCCTGTCCACTGGATCATGGCTTTGCCCTCATGATCTCATTTAATTTTAATCACCTTCTTAAAGGCCCTATTTCCAATATGGTCACATGGAGGGTTAGGACTTCAACGTGTGGATACTGGCGGGTGGGGGGGACATAATATAAGAACATACATCAGATGATTGGTTCAACAATAGAAAGAGACTGCTTCTAAAATTACATCAATAATCATGATAGCTATTACTGGATATAGAGATAAGACATTCTTTATTACACAAAACTGAAATATGCCAGCTTGAAATGTTATAATTTAGTTTTTATATTATATATACTACATATTTTATATTATATATAACATGAAAAATTTGAAGTAATACAACCCTACACACACACACACACACACACACAAACACACACACACATACACACACACACTTTAAAAACATCACTGAATCACATCCCTTCAAAGCTGGCAGTAGGCTGACCACAAACAGCATCTCTTTCATTCCCACAAGGCAGCAGCACTTTGGCTGGTAAGCAGAAATATCAGAAATAAAAGTACCCCATGTACAACACTGGGATTTATAGCCTGGGGACATTCCTGGATTTATTTTGTGACTACTGTACTATTCTTTTAATGTTCAGTGCTATTATAATTTATAATTGTTTTTATATCCCAGAACAGCATCTCAGAATGCATTGAATGGTGATGCTGTTAACTGCAGCCCTCAAATCAAAAGCCATGGAGTGGGAACTTCCCTGGTGGCACAGTGGTTAAGAATCCGCCTGCCGGTGCAGACGACACGGGTTCAATCCCTGGTCCGGGAAGATCCCACATGCCACAGAGCAACTAAGCCCGTGCACCACAACTACTGAGTCTGCGCTCTAGAGCCCGCGCACCACAACTACTGAAGCACGCGTGCCAAACTACTGAAGCCCGTGTGCCTAGAGCCCGCACACTGCAACAAAGAGTAGCCCTCACTTGACACAACTAGAGAATGCCCACACGCAGCAACAAAGACCCAACGCAGCCATTAATAAATAAATAAATAAATAAAATTAAAAAACAAAAGCTATGGAGTGAAATTAGATGTGATAAAAAGTAAAATTACACTAGAAATGTCATTGATTTATGAAGTCTGGGAACATATCCCCCCACGTTACACATTTATTACAATAGGAAAATTAGCACTGAATTACGTGTGTTTTGAAAAATGCAAGGTCTTTATGAACCTATTCCTCACGTAAGATATGACAGCCTCGTGCATGCGTACAGCTGAGAAGCATGGACCTCTTGTTAACCCAGTGACAGGGCAGCGGGAGTCATTGTGCCTCTTTTCATGAAACATTTGTACCTGCCTGTTCAGAAGTGTACATCTCTGTGATTATTTAAATAATCTATAATAGAAAAATTATGTCCATTTCCTTGAAGTAGCACCAGGATGGAATCGACAAAATGATATAGGAAATATAGACCCATAGGAAAGTTGTCTTTAGCTCTAGCTGAGCTTTTGTTCTAAAGTCATTTGATATGTGAGACACACCTCCTTCCAGAATCATTAATGTGCAATTTTTTGCCAAGAAGCAAGAGGATAAGCGAGATGATCTGATGTACTTTGCAGTCTGATAAATGAAGGTAATTCTTGGCAGTTCAACACATAGCTATGTTAGATTTTATCTTTTGTTGAGGCTACCCCCTCTGCTCTAATCAACTACCTCAGCCACTCAGAGAATCACTTGATAAAACTTGTTGGTCTCTGGCTCCCTGTACACAATCCCCTCCTCCCAGCAAGATTTATCAAAATGCAGCCAAGGGCAACCAGACTGTGTTCTTAGGTCAATGGTGGGAACCCAGCTATACCTGTATCTGTCTTAAAGCCTGATTCTCTCTCTACTCTCAACCAGTCTCTTGATAAGTCCATTCCCTTTGACTCCTGGACCCAGAATCTGCTTCATCTCCATTCCTTCCTATCAGTAAGGTCCTCACTTGACCTTTGCAAAAGTAACCAATCTCCTAGCAGGGACACACACACACACACACACAATTCTTGATGTTTCCACCTACACAATTTCTCACACTAACTTTCCTAACATCTTTCAAATGTTACAATATAGCACTCACAAAATCAGTCTCATACTCTAAATTTTATAAAACTGTTTATATTAGCATGAAGAAAATTAAAAGATGCAACCTAATAGTTGAGTTCATTATGGTACTTAAGGTAATCACATGGTATTACACAGTGCAGTGCCTTGACAAAGCCTGACAGATTTTTACTAACATAAAAGATATTCATGTAGTCAGAAGAGCAGATTTTCTCCTTTCCCGCTGAGAAAAAGCAGAAAGAAAAATACTTAAGTAGAAACCAGAGGAGTTTTAGTTAGATTTAAAGATTTAGAAACTGTTATATAAGATTAGATGAAGAAATCTAAAATATCCTGTTGATGTATAAGAAGAGACATGCCTGTCTACCAGAAATGCTTAGGAAATATAACTCAGGACAGCCAGACTGACAATTCCTTTGAGGCAGGCACCATATTTACTTTGTTCACTTTTGATTTATCAGTAAGTGGAGTGTATGTGGCAGATAGACATTTACTGAACAGACATACAATAAACATTTGTTGAATGAATAAAGGCCTATTCAAAATATGAAGTCAAATATGTTGGTTACAGTGTATCCATTTTAGCCAATCCTCATAATTATTGAAAGTGAGAATGATCTTAGAAATCTCAAGTGATGTGCCCATAGTCAAACAGGGAGGTAGAGGCATACTTGAAACTTGAGTCTCCCAGTCCTAAGTTCTGTAAATCAAACAACCATGGAGCTCTGTCCAAGGAAGAATTAACAACTTGTATTTTCTCTAGAATATCAGATGAATCAACATACGAGTGCGCTGAGTCCCAATAATTGGCAGTAGATTCAGACCAACCAAATTAAAACACTTTGTGCCCACTATTGGAATTCATTGAACAATTAAATGGGACGACCATCTTTTGGGTTTGTTCGGATTTTTCTGTAACATCTTATGGAAAAACCCAAATGAACTTTTTAGCCAACCCAGTATTTCATCACCCGAATGAGGACACTTTTTGAGAATGAAAGAACTGTGACAACAAGCTTAAGCTGGCTCTATCCTGGGCAAAACTGGAAGATCACCCTGGTCCTGCCCCTGGATCCCTCCCTCTAATACAGCATGTCTGCGAGTTCCCCATAATCTTAAATCACTTGACCATAAAGCTTTACTGCTTCTGGTTCAGGCTATATGTCTGTAATTCTTAAGATTCCTAGGTACAAAGTTTCCCGTTGCATACTATAAAAGTAGCTGGAGTGTTTCAAGGGATTCTAAGTGAATTAGAGTCAATAGTGTTGTGGTGCATTAATTAAATTAGAATTGCTGAAAGAAAGTCAATTTCTATTTAAAATTTCCAAGAAACAGTAAACCCTTTTTCTATTTAGGGTGATATCAATAGTGCTCTGCAGGTGGACTGAGAGAGGGGTGGGAATAGGTTAGATGCTAAGACCCCGATTTCCTACCCGGCACCATAATGCCATTCTATATTTATATAGTGGCTTTAGGTTGGGAATTTGAAAAGAGGGGGTTATTAGCTGGGTAACTTCTCAGTGAATGGTAGAAAATGTCAATTCCCACTTATTATTGCTTAATTAGAACTTTTTAAAAGTTACTTTCAAATTTCAGCATTTTGAAATGTCAACTTGTAACACTTGCAAATAATTTCTTTGAAGCTGTGCAAACTTCAAAGCCTTATATCTTCACCTTTTAGAAATAACCCATGGTGACACTGGTTGGCTCTGGAGAACTGGAAAGCCTCTCATCTCCCCAGAGCTCACTTCCCTGTACTGTAAAAGAAAACTGAGAAAAGGGCTTGAACTGGAGTTCCACTGGTTTGAGCTTAGAGTTGATCAGTTTACTTTCTGTTTCCAGCCATCCATGAGGGTCAAGCTCTCCTTTACAGGTAGGGTGTCTTTAAAGAGAGACCAGGTTGTTCATTATTTGGTGGGACCAGAAATAGAAGTAATCTAATTGGCTGTGATCTATGTGCTTTGTGGATTGCCCCTCAGGTGTGGACAAGCCAGGACCAGTAGAAACACTTCCCTAGAAATCTGAGGGTTTTCTGAAGCTAGGGAGAAGCTGGCACTTGGATGTACAGCCTTGGGAGCACCTTTCAGTGAAAGTGAGTTTTAAAAAATGTCTGCCCATGAAGAGAAGGCACATTTCCTTCCATGATCTTTATTCTGGAGATCTCACACATCTCCTCACCTCCACACCTCTTCGAGTATTTGTACAGCCAGTTCATGGAGCGATAATGATATTGGTATGAATGTGGAAGGTGGATTCTTAACATTCTTTACTAGGAGAAACTGCATTATTTGGGATTTTAAAAAATTATCATAGGCATTGGTTTGTGATCCAGGTATGATGTCCACCCAACTACACCTCATCCAACCACCCAGATGAAGCCACTAACTCCCCAACATTCTCAAACGGCTAGAGGTGAGAAGGATGGAGATGCGTCTTCCACCCTGGCTGGCTCCTACTCCCATGAGGTGGCCCACAAAGTGGTTCTCTTCCACAGGACACCAGGCTCCATCCTGAGCCCTGACATGTGGCTGTCACCACAGGGAATTCCCCAGTCTTTCACCGACTAGGAGCTCTTTGTCAAGGAATACATTCCCCTTGGGAACATATTAATCAAGACAACATTGTAAATCAGAATGAAGTATCCAGACCTGGACCTGGGTCAGTGGCTGCTCTGTTCTTGTCCAGATCTGTTGTTTGTAAGCCAATAGTCTACCCCATGTAATTAATGTCTGAATCTTGGCTCCTGACATCTATAGTCTATATCAAGTCTTCTGTGATTCATTAAATATATAAGAACTATCCATCAAATGTAAGAAAGAAATCCTCATTTACTGAAAGTTTGTTCACAGTTTTTTTAATAGCCCAAGCTATACTGATGGCCCTGTATCTTAATGAGAATGTTAGCAATAGAGAGGTATACCTAACCACATCAACATTTTCTGTCAGGATCTAGTATTCTGATTATAATAAATAGTAACAGATTGGGCTTCCCTTGTGGTGCAGTGGTTGAGAATCCGCCTGCCAATGCAGGGGAAGCAGGTTCGAGCCCTGGTCCAGGAAGATCCCACATGCTGTGGAGCAACAGAGCCCGTGTGCCACAACTACCAAGCCTGTGCTCCAGTGCCCACGAGCCACAACTACTGAAGCCCGCACACCACAACTACTGAAGCCCGCGTGCCTAGAGCCCATGCTCTGCAACAAGAGAAGCCACTGCAATGAGAAGCCCTCGCATCACAACGAAGAGTAACCCCTGCTTGCTACAACTAGAGAAAGCCCACACACAGCAACGAAGATCCAATGCAGCCATAAATAAATAAATATATATATATTTTAAAAATAGTCAAGGATTGATTTACTTTCCACTTATTTTATTAATGTGGGCATTTATACCCACTTTCCCCTCTTGTGTGAAAGTTAAGTCAACTGTAGAGTACAGACTGGGAAATCTTCTAGGCGAATGGTTCTTAACTTGGGGTCCTTGAATTCTTAAGGGGTACAGGGATAGAAACCAGGAAATCCATTGATTTGGATAGGAAAAAAAATTACATCTTTATTTTCTCTACCTCTGGTGGAAATTTAACATTTCTTTCCATTATAAATGTAGGCAACACATCAGCACAGTGTTAGTCAATCCTATAACTCTGTCACCAGTAGAATTCATGTATATTTTCATAACACATTAGGTTGTAACAGCTGTCTCACAATACCAATTATATTATCATTACTTCAAAATCATGGTACTTAAAAGACATCTACCCCATATCACATTTTTATTTTGTACAATATTTTTCATTTATAAATTTTTATTACTTTATAAAAATAATTTTTAAAATTTGCATTTTTATTAAGGTGTAATTAGCATATAACATTATATTAGTTTCTGGTATAAAATATAATGATTTGATATTTGTTTATATAGATAAATGATCACCACATAAGTCTAGTTAACATCCATTACTACACCTAGTTACAAATTTTTTTCTTGTGATGAAAACTTTTAAGATCTACTCTCTTAGCAATTTTCAAATATTCACTATAGTATTATTAAATTTAGTTGCTTGTTTTGTACATTTTGAAAACAATATTTTAATATGTAATGATTTCTTTTGTTATCCTGTGTTTCTATTTTATGCCCTTGAAAACATTATTCTGAGACATCTATGGACCAACACAGAGATCCAAGGTACAGAACAGGTTAAGAATACTGTTAAACACTCATATTTAATAACATAAATAAATGCAGGGAGATAATGCACAAAAAAACTTTCTGTACTCAAATGCTTAAATAAACAACATTTGATAATACCTTGGGACCCATTATGAGTTAATTGCAGATTTCAATTCTCTTTCGTTCTAGTTCTTTTCAGAGGTATTCTCTCTTGAAAGTTGAAGAGAGACGGACCTTCCCAGCTCTCTGGTGGATGCATGGTACAAGTTAGGTGGGTTGGATAAGGATAAATTTCTGCCGCGATAAACTCAGGATGGGTAAATGAATACATAATTGACCACCCTGCTCATAAAGACTATTTGCAGAGAATCCTCCTCTTGTGTCCTTTGCTGCCTGATTTTTCATTTCATTAAAGCTGGTTGAGGACCAAATCGCTTATTGTGTAAAGGAACAATTACAATCAAGGTTTGGTCATAATTTCCTTGATTTTTCCCCAATGAAGCACCTGCTAGCCTCAGACTCAGAAGTCACAGAGGGCAAAAATGTGCACCTTGACTCTCCATGGGTATCAGAATTACCCAGACACTTAAAAGCCTGTGTCTGATTGTTCAACCCAAAATTCCAGACTAGGACAAAAGGTCCTCCTGCCCTAAGAGTTAAAAAAAAAACGAAAGAAAAAAAGAAAATGTTTGCCTTCTGTTAATCCTATTTTTCACATACTAAAATTTTTTTTTTTCTTCCTCACCTTCATTTCAGTAGAGCCAAATAGTTAACTGGCCCTAATGTCCTGGGAATGAAGGTACCTAGCTGTGATGTTGACATCTTACTTCTGAAACATGCCTGAATGACAGTTGTGCTTCACCATTCTGATGACCTCCATTCACCCCAAATAAACATATCAAGGGATAAATCTCCTCACTGTCATGGTAATGTACACTTACTTTCTAAGATGATTCTAGGACTTCCAATAAAGCTTTATAAATGCAGTTGATCCTTCTCTCAGTTCCTTCTATGAGATATTTGGTTCAAATGACCTCTGTACTTGCTGTAAATTCCTAGCACATTTACCAGCCCTAGCTGAAGTGGATTAGTCTAGTACCATAAAATACCTCTTTTTTTCATATTTCAATGTCAAAAAAACCCACCAGGAAACATTTTCCATATAGATCCATAGCCTCTACATATTTCTATCTTCACACCACTTACCAAGCTTTGAAGAAAAACATTTTTAAAGACCTTAAAGTTCAGTTGTTTCATTCTCCTGATTTCATGGACAAGAAAGGTCGCCCTAAACAGCTTGAGTGACTCATGCAAACTCATTCAGCTGCCACAGCTGAGGAAAACACACTTCTGAGCTTTTTGCACTTCACCATGCCATCTCCTCGCCCTCAACTTAGAACCACTGTGTTTTCTTATATTCGTGCACATTTAATACAGAAAGAAACTACGTAACAAGGATATTTACTAACATTTTAAAAACCGCAGTATATAGCCAATTTTCTTTTCTCATTCACAGGTCCTACCCCCTTTTTTCAAATGGTACTTTCCTACATCTTATTTTAGCCCCAGTTTGAAGCCTACCATTACTTACAAATATATACCTAAAAAAGTACGACTTTAAAGTGTTTATATTAGCTGTTTACATTAGCTTTCCAACAACAGAGAATCAATTCCTGTTATATTTTATTAAAACATTCGCATTTACTAACAAATTTCTGTGAAACTGAATATAAAATTTTTATGATACAACTCAAAGACATTTTGAAAGTAATGGATCTGTTAAATCAAACCATCTTCAAGACATAATAATATGTCCAAATATATGAATTTCTGTTCTTACAATTAAATTCCATTTGGCTTTTACTGTAAAGCCCAGGAAGTAACCCACTGTAAATGGGATTAAAATAAGAGGCAAACAGACAAAAATCTAAGAGAATTCACTCAATGAAAAGAAAATGTTTAAAAAGTCACTCAAGCTAAGATCCTAGCAAAGTGGCAACCAAGTGATTTAAGCAAGGACATTAAAGAATATTCAGATATAGTAGTATTAGTAAAAGATCTGTTTTGGTTTTGATGGTAGTAACAAAAGATACAATGAATAAAAGGCTCAGATTCTTGACTTTTTGTGTATGTAGAGAACTCAGATGGAAACAATATAGTCATCACCCAAGTGAGGGCACCACCAACAGGACAATATTTTATGGAAAATATTGCTACATATCCAAATAATGGTTTAATATAGCCAACAGTAAATGTTACTGGAACTAATACACGAGAAACAAAAATTTATCTTTCCTCTTTGTCTATGACTACTCTCTGACAGAGATGCTAATCACTGATTATTATTCCCAATCAAACAACTACAGGTAGAAAAAGGAAAAGTAAGATGGATAGGAAAATCCAAAATTAAATGATCAAAGTTAAATGTCTATAAAGACATGAGCTAGAAAGAACCAAAGAAAAATTAAAAGGAAAGGTAGCACAAAACAGCTTGAGTGACTCATGCAAAATCATTCAGCTCCCAGAGCTAAGGAAAACACATTTCTATGCTTTTTCCACTTCACCATGCCATCTCCACGCCCTCAACTTAGAACCACTGTGTTTTCTTGTGTTCGTGCACATTTAATACAGAAATGATAAGAGTGGTGGCTTCCGGACGTTAAAACACTATCTTGATAGTTAAATTAGGAAGTCTTAGATATAAAATATTTTCTATGGCTCTTAAAGTATAGAAGGATCTCTACTTGGCACAATTCAAACCACAACTGGACTTCTCTAGATGTTACATGCAATCAGTCCCCTAATCCCCTAATCATTCTCGCACCCTAAGGTCTTTTGACTCCTACCCCAATGCTCCTCCCAGAGCCACTGCAGCTCCCATATCCTCCTCCGTCTCACGTGAAAAACCACAATCGTCACCTAGCTGACCCTCCGTGTGGCAGCCAGAGGGCCCTTTCTAAATCTGGTCCTGTCTGTCCTGGCTTGAAATCCTCTGAAGGCTCTCTCCATCACCTTTAGGATAAGGTGTTCAGGTGCCTGAACATGTCTTACAAGAGCTGTCATGACTCGCCCCCCTGCCTGGCTTTCACCCCAGATTCCACCACGTTCCCACCTTCCCCAGCCCCCAAACACACACACACTCTCTCTCTCCTTTCCAGATAAGTGAAAACACCTGCAGTTCACAGAACACAGCATGCTCTTTCCTCCCCCTGAGTTCTTGCACGTGCAGTTCCCTCTGTGTAGAGCACCCTCTCTGTGTCTGCTTGGTGGACTTAGGTCAAATATCTCATCTTCTGTGAAACTTTCACAGACTCCCCGTGTTAGAGTGGGGTGCTTCCTCATTCGTACACCCATAGCACCTTATACAAACTCTGCAACGCACTCACGACAATGTATATTCTCTCTTTCCAGCCAATAAGCCCCTGTGGGGAGGGGACCACACCATGCCCATCTCTGTTTCGCAAGTCCTTAGCATAGTCACTAACATAGAATGGTTACTCAATTAATGGTTGATAAATTAATGGATTTAGTTAGACCATTATTCATTCAGTATTGAATATATATACGTTTAAGATCTACTATATGCAGACATTGTGTGGGATGTTGGAGATTACTAATAAAAAGACATGATCTCTATGATAAAGAAATAGTCTAGTGAATGGTAGGGAAAAGGAAAATGCCTAAACCAAGTGCCACTAAGAACAGCTGCTTTGACATATATGATCTCATTTAATCCTTACTCTGACTATATGAGGAAGTGTCAATCCCATTTCAGAGACAGGCTCTAAAAGCTTAACAAGTTATTTAGACCCATACAATCGATCCCAAAGCCAGAATCTGAATACAATTCTACCTCATGCCAAAGCTCACAGCCCTTTCTTCTGTGTCTTTGTATCTTTCTAACGTTTAAGCTTCTTGGGTTCTTTGTTGTTGATTTTTTAAAATCTGACATGAGAACTGGGAATTTGATAATAAAATGACCTTGTTCAGCTCACTCTGAAGCAATGATTCTCGGATCATTCTATCCAGGATTTAGAAGCAGTCCATTGCCAGATTTTGTGCTGTGCTGTCAAATCTATGAATGTTTCCATTTTCTTGTTTCATTCAGAGAACTCAACAATAGACATACTAAATCCACTATGGGCTCATCCAGACTTCAGCAAAGAACTATCATTTCAAAACCTCTGAGTGCTGAGGCTGGACCACTGTATTTAAATGATATAGTGGATTGCCAAAATCAAATAAAGATTAATATTTTATAACTGATTAGAATATTGAGGATGACAATACTAACAATAACAAAAATGATTTCAGTGGCATCCCTGCAAAACTCAATGGTACCCAAAGAATAAAGCAAAGGAAAAATTACATTTGATTCTCAGGTTCATTATGCCCAATAATATACTGGGTCTTCTCTCAATTACCCCAGTGCTATCTACAGCCCTCACTTTCTTTTGTTCTTTCCTTTACTCCTATATGTATGCCTGTGAGCATCTCAAGCTTATTATCACCAGCACTGGATTACATGTAGAAGTTTTACTTATATTTTTTGCTTACAAACATTTATATAGTTCTTGCTCGGTATCACACTGTTATAAGCATTTTGCAAGTATTAATTCATTTAATCCCTGCAACATTGCTATGAGGTAAGTACTATTATTATCCCCATATTATTAATGAAGAAACTGAAACTGAAGGGGAGAAATTAAGTCACTTGCCAAGGGTCACAAAATTGATGTGGGCAGAGCAAGGGTTCAAACCCAGGCCATCTGGCAGCTAGAGTCTTGGCTCTAACCACCAGGCTAGTCTATCGCTCGGATAAATATGCTAATCCTGGAAAGGAATATTAATATGGATCATTGGAAAACTGCAAACAATATCTGAATAATCTTTGGCCTTGAATCATAGAGCTTTATATTCCAGGTGCTACTGCAAGACTAATAAACACCTCTAGTGGATACACAGGAGGTAGATGAGGAAGGCTCTTCAGGGACCAGGGGTATTAGGATTAGGAGAGGGGAATCCTCTGATCTCCTGATAAACTCATTAATCTCAAGGTCCTGGTACCATTGCTCAATTAAGAACAGTCAAGCAGTGCTAAACATCTGGCTCCAGAAAGATCACAAACACTTCTGAGAAACACCATCCTCAGGAAGATGTGCACTCATGCTTAGAATGTAGTTATGACATTAATTCAACGGAAGCAGGAGGTGCTTTGGAGAACTGCTCCACCTTAAATTAAACAAGATTCCAAATGAAGAAGATCAGCCACAAATAGAGTGACCATCTATCGATCTCTGTTTGCCTGGGACAATTCCTGATTTCAACAGCAGTCCAGGAGTAACTATCTATAGCACACTCTTTCACTCTGAAAAGCATACCGGTTTGGGTGACAAAACACATTGCAACCCTCACCAAGAATAACCAAGGGTTGGTTGTAACTCAACACATCCACACAAAAATTAGCTCTGCAGATGAAGACGTACAGCATACTTAAAAATCCCTAAACTTACGATACCTGTTTCACAACTCTTCATCTAAAATTCAATTCAACTGCCAAGTCACCTTACATATCCTGACCATGGAAAATAATAATAAAAAATACTTCTTAACTATGTAACAACCTGTACAAAGCCCGGTAAAGAGATGAAAGATGTGGCACCTGCTCTACAGGTGTGCAACATCCTCTGGTTGAGAAGAGGCTGAAGTTCCATTGCCGCTCGCCCCACACAGCCAGTACCGTCTAAACCCTGTAGCGCGCTACTCAGTCCTCACAGCAACTCTGAGAGACAGCGATCAGTACTCCCTTCTTAGAAAAAGAGAAGAACTGAGGTTCAGAGGTCACTGTTGAACTGATAAAGTAAGTCAATAATTTGGACCACAGTTGAAATAACATGAAATTTTTAGCTCCCATCCCTACTGCACTGCTGAGATGATAGAATACTTTAATATACACATGACAAGAGTCTTCAAGATTCATACCAACCGTTACTTTCATTTATTATACAATGCAATTCCATTCCCTCTCTAGTACCAATTCCATATATAGATCACCTGATGAAACACCAGGCAAAGATATGGCCTGATGGCACCACCATTGTCTGTACAGGAGCATTCGTGTATTTGAATATTTAGTTGCTTTCTTCTTTTCTGTTTTTATCCAGTAGACTGGAAGACAGAAAAATGAAAATTCTGATCCTGATACTAATACAATTTATAAAATCTGTGTTATCAGTAAGCAAGCCAAAAGCAAGACATCAAAAGCTCACAAGACATGAACTGGTCAATTATGAGTTTATTTGTGAAGGAAACAGCAGTTATTCAATGACATACATAAAACGATGGAAGTTAGGTCAAACACTGTGTCTACAATTTGAGGTGCGGGGGTAAAGAAAATGGAGATATTTGTAAATTTGTGGATTATGAATCAATGCCAGGAAAGCATTTAAGCGATTCAGAAATTGCTAGAGCTGTTGATATGGATAAAGTTTTCTACAGATTTCTTATAAAGGGAAGAAAAAGGCTACTTTTAACCTTTCTTTGAGCAAATTTTGTACAAAAAGGCAGTATCATAATAATTGCCTGCTGAATCCCCCGACAAATTACAACCAAAAAGCCTGCCCCACTGTTAAAATACATTTCCTCTATCTTCTAAAGCCATGCTAAGTAAGTTGAAAGACCCAAAGCCTTAGGTAGAAAATTATTTTTTAAATACATTCACATACATGTACTCAATATTAATACAATTTTTAGTATATTTGACATATACATTGTAAAATTTAAAAAAATTAAATTTAAAGAGAAAAACATATACCATACTTGATGCCATAGTTAGGGATTTTATAACATTTTCACTTCTATGGGACTGTTCTCCACAACTCCTTACTCTTAATCTGCCAGTCTGTGTTACTCAGCTTTTTTACATGATTTCCATCCATGTTTACAGAAGACATTCTGTAATAAAATAGGATAAAATGAAAACTGTTTTGCTTTCAAAGCAATACTGTGGTAGGGGAGGTCCCATTGCCCTAATTTTGACCATAACTCCCTGTGGGTGGAGATTCGCTTATCTCTCAGCCTTCAGCATCTCGCCTGTTCCAGCTAGGTGGCAGATATTAACTGCTTCTTGAATAAATTTTAAAAATAGTCTAAAAAGTTAAGAATCTTTACAAAAGTAAGAAAAATAAAACGTCTTTTCTAACCTAACTTTCACCATTTACTTTGACTCACTCTTTCCGCAACTGGTTTTTAAACAGCTGAAATCCACTTATAATTCTCGCTGAAAGTTGGCTTTCTATTCACTCTATAGAGAAAGCTACAAGGTCAGGAATCAACATAGTCAGCTTTTTTCTTTAGGTCTTCAGAACATACAACCTTCGCTTTTCTAGAACAACTTGAAGTTCCTTCTTGCAATTTTTCTTTTCCTTTGAGGCAAAAAAGTCTCCTTTCTTTGGTTCCTCTGAGCTAGACAGTTTCTGAGCTGCTCTCTGGAGTCTGTCCATCCCTTTGAGCTTTTCCACATCTTTATACCTTAGAGGCCCCAGATGACATCACCTTCTTAGGCAGATCCCAGCTGAGCTCTTCCGGCAGGAACTGTGAAGATTAACTACAAATTGTAAAGGGCCAGGATTTTTGGAAATCATAAGGTAGACCGTAGGACTAATCAGGAGGGCTGTCCATGGTGTATTTAAAAGGAAAAAGTATATTGCAGAGTAATGGGCCCTTTTGTGGGAAAAAAATGTTTATAATAATCTATATACATCCAAAACATGGAAGGATATATTCCAAATGATGGAATTAAGGGCAAAACCTGCCCTTTTTACTTTCTATACTCATACAATGTTTGAAATTTTAATGATAAACACAATTTTTGTAATTCAAACAATAAAGAAGAATGGTTAGGTTTTTCCAGTATGTGATGTCTTCTTTACAAAGGCCCTGCCCTAGAGATCAGAGATACAGGGATAAATTAAATGTGGGCCCCCCAGGAAGAGCTCAAGGTCTCAAGGAAACAGACACACACACAATTAGCAACACAATCATCATTTTGGTCTGGAACCCAAAGAGTAAATAAATATTAGCTATTTAAGACCTAGAAAGAAAACAATTCATTCACTGGTGCCACTGAACCCTATAAAGGAATTCAGAGTGAAAAGAAACATGAAAAGTCAGCTGGTTTTTGGTGCAAAGCATATGCTTTCTAGACAAGTTTTCAAATAATCGCTGTATCTGTTACCCACCATTAGACATCAACCAAATCACCTAATCACTTAGCGCAGTGGTTCTCAAAATCTAATATATGTGAGTATTATTTTTAAAAATTCAGCTTCCTGGAGAATATCCCCGGAGTTTCTGATTCATCAGGTTTTGGACCTAATGAAACAACAAACAAACACCACAGGTGATTCTGGTGCAGATGGTCCACGGGTCACACTCTGATGGGGTAGCCTCTCCAGTTTCCCCATCTGAAAACACACATGTTGATGCCTACCTTCTCTGGGTTTTGGTGACACATGAATCAGACCTAATAAAACTGGCTCGTTCTTCTTTTTTTCTTTAACCTAGAAGTCAGTAAAGATGCCTTCAAGATGCTCATGGTTTCAGCTGGAAGCCAGCCCTCTCTGCCATGGGAGCTCTTGCAACTGCCCAATGACTAGTCAGATCTTCCACAGCATGGAAGGGCTGGAGGGTATTAGTTTCCTAGAGCTGCCATAACAAATTACTACAAGCTTGGTGGCTTAAAACAATAGAAATTTATTCTCTCATAGTTCTGGAGGCTGGAAGTTCGAAATCAAGGTGTTGGCAGGGCCATGCTCCTCTGAAGGCTCTACAGGAGATTTCTTACCTCTTGCAGCTTCTGGTGGTGCCAGGCGTTGCTTGGCATCACTCCAATGTCAGCCTACATCTTTACTTGGCCTTCTCCTCCGGTCTTCTCTTCTGTCTCTTAAAAGGACACTTGTCACTGGATTTAGGGTCCAATCAGGTAATCTGGTGATCTCATCTCGAGATCCTTAATTTAACAGTACCTGCAGGACTTCCCTGGTGGTGCAGTGGTTAAGAATCCACCTGCCAATCAGGGGACACAGGTTTGAGCCCTGGTCTGGGAACATCCCACATGCTGCGGAGCAACTAAGCCCATGCACCACAACTACAGAGCCTGCACTCTAGAGCACACGAGCCACAACTACTGAGCCCGTGAGCTACAACAACTACTGAAACCCACGCGCCTAGAGCCTGTGCTCCGTAACAAGAGAAGCCACCGCAGTGAGAAGCCCGTGCACCACAAGGAAGAGTAGCCCCCGCTCGCCAAAACTAGAGAAAGCCCGCATGCAGCAACAAAGACCCAACGCAGCCATAAATAAATAAATAAATAAATTTACAATAAATAAATAAATAAAAATAATTGTATCTGCAAGGACTCTTTATCCAAATATGATCACATCCATAGGTTCCAGAGGTTAGGCCATGGACATATCTTTTGGGGGCATCATTCAACCCACTACAGGGGTTTTGGGTTTTTTTCTCTCTCTCTGGTTCTGTAACCTGACCTCTGCTGAGGTCATTTAGCTTCTAGATCATCTTTCATCCTGCACAAACTGTAGGGCTCCTGACATAGCATACAGCCTCTATCTCCACATTAAAAAAAAAAATGTTTTTCCTGTAAAAATATATTTTACAGTAAAATATTCATAATATAAAATTCACATTAGCCGCTTTTACGTGTGCAGCTCAGTGGCTTTAAGTGCACTCACATTGCTGTGTAAACATCACCACCATCCATATCTCCAGAATTTTTCCATCATCCCAAACTTAACTCCTTAAACATCTGTACTTCTTAAACATTAACCCCACACTTCACCCTCCTCCCACCTCCTGGTAACCTATAATCTATTTTCTGTCTCTATGAATTTGACTACTTTAGGTACCTCATATAAATGGAATCATACAATATTTGTCCTTTTCCGTCTGGCCTCTTTCACTCAGCATAACGTCTTCAAGATTCATCATGTATAAGAATTGTGTAAGGGTGTATAAGAATTTCATTCCTTTATAAGCTGAATAATATTCCATTGTATGGCTATACCACACTTCGTTTATCCATTCATCTCCTGATGGACAGTTTGGGTTGTTTCCCCCTTTGCGCTATTGTGAATAATGCTGCTCTAATTTGTCTCTAGATTCTGACATGGAAAACTTCGCCCATAGAAGGTTGTTGCGTGTGTAACAGATTGTACTGGAGAGATGAAGACATTTATACTGCAAAGACTATAAATAAACTAAATTTGACTATCAAACCAACCTGTCCTTTCAAAGTCCTTTTCTACTTCTCTGTAAGTTTTCCAGCCTTTCCCTCTCTTTACTCTCTCCCACTATTCCTTTTCTCTCCTTCCCTTCTAACCTCAAATTCCTGTTCATTATGTATTCAGGGTGATTCAGCTACCTTTTCTCTCCTTGTCAGCTACCAACCTTTTCTCTCAGGGTCTCAATTTGCAGCATCAATTGGCTTACAGGGCATTTTTCTAGACAAAGTCCATTGCCTCACAAATGGAATTTCTGGGGCCCACTGTTACATTCATATATTTCCTCCCTGCTACGTTATATTTGAAATGGCATTGGGACACAAATGTAGAAAAGCCACTAGTTGAAAATGGGAGACAGGAGGATGAGAAAGAGAACAGGGTTCAAGATGAAGAGTTCAGCAGAGGAATGAGATCAAAAGTTGTCTTCAGGGGAGAGAGGAAAGAGAAGACCCAAGGGCACCGACCCTTTAGAACACAGGTGGAGGGAACACAGCCAGAGATCCAGAAAATTTTCAAGAAATACACAAAAGGTTATAAATGTATTGTCTGATAGAATCGGAAGCCACATGAATTAAACTAGATGACAAATGTGAGGATTTGTCATGCAAAAGGTTTCAAGATATAGAAAGTACATGCGTGTCTGCTTGGAACAGAAATACAGGCATCCCTCATCTGAATCAATTATTTTCTGAAGACATGTTACATAGCAGTTTTCAGGTGGTGTAAAGCCTATGTAAAACTCTATTATTTTAATCGGGAAAATTAATATGCTCCCAACCCACCCAAACACCCGTCCAGTTTCCCCAAATATCAATAAAACACTTGTAAACATCTATATAGCAATCCAAATCCACCCAGGATTTCTGAAGGATATAAATTAGATCATTTGAAACACCAATTACCCAATTCTTTAACACATAATGAAGTGTTTGGAGGGTATGTCTGTATGCAGTACATAAGGAATCCCTTCTTGCAATATCAAACAGGAATTATATTTTCCTTTTACATGTGCAAAGATATATACCGTAATGTAAGTAGACAATGACATAACATGTTAGAGATACTAAAGATCCTATCTAAATTAGAGCCTGGTTAGAAGTGCTCCCAGATCCTGGCAGAAAGGAACTGAGACTCAGGAAGGGGCTAATACTCAGGCAACAGGATGAGAAAGATGGTTAGAGACAATGCGAACACTTTTAAACAACCTGAGCAAAGGACTTAAGACTGCAGCCCACTCACACTCCATCCTCCTGCCCGATCTCAACAACCACAAATGGTTTTTTATTATACACACAGGCATATTGATTGTGGTGAGATGTTGATTTTGATGGTAAGTCTAGGGTAAAAGTGTCTACAAATCCTCACGGCAAATATTTGAATAATGAGAGTTTACATACACTTGTATACCTTAAAAGGAAAACAGAACTCTAGGGAATTAGGTGATGCTCGTAACTGTTCTCATCTCATATCAGTTCTGAATTAAATCCCAACTTCAGGTTCTGTCTCTCAAGGATTAAGGTTACAGAGTTGACACAGTGAGAACGCAGCTGGAAGTTATATTAGAAACACAACTATCCCTATTACCATAACCTTAAGAGATTACATAAAATTAAAAGTTCCCTCAAATTAGCTAAATATACTGAAATATGAAGCTGTAGTATGCAGTATGTACTTTAGATCCCCAAATTCAATAAAATTATGTACTGTAGATTCCCAGATTCAACCATATTAAAAATAACCTCTGTTACAAATGAATGGATAAAGAAAATGTGAGGATACGGGGAGGGGGAGGGGTAAGCTGTGACATACTGAGAGAGAGGCATGGACATATATACACTACCAAACGTAAAATAGATAGCTAGTCGGAAGCAGCCGCATAGCACAGGGAGATCAGCTCGGTGCTTTGTGACCACCTAGAGGGGTGGGATAGGGAGGGTGGGAGGGAGGGAGACACAAGAGGGAAGAGATATGGGAACATATGTATATGTATAACTGATTCACTTTGTTATAAAGCAGAAACTAAGACACCATTGTAAAGCAGTTATACTCCAATAAAGGTGTTAAAAAAAAAAAAGAAAATGTGATACACACACACACACATATAGAAAACTGGAATATTATTCAACCATAAAAAAGAAGGAAATCTTGGCATTTGCGACAACATGAATGGGCCGTGAGGGCATTATGCTAAGCGAAATAAGTTAGACAGAGAAAGGCAAATACTGTATGATCTCACCTCTTATATGTAAAATCTATTAAGCTGAACTCATAGAAACAGAGAGTAGAATGGTGGCTGCCGAGAGCTAGGGGGGTGGGGGAAATGGGGGAGATGTTGATCAAAGGGTACAGACTTCCAAGCATATGTTGAATAAGTTCTGGGATGTAATATACAGCATGGTAACTATAGTTAGCAATACCGTATTGTATACGTGAAAGTTGCTAAGAGAGCAGATCTTACATGTTCTCACTACAAAAAAAAAAAAGGTAATTATGTGAGTTGATGTGTGAGGTATATGTTAACTAGCCTTATTGGCAATAATCATTTTGCAGTGTATATGTGCATCAAATCATCACACTGTACATCTTAAGTTTATGCAGAGTTATATGTCATTTATATCTCAACAAAGCTGGGGAGGGGAATAGGCTGTATTATGATATCATGTTATTTGATGTTGGCAGTTCAAAGTCATTCACTTCAAAACAGGAAGGAAAGGATGGAGAGAGGGAGGGATGGAGGAAAGGAGGGAGAGAGGGAGGGAGGAAGGGGTTGGCTGCATTCAAACAGGTGCTTCCCCTACCAAAAAAAAATCCTGTTAAATGGATACACTGCCACCAAAAGGAAAGGAGCCAAGAAGTGGGGAGGTGTCCTGGGGTGCAGAATGAGAAAGAAAAGTTCTTCTGGAAGATTTTTCTTGAAAGCTATAAGATTTTAAATATTACCATAGGAAAAAGGAAGTGTCTGACTGGCTTTCCAAAATGTATCTCTCTCCACCAGGGAGTAATGAAAGACAAAATAATCTCCCTAAAATCTGTCTAAATCTCTACACGTCCTCACAAAAATGTGAATACTTTGCTCTAGATTTTTCTTTTTTATGCAACTCAGTCTTCCAGGTTTGTTTTTAGCAGACACTAAGCAAAATCAATTACCATTGCCAAGAAAATAGTCCCACTGAAAAATTATTTTTGAAGCCTGTCACATCTTTTACACTACTTGGCCCATAAAGTTATAAATCCTCTCCCAAAGCAGCCCAATCTTCTCCAGGGATCTGAAGACAATTTTCACTAGTCTGTTTTTAAACATCTTGAAAAATCCTTACATTTGCTTGAAAAGGCAGATTGATGTTCCCTACACACACACACACACACACACACACACACACACACACACACACACGGAGGAAATAAACACAGTGAGTTTGGAGAAACTGCAGGGGCAGCTTCTGTGGTAAATATTTCAATCAAGTCTATATTTATAAACCTTTTCTGAAGTATACACCTTAAAGTCATGTAATCTAAAAACCAGGGTAAAGAAA
Source organism: Delphinapterus leucas (assembly GCF_059928025.1). Classification (NCBI taxonomy): domain Eukaryota; kingdom Metazoa; phylum Chordata; class Mammalia; order Artiodactyla; family Monodontidae; genus Delphinapterus; species Delphinapterus leucas. Next base: position 14,194,220 of record NC_143146.1, read on the forward strand.
TTGACATCAGTAAGCCACATCATCTCTGATTCCACAGGACTGTCCCCAGGCCAGAGCAAAAATGTAGCTGCCTAACGATTTTTTAAAATAACCACTGCAAATGTCCTTGATAATGTATTTCTGTGTTTCAACCTATTAGTATCAAAAAGTTCATCCTGATAGCTAACCCAATTTTCTTCAATTGCAAAGTAATATCATTCTCAGGCAAGGAGGAAAGAAATGAGCAAAGATTCTGAGTCAGAGGAAATGGCTTCACATCCTATATTTGCTGTGTGACTTCATGCTAGTTGTGGGTCTCTGTTTCCTAACTGTGAAAAGAAATTACTGCACTAGATCATATTTACAGACATGGTGCTGCTCTAAGAGACAGTAACTAACTGGTTAGCACAAGCCAAACAAAACAGTCATTCATATATGTATTATGACATATATAATTCATATTTTAGATAGCTTTCTTTTACTCTGATTGACTAATCCTTATCTTTTTTTTTAACATTTCCTAAACTCTATTCATTGTGTTTGTTCTTGTAGAGAACAATATTTTTGACATATTAACTGATGCAGTATTTCCCTCTATACAGTTGATCCTTCAACCAACAGGGGTTTGAACTGTATAGGTCCACTTATATGCAGACTTTTTTTCAGTAGTAAATACTACGGTACTACACAATCCCCTGCTGGTTGAATCCAAGGATGCAGAATCCAAGGAATACACAGGAACCATGGATAAGGAGACTGACTGTAAGTCATACGTGGATTTTCAACTACATAGAGGGTCAGCACCTCTATACTCTCCCCACCCCACTGTTTTCAAGGTTCCGCTGTATTTCCTATTAGCCCAGGACTCTCCCCCACTCCCATGTTATTGCAATCTAGGAGACAGGTAGGCATTCGGGAGTTTCTATTTTAGAGAAGAGCCAAAGAGCCAAATTCTTGACTTTTGCATATAAAATGCCAAGGACCTAGCATGGACAAGAGACTTACTTGAAAAAAAAATTATGCTGTTTTCCAAACCAACCAGGAGACTCCTACAGTTTGCACGGGGTGCTTAGGAACCCTAGATAAGCCCAGGAAGCACTGGACAGGTGAGGAAATGGGAGACCTAGACCCTATATTCCTTACAATCAAAACAAAGAAGGTTTGCAGCAAACTCTAGGGACCAACACATACGGTCCACAAAGAGGACCAGAATGGATCCTCCTGTCTTGGCATGTGTAAGGTTGCTAGCAATTAGTTGGAACACATGAGCAAGCAGAAACCATAGGCTGACTGGGGAAGCTCTGAATTGACAGCTATTACCCTGAATTGTCAAAAGACTTGAAATGGAAAAAAATTAAGTTACAATTGGAGACCTAAGGTGGGGGTCTTAATGCCATACCGTTTACACTCTTCTCTGATAGATTCAATTCTCTGAATCTTGCATAAGCAGTAAGGTGCAAACTAGACATGATGACCAAGGGGCTGGCTCTAAGACGAGTCCAAAAATCACTTCATTGTTTGCAATGTTATGTGTTGATTCCAAATCAGCACTGAAAGCCTGATTTCAATCATCTGAGATGATTTGGCAATAGCACACAAAATTAGCGCCACAGTAGCTGATCTCATTCATCTAAGTGGCTTCTGAAGTAAAATTTTACTGCTGCTGGAAGAGATTACAATTAATGCTCAGTACATGCGGTGACTTCCTAGCATAGACAAGGGAATAACATTTAAAGTTAATAAGTATTAGCAGCAACAACAATTTTATTTTCAAACATAGTTATATCTACCTTAGAGAGAAAATGCAATATAGCCAGATTCCCCTTGAGGGAAACTGACAACAGTTCATTATCCCTGTATGGAATATATCATATATGGCAGACTTCTGTTATGGGCCACTCACAGACTTCAATCCCTAGCAGAATGCACCTCAATAATGAGCGCCAGAGGCTTCAAATTTCAATTCAATTTCTTCTGGTAAAAGTTTAAAACTAGTTTGTATAATCCCTCTTCCTATCTGTCCATTACCTAGAACTAGATGAAGAACACAGTAGGTTTTTTTCCCCTTTGATTAATACCACAATAGATGGAATGCATAACAACTCAATTTGCTTTGTATTGTGATAGGATTAAGCATTTCTGATTAATCACAATGACATCTCCTATCGCGCCCCCCCTCACCCCCCACCCCCGTAAAACTTTTAGGAAATCAATTGCATCAGTTAGAAGTAAATCAGCACACCTTCTTGATTGCTTTAACACAGTGGTCATAATTACAAAAAAAAAAAAAAATCCTTTCTCATGCAGAAGATCTACACTCTGCAATTGCTACAAGGATTTCTATTACAAAACTGATTTTGAGATCGTAAGTTTATTTTAGCATAAAGTTATTGGAACAAAGTGATCACTCTTGTCAACCCTCCTCCCTACGCAGTACCCCTCAAAGGTTTTCTAATGTCATAAAGCTGCAGTTCAAAAGTTTGCAAGACTGAATTCATACCCCTGCAATCACAATGGTGGTGGCTGAAAAAAAAATTCCTGCCACTGGGAATAATTACTGTTTTTTCACTGACCCTGCATGTAAGGGTGATGTAATTTCCCCAAAGGAATAGTTAAAGTACTATGCTAAAGTTCAGACTAGCTTTTTAAAACAGCTTTATTATCTTCCTACATTCATTTTAGTTTGAACAAATTAAGATTCTCAAGGGGCCCTTTTTCACTTTGTTTATCCTGAAGGCCATAGCTCTCAATATAAAGGCTTATCGGAAGGAGATAATGACATTTCCAGAATCTAGGCAAACCCCTCCACTCCACCTCCCCTAAGAAAAATGAAAACTTTCTAAGGGACTAGTTGGTACAGCTAAGCCAATTTATTTTTAACCTAGGTTCTCAGAGAAGTCAAATACAAGCATGATAATATTAACCAACTTGGCAAGTACCCCCGGGAAAATTTACACTCATAATTTTTTTAAAGAGCATCTAATACCTTCCAAAGAACTATTAATTTGCATGTAAAGATGTTCGTACTTACAATAAAAGCTGTTGTGACTGGATGTAGCTTAAAAGACACCACAGTCCCGCCACCAGAATGCTCACAAATTTGAATGATTATCTAATTACACAAGCAACATCTATTAGCAGCCTTGTCAATTATTTAAAACTCTGACTGCTTTGTTGTTCCAAAAAGAGCTATCCTATTCCCAAAGGGCCAGTCAACAGACTGGTATCGTCAAAGTGGTTTAACAAAAACTTTCATTGGTCAAAATAATTCAACAAATGTGGTAGATGGAGATACCGTACTATGGCTGAGCTTAACAGCTGAGCGCACCTTAAGGATATCAAAGAAATGTGAAATAGGATCTCTGCCCTTAAGGATCTTACAGTCTAAGGAAACCAAAAACATCCAAGAAAGAATCAGCAAGGAAAAATGGAATTTTTAGCACTAATATTTGTCGTATAGATTTTCACTATCCAATACGGTAGCCACTAGCTTCATATGGCTATTGGCACTTGAAATGTGCCTAATTCAAATTGAGATGTGCTGTAAATGTAAGATACACACTGGGTTTTGAAGACAGTACCCAAAAAAACCCAGGATATAAAATCTCTCTTTTATAATTTTTGTATTGATCACATGTTAAAATGACAATATCTTAGATATAATGGGTTAAATAAAGCATATTAAGATTAATTCCAACTGGTTTTTTTTTTCCACTTTTGTAAATGTGGCTACTAGAAAAATAAAAATTATATAAGTGACTTGCATTTGTCATTTGTATTCTTTTTCTCCTGGGCAGGGCTAGTATAGGGGATAAGCGTCACACTTGTACTTGTTCGAAAAATTCACAGAGGGGCTGGCCTTTAAAGGATCCAGACGACTTTGAAGGTGGAGTTAGGAGGGAGACATGTGCCAGGCGGAAGCTGGAATATTAAATTCTAGGGGGTAGAAGAGAGATTGGCCTGGAAGTGCATTTAGGGGGGTTTAGACATCTGGGTTGAGATCGAGTTCTGAAGTCAGACAGGGACACACACACACTTTTCCTAACTTCTCATCTCACTTCTGCTGTGCTTTATAAGCAAACTCGGTGAAAGAGATACCACAGGGAAGCTCAAGGTAAGTTTATAAAATCTTCAGTGTGAAAGCAAGAAGCTGAGATTCCATTTGCCATTCCTGAAAGTAACCTTGGGTAGACGATTTATCGTCTCTGCCTTGGATTACCCTTATTGTCTCTTATTACGTAATTTCTAGTTTTTTTTAATGTCTATGTTATCTATTGACTTTAAGAATTTCTTACCAATAAGTGCTTGAATAATATCACATACCAAAGAGATTGATATTACTCTAGGATCGTGATCAGCCAACCTCCAGACTAACTTCTCAACCACTGATGGAAGCTCCCATTCTCCACAACAGCTAATTCAAACAATAAACTCTCTTTGGACATCTTCCCGCACCCAGCCTGTGCTCTCATAGATGGCTTAATCCCAATCCTATAGAGACAACCTACAAATTTACACTTAGCAAGCCTTTTCTTGCTTCCTTTCCTTGTTACACTGGTGAAGGTATAAGGAGCTCTGAATAATGATGCTTCTGGGGACCTGATCTCCTTTCTCTTTTCACCCTAGGCCAAGTGGTCCTCCAAACTTTATTCTCAGATACCCGCTAAAATGATTTTGAAAAACCTCTCTCATATTTTTAGGTTGACATCCAAAAGTTACCATCTAATTTGGTGTAGGATATCACTGGCAAAGGATATAACTGCCTCTATTTTGTAAATTTTGTAACAACGTTTAAAAATATAACTGTTACTTCATTCTTTAAATATGTCCAACATTTAAAACGTGTGAAATCACTACTGATTTTATTCCTACCTTCATCCAGTTAAAAAATACATGAATAAGCTCTTCCTTAACATCAGAAAATGTTATTTCGTTCCTTCTACTCTTGGAACTCATTATTCTGTTCTATTTCTCCAACAAAATTTCAACCCAATGTAATATATTTTATGCTTGAAAGTCTTTTATTGTTCGCCTTATCATACCTCTCTGCAAAAAAATGTCAGTAAATTTAATTTTTTTAATCTCCTGGGTCCATAAGTTTCTAAGTGATAACATTTTTCTTCTGGATTGAGTTCTCATTAAATTACCATTATATCCAACTGATAAACACAATGTAACATATTTTATATTTTGACAGATATTTGTTAATTATAATAAACAGTATTTAGATGGAACTATTAATTAATTAAAATGAGTTTTTTTAATTATTCCATGGGTCCATGGATAATATAACTTATTGCCAAAATTAGACAATGTTCTGCATCAAGTTTATTTCTGTATTTCATTTTTTAATGTAAGTATGTAGAACATTCTTTACATAAATAGGTAGATAGAAATGGAAGGATTTATTATAACAATGTCACTCAATTCTTTAAACCTCTGAGTTACATGCCGAAAGTCAAATAGTTATCTAGCAACCAAAAATTATTTTTAATGATCTATCAGCTGACAGTTCTATTAGGCATTTCTTTCATTTCGTGAAAAGCAAAAAAAAAAAAAAAAAAAAATTACTTGAGTTGCAAAAGGATTTATAACCTTTATTACCCATTTGGGTCGTTCGCTTTCTCCATATAAATGCTACTGCTTTTGTGTGGGGCTCACGGAGGCACCATGGCGAGTAAGAATAAATTGCAGGTCTGCCCTTGTTTTGTCAATGGGAGAAGAACTCTGTGAAAGGAGATGGATGGAATTGACCACAGAAGGATTCTCAGGAATACTGATTTTAGGAAGACAACATATGGAACTTGAGGACCTAACAACTGAATTCCCTTAAAATTACATTATTTGTGTGCCCACAGAAACCTTGGGGTCTTTATGTACCTACACAAGTACAGGTACCTTGGCTTGAAGACCACAGTTGTAGGCCTTTCATTGATTCCCATGACTTCAACTACAACGTGTCTAAATGCTGATAACTGTCAAACATACGTCAGGTCAGCCCACACTCCGGAGATTCAGAACCACCTACCTACCAACCTACTTGCCATTCTAACTCATCAGCATTTCCTGAATCTATCCACTTGCCTTGATCTCCCCCTGCCCTTGCCCAAGAAAGCCACCGTGCTTTCTTGACTGGATGCCATATTAACATCCTCCCTCTCTCATCTCCCTGCATCCGGTCTTATTTCCTTCCCACCCATTCTCCACACTATAGCTAGAATAGTTTAAAGGATAAAAATAAAAGTGGATCACATTCTGACCCTCCTTAAAATCTTTAGCGGCCTCCCAGCATTTAGATTAAAGTAAGAACTCCTTTATTATGACTCATAGGGCAATCCAAGTCCATTCTCAATCCATCTCCTGGGCATATCTCTGCCACTTTTCCTCACACTCTAAGCTCCAGCCAGTCTGGACTTCTTTCCATTTTTCAAAGGCTCCAGGACCTAAACCTACATACATGTTGTTTCCTCTGTGCTCTTTGCCTAACTCCTACTTAAATGAAAGGCTTAGTTTAACTGTTACTTCCTCCAGGAGGCCTTTCCTGATCTCTGTGAGGCTGGACCCTCACAGATGAATGCTCCCCCGGTACTCCTAATTCCTCTCAACAGCATATATCACATGTCACTGGAGGAACTTGCTTTATCCTTTGTTTCACCTTGAGATTATCAACTTTATACTGCAAGGACCATATCTATCTTATGTACCTAGTACTGACCCTGAAATATTTTCTATACCTAGTACTGAGCCTGAAATATTGTAAGTGCCACATAACTGGTTGGTGAATAAAAAATGTCTACTTATTAATTCATAACCATAATTTTATTATAGGTATAGTCATCATTCCCTGACCCAAAATTTCTTTGAAATATGTCATTCTCCATTATCACTTGAAGGCAAGTTCATAGCTCCTTTCTGATGACTCATAAAAGCATAAAATATTCCAAAGTGACTAAAAATAGAGATCTAAGTACCAAGAGTTTGTTCATCTATTGCATTAAAGATGCTGTTAAGAAAAAAGTCAGCTTTCTTGAGAGGACCCTGATTGTAGCTTTCATCACTATTCCATTTAGATAGAATCATGTCAGCCATCGACATGGACCCAGGTAGGAATTTCATTAATTTAAAGGTTTTCCTTCCCTGAATGCCTAAAGAGACGTAAAATAGAAATTATTAATTTCTGACAAATTTCCATATGTTATATTCATGTCTGCCTTGCCTCTTATATATAAACTTGGTGTGATAACATTCATTATTTTTATCTGCATGCTCACAGTTAATTGACTATTAAGTATTTTAAATTTCTTTTGTACAGTAAAAATGAACGAAAACAAATGTATAATTGGTCTTAATAAAACAAGTGAGTGCATTGAAAGAAGTATTTGCTAAGAATACAGCTACATTGTATTCTTTAGCAGTGTTTGCCTTATGAAACCACCCATTACAATTGCCTTTATGGATAGCAGCTCTCATATAAAGTAGTGCAATATGATAAGCCAACGGCTGCTAAATGATCGATTTCATTTATGTAGCCAGATGAAGGGATGTCTTTCATACCAACACTCTTTAAGGCAGAAGACAATCACCAAGGGAATTCTCTGATAATCAATAAGCATCAGTCATGAAAATAACCTTCCTCTTAACCGCTTCCTTAGTGTGTTTTCACATACTCACTGGTATGTGTGTAGATACCGAGGACCTAATATCCACACGACCCTTCTCAAGTGTAATGTCTTCGTGGTTTCTGTTCTGTATTCTATCCTGGAGAGTTCTGTGAATTCTATTTTTGAGTCAGGTTGCCTGAAGAGATTTTTTAAGTATAAGATCTCCCACAAAAGGTAGAGGATACCAAGCTCCCAGCGTTTTTTCCTCAGACCTTTCCACTGCCCTATTTCCTTGTCCCCAAAAAGATATAATCATTTTGTCATTTTTCAAGTTCTAAACCTTGCTGTTACATTTTTCATTTCCCCATATTGTGCTGTCAATCCTTACCGCTTATCCTGTGTCACCTAGGCATCACGGTAATCATCTTACAATCTGGATCACTTTTATCCTTTCTTTTCCCATCAGCACCAACTAGAATCAACACCTGGCAAACATTCCATCTATTAATTCTGTTCACAAATACCTATTGAAAGCACACTATCTACTATGCACAAGCACTGTGCCAGGTTCTGGGGTAAAAGAGGGACCAGAGGAGACTTCAGTTTTGACCTCAGGGGGCTTCCAGCCTAGCAGACGAGACACACAACAAACATGTAAATATACATAATTAGAGATCATGAGTGTTATTAAGAAAACTAAAATAGTTCTGTGCTGGAGAATAATAATGGAAACAAGATCTACTTTTATCAGGAGGTAGAGGAAAGCCTCTTGGAATTAACTACATTTAATCTGAGGTCTCAGTAGCAAAGGGGATAGAGGCACAAAATGAGGTAGGGATGATAGACCAAAGAGCCTTATTGCCCACAGTACAGAGCTCACAGTTCATCCAAGAGGCAAAATCAGATTTAACTTAAAAAAAAGAGAAGAATCAGTCAATAAAAGATGGAAATTTACTCAGCCATAAAAAGGAATGAAGTACTGATTTATGCTATAACATGGATGAACTATAAAAACATTATGCTAAGTGAATGAAGCCAGTCACAAAAGACTGTATGATTCCAACTATTCGAAATGTCCAGAATAGGGAAATACACATAAACAGAGAGTAGATTAGTGCTTGCCAGGGACTGAGAGGATGTGGGATGCAGAGTGACTACTAATGGGGATGGGGTTTCTTTTCATGGTGATAAAAATGTTATGATATTAGATAATGGTGATGATGTACAACTTTGTGAATATACTAAAAACCACTGAATTATATGCTTTAAAAGGTGGATTTTATGGTATATGAATTATATATTAATAAAGCTATTACAAAAAAAAGCTTAAAAAAGAAAGCACTTTCAGCTGAAGAATGAGTAAAAGGTGCTAATACTGGAAGCGGGGAGAGTTAGGGGGCTGTGGCAGTGGTCCAAGTCAGGGACTGTGTGATGTGGCCTAGAAAATTGGACAATAGAAATGGACAGTAGTAGACGGTTTTGAGATACATAGAAGGTGAAAGCTACAGATTTTGGTGATAAATTGGATGTGAAAGTGAAAGGAACAAATTAAGGACGACTCTCAGTGTTTATCTCACACAACTGGGTAGATGGCGGTAGTCCTTATGGAGATAAGGAATACTGAAAGACGGACAGGTTTGGAGGAGGCGAAATCCAGGATTCCATTTCAGACATGATAAGCTTGAAAAGCCTGTAAGACAATCAACTAGAGACTTCAAAACGGCAGTTGGAGACAATATCAAACTCATGGGTAGAGACTGAAATCTGTAAAAGAGAGAAATCAGAGAGAGAAAGGAGGGGAGAGAGGCCCATGTTTAGTTGAGAGGAACATCAAAATTTTGTAGCAGAGGAGTGATGAAACATCAAGGGGGATAAGAATAAACCAGAAAAAAGTCCAAGGTTAGAGAAATCAAAATGAGATCATATTTCAAAAAAGCAAGTGGTCAATGGAATCCAGCGCTGAGTGAAGACTGAGATCAAAAAGAGCGAGGCTGCGGCCACTGAATTAGGCCAAGTGAAGGTCATTCGTGACCTTGACAAGAGCAGTTTCAGCTGACTGTTGGGTTGAAAACAAGACTGGAGGTAAAGCGTTAGAGACAGTAGGTGTAGACAATTTTTTAAAGAGGGTGATTACCAAGAAAACAGGAATGGAGCAAATGATCAAGAGAAATTTGGGGCCAAGATTTTCAGTTTGATTTTATACACTGACTGGGGACTGGGGAAAAGATCAATGAGGCACAGTGAAGGAATAACTTAGAGAAGCAAGTCCTGCAGAAGGCAGAAAACTAGGACTAGGATCCAGTGGAAAGGAAAAGAACTGGAGTTGATAGGAGAAAGAGGGTATTTCCTCCATCATACTAAGAGGGATATATGCACGTGTGTTCATATATTTGGTAATGAAGACAAGTAAGTGTCTTCCTGATGGCTTCTAACTTTTCAATGATGTAAGAAGCAAGGTCACCAACTACAAGAGACGCAGGAAGTGTTCTGAGAGATTTGAGGAAGGCAGGTAATAGGAAATAGCCATTTCAGGAAGTGAGAAACTGAGTCTGCTAGAGAAATACAGTAGGATAGCAGCTGAGCACTGACTGGCTATTTGAGATTTGTGATCGTGCGTTTAAAATTAAACCAGGCTGGGACTTCTCTGGTGGCGCAGTGGTTAGGAATCCGCCAGCCAACGCAGGGACACAGGTTCGAGCCCTGGTCTGGGAAGATCCCACATGCCACGGAGCAACTAAGCCCGTGCGCCACAACTACTGAGCCTGCGCTCTAGAGCCCGTGAGCCACAACTACTGAGCCTGCGAGCCACCACTACTGAGCCCGCGAGCCACCACTACTGAGCCCGTGTGCTGCAACTACTGAAGCCCATGTGCCTAGAGTCCGTGCTCTGCAACAAGAAAAGCCACCACAATAAGAAGCCCGCGCACCGCAACAAAGAGTGGCCCCCGCTCACTGCAACTAGAGAAATCCCGCACGCAGCAGTGAAGACCCAACACAGCCATAAATAAATAAATAAATAAATAAATTTACTTTAAAAAATTAAACCAGGCTGCCCTCCTGTGTACTTTTTAATCTAGGAATATTCAGCTGCTTGGGCACTGGCAAGGAGACAGTGAATGGCATATTCATAGCCTCAGAGTTTTTCTAGAGATAAATAACAGAGGGAGGAACGTAAAAGAAGTTGAGAGATTTTTTCAAGAGAGTTATTCGGGTACACAACCATGGAGTCTAAGCTGAGTGAGGAGGAAAATGAAGAGAGTATGGTGGAGGTGATGAGTGGATAGTGAGAATGTATTCAAACAAGAGATGACTGTTTGAGAAGGTAGACGAACCAAGCTGGATGAGCGGATGGGTGTTCCAGTCATTGAGGAGAAAATAATGACAGCGTTCAGGGAGGGGAATACGGCTATGAATTAGGAGCTGAAACCTTCAATGAATGGAGAAGGGTGACCAGGGGATTGACAGATGACAGCATGGGCTTGGGGTGAAGGTGATATATCTATTTTGTGTAACACAAAGGATCAGGGGTTTTGACGTAGGGAAAGGGAAGGATCCGTCTAAAAACAGAAAGACAGAACAAGGAAGAAGAACAACGCATGCCTCCCCATAGTTTTTGTTTTTTTTTTTTTTTTTTACATTTTATTGAAAAATATTTTTTGGTCTTTGGATAGAAACAGGAATTTATTTGCCACAAAGGATGATCCCACCATACCTCTGCTGGAACCAGGACATGGCCTCCTCTTTCCTGATTCTGTGTTTAGTGAAAAAGCAGTTTCTGCTTGATGGGGCTGTAGCCCACCTTCAAACATCAACTGAATGTCTACCCTACAAAGGATGAATGCTTGTTATCTTACAGCTCAACCACAGGACTTTTTAAAAGCCAGATTTCCAGACAGTCCTCTAATATACATTTTTCTATTGGTAACCATACAGACAAAATATTCAGTATCCATCCATACATTCAGATATATATTCTTTTGCCATATTGTACAAGCAGTATGGGTTTGGGAAACTACTTCTTTTCCACTTGATAGCCTATCATAAAGATTTTCTAACAACATTAAATATTTTTCTACATGATATTAATAAATGCATTGTATTACATTGGATAAATCAGCTGAGATTTATTTAAGCAACATGCTATTCTTATATGTCTAGGTTGCTTCCAAATTTAGGATACTATAAATAATGCTGTAATGAACATCCATAGGCATAAATCTTTGAAGACATCTCTATCATTGCCTATAATCAATCCCTTGAAGTAGTATAATTTGGTCATAGAAAATGGATGTTTTTAGGGTTTTTGAGACATATCATTCAATCATCTTCAAAGAAAGTTTGTATTACAAGCAGCATCTAAGACTTCCCTTGTACCTTGTCAAGCCTGTCTATACTCTTTGTTTCCTTTCTTTCTTTTTTTCTTTTTTATTTTTTACTGTAATATGTATTTTTTAATTATTATTGAAATATAGTTGATTTACAATGTTGTGTTAGTTTCAGGTGTACAGTAAAGTGATTCAGTTATACATATATATGTATATATTTGTTTTTTACATTCTCTTCCATTGTAGGTTATAACAAGATACTGACTATAGTTCCCTGTGCTATACAGTAGGTCCTTATTGGTTATCTATTTTATACATAGTAGTATGTATATTTTAATCGCTCTCCCTCCCTCCCCCCTTTGGTAACCATAAGTTTGTTTTCTACGTCTGTGAGTCTAATTCTGTTTTGTAAAAAAGTTCATTTGTATCCTTTTTTTAGATTCCACATATAAGCGATATCATAAGTTTTTGCATAGCAAAGGAAACCATAAACAAAACAAAAAGACAACTTACACAATAGGAAAAAATTTTTGCAAACGATGTGACTGACAAACGATTAATCTCCAAAATATACAAACAGCTCATGTAGCTCAATATCTAAAAAACAAAAAACCCAATCCAAAAACGTGCAGAAGATATAAAGACATTTCTCCAAAGAAGACACACAGATGGCCAAAAGGCACATGAAAAGATGTTCAACATCGCTAATTATTAGAGAAATGCAAATCAAAACTACAATGAGGTATCCCCTCACACCAGTCAGAATGGCCATCATCAAAAAGTCTACAAATAATAATTGCTAGAGAGGGTCTAGAGGAAAAGGAACCCTCTGCACGGTTGGTGGGAATGTAAATTGGTATAGCCACTATGGAGAACAGTATGGAGGACCTTTAGAAACTAAAAATAGAATCACCATATGATCCAGCAATCCCATTCCTGGGCATATATCCAGAGAAAAACATAATTCAAAAAGATACATGCACCCCAATGTTCACAGCAGCACAATTCACAATAGCCAGGACATGGAAGAAACCTAAATGTCCGTCAGCAGAGGAATGAATAAAAAAGATGTAGTACATATATACAATGGAATATTACTCAGCCATAAAAAAAATGAAATAATGCCATTTGCAGCAACATGGATGGACCTAGAAATTATCATACTAAGTGAAGTAAGCCAGACAGAGAAGGACAAATATCATATGATAGCTTTCTTTTTAATACAAGAATAAATAAGGACCCAAAAGGAAGGGTCTTGTTCATGAGTCAGAACCTGGAGTGCTGACGTGCCAAGGCCTTTCGGTTCCAACATGCAGTAGGTAACATCTCCTGTACTCACCTCCCCTAAGATGCCTTTCTCCAGCCTTTTCCTGCTCCTGTAGCCTGAATGCTAATTATCTTCCCTGCTGTTATTTTGACCAGACCAGTCCTTTAGCACAAAATCCCCCCAAAGCTCCCTGGATTAAATTTAAATTGCTTCCCAATTTTTATTTCCTATTTACAGACTTGCTTAGACCCCATGCCTAACCTCCTAGATCCAAGTCATTATTAGCTTGTTCCCAGCCTCTCCAAATCCCCCACTCCTATCAAATTTAATTTCTGGATGAAAACTTCCAGGTAAACACAAATTGCTATCATTTCATCTTTTCCTATTGGGTTTCATTATCTCTTTTATTCTTTTCCCAATTTCCTTCTGTGTTTTCCCTCTTCCTCATAACTGGTTTTATTTTGATTCGTTAGGTATGTTTTCCAGGCCTCATCACTGAATCTCTATTTCAGATTTATTGTGCTGGAGTTCTTCAAGCTATAGCTTCTTTCTTAGGTGTTTCAAATGCTGGATAATAAAATGAATGCTCTATATTTGTCAAGTGCAAAATTACATTTCTCACTGGCTATTGCTTTCAATAGGGCAATAATAGTTACCACACAAAACTAAAGGAATAAAAAGAACAGAGAACTAATATTGCAAATTGCAATATTCTACCCATTCTGTAGACATGGCAAGCCTTTTGCATGTGGTATGTTTTATAGTTTCAAAAGAAAAGGGCCTTTTTCTGGATGGAAATTCGACTCTTGATAGCCTGACAGTGGTCCCACTTAGGGCAGGAAGTTAGAACTTCATTCTATTGTAATTTCCTCTTTTCCACTTTGTAGGAAAAAAGAAATATTTCCACACCACAAATCAAGGAGAACACATTATCTAAAAACAAGACAAAACAAAAAAACCAATGCTTTAATTTAATAAGGGAAAACAGATGTATCAATCAAGCAATAGATTGTTTTGCATTATCATTCAAAAAATGCATAATATGCTTGTCAAAATTATGGAATTTATCCTTTACAGTTTTCTTGCTTGTTATGCATAATATAAACAGACCTCTTCTTTATCCAACCAAGACCTCACACAGTATGGAAGATACTGGACCTACACACCCCAACACGTCTGCCTTGGGATCAGGTTCGCACATGCCCTTCCAAACAATTTTTTTACCCCAAGTCTCAGTCAGAACCCCAAGACCAGTCAACAACATCACTGTCCCTTTTCCTTGCTGTCATCTTTCAGCACTGCCCCCAGGTAATTGTCTTTAGGTACCAATCATTTCTCCCCTTCTCATCTTCTTAAGGCTCCTTCCTTCCTTCTAATTCCTGCTGATTCTTCCCACAGCCAATGCCCCTACAATCTTTTTCTCTGGGCTCTCTGGAAACACCCCAGTCTCTCCTACGCACTCCCATTCCTGTATTCTCAAGCTCATGTCAGAATGCTCAGATTCTTCCTTACCCTAAATAGATCCCGGTTTCTGAGGATTTGTCTTCCCTTTTTAGCCCTCTCTAGGAGAGCCTGCTCATTTTCTCACACCCATCCACAAGCATCCTTGAGTAGCTTTTTCTCTGCCATTTCTAAACCACGACTTCTCCGCCCTTGTACCACACTTCTCTTCAGAGGCTCCTGGCATCTGCCTATCCCATCCCCAGCCCCTTTACCTAGTTACTGTGATACTGTGATCGCTCTCACAATCGATGAGGGTGTTGGCAAGTGTCTTTCTCTGGTCCTCAGTTCTGCCATCCCTCTGAATGATTCTTTAACAACCACCCTGAGCGCCACTCTTGGATGTTGTCATCTTTCAGGCTACCCCACCTCTGTCACCCCACACTGCGAATTCATACAGAACACAATCCCCTGACATTCCATCTTCTCACTCTTACACCTTTACCTCCGTCCCCAGACTCTGCGCTCTATATTTTTCCAAATCAAGAATACATCAACGTGGCACATTTCTTCAAATGTCCTACCTCACCTGCCCCCTTGGGTCCCACTGTCTATATTCACCCCACTTACACCCAAGAAAACAAACTGCTGGATACAGTAGGCATTCCCGTGGGTGCCATCAATGTTTTAATTTCCAGCTTTAGGGAGAAAAACAGCTTTTATGTGCCCTTTATGACCGGGTCAAGGCTGGTTTTAGAGGGCCTTAATCCTCCTATATTCTCTAACAGCATTCCTCACCAAAGCCCATACCCCACGTAAACACATGATCTAAGTAAAAACAAGTGCAGCTTCTAGAAAATGCCCAACTTTCCTTCTACTCAAAGTTTGGTGTGTGGACATGTTGCATCAGCATCATATGGGACTTGGTAGCTTGAGAGAAATTCCTTGACTTCCATGTAGCTCCTCTGCTCATCCCTGGATACCCACCTTCACCAAGGTTTTATCCTTGGACCTCATCTTCTCACATGACTCACCCTCCCACATGACTCACCCTCCCTGCATAGTTTCTTCAGCTCTAAATGCTTCATCTATAATTTCATGCTCCCCAAATCTACAACTTCAGACCCATATTTCACCCAGGTGGCAGGATACTCGGAACCTCGAATTCAACATCTCCAAAAACTGAATTTACGATTTCCCCACCAAATCAATCCACTGATCCCCATCTGGTTGATAAGCACATCATCTACACCGTTACCCAAACCAGAACTTCGAGAGCTTTCTAAGAATCCTCAGTCCCCTCCTGCCACCCTCTTCATTCCTATTCTCACCGCCTATTTAACTTCACATCACTTTTCACATGGATCAAAACAACGGATTCTTAACTTGTTTCCCTTACCCACAGGATAAAGTTCAAACTCCTCACTATGACAGGAAAGACCTTTCAGAATCCTAAGCTCAGACACCTTCTTAGACTCTTTTCCTGTCAATCCAACACATTCTCCCCATGCTCTAGCCACGTTGAGTTTCTTGCATTTCCTGAATGTGAACATACCATATGCTTGCCCAACTCTGCCCCTGATGCTGAGAATATTCTCTCCCACCTGGGTCACTTGTACTCATCATTTGAGACACGTTCCAAATGTTGTCTCTTCTATGAATTGTTTCCTTGTCCTAGCCTCCCAAGCACTTTTCCCTATGTGCTTCCCTTGCAAATTATATGTCCCTTTATTTTAGCCCTTATCACTCTATGGTACTAAGAGCCTACATGGGGTCTCCCCTTGAGACAGGAGCTAAAATTATGTTATATTCTACTCTTTATGTTCCTAGTAGCCAGTTATTATGGACTGAATTGTACCCCTTAAAATTCATGTTAAAGCCCTATCTCCTCCCCAGTATGATGGTATTCAGAGATGAGGCCTTTGGGGGTAATTAGACTTAGATGAGGTCACAAGGGTGGTGCCCTCCTGATGAGATTAGTAACATTACAAAAAGAGGTATCAGCGCGTGGCGCGCGCGTGCTCTCTCTCTCTCCCTCTCTCCCTCTCTCTCCCCCTCTCCCTCCCTCTCTCTCCCCCTCTCCCTCCCTCTCTCTCTCCCTCCCTCCCTCCCTCCCTCTCTCTCCCTCCCTCCCTCTCCCCCCTCTCTCCCTCCCTCCCTCCCCCCCTCTCTCTCTCTCTTCCTCTCTCCCTCTCTCTCTCCCTCCCTCCCTCCCTGTCTCTCCCTCTCTCTCCCTCTCCCTCCCCCTCCCCCCTCTCTCTCCCTCTCTCCCTCTCTCCTCTCTCTCTCCCTCTCCCTCCCCCCTCTCCCTCTCTCTTTCCCTCTCCCCTTCTCCCTCTCTCCCTCCCTCCCTCTCTCCCTCTCTCTCTCTCTCTCCCTCCCTCCCTCTCTCTCCCTCCCTCCCTCTCTCTCCCTCCCTCCCTCCCTCCCTCCCTCCTCTCTCTCTCTCTCTCTCTCTCTCTCTCTCTCTGCCATGTAAGAACAGGGTACTCACCGGGAACCAATCTACTGGCGCCTTGATCCTGGACTTCCCAGCCTCCAGAGCCATGAGAGATAAATGTCTGTTGCTCAATCCACTCAGGCTAGGAGCCGCTGTGGGATTCTGTTGCAGCAGCCTGAGCTGACTAGCACACCAACAGCTCTCAGTTCACAGAAGGTAGTGTAATGAGTGATTACTGAACGGCCAAATTACACACAGGACTGGAAAACAGCATGTGCTGCCCAACAAAAAAAAAACGAAAAGCCTTACAAAATCAGAGGGGAAACCAGGATCTCTCCTGGATTTTACAGCATAGATCACAGCACACAAAGTGAACTTATAATTAATCTTGCCTTTTCGTATATTTGCTGCTATAGAAAGGAGCAAAACTAAACTTTGAAGTAGCTTAAATTCTGGTTCTCTCACTATAACCTCCTGAAACTCTTCGTAAGTTCAAAAAGCATCTTCTACCAGTTCTTGTCTGAGCTGCATGTGTCTTAGGGCCTCTGCCTTCTCAAGGTTCCCTCTCCACCCACACTGCTCCCCTCACACCCACTGCCATACTCCCCTGTGACAACGGTTTCTCCTTAACTCATCCTCTCCCTTCCCTGGTCCCTCTTCCTCCTTCCTGGGCTGGCTAAAGAACTACTATGGTTTGGAGTTCAGCCTTTAATTACTTTCTGTTTTATAACATTGATATGTTTTTAAGCAGTTGATGTTTTCTCCATCTGAATGAAAAGTTCCTTGAAGGCAAGGACAACACAGTATTTTCTGTGTGACCACTCCAGCACCAAACACAGCACTAGTTATGTAGCACAGTTTCACAAAATGCGTTACAACAGGGTTGACAAGCGGGCCCATGGGCCAAAATTGGCCCACTGTCTATTTTCATAGGACTCACAAGCTAAGAATATTTTTTACATTTCTAATTGGTTGCAAAAAAGAAAAGAAAAGAAGAAGAATACTCATGGTCTGTGAAAAGTATATGAAATTCAAACTTCAGCATTTATAAATAAAGTCATATGGGAACACAGCCATGCTTATTCATGTATGTATTGTCTATGGCTGCTTTCACGTCACAACAGCAGTTAAGTACGTAGTTGAGACAGGGACCATATGGCCCACAAAGCCTGATATATTTACTATTTGATCCTTTATGGAAAAAGTTTGCTGATCTCTGCATTAGAAAGTTGAAGCAATTGAATTAAGTTCACTGGATTATTGAAATATTCCCCAAAATACCTCCCCGTCAAAAAAAAAAAAAAAACCCAAAATGAATAAGTAAGAAAAAAATAAAATCACAAGTCTTCTCCTGGAGTCCCCAGTTGCAAAACTGTCCATGGTATAATCTGATATTGTGAGATCACAAAGCAACATGAATTCAGGAGATAAGGCCCTGTCCCTGTATCATTTTGCACCAAAAGTCTTTCTAAATGGGAAGGAGTGAGCAGTGAGGGCATCCTGTGCATTCTTTACCTGAACAATCTATACCGTAATTAATGTAAGAAGACATAAAAGAGCTTTGTTTCCAGCTTTTCAAACCCATGTTGTGCAGAAGGAATATGAATCATGGATTGGAAACAATGAGGCTTCTTGTCTAATTAATCATGTTTATGCACCTGTCTCTCACTGCAGGCTAGGGATCAGGAAAAAAATGACCTGAAAGAGTGGAAACTTCCGTAGCTGCCTTTTTCTCGCACAATACTGCAAATAAGTGAAAGTTAAAGCCAGTGGTGTCGCGGCACAGAGATGCTTTGATCAAACGATGGGCAATGCAAAACTTGGAGGCTTGACTACGTTAATCAAGTGGCGTCTTTACCCTGTTGTAACATCTGTACTTGTCAGGTCATGGCCACATAGGTGCCAACGCAGTAACTCAATCGGCTTCCCACCTGAAGTCTCAGCTTAATTAGGACCATTTATCAAAATGACACCTGTTTCAGAGGCCAGATCAAATTGATTACTGGTGTTCAGCTAGATCCCCGCAAATACTGTTAAGTACCTACTTTTACAGCAAAGATGGGTAAATATTTATCCCAAAGGCTGTAGTAAATACAGTATGTTGACAAGAAGAAATACATCTGATACGTGAAGAACAGCCACACTTAAAGAGTAAAACCATATTTTTACTCTTGCATGGAGCCTGCAAAACACGGTGTCCTGCAAAATCGATGTTTTAAGGCTTTTCTTTCAGAGATCGGCTAAACACATTTCTGGTTTGTATCAAGGTAAAGGGACTAATCCCAACAACCAGGGATTTAACTAGACACAATGTTCAATATAATAAAACTATGTATGCAGAACACTAGCCAGATAAAGTCACCATGGAGCACCAGGAAGCTACTGACCCGCTAAGGATTAATCAGTTAATGTGAATGACGTCAAGATGAGATGGCTCCTACAGTAATATCCATTGTCAAAAGGCTTTGCCTATGATGTGCCTAGCAAATATACCCTTTCATATCTTGGTTTAATATTTCATTTTACTTTATGTATGTGTCACTTTGGTGGGGGATAAGTGTGCATTCACACCAAGATGTGCAACACAGATTCAGGCCTCCAAGCCCATAACTGTGCCACTATATTTCTTTAAACAGAAAAATATTGCAGTATATATGACAAATATTGAAACTAGAAAATGTGTTGTTCCATTTAAATAGTATGTGTTTAGAAGAGAGTTCACTTTTTGACAAAAATATAAATAACAACCAAACAAAAGATAATGTCTTAATTTCTTCATCTAAATTCTGAAACTGTTCAAGGTATTTCCCCTATGAAAGAGATATAAGTCCAGTTGTTAGTTGTTTTTAAATGCTCTACATTCTTTGGGTTAGTCCATCAAATCCATTTTTAAGAGTGTCATTCCCTCTGCAAAACTAGTCATCCTCTACCAAAGTGACACTTCTGGTTGTGTCTTCACTTAAACCTCATTCCCAGTACCAATGAGGGGGCAACAGAAGCCCAGAGACTCAACAAAAAGCACTTACCAAGATCAGCCAGGTAGTGGCAAGACAATAAACCAAATTTTCTAAGATATTATCTCAGGATTTGCCACAATTAATGATGACATGCTTATTAGGTACCTTCCTACAAAGTCTCCTTGCTCTTTTAATTTTTTTCCCCAGCTGAAGTACATTTTCTCCTCTTTCTTAAATCGTAAGATACTTAATAATCACTTAATAATAACAGTATTATAATAATATATAAGAAAATACATAGGTAAAATAATTTAAAATGTAAAAACATAAGTAAAAATAACGTATAGGTAAAAATGACACAATAATAATTTTAGTTGTTCACAACAAGATAGAGACAAGAAAACCAAAACATCTGGGTAAATAGAATTGCCAGGCAAAGAGCTAAAATGAAAGAAAAGTACCAATCAATTCGTAAACTGATCAGTTATTAAAACAGGGAAGTAAAGTTCTTCAAATGAAATGTTCTATCAGTGATATCCTGTTGCAAGTAGAGATGGATGTATAAGAACTTTAAGATATATTGGGACTTCCCTGGTGGCACAGTGGTAAAGAGTACACCTGCCAATGCAGGAGACATGGGTTCAAGCCCTGGTCTGGGAAGATCCCACATGCCATGGGGCAGCTAAGCCCGTGCACCACAACTACTGAGCCTGCACTCTAGAGCCTGCGAGCCACAACTACTGAAGCCCGTGTGCCACAACTACTGAGCCTGTGCTCTAGAGCCTGTGAGCCACAACTACTGAGCCCATGTGCCACAACTGCTGAAGCCCACACGCCTACAGCCCATGCTCCGCAACAAGAGAAGCCACCTCAATGAGAAGCCCGCACACCACAACGAAGAGTAGCTCCCACTCAGCGCAACTAGAGAAAGCCCATGTGCAGCAGCGAAGACCCAATGCAGCCAAAAATTTTAAAGTAAATAAATAAAAATTTTTTTAAAAAGATATATTACTTTGCCTTTTCCCAATATTGCTCCTTCTGTTAAAAAATTAAAGGCGAACACAACTAACATGATTACTTAAAATACTCCTATCTATGCAGTGAGGAAAATATTAAAAAGTATTGATGTTCATCTCCAGTAAAAATGTTCCACTTGTGGAAGAAGAATGTTGAAGTCTGCTGTTTCTTAATTTGTGAACTTTGGAAATTATTTGATAATTCATGAAGAGGTTTCCAAGTCCCAGAATAACTCATTGTTTGCACCTCCTAGTATAAATAATTTGTAATGACAGCATCAGTATTTCCACATATGTATGTCCCCTGAATAATTTAGTTACACCAAACTCCATTTGGTACACATTCACTTCTTTTTTTTTTTTGCGCTGTATGCGGGCCTCTCACTGTTGTGGCCTCTCCCGTTGCAGAGCACAGGCTCCGGACGCGCAGGCTCAGTGGCCACGGCTCACGGGCCCAGCCGCTCCGTGGCATGTGGGATCTTCCCGGACCAGGGCACGAACTCGCATCCCCTGCATCGGCAGGCAGACTCTCAACCACTGCGCCACCACGGAAGCCCCACATTCACTTCTTAAATAGCCTTGTATATGGGTATATTTGTCAGGTACGAGCAATTAAATCTCCTGTCTACATAGGATGTCTGTGACGAAAAATCACATTTTAAGCTCCCAAAATACTTACGATGCTTGGAGGAAATGTTTTATTCTCAGTGACTCCCTCAACTGCCAACTTACAAGCTAATATATTGCTGTGCGTAAACCATGCATTCAACTTGAGAATAATTCAGTTACCCTTTGGAAAAATTAAACTCACTTCCAGTAATAAGGCAAACATGCTCCACTTAAACCAACATAAAAGTCTGCCCAAATTATTTAAGAATAGCCTAAAAGAAATCTAAGTAATGGATGACCGAGAAGATATTCATCTTTAGAGAGTGTTAAGATTCTCACCAGAAGAACCCTGTAGGAAGATCACCGGTCTAGGAAATCAGGAAACAATTAGCGGGTCCTGCAAGCTTGGGTCAAGCTAACCTTATCTGGCTATCTCTAACCCTGTATTCTTTTATCCTAAAGCAAACATGATTTATATTCTGCCTAGAACATAAGACTGTGAACATATATAAAAAGACAAGGGTGTTTTCCTAATTTCTAATAAATGCCAAAGAGCTAATCTCAAGTTTTTCATGTTAAAATTTGGTGCAAGCTTCAAAGTTTTACTCTTCCTTGTCCAAACCAGCAGTGCTCACATTCATGGAGCTTGGGGGTCTCATTTGCGATCATTAGCCTGAAGAAACACAGCATAACTGAAAGCACCACAGAAGCTAATATCCTGACATAGAAATGAGAACATCTTGAAAACCCACAGGTAAAATGTAGAAGGAGGTATGTGTGTGTCACTAGGATACACAGCTTGCTGCTACTGGGCTAAGTCACGCTCTTACACATTCAGTTAATTTATATTTTGCCAAGAAGGAGAATAAAAGAGGAGAAGACAGGAGAAGGGAGGGGAGGACAAAGAAGAATGAAAGTGATTGGAATATTCTGCTTGAGATTATATAGGAAACTAGCTTCCAACTGAAAAAAATTGCCATGGCTTAGAGAGAGTGGAGACCTGGACCAGTTATCCAAGGATAGCATTTTTTAAAGTATTTTAAGGAAACTCCATACTGTTCCCTATAGTGGCTGTATCAATTTACATTCCCACCAACAGTGTAGGAGGGTTCCCTTTTCTCCACACCCTCTCCAGCATTTATTGTTTGTAGATATTTTGATGATGGCCATTCTGACCGGTGTGAGGTGATACCTTATTGTACTTTTTGATTTGCATTTCTCTAATGATTAGTGATGTTGAGCATCCTTTCATGTGTTTGTTGGCAATCTATATATCTTCTTTGGAGAAATGTCTGTTTAGGTCTTCTACCCATTTTTGGGTTGGGTTGCTTTTTTTTTGTTATTGAGATGCATGAGCTACTTGTAAATTTTGGAGATTAATCCTTTGTCACTTGCTTCATTTGCAAATATTTTCTCCCATTCTGAAGGCTGTCTTCTAGTCTTATTTATGGTTTCCTTTGCTGTGCAAAAGCTTTGAAGTTTCATTAGGTCCCATTTGTTTATTTTTGTTTTTATTTCCATTACTCTAGGAGGTGAGTCAAAAGGATCTTGCTGTGATTTGTGTCACAGAGTGTTCTGCCTATGTTTTCCTCTAAGAGTTTGATAGTGTCTGGCCTTACATTTAGGGCTTTAATCCAATTTGAGTTTATTTTTGTGTATGGTGTCAAGGACTGTTCTAATTTCATTCTTTTACATGTAGCTGTCCAGTTTTCCCAGCACCGCTTATTGAAGAGGCTGTCTTTTCTCCATTGTGAATTCTTGCCTCCTTTATCAAACATAAGGTGACCATATGTGCACGGGTGTATCTCTGGGCTTTCTTTCCTGTTCCATTGATCTATATTTCTGTTTTGTGCCAGTACCATACTGTCTTGGTAACTGTAGCTTTGTAGTATACTGTGAAGTCAGGGAGACAGATTCCTCCAGCTCCATTTTTGGTTCTCAATATTGCTTTGGCTATTCGGGGTCTTTTGTGTTTCCATACAAATTGTGCAATTTTTTGTTCTAGTTGTGTGAAAAATGCCAGTGGTAGTTTGATAGGGATTGCACTGAATCTGTAGATTGCTTTGGGTAGTATAGTCATTTTCACAGTGTTGATTCTTCCAATCCAAGAACATGGTATATCTCTCCATCTGTTTGTATCATCTTTAATTTCTTTCGTAAGTGCCTTATAGTTTTCTGAGTACAGGTTTTTGTGTCCTTAGGTAGGCTTATTCCTAGGTATTTTATTCTTTTTGTTGCAATGGTAAATGAGAGTGTTTCCTTAATTTCTCTTTCAGACTTTTCATCATTAGGGTATAAGAATGCAAGAGATTTCTGTGCATTAATTTTGTGTCCTGCTACTTTACCAATTTCATTGATTAGCTCTAGCAGCATCTTTAGGATTCCCTATGTATATATCATGTCATCTGCAAACAGTGATAGCTTTACATCTTCTTTTCCAATTTGGATTCCTTTTATTTCTTTTCCTTCTCTGATTGCTGTCGTTAAAACCTCCAAAACTATGTTGAATAATACTGGTGAGACTGGGCAACCTTGTCTTGTTCCTGATCTTTGTGGAAATGGTTTCACTTTTTCATCATTGAGAACAATGTTGGCTGTGGGTTTGTCATATATGGCCTTTATTATGTTGAGGTAAGTTCCCTCTATGCCTACTTTCTGGAGGGTTTTTATCATAAATGAGTGCTGAATTTTGTCAAAATCTTTTTCTGCATCTATTGAGATGATCGTATGGTTTTTATACTTCAGTTTGTTAATATGGTGTATCACGTTGATTTGCACATATTGAAGAATCCTTGCATTCCTGGTATAAACCCCACTTGATCATGGTGTATGATCCTTTTAATGTGCTGTCGGATTCTGTTTGCTAATATTTTGTTGAGGATTTTTACATCTGTGTTTATCAGTGATATTGGTCTGTAGTTTTCTTTTTTTGTGGCATCTTTGTCTGGTTTTGGTATCAGGTGATGGTGGCCTTGTAGAATGGGTTTGGGAGTGTTCCTCCCTCTGCTATATTTTGGAAGAGTTTGAGAAGGACAGGTGTTAGCTCTTCTCTAAATGTTTGATAGAATTCGCCTGTGAAGCCATCTGGTCCTAGCCTTTTGTTTGCTGGAAGATTTTTAATCACAGTTGCAATTTCAGTGCTTGTTATTGGTCTGCTTATATTTTCTATTTCCTCCTGGTTCAGTCTCGGAAGGTTGTGCTTTTCTACGAATTTGTCCATTTCTTCCAGGTTGTCCATTTTATTGGCCTATAGTTGCTTGTAGTAATCTCTCACAATCCTTTGTATTTCTGCAGTGTCAGTTGTTACTTCTCCTTTTTCATTTCTAATTCTGTTGCTTTGAGTCTTCTCCCTTTTTTTATTATGAGTCTGGCTAATGGTTTATCAATTTTGTTTATCTTCTCAGACAACCAGCTTTTAGTTTTACTGATCTTTGCTATCCTTTCCTTCATTTCTTTTTCATTAATTTCTGATCTGATCTTTATGATTGCTTTCCTTCTGCTAACTTTGGGGCTTCTTTTGTTCTTCTTTCTCTAATTGCTTTAGGTTTAAGTTTAGGTTGTTTATTTGAGATTTTTCTTATTTCTTGAGGTAGGGTTGTATTGCTATAGACTTCCTTCTTAGAACTGCTTTTGCTGCATCCCGTAGGTTTTGGGTTGTCGTGTTTTAATTGTCATTTGTTTCTAGGTATTTTTTGATTTCTGCAGTGATCTCTTGGTTATTAAGTAGTGTATTGTTTAGCCTCCATGTGTTTGTATTTTTTACAGATTTTTTCCTGTAATTGATATCTAGTCTCATAGTGTTGTGGTCATAAAAGATACTTGATACGATTTCAATTTTCTTAAATTTACCAAGGCTTGATTTCTGACCCAAGATAGGATCTATCCTGGAGAATGTTCCATAAGCACTTGAGAAGAAAGTGTATTCTGTTGTTTTTGTATGGAAAGTCATATAAATATCAATTAAATCCATGTTGGTTAATGTGTCATGTAAAGCTTGTGTTTCCTTATTCATAATCATTTTGGTTGATCTGTCCATTGGTGAAAGTGGGACATTAAAGTCCCCTGCTATGATTGTGTTACTGTCAATTTCCCCTTTTATGGCTGTTAGCATTTGCCTTATGTATTGAGGTGCTCCTATGTTGGGTGCATAAATATTTACAATTGTTATATCTTCTTCTTGGATTGATCCCTTGATCTTTATGTAGTGTCCTTCTTTGCCTCTTGTAACAGTCTTTATTTTAACGTCTATTTTGTCTGATATGAGAACTGCTACTCCAGCTTTCTTTTGATTTCCATTTGCATGGAATATCTTTTTTCAGTCCCTCACTTTCAGTCTGCATGTGTTCCTAGGTCTGAAGTGGGTCTCTTGTAGACAGTATATGTACGGGTCTTGTTTTTGTATCCATTCAGCCAGTCTATGTCTTTTGGTGGGAGCATTTAATCCATTTACATTTAAGGTAATTATCCATATGTATGTTCCTACTACCATTTTCTTAATTGTTTTGGGTTTGTTATTGTAGGTCTTTTCCTTCTCTTGTGTTTCCTGCCTAGAGAAGGTCCTTCAGCATTTCTTGTAAAGCTGGTTTGGTAGTGCTGAATTCTCCTAGCTTTTGCTTGTCTGTAAAGGTTTTAATTTCTCTGTCAGTACTAAATGAGATCCTTGATGGGTAGAGGAATCTTGGTTGTAGGATTTTCCCTTTCATCACTTTAAGTAAGTCCTGCCACTCCCTTCTGGCTTGCAGAGCTTCTGCTGAAAGATCAGCTGTTAACCTTATGGGGATTCCCTTGTATGTTATTTGTTGCTTTTCCCTTGCTGCGTTCAATATTTATTCTTTGTATTTAATATTTGATAGTTTGATTAATATGTGTCTTGGTGTGTTTCTCTTTGGATTTATCCTGTATGGGACTCTCTGCGCTTCCTGGACTTGATTGACTATTGCCTTTCTCATGTTAGGGAAGTTTCCAACTATAATCTCTTCAAATATTTTCTCAGTCCCTTTCTTTTTCTCTTCTTCTTCTGGGACCCCTATAATTCGAATGTTGATGCAGTTAATGTTGTCCCAGAGATCTCTGAGGCTGCCCTCAATGCTTTTCATGCTTTTTTCTTTGCTCTGCTCTGTGGTAGTTATTTCCACTATTCTATCTTCCTGGTCACTTATCCGTTCTTCTGCCCCAGTTATTCTGCTATTGATTCCTTGTAGAGAAATTTTAATTTCATTTATTGTGTTGTTCATCATTGTTTGTTTTGCTCTTTAGTTCTTTTAGGTTCTTGTTAAACGTTTCTTGTATTTTCTCCATTCTATTCCCAAGATTTTGGATCATCTTTACTATCATTACTCTGAATTCTTTTTCAGGTAGACTGCCTATTTCCTCTTCATTTGTTTGGTCTGGTGGGTTTTCATCTTGCTCCTTCATCTGCTGCGTATTTCTCTGTCTTCTCATTTTGCTTAACTTACTGTGTTTGGGGTCTCCTTTTCGCAGGCTGCAGGTTCGTAGTTCCCGTTGTTTTTGGTGTCTGCATCCAGTGGCTAAGGTTGGTTCATTGGGTTGTGTAGGCTTCCTGGTAGAGGGGACTGGTGCCTGTGTTCTGGTGGATGAGGCTGGATTTTGTCTTTCTGGTGGGCAGGATTGTGTCCGGTGGTGTGTTTTGGGGTGTCTGTGAACTTATAATGATTTTAGGCACCCTCTCTGCTAATGGGTGGGACTGTGTTCCTGTCTTGCTAGCTGTTTGGCATGGGTGTCCAGCACTGGAGCTCTCTGGTCTTTGAGCGGAGCTGGGTCTTAGCATTGAGACGGAGATCTCTGGGAGAGCTCTCATCAACTGATATTACGTGGGGCTGGGAGGTCTCTGATGGTCCAATGTCCTGAACTTGGCTCTCCTATATCAGAGGCTCAGGCCTGACAGCTGGCCGGAGCACCAAGACCCTGTCAGCAACATGGCCAGGTACGCAGGGAGTTTCTTGCCTTTTGGGAGGTCTGAGGTCTTCTGCCAGCGTTCAGTAGGTGTTCTGTAGGAGTGGTTCCACACGGAGATGTATTTTTGATGTATTTGTGGGGAGGCAGGTGATCACCACATCTTACTCCTCTGCCATCTTGAAGGTCCCACCATTACATTTCTGATGGCAAAAGAAGGGTGATTCACCATCCTCTTCATCTCTACTTCCCTCCTCCAACTTCACTCATGATTCATCCCATTCTTGTCCTGATTGGATTTCACACCTAACATACTAACACTAAACATTCCACCAGGAAAACAATTTTTTTTCTTTGATGAAATAAAATATTTCAAAACAAGTCTGGCTTACAACAATAAGTGGCTACTTACCACACAAAAGCATCCTACAGATCATAAACAAATAAAGGGCATATTACATGGTTATACTCCATTTCTACATCAAAACACCGCATACCTTCAATTTTGCCTTTTCAAGACATAACAGTGTCACAGAAGTTCCTGGTTTGACACCTTTTACCAAGCTCATATCCATAAACCCACTGAAATAGATACACAGGAAGAACTAAAGGAAGAGATGTCTCCTCCGCAAAAGAGTCCTATCATTAAACTCTGTGAGCTAAAGCATGCTTCAGATAAATGAGAAATTTCTGAAAAGAAGGGATGGAAATCCAAGAAATTCATGACATGGAGGTCCCAAGTTTTAAGCTGCCTAATTATTCATCTAAAATTCACTAACACAGGGACTTCCCTGGTGGCACAGTGGTTAAGAATCCACCTGCCAATGCAGGGGACATGGGTTTAAGCCCTGGTGCGGGAAGATCCCACATGTCGCAGAGCAGCTAAGCCTGTGTGCCACATCTACTGAGCCTGTGCTCTAGAACCCACGAGCCACAACTACTGAGCCCATGTGCTGCAACTACTGAAGCCCGTGCTCCACAACAAGAGAAGCCAACGCAATGAGAAGCCCACGCATCACAACTAAGAGTAGCCCCCCACTCGCCACAGCTAGAGAATGCCCGTGCGCAGCAATGAACCCCAATGCAGCCAATAAATAAATAAATATATAAATAAATTTTTTAAAATAAAATAAAATTCACTAACACACACAGTAATTCTCTGTAAATACATTCATTTTGATTATTCCATTACCAATTCAGCCATTGGGACAATTACTAATTGTTAGGCCTGAATAGCATACTCCTGTTTAAATATTAGTGCTCTAAGAGTGAACTCCTCCAAGAATAAGGTAAAAACTACCAAGCCCATTTACCTGGTAGGAGTTCAGTGGGCGATTTTCATTAATAATACCTAGGCACTGGTGTTGGCTATCACTGATCTTGTTAACTCCTTGCTTAAATATTAACCTTCCTTCAGCTATTTTGCCTCTGGTTTTCTCTGAGCTTTGCTACACTCTTTAATTTCCTGTTATTAATCTTCAGCCCAGGGAAAATTAAGCTGATGTACCACAAGAAATGTTGCTCATCACCTTTCCACGCAGACATCTGTACCATCTTCTAAGGCCTGGAAATTATTAAAGTCCATTTCAAGGCCGTTACTCCTTTGTCTTATGTGATTTGTGCCTTCTTAGAAAGGAAATCTATTCCCTGTTACATCATAAAGTGCTAAGAGGAAAATCATATTTACTTCAGCATCTCCAGATTGTCTTAGGAAGTTCTAAATAAAGAATTGAGATGGGTGTTTTACGGTTGCCCATGGAAAAATACCCTTGATTTTACCCCATCATACTGTCAATTTCACCATCTGTATTTCAGAATTTGAGCAATTTTAAAGTTGATGTGCTGCAGTTTATAGAGCAACCATCTAGAATCAATTATAAAATTAAGGATAACAGTTTATTATCCTAAAAGGAAATTTAATATTATAACTAAAGTTGATTTTTTTTTTCCATTTTGAGGGACAGACACAGGTTTGAGCTGCACAGGTACACTTAGATGTGAATGTTTTCAATAATAAACACTACAGTACTGCACGATCCACGGCTGGTTGAATCCTTGGATGAGGAAATACAGATACGGAGGAATCACAGACAGGAAGACACAACTATCAGTTTTGCTCAGAATTTCGACTGTGTGGAGAGGCAACATCCCTAACCCCCTCTTCTTCAAGGATCAACTGTAATAGTTTTTTTCAGTCATCCATGCTAAAGAGACAAATAGCCGAATATAAGGGGCTATGCCATATCACCTTTATATCGCATCACCCCAGTACCTGTAATCTGCCAGGTTGCTTACATCTTACAACCTGCTGATAGACGTTCCAGCTGTCTAGAGTTCCAGGCGGGCAAAAGTCTACGGCCTCTTTCCCTCTGGCCCATGAGATTTTCGGAACCACCTCTTACTTTGCTAGACTCTGAGCCACAGTTTACCCAGGCCACTCCTTGCTATCTGCACCATATCTCCCCTCTACTGTTTGCTCCCTGTTAGATGAACTTTATTTAGTGCATTCACCCGAGTCCGTTCCCCCATATCCTGACTCCCACTATAATACTGCGGTTCAACAGAAGGTGGATAACAAATTCACTTGACAGATTGAATTTATTGGAAGCTATCATGAGCATTTTTCTCTGTGTATGGAACACTGTACTATTTAAGACCATCACAATCCCTAGCTTGAACTCTAAGATGGGAATAAGGCACAAGCAATGAGACTAATAAATAAGTGACAATTTCAGCGAGTAGGGATCACCTAGCGATGTTCCGGGATTGGCACTGCTTTGCCCTGACCAGTGATTTGAGTAAGAGTCATATCTGCCTTGCACAGAGAGATGGTAATTTAATTATTATTTCCCCAAAAGACTTCCGCTGACCCTAACTGTTTTCCAATCAATCAAAAGGGAAGAGTGTCACAAACTGGTTTCCCATCCACAGAGCGGCACCTATTTCCCACATTAAAAAAAAAAAAGTTTTTGTTTTTCTTTTTGTTTTTTTTTATGGTGGTGGGAGGAGGGCAGGAGGAGGATTTGAGACACAGGAAAGGTAAATTTTCTTATTAGCTATTTCTGTCTGTTCATGTCAATCTAATATATAATAATATTTCAAAAGTTAAAAGGTTTTAAATTAAGTGCATCGCTCAGGATTGTAGCAGGCAATAGAGGAAATAATGTGAGGGAAGTTGACTAAAGGGATTTCTTACAAAAATGAATCAGGGCGTGGGACAAACAGGGAAAGCACAGGGATTGCGGTATCCTGAGACCAGTAACTGCAGGGCTGTCACCACCACTAGGCCTGAAGGGAAGGAGATGCAGTGGTTACAACAACTGGAGTGAAAGGAAGCATGGAGAGGGCTGACTGACAGGCAATGTGACCTTGGGTCAAAGGGCACAGCAAGCCCATGACAACCCTTGACTTCATTTCTCTCCCTCTCTCTATCTCCTCCTGATGCTCCCCATTGGCCAAACTCAACAGTAAGCCAGAGGCAAGGAATGCCTTGATGTGGGCTGTACAGCTTCCCACCCCAATTCATATGTGAAGCCCTAACTCCCAATGTGATGGTATTTGAAGACGGGGTCTCGGGGAGGTAATTAGCGTTGCATGAGGTTATGCGGGCAGTGTCCTCACCGTGGGATTAGTGCCCTTATGAGAGGACACACTAGAGAGTCTGCTCTCTCTCTCCATACACACGCACCAAGAAAAGGCCATGTGAACACACATGGAGAAGGCTGCCATCTGCAAGCCAGGAAAAGAGCTCTCACCATACACCAAACCCTGCTGGACGCTGATCTTGGACTTCCCAGACTCCAGACTGTGAGAAAATAAATCTCTGTTGTTTATACCACCCAGTCTACTTTATTTTGTTATGCAGCCCAAGATGAGTAATATACCAGGAGATAAAGCAGCTGGAGGAGGGGAGAAAGGAGACCTCGAGAGGCAAGCAGACAGTACTCAGCATGCTCAGGTAAGTTCTATAAGTTAAAAGTTATCCATAGCATTTCTCAAAGAATGGGTTGGTTGCTACTTAAATTATTAATTCAGTCAGATAACATCTTATTGCTAATATGTTCTGTACTGAGTTTCTTTTAGCCACCTAAAAATCGAAGGCCTCAAAGTTTTTTGGCCAGCTTTCAAACACCAGTAATGGTCAAGTAAAAATTTTTAGAGGAGTTGACAAAACAAACGTTCATTTGTGCTCTAGAATTATTCTGGTTTTAAGAATATTTTTTGATGTTTAATTTCTTAATGAGATTAGTGTCTGGTAGTGGACTGTCATGGTTTCAGTAACAATACATTTACCCTGAACAGAAGGCTTCAACCCTGGGGCATGAAAAATAGGAAAATCATGACATTCTCAGACCACATTAATATCAACAATTACAGAATTAAATTCATGAAGCCAGTGGAACAGTCTTAAATTTTTACATCATATGGCTTAGCTATCTAATACATGAATTTATAGAATCCTTGGGCCAGATGAATGTCACAGATTTATTAGGGGATATAAAATTATGAGACGGGAAAGAAGTTAAAATAGAGTTTCCTTAAAGTTTGTTGTTTTTTTTTAAGATAAAGTGTCTGCATAAAACAGATCATCACAAACAACCTAGCTAGCTCGAATAAGCCGATGGTTGAGAGGAAGGAAAAATCACCACCATTTCTAATTAAAGCTCTTTAAGTGGCAGAAAAAAGAAAGGTGACTTTAGATGTCTGTGAGATAACTCCTCTACCTCACACCCTTAAAAAAACGTGTCTTACTTTACAACTTAAAAGCTAAGAAAACAAATCAGAAAATTTAAAGCCTTAGTGATGCTTTAAAATCTTCTATTTTTAAAAGTCTTTCAAAAATATTTTCCCTCCAGATGATCTTTTGCAAGAATCTTAAAACTGTATCTAATATCAAGTTTATTATCCGCAGGGAAAGGATCACAAATGAGATTTATGAAGCAACTACTGTGTCCGAACTTCCATGCTGGTTCCTTTACATATATCATCTCATCCTACCAACCACCCTCTAAGATAGACATTATTTTCATTATCTCATAAAGGCATCTGCAGTCTGCTTTGTCTATTTCCAATTCGCCAAAGCCTAAAGAAAAGTGCATGGCACTTAAGAGGCATTCAATAAATGTTGCTGGAATGAATGAATGGTGCTACTATGCTAATGTGAGCTCAGGTCTATCTACCTCCACTATCCATGCTTTTATTAACATGCTATGTTGAAAGAATAGCGTTCAAAATACAGTTACAGGAAATAATCACCACAAAGTAGTATTCTCGGGAAATGCAACCTCTATCACACACAGCAATTCGTTCATGTTATTTAGATGATGTTCCACCTTTAAAATATGGTCACAAGGATGATAAAACTATATTGGAAGTTAAAATGGACATGAGAGAAGGAAAGAAAAATGCCAAGAATCTAACAGGGTGATTATCCAAGGTGGGAACTTTAAGCGAAGGTGAAAGAGAATAAGACCACTTATGAGCCAGGTAAGCCATCCAAGATCTGAACACATATACTTGTATGTGAGGGTCTTAATTTAGGTAGACTATTCAAGGGGAAGATGTACAGGAACCTTCCAGAGGTCACAGCTGGTCCCCGGGGCACCTTTGTGTGAAAAGATACAGCCCTGTAAGGGGAAAGCTTAGGGAGTCGTTGGTGCCTTTGTGGGAAAAAGAAAATGGCGCACCAGACCCAACCATGAGCAACAGCTCTAAGCTCTTCACTAAAAATGTCTCCTGAGAAGTGGCTTGGGCTGGGGACTGGAGGGAAAAACAAAATTGGTGATAAAGACCACTCCTGCCAAGAGCAGTCAGAGCTGTGATGAAGGAAGAATGGTGCATATTCAGGTTTGGTTGAGCACCAGGAAAGCCCATCTGCCAAGTGATGGACAGCAGTAAGTAATATGAGACGGCACAAGACAAAACTACTCAGAAGCTCCTGAATCCACAGCCCTTTCTTTAACAGATGCCTTTCTAATGAAGTGGGACCATGCTGCATTTCGTCCTTGAAGTCTCCATCACTGGCCAGTTCCTGACTTATGCCCTTAAACAGATCCCAAATGCCTGTCTTCTCCCCACAAGGCAACAGGTGGCTTGGGTATCTGATATTCAGTACCTGGCATGTTCCTGGAGGAAACACGAGGTCCTAGAAATAGCCAGATTAGTAGAGAGAAAGACACAGTACACAGCCACCCTCGGCCAGATCTCATTCCTTGGCCCATCCAGGTCTTTCCCCGTTTCTCCACCTTGCTCTCTGTCCTGGAGGCTCACCTGTGTGGACTACAGTGAGGAAGCCCCCTCCCCTCACTCCCACTTGGCCTTGGCAGGTGAGGAGCCCCGGAAAAACACTAGAGAAAAGGGAGCAGAGTGAGGCCTGGGGATTTATCCTCCTGACTCCTTCCCTGCAGGGTCCCCTCTAGCTGCTGTGTTCCTCACCTGACAGTCATTGGTTCTCTCAAGTTGGCCTGCTCTGTGCAGCTCTCTCTCCTCTGTCTCGGTAAACCCTTTGCTCCCATCCCTCCACCCTCCCTACCTGGCTTCTTATCACAGTGGACACAGAGATGGTGAAGAGCATGGCTACTGCCAATCCTGAATCCCCAGATAATCCATGGCTTTTCTATCCTGTATCTTTATAATGAGTCATTTCTTTTTCTTTCTTTCTTTCTTTCTTTTCTTTCTTTTTCTTTCTTTCTCTCTCTCTCTCTTTTTCTTTCTTTCTTTCTTTCTTTTTCTTTCTTTCTTCCTTCCTTCCTTTCTTTCTTTCTGGCCGTGTTGGGTCTTCGTTGCTGTGCGCAAGCTTTCTCTAGTCTCAGTGAGCAGGGTCTACTCTTTGCTGCGATGCCCGGGCTTCTCATTGCAGTGGCTTCTCTTGTTGCGGAGCATGGACTTTAGGCATGCAGGCTTCAGTAGCTGTGGCACGCGGGCTCAGTAGTTGTGGCTCACGGGCTCTAGAGTGCAGGATCAGTAGTTGTGGCGCACGGGCTTAGTTGCTCCGCGGCATGTGGGATCTTCCCGGACCAGGGCTCGAACCCGTGTCCCCTGCAATGGCAGGCAGATTCTCAACCACTGAGCCACCAAGGAAGTCCCAATAATGAGTCATTTCATAAATAAATTCACCTCCAATTATTTTAATTTGAGAGCACCATCCCCTTCATATCCTTCCTACTGAGACCTTGACTTACATAAATTTATTCATTCATTCAACAAATATTTATTAAATACCTACTGTGTGGCAGGCATTATTGTATGTGCTGTAAATTCAGCGGTACATAAAATGGGCAAAGAAATATATATATACACGTATATATTAATATATATCCATGCATACACAAATATAGTCACACACACATGTATACATACTGCTTCTCTACAATATAACACAGTTATTAATCAACAGTACAGACTCTGAAGTTAAACTAACTGATTTCCAATTCCTGCCCTACTTTTGACCAACTGAAAGATTCTGTGAGAATTTGCTTAACCTCTCCATGCCTCAGTTTATTCACGTGTGTAATAAAAGATAGATAGATAGATAGATAATAGGATCTACTTCCTTAGATTGCTGAGAGGATTAAAATAACACACGTGATGTTCTTAGCAATAAGTGCCCAGTAGGCTGGGAATAAACACAAACATTTTTTATTGTCTCCTGGAGCTTTCACTCTTTTTTTTTTTTTTTTGGCCTCACATAGATAAATTTTATTGGTTCTTTTTTTTTTTTTTTTTTAGTGAGAATGCTTAAGATCTGCTTTCCTAGCAAATCTCAATTGTGCAATACCGTACTATTAATTATATTAGTCATGCTGAACATTAGACCCTCATAATTTACTCATCTAATAACAAAATTTGTACCTGTTGACCAACATCTCTCCATTTCTCCCATCCCCTAGCCCCTGCATTCTATTCCACTATTTCACTAACCACTATTCCACTCTCAGCTTCTATGAGTTTCACCTTTTTGTTTATGTTTCTGTTTTTATTTTCTTTTAAATATTTTTATTACGGAAAATTTCAAACATACACAGAAGTGGAAGGAGTAGTTTAATAAATCCCCATGAATCTATCAATTAGCTTCAAGAATTATCAACACATGGCCAGTTTCATCTCATCTAGGGGACAAGAGAATGATATAGATGAGATGAGATTGGAGCTTTCATTCTGATGGAGAGGGACAGACAAATAAAATAGCCTTGGTTATACTCTAAACAGGTAATGGTGACTCTGAGCACAGTACCTTAATTCTCTAAGATTCAGTTTTCTCATCCATCAAATGAGGAAAATAAACCCCATCTTGCCGTTCGTGTAAGAATT
This sequence comes from Delphinapterus leucas, assembly GCF_059928025.1. NCBI lineage: Eukaryota > Metazoa > Chordata > Mammalia > Artiodactyla > Monodontidae > Delphinapterus > Delphinapterus leucas. Next base: position 14,230,077 of record NC_143146.1, read on the forward strand.
AAATTAGACTGTATAAATAAAACACTAAGTACAATATGTGCTCCTCTTCTATCTCTTTACTTCTTAATTCAGATCTCTTGCTTCTTAGACTAGATACAACGTTCAAAATCAGCTTCTCCTGAACTGACCCCTGAAAAATGCTGCCATCAGTGTTGCTCCCTTAAACCCCACAACTGCACCAGCTGAGTAGGGCTCCAGAAACACAACCCAGCATTGCAGGGGAGCCCAGAATTCCAGAGAGGACAGAGTGGAGACACAGGTGACTGTCGGCAGAGGGGACCAGGGGAGCCAGGGCCCAGGGGCAGGAGCGTGGAGGGCAGGGAAAGCAAGGAAGCATTGACAGAAAATCAGGCTTTGCTTCTTGTGTTTTCTTTTCCTTCCCCTTTTTGTTTTCCCTTTATTTTTAGTAAACTTGCCTTTGAGAATTGTAACCCGTTTTAGTGTGCTAAGAAAAAACAGAAAATGGCAGACCATGCATGCTCAGACCAGGATAATATACAGTGAGAGAGGGAGCGGGGAGGGAACTGGCATGGAGGCAAACCTGCAATCTTTCGAAGAGGAACTGTTGCCAAATTGTGTCCGCCCCCAGCCCCCCAATTCTTTCTTCCTCTTCCACCTCGTAACGACAGAGTATTCCCTAGCAAAGGAAAAATCTGAAATATAAATGGTAACCCGTTAGCTTGTGTTAATGGTTGTTGAGTCATGGCTGTCTCATATTATTTTCTATACGTGTTTGTATATATTGTCTTGTAAAAATTAAGACAAAATATCCTCGAAAAAGAATCAGAATTTTCAACAAATCGTAAGCATAATAATATGTCTCTAATTATTGTTTAACAGTGAGGGAAAAGAAAAGGAAAGAAATCTTAAGCGATCAACATTAAGGCTCAGTGAATCATGGTGCACCCATTCAGCGGAATGTTATACAGTCATTAAAAGAATCGAGTTCGTAGTGTGGATGATATGGGGAAAGCAGAGCAAAAAAATTTACATGCAATACAAACAAATAAAATATACTAAGATGTCAGTACTGATTGCCCAGAAACTGCACAATAATGGTAACATTTACTTACTATGTATATAGTAGATTTTATTTCATGTTGTTTATATATGTTAACTTATTTAATTCTCAAAACAACTCTATGATTAAGTACTACTATTATTCCCATTTTATGGATGAGAAAATTGAGAAGTTAAAGAACTTGTCAAAGGTTATACAACTAGCAAGCTGCAGAAATGGGATTTGAGCCCAGGCAGTTAGCTCTGGTAACATGCTCTTTACTACTCTGCTACACTACCTCCCATAAATAGACTGATGATAACAAGAGCTATCAATTGTTAAAGGCAGCAATCATCTCATCTAATCCTCACAACAACCCTGTGTGTAGATATTATTAACCTCATTAACAAGATGGAGAACTCAGCACTGGAGTGGGCTAAGTGATTCACCTCAAAAACACAAGGCTACAAACTGAGAAATCAAATCTCACTCCATAGGTCATGTCCTAATCATGACACTATATGTTAATTCTTCTCTGCACTATTAGCTAAATCTTCTACAATAAGTATATATTACTTTGATAAAAAATAAAGGAACAAAATAAGTCCAAAAAGAAAGCTACCTTTAACAATGAAAACAATTTAAACTACAAAGTTCTGTGCCCTTAATAACTTACCTCCACAGTATTTACTAAACTCCTTTAAAATAATGGTTTGGGGGGATAGGTAGCCCACCTTAGAGACTAATCTAGTTAATACAGACTCAATAAGCAATAAAGCTTTTTTTGAAAATTGTAATAATATGGTAAATTTTACTTATCAGAACCTCAAGGGGCTGGAGGAAACAGACCACCATGGCAGGACTACTCTTCAAGAGAGACGTGCTCAGAGATGAGGTGAGATCATACTTCCTGGGGGCTTGGTAGGGTATATGAGCAACTGTATCTCCATGTAATTACTCCCTCCCACCTCCAAAATGAAATGTTGCAGAAGTTATTATTAGCTCACAAAAATGCTGAGTCTGAGTAGATTTCTCATAGAAATGGTCCATGGGTGGAATTCTGGATCCTGGCCTGACCAGTGCAGACTTATATAATGGTGACACACGATTCATATTACAAAAGTAGAACATCATCACCAAAAAAAAAAAAACAATCAAACTGCAGAAACGAAAGTGCAGAGAGTAAAGTTCTAGGAAAGTTTCTTAATGTCCATGTGTTAGGGAGTGATTTCTTAAACAAGAAACTAAAAGGAAACGATTGATAAAATAGATGAATAAAATGTAAAAATTACAGTTCATTCTTTAAAAGTGAAGAGAGAAGCTACAGGTGAGGGAAAGGATCTTTGCCATGCATGTAACAAAGGATTAGAACCCAGAATATAAAACAAAGTCTTACAAATCGATAAGAGAAAGATCACCTGAATGGAGTGAATACTTGTGCCTCCCCACCAAAAAAATTCATATGTTGAAATCCTAACCCCCAATGTGATAGTCGTGGGTGGTAGAGCCCTTGGGAGGTAATTATGTCAAGAAGGTAGAGGCTTCATGAACGGAGTAGTGCCCTTTCAAATTAACCCCAGAGAGCTCTCTAGTTCTCTCTCCACGAGAGCAGGACAAAATGAGAAGTCAGCAGTCTTCAACCGAGAAGAGAGTCCTCACCAGAACCTGACCATGCTAGCACCCTGACCTCAGACTCCCAGCCTCCAGAAATATGACAGATAAATTTCTATAGTTTATAAACCACCCAGTCTATGGTATATTTGTTATAGCAGCTTGACCTAAGACAACCACCAAAAAAAGAAAAGGCTATTAAAAAATAATTCACTGAAGAAAAAACTTAAATGCCCTTTATGGAAAGATGCTTAACCTTATTAGTTGTCAGGGAAGAGTGAATAAAAAACACAATGAAATATTATTTTATATGCACCAGATGGACAACTAAAATTAAAATTTTAAAGTCTGACAATACCATTGCTGGTGAGGATACGGAGAAACTAGAGTTCTTATACACTGCTGATACAAGCATAAATTGAAGAGCAATTTGGCAATACCTAGTAAAGTTAAAGTTATGTATGCCTTACGACACAACAATTCTACTCCTACGTAGATGCCCTAGAGAAAATCTCAGACTTGTGCACCTGGAAATATACAACGCATCAACTACCTGCATTGGGAAAATCTAAATGCCCATCAACAAGGGAAAGGATAAATAAAACCTGGTAAATTCATAAAATGCAAGTGCATAGTGCGATAAAAATAAACTATATCTATATGTATTAATGTGACGAATCTCTAAAACACAATGTTAAGCTAAAACCAAATTGTGACAGTATAGCAGGCATCATGATACCTCCTCTATAAAGTTTTTTAAATATGTTAATCATCTCACTTTTGTTTATATATGCATGCAAGCATAATACAAGTATAAAAAATGCAAAAATGATCACACCACACTTAACCCAGTGACTGCAAACAGGAAAAAGATCACGAGACCCGGGAGAATCCACAGGGATCTTCAATTTTATTTGTTAGGTATTATTTCTTAAACCCAGGATTTAAGGAAAATGCTATGTTATTCTCTGTACTTTTTTATAAGTATAAAATTTTCACAATACAAATCAGACAGCAAAAGAACCCCACCAATCAAGGTAGGTATAATGAGTGAAACAAGGACATAAAGGTCTATGACACACGTACTCTGTAATAATATTTCAGTATCAGAATATCCAAACTTAGCATTTGGGACCCATCTGCAAAAGTGAATACATTTTGCTTCTCTAGGAAAACAACTAAATGTACATAACTTGAACACATATGCACTAGATCTACATACAAAAGTGATTCCAGGAATTTTCCTAAGTTCCTATTCTTTTTAAACAGGTATTGTTTTTGAGAGAGACAGATACACACTAGGATTCACTATTCACTGGTATCAAAAGGCCCTGCTCTGAGGCAGGAGTCAGTGGGGACATTAATTCATCCACCCTGGTCTTCACCTCACCAGTCACAGGTAGGAAAAAGGAGACCCCACAGAAGCACAGTGCACAGAATCTTTAGGTCTGGATGGAAGAAATGGATAAGAATATATCCCCAGAAAATGCAAAGAAAACAGCAAAGGAACACAGGGACCACAGAACGAGTAATATGCGTGGACACGGCAGTGGTGGATTCCAGTACTGAACTGGGCCCTGTTTATGGCTACATGATGGGAAATAAATGACAAGTGCAGGTACAACGTGGCCAAAATTTTAAGGAAAATCTGTGACTGTGTTATGAAAACCACAATGGGTTATTAGATTTTTTTTTCCTTTTGAAAAGTCAATATTTGGATTTGTAAAGTCCAAGGTAAAGCCAATACAAAATAGTATAAAAATCCCTTGACCTAACTCACAGTTTATACATTAAGTCAAACTGAAAATAAGTTATCAGCTGCTCTGTCAGTATAGAAAAATCAATATTTCCTATCATACCATCTGCTTTAGCGGTGCAAGTAAATAAATTTAGCTGGTGAAATTTTCTTCTCTCTTTGGATTCTGGAGAGAGAAAATATATTTTCAATAGTTAATCTAGTCACTTACTGTATAGAGCAATGAAATACTATTATTCGAACCTGTGAGTTTGCCATGTTCAGTAATAGAATTCTTCACTGAAATTCATCACCTGTATTACATCTATGATTCAGTGGATCCTACCCCGGTCCTCCTGCTTCCCAGCTTCTTGACCTCTTTGCCCTCAAAAAGGGAATCAACCAGTCGAGAGAATAAAATAATCCAAACTCCGGAAAGTAACTCAGCATTTGGGACCTGTTTTCAAACCTGAATATATTTTGGGTTTTCTCTGAAAATACAAAATTGACTACCTTTATATAACTTGCACACACATGGACTAGATCTACAAACAGACTCAGAGATTTTCCCAAATTTTCTCAAATTTTGTAGGGAGACATTGTTATTGAAAGAGACAGACATACACTGAGATTCATTATGCCCTAATAATACATATCTTTTAAAGAAAATAAGTTAAATATGACTTCAACTTTTAAACAACAGTGAAATACTGCAAAACAGAAATAGGCTTTCAAAGGAATTTTCAAAACAATGAAATACGTATTTAGTACCTACTACATGTCTAGGAGGTATAATGACTTCATGTTTTCTTGCATGTATTGCTATAATACCCGCGCATTAAAACCAATGCCAGCATTTCAATTCAATTCTTCTTTTACAATATTCCAAAAATTCTACAAAAAGCCTTCTTTTAATTTTTACCCTAGAGATATTTTCCTATTAATGTGCCTGGCAGCAACTGACCAGTCAGATAAAAGCTCCTTTTGATGTAAGTTTTTAAGTTAGTAGGATACTTCCAAATTGGTAGAAATGCTAATTAGGAAATACTCTGGTTTGAGAAATTGTGAAATTAATAAAACTTTCTTGCTTCTGATAAACTCTACGACGTCAGGAAAACTGTCTATCTCTTCTGTAACTTCCTTCCCAGTTGCTATTTGTCTCATCCTCTGGGGTTGTAGAGAATTAATATCTATAAAAGGTTTTGTGTTTTCTTGACCAAAAGAGGGTAAGTGAAAGAAAGGCAGCAGTATATCACTGCAATGTGTAGACATTTAGGTGAGTTCCAGGCAACCAGGATGAAAAAAAAAAATTTTTTTTTTGAATCACCTTAATAAACATTTTTTTAAACATCTTTATTGGAGTATAATTGCTTTACAATGGTGTGTTAGTTTCTGCTTTATAACAAAGTGAATCAGTTATACATATACATATGTTCCCATATCTCTTCCTTCTTGTGTCTCCCTCCCTCCCACCCTCTCTATCCCACCCCTCTAGGTGGTCACAAAGCACCTAGCTGATCTCCCTGTGCTATGCGGCTGTTTCCCACTAGCTATCCAGTTTACCTTTGGTAGTGTATATATGTCCATGCCACTCTCTCACTTTCTCCCAGCTTACCCTTCCCCCTCCCTGTATCCTCAAGTCCATTCTCTAGTAGGTCTGTGTCTTTGTTCCCGTCTTGCCCCTAGGTTCTTCAGGACCATTTTATTCTTCTTTTTTTTTCAGATTCCATATATATGTGTTAGCATACGGTATTTGTTTTTCTCTTTCTGACTTCACTCTGTATGACAGACTCTAGGTCCATCCACCTCACTACAAATAACTCAATTTCGTTTCTTTTTATGGCTGAGTAATAATACTCCATTGTATATATGTGCCACATCTTCTTTATCCATTCATCTGTTGATGGACACGTAAGTTGCTTCCATGTCCTGGCTATTGTAAATAGAGCTGCAATGAACATTTTGGTACATGACCCTTTTTGAATTATGGTTTTCTCAGGGTATGTGCCCAGTAGTGGGATTGCTGGGTCGTATGGTAGCTCCATTTTTAGTTTTTTAAGGATCCTCCATACTGTTCTCCACAGGAATCAGGCTCCCTGACTTCAGACTATACTACAAAGCTACAGTAATCAAGACAGTATGGTACTGGCACAAAAACAGAAATATAGAGCAATGGAACAGGATACATAGCCCAGAGATAAACCCATGCACATATGGTCACCTTATCTTTGATAAAGGAGGCAAGAATTCACAATGGAGAAAAGACAGCCTCTTCAATAAGTGGTGCTGGGAAAACTGGACAGCTACATGTAAAAGAATGAAATTAGAACACTCCCTAACACCATACACAAAAATAAACTCAAAATGGATTAAAGACCTAAATGTAAGGCCAGACACTATCAAACTCTTAGAGGAAAACATAGGCAGAACACTCTATGACATAAATCACAAAGATCCTTTTTGACCCACCTCTTAGAAAAATGGAAATAAAAACAAAAATAAACAAATGGGACCTAATGAAACTTAAAAGCTTTTGCACAGCAAAGGAAACCATAAACAAGACCAAAAGACAGCCCTCAGAATGGGAGAAAATATTTGCAAATGAAGCAACTGACAAAGGATTAATCTCCAAAATTTACAAGCAGCTCATGTACCTCAGTAACAAAAAATCAAACAACCCCAATCCAAAAATGGGCAGAAGACCTAAATAGACATTTCTCCAAAGAAGATATACAGACTGCCAACAAACACATGAAAGAATGCTCAACATCATTAATCATTAGAGAAATGCAAATCAAAACTACAATGAGATATCATCTCACACCAGTCAGAATGGCCATCATCAAAAAATCTAGAAACAATAAATGCTGGAGAGGGTGTGGAGAAAAGGGAACCCTCTTGCACTGCTGGTGGGAATGTAAATTGATACGGGATGAAAAATTTTAAGTTTCCCAGAAACACAGTATAAAGAAAGCCACCTCCAGTGCCATATTCCACAAGAAAATAGCATCCTCTTTATTATCTTTTTTTTCTCCTATAGGAGAAGAAATAAAGATTTTTGGAGTAAGAAAGTATCTAATAAAATAACAGAAAACAATAAATTTAAAGGGTTTCAACATTCTCGCAATACAAAAGACATTTAGACGATACATAATTCTGTTCTCTGAAAACTGGTGTAGCTAATTCAGTACTGCAAAGCACTGAACTGGGATTCAACAAGTCTGTTATACAGCTATTTATACAAACATAAAAGAGTAAGCTGAGAATTGTAACCATGGTGTAGTCACTAGGAGTGGACACTGGTGACCTAACTCCAGATGGACCGTGGGCCATGGTTTGAAGTGGGGTAGGTGGGGAAGACAGGACTGGCTGAGGATTGCTAGTGGTAAGGTTTCCAGAAGCCTAAGGGTCAGAAGTCTGTCTCACCAACCAAATAATAACCATAATAATAAAAATAGAAATAAAAACAGCAATAAGGATAACGATGATATCAACAGGCAATTAAGTTGGTGTCACAGAAGAAAAAAAATACAGGAAGACAACATTTGTCCACCTTGACTACTGCTAAGGCTAAGGGTATGTGAGCAGGGAAACTGGTGAATCATCCTGGGACCAAAAGCACACCTCGGGACATGCCAAAGATGGCAAAGTTGACTGTGACTCCACAGTGGCTAGCCGTGAGGTGCACTCCCAGGAAATTTCTAAGGAAAAGTCACTTCTCTTCCTGGTAACCACAAGCTGGGTGAAGGACATTCAACATCTGAAAGTTTAACAACATAAAAATAGTTTGAAATAGAAGCAATCTGGCTTACATTTCTCACTTCCTTCATTCCTAATATAAACTACTTTCTGCTTTGGAAACTTTTTCTGAAAACTTGTCCCGAGTATTAGCAAGGGTTTAGCATATCATTTGTGACCTGCATAGCAAAACAGTACGTGTACAGGCAGAGTGCTATCCCAACCAAAGCAGTATTCCATTAAGACCATTCGTTCAACCAAAATTTGTTGAGCACCTACTGTTTTCTACAGCAGTAAACAATACGAACAAGGGCTGCTCTCACAGAGGTACAACCTACTAAGAAAAGGCAGACAATTAACAAACAAATAAATAGACCTGATATTTTTAGTCAGTAATAATTCAACAAAAGAATTTAAGAAGAATAATGTGATCGAGTCTGGTAGGAGGAAATGTCACTGTTACAGTATATAGGGTGGTCACAAATGCCCCTTTAAATTGGAACCAAGACCTGAATATTGAGGAGGTGGCAGCCATGCTGCCTCTGGGGCAGAGTATGGCTGGAAGTAGTAACAGCAGGTACCATATCCCTAAGCTGGGTCAAGGTCGGGGTATTTGAGGACATAAAAGCCTGGGTGGGTGAGCGGCATGAGAAGAGGTCAGGGAGGTGGCATGAACCACATGGAAAACTGTAGAAGAGCCTGCTGACACCCCTATAGCCAATGTCACTTATTTGCTACAAATTCTCCCCCAAAGAAATCAACTACTTTCAGGACTATCAAACCCGCTATTCCTAAATCCATCTATTCTCCTGGATTTTTGTCCATAACAGACGATGGGCTTGGGGATAGTCTAGGGATAAACAATAACCAAGTAATTTTTTTCTCAAAGGCAACCAGAAAATAGTTGGAAAGCATCAACCACATGTTCCACAATGGTGCCCTAATGTAGCATTAATTCAATGACCTCAGGCCTTCCCTTCAAAATCCAGCATGGTTGGGTGGCAAGAACACTGGCCTAGGAGTCAGAGACGTGGTTCTCGTATGAGCTCCACCATTGCTGACTCATGATTTCCATAAACTACTTAACACCTCCTGTTCTCAGTTCCCTCACTTATAAGATCAAGGGATTGTATAAATAATCTGTCTTTCCATCTTTATTACTATACTGACTTCGCCATTACATCTCTATTGCTACAGTCAACTCCATACCCAAAACTTACTTACTTAGGGTTGAAAGTCTATGGTAGTATGGTATCCCCAGCCAAACTAAAAAAATCAAAAATGATCTGTTATATAATTCTGGAGAGTGTGTAAACTCATGAATTTAATAAGGCACTCAGTGAAGCAGTAATTTAAAAAATGGTAGTTTCACTTCCCAAAAAGGTTTCTTGCTAATTTCCCTACATGTACTATATTTCCAAGAAGACGCCTGTATATGGAAAAACTCTGCCTTATTGTCTGTGGCATAAACAACTAATCTCAAAATAATGGGAATAAACAAAGGACAATGATAATTCTCATTGTGCCCTAGTGCCCTTTTAGCTGAGGATATCAAAGTACGTTATTTATAATAACAGCAAATAAAAGGATTGCCACCACTTAACACTGGCTAATCTTGTGTTTTGAGTAAAACATCAAATGAAAATCGCATACTATCCTTATACAGTGGTTCCTCCCAAACTCAACCACATTAACTAAAAAATACAATTACCCATTCTTAGGCCTCAACAATAATCATCAAAAGGAAAGAAAATATTTCCTAAAATACTTGAAACTACTTAGTCTCTGAAGAAGCAGTTGAACCCTAGGAAATTAGGAAGGACATTAAAATGTTAAATGTACATTTCTAGCAATCGCATTTCTGATACTTCATCTTACAGAAATAATTGTTTAGATATGTGCAAATCTAGAGACAGTGATGCTTCGTGCAGCACTGCGACTGCCAGCAGAAATTTAAAAACGGCCTGAAAGTCCATCAATCGCAAAATGATTCAATAAAGTGTGACACACACATAGAAGAGATGCTCTGTAGCCAGGAAAAGAATGGTTTTTAAGGGGAAGATGTCTATGACATAGTACATGAAAAATGCAAGTTGAGAACCAATATATTTAGCATGGCTGAGTGTTGGAGGAAAATAAAAAAGAATATGTGGAAGAGGGTGCTTTAATATTTTATTATTTTAGAATTATAAAAGTAATATATACTTCTGAAATATTCAAAAAAAAGCAACAGATAAAACTATATCAGTGGTTTGGTGTGTCTCATCTATCCTTTTTTATTAATGATTTGCATTATATGCACATTTTTAACCAAAATTAAATCTTATGACACATATTAATCTGAAACTTGCTTTTAAGCCTTAATACTACCCTCTTTTTTTCCATTTAATTTTTTTTTATTGAGGTATAGTTGATTTACAATATTCTGTTAGTTTCAGGTGTACAGCAAAGTGATTCAGTTATATATATTTTTTCAGACTATTTTCCATTATAGGTTATTATAAGAAATTGAATATTGTTCCCTGTTTTATATAGTAAATCCTGGTTGCCTATCTATTTTATGTATAGTAGTTTGTATAATACCACCCTCTTTTAATAATCACAGAACATTTCATAGTAAGAATGTACTCAAACTTACTCAACTCGTCTCCTTTTGATAGATATGAATATCTAGCTTGCTTCCTTTTTTATGCCTTACAATCATATGTAACATTTTAAGATATGAGTATAAATACTATATATAGTATTTATAAAATATAAATACTATATATTAAATATAAATACTATATTACTATGTATTCATAAATACTATACACAGTAACCTCCTGAGATGTGAGATTAGAGGGATGTATAGAGACTCTGGCTTATTTCATTTCTTTACCTAATACCAAAAAAGAGGTGAAATTCTGTGTAGTATTTCCTACTTTTATGTATTTTGCAGATACTTTAAATTTGAACCCTACTTTGAACTCAGCTTCACTAGGAAAGTAAGAAAGACTAAATCCACTGCCCGTGTTTTCCTCTAAGCGTCATCCAAGGTATTTGACATACATGGCTCCCAGCACACTTCTCGCATCAGCAAGCTAGCTCCCAAGAAAGGAGTCCCAGTAAGAAGGGGTATGAGGCTCTAATTTGGAAATATAGAAAGCAGATGGTAGAAATGAATTAATTTTAAAATAGACTAAATCTAGTCTAAGTGTAATAGGATTGGGGTTTACATTAAAAGAAAGGATCAAGCCCAAAATGCCTGTATAAGGGGAAATGTGGCTGGCACCATAAGTAAGAGACAAACGGTAAATGAATGAATAAAGGAGTGAATGAATGAATGGAATGAATGAATTGGGTGAATGAATGGGATGAATGAATTGGATGAATGGTAAGAGAGCTTTATCATTGATCCGTCTCTTGAGTCTTCTCCGTAACCCACAGTGAATTTGCCTCCTAATTTCATCTTGGAGCTTACTACATGCCAAAAAAGATCTCTGAAAAGTCAGAGGCACGACAATAAAGGGCAGAACTGAGTATCCTCCAGAAACTGTTCCAGGCTTTCTATGCTGGTGACCTGAGTAATTCCCACAACAGGCAAGTCAGTTCTAAATCCCCAGCAAATCAAGCAGGATTAGACCACCTAACCTTTGAAATTGGTTCCTAAAATTCTGAAAGGTGAAAACTTCCTGAGAACTCTTGGGATGGAAAAGATGATGGAAAGAAAATAACACATTTCAGAGTCATCTGCCTCTTAGGGGAATCCTGGAAGGAGCAGTTGTAGATGAATGGGAATGGTTGCTCCCAACTCAGTATCATAGGGTTGTATCAGGGATGCTGAAGCCCAGCTTAGCATAAGGCAGTGAGCAAGGTGCCACAGCACCATGGGATGGCGGAGATGACACGTAACATCATTTAGAGACGGGACACTGGTGTTGACGGCTGCAGGTGATGAGGGTAGGGAATAAGGACTGAGGCATTTGAAGAAATCAGTGCAGTTACATAAAGAAGTGGATCGCAGAGCGGATAGTAGGCAGAAAGCATTAAAACCTTTGATGAGGAATTTCAAATGGATGTGAGAAGTACCTGAATAAGGAAAATGCATTTCCCCTTCACCCCCTCTAATCGTTTCATGGGGCATCCAGGCATTAAAATGCAGCTCTCTGATGTGATTCATTATAACAGGTTTCATTAGTGTCAGATCAATTCATTTTTTAAATGACATTAAAAAGAGGATTTAGGGGATGAAACAATCTTTTATAGCCACTGAAATGTGTCATGGTAACCCAGCAATATGCAGGTGTTAATCTTAGAGGGCTTATTTTAAAATGGATCTATACTGAGATGGTTTGGATGTTTAAACTCATCACAATTTTAATTTTAATTAAATGCTTCGCTTTATTTCACAACATACAAATTCTTAATTTGGAGGTCACAATTCCTTTGATACAAGCATGCAGTATTTGGCACAAATAATCTATGTGATAGATAGATAGATGTGTATATACACATACATATTCAAACAAGTATTTCAGTGCATTTACAGTTCAATGAATATATAGATAGAAATCTATTTTATACTGAAACCTGAAATGAGACTGTGCTACTCTTATTACCTAATAAATATTAAATATCCACCCTCATCAATTTCATGAAAAAGCATTCGTATAGTTTCCACATGGTGCTTGCCAAGTGCTATAAAAGCAAGTGATACAGAGAGTCCTCAGCTCATTATTTAGTAGCTTTCCATTCATATCTGAAGCTCACACTCTAAGAACAGTGCTAACACCAACGTACTCTACAGTTCACAGAGCCATGTACCTTGAGCACTGGAGGGATCCTGTGCAACAGGAATTACAAATTAATGCAGCATTATTCATGCAACGGCCCCAAAACACATCTCTCCATAAAAATGATGGATTTTCACTTTCCATATCAATTTCTAAATGTTTCTATTTTGCTAAATTTCTTGTGGATTTCACAAGTAAAGACCAATATTAGTCACAGAAACCTGGGGTGGAAGATATCATTATTCCAACCAGCCTAATCTGGGATGGCTTCCTCCATGCAAGGGATTTAGAAATTTGAAATGGAAACTAATTGGAAAGCAGATCAGCTCTCATCTGAAATTCTGATGATGCCATTTTATAGGCCAAGCTTCCTTTTAGACAGGAATTTTGCCCCTTACATCAGGTCCCAAATCGCTCCATCTATTTAGCTACCATCATCAGAAATTCTGAGACACGCCAGAGCTCAGAGTGAAACAGGTGCATCTGCACAGAGCCGTCTGACGGATGCACACCCAGCCCCATGCACAGCTGGGATGTAGTAATAGATGCTTGGCAGGCTGTCATTTATCAACTGTGTCTCTAGCCTCAGAGATACCCAGGCAGAATACCATGGCCACCTGCCATGAACTCACAGCCATAACTTTTCTGGCCTAGGCTTTGTCCTCCCAGACCCATGGGTAGCCCCAGAACACACACAAAAAAGGGGATCATGGGGTTAAGCTGGGAATGAATGAAGGTTAGAGTCCAAAGCAAAGTCAGATCACATACCAAACAAAAGGTAACTTGTCAGGAATTCAAAAGTGAGGCATCGTGGATGGAATATAAAGTATACTCTATAGTGTTCCATTCAGTAAATACAGCCAGGTGATCTTCTAGGTACCTGAGATGTATTAGTGAGCAAACCAAAGATCTTTGCCCTCATGTAGCTTGGGGAAGACATATAAAAGCAGGAGATATAATAAATAGGAGAATAATATAGTTATAATATGGTAATATGGCAAAATGAAATAGTAAAGCAGAATAAGGAAGATTGGGTTTGGCAGGGCTTGGGGAGAGGGGAGGAAGATGGCAAGATGTAACTATAGGTAGGAGAGTCAGGGTCAGGGTAGGCCTTACTGTGAGAATGTGACATTTGAGCACAGACTTAAGGAGGACTTAAGAGAATTAGCCATGTGACTATGAAGGGGAAAAGCTTTCCAGGTAGAGGGAGCTGCCTCTGCAAAGTCCTAAGGCAGGAGCATGCCAGGACTGTTGAAAGAAACAAGGAGGCCTGGGTGGCTACAGTCAAGAAAGTAGGTGGTAGGGTGGTGGAAGATGAGGTCCCATAGGTAACAGGAGTCAGATCAGGTGGGCCTTGGGAACCATAGTAGGGGTGTTGGATTTTACTGTGAGGGAAATGCGGGGCCACTACAGAGTTGACTCTACACTGTGTCTCAGTGGTTAAGTCTTCTTGTTGGCTCCAACCCCCAAAATATGGGAGACATTTTGGGGCACAGAGATGAAACATCTGTGCAAACTCCAATTCTCATACTTTACCTTAAGGGAAATGGATTTTAAGTCAGAGTATGGAACTAAGCATGGTCTGTAGTTCTCAAAGATGTTTTATTGGGAGACTTGAAACATGTGGATGTAATTCATTATCGGTGTCAGAAATATGTTTGCACTCCTAGAAGGCGAATAGAAGTCTGCTACTCGGAGAAAGCTTAATTTTAATCCTATTCTCATTCAACCTACTAGCAAGCTATTCCAGTAATCAGAGGAAACCAGAATCTGCATGTCTTTTGACTCCAACACTGACCAATGGGTATTCCTAGGCTTTTCTCTACCAGAAATGAATAAGACTGTCAACGGGTTGTTTCCTGGTAAGCGTAGCTTCTACACATCAAGTAATGTGTATTACAATTTACGAAAGCCTCAGCCTTGTCTTAGAACAAGTTATAGGCCAGCTTTTAAAATTAAAAATAAAATGATACACACAGAAGCAATGCAGAACAGAAGCCAAATAATCCATAGATGTTAATGATTCTCATTTCTTTATAGCTATATAGCTTCAGTTATGAAAATGAATTAATGCTGACTAGGCACTTGGCTACATAATAGCTCACTAATTCCCATCCAGTGAGCTTATAATTAATTTTTAAAATAATATAATTGAGATCCCAGGGAAAATACATAACTATCAAGAGATCCTCTGTGGTTGTTCCTTTTTCAAGTAAAGCAATCTCTACCCTACATACAAAGTCTCACCTTCACTATAACTGTTCAGCAATATACATGAATACATTTTCCTGTTGCCAAAGCCCTATTTTAACTCAATAAAGTAAATTAATTTATATACTGTTTGTATTTAGATGTACTTTAGCCCTAAAAGCCAAAGGTAGTTTATATCCTCTACTTATCAAATATATTAGATTACCTGTCATATTGTTGTCAATGAATCAGTCCTGCATGAATCATAGAGATCCACCTGGAGGTCACACAGAGAAAGAGTTAACAGAGCCAGTGACATGAGCCTCAGGACAGTGCAGAAACACTGGTCAGAAAGTTGCATTTTGGAGCAAAGAAGGCCCTTCCTAATCCTGAGAAATAAAGGCTGTGAGATGACTGTCAGCTGACCATTGAGAGGGCTGCAGAGAAGCCATGACCTTGGGGACCAGCCAGGTTTCAGTTCAAGTCAAGGAGATGAGGAAAACATCTGGAGAAGGAAAAGGAATAAGGAGAGAGAAGAGTGGAGGGTTGGTTCATGAAGATTATAGCTTGGTCATGGCAAATGACCAGAAGCCTCGGGTTTGTACCTCTGCTCAAAGGAAAATAGGACTGTGCAGCATGAAAAAACTTAGCCCCATAGTGTTTGGAAGTGCTGGACAGTCAGACTTGAGGGGACTCCACTGTGGCCCACACTGGGTGCCCACCCAGTGGCCACAGTGCAAAGCTGGGCTTTGGTTTTCCTAGTGTCCATGGCAATGATGGTCAGTAGCAATGAGCAGATATAAGCCACAGGGCCCTTTGCCCAAAACGTAGGTCGTTTGCACATCTGGTTGGCACTTCCCAAAGCTGGGCCAGCGACTGTCATTCTCAGTGGTCTCAGGAATCAGACAATGAATGGGTGAGCCTCTAGCCTAGAGCTGATTCCTATGTCCTGAACACAGTGGTGGCGGGTACAGGAAGCCTGCTCACCTATCCCCTTTATGTCTAGGACTCCTGAGTGGCCAGAGCTCCTCTGTCCTCTCCTCAGGACCCTCGGTCCTTGGGCAGATTTTCTGGTGTTTCTTTGGCCCTTCATGCCTGTTTGCACTGTCCCTTGTGCCTTTTCTCTCCTAGCTTATATTTTTATAGTTTTCTTCTAGATGCTGTTTTCCGTAACTGTAGTCTTAACACAGACTTAACTGTGTTTTGCTATGTATATTTAGTGACAAAAAAGACGGAAGTGTCCTTTCTTACATAAAAGTAGTCCAGAGAAGCAGTTCAGGGCTGGTAGGACAGCTTCATGGTGTCACCAGGAACCCAGTTTCCTAGGGCAAGGCTTTCACCCTCAAGATCATCACAGGGGCTTCCCTGGTGGAGCAGTGGTTGAGAATCCACCTGCCAATGCATGGGACACGTGTTCAAGCCCTGGTCCGGGAAGATCCCAAATGCTGCAGAGCAACTAAGCCTGTGCACCACAACTACTGAGCCTACGCTCTAGAGCCCGTGAGCCACAACTACTGAGCCCACATGCTGCAGCTACTGAAGCCCACACACCTAGAGCCCGTGCTCCGCAAGAAGAGAAGCCACCGCAATGAGAAGCCCGCTCACACAACGAAGAGTAGCCCCCGCTCATCACAACTAGAGAAAGCCCACATGCAGCAACGAAGACCCAATGCAGCCAAAATAAATAAATAAAATAAATAACATACCAAATGTAAAATAGATAGCTAGTGGGAAGCAGCCGCACAGCACAGGGAGATCACCTCAGGGCTTTGTGACCACCTAGTGGGGTGGGATAGGGAGGGTGGGAGGGAGACACAAGAGCGAGGAGATATGGGGATAGATGTATACATACAGCTGATTGTTATACAGCAGAAACTAACACAACATTGTAGAGCAATTAAACTCCAATAAAGATGTTAATTAATAAATAAATAAATAATAAAAAATTTTTAATCCACGCTACATCATAAAAATAATTAATTTTTTAAAAAAGATCATCAATCTGAGTTGCAGGCCAGCAGGAGGGACATCAGAAAGGAGAAAGGCATCCTGTTCAGTCACGTACCCTTAGACAACGTTCTCAACAGGCTCACACAACCCTTCACTCACAACTCACCAACCAAATTGTGACATGGCCACATCTAGCTGCAAGGAAGGCTGAGAAAAGCCGTCTGTCTCAGATGGAAAAATGAGTAACTAAAAATTGGGATCCTATAACAAAGAAAGGAGGAGAAATGATTACTGGGTGGGAACCAGCTGTGTTGCCTCATCTGTGGAGCTCCGCTTCACTTGTGCTCCTCTTGAGAAAGGTCCCTCCGAGATCTCTGGGGCTCACCCGGGACAGCTCTCCCCTGATTGGCACCACCATGTTGTGAGGGAACATTCACATCATTGTCTGCCTACGTCCCTGCTCTGAGCTGTACAGTTACCAATCACCACCCATCACCAATATGGCCCTCAAGACCCAGCAAAATCATTCATCAGTCCTATGGCCGTGGGAAGTTATTTATTCTCTCTATGCTGTTTAGCATCAGCTGTACAAGAGGATAATAAATGCCTACAGCATAGGACTGTTGTAGGGATTCTGGTCAACGCAGTGCCTTTCCGCTTCCTGTCTGATCTACCTTCCTGACAATAGAGAGCCGAAGGGACATTCTGAGGAGGGTTTTAGGGAGATGCCAATCAAAACCCCAACAGACAATATACATATACATGGGCCATAATCCAAATAGGTGAGGCAAAGAGGGACAGAGCAGCTAAGAAACCAAATGGATGAGGACAGCAAGAGACCAGATAAGGGACAGATTTAAATACAAGAGTGGGTGGGTGGCTCTAGCAATTTTGTGAGCCCCTAGTGGTGGCTTTCTCAGCCTTTTACAGGGATCGCAGAGAGGAACCGGTTAACGTGCTGACCCAGTGTGACACTCCGTACTAAATCGCTCTTCACTTTCACATCTATGCTCTAAGAAACTTACTGGAAGACACTAAAATTACGCCTTCTACTTCAGGAAAAAGCACACAAGTAAAAGCAGATCTAAAATAGAAAGAAATCATTTGGCTCCTGAGATTGATGAACTTAAGCCTATTCTTAAGAGCAAAGAAAAAAATTGCTTGAAACTAACACTCGGGAGTGTATTTTATTATGTGCCACACCGCTCAAGATGTTCTGGGTGCTTTATTTCATTTAATCTCATAATAACTTTATGTGAGAGGTACAATAATATCCCTGTTTAGCAAAGGAGGAAACCGAGGCACAGAGGTTAAATTATGCTGTCTATGAACCCTTGGAGTTATTGGGGAGTGGAGGAGAATTTATGGAAATGGACCAAGGGATGCTTTTCAGGCACCAGCTCTACAATGAACGTTCAGTGATGTTTACCAGCTTGGCGAGGAGTTCACATGGAACCTTATAACCCTAAAAAACTAAGTACAGAGCGATCATCCAGGGCCATGTTTTACATCAATCCCCACAAACAGTGCTGCCTGCAGTTATTCACAACGAGGTTGTAGTTCCTTCCTGACAGAATTTATGCACACACTTGAAGATACGAAGGGCTGTGAAGATGGATTAAGCATGCCACTGGGAATGCACTTACGCACAGAGACGAGAAGATGCTCTGGAAAGGATGAACTATTTCTGCAAAGAGTTGGGTTTTTTTTTAAACCTTCGAAGCTATACAGTAGCTCCTTTTTATCAAGCAGAAGCTCAAAGATGGCATTAAAGATTTTCTCTGGTATTCACTGCTATTTTCAGGAGGCAGGGAAGTCTGCAAAAACCATGTGCCATCTTCCAATTTGACCCCCTCAAATAATATAATTTCCTACGTGGGTCTTTTAATGTCATTTTTGTTTCCCTTTTTAGTTTTGACATTTCAAAAAGAAAATCCTTGAAACCGGCAGAAAATCTTGAACTAGTAACAGTGAAGGCATCATTTTTCACACAGCACATTGCTCTCTTGAAGGAAGTAATGGTTTTATATCTGAAATCAATAAAATTGAATTTTAAAATAACCATCACACACAATATTCACATTAATTCCATGAGTAGCACATGACCTCTAAGTTTGATCAATAACACACTGTTAATTAAAGTTTGGAAACGGGATCAATTTACCTAATAAGAATGATAGATAACTGTTATAAGAAAGGCTAAGGGGAATTAAAAGAAATACGAGGAACATAATAAGATTAATTTTCTGGGCGAAAAGATAAGTATAGAAAATAAAGATCTCCATACTTCTCTGGGTTTATAATTGACAAAATATATCAAAGGAATTGTATGAAAAATTAAGAGACCAGGACTAAATATCTTCAAATGTATTCTGTCTTTTCTACTTCTCTCTCTCTGGTTTGGTTTCATGGCCATTGGGTTTAGGCAGACACAATACACAATTTCCTGCAAGCAGATTTTTGGGTCCTCTTCGTTTTACAATTTCATATACATAATGAGATGAGGACGCCAGGGAAACAGATGCAATATGTCTGTAGCAAAATGGTAGGAAATAAGGGGAACAAGGCTTTGGCAATGGCCTGGGGAAATCTTCCAAGTAAGACTGTTGTGCGGATTAATGTGGAATTGTATAAAGCTCTGAGCACAGTACCTAGCACATTGGAAATGTCAATAGCTCACGTCTACTGTTATTATTACTGAAAAGCAACAAACTTATTCCTAGAATGCACATTTTGAAGCTTCAGGGGCTCCTCAAGGATTTCCACCTAATGAAGTAGCAGATTACCAAGTGTATTAACCAGCTCTGGTGTCCTGAAAGAGCTTATTCAATTTCCAAAATAATAAGATGGCTAGGAAGGGGCTTAATGAAATCCCATAAGAAACTCTACTACCCTTCTTTCTAAATGCCCTGTGCACTCAATACAATGCACACTCAGGAAGTACGAAAGCAACTACCAACTCAAAGACATGGTCTTGGTCATTATCGTTTTCAGCTTTCGCTCACTCGCTCTATTTCTCTCTCTCTCTCTCTCTCTCTCTCCCCCTTTTAAAAATCTGTAACATCTTCCCCAGTTTTGAAGAGTATGCCCATACTCAGTACCAGCTTACCTTTTTTTTTTTTTTTTTTTTTTTTGCGGTATGCAGGCCTCTCACTGTTGTGGCCTCCCCCGCTGCGGAGCACAGGCTCCGGACGCGCAGGCTCAGCGGCCATGGCTCACGGGCCCAACCGCTCCGCGGCATGTGGGATCCTTCCGGACCGGGTCACGAACCCGCGTCCCCTGCATCGGCCGGCAGACTCCCAACCACTGCGCCACAGGGAAGCCCCAGCTTAGCTTCTGACATACCCACAACACAGTCTCTGACCTCTTTCAATCAATTGCCATTCAGAGAGTTCAGCACTTTTTTTACCCTTAGCTTCACCATCACTTGTTTCACAGCTCTCTTAGAAAAGTTACACCAAAGCTCCCTTCACTTTTTGTACCCTCTGCTTTTACTAAACCACTTTTTCCCTCCCGTGCTTTAGTTATTTACACGAGCTTACTGACATCTGCAAGAAATACTGAATCAAGTTCCCAATGGGAACTTTAAAATGCTGGAATGGAATTGAACTGTCAAGCAATGTTCCTTCTGATTTCTGTAGACTCTGAGTAGATGATTCTACTCCAGCAGTAAAAACCTGAGCATCTTGACAGAATAGAGGTGGGAAAGTCCATTGGGTTCACCTAAAACCTAAACAGAGAGATCTCTGGGCCACGGCAACCTCTATTTCTCTTGTTTGGCTCTAAACAGAAACCTAGAGCCAAAGGCATCAGAAGGACCAGGGGGTTACTAGACACAGGGCTGGAGTGGAGGAAGTAATGGACTTAGCATTTCTGCAACCTGCTGGAGAGAGAAGCAGCACTGAAGGAGGCAGGAGGAAGTTCAAGGCTTCCCAGAAGACTCTTGAGTGCCGTAATACTTCTAGGAGAGCTCGGAAACACTTTCCTTCAACCTTGCCATGTACTGTCCCATTCTTTACTTCTTCCCAACCTTATACTCATTCTAACTGAATGTATTTCTATACCAATTTACTATCACTGCTGCCTTTTTAAAAACTCATCACATTTGGTGGACATTCTAACCCTTGGTGAAAATATCCAAATCTCTATTTTTACTAACGATCATAGTAGTAATCATTACCAGGCACTTTTCTAAGCACTTTCATTATCTCATTTAATCCTCACAGCAACGCTAAAGTGAAATAAGCCAGACAACAGAAAGACAAATACTACATGGCATCGTTTATATGCAGACTCTAAGAAAGCGAAAAAAAAGTCAGATTTATAGAAACAGAGAGTAGAAAAGTGGTTGCCAGGGGCTGGGGGTGGGGGAAATTGAGAGGCTGGTAAAAGGGTATGAACTTTCAGCTATGAGATGAATATGGTCTGAGGATCTAATGTAAAGCATGGGGACTATAGTTGACAACACTGTATTGTATAAGTGAAATCTGCTCAGAGAGTACAACATAAATGTTCCCACCAAAAATAAATAGATAGACAGATACATAGATAGATAGATAGATAAATATGTGAATGAAGTTAAAATGGAAAGGAATAACACAAAAGGCCATAAGCACGCATAAGAGAGATAATTAACCCTGACTGAGCTGTCAGGGAAACTAGGACTTGGAGGGTGAATTGAAGTCATTCAGGTATGGGAACGTGGAAAAAACAGAATGCACAGGTTCTAACTGTACCTAGTCATGGAGGTTAAGAGAGACTGTGATACCTTTAGCGAAGGAGTATGCAGTAGGGTGAAAGATACAGCTCCTGAGCGTATCCGTGGGGTGCAGATGGCGGTAAAGCATAAGGCAGTGGAAGCACCGAAGGCCTTTATGCTGGGATTGACTTGACTAAAGTTGCATTTTAGAAAGATCGTGCTAGCAGTGAGGGGGATGCAGGGCTAGCTCTTGAGAGCTGTCTGGTATGGAATTTGTCTAGGAAGTCCTTGTCTTTGAGGTCCATGCTCCTATACTCTCATTCCAGAAGCATATATATTCCCTTTCATCAACTATATCTAAATAAGAAGCATGTATATTATTTCTGTTTTAATTATAAGGAAAATGACTCAAAAAAGATTAAGAAACTTGACTAAGAAACTTTACTTAATTTTCTAGAAATTTTACATTGATTTTGAAACAAACACCATGTTATATATAAATTATAACAAAGACTGATATCAACTTTATCTGAAAATTCCTATGAACATCATACTTACTAAACTACAGCCCTATATAACACACTATGTCACGTTCTCTAGTTTGTTAGATGAAATAGAATACGTGGTAAGCAGCACTTGAGATAGGTGATCACCCCAGGGACGTGGACCAGATGCAACTCCCATGACCCAGTGCTACAGAGGGAAAGGGGCACACCAGAGAATAGGTATATACTTGTTTTCTACCATATATACGGTAAGTAATGCACTGTATAACCAGCAGCACCCTACAAATGAAATGATTAGAACTTGCATTGCTAAAAGCTGGCGGTTGCCCGAAGAAAATCAACATAGAGACCAACCTCTGCTTAGGAGAATGTAAACTCATTTACAGGTGTTCATTACCAATGGAAAGAAAGAAATGGTCACTGAATTCTGCTACCTAGGGAACAAGCTCTTTGACAGATAAAGAAGTAGCCAGCCAAATCAGAAATGTCAACATGTCCTTCAGCAGACTGGCAGACAGACCAGGGCACCAACATGGCAATGATCTACCAATCAAAGGGCACTTCCGGGTGTCAAATCCATGATGCATCAACGAGGTGGAGATCTGCCATAAATAACACATTTAGCCTTGCAAACTGGTCATGCTTAACTACCGAGAGTCATATAGCCAAAAATCAAGTACCAGAACCCATCATGTAACCCATAAGCCATAGGGCACTGTCACCATGGAAAATCTGGGCCCTGGCACCTGACAGATCTGGGTCCTGAACTGGCTTTGTAAGTATTAAGTGTACTAACAGGAAAATGTTGAGCAAACTGACGCTAAGAGTCTCCATTTCCTCATCTGTAAGATGGGGATAATGCCTTGCCTTCCTGGCAAAGAATAAATGAGATAGCACAGGTAAGATGCCTGGCATTTAGAAAGTACTCAGTAGAATGACAGTTATTTATGTTCTTAATCATTCGATCAGCTTGGAAGTGCTGTTCTCCGCGGTATACTTACTCTTCACCAGATACGGGATAGAAATGTGATATCACAAAAGTTGCTGCAAGGTGAACAGAACTCAGGCATGTACAAAAGACAGCAGAAAAGTGTTTTAAAAGCACACTGAAGTACAGCCTCAAAAAATATGCTTTTTCCTGCAAACCGCTGATAAGCAGCCACTGCCACCGCCACCAAGCCAGAGGACGTGTTAGGATGCTTCCCCTGCAGCGACGGTACTGGATAGATCGTGAGAATGAAAGCCAGGGCCCCCAGTAAATCAGATCTGCTCATAGCTAAGAGAGCCCTGCGCCACAAACCGAGAAACGGTTTTCATAGCAAATTACATCACAGAAACTGTTAATCACAGTGGCCTCTTCAATCACATCCACCCCCACCACGAGCATCATCACGGACAGCAGCATCCTTGAACTTGAAGGACAATAAACTAAAAAATGCTCCATCCGTCCAGTGTGAATAAAGGTGAAGAACACATGCTCAGAGTTATGAGTATTCACACTTAGACCTAAAAAGCAGTAAAAGGGACTTATCTATCAGAGAGGCTGATTAGAAATAGATATTTGAAGAAACATTCAGTGGGGGGGAAAAGTAGCTTTTCTCAGAAAAGTATTTTACACATTGGCCCTCCTCAGAGTCAAAAATTAGTAGAAAATAGTGAGTCTAATGTGCACAATTTACTTGGATTTTCAAATATCTTTAGATAAGGCTCTAAGTCTGAAGGTGTTTTATACCCACACACAAAGGTCTCCAGAGTGGACGGCATCCAGGCCTTACTTTGAATCACATCAAACTTTCAAGACCTAGGCACATACAACCACTGGGTGCGTGATAATGTAAAGCCAACGTTGGAACTTGTGGACTTGTGCCATGGGGCTCAGCAGGAGAAAGGTCACCAGAGATAGGTTAGAGAAACATTCAATCATTGTCTACAATCACACGAGCTGTCTCACTCAGGATTCCTGCTGGTCCAAGAGACCCAATAGGGCAAATTCTAATGAAATCCCCGGAGCTTCACCTTTCTTAGACTGAGAACCTTAGATTATGGAGCTCGTATTCTTTGTGCTCTAAGCCCTCTTACTTTTCTTCTTTCGCTTTTCACAAAGGAAACACACTTTGGAGGACCTCGTCTGTTTTCACTGCACATATGAAAGGTGATGCCTCAAGAAAAATAGCAAGCCTAGGGGCTCCCCTGGTGGCGCAGTGGTTGAGAGTCCGCCTGCCGATGCAGGGGACACGGGTTCGTGCCCCGGTCCGGGAAGATCCCACATGCCGCGGAGCGGCTGGGCCCGTGAGCCACGGTCGCTGAGCCTGTGCGTCCGGAGCCTGTGCTCCACGGCGGGAGAGGCCACAACAGTGAGAGGCCTGCGTACCGCAAAAAAAAAAAATAGCAAGCCTAGTTTGTTCATTGTCAGGAGGAAAACTATATATATATATATATATATATAGTATATGTATATGGTGCACACACATACATATATGCACATATATCCATATATATGCACATGTGTGTATTTGTATATATACATACATTATATACATATATACAATATATACATGTAAAATATATATGCACACATGTGTATATTTGTGTATATCATATACACACAGTATATGCAGTATATACACATAAATATGTACACGTATACGCATATACACACTCATAGACACACATATACATACATACACATAGTATATGACTTCATTGAGACTTACTCCACTTTTTTAGCATCTCTGCCCATTTGGGGAGGAACAGATGGACTATATATGTGAATAAATGTTTCCGATCGCTAGCATCACATGGTAAATACCCTCACATGGCCAAAAGCATGTGCAGTAAAAGCAAACAGAAAGAGACATAGAGTCAAATTCAGAAAGTTAAATGATTTCAAGTGCCTTTTTCTCTTTATTTTTCTCTAAATTCAAGCAAAATATACAATTCGGCAGTTGAACAACTCCTGTTGAAGAAATTAGATGGAGCATATGTTTGTGTGTTTTTTGTATACTGCTCAGGTGCGTAACCATTTAGCACACTGTAAGAAAACACAGCAAACTTATGCAGGCAAAACTCACCAAGATTAAAAACCCTAATGATACTACTCCATGTGTTTATAGCACTTCTGAATGGTCTCCATCCCTCAGCTGGCGTACAGAGAGCAGGCAGCTGTCGTGCCAAAGACAGAATAACAGACACGCAGCCGGCCAATGGGCCTCGGCTTGAGGCCACCCTTGCCACTCGCTAGCTCTGGAATTCCAGCAACGAAGTTCCTCTTCTTTAAAAGGCAGATAACGATACCTACTCCACCTAGTTGCTATGAGGCATAAATCAGAAAACACTTTATAAATGTTAAAGCACTCTACAAATAAGAAATAGAAAAACATGATCTTTATAACTACCCTAAAGTGGATGGGATAGGTATCATTATCCAAATTTCACAGTAAAGAGACTCAGTGTGGTCGCTCATGTGCCAGACGAACTTAACGACCTGCAACATCCGAACTGGTGACTGGCGGAGCGCACTTTGCTTCTCTGAAAACACCATTTCTCGTTTCTATAGTTATTAGTTACTAAGGTCACATATTTTAAATACCTTTGAAAAAACTACAAACATGATTTCTTCAAATCCATGATATCACGATGAACTATGTAATATATCTCAAACATTTAAGGAAATTATTTTTAATCTGTGAAAGTGAGAAACGTACAAATATACATTGTTGTTCGTTCATTCATTCAATAAATTCATAGACTATCTGCCATGTTCTGCACCCTGTACTGGGGCTCTGGGTGTTTAGTAGAGAAGATGAGATCCCTGCCCTCACAGAGCTTCTAGTCTTCCGGAAAAGACAGTCAGTAATCAACCAAAGAAACAAGAAAAGGACATCATGTGATAAGTGTGCTGAATAAAATAAACGGGTTAAGAGAGCAGCTAGGGAAGAAGGGGAGAGAGGAAGGACATGTAGAAGGGAGGGTGAGAGAGGCCCTCTGTGAGATGTGACCTTTGCAGGAAGACCTGAAAGGCCAGCCTAATGAAATGATGGAGGGAGAACATTTCATGCAGAAGGAGCACCCAAAAGGGGCTGGAAAAGACTTAGCTGGAGACCAGTTAGGAGGTTGTAGCAGAAGCCCAGGGGAGAGAGGACAGTATCTAGTAATAGGACCATTGTGACACAGACCAAAAGCAGTTGACAGAACAGAGATAGATATATTTCAGGAGTAAAAAAATCACCTGGACTTGGGGATGGACTGGATGTGTGGGATGACAGAAAGGGAGGATACAGGGGCTTCCCTGGTGGCGCAGTGGTTGGGAGTCCGCCTGCAGATGCAGGGACGTGGGTTCGTGCCCCGGTCCTGGAAGATTCCACATGCCGCCGAGCGGCTGGGCCCGTAAGCCATGGCCGCTGAGCCTGCGCGTCCAGAGCCTGTGCTCTGCAACGAGAGAGGCCACAACAGTGAGAGGCCCACGTACCGCAAAAAAAAAAAAAAAGAAAGGGAGGATACAAACTCTGCGTTTGAGTACCTGGGTGCATGTTTTGTAGGTAACAATTAGAAAAGGTGAGTTTATCTAGTTGAGAAGAGAAATTCTAGATACAATAGATGGCATGATAGAAGATTTTTTCATTATTTTTAATTGTGGTAAAATACACGTAACATACAACTTATGATCCTAACCATTTTTAAGTATACAGTTCACTGGCATTAAGTACATTCACATGGCTGTGCCAACATCACCACTTTCCATCTCCAAAACTCTTTTCATCTTGCAAAACTGAAACCCTGTATCAATTAAACACCTCCCATCTCCTTCCCCCCTGCCCTGACAACCACCATTCTCCTTTCTGTCTCTATGCATTTGCCTATTCTAGGCACCTCATAGAAGTGGAATCAGACAGTTTTTGTCCTTTTGTGACTGGCTTCTTTCACTGCAAATAATGCCCTCAAATTTCATCCATGTTGTAGCATGTGGCACAATTTTCTTTCGAATATATTTTTATGATGTGGGCATAGAAAGAGTAATGGAGCCTGGAGCACAGTCTACCTGGGTCTCAAACTGGGAATTTAAGGGAAGGAGGATGGGGGCTAATACATAACCCTTAGGACAGGGGAGAAGAATTGAAAAACATCTCAAGGTATCCACAGTAATTTCTCCTAAGACACACTGAGTAAGGTGAAGATTATTCAAAGACTTTTTTCCACCCGAAGCATCTAAGTTTCTCTTGGTCACTGACACTGGGGTGGGACCCTGTGGAAATCAACATGCTTCACTTTAGTTTCTCCCACCAAACATGAAACTGGACCCACACAATGGCAAAGGTGAAGAAAAATCAACTTCTGTACAAGTTCTCCCCCCCAAAGGCTTTAACATAGCCCTCCGTAATTTCCAAGCTTATATTTTCAATTCAATCATTTTCCAAGAAAATGGACGGTATCAAAATGATTGTTATTATCCACAACATTCCGTAACAGAAAAACAGCAGGGCCACGTCCCATGCGAGTCTCTATTGCCATCTAGAATCAGCTCTCAAACAATTTCTATCACTTCTTTAATTCACCCAGGAGGAGTCTCCTGACAATAGTTCTCCTCCACGAAATGGAAATCCTTAATCTCCAAATACTGGATAAAGAAAGAAATTGCAGACGACTTTGAAAGGAAGCTAATAATTTAGGTTTGAATGACTGGGCTGGCTATTTTTCTGCTTCTCTATTTTATTTGATTCCTAATCTCACAGAGTTCTGTAGTTCAGATGGGAGCCTTCAGAGATAAGAAGGTAAGACTATGACACTATTTTGCAACTACTAGTAAGAGGAGTTTTGTTAAGGATTTTATTTGCTTACTCGCAAGAGGTATATTACATTTGATGTTACATCAGCTCCAGAGTGCAAAGAATTCTATGCCTTTATTCACGACAGCTACCGAACAAGAAGCGAAGGCAAAGTAAAAATATCAAGTGCTTTACAATCTGCGGCATATATAACAGCAAATGTAGTATAATTAAAGTAAAATAAAATCAATACCCCTCCTCATTAACATTCTACTTCACAAAATTACGACTATTACCTATGAATATCTAGTTGCAGTTTTCCCTCATGAAGTTCTATTTTGAAACCTCTGTCAAACTGAAATTGAGCTCCCTGATCACATTAGTGAGCAGAATTATTTTAGGAATAAAGGGATTCTTGTCTTAGATCATTAAGACATTGTCTTTGTGGCCAAGCATACTTTTAGAAACTGCCGGAATCACCGTGCCCTAGAAGTCATAATGAATTGCAGGGTTCGACATCATTTTAGCAAAAGTCAAGGGGTTGACAATACAGCAAAGCCTCAGAAACTCAAGTTAATTGAAGGGATCAATTTACAAAAACTGTTATTCTGAAAGTGTATTATATCAACAGCGCGGTCTAGTCTCAAGACCAATAGTTACAAATTCTAACTTCCTTCGCCAACTAGTGTGTCATTACGTGAGTCCCTGAAGTTCTTCCAGGTTGTAGTTTCTCATCTAGCAGAATTTCTTCTACTAACTCACAGGCTTATGGAGCAGATAAAACAAAATAGGGTAGGTGTAAGTGCTTTTAAATCCAGAAATTACTAAATCTATAAGGTGTTATTAAGTAAAAATAACTACTGGGTAAAAATCATCAAGTAAAAAAATCATATGATAGCCTGTGTAAGATTAAACAGATGAACTGAAACAAAGCAGGAGAGAGGTGTGGGTATAAATCCAGAAGTTGTTTTTAGTCTAGAGAAACAGCTTTCAAGGTGTAGGAGTTCTAGCCAACCCCCAGCCATTCTCAGTCTGAAAGAACCTAAGGTCGGTTCAGAGGTGTGGATTCTGTTCAAGGAGAGGGTTGGGTGGTCTCCAGAGCTCTGAAATGGAAGTGAACATCTCCATCTAGGACCAGACTTCCAGAGCATATCTCGCCTCCTGGGACGGGGATTGCCAGCAAGAGGCTCTGAAAAGCAGACCATCTGCTAAAGAAGGTCTGAGGAGGCTGAAGGACAGCTATATAACCTGGAAGCTTCTGGCTACTTGAGCTCAAGCAAGGCAGAAAAAAAAAGTCTCTTCTTTCCTAAGGAAAATATTTGGAGGGAAGTTCTTCCAGTCATTGCTAACTATGATAATTGCATTTGACATTTTAGGAGCACGATTCAATAGCTAAAACATGGAAATGGAAATGACTTGCAGTAAGAAATATAAATGGGCATACATTCAAAACCCAACTGCCCCTCCTCTGAGGACATGTGCTTCCAAAGTTTCTCATGGTCGCAAGTTTAAAAAGTTATGTAATAGATTATGAATTTTGAGTAGGAAAATTTTTTTGAATTTTATTAAGTGTATTATGAAAAATAAAATCTCTAAATTCAATTGTGTTGAGTAACTTATGTAATACAATAATGGATGTATTTCTTTACTACATGCAGAGTAAAATTGAGCAACTGAAATCCAGTCAGCTACTACTGTTCACTGAATAATAAATGCATGGGATAATACTGATAGAATATTAATATTATTACCTTAATCTGAATGTTATTTTTTTTAATTAAGTATGTCATAGTAAATGTACTCTCCATAACACCAGAAGGAGGGAAGGGAGGGAGGAAGTGAGTTAGGAAAGGAAGGAAGGAAGGAAGGAAGGAAGGAAGGAAGGAAGGAAGGAAGGAAGGAGGGGGGAGGGAGGGAGGGAGGAAGGGAGGGAGGGTTATATGTGATACAATTGTTGTGGTTAGTTCAAATGTCAGACTCACCACTTGATAGCTATGACCATGTTATTTAATGTCTTTAAGCTTCAGTCTTAATCTGCAGTCAAATGGAGATAGGAA
Source organism: Delphinapterus leucas (assembly GCF_059928025.1). Lineage (NCBI taxonomy): Eukaryota > Metazoa > Chordata > Mammalia > Artiodactyla > Monodontidae > Delphinapterus > Delphinapterus leucas. The sequence continues at coordinate 14,260,100 of NC_143146.1, forward strand.
AGGCACCTGCCTCACAGAATTGTTGTGACGACTAAATAAGGTACACCATATAACGGACTTGGCTCCGTGCCAGGTACATACAAATACTCAATCATCCTTATTGTTTATATGTCAGATGCTACAAAGCAATCTCATGGTTTTCAAGATTCTACTGATATCATTTAGAACAGTTGAAACTTTTTAATAAATATTTATTAACCTTTCTGGTTTCTGTCTTTCCAAAAGGAACCCCTAAAGTTTTATGAATAAAAGCATTCAAAAAAAAACTGTAGTGTAGGTGGAAGTATTCTAACAATAACACTCAGTATAAGAGAAGGGAGACAGACATCATTTTCACTCCCCTCCAGGTAGGAGGCTGACAAATATGGAAGAAGGCCTCAAGCTGCCAGCTGAGGGACTCACAATGTAGCGTAGGCATCTGGCCACCTGCTTTGGAGCCCCTCACTACTGCACATGACGGGGTTCTGTTGGTTGGCTGGTGTGGGATGTGTGTGTGTGTGTGTGTGTGTGTGTGTGTGTGTGTGTGTGTGTGTGTGTAGCTAAGAAGTCACATAATCGCATCCTAATACCAGGAAACATAAAACATATAAACAAGCATTTGGAAGGTGGCAAAGAATAATACATAATCAATTAATTCTACTCCTAACCTAATGCAAGAGATAGACACCTAACTATAATCTAAGACAGACTTTGATAAGTACTATTCTAGACGAGCCAAGTAAAAAGCGAAAAAATTGAGAGAGACTGACTTAGCAGAAGTCGCCTGTACAATGACCCAAGAGAGAAGGGCCATGGTGGTCCCTGCAAGCTCTTTATCCCATGAGTGCCAAGACCTCGTTTAGCTCATTTACCACAGTGACTCAGCGCCTAGCATAGAGACTGGTAGACGTAGGCAGTGATAAATATATGTTGAACAAATGAGTGAATATATAAATTATTTCAAGATGATGAGCCCAAGGTGTGAAAAGACAGCATTACCAGGAACTTCAATGGAAAATACAAACATGATGCTAGTCTGCAGCAGGGAGAACGCAAAAGATAGATTTCAGTTATTGACGCAGCAAGCTTCCTAATGTTTTTGCAGAATACAGAGTTAATGAGACCTGCAACAGTACCGTCTTCAACAGTGCGGCGACAGAATCCAGATTAAACGGGATTCAGAATATTAAAATATAGTCTGGATTTCTTTTTTTTAACTCAACTCACACTTTTCTAACCACTCCCATCAAGACTTTCTCCACCTTATCATTTTACTACTTAGTGCAGATCGTCATTTCCCAACCTGAAATTCCGCTGTTCAAAACTGTTTCTTGATTGCCTTTGTGAAAATCTAAGAAACTCTGCATTCATATTTTATTAATCTGTTAACCTCATCCACCGAAAGACTCATTTATTTCCTTAGTGTTACCCACTATCACCATTTCTTAATATTTGGCCCGAAGCCAATATAATTCAGCTTTTAAAATATTCCTCTATATTAAAACCTGGTCAATACCTTTCAGAAATCCAAATAAAAGATCCAGCTTTAGTTTTAACTTCATCAGACATGTACTTCATGAGACAACAGTGTCTTTTCCCAGAGAATTCCAACCTTCCCTATTCTCTGCTCCTGCCCGTAAAGAAATATTCCTGGTCTGTAAAAGAGCAAGGGCAAAGCCATTTACCAGCTGTCTTATGGAATGATGCTTGGAAACAGAAAGATTCACTCCAAACTAAGAGATCTCAGGTAGAATGCATCCCCAGTGGGCTATATAATGGTAATCAAGCTAACTCGCTGAAAGACTTATTTTCGGAACACTCCCACCCTCACCTAGAGACCTATAGCCAGACATTTGTTCAAAAATGAAACCTAAGATCTTCTCTGCAAGGAATTTACCAAGGCAGACTATAGTTCCAGGGCAAGAGTGGGGGCCCCCCCAAAGTGAAACCCTCCTTCTTTTGGCCTTTGCATATGCCAAACACCCTCAAGTGCAGTTTGCCAATTAAAACTCCCCACCCACCTACATGGAGCTCAAAGTCAGCCCACCTCACAGGGAAGACGTCTGATGGCTAATACGTACCAATCAATCACCAAAGAAATCCATGCAGCTACCGATTTTTAACCCAAACAAGTTTTCCATTCTCTATTCTTTTATACTTGTAGTTATGAAAAATTCCAAACATACAAAGGTAGAGGATAGTATAACGCACCCCTCCATGCACACGACACCCAGCTTCAAAAGTATTAATTCAAGAATTCATAGCTAATCTTGTTTTCTTTATAACCCAACCTACTTCCCCAGTCCACACAATTGTTTAAAAATTCCCAGACATTATGCTACTCCATCATTAAACATTTAGGTATGTATCTCTAAAAGACAAAGGTTCCCTTTTCAAATCATAACCACAGTATCCAAATCACAGCCTCCAGAAAACAACAGTTCCTTGATGTCATGACTCAGTGTTCATATACTTGGTTGTTCTAAAAATGATGTTTTTAGGGGCTTCCCGGGTGGCACAGTGGTTGGGAATCCGCCTGCCAGTGCAGGGGACACGGGTTCGAGCCCTGTTCCCGGAAGATCCCACATGCCGCGGAGCAACTGGGCCCGTGCACCACAGCTACTGGGCCTGCGCTCTAGAGCTCGCGAGCCACAACTACTGAGCCCGTGTGCCACAACTACTGAGCCCGCACGCCGCCTAGAGCCCATGCTCCGCAACAAGAAAAGCCACCACAATGAGAGGCCCACGCACTGCAACGACGAGTGGCCCCCGCTCACCACAACTAGAGAAAGCCCATGCATAGCAACAAGGACCTGATGCAGCCAAAATTAATAAAATAAAATAAATTTTTTAAAAAATGATATTTTGAAAAATGCAATTTGTTTATTTGAATCAGTACCAAAACAAGAAGTATACACTATGATTGGTTGACAAGTCTCTTCATTTCTTATAGGCTATAGATTTCCTGTCTATTTTTGTTTCTTCCCTGCCATTTAAATTTGTCGACAAAATCACACTGTCCTGTAGAGTTTCTCAAAGTCTAGATTTTACTGACTGCCTCCCACCATGGAGTCACTTAACATGGTCCTTTATTGTCGATATTTCTTGTACATTGATAGATTTGTTGAAAGCTTGGTCTGTTACTGGTTCTTTTTTTCCGTGGGGGTTTTTCTTCTGTTTTTTTTTTTTCTTGGCAAGACCACTTCAAACATGGTGTGTATGCTTTCATCAGGAGGTATAAAATGTCTGGTTGTCTCCTTTTACAAAGTTAGCAACCACTGATAATCACTGCCTAAACCAACTCATTCATTAGAGTTGCATAAAGATGATATTCTCATCCTAGCATTCCTTCTTCACTTATTATCTGGAATACATCTATAAAGATAAGCTTCCTCTCATCAAATATTTGATTATCGTGGTGTACTTTCTATATAAGAAAAGTCAAGATAAATGCTAAATTCTTTCCTTTATTCATCAGTTTCCCAAAAACAGAGTTTTGTATCTTACAAAGGTGATCGATGACTTTGGGGGATTTTTGGTGGGGACAGTTGTTTGTTTTATTATGAATCCATGGATTTAAACATATGTGATGTGTTTTAATTCATTGCAGCTTCTCTTTTTGATGCGTAAACCACCCCAGCTTTGTCCACCAGGAGCCTATACAAGTTGGCTCCTAAACCCTTTTTACGGTCTTTGATAGTTTCCTTGCTTTCTAGAATGACAAGATACTGTAGGTTATCTTGTACATTTCTTACCCTTGACCAGGAATCAAGCTTTTTTTCAAGGAATTCTTTCATTTTCGTGAAAGACGGTATTTAGAAACAACAAGCTAGGCGCTGAGGTTGTTCATTGCTCTTGGGTTGGTCCTTGTTTCTGCAGTTTTTCACAGAAGAGGGCTAGCAATACATATATATATATACACACATGCATAAATACACTTAATACATGTATACACATACACACAAAATACCTCAGAGTTCATAATGATACTTCCACTTCAAAATCAGGGCCACAGAGCTTTAATTTAATCGCATTGAACTTATATGTCTCAACACCCATCCTCCATGTCAAAAATCCCAGTCCTTAAAAACACCAACATAATTACTACTTTTCCTAATTGTATATTACATAAACAGCAATCTCAGAATACACATTTGGAGACTACCATCAACAATACAATCAGTATAATTGCTGAAACAGTTTAGGATTTTTTACAATTATTTTTTTCCTTGGAGCACATCTCTCAGAGGATATACAAATCACGGTGTTTTAAAGCACTTGGAGTAGTTCATCCCTGTTTGGTTATATTGCTGACTGAATATACAATCAGATTCATTTATTTGTTTTTACTACTGATGTGGGGGGATTTATCTTTTAAAATTTAATTTTTTATTATAATCATGTAAAACATGTACATGGTGCAAAGTCAAATTTACAATTAGTATAACCTTATTTCCTCTCTGCCCAAAAGCTAACATTCTTTTTTTTTAGATTTCATGGCTTACCCTTCCATTTCTTAAAATATAAGCACATGTGTATATATTTATATTTTTATCTCCCCTTTCGCAGTATATAGTATCATACTATACATACTTTTATCCACCTTGCTTTTTTTTACCTAACAATATATCCTATAGATCACTACATATATATATATATAGATCTTCCTAACATCTTTATAGCATCATATAGTATCCATTCTGAAGATACTTCATTGTTATTCAACCAGTCCCTTATTGAGAGACATTTGGGTTATTTCCAATGTTTTTCTACTACAAATAGCACTGTAAACAATAGCCTTGATAATACATACTTCCAGAACTTTGTCATTTCCTACAAGTGGGTAGCCCTCTGGTTTTAAAAGGTAAACAGAGAAATAAATGTCATCAAAAAAATTGAAAATAAAAAAACGAAACACTGAGGGACAGGGAGAAAAACTGGTTCCAGTGGAAGTGAAAATAATATGAAAACCTAATTAGTATCCTCAGAGAAATCGAGTGAATACTGCAGTCAGAAAATAAGAATAAACTGCTTTTAAAATGTGAGAAATGAGAGAAAAGAGTAAAATACAACCAGAAGGATGTTTGAGAAAGATTCTTCTTTCATGTTTAGGATTCAATAGATACTGCCGAAAGTTGATAAACTAGAGGACAAACAAGTAACCCATTACATACCTACAATATTAATGTATAAACAGAAAAATCTGGAAGCAATTGCTTCTGGGCAGTCGTACTGGAATTAGGAAATTATGTACTTTTCATTTACTCTCATTCTGCATGCTTAGAATATTTTCATAATAATATTTTAATTAAACATAAAATATGAGAATAAGTAAATAAATGTGAACCAGTATTTATATGCTTTAATTTGCAACGTTTCCCAGAGCACTGAGGAACTGAAGACTATTCTTATCTGCTGAAAATCTTCCAAGAGTAGTGTTAACAGGTGATAATTTATTCTGACGCCCGAAACACAGTGTGACAAGTGTGATTTACCTATAGCTAACACGTTTCCCTTGGAGCTTTCTCAGTCTCCTTCTGTCCATCACTCTCTTGCTCTCTTTTCCACTTTACTGGTCAGAAAAACAATAAGTAAAAAATACATTACTATCCCTTATAAGTCGTCTTTCTTATATGGTCCCTTTTCTATACTGAAAAATTCAGGTGAATGGAATATTTTACTTTTCTTTCACAGAAAATAAAATTAAGTTGTTTTATTTCAAATGTGATTCCCAATTGATGTTTCTCTTATTACTAGCCACCAATCAAAATGAAAATGCTCTCTCTCGAACTAAATAAATATTATTTTCCTCCAGACCCCATTTTTTTTTCCACCCTGAGAATTTACCTCTTCAAAGAAGCCAAGTCTTGTTTGTCCTCAGAGAAGTCATTTTGCACTATCACACCAGGCAATGTTTGCTTGTATTCAATGATTCCACCCTCACGATAATAGGTTTTATCTCCTTGATCAGTATGTAAATGAGACTAATCTTTCTGTAGTTCTCACTTCTTTACAAGTGGGAGTTAATGTTAGGCTATCTCAGGCACTTATTCATACAATGATACATCAACTCACACATTTCGACAAGAATGTTAGTAATTTTATCTTTGAATTCATCCAAGACCCTTGGCTTCATTGTCTCAATTCCTTGATTAGACATATTTGATTCCCAGCTAAAGTCTTTACAGCTGTGCTACCATAGACAAGTCACTTAACCTCTCTGAGATTCGGTTTCATTCTCCCTAAAATGAGGATAATACCACCTATTTCACGGTTATATCCCTGACCACTCTATGTAAAATAGTATCTCCATCATTCTCTTTCCCCTTTATCTGATTTATTTTTCTTAACCATTCTTATCTCTACATGCTATTACTCTATCTATCTGTTCTTTCCTTTGTTTATTACCTGTCTCCCATACTAGACTGTAAGTTTCTTAAGGATAGAGTGCCACCTGCTTCGTTCACACCTATAACTGCAGCACCTAAAACAAGGCTTAGCACACAGCAGCTGCTCAATGGATGTTGTTGAATGAATACTTGAATAAAGTGTATTGCTGAATGATTAAAGTGAAATAATGTATATAAAATGCTTGGCACTTTGGCAAAAAGTAACTACCTAATGAAAGGTAGCGTTAATTTTTTAAATAGCCACAATTGCTAGGACATAAATACTTATTAAGTTGTCTGAACCTAACTACTTAAACAGAATCATTAAGTTTGTTTATTTGGTTGTTTTTGCCTAAGGGCTCCAGGAACCAATGAAGTTTGGGAACCTCTGCTATATGAGTTACAAGCAAACCACATTATCGCATGTAGAAAACAAAAGGTGTAATATGCCAAGAAGTTCAAATATACTGCGAGGTTGGCTGGAGGCCCACTAAGAGAAGAACACTGTCAAAGAAAAGATATCCAAGTAACCAGAGAGGCCTGAGCAAGCTTCTTGGATGCTGAATCACTGTGTGCAAATGAAACTCTCGGAGGGTATTTATGTTCCGTAAGAACAACCCCTGCAGCTCAGGCTGGGCTTCCCTAAGACCAAAGAAAGAAAGAAAAAACATTTGAACACACCGTGCCAGCTCTGAACTGTGAAACTCATGCAGGACAGATGCAAGGGGTGGGAGATGAGAAGAGATAAATGGAGGAAGGGGGAGGGAGGAGGTTGATAATAAATTTGTGGAAATTCAGGATTTCGTGTTCATTGCTACTTTGCCCTCAACTACCTTCCGTAAGGTTTCCTATGAATGAAATAATACTGGCTCTTTAATTTGACATCTGGGCATTTCCTGTCATACTCAATCCTAAAACCGTGAGTTAGTGGTCTTAACCAAAAATCTAAGTTCTACATTTCTTCATTAAAAGCTATGCATCTAATCTATACTTAAAGTCCCTTTATTACAGCCTAGGCTGAGATTAAAGCTCTCACAATCTTTTTTTTTTTTTTTAATAATTTCAGTACAATCTCATTGGCCTCTGTGCGGTGTGTGTGTGTGTGTGTGTGTGTGTGTTGTAAATAATATAAACCCCTTAGTTTATCATTCCTATTTTCAGAAATTCAAGAGTTCCCTCTACCTAGTTTCTGTGCTACGTCAAGGCCTCACTGTCTGTCAATAGTCTGATTAATCGCTTTGGGATTTTTAGGCTTCCGGGAGACCAAATCCTTTCTGCCACTTCCCACACTCACCAGGTAGGCAGCTCAGTGGTTACACTACTTTGTCATCCCAATTTTCCATCCCCATCTCCCTCCTCCAGAGCATGAGTTCCCCCTGACGGTGCCTGTGACGCCTTTATCAATCTGCCACTTAAGTTTTTCCCCACTCATCAGCTTTTCTAAAAACTTGTTAGCTTTTTTATAAAATCCACTCTCCCAACACTTTTAAACTTTAAGAGATCTGAAAACTTAAGAAAATTCCTTAGCTGCATCTTTGCTCTGGCAGGAACAGCTCACTAAGAGGATCACATGAAACGACCGACTTTTAGGCAAGAGGAAGAAAAGGTAAGTAGGCTGAACTGCACGGATATCAAGTTGCTCTTCTGTTTGACGTCTTCTCCATAGACCTGGAGGCAGCAGGCCAGGTTCAAATCCTGCCATCACCATTTATTAATCCTGCCACCTTAAGGAGGACACAAAACTTCCTGATTCTCAGTGTCCTCATCTGTAAAATGGTGACAGTAATACCTTTTTCACCTGATGGTAAAGATTGAATATAAGTGACCCACAGACAGAACACAGCACACAGTGAGTGTCCTTCTTCCCTTTTCCCGTCTTGTGTTGTTTACTCTTGATATTGTTATTAACTGCTAATCAATTCAACACTTAAGTTATCAGTATGGGTTTTGTGATGGATTATGTGCAACAATAAAAGTGGAAAGACTAAAATACAAGCCAGATGCTTTTACTTTTATCACAAGCAAGTGCTAATTCTTCCTCATAGCCATGCTCCCATCCTTCAAAAATACTATGGGCGGGCTTCCCTGGTGGCGCAGTGGTTGAGAGTCCACCTGCCGATGCAGGGGACACGGGTTCGTGCCCCGGTCCGGGAAGATCCCACGTGCCGCGGAGCGGCTGGGCCCGTGAGCCATGGCCGCTGAGCCTGCGCGTCCGGAGCCTGTGCTCCGCGACGGGAGAGGCCACAACAGTGAGAGGCCCACGTACTGCAAAAAAAACATACTATGGGCAATAATCCGAAATAAGTGGGTTGACAAAAATGGGCTAAATAAGCAAAACAGCTTTGTTTTTACACAGATTCCCTTGCTTCTGAGACCTGCTGTCCTCACATTGTACCCCACACATGTGAGAGCTCACTGTCCAGAAGGGGACGAGCAGAGTGCATGCGTGGTATTAAGAGCACGCCTGTTGGAGCCTGGGGCCGGCGAGATGGATTATATACTTGTTCAAGGTTCCTTTCCACTCTGTGATTCCATAACTCTACCAAGACAACTTCTAAAATTCCAACGCTACCGAACAATTTTCCTACAGCGGTGGTATTTAAATAAGGGACTTTGATTTACATGGAAAAGGCAGGATTGTCTTCAGCCGCCACCAGAATGAGAGAAAAACACTGGAAATCAGAAACTCAGAACTGAAATGCCACTTCTCTCATCATCGGTCACGTGATCTGAAAAATGTGGGCTGAGCTCAGCAAACACGTTTCATTTCAGCTTTGAAATTCTGATTCTGGGATAAGGCTGCCGCCACCCATCTCCGGGGTAGGTACAGCGGCAGGCCTTAAATAAACATGTGGGAACCGCTACCTTTTCAGAAGTGATCTGTGACCATTGCCACTTTCAGCAGATTATCTCTGAGAAAGGGGTGAGGGTGGAGAATGATAATTAAAGAACAAATCCACAGGCGTGGATGACGATCATTGGGTGCTCCCTGCTCTATTCTAAAATAGTAACTTTAAATACCCGGTCAAAGATGTGCCTTTGTGCCCCAGAAACATTCAGAAAAGGACTCATGTATGTCAAAGATAAAGATCCTCCATAGCAATGATGTTATTGTCTTTTGGGCTCAGAAATTAACCAAACTGCTGGCTGCCACAGCCATCCTTCCTTCTAGACAGCACATACATTTCCCCCTCACCTGCCCTAGAGAGTGGTTAATTAGTACCATCATGGGCCGGAAATAAGTAGGAGACTAGCCCTCACTACCTAAAGGCCCAGGTTATTTTAATATTCCAAGAGTAACCAAGGCAACCAGAGTTTAAGAAACAATATTACTTCCAATAAAACTTTCCAATTTGTTCAATTTTGTAAGACAGTTTTCTTTAAAACTGAAAAAAAAAAAAGTGCTAAGTTTTAATGACACTTGGAAAAATTTTGGGTACTCACTTCCAGCTTTATAATCTAACTAAACCCGCACCAATAAAATCTTAATCCTCATCAAGCACTTCACACACACACACACACACAGTATATTTATATATCAGAGATACCATATCTTTAGGCATATATTTATAAATAGAGCCAAAGAGAAATTTTCATAGAAATGTTAATAATTTCCATAAAAACCTTCACATACTGCATGGCACTTGCATATAACAGTTTAATTAATTACCTATTCATGGACCACTCGGGTACTTGCACAATTCAGATGATTAATGAGCACGAGTGTGAGGACACAGTAAAGATTGTCTAATAAACCCTCCTTCCTCAAGATGCTTCCTATTTGCAAAGCACTGCGCCTCAGTAAATGACCCAGTGGCCTAGCAGAAATGCTCCAAAATGTTCTGCCCAAGATCAGGCCTCTTCTGGTCCTATGTGATTGAGGCCAGGCGAGTGGCCAGGGAGATCTTTGGGCTATAAGGAAAGATTGAACAAGAGCACATGGCATTCTGCAGCCCCCCAGAAGCCAACTGAAAAATAGACCTGTGTTCCTTCCTCCTGGACCAATACTGGAAATGTGACTGCTATGGGGAAATAACTCTGGCAGAGGGAAAAGAAGAAGAGTTAGAGATGCCCCTTTCCTAATAATCATTACCATTTATTTGTTCCTACTAGGAGCTGTGTGCTCTATAGACATTATCCGACATGTTCTCTAAAACTCCTTGCAAAATATGCATGAAAACCCCATTTATCTGATGGGAACCTGGAGCGCAGGTAGAAAAGGGAAGGATATCTGAGCCCTAGTTTTTGCAACTTCAAAGACCACCCTCTGCCCTCTCTTTTAAAGGAACTGTTATAAAAATCTCTCTTAAGAGTACAGACTTCCTATTTGTACTTGATAAACATGAGAGGTTTTGCAAACCTCAGTCATACATTCATTCCATCTTAGTACAAGGAGCTTAGAGGAGAGAGAGCTCTCTCCACAGGGTATTAGAAGAGCATTCAGAGACCTGCGAGGCTGCCCTGGTGAGCTAGGGGGTTCGAGCAGGAATTGGGTGGTCAGAGCAGTCTAGTGGTTTGTTGGCCATCATAGGTCCCACAGAAGAGATAGGAAAGAAGTGGGGAAACAGTTGTCCCAACTTTCTTCACAACCACACCATCCTTCAGGTGGTGGACATTAGTGGTTACATGTTTCTTCTGGGTTTTGTTTTGCTTTGCTTTGTTTTGTTTTGTCCATCCAACCTTCCCTTTGGGTGGGTGGGAAGGAGGTTATCTCCAGTTATGTTCGGTCTTGGTGGAACTCATTACCCTCTTTCCCATTACCAAAGCCCACGTTGGGGGTCACTCCCTCCCCATCACTCAGGGGCCAAGGCCAGGGTGTGTGAGAGAGATAACCCCCTCCTCGTTACCCAGGGTGTGTGGCCTTGGCTCTGCCAATCAGATATTCCAAGCCAGACTTGGCTCTGGACCAAAACTGAAGGAGTGGCCAGCCTTTATTTCCAGCAGCTACAGCAGTGAATGGTGGTGGTCACATCTTTGCCCAGTGGTGGCAAAGTTCTGGCTGTATCGTCCCTGCCAAAAGATGGGGGGCTACCATCTCATGATCTGCCATGCATGTTTTTCAGATCTGGTTCTTCAACTCCCATCAATTCTGTGAGCCCCCAATAGTTTATAAAAAAAGGCATTTTTCTGCTTATGGTAGTTAGTATTGATTCCTGTTGTTTACCATCAAGCAAATCTCACACACACACACATACACACACATGCTCTACACAAAGATAGACTGCGTTATTGTTCTTAAATGTTCACCAAGATGGCCTTAACATTCTCCTCAGCTTCAATAAACTTTACACAGGCTTCTTACTGACTCTAGGCCCCTGACCTCCCATTACTTACACACATTTAGTTTAGAAAACGTGTAACTGTAAGTTCTTTCTCTGCCCCTTTGAGATGTAAACCTTTCTAAAAGCCTCCTCCTGCCAGTTTTGAAAACCAGGAATGTTTCCTCCAGGGCCTGGGAGCCATCTCTTTGAAATGTAATCATGAGGGAAGACAGGGCCCCTTCTCCCAGCCTCTGCGGGAGGGTAGAGGCTAAAGTCAGTGAGTGCATTGCTCCTCGCTGTAAAAGGACCTCCTGTCATAAAGATATGGGAAAATTTACTTCTCCTTTTGTAAGACCAGTTAACAAACACAGCTGGCCAATGATCCCCTACCCACAACTCCAGCTCTTAAAAACCCTCCTGCCCTTTGTTTCAGCGGAAATGCCTGCAGACTATGTTCGGGTCTCTTTCTCCTATCGCAATAGCCTTGAATAAAGTTTTCCCTGCCTGTTTAACTCTGCCCAGTGTAAATTTTGCTTTGATAATATTGGCTGGCCCTCCCTAAGAAAGGACCATATTCTTCATCCCCACTGACACCAGGTTTGGCCCATGAACTTGCTCTGATCAATGAAAAGTGAGTTGAGGGCCATGCCACCCCAGGCCAAAGCTCTGGGACCTAACCTGTAGTTGGCCCCCTCCCCTCTTTCCCAAACAGAGGCTGATCCATCTACCTGAATTCTCAAGTGAAGATAACAGAAACACAATCACAGCCGACCCATATGTGCACATGCAGAATGAGCAAAAAATACATCTTGGCTGTTGTAAGCCACTAAGATGTTGGTATCATTTGTTACCAGAGCACAACCAGCAGTCTTGACTAGTCACATACCCTTTCTGGAACTTGGCACCACAAAAGAGAAGCTCTGGAAAGAACCAACTGTCTCTGGGAAGGCTGTCCTCTGACACTGCCTTCCAGCAACTAGCAGTGAGCTTCAGAAGTCCTCCTGGATGAGATATCCCAGAGGAAACACAGGGTGAACAGTGGGGCTTTAAAAGCAGCAAGAATAATCCACCAGAAAAGGTAAGATTGTATGAACAACGGGCCAATTGAGGCCTCTGGAGAATCCCAGGTGATGTTCAAGGAGGCCTTTTTTCAGTGTTATTCAAAATACTCTGCTTGCATTCCCCTTATACAAATTTTGAAAAAAATATGCACCTCCTTCACACATTTTTAAACTGTCACCCCAAAATTCTCAGCATAAGTTTAAAACTTAATTTTTTGTTAGGAGGAGATATGAAATATTAAATGTTTTATAAGACAAAATAAGATGAGGATCGACTTTGAAATCTAATTTCATGACATGCTTTGATAAAATAGGTTTTAACTATCATATTGAAAGCTGCACTGAATCCAAAAGAACCACATGAAATGTATATTTGTGGTTTTATCCAAGGTATCTTTAAAACTTTGGTAGTCCTGGAAAACACAGATTTTTCAAAGAACCGGCCCCACTCACCTATGCTGCGAGGCCCAGCTTATCCTTATCAGAATTACATGTAAGATGCAGAAAGGCAAGAAATCCACCAGGTTTAAGTTTCCTTGATTAATCATTAAAGGAGTCCTCCTTCAAAATGAATATTTCTAATTTCCCTTTTTTTTTTTCTTTTGAGGCATGGGAGGTTTCTAATGCTGGAGCAAATGTACTATATTTACACATCAGAGGGCCCTTCTCTGTAAAGTGAGCGAAGAAATGTGCAAAGCAGACACTTTCTCAGGCAGTTTTAGAAAAGAATGCATGTGGAAGTTGATCATCTTGAAAGTGGCATGTTACTGCAAATCCTGTAAACTATCCACGCATTGGTACCCTTTGAAGGCGTGCATCCCTCTGTTGCAAGAGTATGTTTCACGCACATATAAAACACAGTTGGGGTGCGTGTGACAAAGAAGTAGATGGACAGGCTACCTCTCCTGGGTGCTTTCTGGATTCACAAAGCAAGTCTGAGCAGAAAGCCTAATCCCAGGCGAAGTTACTTTTCCCCAAGACCAGGGGACGATGCCTCAATGTGCTGATATTAGCAGCAGTTACAGGAAAACACTAGGAATCATCCCTAGGGCACCGCGGAAGACTAAGAATTGTGTTCCCTGGTATCTTAGAAGGCCAACCAGACCATAAAATGTTTTCCCAGTTTTATACATATTTAAGAACTCGTGGGTGATATATCTAAACTCTTCTCCTAAAAGGACCCCTGCCAGCAACTACACTTTGGAATAAAGAACTGTCAACACTGGCAGATTCAGAACTTCTGCTGAGAAGAATTTACCACAGCAGAATGATCTAAGTATATCATGTCATGCAGTGGTAGTTTAATAATGATATATTCCAAGGCTAGAGGGGAAAAAAAGGTTTTTTTTATTAAGCTTTGGATACATTAAATGTCATTATAAATTAATCCTCTACTATTATTTCGATGGCATTTTTGGAACATACCACCTGAGAGGCACCAAAAATATATATATACATACTTTGTACTGGTCTGGTTTTTTAAAAAACTATCTCAGAAAGACTTACATACCAAATGCATTGAAATGGCACAGAAAAAAATTTATATATGCCCACTGTCCCATGAAAGCAGCATTTTACTCCAAACCCAAAAGCGCAACTTCATAAAATCAATATCTCTCCTGTTTTCTTTAGAATTGATGAAGAAAATTCTATTCAGTGTGGGGTGAAATCCTAAAATTAGGTTGTATATATGTTACATACATCAGATTTGGGGGTAAGAACTCTTTTTTGAGCAATTTAGTAGCTATGATGATTTAAACACATTTCTTTTGGAAAGGGAGTGGGGTAGGACAAGAAAAGCCATATTACTGTGTATATGGAAAAGCATTAATAAAAATCAAACATAATGGTTAATTAACATGTCAAACATAAACCAAACAACATAATCCAAACACAAAATATGAAAAAGAACTGCCAGATAACAAAACACATTGCTTTTCATCTTCCCTGTGATACATTTTTAATGAGACAGACCTCTTTGTACCACAATCAACTTTGATTTAATAAAGTAAAACCATACAGTACAACAATTGTATATCAAATAGCACATTTTAGCACATTTTCCATGATATTATGCACTTGAATTCCTTCAAGTACTGCCTCTGTGATCTCCTCCCTACCTCTCCTCTGAGCTTCCAGACTTGGTTTCTAGTACTGGATGAGCATGTCCACAGAGTTATTTTTCCTGAATTTCCAAACCTAATTGAAATATAATTTACCCACAACTTTCTTTTTCTTCCTAAATTCAGTAGCATCATCACCTGTTTACTCCCCTTAGGAGCCTCTTCAACTCTTCCAGCTTCACACTCTATATCCAAACATTTGACAAGTGCTCCAAGTTTCTCATATATTCAACCATTCAAGACAATGATTCAGTTCATTCTTTTGTATTCCCATACTCCAGTTTTCCTCCTTTTTTTGTCTTTTTACCTTCCGTACCTTCATACCATTATATGGATGTTGGAGTTCATGAATTCATCCTCCATGTCTCTTAAGTTTTCTATCATTTTTCCATAGCTTTATCCCTGCTGTATGCTGGGGAAATTTTTTAGGTTTATCTTCTAAATCACTGGTTCACTATTAAGCTGCGTCCAAGCTATTATGTAGTCTATCAGCTATGATTTCATTTAATAATTTTATTGTTTATTTCCAAGATATCTGAATGTCTATTCTTATTTTACAAATACTTGTTTTGGTTTTATAAGTGTGAAGACATTTATCACCCTGAAGATGTTCAATATTTTCATTTTACCGTCTTTTTCAGACTACTCAATTATCTCTACTTCCTCAGGAGCAAATCCTGTGTATGTTAAGTAATTGTGAATTCTTTCAGGATGGAATTCTTTCCCAGGTCTTTATAATTCCCTACTGACTTCATCTTTTATGTGAGATAATCTTCCCTTGTGCTCTTACACTTAACCTCATCTACTTTCTTCTTTTAGCAGAGATATATAATTATTGGTTTTATAATATCTTCTCTTTTACATATTTCTCTGAGTATTGTTTGGGAAGGGAAGATTTCAGTATCTGCTTTCTTCATCAGTCTTGAATTAAAGGTCTCTTATCACCCATTCAGGGTATTTGGGCAGTAGCCTCCTATCTCATCTCTCCTCCCCAGGCTTTCAAATCACACTGCAACCAGTGCTATTCTTAAAGGTTCTGCTAAGGACCTGATCATTGAGTCTGATGTTATTCCTCTATCTAAAGTATAGTAAAACAGCTTTTTAGATCCTTCACTCTCAGGAGAAAAAAGAACTCTATAGTAGAGATCTTAGCAGAGCCTACAAAGGGTAAAACCCCTAAATTTTAGCCCCATCTCCTTTTCCAATCTACTCCCCCACTTCATCTTTTCAAAATCACTACCCTCTAGTCATCCCTACTACTCAGAGAATCTATGCAATTTCATGCTTCCCTGCCTTTGCTGAAGCTCAATTCACTTCTATGTCCCAATCACTTGCAAAGATCCAGATAAAATCCTACTATCTATTCTATGAAACCTCACATATGCTATGGACATTTCATTATCTCAGCCTCATATAGATATTACCCACATCCCTATAGGAGTACTTATCTCATTCTGCTGTAATGCATTAGAATCCCTAACTAGGCCATAACTTCTTAAGGGCAAACATTATTAACCACTTCTTTCCATATTTCAAGCAGCACCCAACATAATGTTCAGCATATAACAGACACTCAACAACATTTTTGAAATGAAAGATGACGTGACCCTTGTTCCAGTGACTAGAAGTGCTATTTGGCAAATATATATTCATAAAATTAAATTCAAGGAATTAAGGGATTAAGCTTAAAGGAAATGAAGACATTCAAACTAGGATTCGGTATCATAGCTTTAGATTGTAGGAAAAAGAAATTTCTGCTTCTTGAAATTCTGAACCTATACCAGCCTCAAGTACCACATCCCTTTCTAAAAAGCCCCCAGTGATAGCACAGTCCTCTGGGTTCTATTTATTCCCTCTGAGAACAGAAATCAGATACAGTGTTTATCAGAGAATAAATTTAAAAGTGTTGACTAAATAAATGCTTAAATACCACATTTTTCCCTTATTTGTCCTCAGAATAGTCCCAAGCTAGAAAGAAAGCTGTCATTCTCATTTTCCAATAAATAACCAAAGTAAATGAATGTTAAATGAACTCATGGTCACAGGAGAAAGGAACCTGGTAGAAGAATTTAGGTCTTCTTGAAATTAATCACCACATTTCTAAATATTCCTATATAATATGAAGCATCCATGGTCAGGAATGTAAGAAAATGGACAATTTGGAGCTCTTTAAATAAAGGAAATAGCCCTCAATAACACAGTAAGTAAAACCACCCTTTAAATAACCCCCAGAGCTCTGTTCAGAGAGCTTCTGGCACATAACTAATATTATAAACGAAGTCGTCATCCACACACTGATCAGCACAGCAGCATTATCTCTAGGTGCCCAGGGCAACCGTATTAATTTAACCTGTTCAGAAGGACTTTAAAAAGCTATAAATATCACCAGATTTAGTGTATGTTAATTTCTACCAATTCAGCATTTTCATTACACACAATATCCTCTACTACAAACAAGCTGCTTCTACTAAAATTTCATATAGCTACATTTTATTAGCTGTTTATTGAGTGTTTACTACGTGTCAGGCATGTTGCTAAGAGCCGCATAAATTATCTCATTTACTCCTCATAAAAACATTACGCATTAGGTACTATCATTATCACATTTTAAAAATGGAAACGAGGGCTCCCCTGGTGGTGCCGTGGTTAAGAATCTGCCTACCAATGCAGAGGACAAGGGTTCGATCCCTGGTCCAGGAAGATCCCACATGCTGCGGAGCAACTAAGCTCGTGCACAACTACTGAGCCTGCGCTCTAGAGCCCGCGAGCCACAACTACTGAAGCCTGTGCGCCTAGAGCCCGTGCTGCCACAAGAGAAGCCACCGCAATGAGAAGCCTGCACATCACAACAAAGAGTAGCCCCCGCTCACCGCAACTAGAGAAAGCTCGTGCGCAACAACGAAGACCCAATGCAGCCAAAAATAAATAAATAATTTTTTTTTTTTTAATGGAAATGAGAGCTCAAAGATATGAAATAACGTGCCCCAGGTCATGCAGCTAGTAAGAGATGGAGGTGGGAACAGTTCCTGGTCCCTTCTGGGGCCACAGTCCTGGCTCCTCCCACTATGGAGACTGACTCACATTAGTGTCCATTGGAAGGATGTATTTGTTCAGATATTCTCATAAGTTTGACATTATCATCACACTGAATTGTATGAAACTGCCACTTCTGTAGACCAAAAATGGTCAAATGGTTCAACCTAGTAGACTGTTAATATTCTATTCTAATAATATCTGCAGCTTTTGGTTCCTTGCTAATGTACTATTTTCTCTTTATTTTGTATAGTACATGTATTTAATGGCTCCTAAAATTATTATTATTACAAATTATGGTATAACCAATAAGATACAAACACCAGTCAATCCCTTAAGTAATTCCTCAATTCTGATCGAAGGTTGATTGTATGAGAAACATTGAAAAGATGTGGCCAGGAACTCTCCCCCTAAGTAAACCATTTCCAGATCAGCACATTCTAGAGCTTGGACGACGTATGATTTCTGCAAACCTGCAAGATTTATTGGTATGATATCTCCATTTCCTTTAAAATGCAAACAAACCAAAAAACCGAAACAATTCCAATAAAACAGAATAAAATAAAATAAATGCTAGCAAACGCTAGCATCTGGGAGCAAATGCTCCCTTTGGTAAGAGAGTTTAGAAAGCAGGGCATTTACAGAATCCCCTCTCCTCTTTTTCACCTTCATTGGTCTCTGTGTCTTTCCTTCTTGTCTTAGAGGAAAATGTGTCCTGCTTCTTCAAGAACTAATCCTCCCGTGTGTGTGTGCCTTTGACCCCAGCCTCTGTCACCTCCTCTGGAAACTTCCTCTGTAAATTTCTCCCTCTCTGTATCCTCACCTGCTCCCTTCCTGGCTGCAGCTCTCAGATCAAACACAAACACGTGCAAATCTTCTGTATCTACTGCACTCCACACCGTCCCCGCAGAACTCTCTCGCCCTCCTTTCTTCTCTTCTCTGCCAAAGGACCAGCAAAGGGACACTTCCTCACCTCTCACCCACTCATCATTCCAAAGTAGCCTGGCTTTTGAGAAGTCATTCTCAGCAATGTCACCAGTGACCCTGACCTACTGGACTCTCACTTCTCATCCCACTTAATCTCCCCCTAGCTTGTGCTAATGCCACCAGCTCCCTCCTCAAACGCTCTCTCTGGGATTCATTCATGCTACACTTTCCTGGTTCTCTTCCTACCTCTAGGATGGTTCCTCTCCAGTCCTTCCTACTTTCTCTGTCTTATTCACAGGTTTCTTCCTTGGCCTTTCCTCCCAAGAGTTCAAGCTTCTCATTTTTCTTCTTGCTCTGCTCTCCCTAATACATACTTCAAACTACTCAAAGCCATGGTAGCTTTTCTCTCCTCAAACCCACTCCTTCTTCTTTTTGCCCAAACCTAGATCCACTCCATCTCCCAAACAGAAACCACCCATTTTGAAATCCTTTCCACAACTTCTCCTGCAGCCTCATCTCTTATTACTCCTCACATGCAGCCAAGCAACCACAGAGGCATACCAGAGCCCTGGTCCTCATGCTGGACGGCCAATAGCTTTTCTTTTTTTTGAAAGGAGGTCATTTTTATTTTCACAGATTGTCATATTCCACAAACTCAGGGAAATTAAACAGGGTTCGGAGAAAAGGGCCAAAACTGTTGTCCAATCTGCCACAGCTCCAGGAACATCCAGACTTGTTTAACGTAGACAAGACGGAAAAAGGAGTAAGAATTACATGATGATTCTTTCCAAAGGTGTGTAAGAAAAACAAGTGTCCATGTTTGTCAAGAAACAACCTAGAGATAAATGAATTTAAGCTTTAGCCAACTCTTCATCTTCTACCCCTTGACAATTAGGGCAGTGGCAGTTGTCAGAACGAAAAGATTGGTTCTGGAGTTCTTTCCAAAGAGGATAGTAAATAGAGCAGGTATTGTTCTGAGTTTCTGATACCATCACCTGCCTGAGAAAAAAAGACATGCACCAAAATTCTGCTACTCTTGCTATGCGATTCTCAGTTTTTTATTCTCTCTGATAGCTTTTATACCTTTATACAAATTGTTTCCTTCACTTGATATAGCCTTTAGCCTTCAGATTTCTGCTCACGTGTCACATACTTTGTGAAGCTTTCTCTATTCTTCCTAAGAATATCCAGTTCTTCCTCGATGTTCCCAAAGCACTCTGTATAAACCAGTAATTTATAGTATTTACTGCTTTGGTACCAGGGTAACTTTGTAAGATCCTGTCCCCCTTCACTCCTGTTCCTGTCTTCATTGCTCCTAGGAAGAAAGGACGGTGATGTTTTCCCCTCTGTACCTCATGTACTGCTGATCAAGTGCCTGGCTCACAGTAGGTTTTCGAAGATGTCTGTTTCGTTAAGTTGATCCATCCGTCAGGTCAGGTTTATATATAATCCTATTCAAGGGTAAGGGCTTTTATTAAGTGATTTTTTGAGTCTCTTCGCACTCAAATAATTCATCATGTAAGACACCAAGAAAAATTCAAGAGGTAACGAACATTGTTTTCCTCCTGAAATAAAAAACGTCACAAAATATGACCCTTTAAGGTTCTTGTTAAGAGGTTACCTCCACTGAATGAAGAAAACAGATTCTCTGAGAACACCCATCAGTTTCCCAAGTCAGCCAACTGCTCACTTGTGCTTTTTTAAGTCCTACTTGAAAAGTCCAAAATGACAAATTATCTCACAGGTCTCTGGGCAAATACTTCATTGCTTTCTGAAATGTCAGTGCTGATACTTATTTCTACTCAGTTTTGCCTCATTTTAAAACAATGGAAATATCTCTTCCTGCCAGCTTACATTCTGTTTTATAATCCTTTTTCTCCTCTCTTATTTTTCAGGATACCATTTCTTTGATAAACTTCCCCTAATTTCTAAACTTTGAGGAGTTAAAATCTCTATAATTTCATGACCCCATTGAATGGCAGAAAGAAGAAACAGAGTTCCAGGTAAGGTGGCCATAAAATGAAAACTGGAAAAATTCACAGCCAAAGACCTTTCCATAACATTTACTAACATTTACTAAATTGCTCCAAATACTAAAGAAATAAGAAAGTAGGTTAGCGATTAAAGACATTATTATCTAACTTTAATCTTCATCAAAGTAAATGTCATTATCCTTGTTTAACAGATCAATAAACTGAGGTTCAGAGAGGTTCACTTACTGTCTAAGGTTACCCAGATAATAAGTGGAAGCCTTTTTGCCATATGTTGGAGTGACATGAAGGAATTTTCTCAGGAAAAACTGACCTGCTTAAAGGTCGCTGCCTCTGGGTTCCTGGTCAGTCAGCATTATTTCCATGAGAGAACGTCAATCCTATACTTTGCCTGCATTTATGCTGTGTACTGTGCTAAGAGCCTTTATACGTTTTTCATTTAAGTACTGAATGAGTTATGAATGGGACAGTACGATGTATCTCCTTGTAAGCAAATGAAGGTCAGGACCTGAAGTTCAGAAACAAACCCAGTGTCTCCTAGTTAGTGAAGGTGTCTATCCATGCTCTCAAAACCAACTCTGCTGTCTCCTTTGACCATCACATGACCAGTGCTGCCTTAAATCAGCAGGACCTTGTTTGGAAACAGCACCAGGAAATCGGCTCTCCCATTCTGAAATTTAGTTGTAAAAAGTCATACTCGATCCTATGGGTCTTCCAGGGGTTCTAAAAACATATCTTCCTATCACGTCACCCAATCAGAAAGCCGTGCACCTTTCCCTCTCTGGGTTTCTCATAGCAATGCCTGCCCTCGCTGAGCCACCTCTGGGTTTTCAGCCACTGAGGGGCACTGTTAAGAAACGGGGTGCAGTGGTAAAGCACCAGGCTCTGAAACCAGGGGACCGGGTTCCAATCCCAGATCTCCCTCTTACTGTGTAACTTGGGTTAGTCACTTAGCCTCTCTGTGTCTCAGTTTACTCACCTGTAAAACAGGGACAATGACCCTACCTACCTCAAAGGCTTCTGTGATTATTTAGAATAGTACTTTCTACATAAAAAAGTTCACTAGATATGTGTTAGATATTTTACAGATTGTTAGATGACTCCATATTGTGAGAAGACAGAAACAGAAGGAAAATCATGAGAATGTAGCTTCGTGGAAGCTGAAAGGAAGGCATATTTAAAGGAAGGAGAAATTATGTGCCTGATCCTCTTTCAAAGGTCACTGTATTAGTCTGCTTGAGCTGCTATAACAAAATACCACACACTGAAATTTATTTTCTCGCAGTTCTGGAGGCTGGAAAGTCCAAGATTGAGGTGCCAGCAGGGCTGGCATCTGGTGACAGCTCTCCCCTTGGGTTGAAGTCAGCCACCTTCTCTCTATGTGCTCCCATGGCCTTCCTTTTGGTGTGTTAGTGCAAGGAGAGAGAGTTCCAGTTCTCTGTGTCTCCCCTTATAACATTAATCCTTTCAGACCAGGACCCCATCCCTATGACTTCATATAACCTTAATTACTTCCTCAGAGCCCCCATCTCCAAATACAGCCACACTGGGAATTAGAGCTTCAATTTATGAATTTGGGGAAGACATAAACATTCAGTCCATAACAGTAACTGAAAAAGCAACCTTTGCATTTGGATTAGAGGAGGTCTTCGGTGAACATAAAAAAAAGTTTTCATGACTCAATGACTTATTCACGAAACAATGTAGTATGTTTACAATTCTATTTATTCAGGGGAACATTGTTGGAAGATTAAACGCAATCCTAAGTCTCATATGTTTTGACAAAAAAGTAGTATGATAAATTACAGACCAAGATAAACTAACTGTACTTATGTGTTGGCCATGGAAAATAGAAGTACTTGGTATATATAGAAACCTTTTTTCTGTTGTCAGTTTTTCATTATTAAAAATTACTATCATTCTTAGCTTTAAAAAAACATCCTCAAACTTTTTTAAAGGAAAAATTGCCAGAATAGCATGGACATGAATTTTCATTGTATACATCATCCCAGTCAAAATGTGTATTAACCTTTGACATCTTCATCCTCGCCTACTGCTGAATCTAGGGCTCATTAATACCTATTTAAGCATTCAGCTTTTGCCCTGGAGGCCAAGATAAACATGTCCACAAGGCAAGAATATATCTGCTCAACAGTCAATCTCTTTTTTTTTGTTTCATAAAACATTTGTATAAAATATAAGTACTACAGCAAAGAAAATTTGCAGAATATGCAAAGGGAAAAAACTCACGATACCACCTCTATTAGGTAATCACAACTGCAATTTGGGCTTTTCCTTCAAGTTTTTTTTTCATGCATATTTTTATAAAACTTTAATTATGGTATACATGTAACTTTATATTCTGTTTTTCTCAATTAACACTACTATTGGAATATATATGTGTATATAAGTAATACACATGTTGACTACACAATATATAACTAAAATATTAATTTAACCATGGTAGCTGACATTAACATTGTTCCAGTCTTCACAATTGTAAATAACATTTTGATGAACATTTCCTGCATATACCTTTTCCCAACTTTAAGGGCCCTGATACATATTCTCAAACTGAGAGAAAATGGTTGCACCAATTTTACTGCCATCAATACTCTAGGTGACTAATTAATGTCACTAGATCCCAATTCTCTGTAGCAAAAAGTTTTCCTATCACAATAGGCAAGAAATAAAATAGACACTTTGCTGTATTAATTTCTACTTCCCTTATTACAGAGAACATTTTTCTTCTCATGGTTATTTTCCAGTTTTACTTTTCCTTTGTGAGTCATCTATTCATTATCTTTATCTGTTCATCTATTAGAACTCTCATTTTTTTTCATTGATTTGTATGAGGCCATCTCCTTCACTCATAAAATTATTTAATACTACAAGTAAGAATATTAGAAGGATCCTTGACATTTTGCTGATGTTACACTAAGCCAACATAGTGAAATCACGGTCACTAATAAATGAAAATTAAAGTATTTTAGGAACGCTTTACCATCAAGTTGACATTACTTGAGGACAATTTGAAGGCTTTAAAAGTCTTTACTTTCTCTGACACTTACCTGTTATACTTATCTTTTGAAATTAAAATAAAGGGTTTTTTCCCAAACATGGCACACCAGCCAATTAAAGACAAATTGTCTCATTCCCTATCCTTCCCTTGGCCTTTTAGTGCATTGTTGAATCAATGAATGCAAATACAACAGATGGTTCTGCCACTCTAAAACGGATGCTTAAACTAAATCTCAAATTATCTGACATTATTTAATACTAACATTATTATTGATCACCTCCCTTCACTGAAAAATTACTAAGTACCAGATCGTGTGCAAAGTGGTTTAGATAAATTATCTCACTTTATTCTCAAAATAAACCTTTCAGATGGGTATTAGCCTCTCAACTTTACAGCTGAGAAACACGGGTTCAGGATGGCTACCCACCTGGCCAAGAACAGTAAGCTAGCAGGTGATGGAGTGGAATGCAAACCCAGGACCTGTTCCCCTCATCACTAAGCATGTGGCCTTATACTCATGCAGCCCTTACCATGGCAATATTGTGTACTCACTAATACCGATGAAAACAAACTTAGAGACAGACATTTTATCAAGTGCATTTAGTCTATGTATTCTGGTTGGAAATTCCTCAAGCAATAACTCCATTAATAAGGGTCAACACCACTGATTATATTTTTAAAGTTTAGTATATATAACTTACTAAAATTTAAAACAGGATTTTTTTTTTTTTTGGCTGGGGGCTGCATCAGGTCTTAGTTGCGGCATGCGGGATCTTCGTTGTGGCGCACGGACTTCTCTCTAGTTGTGGCCCACAGGCTCCGGAGCACGCGGGCTTAGTTGCCCTGTGGCATGTAGGATCTTAGTTCCCCAACCAGGGATGGAACCCGCATCCCCTGCATTGGAAGGCGGATTCTTAACCACTGGACCACCAGGGAAGACCCGAAACAGAATTTTTTAATACTAGTGGTTATCATAGTAGAACTAAAATTTATGTAAATATTATAAAATTCTCAAAGTTAAATACTTTGCTTGTTTTTGACACAGGATGGCTAGCAAACGCCAGAACCCAGAAGAGGCAAAGGAGTATTCTCCCCTACAGGTTTCAGAGAGAGATCACAGCCCTTGGACACCCTGATTTCAGACTTCTGACCTCAGAACTGTGAGACAATATGGTTCTGATGTTGCAAGCCGCTCACTTTGTAGTAATTTGTTACAGTAGCCCTAGAAAACTAACAGGTGATTTTTTTTTTAATATTTACTGGGGTTTTTTCCCTAAGTGCAAAAATAGTCACCTATAATCCCTCCATCAAAGGATAGCCACTGTTGACACTGTTGACAAATTCACTCAGACCCTGTGTGTGTGCATGTGTGTGTGTGTGTAATTTTTAAAATGGAATGTGCATTGCTCACTTTATGTTGTGTCCAGATATTCTTTATTTAGCAGACTGGCTATCACAAGCATGTCCCATAACTTAATCAATTTCCTACTGATGGACATCTTCAGTGTCTGAGGCATCTACTTAGAAATATGTTCAAAGCATTAACCTACGTGCCAAAAGAAAATGGTAATAGATCTGCTATCCACATTTCCTCATTCAACTTCCCCTTAAGAATATGGAGATAGGGCTTCCCTGGCGGTGCAGTGGTTGAGAGTCCGCCTGCCAATGTAGGGCACACAGGTTCGTGCCCCGGTCCGGGAAGATCCCACATGCCGCGGAACGGGCTGGGCCCGTGAGCCATGGCCGCTAAGCCTGCGCGTCCGGAGCCTGTGCTCCGCAATGGGAGAGGCCACAACAGTGAGAGGCCCGCGTACCGCAAAAAAAAAAAGAATATGGAGATAGATAATACACACACACACAAAGGTTTGGTACATTTAGATCTTTTATGTACATTCTTTACCACAAATTTTCAAAGAGAGAATTCAAAAGAGAATCAGAGTGCCTGAGAGAGTCCTTCATGGGCACCTAGCCTAGGGCAACATGAGGACAGAAAGTTGAAGTGTCCTGGCCAACGTCACGGGAGAACCACCCAGACAGGAATGCAGTCTGGTTTCCAGTGCTGTTCCTTCTCCATGTGCTGCTTTTATGGCATAGGAACTACTTTAAAAACCGGTGTGAACCTTCCTCTAGAGCTTCTAGATAAAGTGTAGACCTTTACCAGAAGCTAAATATATTCAATCAAACTTCCACCACTTGCAGTTTCACCGCTAGTGAAACTAGCCGTCTTCAGGTAACATGTGTTATCCTCCACGAGACTGACTCATTCTCAGACATCTTAAGGGCAAATACAGATCAATATTAAATTGCATGTATAGGCATTATTCAGCTATTGATGAGTAATCTTTGCAGCTTTTCATGGAAGCTTGCCAGGTTCTTCAAATCCCTGTAATTGTAAAATATAACACTGTACATTGTATTCTGTCATGGACATAATAAAAAGCTGTCTTCAGAAGGGAGGATTATATAATTTTTTAAAATAGCATATATTATATATTTTCTTTAATTGATCCAAATAAGACGTTTGCTTTTTAAAAATAAGACTGGAGTGTGAGCCATTATCTTCTGGTAATTTATAATGGAGTATAATCTGCAAAAATACTGCATCACTATACTGTATGCATAAAACTAATATAATATTGTAAATCGACTATAATTTTAAAAAATGTTTTTAAAGACGGGTGCTGTCCCGGGTTCATCTTTTGGTCCACTCCTCTCTGATGCCCTGACAGCTTTGGGACACACAGATTGGCTTTTCTCACTTGAGACCCATCTATAATGCTTACTGTGAACACAAGTCACTTCAAATGAGGTGAGCTTTTGTCCCATAGTATGCCGATACAGGAAAATGGGGAGTCACACTAGGTTACAAAGGAAAAAGCTATAAAAATAAGGCACTTAAAAAAAAGATCATGAACTACGTTCATAATAAAAAAATAAAATTTCATTTGTGTCCTTTGACATAAAGCATAATGAAGCAGGCACTAACAGTTCACAGTGACCTAAAAATCACTAAGAATAGTTTTCTACTGTAACAAAAAGGTGCTATTTTTAGCACCTCAGGGCCAGAATCATCAATAATTGGCATTCTAATTTGAATGTCATCAGGATCTGTTTAACTGATCTTTGACCACTCCCTGGCAAGTCTAGTTTGTTTCCCTGACCTTCAACCACAGTTTCCGATTCCATTTTCCAAATTATACACTATATTTTATCACGAAGGTTAAATAACAACTGAATTCTGCTTTCTGTTTTGGTATCATATCTCTTTTTCTTTAACTCTAATACAGGATATGTTTTTCGCAGTCTTCCCTGCACCTCATACATACCTAAAGAATATTTGTCAATTTTGGTGTATTTCAGTTCTATTCACCGTAGCTTTCCTGGTTTTATTCTTACATGCCATCACTGATATGCCCTGTTTCTGGTCTAATACTCCTTTCTAATCCTTACTCTTTGGAGCCTTTTAAATCTGCAGCTCTGCGTAGCTACCCAGGTTTCATCCTGCTTTCCTGTCCTCTTGCTACTTTTACCAGTGTTGCTTTCAGAAATAATCTCGTTTACGTGGATTCTTCCACTTACAGATCCTTTTCTTATAATTTATTTAAGTTTACTTAAGTTGACTTTCCTGAAATTCATTTTCTTTACACTGCCATTTTCACTTCTTTGAAGTTTACACAAAAATTACCAAACTTTAAATGAAGTTTCTTAATTAACCGAAATGTTCATTAAAGAAATAGCTTTAGTATTCAGGCCAAAAATCAAGAATAGCTAAATACAGCACAATCTCACCTCTCTTTCTGCTCTCTCTCCCCAGAGCCTACTCAGAGGTGTTTCTACCTGACGATGTTCCAGATGTACTCTCCGGCCATTAATCCACTGAATGTGCTATAATTCTCTTGTTAAATAAATAGTTATGTCCAATATGCACTTAGGATGATGTGAGTCTTTAATCTCATTTTGACTTATCCATCCAGCTGAAACTTGGCAACATTTGTAAGAGATAGTTAATAAACTGGTCAAAGGGGCAGTAAGTGATTTTTCTTTTAGTAACCTGAAAAATACAGGGTAAAATGGGGGAAGCACACAGCTTTAGTGAAAGTGGATTATTTATGAATGACACTCCCTACAGTGATCAATAATTAAGCTAATCCTTCATTCTGTGCTCAGTTGATCACTATCAAGAACGATAAAACACATCTGCCCCTTTTTTCAATTAAAATAGGGGGTGTATGTACAGTAATTTGAGAAAACAAAAGTTTTACTTTAAAAAGGTCCCTCGGGCTTCCCTGGTGGCGCAGTGGTTTAGAATATGCCTGCCAATGCAGGGGACACGGGTTCGAGCCCTGGTCTGGGAAGATCCCACATGTCGCGGAGCAACTGGGCCCGTGAGCCACAACTACTGAGCCTGCGCGTCTGGAGCCTGTGCTCCGCAACAAGAGAGGCCGCGATAGTGAGAGGCCCGCGCACCGCGATGAAGAGTGGCCCCCGCTCGCCGCAACTAGAGAAAGCCCTCACACAGAAAGGAAGACCCAACACAGCCAAAAATAAATAAATAAATTTATTTTAAAAAAAAAAAAGGCCCCTCATCCACACTGAGTCACTTCATTGGCTTTTCTGTGTCTCTCAGCATCTCAATTCCTTATCTGGAAAATACATTGAACTCTCCTTGTGCCATTGATGATAGATGGTAGAGCAACCTTCTCCTGCAGCATGATTCTCCCAGTCAACACCACCTCCTGCCCGATTCACGGCTCAACTCCATTTAACAATTCAACACTAGCTAATGCAGTTGTGTCCTTTACATTAAAGGAACTAGGCCCTGTGTTCTCTGAATTTTTTTAAATAACTTTAAATAAACTATAACACACTTAAGCCTGTGCGCCACAACTACGGAGCCTGTGCTCTAGAGCCCGCGAGCCACATCTACTGAGCCCACGCACTACAACTACTGAAGTCTGCATGCCTACAGCCCACATGCTCTGCAGCAAGAGAAGCCACAGCAGTGAGAAGCCCGCACATAGCAACAAAGAGTAGCCCCTGCTCGCTGCAACTAGAGAAATCCTGCACACGGCAACGAAGACCCAACGGAGCCAAAAATAAATAAATTTTTTAAAAAATACTATAACACACTTGAAAAACAATTTTTCCGACAGATTTCTTCACAAAGTGATTACACCTGGATATGAATTAGTTTATGAAATTGCTTCGATCCCAGGCAAGCATGAGAGGCCTGGGAAGCAGAGCCTGGCGGGAATGGGAAGAATAAGACGTAAACTCTGTGACATGATTTACAACTGCATCCTGAAGAAACCCAAAAATATACTCGGCAGCATCTATCAGAAGTTTCTGATTTCTCCGAACATCAGTGTTTTCCAATATATTTAAACTTCTTCTTTTTAAAAGGAATTTTATATATAACCAATTCCAGGATCACATCTAGTCCATAAGGTACATAAAGTGAGATCTTTTTATACATGTCTATTTGACAGTGAACACAACCTGAGGAATAACTGAGGTCTCTAGCATTATCAATTTGAACGTCCTCTTCTATGTTTGTCTAATTCGTGAAGACCTTCTATACATTAAATAAAACTGGTGCGTGCTTTTCTATGACTTAGAACTGCCATCTTCATAGGATTATGTGAATAATGGGTCATTACGTTTATGTGTTAAAACTTTGGTCAATGATATTTCTGATAACCACTTTTCACAATATAGTTGGCAAGCTTAATATAATCAAGTAACGGGCGTCTGGTATTGAATCTGCTCTAATAAACTGAGAAACACAACAGGTAAAATTGTGAATATGCTATGTACCAGTTTTTAACATAAATGATTAATAATTCTCAAAATAGGTCTCTATGACAGCTATCTCATCCTCCATGAACTGATGAAGAAATAGAGGCTAATAAATTAAATTATCTTACCGTGGTTATTAATGGCCAAACTGGGATTTGAATCCCACTGTGTCTGATTTCAAAGCGTTTCACCATATTGTGCTGCTGTTATTTTTCCATTAAGTTTAGGATTCCCTAAGTTAATGAAAGACACATATACCATAAACTAAAATCAACAGTACATGGAAAACCTGATTTTAACTAACAGCTTTCGGGAAAAACATTTTGCTAAAGTTAAGAAGAAAAACACCATGCACATATGGTCACCTTGTTTTTTATAATGGAGGCAAGATTATACAATGGAGAAAAGACAGCCTCTTCAATAAATGGTGCTGGGAAAACTGGACAGCTACATGTGAAAGAATGAAATTAGAACACTCCCTAACACCATACACAAAAATAAACTCAAAATGGATTAAAGCCCTAAATATAAGGCCAGACACCATCAAACTCTTAGAGGAAAACACAGGCAGAACACTCTATGACATAAATCACAGCAAGATCCTTTTTGACCTACCTCCTAGAGAAATAGAAATAAAAATAAACAAATGGGACCTAAAGAAACTTAAAAGCTTTTGCACAGCAAAGGAAACCATAAACAAGACAAAAAGACAACCCTCAGAATGGGAGAAAATATTTGCAAACAAAGCAACTGATAAAGGATTAATCTCCAAAATATACAGGCAGCTCATGCAGCTCGATATCAAAAAAACAAACAACCCAATCCAAAAATGGGCAGGAGACCTAAATCGACATTTCTGCAAAGAAGATATACAGATTGCCAACAAACACGTGAAAGGATGCTCAACATCACTAATCATTAGAGAAATGCAAATCAAAACTACGGTGAGGTATCACCTCACACCAGTCAGAATGGCCATCATCAAAACATCTACAAACAATAAATGCTGGAGAGGGTGTGGAGAAAAGGGACATTGCACTGTTGGTGGGAATGTAAATCGATACAGCCACTAATGAGAACAGTATGGAAGTTCCTTAAAAAACTAAAAATAGAACTACCATACGACCCAGCAATCCCACTACTGGGCATATACCCTGAGAAAACCATAATTCAGAAAGAGTCATGTACCAAAATATTCATTGCAGCTCTATTTACAGTAGCCAGGAGATGGAAACAATCTAAGTGTCCATCATCGGATGAATGGATAAAGAAGATGTGGCACATATATTCAATGGAATATTACTCAGCCATAAAAAGAAACGAAATTGAGCTATGTGTAATGAGGTGGATGGACCTAGAGTCTGTCATACAGAGTGAAGTAAGTCAGAAAGAGAAAGACAAATACCGTATGCTAACACATATATATGGAATTTAAGAAAAAAAATTATGTCATGGAGAACCTAGGGGCAAGACAGGAATAAAGATGCAGACGTAGACAATGGACTTGAGGACACAAGGAGGAGGAAGGGTAAGCTGGGACGAAGTGAGTGAGTGGCATGGACACATATACACTACCAAATGTAAAATAGATAGCTAGTGGGAAGCAGCCGCATAGCACAGGGAGACCAGCTCGGTGCTTTGTGACCACCTAGAGGGGTGGGATAGGGAGGGTGGGAGGGAGACGCAAGAGGGAGGAGATACGGGGATAGATGTATATGTAGAGCTGATTCACTTGGTTATAAAGCAGAAACTAACACACCACTGTAAAGCAATTATACTCCAATAAAGACGTTTTTTAAAAAAAGAAGAAAAACACTGACTCACATAGCTTCTGTTTCTTTAGGCATTTCCTCTCAATCACCCAACCCCGTTAGGATGGTGAAAACACTAATATGAACAGAAGGTAGAAAGCAGGCAGGAAAAGAAGAGAAACAGAGGATCTGAATAACCTACAAACTGGGTAAGCACCTTGCAAACAATCAGGAGTAAACTGCATTAAATGGTTTGTGCAGGGTGCGTCTAGAAAGGGAAAACAACTCATTTTCAATGCAAAGCAGTCTTCATTATTTTTTCAGTAAACTGTACTCATTTTGAAAGTGAAAAATGACCTCCAGTAGTTCTTAAATCCTACTATTTTTTTAATACATCTCTTCAACTTAAATAATTTAGGGGTTCAATTTTAGTCACTTGGCAGTAAACCACATCCAAGTATTTAAGGTTATTCTTGAAACTATCCTGTCTGTTAACGTATACATATAGGATCATCTACGTAAAGATAAAGCAGTTAAGGAATATTGATGTATCACTATTTTTACTCCAAGTTTTTGTTTTGACCTGTGAAAAGTCTGTGGGAGCTCTGTACATTCTGAAAGCTCATTATCTTATTTCATAGTGATATTAGCTCCATTATGCAATGAGAGTGAAGCATTCAATCGTTGCTATCAATAGGATCTGTGTTCATCCACACAGACGTTTCAAATGAAGTGAAAAACATCTGCAGACTACATTATGTTATGATAGTGAATGATTTTAAAAGATGTCAAGTTCTGCTTAAGGAGTTTTATATGAAATAGCATTTACATTAGAAAAAGGTTTGGGGGAGGTGAAAGATATAAGTCATCAGATTTTCATTTATGTTTAAATACAATTAAGCTCTCAGAGAGCATCAGTAGTTTAACTCTGAAATATCTTTTTTTAAAGACATTACTGAGATATCGTATTCCTGTTTCTTGATTTTCTAATGCATCCTTCAAAATGAGTTCAGTTTAATAAGTGGGAGGATTTGTGAAGAAAACCAGACCAGAAGCACAAAGGAAGGATAAAATGTTTAATTGCATTGACTGTACTTTCATGATATGCCTTTGTTTCTGACATATATCTTTACCACATTTATAAACTCCCAGAACAATTCTATAAGACGTGATCATTTGCATCAGAATTGCCCATAGTCATGATTCACACACCTTATTGCCACAGGTAAGGGGAAGTACAATACATACCCTTCCGACTGTGCAAAGTATTGGCCATTTCCTTGTGTGTATTACATTGTGTGTAATATTGGTTTACACTTTGGTTGAGGACTGAAATAACTGCCTTAGGAGTTCCTGACCTGATCCCAGATTCAGTCTTGTTTTACCTATACTAATCTGGAATTTGGATGCAAAATAATAAATTATTACTCCTCTGGAAAAAGTGTTTTCCAGAATGACTTACCCAAAGTAGTAAATAATAACACTACTAAAAATAAGTGAGTAAAAAAATGTATTGTGATTTTCATTTATTTTTTTATAGAATACATTCTTTTTTAATGACCTAAACACTAAATTTTAATAGAAATTGATAACTGTATTGATATATGCTGTCACTTTTCACTTCCTTCTGGTATACTAATGGATGAAAATAAGACTTGTAAATACTCATTTTCTTCAAACTCAAAATAGATACTTGGCTTAAAGCCTAAGTACGACACCCAAAAGAATACACTAAATTTTATGTGTCTTGTGACCAGGGACACTAGTTGCTCATTTTTATAATTTTCATAGCACTGAGTAGAAGCCTACTAACACTTGATAGGTAATTACTAGTTTGTTAAATAGAGAAGTAAAAATAAATATACAAACTTTATAATTTTTACTTATGTTACACATCCTATAAGCCCTATGGAAAATTAAAGAGGAAAAATTACTCTTTACTACAAACATTATTTATAAAAAAATGATAATTTGCTTATGTCTAACAACTTATTTTAATTTATATGTGCTTTTTTTTGCTGAATCTTTCAGGATTTCAGGAAAAAAGTTTTTATTCCCAACTGACAATCAGAAACAGCAGCTCATAATTAATTCATTAAGTGCCATTTTTTACCTGCTTACATTTGTCAAATTATAGGATTCATTATAACAGGGATGTAGAGTTACGGCTTTAGCTCTTTTTGTTCTAATCTTTTTTCACATATTCCTTCTTTTGATTTGTGACCTTCATTACCAAAAGAGCTCACTTAATGCTTTCAGTTCACTTCCAGGAGGATAAGCAGTCAGATACTGTAGGAATTATTTTACGTACCATAGTTATTAACATGATTACTCAGAGAAATTATATTAATATGCAAGGCACTCCAATACTTCCAGGAAAAAGAAAATGCTCTTTACCAGAATTTTTCCTTTAGCATAGAGAACACAATTTCAACTATTTACAGTTTAAATCCCTAAGTAAAAGCTTACTCAGCCAAGCAGAAATGCATTATAGAGTTCACTGGAGACTCAGATCACCTTGTTCATAGATTTCTTTATTTTGACTTTATTCTCACTGTAAAATAATGTATTCTGATTATACTAAATTTAGAAAGTAGACAAGTAGTATAAATTAAATAAAATCACCTGTAATCCCACACACCCAGAAATAACCATCTCATTTTAATGTTTCTTTCATCCGTTTTCTATTCATGTTAAAGGTATTTTGGGTGCGTAAATTTAAGATGATTCTATATTTATAATTTTATATCATTTTATCACCTAGTTTATGAGTACTTCCCCTATAATTAAATATTCTTCAAAAGCATTATTTTAACAGAATATAAATGTACCATAACTTATTTTAACAACCTCTTACTAAAACTCTATCAAAGGCAAATTAATATGTAGTGACAGAAATCTAATCAGCGGTTACTGAGGGTAGGAGAAAGATAGGGCAAGAGAGGAAAATTTTAAAGGGGCACAGGGAAACTTCTGTAGATAATAGATATGTTCATTATCTTGGTTGTGGTGATGGTTTCATGTTGCAAACGTATGTAAAAATGTATCAAATTTCACAGTTATTCACAGAACTAAATATTCACAGTTATTGTATGTCAACCATGCTCAATAAAGCTGATAAAAATAATTTTTATAAATTCTCTTATTGCACAGTAGGTTGGTTCCATTGTTTAGCAATTATAAATAAAGTGTTAACAAATATAACTCACCACTTTATTTCAAAGAGAACATAACTGTGTATATTTAAAGCTTATTCATGGATTTGATGAAGAGATTTCAATTCCTGTGCAATTCGCAAAGGATTTTATTAAACTTTTCTGAGACTTATTTTACTAACATATTTACTACACCATTAAAGTTTAGGACTAAAAAGTATTTGGGGCAAAATTAGGTAAACTGCTAATTGCTGTCACTAGAGCTCACATTCATTAAAGACTTTCCATAAGCTAGAGACTGTTTTAGCATTTTATATTACGCAACAATTATCTTGTTTCTTTCAATAAAAATAGCCAAAATGAAGTAAAAATATGACAATATTAAGTAATGAGGTCAGGAGGAAGCTTACTACAGAATGCAAAGTCTTCTGGAAATGTTCAACATTGTTCCTCCAGGTTTCAAAAAACAGAATCTCCGGAGGAGCAAATGGTCAATGAAATACAATAAAAAGGAACAAACTATTGATCCTGTATTAACACGAATGATGGACCTCCAAAACATTATAGTGAGTCAAGAAAGCCAGACACAAATGGTAAAGGTTCTATGACCCATTTATATGAAGCCCTAGAAGAGGCAAAACTACAGCTACGAAAGTCAGAAAATGGTTGATCTATGGGAGTGAGGATGGGGAAGAAATCAATTAAA
Organism: Delphinapterus leucas; assembly: GCF_059928025.1. NCBI lineage: Eukaryota > Metazoa > Chordata > Mammalia > Artiodactyla > Monodontidae > Delphinapterus > Delphinapterus leucas. Next base: position 14,295,297 of record NC_143146.1, read on the forward strand.
AAGGGACGTGAAGGAATTTCCAGGAAGTGGCTACACAGGTGTAGACAATTGTCAAAATTCATCACACTAAACATTTAAAATCATGCGTTTTATCATATGTTACTTACCCTCCTTAAAGAAAATTGAGACAAAATAAATCTCCAGATAGCTAAAGATTAGCTCTAAAATTATTCCAATCCAATGCTAGTGTCTTTTCCCTCGTATGACCTGAACTTAAATTCAATGCATCCTACTGGATATCAGGACAACGACCACAACCTTGGGGGCATAGAGCCAGTGATGATGCTGAGAAGAAAGATTTCCTCCTCACTAACAAAAAAAATAAAATTAGATGAGGAGGGACTTCCCTGGTGGCACAGTGGTTAAGAATCCACCTGCCAATGCAGGGGACACAGGTTCAAGCCCTGGTCCAGGAAGATCCCACATGCCGTGGAGCAACAAAGCCCATGTGCCACAACTACTGAGTCTGTGTTCTACAGCCCACAAGCCACAACTACTGAGCCCGCATGCTGCAACTACTGAAGCCCACACGCTCTAGGGCCCGTGCTCCACAACAAGAGAAGCCACCACAAGGAGAAGCCTGCGCACCGCAATGAAGAGTAGCCCCCGCTCACCGCAACTAGAGAAAACCTGCGGGCAGCAACGAAGACCCAACGCAGCCAAAAAAAAAAAAAAAAAACAAATCAGACGAAAAAACCTATTTCAAATTCGAATACTGTGTTTGAAATAAGCTAATCAGATCATTTAAAATCTAATTTAAGGCCAGAGGTAAAAAATGAACATAAGGCCAAAGAGTCACAGAACCTTCTAACTTCCCTCTCGAATTAACCTGTCATGATCCATTTTGAAGCAGTATGGTGTGTGGTTGAACAGTTTCCATATTTAAATTGTTTTCCTTCCACAAACACAGTCAAAGCTGGCTCCCTGTAAATTTCACCCACTGCATCTACTTCTGCCCTAGTTAGCAACCCCTTCTTCCATGGCAGCCCAGGGCTATCTGCCAATAGCAGGCAAATCTCCTTTAAGTTCCTGTTATAATTAAACTAAACAACTCCCTCAACTATTCCTCATGCAGCATGCTTTTTAAGTCGCCTCACCATTCTATTTAAAGTATATGTCCCAGACCAGATTTATGATTCCATATATGGTCTAATCAGAACATAGAGCAGTAGAGTTCTATGAGACTATCCAGCTCCTTCATAAACAATTGGCCAATATGAGATTCAAGGAAAGAAAAACTTACTAATTTTAATGTAAAATGAGCCTCTTCCATAAGGAGGATCATTACTGCCTTTGGATAATAAATTTATCATATGCAATTTTGCAGGTATCAACGATAATACTATTTTTCCTGGAGTATCAACACTGAAGGGAAATGGGGAGATATTCTACGAAGGCAAAGGAGCCACTATTAGGGACAGTCAGAAGAACAACATCCGAACTCTGATTACTAAGAAAAATTTCTTAGAATTTTTGTCTCCAACAAAATGCTTATGTGTCTGTAATTTTTAAAAAATAATAATAAAAGAAATTAAAGTACTATAATAGGAAAATAAGAAATAGACAAATAATGTGAAAGGATTTGGAAGATTACAATGCAAAGAATTGCTAAAATTAAAATCTATAAAATAGATAAAATCAAAACCTCAAAATAAAAAGAGAAAGAAATATTACACTGCTAAAAATACAAATGGGTAAAAAAGTAATAATCAGGAGAAAAGAGCCAAAGAAAAAAGTATCAAAGATACAAAATTAAAGGAAGATAAATGACAAAAAAAACCAGAGCACCAAGAAAAGAGGGGGTAAAAAATAGGACAAGTGAAATATAATAATTATATAGAGAATATTGAAAGAATTTAAAAAAGAAATTCAAACATTAAAAATACATAAAACCATAAGCTGAGGCATTTAAGAGTATAAACGTGCTAAGCTAAATATAAAAGAGATTTTGACTTTTTAAAAATTAATATGATAAAACTCTCAGCAAACTAAGTATAGAAGGAATGTACTTCAACTTCAATAATAAAGGGCATATATGAGAAGCCCACAGCTAACATTATACTCAATGGTGAAAAACTGAAAATTTTTTCCCTTAGATCAGGAAAAAGGCAAGGATGCTCGCTCTCACTAGTTCATCATTGTACTGGAAGTCCTAGCCAGAACAATTAAGTAGGAAAAAGGAATAAAAGGCATTTAAATTAAAAAGAAGAGGTAAAATTGTAAAAAAGTAAAATATACATATGTATCATATGATACGTTAGACATATGACATATGATATATATGATATGTACAATGGAATACTATTCAGCCTTAAAAAAAATGAAAGGTCTCCAATATGTGATAATATGTATGAACCTTGAGGACATTATGCTAAGTGAAAATAAGCCCATCAGAGAAAGACAAATACTGCATGACTCCACTTACATAAGGTATCCAAAATTGTCAAATTCATAGAATCACAGAGCAGAATGGTGGTTTCCAGAGGCTGAGGGGAGGAGAAATGGGGAGTTACTAATCAATAGGCATAGTTTCAGTCAAACAAGAGGAATAAGCTCTAGTGACCTGCTGTACAACATTGTACCTATACTCACCAGTAATACATTGTACACTTAAAATTTGTTAAGAGGGTGGATCTCATGTTAAGTGTTCTTTCTACAATAAAATAAAATAACCAAAAATTAATATGATAAAGAAATAAAAAAATAACAAAATGGCAAGAAGATTTTTTAAGTTAAACTAGGAAGGGTTTTTTTTAATTTTTAAAAAGAAAACATCATAAGCATTAAGTGAAATAATTAAGACGAACAATGCTAAGGGGAATAAACAGAAACAGTTTAGACAAATAGAAGAGGCTCTTTACTAAAGTAAGATATACACTTCTCTTGGATGCAGTTTAGAACATGTTTTGAGTTCAATGCAACGGCAGCAGGTATCCTACAGATTTGACTTTCCAAGACTTACAGTCCCTGGCAAAGGATTTCAAGGTGGTTTCAAGGGAAAGCTGAGGTCAGTGAGCTATGATGAAGCATAGATCAGAAACAACACACTTCACTGCAGATGGTGATCCAGGCCCCGACGTCATCTGCCCCTGAAATACCCTGCTTGGGGGTAAGAAGAGGGAAATGAAGGAATGACTTTTAAAATTCAGGGAGCTGAGATGGGCTGCAGGGAAGGTGTTTTGGGGTTTGGTAAACTTGGTAAAGCTTGAACATTTTGAGTAACTGCAGGGAATAAGGCACCAGAGAGGAGAAGGTTGAAAATCTGAGAGCAGTGATAATTGAAGGAGGAAGTTCCAGACTAGATTGGATAGAGTAATGAGCTCAGTGAAAGCTGCAGAGAAATTCATTAAATGTAAATCCTTTTATAAGCAGTTTTTTATGCAATACTACAGAGCTCACTGAAAAGCACAAGGCTTAACCAATAGGGCCAATAATGAATGAAGATTTGGGGATATACTTGCTCCTGGCATAACTTCAAGAAAAAGGAATCAAAGAAAGACAAGTTCACAATGATCGGTTAGTTATTTCTCCCCATGATATTCACCCCATGTTTCAAAGACCCTAAAAGCTTCCCCAACTAGGATCTGGTAACCCCTCCCCCATTATAGCATATATAATGAATCGCTTTCCCAGAAATAATATTTTGCCTATAGGACAATATAACTTGTTTTAATGGCAGCAAATCCTAACCCATGCAAAGTCTAATTAACCCCTCAGGCAGGGTTCCTTCTGGGTCAATTCAAAGTAGTAGCCAAGCGAAGTCGCACTGTTTCTTTTCTTTTTTTTTTTTTTTACATCTTTATTGGAGTATAATTGCTTTACAATGGTGTGTTAGTTTCTGCTTTATAACAAAGTGAATCAGTTATACATATACATATGTTCCCATATCTCTTCCCTCTTGCGTCTCCCTCTCTCCCACCTCCCTATCCCACTCCTCTAGGTGGTCACAAAGCACCGAGCTGATCTCCCTGCGCTGTGCGGCTGCTTCCCACTAGCTATCTACCTTACGTTTGGTAGTGTATATATGTCCATGCCTCTCTCTCACTTCGTCACAGCTTACCCTTCTCCCTCCCCATATCCTCAAGTCCATCCTCTAGTAGGTCTGTGTCTTTATTCCTGTCTTACCCCTAGGTTCTTCATGACATTTTTTTTTCTTAAATTCCATATATATGTGTTAGCATACGGTATTTGTCTTTCTCTTTCTGACTTACTTCACTCTGTATGACAGACTCTAGGTCTATCCACCTCATTACAAATAGCTCAATTTCGTTTCTTTTTATGGCTGAGTAATATTCCATTGTATATATGTGCCACATCTTCTTTATTCATTCATCCGATGATGGACAAAGCCACTATGGAGAACAGTATGGAGGTTCCTTAAAAAACTACAAATAGAACTACCATATGACCCAGCAATCCCACTACTGGGCATATACCCTGAGTAAACCATAATTCAAAGAGTCATGTACCAAAATGTTCATTGCAGCTCTATTTACAATAGCCCGGAGATGGAAACAACCTAAGTGCCCACTGTTTCTTAAAAGGCCCAGGGTTCCAGATTGCTTAATGGGGAGAGTGGAGTCGGGGGGGCGGCGGGGGGAGGCAGGGGGGAATCACAACCAACCAGCTCCCCCCCGATACACACACATGCCCTTTCAACCAAAGCTAAGCAGTTCTGCTATTATATCTCCTTGAAAGCTCTTAAAAAAAAACAGAGATTCTCTGCCAATAAACTTTAGAAAATCCTAGGATAAGTTACTGAATTTACCGAAATTTCTCCATCCTTCTCCCCCAAATTACATACCCTTCATTTTTGGTGGAAATAGTTTTAAAACTTTGTTTTTTCCCCCCTCTCAAACTACAGAGCTAGATTAGGCCATCGAACATTCTGCGTAAGGAACCGTAATTTCAGCCATCCTCTGTTAGTCTGTTAGGGCTGTCATAACAAAGTACCAAAAACTAGGTGGCTTAAACAACAGAAATCTATTGCCTCACAGTTCTGGAGGCTTGCAGTCTGAGATCAAGGTGTAGGGAGGGCTGGTTCTTTCTGAGGGCTGTGAGGGAAGGATCTGTTCCAGGCCTCTCTCCTTGGCTGGCAGATGGCCGTCTTCATGATCACATGGTGTTCTTCCTGTATGCAAGTCTATCTCCAAATTTCCCCTAATTATAAGGCCACCAATCCTATTGGATTAGGGCCCACCATAAAATAACCTCATTTTAACTTAGAAAAGACCCCATCTCCAAATAAGCCCACATTCTGAGTCTTAACTGGGGGGTAAGAATTGCAGTATCTGAATTTTGGGGGAGACACAGTTCAACCCGTAACTATTGTACATATGACTATTACTACTACTCGTGATATTAGTTCAGGTGAATTTTTTAAAGATAGAACTAAATGCTCCAAATTAATTTTGATGCTTGCAGTCATTCTTGGTTTCATACGAACTAATGAAGACACAGATCCCAGGGACTTTAAATGATTTTACTGTAACATAACCACAAGAATCAGAATAGACTGTGTTTCGACAAATCAAACTCCAAATTATGTAAAGCAAAACTTCATGCTGCAGCTTCCACCCTCTGTAATTTAGTCATCAGATTATCTGGATGCATGCTTGCCTGCCGTAGCATCCTCCTTGAGAAGTAAAAAATGAACTTCCTGCAGAAATGGAACAATCATGGCCAGAATAAACCACTCACAATATTGGCTATAACACCACTACAGTTGTCATGTTTAAGAAACAGCTCTGAAGGAGATGTCTTAGAAAGTGAGAGAGAGAAAATGTTATTTCCAGAATTCCTCTTAGAAAGAGAACAGGAAAAAAAAAAAAAAACTCTGAAAAGCCTTTTAGGATGAAGGGAAAGTCCCAAGCACACTCAGATTTTTAAATGACCATTATTAAGCTGCATTGAACAAGGAGGGGAATGTGTAAAGCTCTTAGCAGATAGATGGAACAGGATTAGGGGAAGACAAAGAAGGGAGAAAAGCAGGGAAAGGGGAGAACTGGGAGATTAGAAAGGCTGCAGGGCACAAGATGGAATTCCCACCTGAACCCCCAAATCACCAGTGAACTCGCAAAAGCAAGCAGGGGCTCTGGAGCTTGAAAGGAGCTGAGCTTTGCACCCACGTGGGGCAAAACCATTCAGCACTTTCCCGGAGGAGCCAGGGAGGTCAGAGTTCTTCAGCTGACTTCTGGGTTATGGGAAATAACCATCTAGTTATCTCTGGATGCACTTTAAGGCTAAGCTACCCTGGGTGCATCATGATCCAGCACTGCTCCAAGTCAGCGATTGTCCGTGAGAGGACATCTATGGGACAATCAGAAAATCCCTCTGTCCTCGAAACATTCTGGGACACCATACTGCTAGTGCCTCATGACATAGAATCTAAGACTTAATCAATTCTACTAGTTATAAACACATTCGAAACCGGAAATGGGAAGAAAGGGGGATAACCTTGATGGACCTGATTTTCTTGATGCAGCAGTAAAATAATGTCGTTTACTGAGTGAGAGGTAAGAGTGAGAGGGAGAGGTTGAAAGGGGAGCCTGAAGGGAGAGGTAAGACTTTGGGCTCATTATAAATGACAGAACAAGTATGGATGATTTGAAAACACAGAGGCTCAGCTGAGACAGAATCCCATGATAATATCATGGCAACAGCCTACACAGTTGTGTGGTTTTCTCTAACAGGGCTCAGCATCAACTGTAGCATCAATCCTGATTCCAGATTTTGCAGTGCTGGGTAAGTCTAAGTCTACTTATACATTTTGCAGAAGGATAAGGATAGCACAGCTAAAGTTGCTGGTGAAAGAATAGCTTGGATGACAGAACACATGGCCTGTACTAAGCTGGAAAGGAAGAGAGGTCAAGAGGGAACTGATTGGTAGGTGCAGAGAAAGGAGAGAAGCTAAGAGATTAATGGTCTACTTGAAGTCAAGGAGCAGGCATAGCGGGAGTGGAATTATGAGAGATCAGGAAGGAAGGAAGTACACGCCCTTTCAGAACTAAAAATAAATAGCCATGGTCATTGGCCAAAATGGCCTAACAGAACATTGACGACATGCTGTTACCTGTGTAATTTTATAGTCAATTATAAATGACCACATTAAATGATTCTGCATACATTAGAAAAACTGCGATTGAAGACCCTTCCATCATGTTGCTTATCTTTATTTTGTTTACACTGTACCTTAGGCTATGAGGGATTTGGATGGTTTATAAAAAGTTATAAAAAGCATAATAGATAACTTTAAGATAAGTAACAGAGATAATAGCCACTGGACCTTTACTTAAAACTGCCACCTCCATAATTAATTTCATACACTAAAAATCATTTCTCAATTTATCCTATTCTAAAATCTTTTTTCTTACCTTTCTACATACAGCAGAATGTGACATGGTGAAATACCCTGCATGAGTCTAGTTTGGCGTATCACTACACTTATCCGTTTATTTTCAGAAGTGGAGTATCACTGATAACATACTATACATTAGACCTACAATAAGTTGTGCTGCCTATCAGCACTCTATACTACCTGCCACTATTTATCTGTGTCCTGTCATCAAAAGCAAGAATCTTTAATAGCTGGTAGTAAGACAGGTGAGTTAGGAAAGGAAAGTGCTTATTTATACCATCTCTTAATACGGATGACTCATTAGATCAGCAAAACATGTTCTTTACCTGGTTATGCCCCCAGCGTGTAACCCACGGGCCTCTGGCTCAACAGCAGAAATCCAAGGTAACCCCCAATACTATACCAAAGGATTATCCATCATCACTGCCATTAGATGCTTACAGGCCTTGTAAGTCAAAGTTCCTTACACATTCCATTATTAAAAGGGAATAAAACAATAGCTACTTTATTTTTTCTAATTTTAGTTAGTTATTTTATTTTAGTAATTTTAATGAGCCAATAACAAAGGACCACATTAAGTGATTCTGCATTTGCTATGAAAACTGCAGTTGAAAACCCTACCATCATGTTGCTTATTTTTATGTTGTTTACACTGCATCTTATGCTGTGGAGGATTTGGATGGCTTTCACATATATTCAATTAAACGAGAAATGAGAAGTGCCCAAGTTAGGAAGCAGACTGGTGGGGCCCCGTCTGCCAAAGAAGCCTGGCTAAATGATATTGTCCACTGGGACCTTTAATGCCTGAAACCAGTTCTCCAATTCAAGTCCTCAGTGGTCTCCTTGTCCTAAAGGATAGCCCTCTTGAGATGGTTAATAACTTCACACCTAAAATCGCTGTTCCTGGCAATTCAGTGGAACAATGGGCTAGAAATTGCCATCAAGAGGGCAATAAGCTCCACTTCTAAACACTGTTAAGGTAAAGCTCCTGAACGTTTCACTCTCTTTTCTTTTTAATATCTGGGATGATTCAGTCCCTGTATGACAAATACGAGAGCTTAAATCCATGATCTTCAACAGGCTTAACCTTATGGTATCAGCCAAACCCCCTAATCAGCCCGGGTATGCAACAACTAATATTTTGATAAGCTCTGCGCTTTTAATTTTCTAAAACAACCAGGTGGTCCATTTCTATAATGTTTCCAAGAGGGAGGCACAATAAAGGATCCTTATCCACACTATTTTGAATTCTCAGTAAACCAGCTTTTCTGGAATAAGCTTCAAAAGGATTTTTCCATATAAATCTTTTATCTGCATCCTTCACTCGTGAAAATTAAGAGATAGCTAGGTATAAAGGCAATCAAAGCCCTGACTGCCCTTTTCATAAAAGCTGTCATGCCAAAACTCCTTTGGTAATAAAACCCAGTTGATAATTCCAGACCCCTTCAAGGGGAGAGAATTTATATGTACTCTAGTTATACTCAATGCCAGATTTCCAGAAATGTTTTTCCTCAACAATCAAAACTAGTTGAGAAATTTCTTTAACAGTTGTATAGCTTTCAATAAGGGGGACAGAAGGTTTTCATGAGTTGACATGAAGCAGTTTAAAACAAACTAACCAGTCTGAAGAGCCTAAGAATCGGCTCCAATTCTCCTTTTGCAAAACCTTTTCTGATATTTCCACCAAAAATACCGTTCATTCACAAGACCATTTGTCTAATGTTCACTCTGTTCAAAGTACTTTTTACTCACCAGCTGACGGTAGGAGAGAAAATCTATTGCAGTTGAAGAATATGTGCTTGCCCTATTATTTAAGAATACTCAATTCTTCTAAAAAAGACAAGCAAAGCAAGCAGAATGTATGGAACTCAAGAAATGTTATGCATAGAAAATAAGTAAGCTAATAGCATAAGTGAAGAGGCAAAATTCAGAGGATGCACTAAATAGAGATAATGAGGCGCTTATGAGACACAGGCATATGATGACATAAACAGGAAGTTAGTAACCTGTAAGACGTGTTAAAGACAGAATAAATGGAACGTACGATGGAACAAACAAGAGTGTTACTTTTGGACTGGAAGGTTCAGAAAGCCCAAGTCTTAAGGTAAAATCACACCATTCTGGTCTAACAACTATGTTATCCTTAAATCAGCTGTCTAATATGGTTCAACTCTAGCCCCACAAGTGTTCTCCCCAAAAGAACACAGATAAAACCCAACACTGTTCAGCAGGCTAACTGGCAAGCAAAGTTGTTTGCAGGTGTACTTGCCCTTGTGTCTCTTTGACAGAGCAAGTTGTGTGCCCCCAGACACCTTCCATCTGTCTGTCAGGGTCCCTTTCTCAAAACACACTCATCCTCATTAACACACCACCAGTTTGGAGGCTGATTCAGCAAAGAAAGAGATAAGATATATGAACATGGTGTAGCCCCGAATTCAGGTTGTGGATTTCCTTTCACCCCAATTGAATACTATCCTAAGTGCATTAACTTACCCCACCTTTTTCCTCTTGATTCTCATTATTTATTTTATTAAAATTTTTATTTATTTTATTTATTTATTTTTGGCTGCACTGGGTCTTCGTTGCTGCACGTGGGCTTTCTCTAGTTGCGGCGAGCGGGGGCTACTCTTCGTTGCGGTGCGCGGGCTTCTCATTGCGGTGACTTCTCTTGTTGCGGAGCATGGGCTCTAGGCGCGTGGGCTTCAGTAGTTGCGGCATGCGGGCTCAGTAATGGTGGCCTGCGGGGTCTAGAGCGCAGGCTCAGTAGTTGTGGCACACGGGCTTGGCTACTCCGCGGCATGTGGGATCTTCCCGGACCAGGGCTCGAACACGTGTCCCCTGTGTTGGCAGGCGGATTCTTAACCACTGCACCACCAGGAAAGCCCTGATTATTTATTTTAAATTGATTTAATAAACCATGTGATTGCATCATCTTAATTTTTATCCATGAACCTTTCTGTTCAGTGGTCTCTGTAGTGTATTGAGAGGCTACAGTGTAATTTCCCATACAACAATGTGAGGGGGGAAATAATGAGGTTAAGCGGAAAATATATATAATATATTTGGCTACAGGGTTTGTAAAAGTATAATCATGAGATTATGTTAACAGAAATATTTATACTATAATAATAGATTTAGAAGAATACGTCTATATCTTGTAACATCAGAAGATGATGGTCAAAGACATAATTGGATAGAAACAAATACATATAGCTAAGTTTCTGGGCTATTAAGATGAAACGCAAATGCATATAGGTAAATGTACAGGCTCCTGAGCTCAAATCCTGGCTTCACCACTTCCTATCTTTTATGGCCTCGGGAAAATTTCCTCTCTGTGCCTCCATTTCCACACCTGCAAAATAGGGACAATGATAGTAATGAAATAAATAATAGTAACCCTACCTGAAGGGATTATACTGATGATTAAAGGAATTACCAGCATGTAAGTCTTTACAATAGCCAGATCATGGGAAATGCTTTGAATTTTTTAGCTATTGAAAACGAAAGGGTGAAAGTTAGAATGTGACCAAAAGGAACAAAATCTTGGCTGACAATGGGTTGCACAAACATGACTTCCCATTGACAAGACCCTCTTCTCATGCTAATGTCATTGTAATGAGTAGAAATCACAGCATATAACGCAATAGTAAGAAATCAGTACAGAGTAACATGTAGTCTTGTGAGTTCCTCTTCAGGGTTGGGTTGAATTTTGGGAGAGCATGAGTACCAGACAAACAGTAAGTTCATTTGGGGAAAAGCTTGGGTGGTAAATGAAAGGTGATTCAGGGAGTCTAGCATCTGGAAAATTTGGGGGCCAAGGGCCAGCTGCTTCTCCAAATAGAGTGACTGCAGCCAATAAAAATAAGCCAAGTTTTCATGAATATGTAATGCCCTACTCTTAACCATTGCTACCAGGAAGGGACCTTGGACTGGAGGAGAACTGAGCTCACTCTTTAGGTGGCTGTTATGAACTGGCCTGCGCCATCAGCGGTTGTGGCCACCGGCTGCCTCATTTGTTTTCTCCATTTCTTGGTGGCATCAAAGAGGTTCTAGCTGCCCAAAGGGAAGTAGAGTGGCCACAGATGTCACCGTACATTGTAGCTGAATGACAGCAATAAGAGTATGCCTTTTCTACAGACATGTCCATTCTGTACCCCTCAGGGCAACACTCACCTCACATATCCTAGCTTCTCTTTGCATGTGCTTGACTCCTTAATGAACCTCTTATAAACTGTACCAGGAAGTCCATAAAACCTACCTACTTGGAGATATCTCAATTCAGCTAAATTAAATTGGTCCAAATTCAAAATGTTAGTAAATCAGTAACTCTGAAATGGCATACATTTAAAACCCCAAAGGGAAATGAAGGCATTTTTAAAACCTTAGGGTGGTTGGGAACACACTTAACAAATAACTAAAAATATTCTTCAGATAGGTGTGCAAACGAATTTAAATCCTCTGTGACCAGTTTTAACAGTATCTATTTTTAAAAGGTCTGGGGTTTGGAAAATGAAATTCTTGGTGCCCAAGTTTTATTAGGCACTTTTCCTATCCAGCCCAGGCCGGATCATTTCATTACAGGCCAATCAATCTCCATTAGTTTCAGAACCTCCCATATTCATCCCAAACTTACCCAGTTTCCAGACAAGACTGACCTGCTACGTCTTAATGTATAACTTTCTAACTTTTTTGGTAATACATGTTCTTTAGATATGTCAGCTTCCTATATTTTATACATTCTAAATGATTTGTTAGTGTTAGGCCTCCTGCGTGCCTGAGCTGGTAACAGCTCTGCTAAGCTCCATGCATAGAAATTTAAATTTTAAAAATTGCTTATAGTTGTGTATTTTTCATGAGACAGCACAGTTGCCTAAGTCACAGAAAGATAATACCAAGTAAAAAACATTTTTCTTCAAAAAATTAACACGTACAGATTCTTCTCTCCTTATAAAATTTGAAAAATTCAGAAAAATATAATGAAAAAAATTGCCCTAATTGCCCCTTATCAGAGAAAACAAGTTTTAACAGTATGATGTATAGAATACAAACTGGAGGAATATACATAATCCATTTATGTATTTTTTAGACAATAGGAGTTAGAGCACACAGAATATTTTATAAACTGCCTTTTCAGTGATTAATATATTGTGATCATTTTTTCATATCTTTAAAATATTCAAGAATACGCTTTAAGTGACTTCAAAAACTAGTCCTTGAATTTGTTTCCTAGGGCTGCTGTAACAAAATATCACAAACTAAGGTGGCTTAAAACAACAGAAATCTATTCTCTCTCAGTTTGGGAGGCTAGAAATCTGAAATCGAGGTGTCAGGAAGGCCATGCTCCCTCTGAAACCTCCAGGGGGATCCTTCCTTGCCCTATCCTTAGTTTCTGGTGTTGCTGGGAATCTTTGCCATCCCTTGGCCTGTAGCACTGTAACTCCAATCTTTCCCTTTGCTGTCACATGTGTGTCTGTCTTCACCCAGCCATGCTCTCATAAGTACACCAGTTACCCTGGATTAGGGTCCCACCCTCTTCCAGTATGACCTCATCTTAACTAACTGCATCTGCAACCACCGTATTTCCAAATAAAGTCACATTTTGAGGCACTAGGGGTTAAGACTCCAACATATTTCCCAGGAGAGAGGACACGACTCAAACTTTTAAAGTCTGCTATGGTAGAACACAATTTCCTTTTTTTTTTTCCCGCTATTATATTTAATGCAGCTAATAGTCTGTGAAAGTAATTTTAATCATGATGTAATATTTCAGGGCTCTTTAGTCCTCACAACAACCTCATCGCCATTTCATAGAGTGAAAACTGAGCAGAAATATTAAATAACTGCCCAAGGGCATCCAGGTAATACATGGAAGAATTGCCAGGCTCTCTGGTTCCATAGACTTCGGGATTAATCATCCTGTACAGTAGGGAACGGAATAGATCCAATGCAAATCTCATTTAATCAAGGAGTCAAAATAATTGATCGCTGAGCAATCAGGCTTTCTTTTTTTTTTTTTAGATTATCTAGGAATCATAGTGGGGTTTTTTTTATTAATTTGTATTGGCGTATAGTTGCTTTACAATGTTGTGTTAATTTCTGCTGTACAGCAAAATGAATCAGCTATACATATACATATAGCCCTCTTTTTTGGATTTCCTTCCCATTTAGGTCACCAGAGTACCTTAAGTAGAGTTCCCTGTGCTATACAGTATGTTTTCATCAGTTATCTATTCTATACATAGTATCAAGAGTGCATATGCGTCAATCCCAAACTTTCAATTCCTCCCACCCCCCGGCTTGGTATCCAGACATCTGTTCTCTACATCTGTGTCTCTATTTCTGCTTTGCAAATAAGATCGCCTATACCATTTTTCTAGACTCCACATATATGCGTTAATATACATTTGTTTTTCTCTTTCTGACTTACTCCACTCTGTATGATACTCTCAAGGTCCATTCATGTCTCTACAAATGACCCAGTTTTGTTCCTTTTTATGGCTGAGTAATATTCCATTATATATTTGTACCACATCTTCTTTATCCATTCCTGTTGATGGACAGTTAGGTTGCTTCCATGTCCTGACTATTGTAAATAGTGCTGCTATGAACATTGGGGTGCATGTGTCTTTTTAATTATGGTTTTCTCCAGGTATATGCCCAGTAGTGGGATTTCTGGGACAGCCACTATGGAAAGCAGTATGGAGGTTCCTTAAAAAACTAAAAGTAGAACTACCATATGACCCAGTAATCAGGCATTCTTACTTATTTCAATCCTTAAGTATTTTAGACCATTTTAAAATCTACTTTCCCCTAAAAGTTGTCTTAAGTCTCAATTTTGATATCCTAAATTCTAATGATGAAAGAATATCTAGCATGCAAATCTTTATAATTTATAAAGTGCACCAATATCTGTATCTATTACTATATTTAATTCTATTTAATGAAGAGATATTACAATCATTAGCATACTTAGTAAGATCATTCTGAAGTAAAATATTACTCTTTTCTCTCCAGTTTTTTAAATGTTTCCCATTATTTTCAATTCCTTTAAATAGCTTTCATATCCTGGATTAAATTGATAGTTATTTAATCCAATTTTACTATTTATAAAATGATTAATTTTTACCACATTTCATAGGTGTATAAAGCACTAAAATCTATGGATTTATTTTATGTTATAATTATACTGAACTCTTATTACTATAACAGTTATTAGTTGATTTCTATATATACAATGATATCTATATTTAACAACATGAGTTATTCATCTGGTCCTTCATATTTTTTCCACTCATAGTCCTGTAGCAAGCATCTCTAAATACTGTTAATTAGGAGTATTGATAGAAAGCAGTTCAACACTTTTCCTAGTTCTCCTTTCATAATTTCTCCTTTTCCAGGTTAGAAGAAGTCTCTACTTCCTTCCTACGGTTTTCATCATCACTTTTCTTTTGGTGTCTGTATTGGTTTGCTAGGGCGGCCAGAACAAAGTACCACAGACTAGGTGAATTAAACAACAGAAATTTATTTCTTCACAGATCTGGAGGCTAGAAGTCCAAGATCAAGGTGTTGGCAGGGCTGATTTCATCCTATGGCCTTTCTCTTTAGCTAGTAGATGGCCATCTTCTCCCTTTGTCTTCACATTGTCTTCTCTCTGTGTGTATCTGTGTCCTAAGCTCTTTTATAAGGACACCAGTCATATTGAGTTAGGGCTCCCCCAATGACCTCATTTAACCTTAATTACATCTTTAAAGGCCCTATCTCAAAATACAATCGCACTTTGAAGTACCAGGATTAGGACCTCAACATATGAATTTTGGCGGGGGACATAATGCAGCCCATAATAGTGTCCCTATTCTTTACAGATTTATCTCCATCTATTTTCTAGATTCATGCAGTCTGTTACATATTTTTAATTCAATCACATAGTGTTACCGTTTATAACTAATGTAATCTGTACTCCAGTGCTCTAAGCCTATCCTTTGCATCCTGTCTTGTTTTTTTGGTATTTCTGCAGCATTTCCATGTGCTGCAGTCTTTCATCATCACTACATGTTTTTATAGATATTATACCTTCTTTTCTGTCTTCTCAAGTGGATATCATCATTCAATCTTGTCTCCTTGTAATTTTTAATATTTGTTTTCCACCTCTACCAGTGCAAATACCTGGTCCTGCAAGTATGTTCTTCCTCTATGGTGTTAAAATATTTTCACAGTGAGATATGGTTGTTTTTAAAATTTTATTTTAAATTTTCATTTATTGTTTTCAAAGGTTATTTTCCCTCCATGATACTTGTTATGATTTTTGTATTTCTTTTGCTATTATTTTGATATGCTTAGACCACAGGGGCATCTTACCATGTTAATCCTTTTAGCATTTTCCTGCAAGTCCTTGTCTTATGAAATATTCAGGCCAAAACAGTCTCTTTCATGCTACAGAAATCAAGACTCTTAAGACTCCTTTGAGAACTCTCAAAGCACTTAAGAAGGTAAGAAGCAAGGAGAGAGAAAGGGAAGGGAATTAAATTACTAACACCTACTACATCGTAGAAAATTCATTTCACAATCTCATGTAACATTCAATCCTAAAAATTGGATTAAATTATCTATTTCATTTTACAGATGAGTAAATTGAGGCTCAGAGAACTTAGTGACCTTCTCAAGTACATATATGTAGTAAATGATAAAGCTCAGGTCAAAATTAATTTGTATACTCCAAAATCCATGCTTTTCCCATGACTTCATACAAACTCCCTTAGATCCCTAAATACATTTTGACCTACCTCCAAGTTCCCCTAAGCCTTTCTGCATCAGGGGAATGATTAGAACACAAGTCAGGTGCACCAAAATCACAACAGGACAGGGGTTCTGCCACCTGCACCTCTCTAGATTTCTTTTTTTTTTTTTTTTTTTTTTTTTTTGCAGTACGCAGGCCTCTCACTGTTGTGGCCTCTCCCGTTGCGGAGCACAGGCTCCGGACGCGCAGGCTCAGCGGCCATGGCTCACGGGCCCAGCCGCTCTGCGGCATGTGGGATCTTCCCGGTCCGGGGCGCAAACCCATGTCCCCTGCATCGGCAGGTGGACTCTCAACCACTGCACCACCAGGGAAGCCCAGATTTTTTTATTTTTAAACTTATTAATTAACTTGATAAAAAACTTACAATATTTATTCTTCCATTGAGGAAACATTTCTCCATTCATGTTCAAGTATATATCCAATGAAGTGCTGTAGTTTGCTTCACATGGTTCACAGGGATCCCTAATAAAGCTAATTCCTAAGTATTTTATGCCTTTGTCAATATAGTGAATAAGATTTTTTCACTATATTCTTCAGCCACTTACTGCTGATATACCAAAATCTTTGTTTTATAGAGTTGATGTAAGTAACGGCCTTTTGAAGACTGTTCTGTATCTTCTGCAAAACTCTTGTGAAAACATTGTTCTTGGTGTCATCACATGTCCCTTTAAGCAATAAGTTCCTTCCAGAGGTCAGAAAGAAAGGTTTTTATCCCTGAGACAAACTTAACCCAATGACAAAAGCTCTCTAAGTATTTTGGTTTTTGTCTTAGCAGGAAAGATATTAAAAGCTTAAGTTCATGTTTAACTGCACAAGTGAACTAAACTTACATACCTGACACACACATTTTTCTGCTCCTTCTAAATTGTTTTGGTTTTACTCATATTTTTAACTGTCCTATTTCAATTCTGTAATCCACCTTAAATTGTCTTTGGAGGTAGGCAGTTGGCCTAGGAAGGTTATTCACATTCAAAAGTAATTAAGCTATATGCCAATTGAACAGTATTGTTCATCTGTTCCTAATTGTATATGCTAAAAACGGAGTAATCAACCTTTTTCCTTCAGGACGCACTATAAATCTACCCCTTTGTATCCTGCTCAAGAAAGTATTACAGAATACGAGAGTAATCCCACGGGTCACCTTAGGTCCTCTGTAATTTAAAAGAAAAATATAATCATTTTTCATAAACTTTGGTACTTCTAACATTTTGGGTAATAAATCACTTATGTAACTGGTCGACGTGCAGCAAACAGCATGTCATCAAGACACATCTGGACACAAATAGGTGAAGAATGGTGAGAAAATGATTTTGGAGAAGTTCCTTGACAAGGTAAAGTAAGCCGTGTGCAGTTCCTGAATCATAACTTGTGAAGTCTTCACTGTCCCCTTTAGGCAAAATCATCCACTCTTTATTCTGAGTTCTGATGACTCTTTATAGTTACTCCATTCCCTCCAGGAAAGCCTTTCCTGCAGTGCAGGCTGTGCCTTATCCCTTTACTGTGCTTGCACTGCACCTACCTTACAGCCCATCCCTCGTTATATTACAATTGCCCACCTTTTAGTCTGTCCACGGTAAGGTCCTTGAGAAAAGGGACCATGTCTCAGTCATCCTTTATCTCCAGTGCCCAGCACAGGGCCTAAGCACTTCCCACCTACTCACATTGTATCCTAGTTGTTCATACTGTTGTCTTCCATCAGGAAAGAAAGATAGAGACCTTTTTTTTTTTTTTTTTATCAGCAGGGCCTTAGCCACTTCTACATGCCCAAACCTGTCATATTACTGAACATCAAGGGGAAGGGCTTAATAAATACTGAGTGCTGTACCCTCCACCATTTCTACCTTCCTATTTAAGCTTTCTTGGGCCATTTTTGGATCTTATTCCTAGGCCCGTCCTTGGTCCCTCTAAACCTTTCTGATGCCTCAAAGTCATTAACACCAGTGTAACTATTGTACCACCTCCATCCCTTCTCCAAAAGAGACCAAGAGGATAACAGATTCTGAACAAATGTCGGTAGTTCTCCAAATGGGGAAAGAAATCAAGCTTTAGACAAAACACAAGCCAATCTATCTATGAACAAGGCCCCTTCCACGTATAAGCAATGCGTGATCTTTTGGAAACCATAATAAACATCCCTTAATGCACCCTTCTCCCAGTGCATCTCATCAAAACCTCTAGTGGGGGCTTCCCTGGTGGAGCAGTGGTTGAGAGTCCGCCTGCCGAAGCAGGGGACACGGGTTCGTGCCCCGGACCGGGAAGATCCCACATGCCGCGGAGCAGCTGGGCCCGTGAGCTATGGCCGCTGAGCCTGCGTGTCCGGAGCCTGTGCTCCGCAATGGGAGAGGCCACAACAGTGAGAGGCCTGCTTACCTCAAAAAAAAAAAAAAGCTGTCAGACAGCTTACTTCCCTAGGAAATTTGTTTCCCCAACTTCCGAGATAATTATTCATACGTTCTCTGTTCTCCTCAAATTTCCAACATTCCTTCCTCTCCTCCCCACTCTCAGCTAATGACCTTGCTTCACGACTCACAGAGAAAAGAGATGCAATCAGATTAGAACGACCTCACCCTTCAACTATCAATTCACCAACCTTCCTGTATCTGGTACTCAAATGCTCTGCCTTCGTTTCTGTTAAGAAGGGAAGAAGATAGATGAGATCCTGTGTCCTGTAATCAGATAATCTCTCATCTTCTTAAAAACACCTCTCCTACCATCACCCCTCTTTGCTTTATCACTCCTGTGAGCATTCAAACAGGGCTCAGGGTCCCTCGCAAAGTTGCAGTCGAGCAGCTGGCCAAGGCTGCAGTCTCTGAAGACTAGAGGGGGGCTGAATGACCCCCTGCCAAGCTCACTCACAGGAGGTTTCAGTTCTTTGCCATGTGGGCCTCCCCATAAGGATGCACAGAACACAGCTTCACCCAGGACAAGGGATCCGAAAGAGAGAAAGAGGAACACCTAAACAGAAGCCACAGTCCTACAACCAAACCTCAGAAGCGGCATCTCACCCTTTCAGTTGTATTTGATTCCTTAGGATCAAGTTACTGAAGTCAATACTGGGCGTGAAGACAGGAATTAGGCTTCACCTCTCGAAGAGAAGAGTACCAGAACTTACAGACATATTTGTAAAACCATCACTGTTTATAAATTTAAAGTTGTTCTAAATTTGATACTCAATCAGAATCATTTCCTCAGCCTAGCATATATTCAGGGCTCTCCATAAACTGCCATTCAACCATTCCAGTATCACTCAGCTCTTCAGCCAATTCAAACTCTTTATTCGGTGCCTTATTCACTCCTGCAGACACTCACACTCTTTCTTTTAGCACACCTTCTTCAGAATTTCTATGTCTACTTCTAATTATAATACCATGAATTGACTTAAATGTTGTGATGTAAATGTTTCCAGTTCATTGTACCTATGACTTACATACACTATGATTTCATTCCTTGAGAGCCAGGACCAAGTCTTCTGCCCAATCTGCAACCTCTGCAGTGCCTGGTATTAGGCCATGTATAACCATGAATCAACCAACCAATCAAGATGCCTAGCTATAGAAAGAAAATGACCTCAAAATAAAATTAGATACGTTATATCTCTCTTGTCAACCAGGCAATGTTTTTACAACATTGTTTAAATTATAAGGGATTGGCTGTCTCAGGTTTTGCTTGGTGTTGCAACCCT
The DNA here is from genome assembly GCF_059928025.1 of Delphinapterus leucas. Classification (NCBI taxonomy): domain Eukaryota; kingdom Metazoa; phylum Chordata; class Mammalia; order Artiodactyla; family Monodontidae; genus Delphinapterus; species Delphinapterus leucas. Next base: position 14,315,130 of record NC_143146.1, read on the forward strand.
TCCCTTCTCTCCCTGCCTCTGCCTACATCCATGTCCACCTATAGCTCAGAACCATTTGGCTTGAAGACTTGCTCCCATCTCTAGAACCAATCCGTGATCCTGACCATGGATGTGTGGGCACTGATTAGTTTAATCCTGGACCTCGTCTCAACTTGACCTTGCACCTGTACTCCGACAACTGGTTTCTACACTGATTCAGAATCCACTTTTTATCACTTGTGTGCTTCTGATTAAGTAGATTCATGGTCCTATGTCTGAGTTCCGTTCTTGGTGACTGTTTTAAGGATATCTGGGATTTGCTGAATCAGGTATGGTAGGACAAGCTGACACAGAAATGACTGTCACGAAGAAGTTGTTTATACTCACAGATACCTAGAAATAGGAGGCACAGCCTGCCACACAGGGCCACACAGGGAAGCAGCAGGGTCATTCAGGAGGCAGAGGAAGCAAGGGGGAAATGTGGGCAAGAGGCCTTATTGTGGATTCCAAAGGAAAGAACAAGTGTAAATGGGTTCGGGACTGGCTAGTTTGAATAATTTCTGTGGGCTTTGGGGAATAGGGGTTGTCCCAAGTTGTCTGATACCCGGCCTGGGGTGATTAGGGCAAGGGGGATAGTGGTCTGGAGTATAAGAGCTTGAGAAAGGAAATAGTTGGGCGTATGGGCTCTGGATTGGTTGGTTTGCATATGAAGGCATGCTCACAGTCATACTCATTTACTATCGCAAAAAATTAGCTAACCCTGGGAGGAGCAATCCCTCAAGCATCAGCAAGGCCCCACATGTCAAAGCACAAAATACAAAAACTAGAAAACGAGGCTATTATAATAGTAGCCCACCTAGGTCAACCTTGGTCCTGCGTTCCTCCTGCTGATACTCTTACTACCTACCCAAACAGCTGTCAGATACACACAGTATCAGCACAAGCTAGGGATAAGAGAGATGGTCCTAAAATCAGATACGCCTGGGTTAAAATACCTGACCGCTCCACCAGTGATGAGTTCTGCAACCACGGACAAGTCACTTAATAGCCCTGAACTTCATCCTCTCATCTGTACAACGGAGATGACAGTAGTACCCACTTAATGCAGGTACTTACGTCCATAAAGCACTCTGCCTAGAGCAGAGTAAGCAATCAAAATGTGTCAGCAATAATTACTATTTCTTCTCCCTCTGATTTCCCTAAAACTGGAGTGTGATTGATACATAGTAGATACTCAATAAATGTATGTTGAAGTTGACTGAACCAACAAAAGAAGGGGAAAAAAATCAATAAATAATCCTAGCTCTTGAACCAATCATAGAAATGCAACACTTTTAGCAGACATAGGTTAGAATACTCGACAGGCTAGAACTTGGAAGTGAGACCTGGGTTGGAAGTCTAGCTTTAATATTTAATCCCATGTGACTTTCTAGGACAGGATGGAGATGCTACTGGTAGCCTCTCCAACATCCATCCCTCCTTTCCCTTGCTTGGAGAGCCCCCATTTTGTTCTGCGGTCCACATGGGACTCGGGAGGGCAATCCTATCCCCATATTCAGGGACAAACCCTGGAGGGTCCATTCCTATTGCCAGTGACTGGTTTCCAGATGGGAATGTGACCCTTTCCACTGTAGTCATTGTTCATTTGGCAAGGAAATTCTGCCTGTGTAGCTGTAGCCTTCTCGCAACCATGAGGGAGGCATCCTATGGCCCAAGTCAGCAAGCGCAGGGTGGCAGAGTAAAGATGTAAAACCACCTGGGTCCTCAGTAAAATAACAATAGCTAACATTTAATAGGTGCTTACTATGCTTCAGCTATTCTCCTAAATGTCTGTGTGCATTAACTCATACAATCCTCATCACTGACACCTGGCACGAATGTTTTTATTACTGTTTTACACAATGAAAAACCTGAAGAATTTAGCAATTTGTGCAAAGTCTCGTAGCAATACGTGGTAGAGTTGGGATCTAACCTATAGTTGGGCTTCAGGATTTATGTTTTTGCTTACCTGGATCTGGAAAATGTTACTAAGACAGAATCAACCAATTCCGTCTGGGCTTGTTATGAGATTTTAAATGTCTTATTCAGGCAATTTGAAGAGTTTTTGCTAAATGCAGCTGATGGCATCCTAACACATATTCAGATTCTTCACCTTTAAAATGGAGATACGTCTCTATGTCTCTACGTCTCCTAGGGTTGCTGTTAAGATTAAGAAGAGTTCAATAAATGAAAATACCATCCTCAGTTCTTCTGAGGACTCCGACCACAGTCATCACACCTTTCGCGGTTGTCCATAGGTTTACTGAATGGAAAGTCTTATTCCGAGACTCCACCCTAGCCCAGGAGCTATGTGTGCTTCTAGGTCTCTGCCCACGCTAATGTATATATCCTCCTGGAAGTGGCCAGGCATTGCCTCATGTATAAAAACTAACTCATTACCAAGGAAAAATATTCTCCTAACAGGTATGTATTATAATGCAAACTCTAGACGCAGGAAGATTTTATTTTCTATTCCTTTTTCATAATTAGCTGCAAAATCAAGTTATGTAGTGAAGAGCTCAGTGGATTATCACATCCTAAATCAGCTCAAATGAAGAAGAGTTACATTCTGAGCTCACTGTCATGACATATTATTAACTGATAGCCATAATTTATAGCCATCATATGAAAATAATGAAAAAGTATGAATACAAAATTTAAAATATTAACTCCTGGATAACTTTCCCAAAAGGGTAAAGCAATGGAAAAGAAAGAAAACTTTCGTACCTTGATCTGTGCCAAATCCCTGGAGAAAAAGGTCTCCTGATGCTCTAAGGAAAAGACTTACACATTTTGACAAGTCTTTTAGGATATATTATGTCCTGTTCTAAAAGAAACTGCTCATTCCTTTAACAAGTTGTTCAGCTGAATGTGTATTCTGCATATTTTTCAACTGCATCTTTGTCATTCCCAATTTTTGAAGATGTCTATAAAAGGTGAATTATCTATGCATTGCACTTTCAAAATCCAACTTCCCCTCCTTTTCCATTCTATGTCAAAAGAATTCTCACTGTCAATGTAAATTTAAATTTGTATAGTACTTTATACTTTACAAAGTGCCTTAATAGTCATTTTCCTAATCCACAACAACTCTAAAAAAAGAGATAGGACATATATTCTTATCCAAATTGTCCAATAAATTTGTGAATTTATTTATGCTTGTTTTCATTTATTCATTTATTTGACAGCCATTATGTACCAGGTACTATTCTAGGCACTGAGGATGCAGAAAGAAACAAAACAGTCACCATCTTCAGGAAACTTAAATTTTGGCAGGAAAGCCACACAATAAACAAGTAAACAAATCAATGAGGAAGCCTAGATTCAAAACCTGGTTGCTTGATCAAAACTTTAGAGCTCTTTACAGGATACCAATCTGCCTCCCTGGTCCAAATTCTCTGATGCAAATGTTCTCCCTGCCATGAATTTTGGCAGTTTGATTTCTTGGACTTGAATCTCTCCGGGTTTCCAAAAGGTCTCAGATGTTTTCCACTCCCCTAAAGTAATCCAATGGACAACAGTCAAAATGGCATTTAATAACCAACACATTCAGAGCACTATTATATTCCCCCAAACAAGAGAATCGTGGACGGAGTTAAAATTGAATTAAAAAAGAAACATATGGGGGCTTCCCTGGTGGCGCAGTGGTTGGGAGTCCTCCTGCCGTTGCAGGGGACACGGGTTCGTGCCCCGGTCCGGGAAGATCCCACATGCCACAGAGCGGCTAGGCCCGTGAGCCATGGCCACTGAGCCTGCGCGTCCGGAGCCTGTGCTCCGCAACGGGAGAGGCCACAGCAGTGAGAGGCCCGCGTACCGCAAAAAAAAAAAAGAAAGAAAAAGAAAACATATGCACACATAATTGTTTCTGTGCATTAACTCATATGATCTTCATCGCTAATTCTTGGAGGTCATCTAAAGGATGCAACAGCTGGTTGACCCAAAAGCGGGCTCGGGCAATCGGAGGCTCCTGCCCCACTCCCCTGTCCTTGGAATGAATGCTCCGTCTACCACTCTCACACTAGAAGCTGTTTCAAGAACGCAGCCTTGAGAGAATAGGGCACTGTTGAGACCACCTGGAGAGCCTACATGCCTGAACCTCGTTAAAACCTCTATGTAAACTCCTAAGATTCTAGCAGGTGGGTGCAGAGGTCTACCTTCATGTGTAAGTTCCCTTGTTTATTACACCTGCCACCTACCCACTTGGACTGATCTGCGTCTTTCTTCCGTCCCTCCCTGCCCTCTGTGTACGGAGCTACCTTCACATTTCACCAGGGGAGTCCCCAAGGTTGCAAACCCACACTAACACCAGGTAGGAATGTTTTATCACCATTTTACAGATCGAGAACTGAGACCTTGGAGAATGCACGCAATGTGTGCGAGGTCACATAGTAATACATGGTAGAGTCAGGACTTAAACCCAAAGCTAGGTTTCAGAACTTAGGTTCTTGCCTCTATGCTTTACTGGATCTAGAAAACGCTGCTGAGACAGAATCAGCCAGTGCTAAGACCATTTTTTACCTGGAAAAATAGGTTCACGTTAAGTTTTGAAGTACAAATTAATATCCTGCAAGAGTCTGCTCATTTAGTTATCAGCAGTTGTCTGGCTACACAAGGTTTCTACAGGACAGCATCTCAAATGACTGCCCTTGCCTGTTTTCCATCTCACAGCACTCACGAGCAGGTTAACTTGTCCCATGTATCATTAGTAATTCATGACTTATTTGTGAAAGTGCAGGGACAGCACTACTACAGGCCTAATACAATGAATACCTTATTAGGAAGAAATTAACAAATGAATTGTTGCTGATCAATAAGTGTTGAAGAGAAAATTACAATGATAGTAAAGCCTAAATAATTTATACACGATATTGATTTTTTCATTACATTAATTATTCTTTACAGCACACATAAGGAACTAGGAGAATAAAACTTTCAAAGCAAAGAAATTTATCTACCGTGGTGTACTGTAGGCTTAAGTCTGAATTTAAAAGACAAAGGATGGACCAGGATAGTTGACAAATATTTTTAGACTAAAAATGCATCAGGTAATCAATTTGACACTTCCAATATAGCTAAGTTCCTTTGTGTTGCCCAACGTTTTTATACACAATACTTTTAATAGTTATTTATCAAGAGAAGTACTGATAGAAATGTTTATAAATAGAACTATTAGAAATAGAACAATCCATTAATCCACCTCTTTCGTGGCTTATATGAAAGGCACAACGACAAATTCGCTGAAGCCACATGGGAAAGAAAACGTTCTCTGAAACCTCTCCCAGAATCTTTAAGTTAACTGGACTTAAATCCAGTTGAACGGAGTGCAGGTTCCTTATTGCTAATACCTTTCATAGCCAGCAGAAAACAATTCCCTAAGGCCATTTTCTCACAGCAAGTAACTTTCATACGGAGGTAAGGGCCTGAAGATGACCCTCCTGTTTACACACTATTGCTGACTTTAACCTTGTCACAAAATGCTCTCCCAGAGAACAACAAAAAAGTATTGCGCATAAGAAGGGCTGTGAAAGAGGACGGAGGTTGCTGTGTTCTTCACGGATGGCGGTGTTCCCAGCAACTCAAAATCCCCTCCTATAGATGGGAGAAACGAACTGAACACATGTGCACCAATCCCAATGGATGTTCTAGGTACAGACATTGCACTCAAAATTGCTTTTGTCATTCATATGTTGAATAGCATCTTGCTCATGGCCTTTTGACTCTAGAAATTAAAGCAGTGAATTGATGGTTCTTTTCTTATCTTTTCTCTCGGAGTTTTCTCAGATACCAACTTCACTTAACTATTTTTCAGTATCTAATATTAGGAGATTCCAGGTTCATAATGTTTTATACAGAGTTGCATGAATATATACTTTCAAGCACATCCTATCTCCCCCCAAATAAAGATGGAAATAGTGTTTCAAAAGTCCTTTAAAATTAAAACTAAAAACGTGAGCATTTTTTCCTTCCCTCACCTGTTACCTTCAGTGACTTAAAGCCACATTAATATTATTTTTAATGTGCTTAATGTTCTTGGAAGAAAATCTAAGCAACAGAAAGCATCTCATCTCGTGAATATGCTTTTGCAAACTAGAGCCAGTTTTGCAAATTATTTTGTCATGTCTTAACTAATAGTTATATAACTTCAAATTTATAAAGTACCTCACACAGATAAAATGTATATTATCCACTCTGTATCATAATACAGATCCAACTGTCCAAATGTGTAACTATCAGCAGTCAATTCTGGAGCACTACGGGGACAAGACACCCGAATCTAAGATCACTTTTATGACTCAGTGAAAAGTCCCTTGTTATGGTGGCGGCTCCACTGCTGAGTGCCCTTTGCTGCATCCACCATTCTTTGGGTGGAGACTAATGGTCCATACAGAAAATATGTGGTACAGGTACTAAAAGCAAGGGTATTTGTTCTTAGTCTCATATGTAGGATTGAAATGGGCATTCATAAAATGAATTAGAGGAAACTTCAAACTATTTCAAGTCACTGTGCAAGTTCTTCTCCATTATCCTCCCTTCTACCCCTGCAACCCCAAATCCATTCTCCACGTTTCTCTGCCTTGGTGAGCCATGTGGAATGAGAAGCTCGCTTGTCCTTTAGCTTCCTGGTAAATCCAGCCACTGGAAGACAATGGGAGGAGACGGACAGGTGGGAGGAGAAAGGAGTCAAGATACTTCCTTCCCCCCCAGCCCCCTCAGCTCCTTACTGCTGGCAGTGGCTGTCTTCTACAAACAGCTCCTATGGGGAAGCCCTTCCTACCTCCAAGACTGTAGCTCCTGTCAGGTGCCTGCAGACATGAGAGGCTGACACTGCCTGCCTGGCTCCACCACTTCGTGCCCAGGGTGGTTAACTGCTTCCCTTGTTACTAGTTGTAAGGAAACTCATGTTCAATGTCGGTGCCCTTACTCGGTCCATACCTCTGTAACTAGTCCACTGGCAACACCAGAGGTGGTTGGTACCTCTGTTTGCTGCCAGGACCTACAACACAGCTACTAATGTTTGAAACAGCAACCTGATACAGAAGAATAATGTATAAGTAAATAAAAGAACATCAGCCACATTCAAATACACCAGCACTGCGAATCAGACAGCCTCTTAGATAGGTGATTACTTCCCATAAATGTACTAATGAGACAAACCATTGCATACAAGATGCATTTCTGACCTCAACTCTCAATATCACCATCTTTCTGATTCAGTTCTTTAAGGATTTCATTCTTCACCTTGACTACTTTTGTCCTTCTCCTCTCCCTCCTCCGTAGCATCCTTCTAATTTACTCTCTGCATTATCACTGTCTGTTCTCTCTTCCTTGACATGTCACCTTTTTCTTTACTGTGTTATATGGATCCTACCTGCAGATTTCCACACACAGGCCAAGTTACCACATACCTATGTTTAAAGTCATGTTTACTTTTCCTTCTGGATCTATGTTTTCATTTTTTTAAGAAAATCTATACAATTCTACAAGTTCCTAATTAGAGTCCACAAAATACAGAAGCTATCATCCAGGTTTACAGTCATACATCCATAACCTTGAATTCTTTGAAAGAAATACTCTGTAAAATATAATAAATAAATATGGAGGACATCAAGATGTTTAGCTTTTCTACCCTCTTATGCTTATAAAAAAACTAGAATGCAGGGGCAACTGTGAACATACGGTGTTAAATGCAAGCTTCTGACAATAAATGACCCAGTACTTACCAAAAAAGCATGGTACTATATTAATAATAGCAATGAACTACAAATATTTATGTGCCCACAGGCGACTAATTCAATTTCACTGCAGGACTGCTTCATTTATGAATTTAATTGTATGTGTTTAAACATTTTTGTTGCTGTTTCATTAATATCCCATAAAAAATAAAATGACATGCTGAAGAAAAGGAAGAACACAAGTTTCTATTCACAGCATTAATTAACTGCCCACTGAGTGCCCATGGCATCCCGAGTATTAACATTTACTTTTATCATTTATGGCTCTTCTTTTGCATCACCTTGCAAGTTCATTTTTGCATTGTTCAGGATGAAAAGTTCCAGATTCAAAGAGGGAAGTACAGCTTCACACATCATTTTATTTTCACACAAAACAATGCAGATGTGTAGGATGACTCCCATGAGAGAATTAAAATAGTGACTTTGTCTGTGTCGGGCTCTGTTTGAAGAGTGCCACAGGCATTCTTAGCACTCACCATGAGATAGTACTATTATTCCTCCCATTTTCCAGAGAAGGAAACTGAAGTACAGAGCAGGTAACTGACTCATTCAGGGTTACGTGACAGCAAGTGGTTGAACTGGATTAAAATCGAGCTACCTTGACTTCACAGCCCACGCTGTAAACATGACCCTAATCACATTCACAAACTGGGCATCAGCACGATTTTCAGGAATATTCAGGGGCTGATATATTTGTCATTTTCTCCAATTTCTGTTGAGGACTTTTTTCCTAACTCGGGGTCTCCTTCCACTACTCACCAATATCACAATCCTTAACCACAACCGCCTCGACCATCGGGCTTTGACCAGTAATAATCCAGAGTCTACGTTACTGGTACTTTTCTCATCCTCCCATCCTACATCAGAGTTCTCACGCTCTTGGTTTAGGCTGATTTTTCCCTGAAGTGAGAATGAATGATGAGATTAACCTTCCCAAGAGGCAAGAACATCTGTCTGTACCCAAATGAATGTCTGATCTGTGGCATACTAAGAGGAGAAAGCTTCTAGAATGTTCTAATAAACCTTGGGCTTGATGCTTACTTTGACACTTCTTCTAGTGAACAAGGGGAGTTGACATCTTGTTAATTATGAAAGGCAATTATTAACAATTTGAAATTGCACGACAAAAGAAGAGAGGGATGACACCAAATGTTTGATAATCCCATCTTTCAAAGAACCAAAGTCTTGTCAAGTTATGACGATACTTTTTAAAGGTAATCTAGAACATAGAGCATATTTTTAGCCGACACTGATTGAACATCTATAGGTCAGTCTCTGCACTGGGAACTTTGCATATGTTTACTGACTAACTGTATTTGCTAGAGGAAGATATAAACAAATAACACTTGTCTAGGTTCAACAAGTATTTAGGATAACTCCCAACACATAGTCAAATGCTTAGCTATAATTAAAACAAAGTTATATTAGCCAATTAAAATCATCAGAGACTTATCTGTGATATCCATAATTTAACAAACTCAAAAACAAGATAATTGATTACTACAAGATATTAATTTGGGTTCCGCATTTACTTGTTTTCATACTAAACCTATTTCTTGGCCTAATAATTTAGTTCATGACTCTTAAAATCACATTAGGATTTGCCAGTCTCAATTAAACCTGTTTAATTCATTATCCAGCATGAATAACTTTCAAATGGCATAAGCTTCTGATTGTCCTTAGTCAAAATGAGACGATAATAATTAGCTTTGGGGAATAATAAGAGTCTAAGATTAAGCAAATCCATATCGCTAGTGGCTAAATTTACCTGCCTTCCAATTATTACATGAACATTTCTATTTCTCTGAAGTCAACCCTTTCAAAACTCCCAAGGTAACCAGCAAGAAAAATGCAGAAAAATAAATCATCTCTTACCATCTACCACTTCCAGTTTTATCTTCACAACTCAAAAAAAAAAAAATTATGGGTTTAGTTCAACCTCCTTCTGATTTATAGCAAATATCAGTGGTTTGAACCAGAAGCAATACTTTAAGAGACCCTGTACTGAACATATAAGTGGATTTGGCATATAGACAGAATAATCTCTTTTCTCCTTGGTTTTATACTGCACACAAACCTGATGGTGAAAATTAACCTTCTTTGCAGTTCCACATTTCTAATTAGAAGAGACATCAAAAAGATTATCCCTTAGAAAGCAGTATGGGCCATAATATTCTAGATAGGCTTGAAACAGAGCTCTGCAGCCTCCTTATATATTTTAGCCTGCTGTCTAAAGGAAAAGCAATAACCAGATGGTGTTCCAAAGTGGTTATGGCTTTTTTGTGGCAAGTTGTGTTATATTTTCTCACCTTACCTTTTTATACTTATTATGAAGAAGGAGACGTTTTAGTATACAGGACCTATTTATTGCTTTTGGCCTTGAATGTGTAAAATAGTCTATACCATCAGACTGTGCTATACTAAAAGTTTCCTTGGTAGAAATGCTGACAAATCTCTGAGAATTAACTAGTTCATTTTTATAATCCTTTCGTGTGTGTGTGGTGGAGGTTGTTTTGTTTTCTCTGTACAGGGCAAGAAAGAGGAGAAGAAAGATACTGTGAACTCAGCTTAGATTAGAACACAGAACCTTAAAATAAAAGGCCACACAGGCTAAGCCCTTCCCCAGGAAGAAATTCCTTCTACAGCATCATTGGTTAATTAGCTACATCTAAAACGTTTACTGCTGGGGAGCACGCCACTTCACAAAAGAGTTCATTCTCATTGTAGACAGTTATAAATTTTAAGAAATTCTTTCTTACTCTGAGTTGAAATCCTTATCCCATCACTTCTATCCTACTTATCCTAATTCTATCCTTTGGAGAAATACAGAACAAATCTCCTGCACCTTCCACATCTTCCTTCTTTGAGTATTTGAAAGCAATTTTTATGTCTCTCCTATTTTTCCCATCTCCATTATTAAATATTACCAGCTCCTTCAATTATTCCTCCTACGACGTGATTTCCAGATACTGCGAATAAACTGGAGTAGTAGCTTGACTCAAAATTTTTCTTAAAAGTTTTTTAAAAGAGATCTGAAGGCTTATTTACAACTATAATCGACACAATTACAAGGACTATGCAGAACCCAGTGGTCTTACAGAAGCTGTATGCTAGCTCTCCTTCTTGTGATACACACACACACACACACACACACACACTACTGATGGGATGGTTCTGTGATACAAAGTGTGTCAGAGACCCTCATTTCCCTGGCCACACTGATTGGCTGAAAAAATAGTCACAAGTTCCAAGCTGGGCTAATCTGAGTCATTCCCCAAGGTTTTAAATTGGAACTCAGAGAAGGCCTGCTTTCCTCTTAGCTGGTGGAGCTATTAGATTTGATAGCCATTTACTCATTTCATGGAATAAGCCAATTTGATACAATGAGTTCAATATGAAAAGGGGTGTGGGGAGAAAGTCCCCAAATCTCCAGTTTCAACCGTTCTTAAAACCAACTCTACCCCTATCTTTCCTGTGTTCTGGTTATTAAGTCAATAATTCCCCTCTGCCTGAATTGAGCCTGAGTCAGGTTTGTATCGTCTGCAACACAGAGGGTCCTATCTAATACAATGGTCATAAGGTTCCAAGCACTCTAACAGGACCAACAGAATGCGGTCATAAAAGGAAACAATTGCCATCCTACCCTACAAAAGGTATGGATGGAATCTCTTTCCATCATTTTAAGAATGAGAGCGATACCCACTTATTGAAGAAGAGCAAGGTCCATCTTGCCTAATGGCCCAAGCTCACAGGGCTGACACTATTTGTTCAAAACTGTATTCCTAGACCTATCACACAGTAGGTGCACACAGTAGGTGCTTAAAACACTCTCCACTATAGTTGTCATTGTGAACAGAAGAAACAGTAGGCAAAACATTGAATATAAATTATCAAAATGAAGACACGGGTCCCCTGGGGAAACTTTAGACATATTACACCTCCTTAGTATTAGATAACCCATTTGCCATATAAATTATGGAACTAGATTATCTCTTCAGTCTTTTTTAGCCATAAAATGCTACGATTTTACCCACACTCAACAATGGTAAAGAAGAGTCTTCCAAAGACCTAGGTATGCAGACAAAAAGGGGAAACATACTGCAATAATGAAGGAAGGATAAAGATAAGGAGAAAGAATATCCTACCAAATAAATAAAAGAGAAAAGAAAGAAAAGGAATGGGAAGAAATCATCACTAATATGATAAAAGAGGTCATTCAGATAAGCCGTCTTCCTCTTAGCTTCCTATCTTACTCTAACCAGTTTCTGTGGTCAGAAATGCCCTCTGTACTGGATCCAAACTACCAGCCCCAGAGCCTTGCCCCTTCCCGGCCCCTTATAACCCCTATGACAGTTCCTTCCGCTCTACCACAAACCTCCTTCCAGAGTTGGCTCCCTGCTTCTGCCTTTGGTCCTAGATGTTCCCAACTCCTCTCTCACCATTCCAACCAGTTTTTCTTGTCACCAACAGAATGTGGACCCAGTTATACTGTGTCCTCCCACCCCTGTTTCCCATCCTGTCCTCTGCAATGACTGATGCCCAAATGACCATCCATAATTTTCAATTTATTGCTTAATGTTTTGAACTTAGAATTCTGTCTCCATACAAATAATCATAAAATGGCATCTCTACGAATTAAGGTGACCCATTTACACTGAGCTGCTCTAAGGAATTGACCTCACATCCTTTCGTGGAAGAAGGCCTTGATTAGGGGAAATACTGCTATTACAATTAGCAACTAATATTTAAGTATTACTATACACCTGCATAGTAAGTATTGAGTGCTGTGTACCAGCATATTATACTATGCACAGATACTATACCAAGTATTTTACATGCATTTGCTCATTTAATTCTCATAACACCTCTAAGAGGAAAGTACCAATATTATCCATATTTAAAGATGAAGAATCTGAGGCTCAGAAAGGGCAACTTACTAACTTACACAGCTAGTAAGCACAAGAGCCACGTCCATCTGACTCGATAATCCTTGCTCTTACATATAACATGACCCACAAGGACACTGATCCCTGTGAGAAGTGGGGAAGGAGGGGACATTGGGAGAACCAAAAGCAAAGAGACTAGGGCACCAAAGTCAACATGATCTACTTCTTGATTTTGCTCAGAGTCAGCCCTATTTGAAGTAGAATCTTGTTCCCATTACATAGCAACAGATTATCTGTCATTTTGCATTGTGGAAATGGACCCTCCATTATCCAAGCTAATCTAGTTGACTGTAGAATGCTGTACACAGACATTCTCATGACAGACAACTAATTCAATCTTCTCTGTGAGGAAGGTGCAGCTGAACATCTCTTCAACTTTTTCCCTATGGCTTTTGATGCAGGGCACTTCGCATAAACCACAGCTATTCATTCCTTCCTAAAGTATCCAGAGAAGAAAAGTAATTGAGAATACCAGGAAAGAAAGAGAGGGTGAGGACCAACAGGAGGAAGGATTATAAAAAATTGTCCCAAAAAAAATACTACCACAAAATTTTAAAAATTTTTTAAAAAGCAAACCAGTGCAGGTGATAATCTGATAACTTCTGATTCTGAGAGAAATGAGTCCATCACTAAACAAAGAAAAGCACTTGACTGTGCAATATAAACCATATGTTCAAATAGCCAAGGTGGCATTTTCCTACATCACACAGCAGAGAGATACTGAGTATTTCCTATAGAAGTAAGACCTCACTGCTGTAATCTGTGCAGGGTCTGTAGCAGCAGCAGCATTTCATCACTAAGCAAAAATCCAATTATTTTTAGATTCCATAATCTCTAATTCCTCTAAAATCTTCATCTATTCACTAACAGTTTTATATACATTGATAGAAAGTAATGCCAATCCCTACTGAAGAATCACTAGATGTTTCTATGTGATAATCAGTCTCTAGTTTAAGTGAAATGGAAGCTGGGAATCAGACTAGTAAACTCTTTGGGGTCATTCAGGAATTAATACATAAAGGTGTAAATACAAAAAGTACAATTTGGGGTGAAATGTAGCAGAGACTCTCTCTCATGAAATAATAATGTCTTTTGGTAGAAAGTTTGTAAGTAATTATCAATTGAAAAATTGTCTTAAACTAAAATAGAAGGGCAGGATCTAAAACACTACACAATTAGAAATCTTTAAAAGTAAAAAGTCCTTAAAACCTAAGGAAGGAGCCTAATGCTTTCATTCCAAGTCCAACCTGTTTCTTATTCTCAGCAATTTCCATTAAACAGGGAAAGGAGGAGAGAAAGTATCTGAAAAGCTGCCAGAGTAAAAAAATCCCATAATGAAATTTTGCTCATTCTTGGAGAAATGAAGCAGAATTAGATGCTTCAGTGGTGGTGAATTCCAGAATCTGGGTAGCTTCCAGTAAATGAAGCTTTTCCATAATGTCAGGTGCAAAAGCTATCTGATATCAACAGACTGAGCTTGAGTTTTTAAAGTCCTATTTCCTTGCACCAAATTGTTTGAAACCTTTGAGACAAAAACCTCAATAAACTAGTATTCCAAGCTTTTAATATTTTAGTCCTTTGAGCAAGCATGTCAGATTAATCTTCAAATTGCAATGGGCAGAAAGAACATTCAACCAAAATTCTTAAGCCCATGCGTCTCTCAGAGGATGTTAATAAGGTGTGCAGTTTCATTGGCTATTAAGATTTCAAACTTTCCTAATTCTCAGCAGCATTACTATTTAAAAGCGGGTGTGGATGGGGGGGGAGAGGAAGCTAGTCTATCCTGAAAGGAGGGGATTTTACTTATTAAATCTTTGAATCCACCTAGCATTTACCACACTTCCAGGCACACAGTAGGCATTTAACACATACTTTCAGAATGTGTTGATGGATCGGCCTGGGGGAGAGTGGAAATCTTGCTGAGAACAGCATGAGTCCAAACCCTGGCATTGCTCAGCAACAAAGCCCATCTCCAGAATTAGGGTTATAGAGGTAGAGCAGGAATTTGAACGTGTGTCTTCAAAGTGGCATCAAGAGGACTGTTTCCTGAGCTGGAGAGCAGCCACCCAAGAGCCACTAGACTCGTCTCTGGCTTCCCCAAGCCTGGAAAACTCCTGCCCTGCCTCTCTACCTTCAGCTCCCCCTGCCTTTTACCGGGTTTGAGTTTCCACTCACAGCACTTAGTACAGGATTCGACCTCGCTAGTCTAACCCAGGCCTCCTGGCCATTGCGCGGTTCTCCGAGCATCGGCTGGGAGGGAGGCCACACCGTGCTAGGCAAAAGGAAGGACACACACACGACGATGGTTCCCATCACCTTTGGGGGGGGGGGCGGGAATCGACGGGGGGGGAGGGGGGAGCGAGTTCAAGGCCAGGGCACCATCCAAAGGTTCCTTATCGCTCTCCTAGAGCCTCTGGCCGAACCGCTGGAAGAAGCTGGGGAACCAGCAGCACGCCGCCCAGTGAGCGCGGGGCCGCCGGGGTCGGGACTTGGGGGAGCTGGGAGGGGGGTGGCAGTTGGCAGGAAGCGAGACGCGGCAGGGGACAGTACCTGGTATGGCTGTGGTTGCGGGGACAGTCTTTCTTCTCCATGATGGCCGGCACACAGTTGGTGAGCTCCGTCCAGTCGGCGTGCAGCCCGCAGCTCCAGCCGGTGGAGAAGCGGGAGAAGAGCCACGTCTCCTTCTTGCCGGGCCGGTGGCAGGTGCACTTCTTCTGGCCGGCTTTGCAGCTGCACGGCTGCTCCAGCCGGATGTTCTTCACCAGGTGCCGCCCGAACGTGGTGCCCCCGGTCTTCTGGATGTGCAGGAACACGATCACGTCGCGCCCCTTGATGTTGAAATCCACGAAGCGGGTCAGGTCCTTCAGGGTGAAGTTGAAGCGCGTCACGAACCGGGGCAGTGACCCGTTCTCCGGGGCCTCGGGGTCCGGCTCTTCTTCCTCCTCCTCTGCCTCGTCCTCCTCCGGGTCCCCCAGCTCCTCGTCCTCGTCCTCCGGCGCCGCGGGCCCCCGAGGCCCCTCGGGCGGCCCCCGGGGTGGCGGGGGCAGCTGGGGCCGTCGCTCCCAGTCCTCGAGTGGCGCCTGTGCCGGGCGGGCGGGACCCGGGGCGGCAGGCTGGCCGGCCTCCCCGGCGCGGGGCTGCTCCCCGAAGTTGGCGCAGGAGCTGGTGCAGGAGGGGGACACGTACTGGTACATGATGACCACGAAGAGAAGAGTGAGCACCGGCGTCAGCAGCCACTTGTTGAACCTTTCATCCATGGTCCCGCTCTCAGGCCGGCAGGCTAAGCGGCGGCGGCAGCGACGCTGTCGGGCTCCCGCTCGGAAGTTTCGGGGGCTCCGGGGCGCGGCTCCGAGCCCGCCGCTCCTCCATGCCCCTGACGCTGAGGCGTGCGGCTGGCTGGCGGCCCCGCGGCACACCGGCGCTCCGGGGCTGACAGAGCCGGGCCTGCGAGTCTAGCGGGGAGGCGGGCGCCGACGCGCGCGGTGGCGGCTGCGGCGCGGGGCGCCCTGCGCTCCCGGGGGCGCCCGGCTCCGCCGGCTCCGCCGGCTCCCTGCTCCCGCCCGGGCGCGGCGCGCGCTCTCAGGCGGCGCGGGGCACCCCGCCGCCGGCGCTCAGTCGCTGGGGAGCGCGGCTCGAGTCCTGGACCTGCCCCGGGGCAGCCGGGCAGCCGGGCAGCCGCGGCCGCGAGCTCGGGGGCTGCATGAGGCTCTCCAGGGCTCCGGCCAAGGGCAAAGGCGCGGCCCGGCCGCCCGCGGGCCCTGTGCCCCGCACGCGCGCCCGGCGCCTCTGCCCTCAGGTCGCGAGGCGCCGGAGCCGCGAGGACGGACGGCGCCCGCCGCAAGTTAGCAGAGAAGCTCCCCGCCCCCGTCCCGCCCCGCCCCACCCCGCCCCGCCGCGGCTGCGGACTAGGCGCCGGTGCGAAGCCGCCTCCCCGGGCGAGGCGCACTGCTGCTCCGGGTCGGTCCGCCCTGGCGCGGGCACGCAGACACACTCGCACACACTGGCTGGCGCCGCCACAACCCGCCAGCCGGTGTGACAGGAGCCCTGCTACCCGGAGCGAAAACCTGCCCTAGGTACGGAGCATGCGCCAAACCCTTCCCCAGCCCCCGAAGAGTTTCCAGGGGAGGAGTCCGCGGCTCCGCGGGGCTCGGAGCAGGCAACTGGGGGTGGGAATCTCTTCAGCCTAGAGCCAGGAGAGATTCGGGAGAAAGGCAAAGGCGGAGCGAGGACAGGATCCGAGGAGATTGTCGCTGGCGCTGATCCGAGACATCCAAATCCTCAGCTTTCTCAATCTGAGAGTGGACAGAAATCTGGCCAGTCTGTCTGCAAGGATAACACCTGCCCACTGCTGGGCAGACTCACCTAGGCAAGACTTGGCAGGAGTTGGCTGGTCCCTCGCCGGCAGGGGATGTTGGCCCTACACTGCTTTTAATCTCGACACAAGACGTTGTAACTGGTGCTCAAGTTTTATTCTGGTCCTTCCGCACGTACAGACTCGGTGTGTTCAACTCTACAACTTTATTCAACCAGCATCCATTCATCAATTACCCATGAGGCGCCTACTGTCTATCAGGCTCTGTATTCGATGCACACTTCGTTTCTTCCAGTACCAGATAAGTCCAGCCCACAACCATGCAGCACTTAGATCATAAGAGGAGTTTATGGGTCACCTCGTAAAATTCATCCTACTAACACACGCTGAGCTCCTAGATGTGCGAGATTCACCCCCTCTCCCCGCCCCATTGCGGACAATAAGACCTCTACTTACCTGTATTTCACAAGCTAAAAAGCTCTTGATTATGTGCAGATTTTAACTTTATTCTTCAAACATCTAAATTTTGCATTTTTCTGAGAAACAAATCTTTAACAACAGTTTCTCTTCTTCAGATAATGAATGGAGTAAAAAATAGGAGTAACTACCCCTCCACAATTCCTGGACTTGCTTGACCCAGGTTTAGAGTGGCAGCGTATTGAAGGTGGACACGATGCAGTTTGATTCCCTGACTCAGGTCAACATGTCCCTCCTGGGTACCCTGCCAGTCCTAGTTTCCCACACCCAACATCCCAGTCTTCGTAGCATCCAGCCTTCCCACCTGGCCTCTTTATGGATCTATGCGGTATTTGTCTCTGTAATAAACAAACAAACAAATAAATAAATCACTGTGCTGATTTATTTCATTTGTCAGACTGTCCCCTTCACAGCCATTAGTTAAGATCCAGATTTCTTTCAAGGATGCTAACGCTTGCCCAAAGGAAGTTATTTTTATTGTTCTAGGCAGGTTGGATTCTTCTAAGAAAACGTCCCTCCTCTGCTTCCTTTCCTCTTTTCAACTCTATAAACAACCACCGTGTCCTTCCTGAAACTGTATGAGACTATATTAGTAAGAAAGGTGTTAGGTAAGATAAATCAGTTTCCTTAAAGCTTACTTGATTCTATTTCTCTTTTTCTCACTTAAAGTTTAAAATCCTATTAATGGCATCACATCACTCTCCAAAGCAGGAAACTGTGATAGAACAAAATCCAACAAAATCCAACCATTATTTCCTGAATGCATCTAGTTAATGGTGTTACTTATTTTTTTAAATATGCCTTTGCTTTAGCAAAGTAAAAATCTATTATACCTTTTTGTATTACTTTATTTGAAAAGTTTCTTGTTTTCTATAAAATCACTTGATATCCGATGGATAAATACAACCTCATTAGCTACCCAAATGTATAACCTGAGTACTAGCAGCAATTTGTATAGTGGAAAGCACTTTCCTAGCCATTATCTCATTTGCTCCTCAGAACAACACTCTAAGGAGATAAGAGAAGTACAGTCCTCCCTTTTTTATGGCTGGGGGGAAAGGGACTGGTTTTAAGATCCCTCTCCCAAATCCTGGGATGCTCAAGTCCTTTATATAAAATGATGTAGTAGTTGCATATAACCTATGCACATCTTCCCATATACCTTTAAATCGCTCTAGATTACTTATAAAACCTAATACAATGTAAATGCTAGGTAAATAGTTGCTGGCACACAGAAAATTCAAGTTTTGCTTTTTGGAACTTTCCGGAATTTTTTTTCAAATGTTTTCTGTCCTTGGTTGAATCTGTGGATGCAGAACCTGGGATACAGAAGGCCAGCTGAATAATATCCCATTTTAAAGGTGAGGAAACTTAACCAAGGAAAACTAGGTGAAAGCAGTGACAATTAGAAACCACTTACATCCTTCAAATACATTCAAATCGCCATTTAAGAAATCCAATGAACATCAACACAGAGCCCATAATTTCCGCTCTCCTCTCTTGAGATCCTTTGAGTCAAGAGGCAGGAAGAGACACAGAATTGCAATAGAACAATTAAATTATTTTCCCTCTCCCTCTGGCTTTACAGGCAAAGCTGAGAAATCGCTACATCCTGCATCGTTTTGGAACCTAGTCTGTGACTTTCCAGATAAACAGGGGAAAGACAATGACAACCTTAACATGATTATAATATCATTGTTAAATTATTTAGGAGAATTTCAGGAGAAGATATTATAGCAAACAAATATAACAGCTATGTTGCTAACAAAATGTATGTTTCCATAAATAAGTGCACTTTTAACTTTTTTCAAAGAACATTATCCCAGAAGATCTGTTTCTGCTTTCAGTAAAATAACTAATGGAATGCCATAATTTCCTTGAGGTAAACACAAGGAAAGCAATTCATAGAATCAAGCAATTACGTAGATAATTCAGGGATATACCCAAATATTCTTTTTTTTAATGATAGGTAACTTTGGTTGTGTTAACGGTCTGCCTCAGGTGTGCTCTTCCTATTATAGTTGTGGAACTTGGCGTGAACCTAATCATAGCTCTTAAATCACACGCGATAAACATGCTTCCTTATCTACAAGGGCAGACCTCATGTTCAGGTGAAAATGAATAGAAAGTTTCTAAAATTGAATGCTCTCCAGGTAAAAGGAAAAACATGTTTGCATTCAGCTCACTACAGTTACTCCACAATGACACCAGCAGGCAATTGTTTCTGGCTAATAGGTCGCAGCTACTATTATTCCGACACAAATTATTAAAATAATAAAAATAACGTTTTCAAAGAGCTTTCTTCCACTTCCTTTGCCAGTCTTGCGATGAGGTTGACGCTATCTGCGAAGCAATTTCTTCACCTAATTTTATGCCTTAATAAGCTGTACCACAATTACGTTCTTGCCTGATTCCTTCTCTGCCTTAACTTCAGTACTCTTCCTCCCTGTTCTTCTCAAATATTCTCAAACACATTAACAACATTGCACTCCCCTAGGATTCAAACTTTTGATTAGAATAGTCCCCATTTAATCAAGTTCAGTTGGGAGATGAAATTGCATCTCAACCTCTCCACTTTCCCTTTGGTGCCAGAAACTGCCTTTGAGAATGCTGAGGAAACCCTGGAGAGATTAACAATCCAAACAATCACAGAGAATAGTTTCGGATCCCCTACATTTGCACACAGGAGTATATGGATATGAATGCCCTTCAGTACAGATGAAAAACAAACTAGATTGTGTAAGTCATTGGCAGCGTAAACCTCTCCTTCAAGGATACAAAGTGCTCTTATACACTGAAATGACTTTCTGTTTTCATTTTTGTAGACAAACAAAAAAAAAGACCCCCAGGGTAAGCAGTTTTGCTAATAACCAGCAAAGCAGTAGCTTTCTTTTTCTAGAGGAAGTAAAGCAGAAGAGTCTGTATAGACAGGGCAAACTGCAGAAAGAATGGCGATATTTACTGAATGTATTCCAGCTCACTACATGATTGTAACTTTGGGGCAACCATAATCCTACATACTGCTTCCCATAAAGTTCTATTTATATGAACAGTTCATTCTTTGCTTTATTGTATGATACTCTTCATCCACCACAGATAGCCGCCTAAAAGTGATGGATGGAAGCTATGCTACCTGTATGCACAATGTATTCATTAAGTCAGTATTGTGTAAGCAGATACAATAGTCTTTTCATAGTAGATATTCACTTATTTCTTTAACAAGAACTTGTTAAGCACTTAATATATACCAGGTGCTCTTCTGAGTGCTTTGGATACTGCATTAAACAAGACCAATAAGTGTAGCTTACCTTCCAACGGTGGAAAGATAAACGATGAAAAAGGAAACAAGATTCATCCATTTACTTCAAGGACTTCAAGGATATTTATTGAGCCCCTACTATGTTACCAGGTACTTCTAGGTACTTGGGATAATTTAGTGAACACTAGAGACTATAATTTTCGCCCTCAAGGGTTTAAATGTAAGCAGGGTTAAATAGTTGGGCCTGTGGGCTACTGTACGACATTTACTGTGAAAGAAATGGGGAGGCACTTGGGGGGTTTAACAGTTTTTAAAGGGTCATTTTAACTGTTTTGTTGAGAATAGACTGTAGGAGGGTCAACATAGAAGCAGGAAAACCAGTTAAGTGGTGTTCCATAACCAAGAGAGACAATATGGCTCAGACCAAGACAGGAGGCACAGGAGACACTAGGAAGTGGTCAGATTCCGTCCATTTTCAAGACAGAGCCATCAGTGTTTCCTGCTGGATTGAATATGGGGTGTTAGAGGAAGGCAGAGCCAGGGATGATGCCAAGGTTTGGGGCCCTTGCAGTCAGAAGGATGCAGCAGCCATCAACCAGGATGCCAGCTGGGACCATTGCAAGTGCTTTCAGGGTAAATAAGGAGAGTGATGTTCAAAGCATAGATGACAGGGATGGAGAGAAGGAGGCAGTCATTTCCACTGGGCAGTCAGAACAGACTGTTGCTCTGCAGAGACCAAGGGGCTGAGCCCTGAAGGATTAGAAGGAACCAGCCATGCCAAGCATCCTGGAGAAGAGCTTTCTATGCACAACAACATGTGCAAAGGTCTGGAGTGGGAAAGACGTTGGCAGGCTCAAGGGAGAAATGGGATGTTAGGGACAGCGGTTGGGGCAGATCATTCAGAGCCATGACAGCGGTGCAAAGGAGCCATCGGGGAAATTTTACAGTAAGGAAATGATATGACTGATGGATGTTAAAAGCTCACTCAGTGTAGTTTTCCAAGCAAGAGATGATGGAGACTTGGAAGAGGATGGAAGCAGTGGAGGAAATAATTTACAGTCACACAAACTCAGTGTGAAAAGAAGTACCTTTTTTCATTTTTTAATAATAGAAAGAAATTTCGCCTTAAAGATTCCATTTCCTGAGATAGAGGAAAATGAAAGCATCCAACTTAACTCAGTCACTGCTCAGTTACCCTCTGTCTCTTTACGGTAAACAGTGAAGTTGGTCCTTCTCCCCTTCCCTTTCTCTTTGCCTCTCTCTAGGGTGGCCTGAGCTGCGGGAGTTTATGTAGTATCTTCACACTGGCTGCAGGAGATGTGGTCTGTGGGGAGCATCCTGTTTCCACAGCCTTTCCTGACAATGTATAGTTAGTCTCTCCTGGACGAAGTGTAGGTCTTGATTTCTGCTGGGTCTCCTGCTGCCCTTTTATGACCTCAGCTGTCATGTCCACACGATCTGTATCTTACTCAACTGTACTATGGGGCCCTTTCTGTCTGTCAGCCCCTTTGGCTCTTCTATGGCCTTTTCTCAGGGACACATTTGCATCTAAATCAGTGGTTTTCAACCCCACCAGACCCAGCACTCATTTTTATTGAGCAGATATTTTTAAATAATCCCTTTAATAATCCAAACTTAAATATCATAGATAATAGAATCTACCCACACACATAATTAACCAAACTAACCTGAAATGCCCTAACTGTAATGTTGAGATACAAAAAGAAAGTACTTAATAATACAACACTGTATATTTTAACATGTAAATACTCAGACCTGACTACAATAGACAACAGAAAGAAGTAGTCAGATGCTTGTGTCTCTTAAATATCTTGTTTGAATACAAGAGAAGTAAAATCAGAAGCCATCCCTTTCAAGAAGAATTTGAAAGAGCAGAGATGTTAGTGGATACTAGATTTAAAATAATGTTAGAATAAGTAAGAATACTCCTGATTTATAAATATACATACAATAAGAAAAAGAAGCAAAGATAATACACCAAGACGAACTGCAGATTTTTGGAGGGAGGAAAATAGGGAAGTATGGTTTTCATAAATGAGCTAGGTTTTCTTTTTCAATGTTGGGTCAAAATACTTCTCTATAATATCAAATATCTCAAAATAACACACTTTCTATCTTGAAGTCATGCTACACATCAAGGCTAATCCGATTTCTGAATGTAGTGGAATATTTAAAAGTCATGTGGAAGCAAGACAGTTCTATCACTGCAACCACCAAATAAATGCAGTAGTTTCCCCATCATTGTGAGAAGCCCAAACACCCCCCTAAGCCTTGTTACTGCTCCCACTGAGAATCTAGTAACTCCCTTTTCTTTCCTCTAACAATATGAATCGGTTGGGGGAGATAAAGAGACCAAATCAGCACTCATTTTTTCCTCACTCAGTCAGACTTTGGTTCTTGACAGGTAAAGCCACACTTTTAGAATTTTTTTGAAATGATACCTATTTTTTCTTCAGAAAGTATGGTTTTACATTTGAAACCAAAACTTGCAGACATTAATTACCCAGAGTCTCATAGCTAGTAAGTGACGGTACTTGGATTTGAACCAAGTGGTTTGCTTCAGCTGGAGAAAGTGACTGCATTCCAGATGGATGCTGGAAGCCAAATCAATAGGACTTGCTGATAGATTGCATAAGGGGGAGTGGACAGGGGGCGGCTCAGAGATGATTCTGAGGTTTTTCATTGGAGCTACTAGTAATGCTGACATTCTATTTACTGAAAGGCTAGACATTACGGAGAAACCAGTTGGGAGGCTGGGGCTTCAGGAAAGGTGAATTCTAATTTCAGCTTTGGATAAGTAAAGTGTAAAGTACTAATGAGACAGCCAAATGGAGATATTAAATAAATGGCTGTATATAGGATCTGGAGCTCAGCTATGACTGGACAGTAGATCAAATTGTGGTGGTTTTAATAACATAGGTAGCACATAGCCATGAGTGCTCTGTAAATATTTGTTGAAGGGATCTGTGAAAGACTAAGTAAGCAATTACTATAGTCCAAGAGAGAATTGAGACACAAACAAAAGGAATGGTAGTGGAACAAAAGAGCAGAAATTTGAGAAACATTTCCCAGGTAGAATCAACAAGATCTAGTGACTAAGTCTGAAGGTGTGAGAGAGGAGGAAATGGAGGATGACTGAAAGTATCCTAGCTTGAAAAGCTACAAGAATGGTAATACCATTACTATGAGAGCAGAAATAGATAAAGGATTGGGAGTGAAATCAGTGTAGATAATTATTAATTCCTTCAGCAAATTTAAGTGTTTGCATTTTTCAAAAGGGTTTTAGCCTCAGAACATTTACATTCCACTTTAAGGAAGAAGGTTTTAAAAATTTACTTTAATTTTTCCGCAGTAAGCCAGATAAACTTAGTTTAATTACTAGCTTTGGAAACTAAAGTCTAGATAGAAGTGTATTTTGTAAAGATTATTTTCTCTTTCCTAATGTTTCATATGACGAATCAGGATGCAATGCTCCTTTTTTCCACATTGGCAATGAATTATTATCTTCAAAGCATTTTCTTAAAACTTTCAGTTCTTCCATTATTGTTTTAGTTTTATATTTCATCAAGAAAGCATATTCTAAGTGCAAAAACCAACTGTTTAATGTAGCTACAAACCTGCCTACCGAAACCCAAGTCAAGGTCTTACACACAACCTCAGAAGTGCATATCTATTTTTTTTTTAAACATCTTTATTGGGGTATAATTGCTTTACAATGGTGTGTTAGTTTCTGCTTTATAACAAAGTGAATCAGTTATACATATACATATGTTCCCATATCTCTTCCCTCTTGCGTCTCCCTCCCTCCCACCCTCCCTATCCCACCCCTCTAGGTGGTCACAAAGCACCGAGCTGATCTCCCTGTGCTATGCGGCTGCTTCCCACTAGCTATCTATTTTACGTTTGGTAGTGTATATATGTCCATGCCACTCTCTCACTTTGTCACAGCTTACCCTTCTCCCTCCCCATATCCTCAAGTCCATTCTCTAGTAGGTCTGTGTCTTTATTCCTGTCTTATCCATAGGTTCTTCTTGACATTTTTTTTTTCTTAACTTCCATATATATGTGTTAGCATACGGTATTTGTCTTTCTCTTTCTGACTTACTTCACTCTGTATGACAGACTCTAGGTCCATCCACCTCATTACAAATAGCTCAATTTCGTTTCTTTTTATGGCTGAGTAATATTCCATTGTATATATGTGCCACATCTTTATCCATTCATCCTTTGATGGACACTTAGGTTGTTTCCATCTCCTGGCTATTGAAAATAGAGCTGCAATGAACATTTTTGTACATGGCTCTTTTTGAATTATGGTTTTCTCAGGGTATAATTGTGCTCCAGGCACCCAAATTCAATATACTTTTTTTGCAGAAAAAGCCATTTCAAAACAGTTGCTCTTTCATTTTCCTCCCTCCATGGCGTGGAACTGTCTACTGATGATTCTTTCCAGTGAATTGCTCTTAAGCATTTAATGCTAATTCTTCCCAATCATTGTTAGTTAAACGTTGTTCTTGTGATTTTATAAGGCAATAATGCATCACTTAAGTGTCTAACACTAAAGTGCTGTCCTATGTCCTAATGTAGCAAATGCAGAAACATCTCATTCCCCTGAAAAAAAACAAAATTAAAACATCTGTCTTTCTGGATCTTTGTTGTGAGAAGTTCTATTTGCTAAAAGCACAAAATGACAGAGCAAGATAAAACGACCATGTGCTTCACACGATGGCTCCTTATCCAAACCAAGTGCCTCACCCACGCTTTGAGAGGAGTGCGCTGGGAGCTTTGTTTGCTGTGGAGAGTGCAAACAAACACTAGCTCTTTGACTAGGGCTCTTCCCTGGGTCTGCTTTACCAGCTCCTGTTCTAGCACTTACGTGTTTACGTTATCTGTCTAGACTGGACCATCACCTCCCTTGTCTCACCTCCCCATCACACACACACACACACACACACACACACACACTTCCTGGCAAAGGTCAATCAGGAATACTCTTCCAACTCAGGATCCATCTCACCCTTCCACATTCAGCTGAAACATCTCTTCCATAAAGCGATTTGGACACGCCACAAGCCTTCTGTTGCACGTGAAATTAATTGTCCCTTCCTCTTTTCTACCTCACGACAATTTTGTAGCCCTAGTATTGTACCATTCTGTATTTAAATTATGTTTATATGGCTGACTTTTAAGTGAGATCGTGAACTCCTCGTAGGCAGGCACTGTTGATTACTGATCGCTCTATCTATCTAGTTGAGGTAGGCAGAATTCCAAGGTGACCGCCAATGACCATTGCCCTTGTATAATCCAGTCCTGTTGAGTGTGGGCAGAAGCTGTGATTCTGTTATGTTATACGGCAAAAGGGAGATATTTCGAGTTAGACCTGAGTCCTCTAAAAGCAGAAAGTTTTCTCCAGCTGGTTGCAGAGGAAGGAGTCAGAAAACCTCATTCCCACTGACCTGGAGGAAGCAGCAGTAATCATGTTGTGAATTGTCCATGAGGAACCATGTGGAAAAGAATTGCAGGCAACCTCCAAGAGCTGAGAGGGTCCCTGACCAATAGCCAGGGAGAAATCAGGGACCTCAGTCACACAGCCTTAAGGAACCGGATTCTGTCAAAACCTGAATGAGCTTGAAAGCAGATTCTTCCTCGGTCAGGACATCGACCTAGCTGACACCTTGATTTTAGCATTGTGAGACGCTAAGTGCAAAATCCAGCCTGGACTTGTTACCTACAGAACTATGACCTACAAACTGTCTTGTTTTAGGCCAGTATGTTTGTGCTAATTTGTTACATTGCAACAGAAAAGTAATACACTAGCCCAGTGCCTGGTACATAATAAAATATTGGCTGGTTAGTTATTAGGTGGATGGTTTCAATTAATGAATGAGGTTATGGAAGGAAGGAAGGAAGGGAGGAAGGGAGGGAGGGAGGGAGGGGAAGGAAGGGAAGAGAAAGAAATATACTAATTAGAAAAAGGGCTTGTAGGGACTTCCCTGGTGGCACAGTGGTTAAGAATCCACCTGCCAATGCAGGGGACACGGGTTCAAGCCCTGGTCTGGGAAGATCCCACATGCCGCGGAGCAACTAAGCCCATGTGCCACAACTACTGAGCCTGCGCTCTAAAGCCCGTGAGCCACAACTACTGAGCCCACGTGCCACAACTACTGAAGCCCGCGCGCCTAGAGCCTGTGCTCTGCAACAAGAGAAGCCACCGCAATAAGAAGCCTGCACACCACAATGAAGAGTAGCCCCCGCTCGCCGCAACTAGAGAAAGCGCACGCACGGCGACAAAGACCCGATGCGGCAAAAAAATAATAATAATTAATTAATTAATTTTTTAAAAAAGGGCTTGTATTGTGGCCCATTCAAGGACAAGTGAATTTTCAGAGAATGAATAAAGGAATTTCTTAGAATGATTGATGGGCCTTTCTGAGCCGAACAAGTGTGGCAGACATATTATGTCTGTTTAGATTAGATTTTTTTTCTATTTGTGTTTCCTGACTTCCATCCCATTCTTCATCCTTAATCTATCCTTGACCATTTTGTCACCCCTACCCTGATCTGACCCCAACTTGTCTGGTGAGAAAGAAAAACAGCGCTGAAACCTGTCAGCCGGTAGCTGGCTTAATTGCTACAAGCTAGGCCATGGTGTTTTCCTGTTTTATATAAACAGCTTCCCATAATATCATCGTCAGATGAGGACTCCGTGATTACAAACAAGACAAAAACAAGACCACCCCATAAACAAGCCTGAACAGAGATCAAAACAAAGACACCATGCAACCACAAAATGACCAAACATCTCCTTCTCCCAGAAAATACAAATGACAGCTGCTTCTTTTCCAGTGACAGCTCTCCCCTCAACTGCACCTGCATGTAGCCACTGCCTTCTCAATACTTCTATTTGGTTGTTTTACTAGTATCTCCAACTCAACATATCTATAACCAAATTCATGATCTTTCCCTTAGGGGTGCCCCAAGTCGTGGCACAATCACCTCAAGCCAGAAACCTGAGAGTCACCCCTGATAATTCTCACCCCTGTTATTCAATCCATTTTCAAGCCCTATAGACTTTACCTTTCAAATATTTCTCAGAACACTTTTGTTTCCATTAGCATAATAAGGTAAGGTACCATTATCCACTCCTTTGGTTCACAATTCATCCTAAATGGTTTTCCTGTTTCTGTATCTGTCTGACAATCTATTCT
The DNA here is from genome assembly GCF_059928025.1 of Delphinapterus leucas. NCBI lineage: Eukaryota > Metazoa > Chordata > Mammalia > Artiodactyla > Monodontidae > Delphinapterus > Delphinapterus leucas. The sequence continues at coordinate 14,343,104 of NC_143146.1, forward strand.
TTACCCTGAAGTCATAATATTCTCCTTATATATCTGATCGTATCATTCCCCTGTGTACAGTGCTTCAACAGTTTCTCATTGCTTTTAGGATAATGACCTAAATCTTTAAAATAGCCCTCAAGGCCCTTCTCATGCCCACCTCACTCACCCCCCTCATTATTTGCACTATAGTCACACTGGTCTTCTTTCATTTTCTAGAATGTACCATGGATATTGTATTTTGCCTCAGGACATTTGCATATACGGTGTCTCTTCTAGAACATGGCACCCCACCCCCAATTCAGCAAGTTAATTTCTGCTTATCCTTCAGATCTCACTTCAAGTGTCACTTCTTCAGAGAAGTTCTTCTGGATTCATTCCACCACCATATCTTCTAGCACCTCCTCTTCTAGCACCATGTATCTTCATTCCACGGCATTTTAGCTGTTTTTAATTGTACATTTATTTGTATGTCACTCGATTAATTTCCCTTTTCTTTACTAGACATATGTTCCAAAGGGCGGTGATGATGCTTTTACTCATCATTGTAACTCTGTTGGCTAGCACAGTGGACACTCAATAAATATTTGCAGAATGATTGAATCTAGACTTTCTGAATATCCTTACCCTGCTAGTCTAGAGAGACAACTTTTACTCTGTCTTGATGTACATACATTAGGAAGACTGACGTTCCCTTTTTTGGCAAGAGACAGCTCAATTCACATTTGGATGAAGGACTTTAACAAAGTCTTTCTGCATTTTAAGGATGACTGTTTCTTGTGTCCTAAAGTCTCCTTTTCCTTGCTGATGGCTCTTGTGTCTTAGGTGTGTTATCTGCCCCTATAAACTCTCCAGAATCCCTCACTCACTCTGCCAGAAGTGTCACTAGTATGTCACTTGAGAACTAGAGGCTGATTTATTACTGTATGCCCAGTAACCTCTAGGGGGCACCAAAAATAATAGCTATTTCAGCAAAGAACTCTAAAGCAATTTGCTCAGTGTTCTCTAAAATAACAAAAAGGAAGCCAGCTTGTGTACCACCATATGCTACAGGGTTATATTTATAAATACCCCTTTGCTGTGTTCTGAGACAAGGCACGAGTCTACTCTCCCTGCTGGCTCAGGGGACACACCTCTCTTTGACTGCTTGGAACTTCCTAGATCGTTCCCCTGCACCATCCAATACTATGGAGGGCAATGAATGAGCATCTCACGTAGTGTGGATGGCTCACTGCATACAATGACTTTCTTGGCAAGACTTGTATTTTATCTTTGAAACCTCATGCAAATGCTTTGTTTCGTTCCATAAAATATTCCAGTATACTTTCATTTGAAAATGTTTTGCCCGCAACACTTTGACTAGAAGTGATATTGCCAAATGCTATGTCGACGTTGTACTCCTGCATAACCCCTTAACACAACTCTCTACTAGGCTGCTATATATACACCAATTTTGCAACAGGGCTGTGAAGTTACAATATATATTTATATTTAAACATTAATAATATCATATACACAAAAGTGTACATAACATATAAGTATAGTTTTACAAAGCCACCCCCCAGCTTAAGAAAGAAAATATTATCTGTATCTTTGAAGCCCCATGTTATTCCCTCCTAAATTTACCTTCCCTTCCACCCCTTCAAAAAGGTATAAGGTTCACTTCTTCAACTTGGCATTCACATTCCCTATTTTCTAAGTTTTAACACTATAAATATATTTCTCAACAACATATTGTTTTGTTTGATCTGCTTTTTAACTTTGTGTACGGGGACTCATCCCGCCCATTTTCTTCTGTGATTTGCTTTTTTACTAATCAATGTGTTTTTGGAATTCATCTGTGTTGATATATATGGCTGTCGTGCATTCATTTTCTCTGGGATCCTATTATTTCTTCCAAGCAGTGTCTCAAGTCAGAATTTCTCTTCTTACTTTTTGCCAGAGGGCACAGGGACAATATGAAAATGGAGAAATGTGCACAGCCATAAGCATCCATTCTTTCCACAAGGGAAATATGAAAACCACCTCTAATTATCACCTCAGTTTACTTACATTTTCTGACTCTGGAGTAATTTGCATTTTACAGTTCTTCTTTTAATTTAAGACAAAGATAGATAACAGCATAAACCCCCTTCCATTCTCATAAAAATCTTTAGAATGACAGTTTTGCTGTCTTTCAGTTCCACACAATTTTACTTTGTAAATACATTTCCCAAATGGATGAACACCTATTATAATTTAGTTATTGAAATACAAATAGTATCGTCTAAAGGATTTCTTGATTATTTTTTCATCTTGCCGGTTTTAGAACTATATTGACTATTGCCATTTGTTATTGCCAATGTTACCTTTCAGGGTTGTACTCTGGGAAGGAAATTTCACCCGCAAAAGAGCTTTTAAAAAATACCCATATATTATAAAAGAAGATGCAGGCAAAAAACTATAGTTGGTGAACCAGGCATGTATTCTTTTATAGATGTTCACTGAGCATCTGCTAAGTGTACTGATCCAGGGTCTAGGTGGCACGTGAATGCATAGAACAGGATCCCTTCGTAGGAGGGGTTCACATGCTCAGCAGAGAAATGACCCACCCGTGTGGCTGTAATACAAGGCAATGGATGATGAGGGAGTTACAAGAGCTGCAAACGAAGGATAGGAATTAAAGAGGAAAATAATTTCCAGCCATGGAGTCAGAGAAGGCTTTAAGGGAAAGAAGCTATTTAAACTTTGTTAAGGTTAGTAGGATTTTGACAGCCTACTGGAACGGAAGTGACAGGATATTAAGGCTGAGAGCACAAGCACCAAGAGTGCAGAGGTAAGAAGTGGCAAAAAGTTCAGGAAGCAGTGAGTAGTCTCATTTGACTGCAGTAGGTAATTTAGAGCAGCGGTCCCCTACCTGTTTGGCACCAGGGACCAGTTTCGTGGAAGACACTTCTTCCACGGACGCGGGGGCGGGGGCGTTCGGCGGTAACGCGGGTGATGGAGAGCGATGGGCAGCGGCAGGTGAAGCTTCTCTCCCTTGCGCGCCGCTCACCTCCTGCTGTGCGGCTCCGTTCCTAACAGGCTGCGGACCGGTACCGCTCCGCGGCCCAGGGCGTGGGGACCCCTGATTTAGAGGACAGTAAAGGAAGGGATTCCTATTTTTAAATAACTTTTTCATACCGTCTTCCTTGGGTCTTAGTGGGTCAGCTCTCCTTTTACCTAATGCTTAATACCTAATGACATAACAGATACACACACACACACACTCCTCTCTCTCTCTCTCACACACACACTCACACACAAGCAAAATTCAGTAGTTTGGCTGGATATACAGATATGGAGATTACATCACACATTCCATAGCAACAAATCTTTACCATGCAGTTCCTTTCCCCCCAGAAGTCCCGTCTGCCATTTAGCTCCACACTTCTGTAGACCTCTGCACCTGAACCTACCTCTTCTTCCCTCTCCCTGCCTCCTGTTGGCCATCTCTCCTCTAGCCTTCAACCCCTGAACTAGATTTTCCCTTCTGAATTTCTCCTTCCCTTTTTATCATGAAGACCCATCTGGCTTTCATTTTCTCCAGGTTCTCTTCCCACCCAGCCACAAAGAAGGCCTCATAGCTTCAGAAAAAAGAAGAGGAAGATAAGTAGAAAAAAGAGGGGGAGATGGAAAAGGAAGAGAAAAGGAAGTAAGGAAAAAAGAAAGAAAAAGAGAGACAAGAAAGGTAAGTAAAAAGAAAGATGATAGAACAAGAATACAAAAACTTACACTTTCTGTTTTCTCTGAACAGTCACAAAACTTGGTTTCGTCTCCAGCGTCCAGACAATGTAGATGAATTGGAGGTCATCAGGGTCCTCCAAGTATCCAAAAGCACTCATTGATATAACTTCGACACTGGTATCAAGATTTCATTTTGTAAAGACAAGATTTCATTTTGTCTCTACCATTATTCTGGTTTGTCCATGTTTAATTCCTACCACTCCATTTGCAATATTGCCTTTGCTGCCCATTGCTTTCTACCACGTACGTCTCTTCTTGTTGATTTTTCCCATGGGTGGCATTGTTGGGCAGACCATGTTTTGAATATTCATGGCTCAACCTGTGCAATGAAAACATAGAACAAGGAAAACAGCTGTCAAGAACTCTACAAAATTCTGTTTCTTGGATTAAGACCGCAGGATGCACCTGCAGATAAATGTTATTACATCTGGTTTTTTCCCTTTGTATACACCTATTAAGCAAAGAGATATTGTAGTCATTGACTCCACAAACTCTGTTAATAACCAACAGCATCAGGTTCATGTAAGTAGAAGATAGTTAAGCACAACCTGCTCCTGCCAGCAACAGTCCCCTGGAGCCCCTCCTGCCTAATCGTTAACTCCAACAAACACACGAGACAAGAAAGTCAGTGCAGAACTAATGTAAAACCCAGGGGGCGGAAAGTAATAGGAAACTCAACTACTTAAGCTGCCTGGATCGCTGGAGAAAATCACTTCTAAACAATTACAGTATACTTTGTTAGCACCAACTCCTCCAAGCCAAGAAACAGAATCGTTTTTGATTAATAAGCAAAAGGAAAAGCGGATATGGTAAAATTAAAATAGCGAAGTTTGCACTACATCTGTTGATTAAATAATGATCTAGTCCTTTTTCTATGATCAGCTTACTAAGATTTTCCAAATTCAAAGGGAGTGCTTCATATAATATCAACTTTTAGATAGCCTCAATGGGATCCTTATCATGATTGGTAATCATCGTTTCAAAATACGTATCATCCAGCTGCTATGCCTAAAAAGGCATTCATTGGCATAAGCTGACTTGTTAAGAATATCAAAGGCACCTAGGAAAGTTGGAAATCACCAATTAGCAGATTATCACTTTTATGACTTGTTGGGGGGGGGGGGGGTATGTGTGCGCGCATGCGCATGCGTGCGCATGTGTAACTACCCTAAGAAAAGGGGTCTTAGCTGTTGCAAGATCTGAAGGGAGCAGGATATTTATGGAAATTGTTAAACAAAAATCATTTTGTCCCTGAATAAATATTCTCTTAATATGAGAGTCTGGGTGATGTACTAGAAAAAGCAACTGGCTTGGAGTCAGAGCAAGCCCTGTCACTGGCTGAGCGATCCTGACTCAGTAAACACCTTCGCTTCTGTAACATGGAGATACTCCTACTCCCTATATATCACAGTGAGACTGAAAGAATTACAAGAATTGACCTTTGAAAAATATCTGTTCCCCTTTTTCCCTCTCTTGCCTGTCCTTGACCAGTCATGCGCATTTCCTTGGTGAAGAATGAAAACCTTGTCTCTAGAGTGGGACTAATCTCTGCATAATGTGAGAAGATGCTCAGACGAGCACAGGAGCATTTAGTATAAGAATTTGTGTTTGTTGGCTTGTTAGTTGGTTTGTCTGCTATGGGGGCAAAAGTTACAGGTTGGTGCGATTTTTATTCTACCAAAAGAAAACTAGAGGATCCTTTATCTTCCCTTCTCCTCATTCAGGAATCAAGCTTATGTCTAATATTCAATTATATTTAAGCAAATGGGACATTCAGAGAATGGGACAAAGACAGTTCGTGACAACACTGAGGTTTCCACCTTTGTTTTGAATCCTCTATTTAAGGAACAGACTGGCACCAGGGATACATAGGATGCACATAGGCTAGAAAAGTTAGATTCTTTTCTCATATTTCATGTAAACGGATGCATATTTCAGGTAAACACTATGGAACTGAATTCTGTGAGTCGTTTTAGGCAAAGTATCAAAAAGTAAAAAAGTACTTGATTGTTATCTCCTTACGTCTTTTATAATTTCATTTCCCCCAATATTTCCAAAGTATTAGATATAGTAAGACACTCTCCATTTTTTGAGCTATTCTATAAAGATCATAAAGATTAGATTATCCTAAATTTTGTTCCATTCCCTACTAGGACATTTCAGCAAAACATGCATACTACAGTAATAAAACTTCCATAGAGACAAGTCCTTCATTGGTCCAACAGGTCACATTCAATGGAGAATATGAGGTCTTTGGCACAGATCTTGTTCCAAATTCAGCCTTAAATATTCACACATATAATCCTCAATACATCCTTTTGCATTTCAAATAATTGTTTTTCTTTACTTTTTTTTTTTTTTGCCTGACTCATAATAAGCTGTGCTTTTATTTATTTTTTTAAATTGTGGTCAAATGCACATAACATAAAATTAATGCGACCTTGAGCAACTCATTTAATCTCTTCTATTTCTCAGATGTTCTCATTATGTGGATTCCAAACTCTGCCACTTACGCCCTAAATTCTTACATGGAGATATGGACTAATCAGGAATTCAGCTGACCCTGCAATTCTACAGGCCTTTGGGACCTAGTCTTTGGAGTTTCAAAAGCCCTCAAAGACTTGCCTTTGGTGTACATATTATCTAAGTATCTAGAGATAGCAGGTTATGGCTTAATGAATTCTTCCATCACCACAGACTGCAGGCTACCAGCACTTCATCCATGATATGGAGGGAACTCTCACTGCCGTTGCCGTCCCTCTTCACCATAACCAGTTCCACGTGTCCTTCGTTTCCCATCAGCCTCTGTTGCACACAGCCCTATTCCTGATTCCAACTTATACTCATATTTTAGTTGCAAGGAACTTAGAGCCGTGTTTGATGGGATTCAGAAGTCAGACAACCAGTCTTTGTGAGAGGACAGGAAAATTGGCCGAGGTGACTCCAGGAGACCGATTGGTTTCCTAGGGCTGCCAGAACAAAGTATCACAAACCGAGTGGCTTAAAGCAGCAGAAATGTATCATCTCATAGTTCTGGAGACTAGAAGTCAGAATCTAGGTGTCTGAAACCGGTAAGGGAGAATCCTTCCTTGCTTCTTCCCAGCTTCTGTTTGTTTGCTGGCCATTCCTGGCCTTCCTTGGCTTGCAGCTGCAGCATTTCAATCTCTGCCTACATCTTCACAAGACAATCTTCCCTTCCTGTGAGGACACCAGTCGTATTAGATTAGGGCCCACCCTAATGACCTCATCTTAACCTGATTACATCTGCAAAAACCCTTTTTCCAAATAAGGTCACAATCGCAGGTACCGGGTGTTAGGACTTCAGCATATGTTTTGGGGGGGAAACACAATTCAACTCATCACAGAGTCTGACCTAGAAAGTTGGGTAGGACCAGCTTTAACAACTAACTAGCTTACCTTGCTGCCACCTCAGGGAACAAAATTTTATGGACGCCCCCCCTTGCAGTATTCCACTATTGACATGTTTCAGCTTCTTTATTCTCATGGTTTTAATAATTTTGTTCCACCTACCAACTGCTCAGCTTTCTCTGAATCTCACATTCAAAATCGAATATGATTATTCTAATGAGTTATCTGCTCTTCTCTTGTGCAAAACTCTCAATTCTAATCACCACTCAGGCCTTTGACAAGTCGATTCATTGTGGAAAGCTGGGTAGGGTGCCCACCCACCCTTTATCTCACCTGTGGCCAAGGGAACAGGGTCGAGAGATGTCGCTATAGCCATTTAAACTTATGCAGTCGTCTAGAGCTACTTTGCTTGGCAGGGGACCCTGTGCAGGAAATGATTGGCTGTCTAGGACACAAAGAAAGCCTGTAAATATAGAATAGAATTATTAAACATAGAAATCTATGCCTAATACTTTAGGAATGTAAGTTATGAAATTTAAAGAATTCACCAGCTACACCATAAATCCACCTTGCCACAGAAATGTATTGTGATATAAATTTAACAAACAATGCAGTGATTCATAACTGCAGGGAATCATAATTTTTAATTACCTGAACTTTACACATTTAAATTTGCATATATATTGTTACATTATTTCAGCTTTAAAGACTGTATATGTACTATATGTATATGTGAAACATTATAATGTGTATGTGTGTAATTATAATTGAACTCAAGGGATCCCTATAATGATTCAATAACAGAGAGGAAAAAAAAAATCAAAGCCAAAAGCAATAAATCCATTTTAATTATATGTTTAACAGCTTGTGGCTGCAGTTTTTTTATACTTATTCATGTGTAACTTTTATATTTTGCATTGATTTTAAAGCTGTTTCTTGGCCCCATGACCCCATGTAAATCAACTCAGTCAAAAATTTTACATATTCAAATTAATGGGAAAAGATATGACATGTTCATTTACATTATTGAAAAGTAATTTTTACATGTTCACCATAGTTATGCTCAGTATAAGTGATTGCATGGACTCAATGATTAAATGACTGTAACTTAAATGCTATGTTTAGAATCATGAAAATAAGTTGTTATATAGACTCAATGTTTTTGAGAAGGAAGTATTTCACTCAAAACAGATTTTTCAGTCTACCAATTTGAAACGTTATAATCAGAGTGTGATTTACTCTATTTCCCAAAGCATGAATCATATATCCTGATTGCCTGATAATGTTTTGGTCTTAGTTATCAGTATATTTTTTGGTTTTATCTTACTACATTTGAAATATATGAGGATTTGATTTTAATAGGGGTATGAGCCTCAATCCTCATTTAGTTAAAGCTGAATATAATATAAGAACTGGGGCAATATGTCTTTCTTATACTCACTGGAAATTCAGCACCCAGAAATCACAGTGGCGAATTGAATAGCAGCAAATGGAGAATGATGTTATTGCCTGTTTTTGCTTGAGTCTGGTTTAGTCTCCATTTATACATGGCATGAGAGAGCCATCTACAGAAAGTTAAGAAAAGAACTGTCTCCTACAATAAGACCAAAAAGTCTGAGGATGTCTGTTAGAGACATTACCTTGTGGTGACATGTTAAACATTCTGTCACACAGCGGACATAGAATTGGAGCCTGGAGTGGGCTCAGGAGATATTAGGTGGCTCTTAGAAGGATTTAAAACCACCATGTCATGGTAATACAGGTCAACATTCACGCTGGTCTAAAGTCCAGAAAGATCTGATGTCAGGCCAGGGACAGCAGGCGGTCACAAGGAGTCTGGGATAGTAAAATCAGGAAGCAAGTCATAGGTTTGACACAGGAAGCCCTGGGCAAGCATGAAAAGGACTGTTTAAGACTCCATCTTATCTTTGAAGCAGAATCCTTCTAAGATCAGGAAGCCCCACATTCTGAGGCAGTGCCACTTTGTTTTGGTGGAAATGTGAGTACAACTTCCTCGGAACGCTGGTAGCTTCTCTGTAACGTATTACCTGCTGTCAGCAGCTCTCTCCTGGTTCCCTGAGACATTCAGTTGGGTTTTGGAGAAGTGACTCTGATCACATTTGCTTTATTAGTTATTTTTATCACTGGCTATTTATCTTTTACTCCAGCTGGACTGAACTCCCCGAAGGGAAGAGCTTTCATATTTCTTTTTGTTTGGTTTGGTTGTTAGCTTGTTTGTTTATCTATGTGGTTGGTTGGTTAGTTGGTTGATCATTGAATCCCCATGGGTTTGCTCAGGGTTTGTAGTAGGGACTCAGTAAATTTTGAATGAATGAATCCTTGCAGCACACGATGGAGGTGGCTCCCTAGTATGTCTAAAGCTCGAGTGATCCAGGACATAGACAATTTCACAGGGTAGGCATGATAGCAGTGCCAGATAAACTAAAAGCTAAACACACACAATGCCTGCTCTGTAAATTCATCTTCATGTCCCCTAGTTCTGCTTCCAGCCAGATTGCTGTCCCTCTGCCCCTTCTATGTAGAAACTCTAGAGGGGCAGAAATAATCAGAACAATGCTATTTATTGTAAATGATAGTGAACACTTAATGAGGTTTATGTGCTTGAGGTAGCAACTATTATTTTGCCTATTCTACAGATTCATTCATTTGAAAAGTATTATGTGATGTAGATTATGCATTTTTCAATGCTATTTACCTGGTTTGGATCATTGTGCTATGGTTTAATAAGAGGTTAACGTTTAAGGATTCTTGGTGAAAGGGTAAATGGAACTCTATTATTTTTGCAACTTCTTTGTAAGTCTGAAAAATTTTCAAAACTAAAAGTATTTTAAGTATTATTTGAGCACTCTCTATGGGCCAGGTGTGTTCTAAGCCCAGGGGACACAGTAGTGAAGAGAACAAAGTCCTTGTTCATGGAATTTAGAAACTGAAACAGAAAACTTACTCCAGAGCCCGCATGCATAGTCATTAAGCTACAGTGCACTCATAATACCGTATAAGAAAAATTTAGTATGCCTGTGAAGGAAAATTAAGTTGTGCAAATAGAATTCAAGAAATAACTGGTATGGATAGATGTTATGGTTCATTTATAAACATAATGAGACAGAAATGGCACCAAAATGATTTTGTTAGGATCAAATATCATTTTAAGCTCTCTCCTAGTTTATAATACTTAAAAGTTTTATTTTGAAAAATTTAATCATACAGAAAACTTGAAAGAGTAGTGCAATGAACTCCTATAAACCCTCAATTTCGTTTCAACAGTTTTGCCAAATATATACACCTTCTTTTGCTGAATCATTTGAAAGTGTGTCACAGACATTTTAAACGTCATGCATCTCCAAAGAATAAATCTATTATCCTATATAACCACAGTTTCCTTATCACAACTAAGAAAATTAACTATTTTACAATATAACTAAATATCCAGTTTATATTCAAATTTACTCCCAGTTTTCCCCAAAATGTGCTTAATAACTATTTGTTTTTTTAACAGGGATCCAATCAAGGCTCACACATTGTATTTTGTTGCTGCCTCTCTTGAGCATCTCTTTTAATCTAGGACAGTCCCATCATTTTTCCCCATAAGGCATTAACCTACAAAAATTCAGGCCAGTTTTATTGCAGAATGCCCCCTCGTCCTGAACTTGTTTGATTGTTTCTCACAACATTGTTTAACTTGTTCCTCTCTTCCCTGTACTTTCTATAAAGTGGAAATTAGGTTGAGAGGTTTGAATAGGTTCAGGTTTAACATTTTAGCCAAAAATACTCCATAAGTGATGTTGTGTACATCTGATTGCACCTCATCAGGAGGCACATGACATCACATTGTCTAACTCTGTGAGATGCTAAGTGTGATCACTCAGTTAAGGCAGTGTCCCCAGATCACTCTTATAAAGATACACTTTTCCCTTTGTAATTGATAAGTAAACTCTGGGGTGATACTTTGGCACTGTTCAAATACCACATTCTCCAAAATCATTTTATGCAGTGGCTTTAGCACCTCTTCATGAGTTGGGTCTGAATGGAATATTACACTGGGGGTTTAAAATGTTGGTTTTCTGATGTTACCATTCCTTTTACATTTTATAGCTTTCTTTCCCCCACCACTTCCACTCCTACCTCTTTTCCCCTTCTCTCTTACTTGAGAATCATTGTGAAGCTGAGGGTATTTTTTATTCAATCTACTACTATTAATTACTGTCATCTTTGACCTCAGGTTATCATAAACCTGTCTGGTAGGAGCCTCTCCAAGCTTTCCTGCCTATTTGAATTCCCACTCATCTCTCTACCCATATCTCATACCATTTTATCTGTCACGTGTTCTTTACTGGGAGTGTTACGTGCCCTCTTCTTCTGTTCTCCTATTGTATGTTGCTTGTATCTCTGTTAACATAACTAATACTTTTGCATGGTAATTATTTATAGGTTTGTCTCTCCACTAATGTATATGGACCCTGAGAGAAGAGACATATTTATACTCAGCATAGTCTCTATGAATATGAATTCCGACTAGTGGAATGAATCAGTGGTTTCTCTTCTTCAGTTTATCATTCCTCTCCAAGTTTGTTCTTTTTTTCCTTTTCTTTTTTGCTATTTCTTTTACTTTAGTTTTATTGATGTATAACTGACACATAAAATTATAAGATATTTAAAGTATACATCGTGGTAATTTGATATATGTATACATTGCCAAAGGATTCGCCCCGTCTACTTAATTAACACATACATCACCTCACATATTTATCTCTTTTCTTTTGGTGAGAACATTTAGGTTCTACTCTCTTAGCAAATTTCAATTATACAATACAGTGTTAAGCTATAGTCACTATGTTATACATTAGATCCTCAGACCTTATTCATCTTATAGCTGAAAGTCTGTACTCTTTTACCAACCTCTCCCTATTTCTTGTGCCTTTTGGCAACAACTTTTCTCCTCTCTGTTTCTATGAGTTTGACTTTCTTTTTCTTTTCTTTTCTTTTTTAAGATTCCACATACAAGTGATACCATGCAGTATTTGTTCTTCTCTGTCTGGCTTATTTCACTTAGCATAATGCCCTCAAGGTCCATTCCTGTTGTTGCAAATGGCAGGATTTCCTTCTTTCTCGTAACTGAATTTTATACATATATATATATGTACACATATATCCTATATAGAAATATCCTATACATACATTTGAGGTCGGTCTAAAACAACTAGTGATGTTCTTACAGAGATTTTTCAGATTGTTCTATTTAGTCCAAGCACTTCAAACTCAAGCACTACACTACTTTCTTATTGACGCTTCCCTGGTTTCCAGGTGAATCACCAGGATCAGAAAATGAAGGTGACAACAATGTCCTATTCTTAGTTTTTTGTGACATAGCAAAAACATTTTTTTTTAATAACAGAGTTTTTCACTCTGGACTATAGAAGAATCCTCAGTTCCAACAACTTACTGGCTCAACTACAGGCATTTTCTAGTGCCACAGTTAATAGTAACCAATTTTAAAGAATAAATTAGTATCCCTTTCTTACGGAATTGAATTGCGTCACAGTTAAAATTTAGGTGAATAATTTCTGACGAACACTGGCTAAAATGGCTTCTAAGACTGGCACGACGCCATTGTTATCGGTGACAAAATGCTGATGTCTTCTTTTACCTCCACAAAACCACAAATGATGTTTCTCTTCCAGCAATTAATCATGGACTGGACTAGTTGGATATCACATTCAGAGCCTTTTTAAACTGCGTCAACAAAAAATAATAGCCAACAGCAGTCTGTGGCGCACGCTATACTTTCCAGAGTGGTTTAAAATATCTTATTTTAATCTTCAAAAAATAATCCATGTTTCAAGCACAGATCTATATACCCAACTACCCATATCCTATCTTTATTTGGATTCCTCCCAAATCCCTCAAACGCAGCATGTCCAAAACTCATCAGTTCTCCTGGCTCAGTGATTGTCAACTTGCCCAAGCCAGAGTCCTGAGGCTCAGTGCTCACATAGTTATTTCTTTAACGTGTTCTCCCACACACATTCAACCAACAAAGATTTTGCATTCTAACATCCTAATATCTTGAATCCTACACACCTCCTTGCCACATTCCACTTCAAATTCAACATGTCCAATACTGAACTCGCCTCTTGTCCCCTAAAACCTGCTCCATCTTCTCAGGTGACTGGAAACCCCTCCATCTAGTTGTCAGAGCTAGAAAACTGTAGGTCAGTCTGGATCCCTCACACTCCACACAAACCGGACACCCACCCTTTTCCAGCCCTACTCTACCGCCTTGTTGACTCTTCATCCTCTCTTACCTGCACTATTTCAATCATCTTTTTCCTGATCTTTGGGGCTCAAGTTTGTTCTTCATATTGCTGCAGAATAACCTTTCTATTACATATGTCTGATAATATACTCTCCACTTTAAACCACTCTCAAAAGTAGCATAGAATTATGTTCAAAAACAAATGAAACAAATGTACTGTGCAAAAATTCAGGTTAGTGGCTACCTTTGGAGAGAAAGCTGTGGGTAATGAGTGTTAGGAGGCAGAAGGGCTATTGTCAATATGTACTATTTTTTGATCCTGGTGGAGTTTCCATGAATGTGATAGATATATGAAAATTTATCGACCTGTACAAGTATGATGGGTGCACTTTTCTGTACATATGTTTTCCTTCAATTAAAAGTTAATAAAATTAAAAAATGATTAATTAGCCAGTTACCTTCCTATTATGGTTGAGCAATAGTTTCAGTTTTTTACAAACACCTTCATCATGGTGAGTTTCTTTTTTTTTTTTTTTTTTTTTTTTGCGGTACACGGGCCTCTCACTGTCGTGGCCTCTCCCGTTGCCGAGCACAGGCTCCGGACGCGCAGGCTCAGCGACCATGGCTCACAGGCCCAGCCGCTTCGCGGCATGTGGGATCTTCCCGGACCGGGACACGAACCCGCGTCCCCTGCATCGGCAGGCGGACTCTCAACCACTGCGCCACCAGGGAAGCCCCATTATGGTGAGTTTCTGTTTTAATCACACTCAGAATCAAAAGTGTTCTGCTCTCAATAGTTAATCATCAATGACCAGCAGAAAGTCAAATGCTCATTTATTATAGATAGTTGGGATCTACTGATTTGTTCCATGTCATTGTGATAACGCACCGCCTCACCGTGAAACATTCTCTCTTCCAACGGGCAACCGTGCATCCACTCTACGGGATGATTCTTATCCACTCCCTTTTGTCACCACACTGTTTAATGCCGATGTGCGGCAGTTCTGTGAGACAGAGAGACATTTTGGTGTCACTAGCATCAATATGCTGACGCAGGAACGTCAATATGCTGATACAGGCTCAACTCTATGCCAGCTGGTATTACTATTCTACTCTTCCAGCCTGGCTGAACTCGAGATAAAAATGAAAGCCAAATGCTTAAACATCAATCCAGACAGGACAGCAGAAAAACTGGTGGGCAAAGAGACACCTTCTGAGTCAACGACAGACATTATTCTGACATTTTGAATTATAGGAACTTGGAACATAAATTTTAGGTGAAGGTATGACTTAAAATTCTCAATAGGGTTTAATAAAAATCCACACTAATGTAACCACTGATTAGGGACATGTATGAATAGAAAACTCTGCTATGGGAACACGAAGTTATAACAATAAGAAACTGAAAGTCTCATAAAGCACCTATTAATGATGAAGTGATATAATGCATTATAACATGATATAACTGTAATATAATATGATAAATATATAATAGGATAATATGTTTACTTATATATTTGCATTTTCGTGTCTGCCATCTGCTAGGCATGCACAAGGCATTTTATAGAGATTATTTTATTTAATGAAGTTTTACACATACTTCTTGTGATGCATTACAATGAGGTAAAAAACAGTGAGAAGTTCTCCCAAGTCAATGCCATTGTTCTTAGAGTTTTTATCCGCTCTTTATTGTTTTTTGAGTACCCATACAGTGCTCACATTGGTAGTTTAATCTTCACTATAATCACATAAGTTAACATATTAACATAATGCACAAAAATACCTAAGTCCCCAGTAGCCAAGTGTTGGGAAATTTTGCCACACATGACTAATGGTCTCCACCCAGCCAGGGTGTACCCGCTGATCCGTATTTACCTACTGCCTAGCGCCCTCTTAGATGTTTCTGAGAAGTACATTCATATGCATCTCACCTATCTTTAGAAGTCCCAGCCCCACATGTTCTGGATTCAAAATGATTCAAAATAAAAAAAATTCTGGGGCAAAAGACAAAAGTGCTAGTCCACTGGGTGTTTATACAGTTTGCGAGGAGGAAGTGGGACCACTGAGCTAAAGGTGTTGATGTGAGGAGAGAAGCCTGAACTACAGGGAAAAGCGTATAGAAGCCAAGGATGGATGAAGCGGGGACCCTGTAGAGCAGAATAACCTGTGCCCTCTCAGTCTGTGTCCAGGTCCCTTTTTCTTCCAGCATAGCTGCGAGCAGGGGCAGTGAATGACCTTTGAACACACCGAGCAGCTCTTCCAAATAGCCCTCTGGCAACTCTAGCTTAGGTTTGGAAATGCATTCACACTCAATTAAAAATGAGTAATATCAGATTAACAGTAGAAGGGAAATGAAAAGAGGGAAGAGGAAAAAAAGACATGGGGCCCCAAAGTGGAATGGAGGTAAAAAAGAAAATAAATAGAAAGGTTAACAAGCCGAAAAGACAACCCTCAGAATGGGAGAAAATATTTGCAAACGAAGCAACTGACAAAGGAGTAATCTCCAAAATATACAAACAGCTAGTGCAGCTCAATATCAAAAAAAACAAACACCCCAATCCAAAAATGGGCAGAAGACCTAAATAGACATTTCTCCAAAGAAGACATACAGATTGCCAACAAACACACGAAAGGATGCTCAACATCACTAATCATTAGAGAAATGCAAATCAAAACTACAATGAGGTATCACCTCACCCCAGTCAGAATGGCCATCACCAAAAAATCTACAAACAATAAATGCTGGAGAGGGTGTGGAGAAAAGGCAACCCTCTTGCACTGTTGGTGGGAATGTAAATCGATACAGCCACTCCGGAGAACAGTATGGAGGTTCCTTAAAAAACTAAAAATAGAAGTACCATGTGACCCAGCAATCCCACTACTGGGCATATACCCTGAGAAAACCATAATTCAAAAAGAGTCATGCACCACAGTGTTCATTGCAGCACTATTTACAATAGCCAGGACATGGATGCAACCTAAGTGTCCATCAACAGATGAATGGATAAAGAAGATATGGCACATATCTTGGCACATACAATGGAATATTACTCAGCCAAAAAAGGAAACGAAATTGAGTTATTTGTAGTGAGGTGGATGGACCTAGAGTCTATCATGCAGAGTGAAGTAAGTCAGAAAGAGAAAAACAAATACCATATGCTAATACATATATATGGAATCTAAAAAAAAAAGAAAAACAGGTTCTGAAGAACCTAGGGGCAGGACAGGAATAAAGACGCAGATGTAGAGAATGGACTTGCGGACACGGGGAGGGGGAAGGGCAAGTTGGGACGAAGTGAGAGGGTGGCATGGACACATATACACTACCAAATGTAAAATAGATAGCTAGTGGGAAGCAGCCGCATAGCACAGGGAGATCAGCTCGGTGCTTTGTGACCACCTAGAGGGGTGGGATAGGGAGGGTGGGAGGGAGACGCAAGAGGGAGGAGATATGGAGATATATGTATATGTATAGATGATTCACTTTGTTATAAAGCAGAAACTAACACACCATTGTAAAGCAATTATACTCCAATAAAGATGTTAAATTAATTAATTAATTAATAATAAAAAGGTTTACCAAGTCGGCTAATATTGTAAAATCTCCTCTCACTTTCTTTCCATCCCTGTTCCCCTCTCAGTATCTCCATTGGACACAATATACACATAATATAAATCCCCTATTTGATGTGCTATTGGAAGTGCCTCCATGCTTCTTTCTTTAATTTTCAAAATCCTTCCTTCCTAATTCTAGAGCTGAATTATACACTCAGAATAAGATGAGAAAGTAAATGGGAAGAATGAATTTCTCTGGTCTTCCTTTAGCTAGGCAAAAATAATCCTTTTGGCTTTTGAAATAAAACAAATTGTTATTTAGTTATATCTAGATTAGTTGCTGGGTCAGGAGGATTTTAAACCAAAATAACACAAATGACGTAAGTTTTCTTGGCTCATGATACTTGATACAACTAATTTTAGACAAAGTGATTTTTTAGCACTTGCAGCTGCAAATATAACCGATTCAAGATAAAAGCACTAAATTTTGATATTTTGTTACTTTTCAATTGTAGTATTTTTTAAATAAAGGCATGTCTTAACTTACTGCATTTGACTTTCAAGTGTTTCTTCAACAAATTAAACCCACATTATGGTACTTATATTAGGCTAGAAGGTATTTACTTAAGGCAGACCGTCCATTTCCTGATGTTGCCTTACAACTTGTCCTTTGGCTTCTAGAATCTAACTCCCCATAGTTTCCAGGTTAATCCATTGCCTCAAAATGAAAACAGAAGGGATACATGGTGTAGCAAACACAGCCAGCTGTCGACAGGATACATATGATGTTCTGGTTCCTTTGTAACAGAATCCCAATTTAGTTGGGAGAAATAGGGAAAATGTGCCCAGCATTTCCGACACCAAGGTGTGACCAGGTGGCAGAGAACTAGTTAATAGAGGTCAGAGAAAGTCATTTGCTAGGGCTTCCAGGAAAGTTTATTAAATATAGTCAATTCTGTTGGCATCCAGGTTTTACGTTTTGTCCTTTCTCTTTCTTCTTCCTCCTGCCAAGAAAATATAAGTGATGCCTGGAGACATAGGAGTCATCTATGACGGGTTAAAATCCACACATTAAAAATGGCAGAACAAAAAGACACAAAAGACTGGACACCTTTCAGCTGGCAAGTAGCTCTAGATTGCCTACTGCCAGTTTTATGAGAAAAACTATGATCTCTTACTGCCTTAAGCTACTCTTTTGGAGTTGTTGATATTGTCAGCCTAACTCAATCTCTTAGGTGATACATTGAGAGATAATCTGAGTGAAGCATTGACAGAGGGACAATAACAAAGGAGAGTGTCTTGTGCTCACACAATTATGGAAGTTACTTACTTGGGTACTCCTAAATTAGCTCTCGAATTAGTATCAAAACTTATATTTCAAAAATACTTTGACCAGTTAGTGAAATGTAAAACAAAACCTCAGTGAGTTATCACCTCATCCTCATTAGGATGGCTACTATAAAAAACAAAACAATCAAACAAGCAAAAAACACAGAAACCTTTGTGCACTGTTGGTGGAAATGTAAAATAGTTTAGCCACTATGGAAAAGAGTATCAGTTCCTAAAAAATTTTAAAATAGAATTTCCATATGATCCAGTTATTCCACTTCTGGGTATACATTTATATGTTCAAAAAAATTAAAAGCAGTGCATCCAAGAGACACTCATGTTCGTAGCAGCACTACTCACAAAAGATGAAAGCTTCCCAAGTATCCAAAAGATGAAAGGGTAAACAAATGTTGCATGTAAATACAATGGAATATTATTCAGACTTTAAAAGGTAGGAAATTTTGACACATGCTGCAACATGGATGAACCTTGAGTACATTAATGTAAACCAAGTAAGCCAGCCATAAGATGACAAATACTGCGTGATTCCACTTATATTAGGTATCTAGAGTAGTCAAATTCACACAGACAGAAGTAGAATGGTAGTTGAGAGGGCTTGAGGTGGGGGAGAAATGGTGAGGTGTGTTTTAATGGATAAAGAGTTTTGGTTTTCCAAGATGAAGAAGTTCTGGAAATGGGCTATACAACAATGTGACTATACTTAACGACTGAACTGCACACTTAAAAATGGTTGAGATGATTAATTTTATGTATGTGTATTTTACCACAATTAAAAAAATACTTTTACCAGTTGTAGCATCTGATAATGTACATATCCACTGAAGTGGACTTTCTAGGAGGTTTGTTTAAATAGGAAAATTCTGGAATGTTTGTCTGAAAAATTAATTTAATTGCTTTATGGTCATTTTGTGTAGTTATTTCATTGAAAGCACTGAGAATAATTGACCAAAAGAAAACTGAAATATTCTAGAGAAGTTATAATTCTAATCCATTCCTCACTTAATATTCAGGATATATTAGTTGAACACTTATTATCAGCTAAACCCCACGCAAGGAACTGGAGATACATGGTGACTAAGACGTTATCTCTACATCCTGGTATAATAGAAAAGGCATGGGCTTTGCTGTTACACCAGATGCAAAAGAATGAAAGTGAATTTAGCTAAAAGGTATAACATTCACATTAAACAGAGTACACAAAAGGACCCAGTAAGCTAAGGAAAGGGAAAATAATTTTAAGAATAAGGAACATGGTAATGAGATTGAGGACACAGGTGTATGGGTACATGGGATCAGAGTGTTAAATATTTTTAAATGTTTGTTTGCTTTTTAAACACAAGGAAAATAAAATAGCCATAGAAAGATTCTTTAAAAACTTAGCCATTCCAACAGAGGGTATTTCTAAAAAACACTGCAAGATTTAGAACATCAGCAGAGGATCTTCCAGGAAATGAAAAAACCATAGCCAATATTCAATTAAACATTATAAAAATCTAAAGTGTTTCAAGCAGTATATACATAAGGAATTTCATCTTAATTTTGTAGGCAGTGGAGAAGCGTCAGGGTTTTTTAAGGAAGACATGGACATAATTCATTTTGTGGCTTTTTATTTCACTTTGTAAAAATTATGAACCACATCACCGGCAAGTAAGTTCCATGTACCCACCACCTTTCCTAAGACTTAGACTACTACCAATATCTTTGAAGCTCTCTGTGGGTCCATCTTTGATCTCATCTTTTTTCCTTACCCAGAGATAATAAATATACTGAATTTTGTGTTAATCATTCCCTTACTTTCATTAGAGTTTATATGTCTCCCTAAAGTTTATATCATTTGGTACTATCTCTTTTTGAACCCCATGTAATAGGTTCCTAGTACACGTATGCTTTCGTGACTTGCTTTTTCACTGACATGTTTTCGAGATTCATCTATGTTTATCTATATAGCTGTGACTATTGTCACTGCTGTTAGTATTCTACTGAACGAATAAACCACAATTTATTTTGTTATTCTACTTCAATGGATATTTTGTTGTTGGTGTTATTATTATAAACAATAATTCTACGAGCTTTCTTGCATAGATTTCCCGCAAAACTTTCTTAAAAGCAAAGGTTGGCATACTATAGCTCATGGGTCAAATATGTATAGCCCGAGAGTTAAGAATTTTTTTTTTAATTTTAAAAAAAGCAAAAGAAGATTTCATGATATGTGAAAATAGGGAATTGGTGTCCTTAAGTAATGTTCTTTGGAACACATTCACATCCATTTCTTTACATATTGTCTATGGCTGCATTCATGCTGCAATGACAGCGCTGACACCTAAGTCATCTATACTTTCCTCAAAGTGTAGTCACACTACCTATTCTTTGAGGCTTTTCTTAAGACAGTCTCCTCCTTTAATTCCTCTCACAGTTATTGTACTGTGGCAGACCTTCAGATCTTGTCATATAAAACTTATGTACTTTTTATGTACTGTACTACCTTCCTAACCAAATGACAGTGTCACTTAGGGTTTGAGACCATGTTTCATGACATAAATGTAAAGTAGCTGCTTTACACATGACTATTTTTGTGGTCAATAATCATGACAGTATTTTTCAGATGCTTCCCTAGGGATTGAAAGAATTTGTACAGCTTCTCAAAGTGCTAGATTTAAACTCAGGAAATAATTTTAATTAGAAAATTTGCCTTTCATTGGTTTATTGGTTCAACAAGATTTCTTAAAAATGTGTCTTCTTCTGGACTTTTATAGAACTTTATTAACTTTTCTCTGTAATAATATATTGATATAAGTTCTTATGTTCTTACTACACTCTAAGGCCTTTGAAGACACTAACCATTTTATCTCAGTATTTTTCCCAGTTTTTGATACAGTCTTCTTCCCATAGATGATATACAATATATTTTGAAGAAAATAATGTTTGTGCACATAACTATACAAACTTCTACTAGAAGATGTAAACACAGAATATACTTTACTTTGTCTTCTACCAACACATTTCAATCCTGGGTGTTTTGCTGAAGAAATAAAACAAATAATAAAAGCAGCAGAATAGTGACTTAGCAGCTTTTGAATGCATAATTATAAAATACTGACCATGTATATAAGAACAGAAGGTTGTTACATAGCAGATTTAAAGTTCTAATATCATTCCAAATGATTAATTTAAAAATTATGTATTTCACATAGTTAATTTGCTATTTGAAAATTTCATCAAACATACCTGGAATTAAAGATTTGTGAGGCATTTGTAATCTATTTTAAATAAAATACGCAAACCTAAAAAATCAAGGTTACTGCTGATACGTAAAGGAAACTAAACCATTACTCTTTGGTTATGATTTTGGGGTAATCCGGCTAAGGGAGGAAAAGCATAACAAATTACTTAAGCCTATAAATTCTTCCCACGTGGAATGAAGAGCAGGATTTTCGTGTCCAGTAGCCCCCTCTTAACTGTGGTTTCACCTTCTGAGCTTTCAGTTACCTGCAATCAACTGTGGTCCAAAATATTAAATGGAAAATTCTAGAAATAAGCAATTCATAAGTTTTAAATCATACTCCATTCCCAACGGAGGGGTGAAATCTTGAGCCATCCCACTGGAAAAGTGAATCATCCCTTTGTTCAGTGCATCCACTGAACAAAGTCACTTAGTAACCATCTGTCTGGGTTATCAGATCAACTGTTGGGATATCGCAGTGCTTTGTGTTCAAGTAACCCTTAGCTTACTTCACAATGGCCCCGAAGCACAAGAGTAGTGATGCTGGCAAATCAGGTATGCCAAAGAGAAGCCTTAAAGTTATTTTTTTTAAGTGGAAAGGTGAAAGTTCTTGCCCTAATAAGGAAAAAAAAATCACATGCTGAGGTTGCTAAGATCTACGGTCAGAACGAATTTTCTATCTGTGAAATTGTGAAGAAGGAAAGAGAAATCTATGCTAGTTTTGCTGTCACACCTCAAGCTGCAAAATTTATGGCCACAGTGCATGATAAACAGTTAAGATGCAAAAGGCTTTATATTTGTACAATAAGGTATTTTGAGAGGGAGAGAGAGACCACCTTCACGTAACTTTTATCATAGTATGTTGTTACAATTGTTCTATTTTATTATTAGTTATAGCTGTCAATCTCTGTGTCTCATTTATCATAGGTGTGTGTGTATAGGAAAAAAAATAGTACAGACAGGGTACTATCTATGGTTTCGGGCATTCACTGGGGTTCTTGGAATATATCCCCCGAGGATAAGGGGAAATTGTTGTGTTTAAGATACTCAAATTAAAAAATGAGAATAGGGTCTTTCTTAATAAGGGATATCTGGAAGACCTAGGGGTGATAATTTTTAAAAGCCATTGCAGCTGTGAGACTTTATTTAGGTGGAGAAAATTAAAGTTTTATTCTACTGCATGATAATTTGGCAGAAACAGTAACCACTATTCTCATTAAATAGTCTATGCTGTGCCTAAAAATAATTCAAGATGATTTATTCTATTAAACACAATATTCTTATTATAAAGCATTCATTAATCACTTCTTCCACATACAGTGAAAACTGCTATCCTCATCAATTTCCATTCATATTATCCCGATGTGAATAACTTTGAATAACATTTTGCTAAGAAATATTAAAGTGCAATTGTGTCCCTGAACTACATTCAGTTCACAGCCAATCTGTGCCAAAGGATTATGGATAATAGAGGTTGGAATACTTTGTTGCTCCACTAACTTGAGTGACTTTTACTGAGTCACTTAATTTTTGCATTTTAGTTTTTCTATCTGTCCTTAGAAATGACATATAGAAGAGACCTTAGTGTTGGTTCACAGCCTCAGGAGTTCCCCAGGTGAAATTAGAATCTGGCCCCCATATACAGATGGCAAAGAGAGACCAGAGAACTAGGAAGATTACTCCAGATTGGCAGGTGGCAGTTTTCATCAGCAAGGGAAACTTATACATGAGGCTTGTTATAGGGGGCTACAAGAATAATAGAGCTCTGCACCCACCCGCCAGAATCTTAAAAGTTCATATAGAGGACTTAATGGGGTTCAGGCATGTATACAGTCCAGATTGTCTCAATAACATTATTCTCTCAGGCTGCTTCCTTGAAGTGGTTCCTAGTGCAGAAGCTGTGAGTGAAATG
Source organism: Delphinapterus leucas (assembly GCF_059928025.1). Taxonomy (NCBI): domain Eukaryota; kingdom Metazoa; phylum Chordata; class Mammalia; order Artiodactyla; family Monodontidae; genus Delphinapterus; species Delphinapterus leucas. Next base: position 14,366,528 of record NC_143146.1, read on the forward strand.
TACATTCCAAAGAGGGAGTAAGGAGTCTCTGATGGCCCAGGTTCTGCTCAAGGGTCAGCCTGTGGTCATGTCCTCTCAGTGACCTCTTCCAACACTTAAATATCATTCAGTCCTACTCTTTCTTTTGTTCTGCAGTAGAGGATTATGCCCAGGGATGACCAGTCTGAGGAATATTTCAAACCCATTTAAATTTCTAGAAAAATACTATATAAGCTAAAATGTATAATAATTATGTAAACAAATAGCCCTGCATTAGATTAATTTCATTATATTTAAAAGAGAAATGTATTCCTCACTATTCTGAACTCAAATGTACTGGAATGTATAATAATATACGTTTTAGTAGTGTCCTTTAATAGTGTATTGCATGTGACTTTTTAAATGGCAAATCAACCCATCAGATATGCTGACATTTAAGACATTCACTGCTAATAGTTTATTTCCTTCATCCCACAAGCTCAGTCAAAAATTCAGTCCAAAAATAAGTGGAAATGAGGAGTTAATTAAAGTACATACCTGTGAAGGATTCATAATATGTTCTTTCTTATGCTCTATGGATAGAAATGAAGCTCCTTACTCATCTGCATTAGATTGCTGCCCACCAATCCATAAAACAAGGGCTCTTCAATATTTATTGAGCCTCAGTAACGTACTGTGCTAGGTACTGCAAGGGATGCTAAAAATGAATAAGGCATGAGCCCTCAGGGAATATATCATCTCTAGTAGAATAAATAAGCACTGTGTTCAAATTCTAAAGTGAGAATTATAAGTTGTATATGACAGTTAAAATCAAGAGCTTATGGGAGTTTAAAGGAGGGATAGATCATACCAAGTGGGAGCAATCAGGAAAGGAAGGCTAATCTCAGGAAGTGAGACCTGAGTAGAATTTCCTAGAGCAAGGTCTTCCAAGAAAAGGTATATACTTACTAAGCAAATGAGGGGAAAAGAAAAAGTGTAGTGGCCATGCTTCTGCAACTTGGAGAGACCCAGATTCCCTGCAGAGCAAGGGAGTAATGGGGGAAAAAAGGAATAGATCAGTGCATCCCCTAAACTAGTTTCCCCGGCTGCTGCGTCTCTTTACCATATATTTTAATATTTACAATAAATTTCCTCTCTTCTGAATAGAAAAAGAATTCCTGACTAGCAGCCAGAATCTTGAGGCTTCACCACTGCCCAGTTAAATAAAACTGAGTATTTTGAGTTGATGAGTCATATGTACTGGAAAACCAGTTAACTCTGTTCCAAGGTTTTGTTTTTGAACCTGATGAGTTTTCGGGTCAGACAGTCCTTGGACGAAATCGAGACCCAATCACAGCTGTGTCATTTTGGCTGATAATGACAAAAACAACTATCACTTTTCTACGCATTTTCACCTGTAACCTTCTAAAACAGCTCTTCTCAAAACTTTAACGAGCAAAGCTATCACGTGGGGTGCCTGTTAATCTAGGGGCTTGGAGTCAGTAGGGCTGGGGTGGGGCTTGAGAGTCTGCATTTCTAATAAGCTCCCCGGTGATGCTGAAGCTTCTGGTCTGTGGACCACTTTTGAGAACAAAGGCTAAAAGCATAATTCCCAGCCAGCAGTATCAGCATCACCTGGGAACTTGATGGATGTGAAATGCAAATTATCAGCCCCCACACCAAACCTACTTAATCAGAAACACCGGGATGAGGCCCAGCATCCTGGGTTTTAACAAGCCCTCCAGGTGATGTCACTGGTTTTCGCATACTCGAAGCACCTGGGGGGAAGGGCGGATTAAATACTATTGATGCCTGAATCTCACCCCCAGATATTGCCCTGTAATTGGTGCGTGGTGTGGTCTCGGCATAGGACTTTTTAAAAGATCTACCAGGTGACTCGAATATGCAATACAATTTGAGAATCCCACGAGGTAGGTATTTGAACTTGATAGGCCTTTTTTCCGCCTGTGCAATGTGGATAATAACCACGCTGGTTCGTGCCTTCGCTTCCAGATTTTGCCATCTCCAGCCAGCCTTAGTCGGCCAAAATCCCACTTCAGTCTCCTGGCCGCGTGCCCCAGAGCCTCTGTCCGAGAACCAGAGGTCCCAGTTGTGGACCCGCCGGAGCATCAGCCACACTCCGCATTCCGGCGCCGCCCGCACCTACGTGGCTCAGGGCTCAGTCCTCTGCGGCTCAAGGGACTGCGCCAGAGCGCTCGGCGCATGCGCTCGGCCCAAGCCAGGCCCCGGTCCGAGTAACGGACTCGGGCTCCCTCCACCGGAAGTGGGCGGCCGCGCTGCGGGAGGAGCCGGGGGTAGCTTAGTAGCTGTGGGCTGTGGGCGCCGGGTCCGGGGGGATCGCGCTTCCTCCTCCGCGCCATGGCGAAGGCCGGCGACGTGGTGCGGCTGCTCCTGGGCTCCACCGCACTCTGGCTCTCGCTGCTCGGCGCGCGGACCGCCTCCGCGTCCAAGGCGGTGACTGCCAACTTGGCCGCGAAGTGGCCGGAGACCCCGCTGCTGCTGGAGGCCAGGTGAGTGCGGGCCGGACCGTCTGCCGAGCCGGCGCGGAGGGAGGGTCCGGGGGATCCGGGACGCACCGGCGTCCGGGACCCCGACGGCGCCTGGGACGCCGTCTCTTAGCCCGCCGGCAGTCAGCTTCTTGCACCGCCGCTGGTGCTTTGACCCCCAGAGCATCACCTCCTCCCCTGCTACCCTGTGCGTCGCACTCACTTGCAGTTTCTTTCCCCCGCCTTCGTACTTTGCCTCATCCACGGGTTTTAAAACTTTGTTTAATTCGTTTGGATTTTCTTAGCGTTTACGAAAGAGGAAAGGAAGAATGGGAGGTAGACTGTGGCGTTTAATGCAAGCTCTTCAATTGATGTAGGCAGTTCTTTTTAGGAACCGGTATTTGAAGCACCTGGTTTCAAGATGATAACATTATTCGGTCAGCTCCTAGGCTTCCTGTGGAGAAGACAGCTTCGCAAAGCCATTACTTCTTTCTGAATCTCATTCACTGGGTTTAGTGCATAAGGTTTCATTTATTGTGGAGAAACAAAACTTGGAGCTATTGAATTTTCCTCTTAGTATTCCAGGAGTTAAACAAAATTTGAAAGTTTTTTCTTTTTTTAACCGGCATGAAGTTTTAATGCCGGTTGCATTTGTAGTTCACCAAAGCAACAGCTTTTGGTTCTAAAAAGAGTCTTTGTCGCCCTACGTGACATTACATGTGTAAGATATTGATACTAAAACAGATTTTTTAATTGAGCTATAATTGATGTAGCTTATTAGTCTCAGGTGTACAACATAATGATCTGATGTATTTACATGTTGTGAAATTATCACCACGTAAGTCCAGATAACGTCTGTCACCACACGTAGTTACAAAAGTTTCTTTTCTTGTGATGAGAACTTTTAAGATCTTTCTTGGCAGCTTTGCAATCTACAGTACAGTATTAAAACTATAGTCATCATGCTGTACATTACATCCCCATGACCTATTTATTTTGTAGCAGAAAATTTGTACTGTTTGACCACCTTTACCCATTTCACCTGCATTCCTGCTTCTGGCACCCAATCTGTTCTCTGTATGTGAGCTCATTTGTTTATTGTTTTTGTATGTGTTTTAAGATTTCATAGGGTATTTGTTCTGTCTGTTATTTCACTGAGCAAAATGCCCTCAGGTCCGTCCGCGTTCTCACAAATAGCAGGATTTCCTTTCTTATGGCTGAATGATATTCGTGTGTGTGTACCACATTTTTTGTATTCGTTCATTATTCAGTGGATTCTTAGGTTGTTTCCATATCTTGGCCATTGTAAATAATGCTGCACTGAACATAGGAGTGCTTACATTTTTTCCAGTCATAGTGTTTTCACTTCCTTTGCATAAATACCCAGAAGTGGAATTGCTGGATCATGTGATAGTTGCTTTTAAAAATTTTTGACGAACCTCCATACTATTTTCCATAGTGGCTGCACCAGTTTACATTCCCCACAACAGTAAACAAGGGTTCCTTTTTCTCCACATCCTCTCCAACACTTGTTATCTCTTGTCTTTTTTTTTTTTTTTTTGCGATACGCGGGCCTCTCACTGTTTTGGCCTCTCCCGTTGCGGAGCACAGCCTCTGGACGCACAGGCTTAGCGGCCATGGCTTACGGACCCAGCCGCTCCCCGGCATGTGGGATCTTCCCAGACCGGGGCACGAACTCATGTCCCCTGCATTGGCAGACAGACTCTCAACCACTGCGCCACCAGGGAAGCCCTATCTCTTGTCTTTTTGATAATAGCCATATTCTAACAGGTGTGAGGTGATGTCTCACTGTGGTTTTGATTTGCATATTTCTGATGATTAGTGATGTTGAGCACCTTTTCATGTACCTGTTAGCATTTGTATGTCTTCTTTAGAAAAATGTCTATTCAAATGCTGTCCAGTTTTTAATTGGATTGTTTGGTGTTTTTTTTTTCCTATTGAGTTGTATGAGTTCTTTACGTATTTTGATTATTAACCCCTTATCAGATATATGATCAGATATTTTCTCCCATTCAGTAGTTGCTTTTTCATCTTGTTAATGATTTCCTTTGCTGTGCAGAGGCTTTTTAGTTTGATATAGTCCCACTTGTTTATTTTCGCATTTGTTGTCTTTGGTTTTGGTGTGAAATACAAAAAAATCATCGCCAAGAGTGATGTCAAGGAGCTACTGCCTATGTTTTCTTCTAGGAGTTTTATGGTTTCAGGTCTTATGTTCAAGTCTTTAATCTATTTTGAGTTACTTTTTGTGTATGGTGTAAGATAGTGGTCTAGTTTCATTCTTTTGCACACGGCTATCTGGTTTTCCCAAAAGCATTTATTGAAGAGACTGTCCTTTCCCTGTTGTATATTCTTGGCTCCTTCATCATAAATTTCCCTGTTGTATATTCTTGGCTCCTTCATCATAAATTAATTGACCATATATGCGTGGATTTGTTTCTGGGCGCTCTATTCTGTCCCATTGATCTATGTGTGCCAATACCATACTATTTTCATTGTATAGCTTTGTAGTATAGTTTGAAGTCAAGGAGCATTTAGCTCTAGCTTTTCTTAAGATTATTTTGAATTTGGGGGTCTTTGTGGTTCCATACAAATTTTAGGATTGTTTGTTCTATATCTGTGAAAAATGGCATTGAAATTTTGATAGGGGTTGTGTTGACCCTGGATATTGCTTTGCATTGTATGGAGACTTTAACAGTATTCTTCCAATCCATGGACATAGAATATCTTTCCATTTATTTGTCTTGTCTTCATTTATTTGTGTTGTCTTCAATTGATTTCATCATTGTCTTATAATTTTCAGTGTACAGGTCTTTCACTGCCTTGGTTAAATTTATTCCTAGGTATTTTTTTGATGCAATTGTAAACAGGATTGTTTTTTAAATTTCTCTTTCTGATAGTTCATTATTAGTGTATAGAAACCCAACAGATTTTTGTATACTGATTTTTGTATCCAGTAACTTTACTGAATTCATATATTCTCACAGTTTTTTTTGGCGGAGTCTTTAGGGTTTTCTATATATAATGTCATGTCATCTGAAAATAGTGACAGCTTGGTTTCTTCCTTTCTGATTTGGATGCGTTTAATTTCTTTTTCTTGCCTAATTGCTGTGGCTAAGACTTTAAGTACTAAACTGAACAAAAGTGGTGAGAGTGGGCATCCTTGTCTTTTTCCTGATCTTGTGCCTGACTGTGATGTTAGCTGTGGGCTTGTTGTATATGACCTTTATTATGTTGACGTACATTTCCTTTATACCCACTTTGAGTTTTTACTCTTAATGGATGTTGAAATTTTTCAAATGCTTTCTTTTTTTTTGCATCTATTGAGCTGATCATATGATTTTTATCCTTAATTTGTTAATGTGGTGTTTCACATTTATTGATTTGTCGGTGTTGAACCATCCTTGCATCCCTGGAATAACTTGCTTATGGTGTATGATCCTTTTAATGTATTACTGTATTCAGTTTGTTAATATTTTGTTAAGGATTTTTGCATTTATGTTCATCAGGAATATTGACCTGTAATTTTCTTGTGGTGTCCTTTTCTGGTTTTGGTATCAGGATGATGTTGGTCTTGTAAAATGAGTTTGGGAGTGTTCCTTCCTCTTCTCTTTTTGGAAGAGTGTGAGGATTGGTGTTAATTCTACTTTAAATGTTTGGTAGAATTCACCAATGAAGCTGTCTGGTTCTGGACTTTTATTTGTTGGGAAGCTTTTGATTACTGATTCAATCTCCTTATTAGTAATAAATCTGTTTGGATTTTTCTATTTCATGGGTCAGTCTTGATACTTTGTATATTTCTAGGAGTTTATTCATTTCTTCTAGGCTGCCCAATTTGTTGTTGTATGATTGTTCATAGTAGTCTCTTATGATCCATTGTACTTCTGTGGTATCAGATATAATAAAACAGCTTTTATTAAATAAAGTATTCTAGTTTAACATATGTCCCCTTCCTCTACCTTTTCCCCAGTTTCTCACATAGCTTACATGGATATGATCTCATGCTCAGTTCCAAATCAGTCTAACTTCTCCCAGCATTAGGCTGATAGTTGCAGTGTTTCAATTTCTGCTTGCCTCAGGAGTCTTAGAACTGGAACTCCTGTAGGATGCTCTTTAAGGCCCTTCACAATCTAGCCACACTCTGAGGTACCAACCCCATTACTTTTAGTGGGTTGAATGGTGGCTCCCAAAAAGATATGTCTATATCCTAACCCATGGAACCTGTGAATGTTACCGTATTTGGAAAAAGTATCTTTGCTGATGTAATTAAGTTAAGGGTCTTGAGACAAGATTGTTGTGGATCTGGATGGGTGCTAAATCCAATTTCCTTATAAGATACAGAAGAGGAGAAGACACATACAAGGAGGAGGAGGACATCTGAATAGAGACAGAGATTGGATTGGTGTAGCCACAAGCCAAGGAACACCTTAAGCCTCCAGAAGCTGGAAGAGGCAAGGAAAGGTTCTCCCCTAGAGCCCTTGGAGGGAGTGTAACCCTACCAATACCTTGATTTTGGACTTTTCCGGAGCTGTGAGACAGTTTCTGTTGCTTTAAGTCACCAAATTTTTGATAATTTATTACAGCAGCAATAGGAAACTAATTTGATTTTGTACCTTGAAGTGGGGATACTGCTGTAACAAATACCTAAAAATGTAGAAATACATGTTGAATCTGGAAGGAGCTGGAAGAGTTTTGAGAAACGTAGAAAAAGCCTAGATTGTCTTGAGGAGACTGTTGGCATAAATACGGACACTAAAGGCGATTCTGTTAAGGACTTAGAAGAAAGCGTGGAGCATGATAGGAAAAAGCTTCTGTCATCTTAGAGAATACTTACATGATTATGAATAAAATGTTGGTAGAAATATGAACATTAAAGGCACTTTTGGCAAGGGCTTAGAAGGAACTGAGGGATGTGTTATTGGAAATAAAGAAAGATGACCCTTGTTATATAGGCAGAAATCTAGCTGAATTAGATTCTACAGTTGTGTGGGAAGCAGAACATGTAAGCGATGAACTTGGATAGTTAAGAGGATTTCCAAGCAAAGTGTTAAAGGATTTCCAAGCAAAGTATCACCTGGTTTCTCCTTGTTGCTGTAAAATGCAAGAGGAAAGAGAGAAATTGAAAAAGGAACTGTTAAGGAAAAAGGAAGTAGCCTTTGGTAATTTGGGAGGCTCTCAGCCTATCCAGATTGCAAAGGTTGCTAAAATTAGGAAACTCGGTGTTGGGAATGCATGCTCTGTAAAGAAGGCCAAATGTGTGGCTGGATATCTTTTGTTGTATAGATTAGGTGTGCGACTTGTGGATCCACTCAGCTATCTCAGCAGATGCCAGGAATAAAGAGGGGCTTATCCAGGAGAAGGATCTGGGGAGGATCCTTGTGTAATGGCATGACCCTGGTGAGATACGTAGAAGAACCCCAAGGATTTTGATTGTTGCATCAATAGAAACACTGCCTGCTTGGATCAAAAGGGACAGAGACATGATGAAGTGAGAGAAGGCTGCCAGACTTCCAAAATTCTATAGGCAGGAAGTTGGCTGATAGAACTACATGGCTGCAAATGTGTGCTACACTTCAAGAAAAAGAGAGAATGACGCTGAGGGCAAAGCCATGGCAGGCAGCACAGAGGGTGGAGCAATAAGCCACGGAGAGTTATGCTCAAGTCTTAAAAACCTAACAGGATCTTGTGCTGCAATTTGAACTTGCTTGGGATTGATGACTCCTCTACTCTCTACTTTCCCCCTTTTGTAATTGGAATATCTGTCTTTGGGATTTGGAACGCCTATCTCACCACTGCATTTTGGAAGCATATAATTTTTTAGTTCTACAGGTCCACGTGTGGAGAAGAAGTTTGCCTCTGGGTGGATCGTACAGGGCCTCACTCATACGTAGTTTAGATAATTCACACGATGAGATTTGAGACATCTGATGATATTTACTCATATGTATAAATTCTGCCATATGGAAGAAGTCTTTTACCTGTGGATGCACAATAAACGAGCATGTCAGTAGTTGTTTGGTCAAGTCAATTAGGGAATAAGTGTTGCGCTCTACTTTTCTCAAGGTTTTGTACCATCCCTGTCCTTTTCAGGTCACATCCTATTTAGTGTTCCCCATAGTTTCCTCTGCTTTTAGCCTGTTTGTTTGTTTGTTTCAATGCCATTGAGTTGGACACCATTAATAGCAAGAGTTGCTTTGAAGTTGCTTATTGCTTTAAATCCCTATGTCTGTCCTGTTTATGTTGATGAATTAATCAGTTTTTCTCCTTTTCACCTCCTTTTCCCCCTTTAGTGACCATCTCAGACTCACAAGAATTTATCACTCGGCGTGTGTCTGGAAGTCCTCAATACTTCCCATTTATATTAAGCATTAGTTTAGGTTTACTGAGGCTTAAAAGAAAGATAAGGTGGGCAGTAACAAAGTCTGTACTGTCTGTTTGGTGGTTGTGTCTCTTCTGGTTTAAACAGTTAAATCTACTTGTTTTAGTTGTCTTGCACTTTGTTTCATACAGGACCGAATAATCTTTCACTTATTTCATTATTTCCAAAAGGCTTTATATTGCTTTGGCTATTTTTTTTTTTATTACTTACACTCTGGATAAATGGAAGTTTCTTTGGGCTTCAAGACCAAAGACCTAATGCAATACACCAATTTTCTATTAATTTTTTGATTAAGATATTTTCTGTTTTAAATAATAAAAATATTGTCTACACAAATACGTAGCTAAATGAAAATAATCGATAATATGACTTTAAAAAAATGTTTATAAAACCAGATTTTGGTTGTGAAAAATAGGCAGTCTATTTTTTAACTTTTTACTTTTATATAACACTCTCTTTATTGCCATTAAATTATACTTCTCAGTGGCATTTCACATGAAGACACAAAATAAATTATCCATTTTTTAGCTGTAGCTAATAAAGAGGAAAAGCCAAAAGTAATTCCTCATGTAGTCTTTTCCAGTCATGATTATATGCTTGTAGTTAAGAACGATACCTCAGGGAAGAATCATCAATTTGTTCTCTTTTTGCATTATAGTAAATGGAAATCAGCGACTTTTATTTGAGGAGGTTTTTGTTTTTACCAGAAGTTGTAATTTAGCTCTAAAATATAGTATTGAAACCATTTTTTATTTCCATCGATTAACTGATTACTTTTATTTTTTTTAATAGTGAATTTATGGCAGAAGAAAGTAATGAAAAATTTTGGCAGTTTTTGGAAACTGTACAAGAATTAGCAATTTATAAACAAACAGGTAGGTGATGTACATATTTCAACTTTCAAGATATGTATCAATATTTATGTGCCTATATTAGATATGTTTATTGATTTTTTGTTTATTGTTTTTTTTGTTTATTGTTTTTAATGGTAAAGTTTAAGTGTAAATGCTTAATTGGGTTAGTAAGTCTGAATATTAAATTTGAAAAAATGTTTTAATGGAAACTATTCCAAGCATCCATTTCCAAAAATATAAGGCTCTAATACGTTGTTATACAAAAACTCATATGATTAGCAGTGTTTGGATATTTCATTATAATCAAGCAGGAATAGAAATTGTTGAATTATGGTTTTCTTTTTACCTAGATTTCTTTGAAATAGTATTAGTTTTGCATCCAGTAATACTAAAATTTTTTTGCCAGAATACGTTTACTCCTGAACTCTTACAGAGATTTTTAATACTTGCTCTTATTGAGTTAGGTAACCTGTGTGCTTTCATTTCATTATTTAGAAAATTGACTTAGTTATTCCTACTTTTTTTAATATATATGAGAGTATATATCTATGCATACATACATATATTCTTAGAATGAGCTAATGTTTATTAATGTGTTTCTTAAGGAAGATGAGATGCTGAAATTAGGTTTTCATGGCAGAGGCTAAAAGGTTAATTACTAATTATTATAAAGAAAGGTTAAAGAAAAAGGTTAGTTTCCTATCTCTACAGAGAATAGACGTTTTGAATGTTTTAAGTGTTCATTTACTAGAGCCTGTTTGGCTTAAGTGGCTTTGAAGTTCAACAGTTTTATGATTTTATGAGATAGGTTTAAGATAAAGGGAGCAGACATGACTTTAATGATATTTTAAACTGAAATATTTCTAAAAACAAGTAATTTGCTCTTTGAAAAAACTTTTACTAAAAAGCTTCATTATTCATTAATCATGATTTGAGTCACGAGAGACAGTATGCACTGCTTTAGATACTGAGAATACAAAGATGAGTAAATGTGATCTGTGTTCTCCAGACCGTATAATATGATAGAGACAGCAGAACACCTACATGTATTATTAGGTGATCAGAACTTTAATGGGGAGGGATAGGTATAACCCGGACGTGCGTTAAGAGGCACCCGTCAGTATTTCAGAGAGAGCAGGACAGCCTTTTCAGCGGTGAATGCTGGAGTGGAGTTTTGGATGATAGGATCTAACAAGGTCGTAGGGAAAGGAGACGGGTAGAAGACGCCACAGGAATAGATTATGTGGAGAAACTGTGACCACTTAGGAGTCTACCTGTAAAGCAATGGGTGATTGTTGTTCGTTGGTTTTGTATTTGTCCTGGTGATTTTACTTTTGGTATTTGAGGTAAAAATAAGCTAGATTAATATGTCAGGTTTTCATGAGAGTTAAAAAATCCAACACCAGATTTCCTGGCTCTCACCTAAAAATCCTGACTGTACCTTTCCCAAACCTGTTGTTCTCAGTACGTGCTTCATGGCCTTATTTGGTGCCATTTTCATTGGAGAAGCAATCTTGAAAATTACTCTTATAAATTTTGAACCCTTTAAGTTGTTCAAATTTGTCAGCATATTTTATACCTAACTAAAACAGCATGTCTGGACAAACTGGTGGCAGATCATCAACAAGTTGGAATATAAGCTCAGAAGTACCTAAACTCTACTTTAAGCATAGGAGGTGTATGTGTTTCAGGGTTGAACCTAAAATGAAGTGTATTAAATAAGAATTACTAACACAAAACTATAATTCTGTTGAACCTGTTCATAGTGGTGAGAGCCAAATGCATATCGCTGCCTCAATGCTGACCTTGTTAGGTGTAGGAAGAAACGGTATATATGAGGAATTAAATATGACACAAGCTGTCAGATTTTACTGAATTTGTTTTCAAGGCATTATCCTAGAGGAAACATTTAGAATCCTTAGTTACTTGTAATTTTCTAGGTTGTTGAATCTCCATGAGACTCTCTAAATACTCTCCACTGAAAAATAATTTCAGTGATGTACTTGCCTAAAAAAGTTGTAAAAGTTGAACATTAACTCTTTGAATTCAGGTGCTAGTTTTCCTGCCATTTCGTGAGGACAGTTTACATTATGTGCCAGCATATTCAGACCTTTTAAACATTGAATTGCCTGTTTTTAAATCATTTTGTATGGGTCTGCCACAGAGTTATATATTTATGGATGTCTCAAGATTCAAGTGGCATGGTATTAGCTAACCTTTGTAGTTTTGTGTGATGAATCAGAAATATCAATCAAGGTTTATCTGACTCCAGAGCCCCTATTTATTTCCCCTTCTCCATGTTCTCAGCATATAAAAATCTCATTCTCAAAGTCCTTCAAGATTTTAATGGTTTCTACACAAGTAAAGTTGCTCGTATATTTTAATGGAAAGATTTTTAGAAAATGCTATGACATTTCTAACTCAGTTACTTATAATTGAGAACCAGGTTTGGGGTAGGAAGATTGCCATCTGGACATGTCACATTTGAAATGCTTGTGGAATATCCAAGTGAGGATATCCAGTAAGCTGATGTAAGTGAGAGATTTAGGTATAAAAAAAAAAAAAAAATCTAAGCTAAAAGGTAGAATTTGGGGGTTATCAACATCAAGAAGGTAATTGCAGTTATAGGGAAAAGAGAATGAGAAGAGAATAAAGAACACCAGTATTTAAGAGATAACCAGAGGAAGAACCTGCAATAGAGACTAGGGAGCACCAGTGGAGGTGCGTGAAAACCTAGAAAGTGTGATGTCATGAAAGCCAGGGGAATATTAAGTGCTAAGTGATAGACATTATCAAATACTAAAGAAGAACCAAGTAATATAAATACTAAGCTTTTAACAAAAGAAAAATTAGTGGTGACTTTGAGAGCAACTTTTACTGGTATAGTAATAAAAACTACAGTAGGTTGAGGAAGCAGAGATAACTATTGTCGAGTCTTTCAAGATTGACTATAAAGCAAATAAGGTGAATCAGTACGTGACTCATCATGTACTGCTGCCGCTCTTTTTTTTTTTTTAAGATGAGAGTGATTTATGTATATTAAATGCCAATAGGTAAGAAATCAAGTGAAAGGTGAAAGAAATCGAAAGGGCAAAATCATTATCAGCAGGTTAGTTGGTAAGCATGGATTTAGTTATTTTTAGACATTAGCTAAAATAGTCCAGTGCATCCATAATTATCTTGCAAGTTAAGCCTAAAAATACATAGATTTGGGCTTCCCTGGTGGCGCAGTGGTTGAGAGCCCGCCTGCCGATGCAGGGGACACGGGTTCGTGCCCCGGTCCGGGAAGATCCCACATGCCGCGGTGCGGCTGGGCCCGTGAGCCATGGCCGCTGAGCCTGCGCGTCTGGAGCCTGTGCTCCACAACGGGAGAGGCCACAACAGTGAGAGGCCCACGTACCGCCAAAAAAAAAAAAAAAAAAAAAAATACATAGGTTTACTTTCTGTAACCCCTGAATCCTATATCCATTACTAGATTAGAGACAACCTTAACGGTGACTTTGACAAATCTTGGTGTCTGTGGTCAGGCACTACTCACATTTGTTTCTGTTGACCCTCTTCTCTGTTTTCATGTAAAACCAATGTCCTTTTGACTGATGTAGTCTTTGTTTTTGTTATATTGTTGCATTAATTTTGACTTTTGTTGACCCTATAGCTATTATGTCTTTTTTAAGATCCATTTTTAAGATAACATCTCTTCTCAGCTTGCTTTTGTGTTGCTTTTACTATTGAAGGCAAGTCTTGCCTTACTTTTTGATTCTTGGGGGGAAACTCACCATAACTTCCTGAGAAAATCACCTATAGTTTGTTAAAGTAGAAGTGAATGAGCACACCTACTCTTATATGATGACTCTTTGAAATTACTGGATTAAGAAAGTATTATTGGCCTAGAATGAAGAGGTCTATTCACTTCTTAAATATTAATTCCAGAAATGCATTAGATGCCTGTTTTGTGTGCCAAGAGTGGAAAGGTATAATTGAAAGGCTAGAAAAGATTCTTGCCTTAACAGTTTATAGCTTAATGAGAAGGACAGCATTAAACAAATAATTATACAAATAATTTTTCATTACTGTTTGAGAATTGATCTAGGGATGGTATAGAGTCCTTTGCTATTCTTAGTCTCCTCTTAAATTGTAAGTAGGGCCTATATCTTATCTATGTATTATAACTCTACAACCTTGGAGTGAATTGGTATATGTTGGCATCTTCCAAATAGATTTTTTTTTTCCCCCGGTACGCGGGCCCCTCACTGTTGTGGCCTCTCCCGTCGTGGAGCACAGGCTCCGGACGCGCAGGCTCAGCGGCCATGGCTCACGGGCCCAGCCGCTCCGCGGCATGTGGGATCTTCCCGGACCGGGACCCGTGCCCCCTGCATCGGCGGGCAGACTCTCAACCACTGCGCCACCAGGGAAGCCCCCAAATAGATTTTAATGGCAAGATTATTTTCATCTGGACTTGTATTGATTGCCTGGACTTCACTGGAAGATAAAGATGAATAGTAAACTGGAGATCTTGATTTTCCCTTTTGCTCTAACATCTTCTATTCCAAACTTAAAATATGACATCAATTTAATTAGCTATACAGTGAGAAATATGCCAATGTGTTGAATACAAAATACTAACATCCTTTTCTTTTGAATTCTTTTTGTAGAATCAGATTATTCTTACTACAACTTAATCCTGAGGAAAGCTGGACAGTTTTTAGACAATTTACATATCAATCTCTTAAAGTTTGCTTTCTCTATAAGGGCATACTCTCCAACTATTCAGATGTTTCAACAGGTATGTAAAAATACCCAAACTATATTTGACAAAGAAGCATGCTAGCAATGTACATACATGTATCTTAATGTGAATATCTTTAGCTAAAAATCTCCAAACTTGTAATACCTGCTTCCATAGCCTATCATTGATTATATTTTCATTGTTACCATTGATTATAGTATAATTGAGTATTTTAGGTAATTTTGTAGGTATTTGGGATAAGGCAGTTACGAAGACTAATCACCAGTGAAGTGAACTGTAGTGACAATTTTAACTTAATGGGATGTTTTCAACAATTTCAAAGCATGTTTTCCTCCTGTACAGTTGATTTTGTTAAAATGTTTGATTCTGTCTATGTATTTTTACTTTAATTAGAGCAATAACTTAATAGTTGGTAAGCTATTTTAATCAAAATAATGTGTAAGTTTAAAAAATGATATTGTAATTATCAACTACTGTAGCTAAGTGTAATCTTTGAAATCTTAGATTGCAGCCGATGAGCCTCCACCAGATGGCTGTGTTGCATTTGTGGTCATCCATGAGAAACACACGTGTAAAGTTAATGAGATTAAAAAGCTGTTGAAGAAGGCTACTTCAAGGTAAATTAATGATCGGCCATAGTGAAAGAAGTGGTTTATAAAAAGAGATGAGGGGTGAAATAGAAACTTCTTCTAATAAAAGATTTTAATATTCCAAGACATTGTATATTAAAGAATGTGCTCTCAATATATCTAAATCCTTCTTTAAAGTATATAAGTACTTTCAATATTCCACCTTGATTAGCTTTTGATTTTAGAATACCAAAATACTGTAAAATATATGAGAGATGTATTTTATGTAACGTAAGTTGTTTTTGCAAATACAGGCAGACCTCAAAGATATTGTGGGTTCACTTCCAGACCACCTCAGTAAAGTGAATACTGCAATAATTGACACACATTTTTTGGTATCCCAGTGCATATAAAAGTTACGTCTACACTACACAGTAGTCTGTTGAGTGCCCAACAGCATTATGTCTAAAAAAATGTATACCTTAATGTTAAAATACTTTATTGCTAAAAACTGCTAACCATCATCTGAGCCTTCAGTGAGTCAATCTTTTTGCTGGTGGAGAGTGTGAAATATTGCAAGAATTACAAAAATGTGACATAGAGACAGCAAGTGAGCAGATGCTGTTGGAAAAATGGTGACCATAGACTTGCTGGACACCATTGCCAAAAATCTTCAATGTGTTAAAAATGAAATATCTGTGAAGCACAGCAAAGCAAAGCACAATAAAGTGAGGTATGCCTGTAAACATACAAAGCTGTGGATTTATCTAAGCTGTATCTCTTTAAATAGAAACTGAATGTATACCTTGGGAGTAAAAAATTAATAACAAAAACAGTAGTATAGAATTGCTTTTTTATAATGCATTATTCAAAACCTTTTTCTTCTTCCAAGTATTTAATACAAATGAATATGAGAAG
Source organism: Delphinapterus leucas (assembly GCF_059928025.1). Classification (NCBI taxonomy): domain Eukaryota; kingdom Metazoa; phylum Chordata; class Mammalia; order Artiodactyla; family Monodontidae; genus Delphinapterus; species Delphinapterus leucas. The sequence continues at coordinate 14,382,478 of NC_143146.1, forward strand.
TAGGAAGGAGATTATTAATTTAGTAGTGATTTTTACAGCGTAATGCCTGCCAGTATATGTTTTACTGCCTGATTGTTTATACTTTAAGAAGTATTAAAGTTGTTTCTCTAATTTTGAAAGAGTTCTTTATATATTAAACAGTAACTTCTTTTATTTGTCGGAAACTTTTTCTAATATTTATTTATATTAATTTTAATATAGAGAAGCTTTTATTTTTACGTAGCCAAATTTGTCCTTTATGTATGTATGTTTTTATACTTACACAGTTTTTCCCAAACCTGAGTGAGAGATTTTACTAATATTTCCCAGTAGCTTTCTTAAAGCTTTTGTTTTACCTTAAACTTTTAAACTATCTATAATTTATTTTCTTAGGAAGGCAAGGATCCAGTCAGATCTTTTTCCCCTCAGGTGGCTAGTCAGTTATTATATTCATTATATTTATATTATGGTCTATTTTATAACTTTGTTCTATACTGTTATGTTTCTTGTAACAGTACCATGTTGTTAGTATTTATTGCTTTACGATTTATTCCGGTATCTCACAGGACAGTTTCCTCTTCATTGCTGCTTGTTTATCCTCCAGAATTTCTTAGCTCTTTGCGCTTGTTGATGCTTTCAAACTAACATTAGAGTCCTTTTTCTCCTACCAAATTGCCTCCAGAAAACGCCTTGGTTGGGTTTTAATTAGAATTATATTAAACCTATTAGTTAATTTTAAAAGAATTTAAATGTTTATTATGTCAAATCTCTCAACAGATAACATAGTACGTTTTCTGTTCATTCCTTCTTTTAAAACTTTAAAGTTTTATAATTTACTGTGTTTTTAAAATCAGAAATAACTTGTTTTATCAGTTGTTTTGCATCTATTAAGATTAATTTGAAGTTTTTCTCTTTGGACGTACTGTGTATTATGGTAATATATTTTAAACTATTACACCTTTTCATTTCTAGGGAGAACTATTTGTTAATGGTGTGGGATTATCTTAATTTTTGTTGAAGTAAGATTGCTTATATCTTTATTAAGATTCATTTTTCTTCTTTAATGAGATTAGCTATTATTTAAACTATTTATGCCATTTTTTAATGTTATTCTAGCTTCATATAGTGAATTAGGCAGCCATGTCATTCTGTAAGAATTGGTGTAGCATAGCAATTACCTATTTCTCTAAAGCATTAATAGACTATGAAATTGTCAGCCCTAATGTGTTTTTCTTTTCCTAGTGCATTTTTTAAAGTTAACTTTGGTAACTTTATTTTTTAATTTAATTTAATTAATTTATTTATTTTTGGCTGCATTGGGTGTTCGTTGCTGTGCACAGGCTTTCTGTAGCTGCGGTGAGTGGGGGCTACTCTTCGTTGCCGTGCGGTGGCTTCTCTTGTTGCGGAGCACGGGCTCTAGGCATGCAGCCTTCAGTAGTTGTGGCACGTGGGCTCAGTAGTTGTGGCTTGCAGGCTCTAGAGCACAGGCTCAGTAGTTGTGGCACACGGGCTTAGTTGCTTCGCGGCATTTGTGATCTTCCTGGACCAGGGATCGAACCTGTGTTCCCTGTGTTGGCAGGTGGATTCTTAACCACTGTGCCAACAGGGAAGTCTGGTAACTTTTAAAGTTTATTATTGTTACTGTTTTCTGGCATCTGATGTCTGATGTTATAATTTTCTTAGAGAAACTAATATTAAAGTTAAATATTTAATATTTAGATATTTAATCTAAAATTAAGATTAAAAAAAGGTTAACATCAAGCCGTTTGGGAGAGCAACCTGCCATGGATGCTGTGAGTCCTTGCATGTTCTTGCCTGGTCTGACCAGTAAAAAATGCAAGACCTGCTGTATACCTGAACCATTTCTCAGGGTTGTGTTTGTAGTGAGCAACCTTGAGGAACTAGGTAACGTTTCCTTCTGGAAAGAAGAACGAACTTGTTTACTGCTTGTTATAAAACTGGTTCCCCAAGTACAATGATCCTCAGGTGCAACGTACACCCACTGTGTAGTATCCATTTAGCTCCATATTTTGTCCCACAGCCCGCCTTGTGGAACTTGGGGAGCAAGTATAATGCTCATGCTGCTTGCTATGCTTTGAGCAATAAAAGTCCTTTCTCTTTGACCCAGGAGTCTCAGGTCTTCTGCCAGAATCCATAAAATGACAAAAGCCTAACTTACTACTTTGTAAGTAGGCTAAAACCAAGCCTTAGACCTTTTATAGTTCTTGACGGTTTTAGAAACAAGAGTGGGATGTTGACAGACGCATGGCTTTCTGAAAGAGGAAGGACAAAGGCCCCCTGGGTTGGGGAGACAAAAGCTCAACACTTGGATTTCTTTGCTACTGCTCCCCTCTCTTCCGCCATTCTGCACTTCCTGTGCTCCTGGCTGGATGACAGCAGTCTTCTTCTGATACCTGCTACTGTAGCTCCTCACACAGGATGTTTGATCTTTGTTCGTACCGGAAAAGGCACCTAATCTCAATTGGTGGGCTTTGGAAGGTGCTCATAATGGGAAAGGGAATTAAAATGATCTCTCGACCAATTCATTGTACTTCTGTTTTTATTGTTTTGGCTCCCACATCTAAATCTATAACTGGTGTTGATATTGTATGTGTGTATACTTTGAATGCTGATGAAGTCTAAAGCGAGATACTCTCACTGGGAGACTACATATCTACTATCTACTCCCAGGTGGTCCAGCAGACTCAACATAGAATCCCAGGAGGAGAAGGGGGGAAATCACAACTTCAGTTACAGACCGAATGGCTGCTTGAATGCCCAGAGAGGTAGTTTCCAAGTACAATGTCGCCACCTGCCCGACTCAGCCATCAAGTACACCCATTTTTAAAAAGAGAAACTTAAAATTGTTGAGTTTTAGTTGAAACTGAACACCTGACTCAGGCAGTCTTGTGACTCTACTACCTGATGTTTACATTTTGGCACAGGTCAACTAGGATTCAGTGACTAACAGGGTAGAAGGGAGTCAGTGAGCCTCTCTGGTCAAGTGGAAATAGTATATTCAAGAGTTACTTAAACCTTGTGTGATCTTAGGGTTACATGATGAAGTGGCAGCACCTCCCCTTTGGGACAAACCCATGCCCCATTCCATTACCTGAAGTAAAATCTCTGACTCAGTGGGGCCCTCAGTTCGCAATTGTTTCCTTTAATGCCTGGATCAAGTTACTGATACACTCAGCTAAGTTACAGTCTGGTGGTGACTTAGGGCTGCTGTTGCAGTTCATCCAGGCTGCAGCTATGAAAAACCAAAAGCAGATGTGGTCAGTCCATTCAGTGGGCAGAATTCGAGGTCTGACACTTGAAGACTACCAGATTAGAGGCACCAGTCTTTGGGGCTGTGCACCGTGAGAATAAGCTGCACCTGCCCATCTGACAGTCTGGGTTACTTCTGTAGATACACACAGTCCACACCCATTATCCAATGAGTCTGAGTGGAGTCGAGCTGCATGTCAAGACTGCAGCATCCAAATTGCTGCTGTTGCTACCTGGCTCCACCACTGCGTGGAAGATGCACCATTACAGACAGGAGCACGATAAAGGACTACATGCTTCTGATGTAAGATCTACCACAGCATACCGGGCTGTGGCCTCTGCCCAGAGATGGTTTCTTTGTCTTGTGGTAAAGGCGTCCGCATTGCACTGGGCCACCACCTGCTTCTGGAAAACTGACTATGTCAGATGTTTGACCCTGCTCTTGGTGCTACCTTTGGTACCTCATCCCTGTTGAGACTTCTTTACGTTATGGTTTCGCTACTTAAGTCCAATCAGCCAACTCTGGCCACACCACTGTAGCCCTTGGATCTAAACTGTTATTTTTCTGGCTTTCCAGATCATCTATAGTCTGACAGCTATGCACCTTATTTCACAGAGGCCAGCAACACTAGATCAGTAGTCAAAAGCATTCACTGAACATTCCACATTCTCTACCACCCACAGGCATCTGGTTTCTGAGCATACTAGAATGGCCTCCTCAGAAATTAATTCGAAAAGTTTTGACTCTACCTCTCTCACCCTCTGATCCATAGGCTTTAGTAAGGCCGTTTGATCTCTGGATGTTACCATGCTCGGAAAGATTCCATCTCTTGGCCATCTCCTGTGAAATGGTTAGGATGAAAGAGGTAGGAGGTTGTATGGATTTGTTCAGGATTCTACCGTGACCATTGCTGGGTGTCATGTATCTTTCCTTCGGTCAACAGCAGCCTCAGATCATCCTGGTTGGTATGGCCTCCATGTGGTAGCCCAGCCAGAAGGGGCTTGAAGAATTCAAACTTTAATTTTGGTCTATCCCCCTGGATTGTTTAGTTGGAAAGATGTGGTCCTACATCATGAAGATAACCAGTTGGTTGAGTCCACTGCTTACCAAGTCTTTCTACAGTGACCACAGGGGCCTAGCTGGGGGCCTATAATGGGTCTTTGTAAGTTTCTTAAAAATGCTCTTGTCTCACTTGAACCTGATTCTTCCAGATGAAAGGTGTGGGTATAAATAGAGGATGATTTGAAAATAGGTAAAATTGTAGGTATTGGGATGGGACACATTGATTTCATGGCTACTGAGGTGGAAGTGCAAGTCTAGCACCTGACCTTAGGCTCTGAAGGTGTGGGAAGGGGAAACATTGTTTTCTTTGATCCTGGATCCAGCACAGCAGCCTGTCAAAATAGCCATACAGTCTGCCTGAGTCGGCCAGCAGCTGTGGCTGACAATCTGGCCTGCTGTGGGGTTTGTCATTCCTCTACATGCTGTGTGAACATGGCCAGTCCTGGGTCTGACTTGTGCCTGACTCCCATCAGTGGCAGCTCCTAAGCGTAGATTCCTCCCTCCCCCAAATTCATGTGTAAACATGTGGGCTGGACAGCCGCCTTTTAATCTTAATGATACAAATGTATATATACACTTCCATCTCCTGAGCAGCCTGGTTGATGCTGCAGCTACTAGGTGCAAGTTTAACAGTTTTGGAACTGGAGTGACACGTGCCATTTGGGGATTAAATGTTTGTATTTCTAGAAAGCAGGCACAGAATGTTTTCATTGGGGGTAGCGGTTGCTTTCTTATTATTGGGGGGGTGGATTCTGCCATAGCCCCGAGTGTCTTTCTGGGTATGGTAAGACTGTGAGGACTTGAATGGTCTGTGCCCAGGCCATTTCTCAGGGTTGTGTGCGGCAGGTGACTTTGAGGGATGAGTTAATGTCTGCCTCTGGGACAAGCAGCAGGTTGTTTACTGCTTCTTATAGGATGAGGGGCTCCCCGCATTCAGTGCTTCTTAGCTGTGGTGCGTACAGCTAAGCATTCTTGTGTAGCATTCTTGTGGGTCCATTTCCACCCTAATGGAATGCGGGGGCCACAGGGAACTGATGCAAACATGCTAAATAATGCTCATGCTGCTTATGTGCCAGGAGTAGTAAAGTTCTTTGTTTTTGACCTAAGAGTTTGTCTTCTGCCAGGATCCATGAAACAACAAAAGACAAACTTATTAGCTTGTAAGTGGGGTAAAATCAATTCCCTAACCTGACAGAAACTAAATGGGTATACATAGATATATATAGTGTCTTTTATATGTATACACACACACACACACACACACGTTGTTATATATGTGGTATATGTGTGTATGTATATGTGTATATGTATGTATGTAGTGTTAATCATTTTTTTTCTTTTTTTGTGAACCTTATGCACATAATCCTTGGTTTATGTCACACTATCAACATTGGTCCATGGTGGTGGTTTTTTCTCATTTAAGCAAATAATGTATTTACACACACACACACACACACACACACACACACAGTAATAGGAACATTTTAATTTTTTCCCTCTCTGTAGATGTTTCTCATTCCTAAGTTTTCTTCAGTTTTCATTTTTTTTCAGTTTTTCCAGATTAGATTTATATTTTTTAAAGAAATAACTGATACACTTATTATACTTTTTTTTTGTTCTAATGTATTACCATTTGCATTCATATTGTTTCTTATTTTGCCTTTGGTTGAGCTAGGAATGTGGTTTTTTTTCTTTTAATCATAACACATTTAGGGCATCAAAGTTATCTTTCTTTACTATATGGTATTCTTGTCCCAATTTCCTAAAAAACTCCTTTTATTTCCTTGTTGGGGGCAGGGGAGGAGAGAAAGTTATACTCATTTAGGACGGTGACGATTGCTGTCACTTTCTCCCAAATAAATAAATGACATTTTAGTGTAATATCTGTCAAGTTTGGGGCAGATTCAGACCATGGATCTTTGAACCATGGAACAGGAAGTAGAGAGAAAAAGAATTACGCTATCTTTCTTTTTGTCTAGTACATTGCTGTATTTCAAGTGGTAAGGTGTAGTATGTTTTAAGTAGGAAGACATCAGTTATGATTCTAAGTTAAACGGCATAGATTTTATAATTACTGGGTTTTACTCCCAAATTATAGTATAACGTTATTATTAGTTTTCAGCTTCATTAAGAGTTTTTGTTTTTTTCTGTGTCTTTGAAAATATCATTGGAGATTCTGGGAAATGTAGCATTAAGGTCTGCTCTCCAAATGCCACTTCAAATCTGTGTTACCCTCCTTTTTTTGTCCAAAGTGGAAAGCTGCATTTTTTTTTAGTTTTTACTTTTTAAAAAAATTTTATTGGAGTATAGTTGATTTACAAAAGCTGCATTTTAAAGTTAAAAATATTATATGTGGTCATTATTTAAAAAATTCAAATAATTCAGAAAAAATACAAAGTAGAAAGGGATAATGACCCATAATTCTGTTAAGTTTGGTACATTTTTTTCTTTTTAAATACATATATTCACATGCAGATATATTCTTTTTTAAAAAACCTACATGGGATTGTACTATAAAGGATGTTTTAGAACCTTCCCCCACTGAATTATACATCCCTACATTTCTTGCGTATAAATAAATATAAATATAGGTCTATGCTTTGTCATTGTGGAGCGGGACCCATTTATATAGTGTTGTATTTCCACCTGACACATAGTAGATGCTCAGATATTTATCAAATGAATGATACTGTGATTAAATGAACAAGTACATTTAATTATCCCACCCCTTGTGATAGATATAAGGTATTTTACATTTTTCCTCTATTATAAACAATATCTAGTTGAACGTCCATGTACATATATTTTTATGTACATGTATCGTTATACTGTTGATATTAGATAAATTTCTAGAACTAGAATCACAAGGTAAATAAGTGTATGCATTTAAAATTGGTACATATTTCAAAATTTTTCTTCAGAAAGCTGGTTATGTTTCATACTCCATTTCTAACATTTTCACTAATGCTAATTTGTATGACTTCCCTTTATAATCTTAGTCAATTCAAGAAATGTAATTTCCTATTTTTAAAAGTAATCTAGTCGATTTTTAAAAGCTGTTTTCCCTCTTACGAAGTAATTCTCCATACATGTAGTATAATTTTTTATTACCTATGATGTATCCATGTGATTCCTGAATTAATTAAAAAAGCAGACTTTGAAAGGTATGTGTTTTATGGTATAAGAAGGCACTCACCAGGGCTTCCCTTGTGGCGCAGTGGTTGAGAGTCCGCCTGCCGATGCAGGGGACACGGGTTCGTGCCCCGGTCTGGGAGGATCCCGCGTGTTGCGGAGCGGCTGGGCCTGTGAGCCATGGCCGCTGGGCCTGCGCGTCCGGAGCCTGTGCTCCGCAGCGGGAAAGGCCACAACAGTGAGAGGCCCGCGTACCGGAAAAAAAAAAAAAAAAAAAAGAAGGCCCTCACCATTACAGACTCATGAACAAATGTTATATTAACCTTTACCTTTGTCTCTGAAAAATCTATTTCATTTCTTCTAATTTTTTTCTTTTATATTCAACCTCAAGATTTATCTAATAGCATTAGCAGCCTTTCCAATTACCAACATTTGAAAACATTTATCTTTAATACTAATATTAATTTCATTGTGAAGATAGAATTTACTAATATGTATAAAGAATCTTGCATAGTGCCTGGAAAATAAGATGTCAAAGTCTGTTTATGATGGTAGGGCCAGACCATAGGACTGCTCTGTTTGTTTGATTATCCTTCGGGATTTAATGAGTTGTTATTCATATTAAGAACTGATAATCTTTGCATGACATAGTACCTTTGTTTTTTAAAGATTTGGAGCCCATTTTCAGGGAATGTGAGCTATAATGAAAGGTTATATTCCTCTAATTGAAGAAAATATAAATTTTATTTCATCAAAAAATATGTTGCCATTTATATTTTATTTTATTTTATTTTATTTTTTATTTTTTATTTTTTTGCGGTATGCGGGCCTCTCACTGTTGTGGCCTCTCCCGTTGCGGAGCACAGGTTCCAGACGCTCAGGCTCAGCGGCCATGGCTCACGGGCCCAGCCGCTCCGCGGCACGTGGGATCTTCCCGGACCAGGGCGCGAACCTGTGTCCCCTGCATCGGCAGGCGGACTCTCAACCACTGCGCCACCAGGGAAGCCCTATATTTTATTTTTAAAGATAGCAAACATTGATTGAAAATAAAATATTTTTAATATTCAGTGTTGGGCTAACCAAATTTATTTTTTGTCTTTTCTGTCATTCAGAAGTTCTGTTCACAGAGTCACCACAGGAAATCTAAATTCTTTTTCTGTGATTTTATGTATGTGTCTGTGTGTATGCATATACATACATTCCTATAAGTTTGATAAGTAAAAATTATAAAGTTTCACGACATGTTTCTCATATGCTCTGCTTTCAGTTCTTGTTTGTGTTTTGTTTTCATTTTAGGCCCAGACCTTATCTGTATAAAGGAGACCACAAATTTCCTGCAAACAAAGAGAACTTACCAGTGATTATCCTCTATGCAGAAATGGGTACCAGAGCATTTCGTAAATTTCACACGGTGTTGTCTGAAAAAGCTCAAAATGGGGAAATTCTTTATGTTCTTCGGCATTATGTTCAGGTACGTGTTTGTTTTGTCCAAGATTATTTTGGCTATAAAAAATACATTTTATAATTATTTCTTTACTAGATTTTACATGATAATTTCCCCTAGAATAGTTATTTAAAGATTTTTTTAAATTAACACAACTATCACATGTGAATTTTATGTGGAAAAATATATTGAGATTCTGTGTCTTTTCTGGAAGTATCATGTTTATATTTCTTTCCTTTATAATATATTTGGAACAGATTTAAAACTTGGATAAAAAACAAAACCGTACAACAATAGCATGGGTAATACCTGCTAGGATTCATAAATATAGTTATTTTGAATGAAAATGTATCATGATGAGGAGGTCTAATTTACTTGGTGTTTTGATAGTATATATTAGTTCAGAGTGCTAAGCTTGGTATGCAAATGCTCTCAAACCTATTTGTTTGAAAGGCTGATTACTTACTTATGCAAGTTTCAGATCAAATGTGTTGTGTTATCCCCGTCTCCAGAGCTCTCGTTGCAGTCACACTCTATCACATTATTCTGTTTTAATGACTTCGTAGCACTTATTACTGTGCTGTCTCTAATTTTATTTCTTTAACACCTACACACACACACACACACACACACACACACAAACACAACCAAACTGTCACCATCACACATTAAAATATAATGGCCATTAGAGGAATGACTTTGTTTTTTACTTCTATATTCTGAACATGGAAAGAGTGTTTTAATTTGCATTTCCCAAAATATTCATGATGAATTTAATGTTTAAAGTAATAAAAGCATTACAGATATACTTAATTGCCTATCCATATCTTTTGCCTGTTTTTATATCAGATTCTTTGGGGCTTTCCTCTCCCATTTACAGATTTTTAAAAACATATTCTGAATACTGGTCTTCTACACTCTACAAACATCTTCTGTGTATTTCTGGTCTCCCGGTAATAAAAAATATATATGTCATATTTCATTTAGTGCAAGTATTAATTGCAGTTGTACTCAAATTTACCCAACTTTTCCTTAATGGTTTCCTTCATGATGCCATAAAGACATTTTCTTATATTTTCTTGTGAGAATTAAAGTGCTGTTCTTTGTGTTTTGCTTTTTAATTCATCTGGATATATTTGAATTTGCTGTAAGGTAGAGACATAATTTTAGTTCCATATGGAAATTCATTGGTCTCCACATGATTCATTGGACAGTTAACTCTTTATACTAATCCATCATATGCCAAGTTTTCATAGGCATATATGTTTTTAGACTCTATTCTGTTCCAATAATACATCTAATTCTATACAAATATAGCATTATTTTAATTGTAGTAGCTTTAAAATTTAAAGCAATATTGAAAAAGAGGAACGAAGCTGGAGGCATCACACGTCCTGATTTCAAACTATATTAGAAAGCTGTAGTGATTAAGACTATATCGTATTGGCATAAAACAGATACATATAGAGCAATGGAACAGAACAGAGAGCTGAGAAATAAACCTATGCATATATGATCAACTAATATTTAACAAGGGAGCCAAGAATACTCAATGGGGAATAGATAGTCTCTTCAATAAACGGTGTTGGGAAAACTGACAGCCACATGAAAAAAATGAAACTGGACCCCTATCATATAGCACTCAAAAAGATTAAGTCAAAATGGACTAATAATCATAAAATCTGAAGCCATAAAACACCTAGAGAAAACATAAGGGAAAAGCTTCTTGACATTGGTCTTGGCAGTGAGTTTTTGGATTTGACCCTAAAAGCAAAGGCAATAGAAGCAAAAATAAACAAGTGGGACTACATCCAACTATAAAAGCCTCTGCATAACTAAGGAAACCATCAACAAAATGAAAAGGCAACTTACCGAATTGGAGGAAATATTTGCAAATCATATATATGATAAGGGGTTAATATCCAAAATACAAGAGGAACTCATACAACTGAAGAGCAAATGAAAAGAAACAGTTCAACTAGAAAATGGGCAAAGGACCTGAATAAACATTTTTCTAAAGAAGACATGCAAATAACCACCAGGTATATGAAAAGGTGCTCAGCATCACTAATTGTCAGGGAAATGCAAATTAAAACCACAGTGAGATGCCACCTCACACCTGTTAGAATAGCTATATGTCAAAAAGACAAGAGTTAACAAGCATTGGTAAGGATGTGGAGAAAAGGAAACCCTAGTGCACTGTTGGTGGGAATGTAAAATGGTACAGCCTCTCTGGAAAACAGTATAGAGGTTCCTCAAAAAGTTAAAAATAGAACTAGCATATGATACAGCAATTCCACTGATGGGTATATATCTGGAGGAAATGGAATCGCTATCTCAAAAAGCTATCTGCACCCCCGTACTTGTTGCAGCATTACTTATATAGGAGTAACCTATGTGTCCAGTGATGGATGAATAGATAAATGTGGTGTGTGTGTGCATATATACACACATGCACAATGAAATATTATTTGGCCTTAAAAAAGAAGGAAATCCTGCCATTTATAACAACATGGAAGGACTTTGAGGGCATTATGCTAAGTCAGACAGAAAAAGGCAAATATCATATGATCTCATATATGGAATGTGAAAAAAACCAAATGCATAGAAACAGAGAACTGATCGGTGGTTGCTGAAATTGAGGGGTGGGGAGGGTTGATGGGTGAAGGTGGTCAAAAGGTACAAATTTCCAGATATAAGATAAACAAGTTCTGGGGATGTAATGTACAGCATGATGACTAAGTACTCTATTGAATATTTGAAAGTTGCTAAGAGAGTGATCTTAAAGTTCTCATTACAAGAAAAAGACAACTGTAGCTATGCGAGGTATGGACATTAACTAAATTTACTGTGGTAATCATTTCATAATACAATTGACCCTGAACGACTTGGAAGTTAAGAGCTCCAACACTCTGCACATTCACAAATCTTTGTATAGCTTATAGCTGGTCCTCCGTATATACGCCATTCCTCTGTATCCACGGTTGAGCATATGCAGATTCAACCAGCCATGGGTTATGCAATAGTGTAATATTTACTATTGAAAAAAATCCATGTGTAAGTGGACCAGTGCAGTTTACGCAGTTCAAACCCATGCTGTTCAAGGGTTTGATTTGAATTGATATCAAATCATTATGTTGCACACCTTAAACTAATACAATGTTATATGTCAATTATCAGAAAAGGAATGGGAGATCAAAGTATATGTTTATCTTTTTTAAAAAAGTCCCCCAAGTGGTTTTAATATGCACCCCGCCCCCGGATGGTATAGTCATCTGTTGGGAATCAGTGTCCCAAGCTATTATTTGGAGAATGTGACCATTAAATATACTTCTGTGAAAGCATATTCACCAGCTATCTGGGTACTTTGTAGCATCAAATTATGGCCTTCTATTTAATTAATGACATATTGTACATCCAAAATAGTTATACTGTAAATCTAGTCAGCATGTAATCCTAATAAAAAATAGACTTATTTGTGCTACTTTTTAAAAAAACTTATTATTATGATTTTTTTAGTTGTGTTGGGTTTTCATTGCTGGTGCGTGGGCTTCTCACTGCGGTGGCTTTTCTTGTTGCGGAGCGCAGCCTCTAGGCGTGCAGCCTTCAGTAGTTGTGGCACGCGGGCTCTAGAGTGCAGGCTCAGTAGCTGTGGTGCACGACCTTTGTTGCTCCGCAGCATGTGGGATCTTCCCAGACCAGGGCTCGAATCCGTGTACCCTGCATTGGCAGGCGGATTCTTAACCACTGCGCCACCAGGGAAGTCCCTGTGCTACCTTCTGAACAGATGCTTTTTTGTGGGGAAAGAAGAAATAGGATAATGAAGAAAGATTTTTTTTCACCAGTTGATTTAGCCTATGAGCATTTTAGGTTTGCAAATCCAAAATTATTAAACTACAATTCAAATTTTATATCAATACCTTTCAAAAGGAGAAAGTAAATATGAAGTTAATAAACATTTATCTTTATTATTGAGGAGCTGGTAACATTCCAGAACTGATCATGGAAATTGGTTATGTGAAATTGCATTTCTTTTATGAACTATAACAAGATATGTGGACTTAGAGGTTCAGTTTGCCTAGCCACCAACTGATTGTCTTTTGAGTGGATAGTCAAAATACATTTTTAAATTGAGCTGGATGAAATTGAAAACTCTTTAAAAGATTTTCAACTTTGTCAGATTACTATAATTATAAACAACCCAGTGTCCTCATGCTATCTTTCATTATAGCATGTGCCTGAGAAATTAGCAAATTCAATTTTAGTGTGGGCAGCAATGTTAAACACTTGTCTGCATATCTGAAACTAATTCTTACATCATCTTATTTAGAAATAGAACAGTCCAGGAATAGTCACTATGGTCATATACTTATTTTGAAGGCTGAGGCAGAAGTTTAGGGAGGAAAGAAGAGACTAAAAACCGTAGTACACCATTAAGGTTTTCTTTCTGTTTGTCCTCTGCCTCTTCCTCTGTCATGTTTAGAATTGCAAAACTGCCCTCATGCAAACGTTAGTTAAGCAAAGACACATAACATCTTCACAGGAGTTTGCTGAGTGCTAGATTAAATGCGTTTTCTAACCCATGAAAGAATATGCCAAATGGTCATGATTGTAGCACAACTGGTAAGAATTTCAGTCTAGAAGCTAGAAAGAACCTTAGACATCTTCTAAAATATTACATATATTCATCCAGGTTGCTTACTTTTTTGAAAAAATGTGATGACTTCTCTTCCTTCACAGAGTAGTCTCTAGAAGTACGTTTTATGTTTGCACTTTTGGAAAGGTGAAAGAAAAATCACCAAATGCTGATCATAAATACTTCAGACAACTCAGTTTTAGGCAAATTGTTACCTCTCACTGCAAGAATAGGTATTAATTTGTGGCATTTGGTATATTTTAATCATTGAGAAGCATGAAGAAAGACTTATAGGTTGTTCAAGGCACTGAGCTTTTTTGTTTCCTTTGCCTCTACTTTCTAGTATTTGCTTTTGGGGACACTCTGGATGTCCTACATGCAGACAACTAGCAAATGAATAGCATTTACTGGTTTAGCAAATCTTGTGTAGTTCCCCCAAAAGAGTATAGTTTTGTTGAAACTCGATTGTATGGGATCCTCTGTTAATTAATTCATGGGAAAGATGGCAAAGTTACCATGGTATAACAGAAAAAGATCAGATTTTCTTTTCATTGTAAAGTAATTAAAACATCAGAGTCATGACAAGGATTTTAGAAAGTAAAGAAGTGGTAATCAACCAAATTCTAGTTCCTTGATAGACTGTCTAGAGAGAGTATAAACATCCCCCTTATATTTCACAATGATTAGTTCAATATTAGTAATTTACCCTAATGTCCTAATACACAGTCGTTCTGAATTCAAAAGCAGATGTTTGACTAAATATTTTCTCTCTCTCTCTCTCTTTTTTTTTTTTTTTAAATAAATGTGTTTGAACAGAAACCAGCCTCACAGAAAATGTACTTATCTGGCTATGGTGTGGAGCTAGCTATTAAGAGTACAGAATACAAAGTGTTGGATGATACCCAAGGCAAAAGTAAGTTTATTCTCTGTATTCGAGTAGAATGAAAATTTGGAGGCTTATACACTTCAGTTGAAAAAAGAAAATGACTATAATCCTACACACGTTAATTTGAGGCTGGAGACAGGGTAGACATGTTCCTCCTTAGTTGGAATTTAACTTTAAACTAAAAGAAATACATTTCATACTATTGTGCTCTCAGAAACTTCAAAAAGTGGAAGTAGCACATTTGCTTTTACTCAATGGCTTTCCAACCATTTTCTGCAACATATAAAAATTGATAGTATCTGTAGGGTATGTAGAAGCAATAGATGAGGCTGCTTATGGCTAGAGGTGACTGACCCAGGAGCTCAGACTGGCCATGATGTGCCCAGTCACCCCCTGGGAGCAAGGGTGGGGGGGCTCTAAGGGGATCAGTATCTCAGTAAACCTAAAACTCATTGGTAGCACTGCCTTACAAGTCTTGGTCTGAAGTATTTATAAATAGTGAAGTTAGGATGATGGTCTTGTGTTTTTGCTTTTGTTTTTGTTTTGAAGTGGGATGGAGAGGGCTGTGAGTTGATTGGTTAGATGAAGTAGATTGATTAGATTTGTGATCTACCAGTCCAGTGTCTATGTTCTGTGTACTGAATGCATGCTCTAGGTGAAGGATTCTGGAGACCTAAAAACACTAAAGAACTTTTCAGATTCTTATGGAAATCTTTTGTTACCTGGCTCATTGGAAATGTATTTGTACCTGATTCTTGGTTAAGAGTTTCTAATTCATTCGTTTATATGGTCTCAGATGTTGCTTCTGCTACAATTTTGTTTTTCTATTCAAGACCTGGTCCTGGCAGCCCTACCCTGATCACAGCTTAGCTCTAGCCCTCCTATTGAATGTGCTACAAATCAACATTTGTATTATTGTGACTGAAAATCCTGCTGGTTAAAGTGTTACTGAAAAAGTATCGTAGAAATAATAATGCCCAGATTTTATATATTTTCATATAGCTTGTATATAGCTCTACAGTGCTTTATAATGTAGTATCTTGTTTAACAGTCATGGTAGTAACATAAGGCATTTTCTAGCCATCCTTGGGCTTGTAGAACTTTTTTTAAAAAGTCATGTGATCACATGTATTTCTATATTACAAGTCGCACATTAAATTTTGTCGTACATTCGGAATATATTTTCTCTCCATTCTAGTTGCCACTCCTTTAGCTCACTTCTTTTTTTCCCTCTGTATATGGGTGTCAGGCTTCTAACTGACCTCTTCAGTACCCCTAGTCCCCTCATCCCCCAAATAGAATAATCCATCTGTTCTCCACAGTGCTTTCTGACTGCACTTCTTATGATGAAAATCTGACTTTATGATTCCACCAGTTAAAATCCCGGACTGGTTCCCTGTAACCTCCTCATAAATTCAAGTACTATATAGCATAACAGAGAAAGCTTTTCACATTCTGGCCTCTTTCTGCCTAATCACTGTCCCTCAGCCCTCTCATTTGTACACTGTGGTCCTGTAACACTAAACTACTATACAGAGTAATTTTCTGTTCCCTGGATGCCTCCATGTGTGGCTCCCTGCCCAGCCTTCGTGACCTCTGTAGAGAACTCTCATCCCTTAGCATATGCTGTTCCTGCTGCCTGAAACCTTCCTCCTTTCTCCCACCTCTTTTATTCATCTAAGGCCTATTCATCTTTTAAGGATCATGTATATCAGTCAGTACCTCTGAGATGGCTGTCCATCTTCCTGCTCTGTCAGAGGAAGGTTTTCCCTCTTCTGTATTCCACATATTTTGTGCTTTCTTTTGGAAAAGTTTTAAACAGTCTGTTAAAATTGTCTATTTGTCTCCTTTTCCACCAACTGAGGTTTGTGTCTTTTGCGTCTCTCTTCCTGGTGTCTGTCTGGCAGGCATCAGGCGTCATAGAAGGCAGTCGATAAATATTTACCTGATGAATGAATGGAAGGGAGGGAAAGGAAGACTGGATCAAAGCACCCAGTGTTTTTAGTTGCGGTCCTAGAGGTCCAGACTCTCAGACAAGTAAGAAGGGAGAAGTGTACTTGATGAGCTCTGATGGAGTGTAGCCCATACTGCTTACGGTCACAGATTCTTAGAATCCCAGAGTACCCTCACACATACCACTTACCACACAGTATGCTATAATTATTGGTAAATAAAGGAGAGGGGAAGAGAAATGAACATAAAATATATCCTTATTCTTTGAGGCCATGAGTTTTGGTGTCTTTCTAAAGATTTCTTGATTAGGTCTAAAGGTGTCAGAAATAATGTGAGAACTCCTGTATCTGTTAGGGTTTGGATTTCTTGCTGGCTTAAGAGCTAAGCCCAGGGTTCGTTGCACACCCCTTGGTTTATCATTCTGGTATAAAATAGAACTTGACTACGAAATGATCTATAGAGCACTTATGATGGTTTTAAAATATTTAATAATCAAGCTTGTTTAAAAAGAGAGCACACTCATGTCTCATTAAGCTGATCCATGAAAGAAAAACAAGGTAAAACAAATGGAATTTGATTTTATTTTGAGTTCTTCTAATTTTTTATTACATATTTTCCAGTCTGAAATATTTTCATTTTGCTTTTGTTTCCAAAATATAGCTGTGACTAATACTAGTATAGAAGATATTACAGAAACAAATGAAGTTCAAGGATTTCTCTTTGGGAAATTAAAGTAAGTTCTGAATTGAAATGAAACTATTACTATACTCTTAAATTTGTTTTTAAAGGACTTGATTCAATATTCTGGGTTGGCATATGTTTCACATTTTAAAAATATACATACTATTGTTTTTATTACAAAAGTAACACATGGTTAATGCAGAAGAGCACAAAATTGAAAAATAATCGCTAATTCCACAGGATAATGAGTGTGGTTAGAGACACTGGAATTGAAAGTGATCAGAGTTATCTCTGGCTAAAAACTAAAACAAAAATTTATGGAATCTTTTACAGATCTAATGGGTTACAAAAGTCATAGTTAATATTGGATTTTTAGCATGAAAAAAATTTCAGGTCTCGAAGAGAAAATATTTATTTCCCTAAATTTCTGTGCCACGTATTGCCATATTAAATACCTTTTAACTTCTGGTCTTAATTTCATATACACATATAAGTAACCTTTCAAAAAATTGAAGTTCTGTCCCCCTTTTTTTTTTCCTGCATCACTGATTGAGGACAAGGAATAGGATGGTGAGTGCTCTCTGAATGTTCATGGGTGGGGATTGTTGTCGTTTTATGTGTCGTTTCTCTTATTTACAAGAAGGGAAAGTTTATGATTCTATTATAAAGACAACATTAATTAAAAATAAAGAACCATTTTTATTAATATCTTTAGTTCTTATTTAGTATTACAAATATTTATAAAGGACACTTAGGTCCGTTCTCCTGGTGAGTAGATAACTGTACAGAATGAGGGGAACATTTTTCTACACTGTGCTCCTTCATACAGATGACTGAGTTATATTTCTACGGTTTACTGGACAAGTTGTATACTAGTGGCCTTAAAAAGTTAATGCATCTTGTAAAATGGATTTAAGTAAGATTTTTATTTAGTAGATAACATTTTTATTCCATTTCCAGCTGTGTCTTGCATCTTAGAATCCACAGTTCTGTTTTTTTTTGGGGGGGGGGTGGGTACACGGGCCTCTCACCGTTGTGGCCTCTCCCGTTGCGGAGCATAGGCTCTGGACGCGCAGGCTCAGCGGCCATGGCTCACGGGCCCAGCTGTGGGATCTTCCCAGACCGGGGCACGAACCCATGTCCCCTGCATCGGTAGGCGGACTCTCAACCACTGCCCCACCAGGGAAGCCCTGTTTTGTTTTAAATGTAACTATTTATGGGAATAAATTGCATGTCTTCCAGAAAGCCTTTGGAACCCTGGGATATTAGTTTTTTTAGATAGGAAATACTCAGAGTTAGTTTTTACACAACTAATTGATTTAGGCAAGAACCTTCTGCTTTGAGGTATTGTATGAATAATGTGTTTTTGCCTGAATTACATAAATGATTTTAGCTGTGAAAATTATTGTTAAGCTTATGATTAAACATGAAAAACAATATAACAGCTCTTATAAACTTAGTATTACTCTGTAACTTGAAATATTGAGAAAGGAGTGGTTAATTTAATTCATAGTGAACTTCTTTTCAAAGAAGTTCTTTTGCTTTCTCACTGAAAGAGCAGACTTGATTCATTTCCAAAATGTGGTCCCACATTGTAATAAAATTGCAAGATATGAAATTGTAGTACATTTATTATTGTTAACTATAAGATTAATCTATTTCTGTATATTTATTTTTCATCTCACATTTTAAAATATTTATTTCTCTTTACTGTTGAAAATATGTATTTGTTTATAAATTGTGCTGATAGCTACATAAAGTTTTTTTAAAACAATTCTAATAATATGAAATGGTACTGTGTTTTGATTTCATGAGAGATGGAAGAATAAAGATTATAGTTTTTATTATATGTACAGTAAAATATGCTGCATTATTTGGCACTGTCTAAAAAATACCTAGATATGTTTAATTAGGCAGAATTATTTAAGTTTTTTATAAGTTTCAAAGCTGGAACTTTTCAGAAATAGAGTAAACTCTAAAATTGTATAGGAAGCATTAATGTCTTTCCTTATAAAATAGTGTTCATTTTTAATTATAAAAGCAAGACTTGTAATTTATAAAATGTTAAATAAAAAGTGTATAACATAGAAACTAATAATGCTGCCCTCACACTTGGATCCCTTACAGGTAATGTTAACAAATGAGAGTACATCCTTCCAGATTTTGTTTCCTTTTGTTTTGTTTTATACATTGAAAAAAGTAGACATGCATATCTCCCTCATTTTTTTTTAAGTTCTGTGGATATAGCTGCCTCACTATTTATTATTATCTTGATGAACAGTTAGTGTCTAAATATTTTGAAAAGTTAATTTCAAAAATATACTGCTTGTATAGTAGTAATTTGCAGTAGGTGATGATAATTAACATTACTTAATATTCTAATACAGAGAAAGATATTCAGATCTTAGAGATAATCTGACAACATTCCAAAAATACCTGATTGAGAGTAATAACGAAATGATGCCTTTGAAAGTCTGGGAACTACAAGGTATAGTATTTAAGTCCACATTAACATAGCATATTGGTAACTTATCTCTGTTTTGTTAAATAGGCTTTTATAGAATGTGATATAAATTATTTCATAGGCACTAATAATTACTAATGATGTGACTAATATACATTATTTCTGTGGCAGTACAAATTTAATTAAAAGGTTATTCATCAAGCAAACCATATTTTATGTTTGTAAGATTTAAAATTATATAAAGTACAGTTATTTGATATCATCTAATCATTTTTAAAGTGTACACGAGTTATAGATTCATCTCAGGTATTAAATCACATTTCAGAGAATCTTTAGCATTGATTAGAAATCCTGATTAGTAAGTCAGGAGAAATCAGAACTAAATCTTAGTTTTCTTCTCTTTAAAATTTTGATCTTAACAGACCATCGCATGTTTCATTGCGAACTTAGAATAGCTCCCGTACTGACATCCTATAAGCAGGTATTTTGAGACTGAACCAAATTTTGAGAATGAACCAAAATTCCTTTTCAGTTTGTAATTTTCTTTTTTATTATTTGTAATGTTTAGTGGGTCATGGGAATATGTCACTTTTCTGTGGAATCTATAACTTTTATCACATCTCATCGACTTTTTTTTAATATAACAACTTACTGAAATATACTTGATACGCAGTTCACCCATTTAAAGAGTACAATTCAGTGGGGTTTAGTATATTTTTAGAGCTTTTTAACTGTCAGCACAGTCAATTTCAGAGACCCATAATTTAGAAAATTGTAAGTGATAGGGTGCTTCTGAAGGCTGGTAAACAGAGAACATGCAAAGTTAGCTTACTTGTAATTAACCTCACTGATGTCTGTGGAAGGTATATTTGAATGGACTAGAAACAGGAAATCTAGTTAAGACATCCTTGAATTAGTGTAGCGAGAGATAGAACTATGACTGTGGTAAAAGGCATAGAGAGGAAGGCCAGATTTAGCAAATATTTAGGAGATGAAAAGAGTCAAAGATGAATTTAAAATTTCCAGCTTGGAGCCTGAGTAGAGAGAATATAAAACATGTAAGTGGGTTTGGGGGTTGAATACGGGGCCCAGAAATAATGAGACTGGCATTAAAAAAGATAGACTTAAAGTGATGGTGACATATCCAGATGACCAGGTCCAGTGGTGGGGTGAATATAAAGTCCTTATACTAAAAGGAGAAGATTTAAAAGTTGAAAATATTAGCATAGAGGTTTTTTAAAGGTGGGGGGTGCTAACTGAAAGTGTAGGGTGCCCAAATCAGTGCCCGAGGGAGTGTCCACGTGCTCGTCCACGTGGGGAGAGTAGACACAGTGGAATGATGAGAGCTAGAAGAAAGAGCACATTACAGAAGCCAAGGAAGTAGATTCAGGAGAGGGTAAGTGATCAGGACCTTTTCCTTTTTTGATTGATTTAACAAGTGTTTATTGAATTTCTACTAGGAGTCAGTCATGTCCCTACAGCCATGGTTTTATAATTTTTGGCTGAGACCTGGAGTAGGAAGTATATTTTACATCAAGACCCATACACAAGTGTATAATGTGTGAATACACAGATATGCTTGAAACTAAATAGAAAGCTTTAGCATAGATATGTATGTTTACCACATTTTATTAATTCTGTAAGACTTTTTTTAAAAAATGTATTTATTTATTTTTGGCTGTGCTGGGTCTTCGTTGCTGCACGCGGGCTTTCTCTAGTTGTGGCGAGCAGGGGCTACTCTTTGCTGCAGTGCGCGGGCTTCTCATTGCGGTGGCTTCTCTTGGCAGAGCACGGGCTTCTAGGGTGCACGGGCTTAGTTGCTCTGCGGCACTTGGGATCTTCCTGGACCAGGGCTCGAACCCTTGTCTCCTGAATTGGCAGGTGGATTCTTAACCACTGTGCCACTAGGGAAGCCCAAGACTTTCTTTTACTCTACCCTATTTCATTTGAGAAAAAAACCCTTCACATTATCCACTAATGTGATTTCACTACTAACTAATGGGTTCCAACTGACACTTTGAAAAAGTGCTGTATTCTGAAGATAAAATAAGAGTTAAAGCAAACACCACGTTTATTCAAAGGACCTTGGACAAACATAAACAACTTTAAAAACCAATGTAAAAATTAGCATTGCAATTGCTGCAAAGTAAAGGGACATAAGATGAAGAAGGGCATATACCAGGAAGATCTGACTGGTGGGATGGGGGCAAGGAAGGGGTAACAGAAAGGGGAGGGTTCCTCAAGAAGTGGTGATTGAATTGAGATCTGAGGAAGGACTAGAATAAATTTGAGGGTGGGTTATTTAGGGAGAATATCAAAGACCCTTTCAAGGGGCTGCAAATGGAGTGTGAGGGAGAGGAGATATCAGGAACAACTGCTGGATTCATGGTTTACCCAGCTGGATGGACAGTGGTGGATTTTCTGGAAAGAGAAGACTAAAGAGGACCAGATTTGGGCAAAGATGGGTGGGAATATCACAAATTTGTTATTGAACGTGCTGCTTTTGAAGTATCCAAGTGGTAAAACCAGAAAAACAGTTAAATATGGGAATCTGGATTTCAGAGGCAAAGTGAAGGACTTAAATAATTTATGAGTCATCTAGGTAGGGAATAGTTTAGAAAGAAGCAAAAGATGTTAATAGACTATGCTAATATTATATTCATTTACTTGTTATTTACAGTTTCTCTGATTTCATGAGTGAATTTTCAGGGGCTTTTGAACAGCATATGTGAAGCAAAATTCCATTCATGTTGTAAAAAGTTTTAAAAGACTAGTTATGCTATCAGACCTGAGTAAAATATAGTTGTCCATGGTCGTGATGATGATGGTGATTGGCGGTGATAAAAATATTAGCTAATACTATTTGTCTGGCACAGTATTGGGCTCTTTATATGCATCATCCTAATTAATTTTTTAAAAAACTCATGGGGTATTGATAGATATCCTGCTTTTACAGATGAGGAAACTGAGAAACATACACACAAAATAATTAGTCCGAGGTCACCAGTCTCATAAAGCACAAATCAGCGATACCTAAAATCAGCAGGTCTCTCTCATTTTAGAGTCTAAATTCTTTCTTTACCTCTATGTTGTACTGTTTTTAAGTATAACATCATGCAGCCAAATACTCTCAGGAAAGGTCTTTCATCATATACTATCCTCAAAAGAAATACTCTTTTGAAATGCAGATCAAAACTACAGTGAGATACCACCTCCCACTGGTCAGAATGGCCATCATCAAAAAGTCTAAAAGTAACAAATGCTGGAGAGGGTGTGGAGAAAAGGGGAACCCTCCTACACTGTTGGTGGGAATGTAAGTTGGTGCAGACACTATGGAAAACAGTATGGAGGTTCCAGAAACCTAAAAATAGAATTGCCATATGATCCAGCAATCCCACTCCTGGGCATATACCCGGACAAGATTGTAATTCGAAAAGATACATGCACCCCTGTGTTCACGGCAGCACTATTCACAATAGCCAAAACGTGGAAACAACCTAAATGTCCACTGACAGATGAATGGATAAAGAAGATGCGGTACAGGTATACAATGGGATACTACTCAGCCATAAAAACGAATGAAATAATGCCATTTGCAGCAACATGGATGCAACTGGAGATTATCATACTAAGTAAGTCAGAAACAGAAAGACAAATACCAAATGATATCCCTTGTATGTGGAATCTAAAGTATGGCACAAATGAACTTATCTACAAAGTAGAAGCAGACTCACAGACAGAGATCAGACTTGTGGTTGCCAAGGGTGGGGGAAGAGAGATGGAATGGGAGTTTGGGGTTGGTGGGTGCAAACTATTACATTTAGAATGGATAAGCAACAAGGTCCTACTGTATAGCACAGGGAACTATATTCACTATCTTGTGATAAACCGTCATGGAAAAGAATATGAAAAAAAGGATGTACCTATGTGGATACCTGAGTCACTTTGCTGTACAGCAGAGATGGGCACAACACTGTAAATCAACTCTACTTCAATTTAAAAAGATACATAAACAAAACAAAACAAGAAATACTCTTTTATAAGTTGTTATATCAATCATATAAGTAATGACTTTAAGTTTTCTTATCTAAAAATGCATAAATATATACACACCAGTTAAAAATTATGTCACTTAAAATTGCCTTTAATAGCAATAGAATAAGAAGACACATAAAGGATCTTATTTGTAAGTTTACTGTTCATTCACCCATTCATTCATCAATATTGAGCACCTACTTATGTATCAGGTACTTTTTTTGAGGTTAGAACATTTAAGTTCTACTCTTTTAGTACATTTCAATTATATAATACAATGTTATCAACTATAGCCACCATGTTACACATTAAATCCTCCGATTTTATTCAGTCTTAGAGCTGAAAGTTTGTACCCTTTTACTAGCCTTTCCCTGTCTCTCCCACCCTCAGCCTCTGGCAGCTACTTTTCTACTCTCTGTTTCTATGAGTTTGACGTTTTTTAGATTCCATGTATAAGTGATGCTGTGCAGTGTTTTTTTGTTTTCTTGTCTGGCTTATTTTACTTAGCATAATGCCCACACAGTCCATCCACATTGTTGCAAATGGCAGGATTTCCTTCTTTTTTAAGGCTGAATAATATTCCATTGTGTTTATATACACCACAGTTTCTTTATCCATCCATTTGTCCACAGAGATTTAGGCGGTTTACATACCTTGGCTATTGTGACTAACGCTTCAGTGAACATGAAAGTGCAGGTATCTCTCAAGATATTGATTTCATTTCCTTTGGATGTATACCCAGAAGTGGGATTGCTGGATCATATGGTAGTTCTGTTTAATTTCTTGAGGAATCTCTGTAATGTTTTCAATTGTGGCTGTAGCAGTTTACACGAGTTACTTGTATATTTTGAATAGTAACCCCTTATCAGATATAATGATGTGCAAATATTTTCCCCCATTACATAGGTTGCCTTTTCATTTTGCTGATGATTTCCTTGCTGTGCAGAAACTTTTTAGTATGATATAGTCCCACTTGTTTATTTTTCCTTTTGTTGTCTTTGTTTTTGATGTCAAATCCAAAAATTCGCTGCCAAGACCAGTGCTAAGGAACTTACCCCCCTGTGTTTTCTTCTAGGAGTTTTATGGTTTCAGGTCATAAGTTCAAGTCTTTAAAGTATTTTGAGTTGATTTTTGTATATAGTGTAAAATAGGGGTCCAGTTTTATTCTTTTGCATGTGGACATCCAGTTTTTCCAGCACCACTTATTGAATAGAAAGTTTTACTTTTTCTTGTCAGGAAGTGATCCTATGGCAGAAGGATCCTGGTAAGATAAGGACTGAAAAGAGTCCATTGTGTTTGCAATTAGGAGATTTTAGTGAGCACTGTTAGCTCCACTAGTGCTGGGGAGTGGAAACATTCTTAGGTAGGTTAAGGAAGTTCTATTTAGAGTTATTCAGCTGGTAAGTGATGTAGAGCTGGAGTTTGAACCTTGGTCTACTAGACTTTACCAGTCCATGGGAGGCTGCCCTGGGAACATCTTTTCTAGGCTTTGACTCCAACTGGATTCGCCACTGTACACTGAAAAGGTAGAAACAAAACTAGTCTCGCTATGATAAACTGGTCATTTTACTAGTATTTGACAAGCTAGGATTCCAATTCTGGTGAGATGTTAAAGAGAAACAAAATGCTTCACTATTAGGTAATGAAAGAATTCAGTTTTAAAATCATTTCTGACTCTTGACAAAGTAATGAGACGCAGATTACTGCTTTTGTCATACTTGAGACTAATTACAGTAAGCCACACGCACTTTTCTTTCCAGAGGACTATCATTTCAGGCAAAATCATACGAAGTTTAGGATTTTATTTTTATTGTTGTATAAAGGTAAAAAAATGTTGAAAAAGCAAGTGAATGTTGCATATTTACTGAGTTAATGAACACATTAGGTCTTAAAGTTCTTCTCAGAATTGGCTCTTCAGAGCTCTTTTTTCTTTCCTCTTATTTCTTTTTGTCAAAGCTTTTTGTTGCCAGTTTCACTTAACCTAAGAAAAGATAGCTCTGCGTCAGCATTTCTTTTCATATCTCTTTTTTCACATCTCTTTCCACTGTAATTTGTGGAAAACAAAATATAGGTATTAAATGACAATTACTCATTCATAAAAGTGTAAAACTTACCTTATTGGATGTAAGTGATAGCTTTCCATTTCATTTAAAACTTTTGAATAATGCTAAATTTGAGTGTTTGTTAATGTGTCTCTAATGAATATGTGGCAAGAAGGGTTATTTAAATTACATGGAAATGTCTGTTAAGGTCTAACATTATGCTAGATTCCTTAATGATATTCTTTTCCTTCCAGATCTTAGTTTTCAAGCAGCTTCTCAAATAATGTCCACTCCAGTTTATGATGCCATAAAATTAATGAAGGACATTTCGCAGAACTTCCCCATAAAAGCCAGGTATATTAAAGTTTATTGATTTGATTATAGTCAGAACTCTTTCCGTTAAATAAATTTTATGAAAATAGCTGATTTCATTTAACATAATGATATCAGTTAATTGTAGATATACAATACTAATTGTATATAGTGTTTATGAGATCAGGGTCTCTTTTCATTATGTATATTGGGTTTTTTTTTTAACTAGAGCAGAATATTGGCTTGTGCATGCATATGTATACATACTACAAAATAGAACTCTTGAATTAGAGGCAAATGGAAAGGAAAAAATAATGTATTTAAAAATTTATTTAAACGTAAACAGTGAGAGATGGTAATCCAAGAAAAAACTGATTTAGGCAGTATATAATAAGGGGACATTTTTCTCTTTACCCTACAGAGGATGATGAAAAGTATTGCTCTAAATAGACCTATGCCCAGTGTATGGCCAAATCATGTTCTTGCCCTTTCAGATTCCAAACAATTAGTAATGTCTTAATTGTATAGAATATTTTGCGGAATACTTTTTTGCCAATAAGATATCTAATTGAACTGCTTTCAGAAATATTAATATTACATTAAATGCATCTTCCAGTTCAATAGATAATACATTTCCATATCTAGAAGTAACCAGTAGATACAATTCTGGTTACCGTGTTTTATAAGGATTTACAAAATAACAAGACTTTGATGCATTTGTAGGAATAATAGTATAAAATTATAAGCAACCAGTAAAACATAAGCTAAGTTAGCTTATATTGAAGATATACAACACGTGACAGGTGCGGCAATAGTGTTTCACTGAGAGAAATTGGAGAGCATCCTTGTGCCCTCAGCATCCCTTCTTAAGCAGTGGATAATCACTACCCCTCTATTTGTTTCAGACACTTTGGTACATTTATCCACAGCACAAATTACTGGATCCTGAATCTAGACAGTCAATACCTTTGTAAGATAAATATAAGTAGTACATGTTTGGCCACAGGATACCAAGAACCTTTTCGTGATACCCTGAAAATAGAGAGGTTTGTCACCTTATTTACAGATTAAAAATGAATACATTGACATGACTCTCAGTTTTAGTTTAAGCAAAACCAAGAATTTGAGAAGTCAGTATATGTATATTAAAACATGAAATATGTATGTGTGTATAAACATAGATGTTTAGCCACACTGCTGTTAACTAACAATAGCTTTTGAAATTACTCGATCAAATAAAGTGAAATAATTTTAGTTTTAGGAAGATAGTCGATTAGCTGTTTTGACGGTAAGTCATTATAATTATTCAGGGGTTCTGTGGCTAAACTCTGCTCTTAATTTGTGGTTGGTCGTTAAAAAAAAATTTACCAACTCTGCTAACACTGCTTAATGGCTGAACTGTAGGCTTAAGCATATCTCTACAGTTACTCTGATAAGTCGTTACTCCATGAACTTGTGGATGCTTCCTGAATCTTGGGATGAAGCGAGTTGAGTTGGTTTCCTCCAGACTCCATCAATGGTGCAACCATAATTGATACCCAAGGCTAAAAATCTCGCCTCCATATATGTTCAGACTTAATAAATGGTTTTTATTTTTCATCAAAAAAAAATAAAGTCACTCTGTAGACAGCCAGTAAATGTTCATTGAAATGAAATACTTGATAAATGAATGAAAAATTTGCATTATCAGATTTTCAGTTGCAATTAATCTCAAATGCTGCCAGATTTTAGGAGGTAATACACACTTACCGTGGGTTGTTTTAAGATACACCCTTCTGCTTGGGTTTTACTTAATGCCAGACTTTGCATTAACGATCTTTTGATTTTTAAATCATTTTCTTCTATGCATAAAATTGACAGATCAATAGCTAATTAAGCATGCTTAGTAGTTACTAGGTCAAATAAATATAATTAATAAATAAATATAATTAATATAATTAATAGACTTATTTAAAAGACAGTTTGCTCTGTTTTTAAATTATAAGGGAGTTCTAAGCTTCCTGATAGAGTGAATATATGAAGTCAACATTATCAGTATTTTAGAACTTACATACTGTGGTAAAGATCTCAGGTTAACCAAAATTCTTTATATACACATATTCCAAACATTGCCTATTTGCAGCGCTACATATAATGACATTGGTAATTTCATATAGAATTTCTCCCTATGGGCAAAACAACACAAAACAGCATTTTCAGTCAAGTATTCTTGAAAAATGCGACAGCATGTAATGTGTACAGTTTGTGCACATGAACTTTTGACAGCCTCTATTCCACCTGAATCAAATACCCTTGTCAAATGAAAGCCGTAGTACCACCTGTCAAATAGGCTATGTGGAAAATGTACACTTGTCAGTCATGATGCCTTTAGAGTTTTTAGTTTCTTGTACAAAGTATTACATCGCACTGAATCATAGATTAGTCCAAACATTTAAGGAAGAATGAATTGTATCTGTATTTATGTTCCCAGATCTCTGACCAGAACTGCTGTAAATCAACGTATGAGGGAGGAAATACAGGAAAATCAAAAGGTTTGTTCGAATTCCTTTCTTAAAAATTTTACTACACTAATAACGCTATATTTTAGACTTTGGGTCTTCAATTTTCATACAGAAAAGAAAATGTTAACTTGTACTTTTTGATTATTAAAACAGTTCAGGTTTTTCCATTTTTATATTGTCTACTCTATATAGCATACAGTTTGTGATCCTAGCCAATCTTTCCTGACATAGATCCTACTTACTTTCTCATTAACCTTATATACTCCAGATTTTCTGCCCATGCTGTATGGTTTTCTTCACAAAATAGAGATAAAGGCTATGAAATAATTCTTCTGTTTCTCATTAGTTTTGCTTAAAAGCTTGTGAGGACCAAGCCAAGTTTAGACCACTGGAACATTACTAGAGTCCTATAACATATAGTACACAGTTGATCACTCGTTTGATAAGATTCTGCTAAATGGTCTCCTAAATTACCTTAAGACCCCAAATGATTCTAACTGTGTTAATACTTAGGAAATGCTTGAGAACACTTCCTGGTTCTATTACATAGGACTGGTTTGGCTTTAAGTAATACTAATCCCAGGCACGCAGGGCCTTAAACAGTAGGAGTTCATTTTTCTCACATAAAAAGAAGTCCCTTCCCTGGTGGCGCAGTGGTTAAGAATCTGCCTGCCAGACAGGAATAAAGATGCAGACAAAGAAAATGGACTTGAGGACACAGGGAGGGGGAAGGGTAAGCTGGGATGAAGTGAGAGAGTGGCATGGACATATATACACTACCAAATGTAAAGTAGCTAGCGGGAAGCAGCCGCATAGCACAGGGAGATCAGCTCGGTGCTTTGTGTCCACCTAGAGGGGTGGGATAGGGAGGGTGGGAGGAAGGTGCAAGAGGGAGGAGAAATGGGGATACATGTATATGTATAGCTGATTCACTTTGTTATACAGCAGAAACTAACACACCATTGTAAAGCAATTATACTCCAATAATGTTTAAAAAAGAAAAAAAATCCGCCTGCCAGTGCAGGGGACACGTGTTCAATCCCTGGTCCAGGAAGATCCCACATGCCGTGGAGCAACTAAGCCCATGCACCCCAACTACTGAAGCCCGTACACCCTAGAGCCCATGCGCCGCAACAAGAGAAGCCACCACAATGAGAAGCCGGCTCACCACAACTAGAGAAAGCCTGTGCACAGCAACGAAGACCCAACGCGGCCAAAAATAAATAAAATTTTAAATATTAAAAAAAACAGAAGTGTCAAAGTAGGTTTCCACAGACATGGTTTTTTCTTTTATGGTTGCAGAATGGCTGCCACAGCTCCAGACTACTTGTCTGGATTCAAAGCAGAAAGAGGCAGGAAGATCAAACCACATTCATCCTGACTGAAGCCTTTCTGGAACACTTCAACCATCTTTGACTTCTGTCTCATTGGCCAAAATTTTGTAATGTGGATATTCCTAGCCACAAGGGAGACTAGAAAAGTTAGTGCTTGCTTTTCTAGTGATTGAGGGGAGCAGGGGCGAAATGGCTTAGAGATAGTGCCAGGTTAGCCCATCAACAGTGCCTGTTACACTGAGACAGTAAGCTCTCAGTAAATATCAGCTGTTTTGATGATGACAGACAACGACAGTGATGATAATGAAGTAGATGCACAGTTCATGGGAGACTGAGTGATAGAAGCCGCAGCACATCATCCCTACCTGGGATGTTCTTTGCCTCACTGACCACCTAACAAATTCTTGCTTATCCTTCAAAACTGAGCACTACTCCTTTCTGTAATTTTCCTAATTGCTCTTACCGTTCTTCAAGCAGAATGCATTGTTTTCTTATAAGAATTTTTGTATTTGTTTGTTTGAATAATGCCACTTGCAGTAAGAAAGGAAGAGAGGTTGGGAAAGAAAAAGGAGGGAAAAGAAAGGAATGCCAAAGTATCAGTGGCATCACATAACCCAGTTTATTTTTTGCTCCGTTAAGAGTCCAAAGGGGGTGTTCCTGGTCATCAAAGCTTTGCTCTGTGTGATGATTTTGATTCCAGAGGCTGAAGAATTTCATGAGGTTAAAGAGATATTGTGGGAATAAAAGAGATAATTGGAAGGACCAAATGGGATAGCTCCAGAGGTGAACCACTGTGATGACATAATCACAGGATGACAGTCGAAGCTAGCTGCTGAAGTAGAGTGGGAATGAAAGTCAGTGGAAATGAGTCAGTCAGGAAACTCTGAACCTAGGGGTTTGAATGAGCACAGTACCTGGCACAGAGCATTCCGTCAGAAATATTTGTTGAATTGAAAACTTTTGAATATTTAAATGTGACCTATAATACATTCTATATTTAGCAGTGTGTAGTTTTTAAGATGTTCTGTATATTATAGCAGTTGTTAATATCCTAATGTATAAACTGAGATCCAGTGATTTCTTCTAGGTCACAGAATTGGTACAAGATGGAACCAGAATTTGTGCCTTGGTTTACAGCTCATTTCAGAACAATTTAATAAGAATTGTGAGTTTTTCTATCGCCAGTCACCTTGCTAGGTGATTGGAAAGATATTTGATGAAATTAAGAAATTTGATCTAGTCTTCTAAAAAAAATTCTTCAGTGACGTCTATTTCTAAGAGAACAGCATACAAAGGGCTAGACAGATGTATTTAAATAAAACCAGGTGAGAAGGGGGAGTCTGGTGTAGACTGTCAGCTCCCCAACAAAAAGCCACCAGGGAAACTTGTTACTCAGGCAAAGCTGAGTTTGATAAACTTGCTGCAATGAGGGAGAGCAACACCTTGATAGACTCTTGTTAAGTGTCTCAAAAGGAGGACATTAGGGTAGAGTAATTAGAGGATTGGAGAGGGTCTCTGTTTAGGTGGTTTAAGTTGGGTCTTTCAAGGTGGGGAATTGTTTGGGATTGGGTAGACTTTGTAACACAATAGTTTACATTGTGTTGGTGAACATTAAAGTGATGGATTTGGTGAGCAACAGCAAGGGAATGTGAAACTAAAACTGGAAGGACTTTGCAAAGGTGTAGAAAGTAAAGATAAAACCATTTCTGAAATAAAAACTAAAGTTATAAAGTGGCACAAAGGAGAACTGACCTTATAGAAAACACAGCAGAAGACATAGTAGATAGAAATAATAAATGCAGAGATAATTTAAAAAAAAAGAAATAGAAAGGACTCAGGAGAAGATGATAAAGTAAAGCCAGGTAAAGGAAATCCAATATACCTAGACTAGAGTCCGTGAAATCGAAGAATAAAACAAATGGACAGAACGAATGCCTAAAACTACAATCAGAAAATTTTCTGAAATAAAAGAAGTTCCAAATCCACAAATAAAAAGGGTGCATTGTGCAACTTGGGAAAATTGACCAAGAGTGGTCAAATATAAGCTATTGAACTTTATAGGGAACAAAGGAAATTACTTATGCATTTAATAAGAAAGATGATAAGGAAAGAAAATCACATTGGCATCAGACTTCTCAAAAACAAATTCAACACCAAGAAACAGTGAAGCTCCATCTACAAGACATTCAAGGAAAGAAAAACTGTCCTTCAAGAAGATACGTATATACAGGCTACAAATATGTTGAACATACAAAAATTCAGGGAATATTGCTCCCAAGAACACATTCTGAGGAATTTGTCCGACCAAGAACTGATTGAAGATTCTTGGGCAGAACAACTGCCTGTTGGGCATTGAATATGTTTATGTGTAGAACTAAAAGTAAAAAGTGAGGGACAGGGTGATAGTATAGTATGTAAACAGTACCTACTCTGACAAAGATAAAATATTGCAACTAATAAATATGGCGGGTGATAGAAAATAAAATGAACTTGTTGATTGCCTTAACTGTAATACTCAGGAATCAAAGATATAATTAAAGCTGAAAAGTCAAGCAGTGGAAGCCTGAACTTATTTAAAAGTATATAGCTAACCACTAATGAATCTAAAACTATTGAATAAAATTGGGCTGTGCAAGAGGAAAGGCAGCAGAAAGAGGTTAAAGGCTAATTTTATTATTTTTTGTAACAGAAATCATTAGTTGTTGGTTAAAGAAAGAGATGACTGAGGGTATTAAATGAACATACTTTTTTTTTTTTTTTTTTTTTGCGGTACGCGGGCCTCTCACTGTTGTGGCCTCTCCCGTTGCGGAGCACAGGCTCTGGACGTGCAGGCTCAGTGGCCATGGCTCACGGGCCCAGCCGCTCCGCGGCATGTGGGATCTTCCTGGACCAGGGCACGAACCCGTGTCCCCTGCATCGGCAGGCGGACTCTCAACCACTGCGCCACCAGGGAAGCCCAACATATATGTTTAATAGTAACTAGAGGAACAAAAGTCTAAATCTTCCAAACTGTGAAAAGAACTGAATGCGCAAGAAAAGAAAGAGACATTTAAAAAATACATCTAGAAAGAGTAAATACAGCATGAAAGAATGACATTTGAGGCTAACCAGGTCTATGATATCAATAAATGTAAATAAGCTTAACTAACATATTAGCAAAAATGTTCAGTTTGTTTCATTAGGCATGTACAATGTATGTAAAATAAAAACTCTTAAAGTAATTTAGAAATGTCAAAAATTAAAGGACATGCCAAGGTATACCAAGCAAATACTGTGTGTTAAGGGTAGTGACCTTAAAATGCCATGAAGCCAAATTCAGTTCTGAAAATATTAATGAGCAAAAAATGGCCATTTATAATACTTAGGGCTATAATTCACAAGGCTACAATAGCAGTTTAAAATATTTTTACATCAAAACACTGCAGCAACATTCCTGAAACAGACTACAGGAGATGGAAGGAGAAATATAATTTACCTCTCTCAGACTAGTGAAATGGTAAGTAAAGATATAGAAGACCAAATGACATTATGATTGTATAGATAATAGGTCTTCTGGCTATATAAAAAATTTTGTGTCCTGATAATAGAAAAAATATGCCTTTCTTCAAGTTTTTATGAAGTAGTAATGGCAAAAAATCCAGAAAGTGGGTAAAATAGAAAAAAAATTCTCAATATCAATGCAAACAAGAAATCAATAACAACATCAGAAAAAAAGGGTTTATTCACTTGGAAGTTAAAAACTATTTACTCTTAAGTAGAAGGGAAAATAAAATACACATCAAGGGACTCCCTTGGTGGTGCAGTGGTAAAAAATCCACCTGCCAGTGCATGGGACCAGGTTCGATCCCTGGTCGGGGAACTAAGATCCCACATGCAGTGGGGCAACTAAGCCCGTGTGCTACAACCACTGAGCTCATGCATCTCAACAAGAGACCCCGCGTTCCACAACTACAGAGCCCACGCGCTCTGAAGCCTGTGCGCCGCAACTAGAGAGAGAAAACCCGCACACTGCAACTAGAGAGAAACCCGAGGAGACCTTGCACTGTAACGAAAAAGATCCCACATGCCTCAACAAAGATCCCATGTGCCACAACTAAGACCCGATTCAGCCAAAAAAATAAATAAATAAGGAAAATAAATAAAATAAACATTTAAAAAAATACACATCAAAATTGCAACAGTTCTTGATAACAACATTTGAATCTTTGGGACCCAAATTAAACAAAGTTCAGAGAAAAGCCTTGAAGTCTTACATCAATAAAATGAAAAAAAAGTAAATGAATTAAATATCAGACTTAAAATGTTAAGAACGGTAAAGAAAAGCAAAAGCAGAAGAAATTAATACAGGTAAAAATTAATGAGTTAAAAGGTAAAAATAGTAAAACTAATGAAATGAATATATATCATAATTGAATGGAGCTTGAGGGATGCAAGAATGTTCAATAGGTTAGGAAATCTACTCCTATACTGTCGTTAGATCTAAGTGGTAAAATTGTGTGATTATCTTTGTACATGCCGAAAAAGCATTTTATAAAATTCAAGACCTATTCCTGAATATAAAAAAACACTTTATAAGGAAATTGATTATACTTCCTTAACATGATTAAAAGTGTGCATGTGCATATGTAGTTGTGTTTATCTCAGCTTAAAAGTCAGCATCTTACTAATAGAAAATTACTAGAGGTATATTTACCGAAATCAGGAACAAGACAATGAAGCACATTATCATCACTGTAATTATTATTGGATTAGTTATTAGCCCACATCATTAGTCAAGAGAAGGATACTGGAAGTATCAAAATTGGGGAAAGGTGAGGAATATATAAGAGAATCAACTAAAAACAAAAATTAGATGTAGAAAGGTGTGTTGGTCTGCTTGGGCCGCCATAACGAAGTACCGCAGACTGGGTGGCTGACACCACAGAAATTTATTTTCTCTCAGTTCTGGAGGCTGGAAGTCCCAGATCAGAGTTTCAGAAAATTCTGTATTTGATATGGACTCTTCCTGGCTTGTCAACAGCTGCCTTTTTGCTGTGTGTTCACATGGCCTTTCCTCTGTGTGCACACCCGTGTGCCACCCTTATGACCTCATTTAACCTTAATTACCTCCTTAAGCCCCATCTCCAAATACAGTCTCATGGGGGTTTAGGGCTTCAACATATGGATTTGGGGTGGGGCAACACAATGCAGTCCATAGCAAAAGATAATAGAAGGCACAATTAAAATATATAAATCAATGGGCTCCTAATGAAACCTAAAAGCTTTTGCACAGCAAAGGAAACCATAAACAAGAGGAAAAGACAACCCTCAGAATGGGAGAAAATATTTGCAAATGAAGCAACTGACAAAGGATTACTCTGCAAAATTTACAAGCAGCTCATGCAACTCAATATCAAAAAAACAACCCAGTCCAAAAATGGGCAGGAGACCTAAATCAACATTTCTCCAAAGAAGATATACAGATTGCCAACAAACACACGAAAGAATGCTCAACATCATTAATCATTAGAGAAATGCAAATCAAAACTACAGGGGGATATCATCTCACACCAGTCAGAATGGCCATCATCAAAAAATCTAGAAACAATAAATGCTGGAGAGGATGTGGAGAAAAGGAAACCCTCTTGCACTGTTGGTGGGAATGTAAATGGATATAGCCACTGTGGAGAACAGTATGGAGGTTCCTTAAGAAACTAAAAATAGAACTACCATACGACCCAGCAATCCCACTACTGGGCCCATACCCTGAGAAAACCATAATTCATAAAGAGTCATGTACCCCAATGTTCATTGCAGCTCTATTTACAATAGCTAGGACATGGAAGCAACCTAAGTGTCCATCAACAGGTGAATGGATAAAGAAGATGTGGCACATATATAGAATGGAATATTACTCAGCCATAAAAAGAAACAAAATTGAGTTATTTGTAGTGAGGTGGATGGACCTAGAGTCTGTCATACAGAGTGAAGTCAGAAAGAGAAAAATAACATATGTTAACACATATATGTGGCATCTAAAAAAAAAAAAAAAGGTTCTGATGAACCTAGGGGCAGGACAGGAATAAAGACACAGACGTAGAAAATGGACTTGAGGACACAGGGAGGGGGAAGGGTAAGCTGGGACAAAGTGAGAGAGTGGCGTGGACATATATATACTACCAAATGTAAAATAGATAGCTATTGGGAAGCAGCCGCATAGCACAGGGAGGTCAGCTTGGTGCTTTGTGACCACCTAGAGGGGTGGGATAGGGAGGGTGGGAGGGAGGGAGACGTTAAGAGGGAAGAGATATGGGGATAAATGTATATGTATAGCTGATTCACTTTGTTATAAAGCAGAAACTAACACACCATTGTAAAGCAATTATACTCCAATAAAGATGTTAAAAAAAAAAGGCAGAAAGATAATTTTTGTAAAGAAAAGAACTCTTTGTAACATGAATAAAAGCTAATCAGTTCTATGCATCCAGAAAAAAGAAAACAAGAATAGTACCTATTTCACTGGATTATTAGGAGGATTAAATGAGAACATAAAGTGACTTAGCACAGTGTCCGCCTCAGTAACTGTGGCCCTCTGCTAAGTGTTCACATATTTATATGTAGATATACATAAACCCACATTTTTATATATATACACACACACATAGAGAAAAATACATCATACATAAATATCTATGTATATTTACATATGTAAGGCAGTTGGAGTATGTCAGAAAGAGGGAGAGGATATCATAATCTACTAGACTGATATTAGTGACTTTGAAGGAAAATAATTCTCAGTATTTTAAACTATGTCTATCATCTTGTTAAATTATTACTTTACTTGGAGTTATCATCAATTTATGGTAATAATGAGGTTTTACACTTACATTTTGAAAGACTGTTATATAAACAAAATAGTATTAAGTTCTTTTATAATGTTATTTCTGTAGTTCCAATTTTCACAGCAGTGAAGTTGCCAGACTTTTCTATAATTCTAACAATCTAGAATGTACTGTGTAGTATCAGAGGAATGGCATAAAGTTTAACAATGCAAAAAATGAAAAAAAGTCTCCAAAATAGACTTTTGGACAAGATGGTGAAACGTGAACTAGAGATATGCCCGAGATATGCCCTCAAACTTTTATACCTGGTACTCATTTCTCCATTAAAGAACCTTGGTAAAAAAAAAAAAAAAAAAAAAAAAAATCAGTAGGCTCCATATATTGCAAGCAACTAGTTAAAAGTTATAATGTAAGAAAAGACTCCATTTATAATAGCAACACAAAAAGTATATAGGAATAAACTTAACAAGTAGGTAAAGCCTATATAAAGAAAAATTTGACAGCCTACTTAAGGGCATGTAGAAGGACGTATCTTGTATTGGAAAATTACAATGAAGTCAATTCTAAGTTAATTTGTAAATATAATCAGAACCTGGAGTGTTTTTTTCCCTCTGAAACTTGACAAGATGAGTCTAAAAATTCATGTGGAAAAAGTAGACAAGGAATAATAGCCAGGATTACTCTGAAAAATTAAAGGAGCAGTAGGAACCTCTGCCCGGTGTGCACAGCAGCACAGACTGTACCTCCTGTATCTATGCTGGCCACCAGGTGCTCCAGCCTGCTCAGGGATGCTGGGGCCACCCACTGCTGTCACCTTGGCCACTTCTCATCCGCTTGGAATTAGCAGTGAAACAGTTTTGAAAGCAGCTTTGATTACTGAGCAAGGAACCTTGAATTTATTCAGTAAGTTAATCTTGACACTGTATATGGCCGTCTTGTTTACTGCCTCTTTCGGAACACACTGAGAGAAAGACAAGGGAATAATGGCTTTCATGTCACTAATCCCAGGCAAAGGTGTTGGGCTAGTAGTCCATGTTACCCACTAACACGTGGAGTGTGTGGGAGGTAACTAAACTGGGAGTTCCAACCTTGGAGAAGAAAGGGCTGATTGTGATCGGAAAGTCAAAAAATTGTGGAATGTCCCAAAATGGATGGGCTACATGAACACCCTGGAAATATGTCACTGCTCCAACATCTTATCCATACGCACCAAATATGTACAGTTCCTGTAAAACATGTCACTGTTGCAAAACATGTAAACAAAGGGTTTACACACAGAAAAGAAATAATAGTGGTCTTTAAATATACAGAAAGATGATTCATCTTTCTATAATAAGAGAAATGCAGATCAGAGTTAGACTGAGAAAGCAGATTTCAAAAATTCATATGTATGATAGTGCACTCTACTGGTGAGTCTTATTTTGCATAAGAAAACAGGGAAAACAAGATATGTGTTTGTATTATATTTGTATAAAGAAACACCAGAAGGATAAACCAGAAACTTATGGGGAAAAATTTGTCACCTCTGTGGGCCAAGGGTAGGGGCTGGTGAACAGGGTGGAAGGTGCTG
The DNA here is from genome assembly GCF_059928025.1 of Delphinapterus leucas. Lineage (NCBI taxonomy): Eukaryota > Metazoa > Chordata > Mammalia > Artiodactyla > Monodontidae > Delphinapterus > Delphinapterus leucas. Next base: position 14,420,601 of record NC_143146.1, read on the forward strand.
GAATGAGAACAAAAATTCTTTGTGAATAGTTTTTACATAGTTTTGACTTTGGACTCATGCAAAGATTATCCCAAAAATATCATGACTATGCTGAAGTTGTATAAGTGAATTTGAGTTTGGTTTTTATTCAGGAAGCAATTGATTCAACTCCAAAGTACAGCAAGTTTCCCTTTGAAGTTCATAATTGTTGTTTTGCTCAGAGACTGGGCAGAATCTACTTTAGATTTAAAATTCAATGTCAATGCAACACGTATCTCTTATTGTTTACCATAAGAGCTGTTAAATATATTAATTAAATTGCATGACACTTATTTGTTTTGGTTGGGGGGAGATGGGGAAGGGGGTCAGGTGGTCAGGTAACTTCTTTCGCGTCAGTATTGTGAAACAGATTGTGTCAATTATGTAATTACGTAATAAACCAGAGGCAGATATTTAAGTACAAAATCCAATTAAAAGATTACACCTAATTCAGATAAAAGCTCACACTTTTCTAACTATGTCAACTAATGACTTAGAATGTGTGAAAATTTTACGGAGTTCTAGAGAAAATTCCTAGGTTAGCATATCTTCTCCAACAGTTCTTCTGTAAAATATATTTTTTCGGAATCTTTGTTTCTCTCATCACTCACCCAGAAAAAAGCAAAACCCTTCCTATATTAGATTTACATCTGATTGGACTTCAGATTTTAAGTCCGGCATGCATGTAGTTCCAGCATAGGGACCTCCAGACAAGTTTATAAACCAATTTACCACTTAAATGCTCAACCAGTCTCCTGAAATCCAATCAATTGGAATTTTTTTAGTTTCAACTAATGGCACAGCTCCATTGGTTGTTAAAGGAATACATTTCTGTACATTGTTCCCTCTTTTCTTTAATGAGGTCATATTTGTCCGTGGAGATTTGAATTTGTTTCTGCTCAAAGCTTATGAGCACTCCCAACCTAATTCCACTTTTTTTTAAATTTTTTAATTTTTTTGCCGCGCCGCAGGGCATGCGGGATCTTCGCTCCCTGACCATGGATTGAACATATGCCCCCTGCAGTGGAAGCACGGAGTCCTAACCACTGGACCACCAGGGAATTCCCCTAATTCCACTTTAAATTAAAAGTCTGTTTATGTTTTTTGGACCTTCAAAATAGTGTGAAATTGGGCCTCAAACTCATATGAAGATAAGCCAGAAGCCATGAATTCTTATGGAAGACTGTTCTTCCTCCATTAAGAACCATGGTGAACTCAGCAAGTTTCTATGCTGTTTCTGCAGGACATTTTGTTTTCTAGGTCAACTTTTCACTGTGAGTGTAGCACTTCCTTATGTGCACAAGGATAGCTCTGACCCTGCTGCCTGCCCTTGGTGGGCCCAAGGCGCTGCCTCCTGTCCTTCTGAGACTGACCTTTAAAAACTCACACTTTAGGCCACCTAGCATGAGGATGCTTGAGATTTCCTCAGGGCAGGGCCTTCAGTGTTTGTTATATCCTTGGACTCTTATTCACACTTCTTCTCTACTCTTAAGTGAAATCTTTAATTTAAAACGTTAAACCATTCTTTTAGAGGGCAATATTAATATTTTAATCTAGCATTTCTGATATTTTCTTTTAGTAGAAGGATTTCAGGATCTCTGGTTCATCATATTGCTAGAAACTAAATTCTTACTCCTTGATTTGAGAACGGCTGCCTTTAATCATACACTTGGGATAGTTTGCCAGGATTGAAGGCTACCCCCTTTGAGGGGAAGAGAAAGAATTTGTCACCACCAGTGCCAATACACATACCTCTCTTTGACATTGTTTCGGCATCAAGTTTACTGAGTTTAACTTATTACCCTTGTTTTGAGCATCTTTTCTGTTCAAGACTCTGTGCTTGGCCTAAAAATTCTTGAGGGAATTAGCAGAGAGGGAATTAGTTTAGTATAGATCAGTGTTTGACATGCTTTCTACTTTCAGTTGTGATGCCTAACACAAAGGAGGTGCTGGAGAGAGCTTGAGACAATGTGTATGATGGTTCAATGCAAATTTTGGGAAAACAGGCAGTGGATTCACTAGACCTCTATAGACTTTGAAGTTTGAATGCAAGTTTCCTAGCAAAAAGTAACTATTTGATAGAAAGGCACAGAAGTAGCTAAAGACAAATCAGAATTTCACCTTTGAATCTCTCATGTTAATCTCTTGCCAGTATTCTGCATAAAGCAAATGGAGATATTTTCTGCACTGTTACAAATTTAGTTCCTCCTCTCCCCTCTCTATATGTAGCTCACCTGTCATGGTGAGTGATAACCATACAGAAAAATTCACCTCTGTAAAGCCTCCTCTGAACTTCTTCAAGTTAGTTGCTTCATCTGTCTTTCCAGAATAATTTATACAAATCTCTCTCACTTATTGTGTGATATCATTGAAATGCACTGTTCCGAAATTGTTTTTCTTCCTAAATCAATTTGCCTACTCTGGTAATAGTCATAATGAAAGCTTCATTTGTGAGTACTTTATATGTGACTAGACACAGATATATATTACATTAAACCTTTATAACAGACTTGTGAGTATTCTATTTTACAGATGAGGAAACTGAGACTTATGGAAGATACTAAGTAAATTTGCCTAAATCTTACCACAAGTAAGTAGCAAGACTAGGGTTTAAACCAGATCTGACTCCCTCACCGTGATCTTGCTACCTATGCTGTATGGCTAAGACATTTCCTTTTTTTCTAGTGCCTGGAGTTGTTTCTAGCACTGAGTAGGCACTTGGGAAATATTTACTTAATAAAAAGTTAGTGAACATTGAAACACTGCTTTAATGAAAACTTATGAATTCATAAATGATTGCTAAATATTTACACATACACCAAGGTTTTGAGTTCTGGGATATCAAACAATAGGATTCTGCCAGCTATCAAATTCTAAGTGTTTGTGTGCACAAACACACACACAGTATAAAATGTAATAGGTAAGTAATTGTCGTAGCGTTAGAAATTTAATATCACATACTGCAAAATCAAAATCCTCAGGTATTGTGTCTTTAATCTGTTTTAAGGTTACCATCCCTTAGATCAGATGTGGGCAGTACTACCTACATATAGGCCAAATGTGGGCTGCTGCCTGTCTTTATACATATAAAAGTTTTGTTGGAACATAATCGTGCTCATTTGTTAATTATCTGTGACTGCTTTTGTGCTACAGGGGCAGAGTCGAGTGGTTCAACAGAGATGATATAGCTGGCAAAGCCTAAAATATTTACTATCTGACTCAACAGAAATAGTTGGCCAGCTCCTGACATCGATCAGCTATTGTTCTATCACTCGGTTAACTCTTTTCTGTATTTCCAGCATCTTCAAGATAGATTTGAAATTCAGCCAGGCGATGCTGGTCTCTATATAAATGGACTTCATGTTGATATGGATTCTTATGATCCTTTTAAGTAAGTATTGAATTATTGATACAAACTGTGGTTTATATATGAAGGTACACTTTTGTCCTGAATTTAGTATTTGTTAAAATGCAAATAATCACTTTAAAGGTAAAGCAAATATATCTTTTTTTTTTTTTTTTTTTTTTTTTTTTGCGGTACACGGGCCTCTCACTGCTGTGGCCTCTCTCGCTGCGGAGCACAGGCTCTGGACGCGCAGGCTCAGCGGCCATGGCTCACGGGCCCAGCCGCTCTGCGGCATGTGGGATCTTCCCGGACCAGGGCACGAACTCGTGTCCCCTGCATCGGCAGGCGGACTCTCAACCACTGCGCCACCAGGGAAGCCCCAAATATATTTTTTTGATTGTGCAGAACAACTCTGTTATTTTGGTAGAATATTCTCTTAATTGTCTTTGAATGTCAGAAATGGAAGAGACCTTGGAGAAATTTGTTCAGATGAGAAAATTGAAGTTTCTGAATCCTAGACCTATATTTGTCCTATTATTCGAAACTGTCTTTAATTGGCAAGTAGGTCCATCACTTAGCAGGGAAGTTTCTTGGGACAGAGCTGAGTAGCTAGGGAGCTGTACGCTCCAGAAAAGAACTGAAAGGAATATGAGATGCTTTCTCTGAGTAAAGAAACTAACAGGAAGAATTTTAAGAGCTTGTGTCTATCAGAAAAGAAACTTGAAATTATATATGGCTGGATGCTATCTCCTTAGGTTAAAAAGATTCCTCAAAAATGCTCTAGTGCAGAATTAGAAAGTCTTGTATTTATCATGGCCATTGACCTGTAAATTAAAGTCATGGGCCAAACAGAAGAGAAGTCAAACTGAATTTATTTTACTTTTTTTTTTTTTTTTTTTTGTGGTACATGGGCCTCTCACTGCTGTGGCCTCTCCCATTGCGGAGCACAGGCTCCGGACGCGCAGGCTCAGCGGCCATGGCTCACGGGCCCAGCCGCTCCGTGGCATGTGGGATCCTCCCGGACCGGGGCACGAACCCGTGTCCCCTGCATCGGCAGGCGGACTCTCAACCACTGCGCCACCAGGGAAGCCCTATTTTACTTTTAAAGAGAGTCATAAAACTACTTTAAAATTCATATTTAGAATATAAAATGAATTTAGTAAACACAATACTTTAGTTCAGATATTCAGTTTTAATTGAATTCAGTTTGTTTTTATTGAACTTAAATTAATTGTTCATTTGTTTCATTTTCTTAGCACCTTGGAAATATATAGGAAAACACAGGGAAGATTGAGAAGTAGGGTTCAAGTGGGGCTTTTATCTTTATTTAGTTGAATTTTTGGACCTAATCTTGGGAAAATACTAATCTGAGATATAAAGGCCAAATACTACACATAGAGAAGAGCAGTTGTCAGCTCCTGGCAGTAAACTTTAGAGGACAGAAATTACATTTGTGCTCAAGAACAGTGAAAATAGATTTAAAAGAGGGCAGAAATGGTAGGTAGATTTTGGAAAGTTCTCTGTGGCAGTGTATGGGGAAATTTTCATAACAGGAACATTGTGACGTGTAACTTGGAAAGGCTACAGGTTATTCAAGAGAGAGCCCCCTGGGCTCCTCCACCTGGTAATCAGTGATCTGCAGGGCGTGTGATACATTTTTGTTTCTTGTTGATCGGATCACTAGTTAAAACTACTATAATTCCCTTAAAGGAGAAAAAAGAAAATATGTGAGGATATTTATATCTTCTGACATTTTTAGCACAAAATAAACAATCAAAGAAAGAAGTTCTCAGGAAGGATCAGAGCATGTAGAATAAAAAGTATGAAAAGGTTGATGACTGAAAGAGAATGATTGAGGAAAGAGGAGAGGAAGAAAATGTCCTATTAAGTTATATCCTGGATCTTGAGAGAGGTGCTTTGCAACCAGTACTTTAATATTGTCGATTTGGGGAAAGAAAGTGAAGGGGGAATTATTTTTCTCTTTCTTCCTATCTCCTACCCTTGTCGCGTTTTGGGTTGTAGAGCTGGTACCAAGCCCACGCCCTAACCCTTCTTCCTCTGATTTCCAAGGAGCCAGAGCCTCCGTGCCTCAGCGTCAGGTCGGCCCAGGTTCACACAGGCTGTGTCCAAGCCCAGCTCTCACCCCCAGGGAGACTAGGACAGTAGGAGGGAGTGACAATGACCAGGGAAAAAGGCAGGTAGGACTGAGGAAATTTGAGGAGTTCCATAAATGTGTTTTATATATCTACCTTAGATGCATTTGCCTTAGAGCTACTTAATAGTCACCCCAGCCACAGAATGGACCAGACTCTGTTCAGGTCCAAGTGCTCAAGAAACTGACTCTGGTACATACTGGATGTTACTCATTTTGACAGCCAGCCTGTTCCTGCTTGAGTAATATCACTACAGTATAACTACCAGAAAGATAGAGGTAACGAAGGAGTCTTGATATTTGCACTTGTGGAGTTTTTCTATATCTTAATAAAGTTGTCTGGCTCACAGTTCTTTTGCGCTCTGGATTAAATATGTATTTGTAATGCAAGCAACATTAAAATTCAATATTATAAAATCAATTCAGTATTAAAATTCGATTTGGTTAATATCTGAATGCCTACTATGCTGTAGAGACTGCTAGATATCAGGGGTGTAGTGGTGAACAAGACAGAAACATCTTGCTTAAGCAAAATTTACAGTCTAGGAGGATAACTGATATTAAATAATTGTATTATGATAAGGTTTGTAAAAGATAAAGTGCAGTGCTTTGAGAGCTTTTAACTCCAGGGATTTAAACTTGTTCTTGATGGAACATGGGGACAGTGCATATCAGATTTCTTCAAGGAAGTGATATTTAAGGATGAATCAGGCAAAGTGGGGAGTTGAGGTTCTGCAAGCATGACATATTTGAGAAAATGCATTGTCTAGTATGGCCAGACTCTGCAGTGAGGAAGAATTAGAAGAAGCTTAGGTCGCACAGGTGGGCAAAGATCAGATTGTGAAACCAGGTTCTGGGTTTTGGCCTTTTGTCTCAAGGGCAGGAGAAGCCAGTGAAGGCTTCTAAGCAAATTTAAAGATAGTGACTATTCAAAAGGAGAAAGCATGAGAGGTTATTTAACAATCCAGAGATATAAGTTTTCCTGATAAATAAACCTAGCATATTTCAAGAACCAGATTTTTTCTATTGGTATCCAAAATTCAAGATTTGAGAAGAGCAAGGAGGAAACTAGTGCTTGTTGAGGGCAACTGTGTGCTCAGTAGGAAATTCATTTAATCGTAATACCCTATCAAGTGATTATTACTATTCTCTTTTTTATTGATGGGGAAACAAAGACTCAGATCTCACATAAAGATAGGGACATAGCTAGCAAATAGTTGCAGGATTTGAAATTTCATGCCCTTTTCAACGTACCACAGTATGTAACTCTATCTAGTTTTTCTATTGGTGGTTCTCCTTGGAAACTAGGTTGTGATAACAAAGATGATTGTTACAAAAGCTATGAGGAATATTATAATTCTGTCACACAAAAGTCAATAAGATCAATAAGCATCATAAAATTTTTTAAATGGAGAGAACATTGGCAATACCATCCAAAATTCTTATTTTACAAGCGAGAAAATTTAGACTCAAGGAATTAAGAACTTCAGGAAGCCCCACATGAAGAAGTAGTGTTATAGCTCCGACTAAATCTTACTACTGGTGATTTATGATATTCAACCTAGTACTCTTTTTATCACGCTCATCTTCTAATAGATTTGGGGGGAGGGGGTAGAAACTCTCCTTTGTAAAACAGTGGTCAGAGCTGTCTAGGATACAGACATGCTGAGCTGATGTCATACAGAGCGGCTTGAAATACTTCTAAAACAGCCTTCTTAAGAGTTTAGATATTAGATCTCTGCTTTTTAAATGTAGATCTCTATTGTCCTCCCCGAGAACTGTACTCTAAAGCCCATATATTGCTTTATTCTAATTCTTTTCATTTCCGAAAGGTGAAGTGATTTCCATGAATGGATTTTTGAATGAAGCACTTAGGTTAAATAAAATAAATATAAATTTTAACACTTGGTTTCAAAAAGTAATAATCAAAATTCCTCCTTACCTAGTAGATTTTTACCTTCTCAAACATGAACATGAACATGCTTTACCACAGTCTGTACAGCCTTATCCATCTTTGCAGATACAGGGAAGCACTGCGTTCCTATAGCCTTCACGTCCCGGCTCTTCCACTCTACTGGCTGAGTGACTGGGCAGGAGGCTTCACCTCTCTGAGCCTCATTGGTGTCGCTTGAGACTTCCTGAGGTTGTTTTGAGACACAGAATGAACTTGATAAACAGTAGTTTAAAGAATCAAACTGCCCTAACTTTTTGTCAGTAGGGTTATTTATTGATGTTGTTACTTTTAGCAGTAATACTTTCTAACATGTTTAAGAGCTATCAAATTATTATTATATATGTAATTAGAAATTTTAGTATGTATTCTCAACAGATGTGAACTTTCATACTTTAATGGGGTTTCCCCTGCATTAATATTTTATATTTTAGGTCATGTTTGATTTTACCTTGTTTTTGTAGTAGCTTTATCTAAAGAGTGACCTACTGTATTTTTTCCTTTCATTTTTGACCTGCTCAGTGGTGAGTATATCCTCACTTCTTTCGTGAAGTGTATAATAAATATACCTTGTTGTCTTATCCTTTAAATAAGAAGATTTTGTTACCACTTTAAAAAAAACCTCCGCATAAGTTTACCCTGGATAACTAGACTCCTTGTCTTATTTGTTAATGAGTTTAATAGTGTATTTTCCTGCTATTAATAAAAATACCAGTGAAACTTGTTTCTAATGCTTTGAGAAATCTATAAACTTTACAGGATTTAATAAAAATTTTTGGCAAATCAAAACAAAACATTTCTTTTCTTTAAACATAAAGTCTTTTGGATATGCTGAAACTAGAAGGAAAAGTGATGAACGGCCTTCGCAATCTTGGGATCAAAGAAGAACATATGAGCAAATTTTTAAAGTTAAGCTCGCCTGATTGGGACGATACCTATGCATTAGATATTAGACATTCTTCCATAATGGTAAGTATGCATGTAATTGCTCGCTTTAAAACCTTTAGTAGACTTCCGAGTTAACATAAAACCAAATATTGGCAGACTTTAGAGTAAATGTAAGCATTTTGAAAGATGTTGTAGGAGAACTCAGCGAGAAGAAAAAGTTAAAACTACAGACTCATCCCCTCTCACCCTTACATCTTCTTTCCCTTCCTGGTATTCTCTGTACTTCCTCATGAGAATATCTACTCAGCTCCTTCACTATCCTTTCCAGCTTTAAAGATAAAAACAAGTGAGAACAACAGAATAACCACATGAGCAACAACAAAATACCAAATGGTCAAAATCTGAGGAATATACGAATACCACCTTAATATAATGGAAATCTTGCCTAACCATTTGCAGTGGCCTCCTAACGTTCTGGTCCATGTATTATAGCCTAAGTGAATTTTTTTTGCAATCTGATCACATCCCTTTCCCTTGCTTAAAGCACAGAAATAGTCCATCATACGGCCTAATAGGTGTAAATGGCCTACTTCCTCCTCTCATATCTTAAACTATGATATATTCTTTTTTACCACTCTCCCTTATCCCGTGCTTGGAAAGCAGTTCTTCCTCTCTTTATCCAGTTGACCCCTACTCTTTTTTCAGACTTCAGCTCCAAAAAATACTTCCTGAGAGAAGCTTTCCTTAACTATCCAAAGTAGACGATTATTTCATATACGCATTGTGTCAAGGAATCCTCAAGTTCACCCTCAGGTTCAGTGGGTTTGCTAAAAGGACTGACAAGCCCTGGAAGTTGTTATACTCATGGTTACGATTTATTAGAGCAGAAGAATACCAAGCAGTATCAGAAGCAGAAAGGGCATGGGGTGAAGTCCAGAGGAAACCAAGTACAGGCTTCCAGGAGTTCCTCCTAGTGGAGCTGTGCAGGACATGCTGAACTGGATGTGTGACAGTCCGTGCAAAGTGCTGCCTACTAGGGGAGCTGACTTGAGCCTGAGAGTTCAGGGTTTTTAAGAGGGGTCTGGCACTTAAGCATATAATGGCCATGTGACTGATGTTAGTCACTGAAACTCCAGACCCTGAGAGAAAAAGCAGGTATTCATTATAAATCATATCGTTTGTAAAAACTCTGTACAAACTGCTAGAGCATGCAGCAGGCCCTCAGCGTGCAAAACACTCTTTTATCAGTCAGAACATTCCAAGAGCTCAATTCCCAGGAGCCAACCTCGAGAACCTTTATCAGGAACACAGGCCCTTCTTGGAAATGTGCAAGGTGTGGGCAACCCAGGCTTGCTGACTTAATCCTCTTTCTCTCTCTCTCTCTCTTTCTCTCTCTCTCTCTCTCTCTCTTTCTTTCTCTCTCTCTCTCTCTCTCTCTCTCTCTCACACACACACACACGTGTGTGTGTATGTATCTATATTTATTATGTTATAGCACTACCAATTGCTCTGTGTACTTAGCACAGTTATAATTTTACATTTATCTTGTGGTTCTTTGTGATGTCTTTGTTTCTTACTTGACTATATAAACTTCATGAAGGTAGGAATTTTTTCCATTTTTTCTCTCACCATTATATCCCTGGCTGTAGTAGGTACTCAATAAATATAAATATTCCTTGAATGAATAAGTAAATACTTATCTCAAACCAACATAAAACATAATTTTAACAGTGAAACTCCGGAAGCATTCCAGTCAGAACATAATATAAGTATGCTCATGTCACTGTTATGATTTAACATTATTATAAAAAGTATAACTATTAGAAATGAGAAAATAAAAATGTTGCATGACATAAGATTATGTAACTAAAACTCCTTAAGGGAAGCATTTATAATTAATAAGAGATTTTAGTAATATGGGTTTGAAGTAACTGTAAACAGATCAAAAGCTTTTTTTCCAAAAACCATTTGGAAGACAATGATTTATTCATAATAACATAAAAATTTAAATACCCTGATAATATCTTAATAACTACTATGTGATAAAATAGTCTTAATAACTAATAATAAAAACTACAACTTAACTGACGAGTTAGAAAAGAAGGATAAAAGGACACATGGAGAGTGTTAATTGGCATAGCCTTTTAAAAAATGATGGCTGCGGTGCTGTTAAGAAACTGTTCATATATACTTGAGCTAGTAATTTCACTGGAAACTTCCATAAAGAAGTAGGAAATGGAGAAAAATCATTATATCCAAAGATATCATTACTGCATATTTTTGAAACAACTAGAAATGAGTTAGCTATAAACAGAAATGTTGTAAGTTGTATAACCACACAATTATTATTCAGAGATCAAAATTATGTTTATAGATATGTTTTAATAACCAGGGATAATGACTATGTCCTCATGTAAATAAAAAATATAGATTTATATGATATCATCATGTGAAAAGATAGAGGATCAGAAGGAAATCTGTCAAAATATTAAGTTACTAATGGGTGATGTGGTTTGGTCGGTATTTTTTTTCATTCTTTTCTGTAAATTTCAGATTTTAACAATGGGCATTATTATATGATCAGGAAAAAAAGTTTTTAAGGGAAAAAAACATAACTTCACTGGACGTCATACTGTTTGTTTTCCTGTAGAAATTTAAGGGATTCGCTCTGAAGTGTAGCAGTTGTTACAGTTACTTTTGTCCTGTGGGAACAGCCGTCCCACTTATAGACCTAGTCCACCATCCAAGAATCATGGAACAATAACAGCACCAAAGAACTACCATATTCCCTGAACATCAGAGACCTCAGACTGAGGACAAACCACATATGTTATTAATTAGTTACCATCGTATTTTCTAGAACAATTTTCTAAATGATTTGTTTGTTGATACTGTTTTTTTACTACTCTTTAGACCATATTCTCTCATTAGCTAGATTTTACTCTTTCTTGGATATCTTTAAACTCTATAGCAGATATCTTTTCTAATAATGTTTTATCAGGAAAAGGAATGACCATGTTAGTAATCTTAATACTTTGTGCCTTTTATTTTAAGCATTTATGCTTTTGATCATTTCTAGAAGAATGCTGAGAGTAAGTCACACTGTTAAAATGAGGGAAGTAATTTTCAAGGCTATTCTGGACATAAGAAATAGACCTGTAAAGAAACTGTCCAGCTGCATTTATAAAGTAACATCCTGATCCTCTAAGGTTGGCCGTGGAAGACAGTCACTCACATGGGGGGAGCAGCCCTGATGCTGTTCCCATTGCCTCCACCGCCCACAGAGTCGCAAAGTCTCCTCCTATACTGCTATAAAGTCTCCTTTCTTGCCCAACTCTTCGACACCTTCGAGAGGCTTTCTTTTACAAGGAACTTCTGAGAATGCATGAAGTAATTTTTATTGAGATAAAATATAAATAGGATAATGCTTTTTTAACCATTTTAGGTGTGTAATCCATTGGCATCAAGTAGATTCACAGTCTCGTCCAACCATCACCATTATCCATTTCCAGAACTTTTTCATTATTTCAAATAGAAACCCATTCCCTTCTCCTCTAAGTCCCCGGTAACCTCTGTTCTACTTTTTGTCTCTATGAATTTCCTATTCTAAGTACTTCATGTAAGGTTAATCATACAGTATGTGTCCATTTATGCCTGGCTTATTTCACTAGGCATAATGTTTTCAGTGTTCATCCGTATTATAGCATGTATCAGAATTTCATTCCTTTTTAAAACTAATAATTTTTAAAGTATCTTTTTTACATACTATTAAGGGAAGCTTCATGTCTCAATTAAATGCTTCTGTTTTTCCACTTGGAAAGTGCCTGCCTGAGTAGAAAATTATTTCTGAGGCTTTATTCTCTAGATACCTTAAAAAAATCAACTGGCACAAATGCAGAGCTCTGAGGTCTCAGTACCCTTCAGCTTGGTCTGTTAGAGCAGCAAAATTAGCTCACACATTAGCTTTATTTTTGTTTCATAGCATTTGCTACCACCCAATATGATATGTATTTGTTTATAATAATCTTCCAGTGGAATGTAAGTGCCACAAAAACCAGGACTTTGTTAAATATCTTCAACATACATCACGTCCTATTGAATAGGAAGCACTCCAAAAAAATCATTGACTATCTTAATGTCAAAACAGAGGTATTCATGAATGCAAGCAATACTTTGCTTTTAATTCTTTTTCCCCTGGATCTGTCTCCCCACTTACTTTTTATCTTTACAGAGAAAGCTGAGGCCCTTTTTATCTTTACAGAGAAAGCTGAGGCCCTGAGTTAAATCACTTCTGACCTCTGTGTTTATACCCTCCCCTCAAAAAATCTTGGTGGTTTATTTCTTAAAAGTCTAATTGACAGTTAAGTAAGAATCTGAGGTTCATTGGTATTCTTCCATCCCTGATTTACCATTCCAGCTTTCTCTTTCTCAGACATCAGGAATCACCTCAGGTGTCACTGGAATTTTGTTAAGAGTCAGTAAAAACAATCATAGGATTATATGTTTGGCTCCTTTGGATTGTAATTTCTTTTCAGTTCACTGTGCCAGACCACGAACAGTGACAGAGGCTTTGGTCATATTCTAGCAAAACTACCCCTGCAACTGTTTTCTGTACTGTGATGTTGATGATGTAGCCGTATTCCTGGGGCGTTTATTATAACTTTCTTTAATGTTCCCAAGTCACTCTAGCCACTTGTCATTATATAAAAACAATTCTAAGTTTTTGTTATTGTCGCCAAGATGATAGTGATATGATTTTTTTAAAAAGGCACCAGTAGGCACAGGCAGAGCTTATCAGTTCTTTAGCTAAGAGTGTAACTTGCCAACCACAGTAGATTCCACAGTCATAAAGGCAAGTTTCCCTGTCCACGTCCAGTCATGATGTTGTAAATCAGTTGACTATAGACATGTGGGTTTATTTCTGGACTTTCAGTTCAATTCTGTTGATCTGTATCTTATCCTTATGCCAGCACCACACTGTTGTTTTTTTTTTTTTTTTTTTTTTTTTTACTGTAGCTTTGTAGTAACTTTAAAAATCGGGAATTTTGAGTCCTCCAACTTTATTCTTCTTTTTAAAGATTGTCTTGGCATCCTTGCACCTTTTCCTTTCATTATGAATTATGGAGTCAGCTTGTCCATTTCTGTTAAAAAGAAAAAAAAGACAGCTGGAGTTTTTATTGAGATTTTGTTGAATCTATAGATCAATTTAAGGAATATTGCTATTGAAATATATTACATCTTCCAATCCATGAACATGGGATGCCTTTCCATTTATTTAGGTCTTCTTTAATTTCGTGCAACAGTGCTTTGTAGCTTTCAGTGTAAGTCTCAGACTTTTTAAATTATTTCTAAGTATTTTACCCTTTTTTATGTCCCTATAAATGGAATTGTTTTCTTATGTTTAATTTAGGATTTTTCATTGCCTTTTTTGTTGTTGTTGAAAACTGTATTGTGGCAGTTCTGGAAGTCAGATTCTCACCCCTCCCCAGGGTTTGTTATTGCTGTTTGCTGTTGTTTTTGTTATTTGTTTAGTGACTACTTTTATAAAGTCTGTGTTCTTTTTCATGTGTGGCCACAGAAGTGTCTGTTATGTTAGCCTAGTCATCTGCTAAGTATTGGACAGAGATTTACTTACACGCCTCAAACCAGAAAATCTCCCAGTCTTTGCACAGGGGCTCTGTGTGTGTGGCACATGGAGGGAGGGGGAGCAGCACACGCTAAACATTCAATCAGGTGGTCTGCATCTCTGCATTATCCTTCAGTTCTTGTTTGCATAGAGCTTGGAAGCCAGGGGTGAGAAGAATGTAGGGCCTTCTCAGGTCTTTCCTGAGCATGCACGTGTTCCTGGGCATGCACATGGCCTTGTAGATTTCCAGGAATACGTCAGAACTTCTCAAAGCCCTGTTTCCCAAAACATCTCATTCCCCAGCCTTTCCTCACTAAGTTTGTGGTTACTCTATTGTGTGTCCCAGCTATTTTCTGTTGTCTCAGGAGTGACTAAAACATTTGCCTGTAAATGTTTTCCATAAATCAGAGTAGCAGCTGTAACACTAGGCAAATCACAAGTTAGGCAGGATAAAGGCAAGACTTTTCAGAAGGTTTTCTAGGGAGTCACCAGACAGTTCAAACAAAAAATTACAATTCGTTCAGAATAAAGTCCATTCTACTGCTTCTGGTAATATTGGTACTGGAATGTGAGCTGTCATTTTCAAGGCTACTGATTAGCTTGGGAGCAGGAGATGGGACTAAGGTAAGTTATAATGCCACACATCTCTGTTCTTACGGAGATGCAGCCATTTTTCTTGAATAAACACTCTCAGCGTTGCTGCAAGCGTTTGGTTAGTTTTCATGGTTCTGAAAATGTTCATTCCCACAGATTTTCTAGTTTTTCCATTTTCTGTATAAGGACAGAGTTTTGGAGTTCCTTGCTCAGCCATTTTAGCTAATGTCACTCCCCAAGGAGAGCCCAGAAGATGTGAACTGTAAATCTTTTAAGTTCTTTGCTTCTCTCAGAGAGAGAGTCAGCCTCTAACAGCATGACCCATTATGTGATTATTTGTTGACCTGTATAGCTCCTTGGATGTTCAGGAAATTGTCTTCCAGGTTCTAATCCATAAATGACAGTATCTTTTTTTCAGTATCTTGGAAGCCTAGTAGATAGAAAGGACCGAGTTATGACCAACAGAATGGATAGAGGTAGATCATTGGAGTGTCAGTGCCAGTTCTGCATGCGAATTTGTGAGGCGCTCTTCCAGTTACTGTTGCTGCTTTTGTGTATTCACCTGAGACTAAGGAAAGGGGCGGTTCAGTGTCTGTGGGCCTAGTCAATGTGATGTCCAGTGTTGTCTCAGTAGTTCTCCAAAATGGATCCACGTATTACCTCAATTACTTCACCCAACACCCATGGCTGTAAATTAGGCCATTTCTCTAGCTTTCTAACTTTAGTATTTGTGATAAGAATCACGTAGGGCACTTGTTTTAAATACGGATGATTTAGTAGGCCTGAAGTGGCGCCAAGGAATCTGCATATTAAATAGACACATGCAGCTGTTTTGATCCACATTAGAAGTGACTCTATCTCCAGTCATTAATTCAAGTTCAGTGGGACTGATACATAAAGCATAATGCCAGTTTCTCACTTGAAGTAAAAAATACAACTCACCACCAAGGGGATCGGATATTCACATCCTCTACATGGTGCCGCCTTCTCCTCTGACCTAGGATTCCCGCAGGAGAACAGTTAACTAATCTAGACATTGCTGACTGAGTCTACAGCAAGTTCCAGTTCTCACAGGATCCCTGGCCTATTGTGAGGGATTTAGAACCGTTCCCATTACCTTCACATCTTGGCAAGAATTACCTCAGAAACATAAATAAGAGACAATACTACTGATTTTTCCAGGGAGACTAAAGTTCTCCCTTCTATCTCAGTACCACCAAGACAAATTTTAGTGGAAAAAAGCTAATCCCAGAACCCATCGTACTTGTTAGCCACTAAAATAGAAATTGTTACAACTGTCAACTGTCATCCCCCCTCAGATGTCTTATAGACGAGGATGTCTGAAACCGAGTTAACTCCTTCTCTGCTTTCCTGGAAAAGCCTACTTCTTAAAGCTTAATGTCTCTCTGCTGATACAGTGTTCCTCTCTGAAAGCCATGAATTACCCTAGATTTCTCCCTCCTCTTCATCCCTCTTTGTGTGTGTCTCTTAATTCTGCCTTCTCTCTAAAACCACTGCCTCTGACTTAGGTAAGCCCTCCAGAAATTCATGTCTAGATTATTGCAAAAGCCTCCTCATTTCTTCAGGTATTGTGTTGTCCCATTTGTCCTCTCCTCTCTGACTTTGAGCTACAAGTACATTAGACCTTTTGCCTGTGTCACTCATCTCTCTTACACTTTGTTTTGACTTTGCATTATTTTTGTTTGCTTTAGTTAATATACATTCTGTTGATCTGTCATCCTGTTTCCTAATCCCTGTCTCTTCTTTTGTGTCCGGTCTGCAATTAAAACCACCTGATAAGTTGGTCCATTTCTTAATTACGGACACTGTTTTAAATTCTAAAATATCCCTTTGGTTCTTTTTTTTTTTTAATAGGTTTTAGTTCTCTGTTAAAAGTTGCCATCTTTCCACCTATTTTTGTTCTTTTTAAAATGTATATGAATTGTTATTTTAAAGTCCTTGCCTAAGTCCCTTTCTATTGTCTGGTTTTTTTCTCCTGCATTTTGATATTTGGTCCTTTTCTTTTGGCATGACAGTTTTTGGTAAGAACCAGAAGTTGCTGATGAAAAGTTATAGAAGCAAAGAATTGTAAGGTCTGTTCTGGCAGTCCAGGTACCAGACGCTTACTTGATTCTGTTGAGGCTTGATTTTAGGCTGTGTGAGAGTTCTTCTGTTTTGTGTCTTACTCCTAGCGTCTGGCCCTACTGGGTCTCAAATGAAAAGTGCAGTGTTTAGCAAAGTCCTTCCACCTTGAACTCCAACCTCTGTCTCTTCAGTAACATGTTATGCCTGCAGCTTCAACCTCCGCGTTTCTGTTTTCTCCTGGCCTTTTTGCGGGGGGAGGCGTGTTGCCATGTGTATGTGTAGATGAGTAGTCAGCAAATGAGAGGAGTTTCTGCGGAGATTTCTTTGGTTTCTTCTCTGCGGTTTCCTCCTCTGCTGGACTTGCCCCCATCTCACATCTCATCAGTTTGGCAGCCCTAACTTTCTCTTCTGTCTTTCCCAATATGTAGGAAATATATCTTCCCCACACTGGGACAGCGCAATATGATTGTCACTCTCTGTTGGAATTCTCTTCCTCCAGGCTGCAATTTGGAAAATGCCCCCAGCAACAAAGTTGAGGAGCTTGCCTCGTCTGCCTCCTGCTTTCAAGGATTGTAACTCCTCAGTTGTTAATTGTTGGTTGACCCCTACCTCCATGCCTCTAGACAGTGCTTTTCTCTACCTTTTGTCATTGTTTCGGGGTGGGGGGGGAAAGGCTAGTCTAATATAAGCTATTCCATCTTTATTAGAACTGGACGTCCAAAATGTCGGTTTTAAACATTTAACTTTTGTGAAGTCGTTTTATTTTCCTTATGTCCAAGCTTTTAAATTTTAGAGGAAAGGCAAATGACCTCATTGCCTCCTGTACCTTAAATGGTTTATCGGAGTAATTTTTATACAATTTTATTTTTTAGTATGAAAAACAAACATATGAGTAAATGGAGTCAATTGTTTCGGAAGGGGAAGGCTTAATGTAGAAGGCTATGGGAATATAAAATTTTTGCACATATATGTTCCTTAAAGAATGTTCAGCTAGCTTCTTATACTTAATCAGAAATGTAGAAAATCTTGTGTATATTTCACTTGCTGTTTGACAGAGTGAAATCTGGCTTTGAAAATGATTTAAGTATTAATATAGCTTTCACAGATTTCTGGATTCTTTTCTAGTGGATTAATGACTTAGAAACTGATGATTTGTATGTTATGTGGCCTTCAAGTTGCCAGGAACTCTTGAAGCCAGTGTCCCCTGGAAGTATACCTTTCATAAGGCGTAATTTTCATAATTTGGTAAGTTTTATACTTTGAAATTTTGTATACATCTTTTATAAAGATATCACCCTTCTTTTTGGACTACCCTGCTCTTGGTAAATAGGCATGTGAGTAATAAAGAAAGAAGTATTTGCCTGATGCAACAAGCTTGAGGTGGCATGGCTGACTAGGTATCAAAAGCTAGCAGTGTCACATAACCTGCCTTTTATTATTTAACCCTCATGTGCTTTTATAATACCATCATTAAATTGATGGGTTACTGTTATATTTTCTAAAAGCAATTTATGATCGAACTTTTCTTCCTTCTTTATTATAAAGAATTAATTTAAGTACGTTTCAGGGAAAAGTACATAAATACTACTATGTCATCTGTGATATAAATGTTCATTATTACAATGTTAAATAACCTTATAGAACTTTGTAATGTGGAGAAAACACCTAGGGCTTTATATTTTTTTCACATAGGAATTGAATATCTTAGTTCCTGCAGCAGATGTTAATGCTCTTATTTTTTGGATCAAAATTCAATTTCTATTTCCTTTTTAAAAAAATTCGTCACAGAAAATCCAACGAACACTTAGAATAAGGTAGTTCAGTTCTTGTACAAAATATTTACTTAGTGCTGTGCTTCAAAAAGAGGATGAATAACTGAATAACCTGATTAAATTTCGTGTATTATTACATTTTGGTGTGTAGCTTTTAGAAATTTGTAAACTGTGAAATTCTTTCTTATGTACGTTCCTCAAAATTCTTTAAAATTGCTAGAAAATTTTTAAAATTGTACCTTGAATTTCATGCTTTTAGCTACAGAAATTAGATTAACTTTCAATTTCATGAAAATTATGAAGTGTTAGAACAAAATGGTGATTATAGTCTGTCTACTTTTTTTTAGGTTCTGTTTATTGATCCGGCTCAAGAATATACCGTGGACTTTATAAAACTTGCTGAACTTTTCTTTTATCATAAAATTCCTCTTAGGTAATTATCAATTTATAACAGACTGTCAACTGAAGGAAATCCAGTGATGTTCATGTTGTGTCACACGGAGTGTCAATGTTGAATTCAAAGTGATGGTCATCTCTAGTGCCTGACACGACATAGCTGTGTGCTGTGAAAAATCATACACCTTTATGGGCGACTCCATTAATCAGAGCTGCTTGGTCGTCTTGTTCACCCTGTTACCTTCCTGAGAGAATGATTGTCACTTGGGTACTTAAGGATGGGTCCATTTTCCGTGGTCGTGTTAGGAGTACACTTCCCTCCACTTTTTCTTTCTGGAAAAAAACAGCTATTTGATAATGTCACCGCCAGAGAGAGTTTTACATTTTGGAGGGATCCAACAGAGATGAGGATTTTGGTGAAAAGGCATTACAAATCAAAGCTTTTCAAATAATAATACTCCCCTTTACCCCAGATACTAACACATTCCCTCCATCTAGATGTTCTAGTCTAATAATATTTAAAAATCGTGGTTTATTGTGGTTCAAGAGGCAGTTGTCACATCTCTCATTCATCTTCTTTCCTAGAATTGGTTTTGTGTTCATTGTTAATACAGATGATGAAGTTGATGGAAAAAATGATGCTGGAGTTGCTCTTTGGCGAGCTTTCAACTATATTGCAGAAGAGCATGATGTATCACAAGCATTTATTTCCATAGTACACGTGAGTTGATGTACTACATATAATTTCTTTAGGATGTATAGTGGTTTTTGCATTACTCTAATTATTACTATTTATTATTTTAACATTTCAAAGTTTATAAAAACTATCATGGGGATTAGTACACATGATGAATTTGATTCTTGCAGCTCCCAACAGAAGTACATAATATTGTCCCCATTTTATAAATGCGGCTCTGCCCAAATCTATGCACTTATTTAGGTTTTTACCCAACCAATAAAGGAACTTAAATTGTATGTATAAATTTAGAGGAAGCATATTAATAGAAAATAATTAGTAAGGGAAGAATCCTTGAGCTGGGTTTGGAATAAAATCATGAATAGAAAAGATTATTTCAAACTTAAATGTTCTAAATGACGAAGTATATAGAGACTTCCTAGAGAATTTCAGAGGAGGAAGAAAACTTCATAACAGCAAATTGGTGTCAAAATGGTAAGATTGATGCTGAGTCTGACAAAGAGACTATAAGAAATGTCAGAAATTGGTAAGAGCCTTATTTAGGAAAAACAAGAGGTAAGAAGATTATTTTATAATGGAGGGTTTGAAACTCTCTTATGGCTCATAATGGAAATATAAATGTATTAAAGAGCTATACTGTTGTTATCCAGAAAGTCAGGTTATAGCTTTAAACAACTATTCATTTTTATATTTATTATTCTTTGGCTTGTCAACCATTATTGTAACAGGGAATGGTTCTTCTTCAAACTGAAAATGAAATTACCGAAGCAGTGTAAATTTCCTGCCCTGTTTCTGGAGCTCCCACGAAAACCACTAAATACTTCACTGAGTCATTGTCCTGAGGTATAGAAGTTACCTACACTTCAGTGACTTGGGGATACACTGTATTCTGTAAAATAGGACCATGGAATAAGTGTCAATATTATATCTCAGTCTATTAGTTTTACTGATTGGTGTAAGAGTTTATAAGGGATTCAGTCAAATTGACTTAAATCTTTTATTAAAGTCCACCTACCTCACTGTGAAAGGATCAGTATGATATTCAACACTAAGAAACTTCAAGACCTTCCAAAATTATCTTTACCTTAATTATTTATAATTGAGACCTAAATTACCTTAATTATCTCTATTTAATCTCTCTTCTTTGAGCATTTTGTATTAGACATTAATTTGCACATGATGGCATATTTGTCAGTACCTTGCCTTTTGAATTATCTACTGTGATGTTCAGCACAGTACTGTAATCTCTTGGAAAACTGAACTGCACTCGAAACCATATGATTCCGTACAAAGCAGCATAAAAGTAAGTATTGAATATGTGCAATAGCCTATAAGTTGTGCTAAACAAAGGAAGAAGAAGAAGGAAAAATCAGTGAGGAAGAGAGATTCAGAGAAAGCAGTTAGAATCCTCTGGGGTCTGAAGGGTCAGATTGTTCATAGTTTTTCAAACTGTATATGCTGTGACCACCAAATTTCTATATCCCATAGAAAGGTAAAACGTTGAGTTAACATTCTGTTGGGAGAGTATTATGTCCATTAGATCACTTAGCTTCACTAATTTAGAATAATTTGAGCAAAATCTTGTCTTTTAGTAAAATACGTGAATTATAAATTCTCTTTAATACTGTTTCATTACTTTCAGTGAGCTAATTATTATATTTAAATTAATTTGAAAATACAGTATCAGGAGAGAGGAAGAATATAACAGAAGGCCAAAGTCATAATAACAGTGTATGAAAGTTATTGAAATATATTGGAGAATTATGGTAGAGTAAGTACATTATTTGTAGTAAAATGATCTTACTTTGTATCTCAGCTCTACTGCATAGTGACTATACAGACATACAAGTAGTTTAATTTTCTCTCCCTACCTTACAACATTCAGATTCAAAAGTATATGTTACATACTTAATGAATATTTGATGAATTCAGTTAGAGAATGTAAAAGCACTTTAAGACTTTAACTTTTGGCCACAATGGAGTAACAAACAATAGATTAGCCATCCTACAGTAAGCACTTATAAAAACTGAACAAAATGCATGATATAAGTCTGTTTTCAGATGTTCAACAAGAAGCAACAGGGACTATGATCCTTGGAAAAAGGTAAAATAATGATACTCACAGAAAAAGAATTTCTGGCCACCTAAAAAGAAACACTAAAAGGAAATGACAACAGATGGTAACTCACATCTACAGGAAGAAATGAAATGGTAACTGTAAATAAAATGTAAATATGTAGATAAATACAGAAGGCTGTATGAATATATTTTTCTCTTTAAATTATACAAGATTTAATGAAACATAAATTCTAACTTACTTAGAGGTAATACATGTGACAATAATTGTACAAAGTAGAATGAAATGGATCTATTTTAAATTCTATATTTTGTAATTAGGATTAATAGGAAGTAGATTGTGGTAAGTTCCAATGTATATTGTAATTACTGGAGTAACCACAAAGAAAATAAAAATCGTTTAAAAATCAAAAGAAGAATCGAAATGGCACTCTAAGAATTATCTCTTAAGCACAAAAGAAGACAGTAAAGGAAGAATCAATAAACAAAAGACACATATATAGAAAACAAATAGCAAAATGGCACAAGTTAATCCACCCATACCAATAATTATGTTAAGTATGAGTAAATTAAACGTAAGCATACTAGAAGAATGGATAAAGAAAGGTGGGAAATTATTCACAAGCCAAGTATTCAACAATCAAAAAGAAATGGATAAATTGCTAGAAATATACAACCTACCAAGACTGAATCATAAGGAAATAGAAAATCTGAACAGACCAATTCCTAGTAAGGAGATTGAATCAGGGATCAAAAACCTCCCAACAAAGAAAACCCAGGACCAGATGGCTTCACTGGCAAATTCTACAAAACATTTAAAGACAGGTTGACACCGATCCTTATCAAACTTTTCCAAAAAATAGAAGAGGAGGGAATACTTCCAAACTCATTTTACAATCCCAGCATTATCTTGATACCAAAGCCAGTTAAGGACACTACAAGAAAAGAAAATTACAGACCAGTATCCCTAATGAACATAGATGCAGAAATCCTCAGCAAAGTATTAAAGAAGTGAATTCAACAGTACCTTAAAAGGATCATATACCACAAGCAAGTGGGATTTATTTCTGGGATGCAAGGATGATTCAACATACACAAATCAATCAGTGTGATACACCATATTAACAAAAGGAAGAATAAAACTCATACGATCATCTCAATAGACGCAGAAGAAGCATTTGACAAAATTCACAGCCTTTTATGATTAAAAAAAAAACTCTCAACAAATTAGGTATAGAAGGAATGTACCTCAACATATAATGAAAGCTATATGTGACAAGCCCACAGCTAACATCATCCTCAACAGTGAAAAGATGAAAGCTTTTCCTCTAAGATCAGGAACAAGGTGAGGTGTCCACTCTCACCACTCTTAATCAGCATAGTATTTGAAATCCTAGCCAGAGAATTAGGCAAAAACAATAAATAAAAGGCATCCAAATTAGAAAGAAGCAAAATTATCTGTTTGCACATGACATGATCTTGTATGTAGAAAACCCTTAAAGACCCCACCAAAAATCTGTTAGAACTAATAAACAAATTCAATAAAGTTGCAACAGAAAAAATCAGTTACATTTCTATACACTAACAAAGAACTCTTGGAAAGAGAAACTAAGTAAACAGTGCCATCTACCATAGCATCAAAAAAAGTAAAATGCTTAGGACCAAATTTAACCAAGGAGGTGAAAGATCTTTACACTGAAAATTATAAAACATGGATGAAAGAAATTGAAGAGGACATAGATAAATGGAAAGATATTCCATGTTCATGGATTAGAGAATTAATACCATTAAATATTCTGTACTACCCAAAGCAATCTACAGATTTAGCGCATTTAAAATTCCAGTAGCATTTTTCACAGAAATAGAAAAAAAATCATAAAATTCATATGGAACCATGAAAGACCCCTAATAGGCAAAGCAGTCTTGAGAAAGAATAAAGTCAGAGGCATCACACTTACTGATTTCAAATATATTACAAAATTATAATAATCAAAACAGTATTATACTGGTATAAAAAGAGATAAATAGGGCTTCCCTGGTGGCGCAGTGGTTGAGAGCCCGCCTGCCGATGCAGGGGACATGGGTTCGTGCCCCGGTCCGGGAAGATCCCTCATGCCACGGAGCGGCTAGGCCCGTGAGCCATGGCTGCTGAGCCTGCGTGTCCAGAGCCTGTGCTCCGCAACGGGAGAGGCCACAACAGTGAGAGGCCCGCGTACCGCAAAAAAACAAAACAAAACAAAAAAACAGATAAATAGAATTGAGAACCGAGAAATAAACCCATTGATATGTGATCAATTAATTTGCAACAAAGGAACCAAGAATGTACAATGGGAAAAAGATAGTTTCTTCAATAAATGGTATTGGGACAGCTGGATATCCACATGCAGAATGGTGAAACTGGACCCCTATCTTATTCCATACCCCAAAATCAAGTCATAAGGGATTAAAGAGTTGAACATAAGCTCTGATGCTGTAAAAGAAAAAAAAAGAAACATTTCATAGAAGAAAACATAGGAGTTAAGCTCCTTGACATTTATCTTGGCAATAATTTTTTGGATTTGACAAAATCAAAGGCAAAAAAAACCAGAATAAACTGGGAGTCTGTATCAAACTAAAATGCTTCTGCACAGCAAAGGAAACCATCAACAAAAGCAAATGGCAGCCTGTAGAATAGGAGAAAGTATTTACAAACCGCGTATCTGATAAGGGGTTACTACCGAAATATGTAAGAAATTCGGGGGCAGGGATCAAGACGGTGGAATAGAAGGACGTGGAGCTCACCTCCTCCCTCAAATACATTAAATACATCTATTTGTGGAACAATTCTCACAGAAAACCTACTGAACTCTGGAAGAAGACCTCATACAATCAAAACTGCAAGAAAGATCACCATGTAACCGGTAGGATGAAGAAAAAAAAAAAAAAAAGAATTGGGATGGGACCTGCAACCCTGGGAGGGAGCTATGAAAGAGGAAATGCTCCCTTACCCTGGGAACCCTCTTCAGTGGCTGGGGGATCAGCCAGCTTCAGAGGGTCAGAGGAGAGTACAGAAGCTAGACTGCAACAGGAAAAACAGAGGAGACCGCCACAGATGGTTCTTGCCACCTCGCTGCATTCCCCAGCATGAGACTTCTGTCTGCTGGTGCATGCGGGGGTGGGGTGCTGAAACTCAGGCTTCAGCAGACAGACCCGGAGAGAGGACTGGGGTTGGCTGTGTGGAGACAGCCTGAAGGGGGGAGAATGCAGTACAGGCCAAAACTGGGAGTGTGTTTAAGGAGCCCAGGTCCACCATAAAAAGCCCCATTCATTGTTAATGTGCAAAGGGAGGGTGGGACCTCACCATAGCAGCAGCTTTTTTACCGTGAACAGAGCTGGCTCAGCTCTGCCTCAAGAGCTCTGGGAGCCTGCAAGTGCAGGGGGTTGCCCCCAAGTGGAGGTGGGCCTGAAATCTGAGCCCTGTCCTGGGCGGCTTTAGTGGATTTATGCCACAGGACCTTTGTAAGCTCAGAGCCTACAGGACATGTGAGCAGCTCCCTGCAGGAGCTGGGGTCTGGGCTGACTCCCTAGCTCCCACAGTGGGTCCTGGTTCCTGACTTCAGTGGAACTACACTGATGGCTTTGTGAGCACAGTACCTGAGAGACATCCAGGCTGATTGCCTGCATTCCCATGACTGAGGCAGGGTCAAGCGCAGCGCCAGCAACAGTTTACTTTGTGAGCCCGCACAACAGGTGACAGACACCACCACAGATTGCACTTCCCGGTGGGCAGCTCCTGCAGAGGCATACTCAACGTCTCCTCTACCAGTGGAAGCACTCCAGTCCTGCATACCTCACACCACAGCTTAGAAACGCATCTGAGGGCTTCTATTCCAACAGCTACGGAGCAGACCCAGCCCCCAACAGGGCTGTGACAACCACAGAGCAAAGAGGAGGCCCCACTCAACATCCAGTGCAGGCTCTGGTCACCACAACACCAGTCACACCCTCTATTAAGGAGATAACAGCCAGCACACATGGAGGAAAGACGTGGCAGACATCCATACTAAAAACAGCCCTCACACCAAAGATATTAGACTCATGCAGGATACACAGGGATGCTCCTGCATAAAAACAGCCCTTGGAGACCACAGTAGATAATTGTTACTCCCAAATTCATAGAGTCAGAGAAATATAAGTAAAGTGAAGAAGCAGAGGAACCACTCTCAACCAAAAGAACAAGAAAAGTCCTCTGAAAGAACAATGAAACAGATCTTTCCAATCTGCCAGGTCCCGAGTTCAAAAAGGGGGTAATAAAAATACTGAAGGAATTAAGAAAGACTATCGATAGAAGTGCAGATCACTGTAACAAGGAGCTAGAAACTATAAAGAGGAGCCAATTAAAATTAGAAAACTCAATTGCTGAGACGAAATCTCAGCTAAAGGCAGTAAATAGCAAACTAAATAATGCAGAAGAATGAATAAGTGATCTGGAAGATAAAATAATGGAATCACCCAATAAGAACCAGCAGACAGAAGGACAAATGAAAATAAAAGCAATATAAGAGACCTATGGAATAATATAAAGCATGCCAATCTATGCATAATAGGGATCCCAGAAGGAGAAGAAGAAAAATGGGATTGAAAATGTATTTGAAGAAACTGTTGCCGGAAACTTCCCAAACCTAAAGAAGGAAACAGATAAACAGGTAGAGGAAGCACAGAGGGTCCCAAACAAGAAAAACCAAATAAACCTACACCAAGACATGCTATAATTAAAATGTCAAAAGTTAAAGAGAGGATTGTAAAGGTAGCAAGAGAAAAAGAGGTAGAGCCTATGGGCATTCCTTTGTAGCTATCAGCCGATTTCTCTACAGAAGTGTTGGAGGCCAGAGGGGGTGGCAAGATATATTCAAAGTCCTAAAAAGGAAAGTCCTGCAACCTAGGATCCCCTCTACCCAGCAAGATGATTATTTAGAATGGAAGGTGAGATAAAGAATGTCTCAGACAAGCAAAAACTAAAAGAATACAGCAATGCTAAACCTTCTCTAAATAGAAAAGAAGGAAGAGTCTATAGAAAAGAGAAGATCACAATTGGAAATGCGATGATGACTACAATGAACAGCAAAAGAATAAACATGAAGATGTAAAAGAGGACCTCAAAATCATAAAATGTGGGGGAAGGGAATAAGAAAATTTAGATTTTTTTTTTTTTTTTTAGAATTTATTTAAACCTGTATGACTACCAGTCTAAATCAAGTAGATATAGTAATGGGATAACATAATTGAAAAACAGAGAAACCACAAATCAAACACATAAAATAGATTCACAGAAACAAAAAAAGAGGAGAACTTAAGCATAGCACAAAAGAAAATCATCAAACTGCAAAAGGGAAAATAAAAAGAAAGGAACAAAGGGGAAATACAAAATCAAGGTTTAAAATCGCAATAAATACGTATCTATCAATAATTACCTTAAATGGAAATATTTAAGGGAAACAAGGTTTAAAATGGCAATAAATACATGTCTATCAATAATCACCTTAGAGCTTCCCTGGTGGCGCAGTGGTTGAGAGTCCGCCTGTTGATGCAGGGGACACGGGTTCGTGCCCCGGTCCGGGAAGATCCCTCGTGCCATGGAGCGGCTGGGCCCATGAGCCATGGCCGCTGAGCCTGCGCGTCCGGAGCCTGTGCTCCACAACGGGAGAGGCCACAACAGTGAGAGGCCTGCGTACCGCAAAAAAGAAAAAAATAATAATAATTACCTTAAATGTCAATGGACTAAATGCTTCACTCAAAAGACATAGAGTGGCAGATTGGATAATAAAACAAGAGCCTACAATATGCTGCCTATAAGAGACACACTTTAGGGCAAAAGACACACATAGATTGAAAGTGAGGGTATGGAAAAAGATATTTCATGGAAATGGAAATGACAAGAAATCAGGGATAGCAATACTCATATTAGATGAAATAGACTTTAAAACAAAGACCATAAAGGATAAAAAAAGAACACTGCCTAATGATAAGAGGATTAATATAAGAAGAGGATATTACATTTGTTAACATATATGCACCCAATAAAGGAGCACCTAAATACATAAAAGAAATACTAACAGACATAAAGAGAGGAATTGACAGGAACACGATAATAGTAGAAGACTATAACACCCCATTGATCAGTGGACAGATCTTCCAGACAGAAAATCAGTAAGGCAACAGAGATCCTAAATGACACAATAAAACAGTTAGATTTAATTGATATTTTCTGTACATTACACCCCAAAAAACTAGAATATACATTCTTTTCAAGTGCACATGGAACATTCTCTAGGATAGAGCACACACTAGGACACAAAACAGGTCTCAAAACATTTTAAGAGGATAGAAATTATTTCAAAGATCTTTTCTGACCACAACAGCATAAAACTAGAAATCACAGAAAGAGAAATGAGAAGAAAAGCTTGCATGGCAACTAAACAACATGCTACTAAAAAAACCAATGGGCTGAGTTGTCTCCGAGGCGCGGCAAGGAAAAAGGATTAGCCATGTCGTCTTTGATCAGAAAGGTGATCAGCACCGCGAAAGCCCCAGCGGCCATTGGTCCCTACAGTCAGGCTGTGTTAGTCGACAGGACCATTTACATTTCAGGACAGCTAGGCATGGATCCTGCAAGTGGACAGCTTGTGCCAGGAGGGGTGGCAGAAGAGGCTAAACAAGCTCTTACAAACATGGGTGAAATCCTGAAAGCAGCAGGCTGTGACTTCATGAATGTGGTAAGAACAGCTGTTTTGCTGGCTGACATAAACGACTTCAATACTGTCAATGACATCTACAAACAATATTTCCAGAGTAGTTTTCCTGCAAGAGCTGCTTACCAGGTTGCTGCTTTGCCCGAAGGAGGCCGTGTTGAGATTGAAGCAGTAGCTGTCCAAGGACCTCTCGTGACGGCATCGCTCTAAGTGGGCCCAGTGTTTAGTCTGGAATTTTAATAATGTTTTTAAATTAACATCTTAATTTTTACAGTATTTGTTGGAAAGTGTAAGGTTGACTGAAATATATGAAGTTATTATGGAAATACCATATAATAAGGGGATTGAACATGAGTTGAAGATTAATGATGAATCTAGTTACTGATGTTATAAATTACACTTCTATAACACTCATTACTGGATGTGGGAAAAGAGACACACATAGTTACTCAGAAAAATAAAAGTAAAGGGAAATAGCATGTAGGAAAGATGAGTTACTATTCCTGAGAAATAATAAAGAGCACACCTAATTCAATTAAACTCTGTTAATTTAATGGTATGAACTATTTCGTTCTCATGTCAGATACATGATTCTGCTTTTACTTGAGTAAAATTAAAGCATTTAAGT
Organism: Delphinapterus leucas; assembly: GCF_059928025.1. Taxonomy (NCBI): domain Eukaryota; kingdom Metazoa; phylum Chordata; class Mammalia; order Artiodactyla; family Monodontidae; genus Delphinapterus; species Delphinapterus leucas. Next base: position 14,449,558 of record NC_143146.1, read on the forward strand.
TTGAATGGTAGAGGTAAAGGAGAAGAAACTGGATCAAATTTTATATAGATAATATTTTTCTAATGGAAATAAAATAGCATGCAGGTTTTCAAAAAAAATAAAGTTAACCATTATTTTATTAAGAATCATAGCATCTGGTTTGATCAAAATAGAATATACAAATATGATATGGTATTTTGAAAGCCAAAGAATATTCACAAAACCATTTTTACTATAGGATAATAGATTGTATTCTTAAAATGGTTTATTTGTGTATGTGTGGGGATCATGTGTGTATATATATGTATGTATATAGTATGCTTAGAACTTACAAAATATAAAATATGTTCTTTATTTTATAAATATGCATGCTAAGGGAAAGAAATAAAACTAATTAAGGTGAAAATTAATTATAATATCTTTATTTTCACAGATGTACCAAAAAGTAGAGAATCACAATATACTCACTGTGGACAATGTGAAGGGTGTTCTCCAAAATGAATTTCCTCATGCTAATATTTGGGATATTTTAGGAATTTATTCTAAATATGATGGTGAAAGAAAGGTAAGCTGGAATGCAAATTTTTAAAAATGTGATCAAGAAACTTTTATTATAATCTCATGAATAAATGATCTCAGTATAATTAACTCATGATTTAGATTTTAGACCCTCAGAAAAAAGGGAAATTTATACCTTTGAATGACACAAGTTGTATACAGTATTTAAGTTGCCACTATTGGCTTTTTTTAAAGTACCAAAACAGATACTTCTCAGAATTTACAGTGCAGAAAATTACAAAAACAACCTTAAAACAATTAAAAAGTGGCGATAAGTACATACCTATCAATAATTAAATGTAAATGGACTAAGTGCTCCAATCAAAAGAGTGGCTGAATGGCTCTACAAACAAGACTCTAACTTTTATGTGGAAATAAATGAATTCATTTATTCATATGTATTCTAGGTAAAGGCAACAGCAACATATGATGTGATACAAATGAATTTTTAAGTTGAGATAATTTTATATAGCCAAAACATACTATTTATATCAGTTGCCATGAAAATATCTAACACCATGTTATCCTCAGATATTGGTGTTCACAACTCAATATTACTGTTTCCTATTAACTACCTTTTTATACATAATATATACCTTTTTATACATAATATATTTGGATGTAAATTTCATTTCCAACTGTATTATAAGTACTTTAAGGAAAGGAATCTTGTCTTCTTATTCTTTTGTATTCCTCAAGTTTGCACGTCTTAATTTTTAGATATTATTTGTTGAGTCTTACAGTAATTGAAGGTTGAGCTCTCTTCCACCTCCTGACCTTCCCTTGGTCTCCTCCAGTCCCAGTGGTAGTACTTAAAATATTTTAAACCTGTTGTGGCTTCAAGAGCAAACAATCAGATGAATCAATCAAAGCACATCCTCGAACTGGAATGGAGTCTTCGAAGCCTTCATTCTGAGGCTGATACTGACTTGCTTATAGCTGAATCATGTTGACATGGATGGTCTGGGAAAGCGGTCAAGGTAGTTCTCATGTGGGGAATCGCCATCCCAAGACAGCAGTTACTTACCAACTGGTGCAAAAGTATTTCAGTACAATAAGAATTGGAAAGTCCTGTGCAGTTGCAAACCAGCTGATTATCAGATCTGTTTTTAACACATTTTGGTTAAATGAATATTTAGTTTGAGTGTGACTTTTTAAGTGTTCCTTGTTAGTAAGTCAAGTACTATGGTTGTTTTTTAACAACTTTTTTTTTGTAGCTTTAAGGGTTACTCCATTTTTACTCATTCACGTAGTTTTCTACCTATTGCAAATATATCGAGATAGTCAAGAGATTGGTCAGATAACCTATCTAGAATTTTCCTTACACAAACAAAGCCATTAACAAACCAGCACTTTGCCCCCCACACACCAGCCCCAAGAATGCCCTTCTGCAGCCACTCTGCATTTTGTCTAAACTGAACTGCTGTCCTCTGTACCTGAAGCACAGCTGTCATTTCTGGATCTGCCTCTGCTGCTTTCCTTCATTGGATCTCTGCTTTTTCTCCAGCTTCATGAACACTGTGCGTTTCCTCTTTTTGATTTATTTTGCTTTTACTTCTTTCTCAAGCAAGTATGCATGAAAAAAATTCTTTTATCTCTTTTATATAAAAGTTTTTTATTTTATATTTGCATTTTATTGATTGTTGGACTGGGTAATCATTTTTCGTGTGGATTTTGAAGGCTTTCTTTTACTCTCTCCTAGCTCCTAATAAGCTACTGAAATGAATGATACCAATCTAATTTTGACTCCTTCGTCTTTCTTTGATCTATTTATTTATATTTCCTGTTTAAAGGTTTTTAGGATCTTTTTATCCCTGTTGCTTGGAAATTTCATGATATGTCTTTGTCTTCATCCTGTTTCATTTAACACATTGGGTGTTTGGTGGGTCCCTTCTAATGGAGATACGTGTCCATCAATTCTGGGAATTTCTTTGTGTTGTTTTTCAGTGCTTTCCTTTCCTGTATTTTCTCTGTTCTTTCTGAATCTTCTGGATTGAGCAATTATTTACTTTTTCTTCTTCTTTTATTCCTTTTTGTAGTGTCCAGTTTTTCTTTCATGAGCACAGTTTTTTAATCTAAGAATGTTAGCTTTTTGATGTGTTGTTCTCTGCCCTGCGCTATCTCTGCCTTCTATAGCTTCCCTTTTTCATCCAGTTTGATTTCCTCTTTTGTGTTGGAAGCATTTGTCAAATGTATTATGATGTCTGGTTGTCTTTGACATGTAAGTATGAAACCGTAAAAAGCTGCTTACAAATAAACGGGTCTTTTCGGTTGGTGGGCCTCACTTGGGGAGTGAGTCAGTTTTTTCAGTTAGATGACCAACAAATAAATGTCTTTTCGAATGCTGGCATTCTGTTTCAGCGTTTGATTTCTTCAAATGAGAATTCTTTATTTTCCTCTTAGAAGGAGTATATGTGGCAAATGAAAGGGTGCAGATGTGGGAAACGAGGCAATAGGATATGTCCAGAAATAGGATGTGGTAATAGGCTGGGTTGAAAGAATGTGAACTTTCCTTCAATCTTCTGTCTTGTTTCCATCCCCTTTCTCAGCCTTCCACTATACCTGGAATCCCCAAATCTAGAGCCTCTGTGATTCAATTTCAACAGAGAGTAAAGGGAAGCAGAATAGTTTAGCCTTTCAGGATTGAGAGAGGGGCCTTGGTATACAACTTCTCTGCATACAGACTCTCAACAAGTTTCCACATTTCGTGCTCTGCTCCTTATCTTCTCCTTCTAACATAGTCTAGGTTTTTAGCCCTCAGGGGTTCCGAAAATGTTGATGTTCCTTTCTGTCTGCAGGGGAGTGACTTCCCTTTCTACTTTGGTCATCTACTCTATCTTTTCTCCCGTTTTTCTTTGTGGGCTCATATCTTGTTATTGTTGTTATCATCCTCATTGTCATCATGATTTTTATTATTATACTCTCATTTTAGTTGCTGACTTAAAAAAATGCACATGAGAGTCACGAGTTAAGTTTTATTGGGGGCAAAATGAGGACTATAGCCCGGGAGACGGTATTTCAGACAGCTCTGAGAAACTGCTCCGAAGAGGTAGGGGGGAAGGTCAGTATACATGTGATTTTGGTGACAGGGGAGTACATGCAATTAAGCACATTTTCTTTGCAGAAGGTTTCTGCTAGTCTAGTGAAGGTTACTGCGAGTCACGAGGAGCAGATGTCACCATGAAGGATTTTAGTGCTTTTCTAGATAAGAGGAGATGCAAGAATTGGGCTCATAAAATTGGCTCCTGAAAATATCTATCTGAAGACCTGTTCTGCCAGTGTTTCCCAGCGCACGGAGGGCCTCATTCCTGATCTCCACCTGAACTCCTCTCAGGGGTGTTGAAGGTCAGCGGCCACACCAGCTCATGATTTAATCCTTGTAGAGGTGGGTGGCAAGTGCCAATCTGTAGTTGGCGTAGTGAAACTTGCAGAATCGAGATGAGCACGTGTGATAAATCTACCATATTTATCAGAAATCCACTTTTACTCTTTATCAAGTTAAGCTGCAAAATGAATATTTTTACGGTGTTGCCAGTTTTAAGATACCTGTAGTCATATTCTCCTGAAATTATGAAACACACTGAGGATTTTTGTGAAGATTACGGATTCAGTACACTCCTCAGAAACATTGAATCCCATCTTTTGTGTGTGAGTTCAGTCTTCTGTTTTCTCCTTTTTTACTCCTCTCTCCCTGTAAGACTATCTTGTAATGACGATATCTTCATTTCTTAATTTCTGCATTTTTCTCAAGTCGACTTAATCTCCAGTTTAAATTGGACTCTGTGTTACTTACAATCCTTTAGTTGTGCCTGGTTTTATTCCTTACCTGTTCCTCCCAAGAGTTATTCTAAACATTCATCAGTCCTATAAGCCCTTTTCACCTTTCTCTTCATGCCTCAGAAATCATTCTGATTACTACGTCACAAAGAAAATAAATGTTTTAGGCCTTTATTCCCTAAACTCATGTTCCTGTAGTTTTCTGTCTGTATCCAAACTTTATTTTTTCTTTTAACAAACATTTATTGAGTACTTACAATATTCTGTCCACAAGAGGTAAAAGAATAGAGTACAAGGAAGATCTTTTGAAAATTAAAAATAAAATCAAAATTTAATAGGACAGAGACAAAAAAAGACACATGAAATGTAAGAAGGTAAACAGTCGTCAATTCACAAGATTCAGAAAGAACAGAGAAAACAAAGGAAAGCATTAGAGAAATACCACAAAGAAATTCCCCAAATTGATGGACATGAGTCTTTATTAGAAGGGGCCCACCCAATATGCAATACGTAGACATTAAAGTGACATTAAATCCGCGTCCAGAAGTAGGAGGACAGTTGGACAAAAGAAGACAAAGAAGTGGTAGGTAGTCAGCATTCCAGAGAAAAATGTTAGGATGTCCTGAATGTGAAGGAACGAAAAGAGTTGGTGTTACTACTGAGTAGATGTAGCAAGTATGTGTTTGTGTTGTAGAGGGAAGTCCCTAAGATGAGGCTGGGGGTGTAATCGAGGGGCCTGATTACACAGAGTGTGGTGAGCCGTAGTTAATTAACAAGCTTGTGAACTCAAAACAGTAGAATACCTTTGCAACAGTGAAAAACCTGAGAAGATATTAAGCAAGTGAAGTGACAGTGACATGCATTTTCTCCAAAGAGCATTCTCCGTTGTTGAGAATAGATTGTCAGAGGGTAAAAGTGTACGTAGTAAGACGGATTAGGAAGCATTTAGGTGATAGATGAGAAATGGGCTAGTAGGTTTTTGGAAGAGTAGAGGCAGAGAAAAATGGACACAATTGAGGTATTTGGGAAATACAATCCAGGACCTGCTGCTGGATTGGAAAGGGGAGAGAGGAGAAGAGAAATTGTCAAGGACGGCTCCCAGGCTTCAACTAACTCACTGGGATGGTGGTAATGCCATTGCCAAGATGGAAAGAGGTGGAAGAGAAACCAAGTGGGGAATAAGAACAGAAGTTCAGTTTTTCACATATTGAATTTGAGGTGCCTGTGAGAATTCCATAGGAGATGTGAAGTGTGTCTACAGCTCAGAATTGAGATGTAGGCTAAAAGTACAAAATTCAGTGTTATGGCTTATTTGTGGTAATTAAAGCTTTTGTAATAGACAGGTTGCCTAACTGAAAAATCACAGGGGAAAACAGAAGAAAGCCTGTATTTCTAGCAGCAATATCCTTCTTAAGGTCCAAAGCCATGTATTCAGCTGCCTGGGGGATTGCCCATAAGCGTCTTAAATGAATTTAAAACCATGCCCATCGTCTTTCTTGTTACCCCAAACCTTTTTCTCTTTTTTTGTGCCTTATCCTAGAGGGTAGCGCCATCATTCTCCCAGGGCACTCAGGCTACTAGAAGCCTGATAGTTGTCCAACTTCTTTTCCCTCACACCCTCCCGAACAGTAGATCATCAAGTTCTGTCAGTTTTGTCAACTAAATATTTCAGAAACTGCCTCATTCTCTCCTTGCTTCTCACCACTGATTTTTGTCTGGCTCTTGCTTTTCCTTTCCTGTATTTTTGCAGTAGCCCCTGACCCACCGCCCCCAGTGCATGCTCTCCCACCCTCTTCCTTCTCTTTGTCGCCACTATATTCTTTTTTTTAAAGAGCAAATCTGATCGTATTTCTTGTCATGAGCCCTCTTCCTAGGTAGAATTGACCATGCCCTCCCTAGTACCCCTGGATATCTATTCACACTTACTTTTAATGTATCCATCTCTCCCCCTGTTAAACTATGTCTTCTTAGGACAGAGTTTGCATATCATTCTTATGCATTCATTGCTTAATACACAGTAAATGTCCAATAAATGCAGAGATAATATAGTTCAGTGGTTAAGAGTTCAGACTCTTGGTCAAACAGATGTAAGTACAAAGTCTGTTTCCAAAGTGTAGTCATTATGTGGCATTGGGAGTGACTCTGTTTTATCATCTGTAAAGTGGATGTAATAGTAGTCCTCAGCTTCATAGGGTAATTGTGAATATGTTGGCTATAATGACAGTTTTAATGATTTGTAGTGTTGAGTAGCGAATGAATTAATTGTTTAGTGATGCTTTATCACTCACAAGATAAAATCCAGATGTTGAGGACCTTCATGACCTGTCCTCTCTCCCCATCCCCTCTGACTCCACATCTTCTCCCTATGTAACTCCTCCCACTGTAAACACAGAAAAGTACTTGCCATTACCTAAATATACCACATCTCTCTTCCCTTCTGTTCCTTGCAGTGCTGTCTCTTTTCACTGGGAATGTCTTTCTCCACTTTATCTCCCTAGCATATTTTTGCTCATCCTTTAAGACTTTTAGTGTCACTCCCTAACAGAGGCCTTCTGTGATCCCTCCCCTCCATGCTCAAGCTTAGTCATTCCTTTTCTGGGCTCCCATACAATCTGGTATATGCCTCAATTTTGCTTGTATATATGTGAGCCCCTTGAAGGCAGATTTTTCAGCTGTGTATTCACAAAGTCTAGCCAAATGCTTGAATTCAATAAATGTTAACTAAACAAGTGAATATAGCGAGAAATGAATCTCTTATGCAGGTAAATGCATTTTTTAAAGTAATGTCATACTCTCTATCAGGGGTCGGCAAACTACAGCCCATGAGCCAAATCCAGCCTTTCTACCACGTGTTTTTATAAATACAGGTTTTTGGAGACACAGCCACGTTCACTCATTCATGTGTTGTGTGCCACTGCTTTTGCACTATAACATCACGATTGAGTCGTTGTGTCAGAGACCAGATGGCTCACAAAGCCTAAAATATGTATCTGGCCCTTGTACAGAAAAAGTTTTCTGACTTTTTCTATGTAGGTAAATTACTTTCCTTTAAATAATGTTTGGAAAGGACAGATAAAATTAGCAAAATTAACATTTTTTCTATGGCATACAAAATGCGGCCCTGTCCCTTTCTTTCTTTATGTGTTTCTTTTTCAGACAAACATATTCTGTTTAACTCTCTGGTATTTTTTAATTGCATAGGCAGGAGCAAGCTATTACAGGATGACTGGCCTGGGTCCTTTGCCTCAAGCTCTTTATAATGGTGAATCCTTTCACCATGAAGAGCTGAATATTAGGGAACTAGAAACGGCTGTTCTTCACAGAATGATGGATGAAACTGCATATTTACAAAAGGAAGTTTTTATGGTAGGTAAGCATGTATGAGAAAATATCTGATGAATGATATTTATAGATGATTTTTATATTAAAATATCTTTTAATAGCAAAAGTTAATTGTGTAAAAGTTTCCATTCTGATCGTTTAGTAATGATTTTTAAAGTAGTAATTAAATTTATCTGTGCATAATTGCATCTAAAAAATTGCTTAATTGGAAAGAAACTTCACAGTTTTATAGGAAAATTTATTATAAGAATTCTAAATTGCATATTACTTATTGACTTATTTTAGATTCAGTAGTCTTTAAATGTGTCCTCTGCATAATTCTAAAACATCTGCATATAAATCACATGTGTTACCTAATAATACTTTATTATTTTAGGGTACATTAAGTGATCGAACAAATGCAATTGACTTCCTTATGGATAGAAATAATGTTGTGCCCCGTATAAATCCTTTGATTTTGTACAATAAATGGCAGTACCTTAATTTAATATCTACATCAGGTAATACAATCCTTCCGTATACTTTCCTATAAATGTTTATTGAGTTGTGACTGTTTTATTCATTATTTAACATTTAATATTAAAATTTTTAGTAACTGCTGATGTTGAAGATTCCTCTACTTTCTTCTTCTTGGATTCACAAGATAAGAGTGCTGTAATTGCAGAGAACATGTATTATGTAACCCAGGAAGGTAATAAGCATATTTTAGTTTCCTGAATTTATTCCTAAATAGGAAAAACTTGTAATTGTATTAAGTGCTTTGCATAATACGTTTCTAGATGTTGATATTTGACTGGCGACCTGGCTCTCAATTTGCGGATTTGAAAATTATTAGGATGTAATAAGGACTGTGATGAGAAAATGTGATGCCTCCTATCTTAGCTAACTGTATATGCAGAGGGGTTAATCTCGAGGGGTTTTTGCCTTTTTTTAAAAAAAAGCAAGCTATTCCATTTTTCTCCTTTTTAGGAAGGTAAGTAAAAACCCTTTCAAGATTAAATAAACTGATAATCTTATCAGGCATGAATAAAAGTGTAATCCCCAGATGAGAGGAGAATAGTTCTGTATCCTGATTAAACAACGTCTAAATGTTTTGCTTAAGTTAAGGGTCATAACCAAAGGAGAGGGAGCCAAGACAGGAACATGTTTGGAAATAAGGACTTAGCCTGGATAGGAAAGTCTTCAGTGTGACCACAGTTCTGTTAGAGACCATGAACTATTCAGATAGATGAAGATAATTGGAGTTTGGTTGGTTTTGGTTTCACTTTGTTTTGTTTGACCTGCTTTGCTCTAGAGAGAACAAAAAGAGCCAATGCATGAAACATAAAAGAAAGCTGATGGTTATTTCAGCATATAAAGCAGTAACTTTCTAACAATGAGTGATCTCACGATGGAATTACTGTGTAATAAGGGGTAAATTCTTATATATGAGAGATTTAAGCAGACAGCTAGTTTGTGAGAATGCTGTGGAGTGAATCCAAATTAGGACCATATGGCCCTTGAATTACTTTGGAACAGATCTATGATTTTATGTTCATAAAGTGGTCTGTCTACAAGAGAACCAACAAATAATAAAATATAATTCAGTTCCATATTATGGCAGGCTAAGGTCCTGAATGTGTCAAGTGAAGGGAAAAGGAGGCAGAGAAACAGGGAATAAAAAATAGGGGAAACATATTTATCGGGTTCTGGGTTATATTTCAAAAATTGCTTCTGGGCATCAGAATAAGTTAGGCCATAATTAATGCCCTTTGGTTAAATCTCTTGCAATCTAAAAGAAGACTTTATTAACTAAGAAACACCTGATTTCTTTATTTGCATTTATGTAAATATGTAAAGAAATAAAAGAGTTGGGAGAAATTTACTTAGCACTTTTGAAATAGTTCTGTTTACTAGCTGTAATGGTAAAAGTGATGACATTAAGAAGGCACAAGAATTCTTTCCCTTTCTTCTTTGAAAAGAATGTGCCACTGCCTTACTCTCAAATTGCTTCTGAAGGATTGCAAGTAGAATCGATGTTATCCTTCTTTTTGTTATATTTTTTTCATTAACCAAAGCCAGTTTTTGCATAGTTATATATTACTGGGTATGGTCATAACTGTAGCTTCACATCTATTCAGGTGTAGGTTTTTGGTGTAGCACACATTTTACAGTTGTTTTAAGTGGGTCATAAGATCTAAGGGACTGATTTTTCTATAGGTTTTAATGATGGCCAGACAAGTATTATTTCAGGTGTCATATGCTGAGGCTGGATGAAATTAAACCCATTTAACTGTGACTGCAGAGTTAAAAATTATTTCTTCTTGTGGCTTCCAAATTTTCAGATGTTTCTGAAACAAGAATTGCACTGATGTTGGCATAAGATGATGTGAATTAGGCCAAGTTAATAATAGCCAGAATTTTTGAAATACATGAATCATAAGCTAATAAATATTGCTGTTTTCAATATCTGCTAATAATTTATTGTATCCAGTTTTACATATATGTGAGGTACAAATACCATTATGTTTTACAAGTGAAGCTGGAAGGCAGTTTTGCTTGGCAACAGTAGAACTTCGATAAGCATGATACAGTTTCCCTACTGGCAAAAGTATCTCACAGATGTGTTTCTTGGGGACTATTCTTTCTTTTTGGTATCTGAGTTTATATAAAGGTTATTACTCTTTCAACATTTTTATGTGTATTTCACTCTGTGTGTATGTAATTTTTACCAGTATTTGCTTATTTTCAGAAAGATTCATTTTAAAAATTGTTACTGTTTTTATGTATTTTGTTAACTGGAAATGTCCCTGTCTTTAGTTTGATTTTAAGAAGGATTAGTTTGACTAAACTGTTTGAAACTTTCAGATGATGTAATTTCTTCGGTTACTTTCTGGATTATTGCTGATTTTGACAAACCATCTGGGAGAAAACTGCTTTTTAATGCATTAAATCACCTGGTGAGTATTTAGACACTCTTACTACAAAAATTCTAATTCGTTGTAATTTCGAGAAAGCAATATGAAGAACATGCATTAAATCGTTATTTCCCTTCGTGTTAACATTTTCAGTACCTTGACTTGGTTAGAACATGGTGCTAAGGAGATTAAGACAGGAATTCAAATTCTTTCTCCATGTAGAATGGGTAACCTCGCCCAGGAAAAGAAAAACCTACATGTCTTCTGTGATTCATGACCTATATATTCTTTGCTAGTCCTTGCCGTTGGACATACATTTACACGTCTAATAGTGTGTATGTACTGAATGTTTGTGTCCCCCCAAAATTTACGTGTTCAAATCTAATCCTCAATGTGATGATATTTGGAGGTGGGGCCTTTAGGAGGTAATTAGGTCAAAAGGGTGGAGTCCTCATAAATGGGATTATTGCTCTTACAAGAAGAGGTCAGAGAGGTAGCCCTCTCTCTTTCTGTCATGTGAGGATACAAGGAGAAATCGGCAGAATGTACTGCAGAAGAGGGTCCTCACCAGCACCTGACCATGCTGGCACACTGCTCTTGGACTACCAGCCCCCAGTTTGTACTATTTTTATTACATACCTCTCTCAATAACAAGTAAAGCACGTACACAGAAAATCAGTAGGGATGTATAGACTATTTGAATAATAAAGTAATCAAACCTGACCTAATGGATATTGATAGAAAAGTACACATAGTATATGTTCTTGCAAAGCACAAATGTAACGTTTAAAAAACATTTGTAGATGCTAGGCTATAAAGCAAATCTCATGAAATTTTCTTTTGCTTTTTTGCATCAGTAGTAACTATTTTTTTAAAATTTTTTATTGGAGTATAGTTGCTTTACAATGTTGTGTGAGTTTCTACTGTACAGCAAAGTGAATCAGCTTTACGTGTACATATATCCCCTCTTTTATGGATTTCCTTCCCATTTAGCTCACCACAGAGCATTGAGTAGAGTCCCCCGTGCTATACAGTAGGTTCTCATTAGTTATCTATTTTATATATAGTATCAATAGTGTATATAGGTCAATCCCAATCTCCCAATTCATCCCACCTCCCCCTTCCCCCTTAATATCCATACATTTGTTCTCTGCGTCTGTCTCTATTTCTGCTTTGTAAATAAGATTGTCTATACCAATTCTTTCAGATTCCGCATATATGAGTTAACATACGATATTTGTTTTTCTCCTTCTGACTTACTTCACTCTGTATGACAGTCTCTAGATCCATCCACATCTCTACAAATGACCCAGTTTCATTCCTTTTTATGGCTGAGTAGTATTCCATTGTATGTATGTACCACATCTTCTTTATCCATTCTTCTGTCGATGGATGTTGCCATGTCTTGGCTATTGTAAACAGTGCTGCAGTGAACATTGGGGTGCATGTATCTTTTTGAATTATGGTTTTCTCAGGGTATATGCCCAGTAGTGGGATTGCTGGGTCATATGGTAGTTCTATTTTTAGCTTTTAGGGAGCCTCCATACTGTTCTTCACAGCGGCTGTATCAATTTACATTCCTACCAACAGTGCAGAGGGTTCCCTTTTCTCCACACCCTCTCCAGCATTTATTGTTTGTAGATTTTGTGATGATGGCCATTCTGACCTGTGTGAGGTGATAGTTCATTGTAGTTTTGATTTGCATTTGTCTAATTATTAGTGATGTTGAGCATCCTTTCACGTGTTTGTTGGCCATCTGTATGTCTTCTTTGGAGAAATGTCTATTTAGGTCTTCCACCCATTTTTTGATTGGGTTGTTTGTGGGTTTTTTGATATTGAGCTGCATGTGCTGCTGTTTGTATATTTTGGAGATTAATCCTTTCTCAGTTGCTTCATTTGAAAATATTTTATCCCATCTAAGCGTTGTCTTTTCATCTTGTTTATGGTTTCCTTTGCTGTGGCTTTAAGTTTCATTAGGTCCCATTTGTTTATTTTCCTTTTTATTCTCATTACTCTAGGAGGTGGGTCAAAAAAGATCTTTCTGTGATTTATGTCAAAGAGTGTTCTTCCTATGTTTTCCTCTAAGAGTTTTACAGCATCTGGCCTTACATTTAGGTCCTTAATCCATTTTGAGTTTATTTTTGCGTATGGTGTTAGGGAGTGTTCTGACTTCTTTCTTTTACGAGTAGCTGTCCAGTTTTCCCAGCACCACTTTTTGAAGAGGCTGTCTTTGCTCCATTGTATATCCTTGCCTCCTTTGTCATAGATTAGGTGACCATAGGTGTGTGGGTTTATCTCTGGGCTTTCTGGCCTATTCCATTGATTTATATTTCTGTTTTTGTGCCAGTACCATACTGTCTTGATGACTGTCACCCTGTAGTAAAGTCTGAAGTCAGGGAGCCTGATTCCTCCAGCTCTGTTTTTTTCCCTCAATATTGCTTTTGCTATTCGAGGTCTTTTGTGTTTCCATACAAATTGTAAAATTTTTTGTTCCATTTCTGTGAAAATTGCCACTGGTAATTTGTTAGGGATTGCACTGAATCTGTAGATTGCTTTGGTAGTATAGTCATTTTCACAGTATTGATTCTTCCAGTCCAAGAACATGGTATATCTCTCCATCTGTTTGTGTCATCTTTGATTTCTTTCGTCAGTATCTTACAGTTTTCTGCGTACAGGCCTTTTGGCTCCTTAGGTAGGATTATTCCTATCTATTTTATTCTTTTTGTTGCAATGGTAAATGGGATTGTTTCCTTAATTTCTCTTTCTGATCTTTCATTGTCAGTGTATAGGAATGCAAGAGATTCCTGTGTATTAATTTTGTATCCTGTGACTTTACTAAATTCATTTATTAGCTCTAGTAGTTTTCTAGTGTATCTTTAGGATTTTCTATGGATGGTATCATGTCATCTGCAAACAGTGACAGTTTTACTTCTTCTTTTCTGATTTGGATTCCTTTTATTTCTTTTCCTTCTCTGATTGCTGTGGCTAAAACTTCCTAAACTGTGCTGAATAGTGGTGAGAGTGGGCAACTTTGTCTGGTTCCTGATCTTAGTGGAAACGGTTTCAAGTTTTCACCATTGAGAACGATGTTGGCTGTGGGTTTGTCAAATGTGGCCTTTATTACGTTGAGGTAAGTTCCCTCTATGCCTACTTCCTGGAGGGTTTTTATCATAAATGGGTGTTGAATTTTGTCGAAAGCTTTTTCTGCATCCATTGAGATGATCGTATGGTTTTTCTCCTTCAGTTTGTTAATATGGTGTATCACATTGATTGATTTGCGTATATTGAAGAATCCTTGCATTCCTGGGATAAACCCTACTTGATCATGGTGTATGACCCTTTTAATGTGCTATTGGATTCTGTTTGCTAGTATTTTGTTGAGGATTTTTGCACCTATGTTCATCAGTGATATTGGCCTGTAATTTTCCTTTTTTGGGATATCTTTGTCTGGTTTTGGTATCAGGTGGCTTTGTAGAATGAGTTTGGGAGTGTTCCTCCCTCTGCAGTTTTTTGGAAGAGTTTGAGGAGGATAGGTGTTAGCTCTTCTCTAAATGTTTGATAGAATTCACCTGTGAAGCCATCTGGTCCTGGACTTTGGTTTGTTCGAAGATTTTTAATCACAGTTTCAATTTCATTACTTGTGATTGGTCTGTTTATATTTTCTATTTCTTCCTGGTTCAGTCCTAGAAGGTTGTACCTTTCTAAGAATTTGTCCATTTCTTCCACATTGTCCATTTTATTGCCATATAGTTGCTTGTAGTAGTCTCATGATCCTTTGTATTTCTGCAGTGTCCGTTGTGACCTCTCCTTTTTCATTTCTAATTTTATTCATTTGAGTCCTCTCCCTTTTTTCCTTGATGAGTCTGGCTAAAGGTTTATCAGTTTTGTTTATCTTCTCAAAGAACCAGCTTTTAGTTTTATTGATCTTTGCTATTGTTTTCTTTGTTTCTATTTCATTTATTTCTACTCTGATCTTTATGATTTCTTTCCTTCTACTAACTTTGGGTTTTGTTTGTTCTTTCTAGTTGCTTTAGGTGTCAGTTTAGGTTGTTTGAGATTTTTCTTGTTCCTTGAGATAGGATTGTATTGCTATAAACTTCCCTCTTAGAACTTCTTTTGCTGCATCCCATAGGTTTTGGATCATCATGTTTTCTTGTCACTTGTTTCTAGGTATTTTTAAATTTCTCTTTGATTTCTTCAGTAATCTCTTGGTTATTTAGTAGCATATTGTTTAGCCTCCATGTGTTTGTGTTTTTCACAGTTTTTTTTTTTCTGTAATTGATTTCTAATTTCATAGCGTTGTGGTCCACAAAGATGCTTGATACGATTTCAGTTTTCTTAAATTTACTGAGGACTGATTTGTGACCCAAAATATGATCTACCCTGGAGAATGTTCCCTGCGCACTTGAGAAGAACCTGTATTCTGCTGCTTCGTGTGGAATGTCCTATAAATATGAATTAAGTCTGTCTGGTCTAATGTGTCATTTAAGGCTTGTGTTTCCTTATTAATTTTCAGTCTGGATGATCTATCCATTGGTGTAAGTGTAGCGTTAAAATCCCCCACGATTATTGTGTTACTCTCAATGTCCCCTTTTATGGCTGTTAGCATTTGCTTTATGTATTGAGGTGCTCCTATGTTGGGTGCATAAATATTCACAATTGTTATATCTTCTTCAATTATGCAAAGTACAGTTGACCCTTGAACAATGCAGGGGTTAGGGCCACTGACCCTCTGAGCAGTCAGAAATCCACTTATAACTTATAGTCAGCCCTCCGTATTCAAGGTTCCACATCTGCAGATTCAACCAACCACAGATCATGTAATATTGTAGTATTTACTACTGAAAAAAAATTGTTTTTAAGTGGACCCATGCTGTTCAAACCTGTGTTGTTGAAAGATCAACTGTATATTCTTTGACCACAGTGTAATTAAGTTAGAAATCAATCACGAAAAGAAAACTAGAACATCTCTGTATATTTGGAAATTAAGAAATGCTTCTGTGTAACCTGTTGATACAAAAATGCACATTTGAAAATATTTTTTGAAAGAATTAAGATTTGAATGACATTAAAACTTGACAGATACAACTAAAACTATGTTATATCTGAAAAAAAGAAAAGTTGAAAAATCAGTCATCTAAGCACAAATCTTAAAATTTAAAAACAGCAACTTAAACTTCTATCGAAGAAAGTAAAGGAAAAGGAAGATAAAGATAAGAACAAAAAGTAATGAAATAGAAGACATACAGTACTTAAGGTCCACAAAGCCAAAATTTGGTTCTTTGAAAAGACTAATAGAATTGATAGAAACACATGGTAAAACTGGTCAAGAAATATGGAGAAGCAGACCCAATCTATCTGATAGAAAGAGGAGATGTTACTCAAGATTCTGTGGACATGACAGAGGTAGGAAGAAGGCATTTTTAGTTATCAAAGGAATTAAATCTGTAATTTAAGATATTCAAAAGAGAAAACCCCGGACTTATATGACCATACTAGTAAACTGTACCAAGCATCAATCTAACACAATTTTTTTCCCAGAGAACAGAAAAATAAGCAATACATTTCAACTCATTGTACAGGGTCAGCATTACTTCAAAACCAAATGCATAAAAGGGCATTATATAAGAATGGAAAACTGTAGGCCACTCTTACTCATGGACATAGGTGCAAAAATCCTGAACAAGTGAATAAAGGAATAAACAGTATAAAAATCAAAAAGGGGGCTTCCATGGTGGCGCAGTGGTTGAGAGTCCGCCTGCCGATGCAGGGGACACGGGTTCGTGCCCCGGTCCGGGAAGATCCCACATGCCACGGAGCGGCTGGGCCTGTGAGCCATGGCCGCTGAGCCTGCGTGTCCGGAGCCTGTGCTCCGCAACGGGAGAGGCCACAACAGTGAGAGGCCCGCGTACTGCAAAAAACAAAAAAAAACCAAACAAACAAAAAAAAAAAACAAAAAAATCAAAAAGGAAAAATTAAAATTGTCATTTTTCCAAATTGTTTATACAGAAAATGCATATAAATCCACAAAAAATTATTAGAATTCATTTTTTAGTTTAACTAGGTTGCTGCCTAACAGGTCAGTATACCAGAATTAAGTCTAAGCATTGCAACAAATAAGAAATGCATTTTAAATAAAAATATCACTTATAATAGTATCAAAAATATCAAATGCTAGGAATAAATGTAACATAATATGTTTAAGACTTTTACACAATAAAATATTGAGAGAAAATTCAGAAGTCTTACATGAATGGAGAGATATACCATAATCATGAATTGAAAGAGTCAGTATTTTAAAGATGTTCTCCCCAAATTGATGTATCGGTTAGGTGCAATTCCAATATGAATCTGAGTGTGTTTTATGGAAATTGTCAAGCTGATTCTCAAATTTATGTAGAGATTCAAAGGACCAAGAATAACTAAGTTACTCTTCAAGAAGAGGAAGGTAGGATAATTGCTCCGCTGGGTATCAAGATCTTTCATAAAGCTATACAACTGAAAACAATTTGGATAGAAAAGTAGAGCAGTGAAAGAAGAATAGAGAATCCAGAAACAGACCCATGTATATACTACACGTGCTTTATGATAGAGTTGACCTTAAAGAGCAGTAAGGGTGGTCTCTTAAACTTTCTTCTTTTCACATCACACTCAGAAATCAATTCCAAATGGATAGAGATCTAAACATAGAAAGCAAAATAATAAAGGTTCTCAAAGGTAACAAAGGTTATCTTTAGGACTTGAGAGAAGAGAAAGATTTGTAAAACAGAACACAAAACCCAGTAGCAATGAAGAAGAATACCAGTAAATGCAACTACATTGAAATTAGGGACTGTTTTTTGTCAGAACACACCAGCAAGAGAATAAAAGGTCAAGCCACAGACTAGCGGAAGTTATCTGCATACGGGTAACCAAAAAAGCGCTCAAGTCTTAGAAATGAAACCCTTATAACTCAGTACATAAAAGGCAATTATCTCCAATGAAATACTGGCAAAAGATTCAACAGACAAATCAGAAAAGAGACCAATGAAAATGTTAAAGAACGTTTAATATCATTAGTGATGAGAAAAAGCAAATTAAGCCTAATGAGATATCTTTACACATCCAACAGAATGATTTAAATTTAAAAATCTGACAATACAAAATGTTTATGAGGCTCTGGGGTAGTGGGACTTTCATATGTTGCTGGTGGAGTAAAAATTAGTCTAACTATCCTGAAAAACTCTTTAACATCTTCTAAAGTTGAAGATATGTATATTGTGTTTGTAGAGTGCCAAAGTGAAAAAAATTCAAAGGTCTAGCGTCAGTAGAATGGATAAAGGAGAGCATATTCATATGGAATTCTGTATGGTACCAAAAAAAAGTAACTATAGCTACTCCAAACAGTGTTGGTGAATCTCAGTATCATGTGGAATGGAAAAAGAGTACAAAAGAATATATAGTGTATGATTACATTCATATGACGTTCAAAGTAGATTAAATGTTTAACGATGAAAATATAGGTGGTAAAATATAAAGAAAAGCAAAAATGTTATTACTATGAATGACAAGATAGTGGTTGTCTTTAGGAAAGTGGGAAGGTGAAGTAATTGGCGGGGGATATGAAAGATGTCTGGGTTGCTGGCAGTGCTCTATTTCTTGACCTGGATGATATTTTGTGGGTTAAATCACTGAGCTCTACAGTTTTACTTTGTGCATTTTTATGTGTGTTAGTTTACACACACACACATCCAAAAAGAGGCCAAAAGAATCATGATGCAAAGAGGAGAGAATTAGTTAATAAAATGATTGTTTTTAGACTATTTCAGTGGTATACCGCATTCAATACATTCAACAGGAAGGCAGTGAAAGATGTTGTATGGTAAAGCGAGCAAACTTAATTGGAAAGAAGAAAGTTCAGTTGTAAAAGGATAGGTAAGATACTGATATTTTTCACCTATAAATGTGTTTTGCAGGAAATAAGTGTTCATGGTCGGTTGGGAGTTATTTATAATCCTACATCAAAAATAGATGAAGATAACACAGCTATTTCCAGAGGAATTCTGGCAGCTTTTCTTACACTGGAAAACAGCTTTTTGAGAAACTTTCTCAGGAAACTGGCAGAGGAAGAAACTGCTACAGCTATTTACTCTGGAGATAAAATTAAAAGATTCCTTACTGAGGTCAGTAGCTATTTGTTTGAAATAATAAATAAGTATCTTGCATATTTCAAAAGTATAAGTCAGTGTGCTTGGAGATATCATGTTAAAAAAATCATTAAGTATAATCAAACGGGGATAATAAACTTTCCTTTACAGTGGGAAAAGATGCATGTTACATGATACAGCTTTGCATAGAGGCACTTAACAAATCAAATTTCATATATTTCAGCTACTACTTCATGATCCTTAAAGTTAAAGGCATTCTAGTTAGGATACGTACTTATGTGAAGCATTAGGAGTTAAAGGATTATGTGAATAATCCTCAGTTATTTCACTCAAGGGGTCCAGTACAGGGAAAATTCTGGACAGAAGCTGATCCTCTGGAAGAAAGATTCATTAATCCATTCAAAAAATATTTATTGATTGTCTACCAGACAATGGAGATAATACTTATGAACAAGGCAGATAGAGTCCCAGTTCTTATGGAGCTTACATTGTAATGGGAAAGACCAGGTAAGTGGTATTGGAAAGATATAAAGAAATATAAGAAAGTAAACAGTTTGAGGGATGCTCTTTTAGCTGGAGTGGTCAAGGGAAGTCATCTCTAAAGAGCTGATGTCTGAGCAGAGCTCTGAATGAAATGAGAAGTCAAGCCATGGAAAGTCTACAGACTTTCTTACAGAGAAGCATATACCAGGTTCAGAACACAGCAGGTCTAAAGGCCTGACACAGAGACAGCCTTGCCAGGTTTGAGGTATAGGCAGAAGGTCATCATGACCAAAGTAGAGTGATGGGGAGACTAGTAGGAAATGAGTTCGCAAACATAATCCCAGATACTTCAAGCACTCATAGGCCATGGTAAGGAATTGAATTTTTTTCTGAGTATAATGGAAAGTCATTGAGGAATCTTGTGAGATAAATAATCTTGAAAAAGATGACTCTGGGTGCCATGTGAAGATTTGATAGTAGGTAAACAAGAGTGGAAATAGGATGAACAATTAGAATGCTATTGCAACAATCCAGGTAAGAAATAATGGTGTCTTGGAGTAGATATTGGTGGTGGACATGGTGAGATGGTATATACATAATATCTGTTAAAACTGTAGTCAGCTTGAAGAGCTGCCAATTGTATGTGACATGTGAAAGTAATACTCAAGGATTTTGTCTTGAACAGCTAGAATTGCGGTGTCTTTTTTTGGAGATGCGGAGGTCTTGATGAAGAGAAGATTGGGATACATAGGGGATCGAGAGTTAAGTTTTGTATGTGTTAAGTTGGAGATGCCTGTTGGACATTCAAGTGGAGATGTTGAGTTGACAATTTAGTAAATAAGTGTAGGAATCAATGGAGGGTATAATGTTTTGTTTTGAGAGTCATCAACATTATATATAATTTAAAGCTAAGAAACTGGATGAAATACCTTGGAAGTGAGTGGGGCAGGGGTTGGAGAACAGAGGGACTGAAAAAGAGCCCTGGAACATTCCAACATATAGAGGAACGCAAGAAAAGGATGATCCAGTAGAGGGGACAGATGGAACAGCCACTGAGTTAGGAAGATAACCAGGAGAGTGTGATATCCTAGAAGCCACCTGGAGCAAGTATTTCAAGGAGGACATGATAAACTATGCCATATTTCTTGAAATTAGGCTTCATAATGGACCATTTTATTTGTTAAGGTGGTCATTGGTGGCCTTGATAAGAACAGTTTCAGTGAAGTGATAGGTATAAATGTGAACTGGATTCAAGAGAGAATAGGAAATCAGGAGACAGAGACAGCAAGTATAGGTAGCTTTTTAAAGGAATCTTCCTATATGGGGAACAGAGAAATATCCTGTAGCTAGAATAGGGCTTGAGGTCGTGGACGGATTTCACTTATTTTTGGTATGCTGATGAAAACAGCCCATCCAGAAAATGAGAAAAGATGAAACGGAGCGGAGCAAAGTGGGAGGATAGCTCTTGCGTAGCTAAGAGGTGCTGGGACCCAGTGCACAAGCTGTAAGTATTGGCTGAAGAATGGGGTAGATTTTTTTTTGGTGGTAGCGAGATGAGTACTTTACTTCTGATTGATTTTGTTCTCAAGAGAAGGTCAAGTCATTAGCTAAGTATTAGAATAGGAGTAGGTGCTCTTAGAGGTTCGAGGGTAGAGGAGAAAATGTCAAATATTTTTCTAGTATTCTGCGAGTGAGAAAGTGAATTAAAAACATTATAGTAAGATTTCTGAGGGCCCACTTGAGGTTGATGACCATAAATTGAAAGTGAGATCAATGTTGGCTGCATGTTTTTCTCCAGCTGCCCTAAAGCTGTTTGGATCCAGTTGCAGAGTAAGCAGAGATGTGTTTAACCAGAGTTGAGGTTTTGCCAGGTGAATAACTGAGGGGAAGCATCCAGGGGAGGTGAGCATGGAATGTTTCTGTTATAGTAAAGGGATCTGGGGTATAACTTGGTTAGGAGGAAAATGATAATATGGAAAGTGTGATGGACAGCAAATAAGTGGTAGGGTCAGTGGACTAAAGGGTTGAGTAATCGTTGGTCTGGTGACACTGGGATGAATGAGCTAGAAGGTCAGCAGATTGTGGTCAGAGAGGGGTTGACTGAGACAGAGGTTTTGGAAGTAAAGATCTAGAGCTACACTGTCTGATACTGTAGCCACTAACTTCATGTGGCTATTTTAAACTTAAATTTAAATTCAGTTTCTCAGTCATACTAGCCACATTTCAAGCGCTCAGTACCCATCTGTGGCTGTGTGTTAGACAGCGCAGGGGAACATTTCTGACCTTGCAGGAGTACCAGGAACGTGATAGAAAGTCAGAATGTAAGGCCCTCCCTGGATCGACACCCAGGTGATTTGTATGCATATTAAAGTTTGATACACACTGAGATGGCAAAGATTACTTTTGTATTTCAGAGTTTAAATGCACTATTACTAAATTGGTTTCATGGGATTGGTATAATGGAATGAGCAGAGTATTTCTATTTTGAAGAGTATTTTTTTTAATTGAACACACCAAAATGGAGGTACTGAATTCAGAATTTAATAAACATTGTATTTCATTGTTTAATGTTAAATTTTATTTAAATTGATGTTTCCTAGCATTTTACTTATCAGTAATCCACCCAAATTTCTCAAAGAATGAGTAGCAAACTGTATCTACTTGTAACAGGATTTACAGATATTGTAATTGCCTTGCCAAAGAAGGATTCTTTTTTTAAATGTGGTTTCAGAACAAAATAGTACTTTTTAAAATCACAGGTTAATATAATTTTAAATTTTATACTAATATATTAAAGTAGGCTATGTTTAAAAAATTATTTAATGTATTTACTGTTCTCTTGCTGGTTTTATCATTCTTAACTTATACCTTAGGGAATGAATAAAAATGCTTTTGAGAAAAAATATAATACCATTGGAGTGAATATTTTTCGAACTCACCAGTTGTTCTGTCAAGATGTACTTAAATTGCGTCCTGGAGAAATAGGTGTTGTCAGCAATGGGAAAGTAAGTAAAAAAAGCAATTGCTCACTTTTCTCAGGGACACTGTGATACGAGGGTGTCAAACGTTTTCTGTCACAACACACCTGATGCAACATACACAGAGGACAGTGCTCATGTGCTAGACACACCAGACAGGTCTCAGCGTAAATAAAATGGCCACTGAGATGTCCAGTTCGTGGCACAGTACCTGTTTCTTCACTCCTCCCTCCCATTGGTGATAACATCGAATGCGGCTAAGGATGTTCTTTGGGGATAGCTTTTATAATATAAATATTAGAACAAACAATTTTGTATACATTACAACATTGCGATTGATCACTGTTGTAAGTAGGTGTAAAAAGTACATTCTGACATCTTTTTCTTCTTGTAGTTTTTTCTACAATTGATTATGTTAAATAACAATACTGCAAGTTTTGAACTATAAAGTCGTATTTATTAATATAATCTTTTAAAATCTATAGTAAAAATCACTCTTACTCCCACCATCCTAATAAAATTTATTATTAATAGTTTGTTTTACCATCTAACCTTTTTCTACTCTACATAGCCATGTCTGTCTTTTTAAATACATAATTGTAATGCTATTATATATATATAATTTTATATCATACTTTTTTCTCTTACTATATCATAAATGTGTTTCTGATTAATTAGGGAGTTTTAATAGATACATACAAAATTAGTGGATGATAGCTACTTATTAATATTTTTTACTATGATAGTCTGGTTTTCTCAGGAATGGTTTAAGTTTTTAAAAATTGAATCTGGTGCTTAGGTATATTTAGAAATCAACTAATGCAGTGTGTTTGACATTATCTCTGCTTGAAGCATCAAATTATGTATCCCTAAATCATCTTCAAAGCTGTAGTGTTTTCTCTGTTTTCTACATTTTTATGAGCTCTATTCACCTGCATGCTTCATTCCTGTATCATCATTCCCTTAAAGTTATGCTTATTTATTCCTTCTTATCTGAATCTATAAATAATAGAAATTGGAGAATAGTGAGGGACTCATATCCACAAGCATCCACAAGTCACATATTTCAGCTTCAGTGTAACAGTTCTTGAGCTAATTGTGTTAGCTCCTAAAAATAGACGCGGGTTCATCTGTGTACAGTGCTGTTTTACAATTGGTGACCACAGTTGCCACTTATTATTACAGTAATATAAAATATTAGTGAATTTTGATAATGAGCTATGTGAAAGCCCAAAAATGGCATTGCTTTTTTTTTCAACAGTTGCTTTGGGAAGAAATCTAACTTTTTAGAACAGTTTTAAAGTATATGGCTACCTTCGGCTCTGTCAGGCATTTTAAGAGATAAAAAGAAAAAATTACAGCCTGCTGTATCTGTTACCTTGCCTTTTGGTTATGTTGATACATTACGGAAAAGCTACCCTATGTTTTCTTTTGTCATTGTTTAATATAATTCAGATATTGTTATCAATATTAGTGATAACAAATATAGTTATGTTCAACTTATTTCTCTTAGAACTGTTTTCTTCTCACTTTCCTTGAAATTGACAAAAGCATTTAGATGTAATTTTGCATCTGCCATGAACCAAACATTCTTCTAGAATCTGAGAGTATAGTAGTGAACAAACATGTTTCTGTGGCGTTTACACTTTGGTGGGCAGGGACCGAAAAAAAATAGTGTCCTTACTGATAAAGTGTTATTTGGACAGAGAACCAAAGAAGGTGAGGGAGCGAGCCATGTTGCATATCTGGAAGGGTAACGTTCTAGGTAGAGGGAACAGTACAAAGGTCCTGAGATGAGCTCACATCTGTGTGTTCTAGGAACAGCAGATATGAAGAGAACAGGAGAGAGGTACCTGGAGGCCAGGTCAGGTAGGGCTTTACTCTGAATGAGTTGAGAAGCCAATGGTTCTGGGCGGGGGATTGACATGAACTGACGTTTCATTTGGATCACTAGTGGCTGTTACATCAAGGATAGACTGTAGGTGTTAGGAAACCAGTTAGGAGCTATTACAGTAGTCCAAGTGAGATGTGATGGTGGCCTGGACCAGAATGGCTCTAGTGGAAGTAGGGAGAAGTAGACGTGAGATGTATTTTGGAGGATGACCAGGAATTGCTGACAGACTTACAGTGGGATGTAAGAGAACTACGTGACAGGCAGAATTGAGCTGCCGCTGTTTTAAGGAAAGGAAGACTGCAGGAGGAGTGGGCTTGTTCAGAAGGAGTAGAAAGGGCAGATAGAGGATTCAGTTCTGGACGTATTAAGAGTTCAGTGTTCAGTTCTGGACCTCTGAGTAGACTGGTTGAGTTGACAGCTGAACGTATGAGTTAAATTCGGGGAGAGGTTGGGGCTAGAGAGAGATAGTAAGTCAGATGACATTGACTTTTTGTGTCGACTAATGGAAAATTGTAATTTTGATTATCCTTTTATTTGTAGGACTGTGGTTTGAATACAAAAGTATGATATATTTGAAAATAAGCACTATGGTTTATGAACTATAATGTAATGCTATAGCATTGCTATGAAACACAATAATCATAACAATTGTAACATAGTTATAATTCTGAACCAGATAGTTAATGATTAAAATAATTCTGACATTTTAGAATCAATCTTCATTTTGAACCTGTCCAAATATTTACATTAGAATTGAAACATATTCAAAGTTAAAATTGTTTATAAATGATCAAAACTAGGGTGTAATGATGATCTCATACTTTCTTACTGCCATGCTAAAGAATTAAAAATCTATATATTTTAAGATTAAACAAAACCCTAAATAATGCTATTGCTATAATTATATTTATTTTTATCATGTTACATATTTACAAATTGATGAAAGACGTGGTGTGGCAGAGAGAAGGGAAACAAACAAGGCCTTTTTGTTTTAGCTAGGCGAATCTGGATTCAAATTCTGGTTGCACCATTAATTGTATAACCTTTGCAAGACTTGGTTTCCTCATTTGCACAATGGAAAAGGTAATAGTCTGTTTTAAAGTTGCCAGAGAGATTAAGTATACTTTTACACATAAAACACATAGAACAGACACAGAGTAAATTTTCAGTAAATATTAACTTCTGTTTTCTCTTTAAATATTTGAAGGCTATCATGGGAAATATGGGTACATTTATAGATTTGATTTGCGTTGTATTCATTGAGAGTCAGTATAGAATCAAGCCCAGTTGATCCAACTTCCACGAGTGGGGAGAGATTTTTAGCTCAGTATGTGGAAGAACATTCTAACAGAGTTTTCTAAAATTGTAATGATCTGTCAAATGAGGTAATGTGTTTCTGTTATAGCAGTTATTCTGTATAACTGAAAAATCACATTTCCAAAACGTTGTAAAGATTTAAACTCCAGATAGGTTTTATCGTACTATTACGTGATTTTCAAATTTAATGTTCCATTTCCCAATTTGGTCATTATGTGATTTTATACTATTTAAGTTGCTTTATTCCACAAACATCATATTCATCTTTAAGTAGAAGAACTAAGACACAGAAGAACCAAGTTTCTGCTAGCTGTTTGACACTGAACTTACATAGGTGCAATAGAGCTGGTTCTCTGGTGAATTTAATCAGTAAAGATACCCAATCTTGTTCATCCCTTAGGAAAATAATTTGAGATTTTAGTTCCTTATTCTAAGTTATTAACAAAACTACTCAAGTCACTAGAAGTGGTATAGATAAAATTCAGCTCTTTTCCAGGCCTCTCCTATCCACAGTCAAAAAAATACAGCATTAAAAGTGCTTTGAAAGTTACCTTAAAAATGATAGCAAATCTTAAGGAAATGAAATGTTTATATGTGTACTTTTAGTATTACAGTGCCCATTTTTTGTACTTTTAAGAGCCCAGGTTTTATGTTTAAAGTGAACATGGTATTTATTTAGCTGGATGCCAACATTCCAACTAATACCACCTTTGATGTGAGCAAATGAGAAAAGATTCAAGAACTATACTTCATTAATTTTTAGAAAATATTAATTGCAGAAGCATATGAAGGGGAAGTAAGAAAATGCACTGCAGGGCTTCCCTGGTGGCCCAGTGGTTAAGAATCCGCCTGCCAATGCAGGGACACAGGTTCGAGCCCTGGTCCGGGAAGATCCCACATGCTGCAGAGCAACTAAGCCCGTGCGCCACAACTACTGAGCCTGTGCTCTAGAGCCTGCAAGCCACAACTACTGAGCCTGCGTGCTACAGCTACTGAGGCCCGCGCGCCTAGACACCGCAAAGAAGAATAGCCAGCCCCCTCTCGCTGCAGCTAGAGAAAGCCCCCGTGCAGCTACGAAGACCCAACACAGCCAAAAATAAATAAATTAAATTAATTAATTAATTAAAAAAAATCCACTGCAACCATTTCATTCTGGTTGACATGTTTTCTAGTTGTTTGTCATTAAGTCTAATTGTTTAGTGCATAAGACTATGTCAGGGCTCACCTTCTACGTCAGGCTTATGTTAATAATATTATGATGGTGCACATATTAGCTTTTCCAGAAAATGATAACGGCAGTAGAGTTGGAGTGGTTGTGGTGGGATAGCCATCCTGAGAAATTCAGGTATCTGGGAATTTTACAGCTTCCCCGCTCTGTAGTTATTGATTTAAAGCTAACCTACAAGACCTTGCTGTGCTCCAAACAGTTTATACAGCATCAGTTAGATGAAGATTGGTTGGTGTTATTAAGTAATTATGGGATTTGTTTCTTGGTTTTTGCTCTTTTATGCCTTGTTTATATATTAATTCATATCTACATAGTGTAGACTACAATTTACAGATTAAATAGGAAAATACTGAAATTAAAAGACTTATGGAATATAGACATTTGCTTTGATAGCTTACTTTAGAATGAAAAGCTTTAGGTTTTTGGAAGCATTATGTCTCAAAGTAAAACTTTCAAATGGAAATAATTTGCTGGTTTTTTTGCCACATTGATTTTGGTATTGATGCAAATGTTATTTATAATATCAAAGTGAGGAAATAGTTTTCTCTTGTTTCCCAGGGGACTTAGTAAATGGTGGGATTAATAGCCACCATCTGTTTAATCTCTAATCAATATTTGCTTCAAGAAATATCTATTTGATAAGAAAATACTTGTCCCAAATTGGTATCTTATAGAAGATATGCAATAATATAACTGCTTTTAAGTTCTTAGGACCTTTAGATGAAGATTTCTGTGCAGAAGATTTTTACTTGTTGGAAAAGATAACATTGACTCATTTAGTAGAGAAAATTGAAGACATTGTTGAAAATACAGAAGTCAACTCAAAGAAGTAAGTATTTAAAATTGTAAGAGCAATTCATTTTAGAGTTTGGTATTTTGTATCCGATTTTCTCTTTTTAAGATTAGAAAATGTTTCAAATACACACAGAAGATACAATAAAAGACATGTAGAGAATATAAAAAAACAGCAGACTGTAGATGTTAATATTTCATTTTATTTGTCTTGATTGTCCCATTCTCCTCCCTCCCTAAGAGGTAACCATTTTCTCAAATGTTGTGTGCATGATTCCCATATATGTGCTTATACTTTTGCTTCATATGTAAGTATCTATTATTAGTGTTTGTGTTAAAGTCTTGACTTTTTTAGAGATATGCTATTATACATAGGCTCCTTTTGCAGTCTGCCTCCATAAGAGCTTTATCCATGTTCATGTATATAGAGCGAGCTTATTCATTTCAGTTTCTTTTTAGTATTTCATTTTGTGAATATACTGCAGTTCATTTATATACTCCATTACTGAAGTACAGTTAACTTGGCTTTAGTTTTTTACTATTATGTAAATGCTATCATGAACCTGGTTTACATGTGTCTTTGTATAATGTGTGAGTTTCTCTAGAGTAGAGGAGTGTTGTTATTGGGCTGTAGGACAGATGTACCTTCGGCTTTACCAGATGTTGCTAAATTCTGTCCTTCAAAGGAGTTGCAACAATTAACACTGCCACCAGAAATGTATAAGAGTTCATTTCCCCAGGTCGTCACCAATACTTGGTGTTACGCAGCCTGTTAATTTTTCCTATCTGATGGATGTGAAATTGCATCTTATTTTAATTTGCACTTCCTTGACTTCTAGTAAAGTTGAGTATCTTTTCATATGATTGTTTTAATTTATGTTTGCTCTTCCTCCAACGTGCCTACAATTTTACGTATTAGAGAGTGTGTGGCCTATAAATAAATACCTTAAGAAAGTTTACGAGTAGATTATGGTTTGGATTAACCCATTTATTTTATGTTTATTAAGTGGCCATTAAATGTAATGCTCTGTGAAAGATATGGTAGGTATTACAAATAAAAATAATATACAGTATACAGGACCTATAGTACAGCAAAACATGTTATAGTTTGCTGACAGTACTGACAAGGTTCTCAACCACCCTGACTCTAAATTTCTTTGTTTATAAAATGGAGATGCCTATCTTTTCTCTCTTTCTTTCTTTTTTTTTTTTTTTTTTTTGGTGGAGGGGGACATTTCTTAAAGTTCAGCTAACATTTTCTGTTCCAGCATATCATTGAACATATACCTTTTCTCCATTATGGATTTTTTAATTTGGTTATATTTAATCCAGGTATTTATTTTGTACAATTTTAGTTTTCAAATGAATTTGAAACCAAAGAAATCTGGGCTTCTTAACTATATTAAAAGTTCTTTGAAAGTAGTTATTCTATCGTTTAATTTTTGTTCTTCCTGCTCTTCTTTCTTTCCTACATGGGTCCCAGTGCTTGGATATATAACCAGCACTCAGCAAATATTGACTTGAATTGAATGATTCTCCATATTCTTATAGATACTATTAGGAACACTTATGTGTTTAAATATCATATCAATGATAAGAAAAAATAGGATGACCTTAAAAGCAGCAGTCATTTTACTTTGACAAATTATACAAGTTTGGAAGAAAGGTCATTTATATACAGTTGGCCTATTGGAGATATTTTACATTAAATTCCCCTTTCTTGAGACATTAATTGTGACATAAAATATGGACCTTTCTTTCCTCCCCAAAACTCATTTATCTTGTTTCTCCAGCCTGAGTGACCTTGTTATGAAAATTGATGCCCTTCTTTCCTCTTTACCTAAACATGCATCTCGGTATGATGTCACATTTCTTGAGGAGAATCACAGGTAAGATGTATTAGTGCTGTTTTTTTTCTGTTACTGCATCCTATACTGAATTATGGTTACCATATGTATTCACAATATAGCAAAAGTTAAAGTAGAATTAAAAGTTGTTAGAGAATAAATGTATTTGACAAGATAGGGAAAAGAAATTTGAGTTAATTATATTCTAGTAAATAAATGACATATATATATACACACACAGATACATATATAGGATATGAAGTTTCAAGTAAGTTAAATCTAGTATGATTTGTCTTATTCTCATCTTTCTTCCACATTCAAGATCATTTGGAATTTTTGCAGTATAATCTTTATAAATAATAATATCTTTATATTCTCAATGTATAAAAGGCTCAGTTACTGAAGAATTCTTAATAAAGTGTAGACATGTACAACAGAATGTCCCAAACTGTGTTTTATGGAACATTACTCTGAAGTGTTGACAGATATTTTCTGAGGGAAAAACTGTAGTCAAGTAAATTTAGAGAATACTGAATCTTTTGGGGTGGAGGAGTGAGATTTTCAGTGCGCATCAACATATTGACGATTATGAGATGTGGTGTGGCTAAAAGAAAACAAAAGAAAAGTTCATTTTTGGTAAACTCAACAGTTGGGTAACTTATTCATGGAACACTTTTTTTGTTAAAAATTTATTATTTCATAAAAATTAGGTTTCCAAAAAGAGCCATCAGAGAAATACTGTTTTAGAATAATAAACTAGTTTATACTTTTACTGTATTATACTTCCCCTCTAAGATATTTGAAATAAAATTCATCAAGTTCTATCTACGTACATAAAATAATCTGAGTCCCCAGCAGGAACTTTTTTTTTTTAATTTAAAAATTAAGGACCACTTAGAATGGGAAAAAAATAATCAGTTAGACATTATGTAACTAAACTATAGACATGTTTTATTTTCTTTTTCTAATCACTGCTCTTATAAAGCTAAAATGAGACAAATTACTTTATCGTAAACTTAAAGTGGCTGGCACTTCCTTCTAAGTTTTCTGATTTTATGGTAGATGCGATCTTATATTGCTTCTGTTTACTCTGTTACAAGGTAACACGTTCTTTGGCTGTAGAAGGTCTGTCTTTTGAGGTGTCTTCACACATGTATAGTAGTATCATTCTTAGGAAAAATTACTTTCTAAAGAGAAATTATCTAGCACTATTGGGAATGAAGTTTTTATTTTTTTTTTCAGATAACTGAACTGAGATTCAATACTTTTAATTTTAAGTATTTTAAACACTTTTAGCAGAATTCTTTTTGCAAACGTCTTTGATTTCCTAAATACCATATGCTGAAATAATTTAACACAAATTATTGACAACTGTCATTGCAAACATTAATCACTATACTGTTACATGGTTATGTTATATTTAGGAATTTTGATATGTTTGGAACTGTTTACTCCCACATTAAATGTCTGAACCATTTGGTCTTTCATAGGTTATTGTTGTTGTAGTCTCTGCTTTCTTTCTTTAGCTCTCACATCAATCAACGTGTCCTGCTGCTTTTAAGCCTTCTTTTATATAGAAGGATACGATGTGACTTTGTGACAGTGGTTTACAATTCTCCAGTTCTTTTCTATTTATTTCTGGGGCATTGTTACAAATATTTATAAATGGATATGTAGTATATGTGTATTGGTATGCATCTATGTTTATACAATAATACATACTCATCTAATGCCTGCCTTTTTTTAAATGCAAAGTCAGTAATCTTCCATTTTTCTGAGTTCATGTGTATAATTTAGGTATTTAACTTTTCCTTCTGTGTGTTTACACATGTTGGTATGATCTATTTATCCACATCAACTTTGGTTGTATGGCATAGCATGAGCTTTCTTGTCAAAAAAAAAAAAAAAAAAAAAAGAACAGCTTTTTGATCCCAGTCTACCACTTACCTAGCTATGTGACCTCTCTTAGCCTCAGTTTCTTAGTCTATAAAATATAGATGATGATCCCTACCCTTCAGGGGTTTTATGAGATTCAGGCCTACTGTCTTAAGTATAGTAGATATTTATTTAATGCATTGTAGCTATGTGTATTTGTTACACAAATAACAAGGCGCTTCTCACAACTTGGAAATAAGAGAACTAAGATTGAACCTGAAAGTTAAGCCATAAAATCAACTCGTATTAATCAGGGGAGAAATGTGAATACTTACCTTAAATGTAGGATCCATGTCAGCAAGACTTAATGATAATCTGATTGAAGGTCTTAATTTATTGAAGAAACAATGACTTTGTTGGATTTCATTTGTGTTGGAAGCCTAGAAAAAGAGAGTAGCACATTAGCAATGCTGGGCTGTGTAGTCTGGGTCAATCAGAGCAGTAGAATCACTGTTGCACACACACGTGCATGTGTGGTATATATGTATGCATATGTATATTGGGAAGTGTATAGATAAGAATTTATGTATGTACGTATGCGTGAATGAATGAATTGTTATAGGATTTGACGTTACACAATTGTGGGAGCTGGTTAAGTAGTCTCTGTAAGGCTGTTGGCTTCTGATACTGGAACTTTAAGTTCACAGGGCAGGCCATTAGGAAGAGAGGTAGCTGTCAAGAGGGGAGAGAGCAAGAGAGAGTTGTCAAGAGCAAGCTGGAATCCCACAAGTAAGGACTGAAACCTGTGTCAGTTCTTGTTGCCTCTGACCTTCGTGCATAGCAGGTGTCCTGCAGAAGATGGGAGCCCTATCACAATGCCAAACACACATACGTGACCTAGGAGTCAGAGAGTAGGAGGAGGATCTTGGGGAAGGTAGAACCAGTGGGGGCCTCATGCCAACGACGTTGAGTCAGCAGATCAGTAACAAAGTGTGTGAGCTAGAGAATGGCTGCCGCCCCCTCCTGCCCTCCAGATATCCTGAGAATCTCTCTTCTGGCCCACCCACCAGAATCGTGAAGGAAAGGGAATTCTGGAAAATGTCGCTCAGCCTAACCAACACACATACTACACAGATGATGGGAACTGTGGGCTTCTGATTCACAGAACCTCACAGAATTGGCAGTAGTCTGGGGGAAAAAACTTAAAGTAGCTGTCAACCGATGCCTACTTTAGCCATAGTAATGTCTCATGAAGCATATAGAAAACAACCAGTTTTGACTAGTGCTCCAAGTATGACAGTAATTTGTAAAATTTTCACCAAGAAAACTAAAGGAATTAACCATTGTGGATAGTCTCTTTAATTTAAAACATCTGATCTGTAGCCCTGGTTTCTAGCAGCAATTATCTACCAGGATTTGTTGTCTGATTCTGACGCTCCTGTTTAAACATTATTAACTCTTATCAACTGCATATAAAATAAAATGTCTTTCATCTCTCTAGGTCAGAAGACCCATATTTGAAGTGAATTTTACATTAGCTTTTATTTGATTGCTGAGAAATTATTTCACTGCTGAAGTCTAGATATTTATAGTCTTCTTGTACCAAAGAAGACTAAGATCCCTGTAGTCTTAGAGGGGTACAGTTTGATTTGGTAGAATCTTTTTACCTTTGTAATATGTAAGATATTTAATTTATACATCTCCAAAAAAACTGATTTCCTATGTTATTGTAGTGTTAAAACAGTAATCAATTGGACTGTTCTGTACTTTTCATTAAATATATCCTTTAAACTTTTCATTAAATTAAATATAGAATGGATTATCTCCTACTGGCCTTTTCTGTGCTTTTAATGATTTTCCCAACGTTTTCCTTTAAAGATTAGCCCGTCTTCTAACTTAGATCAGTGAAAGACAAAAACGGAAAGGTCAGAGGGGAGGAGGTGTGGAGAGGATGACTTAGGTCAAAATAACATGAAAAATTTGGGTGTTTTTCCCCTGAGCTTTCCTGTTATAATATGTTGGGCTTTTAAAACTAGTAAGTTTAATAGAAGTACTGAATAGTTAATTCTGTCATTCTCAAATCTGAGAAAATATATTTAACACAGAAGCATCTTTGTTTTATTTATTTATTTACTTTATTTATTTATTTTTGGCTGTGTTGGGTCTTCGTTTCTGTGCTAGGGCTTTCTCTAATTGCAGTGAGAGGGGGCCAGTCTTCATCGCGGTGCACGGGCCTCTCACTATCGCGGCCTCTCTTGTTGCGGAGCACAGGCTCCAGATGCGCAGGCTCAGTAGTTGTGGCTCACGGGCCCAGTTGCTGCGCGGCATGTGGGATCTTCCCAGACCAGGACTCAAAGCCGTGTCCCCTGCATTGGCAGGCAGATTCTCAACCGCTGTGCCACCAGGGAAGCCCCTGTCTTATTTTTTTACGTTGTATGATCCATGAGAATTTGGGGGGCTTAAAATTATAAAGTTTTTTCACTATAATAGTATTGTTCTTTGAAGAGTTTTTAAAAAATCATTCGTCCATAATTTCTTACTTTCATTTTCTCTAATTCTTTGCAGTTTTCTAATTTAGTGAATGCAAACATTAAACTTTTAAATTTGCATTTTCTTCTGTGAAATAACCAGGATTTTTTAATCCAGTGAAAAAGAAAGAAATTTATAAGAATGTACGTAGCTAAGATTAATTAGGCAATTGAATAAACTTAACTGATCAGTGTTCATCTTATTTTTTATTTTTCTAGCATTATAAAGATAAATTCTCAGGAGAATGATATGTCCTTTGATGTCATTGCTATTGTTGATCCATTGACAAGAGAAGCACAGAAGATGGCACAGTTATTGATTGTAAGATATCATATTTTATTAAATATTATATATATTTATTATATGATATATACTTCTTTTATTTTGAAATTTATAATCTTTTCAGGTATGTTTTCAAGTATAATCAAATGTTTGCTCTTTATTCTTTCATACAACATTCTAAATAGATTGTCATATTTCAGTGTAGAAAATGAAATGATACAAGTATGCCTATGGTGTTATGGCAGTACCAGGTTAGGTGTTAATGTGGACGTAATTTCTGTCCCCATCGCCCCCAAAATTCATATGTTAAAGCCCTATCCCCAGTGTGACTGTATTTGGAAATAGGGCCTTGGGGAAGTAGTTAAGGTTAAATGAAACCCTGTGGGTTGGGCTGTAATGCAGTAGGATCGATAGCCTTATAGGAAGAGGAGAAGAGAGATCTTTCTCTCCTCACAAACATGCCTCATTCTTTCTTTCTGCATTTGTATACCTTCAAACTTTAACTTCTTTAGACACACTATTCATATTATTCTCTAGAAAACAGAGATCAGTAATCATACCTATGAGGAATGGAGGTAGTATGATTCATTCCCTTATGAATCCTATGGGGATTCATTATCCAAAAAAAAATTGCTTACCTCTGAAGCTTTTACGTAAACATAGAATTTGGGAATAAGAAGTATGGGTTATACAGAAATATAAAATATGGAATTGCATTCCAGTTTACATCATTGGTAATAGTAGCATACTTTGTTTCTGAGCAACTCAGAACCTCACATAGCATATTATTTCTTACTATAGAGAAAATGTATGCTGTAAATTTGTGCTATAAAGCACAAATTAATTTACTGGAAAAAATGGTCAGTGTCTCATTTAACACTTGGAAGAAACAGTGGCTCAGCAGCCTCCATTGTAGCTAATAGGAGTGGTAGAATGGGAATTAAAACTCAAAGCTCTTAAATCTTTGGTCTGTACATTCTAATTTCTCCTCAAACCTGTATCCTTTCCCTTCCATATATCTGTTTTATTCTTCTCCTTTTACCTATGTCCTTTGTTGTCTAATATCTTTCAAATCTTCACTGACTTGTTGCCTGTATGGAGGTGGGGACTATCAAAATTAATAATTCTCCTACTTCAGTGCTCTCGGGCAGGGGTCCCCAACCCCGGGCCACGGACCAGTAGCGGTCCGTGGCCTGTTAGGAACCAGGCCGCACAGCAGGGGGTGAGCGGCGGGTGAGCAAGAAAAGCTTCCTCTGTATTTACAGCCGCTCCCCATCGCTCACAGTACCACCTGAGCTCCACCTCCTGTCAGGTCAGCAGTGGTATTAGATTCTCAGGAGCGCGAACCCTACTGTGAACTGCGCATGAGAGGGGTCTAGGTTGCGCACGCCTTATGAGAATCTAATGCCTGATGATCTGAGGTGGAGCTGAAGAGGTGATGCTAGTGCTGGAGAGTGGCTGCAAATACAGGTTATCACTAGCAGAGAGGTTTGACTGCACAGAGACCATAATAAATCAGTTGCTTGCAGACTCATATCAGAGCCCTACCAGTGAGTGGCAAGTGACAACAAGCTCAGGGCTCCCACTGATTCTGCATTATGGTGAGTTGTATAATTATTTCACTATATATTACAATGTAATAATAATAGAAATAAAGTGACAGTGAATGCAATGCACTTGGATCATTCCAAAACTACCCCCCACCCCGGTCTGTGGAAAAATTGTCTTCCACAAAACCAGTCCCTGTTGCCAAAAAGGTTGGCGACCGCTGCTCTAGGGAAATAAAAAGAAAAGAGAGTATTTTATCTGTATGTAGCCAAGACCTTCCTACATCTTTTACAATGTAGATGAAATTCCAAAAGGATCAGGGCACCCTTGCCATCGTTGTTGTGAGGTCACACTTTGTCTTTCAAGTCAAGGTTCTAATAATTATTTTACTTGTTCTTCAGTAGTAAGGAAATTTGGATACCAATAAAGAAAGTCACACTAGGCAAAAGGTAGGCAGCATAACCTTTGGGCAGTGAAATCAACTGTGTGGATTCAAATCTTACTTCTGCCATGACTTACTGTGTGATCTTGGGCAAATTACTATATCTGTCTGTGCCTCAGCTGTGTAAAAGTAGCTGCCTCAAAAGGCTGTTGTGTGAATCAGATGAGATAACGGATGTCAAGTATTAATGTAGTAGCTGGTAGATAGTAAATGCTCAGTAAGTGTTAGCTATTAATTTCAAATATGGAAATTTTTTCTAATAGGTACTTGGCAAGATTATCAACATGAAGATAAAATTGTTCATGAACTGTAGGGGTAAGCTTTCAGAAGCCCCTTTAAAGAGGTGGGTCTATGTGAACTTAATTTCATTTTGAAAAATTTGCAAATGCTAAAAGGAAAAAAAACATAATTACTGCATCTGTTGTTTTTTTCTTCACAAAATGTTTAACTGAAATAGATCAGAAGATCAGAGATAACTTATTAACCTTAATTGATATAAAACTAAAGTAACCTAACCAGTAAAATTGACCCAATCTAATTACAGAATTTACATGGTTTTGTGTTCATCCGTGGGTGTTTTTAAAAATGTGATCTAGGAATACCTATTTAGAAGTATACAGTGTGGGGCTTCCCTGGTGGCGCAGTGGTTGAGAATCCGCCTGCCGATGCAGGGGACACGGGGGTTCGTGCCCCGCTCCGGGAGGATCCCACATGCCGCAGAGCGGCTGGGCTCGTGAGCCATGGCCGCTGAGCCTGCGCGTCCGGAGCCTGTGCTCCGCAACGGGAGAGGCCACAGCAGTGAGAGGCCTGCGTACCGCAAAAACAAACAAACAAACAAACAAAAGAAATATACAGTGGCTCAGCAACATGGATGGACTTAGAGATTATCATACTAAGTGAAGTAAGTCAGAAAGAGAAAGACAAGTACCATATGATATCATAATATGTGGAATCTAACATATGATACAAATGAACCTATCTACAAAACATAGACAGACTCACAGATACAGAGAACAGACTTGTGGTTTTCAAGGAGGAGGAGTTGGGGGAGGGATGGATTGGGAGTTCAGGGTTAGCAGATACAAATTATTATATATGGAATGGATAAACAACAAGGTCCTACTGTGTAGCACAGGGAGCTATATTTAATATCCTGTGATAAACCAGAATGGAAAAGAATATATATACAGTATATGCATAACTGAATCACTTTGCTTTCCCGTTTGTTCTGGATCCTTGCTTTATCACATAGTCCCTGGTTCTGTATCTCTAACCTCTCTACTAGCCCTCTTCTTTCAGTCTTAAGAGTTATTCAATTTTTAAAAAGAAATAAACTTAACTTCCTCTCCTCTGGAGCCCTGGCTTTTCCTCCTCTTCTCCAGTCTTTGTCATCTCAGCTTTGCACAAGTGTGGCCAAGCCCCCTCTTCATCTCTCATTCACCGGTACCTCCACTGAAGTTGGGCTTTAACTGAATCACAAAGAAATTGCTGTTTGCAACATCCATGGGATACTTCTTACTTAATGATGTTTCTGCTGCATTTGACAGTACCAGCTACTTGGTTTGGACTGTGTTCTCTCCAGGGTCTCCTCTTACCCACTCTTCTTTTTTGACTCTGCCGGCCTGCCTGCCATAGGCAGCTTCACGGCCGCCAGTGATGAGCGCCCCTGGGGTCACACTCAGCGTAGGTTCTCCTTGAGTGCGGGCTGCACCTGGTGATATGCTTTCAGTGAACAGAATATGGCAAAAGTGATGGAATGTCTCCTCTGCAATTAGGTTGTGAGAGGCTGTGACTTTTGTCTTGCTGGCATTCTCTCTCTCTTGCTCTTGTGTGCTTCTCTGCGCTTGCTGGAGATGCCCTTGTGGCAAGGACTGAAGGAGGTCTCCAGCCAACCACTAGTGAGGAGCTACTGCCCTCGTGCCGGTGGACCTTGAGGAACTGCAGGAGCCTAGGAGTGGATCCTTCCCCCATGGAGCCTTGAGATAACCACAGCACAGCGGACACCTTGATTGTAGTCCCAGAATAGTGACAGTCAATGTTCTTAGTATTATAACTGTTTCTTATTGTGTAAGATACTAGGGGGTGAGGCTAAATACGTTAAGATTGCTGGCACTTCTAAAAGCTCTAGTAATAAGCAGTTGCTTAATTAACTCACTCCTGTTTGTTTTTAATTTTGCACTTTTTGAATTAGTACCAGAATCTTAGCTTAAATTTTACTTGCTTTCTGGTTATCATTTCTCTTCATGTTCTTAATGGTGCTAAGAGCTAATAAAAATCACTAAAAATAGACCATGCTCAAACTTTGAAGAAGGAACAATGAGTGAATACAGATCATAAACTGCTGGAACCTGCATAAGTCAGTATATCTTAAAGGGATTCTAATTGTGTTCATTAAGAAATAATTAACAAGGGTATATAATATACACAGTCTTATAATAGATAACAGTGTAAGCAGAATAATGATTGCCTACCATTTACATAAGCATTAACCTCAGTATAGCGTGTTTTTAGCCTTTAAGACTTTAGTGTGTTTTAAGTCGTTAGCGTGTTTTTAACTTAAGACTTTCTGGTCATGTTTTTAAGCCATTTTCAGTTTTAAAATATTTTAGAAGAAATCTCAGTTTTGGTCACACTATGAATTTTATTTATGTTCTACCAACAGCTTCTACCGTTTTGTTCTGGAACCGGAACTGACGTTACCACCTAATGATGTTACTGGACCAGTGGCAAAATTCTTGGATATCCCTGAATCACCCCTTCTGACCCTCAACATGATTACTCCTGAAAGCTGGTTGGTTGAAACAGTACACAGCAACTGTGACCTTGATAATATTCATTTAAAGGATGTAAGTTACAAAGAAAGAGGAATAGGATAAATTCTTATGAGCTGTTATTCCTGTACCAAGTGCATGCTCACTGCTCACCAGAATTTTCTCCTTTATGATTCTAGGTCCTGATCCAGTCTTTCCTTTGATTTTCGAGTTTCCCTAACTTCCAAATTCAGCTTCTCTGGTTTTATGGGTTCTTAAATGCCCTCACTGTTTTTGTTGCTCCAGAAGTGCTACCCTAAGATGAACAATGTAGAAACTATGGAGACAGATGAATGGCAGTTTAGGACAAAACCATTAAGTACCTTTGCCCTTCAGGTTTTGTTTTTAACTCAGAGAGGAACAGTTTCATCTGAAATTCTTTTTTGCCCCACAGCTCATAGCCAGAGAAAGCAGTTCTAATGAGATTAGGGTAGAAAGCAGGAAAAAGTTTGCTTATATACTTCGGGCTGAGTGCATTCTTTCCCACCACCTCCAGTGTGACCCTTGTCCAGTAAATGACCGGACTTCTCTTTCCCACCTGTAGTCATTCAATCCACAGCACACACACAGACAAAAAACAAAACCACCGACAGGAGACTATTTTATAATATTCGGAGTCTTTCCAAACATTCTATTCAAAATTGGAAAGGCATTCAGAAAGCACAAAAAAAAACCAGAAGCATTTTAGGAGAGTTTACCTAGAAGACATGTATCTAGAAACTGGGGTGGCTGGGGGCAGTACTTCCTTCTCACTGTCCTCCCCGTTGCCCGGTCCTGCACAGCCTCTGACCTATTTCCAGTTCTGCATTTGACAGCTCCTTCAGAAGGTAGCCATTACCTTGACCCAGGCATAAACATTTTACCTCTAATAATCTGGTTAAGGTTATTCATTATTTGTTTCTCATGCTTTTCATGTGTCACCTTTTGTCTAAAGATTTTCCTTCTAGCCAGCTTTCTTCTGATTCACTCATGTGTAGATTCTGTGGGATCCTGAGTCACTTCCCTGGAACATACTCACCTATACCACCAACTTTACCCACCCGGAGAAGAACCTAAAACTCAGTCATAGCAATCATCTGAAATCGGTCCTTCAAA
Organism: Delphinapterus leucas; assembly: GCF_059928025.1. Lineage (NCBI taxonomy): Eukaryota > Metazoa > Chordata > Mammalia > Artiodactyla > Monodontidae > Delphinapterus > Delphinapterus leucas. The sequence goes on from NC_143146.1 coordinate 14,489,378, forward strand.
TTGAGGGAAAAAATAGAAAGAGAGCAAAACAATGAAATCCATGAGAGAAAGTTCAGAAGTGAATTTGGCATGAAGTAAAAAAAATCCTGTTTCCTCCATGATGAGTTGGATCTCTTTTGGCCTATTGGTTCTTCATTAAGAGAGTTCAGCAATATATATCAGTAAATAACTTGAAAGATTCTAACCAAAAGGGTAAAAAGTTTGCGGTGGGAGAATTAATGCAGCTTAAAGATTTTAAATTGAGTCTGCTGGTAAAAAAATTTTAGTTTCTACTGTACAGTTAATAGAGGTTAAACATTTTGTTGTGAGTGGCAAATATAGCAATGCCTTTTTAGAACCTATTTAAATGAACAGTATTTTAGAAGACTAAAATAAACAGAAATAATTTCCCCTATCGTCGTAGATTATATGAGTAAACAAAAGGAAATTACAAATTCTAGCAGCTGTAAAAGTTAACTACCTCTAAGGCTCTTCTCTTCCACTCTGTACTGTACATACTTACGGTATTACCTGCAACTATCCTAGAAAAGTATGAAATAACGAAGACATGTGCTCAAGTAGAAAGAAGGAGTTGTAGGTAAAGGAAAAAAGTGAGACTAGTAATGAGAGATGTGTCACTACACACTAGCTTGTATAATCAGTACTCCTTGCTACATCTAATTCCCGAACATTATATAACCACCTGAAAAAAGCTTGATCTAGAAAGATTCTTCCTTCCCAGGTCTTTGTTCACATGGTTTATTGCACAGCTGGCATTAATGCCATTATTAAAGGTGACAAAAGTGGTTCTAGGAAAACTTAAAGTGTGACAGTTACTTTTACCTGGAGTTCAGAGGTGGTTCTCAGAGCTTGTAACTAGAACTGCGTCCAAAGGCTCTCTGGTTATATTTCATCATAGCCTTTATCTGACAGATGTCAAAATACCTGAAACAATAGTGATTGTTTACCCAGTAAAGAGGAAGTGAGTAAATAAAAGATTGCTGAAGGAAAATGGTATGTGGCTATGTTAAAAGGAATTCACAGAAAAATGCATTAGCCCCTTTTGAAATATAAATAATTTAGACATCAGTTTTATTGACAAGGCATTCATTACCAATGTAAATGTCAAAGAATTCCTATTTGAATGCCATAGATAATATTAATAAACCCAAATGTTAATCTTTATAATCAAACTTATACTTTTATTAAAGGAGGAAGCTAAATTCTTAACTATTCAGTCACAGAACAATACAATAAACACTTCTATTTAGAAATACTAATATGCACCAAAGTTATATTGGAAAGATATTAAATTCATGTCTCATGTCAATAGTTAATATTTAGAACAGATAAATAAAAATATAAAGGAAATGTAAACATCAAAAAAGATCACTAGCCTTCCTATTCTTGCTAAAAATAAACCTTGATAATAGGAACTAATTTAACTCAAATCACCTTTATGAAATTATTATAAAACTCTAAATATTCACAAAATTTTAAATACTCACTAGAAAGTACTCTTTGAAAAATGAATTTGCTATTTTTAGTGTTGTGGTTTGAATAAGTCAACACAATTGATGTCTGTTATACAAATATATAAGGAAGAGAAATTTTCACATTAATGTATTATAAATGAAGATATTATTTAGTCACAAACTGATTGAATGTATTTGAACTCTGCCCTGATATCTAATTCATAATTTAAAATAGTTAAGCTTTACTTCATAACCCCTCTGGGGTAGTTTCCTTGTCTGTAAAGTGAAGGAGTTAAGCTAGATGATCTCTAGGATTTCTCATATTCTGAGACTATCCCATAGAAATCTTTCTATCCAAAATGCTGTAAGGATTGTGGATACAGGTTAATGAAGTATATGAAGTTCATCACTAGAGTAGTAATAACTCAGCAACTAATTCAGAGCTCAACTAAAGTCATTGAAACAAATGCTATTTTCAAACAAGTTACTTATTTCATGTTCTTAAAAACAGTAAAATTATAAGAACAGGGCTCAAGAAAGAAATACTGTACACAAGTGCTATAATTATTTCTGTAGTAATTATAGTCAAAGAAAAACAACTATACAGTACAGAATATTTTCAAATACTCTGTATGCTAAACACCATTAAAAGTAGTATCAAAAACCTCGTAGTGTGAAATAAAATTAGAGATAGATAGCATCATTGTCTTATCTGCTCAACAAAATTTGCCAGACTATATAAAAATCACTTACCATTTGATTTATTTTTATGTTTGGTTATGATTTTCATGTGATGTAGAGAAAATACTTTCTCCCTAAAATATTTATTATAACATTTGCAATAGAGTAAAATCTGGAAACATTTGGAATGTCCAGACATTTAAAAGGATGATTTAAAAAGAGGACATGGGGCTTCCCTGGTGGCGCAGTGGTTGAGAGTCTGCCTGCCGATGCAGGGGACGCGGGTTCGTGCCCCAGTCCGGGAAGATCCCACATGCCGCGGAGCGGCTAGGCCCGTGAGCCATGGCCGCTGAGCCTGCGCGTCCGGAGCCTGTGCACCGCAACGGGAGAGGCAACAGCAGTGAGAGGCCCGTGTACCGCAAAAATAAAAAAAAATAAATAAATAAAGGACTTGTTCTTAGAAAACTATATTTAATGAAAAAGGTTATACTTTCTTAGAAAAAAATTATGGAGCAAAAGTAGAAATCAGTGCATTGATGTGTATATGAATGTTTGGTCTGTAGGTAGTTTCTATTTTTTCCCTTTCACACTTTCTTATATTTGCTAAATTTTCTTTAATGAGCATATGTTTTTTTGAGTGCAAAACAATTCACCGTTAATTGTTTTTAATTGCAAGAAAGGTGATAATGATGACAAGTTGGCCTTCTTGCCAGGTCTGAAGCAGGAGATCTAGGGCACAGCCAACGAAGCAGATTCTTTGAGTGCTACAACTTACCGAGCCACCCATCCATTCTCACATCTCTCCTGCTTGTGATTTTGGTGCATGTATCATGATGTTGGAGTAGAGCTGATGTCATGGGAAAGGAAGAAAATTCATCTTGAGCTTTAGTGTTCAAGAAATTGATTCAGCTATTAGGTTCACTTGTCTAAAAGAAAGACTTGAGGTTGCCCCCCAAAATATATTGGCTAATATTAAAATAATCACATATATTTATTACAAAATTTACATTATGAGAATTACTAACACCAAAAACAATGACATATTTCCTCCGTAGATTGAGAAAACTGTCACAGCAGAATATGAACTAGAATATCTACTGCTCGAAGGACATTGCTTTGATATAATCACAGAAGAGCCTCCTTGGGGTCTGCAGTTTACACTGGGCACAAAAAATAAACCTGTTGTGGTTGATACAATAGTGATGGCCAATCTTGTAAGTATTATACATACTCAATGGATGATACTTAATTAGATGTTTTGGTGAAATCCTCCAAGTTTTCCTAATAATATGAAATAATTTGTATCCTACTGTTACTGAACAGCTCCCAGAAAAAAATCCTTGAATAAGGTAATTAAATAAAGCGAACATGAAGGGAGTCATACTTTCAGAATGTGCTTTTAAGGTTATTGCAAAGTCTTCTTCCTTGGAATTCATTTGTAGAAATCATTCGTTCCACAGTTAGTAAACACTTATCTTGGAGTATTCATGAATAATCTTTCTTGAACAATTGGACCTCATTTTCATTCATATAACCATGATCATGTTTTTCTCATCTTAAAAGGGATATTTTCAATTAAAAGCAAACCCAGGTGCTTGGATACTGAAATTACGCCAAGGAAAATCTGAAGACATCTATCAAATAGTTGGGTGAGTTATATAAACCACTTTCAAATTTTTATATATAAATAAGTTTTTAGTGTGATATGACCAAGATCATCAAAACAACTAAAATACTCACAAATACCATTAGTATAAAACAAAAACTTCTTATAAAACTGTGACATTTGTTCCTATCATTGTTTTATTTCAAAATATAAAAGGTATGACTAAAGTACACATCTTGTTCTTTACTCCATCTCCTAATTTTCTATAGACTTTTCCATGTGTTAACATAATGAACATCTTTATCGTTTAATGACTGTATAGTATGTATAGCATCTTATATAGCAAAGCCGTTATCTGTGAGTTATGTTCAGTTTTTCATTTTTATAAATAAGAATTGGTTTCTTTCATAGTAAATTTCCTACTCATTAATGAGACTAGTATAAAGCAGGGATCATCAAACTTTTTCTATTATAGGAGCCAATAGTAAATGTTTAATGTTTGAGGGCACATATGATTTTTGTCAATATTTTCTTTTTCAACAACCATGTTAGAATGTAAAAATCATTTTTAGCACAGGGGCCATACAAAAATAAGCCACCAACTTGATATTGCTCACCAGCCATCGTTTGCCAGCACCTGGTAAACTCTTTTTTGTACCCCTTGATATCTGTAGTGTTCATTTATTTCAATAAGCATTTATTGGGCACCTATGATTATAACAAGCAGTGTGCTTAACAAAGGTAATATATGGGCAGAGGTTATTGTACCTTTTTTCAATGCTTTTTTCCCCTTTTCCTTATAGTGCCTAGAACATAGTGTCATTCAACAAACATGCTTAATAATTTAAGCATACAAAGCTGGGAATGCTGAATTCTTCCTTTTAAATCTTTTTTTTATTATTATTGAATGAAAGATTCTTTAAATTCTATAGTGCTTTACAATTTTCAGAAGTTTCACACACACTATTTCATGTAATCCCATAATAACCCTTTTCTTCCCTATCCCTATAGTGCCCCCCTTTCCCTCTCCCCACTGGTAACCACTAGTTTGTTCTCTCTCTATATTTGTCAGTTTGCTTTTTTTAAATATTATTCACTAGTTTATTGTATTTTTTAGATGCCACATATAAGTGATATCATACAATATTTGTCTTTCTCTGGCTACTTCACTTAGCATAATGCTCTCCAGGTCCGTCCATGTGCCTGCAAATGGCGAAATTTTATTTGTTTTTAAAGGCTGAATAGTATATGTGTGTGTGTGTGTATACACACACACACAGAGAACACAGCTTCTTTATCCGTTCGTCTGTCGATGGACGCTCAGGTTGCTTCCATGTCTTGGCAATTATAAATAATGCTGCTGTGAACACTGGGGTGCCAGGACTGGAATTGCTGGATCATATGGTAGTTCTATTTTTAGTTTTCTGAGAAACCTCCATACTGTTTTCCACAGTTGGCTGCACCAATTTACTTTCCCCCCAACAGTGTAGGAGGGTTCCTTTTTCTCCACATCCTTGCCAACATTTGTTATTTGTGTTCTTTTTGATGGTGGCCATTCTGACAGGTGTGAGGTGATATCTTGTTGTGGTTTTGATTTGCATTTCCCTGGTGACAAGCGACGTTGAGCATCTTTTCATGTGCCTGTTGGCCATCTGCATTTCCTCTTTAGGAAATGTCTATTTAGTTCCTCTGCCCATTTTTTAATCGGGTTGTTTGTTTATTTGATGCTGAGTTGTATGAGCTGTTTATATATGTAGATTATTAACCCCTTATTGGTCATATCATTTGCAAGTGTTTTCTCCCATTCAGTAGGTTGTCTTGGTTTTGTTGATGGTTTCCTTTGCTGTTCAAAAGCTTTTAAGTATAATTAGGTCCCATTTGTTTATTTTTGCATTTGTTTCCTTTGCTTTAGCAGACAGATCCAAAAATTACTGCTGCAATTTATGTCAAAGAATGTTCTGCCTGTTTTCTTCTAGGAGATTTATAACATCTGGCCTTACATTTAGGTCTTTAATCCATTTTGAGGTTATTTTTATATATGGTATTAGAGAATGTTCTAACTTCATTCCTTTACAAGTAGCTGTGCAGTTTTCCCAGCACCACTTATTGAAGAGACTGTCTTTTCTTCATTGTATACTTTTGCCACCCTTGTTATAGATTAAGTGACCATAAGTGTGTGGGTTTATTTCTGGAGTCTCTGTTCTGTTCCGTTGATCTGTGTGTCTGTTTTTGTGCTAGTACCATACTCTTTTGATTACTGTAACTTTGTAGTATAGTCTGAAGTCAGGGAGCATGGGGAATGCTTAATTCTGTGATAGGGTGAAGGGTAGGGGGAAGTCAGTATTGACATTAGAAATGAGATAATACCTCAAGAGAGTTTTGAAGAATTATAGGAACTTACTGCTAGTCATACGACAGCCAGAACATTCCAGGAAGAGGATGGAGGTACAGATCTCTCATCTAAAACTCTTAGGGCCATATGTGTTTTAGAATATAGCATTTTCCAAATTTTAGAAAGTTAGTATAGTACACATATCATATATTATGATGTATTGAGCAGGACCTAAGAAAGCACTTCATTAAATATCATTTCTGTCACAAACGTGTGAAATTCACACTAAAGGAATATATAATGACTGTAAAAGAAAACAAAAAGACAAGACACAGGTGGAGAAAATATTTGCAAAGTATTATTCAACAAAGAATTATATAAAGAACTATCAAAATTCAACAATAAGAAAACTTGATAAAAAATGTGCAAAAAGCTTGAGCGGACTCTTCACCAAAGAAGATGCACGTTAAAACCAAAGTGAGATGCTGCCACACATCTATTAGAATGTGTAACATTAAAAAGACTGACACTAACAAGTGCTTATGAAAATATGGAGCAACAGGAACTGTCATACACTATCATTAGGAATGTAGAATAGCACAGCCACTTTGGTACAGTTTAGCAGGTCCATAAAAATTTAAATACACACTTACCATATGATCCAGGCATTTCACTCATAGGTATTTACCCAACATAAAAGGACATATATGTTCATACAAAGACTTGTACATTAATGTTTATAGCAGCTTTATAAGTTGTAAAACGGTAGGTAATTAAGACAAATTATGGTGACGGAAGTCAGATCACTTGTTGCTTGGAGATGGAGGGCAGCTGGGGTGGGGAAGGGGCAGGTAAGCAGGCAAAGTGTTGGAGATAAACAGGTGAATAAAACACAGTTCCTACCCTTCCACAATTCATCCCAGTAGGAAAGATAGTTAAGGAAATGAATGACAGTAAAACGTTTTAAGTGCTACAAAAGAGTGCTGTGGTGGTACAGAAAATAAGCAAAATACACTGTGACTTTATATTGACTCTTCTTATAAAAATCATGGTTTCAAAGGATAAATTTGCTTCATCTTCTTTGGTCTTTGCAAACTATACTGCCAAGGACTCTGTGTTTCTAAATCTGCCACTATTGTTTCACTGTTGTTTTTTGCAAACAATTAGGTAAGCTGTGATTCAAATTCCTTCTCTGCCACCAACTCTGTATGAGTTTGCAAAAGTTTCTGAAGTCTTTATTTCCAGATAACAAGAGGGGATAATCCTACCTGTCTTGTGGGGTCTTGATAAGGACTACATGAGATTAGTGTCTCACGTCCTGAGTAAATGTCCATTTCCTCCTCACTTACTCTTTCTTTCTTCTTTACAATTACATATATTATTGTATATTGTATATGTATGTTGTATAATATATATGCAATATGTATTATAATATGCATAGTATATATTATGTAAAACAGTTACTATATTAGGTTCTATTTTATCTTCTTTACCATTATTTGTTATTATACACAGCCTATAAATGGATGGTTTAGGGAGAAAATAGCCCCTGATTTAATATTAAGTACCACTAACAAATTAGTGCAAAACTGATTTTTCTCATTCACAGTTAGCCAACTCTTGGTGATGGAAGGAATTTCAAATTTGTTTATGTTCCTTATAAACGATAATATCATACATTTCTCTCAGTCATAATTTACTTAACTCCAAATATGATTAATATGTCACTAGATAGCCAGAGTGGAAAAAACGTAAATGATGCTACTCTTTGATTTTTTTGAAATTAAAGTTTCAGTAATGAAAAACAGGTCAATATGAAATATGACAAAAATGGAAATTCTATTTATCCAATTTATGATGTAGTTCTAATTGATATTACATTTATATTTAAGCAAAGTATTCTTGAAATATGCTGAAAAGCTAAGCTAAAGTAACATTGACATGAGTTTCTAAGTTCAGATTTTAAAACCATGACTATATAATTTGATATTTTTAAATTTGCCTTTTTGTTTATTAGGCATAATCCTCACATATGTACTTTTTATGCCTATCCATGTTTTTATAATCTTTAACTGCAAATCATCTACCCATACTCTGTGTTGACTATTATTTACCTTGAATTCAAAAATACTCAATAAAATTATTCTCCCCTAGAAAATTTTTGTAGCTCTGCTAAAATCAGACAAATGCTTCTCAGATTTTCCTAATTACAGAGAATAGCAGATACTTTACATATACATATATATTTTTATATGTGCCTTCAACATGCTAAATTATTTTGCTAGTCTTTTTCACTTGAAATCTTCAGGAAAACAGATTACCTAATTCGTAGTTATTTTACACCTTTGAAACTGATCTGCTTCTCCTGTGCTTTATATAGAAGGCAAGAGAGGTTTCAGAGCTCTGCCCACTGGCCCTGGCGGTGGTTATAGCTCACTCTTTGTGAAGCCCTTCTGTGAGCTCTTAGAAGGTCTCTAATTGCTGCACCTCACTCTCGTTTGATTCCCTGGTCCCAGTTGGTGCATCTCTATTCCAGGTGGCTTCTCTAGCATCTTCCTCGGTCTCTGGGCATCCTGGGCTATACCAACAGCGTATTTCTGCTGAGGTCTCCTCATATCTCCAGGTTGCTGTTTTGGCAGGATGCATGACTACCCCATGATAACAAAACCAAATCTCTCCTACTTGGCTACTTCTGATCCATGAGAAGTACTTACACATCACTTGCCTAGCAAACTCTAGGAGTGCAGGCCGGTCTCAAAGGCAGTAAGAGTGGTAATAAGTCAGTCCTCAAATATCAGTCCATGGTCCATTTTAACTTTCCCAGACAAGAGCCAAATGCAGTCCTCTGTGTCTCACAACTTCAGGAAAGTACATTGCAAAGTGCTTTCCCCTTAAAGCATCTGCCTTACTGAGTTTAGGATTAGAAGATAATGCTCCCCACACTTCCCCAGGGGGTGTGTAGAGGTGCACACTCACAGCCTGGCAACAGCTTTCTCCAGAGACGCTCTTCAGCCTTCATCTCACTCCTTTCCTCCTTTCAAGTGCCTCAGTTGAAGCGTTTTAGTATCTTTTTAGTACCCCACCCCCCAAACGTTTAGTTCTTTACCATCACATTGCCGTTAGTTAAATATAAGCTTGACCAAGTTCACTAGTGATCATAGGTTTTATATGTTTCTTTCATCTTTCACATTCATTTTTGGTTTGGGTGGCTGACTTTCCATATCAGAGACGGAGTTAACACAGGGAAATGGATTCTTGATTGGACTAGGAAGGATTGGAGGAGCTAGCTCTCCAGGAGAGCTGGCTCCCAGGACCAGCCCAGGAACTCACCAGCCAGAAAGAACTGCTACCTCTCCCATGATCAGAAGAGTGAGAAAGCATGAAGCTGCTCCACTAACACGTCAACTCCCTGTCAGTCCCCAGAGAGCTGAGTTTGCACACTGGAACCCTGGCATAGACAACCTCTAGGTCTCCATGACGTCGCTTGCCCAAAGAAAACAGGCATCACTGCATTGACCCTCCCTCACTTGTAAATTCCAAATCACATGCACATGTATCTGTTTAGTAGAATCTAATTATTAACCAGAACCATAGCTGTAAAAGAATCTACAAACAAAAAAGAGTTTTTAGCTTTCTAAGCTCTGCAGTATATGCTAAAAGGTGGAATGGGTATTGCCTGCCATATCACGATATGCACCAGATTTCTACAGATATTTTCTGTAGAAACTTTAGGGGTATACTCTTGATTTTAAAGGCCTGAAAATGTTTTTGCCTTTCTTTGGCTTATCTTCTAAGTCCTGATAATAGTACTGATTATAATTCTCCTCAGAATGCTTGAAACAAGACTTCATCATCATATTCTACCGTCCAGTGTTTTGGATTCGAAATGAGAGGCCGTGTGATTAACTTTTCCTTTACAAAAAATTAAATGATATTTATAGTTAGAATTCCAGGACAAATATGTATGCGTCCTTTTTTGTAAAGTAATACTTCCTGATGTGTAATGAATCCTTTCATTTTGAAGTAAATGGCTTTTACTGAGAAATATTCTCTCACGTCTCTTATTGAGAATATAAATGACTTGAGTGCTCCTTTTTTTTTCCCTGTATTAACTCCTTGTCAATGAAGCCCTTGTCCTCTGACTTCTTGGCTCGTTCCCTTCATTTCAGCGGCTGACTGTCTTCATGTATCCAGTGGGTTTTAGTTGCTTAGTGTTACTTACACAGGTGTAACAGTGCAGTCGTGAAGAGCCAGACTACTAGGGCTTAGTCTGGATCTAGGATAATTATTGTACCTTCCTCAGAGGATGGGTGTGTGGATTACATGAGTTAATATCTATAAAGTGCTTAAAATAGTGCCCGAAGTAGAACAAGAATCGTCATCACTACCCCCTCTACCATGTGGGATGGAGGAAGTTGCTTTAGATCTTGTACGGGCCTAACTGCAGTGTTGGGCTGCCTCTGTTCTGGTCTCAGTGGATGGTGGATCCGACGGCTGAAGTTGCCGATGTCCTTGAGCAACATTTGGGACTGGAAGCTCTTGCAAGTTTTTAAGAGATTTGACGTTTCTACTACATAAGTTGGAATACTTTCTTTTTTCTAGTGGTAAATGTTGGCAGGGGCTGTGCCTCGTGCTGCGGGTCAGGCACCTCATCCGAGGCACTGCGAGTGAGAGTCAGAGACGTGTTAGTCGGCATAGCCCTAGAATCCCCAGGTTTTTATTTTAGAAAAATTTTCAAGCATATGTTATGTCTGACTGAATGCAAAGTATCTACTAATTTGACATCTGATTGCTTTCCCTCTTTGAAAAAATTCAGTTTTATGGTAAATGCTTTTTACAGTAGCATTTTTCAGTTCATAGTGAAAATAGTATCAAAAAATTTTTGAGCAAAGCTGTCATGTTTGATTTATTTATGCAGTGTTGAAAATTAGTCATATAAAATAGATCCAAGTGGTGCAGATGGACATGACAGACACATTTTCAGTCTTATAAGTTTAATGATATACTTCAAATTTTGGCATTTGAAAATGGCTAGTAAATAATGAAAAGTAGTTGTATGGTGTAGATTTCCTTTGATTATGCTATATAAACAACTTATTTTAAAGTCTAGAAAATGTTTCATATTTTAATTATCATTACAATATATGAAAGATCTGACTTTTGTGATAATTTTAGTATACAGTAATAAAGATAAGCTATAATCTGCGCTTTCTGAGTGACTAGGTGATATCAAATTTAGTGAGTTATTTTTGTACGATCTTAATTTGTATTAAGTTAAAATTGGATAATTTTGAAAATTGTAGTGTATTGCAGCGTATCTTTTTTTTTTGCGGTACGCGGGCCTCTCACTGTTGTGGCCTCTCCCGCTGCGGAGCACAGGCTCCGGACGCGCAGGCTTAGCGGCCACGGCTCACGGGCCCAGCCGCTCCGCAGCATGTGGGATCCTCCCAGACCGGGGCACGAACCCGTGTCCCCTGCATCGGCAGACGGACTCTCAACCACTGCGCCACCAGGGAAGCCCTGCAGCATATTTTAATTGACTACAGAAACAGCAGATATGACATATACACAAATGATATTATACTTATGTCTATTGCAAAATGAATTTTTTCTGTTATTTGTACCATCATAATTGTATGTCTTTTCTTAAATTGATTATATTTACATGTTTTTTCTGCTTCTAGGCATGAAGAAACTGACTCTCAACCAGACCTAGGAGAAGTCGTTGTTGTGCTAAACAGCTTCAAAAGCAAAATACTGGAAGTACAAGTGTGTGAGGCCAAAGCTCTTTACAGGCTTTGTTCTTAGTATTAAGAATTCTTTTTGTGTCCTTAGTTAATTAATTTTTATTTTACTACTGATTTCGCAGTTTTAGTACCTAAAATCTCATATTGGAACTCTGGCAGTGAAAGGAAGAAGAGGATTAAATCATGAAGGGAAAGCAGAGAGCTTGAAGATAGAAGAGAAGAAACGATTTTTTTTTTAAGTTATGATGTGTCTACTGTATCTACTATATTTGTAACCAAATTATGTTATAAATTAGGCTTCAGAGATGAGATCAGGAATGCAGGTTGAAAAGTTACCCCTTTCAACAGGAAAAAAAAAAAAAAGTGACATTTCAAAAACCAGAAAAGTTTTTAATGATGGCAGGTTTAGTTCTTTTGGACAAACTCACCTACTTAAAATCAGTAAAAATGCTGGGCGAAATGTTTTTAAAAAATTTTAAAAGCACTGAGGAGCTGACAATAATGATAATAAGGAAATACAAAACCAAAATTAAAGGGAAAATGAGAGCCTAGTGAAGTAAGCAAGCACCGAAGCTTCTCTTATCCCAGGAAAGCTGTTGTTGCCCTGAAACATTTGTTCATCCTGGTACACTTGAACTATCATTTTGATTTAATTTGCAAGGTGATGGGGACAGAAATTAAAACCCTAGACCCACATAAAGTGGGTAATCTATTAGAAGACCCTCTCTGCAATAAGCTGGCTATAGCTTCAGGGTAAGGATGAACCATAGTAAAGTATACCACGCAGTCTTTTAGCTCAAATTGGTATCACCTAAGAAATCAAAGGAACCCTGAGCCTTGAATTTGCACTAAAATGGCTCCAGATTAATAAGGTTTTACAGGCATCTGACAGAAACATCCAGATATCTCTGGAATAAGACTACTATATCCAAATAAACAAAGAAAACCAACAGAAACGGCAAATAACAGAGAGCAGATGCACAAACACTCCATATGTTAGAATTATTGACACAGACACTGAAACAACTATGCCTAAAGTGTTTAAAGAAATAAAAGATTGGCTTGAAAACAATTGCAGGGAATAAAAAACTATAAAAAGTGCATATCTGATATTTTTTTTAAAGTAAAACTTCTAAAACTGAACAATACAATGACCAAAGAATTCAGTGGGTGGCTTTAACAAGGCCTCAGGAGAGAACTAGTGAGTTGGAAGATAGACCAAAAGACGTATCCCAAACGCAACTGACCTTATAAAAGAGGAAACTACAGCAGAGAGTATATAAAAGGCATAGAGAATAGAGTGAGAAATCTAAGATACCAGGATTGCATTTAAACATGGCTCTGCCACTCATTAGCTGTGTGACCTTGGACAGATTACTTAACCTCTTTCTATCTCATTTTCCTTATCCATAATAGGAGTTAATGATGAAACCCTCCTTATAGGTCTACTATAAGGATAAGATAATTTAGCTTTATGAAGTACTTTATGAGTGTTTAAAAATAAAATCCATTTAAATGGAGTTCCAGAAGGTGACGAAAGACAGAATGAGGTACAGGTATTATTTGAAGCAATAATAGCTGAGAATTTTCATGAGTGATGAAAGGTACTAATTTGCATATTCAGGAAGTCGAGTGATTCCCAAGCAAGATAATGAAAAGGAAATCTACACCTAGACTCTTGTTAATAAAACTGCAGAAAACAAAAGACAAAGAGAAATCTTGAGAGTAACCAGAAGAAAAAAGAAAAATTACCTTCAAAGAACTATAGTTAGCCTGACAGTTGGTTTCTCAGCAGTAATAATGGAAGCCAGAAGATAATGAATGATATCTAAAAGCACTGACAGAAAAAAGGAATGTCAACCTCGTATAATTCACCCTGAAAAGTATTTTTCAAGAAAAAACATAAGGTATTTTCAGACAAATAAAAAAGTGGATTTGCCACCAGCATGCTCACACTAAAGGAAATTCTAAATGGTATACTTCAGGCAGAAAAAGAATTATCTCAGATGGCAGATCTGAGTTTGAAAAAAGAATGAAGAGAAAAGAAAATGGCAACTCTGCGGATGAATCTGTGAACAGTGAATATATAAAACAACAGTTATGTGTTAGGATCTTAAAAATCAATTAAAAAATAACAATAGCATTTAAGGCATTATATAAATAAGGGTGTGTATAATAACATATAAGGTTCTTATATTGACCAGGACAAGGATTATGATTACTTTTAGACTTAAGGGCAAATCTGAATGCTTTACATGTCTAAGATAACCACTAAAAGAATAGAAACAAGGCATAATGTCATAGTGAAGAGGAAAGTGGAATGAAGCAAATTAATATAAATGGACTAAGAAACAAGAAATAAAGCAGAATACATGCGCCATTGAAGAAGCACAAAATAGTAAGTTAGAATTTAACCCAATTACATTAAATGTAAATGGACTACATGTTCCAGTCCAAAGACTAAGATTGTCAGGATGTTTTTTTAAATCCCACTCTATGTTTGCAAGAAGGAACACCTAATATATAACAATACAGTTTCAGGGTAAAGATTAAAATAAAAGTGTGGCAAAAGTATACTAGGCCAATACTAACCTAAACAAAGCTTGTATGGCTATACTAATATCAGAGATATTAAGACAACATTATTAAAGGTAATATGTGTATATAAGGCAGAAATAGAATTACCAAGAGAAACTGGCAATTCTCTATAATACTGGGATATTTTTAACATACGTCTCTCAGTACTTGATATAACAGGCAGACCAAAAACTCATTAGAGATGGAGATTTGAGCAGTGTGATTATAAATCTTGACCTAACAGATGTATATAGAACACAATAGCCAATAACACCAAATGAACAATCTTTCAGACACAGACATTAATAAAAATTAGCTTTACGTTCAGTTGAAAAGCAAGTTTCAACAGATTTCAGAAGAATGAACTCATACAGAGTATGTTCTCCATCTACAATGCAGTAGAAATTAATATGCAAAGATAACTAGAAAACACCCATTTTGCCAGAATCTCTGTGATCTAATAATGGTAGGCTACCAGAACTCAAGCCTTACATACTGCAGAGATTCTAAACCAGCAAATCATCAAAATTGACCTTGCATCCCACATCATAACCTGTTTATTATCACCTCTGCTCTTTTTCCTGTGATCAGTTATACATGTTTATACTCATCTTTGATACTGTTTTTCCTCTACTGGCTTTGGCTTCCTTTCTCAGGAAGAGAAACTTATACTGTGTCCTTCCAGATGAAAAACCCCTCAACCTCAGACCAGGTGCTTAAGTTACTAACTCATCCCAAGCCTTTTAGGACCAGCGTTCCAGCTAGTTTTATCCTAGCCCTACAAACAGGAGAGAAAAATATTATTTCTGCTGGGAGACTGGGGATGTCTTATCTTTGAGGAATTTTGATCATTGAAAAATTATTTTCTTTTTCTTGAGCTGGTTTTTTTTTCACTCTCTGTATTGGCTCTAATTTTACCTGTTGGTCTCTGGTATAGAGGAGGTCTGATTCTTTCACCAAAACCACCAAATCTTTGAGGGTGATAATCATGCCTTACCTGAAGCAAACGTTCTACAGCCTAACCTCACCTAGGTGCTTCGGTTGTTTTTTAGTAACAGTTTTGTCTGCTCACCTTCCATCTCTCAAAATTACACAAAAGGACAGGAAAAAGGGAGGAGAAAAGATAAGCAAGATAAAGGTTCAGCCCATGAACTCCATAGCCCACTAATAGGAATTCCAGGAAGGAAGAACAGAAAATGGAGGAAGGAAAGTATCCCACAGATAGAGAAATATAAACGCATCCATGTCAAGGGGTCCACAAATGAGTGAAAAATGGCCCACACGAGATCCTAAAAACTACCAAGGAGAAGAGGCAGGTCACTGCAATAGAACGACACACTAGCATCAGATGTTTCATTTTCAAGACAACAAAACAAAGATTTCAGTGTTTTGAGGAAAATTACTATGAATCTAGGATTCTTCAGGCAAATATTCTCTGAAGGGTGAAGATTTAGAAAAATTATCTTTCACACCCCTTCTTGAAGGTGTTTGCCAGCACGATGAAGATGAAGCAGAAGAAAGAGGAAAATAGGTATTGTAAGAAATGGTGAAATCAATGTGAAAACCAATGCAAAGAAAGCTCAAAAGACGCAGTTAATTGTTAAGCCCCAAGAAAAATGTCTTCAAGAAGACAGGAATTCCAGACAGTTAAGTAACAAGAATAATAAACTGGAAAATATTAGGTATATGGTAAAGAAGAAGTATATCTCACCACAAGAAAAAATAAATACAATAAAATTCCAAGAAAAATACACTTCTGTATTGGTGAAATGTGAGAAAACAGAATCCATGGGAAGCAGCAGGAGTGTCCTAGGAGGGCATGGTGGTCACATCGTCATAACTGTGTGGAGGAAATGTAACTGTAGTAGCCTTTCAGCTCTTCAGTGCGTTGCATTTACAGTGTCACAATAAGCACTTTTTACTGATTTTCAAGTTGTAGAATAAACATGGCATAGTGCAAAAGACACAGTTACGTTTACCAAGCTAAATGTAAATGTTATCCATACTTACAATGCTAAAGTAAAGTTTTAGCTAATGTAAGTTGGGAGGCAGAGGGAAAAGGTAGAGATATTAGTGTCCTTATAACAGGCCATGCAAGAGAAACTTGAATTTGTTGGAATAAAAAATACAGATTTAAGCATTATTTAAAGTTACAAAAGTACTCAGTAGAAGAACTAATGACATAGTATTATCAAAACCTCCAGACAGAGGGGAAGGGAAGGGTGATATAAGGAAGCTGTTCATCTTTTGTTACAAAGAATGAATAATGCCTAAACTCTATGAATCAGATATACAGTAGATAACATCCACGGTTGACAATTCAGTAAATACAAGTATAAGCTTTTATACTTATAAATACATGGTATTTATATATATATACTTGTATAAGTATATATATATATATATACTTGTATAAGTAAATACAAGTATTTAGCTGTATGGAGGCAGCCACTAAAAACGAGAGGCTGAACTGATAGTTGAAATCAGATTGTGTCTATAATATACTAAGATCTTTCTTGGCTTCATTTACTACAACTATCTTAGATTTACAAGGGTCACCTTGTCTATATATTTCTAACCATGCAGCATAATATTTAAATCTACAAAATTCTAAAGTTTTTCTTTACCATGCTATCTAGGTACAAAAAAAGCCAGACAAAATTCAGGAAGATATCCTTTCTGATAAAGATGAAAAAAAAGGAGTGTGGGATTCCATTAAAAGGTGATTACTAATGAATATTTTAACTATAGACCCATCAGGAGTCTAGTTTGTGGAAGCCCTGCAGATGGTAAATATTTAAGTCAAGCACAGGTCTTCTCTAGAAAGGATAAGACAAATACATAAATGTTACTGACGTAAGACAGGAAACTGGAGCTATAAGACAACTGAACATAAAGGGCTGTTCAAACCAGGGAAGGGAAAGTCTATATCCAGTTAGGAGGAACCTCAGAAAAGACTCTGGAGGAGTGTGTGGCTAAGATATGTTCTAAAGGATGGACAGGAGACAGAGTGAAGGAACCTGGTTACGTGAAGTCAAAAAGATTGGGTGTGTTTCTCAAGGAACAGGAAGTAGCCCAGGTTAGCTGGGATGTTGAATATAAGGGGGAATCTTTAAGTTAGGTTGGGACCTATATTAGTTAATCAAAAAAGGAATATTTTGGCTCACATATCTAAAGAGTCCAGGAGTAGAACTGACTTTGGGCATTCAGGTGATGTAGTCCAGAAACTCTTTCTCCAACACCTAGTTCTATTATCTGTGCTTCCTTCATTTTCAGACAAACTTTTACAAGAAAGAGCTTGCCATCTATCTCCCGTGGGAAGAAATTGCCTCTTTCCAGATAGTTACCAGCACAAGTTCCAAGCCTGACTCATTGGCCCAGCTGTTGCCTTGTATACCAGACTGAACTGATCCCTGTGACTTATTGACTAAGCTTGGGTCGTGTGGCTACCTCTAGAGCCAGCAAGAAGGCCCATCCTGCCTAAACCTCGTAGAATGAAATTAGAGGAGGAATAGCTACTCACCCACCCACCTGCCCACAGTACCAAGTTACTGTGGCTAGAAATGTAAAGGGCGTTAGGTGGGCAAACACAGAAGTGGGCTGCTGCAGATCCACATTGTAGACAACTCTGAAAGTCCATTTTAGAGATTTGAATTTAATTTGAATTATGTTAGAGAACTACTGATCATTTTTATCAAAGATAAGAAATAGAAGCTTCAGGCCAAATAGCTTCGGCAACCTATGCAGACGCACTCCCGTCATTTTGGATTTTGCCCAGTTTAGGCCTCTTTTTCTATAGCTGACTCCTTGTTTGATAGGAAGAATCGTGTTACTGTCCCAGTATGTGCATTGAACTGGTTACTGACCAAGAAAGGCTCGAACTCACTACTTTGAGAGGACTTCAGAGCAGGTTCGTTTGACAGGGGATAATGTAACAGGATCTGGGCATTTTAAAGAGTATCTGTTCATGAGCTTCCATTAAAACCAAAGGTAGAGACAAGAAGGAGTAAAGATAACTGTTAGACTATGGCTTAGCCACTTATTACACAGCGAGGATACCAAAACAAAATGCTGCTTTGTTAGAAAGAGAGAAGGTAAGTTTGGGGGATGGTAACTCCTCCAGATGCATAAGCGTATGTTACAGTGTTTTCACTTTTTTATCTTAGTTTTAATCCTAACTTCAAGTGATTTTTTTTTTTTTCCTCCCTGAATCAACTGTGTATTTTTCTTATTTGGGGGATTACAATGAGAAAACATTGCAAGAATACATCTGCCATAACAATTCTTATTTGGCAAAATATATTCCATGTCAATTGTGAATTGTTTAGTTTTCTAAAATCAGTCATTTTAAATATCTGTGCGTATAAAAATGAGATTTCTAATTAAATAAAAATTGTCAATAGGAAAAAGAAGAAACGATACACTATGAATACCCCAAATAACATTCAGTCACTTTTATATATGAGGTGGGGCATATCAAAGGCTGGTCTGGGTCCAGAAAGGGGTGACAGTGACAGCTGCGCCCAGATGAAGCTGTGGCGATGTAAACCACATCGTGAACGGACGTGGCTCCCCAGTGCTGTCTTACCCCTCCTGGAGACACGCCCAAGGCACAGAGGTCCCCGCAGCCTGTGGGGAGGCTGTCCCTGGCCAGAGGAGCTCTAAGCCGCGGGCGCCTCTTATAGCATCTTGTCCTGGGAAGGCACAGCCACAGCACTCAGGGGCCTCCCCTGTTAGCACAGACGGAAGCTCTGGTGTGCCACTGTTAACACTTGCACATTCTGTTTCTTCGCTCACGATTGGCCTTCCTAAAGCCTCAGTATGTTGCATATAGCCGTAGAATGCCACAGTTCATCCTCTGCTCTTAAAACAACTTTTGTAACTCACAAAGATTCAAAGGAATTATCTCATTAACCTAGAGAAAATAGAATTGCATTCTATGTTGTCCAATTTTAAAAAATCATAAAACTTCAGGTTACACTGTCACATGTTTAAATAATTCATAATTTTTAGGATAAGTACTTGTTTACAGTGTAATAACCATTCAGTTTGAAAAGGCTTTCTATTTTTATTATCAAATTTAATATTTTATTTAGGTATGTAAAGTTTGCAGATGTGTATTAAGAAAATGACAGTCACTTCTTTTTCATTCAAAGTTTCACAAGGAGCCTGCATAAAAAAGAAGACAATAAGGAAACAGACGTTCTAAACATTTTTTCAGTTGCTTCTGGCCATTTATATGAACGCTTTTTAAGGTAGGTATATTTTTTTATTTAATGTTTTGAAAAGTAATACATTTACATGGTCCAAAAAGAATTTTTAAAGTTTAAAAAAATAAATTACAGTGGAAAAAGAAAAGTCTCCCACCTCTGTTTCCTTGATACCCAGTTCCCTTTCCCACAGGAAACCAATGTTATTATTTTCATAGCCTGCCAAATATATGTATAGACAAGCCCAAATATGTATTTTTGCTTTTTGTAACTCCCTTTTCCCAAATAGTAACAAAGTACATAGTGCTTTTGCACCTTGCCTTTTTTATTTTATTTTTTACCTAAAATTATGAGGGAAGTATATTTTCTAAATACAGTGAAATTCCATGTGTTTGATTTGAAATATTGTTATTCTTTAAGGTTAGAAAATGGACATATTTTGTAGTAAGATGTGTGAGGAAAAAAAAGAATATATAGTAAATTTTCCTTTCCTGGTGAAGAAATACCATGTTTTATAAAAAGGGGGAGGAGTCTGAGAGAAGGAAAGCAATATTTATAAACTACAAAGGGCTATTTTTTAACTGCTTCTATAGAAGGATCACAGAGAACGCCTCAAAAATGTTTGAATATGTGTTGATATTTTAAGATGTACTTTAGATACATCTGTATCTTCTCCAACCAGAGGTCTAGGATAGCAAAACAAGTGGCCTGTCCAGTGACTTTATCAAAATACGACATGTTGTTCAGCCCTTCAAGGTTTACACACCTGCTATTAGTGACACAGTAACAGAGCCAAGATTAGACGCTAGTTTAACTAAACAAGACTGTTTCAGACTAGCTTCTTTCTCTTGTCAGCTGGACCAAACAAAAAGCAATCAATTTAGTCTATACCAGGTGTATATATATATATATATATATATATACACACACACACACATACTTACATATATACAATATATGTGTATATATACATATATTCTTATACGTTACATACTTGCTGAGCAGCCATAATATTTGAAGATACGTCACTATTTCTCCATAATTCATAGTGAAAACTACCAACTAATATCTTTAAATATTTAAAAGCCTTAAGAGAGGTAGGATGAACCCCTATTAATGTTAATTTATGGAGTTTATTGTTGTTTTATGCAGAATTATGATGCTTTCTGTTTTACGGAACACCAAAACGCCAGTGAAGTTCTGGTTTCTTAAAAATTATCTCTCACCAACATTTAAAGTAAGTACGTTAACTTTTTAATAGAGTAGTTAATATTTCAGAAGTAAATTCTTTATATCATTGTAAGTTCACATAACATTTCTCTTTTCAGAATGAGTCTTTTGAAATGTATATTTACTCAAATTACTATATGTAATCAATTTAAAACCTTGGTAATCAGTATTTTTTAATCTAGTTTAAGAAAAATTCTATGCAGCTTTTATTTAAAGAAGTGATTAAAAACACAGCAGGAGATGGTTTATGTTTAAGTAAACTCAAAATCAGGATTAGTGGGTTTTCATAACAATAAGTAAAGAAAAGTTGGCAATGAAAACTATGTACAGATTGTTAATTAAAAGAATTAGATTCTGTCATATTTTGACAAAGAAAGGCAGGAACAGTAGAAAATATGAAAACTGCACCACAGAGAATAGTTTGATAGGACCAAGAAGAGTGGGGCTCTGGTATCACATGCGGTGCCATCGGTTGGTGTGGTAATGTGGGCACTCTAGGTAGTGTCTCCAGCAATTTGTATTTAGAAGTTTTTCGACGGCCAACATCTGTTACCCTTTACTCAGCCCTACACTCTTGCCACAGAGTGTACCCCGTTTCTTCCTGTTAATCAGATTCCAGGCAAGTTAGGGTCTCATTCAACAGCAGTTCAGAGGAATTTTCTTTCTAGACCAAAACCAGCTGTGAAAGCAGAAATAAAAACAGGCAACCATGCTTTTATTCCTTGGTGTTGCCAGGCACATTGCTAAGTACTTTACCTACATTATTCAGTTGCTCTTCATAAAGTCCTATTCCCAGAAAACCACGACTCAGAAGTTACATATCTGGCCTGCACAGTTGGGAAGTATCCAGGACCACTCTTAAGTTTAGAAACCCACTAGAAGGACACACAGAACTCAGAAAAGCAATTATACTCACAATTACAGTTGATTACAGCAAAAGGATACAGATTAAAATCAGCAAAGCAAAGAGATGCATAGGGTAGAATCCAGGGGACACCACACCGAGCTTCCAGTTGTCCTTTCCCCGTGGAGTCATGTGGACAGAGCTTATGCCTCCCAGCAAAACTGTGACGGTACACATGGAGTGTTGCCAATTAGGGAAGCCCACTCAGACCTGCCGTCCAGAGTTTTTATTGGGAGTTGGGTACATAGACCCACCTGACGGCCACCATGACTGACCTTAGCATCTAGCCCCTCCAGAGCTTGAGCTGATATCTTGTGGCCCAAGGTCTCCATCATAAATCACATTGTTAGCACAGACTATCTGGTGTGGCCCTAGGTCCCCAGGTAAATACAGACATTCTCATCAGGCAGGATATTCCAAGGTTAGCATTTACTTCCCAGGAGCGAAGGGCAAAGGTCCCAACCATTCTTTGAGCAGGATTTGTCCTTTATGGCACAGGCCTTAGATCAAATAGCTAATTAGTAGCTGAGATTTGAGCCCAAGTGTTCCGACCTCAAAGCCCAGGTGCTTAACACTTATGAAACAGCTCCTCTACCCTCCCCACCACCACCAAGAGTGCCGCCTCCTGTACTTACTTGTAAACTGAAAAAGAACCCATAAATATAGACAAGAAGTCTTACTAGTTTGTTACTAAACTTTTAACATGTGATGCAACACTGCATCGGGGGATTTAACTCTGCATATACTGAGATGATACAATGTGAAGATTCTCTTAACAGGAAATTATATCATTCACTAGAAACACAATGCTATGTGTGGAAAAAAGCCTTGTTCTGCTGCATGGCCAAAGGTGATACCATATCTGAAATAACATTTTCCTTCTTTTTGTAATTTGTTCTTTTTGCTCGAAATTTTTACCTTTTATATTTTTTTCAGGGAAATATAACGTGTACAAACGGTAAATGTGCAACTTTGATGAAGTTTTACAAATTTAAAACACCTGTGTAACCAGCAGCCAGATACGGAAACAGAAATTGCTAGTACCCTAGATCTTTTCCCTTCAATTTTAAAAGCATACCTTCTTTCTTCCTTCAGATCTTCGCTGAATTATACCTACTTTGGGAATAACCCTTTCCTGACTACACTGTGTAAAATGACAGTCCCTTCTGATCTTTCATTGTATTTCCCTTCCCCTTTTATTTTTCTCCATAGCACTATCTTCTATAGATACCTTACTAATTTCACTTATTTTATCTAAAATGTAAGCCTCACGAGAGCCATGACTTGTGTCTGTTTTGTTTCATTACTGGATCCCTAGGGCCTAGCATAGTGCCTGGCACATAGTGCATTTCTCAGTGAACATATTTTAATACATATTCGTTGAATTAAAAAAAAGTTTTTCTAATTTATCCTAGTTTTTTTTTTTTTTAAGTTTGAAATGAGAGCAGTGACTCCCGGTAACTGTTCTAGCCATAAATTCAACATTTTGCAACTCACAGATAAAACCAATGCTTACAGCAAGGAACATACTTTAAATCTACATCGTTCTTACAAGAGCAGGCAGAAAATTAAACTAAGCATATAACCAGCAACTAGCTACAAGTGAGAACTGAGGAGATGAATGCAAATTCTACATTTGCTGACCCGTCTTTACCCACTCCTTTACCGTCATCCCTCTCAATATTTGGGCTCTTGAGCCAAACTTAGCTAACAGTGTACATATTTAATTAACTGCCCTGTTTTAAACAGAATAAGATACTCTAAGCCTATAAGACACTGAATCAAATATCAAATATTCATGCCACAATAACTACCTTGTATTTTTTTTTTACCTTGTATTTTTAATCCTTGAATTAAATAGTCATAAATCTCAAACATGAAACTCATATGGAGAATATAATTTATCAATTTACTACTAATTTTGTGGGTTTTGTACACCCTTTTCATCTTCCTATCTCTCTGACCAACCAGCATGGTGACATGTGCATAAAGTGTTTGATGAACAGGTGTTCCACGATCCAGAGGCTTTCCTTTCTATCATCAAGTTTTCTCAGGTCAAACATTAGTAGCAAAAGTAGAGGAACAATTATCTTATTTAATAAGCCTGCTAGTGTACCTATTTTTAACGCCTTTAAACTACAAAGTTTTTTTTCTACTTACATCTTTATGTTTGTCAGCATTGTCATATTTCTGATTAATAGGTGTAAGTTGTAGAAGTACTGTTCAGACATTTTACCGATTCATTTGTAACAACTTGTAAACTCTAACCTTTAAAATGTTAATTTTTTCTCCAAAACAAAAACTGCTTTCTGTTCCTTGAACATAGTCTTTGATTTGTGTGTGTGTTTTAGGAGGTGATCCCTCACATGGCTGAGGAGTATGGATTCCAATATGAACTAGTCCAGTACAGGTGGCCCCGGTGGCTTCATCAACAGACGGAAAAACAAAGGATTATTTGGGGTTATAAGATTCTTTTCCTTGATGTCCTTTTTCCTCTTGCGGTGGACAAAATCATTTTTGTTGATGCTGACCAGGTAATAAGATTAACTATTGTTTTTTTACACTTCTGAGTATAGGGATGCAATTTATGTTGCCGCTTCTTATTACTGTCTTTGTTGCCACGCTATGTAAACATAAGACATAATTTTGACATATAAGCAAAGTATCTTTTTTTTAAAAAAAAGTCAGCATTCCAGGGGAAAATCAAAGGTGTTGCCAGAAGTACCATTTATTCCTTAGGACGAGGCAGTTTTTTCCTCTGAAGTAGTAGTTTTTTGTTTTGAGGGGGTTTTTTGGTAATTAAAAATAAAAGAAATACTTATATTAGTCATAATAAAAGTAGCTATGTGAGTTCCTATGGATATGAGCTGAAATTTGTTTAAAGTGAACTATTTCTTCTTGCTGGAAAAGTTAGCAATTACACATACTCTCCTCTCATTTTTCCACCTTCGGCCACATTCTTTGGCAATTAGCCAATAACCAAATCCCATCATTCTCCCACTTAAAGAAAAGAGTCCTAAATTTGGCCAGAAAAAATTATGGTCCTCAGCTTTCAAAATTTATATATCCAGAAGGTTTTATGACTTCTCCCCTTTTCTCCTTGCATGCCTGTGTAATCACTAATGGTAAAAAATATTTTTAAAATACACAGAATTTCTCTTAAAAATTTAAAAAAATACACAGAATTTCTAAGAACAATAATATGTAAATATAAATATTACATAAATCAAATGTACAAGTTAGTATTTTTATTTAGGACCAAAAGTATATTTTCAAATCCTACTTTATAATTTACTTGTATTCTAAATTCTATTACTTTTGTATTATTTTTCAAATTGATAAATATGAATCATTATAATTAAAAACTAAGAAAATAGGCAAAAGCGTAATGAAGTAAGCATTTCCAAACATACTGTCTAACATAAAATTTATTTTTCCTATTCTCCCCCAATATATACAATAATATTTTTCCAGCAGGCTAGAGTCTATTAAAAAATGAAACATACTAACATTATGACATTGAAGCCACTGAGAATAATTAAGAGATTTTTCTTTATGATTCAAACTAATATTTGCCAATACATAATAATGGAGATACATCATAGAAATCATTTTGAAGTATTAATCTATACCTTGAGAAATTAAGAGCTATGTACTTGTATATTTAATTCCTTACCAAAATATATTTTGTTCAAAATACCTTGATTACAAATCAAAACCACAGTGAGATATCACCTCACACCTGTCAGAATGGCCATCATCAAAAAGAACACAAATAACAAACGTTGCCAGGGATGTGGAGGAAGGGGAGCCCTCCAGCACTGTTGGTGGGAGCGTCAACTGGTGCAGCCGCTGTGGGAAACAGTAGGGAGGCTCCTCAAAAAACTAAAAATAGAACTAGCATGTGACCCAGCAATTCCAGTCCTGGGTATATATCCGAAAGAAACAAAAACACTAATTCAAAAACATACACGCACCCCAGTGTTCATAGCAGCATTATTTACAGTTACCAAGATATGGAAGCAGCCCAAGTGTCCATCCGCAGATGAATGGATAAAGAAGACGTGAGGTGTATGTGTATGTATATAATGGAATACTACTCAGCCTAAAAAATAAAAGAAGAAAAAGAAAAAGAATAAAATGTTGCCATTTGGAGCAACATGGATGGACTTGGAGGGCATTATGCTAAGTGAAACAAGTCAGACAGAGAAAGACAAATACTGTATGATATCACTTATATGTGGCATCTAAAAAAACAAACTAGTGAATAAAACAAAAAAGAGGCAGACTCGTAGACAACAAACTAGTGGTTACCACTGGGAAGAGGGAAGGAGGGAGGGGCAATATAAGGGTAGGAGATTAAGAGATACAAACTATGAGGAATAAAATAAGCTACAAGGATATACTGCACAACACGAGGAATATAGCCAATATTTTATAATAGCTATAAATGGAATATAACCTTTAAAATTGTGAGTCACTATATTGTACACCTGTAATATATACTACAGGTGTATATCAACTGTACTTTAATTTAAAAAAGAATATTAAAAAATACCTTGATTAAAAATGATGTAACAAGCTATTCTTATTAATGAGTAAGACCACTGTCATACAGACTAGGTATGTAAATTTTAGGCTTCTTTTAATCTGTAAGGGCAAAAGGAAAAAATAGAAATTTGGTAAACTGGTGCTACATGACAGAACTGTGGGGAAAACTCAGTTCTCTGTCTTTCTACAACAAGGTGATGATGATTTGAGATTCATATTACAGGGGCTTCTATTATTTTATAGTCTTCATCAGAGAAAGTATTCTAATTATTTAGGTTGTGAGACATGACCTAAAAGAACTGCGAGATTTTGATCTGGATGGAGCTCCTTATGGGTATACTCCCTTCTGTGATAGCCGCACGGAAATGGATGGATATCGTTTCTGGAAGACGGGATACTGGGCATCACATCTTTTAAGAAGGAAATACCATATCAGGTAAGAAAAGTCATACTCTTACCTTTGAGTGAATAAATAACTTGTTGAATTACAATACTCAGTTTTCTTGGAAAATATACAATAATGGCAGCCCATTATCTAGTGCTTATTACATGCCAGTCACTCTTACAAGACTTTACATATATTAACTCATAAAATCTCTATGACAACCTTTTGAGATATTGCTATCATCTCTATTTTATAGATGTGGAAACCGAGGCATACAGCATTTGTGTACCTTGCCCAGGCTTATGCTGCTAGTACATAGCTGAGGCCGGAGTTAAACCCAAGTAATATGGCTCAGCTGTTTGTTCCTAACTACTATAGAAGATTTCAACTTGGTTTGTCGCATAACAAAATGAAGATTGTCTTCAAAGCTGTTACTGTTTTGTAGGCCCATGAGTTTCAGGAGATCTTGGAAAAACTTAAGGTGACCTTAAGAGGATGTGGATCCTAACAGCGTCATATCAAACTTCAAACTCCTTGGAAACAGTGTTAGACATCAGGAGCAAATTATGAAAGGATTCATTATTATTAGACCCAGGGATATCTAAAGTTAATACCAACACTGTAGACAATCACAACGTAGGCTCTCAAGGAGTCTTCATTTCTTGCAGTGCCTTATACGTGGTGGATCTCAAGAAGTTCAGGAGAATCGCAGCAGGTGACAGGCTCCGGGGCCAGTACCAAACGCTCAGTCAAGATCCAAACAGTCTTTCAAACCTAGATCAGGTAAGTAAAATATTCATGGAATAATTTTCAATACATAGACATAGACTGTTCTATCTCCCTGTTTATAGATGTCAAAATCTTGTATTTTTAGCCTCTTTCTTCCCTTTATGCAATTTTGTATTAGCTATCTTGACTTACATATTTTTTCACTTCAAGCCTAACATTTTCAGAATAGCGTTTGATCTTCACCTTTCCATGCTTAAACCTCTTCTTTCCACTATGTGCCCTATCTCACTTTGTTACCCTAAATTTTTCTTACTTGTTTCCATCATCATTTAAACATGTGTCTCCCTCCCTCCCTCCCTTTCTCCCATTTCTCTTTCTCTGTGATTTTTAAGATAAACTCCCTTCATCCTGTGCCCTCCCTGACTACTGCCTTACATTTTGCTTTTCTTCACAAATGCTTTTTTTCTCAAATCCCATTATTTCCTCATTATTGTATCCTGCTCATTTCCTCATTTTAGCAATTTAAACAGAAGAAAAAGACCCTGTAGCCTCTTTATTATTATTCCTCTTTCCAGTGACTAAAGAATATAGGTTCTGGATTTCCCTGGTGGCACAGTGGTTAAGAATCCGCCTGCCAATGCAGGAGACACAGGTTCGGATCCCTGGTCCAGGAAGATCCCACATGCCACGGAGCAACTAAGCCCGTGCACCACAACTACTGAGCCTGCGCTCTAGAGCCCGCGAGCCACAACTAGTGAAGCCTGCGTGCATAGAGCCCGTGCTCCGCAACAAGAGAAGCCACCGCAATGAGAAGCCCGTGTACCACAACGAAGAGTAGCCCCCGCTCTCTGCAACTAGAGAAAGCCCGCATGCAGCAACGAAGACCCAACGCAGCCAAAAATAAATAAGTAAATTAAGAATGTAGGCTCTTACTAGAACCTTACATGTTTGTTAATTCAGGAAGTATCTGTTGAATACTTACTATGTGTCAGATACTCTCCTAAGCCCTGGGACATCAGAAAACAAAACAGAGATCCTTAGCTCATGGTGCTTTCATTCTAGTGGGAAAATAACTAAATAAATTAATGAACAATATTTAAAGGTAATAAGTGCTTTAGAGAAAAAATAAAACACGAAAACATGATAGAGTTCAGAATGGTGAATAGGGGTTAGAGTTTGTTGTTGTAAGCTGAGCGGCCATATGTCTATACGCAGGTGACGTGCAGATGGAGGCTTAAGAGCTGAGCACGCAGGTATCTGTGAGAATCCCAAGCAGAGAGGATATCGAATGCAAAGGTCCCAAGGTGGGAGTGGGCCTTACATGTTTGAGGAATAGTACAGAGGGGAAAAATAGTCTGGCATAGGGAAGAGAGGTGATGGAGGGTCTAGATAATATAGAAATTTGAGGCTGTTTGTTTAAAAATTGAGCAAATGGAATATTATAGGTCAAAATACTAATGATTGATTCAGGAGCACACTGATGAAGGACTGATTTAAAAAAATCATTCTTGAAAGTTGAGAGGACTCCAAATATGTATGTGTGCAAATGCAAGGTAGCGTCTTTGCAATATTGCCAATTAGTAAAAAACAGACGTAGAGTCCTCAGTAGACCCCAATAACATTCCAGATTTAAATTATGAATATCACATTTTTATAATTCTTAGTCATTTCCCCAATGGATTATTCATAAGGAACCCTACTGGTTATCTGCATGTGGGTAACTAAGGGAAGGACCCATTTTTCAAGCAGACCAGCAAACATCTGAGGGACTCTCCCAGCGCTACATCACCACATTTGGGGGATGGTTGTCCTTCGGACGCATCTGGCTACCATTCCCGCCAGTCCACTAAACAGTTCTCACTAAAGCCAAAGTGATATCTTCTTATCCAGTGAACACTTCTTGTTTCTTCTTATTTGCCTTTCTCGTGATGTGGGCGTTTTTGACCTCTCCTTTCTTGAAACTCCCTTGGCTTTCATAATATCCAATCTTCCTGGTTCTTCTCTGATGTCCGTGACTTTCCCAGCACAGTTTATTTGAGAACTACTCTTTTTCTACCTCTTATTTAAATGTTGCTATCCTCTAAGTTTCTGCCCGTGGCCCACTTCTCATTCTGTACCCGCTCTATTGGCTTCTTACATACACTGGCTTTAATTTCCAGCTTTTCTACCAAGAATTCCCAAACCTTTATCTCGCTCTTCTCTCTCCTCTGAATGCCTAACTCATATGTTAAATCTACTGAAATAGACCCAGTAATTGCCCAGAACTTTTCTCAAAGACAAAAACCCGAGCTATATTCCTCCTCCACTGTTCTTTCCATCAGCACCTACTGCTCAGCTGCCTATTACAGGTTGGGTTATCCAGGAAACAAACTGACTCTAAAGTGGAAATTAGCCTGCAGGAAGTTTATTAGGAAGTGCTCTCAGGACTAACAGCTGTTGGAGAAGAAAAGGAAGCAGAATTAGGCGAATTCTACAAATTCAGCCAAGGCCTCAGACAACCCCCACAGGGAGTTCTGAAGCTGAGATGACCTTTCCTGGTTGTCACAGTTTGTCGAGGGGCCCAGGTCTTTATTCCTTCACCTAGATTCCCCTAACCTAGTGATACAACCCAGAACCTCCCAGTGTTATGGGGATAATAAGCACAAGTTCCCCAGGAAGGTCACTGGGAGGGATAGGCAGGGTCACTTCTACTTTGCCCCTTGGACCCATGCCCTTGTCCTTAATCTTCTTTCTGGGCCCCTGACCAATCAACCAAGCCATTCACCATTTCATATGAATTTATATATATTTTAGCCTTAGGCTGCTTCTCTTCTGTATACAAAGTGAATGATAAGGTACAGCAGTTAAAACAGTTCTTAGAAAATTCATAGCACTAAGTACATATTAGAAAAGAAAAAGGCTCTCAACCTCAGCTTCTACCTAGAAACTAGAAAAAAAGAGCAAATTTGAAACCAAAGTATGTAGAAAAGAGAATAATTAAGAATAGAGTGGAAATCAATGAAATGAAAAAAACGGAAAAATGGTATGTTTCCATAGATTTTCTTATGAACCAAAGCTGGTTCTTTGATAAAATTAAGAAAACATAAACCTCTAGCCAGACTGATCAGAAAAAAGATAAAAGACATAAATTACTAATATAGAAATGAGAGACATGACAGCACAGTATCTACAGATATTGAAAGAATAATGAGAAACTATTACAGACAACTTTATGGTAATAAATTCAACAACTTCGATGAAATGGACAAACTACTTAAAAGACACAAACTACCAAAATGCACTCAGAATGAAATAGATAACCTGAATAGCCCTATAACAATTGAAGAAATTAGTTTAAATCTCCAGGCCCAGATAGCTTCTAAATTCTACCAAACTTATGTGAATTCTACTCAACATTAAAGAAAGAAATAGTATCAATTCTACACAAGCTCTTCCAGAAAACTGACATCACATTACTTTTGCCATATTCTGTTGTTAGAAGGAAGTCACTAGGTCCAGCCACACTCCAGGAGGAATAATTGCACAAAAGAATGAATACTGGGAGGCACAGATCACCGGGAGCCGTATCAGAAACTGCCTACCACAAACCCAGATGTCTATCAAAACGAGATTGGACAGAAAGAGTGTGGTATATTTACTCAACAGTAAAAAGGAATGAGTTATTCATACATATAACAACATCGATGAATCTAAAAACCATTACGCTGATCTAAAGAAGCCAAGCCAAAAATATACATATCGTATGATTCTATTTATACAGAATTCTAGAAAATGCAAAACAGTCTACATGGACAAAAAGCAGTTCGTGTTTGCCCAGGGACTAACTGGCTTAGGTGAATGTAGAAAGGACAGGCAGGAAGGACTGCAAAAAGGCACAAGAAAACTTGAGAGTGATGGATATACTCAATGAGCTTGATTGTGATCGTTGTGTCGCAGGAATATTTGTATGTAAAACTTATCAGACTGTACCCTTTAAATAGGAACAGTGAATGGACTGGCATAAGGTTAGACATATATAGATCAACGGTCTAGAACTGAGAGTCCAGAAATAAACCCATGCATCTATGGTCACTGGCTTTTTGACAAGCATGCCAGGATAATTTAATGGAGAAAGAATAGCTTTTTCAGCAAAGGTGCCGGAACAACAGCATATCCACGTGTAAAGAATGGATTGGACCCCTTCCTAACACCATATATAAAAACTAACTCAAAATGGATCAAAGGCCTGAATGTAAGAGGGTCAAGTATAAAACTCCTAGAAAATATTGGTGTACATCTTTGTAACTTTGGATTAGGCAATGGTTTCTTAGATATGAAACAAAAAGTACCAGCAACTAAAGAAAAAATAGGACTGCATCAAAATTAAATACTTTGTGCATTAAAGGACACAAGAAAGTGAAAAGACAACCCACAGAATGGGAGAAAATATTTGCAAATCATATATCTGATAAGAGACTAGTATCCAGAACATATAAAGAACTCTTATAATTTAAAAACAAAAAGAGAACCAATTTTTTTTTTTTTTTTTTTGCGGTACGCGGGCCTCTCACTGTTGTGGCCTCTCCCGTCGCAGAGCACAGGCTCCGGACGTGCAGCCTCAGCGGCCATGGCTCACGGGCCCAGCCGCTCCACGGCATGTGGGATCCTCCCGGACTGGGGCACGAACCCATGTCCCCTGCATCGGCAGGCAGACTCTCAACCACTGCGCCACCAGGGAAGCCCAAGAGAACCAATTTTTAAATGCTCAAAGGATTTTATTTTTGTTTTTGGGTGTGCTGGGTCTTCGTTGCTGCGTGCAGGCTTTCTCTAGTTGCGGCGAGCGGTGGCTTCTCTCGTTGCAGAGCACGGGCTCTAGGTGTGCAGTCTTCAGTAGTTGCAGCATGTGGGCTCAGTAGTTGTGGTACACGGGCTTAGTTGCTCTGCAGCATGTGGGATCTTCCTGGAGCAGGGGTCAAACCCATGTCCCCTGCATTGGCAGGCGGATTCTTATCCACTGCACCACCAAGGAAGTCCTGCTCAAAGGATTTAAATAGATATTTTTCCAAAGAAGATGTGCAAATGGCCAATAAATACGTGAAAAGATGCTCAGCATCACTGGTCATTAGGAACTTCAAGTCAAAACTACAATGAGATACCACATCATACTCACTGGGATGGCTATAATAAAAAAGACAGTAAAAGCTTTGGCAAGGATATGGAGAATTTGGAACCATCATACACTGCTGATGGGAACATAAAATAGTATAGTGTAGTGTATGTGTCTGTGTGTTTCGCCAGCCATGTTTAGTTGCATGGAGGCAGGTGCAGACTTTGGATTTAACCAGGACTATAATTTTGCCAAGCGAGTACAGCTAAATGTGAGAATGGTAAGACAACTGAGAATATATTCAAGGGATTAAATATAATGATTAACCATGGAAATTAAGGAAGGGGGGGAGTGAAGACATCAGGGGGTAAAGGACAGTGAAATAGTGGTAGGATCAGTTGATTGGAGGTCCCAGTGGGGGTCAAAAGGTATTGATATCTGAGTACTTGATGGAGTAAGCTGAAAATCAAGAGGTTGTCAGAGAGTGGGAGCATGAAATTGAAATTGTAGAGGACTTGGCTAGGACATGACCATGTGAGAAAGTGGCTGAGATAAGATGGCAGACCAGGTTGTTTGAGGATTTAAAGAATGGATTCCCAGGAAAAGGGTGTTGGAAGAGGGAACAGTTAACTAGCTTTTATTTTTTTTAATTAATAGACTTTTTTTTTTAGAGCAGTGTTACATTTACAGGAAAAAATTGAGCAGAAAATAGAAAGAAGTCTCATATTTCTGGGCTCTCTATTCTGTTCCATTGCTGTATTTGTCTGTTCTTTTGCCATTACCAATCTCTTAATTACTATAGAATTTATATGAAGACTTCAAATTCAGTAGTATTGGCCCTCTGACTTTGTTATTCTTCTTCAACACTGTGTTGGCTATTCTGGGTCTTCTGCCTTTCATACAAACTTGAGAATGAGTTGGTTGATACCCACAAAATAATTTTCTGGGACTTTTATTGGGATTGCGTTGAATCTATAAATTGAGTTGGGAAGAACTGACATCTTAACACTATCAAGTCTGTCTGTGAACATGAAATATCTCTCCATTTATATAGATGTTCCTAGATTTCTTTCATCAGACTTTTATAGTTTTCCTCATGTAGAGGAACATATTTTGTTAGATTTTTTACCTAGGTTTATTTGGGGTTTTTTGTTTTTTTTGTTTTGGGGGGTGGTGTTTGGTGCTAATGTAAATGATGGTGTGCTTTTAATTTCAAATTCCAATTGTTCGTTGCTGGTATATAGCAATTGACCTTTGTATGTTAACCTTGTATCCTGAAACCTTTCTATCATTGCTTATTAGTTCCAGGAGTTTTTTTTTTTTTAACTGATTCTTAGGATTTTCTGCATAAACAATCCTGTCATCCTCAAAGAAAGACAGTTTTATTGCTTCCTTTCCAATCTTTATACCATTTATTTCTTTTTCCTGTCTTGCTGCATTGGCTAGAACTTCCAGTATGATGATTAATAGGAGTGTTGAGAGAAGAACCCTAAAATTATGAATCTTGGAACTTAGATGGGACAGCTAACACAAGTACTGCTGGGGCCCTCCGGGAGAGAGAGGAAACATGCCCTTTGCTCTGGAATGTAAACAAATATTCTCTGGGAAGGGCTCTGCAATCCCTGGCATATATAAGCAGGTATCTCTGGGAAAGTTGTCTTTAAATCTCTGCAGAGGTCTCTGTCTTTAACATACTAGGCTCATTTGCCATTTACACATCCTTATACCCAGGTGCCAGCGATCTTTGCTTAGAAAGCTCTGAGTATGCAGAAATGTGAAAATATTTGTGGAGCATAGTTTGCTGATAGGGAAATGAAAAGTCACCTCAGAATCTGGAGAGTGCGGTGTTGACTACATAAACAGTAATAGCAGACACGGTATAAGTGATTAATCCTGGTGTTTCGAGGCAGATAAGAGGTAGAGAGGGCATGTGGAATGGTGGGTTTCTGGGCCTCTCTCTCCACCTCGGATGCTGGGGGTGAAGCCCAGGGCAGGTGCGGTCTTTGTTCCAGTGCACAGGGTCATTCACGACACAAGACTGTTGGGTCAAATTAAGTATTTAAAGCTTCAAAATACAGACACACCTGAGATTTGCATGTTTTTGTAGGATCTGTTTATAATCTAAATGACATCTTCAACTTCTTTCACTCTGACCCTAATTTCTCTACCTCTATGTTTAAATCATTCTTTTTTTCTGTAGGATCTTCCCAACAATATGATTTACGAAGTTGCCATTAAGTCTCTTCCCCAAGACTGGTTGTGGTGTGAAACCTGGTGTGATGATGAATCCAAACAGAGAGCCAAAACAATCGACCTGGTGAGTGTTTGCATCTTCCTCTGTATGAGCAGATGCGGAAGTGTTCCAGTAGAAATATTTTCTGTATTACAAACGGAATGGCACACGTAGGGCACCCTGCTGCTCAGTCTGTTATTGACTGTTACATTTACCTAGGTTGGCAAGTAGAGGGCTGTGCTGGGGGCCCCCAAGACCACCCCCAGGTTTGATGATTCAATAAGAGGACTCACAGGACTCAGAATCATGGCTGTGAAGATATTACAGTGAGAGAACGCAAAGCAAAATCAGGAAAAGGCGCATGGGGTGAAGTCCAGGGCAAACCAGGTTCAAGCTTCCCAGAGTCCTCTCCCTGTGAAGTGACCCAGGACAACCCTAATTCCTTACGCTACAAGAAGTACAACAACCCGTGTGAACGGTGGTCTATCAGGGCCGCTTACCAGAAACCCAATGCCCAGGATTCTTATTGGGGGCCTGGCCACGGCAAGCCCCCCCTCTGCCTGGCACGTGCCAAGATTCCCAGCGTCCAGAAGGAAGGCCGGTGGTCACCGTAAACCACAGGTTTGCACAGTTTAGGCACAGTGAGCCATTCTTAGACGGGAATGGTGGGAACACTCCTGAAACCCAAGTTCTCAGGTGCCAGCCAAGGGCCAGCCTTGCAAACACGGGCCTAAGAGTAGTGGTCCCAGGCCTGCTGTGCTCATTCTTTTCTGCACAAGGCCTTTCGAAAGAAGGGCCATGAGCTGGCTGAAATGTTTATGGATTAGCTGCCATCTTAACATGCCATCAGTTTAGTTGCCTTGCCAATAATTTTCCCAAATAAAGACAACCAAAATAACTGTGTCTACTGAAATTATCCTATACATGTCTATTTTTCTTCATTATTTTTGAGAAGTTTTTTTCTTAGATTTTCATTTTAAGCAGTTTTTGCTACACAGTTTAAATCTAGACATGAAATATTTTAAACTAACTTAATTATCCAGCTGTCTAGACATTATATTCCAATACTATATATTATCTTTAATAGTATAAGATATTATTCTTTTTCTGACCATATTGTTTTTATGTGCTAAAAGTATAGAATAATTGTTTACAAGATTTTCACTGAAGAACAGACTGTCAAAATGTTAGAACTCATTGTTTTGAACAAAATAAGACAGGGCAATAAAATATAGGGATGTTTCTCCAGATATGTATAGAAAGGTATAGAAAGAAAGTAGCATGCCAAAATGTTAGATTGCAATCATAGGGGATAGAATGTAGCAGAAACAAGATGGCACTGGTAAGAAGAAAGCGACGGAAATTTCTAAAGAGAGGTCAAGAACATTACTTAACATAACATAAAATGTTAAGGTTATGTTGTATAAGGTGGTGACTCATATGTTAGTGACATAAGGTCTCCTTGGGTTCTTTAGTACTTAGATTAACGTGAGCTGCTCTGACAAATGCCCATGTTTCCATGGTTTCACATACACCCAGGTTCAGACCTAAGTGGGTGTCCGATCAGTGAGCAGCTTCCCTGTACGTCATGACTCAGGGACCAGTCTCCATCCATCGTGTGGCCTCTTCATCCTCTAGGGTCCGGTCATCGTCTGTGTCCATCTGGAGCTGATCCATCCAGTATAGCAGCCACATGCCAC
Source organism: Delphinapterus leucas (assembly GCF_059928025.1). Lineage (NCBI taxonomy): Eukaryota > Metazoa > Chordata > Mammalia > Artiodactyla > Monodontidae > Delphinapterus > Delphinapterus leucas. Next base: position 14,525,803 of record NC_143146.1, read on the forward strand.
ATGCAGCCATAGAGCACTTAAAATGTTGCCAGTGTAAATTGAGACGTGCCGTAAGGTGTAAAACACATCAGATTTTGAAGACTCAGTACAATAAAAAGAATGTAAAAATATCTCATTACTAATTTTTATATTGATTACATTTTGACTGATAACATTTTGGAAATATTGGGTTAAACAAAATATAGTATTAAAACTTATTTCACCGGTTCCTTTTACATTTTTATATGTGGCTGCTAGAAAATGTAGAGCTGCGTGTGTGGCTTCCATCATATTTCTATTGGATAGTGTTGATCTGGAGGGAAAGGAGAAAGGAGTGTGGAGAATACATCCTGATACTGAAGGCCTTGGCCCCGTGGTAGGAATAGGTCGTGTGGCCACATCCAGTTGTAACAGGAGCTAAGGATCGTCATTCCTCGATGGGCAGCCACTTCCTAGCAATAGGTCTACATAGAAGAAGAAGGATCGGTGACATAAATTTTGGTGGACAACATCATCTCTCCCACAGAAACATTTAAAATAAAAATGGAAGAACATGCTATTTTTGGTCATCTTCTTGGGGAAAAAGTTAACAAGAAAAATCCCAAGGAAATGGCCTAATGGAGAGGAAAAAGCATGATTCCTGGTATTGAACGTGAGGATGAGAGTCTTTGTGAAGGTCATGATACTGTCTCAATTCCCTTTCAATCAAGGTTTCTCCACTGGGGCATTATTTACATCTGGGACCAAGTAATTCCCTGTTGTGGAGGCGGACCTGTGTGCTGTACAGGAGGGTGTTTAGCAGCATCCCTGGCCTCTACCCACTAGGTGGCCATAGCCGGCCCGCCGCCCCCCCCCCCCCCCCCCCCGCCATTACAACAATCAGAAATACCTCCAGGCCTGGCCACAGTTCCCCTGTGGGGCGTGGTCACCCCACTTAAGCACCGCTGATAGAGATTGTAGCGGGGTGGGGGGGGGAATTGTAGAATACACTAAGGACAAACATAGTATTTTTGTTTTAATAGTTTCTGACATAGTTAGAAAATAGTTCCATTGTCTTCTTTATAGAACACATTGCCTGTGAAATTAATTTCTACAAAGAAAATACTGTTTTCAAGTTACTTCAGAAATATATTACTTTAGAAAATATTCCACAATGCAATGAACTGAAAATGTTGGATGAGGAAGGGATTAAGACAGCAGGCCCGGGCTTCCCTGGTGGCGCAGTGGTTAAGAATCTGCCTGCCAATGCAGGGGACACGGGTTCGAGCCCTGGTCCGGGAAGATCCCACATTGCCGCAGAGCAACTAAGCCTGTGTGCCACAACTACTGAGCCCGCAAGCCACAACTACTGAGCCTGCACTCTAGAGCCCACGAGCCACAACTACTGAGCCCGCAAGCCACAACTACTAAAGCCCACATGCCTAGAGCCCGTGCTCTGCAACAAGAGAAACCACCATAATGAGAAGCCGACGCACCGCAACAAAAACCCAACGCAGCCATAAATAAATAAGACAACAGGCTCACGGTTCATAACTTAGCTCTCCCATAAGGCACGAAGGATGAAGGGGAAAGCAAGTTGGGGCAACTATAAGAAAACGCCACGTGGAAGTGAGCTTCAGGACACATTCTTTGTTAATGCTTCGTGAAGAGCAGACAGGATGCTTGTGTAACTCTGTGAAGGTTATGCTCCTCCCGTAGTCTTTCCTGCCTCAGTCAGTGGCATCTCCATTCTTTACGTTGCTCAAGCCAAAGACACTAGGGTCATATTTGATGCCTCTCTTTTCTCACAATTCACATCCAGCCCATGAGCAAGTCTTGTCAGCAGTACCTTCAAATACATCCAGAGTCAGAACCTTCTTAAACTCCTCCTCTACTTTTTGCCTTTTAACCTTGATTTAATTTCCCAAGAAACTCTATAATAGGACCAACTGCTAATTAAAATTGATCAAATATTAGAGGAACTTTGTAGATGATCTTGTTTTAATTTCGTCCTTTGCAGATGAAAAAAACTAAGATTCTGCCACTGCCCACACCCCACCGCCACACACCCCCACCGCCACACACACACACACACACACACACACACACACGCACACACACACACACACACACACACACACACTTTAGTGACTAGGTCTTACTACCAGTAAGTGTGGACCGTCCAAGTCTACTACTAGTAAAAACTGGAACCATGAGGACTGAGGATCCAAGTCCATTGCTTTTCCACTGTGCCTATTAAGCAGGCTAGTTAAATATTTTTAAGGCGTGGAGATTTATGAGCTACTCTGAATTTCACAACTGTCAGTGTTTTGACAAATGATTTCCAGTTAACTGATTTTTAATATCATAACTGCTAATGAGAACAAAGGCATGTGAAAGAGGATGAATGCTTTTGCCAAAGAAACTCAAGACGTTTCTGAAGGCTGATAAATAGTCTTGTGTATGGAAAACATAAAGTATATAAACCCAGGTTTTAGTCTGAAGAAAAGGCAATCAAACATTTATTAATATAGTCTTCTGTGTTCTTTTACAGGATGGTCATATAATTGGGTGTTTTGTGCAAACATTTTACAGAATTGTTTGACAGACTTGTTATGAGCCATCAAAAAGTCTTTAAACAATTTTTGTTTAAAGTTCTGATTGAGGTGTTTGCATTAAATACTTACTGCTTACATAAACTATGATTTGTCATTTCACTTGATCCTTTCTCTATTAAACGAATTCCGGTATTTCAAGTACTTAGTACCTAGGGCCCTGCTTTTTATAAAATGCATTTTGTTTGCTCTAGTGACATAGCAGTGTCCTCAAGTATTTCCTTTATGTTTCCTCGAACATGGTTTTTTTTATTAACAAAGCTTTATTTAAACTTTCAGTGCAATAACCCCAAAACAAAAGAACCTAAACTAAAAGCTGCTGCCAGGATTGTCCCAGAATGGGTGGAGTATGATACTGAGATACGACAACTATTAGATCACCTTGAAAACAAGAAGAAAAATGCAAGTAAGTTATTCTGCAGCGGTGTACGAACGATATGTTGCATTAAGTGAAATTAGAATAGATTACAGACTCAGTTCTTGGTGAAGTTATCAAATGATTAGGTCAGAATTTCTTTACCGAAGTCCGTGACTTGATTACAAATTTCATTTTTATGTGGAATTAAGCTCGCAAATTTAAAACATGGATAGAGAATCTATTCCCCCATGGATACAGCTTCAGATCATCACATAGTCAGTATAGTATTAACCTCCTGACATAATGTAGAGGTGAAAAAAGTAAAAGAAACACTTGTCTTTAAGACACACTGAATTTCCTAAATATGAAAATCCAAGCCCTGAAGTTTAATAAAAGCCTTACATAGCTAACTACAGTATTACCTCCTGTCTCCTAAATTAATCTGGTACATGGTATACGTTTCCCCATGAAAAGTTGGTTCCTGGATCTAGTAGCCTTGGTCATGACTAGAGGGTGATTTGGATTAATTTGTTTCCATTTCTTAGACTTAAAAAACTGGAAAAAAAAAAAAAAAGTAAAACAAAAAACTGAGGTTACCTTAGCATTTCATCATCACCCTACATAAATCCTCAACACCAATAAATGTGTGTGGGATATTCTTTTAAAGCTGATATTAACTTCTTGATTGCTTCATAAGCACCTTTCCTGGTCAGTGCCTGTCCCTGTTGTCCTTTGCTCTTTTTTAAAAGTAGTACTGAGCTTCTATTGTGTTCCAGTCAGTAGGTTAGAGACTTTCACAGGTTAGACTAGTTAATCCTCACAGTAATTCTTTCTAGTAGTTCAGAATATAATTCTTATTTTCCTCAGCTTTACTTTTTAGGGAGGCTGAAATGATTATATATAAAATTTCTCATATAAGCATGAAATTCTGTTTCATCTTGACTCTGTTTTCCTGCACAAAATCAGTGTGTGTTGTCTGAGAAGTTCAGTATTTAAAACACACCCAAGCATTTTTAACACTGTAGTATAAAGATGCCATTTCAATTCAGAAGAAGAAAGATTATTCTCTAAGTGGTGTAACTGTTTTCAAAGGGAGAGAAGGAAAGAAGGCAAAAAAGAAAGGAGGAAAGGAAAATTCACATAATTACCTCACAAGCAATTTTAAAGGTATAAAACACTGAGACGAAATGTTTCTCTTCTCAAACTGGAAAGAGTTAAAGGATTAATAATACCCAGCATTAGCAAGGGTATTGACAAGTAAGCACTCTCGTACCTACAGTAGCTGTATAAATTAAGGACATTTTATAATATGCATAAATAATTAAAATATATGCCCTTTGACCCAGCAATTCACAAGGAACTTACATTTAAACGAGAAAAATTATGCATATATATACATATGTTTGTTACAGCATTGTTTTTAATAATGAAATAGAATCTGTCCATCAATAGAGGATCGATTGCATAAACACTGATACATACAATGAAATATAATGTAGCCTTTCAAGAGAATTGAGACAGATTTGTGCTGACAGCAAATTTTTAAGTTAAAAAATAGGTTATAGAATATTTATGTTATTGACCCACATCTTAATTAAAAAAAAATTGCATGTCTGTGTATATATGTTTTTGTATGGTTATATATATAAATAAGAGAGGTTTTACAAAAGAGATTTTTGGGTTTATTGCTTTTTTTTTTTTTTTTTTTTTTACCGGTACGCGGGCCTCTCACTGTTGTGGCCTCTCCCGTTGCGGAGCACAGGCTCCGGACGCGCAGGCTCAGTGGCCATGGCTCACAGGCCCAGCCGCACCGCGGCATGTGGGATCTTCCCGGACCGGGGCGCGAACCCGTGTCCCCTGCATCGCCAGGCGGACTCTCAACCACTGCACCACCAGGGAAGCCCAAACTGTTCAATTTTTAGCCTTCCACTTTTTATCTTGGAATAAACACCAGGCTGTTTCTTTCTGCAATGCAGAAGAAGGAATGAGAGTGGAGAGCTGACGTGCACAGATTTTCCATACAGTCCTTCAGTTAATTGCTTCACTGGGTGATGTACTCCCCACCAGTGTTTTCTGTTAGGAGGCTTTCCCAGGCTTCTCTGATCTGTTGTCTCTGATCAACTCATCATCTCAGCTGTGTATTCTGTTTTCCGCGTTTAGAAATTCGTTGATAACTCTGCTCCAGTGTTGTCTCATAACCACTTCTCCCATTGTCTTTATTGCTATTCCCTTTTATATTTCTTATCTTTCCAGTGGAGTTTAGTGGAGAGATATAGTCTGCCATCTTGAATTATGGAACAGGATCCATTTTAAATGTATATTAATTAATTTCTGCCTGAAAATATCATTTTGAATTTTCAGTGTTCTTAAATCAGTATGTGACAGCTCAGTGATGTGGAAGGTGAGGAAACCATTTTGATCTCTAAGGGTCTTCGCTAGTACTGATTCTCACATTTGTACAGTATTTGTGTCTGTTTGAATGCTCTGTCCTCCCATCTTAGATGAGGACCATATATGTCTTCTGCTTTTTGTTGTTCCGTTACATTAATAACAGGATACTTTGTACGTGGTGAGTCATCTGTCAGTACTGTTCAAGGCCTCTATTGCCAGGCAGGGTGCTATGTCCCGAAGATAACAAAGATAAATGTGTGGTCCTTGTTCTCATAGAGTCATGGGACCTGGCTTCTAGGTGGGTAAAGAGGCAAGGAGTTACGATACAATGTAACAGATACCATAACATAGAAAGAGCTATTCTTATGGCACATAATGAAGCAAGTAGGTACTAAACTAACAAACAAGAGGATCCTCAGGGAGCACCTATGCTTTTTATTATATTAATTCATACCGCAGTCAGGTTTAAGCTAATGTGATGTTTGAGATTTCAGGAGCTAAATAAACTTTCCTCCCCTACAGTTTTGACACATGATGAACTCTAGCACGGGCCTGTGTAAGAAGATGAGAAAGTATGACGAGAAATCTGCCACCTGCTGGGGAAATGTGGAACTACTGCTAAGACTTCTGAAAGTTTCATTAAGGATCAGTGACATATTCTTCAATTTAAATTAATTATTTAAAAATACATGTATTTAATGTATTGAATAAGTTTAAGTTATATAAGCAATGGCCATTGAGTATTTAAAACTAGATTGTTCCTCTTTCCTGATTGCTTAAAACAGTGTTTTCACCAGTTAAAGTGATAATTTTGCCAGATAACCACGTAGAAGAACGTATCTGACTAGCTGGTCCTCATGGGGAATTAGCAAACCATCTACATGTTTGGATATTCCAGCTTTATGTGCATCCATATTTCTTCATTCAAAAGAGGCTTTTAAATTAGAGAAATCTATTTTGTGTTTTTTCTTCTGAGAAAGGAGGACTCATGGTTATCTCCGAATAATTTTTTTTTAAAGTAAGCGCATTTACACCTTAACTGTTGTTTTAAAATGGAAGTAGTGTCACACTGTAATTATTTTGTTTATCCTAAACTATATGATGTTTTAATCCTATGCAGTATTTGTATTTTTTTAATGTTTCTAATTTTTATTTTATAAAACGATATTCATGGGCTTATGGGGTATATATGTATTCTTTTTAAAAAAGAACTGGCTAGTTTTATAGAAACTTAGTTAAGAGTGTAAACAGTTTGTTTTCCTGTTTTATATTAATAATAGATGAATAGGAATAGTAAATGTTCAAAAACTATCCAACTATTCTAGAATCATAGGATCTTGGGACTGGAGAAGACCTCAATGTCATTTGGACCCTGTCCCCTGAAGAAGCTGATTGAATAGGGCTGAGGTGAGCGTGGGAAATCATGATTGTCTAAGAAGCTCTCCAGATGACTCCGGTGATAAGTGAGGTTTGAGGAACAGCCCCCCTTACAAGGCCCTGCCAGGTGGACCCTCAAGCCATCTTGGAACCTTCCAGGGCCACATGGAACTGTCTGCCTCTGGAGACTGGCTGGTCCATCTTTGGACAACTCCGTACAGAGTTCCACAGTGAGCCCGAAGCTGTCTACTGGCAGTCTCTACTCTCGCTCCTTTGAGCTCTTCTGAACAAACCTAATCCTTCTCTATTGGATGGCACAGCCCACAGAGTATTTGAAAATAACACTTTGCCCCCAGCAGCTTCGTTCTTCCGAATGAGAGATCACAAGGCCTCTCCCTCTCCCTGTAACCTTCCCTTTGTTACTTGTTTGGGTTTGTCTGTGATAAAATGGAGTGTTCCAGGTGTGGCCTGGAATGGAAGTAGATTGTTCCTGTGGGTTCCAAGGGTCCTAAGGGATGCTGTCAGAGGCTTGAGTGGTAACTTGGCCTGGGGTGAAGACCCCAGTTCCATGGGGTCTCCGGTTCACTCCTCTTTGGAGTCGGGGCTTGGTGAGAGGGTAAGAGTCTCTGTAAGCTTCTAGCTTAGACCAGATGCTCCAGCCCAGCTACCTCAGGTCTGCTGTGGTGCTTCAGGCAGAAGCCCCAGCTGACTGTGAGATGGTACTTCACTAGGTAATGGCACCCGATTTCCACACTTATTACTAACTACCACCTCCAATATGCTAGATTCTGTACTTCACAGAATATAAGCTAAAATTGAAGAATAATGTAGTTTGTAGCTTGTGATTTGAATGGCTAAATTTTACATGTCTCATTTCCAGATGAATGATACCTTATATCTAAAAATCCAGACTTGTAAATATTTCTTTACAGGGAGATTCTTTTATAAAATGGCTAACTTTTACGTCAAGTGCATGTAGAGCGCAGCGCCATACAGAGCTCTGCCCTCCTCGGGGACGCGCTAGGGGAACTGAACCGCAGCCCACCTTGGAGCGCAGGGCAGGAGGCCACCAGCTCCGCTGCCCTGAGGGCGCTGGAAGGTAGCCCGAGGCCTCCCACATGCATTCCTGACCCTGAATTCTGGTGTTCAGGTGCAGGCCCTGTAGCAAATTTTAACAAAACTCAAATCCTAGGAGCGAGCAGAGACAAACAGTATTTCCCATTTTGAGAAGTTGCAGTCCACTTCTCCTTCCTCCTTCTCAGAGGAAAGTCAGAACAGAGCATATCTGAGAATTAGGAGGTTTTGAGTTTTAACCATGAAAAGACATTTAAGTTTGGGGTATAAGTTTTGGTATAAGGTAAACCCAGAATATAAGACTGAAGACAGTCCAAAGTCTTCATGCCTCCCAGATGCTTTGGTACAAGTGGTTAGATGTTGGAAGTGCCCATCCTTCGGCTCCAGTTATCCTCAAGTTCAGGGAACAATGAAGCTCCTAGAGGGAGAGAATAGAATACTTCCAGGAAGCACCACAGGCCGTCAGCCTGGGCTTACAGACAAAATCAGGCTTTTCTTTAATAGTAAAAATGTCGTTTGACACAAATGGGAGGCTGCCCAAAGAAACGGCTGCTCCCATGGGTCAGGTCCAGCGCCTGGGAGGCAACCAGACAGACAGCTGCTACCACCCAGGAGAAGACCCAGATGAATAGTGTTCAAGGCAATAGGTATATGTCAAGTCAGACTATCCTTCAGTAACTAAAGCATAGCTAAGAGAATTTTCTTCTCTGAGATACAGCAGCAAAGAAGTTGGTGGCATTTAACTTCCCACTGGAACACGTTAGACTGTTCGTCGAAGGGCTCTGACGTTATGTCTCAGATCCCTGGTTCAGAGATCAAACGAAAAGTGCTAACGGATCCAGGCTCAGTACCACGACGTCTCAGTCACTTCCCAGCCCCTGTCTTGCCCACTTCTGTTCAGCAGACTTAAGGGGGTCCTCCTTCTTCCAAAGAACCAATTGATTTTAAGACCTTACTTTTGGTGTCAAAGTGAGGGAGGTGAGGCACAAAGGTTCAGGACTTTGGTGGTGAGCGTGCAGACAGGCAACTCTCTGATGGCAGCACGTGGTCAGGGGTGCCAGCCCACCCTGTAACCACTCAGAAAATGAGTCGAAGTGTTAGGTAGTGGGACAGCTGTTCCCCATTTTGCTGTTTATTAGCCCAGCTTATCAAACATCAAATTCTATTTTCTGAGAAATTCTAGAGTGAGGTCTCTTTACTTAGAACCTACTGTTAACAGCTTCGTTTACAGACTCCAGATTTGGAGAATCATCTTGTCGCCTACAGTTCATAATTACTTGAATTTAAGTGTATTTCAATCGTGATCCTGCCCAACTATGTAAGGTTTGCATCCTACGTGGTTTCACTTTAAAATCAAAGGTTTTGATTACAGTTGAAGGACGAAAAGGTATTCAAATTCTAAAAGACTGGTTCAAGACCAAAAGATTTGAATGACAAAGGCTCTGGGTAGCCCAGTGTTTAAAATCTGGGGCAAAGTCAGAGGAGTAATTTTGGTACTAGCCTTGTTGAGTACGATGAATTGCGAAGTAAACATAACTGATCATACGGTGGAGTATCTAATCTAGTCCAGAGCACCATGCTCAAACTCCCTCATAAACAAAAGTCAGCAAACCCACCACTGGTGTGTAGGCTTTCCTTTGTTTTCCCACAGTCTGCTTCCACCAGAAAAATGTTTCCAGTTTCGTCCGAAGGCCAATAATCTAGGTCTTCCTAACCTGAACAAATCCAACAAATATCTAAGTACCTACAGTGCGCGAGGCTGTCCTTTGGAAGTTACTAGGCCAGTTTAAGTGGCATTCACTAAATATCCAAATGAAAATGCTGGGCAGGGAAAGTGTCAGGAAGGCGTGAGAAAGTGACATTTAGGTGCAAAGGGAAGTAGGAGGAAGTGCACACCGGGCGCAGACTAGCAAGGGGGTAGTTTTGTTCCTTTTAGGATGAGGAGGAGAGGAGGGGGTGGGGAGGCTGGAGCCGGGTGCACAAGGTGACCTAGGGGAGTTTGTCAAGTACGTGGAGCGCTTTGGTGATCTGACCCTAAAGTGCAGTGAAGGGCTCTCAACATTCATCAGTGTTAATCCAGAATCTCTCCGGGAGTACTTCTATGCCTGCATTGTTTCCTAACAGTTAAATTTATTCATAACATCATTCCTGACTATATCGGGTAAAAGCTCTTGGATAAGGACAAATAGCCTTATTTGGGATCTGATGATGTGATTTTTCTTCATTGCACAGCGTCCGAGACAAAATTCCCCTGGCCTAAGGCCATGTTGTACAGAGCATTCACTGCATGTTGACCTACCAAGAGGAAGAGAAGCTATTTTGCCTGCACTAAAATCTTGCCACTGTAGAATGAGGTCTTTCCACTTTTATGAGGTTTTAGTAACCTGCGGCAACAAAAGCATAAGCACTGCAGGAAATACAACATTGCAACAGGTGGTATGTGTGAAGGAGTATTAATAAAATCCTAAGAAAACTGTAATACAGTGAAGGATTGTTAGAAGAGTTATCCTTTGCTATCTTTAAAGAATCTTCCACAGAGAGAAAAAGCACATCCACTTAGGGCACCCAGTCTTAAAAAATCCATTACATAGATAAATACATACATACAAATGAGACACTATTCTTATAGAAATCTCCTGTAAGAGCAGGGAAACATGCAAATAACACAGACTTATATCCACCAAGAAATGCTGCAAGCAGTGGTTTCTCCTTCGTGCTTTTTAACAATGTTCAATTCCAATTTCCTCAGGAAGACCTTGGAACTCCTTCTCCCAGTGGCCCTTCCAAATCCAGCTGCTCGGTCCCTCGTGATATTAGAACTGGAGGAGATGCTTCTCCCAGTAGACTGACCTTAGTGAAGGCTGGAAATGTATTCAAAACAAGACTGCAACCTCGGAGTTGTCACCTGGAGGCCTCCTTGTTAGAAACTGAATCCTAGCGTAAGGCAGTGACAAGATGACTGTGCATCTCATGCTTCTGTTGATCTCCAAGGAAGGACTGACTCGGTGGATAGAGGTTTGCGGAGTTCAGGGTCTCTGGGGTGTGACCTATGTGCCTTAAGATTGGAGTGACTGGATTTCTTGGCGTGAGGGTAGGAAGAGGAGGGGATCAGGGCTTACAACCCCTGAGGGGCTGGCAGACTCGGCTCTCCCCTCCTGTGCGCAGGCAGGCAGCCCTCAGGCCTGTTGCAGGCACGTGCAGTATCTTCAGACGAAGGCTGATTGATGATGTGTTGCTAAGGTAGGTATCATGATTATTAAGAATGTGGAAACTGCTTTCTGGGTAAGTTCTCTACGTATTCTAGCTGTCCTGTAGTTTTAGGACACGCAGAATACACGAAGAAAGCTCCTTTTGTTTGTAGTTAGAGATCTGACTGAGATAAGCCGCAGTGTCCCCACCACCCCTCCCTTTCAGAACTTTTAACAGAAATGTGCATGTTATGATATAAAAGGGAAAGTCCTCAGAGCCAACCTAAGTGTTAGATTTTAATGGTACTGAAAGTGAAGAACCGCCACCTGTTAAAGCCTCACTGTCCTAGGACCTTGGGGGGCTGGGTTACGAGACTGTAACATTTCTGCTTTTTGCGCTCTTCCTGCAGCTCATGTCAAGCAGGAGCCCTCTGTCACCTCAGTAGCTGATTACGTGTAAAGCAAAGTTGGAAAACAGACTTCTCCAAAAGACTGAAAGCAAGAAAGTACTCATTTGACCATAAATATTTTTATTAAATGTGAAAATACACGGGCATAAAAATAGTACCTATATTTGTAGACATGTCTGAGACCCATTTCAGTTAATGTTCGGTGGTGTTTTTACTAAGACACTAAATTGAGATGGATTAAGTTACTTCGTCTTGTCTCATTCAAACCAACCACAGTAGGAGTAACGGCCTAACTGATCAGACATCTCCAGTGTTTCCCCTCCCCTGTGCTCTGCTTTCCACTGCACGGAAGAGGTTCAACCCACAGAGGCACGAAACAAAGTCTGTTTACTGTACACAAAGCCACGCAGTGGCTAATTTTACTCTTAAATCATTCAGCAAATGAGATCATTAAACAAAACTAATTATCCCCACCTATTAACATCATTTGCAATTACAGAATAAACTCTGCTACTAACAAAAAAGGAATGATCTGATTTAGAATAAGGATAATTGTTGGTAAATCAGCATTTGCCTTCCTCCTTCCTTTATAAACATGGAAAAGTCAACTACATTCAACGTAGCTGCATGAATTTCTCTAGGTTAACCACTGGTGTGTACTCGATGAAAACTGCACAGGGCCAGTCACCGGTGCCCTGTCCCTCTAAGGAGGCGCAAGCCTGACTGAGGAGACATTTGTAACGAAGCGTCTTGTGCCCTTTTTTCATGGTAAATGTCACATACAACTTCTGACCAATTTCATGCTTTACAGGTGAAAGCTTTCATTTTCCACCATGAACAGAAAATGGTACCAACTTAAAACTGCGATTCTTTTAGCTTTTTTCCTTCATACTTGGTTATCAGTAGTATTTTTCTCTTAAGCTGTGGGTAGTTTTTACATTCCATTATCAGAGTCCCAGAAAGTTCTGTTGTCATACTGATACTTAAACTTTTAATACCGCCTGAAGAGAAAAATGTTTTAAAATTAGTATTGTTATATCCAATTCACATTAGTAAACTATTGAAGTCGTTTTCCAGTTTTCATTTTATCCATGTTAAGAAAGCACAGACTTTCAGAAGTGGGCATTAATTTATCCTCTCTTTTTAGAACTTCTTCAGGTTTATAGGCTGATGTGTTGAATACTTGTTGCTGTGGAAGAATATCCATTTACAGGCCAGCGATACTTCACTTCCGGCGCTCACTGAAAAGGGAGGGAGGAGTTCAACAGGGAACGTAATACAGCCACGGCTGGGCGCCCCGCTCATTTGGCTTTCCCAGAGAGCACCACACCGGTTACCCGGCACCCGCGGGAGCGGTGGCGACCTCCTGCGTCAGGCTGTCAGGACAGACGAGTGTCCCTTCGCACTCCCAGCGCTCTCCTCGGTCACTCTGAAAGAAGCGTGGAGTGACCACCTTCCCAACCACGCAGATGCCAGAAGACCGCTGATGACCCTCACAGCTGGAACTTCAAGGTCGTTATTTTCTTCATTAATTAGCAAAACAACAGAGCTCAGAGAATTTCTGTTCGTGGCGTTGGCGCTGGGCACCATACTTGCTTCTCCCTCTTCACTGAAAACGAGTAACTCTCTGCACATTTCCACTGCGACGACTAAAGTCCGTCCACGGTAAGGCTTTAGGAACAGGATTTATAGTTATTACAGGGGGAGAAAAAAGTGAAGCAAACAGCCCTCTTGGCGGCGGGGTGGCAGTCGGCGGGGTGACGGGTGCCCAGGACGTGTGGCCCGCCTCCAGCCCTGCGGACTCCTTCCAGCTCCTCTTCGCTGCAGCCTTGCACCCTCTCCTCCGGATAGAACGGCAAGTGGTTTGTTATTTCCCTCCTTCTGATTCTGTGTGAAAACTCTTACTTGTGAAAGTCAGTAGAGGCCATTGCTAGATTTCAGAGTTCACAGTGACATCATATATGAAAGAACCAGATTGAAAAAAAAATTGCTGATGTAACTAATGAAGTAACAAGATTAAAGAATAAACAAAAATGAATTTCCCTTGTAAATTACTTTCACACTGACTTAAATTTTGAGACATTAAAACAAAATGAGAGCTGCAAGCTGTTTGCTAGTTTTCAAAATGCAATCTTAAGTTTATTGGTAAGAAATAAACTTCTAAATAGATGCAGAAAGCACTCACGTGTTTTGTTCATCTCAACTATATGTTTTGTCTCAGTTTAAACAACTTTTTTCCACGCATGTTTCAGGATGACTGTAGAAGAAAACGATTTGTGCTTGGCTGGCTGTTGTGGATATTAGCAGTCAGGACGGTCCCTGCAACTCAAAGAAAATGCTTGATTTCCTGAAAACAATGTATTAAGCCTGTCCCGCTTAAATTGCTTCAGAATGCTCTGAGGCAAAAACAAAAACCTTTCCAGAATGTAATAATTTTTATCTAAAGTAATTCTCTTAGATTTTTAAATGCAGCATCATAATTCCATAAATATTTTGTGTTCCTGATTAAAGTAACACTCATTTTTTTTAGGGAAAAAATTATCCAGTACATAAAGAAAGACTGAATAGTTCACTTCTCTTAAGAAGAAGGTGTCCCAAGAAGAGATGCCATCTTGATAGTGGACATACAGCTGGAGCTGACTAGATCTGTAAACCTGTTTTCTGTTGTTTTGTTGTTGTTTTCTGGCAGAGAACATCCAGAGGCATCAAGGTCTGAAAAAGGGGCAGCAGGCCTGCTATTTAATGCCCACCTCAAAACAGTCCCACACGAGCATCCACGGGCCAGGTAGGCCAGGACCTAAGAGATACTGTCGGCTGTATTTACTAAAAGTGGGAAACATGGCGTTCTGTTTGTTTATGTTGACTGAGCGACTTTACATTTCTAAGCCAATCCTGTTACAGGAAATGCTGTTTAACTCACAACTTCAGTTGTTGTTAAAGTACTTCATTCTGCACTACAGCAATATTATTTTAAATACCACTGCTATATTATCTGAACCTATTTTACATATTACTTTTTCGTTTGTTGTGTTTCATATTAAAAGGGCCAGTAGGATTTACAATTAATTCTATTTCAGTGATTTTCAGTATTCCCCTGCAGGTACTGAACAAAAAAACACACATGCTTAACATCGGTCCAAATCTAACCCTGGCTCCAGTGACTATCATTCGGTAGCAGGTTTTCTAGAAGACCGGCTGTGCCCACCTTCCATGACAGCCACATTCATGCTCGTAGAGAGATGGGAACGCATGTGGAAATTTAACACATTTACAAATGACTGGACTGACCAGAATCTAAGCAAAGTTGTCCCTAAGAACATACAGCTCAGAATGGTCATTCCTCTGGGAGAATCCTGACACCACAGCCCCTCACAAATGCAGGCACTGACAGACACGTAAGCAAGGATGTGAAGAAAAGAATTGCCACGTGCTCCAGTGTAGAAAAATACAAACTCTGTGCGCCTGTTTCAGACTCCTTCGTCCCGACGTTCACAGCCCAGACACAGAACCGAACCGTTCCCCTGCCTCCCGGCCCTCACAAACCCATCAGCCTCAGGTCTAAACGGATAAGAACAGATATTTCCTATGAAAACAACTCTTTGGTCATGGACAAACCGAAAGACTGAAATTTTTTTTTCATTAAGATCCTGGAACAAGGTTTTTTGTGTTTAAACTTTAAAAAATGAAGAGCAGAAAAACAGCTGGTTTAATTGAAGTGGAATTTAAATCTAAAAGGTCCGCCTGAGCTGAAGGGATTGAACCCTTGCCATGAGTTCCAGCTTCTGTGGAAAGGGTTGCCGCCCCCTCCTTGTTGGCTTTCTGCATCCAGGGGATCTTCTCCGTCGTCAAACTTCTTCCTCATCTCTGTAAAAGAAAGCAGCGAGCTAAGAGCCAGGCGCTGCCAGAGGTGTGGGCTGAGGCGGGGTCTGAGGACCACACCCCTCGGTTATCGAGACAACCGTGACCGACTGATGCTCAAATCCAGCCTCCCTCTCCCACCCAGATCACAGGTTTCAGGAGAAACCAGTCATGGAGAAGGCGGTGAGGTTCAGGGTTGAAAATGGATATTCATGCAAGTTCAGACGCCCTAAATCTTCTCTCCTCACAAGAAGCTACCCAAGGAAATTCTTCTCTGGGAAAGCCGAGGAGTTGCAGGGAATGAGACCTCACTCAAAGTCACGCACGCTCTTCTGATCAAACGGCCGTGTTCACCGTCCTCACCCCAAGCATCAAGTCAGCCAGGCGAACCTCGTCAACCCATGAAGCGTCTGGGGCCTCACTATTAAATCTAAACAGAAGGAAGGCTCCCCAGACCTGAGGGAGGGAGGCGCCCTATCGTACAGGCCAGGAGGCCGCCTCCACTGCTGTGCCTGTCAGTCCAGAGCGAAGCCCGTGATGAGACAGAGGCCCGTGCAGACACGGGGGAGACAGGAACCCTGCGGGCAGCAGACGGGCAAGCTAATATCCTCATAGGAACAGCTGCCATCTTTACAGTAAGGACGGGGGCTGAGAAGAAGGCACAGAGGACAGAGAAGAACTCCTAGTGACCAAGGGTGCGGCTCTCTCCTCGATGCACGCGGCTCTGCCCGCAGGCCCCCTGCTCCCCTCGGGGCTCAGCTCCAGAGCGCCTCACCTGCCCGCTGCGCACGCTGAGGACAGAGCCATTCACGGGCATCGACATGTGCAGAATGAAAGAACAAACAGCGTGTATCCTCCTGTACTCGTTAAGTAACTCCTCCCTCTCCCACTGGATTATAAGTTACTTGAGAACAAACATCATTTACTTTCAATTCCATAGCATAAGTAGTTCAGAAACTTGTCAAATGGGCATAAAATGTGATTTCCTTCTATTTTGTTAAATTTGTCTAGCTCAAGTCATAGTTTCTGCTCCCACTGACATGGAAAGCCACAAAAAAGCAGTAGGTAGTAGCTTAACATGAAATTCCCTCTGGAAATGTCAAAGCACTGCTCGGTATTATCTAAATTCTTAAACCGTCTCCCTCATTTTCCAGGTCATTTTAGCTTATGGTGAAATAACATTTATATCAACCAGTAAATCGAATGACCATTAGAGCTCGAGCACGATTCCTGGGGAGCCACTCTCAGAGGGGGGGCGGGCCCTGGGCCGGGGATCTGCCCCTGTCCCACCACCGCACATTCCTGCCTGGCGGTCCATATCCTAATCAAGCTCCTGTAAGTCTGGTATAAAAATTCACATTGATCTGTGAAGCTGGAAGGAAAAAACCTAAGAGGATCCCTCTTGTTGTACTTGCATTATCATTGGTGAAAAAACCTGAGGCCCAAAAAAGTTCTAGGAACTTATTCAAAGAGAGATAAGAGTCACCCTCAGGCCTTCTGATTCCACACTTGGTGGCGTTTCCACTGCACTGTGCACATGAGGGTCCCTAGAGTCTGACAAGGGTAGACATGAAAATGGGCTTCAGGGACCATCACCAGCTCCCGAGGTCAGCCCCAGGGGGCCCACCCACCACGCGCCCCACTGTCCACTCCTGACACGGCCTCTAAGACGGGCAAAGGAATAGAGCTAAGAAGTCGCCAGTCACTGACTCGGCCATTTCAAGAGAACAGAAACATTAAAGCAAACAGTACCGTACCTGGGTCGGAGAGGACTTCTTTAGCAGCTGCTATGTCAATGAACTTTTTCTCAGCTTTTTTCTTTTCTTCTTCATTCTGGAAGTTATCTGGGTGCCACTGCAGTGCTAATTTTCGGTATGCTTTAATGATTTCTTGTTTTTTGGCATTTCTGAAGGGTGGTAAAATTAATTCATAATCATTAGTTAAGAAGTGTCCAACATACTGCCAGGAGGAGCTAAGAGGGGCAGTTAGGGAGACCCCACTGGCAGATCAGCAGCCCGGTTTTCTGAATACCGCATCATAACCGGCTGAGCGTCTCCCCCAGCACTCCGCGTGACCCTTACAGGCGCCAGGCTTCCTGATGTCAGAATCTCACCAGGAACAAATTTAAGTGCTCCTGAGCTTTACAATTCTCCCTTAAGAAAACTGCACTGATGCATTTTTAAACTTTCCAAACTACCATGATTCGATTCTTGGCATTAAAAGACACACTGACTCTTTGAAGCCCACTTTGTATTTTGCTCCTGGCTTATTAGCTTACTCAAAAGAACAAAGTTTCAGACTGTTGATTGAAAGATTGACGGTTCCCCTGTTCAGGGAAGGTGGGTCTAATATAAAAGCAGGTATTGAGTAAATTACATTCTCCCTGTGCCTTCAAGTTCATTCTGAAAGTGCCACTTTATTTTTAGGCCTAGAGAAGTTATCTTTTCCCCAACCCCTCCCTCCCCCTCCTGTCCCCACCAAAAGAAAGCTCACTCCCACCTCTTTACCCTTCTTAAAAAATCTAGGCCCAGGACCTATTCATGCCACAGTGTCCTTTCTTTGTCACCAACTACTAATTCTCCATCATTGCATGACTAGTCTCTATCAAAGAAATTTATCTGTAATATATTCAAAACAGCTTTATGATGTTCAAGATTGTTAGGGTTTAATCTATGACTGAAATTACCTAAGAAAAGGAAATGAATCAGAGGGAAAAAAGAGCAACAATTAGCTTTAAAACAGTTGATTAAAAATAACAATGTGAATTTTAAATTTATAATTCACCTTTTTACTCCCAAGATTTTATAATAATCTCGTTTCTGTGACTGTTTCAGTAGCCTCTGTGCTTTCTCTAGACCTTCTCGAATCTGCTGGTCATTCTCATTGTGTTCCTGAGCAGTTTCATAGTCCTGAATAGCTGTCAAAATACGTTGAAGACAGTGCTGTTAAAATGAATTAAATGTTTGTGACCTTTACATACCCTGCAAATGTGATACTAAAGTCACCATCTCAAACCCTTCCTTTGCCATTACTAAGAGCCTAAGAAGTGATATCACCTTAATAATTTTGTTCAAAACCACAAAAGGCATAATTAAGTCTGAATCAGGTAGCCTACTGCTCCCATTCAGTAAAAGCCACACTGCTTGTTTACCTGCCCACCCTCCCACATTACCTTCCCCACAACTGTAAGGTGTCTTAATATCAGCACTTTAGGCAAAGCAATGAAGGGCCTGTTGCACAGGAAAATAAGACAGCAGCAAAGAAAAGCTTCGTGGGTAGCTATGGGGCCACGGTTCAGAAGGGTGAGAGGCTCAGAGACCTGGAGAAACCATCAGCAGTCAGAATGAGCAGTTCACCCATAGGTTTCAATACAAACTATTACAAACCTGATTTTTTTTTTTTTTTTTTTAAGTATCAATCAAAACAGAAAGACAGGGCTTCCCTGGTGGCGCAGTGGTTGAGAGTCCGCCTGCGATGCAGGGGACATGGGTTCGTGCCCTGGTCCGGGAAGATCCCACATGCCGCGGAGCGGCTGGGCCCGTGAGCCATGGCCGCTGAGCCTGCGCGTCCAGAGCCTGTGCTCCGCAACGGGAGAGGCCACAGCAGTGAGAGGCCCGTGTACCGCAAAAAAAAAAAACAAAAAAAAAAACAACCAGAAAGACACATACAGTCCTGGTATGGGAAGTCTGATGACAATTCACATGGCATCTTTCTTTTCATATTATTTTAAATATTTAGAAAATACCAGGCCTCTGGATATCTAACGTCATGCAGAGTAGAGGCCACTCCTTAGAAGGACCTGCTGGCAAGCCTGGCTGGCCCTTGGCTGACGACTGGCAAGTTGGGTTTCAGCAGTGCTCCCACCCTTCCCTGGTAAGAATGGCTGGCCTACGTAAACTGTTTGTATAAACCATGTGGTTTATGCTAAACATCTCGCCTTGTGGGCATTTTGGTGCGGGCTAGGCAGAAGGTGCCTACCTGGCCAGCCCCCAGTAAAGACCCCGGGCCCTGGTTCTCCGAGGAATTAAGCTTGTCTTGCTTGATTTCGCAGACTCTTGGAACCTTCCACCCGGGTGCCTCTGGATTTCACCCATGTGCCTTCTGCCTCTGCTGATCTTGTTTGTATCCTTTCATTAGGATAAGTCTTAGCCCTGAGAACAACTGTTTGCCGAGTCCCAGTGTCCTCCTTCTGAATCACCTAACCTGGGGGTAGTAATTTTTCTCACTGTCCTCCTTGGACAGAGAACTCAAATAATGGATTGTTGGGTTCAAATTCTCATTTTTTATGGAAGTGCATTTCACTGTGGGAAAGCCATCTCTCTGGATAACAGGCCTGAGCATTCATCTTGGCAACAGCTAATCCTGGAAGGGGTTTAAGAAGGCACCTTGAGCAGGTTTAAAATGAGAAAGATATTAGAATAAGGTGGACAAATTTAGTTAGCCTGCACTACATAGAAAAATGAACCAATACGACCTTCGGCTCATGGCGGAAGGGGGGACGCTTCAAGCTATTATCCTACTTCCTGCCTCAGTGCATTAATATTAAATATTAACATGAAACATTAATATTACTGTCACCCAACCAACAGTGACATCATAAAATACCTTTCCAATTTAGCACACAGACACAAAGCCATTATAAATAGTAGTGAGGTTTAACTTGCAATACGCATAGCACTTGATATCACAACCTAGTAAGGAAATACACTTGAAATTTAGTACAAGGGGAAAATGTTTCAATATACTCAATTTTTCTACTTATGCAAACCCTACATTTAAAACATGTTTTCATTCTTAAATGTTCAGAGTATCTTCCCCAAAGCAGTCTTCTGTCTCCTATCTTTCATTAACACTTAAGGTAGATACATTTTTCCCAATACAGGAAAGATATAAAACTATAAGTTGTTTCCTAAAATTCACATGATTACAGGTAGTTAACTAATCAGAAACTTAATATGGACGATGTAAGACTTCCCATGGACATAAACTAGACAGCTCATTCTTACTTATATTTTCTCATAGTGTACTCTCTAAGGGGGTATCTTCAAAAAAAAAAGTAAATGACACCCAATTATGTTCCATATTATATGTCCCATATAACTGAACGGCTGTAAAGATTACAGTAAGCCAGAAATATTAAGGTCCTTAATGAACAGTATGTTACATATTAGCCAAATCATTTTCTAACCTCTGAACCTAAAAACTCTGATCCTTCCCAAATTCTTTTTCTCCTATGTGCCCCTCACCCAGTTCTTAAGGAGCAGTGCAAACAACCAGAGCAAGACGGCAGATAGGAAGTACAGGAATTTCCTGTCTTCCATCCCACTATCCCACAAAAATGACAACAAATAATATAACCATGGCAGCCCTGAAAACTACAGCGGACCAGAAATTTTCACAAATTTCTGGAAGAGAGAAGGCAAATAGGATCACATTAATAACGAATAAACCTAATAGAACCACAATCCAAATATGCACTGAAAAGAGGCCCTAGCAGATTTGGAAGCTGTTCTTTTCGGCCAAGGGTTCTGAGTTTAGCAAGCAGGAGGGCCTTTAAGGCAATCATCAGGTTACTTCGCGAGATGACTAAGCAGTGGCTGGGCAGCCTCTGCCCCTGTATGTGGAGCAGCTGGCTGCAGCATTAACCCCAAGAGCTCGTCTCTAAGCAGAATAGAAAATGCGCATGTGGAGGGCCCCTGATGTGTGCTGCTGGGCCCAGGAACAGAAGAAGCAGAGCCGAGCCCACGGGTACCCAAGGCCTCCACAACAGGTCTGTAATACACACAGGAAAAGCAGTTCCACCCAGAATTTAAACACCAAAGGACTCCACCTGGTAAGTTAACTGTGTGAAGTCCTGCTCATTTTGGCAACTGGGCAAGATGACAAGCACGGTAGGGAACGTCTTCCTGTGAACAGGTCCTACCCACTTAAAGCCGGCGTGAGCTCCCCAATACAGAGAAGCATTCGAAAAGACAGGTACACACAATATGCACAGGTGCAAACGGCTCCCCTCTCTCACACTCCATTATTCCAGTAGCAAAAGCCCCGAATTGGCTTCCCTTCAACACCTATCCAGAGTTGAACCATTCCTCACCACATCCACACTTAGCACTGTGATGCAGTCCATCATTAATACACCTGAACAGCTATAATAGCTTCAAAAGGTGTTCATAAGGTGTTCCCAGCTTCCACCTTACTCCCCTAAAAGTCTATTCTCAAAACAGGGACCTTAGAGGTCCTTTTAAAGAGTTCATCAGACCTCCAATATAATATGCCCTATGGAGCTTTCTTCTCCCGCGTATCACACGAAACAAGGTAAATGGCGGGGGTGACGTGGGGGGACACAGCATTCTCAGCACAACAATACAAGGAGACTGTTCAAAGGCTGCTACAATTAGCTAATAGCAGCCATGAATCCAAGATGAGAGGAAGAAGCAAACAGTGAGAGAGCCCTAAGAGAAAAGATCACAGAAAATGCCAGCAAATACACTATGAGTATGGACTCACCCTGAAGTGAGTGACAACCTACATCGTGTGCCTAGTACAAGAAGCATGAAATCTGGAGCAGACACGGTGGAGATAACGCAGAGGCCTTGCTGGGGAGAAGACAAGAAAGGGAGAATACGATGAGAGACAAGAGCAAAGAGCCCTGGGCAACACATCCCAGGCAACTTGGAGACTGTGTGCTCTCTGCAAGTGATGGGCTCACCCAGAAGTGCAAAAGATACACCCCTTTGGTGTAGCAAAGGAAGTGGGCAGAGGGGCAACAGGGCTGGCAGCAGACGACCTCCTGGAAACAGTTTGGTTCACAGAAACAGAGAGGGCAGGGCTATAGAGAAAGGCCATTTTAGCAGGAAGCAGAATGTCTGTGGAAACAGTGAAGCAGAAAGTACAACTGTTAAGTATAGAAGCTGCCTGTCCCCAGCACCCCTTACACACACACACACACACACACACACACCCAGAGGACTGTCCCACAAATAGCCAGGGCAAGGTAATTCAAGTCACTTTATGATGAGCAATAATGTTTTTATATGGCACAGTCTCAATTAAAAGCCGTTTAAATTTTAAATTAAAAACAGGAGAAGAACACCAAAACTTGCCTGATGAACATGCATCAAAACAACATAGCCAAAGAATATATGAAAATTCTAAGCAAACGTTATGGCATAAATTTTTAAAACTTAATCCAATCACCTCTATTAAGGGTAATCACAAAGCACAATAAGAACTCAGCAAAGAGTGAGACAAGGAAGAGATAAAAATGTGAGTAATCATAACTCAAGAAAAATAAGAACAAATTAAAACTATCATGGACGTGAAGATGAAATGAGAAGCACAAGGGAGAAGAAGCATATGGGGAAAAAATAAGGACCTAATAAAATGAAATGGAAATAGAGTTTAAAAAACTAGAGAAAAAAATTATGGCTATAGATGATGAGCAAAGAGAATACAACCAGTACTTAACTGAATCTTTGAAGTAGAAAACCAAACCATTATAACAAAACAATTCAGATTAAATTTAAGAAAACTTTCCTGAAATAAAAGATGAATCTATGTATTGAAAGTGCACAGCAGGTGCACCAGGGCAAAGTGGCTGAGATGGTCAACTCTAAGATACATCCTAGTAGAATCAACACACCCAAAAGATAAGCGCTCTTTGGACAGCCAGACCAAAACCAAAAAATCTGGCCCCAGATTTTCCATAGCAATATTCAGTGCAGAAGAAAATGGGAAAATAACTATAAGATATACAGAAAAAGTGTGAACAAAGGATTTTATCATCTAGCCAAGCCATCCTTCAAGTATAAAAGGTACAAACAGCTTTGAACATAGAAGAAATCAGAATTTTCCCAGGAGCCCCTCAAGGAAACTACTACTTGATGAATTCACCAAGAAAAGGCTAGAGAAAGCATGGTCAAAGGAACGATGGTACACATTAAATATATTCAACGTAGAACTGAGACTAAAACAAACCAGGGAATTACAGTGACAGGGTAGAGTGTATGCCCTGCCAATGCAGAAGGGATACAGCTAACAAAAAGTGAGAAAATAAAGGGGAGAAAAGATGAGAAAGTAAGTTCACTAATTCCCACCAATCACAGCTAAAGCAATCAGGAACCATCACCCACTAGTGAGCAACAGGCAAACAATTACAATTTCATTAACAAGTCTTAAGAGGTAGGGGAAAGGGAAAGAAGAGGAAGAAACATGCTAATATTGTTCCTTGCTGTAGAAAACTAATATATATTGCCCAAAGAAAGAGGGCTAAGTTAATAAACCTATAAAAATAACCAAGAAGAAAAATACAAGCCTTCTAAAATATTAGAATAGTATATACAAAATAATACAGGCCAAATAACAAAAATTCTCTGAAAAATAGAGTAACAGTACTCAGACCAAATATATTTGTCACACCAATAAGTATAAATGTGCTTATTAACTCACCTATTTAAAAGAATTTCATACTGGACCACAAAGCAAAACCCAACTCTACACAAGAAACACACCTGAAATGAAGTGATTCCAAAAAGTTGAAACAAAGTATGGTCAAAGTTTCACCAGGCAAACGCAAATAAAATTTGGTTCACTATCTTAACATCAGATAATTAGAATTTAGGTTAAAAACATTAAACAGAGGGAATTCCCTGGCGGTCCAGTGGTTAGGACTCAGCACTTTCACTGCCATAGTCCTGGATGCAATCCCTGTTCGGTGAACTAAGATCACATAAGCCACTCAGCATGGCCCAAAAAAAAAAGCATTAAACAGAGCAAAAAAGGGGGAGTGTAGAAATCATAGTGAAGACATATTATGAATATCTGTGCATCAAATAAAAAAGCAGCAACCATTTATAAAGCAGAAATTATAAGAGGCACTACAGAGATGTAAGGACACTAGTAGTGGAAGACTTCAACCTCTCTGTTCATATGAGATCAAGTGGCCCCAAAAAAAGGCAAGAAAAGGAAGACCACAATATAAGGTAGATCTGATTGATGTGCCAAACTCTGTCCCAGAAACAAAAGAGCAGATCTATTTTCAAGTCCCTGACTCATGAGCTCAGCCATTTTAGGCCAAAACTAAGACAGTAATAAATTCCAAAAAATGGTAGTAGTAAAAACATTCTTTGATCAAAATGTTTTAACACTGGAAATTAATAGTAAATGAGAAAATAGGACTTTTCCACCTAGGCTCTGTGCACCATTTTAAAACTCTCCAACAACTCTTATGACAAAGAAATATGAAAATAAGAATTGCAAAATATCTAGAAAATAATAATACTGAAAACACTACCATTCAGAACCTACAGGACATAGCTCAAGCAGTGCTAAGAGGACAATTCATAGCCTTAGTGGTTCAATAAAAATTAAAGATGAAAAAATGAATTAATTATGAGATTCAAAGTTAGAAAAAAAAATTGTAGGACAAAAATAGAAATTAATGAAACCAAAAAAGATCAAAAACTGTTAAGCTTACTTCTTAGCAGAAATCAATAAAAACCTCTAACCTAGTCAAGAAAAGGAAACAAGCTCAAATACAAAAAGCAATAAGTGAAAAATAATCAAAGAGATAGGAGAAATTAAATTGAGACTACTTTGCTAAATTCTCTACAAATAAATCTGAAAACTCAAGAGAGTAACTCAAACCCAGTCCAAAAGAGACAGAAAATCTAAACAGAACAATTTTCATAGAGAAAGTTGCCAAAACCCCACCTCCCAATAAAGCAGTGGCCTCTCCATGGAGATTCCATAACACTGAAACAGGAAACTTTCCAAATAATCACAAAAAACTACCCTAACAGTTTTCTATATATGAAAGTCCAGGTTAAAAATCATTTTTCCTCAGAATTTTTTGAGAATATTGCAATATTCCTTTCTAGAATTGATAGAAGGACAGGGAGAGGGCGTCACCAGGAGAATTTAACAGTCATAAATGTGCAGGCTGCTAATAGCAGAGCTTCAAAATACATAAAGGAAAAAAAGGACAATATTAAAGGAAAGGTAGGAAAGTCTGCAATTTCCACACCAGGTAAAGTTCCCTCTCAGTAACTGATGAGAAAACTAACAGAAACATTACACCCAGCAACTGCAGAATACACATTATTTTCAAGTGCACATAGAACATTCAGCAACATAGAGCCTATGCTGGGTTACAAAACAAGTCTACATAAATTCAAAAGGAAACAAATCTAAATAAATTTAAAAGGACAGAACTCATACAGAGTATGCTCCCTATGCACAACAGAATTAAATTAGAAATCAATAATAAGGTACTAAGGAAACCGTGAAATATTTTAAAATTAAACAAAACATCTAAATCATCCATGCATCAAAGAAGTAGCCAGAAGGAAAGTTAGAATACATTTCAAATCAAATGACAATGAAAATAAAATAGTGTGAGAGGGCAGCTTTAAATACTTATATTAAAAAAGAAAAGAGGCCTAAAATCATTGATAGTTTAAAATTAAGAAGCTGGAAAAGCAAAAAATAAACCTAAAGGAAGTCTAAAGAGAAGTAATTAAAGAAAAATCATGTAAAACATTAACAAATCAATAAGTTGGTTCCTTCAAAAGACCAACAAATTTGACCAAACTCTAACTATACTGATCAAGAGGAAAAACAACAACAACAACAAAAAATTGTCACTATTAGAAATGAAGAAGGAATCATCACTTCAGACCTTACAGACATTAAAAGAATAATAATATTATAAACTTCATAGAACCAAAATCAGCAACATAGGTAAAATGGACGAATCCATCGACAGACACAACTTACAAAAACTAAAACAAGATGAAACAAACAAAATATATGAATAGCCCTAATTTTTTTTTCTTTTTTTTTTGGCCACACTGCATGGCATGCAGCGCTTCCATAACCAGGGATCAAACCCACAACCCCTGCACTGGAGTGGAAGCACAGACTCTTAACCACTGGACCACCAAGGAAGTCCTGAATAGCCCTGTATTGATTAAAGACACTGAATTAATCATCAAAAACCTTCCTACTAAGAAAACTCTGGGACCCAAGATGGTTTCACTGGTGAATTCTCCCAAACTTTAAAGAAGAAATCACACCAATTTTATATAATTCTTGCAGACAATGCAGGAGACCGGAACAATTTCTAACTAACTGAGTTCAGTACAACCTTAACACTAAAATCTGACAATGATATTACAAAAAAGAAGTTACAGAGCAATGAACACAGATGCACACTTCTTAAAACACTAGCAAATCAAATCCAGCAATATCTAAAAAAGGATAATACATCATGTCCAAGAAAAGTTTATCCCAATAATTCCAGGTTGACTTAACTTCAGAATACCAATGTAATTTTTCACATTAACAGAATAAAGGAGAAAAACAAATATATACATAACACTTCTATAACTCTAACAAAAAGAAACAACAAATTTTAAGTGGGTAAATATTTGAACACTTCACAAAGAAAGGTATTTGAATAAACAAGCAGCGCATGAAAAAGTATTAAACAACCTTAGTCATCAAAGAAACACATATTAAAGCCACAATGAGATAATACTAACACATACCAAAACGTATAAAATTAAAAAGACTCACAACACCAAATGTTTGCAAGGATGTAGCAACTGGAACTCTCATACTTTATTGATGAAAGTGTAAATTTTAAATTACTTTTTAGAAAAGGGTCTAGCAGTTTCTTTAAAACTAAGCATACACCTTACCTTGTGACTCAACAATTCCACTCCTAGATATTTAGACAAGGTAACTGAAAACATATCTAAAAAAACCTTGCAGAATAATGTTCACAGCAGCTTTTTTCATGCTAACTAAAATCAGCCCAGGTGTCCATTAATGTGAGAATGGATAAAGTATGGTATACCCATAAATTGGAATATTCTTCAGGGATAGGATTAATGATGAAATATTGAATGCTTTTCCCTCTTTTACAGTAGAAAAAGAAAGTAACAGCCTTCCAGCCCACTACCTGTCTTTAAAATAAATCTTCACTGGAGTACAGTCTCGTCTACGTGTGTGTGTTTTGCCTATGGCTGCTCTTGCGCTGCAGTGGCAGAGCTGAGTAGGAGCAACAGAGACTGCACGGCTCACAGAGCCTGGAATTTTTACTCTCTGGACCTTTACAGAAAAAGTTTGCCAGCTTCTGCTCTTCACCAATAAAAAGGAATGAACTGCCAATAACTATAACAACATGAGTAAATCTCAAAAACATGCCGAATGAGAGAAGCCTTATACAAAAGAGGACATACTATATGGTTCTGTTGATATGAAGATCTAGCGTTGGTAAAACTAACCTGTGCTGGAGAAAATCAGAATAACGGCTGCCTGTAGGGGTAGGATGGGGACCGCCTGGTAAGGGACAAGAGGATAATGTCCAGTTCTGCATCTTGACAGGAGTCTGGCTTTGACAAAGACTCTCTTATAACAAAACTTTAGACTGGCTCCTCGGAGTAAATCTTCTTTCTGACTAAGGCCCAACCTTGGGCTTCCATCTCTGTCCTTGCAGAATCCAGGTTGAGCAAGAATCCTGCTAAGATTCCCCACCCTTGGTATCTGACCTAACTTGAGTTTGATATCTGATCGAATTCCCCCTCCCCTGCTCTGGCCCGCCTTCACCAAGAACTCAGCTGAGTCCATCTAGCAAGAACCTCCCCTCTCCCTAATGCTTCCTCTTTGTAATTTCGCATCCAGTGACCATGCACCAACTCTGCTCCTTGATTAGAAATCCCACTTGTCCTCTCTAGAGTCAGACTTGAGCCCAAACTTTCTCTCTCTCACTGCCAGAGCCCAGGGCAGTGTCCCCTACACCTACCATGATAGCCCCCACCCCCCGAATAAAGTCCTCCTTAAGGTCTTTAACAAGGGTCATGAATAATTTTTCTCTTTAACAGGCTGCATGGATATCAGAACTCAGGACTGGTATCCCTAAGATCTGTACCTTTCATTTTATCTATTGGGCTGGCCAAAAAGTTCGTTTGGGTTTCTCCGTAAGATGTTACAGAAAAACCCAAACGGACTTTTTGGCCAACCCAATACAATTACCTCCTAGTTAATAATAAGCAAGGTGAAGTATCTAGGAAAAAGTAAACCAAAATCTACAACTTTTTTTTGAAATGCATCTTAAAAAGATAAACTGATGGATACATGGAAGGACAGAGACAGATAAATGTGATAAAACATAGTAAAATGTTAATTTTAGAATCTAGATGGTGAGGACATGATTGTTCACTGTAAAATTCTTTCAACTTCTATCTTTGAAATTTCTCATAATAAAATGCTGGGGGTAATGCTTACCTGCTGTGAGACTGTCATAATACAGACGATGAAAATAACTCTTCTACCACTGTGTTTTACACATATTCATCCTTAGACTACAAAGGGGAAGTTTCATCCAAGTACCCTTACAATATAGATTCACTATTAGCACAGAAGTGTGAGAGAACCGTGAGATATTTCTGACACTACAAAGGGCTGAACAATTTTAAGTCAAACTTCCATCGATGGAACTACCTCCTACAATAGACCACATTCTAGCACTGGACTCTGAGGGCAAGCCTAACCATTATACTTAAACAGTGAAGAGACGAACTATTTTTAATTCTGTACACAGGGGCGTAAGGTGGCCTGCACCCTAACTGAACCTGATACATTACTGTGCTTTATACATGTGTTTTGTTGAAATTTTTATAGTGGAAAAGAGATAATAGTGCTAACAGTAACACACCAAAAGAAAATTCCAGTTTCTGTCAGATTATAAAATTTTAACTCTCGTGCAATAATTTCTCTATCAACAGTTAAGAAATATCACCAACCATATTCAAAGCACTGGAGTACACAGACACAAATATAGACCATGTACGTAGTCTGTTTCAATTTAAGATGGTAAGAGATTCTTGGTTTTTTTGTTTTTGTTTTTTTCGCTTTTAAAGAAGCCACTTCACTGTTTGAGGTCACACCTGTTTGTCACAGTAATCACTTTCTTGTTAACCGGCAAATAAAAAGCCAAAACAGAAACATACCCACGGCCTACCTCCTCCTCTCTAAAGCTACCCGCTGTCCTAGTCAAATGCTGTCGCCTTTGGGAAGGCAAAACACCCTTTCAATTCCCCTGCCTTCTGGGCTTCCATTCTGACTACATCTTCTCCCACACCGGCAGTGTCCTTCCCTAATACTTACTGAATATTTTCTTTTTATTTCCAATACTTTAAGCTCTTGACCATTCAGAAATTAGCCTTGTAACATTATCTTTTTCTGCTGAATAATACTGCTTCGCTCCCGTGAATGTTTTCTATTTCCCTATCTACATATTGAATTCATGGATTCCTTGGTATTTCCTGCAGGAGTCACAGGGTTGGCACTATAGGGGTGCAGTGTTTTCTGACTGGCATGATAGGCAAGTGTGTTAGATCTAAGCTAACTGGTAGATGTGCTAATCCCCACAGAGCAGGTGCTCTGCCATCTTCCCTGTAACCAAGCACTTTTCAAAAGAAAAGAGGAGGCTGCAGCTGTGGCTAAGCAGCCTGGCTGTGAATAAACACAGAGGCAGGACGTACAGTTATGAAATTTACAGCCAAGGGAATTAAGCAACCCACATACAGTATATTACCCTAGTTGTCTTTGCAAAGGAGCAGCCATTTTTCTGTTCTAACTACCTGCTTCCAACTCCTCAGGTGAAGCTAAACTAGGAGGCACCTAAGGCAAGATGTGAGTCTCAGAAATAACTGCTGTCGAGATTCTGATTACACCTGTCCACGGTTATGACGGGTGTGTAAAAACAGCAACATATAAGCAGCCTCCCAACTTCAGGTGTGCTCCTAAATAGAGCCAGCATTTTCCAATACAGACCGACCTCCTCCACTTCTCCTCCCTAAACCAGGAGCCAAGGACCCCTGGCCGACAAACTTGAAAAAAGAAGCAGCCATGAGAAATCTGATCCACTCAGAAAAACATGGTCTCCTTCCTGCCTAGGGATGAGCCTCATAGCCCCATGCCTGACCGCCATGCTGCCCAATGTGTGTGCTATCGTAGACACTTGCCTGAAATTCCATTAATCTGATATTCTTTAGGGTTAAAAATGCTTATATCACAAGGCACAGAAATCTACCAGTGTTTTATACAAATATCTTAAATTAGGCCACTTTTCCTAAAATACAGCTGTTTTGGGGGCATAAGAATGCTGAAGCGAGGAGGTGGTATGAACTTTGAACACACAATACTTTTGTGGACTAGGGAGGACTTAGCATCACTAGGCAGAGTCCTAGAATAAGCAAGAAGGCACAAGAATCTGGTTACAGAACATCACAGGACGTCAAAGATAAAATACGTCTATTTCACTATTTGGCCCAGGCTGGCCCTTCATCCAGAAAAAAATGCTAGTTGGTTCCTATTCTCAGAATTCTGGATACTATTAGTAATACTAAAATAACAGCCGTGCCAAATGGAGTTAATACAGCAGTCATAGGTCAGACCTAGAAGCTAGCTACCCCATTAAGTACCATTTGTATACAAAAGTCAATGCAAGTTCCAAACAACTATCTAAAAATGAGTACAATGGAAACCATTTACTAGGAGCACTGTACTAATAGGCATCACTTTCTGAGCGTCATCTTCTTTAACTGTCACAACAGGCCTATGTAACAGGTACTATTCTCATTCCTATCTTACAGATAAGGAAAGTAAAACATAACAGGCTAAAGTTACTTGACTGAAATCACACAGCAAAAATAAACGGCACACTCCAAAGATATACAAATGGCCAACAAGCATATGAAAAGATGTTCAACATCACTATTCATAAGGGAAATGCAAATCAAAAGCACTAGATATCACTTCACATCCATTAGAATGCCTACTATTAAAGAAAAAAAACAAAACAAAACAGAAAATGTGTTGAGGAGGACAGAGAGAAATTGGAACCCTTGCAACACTGCTGGTGGGAATGCAAAATAGTACGACCACTATGGATAAAGCAATGTGGTGGTTCTTCAAAAAATTAAAATTACTTTATGATCCAGCAATTTCACTTCTGGGTATATATCCAGAAGAATTGAAAGGTGGGTTGAAGAGGTATTTGTACAGTCATGTTCTAGTAAGCAGAATCCCCTAATATCTTTCCAGATCATTCTATCATAAGCTCCAAATTAATAAATCTCCATGTTCCATTATTCACTAATCTAAACCTATTTTTTCTTCATTCATTATATACCTACCATCATTTTAAACTGCTGATTGAAAAAAAAGTAAAACCAGCAAACATAATACAGAAAGGCTTCATATATTAACTCAGGATTTCAACATATTATTTCACCTTTAAGTAAGATTACTACTCGGTTACATCATTTACTAAACCTCTGATTCAAATCCAAACAACTCAAGTAACGCCTTTCAGTTTCAACTATACAAACTTACACCCTACCCAGCCCCCAACCCAAAATAAAAGACCTAGCAACCCACTGTTTCTCTCTCCATGAGGTTGCTTGATTTTCATAGTTGTGACTAAACAACCATTTTATTCTTCTAAAACCATAATTCAGAAAGATCCTGCAATGCACAATCTAAACTCCCCAGAAAGACAAAGAATAAACTCCTATGTTTTTAAAAATTTTAAATGCTAAAATAGACTTCAAAGACAGACCTATTATATTAAGCTAGTATTAAGAATCTTTTTCTTCAAGAATTAAGCTGTCAAATTTCTCTAAAAACTAAAGTTGGTTTAATATTCAAGATACAAAGGCATCTTGGGCTTCCCTGGTGGCGCAGTGGTTGAGAGTCCGCCTGCCGATGCAGGGGACACAGGTTCGTGCCCTGGTCCAGGAAGATCCCACATGCTGCGGAGCGGCTAGGCCCGTGAGCCATGGCCGCTGAGCCTGCGCGTCCAGAGCCTGTGCTCTGCTACGGGAGAGGCCACAACAGTGCGAGGCCCACATACGGCAAAAAATAATAATAAAAAGATACAAAGGCATCTTTCAACTTATATTTAGCAGCCTACAAGTTTTATTTTTTAATTTATTTATTTTTGGCTGCACTGGGTCCTCGTTGCTGCGCGTGGGCTTTCTCTAGTTGTGGTAAGCAGAGGCTACTCTTCGTTGCAGTGTGCAGGCTTCTCATTGCGGTGGCTTCTCTTGTTGTGGAACACGGGCTCTAGGCACACGGGCTTCAGTAGTTGTGGCACGCAGCTCAGTAATTGTGGCTCGTGGGCTCTAGAGCACAGGCTCAGTAGTTGTGGTACACAGGCTTAGTTGCTCTGCGGCATGTGGGATCTTCCCAGACCAGGGCTCAAACCCCTGTCTCCTGCATTGGCAAGCGGATTCTTAACCACTGTGCCAACAGGGAAGTCCCTTAACCCTTTTTTCTTAACAGCTAAGCTTAAATTCTTCTGCAGCATCGCTGATTTCACAGTTAGAGCTGAGGGTTCACATACAGATAAGAAAAGTACACTTTGATGAAGCATTCCAATAACTAACTGGAATGCAAAATCCTATAATATAGCCATCTAGGAGCTCAAAAGTGAAAAGAGCAAGTATGCGAAAGGAATCTATGTACACCACATGCCTTACTGATGCATTCTTGTGGCTCTTAAAGCTCATCATTTTGATCGCATACATTTCAAGCCTCAATCAGACCTCAAAGACTATAGTATACAAATGTCCCACAGTGTAACCAGAGTTGTCAACACTCCCAGGAAACCATTTAGAAGCAAGATTCTTTTTAAATTAAAGAAAGCAGGAAAAAAGTAAATGATCAGTTTGCCTTAAAAATGAGTACCACAAACCTTTCTCAATTATAAGTGTAGTTATCTGTATCTTAGTATAGGTTCATCATTGCTGCAATGCATTCTTACTACATTTAAAATAGCTGCACAGAAGTTGAGACACAGATGTAGAGAACAAACGTATGGACACCAAGGGGTGAAAACCATGGTGGGGTGGGAATGGGGGTGTGCTGAACTGGGTGACTGGGATTGACATATATACACTGATGTGTATAAAATTGATGACTAATAAGAACCTGCAGTATAAAAAAACAAACAAACAAAAACAACTAATACTAAACTTCCTTTGGGTTATTTGTATGGAAATATGTTAATATAAATGTTTCAGACATTACATGAAATTTCTAAAAATCTTACATGTTCTGGTATAATGTTATAAGTCATAATTCTAGTTATTACTTTAAAATGTATATCTCAGAAATAACTAAATTTCCTTGTCAATTGCATTATCATGAACTTTCATCACATCTTTCACCGTGGTCATTTTCAAGTCTCTTGTCATTTACAGAGTTCTGGGTGTACTCTGATGCTTTCGCAAAAATGTTCCTATAAAAGGGTTTCATCGTCAAGGAATTCATGGAAAAGACTGACAAGAACAGGTTCCTGGTAACTGACTACACTGCTGAACTGAATGAATAAGCATTTTCAGAACTCTAATGGAAAACTGACGAATTCATAAAAGTGCCAACAAAAGATCAAGATGAAAAAAATTAATGACATGGGACTGAGTGAACGGATGTGGATGATTATAATTTTTCTGACTTTGTTTGAATAAAAAAAAAAATCCCCCAAGGACTCAGGCAAAAAATACACAAGTCAATTTTCACTGCAAAGTAAAGGAGCTGTTATAAAGGACGATTACTGGACTGAATGTCAATATTATGACATTATGAGTGTGTTTTGTGTTTGGTGACTGCAATCATTGTTGCTTTTGTTGTGGTCATCCATTTACAATGCTTGGTGTCAGTTTATTTATCTCTTGTAAAAATAAAATACAGTGTGTGTATGTGGAAAAAAAAATATAAACATTGCCAATGTTGTACCTCTTCTCATGGAAATTAATAAAAATATTAAATGTGGGTTTCCCTGGTGGCTCAGTGGTTGAGTCCGCCTGCTGATGCAGGGGACACGGGTTCGTGCCCCAGTCCAGGAAGATCCCACATGCCGCGGAGCCACTGGGCCCGTGAGCCATGGCCGCTGAGCCTGTGCGTCCGGAGCCTGTGCTCCACAATGGGAGAGGCCAAAACAGTGAGAGGCCCGCGTACCGCAAAAAAAAAAAAAAAATTAAATGTGAAAAAAAATGAAATAAAATAAAACAGCTGCACACTTCATTAAATAAATATGCAGCAATTAATTGCGGAAAAGAAAAAAGAGTATCACAAACCAAGTTTCACCAGAAAAATACACTTACTGGTTTTTGATTTAAAATGTTTTACTTGCTCTCTAACCCCTGCTCCGGCACCACCACCAATACACGCACTCGGCTCTGGGTCACCCCTTACTTGTCTCCCTTCAAGCAGAATCCAGCTACCATGCTGTGAGGACACTCAAGCAGCCCTATGGAGTGGTCTAAGAGGAACTGAGGCCGCCTGCCAACAGTTAGTACCAACCTGCCAGCCATCTGTGTGGCTGACAGGGTCTTCATGCTCCGGCCAGGTCTTCGTGCTCTGGCCAGGTGTCAGGCCTGTGCCTCTGAGGTGGGAGAGCCGAGTTCAGGACATTGGCCCACCAGAGACATCCCGGCTCCACATAATATCAAACAGCAAAAGCTCTCCAAGAGATCTCCATCTCAGAGCTAAGACGCAGCTCCACTCAATAACCAGCAAGCTCCAGTGCTGGACACCCCATGCCAAACAACTAGCAAGACAGAAACAAAACCCCACCCACTGGCAGAGAGGCTGTCTAAAATCATAACAAGGTCACAGACACCCCAAAAAACACCACTGGATGTAGTCCTGCCCACCAGAAAGACAAGGTCCAGCCTCATCCACCAGAACACAAGAACCAGTCCCCTCCACCAGGAGGCCTACACAACCCACTGAACCAACCTTAGCCACTGGGGGCAGACACCAAAAAAAACAGGGACTACGAACCTGCAGCCTGTGAAAAGGAAGCCCCCAAACACAGTAAGTTAAGCAAAATGAGAAGACAGAGGAACAAACAGCAGATAAAGAAGAAAAGTAAAAACGCACCAGACCTAACAAATGAAAAGGAAATAGGCAGTCTACCTGAAAAAGAATTCAGAGTAATGATAGTAAAGATGATCCAGAATCTTGGAAATGGAAAGGAGAAAATATAAAAAACGTTTAATAAGGACCTAGAAGAAGTAGAGAGCAAACAAACACTGATGAACAACACAATAAATGAAATTAAAAATTCTCTAGGGGCTTCCCTGGTGGCACAGTGGTTGAGAGTCCGCCTGCCGATGCAGGGGACACGGGTTCGTGCCCTGGTCCAGGAAGATCCCACATGCCGTGGAGCGGCTGGGCCCGTGAGCCATGGCCGCTGAGCCTGCGTGTCCGGAGCCTGTGCTCTGCAATGGGAGAGGCCACAACAGTGAGAGGCCTGCGTACAGCAAAAAAAAAAAAAAAAAAAGAAAATTCTCTAGAAGGAATCAATAGCAGAATAACTGAGACAGAAGAACGGATAAGTGACCTGGAAGCTAAAATAGTGGAAATAACTACTGCAGAGCAGAATAAAGAAATAAG
This sequence comes from Delphinapterus leucas, assembly GCF_059928025.1. NCBI lineage: Eukaryota > Metazoa > Chordata > Mammalia > Artiodactyla > Monodontidae > Delphinapterus > Delphinapterus leucas. The sequence goes on from NC_143146.1 coordinate 14,561,507, forward strand.
AATGAAAAGAATTGAGGAGAGTCTCAGAGACCTCTGGGACAACAATAAATGCACCAACATTTGAATTATAAGGGTCGGAGAAGAAGAAGAGAAAAAGAGGCTGAGAAAACATTTAATTTGAAGAGATTATAGTTGAAAAATTCCCTAATATGGGAAAAAAATAGTCAATCAAGTCCAGGAAGCACAGAGAGTCCCAAACAGGATAAACCCAAGGGGAAACACTCCAAGACACATATTAATCAAACTATCAAAAACTAAATACAAACAAAAAATATTAAAAGCAGCAAGGGAAGGGCTTCCCTGGTGGCGCAGTGGTTGAGAGTCCGCCTGCCGATGCAGGGGACACAGGTTCATGCCCCGGTTCGGGAAGATCCCACATGCCGTGGAGCGGCTGGGCCCGTGAGCCATGGCTGCTGAGCCTGCGCGTCTGGAGCCTGTGCTCCACAGCGGGAGAGGCCACAACAGTGAGAGGCCTGTGTACTGCAAAAAAAGAAAAAAAAGCAGCAAGGGAAAAACATCAAATAACATACCTGGGAATCCCCATATGGTTAACAGCTAATCTTTCAGCAGAAACTGCAAGCCAGAAGGGAGTGGCAAGACATATTAAAAGTGATGAAATGGAAAAGCCTACAACCAACATTACTCTACCCAGCAGGATCTCATTCAGATTCAACAGAAAACTTAAAACCTTTATTGACAAGCAAAAGCTAAGAGAATTCAACACCACCACACCAGCTTTACAACAAATGCTAAAGGAACTGCTTTAGGTAGGAAACACAAGAAAAGGAAAAGACCGACAATAACAAACCCAAAACAATTAAGAAAATGGTAATAGGAACACACATATCAATAACTACCTTAAATGTAAACGGATTAAATGCTCCAACCAAAAGACACTGACTGGCTGAATGGATACAAGAAAAGACCCATATATATGATGTCTACAAGAGACCAACTTCAGACCTAGGGACACATACAGACTGAAAGTGAGGGGATGGAAAACGATATTCCACACAAATGGAAATCAAAAGAAAGCTGGAGTAGCAAATCTTGTATCAGACAAAATAGACTTTAAAATAAAGACTATTACGAGAGACAAAGAAGGACACTTTGGGATCAATTCAAGAAAGGATCAATTCAAGAAGAAGATATAACAATTGTAAACATTTATGCACCCAATATAAGAGCATCTCAATACATAAGGCAAATGCTAACAGACATAAAAGGGGATATTGACAGTAACACAATTAATAGTAGGGAAATTAAACACCCCACTTTCAACAATGGACAGATCATCCAAAATAAAAATAAATAAGGAAACACAAACTTTAAATGATACATTAAAAAAAGATGGACTTAATTGATATTTATAGGATATCCCATCCAAAAACAACAGAATACACTTTCTTCTCAAGTGCTCATGGTACATTCTCCAGGATAGATCATATCTTGGGTCACAAATCAAACCTTGGTAAATTTAAGAAAATTGATATCGTATCAAGCATCTTTTCCAACCACAACGCTAAAAGACTAGATATCAATTACAGGAAAAAATTTGTAAAAAATACAAATACATGGAGGCTAAACAATACGCTACTAAATAACCAACAGATCACTAAAGAAATCAAAGGGGAAATCAAAAAGTACCTAGAAACAAATGATAATGAAAGCACGATGACCCAAAACCCATAGGATGCAGCAAAAGCAGTTCTAAGAGTAAAGTTTATAGCAATACAATCCTACCTTAAGAAAACAAGAAACATCTCAAATAAACAACCTAACCTTACACCTAAAGCAATTAGAGAAAGAAGAATAAAAAAACGCCAAAGTTAGGTGAAGGAACAAAATCATAAAGATCAGATCAGAAATAAATGAAAAAGAAATGAAGGAAACAATAGCAAAGATCAATAAAACTAAAAGCTGATTCTTTGAGAAGATAAACAAAATCGATAAACCATTAGCCAGACTCACCAAGAAAAAAAGGGAGAAGACTCAAATCACTAGAATTAGAAATAAAAAAGGAGAAGTAACAACTGACACCGCAGAAATACAAAGGATCATGAGAGTTTAATACAAGCAACTATATGCCAATAAAATGTACAACCTGGAAGGAATGGACAAATTCTTAGAAAAGCACAACCTTCCAAGACAGAACCAGGAAAAACAGAAAATATAAACAGACAAATCACAAACACTGAAATTGAAACTGATTAAAAATCTTCCAACAAACAAAAGCCCAGGACCAGATGGCTTCACAGGCCAATACTACCAAACATTTAGAGAAGAGCTAACACCTATCCTTCTCAAACTCTTCCAAAATATAGCAGAGGGAGGAACACTCCCAAACTCATTAAATGAGGCCACCATCACCCTGATACCAAAAGCAGACAAAGATGTCACAGAAAAAGCAAACTACAGGCCAATATCACTGATGAACATAGATGCAGAAATCCTCAACAAAATGCTAGCAAACAGAATCCAGCAGCACACGAAAAGGCTCACACACCATGATCAAGTGGAGTTTATCCCAGGAGTGCAAGGATTCTTCAATATATGCAAATCAATCAATGTGATACACCATATTAACAAATTGAAGTAGAAAAACCATATGATCATCTCAATAGATGCAGAAAAAGCTTTTGGCAAAATTCAACACCCATTTATGATAAAAACCCTCCAGAAAGTAGGCATAGAGGGAATTTACCTCAACATAATAAAGGCCATATATGACAAACCCACAGCCAACATCGTTCTCAATGGTGAAAAACTGAAACCATTTCCTGTAAGATCAGGAACCAGACAAGGTTGTCCAGTCTCACCACTATTATTCAACATAGTTTTGGAAGTTTTAGCCACAGCAATCTGAGAAGAAAAAGAAATAAAAGGAATCCAAATCAGAACAGAAGATGTAAAGCTGTCACTGTTTGCAGATGACATGATACTATACATAGAGAATCCTAAAGATGCTACCAGAAAACTACTAGAGCCAATCAATGAATTTGGTAAAGTAGCAGGATACAAAATTAATGCCCAGAAATCTCTTGCATTCCTATACACTAATGATAAAAAATCTGAAAGAGAAATTAAGGAAACACTCCCATTTACCACTGTAACGAAAAGAATAAAATACCTAGGAATACAGCTATCTAAGGAGACAAAAGACCTGTATGCAGAAAATTAAAAGACACTGATGAAAGAAATTAAAGAGGATACAAACACATGGAGAGATATACCATGTTCTTGGACTGGAAGGATCAACATTCTGAAAATGACTATACTACCCAAAGTAATCTATAGATTCAATGCAATCCCTATCAAACTACCAATGGCATTTTTCACAGAACTAGAACAAAAAATTGCACAATTTGTATGGAAACACAAAAGACCACGAATAGCCAAAGCAATCTTGAGGAAAAAACGGAGCTGGAGGAATCAGGCTCCTGGACTGCAGACTATACTACAAAGCTACAGTAATCAAGACAGGATGGTACTGGCACAAAAACAGAAATATGGATCAATGGAACAGGATAGAAAGCCCAGAGATAAACCCACGAACATACGGTCACCTTATCTTTAATAAAGGAGGCAAGAATATACAATGGAGAAAAGATAGCCTCTTCAATAAGTGGTGCTGGGAAAACTGGACAGCTACATGTAAAAGAATGAAATTAGAACATTCCCTCACACCATACACAAAAATAAACTCAAAATGGATTAAAGACCTAAATGTAAGGCCAGACACTATAAAACTCTTAGAGGAAAACATAGGCAGAACACTCTATGACATAAATCACAGCAAGATCCTTTTTGACCCACCTCCTAGAAAAATGGAAAAAAAACAAAAATAGACAAATGGAACCTAATGAAACTTAAAAGTTTTTGCACAGCAAAGGAAACCATAAACAAGACCAAAAGACAACCCTCAGAATGGGAGAAAATATTTGCAAATCAAGCAACTGACAGAGGATTAATCTCCAAAATTTATAAGCAGTTCGTGCAGCTCAATATCAAAAAAAAACAAACAACCCAATCCAAAAATGGGCAGAAGACCTAAATAGACATTTCTCCAAAGAAGATATACAGATATCCAACAAACACATGAAATGATGCTCAACATCACTAATTATTAGAGAAATGCAAATCAAAACTACAGTGAGGTATCACCTCACACCAGTTAGAATGGGCATCATCAGAAAATCTACAAACAACAAATGCTGGAGAGGGTGTGGAGAAAAGGGAACCCTGTTGCACTGCTGGTGGGAATGTAAATTGATACAGCCACTATGGAGAACAGTATGGAGGTTCCTTAAAAAAACTAATAATAGAACTACCATGCGACCCAGCAATCCTACTACTGGGCATATACCCTGAGTAAACCATAATTCAAAAAGAGTCATGTACCACAATGTTCATTACAGCACTGTTTACAATAGCCAGGACTTGGAAGCAACCTAAGTGTCCATCGACAGATGAATGGATAAAGAAGATGTGGCACATATATACAATGGAATACTACTCAGCCACAGAAAGAAATGAAATTGAGTTATTTGTAGTGAGGTGGATGGACCTAGAGACTGTCATACAGAGTGAAGTAAGTCAGAAAGAGAAAAAAAAATACCATATGCTAACACATATATATGGAAATCTAAAAAAAAAACAAAATGGTTCTGAAGAACCTAGGGGCATGACAGGAATAAAGACATAGAGAATGGACTTGAGGACATGGGGAGGGGGAAGGGTAAGCTGGGATGAAGTGAGAGAGTGGCATGGACATATATACACTACCAAATGTAAAATAGATAGCTAGTGGGAAGCAGCTGCATAGCACATTGAGATCAGCTCGGTGCTTTGTGACCACCTCGAGGGGTGGGATAGGGAGGGTGGGAGGGAGACGCAAGAGGAAGGAGATATGGGGATATATGTATATGTATAGCTGATTCACTTTGTTATAAAGCAGAAACTAACACACCATTGTAAAGCAATTATACTCCAATAAAGATGTTAAAATAAATAAATAAAATGCTTTACTTGATTTGAAACAAAAACTTTTCATTAAGGGCTCTAAGACTCACTTCTTTTCAAAATCATCTCATTTAAATGTTTATAGCATAATGTCACATGAAAAAGATCACAAAACAAAATATATGAAAGAAAAAAAATATATATATATGAAAGGATTCTATAAAATTACTGTATTTCCCTTAGTTATCTTCCAAAAATAGGGCACTGCCTTTATTCAAGGTCCTTACAACATCTAGCAGGAATCTCTCTCTCTGCTACTTCAACTTGAACAAAGTTCGGTAAGCAGGTATCCTAACATTTACTAAACAGCTTAGGGGTCACAGAGGATCATTTTATATTTACGCATATATGTCACATGTATGTCTGCTGTAGGTAGAATATATATACTGCATACATGCATAGAATATGTATGCATAAAATATACACTCATACATGTGCATAAAGTCTGAAAGGTGTAAATCAAAACAAGCAGTGATTACCTCTGGATGATATGAGAGCTATAATTTAAATTTTCTACCTTGTTATATATCTTTTCTAACTTGTCTCCAACAAAGAAAGTTAAAATTTTTATTTTTATATTCCACCGTACTGGTGTCAACAGCAGAACTCTCTCCTTATATGGTATAGTTTTCATGTTCCACCAAGAAAGAATAATTTTCAGGTTCTCTGCCATTTTTCTAAAATTGCCAACATTTCCAGGTACTCTGGTAAACTTGTTCTAAACAAAAGGATGTTAAACAGGTGCTAATTGCACGTATAACAACTTTTAGGTATCGCAAATCAAATTCCTTAAAGATTTACCTTCATCGTACATCTCTTCTATTAAATAGGCCTCTGCTCGGTCTTTCAGAGCGTTCACATTGTCAGGTTCCATCTGTAAAACTTCCGAACACACTCGAATAGCTTCAACAGGCTTCTCATCCTAAAAGTAAGTGTGAGAAAAGAATTTATAGTTGTTTTCCACAATGTCAAGTTTTTACAATTCTGGGAGTGAGTCAACAGTTACCTTCGAAAAGCAGTGGCAAATCCTTTCTTTTGAACGAATTGTATACTCAGAAACACTTGGCTCTGTTTTCATGACAGATTCATATTTGCTGGTCGCATCTGTGTATCTGTTAAATGAGCAAATCATGATGAGTAAAAAATGAAATTCTATTTCCAGAGCTAAAGAAACGACCCTCTACTCTTCACTATATGTTACTTAATCAATCGACCTGAATGAGCACATCCCTTCAAAGACTGCTTCTACCTTATTAATCTACAGTAGCAAGGAAGGTTCTCTCTGCAATTAAGAGTTGGGAGATAACACACATGACCACAGAAAATGTATCTGGATAAATCAAAGCATACCTGTGAGTACCCATCAAACCAAATGATGAATTCTCTACAGGAAAGTGCTCATGATTTTGAAACTGAGGAAAACACTTTGTTAAAGTCCAACTATACAAGGCTTATACTTTCAGCAAAACAGAGATCAGGTTTTCTTTCTTAGTTACTACACACTTTGATGAAATAACAGCGCCCATTACATGTTATTTTATATAACAAATATCAATATTCAAACCTAAGTACATTGTAATTCCTTGCAGAAGAAACCTGCTTTTTATTTTTTTTGGAGATTTCAACAGTTTTCTATTCACTTAGTTGTGTGTGTATATGTGTGTGTGTGTGTGACTATACGTATTTTATATAGTTTTATCACATGTGTAGATTCGTGTAACCATCACCACAATGAAGATGCAGCTCTACTCCACCTCTGTAAGGTTCCTTCATGCTATCCCTTTATAGTTACACATCATCCTGCTCCCTAACCCTCAGCAATTTCTCATCTGTTTACCATCTGTATAATTTTATTTCATGAATGCTATATAAATGTAATCATACAGTAGGTAACCTTTTTTAAAAATTTTTATTTATTTTTGGCTGCGTCGGGTCTTCGTTGCCGCACGCGGACTTTTCTCTAGCTGTGGCGAGTGGGGGCTATTCTTCATTGTGGTGCGCGGGCTTCTCATTGCAGTGGCTTCTCTTGTTGAGGAGCATGGGCTCTAGGCGCACGGGCTTCAGTAGTTGCGGCACACGGGCTCAGTAGTTGTGGCGCACAGGCTTAGTTACTCCGCGAAGAAACCTGCTTAAATTCCCAACATTACTAGCTTTCTAAGAACAATAAAAGCTATTTCAGCACTTTCTTAAACCGGTGGAAAGTACTAGTCATGTTATGCATTGTTACTCTCCTCATTAATGGCAAACTGTTGGGTTGGCCAAAAGGTTTGTTCAGTTTTTTCCATAAGATGGCTCTCGTAGCACTTAGTTGTCTTTAACTTCATTTGAAACAATTATGTTAGACTGTATGTGACAGCTGTCATATCAGTGTGCATTAAAAAAAACATCAAAATTGGTGGGCTTCCCTGGTGGCGTAGTGGTTGAGAGTCCGCCTGCCGATGCAGGGGATACGGGTTCGTGCCCTGGTCCGGGAAGATCCCACATGCCGCAGAGCAGCTAGGCCCCATAAGCCATGGCCACTGAGCCTGCGCGTCCGGAGCCTGTGCTCCACAACGGGAGAAGCCACAACAGTGAGAGGCCCGCGTACTGCAAAAAAAAAAAAAAATTGGTGAATTTTTGTGTAGCCATTTTAATGTTGAAGATGGAAGAAAAAAAGCAACATTTTCAGAATATTATGCTTTACTATTTCAAGAAAGGTAAAAATGCAACTGAAATGCACAAAAAGTTTTGTGCAGTGTATGGAGAAGGTGCTGTGACCGACTGAACATATCCAAAGTGGTTTGCGAAATTTCATGCTGGAGATTTCTCACTGGATGATGCTCCACGGTCGGGTAGACCAGTTGAAGTTGACAGCGATCAAATAGAAACAAAAACTGAGAACAGTCAACATTATACCATGCGGGAGATAGCCAACATGCTCAAAATATCCAAATCAAATGTTGAAAATCGTTTGCGCCAGCTTGGTTATGTGAATCACTCTGATGTTTCGGTTCCATGTAAGTTAAGCGAAAAAAACCTTCTTGACCATATTTCCACATGCAATTCTCAACTGAAACGTAATGAAAACGTTCCATTTTTAAAACAAATTGTGACGGGCGATGAAAAGTGGATACTGTACAGTAATGTGGAACAGAAGAGATTGTGGGGCAAGTGAAATGCACCACCACCAACTACACCAAAGGCCGGTCTTCATCCAAAGAAGATGATGTTGTGTATACGGTGGGATTGGAAGGGAGTCCTCTATTACGAGCTCCTTCTGGAAAACCAAACGATTAATTCCAACAAGTACTGCTCCCAATTAGACCAACTGAAAGCAGCACTCCACGAAAAGCATCCAGAATTAATCAACAGAAAACACATAATCTTCCATCAGGATAACACAAGACCGCATATGTTTCTTTGATGACCAGGCAAAAACTGTTACAGCTTAGCTGCGAAGTCCTGATTCATCCACCATATTCACCAGACATCGCACCTTCAGATTTTCATTTATTCCGGTCTTTACAAATTCTGTTAACAGAAAAAATTTCAATTCCCTGGAAGACTGTAAAAGGCACCTGGAACAGTTCTTTGCTCAAAAAGATAAAAAGGTTTTGGTAGATAGAATTATGACGTTGCCTGAAAAATGGCAGAAGGTAGTGGAAAAAAAGGGTGAATACATTGTTCAATAATGTTCTTGGTGAAAATGAAAAATGTGCCTTTTATTTTTAGTTAAAAAACCAAAGGCACTTTTTGGCCCACCCAACGCAAGCTACATTTACATGCCATTGTGGCACATTATTCCCAAAGTGCTGCAATCTTCAAATTTAAATGCCACTGTATTAAAATATAGGTTTAAATACAAAACTTAAGGCAAAAGCTAGACATCAATGTCAAAATCCTAGTTGGGATACTGTTCTATAGATTTCCAAGATGGTACAATTGTAGGAAATTATACAGAGTATGCGAGACCTCGCTCTATTTCTTAAAGCTATGTGTGAAACTACAATTAGAAATTAAAAGTTCAATTAGAAAATAATGCACTTCACTTTAAAAAAAAAAGGTAGCTTCTGGAAAGGTGGAGTAGATGTACCTTCCCCAATTCCTCTAGCTAGATACCTGTGTAAATATCCTGGACATGATATGTCCTTTTTTTTAATATGAAAAGACTCAGAAAGGGGGAGACAAGAAAATTATGGTCCCACCCCCCACCAATATCAGCAGGTCAACTGGAGAGCCTAGACTTCTTCCCTGGTGAGCCTGTAATGAGGTGTGTCCACACCCAAGCAAGGTGGTGTCAGAGAATGCCACGTTGGGAGCCAGAACTTTCATCCACGGCCAGAACTGAGTCCCCAAAACTCTTACCCACACCAAGCAGTAGTGACAATCCCACACCTCGAATAGCAATGAAGGCCAAGTGGGAAACTTCTACCTCAATCTGGCAGTTAACGAGGTTGTGCCTACCCCCCAGGCCCTCATGCTCACTTTGCTGGAACAATGTCAGGAAAAGCCACCCAAAACAGAAGATTTAAATAAAATACAGTATCTTATTAAATGAACATATCCAGGTTTCAATTAAAAACTAATCATCAGGGCTTCCCTGGTGGCGCAGTGGTTGAGAGTCCGCCTGCCGATGCAGGGGACACGGGTTCGTACCCCAGTCCGGGAAGATCCCACATGCCACGGAGCAGCTGGGCCCGTGAGCCATGGCTGCTGAGCCTGCGCGTCTGGAGCTTGTGCTTCACAATGGGAGAGGCCACAGCAGTGAGAGGCCCATGTACCGCAAAAAACAAAACCAAACAAACTAATCATCATACCAAGAAACAGGAAGATCTCAAACCAACACCAAGAGGACAGAGATGTTAAAGCAGCCATGAAAAAAGCAGCAATTAACAAACATGCTTAAAGCAAATGAAAAAATAGAATGCCTCAGCAAAGAAATGGAAAGCCTCAGCAAAGAAATGGAAAGTCTCAGCAAAGAAATAGAAGATATGAACATTCCAAATAGAATTTTTAGAACTGAAAAGTATAAAAACTGAAATAAATTGCTCACCACATGTGCTCAAGAGCAGAATGTAGGGGACAGAGAGAAGAATCAGTCAATTGGAACAATAGAAATTACCAAATCTGAACAACAGAGAAAACAAACTGAAAAAGAAAAATAAACAGAGCCTCAGGGACTGTAGGGCTAAAACAAAAACTCTAACATTTATGTTAATTAGAGTCTAAGAAGGAAAACAGAGAGTGGGCAGGGCTGAAAAAGTATTCCCAGAAATAATGGCTGGAAACTTCCCAAAATTTGACAAGAGACATAAACCTACATATTCTAGAAGCTAAGGATACGCCAAACAGGATAAACACAAAGAAATCCATGCTGAGATATATCATAATTAAACTTCTGAAAACTAAAGACAAGGAAATAATCTGAAAAGCAGTCAGGGGAAAATAACTCCTTATCTTTAGGGAAAAAACAATTAGAATGACAATGGATTTCTCATCAGGAACCATGGAAGCCAGAAAGAAATGGCACAATATTTTTCAGCTGCTGTAACAAAAGAACTGTTAACCCAGAATCCTGTACTGAGAGGAAATGTCTGCATGCTCTGTATACATCGCTATCGCTCTAGATGTATATTACCTTTTAATAATCAATTTATGTGCCTGTCTCCCACAATAAACTACCAGCGTCTTAAGACCAAACACTACTATTCATATTCATTTCTGCACCCCCCAGTACACAGTCAGTTCCTGATACAGGAAAAATTCAGTAAATAGTTGGTGAAATATAAAATAAACCTGCTGGTAAGAATATTATGCAGGGACTTCCCTGGTGGCACAGTGGTAAGAATCCGTCTGCCAGTGCAGGGGACACGGGTTTGAGCCCTGTTCTGGAAGATCCCACATGCCGCGGAGCAACTAAACCCGCGTGCCACAACTACTGAGGCCGCGCACCTAGAGCCTGTGCTCTGCAACAAAAGAAGCCACCGCAATGAGAAGCCCGTGCACCACAACAACCCCGCTGGCTGCAACTAGAGAAAGCCCACACGCATCAACGAAGACCCAACACAGCTGAAAATAAACAAATAAACAAATTGTAAATAAACAAATTTTAAAAAGAATACTATGTAGTTACCATTATTTATATTCTGCCTTATTCAAAAAGTGTACAATTGTAGTTTTGCTAAGGCTCAATGCCATCTAAGATACTCCACCCTCAACGGCAAGAAGTAAGAGCAAGCAGTTCAGTTGTTCTTTTGTGGCCACAGCCAGACATATGAGGGAAGGTGAGATCCTCTACACAAGCATAGTCTTACCTGCCTTCTTTGATGAGCTCTTCAGCTGACTTAATCAGCTTATTAAGTTTCTTGACTTGTTTATAGTGTGCAAAACACCTTTTATGATCCTGGTCAAGTTTAAGACATTCACGAACTTCACTGTTCATGGATTAAAAAAAGGAAAATACTCCAAGTAAAAATAATCAATAAATGGTTTTTCATACTAAATATAGAAATCACAACAAAAGGTATTTTTTGCCTGTAACAATTAAAATATATTGACAATAATTTATCATACAGTTATATACGACATTGTATTATGCACACACATTTATTAATTCTAGTTCAAATGACTTAAGTAGAGATATATAACAAACACTATTTTGCTTCTGCAAATGTAATACCCTCCTATTTATTATTTCATGAAGTATGAAAAGAACTAATGTGGAAGCAGAATAACTTAAGAGATAACACAAAATTATAGATATATAAAAAAGCCTTAACCATAATTTTATTAAAGTTAAAAAGAAAATGGGAGTATTCTCTTACTGCAAACAATAAAAAGATGAGGAGATGTGTATGTTACTAGAACTGACCTGAGAGACAGTTCATGGTCTCCTAGCTCATAGTACAGTGTGCTGATTTTATAAAATGCCTCAGTATTATCATTCTTCAATTTTGATGCAGCTTTTAAGTCACTTATCGCTTTCCTAGGTTCCCCTTCTTTTATAAAACATTCAGCTCGAAGTTCCCGTAATTCTGCATCCCAAACACAAACCTTGAGAAACAAAAGAACTAGACTTAAAGAAACAGTAAATTATGCACATTCATACTTGCACCTGATATATTTTATCTACATATTTATCAACATAAAACATCCTCAATTAATGTGATGACTCCTACATTGTAAGTAATATTAAAAAGTCTAATACAATTTAGATGTGACAAAAATAATGAGATGTGACAAAATAATTTCTCCAAAGATGTCTTAAATAAATTCCAACGGGGTAAGGGATATATGTACTAACAAGGCCCTTTTCCTACCCCTTTCAGTTATATAATTCTAAAACACTGAAAGTAAGAAAACATGGTATTTACTATTAGAAGGTGGTTCCCAGTGAAGTATATTTGATTTTTTTATATACATTTATTTTATTTAATTTTTGGCCGTGTTGGGTCTTCGTTGCTGCACACGGGCTTTTCTCCAGTTGCAGCGAGTGGGACCACTCTTTGCTGCGTTGTGCGGGCTTCTCATTGCGGTGGCCTCTCCTTTCCTATTGCGAAGCAAGGGCTCTAGGCACGTGGGCTTCAGTAGTTGTGATATGCGGGCTCTAGAGCGCAGGCTCAGCAGTTGCGCACAGCTGCTCTGCAGCATGTGGGATCTTCCCAGACCAGGGCTCGAACTCGTGTCCCCTGCATTGGCAGGTGGTTCTTAACCACTGTGCCACCAGGGAAGCCCTACTGTATTTAGTACACCACTAGTATTCTTCAAAATGTAAACCCAGATGCTCACCAATAAGGCCTGTGTAAGTGTCTTTATGTATTTCTTAGAGCTGTATTAACGTCATGTCAACTTTTCACGGAGTAAGATATCAAAATCAACAGTGTATATAAACTAAATACAACAAGCTATAAGTTTATATAAGTATATAAACTAAATACAACAAGGTCAAGATGGATAGTCTCATTACTGGAAGGTGAAAATCATAAATTTATATTTCCTTGATAAAGCATTAACAAAATAATTTAGTAAACCGTGAATTCCACTGGACATCACACAATTTCCTCTATAAAACTATCAAAAAGTGGCCATTCTACATACATCGAGTTTATTGCCAAGATTAGACTACACAAAGTGCTATGAAAATGATAAATAAATATGAATTATGACTGCTTCCATTTGAATATTATTTTAGACTTCCTTCTGAAACCATTACATCCTTTGTCATTAAGTCCTTGCTGAGGCAGACTTAGATTTCCCTATCTAGAACCCTCTGGATCCTATCAACTCTTCATCTACCTTCTTCCCTAGAAACTTCTCACTCTAAACACTCATCTTTCCTCCCAAACATCATTTTTCCTTTTTCTTCAACCAACTCTTTCATCTTTTACCCCATTAACTAACCCCTGGAGTTTTCTTGCCCTGCCCCCCCAAATGCAAAATCAAACAGAAAACAGCAAAGCAGGCAATGTACAAAAATATGCAACTCCCACTCCATAGCACCTTCAGTATATTTACTGAAATTTTCAGTCCCAAATTTTGTTCTGTATAAACACCATCTTTCAATTAGGAGCTGAAAACCCCAGGGTCAATCTGATTTTATGCTATCTAGGTTTTTTGTGGTATATAACATGTCAAAGTATATACACATACCTTATAGTAAAAAGCAGTAAGTGTTAGGCATGTCAGCTACAAGAGCAAAAAAAAACTTACCTCTAAAACCTTATCAAGGAAGGTTATAGCAGCAATATAATCTGAGCTTTCAAAAGCATCAAGTGCTTGTGAACGCAAATGCTGCATTTCATCAGATTTGATAAGTTGGGACTGGGCTTCTTTTTCTTCATTTTCACTTGGATTTGATTTGAGCTATAACAATAATAAGAAATTAAACAGGGTTTTCAATCTCTTGAGTGTAACAACCATAATATACAATGATCTGACCCTTCCAAACACTCAAGTTCATCGGGGGAAAGGGGTAAGGAGACACTGGCACAACTGGCTTCTCCAATGACTCGTCCCCTGGTGCTGATCACTGTGGGAAGCAGCAGCAAAGGCATCCTTATTCCCACCAATATGGTGCACGAGAGCAAGCAGTGGAGCTAGAGTCAAAACAGCTGGGTCGCCAAAACTTCCCAGGAAGCAAATATATTTAGGAATGTGAAAAGGTAGAGAAGAATGAAGGAAAGCACCTTTCTCACTTTCTTACATACAGCTCTGCAGAAAAACTTGAGTTTTATGTGTTTTGCCTTCTAATTATATTTCTTAAGTATTTATTTTTAAGTATAAAATAATTTTATCACAAAAATGAAGAGCATAGGGAAACTGAAGAAGAGGGCAGTTTTTTAGAGGTTATAAGATAAAAAAGATTTGATACCAGAGGGTTTGAGGTATAATAAGAAAGGAAGACTTTACAGGGAAAAATAAGAGAGTAATATCTTATTTAAAAGGCTTACGACATGATTTTAGGAGGTTCACACATTGACTCTTTTATTAAACATCTTTATCAAGGTATACTTTATATACCATAAAATTCACTCATTTTGACTGTGCAATTTCATGATTTTTAATAAACTTACAAAGTATGCAACCATTATCACAGTTTTAGACCATTTCTGCCACCTCAATAAAATCCCTTGTGTCTGCTTGCACTTCATTCCTGCCCCCAGGTTGGCCTCATATGCACAGTCAACTCTTAACAATTTCTTCCTCCAGATGGAAAAATCTTAAGCCTAATGGCACAGAAAAATTGGGTGCCTACATTAAAAAGCTACTGATTTGGGGCTTCCCTGGTGGCGCAGTGGTTGAGAGTCTGCCTGCCAATGCAGGGGACACGGGTTCATGCCCCGGTCCAGGAAGATCCCACATGCCGCGGAGCGGCTGCGCCTGTGAGTCATGGCCGCTGAGCCTGCTTGTCCGGAGCCTGTGCTCTGCAACGGGAGAGGCCACAACAGTGAGAGGTCCACGTACTGCAAAAATAAATAAATAAATAAATAAATAAAAAGCTACTGATTTTTTGGAAAGATTTTTCTTTAAGATTAGTTTCTATGTGATAATTCCTGAAATCTAATATTCCTACTAAGATGGGAATTGTAGTTAATGGGCTCCCGTTTTGGGTGAAGTACAGACACCAGTAGGTTATTTCTAGAAATACCTCCCCTTCGGTTGACCGATCACACTGCTTCCCCTTCAGTGGACTCATGTTTTAAAAACACCCCCAGTAGCTACCTGGTAGAAGAGAATACTCCGAATGAGAAAACTTAGGAATATTAGTTCTTGGTGAAGGGACTGTATTTCTCCATTTTGTTTTTTGGATATTTTAGGTATTCTTTTCTGTCTGTTTAATCTTTGGCTTTTGAAGGAATGGCTAGGACTCCAAGCATTCATAGGTAACTGGGAAATGGCAACCTTAGCTCACTATGGAGGAGGATTTTCCCTGCATGACTGAATTTACAAGTTGAAGGAAGCTACTTTGGGCTATGGAATACCTGTCTTTGTTTTAGCATCCTCGGGGTAGTCTTGAATATTTTTAATAAACCACGCTGGAAGGAGTATAAGCGTATATGTGCTGTCACTTTGCTCTGGGTAACAGTAGATGTTTAGTGATAACTTGTTTCCACGATGATGATGACGATGACGATGACGATGATGTGTCAGGTATCCAGCATTATAATTCAACATCTGTATACACTACAAAGTGATCACTCCCACAAGTCTAGTTACCATTCATCATTATACAGCTGACCCCCTTCACCCATTATATCCAACTCCCAACCCCCATCCCCTCCAGGAACCACTAATCTATTCTCTGCAACTATGAATAAATTTCATTTTGTTTGTTCATTTGTTTGTCTTTTTAGATTCCACATGAGTGAAATCATACAGTATGTCTTTCTCCATCTGATTTATTTTACTTAGCCTAATACACTCAAGATCCATCCATATTGTCACAAATGGAAGGATTTCTTTTTTATAGCTGAATAGTATTCCACCGCATATACATACTACATCTTATTTATTTTTTATTTTTTTGCAGTACACAGGCCTCTCACTGTTGTGGCCCCTCCCATTGTGGAGCACAGGCTCCGGACGCGCAGGCTCAGTGGCCATGGCTCATGGGCCTAGCCGCTCCGTGGCATGTGGGATCTTCCCAGACTGGGGCACAAACCCGTGTCCCCTGCATCGGCAGGCGAACTCTCAACCACTGCGCCACCAGGGAAGCGCCTACATCTTCTTTATTTGTTCATCCATCAATGGACACTTAGGTTGTTTCCATATCTTGGCTATTGTAAATAATGCTGCAGTGGACATAGAGGGGGGCATATATATGGGTAAGTTGTTTCCTATATGTACACTACTGCCCCCTTTTGGACAGAATGTATTAGAGACTGCCTCTTCTGGATGGAATTTGCATCTTTTCTCTCCCGAACTTTTACACTCTATTCTCTTCAACACAATCTTTCTTGTAGGAAGGTGAGGGAGGGGAAGGCCCTAAACCTTGAGGGTGAGAATGGAGGGCTCAGCCTCACTCCATGGTCAAATAATGGGAATGGGAAAGAAGGAGTGAGCTCTGGTCATCTGGGCTTCTTTGGGGTTGGGAGGGAAAAGGAGAAGAGGGGGAGATTCTTCCAGGGAGGTAAGAAAGGAGTCTGAGGAACAAACTAAGGGCACATAACTCAGGAGAGTTTCAAAGAGGGTTAAGTGAGATGAAGCTTTTCACTCTTATCCCAAGGTTGCTGACTCCTCCCAACTGCCCTCTCATGTCCTGGGATACTTACCCGTGGAGAGTGAACCCTACTGATATTTCCCTCCCTCCTTTTGTCATGTTTCTTGATATCCCTTCTTTTCTTTGGTGCTTTACATTTCTGACTCTTTCAGCCAAACCTCTATCTGTAACAGTACTTTATTTCTTATTAACCATAGTCACTATCTTTTGGAGAAAAAATCATAATAATGAACATAGATGCAAAAATCGTCCACAAAATGCTAGCAAACTGATTCCAGCAACACACTGAAAGGCTCATACACCATGATCAAGTGGGGTTTATTCCAGGGATGCAAGCAGTTTTCAACATCTGCAAATCAACACAATATACCACATCGACAAGATAAAGAATAAAAACTATATGATCATCTCAATAGATACAGAAAAGACTTCTGATAAAATTCAACATCCACTTGTGATTAAAAAAACTCTTCAGAAAGTGGGCATCGAGGGAACATACCTCAACATAATAAAGGTCACACATGACAAACCCACAGCCAACATCACACGCAATGGTGAAAAGCTGAAAGCATTTCCTCTCAGATCAGGAACAAGACAAGGATGTCCACTCTCACCACTTTTATTCAAGTCCTAGCCACAGCAATCAGAGAAGAAAAACAAATAGAAGGAATCCAAAATGGAAAAGAAGTAAAACTGTCACTGTTTGCAGACGACATGAGGCTATACATAGAAAATCCTACAGATGCTACCAGAAAACTACTAGAGCTCATCAATGAATTTGGTAAAGTTACTGGATACAAGATTAATATAAATAAATCTGTTGAATTTCTATATACTAGCAATGAAATATCAGAAACAGAAATTAAGGAAACAATCCCATTAACTATCGCATCAAAAAGAATAAAATATCTAGGAATAACCCTACCTAAAGAGGCAACAGACCTGTACTCTGAGAACTCTAAGATGTTAATGAAAGAAACTGAAGACGACATAGATGGAAATATATACCATGTTCTTGGATTGGAAGAATTAACATGGTTAAAACAACCATAGAACCCAAGGCAATCTACAGATTCAACGCAACCCCTATCAAATTACCAATGGCATTTTTCACAGAACTAGAACAAAAATTTTTTTAATTTGTATAGAAACACAAAAAACCTCGAATAACCAAAACAATCTTGAGAGAGAACAGAGCTGGGGGAATCACACTCCCTAACTTCAGACTATATTAAAAAACTAGAGTAATTAAAACAGTGTGGTACTGGCACAAAAAAACAGAAATATAGATCAATGGAACAAGATAGAAAGCCCAGAAATAAACCCATGCATGCACTTATGGTCAATTAATCTACAACAAAGGAGGCAAGAATATACAATGGAGAAAAGACAGCCTCTTCAGTAAGTGGTGCTGGGAAAACTGGACAGCTACATGTAAAAGACTGAAATTAGAACATTCCCTAACACTAAATACAAAAATAAACTCAAAATGGATTAAAGACCTAAATGTGAGACCGGATACTATAAAACTCCTGGAGGAAAATGGAGGCAAAACACTCCTTGACATAAATTCCAGCAATACTTCTTGGATCCATCTCCCAGAGTAATGGTAATAAAAACAAAAATAAACAAAAGGAACTCAATTAGGGGCTTCCCTGGTGGCACAGCGGTTGAGGGTCTGCCTGCCGATGCAGGGGACATGGGTTCGTGCCCCGGTCTGGGAAGATCCCACATGCCGCGGAGCGGCTGGGCCCATAAGCCATGGCCGCTGAGCCTGCACGTCCGGAGCCTGTGCTCGGCAACGGGAGAGGCCACAACACTGAGAGGCCCACGTACCGAAAAAAAAAAAATAAATAAATAGAAAAAAAAGGAACTCAATTAAACTTAAAAGCTTTTGCACAGCAAAGGAAACCACAAACAAAATGAAAAGACAACCAGTGGACTGGAGGAAAATTTTTGCAAATGATGCTACAGACAAGGTATTAATTTCTAAAATATACAAACAGTTCATATAGCTTAATATCAAAAAAACCAAACAACCCAATGAAAAATGGGCAGAAGACCTAGACAGACATTTCTCCAAAGAAGACATAGAGATGCTAAACAGGCACATGAAAGGATGCTCAACATCACTAATTATTAAAGAAATGCAAACCAAAACTACAATAAGGTATCACTTCACACCAGTCAGAATGGTCAACATTAAGAAGCCTACAAATAATAAATGCTGGAGAGGGTGTGGAGAAAAAGGAATCCTCCTACAAAGTTGGTGGGGATGCAAATTGGTGCAGCCCACTATGAAGAACAGTACGGAGGTTCCTTAAAAAACTAAAAACAGAGTTATCACATTATCCTGCAATCCCACTCCTGGGCATATACCCAGAGAAAACTCTACTCGAAAAGATACATGCATCCAAATATCCATAGCAGCACTATTTATAATAGCCAAGAAATGGAAGCAACCTAAATGTCCCTCAGCAGATGAATGGATAAAAAAGATGTGGTGTGGAGATACACACACACACACACACACACACACACAAGAATATTACTCAGCCATTAAAAGGACTGAAATTGGGTCATTTGTAGAGACGTGGAAGGACCTAGAGACTGTCTTACAGAGTGAAGTAAGTCAAAAAGAGAAAAATGAATATCATATATTAATGCATATATGTGGAATCTGAAATAATTGGTATAGACGATCTTATTTACAAAGCAGAAATAGAGACAAAGATATAGAGAACAAATGTATGGATACCAAGGGGGAAGGGGGGGGTGAATTGGCAAATTGGGATTGACATATATACACTATTGATACTGTGTATAAAACAGGTAACTAGGGGACACCTTCAATATGGCGGAGGAGTAAGATGTGGAGATCACCTTCCTCCCCACAAATACATCAAAACTATACCTACATGTGGAACAACTCCTACGGAACACCTACTGAACACTGGCAGAAGACCTCAGACTTCCCAAAAGGCAAGAAACTCCCCACGTACCTGGGTAGGGCAAAAGAAAAAAGAAAAAAGAGACAAAAGAATAGGAACAAGAACTGCACCTCTGGGAGGGGGCTGTGGAGGAAAAGTTTCCACACACTAGGAAGCCCCTTCAGTGGCGGAGACGGGAGGAGGGCGGGGGGAAGCTTCGGAGCCACAGAGGAGAGCACAGCAACAGGGGTGCAGAGGGCAAAGCGGAGAGATTCCCGCACAGAGGATTGGTGCCAACCAGCACTCACTACCCTGAGAGGCTTGTCTGCTCACCTGCTGGGGCGGGCGGGGGCTGGGAGCTGAGGCTCGGGCTTCAGAGGTCAGATCCCAGAGAGAGGACTGGGGGTGGCTGCATGAACACAGCCTGAAGGGGGCTAGTGTGCCACAGCTAGCAGGGAGGGAGTCCGGGAAAAAGTCTGGACCTGCCTAACAGGCAAGAGACCACTGTTTCAGGGTGCACAAGGAGAGCGGATTCAGAGCACCACCTAAACGAGCTCCAGAGACGGGCGTGAGCTGCGGCTATCAGCATGGACCCCAGAGACAGGCATGAAATGCTAAGGCTGCTGCTGCCGCCACCAAGAAGCCTGTGTGAAGCACAGGTCACTATCCACACCTCCCGTCTCGGTAGCCTGTGCGGCCCGCCACTGCCAGGGTCCTGTGATCCAGGGACAACTTCCCCAGGAGAACACATGGTGCGCCTCAGGCTGGTGCAATGTCACTCTGGCCTCTGTTGCTGCAGGCTCGCCCCGCATTCCGTATCCCTCCCTGCCCCCCTTGGCCTGAGTGAGCCAGAGCCCCCTAATCAACCACTATTTTAACCCCATCCTGTCTGGGTGGGGAACAAACACCCTCAGGCGATCTACACGCAGAGGCAGGGCCAAATAGAGAGCTGAACCCCAGGAGCTGTGTCAACAAAGAAGAGAAAGGGAAATTTCTCCATGGAGCCTCAGGAGCAGTGGAATAAATCTCCACAATCAACTTGACGTACCCTGCACCTGTGGAATACCTGAATGAACAACAAATCATCCCAAAATTGAGGCGGTGGACTTTGGGAGCACCTGTAGACTTGGGGTTTGCTTTCTGAATCTATTTGGTTTCTGGTTTGATGTTTATCTTATTTAGTATTTAGAGCTTATCATTGGTAGATATGTTTATTGATTTGGTTGCTCTCTTCCTTTTTTTTAATATACTTTTTTTTCCCTTTTTTCCCTTTTTGTGAGTGTGTATGGGTATGCTTCTTTGTGTGATTTTCTCTGTATAGCTTTGCTTTTGCCATTTGTCATAGGGTTCTGACTGTCCATTTTTAGTTGTTGTTGTTTGGGTTTTTTTTAGTATAGTTTTTAGCACTTGTTATCTTTGGTAGATTTGTTGGTTTCGTTGGTCACTTCTTTTTCTCTTTTTTTTTATTACATTCTTATGTTTTCATTTTTATTAATTTTTTTCTATTTTAATACCTTTATTTTATTTATATTTTCTTTCTTCCTTTCTTCTTTTTTCTCCCTTTCCTTCTGAGCCGTATGGTTGACAGGGTCTTGGTGCTCTGGCCAGGTGTCAGGCGTGAGCCTCTGAGGTGGGAGAGCTGAGTTCAAGACACTGGTCCCCAAGAGACCTCCCAACCCCACGTAACACCAAACGGCGAAAGCTCTCCCAGAGATCTCCGTCTCAACGCTAAAACCCAGCTCCACTCAACGACCAGCAAGCTCCAGTGCTGGACACCCTATGCCGAACAACTAGCAAGACAGGAACACAAACCAACCATTAACAGAGAGGCTGCCTAAAATCATAAGTTCACAGACACCCCAAAACACACCACTGGACATGGTCCTGCTCACCAGAAAGACAAGATCCAGCCTCATCCACCAGAACACAGGCACCACTCTCTTCCACCAGAAAGCCTACACAACCCACTGAACCAACCTTACCCACTGGGAGCAAACACCAAAAACAACAGGAACTACAAACCTGCAGCCTGCAAAAAGGAAACCCCAAACACATTAAGTTAAAACAAAATGAGCAGACAGAGAAATACACAGCAGATGAAAGAACAAGGTAAAAACCCACCAGACCAAACAAATGAAGAAGAAATAGGCAGGCTACCTGAAAAAGAATTCAGAGTAATGACAGTAAAGATAATTCAAAATCTTGGAAATAGAAAGGAGAAAATACAAGAAATGTTTAACAAGGACCTAGAAGAACTAAAGATCAAACAAACAATGAAGAACAACACAATAAATGAAACTAAAAATTCTCTAGAAGGAATCAACAGAATAACTGAGGCTGAAGAATGGATGAGTGACCTGGAAGATAAAATAGTGGAATTAACTACCACAGAGCAGAATAAAGAAAAAAGAATGAAAAGAATTGAGGACAGACTCAGAGACCTCTGGGACAACAGAAACACACCAACATTCGAATTACAGGGGTCCCAGAAGAAGAAGGGGAAAAAAAAGGGACTCAGAAAACATGTGAAGAGATTATAGTTGAAAACTTCCGTAATATGGGTAAGGAAATAGTCAATCAAGTCCAGGAAGCGCAGAGAGTCCCATACAGGATAAATCCAAGGAGAAACATGCCAAGACACATATTAATCAAACTATCAAAAATTAAACACACACAAAAAATATTAAAAGCAGCAACAGAAAAGCAACAATTATCATACACAGGAATCCCCATAAGGTTAACAGGTGATCTTTCAGCAGAAACTCTGGAAGCCAGAAGGGAGTGGCAGGACATATTTAAACTGATGAAAGGGGAAAACCTACAACCAAGATTACTCTACCCAGCAAGGATCTCATTCAGATTCGACGGAGAAATTAAAACCTTTACAGACAAGCAAAAGCTAAGAGAATTCAGCACCACCAAACCAGCTCTACAGTAAATGCTAAAGGAACTTCTCTAGGCAGGAAACACAAGAGAAGGAAAAGACTTACAATAACAAACCCAAAACAATTAAGAAAATGGTACAAGGAACATACATATCGATAAGCACCTTAAATGTAAATGGATTAAATGCTCAAACCAAAACACACAGACTGGCTGAATGGATACAAAAATAAGACCCATACATACGCTGTCTACAAGAGATCCACTTCAGACCTAGGGACACGTACAGACAAAGTGAGGGGACGGAAAATGATACTCCATGGAAATCAAAAGAAAGCTGGAGTAGCAATTCTCATATCAGACAAAATAGACTTTAAAATAAAGACTATTACAAGAGACAAAGAAGGACACTACATAATGACCAAGGGGTCAATCCAAGAAGAAGATATAACAACTGTAAATATTTATGCGACCAACATAGGAGCACCTCAATACATTAAAGCACATGCTAACAGCCATAAAGGAGGAAATCAACAATAACACAATCACAGTAGGGAACTTTCTAACACCCCACTTTCATCAATGGACAGATCATCCAAAATGAAAATATATAAGGACACACAAGCCTTAAATGATAAATTAAACAAGATGGACTTAATTGATATTTATAGGACATTCCATCCAAAAACTGCAGATTATACTTTCTTCTCAAGTGCTCATGGTACATTCTCCAGGATAGATCATATCTTGGGTCACAAATCAAGCCTTGGTAAATTTAAGAAAATTGAATCGTATCAAGTATCTTATCTGACTACAACGCTATGAGACTAGATATCAATTACAGGAAAAAATCTGTAAAAAATACAAACACGTGGAGGCTAAACAATACACTACTAAATAACCAATAGATCACTGAATAAATCAAAGAGGAAATCAAAAAATACCTAGAAACAAATGACAATGAAAACATGATGACCCAAAACCTATGGGATGCAGCAAAAGCAGTTCTAAGAGGGAAGTTTATAGCAATACAATCCTGTCTCAAAAAACAAGAAACATCTGAAATAAAAAAGCCTAACCTTACATCTAAAGCAGTTAGAGAAAGAAGAACAAAAAGCCCCCCAAGTTAGCAGAAGGAAAGAAATCATAAACATAAGGTCAGAATTAAGTGAAAAAGAAACTAAGGAAACGATAGCAAAGATCAATACTACTAAAAGCTGGTTCTGAGAAGATAAACAAAATTGATAAACCATTAGCCAGACTCATCAAGAAAAAAAAAGGAAAAGAGTTAAATCAATAGAATTAGAAATGAAAAAGGAGAAGTAACAACTGACACTGCAGAAATACAAAGGATCATGAGAGATTACTACAAGCAACCATATGCCAATAAAATGGACAACCTGGAAGGACAAATTCTTAGAAATGCACAACCTTATGAGACTGAACCAGGAAGAAATAGAAAATATGAACAGACCAATCACAAGCACTGAAATTGAAACTGTGATTAAAAATCTTCAAACAAACAAAAGCCCAGGACCAGATGGCTTCACAGGCGAATTCTATCAAACATTTAGAGAAAAGCTAACACCTATCCTTCTCAAACTCTTCCAAACATAGGCAAGAAACTCATTCTACGGGGCCAAACTCATTCTATGAGGCCACCATCACCCTGATACCAAAACCAGACAAAGATGTCACAAAGAAAGAAAACTACAGGCCAATATCACTGATGAACATAGATGCAAAAATCCTCAACAAACTACTGGCAAGCAGAATCCAACAGCACATTAAGAGGATCATACACCATGATCAAGTGGCGTTTATCCCAGGAATGCAAGGATTCTTCAATATATGCAAATCAAGCAATGTGATACACCATATTAACAAACTGAAGGAGAAAAACATATGATCATCTCAATAGATGCAGAGAAAGCTATCAACAAAATTCAACACCCATTTATGATAAAAACCTTCCAGAAAGTAGGCATAGAGGGAACTTACCTCAACATAACAAAGGCCATATACGACAAACCCACAGCCAACATCGTCCTCAATGGTGAAAAACTGAAACCATTTCCACTAAGATCAGGAACAAGACAAGGTTTCCCACTCTCACCACTATTATTCAACATAGTTTTGGAAGTTTTAGCCACAGCAATCAGAGAAGAAAAAGAAATAAAAGGAATCCAAGGAAAAGAAGATGTAAAGCTGTCACTGTTTGCAGATGACACAATACTTATACATAGAGAATCCTAAAGATGCTACCAGAAAACTACTGGAGCTAATCAATGAATTTGGTAAAAGTAGCAGGATACAAAATTAATGCTCAGAAATCTCTGGCATTCCTATACACTAATGATGAAAACTCTGAAAGTGAAATTAAGAAAACACTCCCACTGACCACTGCAACAAAAAAAATAAAATATCTAGGAATAAAGTTACAAAAGGAGACAAAAGACCTGTATGCAGAAAATTATAAGACACTGATAAAGTAAATTAAAGATGATACAAATAGATGGAGAGATATACCATGTCCTTGGATTGGAAGAATCAACATTCTGAAAATGACTAAACTACCCAAAGCAATCTACAGACTCAATGCAATCCCTATCAAACTACCAATGGCATTTTTCACAGAACTAGAACAGAAAATCTCACAATCTGTATGTAAACACAAAAGACCACGAATAGCCAAAGCAATCTTGAGAAAGAAATACGGAGCTGGAGGAATCAGGCTCCCAGACTTCAGATTATACTACAAAGCTACAGTAATCAAGACAGTATGGTACTGGCACAAAAACAGAAATAGAGATCAATGGAACAGGATAGAAAGTCCAGAGATAAACCCACGAACATACGGTCACCTTATCTTTAATAAAGGAGGCAAGAATATACAGTGGAGAAAAGACAGCCTCTTCAATAAGTGGTGCTGGGAAAACTGGACAGCTACATGTAAAAGAATGAAATTAGAACACTCCCTAACACCAAACACAAAAATAAACTCAAAATGGATTAAAGACCTAAATGTAAGGCCAGACACTATAAAACTCTTAGAGGAAAACATAGCCAGAACACTCTATGACATAAATCACAGCAAGATGCTTTTTGACCCACCGCCTAGAGAAATGGAAATAAAAACAAAAATAAACAAATGGGACCTAATGAAACTTAAAAGCTTTTGCACAGCAAAGGAAACAATAAACAAGATGAGAAGACAACCCTCAGAATGGGAGAAAATATTTCCAAATGAGGCAACTGACGAAGGATTAATTTCCAAAATTTACAAGCAGCACATGCAGCTCAATATCAAAAAAACAAACAACCCAATCCAAAAATGGGCAGAAGACCTAAATAGACATTTCTGCAAAGAAGATACACAGACTGCCAACAAACACATGAAAGGATGCTCAGCATCATTAATCATTAGAGAAATGCAAACCAAAACTACAATGAGATATCATCTCACACTGGTCCGAATGGCCATCATCAAAAAATCTACAAACAATAAATGCTGGAGAGGGTGTGGAGAAAAGGGAACCCTCTTGCACTGCTGGTGGGAATGTAAATTGATACAGCCACTATGGAGAACAGTATGGAGGTTCCTTAAAAGACTAAAAATAGAACTACCATACGACCCAGCAATCCCACCACTGGGCATATACCCTGAGAAAACCGTAATTCAAAAAGAGTCATGTACCACAATGTTCACTGCAGTACTATTTACAACAGCCAGGTCATGGAAGCAACATAAGTGTCCATCAACAGATGAATGGATAAAGAAGATGTGGCACATATACACAACGGAATATTACTGGGCCATAAAAAGAAAGGAAATTGAGTTATTTGTAGTGAGGTGGATGGACCTATTGTCTGTCATACAGAGTGAAGTAAGTCAGAAAGAGAAAAACAAATACCGTATGCTAACACATATATACGGAATCTTAAAAATATATATATATATTCTGAAGAACCTAGGGGCAGGACAGGAATAAAGACACAGAACATAGAGAATGGACTTGAGGACACAGGGAGTGGGAAGGGTAAGCTGGGACAAAGAGAGAGAGTGGCATGGACATATATACACTACCAAATGTAAAACACATAGCTAATGGGAAGCAGCCGCAGAGCTCGGTGCTTTGTGTCCACCTAGAGGGGTGGGATAGGGAGGGCAGGAGGGAGATGCAAGAGGGAGGAGATATGGGGATATATGTATATGTATAGCTGATTCACTTTGTTATTCAGCAGAAACTAACAAACCATTGTAAAGCAATTATACTTCAATAAAGATATTAAAAATAAATAAATAAAATAGATAACTAATGAGAACCTACTGTAAAGCACAGGGAATTGTACTAAGTGCTCTGTGTTGACCTAAATAGGATGGAAATCCAAAAAAGAGGGGATATATGTATATGTATAGCTGATCCACTTTGCTGTACAGTATAAACACAACATTGTAAAGCAACTATACTGCAATAAAAATGTGAAATAAAACAAAAAAACAAAATGTAGCGTGCAGATATACACACACACACGCACACACACACAATGGAATATTACTCAGCCATAAAAAGAATGAAATAATGCCATCGGCAGCCACGTGGATGGACCTAGAGGTTATCATACCAAGTGAAGTCAGAGAGAGAAAGACAAGTATCATATGATACCACTTACATGTGGAATCTGAAAAAATGATACAAATGAATTATTTAGAAGACAGAAATAGGCTCACAGACATAGAAAACAAACTTATGGTTACCAAAGGGGATAGCGGTGGGAGGGGGGGGATAAATTAGGAGTCTGGTATTCACATATACACACTACTATACATAAAACAGATAGACAACAAGGACCTACTGTATAGCACAGGGAACTATATTCAATATCTTGTAATAATTTATAATGGAAAAGAATCTGAAAAATAATAGATTTTACACATGTATAACTTAATCACTTTGCTGCACACCTGAAACTAACATAATTTTGTAAATTAACTGTACTTCAATTTTAAAGATGGTTATAAAAAAACAAAAACCCTGTAATAACTATGGGATGGGGACTTGAAAGAGGTAAGTTGCCCTCTAATCTACCCTACTCTAATCTAAATACACCCCTAATTTGGTACCTCAAGTGAAAACAGCAGGTTGTTTGACTTCTGAGATGCACCCCCCCTGGAATTTATTCCTTTGTGTCATCCCCTCCCCTAGAGTATGGGATAGAGCTGGTAACTCCTTTTAGCAAACAGAACATGACAAAGGTGACAGGATGTCACTTCCCTGATTATGTACAAAACACTGTGACTTCCATCTTGCTGGCATTCTCTCTCTTGCTGGTAATCTCTTGCCTTCTCACTTGCTCACTTTGATGATGCAAGCCTGCCAGGTAGTGAGATGCTTTATGGAGAGGCCCAGGTAAGAAAGAATTGAGAGAAGCCTCTGGTCAATAGCTTGGAAGAAACCAAAGTCAGTCTAACAGCTCAAGAGGAACCAGCAGTGACCAGGCAGAGACCCAGCCCCCTCCTCAGGGGACTCCCACTCACACACATTTCCAAAGCACAAATGACCAATAAAGCTGATGCTCTTAAAAAAAAAAAAAAAAAACTCATCCTGCCAACAACCAAGTGAGTTTGGAAGCAATTCCTTCACCAACTAAGCCTTCAGATAACACTACAGCCCCATCTGGCACTTTGTAGCCTGTGAGAGATGCTAGAGCAGAGGACCCAACTAACCCTGTCCAAATTCCTGACCCCATGAACTGTGAGATCATAAATGCATGCTCTTCCTCCTTTAGGAAAGCCCTTTTTGACCCCAGACCCCCAACTCCCAGCTCCATTAGGTAACCCTACTGGTATGTTCCCACAGGCTCAATCACAGTACTTATCATACGCTATCCTAAGAGACTAGTTTTCTTTGTCAGCAACCCTCTAACCCTACCACTCTGACGTGCAAATATGCACTAAAACACTCACTGAACTAAGAAATGACCGTAGGCACTGGTTACAGGAGTCACTGATAGCTTGAAGACAAACTAAACCACCTAAGATCCTTTTCAGGACTACGACAACCAGTATGGACCTGAGGCAACCCTGTTTACAGGAGACCCTCTGGCAGCAGAGTAACCTGTACACTTAACGAATATGAAATTCTCATTGTAGCCCAAAAAGAGATTAAGCATATTCAAACTTCTATTCCAAGGTGTAAAATCTGTAACTGAATGTAGCTACCTGACTGTATATTGTTATTAGTAAGATGAAATCTTTATGGACTTTATAGACTGGTAAACTCTCTTAAATACCACAAAAAGCTCACTTAAGAACATAGAAAGAAAATAAATTATATATCATCTATATTCACAGATCATCAAAAAATAAAATATAAGAATTCTTTAATTGGCAAAGATAAAATATAGTCATAATATAAAATTTATCTTTTCAAACCATTTTATGGTACCAAACAATAAAGACTGGACCATGTCATCTCTTCAATTTCTATGCTTCACAATGAGGAAAATGAGGTCCTCAGAAGGTAAGAACTTCCCAAGGTCACTTTACAGTTCTCCTCCAAGAGGTAACGGATATTATCAGTTTCTTGCATATCTTTTCAAAGGCTTTTATCAATATACAAGCAAATACACATGTTTTCTCACTCTTTCTAATGCAAATATCAACAAATGTTCTACACCATGCAGAACATATACACACGTTTGAGACCTGTGCCTACATTCCATAGGAATAGCCTGCAAACGATGCATACTGTAAAAAATTAATAAACAGATCCTCAAAGCCAAGGAAGAAGAGCCTAAGGCTTCAGGAGCCAGTTTACTTTTCTTTAATCATTTGTGTGCCTCAGTTAATCTTAAAATCTTATTTTGCAGAGAAACAATTTTAGGCTTCTGATAACATTAGGAAGCCTCAAAATACCAACTGAAATAGGCATTCCTTTCATTTCTGGATTTCAAAAGTTCTCCATAATGGCCACTGGTATTCTAAACAGTCTTTTGTCAGGTTGGTCCATTTTGTTAGAAATGCACATGAGGAAGGACCATAGTTTTTAAACATGAGGGGGCCCTCAAAATATTTGTGTATTGGGATCCCATTTCTCAGAGATTTTTTTCCTAGAGTAAAGGAACAATTTTCAAACAGCTTAAACAGTTTACAGCTCAAACAGCTCAATTCAGACAGCTTGCAAGCTAATACCAGCCAATTCTAAGGAAATAGCTTGGTGTAGCTTGGTGTTGGAAGAGCCAGACCAAAGGCTTTTTCCATCCAGTTTCCAGAGAACAGCCCCTATTCCAAAGCAATGGGCCGATCGCTAAACTGGTTCAGGAGAAACAGCCCCTGTCTCCGAAGGAATGCGCGGAAGGCTAGCCAGCTTCAATAAAACAGTCTGATCTGAAAATCAGATCAAAATGCCAAATGAGTACTCTCATACAGAACAAGGCCTTAACCGGTAAGACGAAACCTTAAAATAGATCCCAAATAAAGCCTGGAGAGCTTCAAATGCAAAGAGGGCATGAGCTGGGATCAATGAGAAAGATGTACCTTCAAATTCCAGGGTCAGTGAGAAAAGCAGTGAGCAACAATGAGCTCATTTATGGATAATGCACCTGTTTGCTTGCCAGCTCTGGAGCCACTGGGAGTGTTCTCTGATCCCAAAACGTTGACCTAAAACAAATAGATTGCCAAATATTTCTCCAGCAAAGTTGTATTTATTCGGGATCAGCAAAGAACTGCAGTTTGGGGTCTGCGACCATGGCAAGCTATGTGCAACTCCCCAGACAGCAAGGGAAGGAGAGCACTTCTATAGAGGGGAAAAGAAAGTTGGGAGGGCTGTAGTAAACAGAGTCCGTGGCTTTTCATTCACTGAGTCCTTGCCAGGAAAGGAGAGGAAATAACCCAAATGTCTATCAACTGATGAATAGATGAATAAAATGCATCACACACATACCATGCAATACTCAGCAATTAAAAGAAATAGCTAAGTGATATATAATGCAACAGTCTGCATGAATCTCCAGGGAATTATGCTGAATAAGAAAATTCCAAAAGGTTACGTAACATTTGAGACCACATATGTAACATTTTTCAAACGTCAAAATTTAAGAAACAAGTAAGAAATTAGTGGTTGCCAGGAGTTATGAATGAGGGGCTGAAGCAGTATGGGAGGGGAGTGGGTGTGGTTATAAAAGGGCAACAGAAGGGATCCTTGTGGCAAGAGGACTGTTCAGTATCTTGACTGTGGTGATGGATACAGGAAAAAGTGTATAGAATTAAATACATATAGAGAAATGAATATTAGTAAGACTGAGGAATCTGAATAGACTGGTAGATTATATCAATGTCAATATCCTGGCTGTAATGCCATAATATAGTTTTAAAAGATGTTATCATTGGGAGAAACTGGGTAGTGAGTAAAGGGTACACAGGACCTCTATGTGTTATTAATTACAATTACATGGGCATCTACAATTATCTCAATAAAGATTTCAATTAAAAGGAAAATATCATTCAATACAGATGCACATTCTCATGGAAGAATCCTACAACAATAATAGCAAGGGTGGTTTTAAGAACACACTAGCAGAAGCACGACTCTCAGAGGACAATCAAAAGTGTAAAGTTTCATGAAAGTCCCCTTCTTATTTCCGAGAGGTTTTAATATTGATGACAGAAAAGACATTAACTCAAGACATATCCACACTTTTCCAAAAGGATATATTCAATACCCAGTAAGGACTAATTTGTGATAAAGCTTTATTCTAAATTGTGGTATTTCTAAAAGGCTACTCTAGCCTTTGTAACTGGAAAAGAATTCTAAGTAATAGATTTAAGTATTTGTTTAAAAGAAGGAAATACATTCTTATGTTTTATCACTCATCCATTTAACAAATTTTTACACAACACTTGCTGGGTACAAAGGACCGGGGCTAGGGAAAGGTCACTCCAGCACTTTACCTCCCCATCACCTGTCCTTCAGCCTCCTCTCTAACACGTTCCCACGTAGCAAGGTAGATTAGATAAACAGAAAATGACATTGAATTTTATTAAGACCATGAGATAGTTTCTGATTCAATACAGTTAACTTCTAATGTATTCTGGATTTGTCTGCACCTGTCTGAATATTATGACAAAGGTTATGAAAACATTAAAAATTTTAGTTTTATTTTCATAGTGGTTATCATCACGGTAACTAAGCATTTTGATAAACTACAAAAATGCAAATAATGAACAATGGGAGATACATATATATATATATATATATATATATATATATATATATACATAGACATACCCTTTCTAGACCACTCCAGAATCAAATCCATGTGGAACAAAAAAGCAGGTCTTAAAACAAGTCCCATGAGGGCATAAAGACATTAGCTAGCTGTCTCTCTTCAAATCCTTTTTCAGGATATAACCCCTTCAATTACATGTAATCTGTAACACTTCCCCCAACAAACCCAAAACACTTTATACTTTTTAAAGTAGTCATGTGGGTGATTGCAAAATTTCCTTTTAAGATCTGTTTCATTATTCCTTTCAAATCAAATAAAGGGTTTCCCAAGTCACTCAGGCAACTTTTAGAATAGCTCAGCTGACATCTTTAGATTCTCATGGAGGACAAGGCAGAACATGAGCTATATAAACTGAGTTAGGATTACTTATCTGTTCCATACACTTTACCTTCCATCTGTTAAAATGATTCTTTGATGCCAGCCACTAAATATTAATTCAGGAACTATGGATCTTACACACATAAATCAAATGATTTTCCCTTTCAGGTATAAAATGATTATTAAATGCCTTAATATAGAAAAATAAGTTCAGTATGTTCACTCAAAATATCTTCACAGAGCCATAAACAAATTGAACGTAACTTACCACTTTTTTAAAATCATCTTCTGCTTCGTCAAGTTTTCCTTGTTTGAGTAACAAGTGACCTCTCTGTAATCTTGCCTAGAAAAACAAAAAAAAGAGTATACTGAGTACTATGAATTTCTAAATTTTCTTTAAACACAAAGAATAAAACTAAATAAGCTAATGAAATATTAATGAAACATTAAATTTTCCTATGCTCATTTGACTTCACACTCTGAGAATAATTCCTGGAACCAATGAATGTGTATAAATTTTGTTAAAGTATGCTTCCTTTAAATATACATTTTACTATATCAAAAAAAAAAATGAAAACATGTGTCCTCACAAAATCTTGGACATAAATGTTCATAGCAATAGCCAAAAAGTAGAAACAAACCAAACTCCCATCAACTAATAAATCAATAAGCAAATGTGATAAGTCCATACAATGGAATATCATTCAGCCATAAAAAGGAATGAACTACTGACACATACTACAATATGGATGAAACTTGAAAACATTATGCTAAGTGAAAGAAGTCAGACACAAAAGGCGACATATTGTATGATTTCGTTTATATGAAATATCCAAGTCAGACAAATCCATAGAGACAGAAGGTGCCAGGGGCTAGGACAGAAATGGGAGGTGACTCCTAATGGGTACAGGGTTTCTTTGGGTGGGGGATGATAAAAACGCTCTGGAACTAGATAATGACGATGTTTGCAGAACCTTGTGAATATAATAAAAACTGCTGAATTGCACACTTTAAAAAAGGGTGAGGGGACTTCCCCGGTGGCGCAGTGGACAAGACTCCGCGCTCCCAATGCAGGGGGCCCAGGTTCGAGCCCTGGTCGGGGAACTAGATCCCATATGCCTGCCGCAACCAAGGAGCCCACCTGCCGCAACTAAGGAACCCACATGCCCCAACTAAGAAGCCCACGTGCCCCAACTAAGGAGCTGGTGAGCCGCAACTAAGACCTGATGCAACCAAATAAATAAATATTAAAAAATGGTCACATTCTTTTAAAAAAAAAAAAGGGTGAATTTGATGGTATGTGAGTTATCTCACTTAAAAAGTACTTTAAGTCAGCATGATAACTTTTTACCACTATAATAAAAGTTGTTATAATTTGGGACTTTACCAATCAAAGCACTGGAAATAGTTTTTTTTAAATTAACTCTTAATGCACATATTTACTCCACTATAACCAGAATAACAATGCCTCTTCCTTTTAACATCCATCAATCATCTCTGATATTCCTCTTCTAATGCGCATAATCCCATCTCTTCCAAGAATACCAACTCTCTGAAGATCAATGTCTACCATAAGACAGAAACCACACCAATATTCTACTAAAACTTATATATTACTTTTACAGTACTTAAAAATTTCCCTAATCCTCTATAAAATGCATCAACACACATAAAAAGCAAGATTAAAGCCACTTCAACTAGCTAATAAGTACTATAATACTAGGAAAATGAGGTACTTAACCTCTGTGGAAGGTTATGCTTAGCTGGGTAAAGTAATAAAGAAAAATCTGACACTTGTGAATTCCATCTTAAAATAATAGTAATATTTCAAACCAAATGTTCACCCATATCTAATCAATCATCTTGAATACTTTCTGGATTATGGCAGGACATAAACAATAAGTGAATTACCAAATTTATTTTGAAGCAATATAATTGGGTCCTATTATTTTAAGCTATTACAGTGACCTGCCAATTGTCAAGATATCCTATTAGACCGTAAATTCCTCCACTTCTGAAGCTTGAGTGTTGGTTCAGGGCAGGACTCTTGTCTAATTCAGCACTGTATTCTCATCACAAACCACTGCTTAATTAAGCTACGCCCCTTCTTTATTCTTCCCACTACACCCTTAATTGAAACTGTCATCAGCCACCTGACAGCCTCGTAGCTCAACAGCCTCTTAATCAGCTCATTTCTCAGCCTCACATCTTGCCCTACACTCCATCCTCCACACAGATATCCTTCTAAACCACAAGGCTAACATCACTACCAACCTTCTAAAAATCACCTAATGTACCCACTCCACTGTGCCTCCTTCACACAGGCCTTTGATTCCAGGGACTGAGTTTCTCTTGTTGCCCGGTCCACTACATCAGAGTGGCTTTCTACATCCTCCAGCTATGCCTAGCATGCCAGTCCTCCCCTTAAGAAACAAATCACCTCTTCCGAGTTTCCTTAAATTTTCCTTTAAAGAAAATTTAGATGAACTTACTGCAGTGAAATCCATCTTCAATTCAATCACTTTAGTTAAATCAGGAAGTGCTGCTTTTGATTTGCCCATAGCTAAGAAGACAGTAGCTCTCCGATAATAAGCGATATAGTTATCAGGGTCACCATCTGAAAATTAAAATAACAAATATTAACTCTCAGTACTTTATTCAAAAAACCAAGTCATCTGAACAGTATTAGAGTTTGCAATTCTACTAGCAAAGGCATTAAGAAAAGAATTTCTTCATCAATACTGGGTCATTTTGCCTAGCAAGATCACTGCAAATAAATCCAGAACAGGGGCTCAGCAAACTGTAGCCTCTGAGCCCAAAACAACCCACAGACTTCAAGTTAATATTTTTACATTTTTAAAGAGTTGTCAAAAAAATAGAAAAATATGCAACAGACACTACATGGCTGCAAAGCCTAAAACATTTATTATCTGGTCCCTTAGGGAAAAAGTTTGCCTACCTTTGGTCTAGAATATTAACTATATTCAACGCTTAACTTTTATAAGTATCCAATTCTGTTTGCAATTCTGTTGTCTTTGTTGAAATTTTCTTAAGTGAAATTCCGATTGAGAATATGGACTTTGCACTTACTCACAGGATTTTAGAAAATTACAGACTTCCATTTAAACTGATATACGGAGTGTGCAACTGCTCTCTCCCAAACTCCAACTAAAATGGCAGTGAAGAAATAAAGGTACAGACCATGGGACAAAGGAGAATGGAAAAGAGAGTGCGACCAGAGAGTAAGGCAAGAGTCGTTAACAATATCTGAAGGAAGGAAAGCAGACAGATGAGTTAGGTGCTTGAACTAACTCCACTCTGCTCAGCACCTACAAAATGGGGGAAGGAGTAAATTCAATTAGAAGTAAACCTCATGCTGCCAAACAATCCTTCTAAAAAGCAATATATATATATGTATTTTGTTTTCTTAAAAATTATCTTGCCCAAATCCAGTCATGTACCTTAAAAAAATAAATATTTATGCACACAGATATTCATTACCATAAGATTTACAACTAAAATTCCCTAAAAGTTCTGTCCCTGAAGGTCTTATCATTTGTAAAACATTACAGTATGGGAACCTATATGGCAGGATAGTATATAATCACTCAAAATTATGATTTTAAGGAGTTGTTAACGGCATTGAAAACTACCTGAAGTACTGCTGGGGGGAGATAAGGCAGGAAGAGAAAATAGGCTATAAAACCATATATGAAAGAAGATACACAAATGGCCAATAAGCACATGAAAAGATGCTCAACATCACTAATCATTCGGAAAATGCAAATCAAAACCACACTGAGATACCACTTCACACCCATTAGGATAAGAAAGGGGAGAAAAAGAAGACAGAAAGGGAGAAGGAAAGGAAAGAAAGAAAAAGAAAAGGAAAAGAAAGGGAAAGAAGAAGGAGAATGGGAGAAAGGAAGGAAGGAAGGAGGGAGGAAGGGAGGAAGGGAGGAAGGGAGGAAGGGAGGGAGGGAGGGAGGGAGGGAGGGAGGGAGGATTAGTAAGAGCGTGGAGAACCTGGAGCCCGTGCGCACTGCTGGAGGGAATGTAAACTGGTGTGGCTGCTGTGAAACACAATATGGAGGCTCCTTACACACTGAACACAGAATCACCCTATGAACCACCAATTCTATTTCTGAGTACACATATCCAAAAGAAATGAAAGCTGACTGCCAAGACATGGAAGCAACCTAAGTGTCCATCAGCAGATTAATGGATAAAGAAGATGTCCTGTATATATATACAATGGGATATATACAATGGGATGTCCTGTATATATATACAATGGGACATTCATAAAAATGAAGGAAATTTTGTCATTTATAGCAACATGGATGGACTTGGAGGGCATTATGCTAAGTGAACTAAGTCAGACGGAAAACGACAAATACTGTATGATATCACTTATATGTGGGATCTAAAAAATACAACAAACTAGTGAATATAACAAAAAAAAGAAGCAGACTCACAGATATAGAGAACAAGCTAGTGGTTACCAGTGTGTGGGAGGGAAAAGGGGAGGGGCAATATAAGGGTAGGGGATTAAGAGGCACAAAATATTAGGTATAAGTTACAAGGATATATTGTACAATATGAGGAATATAGCCAATATTTTATAACTATAAATGAAGTATAACCTTTTAAAAAAAAAAGAACTGAAAGCTGATATCTGTACACCCATATTCACAGTGACATTATTCACAATAGCCCAAAGGTGGAAACAGCCTAAATGTCCACCGGTGGATGAGTAGATAAATAAAATGTGGTATACACATACAATGGAATATTATTCAGCCTTAAAAAAGGGATGGAATTCTGATAAATGCTACATTACAGATGAACCCTGAAGACATCATCCTAAGTGAAATAAGCCAGACACAAAAAGACAAATATTGTACAATTCTACTTCTATGAGGTACCTAGAGTAGTCAAATTTATAGAGACAGAAATTAGAATGGTGGTTGCCAAGGAAGGACCGAGAAGAGGCGGGGATCAGAAATGGGGAACAATTGTTTAATGGGTATAGAGCTTCAGTCTGAGATGATGAAAAAGTTCTGGAGATGGACGGTGGTAATAGTTGCACAACGATGTGAATGCACTTAATGCCGCTGAGCTACATGCTTAAAAATGGTTAAAATGGTAAATTTTGTTATGTATATTTTACTACAATAAAAAAAGTAAAAGAATGAGGCAGTCAGGGGATAAACAGGACTATTTTTGAAAAAATAAGAGAATTGGGCATTTTAACAATATAAGACTTCTTTTCCTTAAATCTAAAACAAAAAACAAAAAATCCATATATGTTCCCAGCTAAGCATCACTGAACTTTCTTCCCTGATCAACTTCCCTTGGAAGGTAAGGAAAAAAGAGCAAAGTCAGTAGCCTTTGCTACTGACTCTGTGGGAAATACAGGTTATTTCCCACAAAAATTGTAATTAGCTTGAAGAAAGAGTAAGAAACAGAGGAACTATATTTACAGCATACTAGCCAGATATATAATATTTCTGGTTCAGTTCATATTTGATTTAGAATGTGCAATAAATGTAAAATACATGGCACTTGGTCAGCACAACTGGCCATAAGAATGATCTGACATCTAAGAATTAGTGAAACTTACAGTGACTGTGTCTGAAAGCAGAAGGAAATTCACTTCAGGTCAACAGTAGTTACGTGGGCAGAGACTGGATTTTCTTCTTTATATAATTCATATACATATTCCAAAATGTTTCACAATGAACATGGATTTTAAAAAAGGTTACCCACTCCTAGGCATGTATCCGGAGAAAAACATGGTTCAAAAGGATACATGCACCCCAATGTTCATTGCAGTGCTGTTTACAATAGCCAAGACGTGGAAGCAACCCAAATGTCCATCGACAGATGAATGGATGAAGAAGATGTGGTACATATATACAATGGTATATTTCTCAGCCATTAAAAAGGATGAAATAATGCCATTTGCAGCAAGATGGATGGACCTAGAGATTATCATACTAAGTGGAGTTAAGTCCGAGAGAGAAAGACAAATACATGATATTGCTTGTACGAAGAATCTAAAAAAAAAAAAAGAATACAAATGAGCTTATTTATGAAACAGAAAGAGACTCATAGTCTTAGAGAACAAACTTATGGTTACCAGGGGGGAGGAGGGGGAGGGATAGATTGGGATTGACATGTACACACTGCTATATTTAAAGCAGATAACCAACAAGGACCTACTGTATAGCACAGGGAATTCTGCTCAATATTCTGTAATAACCTAAACGGGAAAAGAATTTGAAAACGAATAGATACATGTATATTTA
Organism: Delphinapterus leucas; assembly: GCF_059928025.1. Taxonomy (NCBI): domain Eukaryota; kingdom Metazoa; phylum Chordata; class Mammalia; order Artiodactyla; family Monodontidae; genus Delphinapterus; species Delphinapterus leucas. The sequence goes on from NC_143146.1 coordinate 14,599,963, forward strand.
TAACTGAATCACCCTGCTGTACACCTTAAACTAACACAACATTGTTAATCAATTATACTCCAATATAAAATAAAAATTTTTAAAAAGAAAAAAAAAAAGTTAAGTTCTCCATGACTTATTTACACTAATCGAAGACTAAGAAATACTAGAAACGACATGACTTAAGGCCTAGAGTTTACACCACACATCTTCATATGTCCAAAACCTACTCCATCTCTGAGGCACAGGTCAAATGACTTTTCTGATTACACATGTGAAAATAAACCTTCCATTACTTCGGTTTCCATAACACTCTATAATATACATCTCCCACAGCACCTAACACTTATCACTACCTCCTGATATCAATTATTTATATGCTTACCTCACTCTAGAAAAAAATACATTCCTTGAGTGAATTCATTTTTCGTGTCTCTATAGCACCTTGTAATCAAATGAAAGGAAACGGAAACAAATTCCTGATAACTCCAACAAGGGACAGTCCCACATCCACTCAACACTGAGACCTGCCAGGAATAAACTAGGGACCCAGAGAAGTCAGCACAGACATGGCTCTCAAAGAGACGTGCCTCACCAGGACACTCAGATCATCTCCCCCATGAAATGAGCAATGGCATTTTCAAAAACAGGTGTTGCTAATTTTGAATACAGTATGACCCTCTTTCAAGAAAAGAAGAATGCTTATTGCTGGCTTCGGGCATTTTATCAAGAAGGCACCTTCAGCAAAAATTGCAATGGACTTCTATTTGGAAAAAACCTGACCATTTCAGTCTATGTAGAAAAACCTCCAAAGATTAAGTATGACAAGCTTTTTATTAAGTATTTGATTATACATACATAACAAATGTCTATATAAAGTATTTCTGGGGCACTCACTTTCACTTATTTTGCTATTCAGTTTTTAGGTATTTTTAAGATATGAAATGGGATTGGAACCCCAATTTATAACACTGAACCTATAAAAATAAGGAATCAGATGTCAATGGTTCAACCTATGAATCAAGAATCAATGTGCTTAGTGGTATAAGGTCACTTGAATGGCAAATATCAAAATAGCCTTCCCTGGCTCTTCATCTTAAAACACCATCAGTTCCCAGAACTAGTGTCCATTCCTAAATCATTATGCAGGAAGTAGCAACTGAACAAGAATTGGTTTAAGAAACTCATGCTAAAAAAAAAAAAAAAAGAAACTCATGCTTAGTTTCTCACAATACAAGATTTGATAACCTTGAAAATAATCACTTTTCCTATTATCCATCCAAATATGATACGGTTCATTATTTAAATTATATGCAAGCCTACATCTGCAAACACTAGACTTCATTTGAAAACATGTCAAATTGTTATACTAGTTTATTCAAAATTTGAATATGAGAAATGAATTTAAGGTGTAATCCTAAAACTATCAAACAATTCAAATGTGAGAAAATTAGCCCTAATAAAGAAAATACAACTACTATCTGGAGAAAAACATCAGAAAGCCAATTACGAATGATTCTGTAAATGGTGGCAGCGGGGTGAACACCACCCTTGCAAAGGTACAGAAAACTTTTCATTCTTGCTCCCAGCGAACCCAACTCTTCCCCTTCATTCATTCAAACTTTTACTGAGCACCACCAGAGACTAAAATAATAATAGTAATAACAATAATAAGATAGTACTTATCCTTAAGAAGTTCACAATCTTCTGAACTGGAATGTGACCTTTGAAGGTCACTAGAATACACTGTGTCCTTTTGTGTAAATGTGAATAGTAATGTCCATCCCCATTTCACAAGTAAAGTTCAAATGCAATGAGAAAGCACCACAATATGTTTAAGTACCAAATTAATGAAGCCATGGATTTTTTTTTGACTTAGCCAGATTATGTTAAGTGTGATACCGGTTATCTTTCCAAGCAATTGGAGAAACCTATCATTTCATTCATGCCCACCATTTAATCCACCACTTTAGACATTCATTCATGCCAGATACACCTAAGACACTCTGTAAGGTCTACCAAAGAAATGTTTCAGACCCTAGGACTCTTTATCCCCATAAGACCATGCTGTAGAAATGAGAGGCAGGGCATCCTCACACCTGCACTGTGGTTTTCTCTGATGATAAAATCTCTAAACAAAACCTGTGTCTGACTACGTCATAATAGTGAAATAGATGCAACTGTTTCAGGAGACTATTTAGAAAGTGATACCAATCACAGTTTCCAACAGATCAAGAGTATTTAAGTTCCAAATCTTAAAATTCTTGCCAAAAAATATTTATACACCAGATGCAAAGAAATTTCAAACCAAATAACCAATAGATTTGTACAATTATCTGTGTTGCTATTGAGTTTTAATACATAAACCTTGTATTGTGTAAAAATGTAATTATCAAACATACCATGCCTAAGTAATATTCAAAATGTAACCAAGTAATTTTTCAAAAATGAAAATGGGAAAGGGGTGTCACAGCCATAAATCATGTCAGCTATAACATTATAACAAAAAATGAGTCATTGATATGCCCAATACCACTAGCCAAATTCTATTACAAACTCTAACATCAATTTCTAATCACAGGAAAAGTTAAAGAGATAAAGTACATTACAAAATTCAGAAGTTGGGAAGTATAAACATTTAATGAATTTTTTATAGTCAGTTTAAAGCAATGTACTAAAATATGGGTGACATTTTACCACAAAAAAATATTGTACGTTTTACAGTAGTGCAGCTCTTTGATCTACTGCAGTAACTAGAGTAACTGCATAACTTATTAGTCTAGAAGTCAGGAGACCTGGACTAATTCACTGTTAGCAAGAGGCTTTCACTAACTCACTGGGTTACCTGAAGCAGTAAACATGGCCATACTAAACTGGATGTTTGGTAAATGAGACAACTGAAATAGAAGATCTACAGTTCTTTTCTGATAAACAAACATCTCATAAGAGACTCAATAGGCCATGACACCACATCACCCTATCACTACCTACTGTATACTCCCATCAACTACAATTTAAACTATTTTCTATGGTTAGTTATTTTACATAAACTAAAATGATGACTATCTCAAATTACACAGGTCTTCCTCAAATTATGGTAAGTGTACCATTTGAGAACCACTGTTACTTGCCAAATTACGATGAACAAAATGACACTGCTATTTGAATTCTGAAGGCACTAGCAGTGTCTCACTTTTTCCCTTTACTCAATTTCACAAATAAATTACCACGTTTTAGCTTTACTAATTTACGTCTTTCAGTGCAGATAATAATATATTATTGGTTATTTTTGGGGAAGAGCCATCTCTAGAATTCTTGTACGGCAGTGAAGCTAACAAAAAATAGGCAGTCATTTTAAACGATGTTAACAATATGCCACAGCCCTTAACGTTCTTATTAATTTGTGAGATTAAAGAAAACAAATAACAGGGCTTCCCTGGTGGCACAGTGGTTGAGAGTCCGCCTGCCGATGCAGGGGACGCGGGTTCGTGCCCCGGTCCGGGAGGATCCCACATGCCGCAAAGCGGCTAGGCCCGTGAGCCGTGGCCGCTGAGCCTGCGCGTCCGGAGCCTGTGCTCCGCAACGGGAGAGGCCACAACAGTGAGAGGCCAGCATACCGCAAAAGAAGAAAGCAAATAATAAAGTATAAAATAAGTAGAAGGTATATGTTTCTGCAAATATTCTCATGGTAGCAAGGAAGAATCAGTTTTTTTTTTTTTAAGACATGCTTTATCTAAGACAATAACTGAAAAAATGTTAATTACCGTGCTGCAGCACTGAAGACAACTCAAATCACCAGAGAAAGTGTGGACTTAGTAATGACCCGGTCACACAGTATATATGGTCTCTAGCGAAAAGTAACTACTGCAAATTGTGCCAATTAACTACAACTTTCCAAGGTGAGCTAGTCACTGAAATGGAAAAACCTTCCCCTTAGAAGCTCCACATAGTTAAGAAAACCCTATTTACATAGTAAATTTGCTTTTAGAAAAGTCTTAATTTTCAAAGATACAGTATTTCTATATACCTTACACATGTCCCCTATTTTCAAAGAAATCTTTATATACATTTCTCTCATCTAACCTTCACAGAAAGTCCTTTTTTGGGTGGCAGAGTGAAACTGCTGGGAATATGCAGGTCACTTCTTTAAGCCTACACTTTCTTACATAACTTGACCAATGTCACAGAATTATCAAGTGGCAAAGCCAAGATTAAAATCTAGGTTTCCTATTATTCCAGAGAGCTAGTAACATCAGTAATAAAAATCTAAGTTCAAGAAAAAGCATGAAGAAAAATATCACCAAACCAAAACCTAACTACTTTCTGCTTATATAGTAAGTTACAACAATAGGATAATTCTTCTGGTGAGCAGAACTATATCTTATTAAAAATACACTACTCATTACTCTGCAGGTTGACTTGTCACGCTTAACCATCCCAAATAAAGGTAAGTATATATAAGTAAATAAAAAAGGAATGAGGAGGGCTTCGCTGGTGGCACAGTGGTTGAGAGTCCGCCTGCCGATGCAGGGGACACGGGTTCATGCCCCGGTCCGGGAGGATCCCACATGCCGCGGAACGGCTGGGCCCGTGAGCCATGGCCGCTGAGCCTGCGCATCCGGAGCCTGTGCTCCACAAGGGGAGAGGCCACAGCAGTGAGAGGCCCACGCACCGCAAAAAAAAAAAAAAAAAAAAAGGAATGAGGAATATCGATATCAAAAAGCTTTAGCAAAAAACTTTATGTAGTGACTCGTAAGAAAATCCTCTAAGACCTCATTCACAACCTATTTACTCTGGTCACCTCGTTTCTCACAGTCCCAACAGATTACACACTGCAAAGATAGTTGATGCTACAGACAGACACAAGTGAGCAATAAGAAAAGCAACAGCCTAAGGGGTAGAGAGAGTCTGACCAACAATGAACAGGAGATGAACTGCAGGATCCCCCAAGGGCCTCAAAGTAACTATTACACTGATGATCTCAAATCATCAAGAAAATTAAAACTGTATTCAGTGAAATCTGCTTAAGGAGGCAGAAAAATATATACAGTCGGCCCTCTGTACCTACAGGTTCCACAACCACAGATAGAAAATATTCGGGAAAAAATTCGCTGCGCAACTATTCACATAGCATTTGCATTACATTTACAACTGTTTACATAGTATTTGCACTACATTATGTATTATAAGTAATCTAGAGATGATTTAAAGTATACAGGAGGATGTGTGTAGGTTACATGCAAATACTACACTATTCTATATAAGGGACTCGAGTAGCCACAGGTTTAAGCATCCGAGGGGGCCCTGGAACCAATCCTGTGAGGATATCTAGGGATGACTATAATACATTGAGAAAAGTGTTCTGTCAAAATTATCTTGAATTTTTCTTAGTACTTAATAGTTGTTAAGTCTCAATTACGTGGAAAAATCTTATGTTAGATACGTATGTATTCAAATATTGTGCTTTTATTAATCTATTTCACCCAGAACCCTGTATTTTAAAATATTTTATTTAAACAATAAATAATATTTATTTTAAATGTTATCCCAAAAAAGGGTTATACATTAGAATTCACTAAGATGGCCACTGAGTGTTTTGGTTCTGAGATACAAACCTACTGCAGCATGAAACTGAGATAAGGCATCAGCTAGCTGTCCAGCTGCAAGAAGTTTCTTGCCCAATTCAAGATGTTTCTCAACATCTGCATTTACTCCACATTCAGCACCTAAAAACAAATAAAAATAATAATAAATTAACTTTCCACAAACCAAGACTTAATTCTAAGGAATAAAATGTTTAAAAAATAGCTGTCGGCCTCCTTCATTTACTTAGATGAGAAAAGTCACAGAACCTGAAAAGCGACCTAGAGAAAGTAACAATAAAGTACAAACAGTGCTTCATTTTATAGAGTAGAAGCCGCCCAAAAATATACCCATATCGACCTAGTTAGTCAAAAGAATGTACCCAGTCTACAAAATGCAAGGAAAACTGCCTAACACGGTACTACCAAAAATATTTATAATTTGTTGTTCAACAACAAAATTAGAATTGCTTTGTTAAACTAGAATCTCACTTCAATGAATATTAGAGTCCACTACAATAATCAAGAACTTACTGAGCATCTACAGGGCACCAGGCACTGTTCTAGATACTTGGGATAAGTGAGCAAAACAAAAACCTCTATCACTCATGGCACCTGACATTATAGTAGCAGGAGACAGACATAAGAAAGGAGTGAATTACAAAGTAAGGTAGGTAAAAAGTAGAGCTGCATGAAGGGGGTCAGGCGTGGCAGGGCTTTCAGTATTAAATAAGGTGGTCAAGGGCCTCATTGAGAAGTTGACATTTGAGCAAAGACCTACTTGAAGAAAGTGAGGACTCACCAGGCAGATATCTACTAGGATAAGAGCTTGCCAAGAAGAAGGGCCAGCTAGTGCAAGGGCCCTGGGTCAGGAGCATGCCAGGTATGTCGTGGAAACAGCAGGGAGGTCAGGATGGCTACCACAGAGCCAACAAGGGAGATAACAAATAAGATGAGGTCAAAGTAGTAGAGGGTCCGACTCGGTACAGCTTTGGCTTCACTCTTAGCAAAATCAGGAGCTGGCGAGGAATCATGAGTAGAATAATACGATCCGACTGACCAGGCCAATTTTCAACCAACGTGCCGCCTCTCGGCTCTGAATTCATCTTTCAGCTCTTGACTGTAATGATGGGCTGGAGCGTGTAAGCAATCTTCTGTACACTGAGCACAGTGTTAGGCTTTGTCAGGAAAGGGTGCTGAAGGGGCACTGCAGGAAGGACACCTCCTGGTCCCCACTGCTGCCTTTACTTTCTTCTGGCTCCTGCTGCGTGGCGTGCAGCGGGGAGGACATCCAGTGGTGCCCTGGCCTAGCCGTACACCCAGGGATCCAGTCCCTCAGCCACCTGGAGCCTTGGTCACACACCCCCTCCCAAGCAGGACGCCATGTACTCCAGGCTTCACACCCACAGCAGCACCCCAACTCCCCCCCACACCCAAGCCCACCAGCTGGGGCTCACCTACACCTGAGAAGGTGGTTTCTCGCTTCCGCAGCTACTATGGACCAGCTCTATCCCCGACAACTCAGCGCACTTTCCTACCAGCAACCTTAGCCTGCAACTATACTGTCTCCGATGAAGTCTGAACCCCAGCCTTGAGGAGAGGGTCCCCCTCCAAGTTGGCCCTTCCTTGGGGAGTGTCTCTCAGTCCTAGACTATCCTGCAGAGTTCTCTCTACATCATTATGGTCACCCTCCTATCATAATAATTCTTTATATTAAACTTCCCCCTTTAAAATCACCTGTGGTTTCTGTCTCCTGCAGGGACCCAGACTTTTATACACAAATGGTACTAGGAGTGGTTCTAAGAGACAGAGCCACAAACATGGGATTTAATGATTGGTTTGGTCATGCTCTTGAGCTTGAGTGCAGGGCTGAGTTCCCTGTCAATGAGAAACAAGAGGTTAGTAATCTGTAGCAGGTAGTAGAATCAATTAATGAAGATATCATTTGTGGTTGACAGAAAATGAGTACTAACTGAGGCACATGCCTTGGAAACCGAAGTGGCTGCTGCACTTGACCATCATGGCAGTAATGATGAATATAAGGACTGCGACGTGGGGTGGGTTCCTCTGAGCACACTAGAGCACTTACAGAGAGAAAATAACAAGCTCGGGGCTAACTCCTAGCTCCACTCAGTCTGAGAGATTCCATGGCAGCCTTGAAACCATCTCTCTCTCTCTCTCTCTTTTTTATTTTGTTTGTAGCCATAGAGCTGATTTAGCTGAAAATCAGGCACAAAACTTAATTTTGAGGGCTGTTGAATTAAAACAATAGTTGAATTCAGAGTCTCGCCAAGTTTCTCCTGTGAAATTCAGGACATGTATTAGTAAAGAATGGGATCCTCAAACTTAGAACGGAGACATCTGGTTGTACCTGGATGAAACTGACCAACTTAAACCTCCCAGCCCTTCTGAGCCTCCTTTACCAGTAGAAAGAGCTTGCCTTCCACTATCAGAGAAACCTAGCCTTCCACTGCTTACAATTCCTAGGACAACTACTTAGGGAAGATGCCGTGAAAGGGGATGCTCAATCAGACCCACCCTAACCATTCCAGATGTCACTAGCAGGTATATACACTATGACCTAAGGAAAATAGTTTACACACCAAAAGAACTGCAAGACTTTGCTGATAAACTAACAGAAACCCATGGAACACGTGTGGGAATGGATTCTAAAGGTGTTAGAACAAGAAGAGTGAAATATAACACTGTATCTGGTATAATTAACTGATGTGTGCCCACTTACTAGAGCAGAGCTCAGCAAACTGTTTTTGTAAATAAAATTTTACTGGAACACAGTCACGCCCCTTCATTACACACTGCCTAAGGCTGCTTTCATGCTACAATGGCAAAGTTGAGTAGTTTTGACAAAAGCCATAGAGCCCACAAAACCTAGGGATGACTATAATACACTGAGAAAAGTGTTCTGTCAAAATTATCTTGAATTTTTCCTGGTACTTACAGTTGTAACTTAAGTTACATGGAAAATTCTCTTATGTTGGATACACACGCATTTGAATGTTATGCATTTATTTTATTAACCTACTTCACTCAGAATCCTATATATATTTTTAAATATTTTACTTAAACAGTAAATAATATTTATTTTAAATGTTATCCAAAAAAAAGAACTATAAATTAGAATTCACTAAGACGGCCACTGAGTGTTTTGGCTCCAAGATACAAACCTAATAATGCAGCACGAAACTGAGATAAAGCATCAGCTAGCTGTCCAGCTGCAAGTGGTTGCTTATCAAGGAAAAATGGCGTTTGCTGCTATACAAGAGTGGCAAAGAGGGCTACATCTGGAACCCAGGGGATTCTGTAGGGTGTTAGTACTTCCACGCCCAATACTAAAGGTTAATTAAAAACTACAGCAACCAAAAACAGAACAGTTAAGCACTCAGATCCTTCAGGAACAAAGGTCTGCGTTACGCCATCAGGTAAAGAAGCCAGAGTAGCTGAGGTTCCAGCCGAAGGCATGAGAAGTATGGAACAGGAAGTTGACAAAGGATGCCATGTATATCAACTCTGACCTCATGACTAATTAAAGACTCAGGACTATAGGAGCTTTGCACATTTTCTCTTTGCTTATTTATACACATGTTTATTTGTATATACAGTCAATCCTCACAATTCACAGATTCTGTATCTCAGAATTTGCCCACTCCCGAAAATTCATTTGTAACCCCCTCCAATTCCTCTGTAATCCCCAAATTAATATTCAGGGTGCCTTGGCAGTCATTTGAGGACATGTGAATGTGCAGAATGGTGGCACACTTGAGTCACTCAAAGTGCACGTTCCGAGCTGAAGTCAAACAAGGTGATACTTTTTCTTCCTGTGTGAGCTCTCATGTTATAAGCAAGTGTCCTTTCTACAGTGTATTTAGTGTCATTTTTTTATTATTCTTGCGGGGGTTTTTTTTTGGTCATTTCACTGTCTAAAATGGCCCCCAAGCATAGTGCTGCCTAGTGTTACTAAGGGCAAGAGACTGTACTGTGCCTTTCAAAGAAAATATGTTTGGGGAATTCCCCGGCGGTCCAGTGGTTAGGACCCCACGCTTCCATTGCATGGGGCGTGGGTTCGCCCCCTGGTCGGGGAACTAAGATCCTGCAAGCCATGCAGAGCGGGCAGAAAACTAAAAAAAATTTTTTTAATTAAATAAAAGAAAATAAGTTTGTTAGATAAGCTTCATTCAGACATGAATGATAATGCTGCTGGCCATGAGTTCAATGTTAGTCAATCAATAATATATATTAAATAAGATATTTTTAAACAGAAACACACACAAAACAAAGTCATGTTTTGATCTGCTAACAAACATGTAGTGACCTGAGGCCTTGCAGGATCCTAACCCTGAATTTCTTCCCAGGTACAATGGTTCAGTACTTGCTAATTCAACGTTCGTAAAGACATATGGAATATAACTGCCATGAAGAAGGAGAATCAACTGTACTAACCACATTTTCTCTAATTCCCATTTTTATTTTACAATATGCTGTTTGAATTAACTTTACAATTTCGTTTTTATATAACTGAATACTGAACAGGACAGTGATGGACTCAGAGTAGTAATTAGCAATAGCCAGTAACGGACACAGTGACTGTTGGAAATGTATCTTCTCAACCAGGGTACAGGTGAGAACTTCTTTGCTTATAAGAAGAGCTGTACCTTGTTAGGTAGGAAATAGAGTATTTTTGTTCTGAAGTTCAAACGTGTGTAGAAGGCGCATATGGACACGAAGCAGCCAAGGCACTTCTCTTTTACAGGGAACACGATGTTACGTGTTTCAGTGTGTAAAGGGACAATGCAGGAAAAAAAACTCCGAAGTCACCCCTCAGGAAGGCGGGGGGACGCACGGGCAGGAGCTGGAGGGGCTCTCCGGGTCGCTGAGCGCTCGAGCCCTGGTGGAGGCCAGGGTTACACAGGCACACGCGGTTATCAAAGCCCAGCAGATTTATGTTTGGACAAAGTGGACATTTTATTGTATATAAATTTTAATCCCCCCCCAAAACTACTGATGATATGCATGTTAAAGTATTTAGGGACCTGTGTTTTGATGTTATTTTGAAAAACATTTTTTAAAAAAGGATTAATGAATGGATGGATAGAGAAATGCCCAGATGGATATGTGTTAAAAACAAGCATACTGGACTTCCCTGGCGGTCCGGTGGTTAAGACTCTCCGCGCTCCCAATGCAGGGGACACAGGTTCGATCCCTGGTCGGGGAACTAAGATCCCGCATGCTGCGCAACGCAGCCAAAAGAAAACAAAAACCAAGTATACTAATTACATTAATGATAGAGCTTAGGTGATGGGTATAGGACTGGATAGTATAAAACTGTTTCAACTTTGCAAAATGTTTAGTAAGAAAATGTTGGGAAAACATACACTACAGTAAGTGTCTGGATGGGAGGAATACACACAGGGTGCTGTGAGGGCACAAGTGAAGGCACCTAACACCTGTAGTTAAAATTAAATTTAAAATTCAACTACTCAGTCTCACTAGTCGCAGTGTAAATGCTGGATAGCTAGCAGCTAGTGTGGGGGACAGCAAGGATGATACAGAACATTTGCCACCACCACAGAAAGTTCTACGGGACAGTGCTGGGGGTGAGGTGGGGGGCACGGTCTCCCCAAGGTCCCCCCTGAAACCTGACGGACAAATGGGGAGGATGGACCTGTGGGAATAGGCTGAAGAGAGAAACCAGCACTCCAAACACAAAGAACATCATACTTAGAAGCCCAGAGCTCAAGATTAATGAGGCTTTCAGAGAACTCCAAGTCCAGGATTTCAGCCAGCTCTCCTCTCCATCATGACTTCATTGCTCTGAGTGGGTCACTTTCACTGCTAGAGGATTCCAGTAAACAGCCAGAAGGGACGAGGGAAACCAATAAACTCTCTGTTACAATAACCCAGGCGACATGACGCTGACCTGACCGTGGAGTAGTAGCAATGGAAACAAAGAATACACTGCTTAGAAAAATAAGAGAAAGAAAAAGACGACTACCTGTGACTTATGTCAACTGTCTGGATGCAGAGGTCAAGTGAAGAAAGAGCAGGAGTCCAGGAAGACACCCAGAGCGACTATTTGAGCAACTGCCTGCTATTTCAGTCATCAAAAGCTAGTGAATTCCTGATTTCATCGAACAGAGCAAAAAGCCACATGAAATGCACTTTACCTTACTATTTACCCTACTAAACAAAGCAGCTTGCTTTTCCTATTCCTGGTCTGCAGTTTCTGTATACTGTTTTATTACCTTGGCTGCCTGTTGGAGCCCTCTGTACAACGGAGGAAGGGAAAAAGGGAGAGGGGGAAGGAGGAAACTTTAACTTGGTGGTCTCAAAAATTTGGAGCCCTAAAACTATAATTTAGAGATAAAATGCACCCCTTTGTTCACAGCAGCACTATTCACAACAGCCAAGACATGGAAACAATCTACTGAATGTCCATCAAAAGATGAATGGATAAAGATGTGGTACAGATATACAATGGAATACTACTCTGCCATAACAATGAATAACGCCATTTGCAGCAACATGGATGGACCTAGAGACTATCATACTAAGTGAAGTCAGTCAGAAAAAGACAAATACCATATGATATCACTTACATGTGGAATCTAAAATATGACACAAATGAACTTATCTACAAAGCAGAAACAGTCACAGACACAGAAAACAGACTTGTGGCTGCCAATGGGGAAGAGGGGGTGGGGGAGGAATGGATTGGGAGTTTGGGATTAGCAGATGCAAACTATTATATATAGAATGGATAAATAAAAAGGTCCTACTGTATAGCATAGGGAACTATATTCAATATCCTGTGATAAACCCTAAAAGAATATGAAAAAGAATGTGTGTGTGTGTATATATATATACGTATAACTGAATCACTGTGCTGTACAGCAGAAATTAACACATTTTAAGTCAACTGTACTTCAATAAAATTAATTTAAAACAAAAAACTCAGGGTCCTGCACAGCCCTATTTGTTTAGGGCAACGATGTGAAAATACCTAACCTATTTAAGAGCGTGTGGGTAAAATTTGGAGAAATCAGTTGGGGGATTTCAGTGGGCTGGGAAAGTACTGTTATTTTTCCCACTTAAAATGAAGATATAGGCTCCTGCCCTGTGAAAATTCACTATGCAATATAGATTTAGAAACTGATTATATTCAGAATGTGAGGGTCACCTGTTTCCACCTATTTCATACCATATCCAAAAATATAACCTACTTTTCATAACGAAGATTATGGAAATTAATGTTTCACTTAACAAATGTTACTGAAATCTATATGTAAGGCTGTGGCCATAACAGTAATGAATAAGGCAGCCTCTCCCAAAACAGCACCGAGGAGAACCCAGCAGCCTTTAGCTTTATGAGGACCCCCTAGACGGCAGGTAATCATGGACTCTGGAGAGAGTGGCTACTTTCCAGCATTACATTGGAGTCTCTGCCACATACTGAAGTATTTACAGAATACATAATGTGAAGAACGGGACTGACGTCAAAATCATCTCGGAGAGGAGGATGAAAATATAGATGAAATAGGAGCGACCCGGTGTTGGTAATTTTTGAAGCTGGGTGACAGACGGTACACAGTGGTAAATGATACTATTTTCTCTACTTTGGTATATTTTTAAGATTTTTCCAAAAACAAATTTTTTTTAATTTAAATCCTTTCAGTGAGGAAAGACTGGCTGATAAAAACTACCCCTTACATTAAAAAAAATTTTTTTTGAAGAAAGTAGTCCATGGGGACTAGAGTAAGACAGTCACCTAAGCACATGAGCCTACCTCCCAACATGCTCAAATTCTAGAAATGACAGAATTCACTTAAAAAGATAAATGCATAACCTTGCTGGAAAAAAAATTTTTTTAAAGAAGAAGAGGGCCACCTAAAATACAGAAATTTGGGGAAAATTCTCAAAACATAAAAAGGACAGGATTAGATTGGTGGGCAAAATCATATCCAAAGACCCTCTCAGGGGAAATGTACCATGGAGGTGGCTGCAGTTCTCTGAGGGATCCAAACTCTGATACAAGGAAAAGGGAGGGGCCCTGGGGATTTCTCAGCCTCCAGACAGGCAATCGGCCTTCTCCCACAATCAGAATTCAAAGATTAGCAATGAGCAATTCTGAAAAACAAAGCTAATCATAAAATCAATCCATAATAAACTAACACCAAATAAGAAAATTAAGGAACCAAACTTAGTGGAGCAAAAAAAAAAAAAAAAAATCTAAAAATGAATACAATTGACATTCTTACAGATCCACAGGATGCCACACACATTAAAAAACAGACCAAAGGTCTATGCACTGACTAATCTAGCAGTAGGAATGCAGTGGAGAAAAAGCTGGATAAACAAGATCATTTCTGCCAGAGGGAAGGAAGAGGAGGACTTAATATAGTCAAATAAGTCCTCCCTGAGAAGATGTTTGAGTTAAAGCATAAAAGGCGGGAGAGCAGTCCTGAATGACAAGAAGCCTCCAGCATGCCAGAATATGACCAGGCAAGGAGCAGAAAATAAGCTCAAAGCCAAGCTCAACACTAAGGAATCAAAAGGAGGCTCCCAGCATGTTAAGAAGGATAGAGGATTCAGGCAATATAGATCACACTGGGCCTTGCAGGCTATGGTAAGAAATCTGGGTTTTATTCTAAGAGCAAAGGGAAGTCATTAGATAGCTTTTTAGCAAGGAACTGACTATCTGATTTACATTTTAAAAAGATCACTTTGCCTGCGGTGTGGAAAACAGGTTAGAGGCGGGAAAGAATGGAAAGGACTGTGGTGGTGTGAACCAAGGATAGCAAGTTTCATTACAGTAAATATACTCAGATTTCATTTATGCTTTAAAAAGAAGATATAGTATGTATTTCTGTACTGTTTAATTTTTTCTAGTAAGAATGTATCCATGCGCTTAAAAAGAAAGTAAACTGAGGAATGTGTTTTGTTAACAATGTACTGATTAAATAATCACTTGCAATTGAAAACTTTTAGAGAGTATTTGTTAACACTAGAGACATATTTTATAATTAAGCAGCCTAATAAGTCAGGAAAGAAGAGCAAAATAACCCTGCCTTAAACGTTTTCGTTAAACTGTAGTTCAAAGATATAGCATTATAATCAGACACTGCGGGGAATATAGATGATACAGGCTCTAAAATTTTAAAGTCCTTATCTTTCATAAATACTAAAATATTTATGAATGAAATGATGTCATGTGAAATGTTCCAAAATAATCCACAGGTATAGATGAAATAAGATTGCTCATGGGTTGAAAATTGTTAAAGCTGGGAGACTAGTACTTGGGGATTCATGATACCATTCCCCACCTTTGTAAATGTAGAACATTTCACAAAATAAGGTTTTACTTTAAATCTTTTTAAGAGATAGAGGTGGGGAAATTAAAACAATTAAAGATAGTTCATTTTGATCTTCTAAAGGTAAATTCTAATATAAACTCTACACCCATAAACATTTACAGTTCCTAGTGTAAAATATAAAGGATTGTGCATCACTTATGCAGAAACATGTGTGCAGAAACCATGTTAAAATGATACTAGAGAATGAACTAGGGATGGAAATAAGAATGGTGAAAATGCTGTGTGTGGGCTATGGAAGGATCCAGCCTGTTAAGAGTAAGAACAATTAATTACTAGGGCAAGTTGATGGGTTTATCTATGTGTTCTCAACATGTCGGGGGAAAGGACATAGTCTTCAAATTAGCAAGAAGATTTCAAACGTCTCCCATTTACATTTTCTCAAAAGGGAAGATCAGATCAATGTACTGAATAGAAGATTCCAGATTGCTTGAGGAGGTAAGAAATCTGGATACGAGATAAACCATTAGTCACAGTACTTTCCTTATCCAGTCATGAAAATGTCTAACAGGAAAGATGTAACACAGAAAGAAATTAAAAACCTACTATATAGTGGATACTTTCCGTATATTTATTTCACTTAATTTTCACAACAAACGTAGAAAGTAAACATCTTTCATACTTTTATAACTGAGGAATCTGAGGCTCAAAGAAGTTACCCAACCTGCCTGAAGACTCACAGTAACTGTCACAATAAGATTCAATTCCAAAGCCTAGCTTTCTTTGCAGCACAGCTCAGGAAACTTTTCCCCATATAAACCAGGCTAAGCTTTCTTTCCACAGCTACTAAGCCTTGTATGCTTCACTCACCGAACCCATCATTTAATGTAACATTTTAGCCACAATCCTTTCCAACCTCACAAGCGGAGCCTGAAGTCTAGTGGGAACCAAGAACATATTTGTGAAGTTCCCTGAAGTACTTTGTCCAGATGCCCCCAGCCAGACATTCTTCACGGAGAGCCACAGCGGTGTCCTGCTTCAACAGGGCTTGACAGAGCTTGAGTCAAACCGTCGCTGCAACACCTCCCCACAGCACCCTGGAGGCCCCTCCTCGGCCACCTGCCACCATGACCGAGGCCCCCTCGCGGGTGTGCCGGAGCGACCACCAGGACTCGGAGGCCCCCATCAACCACCAGACCCACCTGGAGCTCTACGCCTCCTCCGTCTACCTGGCCGTGTCTTGCTGCTTTGACCCCGATGGTGGGGCTGTGAAGGACACTGCCTAATATTTTCTTCAGCAGTGTCATGAGGAGAGAGAATACGCTGAGAAACTGATGAAGCTGCAGAACCAGTGAGGTGGCTGAATCCCAAACTCTTCAGGATACCAAGAAACTAAACCATGATGACTGAGCAAGCTGGCTGAATGCAATAGAACATGCGTTACACTTGGAAAACAGTGTGAATCAGTCCCTACTGGAACGGCACAAACTGTTCACTGACAAATGATACCCACCTGTGTGATTTCAGTGAGACTCACTACCTGAATGAGCAGATGAAATCCGAAGAACTGGATGACCATAACACCAGCTTGCACAAACGGGGGCCCACGAATCTGGCATGGCAAAGTATCTCTCTTACAAGCACACACTGGGAGACAGGGACACTGAGAGCTGAGCCTCAGGCTGGCTTCCCATGGCCACAGGGTCACTTTCCTGGTCACCAAGGCAGTGCATGCAAGTTGGGGTCACCTTTACCTCTTCTATAAGTTGCACCAAAACATCCATCTACATTCTTTCATTTGTACTATTCCTTCAAATAAAGTAATGTGGTATCCCTCCAAAAAGTTATGTATACTGTCACCCCAAAGGTTGAGCTCCTCTCCAAACTAACTTTCTCTTGCCTTCTATGATTAAAAGGGGTATCCAGCATTTCTCTGTGCCTTTTAAATAAAACTCAGATCTTTATTATGTTACAATTCTACCCAATATAATTTCTATTTAATAATGTGATAAGTAAATACCACTTCCTCGACAAAAATTTCAATCATCCAGGGAGAATTACTATTCCTCCAGTGCATCTTGGTCACTTTTCCATAACAGAACTTGCCATAGTGTACGTGGCGGTTGTGTAGGCCCCCTTCTCCCCGAAAGAGATGGTGTGCCTCCTAACCGGGATCTTCTCTCACCTTCCTCCAAATCCAGCCCCCATGCTACTGCAAGAGCAATCCTCCCAAGATGCACTCCTAGTAACAATTCTGCAGTATTTTCAGGTCGCTGGCTAGATTCAACCTCAGTCCCTTCAGATCTAAAGGCAAACAAGACCCTTCTTGATCAGGTCCCTTGATGTTGGTCCAGCCTTATCACCCCTCACTCCTTCACCTCTTAATTTATACTCCAATAACATAATGAACTGGCTGAACTTTCCTGAACATACTAGTTCTTATGCTGCATCCCTTTAAACTTGCTATGCCATGAAAAGGCCTCCCCCACTTGCCCACCTGGAAAACTCCCACTCCTCTATCAGGATTCTGCCCTCAAATGCTGGTTCCTTTGTGAAACTTTCCCTAACTACCTCAGTGAGAAGGTCGGAAAAGTTCCTCCTATGCTCCTGCTATACTGTGCATCCCTCCACTCACAAGTACATGACTTCACTTTGCAATACCCCAGTCTCAATAAGCTGACCTTCACAGTTTGCCTGCTTCTCACAACCCCCACAGTCCCAAACCTGATCGAAAGCAAGTCGGAGAGAATGAACAGTCTTTTCTTCCTTTTATCACCTAGTTCAGTACCTTGCACAAAGCGGACACTCAATATTTATTGAATGAATGTAACTAAATTCCTTCTTAAATGTATAATTCATCAGAATAACAGAAGCTAAGATATGTAATAACAATTAAAAAATCAAACTGATACTACTACCAAAGACTCATAAAGACACTAATATGTTTCTTTAAAAATTGCAAATGTGGCTGTTTTTGCAATATCTCAACTGTGTTATTTTGAGCCATGGATAATTTTTTATTCCATTGCCACATCTCGGGAGACAGTGACAATGAAAGCAGTCTCCTAATTCTGAGAGATGAGGCAACCAAACATCCTGCCATCTCCTGAACAGAATTAAACAATAAGTTTCTCCATAGACAAGTATCAACCAAAGGTCAGCAAAATATACAGGAAGGACAGGAAAAAAGGTGGAGTAGCTAACTCTTTCACTGAAGTTAGTATTAGAATCTGTCATATTTTAGAGAGCAAAATATAAAGAATTTTAAGAAACATAAAGTTGAGGGGTTAAAAGTATGATGTGCTGGGCTTCCCTGGTGGCGCAGTGGTTGAGAGTCCGCCTGCCGATGCAGGGGACGCGGGTTCGTGCCCCGGTCTGGGAGGATCCCACGTGCCGTGGGGCGGCTGGGCCCGTGAGCCATGGCCGCTGGGCCTCCGCGTCCAGAGCCTGTGCTCCGCAACGGGAGAGGCCACAACAGTGAGAGGCCCGCGTACTGGAAAAAAAAAAAAAAAAAGAAAAGTATGATGTGCTGAGAGTCACAATCAAGACTGGAGCAACCAGACTGAAAAAGGCAAGAACAAAAGGTCAGAGATGCTCAGGCTCAAGCCAAGGCCAGGTGGCAGAACAGAAGCAAGTTTAGGGTGGTTGTTCAGGTTGGAGCACTTAGAATGTCAGGGAGGAGGAGAACCTTAAGATCATTCTAAAAAGGTACACAAGGGAAAAAAAAAAGTACTGTCTATAAAAGGTCCTATCTAAATCCAAGATCAAAGCAAGATGGGGCAGAGTCTGAAAAAAGTCTCATGACAGAAACACAGGAAACTGGAATCTGGCCACAGAAAGAGCAAGAAGTTCATTATCTTCGCAATTCCACAGTCAGTGAGGACCAATGACGAAACAGTTTTAATAAAAATACACTGAGCTGGAAACCCTAGACCTTGTAAGCATCTCTTTCCAATTACTCTAACCTAAAAAGTGTTTTAGTATACAAAGCCAAACTGAAAGGAAGAAAAGGCTGAGTAGTTATGTAGCAAGTACATATGAACAATGCCTGCATGAAATCTTCCTGGGTAAACTAGGAAAATAACATCTATTGTAACCAAGTTTGCTCGATTTCAATGGACATTAGTCTTTGTTTCAATCAACTATGGAGGCATAAATGTTGTGATGGGACCCCTTGTTCAAGGAATTTCAACTTGGAAAATAAGTGTGCAATGGTCCTTACCCAAAAAAAAAAAAAAAAGTTAAAAGTCAACCTCACTCATCCATTCTAAAAATATTTATTGCACATCTACTTCACGTCAACATGTTTTAGGTATAGAGACAAGAGTGTTTTCCATAAAGCTTATATTCTAGAGGAACAGACAGACAAGAAATACAAATGAGGTAGTTCAAGACAATATTAAGTTTTATGAAGAAAATACAAAAAAGTAAAGGGAGAGTATTAACTGACCTAGAGCGTGCTTCGTACATAATATGTCAGGACTGAAACATGAATGCTCATTTGGCTGTTCTCTGAAATCTTCAGAGTATAGGAACAACAGGAATAAAGACACTTAGTCAAAAAATGAGCTTGGCATTTGGAAGTAAAGTTGATGTGGTAGGAGCCTAGCGATGGAGAAGATTAAGATGAAAAGAGATGTAAGTAAATAGGAGTCATATAAGTAAGGCTTTGCAGTATTAGAGGAGTATTAGGTTGAGAAGAGAACAGAAGATGAGAATATAGCAGTAGAGACTACCAACCACTCTTTAAAGTTCTGCTATCAAAACTTTGGAAACACTATAGTGGAAACACTATAGCATGTTGAAGTGCTGATGTCAATGACCCAGAAGAGGAAGAAAATGATGATACAGGAGAAAAACAATAACTGTAGAAGCAATATTTTCAGAAGGCAAGAGGAAATGGAATTCAGGGCATAAGTACAGGAACTGGGTTTTGCCAGGAATAGAGATGCTTTATCCATTAATATAAGAAAATTAGCAGAATGGGTAGAGATGCAAGTAGGCTAGTAAATTCAGAGGTAGAAAGAAGAGGAAATTGCCCTGTGATGGCTTTCATTTTCCCAATAAAGATAAGGTCTAAAAGAATGAGGCAACAGAAGAAAGAAAAGGAGGGTTTAAATTGGAGATCTAAGGAAAGAGAAAGAGGTTTGAGACACTGATTTTCAATAGACATACTAGGGAACTGTGGGAATGTTAGCAGCACTGAGTGTGCGTGTGAAATAGAGATTATGTGCTTAAAATGAGACCAGTCAGCAAGGTTATCTTCATTTTTCTCCATCCATGTTCAGCTGTGACGTTTGACAAACAAGTTGGCCAAGTTGGATTTAATCAGTTCAAATTTTGCCAGGTGAGTAAAACAAAAGAGCACAGGGGCAAGAAAATTAAAGGATGTTTTCAGTGGAGTGACTACAAGATGGACCACTAAATCTACACTGAGAAAGTAGGGAAGAGGACATGGATGCTTCACAAAGCATGTTTTATATCCCCAAGCAGTCTGTAAACTCAAAGGCAAAAACCAAGAGTTCTATACTACATATACCTCACCAGAGAACACTACAGTGAAGCCTCTGCTAACTGATTAAATGAGTCTTCTCCATATTCCAGAACTCCATATAACATAAACTCATCAGATTTTTTAAACTTATTAAAAAAATTTTTTAAAAAGCAGCATTCCAAAGATCTTGAAAAATCAATTTATGGTTGACATGATGTTTTGCTCTTAAGAGCAGGTGATTGGGTTCCCATGATTATTTCCATAGAAACAAAGATTAATAGCTGGACAATAACCAAAGGAACACGATGGCAATAGAAATTAAATTAATTAACTTCATATGGGAAAGTAAAGCCTAATTACTACAGGGCACCCATCTCAGAACAACTCCCCCTGTCCCACAGAATCTAATCAACTGCATTTCTGGGCACTTTGCAATGCTAACTAGTCAAGTGAATTGGGACTTGGACACTATTGCTAACTATAGCCTATATCATTAAATGAATTTAAAATAATTCTAGAAGCAATCTGATCATCTGCTAAAATACTTAGTTTATAAGGATCTCCCCTTATCCTCAGGGAATACATTCCAAGACTCCCAGTGGATACCAAAACCACAGACAGTACCGAACCCTATATATACACTATGTTTTTTCCTATACATACACACCTATGATAAAGTTTGATTTATAAATTAAACACAGTAAGAGATTGACAACAATAATAAAATAGAACAATTATAACAATACACCGTAATAAAAGATGTGAATGTGGTCCCCTCTTCTCAAAATATCTTACTGGACAAATACAATGCCTTTTCCATCTTAACTAAGCACTTAACACACACTGTGGCCGCACCCTTTGCAGTCTGAGTTGCGACAGCCAAGCTAGCACAAATTTCTTTTTCTTTTTTCACAGTTTTACGGATAGAAGATTTGTTCTTACCGTGGATATCAGCAACCTCAGCATACAATTTTTTTTCTTTCCTAAGTCAAGGGCTTCCACTTTTTCACTTAAAGGAAGCACTTTACGGCTTCTCTTTGGCATATCCAAATTTCCAAATTGTCAGCATCACTAGGCTTGCATTTGGGGGCCATTATTAAGTAAAATAAGGGTTACCTGAACACAAGCCCTGAGATACCGCTGATAATCCAGATAGCTACTAAGTGACTAACAGGCAGGATACATGGGACAAAGGGATGATTCATGACCTAAGTGAAACAGCGTGAGATTTCATCATGCTACTCAGAAAAGTTCGCAATTTAAAACTTATGAATTGTTTATTTCTGGAATTTCCCATTTAATATTTTCGGACCACGGTTGACCACAAGTAACTGAAACCAAGAAAAGCGAAACCACAGATAAGGGGGGACTACTGTATATAAATTACTGAAAGTCCTTTGTTTTTGCTACTTTATTCTTTTCATATTTAAATAATGTCAAGAGAATCCTAGAGAACACAAAACATACTTTTAGTAAGTTAGATTCACATAAGAAGTACCACCATCTTTTGTACTCAGGAGATTTCTAACTATTCTTTTCCCAGTGTCCAAAATATATGGTTTAGTCAGATCAGTTCAGTGAAATAAAGAAAAATTGAGTCCTGAAAGAATGTTAAGGAAGAAAAAGAGATAAAAGAAGGTTTGGTTCCCAGGTTGTGCTCCTACTTAAATCACCAAATAGAACACGCCATTAGCAGAGAATTAAAATAGCTTCCTTATCTGTAATATGAGAATACTAAAGTAGATACTTATACTAAAGTTTTCTTTCTGCTCCAAAAATTCTATTCCCAAACTAGTGCTTTGGACTTCCCCCTTTCAAAGGCCTTTTTGAAAAGGGATGCTAAAAGATTTAACCTTTCAATTCATGAGCCTATCACATATTTTCTTCCTCTGAATTACATTAACAGAAAAGCCTAGAAAAAAAAAAGATGAATATTTTAAATCAGAAAAAACTAGGCCAGCTAAGCTAATTATTGGCGACAGTCTCCAACATATGCAAGGTCTTGTTTCTCACTCACTCTTCTCACACCCATTCTCATTTATTTCTTCTCTCCCCAAGCCTTAAGCCTAACAGTGGGATCACACAGTCCTGAATGACTCCAGAGGACATTTAGGTTAGAGAACCCAGAGGCAGAACTTATTTGGGAAAACAGGACCTAACCATTTGCTAATGCAAGTCAGAGGTTCTTTCTTACCTTTATATCCCCATCACCAAATAAAATAATAGATATGTAATAACAGATACCTAAGTTAACTCCGCTATATAATTTATTACATCAGTGATTCTCACCAGTGATTTCTTTTTAGAAATGCAAAATTTCAGGTCCTACCTGGACTTACTGAATCAAAAATTTGGGGAGTAAGTTTCAGCATTCTGTTTAAAAAGCTCTCCAGGTGATGCACACTCAAGCTTGAGAACCGCTGTATTAAACATGTCAGGAAATCACCTTCCTGTTCATTATTGCTGGCGGCAAGCAAAGAAACAAACAAAAATGCTGATTTTTCTCAGCTGCCACCACTTACAAATGCTTGGGCCCACATTATGCTGTTAACCACTTAACTTCTGTTTCCAGCCCACACACAAGATGAACTTTAGAGTCAAATAACTTGAGTTAAACTTATGGCTCTTAGAGTTAACAGCTATGTGACCTTATCCAAGTTAATTAAACTCTTGGAGCCTCAGTTCCCTCATCTGTAAAGCAGAAATAACATCACATACCTCCATGAATAAGATACAGCTTACAGAAAGGTGTCCAGGACAGTGTCTGGCACACAGCAGACCTTCAATAAATGTAAGATCTTTTTCCTTTCTTCCCTACCACCTGTACCAAGTCCCTGCTACTTTACACAGACAACACCCTAAAGAAGACAGCACTTTAGCACCCCTCTGAGAAATGCTACCAATGCCTCCCATACCGAAAAGCTCTCTGGTGAGGTTTTTCTTCTGGAAAATACCACAGGAGAGACATGAAGTGTTATGAGTCCTACAGAATCATATACAGAACAGCGATTCTAAAAAGGGGGTCTACAAGCTTGTGGAAAAAGCAAATCATTCAAAAGTGTGTACCTGTGTAACTTAAAAAATAATTGACGTTAAGCACAATATAGGCAACTTTCTCTTAAGTGGCCATAATTAATTAATGACAACTGGGGATTAACGCTAAACTTCACCGGGCAGGAGGTGTTAACATCAGAAAACGCAAAAGAACTGGAATACATGACCTATATTAAAGTGGTCCAGGCATTCCAATTTCACTGTCAAATTCTTTGTCCCAATGTTATCACACTATATATCTTGTTTTTGGGTTCCAAAAAATATACGGTCTCCAGGGGAACCCCCCCTCCAAAAAAAACACCACTGGCATAAATGACCCCTAAAAATTGGAGAGTATTACTCCTTTTTGTAAGTTTATAATTTTGAGGGGATTTTACCATAAACAATTCCCAACTTCAGCTCCACACTCCCTCTAATATTAAGTCCAATATTAAAATGTTTAATTTGACTACTAGCCTATTCACGGGGACGAAAATAGGTCAGTGCACGTGGTATGTCATTATACTCGAATATTTCGCAGGGTAACCAAGTTAGCAGCGTCAGTTTAATGAGCGCTTGCAGGTTTCACTCGTACTCCTCAAGCTGACAACTAAGACGGGACAGCCCTCTATTTTTGCTGTTGTGTTAGAGTAGCCAACATTCCCAACCGTAGGACCGTAGGGAAGCTGAAGCATTCGTATCTTCTTACGGGGACATTTTTCCAGAGAACTCGTAATAGGAAAGCTGAACCAACAACAGGCTGGGAACTGCAAAGCCACAAACTTAGTGCCCTGCCCGCCGGGAGCTTGAATGCCTGCACCGGCTACTTAACGACCGCAACCTAACAACTTCTAGACACAAGACAGCAGAGCGGGGTGACGGTTACTCACTTTTAACATTCAACACTGTCCCCCTCACCTTACTCAGCAGGACATCCTCCCCACCGCCAACCCCCCGGAACCCCTTGGGCCACCTTTACCGCCTCCTCCCAGCACCACTGCCCTAGAGTCCCCAGGCGCCAAGCCAGGGTCCCGAGCGAGGCTGGGAGCCGACGGCTGCCCGGGTCTCCGCGTCCCAGGACGCCCCAGAAGCCGCTGCCCGGTGCCCCGCTTCCCCCTGACCCCACTGGCCCCACTCCTCACTCCAAACCCGCTGTCCCGGCCCCGCGGCCCGCCGGTCCCGCACCTCTTCCCCAGACAAACCCGGAACCGGGAGCCGGCCCCCGCCCAGGGGCGGGCTTAGGCCCAAGCCAGGCCGCAGAGTCCCCGGCTCTCGCCCCACCGCCCGGGCCGCCCCGAGACTCGTGCCGGGACGGAGGCGGGGAAGCGCTGCGAGGCCTGGCCCGGGAGCCCGCTCCTCCGGCCGGGGCCGGACACGACTCACCTTCGTACTGTAGGTCCACCAGAACCAGCAGGAAGGGGAACACCGAGCCCAGCCGGCTGGTCACAGAGCTGGGGGCCACCATGTCCGAGGGCGCGGGCGCTGAGGAGGAGCAAAGGTGCGGGGCCCACCAGCCCCCGCCGGCGCTCACGCTGCAGCCGCGCCCGCCCGCCGTCCGCTGCTGCTCGGGCCTAAGGCGGCTGGCGCCCCGCGGAAGAAGGCAGCGGTAGGCGGGGCCAGGGCGGGGCTACGCCCCGAGCGCCGCCGCCGCCCAATCACCTTCTTCCTGGCCACTTTCCTACTGGGCTCGCCGGGGTCGTGGTTCGCGCTGATAGGCTGTGGGGGCCGCTGCCCCCGCCCCTTCTCTGATAGGATAACGTGGAAGCACGAGACAAGACTGCGTCCGCCTGCGGTGGAGCTGTCAAGAGCTCCAAACCGCTGCGGCGGGCCGGAGGGAGGCGGCCGGGCGGCTGTGTGGCAGCCGCCGAGTCCGCATGCGCAGGCCGCGGAAGCCTTTTTGGGCCGGTCCCCGCGCGCTGGGTCGGTGAGGAGGAGGATGTCAGCAATCCGAGGTTCTCCAGTGTGCTGTTTGGAGAAAGGTGAATCCGCCGCTTCCGCAGTGAGAAGCCAAACCTGGCCCCAGGAAGTCTGCGGGGGTGGATCGGGGAACAGGACAAGTGGCAGAGCCTACTACCTCCCTCTGAGAGTCTCGGAACCTACACGGACCGCCCTGAAGAGCGGTGGCGAAACGATCAGGAGAAGCTCGGGCTCAGTAAAGTAGGGTGAGCCGATGGAGCCGGGAGCATGTCAGGACAACCAGGTACGTTAGGGACCTAAGGGAGGTAAGTGAGAATGGCATGGAAGATTGGGACCCATTCCCCGACTGTCCAGTGGACCAGCGTGTCCAGAAAAAGAGCAATTCGGGAAGATTCTGTGCAGAAGAAACCAGGGAAGCACAGCAGCTAAGAAAGCAAAGGGCTCTTGAGAGTGCAGCCAACGTCAACTATAAGGAAAAAAAGAGAGACGTGTTAGGACGGATCTTGTATCTTGTGCTCAACAGAGGAAACTCAACAAGGTAAAATTCAAGTTACACAATTTGGCATTAAACTTGTTCACCTCCACTTCCTCCGGCGTCCTCAACACAACGCACACTATGCACCAGTGATGTTTCACATGGGATGAAACAGTAATGCCTTTCTGTGTTAAGCGCTGTCAAGTGCAAACTTATTACTTTACCAGTGAGTATGCATTTGCTATCTTGGTGCTACTGCACACTTTAGAACTCATGAATGATAAATGGCACAGTGAATTCGTTATTTCCTAAAAATACACTCAGGAGGGTAAAAGCTTTCTAAGCTTTTATTCCAGAGGGAACTAAGCAAAGGAAATGGTTTGGAGAAAGGGAAAACAAACAAAAAACTGAGTCCCTTAGTAGTTGTGGTGGAAAGCAGTGTAACATAATGTGAAGAGCAGAGGATTCAGATCCAAGAAATGTAGTTCCCCACCACAGCTGTTATCTAGGTTATCTTCATCTGTAAAGTGGGTATGATACTGATGGCCTCAAAGGTTTGTTTTGAGGTTTCATGAAGTGGGTAAAAATTATTGTAAATTATAAAGTATTATACAAATGTTACTTATCCTTCTAACAAGAGCAAATCATGAGACTCCTCTTTGGATTTGTTTTTTTTTTTTTTTTTGGTTTGTCCTTTTCCTTATCGACCATCACAAGGTGGTGTTAGTGAAAAAACAGCAATGATTTCAGTGTCTACAAGTAGTGCAGACATCATCCAGATGAGGTACCGTTGCCAAGGCAGCCAACATTGCTGATCAAAATCGAGAAAGTTTTGTAAACAAATAATACTACACCATCAATTATCACCAGAATGCTGCCTGTGATTCTGGTCCTAAGGAAGAAGCAGTGCTAAAGAAGTTCTAAGGATGGAAATTAAAAATGATTAACGAGAGGACAGACCTTGTGCTATAGATAATAAAAATAACAAGGGCCTTCATTGTTGAGTGATTTTGGAAATTCATTGATCAAATTGCATAGTCATGAATCCTAAAGTCTTAAAACTAGGATTTACAAAGTATCTCTTGAAAGAGATAATTTTACAACAAAGAAGGAAACATTTTAAACAGCAATAAGTGTACAGTGCTAAAATTATCCTTATATGTGTAAAATGCTTAGGAATGTTTTCTCCAATGTTCATCTGGGCATAGTTCTCACCTGATCACTCTTGCCAATAAAACCAAAGTAATCCAGTGATTGTAGAGAAAATTATAAATATTGTTTGCATTTATCAACATTTATGCAGTCCTTTTTATTTTTATTTATTTATTTTTAAAATATTTTATGTATGTATGTATTTGTTTATTTGGCTGCACCGGGTCTTAGTTGCAGCACACGGGATCTTTAGTTGTGGCATGTGTGTAAGATATACTTCCCTGGCCAGGGATCAAACCCAGGCCCCCTGCACTGGGAGCGCAGAGTCTTAGCCACTGGACCACCAGGGATGTCCTGCAGTCCTTTTAAAATTAAGGATAAACACCATACTGTAATTGATAGAACCTATTCATTATGATAGTAAAAGACAAAATAATGGTAGAATATTTAAATTGCACTATATGCAAAACCAGCAATATTATATAATTTCTAATATATAAAAATATATTCATCTAAGTTTACTGACCAGAAAAATAATTTTGGTAGAGAGTAGTGGACAGATCTAGAACACATTTTTTGGAGGAAAGGAGATCAGATTTGCTGATGGATTAGCTCTGGAGAGAAGTAAATGTTCAAAAAGCAAATATGATATTTATAACATCTTTTTGCACCACATTAAAAACAAAATAGGCAACATTATAAAGAACATAATGCTGAAGTATACATCCTTCTGCATTTATCTTTATGAACTTGTGCTTTCATTTCTATAAAAGGGATTTCTAAAAGTGGGATTGCTTTGTCAAAGAATGTGTACACTTAAAAATTTAAGATGAGGACGTCCCTGGCGGTCCAGTGGTTAAGACTCCGTGCTTCCACTGAAGGGGGCATGGTTGGATCCCCGATCAGGGAACTAAGATCCCCCCCATGCCGTGCTATGCAGTCAAAAAATTAAAAATAAATAAATAAATAAAAATTTAAGATGATTGTCAGATTATTTTCCCTAAAAGTCAGGGTAATTTGTATTCCTAACAACTATTTATCTCCTCACATACTCACCATCACTAGATATAACTGATTTTCATAGTTCTTGACAAGCTGATGGTAAAAAAATCACCCTTCTAAGTCAAGTTTACTACTTGATTGCAGGGATTTGGGAGATCTGATCAAACTTTGGTGTTCTCATGTAAAAATTTGGCTTTAAAACCATGTCCTGTCTTCTGTCTGCTTGTCCACCCATTTATGTTAGTAGGCTTCTGGCCACATCAGTCTCTGCTTCCTTCATCACATCATTTTCTCTTGCTTTTGACCTTCTTCTGTCTTGTAAGGATCTTTGTAATTAATTATTTAGGGCCCACTTGGATAATCCAGGATATTCTCTCCCTGCAAGATCCTCAATTTAGTCACATCTGCAAAATCCCTTTTGCCATAAAAGAGAACATTGTTGGGGGATCAGAATGTCGATATCTTCAGCGGGAACAGCTTATTCAGCTTAACATGGTACTCCCCCCACTTCAGGAGACAGACCTTAAGTCCCCTCTCCCTTGAATGTGGGCTGGACTTAATGACTAACTTTTAAAGACTAGAGTGTGGAAAGGGAGAGTGGAGTAACTTTACAGTGGAGAAACTGGCAAACACTACCTTGGCCAGGTGGTCAAGGTAAACATTACCAATATTAAGTTATATTGATCCCATATAACCCCCTGATATGAGGTCATGAGAAGGACACTTCACTTCTGTGATGTTCTTTCCATTCTATAACCTAGTCTAAATATGAAAAAAATTCACATAAACCAAAATTGAGGGACAGTCTATAAAATGCCTGATCATACTCCTCAGAACTTAACAGACCAGAGGAAACTAAGGAGACATGATGACTGACAGGTCTGTCTTAAACCACATCCAGAAATAGAAAATGGATGTTACTGGGAAAACTACTGAAGTCCAGATAAAGTCTCAAGTTTAGTTAATAGTAATGGGCCATTACTAACTTTCTTAGTTTTGACAAATGTACAGTGATTGTATGTAAGATGTTGGCAATAGGAGAATAAATGAGGAGTGTTTAGGACTGCTCTGTAGTATCCTTGCAGCTTTACTCTAAAATTATTTCAAAAATAAAAGTTTACTTAATTGTAAAGGGCCTGAGTATTTTTAAATCAACTGTAATGAGTTTATCTGCATCTGAACTTCCTTTTCCTTGAAGAAGAAAGAGAATTAGTACTTTACAGAAATAGTTTCTTAGTTGTCTGAAACCAGATCCTCTCTTTTCTTTCCTGTTTTTCCTCTTTTCCCTTCACTTGGGAAATTGTTGATTACTTGATTTAAAATCTGTTATGTACACACTCTAGGAATATTCTAGTCCAGATAATCAAAATATCTATAAGAAAAAGTTCATTAAGTGTACTTTTTGTTTTTAAAATATGAACAAGTACATGTAAATGATAGCCTGTGTTAAAATAATTATTAGATAAATTTTTGAAGCATAACTTAAAGATTCTTTAACATTGGTCCTGGAATACAAGGTTTTAAATTGTATTTTTTTTTTTTTTTTTTGCTGTACCCAGGCCTCTCACTGTTGTGGCCTCTCCCGTTGCAGAGCACAGGCTCCAGACGCGCAGGCTCAGCGGCCATGTCTCACGGGCCCAGCCGCTCTGCGGCATGTGGGATCTTCCCGGACAGGGGCACGAACCCGTGTCCCCTGCATCGGCAGGCGGACTCTCAACCACTGCGCCACCAGGGAAGCCCTAAATTGTATTTTTAAAGGTTCATCTACTATTTCTGATAAATAGGTGAATCTTTGGACAATTGGGATGAGTTAATATTGATTTAAAGACAGCTCTATGTCCATCCTCATGTTCACTGCAGCATTATTTACAACAGTCAAGACATGGAAACAACCTAAGTGTCCATCAGCAGATGAATGGATAAAGAAAATGTGGTATGTATATACACACACAATCGACTAGTATTCATCTATGAAAAAGAAGGAAATCCTGCCATTTGAGACAACATGAATGGACCCTGAGGTCGTTATGTTAAGTGAAATATCAGACAGAAAAAGACAAATACTATACGATCTCACTTATATATGGAATCTAAAAAACTGAACTCATAGATACAAAGAACAGGGAATTCCCTAGTGGTCCAGTGGTTAGGACTCCTCATTTCCACTGCTGGGGGCCCAGGTTCAATCCCTGTTCAGGAACTAAGATCCCGCAAGCCACGTGGTATGGCCAAAAAAAAAAAAGACCAAAGAACAAACTAGTGGCTGCCAGAGATGTGGGAAGGGGAGGGTTGCGAAATAGGTAAAGGGGGTCAAGGTACAAACTTCCAGTTACAAGATAAATAAGTCCTGGGGATGTAATGTACAGCATGGTGACTATAGTTAACAACACTGTATTGTATATTTGAAAGCTGCTAAGAGAGTAGATCTTAAAAGTTCTCATTATAAAGAAGAAAATTGTAAATATATGTGGTGACGAAAGTTAACTAAACTTACTGTGGTAATCATTTTGCAACATACACATATACCAAATCATTATGTTCAGCACCTAAAACTAATACAATGCTATATGTCAAATTATATCTCAGTAAAAAAAGAGACAGGGGCTTCCCTGGTGGTGCAGTGGTTGAGAGTCCGCCTGCCGATGCAGGGGACACGGGTTCGTGCCCCGACCCGGGAGGATCCCACATGCCGCGGAGCGGCTGGGCCCGTGAGCCATGGCCGCTGAGCCTGCGCGTCCGGAGCCTGTGCTCCGCAACGGGAGAGGCCACAACAGTGAGAGGCCCACGTACCAAAAAAAAAAAAAAAAAAAGAGACAGGGACTTCCCTGGTGGCGCAGTGGTTAAGAATCCACCTGCCAACGCAGGGGACACGTGTTCAAGCCCTGGTCCATGAAGATCCCACATGCCGCAGAGCAACTAAGCCCGCGAGCCACAGCTACTGAGCCTGCGCTCTAGAGCCCAAGAGCCACAACTACTGAAGCCCGTGCACCTAGAGCCCGTGCTCCGCAACAAGAGAAGCCACTGCAATGAGAAGCCCGTGCACCACAATGAAGAGTAGTCCCCACTTGCCACAACGAGAGAAAGCCCATGCACAGCAACAAAGACCCAATGCAGTCAAAAAATAAATAAATGAATAAAAATTTTTTTTAAATGCCAACCAAAAAGTACTGAGCTAGGTTATCAGGTATGATGCATTAAAAAAAAAAAAGAGAGAGCTCTATGTCTCCTCCAGATTTTATTTTTAAATATTTATTTATTTATTTATTTATTTGGCTGCACCAGGTCTTAGTTGCAGCATACGGGATCTTTTTCAGTTGTGGCATGTGGGCTCTTAGTTGCAGCATGCGGGATCTAGTTCCCTGACCAGGGATTGAACCTGGGCCCCCTGCATTGGGAGTGTGGAGTCAACCACTGGACCACCAGGGAAGTCCCTGTCTTCTCGAGATTTTACTACAATATTATATTTTATATACAATGGGTAAACTCTTCAAAACTTAAACCTTCTAAATTTCTAAGTTAACTAAATGAAATCATAATAACCAGTCTTGAAAAAGATTTCTTAAGAAATTTCAATAACATAAATCATAAGGGCTTAGTCCTTATTTTCCAGATTCTTACATCTAAATCCAAATATATAAATAATTGCATTAAATTTAAATGTTATAAACACAGTAATTAAAAGAGTGTCAAAATGGATACTAAAAAAAATAACATGAATCAACTATAAATGGTCTACAACAAAGGTAAAACTTCACACTGTGGTCAATTAATTTCAACAAGGATGCCAAGACAGTTTAATGTAAAAACTGTAGTCACTCCAACAAATGGTGTTGGGACAACTGGATATCTACATGCAAGAGAGTTAAATTGGACCCTTTCCTTAGACCATATACAAAGAATAACTCAAATTACATACACCTAAATATAAAATCTAAAGCTGTAAAACTCTTACAAGAAAACAGGAGTAAATCTTCATAATCTTGGGTTGAATAAAACCTTCTTAAATACAACACCAAAAGCACAAGCACAGAGGAAAAATTAGATAAAGCGAATTCCATGAAAATTTAGAAATTTTGTGCTTCAAAGGACACCATTAAGAAAATGAAGACAATGCACAGAATTGGAGATTCATTGCAAATCATATTTGGTAAGGGACTTTATCCAGAATATATAAAGAATTCTTAGAACTCAGGAATAAAAAGGCAACCCAATTTTAAAAATGGGCAAAGGATCTGAATAGGCATTTTTTCCAAAGAAGATCTAAAAATGACCAATAAGTACATGGTTAGCCACTAGGAAAATGCAAATCAGCGTGACAACTTCATACCCACTAGGATGGCTGTAATAAAGATGAGCATTAGCAAGAGTTGGTGAGGGTATGGAAAAATGGGAACACTCACATATTGCTATAGGGAATGTAAAATGGGACAGCCAGTTAGACATCAAAATGTTAAACACAGAGTTACCATGTGACCCAGCAATTCCACTCCTAGGTGTACAGTTTAGGGAAATGAAAACATGTTCACACAAAACGTTGTATACAAACATTCCTAGCTATTATATGTTCATAATAGTCAAAACGTGGAAACAGTCCAGGTGTCCAACAAGAGAATGGGCAAACTGTACTAAAAATCATAAAATACTATTTGGCTATTAAAAAGGAATGAAGTATTGATGCATGCTACAACCTGGATTAACCTTGAAAAAGATTATGCTAAGTAAAGGAAGCTGGTCACAAAAGGCCACAAATTGTATGCTTCCATGTATGTGAAATGCCCAGGATAGGTAATTCCATACAGGCAGACAAATGAGTGGTAGCCTGGGGCTTGGGATGATGAAATTCTAAAATTAGGTAGTGGTAAAGTTTGCACATATCTGTGAATATACCAAAAGCCACTGAGTTACAGATTTTCAATGGGTGAATTTTATCTCACGTGAATTATCACTTTAAAAAAAATTTTAAGGACTTCCCTGGTGGCACAGTGGTTAAGAATCCACCTGCCAATGCAGGGGACATGGGTGTGAATCCTAGTCTGGGAAGATCCCACATGCCGCAGAGCAACTAAGCCCGTGCGCCACAACTACTGAGCCTGCGCTCTAGAGCCCGCGAGCCACAACTGCTTAAGCCCGCACGCCCAGAGCCCGTGCTCCGCAACAAGAGAAGCCCGCGCACCACAACAAAGAGTAGCCCCCGCTCACCACAACTAGAAAAAGTCTGCATTCAGCAACGAAGACCCAACGCAGCCTAAAATAAATAAATGAATTTTTTAAAATTACATTCGATGCTTAAAAAAATATTTTTCAAGTAAAGGAATGGAAAAACATTTATCATGCAGACAGTAATCAAAAGAAAGCTGGAGTAGGTACCTAAAATAATCAAACCTATAGAAACGGAAGGTAGAATAGTGGTTGCCACGGGCATGGGGGAGGAAGAAGTGGGGAGTTGTCCAAGAGGTATAGAGTTTCAGTTTTACATGATGAAAAAGTTCTAGAGATCTGTTGCACAACAATGTGAATATACTTGACACTACTGAACTACACACTTAAAAAATGGTTAAGATGGTAAATTTTTTACCACAATTTAAAACTTTTTTTTAGATCTCAGCACAGCTGCAGAAAACACATCTAGAAAAAGAAAGAAAGCTGGAGTGACCAATTACATTAGCATCAAAGTAGAATTCAAAGCAAAGAAAGAAAAATTATAAGGGATAAAAAGGGACATTACAAAATGATGAAAGGAAAATAGATAACTGAGAACCTGCTGTATAGCACAGGGAACTCCACTCAGCGCTCTGTGGTGACCTAAATGGGAAGGAAATCCAAAAAAGAGGGGATATATGTATACGTATAGCTGATTCACTTTGCTGTACAGCAGAAACTAACACAACATTGTAAAGCAACTATACTCCAATTTTTTTTTAAAAAGTCATGAAGGGATCGAGTCACCAAGAAGACAGAACAATTCTACAGGAAATACTCCTAACAACAGAGCTTCAAAATATATAAGCAAAAACTAGCAGAACTGAAAGGAGAAAGAGACATTCACAATTTTAGTTGGAGAGGTCAATACTCTGAGTAATACATAGAATGAGTAGACAAAATCAGAAAGGAGGGCTTCCCTGCTGGTGTAGTGGTTGGGAGTCCGCCTGCTGATGCGGGGGATATGGGTTCGTGCCCCTGTCCAGAAGGATCCCATATGCCGCGGAGCAGCTGGGCCCGTGAGCCATAGCCGCTGAGCCTGCGCGTCCGGAGTCTGTGCTCCACAACGGGAAAGGCCACTGCAGTGAGAGGCCCGCGTACCGCAAAAAAAAAAAAAAAAAATCAGAAAGGAAAAATCAGTACACAAACCGATCATCAGGCAACTAAATTTAATTGACATTTATAGAACACCTCACCCAATACACTTTCTTTAAGTGCACATGAAACATTCACCAAGATAGGGCATAAAACAAACCTCAACCAATTTAAAAGAATTGAAATTATAAAAGAATTAGAAGAATTTAAATTACATAAGGTATGTTCTCAGATCCACGATACAATTAACCTAGAAATCAATTAACAGAAAAGTAGTAGGAAAATCTCCAAATACTTGGAAACAACACACTTTTAAGTACTCCACGGGTCAAAAAGGAAGTCTCAAGGGAAACCAGAAAATATTTTGACTCAAAGAAGAATGAAAATACAACATACCAAACTTTCTGGGTAATAGGTAAAGCCCACAAGGTCCAGCGCAGGTCCTGTACAGCTTTCTACAACTAGTGAGCAACGCATCCAAGCTGTTGTAACTTGCCACAGCATACTAGGTCTTGTGTTTGCCCAGGGATGGAAAGAAAGAACTTGAATCCAGACGTGACGTGTTATTTACATCTCCATTGGCTACAGCTAGTGACATGACTCCATATAACTTGAAAGGGATGCCGAAGTTTGTTGGGGCACCCAGATAATCAATGAATCCTAATATATCCATTACATGAGCAGGACTAACAAGGTTACATGGACCAGGGCGGTAACGGCAAAAGTGGAAGGAAGTGGTAGGATTTGGAATATATTTTGGAGGAAGAGCCCTGATAGATGTCGGGGTGTAAGAAGGGGGGAAGGCAGGAAGGAGGCCTAATTTATGAAAACGAGTAAGTCACTTTAGGAGCCCGACAGAGGAAATAGCAAGTGCAAAGGCTATGAAATGGAAACAATCTTATGGTGTTTTAGGAATAGAATGTTGAAATGTAATAAACTTAGGGGACAGTAGTATGACATGAGGTCAGGAGGTAGGCAGGAACCAGATCATATAGTGCCATTAGGCTGTTAAGGGAGTTTCTTATCTTATTCCATTGTAAATAGGAAGTCACTGGAGGATTTTAAACAAAGGGCTGACATTATTAGATTTAGATTTAAGAGCAATCATGCCAGCTCCTGTATGAACAAAAAGATCTTAGAGGGATAAGCTGTGAGCCAGCTAGGAGGCTGTTGCTGTAGGCCAGGTGAAAGATGACGGTAGCTTGAACTATGGTAACAAGAGATGGAGATGGAGAGAAGCAAACAAATTTGGCATGTATTTTGGTGGTAATAAATGGGATAGATCGGAGTAGGACCAAGTGAATAATCAGGTTACCTTCATTCAGTTAATTACTGCTTAATTGCAATACCAAAGTGTAGCCAAAATATTTTCGATAGCTATTTAGTCTCTGGAAAGACCAACTGGCAATCAGATGCAAACTGTTCACTTGTTGAACCTCTGTTTACAAATTCATAGCAATTATATGGAAACTAAAATGAGAAAACAAGCAAACAAAAGAACCTTGCTGGAGCCTAAGCAAAGATAAGTATTTCCATGGACTAGAAACACCACAAAATCATGTGTAAGCAGAAGCCAGGGGAATGCTATGCACTGTTTTTGATCTAGGAAGGGACCAAAAGTAATCCAGAGACAGTCTCCTTGTTCTCCTGGGTGCTTGACACCACCAGCAGCAGCTCTGTTACAGCTGCTTGTTTACATGGAATTGTAGAAACCTATGAATGGGGAATCAAGCTGCTCCTGGCTGGCTCTGCAATTTCAGTCTGGAACTGCCAGTATAGGACTGGAGTAAGCATAGAGAAAGAAAAAGGGACACACAAGGAAGCAAACAAACAAAACCTGACTTCCACTCCAAATGGAACTGCAAAACATATCAAGAACTCTAATGCTAAAAAAGACAGGCAACAAATCAACTGAAATTGAACTCACTTAAGAGGAAGTTAATTGAATAGACTAAGGAGGCTTACAGACATACATAAAGAAATCACATCCATACTTACAAGAAAGAATGGAGGACTTCCCTGGTGGCGCAGTGATTAAGAATCCACCTGCCAATGCAGGGGACTCGGGTCCGATCCCTGGTCTAGGAAGATCCCACATGCCTCGGAGCAACTAAGCCCATGCGCCGCAATTACTGAAGCCTGCGCTCTAGAGCCTGTGAGCCACAACTACTGAAGCCTGCACGCCTAGAGCCCGTGCTCCGCAAAGAGAAGCCACCGCAATGAGAAGCCTGCACACTGCAATGAAGAGTAGCCCCCGCTCGCTGCAGCTAGAGAAAGCCTGCGCTCAGCAATGAAGACCAAACGTAGCCAAAAAAATAAATTAATAAAAAAAAAGAATGGAATAAAAATGGCATAAATGGAACAGGTGGTTGTAAAAAGTAATTGTATTAATTGCCTAGGGCTGCCATAATAAATTACCACAAACTGGGTGGTTTTATTATGAACCAGGTTGGTTTGCCCACTCACAGAAAGCCAAAACGCTGACACTACTAGGTTTGCCACAAATAATGCATTTGTTCGCAGGCAGCCAAGCGAGGAGAGAGAGAACAAGTCTCGGTCCTGCCTCCCCAAAGGCAGGGGAGGTATTTTGGGGATAAAGCTGAGGTATTTTTGGGATAAAGAAGTAGAGTGGTCGGAGGCACGGGGATCGTAGGGAAAGGTGATTGGAAATAAGAAAAAGGTAAGGTAATCACCATTTTGCACAGGTGTAACTAAGCTACAGGCTTCTTCACTGGGACGCATTTTCAGAAAATGGCGGCGTGTGCATGTTCTGAGGGTGGAGTTTTAGGCCCTCTGATGTCAAAAGTTCACCTAGCAGGGACTTCCCTGGTGTTGCAGTAGTTAAGAATCCGCCTGCCAATGCAGGGGACACGGGTTCGAGCCCTGGTCTGGGAAGATCCCACATGCCGCAGAGCAACTAAGCGCATGTGCCACAACTACTGAGCCTGCGCTCTAGAGCCCCCAAGCCACAACTACTGAGCCCACGTGCCACAAGTATTGAAGCCTGAGCACCTAGCGCCCATGCTCCCCAACAAGAGAAGCCACCGCAATGAGAAGCCCGTGCACCACAACGAAGAGCAGCCCCTGCTCACCAAGAGTAGCCCCCACTCACCGCAACTAGAGAAAGCCCGCACACAGCAACGAAGACCTAACGCAGCCAAAAATAAATAAATAAGTAAATTATTTTTAAAAATTTCACCTAGCGGACACTGGCACATGCCCTGCTGGAGGGTGGGTGGTCCTAACCAGTCTTAACCGGCTCGAGCTAGAACTAGACACAGCTGACTCCAAGTTCCTGAAAAACAACTCAGGCAAACACCTTGTTTAGGCTACGTGCTGTTTGGAGGGCATGCAAGGTTTTTGTAGCAACAATTAAGATGGCCTTGATCAAGGAAGGCAGATTACAGGTGTAATGGATTTCACCCGTGGCTTCACTTAAAAACAACAGAAATTTATTCTCTCATAGCTCTGGAAACTAGAAGGCCAAAATCAAGGTGTTGACAGGGCCACACTCTCTCTCTGAAGGCTCTAGAAAAGAATGCTTCATTGCTTTCTCCTCATTTCTGATGGCTCCCAGCACTCCCTGGCGTTCCTTAGCTAGTAGTTGCAGCATTCTACTCTCTGCCTCCATCTTTGCACGGCATTCTTCTGTGTGTCCTCTCCTTTATCTTCTTGACAAATTACATCTGCAAAGACCCTCTTTCCAAATAGGGCACAGTGTGAGATCTGAGTGGACATGAATTTTGGAGTGATGAGCACGATTTAACCCACAACAATAATCAATAAATAATCTTTGAAATTAAAAGTAGTCCGTAAAATTTTAAAAAAGCTTAATACATCATATGTACACACACACACACACACACACACACACACACACACACACACAGCCTAATAGATGGAATAAGCTCTAGAACACAAAGTGAGAGAATTAATATTAGAAGACATTTTTAAAAATATCACTATCAGAAACTCTTAGGCCAAGCACACACACAACCCTTAGTAAGGACTGGAAACCCTTAGAAAATCTGAGCAAAAATTTAACAAGCTTTATCTAACTCTGTATTTAACAGCTCTATATATAGAGAGAGATGATGATCTGTCTAGTAAATAGGAAATTTTTTTACGAGGACTCATGAAACATTGTCAAAAATCTACCAAATACTCGTCCACAGAGGAAGTTTTACAAATGCCTAAGAATCATTATTATACGTTTTAAGTTCTCTGACCATAACGCAATTAAATTGAAAGTCAACAATAAACCGATTTTTCCAAGTCCTGGAAACAAAAAACGTATCCCTAAACTACTCATGGTAAAAAAAAAAATCTCATTACGAAAAGCTACATGATAATGAAAATGCTACATTATCATAATTTGTGGAATACTGCTAAAGCAAATATTGGGTTGGCCAAAAAGTTCATTCGGGTTTTCAGACGATGTTATGGAAAAACCCAAACGAACTTTCTGGCCAACCCAATATTTAGAGGGAAATTCAGAGCCTTAAATGCTTTCAGTTAAAAACCAAAAAAAAAAAAAAAAAAAAAAGGAGAAAAGAGGAGTTGTACTTAGCTCAGGAGGCTAGAAACATTACAGAACAATAATTAAGAAACAGAAAGAAAGAACTAATGAAAAAATGAGCAGAAATTTCTGTGATGGGAGTGGTGAAGAAATATGAAGGATCCAAACCAAAAAGCTAGATATTGAAAGACATTTAAAAATGGACAAAAATAGAGCAAGCTTAAAAAAAGAGAAAAGATGTATATTAGCATTTAAAAGGGGGCACACAACTACAAATGTGGTAGAGATGTTTTAATGCGTAAAATAAAACATTGAGTGTCTTTATGCCAATAAATTTGAAAATAGAGATGAAAAGAAAAACAGGATGCCTGAATAAGCTAAAAGCTAGTAAAGAAAATAAATTAGTAATTGTGCATCCCAACCTAAGAACAGCTACCTGGCCCTCACAGATTTGTAATCCCTATCTTATACAAAATATTTCAGAGTATAATTTTTTAATTAAAATCTCTCCAACTCAGTTTAAAAGGCTTGATGCTACACCTGGAGAGAAAAGAAAACCATGAAGTTAATTATGAGGGTAGATAAAGCAATCTTAAATGGAATATTCCCAAATCCAATTCATCACTTAAAAAAAAAGATAACCAAGAAGTTATCCAGAGATACAAAGATAGATCAACACTGAAACATCTTTTAATGAAATACATCAAATTAACAGGTGGATGAAAAATCATTTGAACAGATTCAATTCTTAGATAAAATATAGCACTCATTCAGGTTTAAAAGGAAAAATCTCAGCAAAAAAAAAAAAAAAGGAAGCAAACTGCTTTAACTTGGTAATTGGCATTTATCAAAACTTCTATTTTGAGAATGGTAGTGTCAGATCAGTATCTCCTTCTTTCCCTCTTGGAAATCACCCAAAGCCACAACAACAAACAAGAAACAGAAAAGCAAGTTACAACGTCAACAAAATGTAGGAGACTGTTGAAACTCCATTTCCCAAAGTAAGTGGGAGAGATGCCACACAGGAGAGGAATCGGAGAGAGGATGCCTGCTAATGCTCATCTCAAAAAAAGACAGCAAGATACTTCTCCAAGTGTTACCAACCTGGGTTCTTGGACTCTTTAATCAATAAAAATTGATAAAAGGCCAGACTAGGAATTCAGGCAAGGCTTTATTGGTACTTGTGCTGCAGTATGAGAGAGTGAAAGCAAGTAACAGGTGCCCCTGCTCCACTCCCCAACTGGAGTGGAGCAGGGGCAGATAGGGTGAGGGTGAAGGTGGATCAGGGGGTTCGGTCGAGGGAGGGGTGACTTAGGTGGTCTGCCCACCCCCTTGGTGGTGCCGTATGCAGGGGTCATGCGTGGTACCCTGCTTTTGCTCCTGGCACCTCACAAGTGGCCGTTGGGTTTTGGCCTTTTTGTATCTTACTGTTCATACTTTACCCCAACTGTACCATGCATGCAGTTATTTTTAGTCCCTTAGAGTTTCTTTGTATTCTGTTGCTCGATAAGACGTTTGTCCAGGTGCAAGCATTCCAGTAAAGGTTCCCAGGTCCCAGATCCCAGCCTGTCTCAAAAAGTTAGAGGCATGCTTTGTAGTGAAAAACCCAAATATCTTATTTGCAACAAGAAGAATGTGATGCACTGGTTAGGGACAGAATCTACTTAGGACACACTTTGGTTCCAAGAAGCAAAAAGTATGGGTCTGAAATATGATTCACTTATTTATTAATTATCATCTCCAGGAAGCCATTTACCCCATGGCAGAAGAAGAGAGAAACTTGACATGATGAACAGCTTTGTGGCTACCTGTCTCCATTTGCAGAGAAGAAATAAAAGCTAGATTAATTTATACAAAAACTTGGATCATAAGAAAAATTATGACTAATATGGAACACAGCCCAATCTCCTCCTCTGTACAAACTTTCCACAAAAGCAGTTTTAGAAAAACATCACCTTATTCAAAAGTAAGTACAGTTAACCCTTGAACAACGTGAGTTTCAACTGCCTGGGTCCTCATATACGTGGGTATTTTTCAATAATAAATACTACATTACTACTTGACCCGCGGTCGGTTGAATCTGCAGAAGTGGAGGAACCGTGCGTATGCAAGGCCAAATGTAAGTTGTACTCAGATTAACTCCCTTCGTTGTTCAAAGGTCAACTGTAATCAAAAACAACGGAATCAAATAGCCAATAAGCACCAGAAAAGATACTCAACACGACTGGTCATCAGGGAAATGCAGATTAAAACTATAAGGAGATCCCACTACACACCCACCAGAAGGGCTTACAATGAAAAACGATTGACAATACCGAGTGTTGCAAGCATTTGGAACAACTGAAACTCTCATCATTGCTGGTGGGACTATGAAATGGTACCACCACTTTGAAAACCGGTAATGTGTTAAAAAGCTAAACTTGTATCTACTCGATGACCTAGCAATTCTACTCCTCGGTATTGATCTTAGAGAAATGAAAACATATGTCCACAAAAAGCCTTGTACAATAACGTTAATTGCAAGTTTATTTATAATAGCCACAAATTGAAAATACCTCCTCCATCAAAAGGAGAGTGGATTATAAAAAAGCTGTGATAAATTCTTTCATATCAATTTAATGATTTTTAAAATGCAAACACATTGTATACTATGTGCAATTTTTTCTGATACCAGGAGCATTCTTTTAATGTACAGTTTCAAGTCCTCCTTTATTTTTATTTATTTATTTATTTATTTATTTTGCGGTACGCGGGCCTCTCACTGTTGTGGCGCCTCCCGTTGCGGAGCACAGGCTCCGGACGCGCAGGCTCAGTGGCCATGGCTCACGGGCCTAGCTGCTCCACGGCATGTGGGATCCTCCCGGACCAGGGCACGAACCCGTGTCCCCTGCATTGGCAGGCGGAACCTCAACCACTGCGCCACCAGAGAAGCCCCCCTCCTTTATTCTTGGAAAATTTTCTTATGTGCTGATTCATTTGTTCTTTTCCCTTATTTTCATTTTCTACCAAGGGAACTCTGAAATGTGTATATTAATTGCATATTTTTGCCTGTCCTTCACATCAAGTCTTTTTCTGCCAATCCTTATTTTAATAAACATTTAGAATGGGTCGGTCATTCCTAAACGTTCAATACCATAAGACAATTGAGCAAAACTTACTTAAGAATAAAGGCCACAGATCAGCAGTTTTAGATATGCAAGAACACTAGAATATTGTTCCTATTAGTCGTTTCTGAAGAAGTTTTTTTCTGGATTCATATATCATTATATTTGCCTCCAAGAAAAATAGTCTCATGGGGGCTGCACTTATAATTAAATCTTTTCCCATGCCCTTTGTCACAATCCTAAATTTCAAACCCTCTACCAGATCTGGGTGGATTCATCACTGCCAGGGCCCCAGTACAATGATCAAAATTTCATTTAAAAAGAAATGTTTTTCAACATATTTGTTTTTTCTAACTTTTTATTTTAACATACATTAACACTTAAATGTTACAAGGATATTTTCCCCTTCCTCCACAGCCTCTAGAATTATTTGAAATTCATTTAATGAGATCTGGTTCTGGGAACTGCAGCACCCAACTTCCACAATAAGGAGGTAGTTGAGCGGGAAGAAACTGGTGCTCGATGACTTTGTGGGCCCACCAAAACAGACCCACACTGCCTCTCTCCGGATTTCCTTTAAATAAGACAAATTTATATTCTATTTTTTAAAAAGTTACAAAGCTAGTACAAAATATCCTCATAGACGCTTCACCCAGGGTCCCCAACTTGTACATTTGCTCCATCATTCTCCCATTCTCTATCTTTCTGTGTCTCTCTCTCTTCTGATCTATTTGGAAGTTGCAGGCATGATGCCCTGTTTCCCTAAATACTTCAGTGTGTATTTCTTAAAAACGAAAACATTCTCTTACATAACACAATACAGCTATCAAAACTGGGAAAATAGAGGGCTTCCCTGGTGGCGCAGTGGTTGAGAGTCCGCCTGCCGATGCAGGGGACACAGGTTCGTGCCGCGGTCCAGGAGGATCCCGCATGCCGCGGAGCGGCTGGGCCCGTGAGTCATGGCTGCCGAGTCTGCGCATCCGGAGCCTGTGCTCCGCAGTGAGAGAGGCCACAACAGTGAGAGGCCCGCGTACCGCAAAAAAAAAAAACAACTGGGAAAATAATATTGATACAATATTCAATACTTTTGGTAACAGATTCTATCAAAATTTTGCCATCTTCCCTAATAATATCCTTAATAGAAAAGGAAAATCCTAGATCATGAATTATATTCAGTTGTCATATCCTTTAAATTCCCTTAATTTGGAACAATACCTCAATCTTTCCTTGTCTTTTTTGACCTTGTCACTTTTTACGAGTACAGGCCAGCTATTTTGCAGAACGTCGCTCAATTTGGGTTTGCAAATCACTTACAGCAATTTTTTTTTGTACTTGATCTTCCATAAAAGAGGGACATTTTCATTTTCTTAATGAACTTAAAAGGATATTTTAACACATTGGGACACACTTAATTACTAGATTCTTTCAGAACAGCAACACAGAATGCCTTCTCGGACAGGTTGTTCCATGTCCTACCAAAAATTCAGGTAATCTTATCTCGTCCAGGCT
Source organism: Delphinapterus leucas (assembly GCF_059928025.1). Lineage (NCBI taxonomy): Eukaryota > Metazoa > Chordata > Mammalia > Artiodactyla > Monodontidae > Delphinapterus > Delphinapterus leucas. The sequence continues at coordinate 14,643,349 of NC_143146.1, forward strand.
ATCCTTGGCCTTCTTCAGGGTGTTCTGATTTGTTTTGCTTTGTTTTTTATCACCTCTTCCCCTGATGGTCTATTGGATCTATTACTGTCATCTCTATAATTGAGCTCAAAGGGCAGCCTGATATGACCATACATCTTAGCTTGGGTGTAGGCAAAATTTTTACCCAGTTAGGTCAGCTAAAAAATACTGAATTTGTTGTAAAGGCTCTTTCTTGGAAAGCTAGGAAGAAAAGCAAACATTTCCCCCCAAAAGACAGAAAATACATCAACCTAGACATGCTGAAATATTTTGAGCAATCTCATTCTTGCATAATTAAAGTATAGCCATAGATTGGTCTGGATGATAGACGTTATCCATCAAACAACTGTGTCCCTTCTCTTTGCCTTAGTGCTATGATGGATGAGTTGCCGTATCAAGCCGCTCCTATGCAAAATTTAAAATTTTATCCTTCTTTGTAGGTCCCAAGTAGCTCTTCCCATCCCTGGTTAACCTTATAGTTCTATAGTAAATTGGATTATTGTTCCCATTATTTGCTTTCCTATAAAAGGATTTACATTCCTGTCTGTAGCCCTGTGACTTTGTGACCTTCTTTGAGTACAGTATACTTCCCTGCCCTATTCTCATTGGGTTTTATAATGTGATTTGCTTCGGCTAATTGAAAGTGAGTAAAAGTGATGTGCTTCCCGGCAGAGATTTCAAGAGCCAATGTATGACTTGGCTATTCTGGCAAAAGAAAAGCACGTCCCAGCTAGGGATGTGGGTCCTGTAAGAAAGCCACACAGAGCAAAACCACAACAAACATACAACTCATATGAAACATAAACCATAGACCTTTCTATCATGAATATGATATTTTGGGGTTGTTTCTTTCTTCAGCATAATCTGGTGAAAGCCAGCTGATACCTTTTCTGCTCGCCAGCCACTCTGAAATTACTAGACCGTATATTGGTTCCTGAGATCCATCTTGCCCATTTGGAAAAAAGATTTGATGTGTATGCCTGAGAAAGGGAGAGTCTTTTAAAGGGATCAGGGCTAAGGATCAGAAGCAGTTCTTGAATCCTGCTTCCCCTTACCGTTCCAAGTGAAGATAAGATTAGAAGGCAGGAGGAAAAGAGAGGAGGTAAAAGTGAGCAATGGCATGTATCCCTTTATGGACAGAGAAATTCCTGTGAAAGTGTTTGGTTTTCTATCCTGTTCTAAGCAACAATGACTGTCCTGTCTTATGGAGCTGGTTAGGATCCTAGAATCTGAATGAAGAAAGCTAAGATCCCAGAATCCAGATGGAGAAACTATAGATGAGGGGCAAAGTGCCTCCCTGGGAGAGAGAAATCTAGATTATTCAAAGGGCTCTAAAGGTGCTGTCTTTTGTTCTGCCTTGTATGTATCTTCAAATCTTGAATCTTTAGGGAGAGAGAACATTTTGAAGAAAGCATCAGGATGCCCTTCCTAAAGGCCGGATCAGAGAGTAGGTAATAAAGGGGGGAGAGTTGATGTTCTTCATACTAGATACGTGTATCTTTCACTCTTCCTCTCCGAATAGCTTCCTTTTGGGAATTGACACTCCCAGTTCCTGGCAGTTTTGTACCACTGATGGGTTTCTCCATCACAGCTCCTTTTGCTGCCACCTCCACCAGAGGGACCCATCAGAAACATGACCTAAGCTAAGTAGGTCCATCACCTTCTCTCTCACAGGAATTTGAATCTTGAGCAGAATTTCAAAGGGCTCAAGGTAGATGGGGCTGAATTTTCTTTGTGGCAGTGAGATTGCCCTGAGTTACGTAGAACCCTGGTCCGGGGTTACCCCATGGCTGAGTTACATAGAACCCTGGAGCTCAGCTGGTCACTGTCTTTCATGAGGGCTGATTGTTCACTTTCTCCTTTGATATTATGAGCTGTCCAATATCCTGTCAATAAGCCCATCCCTTTCAGTTAACAGAATCATTTTCTGTTGCTGACAAGCGAAGAAACTTAACTAATACGGAAATTGGTGCCTGAGAACAAGCGCTCTTGGGAAAATGTGGCATGTTTGGAACTACTTATTTGGCTAATATGAGGTAAAAGAATCTGAGACCCCCATTAACATTCACTGGAACAGTTTGTCCACTAAGGTTGAGGCTAAGTAGTGGTTGCCACTGATCAATTTAGAGGGATGAAGAATGCTGGACAACTAGGCATACTGAACTTTTTTCATCTTATGTATAACTTAAAACAAGAGAAAAAGATCAAATCTCAAAACTTCACCTTGGCAATATTCCAGTTCTTCCTGTGACTTTGATGAAAAGAATCAATTTTTATCTAAAGCTGTAAGACTGTGGGCACACAAAACCAAACCCAGAAACGGATTTTGTGAGTTGGGTTCACAGTTGTCCTAAGTCTTTTCCTGTGAAGGTTGGAGAACTGATCAGAAGACAGTGGATCCTGACAAATGGAAAGGGTAACATGTAAGAGGATATGTAAGACTGAATGCAGTGGTTCTCAAAGCGGGGTCCCCAGACTAGTGGCATCAACTGGGAACTTTATTAGAGATGCAAAATTTTTGGCTTCAGCCCAGACCTACTAAATCAGAAACTCTAGGAGTGGGCACAGCTATCTGTGTTCTATCTTCCAGCAGACTCTGATGAAAGTTTGAGAGCAACTGGGGTGGAGGATTTGAAGTCCTCAAACCAGCCTGAAATAACTCCTCACTCTGCTTTCTTTGGCCAAGGAAACTTTCCCACCTTTGTAGGTGAGAACTCATTAGTCCCCTCTCAGGAGCCAAGCCACACTATTGCTATGGCAACTAGCATGGCCTGGGGGGTGGGGAGCATGGGTGAGACAATCCCGAACATCGGTACGGAAGAGTTAGAAACCTAGACATTGTAGGAATTTGCTAATGTATATCTGCCCCAAATTGGGAGAATATGTGTGGGAATAGATTTTTTTAATAAATTTATTTATTTTATTTATTTATTTTTGTCTGTGTTGGGTCTTTGTTGTGTTGCACGGGCTTCTCATTGCGGTGGCTTCTCTTGTTGTGGAGCACGGGCTCTAGGAGCGCAGGCTTCAGTAGTTGTGGCACATGGGCTCAGTAGTTGTGGCTCGCGGGCTTAGGTGCTCCGCGACATGTGGGATCTTCCTAGACCAGGGCTTGAACCCGTGTCCCCTGCATTTGCAGGCGGATTCTTAACCACTGCGCCACCAGGGAAGTCCTGTGGGAATAGATTTTGAGGTTTCTAGATCAAGGAGCACGGTCCCTATTTTGGATCAGGATGAATGTATAGGTAGATATGGACCCTTCCCAGAGGTTGTATATGCAGTGTATGACAAGTTGGGGGAAAGACGTCAACGTAAATGTTCACTGAACTTTGTCCCACAATCCATTACATTCTCAAAGTCAGAAATCCCTTAACAAGTAGAGGAAGGAATTGAAAGACTTCCAGGAAAAGGGAATAAAGGATTGGATAGTTTATGCTCATGTAGTCCAGGCACCTCCTCACCACATCTTTGATATAAATGTTTATTTTAATAATAAAAAGGGTATCAGTAATGGTTTTACTGTAGGAAGTCAAAGCCTCTCTAGGTAGTTAAAGCTGCAAGGTATTTGCACCCAATTAGATACTTGCAAAATCATGCAAAGGGCTAGAGCAGTGTGGGGTAGGGAGTGGCACCACTGGGACTGCGAAGCTCAGGAGTTTGATCCTCTGATAAAAAAGGCAGCGCAGTCACTGCTGTTTCAACAGCCACTTGACACGCTGAAAGTGATGAGACATGGAATTCAGCTGCTGCCTTTACCCATTGACACTCTGATGCTCATGATCTTGCTTGCCGGCAAAAATTACAGCAGGAAAATCTCTTCTGTCTCTTTTCTGTCGTTCAAATCATTCAAGAGTGTGTCTTGGACTTCCCTGGTGGTGCAGTGGTTAGGAATCCGCCTGCCAATGCAGGGGACACAGGTTCGAGCCCTGGTCCGGGAAGATCCCACATGCCGCGGAGCAACTAAGCCCGTGCACCACAACTACTGAGCCTGCGCTCTAGAGCCCGTGAGCCACAACTACTGAGCCCGCGTGCCACAACTACTGAAGCCCGTACGCCTAGAGCCCGTGCTCCGCAACAAAGACAAGCCACCGCAATGAGAAGCCTGGGCACCCCAACGAAGAGTAGCCCCTGCTCGCCAGAACTAGAGAAAGCCCGCGCGCAGCAACAAAGACCCAACGCAGCCAAAAATAAATAAATAAATTTATTTTTTTTTTAAAGTGTGTCTAATTGGCAGAAACCAATTGCTTGCAGAATATGAGCTGGAAAGGAGTCTGGTTAGCACGGTTGTTAGCTTCCTCGCTTCTGCAGAGCAGGAAGACACATTAAAGGAAGAGGGCTTGAAAGCGCAGTGAACTAAAATTCTGTATCCATCTCCTAAGGGAAGTGACTGCTCTTTACAAAAAGCCCTCTCTAGACTTGGAAAGCTGGGTGCAAGAGCTGCCATTGAAATGGACTCCCAGATCTCAGGGGGGATGGGAGGAGCCCAAGATGCTTGGGCCCATGTAGAGGCTGTTAACTACCAGAGGTAAAGCCAGCTTGGTAATCCTACCATGGTCATATCAATCAGATTCTGATAAAAACAGTCTGACTCTTCCCCCATAAATTAATCAGGGGCTTCAAAGTGCGGCATTTCATCAAACCACAAGTTCTTATCTGGTTTGTAGGGCCCCTCCCATCCTACTACAAACACCAGGACTGAGCCACCCTCCATGAGAGTTAGGTTTGGGTTTTGGTTTTTGGTTTTGAACCCATCTTCCGGACCCTAGTCAGTTCAAGGCAACACGTAAACGGTTCAATTGAATTGTAAATTGAAACTGTCATCAAGTCATTTTCTCTACTTAAGCCACCACAGAACAATCAAAGAAAGGGAGGTTCTGGTACTGGTTGCGGTGTAGTTTCAAAATACCGCCTCAAAATCTTTGATGCATCCTGCCTTCAAAAGGCAAACCTGATTCCCCTCCCCTTGGGTGTCGGTCAAACTTAGGGACTCACTTCTAATGAGCAAATTTCCCTCTAAGCCCCATTTTCACTGCATCCCACAAATTTTAATAAGTTGTATTATTATTTAGTTCCAAATATTTTAAAATTTCTCTTGAGAGAAGCGTGTTGGTTAATCTCCAAATATTTGGGGATTTTCCAGCTATCTTTCTGCTACTGATTTCTAGTTTAATTTTACTGTGGTCTGAGAACATATGTTGTATGATTTCTATTCTTTTACATTTGTTAAGATATGTTTGATGGCACAGAATGTAGTCTATCTTTCTGAACGTTCCATGCAAATTTGAGAAGAACGTGTATTCTCCTGTTGTTGGATGGAGTATTCTATAATTGCCAGTTAGATCAGGTTGATTGATAGGACTACTTGGGTCAATTTTGTCCTAACTGATCTATTAATTGTTAAAGAGGGATGTTGAAGTGTCCAAGTATAATTGTGGATTTGTCTATTTCTCTTTCCAGTTCTGTTTTGCCTCATTTATTTTCATACTCCTTTCTTGAGTGCATACATGTTAAGGATTACGTCTTCTTGGAACACTGACCCCTTCAACATTATACAGTATTCCTCTTAGTTCCTAATCACTTTCCTTGTTCTGAGGTCTGCTTTGTCTGAAACTAATACAGCTGCTCCAGATTTCCTTTGATTAGTGATGTATCTTTTTCTATCCCTTTTAAACCATCTAAGTCTTTATATTTGAAGTGAGTTTCTTATATGTAACATACTGTTGGGTCTAATTTTTTTTAATCCACTCTGACAATCTTTTAATTGGTTTATTTAGACCATTCACATCTAAAATGATTATTGATATAATTGGGCTAATGGCTTCCATGTTTGTAACTGTTTTCTATTCATTCTTTCTTCCTTCCTTTCTTTCTTTTCTTTTCTTTTCACCCTCTTTTCCTGCCTTTTCTGGTTTTAATGGAGCAGTTTATAACATTCCATTTATCTCCTCTCTTAACATATTAATCATACTCCTCTTTTTAATTTTTTAATGGTTGCCCTAGAGTTTGCAATATACATTGACAACCGCCTGCCAGCAGCATCCTATTTTAAGTTACTCACAGGAAGCTGAGGCTGAGAAGCCAGGTTTGAATTTAGAATTCTTGCACTCTGCCAAGCTCCCAGGCAGCAACTCTTCTCTTTTGTATCCTGGCACCATCCCGACCAGAGAGAGGCCTTGTGTGCCTAAGGGTTATATTTGCCAATCCATATACCTGCACTATTTAGTACTTCTAAATAGTCTGCTGACTGCAGCCACCCCATGTGGCTAACCATAAGCAATACAGTCCGTCTTTGAGAAGACAGACTTGGAGAAGCAGCCCATACAGGCTCTGAAAGTTGGCGTGGACAGTTTGTGCGGGAAGTTCCAAGGTTCTATGAAGTATGGTCTAGAATGGGAGAGCACAGGCTATGGGAGGACCAGGTCCATTAGCTTCTTGGGCTTTTCTAAAGGGCCAGGCCAGGGTGGAAGCCCTCTTGCCTTAAAAGGTAGTATGGACCCTGACACTCATCTGACTCATCTTTACACAAGTTGTGCTTGCTACTCAATTTTTCAAAAGTAAATAATATACTGTCTATATAACATGTAAACAATATAATGTGTAAACTGTACAAAAAAGGGAATGATTTAACCCAAAAGTTAGGACAACTGTTAAGTAGGAGGATGGAAAGGGATATGATTGGGGAGGTACAAAGAGGAGTTTCCAAAATGCTAGGAATGGTTTAAACTGGGGGGTGGGTATATAAATGTTCACTTGATTATTCTTTAAAATGTACATATATATCTTACACACTTTTCTGTATACTATATATGATATTATAATTATAACTAAAAGACATTAGCCAGGTGATCAAAAACGAAGGGCAGAAACAACATGTATTGTCTGATTTGATACCTTTTAATTACTTTGATTCGAAGTCCACTTTGAATATCTAATCTTTGTTTTACTCCTATAAGACCTGGTAATGTTTAATAATAAATAGATACCATGCTAGCCACCATCCCCAACTGCCTGCCTCAATGTAATTTTCATTTTGTCGCACTTGCTGTTTTCAAACAGGAGAAATGAAAACAAAAATTTGAAATAAATTCAGATATAACACTTTAATTTACTAACTATACAACACGATCAATAGTAACCAATATTTCTATTTTACTTTTTTAGGATCATTTCTGTCTTCAAAACCACATACTTATTTGAGCACTTACTATGTGCTCAGTGTGCTAGAACACATCAGGTTCTCATAGTCTGATGCAGGAGACAGATACCTAAATAACTTTAAATTTTTTAATTATTTAATTACCACAGCAACACCCTGCTCAGCTGTGATAACTGGTATAAGAGGTTTGAAAGGATCAAGAATGTATGATTGGGCTTCCCTGGTGGCCCAGTGGTTAAGAATCTGCCTACCAATGCAAGGGACACAGGTTCGAGCCCTGGTCCGGGAAGATCCCACATGCCGCGGAGCAACTAAGCTTGTGCTCCACAACTACGGAGCCTGAGCTCTAGAGCCCGCAAGCCACAACTGCTGAGCCCACATGCCACAGCTACTGAAGCCCGAGTGCCTAGAGCCCGTGCTCCGCAACAAGAAAAGCCTCGACAATGAGAAGCCCACGCACTGCAACAGAGTAGCCCCCACTCACCGCAACTAGAGAAAGCCCGTGCACCGCAACGAAGACCCAACACAGCCAAAAATAAATAAATAAAATTAAAAAAAAAAAAAGAATGTATGATTGCTGCTATGCCAATGCCAAGGTCAACTGGTTCATCTTATTTCTTCCAATTCTGCATATGTGGCATACTGGTAACACAAATGGTGTATTATCAAATAATGTTAATTAAGCAATTATCCTCTAAGGCATGCACACACACACCACAAAGGGCTACAGAGTACATAGATTTTGCAAAGCAGTGGCCACATCTCCCTCACATTGCCTGAAATTTCTATCTAGAAATCTTTACCCATACTACTTTAGAGCATTTTTATGGGATCCTGGATCTTTCCAATTTAAGCATTAAATTGAAATTGGACACATTTTTTAAAACCTGTTAAGGTTGTCCTAGGTCTTATGATTTTAATTAAAAACTAAAACAAGAAAGGAATTCAACATACTTTTTGAGCTATTACTATTTTTGATGCCTTGTGCTAAATAAAGTAGCCGATAAAGTTAATTCAGTCAAAGAGAAACACAAGTAAAGGCATTTTACAGTAACACGTTGTCATCCAACAAAAATTATGAAGTTACTCCTTTCTAAGTGAAGAACTATTTTGCTACAACAGACAGTAAGATTTTGCAAAAGATGCACTCAAATTTCTCAATCTGGGTCAACCTCATGGTTGTTAAAATATGTGCATACTTTCTGGATTACGCATTATATGGAATTTTGCCCCATTGTTAGACCGTGTGTTCGAGTTTTAGGTTAAAAAACAGTTACCTTACTTTTGACCCCGGACGTCCCCTCTCCCCCACCGACAAACTTTCTGCCAACAGAGATCCACGCCTTTCGTCCTAAAATGGGCATAACCAAAAGAGACACGCAATCTAGATGGATTTAAATCCTTGTGTGCTTCGGCAAATGGTCTTTAATCCTGTTTTCCCCGTCACTCGAGTGCAAGGCTGCATGAGATAGCCCTATAAGGTCTCTTGCATCTGCAGACTTCTGTGATTAAAATGCATCTCTTCTTAGAAGGAATTCACAAAAAGCCCCTGCCTTTATGGGAAATTAGCTAGCTGGGCGTTAGGCTAACCGCAGGGTAGAAGTAAATCTGGTTTCTCTTTGAAAAGTCTTCCTGGGGCTAGCATCCCACGCCAGCAACAGAGCGCGCCCAGGCACCACGTGTCTGCACCAACAGCGGGATTGGCGGAGCGCATTTTCGCGCGGCGGTCTAGACGCGCACAGTCCCGCCCAGCTGCCGGAGGAGCCGGGAGGCAGAGAGAAGAGGCCGGGGGGAGATCGCAGATGGGAGGGGGCGGGAGGGGGGTGGGGGATCCCGAGGCGCCCGTGGCCGGGAATCTGGGAGGGCCTAGAGAGGCGCCAGGCGGTTAGCCTCGCCACAACTTACCCAGGACAGGCCTCACTCTGCGTCCTGGAAGAAGGAGCTGGCCCGCCGCTTCCCTCCCGGCTGCTCCTCGGCCTCCACGGGCCCGCCCGCGCTAGCAGCGCCCCTGGAGCCTGCGTCCGCAGCTTCGCCCCTGTCCGCCTGCAGCGCCCGGCGCCCGCCCAGAAGCGCGCAGCTGGGGTGAGTCGAGGTCAGGGATGCGCCAGGCGCCCAGGGGAGGCCGGAGCCTCTGGGTGCCCGCGAAGCCGGGCCCTCCTTCCTCTTTTCCCGCTGCGAGCCGAGGCTGCAGACCCCGCTGGCCTGGCTGCCGCAACCTCCCACTCCCCCGTTTGCTTGCCTTCTAAGGGGAGGCGCCGGGACCCCACTGGAGCCTGCGTTCCCCAGCCTTTGTCTTTGTGGGTTCGGCGGTCGTCCCCATGGTGCGCCCGGGGCGGGAGGCGCTGCGCCCGGCTGGAGGCCCTTCAGAGGGAACGGGAAAGGGTGACCCCTTCTTTCCTGTTCCGGCCATCTTGCGACTCAGATTCAGCGGAGGGGCGAGGGTGGCCAGCGGAGCGGCGCTCGCGGCCGGGCGGAGTGGTGGCGGCGAACGGAGATGGGCGCCTCGAGCCCCGCGCGCCTCCTCCCCAGAATGCAGTGGGAGCGCGCGGATAGACCCAGTTTCAAGGGCTTGGACCCAGAGCCCGGGGCACAGGAAATGTGAGGGACAGGGGCCGGGAGCTGACGTTTCCTAAGCGCCTAATTCATTCGGATCGTTCTTTTTTTTTTTTAATTTATTTAATTAATTTATTTTTGTCTGGGTCTTTGTTGCTGCCCCTGAGCTTTCTCTAGTTGCGGCCCACAGGGGCTAGCCTTCCTTGTGGTGCGCGGGCTTCTCATTGCGGTGGCTTCTCTTGTTGCAGAGCACGGGCTCTAGGCACTCAGGCTTCAGTAGTTGCAGCATGCAGGCCCAGTAATTGTGGCTCACGGGCTCTAGAGCACAGGCTCAGTAGTTGTGGCGCACGGGCACGTGGGATCTTCCCGGACCAGGGCTCGTGTCCCCTGCATTGGCAGGTGGATTCTTAACCACTGAGCCACGGGGGAAGCCCCTCATTCGGATCATTCTTTATCCACTTGTCCTTTTGGCAAATTCTTAACGCGCCTCTCCGTGCGTGATCTATGCCAGGTGCTGGGGATATAACGGTGAGCAAGAGAGACCACGGCCCTTGTTCCCGCTGATCCTGCAGCCCAGTGGATGGAGTCCAGGGTACATAGACCTGCCAGGTCGGTATCCTGACGTCTATTTAACAGACTGGGAAACTGAAGCCTAGGGCTGCCATAACTTGTAGGTCAGGCAGCAAGTAAATGGAAGAGTCAGACTTTGAAGCTAGATCTTTAAGACTGTCATGCTGGCTGTAGTTAATCGATAATAGCTCTTTTTCTTTCAAAATCCCGTTCAAAATTATTTGGATGCACAGCTTCTATGAAGTCTAACGAAGTGTGTGCTTAGTTTCTGGATGCTTTCCTGTGGGCTTATTTCTAGTTCTCAGTGTCTAGAAAGGGCTAGAAATGTTTGACATTACAAGTTTGCTTCCAGTTACTCTGAACTGTATTTTCGTTTCTTCTGTTCTTTGGCTGTTAGGAGAGACAAAAATTTTCCTGATGGTTGGTCCAAGCAGGGACTCCCCGGTGGACTGAGGAATGGCTGGCTTTTCCTCAGTTCATACATCTCTATGGTAACCACAGGCAGCTCCCAGAAGACCTCGAGAATGAGAGGCCTGAGGTCTACGAGTTGCTGCTAGAAATAGTTCAGCCTCTCCAGAAAACAGAATGCAGCTGCCACACAAGTTTGTAAGGTAAATACCAGGGCCCTGTAAAGTTCCCCCTCCATATAATTGTCTTTATCTTCACATTTTGAAAAAAGGTATCCTTTTGGAAAGACAAGTAAGGTATTACATATTTGGGGAAGTTCTTTGGTTTGAAATTCTATCCGAATGTTATATCTAGGTGGCCAACCCAGAGAGGAAGAAAGACTCCATTTTAAAAAGTATCTTGGATGTAAGAAATTTAGGAGGCCTTCCATCAAATATAATTAACTACACTACAAATTTAATTTTTAAAACAACTTTATTGAAGTATAATGTACAAAATGCACCGTTAATTTTCAGTGTACCATTCAGTGAGTTTGGAAAAATGTATATGCCCGGGTAATCAACAAGACAATCAAAATAGAGAACATTTTTTTTATTATACCCCAAAGTGTCTTCGTGCCCTTTTGCAACTAGGCCCCTCTCCATCCCATTTAATTTTACATAGATTTGTTGCTTCACGTTTTCTGAGTTGTGCGTGAAAGAGGAGGATGAATGGTTCTTTCTAATCTCAAAAACCTAAGGCGAGGATCACAGGCTGGCAGCTAGGATGTGGCTCCCCGCGCCTTAGAGACTTGCAAGGTGGTGCCCCGCGAGCCGGCGCTCAGGAAGTGTGCCCTCTCGAGGTGGACCGGTGTGTTCTCGGCTGGCTCACGACGAGTTCTTCTTTGGCCCCGCAGGGCCCTGGGCGCACGCTGACCGCGCGCCGGCCGGCTCGCACTTTGCTCCAGGTCCACGCCCGTGGCGCTGCCATAACAACGGCCTAGACGCCCAGGCCTTAGGCCGCCGCCGCCGCCGGGACCCGGCCTTCTCCCCGCTCCGAGGGGTGGGGCGGCGGCGGCCCGGGAGGCGGCCCGGGCCGGGTAGACGGGACTGCCCCCTCCTCCGAAGCCGGCAGAGGCGGCGGATTTGCTTCCAAGCATGGTAAGAGGCGGCAAGCCGGGGATGCCCGCCTGCCGATGCCGGGCTGGGGCGGCGGGGACTCCACGGAACTCCCAGCCCCTTCCGCCTCCCCCATTCTCTCTCCTTCCCTCAGCCCTTTCAGAAACACGTCTACTACCCGCTCGCCAACAGCCTGGAGAGACCCGCCTCCGAAGCCGCCGCGGCGGGCGGGGCCGCCATGGCCTGCGGCCCCCCCAGCGCGGCTTCGGGCCCCCTGCCCTTCTTCCAGTTCCGCCCGCGGCTGGAGAACGTGGACTGGCGGCGGCTGAGCGCCATCGACGTGGACAAGGTGGCAGGCGCCGTGGACGTGCTCACGCTGCAGGAGAACATCATGAACATCACCTTCTGCAAGCTGGAGGACGAGAAGTGCCCGCACTGCCAGTCGGGGGTGGACCCGGTGCTGCTGAAGCTGATCCGCCTGGCGCAGCTCACCATCGAGTACCTGCTGCACTCGCAGGAGTTCCTCACCTCGCAGCTGCACAACCTGGAGGAGCGGCTGCGCCTGAGCCTGGCCGAGTGCGAGCAGAGCAAGAAGCTCCTCGCCAAGCAGGCCGGCGAGATCAAGCTACTCAGGGAAGAGTGTAAACGCAGGAAAAAGTTGATCTCCACCCAGCAGTTGATGATTGAGGCCAAAGCCAGCTACTTCCAGGTGGGAAGCTGCCTTGTGATTACCCAGTAAAACCCTCAGTTCCTACTGGCTGGGCTACTGAGAGCCCTTTCCTACAGCACTGCCTTTTTTTTTTTTTTTTTTTTTTGATTTGTACTCTATATTAGAAGAAACAGCATATATTTAAGCGAAAGAGTAATTTTAACCAACAGATAACGTGGTTCGTTACCTTGTGTAGACTAGCATAGGGTTATTAATTAAGTAACGTTGACTGCGGTGCTTTCTTGAATTATCTAAAAGCTGGTTGTTTAAGAAACTGTTTCTTCCTCCTAATCGGTGTAATGAAAAATAAACCAGGTACATATTGCTGTTGAGCTGCGGCCCCAAATGATATGGAATGCTTAAATTTGTGGATTTTTTTTCCTCATTTTTAAATTTTGAAATATTTTTAAATTTACAGAAAGATTACAAATCAGTGCAAAAACTTCCTTACACCAATTATTAACATTTGCCACATTGGCCTTATTTTCTCTGTCTCTCTTTCATCCTATTACCTTTGAACCATTTGGCAGTGAGTCGCAGACTCTTAAGTATTTCAATGTGTATATTTCCTAAGCAGGAGAATACTTGCTGATATAACAGTACTACTTAAAAATTTTTTTAATTTTGCCTTTTTGTTCTTAATCTCCCAACTGTTAAGGGGTTAGACATTGAACCCAAGATAAATATTGTCATTTTTGTGTGTAACAGAAACCAGCATATTTATCTTTTTTATTGGTTAGGTGGAAGAAGCAAAGAATGTTTGATGAAGATATCAAAGTAAGCAATAGACTGACAAGACTGATTTCACACCCCTACATTCCAGTCATTTTGGCTAAATAGGACTTAAAAGGCCTCAGTGGATTTAGGTAATGGTGGAGGCAAATCAGGAGTGAATGTGGAGAACTGGGTGTAGGGCTCAGAAAACAGTGAGGTTAATAGTGCTTAAGACTGACCCAACAGGAGCCTTGAGAGAAGTGTACTTAAACTAGGTGAACAGTTGGGAAAGAATGCTGTTAGAAAGTCTTAATGTTTAGCCTTGGGTATACAACCTTTTGGTATAGTCATCCAATGATACCTGATGTTGCTAATTGCCTATGTGTTTCATAAATGCTATTTAAAAACTAAATATTTATAAATAGTGCTGAGATGGCTCTTTAAATGTAATTATCATAAAATGGATAGAATAGGTTCTGTTTAAAACATTAAAGAAAGTTTACCTGGCTTTGGTATTATTCAATGAAACATTAAAACCTGTAACATAAAAATTATATGTTCATAAACTTTTGTTCTTTTGGTTATCATAAAAATAGCTGTTCGTAAGTGAAGATTTTCAAATGTGAATGATAATATGATAAAAAAGTAATGGCTCACTTTTATCAAATGAGTGACACCTGCCAACTCTTGGCCACTCAGACTCTGAATGGCGGTGGTAGCTGTATGGTGTGCCCAGGTGTGGCCAAGAAGAGATAGGAATGACCACACCACCTTTTCCTACTTAGTGTAGTACACGTATACTCTGCCCTCTATTAAGTGACTTGCCATTGTCTCTTTATGGAGTTCTTGAGCAGTGAGAGCCTTTAGGGTGACAACTCTGGAGTCAGACTACCTGGGTTTGAATTCCACCGATTCCTTTGTGCAAGTCTTTTAACTTCTAAACCTCAGTTTCCTCATCTGGAAAATGAGAACATTAGTAGTAGGGTTGCTCTGAGAATCCTGTGAGATAATGCATGTATAGCACGAGGGAAGCTCAGTAAATAGCATCCAACAAGTGGATGTTGATTTCTGCAGTGGCTTCCCTGTAGTGAGCTGTGGCTACCTGTGACCTATCTCTTTATGAATCCTCAGACCAGAAGGCCAGAGGTCACAGTGCTGAGATGCTGTGAGAATCAGTGTTTCAGGGAGGGGTAGTCAAAGACTGCTGCTAAAAATAGTTGGCATGTAAGCTAGCAGGGATTCCACGGTGTTATAATCTTTGTTACAGATTCGTAAGCTAGGGATATTTGGCCTATAGTAAAATTTATGGGAAGTCAATTGATTTTGTTTAAATAGTTATTTGACTTTAGTCTGCAGTGTGAATTTTTATTTAAGTAGAAACCTCCAACAGCCGGGGAAGTTTGATGGCCATGTGTAAAGGCCAGTGTGTACCAGTGATCTGGCTATCAAATTATTTTTAAAACTTTAAAAATTAAAAAATTCCAGTGGATTATAATAGGACTTAGACTCTAAGAAGACCTTTCATTTTCACAGCTGGAAGACTCAGATTCCTCCCCACACTTCAGCAACACAGATAGATTTTGGAATCTGTCAGTGAATTTCTGTCCCTTGTTTCAATTATTGAGCCCCTTTGAGTTGGAGATGAGTGTTGGGGAGTAGAAAAAGCATGCATTTTGCTGTCAGAGGGACATGGGTCAAACTGTGTAACCAATAAGGCTGCAACTTAACTTTCCTGAGCTTTGATTTCTTCATGGATAAAGTGGTTGCCATGGAAATTTTAAGAGATAGTGATGTAACAGGGCCTAGCTCTTTTTTTTTTTTTTTTTTTGCGGTACGGGGGCCTCTCACTGTTGTGGCCTCTCCCGTTGCGGAGCACAGGCTCCGGATGCGCAGGCTCAGCGGCCATGGCTCACAGGCCCAGCCACTCCGCGGCATGTGGGATCTTCCCGGACCGGGGCACGAACCCGTGTCCCCTGCATCGGCAGGCGGACTCTCAACCACTGCGCCACCAGGGAAGCCCGGGCCTAGCTCTTAGTGGGCATAGTGAAAATCTTTATCTCCTGTTCTCCGTCATTGTCTTTGAGAGGTCTTAAAAAACATCTGGAGGAATCAAAAACCTCCATCCTACTCATTTAGGTAAAGGAATCCTGAGTTCTTGTGTTAATTTCATTACACTAAGTATTTTTAAATTTTTAATGATTTTGGATAGAAGTGGTATTAAGACATTTACATGTTTTACATAGCATACAACCTACATGTAGTCAACATTCTGAAACCAAGTACACTGGACATAATTTGACATATTATATCCCTGGGGTTGTCATGGAAAGAGTATCAGATTCCTTTCTATGAATAGTTCATAGTACCTAATTTTTCTTAATTCATTATGTCACTTTCTGTCCTAAAGATGCTTTAAGGGAACTCCTTTGAAATAGCAGTTTATATCATTCATCTGTATATCAAACATATTTATCATATATTTAAAAGTATTTTTTTAAGAAAATGCAAAGGGTTATAGGATAAAGTTTTTACAGCATTTTTTAAAGTTTTATCATTATCTTATTAATGGAGAAATTTGATTCTACATGATGTAGAATTCCTTCCCACCTTCTTACCCTGAAAGGGAACTTTATTATTTCTAAGGCAGAATCTTTGTGCAATAAGTAGGATTCCTGAACCTCCTGCTGTTTTTCATTGTAAAGAATGATCTGACTTTTATTAAGTTTCTAATTACTGTAAGATCTATTATAAAGTATGTTTTAATCCCAGTGATGGTAGATCAGATAGTTTTGGCTTTGGGGCCTGATAGCCAGTTGTTTCAGGTTTCACTAATCCATTCACTTTTAAAAAACTGACTAGTATTCCATGGTGTACATGAATCAGAGTCTGTTGACCTTTTACTTTTGTAGGATATCTTGCCTGGAACCCGTATCTGGCTCTTATGAATAATGCTGCTATAAACATTCACTTGCAGGTTTTTGTGTGAACTTAAGTTTTTTCTTTTAGAGCAATTTTAGTTTCATTGAGGGGAAGGTACAAAAAGTTTCCATATATCTCCTGCCCCTACACATGCATAGCTTGCCCCGTTATCAACAGACCTAAGTATTTCATTTTGGGGGGTGCTAATGTAAATGTTATTACATTTTTAATTTCAGATTCCACTTGTTCATTACTGGTATATAGGAAAGCAGTTGACTTTTGTATATTAACCTCGTATCCTGCAACTTTGCTATACCTGGTTATTAGTTCCAGGAGATTTTTGGCAATCCTTTTGGATTTTTTACACAGACGATCATGTCATCTGCAAACGAAGACAGTTCTGTGTCTTCCTTTCCAGTCTGTATATCTTTTAATTTTTTTCTTGCCTTATTACATTAGCAAGGACTTAAAGTGCAGTGTTGAAAAGCACACTCAGGGGCAGTGGTTTGCCCTGTATCCTCCCCTCTCTTACAGATCCAAGAAGTTGTGGATTTTTCAGTCTGTTCAGCTTTTTCCTTGTTGTTAGGATGGAGTGGCGATTTTCAAGCTCCTTACATGCAGATCCAGAAACCAGAAGTCTATTAACTTTGTTTTGGTATTTTTGTCATAGAAGTTTCTCATGTTGATGTAGTCAAAATGTCAGTCTTTTCTTTTTGGAGTATGAGCCCCTTCTTACCCTGAGCTCATGAGTTTTCCGTATTATTGCAATAGTTAAAATACGTATTTTCTATTTTGAGAAATTAAAAGTTACACTTCCATGTTTCCTCTTCCTTTCCTTTCTCCACTGCTGTGTGTAGCCCAAGAGCCACACTTACACCCTAGCCAGTGTGGGCAGTCCCTAAACTGTTGTGAGGAAACCAGAACAGTCCTCACGAGCAGAGAAGTCGTAAAAGATGCTGTAAAGATCCTCTGAAATGTAATGCTTAGAAATATGCCATAATGTTAGTTTTCTGGGAAATTAGAACCTAAAGTTTTCTGATGCAATTATACTGATTAAGAGTAAGGCAGGGGCTCCCCTGGTGGCGCAGTGGTTGAGAGTCCGCCTGCCGATGCAGAGGACATGGGTTCGTGCCCCGGTCCAGGAAGACCCCACATGCCGCGGAGCTGCTGGGCCCATGAGCCATGGCCGCTGGGCCTGCACGTCCGGAGCCTGTGCTCAGTGACGGGAGAGGCCGCGGCAGTGAGAGGCCTGCGTACCGCAAAAAAAAAAAAAGAGTAAGGCAAAGAGCTTCCCTGGTGGCGCAGTGGTTGAGAGTCCGCCTGCCGATGCAGGGGACATGGGTTCGTGCCCTGGTCCGGGAAGATCCCACATGCCGCAGAGCGGCTGGGCCCGTAAGCCTGTGCGTCCAGAGCCTGTGCTCCGCAGCGGGAGAGGCCACAACAGTGAGAGGCCCGCGTAACGCAAAAACAAAACAAAACAAAACAAAAAAGAGTAAGGCAAAAGCTGAATAGGAGAACATGTAAATAGCACAATAGAGATGAAACAGCAAAATCCAGACTGAGAGTAACTCTGCAGGACAAATGTTCAATTTCTTCAGCAAAAGAATTATAAGGAAAAGGAGCTTGGAGGCTCAGCCTATAGACAAAAACAGAATTAAGAGACAAAACAACCAGTTGCAGGATATGACCTTATTTGTATCCTGATTCACAACAAACTGCAAAAATGTTTTCTAAGACAATGTGTGAAATATTGGGGAAAAAATAAACAAATGGTTGGATATTTGTTGATAATTAAGAAATGAATTTTTACATTTTAAAAGGTGGGATAATAATAATATGATTGTGTTAAAAGAAAGTCCTTTTGGAGATAGATTCTGAAATATTGACAAATGAAATATACAGTATCCAGGACTTACTTCAGAGTAATCCGGGGGGAGGATATAGATGAAACAAGTTGAATTTTTTGCTTAAAAATTGTGTTAAAGTAGAGAATAGAGATATTGGTAGGATTGATTTTCTTTTTCCCAGTAACTTCATTTTAGGAGGCCAAATATTTCTAAGCATGTGCTCAATGATTTTTTAATGCTGGTCTCTGGGGATAAAGCTATGAATAAGAGAGAAAAGAGTTCATGCTCTCAGGAAGCTGACATGCTAGAACCTAGAGGGATTAGGCAGGAGACAATAAGCAAGTGAAGTAAATAAACCTGAAAATATTAACTGGTGAGATGTACAATGATGAAAACAAGACAGTGTGATGGGACAGTGCCTGTCAGGAGGCTCATGCAGGAAGATTTGCTGAGGACGTGCAGCTCAGCCCGAGCGTGGAAGATGCTCCGTAAATGACATCTTGAATGTCGAGAAGGAGCCAGTCATGGGAAGGTCTGGGGAAGACTCGGGCAGGGGACCAGCCAATGCAAAGGGTCTGAAGCTGGCTTGCTTGAGGGACAGGAAGAGGCTGGCATGACTGGAGTGTCATGAACAAGTTGATGCTGGCGGGCTGTGAACCACCAGTCTTAACAGGGGCAGCATCAGGGGTTCCCAAAACCATCAAGATGGGCTACTTTAAATGTCAAGAGATGGCTTTCACTGTCCTGTTTTCAGTTTGGGAAGAACACCCTGGTCTTGTATGTCTTTTTAGTTATGCTTTCAGTATCACTTGCCAGGGTGGTAACATTTGGGGGAAATCCCCCAAGAGATAATGCTTCAGGGACCCAAATTTTAATTCAAATTAGGTGGAAGGGCACTTGTTACAGACACTTGGATTTGTTGCTCTCTCCTTTTCAGTGCCGTTTTTGTGACAAGGCCTTTATGAACCAAGCTTTTCTACAAAGTCATATTCAGCGCCGCCACCCTGAAGATTCTCATCTTGGTAAGTCGTGAGCGCTACTTCAAAGATCTCTTTTCTTTCTGGTGCCTTTTTATTTTTTCAGTGAGACATGGTCCAAAGCATCTCTCAATCCTTTTAAAAGAAAGCGTCATAGTCCTTGTTCACTCATTTAGTTAGTATTGAGCCCCTACTGTGTGCCATGCACTGCCTTAGGGGTCGGGGATACCGTCATAAGCAAGACAGACCCTGTCTGGCTCTCTTACACCCTAATGGGAGGGATGGAGGATTCACGTTTAAACAAATGAATGAGTGATTCTTTTCAAATGGTGGCAAGTGCAATGAAGAACATAAAGTAGGAGAATGGGATGGAGAGTGACTCCTAGTGACTCCTCATTAAGGAGGCTCTATTTGATCAGAAACCAGAATGGTGCTGGGGTCCCAGCCTGCAGGAAATTTGGGAAATGTATATCGCGGGCAAGGGGAACTCGCACTGTGAGGGTGTGTGAGGAAAAGGCAGGGCATGGCATGTTTGGGGAACAGATAGAAGGTTGGTGGAGCAGGGTGGACAAGGCAGTGGTGGGTTAGGAAGGGACTAGGTCACATAGGGCCTTGAATGCCCTGGGTGGGCATGTGGGTGATTTAATAAGCGTAATGGGAAGCCACTGGAGGATTTTAAGTTGCGGGGACATGATCTGATCTGTACCTTAAAATGACCCCTCTAGCTGCAGTTGGGGAACAGACTGTAGGGGCAGAGGTGGAAGCAGCTGGGAAGGTGAGGAGGCTGCATGATAGCCCAGGTGAGAGAATGTGGCAACTGGACCAGGGCGGTACCAGGGAAGGTGGGAGAAGTGGAGATGGAGAAGGTTTATTCTGGACGCAGAGGCCACAGAGATGTGACTCAACATGAGAGCAAGAGATGAAGCAAAGATGATCCTGGGCTTTTGTCCTGTACATTTGGGTGAATGGCTGTCACATTTCCTGAGGGACAGACCAGGAGTGGAGAAGATTGAGGGAGGAAGGAGAATGGAGAATTTGTGTCGGCCGCGGGTACAATTAAGTCACACGTACAGTTGCTATGCAAGTGGAGATGCTGAAGGTCTGGAGGTCAAAGTGAAGGCCCAGGCTGGAGATAAAACCTGGGAGTCGTTAGCAGAACTGGGCTGGATGAGATCACTTAGAGAAGAGAAGATGGCTAGGGTCAGCCCCACACTAGGAGCTCAGGAGGAGCAGCTGAGGGAGTGAGCAATCACAGTGATGGAGGCAGGAGGGAGGCTGGGAAGTGTGTTGTCATGGAAACCAAGGGGCATGAGTGTTTCAAGAAGGAGACAGTTACACCAAATGATCTTGAGGCACAGAGGAAGAGGAAGACCTAGAATTGACCATTATTGTCACAGTGACTGTTGGTGACCTTGACATGTGACATAATTCAGTGAATTATTGGGGATGAAAGCTGGATTGGAGTGAGCTGGGAATTAGGCAAGGAAGTGGTCATGTCCATTACAGACATTTATTTCAGTAACATTTGCTGGGAAGGAAAGCTGGGACAGGAGGCAGTGCCTGGAGGGAAATATGAGACCAAGGGAAAATTTTTGTCTTGTTTGAGGTGGGAGATACTAAGATGTGTTTGGGTGCCAGTGTGAATTAACCAGTGTATAGAGGGAGAAATTGAAGAAGCAGGAGATAGGAGGCTTACCATGGAACCAGGTTTCCTACTAATTTAAATGTTCTCAGGAGCAAAGAATGCAAGGTCTGTTTCTCCATGAGCAGATCAAAGCATACTGCTGATTGCCACAGTAATCCACAGAAGTTCTTATTACAATCTTAAATGTTCTCGGTATCTAGATGTGTGTACTTCTAGCTTGTTACTCAGTGCCTGCTTTCCCCTCCCTTTTGGGTCAGTTTGTTTCCATTCCTGCCTATTTCAGATAAATAGATTTATTCAGGAAACAGCTAAACTTGGCATAAACAATATGAACAGCATAAAATTCCACTTATAAGCCGTGGACCGCTGATACAATTTAGCAATGTATTGGAGAAATTGGGAAGATTAAGTATTTTAATTAACCTACCATTCTTCAGTGTGAAACTGACCTTCTTTCTCTTCTGTTTCAGTATCTTATTCTATCTCATACTCGTTTCAGAGAGTATTTCAGACTCTGAAATGAGTATTATTTCTTCAGGTCATCTTTGAGATTCTGACTTTCTACCTTGGTTTCCATACCTTTCATGTCTACACTCACAGACACATGTATATCCATTCAGTCATGTGTACATCTGCATGTAAGTACATGTACATAAGTATTCTTCCCTTCACTTGTTGCTCCCTTTAACGACTTTTCCGTAGTTCGTTTTTGCCCCATGGATGGGTTATGGCCCAAGTTTGCATTTTGAATGCCAGCCTCTGCTTATCTTAGCACAGATGAGGTTCTCAGGAGAGTTCGGTGGGAGCCAGAAGGATGGTGACCATAGAGATTTCAATACTGTGGTACCTGCCGTGGAAGCTGTTGCTTCCCTTCTCTGACTGAGACAGGCATCTTGCAGAAGAGCCCAGGATTATTCCTTGTACCATTTTTGCTCCCTGAATGGGCTCTCACCCTATCTATGTAGGATAATCCAACCTCAATCTAGTGGCTGAAAGAATCTGCTAAAAATAATTCAGCACTCAATAATATGAAGGACTGAAAATAAATATTGAATAGTAGAGAGTAAAAGTTGGCTCATGCGGCATGAAAAAAGTAATATCCCAAGAAAAAGCAGTTTCCTTTGTCTTTGTCTTATCCATAGGATGTACCCCAAAAGTTTTCAGATAGGTTTTCTAAGAGATGGTATTTTAACGAGGTATTTCTGTTGCAGCAGAGTATAAGACAAGGGCACAGACTGACAAGCTCCAGAATGAGATCGACATGTTGAAGGAGCAGCTGCAGCTCACCAGGTCTCAGCTAGAGGCTGCACAGCATGTCCATGTAGTCAGATTCTCTAAGGTATGCTAAATTCAGAAACAGTTATATGTTGGGAAGGATTGGGGTTAATTCCTTGTAAATGTTTGGTAGAATTCACTAGTAAAAACCGTCTGGTCCTGAGCTTTTCTTTTTTGGGAGTTTTTTGGTTACTGATTCAATCTCCTTACTCATTATTCATCTGTTCAGATTTTCTCTTTCTTCATGATTCAATCTTGGTAGGTTGTATGTCTCTAGGAATTTATTTCTTCTAGATTGTCCAATTGGTTGGCATGCAATTGTTCATAGTAGGCTATCATGATCCTTTGTAATTCTGTAGTATCAGTTGTAATGTCTCCTCTTTCATGTATAATTTCATTTATTTGAGTCCTCTTTCTTTTCTTTGTTAGTCTAGCTAAAGGTTTGTCAATTTTGTTTATCTTTTCAAAAAATCAACTCTTAGTTTTTTTAATCTTTTCTATTGTCTTCAGTATCCTGTATTTCATTTATTTCTGCTCTAACCTTTATCATTTCCTTCCTTCTGCTAACTTGGGACTTAGTTTGTTCTTTTTTTCTGGTTCTTTGAGGTATAATGTTAGGTTGCTTATTTGAGATCTTTCTTTGTTCTTCATGTAGGCGTTTATAGCTATAAACTTTCCTTTTAGAGCTGCTTTTAATGCATCCCATAAGTTTCGGTATGTTGTATTTGTGAATTTCAATTTTTCCTTCTGTTACTGTTTTCTAGTTTCATAACATTGTGGTCAGAAAAAATACTTGATATAAAGTCAGTCTTCCTGAATTTGTTAATACTTGTTTTATGACCTAATATATGATCTATCCTGGAGAATATTCTGTATGTACTTGAGATGGATGTGTATTCTACTGTTATTGGGTAGGATGTTCTGCATATCTCTTTTAGGTCCATTTTGTCTATAGTATTGTTCAACTCCTGTGTTTCCTTATTGATTTTCTGTCTGGATGACCCATTGTTGAGAGTGGGTTATTAAAGTTGCCCTACTATTATTGTATTGTTGTTTATTTCTCTTTCTCATTCTGTTGGTATTTGCTTTATATATTTTAGGTGCTCCAATGCTTCATGCATATATATTTACAGTTGTTATAGTTTCTTGATGAATTGACCTCTTTATCATTATGTAATGACCTTTTTTTGTCATTTGAGAGCTTCCTTTTTTTTTTTTTTTTTTTTTTGTGGTACGCAGGCCTCTCACTGTTGTGGCCTCTCCCGTTGTGGAGCACAGGCTCCGGACGCGCAGGCTCAGCGGCCATGGCTCACGGGCCAAGCCGCTCTGTGGCATGTGGGATCTTCCCGGACCCGGGCACGAACCCATGTCCCCTGCATCGGCAGGCGGACTCTCAACCACTGCGCCACCAGGGAACCCCTTCCTTTTTTAATGTAGGTGCTTACAGTTATAAATTTCCCTCTGAGCACTGATTTGTCTGCTTCCCTTTTTTGGTACGTTGTGCTTTAATTTTCATTCATCCTAAAGTATTTTTGAATTTCCCTAGTGAGGTTTTCTTTGACCCATTGACTGTTTAAGAGTATATTGTTTCATTTTCACACATTTGTGAATTTTCCAGTTTTCCTTTTGTTAGTGATTTCTGGCCTCATTCTGTTGTGGTTGGAGGAGATAATTTGCATGATATCAACCTTTTAAAATTGAACATCATTTTAAGGCCTAACATATAGTCTATCCTGGTGAATCTTCCATGTGCATTTAACAAGAATGTATATTCTGCTGTTGTTGGGTGCAGTGTTCTGTATGTTTGTTAGGTGGAGTTTATTTGTAGTGTAGTTCAGGTCCCCAATTAGGAGAAAAAAAAAAAAAAACAGCAGCAGGTCATCCAGAAATCAAAGGCTGATCGGACCAGACCTTGAATTTAGCTTATATAAAAATGTATTTGTGTTTATTAAGGGTGAGATGGGGCCACGCTACCCAAATTGGTATGGTATCAAGAAAAGTTCTTCTCAATAGACTTTTAAAGTATGTTTACATTTTACATATGATTGCATGCCTACTCTACAAGTTCACAGATCATAGAACTTTTGAGACTTTGGGCCTCTGTATTTGTCCTTTAAGGAATATAAGGACAAAAGGATGCTGTGTGCTGCCTTTGGTTTAGAAAAATCATTGTGCACAGACCTGCCATTATGTGCAGTGTTTTTGCAACCAAAACAAACAAACAGAAGAAGCCTAACTGAAATTTGCAAGTCTAGCTGACCCATTTGAAGTGAAACTATGTCCATTTATTTACATTTCTGCATACTTGCTTCGTACCAGAGCTTTGAAAGCCATGTATTAAATCAATTTCAGGAATATGAAATGCAGAAAACAAAAGAGGAAGAATTTCTGAAGTTATTTGATAGATGGAAAGAAGAAGAAAAGGAGAAACTAGCTGATGAAATGGAAAAAGTCAAGGAAATGTTTATGAAGGAGTTTAAAGAACTAACTTCTAAGAATTCAGCGTTAGAATACGTAAGTATTGGGAGTTCCCTGGTGGTCCAGTGCTTAGGACTCTGAGCTTCCAGTGCTGGGGGCACAGGTTTGATCACTGGTTGGGGAACTAAGATCCCACAAGCCACGTGGCTCCACCTGAAAATACCCACAAAAAACGTTGAGAATATGTTAGTATTAAACCTCGGAGTCTTCATAGCAATGTTAGAGTTGTGGCCTTGAGAGGTGGCATTAGAGTGGCAATGTGGCCCGCGGATCCAGAAGTTCCTTTGTTGTGCCGTGGCCCAGACACCGCTCCTCCCTGAGAGTCTTGGGAGCTCAAGGCATAAGGAAGAGACAGCAAGTCAGAAGAGTCGTTTCCTTGAGAGTGGGAGCTTTGACCCCAAACCCCAGTGCAGAACACTTGGTACATTTTAGATGGATCAGAGAAGAAGGTCCCTCTTTCTTAGCTGGTTAGGTTTAGATAGCCCAAAACAGTAACTCCCTCCCTGAGTTTTAGAGCTTTCCAAAGGAACTTTCCAGAAAGACTGACAGAGATTGCCAATGTGGGAGAAGGAAGCTGACCCAGAAAGTCAGAGGGAGAGCCTTTGCCAGGCCCCTTCCTCACCCCAGGCCTAGCAGGTTTGAGTGAGCTGGATGTCGCTAAATGCAACCTCCACTTCCCTGTGGGAGCAGCCGTGGTCACAGTGAAGCAAAGGAGGCAAGGGAAGAGTCTGGAGCTCCCTCTAGGGGACAACATGTTTATAAACTAAAATAGAGGGATAGTTTTGGAATACTGCTAAGATCCTTCTCTAAAACGTCCTGAACCCTCTCACAGGGATGGGCAAACTATGACCTGTGACCCAGACCTGACAAACCACCTGATTTTGTATGGCTCTCAAGCTAAGAGAGCTTTTTACACTTTTAAGTGGTTGAAAAAAGTCAAAAGAAGAAATATTTCACGACACGTGAAAATTATATGAAGTTTACCTTTCAGTGTCCACAAGTGAAGGTTTTTTGGAACACAGCCATACTCTTTCCTCCACACTTTGTCTATGGAGCTTTTGTGCTGGAGCCATGGAGTTGAGAGGTTATGACCAAGATCTTACGTGTCTCCCAAAGTCAAATACTATCTGGCTCTTTACAGAAAATGTTTGCCAGCCGCTGTCATATCTTTACAAAGCAAATGTGGCACGAGGTTAACAACTGGTGAAGGGGAAATGGGTGTTCATTATACTCTTCTTTCAACTTTTTCATAAGTTGTAATTTGCAAATAAAAAGTTGAGGGGAAATTAACTTGGGACGGCTCGTTGTGTCTCTTCTATAGGGCTTTCTTCAGTCAACTCCCTGTTGGTTCAACTATCCCCTATCACCTCGCTTGGTTCTAAGCATCAGAACCTGTGGGCAGTAGTAATTCTTTTACCACCCCTACTCCAGGGGCTTCTCCCGAACTCAGACCCTTGGCATCTTCTCCAAGTGGGATATCGTATTACCCACAGTAGTGGATTCTGATAGTAACCAATTTAAGACTGGCTTTTTATGTCTTCTCCATCAAGGCCACACTTTTTTTTCCTTGTGATGAAGCTGCCAGTATGGCTGTTTTGCCTGAGATTCCCTCCATGGTTATCCCTGCCCCCAGGATCATTGTAGAATTGGACTTTTCCCTACCTAGGACTTTTTTACCATTCATATAGATATTTCTTTTTTTCAATAAATACATTTATTTATTTATTTCTAGTTGCGGCGGGCGGGGGCTACTCTTCGTTGTGGTGCTCGGGCTTCTCATTGCGGTGGCTTCTCTTGTTGCAGAGCACGGGCTCTAGGCGCGCGGGCTTCAGTAGTTGTGGCTCGCAGGCTCTAGAGCGCAGGCTCAGTAGTTGTGGCGCACAGGCTTAGTTGCTCTGCGGCATGTGGGATCTTCCCAGACCAGGGCTCGAACCCGTGTCCCCTGCATTGGCAGGCAGATTCTTAACCACTGTAACACTAGAGAAGCCCCACATATTTTCTTCAAACAGCTTTTTTGAGATGTTTACATATCATACAATTCACCTACTTAGACTGTACAGTTCAGTGGTTTTTACTATGTTCACAGAGTTATGCAACCATCATCACAGTCATTTTAGAACATTTCATCACCCAAAGAAGAAGCCTTGTACCCATTGGCACTCCCTCCCACCCCTGGCAACCACAGATCTACTTTCTGTCTCTATGCATCTGCCTGTTCTGGACATTTCATATAAATTAAATCATATAAAATGTGATCTTTTGTGAGTGGCTTCTTTTCACTTAGTGTAATGTTTTCAAGATTCATCCACATTGTAGTATGTATCAATATATTTTTTTAATTGCCGAATGATATTTCATTGTATGGATACACCATATTTTATTGATCCATTATTCGATGGACATTTGGGTTGTTTGCCCACTTTGGCTATAGAGCGTTTTAAAAATTATTATTAATAATAGACTTTATTTTTTGGAATAGTTTTAGGTTTACTGAGCAAATAGTACAGAAAGCTCCATATAAATACCCCTCTCCTAACCTTGTACACAGTTTTCCACATTACTAACGTCTTAAATTAGTATCATACATTTGTTACAATTAATGAGCCAACACTGGTACATTAGTCTTAACTAAAGTCCATACTTCATTCAGATTTCTTTTGCTTTTACCTAACATCCTTTTTCTGCTCCAGGGTCCTATCCAGGATACCTAAGTACATTTAGTTGTCTTGTTTCTCTAGGCTCAGGCTTGTTTTTGATGACCTTGACAGTTTCAAGGTGTACTTTTCAGGTATATTGTAGGATGCCCGTCTGTTGGAATTTACCTGATATTCTTCTCATGGTTAGACAGGGTTTATGGGTTTTGGGGAAGAAGTCCTCAGAGATAAAGTACAATTTTCATCACGTCATTTCAAGGGTACATACCGTCTACATGGTTTATGACTGTTGGTGTTGACCTTGATCACCTGGCTGAGGTAGTATTTGTCAGGTTTCTCCCCACCCCACTGCCCCCCATTCCATACTGTGCTCTTTGGAAGGAAGTCACCTTGTGCAGCCCAGACTTAAGCAGTAGGGGACAATGTTCCCCCATCCTTTTGTTTTTGAAGTTAACATATTACCTTCTGAGGGTATTTACTGCCAGTAAGTTTGGGAATAACCTACAAGCAAAGGGTAACATTAAAACCTTATGTCCCTAGTGGTCCCTGGAAGATGCTGGCCTCCTCACTAAGTCATCCTGAGAATCAGCTGCACCCAGTTCCTCTGTTTCTGGCACTGTTGCCTGCCCATTAAAGTTTTAAAGATCGATTATCTAAGATTAGAAAGTTTAGGTTTTCCTTTCCCTTTCTCTCCCAGTGCACGTTCTTTTGTTGGAGGTAATGAAACAGGAAAACCACTGGGAATGAGAAGCAGGAGAAGCACGGTGAACGTCCAGGAGGATAGTCAGGTGCTCCCCAATTTTGTTCTCTGTGTCAGTCGTATAAAAGTGTGAACATCTGTACCAGTGATTCTGAATTTTATTTTATAGCAATTGTCAGAAATCCAGAAGTCCAATATGCAGATCAAGTGTAACATAGGCACATTAAAAGATGCACATGAGCTTAAAGAAGAACGTCCTCAGCATCCCCAGGATTTCCAAAATGTGATGCAACTTCTTGACAGTCAGGTATGTAAAAGTGGGTGACTACTTCAGTAGAGGCCTGATCTTTCTCGGTGAGGTAATTTACAGTAAGCACCATCTACAAAAAAGTGCCTCTTTCAGTGACGATGAAGGTGACTAATTCTTTTTTCCTTATCTCCTAACACATGTGTAATTCAGAATAGGTGTTCATTCGATACTTACTGATTGACTAATAGATGTGGATACAGAACAGTTGGCAAAGTTGTTTAGTTTTTCCTTGACTAATATCTATTTGAATTGGTTCATATTACCTTAGTAGTTATTTTTCATGTTTCAGATGTAGACCCACTTTCAAAAGGCATAGAAAGGCATATTGAAGCCCTGACATTTTAGAGCTTAAATATATGGCCGCCTTGGCAAACTGGTGGTCTTTTACACTTATCAAATAAATTACAGTCATTTGGAAGTGAATCTCAGTAATCAGTACAGCCTTCGTCCTGGCTGTTTTGGTCACACTGATTTAGGGGAACTTTTTTTTTTTTTTAGCCAGGAAACATAGAGATTAAAGCTTATGAATTCAGGATTTTTTCAGAAAGCAATATTATGTCATTTTAAAAGGTAAATGTGTTTTTGAACATGGACTACTGCCACTGCTTCTTGTCTTGCCTCTCTCCCCTCAATCTACCTTTCGTGTTATAGCCAGGGTGATCATGTCACCATCCTGTCTAAAATCCTTCAGTGGCTCCCCATCTTTCACAGAACAAAGTCTAGGACCCTTAACCAGCATTCAGAGTCCCTGGGCATCTGGCCCTGCCATCTCCCACCATTCTTGCCTTTACCCTGACGCCCCAGTAGCCCCAAAGAGCTCCTGGTTCCCGGGACGAGGCAATCTGATTTTGCTTTTTCAGCTTTCTTTGTTATGCACCTTCCAGTTTTCAGGCCCTGACACTTATTCAGCTGGGATGGCATCTCTTCTGGAGAGTCCTCCAGGAGTTCTGGGTTATTGCACTGCCACAGTCCTCCAAGCTGGACCTGATCACGTGCACATTATGTGGGAATCCTCCATTGTATGTCCACTGTTCTTCCGGGCAGGGCAAGCAGGGCCTGTCTCTTAGTTCTGTCCCAGCCTGCCAGCGGCTGCCCAGCGAGGTGCCTGGTATGTGGTAGGGGACCAGGAATTGGGTCCTGAACTGAACTGTTGGCATTTGCTCCCAGCAGGCTGCTGTCTCACTAGTTGAAGGACCCAGTTATGAAATCCTCAGGTCCCACCTAAATTTCTTTTGTCTCCTTCCTGTGAGCTCTATCAGTTCAGAACCTATGGACC
Organism: Delphinapterus leucas; assembly: GCF_059928025.1. Lineage (NCBI taxonomy): Eukaryota > Metazoa > Chordata > Mammalia > Artiodactyla > Monodontidae > Delphinapterus > Delphinapterus leucas. Next base: position 14,672,652 of record NC_143146.1, read on the forward strand.
CAGAAACCTTGATGTTTCCTTTTAGCTTCTGAGGTTAACAAGCTAGCACCTGTTTTTTTAAATTAAGTTTTATTGGAACACAGCCGTACTATTATGGACCGTTTCTGTCTGTTCATTTACATATTACTTATGGCTTTTCTCCTACTTCTAGTAGTAGTGACTGAGTCATCTGGCCCCCAGAGTCTAATATATTTTCTGTTAGCCCCTTAACAGAAAATGTTTGCTGAACCTTGCCTCAGAGTATAAGATTAAAACCAAGTGCAAGTGTGTTTAAACATTTTTGACTGTATTTATTTACTTTTTTAAATGCCTGCTAAAATTTTACCAAATAGATGGTTGGGTTTCATAGGTACTCACTAAAAAGGAAGCTTCTGTTTTGAGTAGATGTGATTGTTACAGTTACACTAAATTACTCTTGTTTTACTAATTTTGTAGGAAAGCAAATGGACAGCTCGAGTTCAGGCTCTTCATCAAGAACACAAGAAAGAGAAGAGCCGGGTAAGATTAAGAAACCAACGACCTATAAAAAGTGGGTCTTTCTGAAAAGAATATTTGCTTTTCTCTATAATAAAGGAAATATTTATCCACTTAAGACATTTGTGGAGAAATATATAACAAAAATTAAAATTACTCATCATTCCAATACCATAGATAACCAGTGTTACTGCTTTGTTATAATTTCTTTCAGTCTTTTTCCTATGCTGTAAATGTTGCGTTTCTATAAGTATAGAAACCCATGCATATAATATGTCTCACAGATTTTGAATTTTGCTTTATATCTATAACTTTATACATTTTTCATTTAATATATCATAAACAGTTTCCTATGTTTTAAAATATTATTCAAAAGCATGATTTTTTTAATGGCTCCATGATGATCTTATGGCTGTATCATCAGTTATTTAATCATTTCTCCATTGTTGAATACATGTTTCTAATTTTTAAACATTACAGAGTGGCAGTCTAAATAAGTTTTGAATACAGGCATACCTTATTTTATTGCACTTTACAGATAATTGCGTTTTTTACAAATTGAAGGTTTGTGGCAACCCTGCATTGTCAGATGATGCATTTTTTAGCAATAAAGTTTTTTTTTTTAATTTTTATTTATTTTATTTTTGGCTGTGTTGGATCTTTGTTGCTGTGCGTGGGCTTTTCTCTGGTTGCGGTGAGCGGGGGCTACTCTTTGTTGCGGTGTGCAGGCTTCTCATTGCGGTGGCTTCTCTTGTTGAGCACCGGCTCTAGGCACATGGGCTTCAGTAGTTGTGGCACACGGGCTCAGTAGTTGTGGCTCGCGGGCTCTAGAGTGTAGGCTCAGTAGTTGTGGTGCGTGGGCTTAGTTGCTCCGTGACATGTGGGATCTTCCCGGACCAGGGCTCAAACCCGTGTCCCCTGCATTGGCAGGTGGATTCTTAACTACTGAGCCACCAGGGAAGCCTGCAATAAAGTATTTTAAATTAAGACATATACATTGTTTATTTTAAGACATAACGCTATTGCACACTTAATAGACCACAGTGTAGTGTAACCATAACTTTTGTATGCACTAGGAAACCAAAAAATTCACGTGATTCGCTTTACTGCTGTGATCTGGAACTGAACACACAGTATCTCTGAGGTCTGCCTATAAAAAGAAGGATTGTTCACATTAAAGTCATTTTAATGAAAACAAAAGTGAATTGTAACACCTATTCCTTTTCCGCTGAGTACATCAGAAATTTAAGTGTTAAAATGCTTTTTACAGGGCTTCCCTGGTGGCGCAGTGGTTGAGAGTCCGCCTGCCGATGCAGGGGACACGGGTTCGTGCCCCGGTTTGGGAAGATCCCACATGCCGCGGAGCGGCTGGGCCCGTGAGCCATGGCCGCTGAGCCTGCGCTTCCGGAGCCTGTGCTCCGCTACGGGAGAGGCTACAACAGTGAGAGGCCCGCGTACCACAAAAAAAAAAAAAAAAAAATGCTTTTACAATAGTGTAAAAAATGTAAAGTAGATTTATTTGAGATTTTAAGACAGGAAAACATCTGTTGATTTTTTCACTTTAAACTGTATGTGTTTTGTAGCCCACTTTGTATCCCCTTTTGGGCAAACAACCTAGACTGGGTGGCTTATAAACAACAGAAATGTATTTCTCATAGTTCTGGTGCTCCAGGAATTAGACAGAGAGCTTGTTAAAGGGGAGTAGTGTCTGGGCTGTGTGTAGATATAACGCCCATGTTTCTTTCTCTAGTCTAAGCCACCCTTCTGAGCTCCGGACGAAGTAGCCAGCTCTGTACTTGACATCTCCACTGCTTCTTACATGTAACATGTCTAAAGTGAAGTTCTTAGATTTGTTCCCAGAGGTGACTTGCTTTTGGCTGATGGCACCCTAGTCCACTCAGATGCATTCCCTCAGCCCCCAGTTCCAGGCTATTGGCAGGTCCTGCCGAGTATCTCATATCCATGTTCTTCTGGACATTTCTGTTGCTTCCATCCTCTGCTGAGCTCCCACCATTTCCAAGAGGGCCCAGTAACTGGCTTCCCAGTTCCAACCTTTTGCTCGTGTAATCTGCTCTCTGCGGAGCAGCCGAAATAATCTGGCTGTCGGCCACCACTGTGGCCTCATCCTGAACCTCTCTCTGAACCGACTCTTTTTAGCTACGGTGGCCTTCTGGTAATTTGTAGAACATGTGGCCTTTTTCTCCTTTTACACATGGTTTTCGCTGCTGGGAGGTCCTTCCACTTTTTTTTTTTTTTTAATTTAATTTTTTTTGAATTGAATTTAATTTTTTTTTTATACAGCAGATTCTTATTAGTCATCAATTTTATACACATCAGTGTATACATGTCAGTCCCAATCGCCCAGTTCATCCCACCACCACCCCCACCACCCCACCGCCACTTTCCCCACTTGGTGTCCATACGTTTATTCTCTACATCTGTGTCTCAGTTTCTGCCCTGCAAACCAGTTCATCTGTACCATTTTTCTAGACGCCACATATATGCATTAATATATGATATTTCTTTTTCTCTTTCTGACTTACTTCAATCTGTATGACAGTCTCTAGGTCCATCCACATCTCTACAAATGACCCAGTTTCGTTCCTGTTTATGGCTGAGTAATATTCCCTTGTATATATGTACCATATCTTCTTTATCCTTTCATCTGTTGATGGGCATTTAGGTTGCTTCCATGACCTGGCTATTGTAAATAGTGCTGCAATGAACATTGGGGTGCATGTGTCTTTTTGAAGTATGGTTTTCTCAGGGTATATGCCCAGTGGTGGGATTGCTGGATCACATGGTAAATCTATTTTTAGTTTTTTAAGGAACCTCCATACTGTTTCCACTTGTTCTTTATGTGGCTGTCTCCTTCCCCTCTGATTTGGTTTTCTCTGCTGTGTAGCAAATTACCACAGATTTATTATCTCACAGTTTCCATGGGATAGGAGTCCAGGCACGGCTTGGCTGGGTTGTCTGCTCGGGGTCTCACAAGCTGCTTTCAAGGTGTCAGCTGCGCTGTGGTCTCATCTGGGGCTCCGGGGCCCCTCCCAAGCCCGTTCAGGTGATTGGTGATGTGCAGTTCCTTACGGTTAGCCGTGGGAGTGAGACCCCCGGCTCTGCCGTTCACAGGCTGGCTGTGACGTCTTCAAGGCCAGTAGGAGAGCATCTCTCCTGCCTTCATTCTCCTCCTTCAAGAGACCTGACGTCACCCCGAGACCACTCCATCCAGGGAGGTGGTCCCCCCCCCCCGTTATTATCCTCAGCGCTTCACAAGTGTAGCTCTCAACACTGTTTTAAATAGTTTGTTTACTTGTTTATTGTCTGTCTCTTCAACCAGATCACTAGCCCTGTGAGGGAAGGGCTCTGTTTACTCCTCCGTTGTATTCTCAGCATCCGATAACGTGTCTAAAATGTGGTTGGTGCTTATTAAATATTTGCTGAACGAATGCAGAAGGTCGATAGGTGGCCAACAAGGGGATCACACAGCCTTTTTGTGTGTGGATGGGGAGATGCTGACTGTACAGTTCAGAAGAACAGGGTGGAAAGAGCTGTGTGTCGGTGTGACGTGATATTTGAAGCAGGTCCTCTTAACCTCAGGGCCTGCTCGTCTGCCTCGCTGCCTTACTCACCTTTCATGCTTTAGGCACTTAGCCAGGTGAGGAGGGGAATGGCCAGTGACAACTTAGAGGAGTTGCTTTTCTGTAAGAACGTTGAATCTTTCCTTCGAGATGCTCTAAGGCAGTAGTTCCTAACCAGGGGCATCCTTCAGAAAGACCCGAGGCTCTTCCAAAATACAGGTGTCCAGCTCTCCCCACTGAAGGCCTGATTCAGTAGGTAAGTCTGGGACATGCAGGGTTTGGAAACAACAGTAAGAACACCAGCAAACCCCCGACGACTGTGCTTTGGATCCATGGTTTGAACCACGGCTCTTACGGTTTGAAGTTCTATTTTTATTCTTCAGGGTGTTCTTAGAGCATTGGGGTTTAGGGACAGAATTCAGGCTTCCTTATTAATAGGGGGTGATTTTAGTCCTCGTTCCTTTAAGCCTCTTGTGGGAATGTAAGTCGCCTTCTGGCTGGAATACAGTGTACAGTATAAGTTGTAGAGGTTTACACTTGGCCACTGTGGGTGGTGGTAGAGAGGAAGACCGACTGCCAGTGGTTTGGAGGAAGGAGAGGCCTGACCTGCTTGTGAGTGAGGCGCCTCACCCCACGTGCTGGGAGCGTGGAGTTTTTGTGCCACCGCCAGGCTACGCTGCTCCCTTGTCTGTTGGTTTTGCTTGTTCAAAAGCTGCTTGCTTCTTCCTTCATTTCTCTTAAACCCTAACAGACAGGCAGGTTCAATAAGGTTTAGTAATCTGTGCCTGAGACCAAACTATTAATTATTCCACATGATTGGTGCCTCCTGTTCCTACAATGCACATATTGTATTTCTCTGTTTAAGGGAAGTTGTGTTTGCCAACTTTTTATTGCTTTACCTAGATTCTTGGCAGTCTTTTTTTGGTTTTGTTTTTAAATAACATTGGTAGGAGTTCAAAGGGAACCACAGATAAATGATGGCATGCCCTTTTCCACCCAACAGAAGACTCTTAGAGCTTGGGAGGTTGTAGAATGGTCACGCAGTGGAAGGAGAGGAGGATGGAGTAATGTGGCTGGTAGAGAAAAAGTGCAAAACTTGAAATGGTAGAAGGTCACAAGAAATGAGCTCCAGGGTCACAGGCCTTTTGAAATAGTTTCTGGCTATCTCTTTCTTAGACTATCACATTTTCTGGTCAATTCTCAATTCCAGTATCAAAATGATGCCATCCCTTAGTTTTTCTTTTGTACCCTTTCTGCTTGCGCCCTGCAGTGAGTCCCCATATTGCTGATTCTCAGCCTCCACCCAGAGCCCTGTACGTTTTTATTGGCTTTTCCTTCTGTTTTCCAACTCCAGATTTCCCAAACTGCTTTTGGGGGTACTCTTCCAGTAGTCTGTAGAATTGTGGGAAAGATTCCTGACAGTGTCCTCCTGGGGGGAGATTCTTAGCATCCACTGGGGTATGTAGGGTTCTTTTTAGTCCTTACTCAGGAAACCCTTTTAACTTGGTTCAACCTATTGTTTGTCCGGCCTCATGTGAGCACAGAGCGCTTCAGAGGGAAGACCCTGCAGTGTATGGATTGAGAACATTAACTTTTTGTTGTTATTTTATTGTTTTTCTGTTCAATGTAAATGGATTATTTTTAGAGTAATTTTACGTTCACAGCGACGTTGAGGAGAAAATACACAGCATTCCCAGATACCCCCTGCCCACGCCATATGCACAGCCTTCGCCATTATCAACATCCTACACCAGAGTGGTACATTGGTTACAACTGATGAACCTACACTGACATGTCATTATCCCCCAAAGTCCACAGTTTACATTAGGGTTCCCTCTTGAGTTGTACATTCTATGGATTTTGACAGATGTATAGTGACATGCAGCCATCATTATGGTCTCATACAGGACACTGACCTAAAAATCCTCTGTGCTCTGCCTGTTCATCCCTCCCTCCCCCCCCAACCCCTGATTCTTTTTACTGTCTCCATAATTTTGCCTTTTTCAGAATGTCATATAGTTGGAATCATACAGTATGCAGCCTTCTCAGATTGGCTTCTTTCACTCAACAGTATGCATTTAAGCTTCCTCCAAGTCTTTTCATGGTTCGGTAGGTCATTTCTTTATAATGTTGAATAACATTCCATTGTTTGTATGGACCACAGCTTATTTATCTCTTCACCTGCTGAAGGACACCTTGGTTGCTTCCAGGTTTTGGCAATTATGAATAAAGCTGCTGTAAACATCCATGTGCAGTTTTCATGTGGACATAGGTTTTTGGCTCCTTTGGGTAAATGCCAAGGAGTACAGTTGCTGGATCGTTTGGTAAAAGTATGTTTAGTTTTGTAAGAAACTGCCAGACTGCCTTCCACACGGCTGTAGCGCTCTGCATTCCCACCAGCAATGGATGAGGGTTCTTGCTGCTCCGCATCCTTGTCAGCATTTGATATTGGCAAGCTCTGGATTTTGGCCATTCTGATAGGTACATTTTTGTTACTTTTTGATTTGGTGATTTCTTTCTTTCTCTCTCTTTTTTTTTTATTTGCGGTACGTGGGCCTCTCACTGCTGTGGCCTCTCCCGTTGCGGAGCACAGGCTCCGGACGCGCAGGCTCAGCAGCCATGGCTCACGGGCCCAGCCGCTCCACGGCATGTGGGATCCTCCCGGACCGGGGCACGAACCCGTGTCCCCTGCATCAGCAGGCGGACTCTCAACCACTGCGCCACCAGGGAAGCCCTTTTTTTTTAAAATTTATTTATTTTTGGCTGTGTTGGGTCTTGGTTACTGCACGCGGGCTTTCTCTAGTTGCGCTGAGTGGGGGCTACTCTTCAATGTGGTGCCCGGGCTTCTCACTGCGGGGGCTTCTCTTGTTGCGGAGCACGGGGTCTAGGTGCACGGGCTTCAGTAGTTGTGGCTCGCCGGCTCTAGAGCACAAGCTCAGTAGTTTTGGCACATGGGCTTAGTTGCTCCACGGCATGTGGGATCTTCCCGGACCAGGGGTCCAGCCCGTGTCCCCCGCATTGGCAGGTGGATTCTCAACCACTGCACCACCAGGGAAGCCCGCAAGTACAATTCATTAATACGTTTCATGACATAGACTAAGTTTGAAAACGTTGACTTTGAAGACAGGAAAGTTCAAGTCTGGGCTCTTTCCACTCAAGTTGTCTGCGTTTGGGTCAGCTACTTACCTCTGTAGACTTGAGTTTCCCCATTTGAACAACGAGGTCAAAACTTGGATCCATGAGGCTGTGGTGTGGATTCAACAAGATGAAATGCCTAACGCAGGCTCTACACGTGTTGAGTGTCTGTTAAAAAAAACCTCGCCAATTAGGAAATGCTGCTCCAGGCACTCTCTGTGCTCCTCTCAGACACAGTTACCCCCCTTTATTTGACCTGCACATCCCTGTCTCTGTTTCCAGGCCGTAGGCTTGGAATGTCCTTAATGCCATTTACCAAGGGTATTTTCTCTTCTGTTTAAGCAACTTCCGAAGTTGTTTTAAGAATGTGTCCTTAAATTATTGAAAACAAATTCTTCTTGAATTCTTGTCCAGTATTTGATCTTCCCTGAGGTTAAGTCTCAAAAGATGAATCTGTGCATCTTTGGATCTGTTCTCTGCTTCTCTTCCTTCTGTTTCCTCCCTCCCTCCCCGCTCCCTCCCTTCCCCTTCCCCTCCCCCTCCCTCCCTTCCCCTTCCCCTCCCCCTCCCTCCCTTCCCCTTCCCCTCCCCCTCCCTCCCTTCCCCTTCCCCTCCCCCTCCCTCCCTTCCCCTTCCCCTCCCCCTCCCTCCCTTCCCCTTCCCCCCCCCTCCCTCCCTTCCCCTTCCCCCTCCCCCTCCCCCTTCCCCTTCCCTTTCCCCCTCCCCTCCCTCCCTTCCCCTTCCCCCTCCCCCTCCCTCCCTTCCCCTTCCCCCTCCCCCTCCCTCCCTTCCCCTTCCCCTTCCCCTTCCCCCTCCCTCCCTTCCCCTTCCCCCTCCCTCCCTTCCCCTTCCCCCTCCCTCCCTTCCCCTTCCCCCTCCCTCCCTTCCCCTTCCCCCTCCCTCCCTTCCTTCCCCTTCCCCCTCCCCCTCCCTCCCTTCCTCTTTTCCTCTACCCCCAACGCCCTCCACCTCCCATTTCTCAGTGAATATTTATTGAGAACCTGCTAAGAGCCAGAGACCATGCTAGTTGCTGGGCGTATAAAATAATTCAGGTGGGCTCTCTGGCCCAGGGAGTGCACTTTCCAGCTGGGATGATGCATGTGGATGTGTGAGAACAGTACTGCATGGGGTTGGAGCTGCTCTGAGGGAGAAGGCTTGGTCCTTAGCCTTGCTCGTCCCTGTGTGATTTCATGTAACGGCTCAGGTTCCCTCCGCTGTTCACATCAGTGTTGGCTTTCTTGGGCCATGAGCTCCCTGGGAACAGAGATGAAGCCCCTTGTATGGCCAGGGCCTTCATACACGGCGATCAGAGAGTTATTCAGTGTGTAGATAACATAGGCCAGCAAGACGGTACGGCATGTATATACAAACTGCCAAAAGAAGAAATTTACATGCAGTTTGCAGATGAATGCCTTTCTTCATTGGTTTTTCCAGCTCCTGTCACATATAGAGAAACTTCGAACCTCAATGATAGATGATCTAAATGCAAGTAATGTATTCTACAAGAAAAGGATAGAAGAGCTAGGGCAGAGGCTCCAGGAGCAGAAGGAGCTGATCATCACTCAGAGACAACAGGTATTTTGGAGTATATATTGGCACCGTTTTTATGTAAACAGTGCAGTTTATCTAAGAACGTGTGTTTTTATTTTAGAGCACTTGTAAGTTGGATAAGATAAAGAAGATAGAATATTTTTTTCCCTGTGGTTGTCCGTATAAGTAAATAAAATAATTTTTAAAGGTATTTTAAAATACTGTAGAGCCATCAGATTTATTCAGTTAGAATTCAGAATAAACGTGAAGGTAGCTAAAATTTCTTTTGGTAATTCCTTACCAAAAGAAGCAGCTGAATCCAAATGCTGCTTTTATAAAACATTTGTCTCCATGTCATTAAAGTCCACATGTCCTGTGTCTGGAGGATTTAGTGAAAAGGTTCATTTACTGAGTACAGTATCTGTCCATTATCCAGTATGTCCCTGTCTAGTTCAAACATGGATCACTGAAAGACTATTCTTCTTTGCAGATTAAAGAGTTTACCAGTAAACCATTAAACAGTGTCAGTGAACCCAGAGGTAAGTGGACCAGGATCCCAGCGCTGGAGGCAAGGCGGGCCTCCCTAACCGTGTGCTGGACTTCAGAAGAATGTTGAGCCGCGATGGTTCATGAGTGCTAAGGTGTGCTAAGTGGTGCTAACCACAACCCAGAGAGTTGAAGAATTTTAAATACCTAAATTGTCATAGAATGGTCTCGTATCCTTTTTATCAGAATATCGTCATGCACATAATACATGCTTAGTAACTGTACCTCTGGATGGATGTGCAATAAGAGGCCTTATGATTAAAAGTACAGAGTCTGGGGGCAGACTGGGTTCAACTCCCATCTCTGGCGCTATGTAGCTTTGTGAGCCTCTGCCCCGGTTTCCTCAGCTCTAAAGCTGGAATATTAGTAGTAATTACGTCATAGGCTTGTTACAAGGATGAATGGGAGAACATGTGTAAAGAGCACCTGTTAAACACTCATGAGTGTTGGCTATCGTTATTAATATTAAACTCTTAATTATCCTAAAGTGCTATAGAGGCTTGCTGCATGATTCTGCATTGTGGTAGGCTGGGGTTAAGGGTTTGTTCTAAGTATAGTGGGGGGATATACAACCTACTGATGGTAGCAGTGATAGCCATCCATCTCCGTATCATTCAAGAGCTAGTCTAGAAGGGGGGCTGGGAGCCAGAAGTGCAGGGTCTCCCAATACAGCGTAAAGCTTGCCTTTTACCTGGTTTTCTTCCAAGTGATCCCAGTCTTGGTTCCTGTACATCTCAGGTTATTAAGGCATCTTTGTTTACTTGAGGGATGCCAACTGGGGATTGATAATGGGGGTTATGAGCTGGGTTTCCTCCCTGTCTCTGGGGACTATGGGAGATACGGGCATATCTCGGAAATATTGCAGGTTCAGTTCCAGACCACTGCAGTTAAGCCAATAATCACAATTAAGTGAGTCACACAAATTTTTTTGGTTTCCCAGTGCATAATAAAAGTTATGTTTATACTACACTGTAGTCTCTTAAGCGTACAATAGCATTATGTCTAAAAAAATACACATACATTAATTAAAAAATACTGTATTGCTAAAAATGCTAACCATCACCTGACAACGCAGGGTTGCCACAAACCTTCAATTGGTTACAAATGCAGCATCTTCGAAATACAATAAAGTGCAATAAGATGAGGTATGCCTGTACATTGACCTACACACTTGTTTCCCTCGTTTTGAGATAAAGGTTTGGGAAGGGTGGTGGTTCCCTATAACTTCTCTTGGAATAGTAAGAGTTCAGGTAGTGAGGAATAACTGTGTAATTACTTAGACAGCATACACATTTGAAAAATAATTTTAGAAAAAAGTTAGCTTTAAAAGATGTATGTTAAACATCTTTTTTTGGTAAGTCGCTATATGTTGGTAAAATTCATTGGTTTTTTGGGGGGGAAATATTAGGATATGCGCTAGCAAAATATAACCCATAGCGTGTGGTTTTTGTTATTAATTTACTTTTTTTTGTTATTTCAGGGAATCCTTTAACCTGGCAAACTTTTGAATCTAAGCCGACTACCCCAACTGTACCTAGTAAGTTTCTATAATAGGCTCAGGGTTCTAAAGATATTTTTAAAGTGCTAAACCCATACATAACTTCTACTTACTATTCTTAGAGACATTTCTTTGAACATCAGTGTGTTTGGAGATTATATAATGATCTATTTTGGTCCCCAGATTTGACCTAGTTCTACAACCCAATATTGTAAATATCCATGTGATTTTGTGGTGATTTGGGTTAGCCGTACCTGTTACCTTACTATTACCTTATTACCTTACCTGTTAACCTTATTCGCCTAATAAAGGAACAGCTAAAAGCTCTTCGGCAGCGCTGCAGTTTGTACTCTTGGATTTCCCAAGGTCATAACACTGTGACCACATGACTGTGTGTGGTGGCCACCACATTTTGGCATCACTGAGACCCAGTACTGCAGGGTTTGATGCGATGGTCCCACCAGTCACTCACTTGAAGTCAGCTCAGCACAGCTGTCTTCCGGAGCTGTCAGGATTTGGCCAGAATCCAAAAACACATAATCTCTACAGTTCAAAATGGACAGATTGTTTTCTTAATAATAAATAGTTGAAATATTTTTGTTTCCATTCAAGAAAGCATGCGTACAGGATCTGAATAACGGGGGAGAGGGCCTGCACCGAGGCCGGGCACTGAACAACCATTCATATGGGCCCAGGACTTGTGATGATGAAAGGACATTGATGAGCGCGTTTGGGCATGTGGCACAATTGACTGGAAAGGGCTAATTGTTTTAACTGCTCAGCTGCTTCTTGAGGCCTCTTGATGTTGATTCTGGAAGCTGAAGAGGTTGAGAGGTGCTCAGGAGGAGAGAGGGTAGTTTAAGTGCCAGGAGTAGAGCTGAGGGGAGAACAGAAGCATTTCAGAGAAGTATGGAAATTTAAAAGACACTCAATTATTATTGTTTATATTTTAATTATACTTAGCACAATATTGGAACAATAATGTATTCCAATAAAACTTTATTTACAAAAACAGGTAAGGGCTGGTATGTCCCACAGGCTGTAGTTTACCAAACCTGGATCTAGATTAGCAAGTTGTAAATGGGTTTGAAGGCCGTATTTCCAGAATTGTTAGCAGTTTACCCATAGTTAGGAGTTGAACACTTTCACACTAGCCATTGTAAAGACAAAATCGTATGCCTATAGGGTAGCTGAAGTTTGTGGCCAGTATTTTTTAGAATAGGATTAGAATTAAAGATCTATTCTAATAAGCTAGGGAAAGAGTCAGTAAACTAATAGATAAATAAATAAATAGTTGAGAGAGGAACCTCAGATAGGAATTGTCAAATATTGGAAGAGAGGCTGTAGAATCTAATTTTCTGAGATATTTTGAAGTACGGGGTGTTCAGTCTTACTTGAATCAGGTATACTCCTCTCTGAAGGCTGTGGCTGAATTAATGCCTTCTCACGGTGTCTTCCAGCCCAGTGATTGGGGTAGTCTTTTTAATTGGTTTATTGTACATGAATATTCATAGCAGCATTATTCATAATAGCTAAAAAGTGGAAACAACCCAAACGTCCATCAACTAATGAAAAGATAAATAAAACGTTGTCTGTCCATACAGTGGAACATTATTTGGCCATAAAAGTACATGCTGATGTTGACACATGCTACAACATGGATGAACCTTGAAAACATGATGCTAAGTTAAAGAAGCCGATTACAGAGGACCACATATTTCATTGTATGATTCCATTTCTATGAAAGGACCAGAATAGGCGAATCCATAGAGACAGAAAGTAGATCAGTGATTGCCAGGGGCTGGGGGGAGGGAGAGATGGGGCTAATAGATACGGGTATTTTTGGGAGGTGTACATGTGGTGAGAATGTTCAAGAATTAGATAGTGGTTATGGCTGTACAACTCTGTGACTGTATTTTTTTTAATTTAATTGAAGTATAGTTGACTTACAATGTTGTGTTTAATTTCTGCTGTACAGCAAAGTTACTCAGTTATACATAAATATTCTTTTTCATATTCTTTTCCATTATGGATTATCACAGGGTATTGGATATAGTTAGTTCCCTGTGCTATACAGTACGACCTTGTTGTTTATCCATCCTATGTATATAATAGTTTGCCTCTTTGACTATGTTAAAACCCACTGAATTGTATATTTTAAGAGGGTGAATTATATTTCAATAGGCTGTTATTTAGAAATCGGTTTAGGTGAGTCGGTAATATCTTTGTCTTTTGTCCCTCATCGTCTGTATATATCTTGACTAATTTGACGAATATTTGGTTATCATCATGTTCAGGTGCTGACGCTATAATTACAGAACGCTGTGAGCTTTTTCTTTTTATGCTTTTTCAGTGAGTGCCCCAGCCCCACAGACTTTGGATGCTAAGTCAAGTCTAACAATGGCACATGGTAAGTTTCAGCAACGCCTCAGCGTTTTATGTACAGTTTCCACCCTGAGTTAGGTAACTTATTAACTGAAAGTGCTTCTGTGTGGGGTAATTATGCAAACAAAACGTTTTGGTGAATGCAAAACAGTTCATGAAACTGCAGTCTTCCTATGTAATGTTACTGTGAACTGATCATACCCACCAGTCGTAAAGTATAAAATGTATCTACTGCTGGGCTCACAGGTACAGATTTTAACTCTGGGTAGTACTTGGATCATTTATGATATTTGGGGGAAAGTCATAGGTATTGGGTAAGAGGATGACTTTCTACTAGACCAGCCAACCAGCACATGCCACAGGGCATATGTGACTGTTTTTATAACTTTCAATGTGGCAGCAAGTCACCTTTTTTAAACAAACAGTTTCAGTGATTGGTTGGAAAAAAAGCTAGAAAAGACATGTGATGGAAACCAAAAGAAAAAAGTAGGAACCACTGGATGAAACTGCTACCAGGATCCAGTTCTTGGCCCAGGCCACAGACTGATAATTGTTACTAACATGATCCAGTAGACAGGGTGAATATTTATAGACATGTTTTATTTTTATACAGCTAAGGTGCTAACAGTTTTTATAGTATCTTTTTCATATATTGTTTTCCTAAGGTCTGCTGTATATTAAATGAATTAGGATGGGAGGGGGCCACCTTTTTCCTGTCTTACCTGCAAATGCTTCTGGAATCTAATGATTACTTCATTCCACTTTTCTTTTTAGCCTGTTAGTTAGGACTTAAATCCATGGTCAGTCGAGTTGGACTTTTTTGTTTTCATAAATAATTTGCTCCATATATCATGGCCTTTTGTAATTATCGTTTTTACTCACTGACTGACTCATAAAGTGTTTATTGCCCCTTATTTTTTTCCTAAGATCATTTCAGGTGGATCGGTTCCCTTTGGCATGTGTTTATAATACGTACTGCATAAATTCTTCACATATTGGATGTTATTATTTACAAGTGTTTAGAACATGCAGGGTTTTTTCCTTTGAACCAGGAACAGAGATAAAATGTATGTTTGACCTGTAGAAATTTCTTTAATATTGAAGATATGAGAAAATTATCTCCGGCAATTATTCTCTATTCATTTTATTTATGTCAGGTCTAAAGTCTCTCTGTTGCCTCCTTTTTGAAGGTTGATTTTTTTTCCACTCTTTTTGAGATTCTGTTCCCATATAGGTCCATTACAGAGTATTGAATAGAGTTCCCTGTGCTGTTCAGTAGTAGGGTTGATTTTTACAAGGCATTGCTGGCTACTTCTTTTTTGTACCTCAACACGTGTTTTCGTTTCTTTTGTTTCCCACCTTGTTCTTGTGAGCCTCCTATCTGGCATTACACGAGGGCCATATTTTCTTCATTTTATATTTTTGGTACCCGATAAAGGACGCATACAGTAGGCATGTAATGCTCTCTGGGGCTGATTCCAGGGTCCTGACAAATCTGTCAGTCCTAGAGCACTGTGTCCTGTGTGGACCCTGGCCTGAATCAGCCATGCCCCCTTGCTGGCATCTGTTGGGATTGAAATGCTCGTTTTAAATGCCAGCCAGACCTGGCACGAGGCCCACAACCCTTGGATTGGGATCAAAGCTGATTTGTGAGCATCTCAATGGGCAGGGGCAGAGGAGGAGGCTTGGTGGCGGCCCACTGCCTGGCCACCCCCAGCTGTGGCAGCTTCCCCGGGTGCTGGGGGGCAGGGGCACAGGGAGGGTTGGTCACGTATCGCACAGCATTAATTAGCCCAACTTCCTCTCTGTCTTTCCCTTTGTTCTATCTCAAAGCTTGATGAGGTCCTTTACCATGAAAAATCTCATGATTACTCACCGGCTGAGGTTGGGTTCCCTGAGACGCAGACTCTGGGCTGGAGGTTTGCGGGTGCTATCTGGGCAATGCTCTCAGACAACACCTGTGAGAGAAGCAGGGTTGGGCGTTAAAGGGATGTTGATCCCAGATGCAGCTGCAGCGGAGGCCTCAGCAGGTCTGACCAGGAGCTTTAGAGCTGGGGTGGGCACTTTGGAATTTTCCTGGATTGAGGCCGTCAGTTATAAGACATGGGTTGCCCCAGGGAGGGGGCACGCTCCTTTCAGCTGAGACAAAGCAAAAAGTAGAAGCAAAAGGTGGCAGGAAAGCACTGGATGTGAGTTATTGGTGCAGACGAATTGTTTGGCTGAGCATAGAGTATGCAAAAGAGATTTGAGGGGCTTCCCTGGTGGCACAGTGGTTGAGAGTCCGCCTGCCAATGCAGGGGACATGGACATGTGTTCGTGCCCCGGTCCGGGAAGATCCCACATGCTGCGGAGCGGCTGGCCCCGTGAGCCATGGCCGCTGAGGCTGCGCGTCCGGAGCCTGTGCTCCGCAACAGGAGAGGCCACAACAGTGCGAGGCCCGCGTACCACAAAAAAAAAAAAAAAAAAAAAGAGATTTGAGGGACAGGCTGGTTCAGGTTGTTCACGGCAACCACTGAGTGCTGGGCTGAAGCTGTTTGGGTCGTCCTTGTGGCATTTTGTAGCTGCTGAATGTTCTGAGGCTGAGCATGGCAGGATTGGAGAGCTGGGCTGCAGGAAGCTTAGCCTGACCGATGCGTTCAAAGAACCTGAGCTGGGAGATCACTTGGGTATGTTAGAAATAGTCTAAGAGATTCCTCACCTAAGAATCGGGATGTGGTGATGAAACAGAAGGAAGTGGACGTAACAGCTGTTCCATGGGATTGGTGGAAAGGCTGTGCAAGTGATTGGGGGCCGAAGGTGAGAGAAGGCTCAGAACATGATGAGCTCAGGTACTGGGTGGACGGTGGTGCCATTCAGAAAATTCCGGAAGATAAACCCAGCAGCACCAGTAGGGAAGCACTGGGGCTTCATGGCCAAGAGTCTGGAGTTTGGAAGCAGACAGTCTGGTTTCACGGTTGACTCATGAAACTGTAGGGGCCTAGGTTTCCTTACCTGCCAAACGGGGAGAAGAGTCTTGGCTACTTCAGTGGGCTGCAATACGCGCAGAATGAAGCAAGGCCTTTGGAGCAAAAGCCAGTGAGCAAGCACTGGCTAACCGTTAGCTTCTAGGGTAGGGGTGATGAGGTCCAACAGAGTCAGCCACTGGAGAGAGGGCTTGGTGAAAGTCTGGGAGTTTTTCTTCTGGAGGTAATGGTGGGAGACAGACATAAGGATTTTTCTGGAGGCCTTTGGCAAGTTCGGAGGGGAAACTCAAGCCCCCAAGAGTTTCAGCTCTCACCCTGGAGATCTCAGCTCGGGGCAGGAACTGGAGGCTGGACCTGTGGCTTATAAAGCATGAGAATGGTAGGCCTTCCCTCCCAGTTTGGGACGTCAGTCTGCTTTGGGAGCTGGGGTCTGGTCAACCTCACTTCCTCAGCCTTTATTATTATAGGAGCCCAGGTTCGGGAATCTGCCCCTCCTCCGCCCTCTGCATCGCTGCAGGAAATGTCAGGTTTTGACAATTAATCCTGACTCAAGAGACATAAGTCATAGGATTATCCCTGTAATATAATGATAATAAAAGCCTATGATGATTTTGTAAATTTTATAAAACTTTTCCTCATAACTTTATTCTTGTCATTTTCATAAAGTACAATAAAATATAAACCATGTGAATTAAAAAAATGAGATCAGCTTAATCCTCCTAAAACCTGTTTTCAGCAGTTCAAACTAGTAGAATAGTCTGTTTGTATAACTTTATTTTTTAAATTTTTAAATTTTTTATTGAGGTATAGTTGACATATAACATATTAATTTCAGGGGTACGATATAATGATTTGACATTTGTATATGTTGCAAAATGATCAGCACAATAAGTCTAGGGCTTCCCTGGTGGCGCAGTGGTTGAGAGTCCGCCTGCCGATGCAGGGGACGCGGGTTTGCGCCCCGGTCCGGGAAGATCCCACATGCCGTGGAGCGGCTGGGCCTGTGAGCCATGGCCGCTGAGCCTGCACGTCTGGAGCCTGTGCTCCGCAACGGGAGAGGCCACGGCAGTGAGAGGCCCGCGTACCGCAAAAAAATAAGTCTAGTTAACATCCCTTGCCACACATAGGTACACATTTTTTTTCTTTATTTGTATAACTTTAAAATCTTGATGCTGAATAACAAATATGAAAGCACCTTTTTGATGTTCAACAGTTGTGTTACATGGATGGAATTACATGCTCCTTTGTGGGGCCATGTTTACATTTCAAAATTAAAGTGGACTCCTATTTACTAATAGGCTGTGTTCCAAAAGTTCATTTGAAAGTAGTTTAAAATGCATTTCTCCCATACAGTCAATGTCAGATATGTTGAGTAGATTGCTGAACAAGCTGTAAGAGCCTATTTTTAAACACCTAAATATAATACGTATTTATTTGTATATTCCTATTATATGTGTGTGTGTGTATATTTGTATATGCCTAAAATAGAGTATCAGAAACACCCTTTAGTAAATTAAAAGCCAGACCTTCAAAGTAGGAGGTAGTAAATCCGAGGTGATACGTGCAAAGCTCTTAGGTCTGTGCCTGGCAGCCCGGTGAGCACTCAGGAATTGTTGCTCTCATTAGCCTCCCCACTCGCCCACCCTGGGGTCTGGTGGCAGGATGAAATGACCCCCGTTTTGTGGGAGCAGGTGGAGAGCTCTCTGGGCAGGTGCCCCATGTCAGTCTCCAGGCTGAAGATGAGGGGCCCAGGCACCTCCTAAGTCAGACTTTTGGTTGCATTTCATTCTGTGCCTAATGCCTGACTGCTGTGGTTAGTTAGACCTTCAGCCAAAACCTGGAGAACCAAGAAGGAGCTTTCCCTCTGTTGATCGGATGGGGTTTGCTTTATCTGTGCTGCCTGCGGGTTTCCTTGTGTGGGCACAGTGACATTTCCCTGGGAAGTCACCCAGAGGCCTCATCTCCGCCGGCCACTGTTCTGGGGTGGGATTGGGAAAAGCCCATCTTCGTTTCTCATCTCCTCACCTTCACCCTGGTGACTCTCTGGGAGCAGAACTAGGTCTTGAAACGTGGTTTAGGGACACGAAGGTGTATAAGAATGGGTCTTGGTCCTACTGCTGACCCCAGGATACCTCTCCTTGCCCTTTTACCATTCTGGTCCTTCCACTTAAAGACCCTGGGGCTGGCAAGAAGTGGGAATCCCAAGGCCCTGGGAATTTTTAATGTTTTTATCTTTGGAAATTGAATATTTTCAATAATTTTCTATCTAGCCACCTGGTCAAGATACAAGGAAAATATTTTTAGGGATAAGTGAAGGAGATCTTTTGCAGTTGTGTTCTTGTGCCTTAAAAAAATCATGTCTGGCACTAAGTTGATGAGGAATAAATTTTAACTTTATTATTTAAAATGTAATTTCCTGAGAGTGGAGTTAACAGAAAATACGTAGCAAGGGAAGATACTATGGAAAGGCGACCAGCTTTAACTGGCTGCCTTAATATTTTTTTCCCAGTAAATTCTTGCTATTTTAGGCATGGTTAAAATACTGTGGAACGATATCTTTCAAAATTGTTTGAAAGGAACTAATTTTACTTTGCTGTCGTCCTATTTGTACTATTCTTATTTTTCCTCATTAATAGAACAGGCATTCTCATCGCACATACTGGAACCAATAGAAGAACTTTCAGAGGAAGAAAAAGGTAACAAAGAGGGGTTATATCTGCATCAATCACATTTAGATGCGAAAACCCAAGCCTTGGAAGTATGGTTCAGTGGTTTTTATGGTAGTGTATCAAAATTAGGGAAGACATTTAGGTTTGGATTACATTTTCAATCTACATGTACTATTCTGTCATCCTATTCCCCCAATGTGCTGTTATATTTTTCCCCCACTTTACTGTTTCTTAACATATGAATAAGAAATTTCCTGTGCCAGTGAACTTGAAAAAAAATTTTAAGCCTTTATGTCAATGCAGAGATTTTTTGATCAGATGACAAGTCAACACAGTTGTGTGCCAGATTATACAAAAATATTCATATCACAGTAGTTATTTCTCATGCCCTGAATCTATGAAATGAATAGGTGAAGTGCCCATTTCAAAAATTGATTTTAATAACAAGGAAGGCATAATGCCTAAGCCCTGAATGTGGAATATTTACATGCAGAATATCTTAATGGCAGAATTTGGGAGCTGTTACAGGTTTGGGGAGATAATTAAGATTATTACTGCTTTCTCATCTTATTTGGTAGTAATAATAAAACTTATTTTCTACCAACTAATCTTTGAAGTTTATGAATATTTACATTATTAAGAATATTTTCTAATGCTAGATTTATCCTAAAACAATTATGTTCGAATCAGTTTATCATAATTTTCTCCTTAGTAATAATAATGCTTTACCATATTTCGCTTCTTTAGGAGAAAGCAAATTGTTAATATTTACATAGGCTCTGGTTTTGTCATTTTTGTTAGGAAGAGAAGTAAAATTATATGTTCTAGTATGTAAATTCCTGATATTTGTTATAACTGCTTATGTGTTCTCTAGACAGTTTCCAGTTGTTTTGTTTGTTTGTTTGTACAAGGCTACAAATTGAGAAGGGACTACATCAGGCATATCTATAACATCTACATGATGTGTATTTTCATTTTACTTGCATGTAACATGCTTTCTCTCTCCTACATAAGTATCATTTATTGATGTCTGAAACACAAAATCCCTTATTCTCAGAAGAATCTATGAAATGTATCAGGAGGTTCATAGATAGGGTCCAAAATTTTGAAACTGGAATCGCAAGTCATGTAGTTCACACTCATTTAAAAATGAGTCAGCTGGTTTCCAAGAGGAATCCTGATTTGTCCATCATCCCCATTTCAGTTCCAGGTTTCACCCACTGCATATTCTGCCTGTGTTTCTTTTAGAAGTCTACCTAGACCATGTAAGGCATGAGTTAGGGATCGTTGACAGCAAACACCATCATCGGCTGTTGCCACATTTAGGGAACTGCGTTGGGAAAGAAAATAATCTTTGCTACCCTCCACGCGTTCAGACACAGCTCTGGTGAGGGACGAGAAAGTGCTGAGGACCGCTGAGAACAGCCAAGTCCCAGCGCACTGTCACAGAAACCAGTGACCGCATCTTTCTGGTGCCTCCGTGGAGCCAGCATGATTGATTGCCATCAATAAATTCCTCAGCTTGTGCCAACATTTGCAGACAAAGGCCTGTGCAGATAAATCTTAGCAATGGTTTGCAAAAACAGTACAACTTTTTACCAGGAAGTAACTCATATGAGACTGTTTCTTCATCCTTACTTTCTGACAGTTGTGTTGAGACAGACTTGATCTTGCCGTTCTGTAAGATGTTAGAATGTGAGGGCCAGGAGGGATCTTAGGGGCTATTTTATTTTTCAGAAACTTGAAATATGGGGGGATTAGGAGCTTACTCCAGGTCGTCGAGTTTAATTAGTGACAGTGCTGGAACTAAAGTCCCGGTTTTCTGTTTTCCGTAGTTTAATGCAAAGAACAAAGAGATGGAGGAAGG
This sequence comes from Delphinapterus leucas, assembly GCF_059928025.1. Lineage (NCBI taxonomy): Eukaryota > Metazoa > Chordata > Mammalia > Artiodactyla > Monodontidae > Delphinapterus > Delphinapterus leucas. The sequence goes on from NC_143146.1 coordinate 14,693,300, forward strand.
CAAACTGGTCCGGCCTTTGCAGGACTGGCTGGGTCGCCTTTGGGGAAGTCTCTTTACCTCTGGTTTTAGAGTCCTCCTGTGAATAATGAGGAGATGGAGTACTAGATGATCAAGTCCCCTCCAAGTCAGAAATTCTGTTGTGTTTTGCTTCGTTTTGCTTTTTGTGCATTTGTTTTGTTTTTTACTACTTGCTTTGCGCTACAATTATTTGCTTACCATAAATGGTGTGTTGTAAGTCTGATGTAACTGATCACACGTGTGCGTTAGTCTGGCCATCTGCTTGGGCATGCTTTAAAATTTTTAATTGGAGGAAATGCTGATCTCTAGAATATTTTGTCTTGTTGATCTTGGTGAGCAGTACGTGCTTTATTTAAAATCTTCAGCTCTGATTGTCTTTCAAGTAATTCATTTCACCTTTACATGAAAACTTTATTATTATTTTTTCCTATCCACTCTACCTTCTTTCTCTCGCTTCTGTCGGCCAGCCCCAGCCTTGTAAGAGTTCTTCCTATCAAGGGTTTTCTAATTATTCACAAATGGCTTTCCAAAGCAAGCACAAACAGGTAAAGGGAATTTGAGGACAGAGGGAAATGTTTAATCTTCCGTCATATGGGGGAACTTGGAAATCAAAATGAACTTTTCTTCGGGGGTTGAGGGTTGAGGTTGACTGGTTGAGACCAGTCAGCAAATGAATTCAGTTACTGCCATCAAAGGCCTTGCAACTCTTCTAGACTGGCAAATCCATCTGGGCATCACTTGACCCCTGTATGTGGCCCCATGTCCCAGAGCCTGTCTTCAAGCTGTACTTCTGTGTCATTGCTTATATCTGAGATGCTGGCCAAAGAATTTTCTTTGCCTAATTGGGGTGGGAGGTGCATCTATTTCCATGGTAGCTCCATGACTTCCAGGTTCTCTCCTGGTACGTCCTTTTACTTTTAGCCCCAGACAGTTGCAGACTTGATGGCCAACCAGCAGCCAAAGCCAGTGACAGCTGTGGCTGCAGCTAAGCCCTCTAGATTCTGATGGATTCAGTTCCTAGGACAGAAGTGTTTGTGTGTGTGTGGTTTCAGAATAGTGGAAAAACATTGGTGGTAAAACAACAGCATGAATGCTGACAGTATAAAGTTTAAGATTACTTCTGATTTTTATTCATATAGAATCACATAAAATTTCATAATTTTGATTTAGCAAGCCACCGAAGCAAAGTATAGAAGAGCATCATCATGCAGGATTTTCCCTCCTATTTAATGTACAAATAGCAATTTGACCAGTTTTGCCTTCAGCAAAACTGTTAATTAACGAACAGAAATATTCTTTACTACTGGACTTGACTAGTATTTAGAAAACATCTTAACCAAAGGGCATATTTTCAAGATCTGCAAATCCACATGCCATCAGAACCTAAAAATTCCATCTGCTGAGGTGGATAAGACCACGGAACAATGGAGTATCTGTGAGGACCTGCCTGCAGCCCCAGACCTAGGCAGTGGCATCTGGTGCCCCCTCCTTTGGGCGAAGTTCTTTTGTTAGGAGAATAGACTTCAAATGATAATAGTACCATTGTCACATTCTCCCAGATCTGCCTTTGGATGTTCACGAAGGGTCTCAACTACCCAGCACTGAGTCTGTTTCCTTGAGGCTTCAGTTTCCTTTGACATAAGGACTCAGTTCTTCAAGGTCGTTGTAATCATGCCCCTTTCTCCAAACCCTCTTAAACTAGATGTTTTTTTTGGTAGGGAATAAAAGGAATAAGGAAAGGAACATTAGGAGAATCTGGCCTGTTATTTTTCTTTGTTTTTAATTATAGGTTGTTTTAAGGAAAATATACTTTTCCTAAGACTTTATTTAATTTCGTTTTCATTTTGGTAAGTATTTTGAGAGGCATTATAATCTTCACGTTTTGAAATTTTATGTGAACTTAACCTCCACTAAATTTATTATATAAAAACTTAATTATTTAAAAGACATAGGGCTTTTTCTTCATTAAATGATACCTAAACTCTAACTGAATTTAGGAGTAATGAATTCTTGAGGAAGTAGTAAGAATAATTTTAGGATTAAACATTAAACTTCTAAGTAAGTTTTTTCGACTTTGCTTCTCTAGAGACCTATTTCTCACATTATTTTCTAGCTATAATTTGATTAAGTGATCAAGAAAGTCTTTAAAGATACTGAAGTTTTGAAGCAGACTTAAGGTAGTTTTTTTTTTTTTTAAATAGCATTACTTGGGGCTTCCCTGGTGGCGCAGTGGTTGAGAGTCCGCCTGCCAATGCAGGGGACGTGGGTTCGTGCGCCGGTCCGGGAAGATGCTACATGCCGCGGAGCGGCTGGGCCCGTGAGCCATGGCCGCTGAGCCTGCACGTCCGGAGCCTGTGCTCTGCAACGGGAGAGGCCACAACAGTGAGAGGCCCTCGTACCACACACACACACAAAAATATATATATATATATATATATATATATAGCATCACTTGACTATTTTTATTTTTTTAACATCTTTATTGGAGTATAATTGCTTTACAGTGGTGTATTAATTTCTGCTATATAACAAAGTGAATCAGATATACATATATCCCCATAAGGTAGTTTTAAAAGCTGCAGTACTTAAGCATTATATATTGTGCTGAATGACTAAACTATTCAAAAACTTTAAAACATTCCAAATGCTTGCTTGCTGTTTTGAAGTTGTGTTTTGCCATCTCCTGCTTAGAGGTTTAATGTATTTGTTTAATTCCTTTTTAATATGTTATAAAAACTTATTTCAGGAAAGGAAAATGAACAGAAATTAAATAACAAGATACATTTAAGGAAAACTTTGAAGAATAACCCTTCCCTCACTAAGGAAATAAGAACAGTCTTGGAGCAGAGTTTGGTGGAGAAACTGGAAACCTTGGGGATTAGTGCAGTAAGTTCACCCACTTTGGGGATATTTGCTGTTTTGTTTTGTCTTGTTTGGCTGTACCGCGTGGCTTGCGGGATCTTAGTTCCCCGATCAGGGATCGAACCCGGGCCATGGCAGTGAAAGCGCGGAGTCCTAACCAGTGGACTGACAGGGAATTCCCTATTTTGTTTTCTAAATAAGAAAGGATCAGAGAAGAGAAGAAGGCATGTCAGTTCTGTCACATATGGAGATCGGAGGCTAATGTGACATGATGCATTAAACACTTCAGCTGGCATTCACTGGGTGCCTGGCACCTTTCAGAGAGCTTTCCAGATAGTAACTCATTTAAACATAGAAACTAATCTCTTAGGTAGGTGACAATATCATCTGTATTTTACAGAGAGGTGAAGTAACTTGCTTCAGGTCACATGTTCGTGATGAAGGAGCCAGGGTTTGCATCCAGGCAGTTGCAGGGCTGCTTACATTCTGATGTTAACTCCGAATTACTGCCTGTTACAAAATCAGCACTTAAGCTACCCTTATTAAATGAATGGATGAATGAATTGTATTTCACGTTGTTGCCAGATTGAATCGTTCTGTACATCATGTTATGTATACTCTTTGCTTTTTACATTTTTCATCACATACATAAAATACACAAACTTAATTGAACAACCTGAATTTATATACCTGTGTGTGTGTATACATCACATGTGCATATATGTATGTGTATGCAAAAGTATGTATGTGCATGGAATGTGCACAGATATGTGCACATGTACATGTGTGCATAACGTACATGCAATGCATGTATGTTTATGTGTGGCTATGTGTATGCAGGTCTGTGTATTTGCACGTGTGTGGATATTGTGTATACGTGTGTGTGCACAAATCTGTGTATGTATATATGTATACGTGTATATACACATGTGCATGCATTTGTATGTATCTGAATGTATGTGTGTGTATACACATATACGTGTGTATACAGATTTGTATGTATGTGGGGGGGGGGTGTGTGTATGATCTGAACCACCACCCAGATTAAGAAAGAGATCCATCATTGCCAATACCCTAGAAGACTCTCTTTTGCTTTCCTTAGTCAATATAACTCCGTACTCCCCAGCCAGAGGTAATGGCTATTCTGACTTAGTTTTTTTTTTGTTCTTGAACTTTATAGGAGTGGCATCCTACACTGTGTTTTATTTTGCGTCACTTCTTTTGCTTATGATTTTTCCTGTAAGATTCATACTTACTGTTTCATTTAGCAGTAGTTTGTGGTATAGTATTCCATTGAATGAATATACAACATTTTCTCTATTCTCCTGTTGATGGACATTTGGATTTTCAGTTTTGGGCTCTTTTTGGCCATTACATTCTTGTGTATGTCTTTTGGTGGACATAGGCATTCCTTTCTCTTGGCTGTGTATTTAGGAATGAAATTGCTGAGTGTAAGAGTATACATGTTTAATTTTAATAGGTGTAGCCAAATAATTTTCCAAAGTGTAAAAGTTTACACTTTCCCTATCAGTGTGTGAGAGTTCCAGTTCCAGTCTGCATATGGTTTTTGGGTTATATATTTTATTTGGAACATTTCCTTTTATCCTAAGATTATAAAAACACGCTATATTTTTTTCCAATGCTTACATAGTTTTTTTGTTTGTTTACTTTTTTTGTCTATCTGGGCTTTAACAATTAAGTTTGGAAACAATGAGTTAGAGATCTAACCTTATTTCCAGTTGGATCAGTTGTCTCAATATCTTTCGTTGAGTAATCCACCCTTTCCTCGTTTGTTCGATATAGCAGTTTTATCATATAGGACATTTTATGTACATTTGGATTTATTTTTGGACTTTCAACGGTTCTGCCCTTTCAGCTATTTTTTCTATTCCTTTGCTAACACCATACTGGTTTAATTTTAGTAACTTTGTCCTGTACCTTAGTATCTGTTATAGGTCATGCCTTTTTCATTAGTCTTATTTCAAAAGTTTCTTGGCAGTTCTTCCATATTTTGTTTTCCAGTGAACTTTAGAAAGAGCTGCTGCAGTTCCAGAATAACCCCTGTGGGGATTCTTATTGGACATGCCTTAAATTTTGTGTATTATTTAGGAAGAACTGACATTTGTACAGTATTGGGTCTTGCCATCCAGCTGCAGGGTACAGGAAGACATATTGAACACCTGCTCACACAAACAGATGGTAGATCCATAATGACAGATTGTAGGATGTGAAATGAAGGAAAAGTAGAGGGGAATGAATAACTGAGGTCAGAGAAAACTTCTTGGAGGTAGCAGTTGATCTGATGATGGAGATTTCTGTCCCCTGGGCAACTGGGTGGGTGGTGGAGCCGCTTCCTGGGATGGGGAAGACTGAGGGGAATGGTGGAGAGGAGATGGGAGTGTGTGTGTGACACTGATATTGAATAAATGAATAAATAGCTCTTTAACTGGTTTTCTTCTGTCTAGATACCCTTCAAATCCAAAAGAATTTTCTCAAATCACCTCTTAAATTATGGCATTTTCCTAATTGAAAACCTCTGAGGATTTTCGCTTATCTGTGGAATAACCAACCTTTAAGCTTTTCATTTTGGCATCAGTCTCCTTTTCTGCTCTCCTCACCCATTCCTCTGTAGCATTAACCACTAGACATGCCTTGACTGTTTCCCATTGCCTGCCTTTCCCACAAGGTGATCCCACCCATCTGGAACACTCCCTCTTTCTACTTGTTTCACTCCACCCATCCTTCAGGCACAACCCAGCCTCCCCCTTAAGGCTTCTTGGCCCAGTGGGGCCTCTGACAGCCCCTCTCCCTTAATTCCTTTAGCCCTTGTGGACTCATTCAGTCCTTGTCACACACCTTGCACTGTTGGTTAATCAGTCACACACACGCCTTCCATGCATTTGGTCCTGGCCCCTACAGCCCCGTACCTTAGCCAGTCACGTACAATCATACACGTTATGTGTCCCACTGCCCCGTGAGCTCCTTTTGGGACCGGGACCAGGTGTTATATGTCAGGGCATCCCTCACCTTACATGCAGCAGTAAGGACAAAAGGTTGGCATGGTTAATGCTGACAAATGTCCATGAAATGAAACACATCCCAGGATAATTGATTAACTTAACATTTTATTCCTTCAGGATATACGTGGTATTCCAAGTGACCACTTGAATAGAGTGCTAAGAACCGTAGAATCAGCAAGACATGAGCGAGAAAGACAAATACCTAACATTCAGCAAATTCGTGAATTCCTTGAACATCAGGTCAGCCGTAAAACTGAGGAGAGAACACTACTGTCCACAGGTAAGCCTGCTACCAACTGCCATTTCATTTCTGCAGATGGGAGCAAAATAGAACAACCATTTCATAATTTTCAATGGTTCACAAACCTTGGAACTTAATTGGCAACTCTATTATTGTTTGAACCATGAAATGTTGGGTCTTAGATTATGTTTTTTACATTAAAAACCCCCTGTAGTGTGGAGTCTAGACCCTTGAGACAGGCTTGTTCGTTTCAGTGCCAGCATAGACAGTATTGTAGTATTTTATTCTGCTTTTCACGTCATGGAGACTCACGAATGACACTATTCCAGACAGGTACAGTGCTTCTCAAGTGGACACCCTTTCAACTGGAGAAATACCCAAAGCAATACATCTTCCTCTCAAAAGCAGACAGTTGGTTAGACAAAAACCTGTTTTTACCGATAGGACATCTGTTCCAAAGTGAGTATTTTCAAGCCTAAAATTTTTTTATTAACGTTCGTCTCAGTCAGCTCGGGCCGCCATAACAAACTACCATAGACTGGGTGGCTTAAACAACAGAAATTTATTCTCTCACACTTCTGGAGGCTGGAAGTTTGAGATCAGGGTGCTGGCACAGTCAGGTTCTGGTGAGGTTTCTCTTCCAGGACCCACAGATGGCCATCCTCTCACTGTGTCCTTACATGCCAGGGAAAGCAAGAGAGCCCTGGTCTCTCTTCGTCTTCTTATAAGGACACTAATTTCTTCATGTGGGCCCCATCCTCATAACCTCATCGAAACCTAATCACCCCATCTCCAGATACCATCACACTGAGGGTTAGGGCTTCAACATATGAATTTTAGGGGGCCACAAACATTCAGCCCACAGCAATGTTTGACCCAACAGAGAATCACACTTGGAATGCTTACCCATCTCTCGTTGTCTCAGGGAGAGTTGCCGCTGCTCACCCTTTAATAAAGCAAAAAATCACCAATTCCTTACAAATATATATATATATATATATTTTTTTTTTTTTTTTTTTTTTTTTTTTTTGGTATGCGGGCCTCTCACTGTTGTGGCCTTTCCCACCGCGGAGCACAGGCCCTGGACGCGCAGGCTCAGCAGCCATGGCCCACGAAATCTGTTTTAAATTACATTATTCACTTACACCAGAAATATTTTTCTCTTGCTTTTAGAGTTAAAAAAAATATCACAGAAGATCATTTTCCCAGAAAGTCTTCAACTGTTGCGTGAGTACTGAGGGAGCAGGGGGTGGTGATGTTTAAAAATTCTTTTCACTGAACATTTCTTTCATTGTAAATTAGTATGTTCGTTGTGGTTCACTAGAGCCGTAATTAGTACACATCATATTTAATCTGTGATTCCTTTGTTACATCTTTGTTTCTTTATCAGATATTACCTGGGTCAACAGTACTTATCCCGTGTGGCCTCCATTAACAAGTGGGACCACACCTGAGTCATTTCTGTTATTTTTTTTCCCCCAACTGCCCACCTCCCGCCCGGTGTCTAGTAATGTTCGATAAATGCGTGATGTTGCTTTTTAATGTCTGGATCCGTGATAGTGTAGCCGGATGATATTTTAGTGTTCTAGCTCCTTGTGGAAGTTGATAATGGCCCTAGACCTTACTCTTTTAGGCTCTCTTATGATACTAAGAACCCTAGCTCAGTCATTCCTTAACTGTGTGACACTGATTCAGTGGCTTGCCTGTTAAAAAGGCTCTGTTTTCTTATCTGTAATATGGGACGATGCTACCTTTTTCACAGGATAGTTCTACAAATTAAATGAGAACATATGAAAAGGGCTCAGCCTCAGTACTTGGCCCATGTGGGTACTCAATAAATTGTAGGTATATTATTGTTATTAATTGAGTAAAACTAATTTTATAATAATTGAATTCATCATCATTGACTTGTTCTGGCAATATTGATGCTTTATTTCTTCATTAAGCCATTTTGTATATATACTAGAGACAGAATAAATATATTAAAGACAGTGTAAATAATAATTCAGCCTTCAAAAGTACTTTTCATGTACATAATCTCATGGGAAGAGCCTTATTTCATGGGATGTAGTGTAACTGAACGTTGTATGGAATTTAGGTGCTCAATGAATTTTTTTTTTTTTTTTTTTTTTTTTTTTTGCGGTACGCGGGCCTCTCACTGTTGTGGCCCCTCCCGTTGCGGAGCACAGGCTCCGGACGCACAGGCTCAGCAGCCATGGCTCACGGGCCCAGCCGCTCCATGGCATGTGGGATCTTCCTAGACTGGGGCACGAACCCACGTCCCCTGCATCGGCAGGCGGACTCTCAACCACTGCGCCACCAGGGAAGCCCTCAATGAATATTTTTTAAATGAGTGAATACCACTCTGAATTTCTGTTTCACTTTAAAATGGGGTGATAATTCACGTGATGATACGAATGAGATTACGTATTTATGTAAAAGTCCTTTGTAGGGTGCCGGGTAAAGGTAAGCCATAAGTAGTGACACTATTTTAAAAGATGACATTGTTTTATTGCAAAAATATTTTTTTCCACTGTGAAATATTTTTCTTAGGTGTGTAAAAACCAATATTAAGAATATACAGATTTGGGCTTCAAGGAGTAATGTCCTAACTTCAGCACATTTTGGTAAATACGCCATGTGGCTGGCAGGTCTGGATTTGAAATGACTCTTCAGCCCTTTGTGGCCCTGGCTGCCATCTTGTTCTGTGGCTACATGGGTGTCTATTATGCTCTCTGGAGAAAATTCCCACTGCTTTAAGGGACACATGGTAAATCCTGAAACTTAGGGAAACAGCGTCCCCTATTTGGGTTTTGATTTATTTAGGACCCCTCCCTTCAGTTCAGAGGAAGAGCTGGATGATGAGGACCTCATCCAGGCCTGTGTCTCACCAGACTTACTTCCTGTGCTGTCATCTAAAAGCAACAAGAGTAGCTTTGGAAGGAACACCGTCAAAAGTGACACTGACTGGACTGAGGGAAGTGAAGTTGAGGACTCTGCTATTTCTCCCAAGCCCACAGGTAAGCCTTTGTTATTGAAAACCCCTCTGGAAATTTTGTTTAGGACAGTGGTTCTCACCTGGGGGCACCAAGCACTGGGGAGTCTGAGCTGAGAAAGTGCCTGAGGAAAGGATGGGGCTAATCCAAAAGCTGCTGCCGCCTAAAGAAAATGGACAGGGCTTAGCAGGTAATTGATATTCAAGTGGAAGGAGAGGAAGGGGTTGGGGACGCCTGGATGTATTCGTAACAAATATAAGGGCTGCTGAAACAAACTACCACATACTCTGTGGCTTAAACTACAGAAACTTACTGACAGGAGCTGGAAGGCCAAAATCAAGGTGGCAAGGTTGGTTCTTTTTGAGGGCTGTGAGGAGAGGATCTAGTCTGTGCTTCTGTTCTTGGCTTGTGGATGGCTATCTCCTCCCTGTGTCTGGTCACACTGACTTTCTCTGGGTGTGCATCTATGTCCAAATTTTCTGCTTTTGTAAGGGCACCAGTCGTATTGGATTAGGGTCCACCCTAATGACCTCACCTTAACTTGATTCTCTCTTTAAAGGTCCTACCTCCAAATAAGGTCACATTCTGAGGTAATGGGGGTAAGGACTTCAACATATGCATTTGGGACACGATTCAGCCCCTAACACTGGGTGACCTTGAGACTGCCTCACTGAAATTAAAGTTTCTGACCATGTACTTGAATGAGACCATCCTTCTCTGATTTAAACGTTTTATTCTTCTAGTCTAGAGGAGCATGATTTCTTTAAAGGAAGTATTTGCAAAGCTTAGACTCTCTCAAATTGTTTGTAAGGCTATTTTGGAACTGAAGATAAATATAATTTTTTTTTAACTTCACCTATTTTCTGTGGCTCCTATAGGAACCTCCATTAAAACATTAACTGGAAAAGTTGAAAAGACAGTTTCAGATCACAGAAGTGTGAATAAGCCGGTTGGTGGGCTTAATGTTGCTGAGGCGTTCATCAAAAAATCACAAAAAGAAGATCTAAAGGTGATATCACTTTTACTTGCTAAGCACACACAAATTCATCTTTTAATGAATATACCTTAATAATTGTATTTTTTACAGTGAAATGTAAAACAAATATAATTAGTTAGTATAGTAGAGGTTGAGATTTTTACATTGTCTTGTTTTCAGTATCGTATTTCTTCCTATTCCATAGAGGATCAAAGATAGTGAAAGGATAACTGGTAATGATGTCCTATGCTTATCAAGTTTTACAGGTTTTCACAATCCTGTCACGTGTATTATTTGACGTTTGCAGATATTAGGTAGTTTGTTCACAGAAACTTGTGACTGATTAGAATCTGGGGACTTCAGATCTGAGTCTAGGAACCTTTCTGCCACCGTGGCGAGACCTGGAAGTGAAATAGGGACTTCCAGGGTTGGGAGCCAGAGTCGGTGGAGAGATGCTTCAGGTCCATGACCCAAGCACAGGGCAAAGCCAAGCTCCCCTCCCCGAGTGGAGGAGAGGCCCTGACACACTCCAAGGTCCCACACCAGGCACCAGAAGTGCTTCTGTGGACAGAGACCTCGGCAGGCTCATCTGTGTTGATGGGGTCTGCCAGTAGTAGTTGCTCTTTTCTTAATTTTTCCCTTGAATTAGATTTCATTCTTCCCCTGCTCATCTGTGGAATCCAGAGCATTTCGTCAAACTACGTTCGTAAGTTAGTGCCATTTGTGTGACACAGCCAAGAATGACAAGAAGTCACAAAGGGTCAAGAGAGAGCCACTGCGTCTTCCTTAGAAGGGGCGCCGGAGAAACACGCACTCCTTTAGGTCAGGGCCGTTTCTGCAGGGCCCGCATGTGATGTCTCCTGCAGTTAAATGTCTTAGTATCACAGAGGTAAGAGCCCCAGAGCCAGCCTAGCTGCTCCTTGGGGAGCATCCTGACTTGACTTCTACAACGTAGTGTTCCTGGAATTTGCTAAATTCATGATTGCTGAGTAGGAAATGTTCATTTCCACAGCAAGGAACAGAAAAGGAGTGATTCCCTCTGCTTTCAAAGCACAGATTTCCAAATCCGTTTCATTTCCCCTCCAGAGATGACCAAATTACCAGATCGGGGGATCCTTTGAGGCTCCCAACTTCTCATCATTCAGTGTCAGCGGCTCAGTCTGGCCAGCAAAGTGGTCAAGGGGCTCTAACACGCACAATTTCTTTAGGAAACATTCATTATTCTCCATGTATTTTTTTCAGTGTGCAGATGTGGACGATAATGACTGGGACATATCATCCTTAGAGGAAGAGAAATCTTTGGGGAAAAGAATTGGAAGAGAACAGAAGGAAGCTCCACCTGTGAAGAATGAATCAAATTCTACTCAAGTGCCAAGTGCCTGGGGTGCAACTAACCAGAAAGGGCCAAAGGGAGAAGGTTCGCTGCTTTGGTGTCTAGCAGAAGCCTTTATAAATATCTAAGCTATGCTAATATATTATCAGACAAAAACACCGTTGGCATAACAAAGATCTTGCTTTCCTTACATTATTTTAACAAGGACGGAATGTGAACAACTTACTGATTTGTATATATTTACTAATTTTCTAAAATTTAATTTTAGGTCTAATCCTTAGTCTTTAAATTTCTAAAATACCTATTTTTGAAAATGCCCATATAAATAGTCTCTTCATGCAGATGCCTCATGGAAATTTAAATTTCTGATCATATACCTAAATGAGGCCACTTTTTCTGACTGTCTTCCTGTATTCATCTGTCTACATGTTAAATATTTTTATTTTCTTCCAAGGAAGATTCTTCTTGTAGCACTGTAGCCAGTGGGATGAATGACAAGTGAAACCATCCACTGCTATTGTTCCTATTCACCCAGGCTAGAGTATGGGTAATAAGTCCAGTAACTTACCTCTCAACCCATTTAATTTTTAAAATCAGAAAATATAATTTGTATTTTTTCTATCAGAGTAATTCTTCTCCACTCCACCTCTCAGCCTTTCTTCATCTGTGCGTCCAATGAGCCGTGCCTCTGAGTAACGGGCTCAGACCCCTATTTCTAGGCTCACTGACTTTAGACATGAACTGTGGAAGTTCTGCTAAGACAGAGGAGGATTTGACTCCTTCCCCACTCCCTGCACCTCTCATGCCCCCTCTTCAGGATTTTTGTTCCCACATCTGTAATTTTAACAAATACGTGCACATCTCTACTTGCTCTGTCTGTCTGTAGCAGGGTCTCCTGCCTCATCCCCACCCCACCCCCACCGCCCTTTGTAAGATGAGCCATTGCTGCCTCTACCTTCACTTGACCTCTTTTCTCCACCAACGTGTCAGTCATAACACTGACCTTCTGTTCTGTCACCGTCATAAGTTTTCTGTGCTTTGTCTCAAGATCCATCCTAATCTTTGAAAAAGCAAAAGACATGTTTATGCTACGGCGACTCTGTGAGGACACAGGGCCAAGAGGATGCCCTGAGTACATTTCCTCCCTCCGCCCCAATGTCATGGCCCCACACCCCTTAAAGAAACATTTCTGGAGTCACATGCAAGTGGAATTCTCAGCCCTCTCCTGTTTCAGTGGCTCAAGGCACTTTTGAACTAACTTCATGTTTAAGCTCATCTACCCTAGAAAACCTGGGGTACCGTTTTACCATTTAATCCCTCCTTGGCTTGTTAATTTTATTCTCCTCTCTTTACCACTGCCAGCCTCCAGGCCCTGTGCTGAATGCTGGCAAGGGGAGGCCGGGCGGAAGCTTCCCTACGAGGGCCCCGTGAGGCTACCCCAGGGACGTGGTGGGACTGTCCACAGCCTCTTTCACAGTTTGTAGGAGCTAGGGGTGGGGTTTCGAGCAGACTCAGACACGAGTGATGAATTACTGTCTGAAGTGGAGGATTTTTTACAGGCTGGACAGTGTGCTTGTTTCATCACTGGGGCCTCCCCCGCCCCCTCTCTCCCTCCACAGGACCTCAGGATGAATGCAGCACATTGAAAAGCAGCTTAGTAACCGTGACTGACTGGAGTGACTCTTCAGATGTGTAACTGTCACCCCACGCATCAGGAGGCCCTTCCAGACGCCAGCAGTATTGCAGAACCACAGTCTTTCAGTACTGCCTACACGACTCTAATGCTCCTGCTTGGCAGTATCTCCTACAGTAACAAGGAAGCTGACTCTCCAAGAACCAGAGTCCCTTTTGTGGCACCTAATGCAGTTATTACAAAACAAACTGTCAGCAGTATTTTGAAGCATATAAAGGTGTTTAAGACTGCTGCTTAAAAATAATGTGTCGTTGAAGTCATAAAAAGTTTTTTCTTCAGAACGGCACTCTAGTGTTTGTTTAAGTGTATTTTTTTTTCAACTAATCTTTAAGTGAATTTTTTTTTAAACTTCTTATAGCAGGTTTTGGTTTGAATTAGAACCTTTTTTTATATCTTTCTTATGTATGTTGTCACGTTGGATGCGTTTTATTATAAAGTTCTGTTAGTATCCTTAAAATTGAATTAGTGGAATCAGTGAAATCTTAAGAGTAGATTGCTTATTTTTCATATAGAAGTTTAGAGTTATAAAAATATAGCTAGGCCCACGTTAGATAACTCCATTTTCCAGAAGTACTTTTACCATATGCAGCTTTGAGCCATTGTAAGCATGTCGTTTTATTTTAGAACTTTAAATACCATTTCTGTGGCATCATCTTTACCTTGGATATTGTATGAATAAAATGTAGCCAGTTTAAATGTCAGTTAATTTATCTATAAACAGAATAGATCCAGTCAATACTGAATTCATATGTGTCTGTAGTTTTTTTCACTTTTTTTAAATGCCCAACCCATATTCTAAAGTACCTCAAGACTAACTTAATTTTATTCTTAACAATGACATTGTCAACATTCAAAAAGTTCATATAAACTGTTTTCTGCATTTTTTATACTTTGTGGTACTATCTGTACTCTGTTTCCAAAAAAAAGTTACATTTTAACTAAATGGTTTTTTGGATTTTGGATCCTTCTTCATTTTGCCAACCTTTCAAGTAAAGCCCTCCATTACATCCTTGTGACTGTGGCTGAGTTATTAGAGCTGATTTCTGAGTTAGGCTTATCTCGTTAGAGAATTTAAGCTTGCCTTGGTAGCTGTGCCATGTAAACACACTGACCTAAAAGTTAAAACAATGTTTTATCTGTTTCTGCCCCACCAGAGTCCTTTTTACTTGTGGGCCACTCTCACAAGTAAAACTTCCCACAAAGGCCAATTTTTTAATTTTTAAAAACTTCCCACAAAGGCCAATTTTATGCAGATGTACTCACTTTATAAGTTTCTAAAAGCTCTAATAAATGCTGAATCAAATCTTCATTGTAGTAGGACAGAGATGAGCAACCTACAACAACGCCTAAGAAGGAACCCAGGCCCTTACATTCACTCACTTATTCCACAGAGATCTGTTGAGCTCCTTGTTTGTTTGTTTCTAACATGCATTATTAGTTCACTTATAGAACAACTTTGAGACAGTTATTATAATTTTCTTGAAGATGTGAGAAACCGTTATACAATAACTTGCCAAAGCCATACACTTAGAAAGTGACAAAAGTAGGCTTTAGACCGGGTCTCAAATCCAAGTCCTGGGTCTGCCAGGTCTTAATTCCTGAGCAGAAAGGGTTGGAGAAATATGATGAATGTCTGCTAAGGAAACCCAACAGTTATGTTGAAAAGACCGATCCTTTATCTGTTAGTCCTGTCATTTTAGATTGCACTAGAATTGGCGTGTTCGTTTTCCTTTGGGCTATCGCCTTAGATTTCTCCTCACTGACACACAGCTAATGTGTTTCTGGCTACTGACACAGTGTTTCTGTACTTTGACCCCTTCTCTCCGTAAATTCTTCAGAAGCTAGAACAGTTCAGTACAATCAAAATATGTCTTCACCAGTACAGCTCTGTAAATTTGTTTTAAACACACACTCACAAAACCCGGCCCTGCCACTGGCCTGTAGCACCTAACCTCCCTCCACGGCTTTCAGTTCATTTGTGTCCCTGGAAAAGGTATTCAAGTATTATTATGGTCTGGAAAAAAAATCATATATATATATATATATACACACACACACACATATATACATATGTACATACATATATATGTGTGTAATAAACTTGTTCTTTTTCTTTCATTGAGCACTTCCAAACAATGTGATTTTCCTTTTTAAGTCTTTCACGCTTGAGGAAAATGAAAATGTTACGGTCACCCATACTGTGATTAGTATTGGAAAGGGTCTGACTCATAGATTTACACAGACAACCAATTATCCAAAGCTTGAGACTGTATATTTCACACTAGACTGCCTCAGTTCAAAGTCGTGGTTTTGTCACTCGCCGCGGCAAGTCACTTCAACCCTCTGCTTTCATTTCATCCCCTGCCAGCTCAGGTTGCTACAGCACTTACCTCAGGGGGCAGTTATGAGGATGAGTGAGTGAGGGCACACGCAGACTGAGATAACTATCGCCCTTACGGGCATGAGGTAAAGGGGCTGGCCCTAGAAATAAAACGGCGTCTGGTCAGAGGTCACTGAAACACGTCTTGAAAAATGCTGTCTCTCCATTACCGGTTAGTTCCACGCACACGACCTGAGCGACACACTGGAACTTTGTCCGTTATTTCTGAACGGGGCAGGTACAATGCAGCTCCAGGCCTTCCTCTGTTGGCCCCAAAGTCGGCCATGACGGGCGTCTACAGCTCTGCTCTTGCCGATGCCCCACCCCAGGATCTGCTCTCTGTACTGGAGAAGCCGGAGCAGTTATTTAAAGCGGACGTGCCAGGCGATGGGCAATAGCATTTGGCCCTGTTAGCCCTTGCTGGAGCAGCCGTGGAGAAGTACGGGGGTGACAGACAGGGGTCAGAAACCAGAACTCGGCTCTACGCAGCCAGTACATGTTCGTTCAACGCAAACATCTGAGGAATAGTCTCAGATTGCCCCCATACTGTTTACAGGACACGACTCCTTATACACCTTCTGTTTAATATACGAAGAAAAAGAAACAAAAAATGGAGACAAAGACTGCAAGGTCTGAATGATTAAGAAGGCTACGTTACGAATACTGGAATCTTTGGTGCTAAATACATATACATATTTTACGATGTATAAAATATATACAAATCCTGTAAATAGCCTGTTTATTTTTTATAGAAAGCCACAACAGAATATGATCAGTATGTAACTATGTAAGAACATTTACATCCGATAATCAACAAGTTCTTCAAATTTGTATTTTAAAAATAGTTTGAGTGTTAATTGTAGGAGGGCCTTGATGGCAGCATTCTGTGAACAGTTCACGTTTAAAACAAGCTCAAGACACGGCTAGAGGGCAGTGCTCTTTTTAGACGTAAGCGTTTTTATCAAACTGTTTTGAAGGGTTTGTGGTTTTAAAATCTTCTCCACCGTGATACTTTGTCCGAGAAGACATGATAGATGTGGCCCCATTGTATGTGTATCCCATTCTGCAAGGCAAAACACAGTTTGGTAGATTGTCTTTTACACGTAGGTCAAACAAAAATGGGAAGAAACCATTTTGCCCCTACTTCCATCATAGCTAAGTTTGTCTCCCTGATTACTTTTATCTTTCTTCCCTTCTGTCTCTCCCCAAGAAATATTTCAATGTCATTTCTGAACAGCTGCTGTGACCAAGAGAATCTGCAGAAGAAACTCATGGCTTCTTAATTTGTTCAGTTACTCTCCTTCAAAACTTATTTAAGGACTTCCCTGGTGGCGCCAGTGGTTAAGAATCCGCCTGCCAATGCAGGGGACAGGGGTTCAAGCCCTGGTCTGGGAAGATCCCACATGCCACGGAGCAACTGAGCCCGTGCGCCACAGCTACTAAACCTGCGCTCTAGAGCCTGCGAGCCACAACTACTGAGCCCATGTGCCACAACTACTGAAGCCCACACACCTACAGCCCGTGCTCCACAATAAGAGAAGCCACCGCAAAGAGAAGCCTGTGCACCGCAACGAAGAGTAGCCCCCGCTCGCCGCAACTAGAGAAAGCCCACGCACAGCAACGAAAATCCAACGCAGCCAAATAATAAATAAATAAATTTATAAAAAAAGAAAAATACTTATTTAAAACTCATCTTCCTGGAAACTAGGAGACTGTGGTGACCTTAATCAGCAATTTCTGCCTATGTGAAAATTCTCATGAGGCCAAAGTGAAGAATATACCCCCAGAGTTAGACCCAGATTTCTACTTACATCAATAGCTTTGGAATGTAAGAATGTCAAGCTCTGGGTTTTTTTTAATGAACTATAATTATATTTATTCTATTCAATATAATATTTACTATATTAAATGTCATATTTAGTATATATTCCTAACCTTTCCCAATTCTTGGGGTTTTGTTTTTGTTGTTGTTGTTGTTGTTTTGCGGTACACGGGCCTCTCACTGTTGTGGCCTCTCCCGTTGCGGAGCACAGGCTCCGGACGCGCAGGCTCAGCGGCCATGGCTCACGGGCCCAGCCGCTCAGTGGCATGCGGGATCTTCCCGGACCGGGGCACGAACCCGTGTCGCCTGCATCGGCAGGTGGCTCTCAACCACTGCGCCACCAGGGAAGCCCCAATTCTGGGTTTTTGAAGTTTCTAAGAATCACATGAACTATCTATAATTTGTCCCACGTGTAACAATTTAGAATAGTACTGTACTTTTTAACAGGCCATTTTTGTCTCTTTTTCATACCTGGGTGCTTTGTTGTTGTCAGATATTGAAAAGCAAAATATGACACCACCAATTATGCAGAGTGAGGCTCCTGCCCATCCAATAAACAGAGCAGCTCCTAATTCATACCTGTGAAGAAGTATCACACAAGTATAAAAGCTTACTTATTTGGGGAGTAAACAACGTTTAACACTACTAGCCAACACTTATTAAATGCTCATAATACATTTTTGCTATTGGAGCTTGTACAGGAAGTAATAACATCTGTATAATGCTTTAAACTTTTTGCAAAGCGTTTTTATAGCCATCACTTGACTATATCTTCCCAACATCCCAAAAGGAAGATGAAAGCATCGCTGTGGGCAAAGCAGGAGCAGTCAACTCAAGCTGGGGCCTCCTGGCCAATCAGCATCTTTCCTCTGGGCTCTGCCTGAAGCTCACAAAGGTTTCCATCTCTTTATTCTGTCACGCAGGCTAAACCATTAAGGCAGACTCCAGTTAGAAAAGGGAAAGTTGCCTTTGCTTTTATTTTAGTTCAACTCAGTGTTTATCAAGCACCCGCTGTGTGCAGTCATGTGCAAGGTACTGAAGGGTGGCAGAACATGCCACCCCAAATGTGCCACTTTGGCAACAAGGATTATTTTGAGCTGAAAGCAACTGAGAAGAAACAGATACGGGGAAAGCTCTCTGCCTTCCCCCCATTTGCCTAAAAGCAGGACATAAATTTGTAAAGCTGTTCCCTATCCCCTCTCTGCCAGGAAGGAGAGAAGTTAATTCCCAGAGACACTGTACATGTTGCTCAGCCCACAAATGGCACCAGAGCAATCTATGTAACAAACTTCACTAACTCATCTTCCATTAGTTCCCTCATCACGTGCCTTCCCATAATTTGTGCCTCTAGAAGCTCAAAGTCTTTTTCCTTTGTCTTGCCACTTCTCTACAAATGTATTGTTCTTTTGTTAAGATGCTATATAAGCTCAAGTTCTAGCCACCCCTTTGAGTTACGCATCACTGGGTACTCCCATGTGTATGTGTGACGCACATGTTAATGAACTCTGGTTTTCTCTTATTAATCTACCTTTTTTTCAGTCTAATTTACAGGGTCCCAGCAGAGAATCTAGGAGAGTAGAGGAAAAAATAGTTTTTCTTCTTCTACAGTGTCAGTGAAAGGTCAGTGATAGGTACAGCCTCATCTTGCTTATCACTACAATCTAGTGAGAGATGAATAAAAAATAACTATAATTTAGTGACAGATTGCTGTGAAGCATCTCCTAGATGGCAGGCCATAGTACTCTGCTCATGACTAGAACAGATGGAAAGATAAGACAGCCCCTGACTTGGAAAGGTCACCATACAAATGTACAAATATCGCTACTGAGAACAACAAAGGAAATCACAGCTGCGTGCTGGAGGAAACCCTTTTAGGGGAGGAATATATATACATTATATATACATATATATATATATGTTTCAGAGAAACAAATAAGGAATGAGGAAAGTATACCAAATCTCGGGCTGTAGTGTTCTCATGTCTGCCTATCCTCTTCCTGAAGAATAGGGATTTTTTTACTTTTATCCTTTTTTCTAAATAAAGAAGTGATTCTCAAACTCTTTGAGCCCACAGACCACCATCACAAGGCAAAAACTGATGGACGACATTCCCTACCTAATGGTGCTTTTCAGTGTCAAATGAAGTCAGAGTGGGAAGGGTCTGTTTGGATCATACAGAATCCACAGAGGGGCTGAGAACGGAAAAGAAGAGGTGAGAGTAAGAGGGGAAAGCCAGGGCCAAGGTCAGCTTGTCCCCCTGAACCAAGTGCAGGGCCAGAGCCAGGCTTAGGTGGCCAGCAGCTGGCGTGAGTGACCTGTGCCTGTCCTGAGCTTTGCCTCATCCTTTTCTACATGCTGTGGTGCTACGTCTGAACTCCCATCTGGGCAGGCGCAGGCAGCAGTGGTGGTGTGACAGTGTGGCCCTGGCCCCCAGCCAGCAGGAGCAGGAAGCAACATTTACACAAGATGAGGGCCGTGTGGTCCACGTGCCCATTTCCAGATCCGGCTTCTGAGGTACTTCACAGCCTCCATTTGCAACTGGGAATGGGTGACGTACACAGTACACGCTGCCTTGTGATCCCTTCTTTTCTCACACTTGTGTTGCCTTCCCTGGGAAATCAAATTGAGAGCTAAAGGAAGGAACAGCTGTAAGCACCTCACCCTGCCCTGGAGAACTGATTAAGCTCTGGGAACCGAGAAACTTCTTGAACTGTTCCAATCAGACACAGTAGCAGAAACAGAAGGTTGACGTAAGTGGGGAAAAACCCCTTCGGTCTGCACAAAAACCAGCTCAAAGAGGACTGAAGAGTGAAGGGCACAGGTGAAAGCAAAAGAGCTGGCCAGATCAAGTGTTAAACTGGTAGTTTTATAAAAGATACCTTCATTAAATATCACGTTACACATCTAAAAAGGATATCCTGGATGTCCACAACCAGCCCTTCTTGTATGATGTTTGGATGAGATTACACAAATAAAACGAGCAGAGGGGCTGCCAAGGTGTAGGTGCCTGTCACCGGACCTCTTTAGACATCTGCAGTTCCCACAGCAAGCTGGCATCAAGTCCGTCTGCTGTCATCCTTTTACTGCAGAGACAACTAAAGGATGAGCGTAGTGAAAATTTCTACTTGGAGGACATGAATATCGGATTACAATTTAATGATACTTTCTATTTTTCTTTATTTTTCCCCCTAGAGCTTAGGCTGTTTTCTCTCCTGAAACTATGCATTAGTATTTAACTCTCAGTATAAATACTCCTGGAAGAAACAGTCTGAGACTTTTTCCAAAATATTTAGCTTTCTAAAATAGGATGCCAGTGCCAGGCATCATGGTTAAAAGTAAGTCTCTAATTATTAATAATAGTCCATTACGGGTTAGGGTTGTAGAAATCAAACCACAGCTCGGCACTATCAATTCATTTAAAAAGAGCAGGGACTTCCCTGGTGGTCCAGTGATTGAGAATCCAGGCTCCCAATGCAGGGGGCCCGGGTTTGATCCCTGGTTAGGGAACTAGATCCCGCATGCCACAACAAAGGTCCTGCACACGGCAACAAAGATCCAGCGGGCCACAACTAAGACCCGGAGCAGCCAAATAAATAAGTAAATATTAAAAAAATAAAAAGAGCAGGGGCTTCCCTGGTGGCACAGTGGTTGGAAGTCCGCCTGCCGATGCAGGGGACGCGGGTTCGTGCCCCGGTCCGGGAGGATCCCACATGCCGCGGAGCAGCTGGGCCCGTGAGCCATGGCCGCTGAGCCTGCGCGTCCGGAGCCTGTGCTCCACAGCAGGAGAGGCCGCAGCAGTGAGAGGCCCGCGTACTGCAAAAAAATAAATAAATAAAAAAAATTTAAAAATAAAAAGAATAAAAAGAACATACAAATGTGTAGAAATCAGAGAATAAATTACCCAAGCAGTTCAAATGTTGGAAACTCTGTCTTTATATTCATTTAAGCATCTTGAAACTTTCTGAGGGGACTTAAGAATCATGAGTTTGGCTTGTATCAAAAACTGGTTCACTTATTCCTGTTTTTAAATATATTTTTAGATTTTCTTGAGGTCACTAAATATAGACTCTATTCCAAGGAGAATATCATTTCCTTTTGAACTTCTTATGAATTCTGTCAAAGACAAACATCTAATAAACAGAACCATTTCAGAGCTGAAGTCTTTAAGAGATTCCACGTCTATACCAATAATTTTTAACAATTTGGATGTGAGGGCTTTTGTGACTTGGTTCTTTCTCTTACAGAGACTTTTTCTTCTTCATTCTGTTGAAAGACACGTATAGCAGACTTATTCAACAGTGACTTGAATTCACACCCATCAGTGTACGTGATCTGGCAAAAATGGCCTTGTATTATTGAAAGACAGGATTGAAGGTAACATCCACTCGTTTGTTCTGGGCAACGTCTCCTTTAACATTTATCAGGAAACTCTTGTCTCTGCCTGGAAATCTTTCTTCATTTTTGGTAACAGGAAGAAGCAGACTTCAACACCTTAGATGATTAGCCAAATTTCAGATGATCTGTTGCAGGTCTGTCTTTTGTTAACAATATCCTCCTGGCCCTAGACCAGCTTTCCCACTAGGAGAGCGGCCTCTTTATCGAGCTGTTAAAATCACCAAAGTTTCTTCATTATTCTGAAAGGCTATCAATTTGCTTAGCACCAGACAGATCCAGGACCGTCAGGCTAGGGACATAACTTCGTTTTACAGATCAGGACACTGCTTTTGGAATATCTCTCAGACATTCTGCTCAATGGATAAGACTCATCAAAGCTGGCTTATTACCTTAATTCATGTATATAATTGAATGTGAATCTAGTAAACAATAGGGAAAATTTTCTCTTCTATACAGAGAAAGTAAAACACAGACTGATCACTTATTATTTTCCCAAAAAAGAACCATAAAGATCTAAGGCATTAAAATGTACCCTGAATTACTAGATGAAGTTAATTCTTATTCACCTGGCTGTACCTGGGGCTCCCAGCTACTGGTCACATGTTCATTTCCTGTTGAGAGAGCCTGAGCTAGAACCACACCTGGCCTAAATTCTGATGCATTTCATACTTCGCCTCCTATTTCAGCCTTGTAACCTGCACAGTAATCCTGAGTGAATGGATTGAGGGACACCTCTTATTTTCAGCTACTCCCTCTGTCTCTCTTGCACCCAATCCCCTGTTGTGACTTGATTTGCCATCCACGGGGAGCTGGTGTAGCCTACCCTGGTCACCAGCACAGAAATGACAGGCCAGGCATTGTGCGAACCATGTGTTTCAGGATGGATGAGAGAACACAGCTATGGTCTCAAGGATCTTACAGTCTAGTGGGGATGGTCAGACATTAAGCAAATGATTATAGTAAGCTGTGATGAAACTTAACAAGAGAAGCAGAAGAGCATGTTTTTGTAAAGTAAACATTACCTGTTCTCCCAAATCTGTATAGATGTGATTCAAGTAACTGTCCACCACCACAATAGCTACTATTACTATCAGCTCACTGTACTAGGGTTTTGTCTTGTGTGCTAAGTTGTTTTGGCATGTGTTATCATATTTGATCTTCATTACGATCCTGAGAGAGAGGTCTTCCTACGGTCATTCTACAAATGAAAAAACTGAAGCTGAGGGAGATCAAATTACTTTCCTCCCCATACCTCAGCTAAGCAAATAGTAGAACCAGGAATTAAAACCCATAACTATGATCCCAGTCCCCGAGCTCTTAACCAACACTCTTTCTCCCTTTTGTGTACACCTTAGCTAAGTAAAAGATGGGATCGATGTGAAAAAACACCATCAGTACAATGCGTTTTCAGTTGTCATTTCAGAAAGATGTGTTTTCGCTCTCTCTGGCTCATTGCGTTCTCAGTGGCTCTAGGGTATGGAATTTTTTCAGAATTCCCTCAGGCTGTCTTTTCACCCAGCACAAAAAGAGGTGAGCGTAATAATTAAAATCAGGGCTTGTTGGACTTGAAAAAAGAAAATGCAGCTCCTCCAAACACAAAACAAAAACTGTTTCACAAATGAAAAAATCCTCATCCTTTTAAGATCCCCAGAGAAAAGTCAGCTTGCTGAAGGTCACAGAGCTAGGTGTCAAGTCTTTTGACATCAAGGATAGTCTTTTTTCAAACATACTGTCCTACTACTCATTTTAATCAAGGGTGGTAGCAGCCAAAACATTCCAGTTACTTTAAAACAACTAAATATGTTTAAAAAAAAAAAGTTTAAAGTTTAGGAAGCACACCCATATATTATCAATGTTAACATTTTAAAATTGAATTCCATTGGTATACCGATCTTTTAAAGATTACCAGCAAAAAGAAACTTTCCTCAACTCATAGGCTTATATAATCCAAGGTCTATATAACTGCATGGATGGATTTTACGTAAACAAGCATTCTACAGGCATTATCTACAAACATACATTTCCCCCAAATACTCCACATCCTTTTGGGGTCCCAGGCACCGGAAGCAGGCTGTTTAGTGCCCACCGACCCGTGTATCTCCCCAGGCTGCTGCAGTCTCTCCTCTCCTTATGCAATTCACATCAGTTAACAGTTTGCTCAACGGTCTGGAAGATACCACAAGATTTCCTACCCAAAGCTTCCTACAGGACTATGAAATACCAGCAGGTGCTTCGCAAATGGTGGCTAGAGTAGAATGGGATAATTTAAATAATAAGCACCTACTTGCATATGGAACCTTCACAGAGAATTCTCAAATTTAGGAAACGCAAAATAAAGACTGATTTGTGTGTGTGTGTCAATTCTAAATTGCTTTTCAATGTTCGTAACACACACGCATTCTTTTCTCTGGTTTATAGTTTATAACAGACATGCGTGCATTACCTTTCCGTGTGTTATGAGTTATCATTAGGGTAGTTCAGAATTCTATAGACTGTATGTTAAGAACAGGTAATCACCTACCATGTGCCACTGTCGGGGGTGCTGTCTATATGTTACTTTCTTTAATCCCCCTAACATTGAGAAGCAGCAGGTGCTATCCCCATTACCCAGAGGAAGCAAGTGCATCTTCCCTAAGATCACAGAGGGGCCAGGGCCAAGGCCAGGGCCAGGAGCTGAGCAGAGAGTGAACTCAAAAACCCGCCTCTTAACCCCTCTGCCTCCTTCCCTCTCTAACCGTGTGTAAAGTGCACAGTGAGTGTCCTTACAGGAGTTCTGATTCTTGCCGATTACTCATGGAAATTTTATAAACCATCCACAGTATAACTTAATATAATATTAGTCAAAGTACATTATAATGTAAAAGGACCACCTCCTGTTCCCAAAATTACACAGTTCAATTCAAAAACGAATCTGTTACTGAGCAACGTCCATGCCATTGATCTCCATTCGTGTGGATAACTGGGGGTTTACTGGGCCTTGATTTTAAGTGGGAAACGATGTGCTGAGTCACAACACTCAAATTAGGCACAGTAACATGTTCTCACGCAAACTTTGAAGTCTGAATAAACTGACACTGCAGAGGGGGGGGCTGTGCTCCAAGATGGGAAATTTTTAAAACAACCAGGGCTGTCCTGTGACACCTGGGGCCATGACCAGCAAGAGTCTGTGGGTGTGAAGGTGGGTTTGCACAACTGTTTATGTTGAAGGAAGAAAATACAGATGGATTTGCAGCAAAAAAGCGTGGGTCAATTAAAATCATACCCTAGGGCTTCCCTGGTGGCGCAGTGGTTGAGAGTCCGCCTGCAGATGCAGGGGACACGGGTTCGTGCCCCGGTCCGAGAAGATCCCACATGCCGCGGAGCGGCTGGGCCCGTGAGACATGGCCGCTGAGCCTGTGCGTCCGGAGCCCGTGCTCTGCAACGGGAGAGGCCACAACAGTGAGAGGGCCGCATACCGCAAAAAAAAAAAAAAAAAAAAAGCATACCCTACATGAAATCCTCAGCAGACTGCCTGAAAACAGTTTAGAATCGAACCTGGAGTTGGGAAGATGAACATAGGATGAGTTCTCATGAGAAGGGTCTCAGACGTGTCTATCCATTTGACAGTTTCAAATTGCTGCGTATCTCTAACTCAAAGCTGTGATGGAGATGATCAGAAATAAAGAGAAGGAATTACACAAGCCTTGTTTCTTTTAAATGGGTTCATGCTAGGTCCCTTAACTGCCTTCCACTTGAGAGTCAAGTGTCTTACAACAATTATCCTTTCCACTAGGCCTCCAAAATTTCAATATACATTTCTCTGTGGCCACCCTTAACACAGCATATAAGATAATGACCTGCTACATTAATATCCTCTGCTTAAGGGTCAGTACCATTAAAATTAATTTACTAGCATTTACTGAGTGCTTACTATATGCTAGGCACATTCCAAATAGCTGAAATGTACTATCTTGTTTCATCCTCACAATAACCTCATAGTTATTGAGGACAAAGGACACAGGACACAGAAAGGAAAGTAATTTCTTCAAGGTTACACTACTAATAAATGGCAGAGCTGGGGTTCCCTCCCAGGCAGTCCTGATCCGAAGTCCTCATTTTTTTTTTTTTTTGCGGTATGCGGGCCTCTCACTGTTGTGGCCTCTCCCGCTGCGGAGCGCAGGCTCTGGACGCGCAGGCTCAGCGGCCATGGCTCACAGGCCCAGCCGCTCCGCGGCATGTGGGATCTTCCTGGACCAGGGCACGAACCTGTGTCCCCTGCATTGGCAGGCGGACTCTCAACCACTGCGCCACCAGGGAAGCCCCAAGGTCCTCATTTTTAACCAGTGTGTAGGCTGCCTTCCTTGCCCATTCCTTTAACCAAATCTCCCCAAGCACACAGTCTTTCCACTCTAGGAGAGGTGCAGACAGACAGTTGTACACCACTGCTGACTGACCATCCCTGCTGGAAATGTCACGGAGCAGGGACTAGCTACAAGAGATGCCCAAATCAGCAAGACGTGGTCTTCACTTCGAGATGCTCCTGATCTGGTTTGGAAGATGGACCAATAAGCAAGTGTCATTGCCCAGTAGGATTATAATCGGAGCACAAAGGGCAAAGGGAGCACGGAGGTGGGCACGTTACGCAGAATGCAAGTCCTGCAGGATATGCAGTGGTTAGCTGGGATGTGAACAAAGGGAGGGAACGGGGTGGTGGTGCTAAAAGCTGAGTTACCAGAAAGGCTGGCAAACTGGAAGGAGTCGTGACTTCATATACTGGTCAGTGAAAACAAAACACAGTTGCCAAACACTTGATTTCCAAGTATATTTTTAAGTCCTGCCAGCGTTAACAAAAGCATCAGAGCAATTCTGATGATCTGAAGTGGCCAGTGCTACCACAGAACAAAGTGAAATCACAGAGTAACACCTTCTTAATATTTAACAGTCAAATTCTGTTTTGTTCCTAACACTTGGCACTTCTATGGAATCCCTTATCTGAGAATCTATGAGCCTTTTACCAAAAATAATTCATTCTCCAAATAACCTCATGATTGCAATAAGCTTAAGTACACAGACATCTATAATTCATTAAATTATAATAAGGACAGAAGAGAGAAGTTAAATATCTAGGCAAGGTCACCTAGTGAGATCGATATTCCTTTCAGCTTCACCCAGGAAAATGTGTGTAACCTAGAAACGTCCTTCTTGAATTGTCTCTTGTGCATTGAACTTGACAGATAACAAGAATGAGGGAATCTATTGGGAAGTAGACAGCTGTTTACTTCTCTAACTACTAAGTAACCACAATGATGAAAAGATTTTACCAAAGTAAAACTTAGATTCTAAAGTAGAAACTAACTGAATGAAGAGTGCTAGAGATAAATAACTCCATGGTTTTAAAAGCTCTCAAAATACAAAGACCCAAATATGAATATCTGAGCCAAAACACTCATGATAAATCTCATTGACTAAAAGCGAATAAATCTAAGATCACGCTGTCCTGTTTCCTCAGTTAAGGAAATTGGTTCAGTGCCCCAACTTTGCATGACTTGAAAAGAAGTTTCTTTATGCAGAACAACTCTTTAAGCCAATCAACTCTTCGGAACAGTCTATTTCAGAAAAAACAAAGCAAGACACTCAGAAGTTAGTGGTTTGGACAACAAAGCCATGGGGGGGATATGTAACTATATTTCAACACAATGATACGGTGAATCACGCTAAGGAGTGCTTGTGACCATAAGCTTGCAAGAGGATAGATTTTTTTATGTAGTAGGTTTTGCTTTAATAAAAAGGAGGAAGTTGGTTTGAAACAGCCCAAAGGGAAGAGTTGAGAAATAGTTTTAAAGGCTTTGCAGGAGCCCATCCTGGAGCCATAAAACATAATCACAACTTGAATGGACGCAAGGAAGTAAAACAAAAGGAAAAAATGGAGAAATGGCAGAAACAACCACAGTCAGGTGAAGCTCTTTAAAGATTGCAGTTCTGTCAAATGATTGTAGGCAGGAAGAAAAATCTCCCCATATGAGCTGTGGGAAAGGAAGGGTTTCAGAAATAATTAGCCACTGAACACAAAGCCTACTACTGTTCGCAGCGCTACTGCCACAATCTTTATGCCAACGATACACCAGAAGCCACTCATTCTGTTCCCTCGTCAATAAAGCACCTACAGAGTTCCCTGCACATAGTAGGAATGTGGTGGGAGCTCTGTGGATGAGCTTAGTTGTGTGTTTGTAACTTAGGCAACCAAGGTGAGTCTTATATAGGGATGTCCTCGAAATCCACAAAGAAGATTCAATTTACATGTTAGAGAATCCTTAAGAAAAACAGCAACAAAACTAGGTTCTGAGGCCTGAACTGTTTTGCAGTGCATTTTGGGACAAGTATCTGCTCACCAGAAATTTAAACTAGAGCCTGTGGCAAGCAGGTGTGCCTCATCGCCCTTCCTAAGGGCCAAACACACGCATGCGTATGCCACAGCCAGGCCATCTAGGACCGGAGGGAGCCACGCTGCTGGAGAAAGATGAATGCATGATAAGGGTGCGAAGAGGAGGGTGAGCCTGCCTCCTAGCTCCATCCTCTCTGAGGCTTCCTCAGTCTGCTGAGATAACAGAAGGCTTTTCTGCTAATCCTGAAAGGACTAGTTCTACAGATCAGGATTTCACACACCGGGCACCATGCTAGGCAAGTAAGAGATGAAATAGATGTTTTCTGACCTCAAGGAACTTACCCTCATGCAGATCCATGAAGACACCAAAGAAATAGTCAGAACCCCCTAGAGCGGTGCCCTTATCCCAACTCTTCCAGGGCTGGCCCTGCCTTTGGCAGTGATTCTCCAACATATTCCTCTGTGTGTTCACGCACAAACTACATCAGAGGCACCACTTACTAAGTTCTAGCAAATGCCAGCTAGGAAGCCCTATCCCCTAGAATATGCCAAAATCAAAATCTCACTTTAAAAATTATGATATTTTGTAAGACCTACGGAGGGACTTCCCTGGTGGTGCAGTGGGTAAGACTCCATGCTGCCAATGTAGGGAACACGGGTTCAACCTTGGTCAGGGAACTAGATCCCACATGCTGCAAATAAGAGTTTGCATGCCACAACTAAGAGTTTGCATGCCACAACTAAGGAGCCCTGGAGCCACAACTAAGGAGGCTGCCTGCCATAACTAAGACCCGGTGCAACCAAATAAATAAATAAATATTTTTAAAAACCCGAAAACCTAAGGAATCAGTCTACTTTGTGTTGATACCCAATTTGCCGCTTATTAATCTTCCTAATTTCCATCTCCTTCTCCTCCATTAGAGGCGTTGATAAAAGGAAAACAGATGACAGCAAGTTAGTCAACTGGATGGTTTTTATAGAAGTTGTATTTAAATAAAGTTTGTGAATTCCTGTAGGTGTCACATGTCATCTTCATGCCTCTTTTCTACCATTGTGGGTAATTAGCATCTGATCATATTTAACAATTCTCAACAGGCGTTGATAATTCCTTGTACATAAGTCATGGTCTTTCTTTGTGCCAGGCACTGCTGGGATAGAAATGTGAGTGAGCTCTGATCTCAAGGAGCTAAACATGTTCTCAATATGCAGGTTTTCTTTTTTTTTTTAATAAAGTCTGTATTTTTTGGTGTGAAGGACCTGTGATTTACCAATTTGTAAGCCATGGTGTTTTTCATAATCCCTCACTCTTGTGTTTTTAATGACCTAAGGTAAATTGGCAAATTGTAGGTGTTATATTTTTAAGTCATTGCAGAAAAGAGCTAATAAAGACATGCATAAAGATAAGGTACATCTTAACTACTACACACAATTAAAAAGCAACCTTAATAATAGCTAACACAATACAGTTATTAATACAAGGCTTTTGCTCTTTTCTAATCAGTTCTAAGGGTACATATACACACTCTCTTAACTCTCACAGCAACTCTATGATTATCCTGATTTTCCAGATGTGAAAACAGAGAGAGAGAAAGAGTAGGCATAGACAGAAAGAGGGATGCTGGGAAGCTCACAGTGGGAATGGAATAGTTCAAAGTAGCACCAAGAATGTAGAAAAGAGGAAAACCTCTCACAGTCCATAATTACTGAACTGAGTTTAACGAAAATCTGAAAGAATAAGAAATTCCAGTGGTACTAAACCGAGTGAGGTGACTGAGCATATAGCAAGCACAGAGCACAAAGGAAAGGTTTAAGTTACTGTGCATACAGATACAGATATTAGCCTCGGCCTTGTGAGAAAAGATGAAAATGATTTTTAAGAGTCTGACAAAGACATCATTAATGATTGTCAGGAAGACAGAACAGTGATGTACGAAAGGTAATCCAGAAAAGTCAGCAATGTCTTTAATAAAATAAACTGTGAGAAATGATTTTGTGGTATATTTATGATATCAAACCCTGAAATAAAAATGTCATTTAAGTATAATATTTAAATGATAACTGATATTTCATTTAAATATCATTAAAATGGTTCTAATCTTCAGGAGAACAGTCTTAGTTTTCACCTCAATGTTTGGTGCCATGCACATCGGTGCAAATCTCATTATCAAAAATCAGGAGAAAGTTTACAAATCAGAACACATTTTCTAACATAGGTAGGGGAGTGAACATCATACTGGGGTCTGAAGCAGTCATTTTGGTTTTCCATTTAATAAAATTTCACAATAAACACTACTGCACAAAAGAAACTTCTTTGATGAAAAATATATGTGGCATACTGTCACAAAAATTACAAAATAGTAGAATATTATATATCATGCATTTTAGAGTTAAGTGTGCTAGAGTTTGGTTGCCTGGTTTGAATCATAGTTCAATCAGCCTATTAGCTTAGTCCAAGTTCCCTTGCACATATTCCTCGAATTCTTTCCCCAATTTTAAAAAAGGGGGTACAGAGAGAACCTACTTCATAAGGATGTTGTAAGACTAAAATAATAAAATAATATTTGCAATGCTCTGCTTGGTACATGGTAGGGGCTCAACATGTGTTAGCTATTATTTTCATTGTACATACATTTACTATTTATGCATAAACTAAAGACAGTACTAGAAAAATCATTTCCTAAAGATTCCTAAATCCACCAGAAAAAAGTAATGGACCCTGATCAGCCATTTTAGTAATTACTCTTTTAAAATTCCATAACATTTGATTTGAAGACTGAAAGAGAATCCCCAGCCTGGATGATAGCAGTACACATGTGGCTTTCTACAGAAGTCTGTGGGAATATTCTCACGGAAGACAAAATATTTGATCTATTATTATTTCTAATTTGGTATTCCTTGGGTTTTCCCAATGCAAAGAAATAAACCTAGAGAAACTATAAAAAGCAACAGCCCATAATTAAAAACCAACAAACAAACTGGTCTGTAAGTGCCAAACCATTCACCTGCAGCTGAGACGGTCACATCTGGGTGTCTGTGCCACTCTTACACCATTTTTTAAAGACCCTGAGTCATGTACAATTTCTTTACAAAGGTTTATTAGGTGGAACGTGTTAAGGCTGTGGTCAACAGAACAAATGTAAAAGGCTAACTAAAAATGAAAAATAGTATTTCATTCAATATCACTTAAACGTTTCTAATCTTCAGGATCACAGTCTCAGTTTTCATCTCAATGCCTGAGATTGAAGCTGGCCCAGAACATCTGGCAAATATCATTTTGGATGGACAACAATCGAGGCAAGCTCTTAGTTTTCTTCTGTCATACTTTATCCTTCTTTCCTCCCCACCTTACACCTCTCTTGCACTTTTCCTCTACGTGACTTCGTACAGTAGATGACATTTAGCATTCTAAATCCTATGCCTTGAGCTATTTAGAGACAAGACACTATGTAACCCTAATGCAGTGATTCGATGCATCTTTTGCCAATGTAGCATATAAAACGTTTGCTCTTGAATGATGTCATCAAACATCATTTATTAGTATGTCTCACTTTCATGAGCCATGGAGGAAATTTATGTAGCTTAATTTAGAAGATGATTTTATATCCATTTCCTGTGAGCCACAAGCATACAGACTTAAGAAGAGTACTTACTTTTGCTCCACGAAGAGGGGATCAAAGAACTCTGTTGTGATTTTGTTTGCATACAGGGAACACCCGGTCATGGAGCACAGCCCTGAAGAGCATCAGAAGGAAAGGGCTATGATTACTGGTGTTTCATTAACATCCTGAAGCACCTTGTTTGGAAGAAAGCTACTATTTACCTGACAGTATGAATACAATCCCAGCCAAACAAGCAATTTTAGCTTTGGCTTTATCTGAGCCTCCGACTTTGGTACATTTCATTCCAAACAGGGCAAATATGGAACCAAAAAAGCCCAGGCTGACGGCGGCGATCATAAGTCCTCTACATGCCTGGATATAACCTGCAATTAGAGTAGGTCATTTACATTAACATAAAACATGTGGTTTTCCAGGAAGAAACTCTCATTTTACACTGTCCTCGTGAATGAGTGTTCTGCTTTCCGAAAAAATAATCATAATGGTTAAAACATATGTTAAGCAAGAAAGAAAAGCAAGTAAATCTGTATGGAGTGCCTGTTCTATGTCACACACTTTTCAGTTTGCCATATGCATGATCCTCAGGATATATCTCTGAGTGTTATTATTCCCATATTCACAGATGAAGAAACTGAGGCACACAAAAGTTACATAATGTGCCAGAGACGAGTTAGTAAGGGGCTGAAATGGATTCCATCCAGCTCTGACTACAAAACCCATGCAATACTGCCTTTCACCCTGGGAAACCTCATCTGCCACGATCTCAACCCTGTCACTCCTTTGCACATCAGACCTTTAAAACAGATGTTTTAATGGTTTTGACGTTGTAATCTTTATAATCGAGCAGAGCTCCCACAGAGTCACATCTTCTAATATTAGTGAAAGATTATAAATGAGACTGACTGGAATGTCATCATGAACCATGAGAAGTCTAAATCAAGATGTATTTTCATGACCTTTTAAAAATTTTCAGGGCACACATAATAACATTGGGTTTAAATAAGCACTAGTTGGTTCCTAGAAGAATATTTTGTAATTATGAAATTAACTCTTTGCATATAAATGGATGCTTTCAAAGTATCCTGAAAGCTTGTTCTGTTGGTTTGTTTGATCATTCCTCCTACACCATTCATTTTCTTAGTCACGTATTTTTATTTGCACAGCCAGGGTGATGGTAAACTTCAGCCTGGCTTTTGTCCAGACACTAACAAATTTTAAGTTAACAGGATTTAAACTAATACGTTTTTACCACATGCCGTCATTTTCATTTCAGACTGAAACAGTGCCGTATTTCAATCTGAAATAATGATGGCACATACTGGTGTGTTCATTTGTTAAGCCAATGAACGTACATATCTCTCAGGTTTACATTTGGCATTAAACTTTTTAATATGAAAAAACTCATAAATGCCAAGATACACCAAGTCATTTATTATTGTGTTCAGGCAAAGTCAATGATAAATAATAATTCTAAGGCTACGATAATCATATATTCAGGGAATAATGGGGGAAGGTGGCCTCCAGTATGTTTCTCAGGGAAAGAATAAAATTTTAAGTTTCAGTCCTACCCCTAGGATCCGTTTTGAAGAGTACCCAGAAGATGCTCTAATTAACTGAACAGATTTAGGCCCCTACAAATGCAGAATGCAATGACAATGATCTTCTATTTTATAGGGTGAACTACTTCCAGACAGAAAATAATTTCCCTGATGGTAAGGCCGTCAAAAACAGCAAAAGAAACTTATCTTTAGCAAAACAGGATAATGGAGGCTTATTTTGGTAGCTATAGTAGTGCTGCAGGGCTATCTGTGTCTCTGCCGCTGAACAGTGACCCAGCTCTATTTTAAACTTCAACCCTCAAGTCCCCCAACCAGAAACCAGGGAGCAATAGAAGCATAGGGGGAGGAAGCCTGTTAGTTCCTTGCAAGATTAAAGACAGTCCTCCAGGACAACCACAACTGACTCATCATTTACCACCAGAGCTACTGGGACAGTGTGGTTTCATGATTTTTTGAGATTTGTTTTAACCTGTGGTTTTGAGGTGTTTTAGCTAACTCTTATGCAATCCTAAACAGACAACAAAGTGTGTGTGTGATATAACCTCTATCCTATATTTAAAAAACTATTCTAGAAAACCTTACCATGCACCATAATTTGCATTATTTTAGGAATCTTACAGGCTTTATGTACAGAAAACACACGAGCCTTGCAAAAGGTTAAGTCTATGGTCTGATCACTAAGAACATAAAACACATTTTCCCAAATGGTACACAGTGGTCAGAATCCCAGGCTGATGAATTCAACCCTTAATGTGACTGGAAAAATAACAGTAGGCTTTAAACTTTAACCACTACTCATACCATTTTTTCCCCCAAGTGTCTCACTCAGTTCTCCGGTCTCAGCCCAGGTACCTACAGCAGGATCAGCTCTGCCCTCTCAGCACAAGAGGAGAGATAGAGAGCAGGTTCTGATGAGGTCAGGTCCCCCCTCAGAACCAACCAGAACCCTGATTTGGTGGGGAAGGTAACTCTCTCTGGTGTGGGAACAGTAGCAATAAATTGCTAACTCATCGCATGCATAAAAGAAGGGTTTGGAGTTCCTGGGGATAAACTCCACTGTCAGCCATAGATGGAATCCAGTTGTTGGTAAGCCTGAGGTCTGTAAATTAGGGGTTACCAGTCCTTAAAACACCCACAGACTCAAGCCTTGGGTGACTTCCCACAAACTCTCTCAGAGTTTATCTTTTGCAAGGCAGACGTCTACAACCTTGCTTTTTTAACAGTTCCGGAGGTCAAAACTTATAAGTAACACCCTCAAGTGAAGTGGTGGTAAAAACCTAGTCAAGGAGGCCATTATTTTTGACAGGTCTAATTTACTGACACCGTTAATAGCTAATTAACACATTAAAGTGCTGAGGCATGAACATATTTGCTCAGAAGTTCTCTGAAGTATAATTTATAGTTAACTCCTTTGGAAGAAATGGCAAACATTCCCACTAACAAAAATAGATGGCATATACTAAAAAAAACAACAACCTGGCTCAAAATGCTCAGCTGCAGTTCAAGTGGTGCTTTGAAAGGAATATGGGTTAGCAATAAACAGAAATCACCAGCTCATTCAACGGTGAGCTTTTCAATTAGTAAATTACTGTGACTTTAAATTAATGAATTCTGTTGGAGGAAAACTTCAAGGCGTCCCTTAAAAGTTAAAATGGTTTTCCAAATGTACCTTATTTTCCATTTCCAGCTAGCAAAAATGAAAATATCCACTTGGTGGAGACAATTCCCTAGCAGTACACCTGGTCGCTGCTGATTGAAGGAAGAAAAAAAGGACGTGCTTTCTCATGCTAGTAGCTTTGCGTACTTTTTGCAAATCCTTGGAGAGAAGGGTGGTATGAGGGGCAGACACGAACCCTGAATTTCACCTCTGGTTCTTCTCTTTACCTGCTGTGTATCCTCAACTGTATTACCTAATCTCTCCAAGCCTGTTTTCTCATCTGTAAAACCCAAGGATAACATTACTTCCTTCACAGGAGGAATATGAACCAAGCGTCTAGTGAATGGTAAGAAACACATCAAAGCTTCCCTTCCATAACACAAAGATTGATTCTAAGCAGACATTACAGTTGGAATCTTAACATGGCATAACATTAAACCTGCACATTTAGCTCTTTCCTTGTAGGGAGAACTGGGGTAACAGTGATACCCCCTGATGATGAGCAATCAGAGCTCTGACCTCACATAGGAGATTCAGAATAATGACTCCATCATCTGTGTCCAAGAGGCATGTTCTTCCACTTAAGACTAGACGGGGAGAGCTGTGAGCCTTCTCTCTCCCTGCTTGGATTTTTCTGCTTGGTTTAAGGAGAGGACTGACCTACTCAGGCCTGTGGTCACCACAGCCCCTGGCAACGTGGCTTTCTCCCTCCACTTCTAGTGCAATAACCAGGAAATCCACATGCAGCATGCTGCAGGCAGGGCCTGCCTTAGGCCCAGCAACCAGCAGATGTGGCTGCCCAGAAAATACACGGCAGAGCGTGAACAAGCAGAGGGGCCTCCTCTTTGGGGGAACTGACTTACCTCCACATGAAAATGTAGCTGTGTGGTTGAACTCCCCCCAAATATTATTCTGAGAGATGATGAAAAGTAAGTTTATAACTTTGTGATAGGCAATGCTTTCTTAAGCCACAAAAGGCCAAGCCAGCAGGAAGAGACTGATAAATGGGATTATAGTACACATTTCAATGTTCTGTATGAGAAAAGACATCACACATTTAAAAGACAAGCAATGGGCCGAGACTGCAACATATATAATAAATCAAGGACTGATATCCAGAGTTAAAAAAAAAACAAATCATTTAAACCAAGAGGAAACAAAAGAACCATGGGCATAAGATATGGACAGGCAAGTCACACACACAAAAAAAGGGTCAATAAATACATGCTAAGGTGGTCAAAATCACAGTGATTAGGGAATAAAATAATAACATGATAGGATGTCACCCATTAAACTGGATGAAAAACTTGGTGGTGAGAATGTGGAGAAACAGGTATTCTCATACACTGTTGGTGGAATGTAATTGGACGATTTAAACTGAATAATAAAATGAATATTCTACTGCTCCGACAATACTATTCCTCAGTATCTACACTACAGATACACACATACGCACAAAGAGGCAAATAGAAAGGTTTTCAGTAAAGTGCTAAGAACAGTGAAAAGCTAGGAAGGGTCCAATGTCCAACAATGGGTAAGTCGTTAAATAAACCAGTTTGTCCAGAGTAATGAATACCATGCAGTTGTTAAAAAACAGTTACTTCTATATGTACTGACTCGTAAAGCTACGTTATTAATTTTAAAACAATGCAGAACAAGAGGTGAAGTCATTTACGTCTCTTAAAGTCATTTTCTAGACACACGAGCACACGCGGAAGGCCATTTTGCGAGCTGGGTTGTATACAAATGTCACGCCTCCTCTCTAGGGCTGGATGGTTGAAGGCTATGCTCTCCTTCCTCCTCATTACCCCACCTGTCCCCAGATATTGAGACCATGACGTCCATTCTCAGCTCAGACACATAAGGTGCACAGTATTCTCACCCAATAACCTTCATGGAGTATTCATCTCTCCATCCCCTGCCTTGTCCCCCAGCTGTCCTGTAGAAGGAAGCGTACCTATCTGGCAGGCTACGTCAGTGACAGTACAGTTACAACAGAAGAATGTGTTTAGGACAGTAACTGTCAATCCCATATTCCTGAATGTAAATCACAGAAACAAGAGCCTGCCTGTTCAAACATCTACCTGGATGTGTGCTCTGCAGCGCACAGGAAATTCAACCATAATTCTAGAGAATCAAGAGCGTACCAGCTACTTATTGTACACACACCAGGACACAGACCCAGGTGTCACTCATCTAAAACCAGACACGTATTCCCTTATACGGAGTTTCCATCAAATACCTCCATTGAGCAGCAGTTTGCTTTTCGTGGCAAGCACCATCTTAGGGGGATTAAATCTTGTCCTTTATTTACTCAGTTATGCAAATAAAAGCTTGCAGAGCAGTAATAAAAGAAAAAGAAAACACCTCAAATTGAGAACTAATGTAAATGACTCTCAAGTTTCTGTCGGGATCCATCTAGTCATGTGCTGTAAAATCCTGGAAGAAAGGAGCCTAGGACTTGAGCAATCAGTGTGACCGGGTTGACATCCACTGTCAACTAAAAAGAGCCAGTCTGAAACTAAAAAGAGCCAGTTTTCTTCGTAAACACCTGTTGAGACTAAAAAGAGCCAGTTTTCCTTGTGAACACCTGTTGTTCTAATACAATAGAGTATAGAGCGTCGCTAACAAGAACTACGTAGAAAACAATTTACTAAAGAACAACGCTGAGGGAGACGCTGAGAATGGGCTTGGGAGGCGCGACACAGAACTTGTCAGTCTCCCGCACAAGATTCCTGCTGGCCAGAATTCTCTACTTTCTGCGGCACAGGCTAGGGCTACTTATGTTCCTAACGTTTAGAGGCAGAGTTAAAGCCCAGCAGACTCATTTGTAGATGCGGGGCGGGGGGTTTGGAGCGGGTGCTCCTGCAACGTTTCCTTTCCCCCCACACACACTTTTAAAAGAACTAACGAAATGGCTAAAGGGAGTTCAGAGCAAGCAGATTTCGCTCTGACAAGTCCATTTTAATCAGAATCCAGCCCTTCTGGGTAGTGCTGGCTGGAGAAAACAAGCCCCCTCTCGTGACTCCGTGTCCTAACAGTCCCCAAGAGAGGGGGGTCCCACTGCCCTGTCCTCAACTCTCGAGACAACATAGCTGCTTCCCTCCATCCCCGTCGCCTGAGAGTCACCTACCCCACCCAGGCCTGTCTGCGTGCCCCTCTCTCCCGCCCCGGGGTTCCGGGATCGGACAGGCGCCCCCCGCGGGACTGACGTCCGGGGAAGGAGGGCCACGGGCACCGGGGACTCTCCCCGGCTCCTTCAGGCACTGAGGGGGAAAGCGGGGCCGGGCTTTGGAGGAGTCCGGCCCGGGGGTCCCGCCGGGGGTCGTGGGGTCAGCGGGCGTCCCGCCGACAGGCCGTGGAGGAGCGAGGGGCAGGGGCGGGGGGCGACGGGATGCAGACCGTCTAGAGCCAGCATGGAGGGGAAGTCCTTGCAGTTGGAGACGCCCGTGGAGTCGGTAACGCACATCTTCCAAAGGTTGGCCCAATAGGTGGCCGTGGTGATGACCGTGCCGTCGATGGTGGACACCTTCCAGTAGTCGGTGGGCAGCGTGGAGGACACCAGCACCCAGCCGGAGATGGAAACCATGAAGGCAATGATCTCCGACGCCGTGCTCGCCATACCGCCCGCTGTAGCAGCGCTCGCTCTCGCGCACCTGCTCGGAGCCGCGACCCCCGCGCGCCCAGCCGCGCGGCTCCGCCCCCTCCGTCCCCGCCCACCCCGTCCCGCCCCGCCCCCTGCAGGCCCGGCGCTAGGGGGCGCGCCCTCTGGGGCAGAGAAGGTTCGCGGGGAGCTTTTGCGGTCGCCACCTGGGTTCTCTCGAGCCAGCTGGCCTGGCGCCAGCGGTCTGGAGGAACGCACGCTGGCGCGTCCCTGTGCGCCCCCCCACCCCGCGCCGCCATCCCCGGGGCCGAGGCACAGCCGAGATCGGCTCTCCTGTTGGACAGACTGGCAGCCGGAGGTGGACAACTTGCTGCGTTCGGGCCCTCTCCCCTCCCCTCCCCTCCCCAGCCCTACCCATTGGCAATAGCTTGGCTTCTAGGATACCTTGTAAAAGCAGAGCAGAAAAAGGCTTTTGTGTGCCCGGAAAGGACACCAACTGCTAACGCAGCCCTTGGCCCGCTGAACCCTAAAGATTTAGTGCCACGCTCTTTTGAGTGACCCAGTTCGGCTTGTCAAGGAGGGATCACTGCGGTTCTGGGCTTGAAGTCGGCCTTGCGCTAAAATTCTGCAGTTCCTTTTGACCCTGCGGTATGAGGAAGGTCACTGTCAAGAGGTGCGTGGCACAAACCTAAATTCAGAACATAAGCCTATGGAGAGCACAGGCTGCGTCGGGGCTTATCTTTACAGTCCTGGTCGTGACTGTTCCAGCCACAATGCTGGCCTGCTGATACCAACGTACTACGCGTAGGACGTGCATTTAAGACGTTTCTCCTGTGGGTCCCTTGCAGCTGCCAGTTCTGAGTCTCTTCTATGAGCCGATGGGCTGTCACAGCTGCTCTGTATCTTGTTTAACTTTTTTTTACCACCTCCACCTTTTGCACCTAATTGAGGATTAAGCTCATTCCTTCATTGCTGTTTCAAAGCAAACTTAAAGATCAGGGTGTACTTTGGGCTCCAGAGTTCACACAGTTGAGCATAAATGAGAGAAAAAAGACTCTGACTTTATTATGGGTTTATTATTTGTCCGTTTAAAGGTCTTGCAGTTCGTGGTATGAACTTTCAGGATTTACTTCTTCCCCAAAGTAACCAAGGTCTAAAACCTCTAAATCAGATCTGCTATAATAACGCTAGTTGCTAACCCCCAAATTGCAGGGACACTTTGGTTCATTGTGAAGAGTTTCTCAATTCCCCTTTGTCACTTAAAAAAGCAAAACAAAACAAAGCAAAATTGGTACAGAATGAAATTAGAGGTGATTCAACATCTGTGAAGAAGAGAGGAGGCTGAATTACAGAAACATCAAAATAGATTTGGGAGGACCATTGGAGATTGTATGGATATACTCCACACTCAACAAATCATCCTATTTCTTTTAGAACTTTTGAATTTTATTTTATTTTTTATACAGCAGGTTCTTATTAGTTATCTATTTTATACATATTAGTGTATACATGTCAATCCTAACCTCCCAATTCATCCCACCACCACCCCCCACCACCCGCCCCCTGCCACTTTCCCCCCTTGGTGTCCATACGTTTGTTCTCTACATCTGTGTCTCTATTTCTGCCCTGCAAACCAGTTCATCTGTACCATTTTTCTAGGTTCCACATATATGCGTTAATATATGATATTTGTTTTTCTCTTTCTGACTTACTTCACTCTGTATGACAGTCTCTAGATCCATCCACGTCTCTACAAATGACCCAATTTCATTCCTTTTTATGGCAGAGTAATAGTCCATTGTATATATGTACCACATCTTTATCCATTTGTCTGTTGAAGGGCATTTAGGTTGCTTCCATGACCTGGCTATTATAAATAGTGCTGCAATGAACATTGGGGTGCATGTGTCTTTTGAATTATGGTAGTAGGATTGCTGGGTCATATGGTAATTCTATTTTTAGTTTTTTAAGGAACCTCCATACTGTTCTCCATAGTGGCTGTATCAATTGACATTCCCACCAACAGTGCAAGAGGGTTCCCTTTTCTCCACGCCCTCTCCAGCATTTGTTTGTAGATTTTCTGATGACAGCCATTCTGACTGGTGTGAGGTGATACCTCATTGTAGTTTTGATTTGCAGTTCTCTAATAATTAGAGATGTTGAGCAGCTTTTGATGTGCTTCTTGGCCATCTGTGTGTCTTCTTTGGAGAAATGTCTATTTAGGTCTTCATCCCATTTTTTGATTGGGTTGTTTGTTTTTTAATATTGAGCTGCATGAGCTGTTTATATATTTTGGAGATTAATCCTTTGTCCATTGATTCATTTGCAAATATTTCCTCCCATTCTGAGGGTTGTCTTTTCGTCTTTGTAGTTTCCTTTGCTTTGCAAAACATTTTAAGTTTCATTAGGTCCCATTTGTTTATTTTTATTTTTATTTCCATTACTCTAGGAGGTCAATCATCCTATTTCTAGAGATAATATTCAGTTCATGCTCTCACCTTCTGGACTTCGGATTCAGTGCATGGCAAGGTGTGTGTTCTGGTTCTGTTTTGTACTGACAGCCTTTTAGCAAGTTTTTGTTTCTATTGAGCCCAAATTCTATTGAGCTGTCTTTAACATCCATCCAACTGCCATGATTTGCACTGAGACGACACAGGGTAAGTCCTACTTTGGGGCCATGCAGCAGCTCTTGGGAAGTGTGTTTGTATATGCATGGCCATCTCACGGCTTGTGTGAATGAGAATACGGGTGAAGACCCATTTGCTTAGTGGGATGCAGACATAGTTCCACTACTGTGATCCTCTTGGTCCCAGTTTGTCCTGTTGTGTCATGTTGGGTTCATGGGGGGGTCAAGCTTAACACTAGTTTGGGAAGCACCTAGCTAACCTCATCCTTCTCATCTTCCCTTCTATCCAAGTCAGTCACCTTTGCGTATTGACAACAAGTGTCCTCTATTCTTTTTTTTTTTTGCTGTACGCCGGCCTCTCACTGTTGTGGCCTCTCCCGTTGCGGAGCACAGGCTCCAGACGCGCAAGCTCAGCAGCCATGGCTCACGGGCCCAGCCACTCCGCGGCATGTGGGATCCTCCCAGACCGGGGCACGAACCCGTGTCCCCTGCATCGGCAGGCGGACCCTCAACCACTGCGCCACCAGGGAAGCCCTCCTCTATTCTTTTGTATGATTTGCCTTTTTAAAGTGCTTTTATTGTCTTGGTTTCTTGTCCTCCAGCATATTTCCACTATTATTTCTGTGCCATATTTCTTTGTGAACGATATGCTTATTTCTAATCCAATTTACTATTCAGACAACACAAGAAGTCGTGAACCAGGACATTCCTATGGAGTTTCCTAAAGTTAAAATTTGCACAAATGTTGGTTTTATACTTTATTTCCTGGTCTTGTTTGAGGGTCTTTGTTTGCTTGTGTCTTCCTCATGATAGTTTCTCACTAAAATTGTTGACTCACTTTTTTGCAAGACAAAACCCTGACTTACTTTTGACACAAAAAAGTCTAGTGTTGTGACCTTGAAGACACACAGCTCCTAATTTATCAACAGATTGGTTGTAAATTCCATTGTTTGGAACCAAAGGTACATTGTTTTACGAAAAGAACTGTGAAGACTGATTCGGTGTTTCAGACCATTCCCCCCAAATTTAACAGATAATGTAGTTTTACCTATTGTACTTAAAATATACACAAACCCACCGTTGCAACATAGCTTCCGGAGGAAACAAATTCTGAATTCTAACTTGAACCTCCAAGAAAGACCCTCTCTCTGCTGCATCACCAGACCGTTTAAGCCAGGATCTCTGGAGGTGGCTCTGGTAGTGATTTTTCCAAAGCTTCTAAGGTACAGCCAGGTTGGAAACCACAGCACTGATCAGTTGAGACACATGTATATGTGTATAAACAGTCAATTAAGCAAACCAGATGGTGTGTGTTATAGAGAAAAAGAATATTCATCTGTTGGTTGAAAACTTTGAGAAAAGAAATATTCTTTTACTGTAGAGATGGTAACACACAGCTTCAACTTAAAAGGGTTGGAAATACCACAAACAACCCATAAATTATGACCTGGGTGGCAGCACTATTAGTTCTTTTGCCAGCTGAAACAGACTAGGGTCGTCATGCCTGTGGACTTGATTAATTTTCTTTTATTCTCTGTCTGTTCTGTGAGGTTTGACAGCCCCAAACTTCTCTTCCCTGGCATATTAACTGCAGGGAGTTACATTTAGAGCCCACAAGTGCCTGACCAAAGGATGAAAAATGCTAACTTTCTTTAATACCTAAAGAATATTATGTAAGGAATCAAGCATTTACTTTAGAATGTCTTACATCTTAAGCTTTTCAAAACTAGTTTAGTCAGAAGAAACCACATAATCCAACATAAGAATGTCCAGAAAAGGAAAATAGACCAAATAGATTTTTTAAAAAGAAGTAATGTATAAATGACCTGTTTCACTTTAAGATTCTAGAGTCCCAAGTAACCTTTGCAGTTGATCTGCAAACCCATTTACAGAGTTCCTTTCAACTGATAAATACTTCTTTATTTTCTTTAGGATTCAGTTCACTGAAATTTTTATTTAACTATTCATAAAAAACCATTCTTAATTTAAATATAAAAGTGAATACAGTTAGAAAGTTACGTCTCCAAATTACTCAAAGTAACATCTTAATTAACAATGACTTGGCCTTTACAAAAAACTGTAGTTTTCTTGCAATATGAAAAGTACTAATTTATCTATAATAAATTTGACATGAAGACATTTACTGTCCTGAAATATATTCTGAGCCTTTCCACTTTTGAGACCTAAACCACTGAGATTTAGCATTGGAAGTTATTTCTTTGGCATTGTTATGGTTATCAAGGAAAAATAGAGGATTCCCTCACCCCAGGGTTGTTCAGGGGTGAAACCAGTTTAGCCGACTAAACCAGAGATTTGCACAAATTCTTTGAGATTCAACTCACCTGCCAAACAACACAGATGTGCCTTTCAACAGCTCAAGGATTTTCTAAGCATCAAATTTGGTTTCAGTATACATTAGCTCCTTCCTAGATTCCAGTGAGGTGGCATGCTGCTGATGTGGGAAGAAACTAAAGTCCTGATAAACACGGTATTAACTAAAAAAACAACTATCGTTAAAGAAGACATTAACACCGATACTAAGATAGTAAAATAGCATATCTGTATTCTTTTTCCTTCATTTTCTCTAACACTCTTAGTTTATCTTAATGCTCTACACTAATTCTATGATACTTGTAACTACTTAGCATGAAAGCTGCAGAGTAGGAGGAGTAGTTACGGGAATGGATACTCATGCTTATCATTGCATCATCTATCATATATGTGTGTATATATTTATAAATATTTTTTGCAAATTATAAGGAAATAAACTGTCTTATTTTGACATCTGGTACCCTTTG
Source organism: Delphinapterus leucas (assembly GCF_059928025.1). Classification (NCBI taxonomy): domain Eukaryota; kingdom Metazoa; phylum Chordata; class Mammalia; order Artiodactyla; family Monodontidae; genus Delphinapterus; species Delphinapterus leucas. The sequence continues at coordinate 14,737,258 of NC_143146.1, forward strand.
AGGCTGTACTGCATCAGAAGATGCCATATATATCTTATGAACTTGTCTTTCATACATTCATTTGAAACACACTCATTCCCAATTCTTGTGACCGAGCAGGACCCCCTCCCCCAGAGCCTCTGCTGTAGCTCCTCTCTGAAGTACCCAGATAATAGTATCTCATGCATCTTTCCTGAGTTTTTCAGAGGCTAAAAACCACCACCAAATGGAATAAATTAACTACTTGATGATCATGAGCCCGCAGACCTACTGGTGCCTAAGGAGTGATAAAGTTATAGCCACTCTGTTACCTCACCATCAACCAATCAGAGAATTGTGCACGAGATGACCACGTACCCTGTGACTCCACCCCCAACCTGGCCTTTAAAAATGCTTTGCTGAAACCCTTCCGAAGGTTTGCGGGGTTTTTTTTTGGGTGTGAGCCCTCGGTCTCTTTGCATGGCCCTGCAATAAAACTTTCTCTGCTCCAAACTGCGACTTTTCCACATTGTTCGGCCTCATTGTGCATTGGGCACATGAACTTGCACTTGGTGACATTCTGAGGTATGTCAGGACTGTCTAGATTTCTCTTGAGCACCTGGAGAGGTAAGTTTGGGGCCCCAGCAGCTCACAGCTGTCTTGATGAATACTCCTCCAGCCTGGAAGGACTCTCACTCTGGGATGCTGGAACTTTCTAGGGCTTGCAGATGGGTTGGTTGTATTTTGCTGGTCAATAAGCATCTTATGAGTAATAATACAACCTACCCACCCAGGCTGGGCAGCAAGTAAACCTATGTGTTTTAGGCAAGTCATTTAATTGCTCTGAGTTGCACCTTCCTCATTTGAAAAACGAAGAAGTTTGTTTTTTTTTGGTTTTTTTTTTGCGGTACGCGGGCCTCTCACTGCTGTGGCCTCTCCAGTTGTGGAGCGCACGCTCCAGACGCGCAGGCTCAGCGGCCATGGCCCACGGGCCTAGCCGCTCCGTGGCATGTGGGATCTTCCCGGACCGGGGCATGAACCCATGTCCCCTGCATCGGCAGGCGGACTCTCAACCACTGCACCACCAGGGAAGCCCTATCTTTATTTTTTAGGAGAATGGCTTTTATAATCAGAAACATTTGAACAGGGTACGTAATTTCCACATTTAATTTCATTTTGTGACTATATCTTGTAATAGGTGAATTGAAGTTCATTGATATGCTATTTAACAATGTCCTGAGCAAGGCTAATTCATTATATCACAGTTTGTATCTAGAATGTTTTTCTTAAACTGTATATATGTGTGTGCATATATATGTATATAGATATGTGTGTATAAATATGTGTGTAGGCACACACACACACACAAAATAGGTCATTAGAGTATTCCTGTCTTATGCTTTAGGTCCTGTACTGGGCTCTCAGCCAGTCCGAGCTAACACAGCTGACTTCAGTATGAATGCTTTAATGAGCACCCATCCTTCTACCTTGCTAGCCTGAATTGGGGGAGTTCTGTGGTGTGTGTTGTTTACTGTGCATGGCCTATGCTTCTTACGTTTGTTTTCTGATTGAAGTTTTGACCCATATTAGCCGACAAAAGGTGTGCCACAATTCAGTTGTTAAAATGCAAGTTTGTTTTTCCCCACTAGGTATTGCCATGTTGTTTCTGGAATGGCTGTACCCCATGGCATGCTCACAGCAGTGCAGGATGGTTCTAGTTTTCTCATATTCTCCCCAAACTTATTTTCTAACTACATAATTGTTACATTACTGTAAAACCCAAGTTTATCTATCTCCAAAGTTCATGTTCTTCTATTTAAATGATAACAGTCATTCAAGTTTTGAAGACATTCAAAGACATGTTTTTAAAGATTAAACATAGAAACACTATAAATTTGCAGACATTACTGTATCCAAAGTTAAAAGAGAAGTCATTATCTGAATATTTTTTGGTCCATTACTATTTATTGCTCTCCTCAGCCTCCTCTTACCTGATTATAAGAGAAAAATAGGGGTGTGGTAAGAGAGAAATTTGGCATATTGCACTGAGGTGTCAGAGAAGCAGGTATGTATGTGTGTACGTGTGTTTGTGAGTGTGCGTGTATCACATACGCAAAGGGCTAAAGGAATAGAGGCTAAGAGATGAAAGTAGAAGGGAGACAAGAGTGACATGCAATAACAAAGGAAGATGTTTTCTCTGTAAAACATTGATTGGAAGTGAAGGTGATAAGGGTAGATGGCAAAGGGATTTTTAATATAAGCTTGTATGTCTGTGTGGAATGAGTGGGGAGGCGGGACCACTGACCAGCTCCTGCTTCATCGGGTCACTTTAGCCATCTCCATATATAGACATATATATCTGAGCATTGGAGATTTAATGCATCTAAAGAGTAATATTAGTGCTGTTCTTGTGTGTTTGGGTTGATGAGGAAAAGGTAGAACACAATGACTGAATTAGGCATTTGGGTCATGTCAGCATGACCAACTTCTTTGCTTTTTTCGTTTTGAGTTAAATTGTCCAGGTGTTGGGAAAGAAACCTGTAACCACAATCTCCTCATCACCAAATAGTGTGTTTTAATTGCTAGGTGTGCCCAAAATGCAAGTTTGCTTGCCCACTGATTCTTGCCTTCCATTTCCTCTACCATATCCTTGAAGGCAACCCCAGCTGCCAGGGAACTTGCTGGAGGTGACTTTAAGGAAATGACTGAGAAAACAGAGGTGATCAGAGACGTTGAACATCACTGAAGCCTGGGATGAATGACCACTTATGGGAATAGTGGCCTAAAAAAGCGATAGCCAGGAAGTTGTTTTGACTTCTAGGGGTTTGAAGAGATCGGAGGAGCCAGTGTAAGAGGTTGGGATTCACTGCCGTGAGAAGATTAAACAGCCCGTAGAGTTCACCCAGGTTTTGCTCCTGTCTCGAAAACAGCATTATTCACTCGTTGAAACAAATCATAATGCATTTATTGAGTGCCTGTTATGCTCCAGGCATCATCCCACACAGTGTAGACACGGTGAACAAAACACACGAAATCTCTGCCCTAACACGTCTGACATTCTACCGGAGGAAATAAATACAAGGTACAAAAAAGATTTAGTATAGCAGCTGCTATATGCTAAAGAGAAAACATAAGCCCGCAGGGAAGGGGAATGTTATGCAAAGGGTGTGTCATGGGTAGGAGGGTTACATTTTGGTTAGGTGGCCAGAGAAGCCCTCCTTGAGAAGACGACTTTTGGGTAAAGACCGGACAGAAATGAGGGAGTGAACCGTGTGTATAGTTTCAGGCAGAGCATTTCTGGATAGCGAGCGCATCTGACCTGACCAACACTGGGGAGGCTGGAGTGGCTGCAGCAGAGGGAATGAAGGGGAGGGTAGTGGGAGATGAGGACAGAGGTAACAGGGTGTCTGCGTGTGTCCACGTGTGTGTGTCCATGTGACTGTGCGTGTCTGAGTGTGTCTGCTTGTGTGGGGGGCAGGGGTGTATGTAAATCTGGGCAGCTTGTGGACAGCCCTGTAAGTCCTCATCACAACTCTGGCTTTTACACTGAGTGTGACGGGATGACATTGGCAGGTTTTGTGAAGAGAGGGGATATCAGACTTGGGTTTTAGGATCTCTCTGAGAAGAGCCTGGAGGCAAGTCAGTGCAGAAGCAAGGACACCCGTTGGGAGGTGAGTTTAATAGCCCAGCTGAGGGATGATGGTGGCTTTGACCAGACTGGAAATGGGATGGTAGGAAACGTCAACTTTTGTCTTTTGGATCTATTTGGAAGGTAGAGTTGACAAGATTTTGCTGATGACTGGCTGAGATGTAGGAATGAAAAGGAGAAGTCAAGGAATACACCAGGGATTTGACCGCAGCCGTTGGAAGGCTAGAGTAGTTTCCTGAGATGGGGAAAGCTCTAGATGAGCAGGTTCAAGGTGAATATCAAGAGTTCATTCAGTTTTAGACACGTTGAGTTTGGGGTGCCCAGTAGGCATCCAGGAGGAGAAGCCAAGAAGACAAATGAATCTACAAGTTCAGGGCAAAAGTTCAATCTTAAAATGTATGCTTTGGAGTCTCCTGTGGTTAGGTGGTATTTAAACCATGGAACTAGCCAGATCCTCTCTGGCAGGAGTGTAGACAGAAAAGAAAGAGTCTAGGAGGCAGGGAAGAACCAACAAAGACTGAGATGGCACAGCCACCTAGGTCAGAGAGAGAACAGGAGAGACAGTTCTGGAAGGCCTGTGAAGAAGCTGTTTAAAGAGGAAGAAATGGAGTGATGTCAGGCAATGATGAGGATGAAGCCACGGAAGACTGAAGAAGAAAGACCACGGAGGTCCCGGAGGTCCTTGATCGGAGCTGATTTGTGGAGAATGTGGGGCAAAAACCAGTTGGGAGTAGGATCAGTGGACGGTGGGAGGGAGAAATGCAGCCGGGAAGAGGGAGCAGCTCTTTGAAGAGAGGAGAGAAATGGCACAGGGACTGGAAGGAAAGTGGGATCATGAAAGGCTGTTCTTTTTTTAAATTTTGTATTTTTTAAGATGAGAGAAATAACCACATTTTAGCGCTTCCTGTTGGCCTGTAAGGTGCCTTTGTGTGAATTCAAAAAAGGTTCCCTTTCCCCTGTGTGGCTGCAATCCCACACCAGGGCACGCAGCTGGGAGAGCAGAGTGTGGGCCTCGAGTCCCACACCATAAGCAGCCACTGTGCTGTCATGTGGTTAAACTCCATACGAAATAGAATTCTATAAAAATAGTTCAGATGGAGCTTTTCCATCTACATTTAGTCTATTTGGCTTTGTACTAAAATACAAATTGGTTCCAGGACCGCAGATACCAAATCCACGATCACTCAAGTCTAGTAGTCTGCCCTCTATATCCGTGGATATGCAACCCATGGATCCCGAGGGCCAACTGTCTAAGTCTTAATTTGATGTCATTTAAAAACAATATGGTACACATGTTTTACAGTTCTAGAAAATGGGAGTTAGAAAGTACTTTGAAAATTATTTAATTCAACATTTTACAGATGAGGAGACTGGAGTCCATAAATGACTTCTTAATGTATATTAAGCTATAGAATGTATATTGGAATATTGTATCAATTGGAATAATATGTTGTGTGTGTTATTCTTCAAACGTGTGAATTCAAAAAATGATCCAAGTTGAAGAAAAATCTGAATTATAATCAAGGTTTGAATACTTAAAAGTTGAAAACGATTATATTTCATACACGTTCTCCTCAGTGATATATTAGTGCCCATAAAATATTTAACAAGTATGTTACTAGGAGGGTTTTTTGTTTGTTTCCGGTTAATGCAGAGTCATCTCTACAAATGGCTTTTGAATAGTAACATAAAAAAAGGGAAATAACAATGGAATTGTATGCTGATAATAAGGTAGACAGATAATAGACGCACCTCTTTCTGTGGTTCAAAGCAATAGCTGTTTCTATGTTTGATTTGGGTTTGTGAAGAGTTAGTAAAAAGATGTAGAGAACTAAGTTGATGTCATGTTTTGCCTACAATTATTATAACTGCCACACCTGTAGGGTTTTGGACATAAATCTTTCTGACAAACAAATATGCCCTAAGATGACTACTTCCCCACATGTAATTCACCCATATATGTAATCCTATAGAATTAAGCAATGTTTTGTTTTCCAATCAAAACACTACATGAGGGCTTCCCTGGTGGCGCAGTGGTTGAGAGTCCGCCTGCCGATGCAGGGGACGTGGGTTCGTGCCCCGGTCCAGGAAGATCCTACATGCCGCGGAGCGGCTGGGCCCATGAGCCACAGTCACTGAGCCTGTGCTCCGCAACGGGAGAGGCCACAACAGTGAGAGGCCTGCGTACTGCAAAAAAAAAAAAAAAACCACTACATGAAAGATTATATTGTGATTTTTTGACATGGTAAATAAAGCATCCAGTGTAATTTGTTTAAGCAAACTGAATGATAATTGTGTTCGTTAGTTTCTAGAGTTTATATACTATAGAGGAGAAAAGCAGATAATAAAATTCCATTATTTCATACTAATTTTCAGATGCAATTGAAAGGATCAAATAAATTAAAGCATGGATGTTATAAAACTGGATATATTATGGGTATTTGATAAATAGTTGTTGAATTTAATTAGTCAAAAAGGATAAATGGCTTAAAATATTGGATGGAATGTTAAGCATAAACTCTGAAAAATTGTCAATGTTTAATTTTTATTTGCTCTTTCAAGTAAGTTATGTTTTTATTTTTTATTTTATTTTATTTTTTTGCAGTACATGGGCCTCTCACTGCTGTGGCCTCTCCCGTTGCAGAGCACAGGCTCCGGACACACAGGCTCAGCGGCCATGGCTTACGGGCCCAGCCGCTCCGCGGTATGTGGGATCCTCCCGGACCGGGGTTATGAACCCGTGTTCCCTGCATCGGCAGGCGGACTCTCAAGCACTGTACCACCAGGGAAGCCCGAGTAAGTTATGTTTTTAAATGATGAAAAATCATGTCCTTTCAAATTACAATCTTGCAACAAAAATAGGGCTTTATTTTATACTTCAAATGATCAAATTAATCATCAGATAATTGTTTTTTAAAACCTATTATATATATATATAAATAATGTACTTATCACTAAAGAATTTTTCTACACATCGTTAGGAATCACACCATATGGAAACACAGTGTGTTTTTTTCATTTGTTTGTTTTGCTCTGTTTGTAAGCAGAGTTGATTACCTATCATTTGCCAGGAATAGATACGTGGTAACTTAACTCACAGATTAGGATCTTAAGTTTCTTTTATCCTTTTTCCTAACAGCAAATTAATTTTGACGTTCAAGATGCTTGTTTTCACTGGTTTAGGGAAAAGCCCAGCTTGGCTCTAAGTAGCGTTCATCTCCACAGTCTTACCTATTTAAAAATGATACTGTTCTTCTTTCCTCACCACATGGAAAGCTCTAGCTGACTCAGTCTCAGGGCACAAGACTCCTCAAAAGGGTGGATTTTAGACCCCCATATAGCCTAGTGTTTGTTTTACCTAATCACTGGACAAACGTGGGCCTTTACTGATTATGACTTTTTTTTATGATGGTTATGACCATGACTCTGACTTTACTATAACTTTTTTGATCATTTACTGAATGTAGCATACATATTTCTAGGGCAAGATTATTTCTGGCCAGAAGGGCCAAAGATGAACCACATTTGTGACCACAATTCAGAATCACATTGCCTTTTGAAGTATATACATTCATATTCTAAATCAAATAATCCTTACATACAAGAAACAGTGGAGTTTAAATGCCATCAAATCTTCCTCCTGCCCTTAATTCCTATGGTTGTAAAGTAATGAACATAGAATACCATTTTTACATATGAAAACTGGAAGGTCAAAGCAGTATTGGAAGTTTGGGGGGTTTGGGTTTTTTTAGTCATTACCCTTGGGTGCAGTTTATGGAAATAGAACTGGACTGGCATTTAAAGGACCTGGCAAGTGGGCTTCTCTGGTGTCGCAGTGGTTGAGAGTCCGCCTGCCGATGCAGGGGACGCAGGTTCGTGCCCCAGTCCGGGAGGATCCCACGTGCCGCGGAGCGGCTGGGCCCGTGCGCCATGGCCGCTGAGCCTGCGCGTCCGGAGCCTGTGCTCCGCAGTGGGAGAGGCCACAACAGTGAGAGGCCCGTGTACCGCAAAGAAGGAATGGGAGAGACAGAGAACGAGAGAAATAGGGTTGAAAAGAAGGTTCAAATACGAAGCAATAATGGCTAGTGTGATGGCGTCATTGTACACATATGGAACCAGCAGCAGAGTTAGAATCACCGGGAAATCTTTCTCACCACTCCAGAGATTTACCCTTCAGTTCTCAAATTTTGCTCAAGTTTTGTTCATCTTTACCCCCAACTGCCCCACTTCCTCCTAGTTATGTTCACTTGCTTCTGTTTGCCTCTTTTAACTGGAAGCAAAGAAGAGTAACCTACAGCCTGGTCACTCCCTGTCCCCAGTAGTGTTAGAAAGAAAGGCAGGGTAGGTTTCGGTTTTATGTGCACACGGTCTGATTCCCTTGGGTCTATTCTAGGGCATTGGTGCCTATGTTTATTTTCATGGCTGGAATTAAGCAATTTGTAGAAGGTCCCACAGAAGGTTAATGACGGAGGACCCAGGGTTAGCATGCACAGCTGCTGATTTCTCAGCGTGGGCCCTGGGCCTCTGGGCCCTGTGGCTGCTCTACACGGCGTTCCAACTCACACACTTGTCAGCTGCAGGGAACTTCCTCTGCCCATTGTTGTGAACACGTCCAAGAGAGCCTAAATACCAACACCTCGAAACTTTAAAAACACTACATATCTCTTTCAGTTCTAAACAAGAAAGTGTCATAGGGTCAGTAGACTGGTATTATCTGTGTCGGTGGGGAGAAGTAAGCTTCCAACAAACATGAAACGTCTCTCAAGCTCTTAAGTTAGAGATGTGATATTTTACAGGTAACAAAGGGAGCCAACTCTAAAAATCAATATCATTTCTTGCAGCCACTAACCAGCATCTAATCTTTTGTTTAGATTTTTTTTCCCCCAAAAGGCTTCATGTATGCCTATGTGTTTCTTCTCTTATTTAGACTAGCAATTAAAAGTAATCTTTTGTAATTTAATATACATCCTGCTAGATTTCAGTGGTAAACCATTCTTTTTTTTTTTTTTTTTTTTTTTTGCGGTACGCGGGCCTCTCACTGCTGTGGCCTCTCCCGTTGCGGAGCACAGGCTCCGGACGCGCAGGCTCAGCAGCCATGGCTCACGGGCCCAGCCGTTCTGAGGCATGTGGGATCTTCCCAGACCGGGGCACAAACCTGCGTCCCCTGCATCGGCAGGCGGACTCTCAACCACCGCGCCACCAGGGAAGCCCGGTAAACCATTCTTAATGGTGAATGTTTTTCAAAGGATCAAGAATATCCTTCGGAAGCTGAATAAGAACCAAAGGAATCATAGTCGTTTGAGTTCAAAATAATGAGCATCTTCTTAGTTCCACAGTTTTTCTCAAAAAAAAAAAAAAAAAAAGAATGTGTAAATCTTGTCATGACAATATTCTGGAAAGGTAGAAAATGTAACTTCCATAAGAAATAGAACCATCTGTAATTAGCTTTTATTTCCCATTTACCTTTATGTATAATTAATGCTCTTAAATAATGCAACAGCTTTCTTTCAGCTGCGCATTTCTAATTGAATATTTTTTAAACTTTTATAAAGTCAGATTCATTTTATAAACAGATTGATTTCGCTCTGTGAGCTTTACACCAGTGAATGTGGCATACCTTTTAAAGTCACGTACCAACTAGAAAATGATCATTTCAGAGAAGATGTATTGCAAAATGCGTATTCCCAAATGTCTCAGTAGAAATACTGAATGTGAAAACAGATTGGAAATCCAGTCCTATCACCAGGCTCCTCAGCCTTTCTTCTGTTATTGTTGTAAAATATACTTGCATCTTAGGTGCCTTTGTACCCCCCATTTTCACATAATTGTCCCCAAACATTTTTGGTGGTTGATTGATCTGGTTTTCATTGTTGAAGAGGGATACAAAGTTTCAGAAATGTAACAGTTTGGCATGATTAAATGAGTATTTAAAAATCGCCTTCTTGGTAGTCTATAGAAATGAAATATAAGGGGGTTCGGTGTTGCCATAAGGGGTAAAGCAGAACAAGGGTGTTGGCTGTATCGGGGCAGAGGAAAAGGAGGAGTCATGGGCCCCCAAAATCCAGAAAAGAGAACGTGGTAAAGCTGTGCCCTAGAGAAGATGAGATTGGATCTCACGGTCAGAAAAGGCGGAAGCTGGACAAGATGCCGCATGGGAATTTCAAGGTGAACACACACACGGACCTTGCCGTCAGATGGGGTGCATGATGCAGGGAAGTTTGGCCAGTCACAAGCAGAAATCAGCATGATGGCTCAAATTATAGCACTCTATGATCATAAGGAGGATAGGTATGAGCACGTATTAATTCTTGGAAATAATTTGGCAATGGGTCGGAGATTTGTAATTAAATGAAAACTGGAAATAATGCTTGGTTATTGTTGCCATGTTGGTTCCCTATCAAAAATGTATGCAGGTCTTGGCACTGTCCTTTTAGACTGGTGCATAAAGAGGGACTGTGAATTCCGTTCCTGCTCTCACTTAGCTATTTGTATGTTGCTACTAGAGGATAGAGTTGTGTCCTAAGTAATAAAACCACCAGTGACTAATCAATTAGCAAACAAAGTTTCAGTGATTCTCTACTGTCGTTGGTTTTCATTTTTAGGGGCTAGAAATCAATTTAAATGGTGGTGTTTTCCCTGGGTAAGTGTTCATTGTGACCATGCACCAGCACATTATCTGGTCTGGCAGTCAGGGGATCATAGAGATAGAAGCTGGAGTCTGGAATCCAAGCCAGTTACAGAAGCAAGAATAAGCTGCTATATGCATAGGACCTTCAAGTTTGGAAGTGCACAGTTGAAGTTGTACCTTAATTTATACATTTTAAGTACAGAACCTGGTTAAACGGATTTCTGTTAAATAAGGGATGCCTATAGTACATTGGCACCATTGCATTTTCCTTCTATTTCTCTCCTTTTTTGGGGGGGCCACACCATGCATCATATGGGATCTTAGTTCCCTGACCAGGGATCAAACCCACGTCCCCTGCATTGGAAGAGTGGAGTCTTAACCGCTGGACCACCAGGGAAGTGCCTTCTATTTCCATAACCTGAATTTATGAAGCCCACCAGTACTTCAGCACATTTGGTACATCATTCCCCTGAGAAAGTGTATACAAACCACAGACCCAACCTGAGGGACTAGCTGAGATCAGAAATCACATTATCCCTTGTTCACAGTCAGACTGCTTCTTGCATGTAAGAAGAGCTGTATATACCAAGCGTTCAAAGTATGAACAATTCCAGCTATGGCCAAAAAACCCAAAACAACAAAGAAACCCCATGATTACCTAAGAACCACCCACACACAGGGTCTGAACTATATTGCTTCACGGTCATTCTTTTTTTTAATTTTTATTTATTTTTAATTTTTTTTTTGGCCACACTTCACAGCATGTGGGATCTTAGTTCCCTGACCAGGGATCAAACCCGTGCCCTTTGCAGCGGAAGCATAGAGTCTCAACCACTGGACCACCAGGGAAGCCCTTCACTGGTCATCCTTGAAGCCAGTGGTAGAATGGAAACACACCCTAAAAATAGAAGATTGTGAACAAACGTTTTTTAATCCCATTTAATGTTGAATTTGAAAATGTCAGCTTAATTTGATTTGGCTGCCCAAAATAGAAGAGCGTTAGCTTCAACTTATTTCTTTATTTCAGCAATAGTCTGGCTCTACTCTGAAGAAGCAAAAGGCTCTTGATTAGCACTCACACAATAGGACTTAATTCATATGCACATGCCACCGGAATAACCTTTCTGCATTAAATTACAGCAGGTGTGAAATTTAATTTTAATTTTGCTACTGGGAGCAAACAAATTTTGTGAACTACTGTACTATATTTCATGAAAAATGCGCCCTCTTTTGGATAAAGAGCGTTAAGACATTTCAATGTGAACTTTAAGTCAATGGCTTAAAAATAAACATAGTTTTGTTTTAAAGACTGTGGGAAAAGAGAAGAAAGAACAGATGTGACAGACACTGCAAAGACAGCACTAATGGGGCGGCAAGGCAAAGATTTTGCGACCGTAAGGCAAAAATGGTCATCTGGAGGACCCAGAATTAGAGGTTTTCTGATAATACTGCTACTATGAGTAATAATTATTATAGTTATTACTGTGAATCCAACATCATACAAAATGCTTTCTATAACGATCACTTTCTGAAGAATTGAGAATTGATTTGGTTTCAATTCTTCAACAGTTTGACATAAATAGTTCTTTTAAAAAAACTTTACTGAAGACGTTCATAAGATTGGCAGGAATATAATGAAACATGGGTGGCCCGATTGACCTACAATGTCCCTTCCAGCCTAAGATTCTACGATCCTGTAAACATCTTCTTTCTTTTGACTTTAAAAAACATTTTCTTGAATTTATTAACAAGCTATCTTGGCAGTAGATTCATATCGTTATAACAGTGTGTGGGTTTTTTCCTTTCCTATTGAGAGGAAAAAAACAAACCCAACATTTTCTGTGTGTTTTCCTGTGTAACCTTCTATGTAACAGATGCTGCTAATTGCTGGGGATATGACTGGAATTAAAAAGGGAAATACAGTTTATTTGTCATGGAGTTTAAAATCTAGTAGAGGAAACACACAGTACTCAAAGGATCCCTCCAGTGACTGTAAAATTATGAACTGAATCAGTGCTCTGGGTCAGGGAGAAAGTTCCTGAGGAAACGGGCTGGAGCTAGGGCTTGATGAATGAGGTGGAAGGCTCCTGTGTGGTGTACAAGGAGAGCCCTGCAGACGGAGCCAACAGTCTGTGTAGGGACCCATGGTGGGAGGAAATCAGAGCAAGACCAGTGTGGAGGGACCAGTCCAGCTGGGCTAGCTGCCAGCGCTGCTAGGCCTTGAAGACTGTGCTGGGCATTTTGTGTATTTACCCTCCACCTGCGTCGCCTCTAGGCCTGAACTTTGCCCCATTCTTCAGGGCTGCCCAATGAGAGTAAGGCCCCTGCAGGTAAGACCTAGGTCTTCCATATCTTCTCATCCCACAGGGTGTGCAGGTAATGAATGCTTAATTTATCTGACCTAAGGGTTTTCCCTTCCACCTTCTTATACCTCTACGATTACTGGAAGGCACGCAAAAATGTCAACCTGAATTATCTTTTAATGGATTGAACAAATTCATCACTTATTTATTTTTATAAATTTATTTTATTTTTGGCTGCCTTGGGTCTTCATTGCTGCACGCGGGCTTTCTCTAGTTGCGGAGAGCGGGGGCTGCTCTTCGTTGCGGTGCATGGGCTTCTCATTGCGGTGGCTTCTCTTGTTGTGGAGCACGGGCCCTAGGCACGCGGGCTTCAGTAGTTGTGGCACATGGTCTCAGTAGTTGTGGCTTGCGGGCTCTAGAACACAGGTTCAGTAGTTGTGGTGCACGGGCTTAGTTGCTCCGCAACATGTGGGATCTTCCCGGACCAGGGCTCGAACCCGTGTCCCCTGCATTGGCAGGTGGATTCTTAACCACTGCACCACCAGGGAAGTCCCCATCACTTATTTATTGTCAAATAGTCTCAGCAGAAAGCAATTCTGCAAAATAGTATTAGGAAGGTGGTATATCTAAAGACCACTGGAAGACCAAATCTTTAAAAAAATCTACCTTCTTCTTTTCTCAGTATTTTCTTATGAAAATACATAAATATATAGCAACATTGAAAGAATTTTGCAGTGAACACCCACTGCTGTGGATTGAATTGTTTCCCCCTCCCTCAAATTTGTACGTTAAAGCCCTAACCTGCATTTGGATTTGGAGGAAGGGCTTCTCGGTGGTAATTAAAGGTAAATGAGGTCGTAATGGTGAGCCCTAATCCGATAGAATTAGTGGCCTTATCAGAAGAGGAAGCACAATCTCTCTGCCATGCGAGGACACACTGAGAAGGCATCTGCAACCCAAGGGGAGAGTCCTTGATAGACACCTACCAACTGTGCTGTCACTTGACCTTGGACTTCCAGTCTCCAGAACAGTGAGACAATAACGTTTGGTTGTTTAAGCCACCCAGTCTCTGGCATTTTGTTAAGGCAGCCTAAGCCGACTAATATACCTATATACTGTACCCACTACCTGGATGCTACCACTAATATTTTACTTGCTTTCTCCTCCCTCTTTTTTCTCTCTCTTTTCCCACCCTTCTCTCCCTCTCTCCCTCTATCCATCCTTCAATCCATATTATTTTTTTTGGAGCAGTTAGAGTAAATTGTAGCTATCAGTACAATATCTTCTAAATACTTCAACATGCATATCATTAGCTAGAGATTAAAAGGTGTTTTTCTTTTGCTGTAAAATTTAAATACAATGAAATGCATACATCTTAAGTGTACATTTACTGACTTTTGACACTGCACACATCTTTGTGAGCAAAACAAGCCACTATTGAGATATAGAATACTACCTTCTCTCAGGAAAGTTCCCTCATACCTCTTCCCAGTCAATCCCCACCCCACCATTTTTCTTATTTTTTTCCACAGTAGATTAGTTTTGTCTGTTCTAGAACTTTATCTAAATTGAGTCAAATAGTATGCGTTCTTTTGTACAAGGCTTCTTTCATTCAGTATATTTTTAAGATTCATCTGTGTTGTTGAAAGTTTAAGCCCGCACTCCCTTCCTTCCTTCCTTCCTTCCTTCCTTCCTTCCTTCCTTCCTTCCTTCCTTCCTTCCTTCCTTCCTTCCTTCCTCCCTTCCTTCCTCCCTTCCTCCCTTCCTCCCTTCCTCCCTTCCTCCCTTCCTCCCTTCCTCCCTTCCTCCCTTCCTCCCTTCCTCCCTTCCTTCCTCTCTTTCTCGCTTTCTTTCTCTGAACAGTATTTCATTATCTGGAGGTATCACAGTTTCTTTACACATTTTTTTTCACAGATGAGCATTTGGGCTGTTTCCAGTTTTGAGTTATTACAAATAATGTGCTATGAATATTCTTGCACGTGTCTTTTTGTGAACATATGTTATCATGGGTAAATAGGATCAGGATTACTGGCTTATAGAGTAGGTATGTGTTTACTTTTGTAAGAAATTACCTGACTTTTTTTCCAAAGCGTTGTGCTATTTTACATTCCCACCAACAATGTATGGGAATTCCAGCTGCTCTACCTCTTTGCCGACGTTTGATGTTATCAGTATACAGTGATACGTCATTGTGGTTTTAATTTTCATTTCCCTGATGACTAATGATGTTGATCACACCTTTGTGTGCTTATTACCCTTCAAACATTTCTTTTGTGAAGTCTCTGTGAAAATCTTTTGACCATTTTTTATTGGGTTATTTCTCTACTGTTGGAGTTCTTTATGTAGTCTACGTACCAGCCCTTTGACAGATATATGTTTAGTGAATGTTTACTCTCAGTGTGTGGCTTATTAAAGTCATCTTGGATGAGCAGAAGTTTTAAATTTTGATGAAGTCTAGTACATGATATAATATGTAATATAATGTATATCCCCCCTTCTCTATTACAGTTATTGCTTTTTGTGTGCTGTTTGAGACACCTTTGCCTCACCCCAAGTCATGAAGATGTGCTCCTATATTTTCCTCTAAAACTTTATGGTTTTAGCTTTTCTATTTAAGCCTATGATCTACCTCTAATTAATATTTGTGTGTTTGGTGTGAGTTCGGGGCAAGGTTTATTTTTCATATGACTCTCCATTTACTTCAGCACCATTTGTTTAAATTCCTATTGCTTTGGTGCTTTTGTTGAAAATCAAATGCTTGGGTAAATGTAGGTCTATTTACTATCTTTTAAAAAATGTAAATACTGAGCAATCAACATCCAGAGGTTTCTTTCTTAAAGATTATCTCTTTCCTTAACCTGTACATACCATAATCTGAATAAGAATTTCATAAGGAGGATATAATGACTTCTAATAGAGTATTAGAAAAACTGAAACCCTGTAACTTTAAAGTATGAATCACCTTCTCTCTCTTTCAGGAATTTCACATTCATACTGATAATCAAATATATAGGAATCCTTATTTGAAAATAAAGAAGGCCTTACAATGCAATATAAAGAACTAGGTTACTGCTATTATATCCTAATTTAAAGTTCACCATATTTTATTATTTAATCAAGATGATCCATTTTCTCTTATTAGAGTCTGATGCAGTTGAATGGCAAGGGATGTTTCTAAGAAATTAGTATATGAACTTAGGTAAGTGATTTCCTTTATTTTCTATTTTTAAAGAAAGGTATGAAAGAAAATAAAACTATGTATGGGGTTGGATGTTAACTAGATGTACTGTGGTGATCATTTCACAATATACACAAATATTGAATCATTATGTTGTATATCTGAAATTATTATACCTCAAGAAAGAAAGAAAAAAGAAAGTAATTCTTAGTTCCTATTGCACTGGGACACTGTAAAGATAAGGGAGTTCAGGGAAATACTGTAGTGAAACATATGGATAGAATAGTCAAAAATATATAGTATGAGATAGTTGAGAAACAGAAGGTGTTTTCATTGAACAACCGTGTAGCAGGTATTCCCCCTTACAAGTGTAAAAGCTTGTAACCAGTGTATTAGCACCCTCCTTTATGTGAGAAGATAGAGAGAAACACACTGCTCTTTAAGACTGGAGGGAACAAGGCTGTCAGTCTTTCTTGGCAGCCTCTGCTAAGCTTGCCAACCCAGGTGGATTTGCCTGCTCTCGACTCCAGTAATTCAATAGCCTCTTTCCTTCCTGGAAGGATTGCCTGACCACTTACACCCTGCCGTGAGTCTTTGTCTCATGCCACTCATAAATGCCATGGTTTAAGCACAAAGAATTTTAACATCCTTCACATCCCAAAATAAACAGCAGCTCTGGAAATGTCATAAGGCTTTCATTGTACAGGAAGTGGATTTAAATAACTCACGGGGCACTGGAAACTTTCTGATTCTTCCCCCACCCTCCTGTTTTCAAGAACAGACCAATGTAGGTGATTGAAAATAACATACTCTTTCTAGTTGGGTGTTGATGGACATTAAACATCATTATATGAATGTGTCCTAATGTTTTAGTATATCAAATTTTTGCACTCCTAGTATCTTTTTTTAAGTATAACAAACTCAGTGTTTTAAATAATGCAAGTGATCTTCCATAGCAATTACAGTGGATTTGACTCGAGGATAATTTACAATGTTTTCCTCACCATAATTATCAAAAACAGTCAGTACCAAATGATCAGATCTAATAAGCTAGTTTTAAGGGAGAGCTATCTCTTGCTAAACCAAGAAATAACAATGTTAAACCCAAAACTATTTGTAACGAATAACAGGACAATCAGAATCCTAATTGTATCTATTACTTGTATACGAGCCCTGGATATGACCAGGGATTTTTGCACACTTCATGCAGAGAGGTGGGGAAAGAAAAAAGATTATCAGTGTCCTACAAAAGACTTTTGAGGAATGGAGAAGGACCACTTGCGCATGAATGTTGCCCTCATGAAGCCAAAAATAATAAAAGTTACAGGAAATTCAGGTGACTAAATTATTCCAGCCTGGAGGCAGGCTCACCTAGAAGCTAAGAATTCTACTGTGAAATACTAGAGTTCTCAGTGCCCTTGACAGTACCAAAAAATAACGTATTAATAAGGCTAATGGTTCTTAACAATTCCTTTCAAGTCCTGTTTTCTGTGTAACATGGCACATTCTTTTGAAAGAAGCGTGTTTATTCACTTCAGTTAGTTGGAAATCTCACTCACCATGGAAGAAATATTTCACGAGATCTGATGGAAACATTCCCAATCATGGAAAAAGGAAGCACCCCCTAACTTACTGGGTGAAGAAATAAATCTATAAGGAAAGCAAGAAGAGATTTTAATAGTTTGAGTTTCCTTCTCCTGATTATTTTGAGGACTTTGTTTTTCAATTTAGAAGTTTATAGGTATAGCGTGTGTCCACAGAATCACATTCACACAAAAAGGGAAAAACTAGGTGTGGACAGTAATATCTCACTGAATCAACCAGTTCTACATTTAAAAACCTTTGTTTCCAGCTTTGTTTCAAAAAGAAACGAAATGTCCCAAAATGGCCACCAGTCATATCTGTTGGCACTTTTTAAAATTTTCTGTAGACACAAATTCATGCTATATTCTAGCTCTGGAGATCAGTTTGTGTGTTGTCTGAATGCCCTAGCTAATTCCTTTCTTTAACTTAACAATAAGTGTTACCAACTTATTGAATGAACTTTTTTTCCTTGCCAACTGTCCATTTACTAAAATGGCCCATTAATGCAGTCAAATCTCACTCACTAGTGTTGCTGTGGTGTCTGTTCTTGTTTCTACTGCCATGAGCTCCATACTTGACTGGTGGGGACATGTTCCCTTTGTTCAGAGTTCCCTTCACTCAGCTGGGCTGTCAGTCCTTTGGGAGAAGAAAATCATCATATTCATTTCTATTTGATTCTACTTGTTACCAATATCTTCTTTGAATTTAATCTTTATCAGATGGTGTATTCATCCAGCTCCTGGCTTCCTTTAGCTGATATCCTTCTTTACTATACTGTATGTGAAAACCAAGAAGTGTTTGACACCAAAATGTATGATTCATTTGCATATGTTGCATTATAGAGATAGTCACACCATGGAAGAAAAAAGATTTTGAACAAAGTATGCAAAGAAGTACTTCATGTAGCCCCCAAATACTTTCAGATCATAGTACCCATCATAGAATCAGAAAGTCTCGGGCCTCCCTGGTGGCACAGTGGTTAAGAATCCGCCTGCCAATGCAGGGGACACGGGTTCGAGCCCTGGTCTGGGAAAATCCCACATGCCGCAGAGCAACTAAGCCCATGTGCCACAGCTACCGAGCCTGTGCTCTAGAGCCCACGAGCCACAACTACTGAACCCACGTGCCACAACTACTGAAGCCCGTGCGCCTAGAGCCCGTGCTCTGCAACAAGAGAAGCCACCGCAATGAGAAGCCTGTGCACCACAAGTAAGAGTAGCCCCAGCTTGCTGCAACTAGAGAAAGCCTGCACACAGCAACGAAGACCCAACGCAGCCAAAAATAAATAAATAAGATAAATAAATTTATTTTTAAAAAGTCTCCAAGTTGCCACTGATCTTAGAGGGAAGTAGTTCAGCATACCTCCAATTCAACTACAGCAACTGATAAGCAAAAAAACTTTACAGATGCCACATTCCTCTTAGAGTGAATGGCTGTGGCCAATACTGGATGAATGTGTGCTTTGCCTTTGGATACACAGAATTCCACGTGGCCATAGCGTGATGTACATTGACCACAGACATTTTTTTAGATCAGAACTTTGAAGAGAGAAGATAAACTTCTGGGTGAAGATGGTAGATGTACATATTTACATTTGTTTCCTCCTGAAACTCCACCCAAAAGACAGTAAACAGATGTTTAAAAAATTATTGCATGAAACCATCAAGGTCAAAGAGGAGATAGAGGAAACGAGAGTATAAAATTTTGGAATCTGGAAATAAGATTCGCAAATGGTAATCTGCTAAACAGAACAGAAGGGGTTGGCAGTGAGGAAAGCCAGTAAATTACCCAAATTACATTGTAGAACTGCCACAATTACAGTCCCAGGTATCTTCCGAGGAAGGAAACAAAAGTGGGGCCAAAGACAGGAGAAGTGGTTGAAAGTCTATTTAGAGGTCTGACGCTCATATTTCCTACTCAACCCTGCTCAGTGGGGCAAACGCAAATGGGGTGTGAGGTAGTGTGAGTGCACAAAGCTAGATGCAAGTTGTTTAGTCAATTGTCATTAAGTTATTCTGTAGTCAGCGGTTACCCAAGAGTTTCAGTGGCTTTCAACAATAAAGGTTAATTTCTTGTTCACATTACATGTCACTTTGGACCAGCAGACGACCCACAGAATTGAAGAAAATATTTGTAAATCTGATAAGTGTCTAGTATCCAGAATATATAGAGAGCTCTTACAACTCAATAATAAAAAGACAAACAACCCAGTATAGAAATGTGCAAAGGATTGAGACATTTCTCCAAAGATATGTAAATGGCCAAGAAACACATGAAGTGATGCTCACTCAACACTGTTAGTCATAAGAGAAGTGCAAATCAAACACAGTAAAATACCATTTCACACCCACTAAAGATGTCTTTAATTTAAAAAAACTGGAAAATAACAAATGTTGGTGAAGATGTAGAGAAATTATAACCCTCACACACTTCTGGTCAGAATGTAAAATGATAGAGCCACTGTGAAGAACAGTCTGGCAGTTCTTCAAAAAGTTAAACATAGAATTACTATGTGACCCATCAGGCTCCTCTCTTAGGTATATATGCAAGGGAACTGAAACCATGTTCACACAAGAACTTACATACAGATGCTCTTAGCAGCATTGTTCATAATAGCCATATGGTGAAAATTTCCATCAACTGATGAATGGATAGACAAAATGTGAAACTGGGAAATTAGGAAGAAATGAAATTGTTGTTATTCACGGACTACATATGATAGTCTGTACAGAAAATCCAAGATAATCTACAGATAAGTTATTAGTATTACTAGAAGAGGTTAACAAGTTTGTGGAATCCAAAGTCAACATTTTAAAAACTGAATTTCTATGTAAATGTAGCCAACAGTTAAAACAATGGAATTTCTCCATTGAAAAAAACATCAAATAACTAGAAATAAAGTTTAAGATAAATTTCAAGACCTTTATGCAGAGAGCCTTAAAATACTACTGAATCAAATTAAAGCTGAAAATAAAAGCATATGTCATCAGCCCTGCTCTGACTTCTTGTGGGACCTGGGACAAGAATACAATGGAGGGCTGCATATCATATGTCTAAATATTTTAAAGTTATGAATGTAGCCAACAAATGGTTAAATAAAATATATTTCCCTGCATTGACAAATATATGTTTACAACTACCTGGAAAGCCAGATAGTTTGGACTCTTCAGAATTCTTTGCTGGAACGTAGCCCCTCATTCACAGCCTACGTGCTTTCCCCAGTCCCCCTTTCTCCTTCTACCCTGGCTCCATCTTATACCATACCAGGAAGGAGTTGCATGCTCATGTGTGGACACAGCAACCCACACATACAAGTTCCATCAACAGCACCTGCATCCCTTGACCACTACTTGACCATCCCTTAATCAATTCTTAGGTCTAAGGGGGTAATTGGTACATTTCTCTGCCTTTGGGAGGACAGCCCCAGAGAAGAGGCCTGTGCATGTCCTGGAAGTGGGTTTGAGGCCCTTGGAACAGGAAAATCCAAGATCTTGATACACAGATTATATTCTAGAAGGAGGGAGTGATGGCTCTGAGGGACATGTCCCATTGAGCCACTGGACTCTTGACTCCATGGGAAGGGGGCACAATCCACAGAGCGCCTGAGATTGGAGTCCAGGGTAGAGGCCCCATTTCTTTGAATCTGAGGATTATATTTATTTATATGTTGTGTTCATTAATGGGAAGAATCCATATTATAAAAATGGTAATTCTTTTCAATTGTTCAATAAATGCAATGCTACCCCCAATAAAAATTCTAACAGGTGGTTGGAATCGACTGACAAGTTGATTCTAAAATTTACACGGTAATGCAGAAGTCCAAAATAGCCAAGTTACTCTTAAAGAAGAACAAGTTGGACTCCTTACTTTACTAGCTATTAAGACTTACTACAAATCTACAGGAATTAAGATGGGGTGATATTAGTCTAATGGAAAAGAACACAGAGCCCAGAAACAGTCCTGCAAATACATAGATAGATAGATAGACATGATTTTGATTAGCAAGTCTTGCAATAAATGCTATTGGGGCAACTGGGCATCCATATGCAAAAAATAATTAAATAGCTCTCTACATCACGTGACACACAAAACAAATTCCAGGTGGATTGTATACTTTAAGTGAAGGGCAAAACAATCCAGAATGTGGGATATTCTACAAGACAAATGGCTGGGTCTTTTCAACAAATAAATGCCATTAAAAAACAGGAAACTATTACAAATTCAAAAAACTTTAAGAGAAATAGCAACAAAATGCAATTTGTGGACTTGTTTGGCATCATGGTAAATATAAAAATTAACTTTTAGGGAATTCCCTGGCGGTCCAGTGGTTAGGACTCCCCGCTTCCACTGCAGGGGGCATGGGTTCGATCCCTGGTCTGGGAGCTAATATCCTGCCTGGGATACTAAAATCCTGCATGCTGTGTGTCGTGGCCAAAAATAAATAAGTAAATAAATAAAAACCCAAAAACAACTTTTAAAAAAGCTAAAATAAAATGGTAGCACAATTCTGTTGTATTGAATCTTAATTGTATTGAATCTTAATTGTATTGAATCAAGCCAAAACTAGGTCAAAATTAATTCCAGAAGACCTTCCCCCCAGCTTGTCCAACTCTTCAGAGGCCTGAGGCCAACCTGTGGCACCCAGCTCCTTCTTTCACAGGGGAAGGTATCTTACAAAATAAGATGAATTTAGTTGCTGATAGCTCTTGAGGAATTAGTCTTTCATGTTTGAACTAAATGCTTCTGTAGTTCAGGAAACTTAAAGGTCTGAATGAGACAGGCTGGGACCCAAAACCTGGGACCTGGGACCCTTTGCTGCAGTGCTTCCACCTGGACAAACATCTCCTCTCCTTGAGCTACAAAATACAAAGAAACTATAAGGGACTAAAAATAACTGTTTGCATGCAGCAGTTGGGGCATATTATGAACAATAAGTTAGAAAAAAAGACCAAAAACGCAACTGCAACTTCTGAGGAGTCAGGAACAAAAGGAGGGTACTGCGCATGGTGTCTGCGCACAGCACTACCGAGGGGGTGGGCAGACCACCTAAGTCACCCCTCCAGCAAGACCCCTGGACCTGCCCCCTCCCCTCACCCTATATAAGGGAGCAGCTCACCCCCACCCCCTCCAGAGAGCTAGCAAGGGCAACTGTTACTTGTTTTTGCTCCCCCGTGCTGACAATATGAGTGATTCTAGGTTTCTTATCTTATAAAAATGGACAGTGGAGTTTAAATGTCAAAGCCACTGTTGTAGCATTAAAATTAGTGTATTTTGAAACTTAGAGAAGTACTGTTGCACTTTAATTTTATAAAATATGACCATGAAATTATTTCTAAGCCTAGCCATATGAGTAAGTAAGAAGGTATACCTTTTGGAATTTTAACCTTATTAAAAAATTTAATGCTTTAAAATAAAAATCCAAATGCCAGTATTTGAGAACTTTTTGCCAATTCAATAAAGATAAGAAAAATTAAAATCCATTTACTGAAATAGGGAAATTTACTAATGTTGGATATTCTCTGTATGCCAGGCACTGTGCTAAGGACTTTATAAAAATTATTAAATGTAATTCTCAAAACAACTCTGTGAGGCAAATATCCCCGTTTTACAGATGAGAAAACTGAGAGGAAACAAAAAATGGAACCATGACTTCGATCCAGGCAGCTCTCTTTTTTTTTTTTTTTTCAGGCAGCTCTCTTTGGTTACAATGTCCACCATTCTTTCTATTCTAGTTGTTTTTGTCAGTGAAGAAATGCTTTCATTAAACTTTACTTTCTGGTATGATTAATTTTTATGATAATTTCTAACTATGATAGTCCTCTTTTTTTTACCCCTATTTTAATATACACAAAAATGAGTTCTGTTACTATGGGGTCATTTCATATAAAATATTTATTTAAATATTAAAAGTTGCTTAAATCATATCAAATGTAATGTACATATAATATGCCATATGGAAAATCTATTATAGAATATTTTGCATAAAATCGATCTACACGGGCTGAAAGTTTTTATTAATCTAGAAAACTTAATCTGGTGTCATTTGTGATTTTATTAATATGGTTGTGTCTATTATCAGGCAGGTGGATGCACTCGAGCACATGGATGCACGTTCATCTATACACACGTGCGCACACACACATACACATGCACACCATTTGTCAAACTGTATTTTGAAGGAAAATAGAGTCATAATTATAAGAACAACTCTTTCTTTGCACTTTAGGTTTTCATGTGCTTTTCCTATCTGATTTTCATAGGTGATTTCCATAGACGATCTTCATATATGATTCTTATTTACTTCCGTCTTAATCTTTAAGTTCTGCCCTTTCCTCTCCTCTTCACCTAGACCCTGAGATGCTTAGAGTATTTTACAGCACATTATCTTAATTTACATTTAATGATACTGTCTTCCACTAGCCCCTTTACTGTCTTAAGACTCATCCACGTGCCTATGACAAAGAATTGTCCCTTGTGGCAGTATGGTACGCTGGAAAGAGTTACAAAGAGCTAGGAGAATGGTAGCCTGAGTCAGAAGCCTATCTCTGCCACTCACTACTGTATGGCCTTGGTAAATGTCTTCACCTCTCTAGTCTCAGTCTCCACATCTGTAAAATGGAGATAATACCTCCTGTGCCTACCTCCATGGCTATTAGGAAGATTTGGTGTGATGAATTGCTAGATAATTAACAGCAACCTGCAGCAGACCTCAGACTTTGATGTTCCTGCTTAAAGCTTGAAGCATAGATGCAATGGCTGTAGCAGGCATCTTGTGACCAGATGTGAGAGGAAGTCCCAGAGAGTCACAGAGACCTGGCTTCTGCCTTCTCAAGCCTCTGGACCAGCCCTGGGCCACCAACCTTCAGATTTCTTATTTGGTGAGAGAAAAACAAACCCCAGATGTTGAAGCCACCATTACCTGCGCTTTCTGTTATGTGTAAGTAAACTCAATCCCTACCTGACACACTGACCTTGGATGAGCTTATATTGGGTCCTGGGCACTGTGCTAAGCACCTGGCATGTGTTATGCTCTTTGATCTCCAGGATAGCTCTCCCACAGGAGACTGAGAGGTAGAGAGGTTAAGCAAAGCACCCAATGTCACATGGCTTTGCTAATGGCTGTCACATACAGAGGCCTCAACAATTGATTCAGTTATTTAATTATTGTCAGAAATGTGATACAAGATCACACCCTAAACCAAAACAGTTTTTTCTGACCAACATCTCCCAACAGTTCTATAGTTCTGGTCATATCAACCTGATTGTGTTACCTGGGGTCGATTTCGTGGCTACTCTGTCTCACAGCAGTGTCATCAGGAAGTTGCACTCTGAAAATCACACATTCTATATATGGCATTTTTTCCCTTCATAGTTGCAATTGGTAAGTCTAGGTTTTGCAGATGTTTCCATGTAAATAACTAGGGACATGATCTATGACAGAACTTTGGGAACTAGCTCGTCAATTTTTCGGGGCGTTAGAGTGGACCCAAAACTAACTGAGTAAAATCTTGGCCCTGCTCTCAAAGATTCTCTGTGAGGATGTGATAATGATTCGTTGGGCTTCCCTGGTGGCGCAGTGGTTGAGAGTCCGCCTGCCGATGCAGGGGACATGGGTTCGTGCCCCGGTCCGGGAAGATCCCACATGTCGTGGAGTGGCTGGGCCCGTGAGCCATGGCCGCTGAGCTTGCGCGTCCGGAACCTGTGCTCCACAGCAGGAGAGGCCAAAACAGTGAGAGGCCCACGTACCGCAACAATAATAATAATAATAATGGTTTCTAAACATTTTTTTGAGTGCTAAGTATGTGCTAGGCATGATTCAAACCACTTTACAACCACATTACATACTCATTCCGTCCTCACAACACCTCTGTGGCAGGTAATACAATAATCTCTATTTTTCAGGTGAGGAAACCAAGACCAGGAAATGTTGTTACTTGTCACACATTTCCTAAGTGGGACAGAGTGACGCTAATAAGTGACAGAAAAGGAATTTGAACCCTGGAAGGCTGACTCTAGGAATACAGTTGTCCCAGGATCTGAGGGGAATTTGTTCTAGGACCCACACAGATACCCAAATCCAAGGATGTTCAAGATTCATATAAAATGGTGCAGTATTTGCATGTAACCTATGCACATCCTCCAGTATACTTCAAATCATCTCTATATTACTTATAATACCTAATGCAGTGTAAATACCATGTAAATAGTTGTAAATACAATGTAAATGCTATGTAAATAGTTGTGGGTACCCAGCAAATTCGAGTTTTGCTTTCTAGAACTTTCTGGAATTGTTTTTTAATATTCTTGATCTGAGATTGGTAGAATCCGCAGGTGTAGAATCCATGAATATGGAGGGCCAACTGTATGTCCTGTCTAATAAGAGACTATTCATTGATTATCAAAGTATACACTTTATGTCTTAATTGGTAACATTGAATAGCTACAGTTCAGAGGCCCATCAGAAAACTCTCACTGCATGTTATAATTTTGGTACCAAGACAGAGTATTCATTGAGAATTTTCTGAAGAATATGAAGTGTATCTATATTCTTGGCTCACATCAGCATCATCATTTGGAACGATGTTGCTTTGGTTCCCTTTAGAACTGACTTTACTGTGCTTTGGTATTTTGCAGTTGACTTGTGTTGAGGGCTGGTACGAGAAAGTTTTACAAAGCTTTTGTGGTTACTGTCATGATCTTTTTGGAAGTGTTTTCTGCTCCATCACATAATGTCATTATATGAGTGAAGGACAAACAATCCAACACAAACTGGCTAAAGCAAAATTGGAAATTATTGGCTAATGGAATTGACAAGCCTAAATGTGCTTCGTGGACAGCTTGATCCATACTTAAAGGATGTCGGTTCTCTCATCACATCTCTCTTTATCTTGACCCCATTCTCGGACAAGCTGTGCTCTTGAGATCTCTCAATAGCGGCAGCAGCAGCTCAATGCTTTCTCATGTGCAAGTTCAGAATCTCTGTCCCAGAAGTCCAGGTGGTCTGATTAGCTCTGATTGGGTCATGTGCTTATCTCTGCGCCAATCCCTGTAGCCAGGGGCGTGCATGCAGTGCATTCAATGGTTTTGTCTGAGTCACGTATTCAACCTCTGGTTGAGGGGGAAGTTGGAGTCAAATCCAGAAGATGCACGTAGATCATGGGTGAGAAGAGGATGGCCCCCCAGAGGAAAATTGTGTTTAGTTATCAGAGTAAGAGTGGATGGGCACTAGGCAGCAAAACCAGCACACTCCGTTATAGACCTCTTTACATATTTGTGGGAGAAATTCTGGCTTGATTTTATTTTATGGACACCATGACCATTGTACCTGATAGTGTTCATCGTATGCTAAGAAGGAGACTTGACACTCTCTTTCCTGACCTCCTCCACTAACCGTAAAAGACCCATGGCACGCATGCTGTAAGCTTTATTTCATATTCCTAATATTTTCTCCTTATATTTCTTGCCTCATCTATTCATGTTTTCTTTTCTATTATGTATTTTATAAGCTGCTTTGAAATTCTTTTGGAAAGAGACAGCATATAAAGAATTTAAAATGTTATTTTTCGTATTGGATATGTTCATACTGTGTAAATGTCCAAGCTAAAGGTTCCCAATATCTTCCCAGGAAAGATTAGCACAGCTATTAATATGATTCCTATTTCTAATTCTACCAGAAAAAAATAGAATATATTTTAGTCTCTGCCTAGACCAATTATTCTCCACTTGTCTCGCTGATAATTTTCTCTATATAATCTCTTAAGATTCAATGTAACTATCAACTTTCTCCCCTTGGTTGCATCCTCTCCCATGGCCAGATCCCCAAGGTCAGTATGTGTTCATGCTGCTATCATTTGTTTGTCTGTGGAAAGGGCTCCCGGAGGGCAGGGGCTGCCTCATTCATGTCTGTATCTCCAAATTCTAGCATAGCGCAGGAGTTAAGTATTCAGTAAAAGTCCATGAAAGAAAAGAATAGAAGAAGGAAGGGAGGAAGGAAGCAAGAAAGGAAGGGAGAAAATTATCTTTTTTTTTTTAACATCTTTATTGGAGTATAATTGCTTCACGATACTGTGTTAGTTTCTGTTGTACAACAAAGTGAATCAGGCATGTGCATACATATATCCCCATATCCTCTCCTTCCTGCGTCTCCTTCCCACCCTCCTTATCCCACCCCTCTAGGTGATCGCAAAGCACCGAGCTGAGCTCCCTGTGCTACGCAGCTGCTTCCCACTAGCTATCTATTTTACATTTGGTAGTGTATATATGTCAATGCCACTCTCTCACTTCGTCCCAGCTTACCCTTCCCCCTTCCTGTGTCCTCAAGTCCATTCTCTACGTCTGTGTCTTTATTCCTGTCCTGCCCCTAGGTTCATCAGAACCATTTTTTTTTAGATTCCATATATATGTGTTAGCATACGATATTTGTTTTTCTCTTTCTGACTTACTTCACTCTGTATGACAGACTCTAGGTCCATCCACCTCACTACAAATAACTCAATTTCATTTCTTTTTATGGCTGAGTAATATTCCATTGTATATATGTGCCACATCTGCTTTATCCATTCATCTGTCCATGGACACTTATGCTGCTTCCATGTCCTGACTATTGTAAATAGAGCTGCGATGAACATTGTAGTACATGACTCATTGAATTATGGTTTTCTCAGGGTATATGCCCAGTAATGAGATTGCTGGGTCATATGGTAGTTCTATTTTTAGTAGAAAATTATCTTTTAACCTAGAGAATGGCTTCATCACAAATGACTCTATGGGTGAATACTGCCTACGGTTAGTAGATGTGGTTAGTCATTTATCTGGCAGAAAGAGATCTCCCCTAACCCCATCATAAATTCTGATTAATTTCTTAATTTATATAGTAAAGGATTCATAACACAAGTATGAAGACCATAAGAAGATAGGCTTCCCCTTGGCACCCTTCTATGCCCACACAGAGATCCAAAGTTATTTTCTTAGCTGCCTGACAGGTTTTGTTGCCACCCCCAAATAAGTCCTTCAGAATGGCAGAGGGACAAGAATCTCTGTATAGCATTTGTTTGCCTAATAATAGAGGCTTTAAGGGGGTTTTAGAAATTGGTTTTCTTTGGGAATCACTTAAGTTTCCCATTTCCTGGTAAATATTTTTGGTAAAAACATTATCCTCTTGGATTTCAGAGGAAGTTAAAAAAAAAAAAAAAGAAAGAGCTTGAAAGCATTCACAAAGTAATGGGCTCTCCTAACACGGCCATTCATTTGAAGGTATGTCTCTCTAGTCTAAATCCAAATCCTCCAGTCAACACAAGCTTGAAGTCTACTGTCCCTTCTCTGTGAATCTTTTCTGCCTCAAGCTATGATCTTCAAAGTTCTCAGAGGGTTGGTCTTGCATGTTGTTTCTTATATTTTTAAAATACTGTTTAATCTGTCTGAAGATTTAGAATGTAATGATACTGTACAGACATCATGACGATGGGCCAACTGATACAAATGAGAAATATTCTATTATCGTGAAGTTCTAGTTCTTTCTCACTGTTTATTCAACATACATTTATAGCAGTTATTTATTTGGATATCTTAGCACATATTATCTTTTTTTTTTTTTTTCTGGTATGCGGGCCTCTCACCGCTGTGGCCTCTGCCATTGCGGAGCACAGGCCCCGGACGCGCAGGCTCAGCGGTCATGGCTCACAGGCCCAGCCGCTCCGCAGCATGTGGGATCTTCCCGGACCGGGGCACGAACCCGTGTCCCCTGCATCGGCAGGCGGACTCTCAACCACTGCGCCACCAGGGAAGCCCCAGAACAATTCTTAAAGAATTGGGGCCCTGCCTGCAAACTCTCCCGCTCTTCACTGTGCATCAAGGTAGCAATGATTCATCACGCTCAGTTTTCTCGAGAGGACGTCAGCTCTGTCCCCAGATTCCCTGTGAGGCGTAGAGGTCCACAGTTGACCAGCCACATAGTGTTCTGACCCTCACATACTTGCCATATCTGTACAGACCTAGCACGTTCAACACCACATTCATGGCCTCTCCACACCTGCCTCTTCTGCAATCCAAGGCTTGCGCATTGTTATCTAAGCAGTTACCCCAAATAAAAAGTTGGGCATCATCTCAGGTTTCTCTTTCTCCCTTGTCACCCATGTCTGATCCAGCTGACAATACCTTTAGAATCTGTTTCCAATTGCCACTGAGACTGTCTTACGTCAAGTCCTCATTGCTTGTTCCCTAGAGTCCCACAAAACCTTCCTAATTATCTGGGGTCTGTGCCCTTAGCCTCCCCATCCTTCAATCTATGCTCCATATTAGAGACATGTTTAGAAAGCACAAATCTGATCATGTCATTTCCCTGTTCCTCCAAAACTGTTCTAGAATTTTCATGATAAATTTCTAACTCCTCACATTAGCCCACAAGGCCTCACGAAACAAGACTTATCTCCTGCTCTGGTCTCATTCCTATGACTCCTCCAAAACCACCCTTCAGTCCAGCTCCTCAGACCTCTTTAGATACGCCCTGCTGTTCCTACCTCAGGGCATCTGCTCATTCTATGCCTTCACACTGGAACTCCCATACGACTCCCACAATCCCTCCACCTACTTTGTTATTTGACTAACTCCTACCAATCCTTCAGAATACAGCTCAAAATCACCTCTAAAAGGAAATCTTTTATGACACCCAGATTGATTCACAGGTCTCTCTCCTGTGCTCTCTGATCCTATGGAACCTGAGTACATTTCAATGACTCTTCCTGTCACACAGTTGGGAACCTATCTGCTTCCCTTACTACATGGCAGGAATCACGTCCTCTTTGGCCTTGAGTCCCCTTTGCCCAGAACTTAGCTGCTGCTTGACACAGGATTGCATAATTGTTAGTTGTGGACCTGATTTTCCTTGTAGCTGAGGCAGGTAGCTTGAGAATGCAGGGGTTAGATATGATGCAGGCAGTAACATGATATGGGGAGTAATATGTATTTGGCTCCAAAGCGTAAGGGTTGGAAAGACAAATGTTTCATGGCGGATTGCCTTATCAACAGTACTGATGCAGAGAAGAGATTTAGAGTGAAGGAAAAGCTGGATTTGGCCACAAGGACATTAATGGAGGCCTTAGGTCAGGTCGCTACAGAGGAACAGCATGAATGGGACAGAGGGATGGGAATTGGAGCAGAAACCTAACGAGCATTCGTTAGGTCTGGGTGTTCCAGACGCTTTACATGCATCATTTCACATCATCCTTGCAACCACTCTATGAAATAGATTTGTCCCTGAACAACTAAAAGTAAAAAATAAAAAGAATTACCAATAAGGAAGCTAAAGCTCAAGGTTCAAATGACAGCTGCAACCTTTTCAATGGTTGAGCTAGGTTTAAACTGATTTACTCCCTCATAAAACCACGCACTTCCCCCTGCCCCATACTCCTTACTGAAGTAGAAAAGGATGTAGGAATAAAGGTGGTAGAATTTAACTTCAACCTCATTCTTCCCTCAACTCAAAAACATTTATCTATGGAAGGTGGCAGGAAATTAGGATAATAGCTAAAATTCACAACTGGATCAATGGAATATTTTTTTCCAACAGAGATACTTAGGTTATTTAAAAGGCAAACACATCTTTCTATATTTCTGTTTAATTTCCATGAAAAGTTGTGCTCATTGGGATAATTCTAATACTGCGTTGAGGCTTTGCAAGTACATGTGATAGAATAGCATCAGGGTCCAAGGGCCAAGGTGAGAAAACAAAGAGCTACGTCCCACTGTTCTCTATTCAGACCTGCCCCCATGCCTCACGGCCCACTGAAAAACTCCGTTCCAAGAGCTCTGCTGCCCTCAGACACCTACCTCACTCTTCACATCAGTGTGAGAGGAGGACACGGAGAGAGAAGGGACATCGCCTTCTGGGGGGATGCTGAGGTTGTAGATTGGAACCCTCCCTTTCCCCTCGCCTCCCTTTTGGGGAGAGAGGGGCTTTTACCTGGTACTTCCTGCAATCGTTTTACAAGGTTGGCGGAACCTAGAACGTGTCTCTCATCAAGATGAGACTGATGATTGTCTCTCATCAGAAAGTTGCTGAGCTGGATGGTCTGAGTGCAGAACGCTGATGGGCTATGAAAGAAGATGGGGACCCTGGAGAGAGTGTGACCGTGGGGCTGCCTCAATGCCTGCTGTCTGGTGTGACAAGGGAAGGTGAGTTCCCGTGGGCCAAGTGATAAGAAAGCAATGTTTCTTTGCCTCAAAAAAAAAAAAAAAGTTCACTTTAGCAAGTTGTTCTTATTTCTGGATAAAACAGTGAAGAAATCAGCTGTGCTGCTAAAGAGGCTGAGCTAGACTTGGCCCACCGCCCCTGTCCTCACCAACAGGACCAGGCCCACCTTCCCTTTTACTGAGCACAGAAGGGCCACCATTAGTGAGGATGCGCGTATGTGGCCTTCCATATCTTAAAGTGAACTGCACTCTATTCCCCTCTTCAATAACACCCCAGCAGGTTAGGCTCTGGTTAACTAGTTTCCCCTGAGGGTGGACCTTGTTAAGAAGAACGGAGTGTGCTGGCATATTTCAGAATGGTTCCTTTGCCCCTTTCCCTGCTGGAAGCACAAGAGGATTTTTCCCCAGTGTGTGCTGTGGGAAGCTGGTCGACTTCTTGGAGGTAAATCTCGTAATATTGCGGGGTTGGGAATTCCCTGGCGGGCCAGTTGTTAAGGCTCTGCGCTTTCACTACCATAGGCGCACGTTGATCCCTGGTCGGGGAACTAAGATCCCACAATCCATGCTACACAACCAAAAAATTAATTTATATATATATGTATGTATATATATATATATACATACATACTTATATATATAGTGAAGCCCTGTTATTACTGGGCTCCCCTGGAGTGTTTTTTTTTTAATTTTAGCGAAGTGTGGTTGATTTACAATGTTTTGTTAATTTCTGCTGTACAGCAAAGTGACTCAGTTATATGTTCATTCTGGTTTATCACAGGATATTGAATATAGCTCCCTGTGCTACACAGTAGGACCTTGTTGTTTATCCATCCTATATATATTAGTTTGCATTTGCTAATCCCAAATTCCCAGTCCTTCCCTCCCTGACCCCTTCTCCCCCTTGGCAACCACAAGTCTGTTTTCTGTGTCTGTGAGTCTTTTTCTGCTTCGTAGATATGTTCATTTGTGTCGTATTTTAGATTCCACATATAAGTGGTATCATATGTATTTGTCTTTCTCTTTCTGACTTACTTCATTTAGTATGATAATCTCTAGGTCCATCCATGTTGCTGCAAATGGCATTATTTTATTCCTTTTTATGGCTGAGTAATATTCCATTTTATATATGTATACACACACACACACACACACCCCACATCTTCTTTATCCATTCATCTGTTGATGGACATTTAGGTTGCTTCCATGTCTTGCCTATTGTAAATAGTGCTGCTATGAACATACCCCCCTGGACTGCACTGAGTATGTCTGCACTGAGCCTCCAGCAATTGTCAGGGACAGTTCTGGATCTCCTCCCTGAGCACACGTTCTACTCTGCTTCTACTTGGGGAATATCTAACGAGGATCTGAGTTTGGCATTGTGGGTCTTGTGAGAATTCAATTAAATAATAATGGGGCAGGGGCAGGGGGATGCTATGATGCTAGGAGATGAGAGCTGCATTGTGAGTTTGAAAGAAATACTTGCCTCAGACCATGACTCTGAGCTTTTAGATCATTTCTCAGGAAGAGCCTGACTCCGTAACTCTGAGTGCTCTAAAGATCGCTAACAAAGAATCTCTGCTTTTGTTTGATTACATCCAGAAGTTAATAGATTGTAAAATTTTCTCTTGGTTGTTTTTTTAAAATCAGCTTATTCTGTTTCTCTCTTTGTGTGGTTTTTGAATATGGTCAAGTTCAATATCATCTCAATTTAAGTTCATCATCATTTTGAGACATTCCTTTCCTTCTCCAATTTTTTTCAAGAATTCCCTTGTCTAGAATTCATTCAGTGGCCTGCTTTCTTTTGAGAGAGGAATGTTTAGCAACTATTCTTTGGCTGCAGAAATGCTGAACACGTTTTTTTTTTAATAAATTTATTTATTTAGGGCTGCGTTGGGTCTTCGTTGCTGCGCACGGACTTTCTCCAGTTGCGGAGAGTGGGGGTTACCCTTCTTTGCGGTGCGCGGGATTCTCACTGTGCTGGCTTCTCTTGTTCGGAGCACAGGCTCTAGGCGCGTGGGCTTCAGTAGTTGTGGCACTCGGGCTCAGTAGCTGTGGCTTGCGGGCTCTAGAGCGCAGGCTCGGTAGCTGTGGCGCACGGGCTTAGTTGCTCCGCAGCACGTGGGATCTTCCCAGACCAGGGCTCGAACCTGTGTTCCCTGCATTGGCAGGTGGATTCTTAGCCACTGCGCCACCAAGGAAGTCCCTGAACAAGTTTTAAACACTTGGATTTCCCGGCTGGCACTGATCCCTTGCCTTGTTACATAAAGGGACCCCCCCTACATCCTTGAAATTCCAGGGGAATATTTGTGTTGAAGTTTCACTGTTCTAGGATTATTGGGTAAGGTAGGTGTGGATGAGTAATCGCTATGCAGTTCAGAGATGATGCAAACAGCAGTATTATTTACAGCGAGCAGGAATATGTCTGCTGAGAGTAGAGGGTGATGGGCAGGCCTGCCGCCCTCATTGGGTGGCTGGTCTGTCCTTTGCAGGATCACAGCTCGCTTCCAGCCAGGGCTATGGTGGTTGGCACGGAGCTTTGGCACCAAGGCCAGAGACCCCTTCTCTCTTAAATCCGGCCACATCACTTCAGATTCCTGGCACGTGTTTTGGAGGACTCCTCTTGCTGTTTGTCTCAGGGCTACTTTGCCCTAGGAGTCTGCAGTTTAAAATAGAAGCTTGACATAAAAAAGAACAAAATGTTGCCATTTGCAGCAACGTAGATGGACCTGGAGGGCATTATGGTAAGTGAGATAACTCAGACAGAGAAAGAAAAATACTGTCGAATATCACTTATATGTGTAATATAAGAAATACAACAAACTAGTGAATATAACAAAGAAGAAGCAGACTCACAGATTTAGAGACCAAACTAGTGGTTACCAGTGGGGAGGGGGAGGGGGGAGGGGGCATTATAGGGGTAGAGGATTGAGAGGTACAAACTATTAGGTATAAAATAAGCTATAAGGATATATTGTACAACACAGGGAATATAGCCAATATTTTATAATAACTACAAATGGAGTATAACCTCTAAAAATTGTGAATCACTATATTGTTTACCTGTAACTCATATAATATTGTACATCAACTATACACACGTCAATAAAAAAATAAAATAAAATTAAGAGGCTTGACCCTGCCCCGGTGGTAAAATGCAATATTCAACCTAAACAGAAATTAAATGTTGCCACCTAATGTGTTAGTAATTATTAATATGCTCAGTAATAATTCATATGATAAATTGGTTAATTATACAATTCATTGTCAATGATAACACTTCCCAATTAACTTGTTTCAGGTGCTTACTCTGTGTTGCACTTTATTGGTTTGTATAGACCCATTTAATCCTCACAACAACCCTGTGAGATGGGAACCATTGTTAACCCTGTTTTCTCAGGTGAGGAGACTCGAGCAAGGAGATTTCAAGAAACTTGTACAAAGTCCCACAGTCAGGAAGCAGGGGAGCTAGGATGGAATTTGAGTGGTCGTTTTTCTGACTCAGGCAGGCTGACTCCAGAGCCTGCCCCTGAGTATGTGTCCCAAGGTTTATCCCATAAAACACACTACAGGCAATGCAATGAGAAAAACGAAAGGGGGTGTTGTTATGGACAGAATGTTTGTGTCCCCTGTCAGCTACAAACTGGCATTTTCCATTGGCACTTGCCACCCACCTCTACAAGGATTAAATCATGAGCTGGTGTGGCCGCTGACCTTCAACACCCCTGAGAGGAGTTCAGGTGGAGAACAGAAATGAGGCACTCTGTGCGCTGGGAAAAACTGGCAGAACAGGTCTTCAGATAGATATTTTCAGGAGCCAATTTTATGAGCCCAATTCTTATATCTCCTCTTATCTAGAAAAGCACTAAAATCCTTCATGGTGAAGTCTGCTCCTCGTGACCTTCATGAGACTAGCAGAAACCTTTCACAAAAAATGTGCTTGATGGCATGTATTCCCCGTTCACCAAAATCACATATATACTGGCCTTCCCCCCCGCCTCTTTGGAGCAGTTTCTCTGAGCTATCTGAAATGCTGTCTCCTGAGCTGCAGTCCTCACTTTGCCCAAGTAAAACTTGACTCACAGCTCTCACGATGTGCATTTTTTTAAGTCGACAGTTATTACGCTCAAATTACGCTTCATGTTGAAGCCCTAACCCTCAGTGTGATGGTGTTTGGAGAGGGGTCTTTGGGAGGTAATTAGGTTTAGATGAGGCTTGTTTCTTCTCCCTCTGCCCTGTGAGAACACAGCAAGAAGGTGGTCATCTACAAGCTGTGAAGAGGGCCCTCACCAGGAACCAAAGTTGCCAGCACCTTGATTTTGAACTTCCCAACCTCCAGAATTGGGGGAAATAAATGTCTGTTGTTTAAGCCATCCGTCTATGGTTTTTTGTGTTTTTTTTTTATAGCAGCTCAGGCTAATACAGGAGGATGCTCTTTAATCAAATCTATTTAGAAAATGCTCTGTACTCACTCCGTATCTTAAAGGACTCACCATGTCTATTAGGAAATCAAAGGCTGTGAAAAGTCCTGCAGTAAAGAAAGCTATTTAATTTGTTTAACCAGTTGCTTCTCAAACTTTTTTTGACTATGGAACACCCACACACACACTTATGAATCCTTCACAAAATACACTTGAAAGGGGCTACAGGTGAGACTGCATGCTTGTTTCCAGGTGGGAGTCAGAAGCTTGTGTAAGGGAGGCTCGGTAGGCGAGCCCAAGAGAAGTGAAGCAATGCAGGCAGAGCAGAGGGCTGCTTCCAAGAGGACGGTGAGAGGCACTGCAGGGAGAAGAATAACCCGGATAGTGTAGAACACGGGGAAGATCTACGACGAGGAAGGTGGTCTTTGCGTAAATCTGGTGAGAGCTAACTGTCAAGGGGAAAGTTTAGGGCCTGCCCTGCACAGAGGACTTGATTTTCAGAACAGGACATTCTAGTGTTGTGTTAATTTGAATATAGGAGGAGAGGATAACCAATGACACTCAGAATTAGTGTCATCCGCTGGAAAGAGCCATATACGCTGTCCCTTAGAAATATAATGCAGGCTGATTTCCTAAAGTTGTCTTAACTTCTTTCTAGGAAATTACAAGATGTGAACTCAAATGGAAGACCCAGCTGAGCAAGAAAGCAAGATCTTGTTTGTCCATAGCAGGACCCAATAAATCTTTGCTGAATATATTTAAAGGACAAAAGGGGAGGATGAATTGCACAATTTGGATTTTGTGCAAATAAAATATCTACACTAAATATTTCATTAAATATTGGCATATATTTCATAAATATAAAATATTTGCATTAAAATGAAATGTTTCATTATTATTGAATAGTTAGATATTTTTAATAGTTTACACTTATTGCAGGGTAGGGGTGGAGGGGAGAAGGGGAGATCGCTGGCAGAAAGATGGCAAATTGCACAGAAAACCATCACTTTGCTGTGTGATTTCATACTGAGATTTCAGTCTGCTGTTGGCTGAGCGGGCTCGACTAGATGGCCTTAAAATTCCATCCAAATCTCACATCCTGATTCCTTGTTCTTCAGAACAGGCTAGAGCAAGTTTGGAAAAGAAACTGTTTTATTTAGAGGTAGGAACACTTAATACAATTCAGATAGTATATCTGTAATGGGTATTTAACACATAGATCAATTGAGCAAATAGAATCGATTTGCGTTTTTCTTAAGCAGAAGAATATAAAGACATACGGACCTCCATTATTTAACATTTAAAATGTTGATATAGTACACGTAAGCCTCCGTACACGGGCTTCCCATGTTGTCTTAAAATTTGAAGTTTGTTTAACATAAATATTTTTTCTGGAAATTGGAATGTATTGAGCTTTATCACATGTTACACAGAGGAAACAAGCTATTTTCAATTTTCGTGTTCATATATTCTCCTATAATCGCAAATTGCATACAACTGATGTTTTCTCTTGTGTAAATGCTATGTGGAGTTAGCAAATGTCATGATTATAGTGCCATCTATTGGTGAAATGTATTACAACATCCATGCGGTGCAAGACAACTGAGCTGCTTGGGGACAGGGAAAGGATAAAAGGACAGATTAGACACTGATTATATAGTTAGGAATGGGGTTGAATCTACCATGAGACAATTAGAAATTCAAACACTGAAAAGGTATTTGATGATATTAAAGAATTATTGCTAATTATTTTTAGGTGTGATGTTTGTATTGTGGTTATGTTAAAGCATCCTTAACTTTTAAGAGATTTGGGCCCATGTCTGGTCCACTATCTGTTTCTTATGGCCCGTGAGCTAAGAACAGGTTTTACATTTTTAAAAGGTTGAAAGAATCCAAAGAAGAACATGTTGTGTCACAGGAGAATTATATGAAATTCGAGTTTCATTGTCCAGAAATAAGGTCTGGACATAAGGAGCATAGCCACGCTCATTGGCTGACATTTGTCTAAGGCTACATTTGTGCTACACCAGCAGAGCTGAGGAGTTGCAGAGGCCACAGCCCGGCAAAGCCTGGAAATGTACTGCCTGGCCCTTTGCAGGAAAACTCCGCCCAACCTGCCCTAGAGCTTGCCTACTCTAAGCGTGGCCTGTGGACCAGCAGCCTCGGCTTTGCCTGGGAGGCTGTTAGGAACGGGAATCTTGGTCTCTACCCCAGACCTACTGACTCAGAATCTTCAGATCCCAGGTGAGTCCTACTCACATTAAAGTTTGAGAAGCTCTGGTTTAGAGGGCCCTGCTCGGGTCATCCTCTAGTTGCACCCTCCCCAAGGTGCAGGCAGCTAGAGAGGACAAGGGGGTACATCCACCTGGAGACCCCCCCCCCAGGCCATGCTCTGAGCACCTAAACCCTAGAATCCCTGCTCCAAGCACCAATGCAGGCCTTCTTCCTTCCTGGGGCCCATCTCCTAGCCTGAAAGGTGGTCAAGATACAGCTATTTATGGGGTGGGAAGAGGGTGGCCTGAGCTTGGACGTGAAGGCTGCTTGAGCAGCAGATTCCTCACAGCACAAAGCAGGTCAGAGGGCGGCAAGAGCAGGGGGAGGGCTGGGGGCTGGGGCAGTGCTCTCTCTGCTGTCCTACCTTCCGGCTTGGAGCTCCAGAGTCCAGGAATCCCAGCCTGCCGGGTAGTTACGAAGGTGCACTTGACAATTTGTTAACTGGATTTGTAACTTTTCAACATATGGCCTTTCACTTATACTCTTGACCCGGGGCCCACAGAGGTGAGTGGCAGGTCTGTTCAAAGTGTGTTCAGAGGACCCCTGCATCAGAATTCGCCGGGTTGTTTGTTAAAAATTCAAATTCCCAGGCCCCATTTGTGTGACCCCCTGGATCAGAATCCTTGGGGCCGGATCCTGGGAATCTGCATTCTAACCACTCCCCTGGTGATTCGGATTCACAGCAGAGTTACAGGAGCACTTGTAACAGGGGAGCGTGGAGAGGCGCCACCCTGAGAGGAAGCATGAGGGAGAAGAGAGGGAGATCGCCAGGTCAGGGGAAGGTGCTGACCACGAGCTCACACTGCTTCCTGCTTCTCTCATGAGTTCTGCTCGTAACCTGGCCTGACCCCACCCCTGGGAGACGGCTGCAGGGAGAAGCTGCCAGAACAGGACAAGGGTGTCCTCCTGCCAACGTGGGGCTCTCGGGGGCTGCCCTGCAGAAGGGAGTATCCGAGTCAAGGCGCAATAGGGAGCAAAGGGGCTGCGGGCCCCTGGAGGGACCACACGGACTCAACCGGGGAGTCAAATCTCTGGGCAGGTGAGACCTCCTGGGCCCTGCAGGGGACATGGGAGGAGCTGGGACAGACTGTGTGGTCCCACCAGCCTGGGCTCAGAGGTTGCATCTGTCACTTACAAGTTGTGTGATCTTGAGCAATGTCATTAAGCTCTATAGGTTTGTTTCCTTGTCTATAAGATGGGGATCCTTTGGGCTTCCCTGGTGGAGCAGTGGTTGAGAGTCCGCCTGCCGATGCAGCAGACACAGGTTCGTGCCCCGGTCCGCGAGGATCCCACATGCCGCGGAGCGGCTGGGCCTGTGAGCCATGGCCACTGAGCCTGCGCGTCCGGAGCCTGTGCTCCGCAACGGGAGAGGCCACAGCAGTGAGAGGCCCGCGTACCACAAAACAACAACAACAGCCTAACAGCCTCTAGGCTTGTGTTAGAATTAAACATGATGATTAAGTAAAAACACACCCTGTGACACAGAGCGGAATAAGGGGCGGCGGCTGATTTTGGGGAAGCTTGTTACCTTTCACCTCTGCACTTCCTGATGCTTGATATCATAGGCACTTGTCACTGGCCATAAGACCAGTTTCTCAAACCCCAGGCACAGGAGCAGCCCTGTGACAGACCCGGGCTTGGCCAGTGGCCTAGAGCTCCCTGAGCTTCCCTGCCCCGGAGCAAGTCCTGAAGTGACTGCCGAGCTGCTCATCGCGTACAGTTCCCGGGGTACCCCTCCCAGCAAACCACACCTTGGGACTCATGCTCAGGTTTGTGATGAACTAATGCTGGGTTTGTATGAAACCTCCAGGGACAGCTTGCCATACTGAAAACCACCGCCGGGGGGCAGCAGAATCCAGACGTCCAGGTGAGGAGCGTGGAAGGGCCGCCGTGGACTGAGGCGCCCGAAGGACACACAGGGGGCGAGAGGGATGGAGGGCCTTAGCCTCGCCCTCCTCCCTCACCTCGCCCTCCGCACACAGAAGCGCACACTGCTGCTCCTGCAGAAGCTCCTGATCACTTTTACTGTCTCCTCGTCCAGGTACAGTCCTTTATATCTTCAATATGGCTGAGGCCAGGGGTTTGCAAACTTGGCTGCAAATTCGAACCACCTGGGGAGCGCTGTAGACTCCCAGCGCTGAAGCCTTGTCTCAATTCAATCAGAATCTCAGGGAAGGGGAGGCAGGAATCAACACTTTAAAACACCACAGGGGATTCCATCCTGCAGCCAAGTTTGAGAACCACTGTTGGAGACAAAATATCTTATTTCTTCCCAAATGGCAGCTGCTTTCATTGCTAGAGGCCTCCTCCAAGAAGCCTTCCTAATTAAGCACACTTCTTCTCCTCCATCTGTCCACGGGTCTGTCTGTAGTTGGGGCCAGCACTTTCCATATTTGAATGTGCCTCCAGGTCACCTGGGGATATTGTTAATATGCAGATTCGGACTCAGGAGGTCCAGGTGGGGCTGAGAGTCTGCATTGCTAGGCAGCTCCCAGGGGCTGCCCCCCTGCTGGTGCAGGGCCCACACGTGGCAGGGTCTGTAGGACAGCAGCCTCTGTCTGCACAGGCGCCTTTGCGATTGTTCTTGGGCTGTTTCAGGCTCCTTTTCCGCCTTCCCTGCCACGAGGGGAGAGCGGCAGGTTTCCAGCTCTTTTCCATCCTGCCTGTCATCCCACTCGGGCCCATGGTGTGAACACAGACCTGCACACACACGGAAATCTCACCAATGACTGCTGAATGAATAAATGAGCGAACGTGGTGAGAATAGATCTGAACTTGGAGTCTGAGACCTGCTCTGCCTCCTACAAACTATGAGAATTTGACCAAGAGACGGCCTCTCTGAGACTCAGTGACTTCACCTGTTCAATTTCTGTAATTTCATTGTGGGGAGCAAATGAGATGCATGTGTGGAAGCTCCTTTTCATCCACACAGTAGCGTCCTCCTTTCCCTCCCTCTCTCTTGTCACTCTTGTCTAGGGCTCCAGCCCCGTGTCTGATCCCGTGTCTGTCCTGTCTGTTCCCCAGTCTCCACGTCTCCACCCCTGACTCAGACCTCCCTCCTGAGTTCCATACGTCTAACCATATACGTGTGCGAGGCACGTTCTGTCTCAGAGATTGGCTGGAGGATCTGATGGGACCACGGAGGTCATCTCCTCCCCAACTTTTAGTAACTCAGCAGAGAGCTGGGGCAGCAGATTTAGTAGTGCCTGTTATGGGTTGAGTCGTGTCCCCCTACCCCCAAATTCAGACATAGAATTCCTCATCCTCTGTCCTTCAGAATGTGACCTTGAGGTGTTGCAGATGTAATTAAGGTGAGGTCATTAGGGCGGGTCCTAATCCAGCTGGTATGATTGGTGTCCTTATGAAAAGGGGACGTTTGGACACAGGGAGAACACCAGCGGAAGATGCAGGCAGACATGGTGGTGCTGTGTCTCCAAGCCAAGGAACACCAGAGATTGTCAACACATCACCAGAAACGAGGAGACAGGCAGGGAACAGACTGTCCTCACAGCCCCCAGAGGGAGCCACCCCTTCCCACACCTTGATTTTGGATTTCTGGCCTCCAGAACTGTGAGAGAATGAATTTCTGTTGTTTAAGCCACCCAAGTTTAAACCTGCCTCGTGTGCTCCAGAGAACAGCCTCCAGACGGTCTGTCCCACCCTTATGCCACCCCCATCTTTATCCCCTCTACCACCAGAACGATCCTCCCAAAAGGCAAATCCCATCAGGGTTCACCCACCTCAGGACGCTTTGCCAGTCTTTTTTTTTTTTTTTTTAATTTTTTTTTTTTCTTTTCCTTTTTGTGGTACGCGGGCCTCTCACTGTTGTGGCCTCTCCCGCTGCGGAGCACAGGCTCCGGACGCGCAGGCTCAGCGGCCATGGCTCACGGGCTCAGCCGCTCCGCGGCATGTGGGATCTTCCCGGACCGGGGCACGAACCCGTGTCCCCTGCACCCCCGTGTCCCCTGCATCGGCAGGCGAACTCTCAACCACTGTGCCACCAGGGAAGCCCCATTACTCCCTTTTTATTTCTCTTTCCTCCACTAGTGGGCGAGCCCCTGGAGGGCAGGAGTTTGTGTCCTCCAAAGCTGAACAGCCTGGCACAGAGCAGCCCTTGAGCAGTTTTTGTGGAACAAGTTCATCAGTAATTCTCAGAGTGTGGTCCCTGGACCAACAGCAGCAGCATGACCTGCGAACTTGTCACAAGTGCAAACTTCCGGACACTCTCCAGACCTGCTGGGTCAGACTCCAGGGTGGGGCCCCTGGGTTCACAAACCCTCCAGGTGATCCTGATGCACACTCAAGGTCAAGCTCCGCTGAGTTTTAAAAATGAGAACTTCAGGAAATAGGATGTCAATGGAATTTGCTATTACTATTCAGCCTAGACTTAGACATCACAGGGTGGTGCCTGGTTGAGAGAAGAGCTCTCCCCTGGTCCCTCGTCACTGGGAATCACTGGGCATTACGGCCGCCTGGGATGCCCGCTGCCCATCTCTTCCTCAGCCCGTGTTGTACTGTATGACCTCCCCAGGGTGTTGTTAATATATGCGAAGGTCTCAAGAGTGTCCTGAAACCCAATGGCCAGGGAGCCCTGGATGCTAAGCGCCATGGTCGGTGCAGTCAGGCCCCACGGTGTAGTCGTGGCACCGGGTTTCTCATCCTCACTGTTAAATTAAACACATTTTGTCAAAAATAAACAAAAACAAAACAAAACAAAACCCACATCGAAACAGAACTCAAAGCTACAAAGAATAGATTGCTTATTGAAGATGTGGGCAGGAAGGAGGAGGAACAAAGTGGGCGGATTGTGGGGAAAATGTCTTAAACTATATTGAAGTCATTATTGAACGGTAACCAAATAGTTGATGAAGTAAATTTCTTCTTTTAGAGGGCTTTGAACTGATAAATGCAGAGGAATAATAGAATTGGAATATTGCTGTTTTGCAACCTCTAATGAAATGATGTATGAAGGCAAATGGTTTTCAATGCCTGCTAAATGATTAGCTGAAGCTGATGGAAAGTTTACAATGAATGGACCAGGCTATGCTACCTGAACCCACCAATGATTCTTAATGCGGCTTCATGAGCCTCTTGGTGAGATGCAGTGAGAGCTCACGACACCAAAACAAGCAAAACAAAACCTGAATATGATAAAGTAAGCCTAGCTCTAACGGCCAGCTTATAGGAAATACATCCCCATAGGGATATAGTCAACAACAACAAAAAAACAAGTATGGGACATTCTACAGGCCCTTAGACACTATTGTTCTTCAACAAAGAAATTGCATGAAAAAAAGAGAGAGAGGGATGGGGAACCTATAGATTAAAAGAGATTTAAGAGGCATACCGGCCAAATTCAACATAGCGAATATAGGGGTCTTATATGGAGACTGATTTAAACAAACGGACTGTAAAAATTTTTAAATTATGAGAAAATGAGGGCTATTCAAAACGTTGCTTGGATATTTGATGGTGTTACAGAAATGTAAATTGGGAGAGGTGGCAATGATGTTTATGTGACTATGTTTTGGGGTTTTTTTAATTAATTAATTTATTTATTTTTGGTTGTGTTGGGTCTTCGTTGCTGCATGCGGGCTTTCTCTAGTTGCGGAGAGTGGGCTCTACTCTTAGTTGTGGTGTGCGGGTTTCTCATTGTGGTGGCTTCTCTTGTTGCAGAGCACGGGCTCTAGGCACGCGGGCTTCAGCAGTTGTGGCACACGGACTCAGTAGCTGTGGCTTGCGGGCTCAGTAGTTGTGGCTTGTGGGCTCTAGAGCGCAGGCTCAGTAGCTGTGGAGCACGGGCTTAGTTGCTCTGCAGCATGTGGGATCTCCCCGGACCAGGGATCGAACCCATGTCCCCTGCGCTGGCAGGCAGATTCTTAACCACTGTGCCCCCAGGGAAGCCCATGGCTATGCTTTTTAAAGCCCACGTATTTTCCGATATAGACTGAAATATTTATGGGTAAAATAATTTTGATATCTGACACCTGCTTCAAAATAACTCAGCAGAGATAGGAGTAGGGGTGAGGAGTAGAGTGGGTATAGAAAAAACAAAAGCTGTCATGTGTTGATAATTGTTGAAGAATAGAAGATGAGAACATGGGGGTTGATTATACTATTTTCTCTACTTTTATATATTATTTCCATTACAAATTTTTTACAAGTACATGTTTTTTTTAAAATGCTTACTTCTCCATTGACATGTTTTTAAGGCACCAACCAAAACCTATTCCTTTTTTGTCTGTTGCAAATATATTTTTATTTGCCTCCTAAACTATATGTTTTTTAACTCTCTTTATCTATCTTGAGGAGGGCTCTCATTTAAGTCATATTTACTTGTAGTGATTTTTAAAATTTTATTGAAATGCATGTTCTATAGCATAAGTAAGCTTCAATATATCTTCATCACCTTGTGATAAAATGCAGGTACCCCCTACTTTGACAAACAAGGCCCACCATAATCAAACTCCATCGTACATGTCAGACAAACTCTTCCAAAGTATAGAAGAGAGGAAATACTTTAAAACCCATTTTATGAGGCCAATATTACCCTAATACCAAAACCAGACAAAACATCACACAAAAAAGAAAACTGCAGACCAATATTCATATTCAATGTATACAAAAATTCTTGACAAAATACAAGCAAGTCAAATCCAGCAACATATAAAAAGAACGATACACTTCAACATGGCAAATTTTATGTAATATATATTTTACCACAGTGAAAAAATAGTAAAATAATAAAAATAATTATACACCATGACTAAATGGGATTTATCTCAGGGATGCAAGGATGATTTAACATCAGAAAA
This sequence comes from Delphinapterus leucas, assembly GCF_059928025.1. Taxonomy (NCBI): domain Eukaryota; kingdom Metazoa; phylum Chordata; class Mammalia; order Artiodactyla; family Monodontidae; genus Delphinapterus; species Delphinapterus leucas. The sequence goes on from NC_143146.1 coordinate 14,782,252, forward strand.
TCAACCAGTGTAATACATCACATCGCAAAAATCACGTGATCATCGCAGTAGGTGCAGGAAAAGCATTTGACAAAATTCAAGTTCATGGACCTTCAGATTGAGAATACCCATTCTGGAAAGTCTCTAAACATAGCACATGACAAATAATAGTGAAGAAACACCCCAGGGCTAGAAGGTGGATTTAAGGGGCGCTACTGGGATAAAAATGTTCTTTTGAATCTACTGCAAAGAGTTTTCTTGAAACTGCCTTGATCATGAGCAATTAACAGTGTGAATGATTTATCTAAGATCTAAGAGGAGTACAGAGTGTAAACTCCTATAGGATAGGTGTGTGTATTCCTCCTATGCTACAGGCATAATTATTCCCCTCTAGGTGGGCATGAGTATCTTTGTGGTACCATAATTAAAGGGCCTTTGAGTGGCTTGGAGACTTAGGGCAAGTGGTTTAGACTTAGAATTAACACTAGCTGTGTGATAGTAGGTCAGTTATTTAAACTGTAAGTCTCAGGATTTTTTTTTTTAATTTATTTATTTTGGCTGTGACGGGTCTTAGTTGTGGAATGCGGGACCTTTTAGTTGTGGCATGCGGGCTCATAGTTTCGGCATGCTGACTTTTAGTTGCAATCATGCATGTGGGATCTAGTTCCCCAACCAGAGATCGAACCCGGGCCCCCTACATTGGGAGCGCAGAGTCCTACCCACTGGACCACCAGGGAAGTCCCTCAGGATTCTTTTAATAGTTTTTATTCATATCTGAAGTTAGGATTCTAAGACCATAATAGGAGAATTAAAAAAAAACTAATACCTATGAAGTATTTAGTGCCTAGGCCATGGAAGCATTCATCATGATGAACAACATCCAAGATGGTGTAAATCATGGGTCTGTGTTGAGACAATTATGTCTGTCTCTTAGATAGATAGATGTCAGGCTAGAGGACTTCATAACAGCAAGTTAAAAGGACGAATATTCTTGTTAAGGACTGGCCTCGCTGCTCGAATAACCTTGAAAACTGAAGAAAAGATTGGTCAGAGAATGAGATTTAATTTGGACAAGTTTAGCAGTTGTGCACTTAAAGTAAACACATAAATGGCACAAAGAAAAGACAACACTGGCCAGATGTTGCCAAAAAAGAGGGTTTTTCAGGGCAAGGCCTCAGCCTGCATTTTGGGTCGTTGACGACGGGTGATTTTGTTCACGTAGGGGCAGAGCTTAAACTTACTCCAGCTCTGGCTAACTGCTAGAAATAAGGTCACACCGTTGAATCTGTGTAAATGGTTTCAAAAACTGCTTAAAGATATAACTATTAGTCAAAGGTGCAAACTCAAATGTTTCCATGGGTAACATACCTGAAGGAGGCCCCACGGGCTGTTGCAGAGAGAAGGGGGCCTGTCATTGGAGGGCATGCCCTGTTTAAAAGCATTTATATTCAAAATGTTTCAGAAGCATCAACCAGCCAGACAAACAGGTTGTGGAGGCCTCAGTCCCACGCAAGCAGCTTATAATCTCTGATCAGTGGAACAAGCATAAATTAGGTGTTTCTCTTTTGTATCCCTGAACCCATAGGTGGTCTTTTCCCTTCCAATCAGATAAATACTTGGCAGGAACTGAACTGCTAAAAGCTCTGAATTGTAGCATCACAGAATCCTTAGAGTTGCTTATCTTTTCCCCATTTCTGGTTGCTTCCAGTTCCCTTCACAAATTCTCCCCCCCGCCGTTTTTTTTTTCTATCTTACACTCAGCTGCTATTTAGAATAAGATGGTATTTGACCAACATTTTTTGTTGTTGTTCTTCTTCTTTCCTAAGCACTTAATGCCTCAAACACTTCAATGTGTTCTGGCTCAAGAGCGCCCTCCTCTGTCAAGCAGTCACCAGGCCCTGATTCCCCTTCCCTTCCTTCCATCTTCTGAGTGGCTCCCAACCACCTGTGCCAAAGGGGCGCATGTGACAGAACCATCTCCAGCCCTCGGTGCTATTGACTACTCATCTGGAACTCTTGGTTTCCTTTGATAGCAAATTGTTTGCCTTTATGAAAGTTATTTACTTCTGAACAATAGTCAGAGAATGGTCAAAGAAAATCAATTACAGTATTAATAAAATTTAAACACTTTTCTTTACAGGCTGATGAACAAAGTAAGCAGAAGTGATATAGGAACTGTAATCTAAAAGCAACTCAGCAATGTAGCATTGGAGGGTAATTTTTAGAAAGGTAAAGTCATGACACTCATGCAAATAATAAACGGTCATTATTAGTTCATGACATATTTATTATTAACTATTATTAATTCATGATGGAATCAGTAAGATATTACAATTAGTTTTTATAGTCTCTCCCTGACAAATTCCTTTCTATCACGATCATTTGCGCTGCTGTGAACAGGAATCCTTTGTATCACTATTAGTTTTCTACAAGTTAACTTCTACCTTAACAGAGTTGTAAAATAGCCTAGTGAAAGACAAAGGTGCTCAACTCTAGAGGATAAAACAACCCTGCAAAGATCATAATCTGGCATTCCACTGAAGAGATATTCTGTGGCCTCTCTTGCCCTCCCAGCATCTTTCACAGCTTTTCCCGTCAGTGGTGATCATTTTATTAACATCTCTCCATCTTGTCTTCATCCCTATCCCATGCTTCCTCCCCCAACCCACAAGGAATCCTAGGCTTGGATAAATGGTGTCTGTGTGTATTATGGACTGTGTGAAAATGCTGGGAAGCTTGTAAACATTTTACAGGGATGTGGAGAGGAAAAAAACAGGCTGACCTAGTAATAGAGGTTTAGGGAGATGAGGCTGATAAACATTCATCCAGAAAGGATGGTTATTATATAAATGGCATTTGAGGGCTGTTCCCCAAGCCCCTGTGTCTTAGTCAGCTTGGGCTGCTATAAAAAAGTACCACAGACTGGGAGACTTATAAACAACAGAAATGTATTTCTCACAGTTCTGAAAGCTTGATGTCTGAGATAGGGGTACCAGCATGGTCGGATTCTGGTGAGGACCCTCTTCATGGTAACGGACTGTCAACTCCCCACTGTGTCCCAACATGGTGGAGACAGAGGGGGAGAGCTCTCTGGGGTCCCTTTTATAAAGGCACTAATCACCTCCCAAAGGCCCCATCTCCTAACACCATCACATTGGGGGTTAGAATTTCAACATATGAATGTGGGTGGTGGGGGGACACAAAAACTCAGTCCATTGTACCCCCCATTTCCTCCTCTTCCCACTAGAACATAAGCTCCATGAGAACAAGGACTTTTTTTTGCCTCATTTTCCTTTTTTTTTTAAATTGAAGTACAGTTAATATACAATATTACGTAAGTTACAGGTGTACAATATAGTGATTCACAATTTTAAAGGTTATGCTCCATTTATAGTTATTATAAAATATTGCCTATATTCCCTGTGTTGTGCAATATATCCTTGTAGCTTCTTTTATACATAATAGTTTGTACCTCTTAACCCCCTACCTCTATATCACCCCTCCCCCCTCCTCTCTCCCCACTGGTAACCACTAGTTTGTTCTCTCTATTCGTGAGTCTGTTTCTTTTTTGTTATATTCAATAGTTTGTTGTATTTTTAGATTCCACATATAAATGATATATAATATTTGTTTTTCTCAGTCTGACTTATTTCACTTAGCATAATGCCCTCCAAGTCCATCCATGTTGTTGCAAATGACAAAATTTCCTTCTTTTTTATGGCTGAGTAGTATTCCATTGCGTGTATATATGTACCACATTTCCTTATCCATGCATCTGTTGATAGACACTTAGGTTGCTTTTATATCTTGGCAATTGTAAATAATGCTGCTATGAACATTGGGGTGTGTGTGTGTGTTTGTTTCTTTCGGATGTATACCAGGACTAGACTTGCTGGGTCATGTGGTAGTTCTAGTTTTAGTTTTTTGAGGAATCTCCATACTATTTTCCATAATGTCTGCACCAAGTTACATTCCTGCCAACAGTGTAGAGGGTTCCCTTTTTTCCACATCCTCACAAACATTTATTGTGTTCTTTTTCATGATCACCATTCTGACAGGTGTGAGGTGAGATCTCATTGTCAGTTTGATTTGCATTTCCCTGATGATTAGTGATGTTGAGCATCTTTTCATGTGCCTGTTGGCCGTCTGCATGTAGTCTTTGAAAAAAATGTCTGTTCAGTTCTTCTGCCCCTTTTTTAATCTGGTTGTTCGTTTCTTTGGTTTTTTTTGATGTTGAGTTGTATGAGCCGTTTATGTATTTTAGATAATAACCTCTTATCAGTCATACCATTTGCAATTATTTTCTCCCATTCAGTAGGTTGTCTTTTTGTTTTGTCCATAATATTCTTTGTTGTGCAGAAGCTTTTGAGTTTAATTAGGTCCCATTTGTTTATTTTTGCTTCTATTTCCTTGCTTTAGGAGACAGATCCAAAAAGATATTGCTATGATTTATGTCAAAGAGTGTTCTGCCTATGTTTTCCTCTAGGAGTTTTATGGTTTCCGGTCTTACACTTAGGTCTTTAATCCATTTTGAGCTTATTTTTACATATGGTGTTAGTGAATCTTTGCCTTGTTTTCTATTGTGTCTCCAGTGCCTAAACAATAAATAGTACATGAAGGGGCTCCATTAGTATCTGTAGAGTGAATGAATGAGGAAATGAATGTTTCTCCTTCTCTGGATAAAAGAAATGTTGGCTCCAGTGCTAAAGACCAAAGAAAGAGAAATTCCTTGTTTCATCAGTGACTCTTGCAATCCCTGGCTTTCCTCTAATGTACTTCATTCATCCATCCAGCTAGTGTCTTTTACTGAATCTGCCTTGTTTTCCTAGTACTCTGCTACTTGTTGGTATTATAAGGATGAAAAGTATAAGATATGAGCTCTCAAAGACCATGCAATCTCAGTTCCAAGAGGAGATTTGGAGCAAAGGTAAGAGAAAGGAATCGAGGCATATCAAAAGTGAAAAGTAGAACTAGCAGGGTTTCTGAATAGGGAGGAATTAGAACAATAGTAAGTGAGGTGAATTATGACTGGACAAAGGTAAACTGTCCATCATAGGAAAGATCAAGGAATGGGGAGGTCTAATTATATGCCCTCACTCCCAAGAGTCCAGGACCATGGGTAAGTCTGAGTTCCCAGCTATAAGAAGCTAATATGTAATAGGAAAAATGAAACAAATGTACGGGTTATAGTAAGAAACAAAGTAGTGAGAGGGAAAGTCTAATAACCTATGAGGTGGATCCAAAGGAGGAAACATTTTCTCTCTGTCTTCCACATCTTCATGTCATATCTGATACCTATAAGCTGCTGCTGTGAAAAAAAAGGCAACTGGATATTGGAGCCTGTCCTTCTAGATCTGTGGTCTAGCAGGGGAGATAGAGCCCATCCATCCATAACCAGTGCTGCGTCGCGGCTGACTTACTCTGGCTCCTATCAGGTCTCAAGAGCCAATTGCTAAGCCAGTTTTTAAACACAGCCATTTTAAAAAGGTTAAATTTACAATTAAATAAATCATATTGAAAACAAAGGTAATAAATCCTCAAAGCATATCACATCCTAAATTATCTGTGCTCTTGCGGATCTTAGGTTGACTATATCTGTATAATTGTGGGCTAGTGTGCATATTTTCCCAACTCCTCATTCAGTGACATAACATTAGTAGCTTGAAATTGCCATAGTAGAAGGTTTTACACCATTGACACCACAGAAATTGGCAAATGCTACAAATTGGGGCTTTGCTCATCCTTTTGTTTTCTAGATTTAAGAAAATGATGTAGAAAATGTTTAAAATGTAGATTAAACTGAAAAGGATGTCATGTCTAAGCCATTACATTGTGAATAGCCCAAAAAATTTGAGGAAATATTCTTCCAACATTCAGAACTATTATCCAAAGAAGTTACTTGTGTCGTTGACTATCAGGTGATATACCAACATGCGTCTTCGTTGTTTTGCTTTTACACGACTTGTTATGTATCAGGCAATGATCATGTAGGAATTACACTTGTTCATCAATTGCAACAATTAGCTGGCCCTGAATACAAAAATTCAGCTAAAAGCATTCTTTGAGAATCAATTGGCTACATGTAATTTATGATAAAGAATACTGTGCATCTTATTACTATTTGTAAATTGTGTGCTATGTATTCTTTATATCAGTAAAAACCTATCATAAACATACATATGTATTTACATGTGCATATGTGTATATGCATCTATATCATTATATCTCTATTTATACTCATATTTTTTTGGAGCACTGGTTGTTAACATTTACCAATACACCACTGTCCAAAACCAAAAAACAGAGTGGACAGTAACAAATGCCATAAGAGAGTTGCACGAGGCTGTGGAAGCAGATTCCCTGGGAAACGGGGAAGCTATCATGGGCTTCATGAAGGGGATGAGAGCCAATGGAGTCTGGAGGCAGAAGAACTCAAGGGAACCATTTCCTCAGAGGCCCTTGGCTTTGCTGGTCCCTGAGGGGAGAAGAGAGGTGCCTTTCTAATAACAAGGGGGCCACTGCCTACCTGAGGCTATCACTGTTGTCTGTTTTCTGGAAACCAGAATGAGACACAGGCTCTGAGGACCACAAAAGGTTGTATAAGAAGACAGGATGAGCTCAGGAATCATCAAAGCCTCTAGAAATAGGAATGTTCATCTCCTTCTGTGGCTCCAGGGACTGGTCAGTACAGAGCAAACTGTAGAGAGAATGACCTAGTCCCACTAGCAGAAAAAGTCCACTAGCCATTGGTTTCTGTAAAGGGGCATTTTTCTTTAACTGGACTTGGAGGCTTGGAATTCAAACTTCATTGCAAAGTAGGGGGTAGAATTAGGCCCCCAAATGTCCTTTTGCAGTACATGTAATTATTACATATCCTATAAAGTTGGACAGCATCTTTGCTCTCAATATCTTTTCATATTCACAAATTTTCATGGGAGTCAAGTTTTCTGAAAGGCACTAGGACACTAACATCATCCCCCAGACCCCACTTCCATTTTTCCATCCTCACACACCACCTGCTCTACTACCGTCTCCACTGAACCTCTAAGATGAGGCCAGAGTGTAGAAAGGACAGCACTTCCCTTCCCACCCTGCCATCAACCCCATAAAAGGGAGGAGAGAGAAGGAGGGAAGCCTGATCAGCGATATGGTCTCAGCATCAATTTTCTTCAAATTGTTGGAGGGGACAAGGTCTTGGTCCAATGTGGCACCAACATCAAAACGTATCCTGACTTGGCCATCCTGACTGTGGGTGTATTTTGTGGGAAACACCTACCCATAGGTGAATTGAAATTGTCTCCGTCTTGGGACAAGTGTATCTGCAGGTGACACAGGGAGGGAGGGAAAAGGAGACAGGGTGGACGCAGAGGCCAGAAGTGGTGGAATATGACCTTGAGGAGAAATGAGGGCACTGGATTTCTAGGTGGGAGGAGCTTGTGCACAGTGATGTTGTTGGGAGAGGTATGCCTGGGAGTCTTTTCTAGAAGCTATGTTTGCACAGAATGCATAGCTTTTACTCTCCTTTGTGTTTACTTAGAGGAAAGGCTGATGGAGTTTGAGGTGGAGCCGTGGTGGTGTTGGTGGTGGTGGGACCTGAGCCCTATTGAGAAGAACCTGAGTTCTGCCCTGAGACAATAGCAAGTACGAAATGAGATCATTACAAGCACTGCCAGGAAGCTCGGATGTATTCAGGGCGGCGGCCCGCGGAAAAGTCTGGAGTTTCTGCCTGGATTCCATTTGAACTGGGGCAGAAATGTAAAGATATAGCATTTGTTCCCATAGACTGATGTAGTGTAGAGCGTAACTTTTACACATAGAAAAGAATAAAATGAAAAGTATAAGATATAAGACAGGATTGGATTATGTCTTATACTCCAAATGGATTAAAGACCGAAATGTAAGACCGGAAACCATAAAACTCCTAGAGGAAAACATAGGCAGAGCACTCTTTGCAGAGATTGAAAAATCCTTGCACCCCTGAGATAAATCCCACCTGATCATAGTTTATGATCCTTTTAATGTAATGTTGGATTCAGATTGCTAGTACTTTGTTGAGGATTTTTGTGTCTATGTTCATCAGTGATATTGGCCTGTAATTTTCTCTTTTTTTGTGGTATTTTTTTCTGCTTTTGGTATCAGGGTGATGCCATTTGCAGCAACATGGATGGACCTAGAGATTGTCATACTGAGTGAAGTAAGTCAGACAGAGAAAGACAGAATCGTAGGATATGGCTTATATGTGAAATCTAAAAACAAAACAAAACAAAACAAATGAACTTATCTAGAAAACAGAAACTGACTCACAGACTTAGAGAATGAACTTATGGTTACCAAAGGGGAAGGGTGTGGAGGAGGGAGGGACTGCAGGTTTGAATTGACATGTACACACTGCTGTATTTATAAAGGACAGCCAACAAGGACCTGCTGTGCCGCACGCGGAACTCTACTCAATGTTATGTGACAGCCTAAATGGGAAAGTAATTTGAAAAAGAATACATGTATAACTGAATCATTTTGCTGTACACCTGAAACTAAAACATTGTTAAACAACTGTATTCCAATATAAAATAAAAAGATAAGAAAAAAAACTGAAAAAAAGATTGCAGGCTGATTAAGGGAAGAATCCAGATTTAGGATTCTCAGGAAGAGAAGGCCTGTCAATTAAGTTGATAATGGAAGATAATTACAAATATTTTAAGAAGCTAATGAAGCACAGTTGAGTTGCCGGGTGTGTGTGGTCAGGGAACAGGGAACGAAGAGAAAATCCTGACAGGAAAAAAATTCAGGAAGGAAATAACTAACTGTTGGAAAATGATTTCCACTCCTCATCTCAACTATTTGAGTTAAAAGAAAGTAAGACCCGTGAAAGAACAACTATTTCCAAAGCAGTCATCCTCGGACATGCTTTGTATCGCAGATAACCCGGGTGGTACCAGGCTTTCTTGAGAAGGTTCTGGCGTGTGATTTGGTCTGTTTGCAGTGAGTGGTGCTTTGTGCTCACCCTGCCCTTTTTACCCAGCTGCTTATAACGTGCAGAAAGTAAACCCTCAGAGAAACGGCCCCGCCGCCCAGCCCCTCTTCAGAGTCTATCGGATGAAGAGACGCAGAGCTCTGTTTTCTGCTGGCCGTGGTCACGCGTGGCTGGAGGATTCATGGACAAGACCAAGCGCTCCATCTGTATCTCAGAGTCACTGATTACCAAGAGAAGGACTCAGCCCAGAACCACGCAGAGGATGGAAAGTCCTCAGAGAGTGAGTCTGTTAGAGTAATCCGAACAATCAGAGCCATTCTGACCACATTCTGATGTCTCCGTTGCCCCTTTCAAATACAAGCCGTTTCCTAAGGCCCAAAGGGAACACTGTGAATGGTGCCTAAGATTTTTCATAATGTTAACATCTGAATGAAAGGACCAGATGTGACCTTAGAATGAAGGCAATGACCAGGGAGAAGGGCAGGGGTCAAGGGAATGCCCCAAATTTCAAAAGGGTACATTTCAGAAATTGCCATTAGTATGCTTGGAAGCAAACTCCAGATAAATTCTAGAATGGATAATTAAAGGGATGGTTTTATAGCTCTTAGTAAAGCAAGAAGCTCCCAGTAGGAAGCAGTATGATTCCCTAAGAGCAAGAAACATCATATTAGACAATTTCTCTTTTGACGAGTTTACTAGGATGCTTCAAAACTTCTATCGTGCTGTGCTGCTGGACAAGAAGGAGAGACACGGGGCTGGTCACCATGCAGACAGACTCAGTGATGGCACCAAGGATGGTGAACCACGCCCTATGGTCCCGTCCTCGCGCCCATTCACTCACCTCAATAAAAAAACTCACTAATTCAACATACACCTTATAGAGCATGGACTTTATGGATTTTATCTTCTGGGAAAGAGATAGGAAGAAATTGTTCAATCCCTGTCCTCATGGGGCTTATAACCTAGAGGTGGGAAAGGACAAGGACACAAGTAACCACAATCCAAGCCAGAAAAACAAAATCACAGAAAGAAAAGTACAAAGCGCTATGGGGGGGATCAATGGAGACAAAGGTCCTATCTGGTTGGAAGGTTGAAAATGCTTTGCATGGGAGATGGCACTGGAGGTGGAGTTGGAAGGAGGAGAGAGATGGGGGTGATGAAGAAAGGCTTTTGCCCCACACGGTGTGAGCAGAGGCACAGACTAGGGAAAAGGTTAAGCACAAAGTCCAGGTTGATGGAAGCAGGGGGACGAGAAAGGCAAGTCAGGACTGCTGTGACGCATTCCTCTCGCTGGGAAGCGGCCGCGGGGAGTCCTTCGATCAGGTGTTTGGATTCAGGAGTCACACCGTCTGGCATGAATCTTGCCATGGCCACCACCTTCGCCAAGAAATTAAGTTACGAAACTTCTCCAAGCGCTGGTTGCTCCACCTGTAGACCAGGCCTGGTTACAGCAGCGCCCCACGCTGAGGGTCACTGGGGAGTAGGCGAGATTCTGTGTCAATTCTGTGCCTGGCGCGGAGGGAGCGCTCTCTAAATGGGCTGAATGAAGCCCAGAATTAAACTGGAGGAAGCTCTGTTTTGCAAGTGTGATCTGGCAGTGCTGGATAGCCTTGATTAGAGCAAGTTCAAAGAGCGGAAAATGTCTTCCTGTTATTTGATCCCAATCTATGGTAAGCCATAGGCTGAGCCACAGAAAAGGCAGACCTCCCCACACGGAGAATGGGAGGGTGGGCAGGCAGATTCTGCAGAATTTGGCAACTGAGAAGGTGTGGGATCAGCAGTTTGGGAAAAGCAAGGAGGAGAAATGTGTGCAGCATCCTCTTGGATTTGGAGATCTGGGGACAAGTGTGGGACTGGGTGGAAGACGTCTTTACCTCTATAGGAGGAATTCCACAGAGATCACAGGGAGTGTGCTGAAGGCTTTTGGGTGACGCTAAACTGGGAGGCTGGTGAATACAAAGATGACCAAATCAGGATTCGAAACAGTCTTGAAGGCTAGAATTTGCGTTGGAGAAAACCACCACAATAATAGCGAACTCATTCATTAGCTTATTTAATCTTTTTCATAAGGGAGATATTATTATCATGCTCATTTTACAGGTAGGGAAACTGTTGAAAGTCAGGTTTCAAGGTCTGTGCTCTAGAGGGAAGAAAGAAGGAAACTGATCTTTATGGAGTATTTACAGTGTGCCAGACACCAAGTTTCACCCAAGGGAATACTTAGGAAGCTGGAAGACCTGGAAGGAGGTCAGATGATTTAAAGTAGGACCTGGTAGATGAAGATGACAGTGTGATGAAACATTATTTCTAGGCGCTCCATAGGCCTGTGAGAGGCATTTGAGCACGAAGCAGAGAGCTAAATTTTCTGTGCTGACCCCCGATCCATGTGAATTATTTCCTACTATGGTGTGAGGAGCAGGGATCTTCAACTGTTTCTGTTCAGTGGGTCCACATTCCTGTCTGCGATAATCTTGGTCTCTAAGTCTGTCTTTTGACTCTGATGACTATGGTGTGGGATATGTGGGAGATGTCTACATGGTGAAGTTGCATGTGTGGGTGTGACGTGTAGAGGCGTCTGCGTGGTGAGAGTTTGTATGGACGTGTAGTTAGCTGTAGAACCAGCTGCGTCTGTGTACATGCGTGTGCCCACGTGGTGTGAATACTCTGGTGTGAATCTGTTTTATGATTCTAGTGTAATTGGAGCACAGGCTGCATGGCTCACCACCTTGGTCAAAGGCACACCCCACCCTCACCCCCAGCACTCCCAGGAGAGATTAATGAAGGAGCAGGAAGCAGAAGCAGAAAGAACCCTGCAGAGCAGAGGCTGGGGTACTGCTCACTAAGAACCTGCTGACCCCACTATAGGAATAGTGTAAGAGCTGCAGCTGGAACAGGAATTTCCCTGTGGAGGGCGCTAAGGCCCCTTAGGCTCCAAACCCTCCCAGTACTGACTTGAATCTGGGATAGAGGGAGTCAGTAGGATAATGTGGGTATTTTCCCAGATGATATAAATGGATTCCAGATAATTCTCTCATAGCGTCTGCTGGCTCCTCTTTGTGGCTCCATCACCTACCAAGACCACCGCCAACTGCATTCTCTTTATCAGCTGGGCTGTGGATGTGATTCCTGCTTCGCTCCTTCCCTCGCCCTCTTCCGTCCCCCCCAGTTCTCACAGCTTGCAGAATAGTCTTTCCCAAGGCACAGGTTGGGAAAAGAGCATGTTCTGGAGGAAGCAGAACTCAGAGCAGAGGAAATGGGTGAGCCAGAGGGCAGACCAGCCAGGTCTTCAGCTCAGAGTTGAGAGCAGGCATTGGGTCAGGACTGAATGGCCAAACAAGCTGGAATTAGCGGGTAGGACAGTCATAAGACAGATGTACAGCCTGGAACCCAGACATCAGCCAGCAGAACAAAGTGAGAGTCTGAGGTCCAGGTTTCAGCAGGAGAGTGGGCATCAGCTGATCTCCAGGAACTAGGAGGCTGAGCAAAGCAGGAAGAGCACAGAGCCAGGGCACAGGGCCAAGGAAGGGTCCTGACCCCTGCAATAGAGAATCAGCTTCGTGGGGAGTCCTACAGAGCAGGCTGAAATCCCCAAACACGACTGGCTGGAGGTTTGCTGGTTGGGCGTAAATGAGAGCATCTGCTGTAGTCAGACAGGGAGAAAATAGCCGTCTGTTTCCTCTGCCCACCTTGCCACATTTTGTGTTGTCACATTTTGTGCTCTGGAGAAAATCTGTCTCCCAATAGGGTGACTGGTCTGCTTATTATACATGGACTATATTTGGTTTGTATAAATGAAAAATATTGATCCAAAGATATCCAATTAAAGGCAGGATTTGTCCTCTCGTATTCCCCCCAGCCCAGCAGCACTTAGCTCTATGCCTGGATTTAGAAGCAGTCATCCCTTCCCTGGGAAGGGTTAGGGGGCACATCCCTTGGGTTTGCTTAGGACCTTTAAAAATATCAGTTCAAGATAGAGAATTGCATATTTACTACATTGATTCTAACATACATTAATATATTGATTTAAATATAATAACATTAATATAACATGTGTATTATGACTTTTACTACTTTAACTTCTAGGCTATGAACATCTCCAGGGCAGAGACAGGTCTTTTTATTGCCTTGTTCCCAAGCAACCAGCATGGAGCCGATGAGTTGTCCAAAAATATTTAAGTCAATATGCAAATCAGGAATACTGATGTTTAACTATTTCTTTTTCTTTTTATATATTCACAGAATCTCAGATCTCAAACTGGATATGACTTTAGAGATTACCCAGTCTGTCTTCCCAACCAATGCAGGAATTATTTCTACCACGCTTTCAGTAGAGGAGCATCAGCCTCCTCTAGATACTTCTAGTCAGTTCTTTGTGGGACAGCCTGTTCCGTTGTTGGGCAACTCAGATAGAAATTGCTTCTTCAGAGAGCCCCTAACTCTGATTCCCTCGTAACGTCTACCCAGGGGTCGTACTCATCTACTTCCCCTTCCTCCATTCCTCTCACACCCTTACCCACCATATTCTTTTCCTTTTTTCCAGGTGAAACAATTGCCCATGTAAATTTATTTCAAGACCTCCCGTCTTCCTAGTTACCCTCCTCTCACATCAATGAATGTGGTTTGTATTCATGTTCCTTAAGATATGGTGCCCAAGACCAGCACTATGCAATTTGACTATGGAATATGCGGGAGTGAGAGGCGATTACCCTTCCAATTTGGACATTCTTATGCTATTAACGGTACTTCGGATTGCATTAATCTTCATGGCTGCTACCTTTTCCTGTTGTTTTTTACTAAACATCTAAGAAGCACAGCTTGTTTTTTTTAAAATTAATTTCGGTCAAACTATTTTCTCTCATTCTAGCCAATCGATTTTTAAAGCCAAACGTTAAGTTGAGAATCTGACTGCTTGAGATCTTGGTGTGTATTGGAAAATATTGTCCTGGGAGAAGGGATGGAACTTAGGGCGGGACCTGCTCTGCAGCCAGCTTCCCTTTCCACTGCCCCCAAGTCTCTGGGCAGGAGCCTCGGAGCACCTGTGACCCCTTCATCCCTCATGAGTCACCAAGTTACTCGGTCTTATCGGTTCTACCTCTAAGTACCTTCCTTGTCTGTTCCCACTGTTGCCCGCACATGAGGTTCAGGTTCTCACATGAAATACTGCAGGATCTTTCTGAAATGCAAGTCCCGTCAGGGATTCTCTGCTCAAAATGTTTCAACGGCTTTCCGGCTCCTCTAAGACAAAGTCGAAATCCCCTCATAGAGCTTACAGGTCCCTTTGCAAGTCCCCCTCCATGTGCACCTGCACCCCATCTTGACGTCCTCCCGCACATCCACGTGGAGTCTTTCCAATGTGCTCGCTGGTCCCTGAGGCGCTCGGCTCCTTTCTGCTTGGAGGTCTTTGCTCGTACGTGCCAGGCCCTGCTCTGAACGCTCTACACAAATTAACTCACTTCATCCTCACCACCACCCTCTGAAGTAGATAATATTACTCCCATTTTACAGACGGGGAGCTCATATGTTAAGCATTTTGCCTGGTGTCACGCAGTTAATAAGTTGTAGAGCAGGATGAGTCCCGTGACCCGAAATGCCCCCCCTTTCTTCCTCCTGGGTGAACTTCTACCCATCTTCCAAGACAGTTCAAGCACTGGCTTTTCTGGGAAGTCTGCCTATGCCCTGAACTTAACCCAGATAGCACTTATCGTTCTGGGCTAATCGTTTGCTAAATGATCATCTCCCTCTAAGCAGCACATCCACGGAGATAGGCCCCTGTGCTTTCCTCGCTGAGCCCCCAGAGCCTATATTCTGTGCCGGGAATCTAATGAGTGCTTTGATGAAAGGAACTCATTAATGAATAAGCGAATTAACTACTTACAGCGTTCCTTCTGTAGTCGTAATATGGTGTCATAGCCATTTGCCAAATTGTCAATTATTGACCATCAGTTTTTCCTGTAATGCGTACAAAAATCTGGCCAAAGCTTAATTGTACATCAATTCTTAATTTTCTTAAGAAAGAATTAAAAAGTTCTTAATTTTCTCCTGAAATTCAGATCAGTTTAAATATTTCCGTTTAAATATTTATTTAAATATTCAGATCTGTTATCCTGGCTTTGTCTAAGAGCAGTACTGCTTTCTGAAGTGCTCTGGAATTACTTAAAAATGCACAGCGGCAGTAAGTTTTAAAACTACCAACCCCAGTTTGCTCTTTGCTCAGGTGTCCTTTGAGTTCATCCCCTTGAGGATGCGAGTTAGTCTGTAAGGGAATCGAGCAGAGGAGACTCAGGAGCGCCAGCTTGCCGCACGTGCGGTCGGACGGACAATGAGCGAGAGAGGAGCAGTGGGCCCGGAGAGAAATACGCCTGAGCCTTTTCTACACATCATCATCTTATAGATAAGAAAGGGAAACAAAGTGAATTTAGGTGACTTATCCAAGGGCGCACAAGAAATTAACGGCAGAGCTAGGACTTAAACGCAGGCTTTGGGCCGATACAGAATGCTGAACGTTTCCCCAAAAGCTCTATAGACGACCATACAAAGTTATAAATACATTCTCCTGTTGAGTCTCAGATACTTTGTCTGTAAAATGGGGATTATACCATCTTTTGGATAAATATGATAATATATGTGAAAGCACTTTGTAAAATGCAAATATGATTCAAATCAATATATTAAACTATCTGTCACAAAATTTTTCCCAGTTCTTAGGGCCAGGAATGTTTGAGTAAACTTTGTCCGTTTTTGACTGCCCAACATACAAACACACCTTAGTTCTGGTGAAGCTCTGTCTCCCACCATGGAGCCCGAAATGGGCCTTTTCTCCTCATCTCCAGCAGATGCAACCTATGATTGACAAAATGAAGAGGCCCACGTCTGTGGTGAGAACTGACTTCTAGATGCAGTGTGGTCTTGCCTTATAAGGTACAGTAAGTCCTAACCTGTAGGATAAGCATAAACTGTAGTCTAATGAGCACAATAGCTTTCGTTTTGTTATAAATGTGACATAAGACATGCAACAAGGCGTCAGAGGCATCCGTCTATTAGGTTTTGGATTCCAGGAAGCAGCTACTGCAGTCCTGGCTGGAAACAAATAGATGGAGCGGAAGTAACGGTCACCTTCCTGCCACTGAGATGTGAGCTCTCCCGGCATTGAAATCTGTATTTATAGGAATGACTGCTACCCTTTATGGTGTGCGTCTCGCCTGTGTTATCTCGTTTCATCGCCATTTAACAAGTAAGAAAACTGAAGCACAGGGAGATTAAGACCCCTTAGTTAGTAAATGGTGAGTCCATCACACTCAAAGTCTAGACTCAAAGATTCAGACTCTAAGCAGAATTTCTCACCCTTTTATGTGCATGGCGGACACCTGGAGATGTTGTTAAAGTGAAGATTCTGATTCTATGGGTCTGTGGTGGGGCCTGAGAGTCTGCATGTCTAGCAAGCTCCCAAGTGATACAGACGCTGCTGGTCTGAGGACCACACTTCAAGAAGCAAGGTTCTAAATCGTTCTTGAAAAGTGCACTTGAAGCACTTTGAAAAGTGCTTCTTGAATCTCACCATAAAAAACACTCATGGCTCTTCAACTGTGCACTTCCCTAGGGCTTCTCCCTTTGCCAGAGCTTGGTGACATGAGAGAGAGCCCCTATGCATCTATTAAATGCTCTGATTTAACTCGGTGAATGATTTCTTCTTTGATTTGTTCAACCCACAAACCTTTATTGAGAGCCTGCTAGGAGCCAGCCATAATGGTGGGTGCTGAGGATACCAGGATAAGTAAGATAAGGTCCTGGCCTCTAAGAGAGGAGCTATTGATGGACACAGGCTGTCCTGAAAACCTGTGAACACCCTGCAGCAGACTGACTTAGGACCAGGTCCACTTGTGGGCTGCCTTGGCTCTGGTACCATCCTCACCACCACAAGGTGTGGGCATGTTTCAGCACGTGGGTCCAATCCTCTTGGCACAGAGACAATTTTCTGGTGGCTCCTCCTGTCCAGAATCTACTGGGAAAATACAATTCACCTACCTTGGGTCATTGATTGTGTCAGTAAACATAAAACTATGCCATTTTTGTTGGGATAAGAACACGCTGAATGTTTCTTACACTTCTTTTGGGGTGAGAACTGCCAAAGACAGAACTTGAGTTTTTCTACATGCTTTTAGATAACTTTACATGCATTTGGATCACAACAAGAAAATCACTCTGAATTAAAATTAACCTTAGGTTTATTTAACAAAATTAAGTCTCAAAAAGCAATCAGAATTTTAGCAAATGGACACCTATCTTGAGATTAAAGGTAAATGCCTTCTAAGGCTGCAGAGATCTATCAAATGTGTTATTTTGAAAATCTTTTTGAAACATCTTAATTATTCAAGTCAATTTTCCCTCACTGAGGCTGTAATTAGTTTTCATTTATTATTACTGTTGTTTGAAATTTAAATGTACTACTGTTATTTCGTCATAGACTAAGGCACACATTTCAACCAGGAAGAAATCTAAAGTTATGATATTAGATGATTCCCACCTGTTCCCTATGTGAGAATAAACATCCACAGAAACCTCTTTTCTTTAGCAAATGCCATTCCTTTCCCCTATCTTTATGGCCTGGCTGTTAAGGGGATGGGGAGAGAGGTGAAGGATAGGCAGGGGAGGAGAGGTCCACCTTTACTAAGTGTCATATGGTCGTTTGAGATCATTCAGACCTATCTCCACTCAGATGCAGATAAGATTCTATACTGTGAGGATCCAGGAAGCCAGCAAGATAATAGATAAGTGGAGAAAAAGAGGGACAATTCTCAGGAGGAATAATGTTAGAGAACCCTATTACAGTCATCATTCTTCAGTGAACTTCTATGGTGAAGTGGTGAAGGATTGTAAAGCTCTTGAGTGAACTTCAAGTTGAAATGGGCTTTAAGGGACTCCTGGCAACCAGCTCTTTCAATATAAGGAGGAAGAAAGTTATGAATGAGGCACAGAGAGTTTCATTACCAAAGTCAAGGTCTTAAGACTAGTTAATATAAAAGTCAGAACTTGAAGCTCCATCTGCTGAATTACCATCCAGTCATCTTCCTTTTTGTTGCCTGAGTACCCATCCTAAATCACGCCAGCCTTCGTCCAGGAATACAATCTTGCCCTCATCACAAACTGTCTCCTCATTATTTTGTTCATTCAGTTATTTTGCAAATATGTATCCAGAGCCCACTGTGTGCCTGGAGCACAAGGAGAACATCACAGACCAGGTCCCTGCCCTCAAGGCGACCATGATTCAGCTTTACTCTCTCCTTGGAGCAATGCTTTCTGGATCCAGCCTTCCCCGTCAGAAATTACTGCTGCTCTCCCTGTGAGAGATGCTTTGCTTTCACAGTTAAAACTCTCTACTAACATCGAGAAGAGAGAAAAACACAACAAAACAAGAGACACAGCCTAGAGTGGATATTGCATCTAAAGACAATGAATTGCTTTTGAAATTGAGTCAAGAAGTTTTCAGTCCACAATGAGGATTGAATTACAAGTGTCCCTATGGTGTTGTCCTGAAATTGATTCCACAGAACTATAGTTGAAGGGGGCCTGTGTTTTTCACAACTGGAAATGCCCCTTGTCCAAAGAAATGCTGGCTTACATCAAATCTTTTAAGGTTGTAGTCACTACTAATGTAAATGAGTTCCTAAAAAACTGTAGCTATACTGGGTCATCTAAGAGGGTTAGTTAGCAACAAGAAGGTATGACTTTGACAGTGAAGTTATATAACCAGCAAGGAAAAAAAAATCTGGCAGTTTAAAAAGATTTTCTGTTGTTCTTTCTTAGAGGAGGCTTAATGTGGCCTAAGTCTAAGAAGATTTGTCTCAAATTGAGAATGTAGGCTTAAATCAATTTATTATTTTAAAACACACTATAACCATTTTCATTCCCCTTTGGCTTCTGAGTTTTTTTCTCAATTTGGAATTATTGTGATGATTGAGAGCCTACTGGCATAGAAAGCTTCCCAACACCCCACTGTTGTGTTTTCAAATAAGAATAAAGGAAAAGCAACTGGCCTCGTCAGCAATGACTCCGTGTGAATGAGGACATCTAAATTGGTGAGTGTCCATTTTCTTGGAAATATGAATCAGTGTTCCTGATGTTGAATATAGATTTCTGTAGTAACCTGTATCTTTGATAAAGATTTTGATTCAGGATGAAGGAAGTAGAAAGATTATGTTAAATGAATTTTACAAATTCTAATTGAAGCATTGTCAGTGGACAAGGTTTTCCAAATTACCTCTCGTGTGCAGGGTACACAGCAGACATAGAATACATTATTTTTACTGCTGAGAAACAAAATCAAGAGGATAAAGTTTTAAGGTGGAAGGTTATTTGGACCACTATCAACACTGTTCATTAATTAGCCCACTTTGGAGCTAAGGTTCAACACCTATTTTTCACAATAACTCGGTTTCATTAAGGAATAGAGAATGAAGGGTAATAACACCATACATATATATAAATATATATATATATATTTATAGAATGAACCCAGTAGAGAACAAAAAAATACACTTAGCCACATGACATAACTTCTACCTGCTGCCTCAAGGTGGGAATGGGCCAAGAGGTCTGTGGAATGACAGCAGTGTCCCCATAATACTCTTCTCCTTTTACGATTTTCCCTGCACCTAGGGAAACCTTCCGTAGTAGAAGGAGAATTTTGAAATATCCTAAAATAAGTTTAGAAGCTGGGACTGAAGAGAGAGTAGCATTGATTCCTCTAATGGGTGCTCAGGAAAGTCCATGTTACTTGGAGGCCTAACTGAGGTGTCCAAGCTTGAACACTTCCCTTTATTGTCATTAGACTCTCCTGGATTTAACTAAGTATCCTCTCTTCATCCTTTGGCACGCACTGTGGACTAATGACGTGAATACTTGACACAAAATCCCATAAAATATGATGCTTTAGTAACTTCCTAGTTAAAATTTGATTTCATTTTCTTTATTGGGGCCAGGGTACAGTGTTGCCATTTTATTGTGAAAAGTCTATATATTATAAAATACCAGGGGCAATTTTTAATATAATAAACCCACAACCTGAGGCTGATTTGTAAACATAATCAAATAGGCAGAAAGCAGGGGCAGGTAGTGATTCTTACAATGACATACAAGCAAATAGCAAATAATTGTTCCCCTGGAGGTATCCTGTTGTATGAAAATGCCTTTTTTTGAAGTATAGTTGATGTAAATATTATATTGGTTTCAGGTGTACAATATAATGATTTGATATTCTTATAGATTATACTGAAAATGCCCTTACATTTTTTCCCTCTTTAAAATACACAGTTTCTAATAGTTTCTAGTATGCCTAACATTGAAAGCTTGTCTACATACTTTTTTTTTTTTTTTTTGCGGTACGCGGGCCTCTCACTGCTGTGGCCTCTCCCGCTGTGGAGCACAGGCTCCAGACGCGCAGGCTCAGCGGCCATGGCTCACGGGCCCAGCCGCTCCGTGGCATGTGGGATCTTCCTGGACCGGGGCACAAACCCGTGTCCCCTGCATCGGCAGGGGGACTCTCAACCACTGCGCCACCAGGGAAGCCCTCTTAACTACTTTTTAAAATTTTCTTGCTCTGCTGTATTATCACTAAACACGATTTTTTAAAAAAATATGGAAACCCCTTTAAAAACCCCTACATCTCTCAACACTGTCCATCTTCTCATATGTTTCTATCACTGTGAATATACATATGAATATACACACGTATGTATATGGATTTCATGCTAGAATGGGGACTTAGGATAACATATGGCCAGGACTTCCCTGGCGGTCCAGTGGTTAAGACTCTGTGCTTCCACTGCAGGGGCATGGGTTCCATCCCTGGTCAGGAAACTAAGATCCCGCATGCCGCGCGGTGAGGCCACAAAAACAAAACAGTACAACGTATTATCTACTGACGGCGTGTGTTTACCATATGCATATATATGGTGTCCTCCATGACACAAGGCAAATCAAAACCTGTTTTAAAAGAAGCCAGTTACTTCTGCCCTTTCCTTTGGAGTCGATTATTCGCATTAGGTATTTCTAAAAGATCCATGCAGTTATTTGCCATATGAAAGACATGATTTAATTCTTTCAGTCAGCATTCATACACCCCGTCCCTCCTAGGCAAACCTTGGCACTTGGATTAAGTACTCAGAGTTAACAGCCAACTGTATACGGACTCTTCAGCACAGTGAGGGGAAAAGTGACATTTTACCTCCACCCCAAACAAAGCTATTATATTTACCTTCTACTTTGAAGATAGTAAAGTGCGGTCGGCAATGGAAAGAACCCAACGCGTTACCTGCGCAGTTCATCCACAGACCCTGGTAAACCCAAGTGGCCGTTATCACCGAGGATGCTCGTGTAGTTACTTTCCACTCATTGGATGCGGTGGCAGCGACGAGAGCACCAAAGCCCCCGACGCCAAACACCAGAGCCGAGATCTGTGCCCTGGACATGTCGCTCAGGCGTCTCCAGGGACACTGTCCAGACAGATCGCTGCGGTGGTCTAGGCATGCAGCGGACACAACCCGCTTGGACCAGTGTTACAGCAAGTTAATGCGGGCAGGTGACAGTACTTCATGCTCGGGTGGCCTTAGGAAGGACCAGAATTTAGGATAAAGTCTGATTTACCGATGGCATTTTAAAGGTAGCCTAAGACGATCTTTCTAACTTCCTACACAGATATTTACTAAAAGTTTGTAGATGGATTCTGAAGGTTTTGAGTTCGCAGATTTTTTTCCTGCCACATAGTTAATGTTTAATTTTCTGTTAGCCTGAAGCTTAATGAACCATGCAGGGACCAGATATTACAAAGTACAAATTATACAGTAACAGTTAAGGCTTATTTGACCCATTGCTTTAGTCTTGCGTGCTTCTGAATCTTATATAAATGGAATCATAGTGCGGCTTTCTTCTGTAACCAATTTTTTCACACATTATGTTTGTGAAATTCATCTATGTTCAGCAATGTAGCTATGGTTCATTAATTATTACAGCAGAATATAGTATTTCATTAAATGAATTTTGCTGGGTTACACATTCATTTCGACTCAGTACTTTGAAGATATAATTCTGTTTTTATTTGGCTTCCATTGTTGTTTTCGAGAAATCGAGCGTCTGATTTGTCATTTCTTTGTAGGTTAATCTGTATTTTCTCTTTGGCTGGTTTTAAGATTGTCTTTGTCTTTGGTTTTCGCAGTTTCACTAATTTTCTAAGTGTGGATTTAAAAAAAAATCTTATTTGGGATTTACTGAACTTTTCGAAACCGATGATTCATTGCTTTCATCAATTCTGGACAACCATTAGTCCCTTCCTTCTCCAGATATCACCTCTGTCCCTATCCTTTCTTTATCTCCTTCTGTGACTCTGACAAGCTCTATTTTTTTAGTTGGTCCTATGTCTCAAAATCTCTTTAACATTATTTACTTCTTTATTGCTCCATGATGAATTCTGGGAATTTTTTCAGACATATGTTCTAATTTTTAAAATTTTTCTTCAACTATATATAATCTGCTGTTAACCCATCCAGAGTTTCTAATTTCTATTACTCTCTTTTTTAAAATAATTCTGGAAGTTCCATTTTATTCTTTTTCAAATCCTCCTGTTTCTTTTTCTAATCTCTTGTTCTTTAGTCATAATTCGAAGGCCATATTTTATTTTATTTTTTTAATTTTTTATTTTATTTATTTATTTTAACATCTTTATTGGAGTATAATTGCTCTACAATGGTGTGTTAGTTTCTGCTTTATAACAAAGTGAATCAGCCATACATATACATATATCCCCATATCTCCTCCCTCTTGCGTCTCCCTCCCACCCTCCCTATCCCACCCTTCTAGGTGGTCACAAAGCACTGAGCTGATTTCCCTGTGCTATGTGGCTGCTTTCCACTAGCTATTGATTTTACATTTGGTAGTGTATATATGTCTATGCCACTCTCTCACTTCATCCCAGCTTACCCTTCCCCCTCCCCGTGTCCTCAAGTCCATTCTCTAGTAGGTCTGCGTCTTTATTCCCGTCCTGCCCCTAGGTTCTTCATAACCCCCCCTTTTTTTTTTTAAGATTCCATATATATGTGTTAGCATATGGGATTTGTTTTTCTCTTTCTGACTTACTTCACTCTGTATGACAGGCTCTATGTCCATCCATCTCACTACAAATAACTCAATTTCGTTTCTTTTTATGGCTGAGTACTATTCCATTGTATATATGTGCCACATCTTCTTTATCCATTCATCTGTCGATGGACACTTACGTTGCTTCCATGTCCTAGCTATTGTAAATAGAGCTGCAATGAACATTGTGGTACATGACTCTTTTTGAATTATGGTTTGCTCAGGGTATATGCCCAGTAGTGGGATTGCTGGGTCGTATGGTAGTTCTATTTTTAGTTTTTTAAGGAACCTCCATACTGTTCTCCATAGTGGCTGTAACAATTTACATTCCCACCAACAGTGCAAGAGGGTTGCCTTTTCTCCACACCCTCTCCAGCATTTATTGTTTGTAGATTTTTTGACGATGGCCATTCTGACTGGTGTGAGGTGATACCTCATTGTAGTTTTGATTTGCATTTCTCTAATGATTAGTGATGTTGAGCATCCTTTCATGTGTTTGTTGGCAATTTGTATATCTTCTTTGGAGAAATGCCTATTTAGGTCTTCTGCCCATTTTTGGATTAGGTTGTTTGTTTTTCTGATATTGAGCTGCATGAGCTGCTTATAAATTTTGGAGTTTAATCCTCTCTCAGTTGCTTTGTTTGCAAATATTTTCTCCCATTCTGAGGGTTGATTTTTCGTCTTGTTTATGGTTTCCTTTGTTGTGCAAAAGCTTTGAAGTTTCATTAGGTCCCATTTGTTTATTTTTGTTTTTATTTCCATTTCTCTAGGAGATGGGTCAAAAAGGATCTTGCAGTGATTTATGTCAAAGAGTGTTCTGGCTATGTTTTCCTCTAAGAGTTTTATAGTGTCTGGCCTTACATTTAGGTGTTTAATCCATTTTGAGTTTATTTTTGTGTACGGTGTTAGGGAGTATTCTAATTTCATTCTTTTACATGTAGCTGTCCAATTTTCCTAGCACCACTTATTGAAGAGGCTGTCTTTTCTCTGTGGTATATTCTTGCCTCCTTTATCAAAAATAAGGTGACCATATGTGCATGGGTTTATCTCTGGGCTTTCTATCCTGTTCCATTGACCTATATTTCTGTTTTTGTGCCAGTACCATACTGTCTCAATTACTGTAGATTTGTAGTATAGTCTGAAGTCTGGGAGCCTGATTCCTCCAGCTCCATTTTTCTTTCTCAAGATTGCTTTGGCTACTCCGGGTCTTTTGTGTTTCCATACAAATTGTGAAATTTTTTGTTCTAGTTCTGTGAAAAATGCCATTGGTAGTTTGATAAGGATTGAATCTGTAGATTGCTTTGGGTAGTAGAGTCATTTTCACAGTGTTGATTCTTCCAATCCAAGAACATAGTATATCTCTCCATCTGTTTGTATCTTTCATCAGTGTCTTATAGTTTTCTGCATACCGGTCTTTTGTCTCCTTAGGTAGGTTTATTCCTAGGTATTTTATTCTTTTTGTTGCAGTGGTCAATGGGAGTGTTTCCTTAATTTCTCTTTCAGATTTTTCATCATTATTGTGTAGGAATGCAAGAGATTTCTGAGCATTAATTTTGTATCCTGCTACTTTACCAAATTCATTGATTAGCTCTAGTAGTTTTCTGGTAGCCTCTTTAGGATTCTCTATGTATAGTATCATGTCATCTGCAAACAGTGACAGCTTTACTTCTTTTCCTATTTGGATTCCTTTTATTTCTTTTTCTTCTCTGATTGCTGCAGCTTAAACTTCCAAAACTATGTTGAATAATAGTGGTGAGAGTGGACAACCTTGTCTTGTTCCTGATCTTAGAGGAAATGGTTTCAGTTTTTCACCATTGAGAACAATGTTGGCTGTGGGTTTGTCATATATGGCCTTTATTATGTTGAGGTAAGTTCCCCCTATGCCTACTTTTTTATCATAAATGGGTGTCGAATTTTCTCAAAAGCTTTTTCTGCATCTATTGAGATGGTCATATGGTTTTTCTCCTTCAATTTGTTAATATGGTGTATCACATTGATTGATTTGCACATATTGAAGAATCTTTGCATTCCTAGGATAAACCCCACTTGATCATGGTGTATGATCCTTTTAATGTGGTGTTGGGTTCTGTTTGCTAATATTTTGTTGAGGATTTTTGCATCTATGTTCATCAGTGATATTGGCCTGTAGTTTTCTTTCTTTGTGACATCTTTGTCTGGTTTTGGTATCAGGGTGATGGTGGCCTTGTAGAATGAGTTTGGGAATGTTCCTCCCTCTGCTATATTTTGGAAGAGTTTGAGAAGGATAGGTGTTAGCTCTTCTCTAAATGTTTGATAGAATTCACCTGTGAAGCCATCTTGTCCTGGGCTTTTGTTTGTTGGAAGAGTTTTAATCACAGTTTCAATTTCAGTGCTTGTGATTGGTCTGTTTATATTTTCTATTTCTTCTTGGTTCAGTCTTGGAAGGTTGTGCTTTTCTAAGAATTTGTCCATTTCTTCCAGGTTGTCCATTTCATTGGCGTATAGTTGCTTGTCGTAATCTCTCATCATCCTTTGTATTTCTGCAGTGTCAGTTGTTCCTTCTCCTTTTTCATTTCTAATTCTATTGATTTGAGTCTTCTCCCTTTTTTTGCTAATGAATCTGGGTAATGGTTTATCAATTTTGTTTATCTTCTCAAAGAACCAGCTTTTAGTTTTATTGATCTTTGCTATTGTTTTCTTCATTTCTTTTTCATTTATTTCTGATCTGATCTTTATGATTGCTTTCCTTCTGCTAACTTTAGGGTTTTTCTGTTCTTCTTTCTCTAAGTGCTTTAGGTGTAAGGTTAGGTTGTTTACTTGAGATGTTTCTTATTTCTTGAGGTAGGGCTGTATTGCTGTAAACTTCCCTGTTAGAACTGCTGTTGCTGCATCCCATAGGTTTTGGGTCGTCATGTTTTCATTGTCATTTATTTCTAGGTATTTTTTTATTTCCTCTTTGATTTCTTCAGTGATCTCTTGGTTATTAAGTAGTGTATTGTTTAGCACCCATGTGTTTGTACTTTTTACAGATTTTTTCCTGTAATTGATATCTAGTCTCATAGCGTTGTGGTCAGAAAAGATACTTGATACGATTTCAATTTTCTTATATTTATCAAGGCTTGATTTGTGACCCAAGATATGATCTGTCCTGGAGAATGTTCCATAAGCACTTGAGAAGAAAGTGTATTCTGTTGTTTTTGGATGGAATGTCCTATAAATATCAATTAAGTCCATCTTGTTTAATGTATCATTTAAAGCTTGTGTTTCCTTATTTATTTTCATTTTGGATGATCTGTCCATTGTTGAAAGTGGGGTATTAAAGTCCCCTGCTATGATTGTGTTACTGTTGATTTCCCTTTTATGGCTGTTAGCATTTGTCTTATGTATTGAGGTGCTCCTATGTTGGGTGCATAAATATTTACAGTTGTTATATCTTCTTCTTGGATTGACCCCTTGATCATTATGTAGTGTCCTTCTTTGTCTCTTGTAATAGTCTTTATTTTAAAGTCTATTTTGTCTGATATGAGAATTGTTACTCCAGCTTTCTTTTGATTTCCATTTGCATGGAATATCTTTTTCCATCCCCTCACTTTCAGTCTGTATGTGTCCCTAGGTCTGAAGTGGGTCTCTTTTAGACAGCATATATGTGGGTCTTGTGTTTGTATCCATTCAGCCAGTCTATGTCTTTTGGTTGGAGCATTTAATCCATTTACATTTAAGGTAGTTATTGATATGTATGTTCCTATTACCATTTTCTTAATTGTTTTGGGTCTGTTATTGTAGGTCTTTTCCTTCTCTTGTGTTTCCTGCCTAGAGAAGTTCCTTTAGCATTTGTTGTAAAGCTGATTTGGTGGTGCTGAATTCTCTTAGCTTTTGCTTGTCTGCAAAGGTTTTAATTTCTCCGTGGAATCTGAATGAGATAGTTGCTGGGTAGAGTAATCCTTGTTGTAAGTTTTCCCCTTTCATCACTTTCAATATGTCCTGCCACTCCCTTCTGGCTTGCAGAGTTTCTGCTGAAAGATCAGTTTTTAACCTTATGGGGATTCCCTCGTATGCTATTTGTTGTTTTTCCCTTGCTGCTTTTAATATTTTTTCTCTGTATTTAATTTTTGATAGTTTGGTTAGTATGTGTCTTCGCGTATTTCTCCTTGGATTGATCCTGTATGGGACTCTGCACTTCCTGATCTTGATTAACTTTTTCCTTTCCCATATTAGGGAAATTTTCAACTACATAATCTCTTCAAATATTTTCTCAGTCCCTTTCTTTTTCTCTTCTTCTGGGACCCCTATAATTCAAAAGTTTGGTGTGTTTAATGTTTTCCCAGAGGTCTCTGTGACTGTCCTCAATTCTTTTCATTCTTTTTTCTTTATTCTGCTCTGGGGTAGTTATTTCCACTATTTTATTTTCCAGGCCACTTATCTGTTCTTCTGCCTCATTTATTCTGCTATTGATTCCATCTAGAGAATTTTTAATTTCATTTATTGTGTTGTTCATCATTGTTTGTTTGCTCTTCAGTTCTTCTAGGTCCTTGTTAAACATTTCTTTTATATTCTCCATTTTATTTCCAAGATTTGGGATCATCTTTACTATCATTACTCTGAATTCTCTTTCAGGTAGACTGCCCATTTCCTCTTCATTTGTTAGGTCTGGTGGGTTTTCACCTTGCTCCTTCATCTGCTTTGTGTTTCTCTATTTTCTCATTTTGCTTAACTTACTGTGTTTGGGGTCTCCTTTTCACAGGCTGTGGGTTTGTAGTTCCCGTTGTTTTTGGTGTCTGCCCCCAGTGGCTAAGCTTGGTTCAGTGGGTTGTGTGGGCTTCCTTGTAGAGGGAACTGGTGCCTGTGTTCTGGTGGATGAGGCTGGATCTTATCTTTCTGATGGGTAGGACCACATCCGGTGGTGTGTTTTGGGGTGTCTGTGACCTTCTTATGATTTTAGGCAGCCTTTCTGCTAATGGGTGGGGTTGTGTTCCTGTCTTGCTAGTTGTTTGGCATAGGGTGTCCAGCACTGGAGCTTGCTGGACGTTGAGTGGAGCTGGGTCTTAGTGTTGAGATGGAGATTCTGGGAGAGCTTTTACTGTTTGTTATTACATGGAGCTGGGAGGTCTCTGGTGGACCAATGTCCTGAACTTGGCTCTCCCACCTCAGAGGCAGAGGCCTGACACCTGGCTGGAGCACCAAGACCCTGTCAGCCACATGGCTCAGAAGAAAGGGAGAAAGAAAGAAAGAAAGAAAGAAAGGAAGAAAGAAAGAAAGAAAGAGAAAGAAAGAAAAGAAAGTTATTTTAAAAATTATTAAAAATAAGTTTTTTAAGTAATAAAAGAAAGAAAGAAGAGAGCAACCAAACCAAAAAACAAATCCACCAGTGGTAACAAGTGGTAAAAACTATACTAAAAAAAAATAAATGGACAGACAGAACCCTAGGACAAATGGTAAAGTCAAAGCTATATAGACAAACTCACACAAAGAAGCATACACATACACATTCACACACACACTATATATATATATATGTATAAAAATAAAAAGGAACACAACAACCAAATCTATAAACAAATCTACCAGTGATAATAAACTCTAAATACTAAACTAAGATAAACATAAAACCAGAAACAAATATGATGCAGAAAGGAAACCCCGAGTCTACAGTTGCTCCCAAAGTCCACCTCCTCAATTTTGGGATGATTCGTTGTCTACTCAGGTATTCCACAGGTGCAGGTACATCAAGTTGATTGTGGAGATTTAATCCGCTGCTCCTGAGGCTGCTGGGAGAAATTTCCCTTTCTTTTCTTTGTTCGCACAGCTCCCGGGGCTCAGCTTTGGATTTGGCCCCGCCTCTGCGTGTAGGTCGCCGGAGGGCGTCTGTTCCCCGCCCAGACAGGATGGGGTTAAAGGAGCCGCTGATTGGGGGGCTCTGGCTCACTCAGGCCGGGGGGAGGGAAGGGTACGGATACGGGGTGAGCCTGCGGCAGCAGAGGCCAGCATGATGTTGCACCAGCCTGAGGCGCGCCGTGCGTTCTCCTGGGGAAGTCGTCCCTGGATCCCGGGACCCTGGCGGTGGCGGGCTGCACAGGCTCCCGGGAGGGGAGGTGCAGATAGTACCTGTGCTTGCACAGAGGCTTCTTGGTGGCGGCGGCAGCAGCCTTAGCGTCCCATGCCTGTCTCTGGGGTCTGCGCTGATAGCCACGGCTCGCGCCCGTCTCTGGAGCTCGTTTAGGCAGTGCTCTGAATTCCCTCTCCTCGCGCACCAGGAAACAATCGTCTCTTGCCTCTTAGGCATTTCCAGACTTGCCCCCGGACTCCCTCCCGGCTAGCTGTGGCACACTAGCCCACTTCAGGCTGTGTTCATGCAGCCAACCCCAGTCCTCTCCCTGGGGTCTGACCTCTAAAGCACGAGCCTCAGCTCCCAGCCCGCTACCGCCCCGGCAGGTGAGCAGACAAGCCTCTCGGGCTGGTGAGTGCTGGTCAGCACCGATCCTCTGTGCAGGAATCTCTCCGCTTTGCCCTCTGCACCCCTTGTTGCTGCACTCTCCTCTGTGTCTCCGAAGCTTACCCCGCCCCCGCCGCGCACCGTCTGTGCCAGTGAAGGGGCTTCCTGGTGTGTGAAAACCTTTCCTCCTTCACAGCTCCCTCCCCAAGGGGCAGGTACTGTCCCTATTCTTTTGTCTCTGTTTTTTCTTTTTTCTTTTGCCCTACCCAGGTACGTGGGGAGTTTCTTGCCTTTTGGGAGGTCTGAGGTCTTCTGCCAGCGTTCAGTAGGTGTTTTGTAGGAGTTCTTCCACATGTAGGTGTATTTCTGATGTATTTGTGGGGAGGAAGATGATCTCCACGTCTTACTCCTCCGCCATCTTGAAGGTCTCCATATTTTATTTTTTAAGTATTAAAGATGCTTATTTTATATTCTGTATCTCATTATTCTCATATCTGTAGTTTTTGATGGTTGGATTGATTATATTTTTTCCTATAATTCCTAAAAGTTTGACTCTCTTACTTTTAAGAGAGCTCATGTTCCTTGCAACTTTATTCATGGAAATGAAAGGGAGGGAAGGAGAGAGGGAGGAAGGAGAGAGGGAAGGAAGGGAGAGGAAAAAGGATGCACACATCTGAACTTGGAAGAGCAATGTACTAAGACTTCATAGGAGGCAGAAACTCTAGGTGGGTCAGGGGAGGGGATACAGACAATGAGCAAGGTAGGTTGGAGTGTGCCCTCTGCTGGTAGCTGCTGAGTGGTGCAGAGAGCACCAAATCCGGATGGAGCCTTAGGCCGTCCTCTTCAGGGCAATGTGCTGACTTGTCGCCCAGGACAAGATGTTCCTTCTTTTTTGCAGGCAGGTGGCAGTGTGCGGGGAAGATAAGGTAGAAACAGGAAATACTGGGCTTCTGACAGGAGATTATCGTTTGATTGTGGAAAATAGGAATTCAGTCACTTTCCTCCACCCTCCCCAACACCAATAAAAGCCGAAAACTTGGAGCTATTTGTGAATCCAGGGGTGAGGGAATTCACAGGACACAGGATATTCAGTGCTAAAACCTAGACCATCTGGGCAAATCAAAAGGGTTAGTCGGTCTGAGCTCAGTAGCCTCATTTTTCTGGGAATAGCAACAATAGATGATATTTATTTAGCACTTTTTTCTGTGCTCTACATGTCTTATGTCATAATCTTCACATCAACTTAGGAGGGAATTATTTGTGATATAATAAAATTTATTAGCCTGGAAGAGTTCACAGATTCTGCCCTCTCCCCCCGCCAAAGAAAACCCTGTAAATGCAGCTCTACTCACAACAGTCCACTGCCATCCCTCTAGTCGAGTGTTCCATGATTTAAACTGTCTATTTTCAATGTTTCTGTCTTCGCAAACTTAATTCTTTCCCTTTTTTCTATGGTTAATTACAATGGATTCTTCCCTCCACCCCCATCTGCAATTGTTTTTTGAATTCCAGGAAGCTTTGCAAAAGTTCAAAAACAGGGCTTCCCTGGTGACGCAGTGGTTGAGAGTCCGCCTGCTGATGCAGGGGACACGGGTTCGTGTCCCGGTCCGGGAAGATCCCACATGCCGCGGAGCGGCTGGGCCCGTGAGCCATGGCCGCTGAGCCTGCGCGTCCGGAGCCTGTGCTCCGCAACCGGGGAGGCCACAACAGTGAGAGGCCCGCGTAAGGCGAAAAAAAAAAAAAAGAGATCAAAAACATTTAAGATTTGGTATCTCTTGGTAATTTTGACAGTGGGATAGTGAACAAAATTTGGCTGAATTCTTCCAGAGAAATCACCTCTTCTTTTTCCCCCCAGGGAGAGGTGAACTAGGTAAGTGTTTATGCCCAAAACATTTGCAGACTCGCCCAGTGTTTCTCTCGGTTTTCTTTCTCATATTCTAATCCTCTGATTCTTTATGTCAGAAAGGAGACTTAAATATGTATTTACATCTGAAAAAAATCAAAACGCATAAAATTCTGGCAGGAAAATAAGAGACTAATAACTACTTATAGACAGAATTGTTTATCTAATTTTTATTGCTAGTTATTACACGTTTGGAAGAATGTTTGACAACATCCTAATTAAGCCCTGGAATCAAGATATTGACCAAAAGAGGTGAATATTAATGTTTCTAAGTTTTAAGGAATCTTGGTTAAAATTTCATTTGAATGATATAAGAAAATCGTGGTTCTTCATTTTGAATTGCTGGTTTCCATCTTAAATATAGAGCCAGGCATATCTTTTCTGGGAATTCTCATAGTGTGAAGAAGAAAAATACAGTATAATGTACTAAGAAAGAGGTTTATCAGGCAGTCTTCTTTTTTTTTTTTAAGGAGAGCTCTTTCCCCGAAAAACATACAACTACTTTCTAAATGAAGCTAGATATGAATCGAGATTAGGTAACACAGCAAAATTTGCAGAAATCTGATATTCCAGGATTCCCCTCATTTGGGATAAATTCATTTATTATTTCCCTCCCTCCCACTCTCTTCTTCCTTCCATCTTCTTGTCTGTTTTTTCCGTTCCTTTCTTACTTTCATTTCTGATTTTAGGTGCAGTTGGTTGGGTTAATCACACACCTCGGTTTATAACATAACAGCCTCTTTGCACTGTGGGAAGCTGCTCTCTTGTTTGATTCCTTTTGTCCCTCGTCTCCACTTCCATTTTCCTCTCTTCCATAAACAAACCACTGTCCTCTGGTGTTTATTGTGCCTTCTTTTGTTCTGTATTCTTTTAAAAAGGTACATGGTTGTTTGATGTGCAGGTTTTATTGATTTATAAAAATGTAGTGTATAAAATATATTGTTCTGTTAATGTATCTCACTGTTGCTTTTTTTTTTTTTTGCGGTACGCGGGCCTCTCACTGCTATGGCCTCTCCTGTTGCGGAGCACAGGCTCCGGACACGCAGGCTCAGCGGCCATGGCTCACGGGCCCAGCCGCTCCACAACATGTGGGATCTTCCCGGACCGGAGCACGAACCCGCATCCCCTGCATCGGCAGGCGGACTCTCAACCACTGCGCCACCAGGGAAGCCCTCACTGTTGCTTTTTGTCGACACTGTACTTTTAAGACTCTTATATGTTGTTCAGAGCACATGTGATGATTCTAACCTAATATCACAATGTCAAAATGTAGGCAACTTACCTTCAAATGGTTCAGAAAAATAAGTATATATAAAGCAAAGGTGGCAAGACGTTGTTGATAACTGATGACCCTGGATGAGGTGTCTGCGTGTTCTTTGCACTATACGTTCAACTTCTCTGGTTGAAAATTTTCAAAATAAAATGTTGGGGGAGAAGAAATAGGAAATCATAGAAACATTAACCATGCACAATGAGAACTGTGTGTAAAAAGGTTTCCATGTCCTCAGAAGCATCAGTCAGTCTCCCAGGCAGGAGTGGAGACTGCATTTCGCGACCACGTGGGGCCGCCCCTTGCTTCCCTGAGGTGAGCAGAGTCCCGTGCGGATTTACTCTCCTGGGAGGTTGGAGTCCTGGCTTCTTTTTTCCGGTGTCTCCAGGTCTGTCTCCTCCACACTCAGGGTTGCTCTCTGGGGCCTGGGCAGAACCAGGCCTGTGTGGACCAGGACTCTCCCCAGGTGTGCAGCTCCCAGGTTTTTCCAGCCCAACTGTGGCCACCTTTTCCTTACCCGCCTCTTCCTGTTGGTGGCTTCCTCCATCATCAGCAACCCCTCCTTTGTCTTCTTCCCCCCAAACCCAAGCTGCTCTCAGCAGGGCACCTGCTGTCATTGGAGGTCAGTGCGGATTTCAGTCTGTGTGTGCCTCCCAAGGATAAACGTTTTTAAACTCAGTGACTGATGGTTTAAAGTGCCCCCACTTACCTCCATCACTCTAAACAGTGTTTGCTATGTAAATACAACATTAAGACAGTCCCCGGCCTCTTTTCCAACAAATTGTTGTCCCTTAGCCCCTCCTACATAGAAATTCTGGGTTCTCAACACCTTAGCCCTTACCTGTGCTGGTTATGTAGGAATTACCTGGATGTGATGTTAGCCTCCAAGGGTACCACTGAGGTGAGGTACCCCAGCAGTCATGGATCAGAAAGACTCATGGTCCAAAAGGTGCACAGGCTTAGGGGATGGGGTGTAAGGGGGGAACAAGGACCACTCTGCCTGAATCCCAGATCATACAAATCTCACATGTCCTGTTTCTCTTCTCTCTCTCCCTCCCTCTCCCTCTCCCTCTCCCTTTTTCTGCTGCATCGCCTCCTGGCAGCACGCATGTGAGGACCAGTATTGCGTGTTGAGCAAGCAAACCCAAAAGACAGCAGGCATGGGGGCCAACACACCACCTGCTCTATCAGAGAGACTCAGGTGTGCACACCTGGCCACAGCTGGAGCTTGCCAGTTAGCCTGCCTAGCTCTTGGTGCTTTAATTCACTTTTCTTGGGCAGAGCACATACGGAAGCAGATGGCATATACTGGGCATTGCCAACATGTGGTTGGCGTCAGCATGACCCAGCTGCCAGCTTAGGGCAAGCACGGTGACTTGGTCTCTCCATCTTTCTGTCTATGAAGAATATTGTTTGTCCCATTACACATTCCTTTTATCATACTTATCTTTTGCATGCCTTTCAGATGATAACTTACTTATTAGCTATATTTAATATATCCTATCAGGTTTGCTTATATTACATAAGCTACTTGCTTACCTACTCTCTATACTTAACACTTGGGCATTTCATCCGTTCTGTCTGTTTTTCTTGTCTCCTACAGCAGAATTGATTATTGCCAAAGAATACAGCAAAAGGACTTGAGAAGGAGACAAGCTTTGGTTTCTATCAAAGGAATTCCCAGCTCTCACAGTCATGTAGCAGAGGTTTGGGGAAAACAAGTCACCTTCATATTGTCCTGAAATCAACCTAGGCAGGGAAAGTCAGTCATAATTTCCCCAGAGGAGTCATGGAACACTCTCAGATGTACATGTAAGGATGAGTAAATGGGTAATGAGCTTTGACAGTAATGTCGTATATTTCACACTTATTGAAGTGGGGAATATATACACATATATGGAGAGATCACAACGCCAGGTGCTTCTGAACAGCGTAACTATCAGAATATCTCATGCGTGTTTTTTTTTAATTTCTTTATTTTTTTGGCTGTGTCAGGTCTTAGTTGCAGCACGTGGGATCTTCACTGAGGCGTGTGGGATCTTTTGTTGCAGCTTGCGGGCTTCTCTCTAGTTGTGGTGCGTGGGCTCTCTTGCTGAGGCATGCGAGCTCAGTAGTTGTGGCACATGGGCTTAGTTGCCCAGTGGCACGTGGGATCTTAGTTCCCCCGCCAGGGATGGAACCCGCGTCCCCTTCGTTGGAAGATGGATTCTTTACCACCGGACCACCAGGGAAGTCCCCACCTCATGCACGTTTGTACTTCTCTCTTTGCATCAAGCTGGAAAAAGAGCCATCAGTACTGCATTCATAATAAAATGCTCTTTGCAACCCCTTCTTGGTCCTGCAATCCTCCCTATTTCCATTTCTATTAACACGTACACTTCTTGCTCCTGCCAGGAGTGAGTTAAAATTGGAACATGAATTTCTTTGAGCATATGTAACTTAATGTTACTCCGTTTAAATAAAAGTAAAGAAGAGAAGAGAAAACAGCTAGAGAGCTCTGTTGTCACCCCAAATAAAGCAGTCACGTGTCCCAAATACAGTGGATGTAATGTTGATTTCGACAGTTGCCTAGTTTGGCCACGAGATGGCGCCATGCACCAGTAAGACGCTATGGCTACTACGGTGCAGGCTGCTGTGCCGGCTTGCGGCCCATGGAGGGGTGGTGACCCTGAGAAGGGACAAAAACAATACGAAAAACCTGAGGAAGCGAGTGAAGGCTGAGGACGTGGAGACGGTGCAGAGCAGAGGTGGGGAAAGTAGACTTTGAAATCAAATAGCTTGCTTCCCAATCCCAACTCCCCAACCTTCCTTTTTTCATATATATATATTTGAGATTTATTACGAGGAATTGATTAAGAAGTCTCATAATCTGTCCCCCCTGAAAACTGGAGACCCAGGAAAGCCAGTGGTGTAATTCAGTTCAAGTCTGAAAGCCTGAGAACCAAGGGAGCTGACGGTGTAAATCCCAGTTCAAGGGCAGGAGAAGATGAGATTGGATGTCACCTCCAGCAGTGAGAGAGCAAAAAAAGGAGTGAATTCCTCTGTCTTCTGCCCTGCTTCTATTCAGGCCCTTAACAGGTTGGGGGGTGGCAACCCACACTGGGGAGGGCAATCTACTTTAAAGAGTCCACTGATTCAAATGCTAATTATCCTCACAGACTCACCCAGAAACAATGGTGAATCTGGGCCCTCTGTAGACAGTCAAGCTGACATCATATTAGGAGACCCATGATGTAGATACGTTTCAGCATTGGTGATATTAACTCAATCACAGGTTTCTCCACTGTGAATTTACTATTTCCCTTCCAACTTACTAGGGGTTTTGTGGAGATATACTTTGAGTCTATGCCAATATCCTGTTTCTCATATTTTTGCCTCTTAATTTTAGCATTATTCTTACCTGCAACTATTATTACTGTGACGTTTACCCCAAGGTAATTTTTAAAATGTCTGCCACCCCTTCTATACTTGTTAACTGGGATCTAAAAGAGTCTTCTGCTCACTTCTAAGTGACAGTGGGTAGGACAGTGTACTGGCTGTTGGCTCTGTGGTTTGTGGTGATGATTCACGGTCACCTTTGTCCAGGAGAAAAATTGGGAGGTGGATGGAAAGGCACGAGCCTTCTGACCATGAAGAAAAGAATTGACTTTCAGTTATTCATATTCTCTAAAATATTATGTGATTACATTACTATGAATTTAATAATAACACTTTCACAGTAAAAGAGACCATAACATGACTGATTATCTTCTGGGTGACTATATTCATTAAGTCAGAAAGAAAAGAGTGTGGGTAGGGTAGAAATGATGTGAAAATTTCTCATTCAATTTCCTCTGCATGTGAGAAGCAGAGAAAGGACAGACTTCTCAAGCTCAGCCTGAATGATATGATGACCTTTATGAACCCTGGTAGCTTTAGATCACCTAACAAAGCCTTTTCATGGACTTGGCTGGAGGCTCAGGAGGTGCTTTTGACTCAAGAAAAATACTTTGATTTGAAAGGGGTTTTGGTTTCTAATTTTTCTTTATAGGGGCAGAAAACACATCTTTCCTCTCCTGCAGAAAACTGCACTCTGTAGGTAGAGAAATAAGGGCAGGATCTTTTATCCGACGAATTCCAAGTATTTTAGGGTTGGGAACTCACCATTCCTCACAATCCTTCCTTACAGGCAGGCACGGGATAGAAAACTATTAGTCTTTGTGTAAAAACCAAGGGAAGGAGGGCACAATTACAATAAGAAAGAACGAGCTGGCCTCTGCAGGCAGGTGGGCTGATGGCTGGGACATCGGACAATTGCAGCCCTCACTGCTAAGGTTTGCTGCCAGTGACTCATGCAAGTTCATTCCAGAGCCCTCTCTCCACTGCCCTCACTTCTCAGGGTTTGCTCTCCAAATCTCTCGATTCCCTTCATTCAAAAACTAGCCTGGAAATACCCTACCTTGCTGATCTTCAATCATTTCCTTGATTACACTTTGATCCTGCACGAGCCTTGCATCAACAAATGACAAAGGAGTGAAAATGAACTTTATATCTTGCGTTATCCTTTTGCCATCTGACTATGAATATTTCCCAACACAAACAAGACCAGATTCTTTTTTCAGAGTGGGTGGAATGTTGAAGGAGGGAAGCGGAGAGAGGATTGAAGACTGATGGTCCTGATGGGTCTGTCCACCCAAACACTGTTGAGTTCATTTCCTGGTCTCTGCATCACTGCACTGGGCAGGGATATTCTAATTCAGTTAACTCAAGAGCTGGAATAAACTCGAAAGGGTATTTATTTCAGTGCAGAAGGGAAATAGCTAAAGTTTTTGACAACTTGTCTTTTCCCAGATTCTAAAAGGGAAATCACTTAAAGAACTGGGCCTTTTTCAGAAAGATCCCTTTGTCCCCAGGGTCCACACCATTCCTCTTGCCCCTGTTTTTTTTTTTTTTTTCGGTACGCGGGCCTCTCACTGTTGTGGCCTCTCCTGTTGCGGAGCACAGGCTCCGGACGCGCAGGCTCAGCGGCCATGGCTCACGGGCCCAGCCGCTCCGCGGCATGTGGGATCCTCCCGGACCGGGGCACGAACCCGTGTCCCCTAGCATCGGCAGATGGACTCCCAACCACTGCGCCACCAGGGAAGCCCGCCCCTGGTTTTTTATTGAGGGCCCTTGTTCAACTCTCTTCACGTGAATCTCTACCCATCACCTTCAGGAGAGCCGCCCTCGTAGGAAAACCTCATCCCCAGGAGGGTCTCATCACCTGCGTCAGGCTCCATTCCCCTGGCCAGTCGCCAAGTCTCAAGTCTAAATCACTCCGTTTAGAGTGATAGGGGCGTTTGCTGGGGCTCAGGTCAGTAGGGTGGGGCGTCTGAAGGAGAAAACACTTGATGTTGCTGGCTCCTGGGTCTCGTGTGAGCCTGGGTCTCCCGGACAACGGATTTTCTTCCAGAATTCCACCTCTGAGAGGTTCCTGAGTGTCTGTTTCTTTAAGTCTCTGACCTGATAGAACAAGGTCTATAAACCTCACCTGGCTTCTATCAGGAGGGGAGGCACAAGTTTCCAAGAGTAAATAATCACTTTTCAAGGGAACGATGCAGACTGCACTCACATCTAAGAAACCAATAATTTTCTTAGCTAGTCCACTGCTTCTCCCTTATCTAGGTCTCTGGGAGATGTCAGTACACCGTTACTGGGCAGAAGGGGGTCTGATTGCTTCCGGTTCTAGTACTGACCCTCCCGAGTCAGACCCCAACAGGAGTCCTTCCGCCCCGTGTTGCTCGTACCAACAGAATGAGACTTAGTTTGGTTCAGAAGGAGAGGAGAGCTTTATTCTTTGATTAGATCATGGAGAGACAGGAGCTCCTGGTCTAGAGCACACGTTCGCCGCCCCAAACCAGCAGGGCTGCTTTTCCAGGCTCCTCTCGGCGGGGAGGGGGCGGGGCTCTCGAGGGGCGGGCTCAGCCGCGCTGCTCACGGCTCCAGCTCGCAGTGCCGTGCGCAGCGGCTCTGCACACGGGCCGCCGAGTGAGGCGTCGGCGGCCATTTTGTACGGCAGGCTCCAGTCTGAAGAGTCGGCTGCGAGGCCTCTGCACGGGGCGCCCTGGGAGCAAGTGAAACCCGACTAAGCACAAAGGAAAAGAAAAAAGGTAAGATTTTATTTTACGACCCAGATTCTGTGTTTCCTCCCCGGGACTTGTTGATGGGCTTTGCCGGTGACACGTCCCTCCTCTGGCTTCCGTCCTGCGCCTCGTTCCTGAGGGGCGCTGAGGGGCGCAGGTCCGGCTCCTGGAGCTGTTTCCTGCTGAGTATGGGGTCGTCAGGCCCCGGGGGGAGGAGCAGGACGTCTCCCGCCGCCTGTAGCCGTGTCTGGGGGCTCCCCGGGGCCCCAGCCCTAACTGTTGCGTCTGTGAGTGACCGCCGTCTGACGTTTTATAGATCCTGAGGGTCATTACGGGGCCCAGCCCCAGCGGCGCGAGGGTGGCCGGCGTTTCCCCGGCTCCAGAAGTGTTCACCAGGTCAGGCGGCCTGGTTTCTGCAGCCAAGCGGCCTTCCCAGTGGTCTGTCCGCGCCTCCTCCAATTAGGCCGCGTGCATCCACGTGAAAACAGCTCCACGCGCTGCCCGGTGCACAGACCCCCGGCCCCCTCCTCCCCGGGGAAGCTAAGGATGATCCGGGGCAACTCGGTCCCCCAGGACCATACCGGCCAGTGAGTCGGCGGACTTTTGTCACATCTGGAAGTCCGGGCCGGTCTCGTTGGCCACTGTGGCCAGGGTGGCTGTTAGCTTTTTTATGATGTCAGTGTTGTATATGGTTCCCCCGGCCAGTGTCACTAGCTCCCCTCTGAGCACAGTTGATTCCTACAATTAGTCGTCTGCTCTTTTGGGACACACTTTTGGTTATTTTTGGAAGAGAAGCTTCAGGTCAGAGAAGGGTTCGCACGAGTAATCAGGGGGGTCTGTTTCCCCAGGTTGTCCCTCTGGAGGTTGGGGCTCCGGGGCCCCCTTCACGCGAGTGTCATGTCCCCATGCAGTGACGCCCTGCGGCTTCCGGGCGGATGGGTGCGTAGCATCACCAAGTGGGGCCCGTTCCTCTTAGGAGTCGCTGGTGTTGCGGGGCTGCAGGTTTTCCAGGTTTTCAGATACACCTGGTCCTCTGGCTGGAAGGGGTGGGGGGCAGGTCGGAGGGTGCGGGCAGCACCTGGTTACCACTGGTGTCTCCTACCTGGAGGGCACACTCCAGTCGTTCCATTTCAAGGAGGCTCCTGCGCTTGGGGAGTGGGTTTACTGAAGGTGAGCTCAACTGCACTTGACTTTAAATTATCCCTTGGGGCTAACGGAATGTGGAGCAGCTCCATTGGGAGTAATTTAATCCAAATTTTTTGAGTCCCCTGGCATAGCTTGACTAAGGTTCCTTCTAAGGTCTGATTGGACCGCTCTACTTTCCCTGATGATTGGGGTTTCCAGGCTTAGTGAAAAGCCCATTTTATGCCCAGGGCACTTGTCATCCCCTTTGTCACTTGAGACAGGAATGCTGCGCCATTAGCACTTTGTAAGGATCCTGGGAGCCCAAACCTGGCGATTATCTCTTTTAGTGATACTTTAGCCACTTTGGCTACTGTTTCAGTTCTAGTGGGGAACCCTTCTACCCACCATGAACACGTGCCCACTAGCACCTAGAGATACCTGAAGTTGCCCTGTGCTCTCGGCATGACAGCGAGATCAGTCTGCCATTCTTCTCCAGAATATGTCCCTCTGGTCTGAGTGGGCTTTATCTGGGGGGCTCTGGGGGTCTGGTGTTTGGGATGTTCATTGTGCAGATGGTGCGCGTCTCAACTATCAGAGTGACTATACTTTTTATGCCGGGTGTTATGAGCTCAACTAGCCAGTTATATAGAGCTTCCCGCCTGTAGTGAGTTCCTTGATGAGACTATCTGATGGCTTGACAAACTGCAGTTTGGGGAAAGAAGTATTGCTCATGTTCATTAACTAGCCCCCCAAGGCCTCCTAGATCTCCATTACCAAACTGAATTAGGGTCAGCTTGCCCTCTCACAATAAAGCCAATTTACTGACACCAAGTTGTGATGAAGAAAAGTGTAGCATTTATTACAGGCGCCTATAAAGAGTACAAGCGGCTAATGCTCAGAAAACTGGAATTCCCCAATGGATTTCAGGGAAGGGTTTTTATTTTTGTTGTAACATCTTTATTGGAGTATAATTGCTTTACAGTGGTGTGTTAGTTTCTGCTTTATAACAAAGTAAATCAGCCATACATATACATATATCCCCATATCTCCTCCCTCTTGCGTCTCCCTCCCACCCTCCCTATCCCACCCCTCTAGGTGGTCACAAAGCACTGAGCTGAACTCCCTGTGCTATGCGGCTGCTTCCCACTAGCCATCCATTTTACATTTGGTAGTGTATATATGTCCCTGCTATTCTCTCACTTCGTCCCAGCTTACCCTTCCCCCTCCCTGTGTCCTCAAGTCCATTTTCTACGTCTGCGTCTTTATTCAGGGAAGGGTTTTTAAAGGCAAGGTGAGGGAGAGATTCGCAGGGTACATGATCAGCTGGTGCACAGTCCTCTGGTTGATGGTGAGGTAACGGGGTGTCACGGGGGTTAACATCAATTCTCTGGCCCCAGGTGGTCTGGGTGCCATGTGCTCATGGTCCTCATGCAATTAATTTCTTCCATCTGGTGAGGGTTCTAGTATCAGAAAACAACTCAGGGATGTGCATCAGACAGTGTAATTTATGTCCTTCAGGGAGGAAATAATGATTCTGTGACTGCTATATGGCTGATCTATTGTTTAAATTTTTTTTTTTTTTTTTTTACTACATGTTCACAGTCTTTCAATCTTTAATTCTTGAGCCAGCCTTTTGTGACTCAAGGGAGGCCTGGGAGACTAAAGCTTTTCTACAAACAAGAGGCAGGCAGAGGACATGGAGAGGAGGGCGGGCGTCTATCCTGGAAGGCTCCATAGGGTCTTGCTCGGTTACATATTGAAGCCCCATTTCTGGGCTTTGTCTGCTGCTTCCTTTGTATAGACTGGGGAGTAGTTGGATGGATCTGGCCTCTTAGGTATGAGAGTAATTACCAAGTTACTGGTTCTAGGGCCGCCCTTTTGGTGGTTGCTTCTGCTTGTCGTTTCCCTTTATAATTTCCATATTCCCTGTTTGATGACCCCTATAGTGAATCACTGTCACTTTTCCCAGAAGAACGAGCTGCTTTTAGGAGTCTCAGTATGTTTAAGCCATGTTTTACCTGCTTATTCTCTGCAGTAAGCATACCCCTTTCTTTCCAAATAGCCCCGTGTGTGTGTAGGATGGCATATGCATACCGGGAGTCTGTGTAAACATTTAAGATCATCCCTGTCCCGAGCTCCAGTGCTCAGGTGAGTGCTATCAGCTCACCTTTTGGGCTGAAGTCCCTGGGGTTAGGCTTCGTGCCTCTATGACTCGGGTCTGGGAGGTCACTGTGGGTCCCACCAGCCTTTTTCGCTCTCTTAAGAAGCTGCTCCCATCTGTGAACCATTCCTCTTCTGTGTTTGGGAGAGGCTCACTTCCTAGGTTGGGCGACTGGAATAGATCATGTCTGTGGTTTCTGCACGGTCAGGCTCCAGAGGCCCTGTTTCTGTGGGTAACAGATTTAGTGTGTGACAGGTTTTTATGGTAACCACTGGGTTATCTAAAAGCATAGCCTGAACTTGACCTTCAGGGGATAGCCATTCTGTTCCCTTAGAACTTATTAAAGCCTGAACCTGACATGGGGTCCATAGAGTGACTGGCTGACCAAACGTTAACTTTTCAGCCTCCTTTAGCAGAGTTGTTGTAGCTGCTGCTGCCCGTAGGCAAGGAGGCCATCCCTTAGCAGTCTGATCTAATTGTTTAGAGAAATAAGCAACCACTGAGTAAGGGGTCCCAGTCTTGAGCTAATACCCCAAGGGTGATTCCCCTTCTCTCATGAATGTAAAGGTCCTAAGGTTTAGCGGAATCTGGGAGGGCCAGGGCCGGGACCCAAAGTAATTGCTTTTTCAATTATTGAAAGGCCCTTGACATTCTGAATTCCATTCAAAAGGATCACATCATAGCATGCATCAGTACGTCTGTCTTGCCAAACAGTGTTCCATTGCATGTAATACCACATTTTATTTATCCGCTCATCACCTGATGTACACTTAGTTTCCCCCACCCCCAATGCACTTTTTTGTTTCTATGAATAGTGCTGCTATAACATTTGTATCTAAGTGGATATACGTTTTCATTAACCTTGCGTAGGTAACTAGGAGTAGAATTGCGGGGTTATATGGTAACTTTGCAGCTGTACCATCTTACATTCCCACCAGCAATGTATGAGGGTTCCAATTTCTCCACATCCTCTTTAACACTCGTTATTGTCTTTTTAGTTATAGTGTTGAACCATTTAAGATCAGTAAACAAGTGCAGAAAGAAGTCTTATGACATCTCCCCCATGTTTGTAAGCTCTGTGCCTGGCCTAATGGTTGTGCACCTAGAGGGCATTCCCTGAACATCTGTTCAATGAAAGAAAATGAAAAAAAAAGAAAAAAACCAAACCTTTTATTTGTATGTTGCCTTAGATTTTGGGTTTTTACAAAGTGCAGGCATAAATTCTACGGCTCAAAATAACACTATAGGAAGTAGGAAGAGTGGGGATTTCCCATTTTAGACCCGAGACATTTAGGTAATAAGTGAAGCATCTAGATCGCTGGTCCCCTGGCTTCATATCCAGTCTTCTCTGTACAATTTAACACTGATTTTTTCAATATGTCTTTTAAACACCTTATTAGTTAATGTTCAGAAAAGAATGCTGAGAAGTTTCAAAAGATCTTAGTTTAAAAAAAGACAGCAGAAGCTGAAGGGACTGAGTGTATTTGGCCGTTTGGAGACAGCTAATTATGGTCCTGAGATAGTTGTGGCGACTGGAGAGAACAGTTTCGGGAAGCCTGACAAAGGAAGTCACTAGACGTCCAACTTTAGCAAGAAATCTCTTCATCTTTTGAAGTAGAACTAGTAGTTGAGCATTTGCAGGGCTGGAAAATGTAGGGAATGTCAAAGAGAGCTCTAAATCAGGTGAGGACTGATTATGTAGGTTGTAGATTGCATTATCTGAGAAAGAGCTAACACCAGAAAGTAGGTAATTGAAAAATTACAATTTTCAGGGAGTTCGCTGGTGGTATAGTGGTTAGGACTCGGTGCTTTCACCGCTGTGGCCCGGGTTCAATCCCTGGTCAGGGA
The DNA here is from genome assembly GCF_059928025.1 of Delphinapterus leucas. Taxonomy (NCBI): domain Eukaryota; kingdom Metazoa; phylum Chordata; class Mammalia; order Artiodactyla; family Monodontidae; genus Delphinapterus; species Delphinapterus leucas. Next base: position 14,826,143 of record NC_143146.1, read on the forward strand.
ACTAAGATCCCACATGCTCCCACATGCTGCGTGGTGTGGCAAAAAAAAAAACAAAAAAAAAACAGTATAATAAACCCCCATCATGCCTATCAATTGAAAATTATCAACATTTTGCCATTCTTATATGTTTGATTTATAAAAAATGTTTGAATACATTAAGGCATTTTGGGGGGGGCGCTGTGTTGGGTCTTTGCTGCTGCACAGGGGCTTTCCTCTAGTTGTGGCGATCGGGAGCTACTCTTCTTTGTGGTGTGCAGGCTTCTCATTGCGGTGGCTTCTCTTGTTGCGGAGCACGGGTTCTAGGCGCGCGGGCTTCAGTAGTTGTGGCTCATAGGCTCTAGAGCGCAGACTCAGTAGTTGTGGTGTACGGGCTTAGTTGCTCCACGACGTGTGAGATCTTCCCGGACTAGGGATCAAACCTGTGTCCCTTGTGTTGGCAGGCGGATTCTTAACCACTGCACCACCAGGGAAGTCCCTTTTAAGGCATTCTTTAAATGTCATTTCCCTCCAGCTTTATTAAGGTATAACTGACCATCAAAACTTGTACATATTTAAGATGTACAATCTTATGACCTGATTTACGTATACACTGAGAAGTATTCACCACAACCAAGCCAGTCAACATAACCATTTCACACCTTAACCATTTTCTTTTTCTATGTTGAGAACACTCAAGATCTACTCTCTCAGCAAATTAAAATACACAGTACAATATTGTCTATTAAAGCCACATTGCTGTACACCAGTTCTGCAGAATGTATTCGTCTTGCATAACTGAAGCTAAAAGCCATTATTAATAACACTATTTTAACTGAGGTATATGGGTAAGTATTAAAGAATAATAATGGGATCTTGTTATAAGCATCAAGAACTTTGATCTTCCTTCATTTAGGGTGAAAGGGAAGAGAAACTGCTGAGCTGGTAAGATAGCCACACAAATAACTAAACACTTATGAGTGGAAGCCCAAGATTTTGTTCGTTCAATCCTACAGTCATTCATTCAAACCATGTATTCTAAGTAATTTCCACACACACTGTCCATCCACCAGTGAGACAGACCATACTGGACTCAGACTTGAGTCCAAATCAGGATTCATTATTTACTAATTCAAAGACTTTGGACAAGTGCTGTCCTTGAGCCTCATTTTTCTCATCTGTACAATAGGGATAATAATACCTTCTTGAATAGGGCATTGTTAGAGTTAAAATGGAAGTAAGGTCCCCAGAAATGCGCATGACCTGTTTTCTGTAACATGTGCCATTGTTATTTATCTAGGCTCTGAGCACGCGATGAAAGAAATCATATGGCAGTCTCTCTCTCCCAGTATTCCCCTTTCCCAATCTTCAAGGGCAGCAAAAAGCTTACAGAGGTCCCTTGCACAATGTAACATGTGAGATGCCAAAAGGCTGTCCCCAGTGACATAATGCATTCATCTTCCAAAATCATCTGAGCTCCCCTAATCTTCTTCTACCTTTCTTTAAGTCTTTGTAGCTCTACAAACATAATCTGGGCTAAATCCTGCTTTGTGTTGGCCTCAGGCTGTGTTGTCAAACCCAAGTTCCCGTACCCAAGGCACAGTGATGCCAGATAAACCGAAGTGTCCAAGTTCTGAGCAGAGAAAGGTTTATCCTCCTTGATGGATTTCAGGGGAGGATTTTTAAAGGCAAGGTGGGGGAGAGAGTCCAGGGTACTAACTTGAGAATTATCTTTTATTCAGCCGACTTGCTGAGGACTTAAACCCTGTAGCTCAGAGAGAGCTCCAAGGGTCTGCTCCCAGGAGGTAATGGAGGAGGCAGGATATATAGGAGTTTTTGCAACAAAAACCAGGTAGTCAGAGCATCAAAAGATTACTGTTAATTAAAGAAGACCAGACATCTGAAGTTAATGAATTTAGCACTTTTTTTTTTTTCTTGGCTGTTCTGTGAGGCTTGTGGGATCTTAGTTCCCTGACCAGGGATTGAACCTGTGTCCACAACAGTGAAAGTGCAGAGCCTTAACACTGGACCGCCAGGGAATTCCCTAGCGTTTTCCTATGTATGTGAAGATGCAAGAGTCTGGGCTTATTGAAATCACTCCTTTGACATGCACATCAACTATCTAGGACCAGTATCCTCTTTTTCTCCATCCTGAATCCCCTCAGGGTACACACTTGGGGGTGGCTGCAGTGGCTGAGGGTTTGACGCCCCATATTCTTAGTTTACTGATATGGCAGGCGGCCTTCTTCTTCCACAGTACAGCAGTCAGCTCGTGCACTGTCTCTGATTGGTTGACGGTGAGTTAACACAGTGGTGTCACAGGGGTTATCAACATCAGTCCTTAGGCTCCAGCAGGTCTGGAGGCTACCTGCTCATGGTCATCATGCAGTTAACTTCTTGCATCTGCAAGAGGTTTTAGTATCTGCCAAACAACTGAGGAATGTGTGCCAGATGCTATCTGTGTCCTTTGGGGAGGAACTAAAGGTTCTGTGACTGTAACATGGCTGACCTATTGTTTAATTTTTTTTTGTTATTATATGTTCACATTCTTTCAATGGTTAATTTCTGAGCCAGCCTTTTGTAACTCAGGGGAGGCCTGGGAGACTAAAGCTTTTCTGCAAACAAGAGACAGGCAGAGGACATAAGGGTGTGTGTGTGTGTCTGTCCCAGGAAGGCCCCACAGGTTCCTGCTTGGTTACAGCTGGAGAACCTCCTACGAACCCTTGTTTGGTTGTGATGAGGGCGGGCTGCTAATGCCTTGTGCCATCTTTCTCCTGGTCTCCCCTGAAGACGGGGTGTTTCAGAGCAGCAGAGGAGAGCAGAGTCTGCGCCTCCCCTCTCTCCACCTTCTGGGTCGGTGCCTGGTCTCAGAGTAAGCACTTTGGTAGAGTTTGCAGCCAGGTGCGAGTAAGTGGGCGTTTGGGTGCCGACCCGCTGTGCTGCGCAGTTGGCTTACCCGTCTCCATCAACTGCTCTGGCCCCTTGCCTCGTACCTCCCTGTGGCTCCAGGCAGATTCCGCCTGGCCGCCCCTTCGTTCCGCCGCCCCGCACCCAGCTCCCAGCAGCTGAGGCAGCGGCGCGTAGCGGACGCCCCCGAGGCGACCCCGGGAGGCAGGGACCGGTGGGCCGTGGGCGCTCCCCTCCCAGAAGCAGGTGGTTCTTGGGCTCCCGCCCAGTGGACCAGCGAGGCGGCCCGGTCTCCAGCATACCCGCCGGCGCCTCCAGGAGCGGCCAGTGTCCCGGACGGTGCCGCCTAGCCCGCTGCAGGAGGCGAACCTCTGCTCCTGCGTGTTCTTACGGTGCGCGCTCCGCCTGAGCTGCAACATCCCGCCGCTGGGGGGCCAGTGGGCGGCCGAGGACGGCTTTTTGCTGTCGGTGGGGCTTCCCCACGCCGGCCACTTAGTCTCGGCCTGCGCCCGGGAACACTGGGCGGGCGGGAGCAGAGCCGGGGAGGGGGACCCGGAGACCTGGTGGCTTGGGCACCGGTCTCCCTGCTTTGCCGCCCCGCCAGCCTGCAGCGTCCGGGAGCAGGGCGAGCAGGAGGGGGGAAGTAGAGAACCGAGGCTGCCCAGGAGGAGTCACCGCCCAGTGGGAGAACGGACTGGACCCCGCGCACTCCACCCTTATCCCGCTTGCCCAGTACTGCTCAGGAATTCGCACTTCTGAACTAAAACTGCACCCTTCCCCCCCGACCCCCCAAGCAAGCAGCTTATGAACAGCTTCCTTTATCTAATTAGCACCCTGGACCATTGCCATCTTCCAATAATGCCCCCACCTTTTCCTGTCTTCCTTAATGTGACAGCTGCGTTCCACCTCCACCCGGTCCCTCTGTCCTTGTGTCTATGACCACGTCTCTCTGCCTCCCTCTCTCGGTGTGCGTCTCTCACTGTATGTCCTGGTACCTAGTGGTAGCAAATTTCCTGTGGGTAAAAATCACTCTTTTCTATTTAATGAACGGGGACACTGTTGTTGAACATGTTTTGCATTTGCCTGGGACTCACAGCCACGACTGGAATGTGTATTATATATGACCAGCCCTTTCCTTATTGTTAATGTTTCACTTCCACCTTTGAGGACCACTCAGGGGATGGGGTCCCTGGAGCCTGTGGGGTCTTATCCAGATCACTAGCCTTCAGAGAAGCAGTGCATGGTCTTGATGCAGGTGGTCCTGCCCAGGAGTCCTAGGGTCCTGAAACTGACAGGTCCCTAAACTGGGAGGAAACCTACAGATGGAAAATGGCTCAGAGAGCTGAAGCTTTTAACTAAAGTTTTCCATCTAGTAGCTGGAACTACTGACTAGGTGGACTGTAATTACACTTGGGTGATTATTAGATTTTTTGTTACTGGACCCCAACCCATTCATCTTTCCCAAATTCTGATATTTCCTTTTATTGTGGGACAGCCTATGGGATCCCCAGGGGATGGGAGCTCCAGTGCTTGTTTTGACTGTGGTGTATTCATGTGTATAGCTACACCTCTTGGTCATATGGTGGCCCTTAAGGAGAGAGGGGCCTAGAAGGAATATGGGGGGTGGTTAACGTAAATAATAGCAAAGTGGGCAAACACCTCCTTAACTTCAGGCAGGGCAAGGAACACTTCAAGCATCTTCTGTGTGTGGATTTTCAAAGTGTGTATGCATGGAAATGGGAAGGTGAAGACTTCTCACTGATTTTGGTAGGCACCCATTTCCAGTTCTCCCTCTGGAGGGGAAGGGGCTGAAGGCACTGAAGCAGAGAGGTTGCGTAAGTTGCCTACCATCACGCAGCTAGTGAGTGGGGGTGCAGGATCCCAGACCAGGCAGTCTGGCTCCCGAGCCCTTGTTCACCCTGTATGTAACTGCTCTACTGAGCTGCTTCGATGTGGATACTTGTTCTTAAATGCAGGGAAAAGGCGATTCCAAACACACCTTTGTTTCTGTAGACAGGAGTTTCTCAAGGGAAGTTCTTAAAGTTCTTGCTGTTGGAGATGATGCAAGTGAAACATCTCTGTTACCAAGCTTTAGGGTGGCTGTTCTCAAAGTATGGCGCTCAGACCTGCAGCGTCCTCGTCACCGGGGAGCTTGTTAGAAATGCAAATTGCCCCGCACTCATTCTAAACCAATTTTGTAAAATTAGAAACTCTGGGGATGGTGTTTAAACAAGTGCTCCAGGTGATTCTGATGGAAGGTTGAGGCTGGCCACTGCTTCAAGCCACTCCTCCCATGGGCATTGTTATTTCAGTATTAACTTTTAAAAAGGGGTTAGATGTTCACCATGATTACCATCTGTCTGTAAAGTCTGGGGTACCTTAGTGATTTCCTTGTGTCCCCCTCTCACTGCCCCGGGAAAGCTGAAATGAGCCCAGCCAGCAAGTGCTGCCCAGAGATGAGGCCCATTTTGTAGAGAAAAACTGAGTTTTCATCTTTTCATTGGGTATTTGCTTTTCTCAAATTTCATCAGTTTTCTAAACTTGTAAATGATGCCAGTAACTAGCTTACTGACTTTTATACGAATGACCTTGTAACCGAAAGTGGGGTCGGGCTGCTCGCTGCTCAGAAACCAATAAAGAGGCAAGGTTGGTGGAAAGGAAAGTTTGCTTTATTTTGGATGCTGTCATGGGGGTTGGGGGGGAGGGCGGATGCCTGTCCAAAGGCCGACTCCCCCCTCCCCACCCCGACATTCAGTGGGCAAAAGCTTTCATAGACAGATGGAGGGGGCTCCATGCAGAAACAGCACAGTCAGCTCTGACGGTCATCTTGAAATTGGTCACTGGTGGTCTGACCAGCGTCATCTTGATTGTTTTAAGTACAGTTAATCTTCAGTCCCAGGGTCGGTTTGTTCCCATTTCTTCGAGGCCAGTTCTTGGAATTGTGGCAACTTATGTCATGGCTACAGCCTGGTCATCATGTAGTTAACCTCTTCTACCTGGTGAGGGTTTCAGTATCTATAAGACAGCTCACAGGTTACAGCTCAGAATATGATCTTAGCCCTTGAGGAGGCACTAAAGGTCCTTGAATTTGCTTACTGACTAAACTGTTGTTTTGTCCTGGTTGACTGTTTTCCTTTGCTTCTGTATTTTCTCACTTTTCTGATTAAACTTATGCTTTGGCTAAAGTTTTTCCACAGACAAAAGGCAGGCAGAGGACACGGGGGGAAGGACCATAGGGTCCTGCTCCATTTCAGCTTCACTGGGGTTTTAGTGTTTTCACAGCTCAGTTTGGACTTAAGGTCTAAGAGGAGTCATACATTATGGCTAGTGGTAATTGTGAACTTTAGAAAAGAATATATATTTTTCTATTTCTGTAAGAAATTTAAAACTATAGAAGAAGAAAGGAATAAGGATTTCTTTCTGTTAGCCAAGTACACTTGCTGATATTTTGGTTGTTTCTTAGTCTTTCCCCTAGAAATCTTTACGCACATCTGCACACTGCCCCATCTTTTCTATAAAACGAAACAATTTTGAATCCTGAATCCTTCTTAATTTTCTGTGGTTTACATAATCTTTGAAACATGGTATTGCAATTTATGCAGTCTTTCGTTTTTGTTTAACACAGTTTATTTCTAATTATGATGTGATGCATATCCATGACCATGTACTTTGGTGCATTTTTCCTTTTTCTGTATTCCTAGAAGTAGACTAACTGGTGAAAGGCCAAATTGTTTTCCATCAGGTTTGGACAGAGTTGCCCTCTTAATAGCTGTTTGTGTGCTTATTTCATTGTCAACTTTGAGTGCCTGAATTACATTTTTTCTCAGTCTAAAGTCTAAAATAATATCAGACAGTTTTAATTTGAATTTATTTGATTTATAGAGATGGAAGTTTTTGTGTATATTGACCATCTGTTTGTCATTTTTGAATTGTCTCTTAATGGGTTTTTTCCTATGAGGCATTTATATTTTTGAAATAACTTGCAGTAGAGCTTATAATATTTTGCCAGATTTTCATTTGTATTGTAATTTAGTTTAGAGGTTTTAAATTATATATCGTTAATTATATTGAGCGCTTTTTTTCTCCTGTTGCTTTTGTACTATGTCTTTTTTAAGATCCCAGCATCATCTAAATCTCCGTAAGCATTTTATTGTAGCTCTTTTATCATTCCTTATCTAACAATAAAGGCAGCTAGAAATTCTTATAGTATTTGATATAAGCTAGGCTCCGTTTTTTCCGAAACATCCCATTTCCCCATCATGGATTATTGACTAATTCTTCCTTTCCCCCGTCATTGAAAGTAAGGGGCACAGTTTATAACTGTGTCCAGCTGGGTACTAGATTGTCCAGTCTGCTGAGACTCTCCTTGGTTATGTCCCCACTGTCCTGCACTGCAGGCCTCTGGGGTGTGCTCTGCACTTCTCTTCCACCCTCATCTCGGAGGCCAGCAGGTTGGGGGTTAGTGCAGGACCTGTCCCAAGAGATGAGGGTTGAACAGTGTCTTGGGCCAGATGCACTTGGCCCATCAGGGAGTGGTTAAATCCTGGCTCTCCCGATGCTGGCCACACCTCAGTTAGTGAACTGTCACCTTGCAAAAGGAATGCAGTTGTGGAAACTGCCACTGGTGTCAAGACAAACTCTCTGGAGACTTGTCTCAGAAAGATGATGACATAAGGGGGAATGCAAACTGGCTGAGTGCTGTGATGTTTTAGAGAGGTTGGTCCTGTTAGGCCCTCTGTAACTAGTGATCATGAATGCATAGAAATGTTTAATTTCAAACTAGGATTCTTTGCACTATTTTCAGAATACCACTTGTATTAATCTTGTTCTTCGTTAACAGTCAGAAATCCAAATGATGTAGATGGAGACTGGGTGAGCTTTCAAGGGCATTTTCTCTGGCCTTGACCTCTTCCCCTTTCCTAACCATTTAGTTTGATGAGTTTTGGTAATTTTATACAATAACTACAGCCCCAAGCAAATGTAGAACAGCCTGAAGGTGTATTATAATTTTCTACTGTGTCTTTATGACAAAATAAACAGTGTAACAAATTTATCTCCTGTAGTTTATTCTTGGTTTTTTGGGTCTTTATAGTCCTGCATCTGGTCAGCCTGAGAGGTGTCAACTAGTGTCCACTCAGAGGTGTCAAGTGGATAATTTGCCTTTCTGAGTCTTCCGGGGTCCCCAGATCTTGTTAACTCCCTTCCTTTGGTTGACCTGAAACAAATAGACTGTCAGATATTTCTCCAGGAAAATGGGTTTATTCGGGATCAGCAGAGAATTGCAATTCAAGGTCTGCCACCATGGAGTCACGTGCAAGTCCCCAAAGGGCAAGGGAAGAAGAACTCTTAAACATAGCAAAAGGAAGTTGGGAGGGCTGTAGAAAAGAGTTTTTCACTGGCTGAGTCTTTGCTGGGAAAGAAGAGGAGTCTGTCTTCTTCCCAACAGGCTCTACTATTGTTGTGACTTCATCTATCAAAGTTGTCAGAGGCTTTCTGCTGGGCCCACATGGGGTTACTCAAGAGCGCTGTCGTGGCAAAGGCTGCTCTTTGTTTCGTGGAACTTTGTCCTGTTCAGAGCGTCGCTGATCCTCTCAGTTGATCCCTCAGCAGCCTTGGGAGGTGTCATCTCCATGTGTTCTCCCCATTTGCCAGAGGCCAGTACTGAGACATTATGTGGCTAGTTCAAGGTCATAACAACCAGAAAGTGGCAAAGTCTAGACTCTTAACACAGGAAGATTTCTACCTGAGGCACATCGAGTGGAATTTTTTTTTCTCATTTAATTAAAAAAAATAGTGGTGAAATGCACACAACATAAAATTTACCATCTGAACTATTTTTAAGCATTTGGTCCAGTGTTGTTATATATATTCACATCATTGTGCAATCAATTTCCAGAACTCTTTTCATCCTGCCTTAGTGTCATTAAACACTAACTCCCCACTCTCCTTCCTTCCCGCCCCTGGCAACCACAGTGCCACTTTGTTTCTCTCTGAATTTGACTGCTCTGAGTACCTTCATGTAAGTAGAATCATACAGTTTCTGTCTTTTGTGACTACACCATTTTACATCCCCACCATCAGTGTGCAAGGGTTCCAGTTTCTCCACATCCTTGCCAAACCTTCTTTTCTCCTTTTTTTTCTCCCATAGTAGCCCTCCTAATATGTGTGAAGTGGTATCTCATTGTGGTTTTGATTTGCATTTCCCTATTATTGATTTTGAGCATCTTTTCCTGTGCAAGCAGAATTTTAAAGAGGGCCTTTCAGGGTAAGTCCTAGTGTTATCCCTGAGTGTTCTCTGTAGGAAATAACTGTAAGATACATGGCCCAGCACGTTTCAAACCTGTTTATTGGTAAAGCTCACAGATTTATACTTTTGTTTTGGAAGTAAATTGAGACCTAGAGATATTAAGGGTCATGGAGATGCTGAACTGGAGTGGAGAAGGAGATCGGGGGGACAGTTGAGGCCCTGGGGCCTCAGTACCACTGCTGGGACTAGAAACCAGTCTTCTGACTCCTGGACTGGGGTGCTTTAGAGGTGCCAACCGACCAGGGTCAGCAAAATCTGAAGCTTAGTCTCTCTTATTGCTTCTTTAATAATTCATAGGCATTCACTTATTCAACAAATGATTCTTGAGCATCTCCTCTGTATCTATATTATGCTGGGAATGACACAATAAATAAGAGGATAGTGATCTCTGCCTTCATGGGTGGCTATTGTCTGGCCTTGGAAATTTCCTTACCCTGTAAAATCAGTAAAATGGTGTTAATCTTTGGGATACCTCTGCATATCATTTAAATAATGCATAATGGATTTGAATAGGTTTTGGGGGCGATCCTCTGTACAGTTGTTTTTTCCCTTTATAATTAATAAGTAATTTGCAGAGAGATAATTTGATATTATGTCAATATTGTGCCCCACATCAAAGTTTCACCCATTAGCTTTTTCTTCAGTGGATAATTTTTTGCATCCATTGTTCCTTCTGTATTTCTTTGCATTTAATTATACAAGATATTTCCCTTCTCTCCTGTTTATGGAGCAGTAAAAATTCATGGATTCTTTTGTTATTTTTTTAATTAAAAAAATTTTTTTCTAATTAATTTTGGCTGTGTTGGGTCTTCGTTGCTGCACACAGGCTTTCTCTAGTTGCGGCGAGCGGGGGCTTCTCTTTGTTGTGGTGCGCAGGCTTCTCACTGCAGTGGCTTCTCTTGTTGCGGAGCATGGGCTCTAGGCATGCAGGCTTCAGTAGTTGTGGCACGCGGGTTCAGTAGTTGTGGCTTGCGGGCTCTAGAGTGCAGGCTCAGTAGTTGTGGTGCACGGGCTTAGTTGCTCCACGGCATGTGGGATCTTCCCGGACCAGGGCTCGAACCCGTGTCCCCTGCATTGGCAGGTGGATTCTTAACCACTGCACCACCAGGGAAGTCCCTGTTATCTAATGGGTTATAATTTTTCATGGTAGGTGTAGGGCCATTGATAAAGGTGAAGAGTGCTAGGTACTGTTGCTTCCTTGCAGCGCCCAGAGTCTTGGAATATTACCTGTATGTAAACACACATACAGGCATGGCTATCCTGAGTGCCTGTGGGTAACATGAGGGAAGACAGCTCGGGAACCCACCTACAGAGCGCAAGTGAGGAGTGGTGGCCAGGTGAACTCAGTAGGTATTACCACGTGCACTTTTGTTGGCAGGATCTGATCCCTTTATTTTTTTTGAAGAAGGACTTAGTATCTTTTTTAATTGAAGTATAGTTGATTTACAATATTGTGTTAGTTTCAGGTATATAGCAAAGATTCAGTTATGCATATATATTTTTTTCAGATTCTTTTCCATTATAGGTTATTACAAGATATTGAGTAGAGTTCCCTGTGCTATACAGTAGGTCCTTGCTGTTTATCTATTTTATATATAGTAGTGTGGATCTGTTAATCCCAAACTCCTAATTTACCTCTCCCCCAGTTTCCCCTTTGGTAACCATAAGTTTCTTTTCTATATCTGTGAGTCTGCTTGTTTTGTACATAAGGTCACTTGCATCATAGTTTAGATTACACATGTAAGTGATATCATATGGTATTTGTCTTTCCCTGCCTGACTTATTTCACTTAGTATGATCTCTAGTTCCATCCATGTTGCTGCAAATGGCATCATTTCATTGTTTTTTATGGCTGAGTAATCCATTGTATATATATACCACATCTTCTTTATCCATTCATTTATCGATGGACATTTAGGTTGTTTCCACGTCTTGGCTATTGTAAATAGTGTTGCTATGATCATCGGGGTGCATGTATCTTTTTGAATTAGAGTTTCCGTCTTTTCCGGATATATGCCCAGGAGTGGTATTGCTGGATCATATGGTAACTCTATTTTTAGTTTTTTGGGGTTTTTTTGGCGGTATGCGGGCCTCTCACTGTTGTGGCCTCTCCCGTTGCGGAGCACAGGCTCTGGACACACAGGCTTAGTGGCCATGGCTCACAGGCCCAGCCGCTCCGCGGCATGTAGGATCCTCCCGGACCGGGTCATGAACCCGTGACCCCTGCATTGGCAGGCGGACTCTCAACCACTGCGCCACCAGGGAAGCCCATATTTTTAGTTTCTTAAGGAACCTCCATGCTGTTTTCCATACTGGCTGTACCCATTTACATTCCCACCAACAGTATAGGAGGGTTCTCTTTTCTCCGCACCCTCTCCAGCATTTATTATTTGTAGACGTTTTGATCATGGCCTTTCTGACCGGTGTGAGGTGATACCTCACTGTAGTTTTGATTTACATTTCTCTAATAGTGATATTGAGCTTCTTTTCATGTGCCTGTTGGCCAATGTATGTCTTTTTTGGAGAAATGTCTATTTAGGTTTTCTGCCCATTTTTTGATTGGGTTGTTTTTTTTTGATACTGAGCTATATGAGCTGTTTGTATATTTTGGAAATTAATACTTTGTTTGTCAAAACATCATTTGCAAATATGCTCTCCCAGTCCATAGGTTTTCTTTCATTTTGTTTGTTGTTTCCTTTGCTGTGCAAAAGCTTTTAAGTTTAATTAGGTCCCATTTGCATATTTTTGGTTTTATTTTCATTACTCTAGGAGGTAGATCAAAAAAAGACATTGCTGCAGTTTATGTCGGAGTGCTGCCTATGTTTTCCTCTAAGAGTTTTATAGTGTCTGGCCTTATGTTTAGGTCTTTAATCCATTTTGAGTTTATTTTTGTATGTGGTGTTAGAGAATGTTCTAATTTCATTCTTTTACATGTAGCTGTCCAGATTTCCCAGCACCACTTATTGAAGAGAATGTCTTTTCCCCATTGTATATTTTTGCCTATATTTGTCCTAGATTAACTGACCATGAGTAGTGTGTGGGTTTATTTCAAGACCTGATCCCCCCTTTAAACTATATACAGGCTGGACTTGCCTATTCCATGAGCACTCCATTCTTTGTTTTCTTGTGACCAGGGAACTAACAGTGAGAAAACAGACCACCTACAAATACTCATAGTCAGGGCAGGCTACATATTTTAAAGGGCCCAGTGCAAAATGGAAAAAGCAAGGTCCATTGTTTAGAAATTATTTCAAGATAGCAACAACAGGACAGTAACCAAGTATGGTTCAGTTTAACAAATGAGAGGCGGTCAGGGTATTACAGAAATATGAGTTACCTAGGATGAGGATTGATCTTAAGGTGGCTTCCTAGAAGAGGTGAAAACTGGGCTGACCCTAGAGAGTGAGGCTGTCTCCCCTACATGGACCTTCTTCTCTTTTTTTTTAGACCACAGGGTATTGAGGAGGATCACTTAGTCATTCTGACTTAAATGTCAGTCACCAAGAGTTTTCTGCCACAGTACATTCTAATTATCTACCTCTGGAGTTGTGACACATGCCATGGGGGGGCATGAAGAGGTACTGTCCAGACCTCCCTTCAAGGACTTGTTGCCCCAGCTGCTGGAAGTGCTGCTAGTGGGCAGTCTTTAGCCATCAGCTCCTCTGGGGGCAGCCTGTATGCAGTGACCCATCAAGGTGGAGGTATAAGGGCCTGGCCATTGGACATGTCAGGAAACCCTGAAGGGCCATTTTCATTCCAGAGCCCCCATGGGGTCATCTAAAGTCATTGGCCAGTGTTCCAGCTTGATTTCTCCCTCTGCCCTAACTTGTTTCTTCCCTCTCGCTTCTGCAAGTATTGGTTCCAAGGGCACCCCTAATAAACATCCTAACACTAAACTCCATCTGGGTCTGTATCCCAGAGAACCAACTTGCAGCATGTATCAGAAAACATTCTAGTACTTGGGGAGGATTTTTATTTGAAAATTACTGGTTACACATATAACATTTTAGAATCACCAAGTAAAATACAAAATGGTGGAAACAAGGACTTTGTGGGTAAATGTGGTTACCTTTGATTTAAAATCCTCAATCTAATGTTGTCTGACCAAAATGAAATTATCTGTTAATAACAAAAGAAAACTATTATGTTGAACCATATGAAACTGCCATTTTATAAGTTAAAAAAAGGTTAAATGTTAGCAGTTCCACATGGTTCAATCTAATAGAAAAAGTACATTAGCATTTGAAATTTAGAGGACATTATACTTATGAATAACTCATGGGTAAATGATATAATTGAGTTAAATTAGAAATTACCTAATACTATGGTTATTGATCAGTGCTAAGCACCAAAACTTGTAGGTTGCAGCTAAGGTGGGTCTTAGGAAACAAAAGTATGCTTTATGTACTTAATTTTTAACTTAATTCTTTTTCTAATATAAATTTCCAGTTTAAGAATTGAGGAAAAAAATCTCAAAATAAATGAAAAGTTGAAGGAAAGAAAGAATAATATAATGAACTAGAAAATGTTTAAAAAACCAGAAAGGATCAATCAAGCCTTAAAAAGCAAAAAAACACAATTATAGGTGCTGCAGGGTTTAAACATATAAGATATTGTGAATAAGTTTATGTCAGTCAAGTTCAAAACTCACAGGAGGGCTTCCCTAGTGGTGCAGTGGTTGAGAGTCCGCCTGCCGATGCAGGGGACCCGGGTTTGTGCCCCGGTCCGGGAAGATCCCACATGCCGTGGAGCCGCTGGGCCCGTGAGCCATGGCCGCTGAGCCTGCGCGTCTGGAGCCTGTGCTCCGCAACGGGAGAGGCCACAACAGTGAGAGGCCCGCAGAGTGGGGGGGAAAAAAAAAAAAAAACTCACAGGAGATCCACTCCTAGAGAAATAAATTGTACCAAAAATGACTCTATAGAAATAACAAACTGAATAGTCCTAAAATAATTACCAAAAATTAACCAGACATTGATGGTTGCACAACACTGTAAATGTGATTAATGACACTGAATTGTATGCTTAAAAATGGTTATATGGCAAATTTTATGTTATATATATTTTACCACAGTAAAAAAAATTAAAAAATAAGATCTTCAGTCTAAAAGACAATCGATCATACATCTGTCCTTCATTATGAAATCCCCTAGAAGGGCTCCTATTTTGAAAAAGTATATTTTCTCTCCCTTCTCTTTTAGAACATATAATATTGTCCTTCTGTATTTTAACCCTGTATCTATTTTTTTTTTTTTTTCTGGAGAGGGGATGCCTTTTTCTCATACAATGTCACTTAAACTAAGGTATATTTTTTGGTTTTCCTATTAGTTTTCTCTTACTATTTTAACCAGAGGTCTTTGGGTATGGAACCCAGTTCTGTTAACGGAAGTGGTGAGACAAAATGGCAACTTCAAACACTTCAACTAAATAGAATCCCTGATATAATTGGACCAGGGGTATATAATTTGGGGAATAGTAAGAAACATCTGTGACAACTTTGTCTTGCACCTTAGAAAATGTGCTTTGTCCCTGGAGTCTGTCAAGGCACAAAAACTGGGAGACAGCTTTTATTGGTGGCCTGTACCTCTGATTTAGGTAAGAAAAATAATCCTTTTGTAAGAGCCTAGAATCGTTGGGTGAAGTTGGAGAAAATAATCCAAATAAACGAACATCTTGTATGTGTAAATATTTGTTGCTGGTGTAAAGAAAATACAGTGTAGCTTATGCAGAGCAAAAACGATTGGAGAAATGCCTTCGGAATAGACTTGACCTCATGGTAGAATCACGGTGCTGACTTAAAAATTGTTAAGGCTGAGGGCTGTCCATTGGAAGCGTTCATAACCACATGGTCACTGTGAGTAATACCTGTCTATGTCATTTTGAAGTGCACCTGAGGGGAAAAAAGACAGAAACAACATGTTTAAAAGTTTTAAAGTCCTCCTCCCTAAGGCATTGCATTTCTAGGTCCACTTCTTTATGTGAAGCAAATCATATCACTACTGGAGCCACAATTTAAAAAACCAGGGATGTATTTATTCTATGGAGGAAGTAGCCCCATTAAAACCCTCAGTGGGGCTGAGCTTAATACCAAACAACCTGTAGATCCACTTGAGTTCTGATCATTCTGATTCACAGATATGTTTTATCACTATATTAACTTGATAAGCAGAATCATTTTACTGACTCAAAACCTGGAGATATATTAAAAACAGGGTGACAGGCTGGGAAATCTAGTCTGAAAAGGGTTTCTCATTTTCACACATAAAGTGAGCACACCAGATTTGGATGTTAATATCAGGTTGTCATCCCTATATTTTATAAACTCGTACTGACAAGCAGTGAAACACTGGCATATATGTATGAAATATGCTGGCATTTAATTTGTGCAGCAAAGCAGTTATAGGGCCTATAGAAATGTGATCTGTGGATGATGGGTCACAGGAATGAAAAGAGAATCAAAAGCTTTAACAAAGACTCAACCAAGCAACTTCGAAAAAGAAAGATGATACCAAATAATAGGACAGGTCTTTGCCAGGCCTTTGAGTTCTTGAATTCTACCAATTTCTAGCTGAACTGGAAGAAATAAAGGTTTTCTGATAAATGTATAATCAGAACATGAAATGAAATGCTGTCAAGTTTCTCTGTTACACAATCATCAGTTTTTAGTAGCTGTAGTGTATCTCAGTTCCTTGACAGATGTGCAGAACAAAATGAAATAATGTCAAGGTTTGTGAGCTGTTATCTCAAAATGTGTTTCTTTGAAAGAGGACTTCAAATGTCATTTTTTCCCCCCAAAGAAGAATGTGAAATGTTTTGAGTCTTTATAACAGAAAATGTACCATCTATCTGAGGCTGACTTGTGTCAGGATCTGGGTCGCCTAAACAGGATTATGGATCTATTTTATAAAACCTGGGACCAAATACATTTATGGGTGCTGTCAACAAAGTTATCACGAGAGATAATGGACATCACACATGAAATAGAAAAGCACTGAGACACCTACCTTCATATCAAGCGTACTTTCTTTTTCTCTTGTTGCTTGCATACTTGCTACCCGCCTCCAAACAGCACTGAATATGAAATGCTATATATTAAAATGTCTCTTAAGCAGAAAAATAAGAAATTCTCCAAGAATGCGTGGACCCCACTGGGTGAAATCTGAGGCTATTTCCATTATAATGCAAGAATTTAAAAAAATAAGGCCTTTGGGGGGAGGCTAATTGCATATGATCTCTCTCCTCCATTTTTTAAAGCTAGCCATATTTTGTGTGGTTATCTATTATATACTCTCTTGGTGAAACTAAAAACAGCCAAAAGACAAATGGAAATACTTTTAACTTTCTACTGCTTGACGGTCCTCCCAAAATCACCTGGTTCCTTTCCCCATAGCTCTTCTCAATGTAATTTTTTAAAAGAAAACAATTTTTTAATTAATTTATTTTTGGTTGTGTTGGGTCTAAATTGCTGCGCACAGGCTTTTCTCTAGTTGCAGCGAGCAGGGGCTACTCTTTGTTGCAGTGTGCGGGCTTTCTTATTGCAGTGGCTTCTCTTGTTGCAGAGCACGGGCTCTGGGTGCACGGGCTTCAGTAGTTGTCGTACGTAGGCTCAGTAGTTGTGGCACATGGGCTTAGTTGCTCTGTGGCATGTGGGATCTTCCCAGACCAGGGCTCGAACCCGTCTCCCCTGCATTAGCAGGCGGGCTCGTAACCACTGCGCCACCAGGGGAGCCCAGAAAATGTTATTACTAGCACCTTTTAACCAAAATGGCCTTTGCTTCATGGTCTGCAATAATTGAAACCAAATACTGAAAACAAGCTTTCTGTGTATAAAGGCCTTGATTTGACCCTTCTCTTTCTCATGGTGTAGACTGCACTCTGGCTGACAGCAGAAGTGAAAGAAGGTGTCTTTTTCATAGGGTGGGTTATGAAGAGGGTCGAGATGACTGAACGCTTGATAGCAGAGTCCTTGTGTATGGGCTGAGCCTGAATGGAGAGGCCCAATCTCACCTCTTTCTCTCTCCTGGAACCACTGCTGACCCTGGAAAAATCACTTAAGCTTTCTGTGCACGGGCTACTGCATTTGTGAAATGAGACAATGACCTACCTCATAGGAACTAAGTGATGGCCACAAACTGCAGGTTTAAAACATGCTGAGCTAAGTGTTGGTTGTGATTATGATGCTGCTCAAGAGACGTGGCCCCTTAGTCCACGGAAAGTAGCAGCATCAGTCAGATTGAATGATGAAAACAGAACATCTCAGAGGCCCTTTTGTGAATCTTGTAGTTTTATCTTAAAAGAAGCCCAGTTGAGACACGTTTAGCTCAGTGAACATGGTAACCTGGGTGGCAGAAAAGTGGTTAAAAAAATTACTCTTTCTAATCTGTGACTTTGAGAAGTTACCTAGGTTCTTCTGCCTCAGTTTCTCCATCTGAGGGATAATAATTCCAGCTCAGAATGGTCGTGAAGATTAAAAGAGATAATGCCAAAAATATTCAATTTATGGTAAGCAGAACATAAGACCAGTGAGTGGTGCGTTTCTTGGCCCTCTTCCCCTTCCCTCAGGCATGGTTCATTGTAGTTCCTCCAATGTAGGTTAAAACAGTCTAGTACTTAAACTCCAGCTTGTAAATAAAACCACCATCATGGAATTAGATCTTACTAAGAGCAACAGAGCAATAAAAGCTCACCTGCATGGATAAAACCCAGCAACCAGTGCTTCAATATCTGTAGAATTCTGGCTCAAGACTATACGTTCATTCTCCCTGAACTGCATGGCCCTAGTTCGATCCCAGTAACCCTCAAACTCCTCATCTTGAAAGGTCTAACTTTGTGTACATACTGGCAGGTATATTACCAAAGTTAAAGACTGCTGGAGAGTTAGAATTTTTGCTTTTAACTTAACGGAACAATGAATATTCTTTCCCCTTATCCTTTCAGAAATCACCCTGAACAGCAAGGATATTGGGAGATAAAAAATAAGCCCAATCTTTGATGAAATCAGGAGTCATTTGAAATTCCAAGTGACAAAATATCTGGACAGGCTACATTAAGCAACTGGATCCAGTGGGCTGTGGCATGACAGAGATGGTACGTAAGGGGAGCAGATCATAGCTCTCCAACTAAGGGGCAAATGCCAGTGAGGAATCATATAGAATCAATATCTTCGCCTGAAGCATGTAGATTGGTGAGGTCCTAGGAGAAGAGAGATTTTGAAATGCAAGCACCATTGACTGCCCATCTCTGCAGGCTAGGGAGGAATACAGGCTAAATGAATATGTGTTCTCGATTTCTCTCTCACTTGCTTATTTTTTCTCTCTAGGCCATGTGGAACTTCTGTGTTAAGCACAGAATTCCCTTTAGTCTCAAACGATGCCCTAGCCACAACTATCCCACAGATATATGGTCTAAAAAAAACTCAATTCAAAGGTGAGTAATAGGAATAACAGTAATAAAAAAGTAGTATAGGATCTGTAAAATACACAAACAAAAATGAAGACAAGGAGTAAGATGAGCATATGATGGATGAGAAAATACTCACTGAAATGATGAAAATTATAAAAAAAAAACAATACGTTCAAAGAAAATGTAGTAGAACAGTCAACCTGTGGACATCCAAGAGTACAGGAAAACATGGCACAGCAACAATGATGAAACATGAGTTGACAGAGGCTGAAAGTGAAATGGAAGAGAAAAATGAAAACATCAAAGAAATGATCATTCTAAAAGGCAGCATGAAGATTAGTCACTGCTGAAAAAACAACATGAGACATGGAGGATAGGATTGAGAAAGCAAGGCAAATAACTGTAAATTAATGAAAAATTTAAAAGGATTAAGGAGATAATAGCTTTATAAAATAGACAAAGGACAGCAACATATACATTATAGATTGCTGTAGAAAGGAGAGTCTAATCAAATAAATTCAAAGATGTAATTCAAGCAAATGCTTAGAAATAAAAGACTTGAATCTAGAGGTCAAGAGTGCATGATGTCCTAGGAAAAACTAATGACCTTCAAAATACAAAAAGAATCCTTTAAGAATCCAGGAAAGAAGATCAAGTTTTATCAAATTAGAGCTGCAGCAGGTAAATATTTCATACAGTTAACCCTTGAGCAACATAGAGGTTGGGGCGCTGATCCTCTAGACAGTCTGTATATAACACTGCAGTCACCCTCCATATCTACAGATTGAACCAACTGTGGATCATGTAGTACTGCAGTACAAATTTTTAACAAGGTGAATACAAGTTCACCTGTGCAGTTCAAACCTGTACTGTTCAAGGGTTAACTATATTTACAATAAGTCAGGGATTCTAATTCCAATGCACTAGATGATATAGAGCCTTGTTTTCAAACTTTTATTTGTACTGCCACCCACAGTAGTAAATACATTTAAATTTACATTGAGTACCAGTACAGATTTCACTGTCTATATTTATATTCATCTATCCTGAAAGGAATTTAATGAAATATTTACTATTACTAGGAAAGATACATTGCTATTCTTCGTCCATTCCATTCTTTTCTATTTCATTTCTTAAAACATGCTGGTCATGACTGACTAAATGGATTTCACAGGCCCACTAAGGACTCACAACCCAAACTTTTAAAAACAGTATACAAGGAACAAACTTTAGTCAACTAGAGATGCAAAAAGTATCATTTAACACAGGTAAGTAAAATAATAGAGGTTTAAGTATTTTTAAAGATTTGAAGGTAAACAGAAGAAAAACCATTTAAACACTAAAATTTATTGGTAGAATGGAGAAAAGGTTTATAATGTGGAGTCAATAATAAGGAAATAAAGTATTCCTGGAAGAAATTAAAGCAACACACAAAATAATGAACAAAAAAACAAATTACAGACTACAAAATAAAAGGTTTTAAAAAAAAGAATACTAAAAACTGAAAGCATAACAGAACTAAGATAAAACATACCCCTAAGGGCTAAGATTAAATCTCAGAGCTAAACCTAACTATAATACTTGCCATTGCAGGAGACACATCTACAATCTGATATCAAAAGACAATCAAAGACGTATCAGGCAAATGAAAACTGGGGACTTAATTTCAGTTTTGAACCACGTTGGATTCAGGGTCAGAAACATTAAATGAATCAAAGAAAGGCACTTGAGTGTTGTATGAAAGAAGAGAAGGTTAGCACTCCCCTTGACAAGGATGGAAGAGGTCCTTGGGCCTGACAACATGCAAATGGTTAAGGCATTGCCACCTGCTTCAGGACATCTAACCGTCATTTTTTGTAAATTTAAGAAAACTGAAATCATATCCAGCATCTTTTCTGATCACAACACTATGAGATTAGAAATCAATTACAGAAAAAAAATGTATAAAACAAACACGTGGAGGCTAAACAATATGTTACTAAACAACCAATGGATCACTGAAGAAATCAAAGAGGAAATCAAAAAATACCTAGAGAAAAATGAAAACACAAGCCAAAAACCTATGGGCTGCAGCAAATGCAGTTTGAAGAGGGAAGTTTATTTGAAAAATCTCAAATAAACAACCTAACCTTACACCTAAAGTAACTAGAGAAAGAACAACAAACAAAACCCAAATTAGTAGAAAGAAAGAAATAATAAAGATCAGAGCAGAAATAAATGAAGTAGAGACGAAGAACCAGAAAAGACCAATGAAAGTAAAAGCTGGTTCTTTGAAAAGAGAAAGTTGAAAAACCTTAAGCCAAAGTCATCAAGAAAAAAAGGGAGAGGGCTCAAATCAATAAAATAAGAATGAAAAAGAAGTTACAACTGACACCACAGAAATACAAAGGAGCATAAGAAACTACTACAAGCAACTCTATGCCAATAAAATGGACAACCTGGAAGAAATGGACAAATTCTTAGAAAGGTACAACCTTCCAAGACTGAACCAGGAAGAAATAGAAAATATGAACGGACCAATCACAAGTACTAAATTGAAGCAGTGATTTTAAAACTTCAAACAAACAAAAATTCCAGGACAAGATGGCTTCACAAGAGAATTATATCAAACATTTAGAGAATTAACACCTATCTTTCTGAAACTCTTTCAAAAAACTGCAGAGGGAGGAACACTCCCAAATTCATTCTATGAGGCCATCATCACCCTGATTCCAAAACCAGACAAAGAATACCACAAAAAAAGAAAATTAGAGGCTATATCTCTGATGAACATTGATGCAAAAATCCTCAACAAAATACCAGCAGACCAAATCCAACAACACATTAAAAGGATCATACACCATGATCAAGTGGGATTTATCCCAGGGATGCAAGGATTCTTCAGTATTCGCAAATCAATAAGTGTGATACACCACATTAACAAACTGAGGAGTAAAAACCATATGATCATCTCTAGAGATGCAGAAAAAGCTTTTGACAAAATTCAACACCCATTTATGATAAAAACTCCAGAAAGTGGGCATAGAGGGAAGCTGCCTTAACATAATAAAGGCCATATATGACAAACCCACAGCTAACAACATACTCAATGGTGAAAAGCTGAAAGCATTCCCTCTAAGATCAGGACAAGACAAGGATGTCCACTCTCACCTTTATTCAACATAGGTTTGGAAGTCCTAACCATGGCTATCAGAAGAAAAAGAAAGAAAAGGAATCCAAATTGGAAAGAAGTAAAACTGGCACTGTTTGCAGATGCCAAAATACTATACATAGAAAATCCTAAAGATGCCACCAGAAAACTACTAGAACTCATCAATGAATTCCTTAACGCAGGATACTAAAGTAACACACAGAAATGTCTTGCATTCCTATATACTAACAAAAAATCAGAGAAATTAAGGAAACAACTCCATTTACCATTGCATCAAAAAGAATAAAATACCTAGAAATAAACCTACCTAAGGAGACAAAAGACTTGTACTCTGAAAACTATAAGACGCTGGTGAAAGAAATCGAAGGTGACACAAACAGATGGAAATATATACCATGTTCTTGGATTGGAAAAATCAATATTGTCAACATGACTATACTACCCAAGGCAATCTACAGATTCAGTGCAATCCCTATCACCAATGATAACTTTTCACAGAACTAGAACCAAAAAAATTTTTAATTTGTATGGAAACACAGAAGACCCTGAATAGCCAAAGCAATCCTGAGAAAGAAAAATGGAGCTGGAGGAATCACGCTCCCTGACTTCAGACTGTACTGCAAAGCTACAGTCATCAAAACTGTATGGTACCGGTGCACAAACAGAAATATAGATCAATGGAACAGGATAGAAAGCCTAGAAATAAATCCACACACCTATAGTTTTGTCAATTAACCTATGAGAAAGGAGGCAAGACTGTACAATGGAGAAAAGACAGTCTCTTTAATTAAGTGGTGCTGGGAAAACTGGACAGCTACATGTAAGAGAACGAAATTAGAGCATTCTCAAACATCATACACACACACACAAAAAATGTAGGGCTATATAAACTCTTAGAGGAAAACATAGGCAGAACTCTGACATAAATTGCAGAAATGTCTTTTTTGATCCACTCCCTAGAGTAATGAAAATAAAAACAAAAATATGCAAATGGGACCTAATTAAACTTACGGGCTTTGTACAGCAAAGGAAACAATAAACAAAATGAAAAGACAACCTACAGACTGGGAGAAGATATTTGCAAATGATGTGATGACCATCAAGGTATTAATTTCCAAAATATACAAACAGTTCATATAGCTCAGTATCAAAAAAAGAAAAATACCCAAACAACCCAATCAAAAATGGGCAGAAGACCTAAATAGACATGTCTCCAAAGAAGACACAGAGATGACCATAAAGCATGTGAAAAGATGTTCAACATCACTAATTATCAGAGAAATGCAAATCAAAACTACAATGAAGTATCACCTCACACTGGTCAGAATGGACATAATCAGAAAGCCTAAAACAATAAATGCTGGCAAGGGTGTGGAGGAAAGGGAAGCCTACTACACTATTGGTAGGAATGTAAATTGGTACAACCACTATGGGGAACAGTATGGAAGTTCCTTAAAAAACTAAAAATAGAACTACCATATTATCCAGGAATCCCATTCCTGGGCATATATTTGGAGAAAACCATGGTTCAAAAGGATACATACACCCCAATGTTCATTGCAGCACTACTTACAATAGCCAAGACATGGAAGCACCTAAGTCCTTTGACAGATGAATGGATAAAGAAGACATGGCATGTATACACAATGGAATATTACTTAGCCATAAAAAGAATGAAATAATGCCATCTGCAGCAACATATGTGGACCTAGAGATTATCATACTAAGTGAAGTAAGTCAGACAAAAAAAGACAAATATCCTGTGATATCACTTATATGTGGAATCTTAAAAACATGATACAAATGAAGTTATTTACAATACATAAATAGACTCACAGACATAGAAAACAAACTATTGGTTACCAAAGGGGAAACGTCAGGGGAGGAGGGATAAATCAGGAGCTTCATACACTCACTACTATATGTAAAATTTGGGGCTGGCCAAAAAAATTCCTTCAGTTTTTAAGTAAAAATAAGACATTTTTCATTTTCTCCAAGAACTTCATTGAAAAATGTATTCACCGTTTTGTTCCACTATTTTCTGCCTTTTTTCAGGCAACTTCATAATTCCATCTTTCCAAAACTTATTGTCTGTTTGAGGAAAGAACTGTTCCAGGTACCTTTTATAGCCTTCCAGGGAACTGAAACTTCTTCCATTACGAGAATTTTGTAAAGACCGAAATAAATAGAAATCCGAAGATGCAATGTCTGGTGAATATGGCAGATGAATCACAACTTCCCAGCCAAGCTGTAATGGTTTTTGCCTGGTCATCAAAAAAACATGCGGTCTTGCATTATCCTGATGGAAGATTATGCATTTTCTGTTGACTAATTCCAGATGCTTTTCGTCAAGTGCTGCTTTCAGTTGGTCTCATTGGGAGCAGTGTTGCAGCAAAACCAGAAATGAGTAAATGGCCGTAGGCACATACCAGCCAAACAGGCCTGCAAGAGTTAAGCAGTCTTGGTTATTCTTTAGCTGTTACTACTAACACACACTTGTAGCTAGACTTGTCCTTCACAAAGCTAAACAAAGCCAGTTAGTTACTCTCTGACTCCATATGAATTGTACTCTGCACCTGGCATTCTTCTCCCCCTACACTCCCCTGTAGCATTCTGCATTTCAAAAACAAGGTCATGGCTGATAACTTCAGGGACACCCGACGTGGTTGCTGAGCCACCTGATGCCAGCTTTTGGCCATAAATTTGCAGAAGGAGGAAATGCAAGACCTTCATTAGTTTGAGCCTTATCACCTACCCCAGACCATGGAGTCTTAGCCTATAAAACCTTTCCCTATTCCCCAGGGATGGGGGGGCCACAGTTCTCTTTGCCTGGTAAAGAATAAAAGCTACTTTTTCTTGTTCTGCTAAAATTTCTCTTTGTATTTCTTTTTGGCATTGGTGAACAGAGAGCCAAGATTGTGGCATCAGCCGAACTTGCTGGAATTAATCGTTGGATTTCTGGAAGGAGCTCATAATAGAGGACTCCCTTCCAATCCCACCATATACACAACATCACTTTCTTTGGATGAAGACCACCGGTGCCTTTGGTGTGGTTGGTGGTGGTTCATTTCACCTGCCCCACAATCTCTTCTGTTCCACATTACTGTACAGTATCCACTTTTCATCTCCCGTCACTATTTGTTTTAAAAACGGACCGTTTACATTAGTTTCAGTAGAGAATTACAAGTGGAAATATGGTTAAGAAAGTTTTTTGTGCTTAACGTATGTGGAAGCCAAACATCAAAGCGATTCACATAACCAAGCTGGTGCAAATGATTTTCAGTGCTTGATTTGGATATTTTGAGTATGTCGTCTATCTCCTGCATGGTATAACGTTGATTGTTCTCAATTAATGTCTTGATTTGATTGCTATCAACTTCAACTGGTCTACCCAACCGTGGAGCATCACCTAGCAAGAAATCTCCAGCATGAAACTTCACAAACCACTTTTGACACATTCAGTCACAGCACCTCCTCCATACACTGCACAAATATTTTTCTGCATTTCAATTGCGCTTTTACCTTTCTTGAAATAATAAAGCATAATATGCCAAAAATGTTGCTTTTTTTTCAATCTTCAATATTAAAATGGCTACACAAAAATTCACCAATTTTAAGTTATTTTTTTAAATGCATGCTGTTATGACAGCTGTCACAATACAGTGTAACAAAATTGTTTTGAATGAAGTTAAAGACAACTAAGCACTACTAGAGCTGACTTACGGAAAAAACTGAAGGAACGTTTTGGCCAACCCAATAGATAACCAACAAGGACCTACTGAATAGCCCAGGGAAATCTACTCAATATTCTGTGATAACCTATATGAGAAAAGAATGAATATATGTATAACTGAATCACTTTGCTGTGCATCCTGAAAGTAATACAGCATTGTAAATCAACTATACTCCAATAAAATGTAAAATAAAACAAAAAAAGGCACTTTAAAATAGTAGAAAATGTAATTCATAGTGAAAAACCTAAGTCATGAATATCCAGGGACTGAAAAATTATAGCACTGAAATTATCAAAACAAATTACAAGAACTATAAAATGGAACTTGGTACAGTATGAGACTAATTCACTTCTCTAGGTCCAAGTCACATCAAATGGACCAAAATAAATAAGAATAGAGAAAACCTAAATAATGTAATTAATAAAACCACTATAATTAAAAATTAAACTCTATACCTTAAATAGCCAATAGTCCATCTTTTTAAATGCCCAAAGAACATTCACAAAAATTACCTATAAACTAGAACTTAAAGTATTATTAAACACTGTTTCTGGGTGGAAATGGTACAGAGGACTTTTTTTTTTTATCATAAGGCAATGAAATGAGTAAACTAGAAAACATACAAACATAAAAAAATCCTCTATCCACAGGAAATTTTAAAGATCTCTTTCTCAAATAATTCTTAGGCCAAAGAGAAAATGACAACAAAATTGCAGAATCTATAAATAAAAACCTAATTATGATGAAAGCACTACACACCAGAACTTATGGGATATAGCTAGAACAGTATTCAGAGAAAAGTTCACAGCCTTAAAATATTTATATTAATAAAAAAGAAAGAAAACAAATGTATTCAAGAAGTAAGAAGAAACAAAATAAACCAAAGGAAGGAAGGAATGATTAAAGATGAAACGCAGAAAGTGATAAATTATCAAAAAGAATACAAGTAGTAAGTGAATGTGAGAGCTCCTTCTTTGGGGGAAAAAACATAAAACGGTAACAGTTCATTAGAAGGGAAAATGAGGGCTTCCCTGGTGGCGCAGTGGTTGAGAGTCCGCCTGCCGATGCAGGGGACGCGGATTCGTGCCCTGGTCTGGGAAGATCCCACATGCCGCGGAGCGGCTGGGCCCGTGAGCCATGGCCGCTGAGCCTGCGCATCCAGAGCCTGTGCTCCGCAACGGGAGAGGCCACAGCAGTGAGAGGCCCGCGTACCGCAAAAAAAAAAAAAAGAAAATGAGGAGTAGGGAATGGAGAGAGCATAAATACTATGTAGCCATTAAAAAGAATGAAGTAACTATGTATTAATATAATCTGAGATATTTAAATGAAAAATCAAGGAACAGCTATCATTTGCACTTAAAAACAAGGAAGGCCACATATGCAGAAGTTCTTACTGATGCACAGAACATGTCAACAGAACAGTCAGCAATTGTGCTGGGTCTCCATCCTGGGGGAGGAGCTGTGTGATGACAGGAGTCACAGAGTGACTTCTTCATAAATTTTAAAAACCTATTTAAAAAAGTAAAGTTTTTACATAAAAATGGAATCTAAAAAAAAAAAGTGGTTCTAATGAACCTAGGGGCAGGACAGGAATAAAGACGCAGATGTAGAGAATGGATTTGAGGACGGGGAAGGGGAGGAGGAAGGGTAAGCTGGGACGAAGTGATAGAGTGGCATGGACATATATACACTACCAAGTGTAAAATAGATAGCTAGTAGGAAGCAGCTGCATTGCACAAGGAGATCAGCTCAGTGCTTTGTGACCATATAGAGGGGTTGGATAGGGAGGGTGGGAGGGAGATGCAAAAGGAAGGGGATTTGGGGATATATGTATACATATAGCTGATTCACTTTGTTATACAGCAGAAAACACAACATTGTAAAGCAGTTATACTCCAATAAAGATTAAAAAAACCAACTCTAATAATGTAGATTCTTAAATATAGTATATAAGTTTTGATAAAATATTTTTATACTTTTCATCTTAAAATCACAAGTGTAAATTAGTAACTAGATATTTTAAATTGTATTCACTATTCCAATATGCCAAATTCTCTTAAACATGACAAATGTATGAAATAAAAGTACAGATTTTTTTTTAAAAAGTAAAGTTTTTGAATTTTGTAGCATTAGGTATATCATTTGTTTAAAAACTGATTAAAAATAATACATTTTAATTATTTAGAGTCTCTAAAGCTACTTAAAAGAACTGTGGATGCATTTTTTTTATTATTATTGGGAGAGAAGGGTTTAATCTATAGCCTTTTAAAAAATCCCATTTTATATTGTAAAACGCTCTATATTCTCAAAGCACTTAGGCATGTGCTATCTCATCTGATCCCTGTAATAAGTGTGAAGAAGCTAAGCAGTGCTGTAATCCCTGCACTGCATACAGGTGAGGACCCTGAGGCTCGGAGACCTTGGGGGACATAAGGCCACATTGCTGCTAAGTGCCTCCTGCAGCCTATTCAAACTGGTCCAGGCTCCCAGGATATTAGGATTTCATAACTTTTGGGTTGTATCTAGTGATTTCATGAGTAGATAAAATGACACCTCTGTTACACACTGGGAACAAAACCTCAATCATGTCTGCTTCATCACAGAAGAAAGTGAATGACAGGCATTCATCCTTTGTTATGGGCTGAGTCCTGTCACCTTCTGTTTTTTTTTTTATTTATTTTTTTTATTTTTATTTTTTTTTTTACCTTCTATTTTATATGTTGAAGTCCTAACCCCCAGTACCTCAGAATGTGACTTTATTTATTTTAACATCTTTATTGGGGTATAATTGCTTTACAATGGTGTGTTAGTTTCTGCTTTATAACAAAGTGAATCAGTTATACATATACATATGTTCCCATATCTCTTCCCTCTTGCGTCTCCCTCCCTATCCCACCCCTCCAGGCGGTCACAAAGCCCCGAGCCCCGAGCCGATAGCCCTGTGCCATGCGGCTGCTTCCCACTAGCTATCTACCTTACGTTTGTTAGTGTATCTATGTCCATGCCTCTCTCCGTGAATGTATTTAGAGACAGGATCTTTAAAGAGGTGAATAAGTTAAAGTGAAGTCATATAGGTGGGCCCTAATCTAATATGACTGGTGTCTTTATAGGAAGAGATTAGGACACAGGCACACAGAGGGATGACCATGCAAAGACACAGAGAGAAGACAGCACCTCCAAGCCAAGGAGAGAGGCCTCAGAGGAAAACAACCCTACCAACATTTTAACTTCAGACTTCCAACCTCCAGAGCTGTGAGGAAATAAATGTCCATTGTTTAAGTCGCATACTATGTGGTCCTTGTATGGCAGCCCTAGCAAACTAACGCATCATTCAGCTTTATGTATCTAAAAAGTACTTTCTCTACAATTTCACGGATCATCTAAAAGGGTAAATCAGACTGATTCAGCTTGCCTGCACCAACGTTTTCAGAGAAGCAACTATGGGGTGAAGAAAACGTGGCTTGGAAGCACCTCTCCCCAGATGTTTTCTTTTCAAACGAATGAATTCTGTTTTGTTAGAGTGAAAAGCTTGACTTAGGCTAGTCCTCCCTGTGTTACAGCTCTGAACAGTGCATTGATATCTGATGCTTGCACGTTTAAAAAGTTGACAGTCTGACAGGTTGTTCTCCTAAGAAGACTGAGCATATGCAGAAATAATGTCAAGAGGATATTCAACTAGGATGGGAATCAAGATACGTATTTCCTTATGTCTTTCTGTAGAGGTGACCTGAACCAGTGGCAGGACTGAAATCCAAGAGTGATGTTCTGCCACCCTGTGAACTTGGGTGACTGGCCCGCCTTGGCTACCACATGAAAGAAGCAGCGTTCTCAGGCTTGACACAGAGCAGAGTGCCTAGGGTGGAACTCAGCCTCCCCCACCAATTCACCCCCTGTGCTCCCTGGACCAGTTCTGTGACCTTAGGTGAGCCCTGGACCCAGTCTCCTCATCCATGACCTGGGATAAAAGACCATGATGAGGATTAAGTGCAATCATACATGTGAGAAGAATGTACAATAAATTATAAAGAACTACACAAATGTAACTTAACATTAATCTTGTTAAAGTAGGTGCAGGATTACTAGATCAGGAATCACAGGATTTCTAATTCTATGACCTATCCCTGCTTTTGTATTTATGTTACAGTTGACTTAAAACATATACTGAAAGAACAGATTTCTAATTGTGTATCTGCTGCAAACTAGCTTAACACTAGTATATAGAAGACCACCTTCCTTCTAAGGGACCTTAGTTTCCTCACCTGTAAAATGAGGATGTTGAACCCTATTGTAAGACACTTTTTAAATGAAGACTGACACACAGGTGGGGACATCTCTCTTAGATGTGAAATGCCTAAGGTCAAAAGACAAAAAGGGTTTGGGAGATTCCTGGCCATTTTGTGACTAGGTTATACAGGGAATCTCAAATTATTATCAGGTCTTCAGAAGGAAGGTCTCACTCTAGTAAATGAAAGTGCTGTGTGAATTTCAAGCATAAAAAAATATAGGGCTCCAAGGGCAGCTTCTGTATGTTTGCATACAATATAAGTACTTAGGAAAAGTTCAGAACACAGACTTCATCATCCCTAAACCTAGATATGAACTCCAACTCTGCCCATTCTTCAGCCAGCTCTGTGACCCTGGACTGTTTCCTACTCTGTGAACAGTGGAAGGTACCGCTCTCCATTTCTAAGGAGGAGGAATGAGATGAAACAGTGACAGAGGGAACTTACGCTACATTTTAGATAAACCTTTCTAAAGAAGTACTTAGATACTGGGACATGTTTTCTTTAACTGATGGATTAAATATTATACAAGTAATTTTATGCAGAAATGCAGAAAAGTATAAATGAGGAAAAATGCACCCATAATTTAATGCCCAGAGATAAAGTTTTGATGGGAAGATATCATATACAGTTGGAAACCTCTTCCCATGTGAGCCACGCATCTCAGTGGGCAAGAACACCAGACCTCCCCTCCCTCCCTCCCTCCTTCCATCAACCCCACTCCCACCTTGTTCCAGAAGGAATTCCAGGCAGCTGCATGACAATGGCTAACCCTTAAACCAGACCTCAGTTATCACATCTATAGGAGATACTACCACCTGACCATTGTTAGAAAGGTACGTGACCCAAATGTTACTCATCAAGCACCTTTCTCACGCCATGTACAGTGCTTAGTGCTTTCACACATCTCATCTCTGAAAATACTTTGTAAACCTTCAAGCACCATTCAGACTACAGTGTTAGGGTTACTGTGAATTCTTGATTTGTCCTGATGACAATTTCATCTTCTAGAAGGTACAGGAAGCATAGGGGGGCAACTGGACCTGATTCTAAACAACAAAGAATTAGGGAGAAAGTGACAGTATCATGTAGGAGTTTTCTTTACTCCTAGAAGATGAGAAAACAGAAGTGACCTACACCTTTCCCTGGTAGATCTCCCTAGGCCAGAAATATTCCAGATGTTTTTCCCCTCAAACTTCCTGGATGTTCCTTGACAGCACTCGTATCACAATGTGCTGAGCACCACTCAGAATGAAACGTAGAGGGTCTGCAAAATGAGAGTGTTGTGTGCTGTATGGGAATCTGAACCCATGAAGTCGAAACATGTGGAAAGTCCAATCTGAAATCTCTCAGGCACATGTGCACATGCACGTCCTGCACCCCACCCTCACTGCTTCTGCGGGTGCTCAGCAGACCCACCTTCAACTTGCAGTGTGTTGTTAAGACCCAGTCATGAAGCTTTGTCTCTGGAGGCTTATAATTGAAAAGGGCACGGAGTGCTTATCACCAGACACCTGGTAGAGATCGTGTGAAGAGTAAATCCTGGAGACAAACTTTGATCACAACTCCCTGTGGCAGGCTTACCTGTTCTACTGTTTCAATGAGGGCAGCAGCCTCGTCCTTGCCCAGTTGTTGCACCATCTTGTAAAACAGGCCGTCTCTATCTTGCAGCAAATCATATGGCTTATCGTATTCTTCTAGTCTCCCTGAATCCCAAACCTGTTAATCAGCAGGAAAAAAACCCACTGCACACAATGTTTCACAATAAAGTATTATAACTCAGACAATATTTTGTAAAGGAACAGGAGGGGAAGAATAGAGAAAATCTGTTTGGGTGATAGGCCTGGCTGGTATTTTAATGGTTTGATTAACTTGTTTTACTAGGCAGATAAAGGCCTAACCTGACCTTTTATTACTATAATATTATAGGAAGGGAAGAAAAATGAGTTTTAGACTATGATTTCTTTAATTTTTATTGGAGTACAGTTGCTTTACAACGTTGTGTTAGCTTCTGCTGCACAGCAAAATGAATCAGCCATACATATAAATATATCCCCTCCCTTTTGGATCCCCCCCCCATTTAGGTCACCCCAGTGGATCAAGTAGAGCACTCAGCAGTCTGGCATTTTATATTCTGCCCAGGGCATTTGGGGTGGTTATCATTAGTTAGTGCTTTTAGTTCTCAGACTCTGAGCTTTAAAGGCTATTTATACAGATACACAGAGTTGGGAAATTTCTTGATTTAAGAAAATCAAACTCTCTAAAATCAGGTTGATGTCATACAAACCAGATGGCAGTGACCTGACAGCAATTGTTAAGTTGGTTTGACAGAATCTTAGTATTTGGGAAAAAAGTAAATGCCTCCAGAATTTCTTTAGGGTTGTGAACTAAAAAATTGCCTGTCATATCAGTGAACAAAGGATGTTGCAGCCATCAAGCCACCACACTACAGCTGCCCTGACAATAAGCCCTGAGGGAACTCAGGATAGAACCAGAATGTGTGCTGCCACCCCCAACAGTGCACCCTGAGGAGACTCAGGATGAGAAAAACACCGGATACTGGCCTCAGATAGCTCAGGTGCACATCAAAGGAATTTCAATGAGCCCAGACTTTGCATCTTCCCATGTACAGAAAAGCACTAAATTCATTAACTTGGGATGTCTGGTTTTCTTTGATTAACAGTAATCTTTTAATGTTCTGACTACCTGGTCTTTTGTTGCAAAAACTCTTACGTATACTGGCTCATCCCCTTGCCTCTTCAGAACCATTTCTCAGTGTTATGAGATGCTTTGTCCCTAAGTCCTCACAATGTCTACCACATAAAACGTAACACTCAACTTCCAGGTTGTGCTTTTTTTTTTTTTCTTTTTCAGTTGACAGGGTCCTGGATTATGTTAGTTGCTAAGAGGGGCAGAATCCCTTGTCTGAGAGGTTAAGATGCTTCTTCAACTTGGCTTTGATTGTAGTTTATTATTCTGAGAGTGAAAGGCTGGCAAAAAGAGCTGTTACATAAGCAGCATTAGCAGAATTTCTCTGCACAGAAGAAATCCCTAGAAATCCAATTTTTTCTTGAACTAACACTAAAGAAGCAAGTAAGAAACTGAGCTTCAAATTCTAATGCTCACAGCACACACAGTACCCGGGAACAGCCCAATCTGAACTGCCGAGGATCTGAATCTGTTTTCACAAGTTATCTTTCTTTGCTTCTTTTTCTTTCTCTCTTCAGCTGTCTGCTGTTCAGCCCTTTTGTGCACATTGATATATCCCTAGTTGAAAATTAAAAGGGAGAGGCAGGGGGTCTTAACTCTGCCTTTCTACTTATTAGTGGCTTTGCATAATGGTTTCAGAGGG
This sequence comes from Delphinapterus leucas, assembly GCF_059928025.1. Lineage (NCBI taxonomy): Eukaryota > Metazoa > Chordata > Mammalia > Artiodactyla > Monodontidae > Delphinapterus > Delphinapterus leucas. Next base: position 14,859,252 of record NC_143146.1, read on the forward strand.
AAAAAAAGAATCTGAAACAATTGGCCCAAATGACATAGCTATAAAGATAGTTCTGATGTTAGGTGGTACTTAGTTCTTCATGTAGAGTAACTGTATCTTAAGAGAATAATGCAGCAACTCTAAACAGGACACAGGTTGTTCTTCCATATCTAGTATTGCAGTTAATTTCATCCCATGTCATTTAATTGGAAACATTAAGTCTCCTAAGGGCAGAAAAGTGGTCAGGATAGTGGAGTAGGGGGATGCAGAGTTCACATCTCCCCCCAGCTAGGGCACCTACCAGACTCTGGGGATGGGAGCAACCCCTGAACAACTGGACTACAAACTCCAGTGCTGGAAGCCTCAGGCCAAACAACCAGTAAGACAGGAACACAGTCCCACCCATCAAAAAAAAAAGACAAAAAAATATGTTACAGATGAAGGAGCAGATGAAGGTAAAAACCTACAAGACCAAATAAATGAAGAGGAAATAGGCAACCTACCTGAAAAAGAATTCAGAGTAATGATAGTAAAGATGATCCAAAATCTCAGAAATAGAATGGAGGCACACATCGAGAAAATACAAGAAACGTTTAACAAAGACCTAGAAGAAATAAAGAACAAACAGAGATGAACAATACAATAACTGAAATAAAAAATACACCAGAAGGAATCAATAGCAGAATAACTGAGGCAGAAGAACGAATAAGTGAGCTGGAAGACAGAATGGTGGCAATAACTGCTGAGGAGCAGAATAAAGAAAAAAGAATGAAAATAATTGAAGACAATCTCAGAGACCTCTGGGACAACACTAAACGCACCAACATTCGAATTATAGGGGTCCCAGAAGAAGAAGAGAAAAAGAGAGGGTCTCAGAAAATATTCGAAGAGATTATGGTCAAAAACGTCCCTAAGATGGGAAAGGAAATAGCCACCCAGGAATCTCAGAGAGTCACATACGGATAAACCCTAGGAGAAACACCCAGATGCATATTAATCAAACAAACAAAAATAAAATTCAAAGAAAAAATATTAAAAGCAGCAAGGGAAAAGCAAAAAATAACATACAAGAGAATCCCCATAAGGTTATCAGCTTATTTTTCAGCAGGAACTCTGCAAGCCAGAAGGGAGTGGCAGGATATACTTAAAGTGATGAAAGAGAAAAACCTACAACCAAGATCACTCTACCCAGCAAGGATCTCATTCAGATTCAACCAAGAAATCAAAAGTTTTACAGACAAGCAAAAGCTAAGAGAATTCAGCACCACCAAACCAGCTTTACAACAAATGCTAAAGGAGCTCCTCTAGGCGGGAAACATAAGAGAAGAAAAAGACACAGAGAAAAAAAAAACACGAAAAACTAAAATAATTATGAAAATCGCAGTAGGAACATACATATCGACAATTACCTTAAATGTAAATGGATTAAATGCCTCAACCAAAAGACACAGACTGGCTGAATGGATACAAAAACAAGGCCCATATATGTGCTGTCTACAAGAGACCCACTTCAGCCCTAGGGGGACACACAGACTGGAAATGAGGGGATGGAAAAAAATATTCCATGCACATGGAACTCAAAAGAAAGCTGGAGTAGCAACACTCATATCAGATAAAATAGACTTTAAAATAAAAATGGTACAAGAGACAAGGAAGGACACTACACAATCAAGGGATCAGTCAAAGAAGAACATGTAACAACTGTAAATATTTATGCACCCAACATGGGAGCACCTCGATACATAAGGGAAATGCTAACAACTATAAAAGGGGAAATCAACAGTAACACAATGATAGTAGATTTAATTGATATAGGACATTCCACCCAAAAGTGGCAGCATACACTTTCTTCTGAAGTGCACATGGAACATTTTCCAGGATAGACGATATCTTGGGTCACAAATCAAGCCTCAGAAAATTTAAGAAAATTGAAATTGTATCAAGCATCTTTTGTGACCACAACACTATGAGATTAGAAATGAATTACAGGAAAAAAAACTGTAAAATAACACAAATATATGGAGGCTGAAGAGTGTGGTACTAAAAAAACAAGAGATCACTGAAGCAATCAAAGAGAAAAAAAATACATAGAAACAAATGACAGTGAAAACACAGTGACCCAAAACCTATGGGATGCAGCAAAAGCAGGTCTAAGAGGGAAGTTTATAGCAATTCAGTCTCACCTCAAGAAACAAGAAAAATGTGAAATAAACAATCTAACCTTACACGTAAAGGAACTAGAAAAAGAAGAACAAACAAAACCCAAAGTCAGTAGGAGGAAAGAAATCATAAAGATCAGAGCAGAAATAAATGAAAAAGAAATGAAGGAAACAATAGCAAAGATTAATTCAACTAAGAGCTGGTTCTTTGAGAAGATAAACAAAACTGATAAACCTTTAGCCAGACTCATCAAGAAAAAAAGGGAGGGGGCAAATCAATAAAATTGGAAATGAAAAAGGAGAAATTGCAACTGACACCTCAGAAATATAAAAGGATCATAAGAGACTGCTGTGAGCAACTATATGCCAATATAATGGACAACCTAGAAGAAATGAACAAATTCTTGCAAAGGTACAGTTTTCCAAGACTGTACCAGGAATAATTAGAAACTATAAACAGACCTATCACAAGTAATGAAACTGTAATTAAAAATCTTCTAACAAACAAAAGTCTAGTACTGGACGGCTTCATAGGCAAATTCTATCAAACATTTAGAAAGAGCTAACACCTATCCTGTGCAAACTCTTCCAAAAAATTGCAGAGGGAGGAACACCCCCAAATTCGTTCTACGAGGCCACCATCACCCTGATACCAAAACCAGACGAAGATATCACAGAAAAAAGAAAATTACAGACCAATATCCCTGATGAACATAGATGCAAAAATCCTCAACAAAATACCAGCAAACAGAATCCAACAACACATTAAAAGGATCATACACCATGATCAAGTGGGATTTGTTCCAGGAATGTAAGGATTCTTTAATATATGCAAATCAATTAATGTGCTACACCATATTAACAGATTAAGGAATAAAAAACATGATCATCTTGACAAATGCAGAAGATTTTGACAAAATTCAACACCCATTTATATGATAAAAACTCTCCAGAAATGGGCATAGAGAGAACCTACTTCAACATAATAAAGGCCATATATGACAAACCCACAGCAAACCTCATTCTCAGTGGTGAAAAACTGAAAGCACTTCCTCTAAGATCAGTAAGAAGACAAGGTTGCCCACTCTCACCACTATTATTCAACATAGTTTTGAAAGTCCTAGCCATGGCAACAGAGAAGAAAAAGAAATAAAAGGAACAAATTGGAAAAGAAGAAGTAAAACTGTCACTGTTTGCAGATGACATGATACTATACACAGAAAATCCTAAAGATGTCACCAGAAAGATACTAGAACTAATCAGTGAATTTGGTAAGGTTGAAGCATACAAAATTAATGCAAAGAAATCTCTTGCATTCCTATACAGTAACAACGAAAGATAAGAAAGAGAAATTAAGGAGACAGTCCCATTCACCATCGTAACAAAAAGAATAAAATACCTAGGAAGAGACCTACCTAAGGAGGCAAAAGACCTGTACTGAGAAACCTATAAAACACTGATGAAAGAAATCAAACATGACAGAAACAGACCACGTTCTTGGATTGGAAGAATCAGTGTTGTGAAAATGAGTATACTACCCAAAGCAATCTACAGATTCAATGCAATCCCTATCAAATTACCAGTGGCATTCTTCACAGAATTAGAACAAAAAAATTTACAATTGGTATGGAAACACAAAAGACCCCGAATAGCCAAAGCAATCTTGAGAAAGAAAACTGGAGCTGGAAGAATCAGGCTCCCTGACTTCAGACTATACTACAAAGCTACAGTAATCAAGACATCATGGTACTTGCACAAAAACAAATATAGATCAATGGTACAGGATTAAAAGCCCAGATATAAACCCATGCACATATGGTCAACTAATTTATGACAAAGGAGGCAAGAGTATACAATGGAGAAAAGACACTTCAATAAGTGGTGCTGGGAAAACTGGACAGCTACATGTAAAAGAATGAAATTAGAACACTACCTAACACCATACACAAAAATAAACTCAAAATGGATTAAGGGCCTAAATGTAACACCAGACAGTATAAAACTCTTAGAGGAAAACATATGAAAAACACTCTTTGACATAAAGCACAGCAAGATCTTTTTTGACCCACCTCCTAGAGTAGTGAAAATAAAAACAAATAGGGCGGGCTTCCCTGGTGGCGCAGTGGTTGAGAGCCCGCCTGCCAATGCAGGGGACACGGGTTCATGCCCCGGTCTGGGAAGATCCCACATGCCGCGGAGCAGCTGGGCCCGTGAGCCATGACCCCTGAGCCTGCGCGTCCGGAGCCTGTGCTCCACAACAGGAGAGGCCCGTGTACCACAAAAACAAACAAAAACAAATAGGGCTTCCCTGGTGGCGCAGTGGTTAAGAATTCACCTGCCAATGCAGGGGACATGGGTTCGAGCCCTGGCCTGGGAAGATCTCCCATGCCGCGAAGCAGCTAAGCCCGTGTGCCACAATTACTGAGCCTGCACTCTAGAGCTCGCGTGCCACAGCTACTGAGCCTGTGTGCCACAACTACTGAAGCCGGCATGCCTAGAACCCGTGCTCCACAACAAGAGAAGCCACTGCAATGAGAAGCCTGCTCGCCGCAACTAGAGAAAGCCTGCTTGCAACAAGAAAGACCCAGTGTACCCAGAAGTAATAAAAAAATAAATTTATTTTTAAAAAAACAAAAACAAATGGGACCTAATTAAACTTAAAAGCTTTTTCACAGCAAAAAAGCATAAGACAAAAAGACAACCCTCAGAATGGGAGAAAATATTTGTAAACGAAGCAACAGGATTAATCTCCTGAATACACAAACAGCTCATGAAGCTCAATAGCAAAAAAACCAAACAACCCAATCAAAAAATGGGTGGAAGACCTAAATAGACATCTCTCCAAGGACATACAGATGGCCAAGGGGCATATTAAAGGATGCTCAACATCACTAATTATTAGAGAAATGCAAATCAAAACTACAATGAGGTATCACCTCACACCAGTCAGAATGGGCATCATCAAAAAATCTACGAATAATAAATGCTGGAGAGGGTGTGGAGCAAAGGGAACCCTCTTGCACTGTTGGTGGAAATGTAGATTGATACAGACGCTGTGGAGAACAGTACGGAGGTTCCTTAAAAAACTAAAAATAGAACTACCATATGACCCAGCAATCCCACTGCTAGGCATATACCCTGAGAAAACCGTAACTCAAAAGGACACATGTACCCCAGTGCTCACTGCAGCACTATTTACAATAGCCAGGACATGGAAACAACCTAAATGTCCAATGACAGATGAATGGATAAAGAAGATGTGGTACATATATACAGTGGAATATTACTCAGCCATAAAAAGAAACGAAATTGAGTTATTTGTAATGAGGTGGATGGACCTAGAGTCTGTCATACAGACTGAAGTAAGTCAGAAAGAGAAAAACAAATACTGTATGCTAACACATATATGGAATCTAAGAAAAAAAAAAGGGGGTTATGAAGAACCTAGGAGCGGGACGGGAATAAAGACGCAGACCTACTAGAGAATGGACTTGAGGACATGGGGAGGGGGAAGGGTAAGCTGGGACAAAGTGAGAGAGTGGCATGGACACATATACACTACCAAATGGAAAATCGATAGCTAGTGGGAAGCAGCTGCATAGCACAGGGAGATCAGCTTGGTGCTCTGTGACCACCTGGAGGGGTGGGATAGGGAGGGTGGGAGGTAGGGAGACACAAGAGGGAAGAGATATGGGGATATATGTATATGTATGGCTGATTCATTTTGTTATAAAGCAGAAACTAACACACCATTGTAAAGCAATTATACTCCAATAAAGATGTTAAAAAAAAAAAATACAGGCCCAATCCCTGAGAGTATGGTTTGATATTCTGGATTGGGTTTCTGGAATCTGTCATTACTTAAAAAAAAAAAAAACAACAAAGCTTTCAGAACAATCACTTGCTTTCCACAAAGGAAAGAGATACAGGCTTCCCTCGGAGATACTGCAGGTTCAGTTCCAGAATACCAGAATGAAGTGAGTATTGCAATAAAGTGAGTCACATGAATTTCCTGATTTCCCAGGGCATATAGAAGTTATGTTTACACTATACTGCAGCCTGTCAAGTGTGCAGTAGCATTGTGTGGAAAAAAAACAATGTACAGACCTTAATTTAAAAATAATTTATTGCTAAAAAATACTAACCATCATCAGAGTCTTTAGCAAGTCACAGTAGTAACATCAAAGATCACCATAACAGATGCAGTGATGGTGAAAAAGTTTGAAATACTGTGAGAATTACCAAAATGTGACAAACACACGGAGTGAGCAATATTGTTGGAAAAATGGCACTGATAGACTTGCTCTACACAGAGATGTGACAAACCTTCAATATGTAAAAAAAAAAAAAAATTAGTATCTGTGAAGTGCAATAGGAAAAGGTATGCCTTTATTTCTAAAGCGAGCAAGAAAAATATTGCCTCAAAAATCAAAGTTTTGAGAAAGATTATTCATTGGTGTTTTTGTTGAATTGAAAGCCAACTGATAATCATAAGCTCTAGAACAAAAGACAGGGTTTACACCTGGGGTGGATGGAGCACAGAAGACAATTCCCCAGCTCTGAAGCTAGAGGATGCATGTCTCTTGGGTCCTCTGAGGTCTAATCCTGCCATTCCTACCAAAGGAGTCAGCGACCGCAACCAGCTAGGACCAGGATATAAACAAGTGGCCAAGTTTACAACTCCTGGTGGGACCTCCCCATGTTATCACTGATGAAATCTTGGCCAGGGAGCCCTAAACCGAAGGTCTCCCAACACAGGAGTGGGAAGGGCAGCTCCACAGTGAAGGACAAGGTCCACCATGAAAAACATCGGTCATTGCAAAGGTGACAGGCTCCAAAGAGAACCCTTGCATTTCCCTTCTCTGTCTTCCCCATTCACCCAGATGGTCAGTCTCCACACCCAGAAACCAGTATCAACTCCTCTCTCTTCCCTCAGATCCCACGTTCGATCCATCACACAGTCCACTTGGCTCCACTTTGTTATCCACCCCAAATCCAACCATCTCACCATTTCCACCGCTAGCACCTTAGTCTAAGCCACCAACAGTCGAGAAAGGGCACAACTGTAAGAGAGAGTGAACACTGCATTTGGAGAACTGAAAGACCATCAATGTGGTTTTAGCTCTAAAGGAAAGAGGGAGAGCTGAGAAGGACAAAACTAGAAAGGTGGGGAGGGACCAGGATGTAAACTGCTTTGTAAAACCATGTTAAAGATTTATTCAAAGACACTGACCAAGAGAGAAAAATTTGAGGTTATAGAAATTTACCAGAAGATACTGGTAAGTAAAGCATTAAACAAATGGACATATTTTGATAACGGCAACAAAGTTGATTGATTCACATCTATGGACGTTCACACCTGTGGATCAAGTGCTGATGGATAAGACTTAGGACTGAAGAGCTGACACGTCTGCCAAATTTTGTCCTGCCTCACTGTTTCCCTAACCGACCGTATATTGCAAGGTGACTGCAATACTAAAAACCAAAAATAAAACTCCAGGGTACATTTAGGAGAAAAGAATTTATTTGAATGGACCCCTAACTGAGCTAGAGATCAAGCCATCTTTCTGCTGCTGCCTCTAAAGCCTGACAAGGGGCTTGAAACAGTAGATTTCACAGCATCATTCGTTTATTGTGGAAGAAGGACACTTTTGGGGATAGTCTGAGAAATGCAATGCTGCAATGCTGAGAGCTAAGAACAACAAAGTGATAGTAAAAAGTAGAACTAAAATGTTACTTTTCCAATTAGCATTCATTCAAGACCACAAAATGAGAGGGACTTTCCTGATGGCATGCAGTGGTGAAGACTCCATGCTCCCAATGCAGGGGGCCCAGATTCGATCCCTGGTCAGGGAACTAGATCCCACATGCTCTGCATGCCACAACTAAGGAGCCCGCGTGCCGCAACTAAGGAGTCAGCGAGCCACAACTAAGGAGGCCTCCTGCCGCAACTAAGACCTGGTGCAACCAAATAATTTTAAAAAAAAACAAAACACAAAATGAGGGACTAAGGATGCCTGATGCTAAACGTTTCTGGAATTTAAGAGTCACTGTCCTGCAGTCTTGGAATGTTACCTGATCCCTCATGAAAGTCTGCAGGAGAGGCCTGCTTCCTACTGTGATGTCCTAGTCCAGATGACCAGACACACTGCTCGGAGCCCAGAGCATCCCTTTGGTTGGGGATGCCCCACTCCTGTCATCTGCCTCCCCAGAGCTCACTCCTGTGCACGTTCAGCTCGGGGGAGTGAGGCTAAAGGCACTGCTTCAGTGCTGACACTCTGCTATCTACTCAGTGCCCCCACTGATGATCCCATCTGACAATGAATGTGAAGTAGGATGGGAGGTGATATTCCAGAAACGGCCTAAGAAGTCAAGAGAGATAGTACCATTATCATTAAACATAAGGAAGTTTGGGTATTACTGATTACTACCTGTTTTTTTATGGACCATCATATTCACTGGTTAAATAACTTCATCTGTTGCCTCCTATGCATTATATGCAGGCATTCTTTATCTATTTCATTACTAATCAGCATCACTGGACCCTGTGGTGTCTCCTGACAGCAGTTAGACCATCCATAAGATGAGTGAAATCAGCTCACTGTCACAGGCTACAGGTTAACCTTAAAATACCCTGCATTCCTTGAGATTATATGCAGCCAAAGGTTTTTTCCTTTAAGGGATGATTCCCTTATCATTTTATGAAGCCACACCCTAACATTTATTGAAACTCAGCAGGGAAAGAACAAAGAAGATGAAAATGAGAGAAAAGTAATAGAGGGAGGAAGGAAGGAAATATTAAATTACTAAGGAAGAAAACGCCAATCAAACCTGGAAGGAAGATACTAGACAGATATCCAGAGGCCCTAGCTTTGTGTGCAGAGTCCAGATTTACTGTGTGAGACTTACTGGTTGTTTATATGCAGTATCTCAGCCCCTGATGCATTTTTGTTTCTGTACTCTCATCTGTGATGCAAAGGCTGGGTCTCTGCAAATCTCATGTCAGAAGACCTTTGGCCAGCTGGCCTCTGTTAGGTTTTGTCAGTAGGGGGCACTAGAGGGAGACTGAAGGTGGGAATCAGAGCTAATGGTCTACCTGGTTTCTGCTGCTCCTGAAGCATCATCTCAGCAGTGGGACCTGACTCCAGCTCCCAGCTTCTATTAGCACATGGAGAACTAGCCTCATTGTGCTCCCTCACAAATATGGCCAGCAACTAGGCAGTGACCTCTCCTTGGAAGTCTGAGCACTGACTCTTTAGAGCCTCTTTTCTGAGTTCTTAGTTCTGGAGATCTGTCCTAGGACACAGTAGCTGCTTCCTAAAATTATTACCCCAGTGTTTCATTTTTCTAGCCCTCCAATTCCTGTGCAACAAATTTCCTATATTAAATCCTTTCTGTTGAAATACTTCGTTTTTCTCACTAGGCCCTTTCTTCTCATGGACTCCCCTCTGACAGCAACAGCTGAGAAATTCTGCAACCTTAGCCAACAACCTCATGGCAGTCTAAATGAAAGGCTAATTTTTTGATTAAGGGAATCCAAAAATGCTGAAACAATTGTGACACAGCCAAGATGACCATCTTCTACCTCTCTGAAATATGAAGCCATAACTTGGGTTTGGAATATTTTCATGGTTGGCCATCTTAAAAAAATGACAATTTAATAAACTTTTAACTCATTATTGACCAGAGACGTACGTCTTTTATTGTCTGAACATTATTGACCAGAGACATTTCGATATTCACTTACATAACAAATCGCCAGCCACAGGTGTTAATTTCTGCAAAAATCCCCCAGTCAGTAATGTAATATGAAAAAATTACTGGATATATGATTTAATAGCACATTGTGAAAGTATAGTTAAGTACTTGAGTTATTGTCAGCAATGAGAGGAGAAACTAAGAGAAAATTAAATTATTGGAGGTTCCCTCCTATCAAGTTTTACAAGGAAGGATGTGTTGAAAAATTGAACATAAATGGAAACAAGTGAAATTCCACAGGTGAAGGTCTTACCATTATCCTGTCGCTGTCAATAATGGTGGTCAATCTGTTTGTGATGGTTAGCACAGTGCACTGAACAAATTTCTCATGGACTATTTTTGTATTAACTCATCAGTTCTGGAATCAGAAAAGTTGATTTAGTTCAGTGTAGGCAGGAAACGTGGACTTAAGACTTTAAAATATCATGATATTTTATAATGTTTTTAAAATCAATACTTCAAGACATAATCTTGTTCCTAAAAAAAATAAGTATAAAAAGTCTTAGAAATTTACTATTTTTCATAAAACAATGGAAAATAGTCTTCCCTCAAAATTGCTTGAAACTATCAGGAGCTGGATTTAGGAATCTAGCTCTCATAGGATGCCTAGTAACAACATTAACACCATATAACATGCTTTGGTTTCTTCTTTTGTTTTCTGGAATTAATGTTAACAAGAGATATCTTTCGGGCAAAGAGAACACTTAGAAACATTTCTCAGCATCACTAAATGTTTTCCATTTACAACACTTAAATTTTGGATACCAGGTTTCATGGACCTCAGCTCCATACCTTGGGTCCACATTTGGCTTGTAAGTTGTAGAAATGTTTATTAAAAGTTGCTTTGTCAATAATCAATATCTGACTTTTCCTGAGAATAGTCCTAGCAAGACACACCAGTTGTCTCTGTCCAGCACTGAAGTTCGATCCTGATTCTGCTAATTCGGTATCCATTTTGCCAGGAACACTTTTGATGGCTTCTTTAAATTATACCTGTGGATACAGAAAGAACATTTTTCCTGAACAAACTGCTACTGAAGCAGACAATCCTCTTAGACGTTAGAGCTTTGAAGTCCTCATGACTTCTTACGTATCTTACATGTACAGCCACGTGATGGGGAGAGCTATTTCCAATTAGCATTCACTGAGAAAGATGTAGAGTCAAGTCAGGACAGGAAAATATCAGTGTCCCCCTTCCCTGCCACATGACACCTACCAGAAACCCCACCTAAGGATTAGTTAAGGAAGTTTCTCAAAAAATGAAGCTATTTCTCCCAGTGTGGTTTAAATGGAAAAGTTAAAAGGATTTTATGGTTGAGTCAAGTTTACCAAAGTACATTTTGCATATGGGTTGGTACATTAAAGGGAAACTTAAAATATATATATATATATATATATATATATATATATATAACAGGAAGTATGGTTCTTTTAGATATAATCTTATCAGCACTTTACAATTTTGGAAGGTCTAAAAGTTTAAAAAAATACGAATTCAAACAATGGCAAACTGCACCTCATACATTAGTAATCCTGGAGCCTATTCTGGTAATGGTTCTTTCCCAAGTTTAATCTCATAAATACTGGACCAGTTAAGTGCATTTTCTTCAATGTCAAAAATATCTTGCAGTGAATGAAAATCCATGAAAAACAGGATACAACATAACATCTTATTTCCCCCAGACTGTGGGTATAAGTGGTGTTTATATTCATGTATCTTCATAAAACTGTAATCATAAGATAAAAAAGAAAACCAAGCTTTTAACTTCCGAAGTTAATCTGAAAGTACATTGGGTGGTAGGGATCAATTCAACGAATATTTATTTTGGAGAAGTACTACAGAACAAGAACCAAACTCAGGCTATATTTGAAGTTAAAGAACAAAGAGTAAATACATTTCAAATTAAGATACCAACAGATTGATGAGTGATGGCCAATGAGCAGGGACACAATTATAGTGTCAAATAACAAAACACCAAGGGTGAGTGGGCAATATTTTCGTGGTATCCTAAATGCTGGAGCACTTCTATGAATGTGATCCCAAACTGTGCTCCTGATGAAGTCCAATCCCAAGAAAGGGGATTTCAGAGTTAGGATTAAATATGGTATTCGTATTTAGCGACTGCATGAAAAGTACAAAAATCTAAAGGGTAAGATTTGTATTGTGGTGCAAGTGGGTTGGTGTTTCTTAAAACTGACATCCTGACTTTGAAGAAATAATTTTACACTTGCCCCTTACTGGGATGGCATCTCATCACTAATCTGGTTTTTTACTTTCCTTCCAGTTGTCCATATTTGCCTCATGAGGAATAAGGGTTGTGAGAAGCAGTGTTTTTCAGAAAATACTGTTTTCTGAGATTCTGTCTTCATTTATGAATCAGGGATGGTTATGAGAATAATAAGAATATGAAGGCTTTCTATAGTATAATCATATATTCAAGTTATTGGGTTGGCCAAAAAGTTCATTCGGTTAACGAATACATCATTCAATAAAGGTCTTGGTGAACATGAAAAATGTCTTTTATTTTTACTTAAAACTGAACTAACTTTTTGGCCAACCCAGTATAATTTAGTATTAGAATGGAAAAAAACACAATAGAGGCAGTAGACAGTAATAACTAGGAGTTACAACTGGAGAATCTGAAAACAGATAATAGTGTGATATTACTATTAAATTTCTTGATTTAGAAAACTGTGTTATGTGAGAGAATGTCCTTATTCTTGCAAGGTGTATATTTATGTATTTAAAGGTGAATTGCAACTTTTAATAAACATTTCTACAACTTACAAGCAGTTCAGCAAAATATATGGAAGAGAGGAAGCAAATGTGGAAAAATATTAACAGCTGGTGAATCAAGGTGAAGGTGCATATGTGTTCATCATACTACTCCTTCCATGTTCTTGTGATCTGAAAATTTTAAAACAAAAAAATTGGAGCCTTGCAGCCAGACAGCCTGGGCATAAGTCCTACCTGGCTCTGCCAATTGGGCAACTTCCTGAAGTTTATCTTAGCTTCCTAAACTCTAAATAAGACTATAGTATAATAAAGGTGTTTACCTCCTAACATTGTCAGAGTATAAAATGAGTCATTATGTGTAGAATTTACAACAGTGATTGATACAAAGAGATCAACAGATATTGCCCATTATTAATAATGCTGTCAGCTAGCCCCTCTTCATATTCTGCTTTATTTTTCTCCTTTGCAAGTATCAGCACTGAGACTTTGTTACATATGCATTGGCTTGTTTTCCATCTTCTCCAGGAGGATTTAAGTTCCAAAAGGGTAGAGACTTTGTTTCTTTTAATGACTGTGATAACCCCAGAATCTGAAACAATGGCTGTCTAGAAAGCTCTCAGTAGATATTTGTTGGCTGTATGAATGAAGCCACAAGTTCATCTCTTCTTGTGACATGTCTGTTCCTATAAATTAGAAAATAAATCCATATAAATAGATAATTTATATATAACACTGTTTTCTTATTAAATATAAGTATAAAAGGAATATATTATTAAACAATTAACTGGCTCCAAGATATCATAACATCATATTTTAAACTGTGGAAAGAACTTAAAATTATAATTTAAGGAAAATGGAGCATATAATACTATTAAAAAGTATACAACTCAGTATAGAATACTTCAGATCTTTTTTGAGCTTCGGAAAATAAACTATAGCAAAACTGAAAGGTAACAAACTGAACTTATGGGGGCTTCCGTCGTGGTGCAGTGGTTAAGAATCCGCCTGCCAATGCAGGGGACACGGGTTCAAGCCCTGGTCCGGGAAGTTCCCACATGCCGTGGAACAGCTAAGCCCGTGCGCCACAACTACTGAGCCCGTGCCCTAGAACCTGTGAGCCACAACTACTGAGCCCACGTGCCACAACTACTGAAGCCCATGCGCCCCAGAGCCCATGCTCCACAACAAGAGAAGCCACCGCAATGAGAAACCCATGCACCACAATGAAGAGTGGCTCCCGCTCACCGCAACTAGAGAAAGCCCAGGCGCAGCAACGAAGACCCAATGCAGCCAAAAATAAAATAAATAAAAATTTAAAAATAAATATGTAAATAAACTGAACTTATAGGGCACCTTATTTCTATCATCATAAACATTTTCAAAGTAACCTGCGTGTACTGTATCTACCAACCAGGTGCCAACGCCCCTCACAGGAAGTTAACACAGATGTCAGATGGTTTCCACATTTTATGGAACCTTCTTTTCAAAAAGAAAGGCTGGTGTGGGCTGGAAAGAGAGAGTGAAAAAATGCAGTCAACAGATGGGGAAGAGATTTTAGTAGAGCAGAGCCAGCAGTAAATGAAGTAAAAGGAGAGCCTGCTCACCTAAATACAAGGCCCAGAGAAATGGAAATGTGACCTGTCGCCAAAGCCAGGACTGAATCACGTGGTTCCTGATGCACAGGCCGCAGATTTCTGTATCTTGGTTTTCAGTATGATGAGACATACTTGTGTCCTAACAGAGGATCAACGTATCAACGTAGAACATAACTGGGTGATTTCTTCCCAGTTTTGACATGACATAGCACTCTGAATTGTAAATCCCAGTATCTAAGCTGTTTTGTTTTTGTTTTTTAATAGAAGCAACACATCGATGATTCATTTCCAGAGTTTTATCTACTGTGCTCTTTTAACCTTTGAGTGATAAAGGGCTTCATCTTCTTCACTCACTACTTACGCTATATTTGTAGAGCCGCCCTTGCTTTTTAGGTGCCCTAATTGGCACCAATTTCTGATGAACTTTCTTCAGTTTACAGCCAGCTGGCTATTCTTCAGTATAAGAAAAACATATTTCAGCATATTTTGAAAAGTAACCAAGATGAGACGGGCACCATTATTAGGACTGTCTCCCTTCTGAATGTCCATCTCCACCAAGGGAGAAGGAGGAGACAGAACTAAGAGGACCTAAAAAAAATTTTTTTAAAGCATCTTTTTCTTTTAATTGAAGTTCTTAAAGAGGAAAACATAGTGGTGCCCTCTCACTTGCAGGCCAACTCTATGAGTTTGGGTTCACATGTCTAGTTTGGCATTATTTATTAACCAATGACTGGAGCTTTTAGTTCACTTAAAAACTGACCTCATTAAAAAAAAAAAAAATTGACCTCATTGCTTTAGTGCAACGTCTTAGAGTGAGAAATCATCCCATCATTCTGTTTCTCTGGGAATTATTTCTTTATGACATATTTGTATGTTTTTCAATAAAAGATGTGGTTTTATTTTGAAAAGTCATAAAGAAACAATTCCTAGACAAAATGATGGGATGATTTCTCACTCTAAGACATATCAGTAAAGTAATAGGGTCAATTCCAGAAGCAATACATGGAAACCACACACTTCACTTTGTGAAATAAACTCATGTTTCTTTCTCTTTACAGTAAGTTCCAAATGTAGTTTAAATAAAGGTAGATCTCAGTGTTGTCTACCACTTCCACCACCTCATCATTTTTAGAATTGAGAGGCTACTAAATTTTATCTAAATTTTGGCTCCTACAGATGAATTAAGTATAAGGGCCAAGTTCTAAGATAGTTTTTTACGGGATTTGTCTCCCAATTAACATTTCCTCTCTGTCCAAAATTCTAGAGTAATTTTACTACCTGAAACTCTGTTAAGAGAAATCTCGAGCTTGGAAACAAATAGGAAAATAATTTACCAGTACTTCCAGTTGTTTTTTTTTTTTAAGATGTCACAGTTTCACCATTAAATCTGTTTTGTGAGTTCAAGAGCAGTGGATCATCCTTCTTTCTTTATATTTAATGGTTAACTGCTCTCCCCACCTCTTCTCTTCTAGAATTTCACTGTAGAAAGACTCACAAGCTTAAATGAAATCAGAGGTCCACTGCTTCTCAAGTAAGAGAAGGTGAAGCAATCAGCCTGATTTAGGAAAATAAAATCCCCACAGTTGCTGGAAAGAGGGGTAGTTTGTAAAGACTCAGTGCCGACATGCCTTCAGAAACCAGAATTCCCTGCAGGAAATTGTCAGGCCTCCAAATCTGCTTGCTCACAGTCAAAGCTCATCTATATATTACAGATTTCGGAGCTTCCCTGGAAGGGTGACACTAAATGACAAACACACCAATTCAAAACAACAGTGTGAACAGTCATTTGGATATGTGTAAAAAAAAAATTTTTTTTTAAGAAATAAGCCACACTTCTCTGAAATGAGATCAATCAAACATTTAGTACCTATTTATTAAGTGCTTACTTTTTTAAAAGAATAAGACTGACCTAGGTCCTCTGAGAAATTAGAAGTCTGTTTATGGTTTAGAATAAGACTGAACTAGGTCCTATGAGAAATTAGAAGTCTGTTTATGGTTTAGAATAAGACTGAACTAGGTCCTATGAGAAATCAGAAGTCTGTTTATGGTTTAGAAGTCTAGATACAGTTTCTGCCATTAGTAGAATCAATTTGCAAAACCAGGACCAATACACAAAATAATTTGTATCAAAATGTACAAACCAACAGCAACTTAACAAGTCAAAATCCTTCTCACGCAAGGGTGAGGAAATTCAAAGAAGTGGGCCAAAGGGAAACATGACACAAATAACAGAAAATCCTCTAGAAATGAACCGATCCATATAAAAACTGAGCAAAAGCGCCAGGGTTCTCTTACCTGCATTCATGCTGCGGCATTATTTTTTATATATAATTTACCTTTATAGACACTCTCTTATGAAACTCCATGGCATTTTGTTGGTATGATCTCATTTATCTTTCAGTTAATAATGAAAAACTACTATTGTCTCCACTTAGTTGATATTCCCTAAGACCAGAGAAATAAAATGAACATTGCAAAGTAATTAAGGTAACTAATTCACTAGGTCACTTAGTAGAATTTGAACTCATAATTATAACTTCTAGTTTAGTGTTCTACTAAGGACAAGATAATGTACCTAGTTGCTTTGGGTTCTAGGGAAAAGCTAAAATGAAAGCTTAAGGCATTATCTTGTTGGTTTTCATCACCACTAATATACAAGTTTTAATTTACACATGTACCCATGTCATCAGTGTTCTCCTTGGTGCTAAATAAAGTCAGTTAAACCGATAAGCTCCCCTTAATTACCTGTGCTGCTATAAATGTACACACACACATACTGATGCTAACAAGTTAATTACATTCAATAAATTACCTCTTCTAAGGCATTCTACAGTTCCTCATCCGTACGCTCATTAAAGGGATCCGGATTTTTCCTCATTGTTCCAGTGAATAAAACCGGTTCCTAAATACCCCAAAATAGTGAATGTTATTACCTTAAACTCTTTTCATCATGTTTGAATGCTTACAGAATTAAAATACAAAACAGACCACCAAAATTCCCTATAATCATTAATAAGGTTGCAAATGCTTTTTTACAAAATAGTATCTCCAAATTAATTTTCCACTGTACAAAGTATGCTCCAAAATATCTTCTGGATGATTGAACACTAACAAGAAAGTGTGGAAATGTGTCATCTTAAGAAGAAGTTGGGGCTCCCCTGGTGGCGCAGTGGTTGAGAGTCCACCTGCCGATGCAGGGGACACGGGTTCGTGCCCCGGTCCAGGAAGATCCCACATGCCACGGAGCAGCTAGGCCCGTGAGCCATGGCCGCTGAGCCTGTGCTCTGCAACGGGAGAGGCCACAACAGCGAGAGGCCCACATACTGCAAAAAAAAAAAAAAAAGAAGTTGAAGAAGAGAAAGGAAGATTTGATTTTTTAAAAATACCTTCCTGGTAATATCTGCTCAGAAAAAAAATGAGAATATACTAATTTGAGTAACTTTACATCAAGAGAGCTAGATAAACTGATTGTCAATCTTGGTGTGATACTGGGAAATACCAACAGCATGATTAGTTGAGGTTTGTGCCTCAAAGCAAAATTGTTAAATTTTTGCACATTGGCACTGAAGAATGAACTAGGATATTTTCTCCATTGGTACAACAGCCTTCTGGGATGGGGAATCTCTCCATGTGTGTGAAAGGAACATCTCCCATATGTTCAAAGAGAATGTCAAGTACGGGAGCCCGTGGCACCTCTGTTCATGAAGAGACTGCTTCTGATTCTGCATCAGCTGATCCCCCTGTTATCTCACCTGTGCATCAAGATTACAGGCCTCACAGAACATCATTACTAACTGCAAGGGCAGGATAACCTGAAACCCACTGTGACATGGGCCACAATAAAATTATTTTAATTTAAAAAGCTTTTCCTATTCATCTGCTTTGAGAGGAACCACAAGGAAATTACTCTGGAAATATATGCCTTTCTGGGTTTCAAGAGAGACTCTTGTACATAAGCTTATGCAGGTCATTTACGTTTTCTTCTGGAAGGCTCTAGTAAGCCAGGGCACAAGAATATGGGCAGCAGAGAAGAGCCCAGTTGGCTCCTTTCAGTGAAGGGGATAGAACAATGTCATGCACACATGTGGGAACAAGAGGAGATCTGAGTCTTCCACAAGTGCCCAGGAACTGCTCGGAATCACCAGCCTCAAATCCTGCCCGGTCTTGGGGCTGGACTATTCCTCCTCACTTCACAAAAGCCTGAGAAGAAAGATGAAGAAGGCAGACATTTCTTTTCTCTGCCCATGAAGAATGACACTCAGAGAGCCTCCTGTACCTACTTTCCCTATTGTCTTAGTTTTAAGTCTGGTGAGAGAAATGGATGCAGAAGACACATGGTGTGCCACCAAAAAAGATGTATCCCTAAGCAAAATCCAAAATTAAAAAGACACTATAAAAGGAGCTTTATTGGCACAAAGTTGATTAAGTGGACAGTATGCCTGCAAAGCACTGAAAATCACTGGTCGTATGACATTTCAAAATGATTACTGAATTGAACTGAAAAATCCCTGGAGCCAAGTTTAAGGTCTCCCTTAAAACTCTCAAATTTAGGATCAAAGATTAAACAACCATGTAAGCAAAGGTAAGAATTCCTTGTCAGGGGAATAACCGTCATTTTACTTAGACTTTTATAAAACTTTTTTACTCCTTGTAATTATTATTACCTCTAGGATTCTAATATGCAGGCGACTTCTCTTCCTTTAGCTGTTTCCATGAGGTTCACACAAATGACGTGGCCAGTCGAGGGGAGGCTGGTCCCCAATATTCCTCCCTCTCCTCTGACTCTCCTCCACCTTTCCCCCAATGCTCTAAACCATGGGCAGGATTCTACTCTGGGGCCCAAATGAGGGCCTCTTCAAGGACTGGTGTTTGAGGAGATAAAGGGCCTGAAAGAGGCCAGGTTAATGAACCAGCTTTGAGCCCAACTGGGAGAAATGAGACAGGGTCTCTTTGCTTATAATAACGACAAGAACGTTTCTCTGCCCATCACATTTTTTCCTTCAGGCCCCTCTCACAGAGCAAATTTACATCCTGTAAGAGGTCTAAGGTTTGAAGTGTCCACCTGGTTTTCAATGTACACTCTATAGAGGCATTACCTGAGCTAATCCACAAAAAAAACCCTCTTTGTTTTTAAAAGATAGACCTTCTTGAGCAACGAATGGGCTCACAGTATCAGCACGTTTGGGAAGGGTGGTTTTTGTCGCTCAAGAGAACAGGGATACCCACTTAAAGTTCAATCACCTATTTCATAATCAAAGCCTCTCTCTATTGTCACCTCCCTCACCTTCTCTTTAGGAAATTCCTCAAAGGGGATGAAGCTCCCCAACGACTGGGGGACGAAAGTGGCATTCTTTGCAGAAAGAGGAGTCCCTCATTTCTGAGCCCCTGACCAATGCCTGCAGCTGCTTCATTCTGAGCTTTAATCAGAGCCCTCAGACACTCTTTAGGCCTTAAGGAGGTTCTGCTAATTATCATCAAACCACTTCTGATTGTCATAAAAAGAAAAAAAAAATAAGTTTACAGATTTCCCACTGCAGTAGGGGTCCCCACTTAAGTCTACACTGTCAGTCTAAAAGGACGTATTGGGCAGTTTCACGTGTTTATTTAGCAGTATTTGATGGAAGAACACAGTTTAGTAAATAAGAATATTTCTCTTATGATATGCCAAATATGTATTTCAAAATCAGTAAAATTTCAATAAAAAGTTGAATGAAAATAATGATATTTTAGAAAGGAATCAGACAGGAAAAGGAAATTAAAGATATCTGAATTGGAAGAGAAGTGGTAAAGCTGTCATTATATATAGAAGACATGATACTATATATAGAAAGCCCTAAAGACTCCACACAAAAACTACTAGAACTGATAAATGAATTCAGCAAGGTAGCAGGACACAAGATTAACATACAGAAATTGGTTGCATTTCTTTACACTAACAGTGAAATATCAGAAAGGGAATGTAAAAAAAAAAATCGCTTTTAAAATCATATATAAAAAATTAAAATACTTAGGAATAAACCTGATGAAGGAGGTGAAAGACTTTTTTTGTGTGTGTGTGGTACGCAGGCCTCTCACTGCCGTGGCCTCTCCCATTGCGTAGCACAGCCTCCGAACGTGCAGACCCAGCGGCCATGGCTTACGGGCCCAGCCGCTCCGCAGCATGTGGGATCCTCCCAGACCAGGGCACGAACCCGCGTCCCCCGCATCGGCAGGGGACCCTCAACCAGTGCGCCACCAGGGAATCCCCGAGGTGAAAGACTTTTATGCTGACAACTAGAAAACATTAATAAAGGAAACTGAAGGTGATTCAAGGAAATGGAAAGCTATCCCAAGCTCTTAGATTGGAAGAATTAATATTGGTAAAATGACTATACTACCCAAAGCAATCCACAGATTTAAGGCAATTGTTACCAAATTACCCGGGACATTTTCAACAGAACTAGAACCAATACTCCTAAAATTTATATGGAACCATAGAAGACCCAGAATTGCCAAAGCAATCCTGAGGAAAAAGAACAAAGCAGGAGGCATAACCCTCCCAGACTTCAGACAATACTACAAAGCTACAGTAATCAAAATGGCATGGTATTGGCATAAAAACAGACTATGGATAAACGGAACAGAATAGAGAGCCCAGAAATAAACCTGCACACCTACAGTCAACTGATCTTTGATGAAGGAGGCAAAACTATACAATGGAGAAAAGACAGTCTCTTTAGCAAGTGGTGTTGGGAAAGTTGGACAGTGCATGTAAATCAGTGAAGTTAGAACACACCCTCACACCATACACAAAAGTAAACTCAAAATGGCTTAAAGACTTAATCATAAGACATGACACCATAAAGCTCCTAGAAGAGAAGACAGGCAAAACATTCTCTGACACAAATCATACCAATGTTTTTTTTAGGTTAGTCTCCCAAGGCAATAAAAATAAGAGCAAAAATAAGTAGGACTAATCAAAGTTACAAGCTTTTGTACACCAAAGAAAACCATAAAACAAAAAGGCAACCTATGTACTCGGAGAAAATATTTGCAAATGATGAGACTGACACGGGCTTAATTTTCAAAATATACAAACAGCTCATACTACTCAACAACAAAAAACCAAACAACCCAATTGTAAACTGGGCAGAAGACCTAAATAGACATTTTTCCAAAGAGGACATACAGATGACCAACAGGCACATGAAAAGATTCCCAACATCACTAATTATTAGAGAAATGCAAAGCAAAACTACAAAGAGGTACCACCCCACACCAGTCAGAATGGCCATGTTATTTGTAGAAAAGTCTACAAATAACAAATGCTGAAGAGGGTGTGGAGAAAAGGGAGCCCTTCTACACTGTTGGTGGGAATGTAAGTTGGTGCAGCCACTGTGGAAAACAGTATGGAGGTTCCAATTCCACTTTTGGGCATATATCCAGACAAAACTATTATTGAAAAAGATACACGCACCCCCTGTGTTCATAGAAGCACCATTCACAATAGCCAAGACATGCAAACAATCTAAATGTCCATTGACAGATGAATGGATAAAGATGTGGTACATAAAATGTAAAATAGCTAGCTAGTGGGAAGCAGCTGCATAGCACAGAGATCAGCTCGGTGCTTTGTGACCACCTAGGGGGTGGGATAGGGAGGGTGGGAGGGAGACTCAAGAGGGAGGAGATATGGGGATATATGTATACGTAAAGCTGATTCACTTTGTTATACAGCAGAAACTAACACAACATTGTAAAGCAATTACACTCCAATAAAGATGTTAAAAATAAATAAATTTCTGAAAGAAAAAAGATGTGGTACATATATACACTGGAATACGACTCAGTCATAAAAAAAGAATGAAATAATGCCATTTGCAGCAACATGGATGGACCTAGAGATTATCATACTAAGTGAAGTAAGTCAGAAAGAGAAAGACAAATACCACATGATATCACTTATATGTGGAATCTAAAATATGACACAAATGAACTTACCTACAAAACAGAAACAGACTCAGAGATACAGAGAACAGACTTGCAGTTGCCAAGGGGGAGGTGGGATGGGGGATGGATGGACTGGGAGCTTGGGGCTAGCAGATGCAAACTATTATATATAGAATGGATAAACAACAAGGTGCTACCGTATAGTACAGGGAACTATATTCAATATCCTGTGATAAACCATAATGGAAAAGAATATAAAAAAGAATGTGTGTGTGTGTGTGTGTGTGACTGAATCACTTTGCTGTACAGCAGAAATTAACACAGTTTTGTAAATCAACTATACTTCCATTTAAAAAAAAAAGAATGATTTATTATAACATCAACTGATTGAAGCTACACTTTTCTTTAAAGCCAGCAGGCAGTTTTTGAAAAACGTCCGTTTAAATATGTCAGTGTGTTTTATGCATCGTGTTCGTTTTGGTTTCTACTCATTCTACCTTCATCACTTGCCTAATAAGAGACCATTATATTATCTTCGAAAGGTAATAAAAGTGCTCACAGTAGACACATACTGCAAGAGCAGATAAGGGCAGATTAATGATCATTTCTGATAGATAGGATTATTTAAATTACCCACCTCTAAGCAATGAAGTTAATAAATTAATCTTATAAATAAGTGCAGGCAGGACACTTCAGTGTAGCGATTTATGGTAGGACACACAAACTTCATGTAAATATACACTAAACTTACTGGCCCATGTATATTTTTTTCTGAAGGTACACAATTAAACCTCATTTAATAAGAGTTGGCACAGCAGAGTCAGGAAAACAAATATTCTTATTCAATGTAATATTTTAAATGGAGCACTAGCTTCACAACTGTCTTCATCATGGCTGAAAGTTTACGCTTCTCTAATTTAATCCTTTGTGCCATATTCAGTAGTAATTTTTTCCTTTGTTACTAACATAACACAAGTTCATATTAGGCATGTGACCCAAAACTGGCCACTCTAAATTACAGCATTTAATGTAGTAGATGGCTCATCCCTCAACACAACTGCAAGACTGAAAACTGTAGTCTTACTGGATCTTTTGCATACTCTGCTGGAAGACATGACCCTCATTATCTTAAAAAGAAACCCTACCCACTAACCTTCTAAGCTTAAAACTACTTGGGATCAAGGCAAAAGCAGTACAAGGGGTTACCAGTTAAGCAGATAATACACAACAGTTTGCCCTGTTTCAGTGCCAAACTGGGAAACTGCCCTCTATTAAAATCTATCATCAAAAGCAGCTAGTGCTGCTGTTTCCTAAGAGGTGTGTTCTCATTTCTAATCGGAGGACCTTATTGAAGGGTCGACTAAGGGTACCTGTTTCACGAATAAGGGAATCATCTGAAATCACTTTAAATCTTGGTTTCCCTCTTGCTCTCCTTTTTTAAGTCCTGTAGCCTCTGAATGAACTGATCATCATCCATGCTCACAAGAAAAGAAGATCCTTTGCCAACAAAGGAAAGAGAATTTAAGTCCCATTAAGTTCTCTTTCAGGGGCTCCAGGGAGCAGTTTCGAGGGATTTAATGAAGACTTCAGTGTCAGAGACAAAGGGCCGACTGCATTAGGCTAGAATCCAGTTGTATTTCTTTACTAGTAACAGCACATCCGCCTCTTCTCTCTCTCAGTTTTGTTCGCAACAAGAAAAAAAGGGAAAGAAAACCAGGTAACCAGGGAGAAGTCTTAAAGAGACAGCTGTGGTTCACCTTCTTTAACCCACTGAAGAAAACTCAGGGAGTGTAAATACCAAAAGAGCAGAGTGGGCTATTTAAAAAAATACTTAGCTTTTGCTTTGATTTAAAATAAAACCTATTAAATACAAAATATCAATCTGTTTAATCATGATAACGATGATGGCTGCTGATCTGTGTCAACACTTGGGCTGCGATCATAAATATTGAATTTGCATGGAATCCCTCTTCAACTGAAAACATTTTCTTTGTGCCAAGAGGACAAGGGCCTCTAAGTGTAGAGATCATGCAAAGAAGTTCTGAAATCCATTTTTCCAGATCCTTTCAGATAAGCAAGCTACTCCCTGAATATAATCTCACCTTGGTGTTCTTTCTGGGGAACATACTTAATTACTTCAGATGGCGAGCACAAATGCTGCATACATTTCATCTACCTGTTTTAAGGACATTACCTAGGAAGTGCTTCCATTTTTTGCTTATTCCTGAAATTTTGAACACAGTTTGAGTTCATTCTTACAAATACAGTACTTGTTTTTGAAAGTTCCCCTCAGGACTCCAAGACTGATTGTCACCACTCCCCTGCCTCTGGTTCCTATGCAGGTCTTTGCTGCTATCACATCTCCCCCAATTCCGACTCCTCATGAGGGGGTCAGCAGTGACGGCGATAAGCCTGGGAGAGAGGACATCCTGGAAGCTCGCTGCTACTCCCAGGATCACAGGGAGCCAGGGAAGATGATGGAGGCCTGGCCCACCTAAGCGGGGCGACTCAAAGAAACAGCACTGGGCTCCCCTCTGCAGTTTGCTCGCAGTTTCGTAGGTTCCCTAAATCAGGGTGTTGAGACACATGCAACACTGCTTCCTACTCATTTTAGGAGAAGAGGGATGTAAGCTTTCTGCACTTAGATAAGTAACTTCAAGTAACGAAACAACCAGACTTTCTCCACCTCCACAGCCAGCTAGACATTGTAAAGAGAAAGCGCTCTTGGCTCTGGGGGGTAAGATTTTGAGTATCTTCTCCTGACACTTATTAGACCATGACATATAAGTGAATAACACATTTCTAAACTGATACTCTCCAAATAAGGGTCATAGTATTAGGAGTAGTATCTTCCCCCTTTGCTCTGTCCTTACTCGCTTTTGTTGTGCTTTGGAGAATCATTTTGAATGGGGTGGTAGGAAAAATGGGGAGAACATCATTAAGTTCAACAAACATTTATTGAAAAGAAATAAATTTGGAGTCAGGCAGTTTTAAATTCTGATTCTACTGCTGTTTGACTCAGGGTAAGTTATTAATCTCCTCAAGACTCAGTTCCCTAACTGGAAAACAGGGCTAACCCTGTGGGGCTGCTAGGAGAATCTGGAACAACAGTGAAGCTCCTGGTGTGATGCTAACAATGACCAGGAGCCCAGCCCAACAGGGGGACAGTGAGGGGTGGTGGTTGTCAAACTGCAGGCGCATCCAATGGATCATGATGTCAATTCTGTACCTCATGACCATCATTTTGTCTTTCATATGAACTAGAACAGAACTGATACAATAGAAAATATCAGAGTACAGAGCAAGAGTAATATTGTTTTGTGAAATTTTTGTTCCCGTGTGTGTGCACGTGCACACACACTTGAAATCACGATATGAAGCAGTTCTACTGTGTCAGCGGTCAGCAGTGCGTTTAAGTCATTAGCAGAGTGGTTATTTCTCAGGTTATGGAGTCAGAAATCTCCGTAAATTAAATTTGAATACTGTTTGTATATTTTGGAAATTAACCCCTTGTGGGTTGCATCATTTGCAAATATTTTTTCCCATTCCATAGGCTGTCTTTTCATTTTGTTCATGGTTTCCCTTGCTGTGCAAAAGCCTTTAAGTTTAGTTAGGTCCCATTTGTTTATTTTTGTTATTGTTTCCATTACTCTAAGAGATCCAAGAAAATATTGCTGCAAATTATGTCAAAGAGTGTTCTGCCTGTGTTTTCCTCTAGGTGTTTTAATAGTCTTTAATTCATTTTGAGTTTATTTTTGTATATGGTGTTAGAGGATGTTCTAATTTCATTCTTTTATGTGTAGCTGTCCAGGTTTCCCAGTACCACTTATTGAAGAGACTGTCTTTTCTCCATTGTATATTCTTGCCTCCTTTGTCTTAGATTAACTGACCATAAGTGTGTGGTTTTATTTCTGGGCTTTCTGTTCTGTTCCATTGATCTATGGGTCTGATTTTTGTGCCAGTACCATACTGTTTTCATTACTGTTGTTTTTTTAGTGTAGCCTCAAGTCAGGGAGTGTGATTCCTCCAGCTTCTCACTTCCTTCTCAAGGTTGTTTTGACTATTCAGGGTCTTTTCTGTTTCCATACAAATTAAAAAAATTTTTGTTCTAGTTCTGTGAAAAATATCATTGGTAATTTTATAGGGATTGCATTAAATCTGTAGATTGCTCTGGTAGTATGGTCATTTTAACAATATTGATTCTTCCAATCCAGGAACACAGTACACATTTCCATCTGTGTTGTTTTCCATTTTTTTCATCAGAATCTTAATAGTTTTTGGAGTACAGGTCTTTTGCCTCCTTAAGTAGGTTTATTTCTAGGTGTTTCTTGGTTTTTTTTGATGCAGTGGTAAATGGGATTGTTTCCGTAATTTCTCTTTCTGATATTTTGTTGTTAGTGTATAGAAATGCAACAGATTTCTGTATATAGAACAACTTACACAGCTCAATATCAAAAAACCAAACAAGCCAATCAAAAAACAGGCATAAGATCTAAACAGACATTTCTCCAAAGAAGACATACAGATGGCCAACAGGCACATGAAAAGATGCTCACTGTCACTAATTATTAGAGAAATGCAAATCAAAATTACAATGAGGTATCACCTCACACGAGTCAGGATGTCCATCATTAAAAAGTCTACAAAAAATAAATGGTGGAGATGATATGGAGAAAAGGGGGCCCTCCTACACCATTGGTGGGAATGTAAATTGCTGCAGCTGTTAAGGAAAACAGTATGGAGGTTCCCTAAAAAACTGAAAAAAGAGTTAACGTATGATCCAGAAATTCCATTCCTGGTCATATATCTGGAAAATATGAAAAACCTAATTCAAAAAGATACACGCACCCCAGTGTCCACAGCAGTACTACTTACAACAGCGAAGACATAGAAACAATACACACACACACGCACACACACACTGGAATATTACTCAGCCATAAAAAAGAATGAAATAATGCCATTTGCAGCAACACAGATGGAGCTACAGATTGTCATACTAAGTGAAGTCAGAGAAGGACAAATATCACATATCCCTTATATGTGGAATCTAAAAAAATGATAGAAATAAACTCAATTACAAAACAGAAATAGACTTACAGACACAGAAAACAAACTCATTGTTACCAAAGGGGAAATTGATGGGGAGGGATAAATTAGGAATTTGGGATTAACAAATATACACTACCATATATAAAATAGATAAACATGGTCCTGCTTTGTAGCAAATGGAACACTATTCAATATCTTGCAATAACCTATATTACAGAAGAACCTGGAAAATTTACATATATATAACTTTTATATATACAATATAAAATCACTTTGCTATACAACTGAAACACTGTAAATCAACTATACTTCAATTTAAAAAAACCAAACACACACACACACAATTTGAATCCTGGCTCTGCTGCTTACTTGGTAAGTGGGGTAAGCTCACAATGCCTTGGTTTTTAAATCTGTCAGATAAGGATGACGAGAGAATTGTGAGGATTAGGAAAAGAGGCTAAAATGTGTTAAGGATTCTGCGATTGTCAGGACTTATTATTAATGCTTGTGTAACTTGTCAGGGCCTGCAGCAAGCACTAGAGCAACAGAAATGAGAGACACAGGCCCTCTCTTCAAGGAGAGGAAGAATAGAGTCGAGAATGTGGGGAGGGATGAGAAAAAAATGCCGGAGGTCTTGGTGGGGAACTGGAAAGTACAGGTGGGTACAGGGTGGTAGTCAGGAAAGAACCTGGTGGGAGGGGAGCCAGAAATCAAAAGAATACAAAGAAGTGATATTCTCTCTTCTTGTTCTTGGTAGAAAATATCAGATACATTTCTCTGTTAATGCTTTTCCCCAAAACTACTACTGTGGTTTTTTTTTTTTTTGCTTTACTCTTTTGAATTTATATAAACAATTTGGTTTTGTTTTTTAGAAATGATAATTTTGTATATTAAAAAACATAGGTTTATGTTTAGACTCTAGGATGTGTGAGTTATTTGAAGAATACAACTTTTCATAGTGTTACCCATATTTGAATTTCCATATAGGCTGCAATCCTGATGGAAACAATTTGGTTTTTATTATAAGCAATAAATATAAAGAAAATCACCAAGGACACATTAACAGAAATTAAAGAGCAAAGTCAGTCCAGAATGTGTTACTCTTTTTATATAAGTAGAACTAATACCTAAAAGTCTAGTGCCCTGATCCTTAAGAACAATGATAGTTCCTATCGACTGAGTGTTCCCAAGAACCAGGCATGGGCCACAAATGTTTTCACACCCACTTACATCTTCACAGCACATCTGTGTGGCAGCAGTTCCCAGACCTGGTTTAAGAATGAGGAGGACTATGAAGCTTGGAAGCCGAGTGACCTCATCAAGGTCACACACTCGTATGAGGCAGAACAGGAATAAAGATGTGGGTCATACTGACACTCAGTCTACGCTCTTAAATATTCTCTCCCTGGCTGCCTCCTGAATGATTTCCTGGGACCTTTACACATTGCACAGTGTCTACAGATTCTCTCCCTCTAATCAACACTGCACCCTGGAGACAAACACATGAAAAGTGGAAAATAAAGGTTCTGTGTTTACAGTGGTTGGTGATCATTATCTACATGGATACAAAGCTTAGCACTGTTTTATAAACACACTCTCTGGAGTGTGTACACAGAGCATGCTCAAAAGTAGGGTGGAAACTGATGGAATAGAACCAAACCCTGGTGATGTCAAGGTATATTTAGTCTTTGCTCAGATGTGCTTCCAAACATTTTCGGCAGAGCCAAGAATCATCCAAGCTTTCTTTATTTATAGAGTCCTTTAGGTACACAAGCATACAGCCTTTTCTTATTAAGAAACGTTAAAGATAATGCAGGGCACGCTTCCAGATCCTTTCATCCGAGAATATGAAAGGACTTTAGAGACATGCCCGTTATTTCTGCTAAATAGTCTCATTTGGCCATTTCAGAAATGGGTACAATCAAAACTTAAAACTTGGGAATCTAAACTCATTTATTTTCTACTGTAATCACTAAGTCATGAATCTTAATAGCCAGAGGGAATCTTTAAATACAGGGATTATATGTACTGAAAAGTTCTTCCCATTTTTCCTGAAAGGGATCTCTTAAAAATTGTCTTTTTAATTGTGGTAAAATACACATAAAATTTACCACTTTAACCATTTTTGAGTGTACAGTTCAGTGGTATTAAATACATTCACATTGTTGTACAGCCCTCACCACCATCCAGCCACAGAACTCCTTTCATCTTGCAGAAGTGAAACTCGGTACCCATTAAACAACAACTCCCCACTTCTCCATCCTGGCAGCCACCATTCTACTTCTTGTCTCCATGAACTGACTATTCTAGATACCTCATATTAGTAGCATCATACTGTATTTGTCCTTTGCGACTGGCTTACTTCACTTGGCATAATGTTCTCAAGGTTCATCTGTGTTGTAGCATGTGTCTGAATTTCCTCCTTTTATAATACTGCATTGTATATATATGTACCACATTTTGTTTATCCATTCATCTGTTGATGCACCCTTGGGTGCCTCCACCTTTTTGCAATTGAGAATAATGCTGCTATGAACATGCTTGTACAGAGAGCTCTTCAAGACCCTGTTTCAATTCTTTTGGGTTTATAACCTTATGCAGAATTACTGGATCATATAGTAATTAGATGTTTAACTTTTCTGAGGAAACTCCATCTTGTTTTCCACAGTGGCTGCACCATTTTACACTCCTACCAGCAATGCACGAGGATTGTAATTTCTCCACATCCTAGTCAACACTTGTTATTTTCTTTCTTTTTTTTTTTTTTTTGATAGTAGACATCTTAAGGGGTGTGAACTGGCATCTCATTGTGGTCTGGAAGGAATATCTTGATTTCAAAAATGCTTACAGTAATTCCAGGTATTTTAGAGGCCGGGGTAGGTAGCAACTGCTGCACTCAGTCGTAAGCCACAAGTCCACGTTCTCCTGCCTTTGGGTGCCATGTTCTATATGCTTCCTAATCAACAGGCATTACAGAGCTCATTATACCCACATTCCAGGATGAACACTTGCCTGGATCTTTTTGTGTCCTCTCCTGTTTGTGTTTCTCATCTCAAGAGGGTGTTTTTCTGAGCTTCCCTTGATGGCCAGGTAATTGTAGAGAATTTAAAAAAAAACCTCAAAATTAAAAAAAAAAAATCAGCAAGGCTGTCAAAGCAGAGGGCAGGATGGCAGATGAAGGCACAGGGCCTATGTCGCCCTTGGGTATATACCTGGAGGATAGTAATTGCTCAATTGAATATTCACTGAATTATGTTGGGTGGGTGAACCATAAGGAATGGCAGGAGCTTCTACTGTGCAGATAATCCAATCTCTAAGACAATACCTGAAAGCCATACGTCTTTAAGAAGCAGAACAAAAGAGAACAGAATCAGAGCCCAGGAAGAGAAGGTCAATTCAACGCTCCACCATCACAGCAACTGTGTATGGGGTCTACGGGAAGCACTCCACATGCACTGACTTATGTAGTCCTCACAGCAGCTCAAAGAGTTGGTCCTGTCAGCTGCCTTGTAAGGGGGAGAAGACAGGTGCACAGAGATGGGATTCCGTGTCCTGTGCTCTTCCTCGTTATTCTGTACTGCCTGCCTGGTTAATCATTTATTAAGGGTTGAATTCTAAAAGGTTCCCCAGAGCATCAATACACCCTGTAATCCTCAAAGCTCCACAGTTTCACAAAGCCTTCCAGGGAGATAATCACCTTTGAAATGGTAGCTTTATTTCCTACAGCAAAATTCCATCTTTAAGACACTTAAAATTCGTGTTTTTCTATAGGAACCTCTCCAGTGCTATACTAATCATTTATCATTTTGTTCTCAGTATTCTGTGGTTATCAGTGGATAAAACTGTGGCACCTGAGGAAGTGTGAGTCCAGAAATCTGTCTGGGTCAGTTATTAAATCACATGCACACAAAACAAACGAAAGAACAAACAAACCCTGGTATCTGAGGAAAGTATCTGCAGAAAACACCTGCTGCTAAAAATATGCTCTATTGGGGGAAAACGGATCAACACTTTCATGCAATTTGAAAAAACTAATCAACTTAAAAGCAGCTAAACTTAGGTGCCTTATAAAAAGAACATGTGAGAATGTTCTGATGTGCATACCTGAGGTACACCTGACATTTTCTTCCTTATATGGTGAAATCCAGTTATGGATGTCAAGATCCCGTAGACGGAAATTTCACCTTCAGGTTCTGACAGTCTAAAAAGGGCAGCGATGAGGGAACTTTTTCCAGCTCCTGTTCTTCCTACAATGCCAACCTGTAAAGAGATCCATCGGGATTAAGAATTCACAATATGCAACAAACCTAGGAGAAACCCTGGCTGTTGAAGATGAATTTTTAACGTTCTATATAAAGAGTAGTCTGTAAGTTTCTCAACCATGGCACTGTTGACATTACGGGCTAGATATTTCATTGTTGGGGGGTCAGGGGCCTGTCCTGTGTATTACTGTAGGATGTTTAGCAGTAGCCAGGGACTCTACCCACTAGATACCAGAAGCACCTCCCACATTTTGGCAACCAAAAATATCAGATATTGACAAATGTCCCCTGGTTGAGACGTCCTGGTCCCAAAAAGAGTTAAAAATAACAGAATCAATCTACTGGCAATGAAAAGCTAGCAGTCTCTGGCATGGACATATATACACTACCAAACGTAATACAGCTAGTGGGAAGCAGCCGCATAGCACAGGGAGATCAGCTCGGTGCTTTGTGACCACCTAGAGGGGTGGGATAGGGAGGGTGGGAGGGAGGGAGATGCAAGAGATATGGGGACAGGGTCTTCCCTGGTGGCGCAGTGGTTGAGAGTCCGCCTGCCAATGCAGGGGACGCGGGTTCATGGAAGATCCCACATGCCACAGAGCGGCTGGGCCCGTGAGCCACGGCCGCTGAGCCTGCGCGTCCGGAGCCTGTGCTCCGCACAACAGTAAGAGGCCCGCGCACCGCAAAAAAACAAACAAACGAAAAAAACAAAACAAGAGATATGGGGACATATGTATATGTATAGCTGATTCACTTCGTTATAAAGCAGAAACTGACACACCACTGTAAAGCAATTATACTCTAATAACGATGTTAAAAAATATATATATATATAAAACTTAAAAAAAAAAAAAAAGCTAGCAGTCTCCTAAGTCAGCAGTCCACACCCTTTTTGGCACCGGGGACTGGTTTCGTGGAAGACAATTTCTCCACGGACAGGCGGGGCTGGAGGTGTGGGGACGGTTCAGGCGGTAGTCCGAGGGAGCGATGGGAAGCGGCAGCTGAAGCTTCACTTGCTCGCCCGCTGCTCACCTCCTGCTGTGCGGCCCAGCTCCCAACAGGCTGCGACTGGTACCAGTCTGCGGCCTGGGGGTTGGGGACCCCACCCTAAGTGGCCCATAAGAAGTTCACTTTTAAATTAGCTTTATTCCTACTCTCTAGGCATTTTGACCTTGAGAATCATGTGGGTAATTCTACAGAGATGTCAACAAGTCAAGTAAGAAGTGTTATACATAAACAAGTACTCATTTTCTCAGGGATCTACTATTTAAGAGGAATTATTCTTTGGTAGAGAAACTAAATCACTTCCTGATGTTAAATATCGTAATTATACCCTATCTTGAAAGGAAACATCTTAAAATTATAACATGCAGGTCTCAGTGTCGTAAAAGACAGTATCCAGCAGACAAAATACACATAATGAGATCAACAACAACACAGACAACATTTGCTACTTATATGGGACCTTTCATCTGAGCAGTTCAAAAGTCATTTTATAAACAACTTAATACTTACAATTGCTCCTTGGAAAGACACATGCAAGTTTCAGTCTAGTTATTAAAGCCAAAGTAGAGAGAAATTAAGTGCATTAAGAATAAGATTAAGGAATCAATATAATGCAGGTAAAATGCTGGTCGGGAATAAAACTATACTGTAAAAACTGGCTTTTAAATGTGTGCATCCAAACATGTACTATACAGAAACTGGCCTTTTTTTATCAATAAGCTTGCCCAACTCCGTGGTGGGAGCTTCCCAAGAGATGATTTCATTTCTGTTCAGAAATTTGGAATTGATGTGGGGTGTAAGACATGTTTTCAATCATTTGTAAATTTATTCAGCAAATTTTTAAAACTCACGGCTTTAAACAGAGAAGAACTAAGTCTTTCTGAGCATGCAATCAGAATGCTGGGAACTTTTCATATTTTCTCATTTGAATGCCTCCAAAGTTTCGAATCTTTGTCTGTAAAATCAATCGTAGCATTTCAAAAAAGAGCTTATCTCAATAGAGATTAAATGTAAGAAAAGTGAGTTTAGCTAGTTTTATTATTTTGTAGCCATTTTATACCTTATGTTAAACCCTAATATATGTAATATAGATGGGCCATTCTCTGCATATAGGCAGGCCCTAGTGCATGTATATAGATATGACTCATGTGTTCTGGGTACAGGCAGACCTTGAACATATTGTGGATTTGGTTCCAGATGACCACAAAAATGTGAATATCTCCAAATAAAGCAAGTCATAAGAATTTTTTTGTTTCTCTGTACATATAAAAGTTATGCTTACACTATACTGTAGCCTACTAAGTGTACAATAGCATTATATCTGAAAAACAATGTACATACCTTAATTTTCAAATACTTTATTGCTAAAAAAACGTGCTAACCATCATCTGAGACTTCACTGGGTTGTAGTAACATTAAAGAATGCTGACCACAGATCACGATAACAGATACAATAATATTGAAAAGATTTGGAATATTGCAAGAATTACCAAAATGTGACACAGAGACAGGGAGTGAACAAAGGCTGTAAGAAAAATGGGGCCAATGGACTCGCTTGATGCAGGGTTGCCACAAATGTTCAATTTGTAAAAAAATGCACGATCTGTGAAGCACAATAAAACCAGGTATGCCTGTATTTCTGGGTGTTCTCAGATGTAAACCAACACACATCAGGACACAGGCGAGAACTGTGTCTGTGAGAATGTGCATATGTTCCCATACTATCAGCTCTACTGAAACTGATCCATCTGTGCCAGCTGGAACATCTGTAGACTCCTGGTAAACGGCAGAGATATGCAGGGGCACCGAGGGCTGCTCACACCGTGAGCACCTAAGGAAAAGGCAACTCAGAGAAGATCTGCTCTGGCTATTCCTACCATTCAGCTATCAAAATCCACTCTGGAAGGCTTTCCCAGGACACCAATGGGTTTTTCCAGTTGCCCACGGAAAGTGTCACCAGTATCAGTAAGTTTACATTCCTAACACCAAAGAGACTCGGAGACGGTCTTATTTCAGCGCTTTGTGACATACCCATTCTATTTTCTCAAACAGGCCAGGGTTGGCCTCTGACTAACACACCAACTTGTTAGACGTTTGCCCCTGGATCTCTCTTCATACGTCAAACTCAACATGATCAACGCCCAATGCCCCACACAAAACAGCTGCTTCTTCTGACTTCCCCACTCTACTCTCATTGCTTCTTTCTCAGGCTCATGGGCTCACAACGTCCACCTTACTTCCAGCTTTCCCTGAGTCCAGCGTGGTGCCAAGCCCTGCAGATTCTACTACTGCAATGTTTCATGACTCAATCCCTCACTGAGTCTCTCTCCTTTGAAACTCTTTCCTTGATCATAATCAGTGCAAATGAATTTGAAAAGTAAATTCTAGCTATACCCCAGCACTCTGATTAAAAAACATTCTTAAGATGTTGATGTTTTTACCTTCTAGACTTCTATGTTGATGTGTTCTTGAAGATACAAGCTCATATACTTAAACAGAATGGGATTAACGTGAACATACTGCTGTAATCTGCTTTCATTCAGTATTTCATAAAAGTATTTATTTTAATGGCTACATAATATTACAGTACATGTGATCATTTATTTAACAAACCCCCAATTTCCGGATAGGCAGATGGTCTCCAATATTTTGCTATTATAAATAACTCTGTTAAATATCACTGAAGCTAAATCTTTGCAAACAACCTTCATTATTTCCTTAAGAGAAATTCTTAGGTGTGCAACTGATAAGAAACAGGTATGAACATTTTCAGAGGAAGCTGTTAAGTAGCGCCAACCTACCCTCCAGAAATATGATAATATTTTGTTTTCCTTTTTTTTTTTAAAATTTTCGCCGTGCTGCATGGCTTGGGGGATCTTAGCTAACCATACAGGGATTGAACCCGGGCAGTGGAAGTGCTGGGTCTTAACCACTGGACTGCCAGGGAATTCCGGATACCATTTTCTACTCCCACTCGCAAACCTAGGTGCACATTCACAAACCCAGGTGTTATAACTTTGTTTTACTTGACATCAGTTTGATTCCAAAAAGTGGAATCACTTTCCCTGACATCTTGCTGGAGGCCCAGCAGCTACTGGCTCCCTGCCTTCCGCATCTGCCCACTCTGGTCCACGTGCACCCACTTCTCAGATTAAACTCCCGAAGGTGGCTCTGTGCCCGTCACTCCACCCCGGGAAGTCTCTGCTACAAAACTGTCCCCGCTAACCTCTCCATCCTCCACCTCCACGAGGCAGCTTCCCTGGGGTTACCAGGTAGTCGTGACGGCTGAACGTGAAAATGTGTGCTATACACCTGGCAGTTCTTTTCCCTGAATGCTCTGCAGGTGCCTGGTTCTTCATTCACCGAATCAGGGCATCATGCCTTTGCTCATGCTGGTCCCACCTTCTGGAATGCCTTCCACATGCATTTCCACCTGCTGAAACCCTAACCATATATCACTAAGTCTGCCTCACCGGCCTAATTCCTCAGAAATGCTCTCCCTGACCCCTCCTGTGGACTCCTCTCAACCCTAATAGACGTGATACCATCTTTTGCTAAAGTTCCATAAAAATGATGACCTCCTTCTATCTTACAAAGCTAATATGGCCTTTTTCTTACTTTTTCAACTGGACTGTATGTGTTGACAGCAGGATCTGTATTGGATTTGCCTTTGTATTATTTGTATTACCTGTGGTGCCCTGAGACAAAGGGGCATTATGTAGGGAGCTGAGATTTTTAACTCAAGCTGGAGAAATTTATGGAAAATTGATTACCATATTATTTAGGTATACAATAAGTTGGACAGAGAAAAGACATGACAGATGGATCCTGCCACCATACATACAATTGCAAATGGCCAACCTCACATTTTCATGGGGCAGACAATTGATACAGTATAAGTGGTTACAGTCATTTACACACTATGAAAATGACAGCAATCTTTGTCCAGGCATTTACTCTATGCTAGTCTCCATGCTGGTGCTTTAAGTGCCTTATCTTTTTTTTTTTTTTTTTTTTTTGCTGTACGTGGGCCTCTCACTGTTGTGGCCTCTCCCGTTGCGGAGCACAGGCTCCAGACACGCAGGCTCAGCGGCCATGGCTCACGGGCCCAGCCGCTCCGCGGCATGTGGGATCTTCCCGGACCGGGGCACGAACCCGTGTCCCCTGCATCGGCAGGCGGACTCTCAACCACTGCGCCACCAGGGAAGCCCAAGTGCCTTATCTTGTTTAAGTTGTTCAACAACCCTAGAGGTCAGGTCCTATCACTTGCATTTTGCAAAAGACAAGACTGAGACTTTGTAAGATTAATTAGTCTGCCTGAAACAACAGAGCCCGTGAGTCACAGGACGGGACTCAAATGCACGCATGGGCCTCTCTTCCATTCTGCTGAGGCCTCCTTATCACCGAAACAACAGAGCCCGTGAGTCACAGGACGGGACTCAAATGCACGCATGGGCCTCTCTTTCATTCTGCTGAGGCCTCCTTATCACCTGGATGGCCTGGCAGCTTGTTATGCCCCTCTGTGTAGCTAGAAGAGAAAGTGGGGAGAGGTGCAGCTGCAGTTAAAAGAACAGGCCTACCATATAGATCCTATGCCAGACAGTTAAAGCAAGACATGGACACAGGTACCTGAGCTTGGGGGCTGGCTGTCAGCAGGAAGAACTGGCACCCACAGCTGCGCTGGCAGAGAAACCTGCAGCTAAGTGGGCACCTAGTGCCTGGGAAACAGGCCAAACAGAC
This sequence comes from Delphinapterus leucas, assembly GCF_059928025.1. Taxonomy (NCBI): domain Eukaryota; kingdom Metazoa; phylum Chordata; class Mammalia; order Artiodactyla; family Monodontidae; genus Delphinapterus; species Delphinapterus leucas. Next base: position 14,896,468 of record NC_143146.1, read on the forward strand.
CTAGTGCCCTGCTTCGGGCAGCAAGAGTAATTTTTGATCCCGTCAGGTAGTGAAAGAGCTGCACATACACTGCTACACTGGGCTGTCTCTGACTCCGAGCCCAGGCAGGGCCGAGCCTGTGGTGAAATACCTATAGTGCCCACAGGAGGCTGGTGCGGGGAAGGCCAGACAGCAGGATGAAAACTGCCTGTGATGAAGACAGACTCCGCTGAAAAGATGCAAATAAATGCACTGGAATCACACAGAATTAGATTATAATGTAAAGGCATGATTTGCAAAATATAAAAGTAAATTTGTAGGGTAAGTGGCACAGAACTTTCTAGAGCCGCATGCTAAGACACAAGAGGGGTTAGGTGATTCATGAGCTCAATTGCAAACTGTCAAAGGACATTTCTTGGAAATCACAGGTTATCAGTCATCAAAAATTGCCTATGAGGGACTTCCCTGGTGGTGCAGTGGTTAAGAATCCACCTGCCAATGCAGGGGACACGGGTTCGAGCCCTGGTCCAGGAAGACCCCACATGCCGTGGAGCAACTAAGCCCATGTGCCACAACTACTGAGCCTGTGCTCTAGAGCTCGCGAGCCACAACTACTGAGCCTGCGTGCCGCAACTACTGAAGCCCACGCACCTAGAGCCCATGCTCCGCAGCAAGAGAAGCCACCGCGACGAGAAGCCCACGCACGGCAACGAAGAGTAGCCCCCGCTCGCCGCAACTAGAGAAAGCCCGCGTGCAGCAACGAAGACCCAACACAGCCAAAAATAAGAATAAATAAATAAATTTTTAAAAAACTGCCTATGGGAGAGAAACGACTTTACTGGGAGTTCTTGTTTAAATGTGATTCTGAGTCAAGAAGTCTGGGTGGACCTGAGATTCTGCATTTCGAAGAAGCTCCAGGGCCCACCAACCACCGTGAGGCAGCTCACCACGCAGGGAAAGAAATGCTGGGATCCCCATTCCATGGTCAGTTTCCAAGAAAGATTCACCTACAACGTCACTGATCTAATCTGCATCCAAGAGGAACAAAGAGTCCCCCTGACACACTGACGAGGCGCCCGACAGCAGATGCGGTGCTAAATCCTAAGCTGGATTTTAAAGACGCAAATGGCTTAAACAAACCTTTTCTCTTGAGTTAATGACTGCTGTCAGGTCCTTCAATACCAGAGGCCCATCCAAGCTGTACCTTAAGTTAATATTTTGAAAGAAAATCTTTCCTTCATGGGGTCAGGCTGGTGGTGGAAGATGAAAGAAGTATTTCCAGGGTGCTTCTTTCTCGAGGTCCGTATATTCAATCACTCTACTGAAATCGTCTGAAACACATATGACATCACATGAGTTAGGAAGGGAAGGTCTTGTTCATGGATGTTCAGAGGTTGTAAATGAAGCATTCTGCTTTTATATCTTTACATCCGCGTTTCTGTGGTTAAGAATATCTAAGGTCTTAGCAAACACAAAGGACAGAAGTAGGAGTTTGATGAAGGCTTTGATGATTTGCAAACTCGTTTATGGCCTTGTAACACTGTCCTTTACAGCTACTTCCTTCAACGTTATATTAAAATTAAAGAATTAGAGAAATGAATGCAAAGGTTTTATTGATCCACTTTTCACACCTGAATAAAAAGCAAAAGAATTTTGTTAAAGAAAAGAATACTTATGGACGCCAATCAGTAATGTGTTGCTACAGAAGGGCCATCTGTTATAGATGAGCAGACTGGATGGTCATCAAACCTCATTTTAATAATTAATCACTTTCTACTCTATTAGAAGAAAGAAATGGAAAGATTTTGTTTTTATTGTTTCTCTCCCTTTAGGAGAAAAGATGCTAATATTCAAAAGAGACTATAATTTACATATTGACTAAGGCCTTTTAAACAACTTTAATTTGACACCTTTGATAGCTCATTCTGAGACGGGGCTTATCCTACCAGAAAAAAGGGACACCAGCAAATTCAGGTGTTCAACACATACAAGATCAAATGCTAAAATGGGGGACAGAGGAACCTATTAATTAAATAAACAAACCTCAAAATACTGAATTCTTCTTTTACCAAAAATGAGGTGTTACCCCTTAAGAAACAAAAATAAACAAACCCCTAAGAAATTAGCTTATATTCTCTCCAGGATTTCAGAACCTCCCTCGTACAGAGACATTTATTATATTTGAAGACAGCTTGTGATGAATATAAAACCTGCTGATAACGGCACACATAAGACTGAGAAAAAGATACATATTTTTTATTTTACATTAACTTTAAACAGATGGAGGAGGATATAAAAAAATCTTTTACCTATGACGTAAAAATAACAGTTCTACTATTTTACATAAGAATTGCTTTTATGCCATTTAATGGCAAAGAGACTTGAAAAAGCTAAGAACGGTAAGATAAGACAAACATCACCATATTCTCAACTCTGACGCTTTGCCAGACGCACCACTGGGTCATCCCCATGAGCGTGAGGGTGAGAGACAGTGCCAGGCCCACCTTACCAGCATCCAAAGCTAAATGAGGAAGAAGAAGGGGAATAAAGTCAGTCTCATTCTCAACCCCTTGCTCAGCTCCTTCTGTCACTTTACCAAGAAGACCCCTTTATATATTTAAATCATTTCATGCAATGATAGTATTACTCATACTTTTACTATCTGTTGATTGAGACCATAATACAGTGAAGAAAAACCCCACTATAAATTTAGAAAGAGTGTTAGATGCGTTTATTAATCCCAACAGGATTGACATACATTTTACAGTATTATACAGGTGAGGAATAATGTCATTATTCAGACCTTCGTCATTACGGTTTCAAGGATCATTATGTAATTTCACTTACTAAGTCCAATGTAGCTGCAGGTGAAACCACGAAAAACAAGGCAATGGGTCTTAAGAACCAGTGCTTTTAAATCTAAATACTACTCTCATTGTTTCTTACTCAGTGTTGTTACTATGGAATAGTTAGGGATGGTGAGTTCATCTGGTACCCACACAGCAGGGAGGATACTGTTCTTTCCTACAGGGAATCTTTCTCACCTCAATACCCACAACTGAGATCTGAGCAGCCCTAAAGCTAAAACCTAAAGTGCTAAGCTGAACAAAAAGCTTAATGGTAAACTTGGTTCTCTCCTCCCAACAATAGGACACTACCTGGAATGTTCAGAAGGTCAGCTTGCTACAGTTGCGAAGACCTCCACCCATTCAAAGAAAGAAAAGAAAAAGATAAAAGGTCTCATCGAGACACAAATAACTTCACATGGACCACACTGTGGAATCACATGCTATACATGCTATAATACAATTTATTAGAACCAAACAGTGTATATTAGACAAGATGGCAAGAGTCATAATAAAGAACATGGAAAAATGGTCTCATTGGTACATTTCCTGCAGTGCTGGGCCTCAGTGAGGCTCATCCTCTCACATGTCAACTGTTCCCTTTTCTCCAGTAGCAGAGAGCTCAGCTCACACCCTGTTTCCAGCACCTTCTGCACTTACTACAGGGCCCTGCATAGCGTTTATTCTTACGAGCCAGTATCCAAACGACCATCAGCTAACGGGATCTGCATGTGGCTTTCAAAATGCCACTTTATCTTCAAAATACAATAAAGATTGGATAACTGAGCCAGGATTTTATAGACTTAGAGAAAATTCTGAAATTTCTACCTAGAAAAAACTTCACTGATACAAAGAATAATACACATCAAGTGGGCGGCAAATCAGGAAATTATTTTCCTCAATCACATCTGCTGCCCTTCATGCTGTGAAAAGAGAGTCAGCAAACTACAGCCTGGGGGCCAAAAACAGCCCACCACCTGTTCTGAAAATAAAGTTTTATTGGACCACAGCCACGGCCATTTGCTGATGTATTATCTTTGTCTGTCTTTGTGCTAAAACAGGAAAGTTGAAAAGTTACAACAGAGACAGTATAGCAAACAAAGCCTAAAATATTACTCTCTGGCTATATGCAAAACAAAGTTTGCTGACTCCTGCCCTAAAGGGACAGAAAGCCACAGGGCACAGTGATGGAAGGACAATACAAACCAGTGAGGGGAGAAAAGCAGGGGTGTGGCAGGGGGAGAGGGGAGCTCAGAGGGGAGGCTGAGAGGAAGGGCTGGGGAGGCGCAGAGAGAGAGGTGTGGGCCGGCAAGCCCACCTGACAAGGACTCAAGCCTCAGAAGGCAGCACCTCCCATCCTTTGAAATCATGTCCAGAAACTTACAGACCTGAATGCAAATCCTGGTGTGCGTCGAACACTTCCTGAAACTTCTGTTCAGCACTGTTTGCCCGGATGGCCCAGAGTCCCCGGAAAGAAAATGCTAAGTGGGAAAACACTAGGCTCCGTGCTGGCGAAGCAGAGACAGACAAACAACAGAGAAAGTTAGGGAGGCTGGATGCAAGGAAACCAACTGCCTCTCGTGCTCTGTGGTTGCACATCCTGCCAAAGGGCTTCCTGGTGGGCTGCCTGGGAGAAGAGGGATGATGCCCCTTCTGTAGAGGGTCCTCCACGTGAAACCTCCAACTCCTGCTCACACCAAGCTTCACTTTTATGACCTGGAAATGAAGATTCTCTCTGAACCTATCTTTGACCAAATTCAAATCACAGCTAGATTTAGATAAAGAAATTCTTTACTAGCTCATTCGTCAAGGTCCTCCTCAAACATGCTTCCCTCGAAATTCTTCCCTGATATCCCTCCAGTTGGAAACTGTTCACTAATTTTTTAAAAACTTAATGAAGTATAGTTGATTTGCAATAATGTGTTAGTTTCAGGTATATAGCATAGTGATTCAGTTTTTTTCTGATTATGTTCCATTATAGGTTATTACAAGTTATTGCATAGAATTCCCTGTGCTATACAGTAAATCCTTGTTGCTCACCTACTTTATGTATAGTAATGTGTGTCTGTGAATCCCATACTCCTAATTTGTTCCTCCCTCCCTCCCTGCCCGCTTTGGTAACCGTAAGTTTGTTTTCTATGTCTCTGAGTCTATTTCTGTTTTGTATACATAGTCATTTGTATTATTTTTTAGATTCCACATATAAGTGATATCATATAGTATTTACACTGCCCTTCTCTGACTTACTTTACTAAGAATAATATTCTCTAGGTCCAACCATTTTGCTGCAAATGGCAATATTTCATTCTTTTTCATGGCTGAGTAACTACCGTCCACTAATTTTTGAGTCAACAGCATTTTTAAATTTAATTCTCTGTGAGAGTGCTCACCACACTGAATTTTGATGAGCTATCTATGTGTTGTCTCCACCTCAGATTGGTAACTTAAGGGCTGGGATAAAATCGGCATATCGCCCAAACTGGAACAGTGCCAGGCACAGGACAGGGGTGAGATAAGAAGGTGAAGGGACAGTCTGCTGTCTCCCTGCATCCTGGGACTTTCCCTGAACCTGCATCAAGAGTCTCTTTGCAGGTCACGGAGCCTGGGTATCGCATTGCCCTTTTGCCCATAGGACCCGGGCAGCCAAGGCGTCTCTGAATGGTCTTGACTCCACTCCGTGAACCTGATGGATGTTTTTATAACTGCCTGCTGGGTACTTGAGGCTTCTGGAGGTCACTGTGCATGTGACACTCACATCACTCTTTTAGAATCTGACCGTGGCCTTAATGTCCGTTCTCTTTTGAGTGACTTCATGTGGGTCTGGGGCCTGGTATCACATTCATTTCCTGGCATCTTCTCTAAGAGCACACTGAACACGAGCACCAGGGTCTGGCTCCTGCACATCAGGGAACAGGTGGGCTTCAGGCTGCTGGGCAGGGAGGACCCTTACGATTTTCATTCCCCACCGTGAACTAGGCTATAACCTGCTGTTGTCAGGGACAGACAGTGTGAGTCTGTGACCTTGGATATGGCTTCAGCATTCAGGCACTGCCAAATGAATAAAGCTGGCTAGGGAAAGGCGACCAAACTTCATCTTGGTTTTAAGTACTGCTCCCTGACTGACCACTGCTATGCTCGCTTTTGCAAAAATATGCAAAAAAAAACCCCATTATGGTCAGCTGCCGATTTGTCATGAAGATGACAGAAGTGAACCGGAGCTCCCAGTGGCAGCTAGGCAGCAGGATCCGGAAACCTCAGGACTTCAGTAGTTCTCCAGAGCACAGAAACGAAGCAGGTTTATGCCGTCTGGCCATAGCAATCAGGCGTCCTTCTTTTTGCTAGTGGCTCTAGCAGTGGCCTTAAGACATACTATCATTTACTGTATAGAGAAAACAGCAGTGTTATTATCTATGACACAGACCCACTATCTAGAGAGAAAACATAAACAGTTCTAATGAACTGACCGCCACATTTAGTTATCTGGGGGAGTGGAGGAGGGAGTATCCAGATTGAACTTACGGTCTAACACTGTCACAGCCTACTAGGGGTGCCGAAAACACAAATACTCCACAGGAGCTGTGCCCAAGTTTTCAACCCCCCCATAACAAACACTGAAAAATTCCTGTACTGATTCTTTAAAAAAGCCTCAGGAGGTGCCCTCCTCTCCACTTTCATATGGATGGGAGGCGGTCCTTGACCCAGGCAGAAGTCTCTGTCGAGCATTCCTTCTGGTACAACTCCTCTTTGAATGTACCAGATCTGCTTTGCAACAAGACTATTGAATGACTCCATTTCATGAGTGGCCTCAAATCATAAAACACCTGAAGCCTTGCATACACAGAAGACTGGATGGAGCTCATCACTTCCTCTTCTGCTTCCCCAGGTCCTACCATCCTACCAAGTCACACGGGCAGAACAGCGCACACATCTGGACTCTACTGCTCCACAGTCCATTCAAACACCTCACAAAACCAGACCTCACGGGGCTTTAGCTGGTTCTCTTGATGACTGAACGTTTTTTCTACAGCTTTTATGAAACTGATGCCCACTATCCTTTACGTAAATACTTAGGATAAATGCCTCTTAAGAATTCATTACTTTAGGGGCTTCCCTGGTGGCGCAGTGGTTGGGAATCTGCCTGCTAATGCAGAGGACACGGGTTCGAGCCCTGGTCTGGGAGGATCCCACATGCCGCGGAGCAACTGGGCCCGTGAGCCACAACTACTGAGCCTGAGCGTCTGGAACCTCTGCTCCGCAACAAGAGAGGACGCAATAGTGAGAGTCCCGCGCACCATGATGAAGAGTGGCCCCCGCTTGCCACAACTAGAGAAAAGCCCTCACACAGAAACAAAGACCCAACACAGCAAAAATTAATTAATTAATTAATAAACTCCTACCCCCAACATCTTCTTTTAAAAAAAAATAATAATAATTCATTACTTTAAAAAAACACACAAATACCACAACAAAAAAACTCCTTTGTCTCGATGAATTTAGATGTTTTTCCACTTAGTAGATACGAAGAACCTTGGGATCAATATGCTTCTCTTCTTGGCTTGGTTTCTAGAAAGTTAAGTTGGTATTAATTTGCAATAACTACCCATGGTTGGGATTTCTGATGTAAACATCTTTATTCCTTCCTTTTTGGCTATTGTCCTTATACCTTTTTAAAAAATAGATAACAATTCTACTTATAATTTTTTGTTTCAATATTAATGAAATATGTTTGTGCATTAATAGCGAGATAAGCTCTGAATTATTTCATCCTCTCTGATTACCTGCAGAATAGAATAATTAATCATAAAATGTGTTTCCCATTATTCTAAAACTAGGAAGTTGAATGGAGTAATAAACTACATGCGTACGGAACGGATTCCCCCTCCTGTGTCCTTCTCAGGGGATTATTTTCAGCAGCCATTTATATGAACAGCATTGGGGAAGGGGGACCACAAACAGGGTGGTACCACACCAAATACTGGTGATGATAAATGCAAACCTGAAAATAACAGCACTTACCTTTTCAAAGCATTTAACAAGTGCAACTTAATTGCCATCTTTGAACATGAGAAAGAATGTATTTTTCAAATATATTACTTCTGACATATGTTTCCTGATGTCTCCTTTCCTTTTCCTAATCTTTTCCTTTCCTTGTCACTTCTAGTAACTTTTGGAGAAGAAAAATCCCGTTTCCCTTCTTCATTAGTTCCAGCATGATGAAATACTGTATTTTTAAGAAAAGTATTTATGGAGTAGATGCTCTGTGTGAGGAAGTATGCCATGAACAAGACAGAAACAGTCCCCTGTCCTCACGGTGCTCAATTCGTCCTCCTCGTGCTAAAATGCAAAGCTGCAGCTGACCCGCCACCAGCTCCATTTGCCTTAAGGGCCACATGGACTCACAGTGGCCATAATATCCAATTACCTAATGTTAACTTAGTGAGAAATTCCAGAAGACAGAGTCTGCAGAATTTCAGGGGTCTGGTCCATTACAGCATAAATGGAAGCCAGCCTTGCTCCCAACTTTCTATCATTATGCAAAATATTTAAAATGTCCATTTCAAAGGCTAATGATTATAACAACAGCAGATGCCATTTACCAGGTGTTTACTGTATGCAAGGCACTGCGCTAAGAGTTCCATGAACATTCACTTAATCGTCATCTCATCCCATGAGGTGATTTCATCTCAGGAAATGATCTTGGCTTAAAAAGACAGCAGACAGAATAGAAACCCAGGGCACTGAAGGATGCTGATTTAAACATCCATCTTTCTCGGGAAAAGTATGATATCCTGGCGTACAGCTTCAGGCGACAGGAACGCAATCGGCACTTAGCATCTGCCTGCTGTGAAAGCGGGGCAGGGTTGGGGGGACGTGCAGATTCACATAGCCTCAGCCAAGGCCTCTGAATTTTACAGTCTCAGATGGATACAAACCCATGGTGATCCGTACAGGTCACAGAGCGCTGGGGAAACACAGCGAAGAACGTGTGAACACTTTTTTGAGGATTCTAAGAGACTGACAACTGAATTTCACAGGCTGGTTTAACACAAAGAGTGGCATGAATAATTTGCAGGTAGTAATCACATTTGATGGAAATTTTGACCCAAAAGGAGCTGGGCTGGGAAGGTTGAGATGCGTGTCCGAGTTAACACCAGTTGTTCTGTGTCCTCTCAGCGCCAGCACCTGTATCCTGTGCTCTCCAGTGCAGGGCCCTCCCCGTCTGGTCACCCAGGGCAGCTGGCCCCGGCGCATCTCTGAGGGACGGGTTAGCGGAGTAATGCCTGTATCACAGAGATGCAGGTTATCGTTTCACAGCTCTTCCAAATCAGTTTTCTCAGGGGATCCTCACGACCATCTTGTGAATAAGAAAAGTAAGAACTGTCCTTTCCATTTACAGGTAAGAAACATGAAGCTGGGAGGTAAGTAGTTGTCCTAAGTTTTCCCGGAAAGTTAGTACGTTCCTTAGAGAAAGCCAGGAACTGTTCATACTCAGGAAATCCCAGAGCCACAGCTGCAGGCAGGAGGGGCCTGGAAGGAGGAGGAAGCTTCCAGAACTGTGACTTTATGACCAGGAGCCCTTGTGAACCAAACTGCATGATCTGGATGTAGACCCATGTGCTTTTCCTGTTTCTCCCAGTCTCTGCCGTGGTATCAGTATAAAACTCAGAGTGAAGACGAATGGAATTCTGAAGGAACAATTCCAATCATAAGTGGAGAAAAATAGGGCTGTCTGACCTCTCTCCTGTTATACCTACAGCTGAACAATTTCTTACAGCCACCAGATTAACTGATGCATCCCACTCCGCTACACCCTTCGTGCTCACAGGGAGGGTCCTTCCAGCTCCTTCTATGTCTAGCCTTAAGTAAAGTCACTTGGCTTGCCATTGTTGGTTGTCAGGAAAAAAACCTGCTGAAATGTCAATTAGGAAAAAATCCAAATAACAGTTTTTTAGCAGATTCACATTATTTGATTGGACAACATTCACCAGTTTCAATAATCTGGCTCTCCCCAGGTGAGGGTCTTTAATGACTAACCCAGCCCAGCAGATTACCTGGGAAGCAGAGGTAAGATCAAAACAAAGGGCTCAGGGCTTCCCTGGTGGTGCAGTGGTTGGGAGTCCGCCTGCCGATGCAGGGGACACGGGTTCGTGCCCCGGTCTGGGAAGATCCCACATGCCATGGAGCGTCTGGGCCCGTGAGCCATGGCCGCTGAGCCTGCGCGTCCGAAGGCTGTGCTCCGCAACAGGAGAGGCCGCAGCGGTGAGAGGCCTGCGTACCGCAAAAAAAAAAAAAGTGCTCACCTATAGAACACACTAACATGTGTCGATTTAAGAATTATTCTTTAAATAAGAAAAAAGAAAATTTCATAAGAAAGATGAGGTCTAAGCCCAGAAAGCAAAATGACTTGAAAAAAAAAAAAAACCCTATCTAATTTTAATAAATACATAAACGCCAAGGACACAAAATGAGGCTGAGTAGTTTAAATGTGTAACACCTGTATTTGGATGGTGGTTAAAAACATTAAAATTTCACCAGAAAGTCTCGACCTATAGAATTAACACTGTATTATAATATTGCAGATTTTAACACATTCCTTTCACAAGCACAGTCTGAAATACAAGGCCCCATTTGCCTCCTTGGCATTTAACTTCCAAATTGCTTACAGTCCTGTAGCAATTCCTAGGTATCTACTCGCATGTTACTTTAAACTTAATTCCAAGGGATTCTGTTCCTGATAGTCTCTGTGAAGCTTATGTCAAAGAACATGCCTTCTATAAACATCAGTAACAATGTATTCTTCCTATTTAATGCAAATAAATATGCCATTCATACTTTGAGCTCACTCTCTGTTATTTAATTCTCTCTTGCTCACTCTGATATCTATTTTTTTTTTTTTTTTTTTTTGCGGTACGCGGGCCTCTCACTGTTGTGGCCTCTCCCGCTGCGGAGCACAGGCTCCGGACGCGCAGGCTCAGCGGCCATGGCTCACGGGCCCAGCCGCTCCGCGGCATGCGGGATCCTCCCGGACCGGGGCACGAACCCGTGTCCCCTGCATCGGCAGGCGGACTCTCAACCACTGAGCCACCAGGGAAGCCCCTCTGATATCTATTTTAGGCACGATGTGAAATATATATTTAATCACAAAACCACTTAATCAGTAGACATTACTTTTATTATTTGTTTACAGTATTAAAAAATAAAACCAGGATCATTAAGATTGCTAACACCTCAAAAGAATTTCAAAGCTTTTAATTCTACGGTCAGACTCTTAAGAATTCTGTTTCAAGCTGTGGTAAGTACAAATCAGCCAGATTTCCTTAAACTATCACTGATTTTGCAAAAGATATAACTTAAGTGCAATAAACTTTTGGCAAGAAAACAAGGCAAGATTTCCTTGTGATTTAGAGAGGGAAAAAGATGACAACTAGTTTTTGATCAGTAAGCTGTTTACTGATGTGAGTGTAGGAGAGACTCTTCAACCTATTCATTCTGGAAACATATGAGATTAAAAAATAACCTTTCAATGAAGTGGCTATCACATAGATTGTGCTGCTGGCTAACACAAGATTCTTGTGGAGACAGTAAAATCCTGAACAAACTACACAAAACTCTGAAAGAATTAAGAAGTAAAATGTAACTCCTGGGCTTCCCTGGTGGCGCAGTGGTTGAGAGTCCGCCTGCCGATGCAGGGGACACGGGTTCGTGCCCCGGTCCAGGAAGATCCCACATGCCGCGGAGCGGCTGGGCCCGTGAGCCATGGCCACTGAGCCTGCGCGTCCGGAGCCTGTGCTCCACAACCGGAGAGGCCACAACAGTGAGAGGCCCGCGTACCGCAAAAAAAAAAAAAAAAAAATGTAACTCCTATCCTACAGTACTCATTACCCTTCAATTACAGTATAAATAGAAGCAAAAGGAAAAACATGGAAGGCTTCTAAATGTAAGCTCCTAAACTTAATGCCAACCTAGGATTAGTGTTGAGTCTGCATGTAAGCTGATAGAGTACCTTGCACCTCCCAGGAGGTTCAGAGATCACCTCTGGTTCCCAGATCCCTCGTTTCTCACCTCTGTTTCCCTTGACCTCACCCACCTCGGTTAACGCCGTTCAATCAGAACACTGGGGTGTCATATCTGTATGATGAGATGTACACAAACCCTAAGTCTAAGCTTTTCTAAACTTGTCTTTTCCTTGGGATACACTAATCACACGTTCATCCCTCATTTGGCTGCCTTGGATCTTTTCACAACCACACCAGCTCTGGGACCTGTGTATCCTTCAATTAGCTCCCAATTGAGAGTCACAGCTAACTCCACTGAAGAGTGAATGGTGGTGTCTGGTTTACAGTTTGTTAATCAACACAACAGAAAGCACTGGGGAAACACAGTGCACTTCTTCCCTTGTGTTCAGCATATCTCATTGATCAATAGTTTCCTTTCTACCTTTTGTCAGGGTTCATGCTTATTACAAAATTCAAGACTGAAGTCCATTTATTTGCTGCTTTTAAAAGGCACACCTTAAAAATAATAGCACATGAAGGTGGAGATGAAACGTTGAAAAAGGTACCCCATAAAAACACTAGCCAAAAGAAAGCTGGAGTATCTGTCTACACCACTATGAACATGAAGTTAGGAAGGATTCCTAGAAATAAGGAAAACGTTTCATAAGAATAAAGGGTCGATTTATCCAGAAGGTATTTTTTAAAATCTAAATTTATATCATCCTTTAATACCATAGCTTCAAAATATATAAAAGAAAATCTGACAGAACTCAGGAGAAATAGGCAATTCCGTACTCCCAGTGGGAGAATTAAACTCACCTCAATAACTGATAAAACAAGCAGATAAACATCAAGAGGGATATAGAAGGTTTTGAAAACATGATTAACAAACTTGACCTAATTAAGAAATATACAATACTGCAGTAAATAACTACATAATACGTTCTTTTCAGTTACATGTATGCTATACTAAAGCAAGAATCAACAAACTTCAAGGGACAGAAATTGTACACAACATATTCTAACCTACGTGGATTTAAGTAGAAATCGGTGACAAAAAGGTAACTAGAAAATTAATGTTTGGAAGCTCACTAATACACTTGAAAATATCACCTAGTTCAAAAATTGTAATAAAATTAGAAAGTATTTTGGCAAAAGAAAATGAAAATATACTAATATTAAAATTTGAGGGCTGCAAACTAAAGCTGTGCTTAGAGGTAAATTTACAGTTTAAACATTTTTTTAAAGGCTACAGAGAATACATGGGAAATCTCTATATCGTCCTCGTAATTTTGTTGTGAACTGCAAAAATGCCCTAACAAAAAAATAAAGTCTTACAAAAAGAAAAAGCTAAAAGTCAAGAATTTAAAATATATCTTATAATTTAAAAAAAAAAACCAGCATATTAAAGTATGTAGAAGAATGGAAATAAGAAAAAAGTAGACATGAATGTAATAGAAAACTAACTTCTAAGCAGAAAAATCAACAAATACAAAGCTTGGTTCTTTGAAAGCACCATGAAATGTAAGGAAAAAAACAAAACAAAAACAAAAATGGGAAATTTACCATTAATTTGAATTAAAAGAGGATAGCACAAGAGATACCATGGGTATTATAAAGAGAATATAATAAACATTGTGCTGATAAATTTTTAAGTTTTAATGCAAAGGACAAATGTCTTGAAAAATGACATACAAAGACTGACATAAGACACAGAAAATCTGAATAATTCCATATTGAATTAAGAATTTGAATCCAGGGGAATTCCCTGGTGGTTCAGTGGTTAGGACTTGGCGCTCTTACTGCCAGGGTGCCGGGGTGCCAGGTTCAATCCCTGGTTGGGGAACTAAGAGCCTGCAAGTTGCACAGTGTGGCCCAAAAAAAAAAAAGAATTTGTATCCACAGAAAAGACTTTAGGCCAAGAGGGCTACACAAATAAATTGTACAAAAGAAGTTTTACCAAACTCTTCCAGGAAATTTGAGTACAGCATTATGATGTAAAAACCAGACAAAGACATTAAAAGAAAGAAAAATTATAAACCAAACTGTCTTAGGAACATGAAACAACATACCAATAAACTGAATCTAACAATACAAAAATGATAATACTCCACAATCAAACTTGGCTAGGCAAGTCCAAAATTCACATGGCTGGCAGTTACAAAGGATACGCTGGAACTCCTGTGCAGGAGCTGAGGCTATTACCCACAGGCAGAATTTCTTTTTCTTCAGGGAAGGCTTAGCTCCTAAGCCCTTCCAACTGACTGAACTGTGCCCACCCAGACTATCCAGGATAATCGTTCTTACTTAAAATCAACTGATTATGGACTTTAATCACATCTACAAAATACCTACACAACACCTAGATTACCTTTTGATTGAATAACTGGAGAACGTAGTCTGGTCAAGTTGACACATAAAACTGACCACCACAAAATGGAAATTTTGAGGCCTGCATAATTCTGATACCAAAAGCTGACAAAATAGTTCAAGAAAAGCAAATTACCGGCCAATATTCTCATGAACAACAGAAACAAAAATTCTTGCCAAACGTTAACAAATTACATACAATAATACATTAAAAAAAAGATACTATATCATGACCAAGTGGAGTTTATTCCAGGAATGTAAGGTTAACCTTCAAATACCAATCACTATAATTCACATTAAAAGAATAAAGGTGAATAATCATACGATTATCTGAAGAGATGTAGAAAAAATATTTGTCCAAATTCAACACCTTTTCTTTTTTTTTTTTGCAGTACGCGGGCCTCTCACTGTTGTGGCCTCTCCCGTTGCGGAGCACAGGCTCTGGATGCGCAGGCCCACTGGCCATGGCTCACGGGCCCAGCCGCTCCGCGGCATGTGGGATCCTCCCAGACCGGGGCACGAACCCGTGTCCCCTGCACCGGCAGGCGGACTCTCAACCACTGCGCCACCAGGGGAGCCCTCAACACCTATTCTTGATTTAAAAAAAAAAAAAAAAGTAAAACTCTTGGCAATTGAGGAATTAAAGGAAAAGTTTTCAATCTGATAACAGATATCTACCTAAAAAATCACAGTTCAGATCATTCATAATGAAAAAATATTGAAAGATTTTGCCCTAAGAGTACAAGAATGTCTTATCACTTCTATTCCATGCTGTACTGGAAACTCTAGCCACAACAATAAGTCTAGAAAGGAAAATAAATATTGGAAATGGAGAAGTAAAACTGTCATTATTTACAGCTGACATGACTGCTTACGTACAAAACCCTACAGAATTTTTAAAAGCACCACCACCAACTCCAGGAAATGCAAAATGAATTCACAAATAAATCAACTGTATTTCTATAAACTAGCAACAAGCAGTTGAAAATGGTATTAAAAACAATACAATAATGTCATGAAAAAAACATCAAATATTCAGGAATAAGTTAAATCAAAGAAGTGTAAGATGTCTATACTACAAATTACAAAACATTCCTAAAATTAAAGAAAACCTAAATAAGTGGAGAGATACCATATTCATAACTGCAGATTCAACATTGTTAAGACTCAGACTCCTCAAATCAATCTATAGATAAAAGAAAATATTAATAAAAATTCCAGCAGGATAAAACAACTTGAAAAGGCTTCTAAAATTTACACAGAAAAGAATCTAGAATGATCAAAACAAGCTTGACAAAGAAGTACAAAATTAGAAGACTTAAACTACTGGATTTCAAGTCTTACTAAAATGTATAATAACCAAGACTGTAGTATTGGTACAAGGATAGACAAACAGGTCGAAACTACTAGATTTCAAGTCTTACTAAAATGTATAATAACCAAGACTGCAGTATTAGTATAAGGATAGATAAGCAGGTCGGTGGAACAAAATAAAGTATACAGACACAGACGTCCTCAAATACAGTCAAATGGTTTTTAACCAAGGTGCCAATTCAGTGCATAGAAGTGTTTTTAACAAATGTGGCTAGAATAACCGGAAAAAAGTAAACCTCAACCATGTACTACTCTTCCATACACAAAAAATAACACAAGATGCATCGATTTCTAAAAAGAATAGGAAAGTATCAATATCTTCACGCTCCTAAGGATAAAAAGATTTCTTAGGATACAAAAACATGAACTACAAAAGAAACAAAAGGGTACACGTTAGACTTCATCAGAATTGAAACTTGATCTCCATTAAGGATGTAAAAAGGCAAGCCACAGACTGGAAGAAACTATTCACAAAGGAATAGTATTAAATATATATTAAAATAAATATCTCCAATGGGGATTTGAGGGAGGGGGTGGGGAAGGGATCAACACACCACAGAAACCTCAAAATGACAAAGTCATTGTTCAGTGAAAGAGGCTGGAATGCTTTCTACACACTTTCCCTGACATCTCTACACAATGAAATGCAAGGGTCAGTGGTACTGAGACAAGCAAAGGCAGTTCCACTCTTTGCTTCTATAAAAGCAAGTGACCCAAGCTATGAGACCCTGGTCTCAGGCTTGCTTTGTTCTCAGTATCCAGATGCAGCAGCTTGTTCTTTTGCGCTCCCCCCCTGCAAAGAAATGACTGCGAACACCTCCTTCACATTTTCTTTTTCTTGGGCATTTTCACTTCATAAAGCTGCAGTCCATGTGTTTTGTGTGTGGTGAGGAGGGAATGACACGTTCCATGGTGGTCCCCGCCACTGCCAGCATTGGTGGCTCAAGCAGCCTCAGGATTAGCCCTTTGTGTCCGTGAAAGGATATGAAAAGTCAGTTGTTTGAGCTCAGCCAAGCTGCTGATTTTTTTTTTTCCCCTGAATGAGGGGTGTGTGGGGAAAAAGGTTTTGCAATTCAATTTTCCTCAATAAATTACAGCATTTTGCTGAGGGCAGCTGTGTGCAAGTTCACATGCTCAGAGCAGTCCCAAGCTTTTTTAAACAAAATTAAAATGCCTAAACCTGACTTCCAACATCTTACCTTCGTCTTCACTTATTTTACTAATAGGAAGACTTCTTGGAAGTGATGATTTTAATGACAAGAATTGTAGATAATTAAGATTCCTTAATGTTATCTGGGACTCTGGCAAATCATATGAAAACTACATTAATTTGAAATATTTCGTGCTCAATGGTCTATCTTGAAAATAATTGATTTTTATTCTGTGAGTCTACATGGGAAAGTGTCCATTAATATCTTCAGGGATTACAAACCTAGAATCTCTGTAATACAAACTCACGAGGCGATATTTATGAGCCTGGAAACTGTCTGTGACAATCATTTTAGTGCAACATAATGCCACAATCAGACTATTTCTCCTACTTAAAAATACAGGGCTTCCCTGGTGGTGCAGTGGTTGAGAGTCCGCCTGCTGATGCAGGGGACGCAGGTTCATGCCCCGGTCCGGGAAGATCCCACATGCCGCGGAGCGGCTGGGCCCGTGAGCCATGGCCACTGAGCCTGCATGTCCGGAACCTGTGCTCTGCGACGGGAGAGGCCACAGCAGTGAGAGGCCCGCGTACCGAAAAAAACAAAAACAAAACAAAAAATACATGTGGTGTTTATTTATTTTAAAATTTTTATGTATTTATTTATTTGGCTGCACAGGGTCTTAGTTGCGGCACACAGGATCGTCGATCTTCGTTGCGGCATGTGGGATCTTTTAGTTGTGGCATGCAAACTCTTAGCTGAGGCATGTGGGATCTAGTTCCCTGACCAGAGATCGAACCCAGGCCCCCTGCACTGGGAGGATGGAGTCCTAGCCACTGGACCACCAGGAGAGTCCCTACATGTGGTCTTTCAAAAATAACTACCCATTATTTAGTGCTCAACATGCACTTAGATGTTATGCAAAGAATTTTATTAAAACGACTTCATTTTGTTTTCCCAACAACCCTTACGGAATTTGGTATTATTTTCTTTATTTTACAGATAAGGAGGTGTGGCTTTGTGGGGCAGAGACAGTAAGAGGGAGAGCTAGGACTCAAGCTTGGAAAGGGAGACCGCGGGGCTCCCCACTCCACCACACTTTAAAGCTGTTGACGTCGTAAATGATTATCATGTGGAATCACACTACATAATTTTTTTTTTTTATGCTGCCTTCCTTCTTCCTTTGGAATTGCAAACAGCTCCACTTTGGCCACAGCAACGATAACGTGACTGGACAGGCAACATATCTGGTAGCTGCAAGAGTCAGTGTACACGATGGTGTACAAATTCGTGATCGCCCCTCTGTTGGGATGTGGTCTCTGAATGACATTGCCTGTGGGAATGGACTGTCCTGCAGTGTGGACCACTACTCAGAATCCAGGGTTTTCGTCAGCCATACTTGGCATCACTATTACAAGATATTAAATGAATTATCTGATATCTCATTTACGGAAATGACAAGGAATTAGATGAGGAAAAGTATACGGAATAAACACTTCAGAAGCAGTAAAAATAAAAATGAACACGATCAAGTATCTTCCAAGGTTTATCAGATATACCAAGGATAAGCAGAATCATCAAGGATGAGTTCGAACACATTCGGCACTAACTACGTCCTTTAAAACAGAACTGAACAAACACCTTCAAGCCCCTTCCCGATTCCACTCTCAGTTGACGACAGAGAGAAAAGACTGGTTCCCACTGGGAACACGGCTTCAGCAGCCCCTCCTGCCCCACTATCCACAGAGGCCTTTTCCTCTCATCTGGGATCAAAGGTCGCTTTCTAGAAGCCACGCCCACCTCCTGGACCAGGCTCCCTTACTACCTCCAGCCCCACACCCAGTTTGCCTTCCAGGACTTCCCCCAGGGCGCTGCCACAGTTAGGATTCCAAAGGTGGCAAGGGGTGGATCTCTGTGTGTCTCCCTCCCCTTGGGGGCCTGGAGGGGAGGATTCCTGCCTGACTCACCCCCATACTTCAGGGCGTCAACGCTAATCCCTGTTTGTTGAGGGGAAGGAGGGGCAGAGGAAAATAGTACCCACCACACACCCCCAACCCCAAAACTAAACACCCAACCAGCAGCTCCTCCGCAGACCCTACATTCCGGATGGGCCTCTCTCTGGTTTTACTCAGACTCCTTCCAGGAGTAGCCTGCCTTCACTTCGGCTTCCTCCACGCCTCCTGAATTTGCAGCCCTTTGCAGTCTGGCCCCGCCCATCTGAAACCTGCTTCTTAGGTCACCAGAAGCCTCCTGATTTCTAAATCAACTGACAACTTTCCAGGGACTTACCTTCTCCTTTGCGTTGAACAGGCCTGTCCTTCCTCGGTTCCCCAACCTATTTCCTCCTCTCTTCCTTGCTGTTCATCATGTGTCTCCTCTGCTTCCCTCCTCTCTTGGCTTCCTCTCTGAATATGGAGGCTTCCGTAAGTTTCTGATCTTGGTCCCTAAAAATGCTTCACTCTCTCTGGGCAATCTTTTTTTTTTTTTTTGCAGTACGCGGGCGTCTCACTGTTGCGGCCTCTCCCGTTGCGGAGCACAGGCTCCGGATGCGCAGGCTCAGCGGCCATGGCTCACGGGCCCAGCCACTCCGCGGCATGTGGGATCTTCCCAGACCGGGGCACGAACCTGTGTACCCTGCATCGGCAGGCAGACTCTCAACCACTGCGCCACCAGGGAAGCCCTCTCTGAGCAATCTTATCCGTTGTCACAGATTCAGCTATTACCTGCTCAGTGAAGAATACGCAGGCACCAAGCTCATCCCAGGTCTCTCTCTCAAACACCAGACTCTTACTTCCAATGACCTGCAGGACGCCTCCACCTGGAGGTCCCAAACTTCAAGATAACTGAACTAAAAGTGGCAGAGCTGGGACTGGGAATCAGTGAGACCAGAATTTTCTCTCCTCACACGACTGCGCATGTTTTATCTGAAATCAGGTAGCATCTATCCCTGTCCCTCTGTACGTCATACAAAAACATGTGACGGATTCTGATCATGACGGTTAACTAACCATGGGCTCAGCACACGGTGGGCCGGCCAGCTTTGGAAACCTAAGCTTGGCCTTGCCTGTAGTAGCAAAGAAACAGAACCTTTCACAAAATCTCAATGTAATTAATAATCACTGTCAAAACGTGACACTGTTATAGTGAAAGACTGCTTCTGGGGATAAATCACATGGCTTAACCCAGCAGAACATATTTATAAAATAAGTTTGCAGAAGAGAAAAATAAAATCAGACATATCCCATCAAACATCTTTGCAGTAAAAGTACTCTGCCTCTGAGTCACCGCTTAGTTCGCGTTGGTAAACAGTGGAAGCCTCTGCCCATAGGCTATGCTGTTTGCAGTGAGGTATTCGTTGCTGCATGTCTCTGTGCAGCTTCTAATAAATACATTTCATTACCAAAATTAATTAATTAATGAAGAAAGTCCCCACAGCCTGAATCACTTTAAAGTAGACAAAATTCAGTAACAGGAAAAACATCCCACATGAGCAACAATACTGAATGAGAGGATGAGAGATGAGATGACCCAACATTATTCTTTACAACCTCAAGTTCACAGACAAAACAAAGGCTAGATACAAGATATTCCTGTCTTTTTTTTTTTAAAGACATCTTAAGACAGAGCAATCAACGTGTGAAAACAAAAGCTGTCTATAAAAACAAAAAAAGACATTTTCTGAGATGACTTTGATCCCATATCGCTGTATCTTCCATTACTGCTCTCTGTTGTCTTTGCTCAAGTATTATTTTCACCTTATTATTACTATTCCTTTCTTTGTAAGTAACCCCACCTGGCTTTATCCAAAAAAAAAAAAACTGGTGCAGTAAATATTTGTCCTTTGTGGTAATCCGATGCATAATTTAGTTAATCTAGGCTATCTTTCTGTGAGAGGTGATTGTTTTTCTCTGTTTTGAAATGTGCTCACAGTAAAGGGAATCCACGCCAGACAGCTGAACGACAGCGGGAGAACCACTTACCAAGTATGTCACTGCTTTGAACCAACCTTGACCGTGACTGTGTAGGCACTCCTACAGCAGGTGTCACTCATGTTAACTCAGCCTCCCGATCACAACCACACCTTTCTCTTACAAACGTGGCCTTTTACTTAATTAAGATAACACAGTCAGGCTGAAAGGCCCATCTCAGCCCCTGTGAAAAGGCCTTGAAAAACAGGCATTTTGCTTTGCACTGTGAGAACTCTGACATGACTGTTACGTTACCTGGATGAAATCAAGAAATGTCAGGGGCAGCAAGTCATCCATATGCCCAATGTCTTTGGAGAAACGATTCAAAATTCTTCCTGCAAGAACAGGATATGAGAAATTACTCATTTCCCCAGATATACCCTTTAAGAGAAACATCTCACAAACAAATCAAAACAATATTTTTAAAGTATATGTATGTAATATATTACAGATTCATATGAAATAAGCCAATGTCAGTGGTAAAGAAAGAGAAAATAGAATATCTAAAGAGAAACAAAAATGCCACCAAATGGCAGTGGGTGGGGGAGCTGAAATTGAAACCTGGTTTTTATTACAAAAGACTGGGGGGGAGGGGCTTCCCTGGTGGCGTAGTGGTTAAGAATCCGCCTGCCAATGCAGGGGACGCGGGTTCGAGCCCTGGTCTGGGACAATCCCACATGCCACGGAGCAACTAAGCCCGTGCACCACAACTACCGAGCCTGTGTTCTAGAGCCCGCGCGCCACAACTACTGAGCCCACGCACCACAACTACTGAGCCCACGTGCCACAATTACTGAAGCCTAAATGCCTACAGCCCGTGCTCCGCAACAAGAGAAACCACCACATTGAGAATCCCACACACCACAACGAAGAGTAGTCCCCGCTCACCGCAACCAGAGAAAGCCTGCGCGCAGCAACGAAGACCCAATGCAGCTAAAAATAAAATAAATAAACTTATTTAAAAGAAAAAAAGAATACGGGGAAAATCTTTTTTTTTTTTTGCGGTACGCAGGCCTCTCACTGCTGTGGCCTCTCCCGTTGCGGAGCACAGGCTCCGGACATGCAGGCTCAGTGGCCATGGCTCATGGGCCCAGCCGCTCCGTGGCATGTGGGATCTTCCCAGACCGGGGCATGAACCCGTGTCCCCCGCATTGGCAGGTGGACTCTCAACGACTGCGCCACCAGGGAAGCCCACAGGGAAAATCTTGTGGCAGTATCGGGAAGGGCTGGTGGATTTGAGAATGTTCCCTCCTTTTAGATCCATCCCGTCTAAGACTCATTCCAAGTGCTAAGTCAGCAAATAAACAGTTGCACAATACCTAAATTAATCCTAATTGTCACACTAATTTTGCTTTAGTGATCAAAAGTAATTTTGCTAAGTGATACTTTTTAAATAAACATAATTATAACTTCTCTGTAATTTTTTCCCTCCAGATGGTTCACAGGACCTCACATTTTGGGAAACTGTAGATTCCTGCCATTTCCAAGTTGTGAGTTTACTACTGGGGTAATAAGTTGTTATTTTCAGAGGTGCACTGGGTGTGACAAACACAGACTGATGCTTAAGCATCCAAGAAGACCAGAGGGATGGAGGCAGGAAAACAGAAACATTACTTAGTGACTAAAGATCATCACTGATTTTATTTCCCTTCTCAGAATCCATGAAAACAGTGTATCCTAAAGGCTGCAGGATTGGAAGATGAGAAATAATTTCTAATATCTAGTGTAAACTAAAAATGCCGCCTGCCGTATCAAGTAAACAAAGGATGCTGCAGCCATCAGGCACTGCAGCCAACCCCACGATGGTGCACCCTGAGGAAACTCAGGATGAGAAAACACAGGATACAGGCCCCGGATAGCTGAGGTGCACATCAAAGGAATGATTTCAGTGAGCCTAGACTGTTGCATCTTCCCATACATAGAAAAGCAGTAAATTCCCTAACTTGAGATATCTGGTTTTCTTTTATTAACAGTAATCTTTTTATATGCTGACTACCTGTTCTTTGTTGCAAAAACTCCTATGTATCCTGGCTCCCCCACTGCCTTGCCTCTTTGGAGCAGTGTCTCAGAGCTATCTCAGAGGCGTGTCCCGGGCTTAAGTCCTCAGTTTTGTCCACAGAATAAAGCATAACTCTCAACTTTTAGGTTGTACATTTTTTTTCAGTCGACACTAGTCGTTTTATGATTAAATTTAAAGAAATTGAAGACATGCACACACACACACACACACACACACACACACACACATATAGCCTATTTTGGGGTAGCAGCTCCTGAGAAATGTGTTGTCTAGGCCCCTGAACTTCTTTCATAACTGAGGCTCCAGGAAGCCAGCCTGCAGGTGAGATGTGGGGCCTCTAGGTGCTCTTCCTGACCCCTGTCAGAGGTGACTTTCTCCCGAGGCCCTTCACACCAAGCCACAGCTGGACACTGAATGAGCAGAGGCTGGGCGCTGAGTTTCCGCTGCCGGGATGAGCCAGCTCTGCTGTCCTCCGCAGGGCGCCTGGCTCACCGGAAGCACAGGGTGCGGCCAAGCCGGGGGCTGCAGACACCGGAGGCTTTCGCCCTCAGCCAGGCCAGGCCGTTACAGGCTGGGCCTCAATTCTCCTGTCTCAGGCTTAGGAAATACAGACTCCAGAAACCGTCTTTTAGTGACACGTTTGGAGGACCAGGGACAAATTTTCGGAGCCTCTAGGAATGCTTGCTTTAGAAGGTGATTCTCAGGATTAAATGGGCTCATGCAGGTGAAGAACCCAGTCACAATGCCCGGTGAGTTAACAGGTGCTCAACCACCAAGGTGAGATACTGACTATTCCCCCCAGGTCCTGCAGCATCATGTCACCTCGGAAAGTCTACCAGACACTGGAGCGATGTCCACCTGTTAAAATGCACTTGCTGATTCAGGAGTGTTGGGGGAGCTAGAGAGTCTGCATTTCTTCCCAGCTGTCAGGTGACCCCCCCCTTTAAACTGTTTCCCAGATCACACTTCGAGGGGCAAGAAGATGGGAATCATTTAATCAATTCTGCTTTAAAAATATTAAAATCAGATGGACAATTTTTCCACATATTCTTATGGATTTTGCGGCCTCCCAGTCATTTTTTAACTTCCCAAAGTAGCAATATAGAAATAAGGAAAATACACGTCACAAAAGACATAGTTTAAATGCTTGTGATTTCTTTGATGGAAAAATGCAACTTTTTAACATAGCAGGATTCAGAAACACTGCAAGTATGATTTTTCTTAGAAAGTGTTGAAAGCAGTACAGGAATTTTTTAAGATGAAAAGGCTACTCAGGGATGAACAGTAAGTGAAAACTACCCCTTTACCTTTCACCAGATGTGCAAGTCTTAAGGTCTGAGAGACCCAGGGTTGGCAAATAGTGTAAAATACAAGGAAAACAAAAACAATGAGAAAAACCAACTCCCCACATACAATGACTACAAAAATGGAACCGAACGTCAAAGCAGGTCAAAAAACTAAAGTCTTGTTCACCAATGAGCTGAGTGTAGGAAATGTGAAATCAGAAAGTTCAGTAGCTACTTCCTTGCGCTAAGAAACATTAAGAGAATGAATGGTATTTGCAGAGTATTTCATCGGGCTTAGGGACAGACTGTTGGAAACAGAGCTGTGATTTTAAGTTCATGGCCTCATAGTGTTAAAGTTTTCTCAAAAGTCTCCAAATGAAATCCTTACGATGAATTCCCTTCACACACATGCCATGACTCTTCATCCAAATGACATGTGCTCCCTGCTGGAGTATCTCCAGGGAGGTAGAGGGAAGGGGGATTCACATGAACACCGGGAGCCCAATCCATTTTCAGTCTGTTCTGTTAGACAGGGATTTCTCACATCAAGCCGAATCTTGCCTTCCTAGAACATCCAACCTCTGCCGCTTCTTCTGCCCTTATAACCACACAAAGAGAACCTAATTTCTCTTGATATGACAGCCTTTCAAATACTTGAATGAAGTGAATCATATCCTTTCCAGCAACTACTCCTTGGTGCCTCAATGATCCCTCATAAGGCTCGGTGTCCTATCATGGCCGCTGCCTCTTGACCAGACTCAGATGGACAGTCTCAGTTAATGCCTTGTGCTCAGGATTAAAATCAGTACCCCAGGTAGTGGGGTAAATTGGTTTCACCACCTCCCCTATCCTGCATAGGATATAGTGAATCATGAAGCCAACAATAACAGTAAATTCTGGAGGCCAGATCACATTTTGGACACATGTAAAATGAAAATCCACATCGCTCTGCACAGGTAGATTTGGGGGAACAACTGAGCGATATGTATAAACTAAGAGTGCATCCCTTCTGACCCCAAAATTCCATTTCTAGGAACATATCCCCAAGAGTTAATAAGTTCATCAAAAGGTTGAATGTGGCATATTTGTCAAGTCAGAAGTAGAAAACAACCCGAACAAGTCTGAAACAAGTCTATAATGTATTACGTACAATTTTAATTTTTTTGGACTTTCTACGATAACTGCATATTGTGTAAAAAGGTAAAGCAGGGAGGGGAGAGCAAGAGAAAGACAGGGAAAGAGGGTCAGGAGGAAGAAGGAGGTAAAAGGGAGGAGGGAGGGAGGAAAAGCGGGGGAAGAGAGGAGGAGGGAGGTACCCCCCTTGAAGTCCATGGTATCCAAGAACCATCAGGGTCCTCCTAACCGCTCTGGTTCACAGTTTTCTATCTTGTCCATAAGACAGAATATCATGAAAGATGACATTTGAACTTCTTGTCAAAATACAAATTCAGGATGATCATATTTTAAGAACTGAGTCTACAATCTAAGCGGGAGTCAGTCACCTCTAGAATTCTAACACCTGACCCATACCCAGGACTCCTCTGCTTACTTATAACCAAACTGTAATTTACAACTTGGAAGTTCCCATGTCTAATCTGGGCCTTATTTTTTTTTTAAACAGCAAAAAAAAGGTATATTTACATATAAAATACCGAAGTATATTTTTATTGAGGTATATTTTACATCTCATGAAATTCGCCCATTTCAGGTGTACAATTCAATGAATTTTTGTAACTTTACTGAGTGATGCAACCATCACCAAAAATCAGTTTTAAGACATTTTTATGCCCACAGTAAGATCCCTTGTGCCATTTACAGGACTCCCTATTCCCACTCCCAGCCTCAGGCAACCACTAATCTACTTTCTTTCTCTATAAATTTGCTTTTTCAGGACATAACATCCAAATGGAATCGTACAATAATGTGGTCTCTCGGTCTGACTTTTTTCACTCAGTGTAATGTTTTTGAGGTTCGCCATGATGTAGTATGTGTCTTTTTGAGCCCCATTCTTTACCACAAAGTGGTGTTAGGCACCAGCAAAAAAAGACCCCATACTAGGCCACACCTGACCTTGAGGGTAAGTCAGAACAGATGTGTTTCGTGAACTCTTTGATATTGTGAACTTGTTTATATGGGCCCACAGCTAGCTTCACTAACAGTTCTAGAACCTAATTCTTTTGATTAGAATCAGCCATTGCAGAGATTCAGAATCCAGGAGTCCTGGGTCAAGGCCAGTCTCTGAGTCCAGTGGAATGTGGTGGGGCAGGGAGGACAATAAAAGATCCATTGTCCTGGTGAGAAATGGGATCTACGTCCAATCAGCCAATGGAAAAAAAGAGTGGAGTCCCTCCAAAGGGGCAAAGAAAATATACCTGAACCTTCCAGGTACCGTGCAAGGGGATGGGGCAAAATGGGTCCAATGGAGAGGGTGTTCAGTGGAACGCGGAGACGGTCACCAGGCTGAAAAGGATCCCTGCGTGCATGAGGGAGCCACTAAGGCAGGCAGGCCAGCCTGGACTTCCTGCATCACCTTACACAAACTCATTCAGCTTGGACGAGCCTGAGGACAGGAGAGGGAGCTGCGGAAGTCAGGGCGCTCCGCATTTTCTTAGTCTTTGCTGTTAGAACAGGCCGTCAGTATGGTGGCAGCCTAAAGAATGTCTTGAAATAGAGCAACAGGATTTAGGAAACCGTCAGTGGAGACACCACCAAGTTCTGGTAGTCAGCAGCAAGAGGCCTTCAGGCAACTAAGCAACATCTCCACCTACATCCCAACTCCCTGTCCAATAATAGTTTTTAAATGTCTACTGATATGTTACAATGGATCAATTACTCCTCTTTACTTCTTAAGGGCCTGGAGTTTATGAGGTAAAACTATCAGGTATCAAATATTTAACCCAAATAAGTGCCAAGATTCATCCTGAATATAAAACTAAATCCCAGGGAAACGTATTAGGTGTTTGACAGTTTCTCTTCCTTGACTGACAGACAACAGAACTTGGAAGCTTGGATAGTCTGAGTCCGTGAAACACAGCTTCCACAGAACCAATATATGTGGTTTTCTCTTCATGACATCCCATACCAGAACCAAAGCTGACCATAAATAATCTAGTCCAAATTCCACTTTTGAAAATAAGCTACAGGGAAGCGTTCAATTTAATCTACCACTAAAGAGTAGATTAAATAGATTTAATCTATTTACTAAAGAGTAAATAATTCATGACCCCTAAACCTTCTGGGCTGACTAGGCCTGTGTTTACAGTACTTATTTTGGCTTGTATTTTCTTGAAGGAATGAAGTCCCGCTAATAGATACAGGAGGGGGAGGCAAGATAACACTAGTGTGCTGGCTGCTCTGATTAGTGACCTCGAAGATTGTTCCCAAATGCTTGAATAACAACTCAGCGTCTGGAGAAGCCTACAGGTCTTGAACATGAAGAGCCTGGTTAACTGGTCACCAGCAACTAGCATGTAAGTATTAACATAACTATAACCAGCTATCACTATTAGTAACCAGAACTAGGATTGAACTCAGGCAGTTGGCTCCAGAGTCCATACTTTTACGGTACACGGGCCTCTCAGTTGTGGCCTCTCCCATTGCAGAGCACAGGGTCCGGACACACAGGCTCCGGACGCACAGGCTCCGTGGCCATGGCTCATGGGCCCAGCCGCTCCGCAGCATGTGGGATCCTCCCGGACCAGGGCACGAACCCGTGTCCCCCGCATCGGCAGGCGTACTCTCAACCACTGCGCCACCAGGGAAGCCCCAGAGTCCATACTTTTAAACCAAGGCAGACAACATCCTGCCTTGAGATGTGCGTGTCCAAGAGTATCTATCTGCTTTGGCCTCGGTCACGTAGCTAGTTGATGGCCAGGCCAAGGCCACTCCTATCTTCCTTCCAGCCCACATCCCTGCCTTGACAGTTGCTATCCATCATCACCTGCAAAAACAAAGCCACTCTGGGCCTTATCACGAGTCTAAACAACTGAACAGAGTGGGCATGTATGCTGATGAACTAACTCTTCATAGGAACCCAGGTCAGGAGGCTACCTTCCGAAGCAAGACAGGTGGAAGGCCTCAGGGTGGAGGAAGCAACCAGTGGGAAACCTAGAGGGACACTCAGATCAAGAAACTTACTACCGAAGATCCGCCTGCTACATGCCACAAAGCCTCTTACATGCCACCAAAAGTCCACGGTAAAACTATAGAGCTAATTTTATTGAAGAGGATGTTTACATTTTACCAATCTTATATCTTAATTCATTTTTATTACCATTTTATTTATTTTTTTAACGTCAGAACGTACGAATTTAATGAATTTAACATCATACTACTCCTTAGGATACCCCGTACTTAAAGGCCCTGATTCTAAGCTCCTGTTGGCAGCTTCCTCCACAATGGTATCTTGTTCTTCTCTGAAAGTGGAGTCCAAACCCTATCATCTCCAGGCAGCTGCCAAATCTAGCATCATTCCATGAACTTCCAGAAGACGTTCTCTTTACCCTTTTCTCCTAGGATGGCAGGCACTTCACACCATGGCTTCTCTCCTTCTGTGGATGCAGAACTTCTCCCAGACCAAGATGCTGCTCAATCAATTCTCAGGCCGCTCTCTGCACAGTGCTTGGCGTATGGTAAACAGTCACTAAAGATTTCTTTTTTTAATTGGAGTATAGTTGTTTTACAATGTTGTATTAGTTTCTACCATACAGAGAAGTAGAGTTCCCTGTGCTATACAACAGGTTCTTATTAGTTATCTACTTTATATGTATTAGTGTCAATCCCAATCTCTCAATTCATCCCACCCTCCCCCACCCCCCGCTTTACCCCCTTGGTGTCCATACGTTTGTTCTCTACATCTATGTCTCTATTTCTGCCTTGCAAACCAGTTCATCTGTATCATTTTTCTAGATTCCTCATATATGCTTTAATATATATTTGTTTCTCTCTTTCTGATTTGCTTCACACTGTATAACAGTCTCTAGGTCCATCCACACAAATGACCCAATTTCATTCCTTTTTATGACTGAGTAATATTCCATTGTATATATGTACCACATCTTCTTTATCCATTTGTCTGTCGATGGACACTTAGGTTGCTTCCATGACCTGGATATTGTAAAGAGTGCTGCAATGAACATTGGGGTGCATGTGTCTTTGTGAATTACGGTTTTCTCTGGGTATATACCCAGTAGTGGGATTGCTGGGTCATATGGTAATTCTATTTTTAGTTTTTTAAGGAACCTCAATACTGTTCTCCATAGTGGCTGTATCAATTTACATTCCCACCAAGAGTGCAACAGGGTTCCCTTTTCACCACACCCTCTCCAGCATTTGTTGTTTGTAGATTTTCTGATGATGCCCATTCTAACTAGTGTGAGGTGATACCTCATTGTACTTTTGATTTGCATTTCTCTAATAATTAGTGATGTTGAGCAGCTTTTTATGTGCTTCTTGGCCATCTGTACGTCTTCTTTGCAGAAATGTCTACTTAGGTCTTCATCCCATTTTTTGATTGGGTTGTTTGTTGTTTTGATATTGAGCTGCATGAGCTGTTTATATATTTTGGAGATTAATCCTTTGTCCGTTGGTTCGTTTGCAAATATTTTCTCCCATTCTGAGGGTTGTTTTTTCATCTTGTTTATAGCTTTCTTTGCTGTGCAAAAGCTTTTCAGTTTCATTAGCTCCCATTTATTTTTCTTTTATTTCCATTATTCTAGGACGTGGGTCAAAAAAAATCTTGCTGTGATTTATGTCAAAGAGTGTTCTTCCTATGTTTTCCTCTAACAGTTTTATAGTGTCTGGTCTCACATTTAGGTCTCTAATCCATTCTGAGTGTATTTTTGTGTATGGTGTTAGGGCGTGTTCTAATTTCATTCTTTAACATGTAGCTGTCCAATTTTCCCAGCACCACTTACTGAAGAGACTGTATTTTCTCCATTGTCTATCCTTGCCTCCTTTGTCATAGATTAGTTGACCATAGGTGCATGGGTTTACCTCTGGGCATTCTATCCTGTTCTATTGATCTATATTTCTGTTTTTTGTGCCAGTACCATATTGTCTTGATTACTGTAGCTTTGTAGTATAGTCTGAAGTCAGGGAGTCTGATTCCTCCAGCTCCGTTTTTTCCCCTCAAGATTGCTTTGCCTATGTGGGGTCTTTTTTGTCTCCATATAAACTTTAAGATGTTTTGTTCTAGTTCTGTAAAAAATGCCCTTGGTGGGCTTCCCTGGTGGTGCAGTGGTTGAGAATCTGCCTGCCAATGCAGGGGACACAGGTTCGAGCCCTGGTCTGGGAAGATCCCACATGCCACGGAGCAACTGGGCCCGTGAGCCACAACTACTGAGCCTGTGCATCTGGAGCCTGTGCTCCGCAACAGGAGAGGCCGCGACAATGAGAGGCCCGTGCACCGCAATGAAGAGTGGCCCCTGCTCGCCGCAACTAGAGAAAGCCCTCGCATAGAAACGAAGACCCAACGCAGCCAAATAAATAAATAAATAAAATTTATTTTTTTAAAAAATGCCATTGGTAACTTGATAGGGATTGCACTGAATCTGTAGATTGCTTTGGGTAGTACAGTCATTTTCACAATATTGATTCTTCCAATCCAAGAACATGGTATATCTCTCCATCTGTTTGTATCATCTTTGATTTCTTTCATCAGTGTCTTATAGTTTTCTGAGTACAGGTCTTTTACCTCCTTAGGTAGGTTTATTCCTAGGTATTTTATTCTTTTCGTTGCAATGGTGAATCGGATTGTTTCTTTAATTTCTCTTTCTGATCTTTTGTTGTTAGTGTGTAGGAATGCAAGAAATCTCTATGCATTAATTTTGTATCCTGCAACTTTACCAAATTCATTGCTTAGCTCTAGTAGTTTTCTGGTGGCATCTTTAGGACTTTCTATGTATAGTATCATGACATCTGCAAACAGTGACAGTTTTACTTCTTCTTTCCAATTTGTATTCCTTTTATTTCTTTTTCTTCTCTGATTGCCATGGCTAGGATTTCCAAAACTATGTTGAATAATAGTGGCAAGAGTGGACATCCTTGTCTTGTTCCTGATCTTAGAGAAAATGCTTTCAGCTTTTCCCCATTGAGTATGATTGCTGGCTGCAGGTTTGTCATATATGGCCTTTATTATGTTGTGGTAGGTTCCCTCTATGCCCACTTTCTGGAGAGTTTTTATCATAAATGGGTGTTGGATTTTGTCAAAAGCTTTTTCTGCATCTATTGAGACGATCATATGGTTTTTATACTTCAATTTGTTAATATGGTGTATTACATTGATTGATTTGCATATATTGAAGGATCTTTGCACCCCTGGGATAAATCCCACTTGACACAGTGTATGATCCTTTTAACGTGTTGTTGGATTCTGTTTGCTAGTATTTTGTTGAGGATTTTTGCATCTATATTCATCAGTGATATTGGTCTGTAATTTTCTTTTTTTATAGTATCTTTGGTTTTGGTATCAGGGTGATGGTGGCCTTGTAGAATGAGTTTGGGAGTGTTCCTTCCTCTGCAACTTTTTTGGAAGAGTTTGAGAAGGATGGGTGTTAGCTCTTCTCTAAATGTTTGATAGAATTCACCTGGGAAGCCATCTGTTGGAAGATTTTTTAATCATAGTTTCAATTTCATTACTTGTGATTGGTCTGTTCATATTTTCTATTTCTTCCTGGTTCAGTCTTGGAAGGTTATACCTTTCTAAGAATTTGTCCATTTCATCCAGGTTGCCCATTTTATTGGCACAGAGTTGCCTGTAGTAGTCTCTTATGATGCTTTGTATTTCTGTGGTGTCCGTTGTAACTTCTCCTTTTTCATTTCTAATTTTATTGATTTGAGTCCTCTCCCTCTTTTTCTTGATGAGTCTGGCTAAAGATTTATCAATTTTGTTTATCTTCTCAAAGAACCAGCTTTTAGCTTCACTGATCTTTGTTACTGTTTTCTTTGTTTCTATTTCATTTACTTCTGCTCTGATCTTTATGATTTCTTTCCTTCTATTAACTTTGGGTTTTGTTTGTTCTTCTTTCTCTAGTTCCTTTAGGTGTAAGGTTAGGTTGTTTATTTGAGATTTTTCATGTTTCTTGCAGTAGAATTATATTGCTATAAACTTCCCTCTTAGAACTGCTTTTGCTGCATCCCATGGGTTTTGGATCATCATGTTTTCACTGTAGTTTGTCTCTAGGTATTTTTTGAATTCCTCTTGAATTTCTTTAGTGATCTCTTGGTTATTTAGTAGCATATTGTTTAGCCTCCCCTTGTTCACATTCATTATGGTCTTCTTCCTGTAATTTATTTCTAATTTCATAGCACTGTGGTCAGAAAAGATGCTCGATACGATTTCGATTTTCTTAAATTTACTGAGGCTTGATTTGTGACCCAAGATGTGATCTATCCTGGAGAATGTTCCGTGTGCACTTGAGAAAGTGTAATCTGCTGTTTTCGGGTGGAATATCCCATAAATATTAAATCTGGTCTATTGTGTCATTTAAAGCTTGTGTTTCCTTATTAATCTTCTGTCTTGATGATCTGTCCATTGCTGTAAGTGAGGTGTTAAAGTCCCCACTATTATTGTGTTACTGTCGATTTCCTCTTTTATAGCTGTTAGCATTTGCCTTATGTATTGAGGTGCTCCTATGTTGGGTGCATATATATTTATAATTGTTATATCTTCTTGGATTGATCCCTTGATCATTATATAGGGTCCTTCCTTGTCTCTTGTAACATTTTTTATTTTAAAGTCTATTCTATCTGATAGGAGTATTGCTACTCCAGTTTTCTTGTGATTTCCACTTGCATGGAATATCTTTTTCCATCCCCTCACTTTCAGTCTGTATGTGTCCCTAGATCTGAAGTGGGTCTCTTGTAGACAGAATATATACTGTCTACAGTCTTGTTTTTGTATCCATTCAGTGAGCCTGTGTCTTTTGGTTGGAGCATTTAATCCATTCACATTTAAGGTAATTGCCAATATGTATGTTTCTATTACCATTTTCTTAATTTTGGGCAGTTTGTTTTTGTAGGTCCTTTTCTTCTCTTGTGTTTCCCACTTAGCATTTGTTGTAGAGCTGGTTTGGTGGTGCTGAATTCTCTTAGCTTTTGCTTGTTTGTAACACTTTTGATTTCTCTGTAGAATCTGAATGGGATCCTTGCTGGGTAGAGTATTCTTGGTTGAAGTTCTTCCCTTTCATCACTTTAAATATATCATGTCACTCCCTCTTGGCTTGCAGAGTTTCTCCTGAGAAATCAGCTGTTAACCTTACGGGAGTTCCCTTGTATGTTATTTGTCATTTTCCCCATGTTGCTTTTAATAATTTTTCTTTGTCTTTAATTTTTGTCCGTTTGATTACTATGTGTCTCGGCATGTTTCTGCTTGGGTTTATCCTGCTTGGGACTCTCTGTGCTTCCTGGACTTGGGTGGCTATTTCCTTTCTCATGCTAGGGAAGTTTTTGACTATAATCTCTTTGAATATTTTCTCAGGTCCTTTCCCCCTCTCTTCTCCTTCTGGGTCCCCTATAATGCGAATGTTGGTGTGTTTAATGTTGTCCCAGAGGTCTCTTAGGCCGTCTTCATTTCTCTTTTCTTTATTCTGTTCTGTAGCAGTGATTCCCACCA
Organism: Delphinapterus leucas; assembly: GCF_059928025.1. Classification (NCBI taxonomy): domain Eukaryota; kingdom Metazoa; phylum Chordata; class Mammalia; order Artiodactyla; family Monodontidae; genus Delphinapterus; species Delphinapterus leucas. Next base: position 14,930,068 of record NC_143146.1, read on the forward strand.
TTCTGTCTTCCAGGTCACTTATCCGTTCTTCTGCGTCAGTTATTCTACTATTGATTCCTTCTAGTGTGTTTTTCATCTGTTATTGTATTGTCCATCTCTGTTTGTTCTTTAATTCTTCTAGGTCTTTGTTAAATATTTCTTGCATCTTCTTAATCGTTGCCTCCATTCTTTTTCCAAGGTCCTGGATCATCTTCACTACCATTATTCTGAATTCTTTTTCTGGAAGGTTGCCTATCTCCACTTCATTTAGCTGTTTCTCTGGGGTTTTATCTTGTTCCTTCATCTGGGATATAGTCCTCTGCCTTTTCATTTTGTCTACATTTCTATGATTGTGGTTTTCGTTCCACAGGCTGCAGGATTGTAGCTCTTGCTTCTGCTGTCTGCCCTCTGGTGGATGAGGCTATTTAAGAGGCTTGTGCAAGTTTCCTGATGGGAGGGACTGGGGGTGGGTAGAGCTCAGTAAAACTTTAATCTGCTTGTCTGCTGATTGGCAGGGCTGGGTTCCCTCCCTGCTGGTTGTTTGGCCTGAGACGACACAGCACTGAAGACTACAGGCTCTTTGGTGGGGCTAATGGCAGACTCCAGGAGGGCTCTCACCAATGAGTACTTCCCAGAACTTCTGCTGCCAGTGCCCTTGTCCCTGCAGTGAGCCATAGCCACCCCCTGCCTCTGCAGGAGACCCTCCAACACTAGCAGGTAGGTCTGGTTCAGTCTCCTATGGGGTCACTGCTCCTTCCCCTGGGTCCTGTTGTGCACACTACTTTGTGTGTGCCCTCCAAGTGTAGAGTCTCTGTTTCCCCCATCCCATCGAAGTCCTGCAGTCAAATCCCGCTAGCTTTCAAAGTCTGATTCTCTGGGGATTCCTGCTCCCATTGCTGGACCCCCAGGTTGGGAAGCCTGACGTAGGGCTTAGAACCTTCACTCCAGTGGGTGGACTTCTGTGTTATAGCTGTTCTCCAGTTTGTGAGTCGCCCACCCAGCGGTAATGGGATTTGATTTTACTGTGATTGCGCCCCTCCTACCATCTCACTGTGGCTTCTGTTTTGTCTTTGGATGTGGGGTATCTTTTTTGGTGAGTTCCAGTGTCTTCCTGTCGATGATTGTTCAGCAGTTAGTTGTGATTACGGTGCTCTCACAAGAGGTAGTAAGCACACGACCTTCTACTCTGCCATCTTGAACCACTCTCATTACCATTTTAGGTAAACCTCAAAGTATAGGCACATGTCAGAGCACTGTGACCCCAGAAATGGATGGGAAATGAAAGAAAGAAACACACAGCCTGTCTCGTGTAGAGATTCTTTGTAAGAAGTTCCTTCCGAGGGGACAACCTAGCTTAACACTATGTGACACAGCCAACGTTTTAGCAACTCTTCAACAACATTGAAACACATTTGTATCGAATGTAGGGTGTTTCATACACCACACAAAAAATGGATTCCTAAATCATTCTGCAAAGTGAACGTTCATTTATCTTTCCACATACACATAAATTGGAATAAAAGCTTATATGATCTTATATTCAGATTTTCTCTGGTAGGAAAAGAATATCAGGAAAGCTTTTTGTACAAGATGGATCAACGTGCACAGTGATTTTCTCCCAAGAATCTCCTCCAAGTTCAAATATCAAATGTAATCAGGCACTAAATGCATTAACAAGACATATATGCTGAGAAACTTGGTGTCCGACTTACCTATTGGATTTCTATCAAAGAACAATACCGGAGCTCTCAAAATGGACTCCAACATTTTGTTGTGCCAAATTTGTGAAGAATTAACAAGAACGCAGAATATCAACAGAGATCTTGTGATGCCGAAAAGGACAGTACCTACAGTTAGAACTGAAATAAAGAAACATCATTCAGCACAAGATCTCTGCCTTTCCTTCCATTATGCTAAAGCATGGCAGGCAGTTTATAAAGATATTATGTATTTTATTCTATAAATATAATTTATATATAAATTCATAAATAGAATATAGAATAAATTTATATATATAATGGATTATTTTTTAACAGCTTAATACATTCACAAGATACATTTAAGGAAGAATATAAAAATCACTATGTTCCTCTCATTAAACAGAAACCACATGGGAAAAAAAAATCATGTATAAACCACAATTTCATTCTATGCTTTCCTAATTCAATTACAAGTTCTAATAAAAACTCAGAAGAAAGAAAATTATAAAAAGTAGTTGATGGGCTTCCCTGGTGGCGCAGTGGTTGAGAGTCCGCCTGCCGATGCAGGGGACACGGGTTTGTGCCCTGGTCCGGGAAGATCCCACATGCCGTGGAGAGGCTAGGCCCGTGAGCCATGGCCGCTGGGCCTGCGCGTCCGGAGCAAAAATTCACATAAAAAGTAGTTGATCTTCCTTTTTCCGTATTTCAAATCTTACTAATTAAAACATGTCCCATAATCTAAAATTGAGGAATGCTTTGGTACCATCACGAACTAACAGGGAACAGGAGAAATGATTTACCGTTTCCTTGTAAATGGTAAATTTACATCGAAATTTAATTCCACATAAAGTAGTTAATTCCATGCCCAAGTAGCTTTAAAGAGTATGAAAACATCACATTAAGTTGCAAGCAGAAAATCTCTTAAATAATTGAATTGCAAGAAAATACAAATTATATTTTAACATGATACAATTAAATGAGCAACTAACTCTAAGTGTTTTATAGAAATGCGAAGCATCTGGAAATGAACATAATCACTTAAACTTATATTTTATTAACAACATAAATCAGTACCTGCTATGCATATAAAAATTAAAATAGCCCTAACATCTCTTGAACTGACAATGCTAAATAGAATGGACATAACTTCTATAATAAATATTCCATCAAGTACTTTTTTTCTCCCCTCCAGCTGACACGTCGCTTATTTCAACTCTGAAAGCTGCTCAAATTCCTGAATTCCATCAACATACATTTGCCTTAGCCCATCATCCTATGTGAATGTATAACAGATTCCCTTTCTTCTTCCTTTAAGTTCCCATAGTCCACCAATTCAGAAGGTAAACAACTAATGGATTTAGGTTTCTTAGCAAGAGATCAACACAATAAACACCATATTTCAATGAGTGGGTTCTTAAAAAGATATGACACTCTATCTCTGCAGAAAGCTTGTATGAGGGTTTCCCATGGGAATATCTTTTAGATGAGTATTTCCTCTAAAAAGTATGTAACACTACATATATTCTAAGCACTCTTTTGAAAGCAGAGAGCCATGTTAATATTAGTCTAGCAAGACAGATGGTAAATTAATCACACAGTTGTGGACACGATAACATTGTAATTTCAAGGTAAGAAAGAGAAGCAGTCCTAGTTCCCAGACACTGGATTTCTCCCTGCTTAGCTTCCCTCTTAAGTAATTAGTGAAGCCCAAGAGATGAGCGGTATGGCGAAAAGGGGCTTTGCCTACCTGTGAGGAAATAATGCCTTTGTTTGGGGGCCCTTGCTGCCAAAGGATTCATCCAAGTTCAATAAAAGCCAGGTTTTATTCAGACAGAATTGGAACAATCTGAACCACACGGTAGGGATCTGTTTCTAATCCTCTTGCCCATCCATCTAATGAGATAAGATTTAGCTAAAGCAACTTACTAGAATAGACAATAGCCACATACTTCTATAGTGGCTGATTTTTTGAATGTGCAATCCTGGTTTAACTTCCAAAATCCAGTACAGAGCAAATGAAGAGTCTTCACTTAACCTCTTTGTTCTAGTAGATTTTTTAAATAATCATTCTAATTAATTCACAGAGTAAATACAACTCAGGCTCTTAACCCGCTAAGACATTACTAAATGACTCCTGGAAGCCCTAGTTGCTCACACAGGCTCATTGTAAGCACCTCAGACTCTTGTATAATAGACCAGATTACTCGATTTTATCTGAATAAACTGTAAAGTACCAGTCAGGATCAGGCACCACAATTAGGTTTCCTTTTCCATACACCATGGCATACAGTGTACTCTGTCCATTCGCCCTATGGAACACGGAAGAAAAAAAATATTGTGCTATGGATAGAATTTAGATAAATAACAACCAAAAAAAAACCCTCAATTTTGGGCTTCCCTGGTGGCGCAGTGGCTGAGAGTCCGCCTGCCGATGCAGGGGACACGGGTTCGTGCCCCGGTCTAGGAAGATCCCACATGCTGTGGAGCGGCTGGGCCCATTAGCTGTGGCCGCTGAGCCTGCGCATCCGGAGCCTGTGCTCCGCAACGGCAGAGGCCACAACAGTGAGAGGCCCACGTACCGCAAAAAAACAAAGCAAAACAAAACAAAACAAACCCTCAATTTGGAAGATGTGTTTTATGCTGGAAAATGGTTCCCAGCTCACAAGGCCCTGTGTCCATCTACCTTATAAAGACTCAGTTTGAATCATGACAGCAGGGGAAACGACGTGAGGATCAGAAGAGGGGGCTGAACAAGCCCCACCTCCCCCCGACTCTGTGGGAAACTGCGGCTTCTTCTTGATTTTACAGCACTTTGGGTCAGACCAGGAATCACTCACCAGTATGAAAGCCACCAATCCTGAAGGACGTAGGCAACCTGGAGCAGGAAACCACAATCACTCAAACACTGACATTACTGACCCCCTCAAAACCCCGCTCACTAGAATGGGTGATGGAAAGGCTCCAGAGAACGGAGACGGTCCTTCCAGCTCAGGTCAGGGGCAAGCCCCACATCCCAGATAACCACAGGTCAGGGAAGGGCATGTGACATTTTAAAATCTCTAAAAGACATCCTTTCTTTCCTAAAAGCTCTCTATCATGCATATGTGATACCAGAAAGCCTCACTTATTTTTATTTTGCTCCCAGATAACGCATTTCAATGCAAATCCAAGTGGACTGCAAAATGCAGTAGTAATAGTGTAAATGTCAGGATTTTTTGAAGGAAAACGCTTGACAGGTACTGTGACGGTCAGTTTTCTGTGTCAGCTTGGCCAGGCCAGTCTCCAGTGATTCAACCAAACACCCGGCTAGATGTTGCTGTGAAGGTATTTTGTAGATGTGGTTCACATCTACAGTCAGTCAACTTAAGTAAAGGAGATCACCCTCAACAATGTGGTGGGCCACATCCAGTAAGTCAAAGGCCTTAACAGGAAAACCTGAGGATTCTTGGAAAAGGAAGAAATTCTGCCTCAAGACTGCAGGGTCAGCGGCCTGAATCAGCCCACAGGCCTGCCTTACTGATTTCATATTCACCCAGCTAGATCCCACAGTCTCATGAGCCAATTCTTTGAAATAAATCTCTTAATACACATATTAAAAATAATAATAAAATAAATACAGTATAAATAGTACATATATATCAAGCTGAGGGCACAAACCAAAATAAATGTCCTTACTTACCTGAGCTGCGATGTTTACTAGAAGAAGGAAAATGATGGTAAGCCAGTGAGCACCGGCTGTGAAGTAATTCATGTAGGTCTTAAAGTGAACTCTTCCCTCCGAATAGCTCTCCAGTGGTAGTGTAACCTGTATATGCTCAGTCTGCGAGGCAAAAGTGACAGTGAGAGACAAAATTTTAAATAATGAACCCCCGAATTCTAGAAGTTCAACAATTCGCTCCATTGCAAAGCTGTGAAAAAACAGACACATCTCATATGCTGGTAGGAGTGCAAGATGGTCCATCTCCTACAGAGAAGGATGCGGAACTATCTAGCAAAACCATGCATGCATTCACCCTTGGACGCAGCCATCCTATTCCTAGCAATCTATTAGAAACAAGGAAACATCATTTGCACAAATGTTGGGTGGCTTTGCTTTAAATCGATCACGGGCCTCAGCACACACACAACATACCTGATTCAAGTATAAATGCAGAAGCTTGTTCCACAACAACACACTAAATGATATGGAGCTAATGTATCCCTCTAGATTATTTGTGTCACTCAAAGATGGAAACATAAAACATACTTAGGGCTCAAGATACTAGCCGAATACAGTAAACTGAGTTCAGACGGTGAGCTGGAGACATGTGAGTTTGGATAGCAGGGGAGCAGCATATGATCAGAATCCACTTGGTTCCTGAATTTCAGAGAGGGATTCCTGAGTTTGGAATGTGCGCGACTAATCTAAATACTTATCAGAATCATCCAGGATCCTGGGTTTGAATAGTGAGGGTTTGGATATCGAGGAACACCGGTGTATGTTTTTAAGGGAGATCTCGTGCCTTTCTGTCTGGAGGACTTAGAATGCATTATAGAGTCACAGGAGCCAAGGATGTCCTGGGCTCTATGCTGGCCACTGGGATTGAAGGTGGATAAGATGTGGTTTGGTCTTGAATGGTAAGAAAGGAAGATGGGAACTAATTCCAAACTGTCTGTTGTGTGTCAGGTCCTTTGCACAGGCTACCTCTGGCCCATCACAGACCATCTGACAAGGGGGCAAAATAATACCATGAGTCACCTACAGTGCCAGCTGACACACAGGACAGCAGCTGATTTAATCTGGGCCACAGCAGGACTCCATATAAGGAGGTCTTAACATTACGCCTCTAGATGCATAAAGGAAGCCAGGAGCCAGCAGAGCAAGTAGGATGTAACTATGGTAAACTGAAGAGTTCTCATATCAGTGTGAGCCACATACACCCAGAAATTCATAGCAGTACACCCACTACTGATCTCCATAAGATTCTCCATCCTACACCCAAGGGAGAACCCCATTCAGGGAGCAATTTAATTCTACCAGTTCCGTGGAATAAGGCCTTGGAAACTTAGGATATACTTTGGGACAAACAAAGATGTCATGAGCAGAGCAGACTGAAGGTCCATAGGTCCACCAAGAGTGGACAGACCAGGGCATTTGCAGGATGAGAAACTCACATCTTGGTCCTCTGGAGCGGCATCTTGCAACGAGGGTCTGGAAGACTGTTGAGACCAAACTGAGGACTCAGAGGTCTGATTCCTCAGAGTGGGAGTTCCTGGAACTGGAGACAGTTCAGCCTGCTCATTCACCTTCTTTAAAAGGATATCTTCAAAATCTACCCCAGATTTCGGAAATGTAGCATAAAGTCCCCTTTTGCACGATTTTGCCCTAAAATAAAAAATTTGAGAGGAATACATTTGCATTTGATAATACTAATCTATTCTAAATACTAATCAAGAAAAGTTAACTGGTCTTAAATTATGATTTTCCAAAGAAAATGATCCTTAGGTTTGGAATTCTGGTTGACAAATCTACTCCAACTCGAAACAGAACTGAGCATTCTGATCTCTGCCAAACCCTGTGTTAGGTACTGCGGGATGTGAAAGAAATGTGTGCTCATGTGTTAAAAACGGAGGCCATTGACATAACTACCGCGGGCACTTCGGAATCAAAAAGCACAGAGGCTGGTGATATTATCAACACAGTCTGTTTAGACAACACAGAAATTGAAAGAAGCCTCATGTGACAAGCAGGATTTAAAAAAAACAGTCAATTGGGAAAGATATTCCAGGAAAGAAACTTAAGACTGACCCAGAGGTGGGCACGAGCGCATCTGCATAGGTAAGGGTCACTCATCAGATCTTCGCTGACCATTGTCATAGTATCATGTGCCCCGCTGAGACGAGCGATGTAGGAACCAGCCCTGGACAGAGAACCCACGAGCTGCGTCTACATGGTCTTCACAACTGCCCCACAAACACAGGAAGTTCCCAACTGAAAATTCAATATTCCAGCTGATGAAATAGCTAATAAACAAGGAGGCCATGAGACCAGGGTGGCTCTAATGCCTTGGCAGCCTGTGCCAGCAAACCATAACCTAAGCCAGAATCGATCACAACCCATCACAAGCAGCCAACCAGGCTTCCCCGCATCAGGCAACTGCTTAAGCTACAGCCCATCTAACCGTTTTCTCTGGACGCGTGTGACACATCGTGGCACAGTTTCCCTCCCTTACAAAGTTATATAAAATAATGTGCAGATGTTTTCCCTATTTTCTGACCCCATGAAACAAGACTCAGCCGATTCACTCACTAGCAAACAAAATACTGGGCAAAACCCCAGGATGAAAAACTAACTAAAGTAGGGTATGTCTGGTTAAGACAGGTCAGGTAAAGAAGGTGGCCCACGACCCCAGCTGGTACCCCTCTCATTCTATCCCCTGAGGTGGTCCACTAGGAGAAGCCCAGTGAAGCCTCTGGGTACCACCTGACGCTGCAGAATTAGAAAATTATTCACGATACACTGTTTCTTATTCCACTTGGGAGGCAAAATTCATACACCTTATTTGATGAAATTATCACTTTCCACTTAGTATCTGTAAGATGCACAAGGAAACAACTAATGGTACAAAGACAGCAATTTTACTGGGCAGCCAATCACTGATAATTCTGAGGGGACGAGAGGGCAGTCATCCCCTCTCTGCTGTGAGAGAGGGACCAGACAAACAGTAAGGATGGACCCCAACTCACCCAGGGGTGCTCACCAGTGGACAAATGGTTGTTCTGATAGTAGTAAAATTGAGGGTAGTGTCCTCAAAAGAAGCAATAAGGGGTCCCTAAAACATCCAGGGACTGGCTGAATAGGTTATTCTGCCCACTGATTCGTGCTCATAATAGTACAAATGCTGGGGTTTTATACACTAGTATCACCCCCTCTGCGTGTGAAATCCACTGCTCTCAAGTTTGAGAGATCTGAGCCCCCCATTCCTGGAGGAGTACAGGAGAGTTGACCATGGAACTGCTACTAGAGAGGCAGAGGTTCTGCATTTTAATTTAATATCTTACTTGGAGCAGAAATTCATTTGATAAGTCAGGAAGTTTACCAAGGGCCTGTTGGAACAGACGGTGGTTAAGGATGGAGGTGCTGAGGCACAGAGGCAAACAAGCCAAGGAGTGAAGCATCAAACCACCACCAAGTCTGAAAAATTCTCACTAATCTCCAATCCACCCCTAACCATGCTAGGAGTTGTGGGTTGAATGGTTCCCCCCTCCAAAATAAAGATACGTTCAAGCTATAAACATGACACCTGTAAAGGTGACCTTATTTGGAAACAGGGTCTTTGCAGATGTAATTAAGTTAAGATGAGGTCATATTGAGTAGGGTGGCCCTAAATCCAATATGACTGATGTCCTTATGAGAAGAGACTCAGACAGACACGGGGACAATGGCCACGTGACATCAGAGGCAGAGACTACAGTCCTGCAGCTGTAAGCCAAGGAGCCACAAGGAAGGCCGGTGAACCCCAGAAGCTGGAAGGGAGGATTCTCCCCTAGAGCGTTCAGGGAGCGCACAGCCCTGCCAGCACCTTGATTTGGGACTTGCAGCCTCCAGAGCAGTGAGATGATACATTTCTGTTGCTTTAAGCCGCCCAGTTTGCAGTACTTTGTTATGGCAGCTCCAGAAACTGATACACTAGCCTGAGCCCACACCTCTGTCTTCTCAACTGTACTGAGACTTCTAACTGTTTTGCTGTCGCCCCTCCAGTGAACATCGGAGGAATCTTTTAAATCTTACGTCAGACCACATCACTCCCCTGCTCTGGACCGTCCAGTGGCTTCCATCCCACTTCCTGGCCCGCCGCCCACTGCTCAGAGACCAGCGGCCTCCACGGCCCCCCGCTCCCTCTCCTCAGACACGCTGGCCTTCCTGCCATTCCTCCACCTGCCAGCTCAGCTCCTTCCTTAGGACCCCCCTCCCCGAGGTGCCTGGATGGCCCGCACCTTCGTGTCCCTCAGGCCCGAGAGGCACCAGCTCCCCAGAGAGTCAGGATATCAGCCCCACCCCCTCTCTCTTTCATCACATCTGTCCCCATAGGAACAGAAGCCCCACAAAGGCAGAGCCGCACAGGCTCTCACGGGTGTGGGGCAGTGAGATCAGCAACTGGCTACAGCAGCAGCGTGGGCATCTCTGACGGGGGTGCTCGCCTCCCTTCGGGTGTTAATGGAAGGTGCTCTTCAGGCAAAGCAAGCATGACAATCACATGGATACAAACAGGTCTTAGTGTCTCTAATTTCCAAATACTAATACTCTTTGACTTAAGTTGTGGAAAGGGGACACAAACAGTTCTAAATAAAATAGCATCGTTCCCCTTAATAAATTTCACTGGAACAGCGATAATTCAGTAACTGCAGCAGCACTTTCATGTACGTTAGGGTTTACGCGGCCTAGGGTGTAACACTGACATGTCTACAGGTCTTCCGATTCATCCTCAAAGGCGCGAATACCAGCTCTGAGAAGAAGGGGGCATAAAACTGAGGGAGAAGAGGCTGTTTACCATGAACTCAAGGAGAGTGACCTGCTGGGAGGCGTGGCCTTCCACACACCTGAGCGCTAGCAAGTTCCACAGGCTTCTAGAAGCTACTTACATCTTTCAATACCAGAATCTGACTTGCAGCTTTTAGGTACTGCAACTGACGTGTCACTAGGATTGCGATCTTCTCGTGCAGGGCTTGGCGAACACACCTACAAATGTAAAAGGTACAGCGTGCAAAAGCACGTTAGTGGGGGTGCTCCAAGCTGAAAACCTGTACTTGGAAACATAATGAGACAAAGACAACACAGCAGTCAAAGATGTGTAAATACCAGTATAAATAATACAAACTAAATATAAATATAAGCCAATGATTCTGACTAGGCCTCAAATTCATTCAGCAGCAAACTTGAATCTAGCTCTGCTAAAAAATTCTAAAAAGCCGTCCAGTGAAAGAGGCACCGACAGCTAAGGTTTTTTTCTTTCAAAGACTCAGTTTAACAATTATTTACGTGTTTCATAATGAAAAACAATTGAGCAATACTTAGATTCCAAAACTTGACTGAACCAAAACACTATTTTATCACCTTGTGGGAATGGGAGAAGACGGATTAGTGTCATATAAAAATGGGTACATTTTTCTTAGTTTTCTGATTATTTGTGACATATAATGTACATATTAACAACAAAAAAATGAACAGCTTCTTGGTAACCTTTGCCAGAGTGCATTTTCTAGACACTTCTTCCCAGATAATATTAGATAGAAAATGAATGCTAGCGTGGCCTCCGTCAGTCTCTACGACATTCCCAGTCCCGTCCAGGAAGCAAATCCTTTTTCATTAGGACTGAACACCATCCAAATATGAAAATGAAAGAACAGAAGCCAAACGGCACAAATCACAGTGGAAATTATCCAACAGCTCAAAGACATAGCAATTCTCTATAGCCAAGACCCCTGTGTGGTCAGGCCCCCCGAGATGGCTGTTCTCTTGCTCTCTGTACATCCCCTGCTCGCTCAGTGCCTGCTTCACCTACACCCCAATCACACGACTGACCTTCCTACACACTTGCCCCAGGCCCCAGCTAATGACTGTTCTAGCTTTAGATCAGGACGCTCCACTATGCTTACCAGAGGGGCAGTGAGGGGTGTGCTCCTTCCCTGGTTCCCATGGTAACCGAGGAGCCAGCCTGAGGTCAATTCCCCCATAACTGGTCATCTTCCCTCTCCCCCGCCTCCCCGCCAGGAACCCAGACTGCTGCCATGTCCACCACACACGGTGGGGTGTCCCTCCAGGACCTTGCTTCAGACATGGAAGCTCGCCGTGGCCACTGAACCATCCGTGTCTCCGTTGCTGACTCCAGGCTCTTTCTTAGGTCTAAGCTGGGCAAACACAGGCCTTGCAGGCTGCGGGGTGCGGCCCAACAAACACCCTCGGTATCCAACCTTACGTGTGTGTTTACAGTAACCCCCCAGACTGCTCCACGTTTTAAATGCAGACCCCTAGGGACTCAGCCCCAGGCTCATCCCACAAGGGCCGACGACCCCTCCAGGGAAGCGAGTAGCTGGGTCCGGGGCCCCGGTGACCACAGGCAGGGCTCCAGGCGTGTACTCTGGGTGCCTGAGACCCTCGCAGAGCAAATCTCAGGGGCCTGGGCCACGGCTCAGCCTGCTGAGTGAGCCAGGTGCCGAGTCTGGAGGCAGCAGACTGCAGCTCAATCCCTCTCACGAGCCTGACACCGTCGGACAAGCTACTACACCTCAGTGTCTTCATCTCAAAACAAGACCAATGACAACTCACCCACATGTTCTGAGAAATCAAACCACCAATCCGCTCAGTCCACGTCAGCCCTGCCCGCACTCCTCCTAACCCACGAGCAGTCATGTGCTCTGGACTCAGGACAGAAAAGTCCTAAGGGGACACGCTGGACACTGGGTCTGTGATCAGAAGCGAGAGCTCAGGACGTAGACACATACACCGTTGCTTCATTATGTCCAAAAGGATTCATTCTTCCCTTTGACATGTGTTAGTTCAGCTTTCGTACCTAAGTTTCTTAACTGAGTAAACCCGTCTTCAGTTTTAGTACTAAAGCTTTCCATGGAACTGTTTCTCCTTAATTCAAAATTACCCGCCGAGAGTCCCTGAAGTGGGTGTTAATCAAATCTGAAGGGCAGCTGTGTCCAAGATAGAGCAACCCAAAAATTCTAAAATGTTTTCTTCCTAACATTCCATCACAGATGAGGTAATATAAATAATTACAATGAAGTGATCAGTTGATGACTTTAAATTTTTCCTAAATAATGCATTTTATCCAGATCTCTAGGAAATACTCTATTTTTCTAGTTTTTAGAATAAAGATTTCCAAGTCATGCCATAAAAATGATTGATTCAGCAACCAGTAGTTTAACTGCTATTCCTATATAAGGGCTGTGTTGATCCTATAATCCTATATATAATCCTATATAAGGGCTGTGTTAAGAGGGGACACACCCCATAATAGAGGGGATACAAATAAGAAAGACAGAGTCCCACCTTCATTCCTTCAATCAGCAGAGGTTTGGTGAGATACCAGACACAGTCATAACTGTCGAGCATACATCCACAGGTGAAGAAAGCAGACGCTACTCCACACCGTGAACAGAGGGACACACCGAACAAGTATAGAACATGCACTGTCGGGCCGTGATGTGTGCTCTGAAGGAAAGCAAGGGGGGCTGCTGTCTTAGATGGGGGTGACACGGGAGCCTATCTGGGGAAACGTCCCTAGAAGAAGGCACAGCAGGTCCAAGGGTCCTGGGACAGAACATGCTAGGCTAAGGAACCTTCATGAATTCACAGCTTATAGCGGGGTGGGGAGGACTGATGAATGGTCAAGTGCAACCCACCGAGGGCTGTGGGAAGACAGAAGGGCACAGCCTCCCCCTGAAGGAACAGGAGGGAAAGGCAGGGGCTCTGGCACAGAGGGAGCAGTATCTACAGACAGACAGGTGTGAGAAAGGGCCCGTCACAAAGCCGGCACGGCTGGAAGGCTGAGTGGGTGTGAGGGCCAGCTGGAAAGGCTGCTGGGGGCAGATGGCAAAGGAGCTCGTTCTCTGTCTGAGGACCTGGATCTGCAGCCTGAACATGAGGGGGGTCTGTGAGGGGCTGGAGCAGAAAGGGCAAACTGTGTGGACAGCAGCGTGGGCATCTGACCAGGACAGGCCCGAAGAGCTGCTGACGCAGGAGCCGGGGGCTCTGGTGACGTGGGGCTCTCTGAACCAAAACGGGATCCACAGCTGGACACAGGTGAGACTGCATCAGTTCACCTAAGGCTCTAACCTTCTGTAGGTGAGAGAATCCACTTAAGGTTTACAACGTATAGTTGGAAAACTCACAAACCTTAATAACCTTGGCTATAGATTCATGACTAAGAGAAACTGTTAATGGCAAGTAGAAGTAGGCTTCGTTCACTTTAATACAAAACACTCCCCATTACTAAGCTTCGACACGACCACCATCCTTCACAGCACACTGTTCCATCCAATTTTCTAACTCGAGAACATTCTCCAGGTGCTGCCGAGTGATTTCCTGAACTGCCTTCCTGCTCCCTGCCCAAAGTTTTCCCCAAAAATGTGGTTTTGATTAGCAAACAACAGTCTGAACAAGCTTGCTTCTATCAAGTGTACATCCAAGGTCATTAAATCCAAAAGGTTGGAAAGGACTTTATAAACACCTCCTGTGCTGGAAAAAGAACTTGGGAGAGCCTTTGTGATAAGTACACGGATCCGTGGCAATCAGAACACCTTCCTCTCTCCTCCCTGTGACATGAATGCAGTGGCCAGCAGAAACCGTTCTTGGAGTGATGGAGAACTTGGGCAGACACACACAAGACTGAGTGACAGACATCTGTGAATGCAGGGCAGGGCGCTGGGAACAGGGAGGCTGAGCTACTCAAGACCCAGGAGGGTGGCAGTGGGGAACCTGTGTCACAGCACTAGTGCCTGTCACTGGACTCGTGACAAGACACAAGGCACTTCTCTAAGGGAAAATTCATTAAGTGACAATCAGGAGAGGGTGGGAAAGGCAGTCAGACCAGAGAGCTGGAGGCCACGCCACGTGTCGGCTGCCCTGCTCTCTCGTGTGCTGAAGATTCGATGCTACCGTGCACTTTGTGTGTGTGTGTTAAGATACGCGTAACGTGGACTTCACCATTTTAACCGTTTTTAGCGTATACCTCAGTGGCATTAAGTGCGCTCAGTGCTGTGCGGCCGTCACCGGGATCCATCTGCGGAGCTCTTTCATCCTTAACACTAAGCACAGGTACATACTGACTCCGGGAGAATCCCAGCTCCTCGTATCCAGAGCTCAGGGCTGCCTCCCCCGTCTCGCTCTCACGCTGATGCTCTGCTCAAGTCTCTCTACTTGGCTACTCTGGACGGGCTGTAAAACAATCATGTCTCCCCAAAGTCACCTGTTGACACCGTAGCTGCCAGTACCTTAGAATTTGGTGTCAGGGCCTTTAAAGAGGTAACTGTTATTCTTAATTGGGGGGGGGGCTAATCCAATCTGACTGGGTGTCCTTAGAAGAAGATACTGAGACGTAAGGACAGAGACACAGGGGTGCATGTGAACAGAGGAAAGACCAGAGGAAAAGATAGGACACAGTGAGGAGGGTGCCATCAGAAGTCCACACCTTGATCTTGGACTTCTAGCTTCCAGAACTGTGAGAAAACTAATTTCTATTGTTTAAGCTCCCCCCACCCCACATCTGTGACAGCCTGCTATAGACAAGCTTGTGTCCTCAAATTTCATACACATTAAACCTAATCCCCACTGTGAAGGTACTGGAGATGGGGCAGTTGGGAGGTGAACAGGTCATGAGTGTAGAGCCTTCATGAATGGGATTAGTGCCCTCATAAAAGGGACCCACACAGCTCCCTCACCCCTTCCACCATATGAAGACACAGGAATCGGGCCCTCACCAGACACCTGATCTGCCAGCACCCTGACCTCGGGCTTCGCCAGCCTCCAGAACTGTGAGACATAAATTTCTGTTATTTATAAGCCACCCAGTCTATGGTCTCCTGTGAGAGCAGCCTGGACAGACAGAGCCCTAGCAAACTATCAGAGGGACTGAGAGCGAGAATTTCCAAATAGCTTCTCTTTGCTGTAGGACCTGCATCCTCCAGGCGAGGACGTGCCTGCTGTCCTTCTCACAGCCTTGCTTCTTCCTACCTCTACACCTGTGTTTCTACTATTCCTTTAGCAAAAGGAACTGAATCCTATTCTCAGCCCCCACAAACCCTGCCCGGCCTGCAGGCCCACACGGCACTTCCCGCTAAGGCCAGTGCACAGGGAGCTTTCCAACTTCACCTGAAAGCCTACAGCTGCCCACTTCTACTTCCACTTAGCATTTACCATCCTATATCCAAACCCTCTAAACCGCGACTCTGCTGACCTTTTCCCAGGCATCTGTCTTAACAAGCTCCATACAGACAGATTCCTTAGAGGCAGAAATGAGAGCTGAACGTCTCAGTCTCCCTTATTCTGCCCCGTGTGGGTCCTTCCCCTCTCCTGGCTCACTATTCTCCTTTGTAAACGGAGAGGTCTTGAACAATAGCCTCTGTAAGGGCATGGATCTCAGTGCACACAGTAGGGCTTTACTAAGTGCAGCTGGAAGGGCTCGTTGGCTTTAACAAGGTGAACAACAGCAAGGTAACTAACCGTGGGGTAGATGTGGGTGCCGTTTCAGAAAAAGCAAGTTCACGAGGCTTTCGAAGAGGCCAGTCTAGACTCCATAGAGGCCTCAGTCAGCGTGTGTTAGGACACATTATACACAGAAAAGCATCAGAGCTGTTCTGCTCCAGGGGTTCCGTGGCCAAACAAGAGCCACTGACAACAAATTCCAGAAACTCAAAGTGAAAGTCAGGACTTCAGCCAGACTCTAGATACCTAGTTACAAATTCAAGTTAACCGTACACTGTGGGTCTAAGTATTAATTCTAATAAGCACACATGAAGCAATATTAAATGACTGAAACCATACTTAGATGAGGAATAACTCATTATTAAATTCTAGACCGTATTATGTATTTCCAAACCGACAGAATAATAAGTGTAAACCAACAAGGCCTTTCCACGGAAGCCCTATGTCAGTACTGGAAACTTCACTTCTGACGTGCCTTAAACAAATGATGGAGGAAAAGGACCAACAGCCAAGTACCAGGTTACCAAGTCCTACTCTCCAATTTAAAATCCATACATCATCTTTCTTACTGCTGGGGTCTGGATCCATCCACAGTGTCTGGTTATTAACTGCAAGTAGCAGGGGGAAATCTGCCATCTGTTCCTCAGCTCCCCAAAGCATGGACTCCACTGGCCTCCACACACTGCAAGCTCCTTCTGCATTTTCCTATCTTGACCTCATCCTCATGCAAAGGTTCTCTAGGATGGATCTTCTGTGGAGGCAAGGGAGGGGGGACAGGGACACCAGGGCAGAATGAGCTGAGTCTCCTGAAGCACAAACGCTCTCCTGAGCTCTCTTCCCTGATCTCTATGGGGTTCTTGGAAAGCAGAAATGATAGAAAACAGGAACAAACTCACAGTTCGAACAGGTGCCTGCTCACTTCTGCATCTACTGGAGGTAGATGTCTGCATCCTGATACACGGCTCTAGGAAACGTAGAGAGATGTCCGGAGAAGGACGCTTCAAGCTTCCTGTGTCCCATCTTTAATCAAGATGGTGTCCAGCAAATTATTATTCATTCCAAGAGCCCATGGAAAAGGGCCAAGACCCTGCTTCACACAGGGCCCACCCGGTGAGCGGGGTCTGCGTGCTCGCTTCCACTAGGAGCCATGGAGGAGGGAGGGGCAGGAAGGCAACTGAAACGCCATTTACCTTGCGAGGTTGACCCGGGCTTTCTGGCCTCCACTCAGCGTGGTTCCCCGGTCTCCTATCACAGTTAGGTCTCCATCCTCCAAAAGCTGTAAATCCTACATGGAGACAGAAAAGGGGAAAAAGAGAAAGATTTCAAATGTGTTCTCCTCCTGCCATCCTAACCTTTTTAGCATTAGTTCTTCATACAAGTACTTGATCAAAAGCAATGGGTACATTTCATAGTGACTAAACCGTAACCTTAAACATTTTAAAAAACATCTCTCGGGGTTCTTCGTGTGTTTACATTCTGTAGTTTTTCACAGCATTTATGCATTAGGTCATTTTAACAGATACTTACTGAGGATCGACTATATGCCAGGCACTGTTCTGGGCACAAGGAATTCAGCCATGAGGAAACATAGTCCCTAGAGTTTCTTTCCATGGTGGGAGATGGAAAATTAACATGAGTGCAAGTACTAAGGACTAGAAGAAAAAAGAAGCCAACTTAGGGGGATAGGGAGTAAAGGAGGGAAAGTGAGTCACTACTGGGGTTGAGAAGGGCTCTGTTCAGAGGGGGTTTGAGCAGATGTTCTGGAGGGTGGAGGGGCTTACACTGACCTGGAGAGGGTGCTCCGCACAGAGCAATGAGCGAGTACAAAGGCTATGGGGCAGACGGCCGAGGTGTCCCGGGACAAGCAAGGAGGCCCGGAGAGCAGAAGCAGAGTGAGAATGACGAGAACGAGGGCAGAGTCAGGGCAAGAGGAGCCCTGGTGTCAGCCCAGTAAAAGCGGGAGGGGAATGGGGGGCCTGACATGGTCTGAGGCTTTTAAGGAATCACTCCTGCCTCTTTGTGGAGGACAGACAGTAAGGGGGGAGGGTGAGAGAGGATATCAGTTAGGAGGCCACGGCAATAACCTAGGTGAGAGATGACGGTGGCCAGGACCAGAGTGGGAGAAGTGAGGACGGAGAGACGGGGTCACACACTCCACACACACTGGGAAGGTGGAGTCTGTAAGGCCTGCTGATGGGACGGGTGTAGGTGGTAAGAGAAGAGGACTGTGTTGTGTGGAGCGTGAGGAAGGGGAAGAACAGGGTCTCCATTTACTGGGTTGGGGAAGATGGTGGTCGTACGTTTAGGAGACTTCGCTTGTAGACGAGCTGAGATGACCTCTTGGTGATGTCACAGTGCAGCTGGATATGCAAGTGGGAAGGTCTGTGCTAGAGGCCCAAGTGTGAGGGCTGGTGTCCCAGGCTGGTGAAGGCTCAGGACTTTTTTTTTAATCAAGGAATAAGTGTGTCTTAAACTGGACATCTTGCTGACCTCGGCCTCAGCTTCCCACTTTCAGAGAAGGGATAACGCCTGACCTCTGTCTTCACAGTGATACTTAAGACATACTGACAGAGTGACAGACAAGGTCTATACAAGAAATGGGAGAAGAGCAGGCTGGGCAGGAAAGACAAAAGCGAAGCAAACAGCGTGCTCGAGGGACACCAAGCAGATCAGCTGGACTAGTAGGTGCCTGTCCGTGGAAGCAAGAAAAACTCAAATTTAAGAAGGATATGAAGTCCTGACTTGAGGATCTGGGAATCTATCAAAAGCTATACTTGAATATTATTTAAGAAGTAAGTAGACCAATCAGAGTACCTGGGAAAAAAAGAAAAGATGACAAGGACATCCCCCAAATGACAAGATAACAACCAGATTTAAGTTACACAGTGTTATATTAGAAACCTTTACCTAGATTGCCTATAATTATCACTGGACAGAACGTGGCACAGACAAGCAGCGTTTGTGGGGAGTGTATCATCTACTAAACTCCTCAGGCATCAACCTAGGATACACAGCACTTTCTTTCTGCAGATGGAGCCCTCATTTCTTTGTCTCTACTTCAGCAAATCTGGGGAGAAAGCAAGTGGCACACTGGGGTCTCCATGATAAACAAATCGTTTGATCTCCCTAAGTCTCATTTTCCTCTTCTACAGAATGTGCCGCAGAAACAAGTGTCAGTAAACTCAAGGATGCTGTGAGAATCCAAAGAAGAGTATGTCCTCAAGCCCATTCTCTACATCTTTATTCCTGTCCTGGACTTGAGGACACGGGGAGGGGGAAGGGTAAGGTGGGATGAAGTGAGAGAGTGGCATGGACATATATACATTACCAAATGTAAAATAGATAGCTAGTGGGAAGCAGCCACATAGCACAGGGAGATCAGCTCGGTGCTTTGTGACCACCTAGAGGGGTGGGACAGGGAGGGTGGGAGGGAGACGCAAGAGGGAGGAGATATGGGGATATATGTATTATGTATAGCTGATTCACTTTGTTATACAGCAGAAACTAACACACCATTGTAAAGCAATTATACTCCAATAAAGATGTTTTAAAAAAAAAAAGTGTATGAACATCCTCTGTAAGTGGAAAAAGGACATGAATTGATTGTAACTTGCTATTGGTGACTTATCCCTATTTCCTCATCAAACCAACAGTGGGACCCCATTCACAGTGTGAATCACAACAGGGAAATCACATAACCCTAAGAAGAAGAGAAATACCATCTCCATCATAACCCTCCCTGACAACCAGAAAGACACACAGGCACACACAGGTCCCCTGCACCCTCACTGGGTTGCATCAAATGAAAGGGAGCAATTGCTCTGTCGTGAAAATTCATCACTATTTTACATATTTCTTTGTTAGGCTCAAAAGTTTATACCATCTCTTGCTTTTGGTTTTCACGAAAAACAATGAGCCATTTTACGATAGGTTTCCAGCCTTAAACACACGCACACATGCGCACACACAGTTGCTTAGCCTCCGTTTCACTGTTGACAGTCCTTGCAAACTGTTCCACTTAGATTTTATGTCATTTTGGTTTCCTTCTCAAAACTGCACCTAGCCATAGCACAGCAATCTTCACCACATTCTAGAAGAGGCACTTAAATCTACTCTTTCATTTAGCACAGTTAGGGCATATGAAACAGGCTCTCTGAGTCTGGTAGTAGGACCTCATGTGTGTTATTTACTCTGCAAATTATTTAAGGACCCGCCCCAAATGGGAAAACCATTTCAAAGGAGTTGAAGTAAAATCCAAGTCAGGCTAATTTCCCAGCCACCATTTTCCGATTAGGTTAAAGGGAAAAGCCTGAGTTGAGCATATATTATAGTTCCTCCCACTGGAGGAACTGTTACCTTTCAGTTAAATTTCACCAATTTGCACTGAAAAGCAGTACATAGACTAGAGAAACACGAGGAAATGGCGACGCTGGTTTGACGCCACCTGTCCTGAAGCACATCGAGGGCCCTTCAGCGATGGTGGAGACTTACAGTAGAAACATCACGGAGCAGAGACTGTGGAAACAGCTGACGAGGAACAGATGTGAGGTCCTGGCAGAGGAGGGCTGGGTTCCAGAGTCAAACAGCAGGAGGCCTATGCCTTTCTTCACAGTTTTTCTTCCGTTTGGAATTGCCCCTCCTCTCACAACCTGTCAATATCCTGCCCATCTTTCCAGGCTCAGCCCAAACACTCTTCCATGAAACCATCCTGGAGTCGTCTCTTTTCCTGCTGGGTTCCTAAGGCTTTGTTTACATCTTTCATGAAGGACCTTCTCTCAGCTCCTGGAGGGGAAGCTCTGTGCACCAAGCACTGTTCTGAACCCTGATCCCGATTTTCTCTAATCCTCACAACAAGCTGCACAGTAAGTACTGGCCCCATTTCACAGATGAGGAAACTGAGACTAAGTGAGGTTACATCGTTGGTCTGAGGACTGTCAGCTTTTAAACAGAAGAGTTGGAATCTGAACCAAGCTCACGGCAGTTCATAGCCTTCTGCTCTTTCACATCATGCTATCCAAGTGGTGACTGAAAAGTATATTTGAAATGAAGGCAATACTAAAATAATTCAAGACTTGAAGGCCTCTATACCTAGATAAGGAAGTATCAATAAACTTATTATTCTATGACTGTCAAGGCAATGTGAAAATGTCCAAGTTGGCAGGAATGTGGTAAATATGAAATAAAAGTACAAGCTTGTGGGCACCCAAGAGGGGTTTGTAAATTCAAGCAATCTACGTGAGAAAATATTAAACTAGAATTTATCACTGTGATACCTTTATATATGTATTGCCTGGAAGTTTTTAAGAGCCTTCAAGTGGCTGAAGATAATATGCAGACAAATGTGACACACTATATTACTTGTGTTATGGTAACAGAATATTTTTATTGTCGATTTATATAATGTACTATGTGCAGAGCACCTATATAAATATCAACTCAAAAATGGAAGTTAAATACTCAGATACCTTCCTTCTTACATGTCACATTTTATGGATGTGATTCTACCAAAAACTAGCTGAGCTTATAATTAGCAGCCAATTTATTTTCAAAATCACTCTAACATTTAGAGTGCTTGTTACATCCCTAGCAATCAGGTACTTTAAAATCATTACTGCATTTCATCCTCAAAACAACCTCATGAGGTTGACAGTATTATTATCTCCACTTTACAGATGAAGAAACAGGCTTGTAAGGTTCAGACAATCAACCAAAATCACACACCTGGTCAACAGAGACCCTGAGACTCAATCCCCGAGCCTTCTGACTCCTGGGCCTTGCAGTTGATGTCATCAGCCTGAATCGATGTTGCCAAATGTGATTACATCTTATCTCTCTATTTTGTTACAGAAAAGTTTTCAGCTCAATGAACTTTAATGTTTACTTCAATTAGATATAGTATAATGCATTTATATTATTATTAACATATGTAATTACGTTTACGAGACCTAGTATAATACATCTATGTTGTTGTTAACATATTTAATACAAGAAATGTTGCTCTTTTTCTGTCCCCACCCCACCCCCACCCCCCGCAGGATTTGGGGGAAGTGGGAGGTAAGGAGCTCTGTAAGGAGAAACCTTTATTACATTTATATGTACCTACTACATATGTATAGATGTAGAGAAAAGGGCTATAAGAGTAACAATAGCTACCATTTACTAAAAACCTGGCATATTTGCATTTTATAGACACTGCCTGTAGCCTTTACAGTAATCCCACACCTCCCCCATTTAATAAGAGAGGAAACAGACAAATACCTGGAGTTACCACCCAAGACTGTTTCTCTCCAAAGGCCGAGGCTTTTCTACTACCTGTGCAGTCTCTGTATCTACAGGCCAAAGTAATTCCAGAATACCACTATTATCTGTGACTGTCTTATGCCCATCCACTGACACAGGGATTCCAGAAGGAGATAAGCAGAGGATCTCATTACTCATTAAGTGGTTCCCAGGTGTCGTAAAGACCTTGCTGAGCCCTTGCTAATCAGGGTCATAGACAACATTTCAGAGCAGCAGCAAAACCTCTTGGAAACCCTCTGACCCAACGCCCTCATTTTGCTGCAGAAACGTCAGAGGCCCAGGCAGGAAACAGGACGTGTCCAAAGTGACAGCATGCAAGTAACGAAGCCGGGGCCAGGACTCCGCTCTCCACTCCTTCTCCACCCTGGGCCTCCCTTCCTGCCAAGGAGGGAATGGGCACGAGGGCCCCAAATCTATGTCCCGATCACGCAGCACAACGGGAGATCAGTCCGTGCTTATAAACCTCACATCACGTACAGAAGAATCGCTGTGCAGCCCAATCCCGCAGGGGCCCCTTCCCACCAGAGTCTGTGCTGCACAGACACCCGAGGGTGGGTGAAGCCCCAGGACACGGCCCGAGTTACTGCTCCCATCACCCCACGGGGCTGGGGCAAAGCCTCAGCCGCCGGAGAAAACGCTGAATGGCAGCCCCTATCTCAACACCTGCTTTTCTCCAGAGATGCTCAAATGTTGGGGGGAAAGACAGGGCTGAGCTTCACCAAAAAGGCAAGGTCGTGAAAGAAACACCCACACACTGGCCTAGGTCTCTGGAGTATGATCTGGGAATCGGGAGCTGGACGTGATTAAGGTAAAGAGGAAATGTCTGAGATCTGCTTATTCCACATTCAACCTTACCTTCATCCATCACCCGCTTTTTAAAAAGTTCCTTCTTTTAAATTTCTTCATCTGAGAGGCAGCATGACACCGTGGAAAAGCATGGAGTCTAGAGTCATGCAGGAACAGACTGAACGTGAGGTGCAAATGTTGAGGAAAGCTGTTTCATCTCTCCAAGCCTCAGTTTTACCAACTATAAAATGAGGATGGTGACATCGAGGACACTCACAAAAAATTAATAACCCATATACTTTTTATGTGCGCGCATGAGCGTCTGTGAGCGATAGAAAAATGATTTGCACGTGGACTCTGAATAGATGGCAGCTACTGTTCTGTTATACGTGTGCTTTCCCCCTTCTTTTCTTCCACAATATATATACCACTTAATAAAAACCTAGCTCATTACTGCTAACTTGATGTCATTTCTGCAAATGCACAATCTCCCATTAACAATAACCTGGGAGAAAGAAATAGAAGCCCATTAAACGAGCAAGCAATTCTGTTTTGTCCACATCAACTGATGCAATCTATGATGTTCAAGCCATTGTTCAAGCAGAATTACTCTTTCCTCACAAGGCGGGTTTGGAGCCCTCAACACCACGCCCTTGAAAGCCTGTCCCAGCCTTTTCCTCACAGCATAAAAGGGCAGTCAGACGTCCAGAATGCACTGAACAGACCCCGGGGGAGCCCTTTAATGCTATCATTCACTGATTTTTATAATCCAAGAGAGTAACATCGTATTTATCAGTATTTACATTTTTCTTTCTTTCTGCCAAATTACATTCTCCTATCAGATAAGTTCAGTTTTCATCATTCATTCACTAAGTTCATTTAAATCCCAACAGAGTTAAATGTTTTCAGTTGCCATTTTCTGTGAAACTCAATGCCATTTGTGAAAACAACCTTTCCCCCAGTGAAACAATGCAATAATAAGAAATTTTAAAGCGTTCCGCTTTCCTTAAATAATAAAACACAAGTCAAAAATGGAGAGGGAAACCTACAGACTGAAAGGGAAGGAGGAGGCATCAACCAAGTGCAAAGGGCAGACCTTACCTGGAGCCTGATTCAAACCACCAGCGAATGAGATTTCTCAGTGAGATGATTAACAACATGTAAACACTGACGAGAACATTGATGATATTCAGGAAATTCAGGTTACTTTTCAGGTGTAATAATGTGGTAATTTTTTTCCAAAGGTCTTTTAGAGAAAACTAGTGAAATGTTTACAGATGAACTAATCTGAGGCCTAGGATCTGCTTCAGAATAATTTGGGGTGGGAGTGGGGCCGGCAGTGGGCAGGGGGAGAGATGCAGCAAGACTGGCCACGAGCTGATCCTGGCTGAAGCTGGGGGTGGGTTCATGAGTATTCATTACACTGTGCTCTCTATTTTTTACAATTTTTTGTAATTGCCCATTAAAAAGAGAAGTTAAAAGTGAATAAAACTTCACAAAGTGAAACAACTCCCTCCCCAAAAAAAGACATTCTATGATTGCTGGTATCACATCAGGATTCAAATAGTGACATAGATGTGTGCATATTTACTCAGAAGACGAGATTAAAGTATTAAACAACATTAAAAGATCTTTCAAAATTTGAAAGAAACTTTTAACAAACCTTGTAGTTTAAACCAACGCTCTCATTATTTGAAATTCGAGTATATGCAACTCAAAAGTCATGACTCACCTTTTTCAAAGCACAAGCCTTTATTACTTTTTCATATCGTTCTTTTTCATATTTCTTCCCAAATAGAATATTACTCCTCAGAGTTCCTGAAAAAACCCAGGGCTGCTGAGAAACATACGCGATCCTCCCGTGCACGCTGACCAGCCCCTGGCTCGGGGGCAGCTCCCCCAGCACAGCACTCAACAGTGACGACTGAAACAGATGCCAACACACACACGTGAACAGGCAGCACTCAGGACGGACACGCCAGCAGAACAACTGTCCCCACCCTGGGCGCCTGATAAACGATAGAACCCTTTCCTTTAGAATAACGAAAAAATAAGATTCTAAACCCTTTCATTCAGAATCTTATTCTGAAGGAATAGGATTAAGTACAGTATTCTAAACCCTTTCGTTTAGAATAGGATTAAGGCAGTCAGGACAAAAGTAAAAGGAAGAATAACACCATTGGTCAAGGTAAACTAATGGTTGATAAGGATTATTAATAAAGTGCTATATTCAGCAAAGACTAATTAAGAATGTTTAGGGCTTCCCTGGTGGCGCAGTGGTTGAGAGTCCGCCTGCCGATGCAGGGGACACGGGTTCGTGCCCCGGTCCGGGAAGATCCCACATGCCGCGGAGCGGCTGGGCCCGTGACCCATGGCCGCTGAGCCTGCGCGTCCGGAGCCTGTGCTCCGCAATGGGAGAGGCCACAGCAGTGAGAGGCCCGTGTACCGCAAAAAAAAAAAAAAAAAAAAAAGAATGTTTAACATTCTTAACTAGCAGAGCAGCCCAGCAGGACGTGTATTTCATGTATCTGATGTTTAATGCAGCTGTTCTTGCATCCAGGTATCCTTTACTTGACAGATACTTGCTCTTAAAAAGCTGTGTGTGAAGAATATATCCAAAATTATTAAAAGAACTCTGAAGTGAGTTGTGTCCAAAGAGCAAAAGTCCGTCATAAAGGAAGTCATCACCCTCTTGTGTACACATCCCCTTCTTGTGTACACATCCCCCTCTTGTGTACACATCCCACGTTTAGATTTCTGTATTTTGTTGTACAGAACACAGGAGACTAAGCGCACGTGCACGTGTCCTTAAAATCTTTAACAACACACAGAGGTGGCGCATCTGTGTCCACAGCATCACAGCGCTCACCACGCTGGGCTGAAATAGTCTGCCTGCGTATCTGTCTCGCCCCAGAACCTGGCTGCCTCTGGAGGGCAGAGGCGTCCGGGGCTTGCTCACGTCTGTATCTTTAGCGCCAGCACATGGCCGCACACTCACTACACGTGCACTGACGGGACCACGTCAAGTCACGTGAGGAAATGCTCAGAGCTTCCCGGAAGAGCCATTACCACCTCCAGACCTCCTGGAGGGCCCACTGTGACAGAAAGAAGTCCCCACTGTCTCATCCTGTCCTGAACAGCTGTCACATAAACCATTTCCTTCACTGAGACGTCCAAAGTCCCGACAAGCAGTTCCCAACTGTGTAACAGGAAGCACCAGGAAGGAAAACACAACGTGCTTACTAGCTTATTAAAATAATGTACTTAATAGAATATTCAGTATGAGGCTTTTAATCATTTGTAAGGTTTCATTATGACCCTTGGTTTTAACTGTCTATTTCACTAATCTCCACAAGGTGGCAGCATAAGTGCATACATGCCTGGCCCTTTACTAATAAATAATTTGAAATCTCCACTAATCGCTCCATTTTCATTCGATAAAGAATGAATCTCAGTAATGCTCAGCACGCAAAGGGGCACTTTATAGGATAAAGTCACTCTTGGTAAATTAACTCTTACAAATAACGGTCAAAGCTCTAATTTCACGAGAGCTCTAATTGAACACCAACAGCAACAAAAAAATGGGGAATAAAGAAATTAATTACGGGGACTTCCCTGGTGGCGTAGTGGTTAAGAACCGCCTGCCAATGCAGGGGATCCAACACAGCCAAATATAGATGAATAAATAAATTTTAAAAAACTCTATTAAAAAAATTAATTATGACATCATGGGTCAGAGTGATAAAGCCTCATATTTATACGTTTCATGCATTACCTGTCCTGGCTAAACAGGGGCAATAAAGTACTTCTACTGTAAGAAAAACAAAAAACATGAAGATACCTGCAACAGCACACAATCCAACGCGAGGGAGAAGGACAAAGTACTCATCATGCCAATCACAGGTAGTATTCCTGAGAGACGTAAGAGTGTATGCATGTGTTAAGAAAACTGTCAGTAACTGCTAATGTTTAAAAAGAAAAAAAAGAGTGGTCACACTTGATTAGTAAAACCCCAAAAGATCGAAAGGCAGAGTCTGCATCATCTTCAAAATGAAAAGTTTTGCTGGAAAGAACTAAACTAATTATAAAACATTCACATACTAAAAAAAAATGACAATTATTTTTCATCACCAAAAAACCTAGCCCCAGATTTTATAGGTATTACAAATCTATCAATAAGAGGCTAGATTTTAATACATGAGAAACATTTTTTAAGCTTCTCCATTCCTTTCTTCCTGTCTGACACCTAGGGTTCCCATTTTACTACCTTTCACTCAGTTACGACAACAAAACAATGAGCCACATACAAACAACAGCTTCCCGTTGCAGCCCTTCACAGTCTGTCAGGGCCAGACACTGAGTTCCCTCCCTGTTCAGGCTTCAGGATCGGGCACTGCTCTGCCGTGACCAGAAGGGGGCAGCACTCGACAGCGCAGGGGTACCGGGGACTGTCTCCTGATTATACAGGCTCGGGGGCACTGACTCAACAAGGACCGTCTGAGGGATGATCATCTGATCATCAGCTGAGCCCCACTGTGTAACAGAGACCATTTGAAATCCCTGCCCCGTGGAGATTTGGAGGCTCTCACAGGACCGTTTATTTTAAAGCTTCAAGACTGAGACCAAGTCCCATCATTTCATGAATGAGACCTGGGTCCCCGAAAACCTCCCCCACCTGCCCACCTGGCTGTACAGTGGAGCAGGTTACAGAGCTCATGTCTATCTCCTGCCTCCCAACCCAGCATGCCCTTCATTCAGAAGCAGCTTCTCCCCAAAACCTCCAATGTCTGTGCCCCTCCCGCTCCGAGGGCTCTCTCACCCATGACCTAAGTCGACAGGTCCTAATTACTAACGACCCCAGCGTGGAGCAGAATCCTTCCATAGGCAAGGCCAGGACAACAGAATAGGGTGTTCTGTAGCATAATGCAAGTTGCACAGAAGTCTGAGAACATGTTACTAAGTTCTTGAAAGAAGAACAAAGGAGCTCATTTTAAAATGCTACATAGTTTGGTACAAAAGAAATTTGGTAATGGGTCATTCAAAGTACGTGTTAGCATTCACACAGAGTCGCCTTTATAATGGAACTTTAATGATGCCTTCCATAAATGTGCATTATGATGAGAAATACCACACTGGAGGTAAATCCATGTGCACAGAGGACCATGAAACCAGGGTGCAGGGGGAGCGTTTCAGTCGTCGGTAAAGGGGCTGCACAGGGTGTGCAATATTGACAACTTCTTGAGAGCAGACCCTGTGTGTTTTCTGTTTGCCTGAACATCATAAATAAACCAAGTGTTGGAAAATCACCAGTTCTCCCTGTCAGCTTGCCACACAGTGCAACCCTCCAACTGGGAATCACTGGTGCTCACTATGTCCTCCTGCTGTCGCCTCCCCGTCCCTGGCTGCCACCAAAGTAGCCAGAACCATCTAGAAGCTTAGGATGGGGAGCCTCCACCCTGCCCGACAGTAAAGATCTGTATGAAGATCCATGGCTTCACTCCGTATGTAATAAGATGATCTGAGAATTCAAGGCAAAAAATGTACACTGATTCCCCAAAGCCTCTGGTCTGTAACAACTGTTTATGTACCTGTTAGTTAACCCATTCCATACTGCAGCATTTTGTCTGTCCAATCCTATAAAGTCTAACATTACAAACGTATGTACTTGAAGTTCAAAATGTGCTAACACTTTGAAAGCTCTCCTGAAAATGAGAGAGAGAGCAACATGTCAAACATCTTAGGCTGATTTTATACTTAATCTTCAGTAGTTGCAAACCTATTCCTGATTTTGAGAATTTTTATAACATACTTTCAGTAAATGAGCAAATCACACTTTACAACATGTGTAAAGTCTGAAAATTCTCTGATAAATCTATGTCTTCAGTTGCCTGTTAGCAGTCAAGATTCTTAGAATGAAGAATTTGTTACCTCATCCCAAAAGGCAGTGAAATCTTGCACGTCCACTATGGTTTTACCATCTGATGGCAGCTGAGGGTTGCACTGTGATATCTCATCAAGTAACGGAAAAGTCTACAGAAAAGGAAAAACAGATTGTTTAAACTGCAGGAACAAAACGCAAACAAAAATAATCGCTTTCCTGGAATTTGCAAGAAAAAACTTTATACAGCTTATATATCATTTTGCCAACTATATTTAAAATGTTGGTTCACATCAGAACATACTAAGTAATATATAGAATAATATATACTATTATTATAGCATATAGTATATACAATCATACAGTATACATAGTATACATGTATAGATTATTTTATATATTATATATATATTATATATGTTTGTATGTGTGTGTGTATGTATGTATGTGTGTGTGTGTGTGTGTGTGTATATAAATAAATAAATAAATAAAATAAAGAGTTCCAGGCCATGAGAAAAGTTGTAACTTTCTCAACAAGTATACTGGTTTACTAGCTCCTCCTTAAGGAGAAAATATGGCTCCAAACTCCAACACATGTAAAACCTGGACATTTTTATTGTTTTACTTTTGTGTCACTAACAACAAACAGGGGAGTTGGCGTTGGTAGGAAATGATTCCATAAATATTTCCTGAATCCCACCATACACCAAGCACCATGTGACATACTAGGAACACAGAGAGGAAGGCCATTCCCAGGCCTTCAGGAATCAGGTGGCACAGGACAGGCTGGGAACACAAGACAAATGGCAGAGACTCTGAACTAAAACCCTGGCTCCGCCTGTTTTGAGTCGTGACCTTTTCCTGGGCACTTAAGTATACTCTGGTCTTCTCACGCACGTTAACTCAATATCGCTGCTTGCCATTAACTATCACTCAAGTCACTGTTCTAAAAATGAAACGCTCTTATTAAGTTTCTATCTCTTAAAAAATAGTTTACAAGCATCTATTCACAATCACTTGTCTCTCCTTAGTCAGTGCCCTCTCTCCCTGACAGCAGGAATGGCCGCATCTCCCACTTATTATTTTCATACCACTTAGGAGCTACTCAATGCAATTCAGCTGAACAAACCAAGTCCTGTGAACCACTACTGAACTAACATAATCATATATAGGAAAACTCCCTCTTGCCCTGTAAATGCTGGACATATTTCAACAAGAAAAGCTACAGTGGTAGAGAAATACCACCCTCGCTGCCCACTCCCCGCCCCCCAAGAACTGTGAATGTGTGGCAGACAAAGGCTGCTGGCTGTCCTCCAAATCTGCTCTCGTTCTTCTGAGGTAACAAACCCCAGATTTCAGCTGGCACCTGGCAGCCTAGAAGGAGGCCCTCTCTCTCCAGCCCCCCGAGCAGATAGGTGTAGCCATGTGACTACATCCAGGCCGGTGGAAAGTGACAATGTCCGGGACCTTCATCCACCCCACGGCCTAGGCCTCGGAGGTTACCAGCTGGGTCAAGGCCACATGCAGAGGAGTAAAAAGAGAGAAGGAGTCTGGGTCCCTAACACCCTGGAGGATCATACTAACCATGGAACTTGTTATGGGGTGAACTGTATCCCCACAGAAAAGCTATGTTGAAGTCCTAACCACAGTTACCTCAAAACGTGACTTTATTTGGAAATTGGGTTGTTGCAGATGTAATCCATTAAGGTGAGATCACACTGGAGTAGGGTGGGCCTGATACTGAGCAGGACCCTGTAGGGCTCCTGGGCTCAAAAGCCTTTCTGAGTCGCACATTTCTTTGATTACAGGAAATAGG
Organism: Delphinapterus leucas; assembly: GCF_059928025.1. NCBI lineage: Eukaryota > Metazoa > Chordata > Mammalia > Artiodactyla > Monodontidae > Delphinapterus > Delphinapterus leucas. Next base: position 14,960,718 of record NC_143146.1, read on the forward strand.
CTTCGTTCAGCCTCCACGACCTTCCCTGAGTTCCAACAGGCAGGTTCAAGCTGTTGTTAATTAGGGAAGGGAGAGGATGGGAGACAAGGAGAAACAGTCAAGAGAAACAATAGTACAGCCTTGCGGGCAGGGTCCTGGTTCCCCATCCAGAGATACACAGAAAGATATCTTTTAGCTGTTTTGCAGATACTGAAACCCACACGAGGTGGGACAAGTTAACGGTTAAGCACATAGACCCCAGACCAGTTGGAACCAGAAGGTCGAACCAGATGTTGACTCCCACTTACCTCCCCACCAACCAATCAGAAGACTGTCCACCAGCTGACCACGCCCTCTTTGAACCATTAATATAAAACTTCTCACTACCCCCTCCAGGTTGGGACACACAGTTTTGAGGGCATTAGCCCACTGTGGCCCCCTTTGCCTGGCAACGGAATAAAGCTATTCTTTTCTACTTCACCCAAAACTCTGTTTCCGAGATTTAATTCCGTGTCGGGATACAGAGGCCAGAGTCGGCTGCTGGCCCTGAATCCAATATCATTGGTGGCCTTATGAGAGATGCAGAGACAGACACACAGACAGAAAACCACCACACGACGGTGGAGACAGAGGTTGGAGTGATGGCAGCTACAAGCCAAGGAACGCCAAGGTGTGCCTGCAACCGCCAGAAGCTAACAGAGGCAAGGAAGGATTCCCCCATCGACTAAAAAATATATTCACAATCTAAAAGTTGACAGTGCTGTTTTATTCTGCAGTATTCTTAGGACTTCAAGCCCAGCAGGCAGCATCTCAAGTAACTACGAGAAAACTGCTCCAAGGAGGCGAGGCGGAGCTAGGATATACAGGAGTTTTCCAACAAAGGGCAAGTAGTAGGAACAAAAGATTACTGTTAATTAAAGAAAACCAGATATCCCAAGTTAAGGAATTTAGTGCTTTTCTATGTATGGGAAGACGCAAGAGTCTGGGCTCACCGAAATCATTCCCTTGATATGCACCTCAGCTATCTGGGGCCAGTATCCTGTGTTTTCACATCCTGAGTTTCCTCAGGGCTCCCCACAGGGAGTGGCTGCAGTCTGATGGCCGCTAGATGGCAGTATTCTTTCCCTTCCTGAGTTTCCTCAGGGCTCCCCACAGGGAGTGGCTGCAGTCTGATGGCCGCTAGATGGCAGTATTCTTTCCCTTCCTGAGTTTCCTCAGGGCTCACCAGCTCATTCTGGAGCGCTGCAGTCGCTGATGGGTGTGACATCCTTGTTTACTGATACGGCAGGCAATATTCCATTTCTCACCCCTTGCAGGATTCAGAAAGAGCTTGAGCCTCCTGACATCTTGATTTCAGACTTCTAGCTTCCAGAACTGTGAAACAATAAATTTCTGTGGTTTGGGCTTCCCTGGTGGCGCGGTGGTTGAGAGTCCGCCTGCCGATGCAGGGGACACGGGTTCGTGCCCCGGTCCGGGAAGATCCCACATGCCGCGGAGCGGCTGGGCCCGTGAGCCATGGCCGCTGAGCCTGCGTGTCCGGAGCCTGTGCTCCGCAACGGGAGAGGCCACAACAGTGAGAGGCCTGCGTACCGCAAAAAAAAAAAAAACTTTCTGTGGTTTTAACCACGTGGTTTGTGATGCTTTGTAATGGCAGCCTCAGGAAACTGTTACAGAGCCTTTGTACAAGGATTCTTGAATGAGAGCAAAACAAACTATCTGTGAAAACAGCTTTAACATGGGTAATTCTAGGACCCACACGCAACCTGAGTCCTAAGCAACACAGCCGGCAACTGAAACAAGCATGTGAGGATGTTTGAGAAATAAGAACAACGCACGAAGAGTAACCTACTACCCTGAACGTCATAAACACCCTTCAAGTCCCTGACATCCCCATCTATCATGCCACAGAGCTACAAATGTGATTGCAACCTTCTACTTCAAAAGAACAAGTAAAAACGGAACTTGAAAAGGAAGACAGGATCCTTGCATTTCTCTCAAAGACCAGCCGGCGGGAGATGCGATCCACTCTTTCCCACCTCCTCTCATCCAGGCTCACTGAGAACCTGAACACGGCACGGCCGCTCCTACCCGCCCGAGCCCGTGTCCAGCAGGAGGCAGGATGGACAGTGGTCTGAGGACTCCTCTGCAGGCTTTCAACCACTGCAGCCTGAGTTCTCTTTCCACACCACCTCTCCCATCGTCAGCCAGGTACCAGCTCTCACCTGTTCTGCCGCAGTTCATCCCTCTCCCAATTCTCCTTTCCTCCTGAAACAACATAATTTCAGAATCTCACTTGCTACTGCTGTAGCAGAAACTAGCTGAGACACCCCCATTATGTTAGCCCTTATTCAGCCCTTATTCTTTCCACCCATCCAACCGGTCTACAGGTTTTTGTTTTTGTTTTTTGCGTTACGTGGGCCTCTCACTGTTGCGGCCTCTCCCGTTGCGGAGCACAGGCTCCGGACGCGCAGGCTCAGCGGCCATGGGTCACGGGCCCAGCCGCTCCGCGGCATGTGGGATCTTCCCGGACCCGGGCATGAACCCGTGTCCCCTGCATCGGCAGGCGGACTCTCAACCACCGCGCCACCAGCGAAGCCCCTGATACAACTTTTTTTCTTTTTGCTGGTTCCTTCCTCAGCCCTCCCCAGCACCACCGACCCTCCCACAACACCACTCCCTCCTGACCTCTTTACAACACCTCTGAGAGCGTCCACCACACTTCACACCCTCCAGTGACCCACAGCACCTAAGTCCATACTCCCACGTGGCCTCTGCCTGGATGCCCTGAGTATTAATCCCACCCATCCTTCCAGGCCCATCTCAAAGGCTAATCCTCCTGGGAACCAGCTCAGGGTGTTCCAGGCTGGCGCTGCGCTCCCTAGCTCTGAATCCCCGCAGGAATATTAAGTCACCAAGATGGTAGACACAACGTCATCCACGCACTTACACAGTCCCAACTCCAGCTAAGACTGAGCCTTGCACAGAGTCGGCCCATCGTGGGCATCAGCTAAAGGAAGGAACAGACTGCAGGGCTGGTTCAAATCCGTCCAACCACTATCCACATGGCAACAGCCTTACACAGTCTGAGCTAACACAGCAACAAGCAAAAGGTTATACGTAGGTTATACATCTTGTCTAGACAGAAGCAAATTCCAATTTCGGCTTAAGCACATCACCAAGACAAAAACTCAATATTCAGTGTGTGCCCCTTGGACTTCTCCTTCCAAGGACTAATGACACACAAACGCGCATCCACAGTGAGTTTCACTACTTGATTCTTTATTAACCCCCCACTTGATGAAACAAATTCTAAGCAGGAAGGACTTCTCTGCATTTGCCGCCTGCCATTGCACATATGTATCTAGCACCTCGCCAGGCATCAGGTAGATACTCAATTATTTTGTGGAATAAGTGATTGAATGGATGAATGAATTCCAAATTTGTTCCCAAAAAAGTCTAGCATAAACCAAGACAAGTTTTTCCTCTCAACTGATTTTAGTCATAACAAGATCTGGTCGTCTTTCATATTTGCTAAAATACACTTTGGCTTTGTGTGTTTCTTTCTACAACTAGGGCAACGTTTCCCAAATGTGGCCTATTTTCAGGTATACAGGAGCACTTACTCAAGACATAGATACCTTGAGCCCCAGACAAGATCTAGTGAATCAGAAATTCCAAGGTGTGACCATTTAGTTTTTAAAAAAAAGCACTCCAGGTGATTCTGACGAACTAGAGAAATAAATTTTTTAAAGGGTTATAGAAACCACAGACAGAATCTAAGACCTGAAAGAAAATAATATTTCAACGATTACTTCAACCCACCAAGAAGGAGTTTGTCACGCTAACACCAACCCTTCTCACCACTCTCATCCTTGGCCACTTGTCTCGCCTTTACTGAAAGCAACTACTGCCAAAAGAAGTTTAAATTCCTAGACCACCGTCCTGCTGGAAGATGTATGTACATGAGGGAAAATTTAAGTTTCTTGCCCAAATCAAAGACGCTTCGTTCATCAGGACACAAAGTAGCCTGACAAAGTCCGCCCCAGAAAATCCAAAGCTCTCAGCAGGTCACAATTCTAATGTTACTGCGCACACCTACACGGGAAGGAATTTCAAGACGCAGACAATTCAGATGCATTTTTGTGGAAAAGAAATAAAATCCACCCAAATATTTGAGCATAATTCCCTGAAAACTTTCTGTAGGACTCCTTTCATGCTACACTCTTTGGTGCATCACATAATCCGTCAAAGCATCAGTTACCACTTTTGCCACTAAAACCATGCTTAGTGGTTAGGCATTTGCAGGAGCCCAGACATCATGGAGCTGGATGGTTCCTCCAGTTGCACATTTTCTGAACACCTGCTATTTGTGAGGAGTATAAAGATGAACGAGGCCCTGTATCTGCCCTTTAGATAAGGGAGTTCAGGGAGGGAAAGAAATCCACAAACACATGGCTTAGTGAGGACCAAGCCACATCCAGCAGCTCAAAGGAAGAGATGGGGATTCAGGAGGGTGTGATGTTTAATTTTATGTCAACTTGGCTAAACCCAGTCCCCAGACACTTGCTCAAACACATATTACAGTGAAAGTATTTTTCAGATGAGATCAAACTGAAATCAATAGACTCTGAATAAAGCAGATTACCCTCTGAAATGTGGGTGGGCCTCATGCAATTAGACAAAGGCCTTCAGAAAATAAAGACTGACCAACTCCAAAGAGGAGGGAATCCCCTCTCCTGACCACCTTCAGACTTGAAATGCATTTTAGCATAAAGCTTCATTGTTTTAATCTTCTTTTATTTCATGATGATCAGGAAGACAGTCAGACTAATGTTTTTATCCAAGTAAGACTGAGGTGTTTCTAAATACCTGCAAGGCCCAAGAGCCCAGGCCAGGAGCCAGGCCAGCAGAGTCTACATGAACACCAGGCTGTGCGGGGCACAGTTCCTCTCTTTAGAGAGCAGGTCCACCAAGTCTTTGACAGGCCTGCAGCTTGCACCTGGACACACCTTTCCTCCAGCTACAAAATACAAAGAAACCATATGGGACTAAAAATAACTGTGTGCATGCACAGTTGGGCCAAATTCTGGACCAAAAGATTTAAAGAAAGACAAAAAACCCAACTGCCATCTCTGAAGAGCTGGGAGCAATGAACTGGGTGTCGGGAGTAAAAGCAGGGTACTGCGCATGCCCCCCTGCAATCAACACCACAAAGGGGTGGGCAGACCACCTAAGCCACCGGTCCAGTCTGACCCCTGGACACACCCCACCCTCATCCAGTATAAGGAATGAGCCCCCCTCGGCGAGCGAGCGAGGGAACCTGTCACTTGTTCCCGCTCCCTCCTGCAGCCAGTTCAGGGGCCCCACAAAAGCCTTGCCTGAATCTGTCTGGCCTCAAGTCAATTTCTACTGACTGGGGAAGGCCAAGAACCCTGGTCGGTATCAAGTCCAGTAGGGCTGGTTTGAGATACACAGATGAACACACACAACAAGGGGAAGATTCAGATTTATTCCCACTCTGGATAAGGTCCAGCTCCCCTGCGTTGAGACCCTGCCAAGGCCCGATGTTCCAGGAATGCCGAACTCCAATCGGCTCCCTCCCTCTGCATTTCTCTGGCATCTAGAACAGGTTGAGCCACGCTGGACCTCCGTGGGGTCCCAGCTGTTTCCTGCACCTGTTGTTTCAGGCAATCCAGTGTTTATTTGATGCCCATGATGTGTCCAACATGGGCCAGGCACTACGCTGAAGAACTACCAGATACAGTCTGCTGTGAAAGGCCTTAGAATACGCCTGGGGAGTCAGGATCACCCCACGTGACATGATGCTGGGCGGTGCGGGACTGGCCGTGCACATAAATGGAAGCCCTAGATCAGTACGAACGAAAATGCTGGGAGAGGGGCATGGGGCTGCTGGAGGCTCAGCAGCATTTGCTCAAATCAAGGACAGATGAGAAGGCAACCCAGGGGGCCCAGCAGAGTGAGCCGAGACCCGAAAGTGGGGATGAATGAGGCAGGTCACAGGGACAAGCCCCCTTCCCCACTCCCCTGCCAGAGTGGAGGGTCATGTGCTGGGAAACAAATAGAGCGGCCAGTGGAGCCTAGAGTTTAACATTTTGACTCTGCAGGAAACAGGGAACCTGTGAAGGTCTTCAGAGTAAGAGGAGATGATGAAAACTAGACTTAATGAGATATTGCACATGACCAAAGGTACTAAGAAGGCAATAATGTAACAATGGTTAAGAAACCGGGCTTTGGGGCTTCCCTGGTGGCGCAGTGGTTGAGAGTCCGCCTGCCGATGCAGGGGACGTGGGTTCGTGCCCCGGTCCGAGAAGATCCTACATGCCGCTGAGCGGCTGGGCCCGAGAGCCATGGCCGCTGCGCCTGCGTGTCCGGAGCCTGTGCTCCGCAACGGGAGAGGCCACAACAGTGAGAGGCCTGTGTACCACAAAAAATAAAAAAAAAGAAACCGGGCTTTGGGCATAATCCTAGTTCTGTCATTTACAAGCTATGTGAGGATGGGTGAGCTATTTCACCTGTTACAAGAGCCTGTTTCAGATGAGTCATGAATATTCCTCCCTCCCTCGACTCAATTCCCTCCCTTTCCCCTCGACCCTCCTATATATATACAGTGCCTCGGCCCAAACGGGGTTGAGAAGTTGACTTGCGAACTAAGTTCCTGCTTCTCCACTCTTTGGCCATTGAATGGCGCTTGTGCTCTTCCAGACTCATCGGTTTAATCACTGGCTGTGGGGCTCCGAATGGAAAACAACCGCCCCGGCCAAGACAAGCGTTCTGAGCCTGGGCCAGGACGCCGGCATGAGTCCAGGCGACCAATTCGGTGACAAGTACAGCAGTCACCTACACAAGGAACATGGGCTCCAGAACAAGACCGCCTGGTTTGGGATCCTGCACCACCACTCACTTGCTGTGTGATGGTAGGCAACTTACTCAACCTCTCTGCTTCAGTGACTTCAGGTGTAAAATAAGAGGTAATAGCTCCTTTCCTTCCAGCAGGAAAACTGGAAATGGGTACCTACCAAAATCAATGAGAAGTCTTCACCTTCCCATTTCCACCCACATACATTTTGAAAATGCACAAACAGAAGGTGTTTGGAGAGTTCCATGCCCTGCCTGAAGTTAAGGAGACACGTGTCTACTTTGTTATTATTTACATTAACTACACCCATACACCTTCTTCTAGGCCCCTCTTGCCTTAAGGGCCATCAAATAGCCAAGAGATGTAGCTACACACACTAAATACACCACAATCAAAATATGCATAGGAGCTCCCATCCCCTGTGGATCCCCTAGACCATCCCATAGAAAAAGAAAATATCAGAATTTGCGGGAAAGATGAATGGGCTAAGGTCCAGAAACAAAAGATCTAATAATCACCCAAGTGTGATTAAAGCCCCAAGGTTCGGACTTCCCTGGTGGCACAGTGGTTAAGAATCCGCCTGCCAATCCAGGGGACACGGGCTCGAGCCCTGGTCTGGGAAGATCCCACATGCCGTGGAGCAACTAAGCCCGTGCGCCACAACTACTGAGCCTGTGCCCTAGAGCCCACATGCTGCAACTACTGAGCCCGAGTGCTGCAACTACTGAAGCCCACGTGCCTAGAGCCTGTGCTCCGCAACAAGAGAAGCCAGAACAAAGAGTAGCCCCCGCTCGCCGCAACTAGAGAGAAAAGCCCGTGCACAGCAATGAAGACCTAATGCAGCCAAAAAAAAAAAAAAAAAAAAAATCCACCTTCCAATGCAGGGGACAAGGGTTCGTTCTCTGGTCGCGGAACTAAGATCCCACATGCCACGAGACATGTGTGTCACAACTACTGAGCCCACGCGCTCTGGAGCCCACAAACCACAACTAGAGAGAAGCCCACGCGTTGCAACGAAAGATCCCGTGTGCCACAACTAAGACCCGATGCAGCCAAATAAATAACCAAAAAAAAAAAAAAAAAAAAGCCCCAAGTTTCAGGCCCATCTTGTTAGTAGTCCCAGCTACTAGATGGAAAACTTTAGTTAAGAGCTTCACCTCTCTGAGCCGTTTTTTATCTGTGTGTTTCCTCCCAGTTCAAGGAACCTTCAGTGGTTTCAGGACCAAATGATTCCTAGGCAGACCACCTGCATCAAGACCATGCACTGCTTCTCCAAAGGCTAAAGATATGGGTAAGACCCCACAGGCTTCAGGGACCCCATCCCCAGAGTGGTCCTCAAAGGTGGAAGTGGAAATATTCGAAATAGGGAAAGGGGCTGGTCAAATACACACTCCAGTAGTGGCTGTGTGTCCCAATCAAAACGTTTTCAAGAATAAAATAAATATTAAATAAAAAATAAGTGTTTTTTAATCCTTAAATAAAAAATAAGTGTTTTTCACCAACACGAAATTTGCTATGATTAGGTACCAGGACATACAGTGAAAAACACACACGGAGAGAGGGAGGCAGAGAGAGACGTGGTCATAGACACAAGGACAGAGGGAGCCGGGTGCAGTTGGAACGCGCTGTCACATAAGATATATGGGAAGGGGTGGTGATATTACTAGAAGCCGGCAGCGGTCCAGGGCGCTAACTAGATACAGGAGGTTGTTAATAAGCTGATTGCTTTGGGGTAAAAAGGCTACAGCTTTAGTTCAAAACTGCGAATTACTGAGCGGCATGGGGGAGGCCGGCTAACGGTGGAGTGCAGGGACTGCAGTCCCTCCTCCCGCTGGGTGGTGACGCCCCCGGGGCAGCTTCGGGTCTCAGCCTCCCCGCTTCCTGCTCTCTGGCATTGCAGGCTGGCGGGGCGACTAGCGGCAAGGGAGGCAGACCCTGTGCCCCAGCCACCAGGTCGCCGGGTCTCCCTCCCCGGGTCTGCTCCCGCCCGGCCCGCGCGCCGGGGCGCAAAGCGGAACACGCCGCCGGCGTGGGGAGGCTCCAGCGGCGGCGGAAAGCGCTCCCTCTGCCCAACACTCTGCCCCCTAAAGGGCGCCGGCGGCATCCGGCAGGGGCCCGCGTTAGCGGGATGTCGCAGCTCAGGCGGGGCGCTCACCAGAACAGGCGGGAGCAGAGGTTCGCGTCCTGCAGCGGGCTGGGCGGCACCTCCGGGTACGCCGGCAGCATCTTGCCGGCGCTGGCGGGGAGTCTGGAGCCCCGGGCGCCTCCGCTCCGTAGGAACCTGGAGTGGAGCACCCGCGGCCGTTCCATCCGCGTCTACCCCCAGCCACGCCGCCTTCCGGGAACGCCTAGGGTCGGGGGCGGGGAGGGGAGGAGCGCCCTCTACGCGCAGGTGTTAGAGGCCTGGGAGGCGAAGCCAGCGCGCAAGGTGCAGGGCTGCCGGACGAAGGGGGGCCGAGCGGACGCTGCCAGGAGCCACAGGCAGGTGTGAGGCAACGCCGCAGGCGCAATTGATGGAGGCGGGTAGGCGGGCTAAACAGCACACCGGGTCCAGCGCGCAGGCACCCACTTACTAGTACCTGGCTGCAAACTCTGCCAAAAGTGCTTGCTCTGAGCCCACGCACCCCAGAAGGTGGAGAGAGGAGGCTCAGGCTCTGCCTGCCTTTGCTACTCAAAAATATCCCCTGGGGGGCTTCCCTGGTGGCGCGGTGGTTGAGAGCCCGCCTGCCGATGCAGGGGACGCGGGTTCGTGCCCCGGTCCGGGAAGATCCCACATGCCGCGGAGCGGCTGGGCCCGTGAGCCATGGCTGCTGAGCCTGTGCGTCCGGAGCCTGTGCTCCGCAACGGGAGAGGCCACAGCAGTGAGAGGCCCGCGTACCGCAAAAAAAAAAAAAAGTCATTATAGACACATATATGTACAAATTTATTTATGTACACATATGTTTATCAGAGCAGTGCTTATTATAATAATTTATAAACATTCTACGTTCAGCAATAGCAGAATGATTAAATAAGTCATTTTTAAACAAGTGTTTTTTGAACATCCACCATACATCAGACACCCTTCTAAGAACTGGGGATCAATGGTAAAAAGGGCATGTAAGTTTTATCTCCTCAAGAGGAAATAATAGAGAGTAGTTGGAGATGGCCAGCGAATCCCGATTTAAACTGCACAGTCAAGAAACTTGAGCTGAAATGGGAAACCAAGAAGGAGCCAGCCTTGTCCAAATCTGGGAGAAAAAAAGATCCCCAAAAAGTGAAAACAAAAAATCCATGGCATTGGATAAGATAACATGGGTGAGTGTAGATTTTTTTTTAAAGGGAAGAGAGACCTGTTGCATCTGGAAGAGAGGGGAGGTCACTAGGCAAACTGCCACCCCCAAGACTGGGGAGGCCCCCCCAGTGAAGAGAGGAAATGGAGGCTTCCCAGAGCAAAACCACCAGGGGGACCTGTGCCTGGGGAGGAAAACCAGAACTATAACTGACAATTGCTGGAGGCTCAGTGTGACAATCTGAGAGTTAGAAACTACAGGGGGACCCAGTCATGCGAGGACTCACAACACGGTGAGATCTTCCTCCAGGAGCTCCACCAGGATCCTACAGAAAATACCAGAGAAAAATCCCTCAGCCTTCCTGCTGGGGGAGGGGAAAGTAGCCAATTTGAAATAGACCAGAAGACTCCAAGGCTTGCCTTTGGGGGAAACTAGTTAACCAGAGTCTAACCTGCTGGGGTGTTAACTGAGCCTAACTGACCTGGGCGAAGAGAAATACCCAGCTCCAGCTGTCTCTAGCCATCCTGTCCCACATAAGGGAAGGGGTGGGGGGAGAAAAAAATGAGAAACACTTGTGAAGTTCATGGTCCAGAGGCAGAAGCTCACTGGGGGATTGAGACTTAATCGTGGGAACTGCCTGCCCTCACACCTCACCACCTCATTACTAAGGCCTTGTTACAGCAGTTCCTTTAACCCAGGACATTGTGTCTGCATATCGAAAAAAAGTTACAAGGCACACCAAAAGCCAAAAAAAAAATTTTTTTTGAAGAGACAGAGCATGCATCAGAACCAGATGTGGCAGGGATGTCGGAATTATCAGACCAGGAATTTAAACGCAGCTATGATTAATACACCAACGCTCTAATGGATAAAGTAGACAGCATGCAAAAACGGAGGAGCAGTGTAAGCAGAGAGATGGAAGTCCTTAGAAAGAACCGAAAAGAAACGCTAGAGATAAAAAGCACTGTAACCGAAATGAAGAATGCCTCTGATGGGCTTATTAGCAGACTGGCCACAGCTGAGGGAGGAGTAGCTGAGCTAGAGGATATATCAATAGAACCCACAAAAGCCAAAAGGCAAAGAGAACGAAGGCTAGAAAAACCAGAATATCCAGGACTGAGGAACAAATACAAAAGATTCCACATCTGATTACTGAGAATTCCAGAAGGAGAAGCAAGAGAGAAAGGGACGAAAGAAACATTTAAAACAATAATGACTGAAAATTTCCCCCAATTAATGTCAAACACCAAACCACAGGTCCAGGAAGCTCAGAGAACACCAAGCAGAATTAATGTCAAAAAAAAAAAAAAAACCAACTAGGTATACTATTTTCAAATTAAAGAAAAACACTTTGGCTATAGAGGAATAAAGATAAGAATTACATCCAACTTCTCTGCAGAAATCATGCAAACAAGAAGAGAGTGGAGTGAAAAATTTTAAGTGCTGAGAGAAAAGAAATCACCAACCTAGAATTCTGTACCTTGTGAAATGATCTTTCAAAAGTGAAGGAGAAATTTTTTTTTCAGACAAACAAAAACTGAGGGACTTTGTTGCCTGTGGACTTGCTTTGCAAAAAATGTTAAAAGCAGTTCTTCATTGAGAAGGAAAATAATGTCAGAAACAAAGACCTACATAAAGTAAGGAAGAGCATCAAAGAAGGACGAAGGGAATAGTTCTGCAAGAGGAACAGATAAAACGGTATTGAAGGGGCTTCCCTGGTGGCGCAGTGGTAGAAAGTCCGCCTGCCGATGCAGGGCACACGGGTTCGTGCCCCGGTCCGGGAGGATCCCACATGCCGCGTAGCGGCTGGGCCTGTGAGCCATGGCCGCTGAGCCTGCGCGTCCGGAGCCTGTGCTCCGCAACGGGAGAGGCCGCGGCAGTGAGAAGCCCGCGTACCGCAAAAAAACAAAACAAACAAACAAAAAAAAATGGTATTGAAAGCTTTGAACAGTGGCCAGAATGGAAGAACTTACAAAAGCTGTATCCTGAGAGTGCAGTGACGAAAGCAACAGAGAAGTTGTGAGGATTTTAGCAAAGAGGCTATTAGACTCCGCCTGCCACTCCCATTCCTTCATTTCTCTTTCATGGCAACCACATGTCGTATGTCACCTCACCTGTGGACTGAGGATGAGCCAGCTCCTTGACTTGTGCATTGAACCCTGTTTACTGCGCTGATGGTTAATACTTTTATTGACTCAACTGTAGGTTCTTTCTGGATTCCTAACATTTGACTATGCCTGAGCTTTGGTAGCTAAGGATATTCTTCTTCTTTTACTTTGCAGTGGGTTTTGCTGGATTCTGCCTGCTGATGGCATTTAACTACTGACCACTGTCTACTACACAGAGGAACCAAGATAAGGTGGCAGCTTTGGATAAGAAGCAATTGGGAAAGAGCAACTGGCCTTTGACCCAAATCTAGTAGTTTAGGTCAGAAAGCCTGAGGTGCCAGCTCTTCAGAATGAGCTGATCTGTAAGGATACATGTAACGCCATGTCATGTGTCCATGCAAAGTTCAGAATCAAACTATGTAGTATAGCTTGCCCGTATCCTGTCAGAGATGCCACTCTCTCTAAATTGAGACCAAAGTTTCCACACCTTTCACCAACTAGTGTGTATGTATGTGTCATTTATCATTTTTCAATAGTCAGTCAACTTAAGTCTTTACTCATTAATCAAGATTGCCAGGCAGGCTATTTCTAGCACACGTCTGTGTGTCCTATAGGACTGCAGCCTTTACTCTGCTGCCCTCAAACCGCTTTTCTTATTTCAGATTTAGACTTTCATCCAGCCACTGACTATCAAGCATTGCCATCCATCTCTGCCTGTCAGTCAACTGGTTCAGTTTCCATAAAACAACCATGTCTGTCTTATAATGGCACTTGTTTGTAGATCCATTTTGGTGTTTTATTACATTTTCCTGAATTCTTTAAAATAAATGAATAGAAGATGGAAAAATTAATATGCTAATAGTAATAATGCAATTCCTGCAAAGATGGAGAGAGTATGAAGTAGAACAAAGGAGGTAACTCTTCAATATGGTTCGGATGCATATTGGAAGTCAACTCATTGATTATATGCTTAATTTTGAAGGAAAGGAATTTTTTTGAATCTATGGAAGCTTTATTCATAACTGCCAAAACCTGGAAGTAACCAAAACGTCCTTCAGTAGGTGAATGGATAAATAAACTGGTTCATCCAGACAGTGGAGTATTATTCAGCACTAAAAAGACATGAGCTACCAAGACATGAAACAACATGAAGGAAACTTAAATGCTTATAACTAAGTGAAAGAAGCCAGTCTGAAAAGGCTACATACTTTATGATTCAAAGTATATGACAGAAAGGCAAAACTATGGAGTCAATAAAAAGATCAGTGGCTGCCAGAGGGTGGAGGTGGGAGTGAGGGATGAACTGGTGGAGGACAGAGGATTTTAGGACAATGAAAATACTCTGTATGATACCATAATGATGGAAATGTCATTATATATTTGTCCAAAACCATAGAATGCACAACACCAAGAGTGAACCCTAACGTAAGCTATGGACTCCGGGGGACTTCCCTGGTGGTCCAGTGGTAAAGAATCCACCCTGCAATGCAGGGGACGAGGGTTCAATCACTGGTTGGGGACCTAAGATCCCTCATGCCGTGGGGCAACTAAGCCCGCACACCACTACTGCTGAGCTCACACGCCACTACTACTGAGCTCGCGCGCCTCAACGAAAGAGTCCATGTGCCGCAAACTACAGAGCCCGTGCACCCTTGAGTCCACGTGCCACAACTAGAGAGAAGCCTGCATGCCGAAACAAGAATGCACGCACTGCAAGGAAAGATCCCACGTGCCGCAACTAAGACCTGATGCAGCCAATAAATAAATAAATAAAATATATATTTTAAAAACCTATGGATTTCAGGTGACTATGATGTGTCAGTGTAGATTCATCAGTTGTAGCAAAGGTTTCACTCTGGTGGAGGAATGTTGGTAGTGGGGAGGCTATGGAGTGCGGGGACAGGGCAGATATGGGAAATCTCTGTACTTGCCACTACAAAAAAAAAGAGAGAAAAAAGAAAACTCTATGAAATACTAATAAGATATCGATGAAGATTATATATCCAAAAGGTGAAGTGTTATAATAGAGGACATAAAGAGATTTTTTTTTAAGTTAGAGACTGAGATTCATATTAATAAATTGTCCCATGGATCCCTTAGAGAATTTCACAGGCTTATACATCATCCAATAAAGATACAGCTTTCTCCAACTCAATCAGGAAAATTAGAAGGCCAGACTTAGCCTATCTCCTGTCAATTTTTAAAAAGTAATGTATAACACACTACCAAAGTGATCATCATTAACCTCCTTTCCATCCCTTGCAAATTACCATCAGCAGGTCCATTTTTTCTTCATTAAACTTTTTTTCTGTTTATTAAAGGGGACTTCAGTTGAACTAAGAGAAATAGAATTTGAGGTAAGAAATACATTTATTAAATTAATTTGCATTGCATTATATTAATGTTAAATCTCTGTTTTGGATAATCATAGATATATGACATTCAGGGGTTAAAAAGCTGAAATGCTCTTCCCGAACATAAAGAACTCTAGAATTCTTTTTTGTTTTCTGAAAAGGGACTTCCCTTCACTCCATCTAGACAGTCTATTTTCAACTGCACTCTCAGGGAAGCTATGGGTATAAAATTAGCAAATTGAATCTAAATGAAACGTATGTTTCCTACCCTCACAGAGCTTACAACTTATACTGTGTGTGCAATTCCCATCCTTAGGGTCACACCTTTGAGTGAAGGCTTCTATTGTAATATGAACAACAGAAATGAAGTCCACTATGTTTCAGTATTAAAACAAAAAATATTGACTTTTTTGATGGGCATTTTTCTCAAATGTGTTGCTGATATCCCTCCATTCTTAGAGTATGCAGAATATGATGACAAACATTATTAATTATTTGGTATCTTATCAGCAAGTAGTGTTGTGTCATTTGGTACAATACCCTTAGGGCCTAACGAAACACAGGTGTAGGGGTTTATGGATTTACTTACATACATTTAATAGCAACCATTTATCTTTTAAAACTTTCATGTCCGTTTTTCATATATTTTTCTTCTCTTTCCTTTTCTAATAATATTTTACTTTTTACTATTTTTAAATTGGCTTGTTAAGTAAGATTTAATAGGCTTTAAAGTAAGCATCTGAGGGTCTCTGCTAGGAAAAATAATGATGAGTTTGGACACACAATTTTGGCAACTTAGATGCCTCTTGGTCTCAGTTGTCTTCTGTGAGACTGAAATTGCCTGAAGAATGACAGCTGGAGAAGTGAATGTTATCAGAAGGTGTTTTGGCTTGTTAATGGCTTTATAAGTGTTCCTAAATGATTAGTAAATTTCCCTTCTTCTTTTAATATGAAATATTTCAAGAATGCTAAAATACGCAATTTTATTTTTCAAATGTACATATATCCAAAACAGATTATATAAAGTGTTGAGGGCTTCCGTGGTGGCACAGTGGTTGGGAGTCCGCCTGCTGATGCAGGGGACGTGGGTTCGCGCCCCGGTCCGGGAAGATCCCACATGCCGCGGAGCAGCTGGGCCCGTGAGCCGTGGCCGCTGAGCCTGCGCGTCCGGAGCCTGTGCTCCGCAACGGGAGAGGCCACAGCAGTGAGGGGCCCGCGCGTTGACATTTTCCTAGAGTTATTTACGAATTTTCATTAAAGAAATAAGATGTACAGGAACAAACCAAAAAGAGAGAGAGGGACAGAGAAACCAATGATGGAGCCCTGAAGCCCTCCAACATTTACAGGTAGAGACCCACCCAAGGAGACTGAGGTGGGAGAAAATGTGCAGTCACAGACGTGCAGGAAAAGCTGGAACCTATGCTTCTGAAGACAGAAGAGTAACAATTTGATTAGGCAAAGTGGAGATTTTTGACTTAGAAAAAGCAGCATTTTAAAGACAGAGAGAGAGAGAAACCCTATAAAGCTGTGTTGAGCAGAAAACAGTGTGTGAAGGTGTGGAGACAGTGGTTATAACAACTCCTGTGAGAAATTTTGCTGTGAGGAGGAACAGAAAAGAAGTAGAAAAAGAAATAATTGCAGGAGTACAACCCTTGAGAAGGCACTCCTCCACGCTGTAGACTGTTCTATAGCCAGTGTTTAATGACATGGGTGAGAGTTGCCAGTGCCTGCCCATAAGCCCTGGCCCCTTCCATTTCACACCAGCCTGATGTCCTGCAACTCTGTCCTTCAGAATGTGACCTTGAGGTGTTGCAGATGTAATTAAGGTGAGGTCACTAGGGCGGGTCCTAATCCAGCTGGTATGATTGGTGTCCTTATGAAAAGGGGACGTTTGGACACAGGGAGAACACCAGCGGAAGATGCAGGCAGACATGGTGGTGCTGTGTCTCCAAGCCAAGGAACACCAGAGATTGTCAACATATCACCAGAAACGAGGAGACAGGCAGGGAACAGACTGTCCTCACAGCCCCCAGAGGGAGCCACCCCTTCCCACACCTTGATTTTGGATTTCTGGCCTCCAGAACTGTGAGAGAATGAATTTCTGTTGTTTAAGCCGCCCAAGTTTAAACCTGCCTCGTGTGCTCCAGAGAACAGCCTCCAGACGGTCTGTCCCACCCTTATGCCACCCCCATCTTTATCCCCTCTACCACCAGAATGATCCTCCCAAAAGGCAAATCCCATCAGGGTTCACCCCACTCAGGACGCTTTACCAGTCTTTGTTGCAGTCCTCCTCCAACCCCATCCCTGGTCATTTACTGTGAGCGCTCTCCCCCCTCACCCCCTCCGAGGTCCACTGAGACACAGGCCACTGCCTGTGGGCCTCCTGCCCTTTCTGTGCACGTGGCTCCTTCTTCCTGGTCTCACATTAACCCCCCTCCCTGCAGGAAGCCCAGGCTAACCTGCCTTCAGCTCCCCCAGACGAATGGGGCCATTCCCCTTCTCTGTGCCCATCACAGCCTCTTCTAACCCCATTAGAGCCTGGTTTTATTGCGTTGCGTTACTTCCTTTTTTTTTTTTTTTTTTTGCGGTGCGCGGGCTTCTCACTGTTGCGGCTTCTCCCGTTGCGGAGCACAGGCTCCGGACGCGCAGGCTCAGCGGCCATGGCTCACGGGCCCAGCCGCTCTGCGGCATGTGGGATCTTCCCGGACCGGGGCACGAACCCGTGTCCCCTGCATCCCCGTGTCCCCTGCATCGGCAGACGAACTCTCAACAACTGCGCCACCAGGGAAGCCCCGTTACTCCCTTTTTATTTCTCTTTCCTCCACTAGTGGGCGAGCCCCTGGAGGGCAGGAGTTTGTGTCCTCCAAAGCTGAACAGCCTGGCACAGAGCAGCCCTTGAGCAGTTTTGTGGAACAAGTTCATCAGTGATTCTCAGAGTGTGGTCCCTGGACCAACAGCAGCAGCATGACCTGCGAACTTGTCACAAGTGCAAACTTCCGGACACTCTCCAGACCTGCTGGGTCAGACTCCACGGTGGGGCCCCTGGGTTCACAAACCCTCCAGGTGATCCTGATGCACACTCAAGGTCAAGCTCCGCTGAGTTTTAAAAATGAGAACTTCAGGAAATAGGATGTCAATGGAATTTGCTATTACTATTCAGCCTAGACTTAGACATCACAGGGTGGTGCCTGGTTGAGAGAAGAGCTCTCCCCTGGTCCCTCGTCACTGGGAATCACTGGGCATTACGGCCGCCTGGGATGCCCGCTGCCCATCTCTTCCTCAGCCCGTGTTGTACTGTATCCCCTCCCCAGGGTGTTGTTAATATACGCGAAGGTCTCAGGAGTGTCCTGAGCAGAAACCCAATGGCCAGGGAGCCCTGGATGCTAAGCGCCATGGTCGGTGCTGTCAGGCCCCACGGTGTAGTCGTGGCACCGGGTTTCTCATCCTCACTGTTAAATTAAACACATTTTGTCAAAAATAAACAAAAACAAAACAAACACACAAAAAAACCCACATCGAAACAGAACTCAAAGCTACAAAGAATAGATTGCTTATTGAAGATGTGGGCAGGAAGGGCGAGGAACAAAGTGGGCGAAGATACTAAAAAGGTATAAACGTCCAGTTATAAAGGAAGTCATGGGGACGTAATGTGCAGCACGGTGACGATAGTTTACACACTGTATTGTATATTTGGAAGTTGCTAAGAGTAGATCTTAAAAGTGATGACGGACGTTAGCTAGACTTACTGTGGTGATCACGTTGCAGTATATCCAAATATCAAATCATTATGATGCACACCTGAAACTAATATGTTATATGTCAATTATACCTCAACTAAAAATATTTTGTCAAGGGAGTTAGAACCCTATTTATTACCTTAGTTTCATTTTACCTTTACTGATAAGTGTCACACTCTATTTTAATATTTAGTCTAAAGGAGTTGATGATGTGGCTTTTTTTTTTTTCCAGCCTTTAATTTTTAAAGGCTTGGTTCTTGGATGTGTTTGTTGTGGTTAACATTTGGTGTTTTAAAAAGAGAGACAGAACATAATGTTATGAGCTCCTTACTGGAGGCCCACGTGCTTTTACTGTTTTACCGTTGCCTAGTGCCTTACCTGCCCCCAGCAGGTGTTGAGCAGAGGCTGGATTTTAACCCCTCAGGGAAAGACTCTGGTGGGGCGTTTGAGAGGCTGGGGAAGGACTCCTTTAGGACTGAAGACTGTGTGCATAGGAGGAAACAGGGGTGACTGTGACCCCGTCCCGAGGGCGCGGGGACAGGCACCACCACCTGAGTCCTGCCTCCTCTCTGCTTCATCTCGAGACTCTCTCTCTCTCCAGGCTGAGCTGCTACGCGCCTTAATCCCTTTCAGCTCCTGGAACTCACCGAATCCCCTTTGTTCTGGGTCTTTGCACCCATCTCTCCCCTGCCTGGAGCCCCCTCTCCTCTTTACTGACCGACACTTCCTCTTCTTCAGGTCACAAGTGACACACGCTCTTCCCAGCAGGACGCCTCCTCGTCCGTGAGGTGAGGCCCCCTTCCCTGCCCTCGCCCTCCTGACTCTCCCATGTCCGCTCCTTTCTCATCTCCTTCCTCCTTCAGCCCAGAAGAGCGGAACCTGTGTCTCCTCCATGGACCCCAGCACCTGTCTCGGAGCCTGGCGCACAGTAGGGCTCAGTACTTGCTGGGTGACTCTGAAAGCACACAGGCTGTAGGTGAAGAACTTTCCAAGTCCCAGATGTGTCCACTTGCTTCTCTTTTCTCCTTGGACTAAGAACTTAGTGGCTAATAAACCCCAGGCAGGAGGTGGGTATCAGAAGAAGAGACAAGTGTATGATTTAAATAGAAGATAGTTGGAGAGAGAGGAAAAGAACTTGCTAGTTCAGGAAATGCATGGCCAACAGCCAGTTGCTGTGATTCGCACGAAGCCTGTCCTGTCGTGTATGAAGAGGGCTCCCAGGATGAACGTGCCGTGGAGACTTTCCCTAAGGGCTCACTCTGGCTGATTCTCTGATATGCTGAGGCTCTGTAGACAAGGCTGTAAATGGAAACTGAACTTGGAGGGAAACACATGTTGCGTCTCTTTGTATAAACGGTTGTCATTTTCTACCCCAGGTAAGCCAGTTTAATAGTGACATCACACAAATTATAGTGTACAAATCTCTCATCCACTCCCAGGTTAGAAAGGACATGGGTATCATTGAATCCCATCCCTCGACCTCTGCGGGAATTCCCTCTGCAGAATCTGACGATTCACAACTTTCCGTTCCCCACTGCACTAACTTAAAGGCAGCCAGTTCCATATTTGGAGACTTCTGATTGTTACAAAATCCCCCGTAGCCCAGGGCCTTGTATGAAGTTGTGATTTATTGAATTAGATAATAAGGGGAACCCATAGATTAAAAGAGATTTAAGAGACCTATCAGTCAAATGCAACAGCGAATACAGGGGTCTTATATGGAGACTGACTTAACAAACCAACTGTAAAAGTTTTTAAATTATGAGGAATATGAAATAAAGACATTTTTAAAAATAAATAAATAATGAGGAAATGAGGGCTACTCAAAACATTGCTTGGATATTCGATGGTGTTATGGAAATACTCTAAATTGGGAGAGGTGGCAATGATGTTTATGTGATTATGCTTTTTGTTTAATAGGTTTGATTTGCTCCATATTTCTTTTCTTTTTCTTTTTTTAAAATATTTATTTACTTATTTGGCTGCACTGGGTCTTAGTTGCGGCATGTGGGATCTCCATTGCAGCATGTGGGATCTTTAGTTTCGGCATGTGGGATCTAGTTCCCCGACCACGGATTGGGCCCCCTGCATTGGGAGCACAGAGTCTTAGCCACTGGGCCACCAGGGAAGTCCCATGACTATGCCTTTTTTTTTTTTTTTTTTGGCTGTGTTGGTTCTTCGTTGCTGCGAGCAGGCTTTCTCTAGTTGCGGTGAGCAGGGGCTACTCTTTGTTGCGGTGCACGGGCTTCTCATTGCAGTGGCTTCTCTTGTTGTGGAGCACGGGCTCTAGCCGTATGGGCTTCAGTAGTTGCAGCACGCGGGCTCAGTAGTTGTGGCTCGTGGGCTCTAGAGCACAGGATCAGTAGTTGTGGCGCACGGGTTTAGTTGCTCCGCGGGATGTGGGATCTTCCCGGACTAGGGATCGAACCCACGTCCCTGCACTGGCAGGCGGATTCTTAACCACTGCGCAACGAGGGAAGCCCTCAGACTATGCTTTTTAAAGCCCACGTTTTTTCAGATATAGACTAAAATATTTGTGGGTAAAATAATTTTGATATCTGACACCTGCTTCAAAATAACTCAGCAGAGATAGGAGTAGGGGTGAGGAGTAGAGTGGGTATAGAAAAAACAAAAGTTGTCATGTGTTGATAATTGTTGAAGAATAGAAGATGAGAACATGGGGGTTGATTATACTGTTTTCTCTACTTTTATATATTATTTCCATTATAAATTTTTTACAAGTATATGTTTTTTTCAAATGCTTACTTTTCCACTGACATATTTTTAAGGCACCAATCAAAACCTATTCCTTTTTTGTCTGTTGCAAATATATTTTCATTTGCCTCCTAAACTATATGATTTTTAACTCCTTCCTCTATCTCATGAGGAGGGCACTTATTTTGTCATATTTACTTGTAGTGATTTTAAAATTTTTATTGAAATGCATATTCTATATATGAGTCAATATTTCCTCATCACATTGTGATAAAATGCAGGTGCCCCCTACTTTGACAAACAAACCCCACCATAATCAAACTCCATCCTACATGTCAGACAAACTCTTCCAAAGTACAGAAGAGAGGAAACACTTCTATACTTTTTTTTTTTTTTTTTTTTTTTGCCACACGGCAGCATGTGGGATCTTTGTTCCCCAGCCAGGGATCGAACCTGTGCCCCCTGAAGTGGAAGCACGGAGCCCTAACCACTGGGGCGCCATGGAATTCCCAGAGAGGAAACACTTTAGAACCCATTTTATTTATTTTTTTTATTTATTTATTTTTTTTTTTGCGGTACGCGGGCCTCTCACTGTCGTGGCCTCTCCCGCTGCGGAGCACAGGCTCCGAACGCGCAGGCTCAGCGGCCATGGCTCAGCGGCCATGGCTCACGGACCCAGCCGCCCCGCGGCACGCGGGATCCTCCCGGACCGGGGCACGAACCAGCGTCCCCTGCATTAGCAGGCGGACTTAGAACCCATTTTATAATGCCACTTGCAGCAACATGGATGGACCTAGAGATTATCATATAAAGTGAAGTAAGTCAGAAAGAAAAAGACAAATACCATATGATATCACTTACATGTGGAATCTAAAATACAACACAAATGAACATATCTATGAAACAGAAACAGACTCACAGACATGAGAACAGACTTGTGGTTGCCAAGGGAAGGGGGTGGGGGGGAAGTATTAGGATTTGGGGATTAGCAGATGCAAACAATTATATATAGAATAGATAAACTACAAGGCCTTAATGTAGAGCACAGGGAGCTATACTCAAAATCCTGTGATAAACCATAATGGAAAAGAATATGAAAAGAATGTATATGTGTATAACTGAGTCACTTTGCTGTACAGCAGAAATTAACACAACATTGTAAACCAACTATACTTCAATAAAGTTTTTAAAAACCCACTAACACAACATTGTAAAGCAATTATACTCCAATAAAGATATTAAAAAAATAAAATAAAATAAAACCCCATTTTATGAGGTCAATATTACTCTGATATCAAAACCAGACAAAGACATCACACAAGAAAGAAAACTACAGACCAATATTCGCATTCAATGTACACAAAATTTCTCAACAAAATACAAGCAAATCAAATCCAGCAACATGTAAAAAGAATAATACACTTAAACATGGCAAATTTTATGTGATATATATTTTACCACAATAAAAAATAGTAAAATAGGGGCTTCCCTGGTGGCGCAGTGGTTGAGAGTCCGCCTGCCGATGCAGGGGACACGGGTTCGTGCCCCGGTCTAGGAGGATCCCACATGCCGCGGAGCGGCTGGGTCCGTGAGCCTGCGCGTCCGGAGCCTGTGCTCCGCAACGGGAGAGGCCACAACAGTGAGAGGCCCGCGTACCGCAAAAAAAAAAAAAAAAAGTAAAATAATAAAAAGAATTATACATCATGACTAAATGGGATTTATCTCAGGGATGCAAGGATGATCACA
This sequence comes from Delphinapterus leucas, assembly GCF_059928025.1. Taxonomy (NCBI): domain Eukaryota; kingdom Metazoa; phylum Chordata; class Mammalia; order Artiodactyla; family Monodontidae; genus Delphinapterus; species Delphinapterus leucas. Next base: position 14,983,506 of record NC_143146.1, read on the forward strand.
TGATCTATCTCAGTAGGTGTGGGAAAAGCATTAGACAAAATCCAAGTTCATGGACCCCTGGTTAAGAACACCTGTTCTGGAAAGTCTCTAAACATAGCAGATGTCAAATAATAGTGAAGAAACACCCGAGGGCTAGAAGGTAAATTTAAAGGGTGTTACTGGGGAAAAAATGTTCTCTTGAATCTATTGGAAAAAGTCTTCCTTTTTTGTTTTTGTTTTGTTTTGTTTGGCCACATAGGATCATAGTTGTGGCAGTGGGATCTTCGTTGAGGCGTCTGGGCTTCTCTCTAGTTGCCGCACTTGGGCTCAGTCGTTGTGGCACTCGGGCTCTCTAGCTGTGGCACGCAGGCTCAGTAGTTGCAGAGTGCAGGCTTAGTTGCCCCGCAGCATGTGGGATCTTAGTTCCCTGGCCAGGGATTGAACTTGCATCCCCTACGTTGGAAGGCAGATTCTTAACTACTGGACCACCAGGGAAGTCCCTGGAAAGAGTCTTCTTGAATCTACCTTGATCATGAACAATGACAGCATAAATGATTTCTCTAAGATCTAAGAGGAGTACATAGTATAAACTTTTAAAGTGTAGGTGTGTGTATTCCTTCTTTGCTACAGGCATAATTATTCACCTGCTAGATGGGCATGAGTATTTTTGTGGTACCATAATTAAAGGGCCTTTGAATGGCTTGGAGATTTAGGGCAAATGCTTTAGACTTAGATTTAAAAGTAGCTGTGTTACAGTAGCTCAGTGATTTAAATTTTAAGCCTCAGAATTCTTTTAGCTTTTATTCATATCTGAAATTAGGATTCTAACACCATGAGAATTTTAGAAAATAATACCCTGCCAATGCAGGGGACACGGGTTCGAGCCCTGGTCTGGGAAGTTCTCACATGCCGCGGAGCAACTAGGCCTGTGAGCCACAACTACTGAGCCTGCGTGTCTGGAGCCTGTGCTCCGCAACAAGAGAGGCCGCGATAGTGAGAGGTCCGCGCACCGCGATAAAGAGTGGCCCCTGCTTGACGCAAGGAGAGAAAGCCCTCGCACGGAAACGAAGACCCAACACAGCCATAAATAAATAAATAAATAGATAGATAGATAAATAATACCTATGAAGTATTTAGTGCCTGGGCCATGGAAGTATTCATCATGATAAACAACATCCAAGATGGTGTAAATCATGGGTCTGTCTTGGGACTGTTACGTCTGCTGCTTAGATAGATTGATGTCAGCCTAGAGGGCTTCATAATCACAAGTTAAAGGGACTAATGTCCTTGTTTAAGGACTAGACTTGTTGCTCGAATAATCTAGAAAACTGAAGAATAAATGGGCATAGAATGAAATTTATTTGGACAACTTTAGCAGTTGTGCATTTAAAGTAAACACATAAACGACGCGAAGAAAAGACGGCACTGGCCGGGTGTTGCCAAAACAGAGGATTTTGCAGGGCAAGTCCTCTGCCTATATTTTGGGGACTTGCCAAAGGGTGATTTGTTCACGTAGGGGCAGAGCTTGAGCTTCCTTTGGCTCTGGCTAAATGCTATAAATACTGTCACATCATTAAATCTGTGTAAATGGTTTCAAAAACTGCTTAAAGATGTAATTATTAGTTGAGGGTGCAAACTCAAATGTTTCCATGGGTAACATAACTGAAGGAGGCCCCACAGGCTGTTGCAGAGAGAAAGGGGCCTGTCATTGGAGGGCATGCCCTGTCTAAAAGCATTTATATTCAAAATGTTTCAGAAGCATCAACCAGCCAGACAAACAGGTTGTGGAGGCCTCAGTCCCACGCAAGCAGCTTATAATCTCTGATCAGTGGAACAAGCATAAATTAGGTGTTTCTCTTTTGTATCCCTGAACCCATAGGTGGTCTTTTCCCTTCCAATCAGATAAATACTTGGCAGGAACTGAACTGCTAAAAGCTCTGAATTGTAGCATCACAGAATCCTTAGAGTTGCTTATCTTTTCCCCATTTCTGGTTGCTTCCAGTTCCCTTCACAAATTCTCCCCCCCCCGGTTTTTTTTTCTAGCTTACACTCAGCTGCTATTTAGAATAAGATGGTATTTGACCAACATTTTTTGTTGTTGTTGTTCTTCTTTCCTAAACACTTAATGCCTCAAACACTTCAATGTGTTCTGGCCCAAGAGCGCCCTCCTCTGTCAAGCAGTCACCAGGCCCTGATTCCCCTTCCCTTCCTTCCATCTTCTGAGTGGCTCCCAACCACCTGTGCCAAAGGGGCGCATGTGACAGAACCATCTCCAGCCCTCGGTGCTATTGACTACTCATCTGGAACTCTTGGTTTCCTTTGATAGCAAATTCTTTGCCTTTATGAAAGTTATTTACTTCTGAAAAATATTCAAAGAATGATCAAAGAAAATCAGTTATGCTATTAATAAACTTAGACACGTCTCCTTACAGGCTGAATGAATAAAATAAGCAGAAGTGATAATAAGGATTGTAATCTGAAAGCAACCCAGTGATGCAGCGTTAGAGGGTAATTAATTCTTAAAAAGGTAAAATCATGACTCTCATGCAAATAATAAATGGTCATCATTAATCTGTGAGTTATTTATTATTAACTATTATTAATTCACGATGGAATCAGTAAGATATTACAACTGGTTTTTGTTTTTTGTTTTTTTTATATCTTTATTGGAGTATAATTGCTTTACAATGGTGTGTTAGTTTCCATTTTTTAACAAAGTGAATCAGTTATACATATACATATGTTCCCATATCTCTTCCTTCTTGCATCTCCCTCCCTCCCACCCTCTCTATCCCACCCCTCTAGGTGGTCACAAAGCACCAAGCTGACCTCCCTGTGCTATGCGGCTGCTTCCCACTAGCTATCTACCTTACGTTTGGTAGTGTATATATGTCCATGCCTCTCTCTCGCTTCGTCCCAGCTTACCCTTCCCCCTCCCTGGGTCCTCAAGTCCATTCTCTAGTAGATCTGCGTCTTTATTCCCATCCTGCCCCTAGGTTCTTCATGACCTTTTTTTTTTTTTTTAGATTCCATACATATGTGTTAGCATACGGTATTTGTTTTTCTCTTTCTGACTTACTTCACTCTGTATGGCAGACTCTAGGTCCATCCACCTCACTACAAATAACTCAATTTCGTTTCTTTTTATGGCTGAGTAATATTCCATTGTATATATGTGCCACATCTTCTTTATCCATTCATCTGTCAATGGACACTTAGGTTGCTTCCATGTCCTGGCTATTGTAAATAGAGCTGCACAGGGATATCAGCTCGGTGCTTTGTGACCGCCTGGAGCGGTGGGATAGGGAGGGTGGGAGGGAGGGATACGCAAGAGGGAAGAGATATGGGAACATATGTATATGTATAACTGATTCACTTTGTTATAAAGCAGAAACTAACACACCATTGTAAAGCAATTATACCCAAATAAAGATGTTATAAATAAATAAATAAATAAATAGAGCTGCAATGAACATTGTGGTACATGCCTCTTTTACAACTGGTTTTTATAGTCTCTCCCTGACAAAATTCCTTTCAGTTGCCATGAACAGGATCGTTTGCACTGCTGTGAACAGGAATCCTTTGTATCACTATTAGTTTTCTGCAAGTTAACTTCTACCTTAACGGAGTTGTAAAATAGCCTAGTGAGAAACAAAGATGTTCAACTCTATAGAATAAAACAACCCTGCAAAGATCATAATCTGGCATTCCACTGAAGAGATATTCTGTGGCCTCTCTTGCCCTTCCAGCAACTTTCACAGCTTTTCCCGTCAGTGGTGATCATTTTATTAACATCTCTCCATCTTGTCTTCATCCCTATCCCATGCTTCCTCCCCCAACCCACAAGGAATCCTAGGCTTGGATAAATGGTGTCTGTGTGTATTATGGACTGTGTGAAAATGCTGGGAAGCTTGTAAAGATTTTACAAGGATGTGGAGAGGGAAAAAAAGGCTGACCTAGTAATAGAGCTTAAATACTGCATGCAAAGTGTTCTTTAAAGGGCAGTTTCTCTTGGTCTGTATCTCACAGAAGCACAGAGAGTTCAAGCATTTGCGTTGTGATAAGAATAGTTAGTTTTGATTTTAAAAGCAGAGTAGCCTTCAGGAGTTTGGTTTAGGAGGCTTAAGTTGTTTCATTTCAAAGTTCTTTTTTTCCTAGAATAATGCAGATTCCCGCTACCCAAAGGGAACCCTGGGCTTCATAAGCCATTGCTATAGTAGGTCAGGAAAACAGTCATTCTGATGGTACTGAGGCACAGTGTGGGAGAGTGGAAGGAACACTTAGGTAGAATTCTGGAGATTCAACCACACAACAAGAAAAGCCAAATAATTTGGAGATGAGAATAAATGGGGATCAATGGTGAAGGAAAAAAGTAAAGTGGTTTTTTGCATAAATCAAGGCCTTGAGAAGTGTCTTTTCCTCTGGAAACTGGAGTCATCTCCAGAGATGAGGCGGTGACTAGGAATCAGATCTGCCATCAGATTCCAGGTTCAAGATAGAGTCCTCCTCAAGAAGTGGACAAATGCATAAATGACAACAATAGAGGTGGACGTGAGATGGGTACAATAAAATGCTACCTGAAGACAGAGGAGCAGCTGTGGAGCCATGACCACACGAGGAAGGCTGGAAAAGGAAGTGGTTTGTGGGGGAACATGATGAGTTTGGTTTGGGACCTATTTACGACCTGGTAGGGCCTCTACGTGTCTTATATTTATGTGTATCAGCTCCATCTTTTTCCTGTTCCCCCTTCTGCTTCAATCTTCCCTTCAAGTTTAAATCTCTCTTGAAGAATGGAAACAATAACTTGGTTTTCTTTGATCTGCCCTCACAAACCAAGCAAAATGCCTTACACATAGAAGATACTTAATAGATGTTGAATGGATGGGTGGATGGATGGATGGATGGATGGATATTCAAATGTTCTTGAACAGGGGGGTTACCTTTGCTTCTTGGAGTTCCTTAGAGCAAAGTGGGACAGGACAGGAGAGCAGAGGTTGGAAAGAGTTGGGATCTTATGGGGACAACAAACAGACAGATGTAAGAGGTCAGAAAGAAGAGTTGGCAGAACATAAAAATAAGTTGTGTTTCGAGAAGTAAGGAAAAAGATTAAAGATGGCTAGACGGTCTACTTGGTGTGCAAATAGCAAAGTAGTTTTATATTTAAAAACTGTGAAATTAAAGTTTAACCCCATATTACTCAGCCATAAAAAGAAACGAAATTGAGCTATTTGTAATGAGGTGGATAGACCTAGAGTCTGTCATACAGAGTGAAGTAAGTCAGAAAGAGAGAGACAAATACCGTATGCTAACACATATATATGGAATTTAAGAAAAAAAAATGTCATGAAGAACCTAGGGGTAAAACAGGAATAAAGACACAGACCTAGTAGAGAATGGACTTGAGGATATGGGGAGGGGGAAGGGTAAGCTGTGACAAAGCGAGAGAGAGGCATGGACATATATACACGACCAAACGTAAGGTAGATAGCTAGTGGGAAGCAGCCGCATAGCACAGGGAGATCAGCTCGGTGCTTTGTGACCACCTAGAGGGGTGGGATAGGGAGGGTGGGAGGGAGGGAGATGCAAGAGGGAAGAGATATGGGAACATGTGTGTATGTGTGACTGATTCATTTTGTTGTAGAGCGGAAGCTAGCACACCATTGTGGGGCAATTATACTCCAATAAAGATGTTAGAAAAAAAGAAAGTCTATAATAAATTTTGAGTTGATTTTCCTGTATGGTGTTAAAAAAAAAAAAAAAAAAGTTTAACCCCAAATGACACAGAATTATATTGCTCCTAACATCACGTTAAATAAAAGCCATTCCAGCTTGTTTGGACCTGTCTCTGACTGCTTGGCCTGGTGCAGTCATTTTTATTGCTCTAGATGGCATCTGTTTTCATTATCAAAGCAGGGACTTTCTGCCACGTCATCTTGAAGTCCAACTTCACTTGCACAACATGTGCTTTGTAATTAAATTAAAATCGCAGGATGTTTTGGATTAGAGGAATCTTCCTTCAACCAGACCCAAGGTTAGTAAGAGAGCATGACCTGTCTGGGATAGAATTCCCTAATCCAAAACATCCGGAATATTTCACTGGATTAAATCTGCAACTCACTGGGAGGTTTTGGGTCCAATTGCTAAAGGTTTTCTGTCTGTTTCCATTACTCTTTTCAAGTCAGGTCAACATGCATTTATTCAGCTCTCTTATTGAAAATGATATGAAAAGTATTACTGAGTCCAAAGAATAAAGAAAATGGCAGATAAAATGCAAGGAAAGGAAGAAAAGTAATGAGTGAATAAATAAGTTCACTCATGAATAAAGAATTTATTCATGAATAAGTAAATTCATTCATCCAACAAATGAACTTACAGAGTTCTTATTTGTACCAGGCACTGAGCTAGGTAAGTGCTGTGCAATAGAGAGAGAAATATAAGCTACTGGTTCTGTTCCCCAGGAGTTTAGGATTTGTTTTATTTTTAATAAAAAAAAAATTGCCATTGGACAGTTTAAATTCAATTTATATTGGTGTTTTAATCCAATCAAAAACTTCACAAAGAAATAACCTTGAACAATCTCTTTGAACATTCTGTGAGGGAAAAGGCTAACGAAATCACACTGCACCACTGGATAGGATGTGTGTGTTTGGGTTGGATTGAATCCCAGGGCCCCTAGCCAGTAGGCTACAGGAAGAGAATTTTTTAAATCTATTTTACTGGCTATAGAAAATAATCCTCGGTACAGTGTATCAGGCACACTTTTTGCTTTGAGCATTGCCATGAGTCTATGTAGCTTTAGAAGGAATGACCTTTAGCAAAAACTAATTGACAGGGACTTCCCTGGTGGCGCAGTGGTTAAGAATCCGCCGGCCAACACAGGGGACAGGGGCTCGAGCCCAGGTCCAGGAAGATCCCACATGCCACGGAGCAACTAAGCCCGTGTGCCACAACTACTGAGCCTGCACTCTAGAGCCTGTGAGCCACAACTACTGAGCCCACATGCTGCAACTACTGAAGCCCGTGTGCCTAGAGCCTGTGCTCCACAACAAGAGAAGCCACCGCAATGAGAAGCCCATGCACCGCAAAGAAGAGTAGCCCCTGCTTGCCACAACTAGAGAAAGCCCGTGCGCAGCAATGAAGATCCAATGCAGCTGAAAATAAATAAATAAATAAATAAATAAAAACTTGTAAATTGTTGGAGAGGAAGACAACGGTCTTGGTCCAATGTGGCACCAACACCAACACATATCCTGACTTGGCCATCCTGACTGTGGGTATATTTGTGGGAAACACCTACCCAAAGGTGAACTGAAATTGTCACTGTCTTGGAACCCTTGGGACGTGTCTCTCTGCAGTTGACATAGGGAGGGAGGGAGAAAGAGGGTGGATGGATGCAGAGGCCAGCAGTGGTGGAATATGACCTTGAGGAGAAATGAGGGCACTGGATTTCTAGGTGGGAGGAGCTTGTGCACAGTGATGTTGTTGGGAGAGGTATGCCTGGGAGTCTTTTCTAGAAGCTATGTTTGCATGGAATGCATAGCTTTTACTCTCCTTTGTGTTTACTTAGAGGAAAGGCTGATGGAGTTTGAGGTGGAGCTGTGGTGGTGTTGGTGGTGGTGGGACCTGAGCCCTATTGAGAAGAACCTGAGTTCTGCCCTGAGACAATAGCAAGTACGAAATGAGATCATTACAAGCACTGCCAGGAAGCTCGGATGTATTCAGGGCAGCGGCCCGCGGAAAAGTCTGGAGTTTCTGCCTGGATTCCATTTGAACTGGGGCAGAAATGTAAAGATACAGCATTTGTTGCCATAGACTGATGTAGTGTAGAGCGTAACTTTTACACATAGAAAAAAATAAAATGAAAAGTGTAAGATATAAGACAGGGTGAAAGGTTAAAAAAATTTCATGCTGATTAAGGGAAGAATCCAGATTTGTAAATAGGAAGAGAAGGCCTGTCAATTAAGTTAATAATGGAAGATAATTACAAATATTTTAAGAAGCTAATGAAGCACAGTTGAGTTGCCGGGTGTGTGTGGTCAGGGAACAGGGAACGAAGAGAAAATCCTGACAGGAAAAAAATTCAGGAAGGAAATAACTAACTGTTGGAAAATGATTTCCACTCCTCATCTCAACTATTTGAGTTAAAAGAAAGTAAGACCCGTGAAAGAACAACTATTTCCAAAGCAGTCATCCTCGGACATGCTTTGTATCGCAGATAACCCGGGTGGTACCAGGCTTTCTTGAGAAGGTTCTGGCGTGTGATTTGGTCTGTTTGCAGCGAGTGGTGCTTTGTGCTCACCGTGCCCTTTTTACCCAGCTGCTTATAACGTGCAGAAAGTAAACCCTCAGAGAAACGGCCCCGCCGCCCAGCCCCTCTTCAGAGTCTATCGGATGAAGAGACGCAGAGCTCTGTTTTCTGCTGGCCGTGGTCACGCGTGGCTGGAGGATTCATGGACAAGACCAAGCGCTCCATCTGTATCTCAGAGTCACTGATTACCAAGAGAAGGACTCAGCCCAGAACCATGCAGAGGATGGAAAGTCCTCAGAGAGTGAGTCTGTTAGAGTAATCCGAACAATCAGAGCCATTCTGACCACATTCTGATGTCTCCGTTGCCCCTTTCAAATACAAGCCGTTTCCTAAGGTCCAAAGGGAACACTGTGAATGGTGCCTAAGATTTTTCATAATGTTAGCATCTGAATGAAAGGACCAGATGTGACCTTAGAATGAAGGCAATGACCAGGGAGAAGGGCAGGGGTCAAGGGAATGCCCGAAACTTCAGGGATATTGATGTTTAAACATTTCTTTTTATTTTTACATGTTCACAGAATCTCAGATCTCAAACCGGAAAAGACCTTAGAGATTACCCAGTCTGTCTTCCCAGCCAATGCAGGAATTATTTCTACCACCTTTTTAGTAGAGGAGCATCAGCCTCCTCTAGATACTTCTAGTCAGTTCTTTGTGGGACAGCCTGTTCCGTTGTTGGGCAACTCTGATAGAAATTGCTTCTTCAGAGAGCCCCTAACTCTGATTCCCTCGTAACGTCTACCCAGGGGTCGTACTCATCTACTTCCCCTTCCTCCATCCCTCTCACGCCCTTGCCCACCATATTCTTTTCCTTTTTTCCAGGTGAAACAATTGCCCATGTGAATTTATTTCAAGACCTCCCGTCTTCCTAGTTACCCTCCTCTCACATCAATGAATGTGGTTTGTATTCATGTTCCTTAAGATATGGTGCCCAAGACCAGCACTATGCAATTTGACTATGGAATATGCGGGAATGAGGGGCTATTACCCTTCCAATTTGGACATTCTTATGCTATTAATGGCACTTCGGATTGCATTAATCTTCATGGCTGCTACCTTTTCCTGTTGTTTTTTACTAAACATCTAAGAAGCACAGCTTGTTTTCTTTTTTTTTAATTAAATTCAGTCAAGCTATTCTCTCTCATTCTATGCAATCGATTTTTAAAGACAAACATTAAGTTGAGAATCTGACTGCTTGAGATCTTGGTATGTATTGGAAAATACTGTCCTGAGAGAAGGGATGGAACTTAGGGTGGGACCTGCTCTGCAGCCAGCTTCCCCTTCCACTGCCCCCAAGTCTCTGGGCAGGAACCTCGGAGCACCTGTGACCCCTTCATCCCTCATGAGTCACCAAGTTACTCGGTCTTATCGGTTCTACCTCTAAGTACCTTCCTTGTCTGTTCCCACTGTTGCCCGCACATGAGGTTCAGGTTCTCACATGAAATACTGCAGGATCTTTCTGAAATGCAAGTCCCGTCAGGGATTCTCTGCTCAAAATGTTTCAACGGCTTTCCGGCTCCTCTAAGACAAAGTCGAAATCCCCTCATAGAGCTTACAGGTCCCTTTGCAAGTCCCCCTCCATGTGCACCTGCACCCCATCTTGACGTCCTCCCGCACATCCACGTGGAGTCTTTCCAATGTGCTCGCTGGTCCCTGAGGCGCTCGGCTCCTTTCTGCTTGGAGGTCTTTGCTCGTACGTGCCAGGCCCTGCTCTGAACGCTCTACACAAATTAACTCACTTCATCCTCACCACCACCCTCTGAAGTAGATAATATTACTCCCATTTTACAGACGGGGAGCTCATATGTTAAGCATCTTGCCTGGTGTCACGCAGTTAATAAGTTGTAGAGCAGGATGAGTCCCGTGACCCGAAATGCCCCCCCTTTCTTCCTCCTGGGTGAACTTCTACCCATTTTCCAAGACAGTTCAAGCACTGGCTTTTCTGGGAAGTCTGCCTATGCCCTGAACTTAACCCAGATAGCACTTATCGTTCTGGGCTAATCGTTTGCTAAATGATCATCTCCCTCTAAGCAGCACATCCACGGAGATAGGCCCCTGTGCTTTCCTCCCTGAGCCCCCAGAGCCTATATTCTGTGCCGGGAATCTAATGAGTGCTTTGATGAAAGGAACTCATTAATGAATAAGTGAATTAACTACTTACAGTGTTCCTTCTGTAGTCGTAATATGGTGTCATAGCCATTTGCCAAATTGTTAATTTTGGGCCATCAGTTTTTCCTGTAATGCGTACAAAAATCTGGCCAAAGCTTAATTGTAGATCAATTCTTAATTTTCTTAAGAAAGAATTAAAGAATTTAAAAATTCTTAATTTTCTCCTGAAATTCAGATCAGTTATCCTGGCTTTGTCTAAGAGCAGTACTGCTTTCTGAAGTGCTCTGGAATTACTTAGAAACGCACAGCGGCAGTAAGTTTTAAAACTACCAACCCCAGTTTGCTCTTTGCTCAGGTGTCCTTTGAGTTCATCCCCTTGAGGAGGCGCGTTAGTCTGTAAGGGAATCGAGCAGAGGAGACTCAGGAGCGCCAGCTTGCTGCACGTGCGGTCGGACGGACAATGAGCGAGAGAGGAGCAGTGGGCCCGGAGAGAAATACGCCTGAGCCTTTTCTACACACAATATTCACCACGAGAAGACAAATACTGACGATCAGATAAGCATGAGAAGCCACAAAGGGGAGGTGGGATAGCCTTCCTGACCTCCCTACGCAAACACCACCAAAGGATCTCGTGTTCGTACCGCGCTCACTGCCTTTTCTTATTTTCTGCATTCTCCATGCTCTGGCATCTAGGGCCTCGGGTGTGGCAGGTGAGCAGAGGGGAAGACCGCCCTCTGGGGGCCATCAGATTCTTAGAAATAACACACAAGTGCAGCTTTCAGAGACAAATCAGCTAATCCAAAGCACACACCCCAGTGATGTCCTTTGTCAAGCTTTCGCACATCAAACCAACATTCCTCCACCTTAATCAACCCAGGGCCGGGGGACCAGACAACTCAACAAAGGCTCTCACAGGTGCTTTCCTCTCACTCCTTCTGCCTTCTGACCGGCTCTGGTGCTTCCCAGCAGGGTCCTGTGTGGGGAACCAGGTCTCCTACTTCTAGGGATCTGTGAGTGTAAAAACTTTTTCCTTCAACAGCGTTTCATGTCTGTGTGTCTTACCATCCCTGATTAAAACAAAGTCCAGGTACATTTAAAAACATATACTAGTCTATTTCATGTAATAGGATTCTTTTTCTTGATCTTCCTACAAACTTTTGGTATGTAACTAGGTATCATCATTATCATCTTATAGATAAGAAAGGGAGGGAATTCCCTGTTGGTTCAGTGGTTAGTCTGCGCTTCCACTGCAGGGGGCAAGGGTTCCAACCTCGGGTCAGGGAAATAAGATCCTGCAAGCCACTCTGCAGGGAGAAAGAAAGAGAGAAAGAGAGAAAGAGGGAGGGAGGGAGGGGGGAGGGAGGGAGGAAGGGAGGAAGGAAGGAAGGAAGGAAGGAAGGAAGGAAGGAAGGAAGGAAGGAAGGAAGGAAGGAAGGGAAACAAAATGAATTTAAGTGACTTATCCCAGGTCACACGAAAAATTAATGGCCGAGTTGGGATTTAAACCAGGTTTTGGGCTAGTACTAAAGGCTGAACATTTCCCCAAAAGTTCTATAGATGACCATACAAAGTTATAAATATGTTCTCTTGTGAGCCTCAGTTAATTTGTCTGTAAAATGGGGACTACAGAATACCATCTTTTGGATAAGTATGATAATATATGTGAAAACACTTTGTAAAATGCAAATGTGATTCAAATCAGTATATTAAACTGTTTGTCACAAAGTTTTTCCCAGTTCTCAGGGCCAGGAATACTCCTGGAAACCTTTGTCCTTTTTTGACTGCCCAGAACACAAACATGTCCTAGGTCTGGTGAAGCTCTATCCCCTACCATGGAGCCCAGAGGGGGCCTTTTCTCCCTATTTCAGCAGATGCAACATGTGATTGACACTAGGAATGGTCCCACATCTGTGGTGAGAAACTGACTTCTAAACAAAGTGTGGTCTTGCCTTATGAGGTACAGCAAATCCTTACCTGTAGGATAAGCATAAACTGTAGTCCAATGAGCACAATAGCCTTTGCTTTGTTATAAATATGACATAAGACATGCAACAAGGCGTCAGAGGCATCCTTCTATTAGGTTTTGGATTCCAGGAAGCAGCTACTGCAGTCCTGGCTGGAAAAAAATAGATGGAGAAGAAGTAATGGTCACCTTCCTGCCACTGAGATGTGAGCTCTCCAGGCATTGAAATCTGTATTTATAGGAATGACTGCTACCCTTTATGGTGCATGTCTCTGTGTCTGGCACTGTATAAGGCACTTTGCCTATGTTATCTCATTTCATCACCATTTCACAGGTAAGAAAATTGAAGCACAGGGAGATTAAGACCCTTAGTAAATGGTGAGTCCATCAGACTCGAAGTCCAAGCTTTATACAGAATTTCTCACCTTTTAACGTGCATGGGAGACACCTGGAGATGTTGTTAAAGTGCAGATTCTGATTCTATGGGTCTGTGGTGGGGCCTGAGGGTCTGCATGTCTAGCAATCTCCCAAGTGATATAGACGCTGCTGGTCTGAGGACCACACTTCAAGAAGCAAAGCTCTAAATCGTCCTGCTCTTCAAAAAGTGCTTCTTGAATCTCATCATAAAAAAACACTCATGGTGGGCTTCCCTGGTGGCACAGTGGTTAAGGATCTGCCTGCCAATGCAGGGGACACGGGGTCGATCCCTGGTCCAGGAAGATCTCACATGCCATGGAGCAACTAAGCCCGTGCGCCACAACTACTGAGCCTGCACTCTAGAGCCTGCAAGCCACAACTACTGAGACCGAGTGCCACAACTACTGAAGATCACGTGCCTAGAGCCTGTGCTCTGCAACAACAGAAGCCACCGCAATGAGAAGCCCATGCACCACAAAGAAGAGTAGCCCCCGCTTGCCTCAACTAGAGAAAAGCCCACGCACAACAACAAAGACCCAATGCAGCCAAAAATAAAAATAAATAAATAAATTTATAAAAAAAAAACCCACACAACACTCATGGTTCTTCTCCTAAGCACTTCCCTAGGGCTTCTCCCTTTGCCAGAGCTTGGTGACATGAGAGGAGAGTCCCTATGCATCTATTAAATGCTGATTTCTTCTTCCATTTGTTCAATCCACAAACCTTTATTGAGAGCCTGCCTGGAGCCAGCCATAATGGTGGGTGCTGAGGATATCAGGATAAGTAAGATAAGGTCCTGGCCTCTAAGAGAGGAGCTACTGATGGACACAGGCTGTCCTGAAAACCTGTGAACACCCTGCAGCAGACTGACTTAGGACCAGGTCCACTTGTGGGCTGCCTTGGCTCTGGTACCATCCTCACCACCACAAGGTGTGGGCATGTTTCAGCATGTGGGTCCAATCCTCTTGGCACAGAGACAATTTTCTGGCGGCTCCTCCTGTCCAGAGTCTACTGGGAAAACACAATTCACCTACCTTGGGTCATTGATTGCGTCAGTAAACATAAAACTATGCCATTTTTGTTGGGATAAGAACGCACTGAATGTTTCTTACACTTCTTTTGGGGTGAGAGCTGCCAAAGACAGAACTTGAGTTTTTCCATCCACTTTTATTTTTTATTTTATTTTTTTTTTCGGTATGCGGGCCCCTCACTGTTGTGGCCTCTCCCGTTGCGGAGCACAGGCTCCGGACGCACAGGCTCAGCGGCCATGGCTCGCGGGCCCAGCCGCTCCGCGGCATGTGGGATCTTCCCAGACCGGGGCACGAACCCGCGTCCCCTGCATCGGCAGGCGGACTCTCAACCACTGCGCCACCAGGGAAGCTCTCCATACACTTTTCGATAACTATATACGCATTTGGAACACAGCAAGAAAATAAAACTAAATTAAAATTAACCTTAGCCTTATTTAATGAAATTAAGTCTCAGAAAGCACTAAGAATCTTAGCAAATGGACACCTGTCCTGAGATTAAAGGTAAATGCCTTCCAAGCGTACACAGATCAAATGTGTTATTTTGAAAATATTTTCGAAGCATCTAAATTACTCAAGCCAATTTCACTGTTATTTAATTGTGGACTAAGGCACACATTTCAACCAGGAAGAAATCTGAAGTTATAACATCAGGGCTTCCCTGGTGGCGCAGTGGTTGAGAGTCCGCCTGCCGATGCAGGGGACGCGGGTTTGAGCCCCGGTCGGGGAAGATACCACATGCCATGGAGCAGCTGGGCCTGTGAGCCATGGCCGCTGAGCCTGCGCGTCCGGAGCCTGTGCTCCGCAACGGGAGAGGCCACAACAGTGAGAGGCCCGCGTACTGCAAAAAAATAATAATAATAAAAAGAAAAAATAAAGTTATAACATCAGATGGCTCCAAACTATCCCCTATGTGAGAATAAACACCCACAGAAACCCTTTTCTTTAGCAAATGCCATTCCTTTCCCCCCACCCTTATGGCCTGGCTGATAAGGGGAATGGGGAGAGAGGTGAAGGATAGGCAAGTGAGGAGAGGTCCACACTCCTACAGGCAGCCAGCATCCTGTGACCGCTGGCTTCCAGAGTAGTGTTTAGCTCCATTCCACTGAAACCCTGGCACATTCTCTTGAGTCATACGGTCATTTAGGTCATTTAGACCTATCTCCACACAGATGCAGATAAGATTCTATACTGTCAGGAACCAGACCTATCTCCACACAGATGCAGATAAGATTCTATACTGTCAGGAACCAGGAAGCCAGCAAGATAATAGATAATGGGAGGGGGAGACAAGGGCTATCAGGAGCAATTATGTTAGAGGAGCCTCTTACAGCCAGGTTTTTTTTTTTTTTTTTTGGCCCCACCGAATGGCATGCGGGATCTTGGGATCTTAGTTGCCCCGACCAGGGATCAAATCTGCATCCCCTGCAGTGGAAGCGCAGATTCTTAACCACTGGACCACCAGGGAAGTCCCATAGCCATCATTCTGTAGTGAACTTCTACTTCGAGGTGGTCAAGGATTGTAAAGTTCTTGAGAGAACTTCAAGTAGAAACAGACCTTGAGGGACTCCTGGCATCCAGCTCTCTCAATTTATGGAGGAGGAAATTTATGAATGAGGCACAGAGAGTTTAATTACCAAGGTCAAGATCGTGAGACTAGCTAATAAAAGAGTCAGAACTTGAAGCTCAGTCAGCTGAATTGCTGTCCAGTGATCTTCCTTTTTCCCGACTGAGTACCCATCCTAAATCATTCCTCAACACCCCAGCCTTCGTCCAGGAATACAATTCTGTCCTCATCACAAACTGTCTCTTCATTATTTTGTTCATTCAGTCATTTTGCAAATATGTATCCAGAGCCCACTGTGTGCCTGGAGCACAAGGAGAACATCACAGACCAGGTCCCTGCCCTCAAGGCGACCATGATTCAGCTTCACTCTCTCCTTGGAGCAATGCTTTCTGGATCCAGCCTTCCCCGTCAGAAATTACTGCTGCTCTCCCTGTGAGAGATGCTTTGCTTTCACAGTTAAAACTCTCTACTAACATCGAGAAGAGAGAAAAACACAACAAAACAAAACAAGAGACACAGCCTAGAGCGGATATTGCATCTAAAGACAGTGAATTGCTTTTGAAATTGAGTCAGGAAGCTCTCGGGCCACAATGAGGACTGAATTCCAAGTGCCCCTATGGTGTTCTTCTGAAATTTATTCCACAGAACTGTAGTTGCAGGGGGGCCTGTGTTTTTCACAATAGCCGTAAATGCTCCTTTCCAAAGAGGTGTGGATTGTATAAAATCATTACAGGATGTAGTCACTATTAATCTAATAGTGACTACATAGAGTCCTAGAGTTCCTAAAAACCCGTGGCTATACTGTGGCGTCTAAGAGGGTTAGCAACAAGAAAGTATGACTTTGACAATAAGTTATGTAACCAGCGAGGAAAAAAAAAATCTGGCAGCTTAAAAAGGTTTTCTGTTGTTCTTTCTTAGAGGAGGCTTAATCTGGCCCAAACCTAGAAGATTTGTCTCAAATTGACAATGTCAGCTTAAATCGTTTATTATTTTAAAATGCAATATAACCATTTTCGTTCCTCTTTGGATTGTGGGTTCTTTTCTCAATTTGGAATCATTGTGACGTTTGAGAGCTTATTGGCATAGAAAGCTTCCCAACACTCCACTGTTGTGTTTTCAAACAGGAATAAAGGAAAAGCAACCAGCCTCGTCAGCAATGATTCCGTGTGAATGAGGAAATCCAAACTGGTGAGTGTCCATTTCCTTTGGAAATATGAATCAGTGTTCCTGATGTTGAATATAGATTTCTGTAGTAACTTGTATCTTTGATAAAGATTTTGATCCAGGATGAAGAAAGTGGAGAGATTATGTTAAATTAATTTTACAAATTCTAACTGAAGCATTGTCAGTGGACAAGGTTTTCCAAATTACCTTTTGTGTGCAGGGTACACAGCAGACATAGAATACATTATTTTTACTGTTGAGAAGCAAAATCAAAAGGGTCAAGTTTTAAGGGTGGAAGACTATTTGGACCACCACCAACACTACTTCGTAGCAAAATTTCTAACTCCATGTTTCCTAAGAGCAAAGGAAGCAGCTGTTGAAATCCTAAAAGAAATCTACTTTGGAGCTAAGGTCGAACACCTATTTTTCACAATACCTGGGCTTCATTAAGGAATACAGAACGAAGGATAATAAGAAAATATATATATATATATATTTAAAGGATGAGCCCAGTAAAGAACAAAGAAATATACTTAGCCACATGATATAACTTCTACCTGCTGCCTCAAGGTGGGAATGGGCCAAGAGGTCTGTGGAATGACAACCGTGTCCCCATAATACTCTTCTCCTTTAACAGTTTTCCCTGCACCTAGGGAAACCTTCTGTAGTAGAACGAACAATTTTTTTTTATTTTAGAAGGAACAATTTTGAAATATCCCAAAGTAAGTTTAGTAGCTGGGACTGAAGAGAGACCAGCATTCATTCCTCTAATGGGTGCTCAGGAAAGTCCATGTTATTTGGAGGCCTAACTGGGGTGTCCAAGCTTGAACACGTCCCTCGGTTGTCATTAGAATCCCCGGCTTTAAATAAGTATCCTCTCTTCATCCTTTGGCACGCGCTGTGGACTAATAACGTGAATACTTGACACAAAATCCCATAAAATATGATGCTTTGGTAACTTCCTAGTTAAAATTTTATTTCATTTTCTTTACTGGGGCCAAGGTACAGTTTTGCAATTTGATTGTGAGAAGTCTGTATATTATAAAATACCAGGGGCAATTTTAAATATAATAAACCCACAACTTGTGGCAGATTTGTAAACATAATCAAATAGGCGGAAAGCAGGGGCAGGTAGTGATTCCTATAATAACATACAAGCCAATAGCCAATAATTGTGCCCCTGGAGGTATGCGGAGGTATGAAAATGCCTTTTTTTTTTTTTGAAGTATAGGTGATTTACCATATTATATTAGTTTCAGGTGTGCAACATAATGATTCAATATTCTTATAGATTATACTGAAAATGTCTTTCTTTCTTCCTTCCTTCCTTCCTTGGCCACACCGCGCACGCTTGTGGGATATTAGTTCCCCAACCAGGGATCGAACCTGGGCCCTCAGCAGTGAAAGCACGGAGTCCAAACCACTGGGCTGCCAGAGAATTCCCTGAAAATGCCTTTAAAATGTTTTCCCTCTTTAACATACATATGCTTGTAATAGTTCCTAACGTGCAAAACAATGAAAGCTTGTCTACATATATATTTTTAATAAAACCAAGTAGCAAAAAGGGAAAGATCATGGGTATTTTCCTTCATCTAAATATTTTTTAAATTTTTCTTGCTCTGCTATTTTATCACTAAATTTTTTTTTTTTTTTTGCGGTCGGTACGCGGGCCTCTCACTGTTGTGGCCTCTCCCGTTGCGGAGCGCAGGCTCCGGACGCACAGGCTCAGCGGCCATGGCTCGCGGGCCCAGCCGCTCCACGGCATGTGGGATCTTCCCGCACCGGGACACGAACCCCCGTGTCCCCTGCATCGGCAGGCGGACTCTCAACCACTGCGCCACCAGGGAAGCCCTAAATATGATTTTTTTTTAAAAATTATGAAAACTCCTCTAAAAGCAGAATTCCTCCCTCTCTCAACACTATCCATCTTCTCATATGCCTCTATCACTGTGAATATATATATATATGAATATACATATGTGTGTGTATGGATTCTATGCTCAGATGGCCTGAGAAATACAGGAATTTAGAATAATGTGGGCTTCCCTGGTGGCGCAGTGGTTAAGAATCTGCCTGCCAATGCAGGGGACATGGGTTCGAGCCCTGGCCCGGGAAGATCCCACATGCCACGGAGCAACGGAGCCCGTGCGCCACAACTGCTGAGGCCCGCGTGCCTAGAGCCCGTGCTCTGCAAAAGAGAAGCCACAACAATGAGAAGTCCGCACACTGCAGCGAAGGGTGGCCCCCGCTCGCCACAACTAGAGGGGGCCCGCGCACAGCAACGAAGGCCCAACACAGCCAAAAATAAAAACAAATAAATAAATAAATTTATAGAATAATGTGTGATCTGCTGACAGCATGTGTGTATAAATATGTAAGTATATATAATATATGTACAAATATAGTATATAATTCCTCCATGATGCAAGGCAAATTGAAACTAGTTTGTGAAAGAAGCCAGTCACTTTCTCTGGAGTCTATTATTCGCAGGGACCAGGTATTACAAAGTGCAAAGTCATCACCGAGGATGCTCGGGTAGTTAGTTACTTTCCACTCACTAGACGCGGTGGCAGCGACGAGAGCACCAAAGCCCCCGACGCCAAACACCAGAGCCGAGATCTGTGCCCTGGACATGTCGCTCAGGCGTCTCCAGGGACACTGTCCAGACAGATCGCTGCGGCGGTCTAGGCATGCAGCGGACACAACCCGCTTGGACCAGTGTTGCGGCAAGTTAATGCGGGCCGGTGACAGTACTTCATGCTCGGGTGGCCTGAGGAAGGACCGGAACTTAGGATAAAGTCTGATTTACCGATGGCATTTTAAAGGTAGCCTAAGACGATCTTTCTAACTTCCTGCACGGATATTTACTAAAAGTTTGTAGATGGATTCTAAAGGTTTTGAGTTCGCAGATTTTTTTCCTGCCACATAGTTAATGTTTAATTTTCTGTTAGCCTGAAGCTTAATGAACCATGCAGGGACCAGGTATTACAAAATGCAAATTATATAGTAACAGTTAAGGCTGATTTGACCCATTGCTTTACGCTTGTGTACTTCTGAATGTTTATATAAGTGGAACCATAGTTTAGGTTTCCTTCTGTAACCTGTTTTTTCACACGTTATGTGTGTGAGATTCATCTGTGTTCAGCAATGTAGCTATGGTTCATTAATTATTACAGCAGAATATAGTATTTCATTAAACATGCTACAATTTACCTGTCTTCCTGGAGATGAATATGTATGTTGCTCTCCCCTCACCCTCTACCCCTTAATATCACTAATTGTAGCAGCTATAGACATTCTCACACGTTTCTCCTTGAGTACAGGTGCAAGTGCTTTTCCAAGGTAAATCCTAGAAAGAGAATTGCTAGGAAGCAGGAAATACCCATCTTCTATTTATAGATGATTTTAATTGCTCCAATGAGTATGTAGTCACAGCAGTACACAGTCCCGCTGCCAGAGGCTGTGTCTCCACCACGCTATTTCGTAACACTTGGTATTGTGGTGTTCCCAGAATTGTTTTTTCCTTTTGTCCAGTCTGACGGGTGTAAAGGTACCACATTATGATTACTGCTTTGTGCTTTCTGATTACCAATGAGGTTGAGCATCTTTTTGTGGTTATGGACTCTTCGTGTTTTTGTCTACAAAGACGTTTGTAGTTTTTGCCCATTTTTATCCAGAGATGTTTGATTTTTAAATAAATTTATCTTTAGTTCTATAATACTCTGGAGAGTAATCTTTTGTTGGTTATTTATGTTGGAAATAGCTTCCCCTAGTTTGTGGTTTGTCTTTATGGGCCGTTTGATAAAGAGTCTTAATTTCAATGTAGTCATATTTATCAAGTTTTCCCTAAATGACTTGTGTTTTTGAGATCTTGATGACCTCGCCCTTAGCAGTGAAAGCACCGAGTCCTAACCACTGGACCGCCAGGGAATTCCCTCCGATTCAAAGTTTTAGCCTTCACATTTAAGTTCTTAAATCATCCAGAACTGATTTTTTTGTGTGTGTTTTATGGTTTGCCATCTATTATAATTCATTTTTTTAAAACAGAAACCCATTTTTTCTATCTTTGCTGAATGTGCCTGGTTTCCCTGTTGATCTCTGATGTTACCTCTGTCGTGTCAGGTATCGATATTTGCATGGTCTGTGTTTGGGTTCTCTGCTCTGTTCCATCTACCTGCTTGTCTATTCCTGCACCAGTACAACACTTGCTTAATTACTCAAATGTTATAACTGTCTCTTGAGATCTTGCTGGTATCTCTTACCTTGCTCTTCTTTTTTAAGAGTGTCTCGGACTTTTTTTTTTGTTCTTAGCTTTTTGCTGTGCCTTATGTATTTTAGAATAAGTGGAGTTACACACATACATACTTATTAGGATGTTTGTTAGAGGAAAGTGGAGAACATTATAAAATTGAGTCTTCCTGTCAATGAATATCATATGTCTCTTCATTTAACCCATCTTTAATGTCTTTCAGTTATACACTCTAATTCATAAAGGCCTTGTTACATTCTTTTGCCAGATTTAAACTTAGGACTCACTCTAACATCTATTTTCTCTCACTTATGATTTCCTTTCTTTTTTAATTTTTCTTTTTTTTTATTTTTCTTTTTTTTAATTTTTCTTTTTTTTTTTTTTTTAATTTTTGTCTGCCTTGGGTCTTTGTCGCTGCACGTGGGCTTTTCTCTAGTTGCGGCGAGCGGGGGCTACTCTTCGTTGTGGTTCCCGGGTTTCTCATTGGGTGGCTTCTCTTGTTGAGAGCATGGGCTCTAGGCGCGTGGGCTTCAGTAGTTGTGGCTCGCGGGCTCTAGAGCGCAGGCTCAGTAGTTGTGGCGCACGAGCTTAGCTCTCTGTGGCATGTGGGATCTTCCCGGACCAGGGATCGAACCCGTGTCCCCGGCACTGGCAGGCGGATTCTTAATCACTGCGCCACCAGGGAAGTCCCTAACATATTATTTCTTATTTTTTCTTGTATATACATATAGTTTTCCTTCTTTCTTGCATTTTTTGAGTTGAGTTTTTTTCCACACCTCAATTTTTCCATTCTATTAAATTGGAAGTTATACACTATTTGTATTGTTTAATGGTTGCTCTAGAAATGTTAATACATATCTAATTTAATATATAAAATTATTGTCTTTACTCTCCTTCTGAATAACACAGGACCTTAAAATGTTTAACATTAATAACTCCTCTTCTGGTCTATGTTATTACTTTATTTGTTATGTTGTTTGGTTTTTAGCCCCACAAATTGGATTTCTACCTCCACAAATGTTAACTCCACACTAAGTATTATTATTACTGTGTGCTGTCATTGTTTACCTTTTTTTTTTTTTTGCTTGTTATTCCATTGTGCTTCTCAAACATTCCCTGTGAGTTTATTTTCTTCTTCCTAAAGTCTATTCTTTTTTTTATTTTAACAACTTTATTGGAGTATAATTGCTTTACAATGGTGTGTTAGTTTCTGCTTTATAACAAAGTGAATCAGCTATACATATACATATATCCCCATATCTCTTCCCTCTTGCATTTAAAGTCTATTCTTGAGAAGTTTCTTTAGAAACAGAAGAGAGGGACCGTTGGTAGTTACCTCTCTCAGTTTTTGTGTGTCAGATAATATACTTACTCTATGCTTGCTTTTGGTAGATAATTTTGCTGGGTATACAGTTATAAGTAGACAGTTATTTTGACTCAGTACTTTGAAGTATAATTCCATTTTGATTTGGCTTCCATCATTGCTGTTGAGAAATCAAGAGTCTGATTTGTCATTTCTTTGTAAATTAATCTGTGTTTTCTCTTTGGCTGGTTTTAAGATTGTCTTTGGTTTTGTCAGTTTCACTTTGATTTTCTAAATGTAAATTTTCTTTTTAAGTCTTTTCAGGGATTTACTAAACCTTTGAAACTGATAATTCATATCTTCTATCAGTTTGGGAAAACTATTAGTTCCTTTCCTCTCAAGATATTACCCTCTGTCCCTATCCTTTCTTCATCTCCTTCGTAACTCTGGTAAGAACTATTTTTAGTTTGTCCTATAGCTCAAACTCTCTTTAACTTTTTTTTTAATTTATTTATTTTATTTATTTATTTTTGGCTGTGTTGGGTCTTCGTTGCTGTGTGCGGGCTTTCTCTAGTTGCGGCGAGCGGGGGCTACTCTTCATTGCGGTGCACGGGCTTCTTACTGCGGTGGCTTCTCTTGTTGTGGAGCACGGGCTCTAGGCACACGGGCTCAGTAGTTGTGGCACGTGGACTCAGTAGTTGTGGCACGCAGGCTCAGTAGTTGTGGCTCGTGGGCTTTAGAGCGCAGGCTAAGTAGCTGTGGTGCACGGGCTTAGTTGCTCAGCGGCATGTGGGATCTTCCCGGACCAGGGCTCGAACCTGTGTCCCCTGCATTGGCAGGCGGATTCTTAACCACTGCGCCACCAGGGAAGCCCTCTTTAACATTTTTTATTTCTTTATTTCTCCATGCTGCATTCTGGGGATTTTTTCAGCTATATATTGATACATTAATTTTTTCTTCAGCTATGTATAATCTGCTGTTAACCCATCTAGAGTCTCTAATTTCTAAATTCCTTTTTTTTTTATCTGTAGAAGTTCTACTTTATTTTTTTCAAATTTTTCTGTTTCTTTTTTTCTAATGTCTTGTTCTTTAGTCATAATTCAAATGCCCTATTTTATTAAGTATTAAAGATACTTATTTTATATTTTGTGTCTGATTATCTTCATAGCTGTAGATTTTGCAGGTGGGATTGATCATATTTTTTCCTATTAAATCTGTCATTCATAGTGGTTTTGTTAAAATGTGTGCTTCGTGACTTGTGATTGTGAGCTTGTGTTCCTTGTAACTTTACTCACGGAAACGAAGGGAAGGAGGGAGAGAGGAAGTAAGGAGAGAGGAAGGGAGGGAAGGAAAGAAGAAAGGAGAAAGAAAGGAAGGGAGGGAAAAACAGGAGAGGAAAAGGGATGCACACATCTAAGCTTGGAAGAGCAATGTACTAAGACTTCGTAGGAGGCAGAAACTCAGGGGAGGGGATACAGACAGTGATCAGGGTAGGCTGGAGTGTGCCCTCTGCTGGTAGCTGCTGAGTGGTGCCGAAAACACCAAGTCCAGATGGAGTCTCAGGCCGCCCTCCTCAGGACAATGTGCTGATTTGTCTCCCAGGACAAGAATTTCCTTCTTTTTTGCAGGCAGGTGACAGTGTGAGGGAAAGATAGGGTAGAAACAGGAAATGCTGGGCCTCTGACAGGAGATTATCGTTTGATTGTGGAAAATAGGAATTCAGTCACTTTCCTCCACCCTCCTCGACCCCAACAAAAGCTGAAAACCTGGAACTACTACTTGTGTCCTGGGGGTGAGGGGACTCACAAGACACAGGACATTCAGTGCTAAAACCCAGAGCATCTGGGCAAACGGAAAGGGTTGGTCACCCTGATCTCAGTACCCTCATCTTTCTGGGAACAATAATAACGATAGCTGACATTTATTCAGCACTTTCACTGTGCTCTACATGTATGCTGCCATAATCTTCACACTAACTTAGGAGGGGAGGTATTTGTGATATAATAAAATTTATGAGCCTGGAAGGGTTCACAGATTTCCACCCCCCTTCAAAGAAAACCTGGAATTACAGCTCCACTCACAGCACCCCCTGCCATCCCTCTAGCCGAGTGTTCCATGATTTAAACTGGTTATTTCTAATGCTTCTGTCTTTGCAGACTTAATTCTTCCCCTCTTTTCTGTGATTAATTACGATGAATTCTTCCCTCCACCCCCATCTGCATTTGCCTTTTGAATTCCAGGAAGCTTTGCAAAAGCTCAAAAACAATAAAATTTGGTATCTCTTAGCAATTTTGACAATAGATAGCGATCAAAGTTCAGCTGAATTCTTCCGGAGAAGTCACCTTTTCTTTCCCTTCCTGGGGGGAGGTGAGCTAGGAATGTACTTATGCCCAAAACATTTGCAGACTCACCCAGGTAGTGTTTCTCTCGGTTTTCTGTCTCATGTTCTAATCCTCTGAATCTTTATGTCAGAAAGGAGACTTTAACCTGTATTTACATCTGAAAAAAAAATCAAAGTGCATAAAATTCTGGCAGGCAAACTAAGATACTAATAATTACTTACAGACAGAATTGTTTACTTAATTTTTAGTGCTAGTTAGTAAATATTTGGAAGAATGTTTGACGGGGCTCTAAGTAAACCCTGAAATCAAGATATTAAAAAAAAAAAAAAAAAGATATTGACCAAAAGAGGTAGATATTAATGTCTTTAAGTTTAAAAAAAATCTAGTTTAAAATGTGATTTGCATGATATAAGAAAATAAGTGGTTTTTCATTTTAAATTGCTGGGTTTTCTTGGCCTCACCGCAAGGCTTGTGGGATTTTAGTTCCCCGACTAAGGACTGAACTCCAACCTGTGGCAGTGAGAGTGCAGAGTCCTAACCACTGGACGGCCAGGGAATTCCCTGGGTTTCCATCTTAAATGTAGAACCAAGCATACCTTTTCTGAGAATTCGACTCATGACGAAGAAAAATATAAGGTACTAAGAAAGGGGTTTATCACTCTTTTTGTTTTTTCAGGAGAGCTCTTTCCCCTAAACACATACAACTACTTTCCAAACGAAGCTAAATATGAATTGAGAGCAGGTAAAACAAAAGAATTTGCAGAAATCTGATATTCCAGGATTCCCCTCATTTAGGATAAATTCATTTATTATTTCCCTCCCTCCCTCTCTCTTCTCCCTTCCATCTTCTTGTCTGTTTTTTCCGTTCCTTTCTGGCTTTCATTTCTGATTTTAGGTGCAGATGGTCGGGTTCATCGTATGCCTCAGTTCATGACGTAACAGCCTCTTTGCACTGTGGGAAGCTGCTCTCTTGTTTGATTCCTTTTGTCCCTCGTCTCCACTTCCATTTTCCTCTCTTCCATAAACAAACCACTGTCCTCTGGTGTTTATTGTGCCTTCTTTTGTTCTGTATTCTTTTAAAAAGGTACATGGTTGTTTGATGTGCAGGTTTTATTGATTTATAAAAATGTAGTGTATAAAATATATTGTTCTGTTAATGTATCTCACTCTGTTGTTTTTCGTCAACACTGTACTTTTAGGACTCTTCTGTGTTGTTCGGAGCACAGCTAATGATTCTAACCTAATGTCACAGCGTCAAAATGTAGGCAACTTACCTTCAAATGGTTCAGAAAAATAAGTATATACAAAGCAAAGGTGGCAAGACGTTGTTGATAACTGATGACCCTGGATGAGGTGTCTGTGTGTTCTTTGCACTATACATTCAACTTCTCTGGTTGAAAAATTTCAAAATGTTGGGGGAGAAGAAATAGGAAATCATAGAAACATTAGGCATGCACAATGAGAACTGTGTGTAAAAAGGTTTCCATGTCCTCAGAAGCATCAGTCAGTCTCCCAGGCAGGAGTGGAGACTGCATTTCGCGACCACGTGGGGCCGCCCCTTGCTTCCCTGAGGTGAGCAGAGTCCCGTGCGGATTTACTCTCCTGGGAGGTTGGAGTCCTGGCTTCTTTTTTCCGGTGTCTCCAGGTCTGTCTCCTCCACACTCAGGGTTGCTCTCTGGGGCCTGGGCAGAACCAGGCCTGTGTGGACCAGGACTCTCCCCAGGTGTACAGCTCCCAGGTTTTTCCAGCCCAACTGTGGCCACCTTTTCCTTACCCGTCTCTTCCTGTTGGTGGCTTCCTCCATCATCAGCAACCCCTCCTTTGTCTTCTTCCCCCCAAACCCAAGCTGCTCTCAGCAGGGCACCTGCTGTCATTGGAGGTCAGTGCGGATTTCAGTCTGTGTGTGCCTCCCAAGGATAAACGTTTTTAAACTCAGTGACTGATGGTTTAAAGTGCCCCCACTTACCTCCATCACTCTAAACAGTGTTTGCTATGTAAATACAACTTTAAGACAGTCCCCGGCCTCTTTTCCAACAAATTGTTGTCCCTTAGCCCCTCCTACATAGAAATTCTGGGTTCTCAACAGCTTAGCCCTTACCTGTGCTGGTTATGTAGGAATTACCTGGATGCGATGTCAGCCTCCACGAGCACCGCTGAGGCTACCCCAGGGGTCATGGATCAGAAAGACTCACGGTCCAGGCTTAGGATGGGGTGTGAGGGGGACACAAGGATCACACTGCCTGAATCCCAGATCATGCAAATTTCATATGTCCTGTCTCTCTTCTCTCTCTCCCTCTCCCTCTCCCTTTTTCTGCTGCATCGCCTCCTGGAAGCATGCATGTGAGGACCAGTATCGCGTGTTGAGCAAGCAGACCCAAAAGACAGCAGGCATGGGGGCCAACACACCACCTGCTCTATCAGAGAGACTCAGGTGTGCACACCTGGCCACAGCTGGAGCTTGCCAGTTAGCCTCCTGTGCAGCTCAACGTTCTACTTCACTTTTCTCGGGCAGAGCACATACAGGACCAGATGGGATATACTGGGCATCACCGATGTGTGGTTGACGTGGGCATGACCCAGCTGCCAGCTTAGGGCAAGCACAGTGACTTGGTCTCTCCATCTTTCTATCTATGAAGAATAATGCTTGTCCCATTGTATATTCCTTTTATTCTGCTTACTTTTAGCATGGCTTTCAGACGATCAACTTACTTATTAGCTATACCTAATATATCCTATCAGGTTTGCTTATGTTTCATAAGCTACTAGCTTACCTACTATCTACACTTAACACTCAGGAGTTTCATCCATTCTGCCTGCATTTCTTTTCTCCTAAGCAGAATTGACTACTGCCAAAGCATATAGAAAAGCGGGCTTCCCTGGTGGCGCAGTGGTTGAGACTCCGCCTGCCGATGCAGGGGACACGGGTTCGTGTCCCGGTCCAGGAGGATCCCACATGCTGCGGAGCGGCTGGGCCCGTGAGCCATGGCCGCTGAGCCTGCGCGGCTGGAGCCTGTGCTCCGCAATGGGAGAGGCCACAACAGTGAGAGTCCCGCGTACCGCAAAAAAAAAAACCCACAGACAACAAAAAAAAAGAATATAGAAAAGGCACAGTATAGTACTTGAGAGGCAGGCTTTGGTCTCTGGCAAAGAAATTCCCAGCATTCACAGTCATGTAGCACAGGTTTGGACAAAACAAATCACCTTCTTATTGTCCTAAAATGAACCCAGGCAGGGAAATGGGTCATAACGTCCGCAGAGGAGTCAGGGAACGCTAGCAGATGTACAAGTGAGGATGAGTAAACATGTACCGGGCTTTGTTAGTCCTGGTTACATTTCACACTTATGGAAGTGGGGAATATATATATTGTATATATGTAAGAGAGAGAATATATATACTGTATAATGTAAGAGAGAAGTCTGTATATGTAGATGTATGGTATATACTTCTGAAAGTGCTACTACCACAATACCTCTGCACATTTGTACTTCTGTCTTTGAATCATGCCAGAAAAAGAGGCGTCAGTACTACATTAATAATAAAATGCTCCGGGACTTCCCTGGTGGCGCAGTGGTTAAGAATCCGCCTGCCAATGCAGGGGACACAGGTTTGATCCCTGGTCCGGGAAGGTCCCACAGGCCACAGAGCAACTAAGCCCGTGCACCACAACTACTGAGCCTGTGCTCTAGAGCCCGTGTGCCACAACTACTGAGCCCATGTGCCACAACTACTGAAGCCCGCAGCACCTAGAGCCCATGCTCTGCAACAAGAGAAGCCACTGCAGTGAGAAGCCCGCGCACCGCAACGAAGAGTAGCCCCTGCTCGCCGCAAATAGAGAAAGCCCACGTGCAGCAACGAAGACCCAATGCAGCCAAAAATTAATTAATTAAATGAAATTTAAAAATAAAAATAAAATAAAATGCTCCTTGTAACCCATTTTTGCTCCTGCGATCCTCTCCTTTTCCATTTCTGTCCACATAAACATTTCCTGTTCCTGCCATGAGTCAGTTAAAATGGGAACATGAATTTCTTTGCGCATATGAGTTAATGTTATCCTGTTAGAAAAGAAAAAAGAGAAGAGAAAAGAAAAGAACAGCTAGAGAGCTCTGTTGTCACCCCAAATAAAGCAGTCATGCTTCCCAAATACTGTGGATGTGGAGTGGATCCCCACAGTTGCCTTCTTTGGCCACCAGATGGCGCCATGCACCATTAGGACACTATGGTTCCTGCTGTGGCCGCATCTCTGCAGGGTTGGGGCCCATGGAGGGGGCCTGAACCCGAGGAAGCGAGTGAAGGCTGAGGACGTGAAGGCGGAGCAGGGCAGCGGCGGGGAATGTAGACTTTAGGATCAAATGGCTTGCTTCCCAGTCCCAGCTCCCCCGTGGCACCTTCGCTTTAGATTCACATTGAGAAAGGGAGAGGCCCTGCTCAGGGGAGGACATTCGGCAGAAAAAAATGGAATGATGCTGTGGACCACCAAGCACAGCACCCGGAACTCACTAAGCACACAGCACTCATCTGGGGTTGGAACATGTATAAATTCAAGACTGTATTATGTTTGCTGAGGGGACACCATCATGAGACTTTGCATACACAAAGGACTTCTATCTCAGTTACCTCTAATATTTCTCATACTGCAAAAAGGGGAAACAGAAGCCTAATCTATTGAACAGATTTATGCTCAGCTCGTTCATAAAGCCCCTGAAATGTATCCCCTCGCCTCCCTCCTCTCTCTCTGGTTCCATCTGTCAGCAACACAGCTGGGAATGTCTCGCCAGGATGAGGTGCTTATTCCCCAGGAACAGCCCACAGTTGCTGAAGACTGGGTTTTGCTCCCCTCTTCCCAAACGACATGCCACTGATTAATCTTTTATTAAAAGGAATAAGTTGTCGAGGGGGGTTGTTTTCGGTTATCAGTTTAGTGATTTATTTGTTTTGAAGAAGAGGAAGGAAAAGAACTATGAAAAGAAAGTTCATGAGTCATACCTGGCATGACACTGACTTTTTTCCTTTTCTTTCTATATATATATAAAAGCAAAGACGCAATTGCTTTCATGGCATGGATCATTAATAGATCCCTTTCCCACCCTAAAATTCGTTTTTAAATACTTCAGTGCACCATTAACAATTGAATAATTGAGCAGAAATAGAGATTTTTAAGAAAAACTAATGGTTGACATTCTGCTATGTTACTCATTTTGAATGAAAGCTGTGGTTTAGGAAAGACTTTTGGCTCCTTCAAAAATAAAAAGGTAGGGCTTCCCTGGTTGCGTAGTGGTTGAGAGCCCACCTGCCAATGCAGGGGACATGGGTTCGTGCCCCAGTCCGGGAAGATCCCACATGCTGCGGAGCGGCTGGGCCCGTGAGCCATGGCCACTGAGCCTGCGCGTCCAGAGCCTGTGCTCCGCAACGGGAGAGGCCACAACAGTGAGAGGCCCGCGTACCACAAAAAAATAAAATAAAAAGGTAGCAAAGTTTATATTTCAAGATGCTTATTTATGCTCAAATCCCTAATTATTAGAGAAATGCAAATCAAAACTACAATGAGGTATCACCTCACACCAGTTAGAATGGGCATCATCAGAAAATCTACAAACAACAAATGCTGGAGAGGGTGTGGAGAAAAGGGAACCCTCCTGCACTGTTGGTGGGAATGTAAACTGATACAGCCACTATGGAGGACAGTATGGAGGTTCCTTAAAAAATGAAAAATAGAACTACCATATGATCCAGCAATCCCACTACTGGGCATACACCCTGAGAAAACCATAATTCAAAAAGACACATGCACCCCAATGTTCATTGCAGCACTGTTTACAATAGCCAGGTCATGGAAGCAACCTAAATGCCCATCAACAGACGAATGCATAAAGAAGCTGTGGTACATATATACAATGGAATATTACTCGGCCATAAAAAGGAACAAAATTGGGTCATTTGTAGAGCCGTGGATGGATCCAGAGACTGTCATACAGAGTGAAGTAAGTCAGAAAGAGAAAAACAAATATCGTATATTAACACATATATGTGGAACCTAGAAAAAATGGTACAGATGGAAACGGTTTGCAGGGCAGAAATAGAGACACAGATGTAGAGAACAAACGTATGGACATCAAGGGGGGAAAGTGGCCGGGGGGTGGGTGGTGGTGGGATGAATTGGGAGGTTGGGATTGACAGGTATACACTAATATGCATAAAATAGGTAACTAATAAGAACCTGCTGTATAAAAAAAATAATAAAATTTAAAAAATAATAAAATTAAAAACTGTAAAAAAAAAAAAAAAGATGCTTATTTATTCAATTAGAAATGCCACAGTGCCAACTAGGGTGCCAGGCACTTTCTAGTCCCTCTGGAGGAGACAGTAGACAAGTGGTATCAAATTACACTAATTTATATGGGAAGAAAAATAAATCTCCTCCCACACTTTGCTATCATCTCCAAGGGTGCTCTGGGTTTTGTCCAGGAATCATCTGGAGGTCAGGGCACAGGTGCATGACAAGCCCTCCATTCTCGAGTCTGCCCTGTAGCCTGAGGGCCACCTGGAGCCAGAACCCCACGGTCCCTGCTGGAGGAGGTGTGGGCCCCCCCAGATCACCTGGGAAAGCCCAGAACTACTTCCTCTGCTTCCAATCCAGCACACCCAGAATTCTCCCTCTTACAGAGCTGGTTCAGTGAAAACCACACCTGAGACAGCCAGCTGTGTCTCTGTGTGTGTATGTGCTCAAAATATGTTCTTAAAGGCGCTTAACTGGGAATCCTTGAATAAAGCACAACTGTATTTAATCCTTCCTTCCTTCAAATCACAAATTCCAAATAATGATATTACTGTAAGCTCTTTAAATTCTGGCCAAAACAAATCTCTTGGGGTTTTCAAAATCCTCTTTCACTGGTAGTGAAACAAGCCTGGTTTAAGAGGCTGCTGTCACTCTGTAAGCAGAAGGTGGTGGCCGCCTAGACTGCACAGTGGCAGCAGAGAGACAGTCAAGAAATTGTAGGTAGAAAGGTTTGGACTTGGAAACGGGCTGGAGGAGAGGGGGGAGAGAGAAGGCAGTTCGTAACAATTAGAGTGTTTGGGAATGCACGTCTGGCCGGTGGCAGTGCCCTTACTGATATGAGGGAAAAGGCAGAGCACGCTAGACATCAGTGTGTGGAGCTCAGAAAAGACATCAGAGCTCCCTTCGGGAGAGACTGAGCAGAGACACAAGGAAAACTGGGAGAGGGTCCTGTCGAGGAAGTGAGGAGAAGAGAGTGTTTCAGTGGACCCCGCAGACAGTGGCACTGGATGCCATGGAGAGGCCAACACATGCAAACTGCAAATGTCTACTGGACATAGAACAGGGAGGTTCCTGGTGATCTCTGCAGAGGGTTTTGTGGCATCCTGGAGGTGCAGGCAGACCGAGGCGGGTTAGTGAATGATTCAATATTGAAGGAGTAGAAAGAGTAGTGGAGACAATTTTTTAAAGATGTTTTTCTTGGAAAAGAAACAGGCAAAAGGCAGTAACCGAAGGGGGCTGAGGGTTTAAAAGAATTTGGGGGGTTTTTTTGCTTTGCTTTTTGTTGAAATACAGTTGACATATAACATTGTATTAGTTTAAGGTATACAACATAATGCTTTGCTAGATGTATATATTGCAAAATGACCACCACAGTAAGCCTAGTTAACTAACATCCATCACTACACAGTTTCAATTTTTTTTTCTTATAATGAGAACTTTCAAGACCAAACCTCTTAACAACTTTCAAGTATACAGTAGAGTATTGTTAACTATAGTCACATGCTGTACGTTACGCCCAGGACTTCTTTATCTTGTACCTGGAACTCTGTGCCTTTCGACCACCTTCACTCCTTTCGCCCAAGCCCCCTGCCCCCATCCCCGCCTCAGGCACCACCAATCTGTTGTCAGCATCTATGAGCTTGTTTTTTCTGTTTGTCTGTTTTTTCGATTCACATATAAGTGAAATCACATGATATCTGTCTTACTCTGTCTGACTTCTTTCACTGAGCATCATGCCCTCAAGGGCCATGAGAAGAACGTCTGCATGTTTATGTGCTGACGGGAATGATTCAGTAAAAAGGAAGAATTTGATGATGCATAAGAGAGATTGGGGAAAACTGCAGAAGCCAAGCTTTGAAAAGGCTCCACGGAATGAGAGCCCAGCAGCACTCGTGGAGCCATCTGCCTTTGTCAGGGAGTCGGGGGAGGGCTGTGCACAACTTGGGCTCTTTTGCTAGATAAGGGGAGCTGTCAAAGAATCCACTCCCCCTACAGCCTCACTACAAAGTTAGAGTAAAACCAGCTTCAGCCAGAGGTATTTATTAGGCCAACAGTTATCAGCACAGAAGGCACAACACCATTCATACAACCAGTTCTGCAAGCTCGACCCACTCCCAGCTCGCCAGCCTTGGAGGGTTAGTAGGTTGTGCGTGTGTCCATGTTCCCTGCCACCGCCACCGACCCGGCAACCTCAGGCTTGGCCATGCGCTTTGCTCTGGCCAATGAAAGGTGAGTGGAAGTGATGTGTATCACTTCCAAGTAGAGGTTTTAAGATCCTTCCTTTGGTCTCACCATCATTCCCTGCCCTGTGCCTTGAGACCAGTATATCCTACAGAGGGGCTCTTCCCTCAGGCTCGTGGGATGAAGGAGATGCAGAGCAGGAAGCCAACCTGTGGCCAACGTGCCAACAGCTTTGGTTGCTGGAAGCCCCTGAGAGTCAGGGTACTGTTTGTTACCAAAACACAAGCCAGCTAAGGCTGACTGATACACAGGAATTCCAACCTACTTTTCCCACTCTGTAAAGGATTCACTTGGACAACTTTCCCAAAGCAACATTCTGCGCCCTCTTTCTGATATCGTGTGGTCAGAAATTTCCCTAAACCAATTTCCTGGACCCAGGAAGCCACGAGCCCCATCTGTAAGAGGTGCAAGCTGGAGGCTTCAGTGGATACTTTTCCATGTTCATGTAAGGCAGGTAGGTGTCTGAGGCAGTGGAGAGGGTGGTATTTTCAAGCTATTTTACCTTGTCCAAACATATCAGATACTTTTTTTTTTTTTTTTTTTTTTGCGGTACACGGGCCTCTCACTGCTGTGGCCTCTCCCGTTGCGGAGCACAGGCTCCAGACGCGCAGGCTCAGCGGCCATGGCTCACGGGCCCAGCCGCTCCACGGCATGTGGGATCTTCCCGGACTGGGGCACGAACCCGTGTCCCCTGCATCGGCAGGCAGACTCTCAACCACTGCGCCACCAGGGAAGCCCCAGATACTTTTAATGTCCCCGAGAAGTGGCCCTTTCTAACATCCATCACTCAAACTAACAGGCCAATAGTTTTGCAAATAAAAACGCATTTGTGGCATCTGATACATTAATAAATGGTCAATTCTCGACTAAGATAGAGACAATATCCAGACTTGTAGTGGGGCTTCCCTGGTGGTGCAGTGGTTAAGAATCCACCTGCCAATACAAGGGACACAGGTTCGAGCCCTGGTTCGGGAAGATCCCACATGGCGTGGAGCAACTAAGCCTGTGTGCCACAACTACTGACCCTGCGCTCTAGAGCCCGCGAGCCACAACTACTGAACCCGTGTGCCACAACTACTGAAGCCCACTCGCCTACAGCCCATGCTCTGCAACAAGAGAAGCCGCTGCAATGAGAAGCCTGTGCACCGCAACAAAGAGCAGCCCCCTCTCGCTGCAACTAGAGAAAAGCCCGTGCGCAGCAACGAAGACCAACACAGCCAAACTAAGTAAAATGAAATAAATAAATTTATTTTTAAAAAAATGAATTGCAAACACCGTGACTGGGGAGGTGTGTGTGTGTGTGTGTGTGTGTGTGTGTGTGTTTGAGGGCTTGAAGGGAGAAGAAAAGGCCTGAGGTAGCTATTTTAGGGAGTGGGAAAGTGACCCCATTAGTACAATTTCTTGTTCCTTAAAGTCCATTTAAAGTTTGCGCTTACATCTCTAATAAGTTCAGTCTGCCCAGGTGCGTGATTCCTTGGGAATGCCCAGCGGCAGGCTTGGAGCAGGTGAGGCTCCCACTCTCTAGGGCTGGGTGTTTCCAAATGATACAGCTGAGGGAAGGAGAGGAAGTTGCAGGTGTTTACCAGGGAGTGAGTACAATTCCGGGCGGTGGAATCCTGGCTGGATGCTGGGACCTGAGGTGATGGCATTGGTGGAGAGGGGTCTCCCTGAGGCTGAAGAGTTGTTCCCATGGGCGTCCTAGAGCTAATATGCGGGAAGGGTAGGGGATGGGTTTGGAGAAGCGGGTGTCTACATCTGAGATTTCAGGGACGGCACACTTCCTGGTGATGACAAGATGCAAGGTTTGGCATTGGGGTCAGGTGGCCGAGATGGATGGACTGGAGGGAAGGTTCCTGTGGATGAGATGGCTAAGGAAAGAAGAGGCCAGAGTGTAAATGCCGATCGAAGGTGGAGTGGGAAGAACTCCTCTTAAGTGACTGGGGGGCCGTGAGTAGGAAGCTGCTTGAAAGCAGAAGGCAGGTGGGGAGAAGGTGGGATGGCCTCATGGTCTGGGCATCAGGGGAGCTGGTACCATTTGGCAAGAAGGAAAAGGAGAGAGGTCTGGAAGGCTGGGGAAAAAGGGCACAGAACCCACCTTGGGATCTGAGATGAGTGGTGCGTGTGAAAATAAAGGGAATCTGCAGAAGATTATGGAGGAAGCGCCTGTTAGTGAAAGGAGGTGGGAGCTCAGTGGGAGACGAGGTGGGACTGAAGGGCGTTCTTGCTCTGATACAGAGCAGCTGTTCCCGGGGGACTCAGTGGACATTTGGAGCAATGAGCATGAGGAACTGGATCACATCAGAGGACGTACTGGGCACCTTGGAGATGACTCTGGCATGTCCTGCTGTGCCTGAGTGACGGCAGGATTTGAGTCCTGACTTATTTCTCATCCAGTTGTTCAAAAGATTTTCCTGGGGCTTCCCTGGTGGCGCAGTGGTTGAGAGTCCGCCTGCCGATGCAGGGGACATGGGTTCGTGCCCCGGTCCGGGAGGATCCCACATGCCGCGGAGCGGCTGGGCCCGTGAGCCATGGCTGCTGAGCTTGCGCGTGCGGAGCCTGTGCTCCGCAACGGGAGAGGCCACAACAGTGAGGCGCCCGCGTACCGCAAAAAAAAAAAAAAGATTTTCCTAGAGGCACGGTGGCATCAAGGGGTAGGGATTCCACTCTTCAGGCTGCTTGGAGGCAGGGCAGGTGATGAGGAAGACTCCCCATCAGAGTTTTCTTGGGGACATGATGGCCAGTGTCCCCTCATGTCATCCCCAATTCTACTGCTCTGCTGCTTCTACTCCTTCCCATGCTGCTGTTGCAGCAGTGCTTTCAAAGCATCTCTACCTGCCTTCTTTCTCTCCTCTTTCAAATACACCTTTTTATCTTCAATTCTCTTGCTTCCCTCCTTGAAAAGAATAATTTTTTTTTTTTTGGCTGCACCATGCAGCATGCAGATTCTTAGTTCCCTGACCAGGGATCAAACCTGTGTCCCCTGCAGTGCAAGCGCAGAGTCTTAACCACTGGGCCAACAGGGAAGTCCTGAAAGAATAATATTTTTAATGAACAGATTTATCTTTTGTTAGCTCAGTCGTATGAAAGTGGAGGAAAGGAAAAAGCTCAGAAAGTCAGATGGATGATGTGAAAATCTGTGGAGCTCATGCTACGACATGGGTGAACCTTGAGGACATTATGTTCCGTGAAATAAGCCAGACACAAAAGGACAACTAGCGTGCGACTCCACTTCCACAAGGCACGTAGAGTAGTCAAATTCATTGAGACGGAAAGAACGGTGGTCGCCAGGGGCTGAGGGGAGAGGGATGAGAGGCTGTTGTTTAACGGGTACAGAGTTTCAGTTTTGCAAAATGAAAAGCATTCTGGAGACTGATCATAAAACAACGTGAATGTACTTGACACAACTGAACTGTACACTTAGAAATGGTTTTGATGGTAAATCTTATGTAATTTTTACCATAACTAAAAAGAAAAGAAATCTCTGGAGGCACTCCAGAAAGCCTGGATCAGATGATTTATACATGACAGAGAAAATACCAAATAGCAGGAAGAAAACAAGTTTCAGACTGTTCATTCAAATCACCTCTGTGTCCCGGTAGTTCCTGGTCCTGAGTTTATCCAGCTCGAGGCTAGGAGACTCTAAGCCCAGGAAGACCAGCATTGAACAACAAATGTATTTCAAAGAAGCTATTAAGAACACTACCTTTTTTTTTTTTTTTTTTTCCTCTGTCAGGTCAGGAAAGCTTTGCCAAGACAAAACAAACAGGTAATTAAGAACTGGTGCTGTTAACCAGCCGCTTCTGTTTTCATTCATAGTAAGAGAGCTTCCAATTTCCCTATGGAAAAGAGGCCTTGATCTCAATGATAAACCCAGACATGAAAAGGATGGGATTAATTGAAGTCCTCTTTGGCCTTTGTCCAAGTTGGCTCTGGGAAGTTTGGCAAGGTATAGGGACATCACTTGGAAAACTCAGATTAGACAAAAAGCCACACAGGGGAGCTCCCTGGGGAAGTGGATCAAATGAATTAAGAACTTGGCCCAGAGTTCACAGGGGAACCTGTCAGGGACCTCGCCGGCAGATGCCTCAGACCTAGAATGCACAGAAGAGAGTCTCCCTACCGACCTCGCCAGGGCCTGTGTGTAACCTCAGGGGGTGCATCGCTGTGCACGCATTTATGGCCATGCTTTTTAAACAGAGATGTAGCGCATACTTCACTCACCTTCCCCAGAAGAGCAGGGCTGAGGCCGAGAGAAGCCTTGTCATGTCTCCATAACCGGCCCCCTGACTGGTGAGTGAGCCTGTGACTGAGAGGTGGGGAAGAGAATGAGACGAATGAGTGTCCTCCAACCCCTCGCCCGGTCCGCCCCCTGCTCTGCCCCCACCATCTCCACCCTTCTATTCCCCTCTGCCCTTGTATCTGCCCTTGGACTTGCCCTCACATCCATCCGGGTCTCCCCAGAGTTCTGTCTCAGAGTTGGACTCTTTCTTAAGCTAACTTCTCTGTTGTTTAAAGGCTTAGCCCTGGATATTTGACTGGCTTGACACAGAAGGACAAGGAGGGGAGGGCTGAGGATGGAAAAGGCATGAGGGTCTGAGGTATTGATTGGTTTCTTCGCTCAGCTTTTTTTTTTTTTTTTTTTTTGCGGTATGCGGGCCTCTCACGGTTGTGGCCTCTCCCGTTGCGGAGCACAGGCTCCGGACGCGCAGGCTCAGCGGCCATGGCTCGCGGGCCCAGCCGCTCCGCGGCATGTGGGATCCTCCCGGACCGGGGCACGAACCCGTGTCCCCTGCATCGGCAGGCGGACTCTCAACCACTGCGCCACCAGGGAAGCCCTTCTCTCAGCTTTTAAACCAGGGTGTGGGGCACGTAACATGCAGCAAAGGCAAACACCATAGCATTTTCACCAGACCCAGGTCCCCCATCACTGTGACGGGGGAAAAGTTACCTTTGTGGGCCCCTGACCTCCACGCTGCAGCCCCTCCCACCTCTCCACGTATGTTCCGACCTCTCCTCAAGAGCATTTTAAATTTCTGACTCAGGTGTTGGGTGGCAGACTATCTGATTAGGTTATTGCATAATAACGACAAAAGAAAAGGACTGGTAGCAAGATAAGACTGAAGCTAATTAGAGACACAGATGTAGAGAACGAACGTATGGACACCAAGGTGGGGAAGTGGCAGGGTGGTGGTGGTGGGATGAATTGGGAGATTGGGATTGACATGTACACACTGATGTGTATCAAATGGATGACTAATAAGAACCTGCTGTATAAAAAAATAAATTAAATTTTAAAAAAAGCTATAAGGATATACTGTACAACAGAATATAGCCAATATTTTATAAAAACTATAAATGGAGTATAACCTTTAAAAACTGTGCATCACTATATTGCATACCTGTAACTTATATAATATTGCACAGCAATTATACAAATAAAAATTTTTATTCCAAAAAAAAAAGACTGAAGCTATTTATCCAGCATTTCAAAGGGAAGAAATGAATCATTCCAGAAACTGCTGTCAAGTAAAATTCCAAAATGCATTATTAAACCGATGGCCTGTGGCGATTTAGAAAAGGAAGCAGTGATCATTGGAATGACCTCTTGGGTTCAATAAATATAGGAATGTAATACTAAATTAAATGCATATGCTTATAAAGACTGATGGATCCAAAGAAAACTGTAGCGAGATCCTGTATAAAGATTTCAGCAGGCATCTAAGTTTCTCAACATGTATTTTTTTTTCTTTTTAATAAATTTATTTATTTATGGCTGCATTGGGTCTTCATTGCTGCTCGCGGGCTTCCTCTAGTTGCAGCGAGATGGGGGCTACTCTTCATTGCTGTGCACGGGCTTCTCATTGCCATGGCTTCTCGTATTGCAGAGCACAGGTTGTAGGTGCGTGGGCTCAGTAGTTGTGGCACACGGGCTCAGTAGTTGTGGCTCGCAGGCTCTAGAGTGCAGGCTCAGTAGTTGCGGCGTACAGGCTTAGTTGTTCTGCAGCTTGTGGAGTCTTCCCGGACCAGGGCTCGAACCCGTGTCTCCTGCATTGGCAGGCGGATTTTTAACCACTGCGCCACCAGGGAAGTCCTCTCAACATGTTCTTGACACATAGTACTGAGCATATACATATTACATGATGTTAAGGTGATTATTAAATGGGATAAGGGTCTTGTGTTTATCTTTCTCAAGTCTTTATCTCTTAGAGATGTGTGTGGGAGTATCTAACAGTGAAATTATACATATCTGGGAGTTGGGTTAAATACTGGAGGCAAGCAGCAAAAGTGGAGAGTTTAATGAAAAAAGATGGACAACATGTTAATAATTGATGAAGCTTGTTTCATTGTTAATAATTGCTGAAGTTCATTGTGCTATTCGGCTTTTGGATATGTTTGAAAATTTCCATAATAAAATGTTTAAACACCTACTTCCCACGATAGGATATGAACAAATGTTTGTTAAATAAAAAAGAATGAGTGGAATAAATTCCCTAAACTTTAAATTTGTAATATAATCGTGTCCCCACTGACATTTCTAAAGCGTTGGATAATTTTATGGATCTTTGTTGCTTCTTGGATCCCACACTTTCCTTGTGGATCCATTTTCTCCTTTTCAAAACATATTTGTAAGTGTATTCAGGGAATGGTATGCCCTCTCTGAATTAAAGAATTTTAAAGCCTTTGTGCTATTCAGGAGAAAGACAGAGATACTCAATAGAAGTTGTGATAATGAGCATCCTTACCTGGTTCCTGATTTTGAAGAGACATTTTCTAATTTCCAACCACTAAAATACGGTATTTGATATAGATTTCTCCTAGGTTCCCTTTAGGCTAAGGGATTTCCCTTCTAATTGTAGTTTATATTTCTGGGTGGAGTGGGGAGACTTAATTGTGCATTGATATTGAATGTTATAAAATGATTTTATAATCTACTGATATCATGTGGGTTTTCTCCCTATATCTGTTATATGATAAATTACATTATTTTCTGGTATTACACTATCTTTGGATTGTTGAAGTGAACTTATTAAGTATTATTAAAATATATTATGGGTTTTCATTTGCATTAAATTGCTTTATAGCATTCTGACTTTTTTACACACCCTTTTTCAACCTTAAATTAAAATTTCTTTTCCTTCTCTTTCTCTGTTTTTTCCCTTGACTAACCTTGCCAGACCTTTACCTATGCTATTATCCTTTTCAAACAACCAGCTTTGGTTTCCCAATATATAAAATATATATTCTTTGGGGTTAATTTTTCCAATTTATTTTTAATTTTACTGCATCATGGTCAACAAACATTTTCTCTATGATATCAATTCTTTTAATTCTTTTGTGTCCTAATACATTTATAAAAATATTTCATATGCATTTAATAATTCTCTATTTGTTGGACAGAGTTCTATACATCTTTGAGATCTAGCTCACTAATTTTACATTTATATTAATTTTGTATTTGATCTGGAGTTTCTAAGCAGCATGTATGAAAATCTCTATATGTGTGGATTTACCAAATGATCTTTTTAAAAAAATTTTAATATTTATTTATTTATTTTATTTAGGCTGCATCGGGTCTTAGTTGTGGCACATGGGATCTTCGTTGAGGCATGTGGGCTCTTTGTTGTGGCGCGCGGGATTAGTTGCCCCGCGGCATGTGGGATATTGGTTCCCCGACCAGGGATTGAACCCATGTCCCCTTCATTGTAAGGTGGATTCTTTACCACTGGACCACCAAGGAAGTCCCTATCAAATGATCTTTTGATTCTATGTACTTTTGATTTATATATTGATGCTAAATCATCAGAGTGTACAAACTCAGGATTGTTTTAACTTTCTGAGATTTTGTTTCGTTTTTCTTTCAGTTTTATTGAGATATAATTGACATATAGTACTGCGTAAGTTTAAGGTGTACAGCATAATGATTTGATTTACATGAAATGATTGTCACAATAAGTTTAGTGAATTGCCATCATCTCATATAAATACAAAATTAAAGAAAAAAATATTTTTTCCTTGTGATGAGACTCTTAGGATCTACTCTCTTAACTTTCATATGTAACATAGAGCAGTGTTCATTATATTTATCGTGTCGTACATCACACCCTTAGTACTTATGTATCTTATAACTGGAATTTTGTACCTTTTGACTGCCTTCATCCAATTCCCCCTCCTGACTTTCTGTGATTTTTTTAAAAGTCCTATAATATTATTGATCATCAAATTCCCCCTCCTGACTTTCTGTGATTTTTAAAAAATCCTATATTGATCCTCTTTATCCATAATAATACTTTGTCTTTTCTTTTCTTTCTTTTGTTTTTTGTTTGTTTGTTTGTTTGCCACAGGATCTATTTTATCTACTATTAATGTATTACTCAGGTCAGGCTGCCATAACAAAACACAAACTGGGTGGCTAAAAAATCAGAAATTTATTTTCTCATGGTCCTGGAGGCTGGAAGTTCTAAATCAGGGTGCCAGCATGGTTGGTTTCTAGTGAATATTCTTTCTGGCTTTCAGAGGGCTGCCTTCTCGCTGTGTACACACATGGTATTTCCTTAGTGTGTGCTTGCAGAGAGAGAGACAGACAGACAGACAGACAGAGAGAGAGCAAGAGAGCAAGAGAACTCTGGACTCACTCTCTCTTCTTACAAGGACACTAGTCCTACTGGATCAAGGCCCTACCCTTATGACCTCATCTAACCTTGATTACCTCCCTAAAGGCCCTACCTCTAAACACAGTCACACAGGGGTTTAGGGCTTCAACATATGAATTGGGGTTGGAGGGACACACACATTCAGTCCATAACATTTAATATTGTTATACCAACTTTGTTGGGGGAAATGTTTTCTTCGTATATCATTTTCCTTCACTTTAAACCTGGGATTTCATTATGTTTTAGGCAGATTTCTTACAAATGGCATAGGTGGTATTTCTTTTTTTCTTTTTTTTTGCCACGCCATGTGGCTTGCAGGATCTTAGTTCTCAGACCAGGGATTGAACCCAGGCCCTTGGTAGTGAGAGCTCAGAGCCCTAACCACTGGACTGCCAGGGAATTTCCCCATACACGGTGTTCCTTGTCCAACCTGAAAATCTCTTTTATGACTGATGAGTGTAATAATATGATACATACGTTATATATAAGTAGAAAACACTACACTTATATTTTATTGTCATTTTAAAGCCCTGTTTGAGATAGAGGTCCCTACTTTGGTCCCTACTTTTCTTCAATTCTGGACAATTTTCTCTTCAAAAACGACCTTTTTACCTGTTCTCCCTCAGTTCTCCTCTAGTTTCATACATCCCAACCTTCGTTTCTCTTAATCATGCTTTCATATATTTCATCTCTTCATTTCTCTGTGCTACAATCTGCATAGTTTCAGATTTCTCTTCCAATTTACTAAGTCACTTTTCAGCTATTTCTAAACTGCTGTTTAATCTGGTAATTGAGATTTTGCAAACTGTAATGGCCTTCAAAGGAGATTATCTTCTCTGTGGGAGTTCCATGTGACATGGTTTGTGAGTTTTTCTATCTGGTGGTTTTAAGGTTGCTTCGCCAGGTATAGGGGAGGGTCAATGGTCTATTAAACCTCTCCTTCCCTCCCTGCCTCCCTCTCTCTCCCCTCTTTTTTCTGCTAATCCCTTAGTTTTGACTTGTATAAATCAGGATCCAATCAGGAAAAGAGAAACCACACTAGTACTTTAAACAGAAGGGATTTAACGCAAAAAACTGGCTACCTAGGTATTGGAAATCTGAGAGCACAATGGAGATACTGAGGTAACCCTGAAACAAATAACTGCAGGAGGCAGATAAAATCCCTTGGGTTGAGGAAACAGAAGAGAAGAGGTGGGGTGACCAGAACTAAAGCTTGAGAGAAGGGCACTACAGGTGCTGTTCAGACTCCTGAGGGCAATGTCCACTCAACCGGTGCTCAGGCAAGGCCCCCGCAGCTGTGTGGACCCCTGAGGAAGAGGCCTGACTCCACAGGGGCTCAGAGAGGAGACGAGTTCTGGGAAACCAGGAGGTGTGGACAGGGCATTAAGGAGCTCAGCTCCACTGGGGCTCCAGCTGCCACTGCTCCTAGCCTCGCTGAGAGGGGGCTTGGGCTGTGGCTGGAGACGATGCCAGGAGCTGGAGGAATACTGGCAGAAACCAACATATGAAGTCTCCTTTCCCTCCCCTGGCCTCAGGTCTCCCTCTGGTACCTCCTGCTGACAAAATCTAACAGGAACAAGCCAGCAAGGGAGTCTGGGAAAAGTAGTCTCCAGAATCCTAGCCCCAGCTCTCTAGAGGAGCCTATTAAAGGATGGCTGTATACACAGCATAGAGTAAACACAGTCGAAATGTTGTTTGGGGTTTTATCTCTTTCCCAATCCCTAAATTGCCACCTACTTTCTGTTGTTTCAATAGTAAAGGTAATATAGGGTTTCCCTGGTGGCGCAGTGGTTGAGAGTCCGCCTGCCGATGCAGGGGACATGGGTTCGTGCCCCGGCCCGGGAAGATCCCACGTGCCGCGGAGCGGCTGGGCCCGTGAGCCATGGCCGCTGAGCCTGCGCGTCCGGAGCCTGTGCTCCGCAACGGGAGAGGCCACAACAGTGAGAGGCCCGCGCACCACAAAAAAAAAAAAAAAAAAAATAGTAAAGGTAATATAAAGAACTAGACTGTGGTGTAAACAAATGTGAGAATGTTTAATTTGCTTTTGGTTCTACTCATACTTTTTTGTACATTAAAGAACATGGACTTCTTTTTTTCTTAAAAAAAAAAGAGGAGAAGGATGGACTTAGGGGTAGGAGACACGAGTTGACCAAAAGCTCATCTTGCTCTGCCCCCTCTGACTACTCCATACACGCTCTGCTACCCATATTTGAGCCTACATCTGACAACTCGAACAGTCTTGTGCTTTTTAAAGAAACTATGGTAAAATACACACAATGTAACATTTGCCATTTTAATCACTGGTAAGGTACACTTCAGTGGCAGTTAAGTACTTCACAGTGCTGTGCTACCATCACTACCATCCATCTCCAGAACTTCTTTTTTTTAAAAAAATATTTATTTATTTATTTGGTTGTGCTGGGTCTTAGTTGCTGCATGTGGGCTCCTTAGTTGTGGCATGAGAACTGTTAGTTGCGGCATGCATGTGGAATCTAGTCCCCTGGCCAGGGATTGAACCCAGGCCCCCTGCATTGGGAGCACAGAGTCCTAGCCACTGGACCACCAGGGAAGTCCCTCCAGAACTTCTTTATCTTCACAGACTGAAACTCTGTACCCATTAAACAATATCTCTCCATTTGCTGCTCCCCCAGCCCCTGGCAACTACTTTTTTTCTCTCTGAATTTGACTCCTCTAGGTAACTCATATAAGTGAGATCATACAGTATTTGTCCTTTTGTGACAGGCTTACTTCACTTAGCATAACGTTCTCGAGGTTCCTCATAAATAACATGTACGTAACAACAAAGTAGAAAACATGCCTAGCTGCTGTAGCCCTCATTTCTATAGCTGATCCTGAGCCTTTAGTTGATATTTCTAATTTTTTCCTATTACCCATTCCATCTTCCCTTTCACTTCAGCCAGGAAGTCAGCTGGTTGGGATTCTTTATGTGGTATTGTGACCTAAATCTTCATTCCTGAAGGATCAGCATCCTTAATAGGATGAATACAGTCATTCTTTTAACCTTAATTACTGGACTTGAGGGTATTAAGAGGCATTCCAGAGAGTCCCTGGTTTGGCTAAGTCTTACCTGCCCCACCGTGTGGTAGCAACCCTACATCCTCTTATAATTGTAATCAATTACTCCAGTCAGTAATTTACCTCCTTCTCTGCATATTGATTCAGTGGCAAGAGAAGC
Organism: Delphinapterus leucas; assembly: GCF_059928025.1. Taxonomy (NCBI): domain Eukaryota; kingdom Metazoa; phylum Chordata; class Mammalia; order Artiodactyla; family Monodontidae; genus Delphinapterus; species Delphinapterus leucas. The sequence goes on from NC_143146.1 coordinate 15,028,295, forward strand.
AGTTTACCTGGAACCATTGATGTGTCTCCTGGTGGACACATGCTCCCCTCAGAAATAAAGTAAGTCCACTAAATCTTCAGACATTAAAAATGCAGGAATGGGGAGCAAATTTCAGGTGTGAGACTGAGAGGCGCTATTCCAACTTCTACCACCTATATCCTGGACCAGTGTCTGACTGTGGGAGAAATATTCATTTAATTTCTGACCCAAAGCATGTACCTTTTCCTATAAAATAGCACTCCAACCTAACAGGGTGTTTTCAACCAGGACAAGGAGTCTCGTCTCCTTGGACACAGAGAAGAGAGTGAATCAACTTGTAATGGTGACTTAGGGACCTCTGGTGTTTCAAAATCATTTTATTTGTTCAAATCCACACAAATGTCCCCATCTCAGTTCTCAGAGTCCCAGTTCTCAATTAATGCCCTAAGGTTTATGCCAGAAAACTGGAGAGGCTGCTAAATCAGTTTCTCTCGTAATTCTTCAGACCAAATCATCCAACTGTAGGTCTCTATCAGTTCTGTGGCTACAAGAGATCAGTGATTATTCTAGGGCTATCACAGAAGTTCTTGGGTTCTCTGATGGCCTTAAATTGAGTATTTAAAGTCCTGAGTTTGTCATTTTCTTTATTTAAGGCTCTTTGGTACAGTAAAGAGTAGTCATCCAACCACACGATCCTTGCACCATCACTCCCAACGAAATGAAACGTTAAATGCAGTAGCCACTCAGTGTCCCAAAGCCTTGCCTTTGAGAAGTACTTCATCCAAGGTAGTCACAGGCCATAATTCAAACACCTCTTTTGCCATGGATGCCATACCCTACCCGGGTCCTATTTTTCATTGGCCATAGGGTTGTCACTATATTCCAGCCCAATCAATTTGACGACCAATCTCAGATTCCCATCTTGAGGGTCTGTTTTTTTGTGATCCATTCCTGGTACCAAATAGTGCAACAGTCAGTATCTGGTCCAGAAAAACATGACTCTATGTATTTCCAAAACCATCCATCTGCACTGAGGAAGACTGAGTGAGACCCAGGTTTCTTAAACACAGTGGGTGGGGGAGCATATATGAAGATGATCCAAGGAGAGAAGGAAACACTGAACTTTTTGGGAATAAGGCACGTGGGTACTCAAGCGTTTTGTTGGAAAAATGAAAGGTGAGTGACTGTGCTTGTACTCGGACTGGATGAAGAAGTTCATACTGAAGGGCTTATATGATCTGTTTCTTAAACTGGAGGCCATGGTGATGGCTCCTTCATGTACATTACTCCTGCTCTTTCTGTCTCTTCCAGCCTTTGGTACTTGATATATGTTTATCTTTCTAGAACGTGTCCCGTCACCCCAATGGGATTTCAAGCTCTGATGACAACAACCAGAAATATTTCCTTCCCTAGACTTGTAACCTTAAAGCACAGTGATGCCCAAGGCACCAGGAAGAGGTGAATTCATTAACCCTGTTAGTCAGCCCTTTGATCTCAGAGAACTGAAATTACAGATTAAAAACGAATTAAGTAAAAGAAGTCACAAAATAGTAAATAATTAGCAGAAAGCAAGTCTTAAATGAATTACTAAAACCAAACCAGCCAAGGTTTTTTGTTTGAAAAGTAAAGTCTCAATTCTCATCTATCTTTATATTCAGTTTCCAATTAATACTGCACAGTTGGTCCTCATGTACCCAGTTTCTATTTGCTAAACCAATACACAGGTAATTTCCATAACAACTCCTGTAATGGCAGAAGCAACAAAAATGTTAAATATTAACTTTTGAGGTGAGTGGGTAGGGGATCAGTGTCAATTCATTTAAAAAGTACAGGGTAATGATTTAATTATTTGGGGGAAGAAGACAGATTTTAAGTTCAAATCCCTGTACATTTTATTCTCAAAGCAATGCAACTGAGCAGATTTGTGTTTGTAGCTAAAGATGGGAGAAAATGAAACAAGAACATGAGGTAACTTGGTCAAGGTTTCTTCTGCCCACAATTTCTGTGTGATGTTACCTGGACTGATTGGAATATTCAGGCTCCAGATGCGCAGGCCCAGTGGCCATGGCTCACGGGCCCAGCCGCTCCGCGGCATGTGGGATCTTCCCAGACCGGGGCACTAACCCATGTCCCCTGCACCGGCAGGCGAACTCTCAACCACTGCGTCACCAGGGAAGCCCTGATTGGAATAATTTGATAAATAAATGCAACCACATGTGCTTTCCGGCTGGGGCTGGTTGGTGGGAGTGGGGAAGGTTTTCTGCTTCTGAAACTCTAGGAGAGGGAGAATGAGCCCTCAAGAGCAGTCTTACACTTGATTAGGATTGATTGCTAAATGATAAGAAAGATGCATAGTTGGGGACAATGTCTATATAATTTACCTTTTGGCTTAACTATTTCTATCCAGATCCTAGCAATCCTAGAAATTACTTTAAAATTAGACAAAGGGGTGTTGGTGGATAATGTTCTTTAAAAGAAAAGCGTTCAGGGGAAGATTCATCTAATTTTTGCCTATAATTACCTTTGAATGAAATTTAACTTTCAAAAATATAACTTGGAAAGACTTCTGCTTCCAGTCAAGATGAAATAAGAGGGACTAGATTTATTCTTCCACTTGAAAGAAGAACAACAACAATAAATCAGAAAAATATGTGTAACTTTAAGACACTGGACATCAAACAATGAAGGGCAGTGACCCCTGAGACACAGAAAAACAACAAGGTGAGCCAACACCTGATTCAGCTTACTGTCTTGAAACAGTTTCCAGGCCGGGGTGCAGGAAGTGGGCACCTGGACAGAGCCCACAGGAGTCTCTGAGTCAAGAAGATTGAGCCAAGGGTCCAGGTAGACCAAGGTGGTTACAGAGCTGCACAGAGAGAATCCCTCAAGAATTCACTAGAGGAGATTGGTTCAAGATGACAGAGTAGAAGGATGTGCGCTCACTCCCTCTTGCGAGAGCACCAGAATCACAACTAACTGCTGGACAATCATCGACAGGAAGACACTGGCACTCACCAAAAAAGATACCCCACATCCAAAGAAAAAGGAGAAGCCACAATGAGACGGTAGGAGGGGCGCAATCACAATAAAATCAAATCCCATAACTGCTGAGTGGGTGACTCACAGACTGGAGAACACTTATACCACAAAAGTCCACCCACTGGAGTGAAGGTTCTGAGCCCCACGTCATGCTTCCCAACCTGGGGGTCTGGAAACGGGAGGAGGAATTCCTAGAGAATCAGACTTTGAAGGCTAGCGGGATTTGATTACAGGACTTTGACAGGACTGGGGGAAACAGAGACTCCATTCTTGGAGGGCACACACAAGTAGTGTGTGCATTGGGACCAAGGGGAAGAAGCAGTGACCCCATAGGAGACCGAACCAGACCTACCTGTTAGTGTTGGAGGGTCTCCTGCAGAGGCGGGGGTGGGGGGGACAAGGACACTGGCAACAGAAGTTCTGGAAAATACTCCTTGGCGTTAGCCCTCCCAGAGTCTGCCATTAGCCCCACCAGAGAGCAGGGTAGGCTCCAGTGTTGGGTCGCCTCAGGCCAAACAACCAACAGGGAGGGAACGCAGCCCCACCCATCAGCAGACAAGCAGATTAAAGTTTTACTGAGCTCTGCCCACCAGAGCAATGCCCAGCTCTAGACACCACCATTCCCTCCCATCAGGAAACTTCCACAAGCCTCTTAGATAGCCTCATCCACCAGAGGGCAGAAAGCAGAAGCAAGAAGAACTACAATTCTGCAGCTGGTAGAAGGAAAACCACATTCAGAGAAAGACAAACAAAATGAAAAGGCAGAGGACTTTGTACCAGATGAAGGAACAAGATAAAACCCCAGAAAAACAACTAAATGAAGTGGAGATAGGCAACCTTCCATAAAAAGAATTCAGAATAATGATAGTGAAGATGATCCAGGACCTCGGAAAAAGAATGGAGACAAAGATTGAGAAGATGCAAGAAGTGTTTAACAAAAACCTAGAAGAATTAAAGAACAAACAGAGATGAACAATACAAAAACTGAAATGAAAAATACAGTAGAAGGAATCAATAGGAGAATAACTGAGGCAGAAGAACGGATAAGTGACCTGGAAGACAGATGGTGGAATTCACTGCCGCGGAACATAATAAAGAAAGAAGAATAAAAAGAAACGAAGACAGCCTAAGAGACCTCTGGGACAACATTAAATGCAACAACATTCACATTATAGGGGTCCCAGAAGGACAAGAGAGAGAGAAAGGACCAGAGAAAATATTTGAAGAGATTACAGTCGAAAACTTCCCTAACATGGAAAAGAAAATAGCCACCCAAGTCCAGGTAGTGCAGAGAGTCCCAGGCAGGATAAACCCAAGGAGAAACATGCCAAGACATATAGTAATCAAATTCACAAAAACTAAACACAAAGAAAAATTATTGAAAGCAACAAGGGAAAAATGACAAATAACATACAGGTGAACTCCCATAAGGTTAACAGCTGATTTCTCAGCAGAAACTCTACAGGCTAGAAGGAAGTGGCATGACATATTTAAAGTGATGAAAGGGAAGAACCTACAACCAAGATTACTCTACCCAGCAAGGATCTCATTCAGATTCCACAGAGAAAGCAAAAGCTTTCCGGACAAACAAAAGCTAAGAGAATTCAGCACCACCAAACCAGCTTTACAACAAATGCTAAAGAAACTTCTCTAAGTGGGAAACACAAGAGAAGAAAAGGACCTACAAAAACAAACCCATAACAACTAAGAAAATGGTCATAGGAACATACATATCGATAATTACCTTAAACATGAATGGATTAAATGCTCCAACCAAAAGACACAGGCTCACTGAATGGATACAAAAACAAGACCCATATATATGCTGTCTACAAGAGACCCACTTCAGACCTAGGGACACATACAGACTGAAAGTGAGGGGATGGACAAAGACATTCCATGCAAATGGAAATCAAAAGAAAGCTGGAGTAGCAATATTCATATCAGATAAAATAGACCTTAAAATAAAGAATGTTACAAGAGACAAGGAAGGACACTACATAATGATCAAGAGATCAATCCAAGAAGAAAATATAACAATTATAAATATATATGCACCCAACATAGGAGCACCTCAATACATAAGGCAAGTGCTAACAGCTATAAAAGAGGAAATCAACAGTAACATAATACTAGTGGCAGACTTTAACATCTCACTTACACCAATGGGCAGATCATCCAAACAGAAAATTAACAAGGAAACACAAGCTTTAAATGACACAATAGATCAGACAGATTTAATTGATATTTATAGGACATTCCATCCAAAAACAGCAGATTACACTTTCTTCTCAAGTGCACACGGAACATTCTCCAGGATAGATCACATCTTGGGTCACAAATCAAGCCTTGGTAAATTTAAGAAAATTGAATCATATCAAACATCTTTTCTGACCACAACACTTTGAGATTAGAAATCAATTACAGGGAAAAAAAACCCATAAAAACCACAAACACATGGAGGCTAAAAGATATGTTACTGAACAACCAAGAAATCACTGAAGAAATCAAAGAGGAAATCAAAAAATACCTAGAGACAGATGACAACAAAAACACGATGATCCAAATCATATGGGATGCAGCAAAAGCAGTTCTAAGAAGGAAGTTTATAGCAATACAATCTTACCTCAAGAAACAAGAAAAATCTCAAATAAACAATCTAAACTTGCACCTAAAGGAACTAGAAGAAGAAGAACAAAAAAAAACCCCAAAGTTAGTAGAAGGAAAGAAATCATAAAGATCAGAGCAGAAATAAATGAAATAGAAACAAACAAAACAATAGCAAAGATCAATAAAACTAAAAGCTCATTCTTTGAGAAGATAAACAGAATTGATAAACCTTTCGCCAGACTCATCAAGAAAAAGAGGGAGAGGGAGAACACAAATCAATAAAATTAGAAATGAAAAAGGAGAAGTTACAACAGACACTGCAGAAAAACAAAGCATCCTAAGAGACAACTACAAGCAACTGTATGCCAATAAAATGGACAACCTGGAAGAAATGGACAAATTGTTAGAAAGGTATAACCTTCCAAGACTGCACCAGGAAGAAAGGGAAAATATGAACAGACCAATCACAAGTAACGAGATTGAAGCTATTAAATCTTCCAACAAACAAAAAAATCTTCCAACAAACAAAAAAAAAACATTAAAACAACAAAAAAACATTAAAAATCTTCCAACAAACAAAAGTCCAGGACCAGATGGCTTCACAGGTGAATTCTATCAAACATTTAGAGAAGAGTTAACACCCATCCTTCTCAAATTCTTCCAAAAAATTGCAGAGGGAGGAACACTTTCAAACTCATTCTATGAGGCCACCATCACCCTGATACCAAAACCTGACAAAGATACTACAAAAAAAGAAAATTACAGGCCAATATCACTGATGAATATAGATGCAAAAACTGCCAACCAAATACTAGCAAACAGAATCCAACAACACATTAAAAGGATCATACACCATGAGAAAGTGGGATTTATCCCAGGGATGCAAGGCTTCTTCAATATATGCAAATCAATCAATGTGATACACCATATTAACAAATTGAAATATAAAACCATATGACCATCTCAATAGATTCAGAAAAAGCTTTTGACAAAATTCAACTCCCATTTATGATAAAAACTCCCAGAAAGTGGGCATAGAGGGAACCTACCTCAACATAATAAAGGCCATATATGACAAACACACAGCAAACATCATTCTCAATGGTGAAAAACTGAAAGCATTTCCTCGAAGATCAGGAACAAGACAAGGATGTCCACTCTCACCACTATTATGCAACATAGTTTTGGAAGTCCTAGCCACAGCAATCAGAGAAGAAAAAGATATAAAAAGAATATAAATTGGAAAAGAATAAGTAAAACTCTCACTGTTTTCAGATGACATGAAACTATACATAGAGAATCCTAACGATGCTACCAGAAAACTACTAGAGCTAATCAATGAATTTGGTAAAGTTGCAGGATACAAAATTAATGCACAGAAATCTCTTGCATTCCTAGACACTAATGATGAAAAATCTGAAAGAGAAATTAAGGAAACACTCCCATTGACCATTGCAACGAAAAGAATAAAATACCTAGGAATAAACCTACCGAAAGAGACAAAAGACCTATATGCAGAAAACTATAAGACACTGATGAAACAAATTAAAGATGATACAAACAGATGGAGAGATATACCATGTTCTTGGACTGGAAGAACCAATGATGTGAAAATGACTATACTATCCAAAGCAATCTACAGATTCAATGCAATCCCTATCAAATTACCACTGGCATTTTTTACAGAACTAGAACAAAATATCTCAAAATTTGGATGGAGACATAAAAGATTCCGAATAGCCAAAGCAGTCTTCAGGGAAAAAAACGGAGCTGGAGGAATCAGACTCCCTGACTTCAGACTATACTACAAACCTACAGTAATCAAGACAATATGGTACTGGCACAAAAACATAAATATAGATCAATGGAACAGGATAGAAAGCCCAGAGATAAACCCACGCACCTATGGTCAACTAATCTATCACAAAGGAGGCAAGGATACACAATGGAGAAAATACAGTCTCTTCAGTAAGTGGTGCTGGGAAAACTGGACAGCTACATGTAAAAGAATGAAATTAGAACACTCCCTAACACCGTACACAAAAATAAACTCAAAATGGATTAAAGACCTAAATGTAAGACTGGACACTATAAAACTCTCAGAAGAAAGCATAGGAAGAACATTCTTTGATATAAATCACAGCAAGATCTTTTTTGATTCACCTCCTAGAGTAATGGAAATAAAATAAACAGATGGGACCTAATGAAACTTAAAAGCTTTTGCAAAGCAAATGAAAAGTACAAATAGACAAAAAGACAACCCTCAGAATGGGAGAAAATATTTGCAAATGAATCAATGGACAAAGGATTAATCTCCAAAATATATAAACTGCCCATGCAGCTCAATATTAAAAAGACAAACAACTCAATCCAAAAATGGGCAGAAGACCTAAATAGACATTTCTCCAAAGAGGACATACAGATGGCCAAGAAGCACAGGAAAAGCTGCTCAACATCCCTAATTATTAGAGAAATGCAAATCAAAATTACAATGAGGTATCACCTCACAGCAGTTAGAATGGGCATCATCAGAAAATCTACATATAAACGCTGGGAGGGTGTGGAGAAAAGGGAACCCTCTTGCACTGTTGGTAGGAATGTCAATTGATACAGCTGCTATGGAGAACAGTTTGGAGGTTCCTTAAAAAACTAAAAATAGAATTACCATATGACCCAGCAATCCCATTACTGGGCATATACCCAGAGAAAACCATAATTCAAAATGATACATGCACCCCAATGTTCATTGCAGCACTATTCACAACAGCCAAGTCATGTAAGCAACCTAAATGCCCATCGACAGACGAATGGATAAAGAAGATGTGGTATATATATACAATGGAATATTACTCAGCCATAAAAAGGAACGAAATTGGGTCATTTGTTGAGACGTGGATGGATCTAGAGACTGTCATACAGAATGAAGTAAGTCAGAAAGAGAAAAACAAATATCATATATTAAGGCATATATGTGGAACCTAGAAAAATGGTACAGATGAACTGGTTTGCAGGGCAGAAACAGAGACACAGATGTAGAGAACAAACGTATGGACACCAAAGGGGAAAGTGTCAGGGGGTGGTGGTGGTCTGATGAATTGGGAGATTGGGATTGACATGTATACACTAATACGTATAAAATGGATAACTAACAAGAACCTGCTGTATAAAAAAATAAATTAAATAAAATTCAAAATAAAAAAAGCATTCACTAGAATACAGATCAGCACATGCATGTGAGGAAACCCGGGGCTTGAGAAAGAATCATCTGAAAGAATGAGAGGAAACAAGCATTGGTGCTTACACAGGACCAGGAATCATGTCTGTCACCAATGGCCAGATTGAAAAACTCAAAATTTATGGGCATTGTGTAGAGTATTCAGGAAGATCTTGCCTCAATAATGGGGAATAATTAGCTCTAGACTAACTACTACTCCAGAGCCTCTTAATAAATTATAAAAGCAAGACCCTAAAGAATCCAATTTCTAAGCAACACATTGCAGAATAAAGCTCAAACATATTTATATGATTATAAAAATATCCAGCCTGTAACAAGGTAAATTTCACAATGGCTGACACCTAATGAAAGATTATACAAAAAATACATGCAGAGACATAGAAAATATAACTTATAATAAGGAAAATAATCAATTAATTAAAACTAACTTAAAACGAACACAGATGTTAGAATCAGACAAAGACATTAAAGCAGCTATAATAACTATTTCCCATATGTTCAAAAGGTTGAATAAAGGCAAATAAGATATGAAAAGACTCAAATTGAACTCTAGTGACTACAATTTGTGAGGTGAAAAATTAACCAGATTAGGCAGTTTAGACATTGTGGAAGAAAAGATTAGTTCATTTGAAGACATCGCAATACAAACTGTCCGAAATAAAACACAGAGATAAAAAAGAAATTTAAAAAATAAAAAACAAAGTGCATCAGTAAGCTGTGGGACAACTTCAAACAGCCTAATACATGTGTAGTTGAAGGCCCTGAATGGAGAAAGGGGAAATATATTTGAAAAAAGAAATTTCCAAATTTGATGAAAACTTTAAACCCATGGATCACAGATGCACAATTAATGCTAACATAAGAAATACAAAGAAATCTATATTAAAGTGCATCATAATCAAATTGCTCAAAGCCAATGACGAAGAGGAAACTTTAAATACATCCTGAGGAAAAAAGAAAAGAAAAAGGACATGTTAAATACAGAGGAGGGAATTCCCTGGCAGTCTGGTGGTTAGGACTCAGCATTTTCACTGCCATGGGCCTGGGTTTGATCCCTAGTTAGGGAACTAAGATCCTGCAAGCCACGCAGTGCGGTCAAAAAAAAAAACCCAAAAAACCAGGAACAAAGATCGAAATGACAACAAAGTTTTTGTCAGAAACAAATTCAAGAAAAAAGATATTGGTATAGAGTCATTGAAATATTGAGGGATAACACACCATTGTAAAGCAATTATACTCCAATAAAGATGTTAAAAAAAAAAAAGAAATATTGAGGGAAAAAATACCCTGTGAAACTAGAATTGTGTAAGTAGCAAAATTATCTTTCAAAAGCAAAAGTGAAAACAACTTGGTACCATTTACTGAAAATCATGGAATTGTACAATTGAAAGGAGGGCATTATATGACATAAAAAATATGCCTTGATTAAAAAAATATGCCTTGATAAAGCTGCTTTTGAGTCCCTCTTGCAAGTGCTTCTCTTTCCAATTTCCCTTTAGCAGGGATATCTCTTGCTCTGAAGCAAATGACCTTTGTTCCATCAAATTTATAAGAATTTTACAACATTTTTAAAAAAGCAAAAGATGGGCTTCCTGGTGGCGCAGTGGTTAAGAATCTGCCTGCCAATGCAGGGGACACGGGTTTGAGCCCTAGTCCGGGAAGATCACACATGTCGCGGAACAACTAAGTCCCTGCACCGCAACTACTGAGCCTGTGCTCTAGAGCCCGTGAGCCACAACTACTGAAGCCTCTGCGCCTAGAGCCCATGTTCCGCAACAAGAGAAGCCACCGCAATGAGAAGCCCATGCACCACAACAAAGAGTTGCCCCCGCTCGCTGCAACTAGAGAAAGCCCGGGCACAGCAATGAAGACCCAACGCAGCCAAAAATAAATAAATAAAATAAATTTATTTTTTAAAAAAAGCAATAGACTTTTGCAATCATACAAAAGCTAAAAGAATGCATCACAGTAGACTCACACTACAGAAATGTTACAGAAAGTCCCTCATGCATAAGAAAGATATTATCAGGTGGAATGCTGAATCTACACACAAGAATGAAGAGCACTGGAAATAGTCACTACTTGGAAAGCATATGCTAAGTACTAAATAGTATTAAGTAATAAATACTAAGATTTTTTCTGAGTATTTAAATCTCTTTAAGAGATAGTTGACTGGGGCTTCCCTGGTGGCGCAGTGGTTGAGAGTCCGCCTGCCGATGCAGGGGACACGGGTTCGTGCCCCAGTCCGGGAGGATCCTGCGTGCCGCGGAGCGGCTGGGTCCGTGAGCCATGGCCGCTGAGCCTGCGCGTCCGGAGCCTGTGCTCCGCAACGGGAGAGGCCACAACAGTCAGAGGCTCACGTACCGCAAGAAAAAAAAAAAAAAAAAAGTTGACTGTTTGGGGACTCCCTGGCTGTCCAGTGGCTAAGACTCCTTACTTCCAATGCAGGGGGCGCAGGTTCCATCCCTGATAAGGGAACTAAGATCCCACAGGCCATGCCGTGCGGCACGGCCAAATAAAAAAAAGATACTGGGAAAATCCTCAAATATTTGGAAATGAAATAATATATTTTTATATAACCCACGGATCAAAGAAGAAATCAAGAGGAAAATTAGAAAATATTTTGAGCTGATTGAAAGTGAAAACAGAACATGTTAGAGTTGTAGAATGGCCAGCAAAGCAGTATTTAGGGAGAAGTTATAGCACTAAATGACTATATTAGAAAGGAGAAAAAGGTCTCAAATAATTGGCCTCAGCTTTCCCCTTAACTAGAAAAGGTAGAGCAATAAAACCCAAATTAAGCAAGAAAGTAAATAATAAAGATCGAAGTGTAAGTTGATGAAATAGCAAACAGCAAAATGGCTGTGAAAATGAATCCAAAGCTGCCTCTTTGAGAAGGTCAATGAAGTTGTTAAACCTCTAGTGAAACATTCTTGCATATGATTTCCAATATCTTATAAATTGTTCTGAGGTCGAATGAGATAATTTTGTGAAAAATAATAATCAAGATGTGACTATAAGATTATTTCTAAATGTCTACTTGCCTATGGTGCTGCATTTAATTCTATAAATTACTTAATGACTTGAAATTGTAGAAAGTTATGGGCCAATTCTGTTAGAATTCACAGAGCTGGCTCAATGAGGAGAAAAATGGGATTTTCTGGACCCCAGAAAATGCCCATCTTTTCTCCATGATGCCATACCACCTTTGTGGAAATTTCAGGGAAGAAGTCTCTTGCTTCCCATCCTAGAAAACTACAAATGGCAAAGCTAAAGCAAATATCCTATAATTCACACTAGGATGAGTATTAAACATATCTATTAAGCTCATACTGTGTGATACCACGTGAAGTAAGAGAACAGATTCTGAAACCAGATATCTGTGTTCAAATTCTAGCTCTTCCCTTTACATGAGAAATTTTATTAAACCTTCTGTGCTTCAATTTCATCATCTGAATAGTTGAGATAATACTGGGTCACAATACAAAATATATTTCTTTTTTTTAGGCCTCACCACGTGGCATGCAGGATCTTAGTTCACAGACCAGGGATCAAACCCTCACCCTCTTCAGTGGAAGCGTGGAGTTTTAACCACTGGACCATCAGAGAAATACCGCAAATATTTATATTTCTGGGACTTCCCTGGTGGCACAGTGGTTAAGAATCTGCCTGCCAATGCAGGGGACACGGGTTCGAGCCCTGGTCCGGGAAGATCCCACATGCCATGGAGCAACTAAGCCCGTGCACCACAACTACTGAGCCTGCGCTCTAGAGCCCGCGAACTGCAACTACTGAGCCCATGTGCCACAACTACTGAAGCCTGCACGCCAAGAGCCCATGCTCTGCAACAAGAGAAGCCACCACAATGAGAAGCCCACGCACCGCAACGAAGAGTAGCTCCCGCTCACTGCAACTAGAGAAAGCCCGCGTGCAGCAACGAAGATCCAACGCAGCCATAAATAAATAAATAAAATAAATAAATATTTATATTTCTAACTATGGGTCCCAGTCCAATAAGTTTGAAAGCCACTGGTGTAGTACTTAAGAGCCTAAGACCTGGAGGATTCAGCCTAAGACCTGAAGTCAGGAATCCACCTAGATCTAAATACTGGTTTTGCAGGTTATGTCATAAAAGTTTGGGGGAATTTACTTAAGTTCTCTGTGCTCGTTTTTCATCTGTGTAATGGGAATAATAGTAACAATTAACATTATCAAAGCATTGTGAGCTATATTTATAACATGAGCTAATTTTTATTAAGCACTTAGAACATTGCCTGATGTATAGTGAGCTGTAACACAGGGAGTTTTTCTGTTATTTGTTGGTTTGCTGGTTTTGGTGGGTACTTACTTCCTTGAGGAAAGACTTGAGGATAGCAGGCGGCATCCTATCAAAGTACTGATCACAGAAAAAATATAACCAGAACAAGCAAAAACATTTTTTTAAAATTTTAAGGCAATATATTCAATGTTTGATCTACAAAAACCATGCAGCTTTTCCCATCTTTACGTTTTGCCCAAAACATAATAACAACTTGATCACAGGGACGAAATCTTGTATTTACTTTTATCTCTGCAGTTAGCATGATGGTTGGTATGTAGACAGTTAAACCCAACTTCAAGAGCTTAAAATGCAGCACTGGCCAGGGCACAGTAAAAGAATTGGATGTAAACATTGGCAAAGGTGAAACAAACAGACTACTTGCTTGACTAAAATAAGGGAGAAGGGAGGAGCATGTGTCAAAGATGACTACTGTAGACCAGCTCAGCAATGGAGAGAGAGAGAGAGAGAGAGATTGATTTGTCAAGAATGGCCTGCATTTTGGTGGTAGGAAAACCAGTTCAGGAGTTTGCGATGGCTACAACAGAGAGAGGAATGTCCGATATTCTCCTCATAGTATGATTATAAAGTCCAAAAGACATGGCACCGCACCTTCCAGCAAGTTAAACACACAGCTTTGCCCCACAGTTGGGATTCTTATAGGGATCCTGGAGTTTAGGGATAGTTAAATGCCTGAGGCCAGCAGTGTGTTCTCTTGCAAATTTCCCAGAACTTTGGTACTGGTTCCTCCAGTACCAAAGGCTGGGGTCACTGCCGTCACAGAGCTGTGGGTGCCATTGCAGAGATAGATAATGTAGAGACAGCGTGCAGGGAACCCAAGGCTCACTTAGCTGAGTAAACGTTCCAGCAACATTGACTCAGGATAAATTCAGAGCATGGAAACTTGGCAACAGTCCCTGGCCTAACCCCCATTTGTAAAATCAATGGAGCCTACCTGCTCCAAGTTTCAGCGGGTATTTCTGGGCAGCCTCACGTGTGCTCTTCCTGTGGTTAAAGGGTCAGCTGCTGACACCACATGTCTCCCAGGGGTGTGGTGTTTATTGTCCTTCCAGGACAACAGCTCCAGGAAAAACTCACTCAGGGGTGGGCAGAACCGCCATCCTGTCAGTGCGCTAGGCACTGTCAGAAGTCACTCAGGAGGTGGTTTCCTGGTGCTTCCAGGAAGTGTAGTACTTTATTTTCCATGTCAATGTGACCTCCTAGGAACCAGACAGAGGTACTAATTGCTGGGCTGGTGTACCATCTGCATTGCCCCAACCTCCCATGCCGCATTCCACATCCCCCTTAAACTGCCTTCTTGTAAAGTCCTGGCACTTCTGGGATGGTCCTTCATATCACCAGGCAGAAGTGGTAGAAAGGCAAACACACGACACAACTAGGACGGCAGGTCTTTGAACCTCCCCAAGTAAGGATCAGGACGGGGGTCTTTCCAATCAACAGGAGGCATCAGGTTCACTCTATGGCCCTTCTGAGCATTCAGTAGCCTAAGTTAATCCCAGCCCTGAAGACCTCTCCTTGGCCTCTTTAGTGACACAGAAATACCTGGTTGTATTTCCAGATATTTGAGAATTCACAGTTCATGGAACCTGCAAGATAATTTTGCTTACATCTTAGCAATGTTGCTTCTACTTTAAATTCCCATTTACATATTTGATATCAGGCCACAGCTTGTCTTCTTTGAACAGTGTTGGCTTTCTGCTGCTACTTTGTAGGGGACACTGATTTAAATCTGTAACTAAATCAACGAATTCTCAACACTGTTACTAAAAAAGTCTTGTTTCGGGCTTCCCTGGTGGTGCAGTGGTTGGGAGTCCGCCTGCCGATGCAGGGGACACAGGTTCATGCCCCGGTCCGGGAAGATCCCACATGCCGCGGAGCGGCTGGGCCCATGAGACGTGGCCGCTGAGCCTGCATGTCCGGAGCCTGTGCTCCGCAAAGGGAGAGGCCACAG
This sequence comes from Delphinapterus leucas, assembly GCF_059928025.1. Lineage (NCBI taxonomy): Eukaryota > Metazoa > Chordata > Mammalia > Artiodactyla > Monodontidae > Delphinapterus > Delphinapterus leucas. Next base: position 15,043,448 of record NC_143146.1, read on the forward strand.
CAGTGAGAGGCCTGCGTACCACAAAAAAAAAAAAAAAAAAGTCTTGTTTCATCAAAATATTATTGCTAAGTCATCCTTACCTTTGAATTCTGAAAGGGAACACAAACTAGATCTTGCTGGAGTAACCTCTTTTTTTACTGAGGTTTATTGGACATTCTGACTCAATTTGGTTCCAAATTCCAAGTGGGATGAGCACCAGGGCAAAGTATAGACTCCGTAGCTCAGACAGTGAATGCTTGGCCCAGATAAAAGCCTAACTATTCAGATCCCAGGGTACAGTCACAGGTCATGGTACTATTCAATATACTCCTCTCCTAGCAAGCTTTTTTTAAAAATAAATTTATTTATTTTATTTATTTATTTTTGGCTGTTTTGGGTCTTCGTTGCTGTGCGTGGGCTTTCTCTAGTTGCGGTGAGCGGGGGCTACTCTTCATTGAGGCTCTCGGGCTTACGGTGGTGGCTTCTCTTGTTGCCGAGCACGGGCTCTAGAGCGCAGGCTCAGTAGTTGTGGCACACGGGCTTAGCTGCTCTGTGGCATGTGGGATCTTCCCCTACCAGGGATCGAACCCGGGCCCACTGCATTGGCAGGTGGATTCTTAACCACTGTGCCACTGGGGAAGTGCCCCCTAGCAAGGTTTTGATGCCTGAATTTAAAGTCAGTCCTTCTTCCCTAATGAGTGCAACACAGTATACACTTTTTATTTTTTTAAGTTTATTGAGCTGTGATAAAAATAAGAAATGAATGTCATGGAGCATTAGTATTTGTAAGCTGTGACTTGATTGCAATACATCTGCCTGAGTTCAGCGAACGAAAATAACGTGAGTATAGCCAAACTTTTCAGAAAGTAAAATTATCTAAGGCCCAGTACACTGCAGATGGTATGGATTCAGTGAACATATGTAAATTCTATTAAGTTGTTTTTGTTTGTTCTTAACTTTCCTTATAGCAATAAATATTTTGATAGATGAATAGTCCCTTTAAAATCAATTTTGTTAGATATTTAAAAAAAAATAAAAAATAAAGTCAGTCCTTGTTTTTCTCAATTCAGTTTGAAGTCCAGGTTAATGAATATGTCATATTATGCTGACTGCTAATGTGGGATATGTAACAACGGAGATTGGAACTGGCTTGAATGTTTCCTATGACTCTAAAAAATGCCCAAGTGATCTGACTAGAAAAGAGAAATTGGAGCACTCCTCTCAGGCAGGGTTCCTGGGACCTGTGCTGTTCCTAGGTGGTTAGGACTTGATTTTAGTAGCAGCACCTGGAGTCAAGGATGTTCCAAGAGGCAATATCTGGAAGGAAACTGAAAGAGAAAGATAGACAGTGCCACCCAGGATATCAATCAAAGGGACTAGGAGAAAGGCAGAAAGTGCAGGTCCAGGATGAGGTCAGAAACATTCAGAAGCAGGCTCAAATGAGAGAGTTCAGGGACTTCCCTGGCGGTCCAGTGGTTAAGACTCCAAAAAAAAAAAGAGAGAGAAAGAGGGTTCAAAACGGAGGCTGAGGTCAGAGCCTACGGAGATCCCAGAGCCTTTTTGGTATATTTTGTAGCTGCCAAATTTAAGTAAAAAAAAGAAAAGGCGGGCTTCCCTGGTGGCGCAGGGGTTGAGAGTCCGCCTGCCAATGCAGGGGACACGGGTTCGTGCCCCAGTCCGGGAAGATCCCACATGCCGCAGAGCAGCTGGGCCCGTGAGCCATAGGCGCTGAGCCTGCGCGTCCGGAGCCTGTGCTCCGCAACGGGAGAGGCCACAACAGTGAGAGGCCCGCGTACCACAAAAAAAAAAAAAAAAAAAAAGGCTAACTACTCCGCAACAACCTTGCTACAGAATTTTAATGACAGCTGATTTCAGATGGAATTCTGCCACAAGGAGAGTCAGCTATTAGCAAACATTTATGAGCAGGCAAGCATAAAAACAGTTCACATAACCTGTTCTGTAAACTCCATAAAGTCCCAGCTCCCTGTCCTTATATATGCTGTAACTACACCTTAGGAAAGGTTGACCTGAGACAGTTACAGCAATCTAGAGATAATAAGTAGTTAACCCACTGGCAATCAAAATTCTCTGCAATCATGGCTGGACACGCAAGACTATTTCAGAAAGGTGCCTTGGGATCCAGGCCAAATGAAGGGAGAGGGAAGTCTTTCGAAGTTATGTCTACCTTGTTTTACATGATGCTGTCTAAAATATTTTAATCTATTCTTGTAGTTTGAGTACCACTGAGTCACCAGTGAGGATCCACTTCTACACACAGGATGCCAATTATGAGCTATTCATTTCACCAATGAAAACCCACTAGTTCCCACTGGATTTGTTTGTTTACAAGAGCTATTAGCACTTGGTGTCTACACTGCAGTAGTGCTGTGCAACATGGCTTATCATTTAGGCCTTCACTTATCTATAGTCTCTACAGAGATGTCACTCTCCCAGCCCTGATCTGTTGCGAGGTGAACTGTGCCCCCATTCCCCCAAAAAATATATTGAAGTCTGAACACCAATATTCCCACCTGTGAACGTGATCTTATTTGGAAATAGTGTCTTTGCAGATGTAATCAAGTTAAGATAAGGTCATACTTGGGAATTCCCTGGAGGTCCAAAGGTTAGAACTCGGGGCTTTTACTGGGGTGGCCGGGGTTCAATCCCTGGTCAGGGAACTAAGATCCTGCAAGCCGTGTGGCATGGCCAAAAATAATAATAATAATAATGAGGTCATACTTGATTAGGGTGGGCCCTAAATTCAATGACTCGTGTCCTTAAAAGGAAAGATTCTAAGTGCTGTATTTATTTCAGAGTTCTCCCTATTATCTGAAGTTATTGGGTTTTGGGTTTTTTTTTTCACTTCTTTATATGTCATCCTCTACTAAGCTGGAATAGACACTATTTATCTGCTCTTGTTTTTTGTTTTTTTTTTTCTGTATTCCTCCGTGTCTTTAAGAGTGCTTGGTACATGGTAGATGCCCAGCAAATATTTCTGAAATCAATGAATGAATATGGCTCTAGCTGCCTAGGGTTGTTGTAATAAAGCACCACGAGCTGGGTGTGCAGCAACCATCCGTATAAGAAATGTATTCGTTCATAGTTCTGGAAGCTAGAAGCAGCAGCAGTTCGCAGCATGGGAGGCAGGGCATGGGGAAGAAATATAGACGGAGATGCGCCCTCTAGGAGGAAGCAGAACCACCAAGTGAAAAAAAAGTCTGGTCCAGGTGATGATGGGGTGCAACTGGAAGAAAGTCTATATTGAGGAGGTCAGGACCCTGGGCCAGTTAGACCTAATGTAGTGAAACTTATGTAGAGAATTTGCAGCCCCATAGCTCATGCACATGGTTAAGTGCCCTTGATCGGAATCAACTTTGGAATGGAATGCATGACCTTGAATAAGGCATTCAGTAAGTCCCATGGATGGTGGGGCTGGCACAAGTATGGCACACAAGGAAACCAAATCCAAATCCAGAAGGTGTCTATTCCACTGAGGACAAATTGTTGCCCTAGCTACAGTGGAAGGGCCCATGGCATCAACATGCCATTTGATGGCTGGGGCGGCTTTGTGTACCCAAGGTGTGGTGCCATATTAGGGTATCAGGGTTGGGTGCTGCTGTTGTGGGCAAGCTGGACGCTCAGCAGTGACAGCAGCCAGGCTAACTTGGAGAGAAGGGATCTGTATTACTGAGTCCAGGCACGGTTTCCATCCCTAGCACCTTTGCCACTTTGTGCATGAACTCATTGGGCAGGTCTCGAAGAGGCTGAGCAAAGAGCTGTCGTAGAGCGGCAATACCCAATTTGAAAACATCCTCAGCAGGGGGGGACTTCCAGTGGGCATTCACATAGGACGAAAACACTGTCTCACTGTGATGCCAAAAGATACATCCATCCGTGCATGTATCTCTTCCCTAGAACTTGTTACAAATCTTCCAACCATTAATTCCTATCATCTGGCTAAAATTTTAGCTATGATAGATGATAGATAGATAGATAGACAGATAGACAGGAGGGAGGGAGGGAGGAAGGGAGGAAGGAAGGGGGGGAAAGGGACATAAACCTTCATGTCTGTTCATATTTCTCAGGCCATGCCTTCTAGGCAAGGTGGGTAATGATGTGCACGTACCACTCAAAATTTTGCTGACAGGGAATATTTCACATCAACTTATTCAGTGCTATCCCTGAGTGTGGCTGATACACCACAGCAGCTCACGCCTCCCTGAGATAAGCACTTAGTGCAAAGCCTGCTACTTCCTACTCTACAGGTCCTATCGGCATGATGTTATCAATGTAGTGGACCAGACCGATACCCTGTGTAATAAGGAGATGACAGAGTCACTGCAGACCAAATTGTGACAAAACGCCTTCTGTCACTTTATGCCATTCATTCTACATCAGGATAACATCCAACAGCCTATTATGTTCCCTGTTTACTGGGTGAGAGGAAAGAAACTGTCAGCTCAAGAGCTACATATTGGGTACCAGGTACTGTGTTAATTTTCTCTAGGAAAGAATTCTACCTAGAACAGCAGCTGTTAATAGAGTTAACATCTGATTAAGTTCATAATAATCCACTTGTTTTATTCTAGATCCGTCTGACTTCTGCACTGTGTAAACCAGAGGAGTGATAAGATTTGCCACCTATAGAAGAGTTATTAGTTATCCAATGTCTGTCCTTCTCTTATTCTGCAACAACAGAACCTTGTTGGCAGCTTGGCACATGGTCCTTCCAGCTAAGAGCGGCCGTGGGACTAAATTCTGGCTGATGGAACGTAGGTGGAGGAGTTTTGTGCTTATATTTAAGGGTGTTGGTTGGGGGTCTTATCCTTCCCTTCTTTATTCCTGCTGCCTAGAATGAGAATGTAATCAGTGGTCCTCCTGCAGCTACAAAGCTATAGGAGTGGATGAGATCACCTTGGGGGTCAGTACAGTTGATGGAAAGTAAAGTTCCATTAGTAGGAAGATGAAAAGAAATCAGAAGAGGAGACTAACTATAAGGTAGGAGGAAAATCAAAAGAGAGTTATGCCCTAGAGAGCAAGAGAAGAAAGTGATTTAAAGACAGCTGTTGAACAATATTGCATAATACTTATAGGTTGAGTAAAACGTGGAATGAGAAATGATTATTGAATTCAGCAACACGAAGTTCCTGGTGAATTTTGGGCTTGTCTAATGTCTTCTTGTGATTAAATTCAGGTATGCATTTTTGGCAAGAATAACACAGAAATGATGTTGTGTCCTTCCAGAGAAAAAAAACTAACAGGAGATGAAATAAAATTCATATTTTATGGCAAGACAAGAAAAATTTAACTTTTCTCTGTCTGTTTGGGCCCCCTCCCTCTCCTTTAGTGTGTATCGTGCATCTGCATTGACCAGACCTCCTTAGGAGATAACATTCCTTCTTAACCTTGTAAAGAGTCAGGATGACCCATTACTTGATAACTCCTCAGGAGATAACCTGCCTTCTTAATCTTGTAAGGTGTCAGATGTCCCACTACTTACTTTGTACCTGCAGATCTGGACTGTGTAACTGTCAATACGTCATTTGACAAATTACCCTTTGTCTCAAAAACATATATAACTGTGCTTTGATCTCTAACGGGGCAGAACAGTCCTCAGAGCTTTCTAAAAGACTGTGTTCCGGGGTTATAACCCTCAGGTTGGCACCAATAAAATTTTCCATTTCTTTCTTAGCTTGACTATTGATCTATTTTTCATCGACATATACATATATAGAGATACATACATACCTATATAAGGGAGATTTATTATGAGGAATTGGCTTACATGATCATGAGGGCTGAGAAGTTTCACAATCTACCATCTGAAAACTGGAGACCCAAGAAAGCCAGTGGTGTAATTCAGTCCAAGTCCGAAGAAGGCCTGAGTACCAAGGGAGGCAAAGATGTAAATCCCAGTCCAAGGGCAGGAGAAGATGAGATGAGATGTCCACTCAAGCGGTGAGACAGGAAAAAAAGGACTGAATTCCTCTGTCTTCCGCCCTGCTTCTATTCAGGCCCTTAACAGGTTGGGGGGTGGCAACCCACACTGGGGAGGGCAATCTACTTTAAAGAGTCCACTGATTCAAATGCTAATTATCCTCACAGACTCACCCAGAAACAATGGTGAATCTGGGCCCTCTGTAGACAGTCAAGCTGACATCATATTAGGAGACCCATGATGTAGATACGTTTCAGCATTGGTGATATTAACTCAATCACAGGTTTCTCCACTGTGAATTTACTATTTCCCTTCCAACTTACTAAGGGTTTTGTGGGGATATAACTTTGAATCTATGCCAATATCTGTTTCTTTTTTTTTTTTTCCCAGGGGAAAGCACGAACGCAGTCCCCCACTACCACAAATTACGCAGTCGAGTTTCCCATATTTGGGGAAATCTCAGGGGTCAGCACATCCAGAGTGCAATGGATGAGGCTCGTCCTGGGAAAACCACCTTTGTGATCATCGTATCTCCCCTGCCAGGTAAGTATGCAATATCTTGTTTCTCATCATATTTTTGTCTATTAATTTTAGCATTTATTCTTACCTGTAACTATTACTACTATGATGTTTACCACATGGTAATTTTTAACATTTCTGCCAACCCGTCTACGTTTATTAATTGGAATTTACTCTAAAAGAGTCTTCTGCTCACTTCTAAGTGACAGTGGGTAGGACAGTGTACTGGCTGTTGGCTCTGTGGTTTGTGGTGATGATTCATGGTCACCTTTGTCCAGGAGAAAAATTGGGAGGTGGATGGAAAGGCACCAGCCTCCTGACCATGAAGAAAAGAATTGACAGTTTTTCATATTGTTTTCCAAATTTTATGTGATTACATTGTCATTAATTTAATAATAACACTTTCACAGTAAAATAGACCATAACATGACTGGTTATATTCTGGGTGACTATATTCATTAAGTCAGAAAGAAAAGAGTGTGGGTAGGGTAGAAATGATGTGAAAATTTCTCATTCAATTTCCTCTGCATGTGAGAAGCAGAGAAAGGACAGACTTCTCAAGCTCAGCCTGAATGATATGATGACCTTTATGAACCCTGGTAGCTTTAGATCATCTAACAAAGCCTTTTGATGGACTTGGCTGGAGGCTCAGGAGATGCTTTTGACTCAAGAAAAATACCTTGATTTGAAAGGGGTTTTGGTTTCTAATTTTTCTTTATACGAGCAGAAAACACAACCTTTCCTCTCCTGCAGAAAATTGCACTCTGTAGGTACAGAAATAAGGGCAGGATCTTTTAGCTGACAAATTCCAACTGTTTTAGGGTTGGGAACTCACCATTCCTCAAAATCCTTCCTTACAGGCAGGCACGGGATAGAGAACTATGAGTCTTTGTGTAAAAACCTAGGGAAGGAGGGCACAATTACAATAAGAAAGAACGAGCTGGCCTCTGCAGGCAGGTGGGCTGATGGCTGGGACATCGGACAGTTGCAGCCCTCACTGCTAAGGTTTGCTGCCAGTGACTCATGCAAGTTCATTCCAGAGCCCTCTCTCCACTGCCCTCACTTCTCAGGGTTTGCTCTCCAAATCCCTAGACCTCCCTTATTCCAAACTAAGCCTGGAAACACACTGCCTTGCTGATCTTCAATCACTTCCTTGATCAGACTTTGACCCTGCACGAGCCTTGCATCAACGAATGACAAAGGAGTGAAAATGAAATTTATACTTCACGTGTTATCCTTTTGCCATCTGACCATGAGTATTCCCAACACCAGATTCTTTTTACAGAGCGGGTAGAATGTTGAAGGAGGGAAGCGGAGGGAGGACTGAGGACTGGACTCTCCTGATGGGTCTGTCCAACCAAATACTGTTGAGTTCATCTCCTTGAATCTCTAATCCCATCTGCTTATCTCAGCTCCAGCTCCACCACTCAAGCCCAGTGAAGAGTATTTCTCTCCTGGAAGACAGTCATACTGGCCAGAGAAGCCCTGCATTCACTCCAGCCCAGTGGTTCTCAACTGGGAATTCGGCTCCCCCAGAGGACATCTGGTAATGTCTGGATACATTATCAGTTGTTACAACTAAGTGGGGGGGAGGCAGGGGCAGTGACTACTGCCATCTAGTGTGTAGAGGTCTAGGACACTGCTATGCATCTTGCAATATACAGGACAGCTCCCACCACTGACAGAGAATTATCTGGTCCAAAATGTTGATGGTGCTGAGGTTGAGAAAGCCTGCTTCCAGTCCCCCTGCAATACCTCGAATACATAACCATGCTCTATTTTTTTTAAAAAAATTAATTATTTTTAGCTGCGTTGGGTCTTTCTTGCTGCACGCGGGCTTTCTCTAGTTGCGGCGAGCAGGGGCTACTCTTAGTTGCGGTAGTTGCTCCGCAGCACGTGGGATCTTCCCCGACCAGGGATCCAACCCATGTCTCCAGCATTGCCAGGCGGATTCCTAAGCACTGCGCTACCAGGGAAACCCCCATGCTCTTTCTTTAAAGAGCAACTTGTATCATGTCACCGCATTGCTTAAAACCTTTTAATCTTTCCCATTTTTCCTAGTATGAAGATTAAACAGAAAATCCTCAGCTGCTTGAACCTGCATGACCTGGCAGCCACCCTCCATCTTTTCTTGTATTCTGTGCAGTAACCAGCCTAACTTTATTCCTGTTTTTCTAGAAAGCATCATACTTCCTCCTCCCTCACAGGATCTTGACACATGTTATTCCCTCTTATAAATCACTTTCCTCCCTCTTACCAGCCTCTCACCCTTGGGCAAACTCACTGCTGCCTTCTAACCCTTTAGGAGACCTCAGCTCACAGCTTACCCCATCAGACTCCCTCCCTGACCACCAAACTGTAAGCAGCCTGAGACGAAAGGCCACGTGGAGAGAGAACCCAGTCCATCCCAGCTCTTCCAGCCATCCCAGCTCAGGCCTGCGATGGAAGTGAGGCCCGTCTTCGACACCCAGCGCCAGCTGAGCCTCCAGCTGGGCCTGTGAGCGAGCCCAGGGAGGCCAGCAACACCACCACCTAATCAGCCCCCACAGCTGTGCTAAGCAATGAATAAATGACCGCTGTTTGAAGCCACTTATGTCTCGGGTGGGTTATGTAGTGACAGACAGCAGATTCATTCTCACTGGCGTGCTTGAGCCTTGCACTAAGAGCTCCCTGATATTGTGCGGAATTTCCCCTCACCTCCTGGCTCTGTCACCCTCCACAGGGCTGTCGCTCAAGACCTGAGTTTCTGGGTCATGGTCCACTTGACAGGATGATACTCTCTCCCCAGTAGGTCAGTGAGTAGAGGAGAGGAGACTGGGTCCCCTTTCCCATCTCACCACCCTGTCCCATCAGCCTCCTTAGAACTGCAGCACTGCACTGGGAGGGATATTCTAATTCAGTTAACTCAAGGGCCGGAATAAACTCAAAAGGGCATTTATTTCAGTGCAGAAGGAAATGGCTTACGTTTTTGACAACTTGTCTTTTCCCAGATTCTAAAAGGGAAATCACTTAAAGAACTGGGCCTTTTGCAAAAAGGTCCCTTCGTGGGAACTCCCCAGGGTCCACACCATTCCTCTTGCCCCTGGTTTTTTATTGAGGGCCCTTGTTCAACTCTCTTCACGTGAATCTCTACCCATCACCTTCAGGAGACCCGTCCTCGTAGGAAAACCTCATCCCCAGGAGGGTCTCATCACCTGCGTCAGGCTCCATTCCCCTGGCCAGTCGCCACGTCTCAAGTCTAAATCACTCCGTTTAGAGTGACAGGGGCGTTTGCTGGGGCTCAGGTCAGTAGGGTGGGGCGTCTGAAGGAGAAAACACTTGATGCTGCTGGCTCCTGGGTCTCGTGTGAGCCTGGGTCTCCCGGACAACGGATTTTCTTCCAGAATCCCACCTCTGAGAGGTTCCTGGGTGTCTGTTTCTTTAAGTCTCTGACCTGATAGAACAAGAAGGTCTATAAACCTCACCTGGCTTCTATCAGGAGGGGAGGCACAAGTTTCCAAGAGTAAATAATCACTTTTCAAGGGAACGATGCAGACTGCACTCACATCTAAGAAACCAATAATTTTCTTAGCTAGTCCACTGCTTCTCCCTTAGGAGATGTCACATACCTTTATTGGGCAGAAGGGGGTTTGATTTCTTCCTGTTCTGTTACCGACCCTCCCGAGTCAGACCAACAGGAGTCCTTCCGCCTGGTGCCCATAGAAGGATCCCAAGTTCAGATGAGAAGCAAAGGAAAGCTTTAGTCTTTGATCAGAGAAGAGAGAACGGAGAGGTGAGAGCTTACGCTCTGGCATACACTCCCCCGGAAGGCACTCGCCTGGCTGCTTTATTGGTTCCTGTGAGCGGGGAGGGGGGCGGAGTTTTGGTGGGTCGGGCGCAGCTATGCTCCAGATTGCAGGGCCGGTTGCAGCGTCTCTGCACACGGCCCCGTCACCGCCATCTTGAATCACGGTGATGGGTGTCTTTGCGCACGGCCTGCTGGGCTGAGGTGTTGGCGCAGCCGTTGCACAGCTGGGACTCTGTTCCAAAGGGCCGGGTGCGAGCTGGACTAAGCACAAAGGAAAAGAAAAAAGGTAAGATTTTATTTTACGACCCAGATTCTGTGTTTCCTCCCCGGGACTTGTTGATGGGCTTTGCCGGTGACACGTCCCTCCTCTGGCTTCCGTCCTGCGCCTCGTTCCTGAGGGGCGCTGAGGGGCGCAGGTCCGGCTCCTGGAGCTGTTTCCTGCTGAGTGTGGGGTCGTCAGGCCCCGGGGGGAGGAGTAGGACGTCTCCCGCCGCCTGTAGCCGTGTCTGGTGGCCCCCCGGGGCCCCAGCCCTAACTGTTGCGTCTGTGAGTGACCGCCGTCTGGAGCTTTATAGATCCGGAGGGTCATTAAGGGGCCCAGGAAAGGCCCAGCCCCAGCGGCGCGAGGGTGGCCGGCGTTTCCCCGGCTCCAGAAGTGTTCACCAGGTCAGGCGGCCTGGTTTCTGCAGCCAAGCGGCCTTCCCAGTGGTCTGTCCGCGCCTCCTCCAATTAGGCCGCGTGCATCCACGTGAAAACAGCTCCACGTGCTGCCCGGTGCACAGACCCCCGGCCCCCTTCTCCCCGGGGAAGCTAAGGATGATCCGGGGCAACTCGGTCCCCCAGGACCATACCGGCCAGTGAGTCGGCGGACTTTTGTCACATCTGGAAGTCCGGGCCGGTCTCGTTGGCCACTGTGGCCAGGGTGGCTGTTAGCTTCTTTATGATGTCAGTGTTGTATATGGTTCCCCCGGCCAATGTCACTAGCTCCCCTTTGAGCACAGCTGATTCCTACAATTAGTCGTCTGCTCTTTTGAGACAGACTTCTGTTGATTTTCGGAAGAGAAGCTTTAGGTCAGAGAGGGGTTCGCACGAGTAATCAGGGGGGTCCGTTTCCCCAGTTTGTCCCTCTGGAGGTTGGGGCTCCGGGGCCCCCTTCACGCGAGTGTCATGTTCCCATGGAGTGACGCCCTGCGGATTCCGGGTGTATGGGTGCTTAGCATCACCAAGTGGGGTCCGTTCCTCTTAGGAGTCGCTGGTATTGCGGGGCTGCAGGTTTTCCAGGTTTTCAGATACACCTGGTCCTCTGGCTGGAAGGGGTGGGGGGCAGGTCGGAGGGTGCGGGCAGCACCTGGTTACCACTGGTGTCTCCTACCTGGAGGGCACACTCGAGTCGTTCCATTTCAAGGGGGTTAAAGTGTCACTTCTCTTGCGCTTGGGGAGTGGGTTTACGGTACATGACTTCAAACACCCTTTAACTTATCCCTTGGGGATGACCGCACGGTGAGTAGAGCAGTTGGAATTAACTTAATCCAGTTTTCTTGAGTCTCCTGGCATAGCTTGGCTGAGGTTCATTTTAAGGTCTAATTAGATCTCTCTCCTTTCCCTGATGATTGGGGTCGCCAGGCTGACTGCAAGGTCCATTTTATGCCCAGGGCACTTGTCATCCCTTTTGTCACTTGAGACAGGAATGCTGGGCCATTAGCAGTTTGTAAGGATCCTGGGAGCCCAAACCTGGCGATTATCTCTTTTACTTTAACCACTTCGCCTGCCATTTCAGTTCTAGCGGGGAACCCTTCTACCCACCCTGAAAACATGTCCGCTAGCGCCAAGAGATACCTGAAGTTGCCCTGTGCTCTCGGCATGACAGTGAAGTCAGTCTATCAGTCTTCTCCAGGATTTGTCCCTCTGGTCTGAATAGGCCTTATCTGGGGGCCTCTGGGGGTCTGGTGTTGGGATGTTCGTTGTGCAGTTGGGATGCGTCTCAACTATCAGACTAGTTATACTTTTCATGCCGGGAGTTACCATGAGGTGAACTAACCAATTATACAGGGCATCCCTCCCAGAGTGAGTTCCTTGATGAGCCTCCCTCTTGACTTGACAAGCTGCTGTTTGGGGAAAGAAGTATTGCCCACATTCATTAACTACCCGTCCATGGCCTCCTAGATCTCTTTTGAAGCCCCATTTCTGGGCTTTGTGTAATTCATCCTTCGTATAGACTAGGGAGTAATAGGATGGATCTGGCCCTTTTGGTATGAGGGTAGTTGCCAAGTTACCAGTTCTAGGGCTGCCCTTCTGAACTAAGTACTGTTCAGAAGCAAAGGACACCTTTAGTCTTTGATAAAAAAATGGAGAGGTGCAAGCTCCTGGCTAGAGTACATACTCTCTCCAAAAGGCCGTAGGCAGGGCTGCTTTATAAAGTTCTTGGGGGAGGGGGTGTGCCAGATTCAAGTGCCAAGCGTAGCATTTCTGCACCGGGCCAGCCAAGCTGAGGTGTCAGCACAGCCGTTTTGCACTAGGGACTCTGGTCTGAAGGGCCAGGTGCGAGGCCTCTGCGCGCCCTGTAAGCAAGTGAAACTGAAGCTGTGCAGCTCAGATTAGGACTTGAATCCAAGTGCCCAGGACTCGAACCCAGCCTAAACCCAGCTCCTTGCAGAAAGAATTCAGTGAGAGACAAAGTGATAGGTAAGAAGTGGATTTATTTAGAGAGAAACACTCCACAGACAGAGTGTCAGACATCTCAGAAGGCGAGAGGCCCTGAAATATGGTGTGGTTAGTTTTTATGGGCTGGGTAATTTCATAGGCTAATAAGTGGGAAGATTATTCTAATTATTTTGGGGAAGGGGGTTGGGATTTCCAGGAATTGGTCCACTGCCCACTTTTTAACCTTTTGTGGTTGGCCTCAGAACTGTCATAGCTCTAGTGGGTGTGTCATTTCGCATGCTAATGTATTACAGTGAACATATAATGAGGCTCAAGGTTTACTGGAAGTAGAATCTTTCGCCATTTTGGACCTAGTTGGTTCTATTCAGTTTTCATTACGTCCTGTGTCTAAGTCATTCTTTTAAAAATTGTACCCTGCCCCCTTCCCTCCTGCTTCAAAACTAGACTAAGCACAAAGGGAAAGAAAAAGTTAGGGTTTATTTTATTACTCAGATTCAATTTTTCTCCCAGGGAATTGTTAATGGGCTTTGTTGGTGACAGTTTTGTCACAGCATGGGCTGCTGAAAATTAAGGGGACTACCTTACCTTTAATCACTGTTTCCTTTGTTATCATGGAGATAATCCTGATAAAGAGACCCTATGCCTGAATGTCCAAAGAGAGAAGGTATTAATGTAATGTTTTTTGTTTTATTTTGTTGTTTTTTTACCCATAAGGTAACTCCCTATTTTTAGGGGTTTGATGTTTCTCCTGAAATGAGTGAGAGTCCTTAGTGTCCTTTATTTGCAGAAGAGAATTGGGTATTAGTTAAATGGGAAAGGAAAGGGCCTAGACATCAGTGTGCACAGAGAACCAGGTCTGGGCTCCCAGGTATCGAAGATGTCAATATGGAAACAGTGTGTCTGTGCTTGTACTGTGGAGGATGAAGAGTACGGATTATAGGCCTAACCTGATTACAGATCATACTGAAATGGAGCGGGACCCTGTGGGGCCCTCCTGGGCACAGATCCTTTCTGTGACTGTGTCCCTCTTTCTTGTTTGTAGGAAATAGGCTTCTTTCAACCTCCTTGACCTTCCCTGACTTCCAAAGGGCAGATTCAGACAGTTGCTAATCAGGGAAGGGAGCGAATGCAGAAAAAAGAGGAGCAGTCAGGAAACAATAGTGCAGCCTTGGGGACAGGGTCCTGGTTCCCCCTCAAGGAATATACTGAGGCCCCCGCCCAGGTGGAGGACGGTAACTTCAGGCTGCGCACAGGATTCCTGGAGCAGTGCTGTGTTGCCTCACCACCAACCAATCAGCCACACCCTGCAGCCCTCACCCCAAATTTTGCCTGTAGAAACTTTCCCCCAGAAACCATCGGGGAGCCTGGGGTTTTAGAGTGTGAGCCACCTGTCCTCCTTGTATTGGCACCTTTCCAACAAAGTTACATTTTCCTTCACCACAACCCAGGGTCAGCGGATTGGCTTTGGTTTGGTAACAACATTCTCTAGATTTAAGCAAGGTTCTTATTTATCTTCCTGTTGTTGTCTCTTAAACTTTAGCAAAGTGGTTTCCACTTTTCTGGGCAGATATTTTTAAAATTTATTTTGTTTTCAAAATCACCTTTGCTACAGGATTTTTTTTGTTTGTTTTTTTGGTTGTGTTGGGTCTTTGTTGCTGCGCGCGGGCTTTCTCTAGTTGCAGTGAGCCGGGGGCTGCTCTTCGCTCCGGTGCGCGGGCTTCTCATTGCGGTGGCTTCTCTTTTTGCAGAGCATGGGCTCTAGGCGTGCGGGCTTCAGTAGTTGTGGCTAACGGGCTCTAGAATGCAAGCTCAGCAGTTGTGGCGCATGGGCTTAGTTGCTCCGTGGCATGTGGGATCTTCCCGGACCAGGGATTGAACCTGTGTCCCCTGCATTGGCAGGCAGATTCTTATCCACTGCACCACCAGGGAAACCCCTGCTACAGGGTTTTAAAGGACGGATGTAACTGAGTCCTTACCTACTTCCCAGCTGCCGTCTACCTGTCCACTGCAGCTGATGACCTTCAGCACCCCCTGAAAGGAGTTCAAGGTGGAGATGAGGAGTGAGGCACGCTGTGCTCTGGGAAAAACTGGCAGAACAGGTCTTCAGATAGTTAGATATTTTCAGAAGATTTTATGAGTCCAAATCCTTGCATCTTCTCATATATAGAAAAGCATTAAAATCACTAATGGTGACATCTGCTTGGCCATTGAAGAAAAAAATGCATGTGGAAGTAAAAATGGAGTAGCTGTGCCCCAAGCCATTCTCAAAGCAGTGTTGGCTGGAATGTGGGTACCTCTGTCAAGTTTACGATTAACCTCCTTATCCGCACCTTTATTCCTTTTCTTGTTCAAAACTTGTTCTCAGGACTTCCCTGGTGGCACAGTGCTTAAGAATCTACCTGCCAATGCAGGGGACACGGGTTTGATCCCTGGTCTGGGAAGATCCCACATGCTGCGGAGCAACTAAGCCCGTGCGCCACAGCTACTGAGCCTGCGCTCTAGAGCCTGCGTGCCACAAGTACTGAAACCCATGCACCAAGAGCCCGTGCTCTGCAACAAGAGAAGCCACCGCAATGAGAAGCTCGCGCACCACAACAAAGAGTAGCCCCTGCTCACGGCAACTAGAGAAAGCCCGTGCGCAGCAAGGAAGACCCAACGCAGCCAAAAATAAATAAATAAATTAGTTAAAAAAAATTTTGTCTCCTCAAGATTGAGGAGTATCAAAGAAAAGGGGGGAATTGTAACCGAGCAGGGCCCCATGGGGCCTTTGGCGGTGGGGGACAGGCCTTCCCCCATATCTTCTGCTTTAGCTCCTCTCTGAAGTACCTAGATAATAGTATTTGATGCACATTTCCTGAGTGGTTTTGTAGATGCAAACCCCCCCACCCCTTCCAACAAATGGAAAATGTTAAGGACATAACGACCATCAGCACACAGCCCCAGGCCTGCTGGAGCCTAAGGACTGATAACGTTTATCTCTGGGACACCACCCTGCTACCTCAGCATCAGCCAATCAGAGAACTGTGCACAGGCTGATCACATACCCTGCCACCCGTTTCCCTCACCTGGCTTTTAAAAGGGCTTTACTGAAACCCTTCAGGGAGCTTGAGGATTTTTAGGGCATAAGCTTGCATGGCCTTGCAATAAAACTTTCTCTGCTCCAAACTCCAACGTTTCAGTTTGGCCTCACTTTGCGTCGGGCGCACAAACTTGCATTAACAGTAAGGCACAAGCCATATCCTGTATCCCCCCTAACTTGCCCTTCCCCAGGAGTTTGGGGATGGTGACAGTTGGGGACAGGGATCTCCAACTCTCTGCCTCTCGTTCCTAAACCTTTGCTCTCCTGTGACTTGTGCTTCAGTCTCTCTTCTGTGGAGGAAAACTTGGCTGGATACGTTTTCTTGTAAACCGTGCTCTTTATGCCAGCACCAGTTCCCTTCAAGCTGAAAAACTCAAGAATTCCATTCTTTCATTCCTTTTGCTCTCTGTGTGGTCTATTTCTTCCATGCCAAGTGTTAAAAGGAGGAAGGGCCACAGGGTAACAAAGGCATTACAGGGGTGCAAAAATGACATCATGCAATTATGTAAGAGTGAATTTCTTTCATTAATACGAAAGGTTCCAACACCAGACCATTCCTGCTGTTGCTCAAGAAGACGAGGGATTATAAAGATGAGTGTGTGACACACGTAATCAGACAGCAGGCCCCAAGAACTTCACAAGCTGTTCAACGAGGCAGTTCTCACTAGAAACTGTTGAAGAGGAATCCTCTGATACCACAGGCACACAATAGGGAGGAGTTAAAAAGCTGCCAAACAGGATTTAGCTCACAAAGAGCTTTAAAGTCCACCTCTGGAGTTTTCCTATCCTACCTAGCAACAAAAGTGGCAAAGCTCTGAAGTTGCCATGGGAACCTAATTCTGCTATACAAATGCTGGCTCCTGGCCTGATTTCTGAATATCACGTAAACAAAGGGTTTCTTTATCAGATAAAGTTCCCAGATTCCTGTGCTAATAAGTACTATTGATCTAAGCAAGAGACTGATAACTACAGAGAGACAAAAATATGTATGTAATATATTCTAAACAAAGTAAGACATCCTGGTGGCAAGAAGAAAACATTAAGTCACTATTTTACTTTTTGGCGTATTTTTAAAACTTCAATTGAAATAATGATTAAAGGCAGGTATCATGCTCTATACCCTGTGTGGCCCATGAATCAACAGCAGTGTCGTCACCTGGGAAAGGGTAAAAAATACCAGTTCTTGGGACTTTCCTGGTGGCGCAGTGGTTGAGAATCCACCTGCCAATGCAGGGGACACGGGTTAAAGCCCTGGTCCAGGAAGATCCCACATGCCGCAGAGCAACTAAGCCCGTGCGCCACAACTACTGAAGCCTGTGCTCTAGAGCCCGAGCTCTGCAACAAGAGAAGCCACCACAATGAGAAGCCCACACACCGCAACAGAGAGTAAGCCCTGCTTTCCGCAACTAGAGAAAGCCCGTGTGCAGCAACGAAGACCCAACGACAAAGACCCAATGCAGCCAAAAATAAATAAATAAATTTATTTAAAAAAAAATACAAGTTCTCGGGAATTCCCTGGTGGTCCAGTGGTTAGGACTCTGCCCTCTCACTGCCAGGGGCCTGGGTTCAATCCCTGGTTGGGGATCGGGGAACTAAGATCCCACAAGCCATGTGGCATGGCTAAAATTGAAGAAAAAAAAGAGAGATACAAGTTCTCAGACCTACTGAACCAGAATCAACATTTTTAACAAGATTCCCAGGTCATTTGTGTGAACATTAAAGCTTGTGAAGCACGATCTCTGAAACTTTTAAATTATTATACATGATAAAGGCACATATCTGTTCATGATAGCAGGTTGAAGTCTTTGGAACAATGCAATTAATATGTTAATATTTATTTCATATAAGATACAACTGATATTGTTAATTATTACAATATTCTTAAATCTTGCATAACTTAGATTTTCTAGATACACATTAGTCTGGAATCATTCATGTGTTGGGGAAATTAGCAAAGGCAAGTCACTTTGAATTTTCAGATCTTCAATTTGAAGAAAAATTTAAATGCTTTTATTCTTTTTTTTATTGGCCACACCGTGGCTTGCGGGATCTTAGTTCTTCAACCAGGGATACAACCTGGGCCCTAGGCAGTGAGAGCTTGGAGTCCCAACCTCTGGACCACCAGAGAATTCCCTAAATGCTTTTCTTCTTTAATTGAGAGTAAAATCAAGGATCTTGAGGGTCTTGAAATCTAACTCCAACAGTGACTCAAGGATAAGAGTGTGTGATAAAGGTTGTAAATGAAACACTGAGCTCAGGTAAGGGAGAAAAAAGGATTTTGAATATGAAGACATTAGGCTTATTCTATATGAGAGCCAGGCACACCAGGAACAGTTCGACAAAACGATTGGTCCTGGCTGCATCTCTCACTTTCTATGTCATTTCCCGCAGGAGGACATAGTTGTTACCACACATTTAAAAAGCAAAACCAAATATAGCTTGTCGTTCTTATGCTAGTGGGCAATGCTTTCATTTTATGCAGCCTTGAATCCACACCCACCCAGCAGAGGGCATGGTGTGGTTAAACTGTAAATCCTTAAAATATTTCCTTCTTTTTTTTTAAAGGTTTTTTTTTTTTTAATTAATGATTTTTGGCTGCGTTGGGTCTTTGTTGCTGTGTGCGGGCTTCTCATTGCGGTGGCTTCTCGTTGCAGAGCATGGGCTCTAAGTGCCTGGGCTTCAGGAGTTGTGGTTTGTGGGCTCTAGAGCGGAGGCTCAGTAGTTGTGGCGCATGGGCTTAGTTGGTCCGCGGCATGTGGGATCTTCCCAGACCGTGGCTTGAACCCGTGTCCGCTGCATTGGCAGGCGGATTCTTTTTTTTTTTCTTTTTTTCTTTCTGTACGCGGCCTCTCACTGTTGTGGCCTCCCCCGCTGCGGAGCACAGGCTCCAGATGCGCAGGCTCAGCGGCCATGGCTCACGGGCCCAGCCGTTCCGCGGCACGTGGGATCCTCCCAGACCGGGGCACGAACCTGTGTCCCCCGCACCGGCAGGCAGACTCCCAACCACTGCGCCACCAGGGAAGCCTGGCAGGCGGATTTGTAAGCACTGTGCCTCCAGGGAAGCCCAGAATACTTCCTTCTTCCAGTGGAAGGGGTGTTCAGTGGGTGACACAGAGAGCATCATGGCAGCCATGTTTAGGCATTAGGTGGAAATCTGTTTTTAGCTGAAACCTAGTTTGGAAATTACTATTCGTGAGGAATGAACAGGATTTTGTCCTCAGTTCTGTTGTGACAGTGGGAGAAGGGCAGCAGGCTATGAGCACAGAGGTCTCAGGCAAAGAGTCTGCACTACCACGAGGCTTGCACGTTCCACCCCTGGGTGATATATAAAATGTAAGGGCAGGCTTGTTAGCAGAGCCTAACAGAAGCAAACTCTCCCTAAAATTCCACCAAGTAAAAGCCTCTTTTTAGTAAGACCCTTGAGTAATTGTATGCAGAGTCCAAGAATCATTCTGCTGTGAATAAGAATGACTCTGAAAGAAGGAAGTAAAAACCCTAGGGATCGGCACAGGATCCACAGAGTAGAATCAACAGACCCCAAACACAATAAGAAAAATGGTCCATATCTACCTGAGAATGTCCCCAGTTTCCTTATTAAAAGAACAAGAAGTTAATATCAGAATCTCTACCATGTGTATTTACAGTTTGTTGTAGGGACTTCCTGGAGGTCCAGTGGTTAAGAATCTGTACTTCCACTGCAGAGGGAATGGGTTCAATCCCTGGTTAGGGAGATCTTGCATGCTGTGCAGTGGCAGAGCCAAAAAAAAAAATTTATATATATACAGTTGTTGTTTAAGTCTGTAGCAGCAGTTCTCAAAGTGTGGTCTGAGGACTCCTGGGGGTGCCCACGACCCTTTCAGGAGATGTTTGAGATTCTTTTTTTCCAACCATATATCAGGGTGAGGCCAGATTTTCTGCATATCCTTCAGCTGAAACAACATGTAATGATGGATTGAATGCAAAAACAAGTATGAGAATCCAGCTGTTGTCTGTTACACTAGTAGATATTAAAGAAATTTGCAAGTGTGGGAGACATTTATGTCAAGCTGAATAGGTTTATCATTGTTATTTTTAACTGACTCAGTAAATATTTTAAACATTTCTCAGTGTTGCTATCTAATATGGTAAATTATCAGCAGGTTTAACCATAAAAGGGAAAGCTCTTTGAAGATGCTCAATAATATTTAAGAGAATGAAAGTGTTCTGTAACCAAAAACTTTGAGAACAACAACCCTAGAGTTTCTCATTTCACAGTTTGAATCCCCATATTCTCAGATTGTATGTTATTGCTTTGAGACATGTTTAGAACGTCCCAAGTGAAAGAAACCCCAGCTGTTGCAAGGGGCTCCCAGTGTGACTTGGGAGCCTGAACTGTCAGGATAAATCCCGTCTACTTCAGTCAGTCTGCTTTCTTCCTTCAAACCTCCCTGACTCCCAGATTCTCTCAATTACATTATCTGTGATCATTTATTATGGCAAATAGGTTCCAGATCATCCGTAGGTGATGTCTGTGGACTTGTGGTAATTCAATTTGCAACAGTTATTTGCAACTATTTTTGGAATGCCTTTATTACATCTCACTATTGCATAAAGAATAAAAATTAGGGAAATCCCTGGCAGTCCAGTGGTTGGGGGCCTCTGCTCTTTCACTGCCTTGGCCCAGGTTCGGTCCCTGGTCTGGGAACTGAGACCCTGCTGCCACACGGTGCGGCCAAAAATAAAACTAAATTAAATTAAAATTAAATACAAATAACTAGATAAAAATTGAACTCTGTCAGGCAAAAAACATGGACAGGTTATCTCAACTGTGGAGTTTATCATTAGGATATATGAGAGAGGGACTTCCCTGATGGTGCAGTGGTTAAGAATCCGCCTGCCAGTGCAGGGACACGGGTTTAATCCCTGGTCCGGGAAGATCACACATGCCGCGGAGCAACTAAGCTCATGTGCCACACCTACTGAGCCTGTGCTCTAGAGCCCACGAGCCACAACTACTGAAGTCCGCGAGCCACAACTACTGAAGTCTGCGAGCCACAACTACTGAAGTCCGTGAGCCACAGCTACTGAATCCCGCACGCTTAGAGCTGGTGCTCCACAGCAAGAGAAGCCACTGCAATGAGAAGCCCGCGCACACCAACGAAGAGTAACCCCCTCTTGCTGCAACTAAAGAAAGCCCACACACAGCAACCAGGACCCAACACAGCCAAAAATAAATAAATAAATGTATTTTAAAAATGAATATCATCTCCCTTTGGCAACAGATATTTTTGGTTGTCACTTGAGATTAAAAATGACATTTTTGTAAAATGGAAAAAAAAAAAAAACCAACCCCTACATTTCAGCTGAATATGTACCCACTCAGTGTTCCTGTATAGTCTCTTCTTTTTGTACACGTTGTTCTCTGCCTAGAATGCTGTTTCTCTACTATCAGATTTAGCAACTGTCTCATCCTTAAAGGTTCAGCATATGAAGCTGCCTTCATATAAACAGGATAGGAGTGATGACCCCTATTTTACAGGCAAGAGCTTGAAGCTTGGATGCATTTGATGACTTGCCCAGAACATGCTATTAGTGATATCAGGATTAGATCTCAGGCCTTTTGACTCTCCGCTAGATCAATGCTTACTTAGAAGTTTAGCAGAGAACTATATTGCCAAATCTGCCCTTGCTTTAAGGATTACAACCTGATGTACTGTTAAAGGCAATACAAAGAAACAAAGTACAGTGATACAGATGTGATATTTTTATTAAAATTCAACTATTCTCTTGCTTAAGTCATGGTGGCATGGAAAAGTTAACACCCAAAAAACATTTCAAGGGACTTCTCTAGCAGTCCAGTGGTTAAGACTCTGTGCTTCCACTGCAGGGGGCACAGGTTCAATCCCTGATCAGGGAACTAAGATTCTGCATGCGGCATGGCCAAAACAAAAAAAACTTCCAAAAACCATTTCAAAAGTATGAAAACAGTTCAAAGATTAGATAAGAATTTCTCTGTTTAAAAAAGATATATTAGGGCTTCCCTGGTGGCGCAGTGGTTGAGAGTCCGCCTGCCGATGCAGGGGACGCGGGTTCGTGCCCCGGTCTGGGAAGATCCCACATGCCGCGGAGCGGCTGGGCCCGTGAGCCATGGCCGCTGAGCCTACGCGTTCGGAGCCTGTGCTCCGCAACGGGAGAGGCCACAACAGTGAGAGGCCCGCGTACCACACACACACACACACACACAAAATATATATATATATTAGAGTTAGTCATGAACAAAAATTCTGAAAGGAAAAAACATAAGGTGTTTAGATATCAGGAATAAATATGCTTCAAAGCATATGGCTATTAGTTTTCTATTTTAAAAATGTTTAGGAGGACATTTGAGAGTGAACAAGTATAATGAAACAGAAGGTTAACATTCCATTTTAAGAGTCCATTGTCATCCCACTCTATTCATTGAGTTGGGGTGATCAATGGATGTACTTGACAAACTGAGAAGATTCAAGTGTGACTTGACCCTGGGGCTTTGGGCCCACTGCCTGGTGGTCCCAGTGACTCATATCAGCTATGATAATCCATTTTTCCACAGAGGCCTGTTGCCTTACACTGCATGTGTGTCACAGCAAATTATAACTCAGATTTTCCAAGGATGACAATGGGAATAGAAGGGCCATGTTCTCTTCCTGTTACTGCCACCATCACATTCTGTCTCAAGCATGGGCACCACTATCTTTTTTTTTTTTTTTTCGCTTGTGGAACTTTAGTTCCCCCGACCAGGGATTGAACCTGGCCCTAGGCAGTGAGAGTGTGGAGTCCTAACCACTGGACCTCCAGGAAAGTCCCACCAGTATCTTCTTTTACGTTACATAGAAATACAGCAACTCAGTAAAGCTGAGGGGGAAGAAAAAGAAAGAAACGAAAAGCAGCAACAAGGAGATTATACAGAGTTCTTATAGAAAAATTGAGGTTATAAGACAGTAACTCTTAATAATATCAACAGCTGCAACAATAAGAGTTTACTCCATCCCATCTGATATCTTTCTAGAAAACGAAACAAACAAAACAACAACAACAAAAATAAGAGTTTACTCATTGGGGTAAATACTTAAAGTGGCTTATTATTTTTTTTCCAGCTCGTCTATGTTATTGTCTTTCCCTTAATGAAATCTGACTGATTCTATGTTTTTTCAGTTCATAAGACTCAGCTCTGTTCATTTACAACTTCTATCTTACATTCTACTCAACCTCTTCTCCTCACCTGCCCATCAAGCTCCTTAGACCCTGGGCCCTATATCTGGGTCTCTCCGTCTCAGCTCTGTTGACATTTGGGAGGGCTGTCCCATGCATGCATTGCTGAATGTTCAACAGCATACTTGGCTTCTACCCACTAGAAGCTAGCAGCACCCTCCCAAAAGTAGTGACAACCAAAAATACCTCCAGGCATTGCCATATGTCCCCTGGAGGGCCAAGTCTCCCCCAGGTGGAAACCATGGCTCGAGAAATTTGGAATGTGTTATGGAAGTTGCGGTATGTCTGGTTCCTACACAACTCTCCCTGGTGCCAGAATTCCCGTCAAGTAATTGCAGCTGGGGTGGGGTGGGGATTCCCTGGTAGTCCAGTGGTTAGGACTGCATGCTTCCACTGCAGTAGGCACAGGTTCCATCCCTGGTCAGGGAACTAAGATCCCGTGGCATGGCAAAAAAAAAAAATGCAACCTAGCTATCTATTTCCTTTATTGGTGGAGGGAAGATATAGGGACTCTATTAGTCCATTTTGGCTGCTATAACAAAATACTGTAGACTGGGTAGCTTACAAACAACAGAAATCTATCATAGTTCTGGAGCCTCAAAATCTGAGAAGAGGGCGCCAGCATGGTTGGATGAGGGCCCTCTCCCAGGTTGCAGACTTCTCATTGTATCCTCACATGGTGGAAGGGGGCAAGTAAGCTCTCTGAGGCCTCTTTTACAAGGGCACTAATTTCATTCATGAGGTTCTGCCCTCATGACTTAATCACCTCCCAACGGTCTCACCTCCTAACACCATCACCTTGGTGATTGGGGTTTCAACATATGAATTTGATGGGGGACGGGCAGGACACACACATTCAGACCATAGCAAGGAACAAGCCAATTCAGTATTCTAGTAAAATACCTTGCCGTAATAGCTTCCATTTATTGAACAACTCCTATGTGCCTGGAACTGTATTGAGCACTTTCACAGAAATAATAACTCTGTGAAATATATACTACTTTTTTTTTTTTTTTTTTTTTGCGGTATGCGGGCCTCTCACTGTTGTGGCCTCTCCTGTTGCAGAGCACAGGCTCCGGACGCATAGGCTCAGCGGCCTTGGCTCACGGGCCCAGCCGCTCCGCGGCACGTGGGATCTTCCCGGACCGGGGCACGAACCCGCGTCCCCTGCATCGGCAGGCGGACTCTCAACCACTGCGCCACCAGGGAAGCCCTATACTACTTTTTAGTACCCACTTTACCCATGAGAAACTGAGTTCAGAGAATACGTGTCATTCAGCCAGAGGCAGAAGAGTTGTAAAAGATGGAAGACATGAATATGAATCTAGAAAATTTGGTACACAGTACTCACCTTCAAATCGGGGTTCAGCTTCTGGGATAAGGACAGATTGACACAGGGGAAATAGGAGAGATATTAGATCCAGGCAGTCTGATCTTAAACGCCACAGAGCACTGCTGGGTAGAAGTGAGGCACAAATGACACATGAATGATAGGGAGGTAGCTGGGCAGCACTCAGGGTGCACTCAAAGCAGCAGGATAATGAATAGGGGAGATTTGTTTCTTTTTCCATTTCCAGTAGCTGCCTCTGCCAGCTCTTCCTGCCCAAGTCACCAGGACAGGTATCCTGCATTCCTTTTACTGGTCCCCATTTTCTCTGCATCATCCTGGGGCTTAGCTGACAAAGCTCCTCAGCTAACTTGCCGTCCGATGTTTATGTTAACTGTGGTCTAATATGAAGCTCATCCTTGCCAAGGTAGTGCATCTACATTTGGACAGTAAAGATCCTTTATTGTCTGGTGAAAGTCAAGACAGCTGGCTTTGGGTCAAAAATATGTGGGTTTATGCCCAGCTATGTCACTGTCACTGAGATGTGTGGCCTTGGCAAACCGGGGACTTTCTCTGAGCCTCAGATTCCTTTCCTGTAAATTCAAATGATATCTCCCACCTTACAAGAGTACTTGGTGCCTGTACGAAAACCAGCACCATCACTGAATTCTATGAATTCAGCAACAGTAGTTGGATGGAATCTTAATCCACAGGAGAGGGAATTTCAAGGCATCATTAGTCAGTAAAGACATATTGGGCAAGGAAAAAATTCACATTGTTTGGGGATTATATGGGCTAAGTTAGAAAGAAAAAGAAAGAAAAATTGAAGGGCTCAGGTTAAATTACACAGTTCTGACAGAATAGGAGAGATAATGTCATTGAAGATTAAAACAGGAGCTCCAGGGAATTCCATGTCAGTCCAGTGGTTAGGACTTGGCACTTTCACTGCCGTGGGCCCGGGTTCAATCCCCGGTCGGGGGAACTAAGATCCCACCAGCTGCGCAGACAGAAAAAAGACCTGGGCGGGGAGCTCCAAATTTTCTACCACATATTGGCAAAGAGAAGAAACTCATAGCAATATGGGGGAACTCAGCATGGAACTCACGTTCAAGCTATTTATAGGTTTTGCCTGACTTTAATTTTGCAATGGTATTATATGATTCTTCTTCGGTTGAGGCTTCTGAATAGCTTACATGAAGAATGAGGACACTTCTAGCACTCAAAAGTTCCAAATGAATCTTTGCCAGGTGTCCATGCCTGACAGCAACTTTAAACAGTTCATTCCAGGAGTGGTCTTGTGACTTCCATAGTTTTAGGAATTGTTTTTCCACGTGGTTCCTCTAGAGCAGAAGGAGAACTGAAACAAGGAGACATACTGCTATGATCACCAGGATTGGCCAAGATAGAAAAAGATGGTGGAGTTAATGGATTTGAGCTCTACCTGAAGGTAACTGCAGTGGAAAGTCTATGTCCCTGCAGCAGTGATAGGGGCCTGAGCCCAGGAAGGAGCTGCAGGAGGGACTTGCAGACCCACAACTCTGCTCCTGTAGCATATGCAGGCATCCTTGCCCTCTAACCATGGTCTATCTCATAAAAGTCTCCCGGTGTCTGAAGGCTTTCAGATGCCCCAGGTCTTCTAAACGTTCGTGTGACCATTCCACATGGGTATTTCTTCTTGGGTGTGTGGTTGCCTCAGACTCTTATGAAGTTCACTCAAGATGATCTGAGGATGCCAAGTCAAGACTGTAGCCCAGGACTTCCCTGGTGGCGCAGTGGTTAACAATCCACCTGCCAATGCAGGGAACGTGGGTTTGAGTCCTGGTCTGGGAAGATCCCACATGCTGCGGAGCAGCTAGGCCCATGCGCCACAACTACTGAGCCTGTGATCTAGAGCCCGTGAGCCACAACTGCTGAGCCTGCGTGCTGCAACTACTGAAGCCCATGCGCCTAGAGCCCGTGCTCTGCAACAAGAGAAGCCACTGCAATGAGAAGCCTGCACACCGCAACGAAGAGTAGGCCCAGCTCGCTGCAACTAGAGAAAGCCCACACGCAGCAGCAAAGACCCAACAGATCCAAAAATAAATAAATAAAATAAATAAATTTATTAAAAAAAAAAAATCGCAGCCCATAATACTCCCACATGAATACCAGTGACCAATAGACACCTCTATCCTGTTCTATTCTGAGTATGTTATCTTTAGTCTGCGTGGACTGTAGCACGTTCCTCAACAGCATCCAAACAGTGACAAATTCATCATATCCTAAGATGCCCCCCAATAACCCGTATGTTAGTACAGTGCAGCCACATCTTTGCTGAATGGGTCAGTGTGATAATGGAACTTGGCTTTATTATGAAATGGGAAAAGCTTGTCTTTCGAGCATTGTGGAACTTTCTGTTTCAGCACCTCCCCCTCCCGCCTCCCCGAGAGGTCCCGAGGCCACCCTCAAAGAGGGAGAGAGGAACATTACAAACCTGGAAGGAAGGAGTTGTCTCGCTCAGTGAATAAGGCCGCGCCTTCCTTTCCAGGATTTAAAGCAAAACTCACATGAAAGCAGAATTGAAGCTTCCAAGTTCAGTTTGGGGTAATCCGAACGAGAAAGTTTAAGCTCAAATTGAGGACTTCCTGGACTGTTAAGCTGTAAACTAGCACCAGTGAAATGAATTTCTCTTCCGTGCACCTAGGTTCTGCATGGCGTTTTCACACGTGACATCCTGACGTAGACGCTCGGAAAGGGATGGATAATCACAGGTTCAGACTCTCAAGAAAAAGAATCCAAGCTACTAACTTAATCAGGGGGAGAAGTTATTACAGGCGTTTGCATAATTCATAGAATGTCCAGTAGGGGGGACAACTAGGATTGAAGGCTATGTCCACAGAAAAAATACGTCCGAAATTGTGCCGCCCTGCTAGGCTTGTGAAGATGCCTTTGCTACTGCCACTGGCCACAGACATAGCCTCCTGCACTGTTCCTAGACCTTGGACCCTGTTGTTAGAACCATGACCTCCACACTTCTGGAAACTGGCTGTAGTAGCCCTACCTAAGACAGGATGGATTCCACACAGGTCAGTCTCTTGGCATCAGTAGTTCCTAGATCAAAATCTTGTGTGGGTAAGTCCAATTGACAGAGCTTAGGCAGGTATCTGGCCAGGTGGGCAGGTGAGAGGACATTGCTGAATGTTACCCTTTTTTCCTGCTGGCACAGACCCAGTTTTGTTCTGATATCTATACTCCATGCCATCCTGTGATTCAGAAAAGGTGGATTCAACCACCTCAGGAGTTGAATCTAGACCTTTTAGGAATTCTGTTCCCTTGCCAGTGGACGTGTGGTACAATTTTAACCAATGAGATGTGAGGATAAGTCTGTTACAGGGTGTACAGATTCCAAGACACTCAGTTCTAACTTTAGGTGAACAAAATGAGAAAACAAGGCCCTAAATGTCCTCTGTACCAGACAGAGCTTTGTAGTCCCATGGGTTTCATCAGTGACCTTCATTCTGTGTGTGTGTGCGTGTGTGTGTGTGCGCGAGCAGGATGCATTGGAAGAGGGCTGGTCTGCTCTAATGAGGGGATATGTCAGAATAGGAGTCGGGGTGCTTAGCACCACTATTTCCCCCATTAAGTTCTCTAGTCATGGCACATGGAGAGTTGAGTGTTTCAGGGACCTATGCCAATATCTGGTCTAAAAAACAATTATTGGGACTTCACTGGTGGTCCAGCAGTAAAGAATCCACCTTCCAATGCAGGGAACATGGGTTCCATCCCTGGTCAGGGAACTAAGATCCCACATGGCGCTGTGGGGCAACTAAGCCCGTGTACCACAACTACTGAGCTCGCGTGCCTCAGCGAGAGACCCGTGTGCCACAAAAACTACAGAGCCCACACGCCCTGGAGCCTGTGTGCCACAACTAGACAGAAAACCCACACACCACAACTAGAAAGAAGCCCATGCGCCGCAGGGAAGAGCCCACAAGCTGCAGTGAAAGATCCCGCATGCCTCAAGGAAGATTCCGCGTTCTGCAACTAAGACCTGATGCAGCCAAAAGAAAACAAAAACAAAAGCAAAAAAAAACGAAAAGAACCCACAATTATCAACTTCAAAATATCAAAAGAAAGCTATAATATTGAGATTTACAGTTATTTAATTATTCATACAACACAACCAATGACAACTCCTTTCATTGCCAATTTTAATATTTATGAAAATGTTAATGAAAGTGATTTGAAGGACTTACCTGGTGGTCCAGTGGTTAAGACTCCTTGCTCCCAATGCGGGGGGTCTGGGTTCGATACCTGGTCAGGGAACTATTTAGATCCCGCATGCTGCAACTAAAGATCCTGCACATGGCAATGAAATCCCGTGTGCCACAACTAAGACCCAGTGCAGCCAAATAAATATTAAAAAAATAAAAAAGAAAGTGATTTGAAAGGTCTGGTTTTCTCACCGCACAGGTGTTTCTAAACATATACACTATTTGTAAGGATATCTACGGATAGAGATATTACAGTCAATCAAGTAAATGAGTTATTTGTAGCCACATAATTTCAAAGCAAATTCCTTTCTCAAATGATTCCAACATTAAAGCATATCTTCTGTAGGATGTGAGTGCATTTTTTTTTTTTTTTTTTTGCGTTACGCGGGCCTCTCACTGTTGTGGCCTCTCCTGTTGCGGAGCACAGGCTCCGGACGCGCAGGCTCAGCGGCCATGGCTCACGGGCCCAGCCGCTCCGCGGCATGTGGGATCTTCCCGGACCGGGGCACGAACCCGTGTCCCCTGCGTCGGCAGGTGGACTCTCAACCACTGCGCCACCAGGGAAGCCCTGTGAGTGCATTTTGACATGAGAACTTATGTGGGGTGGGACCCATGAGAAGTGTCCAAAGCCAAGGCCACTTTTGTGGACATGCAACCGGTGCATTAGCACAGGGCCCCTGTTGAGAAGGGCCTTGAGATTGGTTTAATGACCTACTGTTGTTATCTTGGAAGTCTTAATAATTTTTAAAAAATGAACCCAACATTCTCATTTATCACTGGGCCCTCCAAATTGTGTAGCTGGTCCTGTCCAGAACTTAATAAGATTTTAAAACAGCCCTGGGTGGAGCTGTTCATCATTCCAAAACAATAAGACTACTGCTTCCTTTGCTTTGGCTTGTTTTTAGGTCCTGTGTTTCACTCATTTGAAAAATGTATGAGATTTTATAATTCTTACAGGGTAGCCTAGATTTTAAAAGTTGGGGCTTGAAAAGACAAAACTCCCGTTAACCAAAGACACAGACCAACATCAGAAGGCATTACAAACAGTGCCAAGAATTTACAAAAAATAAAGGGTACATCAAAATTAGATTCAGACTAATCATTTCAGTAGGTATTGGCGGCCAAATTGCATCCAGGCTGGGAACCAAGAGTGAACAAACATTTACCTCCACAAATTAAATTTTAAGTGGCTGCAAGACATTTTCATCTCCTTCGGATAAAGTTTTAATATGGTTGTATCCACAGTCCATCAAAATACTGTCTAGACAATGGATGGCATTTTCTGTTTGGGGAAACCAGGGGAGGAAAAACCTCAGGGCCACATCCTGCTGATATCCTAGGAGACTCAATGGCAGGATAAGGCCCTGAGCATTCACTTAACCCTCCCCTTTCTTCCCACGCCCTGAGGAGTCAAGGGCCAGGTGAGGACACTGCCATTTGTAGACATAAAAGGAAAAGTCAGTCTAGGGACTGGTGAGCGGAGATGCACACACCCTGGGAGTCGCCGGTGCTCTTTGGACAGGATGAAGGGAAGGATTGCCAGCGGGAGTGGGGCTGTTCATCTTCATCCTCATCAGTTTTATTCTTTAAATAAACTTCATCTTAATTTGCTGGTCAATTTGTTACCCTGCTCGTCACGTAACATTTAGAAAATATGGAAAAAAGCAGAAGAAACCACCCATAATTTCACTTCTTTGAGAAAAACCATTACATCATTAATACTTAGATATCTTTCCTTCTGGTCTCTCTTCCACAATAATGTATATTTTTACACAGATTGAGTAAAATATATGTTCATATTGTACATATATAATTTTGTTTCCTTTTTCCTCTTAAATGGCATGACACAATCCGGATAAATAAAGTAAAAAATAAGATGGTTGAAATTAATTCTAAATATATCAGTTATTATAATAAGTTAATATTGATTAGTTTTATGAAATAAGAGAAATAAAATGTCATGTTGGATGAATAACAAAAGACAGACCTATACTGTTTTACAGGAGACAAAACTAAACCATAAGGACCCATCAAGTTGAAAGGAAAAAAAAAAAAACATTAATCAGATACCAGGTAATACTAGCTAAAAGAAAGCAATAGCCATAGTCATATTATGCAAAATGTATTTTATCCCTCAAATAAGATCTGAATGAAAATGAAAGGGTTGCCTATCAAATCTTGTAGGATGCAGATAACCCGTACTTATCAAGAGTTACATGGTGTCTGTATCTGGGGCATCTGTATTTGGTTATCTGTATATCTATTTTGTAACAGTACAGTTGTTCCAAATTCCTTTGTATTCTTGGCATGTAGTTTTTTTTTTTTTCCATTTTTAAATTTTAACCATTTTTTATGGAAAGATAGTTGATGTACAGTGATATTATATAAGTTACAGGTGTACAATATATTGATCCACAGTTTTAAAGGTTAGACTTCATTTATAGTTATTATAAAATATTGGCTGTGTTGCCCATGTTGTATGTTACATCCTTGTAGCTTATTTTATACCTGATCGTTTGTACCTCTTACTCTCTTAATCCCCTACCCCTATCTCGGCCCCACTTTGTCCCCCTACTGGTAAACACTAGTTCTCTATATCTGTGAGTCTGCTTCTTTTTTGTTATATTCACTAGTTTGTTGTATTTTTTATATTCCACATATAAGTGATATCATACAGCATTTGTCTGACTTATTTTGCTTAGTATAATTGGGCATATGTTCTATTATTTTGGGGGGGGTCATATGTTCTTACTGCATCCCATCTCACCGGCCCCAGCCTCTCCACACACACATTTTTGATATAGGCATGATCAAAATAATCATATTTGGATAGTTGGCTACAAGATGGTTACAGAAAAGCATATTCCCATTTTTTTCTAAATTAAAGAGATTATTCCCTTTAGACCCTTTGAGTGCATCAAAGGAAACTATTGAAGGAAAGGTAAGTTTCCCTCCCATCCTAGACCCCCTGGTAACCCTTTCCAGAGGCAGCAACTGTTAAGTTTCCACAAACGTGCAAGGATGACATATGCTACTGTTTTGGGTTTTTCACAGAGGGGACACATATAAGTACTCTTTTCTGTCTGGCACTTTTCATTTCATGATATATTTTGGGTAGCCTTTGATATCAGATACAGCAGATAGATCTCTACCTCTCTTTTCTGTTTCCCTGGTATTCCATTGTGTCAATGCCCCACATTAATTTAACCAGTCCTCCATTGATGAGCACAACGTATCATTTGCAGCCCTTGCTTTTACAACCAGTTTTGTGATAACATCTTTCTTCAGAGACGTCAACACACAGGCATGATTATCTCTTTAGGATGTGTCCCTGAAATACGTTGTTGTGTTGAAACACATGTCCATCAAAATGTATATAGACTTCGTTTTTCATAAAATGTCACCAAGTCTTATAAAAAGGCCAGTTCCACACCCTAGCCAACACATTTTTTGATCTTTTGCACTCTGTAAGGTGAAAAATTATATATCATTGTTTTAATTAGTTTCCCTAATTATGAGCAAGATATTAAGCATCTTTTCTCTGGTTGATAAGCAATTTGCATTTTTCCCTTATGATCAGCCTTCTGGATCTTTTGTTCAATTTTCAATTGGGTTGTTAGTATTTTTCATACTGATTTATCCAGTATCATTGTAAATGAAAGGAACAGCCCCTTTTATCTACAGCATACCTGCCGCAATTATCTTTTTTTCCTGTCTTGGCATTTATATTTTGATTTTTCTTTATGTGATTTTTGCCATACGACAAACTTCTGTTTTTCGTAAATCTGTTTTAACAGTCTTGTTCTCCATGGTGTGTGGGTTTATGACTTTTAAAGGTCTTCTCTAAGCCAAGATTATTAGAAAGAAATCACCTATGTTTATTTCTAGGACTTTTATAGATTCATTTTTTTAAATATTTAAACCTTTGATTCACATATATATAATATATATATTTTATGGTATAAGGTGTGACATACATATTAAATTTTATCTTTTCCAAATAACCTATTACTTCAATACTATTTATTTTCTTTTTTCTTTCCTTTTTTTTTTTGGCTGTACTTTGTAGGATCTTATTTCCCCAACCAGGGATTGAACTGGGCCCTCAGCAGTGAAAGCTCAGAGTCCTAACCACTGGACCAACAGGGAATTCCCATCCAATGCTATTTATTCAAGAATGTATCCATTCTAGTTTCAATGGCTGCCTTCAGCACAAACTGACCTCCTTCATGTATTGTTGTCCAAAATTGGAGTCTCTTGTATTTTATTAACCATGTTGGTGCTAAACTTTAATTATTTTAGTGTAGGTTTTTGCATTTCTTCTCTGAGGTGTCAACTCATGTTTAGTTCCTTTCTATTTTGTCTTATCCTTACGCACATTTACTCCTTAAGTCCTTAGATTTCTTCTTGGAGCTTTTGCTTCAGACAGGCCATATTTGATTGAATGGATTAGTATTTACCCTAAATTTCATTTTGGATTCCTGACCTGTGCTGTCAGTGATTTCTGATGGAGATTGGCTCTGGAGGTTGAGCCTTACTACTTAGGTAAATAGGTAGGCGACATTGTCCTAGGAGAAAGATTATTTACCTTGGAATTATTTCCATCGTGCAGGGAAGAGTCACTTGACCAGAGTCTCAATTATATAAGCGTATGGTGAGTAGGCCTCCTGTACCACAGTTTGTCTTGCTATAAATTTGACTGCTCAGTTTAGAACAACATAAGTTTCTGTATAAGGTGACTAGCCCCATGTCAGGGAATAATTTAACTAGATTTTTCTCTGTGAGTGGCTTCAGACCTCTGCCATGAAGGAAATGGGGGAAGGTGGGTCTGGTCAGAGAGACAACAGACTAGGACATTCCAGACACAGCCCTTCAGAAGCTGGACAGTACTATGGAAAGTGATTGGGTCTGTGAGGTAAGACAGTTGATGCCTGTCACTTTTACGCTATGCCATGTACCCAGGCCTGTTTGCGTGTGAGGCAAGCTTGACTTGAAGGAAAGCCTCCATACAGAGTCTTTGTACAGTGACTCAGCCCAGCACCAAATCAGCCTCCTCCATCGGTTCTCAGGGCAGAATCTGTTTTAGGATACTTGGTGACACTGATTCCCTAGAGCCAAAATCTCTGTATTTCCACTTTAGATATGCTGGCCAGCACCAGCTTCCCTCCAGCAGCCAGAGAACTATGTGGCCAGGCAAGCCAGAACAGAGGGCTGAGAGAGAAAGGCCTTCCTCCCAGTGACCTCAGCCTAAAGCTTTACTGGGGGATCCCTGGTGCATGAAAGGAAGGAGGCTGGCAGGGGAGAACCTGGATCTCTTCCGTTAAAGCACTCTGAGGATGACTGGGACACTACCCCCCAAATCAAAGAGAAACACCTCCACTGCTCTATTAAATATTACACATTGAGAGCCTGTAAAACAGCCTTGGCATTGGGACCCTAAAAAACAGATGGACAACAACATGGAGGGATTTGGAGGGTATTATGATTAGTGAAATAAGTCAGACAGAAAGGCAAATGCTATACAATATTACTTATATGTGGAATCTAAAAAATAAAACAAGTGAATATAACAAATAAGAAGCAGATTCACAGATATACAGAACAAACTAGTGGTTACCAGTGGGGAGAGGGAAGCGGGGGGCAGGGGGATTAAGAGGTACAAACTACTGTGTATAAAATAAGCTACAAGGGGGGAGTTCCCTGGCGGTCCAGTGGTTAAGACTCTGCTCCCAATGCAGGGGGCACCGATTTGATCCCTGGTCGGGGAATTAAGATGCCACACAGTGTGGCGAAAAAATAAAAAAACATTTTTAAAAATTTTAAAAATAAAATAAGCTACAAGGATATATTGTACAGCACAGGGAATGTAGCCAGTATTTTTTAAATAACTGTAAATGGACTTTAACCTTGAAAAAATTGTGAATAACTGTGTTGCACACTGGAAACAGTAAATTGATATCTCAGTAAAAATTTAAAAAATAAATAAAAAGATAGAGAGATTCTTCTTTCCTTCTTACTTTCAGCAATAACACTTTGGGGCTTCCCTGGTGGCGCAGTGGTTAAGAATCTGCCTGCCAATGCAAGGGATACGGGTTCGAGCCCTGGCCTGGGAAGATCCCACATGCCGCGGAGCAACTAAAGCCGTATGCTACAACTACTGAGCCTGAGCTGTAGAGCCCGCATCCACAACTACTGAGCCCACGTGCCACAACTACTGAAGCCTGCGCCCTAGAGCCCGTGCTCCACAACGAGAAGCCACGACAATGAGAAGCTGGCGTACCGTAACGAAGAGTAGCCCCCGCTCACCACAACTAAAGAAAGCTTGTGCACAGCAACGAAGACCCAACACAGCCATAAATAAATAAATAATAAAAAAAGAAATAACACTTAAAAAAAAATCGTGCTTATAGGGGGTCAGGATATACCACCCCCAAATATGCTACTTTGGCATAAAAGTTATTTTGAACTGGAGGCAAGTGAGAATTAATAGATATAAGAAGAAGCCTTCCCTGAGCTTCCCTTATCCAACTAAAAACAGAAACTTCCAAGAAATGAGGCCAGCCATAAATTCTGTCTCCAGGAAGGTGTAAGGTCCTGTGGAAAGGACTCTCCTGGTGGTCCAGTGGCTAAGACTCCGTGCTCCCAATACAGGGGGCCTGGGTTCGATCCCTGGTCAGGGAACTAGATCCCACACGCTTCAACTAAGAGTTTGCATGCTGCAACTAAAAGATCCCCCATGCCACAACTAAGACCTGCCACCGCCGAATAAGTAAATACTAAAAAGAAAAAGGCCCTGTGGAAGACAGAAAGTGGGCACCACGATTAAAATATTAAAATAACCCTCATCTTCCAGTAGTTTCCTCCCATATATTTACCTTCCCACAGTTTGCCATCCCTAAAAACCTAACCTGGTTTTCCTTTGTCTTGTCATTTCTCTATAGA
Source organism: Delphinapterus leucas (assembly GCF_059928025.1). Classification (NCBI taxonomy): domain Eukaryota; kingdom Metazoa; phylum Chordata; class Mammalia; order Artiodactyla; family Monodontidae; genus Delphinapterus; species Delphinapterus leucas. Next base: position 15,079,163 of record NC_143146.1, read on the forward strand.
TCTGTTTTTCTTTAAGATGCTACACATACCCCAAGTTCTAAGGACCCCTTTGAGTTACTCAGCACTGCATTTCTCTCATATTTATGCATGCTGCACATGTCAATAAACTATTTTTCTCTTGTCCATCTGCCTTATATCAGTTGGCCTTCCAATGCCCCAGTCTTCTAGAAAGGTAGAAGTAAAAGGAATTTTTCCCTCCCCTACATGGTAAAATATAAATAACCTCAACATTTACCTTTTTACTACTTTTTAAGTATATTGTTCTGTGGCATTAAGTACATCCACATTGTTGTACAACTGTCACCACCATCCATCTCCAGAACTTTTTCATCTTCCCCAGCTGAAACTACCCATTAAACAACTCCCCACCCACCCCAAACCCCCATCCCCTGGCAAATACCATTCTACTTCCTGTCTCTAAGAATTTGACTACTCTAGGTACATCATGTAACTGAAATGATTACCAAACGCAAGTTCACGTGCCCGGTGCACAGTGAGGCCAAACGAACAAAAACGTGAGAGTTTGGAGTGTAGAAAGGTTTACTGCAGTGCCGAGCAAGGAGAACAAATGGCTCACGCTCGAAAACCCGAGCCCTGATGGTTTTCAGGGAGTTTTTATAGGCAGAATTTGGGGTGAGGGCTGCAGGGTGTGTGACTTCCTTTGGATTGGTTGCTGGCGAGGTAACAGGGCGGTGTTCCAGGAATCCCGTGCTCAGCCTGAAGTTGCCATCCTCCACCTGGGTGAGGACTTCAGTTCCTGCAGAAGAACTCGAAGATACTGTTATGTATATTCCTTGAGGAGGAACCAGGATCCTGCTTTAATCTCTGCATTATAGTTTCTTGATTGTTCTTCCTCTGTTTTTGCATTTCCTTATTTCCCTGAATAGCAGCTGTTTGGACCTGCTCTTTGGCATTGAGGAAGGTCTAGGAGGCTGAAGTCTTTTTCCTGCAAATAAGAAATGGGGGGCACAGAACAGCTTTTGTGCCCAGGAGGGCCCTACAGAGTCCTGCTCAATTTCAGAATGGCATTTGTTGACTCAGTACTTCTGGCCACCAAATGGTGGATTGTTTTCCCCACACTAACCAGTTCTCCAACTCTCCAGACATCAACTGTGTCCTACAATTTAACTCAATTCTGACACTATCTACCTGGAGTTAGTGTCAGACCTTGTAGGTTAAGGGCTCAGTCCCACAAGTCTGCCCCTCCTTCCCAACTTTCGAAGCCAATCCTAACTCCAGGTTGTCACACGTGCTTCTTACAGACTGGTTATAAATCAGGGTTCCCACAACCCCTCCACGGGTTTCGTAATTTTCTAGTGGCTTACAACTTAGGAAAACAGTTTACCTAATTAGGTTACTAGTTTATATTATAAATGGATTCAACTCAGGAGCAGCCAGATGGAAGAGATGCATAGCAAGCTATGGGGGGAAAGGGCATGGGGCTTCCAAGCTCTCTCCAGGCAAGTCACCTTCCCAGCACCTCCATGTCTGCCAACCTGGAAGATCTCTGAACCCCATCCTTTTGGGATTTTTAGGTAGGCTTCATTACTTAGGTGCAGTTGATTAAGCCATTGGGCGTTGGTGATTGAACTGTTTCCAGCCCTTCTCCCCTCCCTGGAGGTCGGGGGTGGGACTGAAAGTTCCAACCCTTGAATCTGCTGTTTGGCTTCCCTGAGAAACAGATTCATTCACTCAAACTCAGGTGTGGTTGAAAGGGGCTTGTTTTAAATGACAAAAGAAACCTTATCTCTCTTGTCTTAGACCTCCTAAAGGCTTGAGGAGCTCTGAGCCAGGAACAGGGTGAAGATCAAATGTATATTTCTAATTATAAATCACAATAACACAGTCTTCAGTGTTCATCCATGCTGCAGCATGTGTCAGAATTTCCTTCCTTTTTAAGGCTGAAAGATACTCTATTGCATGTTTACCACATTTTGTTTATTCATCCCAGAAATAACACTTTAGAATGCATTTATTTTCTTCAAATAAATCTTGACATACAGGGAATTCCCTTGTGGTCCAGTGGTTAGGACTCCGCACTTCCACCGCAGGGGGTACAGGTTCGATCCCTGGTCAGGGAACTAAGAGCCCTGGGTGGCATGGCCAAAAAATTAAAAAAAAAAAAACAAAATGAAAACTAGTATCTCTTTAGGAAAAAAATCTTGACATACATATTCAGATGGGTTTCATATATGGACAAAAAGTCTGAAGTTATTTATTTCTCTCTTGTGCTGATATCTACTTTTTAGCTCATTTTTTTTTTAAAGCTGAAAATAGAACTAACAGGATTCTTTCTCCCTTCTCTCCTAAAGATTAGTCTATGTTTTACCTGTAAAAGTAGTGAGTGACTAGTAAATATTCAGCAAATACTGCTGAGAGATAGGTAAGATCTGTTTTCATGTGAAGTGTGATTGAAGAATCTAATTCTGACCAAAAATTTATTCTACAATAGGTAATTATATAATCTGTGCCATTTCTAGGCTTTTAAGCTCATAAATACTTTAAAATTGTGTTTTCTTGGACTGGGCAATTAAAAAAAAATCCATATCTCTGCTGTACAAGCTGATTTTTCTGCTGTTGTGATCATACTGGTTCCAGGGTTTGGGGAGCACAGCGTTCCAGTCATTCTACCCAGCACGATTCTGGTGACACTACTTCACCTTGCTCTGAGGCAACCATTTGCTCCAGCAAACTGTCTTTATACACATCCAGCCTCCTGGTTCTAAATTGCATCAAGTACCTCAGAAATGTTGATGCAATGATTACTTCTTTACTTTCTGTTTGTGACTCTAAAATCATATCTGAAGATGAAGAGAGAGGCAGCCCGAAGTGGCAGAAAGTTCATGGGCTTTGGGACCAATATCTGTGTTCAAATCTTGTTGTTTTTCCATTTTGGAAAATTCACTTCACCTTTCTCTAAACTTCATTACCTGTAAGAAGATAATTATATATACCCTATCCCTATTGCAAGGATTTAGTGAGATGATAAAAGGGTACAGTTACACATTCAATGAAGGGTGGTTATTGTTAGTGAATGAAAAATACCACATTTTGCCAAACAATTGCCTTATATGACATAATCTTTGGTCAGAAGCATAATTACAGACTGATTATAAATTCCTTGGAAGGCTGGATTTTTGGTGTGTTTTTCATATGAATATTGGTACGTAGTTCATTTGCTATGTGTTGCTGAGAAAGCTAACATCAGCATTGATTTTATTTAGTAACGGTTTTTGTTCTTTCAACACTGCCTTCTGAAATTTAGAAAACCTCTGTTAATCTGTATAATGTAATACAGCATTTATTTATTTATTTACTTATTTTTTGGCCACGCAGCACTGCATGCCAGATCTTAGTTCCCTGACCAGGGATCAGACGAGCACACCCCTGCAGTGGAAGAGTGGAGTCTTAACCACTGGACCACCAGGGAAGTCACTACAGCATTTCTTTTAAAAAACTTTTTTTCCCTCAGGAAAAATAAGGTTTTCCTTGGTTTTTAATTACCCATAATGTGACAATACAGAAATAAACAATTATTTGGAATATTTTCATTTGGAATATTTTCTTCCAGTGTTTCTTGTTTCACGCATTCTTGTGCAAAATTGGTATAATGGTTTCATGTCATTATATGAATACTTTCTGTTGTATTAGTTTGGTCCTCTGAAACTAAACTCTAGGACAAGAATTTGAATGCAGTAGATTATTTTGGTAGTGGTCCCAGGAAACGCTGGTAATGGAGGGGGTAAGTGAGACAAGAAAGGGAATGAAGGCAGCAAAGGTTATATTATCAAGCATTTTCCCGGGATGGGCTACTGGAGCATAATCCTGCTGGGTAACTTTAGGAGACAGTGTGGAACACAAGCCTCATGGTTAACTTCTTTGAGGAGTGAGTGAGTTGGGGTATTTATACTCCTGTCTGTCTGTTGACTGAAGGCTGCTGGGGGAGGAGAGCAGAGACATTAAATTCCCTGGTGCTCTGGGCCTGCCTTGTACTTGAGCAGAGCTGACTGTGGTGGCAGACAAAGCCCTCAGGCAGAGTTGCAGGAAGCCAGGCTGGTGTGAAATGTGAGGGGCCAGGGCTTATGGGCAGGCACTGACATCATTGACTCGTCCATGTTATTAAACACTGGCTGTAGAACAGTCTACAGCGTGGAGGAGTGCCTTCAAGGGTTGTACTCCTGCAGTTATTTCTTTTTCCATTTTCTGCTCCTCCTCACAGCAAAATTTCTCAGAGGAGTTGTGCACAGCCACTGTCTCCACACCTTCACACACTGTTCTGTGCTCAACACAGCTTTATAGTGTTTCTGTCTCTCTTTAAAATACTGCTTTTCCGAAGTCACCGAAACCCTCCACTTTGCCAAATCCGGTTGTTACTCTTCAGTCTTCAACTTACTAGCCTCTCACAAGCATAGGTTCCAGCTTTTCCTGCACTTCTGTGACCACATTTTCTCCCACTTCTATCTCCTTTGGCTTCTCCCTCTCTCTCTCTTTCCCTTTGTTTGCTTCCATACATCTTAGTTCTTTAAGGAAAATTCTAAGTAAATATAGGAAAATCAGTATTTTATATAATCGGGGTTATATACACATTTAAAAAATAAAATTTGGCGATACTTTTAGCATTCTTAAAATACTTCACATTAAAAGAGGGAAAATTTACTAACCATTTAGAGACACTTATAAACCATTAGCAAACCAAATCGCCTTGTGATAACATTCGCTTCTCCAGCTGTCATTCTTTAGGCAAGTTCAGTTTCACAGAAGACAACTGAGGCCAAGAGGCATAAGTTGCCAAAATTATATGTACAAACTCATTATTCCTAGCAGAGAGCCTCAGATCCTTACTTTGAAGCCTATTCAATATTACTTTACAAGCCGGTTTAAAAGCATTTAAGGCTGGGGGCTTCCCTGGTGGCACAGTGGTTAAAGAATCTGGCTGCCAATGCAGTAGACATGGGTTCGAGCCCTGGTCTTGGAAGATCCCACATGCCACGGAGCAACTAAGCCCGTCCGTGCCTCACAACTACTGAGCCAGCGTTCTAGAGCCTGTGAGCCACAACTACTGAACCCATGTGCCAACAACAAATGAAGCCTGCGCGCCTAGAGCCTGTGCTCCACAACAAGAGAAGCCACTGCGGTGAGAAGCCCGCGCACCGCAATGAAGAGTAGCCCCCACTTGTCACAGCTAGAGAAAGCCCATGCACAGCAATGAAGACCTAACGCAGCCAAAAAAAAAAAAAGGCATTTAAAAGTAAAATAGTATTAAAAAAAAGGAAGAGAAGAAATAAAAATGTAGAAAAAATAGACGTGAATTTTTTAAAGTTTAAACTTTTTTTTTGTTGTTATTCAATATATATACATAAATCAGTAAACCCCTATACCTATGTTTCATTAGGCCCAAGAGTATTCCACCTAATGACACAATACCACATGCTGGTAATTGTAAGGTCGGATCTTAACAAACGGCACCACGAAACAGAGGAAAGCTTCAAGTGAGCTTTATTAGGGAGCGCTCCCGGGCGAGGTTCACTGGTCCGAGAGAAAGGGGGCCAGAGAAGTCGCACCCTGGCGAGGGTTGGGCAAGATTTTATAGGGGAAGAAGGGAAAGGGGCGTGGTGAATCTGGGAGGGTGCAGGGTATTCCTTATTTGGTGGTCTTTTCGGGTATCCCCGGGGAACGTTAGTCCCGCCCCTGGAAAGGAGGGAAGGCTGGGCTGGGTTCAAAGTCCCCAGGTCAGTTCCTGGAACTGGGTGGTCCGGAATGTCTCCAGGGCAGTTTCTGGAACTGGGTGGTCCGGAGAATTTCGGTCTGATGCAACCTGTGAATCTGATTGTGTTCCCCTGCCTCGGGCCAGTTGGCCTTACAGTAATGATACTAAATAATTAATAACATTTGTCATTGTGTTCTGCCCACTCTGAGAATGGAGGGCCATCAGCAATACATTTTAGAAAAATGCCCATCAAAAAAGTCAACATTTTTTGTTTTAATATTGAAACATAATGGAATTTATTTCCATTATTTACGTTACAATAAAAGCCTTCACTCAAAGGTGTGTCTCTGAGGATGGAAATTGCTAAATTGTAAGCTCTGTGAGGGTATGAAACTTACATGTCATTTAGATGCAATTTGCTACTTCTATACCTACAGCTTCCCTGAGAGTTCATATCTAAAAGGAATGAAGGGGGGGACTTCCCTAGGACTCTGAGCTCCCGATGCAGGGGGCCTGGGTTCAATCCCTGGTCAGGGAACTAGATCCCACATGCATGCAGCAACAAAGATCCTGTTGCTGCAACTAAGACCCGGCACAGCCAAAATAAATACCTAAATATTAAAAAAATAAATAAAAGGAATGAAGGGAAGTCTTTTCAGAAAACCAAAAAGAAATTCTAAAGTTTTTAATGTTCAGGAAGAGTGCTTCAGCTTTTTAACCCCTGAATGTTATATATCTATGAGTATCTAAAAGAGATTAAACAATATGCAATACAAATTAATTTTATAAATCTATTTCTTACCTCAAATTCTATTTCTCTTAGTTTAATATATAATAAAATCTTTTTTAATGAAGAAAAAAATGGACCCGATGATGGTAATTTGCAAGGGACGGAAAGGAGATTATTATGATAACTTTAGTAGTGTTTATACATTATTTCTAAAAATTGACAGGAGAAAAGCTAAGTCTACCCTTCTAATTTTCTTGAGTTGAAGAAAGCTGTATCTCTATCAGATGCAATATAAGACTGAAATTCTCTAAGGGATCAATGGGGATATTTTATTAATACAGAATCGAATCTATAACAAAAAAAAATCTATTTCCACTATTATAACATTTCACCTTTTGGATAAATAGTCTTCATCAGTGTCTTACCAGTGTTTCATAGATTTTTTTTCCCTTTTCTTTCCTCCTTCCTACCTTCCTTCCCTTCTTTCTCTCTTTTTTTTTGAGGGGCAAGTACAGAGATTTCTCATATCTGCCCTGTCCCCGCACTCCATAGCCTCCCCACTACCAACATTCCTCCACCAGAGTGATACATTTGCTACAATTGATAAATCCACATTTACACATCCTAGTCACCCAAAGTCCATAGTTTACATTAGAGTTCACTCTTGGTGTTGTGCATTCTATGGTTTTGGAAAAATATATAATGACATTTCCATCATTATGGTATCATACAGAGTATTTCCATTGTCCAAAAATCCTCTGTGCTCCACCAGTTCATCCCTCACTCCCACCTCCACCCTCTGGCAGCCACTGATCTTTTTATTGACTCCATAGTTTTGCGTTTTGTCATATAGTTAGCATTATACCGTATGCAGCCTTTTCAGGCTGGCTTCTTTCACTTAGTAGTAAGCATTAAGCTTCCTCCATGTCGTTTCATGGTTTGGTAGCTCATTTCTTTTTTGTGCTGAATAATATTCCATTGTCTGGATGGGTCAGTTTATCCATTCACCTACTGAAGGATGTCTTGGTTACTTCCAAATTTTGGCAATTATGAATAAAGCTGCTATAGGCATTTCACAGATTCAAAAAAATTCCTTTCCCTTCCTTCAAAATTGAACATAAAATCAACGAGCTTACTTCCAATATGCATCCAAACCAGACTGAAGAGGTGCCTCCTTTGGTCTACTTCATACTCTCTCCATATTTGCATTAATTGCTTTATTGAATTAGCATACTGTTCTCTCCATCTTCCATGTATTTATTTTAAACAATGCAGGAAAATGCAATAAAACACCCAAATGGATCGACAAGTGCCATTACAATACAGAGATGGTTTTTTAATGGAAACTGAAAAAATTGACTCATGGGCAGAGATGGTTGGTTCATGCTCAGAAATTGCAAACTCCCAGATGGTTTTGGGAAGACATTTTTATAGGCAAAATTTGGGGTGAGGGCTGCAGGGTGTGTGAATTTCTTCAGATTGGTTGCTGTGAGGTAACAGGGCATTCCAGGAATCCTGTGCTCAGCCTGAAGTTACCGTCCTCCACCTGGGCGGGGGCTTTATTTCCAGCAGAAGAACTCAAAGATATTTTTATGTATATTCCTTGAGGAGGAACCAGGATCCTGCTTTAATCACTGCACTATAGTTTCTTGATTGTTCCTCCTTTGTTTCTTCAGTCTCTTACTTCCACTATTAGCAACTATTTGAATCTGCTCTTTGCAACAGGGAGGTCTAGGAGGCTGAAGTATTTATCCTGCAAATAAGAAAGGAGGGGACAAAGACAGGTTTTTGCGCCCCACAGGGTTGTGCTTAGTTACAGATTTATTCATCTTGCATTAACTGACGCTATAAAAGCCGTTGTTTTTTTTAAAATTGAAGTATAGTTGATTTACAACGTTGTGTTAAAAGCCATTATTAATAACACCATTTTAGCCAAGGTACATGGGAAATTATCAAAGTGATCTTGTTATAAGCACCAAGAACTTTGATCTTCCCTCATTTAGGGTAGAAGGGATGAGAAACTGCTGAGCTGGTAAGATGGCCACACAAATAACTAAACACTTATGAGTGGGAGCCCAAGATTTTGTTCATTCAGCCCTACAGTCATTCATTCACTCAAGGTGCATTCTAGGTACTTTCCACACACACTGTCCATCCACCAGACCATGCTGGACTCTCTCTTGAGTCCAAATCAGAATTCATCATTTATTGATTTTAAGACCTTGGTCAAGTTCTGTCCTTAAGCCTCATCTTTTTCATCTGTGAAATAGGGATAATAATGCCTTCTTAAATAGGGCATTGTTAGAGTTAAAAGTGAGATCCGGTCCCCAGAAATTTGAAAAACCGTGTTTTGTAAACATATGTCACTGTTCTTCCACTAGGATCTGAGCACATGACGAAAGAAATCATAAGGCAGTCTCTCTCCCCCATATTCCCCTTTCCTCATCTAAGAGGGCAGCAAAAAGCTCACAGAGGTCCCTCGCACAGTGCAGCAATGTGAGATGCTAAAAGCCTGTCCCCAGTGGCAACATGCAGTCATCTTCCAAAATCATTTGAGTTCTAACCCTGTGTTACTTTTCTCTAGCTCTTGCAGCTCTACGAACATAATCTGTGCTAAACCCTGCTGTTGTCCGTGGTCAAATGCTCGGCCGCAGGTAGGAGACCTTCCCCCAGGACTCCAGTTTGGTCAGGATGAGGGCAGGGGGCCCAGAGGGCAGACTGCTAACGCCTTCTGCCCGCTTTCTCCTGGCGTTTGGAAAGCGGCTGCCGAGGGGGCGTTTCTGAGCAGCAGGGGCGGGCAGATATGGCGCCTCCCCTCTCCACCGTCTGGGTGGGTGCCTGGGCTGGCAGCAAGAACTACGGCAGAGTTTGCAGCCAGGTGTCAGCACGTGGCCGCCTAGGCGCGGAGCCCGGTGTTCCCTGCGCTCGGCCTACCCGCCTCTATCCAAAGGCGCCGGCGACCTTGCCTCACACCTTCGCCAGGCTCCCTACTGCGTCCGCGCGGCCAACCTTTTGTGCCGCCGCCCCCGCACGAGGCCTGTAGCTCTAGGCTCCCAGGGATCCGGCATCAGCGCATTGCCGGCTTCCTCCAGGCGGCCCCGGGAGGCGGTGCGGCCTGGGAGGCGGGGACCCGGAGGGCCACAAGCGCTCCGCTCCCGGAAGCGAGTGGTTCTCTGGCTCCCGGAGCGCGGATCCGCGCGGCAGCCTGAGGTCCAGCATCCCAGCCGACGCCTCCAGGAGCAGCGGGAGCGACGCCCACGCCGGAGCAGCGCCACCCCGGCCAGCGCCCGTCCTGGCCCGCAAGATGCTGCCGGTGTACCCGGAGGTGAAGCCCAACCCGCTGCAGGACGCGAACCTCTGCTCCCGCGTGTTGTTCTGGTGAGCGCCCCGCCTGAGCCGTGACACCCCTTGCCGCCGCGGGCCGGCGCCTGGCGCCTTTCAGGGGCAGAGGGCTGCGGCGAGCAAGCGGTTTCCGCCGGCGCCCAGGCCGCTGGGCTTCTTGCTGCTGGCGGGGCCGCCCCGCACTAGCCGCCTGGTACCCGCCTGCGCGCGGCGGCGGAGGACAGGGCCGGCGATTGGGACCTGGCGGCGGCGGCACCGGGTGTCCCTGCCTTTCCGCTCGCCGCCGCGCCGGCTTCCAGTTCCCGGGAGCGGCGGGAGCAGGAGGCGGGGAGGCTGAGACCCTAGGCTGCCCGCTGGGAACTGGCCGCCAGCGGGAGGAGGGACTGCACCCTCCCCAGCCCCCGACTCCACCTCTGAACTGCACCCTTGTTTCCTTTTTTCGTAAGCAAGCAGCTTATGAACAGCTTCCTTTATGTGACTAGTGCCCTGGACCAGTCGCCGTCTTCCAATAATGTCCCCACCTTTCACCATATTCCTTACGTCTTATATGACGGCAGCGTTCCAACTCCTCCGGGCTCCCTCTGTGTCTGTGACCCTGTCTCCCTCCCTCCCTCTCTCCGTGTGCGTCTCTCAGTGTCCTGGTACGTAGTTAGGGCAAATTTCTAGTGGATTAAAAAACACTCTTAATTTGTATTTAATGAACGGGGACACTATTCGAGAACACGTTTTGCTTTTGCCTGGGACTCACAGCCACGACTGGAGTGTGTATTTGATCAGCCCTTTCCCTGTTGGGAATCTTTCCACTTTCACCTTTGAGGACCACTCTGGGCGTGGGGTCCCTGAAGTCTGTGGGGTCTTACCCAGCTCTCTAGCCTTCAGAGAAGTGTTCTGTGGTCTTGGTGCAGGTGGTCTGCCCAGGAGTCCCATGGTCTTGAAACCACTGAAGAGTCCTTGAGTTGAGAGGAAACACCAATGAAAAATGGTTCAGAGAGGAGCTCTTAACTGAAGTTTTCCATCTAGTAGCTGGGACTACTAACTTCAACCTTTGGGCTTTAGTCACACTTGCTTGATTGTTAGATCTTTTGTTTCAGGACCCTAACCCATTCATCTTTCCCATATATTCTATTTCCTGTTTTTAATGGGACAGCCTAGGGGATCCCCCGGGGATGGGAGCTCCTATGCTTGTTTTGGTGGTGGTGTTTTCAGTTTGTGTAGCTACGTCTCTTGGCCATTTGGTGGCCTTTCAGGAGCAAGAGGGTCCTAGAAGAAGAAGCATGGGTGTGGTTACAGTAACCTCAGGCAGGGCGAGGAACTCTCCAAGCCCATTCTGTTGGTGGACTTTGAAAATGTATGCGAATGGAAATGGGAAGGTGAGGACTTCTCATTGATTTTGGTAGGCATCCATTTCCAGTTTTCCTGCTGGAGGGCAAGGACCTATTATCTCTTATTTTACAGCTGAAGGCACCGAAGCAGAGAGTTTGAATAAGTTGTCTACCATCACACAGCTAGTAAGTGGTGGAGAGGGGCCGTTAACCAGGCAGTCTGGCTTCTGAGCCTGTGTTCCCTGTGTATGTAACTGCAGTTCTGAGCTGCTTCTGTTTGTATACTCGTTGGTAAACGCACAGAGAAGGCGATTGCAAACACATCTTTGTTCTTGTCGGCAGGAGTTTCTCAAGGGAAGTTCTTAGCAGCTGTTGGAGGTCATGGTGTGTGATACATCTCTATAACCAAGCTAAAGGGCGGCTGTTCTCAAAGTATGGTTCTCAGCATCATCACCTGGGCGTTTGTTAGAAATGCAAATTCCCCTGCACTCATTCTAGGCCAGTTCTGTAAAATTAGAAACTCTTGGGATGGGGTTTAAAACAAGCACTCCAGGTGATTCTTTTTTTTAAACATCTTTATTGGAGTATAATTGCTTTACAATGGTGTGTTAGTTTGTGCTTTATAACAAAGTGAATCAGTTATACATATGTTCCATATCTCTTCCCTCTTGCGTAAGCACTCCAGGTGATTCTGACGGAAGGTTGGTGCTGGCTACAGCTTTAAGTCACTTCTCCCACTGGCATTGTTACTTCAGTATTAACTTTTAAAAAGGGGTCCAGGACTTCCCTGGCGGTCCAGTGGTTAAGACCCCACTTTTCCACTGCAAGGGGCACGGGTATGATCCCTGGTCCAGGAACTAAGATCCCGTATGCCACGCGGCCAAAATAAGAAAGAAGGGGAGTGGGGTCCAGACTTTGCGAAGTTAGTTGTTGACCATGATTGCCATCCTGTATTCAAAGTCTGAGGTACCTTAGTGATTACCTTGTGTCCCCAACTTGGCTGTCACGGGAAAGCTGAAACGAGCCCAGCCAGGAAGTTCCGCCCAGAGAGAAGGCCCACCTTGTAGAGAAAAGTCAAGTTTTCATCTTCTCATTGGGTATGTGCTTCTTAAATTTCATCTGGGGTTTAGTGTTTCCACAGCACGGGCTGCGCACGTAGGATCTAAGGAGTCATACACTATGGCTATTGATAATTTTTGTGGATTTTAGGAAAGAATATATATTTTTCTATTTCTGTAAGAAATTTAAAACTATAGAGCAAGACGAAAAGAATAAGGGTGTGTTTCTGTTAGCCAAGCACACTTGCTGATATTTGGTCGTTTCTTAGTCTTTCCCCTAGAAATCTTTATGCACACCTCGTGCCCACATTCGTCTTTTCTATAAAAGGAAATCGTTTTGAATCCTGAACCCTTCTTAATTTTCTATGGTTAACATTTACTTACGGCATTAAATAAGCATGGTATTAAAACATGGTATTTAATTGCAGTTTATGCAGTCTTTCACTTTTGTCCAGCACAGTTATATTGCTAATTATGATGTGATGTATATCCACGACCTTGTATTTTGGTGCATCTTTCCTTTTTCTATATTCTCAGAAGTAAAATAACCAGTGAAAGGCTACATTGTTTTCCATCAGGTTTGGGCCAATTTGCCCTCTTAATAGCTGTTTGTGAGCTCATTTCATTGTCAGCTTTGAGTACGTGAATTACATTTTTCTAGGCCTAAAGTTAAAAATAATATCAAACTCGTTTTTTGTTTGTTTGTTTTGTTTTTTTTGGCTGCGCCACGAGGCATGGGGGGATCTTAGTTCCCGGACCAGCGATGGAACCCGGGCCCCCCCTGCATTGGAAGCGCGGAGTGTTAACCACTGGACCGCCAGGGAAGTCCCCCAATATCAAACAGTTTTAATTTGAATTTATTTGATTTGCAGAAATGGAACCTTTTTTTGGTGTCTATTGACCATTTATTTGTATTTTTTTGAATTGTGTATTAATAGATTTTTTCCTATGAGGTATTTATGTTTTTGAAATAACTTGTAATAGTGCTTATAATTTTCCAGATTTTCATTTCTCTTAATTTAGCTTAGAGGTTTTAAATTATATATCATTAAGCATATCAAGCTTTTCTTTTTGGTTTCTCCTGTTGCTTTTGTAATACCTTTTCTAAATCCCAGCATCATCTAAATCTCTGTAAGCATTTTACGTTACTTCTTGTTTCATTTCTAACAATAAAGCCAGCTATAATTTCTCTTAGTGTTAGATATAAGATAGGCCCCATTTTTTCTGAAACAGCCCATCTTCCTATCATGGTTTATTGAATAATTCTTGCTCATCCCCATTATTGGAAATAAGTGGCATAAATTATGAACCGTGTCCAGTCTGCTGAGACTCTTCCTGGTCATGTTCCCGCTGTCCTGCACAGCAGGCCTCTGGGGTGTGCTCTGTACTTCTCTCCCACCCTCGTCCCAGAGGCCAGCAGTTTGGGGGTTAGTGTGGGACCTGTCTCCAGAGATGAGGGTTGAGTAGGGTCTTTGGCCAGATGCACTTGGCCCATCAGGGAGTGGTTAAATTGTAGCTCCCCCGACGCTGACCACGTCTCAGCTGGTGAACTGTCACCTTGCAAAGGGAGTGCTGTGGTGGAAACTGCCCCTGGTGTCCAGACAGACTCTGGAGACTCTTGTCAGAGAAGCTGATGGCATGATGGGGGATGTGAACTGGCTGAGTGCTGAGATGTGTAGGGAGGTTGGTCCTGTCAGGCCCTCAGTAAATACTGATCATGAATGCACAGAAATGTATAATTCCAAACTAGGGTTCTTTGCACCATTTTCTCCAAATGCTGCAGATGCAGGCTGGGTGAGCTTCCCAGGGCTCTTTCTCCGACTTTGGTTTGTTCCCCTTTCTTAGGTGTCTAGTTTGATTAGTTCTGGCAATTTTATACAATAACTGCAGCACCGTGGAAGATGAAGAACACCCTAAAGGTGTATTAAAATTTACTGCTAAGTCCTTACAGTGAAATGCACAGTGTAACAAATTTAAGTTTCCTTCCTATAGTATATTCTTGATTTTGGGCGTCTCTATAGTCCTCATCTGCTCAGCCTGAGAGGTATCAACTAGTGTCCATTCAGATGTGTCACGTGAATAATTTGCCTTTCTGAGTCTTCCAGGGGTCCCCCAATGTGTTGACTCCCTTCCCTTTGTTGATCTGAAACAGACTGTCAGATATTTCTCCAGCAAATATGGGTTTATTTGGGATCAGCAGAGAGTTGCAATTCAGGGTCTGCAGCCATGGCGAGCCATGTGTACGTCTCCAAAGGGCAGGGGAAGGAGAACTCTTATAGAGGGGAAAAGAGAGTTGCGAGGGCTGTTGTCGTAAGCAGAGTCCATGGCTTTTCTTTCTCCTTTTTTAAAGAATAAATTTATTTCTTTTGGCTGCGTTGGGTCTTTGTTGCTGTGCGCGGGCTTTCTCTAGTTGCGGCGAGCGGGGGATACTCTTCATTGCGGCGTGCGGGCTTCTCATTGCGGTGGCTTCCCTTGTTGCGGAGCATGGGCTCTAGGCGCGTGGGCTTCAGTGGTTGCAGCACGTGGGCTCAGTTGTGGCTCGTGGGCTCTAGAGCACAGGTTCAGTAGTTGCGGCACACGGGCTTAGTTGCTCCGCGGCATGTGGGATCTTCCTGGACCAGGGCTCGAACCTGTGTCCCCTGTGTTGGCAGGCGGATTCTTAACCACTGTGCCACCAGGAAGCCCCATGGCTTTTCATTGGCTCAGTCCTTGGCAGGAAAGAAGAGGAGTCTGCTTGCCTTTGGGCTCTGATATTTTTGCAGGCGTGAGAGCTCCCCCTCCTGGTCTCCCAACTATTTAATTGAGGTTTCTGTTTGTTAATTTTTTTGCCCTCCCCTGTCTGTCTCGCAGGCTGTGTCTGCTATGTGGGGTGTGGAACACCTTCATCCTAAATCTTGCCTGTAACTTTTTGATGGATCCAGGGAACCCTGTCCCTCTTACCATGAGGCTGTTTCCATGGGTTTCCTCTTTGTGTGAGATAAGCCCTTGTAAGAGTTTTCTGTGTCCACCATGGATAAAATGAAGGTGAATACCTGTAATGCAGTGGGAAGGTCTGGACTTAGGTTTGGATGGACTCAGGTCTTATCTTCGGCCCAGCAGTTCTATGTAGCTACATGCAAGTGAATCTCAGCCTCCCCTGGCTTAAAATTGGGAGGCTGGAGATAATCCTAATGCAACTGACCCAGTCCAGAGTTATGGCCTCAGCTTGTTGGGGCCAGGGGATGCCTGAAGACAGGAAGGTAACTTTTAGGTCCGTTCAAAGATTATTCCTTTTAAGATCTCTTTATGTTAGATAAATACCTAGGGATAACTGGAAATGGCAGGGGGTAAACTGAATACTTCCTTCAGATGTTAACTCATGTTTTCCCATTTTCAGCAGTATTTTCTGATGTGCTGTTAAAAATGCAGATGCAGGGCTGTTTCCCTCCCTGCCTCAAGGTATTCAGATTCTGGTAGGTGTGGAAGGGACCTGCCTTTTAAGTTTATTCACAGCACTTACATGCAATTAGTCCTCAGAGATGGAACCATTTAGATAACAATACACATAACCACTAACACCTATTGAATGCTTCCTCTGGGCTCAGAATCTTACTCATTGTTTTTACTTTGTTCAAAATTTTATTTATTTTTGGCTGCTTTGGGTGTTGTCGCTGCCCGCTGGCTTTCTCTAGTTGCGGCGAGCGGGGGGCTGCTCTTCCTTTGCGTGGGCTTCTCATTGTGGTGGCTTCTCTTATTGCAGAGCCCGGGCTCTAGGCACGTGAGCTTCAGTAGCTGTGGCGCAGGCTCATTAGTTGTGGCGCACGGGCTTAGTTGCACCGTGGCACGTGGCATCTTCCCGGACCAGGGATCGAACCTGCGTCCCCTGCATTGGCAGGTGGATTCTTAACCACTGCGCCACCAGGGCAGTCCCTGTTTTTAATGTCTCATTTAACCCTCAGACATTCCTATGAGTCAGTGAGGCAGGCATCCTATGAATGAGGAAATCCAGGTCCAGAGAGGAGCCTCATAGCTGGGAGGTCTGAAGGCCCCAGCTGGGACTCCTCAGCACACCCAGGAGGCTGGCAGTACTCACTGTCCTGTCTGCCTGGCTTTAGCTCCCACAGGTTGGGTGAATAATAAATGAATATGCTGACAGTTAAAACTCATGTTAGTGACTGTATATGCTCTTTACACAGGCATGCATCTGGAGCATGTTTTCCTACGTTCTGTTTGTTATGCTGCTGCCCGAATTGCTGAGTGGGTTGTTGGCATCCTTATTCCTCCAGTTCTGAAGGCATCAACCTGTCAGTTCCCCTCGACTTCTTCAGCCTCACCTGCTGACATCAGATCCTGTTGATTCAACTTTAGACATGCCTTTGGAGTCATTCGTTCATTCAGCAACTGTTTCCTGAGTGTGGATGTGTGGAATTCACAGGAAAGGGGACCACAAAGATGCCACCCTCCTGGAACTTGTGTCCCTCCCCGTCCCTGTTCCGTCCTCACCTAACAGTCTTGGCTTCACGTCTTCCCAACGGGTCTTCCTGCTACCATCCTTTCCCCTAAAACAAATCCATGCCGTCCCCCTGCTTAAAAATCTCTCCTTCCTCCTGCTCTCAAGAGTAATTCTCTAGCATGGCCTTCAAGGATCCTTCAGAATCTCCTTTCTGAGCCTCATCTTTCATCATTTCTTACACAGCTGGACTTGTGTGATGAGTTAAGGCCGATCTTATAGCTATCCTGCCTTTGCAGGGCCATCAGAGCCAGGCCTGGGGTCCTGCCTGGTGAAAGGCAGCTGCCGCTGAGTGAGCCATTGTGTTACCGGGGCTGTGGGAATAGATGCGGGATAGCAGGCCGATGCCCATGTTGTTTTCCCAGCACCGTTGCCAGAGGCTCATTTATACAACACTGAGTCCTCATCCAGGTCGGGTACAGTGGAGCAGTGCCCTATCTGAAGCCAGATTGCCTGGGTACAGATCTGACCTCTGCAACTTACCTGACCATCATACACACCTCACAGGGTTGTGGAGAGCATTAAATGAACCAAACACTGGTGAAACATTTAGTGTCTGGCAGATAGCAAGCAGTAAATAAATATTAAAAGATAGCCATGCCACCTTCTTGTTAGCAGTTGTAAGCTAATGTTTTCGTTTGTAAATTGACACGGTCTATTTCCCAGATGGGTGTGTGCTGCAGGAGGGTATGAAGAAGGTGTGCACTGATTGATGCAGGGTTTTGAGGAGCGGTTGGACGGAGAAGAAGGGGACTCATCCCAGGCAGGAGACGGGCACACGCAGGACACAGAATTCTGCAGAAGGTAGTATGTCCTGAGAATAGAAAGAAGTGTGTGGATGCCCCTCTCTCCCGTCTGGCGGTGTTTGCGGTTCTTCAAGGTCACACCCCTCCCCTATTTCATCCCTGCTGGCTTGCAGACTTCTCTGATCCTTTCCCCTCGTCCTGTACTCCTGACGGATGTCAGTAGCCCGTCTGTGGTTTCTGACGTCGCTCCTCATTCCATTTCCTGGTTTCATGGCCACTTCTGTGCTGATCTCTTCATGTGGCTAGTCCCCACCTGGTCTTTTCCCGAAACCAGCTCCTGTCTGCCCTCCTTCCAGTGTTATGAGCTCAGAGGGCTGGAAGGGAGAGAGCTTCTAGTCCATACTGGATACAGGAACCTCTTCCAGACATTGTGCAATGGGGAAATTTACTGCTCTTATGTCTTCATATTAAAATGACAGAGTGTGGTCTATTGAGCCAGTTTTCTTTCTGACCAATTGATACCCATCTGTGTCTCCTTTTATGTTTTTGGTCAACACAGGAATTTGACTCCCCATCTTCATATGGGGGCCTCCTGGTATTCAGAGATGGGCTTTACGGACCCATTAAATCTTTAAAGAGAACTGTCTCCAGTTTCCATGCTGCCTTTTTTAAAAAAATTAATTAATTTATTTTTGGCTGCGATGGGTCTACGTTGCTGCGCGCAGGCTTTCTCTAGTTGTGGCGAGTGGGGTTTACTCTTCGTTGCGCTGCGCGGGCTTCTCATTGTGGTGGCTTCTCTTGTTGCGGAGCACGGGCTCTAGGCGCGCGGGCTTCAGTAGTTGTGGCACACGGGCTTCAGTAGTTGTGGCTCGTGGGCTCCAGAGCGTAGGCTCAGTAGTTTTGGCGCATGGACTTAGTTGATCCGCGGCATGTGGGATCTTCCCGGACCAGGGCTCAAACCCATGTCTCCTGCATTGGCAGGCGGATTCTTAACCACTGTGCCACTGGGAAAGCTCCCATGCTGCCGTTTTTTTTTTTTTTTTTTTTTTTTGGTGGTACGCGGGCCTCTCACTGTTGTGGCCTCTTCCGTTGCGGAGCACAGGCTCCGGACGCGCAGGCTCAGCGGCCATGGCTCACGGGCCCAGCTGCTCCGCGGCATGTGGGATCTTCCCGTACCGGGGCACGAACCCGCGTCCCATGCATCGGCAGGTGGACTCTCAACCACTGCGCCACCAGGGAAGCCCCTTAAAATTTTTTTTTTTTTCTATGCTGCCTTTTTAAGTGGCAAGGTTTTCAGGCCCTCTTCCATCCGGTTGAACTGAATGCTCTTTAGTAAGGTTTCTTTTAAAAATAAATTTTTTAAATTTATTTATCTATCTTTGGCTGCACTGGGTCTTCGTTGCTGTGCGTGGGCTTTCTCTGGTTGCGGCGAGCGGGGGGCTGCTCTTTGTTGTGGTGCGCAGGCTTCTCAGTGTGGTGGCGTCTCTTGTTGTGGAGCATGGGCTCTAGGTGTGCGGGCTTCACTAGTTGTGGCACGTGGGCTCAGTAGTTGTGACTCATGGGCTCCAGAGCGCAGGCTCAGTAGTTGTGGAACACGGGCTTAGTTGCTCCACCGCATGTGGGATCTTCCCAGACCAGGGCTCGAACCCGTGCCCCCTGCATTGGCAGACGGATTCTTAACCACTGCGCCACCAGGGAAGCCCCTGAATGCTCTTTAGTATCAACATCTTTATTCTCATGTGGCATCTGGAACTGGACAGGTTTGATCTGATCAGAGGTAGTGTTTTAACTAATTACTTAGACAGTTTAACAAATAATTTGCGTGCTTGATGTGTTCCAGGTTATGTTCTAGGCCACGTGTTGGCAAACTATGACCCACAGGTCAAATCCAGCCTACTGTCTGCTTTTGTAAATGAAGTTTTATTGAAACACAGCTATGCTCATTCATGAGCATGAATGTTGCAACAGATGCGAAGTTGCAACAGAGACTGTGACCTGCAAAGCCTAAAATGTTTATGATCTAGCTCTTTACAGAAAATGTTTGCTGCCCTGTTCTAGATGTTTGGGATATAGTAGTGAGCAAAAGAGGTAACAGTCCCTGCCTTCATGTAACTTAAGCTCTAGAAAAGGTGAATAAGTAACCTATAGCATGTTAGATGGTTATGAGTGCTGAGAAGAGAGAATAATAAGATGGGGAAAGGAATCAGGAGTGTGTGTGGGGAAGGGAGGTGACAGTTTTAGGGGGGCCAGGGGGAGCTTCACAGAGAAGACAACACTCCAGAGAGATGACCTGGAGGAGGTGATGGAGTGAGCTGTGCACATTCAGGGGGAAGGACAAGTGTAAGACAAGAGATGATGGGGACTCTGTTGGCCATTGGAGGACTTGGGCTTCACTCTGCGTGGATGGAGTCTACTGAAAAGTTTTGAGAAGAGGTGTGACATGACTTGCTCAGGATTTAGTAAGATCACTTCTGGCAGCTGTACTGGAAGTCAACTAAAGAAAGTTATGGGCAGAAATGGGGACACTGGCAGGAGATTTCACAGGAGTTCAGGCCAGAGATGATAGTGGCTTTGACCAGGATGGAAGGAGTGGCAGTGGTGAGTAGCTGGGTTCAGGGAAGAGCTTATTTAAAGGTGGAGCTGTGGGAGAGGGGGTTGGCTTTGATGGTTGTACTTGAGAGGAAGTGACTTTAAAGGTTATCTCTGGATTTGGCCTGAGCACCTGCAAGGATGGAGTCACCATTAAATGAAATGCTGAAGCCTGCAAGAGGAATGGGTTGGAGAAGACCAGGAGTTTGGTCTTGACCGAGTTAAGTTTGAGATGCCTGGTGCACCTGGGAGAGGTTGAGCAGGTCATGAGTCAAGGGCTCAGAGAAGTCTGAGCTGGAGATAAGATTTGGGCGTCATCAGCAACGCATGCAGCTGAGATGTATTGGACCCGTGGTCAGCTGACTTCACAGTGCATCCCCATACAAACTTCTATTTTCTCTGGTTTTAAGTTCATTTATTTTGTTGATATCAGAGTTCAACATCTCATTGTTGCCTGTAGAAAGTGCTTTGAAAACTTTTGTTGTCTTTACTTGAGAAAGGACAGGTCCTGGGACTGTCCTTCAGGTTATGGCCAATCTGCTAATGAACACCGTGGGCAGTGGGTGAACTTGACACAGGTATCAGGAGAGGTCGGGGGTTCAGAGGTCTCTTATCTACTGGGTAGCTGTTCTGAAACCCTACAAAGAGAAGACTTGAGGCTAGTTTGACATGATTTCCTCTTAATGATTGCAGGCTGGCTCTTGGTGCTGCCTTTCCTAAATAGACTTGGAAATTACCTTCTTCGAACAATTGTTGGCGTGTATTATCTGTTAAACCTGCCAGCTCTTAATTTCATCTTAAGTTCCTGCTATTGAGTGTACAGCGGTTTCTCAGCCCTCAGTATGATTGAATCACCTGGGCAGCCCTAAAATTTGAATGCCTGGTCCCTCCCGTTAGGCCAATTTGAATCATCATCTCAGGGCATGGAACCCAGGTATCAATATTTTTAAAAGGTTCCCTACAAGTTTCTGATGGACAGTGAAGACCAAGAACCCCTGATTAAAAACAATTTCCAAAGGTCAGACATTCTTCTGTGCAAATTTTCGTTTCTGTGGCTGGGGGTTCTGGTCTGCCCTCACCTGCACCCCCTTTTCTAAGTTCCTCTCAAAGCGGGAGAACAACTGGCTTGTTCATCCCCCGTGGGGACTCAGCAGGGTGTTGTGGAGGAAGAGAGCTTCCTCTGTGTGGGGATCTTAGATATACTTGGTCCTTGGGTCCTTGTGGTAAATGCTTGTTGAACCTGGTTTTGTCCTCATCTTACCAAAGCAGGACACTGAGGAGCTCCGAGTTGAGTCAGGATGACAAATTCCAGAGAGTGAGCCATGGCATCTGTGTCACTGTGTTTATTTCCTCACCCTGGGCAGACAGGAATGCCTGGATTGATTGAGCCTACAAGGGTAATTGAGTGGAAATCTCACACTTGTCAGCAAAAAGCTCGTGAGCGTAAAATTGCTACCCAATAAATTGCTTTTATTTGCAGACCCTTATTGGTGTGTTTTGTTGGTCAGGATGTGACTGAGATTAGATGATAAACCCAGTTGGCTACTTCTTTTAACTTCTATTGAAGGGATTCTTCAACTAGGCAGTGTGCACTCTTTTCTCTCTCTGTAAATATAGAAAGGTGTCTGTCCTGTTTTTTTTGGCTGCATCGGGTCTTCATTGCTGCGCGCAGGCTTTCTCTAGCTGCCGCGAGTGGGGGCTGCTCTTTGTTGTGGTGCCCGGGCTTCTCACTGTTGTGGGTTCTCTTGTTGCGGAGCACGGGCTCTCGGCGCGTGGGCTTCAGTAGTTGTGGCACGTGGGTTCAGTAGTTGTGGCACGTGAGTTCAGTAGTTGTGGCACATGGGCCCAGTAGTTGTGGCTTGCAGGCTCTAGAGCACAGGCTCAGTAGTTGTGGCGCATGGGCTTAGTTGCTCCATGGCATGTGGGATCTTCCCCGGGCCCGGGTTCGAACCCGTGTCCCCTGCATTGGCAGGCAGATTCTTAACCACTGCATCACCAGAGAAGTCCTATCATGTCTTTTTATTGCTTTAAATGATCAAGTGTTATTTAAGTCTTTATTCATTTGTGACTTAAAAAAGAAAAAAACTATATTGTTAGCTCTTCAAGGGCAGAAACTAGTGTCTTTGGCATCTCTCAGTGCCTAACTGAGCATCTTGCCCTTAATAGGTTTATTCAGTGATTGTAAATTACTTTAGTCTTAATCTGAGTTTTTCTAACTTGGAGTTGCTGACACCTCCGTCTTAGATGGGAGCAAGCTGAGTATAAGGAGAGGGCATCAGACTGGAGCCAGGGGTCCTAGTCTGGGATCTTACTAGCTGTGTGACCTTAGCAAAACACTTAACCACTCTGGGCTTTGGTACCCTCTTCTAGAAGCTGGCAGAATTAAACCTACTCACAATGTGTTCTAAAAATTAGATTTTAGATTTAGTACAATGAACGAATATAGTTCCATATACTTATTTTTCTCCCCCACTTCCAATCAGGCAGGGCAAGGCAGCAGGGAAGTAATGTGGGAAGTAGTGCAGTGTATAATATCCATCTCTGATGAATGGAGAAGTGACCCGTTAGTAACTGTCCCACAGAAATTAAGATATATGAAAAAAAGCAACAAAGGGGAATGTAATTTATACTCAGAACTGGGCTGCTGTCTGTGGAAGCACTTTGAAAATTATTGGGTGGTGTTGCTACATCTGCCAGAAGTCTTCTGGAAAGCAGTTTCTCAGCAGAGCAATGTGGCCAGGACTGCCCAAGTCAACTTCCGGCAGCTTCCCTCTTTCATTAATAGCGCCAGTGCCTCGATCTTGGACTTCTAGCTGGCAAAGCTGTGAGAGAATAAATTTCTCTTGTCTAAGTCACCCTGTGTGTGGTACTTTGTTAGCCTGAGCACATGAGCAACTCCCGTTTCCCATGGAGGGCTTGGTTGGAGTTAGTGCCACTGGTCATTGATCAGAGCTGCTTTGTATTGTGGTAGTTTGTCCCGTTAGACTGGACTCACCAAGGATTCTGACCCCACAAGCCTTACCCTCTACTCCATCTGCTTATTATAGACCTGCCCTCACATATTTTTTTGAGTTGAATTCAGGTATAATTCCTAAGCCTTCAAACATACATGTAGCCAATCTTCATAAACCCTTCGAGTGCTGTACTTGGGAGGGGAGAGTGCGTTCTGCCCCTGGACAGGCAGGCTGGGCATTGCAAGTATAATTTATTGCTCTAGAAATTAGATTACTCATTGTTGCTGTTAGTTCCCCCAGCACGAGGTGGGGACATCTTTGGCATAAGGCTATCCAGTGTAAGCTCTTCTGTTCTTTTGGGCTATGAGGTAACTCAGACTCATGCTCTAAACTTTCTCTTTTTCATCTACATGAAAGTTTCCCAAATAATTTTGCTTTGGGGAAAACCCCATACAAGACCGTAGTGTATCTGATATTAATAGTCGAAAAAAGATGGCTCTGTTGTTCTCAGGCAAACTCAAAATCCTTTCTTCTCCCCCCTTAGAATACGATGTAGTCCTAGTTTTTCCTTCAACAAATATTTTAAAGAGTAGTCCCTTTGAGCAAGCCAAATTAGGATTCCTCTTCTCCGTCCCTCCTCCCTCCTCCCTCCCTTCCTCTCTTGAGTGGATTTTGGTCATGTCTGCTAGGAGCCACTCAGAAAGTAAATTGAAGTCTTTTGAAGGGAAATTCCAGCCCCTTCATGGGGAGGGATTCCTATAAGGGGGAGACACATTTTCTAAGAACCCCTTCCAGGAAGGATGAGGTGCAGCAGGAAGGAATCCCACAGAGCAGCCAACTCAAACACAGAAAGGGAATTAGCTGCCTTTGATTTCTGGGAACTGGCCGTTTTATTTAGGGCAGAGCAAAGTGAGTAACGAGCAGCTACCGCTGAATGCGAGTTGTGCAAAAGGTGGTCTATGCGGTGGGGGAGGGCTGTGTTGGAGAGATTGAACTCAGCCTGCAAACTGCAGGTGAACTCGAGGCCGGCTGAGCCAGCTGACCCTCTGGGAAAGTCTGATGACTCTGAGAAGCTGGTGACAGGCGAACAGGGGAGGCCCAGGCAGGTTGAAGAAAACGCTGCGCAGGGTCACGCAGACAGAGCCGCTG
This sequence comes from Delphinapterus leucas, assembly GCF_059928025.1. Lineage (NCBI taxonomy): Eukaryota > Metazoa > Chordata > Mammalia > Artiodactyla > Monodontidae > Delphinapterus > Delphinapterus leucas. The sequence continues at coordinate 15,103,249 of NC_143146.1, forward strand.
TGGTTTAAGCCACTGTGCGGTTTCCTCCGCCTCACATGTTTAGGCTGAGTTCCTGGCAAGGATTTCAAGGCCCTAAGAGGTGCACATGAGCACCGCGGCAGCGCCCCGTGTGTGGAAGGACCCGCGGCGCCGAGCGTGGTGGAGACCGTGGACCTGAGTGAGGCCGCTGCGTCCTGCCTTCCGGGGGGCAGGAAGCACGCAGTGCCGCCGCTGGCCTGAGGTCTTACCCCACGCTTCCGGACGCTTCTGTGCTCCCTCCCTCGGGCCTCTTTCTGCCTCCTGGTCCTGCCTTCTTCGCTGTTCTCTGCATCATTTTTCTCTCTGCTCCCCTCCCCTCCGTCCTCAGAAAATTGGCCCCGTCTACTGAGCTCCACGGAAATCCATGCAGTGACGCTGGGTGATCTTTGAAGGTGGGGACTGCGGGTTACCAGGGGACCTCGCCCCGCCCGCCTCCATCCCCCTCTCAGCTGCCCTCGCTCTCCGAAGCAAGAGGCAGTGTCTCCTCGCATCCTCTGCACAGCCACTCTGAGCGCTCCAGGACCCGCGGGGGCTTTGCGGAATACTTTCCAACCTTAAGCAGATTCCGGTAATGCCAGGTGCGATGCTACCGCAACCATGGTTTAACGTTTGTAAAAGCCCGGCCAAGGGCAGCCGCGTTCTTTGCCGCCAGCCGAGGAAACCGAGGCGCGGAGAGGTTAAACAATTTTGTGCCCAAAGCAACACAACTTTGTAAATGGGGAGGGGTTGGTATTGTCTCAGTTTCAGATGTTGCAAGTCCGGTGCCAGAGGTCCTTGGAAGGCAGTGGAGGAAGACTTACACTGAGCTTCGGGAGCTGCTGTGATCTCAGACTAGAACCAGGTGGTGCTTGGAAAACTACATTTTATCTCAGTTTGTGCAGAAATTCTCTTTTTTTAAATCCCTTAAGAAGTGCACCTCCAAAAGCATATCGCACTACAAATGATGGCTTCTTGGCTAGGTTTAGCAGTCTGGTGTTTATGTCCGAGTCCGATCTTTATTTCTGAAGTGTCACCTGATTCCCGATGGACTTTAGCATTTGGCTTGATTGTAGACAAATGGGTTTGTGTTCTTCATATCCTGCTGTTCTGACAGGCCAGGATCCTAGTGTTGTTGCGCTTGCATTTTTTATTTTGTTTTTGTTTTAAATTTTGTTTATTTTATTTTTTTGGCCGGGAGACACAGCTTCTGGGATATTAGTTCCCTGACCAGGGATTGAACCCAGGCCCTCGGCAGTAAGAGTGCAGAGTCTTAACCACTGGAACGCCAGGGAATTCCTGCATCTTTTTATTTTGGAAGGGAATGATTTGGTCTAGCAGCCTCCCTCCTGCTCTTCCACCCAAAAAAGGGGAAATAAACATACCTTGATTTGATATGAAATCAGATTAATAGTAAAATTTTTGATTGCCTGAGGTTGTAGAGCTGTTCTAGGTATTTATTTATTTATTTTTGCGGTACGCGGGACTCTCACTGTTGTGGCCTCTCCCGTCGCAGAGCACAGGCTCCGGACGCGCAGGCTCAGCGGCCATTGCTCACGGGCCCAGCCGCTCCGCGGCATGTGGGATCTTCCCGGACCGGGGCATGAACCCGTGTCCCCTGCATCAGCAGGCGGGCTCTCAACCACTGCGCCACCAGGGAAGCCCTGTTCTAAGTATTTTTTTTGAATTTTATTTATTTATTTTATACAGCAGATTCTTATTAGTTACCTAATTTATACATAACAGTGTATATATGTCAATCCCAACCTCCCAATTCATCCTACCACCCCTGCTGCCCCACCCCACTTTCCCTTCTTGGTGTCCATACGTTTGTTCTCTACATCTGTGTCTCTAGTTCTGCCTTGCAAACCAGTTCATCTGTACCATTTTTCTAGATGCCACATATATGCGTTAATATACAATATTTGTTTTTCTCTTTCTGACTTAGTTCACTCTGTGTGACAGACTCTAGATCCATCCACGTCTCTACAAGTGACCCAATTTCGTTCATTTTTATGACAGAGTAATATTCCATTGTATATATGTACCACAAATTCTTTATCCGTTCATCGTCGATGGGTGTTTAGGCTGCTTGCATGACCTGGCTATTGTAAACAGTGCTTCAGTGAACATTGGGGTGCATGTGTCTTCTTGAATTGTGGTTTTCTCTGGGTATATGCCCAGTAGTGGGATTGCTGGGTCATAGGGTAATTCTATTTTTAGTTTTTTAAGGAACCTCCGTACTGTCCTCCGTAGTGGCTGTATCAGTTTACATTCCCAAAAACAGTGCAGCAGGGTTCCCTTTTCTCCACACCCTCTCCAGCATTTGCTGTTTGTAGGTTTCCTGATGATGGCCATTCTGACTGGTGTGAGGTGATACCTCATTCTAGTTTTAGTTTGCATTTCTCTAATGATTAGAGATGTTGAGCAGCTTTTCATGTGCCTCTTGGCCATCTTTATGGCTTCTTTGGAGAAATGTCTATTTAGGTCTTCTGCCCATTTTTGGATTGGGTAGTTTGTTTTTTTAATATTGAGCTGCATGAGCTGTTTATATATTTTGGAGATTAATCCTTTGTCCGTTGATTAGTTTGCAAATATTTTCTCCCGTTCTGAGGGTTGTCTTTTCATCTTGTTTATGGTTTCCTTTGCTGTGCAAACGTCTTTAAGTTTCATTAGGTCCTGTTTGTTTATTTTTGTTTTTATTTCCATTACTTTGCGAGGTGGGTCAAAAAAGATCTTGCTGTGATTTATGTCAAAGGACGTTCTTCTATGTTTCCCTCTAAGAGTTTTATAGTGTCCAGTCTTACATTTAGGTCTTTAAGCCATTTTGAGTTTATTTTTGTGTATGGCGTTAGGGAGTGTTTGAATTTCATTCTTTTGCATGTAGCTGTCCGGTTTTCCCAGCACCACTTATTGAAGAGACTGTCTTTTCTCCATTGTATATTCTTGCCTCCTTTGTCATAGATTAGTTGACCATAGGTGCGTGGGTTTATCTCTGAGCTTTCTATCTTGTTCCATTGATCTATGTTTCTGTTTTTCTGCTAGTACCATATTGTCTTGATTACTGTATCTTGGTAGTATAGACTGAAGTCAGGGAGTCTGATTCCTCCAGCTCCGTTTTTTTCCCTGAAGACTGCTTTGGCTATTCTCAGCGTCTTTTGTGTCTCCATACAAATTTTAAGATTTTTTGTTCTAGTTCTGTAAAAAATGCCATTGGTAATTTGATAGAGATTGCATTGAATCTGTAGATTGCTTTCGGTAGTATAGTCATTTTCACAATGTTGATTCTTCCAATCCAAGAGCATGGTATATCTCTCCATCTGTTGGTATCATCTTTAATTTCTTTCATCAGTGTCTTATAGTTTTCTGCATACAGGTCTTTTGTCTCCCTAGGTAGGTTTATTCCTAGGTATTTTATTCTTTTTGTTGCAGTGGTAAATGGGAGTGTTTCCTTAATTTCTCTTTCAGATTTTTCATCATTAGTGTATAGGAATGCAAGAGATTTCTGTGCATTAATTTTGTATCCTGCAACTTTACCAAATTCATTGATTAACTCTGGTAGTTTTCTGGTGGCATCTTTAGGATTCTCTATGTATAGTACCATGTCATCTGCAAACAGTGACAGTTTTACTTGTTTTCCAAGTTGTATTCCTTTTACTTCTTTTTCTTCTCTGATTGTCGTGGCCAGGACTTTCAGAACTGTGTTGAATAATAGTGGTGAGAATGGACATCCTTGTCTTCTTTCTGATCTTAGAGGAAATGCTTTCAGCTTTCCACCATTGAGAATGATGTTGGTTGTGTGTTGTCATATATGGCCTTTATTATTTTGAAGTAGGTTCCCTCTATGCCCAGTTTCTGGAGAGTTTTTTATCATAAATGCATGTTGAAGTTTGTCGAAAGCTTTTTCTGAATCTATTGAGATGATCATATGGTTTTTCTTCTTCATTTTAATATGGTGTATCACATTGATTGATTTGTGTGTTTTGAAGAATCCTTGCATCCCTGGGATAAATCTCACTTGATCATGGTGTGTGATTCTTTTAATGTGTTGTTGGATTCTGTTTGCTAGTATTTGGTTTACGTTTTTTGCATCTATGTTCATCAGTGATATTGGCCTGTAATTTTCTTTTTAATAGTATCTTTGTCTGATTTTGGTATCAGGGTGATGGTGGCCTCGTAGAATGAGTTTGGGAGTGTTCCTTCCTCTGCAGTTTTTTGGAAGAGTTGGAGAAGGATGGGTGTTAGCTCTTCTCTAAATATTTGATAGAATTCACTTGTGAAGCCATCTGGTCCTGGACTTTTGTTTGTTGGAAGATTTTTAATCACAGTTTCAATTTCATTACTTTTGATTGGTCTGTTCATATTTTCTATCTTTCTGGTTCAGTCTTGGAAGGTTATACCTTTCTAAGAATTTGCTCATTTCTTCCAGGTTGTCCATTTTATTGGCATAGAGTTGCTTGTGGTAGTCTCTTAGGATGCTTTGTATTTCTGCGGTGTCTATTGTAACTTCTCCTTTTTCATTTCTAATTTTATTGATTTGAGTCCTCTCCTTTTTCTTTGAGTCTGGCGAAAGATTTATCAATTTGACTCTTCTCAAAGAGTCAGCTTTTAGTTTTATTGATCTTTGCTATTGTTTTGTTTGTTTCTTTTTCATTTATTTCTGCTCTGATCTTTATGATTCTTTCCTTCTGCTAACTTTGGGTTTTGTTATTTCTTCTTTCTTTAGTTCCTTTAGGTGTAAGTTTAGATTGTTTATTTGAGATTTTTCTTGTTTCTTGAAGTAGGCTTGTATCGATATAAACTTCCCTCTTAGAACTGCTTTTGCTGCATACCATAGGTTTTGGATCGTCTGTTTTCATTGTCATTTGTCTCTAGGTATTTTTTGATTTCCTCTTTGATTTCTTCAGTGATCTCTTGGTTATTTAGTGACGTATTGTTTAGCCTCCATGTGTTTTTTACTTTTTTTCCTTGTAATTTTTTTCTAATCTTGAGGCGTTGTGGTCGGAAAAGATGCTTGATATGATTTCAATTTTCTTAAATTTACTGAGGCTTGATTTGTGACCCAAGATGTGATCTATCCTGGAGAATGTTCCATGTGCACTTGAGATGAAAGTGTAACCTGCTGTGTTTGGATGGAATGTCCTATAAATATCAATTAAATCTATCTGGTCTATTGTGTCATTTAAAGCTTCTGTTTCCTTATTAATATTCTGTTTGGATGATCTGTCCATTGGTGTAAGTGAGGTGTTAAAAGTCCCCCACTATTATTGTGTTTCTGTCGATTTCCTCTTTTATAGCTGTTAGCAGTTGCCTTATGTATTGAGGTGCTCCTATGTTGGGTGCATATATATTTATAATTGTTATATCTTCTTCTAGAATTGATTCCTTGATCATTACGTAGTGTCCTTCCTTGTTTCTTGTAACATTCTTTAGTTTAGAGTCTATTTTATCTGAAATGAGTATTGCTATATCAGCTTTCTTTTGTTTTCCTTTTGTATGGAATATCTTTTTCCATCCCCTCACTTTCGTCTGTATGTGTCCCTAGATCTGAAGTGGGTCTCTTGTAGAGAGCATATATACGGGTCTTGTTTTTGTATCCATGCAGTGAGCCTGTGCCTTTTGGTTGGAGCATTTAATCCATTCACATGTAAGGTAATTATTGATATGTTTGTTCATATTACCATTTTCTTAATTGTTTTGGGGTTGTTTTTGCAAGTCCTTTTCTTCTCTTGTGTTTCCCACTTAGAGAAGTTCCTTTAGCATTTGTTGTAGAGCTGGTTTGGTGGTACTGAATTCTGTTAGCTTTTGCTTGTCTGTAAAGCTTTTGATTTCTCTGTTGAATCTGAATGAGATCCTTGTCAGCTAGAGTAATCTTGGTTGTAGGTTCTTCCCTTTCATCACTTCAGCTATATCATGCCACTCCCTCCTGGCTTGTAGAGTTTCTGCTGAGAAATCAGCTGTTAACCTTAAGGGAGTTTCCTTGTATGTTATTTGTCATTTTTTCCTTGTTGCTTTTAATAATTTTTCTTTGTCTTTAATTTTTGTCAGTTTGATTACTGTGTGTCTCAGTGTGTTTCTCCTTGGGTTTATCCTGCCTGGGACTCTCTGTGCTTCCTGGACTTGGGTGGCTATTTCCTTTCCCATGTTAGGGAAGTTTTCCACTATAATATCTTCAAATATTTTCTTGGATCCTTTCTGTTTTCTCCTTCTGGGACCTCTATAATGCGAATGTTGTTGAGTTTAATGTTGTCCCAGAGGTCTCTTAGGCTGCATTCATTTCTTTTCGTTCTTTTTTCTTTATTCTGTTCTGTGGCAGTGAATTACACCATTCTGTCTTCCAGGTCACTTATCCGTTCTCCTGCCTCAGTTATCCTGCTACTGATTCCTTCTAGTATATTTTTCATTTCAGTTATTGTATTGTTCGTCTCTGTTTGTTTGTTCTTTAAGTCTTCTAGGTCTTTGTTAAACATTTCTTGCATCTTCTCGATCTTTGCCTGCATTCTTTTTCTGAGGTCCTGGATCATCTTCACTATCATTATTCTGAATTCTTTCTCTGGAAGGTTGCCTATCTCCACTTCATTTAGTTGTTTTTCTGGAGTTTTATCTTGTTCCTTCATCTGGAACCTAGTCCTCTGCCTTTCCATTTTGCCTATATTTCTGTGAATGTGGTTTTCATTCTACAGGCTGCAGGGTTGTAGTTCTTCTAGCTTCTGCTGTCTGCCCTGGTGGATGAGGCCATCTAAGAGTCTTGTGCAAGCTTCCTGATGGGAGGGACTGGTGGTGGGTAGAGCTGGGTGCTGATCTGGTGGGCAGAGCTCAGGAAGACTTTAATATGCTTGTCTGCTGATGGGTAGGGCTGGGTTCCCTCCCTATTGGTTGTTTGGCCTGAGGTGACCCAGCACTGGAGCCTACAGGCCCTTTGGTGGGGCTAATGGCGGACTCCGGCAGGGCTCACAACTAGGAGTACTTCCCAGAACTTCTGCTGCCAGTGTCCTTGTCCACATCATGAGCCACAGCTGCCCCCTGCCTCTGCAGGAGACCCTCCAGCACTAGCAAGTAGGTCTGGTCCCATCTCCTGTGGGGTCACTGCTCCTTCCCCTTTGTCCTGATGCACACATGACTTTGTGTGTGCCCTCCAAGAGTGGAGTCTCTTTCCCCCAGACCTGTCGAAGTCCTGCAATCAAATCCCGCTAGCCTTCAAAGTCTGATTCTCTAGGAATTCCTCCTCCCGTTGCCGGAGCCCCAGGTTGGAAATCCTGACCTAGGGCTCAGAACCTTCACTCCAGTGGGTGTACTTCTGTGTTATAATGGTTCCTCAGTTTGTGATTTGATTTTATTGTGATTGCACCCCTCCTACCGTCTCATTGTAGCTTCTCCTTTGTCTTTGGATGTGGGGTGTATTGTTTGGTGAGTTCCAGTGTCTTCCTGTCGATGATTGTCCAGCAGTTAGTTGTGATTCCAGTGCTCTTGCAAGAGGGAGTGAGCACACATCCTTCTACTCTGCCATCTTGAACCAATCTGCCTCTAAGTCTGTTTTTTAAAAAAATTTTTCTTTTCGCCTGTATCAGGTGGCTCAACTCTTGGTTTTCCCAGGACGGTCCTGGTTTACATCACTTATCGCATTGTAATTATTAACAGCACCCCGTTTCACTCCTAGGAGTATCTTAGGTTGGATGATAAATAATATGGTCACTCTAATGGAGCTAAGGTCATCTTCCTTAAAATGTGCCCCTCCCCCCTGCCGTGGAGTATGGGCAGGAACTGTGGACAGAGTAATGCTAATAAACTTGTTAGTATTTGCTAGACTTTTACCAAGAGTAATGATTAGTGAAAACCTATTACTATTATTATCCCCACTTGAGCGGCTATCCTCCTAAGATAACCCCTGACCTGTGATATGTACATGAGAATGATGGCTGTGAAAGCTACAGGGAGAGTATGTCCTCCTGGAGGTGGCATCTGGCAGGCTAGGTGGGTGGGCGTCTGGGCTGCCTGGTCCCAGCCGGTTGTGGGACCTGGGGGAATGTTGACAGTCTTGGGCCTGGAGAGACAGTACCTAAAGGGGTCTCTTGAAGGTGTGTGCTAGTCTAGCCAGTGAATGCGCTTAGCTCCAGCAGAAAGCCAGCTGAATAGGAAGCCGAGGCAAGGGGGGCCCCTGAGCGGCCGGGCGCCAGGGAAGTCCTGGGTCAGGTGGAGAGGCTGGCTGGCCCCCGGATGACCCAGACGTTCACCGTCTTGGCTAGTTTAGACGATAAGCTGATTGTAGTGCTGTTGTAGTGGGTTGGGAGGAAGAGTGGGCCAAGGGCTCCGAGGGGCCTGGTGGCTCCCTGTGCCCTTGGGCTCTGCAGAGGCTGAGGAAGCTGGATTCTCAGCCCTGATGGAAGGACACTGTGTCTGAGGTGGGGCTTAGTAAGTGAGTTTGAACTCTGTGGTGACTGTCCTGGCTTATTACCAGCTGTGTCATCTCCATCTTGGTCCCGTTCCAATCCGAGCCAGTCTCTTTTTTTCTTTTCTTTTTTAAATTTGGCCACGCCACTTGGCTTGTGGGACCTTAGTTCCACCACGAGGGATTGAACCCACACCCTCTGCTGTGAAAGCCCTGAGTCCCAACCACTGGACGGGCAGGGAATTCCCCAAGCCAGTTTCTTTATTTGCCGATATAACATATTAGTATTAACCTTGTGGGGTGGATGGGAGAAGATTTTAGCCACGTTTGCTTTTGCTGCTTTCCTCTGGGACCTGCCTGAAGCCCAGCTACCTCTCCCAGGTTCCCCGATACCCTCCCTTCTACAGGACATTCTTTTACGATCTCTGCTGAATTAGAGGCAAGTACTTAGTATTTCAGGATTTTTCTGAGAGTGCTTTAGGCCTTTGGCTTCTGACTCGTTGTTCTCTTTGCTTGGAACACGACCCTGCTCGTCCTTTGAGTCTTGGTCCACACCTGGCCTCCTTGGTGAGCACGCCACCTAAAGCGGCTGCCTCCACCCTCAGCCGTGTCTCCCTCTTTTTATTTTCCGTCTGGTCATTATCATTGTTCTGGATGTATCTTTTTTATTTGATGATCGTCCTTCTTCCCTTCCTGAATGTGAGCTCCATAAAAAAGACTGTATCTGAGGTCTAGAACCTAGAAAAGTGCCTGTTACACGATGGGACTGGAGAGACAGTACCTAAAGGGGTCTCTTGAAGGTGTGTGCTAGTCTAGCCAGCGAACGCGCTTAGCTCCAGCAGAAAGCCAGCTGAATAGGAAGCCGAGGCATTAATTCGAATTAATGGTATAATTCCGGTTTCCCTATAGTCCTGTTGTTGAGATTCCTGGTGAAAAAAGTGAGTTTGTGTTTTGCTTCCTTTTGTATTCATAAAGGGGTTACGCATGTGCTGTGGTTTGGGGGCTGCTGCCCTGGGGATCGAGGGAGGAAGATCGCATTTGTCTCTGGCCTCTTTGGAGGGAGAAAGAGGGAGCGGCCCTTCCTCTGTTCTTGGGTTACACAGCAGGGTCCTGGGGCCCTTTCACTGTTCTTAACCCTTTGTGGGGTGTGTGTGCGGTGGTCTCTCTTACCTCTGTCCCCCCATCCTTCTGATGAAGTGCAGGTGACCTCCATGAGGGGCGGGGAGTAGAGAGGCTTGTGAGAGGGAATCAGATTCCCTTGAAAAGGGCATTCAGATCACAGGGGCTGGTTTAGGGCTGTGGGGAAACAGCACAGGCTGGAGCCAAGGTGACAGGCCATCTTAAAGTGTCTCCTACAAAGCATTCTCTTTGCTCACGAAGCCTGCTTGTGTTGTTTTCTGTTGCTTTTTTCCCACCTCTGCAAGCTTATAGGAAACATTTTTTTTTTAAAGCAAATGGGAGAAGGTACCAAAAGTATTAAGGAAGCTGTTTTAGCCTGTCCTAGGATTTGCTAGGGAGTTTCGTCTCTCTCAACTTACTTCCTATCAAATAAGCCCTTTAACAGACCCCGTACAGAGGCTTTTCAGAAGATGTTTTTGTTCTTTCTGAATATGCAGCTATTCAAGCTGAGGGTTGGTATGTTCATAATTGACCTAATGCTTCAAAGAATGAACTGGTTTAGCTGGAATTTTCCTAAAGTCTGTCCTAGTGACTTAGTATTGCCCAGATAGAAAGTCTATAATTTATAATTAGCTTTTCCCCCGTAACTCTGAGTAATAGGCAGAAAGCCTGTTACATTTTAAATTGGGTTGTCATGTTGGACAGCTCTTCTCAGTGTTATGTAAAGAATCCCACATTCCAGGTCTGGATTTTTGAGAGCTCAGAGCTCTAAACAGTTGCCTAGAAGAAAGATGGACAGAATAGTCATAAAGAAGGACTGACTTGGTGCGGAAGAGTGGTTTTATGTTCAAAGCCAGCGTGGGCACTGGGGATTTTTCCATCACGCCTTCTGCCTCAGGGCTGTTGGGCCTTCTGTGTTTTGTTTGTGGAGCTTAAGGAATCTCTCAGTTATTAGCTCATGGATAGTTACCAGAAATATGAACTCAAGGACTTCTCTGGTGGCGCAGTGGTTAAGAATCGGCCTGCCAATGCAGGGGACACGGGTGCAAGCCCTGGTCTGGGAAGATCCCACATGCCGCAGAGCAACTAAGCCCGTGCGCCACAGCTACTGAGCCTGTGCTCTAGAGCCTGCAAGTTACAACTACTGAGCCTGCAAGCCACAACTACTGAGTCCACGGCACCTAGAGCCCGTGCTCTGCAACAAGAGAAGCCACCTCAGTGAGAAGCCTGCGCACTGCAATGAAGAGTAGCCCCTGCTCACTGCAACTAGAGAAAAGCCCGCGCGCAGCAACAAAGACCCAACACAGCCATAAATAAATAAATAAAAAGTGATGTGTGGTCTCTACGCACTTATTAAAAAAAAAGAAATATGAACTCAAATCATTGCTTTTTTTTTAATCCTTTACCTTTTCTTCTGATCATGTAGGGTGGTGACATAAAAATTAAATGAAAAAATAGGCTCACCTACTTTATTAGTTATTCTGTTTACTTGGAGTAAAATCATAGCTGTGTCATCAACTGCCCTTTCTCTTCAAACCTCATACCATTTGCCAAGAGATAATCGTGAATTGTAGGGCAACCTAGACCAGGGGTGGAAGTCTCTGTCAGAGTGTTCCTACGGGGCCTTAAATATTTAAAAATTAGTCACCTTGCTGTGTGATGATATAGAAGAATCTGATGGCCAGGCCCGAGGAGAAAAAAGTTTGGGCAGAAACATGAAGAGCTGAAGCAGTTTGCTAAGAAAATCCTGGAGCCAGCTGCAAGAGGCATTGGAGAGAACAAGAGGGTCAGTGGTGCTATACCAAAGTCTTAGGGTCCTCAGCTCGCTCAGCGGAACAGAAGGAAACGCACCAAATGCCGCCTCATTGAACATCGTGAGTTTAATTTTAACTTTCTGTATTTTCGATGACATCCTCTGGGGAATTGAAGGCACAACTGAGTCTGATCGGTGGGCCTGCCGAGTCATGACCCCAAGGGGAGGGACCAGGAAGAAAAGGAAGCAATAACAGAGGTCCGCCCTTCAGGACTTCACGCCTAAGCCAAGTTGACAGAGCTGCAGTGAGGCTGGGCAAGATGGAATTGCACCCTGAAATTCACATCAGTGTTGAAGGGAGCCCTAGACTGTCAATGCTGAAAGAATCATCAGAAAAAGAGAATGTCTAAACATTAGAACTGTGCTGTGTGGAGGCTTTGGGAAAAAAAAGTTTGGAAGTTTTGGGGAGATTCCAAATAAATAGGAACCTTGTTCTGAATAAATTGTTTTTGAGTTAGAGATAAATGATTGCAATAGATGCATCTTCCTGATTTTTTTGGGTGGCAAAGTATCTGTTTTTCTTGTCCTTTTGGGGGACATAAAATAAATGGGGTCACAAATTAGGCATATGTGTGTTTTTGTGTTAAGTAGCAAGTATTTAGGTTTGCCCAGAACATACTTTGCATTATATATATTAGATGCTTTGGGGAAATGAAAACAGTAAAGACAGCCTGTGGCCTCGTGGGGCCACTGAAAGTAGAGGGGATTGATTTAGATTTCATGTTTGACTGTGAAATTTGTGGCAATTTCAGCAGTGCCAGGCTGTAAGGTGCTTTCTTCCCTGGCTGTGAAATGTTTTTCCTAAGTACATAAACATTATAAGTTAGATGCCCTGAACTCTAGAATGTTTTTCCCAAGGAAGTTGTCTCAGGTCCCTGAGATTAAGCAGCCTGCGCCTCTTTTGAGTTCATCCGATAATTTAGATTTCTCATGAATTCCCCTTCAGATGGCTTTTTCTTAGAGTTAGTGGGCAGAGGCTTGCGATGGGAGTTCTTGGGGCGTGAGTGGGGAGGATCGGGGCTTCCTAGAGATGTTCAGCCTGTTTCCCAGGCTTTGGTTTAATGGTGATTGCAGGCTGAGGGAATCCTGTTCCCCTCTTCCGGTTTCATGCAAAGCCATGTCACACTTTGTGCCCTGATACATTGTGTGCCAATGTCTGTTACGTGCATAGCAAAAGAACACAAAGTTAGGTAAACTTCTCCCTAAACCCAAGAAGGTTCCACTGCAAAACAGAGCGTCTCAAAGTATCATGGGGTTATTGCCAAGTTCTCAACTGCTTCTTGCAAATTTTGGACACACACAGTGTACAAAAGGTTACAAAACCTTTATAAACACTGGACTGCTAGTATGTTGAGGGCTGAGGTGATGCAAATATTTGCCGAGATTTTATATAGACAAGTAGTCTGTTAATGATAGCTGTGGTCTCAGGGAGTAAACAATTTCTACATGGACTTCTGCGTAAGAACAGGAGTTCTGGTGGGCCCTGTGTGTGAACCCAAGGCCCACGTGTGACCTTCTTGTCCTCTTGTCCTCTTCTGCCAGGCCAGCTGTCGCTGTTCGTGTGCTGTGGAGATCCCACTGTTGACAGCCCTGTCCTCTGACTCGGGGCGGCAGATACTGTTTTTAATAGAACCCAGGCAACTTGTATCACGTTACACATACTAAAGTAATCTGTCTGCAGCTGTCTCTGGATTCATTTGCTAGCTGCACTTGGAGACCGGAGTTAATCATAGGTCAGAGTTAAACTTTGTCATGGGTCAGGAGAGAAAGGCCAGCTGGCTGTTCCTGGTCGGGTCTTTTTTGGTGTGTCTTCTACTGCTCATCATTTGACTGCCATCTCTGAGTCATCAGAAATGAGAACCTCTTTGGTGGGTGTCTGCCTAGAGCCTCGCTGGTCTGCAGACCAGCAGTATCGCCATCACCTGGAGCTGGGGAGAAACATAGTCTCAGGTCCTGCCACAGACTTAGTGAATCAGAATTTGTATTTGACCAGGATCTCCAGGTGATTCGAATGCATGGGTCTAGGCCAGGCTCCTGTTGTCTTCTGCTTTGTCGAAGCTGGGTTACTACCTCATCCAGGTTCTGACGGTGGAAGAGGAGAGCGTGGAGGAGGTGTGCTCATGGTGTTAAGGCCTGGATCCTGCGTGTGAGTGGCACACAGCCCTTCTCCTGTCTCCCGTGCCACACCATCTCCCCTAACTGCAGGGGGGCTAGGAAATAGTCTGAACATATGCCAGGAATAAGAGAAGGAAGGATCAGCTCACGAATGGGCCAAGGGATGTATTAGGTGAGCTACGCTGTGGATGGAGTTCAGCTGTTAATATTATTCCCACCTTTCCTTTTTTTACTCCTTTATTCTTTTTCATTAATTAAAATATTTAAAAAGTATACTCATTGCTGATTAGAGAAAAAGATATTAATTTTATTTCTAACCACAGATAACACCAATATTAATTGTTGGGTGACTCACTTTTATAGAGAAAATAACCCAACATCTAAGACCTATGTACAGATGTGGATTTACCCTCAGTCTTCCTTTTCTCTCATGATGGAAAATGACAAGCATATACAAAAGTAGAAGGAGTTGCATGATGAACCCCTGAGCACTCATCTGTAAGTGTCAACAAGTGTACCACCTCATGGCTAATCTTGCCTCGACTCACTTCATGTGCTGGATGCGAAGTGTCCATTTTCTTGCATGTCTGATGAGTGAAGAATGGTGTTATGGGCTGAATTGTGTCCCTGCAAAACTTATGTGTTGAAACCCCAGTGCCCAGTACATCAGAAAGTGACTGTATTTGGACATTGAGCCTTTAAAGAGTTGATTAAGCGAAAATTAAGACATTAGGGTGGGCCCTAACCCAATATGACTGGTGTCCTTGTAAGAAGAGAAAAATCGGACACTGAAAGAGACACTGGGGATGCACATACACACAGAGGAAAAGGGCCTATGAGGAGACACAGAAGGTGGCTGGCCGACTGCAAGCCCAGGAGAGAGACCTCAGAGGAAACCAGCCCTGCTGACACCTTAATCTTGGACTTTCAGCCTCCAGAAATGTGAGAAATTTCTGTTGTTTAAGCCACCCAGTCTGTGGCATTTTGTTGTAGCAGCCCTAGCAAACTAATACAAATAATATACCATTGCTCTTTCCTTTTTTTTTTTTTAAAAGGAAGAGCACCAAAACCCACTCTTCTTAATGTCACCGTATATATTTGTTATGTAATTTTCACAGGTCTTTGTAGGAAAGTGTCAGTATGATTATATATACACATACACACCTGTTAAATTATGTATTGAAATCACATTGTACATCTTCTCACTTCACAATTTTTTTACTCTTTGTGTCATACAACAGGCACAGAATATTATAAACAAAGGCATAGCTTTAGAGAACTATTGTAGAGTTAAAACCCTGTAACCACCATCCAGATTATGAAATAAGGTTCTGCCAGCTTCCCCATCCACCTTCAAGTATCCTGTCCCAGTCATAAGCCCTTCCCTTTCCTCAAAAAGAATTAAAGGTCAACTTCAAACTCTTCAGTGTCTATTTCTTTTAAATCTTCATCCGTATACCTGTATTGTATTCATTTTTTTAGAGTTTTAATTAGTCTGCATACTCTGACGGGTTCACATCCTGCTTCCTTTTTTTTTTTTTTTTTTTTGTGGTACGCGGGCCTCTCACTGCTGTGGCCTCTCCCTTTGCGGAGCACAGGCTCCGGCCGCGCAGGCTCAGCGGCCATGGCTCACGGGCCCAGCCGCTCCGCGGCATGTGGGATCCTCCCGGACCGGGGCGCGAACCCGCGTCCTCTGCATCGGCAGGCGGACTCTCAACCACTGCGCCACCAGGGAAGCCCCATGCTTCCTTTTAAAATGCAGTATAATTTAATATAAGCAATGCCTTTTGATAATGCAGGTCCTATATTTATCTTTTAAAACAACTCTAATATATTCTAGCATATATATTTTAGCGATTTATCTGTTTTCCGGCACTTGCCATTTGGCTACTTTTTTTTTTTTTTTTTTTGCAGCACGCGGGCCCCTCACCGCTGTGGCCTCTCCCGTTGCGGAGCACAGGCTCAGTGGCCATGGCTCACAGGCCCAGCCGCTCCGCGGCACGTGGGACCCTCCCGGACCGGGGCACGAACCCGTGTCTCCTGCATTGGCAGGCGGGCTCCCAACCACTGCGCCACCAGGGAAGCCCCTGGGCTACTTTTTTACGGTAGTATTTTGAGTGTGATCATCATCTCTGGCCTGATTCTTTAATTCTGCGCCATGTAATCGTTCATCCTCCTCTGCCCCAGGTACTGGACTACGCACTGGGGGGAGAAAGCGCTGGCCTTCTCTCCCAAGCTTTAAAATTTAGCTCTGTGGAGTACATTTCTTTTTTTTTCTGGCTGCGCCGCACAGCATGGGGGTCTTAGTTCCCTGACTAGGGATCAAACCTGCGCCCCCTGCAGAGGAAGCACAGAGTCTTCACCACTGGACCGCCAGGGAAGTCCCTGGAGTACATTTCTAAAAGTGAAATTTCTGAGGCAAAGGATACACTGGCTTTGTATTAAACACATCTGGGTGTTTTTTTTTTTTGTTTTTTTAATTTTATTTATTTATTTTTTGGCTGCATTGGGTCTTCGTTGTGGTGCACGGGTTTCTCATTGCGGTGGCTTCTCTTGTTGTGGAGCGTGGGCTCTAGGCACGAGGGCTTCAATAGTTGTGGCTCGCAGGATCTAGAGCGCAGGCTCAGTAGTTGTGGCGCACGGGCTTAGTTGCTCCACAGCATGTGGATCTTCCCGGACCAGGGATCGAACCCACGTCCCCTGCATTGGCAGGCAGATTCTTAACCACTGCACCACCGGGCAAGTCCCTACATCTGGGTTGTTTTAAAGGAAAATTGGATCAATTTGAAATAAGCCAATCTTGTAACTGTGTCTGTGTTGACCTGGCCAAAATTGGAAGGAAAAATGCAATTGGTCTGGCATGGCACCTCTGTGTTTTTCTGATTCCCACCAAGGTTGACGTTTCCCCAGCACTGTTTACTGTTGGGTTTCCTGAACAGGTTGACTGTTTATCGCTCATGCCCTTATGTGTGAGGCAGGGCCAGGTTCTCTCCTCACAGGTGTCCCTGACTTGAGTCCTACCCTCTTCACACTGGCGTGGCCCCAGGTGCTCGTAATCTGTCCACTGACAGCCCTTCTCCTACCTCGTTCCAGTTGCTGCTGTCAATTTCCACAGCTGCCTGGAGCCTCAGACCTGTTCCACTTCTGAGCCAGCGGTCAGTGGTGGCCGGAGTGGCGGACGTGAGGGGACACCAGTGACAGGGGCCCGTGCATTCCCATTCAGTAGCTGGTCTGCTAGGCAGTACCCTAAATCCTTGCTTCCCCGTCCTTCCCTCAGGCATCCACCACAGCTAGATTCTAGGGGGAGGGAGGGATCTTTGACCTACCCTTTTGCAAGGTTCCTCAGGCCGGGTATCCCAAAGCCTGAGTTTTTGGTTCTAGTTCAATCATTTAACCGACCTTGCCATCTTAAGCCAGTTTTCCTCTCTGGGGCTCATGGGCTGTACTAGATTTTCCGAAGTGTCTTCTAGCTCTCATCCCCTGTGATCCAACAATCGTTTGCCACCGCCAGTCTTTCCTGGAAGGGTAATTCTCCACGCGGCTCCGGACCAAGCCCACGAGGAGTGCTTGCTGAAAACGCAGATTCCTCGTCTCTGCCCCAGATGTGGGGAGTCAGAACCCTGGCGAGTGGGCTCTGTTTATTTTTAACGAGCGTCTCAGGTGATTTCATTACAGAATAAAATGTGCGAAGTCTGTCCTAGAGTTAGATAGAGCCTGTGCCCACCGGGCAAGAGGAGGAAGCTCTTAAAACATTCCTAGTCTCTTCTTTCCGTGTTGGCAGAAATGTTCATAGTGACAGCGATGGGCTGGTGGGCACTAGGTCTAGGGCTGTAGTTGTGTATTAGCTGCGGGGAGGACAGAGAGGCTGTGGGAGAAGGAGGTGGTCAGAGCAGAGGAGCCAGTTGGTGGGGGGCCTCGGCCAGCAGAAGCTAAGCGTGTGTCGTCCTGAGATGTGAGCTGATGATGTGGGGCCTTAAGCTCTAGGGCAGAGTTCTGCACTGAGCTCTGACACCAAGTCCCAGGAGTTGACCCAGACTGCACAGGTGAGGGGCCTCGTCCTCCACAAGACTGCCCTCCCTCCCTTCAGACGCCAGCTCCCAGTCCGGGGCTCCCCAGGCCACCCTCACTTTTGACCCACTGGCTACAAATTAAAGGATTCGCACAACCCCCTCCCATTCAGTAATTCATTAGAACAACACACAGAACACAATTGCTTATTACGGCAAACAGATTCAAATTGGAACCAGTCAAAGGGAGAGTCACACAGGGTGAGGTCTGAGAGGGTCCCAAACTCTAGGCTTCCTTCCTTGTCTTATCCCTGTGGAGGCAGGACATGTCACCCTCGCAGCACATCGGTGTGCGATGGTAGAGTATGGCCGACCAGGAAATCTCCCCCAAGCTTTGGTGTCCAGCGTTCCTATTGGGGTTTCATTATGTAGGCATCATGGATTGGACCATTGGCCGTGTGATTGATCTCATCTTCAGACCCCCCTCTACAGAGGTCAGGCTGAAAGCATGGACTCACAGGCCCGACCTTCTAATCCCACGGTTAGTCTTCTGGTTTGGCTACTCCCCATCCTGAGTCCTCATTAGCATGACCTTTAGGAGCCAACCATGAGTCACCTTGTCAGCATAAACAGTCAGAGCCCACACACTGTTACTTGGGAAATTCCATGGGTTTAGAGGAATGAGGATAAGTAGCAGCCAGTCTTTTTTTTTTTTTTCCTTCCCAGCTTTATTGAGGTCAGTCGACAAAATTGTAGGATATTTGGAGTTTACGATGTGATGAGTTGATATATGTATGCATTGTGGAAAGATTCCTCCCATCAAATTAAGTATACATCCATCATCTCACGGACACCTTTTTTTTTGGTGAAAACATTTAAGTTCTATCTTAGCAGATTTCATTTGGACAATACAGTGTTATCAAGTATAGTCACCATGTTTTATATTAGATTCTCAGACCTTATTCATCTTAGAGCTGAAAGTATGTACCCTTTTACCAACCTTTCCCTTTTTATCCCCAAGCTCCTGGCAACCACTTTTCTTTTGTTTCTATAAGTTTGACTTTAAAAAAAAAAAAAAAAAAGATTCTGCATATAGGTGATACCATGCAGTATTTGTCTTTCTCTCTCTTTCACAAAGAAAGCATAATGCCTTCTAGGTTATTCATTGTTGTCACAAATGACAGGATTCCCTTCTTTTTTAAGGCTGAAGAATATTCCATTGTGGTGTGTGTGTGTGTGTGTATACATATGCATATGTACATATACATATCACAGTTTATTTATCCATTCATTTGTTGGACAGGTAGGTTGTTTCCTTACCTTGACTATTGTGAATAATGCTGCAGTGAACATGGGAGTACAGGTATCTCTTTGAGATAAAGATTTCATTTCCTTTGGATATATACCCAAAAGTAGAATTGCTAGACTGTGTGGTAGTTCTGTTTTTAACTTTTTGAGGAATCTCCGTACTGTTTTCCATAGTGGCTGCACCAACTTACCTTCCCACCTACCGTGTATGAGGGTTCCCTTTTCTTTACATCATCTCCGACACTTGTTATTTCTTGTCTTTTTGATGATAGCCATTCTAACTGATGTGAGGTGATGCATCAGTGTGGTTTTGATTTGTATTTCCCTAATGATTGGTGATGTTGAGCATCTTTTCATGTGTCTGTTGGCCATCTTTATGCCTTCTTTGGAAAAAATGTCCATTCCGATCTTCCGTTTTTTAATCAGTTTTATTGTTTTGTTTTTTTGTGAAGAGGTATGAGTCCTTTATATAGTTTGGATATTAGCCCCTTGTTGGATACGTGATTGGCAAATATCTTATATTCAGTAGGTTGCCTTTTCATTTTGGTGATGGGTTCCTTTGCTGTGCAGAAGCCTTCTAGTCCCATTTGTTTATTTTTGCTTTTGTTTCCCTTGCCTTTGGAGTCAGATCCACAAGAACATTGTTAAGATTGATGTCAGATAGGTTACTGTCTATATTTTCTTCTAGGAATTTTATGGTTTCAGATCTTACATTCAAGTCTTTAATCCATTTTGAGTTAACTTTAGTGTGTGTGGTGTAAGATAATGGTCTAGTTTCATTCTTTTTTTTTTTTTATAAATTTATTTACTTATGGCTGTGTTGGGTCTTCGTTGCGGTGTACGGGCTTTCTCTAGTTGCGGTGAACAGGGGCTACTCTTCATTGCGGTGCACGGGCTTGTCATTGCTGTGGCTTCTCTTGTTGTGGAGCATGGGCTCTAGAGCGCAGGCTTCAGTAGTTGTGGCACACAGGCTTAGTTGCCCCGCGGCATGTGGGATCTTACCGGACCAGGGCTCGAACCCGTGTCCCCTGCACTGGCAGGCGGATTCTTAACCACTGCGACACTAAGGAAGCCCAGGGTTGGGACTGTTGATGTAAATACAGACAAGGTGTGCCAAAGCATGCTCTATGGCAGGTTCTCAGACTGCAGCCGGCGTCAGCATCACCTGGAAGACTTGGTACAGTACAGCTTGCTGGGCCACACAGAGTATTTTTCATAGGGCAGGGTTGGGACTGAGAATTTGCATTTCTAACGAGTTGCAGGATGTTAATGTTGCTGCAGTGGGGACCACAGTTTGAGAACCTGTGCTGTATAGAAGATGGGTAAGCTGGGGGATTGATCCCTTAGCCCTACTTCGTCCTACATTGACCTGCAAAAAAGCCAAGAAGCAGATCCTATGCATAGCTCACAACCACAGTTTCCACATCATATTGTAATTCTTTGTTAACATAGATCCCTTGCTCCCAGACTGAGCTGCTCAAGGACAATTGAACCAGCGAATACAGGGATGCGTTTCAACCATAACCCTTGACTTGGTGGCTGAGGACTGCTGCCAGTGTGCTGTGCTACTCTCTGGGGCCAAACTTTGAAGTAGAGTTCTGTGCCTTTTCCAGAAAGACAGATTAGGGCAGTGGTTCTGATCTAGATTTTGCTACCAAAATGTCATTTTAGGTTGTCACAATTTAGGGTGAAGAGGTGCTACTGGCATCTTGAGGAAGGAGTCCAGGGATGCTGCAAACTCTCCTACAAAGCACAGAAGAGCCACCTGTGACGAGGAAGCATGCAGCCTGAAATGTCAGCACCATTGAGCTTAAGAAATCCTGCCAGGGCTTCCCTGGTGGCGCAGTGGTTGGGAGTCCGCCTGCCGATGCGGGGGACACGGGTTCGTGCCTCGGTCCGGGAAGATCCCACGTGCCGTGGAGCGGCTGGGCCCATGAGCCATGGCCGCTGAGCCTGCGCGTCCGGAGCCTGTGCTCCACAACGGGAGAGGCCACAGCGGTGAGACGCCCGCGTACCGCAAAAAAAAACCAAACAAACAAAAAAGAAATCCTGCCATAGGGGAAAGTGTTCTAGTGCGGTAGGGTGGGTCTTACTGTGAGATCTGTCTGCGTGCCTCTCATTTGTCCCTCACCTCAGTCCCTGCTCTTGGACTTTCTGACCCAGGTCACCCTGCTTCCCTACACCCCCTGTGTCAGCAGCCCTGCCCAGGCTGGGTCATGGAAGCCTCCAGTAATCAGGGAGCACTAAACAACGATTAATAATTTGCCACAGCTAAAAGTGCTTTAAAGTGCATTATTCTTTCAAGAATAAATGACTTATTTGAGTGGGGTGAGGGCACTGGTTGAATGATTAACTGACCTCAGCCGACCTCTGCATTCCCCTTCTCCTAGAGAAATTTAGAGAGGGCTGTGTGAGTGTGTTCTTTGCCACGGCTCCTCCACCAGCAAGTTGTTCATTTATTTATTCAGCAGAGTTTTGAGTGACTCACTGTGTGCCGGGCCCAGTGAACCACCACGGAAAGACTGGGTCCTACCTGCATGGAGCTCCTGCATGGAGGACGAAATAAACAAGTGGATTATTTTTCCTCTCAACAAATAGAATGTAGTAAATGGGTAAAGAAAGTTGGAAGGAGGAAGTAGAGAATCTGGATTTGCTTTTTTAGACAAGGCAGTCCAGGCCTTTCTGTGGAGGCAACAATTAGCTTGAGACCTGGAAGAGAAAAGGTGTAATGATGGGGGAAAGTGAGCAAGTGGATCTGTCTGTTCCCAACAGAGGGAACAGCAGTCAGGAGCCGGGCAGGCTCTCGGAAGCACAGCACAGCAGCATGGCTGGAACGCTGAGCAGAGGTGCTGGACGGGAGATGGGGTGGTGAGCTGGGAGGGGCCCATCATGAGTTGCACTCGGCCAGGACCGTAGGTGTAGTTCTAGTGCAGGAGGACAGCATGCTCATGTACTTTTTTTTTTTTTTTGCGGTACGCGGGCCTCTCACCGCTGTGGCCTCTCCCGTTGCGGAGCACAGGCTCCGGACACGCAGGCTCAGAGGCCATGGCTCACGGGCCCAGCCGCTCCGCGGCATGTGGGATCTTCCCAGACAGGGGCATGAACCCGTGTCCCCTGCATCGGCAGGCGGACTCTCAACCACTGCGCCACCAGGGAAGCCCTGCCCTTGTACTTTGAAGACAGCATTCTGTCTTCTCTGTAGAAAGATCATAGGGAAACCAAGGGTGGAAGCAGGCAGTACAGTTTGCAGGCTCTTGCAGCTCTGAGAACCGATGGCGGCTTGGGGCTTTGGTCTCGGGACGATGGTGGTGGGAGGGTGACAAAAGATGCCAAGTGGTTGGGGCCAGGCTGCATTTTGGAGAAGCAGCTGTGGGACTAGTTGGCGGGTTGGCTGCGGGGGTGAGGGGAAGGGAGGCATCAAGGGTAGTGACCACCAGGTTTCTGGTTTGAGCAGTGCGTCTGTGAGGTTGACATTTACAGAGAGAATGGGAAGAGCAACTTTGGTGGGGAAGTCAGGAGTCCCATCTTGGACTCTAAAGTGGAGATGCCTGTTAGCCATCTACCAGGAGAGGACAAGAAGGCACTTAGCCACAGGAGTTTGGGGGAGTGGCCTCTGTCAGAGAGTGCAGGGAGCTGCTTTGGCTAACATTTCGACACTTCTTAGTGTCTCCTTCAGCCTCTCCTCTTGGGGGCCTTGGGGAACAGAGCTGAAAAAGCAGTGGCTTCATTCACAGATACACTTCCTCAACATCAAGTGGGTACAGCTTCCCAATAATGGAGCCTCAGTTCTGTTTTCTAGCCCCATCCCTGCCTACCTGTAAACACTGCCCGACACCTATAGAGGCCATGGCACGTCTTTGCCAGTTGTTCTCTTCATTCAGTGTTTTTTTTTTTTTTTTTAAGCATGTTCCACAGTTTAATAAAACTTGCCAGGAAGATGCGCCAGTGTTTCTGTAGCTTTGTGCACTCCTGGGGCATCCGTGAGCCCTCCTGGGAGTGTGGGGTTCCCTTGGTCCGGTCAGGCACATGGCTCCGTGGGGCACTGGCCTTTACAACATAAGTACTTGTATTGTTTTGGTCGTTTTACATGTCACTTCCTTCTCACTTTATGCGAAACAAGTGACACAGGGTGGCAGCCAAGTGTGAGCTGGGGAAGGAGGAAGCCCTCCTCAGAAGGAGGTCATTTCCATGTGGCTCCGTATTCACTGAGCTTCACTGTGTCCCAGGAACCGTGCGGGTCACGGAGTGTGTGAAGCGTCCGCGAGGCTGTCCTGCCCTTGAGGGAGCCGCAGTCTGTTGTGGAGATGATGGTGCTGAGGACCGTGTGTGCCCAGCGGACAGCTGTCCACACCAGTGTGGTTCAGATGTAAGATCGCAGCCCATTGGTGCAGCACGAAATCAGTTTTGTGGATTTCGACTGGTGTTTCTTTCTTCTTCAAAATAAGTTTTAAAAATTGTCGTAAAATACACAACATATTTACCACCTTAACCATTTTAAAGTGTACACTTGAGTGGAATTAATGACATTACACTGCTGTGCAACCATCATCATGGTCCACGGGATCCTTTTCATCAGTAAAACAGAAACTCTGTACCCCTCCCCCTCCCCTCCCCTCCCCTCCCCTGGTAGTCACCATTCTACTTTCTGTGTTTGTCATTTTTGACTCTTTGGATACTTCATATAAGTTGAATCATATGGTATTTGTCTCTGTGTGACTGGCTTATTTCACTTAGCATAATATCCTTAAGGTTCATCTATGTTATAGCCTGTGTCAGAATTTCCTTCTTTGAGACTCAGTAATATTCCAGTGTACATGTGTACCACACTTTGATTTTCCATTCATTCATCATTGCTTCCACCTTTTGGGTACTGTGAATAATGCTCCTGTCATTATGGGTATATCATGACTGGCATTTCTTTTGCAATGAAGTAGGCTAGAATAGAAAATAGCAGGGGATGGGACTTCCCTGGTGGTCCAATGGGTAAGACTCCACACTCCCAATGCAGGGGGCCTGGGTTCTATCCCTGGTTGGGGAACTAGATCCCGCATGCATGCTGCAACTAAGAAGTCTGAATGCCGCAACCAAAGATCCCACGAGCTGCAACGAAGATACGGTGTGCTGCAACTAAGACTTGGCGCAGCCTAAATAAATACTAAAAAAAAAAAAGAAAAGAAGAAGAAAATATCAGGTGTACATAGTGTGGGCAGACCCAGACTACTGATGAAGCATGAGGCACAGCTTTGCAAGCTGTATGAGATGCCATATATCGTAAATTAACCTAGACGCATTGATGGTTATTTCCCATGCACCGATACACTGCGCACTCTGTGAAAGCATCAAGATAACTTAATAAATTCTATCAGTTCTTTAATCTTGAGTTAGACATCCTTGTTTTTGGCCACACCACATGACATGCGGGATCTTATTTCCCTGAGCAGCGATCGAACCCGCACCCCTTGCAGTGGAAGCACAGAGTCTTAACCACTGGACTGCCAGGGAAGTCCCCTAGGCATCCTTTTAATTAAGAAAATGTGAATTACTTGTTCACATGCATTTGATTCAGCTGCTGGAATGGTTCTTTGACCCAAGTAAGGTAGTTTCTTTCCTTTGCTCTGTGGTTTCACAAATCCCAATGAGTAGCATCAAAGGCTTGCTTGGGTAGGCAGTCATAGTCATACTCCTTACTCTCCGGAGGGATATCTGGAACTTGGAAGCAAGAGCTCTGTCATCCCTCATGGGGGAAGAAGTTTAATAGTTTGGGAGAAAGCGTTTGATTGGAACAGACACTAAAGGCCAGATATTCAGAGGTGAGTCAGCGCAGGCACTCACTGGCATAGAGGGATCTTGGTGACGAATTGAGTCCTGTATCTGTTGGTGGCCGTGTGTGCTGTGCTAAGTAGGTAAGGTGTCACCTGCTGGTTGTGAGGTCCCTTACTTGTTAGTTCCAACCAATACTGCTTCAATCCCTTCAGAACCTTAGGAGGTGGTCAGCATGAGTAATATTTTACTTGTGATTCCTTGTTTTATTCTCAGTGTTAACTGAATTGCATGCAAATGTGTCAAAAAATTTTTTTTGGAGGGGAGAGATAAACTGGGAGACTGGGATTGACATATACACACTACTATGTACAAAATAGATAAGTACTAAGAACCTGCTGTAGAGCACACAGAGCTGTGCTCAGTACTCTGTAATGACCTATACGGGAATAGAATCTAAAAAAGAGTGGATATATGTATACGTATAACTGATTTAGTTTGCTGAACAGTAGAAACTAACACAACACTAAATCAACTCTACTCCAATAAAAATTAATTAAAAAATTATTTTTGAGGAGGTGATGAGGATGGTTACCCATGCACAGTAGTTGTAGATTCTCAGTCTTGGTTGTAGCGTGGGAAAAAGTATTTGGAAGACGTGTGGTGATAAGACAAGGGACACTACGAAGAAGTGAAAGGAGGGGATTAGCTGGTGGGAGGAAAGGGAGATAAGAAGGCCAGGGGTGAACCAGAAAAGGCCTGGAAGCTCGGAGGCAGGAAGGCTCTGCAGTGCCCACAGCCTGGGAGGACCCTGGTGGACCCCAGGGTAGAGGGTATGGAGGGAGCTGGGGGCACGCAGCTTGCATTGCTGCTTCGCTTAGAACAGGAAGTGGATAAAAAGAGCAGGGATGAGAAAATGGATTTTGAGCAAGTTTTAAGAAATGGGGGGAACTTCCCTGGTGGCGCAGTGGTTGAGAATCTGCCTGCCAATGCAGGGGACACGGGTTCGATCCCTGGTCCGGGAAGATCCCACATGCCACGGGGCGGCTAGGCCCGTGCGCCACGGCTGCTGAGCCTGCGCTCTAGAGCCCGCATGCCACAGCTACTGAAGCCCGTGCTCCACAATAAGAGAGGCCAAAGCAATGAGAAGCCCGCGCACCGCAACAAGGAGCGGCCCCCACTCGCCACAACTAGAGAGGGCCCATGGGCAGCGGCGAGGACCCAATGCAGCCAAAAAAATAATTAAAAAAAAAAAAAAGAAAAGGGGAAAGTTACAGAGGAAAGGAGAGAAGATTCTAGCTTGAACATTGCCACCCACGTCTAATTGGATTTGGCTGTGGGCCACTCCAGGAAAGCCAGGGTGGTGACCCGTTTCAAGATAGTTCATCAGCACTGTGGGTGTTCTGATGTCACGCTGGATAGGCTCCAGTGGTATCTGTGCCAGGCACCGTGGCCCGCGAGGCCCATGGAGATCCCACATGGTACGTGAGTTGTCATTGCCTGGAGGGAGTTGTGGTCTCTGGTGGGACAGTTAGGAGGGAAGTGCTGCTGTGGATGAAGACTCGTGGTGGGGGGGAGAGTATCATGGTGGCGAGGACGACTCTTGGGTTGGAACTGGGTTGAGGGATGGCTACTTTGGCAGTGGTCTCAGTGCTGTCAGTGATAAATTGGAGTCAGGGTGCCAATTGACTCAGGTCTCCATGTCTAACTGTTCAGGTGGCGACACATACTTTAGGCTCCCGTCAGTGAGCTTGCCATCTGATGGAAGTGAAAACCCTCATGCCTTGATATGGTACCCAGATTTGGGAAGTGAAGGGATTTGTGAGGGTCCTTAAATCAAGAGCTATGGGGAAAGACATTTGCCTAATTGAGCAACTTCATCTGTTTTCTGCTGGGGCCCACATGGGATTCCTCAAGATCGCTGTCATGGTGACCTCTGCTCTTTGTCTGATGGGACTTTGTAGTGTTCAGAGCAACACTGATCCTTTCAGTTGATGGCTCAGCAGCCCAGGGAGGTGTTATTATCTCCAGGTGTTCTCCCCTTTTGCTGGAGGCCAGTGCTGAGAGGTCATGTGGCTAATTCAAGGTCATGCAATCAGAAAGCAGCAAAGTATCATTACATTTTAAGAAATTGTGGTAAAATGCATATAAAATAACATTTACCATCTTGACCATTTTTAAGCACATGGTTCAGTAGTGTGAAGTACATTCACATCACTGTGCAACCAATTTCCAGAACTCTTCATCCTGCCTTAGTGTGTCATTAAACACTAACTCCCCACTCTCCTTCCTTCCCGCCCCTGGCAACCACAGCACTACTTTGTTTCTCTCTGAATTTGACTAAGTACTTCATTGAAGTGGAATCATACAGTATCTGTCCTTTGTGACTATACCATTTTACACTTCCAGCAGCAGTGTGCAAGAGTTCCAGTTTCTCTACATCCTTGCCAACACTTATTTCCCTCCCTCCCTCCCTTCCTTCCTTCCTTCCTGATAATAGCCATCCTAATATATGTGAGGTGGCATCTCATTGTGGTTTTCATTTGCATTTCCCTGACAATGAGTGATGTTGAGCGTCTTTTCCTGTGCAAGTAGACTTTTAAAGAGGGCCTTTTCAGGGTAAATCCCAGTGTTAATTCCCTGAGCGTTTTTGGGAGGGAATAAGTGTAGGATAAATGGCAAAACATTTTTCAAACCTGTTTAGTGGTGATGCTCGCAGATTTATACTTTTACTTTGGAAGGAAATTGAGACCTAGAGATATTAAGGATCATGGAGATGCTGAACTGGAGTGGAGAAGGAGATGGGGGGGGACAGTTGAGGCCCTGGGGCCTCAGTACCACTGAGGGACTAGAATGCAGTCTTCTGCCTCCTGGTCTGGGGATCTTTAGAGGTGCCAAGCTACCAGGGTTAGCAAAATCTGAAGCTTAGTCTCTCTTACTGCTTCTTTAATAATTCATAGACATTCATTTATTCAACAAAGAATTCTTTAGCATCTCCTTTCTACCTGTATTGTGCTAGGAATAACGCAATAAAAGAAGTGTGGGGCTTCCCTGGTGGCGTAGTGGTTGGGAATCCGCCTGCTAATGCAGGGTACATGGGTTTGATCCCTGGTCCAGGAAGATCCCATGTGCCATGGAGCAACTGAGCCCGTGCGCCACAACTGCTGAGCCTGCGCTCTAGAGCTCACGAGCCACAGCTAGAGAAAGCCCGCGCGCAACAACGAAAACCCAACACGGCCAAAACAAAAAAAAAAGAAGTGTGGTCTCTGCTTTCATGGGTTATTATTGTCTGGCCTTGGAAATCTCCCTACTCTGGCAAAGTGAGTAGAATGGTGTTAACCTTTGGGCTGTCTCTGCATATTAATCATTACTTAAATAATGCATAATGGACTTGGATAATGTTTTTTTTAGCCCTTTGTATAGTTACTGTTTTTTCCATTAATAATAAATAATTTGTAGAGAGGTAGTTTGAGATTATGTAAATATCATGGTTCACACAAGCTTTCATCCACGAGGTTTAACTTCCATTGATAATTTTCTGACTCCTATATATTTGTTCCTTCTATATTTGTTTGCATTCTAGACTGCAACAGCTTTCCCTTCTCTCCTGTTCATGAAGCAATAAAGTCATGGATTCTTTTGTTATTTAATGGGTTATAATTCACTGACATTTATTTAATACCTAAAGTATCCCAGATGGCTAGCAAGAGCCCTTCAAGCTGGCTTCTCTGTCTTTTGCACACATCCTTGTGATTACTTTAGAGCTTCCTTATTTTAGGGTGCAAGATGTCCAGGCCCATCTTGTACTTTCTCTGCCGCTGGTCCTGGCCTGTCGATGGTGATGCTGTTGCTGGGAATGCCTGGGGCTCTACTCACCTGGACCTGGTCTAGTTATAGCAGCCCACACAGAAATTTCCTCTTTTGGGGCCCATGTTGTGGCTGGCCCGGTCCTTGTGGTTCTTAAGATTGTGAGGCATGTCTCAGCAACAACCAAGAGGGAGTTCTGAAATGGCAAGGTTTATCACTCACATGTCTTGAAGGGTACAAGGCACACCTGAGGTCACACAGCCCCAGAGAGAGAGGGAGAGGGAGGGAGGGAGGGAGGGAGAGCACGTGCATGTGGTGAGCTTGTACCTGCACTTCTGCCTTGTTGGGGTCAAGGGCTGGGTGCATGTCAGGCAGGCACTTATGAAAAAAGCTAATTGTCAGGTGCTGACACACACTGAACCAACCTTGGAATCAGCCATTGCTTCAAGGAGCGCTGGTTCCTCTTAGGAAGGATATTAAAAAGCCGAGATCTGGGTGAAGGGGACCAAAAGGCACAAACTTCAGTTATAAAAGAAATAAGTCATGGAGATGTAATGTCCAGCATAGTGACTGTGGTTAATTATACTGTGTTTTTGAAAGCTGCTGAGAGTTGACCCTTAAAAGTTTTCATTAGAAGAATAAAAAAAATTATTACTGTGTATGTTAAAAAAACAAAACACCAAGATCTGGAGACTTGAATGCTCCTTGCTACCAGTGTGTCACTTCTTCCAGGGCCTCTCAGCGTATAGAGTTGAGAGAGAGAGAGAGAGAGAGAGAGAGTGTGTGTGTGTGTGTGTGTGTGTGTGTGTGTGTGTGTGTAAAAACACGCATCTAATTTTCTTCCCCCATATCTCTATATATTTAAAATGTAGACCTATTTCTGTAGGCCTCTTTTTTTAATTTTTAATTTTTTTTTAAAAACAAAGGCCGTCGATGTGGGATTCTAATTAGACAGATGTGTAGTTTGGATATATGTCACTCTCCTTTAATTTTTAACAGGTGGCTAAACCCCTTGTTTAAAATCGGTCACAAACGCAGATTAGAAGAAGATGACATGTACTCAGTGCTTCCGGAAGATCGCTCCAAGCACCTCGGGGAAGAGCTGCAGGGGTAAGTAGCAGGCAGTGAGGGGAAGGGGAAGGAAGGGTGAGAGCTTCTACATGTGGCTAGTGGTTTGGAGTGGGTTTTACCTTCCTCTGGGTTCTTCTGCAGCCTCCTCGCCCATGACATTGCACGCTCACCCGCCTGGG
Organism: Delphinapterus leucas; assembly: GCF_059928025.1. Lineage (NCBI taxonomy): Eukaryota > Metazoa > Chordata > Mammalia > Artiodactyla > Monodontidae > Delphinapterus > Delphinapterus leucas. The sequence goes on from NC_143146.1 coordinate 15,132,808, forward strand.
GCTGACCCTGGGCTTAGCCCACTTTGGAGGCCGGGGGGACCCATGTTTCCTGTGTTTTCTGTGCGTTTGTGGAAGGGGAGGGAGCCAGTTGCCAAGGCCCTGGATGCTGAGCTCTGTCCCCGGAGGTGGTGTCCCTGGAGGAGGCTGTCTGCCCTCTTGAGCTACTCATGGTGCTGTGCATACAGCAAAGCTTGGAAGTAACTTGTTTCCGAGACTGTGACTGTTCCCCTCAGAGCCTGTTTTTCTGGTCCTTCAGGGTCTGCACCCTCCTCTTTCCGGAGCCCTGCAAGCAGTTAACCAGCATTGATGGGACAGCCACAGAGTGCCCTGTAGTGAAGGCCTGTCTTCCACTCTGCCACCTCCCCTGTTTTACCCGTGCCAGGGCTGTTCTTTACTGTGCTTGGTTTCTCATTGCAGGTACTGGGATCGAGAAGTGTTGAGAGCGGAGAAGGATGCACGGGAGCCCTCTTTAACGAAAGCAATCATAAAGTGTTACTGGAAATCCTATTTAGTTTTGGGAATTTTTACGTTAATTGAGGTAAAAGCTGTTACATACAGCGCATTGCTTTTCGGTGTATGTGGCTCAGTAATGAGATGGATGCGACGGGTGGGGAGAGGCCAGTCGTTTAAGGTCCGAGGATAAACCTTGTCTAGGAAACATGTAGCCCAGCGGTTGTATTTAGCTTTAGAATGGACAGGTCCTTAAAAGGAGTGGACCTCCAGGGGGTTACTATTTTTCTTTTAACTGATTAAAAACATAGTGTCGTGGAGGGATGGTGCTGAAAAGGAAAGACATTATGTTACGATGTTCTCGGTGCTCAGTATAACTGCTGAAAGTGATCCTTGACCAAAAGAAAATCCAGCAAAACCTCAAAGAAGATGTGCCCTGGGGTTTGGAGAAAGTAAACTTGGACCTGAGCCCACAGCAACATAAGACATTTTACAGACGTTCAACAAATAACTGTTAACTTGACCAGGTCACATCTGATAAATGCTTTCCTAAGAAGGTATCTTCACCTTCCCCCTTCCAGCGGAACAGAACCCGTGGCCCTGCATCTGGGTTGGAGCTGCCCAGAGCTCGGAAGAGCACACCCTTCGCTGGGCTGGCCCTTCCCAGCGGGCCGGACACTGAGAGCCAAAGCCCCCCACGGGGAGGAGCTCCAGCTTCACCACGAGTTCTGTGCACCACACGTTCTGGTTTTGGTCCCTGGCTGTGGGAGTGGATTGCTGGTTGAAAGCAGAGCCTTGGTAGTTTGCAGAGGGTGTAGGAGGGGGATGTGCAGGGGAGAACCTAAGGCAGAAAGCTGTGAGGTCAGTGACCACCATGACCCAGAAGGTTCTGGGTTAAGATCCCCTAGTGAGACAGTTCTCCCTGGGGGCACAGTGCCAGTTGGCCTGCCTATTCTGGCTGCAGCCTGCTGGAGGTCTGCTGCAAATCCACTTGGGTGGCTCGTGCTCTCTGTGGTACCTTAGTGCTGCCGTAGGGACAGGGCCAGCCTGTGAGTGTGTGAGAGCAGGAGGGATAGAAGATGCAGTTGCTATGAAAGAGTTGTTTTAGGTGGAGAAGGTGAGTTGTCATAAATATGTTTTTATTGGGGGTGAGATGGGTCTGCTAGGTGGTTTGTAGGTGGCAGGTGTGGCTCTTTTTTTAAATTTTTATTGGAGTATAGTTTCTTTACAATGCTGTGTTATTTCTTCTGTACAGCAAAGTGAATCAGTTAATGTATACATATATCCCCTCTTTTTTAGATTTCCTTCCCGTTTAGGTCACCACAGAGCATTGAGTAGAGTTCCCTGTGCTGTACAGTAGGTTCTCATTAGTTATCTCTTTTTTGCATAGTAGGGTGTATATGTCAGTCCCAATTTATCCTGCCTCCCCCCCGCCCCCAATTCCCTCCTTGGTGTCCATAAGTTTGTTCTGTACCTTGTGTCTCAATTTCTGCTTTGTAAGTAAGTTCATCCGTACCATTTTTCTAGATTCCACATGTATGCAATATTATATGATATTTGTTTTTCTCTTTCTGACTTACTTCACTCTGTATGACAATCTCTTGGTCTCTCCACGTCTCTGCAAATGGCACAATTTCGTTCCTTTCTATGGCTGAGTACTATTCCATTGTATATATGTGCCACACCTTCTTTATCCATTCGTCTGTCGACGGACACTTAAGTTGCTTCTATGTCCTGGCTATTGTGAATAGTGCTGCAATGAACATTGGGGTGCATGTATCTTTTGTAATTATGGTTTTCTGCGGGTATATGACCAGGAGTGGGATTGCTGGGTCACATGGTAGCTCTATTTTTAGTTTTTTGAGGAACCTCCATACTGTTCTCCATAGCGACTGTACCAAATTACATTCCCACCAACAGTGCAAGAGGGTTCCCTTTCTCCACACCCTCTCCAGCATTTATTGTTTATAGGTTTTTTGATGATGGCTTTTCTGACTGGTGTGAGGTGATAAATCTCACTGTAGTTTTGACTTGTATTTCTGTAATAATTAGTGATGTTGAGCATTTTAAAATGTGTTTGTGGGCCATCTGTATGTCTTTTTTGGAGGAATGTTTATTTAGGTCTTCCACCCATTTTTTTATTGTGTGGCTCTTGTTTAAAAGGCTTTGTTGTCCTGAAGGGCACTGCGGGCAGTGGGCAGCTGGGTAGGTGAAGTCTGCCCCACACAACTGGAGAAACCAGAGAATTCTGTCACCTCACAGGTGACTGGATGGTCCTGGGAGATTGAGTTCTTGTTGATGACAAAGCTGGCTTGGCCATTGTGCCAGAGGGTGGGGACATCTGTATGGGGCCGTGTTCCATCTTTGAGAGAGCACTGACCACCTAGATACTGCCGTGGCCTTGTGAAGGGCAGGGTGGAGATGCAAACCCATGCGATTTCCTCAGGGGTTGGAGAGGGTGCAGGAGCCCCTCAGTCTGTCCCAGCCCTTCTTTGACCTGTGTACAGCTGTCCCAATGATGGTGTTTCTGCATAGTCACAGTAAGTCTCTGTTTGAAATACAGGCAGCAAGCTGGTGTGGACTGTGTGTGTAGGATTTCCTGACCTCACAGAGCAAGCGCTCATGAATTCTGCTTGTCCGGAAACCTTGGGGCTTCGGGGTGTGCCTGGAGCTCATGCCAGGTGCCTGGTTCGGGGTGAGCAGAGATGAGTGGCCTCAGGGTTTAGTGTTGGATCGTGTCCTGGAGCAGGTCTTTCTGTGCTGTCCGTGGTTCTCTAGTTCCTCTTTGGTACGAGATGCTGAAGAAGGTGAAGGCAGGTGGGTCTCAAAGCGTGGCCCATGTGGCTGGGTTTGAAGCGAGCTGCAGGTTTTTCATGCTGTCCTGCACTGTTGGTCCCTTGGGTGGGGTCACTAAACTTTAGATGGATCGCATCCTAACATGAGCTCCAGGTCTTTGCTGTGGCAGCTTATGGGAGAAGCAGACACAGAGGGAGAGGCCACAGGAACTGGGGTTCTTCCTGAGAGGGAATCGGCCGCACTGGGGTGCTGGGAGCTTTGATTCCAAAGTTGTCCAGCCCCGGTAATACTTACTGCTAGGGGTCCAGGAAAACCAGGCCTGGGGGCTGCGTAAGGTGCAACTGGTAGAGCACTGGCCCCTCTTTCAGGAGGTTGGTTGTTGGGCAGTCATGGCAGAAAAGGGGGGAGTAGAAGACCTGGCAAACGTGCGGGCTCATCTCAGTAGTAGTACTAGAAGTACTAGTAGCGGTAACAGGGGCTCCTACTCAGTAGCACTGGTGGTGGCGACTGCAGTACTATTAGTGTGGTAATAAAAATATTAAGTTCTTGAAAAATACTATGTATCAGAACTGCTGTAAGCACTTTATATGTGATATTAGTATTATTTCTTTGGCTGAGTCAACAAAGTCATAGGTATTATATTACCCCCATTTTAGAGAAGAAGATACAGAGTGCTAAGTAGTTACACAGTGTGCCTGTGGTCACACGAAACATAAAGGACAGACTGAGGTTCCATCTCGGACGCTCTGACTTAAGAGAATGTCTGTCTCAATGACTGAGCTTGTCCAGGGTCAGGAGGGCTTGTCTTGAGAGCTTTGTTTTCATGGTCTCAGACACATGCATCCTGAACTTGGTTTAAGGATAATAAATAGGATGCTAAGGACTTCCTGGAGCAGGAAGCCAGATGGGAACATAAATGAAGGCGGAGTCAAGGTGACCACATCTCCTGGGTGAAGAAGTTACTAGGGCTTTGACACTAGCAGCAGTGTCATGCTGTATTTAGATGGACCAGGAGAGGCCCTTTAGGAAACCACCTTTCACTCGTTACCGGGCTGTAAGTGGATGAGGTTGTGACTGTTCCGGTGACCCAAGTTCTAAACAACCATCCACACTTTTACGAAACCATTCCAGATGGGCTCCCTGAGATGGACCAGGGGGAAGGTAGTAGGTCTTGGATGGTGGCTACGGTGGGACATTGATAATCTGGGCACAGGTGGAGTGTTCCGTGTTGTTTTTTAGTAAGATGCCCAGTTGCTTGCTGAGAGCTCGCTGAGAACTTCCATCCCTGTGAATATGCGGTTGCATTTGCTCAGCGAGAATGAGAATCCCAGGTCGGTTACTGGGGTGTGGAGCAGTTCTCCTGTTCTGTTGTCTGAATACACTTTCCCACACACAGGCGTGTCCCGGGCCTGAGGTCTTAGAGTGATAGCTGGGTAGGACCAGCTGGACTGGTTAGGATAATAAGTGGCAGAACTCATGGTGGTTTACAGTGTAAAACTAGACAGTGGTCTCTCTTCCCTAGGTGATTGTTGTGACGGGCATACGGTGCTCATTCTAAATTTGTGTCCTTAGGATAATAACTTGCAGAACTCTTAGTTCTGATGCAGTGGAGTTCAGGGAGTTGAGGGCCATTAAAGATCAAGGAGAAGTAAACATCGAATTTTATTGGCAGTCAAACGAAGCCTGAAATCCAACACAAATATTCCTGTTTTCCTAGACCTGCCTTTTGACATACTGCTGTTTTGGAGAAGTTAAAAATCATTCCTTATGACAGAGCTAATAAGGATCTGTTCCATTTAAAAACTCATTTTCTGGTGCTGTTTTGGGTTTTCAGTGATTAAAACTACTGAGTTAGATGCAATAAATGTTAGTTAAATAATTGATTTTATGAAGCAACTTCCCATTTTGTGATCGTCTACGCTGCTTGCTGGTCTTTGTATTTTATTTTATTTTAAAAAATATTTATTTATTTATTTGGTTGTGGCAGGTGAGCTCCTTAGTTGTGGCATGCGAACTCTTCCCCCCCACCCCCAACAAATTTATTTATTTATTTTTGGCTGCGTTGGGTCTTCATTGCTGCATGCGGGCTTTCTCTAGTTGCGGAGAGCGGGGGCTACTCTTTTGTTGCGGTGCGGGGGCCTCTCCTTGTCATGGCTTTTCTTGCGGAGCACAGCCTCTAGGTGCTCGGGCTTCAGTAGTTGTGGCACATGGACTCAGTAGTTGTGGCTCGCGGGCTGTAGAGCGCAGGCTCAGTAGTTGTGGCGCACGGGCTGAGTTGCTCCGTGGCCTGTGGGGATCTTCCCAGACCAGGGCTCGAACCCGAGTCCCCTGCACTGGCAGGTGGATTCTTAACCACTGGCATGCGAACTCTTTTTGGGGGCATGCATGTGGGATCTAGTTCCCTGACCAGAGATCGAACCTGGGCCCCCTGCATGGGGAACGCAGAGTCTTAACCACTGCGCCACCGGGGAAGTCCCTGGTCTTCGTATTTTAGATAGTGGAAGATGTATACTCAGTACTCCGTCCTGGATTCTCTAAAACGCAGATGTTTCTTCCTTTGTGACCTCCAGCCCTCTTTTAATTCCTCTGGTGCACAGAGTGCCTCGTGGATCACCCATGATTCCCATGGAGTGTGCTGTGACCACCCACAGTGCAGGCGGGGCCTCCCCCGGCACTACCGGCGGCAGCACCAGCGGGAAGAGTCAGGTGATTCCAGCCCAGGGCGAGGCTTTCGGGATTAGGATTTTGAAGTATGAAAACCTCTGTCCTCTGATAATTGAGGAGTGATCATAATGCTTGGAGAAACAAGTACCAGACTGACGTTGAACATGGAGCTCTTGCAGGCCACCCCTAACTAGAACAGAACGACCAGCGAGTTCGCAGCATGCCTGGCTCCTGTGTGCACCTTCCTGGGGACCGCAGGTGGGGAGGACGGGTCTCTGCCTGCCCAGGGCCCTCAGGTTGGAGAGGAGGAGCCTGAAGTCTTTGCCTGGGCCAGAGACACAGAGGCTGCCTCCCCAGGTCATCGGGGGCCTTCTCCCTGAGAGATGAGGTCTCTGCCTGCTTGCTGGTGTGTAAGTGGGGTGACCTCAAAGAGCAAGTGTGGGTTCGCCCAGTCCCTTCCCCTGAGAGGGGTTATGTATTGTTCCCGGGACCCTTAGCAATGGCCCCCACCTTACCCTTAGAAAGGCCTCATTTGGCCTTTTTCTGAGGCCACTTTTGCTATTGTCTCTGGTCCAGGTGGAGCCTGTAGGGAGGCACATGTTTGTTTCAACCTACCTTGGAACTCATCTGATGGATTGGAAGGAAGCAGAACCCTCCGCTTCCCTGAGAGCTGTACTGGGCCTTTGCATCTGTTTCCCAACACTTCCTTCCACATGTCTCTCACTTCCACTCAACCCAGAAGACTGAGGATGGCTCCTGGTGGTAAAGATACTGTGGGCCATGAGCAGCCACTGAGGGCCACACAGCAAGGGAGAGGTAGAGGGAGCATTGAGCAAAGGATATGGGGGAACCTGCAGAGCAGAACTGCTGTGTGCACCCTGCTGGTTCTTGAGTGTATACATTAGCCATTAGATATCAGTAATACCCATAGTGATGACCTTGAGTCATAAATGAGGGTGATGCTTTTCAATCAATTTTCTTTCCTTTTTTTTAAAACATATGTAAGTTTTTATTATAACAAAAGTTTTAAAAAAATTGGAGCACGATTGACTTACAATATTATATTCGTTTCAGGTATACAACGTAGTGATTAAATATTTCTATACATTACAGAATGATCACCCCCATAAGTCTAGTTACCCTCTGTCACCATAGAAAGTTTTTCAATATTATTGACTATATTTCCTGTGCTCTATGTTACATTCTCTTGCCTTATTTATATTTTAACTGTAAGACTGTACCTTTTAATCTCCTTCACCTATTTCACTCATCCCCCCACCCTTCTCAACCCGTCGTTTTTTAAGAAGTCAGGCAAGTATGTGACTCATTTTTACAAGACTGCATTTATAATGGTTCAAATTTTAAAAATCTGCTTAGAACCGAAACTTTTTATTACTTTCCAGAAAAGTTGGATTTTATGAATGACTTCTCAAGAGTGCTTGTTCTGCTATGATCGCCTGTAAGAAGCAATGAGTTTTCCAACCCTTTGTGAAACCAGCCTCTGCCATTCAGAATAGAACAGGTCTCTTCCCAGAACTTCTGGATAATAAAGTGATCATAGCTTGCACTTGTTTTTAGGCTGGTTTCAGAGCACTTTGAGCTGTTTGTTGATTGCATTTAGCTGTCCCAGGATTCCTCTGAGGTAGACAAGGCAAGTATTTCCACAGACAAGGCCCTGGAGGTGCAGGAGGGCACATGATGGGCTTAGGGGGTCATGTGACTTGCAGGTGGCAGACCTGGGTTCTGAAGCACAGCGTTCTGACTCCTAGGCCAGTGTTCTTTGCATTCTGTCCTGAGGCTTCCTCTCCTGCCACAGCTTCCAGTGAAGGCTCACAGAGCCAAGACTTTATGAGAACAACTTTTTTTTCTGAAAACAGCTCTGTGCTCCTCTTTCAGCTGCTTCCTGCAGTGTGTTTTTTTGTCCCGTCCCCCCCCCCCCCCCCGCTGAAGATTTTAAAGGACATTTCAAAAATAGAAAAACAGAATAATGTTGAAAGGTAGCAGAATGCACCACCCTAGAATATGAATTTCTGGAGTGAAGATTATTTTGAGCTGACTGTTTTTTGAGAAATAGACACAGGGACATTTACATTGATAACTCCATTTGTAAGGGCTTCTCCTTCTCTGTACCTGGAAGAGAAGGTTGGCTCTAAATCACAAAAGAATCTTTTCAATGAAGATTGGGTTTGCATAAGGAATCCAACTCTACCTTTCTTAACTTGTTTACTCTGCTTTTCCTAGTAACCCCTCATAAGGCTCCCCCCTCCCCCCGTTTAGCTGGAACCTCAGGACTTGTGTTCATATAGGTTTTCCTTGGAAGTACGATATGTCTCATGGAATTCTGATTAAAACCCTTGGTGGTACTTGTAAGTCATTCAGAGCAGGTCTGTAGCCCCTCCAGACTCAGATGCCATGGTGATGCGGGAGAGGAAGACAGCAGATGTTTACGTGAGGTTAGTGTCTGCATCCAGAATCTTCCAGGGAGAGGGAATTTAAGGCTCCATCCCTCATCTCTTGAACCTAAACCAGTTCCTGGAGGCTGGGCCTGAGGCCTGTGAGGGCTCTTAACTCCTCGAGGTGATGCAGTCACAACGAAGGCCACTGTGGAAAAGAGGAGTGAAGACAGATACAGAATCCTGGTGGTGATTATTTCTCCAGATCCACTGCTTTTCCTCCTTAGCCTCTGTATCTTTCTCAACTCTAACTTGGTCACTTCTTCCCCAGTTTCTAAAAATTAACTGCCTATTCATTTTCCCCCAAGCTCACTCATTTGTTTCTTTGTGTGTTAGATGGTTTCTATTTCCTGTAATTTTTTTTTTTCCCCTCATGACTCAGAGATGACGGAGTTGGGCAAGAAATATTTAAAGTACATGGGGGAGGGACTTCCCTGCTGGTCCAGTGGCTAAGACTCCGTACCCCCAGTGCGGGGGGGGGCCCGGGTTCGATCCCTGGTCAGGGAACTAGATCCCTCATGCCACAACTAAGACCTGGTGCAGCCGAATAAAATAAATAAATAAATATGTAAGTAAATAAGGAAAGAAAGAAAGAAAGGAAGGAAGAAAGAGAAAGAAAGAACATGGGGAAACATGGAGGAGAAACTAGAAAGAAAGAACATGGGGAAACATGGAGGAGAAACTACCTACTGGGGAAGTTCTACCATCAAACTGTGTAAGAAATACCCCTAAGAAGTAAGAGGTGGGGTTAAATGTGAGGTGCTTTCAGGAGGCTGAATACGAAGGACTCCACCCAGAAATATTTGCCCGAGAGAGTCTTGTGAAACGTCGAACAATGGGACTTTGTCGTATTATATTGGGTTGTTTTAAAATTCCTTTATGGTTTTGCAGTTGTGAAGAATTCTTGTGAAGGAATAAGAACTGTATTCTCAGTTGGTTCGTGGAAAGAATATTCACTGGGTCATAAGTTGGTGCCAAAGATGAAGGGTTTATTGGAGCAATTTTTGACCTTGTTCCTGCTTATCCAGAAAGTTTTCATTTGGTTAGTTTCAGGTTTGATGATGAATATTGTTTCAGTTTTATTTCTCACTAGTTGAGGGTTAGGCTCAGGAACAGACAGCAGTTTGGAAGCTTTGGGCCATGGACTGGCATTACTCTTTTTTTTTTTTTTTTTTAAAGATTTATTTATTTATTTAATTCATTTAATATTTTTGCTGCATCGGGTCTTAGTTGCGGCATGTGGGATCTTCGTTGTGGTGTGTGGGCTTCTCTCTAGTTGTGGCGTACGGGTTTTCTCTAGTTGTGGAGCACAGGCTCCAGGGTGCGTGGGCTTTGTAGTTGTGGCGTGCGGGTTCCAGAGCACACGACCTCTAGTTGAGGTGCACGAGCTCAGTAGTTGTGGCACGTGGGCTTAGTTGCCCCGCGGCATGTGGGATCTTAGTTCCCTAACCAGGGATTGAACCTGTGCCCCCTGCATTGTAAGGCGGATTCTTTACCACTGGACCACCAGGAAAGTCCCTGGCATTACTCCTTAATGAGACTGTTTGCTCAATTGAGTTATTAAAGACGGTCTCGGTGAAAAAATCATGACGCTTAGGCAGTAGTGATCTGCCTTTATTTTGTACTCTTTTTTGCTGAATTTGTTGCATCTGTCGGTATTCTCTTTGGTGGGTTTCTGACATTAGGCTCAAACGGAGAGCTGAGTAACAGGGAACGGTGATTCCCAAAGATAATTATAAGTTTTAGGTAAGTTTGGGACGGCAAGTGTTACCACTGGGCTACTGGTGGAGAGTCCCAGGTTTGTAGGTTGCAGCACCGGGCTGCCCTTGGCCATACCCGGGCTGGGACTGCCCGTGTGTACAGTTTGACATTCTTGCTTCTCTGTGTAAGCCTCCAGATTTCCATCTCAGTAAATTCTAAACAGTGTGTTTTACCATCTACTGTATGAGGGACTCTTCCATGAACTCTTAATGCCTCTAGGGGTGAATGAAGGGGCATGCTGAAAATGTAACAGTGAGCCTTTGTGTCCTTGAGAGCTGATTATCTTGTTCTGATCTGATGATTTTACTCATCATGATTGTTCAACTAAACAGTGTTGCCTTACTTGTCTGTAGTAGATGAAACCTTCCGTGACGTCATGGAAGGCGAGGCAGCTGGTGCAGCCTGTGAACATGTGTGTAGAGCAAGATAGGAGGGTTGGGGTTTGATGTCACACCGATTTGAGAGACGGGGACAGCTTTCAGTCCTGATTGGGTACTAGTTGGTTGAGCACAAAATGCATGTTAGTTTTTTTTTGTTTGTTTGTTTTTTTTGTTTTTTTTTTTTTTGCGGTACGCGGGCCTCTCATTGCTGTGGCCTCTCCCGTTGCAGAGCACAGGCTCCGGACGCGCAGGCTCAGCGGCCATGGCTCACGGGCCCAGCCGCTCCGCGGCATGTGGGATCCTCCTGGACCGGGGCACGAACCCGCATCCCCTGCATCGGCAGGCGGACTCTCAACCACTGCGCCACCAGGGAAGCCCTGCATGTTAGTTTTGTTTCGCGTTTGGAGTTTTGGAGTCTCCATCCCTTCCTCTTGTGTGTGGGTTCTTCAGCTTCAGACGGACAGAAGAGAGCTATCAAATTCAACCTGTCATTTGTTTACCATGTCTGTGTCAGTAAGGAGGGATTGCCTAAAAGGAAAAGCCGAGTTCCAGAAAGATTTCCAAACTTTTGGCACTTTGTCTTTTGAGAAGTCTGTGGAGGAAAGGATGTGGAGGGCGGAGGTGTTTACTTTTGGTGACTTGGATTTGTGTTGAGTGTTTGGTTTTCCTTGATGGGGGAGAAGGGTAACTTTGGAGGGGTGAGTAGAGGGAGGAAGTAGGTTACCGGGTGGAGCAGCCATTTGGCAGGGTGGGCAAGTGTTGCTGTTGTGCCTTTAGTTTTGGGAAAGAAAATTGCTTTCACTAAGTCTTTCTCAGGAGGTAAGCATCAATGCCTCTGAACTTATTGGTTTTAGGATTTTAATTTTGGCCTTGGGGAATAGATGATTGGTAACATTTCTTCCAAACCAGCAGCTGCAGTGTATGGCGGATGGAGAACCATGGATGACATCACTTTTTAGCTTGGCTTCTGTCCTGTTTAATTTTTGATTCCAAGTAACATCCCAGCTTCTAGTGGGTAGAGACATATTCACACAGCGCCCCCTGGGGCTGAGAGCCTGCGAACCTCCCAAGCTTTTGTTTCTTTGTGATGCTCCCTCAGAAGCTGGGCTCCATTTTCTTGATCTTTGGACATGTGGAGTTTGGGTTGGGAAAGAGTGGATGTGTTTATGCCAGTGTCTCATTTCATAAAGGCTCTTAAAACAGAAGATGATGGCAAGAGCATGTCTCCTGTACATGAACCATCTTGACTTTCTGTTGGGCTGGGACGTTGAGAGTACAGGGGGCAGGGGCAGGCTGCCAGCAGGGCTTGTTCATATGGAAGCAAATTTCTTACCCTTCCTCAGCTTATCTTCAGCTAAGACTTACTTGGTATTTTGCCAAATGTTTTCTAAAGCACCGGTTGTAATATTTACTGAGCATCCACAGTGTACGAAGCACAATGCACCAAGGCTTTTTTGTCTTTGTAAAATTTTTGCTTAAGGTTAAATCTGTTGTCTGCTTGTGTTATAGAAGGTAGTGGATATGTGGATTTTCCTTTTAGATTAACCATGAATGTTGCATTTTGTCAAAATGCCTTTTTAACAAGTAATAATAAAAGCAAAGTTTGTGTTAAGAAAAACTGGTTTGGCTTGTATTTCTAATTAAGGCTTTTTTTCTTTACTTTTAGGAGAGCACCAGAGTAGTTCAGCCCATAATTTTGGGGAAAATTATTGGTTATTTTGAAAACTACAATCCCACTGATTCTGCTGCTTTGTACAAAGCCTACGGCTATGCCGGAGTGCTGAGTGCCTGCACGCTCGTTTTGGCCATTCTGCACCACTTATACTTCTATCATGTTCAGTGTGCGGGGATGAGGTTAAGAGTAGCCATGTGCCATATGATTTACCGCAAGGTAAGTGTCATTCGGAACCAAAGTGTGTACCTTTCCTGAACTATCAGAAGCCTTTTGGGGAAGTTCTCTGTAAAGTAAAAACTTTATAACTAGTAAAAATTGTGAATCACTACATTGTACGCGTGTGACTTATATAATATTGCACATCAAGTATACTTCAGTAAAAAAGTAAGAAAAACACATTGTACCCGGGAAAAAAAATTTTTTTCTTAATGACCGTACTCATTTACACCGTACTACAGAGGCTTGCTATTTGCATCAAGCCAATTTTGTTGTTTAAGCAAACCTTACAAGAATATAATGAAAAGATTTCTCTCAGGTCAGGGCTGATTTTGATAACTTTCACTCACAGTCCACTGCATGGTATGCAGTAAATTTGTAATGAAGTCTATAAGCACCCGTGTTATCAAGTTGATTTTTACTGTTTTCATGCCTAAATCTCATAGTGGTATTTATGGAGGCTGTTGTTGTTCATGAAAACCTTTATTTACACAAAATTGTATGTAATAGTAAGCTTCAGTGATTGGATCTATAAAATTAAATCTAGGAGAAAAGAGTGTATTTGAGAAAGGGAATGTTTATATTTTTAAGTGACCCATCTAATCATATTCATTGTAGTTATGTTAACTAACGAGAAATGTCAGTGGAGCCCATGCTACACACAGACTCACTCACTGTGTTGCAGAGCTGTGATTGTTCATAACAGCATTAAAGAAAATAGGTGTTTGGGATAAAAGTTGAAATTTTTCATTGTTTTTAGTAATTTTGGGGAGAATTTGTTACCGTTCATTCAAAGTCTTTTTCTTAATACATTTCCCTTTTTTCTTTAGTATGTATTATAGCAGTTTTAATAAGACCTGGTTTGATGTTTTCAGCGCTTTTGTATTGAGAAATGCCCATAGAATTATTCCATAGATTACCCTGGTCTTAACTAGTATAAAAGGAGTAAGGATTTCAGGTGTCTTTACAAAGGAATTGCCACAGATACACCAGTGTCAGGAGCTGAAGGGCTCTTTATAAACTTGATCCTGGATATCTCTTGTACCTATTTACTTTTTAAAGAATTTTCATTTGACTGTATTGTATACTTGAAATTTACTGAGATAGCAGATACACACACAAAGGACAACTACATAATGGACATGTTAAGTGGTTTTACTACAGTAATTATTTCCCACTGTATATTTATATCAAAGCAACATGTTATACACCTTAAATGTATACACTTTTTATTAAAAAACAATTAAAATCGTCCTTGAAAGCCAAAACCAAACAATTTAAATTGACATTTTTCACTTCTTTTACCTAGTTGCTACTTATTTAGACCTTCTCTTTCTTGGCAGAACTTTTCCTGGCAAAATGGAAGATGTGTCATCATCTTTTCTTTATTTTATTTATTTATTTTTTTTGCGGTACGCGGGCCTCTCAGTGTTGTGGCCTCTCCCGTTGCGGAGCACAGGCTCTGGACGCGCAGGCTCAGCGGCCATGGCTCACGGGCCCAGCCGCTCCGCGGCATGTGGGATCTTCCCGGACCGGGGCACGAACCCGCGTCCCCTGCATTGGCAGGCGGACTCTCAACCACTGCGCCACCAGCGAAGCCCTCATCATCTTTTCTTGAGCAGAGTCTTGTGAATCTCGGGGGTCTGTGAACCCAGGGACCTGGCATCTCACTGTCTGTGTTTGGCTACAGCATCTGAGCCGGTTTCCTCCTGGGTGACGTGGAAATGGTAGTGGTGCCCGTACACTCTAGTCAGGGGTCTTCCTTGTCGTTCATCATCATCTTTGTTATTCTGTTGCGCCTTCTACTACTTAGGAGATGGGTACTCAGCTTCCCACAGATTAGCTAGGTGCTTGTCTCTCCAGATCATGCTTAGCTCCCATAAATAAATAGGAAATTTCACCAGAAGTGCACTGTGAAAACCTTTCGTTAGGTCTGATGGTTCAGTCAAACAGATCGCTCTTTGCTGCACAGGTGAGCCATTGTCTACCAGTTTTTCTTCCTCTTCCCACTGACACTTGGCGTTGCCGTTGGGAAATCTGATATAACCTGGCACATTTGCTTAGATGAATGTAAACATGTCCCAAAGCCATTAATTTGCTGGCTTGATTAGGGTAAGAGAATTGTTCTTTAGGAAGTCAGCTATTGTTGGGATTATACCGTAGATGTGACCTGAAATTCCAGAAACGTGGGAAAGACCAGTTTCCTCAGGCACAGCCTTACATCTAGGAACCTTTTTAGGAGTAGAAATATGACACTGCTTAGCAGGTTACAGGTGGGCTAGTTCCTTAGGGGAAAAGCTTGTACTGCACAGCAGCTCTGAAAAGCCCCTGTGATCTTTGGGGTTTATGCGCCCCCCCCCCCCCCCCCCCCGCTAATCCCTGGTCCTGGGGAGAAATCAGGTTGGGTGTTAGAAATGGAATGGCTGCTAAGTCACAGTTGTAACTTTGAATGATCTTGTGGGATGTAACATATGTAAGAATGACTTGTCGTTTATCTACCTTTCAACTGCTTTGGTAAAATTACTTTTGATCACTGCTTTTTATAAAAATTGTAGTAAATTGTACACAACATCAAATTGTCCATTTTAACTCTTTTTAAGTGCGCTGTTCAGTGACATCAGGCACGTTCACATTGTTGGACAGCCATCATCGCTGTTCGCCTCCAGAACTTTTTCATCTTCCCAAACTGAACCTCTCTCCCCACCCCCTCTCCCCTCAGCCGTCACCCTTCTACTTCTCTCTATGAATTTGACCGCTCTAGGTGCCTCACAGAAGTGGAATCATAAATGTTTGTCACTTTGTGCCTGGCTTACGTCATGTAGCACAGTGTCTTCAAGGTTCATCCATGCTGTCGCAGGTGCCAGCATTTAATTCCTTTTTAAGGCTGAATAATACTCCATTATAGGTTTTGTGTATCCATTCATCTGTCAGTGGACATTTGGGTTGTTTCTACCTTTTGGCTATTGTGAATAATGCTGCTGTGAGCATGGGTGTTCAAATATGTGTTCAAGCCTGTGCTTTCAGTTCTTTTGAGTACATCCCCAGGAAGTTGAATTGCTGTATTATATGCTGATTTTATGTTTAGCATTCTGAGGAACTTCCATACTCTTCCACTGTGGCTGCATCATTTTACATTCACACTTGATCATTGCTTTTTCTGTTTAACTTGAGGACTAAATGAGAGGTTTTTATGAACCGTGACGCTTTGTTTGGATCAGTGGCTCCAGTTGTTGGTTTGTAGAAACAGCTCATGATGGTCTCTTCAGGTTCCTCAAATCCCTAGAGCATTTTTTCGAACTTCTTACCAAATAAAGGGATTGTGGAACGCGGGCTCTGTTTTGTGTAAAGTCAGCAGACTGGCATTACAAACACAGGTTCCTCAAAGCAGTAGTGTTTTAAACATTATATTCACTCATTTTGGGAAATCGCCCCCAGTCCCTGCTGACATTCCCAGCGAGACCAGTGTCTTAATTCCTGTCTTTCTTTGTTCTTGGTTGGGACAGAGAAGAAGGAGAACTCATCCGGCTTCAAATCTCAAAGGGTAACTTCCCCAGCTCAGAGCATGGGAGGTGGGCCCGGGCTGGGGGAAGATGGTAACTTCAAGCCAGCTGAGCCTGGATTGAAGACAGCTGTTGATCTCCAACCCCAGTCAGTAGTGAGAATGTATCTCCCAGTTTCCAGTCCTGCCCTTGTCTTCGTGCCTGAATGTTACAGGTGTTCTGACCTGGGGCGGACAGCATGACAGTCTCTCTAAGCAGGTTGATCGTGTCATATGGCACAGAGATTTTACGTATTATAAAATGCATAGGGCACAGATAGTTTTCCTTAAGAGGCTCCTTAATAGCCTAGTGGACTGTAGGTTTCCTGACTTTGTGTGCAGTTTCTAGAGCTGCGGCCGTTCCCCATGGTGGGTCCTGACGATGGATGGTTTGCTCTGAACGCCAGGTAAAGCCAGAGCAGACAGTCTTTGAGCTCACGGAGCGCCCTCTGCTGCTTGTTTACCCAGTGCAGGCTTTCTTGCAGAATCTAATTAGTTCGAGCAGATTTCTTACTGTGGCTGAAATCATCACTCTCTTTACTGTTACCCAAAGGGTAGTTTGCAGGAGAGATTCGTCATTCTTTGTTTCAGCTTCTAAGATGAGTTGACTCCCTGCAAACACCCTAGTTTCCCTTTATCCTTTATTGTAGATCTGTCCTACAAGCATTTATGTACAGTTAATCCTGGATATTTGTAGATTTTGTGTTTGCGAATTCGCCTACTTGCTAAAATTTATTTGTAATTCTAAAAATCAATACTTGGGGCTCTTTCTTGGTCTTCTGCGGGTGTGCACATAGTCTCTTAAAGTTTTTTGTCATCTGACGTGCGTATTCCCAGCTGGGGTGAAAACAACATGTGCCTGTTCTCATACTGGGAACAGATGCCCTCTCTGTGGTCAACTTAGTGCCTTGCTTCCCACATTTTTGTATTTTTTGGGGGGTGATTTTGCAGTTTAAAATGGCCCCTAAAGAGGGCTGAAGTGCTGTCTGGTGTTCCTTAGCTGAGGAAGACTGTCGTGTGTCTTATGGAGAAAATCTGTGTGTAGGTGAGGAAGCTTGGTTCAGGTGTGCGTTACAGTGCTGCTGGCTGTGAGGCCAATGTTAATGAATTTACAACAGCGATTACATAAGGTTAAGTAGAAACATACGTAAAACAAGGTTATGTAAGTATTGAGATGGTGAAGATGTTGTTACCAAAGGCTGCCAGAACCCTAGCCCTGTACTTCCCTCAGGAGCAGTGAATATTCACTAGTTGACATTCATAGTGACTGTAGAACATGAACATTGTCAGTAGTGAGAATCGACTACTGACTCACGGAGGTTGTTTCTATAGATCAACATCCTGCCTAGAGAAATATTCTTACTTACCTTAGATCTATTTTCAGTCATCTAAGTGATGTAGTTGTATGTTCAGTTTGTCGGGGGACACACATGCTCGCTGTATCCACACTATTTCTATTTCGTGGTTTCAGGTAACCATCATCTTTCTGAGTGAAGGACCCTTTCTCTTTCCTTTAATCCTGTCTCTTAAGACTCCCTCCTCCTCTCAACCACTTTATTTCTTTTTCAGACACTTCAGCTCAGTCATATATATATATATATATAAATTTATTGATTTATTTTTATTTTTGGCTGCGTTGGGGCTTCATTGCTGAGCGCGGGCTTTCTCTACTTGCGGCGAGGGGGTTTCTCACTGCGGTGGCTTCTCTTGTTGCGGAGCACGGGCCCTAGGCGCGGGGACTTCAGTAGTTGCGGCCTGCGGGCTCAGTAGTTGTGGCTCGCGGGCTCTAGAGCGCAGGCTCAGCAGTTGTGGCACATGGGCTTAGTTGCTCCGTGGCATGTGAGATCTTCCTGGACCAGGGCTTGAACCCATGTACCCTGCAGTGGCAGGTGGATTCTTAACCACTGCGCCACCAGGGAAGTCCCAGCTCAGTTACATTTTAAGATCAGTGGTCAGGACAGCAGGCATCCTTTCTCACAGAGCCTAAGCAGGAAGTAGAAGGAGGCCTTCCAGGGTGCAGGGAGTGACCAAGTTTGCAGACTCCTGCGAGCGATGTCTGCTGTCCTGTGCGTAAATGGAGCCTGACTTTAAAAAAATCTATGCACTGAATGTGCTAAGTGTGAGCCGGGAAGGAAAGGTTCACCTCCTGCAGCACCTCCCTCTTCATCCCACCCTTCCAGTTTCATCTCCGTCTGAATTTGCTCCTTGGAGTGTGGAAAGCCGAGAGTAGAAAGCTTTGTCACTGTCTCAGCCATGTGATGTTGTGTTCATAGCTCTCAGAACTTTTGTTTTTATTTAAAGCTAATTCTGTTTCGGTACAGACAGTATATTGCTTTAAATTTAGACTGGACAATATGAAGTGACAGATGTTCAACTGATTTGGGCTTATAAAGCAGCAATTTCGTAGGGTTCAATCTGATATCTTGCTTACTAGTCTGTGGTTGTATTGTATTTTCTTTCTGAAAATATTAAGGGACCAGCATCTCGAGTATTGTTAAAGTGAAACAGTGTGGTATTTATGGAAATAGAGTGACTCCCTTGAAGCACGTGGCACTTTGTTTGGACTTTCTCTTCTAATGGTATTTTCTAACTTTCTGACAAAATTAGAATGAACTAGTAATGCTTCTTACACTGTTCCACACTTTTACAATATTTTAAACACACTTTTTTCCTTATTTCTCATTTATTTCTGATATAAACTTGAATTGGATCTGTGCATTTTGTGAAGAGTTAATCTCATCGGGGGCAATTGGCAGTTGTTCTAATTTGCTAGGGGAGAGCTAAGAGGAGCCATTGGGTGAAGGTTTAATTTTCTGTGGGTGCTCCTAACAAAGCAGCTTAAGGAAGGAGAGGAGAGGCTGTTTGGTTTAGCTTTGTTCAAAGGGGATGTTTCTGCTGCTGGAGAGTAACGGATGTCAGCTGTATTCTACCACCTGATAACTGTCTGCTGTGTGGGGTGCAGTACAAGCTGGAAGGGAACGCTTAGCTCAGTGATTCCCAAACTGCTGCACGATGGATCCATGAAAATTTAAAAACAACACTGATACCCAGGCCCTCTCCGCAGGCATTCCATTTTAATTGGTATGGGGGGGGAATTTTATTTTATTTTATTTTTCGCATGCAGCATGTGGGATCTTAGTTCCCTGACCAGGGATCGAACCCGTGCCCCCTCAGTGGAAGCGCCGAGTATTAACCACTGGACTGCCAGGGAAGTCTTTTTTTTTTCCTCTTTTTTTTTTTTTTTGTATGGAGGGAATTTAAAAAGATGCCAGGTAATAGCCATAGGCCTCAAATGCATGTTCAGCTTAATTTTTTTTCTTATGTCTTATAACCAAGACCTTCCAGTACATAGGGTTATCATGTGGGCTGCAAGTTTAACCTTTCTCAGTGGAGATACCCTTTCAAAATTGCAGCTGTAGACCTGAAGGGTGGTGGCTGTTCTGTAGGCCTCCTGTGTCTCAGATTCCGCGCTGGGAATCTCGTGTGCACCGAGCCATCAGGTGTTGAGCCAGGTGCACAGGTACTTTGTAGAAGACATTGTGGCAGGTCGGATAGGGTAGAAGACTGTGAGTGTGGACCCTGAGAACAGCCAGGCCTGAGATCCAATCCTGACTTTGCTGTTTGCTAAACTGTGAGTGAACTCACTTCTCAGGGCCTCAGTTTCCTGAGTTGAAACGTTGGAGTAGAGAATATCTGGTTCATGGGGTTTGGGAGCATTGGATAAAGTAACTCCCGCGCTTTTTACAGAAGTCATTTATTAAATTTAGGAGGGTGGGCTTCGTAAGCATAACAAGACTCTGTAGTTTGACTGCTTTTGTATGAAGCCCAGCTTTCCTCTTTGTAGATGTTTGCCTTAGGCAAACTGCTCTAAGCCTTAATTCCTCGTTTGTAACAGTACCCAACTCTTAAGGTTGTAGAGAGGATTAAACGAGTCAATCTGTGTAAAGCATTTAACATAGTGCCTGGTATCTAGCTAATGTTCAGACATTCCTATCATCTTTATTATTGGCACTCAGTCACAGAAGGGTCAAATACATAATATAATCAGATGAAATAGCAGTACGGGTGCTAAGTGGTACACAAGTGTACAGACTTAACGGTTTAGGAAAGGATCCCTCCAATTGGTGGAGGGGATGTCTGTGTATGTGTATGTGTGTCTATGTGTATGCACATGGTGGGGGGCGTTCCATGCATTGAGCAGTGTTGAGATGGAATGTTGAAACAGTTTATTCAGGGAATTGTGGAAGCACAGTTGGCATAAAAATTTAGGAGAGCACTAGGCTCCAAGGTACACTTAGAAAGGAATATCGGGACCAGGTGATGGAGGGCCTTGATCATGAGTTTTAGTTGGACCTTGGATTTATTTAGTTGGCAGAGGGGAACCCCTGGAAATTTTTAGTAGGGTAGTAAATGATCAGAGCAGTGATTTAGGAAAATGCACCTGAAGCCTATTGTTCATGGCCATGCATGAAGTTGCAAGGGACCCTCATGGAGATAAGGGTTGGAAAGGAAGTCAGGTCTGGGAGGTGCAGTCTGAGTATCTTACAAGCCATTCATTCACTCGTTCTCTCATTCATTCATTAACTCTTACCATTTCGTCTATTTGGTGAAGCATTTAGTTCTCAATAACTGCTCCTGATACCCCACAGATGAGAGTAGTAGGTCATTGTAAGAATATAATAATGTCTTATTTCATCTCATGTATACGTGAACTGATCTAGTACAATAGTGGGCAGAAATACATGTTAGACAAAATAGCAAAGTGAGTTAGTATGTAGACCTTTTAATTCATTGAAATATTCATGAGAGATGGAGAAAAGAAGAATTGAAAGGAGCCAGATCTGAGCGATTAATTATAGAAGGGGAGAAAAGTGTTGATTAGGAAATCATAGTTGTAATAGGAATCCACAAAGCTCTCAGTCTCTTAAGTATTGCTGTTTTTGCTTACCATCATTCCAAAAATTTGGGGAGGAAGTATCCCAAATGCCATCATCCTATAATGGCAGGTATCGTTTTGCAGATTCTTTTCCAGCCTTTACCTAGCCACACGTATCCATACACTTACAGTCTTATTATGTATACAGCTTGTGTCCAGTTTTGTCACTGTATTGACTGCACGGTTACCTCCTCACTGGCTGCATTGATAGTCCATCTAACAGACTCCCTGTGTTTGCTAGTCTCAGGGTAAAAGATGTCTATATTCATGGCCTTACATGGAGTGTCTCTTTGGTCCATGTTTTGGGATATGCCGAAGTGACCTTCAGATGGGATTTTTTGTTGTAATCGTTTATGGGAGACTGAGTATGGTAGTACACTGTTCCACTTGAGCTGTGCCGTTCTCATAGTGACAATGTTAAGTCCCCCCTGGAGGTGGGCTGTGTGTGACCCAGGGTAATAGGTTTTTACTAGCTAGCCAGTCTGAAAGCAAATGGGCAATACTTGCTTCCTTTCAAAAATTCCCCAACAACAGCAACAACAATAAAATTCCTACACCCTTCCATCAAAAGTTAATGTAACTAAATTCCTAAGTTTGGGGTATACGATACACTTTAATACTGAGTGCTCTGTTTTCATGTAACTAAAGTTCTGTTTCTCTTCACTATTTTTTAATCAACTCGAGTATTTTACATAAATGCACACATTTGTGCATTTGATTTTTGACAAATGTATACACTCGGAATGTATGTATAGCAGTTTCTTTAAGTCTTTCAAAACCGAATGTCTGGGTCAACTTTGTTTTTACTATGAAGAGTGCCTTCTTTTTTGTGTGCGTTACATTTTTAAATTTCTTTGTGTGTCTAGGACTTTTACATTGTTTATTGGACGTTATGAAAACTCCCTTGTAGGTTTGCATTCTGATGTTTTTCTGAAGAGTGTTGAATTTTGCCCAAATCTGTCTTTGAACTTGTGTAGGCTTGGTTTGATGCTTTGTTAGGTTAGATCTTTGGAAGTCCTAAGGTGTTTTTCCCAAGCTTGTCTAACATGTGGGACTCCACCTTCACGCCCCATGTTTCTTGTGGGTCTTCTTAGGCCTTGGTGTTAGTCTTTTCTAGGACAAGTCTAGAGTAAGTCTGTTTTAGAGGAGGGTTTCTAAACCTCAGCAGTACTGACTGCCATCTAGGGCTGGATATTTCTTTTTATGTGTGTGTGTCAGGGGGACGGGGTGAAGAGTAGGGGGCTACCTTGTGCCCCGAGGCTCCCAAGATCCCTTTTTTTGGTAAACCTCTTTATTGGCTGGCGTCTCGCCCTGGAGGAGCCTGCCAGCTGCTCCAGCTGACTCAGTCTCTGGCCTCTGCCTCGGCTCCATGGGACTCCTGTGCTGTTTGGGCCTCAGTTCGCTGCCACAGTTGTGAAGCGGCTGAGAGCCAGGGCAGTGACCGTGTTCACCTCGTGGGTGTCCCTTTTCTCAAAGATCAGTCTTGTACTGCCAGTTATCCAGTGCCTCCCCATGTGGTTGCAGTGGAAGTGGGGCTATTCCACTATCAGCTCCTCAGCCGTTCATCAGAGCAGCAGTCTCTCCACTGCCTTGTTTTTTTTTTTTTTTTTTTTTTGCGGTACGCGGGCCTCTCACCGCTGCGGCCTCTCCCGTTGCGGAGCACAGGCTCCGGACGCGCAGGCTCAGCGGCCATGGCTTACGGGCCCAGCCGCTCCGCGGCATGTGGGATCCTCCCGGACCGGGGCACAAACCCACATCCCTTGCGTCGGCAGGCGGACTCTCAACCACTGCGCCACCAGGGAAGTCCTGAGCCAGTGCCATTTTTGAGAAGATGGATTATAAATACTTTTTCTATATTTTTTTTTTGTTTTTTAGAAGTACGGAAACACGATACATTTTTTAAAAATGTTGATCGAAGTCTTTTTTCCTCCACCCTTTTGGGGGGCCAGTTGATTTGTATTCTCATTAAGATTATCTTTTCTTGCCAAACCCTAAAATGTATATTTATGCATGTTCTTGGATCTCCTTTCTCTCCTTGTCATGGGGTTTTCAGCACTCTCCATGGTTCTTCTTCCTGTTGCCCTACTAGCTCACCTTTGCCACAGCTGTGTGGTTCATCTTTCTGTTCACTTCTCTTGCTTGGTAAACCAGTCATCGGGGCTTCTCTTTAAAACGGAGCAGTTGGTGGTGGAAGGGTCTAAGGGTAAAGGGTCTTTCAGCCAGTATCTTGGAATGTGACCTCGCTCTGAACATACGTCTATGAATTTGCCTTATCTATTCCTTGCATTGATATCATAGACTTTATTAATTAAACTGTAGTCATTTTCCTAAAACAATATATATTGACCACCATCTCACTCATGTAAACACCTATTTTTAGTTCATTGTTTCAAATTTTCTGGGACGTTCTCAAGGACCTCGGCCCCTTCCAGCCCCCCCACAATGGGGAGTAATATTTAGCATGCTGTGTGGTCACCAGCAAAGGGTTTGGCAGTCTTGGTGGCAAGACTTGTCGTAATGGGGGCCTGGCCATATTCTGCTTGTCTTCACTGCAGGAGCTCTAGGGCTTGGGGGGATTCCCAGGGTGCTGCCTCAGGGACTCATCCCCCAGAGGGGATGAGGTCAGAGAATGTGAAGAAACTCCTCCTGAGGAGTTCACGTCCTTAGCCTGACCTTGGGGTAGATATCGCAGGCTCCCATCCCCCAGTGGTTCTCGCGGTCCGCATTATGACTCTCACGTTCAGAGGCTCACTTGTCAGCTCTGTATACATGGCATTCTGGCGAATCCAGTAGGTTTTGTGGTATAATGGTAAAAGGTGGCCAGCAGAATTTAAATGACAGCTAACAGTTCTTCCAGGACAGGAGGTAAATGCCACATCCTTCAAAGCTTGCAGAGAGCTTCTGAGTAATTGTGTTGGCTCGCGTGCCAGCCATGGAACATCAGGCCAACGACAGAAAAGGGCAGTGGAGTTGTCAGGTGAGAGAGCAGCATGTGGTTGATCTCGCATTGACTTTGTTTTTCATTTCCTTCGGTAGGTTTTTTTCCTACAGAACCATAGAGGGAATGTGTTTAGTTTTATAGAGGTCAGTCGTGTTCATGGGGGTGGAAGGTATTAGGCAGATTTTGGCTTCTCCCCTCAAAGCGGAGATTAATGGCTTTAGATTATGCAATCATGAAAGTAGGTGTGACAGCATTACTAAGCACCTCTGGGCAACAATATGGGAAAAATACAGCAATGTTCTGCTTTAGGTGAGCTAAACATATTCTCACCCTAGTTGCCTGTTGGAGTAATAGCCAGTGTACCTAGAAACTGCATTGTCTGACAAGCTCAACTCTGGGGGTAGGGCCGTGAACCAGGAAGTAAGCCAGAAGTGCAGAATAAGTGACACAGTGCCTGTTTTCTGTTCTGAAAGTCCTTTAGGTTCCTACTCAGAGCCTGTTTACTCTGACTCACTTACAGTATTACGAAGCCATATCCTAGTTGAGAAGCAGCAGTAGTTAATGGTGAGATAGCCTCTTGAAGGGATAGCCTGATGGCAAGGGACAAGATGGAATGACAATGTATGAAAACCCCAAAAAGCATGGCCATTTTGGGCACTTCGTAGGAGGGAGGAGCATCTACACACTGAGGATCATTGGCCTCGGAAAAGAGTCATGTTAGTGATGAGGAATCTTCATCATGAGGATGATGAAGTACAGCTCCCATCTTCTGTTTTAAAGGACTATTGGAGAACGGTTTGGGGAGCATTTCTATTAAAATGAAGATTGGATTCTTTTTTTTTTTTTTAGATTGGATTCTTAAAGGGATAATACTTTTCACCAGTCTGGAAAACTCAATTCTGTGGAAAGAAGCTTCTTTTCTCCTCTGCTCCTTTGATGGTTACATTTATCTGCCCACACTTGCGTTTTGTGTTTCACGAAGTCTGCTGATTTAAAATAATTGAGGAAAGACACACTGTTTATTTTTCAAATGAATGACTAATATTTCTTGGATTTCTTTTTTAAAAATTTGAACAAAATCGATGTTTTGGCCTAGATTATAGAGTTCTCTTATGACCCCATATGTAATTTACCACCCCCCACCTCCCATGCCATAGAAACCCACCATAAATGGATCCTTGCTTGGGTGGAATTCGTACTTCGCAATTCATAATATTGTTCTTAAAGGCCATGCGGATTCTAGTATAATCAGTAATTAGATATTCAGATTGTTTTCTAGTTTTTATGTATTAACAAACAGCAGTGCAATGAACCTGATTAAAGCTAAACCTTTGGAGACATCCTTAATTTCTCAGAGTGTATACATTTTAAGCCTTTTGATATGCCAGATTTCCTTCTAGAGTTAACTGTGCGTTCTCTTTAGTGAAATGAGATGGCCCTACACCCTTGCCAAACGTGGATGTCACATTTTGAGTTTCTTTGAATTTGAGTATTTGCGAATTTTCATTAGCCTTTTGTGTGTTTTGTAGTGAATTTCCTGTACATGTTCTTTGCCCTTTAAATAAATTGGTAGGCTTTTATAATATAATTCTTATCTATATT
The DNA here is from genome assembly GCF_059928025.1 of Delphinapterus leucas. Lineage (NCBI taxonomy): Eukaryota > Metazoa > Chordata > Mammalia > Artiodactyla > Monodontidae > Delphinapterus > Delphinapterus leucas. The sequence goes on from NC_143146.1 coordinate 15,158,220, forward strand.
TAGGTGTTCTTGATTTACTGAAGATTAATAGCTTACTAACTAATTTAGCGTCTGACATACATGGTGCAAATTTGATTCCAGTTTGTTTGCCTTTTATTGTTCTCATGGTGGAACTATTTTCTTTCACAAGGAAAACAGATTTAACCAAATAGTATCCCCTTGTAAAATGTCAACTTAAAGGAAAATAGAACCAAGACATTAGCATTTATTTGTATGTTTTTCTCTACACTGGATGTGACGTGTTTTTAACTATAACATGTACATTTTATTAGAACTGAAGTTTAATTTTATACATTAATGAGGAGCAGTGTGTGGACTGAAAAAAAAAAAGCACAACCTAGAAGTTGAGAGTTATATTTTATTTAGCGGACTCTGTCAGGACCTCAAGCCCTGGAGACAGGATGCTCGGATCACTCTGAGGGACTACTCTGAAGAGCAAGGGGGTGCAGGGGGCGAGGCAGGATACAAAGGGGTTTTTGCAACAAGGACTGGGTAGTCAGAACATCAAAAGATTACTGTTCATTAAAGAAAACCAGACGTCTCAAGGTAATGAAATTAGCTTTTTTCTGTGTATAGCAAGATGCAAGTCTGGGCTCATTGAAATCGTTCCTTTGATGTGCACCCCGGCTATCTGGGGCCAGTATCCTGTGCTTTCTCATCCTTAGTCTCCTCAGGGTGCATGACAGGGGTGGCTGCAGCAGTTGACTGCCTCATGACCAACCAGCATTCTGTTTCCATCCCGAGTTCCCTCAGGGGACCGGCAGTAACGTGGCAGCCTGGTGGCTGCAACATCCTTTGTTTAATGACTTGGCAGGTAACATTTCTCTCCTTCACAAGTTGTAACTTTGCTTCATTCGAAACAAAAACAAAACCAAGTAACTGAGTGCCCATTCTTTGTCAGGTATGAATACTTGCAGTTTATTTTCTTATGTGCAAAATAGGAAAAAATTCTTACAAATAAGGTTGTTTTCTATTCCGTGTCTGGCTTGTAGTATGTGCTGAATACATGGTAGCTGTTTTTATGATCATGATGACATAAATGACTATGACGTCTGTGAACTCAACTAGCTGATGGCTCTTGGGGGCAATAGACATGTAATTGATTACCCATATTTCTTATTTCCCTTGTGATACTTTATTTGTTTCCAATATTAACATACTGGAAATATGTTAATTTCCAAATAGTTGGGCTTTTTAGATAAGATATAAATTATTGATTTCTAATTTAATTCTTGTCATCAGAGAACATTCTGCGTACCATTTTTATATTTAGAAATGTATTGAGATTTATTTTATGACCCCAGCATATGGTCTTGGTGAATTTACAATGTGTACTTGAAAAAAACCTGTCCTATAATTGTTGGGTGTGGTGTTCCATAAATGTCAGTTAGATTAAGTTGGTTACTTGTTATTCAAATCTTCTGTATTGTTACTGATTATTTTTTGGAGGGGGTGGTGTCTACTTGTTACATTTACTGAGAAGAAGGATGTTAAAAACTCCTGCTATGATTGTGGGGTTTTCTGATTTTTCTCCATAGTTCTGTTGCTGTCTCATAGACGTTGCAGCTCGGTAATTAGATCCATACACATTTAGGAGTGGTGAATTGACTATCCTATCATTATGAAATGTCCTTCTTAATCTCTGGTAGTTTAATTCCTTGACTCAAAATCAACTTTGATAATAATATAGCCTCACATGATTTCTTGCGCCTACTGTTTGCATGCCACATCTTTTTCCATCCTTTTACTTTAAAGTGTATGTCACATACACAACAAGCTGGATCTTTCTTTTATTAATCCAGTGTGAGTGTGGCAGTCTCTGGCTTTTAACTGGAGTGTTAGTATGTTTGCTTTTAGTGTAAATATTGATGTGATGGGGCTTAAGCCTTTTACTTACTGTTTATTTTCTATTTGTTTCATCTTCCTTCTTTTTGGGTGGCAGGGCTCCATTCCTGACTTATTTCAGTCAATCAGATATTTTTTAGTATTCCATTTTGATTCCTTTGTTGGCTTTTTAGCAGCATCTCGTATTGTTAATCTTGCTTTAGTGATTAAAATAGGCATCTTATTACAGTCTCTTTCTGCATGTTAGTATTGGATTACTTTACATAAAATGTAAGAAACGTATAGGAGTGACATCCTATCCCTTGTACTGTTGTTATCTATTTTACATCAACGTACAAAGTACGGTGTTACCATTATTTTGCTTTTAAGCAGCCGTTTGTTTCGCAAAGAAATGGAAAGGAGTAACGCAATCTCTTATATTTACCTGTATTTTTGTTTGTCATTTTGGTTTCTCTATTTTTCTACAACTGAATTTCCATCTGGTACCATTTCCCTTTAGCTTGAAGAATATCCGTTATAATTTCTTAAAGGTCAGGTTGGGTGGTGAGAAAGTCTCTGAGACTTTGTCTGAAAATGTCTCAATTTCACCCTCATCATTTGAAGGATATTTACTTTTGTTGGTTATAGAATTTGGGGTTGACAGTTATTCTTTTCTTTCAGCACTCTATACATTTTGTTCCACTATCTCCTCCTCCTTTTAAACTGAGGTATAATCGATATACAGCATATTAGTTTCAGATATTCAGCAAAATGATTCAGTATTTTTGTGTGTGTGTGTGTATATATATAGAGTGTATAGTATGTATGTGTCTACGTGCGTGTGTGTACAGAAATGACCACAGTAAGCCTGGTTAACACCCATCACCACACATAGTGACAGAACTGAGTTTGTTAAGTCAGCTATTAGTTGCATTATTTTTCTTCTGTATGTAATGCGTTGTTTTTCGTGGGCTGCTTTCAACACTGTTACTCTCTGGTTTTCAGCATTTTGACTGTGATGTGCCCAAGCATAGGTCTCTTTGTTTTGATCCTTTCTGGGGTTTGCTAAGATTCTTAGGTATCTAAATTAATATTTTCTACCAAACTTGGAAAAATTTCAGCCATTATTCCCTCAAATATTTTTTTCTTCCCTATTTTGTCATCTTCTCCCAGGACTCCAATTACATGTGTGTTTCATTGCTTGTATGGTCCCATTGAACCCTTAGGCTTTCTTTTCTTCAACCAATCTTGCTCTCGTTCTCTGTTTTCTGTTTGTTCTTCAGGTTGTAAACTTAAAGAAAGGCTTAATGAATCTGGGCACAGAGCAATGGAAATTATCTGATATTAAAGTTATCTAGTGAATTTTTCATATTGTACTTTTTAGTTCTGGAATTTCTGTTTGCTTCTTTTTGATAGTGTCCATCTCTCTTCTGAAATTACCTATCCAGAGAATTCCCTGGTGATCCAGTGGTTAAGACTCTGTGCTTCCACTGCTGGGGGCCTGGGTTCGATCCCTGGTTGGGGAACTAAGATCCCACAAGCTGTGTGGCGAGGCCAAAAACAAAAAAAAAATTACCTATCCATTCACTTGTTATAACCATATTTTCCTTTAGTTCCTTGAACGTATTTATAATAGTTGTTTTATAGTTCTTGTCTGCTAATTCCAAAATCTGGATCATCTCAGGGTCTATTTCTAATGCTTGTATTTTTTTTCCCTCTTGATTATGGGTCAAATGTTCTTGCTTCTTTGCAGGTCTAATAATTGTCTTATTATGTTGGGTGTTATGAAGTATACATTATAGGAAGTCTGGATTAAAGGGTATTTGTTCTGATAGGGAATTCCTGGTAGATTGGTCTTGTTAGGATTGGCTTATTCATTCTTTCTATCTTTCTGTTTGTCTTGTCTGTCTATCTGGGGCAATTATTTTCATTTTGAACTTAGTCCAAGTGCATGGCTCTACTCTACAGCGTAAGGCATGGCCTTCCTGGCAGCTAAGTGAATGTCTGAGGCGCTTAAGAAGAACTCTTTCTTCTAGGTAGGCAGAAACTCTAGTCTCCTGGCATTGGCGTGACCTCACAGAGGCTTCATGGAGTCTGACCCTGCTCACGGACAGTGAAGTTCTGGCAAAGTCCCTTTGGTAAATCCCCACAAGATATTCTGGGTCTACCCTCTGCTATTCCTCCCAAATTCCAGCCGTTTCTGCAACTCCCTCTTCAGTTCAGTGAAACTGTAGTTCTGCTTGGGCAGAAGATACCCCCAGGCAGAAAGACAGGCCAGTCCCAGGCTCTCCTCTTCTCTAGGCTTACAGTTTAGCCCTGCTTGTCATTCAGTGCCTGAAAACAGCTGCTTTTCATATATTTTGTCCACCTTTGCAGTTTTACAATGGCGGGCGAGTCCAGTACCAATTATTCTTTCATGGTTGGAAACAGAAATCTGGCAGTTGACTTGTAAGCTCTGTCTCCTCATTAATAATATTACTGTCACTTCATGTTCTGTTTTTTATCCTGTGTGGAATATGACTGATTTTCTTTTGACAGATCCTTGATTTCTCTGTTGGCTGCAGTGTTTTGTTTTTGCTTTTGCTTTTTTGTTTGTTTTTAGAATTTAAAACATATTTTAGGGCTTCCCTGGTGGCGCAGTGGTTGAGAGTCCGCCTGCCGTTGCAGGGGGCACGGGTTCGTGCCCCGGTCCGGGAAGATCCCACATGCCGCGGAGCGGCTGGGCCCGTGAGCCATGGCCGCTGAGCCTGCACGTCCGGAGCCTGTGCTCCGCAACGGGAGAGGCCACAGCAGTGAGAGGCCCGCATACCGCAAAAAAAAAACAAACAAAAAACCCCGTATTTTAATGAGAACACTTTCTCACCATCTTTAAATAGAAGTGACTTGCACTTTTTACTCTGGAGCTGCGAGGCCATCAGGACTTACTCACTTCCTGGTCCGTGGGGCTCTGAAGCCACCCCACCACCAGCTCTGCAGTGCTCCTGAGACACGTGCTGGACATGTTTTCCTCTGTTGGGAGACCTTGTGGCAGCTTCAGGGGCTTGATTCTTACCAAATGTTTAACCACTTTCAGTTCTGCATTCACTGAAGGGGCATTCTTGTGAACTTGAGGGGTATGTGCTTTTTGTAACCCAAGCATCTTTATTATATCTTTCTCCCAATGTGGATGTCTTTTTGTACTTTTTATTCTGGCAACAATATGCAGTTTATGAGGTTGCTGTGGATCCCCACCATATTTTTCATGATCTTCAGGTGAAGGCTGGAAGACTTTATCTGGAATTCTTGACTTCGCAAGTTTGTGACGAATCCAGTCTGTACAAACAAGGGGCTCCACACCTTTTGTCACCATTTGTAGTCTGCCTGGGGGCCTCTGAACTATTGAGCGCAAAATCCCTGCCATGAGCGTGGTGACTGTTCTCCTTTAGGGACAGCAATTCCTAAATGTCTTTCAGCCTGAAGCTCACCACTCAGGGGAACCAGAGCAGAGAAAGGACTTGTTTTTTGTTTTTAAATTAATTAATTAATCAATTAATTTATTTTTGGCTGTGTTGGGTTTTCGTTGCTGCGCGCAGGCTTTCTCTAGTTGCGGCAAGCAGGGGCTACTCTTTGTTGCGGTTCGCAGGCTTCTCATTGTGGTGGCTTCTCTTATTGTGGATCACAGGCTGTAGGTGCGCGGACTTCAGTAGTTGTGGTGCACAGGCTCAGTAGTTGTGGCTCGCGGGCTCTAGAGCGTAGGCTCAGTAGTTCTGGTGCACGGGCTTAGTTGCTCCGCGGCCTGTGGGATCTTTCCGGGCCAGGCCTTGAACCCTCATCCCTGCACTGGCAGGTGGATTCCTTACTGCAGCGCCACGAGGGAAGTCCCTGGCTGCAGTGTTATAGTTGATTCATGTTAACTTTTGTTCCAGAACCAGCCTTTGGGTCCATCAATTCCAATTAGGTGCAGTTGTCTTGATTTTTTTTGATGATCAGTTTAAACTCAGAGTTTGGTACACCATTCTGCCTTCTTTTAGTTGTTCAAGTTAGGGATAAACTAGCTACTTCTTTAAAATAAGTATTTTCTTCATGAGGGATTAACATGTATTTGTATGTAAAGCAGGCTTTAAACCTATTTTCAAGAGAGCTTTCAGAAGTTAAGGCACAGTATGGTTTCTTTCTTTCCTGTAGTGGCACCTCCCTCCCTCCCTCCCTCCCTCCCTCGCTCATATTTGCAAAGCATTTTTCACCTTTAAGAGTGTTTTCAGTGGCCCTTTGCTACCATTCACACATCTCTACTGCGCAGTCTGGTTACCTCTTGACTGTTTCACTGACCCCTAATTCTCCTTTCTTCCAAAAATCTCCTGGGCAGTCACTTCTTCAGTTTAATTTTCCTAAAGTTGAGTTTCTCTAATGTGAAAAAACATTGACCGTTCCATGTTGCCTTCCAAACTCCTTAGCTATTTCCCAGACCACCTTTCTAGCCAGATTTTGCATTTTCCCTCCCTGGAGTCTCTGCATGGGTTCCTCTCACCCACATTGCCCTTCCCTTCTCTCCATACAGTTTATCCTTTTCGTTGTCCAAGCTCCTCCCTCACCACAGTGTCACTTGGTAGAAACCTTCCCCAGTTCCCTGTGGCACTGTGTTTAGTGTTCACTTCACACCTGAATTACAGGTGTTGGCATATATCTTGTCCCATCTCCAAAGATGAGAAGACATGACTATCAGTAAATATATCTCCAGGAGCACCTGGTTTCCTCCACATAGTAGATAACAAATCTGCCATTCATTTGTCATACGTACCCTATGATCTTATGCACGGTGAAGAGTTATTTCCGTTCAAAGAATGAGGAAACTTAGAATACAGTGTTGAAATGATGTCACACACAAAATTAACGATTGATTTGCAGGCAGCTTCCCTGCTTTCATCTAATATGGCCTAAAATTACTTTAGTTGGCTTCTAAGTATGAACCTACATCCCTTTATATTTGGGGCATGTCCAGATTCATCAAAAAAAAAGGTGGGAGATTTTGCGTCGGCCCCTGTTTGCTGTCCTTGTGGGCATGGCTGTCGCCACATTGAGGAGCCAAAGGGTAAACATGGGTTCCTAGAGCCCTGCTGTCAGGGGTCATGCTGCTTGTCCTGACACCACTCAAGACCCCATGAAAACGTGCTCTGTTTTGTTATGTTCTAAGAGTGACTTGGTATCACCGCAGGGATCCAATTCTCTGTTACCCTCTCTTGTTTCAGGCACTTTGCCTGAGTAACTTGGCCATGGGGAAGACCACCACAGGCCAGATAGTCAACCTGCTGTCCAACGATGTGAACAGGTTTGATCAGGTAAGCTGCCCCTGGGGGATCCTTTTCCATTTCCTGTCCTTACTGTGTTTAGCTTTTTGGGATGCCAGGTGGCCAGGATTCTTTTGAAGACATAAGACAAAGAGTTCTCTTTATTCAACTCTCATTTCTTCTGTGTGCCTATTAGATGTAACAGTGTGTATTGTCCTTTAGATGAGAATTTAATTTTTCTAATAATAAATAGGCAGCAGTGTTCTTGCCCAGCGTGGTTAGCGTCTCTAAGGGTGCTCCTGGAGTGGCCCTTCTTGACAGGGGCTGAATTCTGGGGCGGACTGTGAGGAAGCCCTGAGCTCATTTGTGGGATGGACAAAACTGAAATCTTCCGGGCACTGCCGGTCCTCTTCTCCCTGGACGTCCCTGAGCCTTGCCCCATGCTGTCCCAGAACAGCATCACCTGGGGTGGATACTTGATTTCTGCTTTAGCAGGTTTAAAACCCACTGTGATCATTTCTGTTTAGGTTCCTGTCTGTTCTTTGACAGAAGATTGTTTCTAAATTGTGTCCTCACTGGTCTGGTTTTTATACATTCCTAAGAAGACTTTGTTTTTCTTCTTTTAAGGTAACGATATTCTTGCACTTTCTGTGGGCAGGGCCACTGCAGGCTATCATAGTGACCATCCTGCTCTGGATGGAAATAGGAATATCATGTCTTGCTGGGATGGCGGTTCTAATTATTCTTCTGCCTTTGCAAAGCTGCATTGGGAAGTTGTTTTCATCACTCCGGTAAGAGAAACACTGGTGTAAAAAAGTGTTAATATGCAACTGGTAACATCCACCATCTGCTTGATGCTTTTGTTCAAAAACAAAACAAAAATGCCTTCTTTGGTCTCTTTGCATGTGTTGTAGACCCTTTAGGCTTAGCCAGTAGATGCTCCAGCCTTAAGCTGAAGTTTGATCCTGAAACGGGAAAGGTGACAGCATTCGCTCTCTCCTCCCGGCACCGTACCTGAACAAGTAGAGTGTCCTTAAGCGGAATGTACATTGGATAGTGTTATTTAAGCATTATTAAATTGTAATGATCTTACGGGCTCAATTCCATATGCATCTATTTTTGTTATGCTTGTTTTGTTAGAGCCATTTTCAGGTGTGTATATGTTTGCATCTTGTTTTTAATTCAATGTTTCCATTAAGCCCAAGGGCAAGATTGATCTTACTACGTATGTCTTTTTAAAGCCCCACATTCCCAGCAGCCTATGTGATAGAAAAGTGGCTGGTGATGGAGAGCCTCATGCTGATTAGTTAGACTTGAAGCAGGTCCCAGAGGGTTGGAGGTGGGTCATTGTGCAGGTTGTCAGGGGATGGAGATGTTGTGCTGTTTGAAGCTCATTGAGTTCTTGTGTGTGTGTCCGTGTGTTTTTTTTTTTTTTTTTTTGCGGTACACGGGACTCTCACTGTTGTGGCCTCTGCCGTTGAGGAGCACAGCCTCCGGACGCGCAGGCTCAGCGGCCATGGCTCACGGGCCCAGCCACTCCGCGGCATGTGGGATCCTCCCGGACCGGGGCACGAACCCGTGTCCCCTGCATCGGCAGGCGGACTCCCAACCACTGCGCCACCAGGGAAGCCTCGTGTGTTTTTTTTTTTGTTTTGTTTTTTGTTTTTTTCTCTACTTGGAATTTCGTTTCCTCTTTTTGCTATGGAGAGATGTTCCTTATCCTTTGAGGCCCTGTTCCGATGCTACCGGGTCTCTGAAGGCTGTCTTGTTCTCCTTTCCCAGTGGAATTAACAGCCCCATCTTTTCTGCTCCCCAGCACTTTACTCCTATTTTATTACAGCACAGCCACTGTCTTCCTGTTAGAGTCGGGTGTCTTTCTGCCTCCCCTACCTGACCGTGACATCCTTGGGCAGATGGTTTGTACCTGATTAATTCTGGGTCTTCATTAGTGGATACTGCAAGTTCTCCAAGTTACTTCTTGAATTGGGCTGAATGGTTGGCTTCCTAATTGAAGTCTTCTCCATTTCTACTTTGAGTAGGACCTGCCTGTCTGCGCAAAAGAGCTGTAGGGAATCATTTGATCCCTGGTCTCTGGCTGTGCCACTGTTGCTGCTGTTAAGGAAAGTTGGGCTGTGGTCACTAAGGCTCATCTCTCACGTCTGTCCCTTAGGAGTAAGACTGCAGCTTTCACAGACACCAGGATCAGGACCATGAATGAAGTGATAACTGGCATCAGAATAATAAAAATGTATGGCTGGGAAAAGTCCTTTGCAGACCTTATTACCAGTTTGAGAAGGTAAGTGTTTGTATATATACAGCATATTTTCATAATTTATCTCATATTTACTGAATGGTTTAGAAGTCTTACCAAGTTTTCACATTAAGGTGAACTTAACTACTATCCACTCCACCCCCAACATGTGGCAGTGGGGTTAAGTAGAGCAGTGGAGACGTCATTTTAACCTGCTCCTCCATTTACCATCTTCTTAAAGGAAAAAAAATATATGCCTCTTACTTATACAGAAATTAAATTCCAAGTATTTCTGTCTTTTAAAAAAATTATTTACTCATTCATTCATTCACTCATTCATTCATTCATTTATTATTTTTTTGGCTGCATTGGGTCTTTGTTGCTGCACGTGGGCTTTCTCTGGTTGCAGCCAGCGGGGGCTACTCTTCAGCGCGGGCTTCTCATTGCCGTGGCTTCTCTTGTTGCGGAGCACGGGCTCTCGGTGAGCAGGCTTCAGGAGTTGTGGCACGTGGGCTCAGCAGTTGTGACGCACGGGCTTAGTTCCTCCGCGGCATGTGGGATCTTCCCGGACCAGGGCTCGAACCCGTGTTCCTTGCATTGGCAGGCGGATTCTTTTTTTTCTTTTGCGGTACGTGGGCCTCTCACTGTTGTGGCCTCTCCCGTTGTGGAGCACAGGCTCCGGACGGGCAGTCTCAGCGGCCATGGCTCATGGGCCCAGCTGCTCCGCGGCCTGTGGGATCCTCCCGGACCGGGGCCCGAACCCGTGTCCCCTGCATCAGCAGGCGGACGGACTCTCAACCACTGCAGCACCAGGGAAGCCCTGCAGGCGGATTCTTAACCACTGCGCCACCAGGGAAGCCCCCAAGTATTTCTTAATAGCACAGATTCCAAATAAACAGTGATTTAAGATGTTGACGTCTAAAACGATATTTAAACTAAAAGTATAATTTATGTTAATGTAGCACAAATGGGGAGATTATAAAGGTTGGGTACTTACATTGGGCCAAACTTTATGAGTCAGTATTATTCATTCCAAACAAAGCCATAAATATATTTTTTGCTTTGCTTTGTTTGTAGAGTTTTTTTCCATCTTTGACTTAAATATCTGATGAGTGCTTATACTCCAGCACAGGGTACTTAGAATTCTCGGGCAGCACCGTGTCACCTCTCACTTTGCACCTTTGTGGGTGCCCCTCCCTCTGCTGGGAATACACTCATCTTACTTTTTCTCTGGCCTCTGCCAAGCCCGACTGACTCCAGCTCATCTCCTCAGGGTCCACATGCGTGTGACTTGCCCGGACTCTACTACTCCGAGTTACACGCCTCTGCTCTGCGCTCCCGTGGGGGCCGTGCTGGCGCCTCTGTCTAATGCCTTGGTGTCTCACAATTTTGGGGTTGTTTTCTCTATTCTTTTATGAGTTTGTCAACTCCTGGAGGGGGATGGGCTGTGTCTTTCTGTCATCAGTGAGGAGCCCGGCACAGGGCTTCTGGTAATGAATGGATGTTGACTGAATGTTCAAACCCAGTCTGATTGACCCAAAATGTTTAAAATGTGACACTAAGCCTCTGTTTAGTTGGAAGAGTGAAGTGGTGATGGAGTGTGTGGTCTTTGTGTCGGGCGGGCCCCCGGGTGTACACTGTGTAGTATCTCCATGATGTGAGGGATGGTTTATCTTCATCTGTGTCTACTCCGTAGGTAGAGGCCACTCACACAGGACACTTGAATTCATGTCTTGGATGTTGATGCTTCTTTTAAAATCTATTTCCTACTCTTTTCCAGGAAGGAAATTTCCAAGATTCTGAGAAGTTCCTACCTTAGAGGGATGAATTTGGCATCGTTTTTTGTTGCAAGCAAAATCATTGTTTTTGTCACCTTCACCACATATGTGACGCTTGGCAATGTGATCACAGCGAGCCGTGTGTTTGTGGCGGTGACACTGTATGGGGCTGTGCGGTTGACAGTCACCCTCTTCTTCCCTTCGGCCGTCGAGAAGGTGTCAGAAGCAGTCGTCAGCATCCGAAGAATCAAGGTTTGCTGACAAGTAACTTTATTAACTTGTAGGTGGATTTTACCTGAAATGCCTCCTTTTATTTGGTGTCACTGTGTGCCGGTTAGGTGAGACCTAACTCTCACTGCCTAAGCTGGTGGTTGTTCCAGAAAGTCTTTAGTACTCCCGTCTTCTGACAGAGGGTGCGTTATAAATATCTTAAGAGCCTGCTCATCTATGGGCAGTAGTATAAGTACCAGCGGTACAGGGCTCTTGTCGAGTAATGACTGCAAGACGATTAAGTTGTCTGAAAGTAGGAGAAGCAAACAGATCTCATCTCCTATGCTAACTCCACTGACTAGGTGACATCTGTGTTCAGTCCTGGGGTGAATAGGATTCCTCTCTGGGCCGGGAGGGAATGAACATGCTGAGAGGTCTCTGTTCCTTGGGTAGGAAGCATGGCTTCAGTCTCACTTCATTCTCTGTGTTTAAAAATGGGTTCTTTCCTCCGTAGATGGTTTGCTTGTTGATTTCTGAGTATGCTTTTTCGATCTGCCTTTTTGTCCCTGTTCTCTTTTCACTTACGTGTAATCCTATCTCTAGCTGCCCTCTTCCCTTCAAACTTGTGATTCCTACCATACCCACAGTCTCTCTCTCTCTCTCTTTTTAATCTGTCTGTAAACTGCCAGGGGTGAATAATTTACATCACCAAGATAAGAACCTGTAGATACTTAAGGAGTTGTGTGTTTATTAATTGGTGTAAAATGAAGATAAATTGGCTTTGTGAGCCGGCCTGGGTGTGAGCTTGAGTGTCTGGGCTTTACAACACATCTAATTTGTTTTGTTCCTACTTCTGTATAGTGATGGATGGCCAGTAATGGATCTCTTGTGAAGTTAGATAGCTTTGGCTGTGATTTTTATTTGATCATTCAGTCGCCATAAAAGGTTATGATGAAGTTTCTATAATATAAAAAGCTATTGCCCATAAAACAGATCAGTTATACGGGGTCAGTTCTGCTCCCCTGAATTTATCATTCTTTCTTTCTTTTCTTTTTCTTTAATTTTATGTATTTATTTATTCATTTTGGGCTGCATTGGGTCTTGGTTGCTGCGCATGGGCTTTCTCTAGTTTTGGCTAGCAGGGGCTGCTCTTCGTTGCGGTGCGCGGGCTGCTCATTGCAGTGGCTTCTCTTGTTGCGGAGCACGGGCTCTAGGTGCGCGGGCTTCAGTAGTTGTGGCGCATGGGCTTAGTTGCTCCGCGGCACGTGGGATCTTCCAGGACCAGGGCTCAAACCTGTGTCCCCTGCATCGGCAGGCGGATTCTTAACCTCTGCGCCACCAGGGAAGCCCTAATCATTCTTTTTGATGGGGGCTTCTGGCAACACTGTTAAGGGATGGTCCATGCAGTTCAATAAAATTTCTTTTATGAAGCTTTCACATCTTGAAAGAGGACATTTAGGGATATCCTGGAACTGTAGTGACGTTCTTAGTGACACAGTAAGCTGTCCAGATGGAGGCTTCACACGTCTGTTGTGCTGCTGTGGTTTTGTTGTTGCTGCTGCCGCAGCTGCCGGGCGCTCCTGAAGCCTTTGCATGTCATCTCATTTAATCCTGAGAGCAATTGAATGGGATAAGCATTAGTGTCCCCACTTTACAGATAAGGAAACAGGTTCCTATAACAGGTGAAATAGCTCAGCTATCCTTACATAGCTAGGAAATGACAACTAGGATCCTGCCCAAAGCCTTTTTTTTGTTGTTGTTGTTGTTTTTGCGGTATGCGGGCCTCTCACTGCTGTGGCCTCTCCCGCTGCGGAGCACAGGCTCCAGACGCGCAGGCTCGGCGGCCATGGCTCACGGGCCCAGCCGCTCCGCGGCATGTGGGATCTTCCCGGACCGGGGCACGAACCCGTGTCCCCTGCATTTTTAGGCGGACTCCCAACCACTGCGCCACCAGGGAAGCCCAAGCCTGGGTTTTTAAACCCTTGTTACATTGCCTTCTTAGTACCTTCTAGCATGTGGAATTTCTATTTACGTGTTGTTTTCATCATCTGGTCTTAGTCCGAAGACCTTCAAAGTTTCCATGTTACTTGCAGAATCAAAATTTTAAACGCTACGCTCCATTGGCAGCTGTGTTTCACAGCGCACGACCCTCCACTCTGCTGGGGGAGGGGGGAAGACGGGCTGTCTGTGTGACCTGTCACCTTCATCCCTGGTTTTGCCTCACTTTTTGGGCCCCCTGGGTTGCCTTCTCATCAGTCCTTGATTTAAGCAAATGCTGCTGAGCCTCCAGCAGCCCCATGCCCCTCTCCCAGCACTTTCATTCGCACTGATCTAGGGCTTCCATTTGTGTGCAGGGCCAGCCCTGCACGGCCCAGCGTCATGTCAAGTGGGGTGGTCGTGTTGTGACTCCCCAGGGGTATTCTAAGCCCCTTAACGGGAGAGATGGATTGTGGGCTCCTTTCAGTTTTGGGGCTGCAAAGTCACCTGGAATACTAAGGGGAGGAGAAGAGCAAGAATTTGTGTTCTTCCTTTCCCTGCTTCTCAGTTAGATGTGTTAATGCCTAATTAGAAGATGAGGACGGCAGCAAGAATGGAAGAAAACTAGGTGAGGTTTGACCATAGACGGGCTGGAGGCGTGGTGGGCACGTAGAGTTTAGAACAGAGCGTGGTTTAAGCCCTGCTGCCCCACTGCCTTCTGCAGCCTGGGACTCAGTAGACTGGATGGGCCGTCTTCCAAGGTTTCCACTCAGGTCATGTTTGGGGGGTCCTAGGAAGAAAATCCACCACCCCTGGCTACCTTGGAGGTGGTGCGATGGTCCCCTTATTTTTCTCTTGGTAATGAAAGGGGACTGAAGGTCTTGGCATTGAGCTACTGCAATAGGATTAAAAATATCTTGTCTTAACTTAAACGCACTAAAAGTCTTCAGTGACTTTTACATCCAGTAAAATGTGTCTCTGAGGTTATATTGTTCACAAAGCTGCTTAGGTTTTCCCCTACCAGCCCCTGGGAAGTCAGTCTTTTTGGCTGCAGTTCTGACGTTGATACTTGCCCTCATGATGTGTTCTGGGTCTGCACTTCATGGCTCTAATGGCAGTTTAATTTCACCTTTTCCATCAGCCTGAGTCTTGGGGAAAAATGCAATCAGCACTTCTTGCAACTTTACAAGCTGGTCATGTGTTGAATGGAGTCTCATTTAACCCCTGGAAGATTGTAACTTCTTTGCCTTAGCAGACGTATTATTTGTAGACAAGTGCTCAATAGATCTAATTCCTCATTTAAGGCATACTTTTTCTTTTTTTTTTGAAAGTGGGGAATTTCTGTTCTAGCATACATACACTGAATATTGAGGTTTTTATTTTTTACTTTTTTGCGGTACGCGGGCCTCTCACTGTTATGGCCTCTCCCGCTGCGGAGCACAGGCTCCGGACGCGCAGGCTCAGCGGCCATGGCTCACGGGCCCAGCCGCTCCGCGGCATGTGGGATCTTCCCGGACCGGGGCAAGAACCCGTGTCCCCTGCATCGGCAGGCGGACTCTCAACCACTGCGCCACCAGGGAAGCCCTGAATATTGAGGTTTTTTATCTTGGTAACACGCTTAAGGTAAAATTGGAATTTCTGTTTAGACAAGATGTATAACATACACGTATAACCTTTTGCTCGTTGCTCTGTTAGCTCAGACTATGTAAGGCTGTAGCCACGCAGTCACCGGTTGGACTGATTTGAACAGCCATGTAGTCTGTTCCTTCCCTTAGCCTGATACCCATGATGGGCCAACTCTGTGCAAGGCTTGGTCTCAGATGGAGTTGGGACTGTGTAAGTGCAGGAATCACCCAGTGTCTCCCCTCTTTATGACTTTATATCCCTATGAGGATTCAGAGGTAGGGAGGTCAGTGCCAGCCTGGATCCTCCTGAGCTGGTTCCCAGGAGGATTAGCATTTGAGATGACCCAGAAGGATGGGTGGCATTAGTTAGTACTCAGGGTGTCCAGGCAGAGGCCACTTGGGGATATGGACATAGGTGCTGATGGCTCACTGGAGGGGTTGAAGCGTGCTGGACACTCTCAGAGGTGTTGTAAAGAGATCAGGAGGGAGTGGTGTTGGGGGAGGGTCGGTGGTGCTGGGGAGGGCTGGGGAAGGAATCAGCAAAAGAAAAGGCATATCAGTATTTGAAATGGTTAATAGCAAGTGAGATTCTGAAATTACGTTGTTTCAAGAGGAAAGGAGAATTGGGAGAGGGATGAACTGCGGCAGAACAGGCGAGAGCTGGTACCTGGCTGACGATGGGAGAGGTGGTGTGGAGAGAGAACTCAGGCTGCAGTGGTTGAAAACCTGCAGAGGAGTCCTCAGACCACTGTCCATCCTGCCTCCTGCTGGACACGGGCTCGGGGCGGGTAGGAGCGGCCGTGCCCAGTGTTCAGGTTCTCAGTGAGCCTGGATGAGAGGAGGTGGGAACGAGAGGATCGCATCTCCCGCCGGCTGGTCTTTGAGAGAAATGCAAGGATCTCGTCTTCCTTTTCCTGCACAGAAGCAGGTTTTGTTTGTTTGTTTGTTTTTTAAATAAATTTATTTATATATTTATTTATTTTTGGCTGCGTTGGGTCTTGTTGCTGCCCCTGGGCTTTCTCTAGTTGTGGTGCGCGGGCTTCTCACTGCGGTGGCGTCTTATGTTGCGGAGCATGGGCTCTAGGCTCAGGGGCTTCAGTAGTTGTGGCACATGGGCTCTTAAGCGCAGGCTCAGCAGTTGTGGCGCATGGGCTTAGTTGCTCCGCGGCATGTGGGATCTTCCCAGACCGGGGCTCGAACTCGCGTCCCTTGCGTTGGCAGGCGGATTCTTAACCACCGCAGCACCAGGTAAGTCCTCATGTTCAGTTTCAAGGTGTCAGCAGGGTCACGATTCCTCTGAATTCTATAAGGGGGATCCTTTCTTGTCTCTTCTAGCTATTGGTGGCTGGAGACAAACCTTGGTGTACCTTGTCTCCTAACAGCCGTCACTCCAGCCTCCGTGTCCATCGTCACATGGCTGTTGTCTGCTTGTTTGTGTCTCTGCGTCTCTCTTCTGATAAGGACACCAATCATATTTCATTGAGGGCCCACCCTAGTCCAGTGTGATCTCACCTGAATTTATTACATCTGCAACAACACTATTTCCAAATAAAGTCACGTTTTGAGGTATTTGCGGTTAGGACCTTAACATTTTTTTTTTTTTTTTTCATCGGGGTGAGCAATTCTCCCTGTAACAAGTTCCATGGCTAGTATGATCCTCCAGGGTGTTAGGGACCCAGACTTCTCTCTTGTTACTCCTCTGCATGTGGCCTTGACCCAGCTGGTAACCTCCAAGGCCCAGGCCGTGGGGTGGATGAAGGTCCTGGACATTGTCACTTTCCACCGGCCTGGATGTAGTCACATGGCTACACCTATCTGCTCGGGAGGCTGGAGAGAGAGGGCCTCCTTCCAGGCTGCCAGGTGCCAGCTAAAATCTGGGGTTTGTTTCTTGTTGAATTATGTCCAGCATTTGCAGGGCAAGAGGGAGTTTTCCTATATATGATTATGTTAGTTCAGTAGTGGTTCGCAGGACTTGGTTTTATTCAACTGAATTGCATTGAATAGCTGCTAAGGGGTGTGAAAATAGCAAGCAGTGGAGGGTGTGGCCATTCCTGCTGTCGGGGAGAGAGGGCGTTGACTAAGGAGAAGAGACAAGTGATTGTGAATAGATGCTTGTAAACTATTTTTTAAGAGACAGAAACTTAATAAGAGCGTTTCATTCTTAGAACAGTGACTTGAGTGATAGTTAATGACAAGCAGTGATTGATTTAACGTGCGTGAGGAGTAAAGCAGAGTGTACTTAAGTGCCCAGGGAAAGGTCACGACCCAAAACAGGCAGAGCCAGGGTTTTCCTAGGTCTTGTGTTCCCAGCCTGTCCAGTGCCACCTGATACCTGCAGGCCTGGGAATGGCCTTCCTCTCTGTGTTCCTAGCAATGTTGCATGGTGCTTGGCACATGGTGGGATTCAGTAAATGTTTACGGAATAATTCCCTACCAACTCTTTTGTTTATTGTTAGTAACACAAAAGTAAAACAATGGAAATATCAAGCTTTTAAATGTGTTGGAGTTTGCTGCCACAGTTTCTCCTTAGGGTGGAACCAGTACACTTGTTAAGAAAGTTACAAAGACAGCCTCAGGGCCAGGAACTCTTTATTTGTCATATATGTAATATATATCATACTATACCATACACTATCTGTAGACTTTATTGTATATCGTTATAATAGTATATAATATTCCGCATATTACCTAGTCTGTTCTGATGTGAACCTACACTTTAAGTACAGTTGGCAAAATGTATAAAGTTTTTTACTGCAAATTCCAAGAAAGCAGTTATTGTTGTTTATGCTTTTCTCCTGGAGGTTAAACAATCTGTTTTTCCTTTTTCTGTAGAACTTTCTGTTACTTGATGAGATAACACAGTGCAACCCTCAGCTGCCATCAGATGGTAAAATGATAGTGGACGTGCAAGATTTCACTGCTTCTTGGGATAAGGTAACACATCCTGTGTACCAAGATTGTGACTGCTAAAAGACAACAGATTTATTGGAGAACTTTGAGGTTTTACACCTGGTGCAAAATGTGACCTGCTAATTTACTTGAAAGTATGTTATAAAAATTCTCAAAATCAGGAATAGGTTTGCAACTACTGGAGATTAAGTGTAAAATCAGCCTAAGACATTTGACATGTTGCTCTCTCTCGTTTTCAAGAGAGCTTTCAAAGTATTAGCACATTTTGACCTTAAAGTCCATATGTTTGTAATGTTAGAATTTATATTGATTGTGGAGAAAAAAAGCTGCAGTATGGAATGGGTTAACTAAGAAATATACAACCAGTTGTTACAGACCAGAGGCTTTGGGGAATCAGTGTACTTTTTTGCCTTGATGTTCTCAGATCATCTTATGACATACTGAGGCCATGATTTTGGTCTTTGCTTTGGGGCAGGGTGGGGCTCCCCCATCCTAAGCTTCTCGATGGTTCTGGCTACTTTGGTGGCAACCAGGGACGGGGAGGCGACAGCAGGAGGGCATAGTGAGCACCAGTGATTCCCAGTTGAAGGCTTGCACTGTGTGGCAAGCTGACAGGGAGAACTGGCAGTTGCGAACACTTGGTTTATTTATGACGTTCAGGCAAACAGGAAGAAGAGCAGGGTCCGCTCTCAAAACTGCACACCTAGTGCAGCCCCCTTTTCTGACGACTGAAACATTCCTGCCTCCCCCGTTCAGTGGTCCTCTGTGGATCACTCAGTAAAACGGAACCCATACCACAGGAGGGGGCATTCCATGTGGGGAATTACTTATGCAGAGGATGAAAGATGGGGGAAGAAAAAAGCAGAAAGGGCAAAATGAGATCAGCAGTGATTAGCAGTGGTGGGAAGCCGCTCCCACCCCCAGGGCTGGAAGGACTCAAACGAGGTGGTGCCTCTACCAGAGGGTCCACCATCCGGTGCAGAGCCCAGAAGCTCGACTGCTGGTGGGAGTGGAGACCACAGTGCAAGTGTCCGGACTATGCAGACTCCTCGTGTGTATTCATGCCTGTCACACTAAGTGTGGTGCCACTTGCATCCTGTTCACCTACTTCTGATTCAGTACCTGCTTCCCCACCAAGAAAACAGTAGTATGTTCCCAAATAAATAAAAATATACCCCCTTAGCTTTCGCACATGGAAACTCTAACAAGGTACCTTATCTGACCTGATAGTTTCTCCTACCTTAATAGTGTAGATTTACCTCCTGCTTGGTATTTCTCATCATAATACACTCGAAGCATTTATGAAAAGCACCATTAAAATTCCATTACGATGGCAACTCTTTGTGAATGGTAACACATACTTTGTATGAAACATTAACAAAATCTCTTACACCAAACTATGCAGCATTATAAAATGAGCTGTTTTGTTCTTCTTGCAAGAACGTGATAATGTGCTCTCAGACTTCTGTGTAACTTGCAGTGTAGTACAGAACACCCTATTCTGTTGTCCTGGCCTTGCCTATGGAAGGCTGTGCCCTGTGCTGGGTCATTAGTAATTAGGGCCTCTCAGGTTAGGTCATGGGTGAAACATCCCTCGGCGGGTGGGGAGTGGCACAGACCTTGGGGATTTTTGGAGAGAAGCAGAGTCTGAATGAATCCCCTGCTGGGTTGGGAGGCTGGAGATAGACATGGGCTTCCTAAGCTGCTCCGCTATACGGCCCCTTGGGCAGGTGGCAGAAGGTTTCAGGGACCCAGGTCTCATTCATGAAATGATGGGACTTGGTCTCAGTCTTTAAGGTTTAAAGTAAATGGTCCTGTGGGAGCCTCCAAGGGACAGGGATTTCAAACTGTGTCTGGCAGCTGAGTGGGGCTCATCTGATGATCCTGTGTAATCCGCATGCCCTGAGCCTGGATAACCAGGAGAGGACAGGCCTCAGTACCGTGGGCTGTCGAGTGCTGCCCGCTTCTGGTCACCGCAGAGCAGTGCCCGATCCTGAAGCCTGAACAGGGAGGGAACTCGGTGTCTGGTCCTGACACAGTGTGAGGTGTGGTGACAGGGAGCTGATGTTTGTAAGTGGCCCACTATTTTGTCGTCTTAACTGAGTCAAAAGTGGTAAAATAAGAACTCTAAGTGTCAGAGAAGAAGTGGAGAAGCTTAAATGTTTCTCATGTATTAAAGTCTAGCTTCTTATTGATAGATTTGTAATTCCTGTAACATCTGGGGCTAGTGTTTTGGTGATGAAGAGCCTCAAGCCTGAACAGGGAGGGAAGTCCATGTTTTTTGCCCTGACAAACTGAAGGGCTGCAGCAGGAAGCTGTGTTTGTAGGTGGCTCATTATCGTGCAGTCACAACTGAGTGAAAAGTAGCAAAATAAGAATCCAAGTGTTAATCAAAAAGAAAGGAGTGGAGTAGCTTTAAGAAAATGTCTCGTGTTAAAATATGGGGCTAGTTATTTTGATGATTAAAAATAATTATTTTTTCAGTAGCTGCCTGTATCTATAATCAGTTCAGTTCTTTCCAGAGAAATTTTCCATTTAGAACATTATCCAGACTTCTTATCCAGACCCTGTGCTTTTATTAGTCTTTTGGGCATTTTACTTAATCACACGTAACCACTTTTTTTTTTAACATTAGCAGTTAAGATTTTTTTTTAAACACTTATTATATGTAAAGAAATACACATACCCCTAAGTCTCTTTATGATAGAATTTACAGTTTGTTCAAGAACATGACCTGTGATTGGCACGATGAGTACTTTATCCTTCTCCTTTGTGTTAGATTGTTTGCTGTGACATGTACCTCCATGGTTTGTTTTTGTTTTTTTTACGGTAGAAGTACTTTGTTGTCCCTATTTACCCAGAATAGGTAATGCATGTAAGAGGTACAAAATTCAGGCTTGATCACTCTAACCTACTGTGTTATACGTAACCCCCCCGCCACCCCCCCCCCCCTTTTTTTTTTTTTGGTTGTTAGTGTTAAATTGAATCTCTGGTGAAATTGGAGCCTTGACTGCCATTTATGTGACTTTATTTATCAAGAGCAACTTTATCATATAAAGTGCCCCGTTGCTTGCTGACCATTACTGAGATTCATTCTTTATCAAGTGAAAATAAAGAGATGAGTGGAGATGTCAAATTCTTAGTAGAGGACCAGGCATGATATGTACTTACACTGCCACCCTGTGGAGAGGAGTGAAGTAAACAACACCAATGGCTCTAATGAAAACTTACAAATGATTAAAAACCTCCCATACTGGATATTCTATTAATTATATTATATTACTAAGCTAGTGTGCATCATGGAGTTTGCATTTCGAGGACGGGCCTTGTCATTTCAACTACTTAAATTCTGTGGGTGTCTAGAGCTGTGTCCGTATGAAAGGCAACTAGAGGTGTTTCAAACGTGTTTTTTGATGAAAAGGCCCCCAGGACTCACTACCTTAAAATAGGAAGGTCGAAAATGTGGGTTATATTAGCATATCAATGACTTACGTTATTTTCTCTACTTTCTGAAGTTTGCTTTTTTATTTTATTGACATGAACCGTTTTGTAAACTTAAATTTGCAGGCATCAGAAACCCCAACTCTACAAGGCCTTTCCTTTACTGTCAGACCCGGTGAGCTGTTAGCTGTGGTCGGACCCGTGGGAGCAGGAAAGGTAAGTTACGATGCCTTTCGGCAGCTTGATGCAATGCCGCAGCCCCTGTGAAATTCTCAGAGTCGAGCCCAGAGCTGTAGGTAACACAGTTTGAATTGGGTGTATCTCAAACAGCATTTCTCTGTTGCATGGAACATTAGTTTTGCAAGAAGGTTGCATGTCCAAATAAACGTGCATAAATGCCCATTGTGTTTTCCTTCCTGGTGCTTCCTGTTACACAGTTGGGAACTGCTTGTCGGGACTTTGGACTTCTCAGTGAAGGAAATGGTTTATGTGACAGCTGTTCAGGACAGAATGAGACAGTGGGGACTTCTTTCTGTCACAGTGGGCCCTCCAGGAGGCCTGGAGGTGGTAATGGCTCTTCCGGGAAGCTCTGAGCATTTCCTCACGTGACTTGACGTGGTCCCGTCAGTGCACGTGTAGTGAGTGTGCAGCCATGTGCTGGCGCTAAAGATACAGACGTGAGCAAGCCCCGGACGCCTCTGCCCTCCAGAGGCAGCCAGGTTCTGGGGCGAGACAGATACGCACGCAGACTATTTCAGCCCAGCGTGGTGAGCGCTGTGATGCTGTGGACACAGACGCGCCACCTCTGTGTGTTGTTAAAGATTTGAAGGACATGTGCACGTGCACTTGGTCTGAAACAACAAAATACAGGAACCTAAACGTGGGATATGTACACGAGGGGGTGATGATTTAATTTATGATGGAGTTTTGCTCTTTGGACAAGACTCACTTCGGAGTATTTTCGAAAATAATCATCTTTCGATATATTATTCATAGAAAGCTTTATTTAAGAACAAGTGTTTGTCAAGTAAAGGATACCCGGATGCAGGAACAACTGCATTAAACATCAGATACATGAAACTACACGTCCTGCTGGGCTGCTCTGCTAGTTAAGGATGTTAAACATTCTAACTTAGTCTTTGCTGAGCAGAGCATTTCCGTTGCGGGAAACTCTTGGGCAGTTTAGATTGTCATAGTATTATATTAATATTCCTTATCAATCATTAGTGTACATTGACCAGTAGTGTTATTTTCAATTTTTTTGTCTCAACTGCCACAGCTGTACTTTATCCTCTTTTAAAGGAAAGGGTTCTATCGTTTACCAAGCGCCCAGGGTGGGGACAGGTTGTTCTGCTGGCGTGTCCGTCCTGAGTGCTGCCTGTTCACGTGTGTGTGTTGGCATCTGTTTCAGTCGTCACTGTTGAGTGCTGTGCTGGGGGAGCTGCCCCCGAGCCAGGGGCTGGTCAGCGTGCACGGGAGGATCGCGTATGTCTCTCAGCAGCCCTGGGTGTTTTCAGGAACTCTGAGGAGTAATATTCTATTTGGGAAGAAATATGAAAAAGAACGATATGAAAAAGTAATAAAGGCTTGTGCTTTGAAAAAGGTGAGTCATGACTTTTGAGTTGCATATACTCGAATTTCAAATGATGATAGCGTTGGTTTAAACTACAAGGTTTGTTAAAAGATCTTAATCTTGTTAATGTTGTTTAATGCTTTTCAGCTGGTCTTCTGGATGAACATGTACACACGTATGCTACTGTTTGAATTCTGATGTGGTAACGATGCTCACAGAATGCCTGTTTGGGGGAGGGGACTGTTTCACTTTGAAGTTTCATTCACTTTTACCTTCTTTTTTTAATGCACAATTACAAAAATTTGTAAAAATAGAGAGCACAGTTTAATGAACTCTCAGTTACCCACCCCCAGCTTCAGCCAGGATCGGCTCGTGGCCAGTCTTGCTGCATCTCTCCCCCTGCCCACTGCCAGCCCCACTCCCACCCCAAATTGTTCTGAAGAAGATCCTAGGCCTCAGATTATTTCATCTGTAAACATTTCACTAGTTTTCTCTAAAAGACCTTTGGAAAAAAATTACCCCATTATTACACCTGAAAAGTAACCTGAATTTCCTGAATATCATCAATGTTCTCGTCAGTGTTTACATGTTGTTAATCACCTCACTGGGAAATTTCTTTAACCATTGGCTTGAATCGGGCTCCACATAAGGTCTGCGCCCTGCACTTGGTTGATGCCTCCTTGGTCCCTTTCATTCTCTAGGTTTCCCTCTCCGCTTCGCTTTTGACTTGTAATTTATTATTTAAAGAAAAAGTAATGCTTTAACATTTCTTCTTAATACTGCCTATTTTCATTGGGGAAGAGATTGTTTTCAGAAATGACATTGAATTTCATAGAAAATGGAAAATGAAACATTTCTCTGTACCTGGGGATTTAAATGAAATTAGTGAATCAGTTATGCAAACTGAACTTAGCTTGTAGGATAATATAATTTAGTGAAACAAAAGAAAAAATGTAAATACTGATAAATACTGTGTTATTCTCTTTGGTTATAAAAATCTGAATAACGGCGTTAAAGAACTCTCCCCGGGGTCTGGTCAGAGCAGTCTGAACATCGTATTGTTCTTTTATACTGTGAGGAAAGGGCTGGGACAGGGTTTCAAAGGCGTGGTGTTGAAGGCCTGTGTGGGAATAGTTACTCTGCCTGAACAATGGCTTGAACATCGTAGACTGTGTTGGACGAGTAGCATTTGATGAAGCTCTGGGCACAACACAATTGTTTGCTTGTTTAATGGGCTTCTGTTTCCTTCTCGTGAGTTATGGTTAATGGGAGATTTTTCGTTTACAGAAGTGAAGTAAAGTTGACAGCAATGAGGTAGATTTTTTAAAAAATGATATACGAAAAGGGGAAATGCAAATGTAAAAGAGTGAGAAAAATAGCTCTCATTTATTCAGAGTCCATGTGGAAGTCATTTTTCTGTTTGTCACTCACATGCAAGCACACATAACAAGGTGTATGAGTTATTAATCTTTTACAAGGATCTTTGATGTTACCATCCTCATTTTATAGTTAGTAAAACTGAGGCTTGAGAGATGGAATGCCTCACCTCTACATTTGCAGCTCAGGTTTAAGACCCAAGGGGGTCAATGCTTTGCCCCAGCCCCGTGGGGTGGTGGAACCAGTAACTCGGGCCGTGTTCTGGGGCTTCACCCACCCTCAGGTGTCCCTGCGGCACAGACTCTGGTGGGAAGGGGCCCCTGCGGGATTGGGCTGCACAGCGATTCTTCTGTACGTGATGTGAGGTTTATAAATACGTACTGCTCTCCCGTTGTGCTGCGTGGTCGGGACATAGAATTGGGGCCCCTCGTGTCCATTCCCTCCTTGGCAGGAAGGGAGGCCCAGGGCGGAGAAGGAGTGGAGAGCGGAGTCCTGGCCCCGGCTTCGTCACTTGCCTGCTGTCACTTTGGACACGTCCTGTTTCCTGCCTGGGCCTCTGACGTTTCTGCAGCAAAATGAGGGCGTTGGATCAGAGGGTTTCCAAGAGGTTTTGCTGCTGCTCTGAAATGGAATCTATGTGTCAATGAATGGTCATAAGACCGTTACAGGTAATATTGGTGTCGTGGAATTATTTTGACCTGTAGATACAGAGACTACATGTGTAGTAGGAAAAAAAGTGTGGTCTTTGGAGAGAAATGGTCCTGAGTAGTAATTTCAGGTGTTTCTCTGTTTCCTTTTTATAAAATGAGGGGGAGGTATGGGTTTATTGTAAAGAGAAAGGCAATGTTTGTAAAATGCAAACCTGCCAGGTATTCAGTAAATACATACATAGAAACAAAAATAATAAAGATTTCTTTTTATGGGTGGTTCCCATAAAATAGGAAAAAGCAGCATTTCTTTTATTACATGTCTTAATAACTGGATGCTTTATACTAGATCTCAATGAAGTACGTGTTTAAGTTCATTGAGCCGAAAACATATCTGTAGTTAAAATATAAAGTAATCACATTTGGCAACGTCGAGTTAAGCTGATGCCATATTCAAAGTGACCCTATAGGGAGTTATACAACACAGTGTAGGGAACCACACCTAATAATGTTTGGTCTGCTGTAGGGATCGTGTTTAAACTGCAAGGCTTAGGAGATTGAAGGTTCAGGGAATGAGTTTCAGTTTCTCTATTTAGTAGGGAAAAAAATCATGTGATTTCAGCTGCTTTTCTGAACCTCACCTGGCCTCAGTTTCATCATCTTTAAAATGGAAATCATAGTGCTATCGGCCAAATGGATTTAAAGCTGTGATGAAAGGCAGTTTTACGCTGTTTGACTCTGGAACCCAGCCCTCCTCTGCCAGGGGCTCACGTCAGGTCCCCATTAAATATTTTAACAGTCTGTTCCATGTTTGTACACGAAGTCTCCAGCATCCCTAAAGGGCCCTTGATGTGCTTCTGGACAGATGGCATCAAACCAGCGTCGCCATTTCCTAGTTGTCCCGTAGTTTGTGTGTCTGCTTTTCATTGAAAATTGGTGAAGAAGAATACCTTCCTGTCAGTGGGAGGAATTGTAATGTATGATGAACTCAGGCCTTTCCCCTTTAACCTAATCAGAAAATGGTGGCTGGGAAATCAGCCTGACTTGGATTTTACTTCAAATCGTCTAAAATGTTTTCCCATTCGTGGCTGGTCCTTAAATAGATTGCAGAGCTAACAGCACACTGGAAGTCCTCCTACCAGACTTGGAGAGAGAGCCTGTTTCTTATGCCCTAACTGTGCTCGAGTGGATCTAGGTGCCTTTTCTAAAACATGGTTCGGGTTGCTGCACTACAGTGTGCTACTGCTTTGAGAAGGAAACCAAAACAGCATAAAATGGAGGCATAAAAACTAAGCAGAACAGTTTGCAAGGACTGTCATCAGTGAAACAGAGGCCAAGTAAACTGTGTGTGTGTGTGTGTGTGTGTGTGTGTGTGTAAGGCTGCGAACATATCTTCAAACGGCTTATTGTATCTCAGGAAAACCCAAAGCAAGCGATGGTAGTAAAGAATTCAGGTGGAAACATGATGAATTTTCCTGACAGAGCAATTGCTCCTTCCGTTTGATGCCCCGCATTGAAGCCTTGAGGGCGCAGGGGACCTGCGTGCGCCTGTGTGTCCTTGTGGCTGTCGGGGAGGGTTATGATGGGGAGAGTCTCTTTCTTCTCCTTGTGGTCATGTGCTTTGCGTGTCACGATTCACACTGTGCGTGGGTTTTCACTGTTGGTTTGATGAGAAAATAGGCCTCAATCACCAATAGCAAGTTACAATCCCTTCACGTCCTTATTCCATTTATGGAGGGTGTTTGTACACTTGTTTTGATTCTCACAGGATCCTTGAGTTTAGTGATTGTTTCTGCAGCACATTTCTGTAGAAGTTGAAAATGAGACTTAGGGATTTCAAAGGACTGGTTTATCATGGAGATCCCAGTGTGCCACTAGTTCTCTCCCCAGATTTGCTGAAGTAGAGACCAAGAAATGAGGGCTTCATTTGTAGAAAGGTAGTCTGTGTATCCTAGGCTGATGCCTGAGGGGTTTAGTAGAAAACGAACTCTCTGCAAACTCTGCTTGCAGGATCTGTCAGATGATAATTACCCGCAATCTAAATCTAAGCCTGCTTCACCCTCCAACAGATCTACTCAAACCCCCTCTGAACTGAGCCCTTGTCGACCCCAGTAGTGACTCACTTTCCCTCCTTTACTCCCTATCCCCCTAAGCCGGCTTCCTTTTTCTTCTAGTCCTTAGTACTTGCACTCATGTTAATTTTCCACCTCCCATCACGGAAAGAAACTCTAGGGACTTTGTTTCCTCTTGGATGAATTCCTTGTGCCCAGAACACTGCCTGGTATATAGTCGATCCTCAATAAATGTGTGTCAAAATAGTCAACTGCATAAATGCTGTGAAAAACTACAGAATGAAAAAAAATGAAAAGCCCTGAGAGGTTTTTTTTAATGTTTAATGTTACAATTTAGTCACTATAAAATATACCCATTGCTGTTGATCAAATACTTTTATAAAGAACCGATGCTAGAAGGTTAGCATGATAAGAGGAGAACACATTTTATGTGGTTTTTTTGCGGTACGCGGACCTCTCACTGTTGTGGCCTCTCCCGTTGTGGAGCACAGGCTCCGGACGCGCAGGCTCAGCGGCCATGGCTCACGGGCCCAGCCGCTCCGCGGCATGTGGGATCTTCCCGGACCAGGGCATGAACCCGTGTCTCCTGCATCGGCAGGCGGACTCTCAACCACTGCGCCACCAGGGAAGCCCGAGAACACATTTGAAATCTTTCTCTTTTTCCCCTTTTCTGTCTCCATGTAGGATTTACAGCTTTTGGAGGATGGAGACCTAACTGTGATAGGAGACCGGGGAACCACGCTGAGTGGAGGCCAGAAAGCCCGGGTCAACCTCGCAAGGTAAATGGCGTTTCAGTTGCCTTCCTGCCCCTCCCTCCTCCATGGCCCCTAGTGGAAGCGAGCGCGCAGACCCTGCTCACCGGGTGGGCCCTGTGTGAAGCAGGGTCTTGGCCCTTTTCCATGGGCTCTTGGAATGAATAATGATTTGCTGGACACCATCTTGATTCAAAGATGGGACACAGGAAGCTTGAAGCGTCCTTCTCCTGACATCTCTCTACGTTTCCTAGAGCCGTGTATCAGGATGCAGACATCTACCTCCTGGACGATCCGCTCAGTGCAGTAGATGCAGAAGTGAGCAGGCACCTGTTCGAACTGTGAGTTTGCTCCTGTTTTCTATCATTTCTGCTTTCCAAGAACCCCATAGAGATCAGGGAAGAGAGCTCAGGAGAGCGTTTGTGCTTCAGGAGACTCAGCTCGTTCTGCCCTGGTGTCCCTGTCCCCGCTCCCTTCCCTCCACAGAAGATCCGTCCTAGAGAACTTTTGCATGAGGATGAGGTCAAGATAGGAAAATGCAGAAGGAGCTTGCAGTGTGTGGAGGCCAGTGGAGTCCATGCTTTGGGGAGGAGAGGAACAGATGGCAGATTTCCCCCTGCTGCTTGTAGTTGACAACCACACATTGTGGATGGATCCAGCCCCAGCAGTAAGAAAGACGACGTACGTACGGTTTTTAAATCAGAGAGTGGGACTCAGTAGCCTGGTACTTGGCTGCCGGTCCTTTTCCTCCATCATTTGTTTAAGGCATGTTAGAATCGAATTTCTCAGTAGTGACATAGGGCTTCCATGGAAAGGCCTAGCTGGTTTATGCTTATTATTGTATCGGTTTGGAAATACTTAATGAAGTCTAGAATTTAAGAATGATTTTTCTTCCACCTCAGAGTATGACTTC
Source organism: Delphinapterus leucas (assembly GCF_059928025.1). Lineage (NCBI taxonomy): Eukaryota > Metazoa > Chordata > Mammalia > Artiodactyla > Monodontidae > Delphinapterus > Delphinapterus leucas. Next base: position 15,186,834 of record NC_143146.1, read on the forward strand.
AAATATTTAACATTGCTTCATGGATGCTTACTAGAATTAATACTTAGACCCACATTGTAGGGTTAAGTTGAATTTCAAACTCGGTATCTAATACCTGGGTGAAATGCTGACTTTCACTTTGAGTTTCTGGAATTTGTTGTCAGTGGCTCTTGTTTGGCCACGGAACCCCTGAAGCAGAACAGCTCTGATGCTTTTCTGTGTATAATGTGTCCTAACACATGCTGACTGAGGCCTCTATGGAGTCTAGACTGGCCTCTTTGAAAGCCTCGTGAACTTGCTTTTTCTGAAATGCCACCCAAGTCTACCCCACGGTTAGTTACCTTGCTGTTCACCTTGTTAAAGCCAACAAGCCTTTCTAGCTGCACTTATTAAAGCCCTACTGTGTGCACTGAGATCCATGCCCTTACAGAGGCTATTGTTCAAGACCTCTCCGTTTACAAAGGAGAATAGTGAGCCAGGAGAGGGGAAGGACCCACACGGGGCAGAATAAGGGAGACTGAGACGTTCAGCTCTCATTCCTGCCTCTAAGGAATCTGTCTGTATGGAGCTTGTTAAGACAGATGCCTGGGAAAAGGTCAGCAGAGTCGCGGTTTAGAGGGTTTGGATATAGGATGGTAAATGCTAAGTGGAAGTAGAAGTGGGCAGCTGTAGGCTTTCAGGTGAAGTTGGAAAGCTCCCTGTGCACTGGCCTTAGCGGGAAGTGCCCTGTGGGCCTGCAGGCTGGAAGGGTTTATGGAGGCTGAGAATAGGATTCAGTTCCTTTTGCTAAATGGGAAGAAGCAAGGCTGTGAGAACAACAGCAGGCACGTCCTCGCCTGGAGGATGCAGGTTGTATGGCAGAGAGAAGCAATTTGAAATTTTCGCCGTCAGTTCCTCTTAGTTTGCTAGGGCTCTGTCTGTCCAGGCTGCTCTCACAGGAGACCATAGACTGGGCAGCTAAGAAATAACAGAAATTTATCTCTAACAATTCTGGAAGCTGGGAAAGCCCAAGGTCAAGGCACTGTCAGATTTGGTGTCTGGTGAGGGCCCGATTCCTGTGTCTTCACATGGCAGAAGGGGTGAGGGAGCCGTTTGGGTTCCTTATATAGGGACACTGATCCCATTCATGCAGGCTCTGCCCTCGTGACCTAATCACCTCCCTACGGCCCCATATCCAGTACCTTCGCTATGGGGATTAGGTTTCAGCGTATGAATTCTGAGGAAAAAAACAGTCTGCAGCAGCCTGTTACATGGAGAAGGCTGGAAGGTCAAGATCAAGGTGTGGGCAGGTTTGGTTGCTGCGGAAACCTCTCTTCCTGACTTGCGATGGCATCCTCCTCGCCGTGTCCTCTCGCTGTGTCCGCACGTGGTCTGTTCTCTGTCCATGTGCCCTGCTCTTAGGTATTGGGCTCCTCTGTTTCTTTCTTTCTTTCTTTTTTTTTTTTGCGGTACGCGGGCCTCTCACTGCTGTGGCCTCTCCTGTTGCGGAGCGCAGGCTCACCAGCCGTGGCTCACGGGCCCAGCCGCTCCGCGGCATGTGGGATCTTCCCGGACCGGGGCACGAACCCGTGTCCCCTGCATCGGCAGGTGGACTCCCAACCACTGCGCCACCAGGGAAGCCCGGGCTCCTCTGTTTCTGAGGACCCTAGTCAGATTGGATTAGGCCCAGCGTAATTAAGGGTAACGATGATTTCTTTAAAGGCCCTGTCACCAGATACTAAGGTACTGGCGAATAATGTGTCAACATGAATTTTTTGGGGGAAAAACTTCATTCACAGCAAGTCCTAAGTAGCGTAGTAAAGAGGCTTTCGCAGAGTCAGCAGTGTGAGAGAGAGACGGGTGAGGCAGCCTTGAGCTCTGGGTACTGGGAGCTGAGAATTCCACATCCACGAAGCAGGGGTCATGGGCGGGTTCCACCAAAGTCTGTATGTAACTTGTGCTTAGTTTTGGGCTGGTGAAAGAGCTCTGGAGATACGACAGTGTGAATGTACTGAATGCTACTGAGCTGTATGCTTAAAAATAGTTGAAATGGTAAATTTTACGTTATGTATATTTTACCACAATAAAAAAAAGTGCCCAAGTTAGCACTGAATCTTTCAGAACACGAGAGCAGGGCAGCCGACACGTGGCATGGCCTCCAGCTCTCTGATCTGACCCCTTTTTCCCACCCTCTTCTGATGGTGACTTGATGAGTTTTCCCTTAGAGAAGTGCCTTGTGGCTTGTCATGGGTTCAGTGAAAGGGCGCTAGTGCCGTGACAGAGGTTCCCCACCCCCATCCTCCTGGCATCACGGGCAGTTCAGCTTCCCTGTTCCCAGGGTGCTTATTACCACAGAAGTTCTCCCAAGTTCTTTATAGCTGTTGGGTTTAATGACCTTGGATGTACACTTGATAGAAGCAAGCTTGTTCAGACTGTTGTTTGCTAATGAGAACCACATTCTCTGGGGAAACTTAGGGCAGGGAGCACGAATGCAATTTAGGAAATCACTCAGCAGCAACTGGAGAATGTTCTCAACGAGTTAGAAAATTGGATGGAACAGGATGCTCTGAAAGATGGTGGTCGTGTCAAAGCTTAGTAATGGGGAGTGTTTTGTATTAAAAGTGAACGAAGCGCACTTCTACTTGCCATTAACAGTTTCCCTTAGTCATGAATCTATAGCCAAGGTTATTAAGGTTTGTGAATTTTCCAACTATATGTTGTAAACCTTAAGTGGCTTCTCTCACCTACAGAAGGTTAGAGCCTTAGGTGAACTGATGCAGTCTCACCTGTGTCCAGCTGTGGATCCCATTTCGGTTCAGAGAGCCCCACGTCGCCAGACCCCCCGGCTCCTGCGTCAGCAGCTCTTCGGGCCTGTCCTGGTCAGATGCCCACGCTGCTGTCCACACAGTTTGCCCTTTCTGCTCCAGCCCCTCACAGACCCCCCTCATGTTCAGGCTGCAGATCCAGGTCCTCAGACGGAGAACGAGCTCCTTTGCCATCTGCCCCCAGCAGCCTTTCCAGCTGGCCCTCACACCCACTCAGCCTTCCAGCCGTGCCGGCTTTGTGACGGGCCCTTTCTCACACCTGTCTGTCTGTAGATACTGCTCCCTCTGTGCCAGAGCCCCTGCCTTTCCCTCCTGTTCCTTCAGGGGGAGGCTGTGCCCTTCTGTCTTCCCACAGCCCTCAGTGGTTTGCACTTGACCATTCATCAGTCCTCCCCACCCCGCTATAAGCTGTGAATTCATGAAGGTTCCTTAGCCTAGCATGTTCTGTCCCAGTACCCTTGGACCCGCTGTACCTTTTTCCAGGATGTTTTCCCCCAGATAGTCTCAGGGCTCTCCCGTGTCACCCCCATCTAAGGCAGTAGCCCCCCTTGCTTTTCCTTTAGAGCACACATCACGGTCCGACAGTGCATTTTCTATACTTGTTCAGTGTGTCCCTCTGTTCACGGTGCGGAGTAGCGTCTGCTTTCTTCACCTGTGGATGTATGCTCGACAATTATGACTGTGTCTGGTATCTCACCAAAGCCTGTCGAATGAATGAATGAATGTAGATAGGTGCTCTTTTTCATTCTTATTTGATTCACTCTGCTATGGGATGTACCCCCTGTTAACACAGCCCTTATATAGGATTATATATAGTATTATAGGATTAACACAGCCCTTATATAGGAATAACGCTTAAAGAACTCATCCCTGAATCAATTATTTTTGTATGGTATGTCTTGGAAATCTTTACTCTTAAAAACTTGGAAGATAGATTATTTTCCTAGAGATTTGGATTAAAAGTCTTAATTAGGAATAAATTTGTAGCCATCAACTGATCACTTTATTGTAATTATTTATATTACCTTTTCTGTGATGGAATTACAGGAAGAAAACATTCTAAAACTTTTGGATAGCTCTGTCTTGGACATGGCAGCCCATTAGATTTGATTAACATCTGCCTTCAGTGGCTATTGACAGATAATTTTGAATTTAGGAGAAACAATTCCATGAAAAGCTTTAGTGCTAAGTCTGAAAAGGTGCTTACTTGGTCAAGAAATTTAGTACAAAATCTGAACTAAGACATGTCAAAAGGTAAAAATAAGTCCGTTTCGACATAATGGAGCGATGGTGTATGTGTCTACGTCCTGAGCTCTCGCTTCTGATCACAGACCCAGTGTCCAGCGTGTCCCCTTAGGACTTTTCTGTCCTGAGTCCAGAGCACATGACCGCTCGTGGGTTAGGAGGAGTGCGGGCGGGGCTGACGTGTACTGAGCGGATTGGTGGTTTGATTTCTCAGAACATGTGGGTGAGTTGTCATTGGCCTTGTTTTGAGGTGAAGACACTGAGGTTTAGTAGCCTGTCCGATGCTGTCGGGCTCGTGAGAGGGATTGAGCTGCAGTCTGCTGCCTCCAGACTCTGCACCTGGCTCACTCAGCAGGCTGAGCCGTGGCCCAGGTCCCTGAGATTTGCTCTGCGAGGGTCTCAGGCACCCAGAGTACACGCCTGGAGCCCTGCCTGTGGTCACCGGGGCCCTGGATCCGGCTACTAGCTTCCCCAGAGGGGTTGTAGACCCCTCTGAGATGAGCCTGGGGCTGAGTCCCTAGGGGTCTGCATTTAAAATGTGGAGTAGTTTGAGGGGTTACTGTAAAAAAAAAATAACACTGAAGTTTGAATACTTGAGGGGGTTTTGGCTAAGAGAATTGGCGTTGGTTGAGCCACTGGATGACTTCCACTGTGATGTGGACCATTTGGACTCTCATCTTTCATTTTCACATTCAGAAAGTTTTCAGTGCAAATGAAATAAGATTTACTTCCTGGATGAGACTGGGAGTGTTGTAGAGACTGATCAAGGCCATGATGGCATTTGTTTTCAATCTAATGTTATTTGGGAAGAAATGTCTACAAAATGCAATCTGGCTAAGGTTACTGAGACGGTATGACTTTTTTAGGGGGGTTAATATGTACATCATAAACAATCACCTAGGAAACTGTCTACGAAAAATGTGTACATTTTTATATGACATAGATCACTCTTCTCCCATTCTCAGCATAGGTATAAAATAATTAGTATTTTAATTCAGTCAACTTTTGGAATCTCAGTTTTGCTCCATTGTTTTTCACTGTGAACTATGTAAATAATTGTTAAGATCAGTTTTAGGAAAAACAACTTAGCAGTTGGTGCATCTTTCACTGGACTGCTTTTTAGAATTTTTTAGTGGAGCTAGATTCAAACTTGCTGCTGATTTGGGGACCTAGTTGAATTGATTGATTTATATTTGTATTTAATTTGTATTCATACTGGTATTTGAAGTAGAGAACTTTGACTGCTCTCTTGTCTTTTTCTCATTATGTTTTCAAATTCTCTGTTTCCAATTTGGAGCACCTCCACTAATGTGCTTTTGCATGCTGTACCTTTTGCATTTGTAGGTGTATTTGTCAAGCCTTGTATCAGAAGATCACAATCCTAGTGACACATCAGTTGCAGTACCTAAAAGCTGCAAGTCAGATTCTGATATTGAAAGATGTAAGTAATTTCTAAAAGTCTGTGGAAATTGCTAGCACTTAGTTGTGTTGAAGGCCAGCCCTCCCTGCAGGTCACTCTCCTTGGATTCTTCGTAAACGCCCTTTTCTGCCTCAGTTTTATGCCCCCCTTTTCTCAGAGCCGGTATCCATGGCTTTGAGGATGGATCCAAAGCCCTTAGAAATATCCCTGTTGCACTCTAAGCCACAGAAGCCCTAAACTGTGTAAAAGTGCTACTGCAGAGCTGCTGAATTATCAGTGTTGTTGTGAAAATTGTTAAGGATAATGATGCTGTTTGATTTAGAACTTTTTATTTTCCCCTTCCACAACCTAAATCAAAGTGTATTATTTGGAAATTAGAGATACTGAGACATGTTTTTATCCACCTGTTTGTTATACAGTTTGCCTAAAGAGCATCTTTCATTAATCCTAAAATGGGTAACCGAGCACCCCCAGTTAGAGATGCCCACTCTGCTGGTTTACCCAGTTGCTTTGTCTCAGTGCTCAGATCTTTTTATGTGTCTGATAACGTGTGAGATCGTGTGCAGCAGGAGGACAAAGCCCTGCCTTCCCAGGGCTCCCATTCTTATGGGGACAGATGTGATGAAAGAGGGGGTGGGGCTGATATCCTGGCTTCCTCCCTGAGGAGCTGGTGCCTCTCCGGCCTGAGGGACACTAAGGTGCGGGCCATCCAGGCACCTGGGGGAGGGGGGTCCTAAGGAAGGAGCTGAGCTGGCAGGTTGGAGGAACGGCAGGAAGGCCAGCGTGTCTGAGGAGAGGGAGCGGGGGGCCGTGGAGGGTGCTGGTCTCTGAGCAGTGGGCGGCGGGCCAGGAAGTGGGATGGAAGCCACTGGACGGTCCAGAGCAGGGGAGTGATGTGGTCTGAGGTGGGATTTAAAAGATTCCTCCAGTGTTCGCTGGACGGGCAACAGCAGAAACAGAAGTCTTGGTATTGTTGAGAAGATTCTAGAGCTGCCATAACAAAGTACTGAAGATTAGGTGGCTTAAAACAACAGAAATGTATGTTCTCACTGTTCTGTAGGCTGCAAGTCCCAAATCAAGGTGCCGGCAGGGCCGTGCGCTCCCTGAAGGCTCTAGGGGAGAATCCTCCCTTCCAGCTTCTGGGGTTCACCGGCCTTCGTTGTGGTTCCTTGGCTTACAGCTGCAGGACTGTAGTCTCTGTCTCTGATGTCACATGGCCATTGTCCTCGTGTCTGTCTTAGGCTCTTCTCTTCTCATAAGGACATCAGTTGTATTGGATTTAAGGCATCCCTACTCCAGTATGATGCCGTCTTTCCTTCATTACGTGTGCAAAGAAGCTGTATCCAAATAAGGTCATGTTCAGAGGTGTCATGTTTAAGGCTTGAACATATCTTTTTTTGGGGGCCACCATTCATTGAATGCACAACAACTCACGTGTTTGGGGGTTGAGTAGAGATTATTGAGAATTTTGCCGAGTTAGTGGTTGTTTTATGCTTCACTCCTTGTTTGCCTGTGTTCCTCAGCACTTCCATCGTGAACCCTTGTCTGTCCCAATAGGCCCTCGCTTATGAAATGAATTTCTGCCATAAGAAAGAGTATTAAAATGCAGATCCTCTATTCCTCCCTAAATCGGGGGCTCAGATTCTTCCAACTTGAGGATAATGAATTTCATATGCAGAGACATGATGCTAGTGTGGTAAAGCTCCAGCATTAGCAGTGTTATGAGCACAGAATCGGTGATTGTCAGTAACCTGGATGACCAGAATAACCAGTGTGTGGATGTTTCAGGGCCCCCTTATTGCTTGCTCTGAGGAGGCCACCCTCAGCTTTAGTACTGCCAGAACAAGCAGTTATCCGCTGGTGAGCACCCTTGGGTGAGTTGGGGTCCATCCTTACTGTTTGTCTGGTCCCTCTCTCACAGTAGTGAGGGGGGTGACTGCCTCCCCGTCCCTTCAGAATTATCAACGTTTGGCTGCAGAGTAAAATTGCTTTCTATGTACCACTAGTCATTTCCCTGTGCATCTTACAGATAACTAAGTAGAAAGTTGTAATTTCCTTAAAGAAGGTGTATGCATTTTGCTTCCCAAGTGGAGCAAGACACAATATATCCTGAATAATTTTCTAGTTCTGCAGTGTCAGGTGGTACCCAAAGGCTTCACTGGGTTTCTCCCGGTGGCCCGCCTCAGGGGATAGGGTGAGAGGGGTATCAGCTGGGGTCCTGGCCCACCTTCTTCTTGCCTTCACCAGAGCTGCCCTCCTTTGTTTAGTTTTGCATCCTGGGATTTTCCATATGTTGTTTGCAACTGAATGAATCAGCTGTGTCTTTTTTTTTTATGGTGAAAAAATATAGAAATCTTCTGCACATTACTTTATATAACTTTGTAAGTGAGGGAGACTGTGCAATGATGTGTCACATGTGTTAAAAGAAAATTATTAGACTGGCTGTAGTTGAAGCAGTTGCCTGATTTGGGGAAGACTGGCTGCTTGTGATTGGTTGTTCATTCCTAAGTTCTTTCTCAGGCTAAAGTGCATTGGTTCTGGCTGAAGTTTTCGCTTGTGGCGTGGGGTACCAAGGCATTAGAGCCATCCCAGTCTTAGGGCCTCCTTGTTTAGCTACTTTATCAGGTGGAATATTGAATTTTCTAACTTCTGCGTTTGTGGGGAGGTCGTAGAGACCATGAAGACGCCGCGACGCCCCTCATGGGTTCTGTCCATTCCCATGTTGTCTAAACAGACTATATTGACACTCCCACCAACATCTGTGCTTTTTGCTTCCCTGAAAATGCCCATGATAGTTACGTCAGTGGTCTGCATTTTAAATCCATGATCACGCATTTCTTTCATATCCCCCGGTGCCTAACGCAGGGGGTGGCAGAGAACTGAATGCTCAGTTCAGTTGAACTGAACTGGATTTGTTAACCAGAATTTCAGATCTAAGGATCATTTTTTTAACAAAAATCATACTTTAAGATTAATTTACTTCTCTTGATCAGTATTTACATTATATTAGTATTATCAAATGCAAATGCATTCCTTTCAAATTCTTTATTGTTCTTTTAGGGAGAAATGGTGCAAAAGGGGACGTACACTGAGTTCCTGAAATCTGGGATAGATTTTGGTTCCATTTTAAAGAAGGAGAATGAGGAGACTGAGCCATCTACAGTTCCAGGATCTCCAGCTCTGAGGAGTCGCACCTTTTCCGAGTCCTCGGTTTGGTCTCAACAGTCTTCCAGACCCTCGTTGAAAGATGCCGCTCCGGAGGACCAAGATGTGAGTTTGTCATCCTGCAAATGCCCTGGTCTGTCTGCTCTCGGTGGACTCCTGGACCGTCAGTCTGCTGCTCCGCTCGTGACATCTTCGTTTGTCCCAAAGTAGATCCTAAGTTGCCTAGGCCTTATTCCGTGGAATTGGTAGAATTAAAAGAGCATGCAGGGAGCAAGCCTGATTAGGGTTCTTCTTTGGGTGTAGGGTCGAGAATCTTATGGACTCCAGTAGTGGGTCTACTGCTATGAATTCCAGGATGCATGTGATATTGACATTAGAACTCTTCATGTTACCATAGTTAAGATCGTACTTGCTCTGGTAGACCCTGGCTTCCCTTGTTCATCCAGAGGCTTAATTTGAAGAACCCCTCATACCCAGCCTGCTATGACTTACATTAAATCAGCTACTTTTCCTACATGTTGGAATGTTCTGGCAGTGCAGGTGACTGATGGTGGTATTTTTCCCCATTGTCAGATGGCCTGTGATAGGCCAAAGGTAGCATGTCCAAAGGACCTGACACATAGTAGACACTTTGGAGTTAGTTCTTGTCTGTCTTTCTTATCTTTCAAGACCGAGAACCACACCTTATCCACCTTGCATTTCCAGTGGCCAGCATAGAGCCCAGGACATCCATAGCCCATGTGACTCTATAATGTATTCTAAGTCCTCCAGACAGAAATGCAGATATGCACTAGATCTCCCTTAGAAACATGCACAGGTGTTCCCCGATATCCAATCCCTCACCATCCAAACTCGGGAGCCTGGATGATTCTGATAAGTATTCAGATTAGTCGCTCACATTCCAAAGTCAGGAATCCCTCTCTGAAATTCAGCAACCAAACAGATTTGGATCATATGCTGTTCCCCTGCTATCCAAACTCACATGTCTCCAGCTCACAGTGTGAACTCAGTTTACTCTATTTAACTAATATTTTGAACCCACACTTTGTTTCATGTTTCTATAATTGAGTGACACCAATAAACTAGAGGGGTACTTTAGCTACATAACATTTTGTATAATTATTTTGGGAAAAGCTTCTGCATTTATAGTTTAGTCAGTTATGTTGTAAGGGGGCTATCAATCATGGTGTTCCAATTTAAGCAAAGGTCCCCAAGAACACTGTGCAAATGGCATTCCTTATCTCTAATAGATTCCGAGAAGTAGCATGGTTGGGTAAATGCATACATGGTTTGGCTAGATACTTCCACACCTTTCTCTGTAGGAGGTGGACCATCTTGCACACTCCTATCAGCATATAAGTTGTGTCTCTTTCCCCACAGCTTTGCAGTGGAGGTCACTGTTGAATTCTAAAAATTTTAGGGTTCATTATTTATATTTTTGTCTCTCACTGCCTTTCCTTTCCAGACTGAGAATATACAGGTTACACTATCTGAGGAGAGTCGTTTGGAAGGAAAAGTTGGTTTTAAGGCCTACAAAAATTACTTCACAGCCGGTGCTCACTGGCTTATCATCCTTTTCCTTATTCCAGTAAACATCGCAGCTCAGGTAAGTAAGGACATTTATTTTGATTTGTGCCCTAAGGTTGACACTTATAATACTCTTTATACTGTCTTATTTATTTTACTGTATTATTATTTTTAATATGTGTATTAAGGGATTTATTTCAGAAAACTGACTCCATGAGATTGTGGGATCTAGCTGGGTGAAATCTGAAATCAGAAAGGCAGGTGTGCGGGCTGGAACCCCAGGCAGGAGCTGACCCTGCAGTTTTGAGGCAGAATTTCTTCCTTCTCCAGGAAGCATCAGGTATTGCTCTTAAGGCCTTCGTCTGACTGGAGAAGGCCCATTCACACTGTTCAGGGCAATGTTCTTTACTTAAGTTCTGACGATAGATGTGAACCACATCTACAAAATACCTTAACAGCAATATCTAGATGAGAGTTTCATTGAGTCACTGGAGACTGGCCTAGCCAAGCTGACACAGAAAACTGACCATCACAGTACCTGTCAAGCTTTTTTCCTTTGAAAAATCCTGACATTTATACAATTACTAACTGTATTTTGCAGTCCACTAGGATTTGCACTGAAAAGCGTTAATATGTGCGGAGCAAAATAAGTGAGACTTACTGGGTGTTGTGTGTCCGTGACAGAGAGATTCTAGGAAAAATATGAAGTCTTTTAAAGATTTTAAAATGTATTGTGCCCTTCCCTGACCTGTGGTTATCTGGGATGTGGGGCTTGCCCCTGACCTGAGCTGAAAGGACCGTCTCCGTTCTCTGGAGCCTTTCCATCACCCATTCTAGTGAGTGGGGTTTTGAGGGGGTCAGTAATGTCAGTGTTTGAGTGATTGTTGTTTCCTGCTCCAGGTTGCCTACGTCCTTCAGGATTGGTGGCTTTCATACTGGTGAGTGATTCCTGGTCTGACCCAAAGTGCTAAAAAATCGACACGAATTCTCAGTTTCCCACACGGTCATGGGGGCGGGGGGATGGGGCTTGTTTAGCCTCCTCTTCTGATCCGCACATAGTTTCCCTGAAGAAAAGTTAAAGTTCCTGCTGGTGGGTGCGACCCTCCCATGGTCTCTCCTGATGTCTGACCCTTAGCGGGTTCCTTACAGACAATTTTGAGAACTGTAAGTCATGATTCAAATTGAATTTTTATAAGGTAGACAGACACAGGGCCTTGTGAGCTGGGAACCATTTTCCAGCATAAAACATGACCCCTAAATCGAGGTTAATTTTTTTTTGTATTTACCTAATTCCATCTATTGCATAATGTTTTTTCTTCCCTGTTCCGTAGGGCGAATGAACAGAGTGCCCTGAATGTCACTGTTAATGGACAAGGAAATGTAACTGAGAAACTCGATTTATACCAGTACTTAGGAATTTACTCAGGTAAAATTGAATCATCTGGTCTATTATACGAGAGTCTGAGGTGCTTACTATGAGCCTGTGTGAGCAACTAGGGCTTCCAGGAGTAATTCAGTAATGTCTTAACAGATTAAGAGTCTGAGTCGCATTTATTCTGTGAATTAATTAGAATAATTATTTTTAAAATCTACTAGAAGAGAGAGGTTGAATGAAAACTCTTAATTTGCTCTGTACTGGATTTTGGAAGTTAAACCAGGATTGCACATTCAGAAAACCAGCCACTGGAAATATGTGGCTATTGTCTATTCTAATAGGTTGCTTTAGCTAAATCTTATATCATTATATGGATGGGCAAGAGGATTAGAAACGGATCCCCACCCTGTGGTTCGGATTGTTCCAATTCTTTCTGAATAAACCTTGGCTTTTATGGACCTTGGATGAAATCCTCTGGCAGCAAGGGCCCCCAAATAAAAGCATTATTCCCTTGTAGGTATGCAAAACTCCCCTTCGCCACATTGCTCATCTCTTGGGCTTCACTAATTACTTAAGAGAGAAGCTAAGCAGGGAGAAATCCAGTGTCTGGGAATTAGGATTCCGAGTCTTTCTTACCTTGAGATCACAATGTTATCGTGTCCGCAACTGTGCGATTAATTTAACTTCTGGCTTGCCAGGCTAATATTAACATGGCTGTCTGTTTTCACAAGAGTGCCTAGAATATATGTAGCTTTTAAAAGGAAATCCTCATCTAAAATTTTAAATATTCCCACAGGAAATACTCACGCAAGCCTTCTGCAAAGATAGAGTGAGTTATCTTTGTAAGAACATACTCACTGAAATTTTGTGTGTATTTCGTTGATCTCTTGCTAAGAAATCTAAGTCCATTAGCTGTTTACCTTCTCAATTGGTGGACTATGAGGGCTTAAAGGAAGAAGGAAGGGATTTTGTTATACATTCATATAGGAGGGTGGGCTAAGGAAAGTGCCTATTGATGGAATCCAGGAATTTGAGCGGTTTTCAGGGTTTAAATAAGTGTTGTGTCATCTAAAGGGAAAAAAGTACTTGATGGAATATTTATTACAGAAGTTATTCTATTTAGCACTGTGAGTTCAAAAGATCTTAGGGGAGGGTATTATAATTTTTATGTGCATAGTAAGTACTCATATCACTAACAAAACGGAATTTAAATGATGATTATTTATAATTTGTATTTTTCTTACAATTCAGTTAGTTAGAATTAGATTTTCTGCTTGAAAATTAATGTGGTATTGTCATATTCTTTAAAGCTACTTGGGCTTTGTCTACAAGGAAATGGTAGTAAATCATTTCTCCTGTTACCTGTTAATTCACATGCTGTTACCAAAGCATATCACAATATTAGATTGAGACATGTTGTAATTAGTAAGATTTCAAATGCGAAGAAGGGACCATCAACTACTTTTTAAAATTATCTTTCTTCTGAGCTTTTAGTAGAATGTATAATTGAATTAGGAAATCCTTGAATGAAATTTTATTTTACACTTGATGTTTTTCCCCATGAGATTTCTGTTTAATGAGAGGAATACCATGATTTTTATATTCTTCTTTTTAAATGTACCTTGTGAATGCATTAAACTCTTTCAGAATCCAGATGCTTAATGGAATAAAGTATTTACATAATATCTTTATAAGCTGTGTGGCATGGTTTAGCATCCTTGAAGAAAAGGCAGAGATCTTGTGCTGAGTGGTTTCTCTATTTCAGGGTTAACTGTATCTGCCGTCCTTTTTGGCATCGCCAGATCCCTGTTGGTTTTCTACGTCCTTGTTAGTTCTTCACAAACTTTGCACAACCAAATGTTCGAGTCCATTTTGAGAGCTCCAGTACTGTTCTTTGACAGAAACCCAACAGGTAAGTCAGACACCAAGTTTCTCAGTAAATATGTCTTGTTATCGCACTTAGTGCCTGATTACGTTTGATATTTGAGATGCTTGGAAGAAAATCACTGCATGTTGATCCATTTTCTACAAAAAGCTTTGCTGCTATTTTTCGCCTACGAGAGGATATCTGAATATAGAGGCATATAAGCTTTTATTCCAGTTTATGTGTGTGTGGAAAGATAAGTGTATGCTCACTTTGCAGAATGATTTAGGAACCGATTTGTTGTGTGGCAAATGAAGCACCCTACATTTGATGCAAATATATTTAAATATTTTTGGCTAGTTGCTAAAATATTGGCTGTGTTATATTCTGTTAAGGTAGGTTGTCTGCTAGAACCTTCTTATAATGAATCTCTACACGACAGGCTGTGTGTTTCTTTCTTTCATTTCCCATCCGCTTGTGGAATCACAGAGCTCTGGCATGTGCCGTGACTATGAGGTTTACCTAGAATGGTAATGAAAAATTAATTAAAACCCAAGATTAGTGAAATGTAAACATCCTTTTCAATAAAATTAACTGTGTAATTTACATTGGACTTTTGGTGACATGTAAGAGGCTCTGTGGTACATAGCAGGTGGAGCTTCAGTAGTAAGTTTCTGGATATGAGTGTCCCTGGAGGTTTATCAGCGGTTGCTTCCTCCACCCTCAGGCCTTTGACCTGTCTTGCTCCTGACCTGGGCTCCTATGAAGAGTTAGTTTATCAGCATACATGCCCTCTCTGTTCACTTGGTTCGACTTGTGGTGAGGCCCAGGGTGGCTTTGTTTTTGCAGGCAATGATTGACAGTACCTTTCAAGGCAGGGATGTGGGCTGGAGGGAGGACAGGAGTAGCCTTGGCCTGGCCATCAACTAGCCAGGTGACCAAGGCCAAAGCAGATACATACTGCTGAGCAGGCGAATCTCAAGGCAGGATGTTGTCTGCCTTGCTGTAAACGTATGGACTCTGGAGCCAGCTGCCTGGGTTCAGTTCTGGTGCTAGTTACTAATAGTAACAGTCCGTTAACGTGATATTAATATTTATGTGTTGGTTATTTAATTTCTCTGTGTCTCAGTTTTATCTGTAAAATGGGGGTGCTATTCACACACTCATTAATATAGTGATACTGTTAGAATTAATTAGGTTAATACATTCGCAGCGCTTAGCATACGGTCAGTGCCTAATGAACCTTAGTGACTGTGAATACATGGTATCTGGGAACGTCCCCTCCTGTGAAATGGGAACAGCTGTTGCCCCTCCTGTTTCACAAGACTGTCGTGAGGATTCAGGAAGACTGTGCAGGGCAGCATGTCGTGCAGATTTATTCAGCACATGTTGTCTAGTCCAGGCCCCGTGTGGAGCACAGGACGGTAAACGGCAGAGGCCCGCACAGATCTCGTCTTTTTATGTCATCATAATGCAAAAGTGATTGGAGGATTATGTGCTATTATGGCTGTGAAGTTGCTTCAATTTGTCAGTTAATGTGAAAACTACAGCCATAAAGTTGGGAGCAGTAAGTGGGACTGGATGTCTGTTATCACAGCCTCTGAGTGCTGGTGACCACAGTTAACCAGGCTCTTCATGTTCAAGATCTGTAGGCTTCCTCAGACGCTGGTTTATTTGTTATTCAAGGATTTGGGACCACGTTTAAATCTTTGAGGTCGCTAATCTTAGAGCAGCCAGCACACCAGTGTTAACTTGCCTCCCCCTCCTGTATCTATTAGCAGGACTTCATTCCTTCAAGAAAATAGAAGCCCAAATAAGTACTACAAACATAGGCCTAGTTTGCCCAAAAGGTTTAGGGGCCAAGAATTATTTATTTACTCTTTTAGTGGTAGATGAAAACTTTTTCTAATTAAAAATTTTAAGTGATCGAATTTAATTTTCTGTTTGGATAAAAATTTTGTACTTTTTACAGTTGGAAAAAGTACAGATTCTTACATGGGTAAGAATTATGCCTCTTGGTTGACAATAATATTGATGGTGTGTAACTTAATAATTATATAATATTTTTTAAAATTCCCCTCTACAGTAGAGAGATGGACATGCTTGACTTTTAAGTTGCGTTAAGTATCTGCATTTAATGCATCCAAGTTCCCAGCATAAAGCTGTGGCCCCTGAGTTCCAGAGTATGTTCTCCGGGTAGCATGGAGTGATCAGGAAGCATATCCTTCCATTGTCAGAGCACACTCTCTGGGAGACCCCAGGGGCGAGTAAGTTTCCTGTGAGTTCAGGATCCTGACAGCCTCCCAGAGTTAGAAAAGGGAGGGAGAGGAAGGACTTTGGCCGGTGTGTAGAGTTGGCATGGTGACTGATGGAAGCTGGAAACTCCAGGCAGAGGCCCATCGGATCTGCCCCATCCCCAGTCTGGCTGGGATTTGCAAGCAGTTCGCCGGAGTTCCCTTCTTTATACTTGTCTCCAGTGCCCACTTGTGCCAGTAGATTCTCAGTGACACTGAACTGGATTGTCACTATGCCTTTTATACATTCATCCATTGGTGGGAATGTTCCAGATGTCCTGTCTCCCTTCTCGTGCTTCATCTCAGATCCTCATGAACTTTGTTAGACACTCGGGTGCTCTGCACTTATGCTAAGAACCAGGCCTCCAGGGGAAGTTCCTGAAACACGGGTTGTCCTACCAAAGTCCCAAGTTCACGTACTTGTATTTTAAGAAGGAGGGCAGAGTCAACCTGGCAAGTGTGCGGTTCTTCTGTATAGCATAGTTTCTCTGCCTGCAGTTTAACATTCCAGGAAGCCGATTTTAAAGAGGGTTCCATCCCTCTAAGCTCCAGTGGCTATGTTACCCTCCATTTTGAATCCTTGTATTGGGTGCATGAAGTTTACTTAGTTTGTTTATATAATTCGCTACCTTATTGCCTACTGGTCTTTCATAATCTGTTCCTTAGAATGGCAAAAGCAATGTTTCTTTTCTCTTTTCTTCTTACCTTCCCATTATCTCACCGATCTCTCTGCTATGCTTTCTTCCTTTGATGTATATTAGTAATGGTATTGTGTGTGTTTATTGAAGTGCCACACATTTCCAGGGGCCCCAACATTTCTTACACGATTTGATTGCAACTGGATTTGAATAGTATAGTGCCTTTGCAGATGTGGGCTGTGTCCCTGTGCTGTTTGCTGCGTCCACCTCTTCCTAGCCAGTCTTTGTCTTTTATCACCGAAGCTGCGTTTCACTTGTATCAGATCTTCATACACAGGTAACGAAAATCTCAGGTCAACAGTAAATCAGTTAGAAATTTAGAGATCATTACTATTTTGAATCCAAATTGTGTTTCCGTTGAACAGGCAGAAGTTGTTTTATTTTCTACATCTGGCACAAGAGGGCAGCATGATCTACATTATTTCAGAGGTATAATGTAAGGGGCACGTTATTGCAAAATCTGCTTTTTTTGTATTAAAGATTTCTTGGAAATTCCATTTTTATGTCTTGAATCTTTGTATTTTGTAGTATTGATACAGAATTTTAAAAACACTGTTGTGGTTTATTATGTGTGAAACAGTAAACTCTTGTTGTCCTGAAATATCTAGCATTTCAAACAAGGTATTTAGATCTCTTTTTTTTTTTAATAACAAGTTGGGTTGTTTTTTTGGGGGGGGCTGCGCAGGGCGGCATGCAGGATCTTAGTTCCCCTACCAGGGATCGAACCTGCCCTCCTAGCAGTGGAAGCACGGAGTCTTAACCACTGGACTGCCAGGGATTTCTTAGTTTATGTGTTGTACCCTAGTAACTGGAATAGACTGCTGCCGACTTCTTTTTTTTATTTTTTGGCTGCTTTGGTTGCTGCGCGCCGGCTTTCTTTAGTTGCGGCGAGCAGGGGCTATTCTTAGTCGTGGTGCGCAGGCTTCTCGTTGCGGTGGCTTCTCCTGTTGCGGAACATGAGCTCCAAGTGAGCCGGCTTCAGTAGTTGTGGCACGCCGGCTCTAGAGCGCAGGCTCAGTAGTTGTGGTGCACGGGCTTAGCTGCTCCGTGGCAGGTGGGATGGGATCTTCCCGGACCGGGGATCGAACCCGCGTCGCCTGCATTGGCAGGTGGATTCTTAACCACTGCACCACCCGGGAAGCCCCGCTGCTGACGACTTGACTGGATATATTTTAATTCCTGAAGGGTAGAATATGGTCAGTTGTAGGACCTGAGTCAAGCATGAGTTTTGTAAGAAACATGACCACACAGTTTCTTCCATTTTCATCCATGCCATCAAAGTCAGCAGAAATATTTTATTCTTATCAAGTGTCTAGAATTTCACCCTTTGTTTTGGAGAAAAGATGAGAAGATAGTTGTCCTGCTTTTTCATGCCTAATCCTTGTGACAAAACACTTGGCTGAGTGCTTGGAGTGTAATGGATTCCGGATAAATAATTGTTTATTTTCTGTCAGTTTGTTAATTTGGCTCTAAGAAACTGTGCCACCGGCGTTGCTAGATGTTGTATTTCTTCTTTTACGGAAACGCGAAGTTAATTGAATTGTGGCCAGTATGTTCATTTCACGCGACTTATTTTTCTGCAGTGTGCGCACACGTGTTAGTTCACTTATTTATGCATTCAGTGTAAAAAGAAAGGTACAAATGTATATCTTTAGTTTTTCTTTACAGATCAAGTTAAGTTAGAGCTAACGCATTATCAAAAGAGAAAAAGTACTAATTTCTTTTGTTCTTTTTATTCTTCTGGTAGCACTACAGTTTAAGAGAAGACATATTCTTTTATCTTCTGTAATCAGAACTCTAGAATTGCCCTAAGGATTAATATTTCCAACTTGACTGAGTGCGAAATGAGGCTCTGCAGATTTCACGCATGTAAAATACCCCGAATTAGGATGTGCATCATGTAGGAATTGAGGGTTGGAGCGAGGAGGAGGGTAGTGGAGGTTTGAACTATTGCCGTTTCTTTAACCTGGAAAGGGAGTCCTTAGCCTCCACTACAAGTTGCTAATGAACTTGTGAAGAAGTGAAAAGTGATTTGAAAGCAACGTGGTGAGCTTTTTGTACTATCAGAATAACCCTCTTGCTCTAGTATTTATAATATCGGTTGTCAAGAGACCACTGCCTTGCTAGAAAAAAGAGTCATCCGTAGGGAAGAATAATAATCGCAGGGATACCTGTCTGTTTATTCAGTTCAAATGACCACTGAGGTTAGTGCTAAATGCATATTTTTAACAAGTATAATATTTCAGGACTGTCAAAATTGCCTTGATGATAATAGGCCTGTTAAATTATAGCTCTATAAGTTAGGAGGTAAGATGGCTTTGCTTAGCACACAGTAATCTATGCCTGTTCACACAAGTGATTCTGCTGAGCAGGCAGCATGTTAGAACAAGAAATACTGGTCCTGAAACCTCTGATTTATGGTAGGTGTTGTTTTGACACAGCATCATTCAGACGATTTACAAGGCAAGGCTTCGTGTTAAAATATTTCACCGGCGTCATCATTCGTCACCGACATAAATATTCAGCAGTGATGCTGGAAAATTGGTAATACGCCCATTCATGCCAAATCACTTGCTATGTTTCCTTTCAAGTGAGATCTGTTGTGGAGATGGTTAAAAGAAACTATGATTTTTCTTCCTTGAGAGCAGATGAGCTGTAAGTAATTGAGAATAAGAATAACAACTATCCTGACAGCTTTCATGCACTCATCTTGCCTAGGTTGCTTTTAATTCTGGCTTAAGTCCTACAGCCTCTCCTCGCCCCCCCCCCCCGCCTTTGTTTTTCTTCCCTTTCTTTGCTTAGTGCACATTGTAGAGAACATATTTATATGTACATTAGTTAAAGAGGCTTTTTGTGTTCAAAGGAAGAAGTTAGTCATCATCTGAAAAGCTTTGTTGCAAAACTAAAACACACATTTCCCCTTTCATTTTTCCTTCTTAAAAATAACAAATGCAAGTGACTATAATGGGAATAACACAAAAGATTTCATCAATCATAATGATTCTCAATGGCCACATAAATATTACTTTTTCAGGTTTCAATTAAACAGCTAATAGTTTGAAGTAGGTGTGGTAATTAAATCCTGTTGGGTTGTGACATATTAAAAATAATGTTTTTCACATAACAATGGTTATATGTACTTAAAGTCTTATCAGGGTGATATTAAGTCACATTTTATGGGTGTTGTGCGTTTACTGCTAATAGTATCATAGAAGCCTTTGTTACGAGTTTAAATAGTTACATATATTTGATTACCATTGTTATTTTGTCAGTAATCTCTATAAAGGTGATTATTATAGCACTTGTCTACACCTGGTAAATATTGCAACATTTTGGTGTACATTTTAAATCTATTAGAATGTTCTGATTACTCTTTATCCATTTTTTTTCTCTGTTAATAATCATACATGGAAATACGGACAATTTAGTAACAGAGAAAAGCACTGTCGTTCTCCAATAAAATGTTAAAAAGATACGATTTGAGAAGCTTGTACCTTGTTCAATGTGCTAATGGTACTGTCTCCGGAAATTGTTAAGGATGACATTTTACTTGATTGCATTTAAAACTTTTCCGATATCATAGGATATAGAAGTTCTCCACTTCATTTTAATATGTGTTGTCTCAACCTTCAGCTTAATTGGAGCCAGGCAGTCTTTGGTACCCAGGACTTCACTGCTGTATTCCAGTTTCTGGTCTTAGTGTGCTCAGTAATTTGGCATTATTTTATGGGATGTATGAATTATAGTACAGTTATCCCTTGGTATCCTCGGGTGGTTTGTTACAGGACCCCTGTAGATACCAAAGTCTGAGTAAGCTCAATGTCCCTAATACAACCTATGCGCATCCTCCCATATACTTTAAATCCCTGCTAGATTACTTATACTTTTACTTATATAAGTAAATTCAAGTTTTGCTTTTTGGAGCTTTCTGGGATTTTTTTCAAATGTTTTTGATCCATGGTTGGTTGAATCCAAGGATGTGGAACCCATGGATGGGAAGGCCCAAGTGTAAGTATAATTCAAATACTGCTATTTAACAACACCTGCCTCCCCAGACACACACAGACACACAGACACACACACACACACACACACACTATTACTTCAACCTTGTAGCTGTTTGTGACAGAAAATACATCAAAGTAGTTTTATGACACAGTTCATTGCTTTTGTACAGCTATTTCAAGAGAAACTGGAATAGTTCTTCGAGGTCGGATTCAACAACAATAAACATTAAGTATATCAATTTCCTGGATTGAAAATTCCATATGGTTTTGCTTTACGGCCAAGTCTTTCCCCTCAAAGATTTGATTTCAAAGCTCTCCTATGACACCATGGGGCGAAGTTTGATTTTCATTTTCTAACTGGAGCCTTCATCTTCTGTTACCATTTCTTCCCTGCCTCCCCTTTATTTTAAACATTATTATTATTTTGCCATGAAGAGAATGGAAAAAAATCCAAATATTAATAACATTGAGCCAGCAATGTTTTATTTCACGTAAAGTTATGTTTTAGTTAATTAATTAATTTATTTTAAAAATATTTATTTATTTGGCTGCGCCGGTCTTAGTTGCGGCGTGTGGGATCTTCTTTGCCGTGTGCGGGATCTTCGTTGAGGCGTGTGAGCTCTTAGGCCTCTTAGTTGTGGCATGTCGGGTCTAGTTCCCTGACCAGGGATCGAACCCGGGCCCCCTGCATTGGGAGCCTGGAGTCTTAGCCCCTGGACCGCCAGGGAAGTCCCCATAAAGTTATGTTTTTAATCTCTATAGTACTTTTCACAAGTACAAGTAAATTATAATTTAGGTAATTATGTATTGACTGCCTGTCTCCTCTGTTAGCCTTGTGCTCTCTGCCCTCCTAGAGTATATCTGTGGTGTTACTGTGAAAGCCTCCAAATCAGGATTGGGCAACTGTAGCTGCTTAGTAAGTATTTGTTGACTGGATAGAAGAAAGGGTGTTCAGGAGTGTATTTGAATCTCTCCATGCCATGATCTCGAAGAACAATGGAAGTTTACAGTCTTGAAAGAACACTTGGTGTTTATATTACATTGAATTCTTCCTTATAGTTTATTTTCAAAAGTAGAATTTGTAATAGATTACTTATGGTGGACTTTGGTTTTGGTATTTGATGGCATGAAGAAAAAAACCACCCATATTGGTTCTTTGGAAGCTGCGGCTCATAGAACCAGACTATGCAAGGTTCCAAGTTCTCCTAATGCCAGTCAGTCACGGAAATGAAACTGTCGAACACCTAATACGTTTCCCTGTGGTTTAGTTGTGCATTGAAGACGAATCTTGGCACTTAAGAGGGTAAATATTTGATACCTGGTAGTTTTACCTTATAAACTACAGTCCCTTAAGAAGTAAAGAGGGGGAATTCAACCATTTTAAAATGTCAGTAGACATTAGTAAACTGTTATTAGACAGGGAGCTCAGATGTAGGTGGAGATGTTGCAGCGTTCCTGCTCCGCTAGAACAGAGCTTTGGAAGAACTGTCACTTCACTTTTAACTGGGGCTTTTTTACTCATCAAAATGACCATTTATTGGTCATTTACTGGTTGTCAGTTGTGGTCCCAAGCATTGGAGCAAAAAGTCCTGTCTTCAAGGCGTTTGCAAATTAAAAAAATTGCCGACAGTGGATTATTTATTGTTATTTTTTTAATCTAGTGTTAATATTCTACAATTCCATATAGAAAAGATACAGATTCAGAGGCCTGTGGGCTCTTAGTTGTAGCATGTGGGATCGTAGTTCCCCGATCAGGGATCGAACCCATGCCCCCCTGCATTGGGAGCATGGAGTCTTAACCACTGGACTGCCAGGGGAGTCCTCTCTGGGCTTTTTAGAAGTGTGTTAACAAATGCTTTGACAGTAGGTAGAACATAAGCAATGACATTTTCTCCATAAGTAATGTTATCATGAAATCAACTATGATCTGTTGAGTGTTCTTTTCATTCTTGGTAACCACGATTATTCTGTTAAAAATTTCCCCCTCATATAGATAGAAAGTCCGTCTGACAAGCTTCAAAGTGCACTTTGAGTGGAAGTTTATTAAAATACTGTGGTTAAATGGAAAGATGTCATGAAATCAAGTTCTCTGTTCTGGAAATATTTTCCTTTCATTTCTTTTTTGCATCTGCATTTTAATAGATTGTATCACACGGGGAAATGTTTCAACCTCTTGAACACCTGGAAAGTCTATTTTAGACTTGTTATGTGTTTAAGAGTCTTTATCCAGACATTATTTCAAATACAGTCATGCTCCTCATGATGGGGACTCCTGCCTCTGGGTCTGCTGCTGGGAGAAGGCAGTGCCACCGAGCAGCGTGTTGTTAACACGTCAGGAGAAACCAGAGTATCTGCCCTGGTTGATTTTCAGCCCAAGTTCCTGATTTTGGGATGTTTAAGTCAATAATTAGTTAATGATTTCTCTCTGAACTTCAAGTGGATGTTTCTAGAAGTGATTTTTTTTTTTTTGCGATACGCGGGGCTCTCACTGTTGTGGCCTCTCCCGTTGTGGAGCACAGGCTCCGGACGCGCAGGCTCAGTGGCCATGGCTCACGGGCGCAGCCGCTCCTCAGCATGTGGGATCCTCCCGGACCGGGGCACGAACCCACGTCCCCCGCATCGGCAGGCGGACTCTCAACCACTGCGCCACCAGGGAAGCCCTGGAAGTGTTCTTTTGACTCAGTGACTGATCTTATTCTTTATGCTGCTTGAGGCATATAATGAAAATGTATAGAGACTTTTGAGGGTGTGGTAAGAAAAACAAAGCTTCCACCTCTTTCTGTTCTACACAAAGATATTTGAACAGATACCACAGTGCATGTGGATTTGTCCTTAAACATATTTTCTTACATAAATAATTCTGTTTATCTAGGTCAGTAGCAGTGCTTTGAGATGTAGTCAAGATCATGGATTAATTTTTTTCATTACCTTCACATATTTAAACATAGAATAAGAAGAAATGGTTGCTTTCTTACATGTAGTCATTATTTTTAGAATTTTTTTTATCTTTTCTGTTGGTGTCAGACTGGCCTGGGCTCATAAAATTTATTTCCTTTGGTGGAACTATAAATTTATTATTTTTCCTTTTTGGAAAATAAAGTGGCAATAATATCTTAAAATTATATCTCATGGTAATATAAATCTTAACTATATTTTCCTCTTAGCGTAGAAATGAAAAGGTTGTCAAATATGTCTTAATGAGTTCCACCGATGGGTGATACTGTAGACAGAAATATTTTTTATTGGTGCCAAGTTTTAAATGTTAGTCTTGACATAATCCTGTAAATAGGAGGAAAATAAACACGTATTTCAAGATGATGAGTAATCAGTGTTTCTAGAAAATTGTTCTTCCTTGACTTCAAGATTAAATAAATAGTTGTTGACATAAATAGCCGTACTAATACAAGGCAGCACCTGTGTAATCCAGACAGTCAGTGGTTTAGCCTTCAATCAGATAAGCTGCTGTGTTTGTAAACAAATTGTCAAGTCTTTAGACCAGGTGAGTATATTTCAGTCATACATTAGGGAATTTTAAAACTTGAATGAAGGAGGTTTAATTCCCCTTGATATCCAATTTTTTAACCACTCACATCTCCTTTCACAAAGTAGACACTATAAGAGTTTCATGCTTAATTGACCTGGCCTTCAGGTGTTTCGTCTCTTAGTTCTTGTTATAACCAAGTTGCCAACTTTTTAACGTAAGATTAAGGTTTGAAATTTTAGGTAACACAATGAGTACCTTATAGGTTTTGGATAAACATTGAGTATTTTAAAAAATATACCTCATCTTTTCTCTCCCCCTAATTCTTATGTCCATTTTTTATTTGATATCAGATAAGAGAACTTTGATTGTCATCAGTAGACATTTTAAAGCTATTAATGGAAATGGAGTTGGGATGTAGGTGGAGATATTGCGATGTCTTAGATCTGCTAGAACAGAGCTTTGGAAGAGCTGTGCCAGTCACTTCACTGGCACAATCAAGACCCTCTTGATTGAAGCACAGTTATCTTAAGCAGCATTGATGTGGGGGGGGGTGGTGGTGCTGGTGGTGGTGTGTGTGTGTGTGTGTGTTTGTGAATGAGACAGACTTCTTTTGAGTTAGATTGTCACACCAGAACAAGATTCGTATTATTAGATTCTATTAAAGAGATGTAAAATTTAAGATTTGAATATTAACCAGACAATAAAGTGATCTTTGACTTTACCAACACCAAACTGAATGGTTTTCCTTTATTTTGCAATAGTGGTTTTGACTACTGTAATTTGGTATCCACGGTGCCCAGTGGTAAAGAGAACAGACTTTGGAATCAACCTGCCTGAATGTGAATCCAGCTTGGCCAGCGGCAGATAGACCTTTGTCCAGTCATTTAAACCATCTGCCTCAGCTTTATCTTTACAATGGGGATGATTGTATAATAATAGCACCAATGTTGTTTTATGTGCGTGTAAAGCAGTGCCCAAGAAATAACTGACATTGATTGAATTTTGACTAAGTGACATCATGAAATTTTAGCGATTTTTCTTTTTGTCTTTTTTTACCCCTACAAAATCCAGAGGAATATGTTAATTTTGATAAAATGGTGGGAAAGGATGTGTGTATTTTCCCAGATGCAAGGAAAAATATGTAAATGATCAAGACTAACAACCTACAAAGCAAAATCAACTGCATGTTTTTTGTTTGTTTGCTTGTTTTGTTTTTGTTTTCATCGGGGCTTAGCTTCATTCCCGAGTTCATTTTAATTTGGTTTCACAGCGGGAGCTCAGTTTTGCGTGTAAGTACCAAACATCTGGTCTGTTTTGTTTGTTTGAAAATGATACGGCTGAAGTTTATTACAGAAGTCTATTGTGTAATTAAGTAAAGACAGTTTGAAATTTTATAATATAACTTCTATTTAAATGGAACATTGTAATTATTCCAGGGAACGGCTATACTTCTTAGGAGCAGCAGGAACTTACTATTTTTTAAAGAAAACGCTGTAACTGGTCAAAATGTATTCACCTTTTCCAAAAAGCATGAAAAATGGCACATTTCACAAGTGAAAGTTAAAGTTGACCTAAGGCAGTTTTAGATTGTCCAGGCTTCAAATTTTATTCATGGGATGTTTTTAGAGAAATTTCGTGGTTTGTTCACTCAGGTTAATTCCAGGCAGTTTTCCTGCATTTCTGTCAGATGGACATTCTGATACTTCAAAACTTCTTCTTGTGCAAAATAATGGTTAAAGCAGCCTGGGATGAAAATGAGATTCCCTGTTAGTTGTTATAAACCGTAGATTACATTTTTAATGCAGTTAAAGGCATACCAAATGCAACAGAACAAATACAGTTTTCCTATAAATATTTCTCAATTAGCATTAATAAACTAACCATGTAAATGCCATAACTTACTGGCTGGGTAAACTGGCATTGAGGTCCCTGAAGAATACATCATTTTGGGTGGAGAGACCTAAGTGAAGACAGAGAGAGCACTTAACTTGGTTAACACCTGCCTGCCAGGTGGCTGTATTAGTTAGGCAGGGAGCCCCTACCTCGTCCCAAGTCTTGGCATTCAACCTCAGTTATGTTTGAGAGGCCTTAAGCTCTGAAATTCAATGATGTTATCATCCTGCAGAACTGGCTTAGAAATAATTTGATGAAGAAGAAAACCAAAAATAGGTTGTAAGGACTTAGAGGATTTTTGTGATAGTAGTTTCCGCACACGGTATAATGTTTCAGAGATCTGCTGCACGACAGGTTTCGTCTGTTGGCAGTTATAATGTAGTTCCCTATCATTGAACATCAGCCTGAAGTATGATAAATTTGGACTACTGCCCTATGTCTTGTCATTTCAGAGCAACGTTGTAAATGTATTTGACAATTTAAACTTGTTAAAATACCGTCTCTTCCATTGCTTCATTGCATCTTTAATACCATCGAAGCACAAGAAATTTTTTTGCAGTCTCTTCTGCCTCTGTCAGATGCATGGTCTTCTTTACCTTCTTGCCGAATCCTCTACTTACTGCCCCCATTGGGTTTTATTTGTAAACCATAGAGATATGATGCCTAGAATTGAAAATAATGACCCAGTTTGCCCCAAATCATTAATCATACCGATTATATAACTCAACGTTGAAGAAGCATCTGCGTACGCCATTGTGCTGGGAATTTTGCATAAGGTAACCAGATACTGTATTCTGCAATCTCCATGGCCATTTTCTAAAGGTCCGGCACCCATTCCTACGTATTATATTTCATTATACAATAATGGCAGCTCTTCAGGTGGAGGTGAAGTTATGTTTAGCATAGTATTTCCTATGAAATGAATGTGGACATTGTATGAATCAGAAATTGTTTCAGAAGTTTCCATGACCTGGACAGTCTGCACGAAACAGGTATTTCAGTGTGTATGAAATGAATGGATATGTGTATCTGAGTGTGTGTGTATGAATTCTTTGATCTTCATCTTCCTCATTTTGTTTATCCAGCTTTTATGTGAGCTCCTTGCTTTTATCAATTTTCAGAAGGATTTAGCATTTGAAAATGAATTAGTTCCAGAATGGGGATCGGAGATGGATCTTTCGTCTACAAGGAAGATTACTGTTTCTGAAAACTAGATGATCATTTTTGCCTGTTCTCGTGGCCCTATTTTTTAAGAGACTTTTACTAGTGCCTTGTCATGACTTTTAAAAAAGGTATATTTGTGGTACAACATTGTATAAGTTTAAAGTGTACAACATATTGATTTGGTATATTTATATTGCAGTATGATTGATACTGTGTTAGCTGACTAACACCTATGGCATCATATAATTATAATTGATTCTCATGTTGGGAATGATTAATATCTAGTCTCTTAGCAAATTGAATATCTATAGTACAGTTTTGTTGTCTGTCATCGCTGTACTGTGTTTTAGGTCTCCAGGGCTTATTTATCTATTAATTGCAAATATAGACCTTTAAACATCTCATTTTACTGTCTGGTTGTATGAGTTTGATTTTTTTTTTTTTTTTTTTTTAGATTTCATATATAAGAGATATCATACAGTATTTGTCTTTCCCTGTCTGACTTATCTCACTTCGCACAATTTCCTCAAAGTCCATCCATGTTTTTGCAAAAAGAAAAAAGAATTTTCTTTTCTCCCATGGCTGAATAGTATTTCACTGTGTGTGTATGTATCTGTGTATTTATATATGTACACATAACATCTTCTTTGTCCATTCATCTGTTGATAGACTCTTTGGTTGTTTCTGTATCTCGGTTATTGTGAACAACGCTGCAGTAAAAACAGGAGTGCATGTATCTATTCTAAATCCTATTCCATTTCTGTCTTGACTTTCAGAATAAAATTTTTGTAATTTTGTAACTGATCATAAGTTAGGAAAATGTTAGATCTGAAATTTGTATTATTTGATGTTATAAGAAAATATATGGGATCTTGGTTTCATAGTGAGCTCTTCTTTGGCATTTAAGTCACTCTTGGGAGTGAAAACAGCAAAGCACGCGTGTGAGCCTTTTTTTCCCTAACTTAAGTGGGGAGGAGTCAGAGAGTAAGAGAGTTAGCTCTCAGATCCTGTCATATTAGAAATGCCGTTAAGCATCCCACGCTGTCTTTAATAATTTGCATAAAGAGAAAACTACCCTTAAGTAGGCTATTTTGGAAATGTAGTTTAATGTTTAATAGGGTTCATGTTGACTTTAAATGGGAGAATATTATGGTTAGAGGACTCGGAGTGGACAGAATGGAGATCTGAGAAGGTTCCTATTGGGGGAACCACAGCAAAACCACTCCCTGTATTATAGGAACCCCACCCAGCTCTTCGGTAGATCTCAAGATGTGGCGGTGCTATAGAAGATTGGGTAAGTTCTCGCATTGGTTTAGTTTAGATAAACCCTGTTACTAACCAGGAGCTTAGAGTTGATAATGATGGCAGCCTGGAGCCATAGATGAATCAATCCAGGTGAAATCCCACTTAAAACCACCTTTTCTCTTTCTTTTATTCAGGCTTTGGTACCTAGTTCGTTTTTCACTCCCCTACCCCATGCCCCTACTCCCCAAATTTATGGTGACTGGAAAGAGAAGATTCTTCAGTTGTCTATTTTACCGTCTGTGTCATGATTTTTTTTGTAGTGACGTTAGTGTTTTGCTTTCTTACTTGTTTGTCTGATATAGAAGTAAAAAAATATATTTGGAAAGCTGCAGGAAAATCGTGCCTAGAATATCTTATTGTTTAGTCTATAAGGCCCAATATTTTACAGTGAGACAGTTTTATTTCTGCTCACTCAACTTTTGCTTATTCGCCTTATCCCAATTAGTATAAGGATAGGATCTAATCCTAATTTTAGCCATGTTTTTGTTTTTTGTTGTAAACTTAGGTGTATAACCTGGAAGTATCACTGTTTTTCTTGGTTCCTGGGAAAACCTGTTTCTAGTGTCATTTAAGTTTTGATAGAAATGCAGAAATAGGGTTTCTGAACCGTTGCGGGCTTGGCCGGCTCCCTGGATGGTGATTGGACCAGCTTCTCCTTTGTTGGGCTAAAGTAACCCAGCGTCATGGTCCTGGTCCCCAGTTGTCCATCCTCCCCCCACGTGCCTCACTTCTCAGGTTCTTTTCAAATATTGGCTGAAACATATTAAGGTTTATTTATCAAAAGTGTCATTAATCCCCGGGCGCGTGACACCCACCCCCACCCCCGCCCAGTATAATGTGTAATTTAGTGAAAGATTGCGTATGGGGCTTTCTGTTCATGTGATAGCCTGTGTTCTCTCTCTTCACACTGCACTTCAGAGCAGTATTAAGTTCTTGGATTTTTGAAACTTTTTGTTTCCTTTGTTGAGGGCACAGGTTAGGCAAAAATAATTGGCTGATAAAGACTGCATCTGGACAAAAACAGAAACAAATGAGACCTAGGTGAAAAGTGAATTGACCTAAGAAATCCAAGGATAAGGAATAATGTGTTTTGATCGGAGAGAAGTAAAACGTTGTCTTGGACTCTCTTCTCCATGCACATTTTGATACATTTCATGGCATTTGCAGGCGAGAACCATTCAGCCTTGGGCCTCCTTGCAGCCTCCACGTTGTAACGTCTTGGTGAATTAAAGCTTTCTTACTTCTTTCTGATGAAAATATTAGCAGTTTCGGAATTGTGCCTAGTGGATCTATTCAGCTCTGAGGAAACCTTTCAGTAATGGGACTTTTCATCTGAGGCCTGTGAGCCCATGACTGTCCCAAGAGATTGGGGTCTTGCAGTGATTTTGCTTCATTACGAGCCTACACCAACATTATTTAATGCAACCGAGTTTCAAATGCTGCTAAGGAACACGGTTAAGGTCGTGGTCTTAAAGGACTTTTATGTCCTGCAGAAGCCTGATTTTCGCCTAATATGTAGAACAGCTTGTGCAGTATAGCTCTTGGGAGGTGAATATTTGTTCGTGTAGGTTACAGTCGCCAACATACCCTGAGAGTGGTGGGAATGTCGGGCAGAATATGTATTTTGAGGAAAAAGAAGAACTAGTATGCAAAAATTAGTCATGGAAATCCATAAATACCAGGCCAAGAATATTCCTGCAGATGTGTCCGTTGGGTTTTACTAGGAATGATGGACAGATACATTTTCAGATTTTCCTAATAGAGAATTTTCTTAAAAGTTCAGCAAAATTATGTCTTCATAGGTTTTAAACCCTTTCCCCTTTACATAGAGATTTCTCCTTTCCTCAGTTGCTAGAGTTTTCTGTTGAAAGAATGCACGAGAAGCCTTTTATTCTATGGATTTCTTTTTAACTGTCCCTTAAGAAATACATACCAATTCTCGAGACTAGTACCCTGGTGCAGTCTCTGGTAGCCTGGATTACCGAGATGGTTTGCTGTTCGTATTGTTTGCTTGTGCAACGAGAAATCAGGTTTTAACACCTGATGAATACCTGCAAATTCTTTGTTGAATCAGTATCTTGTCCTTAGACTAGCTTTGTTGCCTTTCCTTTGAGGCTGTGGAGTATCCGTAGGCTGCCCTCCCCTCTGAGGGAGACAAGAGAATGGAGACACCCCCTTCCCACAGTTGAGGAAATGCAGAGCCTGTGGGTGTATGCACCCTGCGTGTTGGTGAGAGTGCACTGGGCTGACTTCACGGGTGAGGAGAGGCTTTGAAGAAGGAGAGCCTGAGGCGAGGCTGCGGAAGCAGAACCGTTCTGAGTGGAATCAGGAGAGGGGGGAGCGGGGATAGTTGAGGCAGCACAGAATCCAGTTTTGCTGGTGGGTAGTAGAACGGCTCAGAGTGAACGCTAGAGGCCAGGAGACCAGCGTGGAGTTGACAAAGTTTCCCACGTGGGTTGTTGCCAGCTTCGTGCCAGGGGATGCTGTGGCGTTTACAGAGGCACATGGTCATGTAGATGTGATTAACCGCTCAGACGTTTGGCGCCAAAATATTCCCCTTTTAGAACAGCTCCCGAGATGGCGGGTTGTGCCGGTGTGAACCGAGTGGGGAATCACAGTTGAATAAAACACGGGCTCCTTAGATATCTTGAGGCTGCAAAGAGGGAACTTAGAATGACAAGCAAGATGAAATCTTATTTTCTTTGTTGAGTTTGGAGGATTTCCGTAGATCCTGCCTTCCTTGAGGTGGAGGCAGACAGAAATCATATACACGTGCACGTTGTTTCTGGGAGCACAGGGCCTCATTCAGCATGGGCAGCTAGGGTGCGCCCAGGCCGGGGGTGGTGGTTCCTGGCGCTGGGGGAGGTCTCCCTCCCCGCCCCCGCCCCCGTCATGCTTTTGTCACAGGGCCAAGTTTCTGTCTGTGTTGTAGCTGCCACAGGAAGAAGCTGGAACATTCCTCTTGTTTTGAATTAGACCAGTGACTGGCCCCATTTACCGCCCGACACCCACCCCTGATGCCCTCTTTCATCCCTCCTTTGGGTGGTCAGTGCCAGCCTGTCCCCACACTGGCCTCAGAGGCTCATAATGAGGTTCCCATAATATCTCTTTTCTAAATAGTGCCGATCTGAAAGCACCACTTTCTAAACACATTTGTTCAGTCTTTTATCCTTCTTTTGTGATAATGGCTCCCTACGTTTTTCTCGAGGCATGGTGTCATCCAAACCTGTGTGTCTTCTGCTGGACACCATGTTAGTAACCGTGGAAGTATGGCTGTGATTGGCCTTGTAGAGCCAAGGAGGCTCAGCTCAGGGAACCGGCCGCATGTGCCAGGGGACCTAAGCAGACGGGAGGAGCAGCTGCTGTTGTGGCACAGGTGGAACTGACCAGAGAATGAGTTGGGTTATCCAGGATGTGGGAGAGGCTGATTGGGGCGAGCCTGCCCTGGAAACCAGGGAAGGAAGGCTGCTTGCCTGGAGTGACGCGAGTGTGGGCAGGATGGAGGGGGCTGAGCCAGGCCGGGGCGGGACAGACTTTGAACTCTATCCCGAGATGGGTAGGATCCGTTTGGTAAGATGCCTGATCACACACCTTTCTGTGCTTCCCAAAGCTCCGTCACATCGTGGAACCTCATAATAGGTGGAGTGGGAATTTGGGGGCATTTTCTCCTTTAAAACGTTTGTAATGGTCTGACTCCTAGTTCACACTTAGCCACGTGCTTTGTGGCCATTTGATTCTTTGGTTTTAATTTCATTGTATCGGCCATAACTGGCAAATTCTGTCTTCTCACTGTTTATTATTGTTCAGAGTGCCTTATAAAGAGGAAAAAAAACAACGTATTTTAGCATACCTTTAACACAGAAAATTATTGCATAATGAGAAACTGTAAAATCTGTGCAAACTTAATTTGAAACTCAGGACAGATTACTGTATTGCCTGGATTTATTTTTGTAGTTCTAAGTAATGACTAATATTTCATAGATACTCATCTACCCTAGTTTAAAAAAGTGAATTGTGGTCCCATCTTGGTTCTGGGATAGCAGTGAAGTTGCCCCTTTGTGAGGAGGCAGCTACAGAACACCAGCAGCTCCTCCCTTTCCCTAGGACTCACAGACTTCAGCTTTCTAAAAGTTTTATTCATGTCAGAGGGGGTTTATTATATGAAAAGAGTAGGACATTTTTCCATAAAAATAAAAATGCTGTTCATGGGGGATTCTCCTCTGCTACCCGCACCCCTCCTTTCCTGAAAAAAATGAAACTTTGGTGCTTATTCAGGGTTCCAGATGTTTGTGTGTATTTATTTATTTCGATATTTATAGTGTTTGCTGTCAAGCCGTTTGCCTCCCTGGGTGCATTCCAGAAATTTTAAAAACATACATGGCAAAGCCACAAAGATCAAAGATCTATGTCTTAGGAACTCTTTGTAGCACTTTAGGCCTGTCTCTGAAATGATTTCTATGAAAGGAACCAAGTAAGAGCTCTTGCTGTCCACCTCTTGTCTTGAGGAATGTTCCAGATGGGGACCAAGCACCTGGTGAAGAACCCATCCTGGGTGGGGTTCTTCCTCTCTGCTCAGTGAGGGGTCTTCGCCTGAAACCCTCCTGCAGAACAAGACCTTCTGTTAGCTCGCTGGGACACCTCTGACCTCTTACCACATTTTATCATTGATGTTTTTATTTCTTCCTTTAAAACATAGGCAATAATTATTTCTCCACCATCCCTGAATATTACTAAATTAACCACATAGAATTTTAAAGACAGCCCATTAGAAATAGGGGTGTCACTGTCTATATTAGTTTAAAAATAATACCATCTAAATGGAAAACAACGAGTTGTTGTAGTAACCATTACCGCCCCCGTGACTAATACCTCAGAACGAGGAAGCGCCCTCAATAGTTGAGGCCCTATAGAAGAATCAGCAGAGGCAGGAGCCGCATTGCTTTCTTCTACGAAAGCCTCAGACACAAAAGGCCTTCTTTGAAGTTCTTACCCGAATGTTTTAAAGATCATGCGTTTGGGTTATGGCATCATTGATCAGCGTTGTAAAAGCAGTCAGTAGATGTTTTCTTGCGTCAATTCCTTACCACAGATGTCTTCCGGAAGAGACTTGTGGTGGAAGGAGGAAAGTGACGAAAGGCGGGCAGTTGTGTGAAGTGACAGCCTTGAAAAGAAACCGTCTCTCGAACCTTCATACCTACTCTGAACACACAGTGTTCTCTACAGAGCAAACCAAGCGAGGTATAAACTTGATCTTCACCCTAGCCCAGCTCTGGGCTTTACCCATTCAGAAGTCTGTGGTGCTTTCCTCACTAACCTGGGCACCTTCCTAGAAGAGCAGCACGTGAGTTGTTAAGCAGCCCAGTTGCTGGCAGTTCGGGCCTCATGCCTCCGTGCTCTCGGGCACTCCCTGTGGCTCGTTACCTTTTCAAGTGCTTGATTCTCCCTTTCATCCCTCTCTCCAGCATATCAGCCACCCTTAGGTGAGAGAGTTGAAAGGAATTGCCTTTAAGCTTAGTGAATTTAGCCCAAAGGGCATGGAGTTCTCCATCTTCTACAGGTCGGCCTATTTGGAGAGGCACCATTTGGCTTCAGTCAG
The DNA here is from genome assembly GCF_059928025.1 of Delphinapterus leucas. Lineage (NCBI taxonomy): Eukaryota > Metazoa > Chordata > Mammalia > Artiodactyla > Monodontidae > Delphinapterus > Delphinapterus leucas. Next base: position 15,220,654 of record NC_143146.1, read on the forward strand.
CTTGAGTCTGGATCTCCTTTGAGGAACCCAGCCTTGTCATCAGTGACTTGAAGACTCTAACTGGGCGTAGGTTCTCGATGCTGCCAGTTCATGCTGGGTGTATCCTCAGCAACACCGGCTGTCCGCTCAATCCAGTTACCTAGCCTTTTCGGTTTGTTTTTAATTTGAGAACTCTCCTGAGGATAAAAGCCTCGCTGTCCCTTAAATATTTATAAAATTATCAATTCATTTTTCCATTTAATGAGTTTTACATTGAATTGTGTCGGAAAAGTCACGATTTACCCACATTTTAAAAAATCCACTGAGTTTTGATTTCGCTAAATGTATTTTAAAGCCCACGTTGACATTTAGCTACAGGTGCTTTCATACCTAATGTTCTTTTACCCATTGGGACTGGTGGTTTTTTTAAATATAATTTTTATATTTTATATCCCTGAGATCAGTATTGGCTTCAGGTTGCTTTTTAGCATTAGATCTCTGCAACTGTACACAGTAGGTATAGGTAGTTTTTATGCCTAATGAATGAAAATCTAAATCGAATATAATTGTCAAAATATTTTCTCCTTCTAACATTGGTGTTTTGAATGCTAGCGACCCCTTGATTTTTCTAGTGGGAATTATGCATATTATTAGGATTTTACCTGATCCTGGGAAGAAACTTTTGTGTTGTTTGTAAAACTGTTTCCATACTCCTCATTTAATTTCCTTTGGGTCTGATAGTATTCTTCCCTTTTCCTTTGCCTAAGGGTCTAAATTAAATATCATATGATACGAAACCCTCTAAAGTGGCGTCATGTTCAGAATGATGCTGGGGTTTTCTGCTGGACGCTAAGTCGTCACTACTAAGTTCTACCAAGGCTTGTTGAGAGGTTTTTCGAACAGTTTCTGCATAAGGGAGAAAATATTAGCAATTTTGTGTATATGTGGTAAAAAAAAAAAATTAGCTAGTGATTTTACTTATTGCCTTTTAAAGATATAAATGAAAACAAATGCCATGTGCTATCCGAAGTTTGGGCACAATCAGACCTGTTACATGTATTCTTCTTTTAATTAATTAAAGTTTTGGCTGCGTTGGGTCTTCGTCGCTACGCATGGCCTTTCTTTTAGTTGTGGCGAGCGAGGGCTACTCTTCGTTGCGGTGCGTGGGCTTCTCATTGCGGTGGGCTCTCTTGCTGCGGAGCACAGGCTCTAGGCGTGCGGGCTCCAGTAGTTGCGTCACTTGGGCTCAGTAGTTGTGGTTCGCGGGCTCTAGAGCGCAGGCTCAGTAGTTGTGGCGCTCGGGCTTAGTTGCTCCGTGGTATGTGGGATCTTCGCGGACCAGGGCTCGAACCCGTGTCCCCTGCATTGGCAGGCAGATTCTTAACCACTGTGCCACCAGGGAAGTCCGTGTGACGTGTATTCTGAAAGAGAGGCCCCAGGGCCCTAGGAGTAACCTCCGTGTGGCGTTGCCTTCAGCGTTTGGTGCTGCCACCTTCATCCCTCCCCCACCCTCCCCCAGGCGTTTGTTTGGTGGGTCTTTTATTCCTGCCCACCGAGCTTCAAGGCTCCTTTCCATCCTTTAAGTGGTTCTCAGGATCACCCTTCCCTTAATACATGTTCCTAGATACTCTTTTCTGGTGTACCTTGTGGTATTTTTCTTCTTTGAACTCAACGTTTGGCCCGTCCTCACCTCACTTGATCTAATGATATATCTCTCTTTGCTTTTTATTCCGGGAGACACATGCCCTGGAAGTACAGAGAATGTATATACTCGCTGTCATCTTCTGTTTAGATCCAATTTAGATTTATTTTGGTGTTTTCCCCCTTTGCTTTCTAAGTTATATCACTTCACAGAGGGCAAAGGCTGTTGGCACTTCTAAAAGGCTCTTAATCATGCTTCTGGGTGTAGATGACCAACCTAGGTACTGTCTATAGGGTTCTGCTGGGGTTGTCCTTGCCTTGAAATTATGCAGATCGGGAGGCTTTAAGTGAATCCTGGTTGTGTTGATGTAGCCACATCATCCAGTGGTGCTGGATTCCATTTGTGCTGATCTTCTGCATCTTTTTCAAAAAAGTTTTATTGAAGTATAGTTGACTTATATCTTTTCCATTTTTTTTTTCTTCTTTTGCATCTTGAAAGGCTTTTCAAGGTCTTGGCGAGTTTATAAACGGGGTGGGGGAGTGCATCAAGAATGTGTATTGATTGTGTGAAATATTTTTGAAAAAGGTGAATTGCTACAGCATTGTAGACATGTTTTGAAGACTAAAATGTTAACACATTCTGTTCTGTCTCCTTTTCTTCACTGTGTGGTGGGTGCATTTGTGTCTCTCTGGCACTCTTCTCTGCCACCAGCAGGCAGCCTTGACCTTTGCTCATTTCCACCCTGGCAGATGTTCTTCATCTTCACTCTGTTCTCCTTAACCTACTGAGAGACAGTTCTTCTCTGTTGGTGTGCTGGATGGGACCTGGGACCTTTTGATCCCCGGAAGTGCACAAGCCTCTGTCTTCCTCACCAGGATGATGACACAACTGGCTGCCCCAACAGGCACCTCCTCCTTGGCCCTGGCACTTCGGGTGTAAGTGTACAATATGCAGCTGACATTCCTAATAAGGTCAACAGGAGCAGATGGGCGAGACAGATGGAATGGATTCTGAGAGAAGGATCAGCTTGAATCTTTTCTTCTCTTTTTATTTAAAAAAAAGTTATGGTAAAATACATAGAACATAAAATGTACCATCTTATTCATTTTTACTTACGCTCAGTGGCATTAAGTACATTCTCATTGTTGTGCAACTTCCAGCACCATCCATCTTCAGAGTGTTTTCGTCTTCCCAAACTGAAACTCTGAACCCACAACTAACTCCCTGTGCCCACCCCCCTGCCAACCACCATTCTCCTTTCTGTCTATGAATTTGACTATTCTAGGCACCTTATGCAAGTGGAATCTTTCAGTATTTGACCTTCTGTGTCTGGTTTATTTTATTTCACTTAGCATGTTGTCCTCCAGGTTCATCCATGCTGTGAATGTGTCAGAATTTCCATTCTTGAGGATGAAGAATACTCTACTGTGTGTACATACACCACATTTTGTTTTTCCGTTCATCTATCAATTGGCACTTAGGGTTGCTCCCACCTTTTGGCGATTGTGAACAATGCTGCTATGAGCACAGGTGTACAAGCATCTCTTCAAGACCCAGCTCTCAGTTCTCTTGGGTACCTCCCCAGAAGTGGAATTACTGGATCATGCGGTAATTCTGTGTTTCATTTTTTTTTGAGGAACTGCCATACTTCTTCCATAGCAGCTGCACCATTTTAGATTCTCAGAGTGAACAGAGTTCCAAATGTTCCACATCGTCGCCAGCACTTGCTGTTTTTTGATTTGTTTTTGATGGTAGCTATTGTAACAGGTGCAAGGTGGTCAAATCCTTTATTTTCTTGAGTGAATCGTAGGAGGTGGCTTTGGATGCCAGCAAGGGCTGCGTCCCCCAGACAGTTGGGCAACAGTTCCCTGAAGACAGGATGCCCAGGCGGATCTTGTGCTCTGAGTGCAGGTTTCTTTCCTCTTGTTGCCTCTTTTTAATTCTACACTTGAAAATTAGTTCAGATGCAAACCGCGTTTAGATTTATTTACAGTTTTGTAACTCCTTTCCTGTTTCCCTTTTAACAGGCTTGACTTAAGATGTCTCTTTCAAGTAGTAAATTAATTTAGGTGGCAAGCACCCCACCCGACTTTCGTTATATGCTGGCGGTTTAGATAAATGGATATTATAATCTCAGCACATTTCTGCCCAGCGCTAGCGCGCCTATTTGCAAGAGCCTACAAAAGTGATGATAATATTTTGTCAGTTTGGGGCCTAGAATAAGAAGAAGAAAAATGACATATTTTTTTATTTGTATTTATGGGATGCCTGTAGGGAAGCTGAAAGTGCCGTCTGGCAGTTTACATGGCTAAATACAGATGAAGAAAGATAAGAAACCCGAAGACTTTTTTTCTAGGCACAGGGGAGAAGACAAGGTCCAGATCAGTTACTGTCAGATGTGTTGGAGATGCATTCTCCATTGCAACCGAATATTTTTTCCCTTCAACTCACCATTTCGTTGAAGAATGGAGCCTCTTCTTAATGACTTCATTGATTTGACGATTGGGTTACAGTGTACTTTATTTACTGCTGAACTGTTTTGCTCCTGTCAGCACTTAATGTGAATAAATCCACTTTTTGGCCTCACTTTGATAGGAAAACTTATATCTGCAGGAAAACTTGCTTTTCCTATTTTTATGTACAGACACAGTGTGACTTTCCTTTTCAAAATCATATGTCATAGTGTAGCTGAGAAATAAACACATGCAGGGCTGTCATCCTTGTGTCCTATTAGAGCAACATAAAACAAAATGTGGGTTTATGCCTGAGGGATCACAAAAACAGATTTAATATTTATAATTAAGGTCAATTTTTAAATGATTTATTCATTTACTTTTTCGTTACTGTGTTAAGACTTAGCAGTTTTGGACTCAGATTTTATATGTTTTTTAAAATTATAAATATACAGTATATCCTACATTCACTGTTATGGTTTGCATATGAATTTAATATTTTGTGTCCAGTGAGACCCAGTAAAAGTGCATCTTTTTTTTGTATCACCCAGTTTATGAGCAGAGTTAGAATACATTGCGCTAATAAGTTTTACATGAAGTTTCTAAACTTTCTTATGGAAAACAATGTCACGTGTATTTATCTTTTATCAATTATAATAAATTCAGTTGGGGGGGTAAGATATATCAAAATTCAAAATTTTTCATGAGACACTTCTAAAAATATTTCCTAGTACATATTTTGTTATTAAAGAGAAATACAATTAATTTTATTCATTCGCTTTCACAATTTTATTTTTAAGTGCATGATAAAACTAGTAACGCTACAGCATTTCCTAAAGCTGGACTAGGAACCCCTCTCTAAAGAGGCAAGTAGAATTTCAGCAGCACCTGTACTACAACACTATAAAACCCATTTTCAGCCAACTCTAAGATTTCTAATTCATATCTGAGTCCACAATGAAAGGTAGAAATCATGCACTTGAAAAGTAGCAGCATTAGTGAAACTATGGAAGTGCTTATAGCGCTAGTGTGTGGGGGTGGGGGGGAAAACCCCGGCAAATAGAGACAAATGTCGTTTTCCTTGATACTTCACCCTTAGGAAGAAATGAACTTGCAGGAAAGTAGTAGTTCATGTAAGAAACTTGGGGAACAGTCTCTGGGAATTATCAACTGAACCTAAAATGGCCCTCTTTGTTTTCTTTTCTTTTTTTAAAATTAATTTTTATTGGAGCATAGTTGATTTACAGTGTTGTGTTAGTCCTCTGTGTTCTCTTGGGGAGTTGTGTTCTGAAGGGACGAGTAATTTAAAGGAAGCAAATTGATTAGGTAGGTGCAGGAAACCACAAGTGTTTGAACAGGTTTTTGCTGGACGACAGTTGTGTGGATCAAGGGCTTTTATGGCGGCTAATTATCTGCCCTGGGAGAAGTGGCCATAGCTTGCCTTTCCTTCAGGTGGAAGGTAGGTTCCCTGTCTGTTATTCTTTTCCCTGCTCAGAGTGAATAAATATTTCAAGTATGTGGTCAGCTGTACAGCTCTTTACTTTTCCTTTAGGAAAAAGAGAGTTGCTTGGGTATGGTATTGAGAATAGAACTCAGGAGGACTTGCATATGCCCTCCTGCCCAGGACTAGCTCAGGACATCCTGAAACATGCAAATTGAGCTGCCTGCTAAGAGGGGAAGGAAGGAATATGATGCACCGGCATTTGATGTCTTTTTATGGGGGAACAAAAGAGTTTTGATTTTTTTCACTTGGAGTTCAGCCTGGCTATTGTGTGGTAGAGGAGGCTTAATGAATCATTGTTTAACTAAGATCCTGCCAAGTATTTGACCATTAAATAGCCTCCATGTGTATAGAGCTCTTCTCTGACAGACTCTTATTTGATTGTGATTAATTGGCATTGAATTGGTGTTTAATTACCTCCCACGGAATCTGAGAACAGTTTGTGTTTTGATTAAGTTATATGATGTAAAACCCGCCCTGGCGCTGGGGAAGTCAGCTCTGTCCTTGCTGTACCTGCCTTAGTTCCGACAGGCCGGCCTCTGTGGTTGCTCAAAGCTCAGAGACTGTCTCAAAGTACCAAAAACCCATACAAATTGGGATTTCAGTTTTTCTTTTAATATGCAAAAGTTTTAGGAATCAAAATTCAGCATAAGTCTGGAAAGGTTTTCTTTTTATGTTGAAATTCTTTTTAAGATATTCATTGGGCTATGTTAAACATTTTATACAAATGGATCCGCTTCCTCATTTCTTTTTTTTTTTTTGCGGTACGTGGGCCTCTCACTGTTGTGGCCTCTCCCGTTGCGTAGCACAGGCTCCAGACGCGCAGGCTCAGCGGCCTTGGCTGACGGGCCCAGCCGCTCCGCGGCATGTGGGATCTTCCCGGACCGGGACACGAACCCGTGTCCCCTGCATCGGTAGGCGGACTCTCAACCACTGCGCCACCAGGAAAGCCCCCCATTTCATAATGCGTCACCGTGTACGCGCACGTGAGATGTCCAGGGGGAGAGATCCACCAGCTGGACACACTGACGATGAAGGGACAGTGGGGCCGGTCTGGTTTGGGTGTCACAGCCCTCAGAGAATAGATGACAGCAGAGGAGGTAGGAGATGATCATTGTGGGGATAGAGTTCCAAATACGGGGTGGGGGGCAGGGGGAGTTGCATTTTGGCAACAAGCCAGGTCGCAGGAATGACGAAAGATGTTCAAAGCAAAAACCATTATATCCCAGAAACCAGCATACAGGACTGTTTCAAAAAGAAGGTCGTTAGAAGTGTTATCTGCTACAGAAAAAGTCAGGACGAGTGAGGATGGAAGCAAAGCTGGCTGTTGGTTTTAGAAACTAGATGACGGGTGTAGAGAGGGCAGAAGATGGACGGGAAGGGATTTGTGGGGTTTCTGAATAGGTCATGATTCCATCGTTTGGCTAAGAGATAATGTGTCTCTCCTAAGCTTTTTATAACTGACAGTAGAATACATACAATTATAACTCTTAGAGCAATATTTCCACTTATCACTTTTATCTGAGTTTTGAAAGAAGGAGTACAGTAGTTGAAAATGATTTTTTCCCCTCCTTTTTTTTTTTTCTTTTAAAAAAATCATTGAAGTATAGTTGACATACAGTGTTGTATTAGTTTTAGGTGTACTGCAAAGTGATTCAGTTATTTGTATATACATATCTATCTATCTAGGTGTCTATCTTTTTTGAGGTTCTTCTCCATTATAGGTTATTATAAGATATTGAACGCAGTTCCCTGTGCTACACAGTAGGTCTTCACTGTTTTTTTGTTTTGTGTTTAGTAGTGTGTATCTGTTAATCTCAAAGTCCTAGTCCTACTTTATCCCCCTGTCCTTTCGGTAACCATAAGATTGTTTCCTGTGTCTGTGATTTGTTTCCTATTTGTATAAATTTTTTCATTCCCTCCTTTGTAATGGTGTTCTTACTTGGCAGTTTTTTCCCCCCAACAAAGGCCCACACACATACACTTAATACAACCCAACCACATTTGTGTAACATCTATTGGTGGTCCCCACATGTTCACACGATGCGCTGGAGATCAACTGAGATCAGATTTGGGTGTTGGTGGACCCCACTCCAGCTCACCTTTCAGTCACTTTACATTGGGTGGGTAGTGGGCGGGACGATTGTCTTAAAGTTTAGTCACACTCTCACACCAAATGTTTTGCTGTCCTGTTTCTGAGCATTACATGTCCTTGTACGTGTATTAGAGATGGGACAGGTTGATTTCGCATGTTGAATGGTAACTTCCTGATGTGCCTTTGTGGAAGTGGGACTTCTCTGCTTAGATGAAAGCTTTATTAATAGGTGGTTTTGCCTGCATCTCTGCGGGAACACGTTCCCCAGGTGAGACTGCTACGTGTTCTCCCCCACCCCCCACCCAAACCCCCTCCGATCCCCATTCTTTGGAAGATATGAGATAGAGACTGCGCATTTTGCCTTAAAAGGTGGTCACGGTGCACTGGGCCAGGAAACAAAGACCTTGGAGACAGAGTGGTGCATTCCTCTGGCGGGAGGAGCCCCGTGATAGGTGGTGTCCTGTTCCCTCAGAATTGGCAGTTCTCACCTGGCCCACGTCTCTCGTGGCCACCCCACTTCCTGTGGTTCATGGTTTAGGTGTCTCCTGAAATCATGCAGCCAGTGCACATGGGCATTTTCCAGTGGACATGCTCTGTAGGTTTCATCCAATGCGCAGTGTTTCAGAGCCGCTGTCTTAGAGATTTTCCTGCCTATTGCTGTCCATTCCTGACCTTATATGAGCTGTGAGCCAGACTCCTGCATGACATATGCACGAGATCCAGCGGTAAAGGAACTAGCCTGGTCTTAACTTCCCAACCCCTTTCCCCCCCAATGCTTAGGAGATGTAAAATATCATGGCGGTTGCAGCAGCATGGTTTTGTGTGTCAATTTGTGGGGTGTATCCACTCCTTCAAGGTCAGTCCCTTTCCAAACTTAGCAGAGAGGGATGTGACTTGCCCTATGTCGCAGGACAGGGTAAGGCCTGGAATGAGGTGGCTCTCAAGCCCTGGACTTTGCTTCTGTCCTCATTCATTCTTTTTCAGTCACTTCTTCACTTGTTAATCTATGTATTCATTCCATCTTCAATAACTTCTATAATTTAATTTTGAGGTGGGGTTATTTTAAATGTTTTGCTTTAATTATGGTTAGCCAAGAGAGAATTCCTGGAACTCTTCTAATACTCAAAGCATTCAGCATCTAGTGGATGCTGTGGTTGCTAATGGATTCAACATTAGCCAATCAAAAGGGGCTGGGCTGTCAAAGGCCAGTTTGACGATCACCGTTCATACCAGCTGAACACCAGCCCTGCCTATGATTTTATTGTCTCATCCTTATTAGTACATTTTTAATAGAGTTTTCAGATGCGTCTAGTAAAACAGCTCTGTGTCATAGATGTAATGACGTAAATTTTCTTCGTCTCTGTAACCCTGGGTGCAAGTCCCCAACCTGGCTACTTTACAGCCGAGTGTCATTGAATTAATTTCCTCCTGCCTCTAAGCTTAAGCTGCCTCTTCTGTAAAATGGGGACAACATCTCGCTCATAGTTTTGAGATGATGCGTACATAGTTTCTGGCACTTACTTGGTGCTCATGTGGTGTTGGGGGTGTTCTAGAAACCAAGCAGAGCGACCACAAGAAAAAAATCCCACCAAATCTCTGGTGTGTAGCACAGGCAGCCTGGTGAAGCTGTACAGGGTTTGTCTGTGGGCACACAGGCCAAGACAGAATTGGTCCTCGGCTGTCGGCCGGGGGCTCTCAGACTGTCTGGCCTGGGTCGGATGTGTAAGATGCATGCTCACTCCACTAGGCCCCTCCTCAGGACTTCCACCTCGCAACCATGGCTTTGACAAGAGAAGTCAGACCTCTTTGTGACTCTAGGGAATTTTCAGCAGAGGCCCCTTAACACTACACTCTTCTCCACGCCCGTTCACACACAGGTTCTCTCCTATCTTAGCTCTCCAACTAGGCAAATATTTGTCCTCCCACCCGGACAAACTCCACTCTCCGTCAGTCCATCCTCTGGCCTCCTTCTAAGTGCTCAGGCTGTGTTTCCTCCATGAGAACCCATTAGCCTGACCCTGCCTAAGCCTGCAAGTCAGTGACACTGTCTGGTGTCACCCACTGCTGCTGTGGCCGCGTCTTCGCTCTGTGCCACCAGCATCTTGGATCACGGTGCCTGGCCCAGCGTCTCTGCACGCGGGCCGCCAAGCTGAGGTGTCGGCGCGGCCATTTCGCACCGGGGCCTCTGGTCTGAAGGGCCGGGTGCAGGGCCGGCAACCTGCACGAGGCAATGTGTGAGCAAGTGAAACTTGATTAAGCACAAAGGAAAAGAAGAAAGGTTGGACTTGGTTTTATGACCCAGATTCTATTTTTATTTCCCAGGAGTTGTTAATGGCCTTTGCTGGTGTGAGTATGCCAAACCAGACGCTTCGTATTTCCCCATGCATTTCCCCAGAAGAGAGTGCATGAAATATCAATAGATAATTGAGATTTGGAAACAAACCATTTATTTATAGAAAGGCTCGTTGTATAGATTCATACAGAAGACACTCAAGCACCCTCTGTATGTGAGGCATTGGTCCAGGCACTGGGGTAACAGCAGTGAATGAAACGGGTAGAACTCCTGCCTTAATGATGTCTATATTATAATTCAGTTTCTGTGACTAAAATGGAGACAAGTGGTTATTAGCTTCTGGAAGCAAAGAATGGAATTTAAAGGGGCCGTGAGAATTCCCTGTCAATCCAGTAGTTAGGTCTCTGCGATTTCATTGCCCAGGGCCCGGGTTCAATCCCTGGTGAGCCACTTGGCCAAAATAAATAAAGGGGACATAATTATACATGTTGATAAAACCAGATTAAAGGTTCTTGAGACAGAACATCATCAGAAATGTTCAGGTTGTTCCTTGTTACTCAAAGTGTGGTCCTTTGAGCAGCCAGCATCCACATTACCCTGGGAGTTCTTAGAAATCAGGAATCTCAGACCTCACGCAGACAGAGCTCTTGAGAAGTTACATTTTAATCCAGGTGCCTTGGAGATTTTCATACAGATTATAGCTTAGAAGCATTGTTTTGTGAGTCTTGGGGTCTTTGTGATCAAACTTCACTTGGATGCACAGGAGCCTTCAAGGTCCTGGAACGTTCACCCATGTGTTTATAAATCAAACACGACTAGAGTGCTGGTGGACTCCATAGTGATCAGAATTAATCTTTCCAACTGTGCCCCCGATTGACATGTACAGGATGGTCACTACGTGGGTTCCAGGTCTTACTATATATCTCCCTTCAGGATGAGCCCCTTTTGAAATAATTCATTTCATAGATTTGTTTTAGGTTTTTGTGTAAGAGTGTATCTGCACAGAAGGGTTCCTATTTTAAAAAAGAGGGTTGGAAAGCCAGTACCTTGTGGTGTTTTATTAGTGAACCCCACCTTCTGCCTTGCCCAGCACTTTGCATTTTGTTATAGATTGTGTGAGAAATGTGGTCCATGTTTACAAAGGGTGTATAATCTAGATGTAAACTCAAGACTAATATACATGAAAAGTAGTCAAACCACTAAATAGATTATACTATGATATGTTCTGAGAATATACCCAGACCCCAGGTGGAATCTGGAAGCTCGCTGAAACAGTCCCTCACCGAACAATGTGCCAGAAAAATCTGTGCCTTTAAACATGAGAATCACTTAGGTCTTTGCTGAGAGTGCGTGGAGTCTTCTTTTTGGCTCTACTTGGATGTAGGGTCTCCTCAGTCCTCAGCTCTAAAAGGAAAAATGGAAGTTGGTGGCAAGCTCTGGGCAATAGCATAATGTATCAGCTGAAAGCACAGTATTATAAAAAGATTTTTTTAAAAAAAGTAGTTGGGTGCCGGAGCCTGTGCTCCGCAACGGGAGAGGCCACAACAGTGAGAGGCCCGCATGCCGCAAAAAAAAAAAAAAAAAAAGTAGTTGGGTGGAGGTTGGAGTGCAACTTCACTAGCCTTAAGCAGCCCCAAAGGCTATTGCCATGTTTAAAAACAGTCTAACTGTTAATGGTCAAAATAAAAAAGGTTAGTTTTGTTACTTAAAAGGGTAATTAGTAATTCGAAAATTTAACTGTACAATTCCCCCAACTAATTTTAGAAAGCAAGTCTCTTGTTGGACATGTGGCGCTTGTTCTAGTCTAGGCTTTTGGGTTGCTAGGGGCAGAATCTACACAAGTTAGTTCAGATGAGGAGACCTTGATCGAAAGGAAATGGACATCTCCTGGAGCTGGAACGATGCTGAGTTTCCTGTAACTGAAGCTGGGAACTGGGGTCCTCATGGGAGCTGGGGCCATTGTCACAGGGCTCGTGCCCAAAGCCACTTTGCCTCTGATCTTTGCTGGGTATGGTGAGGCTGGTCCACTTTCCTGGCTTCTCTCCTGGCCTTGTGTTGCTTGAGGAGGGGAAATCGGAATGACTAGGTGGCTAGTCAGTGAGTTGGCTTCCCCTGGGGAGAGAAAAAATTAAAATTGCGCGTAATACATTATAGACTTGTTCAAGTTGTTTTCTACTTCTGACTTGCCAAGTGTGCCACACTGAATATCTTTGATGCACTCATTAACTCCTGGGTATATGTTCCTAGAAATGGAATTTCTGGGTCAGAAGAGGTACACGCTTAGAGTTTATACATACTGCTCTTTGGTCCCCAGTATCTTCCTGTGTAGTACCGGTGGGAGCCATGTGGATATTCATTATACCCACATCTAAAATGTGACCTGGCCTCCAGAATTTATCGTGATTGTTGGCTCTGTGATTGGATATGCAAGATGGGAGAGGTGGTGGTACTACTTTACCCTAAGGTAATCCAGCAGTACCTGGGGTATTAATTTTAATACTGGGCACAAGGCATTAACTGAGACTGTCCATCTGAGTCTGGACAAGAGGCAGCGGCCAAGATAGGACACCGAGCCTTATGAGGGATCATTGAGGCCCCAAGGAGTAGTTGCTGGAAAGGATATGATTCACTTCATTCAAGTATTTGAAAGGCTGTCATATCAAGAGAAATTAGGTTCCCTTTGTGTGGCTATAAGGGCAGAAGAAGCGGCAGAGGTTGGATGTTCTAGGAAGGCAAGATTCGGTTTGATGTGAGAAAGCCGTCTAACAGAACTGTCTGAAAATGCATTGGGTTCCCCATGTTCACGTGAACTGCCCTTCCCTCTACCTCCCTAGAGATAACTCCAGCAGGGGCCATGTGTCATGTGGGTGAAGAGTCATGGCATGTGTGTGAAGTGAATTCATCATTAGGATTTCATTTGGAGAGTTTTGAGAAAAGTTTAATACTATGAGGCCATGAACTTGGAATCACACCTCTGGTTACAACAGCCTATTTCAGAGCCAGGTGAAATATTCTGCAAACACCATTCGTTCTCTTAATATTTCTTAGTGCAAAGAAGTAACTGTTGAGGACTTCCGTGGTGGAGCAGTGGTTAAGAATCCACATGCCAATGCAGGAGGCATGGGTTCGATCCCTGGTTTGGGAAGATTCCACATGCCGTGGAGCGACTGAGCCCATGTGCCACAACTACTGAGCCTGCGTGCTGCAAGTACTGAAGCCCGCGCGCCTAGAGGCTGTGCTCCGCAAGAAGATAAGCCACTGCAAAGAGAAGCCCCCGCATCACAACGAAGAGTAGCCCCCGCTCACCGCAACTAGAGAAAGCCCGTGCGCAGCAATGAAGACCCAAGGCAGCAACCACCCCGCCCCCCCCCGCCCCCCCGGCCAAATAAATAAATAAATAAATAAGAAGAAGAAGTAGTAGTAGTAACTATCGAACTTTTTGATCTCACATTTTCTATACCTAGCTCATTGGTGAATAAGAGTTTCGTTTTTTGGTGATCTCTGACATTCTGTTCAGTTTGCTATGAGGGGAGATGGGTTTTTCTCATTGTTTTTGCTTTGCTTGTATTTTATACTCTTTGCCAACCCTGGGTCTCTCAGACCTTAGGACTCCCACATCTGGTGAATGGTAAAGGGGTGGTTGACACATACTGTTCATCCCTGAGTAGCCAATATCTCTTTTAACACTTTCTAAGACAAATTATACTTGTTTCCAAATTCTGCCTACGTTAAAAAGTTGTATTTTTCCATTGAAGAAGTCACAAGAACTTAAAGGATGTCTTTAACATTTTTTGTCGTGTATATTCCTTATTTGGGCATTGCTGCTTTGAAAAGGTAAAAAATAACTAAATGAGAATATGTGGGGAAATTGCGCATCTGATTTTAATGTTCCTAAAGCAGAATTGATTAAATGATTCCCATCTTCTTGCCCCTCGAAGTGTGATCTGGGAAATAGTTTAAAGGGGGGGGTCACCTGACAGCTGGGAAGAAATGCAGACTCTCTAGCTCCCCCAACACTCCTGAATCAGCAAGTGCATTTTAACAGGTGGACATCGCTCCAGTGTCTGGTAGACTTTCCGAGGTGACATGATGCTGCAGGACCTGGGGGGAATAGTCAGTATCTCTCCTTGGTGGTTGAGCACCTGTTAACTCACCGGGCATTGTGACTGGGTTCTTCACCTGCATGAGCCCATTTAATCCTGAGAATCACCTTCTAAAGCAAGCATTCCTAGAGGCTCCGAAAATTTGTCCCTGGTCCTCCAAACGTGTCACTAAACGACGGTTTCTGGAGTCTGTATTTCCTAAGCCTGAGACAGGAGAATTGAGGCCCAGCCGGTAACGGCCTGGCCTGGCCGAGGGCGAAAGCCTCCGATGTCTACAGCCCCCGGCTTGGCCGCACCCTGTGCTTCCGGTGAGCCAGGCGCCCTGCGGAGGACAGCAGGGCTGGCTCATCCCGGCAGCGGAAACTCAGCGCCCAGCCTCTGCTCATTCAGTGTCCAGCTGTGGCTTGGTGTGAAGGGCCTCGGGAGAAAGTCACCTCTGACAGGGGTCAGGAAGAGCACCTAGAGGCCCCACATCTCACCTGCAGGCTGGCTTCCTGGAGCCTCAGTTATGAAAGAAGTTCAGGGGCCTAGATAACACATTTCTCAGGAGCTGCTACACCAGAATAGGCTGTGTGCGTGCCTGCGTGTGTTGTTACTTCAGTGCCTTTGGATTTAATCATTAAAAAGACCAGATATTTATTACAAATTAGTTCTCATCTTCCAGTCCTGCAGCCTTCAGAGTATACTGTTTTGGTGAATTTTGAGAAGGAAAATAAAAGCAATAAGAAATGATCTTTTAGTCGTCAAGTAATATTTGTTTTCCTGCTTCCATCCCTCTGGTCTTGTTGGATGCTTAAGCATGAGTCGTGTGTTCTTCACACTTGGTGCGCCTCTGAAAACAACAACTTATTACCCTGGTAGTAAATGCACAACTTGGAAATTGGAAGAATCCCAAATTTCCCAAGATGTAAGGTGCTATGCACCATCCTGGGGATTAAAAAATTGCAGACAGGTTGTAATTAGTTTTCTTTTTTTTTAAAGTATCACTTAGCAACATTAATTCTGATAAATCAAAGTTAGTGTAACAATTAGGAGTAATTTATGAATTTTAAATTGTTTACCGCCTCTAGCACTTGAAGTCTTAAATAGGATGGATGTAAAAGGACAAAACATTCTAAAATCCACCAACCCTTCCTGATACTTCCACAAGACCCGCTTCTCCCCTCCCCACCCCCGTTTAAAAATAACGGCCAAAAATTTCAACTGCCCACTCACTGCCATTGGTATTTTAATATCTCTTTAGGTAACGTCTATTTTTTTCTTTACCACTGACATTGGCTTATTTCATATGAATCTATAATATATTAAATACATATGCATTTAAAATATTGTTTTAATTTGTCCATGAATTGTTTCTCTTAAAGGGCCTGTCTGGGGAAATGAGTAATTTCTCATATCCTGTTCTTGCAGGAAGAATTTTGAATCGTTTCTCCAAAGACATTGGGCATATGGATGACTTGCTGCCCCTGACATTTCTTGATTTCATCCAGGTAACGTAACAGTCATGTCAGAGTTCTCACAGCACAAAGCAAAGTGCCTGTTTTTCAAGGCCTTTTCACAGGGGCTGAGATGGGCCTTTCAGCCTGACTGTGTTATCTTAATTAAGTAAAAGGCCACGTTTGTAAGAGAAAGGTGTGGTTGTGATCGGGAGGCTGAGTTAACATGAGTGACACCTGCTGTAGGAGTGGCTACACAGTCACGGTCAAGGTTGGTTCGAAGCAGCGACATGCTTGGTAAGTGGTTCTCCCGCTGCCGTTCAGCTCTCTGGCGTGGATTTCCTTTACTGTGAGCACATTTCACAACAGAGAATCACCTCTCATGGTAGCCTAGATTAACTAAATTATGCATCGGATTACCACAAAAGACAAATACTTACTGCACCGTTTTTTTTGTGTGTGTGTATAAAGCCAGGTGTGGTTACCTACAAAGAAAAGATTAGTAATAATAAGGTGAAAATAATCCTTTAACAAGGACAATAGAGAGCGGTTATGGGAGATACAAAGCCTTTAAAAGCAAGTACCTTTAAGCCAATAATTTGAGTAAGGGATCAGAGTCATCTCAGAAAATGTCTTTTTTGTTTTTGTAGACAGCTTTTCTTTTAACACATTGATTGCTGTGTCTTAAGGTGTCTTTAAAAAAACAAACCTTCAATCCCACAGAAATACCTTCTACACAGCCTTTGTTTTGTCTGTGGACTTGGAAGTTCTAAAGAATGATGTTAGGTCATCTGAGCTCTAATCTCATTTAGTATTGTGCGTTTGGGATGTTTTTATCTGTTGTTTAATTCTGTCTACTTTGAAGTGATTCAGGCTGAGGGGACTTTCTGTTTCATTTCCAAGGGTTTTGGACATCAAAAACATTTATCAGGGCTTCCCTGGTGGCGCAGTGGTTGGGAGTCCGCCTGCCGATGCAGGGGACACGGGTTCGTGCCCCAGTCCGGGAGGATCCCACATGCCGCGGAGCGGCTGGGCCCGTGAGCCATGGCCGCTGAGCCTACGTGTCCGGAGCCTGTGCTCCGTGGCGGGAGGGGCCACAGCGGTGAGAGGCCCACCTACCAAAAAACAAACAAACAAACCAACCAAAAAAACACATTTATTAAAAGGTGTACATTTTCTAAAATCCCAGCTGCTGCTGCTAATATTGATACTTCCTAAGTTGGAAGCCTTTTCACATTCCCTAAGTGCCAGTTAACACGAGCCCATTTTAAGACCAGGAAGGAGGAATGCTGCAGTTAGGGTGTGCAGTCATGGCTTGATACTGATGCTCCCCATACCCCCATTTTTTATTTCAATGCTCAAGTGCTCTTTAAGTCAAAACGTAGGGTCTCTCCTGGAGCCTTTTTTTTTTTTTTTTTTTTTTTTTGCAGTACGCGGGCCTCTCACTGTCGCGGCCTCTCCCGTTGCAGAGCACAGGCTCCGGACGCGCAGGCTCAGCGGCCATGGCTCACGGGCCCAGCCGCTCCGCGGCATGTGGGATCTTCCCGGACCGGGGCGCACGAACCCGCGTCCCCTGCATCGGCAGGCGGACTCTCAACCACTGCGCCACCAGGGAAGCCCCCTGGAGCCATTTTTATAAAAGGAGCCACAAATACTTAATTTGGAAAATTAACTGTGTCAGAAATATCAATAATAGGCCTGAGATTATTCTAGCCATTCCTGTTAGTCACAAAGAAATGCGCCAATGAATGTAGCCTATGGTCAGAGGCCTCCACTGTTTACCAATGTGAGGTAAGCTGTGATTTAGAGGCAGAGTCTTACTGTTCTTTTTAACCTGAGGGACAAGGGTCTAACTTAATCTTGGTGAAATGTAAGTACCAGTAGTTCCAATTAGCTGATTTCTTGAATCTAATTGCAATAGTAAATCTCAATATTATTGTCTTCAAGAAAGGAGTTTTTTATAAAGGATGACTCGGTTATCAATTATGATAAAGATCTATTGTCACTTGTTTTGTTTGCAGGTGTCTCTAAGAAGGCTCCCATAATCCCTTCAGGAAGAAATATTTTCTCCTTTATAAGATGGTATTAGTTAAATATAAAAGCCCTGATCCCTGCCATTGTTGTTGATTCTTTGAGAGACGTTTCCCAACATTCATTGTTTAAATGGTTATCAGGAGGAGTCAGGTGAAACTTAATAAACAGTGCAGTAACTGATTCATCTTTGTGTGCAGGAGCCTTTCTCCAGAGGCTTTGCATTCAATGAGTGGGGTTTTGACGAGGTATCACTGGGATCATTTTGAAGTATTTGGACCTGTTGCTATATTAGCAAGCAAAGATTTTTATTAAAGCCACAAAAATGAAGTCGACCTGCCCTCAAAGAAAGGCCAACAAAAATCAAAATGTAAATTGATTTTTTTTTTTCTCTTTTTTTGAATTTGGATAGGACACTGTAAAGATGAAAAGAACCCAGTGGTGATCTGGGACTCTTAATGGAATCATGTAAACTTAAAATAAACACTATTATGGTAAGCACATAGAATGAAAACTAATTTTCCAAATCAAATACATTATATTCAATTCATTTTCCCCAATCAACCAAATGTTTAAAACCTGTTAGTTATAACAGCGATCTTCTGGAAATTAATTAGAAGCCTATTAGCTCTGCTAGCTGAGCTGAACCGAATGAAGAGGGTTGCTCGTTACATTTCTAAATAGGCTCCTGAATTAAAGCAAAGGAAGGTCAAAATGACAATCAGCTTGACTCACCTTATGGCTTTGCTTAAGAGGTGGATCTATTTTTTTTTTTTAAGGAGTTAATTTTTTTTTAAGGAAATTTTATCCACTTGGACTCAATCCTCTAACTTAAAAAGTCAGGATAAAAGGTATCCTGAATATTATCTTTGTTAACAGTAACGCCCTCACAAGTGCATAGGAATCTGAAATGGAAGTGACATTTAGGTCTCTTGTCTGGCCCATCAGCTTCTCTGAAGAGTTTTGTCATCCGCTTTCAGAACTGAGATAGAAAATTTCTTGTGTGCCTTTGATTTTAATGTCATTAGCAAAACGGGCTGCTGACATCAGGAGACCCTGGGTTTTAATGTCTCTCCTCTGATTCTTAGGGTCAGAATCCTAATGACTAGCAGATCTTCCTCTGCTCAGGGAAGTTCACAGAACGTGAGTCCTTCTAAACCCAACAGCTGACTTTAGAAAGGGTTGGGAAATTCCGTATCAAGAAGTTAACCTTGGTTTGATCTTGTGGTCCTTCCTGATCTACATGTCATCTCTTATTCTTGAGCCAGAAAGAACTTGGCAGGATTTATAGTAACAAATAGAATACAAATCAAAATTCAAAGCTTAGCTATCTTTCCACTTTGCAGAGTATTAAAACCAACACTGACATGTTTAATGTTTGTTTCTTACTGAAGATAAGCATGTGATAATACTTTTCAGGAGAATTAAAATCAAGCAGGTACAGAAATAATGTAATTACACTTATCTGTGGTAACTTTTTAATCCGTAGCATGCATGTTGCATTACTTTATCTGTAAGAAAGACAATGATAATTTTGTTGGTTTTGTAAGTAAGAGTTCAGAAATATGGACCATTGGCCTAGAACATAATTGTGTCTCCAGTTAAGTCTGAGGCTGATGAATTGAAGAAAGGGAACTGAGACAGAGCCCTCATAATGGGGGAGGGGGTATACTCCCATGAAGGCAGTCAGAAGTCAGATTTTATTATTCCACTAACACAGTGACTGAGATGAGAAAATTCTGTTTAAAATGTGAGCAAGTTTGCTGGCCACATGGAAGGTATTTACTTAACTTTGTCCCTTGGACTTCAACAAATGATTCGTATTTGTGTGAACATTTGTGGGGTTTTGTTTGCTTTTTGTTTTGTTTTTGGTTTCATTTAGTGATTCATATCCATGCTGATGGGAAACAGTGACACAGCTCATTTTGAAATGAGTGTAATTTACTATTGTGCAACATTCCAGTGAGAATTCCAGAGGAACAGTGGGGTTAATGTGTGGGATATGGGAACCTGAGCTGACACAGGCATGGAACACGAGTGAATGAAGAGAGACCAATTTTTGACTGACGAGACATTTTGGAAGGGTAGGCCAGAAATGAGGGAAGTTTTTTAAATATAGGAAATAAGTATTTTATACAAAATAACAACAGTCTGCAGGTTATCTCAGCGTTGCCTTGGGCTTTTTAGATAAGTTAGCCAGTGGCTGGCAGTGCACATCTGGCTTATTAAAGTGTTGTTCAGACACATTTTGTTTGTTTGCTTTTTCAAAAATCGTAACAGCTTTGAGTATTAACAGTGTTTTAAAAACCAAGTCATCTATCAATCCCGAACATGGTTCTTCACTCATGAAAACTAAATATCTTTATGAAAATAGGGATTGAAATACAAAGTATAAAGGCCATATAAACCTCGTATGTGAGAAATCAATGAGGGAGAATCCTTTGAATAGGACTTTGGCCTTCGAAACATAATGTATTTGAATAAACATAAACAAACAAACAAAATGTGGTCACTTAAAATTCACATTCTTAAGTGTATGACTTGACTTCCTAATACCACAGCATAAATAACAACAACATAAATATAGCCTCTCACTTTCTTAAAACAGTGATTGATTTAATTAATAATGGTACCATACATACATAATATTTATGTTTCAGTAGTATTTAAAATTTAATTTTATTAAGGATTAAATTCTTAATAATCATTTTAATAATGCAGTAAATTTGTAATATTTGATGGCCAGTTGTATGGTTTTGTGAATGTATTTGCAACTAGAAATATAATGGGAAATCTTGAAGTTTCTCTCAAACGAATTATTTCCATTGCATATTTGTGATGTGTGGATTTGTAATTCGTTCAATATTTCTCTTTCCCACAACATGTCTTCATTTTTGGATTGTTTGCAGCAGTGTTTTATCGAGCTTCTATTATGTGCTAGGGATGTGGGGATGAAAAAGGTAAACCCTTTGTCTTCGTTCATTGGACAAGCATTCATTTGAGTGTGTTGCGTGTGCTAGGCACCATGCAGGGCTTGGGGATGTGGAGTTGAATGAAATCTGATTCCCATCTTCCTTGAGGCACACTCCCCTGGGAGAGACAGATCGAAAGTCAGCAAGTACTGTGCTGTGTGGTAAGTTACAACAGGAGTATACTGGATAGGAGACTGGATAAGGCTTTAGTGTGAGACAAATCTGATTTCCACACCCAGATCTTCCTTGACATTTTTGGACCTCCAGGTGGAAGCATCCTGTACTTAATTGGAAGTAAGAGTCTGGTGTTTGAAAGAGAGACCTGCTGGGCTTCCCTGGTGGCGCAGTGGTTGAGAGTCCGCCTGCCGATGCAGGGGACGCAGGTTCGTGCCCCGCTCCGGGAAGATCCCACATGCCGCGGAGAGGCTGGGCCCGTGAGCCATGGCCGCTGAGCCTGCGCGTCTGGAGCCTGTGCTCCGCAACGGGAGAGGCCACGACAGTAAGAGGCCCGCGTACCAAAAAAAACCGAAAAAAAACAAAAAAAGAGAGACCTGGGATGAGTATGGCACCTGTGTATTCTTTACTGAGCAGGTAAAAGCTGAATCTGTGAAAATGAATAAGACTGCCCAGAGAGAGAGTGAAGCATTTCAGGAGCAAAGATCCTTATGGAAGCCTTTATATTCAGAGGGAAAGCAGAGAGAGAAGGGAAGCAGAGGAGACACACAATGAAGAGATGAGGAAATAGGTTGGGGGACCGAGGAAGGACAAGTCTGTTAAGTGCAAAGGAGAAGGTAAGTCCCTGGAAAGTTGTCAGTTGATTTAGAAATCAGGAGGCTTCTGGTGACCTAAGAAGCAGGTTTCAGATGGGCGGGGCCAGACTGCAAAGGGCTGCAAATTCAGGAGGCGTGGAGGAAGCCGAAGTGAAGGCAGGCTACTCCTGGAAGGAGTCTGAGTAAAACCAGAGAGAGGCCCATCCGGAATGTAGGGTCTGCGGAGGAGCTGCTGGTTGGGTGTTTAGTTTTGGGGTTGGGGGTGTGTGGTGGGTACTATTTTCCTCTGCCCCTCCTTCCCCTCAACAAACAGGGATTAGTGTTGACGCCCTGAAGTATGGGGGTGAGTCAGGCAGGAATCCTCCTCTCCAGGCCCCCAAGGGGAGGGAGACACACAGAGATCCACCCCTTGCCGCCTTTGGAATCCTAACTGTGGCAGCGCCCTGGGGGAAGTCCTGGAAGGCCAACTGGGTGTGGGGCTGGAGGTAGTAAGGGAGCCTGGTCCAGGAGGTGGGCGTGGCTTCTAGAAGCGACCTTTGATCCCAGATGAGAGGAAAAGGCCTTTGTGGATGGTGGGGCAGGAGGGGCTGCTGGAAGCCTAGTTCCCAGTGGGCAACAGTCTTTCTGGGGGCACGTCACCAGCTGAGAGTGGTGTTGGCAAGGGCCTTGAAGGGGGTTTTTCAGTTCGGTTTTGTTTTAAAGGATGTAGGTAGTGCCAAGTGTGTTCAAGCTCATTTTTTTAAAAAAATTAATTAATTAATTTAGGCTGCTCCGGATCTAAGTTGTGGCACACGGGATCTTTGCTGCGGCATGCAGGCTCTTAGTTGGGGCATGTGAACTCTTAGTTGTGACATGCATGCGGGATCTAGTTCCCTGACCAGGGATTGAACCCAGGCCCCCTGCATTGGGAGCGCAGAGTCTTACCCACTGGACCACCAGGGAAGTCCCACAAACTCATTTTTGATGATTCTGCTCATCCTTGGGTATATTTGATAAACCTTGAAATATAGTTGATCATTTTCATTCTAAAGTGTTTGTTCCATATACTTTTTCTCATCTAATTTCTTTCTCGTTCCCTAAAATGAAATCTCAGGTAATTCATTTAATGTTTTGTTATTATACAAAACACCTGCTTTGTATTATTTCTGTGTTTCTTCTGTCTTTTCCTTATGAATACTGTGTTACATAGTTTAGCCTGCCTGCGATCCTCTAAGATCAGATACCTTTATTATTTTTGCTTCCAATGCCCAAATAATTTCAGAAGTTAAGTTTGCTTTTTCACTGAAATGCAGACTAATATATAATAAAAGGGTGAGACCCTTGAAGGGATCATCGGATCCCAGGATCCTCAGAGACTGGCCGTTCATCACCCCTGACACTGCAGTAGGACTCTTTTCCCACGGTGCAGTACCATCTCGGAATACACATCTACATAGATTTGTTTCTCTTTCTTTGCCAGTGATTTATGTCATGAAGGAGCCCAGGCCTAGAGAGTAAAATTGAAATTTCCTAGTCCTTAAATCTAATCTCCCTACAGTTCCTGGAAAGAAAGTTTACATGTCTGATGGACTGGCTGTTGATCTACTGGTTTGTCTGTGTGTGTGTGTGTGTGTGTTTGCACATCTTTTTTTTTTTTTTTTTTGGCCATGCCGTGCAGCATGCAGGATTTTGTTCCCCGATCAGGGATTGAACCCACGCCCCTCTCAGTGGAAGCGCGGAGTCTTAACCGCCGGACCGCCGGGGAAGTCTGCGTTTGCACATCTTTAGCCCATTCTCAGATGGAGCCTCTCAAGGCTTCAGTATTTAAGGACCAGAAAAAGTCTCTCTTCCACATTAATGAAGCTTTTCTTGACCACTCTATTCTGCAATAAAACAATGTCCATACCTTACAGAAAAGAAGAGACCCTGAAACAGGAGGCTGATTGCCTCTAGATGGGACGGCAGATTCAGCAACTGCTCTTTTTCGGTTAATCCGTTTCTTCATTTTCACCTCCTCCTGCGTCACATCATCTCTCCATTTCCTCTGTAAAATATGCTTCCGGTGGCTGCCTCCAGGGTGCCTACACTCTGCTCCAGTCCTCAACCTCGTTATCTTTGTTCTAAATCCGTTGTGACTCTTCCTAAACTTGTTCACGCTACTTGCCCTTGTTGTGTTATCTTAACTGTAAATCTCTGGATTCCAAATGGAAGAGTTGTTTGGCAAGTTGGATACTTTGGAAGGAATTAATAAAGGTGTCACTTAAATAAAAAAGGTGTCGATGAGACAACAGATGAGTGGGGGGGAGGGATGAATTGGAGAAATACAGGAGAATTCTGTGCTGAGAGTTTCAGAAGTGTTTTAGAAACTGTAGATGATGCAGTACAGATGTGATTTACACAAGAGAAACTCGTGACATGATACCTATTTCTGCTGTTAAATTATACCAAAACATTGAGATTTTGTATTATTCTAGAATTGACTAACTATTCAGATTAGCAGTTAAGGGGGCATCTTCTGTAACCCTGCCTGGAGAGACTGGGGATGGCTTCCCATTGATTCCCGAACCTCATGTTGGGATGGAGGATGCACAAATGGCAGGGAGCCCAGGAGACTGCAGGATGGAGGCGGGGGCCAGCATACCGTAAATAGCTGGATCGGGAAGCCTGGGGGTCAGTCATCGAAGGAGATAAAGTTGGAGAGGCCCAGTGGGACAGATCGCAGGGTAACTTGTGTCTCAAGCACAGGAATTCGGTTTGGAGTGTCGGATGGAAGGCTACAGAGAGGAAGAAGAGACCACCAGAAGGATAGGATTTTGCCAACATAGGGAAGACAGGACGAGGCACTGACTTGTCCAGGTTTATCTTTGGGACATCCAAGTAGCAATGCCTTGTGTTTCTAATGAAAACCCTGGATTCTTAATAGGGGTTCCACACTGCAGGACAGTCCGTCCCCTCAGGTGATGGCATTAGTATCCCCATATCCTAACAGGGGAATTACGAGTTTGTACACCATTAGTTTGACTCTTGTAGTTACCAGATATGTTGCGTGTCCAGTTGAATTATAGTTATTGGCCAAACTGGAGTTGTTCATCATTCTAAAGGAAGAAGGAAGTCAACATTAAAAAAAAAAAAAGCCAATTGATGTGGTATATTTAGTGTGATTCTACCTGAGGATGTAAGAGCCCTGAAAATGGTTTTTTCCAGTGTTCTTTGTTCTCTAGGGAAAACGTGATGCTTTAGTGGTGTGATTGTGCTATTGTATTATATACTGATTATATGTTAAGGGATAATGTTCTGTGACGTCAGTAGCTTTAAGGAGTGCTGGAGTGGGGAGCCCCGCAGTCTCCCTTCCCAAGCTTGAGTCCTAGCTCTCTCCCTCTCTCCCACAAAGCTACACTTTCCTTCTCTGTAAAATAGAGAAAATATTACCAACTTCATAAAGTTTGTTGGGAAGACATAATGAAGTCAATAAAATTCTAACTACATGTTAAGTGCTAAATAATGGCTAGTTATTTTTGAAATAACACATATATTTTTCATTAGGAAAAATAGTCCAGTAACAGCATTATGTTACAATAAAGTAATTGTTGCAGACAGTTTCCAGGTCGATCTGTATCACCACATGAGTGTGTGCCACAAAGATTCTAGGTTTGTAATCCTGAAGAATTTAATGGACATTTTCCAATGTAGACCTACAGGGGGGGAAAAACAGTTGTTTTCTGAATAGACCATTGAGTACTAAATATTTCCATACAATTTCGGAAACTTCAAGATCCCTGATAACATTGAGTAAGGAGTCACAATTATTCCAGAATTCTTTCCATTAAAATGTCCACTTTCAAGAAGTCTCCCAATAGAAAAATGAGTGCGCGACAATGGCCAGTAAGATTCGGAAGGTTGGGTTGAGGCATATTAATTAATAAAATTTGGGAACTGCTCTGAGCATGCAAACTTGCATACTGCAAAATGATGTAATTTATTGAGGAAAACGGAACTGCAAAACCTTTCCTCCTCACACACCCCTAACCCACCCCAAAACAAAACAAAACAAAACACGGCAGCTTGGCTGAGCTTAAATAACTGACTTTTCATATCCTTTCACGGACACAAAGGGCTAATCCTGAGGCTACTTGAGCCACCAATGCTGGCAGTGGCGGGGACCACCATGGAACGTGTCATTCCCTCCTCACCACACACAAAACACATTGACTGCAGCTTTATGAAGTGAAAATGCCCAAGAAAAAGAAAATGTGAAGGAGGTGTTCGCAGTCATTTCTTTGCAGAGGGGGGAGCGCAAAAGAACAAGCTGCTGCATCTGGATACTGAGAACAAAGCAAGCCTGAGACCAGGGGCTCATAGCTTGGGTCACTTGCTTTTATAGAAGCAAAGAGTGGAACTGCCTTTGCTTGTCTCAGTACCACTGACCCTTGCATTTCATTGTGTAGAGATGTCAGGGAAAGTGTGTAGAAAGCATTCCAGCCTCTTTCACTGAACAATGACTTTGTCATTTTGAGGTTTCTGTGGTGTGTTGACCCTTTCCCCACCCCCTCCCTCAAATCCCCATTGGACAAAAGTGATTGTTAGTTAGGCTGCCTTGCCCTGTTGGAAAGATCTCTGTGTTTTGGACCCTTTAAAAGTAAACTCATCCATTTTAACTGAATCACAGCATTTTCCCGCTTTTAAAATCAACAGAAGCGTTTTAGTTTGGAATTTGCAGGGATGGGATATTCCCCGAAAATGCTAGTCCCAGAGCTAAAGATTCATGCACACTGCCAAGTTAAAGTGGGTTTCCTTTTTAATAGAAAGGAGAATTGATAATATTGGTTACTGGAAATATTTACAAACACTTGACCCTCGGGTTTCAGAGAGTAAGGTGATATGCTTCACACAAGCCCAGTCATATGCTCCGTTTACCTTTCTTTTTAATGAAAGATCAGACGGCGGGTGGGCTTTTCCAGCTTGATCGTTAGCACACTTAGAAATCAGCACTGCCAGCATCAGCCTGGTGACAGTTAATCAGTGGGGACCTTCCTAGGCTGGCAACCAAGTGTTCCATTTTGTCTGTCCCAGCATGTGTGGTCCAATGATAACGTTTATAGTTTAACAAGAAGCTAATTAAGACCTAAAGAAAAAACAATAAGCACCCCATTTTTATCAAGCCTCGTGGTGCTATTCAGAGCATAGAACTTTACATTGTAGCATTATTGGACGATGTCCATTACAAAACTATAGTGGCCGTTCACAGTGCTTTCTCTCCCCGCCATCTTGTATCTTTAGGAATGATCAAATGGACTGTTGTTCCTAGGGAGGGGAAAATGGCAAAACATTTACTCATGGTGAGGACCTTTAGAGTCTCTATATGCTCTTCTTGAGTATATTTCTTCAATTCTATCTACCAGTGTATTTTCTTGATAAAGTTAAGAAGAACGGGTGAGCTGGAGAACTTCCTTCATTTTTATGAAAACCTCGTCCTTGCTACTTTATGCATGGATATATGTCTCCAGTCTGATGTGGAACGTGATGAATTATAATCTATTTGTCTTGTGCTTGCTCTCTGCTTGTGAGTTTTGTTTCTTGCAACTCTTTCTCTGGGCCTTTTGATTTCGTTTTCCCTGATTGTTATCTGCATCCAGTTAGGAAGCAGATAGGACAGCTCTAGCATTGAAGCCAAGGGCAGCATCCTGTAGGAGATATGTCAGCTGGGGCTCAGGCACCCTGCTGGTTACCGTTATCTCCCACATGTGTCCCCCAGCCTTCTTTTCCCAGTGCACCCAAGGTAGTCAACACATGAAACTATGATTGTGTATTTTACACTTTGCCAACACCTGCCTGAGCATAACCTAAGGTATGGGAATTGGATTCTGGTGTCATCATGGCTGTCGTTGCTGTGTTTTTCTTTTTCTTCTTGTTGTTGTTTGTCTTTTTGTTTTGTTTTGTTTTATGATTTGGCTGCTCTGTGGGGCTTGCAGCATCTTAGTTCCCCCACCAGGGATCGAACCCATACCCAAGCAGTGAAAGCACCGAGTCCTAACCACTGGACCGTCTTCTAATCTATTTTTTAAAACGTATTTGTTGATTTTTTGAGGTATACTTTACGTACGATGAAACAAGCAATTTTTCATTCTTTTGGTTAATGAGTTTTGATAATTGTTTACATCCCTTTGATTACCACACAAAACAAAACGTTGAGCATTCCCATGACCTCAGGAAAATCTCTCTTGCCCCTTTGCAGTCAGTTTCCACACCCCCGCAGTTATCCGAGATTTCTGTCGACAGAAATCAGTTTTCCTGTTCTTGGGCTCCGTATATAAATGGAATCAACATAGTGCAGGTTTTGCTGTGCTGCCTTGTTTTGCTTAACGTGCTTTCAAGATTTTCAAGATCCATCCATGTTGCTACTTGTTTCAGTGGTTCTTTTCTTTCTTTTTACTTTCTGAGTCATTCCATTATATGAAGATACCACAAGTAATTTATCCATTCTCCAGTTGATGGATACTTGTGTTGTTCATAGCTTTTAGCCATGAACCTTCTTGGAGAAGTGTTTATAGGGACACAAGTTATCCTTCTTCTCAGCCCTATTTTAGAGGAATGATACAAGCTCCACGCACAGGTGGAGCTGTTGGGTCATAAGGTAGGCGTTTGTTAACTTTAAAAAAATTACCATGAAGCCTTTCAAGATAGTCGCACCATTTTACACACCCGCCAGCAGCATATGGGACTTCTGGCTGTTCCACACCTTAGCAGTTTTTGCAGCACTTAGTGTTATCAGTCTTTGCGACTCAAGTCTTTCTGTGCATGACTACTCTCATTGTGGTGTCAGTTTGCATTTTCCTAATGACTAATGATACTGAGCTCTTTTTCATGCATGCTTACTGACTATTTTTTCCAGTTATTCTAGCCACCTTTGTTTAAAAGACTTTTATGGACTGAATTGGCACCTTGGTTAAAAATCATCTGACTGTATGTTAATAAGTCTGAGTTTGTATACTTTATTTTGTTCGATGGATCTGTTTATCCTTGTACCAGTACTGCAGTCTTAGTTACTGTTCGTTTTAGTAAGACTTGAAATCCTCTGGTTTAAGTCCTCTAACTTCGTACTTCTTCCTTAAGATTGTTTTGATCATTCTAGATCATTTACCTTTCTGTACAAATTTTAGAAGCCTTTTAATTTGTTTTCAATGAAAGCCTGCTGGAATTTTGATTAATATTTTCTTTTAGCTATAGATCCATTTGAGGAGAGTCTGAGTTTAACACTATTGAATCTGTCAGTTATGTATGTGGTACATCTCTCTACTTATTTAGGTCATGTTGAATTTTAGAAGTGTTTTGTAGTTGTTACAGAAATCTTATATAATCTTTTGGTTAAATTCATTCCTGAATATTTGATGTCTTTTGATTGTATTTATGGGATTGTTTTTAATATCACTTTCCAGTTGCTTGTTGCTGGTGTTTAGAAATACAGTTGATTTATTTGTGAATCCACCTTGCATTTCCTGGGCGTGGTTTTTCTTTTTTAATCTTGTAGAATTTTCTATATCCACGGTCATGTTAGCTGCGAATATTAACAATTTTACTTCTTCATTTCCAATATTTATGAGTTTTATTTCCTTGCTGTGGCTAGAGGTTTGAGTACAATGTTGAAAAAAGGTGATAATACATTCTCGTACTCTTAAGATAAAATCTTTTAATATTTTTCCATCGAGAATGATGTTAACTGCAATTTTTTTAGGTAGATTGAATGTTTCCTTTCATTCCTAAATTCCTGAGAATTTTACTGTTTTTAAAGTCAAGAATAGGTGTTAAAATTTGACCAATATTTTTCTACATTTCTTCACATAATTATATTATTATTCACCATTAATCTTTTAATGTGGTATGTTATAACGATTGATATTTGCAGGTTAAATTAACCTTATATTCCTAGAATAAACTCCACTTGGTCCTAATGTGTACCATATATATTTTTTTTTTACGTATCATTGTATGCAATTTGTTAATGTTTTGTCAAGAATATTTGTATCTGTCGTTCATGAGGCATCTTGGTTCATAATTTGCTTTTCTTTAAATGTTTTGCCAGGTTTTGGTATCAGAGTTATGCAGTCCTCATAAAAAGACATGGGAAATGGATATTTTTGTTATGGTCTTTTTTTTTTTTTCTTTTTTTCGCTGCACCTTGCGGCTTGTGGTATCTCAGCTCCCCAACCAGGGATTGAGCCCGGGCCAGGGCAGTGAAAGCCCGAAATCCTAAACACTAGGCCGGCCACCAGGGCACTCCCATGGTCAGTTTTATGTGTCAGTTTGCCCAGGCTGTGTTCCGGTTATTCAGTCACAGAGTAGCCTAGGTGTTACTGTGCAGATATTATAAATACGATTAAAGGACATAATCAGTTGACTTTAAGTAAGGAATGCTATCTTAGATAGTCTTGGTGGGCCTGATTCAGTCTGTTGAAAGGACTTAAGAGTTAAGGCTTCCCTGAATAGAAAGAAGTTCTGCCTGTGGATAACAGCATTGGCTCCTGCCCAAGAGTTCCAGCCTTTCGTTTGTAACAGCTGGCCCTGTGGATTTCTGACTTGCCTAGCCAAGTTTGATTGTGAAATACTACTTTTTTTATGTTGTTAGATTCAGTTTATTGGTATGTTGTTTAATGTTCCTAAGACAGTTTGGATTGTAATTTTTTTCTTTTAATGTGTTTGTGTGGTTTTTATATCATGATAATGCTGGAGTCAAATTCCCTGGAAGAATTTGGTAAAACTTTTTTCACAATCTACTTGGGAAGCCCTATAGACCTAAAGTCTTTTTTTGGTGGGAAATTTTCGTATTATGGAGTCAGATTCTTAAATTGATATGGAACTATTCAGATCTTCTGTTTCATATTCTGTCAGTCTTTGTATGTGGTTTTTCAAGAAATTTGTTGTTTGCATTGTATTTTTAAGTTTATGAGCACAATGCTCATTATATCCCATCTTTAGTGCCTGTGATATCTCTTGTGTTATTCTCTTTTAATTCACATTAATGGTAATCCCCCCCCCCACCTTTTTTTTTTTTTTACGTGGGCGCCTCTCTGTTGTGGCCTCTCCCGTTGCGGAGCACAGGCTCTGGACGCGCAGGCTCAGCGGCCATGGCTCACGGGCCCAGCTGCTCCGCGGCATGTGGGATCTTCCCGGACTGGGGCCCGAACCCGTGTCCCCTGCATCGGCAGGCGGACTCTCAACCACTGCGCCACCAGGGAAGCCCGACCCTTGACTTTTATACTTTCTTTTTGTTTTTTTAAATAAGACATTTTTTTTGTTACAGCAGTTTTTAGTTCACAGTGAAATTAAGAGGAAGATTCAGAGATTTCCCATGTACACTCTGTGGCCTTTAAAAAAAAATGTTTAAAAGTTATAAATTTACCTCTAAGCACCTTAGTTGCAGCCTTTAAATTTTAGTATTTGTAGATATTCATTTTCTTTTATGCCAAAATTCTTTGTAATTTTATTGTAATTTTGAATTAGATGATACCTTGAAATATATTATTGAACTTCCAAATATTTAGTGACGTACTAGTTGCCTTTTTGTTATTGATTTCTTGTTAAATCTGCTTAGGTCAGAATATATTCTGTACAATTTCTGTCCCTTGAAGTTTGTTGATACTTGCTTTATAGTATAGGATATATGCAATTGAAAAGAATGTCTTAGGTAATCACTGACTGCCGTGTTGTATAGTTCCTAATTAGGTCACATATATTAATGACATTTTTAAAGTCTTTTATATCTCCGTTGATTTTTATCTGCTTTTTCTATCAGTCTTTGAGATGGGTGGGTTTCAGTCTCCCACTATGGGTATGGCATTGTCTATTTCTACTGAGTTCTGTCAGATTTTGCTTTATACATTAGTGAGCTGTGTTATTAGGATTATGTAAGTTTGGATTTTTTTAAATATCTTTTAGATAAAATTGACCCTTTATTCTTATGAAATGTTTTCCTTTATTTCTAGGAATCCTTCCTAACGTCATGTTAGATAGATACTCCAGCTTTCTTTTGGTTAGTTTTTATGTGGGGTACATTGTTCAACATTTTATTTCCACTTTTATTTGGTGTTATTTCTAAGCTGTGCTTTTCAAACACAGGAAATAGATGCACTGTAGTCTTGAATTTCGTAATAAGCTCAAACACTGAAAAAGGTTGGTAAGGAAGCTATCGATCGTTGAGATTTGCTGAACACAAAGGAAGGGAGAAGTGCACTCTGTTTCCCTAATCATTTCTCTTGTGTTGGTTAAGAAACTGTAAACCAAACCCCACCATTCACTCTTTAGTGGAGTTAACTGTGACTCAGGATTAAGGGCTACCTGAAGGATTACACAGGTTCCACAGCTAGTGTGGATCTGAATAGATCTAAGGCAGTCAACTGAGGGATGAAAAGCTTGATTAGTGAATCCTAAGGAAAGGACAGATTTAGAAAAGCTTTATTAATATTAGAGTGTGTATGGATCTCATCATAGAGATAAGATACACCACTTTTTATCATTTTCTTATATAAAAGAGTTAATTGGGTTGGGTGAGGTCAAAAGAAATGTGATAAAGGAGGGGTCTGGAACCAGAGCTGATCTGTAGACTCCCTTAGACATGCAAGGTACCATATCACCTTATACCTGCAGACTCAACATTAACTCTAGGGTTAGTATTAAGTTTAGGAGCTTGCACTGATTTCCCTTTGCTTCTGTTTATCCTGTGATTGAAGGGTAAGGAGTATTGTTTCATAGAAATTACATTATATTGCTTTGTGTTTTTAAAAACTATTTATTTATGTCTTTATTTGGCTGTGTCAACTCTTCGTTGCAGCACGTGGGCTCTTCGTTGTTGCATGTGGGCTTCTCTTTAGTCATGGCGCCCGGGCTCCAGAGCTCGCGGGTTTAGTTGCCCCACAGCATGTGAGATCTCAGTTCCTGGACAAGGGGTCGAACCCACGTCCCTCGCCTTGGAAGGCAGATTCTTAACCCCCCTGGACCACCAGGGAACTCCCAGAAATTACATTCTATTTCTTAATGCTTAGAGAGCTTCGTGTAGGCGTTCAGGATTTTACTGCCTCTACAAGAATCTTGTGTGAGCTAGCAGTACAATTGATGAGATAGTCATTTCATTGAAAGGCTTTTTTTTTTCATCTGATATGTTTCCAGAATAAATAGGTAGAAGAATCTTTCCCACACCCACATCAATAAACAGCTTACTGATCAAAAACTGGGCATTTTTTTAATCTCCCTAAATCAGAAGAAAATCTTGCTGTATTTTCTTGCCAAGAAGTGAATCTCGCTTTGTTTATTGCACTTGAGTCATATTTTCTGCAAAAATCAGTAATAGTTTAAGGCAATCTGGACGATTTGTACTTATCACAACTTGGAATATAATTCTTAGGAGTCTGACTGACAGCAAAATTCAAAGATTTGCAATTCTCTTGGGGTGTTAACAATCTTAATGATCCTCATTTTATTTTTAATCCTGTAAACAGATAATAAAAGTCCTGTCTACTTATTAAGTGATTTTATGATTAAATACATATTTCACATTGTGCCCAATACAAGAGTGAGTGAGAGAGTTCACATAAGAATGGAGTGAGCCAAAAGGATGGATGGCATATTTGTTTGCATAAAGTAAGAAGAATACATTTTTACTGGTGTTTATAGAAAGCATGTTCTTTGGCACAAGCTTCACAGAGACTGGCAGGAACAGAATCCCATGGAATTAAGTTTAAAGTGACATGTGGGTAGAGATACCTAGGAATTCCTACAGGACTGTAAGCAATTTGGACTTTAAATGCCAAACAGGCAAACAGGCCCTCGTATTTCACACTGTGCTTGTGAAAGGAATATGTTAAAGTCTGCCATATTAGAATATAGTGTTAATTCTAGACTTAGAGACTTCCTGGGGGAACTTTAATCCAAGTGTATACATTGAACTTATAAAATCCTCAGCCTCATGTGTGTGTTCTTGGGGTTTATGTATTTATTAAAATTAAGTCATGTTGTATTTTATGCTTTCTTATGAAACTTTAAAAAAAAATTTAAACAGTGATTATTAAAACATGTTAGTGTGTTCTATGAGCAATCATTTTTAAGACCTTTTAATGATCAGTCTGCTGTATGAGCTGATCAGGCTCTAATTAGCTAGGAAACTAGAACTGGCCCCTGCATGGGAGAGAATGCAAATAAATGGGGAAAATTATAAAAGGGGAGTATACTTAGATCTTAATTTTTTTATTATGAGTTTTATCTGTATATGGGATACTGTATCAGGCAGAAATGAAAAGAACAGGCTCGGGAACAAAATGAGTAAATTCTCTGACTTCGAGCAAACTCCCAAACCTCTCTGAGCTTTGTAAACAGAAAGCATAATCTCTCCTACTCAGATGTGATATGAGAATGAAATTAGTAATGCTTGTGAAATACTAGAGAGGTGGGACCCATGGCAAGCCTCATGAAATGTCATCCATTATTGGTAATTTGGAGGGTGCGGTAATAACCACCATTTATTTGTTTGTCAACCAGATCTAGAGAATTGTGGAATTTCTTCAGTATTATGAAAAAATTTGCCATGGGCACTAGCAATACAGCAGTTATCTTAGTTTTCACATTTTTTGAATGGGGAGGTTTTTGAACAAAACCATTAACATTTTCCAGAAAGCATTATTATTATTATTTTTTCCTTTACTGTTTTTCTGTACTCGATTAACAATTCACTTAGCTTATAGTGTGGTTTGTCAGAAAGAGCTGTTCACAGGACAGCATCATTTCTGAGGATGAGAGGTGCTCATTAGACCTCACTTCCGCAGGTGGTGGTGACAGTGTCTTCTGCCTGAGTCATCCTGACATCCTAACAAGGCTGCTTCGTTCCACCAAGAAGGGTGACCTAGGGTGGACACAGTTAAATTTCCTGGGATTCACTAGTTTACAAAATGTAGCTTTTGTACTTTCATTGATATGAACTCACCAATTCATGGTGCATGAAAGAGAAAATGTCAAATTGATCTTCTGTTTGGAATATACTTCTTCATCAGGTTTGCTTTGGTGCTTCAGAGGTCTACCATTTTTTCCCCTTAGTCTCCAAGAAATGCTCAGCAATTTCAGAGCAGTAAGTTTCCACTAATAAGAAGCAAAGTTTGAAATAAAAAAAGGATATAGAATAGGAAACATCTCAAAAAATGGTGACTTGCCTCCATTCCCCTAAGGTTATCAATCTTTGGAAGGCCTAGAGTTGGGAAGAAAATACAGAGGGGACAGAAATTGTAGTACGGATGAGGTTTATTGTTCATATTATTTTAAAAGTGTGTCTTCAAACAGAATAGACCTCACATTCAAGTTTTCTCTGTGGCCAGAGAAAAGCCACAGTCACTTTGGTACAGGTGACATCATTACCACACCTAGGAAAAATAGCACCTGCTCCGATACGTCCTTGGTTGGCACTAAGCTGTTCCAGTCTTTAGAATGAACTGTCTGACAGGGTCCAACCTCATGAGATTCTTAAGATTCTTTGGGTCCATAAATCTATGAATACACCATCCCATCTCTCCTGGCTCCTTGAATCTAGAACACAATTAAGGGAGCTAGAATTTATATTTGTTATATATGAACTGGTAAGCACTTTATGTGCAGTATCTCATTTAATTCCCATCACCATCCTTTCATGTTGTTGGTATATCCCAGTTTTTGCTTAGATTAAGAGTGTTTGTGAGACTTCCCTGGTGGCACAATGGTTAAGGATGCACCTGCCAATGCACGGGACATGGGTCTGAGCCCTGGTCCGGTATGATCCCACATGAAGCAGAACAACTAAGCCCTTGTGCCACAACTACTGAGCCTGTGAGCCACAACTACTGAAGCCCGAGCGAGCACCTAGAGCCTGTGCTCCTCAACAAGAGAAGCCACTGCAATGAGAAGCCTGCGCACCGCAACGAAGAGTAGCCCCTGCTCGCCGCAACTAGAGAAAGCCGTGCACAGCAACAAGGACCCAGCGCAGCCAAAAATACATAAATAAACAAATAAATAAATATTTTTCAGAAAAACTTTGTCACATGGTAAGCGTGCAATAAATATCATGAGCAACACCTATAATTTTCTTCTTTCTTTCTTTTTTTTTTCTCACTGTTGTGGCCTCTCCCATTGCGGAGCACAGGCTCTGGACGCACAGGCTCAGCGGCCATGGCTCACGGGCCCAGCCGCTCCGCAGCATGTGGGATCTTCCCAGACCGGGGTACGAACCCGTGTCCCCTGCGTCGGCAGGCGGACTCTCAACCACTGCGCCACCAGGGAAGCCCCTCTTCTTTCTTTGGATGGGAAAGCATTCCTTACCATTCCAACATGTCCTTCGAAGAAAGGAGTTTAATCCTAACAAAACAACCCATTAAAGGTTATTTTTGAAGAGAATGCTGGATAAAGAGGCCACTGTATCTGTTTTCACTCTTCCAGACATTTCTACAAGTGATTGGTGTGGTGGGTGTGGCGGTTTCGGTGATTCCTTGGATTGCGATACCCCTGGTTCCCCTTGGCATCATTTTCTTTGTTCTCCGGAGATATTTCTTACAGACGTCAAGGGATGTGAAACGCCTTGAATCTACAAGTGAGTACCCGGGGCTCTCAGGTTGAGATGGCAACTCAGGCTGGCTTCCATTTATGCTGTAATGGACCAGACCCCTGAAATTCTGCAGACTCTGTCTTCTGGAATTTCTCACTAAGTTAACATTAGGTAATTAGATATTATGGGCACTGTGAGTCCATGTGGCCCTTAAGGCAAACGGAGCTGGTGGCGGGTCAGCTGCAGCTTTGCATTTTAGCATGAGGAGGACGAATGTGAGCACCGTGAGGACAGGGGACTGTTTCTGTCTTGTTCATGACATGCTTCCTCACACAGAGCATCTACTCCATAAATACTCTTCTTAAAAATACAATATTTCATCATGGTAGAACTAATGTCTTTTCTAGGAGATGCACGGGTAACAAAGTGATGTCAGTATTTCCTGCTGATAAAGCACAAGTTATCACTCATCCCAGAAAGGTCACAGGCTCAGAATCTGCCCACAAAGAAAGCAAGTTGCCTCATTCACGGTGGGGAATGAAAACCAAAAGGGGTCCTCCCTGCCCAGCAACCTACAACCCACCTGTTCCCTGATGTGCGGGAGCCAGACCGTGGTGCTCGTGTTCAGTGTGCTCTTAGAGAAGATGCCAGGAAACAAATGGCCGGTCATGGGACACGAGGCCCCACACCAATACGTAGTCACTAAAAAGAGAATGGCCGCTGTCAGATTCTAAAAGAGTGACATCAGTGTCACATACCACAGTGGCCTCCAAATGCCTCAAGTATCCAGTAGGGCAGCTATAAAAACATCCATCAGGTTCCCAGAGCGGAAGTCGAAACTATTCAAAGACCCCTTGACTGCATGGGTCCTCTGGGCACAAGGGCCGTGTGATGCCCAGGTGCTCTGTGGCACACAAAGAGACTCTTGGCATAGGTGTAGGAAAATTCCCAGGATGGAAGGAGATGGCAGACTATCCGTTCACCTTACTTATCTCGCCTCTGTCCTGTGCCAGCCCTTAAGTTTCTAATCTTAGGTGGAGACGACACACAGATAGTTCATCAAAATTCAGCGTGGTGAGGGACTCTGACGGAGAATTAAATTTTAAAATGATACTGAACCAAAAATTAGTGAACAGGTAATTACCTCCAGGTAATTTCTACCTGGAGGGATGTCAGGGAAGAATTTGGAATGTGGCCCTGTTTGAGGAGGACCTTGATGATTGAGTTAGTATGGAGATTCATTATCTAAATCTAGGTCAGATCTTTCATGTCCAGGTCATAAAAGTGAAGCTTAGTGTGAGCAAGAGTTGGAGGGTCACATGGAGGATCTTCTCCCGAAGAGGGGCGTCATCCCCCTTCCTCCAGGAAGCCCTTGGGTGTTGCCCCTTGGAAGGCAGTGGATTTCTTTGCATCGAGTCTCCCTGACTTTCTCTGTCGTTTGTCTGTCTCTGCTTCCCCAGCTCGGAGCCCAGTATTTTCCCACTTATCATCATCTCTCCAAGGACTCTGGACCATCCGGGCGTACAAAGCCGAAGAGAGGTTTCAGGAACTGTTCGATGCACACCAGGACTTGCATTCAGGTCTGTAAGTTTCTGGACATGATTTCAGAGGATGGGAGGTGCTGCCTTCTGAGGCTTGAGTCCTCGTCCGGTGGCCTTGCCGGCCCACACCGCTCTCTGCGCCTCCCCAGCCCTTCCTCTCAGCCTCCCCTCTGCGCTCTCCTCTTCCCCATCACACCCCTGCTTTTCTCCCCTCACTGGCTTGCATTGTGCTTCCATCAAGGTGCCCTGTGGCCTTCTGTCCGTTTAGGGAGGGTGTCAACAGATTTTATTTTTTTTAAGCAAAGAGCCACACGGTCTCTGTTGCAACTACTCAGCTTTGCTATTTATTTATTTTAATAATTGAATTGTCCAAAAATTTATTTATTTGTTTGTTGGTTTGTTCATTTTTGGCTGCATTGGGTGTTCCTTGCTGCACATGGGCTTTCTCTAGTTGCAGAGAGCGAGGGTACACTTTGTTGCCGTGTGCAGGCTTCTTCTTGTGGTGGCTTCTCTCGTTGTGGAGCACAGGCTCTAGGATCATGGGCTCGGTAGTCGTGGCGCACGGGCTCAGCTGCTCCGTGGCATGTGGGATCTCCCCGGACCAGGGCTCGAACCCGTGTTCCCTGCCTTGGCAGGCGGATTCTTAACCACTGCGCCACCAGGGAATTCCAGCTTTGCTGTTTGTTACCGCACTAAAGCAGACAAAAATAATACATCAGCAAATGGCTGTGTTCCAGTAAAGCTTTATTTACAAAAGCAGGTTGTGGCCATTCTTGGCCCTCAGGCTGTAATTTGCTGACTCTTTTTTTTTTTGGCGGTGTGTGGGCCCCTCACTGCTGTGGCCTCTCCCGTTGCGGAGCGCAGGCTCAGTGGCCATGGCTCACGGGCCCAGCCGCTCTGCGGCACGTGGGATCCTCCCGGCCCCGGGGCACGAACCCGTGTCCCCTGCATCGGCAGGCGGACTCTCAACCACTGCGCCACCAGGGAAGCCCCTGCTGACTCTTTTCAGAGCACACAGGGTGGCAGACCTGAAGAAGGAAAATAATTTCTCTCTTATCAGATTTGCCACCCAGAATTCCCTCTAAGTCAAAAAGTCCTGGCCCAACTTTCCAATCTTTATTGTATTTTGAAGATAAAATGGCATTTTGAAAGCCACATGCAGATCCTGTTAGCTGATGGTCGTTTGGATACTGGCTCCTAAGAATAAACATTGTGCAGGGCCCTGTAGTAAGTGCAGAAGGTTCTGGAAACAGTGTGAGCTGCGCTCTCTGCCAGCAGAGAACTAGGAACAGTCAGCCCTGTGAGAGGATGAGCCTCATGTTGAGGCCCAGAACTGTAAGAAACACACCGACGAGACCAGTTTTCTATGTTCAGGATTAGGATCGTAATTCTGTTTATAACCTGTGGGTTGAAGACTTTAGTACATTCTTCCCACAAAGCCCCTGGACTGATATCTATGTATACCATACGTTGTCTTGTGTCAGAACCTAGCTTTTCGTGATCTCTAGGTTGCTTGAGTATGTAACTTTGCTGTCCTACCTTGTGTAAAAATCTGTTGTAGCTCAACTGCGCAAAATGCTCTCCCTCATTAGAAGCAGCCTCCATGATACTTCTGCTTATTCATTATGCTTCTTATACTTCACAAATCCAGAGGCTTGGTTCTTGTTTTTGACTACGTCCCGATGGTTCGCTGTGCGTCTGGATGCCATCTGTGCCATCTTTGTCATTGTTGTTGCCTTTGGGTCCCTGGTTCTGGCAAAAAGTAAGTACAGATGTGAGTAACTATTTGTATTATGATTACAATTTATAGCTTCGTTTGCAGTTATTAATTTAAACTCTTGGCTCATTGTCTAATCCCATATACCATTTGGTTCTAATGAATTGTATTAAAGTGTTTGCAGCGTGTGGTTTTCCAGTGTGGCCCTTGTAGAGGAGTCATTTGGGTCTTGATGAGGCCTTTAATGAGATGTCTTTTTTGTGTGTGTGCGGTACACGGGTCTCTCACTGTTGTGGCCTCTCCCGTTGCGGAGCACAGGCTCCGGACGCGCAGGCTCAGCGGCCGTGGCTCACGGGCCCAGCCGCTCTGCGGCATGTGGGATCTTCCCGGACCGGGGCACAAACCCGTGTCCCCTGCGTCGGCAGGCGGACTCTCAACCACTGCGCCACCAGGGAAGCCCTAATGAGATGTCTTGCTGAGGGCTTTGATCCTTTTATATTTCTTAAATGGGTTGAAGTCTATACAACTCTAGCAACTGACCTTCTGAACCTTCCTGATAGCGTCTTAGTGTTAGGAGGAGAGAACCAAGTTTGCTGTTAAGCTTTTTGTCAAGCCTATGGCATTCAGCCTCCTCGGATCTCTTGGTTGTAGCTTCCTGGTGTACTGAGGTGAGAAATATTCTCTGTAGGAAAGAACAGTATCCTCTGCCGTGCGGGTACCAGATGAGCAGGTAATGGTGTGTGTGGCGTGAATTCACCATCCCTAACTATTCCATAGTAACAACACTGAATCATAGTGTTTAATGATGGGACAATGAGAGCAGTCTTTTAGATTTAAAAGTACTGGCTCTCAGAACCTATTGACTTGTTTTTCGTGGTTTCCAACTGTGGCTGCGTTGGGCATACAAAGTGAAATTACATAATGGTCCTTGAAACCATAATGACGAAAGCCTGAATGATGACATGATTCCTCACCTGTATAATACTGTCAAGTGTATGTCAATCCTGTCGGGATTAATAAACTTATTTAATAGTTTTCTGAGTTCATAGTTTTTTTTCTTTGTTTGTTTTTTCTTTTTGCTTTTCGTTGGATCATGGTCTCAATCAACAGGTAGTAAAAATATAAGTAATGCTGTTGTTATGTGCAAGTGTTTTAAATATTATAAAGAAGTCTTGGTACAGAGACAGTAGGATCCCAACTCAGGGTTCAGAATGGAACTAAGTTATTCCCCTTCTTCTTCCCCATTTAGCTTTGGATGCCGGCCAGGTTGGCCTGGCGCTGTCCTACGCCCTCACGCTCATGGGGATGTTCCAGTGGTGCGTAAGGCAAAGTGCCGAAGTTGAAAATATGGTAACATTTACCTTTTAGCCTATTCAGGTCTCCTTGTCGTTACATCACATAAAGGCAATTCTTATGTAAAAAAAAAAAAATCTTAAAACTTTTCTCTCTTTTTTTTTTTTTTTTTTTTTACATCATAGCTAACAGGGTTTGTTAGATCCTTCCTCCATCTGTTTACAATTTATTTAAAATAAAATATATACATCTTTTTCTCAGTCTTATGTATGCCATGTCAGCAGGTTTTATATTCATCACAAGCTGTCTTCAAATATAATAAATGTCTCTGTAGGAGGGAGGTTCTGAAATCCTGGAGAAGATATAAGCTAGGGTAATTCCTCATTCCTGGTGAAAGGAGAATTTAGTATTTTGAGGTTTATTTGTTTAATTCATTTAATTTAATTATTGCCCACCCTCCCCATTTGAGAATTTTTCCTTGTATGTGTTGAACACCTGAATTTATTGGTGCCCCTTCTCTCTGAATGTACTATCAAGTTATGGTTGTTTAGAAGGCCTTAGTCAATATGTAAATTCTCTGCTGTTTCGAATATTTTCAGTTTCTCCTAAAGGGAGAAAAATGATGAAAATGAAACTTTTCTATTTCGCTCTCTAACAGAGAAGAAAGTAACTAATTATTAAAATGAGGTGTACTGACTATGCATTTCTATTCATCTATAACAGATGACCCTTCTGTAGCAAAATGCTGCTTACTGGTGGGCGTCCATACATATTCTTTTCATTGACAAAATTCTCTGTTTTTTAAAATTCATATGCAAAAATTAGATCAGTGAAATCATAGTATTCATTTCTCTAGTTCTTTTTGTTTTAATATAATGTTGAAGAAAGTAGCCGTAACAAAAGTGTTACAAGACAATGAACAAGTTTACAAATCATGAGCGTCCTCGTCAAACTACTACTTCTGTCTTTTGGGGGGTTAAGACCTCAGATATTCTTCATTACATAAAAGCAGATATAATGACATAAATGCAGAGCATCTCATTCACAGTCTCTGAACATCCATAAACAAGACCCTCTGTTCCTAACTCATGTGATGTCATATCTTTCAGATGATTTCAGTAGAAAGGGTGATTGAATATACAGATCTGGAAAAAGAAGCACCCTGGGAATACCAGAAACGCCCACCACCGTCCTGGCCCCAGGAAGGAGTGGTCGTC
This sequence comes from Delphinapterus leucas, assembly GCF_059928025.1. NCBI lineage: Eukaryota > Metazoa > Chordata > Mammalia > Artiodactyla > Monodontidae > Delphinapterus > Delphinapterus leucas. The sequence goes on from NC_143146.1 coordinate 15,262,221, forward strand.
TTTGACAATGTGAACTTCTCATACAGCTTAGATGGGCCTCTGGTATTGAAGCACCTGACAGCACTCATTAAATCAAGAGAAAAGGTTTGTTGTAGCCATTTGCCTCTTTTTGTGTTGCTGTGTGGACGCTGATTAGATCAGTCCCTCGGGCGGGACCAGGGCAAGCTCTTGAAAAAGAGGCTAAATGAGAACAGACATGGTGGCAGGAAGCTCCGCGCACCTGCCCCTCCAGCTTCAAGTCCTGATGTACATACACCCCCTGCACTCGGGTCGTGTGTAGGTTCTCCCAGTGTATCATGTCCTCCCTGCTTCCAGTGCGCACACTGCCCCTCGACCTCAGAGACCCTTCCCTTCTGTCCTGTGGCTGGTGAAAGTCTCCTCATTTTCTGAGTCAAGTCTCATTTGTCTGCTTCTCGGAGACCCTCTATTCTTCCTCAGCGTCTTTTACATAATGAAAGTAACAGATGAATGGGTAAACAAATGTGCTATATCCTTAACAATGAAATATTATTCAGCCTTAGAAAGGAGTAAAATTCCAGTCTATGGATAAACCTTGAGGACATCAGGTTGAATGAAGTAAGTCAGACATAAAGGGAACAGATACTGTATGATTCCACTTATATGAGGTTCCTAGAGTAGTCAAATCCATGAAGGCAGGAAGTAGGATGGTGGTCACCAGAGACTGGGTAAGGGGAGTTGGGTGTTGTTGTTTAATGGGTACAGAGTTTCTTTGTTACAAGGGAGAGAATATTCTGGAGGGACAAGAATATGAATGTACTTAATCACTAAACTGTCCACTTAAAAATGGTTCCGTTGGTAAATTTTATGTTATCTGTATTTGACCACAGTTAACCGGTGGCATCTGTGGCATGCTTTGTATTGGTGGGTCTGTATCTCACAGAACCCTGAGGCTCCTTAAGATCGGAGAGCATCTTGTTTTCATCTCTTGTTCCCCCAAAATTGGCATTCTACAGGGCACAGATAGGGTGCTAAGGAACTGCTGGCTGGGAGAGTGAGTGAGTAACATGTACAGGTGTGAGCAACCAGTAACCAAAATACACACACGAGACAACTGCGTAAACGACTGATTACCTAGAGTGTTAAATACTTTAAGAACTGCTCTTTGAAACTCTTTCCACCACAGACCCATCTAGCGGACTATAGCCATAATTTAATGAATGATACCCTTGTGATGGGAAAGAATATTCAACTTAATGCCCAAATGATACCCAGGGAGCAGCTTCAGTTAGTCACACGGCAAAAGCTGGCTTCTAATTATTTCCAGTTTCACCATAGGTTGGGAAGGAGGTGAGGATTGCTGTGTCGAGGAAACATTCACTGCAGCTCTTGATGCAATCCTGTCCCTGAGAACTCTGTAGGCGATGTTTGCTTACTCACTGACAATGTGTCCCTCATATTTCCTGTTTGATACGTAATTCTGTTAATTTGCACATGTCTTAATTCATATTTTCTGGCTTTGGGGGAAATTTATCTAAGAAACTCTGCAGTAGAACTTAGGAACATAACATATGTGTATTCTTCTATCTTAAAATCCCCAAGTCATAGGATTAGCTGAGCTTGAAAATGTTTGTGGGAAAATTGAATCTGGAGACAGAATTAATAACTGTAGTAACGTGACTTTTTATTTGTGTCTTGATCCACTCACAGTGTCACCGTTAGCTCCATTTCTGTGTTTGGAGATTATATCTGGGTAGAATAGTCGTGAAGCCATTTCACTCCGTCTGTGTACATCCCAGCTTCCCTCTCCTGCACACCTGCCCCAGCCCCTGTTGCTCTGGGACACCCCTTTGGTGTTGGATTTGATTGAGAGAGGCTGCTGCAGGGGAGGATGTGGGAGTGAACCAGGCCAGCAGAAGTGGAGCTTTATTCTCTTTCCATCCTTTCCTCTGCTGTCCCAATTTCTGGAAGTTCGAGTAAATGGGAAAAATTAATAGGCACTATGCAGGTTTCTAATTCATGGAAGAAATAGCAAGTAAAAATAAAGACCCAAAATGAGGTAAATAGCACCCTAGGCTTCCTGGTTAGATTCTGAACACTGGCTGCGTTTTTCATTTAGATGATTTTGTGGTTGATTTGATCATTTTAGAGAGTACTGGGCCATTTTCAAGCCTTTTCTAGCTCTAGAGGTGGATTGATTTTGGTTTGTTATTTTTTTTTTCTTGCTCAGAGCTATTACTTGAATAATACATCCTTACAGATGCTTACTAGACCTTGCTATAATGTGCAAAAATATCAGTTTGCTACATTTTCTCCTCTTTTACATAATATTTCCTCGGCAACCCCTCCCCTCACTCCCAGATTGTCCCACTTCCCCTGCAGGCTTCCTAATTCCTTGTGACTCAGACTGTGGTGCCTGGGCCAGCAGCACCTGCATCGCCTGGAGCATATTTGAAATGCAGAATCTCAGGCCCACCCAGACCTACTGATTCAGCATCGCTTTTGAGGGAGACCTCCCAGTAAAGATTTTCTCCAAGTGTCTTTGCCTTTAGGAATGTAAACTTAACTGGTAATGGTGACACTCTCCTCAGGCAATTGGTAAAACCCTTTGGTGACCTGGAAAAGACTTTCAGATTATAGTTTTGATAACTGAATGGTAGCAATAGCCTAAGCCGGGTTTTCTCTGAGTTGCTTTTTTCTTACTCTCCTCACTGGAGTGTTGTACTTCCATTCCTGTGGCCGTAAGCAGCCTTCGGTGCCACTGCCTATCTCCGCCGTTTACCAGGAGTCTACAAATGTTCCAGTTTGCATAGATGGATCAGTTTCAGTACAGCTAATAGCATAGGAATATACACACATTCTCACAGACACAGTTCTCACCTGTGTTCTGATGTGTGCTGATTTACATATGAGTACGCCCAGAAATACAGGCATACCGCTGTTTCTTTGGGGTTTTTTGCGTGTGTGTGTTTTTTTTTTTAAGTAACAAGTCGAACATTTGTTGCAACCCTGCATTGAGCATGTCCATCAGCACCATTTTTCCTACAACATTTGCTCACTTCGTGTCTCTTTGTCACTGTTTGGTAATTCTTGCAGTATTTTAAACCTTTTCATTATAATTATATTTGTTATGGTGAGCTGTGATCAGTGTTCTTAAGCTTACTACAACCCAGTGAAGGCCCAGATGATGGTTAGCCCTTTTTAGCAGTCAAGTATTTGACATTAAGTATGTACATCCTTCTTTAGACATAATTCTGTTGTACATTTAGTATGCTACAGTATAGTATAAACATAACTTTTGTATGCACAGAGGAAGAAAAATATTCACATGACTTGCTTTATTTTGCGATATATTCCCATTTTTGTGGTGGTCTGGAACCAAATCCATAGTATGTTCAAAACCTGCATGTACACAGGACAAATGACCCATATGTATATATACCCTCTAGGACCTGCTTATATGCAGAAAGTGTCCCATCTATATTATATAAATTAGGATTTACCATATCATACAAAATGGCTACAAATATAAATCAACTAAAGCCACTTTTCTTTCAGTTAATCTCTATAAAGATAACTTTTATTTTGAAATTCGATTATTGTTTTTACAGACTAAGATTCAAAACTTTGGAGGTATTTAATGAGAAAATATATCAAGTTACCGTTGTATAATCAGTGCTCAGAGGGGTTTAGTTCTCCTCTCTTGAAAGCCATGAGTTTGTAAAATTTACTGAATTAATTTACAAATGATTGAAAGCATATCTTAGGCTCCCATCTGTATTTAGATTTATAAATAGAGATGAAATCACCTCTTGGGAAGCTCCCACCAGGGAATTTGTAGCTGGGAAGCTCATTGGTAAAAAAAAAAAAAAAAAAAGGCCAGTTTCTGCATACATGTTTGAATTCAGACAGCTAAAATCCAGTTTATACAATACAGTTTCATTCCTGACCAGCATTTTACCTGCATTATATTGATTCTTTGATCTTATTGTTAATGCACTTAATTTCTCTCTGCTTTGATTTTAATAACTTGACCGATACATGACATGTATCTTTCCAAGGTTTAATTAGAAGTATTAATTGGTTTGTAAAATGCCTTTTGAAGTGCTCAGATGAAAGGTCCCATATAAATAGCAAATGTTATTTGTGTTGTTGTTGATCTCATTATGTGTATTTTGCCTACTGGGTACTGCCTTTTAAGACACTGAGACCTGCATTTTACAACTTTAAGGTGTTTCCTTTCAAGATAGAGCATTATTAAGGTATTTCTTATCAGGAAGTGATTTTGTTTGTCTGCCAAAGAATACTTCCTCTTAAATGATAGAATCTGGGATCCTGAATTCTTGTTTGTGTATAATCCTTCTTACTTGACTCGTTGACATCTCTGTAAAATTACTCACATAATTCTCAATGTTCGGAATAGCCAGACACTAGGAATACAACTCATTTAAAAGCTGACTGCTAATTGAACACATGGGAAACTGCTGTTGTTTCACTGCCAGTAGACTGATTCTGTTATTTTTAATTCTTCCTTGACCAGGGGTTCTTAACCGGGGACATTTGTCAGTGTCTGACGTTTTTGGTTGCTGCAATCTCGGGGATGCTCCTGGTATCTAGTGGGCAGAATCCAGGGATACTGCTAAATACCCTAGAATACACAGGGCATCCCCCATTCCCCAACGAAGAATTATCTTTCCCAAAATTTCAACAGTGCCACAGTTGAGAAACTTACAGACTACACTGTCTACAGAACTTTTAAAATTCATCTTCAGCAACCAAGGGTTTTCCTAGGTTTGTTGCATACTGTGAATTCTTAATCCCTCTTGTATCTCTTTACAGGTTGGCATTGTGGGAAGAACAGGAGCTGGAAAAAGTTCCCTCATCGCTGCCCTTTTTAGACTGTCAGAACCTGAAGGTAAAATTTGGATTGATAAGATCTTGACAACCGAAATTGGACTTCACGATTTAAGGAAGAAAATGTCAATCATACCTCAGGTATGCACTTCAGAGCATTGACACATATTCTTTTAATACGGCACCTAAGTTTAATGTCTTTCAATTTGATTGTTTTTTTAAAATTGGTTGAAAGGGTTGATCCTTTTTCCCCCAACAGAGCATATTTTTTACTTCAGGGATTTTCAACAGATATTTTCATCAGATACCTGGTTTGGTTGGTTGGTTTGTTTGTTTGTTTTTGTGTGCCTGTGATTTAATAACTTACCCAGATAGATTTCTGGATTCAGACTTTCTCAGGTACCACAATTTTATCCACTGATAACCACATAAATCTGAAAAAAAATAAGTGGTTTGTTTAGCATGTGAGCGGTTTGTGTAGGGAAACATGAATTTTAAGTGTCTTAATGATGGAATCATGCTATAGGAAATAAGCTACCTTTTCAAAGGTGATTATCTCCCTGGAGTACTTTCTGGGAAACTGTGGGGCTTTGAGAATTACAGCATGTATATATGCTTTAGAGAGACTTTTATAATTCAGCCATAAGTAAGTGATTTTAATCGGGCAGGCAGTAAGGAATAGTGAGGAAGAACACGGGACATGGAATTCCATCTCTGTGCACCTCAGTTTTCTCTCTCTTTCGAGGCAGGTAACAGGACCAACTCATCGAGCTGTTGTGAGGACTAAATAGGTCAGTGTGTGTGGGGTGCTTCCCGTAGACCCCATACATGGTTTCTGTGATGGTGGAGCGTTGAACTGGGCTCTGATTCTGTTTTCTTTTTTTCCACTTCTTAAATAAGTACGGTTTTCAAGGAGTGTTTGATTATTTGCACAATAGAAGCTCCTGTCATTCCTTATGTTTCATCCACACAAAATAATTCAGAGAACATTTATTCGCAATTACTATCCTCCAGATATATACCCAAGGGCAACATAGGCCCTGTGCCTTCATCTTCTATCCTGCTTTCTGCTTTGATAAACTTGCTGAGTTTGTTGTGGTTTTTTTGTTTTTACTGTGAGGGGGTTTTTGTTTGTTTTTTCATTCAATTTTTGAATTTTATTTATTTTTTTATACAGCATGTTCTTATTAGTCATCAATTTTATACACATCAGTGTATACACGTCAATCCCAATCCCCCAATTCATCCCACCACCACACCCACCCCCTGCTGCTTTCCCCCCTTGGTGTCCATATGTTTGTTCTCTACATCTGTGTCTCAATTTCTGCCTTGCAAACCAGTTCACCTGTACCATTTTTCTAGGTTCCACATATATGCGTTAATATAAGATATTTCTTTTTCTCTTTCTGACTTACTTCACTCTGTATGACAGTCTCTAGATCCATCCACGTCTCCACAAACGACCCAATTTCGTTCCTTTTTATGGCTGAGTAATGTTCCATTGTATATACGTACCACATCTTCTTTATCCATTCGTCCGTCGATGGGCATTTAGGTTGCTTCCATGACTTGGCTATTACAAATAGTGCTGCAATGAACATTGGGGTGCATGTGTCATTTTGAATTATGGTTTTCTCTGAGTATATGCCCAGTAGTGGGATTGCTGGGTCATATGGTAATTCTATTTTTAGTTTTTTAAGGAACCTCCATACTGTTCTCCATAGTGGCTGTATCAGTTTACATTCCCACCAACAGTGCAAGAGGGTTCCCTTTTCTCCAAACCCTCTCCCGCATTTGTTGTTTGTAGATTTTCTGATGATGCCCATTCTAACTGGTATGAGGTGATACCTCATTGTAGTTTTAATTTGCATTTCTCTAATAATTAGTGATGTTGAGCAGCTTTTCATGTGCTTCTTCGCCATCTGTATGTCTTCTTTGGAGAAATGTCTATTTAAATCTTCTGCCCATTTTTGGATTGGGTTGTTTTTTAATATTGAGCTGCATGAGCTGTTTATATATTTTGGAAATTAATCCTTTGTCCGTTGATTCGTTTGCAAATATTTCTCCCATTCTGAGGGTTGTCTTTTCGTCTTGTTTATGGTTTCCTTTGCCGTGCAAAAGTTTTGAAGTTTCATTAGGTCCCATGTGTTTATTTTTGTTTTTATTTCCATTACTCTAGGAGGTGGATCAAAAAAGATCTTGCTGTGATTTATGTCAAAGAGTGTTCTTCCTGTGTTTTCCTCTAAGAGTTTTATAGTGTCCGGTCTTACATTTAGGTCTCGAATCCATTTTGAGTTTATTTTTCTGTATGGTGTTAGGGAGTGTTCGAATTTCATTCTTTTGCATGTAGCTGTCCAGTTTTCCCAGCACCACTTATTGAAGAGGCTATGTTTCTCCATTGTATATCCTTGCCTCCTTTGTCATAGATTAGTTGACCGTAGGTGCATGCATTTATCTTTGGGCTTTCTATCTTGTTCCATTGATCTGTGTTTCTGTTTTTGTGCCAGTACCATATTGTCTTGATTACTGTAGCTTTGTAGTGTAGTCTGAAGTGAGGGAGTCTGATTCCTCCAGCTCCGTTTTTTTCCCTCAAGACTGCTTTGGCTATTCAGGGTCTTTTGTGTCTCCATACAAATTTTAACATTTTTTGTTCTAGTTCCATAAAAAATGCCATTGGTAATTTGATAGGGATTGCATTGAATCCGTAGATTGCTTTGGGTAGTATAGTCATTTTCACAATGTTGATTCTTCCAATCCAAGAGCATGGTATATCTCTCCATCTGTTGGTATCATCTTTAATTTCTTTCATCAGTGTCTTATAGTTTTCTGCATATAGGTCTTTTGTCTCCCTAGGTAGGTTTATTCCTAGGTATTTTATTCTTTCTGTGGCAGTGGTAAATGCCACTGAATAATGGCATTAGATTTTTCATTTTTAGTGTATAGGAATGCAAGAGACTTCTGTACATTAATTTTGTATCCTGCAACTTTACCAAATTCATTGATTAGCTCTAGTAGTTTTCTGGTGGCATCTTTAGGATTTTCTATGTATAGTACCACGTCATCTGCAAATAGTGACAGTTTTACTTCTTCTTTTCCAATTTGTATTCTTTTTTTTTTTTTTTTTTGCGATACACAGGCCTCTTCCGTTGTGGAGTGCAGGCTCAGCAGCCATGGCTCATTGGCCCAGCTGCTCTGCGGCATGTGGGATCTTCCCGGACCGGGGCACGAACTCGTGTCCCCTACATCAGCAGGCGGACTCTCAACCACTGCGCCACCAGGGAAGCCCGCAATTTGTATTCTTTTTATTTCTTTTTCTTCTCTGATTGCCGTGGCTAGGACTTCCAAGACTACGTTGAATAATAGTGACGAGAGTGGACATCCTTGTCTCGTTCCTGATCTTAGAGGAAATGCTTTCAGTTTTTCACCATTGAGAATGATGTTTGCTGTGGGTTTGTCGTAGATAGCCTTTATTATGTTGAGGTAGGTTCCCTCTATGCCCACTTTCTGGAGAGTTTTTAACATAAACGGGTGTTGAATTTTGTCAAAAGCTTTTTCTGCATCTATTGAGATAATCATATGGTTTTCATTCTTCAGTTTGTTAATATGGTGTATCACATTGATTCATTTGCATATATTGAAGAATCCTTGCATCCCTGGGATAAATCCCACTTGATCATGGTGTAGGATGCTTTTAATGTGTTGTTGGATTCTGTTTGCTAGTAGTTTGTTGAGGATTTTTGCATCTATATTCATCAGTGATATTGGTCTGTAATTTTCTTTTTTTGTAGTATCTTTGTCTGGTTTTGGTATCAGGGTGATGGTGGCCTCATAGAATGAGTTTGGGAATGTTCCTTCCTCCGCAATTTTTTGGAAGAGTTAGAGAAGGATGGGTGTTAGCTCTTCTCTAAATGTTTGATAGAATTCACCTGGGAAGCCATCTGGTCCTGGACTTTTGTTTGTTGGAAGATGTTTAATCACAGTTTCAATTTCATTACTTGTGATTGGTCTGTTCATATTTTCTATTTCTTCCTGGTGCAGTATCGGAAGGTTATCTCTTTCTAAGAATTTGTCCATTTCTTCCAGGTTGTCCATTTTATTGGCATATAGTTGCTTGTAGTAGTCTCTTAGGATGCTTTGTATTTCTACAGTGTCTGTTGTTACTTCTCTTTTTTCATTTCTAATTTTATTGATTTGAGTCCTCTCCCTCTTTTTCTCGATGCATCTGGCTAGTGGTTTATCAGTTTTGTTTATCTTCTCAAAGAACCAGCTTTTAGTTTTATTGATCTTTGCTCTTGTTTTCTTTTTTTCTATTGCATTTATTTCTGCTCTGATCTTTATGAAATCTTTCCTTCTGCTAACTTTGGGTTTTGTTTGTTCTTCTTTCTCTAGTTCCTTTAGGTGTAAGGTTAGATTGTTTATTTGGGACTTTTCTTGTTTCTGGAGGTGGGCTTGTATCGCTATAAACTTCCCCCTTAGAACTGCTTTTGCAGCATCCCATAGGTTTTGGATCGTCGTGTTTTCATTGTCATTTGTCTCTAGATATTTTTTAATTCCTCTTTGATTTCTTCAGTGATATCTTGGTTATTTAGTAACGTATTGTTTAGCCTCCATGTGTTTGTGTTTTTTACGTTTTTTCGCTTGTAATTCATTTCTAATCTCATAGCGTTGTGGTCAGAAAAGATGCTTGATATGATTTCAATTTTCATAAATTTACTGCAGCTTGATTTGTGACCCAAGATGTGATCTATCCTGGAGAATGTTCCGTGTGCACTTGAGAAGAAAGTGTGATCTGCTGTTTTTGGATGGAATGTCCTATAAATATCAGTTAAATCTATCCGGTCTATTGTGTCATTTAAAGCTTGTGTTTCCTTATTAATTTTCTTTCTGGATGATCTGTCCATTGGTGTAAGTGAGGTGTTAAAGTCCCCCGCTATGATTGTGTTACTGTCGATTTCCTCTTTTATAGCTGTTAGCAGTTGCCTTATGTATTGAGGTGCTCCTATGTTGGGTGCATATATATTTATAATTGTTATATCTTCTTCTTGGATTGATCCCTTTATCATTACGTAGTGTCCTTCCTTGTCTCTTGTAACATTCTTTATTTTAAAGTCTATTTTATCTGATATGAATATTGCTCCTGCAGCTTTCTTTTGATTTCCATTTGCATGGAATATCTTTTTCCATCCCCTCACTTTCACTCTGTATGTGTCCCTAAGTTTGAAGTGGGTCTCTTGTAGACAACATATATGTGGGTCTTGTTTTCGTATCCATTCAGCAAACCTGTGTCTTTTGGTTGGAGAATTTAATCCCTTCTTGTTTAAGGTAATTATCGATATGTATGTTCCGATGTCCATTTTCTTAATTGTTTTGGGTTAGTTTTTGTACGGCCGTTTCTTCTCCTGTGTTTCCCACTTAGAGAAGTTCCTTTAGCATTTGCTATAGAGCTGGTTTTGTGGTGCTTAATTCTCTTAGCTTTTCCTTGTCTGTAAAGCTTTTGATTTCTCCATTAAATCTGAATGGGATCCTTGCCTGGTAGAGTAATCTTGGTTATAGGTTCTTCCCTGTCATCACTTCAAGTATATCATGCCACTCCCTTCTGGCTTGTAGAGTTTCTGCTGAGAAATCAGCTGTTAACCTTATGGGAGTTCCCTTGTATGTAATTTGTCGTTTTTCCCTTGCTGCTTTCAATAATTTTTCTTTGTCTTTGATTTTTCCCAATTTGATTACTATGTGTCTCAGTGTGTTTCTCCTTGGGTTTATCCTGTATGGGACTCTCTGTGATTCCTGGATTTGAGTGGTTGTTTCCTTGCCCGTGTTAGGGAAGTTTTCGACTATAATCTCTTCAAATATTTTCTCAGGTCCTTTCTCTCTCTCTTCTCCTTCTGGGACCCCTATAATGCGAATGTTGTTGTGTTTAATGTTGTCCCAGAGGTCTCTTAGGCTGCCTTCATTTCTTTTCATTCTTTTTTCTTTATTCTGTTCCGCAGCAGTGAATTCCACCATTCTGTCTTCCAGGTCACTTAGGCGTTCTCCTGCCTCAGTTACTCTGCTATTGATTCCTTCTAGTGTAGTTTTCATTTCAGTTATTGTATTGTTCATCTCTGTTTGTTTGTTCTTTAATTCTTCTAAGTCTTTGTTAAACATTTCTTGCATCTTCTTGACCTTTGCCTCCATTCTTTTTCCGAGGTCCTGGATCATCTTCATTATCATTATTCTGAACTCTTTTTCTGGAAGGTTGCCTATCTCCGCTTCATTTAGTTGTTTTTCTGGGGTTTTATCTTGTTCTTTCATCTGGTACATAGTCCTCTGCCTTTTCATCTTGTCTATCTTTCTGTGAATGTGTTTTTTGTTCCACAGGCTGCAGGACTGTAGTTCTTGCTTCTGCTGTCTGCTCTGTGGTGGATGAGGCTATCTAAGAGGCTTGTGCACGTTTCCTGATGGGAGGGACTGGTGGTGGATATAGCTGACTGTTGCTCTGGTGGGCAGAGCTCAGTAAAAGTTTAATCCGTTTAATCCGTTTGACTGCTGATGGTTGGGGCTGGGTTCCCTCCCTGTTGGTTGTTTGGCCTGAGGTAACCCAACACTGGAGCCTACCTGGGCTCTTTGGTGGGGCTAATGACAGACTCTGGGAGGGCTCACGCCAAGGAGTGCTTCCCAGAACTTCTGCTGCCAGTGTCCTTGTCCCCACAGTTAGCCACAGCCACCCCCCACCTCTGCAGGAGACCCTCCAACCCTAGCAGCTAGGTCTGGTTCAGTCTCCCATGGGGTCACTGCTCCTTCCCCTGGGTCCCGATGCGCACACTACTTTGTGTGTGCCCTCCCAGTGTGGAGTCTCTGTTTCCCCCAGTCCTGTCGAAGTCCTGCCGTCAAACCCCACTAGGCTTCAAGGTCTGATTCTCTAGGAATTCCTCCTCCTGTTGCCGGACCCCCAGGTTGGGAAGCCTGACGTGGGGCTCAGAACCTTCACTCCAGTGGGTGCACTTCTGTGGTATAAGTGACCTCCAGTCTGTGAATCACCCACCCAGCAGTTATGGGATTTGATTTTCCTGTGATTGTGCCCTTCCTACTGTCTCATTGTGGCTTCTCCTTTGTCTTTGGATGTGCGGTGTCTTTTTGGTGAGTTCCAGTGTCTTCCTGTCGATGGTTCTGCAGCAGCCAGTTGTGATTCTGGTGTTCTCACAAGAGGGAGGGAGAGCACGTCCTTCTACTCCACCATCTTGGTTCAAGGCTGGGTTTTTTTTTTTTTTTTTAATACTCTACAATCACCAGGACACCAAGGGAAGCTGACTAAAACATATACCTTCTTGAGGTGAGAACCACAGAGAAGAGACACGATTAAAGAGCCAGGCAAATGTACTTCCTGGAATGTGGGTATAATGAGCTCCGAAATGCCTGGTTAGTAGGAAGCATATAGAACACGGCACCCAAAGGAAGTAGAATGTGGACTTGTGTCTCATGACTGAGTTCAGGTGTTGCTACCTACCGCTGGCCTCCAAAATACCTGGAATTACTCTTAAGTACTTTTGAAATGAAGACAGTCCTGTTAGATCACAATGATATGCCATCTCACGCCCTTTATGATGGCTGCTGTTTAAGGAAAATTAAAAACAAAAAAATAAGTGTTGGTGAGGATGTGGAAAAATGGGAATCCTTGTGCACGGCTGGTAGAACGCAGAATGATACAGTGACTGGAAAACACTGTGCAGGTTCCTGAAAAAAGTTAAACATAGAATTATTATATGATCCAACAATTCTAATTTACGGTATAAACCCAAAAGAATTGAGAAGGGAATGTTACACAGATATCTGTACATGTATGGTCATACCAGGATTATTCACATTAGCAAAGAGGTGGAAGCACCCCATGGTCCATTGACAGATGGATGGATAAACAAATGTGGTATGTATACAACAGAACGTTATTTGGCCTTAAAAAGAAATCAGATTCTGACACATGCTACGGCATGGTTGCACCTTGATGACATTATGCTGAGTGAAATGAGCTAGTCACAGAGGACAAATACTACTTACATGAAGTACATACAGTAGTCAATTCATGGGGACAAGAGGTAGAATGGTGGTTGCCAGGAGCTGCCAGGACAGGAGAGTGGGGGGAGTGGGGAGTTGTGGGGTTTTTGTTTGTTATTTTATTTTTTAACATCTTTATTGGAGGAGTTGTGGTTTAATGGGTACAGAGTTTCAGGTTTGCAAGATGAAAGGAGCTCTGTAGCTGGATGGTGGTGATGGCTTCAACAATGTGAAGGTATTTAATACCACTGAACTGTACACTGAAAAATGGTTAAAGTGGTAAATTTTATATGTATTTTACTGCAAGTAAAAAAAATTATGTATATAATGATATATATGTTTTATTATGTATCATTTATTATGTATACAACGGTTTCCCTTTTAGAAAAATGGAAAGAAATTTTCAGCATGTAGAATCCCTGCATTTGAAGATTCCCTCTGGCTGTTAGATTGGTGGCTTAGTGATAAATGTAGAAAATTAATGATTTTAGATTCCCAACTTTTAAATTTTGATTGTACCCATCTCTGTAATGGGCCAAATTCGATTAGTTTGCAGAAATAATGAGCATGTCTGTAAAGTGCTTTTATGTTCTTGGATGAAAGGAATGTGAAGCGTGCCCTGCATTACTTCTAATGCTTCTTAATAAGAAAAGTTGTATGCTTGTGTACATAAAAGAACTCTGTAAATAAAGAAATAACATTAGATGATTCTTGGCTCTGCCGGTAATGTTTTGGAAGCACATCTGAGCAAAGACTATAAACATACCTTGACATCACCAGGTTTTGGTTCTGTTCCATCGGTTTCCACCCTACTTTTCTGAGTGTGCTCTATGTATACACTCCGGAGAGTGTGCTTACAAAACAGTGCTAAGCTCTGTATCTATGTAGGTAAAGATCAACAACCATTGTAAACACAGAACCCTTTTTTTTTCACTTTATATCCCTTTGTCTCTGAGGTGCAATGCTAGTTGATTAAAGAGAGAGTGTTTGTGTAATGGGTCCCAGGAAATCATTCGGGAGGCAGCCAGGGACAGAATGTTTAAGAGTATAGACTGAATGTCAACATGACCCACGTTTTTATTCCTGCTTTGCCCATACGAATATGGGGACTTGATGTAGTCACTTGGCTTCCGAGTTTCAATGTCCTTGCCCTTAAACTAGGTCTAGGAATTAATGTCACATGGATTTGTTGTGAAGATGTGACTGGATGAGAAAGTATTTGTGGCCCATACCTGGGTTTTGGGAACGCTCGGTCAATGGTAACTATAAATATTCTTAAGGACTGTGGCACTGGCCTTTTAGGTATTATTTCTATAAGACGTAACACATTATGGAAAGGCTATGTTCTTTTCTGTTTAATGTTTTTGTTCTTTAATTTCTGTTTATGTTTTTGCGGTCCTTGGTGATTTTCGTTACATTTATTTACTGCTTATAACATAAACCATGTTATTTATATACATTTAAAGAGTGAAGCAAAAGAAAAAAAGTCAACACAGTAGCAGTTTTAGGGGAAAAGCACAGCCGTGAAAAATCTACGTAACGTGTTTTCTCCAAGGAATAAGAGGAAAGAATATTACTTTCTTGTTTCTTTTGATTTCTGGCTTCCCTCCCACCAGGTTCTTTCCTGACTACCACCCTGTACCCCACTCATACTTTCCAGTCCTCCACCAAGACCTCCGGCATTTTTTCTCAGTCCTCCCCACGTTCTCGACTGTTTTCTTCCTCTCCTTGAGGACAGGGCCTGTGTCTCTCATTTCTTTTGCTCTAGTGCTTGTTGCAGGCCTTGACAAGTTGCACAAGTTTTAATAAGAATTCCTAACATTTGTGGAATCCTTAACACATTTTAGCCTCTTTCTCTACCATCTCCCACTTAATCCTCACAATTTTCTAGTTATCCTCATCTGACGGATTTAAAAACTGAGGCACTGTGAGCTTAACGCACTTATCAGGTAAGCGGCAGAGCCTGTATTCAAATATATTTTAGGGAGATTGTCAACTCCAGAGCCTGAGCAGCTAACCAGTCTGCTGGCGACTTCAACATGCTGTTGACTGCAGTCACAGTAGAGCTGCTTCGTATCATGATTTCATGTGTACACACACACACACACACACGGGAATAAAAATTTCAAAAAGTATTATTTCTCTTGTGCTCTGCACTCTAATATTTTCTATTATATCCCTTCTATTCTAGTTAATATGGATGATAAAATGATGGTCACAAGGCACAAAATGGACTTCCTGATCCATTGGATGCACCTGCAGGTTGACAAATACCACCCCTCACTGTCCCCCTGTTGGGCTGGGCTCCTGGTCATTGTTAGCATTACGCCAGGAGCTTCACTGTTATTCCAGATTCTCACAGGAGCCCCGCAGCGTTATCCCCATTTTACAGTAAGGGAACTGAGTCTTGGGAAGATTAATAACTTACCCTGAGTCTAATTGCTAATAAGCAGTAGAATCAGAACTGTCTGACTGCAAATACATATATGTATATTTCAATATATGTTTGTTGTACTGAATGATGTTTTCGTTTGAGATTTTACCCATTTTTTTTACTACCACCCCACTAAAAAGGATTCCCAAAACCATCACAAAAGTTAACAAGTGCAGAACAGAGCTGAAAGATACTTCTCCTAGTGCTATGTCCCGCTTTTGGACAGTATCAATTTAGAAACATTTATTCATTTATATGTCACGGGGTAATATGTGTCAGGAGACGATACTCAAAACCTTAACTGCAAAAAGCTTGCATCCCTCTTCTCCTAAAATGCATAGGAAGAAGCGTTGCTTATGTCTGAACACCGTAATTCAGGGAACGTTAGAAACTGCGAGCAGATTCTGCAGATTCAGGGAGCCCAGGGAGCCCAGTCCTGCTTCTTTGAGTTGTTCTACTTTGGTGGGCCAGGCCCACATCCTCTCCCCTGGCTCCCTGCTCTCTGTGATCCTGGGTGCAGCAGCGGGCTTCTGGGGTGATCTCTCTCTCCCAGGCTCATCCCCATTACTGTTGACCTCACTGTGAACAGGTTAGAATTGGAGGAGATGTGATAGTACCAAGACCTGCATAGGAATCAGAGGCAGGGGAGTGGTGACATAGACAATCAATCCTTGACTCCTGGATGGAACTTTCAAAAACAAATACTATATTCTTAATAAGGCACTCCTCAATTTGTGTTCACAGTTTCAGGAATAAGCAAAAAATGAAAGCACTTCCGAAATAATTTCCTTAAACAGAACAGGTAGCAGAAATGTATATGGCATTTGTGCTCATGATATGAAGTAGTTAAGTTTGTTAGAGAGGACAAGGTGAGATTATATTCAGGGAGCAGATTGCTTATCTGAAAGGATCTGGAAAAATGGACTTCAAAACCTCTTTGGATGATCTCTACACCTAGAGCCCTTTATCCTGTTGGCACAAAGAAAATGTTTTTAGTTGAAGAGGGCTTCCGTGCAAATTCAGTATTTATGATCTCAGCCCAAGGGTTGACACAGATCAGCAGCCATCATCGTTATCATGAGTAAACACATTCATTTTTTATATTTAGAATTTTTCTTTTCTCAATCAAATCAACAGCTAGGTATTTTTTTAATACAGTCCAGTCTGCTCTTTTGGTATTTCTGTTCCCTGAGCTTTCTTCAGTAGGTTGAAGATCGTGAACCAGAGCTGTCTCTCAGACTTCTTGCTGACTACCTGGTTTTCTTTCCCTTTTTTTCTTGTTGAGAACAAAACTGAAAGAGAGAAGAGGTGGCTATGCTGTTACTAGTAAAGAAATACAACTGGATTCTAGCCTAATGCAGTCGGCCCTTTGTTTCTGACACTGAAGTCTTCATTAAATCCCTTGGAGCTGCTCCCTGGAGCCCCTGAAAGAGGACTTTACGGGACTTAAATTCTTTTTCCTTTGTTGGAGAACAATGTCCTTTTCTCCTGAATATGGATGATGATCAGTTCATTCAGAGGCTACAGGATTTAGGGGGAAAAAAAAAAAAAAAGGAACCAAAATGTAAAGTGACTTCAGGTGATTCTCTTATCCTTGAAACAGGGAGATGAGCTTCCCCTTAAGAAGAGTCCTCAGATTAGAAATGAGAACATAGCTTTAGGACTGGAGGAAACAGCAGCAGTAGCTACTTCTTTTTTTTTTTTTTTTTTTTCTTTTAAATCAAAGTATGGTTGATTTACAATGTTGCATTAGTTTCAGGTGTACAGCAAAGTATACATTCAGTTTTACATATATATATTTAGCAGTAGCTACTCTACATATACTTTAGTAGAGGGCAGTTTCCTGGTTTGGGACTGAAATGATTAGAGGAAGGATTGTGCTTTATCCTCCCATGTTTGTAACCACTTGTACAGTTTTTGTCTTGGTCCCAGGGCATTTTAACCCTCTGAAGGTTAGTGAGTAGGATTTCTTTGTAAGATAATGAGAGGCTTGTCTTCCAGCAGCGTATACAAAAGGTCCAGTAAGACTGCAGTTTTCAGTCTTACAGATGTGTCGAGGGATTATCAATTTACTATATTAAATACTCTGATTCAGAGTGGCCAATTTGGGGTTACACGCCTAATATGAACTCGTGTTATGTTAGTAACAAGGAAAAGATTACTACTGAATATGGCACAAAGGGTTACATGTAAAAAGTATCAACTTTAAACCTTGATGAAAAACAGGTTTGAAACTAATGCTTCATTTAAAATACTACGTTAAACAAGAGCATCTGTTTTTGAGTGTGCTGCGCCACCTCTTATTAAGTGAGGTTTAGTTGTGTCCCTTCAGAAAGAATATTCTTAGGCTAATAAATTTAGTGTATATTTACATGAACTTTGTACATCCTGCCATAAATCTCTACACTGAGGTGTTCTGCGTGCAAACATTTTTACAACACTTACTTATACAATTAGTTTATTAGCTTCATTGCTTCGAGGGGGGTACTTTAAATAATAGTATCTTGCTTCGAGGTGGGTACTTTAAATAATAGTATCTATCAGAAATGATCATTAATTTGACCCTTATCTGCCCTTGCAGTATGTGTCTACAGTGAGCATTTTATTACCTTTGGTAGATAATATAATGTTTTCTCATTTGGCAAGTGGATGAAAGAAGAATGAGTAGAAACCAAAATGAACACCATGCATAAAACACACTGACATATTACAACAGACATTGTTCACAAACCGCCTGCTGGCTTTAAAGAAAAGTGTAGCTTCAATCAGTTAATGTTGTAGTAAATCGTTCTTTTCATTCAACAAGTTTTGAGTGAAATTTTACTGATTTTGAAATATATATTGGGCATGTCCTAACAAAGAGAAATATTCTTGTATAGAAGACAATTTTCTTCCATCTAGTGCTGCTAAATAAAGAAGTGAAATTTCCAAATATATCCTTTTAGACTGACAGTACAGACTTAAGTGGGCACCCTCTCGGCCCTTAAGGCCTACAGAGTGTCTGAGGGTCCTGTTTAAAGGTTAGCATCATCCAAGTTCAGGCGTTGGTCAGGGGTTCAGAAATGAGGGACTCCTTCTGCACAGAATCCCGTTTTAGTCCCCTAGTCTTTGGAGAGACTCATGCCCTTCAAAGAGTTTCCTAAAGAGAAGAAGGTGAGGGAAGTGACAATAGAGAGAGGCCCTGATTATGAAATAGGTGATTGAACTTTATTTATTTATTTTAATTTATTTTATTTTTGGCCGCGTTGGGTCTTGGTTGCTGCGCACGGGCTTTCTCTAGTTGCGGCAAGTGGGGCCTACTCTTTGTTGTGGTGCGCAGGTTTCTCATTGCGGTGGCTTCTCTTGTTGTGGAGCACGGGCTCTAGGTGCTCGGGCTTCAGTAGTTGTGGCTCACGGGCTCGGTAGTTGTGGCTCGCGGGCTCTACAGTGCAGGCTCAGTAATCGTGGCGCATGGCGCACGGGCTTAGTTGCTCTGCGGCATGTGGGATCATCCCGGACGGGGGATCAAACCCGTGTCCCCTGCATTGGCAGGCGGATTCTTAACCACTGCACCACCAGGGAAGCCTGTGATTAAACTTTAAATGAGGTCCCTGTGACTGCTCTCTTGAACCACCAAAACCGCACTTCACAAACGTGCTAATACCATGAGCCCTTTGATTGTCCAAGGAAGGAAGAAAGGTCTGTCTTTTAAAAAGAGAGCAATTTATTTCATAGATTAGCTTAAGTAATGACTCTGGAGTGTACCAAGAAAGCCAGGTAGGCACTTCATCAAAAACTTAGACCTCTTACCGCATGTGAATTTGGTCTATGAGAAGAACCTGAAGGAAAAAATGTTCAGGTTATACAAGCCCTGTTGGCCAAAGAAATGGTCCCGTTGTTACTATAAGCAGATACCCTGTCTCACTTCTCCCAGTTGGGCTCAATCCAATTAATTCCTAAACCTGGCCTCTTTCAGCCCCTTTATCTCCTCAAACACCAGTCCTTGAAGAGTCCCTCATTTGGGGCCTCACAGTAGCATCCTGCCCATGGTTTAGAGCCTTAAGTGGTGACTGTGGAGAAGAGTCAAGGGAGAGGGTGGAATACTGGGGACCGGCCTCCCCTCTTCTGGCCACATCGTTAGTGTAAACCTCATGGACACAGATAAAAGAAGAAAAATCGCCTGGCTTATTAGAACCTTAGAGTTGATAATTACAAAGAATAAAAAACTTTTTTATAAAACTCTGAAGTGGAATGATAGTTATTCCCCTGACGAGGAACTTGGGTCTTGGGTTTTTCAGTTCAATTCAGTAATCATTCTGAAACATCGTATGACCAGTGATTTCAGTGCTTTTGGAGTGTATCAGCCACTTGATCAACTTTGTGCAAAGAAAGCTGCCTTTATAGTGTCTTCAGTTTTGGATTTTGCTTAGGCGTGCATCTTTTCCGTGGCACACCCTGTGTTTTCATGCATTTCTCTCTCCCCAGGCTTAAAACTAAGACAATAGGGAAAGAACGGACTGGAGTCTCTCTGAGTGTCATTCTTCTTGGCTAGGGAAAAGAAATGTCTGTCTTCTTTCTTCTCAGCCTTTTGTGAAGTGAGGAGGAATAGTCCAGCCCCAAGACCATTGGGCTCTTCTCTGTTGCCAATAATCTTGTGCCCTGGCTTACTAGAGCCTTCCAGAAGAAAACTTAAGTGGCCTACATGAGTTTACATACAAGATTCTCTCTTGAAACCCCGCGAGAGGCGTATATTTGCAGAGTAATTTCCTTGTGGTTCCTCCTGGAGCAGGTGAATAGGAAGAGCTATTTAAATCAGAATAGTTTCATTATGACACAGGTCACAGTGGGTTTCAGGTCATCCTGGCCTTGCAGTTAATAATGAGGTTCTGTGAGCATGTAATCCTGATGCACTGGTGAGAGAACATGGGGATCAGCTGATGCCTGATCAGAGGCCAAATCCTCATGAACCAGAGGTGCCACAGGCCCCAGTAGCTGACATTCTCTTTGCACATATGGAGATGTTCCATTCACACATGTGGAGAGATTCCCTATCCCTGAAGGCTGTTTTAGGAATGAAGAAAATATTCCAGTTCAAACGTGCAAATATTTAGCAATTCTGCTTTGAGCCACAAACTTCAACTAATCATGCTCTTGGCATTTTCCAGTATCCTACCAGGATTGGCAGTTAACTTATATAGCTCTTGATGTAACCTTCCTCAAATAATTATATCCTCTTTCCTTTTCGTTTGTTTCTGTTTAAGTAGCTATTACCAGGAAGGCATTTTTTTTAAAAACTCAAACCTTTCTTTCTCTTCTTCCGTTTCTTCTTCAGGTGATACACCTCAACACTGTCTTCTGTTATTAGTGTTCAGTGGTCTGGAAGATATTTTGGAGCACATTTTATAAAATGGAAAGTTAATAGAGATAAAATTTTGTAAAGAGGCATTTGCAACCTTATTACTAATGATTATAGTGAATTTTTCTTCGGTATTTTAATTATTTTCTGTAAGCATTCGTGTAAAATGAAAATAAGCTACAGTAATAACATTCCCTAT
Organism: Delphinapterus leucas; assembly: GCF_059928025.1. NCBI lineage: Eukaryota > Metazoa > Chordata > Mammalia > Artiodactyla > Monodontidae > Delphinapterus > Delphinapterus leucas. Next base: position 15,283,029 of record NC_143146.1, read on the forward strand.
TTTGTGGCACTTAGGAACCTGTTTTATTCACTGGAACAATGAGGAAAAATCTGGATCCCTTTAATGAGCATACGGATGAGGAACTGTGGAATGCCTTAGAAGAGGTAATTTATAAAATGTAATTAATTTGTTAACATCAATATATATGGATGGGCATTTATAGCATTGCAGGTAATTAAGGGGAGCTTATAGGTTTAACTGACTTTGTTCACCTCCTAGGAGAATACTGATGACGCGGTGCAGTTAAAATGTGTGTACTGACGACGATGGAAACCGACAACATGATGCGTCATGCTTTTTAGCATTTGCCCTAGAACCCAAAGCAACTAGATAGATTATTTTGTCCTTAGCAGAGCACCAAACTAGAAGTTAAAATTATGAGTTTTAATTCTAATAGTGACCTAGTGAATTAATTATCCTAATTACCCTGCAACATTCATCTTATTCCTCTGGTCTTAGGGAACATCTACTAAGTGGATACAATGATAGTTTTTCATTATTAACTGAAAGATAATTGAAATCATACTAATAACATGCTGTGAAGTTTTAGAAAAAAAATTGTATAAAGGTGAACTCTACATTTGGAATGTGATAATAATTATTAATTGGCAATCATGTCATTTTAATGCTGCAGCATGAATGCAGGTAACAGAACCCTGGCCCTTTTGCTCAGTTTTTATATGGATACGTTCATTTCTAGAGGATTTTCTCTCATTTGTGTAGTGTTTCACTTTGGACCACTTCTTTGAATTTCCTTACTCTTGCATGAAAAGGATTCTGAATGGTAGGGTGCTGATGGTTTGTATATTTTAATACTAATTATTCTGTGCATGTGCCCTAGTTCTGAAAATTGATTCTAAGCTACTGATGGCAGAAACTATATCTAGACTTCTAAACCATACATGGGTTTTTAATTCCTCATACAACCTAGCGCAGTCTTTTGCTTTTAGAAAGTAAACACTTAATAAACAGTTACTGAATATTTGCTTGATCTCTTCATTTCAGAGAAGTGTGGCTTGTTTATTTTTTTTTTAATTGCGTTTTTATTGTTGTTGTTTTTGTGTAAATCCCAGTGACCAATTGCTCACATTGTTGTTGTTTTGAATTTGTACGTTTTGTCATTTAGTGTCACCTCTCCAAGGTTAGCTGTGAAATCTGCAGTTTATATGGATGAGCTTGGACTCTGAGCAAGCTGATTCGGCCCTACAGTTTTTCCTGCCAGTAATTCTGGTTTCTGAAGGCAGATTCTCTTTGGCAGTTAAAAGTTTGTTTGTTTTTTTTATTTAAATCTTGTAGTACAGTTTAATCTTATAACAATCCACTGCTTTAAACACCATCTATACCCATAGTCTGGGGGAAATAAAACTTTATGTTGTGTCCTGTTTTTCATGAGTTTTCATTCACTATGAAACATTAATGAAATTGAAGTAAAATACCCTTGACTGGTCTAGCAGTATGGTGTTAAACTTGGGAAAGAAGCATCCCCCAAATAGGCTCAAGGTTTACTGTGGTACAGTTTGTCATAGTCTGAATTTTTTTTTTTTTTAAACCTTTAGACCTTCCAGCATGGTAAAGTGCTGATGAGATTATGTCTCTAGAGAACCATACTTCCCACAATAATTTAAAAAAATGTTCTTTCCCTGTAGTGTACTGACTCCTATCAGCCCTAAAGATCCTGTTTAGATCACATTGGGAGAAATAGCTTTATTTTTTGAGAGACTTCCTTAACTAATCCCTAGGTGGGGTTTCTGGTGGGTGTCATGTGGCGGTGATGGGGGACAATGAGATCTTTCTGTCCTGAGTTGACTCTACCATCTTTCTCAGTGGACGCTATGTGGAAGGAGCTCTTCCCATCACCTGGCTGTACATGTAAGATACCTAAGAAGTCCTGAGGACTTCAAAGCTCTAATGTCTAAAAGGCTTGTCTCCTTCATTAGTAGTTCATTTAGGAAAATGTCGTTCTTCTTTCTGTATCCACAGGTACAACTTAAAGAAGCCATCGAAGATCTTCCTGGTAAAATGGATACTGAATTGGCAGAATCAGGATCGAACTTTAGTGTTGGACAGAGACAATTGGTGTGCCTAGCCAGGGCTATTCTCAGGAAAAATCGTATATTGATTATTGATGAAGCCACAGCAAATGTGGATCCAAGGTATGGAGTTGAGGTCCGTGAAACTTGGAATCTGAATTTTAAATGTGGTAAATGGAAAACATTTAATGTCGCTGAGAAATGTTCTAAGCATTCTCTTTTCCCCACAGATATCTCTTGATAACATTAATTGCAGAAAACAAAGGAAGAAATCAAAACCTGTTATATGGTGGTGTTGTTACTAGGCATCCTAAGAGAGCTAGATTCCTGAATCCAGCTCCTGATAGTTTCAAGTAATTTCGAGGGAAGACTATCTTGCGTTGTTTTATGAAAAATCTTCTAAGGAGACTTTTTATACTCAGTTTTTGAAGAGCAATATTATGTCTTGAAGTATTGATTTTTTAAAACATTATAAAAATATGTGATTTTTTTTTTTTTTAAGTCCTAAGTCTGCTATTTCTGTCTTTACTGAACTAAATTCAACTTCTTTGTTTCCAGGACTGATGAGTTAATACAAAAAAAAATCCGTGAGAAATTTGCCCAGTGCACTGTGCTAACCATTGCACACAGATTGAACACCATTATCGACAGCGACAGGATAATGGTAAGACCCTCACCTGTGGAATATCAGTCATTCCCGTTTATGTTCAGTTTTGTCAGTGTATCCTTCCACAGCAAACATGATAGGAACCTCCAATAAGTTAATTTTCTCTTAAGTTTTCCTCTCATTCCTGACAGTAACTCAAGTACTTACCTACACTTTCAGAATATGCTATTAAATAATATATCCAGTAATTTCACATTTTCCTATTAAAAGTTTATTTGAAATGGTATTTTTCATTAAGATGGCCAACCACGAAAATACTCCAAACCCAAGACACAGCTTCATATTTCAGTGTTCTAGAACACAGTCATTCTTCCTTTGTCAGTTATTTTTTCAGATTTTTAGATTCCCTTAATCAAAAAATTAGCCTTTCATTTAGACTGCCAAGAGGTTGTTGGGTACGGTTGCAGAATTTCTCAGCTGTTGGGACTTTCACAAGATTTCCTGTCAGAGGGGAGTCTATGAGAAGAAAGGCCTAGTGAGAAAAAGAAAGTATTTCAACAGAACGGATTTAATTTAGGAAATTTTACTATATAGGAATTGGAGTCATGGGAAAATGAAAGTGAACACTGTGTAAGTAATGTTAGGAAGCAACTATCTAGGACAGATCTGCAGACCTAACTAGCAAGTCTCTTTCACAATAGATCTGGGCACTGCACACATAGCCGACTCCAAGCTTTGGTCTCCGTATATTTGTCTAGTATCTTCCTTCCAGATTTGATTGGCTCTGTCTTTCTTAGTAACTTAATGTTCATTTATTTAGCTTTATTTCCTTCCTTCCTCCCTCTTTTACTTTTCTCTCTCTTTGTCCTTTCCCTCTGTTGCTTGTTGAGTGTCAGTATATCTTAGGGTGTGGCTTTATAAAATGATAAGATAATCATCCCTCAAAGGAAAAACCTTTGACTGCAAATAAGCCCAAAAGAAGGCAAGTTATTTTCAGGCTAACCCCCAGCCTGTGGCAATGAGCTGCTTCTGCTCATCTTACAGATGATAACTGTTGTCACAAGGTACCACCATATCCAGCGATGCTCATTAGTGATGAAGTAAGTAGATAAAGAAAGCCTGCACAAGTCATAAGAGGCAACAGATGCAGTTAACTAGTGATTTTGATGGTCCGTACTAAGGTAGTAATATACGATCAGTAATGCCCAAAGTCCCTTGTGTCCAGTGATAATGGAGGTGTCCCTTTTGACTTCTTGGGCAGTTTCTGGAATGTCACCTCCCACGCTACTTCATGTGCATTGTCAGGTGGGATCCTCAGTGGGGGAACTGACCAGTCTGTCAGCACTGAAGCAGCGCCACTAGCCTCCCTCCGCCGAGCTGGACGTGCACAGAAATGAGCTCTGGGGAGGCAGACGACAGGAGTGGGGCATCCCCAACCAAAGGGATGCTCTGGGCTCCAAGCAGTGTGTCTGGTCATCTGGACTAGCACATCACAGTAGGAAGCAGGCCCCACCGGCAGTCTTCTGCGCGGGACCAGGTGACATTCCAAGATTGCAGGACAGTGACACTTAGAAACCAGGAACATTGTTTAGCATGGATCAGCCTTAGTCCCTCATTTTGTGTTCTTGAATGCCAGTTGGAAAAGTATCCTTTTATTTCTGTTCTTTACTTTTCGATTTGTTGGTCTCATGTCTCAGCATTGTATTTTCCAGACTGTCCCTCAAAGCATCTTTCTTCCACAAGAAATGAATGATGCTGTGTAGTTTACCTATTTCAAGCCCTTTGTCAGTATTTCGAGGCAGCAGCAGAATGGTGGCTTGATCTCCATCCAGTTCCGTTGGGGGATCCACGGAATTTAATCATTGCTCCTAAATGTAACCTGGAGATCAATTTTTGGTTTTTGGTATTACAGCATTTATGGTAGCTGGTTTCTTTTATTATCTAATTTTTAGAAAAACTGTCACCGTGGAATATAAGATGGGTTAAAGAAACAGTGAGAAGGGACAGAATTTGCAGACATGTCAGCTGGTCACTCCTAAATCTTATCCATCAGCACTTGATCCACAGGTGTGAACATCTGTATCACCTTAGCCAAGCAGCTTTGTTGCCATTATCAAAATATGTCCATTTGTTTAATGCTTTATGTACCAGTATATTCTGGTAAATTTCTAGAGTCTCAAATTTTTCTCTCAGTTTTTCTGAACAAATCCTTAACATGGTTTTACAAAGTGGTTTACAGCTCGGCCCCTCCCCACCTTTCTAGTTTTGTCTCACTGTGCTCTTTCCTTTAGAGCTAAAACCACACTGATGGTCTTTCAGTTCTCCAAATGCAGTTTTCACTCTCTCTTATAATTTTGCCCTCTCTTTTAATATTGCTGGCTTAGACTAAGGTGCTAGCAGTGGAAATGGTGAGATGGTTGGATTTGGGATAGACGAAAAAACGGAGCCAAGTGAACTGTGTGATGGATCGAACGTGGGATCCGAGGGAAGAGAGAGGAGTCGATGCTGGTTTCTGGCCTGATCGTCTGAGCGAATGGGGAAGAAGGAGTCCATTGGGAGAAGGGAAATGCAAGGGTTCTCATTGGAACCTGTCACCTCTGCGATGATGACCAACATTGTTTTCTGTGGTGGACCTTGCCCTTCACCGTGGAGCTGCCCTTCGCACTCCTGTGTTGGCAGACCTTCAGTTTAGGGCTCCCTGGTCAGGGTCATCGGTGATGTTGCAGGGAGGTCCCACCAGGAAATGTAAACATGGCCACTTGTTTACATCTTGGTCCAAGCTGGTTGCAGTTGCTGACTCCTTAGACCTCAGGGGACCCAAGAGACGTGCATCCCCTAGCTTCAGAGCTGGGGAATTGTTCTCTGTGGTCCCATCCACCCTAGGCGTAAACCTTTTATGTTGTTCTGGAGCTCCTGATTACCAGTTGGCTTTCACTTGTGCAAAAATCTCATAAATGATGTTCTTTCCCACACCTTTGATTTTTGTGGCAATTTTTTTTTGCTTGCTTGATTTAGAAATATGGGCATACCTTGTTTAATTGTGCTTCTCAGATGTTGCATTTTTTACAACATCTGTGAAGCACATGGTCTGTGGCAACCCTAAGGCAAGAAAGTCTATCGGTGCCATTTTTCCAACACATGTGCTCACTCCATGTCTCTGTGTCACATTTTGGTAATTCTCAGCACTATTTCACATTCACTGTTTCCACTGTCTTTGCGTTTGTTTTGGTGATCCGTGATCACTGATCTCTGGTGTTACTACTACGCCTTGCTGAAGGCTCAGATGATGGTTAGTGTTTTTTTAGCAATAAAGCATTTTTAAATGAAGGTGTGTATATTGTTTTCTCAGTCATAATGCTATTGTTCACTTGATAGGCTACCGTGTACTATAAACATAACTTCTGTATGCCCTGGGAAACCAGAAAATTCATGTGAACCAATTTATTGTGATATTCATATCTTTGTGGTGTTCAGGAACTGAACCCCCAAAATCTGCAAGGGATGCCTCTTCCTGTTTGCTTTTCAGGAAGCCAGTGATTGTCTGTTCCTAAAGCTTTAAGGGCATAAAGACAAGTCAATCTGCTGCATATCCTGATGTTCCAGAGGGTGGGCGGCCAGCCTCGGGGAGCGGCTGGGGAAGTGACAGATGCTAATGAAGGGCCTAACCAACAGAGTTATCACCATAAAGTCATGTAATTACAAGTGCTTAAGGTGTAATAATTACATTTTGTTGCACTGGTGAATACTTCTGCACAAAGTCGGATGGATATGGTTTTGTTTACTGTAAGTAAATTAAGCAAAAGGCTTGTTGGGAAACAACTGTGACCTAATTAATAGCTATGTTTATGTGTTGGCTCTCCAAATGGATTTACCCAGTTTGGGTTCATTAAGCACCATTAATGTGTCAGGCTAAAAATTCTATTTTGCAAAGATGTTCTCTCAATTTTAAGTTTATTCAACATGATGAAGTCATAATGACAGCTAATGGAATCTTCCTTACTTTCTCTGTTGCCACAAAACAGTGGAGCAAGACAGACAAATCAGAAATCCTCTTCCTCCTAAGACTCAACAACTATCTCTACCTTAAAGGCTTCTTCCTGTAGTTTTTAGGATTAGCTGGTTGCTTGTGACCTGTTTTCTCTTCAGCCAATAGCACAGCTTTTCCCTCCAGTCCCTGCACACTCCAGTCTTCATATCACCGTGGAGTCTCCCTAGAAGTGTGAGCAAAGGAAGCATGTGAAAATCTGCAGTTGCTCTAACAATACTGTTGCCTGTGTTCAACATATTCACTGTCTGCAGTTAGAGAATTCTTTGGAAATGGATGATGAAGAACCAACACCAGGGCCAGGAAACTTGGATTCCACCTCTTCCGTTTATAGACAGTCTTACGGTTTAATATTCTTTGCCTTTCTTCCTCAACTGAGACCTCTTTTTAGTAATGTTTTCCCAGATGAATGAAAACCAGAAACTAATTTGTCACCCCTGACAAAAAAAATTTGAAAGCTGTCCTTATGCGTAGTCATTACGTTGCTTATGCTTATAAGGGTCAAAATAGATCTTTCTGCCATTTATATTGTTGATCCTATTGTTTTTTGAGAGTGTTAATGTTTTTCTGGCTTTGCCTTTCTTAGATATTAGTCAATCCTGAGAACTACTCACCTCAGTGGAATCATGTATTTTAGACAATATGAAAGAAAATGAAAAGATTTGCTATTCATTCAAATTTTAGTAAATAAAGTAGAAAGTTGGACAAGGACAAAATATTAATAATACTTCCCCTAAAAAATATATAAAGTCTTTATAGTCAGAGAACTCATTTCCACCAACTCTGAAGTGGTGATTTTTAAAAGTTGTTGCTTTTGAAGAATGTAAAATTCTTCGTTGTGTGAAGTAATTTGATATAATTATTTACTTTGTCTTTGGCATGAGAGAGACCTATGTTTTAAAATTGCATTTTTTTCCTTCTTCACCGTCAGGAGGAATGGTTATGCTCTATAATGCTACGCATAAGTAAAATTACACATTCAGGGCATCTAAATTGGCATGCCAAATTATACGACATTTTAGTAATTACGTGGATGTAACAGATTCAGTTATTCTTAAACTCTTTTGAGAGACCTGCTGTTAGCAGTGATTCTTAGCAGTAAAAGTTTAACAGGGAAATGGCCTTTATGAGAGTTAATAAATGTTTCCGATTGAATACCCTGGGACCAAATTAACTGTTAATACCTAGATGTGGAAGAACAACCTGTGTCCTGCTTAGGGTTTCATCGTATTCTCTTACGATACATTTACTCTAAATATGATCTAAATGAAGAACTAAGTACCACTTAACATCAAAACTGTTTTCCTAGGTATGTCATTTGGGCCAATTATTTCGGATTCTTTTTTTTCCCTCTGAAACCATTAACCAAAGCCACTAATAAGTAGAAAGGCAGAGTTAAGAGCCTTTTCCTCTTCCTTTCAGTTTCCAATTAGTGGACATATTAATGAGCAATAAAATGGGTGAAAGGAAGGCAGCTGAAGAAAGAACAAGAAGCAAGGAAAGATAATTTGTGGAAACAGATTCAGATCCTTGGTAATTCAGATTGGGCTGCCCCCGTGTGCTGTGCAGGCCGTGATCACTGGAATTTGGAGCTCAGTTTCTTAATTGCTTCTTTAGACTTATCCAAAGAGAAAATTGGATTTCTGGAGATTTTCTTCTGTGCAGAGCAATCCTGCTAAAGCTGTTTAGGTAGCCACTCTTATTGCCAGCTTTTCACTCTCAGGAGGATAAGCTACTACCAAAGCTAACTTCAAGAAGCACCTTAACCTCTCTGGCAAAAGATTCTATCCCCACTTAGCTGAAATATTCCAGGGCCCTAAGGAAATTCCGGAAGCATTTACCTATTGTCCCCAAAATTGCTCAGATTCTGTGAAACCAACTCGGGCGTTCATTTGCTCTCCGCCATCAGTTTCTATGACATCACCCTAATTTTTTGCTAAATTGAGTTTGATTTCCTTGAATCAAGAAATTTCCCAGCTCTGTGTATCTGTATAAATAGCCCTCAAAGCTCAAGAGTCTGAGAGCTTAAAAGCACTAACTAATGATAACAACCGCAAATGCCCTGGGCAGCATATAAAATGCCACATTCTGCTGAGTGCCCCTAATCATAGTCTAAAACTTTCATTTTCTTCCTATAACATTATAATAATAAAAGGTCGGGTTAGGCCTTTGTCTGCCTAGTAAAACAGGGTAATCAAACCGTTTAAACACCAGCCAGGCCTACCACCCAGATAGATTCTATTCTCGCTGTCTTACCCCTTTCGGAAATATTGTCTGAGTTATAATATGTTACTGCAAAACATTGTGTGCTCATGGGCTTCTTCCTGCTGATTAACAGGTTTTGGATTCAGGGAGACTGAAAGAATATGATGAGCCATATGTTTTGCTACAAAATAGAGACGGCCTATTTTACAAGATGGTGCAACAACTGGGCAAGGCTGAGGCCGCTGCCGTCACTGAAACAGCAAAACAGGTGAGCCCGCTGCAGGGAGTTGTAATTAAGGTTCGTCTCCAGGGTTCACTCCTCAGGATCTGGCACCAGGGGTCTGGTAACAAGCACTCTGTGCCCTTTTCAATGATAAGCCTCCAGAGACAAAGCTTCGTGACTGCACCTTAAGAGTACATTGCAGGGGGAGGACACGTCTGCTGAGAATCTGCAGAACTGGTGGGGGCGGGATGCAGGACGTGTGTGCGCACGAGAGAGAGATTTCGGATTGGAGCTTCCACACGTTTGGACTCTGGGGTCAGATCTCACAGAGCACAGAACACTCATTTTGCCGACCCTTCACATTCTTACGATTGGTGCTTAGCACATTTATGATGCTGTCAGGGAACATGCAGGAGATTTGAGAGTTTGAGAAGAAGAATTGGAGTGGAATATTACGAATTGGGTCTAGAAAGATCTACCAGGGAAAGGTGTAGGTCTCTTCTGGCTTCTAACTGTAAAGAAAACTCCTACGTGATAGCTGTCACTTTCCCCCTAATTCTTCGTTGTTTAGAATTAGGTCTGGTTGCCCCCCTATGCTTCCTGTACCTTCTAGAAGATGAAATTGTCATCAGGATAAATCAAGAATTCACGGTAGCCCTAACACTGTAGTCTGAATGGCGCTTGAAGGTTTACAAAGCGTTTCCACAGGTGAGGTGTGTGGAAGCACTAAGCACTGTACATGGTGTGAGAAAGGTGCTCGATGAGTAGCATTCAGGTCACCTGGTATCTCTCTAACAAGGGTGAGGTGGTAGTATCTCATACTACAAATGTGGTAACTGAGGTCTGGTAAGGGACTTAGCCACTGTCATGCAGCCAGCTGTAATTCTCTCTGGAATAAGATAGGAGTGGGATTGATGGAAGGATAGAGGGTGAGAAGAAAGGTCTGCTGTTCTTGCCCTTTCTGATGGGTGGGTTGGGGTGGGCTGAGGCCTCGGAATGGATGTCTTGAGGCTTTCCGTCAAAACTTTACCTCCGGGTGTTAAATTATGGGTGCATTTTTCCTTCTTTATACTTTTCTGCATTTCCCAGATTTTCACTTGTAAGTCGAATAAAAGTACTCTTTCAGTATTTAAAATATCTCTTAAAGAAAACGTCCCATAACGTTACCAACAAGAGATAGAATTAGAAATTTGTATGCTCCCATTATAAGACTTCAAAATAGTAAAATAGCTTATTTTTTAAAAAGAAGGGCAAAAATGGATAAAGCCGCAAGGAGAAATAGAAAAATCCACAATCAGTGGGAGGCATGAAAACAACTTTCTATCAGATTAATAGAGCAAGAAGAAAACTAGGTCAGGATACAGGAGATCTGAATAGTCAGTCAGTTAACCAATTGGACATCATAGGCATATACAGAATACTGGATCCAACAGTTGCCAGTTGCAGCACTTCCCTGGTTGGTCCAGTGGGTGAGACTGCGTTCCCAATGCAGGGGGCCCGGGAACAGCCTGCAAGGGCCGACCAGGTTTGATCCCTGGTTGGGGAACTAGATCCCACACGCATGCTGCAACTAAGGAGTCCGAATGCCACAACTAAGAAGCCTAGGATGCCGCAACTAAGAGTCTGCATGCCACAACGAAGATCCCATGTGCCACAACCTAAACGAGCAAACAAACAAACAAAACCGGGAAAAGAAAACATGTCCCAGTATCTAAGTAATTCTATATGAAACATTTATCTGAAATGTGGCCTGAATTCTCTGTCATTGTTCTATCTCATTCCTCCTCCTTAGAAATGAAGAGCGGTACCTTCCACTGTTTATAATGTAGGAAATTGTGCTGGGTCACAGAGCTGGCTGAAGAGTTTAGGGACCACGGAAGATTGTATTCTGAACTTTTCATAAGTACTTATATTGTATGTAAATAGAGAGAAGTTGCACTTGGAGCCCTATATTTTTTAATGCATGAAATTCACAGAGCGCTTTCACCTGCTAGAGTGTCTCCCAGTCAGAGCTTCCCTCCTAACATCCAATAATTATTTGGGATTCCCTATATAACCTAGTCACAGAACAGCCAGGAATCTCACAAACCCTTTTTTCTTTGACCTTAGGCATTTCACATCAGACACATGTGTCCTCACGTGTGAGTCAAAAGTCTCCACTTAGAAAATATGTAATGATTGTATATTATCAAACATTGAGCAATGAGAAATAGATCACAGCATTTAGGTAGGTACGTAAGTTCAACACCTTCATTTTACAGGTAAGGAAGCTAAAGCCCCCTTAGAAGGAAGTGTCCATATATATACAAGTAGTGATGCTGCTACCGTGCAGCAGACACAGGATTAGAAATCTTTTCTTCCAATAAATGTTTTAAATCAAGTGTAACATACATAGAAAAATAGACATAGGTCATAGAATTAGATATCTTGTGATTCCTGGTATAGTAATCCTGCATGTACTTAAACAATATCAGGGGTACATTTGTGTAGTTCTTTATAATTTATTTTACATACTTCTGACATGTATGATTGCACTTAATTCTCATCACGGTCCTTTCTTATCCCAGGTCATGGATGAGGAGACTGGGTCCAGGGCTCACCTAAGGTCACAGAGCTGGTCCAGGGAGTGCAGGGAGTGAATTGGTGGGGGAGGCTGAGTTCCACCCTAGGCACTCTGCTCTGTGTCAAGCCTGAGAACGCTGCTCCTTTCATGTGGTAGCCAAGGCGGGGCCAGTCACCCAAGTTCACAGGGAGACAGAACATCACTCTTGGATTTCAGTCCTGCCACTGGCTCAGGTCACTTCTTCGGAAAGACATAGCAAAATAACATATCCTGATTCTCATCTCAGTTGAGTATCTTCTTGACGTTATTTCTACATATGCTTGATCCTCTTAGGAGAACAAGCTGTCAGGTTGTCAATTGTTTAAATGTGCAAGCATCAGCTATCGTTCAGAGCTGTAACACCGGGAGGATTAGCCTAAGTCAACAAGCTTTTCACTCTTAACAGAACAGAATTCATTCATTTGAAACGAAAACTCAACATCTGGGAAAACGTGCATCCAAGTCATGTTTTCTTGACTACATAGTTGATTCTCTGAAAATGGTGCACGCAAGCTGAGTCACTGTCTGATTGACCCTTTTAGATGATCCATGAGAGAAAGTACCTTTCAGATACATAAAGCTGAAGGGTACATTAGTTTGCTAGGGCTGCCATACAAAGTACCACAGAGTAGGCACCTTAACAGAAACTGATTTTCTCACAGCCCTGGAGACTGGAAGTCTGAGGTCAAGGTATAGGCAGGATTGATTTCCTCTGAGGCCTCTCTCCTTGGCTTGTAGATGCCATTTTTTTCTCTTTGAAAGAGAAAAAAGAAAGAAACATGATCTTTCGTCTGTGCGTGCCTGTGTCCTAATTGCCTCTTCTTATAAGGACTCCAGTCATATTAGATTAGGGGCCACTTATATGACTTCATTTTAACTGAATCGCCTTTATAAAGACCCTATCTCCAAATACAGTCACATTCTGAACAACTGGTGGGTTTAGGACTTGAACATATAAAATTGGAGGGGGGAGCTTCCCTGGTGGCGCCGTGGTTAAGAATCCACCTGCTGATGCAGGGGACACGTGTTCGAGCCCTGGTCCAGGAAGATCCCACATGCCGCAGAGCAACTAAGCCCGTGCGCCACAACTGCTGAGCCTGCGTGCCGCAGCTACTGAAGCCGGAATGCCTAGAGCCCATGCTCCGCAACAAGAGAAGCCACCGCAATGAGAAGCCCGTGCACCGCAACTAAGAGTAGCCCCCGCTCTCCGCAACTAGAGAAAGCCCGCGTGCAGCAACAAAGACCCAACACAGACCCAAAAAAAAAAAAAAAATTGGAGGGGACACAATTCATCCCATAACAAAGGATAAATGCCTATCATTCGTTTTCTTCTGTGATGAAGCAGACCTGATTGAGGCTTTTTTGAAGTTTCTTTGTTGCCAGTGTGTAACAGAGGTTTCATTTTATCTATTCGTTTTATCACCAGATACAACCCCAAAATTATGAAATCCTAATATCCTAGATCTAGGACCCTGGACTGGTTTGAATAGTGCAGGAGGCACTTAGCAACCTCATGACCTCTTATGTTGCCCAAGGTCTCTGAGCCTCAGGGTCCTCGCCTGTATGTAGTGCAAGGATTACAGCACTGCCCGGCTCCTTCACACTTATTACAAGAATCAGATGAGAGAGTGCTTTGTGAATATTGAGCATTTTATAAGATAAAAGTCGCATCATTTTTTTTTCAGGCTATAGATTCAACCCTTATCTCCCAATAAGAAAATGTACCCACAGTTCTTCTAAGTAGCATTAGAGACTCTAAATAATTAAATTTTATTTTTAATGATCAGTTCTTAAAGAAATGATGTGTCTCATGCTACAAAATTCAAAAACTTTACTTTTTTAGAATAGGTTTTAAAATTTTATAAATGAAATTTAAGTCACTTTACCATTCCTGTCATTACACAGCTCCTCCCCCGGGGTGGAGCTCCAGCACCATCTTTGACTATTCTCTTGACATGTCCTGTGCTTCAGTAATAATTTGTGCCAATGTGGCCTTCCTGTTTTTAAGCACAAACGATAGCTCTTCCTTACTTTTTTCATTGGATATTATATCTATGTGCATAGTTATCTCATTCTGTTTAATGGCTACATGGTATTTATGCTTTCTCCATTCCCTACTCCTCATTTTCCCTTCTAATTAATTGTTACAGTTTTATGTTTATTTCCCCACAAGAGGAGCTCTAGTTCACTTACTATTTGTATTCTTCTTTATAATTTATCACCTTCTGTTATCTTTCTTTCTTTGGTTTATTTTATTGTTGCTTACTTCCTGAATGCATTTGTTTTTATTTTTTCTTATTTATTAATATAAATATTTCAAGGCTGTGAACTTTTCTCTGAATACTGTTTTAGATATATCCTACAGGTTCTGGTGTGTAGTGCTTTCATCATAGTTAGGTTTTTTGTATAGATTCTGCGATTCTGGCTTTCTTTTCCTCTTTGGTCCACAAATTATTTGAGAAGGATATCTTGAAAACTTCCTGGGGGTTGGAGTTTTTTCATGTTTATTTGTTTCTGTTTTCCTCATCAGTCTCAGTACCTTATGATCAAAAAATGTTGTTTGTCCTGTTTCCCCCAAGAAACAATATTTCTTAATACTTTTTTTGTGTTCTGGTAAATAGGCAATTTTTGTGAGTGTTCTGTGGGTATTTAAAAAGATGGGCTATCGTCTGTTTAAGTTATAGAGCTTCATTTTTAATTAGATCTACTTAATTACATTATTTAGTTCTTCTCTATCCTTATTTATTTTGGTCCGTTTAATGTAACTTGGACTAGGTGAATTAGTCTCATGCTACCAAGTTTCACTTTGTACTTCCTGCTTTCTTTGGTTGTTATAATTTTGATGATATGACTTTTTTCAGTGCACAAATATATTCTTGACTTTTGTTATCAGTATGAATTATATTTTCTACTATTTTAAAGTGCCTTTCATTGATTCATTTAATGGTCTTGGCCCTAAATCCAATATGGTTCATAATTAAATTGAGTTCCCCTTTTCACGTTGTTTTCATTTGCCTGGTATGTCTTTGACTGTTTTTGTTTTTGTTTTTGTTTTGGCCATGCTGTGGGGCATGTGGGATCTTAGTTCCCTGACCAAGGATTAAATCCACTCCCCCTGCAGTGGAAGCGCGGAGTCTTAACCTCCTCTGGACCACTAGGGAAGTCCCAGTCTTTGATAGTCTTTTTTTTTTTTTTTTTTTTTTTTTTTTTTTAATATTTATTTATTTATTGGCTACGTTGGGTGTTAGTTGTGGCATGCGGGATCTTTCACTGTGACACGTGAGCTCTTCGCTTCATTGTGGTGTGTGTGCAGGCTTCTCTCTAGTTGTGACGTGTGGGCTCCAGAGTGCATGGGCTCTGTAGTTGTGGCGCACAGGCTTAGTTGTGTGACCAGGGATCGAACTGGTGTCCTCTGCATTGCAAGATGGATTCTCTACCACTGGACCACCAGGGGATTCCTCTGATTATCTTTTAATAGCAGATTACAGATACGTCTCTTGCAATGGCATGTAGTTAGGTTTAGCTCTGAGATTTAATCTTAGCACGTGAGGCACCTCCCCCCCACAAATATACGAGTTTAGGCCATTTACATTTATTGAGATTATAGTTACGTTTTATCTTAGTTCAGTCGTGTTCTACTGTGAGTTTTTAGTGCTCTGTTTTTAAAATTTTTTTTAGCCTGTAATTTGTGTTTCTTTGCTCATTGTTTTATGTATGTTCCTTTCATTTCCTCTAAGAATGCTTTATTTCTTATTTTTGGCTCCCCATTATGAACAATGATGTCATATCTTCCCTCTCCCCCTTCTCCCATCAGATTTTAATTTTCTTCTACTGTTTATCTTCATATCTTTAAAAATCCTTAAACCTCTATTATTTTACTTACTTGTACTAAATGATACTTTTTCCATCTCTTAGTTGGCTAAAATTTGTCCTCTGGTATTGTGTTTTTACACCTTAGTGGTTTGATTCACTAGTGGGGCTGAGAAATCCATTTAATCAGTCACGACCAGCATGCTTTAAGAAATGAAATAGGAAAGAATGGAATAGAAGAAAAGGAGCAATGTATCTTTCATAGTAATAGTAAATATTTCATGAAACTCCTTTCAGGATAGATAAATATAGATACAGATTGTGAATCTGTACTGAGACTCAAAGTAAAGTTAAGTGTATTTACTATTGTGGGTGGCAGTACAAATGAAAGGTTGAAAACAAATCTCTATACCATCATAAAGGAGGGTCATTGGAGTTAAGAATCCCCGCCTTATTGTCTATAGAGTTGACCCTTGAACAACAGGGATTTGAATTGCAGGAGTCCACGTATATGTTTTTTTTCCAGTAAATATGTACTATAATCCTGCATGATCTGCAGTTGGTTGAATGCATGATGTGAAACTGTGAATATGAAGGAGCAACTGTAAAGTTTTACTTGGATTTTCGACTATGTGGAGGGTCCCTAACCCCTACATTGCTCAAGGGTCACCTATATGAAATATTTTTATGCTACATCACCAGTTTATATTTCTGGTTATAATATTCTTGGATCACACGTCCTTTCACTTATTGTGTTGTAATCTTTGCTATAAGGTCTTCCAGCATTGTTTATTCACGTGTAGGAGTCTAAGGCCACATTGGACATAACTTGATCTTTCCTGGATACTCAGAGGATTCTTTTTCTGTTTTGAAAGTCATTTGTTTTTCCTAGAACATCACAGACTCTTGGTCACTAGCTTCTAGTCTTTTATTTTAGGGAGTTTATTTGAATTATACCTTTGAATTTGTTTTAGTTGATTGGATTCTCTTTACAAATATCTATAATGTATATATTGTCCTTTGTTTCGTAAAGCTATTATTTCCTTAATCTTTTTAAAATTTTTATTAATTTATAATTATTAGACTTGCTTTCTCAGTTCTATCCTCCGTGTCTCATATTGTTTGTTCGGTAGTGACTGATCTTTGTGCAGCCTTCAGAACTGTCATTTCTTTGATGTTTTCGTTTTTATCTTCCTTTTCACTTTGGCATCTGTCAATTCATGTCTCATCTTTTGTTGCTGTGCCGTGTTTTCCTGTACTCTCAGATCTCTGCCTCCACGGGTTGATTATTCTACTACATTTTCTTTAAATATGTAATATTATTTTTTTCATAATTTTCATCTGTTCAGTGATTACTTCTTTCATCCATCATGTGCTTATCCTGTTACTTTTCCTAATTTTTTGTTTGTGTGTTTTACAAATTCTGTATTACTTTTTTATTTATTATTATTCCTACTACTCACTTTTTAATTTCGTTTTTTTAAGACCATATATTTGCTAGATAGTTGTGGCTAGCACATCATTTCAGACTAAAGGGTATTCCCTCTGCTTAACATAGAAGCATTCCCCATGATCCAGAGAAAGAGAGTGAGTGTGAGAGAGAAATTGATAATACATATTCATTTAGCCTGTACTCCTCCCTAGCCTTCAGAGATGGGCAGTTACAATGCTGCTTGCATTTCAGAATCTCTCTTGTCCTAGGACCTTACCAGTGTTCATGCTTTAGGCAAAGATGGTGATTCTATAGGATTCCTCATGGACACCTTAGAATTCGCCAGTTAATTGGACAACTGTGCTCTCCCATGATTGCTGAGATCTGCTCTCTTTAGGTACTTTCTCTCTGTCTTGCTAGAGCCCATTGGATCCAGTTGCATAAGGCAGTCCATCTAGATATTTTGTCAGTTGTGATTTCAAATGATTCCTGATTTCATCAGATATTGGGCTTGCTTGGTTTTGTTTTTGTTTTTGTTTTTGTTTTTGTTTTTTTTTTTTGGTACATGGGCCTCTCACTGTTGTGGCCTCTCCCGTTACGGAGCACAGGCT
Organism: Delphinapterus leucas; assembly: GCF_059928025.1. NCBI lineage: Eukaryota > Metazoa > Chordata > Mammalia > Artiodactyla > Monodontidae > Delphinapterus > Delphinapterus leucas. The sequence goes on from NC_143146.1 coordinate 15,300,594, forward strand.
CCGGACGCACAGGCTCAGCAGCCATGGCTCACGGGCCCAGCCCCTCCGCGGCATGTGGGATCTTCCCGGATCAGGGCACAAACCTATGTCCCCTGCATCGGCAGGTGGACTCTCAACCACTGCGCCACCAGGGAAGCCCCGGGCTTACTTATTAATCTCCCACTATCCTTGCTGTTGAGAGTGATTTCTGAGAGGATAAGGGGAGGAAAAAATCCAATATTCCGTTAAGTTAAAAGGAGAAATCGTCTCTTACTCTCCAGCACTCTTTAACTTTGATAATATATCTGTCAGTATGTCCACAAAGTTAGACCTGCTTTAAAGATGAGGGGTTTGAGGGTTGCTGGGCTTGAACTAGGGCCGTGCAGTTCAGGGAGAATGAATGGACAGATTCTTGAACCATAATTCTACATATATTGAACCATTGGTTGCTGGCCTTTATCCGTGCAGGGGAGCATTTATTGCTCTGTTGCTTTTACTAAGATCTAATTTCATGATGGTGGCTTTGTTTACAAGTTGGAGTTTAAATACTAAACTTAGTTTCAACCTACATTGGAGGAACTATAATGAACTAAACCCAAAGAAGGACAGGAAAAGGCTCAAACCCAGCACTCACTGGTCTTATGTTCTGCTTGGCCAGAATTTGAACTTTTTTGGCATTGTCTCTTTTAATCCTCATTAAAGCCATTCTGAGATGGTAGTATTATCCCTCAGATCGAGAAACTGAGGCAGAAGGGGCTAAGGAACTTCTCAAAGTCACAGGTTAGAAAGTGTTAGTAATCTTTTAACTATTTTCTGCCTCCCGGGCTACTATATTTACTGAATAAAATGTGTAGTAACTACGACCCTGCGCTTCTAGAAAGATAAAAATCAAAAGATTCACAAAAGGGCCTCCTAGATGTTTTGTTTTCATCATTTAAGCTGGGTGATGCTGCTGCTTTCTGTGGACTTAAGGGACCACGTCTCTGAGCAGCATCATAATCACACCCAACACTTAGCTCAGCGTGTTTTCAACCTGCAGTTTGTAGCCATCAATTAGTTCCTATGAGGTAAGTCATTGTCTCGTTTCACAAATGAGGCAGCTGGTGCAGAGAGAGCTTAAGTGATTTTTCCAAGGTCAGCAGTGGTCCCAGGAGAGAGAGGTGAGTTTGGGCCTCTCCATCCCAGGCTCAACCCATCCACAAGGACTCTGCTATCAAGCGTTCAGTCATCTCAACTCCCTTCATAACCCGCCCTGTGAAAAAGATGGCTTCTCTCACTTGTGCTGTCAGCCAGAGTGTAGTCTACACCATGGCAACAGATGAGGAAAAGAAAGGTCAAATCAAGGATTTTATACATAGGAAGCTCATTTTCATTATTCAGTTCCAAGTATTTCAGACCATGAAATGAAGACCATTTTGGTTAAAAATTGCTAATAATAAAAAATTTTTAATAAAAAATTACACTGAGAAAGGGGTATGGAGAAAGGAACCAGGTCGATGGGGGAGGGGTGGCTGTCAGGCAGTAGGAAATGAAATTAATTCCCTTCTGCTCTTCTGGCTGTTTTTTCTTTCACCAACAGAGTATATAAATACTAACCACACAAGTATGGCTATTTAAAAAAAAATTGAGGAGGGGGATGAACTGCAATTAGCTCCCCCAAAAGCTTTATTTTTAAATCCTTGCATTATAATGGAAATAGCCTCGAATTTCATCCAGTCGGATCCAAGCATTCTTGGAGAAATTCTTATTTTTCTCCTTTTAAGTGACATTTTAATATACAGCATTTCATATGTAGCGCTGTTTTGGGGGTAGCAAGTATGCAAGCAATAAGAGAAAAAGAAAGTACACATAATATGAAGGTAGGTGTCTCATAGCTTTTCCATTTCATATGTGACGTCCACTATCTCTCATGATAACTTTGTTGACAGCACCCACAAATGTACTTGGAGTCAGGTTTTGTAAAATAGATCTGAACTCATATGACTAAGCACCTCAGCACGTGACACGAGCAAGCCTCAGATAGATGGTACATTTTCTGTTTTAAAGACTCAAACAAAACTTTTCACATTCTTCTTTGGGGGAAAGAAAAATTACTTTTGAAGTCCTTTTTCACCCAAACACATTTAGAGATAAGAGCTCACAAGACTTGACATTATTTCATTTTGTTCTGTGCATCTGTCAAGGAACTGAGATACGATACAGCTACTAAAAACTGATGATTGTGGAACAGACAATCTTGACAGCATTTCATTTCCATTGTGTTCTGACTATACATTTATCAGAAAACCTGTATCTCTTCCAGTTCAGCTAGAAATTGGTAGAATTCAAGAACTCAAAGGCTTGGCAAAGACCTGTCCTATTATTTGGTATCATCTTCCATTTTAGAGAAGTTGCTTGGTTGAGTCATTCTTAAAGCTTTTGATGCTCTTTTCATTCTTATATCCCACTATCCACAGATCACATTTCTATAGGCCCTATAACTGCTTTGCCGCACAAATTAAACGCCAGGATACTTCATACATATACGCCAGCGTTTCAATGCTTGTCATCAGAGTTTATAAAATATAGGGACTGCAACCTGATATTAACATCCAAATCTATTGTGCTCATTTTGTGTGTGAAAATGAGAAACCCTCATGCAGACGCTAGATTTCCCAGCCTCTTTGTCACCCTGTTTTTAATTTATCGCCAGGCTTTGAGTCAGTAAAATGATTTCACTTATCAATTTAATGTAGTGATAAAGCATATCTGTGAATCAGAATGATCAGAACTCAAGTGGGTCTACAGGTTGTTTGGCATTAGGCCCAGCCCCACTGAGGGTTTTAATGGGGCTACTTCCTCCACAGAATAAATACGTCCCTGGTTTTTTCAATTGTTCCTCCACTAGTGATGGGATTGCTTCACATGAAAAGTGGACATAGAAATGCACTGCTTGGGGCTTCCCTGGCGGCGCAGTTGTTAAGAATCCACCTGGCAATCCAGGGGACAGGGTTTCGAGCCCTGGTCCGGGAAGATCCCACATGCCACGGAGCAACTAAGCCCGTGTGCCACAACTACTGAGCCTGTGCTCTAGAGCCCACGAGCCACAACTACTGAGCCCAAGGCCACAACTACTGAAGCCTGTGCTCTGCAACAAGAGAAGCCACCACAGTGAGAAGCCCACGCACCGCAACAAAGAGTAGCCCCCGCTCGCCACAGCTAGAGAAGCTCTGCATGCAGCAATGAAGACCCAGTGCAGCCAAAAATAAATAAATTAAATAAATAAATTTAAAAAACAAAAGAAATGCGCTGCTTTATGGAGGAGGACTTTAAAACTTTTAAACATGTTTTTATACCTGTCTTTTTTTTTTTCAGGTGTACTTCAAAAGGAATTATCCAGAAATTACTCACAATGGGCATGTGGTTATGAATGCTTCCAATGGACAGCCCCCAGCCTTAACAATTTTTGAGACAGCACTGTGATTCTACCATGAGGTCAAGTCTATTCCAAAGACAATTTTCCAATAGTCTTTGCACTGTGTAAACTACACTTTACTTTGTTTTTACACCAGCAACAAATATTTACATACAAGTTGTTCGTCTATTTGGATTTTTTTCCTCCACTTTACCCAATGATTTCAAGCTCTAACAAAATGATTTATTATTGTTATTTATACGTTATAGTATTTTTTGTCTTATCTAAATCAGAGGTACAGGCCACCAATAAAAGCTGTTTACCAGGTTTTGTGCCTTAAAGAGACTCCAGAGCCAAAGCACATTTTCTAAGGTATAAGACAAAGTTGTCATAGATGTTTTTTACTGCCCCCAAATTACATATTACTTTCCAGTTATATCAGGGATTCTATTTACTTGAAGACTGTGGAAGTTATCATTTTGCCTTACCACTTTCTTTAACATAAGTAGGATCCACTATTCCCTGCCCAAAACCTCTGGCTAAACTAGTACAGAAAAAACTAATAGGAAAAACAAAAAATACACTTTAGTTTAAGTGGCATTATAGTAGGAGAGGCCCCCCCCCCCAAAAAAAAAAAAAAGATAAATGGTTAAAATACAGAAGGTCAGTATTTAATTATATTTTCTAAAAGAGATGGAAGAGAAAATGCTTTCAGAAAATAGGAGCCCTTCTAGGGGATTTGATAGTGATGGACACGTGTTATCATTAATCGTCTTCTAGATTTCGTGGCTCCTACGTGATATCTTGCAGTTTTAGACTCAGCTTGGTGATACTTTCAAAAAGGCCGTGCTGCTAACTGTAATTGACCCTCAATTGACGGTCAATTGACTCTTGACCCTCTGCTGACATAAGGCTTTTGCTTTGCCCGTCATTGAAATCCTTTCTAAATCACATGCATGGGCTCTCCTGACTTGGTGAGAAAAACAGAAAGACGTTGCATACATTGACTGTATTTATGCAGTATGTTCTCAGGCTGCATCAAGAAGGTTCACTTTCGTGAGCCTGCCTAGCTAGGTTCGTTTACTTCTGACCACTAACTGTACTTTGTTTAGCTCTTTCTGATCAGTAGATCAACAAGCCACAATACTTCCTAGGGCCTGCCGTACTTTGTTTGAACTATGGGTCCTTAGCTTTTCTTGATGGTGGTGGCTATGATATGGTGTGTTCAAGTTACTAAAGGTTTTACTGTCCTGGTTTTACGTGTGCTCTCAGAATAAGGCATAACCGCCCTCAAATGGAATATATTTATATATATATTATACACACACACACACACGTATATGCCTTCTGATAGCCGGTTTTGGGGTTCTGTAACAGAGAGAAACAGATGTCTCATAGAATGAAGCCTTAAAAACCACACACTCAGCAACCTACCAGAATACACTGAGTGCAGTTGGTATTTAGAAATAATACGGTTAATGTTTAGTCCAGTAAATTGTGTAATAGTCGCGGTTCTTATTTCAGGAGACTGACATGACAACAAGGATAATATTGAGGTTTGTTAAAACAGTGGAAATATTTGAAATGTATATGTGTTTATTTGGTCTTTAGAGGTTTATTTGGTCTTTAAAGGCAGTTAAATATGTTTCTATTTTATTTCTTTTTTAATGTCATTGTAGAGTTTTTTAATGAAACAAAATTCAATTGAAATAAATGTTTTCATCTCCAGAGATCTGTATTTTTATTTTTAGAGGTATAACTGACTCATGTCCTTGCTGTTGAAAGCCAGTGAGGTTCCCTGAGATAATAAAATATCTATTATCAACTGGTTTCTTGGCTAAGTAGGTACCCCAGGTACTCTATGCAGAGAGGAGGGTATCAGACAGATTTAAACAGTTGCTGCTGAAGTAATCCCAGTTGTACCCCTTCCATAAAGGGAAAGTATTAACTTATGTCCCAAGCTTGAACCAAGTAGTCAATTGTTGAAGTTTTTGGGGTTTTTTTTGTTTTTTGCCCTAAACTAACAAGAAACATCTGTTGCTGCTACATTTAAAACACCTGTAGGACGTGTATTGTCACAGTATGGTCACTAGGCTAGCAGTATCAGCATCACCTGGGAACTTGTTAGAAATGCACATTCTGTGTCTCACCCCATGTCTACTGCATCAGAAACACTGGTGGTAGGGACTAGTAGTCTGTCTTAACAAGGCCGAAGGATGATTCTGATGCATTCTGAAGTCTGAGAACCAGTACCATAGAAAATAAAGAACTCCTAAAACTCATTAAGAAAAACACAGAGGGGCTTCCCTGGTGGCACAGTGGTTGAGAGTCCGCCTGCCAATGCAGGGGACACGGGTTCGTGCCCCGGTCCGGGAGGATCCCACATGCCGCGGAGCGGCTGGGCCCGTGAGCCATGGCCGCTGAGCCTGCGCGTCCGCAGCGGGAGGGGCCACAACAGTGAGAGGCCCGCGTAAGGCAAAGAAAAAAGAAAAACGCAGAAAGCCCAATTAGAGAAATGGACAAGAGACTCAAATAGGCACTTCAGAAAAGAGAATATCCAAATGGCCAATAACTGGAAAAGTGCTCAGTCTCATTAGTTACCAAGGAAATGCATATTAAAACCACAGCGAGATACCGCTAAACACCAGGTAGAACGGCTAAAGTTAAAAAGGTTGAGACTACGAACTGAGTGCTGATGGAGTAGTGGGAACTCTTGTGCGCTACTCTGTGTGCGAAAAAAGTGTATATTGAAGAAAAAGCCTTTGGAAAACAGTTGGACAGCATTTACTCAAAATGCACACCCTGTGATCTGTTAATCCTGCTCCGAACATAAACATGTGCTCAAGGATGTTCCTAGAAACCTAATTCCTAGTGGCCGCAAACTGGACATAATCCAAATGCACATCAACTGCAGAAGGAAAGTGGAGTGTGATCTAATAGAATATCCCCCAGCAATGAAAGCAGTTGAACATCAACAACACAGGTGCATCACAAACTTAAGCCTGACCCCAAAGAATATTTATGATTCCCTTTATACTAAGTTTGAACATAGTTACGATCAAGTCATAGGGTTCAGAGTCAGTACTTCACTTTGGGGAGTTAGAAGGTGTTGGTAATTGGGAGAAATAAAAGGATAGCTTCTCAGGTGCTTAAAATATTCTCTTGTTGGGGGGTTTTGGGAAGGTTAGATGGGCATTCCTTGGGCTCTTCATTTATTTTTAGCACTTCTCTGTTGCATGTCATACTTCACAATTGAGTTAACTAAAAAGAAACTTCACAGCCTCAGTTTTATTTTAGAATCTCGTTCAAACGCAGTGGTCCAGTCATCTAAAGGAGAATAATCTGAATCTGGGGAGTTATTTCTGCTGGGTTCTTAAAATATGAGGCTGTGCAAGGTCTTCTGGCCCATCACAAATGGCCTCATATGAAGCTCTTGGTACACGAGAGCTCAAGGTCTATATTTTCTCTAAACAATCAAAATAAATCCTACTTCCTCTCTCCAATTCTATCCAAATGATTCTTTTTTAACCACGTTATTGAAGTATGCTTGACGTTTCAAAAGCTGTACATATTTAATGTAAACAACTTGAAGTGTTGGAGATAAGTATACGCTCATGAAAATCAACCCCACAATCTATGCCATGAACATATCCATCACCTCCAAAAGTTTCCTCCCAGGCCTCGCTTTTAATCTCCACTAGTAGGAAAGATACAAGCAAATCAATCTAATACTAACTGCTTTGATAACACCATAAATGTGTTTTGTGAAGAAACAACTGAAAATTCCCTAAGGCAGTGATTTAGGTAATTTTGACAATTTGGTGAGTTAACTGTTAATCAGCCGATTAACTTTGACCCTATGTAAATCAATGAAAATCTGGGGTTTTCTTTCAGATAGTTTGACTGGAGATATTAGAAGCCCCTCTTCTCAAACCTGAGTCTTTGTTTCATATCTAATTCTGAAAAGTTTAATGATGTTCAGAACCTTATGACCTGAGTGTTGTAGATTTAGCACCTGAATATGTAAGTCACTTTCACAACTGATTCTGTTTTGGAGTGTTTTCAAGATAACATCTTTACCTAGAAAACTGCATGACATTCTGGATACCACATCTCAAGAAAAAACTTCCTTGTAATTTCACTAATGTATTTAAACATAAAAACTGAAAGCATTTCCTCTAGGATCAGGAACAAGACAAAGATGTCCACTCTTGCCATTGAAACTATTTCAATAGTTGAAACTATTATTCAACATTGTTCTGGAAGTCCTAGCCACGGCAGTCAGAGAAGAAAAAGAAATAAAAGGAATACAAATTGGAAAAGAAGAAGTAAAACTGTCTTTGTTTGCAGATCACATGATACTATACATAGATAATCCTATAGATGCCACCAGAAAACTCCTAGAGCTAATCAATGAATTTGGTAAAGTTGCAGGATACAAAATTAATGCACAGAAATCTCTTGCATTTGTATACACTAACAATGAAAGATCAGAAAGAGAAATTAAGGAAACAATCCCATTCACCATTGCAACAAAAAGAATAAAATACCTAGGAATAAACCTACCTAAGGAGATAAAAGACCTGTACTCAGAAAAGTATAAGACACTGATGAAAGAAATCAAAGATGACACAAAGCGATGGAGAGATATACCATGTTCTTGGATTGGAAGAATCAATATTGTGAAAATGACTATACTACCCAAAGCAATCTACGGATTCAATGCAATCCTTATCAAATTACCAATGGCATTTTTTACAGAACCAGAACAAAGAATCTTAAAATTTGTGTGGAGACACAAAAGACCCCGAATAGCCAAAGCAGTCTTGAGGGAAAAAAACGGAGCTGGAGGAATCAGGCTCCCTGACTTCAGACTATACTACAAAGCTACAGTAATCAAGACAATATGGTACTGGCACAAAAACAGAAATATAGATCAATGGAACAGGATAGAAAGCCCAGCGATAAACCCACACACCTGTGGTCAACTAATCTATGACAAAGGAGGCAAGGATATGCAATGGAGAAAAGACAGTCTCTTCAATAAGTGGTGTTGGGAAGACTGGACAGCTACATGTAAAAGAATGAAATCAGAACACTCCCTAACACCATACAGAAAAATAAACTCAAAATGGATTAAAGACCTAAATGTAAGACCAGACACTATAAAACTCTTTGAGGAAAACATAGGAAGAACACTCTTTGACATAAATCACAGCAAGATCTTTTTTGATCCATCTCCTAGAGTAATGGAAGTAAAATCAAAAATAAACAAATGGGACCTAATGAAACTTAAAAGCTTTTGCACAGCAAAGGAAACTATAAACAAGATGAAAAGACAACCCTTAGAATGGGAGAAAATATTTGTAAACGAATCAACAGTCAAAGGATTAATCTCCAAAATATATAAACCACTCATGCAGTTCAATATTGAAAAAATAAATAACCCAATCAAAAAATGGGCAGAAGACCTAAACAGACATTTCTCCAAAGAAGACATACAGATGGCCAAGAGGCACATGAAAGCTGCTCAACATCAATAATTGTTAGAGAAATGCAAATCAAAACCACAATGAGGTATCACCCCACACTGGTTAGAATGGGCATCATGAGAAAATCTACAAACAACAAATGCTGGAGAGGGTGTGGAGAAAAGGGAACCCTCTTGCACTGTTGGTGGGAATGTAAACTGATACAGCCACTATGGAATGTAAACTGGTACAGCCACTATGGAGAACAGTATGGAGGTTCCTTAAAAAACTAAACATAGAATTACCATATGACCCAGCAATCCCACTACTGGGCATATACCCAGAGAAAACCATAATTCAAAAAGACACATGCACCCCAGTATTCATTGCAGCACTCTTTACAATAGCCAGGTCATGGAAACAACCTAAATGCCCATAAACAGATGAATGGATAAGGAAGATGTGGTACATATATACAATGGAATATTACTCAGCCATAAAAAGGAACGAAATTGTGTCATTTGTAGAGATGTGGATGGACCTAGAGACTGTCATACAGAGTGAAGTAAGTCACAGAAAAATAAATACCGTATATTAACACATACATGTGGAATGTAGAAAATGGTACATTTTCATTTCATGTGAACTGGTTTGCAGGGCAGAAATAGAGACACAGATGTAGAGAACAAACGTATGGACACCAAGGGGGGAAAGCGGCGGGAGTGTGGGGTGGTGGTGGGATGAATTGGGAGATTGGGATTGACATGTATACACTAATATGTATAAAATAGATAACTAATAAGAACCTGCTGTATAACAAAAAATGATAAAATTTTAAAAAAGAAGAAAAAGTTTAAAAAAAGTTAATTATTTCTGACTGGTTTGATTATCACTGATTTATATTTTCATAGGTTTTCTGAATTTTCCAAATTACCTACAACAAGCATGTGTTAATTTTAAGGTCCAGAAAATATGTAAAGAGAAGCCACAGTGCCTCTTTCAGTTAGGATAGACTGGGGAGTTTATATTTTATTTATGAACAGTATCTTATCCACCTCACAGAAGCTCCTAGCTTCAACACCCCCACACTGTGAGGACACTCTTAGGATAGATAATCATTCATTTCTAAAACTTCAAAAATTCATTTAATAAATATCACGGTGAAAGAGTTAAGAAAACCAAGTTAACGGTGATGAACACAGCGTACTTTGTCAATGCAACTTCCAAACAGCCACAATAATGGTCAGCCCGATATCAGATCTAGTTATCACTGAAATTTTGGCCTCTAAATTACACAGTGGGTCTAGATTTGCTGCCACATGTCTCTTGGGGAGGCACCTAGGATCAGTCATCAGGCAAAGAGAAAAGTTAGGAAAAGTTCCCTGAGAAGCTTGGTGTTTCTGATTTACATGTGTAGGGGGTAAAAATGCAGATGACAATTAAGAACCTGAGACAATTACTTGTCTGGGGGGAATTTGGACTTTCAGGTCTTTCTGCAGCATCTGGGCTCCTGAGGTGAGGGCTGGTAGATAGACTGTATCAACAAGCCAGCCCAGCTGTAATGTCCGTGGCTGGACCTCAGCATGTCCAGCCCACAGAGGAGGACAGGTTAGCTATCTGTAGGTAGCTTTTAGTTCTCTTCCTTGCTTTCTCACCTTGGTTCCCTCTCCTTCTAATTAGAACATGACTCCAGCTTCGAGGATTTCCTGACTACTAGCCTCTGGGATGGAGACAGTCTAGCCTTTTTGAGAACGGGTTCTATATTAGACTCAGCAATAGTTATCCCTACTTGATAAAGATATCACTATATTGATTTCATCAGTGTCAGGAGCCTCTCTTTAAGGCTAGTTTTTTGAGTAGGTAGACCAGGTAGCCACCCATGTATTGTGATTTAGGGAGCCCTGGGGAAATCCTCTACACAAAGTATGTTCTCCACTGGCGCTTGAAGGGCCATCATTGTTGATTCATTCATGTGAACACCTCGTGCTTTTTCCTTGAGGTCCTTTTAAAACTAAGATCCTGTATTTTAATGAAGGTGTAAAACATGAAGTCACTAACACTTTAACTCAAGTGAGTTTGCCATATTGCTTTCTCTCTAATAGAAGAAGCAGTGGATACCACACATAATTTGGGAGGGTGGGCGTTTGTGATCCACCTGGAAGGGAAGAACTCATCCTCAGTAAACATGACAGGAAACTTCACCAGTAAAGATATTTCAACAACCAGGTTGCACAATAATATCTAATCACAGCAAGGAAATGGCCAATATCTTGGGTAACACATAAGCAATTGAATTTGCCTTCGCCTTGTGCAGCCACATGGACAAATTTGAGCATCACCCACCTGCCAGCCTTGCCTGTTAAATCAAATTATCACTCAGATTCACCCCGGATCAGAATTGGTTGAAGGATCTTGTAGGCTTTGGCTTGGAGTTCATCATTCTGGGAAGAAGGAAGTTGAAGAACCAGGCCTACTTAGTATGGAGAGGGTTAGGCTGCTTAGGTACCAAGGGAGTTTCTGAGGGCAGCCAGGTCTCTCTCATCAGAGCCTGGCTAAACATGGCATCTAGACCATAGAAGAATAGTCAGTGTTGGTGGAAAGAACCAATGGCTTTCCTACTGAGGGTTAGTTGAACAAGTTGATGCTTGTTTCAGGTGAACAACTGCCACCTACATCTCAGCACCAAACAATTCAGATGTAGTTTAAACTTCAAGTCAACTGATTGGAGACAGTGTATTTATGTGCTAAGTGTGCTGTGTTAAATCAATTCTTTCTCTGTTGTTGTTGTTTTCTACTTTAATGTAGGAAGTATCTATTATCAGCAGGGCGCACCCCTGATATTTTCTAGCCCAGGGCAAGAGCACAGATGGAGGCCTGCGTACCACGTGTCTAAACAGGTAGAGCTATAAATCAAGCTAACAAAGTGTTCAATAAAATATGTGTTACCCTCCCAACTTGATAATGCTTCCCAACTACCCGGAAGGCCTGACTCTAATTTAGAATTCTTGGATTCTCAGAGTTCTTGCTGAAATGTGGAGATGTGGGGAGAACAGGCCCATGACCGCAGCCCACACCAAAAGGAGCCCCATTCACACGAGTAAAGGCACCCCAGATGGCACAGGCAAGTTCTGTCCACCCCTCCCTATCCTTGCAAAGGGTCCCTCCCAGGCCCAGGAGTACTCACGCCTGAGTTGTTGCCTGGTGCTATCGCCCTTGGGAGGATGGACTCAGGCAACAGGCCGATGCATGTCCTTGAAGTGGGCTGGGACCTTCGGGCAGGCCATTCCCAGATCCTGGGTACCCTGAGTGGTCTAGATCAGTGCTTCTGGATCTTTAAGGTGCAAATAATCCACTTGGGGATCTTGTTAGAATGCAGACTCTTGTTAACATGCTATAGGTTAGAGGGCAGGGCTGAGAGCCTGCATTTCTAACCAGTGTCTGGGAGATGCTCATGCTGCTGGTCTGTGGACCACACTTTGCCAACCGAGCGTCTGGAGAAATGGTCTCTGAATAGTTGTGTCCCCTTGGTTCTCAGAGGCTTCACCCCATGGGGAATGGCGGGGTCAGTGGAGGGCTGGACTGGGGTCCCCTAAAGTGTGAGGCTTGGGGCAGAGGCCTCTTGCCCTGGTCTAAGGGCAGTCTGGTCCCTTCTTTGCCCACATCCTGATGCATCAGTGGGCTGTGTCCCCACACTGCGGGCCCTGGTCCTCCCCTTCCAGCTCTTCCACTGCAGCCCTTTGATCTCCCACCCACTCTCCCCAAGTCAAGTTTCTCTTGGCTTCTTTCCTGTGGCATTCCCCACTCCTTCCCCTGCTTTTCTCTTATGCCAGGAAACAAATGTAAAAATAGCATTTCAAAAATATTGAAAATTAATGCTGACGAAATCATGTTTTGTTTTCTCGGGATTTAAGAGGCGGTAACAGCAATCGGACATGCAGCCTCTCCAGTGCCTAGCTGTTTTGTGAACAGAATCCTACCTGCTCACCCATTACCTGAAATCAGGATTTCCAAACATAAATGCTTGCTGGGTTAGAGCAGACTGGATTTTTCTCCTGTATTTTTATTTTGACAAGGCTAAGAAAGCTGCTGTCTGGGCATCTGATGGAATCAAATAGGCTGCTAAAAATAACTCTTGCAAGTTTGGGTTTCAAACGGGAAACACCTCTCCAGCTCCTTGCCTATTACTCTTGGTGAAGCTTAATCCTTCGACTTGTGTTCAAGTATTTGCACTGGTTTTGAGTTCTTTGCTTCTTTCCGAGGCTGTTTTTCACTATTTGCCTGAGTTATTTGAACAGGTGGCTTGCACCACCTATAGCTAATGTTAGGCTTTTGTCTGCTTTGAATCTGCACAGCGAGGCATTTAAGGGAGAAATGTTTCTTTCTTGGTAAACTATTCACACCTGTTCGGATAATCACCTGTGTAGCACTAAAATACCGTTCCAGAGAGATCTTCCCCTAAGTGGGCACACGCTCAGCAAGGCAGAGGCCCTGCGGACGGCGAGGAGGCGCGAAACCACCTCCTCCTCTTTTCTGGCCCACGTGACAAGCAGCCCAGGGACCGAGTCCTGTGTCTCGGGGCTGGGTGCCCCCCGGGCTCTGTCTGGAAGCGAGTGGACGTGAGGGATCTCTGCGGAGCAGGTTTGGGGGATCCTCGCTGTATTTGGTCAGCGGCCGGTTGCAGGTGGGCGCGCGAGACAGCAGACCACGGCCGCCAGCCTGAGCCCGGTTCCCGATTCCTTCGTCCTGGGCGCTTCCGGCGGGAGCTACGCTTGTGCGCTTGGCGGGCGATCACAGGTTGGCGCCCGGGACACTCCGCGCGCTCCCTGGCCGCACATCACAGGCGCCCGCCCTCCGCCTGGCGGCCCGGGACCCCGCCTGCTCCCTGGAACGCGATCACAGGCCGGGCCTCCGACTCCGGGGGCGAAGAGGGGCGCGCACGGGCCGCCGGGGACGGCGATCTCGGGCACGTTCCCACGGGGACGTCCAGGGCTGAGCCAGGGCTTCTCCCGGCTTCCCGCGGCGTGTCCTCCTCCGGGGAGAAGGTGGCGCGGAGAAGGGAGGCGACTCCTTCCGGCTCGGGCGAAAGGGAGGCCGGTGCTTAGTGGCCCAGGAGGGGCTGTGTAGACGCCGCAGTCAAGGCCACGCGGTAGTCACTGAGGATGGACTCCTAACCCGGGGCGCGCTGAGGATGGGCTTTTCTAGAACGTTTTTTTTCGGGGGGAGAGGGGGTAGTCTACACTCTATTAGTTCGCTGGTCACAAGAAAAGGAGAATGAAAAGCACATGGAATAGGCAAGATCGGCTTGGATACAGTTTAAAGGTGCCTGTGATGATGCCCAGTGGTTCCCACCCTGCCGCCACTCCTCACCTGCGCGCCGTAGGTGGGCTCCTGACCTGCCTTCCCTCCTGTCACCCAAAGGCACTCAGGGGCAGCTGTGTGTGCGCGTGTGTGAGTGTGTGTACACACACGCACACACACACAATTACATGTAATCTCCTGAGACTCTGGGTATGGCAAGGAAGTGGGAGTGCCTAGCACTCTTCACCTCTATAGATGGCCCTGTACCTACCAGGGCTGTCCAGTCCCTTATTATCTCTACCGGAGGCGGAGGAAGCTGGCAGCTGGTGTGTGAATATAGGGGGTTCCCATCCAGTGGACAACGCATTAGAGGACTCTCATCCCCTGGCCACAGTGATTGTGTTGGAGACAAGCAGTGGCCTGAGGCCTAAGCCAATCAGCATATGACAGAGGTGAGTGGAAGGGAGGGCATATGGGAAACCAGAAAGAATCAAAGCAAAACCGCACTAGTATGAAATGCACTGTCTGTAAGGAACAATAAGACACCCTGAACCCAGAAACACAGAGTCTACCTTACGGAAGGTGGTAGGTGATGAGGTTGGAAGACAGGTTTAAGAGTGTGTTATTAAGAGTCCTAACTGGCACAGCATGTGAATATATCTTTGGGGGGGGGGGAAACAAAAGTAATTTTTAAACCTAAAATTTACATGATTAGATTTGGTTTTTAGGAAGGTATTTGGTGTCACTATGGAGAAGGGATCAAAATAGAGAGAGATGAGGGTTGGAAACTGATTAAGAGGTGGATGTAGTGAGCTGGGGAAGAAATTCTGTAGGGCTGGGGAGTTACAAGGCATTCTAGAAACTGAGAGGACTTCCATGTCACTTGGACAAGTGTGGTCTTGGGATAGAATTCATTTTACTTATCTTCTTCACAGTGGCTTATAATGTATTCCAGGGAGGGGAAACAGAAGGAGGGAAGGAGGTTTCCAAACTTTTCTTAAACCACAGAATAATGAAAAGTTATACCATTCGAAAGAATATTATCAGGACCCCAAAAATGTCTCAGATGAAATGCATGACATTATCAAAATTTGATTGATATGCTAGTTTAAGAGTGGGTTTATCAAGGTATACTTTATGGAAAAGAAAATTCACCAATTTTAAGTGTGCAGTTTGATGACTTTTGAAATGTGTGTAGTCATGTAACCAACACTGTAATCAATATGTGTAACATTTCCATCACCCCGCCCCCCACCCAATTCCCTTCTGTCCCTTTGCAGTCAATCCCCTTCTTCCACCTCCAGCCCTTGGCCAACACTGATAAGCTTTCTATCCCTATAGTGTTGCCTTTTCGGGTTTATCATACGAATGACATCATACAGTTTGTAGTTTTCTTGAATCCGGCTTCTTTCACTTAGCGAAGTGCTTTTGAAATGCATCTATGTTGTTGCATTTATCAGTAGCTAGTTCTTTCTTATGGTCGTGTGCTACTGCACTATATGGGTGTATCATAATTTGTTTTCACGTTCACCCATTGATGGACATTTGGGTTTTGGGGTCGTGTAGTGGGCTGAAGATACATACGTATCCTGATCCCCAAAACCTGTGAAAATTATCTACTGTGGCAAAAGCTGTGATTAAGTTAAGGGTCTCCAGAGAGGGAATTCAGCCTGGATTATCTGGGTAGGTCCTAAGTGCCATCACATGTATCCTTGTAAGAGAGGCTGAGAGAGTTACGAGATAGACAGGGGGAGGAGAGGTGACGTGAAGATGGAGCAGAGAGAGATGCAGCCAGGAGCCAAGGAAAGCCAATAGCCACCAGGAGCTGAAGAGCCTCCAGAGGGAGTGTGGTCCTGCCTGCACCCTGATTTCGGACTTCTAGCCTCCAGAGCTGTGAGAGAATAAATTTCTTTTGTGTTAAGAAATGAATCAGAATCCTATCTTCCCCCCATCCTCGCCAACACTTGTCATTGTCAGCCTTGTTAATCTTAGCCATTCTAGTGCGTGTGTAGTGGTATTTCATTTGTTTTTTGTTTTTTTTTGTTTGTTTGTTTGCGGTACGCGGGCCTCTCACTGCTGTGGCCTCTCCCGTTGCGGAGCACAGGCTCCGGACGCGCAGGCTCAGCGGCCATGGCTCGCGGGCCCAGCCGCTCCGCGGCATGTGGGACCTTCCCGGACCGGGGCACGAACCCGTGTCCCCTGCATCGGCAGGCGGACTCTCAACCACTACGCCACCAGGGAAGCCCTGAATTCTCTTTTTATCATAGATAATTTAGATGCTTTTAACATACACTATAACTTGTACAAATATAACTTTATTTTATTAAGAACAAACTATAAACTATATAAAGAATAAATCATCTTTCAGTTTATGCTTTGCATTATAAAACCCAACATACTGAACAGATTTCTAATGAACTCTATTTTACACCTTTCCCTTTATCAGGTATTAACATTTGGAACAATGGGGCTGAGTCAGACTCCATATCAGGTGCACCATCAAGTCTATTCATTTATTCTGTTTTCGTTGGAGCACAGAGGGTGTCGTGACAAAGGGGAGAAGAACACAGACTGTGTGTTTTGCAATATGTGGGCATCTTTGCAGTGGGCTGCTCCAAAAATCATTAGTTATTTCATCTTGGATAGCTTGCCTTCCAGTTTTTCACGATCTGAAGGCTGAAATTATTCATCTTCATTCCAAATTGTTCAACTTTTTGTTTGTTCAGAGCCACAAGATCGACTTTTTGTTTAAAGCAGCCATCTTTCAGATCCATCCATGAGAGAAGTCAAGTAGAATAAATGTTTTAATATACAATAAACATTGATACTCTCATAAGTATGTGCTGAGATTATAGGAATCATAGCAGGCTGTTGATTGTTGAGTAGACAGCGTGCTGCTTACCTGTCCATGAGCATCGTACATGGACGTATCAGGTGCCCTTACTTCCTGGTCTCCCCAGGTGTGTTGTACCAT
Source organism: Delphinapterus leucas (assembly GCF_059928025.1). NCBI lineage: Eukaryota > Metazoa > Chordata > Mammalia > Artiodactyla > Monodontidae > Delphinapterus > Delphinapterus leucas. The sequence goes on from NC_143146.1 coordinate 15,317,710, forward strand.
TGTAAAAGGGAAGTTGTCCTGTTTTAATAATAACCTCTTTCTAAATATATTTAATATTGTTCTTACATATATTTTTTAAATATGTGTAAGAACATATATCCTTGCATAGATTTTTCTTTTGTTGAAGAATTGCCTATTAAGATCATGGATCAGTCTGAGAAACTCTGTACCAAGCAGATTCACATTCATTATTTCACTGAATTTTACTTAAATTCTAGATCAGCGGAATTCACACTGGGGAAGAGGTTTGTTACAATGCAGATTCCTGTTGCAAACCCCCAGGAGTTCTGATTCGGTTGGTCTGGGTAGGACCTCCTCATCTTTCCCAAGTAATTCTGAAGAGTTTGTCAGGCTTTGGGGAACAATGCACAAGGGCCTCAGTTGTCTCAAACTAGGTTTGGTAAGTTTTCTTATAGGGCTTTCTTCTGATACAGGGATGGGAATTAGAAAAAAAATTATAGTCCGGTAACAAGCAGGGGAAAAAAGGCATAATTCAAGGACCATGTAACAACAAGAAATCTAACTTAAAAACAAAAAAACAGTGTATTTTACACATCGGCACCACATATGAAGTACAAACCCTCAGGTCCTGTGGGAACCCTGCCAGCCTAGAGTCAAAAGATCTGATTTCATGCCCTCACCTCACACAAATGGCCTGTGTGGCCTTATGTAAATTACATGACCTCCTCAGATCCAAACGGAAAGGAACAGCTCCCTGCTCTCCTCCCACCCTCCCTCCAATAGATTGGGTCCTCGGGGGCTGTGTGAGTTGGCTGATACTGTGGGTCCTTTCCTGGGGATTTCTGGGATTCCTAATAGGAGGAACAAAGACAGCAAGTAGCTGACTTCAGACTTCACTCGTACATCTTTAGGAACATTAAAATCCCTACGGTTCACAGTAGAGGTTTGAAAAACCTGTGGACTCGTTAAATTTAAGGACATTTCAATGTTACAATTCTGTTTTACCCTTAATATAAAACTCAATGCAGTTAACATTTTGGCTGGAGGAGAGACTAGCAGAAAAGGAAAATAAATATAGAAATAGAAATAAACACAGAGCAAAATGAGAGATGAGAACAAAATGATTTTGTTTCATGATTCTCTCTACTCCCCCCGTACGTTTCTCTGTCTGTCTCTCTCTCTCTCCGTCTTTTTCTATTTCTATTTCTATCTCTTTCTCTCCTTCTGTGGTAGGCAGATTCTACCAAATTCTGGCCCCTGGTATACACACATCCTTTCCTAGTTATTCAATAAAATACGAATCTAGGTATTGCTGTGAAAGGATTTTGCAGATATAATTAATGTGGCAAATCAGTTGACTGTAAGGTTGGGAGATGAACTGATGGGCCTGACGTCTGCCTCTAGAAGTCAGAAAGAAGGAAGTCAGAGAAATTTGAAGCCTGAGAGAGACTGGACACGAGGGAGACAGTGGAGCCATGAGGCATGGGATGCAGGCCGCCTCCAGGAGCTGAGAGCAGCGTCCAGCTGACAGCCAGCAAGGATGGACAGGGTGCTCCATCCTGCAACTGGGGGAACTGGATTCTGCCAACAATCTGAGTGAGCTTGGAAGCAGAATCTTCTCTAAGCCTCCAGCCCAGAACTCAGCCGAGCCGACACCATTATCATCGGTATTACACCAGACTTCTAACCTACAGAACTGTGAGCTAATAAATGAGTGCTGTTTTAAGCCCCTTAAGTCAGTGGTGATTTGTTATGCAGCATAGAAAACTAACACACACACTCTTCCTCTTTCTGTACCTCTTAGCCTGGACATCTATGTTTTTGTCAAAAAATCCTCACCTTTGGGGTCAAAAGGTACAAAGTTCCAGTTATAAATAAGTCCTGGAGATGTAATATCCAGCATGGCAACTGTAGTTAGCGACACTGTATATTTGAAAGTTGCTAAGACAGTAGATCTTAAAAGTTCTCATCACAAGAAAAAACTTATAATTATGTGTGGTAATGAATGTTAACTAGGCTTATTGTCATCATTTCACAATATATACAAACATCGGATCATTATGTTGTACACATGAAACTAATAGAATGTTATATGTCGAGTATGTCTCAAGAAAAAAACAATCCTTACTTGGAAGATCTCTAAATTTGTTGCCTTTTAGGGAATTTGTTGAAAAAGTTTAAAATCCATCTTGTCTTCTTGCAACTTCAGTCATAATTGAGGATCTCATATTTGCTTTGCTATTAGATGACATTAAGCCAAATGTTGGATACAATTATACAATGTAAGTTTCTCTCTCGCTTTAGCTTCCCCCCTCCTCCAGTTAGTAGCATTTAACAGCAAATTTATCAACATCTAGAATAATTTGATTTGGCTATTCAATTGTACACAGTGTATTATTTTTTTTTCTTTTTGTGGTACGCGGGCCTTTCGCTGTGGTGGCCTCTCCCGTTGTGGAGCACAGACTCCGGACGCGGAGGCTCAGTGGCCATGGCTCACAGGCCCAGCCGCTCCGCGGCATGTGGGATCTTCCCGGACCGGGGCACGAGCCCGTGTCCCCTGCATTGGCAGACGGACTCTCAACCACTGCGCCACCAGGGAAGCCCAGGGCTGTGACATTGATTAAAACTGTTTTCAACAAGGACGCACCTTTTTTTTTTTTTTTTGGCCGCGCCGCGCAGCACATGGGATCGTAGTTCCCCAACCAGGTATAAAACCTGGACCCATGGCAATGAAAGCGCAGAGTCTTAACTAGTGGACCGCCAGGGAATTACCTGGACACACCTGTTTTGTATGGCGGTTGTTTGAAAACTGTCATGGTAATGGAACCAGGATCCTTGGAGATACGGCTGATTCTAGGGTTGGGACAGAGGATGTACAAGATGAGCCTGGAGCATCTTGAAGTAAAGAAAGGAAGGCAGTGTTCAAAAACAAAACAATGGGGCCACAAAAATGGACACAAGAGCCAACCTGAAAGAGCTCTCAGTGGCCAGACCTGGAACAATTTGAGTGACAAAAATCAATGTTGGGCTATATCCAAAGTATAAAGTATAAACTAAATATCCATGGGTCCATATTGATAGAAATGAATGGTTAATAATAAGTAAATGGGAAGAAGGGACAAATATACTGTACAGAAGAATTCAAAATTGTTTATGTAGATATGCCCCCTAAAGGAGATGGAGCTTAACTCCCTACTCCTTGAGTGTGGGCCATGCTTAATGACCTCCTTCCAAAGAAATTGTGGAAGGGGGAGTGAAGAAAAAGTGGCAAGCACCACTTCTGCCGGGTGATCAAGATGAACATTATCAGTGATGTCATGTTGCTAGCATGTACTCTTGATCTGACGTGATGACAATGGCACTTTACCTCTGTGGTCTTCCTCCCCAAAACATATAATCCCAGCCTAACCAAAACAGCAACCAAACCAACATTGAGGAACACTCTATAAAGTACCTGATCGGTATTTCTCAAATGGTCAAAGTCATCAAAAACAAGGGAGGTCTGAGAAAATCTTGTAGACCAAAGGAAGCTAGGGAAACGTGACTTCTAAATGTAATGTGGTATCCTGGATGGATCCTGGAACAGAAAAGGGGTATTGGGAAAAAAACTAGTGAAATTCAAATAAAGTATGGAGTTTACTTAATAATAATCTACAAATGTCGGTCCCTTAGTTGTAACTAGTGTAGCATAGTAAGGTAAGATATTAACAACAGAGGAAACTGGATCTGTGCAATTTTTTCTGTAAATCTAAAACTACTGAAAAATAAATGTTTTATTTAAAAAAAAATTGGTCATAAAAATGGATATGTTTATTATTATAGAGCCTGAGGCTATAAGAAACTACAGCTACTATGAAAAAAATGAAGCGATGGTCAATTAAATTTTAGCATCAATTAGATATAAAATAAAGATGATTTTTATTGTCTTGTTATTAAAAGCTCTGTCATTTAAAAAACACAGTGCAATTAATTGTTTATTTTTAGTTCATAGAAATTAGTTAAATTTATCAATAAATATTTACTAACTTTCACCTATATACATTACCCAATTTCTGGGTTTACCATTGTTCCCAGTCTAACTCCTTTATCCTGGCTGTATTTTTCTTCTATAAAGTATTTTATTTACATCCCCAGCAAACTTAGACAGGTAGCAAACTTTCTTAGTTGTTGTATATCTGGGGGGAAAACTATTTTTCCTATTCCCCCACCCCCACCCCATCATCATTACCACCACCAAAAGCAAAAACAACAACAATGTTGATGGTAGCTTAGCTGGGTATAGAAATCATATATGGCAATTATTTTCCCTCATCATTTAGGAGCTATTACTTCATTATTTTCTCCTGGCAGCTAGTCTTCTTGATGAAAAGTCCACTTTAAGTTTAATTGTTTTTACTTTGTAAGTAATCTGTCTTTTATTCATGTTAGCTTTTATGATTCTTCTCTTTGATGATATACCATTATGTTATGATATATTAAGATGTGGATTCATTTTATTTGATCATGCTTAGCATTATGCTTCCTAAGTCTGGAAATTCATCTCTTTCATCAGTGCTGGAAAATATTCAACCACTATTCTTTTGAATATTGTTTTGCTCTGTCATTTTATTCTTTTTTTTTTTTTTTTTTTTGCCATACGCAGGCCTCTCACTGTTGTGGCCTCTCCCATTGCGGAGCACAGGCTCTGGACGCACAGGCTCAGCAGCCATAGCTCACGGGCCCAGCCGCTCTGCGGCATGTGGGATCTTCCCGGACCGGGGCACGAACCCACGTCCCCTGCATCGGCAGACGGAGTCTCAACCACTGCGCCACCAGGGAAGTCCTGCTCTGTCATTTTAGAGAGCATTCTCTATTTCTCTCACTCCTCTTAGGCCTATACTGAAGAATCTCAATTTATCTTATGTGTCTTCAGTGCACTTTCATCGTGTTCATCTCTTTATCTCTGTGCCACATTCTGGCTGATTCTTCCAATTAGCTGATTTAATTCAGCCTAGAGTTTAGTACAATTTTTAAAATTACATTGATTCTTTTTTATTTCCAATTTCTGTCTGATTTTTCATAAGCTCTTTTGTTTTACTCCTGCGTGGGGATTTTGACACTTACTGAAAGACATACTACAGTGCCTTAATATTAGGAATATGTGGCAAGAGTAATAAGTATCTACTATGTGCCATCATTCTGCCTCCTGTTTTCATCCTCTGTGAGACTCTCATCCCCTTCATTTATCCATGACATCCAACAGGTGGCCCCCTGAAGGCTGGGAGCACTGATGCTTTGCTTCCTTTGAGGACCCCCAGAGAAAGATATTCCTGCCTTACATTTCGTTATTTTTTTTAAATTGAAGTATAGTTCATTTACAATGTTGTGTTAGTTTCTAGTGTACAGCAAAGCGATATATATATATATCTCACTATATATATACAGTGAAAAAGAGTATATATATAATATATAGTGTATATACTCTTTTTCATATTCTTTTTGATTACAGTTTATTTACAAGATATTGAATATAGTTCCCTGTGCTATATATTAGAGCCTTGTTTATCTATTTTATACACTGTAGCTTGCATCTGCCAATCCCAGACTCCTAATTTATCCACCCTCCCTACTTTCCCCATTGGTAAACATGTTTGTTTTCTATGTCTGCAAGTCTATTTCTGTTTTGTAAATAAGTTAATTTGTATCATATTTTAGATTCCACATATAAGTGATATCATATGATATTTGTCTTTCTTTGTCTGACTTACTCCAGTTAGTATGATAATCTCTAAGTCCATTCATGTTTCTGCAAATGGCATTATCACATTTTGTTCTTTATTCGAGCTCCATTAATGAGCTAAGAGTGTGTTGTTTATAGAGACTGAAAAATCCCCTAAGGCAAAGGCCACATTTTATGAATATTCACTGCTCCCTGGAAGCAATGTGTTTCCCCAGAATAAGTGCTCAATAGACGTTGGCTAACACTTTTTGACAGTCAAATAAAGTGGAAAAATATGCATAGTTTGTGATCAATTATGAGTGTAACTATGCTAATTTGCCCAGTTGATCAGTGACTCTGAGCATTATGAGGTCTGATGCCCTGACTGTCATTTAAACCCTCCCCAGACATTGATTTCGTCATAAGTTTGGCCAAAATCACTGATCTTTGAAATGGTAGTTTCCCTTGCTTTTGGCCTTCTTCATAGCTGAAGTCAAATCTGTCCCATTTCCATCAGTTTGGCAATGGCCCAAACAATCCAAAGCAACTGACTGTGGAACTGTGCTTACTATGATGACTGAAAGGAAAATTATTATGAGTAAATTTTTTTTCCAGGCCACACCCTCTGCCCTTTGGGCATTTGAGGACAGGGTTACAATGAAGACTCTCTTGGCAAGCCTCCGTTCAAACTTTCTGGAGCTCATTTTCCTAACTGTTCAGACAGGTGAGGACTACCCTCTCAGCACATTCAGAAGGGAAATTTTTTAAAGATTTCCTCCTGAGTCCTCTCTGGACAATATGAAGTTACGCAGTTCTTTCAGAAAACAGTTCCCTAGGGAGCTACTCTTTCGGGGAACCTGCTCAAATTCCCTGGAGTTGCACTAGAGGATAAGTTTGTATGAAACCATGCAGGATCCCTCAGCCCATTTTTCTGTACATCCGGGCAGAGAATAGATCCATGACACATTCTTAACTTGGGGACTTTTTATATTCCACAGAAGGGCCCTCTCAGGGACCCTTTCTTCCATTTGGCAAAACCTAAACTCAGGCATTTGATTTGATTATGACTTATTATCAGCAAAAGAGACTTCGATTTGGAAGAAACTCAGAGATTACTTGGCAACCCTACCAAATTTCTCATCCTATGTCTTCCTGAAGAGTGTAGATTACACAGAAAACAAGTAAATCCAAGAACAGACTTGAGTAGCCCCTAGTTCTCTATGGAAAATATGCAGACAGACTCTAATGTAATACAATTAGTGAAACAATAAACGTTGCACATTGTAAGTTCTTCACAGACAAACCTGAAAACTGGGAATTTCTTAGCCGAATTGTGCCATGTGGGAGAAATCATAGTGAAACATCAAATACAAGAAAGCCCAAAAGACTCATATTCAAAAGCAAATGGTTTGTGGGAAAGGCACTGATAAATACAGAGCACCAAATAAGATATTCTAAAGGAACATTTGAAGTACATCAGCGTATGTATCTAAATTCCTTAATTACTGTGTTCAAAGGAGCAAATATTGAGGTGCCATAACTGTCTCCCAAATATTTACTTTAGGGATAAATCTTTCCATGCTTGCTTTTAGTCCTTAGGCAGTTTTTAGAGAAAAAAAAAAATCATATGGAATCCATCCAGCCATGTCTAATTACGCAAAGGAAGGAAATAATATGCCTTTCTTAATACAAAGAAGAAAAATTACAATTGACTCCACATTCCTTTGATGAATATGATGTCTTTCATTTTGCCTCTGTGTGTGAAGTTTTTGGTGATGTATTTTTGATATGTAACTTTCTACAGATAAACGTCTAGAAGATCTCTTTCTTCAGTAAACTCCTGGGTGGTGATTGATCAAAAGAACCAGAGGGGCTTCCCTGGTGGCGCAGTGGTTGAGAGTCCGCCTGCCGATGCAGGGGACCCGGGTTTGAGCCCTGGTCCGGGAAGATCCCACATGCCGCGGAGCAACTAAGCCTGTGTGCCGCAACTACTGAGCTTGCACTCTAGAGCCTGCAAGCCACAACTACTGAGCCCTCGTGCCACAACTACTGAGCCCGTGTGCTGCAATTACTGAAGCCTGCACACCTAGAGCCTGCGCTCCACAACAAGAGAAGCCACCGCAATGAGAAGCCCGCGCACCGCAACGAAGAGTAGCCCCCCCTCACCGCAAGTAGAGAAAGCCCATGTGCAGCAACAAAGACCCAACCCAGCCAAAAAATTTTAAAAAAACAAAACAGGACTTGGCCTTTGACAGTGAAAGATCTTGAGGTCATTTCTGATCGTTGAATGGAATTAACCTACTTCAGAGGACTTCCAAGGAAAATGGAATACAGCATGGAAGCCACAGGTTCAATCAAGAATTCCAGGGTTCCTCAGTCCTAGCTGTATAAAAGGATTACCTGAGAAGCTTTTTAAAAAGCTAGACACCACCCCCTCAAATCTGGATCAAAGGTTCAGGGGTGAACTGGGCATGAGTCATTTTTTAAAATCTCTTAGTGAATCTGATGTGTAGCCAGGGTTAAGAACCACTGACCCAAAGACCACTTAGATGTTCAATAATGAAGCAAAATCAGTAGATCTGACTCTAAGAATCCACCTAGTAAACATGTTTCAGGTGGTGCTTTCAGTATTTGGAGGTTTCAGAATCTCTGTGACAGAGAAGCAAAGGGCAACATAGAAGGCAGGAAAAGCTGCATGATTCTACCGGATTCTACCTCTCACCGGCACCCACTTCTTTAAGCCTATATTACCCCCAAATAGGAATAATACCTCACAGGGTGTTTGTGAGGAAATCAGATGGTCAACACAGTGTTTAGCATTGTACCTAGTTCTTACCAAGTGTGGGATGTTGAAGAATGACCCCCCCTGCCAAAACATAGCCAAGGCACATCCCTGGAGTCTTTGAATGTTACCTTATCTAGAAAAGGGGTCTTTGCCGATGTGATTCAGGATCTTGAGATGAAGAGATCATCCTGGATTACCAAGGTGTACCCTAAATCCTATGACAATCGAGGCAGAGGGCGGGGGGCTGAGAGAGGACATACAGAGGAGAAGATGCACACAAAGGGGAACGCATGTGAAGACAGAGGCAGGATTGGAGTGAGGCAGCTCCAAGCGACAGCATGGAGCGGATTCCCCCTCAGAGCCTCCAGAAAGCCCACCCTGCCAGCACCTTCATTTTGGACTCTGACCTCCTGAACTGTGAGAGAATACATTTCTGTCATTTTAAGCCACCAAGTTTGTGGTAATTTTTTTTCCAGCAGCCCTAGCAAATGAATACAGTAAGAATTCAGTGAATGCTGGCTTGTTTCATGGCCAGGACAGAATAGGAAGCTCTGGAAAGGAAGCAGTAGGGATCATTTTCAGGCAGAAGCAAAGCCCGTTGATGGTGGGTCTAAAGATGTTTTGGAGCACAATGAAGACTCAAGCACAGAGAAGAACAAACCATCCACTCAAAAAGTCGGAGTAGAGGGTGCTGGAAGTTCTCCTCCAAGCTTTCTTTCACAAGGAGACTGGGATGCGAGACAGAGACGTGATCCACGGTGAACTATCTGTCCATACCCACCAGAGTGGCTAAACGTGGAATATACTAAGTGATGGCAAGGATCTGGGGCTACTGGAAATCGCATACTGAAACTGCTGTAGGTACATAAAATAGGAAACAGTATTTTCTTAAAAAGGTAAACAGACATCCAACATGTAACCTAGCCATTCCACTCCTAGGTATTTACCCAAAAGAAATGAAAATATATGTTCACACAAGGACTTGTACTGAATTTTCATGGCAACTTAATTGTAATACCCCTCAAATGGAAACAACCCTAATGTCCATCAACAAGTGAATAAACAAAATGTTGTCCATTCATACAATAAAATACTGATTATCAACAAAAAGAAAACATCTACTGATACCCTTAATAACTTGAATGTATATCAAAGTTGTTATGCTGATTAAATAGACCAGATTCAAAAGGGTATACACTGTATTATTCCATTTATATCAATTTTTTTTTTTTGCGGTACGTGGGGCTCTCACTGTTGTGGCCTCTCCCATTGCGGAGCACAGGCTCCGGACGCGCAGGCTCAGCGGCCATGGCTCACGGGCCCAGCCGCTCCGCGGCATGTGGGATCTTCCCGGACCGGGGCACGAACGAACCTGTGTCCCCTGCATCGGCAGGCGGACTCTCAACCACTGCGCCACCAGGGAAGCCCCCATTTATATCAATTTTTAAAAAATGAAAACTAATCTATAATGACAGAAGACAGATGGATGGTTGCCTGGGGATAGGTGGAGGGGTTTGGAGGGAACCAGGAGGGATCACATGCAAAGGGGCACAAAGAAACTTTGGGAGTGTTGGAAATGTTGGTGTCTTATTAGTGGTTGTGATTTCCTGGATGTACAAGTCTGTCAAAACTGTTCAAAATGCATATTTAAAAAATGTGCAGTTCATTTCTTGTAAACTATGCCTCAAGAAAGTTGTTAAAAAAAGAAATTTCGGGGACTTCCCTGGTGGTCCCGTGGTTAAGACTGCACTTCCACTGCAAGGGGCACGGGTTTGATCCCTGGTTGGGGAACTAAGGTTCTGTATGCTGCATGCCACAGCCAAAAAAAAAAAAAGAGAAAGAAAAAGAAAAAGAAAAATTTCAGCACCCACCTCTAGGAAAGCAAGTAAGCCAACTGGAAGGCCATTGGGAATCCAAAACTTGAGAGAATTTAGAATTGACTGAAAGGAGTGATGGAAGGAAAGGAGTTCTGGGTCAGTGTCATCAGAGCAATAGTGAAAGTTGACATGTTTCATAATGTTTCACAGTAATGATCTGAATGAGTGACTGCAGTGCACTGAAGCACAGGATTTCCCCATTTCAATTAGGCTCTCATTTCTCAGATCAGGAGCCTTCCTGGGTATAGCTCAAGTCTGCTCTCTGGTGCTTGGAAAGGAAGCTTGTTATTGATTTGTCTGATCTGGGAGATGCCCCCTGATGCTCCTGTTAATTGCTCCTCTCTTCCAGGGCTCAGGCTGAGTTCGGGGTGGGGAGAGCTCTCCCGACTCCCTGGCCTGGGTTCCCTGTGAAAGAAAGCTCAGAGGAGAGCGACCTGCACCCTCACGCCAGCTTCTTGAGTGGATGGATGGCTTGCTCTTCTCTGTTTGAGGTACATTCTGCTCCAGAGACATCTTTAGACCCACTGCAGAAAGCCTTATCTATCTTTGAACATGGCAGAACAGTTGTTGTCACATTTCCACTTTAAAATGGGATATGCTTATAAGGAAAGTTAAAAAGTATTGGAAAATGGGAATAAAGGAAAACATTTCTTGCCATTGCCACCATTCAAATATACACACAAATAACTTTCATTTTTTCCCAATTTTTTCTATTTCAAGGTTTTTTTAAAAAACAATTGTCATGGGGCTTCCCTGGTGGCGCAGTGGTTGAGAGTCCGCCTGCCGATGCAGGGGACATGGGTTCATGCCCCGGTCCAGGAGGATCCCACATGCCGCGGAGCGGCTGGGCCCATGAGCCATGGCCCCTGGGCCTGCATGTCCGGAGCCTGTGCTCCGCAACGGGAGAGGCCACAGCCGTGGGAGGCCCGCGTACAGCAAAAAAAACCCCAAAAAAACAATTGTCATTATGCTACATACACAGCTTTACTTCCTGCTTCTTCCTTTATCATTACCTCTTGGTCACTTTTCCATGTTATTATTCAGGCATCATAAATATTATCTTTAATGGCTGAATAATATTTCATTGAGTGGATATGCCATTGTTAACTACGGTTGTATTAGCAGAGAGTTTGAAACAGTTACATGATGATTTCACACAAGACAGACTTCACTCAAGATGTAAAAGGAGAAGGCCTGATGGCTGGACTGGAGTAGGGCTCAGACTTTGGTTCAAGCTGAGGTCTTAGCTGGTGACCTTGAACATGTGTCATTACTTCACTATGGCCTCTTGCTTACTTACCCATAAGTCACACACCCATGCATCTGTTTAAGGTTTCTTCCAGCTTTACGATTCTGGAATTCTATGATTCACTCTACTAAACCAAAACGCCTGATTTGGGCCATCCAGGCTCCTTACCAATCCATTCATTCTTCATATACCTGAAAGATAGTAGGTGTCCGATGAGTTATTTTATATTGATTTGAATTGTAGGGAATATTTTATATTGAATCAGAGTCACCTGATTCAGCTGAGCTCAATAAACCTTCAACAGACTTTTATTTCAGGAGACCTCAATATGAGGAAAAACAATTTATTTTAACTCCTTCATTTATAGAAATAATTGTTTTGAAAGATCTGACTTGTTTCCTGTACACTGACTCAGGATAGTTCTAATTCATTTCAGGTCACATTGTTGAGAATGACCAAAGTCAACACGATGAGTCTCAATTTCAATAGTGACATAGAAACCAGGCAACATAAAAGACCAGGCGGACAAGGACACAGGCAAAAGTACACATCTTGTTAACATCTGCAATTAAAATAAATCTTCAGGCTTGAAAAGGCTCCACTGAGATTTTACATGGAGATTACTGGATTTGTTCCATACGTAACAACTTTAAATTTGCAAGAGTGTACGCCTCCCAAAATAATAGGAGAGACTCCTACCTGGCTGTCTGGAGCCCGATAAACAACTCTATTAATTAAAAGGTGCAAGTCATTAGCATACGTTTCTGCTATTACTCTGTACTTTAACGTAATTTATATTTGCTTTGCTATGCCAGGTTACATTTTTTTTTTTTTTTTAAACTTTTATTTGCAGCACACACGTGGGATCTAGTTCCCTGGCCAGGGAACGAACCCAGGCCCCCTGCATTGGGAGTGCGGAGTCTTACCCACTGCGCCACTAGGGAAGTCCCCACGTTAAATTTTCTGCTTCTTCTGAGCCTTTCTTTCTTTTTTTAACCAGCAGTTTCTATTTTATGTTTACTGAATAGTATTATGAGTAGGGTTAATCTCTTTATTTCTATATGAGAACAACTCCGACCTTAATGATTTAATCACTACTTATAGAAATTTAACATATAGAGTAAATAATACTTCAAAAGCAAAAACATTCGTATCTAGAAATATAAAATCAGTACACACAAAGTATTAACCAATACTCCCAAATGATGTTGCTATATAGTGGTTAAAAGCTTCATCTAGAATATCACATCACGCCTAAAACAATAACAACAAAAAAGAATATAAGAAAATATAACAGATACAAAATGATGGTGTGTCCTTGGTGTTCCTCAACAGAAAAAAAATGAGAGATGGGGGAAACAAAATAAAAATATATTTTCCCAAAATGTTTTACAATTTTTAATTCTAGTTTGCTAAATTAATTCTAGTTTGCTAAAATATTTTAGCAAATGGTTTTCCTAAAATGGAATTAAAGCTAGAATAAAAATATAACCACCTCATTTCCTTTTAGTCTTCAGTTTGCTTTTTATGAAAGGTAGAAGCTTTGGAAAATTGAAATCATTAAATTACTATGAAAGTCTATGCACTTTCTTTCAATCCTGGAAAAATTTTTTAAGTTAGCAGAATCTTAAGATTACCAATTTATATTTTATATAAGTTCACTGAGCTTTAAACAAGAGGCTTCTTAACTTTGCCAACTGAGTTCTAATTTATAAAGAAAATCACATTTGAGTTGATTTAAATGACCAGAAACAATATAAGTCTATTGATTTTTCAAGATGTTAAGAAAAACGTGGAATATTCCTGCCACTCTGTGGATTTGTAAATGTCTTTATTTGCCACAAAAAAAGCATGCTATGTCTCATTCAAGTACTGAAGGTACCTTAGGGTAGGAATTCATTCAGTCAGGAAAGCCATTGATCAATAAGAAAGTGAGAACCCCATTCATTTGGTTCATTCATTCAACATACTATGGAGTGCTTTCTGTGTGCTGGCAGACAGAAGGGAAATACTTAATTATGAAATCTTAGATCACAATCAGATGCTCCTGAGAATCACCATAGAGCTTTCCTGGACACACTCCCTCCTAGTTTGAGTTCTCAGAAATAATTCCAGCAATTGCTTTCACATGTGTAACATATCTCTCCATATATGTCATCAATAATTGTTTACAGAGAGCCACTTATGGACAGACGATTCATAGATAAATAAGGTAAATTCCCTACCATCAAGTGTTCACATCTACTAGGAAAGGAGATAGTGTTACAAATACCAACAGTCCTGGGAGTAGAAGACCTAAGTGTGTACAGGGCCTGCCAGAGCTCAGAGGGGGAAGAAATTACTTCTGTTTGGGGTCTGGCTCACAACTGTTAGATTTTCTTTCTTTTCTGCTGCAGTGTAAGCTCTGTGAAATCAGGGCAGGGGTGTGTGTCTATCTTAGTTGAATCCTCAATAATGAATGCATACCTGACAGATGCCAGGTACGCGAAAACATTTGTCTAATGAATGAATGACTTGGCATTTGACTTGGTTGAAGATCAGGAATTCCTTCCCACGGACAACGGGGGAGGTAGGGGCACTGCTGATGAGGGAAGGTACTGAAGGGGAAGCCCAGGTGTAGCTCAGCTTCACAGTTTCCAGGCTGAATTAGTCGGGGTAATGAACATGAGGTGCTGCCTTGGAAAAGTCCCGACATCTCAAAGGCTTAATAGGATAATGTTTTCTTTCTCTTTCCAGTCAGCACTTATGTGGGCTGGGCAGTCCTTCCTCCTCATTTTGTAGCTGCACCATTTGGAATACATGGCCTCCTAGGGGGTCATAGCAGGGGAAAAAAGGGATGGAGGAGCCACCTGGGTCTTAATTGCCCTGGCTTTTGCTCTCAGTCAATTAGGACTAACCATGTGATCAGTCAGTCTGGAAGAGAGGCTGGGAATGTGTAGAAAGACACAGAGTATTTGGTGAGCACTACCTCCTTGCCACTCGAGTCTACGTTTATTGGCCTAGTGTGTTTGTGTGTGTGTGTATATAATTTTCATCTGCCCCCATTTTTTCTAGCCTTTTCCAAATCGTAGGTCAAAACTCTCACCCCGTTTGTCACTCCCGTAAAGTAAAGGGAAGTGCTTTATCCTATCTCACTGCTTTAACAAATGCTGCTAATGAGGATCGCATTCAAATCTCAAACTCAGCATGTGAACAGCCTGTATTTTATTCATAACCACAAGAGATAGATTCTCTAGTATCGTTTATTTGATTAAAATGTCTTTGAGTTGGAAATGTGACTTAACAGGATTTGCATTTGGAGCCACAACCAACAGAGAATTCTGACTGATGCTTTTATCCAATCAACCTTTCTGTGCCTGTTAACTCATCTGAGAAATGGGATTATGATATTTGTTTGTAAGTTTCTTTGTTTTTTCAAATAATACTAATGCTCTCATCAAGGTTGGACCATGTAATGACTAAATACTTGATTTTTATACTGTTAAAATTAAAAAGAGACCAGCCTTGAAAATTCCCTGGGCAGACAAAACCAGTTTAGTCACGTAAAGCTTCATTCAGCTTATTTAACTTGACCCGGGTCATTTTTTCCTTATGCCTCTGGAAATTATAAGCAAAACTTGAACTGTTTTCCAAGGTTGGTATGAGGTAAACACTGAAAATTCTAATATTAGAACCAATCACACTGAAGAATAAAGTCCCTGCTTTCTCTCTCTATAAGCTGTTTTATTAACAACACAGCCCTGAACCTCATTTTCCCTGTTTTGGTTTGAGTGCTCCCCGGTTTGCAAGCTGTCTTTTTGGTGTGTGCACAATAAACTTTTACTAATTACTGCTCCGGTGTGTCACTGGTTTTACTTCAGCTCTTTCTGAACTTTTGATAGTACATTATCCTAAGCATGTAAAACAACTGGCGGGATGACAAGAACTTCATGGAAGAGCGTAGATAAATGCAGCCGGTACTTAGTGGTTTATGGGATGTATGTGGTCTTTGACAGTTTCCTCTGTTTTTTGTTTTTTGTTTTTGCGGTACGCGAGCCTCTCACTGCTGCGGCCTCTCCCGTTGCGGAGCACAGGCTCCGGACGCGCAGGCTCAGCGGCCATGGCTCACGGGCCCAGCAGCTCCGCGGCATGTGGGATCTTCCCGGACCGGGGCACGAACCCGCGTCCCCTGCATCGGCAGGCGGACTCTCAACCACTGCGCCACCAGGGAAGCCCTCCTCTGTTTTTTAAAAATTGATTTTTTAAAAATTTCCTCTGAGGATAAAAAATGAGTCGGATTAATCAGAGGAGTAATGGGTGAATGTTTAACTGTCTGAGAAGAAAAAAGGATTAGGTAATGATTTCTCTGGAATTTAAACTCAAAAAATAGGAATTGGCCAAAATGAATTCCCTCCAGATTTGAATTAGGTATAATTAGCCGAGTATCAGAAAAAGTATGTAAAAGTGAACAAAACCTCATATAAATTTTTAGAAAATCCTAAGGTCTCAGTTTGGGGGCACAGGGTTGGTATGCAGTTAATAAGAAATTTTGGTGGCAAAACATCTATCAAGAGAAGCTATCAGAAAAGTCCAGACAGTTGAGAGAATTGCTTCCAGCTGCCCTGCATGGGAGTATTTGTCTCAGTCAGTAGTTCTCACATTTCAGGATGAATCCGAATCACATAGTCGCAGGGTGGGTCGTGGGAGGGGTCCCAACCCCAGGGATTCTGATTCTGTAGGTCTGGGGTGGGACCTGAGAATTGGCGTTTCTAACACATGATGCTGATGCTGCTGGTCTGAGGACTAAACCTTGAGAACCAGTGTTTTAGATCCTTTCTGGCAAAGAGGACTTCAAAGTGTTAATGAGAAACTGCACACTAGATAAATATTTCTGGATGTCATGCCCAGGGTGTACCTGTTCCTGGTCACTCCCCTGGCTGTGGTAAGGTCCACTCAGCGTTTCTTGCTAATTTAATTTCTGCAACGAAATTGGGGAAAAGGTGAGGGTGGCAGTTCGGATTGCTTGTGGATAGAGTCAAATGAGGAGATCACTTCAGTTTCCAGGTATTTCATGGAATTTGGGGTCTGAGAGGGATGTTAAAAAAAGTCTTTGAAGGAACGTGTGGCTCTGGGAGGGATGCACCGTGAGAGAGACAACTGGGGCTCAACTTAATCCATTCGGTTTATTAATAGGGACAGAGAGCGAGCTGCTGCTAATGTTTCAGCAGTACACACAACATTTGCCCTGACCTGGTCAACCTTCTGTAGGACAATGATTTAAAAACATATCTGGATGCAAGTTTTGTAAAACTTGTATACTCTTTCATGTGTCCGAATCAAAACTTCCTGGTTTGGGAGGGACAGATTAATAACTGAGATAAGTTTGTCCAAAGAATTTTGTATCAATAAGTCACTTAGATAGCGAAACAAGAGAGACTAACCTCTAGCTTGCTAATTAAGTTATTATGCCTAGAGGAATCTTCCATCTTGTTTATGAGTCTCCTTTTACTATAAACAAATAGCGCGACTTAGTAATTCTTATTAATAGAGTTTCTGTATATACAATATCACTTTTAAGTTTGATAACCTATTACACAAGTGCGTTGTAAAGTATGTAATAAATGCCCCAATTATAAGGAATGTGGAAATCCTAAGGCAGCCTTGAAAATCAGCATGAAAATAAATCAGACCATAGAAAGTTTTAATCACCCTGCCACCCACTAGGAGGTTCACATATAATAAAATAATGAAAACTTGATTGTCTTCTACCTGCCTGACGTTAGCTGTTACTCTCTAAAGGCTCAGTGGGCACGTGTTCAGAAGCTAGGCAAGAGCACACCACAGATTCTTTTTTTAGGGAGAAACTAAAGAGATAAGCACATGTCATTTCCCACCCAGAGGCACTCTGGATACTAACTGCCCTAAAAACCGTGCCTCTAAATTCCTTCTCTGGGCTGTAAGAGAAACCCCCTGCAAGGAGGATATTTCAATAGAGTCCTGAAAAATATTCAGGGCAAGATTCCAAACTCCACACATGGTTGGGCTTTTAAAAGTACCACTTATTGGTGACTTATTGGTCAATGCTTCTGACCTTTGGAAAAACGCAAACGAACTTTCTGGCCAACCCAATATCTTTGTTCTGATCTTCTGCGTGTAATTAGAGGACACACACACACACATTCATTCATTGAATCTAGGCATATGTTTGAATTAGGCAAAGACTTCTTACTCTTAGTTTAAGGGATTCATAGTCCATAATTAATGCACGTGCTTCTTTTACAGAAATTCTATGAGATTCCTGGCACCCGGTCCCTTGACAATACTTCCCACTTGCTAAATTCCTTCCCCAGATCTGCTTCTAGGCTCCACTGGCTCTAAGAGTCTCACGGACTGGATTGAACTGCTGAATCCTGCCGTGCCTTGCTTTGAGCCCCATAACCCTGTAATTCCTATTAAGTTTGGCAGCCATGCCCCACTTCTCAGCAAGACTTAATAACAGTGATCTTCAGTAAGGTCTCATAATACCAGGTCATCATTATTTGGGTAATATATGCTATTAAGAATTATCATAAATAATTGAAACTAAACCACACTTGTAAAAATAAAGGAACGAAGTACATACTGTGGTGTGGCCATGCAGGATGATGATCCTCCCAGACACGGGGTGAATTAGGAAAAGGTTATATGTGTATGATGAGAAACCAACGGTCAAGGACAGTTTTACTCACCTGGTGCTAGAAGTTGTTTTGGTTTGTTGAACTTTGGTTTTTATTCACTGATACTTGAATATAATATTATGACATTCTAAATAGATGATATCTTAATAATCTGTACCCATGTGCATAACATTCTTGCTAATAGACATTATCCAATTTCCTGAGAATAACAGAATTAAAGTGGATGGCGGTGGTGCATAAAGGCCATCTGGGTGATCATGAGAAAAAAATAGATTACTGGATTATAAACCAAGGAGCATGGGAACCCGTCCATGGGGCCTCCAGTTTCCCCAGTAATATATATATATATTTTTTTTTTACATCTTTATTGGAGTCTAATTGCTTTACAATGGTGTGTTACTTTCTGCTGTATAACAAAGTGAATCAGTTACACATATTCCCCAGGAATATTAATCACGGCTGCCATTCATTGAGTGCTACTCAAGTGCCATTTTGTTCAGGTTCCCACTGTCCCCAAGGCTACATTTCAATAACTATTTACATGGAGCACAAGGCCTGGCCCTGTCAAGACTCTAGGAGAGAGACTCCGGGCCTGAGATGGTGCTCAACCAGATTTCTTTGGGGAGAGGCTCGCAGAGAAGAGGGAATAAGAATAACCTTGTATGTTCCCTCCAGCTCACCGAGTTCTCTGCCTGCTGCTGGGCAGGGTGGCAACACAAAGCAGATTCCATATACCAGGCTCACGAGGGGAATGGGGGCGGGAGGACAGCACCGTATTACCATGGACCCTGGATGTTTCCTCTCTTCTTTTAAAGAAATGCAAAAAGTTAGGGAAGTAGAAAAATACTCTCAGGAGTGGTTTGGTCCTGCCCAATATTACCTGGTAAAGAGACATGGACTCACTCTGGCTGAGGTGACCTCAAGAAATAAAGCATCCATGTCTCTCCAGGTGGATTTTGGGAATGCCCTGCCCTCCAGTACTGGTTGATCACACTCCTTCATTTCTCAGATTCTAGGACATCTATGGATGCTTTACAGTTGGATCTAATCCTAACTCAAGGGGGTTCTTTGTATTTTCCTACGAAATCCTCAGCACTTCTCACCCGTTCAGTCCCCATCGGGAGTGCCCACTGCTCTCCTTGCCCTGACTTGTCATCAAGGTCTGCAGAATCATCTTTGCCCCTTTTATGAACTGACTCAGCCTTCTCCAGTCCCCTGTGTCCTTAAGTACCTTGTACTTCATTGCCAGCCTCTGTCAATTTTCCTAATTTGCCTATCCCTTTGATTGTGGTCCTGCCTTTGCAGAACCTGTTAAAAGACTGTCATTTTCTACTCTCAGTAAATGACACTTCTGATCTCGGGCCCAGCTTCTGTTTTTTGTTTCACTCATCTTGATTATCATTTCTCACCCAACGTTCCCTCTTTCCACCCTATGAGTTAGTGCTTAGCACTCTGCCTTCATGAAATCCTATTCTTTACTTTAAAAACAGCTCAATAAGTAAATAAATGGGATAAGAGAAAGCTTTTCTTTATAGTCGAATTCTGATTAATACGTGTGGGAGGAATGACAGAAATAGAAAATTACCATTTGGCAAACATCACAGTAATAATTGTTATAGGCAAGAATCATGGGTGGATGATAAAATTAGTGGGCAAAATCACAATAAGAAACAGGACATTACAAAGCCTCGAAGCATATTCCCGTGCGAAATTCAATAATTACAAAAGGATAAGAATAACTCTTTGTTGGAGAAACTTGTCAGATACCACCGTAACCAAATGGGCAAAGCTAACACCACCTGTAACGAGACCCGGTAACATTGTGAGCCTGACGAGGGCACAACAGTGATTTGTGGAATTCTTGCCAAAAAGACATAATCTAAATTTAATCGAGAGGATATATCAGGCAAATTCACATGGAGGGACATTCTGCAAAATAACTGGCCAGCGCTCTTCAAAAAGTGTCAAGGTCGTGAAAGACAAAGAAAGACTGTGGAAGGAACTGATTCAGATTAGAAGTAAGGAAACATGACAGCTGAATACAATGCCTGATCCTAGATTAAATCCTGGATCCTAGATCAGATAATGACCATTAGTAGGACAATGGGTGATATTTTCATAAGGTCCATAGAGCAGTTAACAATACTGCAACAATGTTAATTTGATAATTGCTCTGTGGTTGTGCAAGATGTTAACATTTGAAGAAGATGAGTGCGGGGTATATAGGAATCCTCTTACTGTATTTGCAATTTTTTTTAAGTCAGAAATTATTTGAAAATTTAAGTTTAAAAGATTTGTTAAAGCTTACTTCAAAAACCAACTTAAGTCTTACCCCCCCTAAAACCTACTATATAAACTTTACACAGTCAAATCACACACACCACCCACTTGCAGAGTGTGAGTTCAGGCTTGGAAGTGAGTGAATAACTATTAGCTTGACAAACTTTTATTGAGTAGCTACTATGGCCCAGTAATTACGCTAGGTACTGGGACTTCATGGTTGGATGCTCTGCACGTATTTAGTCAGACTTACATGCATACAAGCCACATGCTTATATGGAAAGCTCCTAGGAGACCAATTTAATATTTCTTTTACTTTTCCACAGGATGCCTGGAACAATGCCATTTACACAGCAGCTCCTTGGTAAAAATATATTCATTAATTGGATGAATATTTTCGTTATTCCCTTTCTGCGAGTAAACGTGGGTAGTTGGTTACCAGTCAATTCCATTGTCCCCTTGAGGCAGGCTTGACCTGGCCCTCTTTCTTCTGGTCCCAAGCCTCCCTGGCGGGGAGAAGCCACGCCTCTTCCTTTTGCCCCTCCTGCTCCGTGGGAACGCATCCTTGTCCCTGCAAAGCGGGGCGCTGTGGAAACACTCGGATAAAAATAGAGGATTCTCCATGACCGTTGACGAATCACTTGACCTCCTTGGGCCTCCTTTGCTCGGCCTGTAAAGTGGGAATCCTGATAATGATTTGTCAAAGGTTTTGTCATCCTTCTTTACCAAGTCCAAGTGCAAATTCTCCCTAATGAAGAGTGATGATAAGCAGAGCCACCTGAGTGAGTCTGCTCCTGGGGAAAGACGAGCCTCTGCTTCCACTGTTGAGTCAGAGAAAGCTTCTTGTACTTAAGATGTTTTTAGTCTCACTTTCTCTTGGGTAAATCATAGTTGGCAAAACGCTCATTTGTTCCTAAAATCTTTATCTAGAAAGTAAACAAAATCGTATCTCAGATCCCTGGCTCATCAACTGCTCTCTTTCAAAGGATCGAAATCATCAGGATAAACAGAGTGGATTATACATACGCTTTTAGCAATTTTATAGTAGTCTGAAAAACGTAAATAGGAGTAAAGAATAATTCTTTTTGAACAACGTTGGAATAAATTTATCACCTTACAGATTCAGTTGCAAAGAAAGGCTATGCCATGCTGGGGGCATTTTGGGCTAAGAGCAGGTACCCCTCCACCGCTGCCCTTCTTTCCAAATCCCGAGTTTGCCTCTGCAATGAAGTGTGCTGCTTACAGGGAAGCCAGTCTGCTTACTGCACACCTGCTGCACCTAAGCCATCATTCTCAGTGGCATTTTAGCACCTCTCTTATCGTCTATACTAAAGCACCCAGCGTGCAAATATAAATCTGCTACTTTGTGTGGGATGGTTTGCAGAACTGTCCCGATATTGGTGGTTAAGGAATAGTTAACTTGTGCCTTGACCAGGAGACTGGTACAGAAATGCACAGCCAAAGCAAACAGGCAAGGATGTGGAATAAAGAAGAACACACATTTTCGAACAGCTTGTGAGCTGCTGTGCTTATGGAAACTGCAGCAAGAGATGCACTGGGACTAAAACCAGCCAGAAGACACAAGGCAGGCATGCATAACATAATCGCATTGTCATCGTGTGCCAGAATTCAAAGCAGGCAGGGGCACGTTACTCTTGTGGGACAGCTTTCTGGAACCATTCTGAATACACATTCAAAGATGAGTATTTCAGGAGATGTAACAGAAAAGGGAAAAATCCAAAGATTTTGTTACTCAGGGGAGGGTACAGAGAGAGGAGGATTCCCTAAGGACGAGAAACTAAATAAAAATATGCATCCTGTGGCTGCCGATAATAGAGACTCAGGCTGTGAGAGTGGGCTGGTCAGTTTAGACAAAGTATTCAGCATATTCAGTGTGGGCGAGAGTGATAGAAAAATAATCTGGTTAACATCCTGGGTGTAGGCCGAGATGCTGCAGACGTGGCTGGATACAGGATCAGCAGTGTCCATCATCTTAGGGCAGGGATGTGGAATATCCTTCCAAAGTGTTAAATTGATGGAGACAGACCAGCTCAAGATGCATATTTAAGGGTAGGGAAAAAAGAGAATCTCCTTAAGTAACTAAAAAAAAAAAAAAAAAATCAGCACCTAGCATCAGATACACATGCCTGGTAGAATGCAAGCTCTAAACATTTTGTTCATGTGAATAACTCCTTAAAATTCAGCTAAGCTGGCACTATTTTAGCATAATTCACTCTCCCCACTGACCAAGAGACCAATAGCTGGACAGCTAAGCAGCTTTTGAATATGAACCTGAAATATCCTGTAGAGTAGAAGCAGGAGTTTAAGCTGACTGAAAATAAACATGTTTCCATCAAGCCCAGATTGTATATTATGCCATCTGGTCAGAAGTAAAAAGTGATTTGAAGAATTAAAGATCACTTTAAAAGGTCTCGTGGGAAATGGAGAGTTGAACTTTCTCTCTTTCTGTTAATAAAGCTTGATAATGCTGTCGTTTATATGTCCATGTAGGTCTTGAAACTTTTAAATGGGAAATTTGACAGCTCAATGGGGAACCCAAACTGGTTTCCACGCAGAAGTAGCATGGTTCGTGGAAAGATTACTGGCGTTGGAAGGAGGCCTGGTGCCAGCACTCCCTGGCTGTCTTGCAGTGGAAGAGTTAGGGCATCTCTGTCTCAGGTGCCTCCTGTCTCGATTTGCAAATCGAAGAAAACGTCAGCAGCCTTTCCTAGCCCCCAGTGGTGTTATGAAGACCAAAACAAGAGAACATTTGTGGAAGCCCTTTGAAAATTGCAAAACGCTGTACAAATGAAGGGCTTTCATGAAAAGATGCTATTAGGTTAACAGAAAACTCAGCTCCAGACAGATGTTGAAAAAGAATACAGTGGTTTTGGAAGCGTCCACAGAGCGAAGCTCAACAATAGTGATTAAGAACCAGCCTACAAAGTAACCTTCACTGCGGACACAACTGCATGTAGGTACACAGGGAGGAAGTGGGACTGGCAAGAAAACTTTAGAGAAGGAAATAAACATTTTAACATTTATTGTTATGTCTTTATTGCCTTATAAACTTATGTGAATCATTCAATATTGCATCTTTCTTTCAAATTACCTATGAGATCTTGGATTCTCCTTAACAAATGGTTCATCCCATAGAACAGAAATCACTACAGTTGACTCTTTCAATATGGTTGATTCCAACCTCCTCAGAAAAAGGAAACAACGGACTAAGTTTTGCAGAGCTCAACGTTTATTTGGTTGAGCCTGTGATGTCACTGCCTGCTCCACCAATCAATGCGCCGAGAAACTTCCCGCATCAGTAGCATTTGCCCAGGTTCCAAAGATTCATTTGTATTTTTCCGGAGTGTGATCATTAAACTGCAAAGATCCCTTCTGTCCCAAGGATGCTCTTTGACATTCAGATGACACTTAACTCTTCTGCGAATTACAGAAGGTGATTATAAAGAAAATTTACTTAATAGCTGTGGTGTTGTATAAAAAGTGCAATCCGTAAGTAGCTGGAAATGATTCTGATGTTTTCATGCTATTTGAGTTCTTTTTGGAGGAGTGCCTTAATGAGAAGAAACCCAGTCTTTAACATAGTAGAACAACACAACGGAGCCTAGGTCAGAGGTATTAGCTTGAGCACACAAATTTTTTTTGGAACAAGCCACCTTGGGACAGGAACCATGTTATGATAGATATCTAAGGATAAAAAGATAAATTATTTTTAATCCATTTCTATATTAAAATTCAAGTGAAAAAAATCACATGAGAGGAAGAGGCTTAGGAATAATTTCACTAACAATAATGAGATGATAGTCATGTCTTTTACTTCATGACTAGAAGAATTGATATTTAAAAATAAACTCAGAATTAATGCCTAACAGAGGTTTCTTACTTACATGTATATAATATCTTGCAGTTTATAAGGTGACTCCATACAGCTCCACAGATTCTCATGCTGGAGGAGGACAGACTTTGGGAGGATCGATTTAGATTCAAAACATACTTCTCCCACTAAACAGCTGTGTGGCTTGAGTAAGAAATTTAACATCTCTGAGCCTCAGTTTCCTTACCTGTGAGAAGGTGATAATAACAATCTTGAGGTGTCACTTGTGGATTAAATGAGCTAATGTTTCTAATACAACCATCACAGGTGTAGGGGCTTGAAATGTACATTTTCCTCTATGAGAAAGCTGATGAGTGGACAGCCTTTGGGGACTGACTTTGAGTGAATCAATGGGCCAAACTCCATTTGGAATTTCTTTGGTTCTCTTGACCTGAGGGACACTACAGTCCTATAGCAAAGCACAGAATCAGCACCTCGTAATAAATTAAGAATTGCTTTTTCTCTCTCTCAGCAATGCAACCAATAGGAGGCATTGATTTTAATGAATGCAATGTTAGCTCTATTCAGGAAGGGCTCGTATCTGCAAAGTTTGACTAGTGCCTGGAGCTAGTTGGTGCTCAATAAACATTTATTGAACAGATAAATGAATAAATGGCACCCAAGTCCTGATATCTTTTCTCTTCCCTATCCTTTTCATCCAGTTTTGACCATTCCTATAGTTTATACCCACACCTTTAAAATACATTTTTTTTTTTTTGCGGTATGCGGGCCTCTCACTGTTGTGGCCTCTCCCGTTGGGGAGCACAGGCTCCGGACGCGAAGGCTCAGCGGCCATGGCTCACGGGCCTAGCCGCTCCGCGGCATGTGGGATCTTCCCGGACCGGGGCACGAACCCATGTCCTCTGCATCGGCAGGCGGACTCTCAACCACTGCGCCACCAGGGAAGCCCAAAATACATTTTTTTTTTTTTTTTATGGATTTCCCTACCTCCTTGCAAAAGTTTGAGAGAACTCCCTCATCTAGACTAACAATGAACACGTTTGTCATTTATTTTCTGTACATGGTTCTCGGAGCAAAACAACTACTCTCTATGGATAAGCATTCAGCAAGCGGCTGGTCCCCTGTCCTGGGAGCTCAGATGTGTGGGATCCCCTCTGCAGAGTTTCTGGTCGGTCCTCATCTGCCCCAGATGGACTCCCCCGCTTTCTTTCTGGTCAGTGTCACTGACAGTCCTTCGTTGATGGAGATCCTAAGTGCTTCCTGGTTCTGGGGTTTGATGGTCAGATCAGCTTTTGATTTAGAAATGTTTCATCAGGAGAACCAGCAGGGCCTGTTTTCCAAATTAACTCTCACCGTTTACTGGAAATGACAGCTCTTTTAATGCCACTTCTTATTTCCCAATGTTAGATTTTTAAAATCAAGAGAGGGGCTTCCCTGGTGGTGCAGTGGTTAAGAATCCGCCTGCCAATGCAGGGGTCAAGGGTTCGAGCCCTGGTCCAGGAAGATCCCACATGCCACGGAGCCACTAAGCCCATGCACCACAACTACTGAGCCTGCGCTCTAGAGCCCGCGAGCCACAACTACTGAAGCCCGCACGCCTAGAGCCCGTGCTCCGCAACAAGAGAAGCCACCGCAGTGAGAAGCCCGCGCACCGCAATGAAGATCCAACGCAGCCAAAAATTAAAAAAATAAAGGAAGGTAAAATAAAATCAAGGGAAAGTGATATTTGTATGTTAAATGTACTCATGCGCATGGCCGTTTTTAAAACATATGTGAGGGACAGAGGAGGAAAAGACTCCACTAATAAAGGAATTAAGCCTTATCCCAACAGTAGCAACCTGATTATTGATTGTCTTAGTACGGGCATACCTTGGAGATATTGGGGGTTCAGTTCCAGACCACTGAAATAAGGCAAATATAGCAATAAAGCAAGGCACACAAACGGTTTGGTTTCTCAGGGCTTATAAAAAGTTATATTTATACTGTAGTCTGTTGAATGTGCAATAGCATAATGTCTAAAAAAGCAATTTATATACCTTAATTAAAAAATACTTTATTGCTAAAAACTGCTAACCATCATCCAAGCCTTCGATGAGTGTAGCAGTAACATCACAGATCACCGATCACAGATCACCGATCAAACAAATGTAACAATAATGAAAGAGTTTGAAACATTGTGAGAATTACCAAAATGCGACACAGGGACATGAAGTGAGCAAATGCTTTTGGAAAAATGGTGCTGATAGATGCTCAACACGGGGTTGCCGTAAGCCTTCAATTTGTAAAAAACACAATACCTGTGAGATGCAGTAAAGTGAAGCACAACGAAATGAAGTCCGCCTGTATTCCTAACACCCTGTTCTCTGATTCCTGTCACCCAATATCCAGACCAGAAGAAATGACCATTTTCACAGCAAAACATAATTTCAAAAAAAGATCAAGGAAATATAGGCCGATGGTAGGAAATCTTCAGTTTTTCAGTACTAATAGTGTATCTTCAGTATTATAAGACTTCAATACAATTCACTTGACGTCAGAGGAGAGAGACTGAAGAACAGAAACCTGCATTTTTATCGTATTACATGACACATGTCAGACTATTACTATTTAAAGAGGTTTTGCATTTATTAAGTATTCCATCTACATACACTGTCATAGGTCCAAGTTTACAAATGCTGCTCCTTTGCATGTGTTTTCAGATTGAGAAAATGCAAACCTACTGGGCCCAGCTCCTTGACATTCCACCTCTCAGTGAAAGGGTTCCTTTAAAAATCAACAGCTAGGGCTTCCCTGGTGGCGCAGTGGTTGAGAATCTGCCTGCCAATGCAGGGCACATGGGTTTGGGCCCTGGTCTGGGAAGATCCCACATGCCGCGGAGCAACTGGGCCCGTGAGCCACAACTACTGAGCCTGCGTGCCTGGAGCCTGTGCTCCGCAACAAGAGAGGCCGCGACAGTGAGAGGCCTGTGCACCACGATGAAGAGTGGCCCCCGCTCGCCGCAACTAGAGAAAGCCCTCGCACAGAAATGAAGACCCAACACACCCAAAAATAAATAAATAAATAATAAAAATCAACAGCTAAAAAATAAATTGGCTCCGGCAATTTTAGAGCAAAGATCAGAACAAATGTTGCTTTTTCTTTTCTTTTCCTTTTGAGGTTTGCATTTAATTCAATATTTAAAAATTGGAAAATGTGCTGTCTCATGGACATGCTGGCCTTTGGAAATTTTGGAAAAAGCAAATAAAACCTTTTCTTAAAATGTACGTGTGCAACATAAGGATGGATGCGTAGTCAAAATATGCTGTACATCAAAACCCATCAGAATTTCCAGCTGCATTCTATTAAGGGTTACAATTTTAAATACACTTAAAAAGTCGTAGCTCCAAGTTCAGAGCTGAGATCATCTTCAGGGCAGTACCTAGTAGTTGATAATTTGTAGCATCCACAGTCTTTAAACCATCAATGACAGTATAATTCAGATGAGTTCTAAGGAAGCTATTATAGCCAGTTGGAGAAGTAATGCATGTATTTAAAATACATTAAGTATTCTTATGCAGCCGCTCATTGCTTTCAACAAAATAAAATGCTTTAAAAAACTGCCTGAACCGTGACCGGGTTCTGCCTAGCACCGTGTCTGATGCTCAATAAATATCTAATGAATGAAGTAAGTCTTTGCTAATGTTGATTCAAAAAAAAAAATTAAAACCAAACCTACAGAGTTGTTACACCCCCCGAGCAAGTGGAAATCCATAGGGCAAATTACAGGGTTTTGATCGGGGGCGCCCTGACCGTCCTGTAGTCTAAAGTGGTTTGTACTTTAAGGTTCAAGAGGCGAAACCCACCAAGGGAGGAGTTTGCCCTCCTAACTTCTCAGAACCACGGCTGACCTGAAATAACACCCACCAGCTCAAGTTCAGAATTTCAGAGCAAGGGCTGGGTGCAGGATAGAATTTCATTCTCCGTTTTTGGCCGGCACAACTGACTTTTGTACATTCCACCCCAGGACTCCTCCCGAGCCTCGAGCTTTGTGAAGGCTCCTCTTAAGTTACCCGGAGTTGCAGCCACGGGGCAGCTCAGACGGAGCTGAAATGACTTCCTTGCTTAGGCCCTCGAGCTGGTCTTTCTTTCCTCCCTCTCTTCCGTCCTTCTTCGCACCCCCCCTCCCCCCGGGGAAGGGAAAGGTTGAGCGGGAAGTGCCACGGTGACGATGTGGGCTCCTGAACGCAGACCCGCAGAGCCGGGGTTGGACGACTCCTGCATGCGGGCTGCGGAGTGCAGGGACGGGAAACCTCGCAAGCGTCTGGAGACCGTCCACGAAGCTGCCCCGGGGCGCACGGCGGCCGCCGCAGTCGGTGCTCCCTGCGGAGGCGGAGGCGCTGCGCATAAGCACAGCCCCTGCCTGCGGGTTGGGACACGAGCGAGCTGCGCGCACCCCGCGCCGGGTGTTGCTGTGTCTACGTCCCGGCGTTCCCTCGGGGTTCCCCCTTTCGCCCGGGGAGAGCACCACCTCGCCCCTCCTGGGACTGGAGGATGTCATCGCTGCCTGCTCTTTGCTTCCCTCTGCTCCCCGACAGCGGGCCCCCGTCTAGGCACCCCGCCCTGGTTTCCCTCTAAGTATACCTCCTCCTCCCCGACCGAGCGCGCAGAGCCCCCGTGAGAGGCCCCCGCGGAACTGGGCCGACGGCACAAGGGGGAGCCGGGGACCGTGCCCCAAACTTGCGGAGGAACAGAAGTTGGAGGGGAAGATGGGGAAGCGAGGCCTGCCAGCGCCCCTGCCCCGGTGGAGCGTGGAAGCGCCCCAAAGAGAAGAGGGACGAAATGCCTGTCTGCCTTCGTCCCCAAACGTCGGGAGCGGCCCCGCTAGCAGCCGCGGTCGCCCGCAACGAGGCCGAGGGAGTGAGGGGAGCCCTGGCCTCGACCTCGCGGAGGCACGGTTTGGGGGGCTGGGCTGCAGAGGCCCCAGACGCTGCCCGGCCGCGGGTGCCACCCTCCACGGCCGTGCGGTGCCCAGTAGGCCGGGTAATTAGGACCCCCGCCACGTTGTCCCAGCAGCCCTACGCTTTGCGGGGCTCGCCATAGGGGAAGCGCAGAGTCATCAGTCTGCAGGGAGCTGCCGAATGACAGACCGCCGGGCCTCCCCGGCGCCCCGGTCTCGGCAGAGATGCCACCCGCGCGGGCGATTGCCCGGTTCCGGCTCCGGCTACACCCGCGCGGATGGAAGAGGGAGGCCGAGACGGCCCAACACCCCACCCCCGCTCCGAGGGAGCCCTCGGGGTCTGGGATGAGCCGGGAAGAAAACCTGTTGAAAACTCTTATCGCCGGCTCGAAAGACGATCAGATCTCTGGAGCAAAACCCTCTCTCCAATTTGATGTTTTGAAATGTCATAAACGCTGCGTTGCAGTAAGATTGCTGCGCCCTTAAATGGGCCAATAATTTCCAGCCCTTTCCCGCAAATTCCTCCAGCCTGGGATTTCTATGTAAAGCAATTCAAATAAGTAAAAACCACTTTATTGCTGTTCGAAAATTCGCATGCATTTATTCTGCTTAAAATTTGATATAGGACATTTTTTTTGTATTCGCATTTATCGCTTGCCAAGAAATAATTAAGAATAGGAGCGCGAAGATTAATTTTAAATAAAAAATCTTCTCAAATGAAAATGTCAGGTCATAAAAATTCCTTTTAAATCATAACAGCATATAAATCTTTGAAATTAACCATGTAATTACAATGTCTATCAACTTTTACCTTGAGCTTTGAGCCTCTCTTTTTAATCTTCCATTCTTTTTTAATGAATAGCTATTCTGAAATTAAAAAGTACTGTTCATTACACATGCCCCACTACAATAGGGTTTTTATCATATTTGCTCTATGTAAAAATACTTGCTACTTTGTAATTATTCACACGCCGATCCTTTCCTATATTGAGTAGAAAATAAAAAATGAAATAGAAGTCAAAGGTGCTTTAGAGCTGAATGATTTACACAATTCATTAAGGACGGTGATTTTTCAGTTAGCATCAGATTAAATGGTTACTTACTCTCAAATAGCCCTTGGGGAGTTGAATTGCTGGGTAGCAAACAGATTAAAGTTTGCATTGAAAGAAAAATTGAATTCAGAGGTAATCAATAGCATAATAGGGGCAGTGAGTGGTGCCTGCTGCCTGAAATGAAATTACCATATTTTTAATCTTAATTTTCCACTCTGTTTATCTGACAGTGTGGATGTGCAATCCAAACAGATAATGAGAGAGTGGGATATTGACACTGCTGTCCTCTGGAGTGCTTGTTTTCAGTGATTAAATGCTGTGATCTGTGATTACTTTGTGCAAGGATGTCAGGGCTGCTGGCCAGAACCATGGGAGGGGCTCTCACTCCGCAGCTGCAACTCTGGGCTCTCCCAGGTCCTAATGTCTGAAATTCATTTTCCACCGGCAATGCTGAAAAATAAAGATTACCTATTTATGTATATACTTCGGCTGCACAAATTACAGTAATTAATCCCATTGTTATTGCTGTCCTGATTCAAAAACGTTTAATTAGATCAATATGTAGTGAACCCTCTCTGTAAGTTTTCTATTAATGAGCCCACCAACTTGCTTCTTGTAAGAAGATGTGAGTTATAGGAAGCAACACGCTGGGAGACTTTGAAGGGGAAGTGTATTACCATTACAGAAGCGGGAGAGAGAAGAAAACTCGGGGCATTGTTGAAGGCATCCAGCCCCAGTGGCTGCAATTACATAACAAGCTGTGATAATTTTCTAAAATGCAAATAGTCTTCTCTGGGTACTGAAAGTCCTTTGTATATTTAATGAAATTAATACCTCTAGCCAAATAACAGAAATACCCAATCACAAAATTTTAAAGTTATGTAAGTCCCATATTCCCTAAATTCATTACCTTTTTTTTTAACATCTTTATTGGAGTATAATTGCTTTACATTGTTGTGTTAGTTTCTGCTGTATGACAAAGTGAATCAGTTATACGTATACATATATCCCCATATCCCCTCCCTCTTGCGTCTCCCTCCCACCCTCCCTATCCCACCCCTCTAGGTGGTCACAAAACACCTAGCTGTTCTCTGTGCTATGTTCCCTGTGCTACGCAGCTGCTTCCCACTAGCTATCTATTTTACATTTGGTAGTGTATATGTGTCCATGCCACTCTCTCACTTCGTCCCAGCTTACCCTTCCCCCTCCCCGTGTCCTCAAGTCCATTCTCTACATTTGCATCTTTATTCCTGTCCTGCCTCTAGGTTCTTCAGAACCTTTTTTTTTTTTTTAGATTCCATATATATGTGTTAGCATATGGTATTTGTTTTTCTCTTTCTGACTTACTTCACTCTGTATGACAGACTCTAGGTCCATCCACCTCACTACAAATAACTCAATTTTGTTTCTTTTTATGGCTGAGTAATATTCCATTGTATATATGTGCCACATCTTCTTTATCCATTCATCTGTCGATGGACACTTAGGGTGCTTCCATGTCCTGGCTATTGTAAATAGTGCTGCAATGAACATTGTGGTACATGAGTCTCTTTGTATTATATTACCTTTTGATATCTAAATGTACCTTGCTGTTAGTATAATTCTGACAAATAGCTTATATTTAAAGCATTATTCCATTTTTGCAATGAGGAATTTTACAGAGCTTCACATTGGCCAACATATTATGGATGGATCATTTGAATTTGAATTCACTTAATCCCCCTGTGGGAATACATTTACAATAGATGATGCCTATCTACCATCTACACCGCCAAGTTGCAATGTACAGCCTACTTTTGCTTCCACTGGGTAAAGTCTGTGTGTGTTTGGAGAATTTGGCAATTATGCATAGTTAATTAATTTATCCTCCTTTAATCCATATGTGGACCCAAATAAAAAGACATGAAGAGAAAGAGTGATGGGCAGCACCGGCTATGTGACAACAGATTATTACACAGCATTTATGCCTCCAAATTGGAGAGTGGTCACAAAATAAAGTGATAGTGCCGGCTCATTCAATCATTCCTTAGTCTGGGCTAGATGTATTGTCTTCAGTTCCTAATGCACAGGATAACTTTTTTTCTTTTTCAGTCATTTGTGATATGCACAATTGTCTGGTAGAGGAAAAGTAGTGCTAGGCTAAGTGCTTAGAAGTGAAGAGTGCAAAATAACTGTGAAAAAGGTGAATGAGTTCCCTGACCGGCTGTGAATTCGAGGCTGTTAATCCCCTGATCCTCGTCCCTCACGAAAATCCCCCACTTCTCTGAAAGTCAAGTGGTTGAAATTGGAAAATTTTAATAAATTAATATTTTAACCCTTGAGTAGCCACAGGCAGCTCTGCTCTTATAACACGTATTTACCAGTAAAGAAACTGGAGAGGTATATATGCTGATAAATATTGACCGATGACCATTGCTTAGTTTCATATTTTAAGTGTAGGCTAAAGAAATTCCCTCCTGTTATATAAACCTGCAATGAAAATTGCACATCTTGGTTTTACTGCTTGCTTTAGGTATGCTATACACTGTGTTATTTTGTAAATTGCTCTAAAGAAAGGTGACATTAGATCTACACCATAAATGAATATAGCCAAGTCCCAATGAATCTATGTAGTTGTGCTGGAATAAGCTTAAAATTTTTGCTTAGAGTCTTTTAAAAAATCACAAAAAGATGTATCAGGCAGATTAACAGTTTGGACTGATTCTTTCACATGGAGTTTCAGTGCCCTTTTGACAATTTATTCGGTATTCAGAAAAATTCATAAACTTGAATATAAACTACATACGGTCCTGTCTTCATTACAACAAACTCATCCAATTTTTTGATAACTGGTATTGTGCCCTTAAAACTTTTTTTATCAATACTTAAACATGTTGATTCTTATAGCAAGGGAATATGGCTGATACATATCCATTGACATGGAAAGTAGTCTTGACTTGCCTACCTCTATAATCCAACTGAAACCTAGGTTTTCTAAGGATACAAAAGCTTTCCTCTACCCCTATACCTGCAGTCACCATTCGAAGTTTATTGAGCTTTAGAGCACACAAAGAGAGTGAGAAAATCCAAACCAATCTCTTTCCTTTCACTTTCTAAATCCTGACATGGTCCATCACCTTTTAAAAATAGTGAGCTGAAAAAAAAAAAATAGTGAGCTGGCCTTCCCCAAAAAGGAGAAAGGAAACAAAATCTAATGGAAAACAATGGGAGAAGGATAATCTAATCTTTAAATAAGAAGACATGTTTCTGAAAGCTTAAGAAGGGTGAGTTTCACACTGATGTCACCTTCTCCTGAAAAATGCCAGCCCTCCAGGAGGTGAAGAGGGAAATATTAATGCCATTAATCCATTGTCCCCCAATTCTCCCTAAATAGATGGGATTTGAGGGAAGGCTCTAGGTCACAGAAGTGGAAGTATTCATGGAAAACAAAGTGGTTTGCTCCTGATTGGCGTTTAGTTTGTTCAACCATTAACAAGCCAGTCCTGGGAAAACCTAAATATTCCAATGAACCACACACACAAACAAGTAGCTATTACCTCTCATCAATGACCCAATCTTTCCTTCCAATGCCAGTTTCTCATGACCAGTGAAGAAAGAAAACATACTTAGCACAGACTATGGATATGAAGTCCATTCTGGGGCATCACCAGGTTGACTAACGTCTCCTGTATATTGTGTGTTAAGGAAACAAACCCAAAAGGGCTTCCTCAAGGAATGGTGGCTCTAGAGGACCCAGCATAGCAGCACCAAATACTTTCATGCATTTTCTTTCACCTCCAGAAGACAGGGGATTTTTGGTTAACTTTTGAAGTCTGTACTTCCTTGTAGCGTTTAGGCATAATCTTGGCAGCAAGAAGTGGAAAATAAAGCTACCAATGATGAAAAAAGAGGAGTGACAATTTCTGTGGAATGAAGGTGAGGAGTAAAACTGGGCTTCATAAAACCTACTTGGGGGCACATCTGCATTATTTATTCTCTATCATCAATCTCTAGCTCAGCGCCTGGCATGTGGTAGAATTAATCAGTTGTTTAGTGAGTGAATATACAGATACAGGAAAAGTTGGAGAATGGTCAGATTTGATTTTAATTATCATTAATAATCCAGGCCTCAAATGTTTAAGTTATGATGAAAGACCAATATTCTCAGGGCTCAGAGCATTCCCTAACTACACTCTATCTAAAAATTCATTACTCTAGCAAGTAACTTGGAAGACAGAAACCAGAGCTTAGCAAATGAAATAGCCTTGCAGACACTCAGCCTACGTTGCCCCTACTTACTCAGTCAATAAAGCACGACTGATCACCTTCCAGACGCTGTTAGTTTCGATTGCTACCCGCTGTGTGCTTTCACTCCCCATGTTGTCTTGACATTACTCTTCAAGACACTTGTCCCTCCCTCGCCCCTTTGAGAAGATGGGCTCTGTGAAGACAGGGACCAAGTCCTATCTTTATTTCTCTTTTCCTTGGCACAGAGAGGCCTCCCTAAGGATGTATTAAATGAATTAAAATAAGCCTGTGCAATGTACTGACAAAATCTAATTCTGAGCTGTTCCTGGTTAAAAAATAACTATAATTATCATCTCTTTGAGAATTCCATTCCGAATTCTGCCTCTGTCTCAGTGTCCCCTTGGGAAGAGAGTTAATAATCAGGATTCCCCCTTTCATCACCCATAAAATGAAGGCATGGCTCCAGGTAGCTTCCAGCTTTAAAATGCTATGACTCAAAGTTATTCTTCTTGAAAATTTAGCTGCTGACTAGATTTGTTCGCAAACTAAACATTTTTGGAGACTGTGGTGTGTATAGGTGAAAGTAGGGTTTTCTGAATCATCTTTTCTTTCATTCCACATAGAAAAGCTGTAGAAAAAAAAGTGTTTTCTTTACAGAAATGTAACTACAATATGTGTCTTCTTGAATGGCTTCGCATTTAAAAGCCTGTGAATAAATCCTGTCCTCTGAATTTAGTCTAAGGAAGACTTTTCCCACAACTATGAGGCTGTCTGTTTCCTTTCAGCCAGAGAAAGCCCACAGCCTTAAAACAGAGAAGAGCCCATTCTGCTGTTAAGTGATAGGAGGACTGTGGCAGCCAGGATGGCATGCGGTAACCTCCACTTCCACACTGTACCAGCACTGCCTGTGTGGTCAGTAGAATACAGAGAAGTGGTGACATGCCACTTCCTGGATTGGGTTATAAAAGACAGTGGCTTCAGTGGCTTCAATGCTGGGTTCATTCTCAGTCTTTCTTTCTCTCTTTTCACTTACTGGGGAAGCCAGTTGCTATATTGTCAGCTGTCCTTTGGAGAGGCTCACATGGCAAGAAACAGCAGCCCTCAGTCCAATAGCCAACAAGGAGAGGCCAGGTGCCATGTCATGAAGACATTCAGACAACCTATGGAGAGGTCCACAAAGTGGAAAACTAAAAGTCCTGCTAACAACCAGTGAGGACCAGAGGCCCACCAGCAGCTCCATGAAGGAGCTTGGAAGTGGATTGTCTCCCAGTCAAGGCTTCGGATGAGACAGCAGCCCTGGTTGGCAGCTTATACCAAGAAAGGTGATTCTTGAGCTGGAATCTCCCAGCTAAGCTGCTCCCAGATTTCTGCCCATAGAAACTGTGAGATCAAATATTTGTTGTTTTAAGCTGCTAAGTTTTGGTGCAGTTTGTTACACAAGACCAGGCATCAAAATCCAGGGGTTTTACTTCAGCATCATGTGGTATCAATTGCACACCTTCAGGAATCCTTTTTATTTTTGAAGAACCTTTTCTGCCGGCCTTAGTAGATGTGAGTTTAGGTATTCTAAGCTGTGGTACCTAAATGAATAGTGTCCTAAGATGTGGAGGCAACACAATTATTTATTTTTAAAGTTGGTGGCAAAAATGTCTTCTTGATACTATGTCTCTAGTGTTTAAGTTTGAGGACTGCTTTGCTGGGACCTATATTTATAAAATCTCATAGAGATTTGACCCAGATCAATAAGCATTTCTCTGGTTAATTAAAAAATTATGCATGTATCCAATAGACTCACAGTTTGAATGAAGACAGGAAAAATGATAAGATATTCAAAGACACCCATTTATTCATTTGATTTTTCACAGTTTGAAAAAATCAGTGTAATGACCCCGTAGGAGACCAGAGGAGGTGGTAAAAGCGAGACATGATTATGAAAGACTATTTTTTTCTTTTAGATTCTCCAAAAAGTTACAACATGACAAATATTTACAAACAAATTAAAAACATGCAACTAGTTTGGGTTTTTTTTTTGTTTTATTCCGGTACGCGGGCCTCTCACTGTTGTGGCCTCTCCCGTTGCGGAGCACAGGCTCCAGACGCGCAGGATCAGCGGCCATGGCTCAAGGGCCCAGCCGCTCCACGGCATGTGGGTTCTTCCCGGACCGGGACGCGAACCCGTGTCCCCTGCACCGGCAGGCGGACTCTCAACAACTGCGCCACCAGGGAAGCCCAAGTTGCGGTTTTGATAGCACATTTGTTCAGAGTAAAGAACTAGAAAAAATTCTAGTTTGACTATGAGATATTTCCCTTATCATCTTAACTTGAATAGTAAATAATAGCTACGAATTTATGACAATAGTAATAGTGACTGTTTACTGAGAACTTATGTAATTTACACACACATTTTCACATCTAATTCAAACTTCCTTTTAGACTGAATTTGAACAATTGGCATTATTATCCCATTTTGTGGGAACAATATTGAGGCTGAGAAGATTTAAATAATTTGCCTACATCGAGTAGCTTGTAAAAATGGACCCGGGACTCAAAGCCAGGACTTTCCGAGTCCTAGTTTATGCGCTCAGTACTATGCTGTACTGCCTTTCTATGTTATTATTTATATTAGTTTTAGTAATGACAGTATATTAGCAACTGTTGAATTCTTTAGTACGGATTTATAGCAAATCCATAACCATCACTAACAACAAAAAACTCTCATGTTCAAAAAGATTTTTTTATTAAGCTCAAGGTGAGGAAAGGAGCTTCCACTTACTGAGAAGATGCTCAGAAGGGAACAGGGAAAGGATGATGGTTTTTAGCTTCTGAACTCTCCCTACGTGTCTGATGAGAAAGACTTGTCAGCATTTTATGGATACCCTTTCATCACGTGCCTGCATTTTGTAACTGTCGCTGTCTCCCGAGTTTTAGAGTTGGCCTTCTGTCTCAGAATATCATTTCCCCTTTCAATTTTCCTATTGAGGGTAAATATGATTTTAATATATTTCTGAGTATTCAGTGCCAACCTTTAAAAAAATCTATACACATATAATTAGATTTTTTTTTTTCCAGGGGAGAAGGCCATTTATGTTATTCATCTTCCCCTGGAGTCTGAGCTGGAATACTTTGGTTTTTCTAGTTAGGATTCAAATCAGGCAGCTTCATCAGAGAATTTCCGGGCAGAAGGCATATTGGCGCTGGGCTCTGTTTGTTGGTCGGACTTTGAGGGAATGCGTAAGAAGGAAGATGGCAAGGGCTGCTAGTCCTCTTGAGCATGTTAGCATCCTCAGGGCGCTGCTTTGTCTGTGGGCCCTGCCACTTACATCACCACTGCGGAAGATATCGAAGGAGAATGGGGAGAGAAGCAATACAGCTCATGTCATCACGCACAAAAAGGAAGATGCTGACATTTATTCAAATACATATTAAATACGGGCAATCATCACCTCTGGCTCATCAGTTCCAATAACAGAACATGTCTTTCAAAAATCAGAGGAAAACAGAATTAGACTCATAGACATAGAAAACAAACTTACGGTTACCAAAGGGGAAAAAAGGGGGAGGGGTAAATTAGGAGTTTGGGATCAACAGATACACACTACAATGTATAAAATAGATAAACAGCAAGGACCTACAAAATAACACAGGGAACTATATTCAGTTTCTTGTAATTACCTATAATGGAAAAGAATCTGAAAAAGAATGTGTGTGTGTGTGTGTAACTGTACACCTGAAGATAACACAACATTGTAAATCAACTATATTTCAGTAAAAAAAAAATCAGAGGAAAACTAACATATAGCAGTTCAATGCTTTGGTTTTTTTTTTTTTCCTTCGCGGTACGCGGGCCTCTCACTGTTGTGGCCTCTCCCGTTGCAGAGCACAGGCTCCGGACGCGCAGGCTCAGCGGCCATGGCTTACGGGCCCAGCCGCTCGGCGGCACGTGGGATCTTCCCGGACCGGGGCGCGAACCCGTGTCCTCTGCATCGGCAGGCGGACTCTCAACCACTGCGCCACCAGGGAAGCCCAATGCGTTGGTTTTTGATATTACTCGTGTTTGTGTATGTGCTATTCATTAAGTAAGAAGTGCTGCAAATTCACTGAATAGTAAATGTGATTCTGAAATATTTCTTTTTCCTTCATATTGCAGTGAACTCCATTTTGAGGATGATTTGCTAGGATATTACTGCCACTGCTGTATGTAAATATGGCTGGCGAATTGAGAGTATAAATATTTTTCAAACAATTGTACCTGGTTCACCTCTCCATAAGGGCTCTATCTCACTTCTTAAGTTTATTTCCCTTATTTCCTAAGTTTTGTTTTTGGTTGCTTTCTTCTTTTAAGTCAGATGTTTCTTTGTACCTTCATGCCACTGTCCCCATTTTAAGGATGGAGAAAGACATAAATCATTAGCACTTAATTCCTGATTGCAAAGAAAAATCCCATAGCATAGATTTGTAATATCCCGACTTATGAGCTGAGTACCTGGACAAAACACATTCTGTGCCTGCTTTGAGCACCATGGCTCTAGAAAAGATAAAAGTGGTCCCTGAACAATCATCACCAAAAATCTCTAAGAAAAAATATTATCTCGACTCAGGTAACTTTTAATGTTGTAATGTTAAAATAGAAAAGTTAAATCAATGATTTGTAATTTGATAAAATCAGTATTAGAATACACCTTTGATTATTTCTGTGTTTTGTAAGGAGATTAGCTAAACTTTGTCTCCATCTGTGTTATTTTGAAGAAGTTTAGACAAACTATATCTATTTGACTTAGTTATTGAAACAGCTAATACAGCTTAAAACACATTAAAATGTATTCTTGATGTGTTTTTTTGTTGACATCATCTTAGACTACCTTGTGAAATGTCTCTGCTATACTGTAGGACACTAATGTTCTACTTTCTTTACAGAAATTTGCAACTTAGATTAGTGAATTAATAGGTAATGAGCAGAGTTTAAAACGGAGGTCTCTAGACATATTTGATAGTGTATCTCTATAATTAAGAGAATCTGAGCATGTATCGCTAACCTATGCGTGTTTATTTATAAAGTATATACATGTACTACTTCATGTAATAAATATTAGTAGGGCTTAGTTCCTTTCTCATATTTTAGATTAAGAAATACCAGTAGGGGACTTCCCTGGTGGTACAGTGGTTAAGAATCCGCCTGCCAATGCAGCAACAAAGACCCAACGCAGCCAAAAATAAATAAAATAAAATAAATAAAATTAAAAAAAAGAAATACCTGTAGAAGTTACATTTTTCTTCCTGTACCCCAAACATTATATTGGGTGTATCTCACTTTGGAGACGACTGATGTAAACTGTTGTAGTTTCTATTTTTCAAGTGGAGATGTTTTTCTTTACATAACATATTTTTACTTAGTTGTTCATGTACTTAAATTACAGGTATAGCTTTTAAACTGTGATTTATGGTATTTCTATAGCTTTATTGCAATGTAAATGCAAATGAGTAGTACAACCTTAAAGACTAGAGTGTAATCCAGTCCCTGATCTGAAAATGAAGGGTAATGCCATGTGTTATCAGAATGTCTGTTTATATGTGGGTGGTGTCAAGGCAGAGGAAGGAGGACACAAGTATTGTCAACTATCTGAAGGGCTCGTATGAGAAGGAGGTTCCCCTTGTTCTGTATCTTTCTAGAAAGGCCATTTGGAACCCAGTGGAAGTTACTGGGAGGCAAACCTTGCACATTTTAATTTAGAGATTTATTGACAATCTAGGCTGCACTACAGCAGACCATTGTCCTGTGATGTAATGAATCCCCCATGTCCGGGACTGTGTAAGTAGGGGTTGAAACTGTTGGTAATATGTAGATGGGTTTCTGCATAGCAGGGAAGTCAGAGCAGCTCATCTCTAACATGCCTTCCAGTTCTTAAGTTCTGTGATTTTTATAATAATCAAAGAATAATTATCCAGAAGACTGGTAACTTGGAATCCCTTTGCCACAAAGAGACGAATTGACTGTGCTCAAAATTGCAAAGGTTGTGTAAGAGGCAGAGGTTGAACGCAGCTTCCACTTGTCCAGAACTACATGAAAAATTCCAACTTCAACTGGGCACAGAAATTGTTGGGAGCATCCGTTGTGAACCATTGTCTGAAGTGAACTTGGGAAGGTTCTTCCCTTAGAGATCTTTGCAGAGGGAATAAAAAACTATCCCTTGGAAAGGTCTGAACTTAACTAAGTCAAGTGTAAGCTGATCTTACAGAATCTTTTCCATTACTGTGGTTCTATGCCTTATTATGACCATCTGCTATGGTTAATTAACTAGAACTATCACCTCCCCCTGCCAAAAAAAGAAAAGAAAATTTCCAGTAAAGAACAGAAGAGAAAGTGTCATTTTAATGCTTTCCTTCGACTTGCTTCTTCTGGTTGTCAGAAATTTGCTAGGAGTCAGTAGGCAGGAGCAGACATAATGCATCTTTTAAAAAAATAATGAAATATTATGTTGCATCATTTCTCATAGATCCAGAATTAAGGACTGGGTGGGGGTTTCTGGTCTCTGCAGGATCTGACCAAAATAAATACCTTGGAAAATAAAGATAAAATTCCATTACGTATAGGCATGGGAAGCAGAGAACCTATACCCTTCTTCCCGGGTGATAAGCAGGACAGCATTCCCAGTGAATGGTTCCACTTATTGAGGGTTTCTGGGAGCAGAAATCAATGCTGTTGCCCACGGGGCAGGTGCAGAACAAATAAAGCCCCTCAGTGCTGTCCCGGCTCAGGAAGGCGTGAGATCATGCAGTTCGCACCAGCCGCAAGGAAGCTGTCAGCTCTGCCCATCTGGAGGCCGCTGTCATGATAAACTCCCCAAAGGAGAGAGTGCCCAGCTCTTCTGCCTCTTTCACTCAACATGGGCAGGGAGAAAGCAAACATCCTCTTTTTCAGGGCCGCTGGCTGTTAAAAGGCTCAGATAAAGGGGTACAAGTGCCAGTTTAACCGACTGGACAGTGTTAATTATATGATGCTATGACGATTTGTATCCAAAGCTGGGGTAATTTGATTACAGAATGAAAACCTATATGTCTCATGTATGCCACTCATGAGGATAAACTCATTCAAGACTTTGCACTCAATAATTATTTAAATACCAAGGACAAGTAATGATTTAAATCTTGGTTTCTGTAAAATATTGCCTGGAATATCTTATTAATCTTCTTTAATTTGCTATAAACCACGAATATTGTCTAAATTTGTGCATATATTTGGTTTCTGATTGTAT
Organism: Delphinapterus leucas; assembly: GCF_059928025.1. Taxonomy (NCBI): domain Eukaryota; kingdom Metazoa; phylum Chordata; class Mammalia; order Artiodactyla; family Monodontidae; genus Delphinapterus; species Delphinapterus leucas. Next base: position 15,359,534 of record NC_143146.1, read on the forward strand.
TTAAAATAAACTCCTTATGTAACGTGACTATAATTATTTTAAGTTTATTGAGTTGATTTCAAAGTTTACGAGATTCGAGTTATTTTTGATTTAGAGTTTTAGTGGTCTCCCATATTACAATCTGAAAAAAAATATAGACAATAACAGTCAATTCTATTGTCTGTTATCTGTAATTTTGACAATTACTAAAATTCTGGGTAAAATCATGTGTTTTAAAGGCTGAGTTTTATGTCAATAATTGAGAAATTATAATGACTTAAGCAAGAACTGAGCTAAAGGTTACCTTTGCATAGCCTACTAAAAAATATTTTTGACAAACCAAATGAATATTGCTAGGGGGCTCAGAGTTGGACAGTTACTGTAGGATTTAGCCATGGAAACCAAACTCATGAAAGACTGACCTATAAACCACAATTGATACTATTACAGCTTCAGATGTAGGGGTGCAATCATGCCTCTGAGTCATATTTTCTTGTCTCTCAGTCTCCTTGGACAAGCCCATTGTCTCTTTTTTTTTTTGCGGTACGCGGGCCTCTCACCGCTGTGGCCTCTCCCGCTGTGGAGCACAGGCTCCAGACGCGCAGGCTCAGCGGTCATGGCTCACGGGCCCAGCAGCTCCGTGGCATGTGGGATCCTCCCGGACTGGGGCACGAACCCGCGTCCCCTGCATCGGCAGGCGGACTCCCAACCACTGCGCCACCAGGGAAGCCCTGACTGCTTTTTTGGTTACAGCTATTCTATCTCTAATAGTCTTTTTAAAATAAATTTATTTATTTATTTTTGGCTGCTTTGGGTCTTCGTTGCTGCTCGCGGGCTTCCTCTAGTTGTGGAGAGCAGGGGCTACTCTTCATTGCGATGCCCGGGCTTCTCATTGCACTGGCTTCTCTTGTTGCGGAGCACAGGTTCTAGGCTCACGGGCTTCAGTAGTTGTGGCGCTCAGGCTCAGTAGTTGTGGCTAGCCGGCTCTAGAATGCAGGCTCAGTAGTTGTGGCACAAGGGTTTAGTTGCTCCACGGCATGTGGGATCTTCCTGGACCAGGGCTCGAACCCTGGTTGATTAACAAAATGAAAACCTATATGTCCCCTGCATTCGCAGGTGGATTCTTAACCACTGCGCCACCAGGGAAGTCCCTCTAATTGTCATTTGATGCTCCTGGTCTCATTTAACACATGGGCTAATTGGGGCTCTGGGACCATAAGCACCATGCCTGGGGCCACATGGATGGCAAATGTCCGTGCTCCATGGGCTCCACATGGGCATTTCTCATCTGGAGGCACTGGCTTGTCTCCCTGAGGAGATAGGGAACTGGGCATTGGGAGAAAAGACAGGGCAAGAACTGTACATTATACCTGGGTGTGTTTAAGAGAGATTATATAGAGTCATGAGGTTTCCAAAGGGAAAGAGTGAGGAAAAAGATGAGAAGAGGGTCAGAGGTGGTCTCTTGGAGAATTCCATTCTGGGGGCCCTAGTGGAGTTCAAGAAAGGGTGGTGAGAGAATCATGAGAGCTGGTGTCATGGAAACCAAGAGAGATGAGAATTCCCAGGAAAAGGACGAAGCTGAAGGGGTCAAACACTGCAAACTAGTCGTAGGAGATGAAGCTTGAAGAAAGCCATTGGATTTCAGTGCTAAGACCAACAATGACCTTGCAAAGTTCAGTCTCAGTTGGGGAGAAAACAAATTGTCAGTGGCTACTAGAATTGGAAACAAGGGTCACAAACTACCCTTTGGAGAAACCTGTAAAGAACGGAAGATGGAAGAATAGTAGAGGTGTTAGCTGTCTCGAGGAAAGGCTGGGTTCCCCTTTCCTGTGAGCTTCTACAGCCTCAGGAAGGAAGGAAACTTGACTTTATTTGTAGATGAATTTGTGGGTTTAATTTCTGGATCTAAGAAAATAGGGCCTGCATGTCATACTCTTCATCGCGCATTGTTGGCTGCAGGAAACAATACAGAGGCCGACGTGAGATCATCCTGAGTAATCAGCCTACCTGCTTCTACAGTTTCTTCTCTCTCATTTCCACACCTCCTGCCCCCCACACTGTAACCCGGGTCTCCCTCTCCTTCAGCCCAGTAAGTGGCCAAAGCGAGTTGATTCCATGTCTGCTACATCTTATGCATCTTCTCTCCATTTGCACGGACAGACGTTGCTCTCAGGATCGGCCCCGTTAGAATGGTCTCTCTGGCCAGTCTCTCTCCACTCTGGTCCCTGCCTGGGGCCGCCTCCCTAGAGGGGGTGAAGGCCCAGTTCTCAGCCTGGCACACAGGTTCGCTCTCCCTGCTGGCCCTGCCCCTGCCGCCTCTCCAGGCTCATGGTCTCCCTCCTCGCCCACACATTATCTGCTCCTAACAAAATGTCTTCAAACATTAACCCAAATACCCTCAGTGGGTGAGGGTCACAGAGTTGTCTCGGGTTGAGAACCACTGTCTTATTATCAAGTCCATGTGCTGTCATTACAAAACTCATTACATCGAATTAACATAACCTCTGTCTAGCACTCTACCTGACATGTAGCAGATGCACAGAAAATATAAATTCAAATATGCAGAGAAGTGAAGACTGGGAACTTTAGAATCAGACTGGGCTTCTCGTCCCTAACACTTACCAGCTGTGTGATGCTGGAAAATTATTTGACCTCCCCCAGCCTCAGTGCCTTCATTGTAAATGGGATAATAATGGCATGAGGCTTATGCTACAGATTAAAAGATGTCATTATTCTAAAGGTCTTATGCACAGTTTGGGGCAGAGAAAATACTAACGAATCATCTTATAAAGAGGACTCTGCCTGTCTGGCTGCAGAGGCCCCGTTTCATTCCCTTCCCATTATAAGGGCTCACACAGTGCCCCGCACAGAACGCTTGCTCAGCACGCCTTTTGGGATGGGGCTGAAGTGATGGAGCAAGGGCATCTGTACACGAAGTTGTCAGGAAGTGCAGCGGAGTCAAGCAAACACGAGCAGGGAAGGAGAGGTGGACCGGAAGAAACCTGCCAGCAGATGGCCTCTGCCTACTTTATCTCCTCTGCTCTGGCGTTTCTCCCATTATCTGATCCCTGTGTTACTTTATGCAACTTCAGGAGAAAGAGAGTAGAAATCAAGAGCTAAACTAGATACAAAACAACCTGGAGGAGATAAAGTGCCTTTTATTCAAATATAAGTGCGTGTTTGTTTTACTTTCCCTGCTAGATTACAGCCTGCCTGAGGGTTGAAGTACGGTGGCTTGTTTAGTTTAAATCTCCCTTTTCCAGAACCACAGTTCTTGACATGGATGCTCAGTAGATGAATCAATGAATGTCTGATGTTGACACACCCACCATTCAGTGGAGCATGTATTTAATGGAGCTGTTCCCACTGTGGAAATATCGGACGATCTTTACACTCCTATCATAAGTCCCCTGTGCTCGCGTGGGCAAGGTGCTTGGCTAGAGTTAGATCTGGGGGCTTTGAGATGAAATAGGTTCAGCTCCAGCAGAACTAGCTTTGCTAGTTAACTTTGACTGGTATAAAAGAATCCTTCTCTTCATTAGCCTCACTACTACCAAACCAAGTTAATTGGTAGCAGATGACCCAGAGTACAAATAAGAAAATTAAATGGAGACCCAGTAGAAGGTGGAGGTGGGGAGGAAGGAAGGAATTGATGCTTTAAAGTAATTTTTCTCAAAGTGTGGTCTTTGGATAGCCTTCCTGAGAAATCGTCTGGAGGGGAGGAAGTGCACATTTAAAAAATAGTTTCCTGGGCACCACATGAGACCTATGGAATTGGAATGTGCTGGTGAAAGATCTCCCCACGCTTCTTCTTCTTTTTTCAAATTAAAATTTTTTTTAAGTTCACACTAAAATTTGAGAACCACCACTCTAAAGAAAGGAGAGTTTAATGTATAGGGTCAACTTATTTTTTTTAATACATTTCTTTCTTTCTTTTTGGCTACGTTGCTGCACGTGGGCTTTCTCTAGTTGTAGTGAGCAGGGGCTACTCTTCATTGCGGTGCACGGGCTTCTCATTGCGGTGGCTTCTCTTGTTGTGCAGCACAGGCTCTAGGCATGCAGGCTTCAGTAGTTGTGGCACGCGGGCTCAATAGTTGTGGCACACGGGCTCTAGAGCACAGGCTCAGTAGTTGTGGTGCATGGGCTTAGTTGCTCTGCGGCATGTGGGATCTCCCCGGACCAGGGCTTGAACCTGTGTCCCCTGCCTTGGCAGGCAGATTCTTAACCACTGCGCCACCAGGGAAGGCCCTATATAGTCAACTTATTCAACATGGTCTGTGACGTTGGGTGGTTTCACTGACCTTACAGAGTATTTTTAAAGTCTTAAGAGACATCATAATAATGTTCGATAAAGAGCTCTGGTTTGCAGTTAGAAGACTCGAGAACTGGACCTGTAAGGTCATCAAAACCCTCTCTGCTGTTTAATAAATAAGCAGTAATAATAGCAAACATCTATATAGCATTTATTTGATGCCAGATGCTATACATAGATTAACTCATTCAATCTCTCTCAGCAACACTAGAAGTAGGCTGACCCCATTGTACAGATAGTAAAACAAACACAGAGAGGTTAGGCAATTGCTCAAGGTTAAATAGCTAAATAAACAACTGAAAAGTTTATTCCACACTAAAAATTATTTCTCTATTCAAAAAAGTTTCCATATTCGAAATAGTAGGACAGGGAGTCAGGAGACCTGGAGTCTAACTTGAGCTGCTATTACTGGTTATGCAACTATGGCTGGTCACTTAACTCCCTGTTTCTCAAGCTGTCTCAGTAAAATGATATTCTAGAACATTCTAGGGTCCCTTCTAAAATCTTCTTGTGCTTTCCTCAATGTATTTGGTACACCTGTTATGCTTTATTTTTTTAGAACTCAGTATGCATCAAAAATGATTATCATTATAGATTTGCTTCAAAATTAAAGTACTTTTGTTAAATTCCTACTTTAAAATGTCTGCATAAATTACTTTCTGTTAGACACAGGGATAACTACTTTAAAGACAGGTATTATATTTCCGTGGGTTTATTTAATTTTCTTTTTCTTTATGCCCCTAGTGAAAAATGAGGGCTGTCCTGCCCTGGACACCTCATGTACCAAAAAGAGGCTGCCAGCAATGGAGAGCACTTGACTAATCCAGCCGCAATAAGTTCTTCCTGTTTGAAAATGAGACGAAAGCTTATACAACTATTCATTTTGCTGCGAAAATTTCATCTATTTTTATAGATGAGTTTTCCCAATGGGTGCTATAGCATCCTATGAGTAAGCACACCCCAAATGTTTCCTTTTCATCATTATCTAAAGCACAGCCGAGCCTTGAAAAGACAATTGTATAGCTTCTTGTGTCGCTTCATGGGCTTTAAGTGCCCACAAAGAGGATTCCTTATGCTTTAATTTCTCTTTATTTTTCTGACTGTAAAGACCCTTGGGGTAAATGCCAGCCCCACAATCCCGCCGTTATATGGTTACTGTCAGCTTGCTCCAATGATGCTTCCTGTTCACTAGGCCTCCTTTCATGGGACCACAATGTCCTGGCTTTGCTGCATTTCTTTGTCAACGCCCATCTCTTCAATAGCCTGTGAATAGTATTAAATGGTGTTTATGCTAGCTATTGTTGCCTTTTGTGTGGTTTGTCTAATTCACAGAGAAAAGTCTGCTTTTGTGGTCGAAGACCAGCTACGTCATGGCACACCATGTGCCTTCTGATGGGACCAGTCCTGCTGAGTGATAACATTGCAGGCCTGAGCTCCTTTGCAACACAATCCCGCATTCTTAGCCCAGTCAATACTCTCACAGGCAGACTGGTTTACTCTTTTTATGAAGAGGTAGGGGAAGATAAAGCACAAAAAATACCAGATCCTGAAACAAAATAGAAAAGCAGGGTAAGTTCAACTGATTTGCAACTTATTCAGCCAGCCAAGAAGTGAGAAGGCACGTGAAAAGAAAATCACAGATTTATTCTATTAGCAACCAGACGTGCCAGGTGTACCCACCGTAGCAGCAAATACTTCACATTTCAGGAATAAGATTGCATTATGGTTTCAAGGTATTGTTTGAAAGGACACCTAATACCAGAGTCACTACTCTGCTGGGCTTTTTCTAAAGTGCTCACGAAAGAGAAAGGATAGAGTATTGGTGATTACATTATCCTCTGGTTCAAGAGTCTTTGCAGGGCAGGTATGTTGCTATGTCTTGAAAGGGCTTTTGATGTAAGAAGATCATTACGGGCTCAGTGGTAACTGATCCCTGGCAGTCCTGGCTTTTGGTGCTGTGGGTTATTTTATCCTGTTGCTCTGTGTAGTCTGTTTTCCAGCTATCTACAATCTTTTTTATACCCCTAATGGTGGCTTATATTTTAGGTTTTTTTTTTTTTTTTTTCCTTTGAGAAGTGCTTCTCAGACTAGAAGAGTCAGGTGCACAGGAAAGGAAAAAGTTTACTGTTAGCTGGTGGCACATGTCTTTCGGTTTAGAAAACATGTTTCTGTATTATGGATCCAGCCTGCTTTCCTCCTGTCTTTCTGCTCCTGACATAAAAACCAACCCAAAAAAAAAAAAAAAAAAAAAAACCAACCCAAACATAAAACTGGACCCAGGCACAAAGAAGGAAAAAGAGACCAGGAACCATAGCTCAAAAGTGTCACACAGTCCAAGTTTTCTGGAAGAAAAGGTGTGCAAACAATATTGTTACATTGAAAAATACTGACAAAATGAGATGATTTGTTTTAAAAAAATTTTTATTTTATATTGGAATAGAGTTGATTAACGATATTGTGTTAGTTTCAGGTGTACAGTGAAGTGATTCAGTTATACATATACATGTATCTATTCTTTCTCAATTCTTTTCCCATTTAGGTTATTACAGAGTGTTGAGCTAAGTTCCCTGTGCTATACAGTAGGTCCTTGTTGGTTATCTATTTTAAATACAGCAGTGTATACATGTCAATGCCAAATTCCCAATCTGTCCCTCCCCCCTGCCTTTCCCCCCAGTAACCATAAATTCGTTCTCTAAGTCTGTGAGTCTGTTTCTGTTTTGTAAATAAGTTCGTTTGTATTATTTTTTCTAGCTTCTGCATATAAGCGATATCATATGATATCTGTCTTTCTCTGCCTGACTTACTTCACTTAGTATGATAATCTCCAGATCCATCCATGTTGTGCACATGGCATTATTTCATTCTTTTTAATGGCTGAGTAATATTCCATCGTACCACATCTTCTTTATCCATTCACTTGTTGATGGACATTTAGGTTGCTTCCATGTCTTGGCTATTGTAAAACAGCTTTGCAATGAACACTGGGGTGCATGTATCCTTCCAAACCATGTTTTTCTCTGGATATATGCCCAGTAGTGGGATTTCTGGATCATTTGGTAGCTCTATTTTTAGTTTCTTAAGGAAGCTCCACAGTGTTCCCCATAGTGACTGTATACATTTACATTTCCACCAACAGTGCAGGAGGGTTCCCTTTTCTCCACACCCTCTCCAGCATTTATTGTTTGTAGACTTTTTGATGATGGCCATTCTGACTGGTAATATGAGATGACTTGAATTCCTGTTCAAAATTCTGAAATTTTAGGGTTTTTTTTTCCTTTAGTGAGAAAGTTAAAGTAGAAAGAATCCCACCTCATCTCCAATCCAAGAAAAGTGTGAGATCTGGAAGCTTTTTGTCTGAGTTGAGTCATGTCAAGCCATGAAAAGCCATCCCCTCCAACTTGAGTGACAAATATTAATTGGGTATGGGTCTAGCATGGAGCTAGTTGCTGTGGTAGTTTCCAAGAAGTCGAATTTGCTGTCTCTTGGGTGGAAAGTAACACTATAAAAATCGGGATAATTAAGTTCTAGTGAGGCAGGGTAACGGTAAGCCCAAGTCTGGCGGCAGAGTGGCTAGTATGTGCTGGAATAACAGAAGCCGGGGCTGTATCTCATTCGTCCTGGTGTCTTTAAGACTGAGGAAAAGGGGTGGCGCATGACAGGTGCTAGGTACGTGTTGGCTACATGTAGATAGGTCTCTGGCTGGAAGGATAAAAAAAAAATTTAAATAGGGAAGGGAAGAAGGGTTGTTATAAGTAAGGAAATGGCAAAAGCAATGGCTGGGACAGGAATGAACTTCTGGGGATGGGACCTGAGCCTCGAGCAGGGGACTCCTGAAGACCAGACCGTGCCCTGAGCACCGTTCTCCTGTGGTTGGGAAAGTCAACAGCAGTGTGGGCAGTGGGGCAGTGAGTGAGAAGGGGCGCCACCAGCACGGATGGGCAAAATCATCAAGAGCTGGTGATGCGGGTGGGGCGGTCATTCCATCCGAATCACCCCCTGTCTGACCACACTGACCACAGGAGGGAGGGAGTCTCAGGAAGGAAGGGAAGTAAGGCTTGGCAGGAGAGACGGGACCAGATCATTGTAGGCATCCTGACTCAAGATTCAAGAAAATCAACCAGCACTTGAGGACATGGATTTTCATTCATCTATCCAGACACTTGTTCATTCATTTGAACAAATAAATTAAACGTAGAGTACAAATCTTCATACTATTTACAAGGCAAAGCACTGGGCCAAGGACTCCAGAGGAAAATATGAGAACCCTTCTAATGGCATGCCTGACTCTCTACCCCAGAAATATTTCCATCCCCATAGTTGGGGCTACTCAGCTGTCACGTGAGGGCTCACTCCTCTTGCTGGAGAACTAAAGGAACAGAACATCTGCACCTATAGCCTGGGCTCAGCTGTGCTGCTGTTCCTTCACTCATTCACTCATTCATTTATTTATTCGTCAAATATCTACTGAGGCACAAAGATGTACTTTGCACAATTTAGACTCTGGAGACAGAAAAATCAATAGAGCATAATTCCTAGCTTTGAGGGGCTCATGGTCTAGCGAGAGAGTCAGACAGCTTAAGAATAACTATTTAATGAAATCTTTATGTGACGGGCGCTATTGGAACACAGAGGACCAAGTGCCTACCCCTGCCTGGAGAGTCTGGGGAAGACTTCACAGAGGAGTTGATGTGTGAGCCGGGCTGGAGGAAAGACTGGTGGACCCCTGGTAGATAAGGAGAGAGTGGTGTTCCAGGCAGAGGGGACAGTATGTGCAATGAGAGGGCTCCACATGTTCAAGGAACTGCGTGCAATTGGGTGTTGACAGGGAGGGGGTGGGGATGGCACTTGGAAAGCTTGGCAGGGTCAGGACCATGAGGGGTCTTGGTTTCATTGAACCCTGCTTCCAAAAGTTAGTCTCTTGCTTTCTTCCACATGACCAAACTCCACCTTCTATCTCTACCTTGGTTTGTTTGTTTACTAACCCAGTTCCCACCTTTCCCTCCTGAGAACGCATGTGGCCATATGCCTCCTCGCCTGATTCACCAGCAACTTCTTTCCCAAACCTCTGTCACTGTCTCCAGCTAGCTTCTCCTGGCTGAAGCTACGCCAGCTTCCCCAGACGCAGCATCTTAGATTCTCAGAAATTGGAAAAATTTTTAAGATTATCAGACCAGTGGGTTTTTTTTTTGTTTGTTTTTATCTTTTTGGGGTTTTTTTTGCCTTAATAGACATGATGGATGATTTTCTCCTGCAAAACATACTTCCAAGGGTGCACTCAGATCATTGGCTGCAGCACAAATAAGAGAGGCTAAGGCCCTGTTCCTCTTTCCAATTCAACTAATGCTTAATGGAATGCTAGTAATTACAAGTGACATTATTATAGGACTAACACTGAAGCTGCAAACATTGGCCTTGTTTAAACCACATGTAACAAATTCCCTGTGGCTGATCTTATATATCTGATCTCAACCAAAGCTTGACTTCTCTTACAACACCCCTGCCCCTCGGCTTGAATACTCCAGATGATGTAAATCTCACTCTTTCATAAGGCAATCATTCAGTTCATGGACAGCTCCGAGCATTAGACACTTCTTTGTTAAACGGAAGTCTCCCTTTCTATGACGTCATTTATCCCAGCCCCACTCCTTAGAGTCGCACAGGATAAATATAATCGTGCCTCCACATAATGGTCCTTTAAATATGCAAAGATGATTCTTTGAGCCCTAATAACTCAAGGCTAGGAAAAGTTTTCTTTTTCTAGTTTAAATATTCCAATGGCATGGTTTTCATTCTTGGGGGAACCCCATTTTGTCAATGTATCTCTTAAGATATGATACTCAGAGCTAAAACGTTCTCTCCCTGTAAGCATACCAGCAAAGCATACATCTGGGACAATTACTGTTTTCATTCTGGATGAAATATTTCTGTGAATGTGATTTAAGATCTCATTAGCTCTTCTGGCAATTTTGTCTATGGGCCAGTGTTGCAATTTTCATTAAATTAAACCCCCTAAACAATTTTATTTGAATTGCCTATGGTTCAGGTGTCGCTCATCTTCTAATTGGCTAGGCATTTCTTTTTTTAATTAATTAATTAATTAATTAATTTATGACTGTGTTGGGTCTTCGTTGCTGTGTGTGGGCTTTCTCTAGTTGCGGCAAGCGGGGGCTACTCTTCGTTGCAGTGCACGGGCTTCTCATTGTGGCTTCTCTTGTTGTGGAGCTCGGGCTCTAGGCACACGGGCTTCAGTAGTTGTGGCACGTGGGCTCAGTAGTTGTGGCTTGTGGGCTGTAGAGCGCAGGCTTAGTAGCATGAGCTTAGTTGCTCCGCAGCACGTGGGATCTTCCCGGACCAAGGCTCGAACCCATGTCCCCTGAATTGGCAGGTGGATTCTTAACCACTGCGCCACCAGGGAAGCCCTGGCCAGGCATTTCTTAACCTCACTGCAGAACTTTTCACTTACCACTGTTAAATTTCATCTCATTTGTTTTGCCGATTATGCCAAGCTGTCAGAATAAATCTGAGTGCATCTGACGACTAGTATGTTAACCACCCTTCCAAACTTGTGCCATTACTAAGTCTAGTAAGCATGCCTATTTTATTCTAATTCAAATATGTAATAAAATATCGAACAGGATGGAACTAAATACAGAGACTAGTGGTTTGCCACTAGAGACCACCTTCTCCTTCTAGGTTGCATTCTTCTTAATTAATATTAATAGCATAAAACATTTTAACCAACTGTGAATTCCAGCAAAATGTAATGTCATCTATCCCACTTGGCCATAGATATATCATGAATGATATGTTTGAAATAATATTGTTTTGGACATCAGAATAGGCAACTCATTTGGAATAAAGTTGGTTTGGAAATGCAAATTAAGTTTGCCATTTTAGTTCAACTCACCCTTATCCACAGAAAAGAAGGTCTTTGAAGTTCTCACTAAGGGAATCAGTAAGATCAGAAACTATGAAAGAAAAATGATCTATTTGTTATATGGTCACATAGGAAAAAAATCTTAAATGCAAAAGACAAGTAAAACCGAGGAAACTGTTTGGAACATATATGACAAACGACTAATTTTATTAATATACAAAGAGCTCATATGCGTTAATAAAAATAGATGAATAGTCCAAAGGAAAATGGGCAAGGGACATGAACAGACAGTTCACACACACACACACACACACACACACACACACACACAGAATGGCCAATTAATTCAGGGAGAAATTTCAACCTCACTCACGAATAAAGAGATGGAAATTAAAACACAGGTAAAAAAAAACAACAACACGGATGAGATGCCATTCTTCATCCAGTAGCTTTGGTAAAGATTAGCACCACCTCTGTGGAAGGCAGCTTGAAATTATCAACCAAGATTCAAAATACATTTACTCTTCGATCCAACAATTTTACGTCTAGGATTTGATCCTACAAACATAGTTCCACAACGTAAAGAGAAATAGAGAAGTTGTAGAGGATTGACTGGGTCCATCACTGTCAGCTGTGTGATCTTTGGCAAGTTGCTTGACCCCTCTGTGCCGAGTGCCTTTATCCGAAAACTTGGGATAATAATAGTATCTGCTCATTGGAATGTTGTGAGAAATAAATGAGTTCTTTAAAACAGTGCTGAGCAGGGACTTCCCTGGTGGTGCAGTGGTTAAGAACCCACCTGCCAATGCAGGGGACACGGGTTCAAGCCCTGGTCCGGGAAGATCCCACATGCTGTGGAGCAACTAAGCCTCTGTGCCACAACTACTGAGCTTGCGCACTAGAGCACGCAAGGCACAACTACTGATCCCGCGTGCTGCAACTACTGAAGCCTGAGTGCCTAGAGCCCGTGCTCTGCAACAAGAGAAGCCACCACAATGAGAGGCCCGCACACCACAGTGAAGAGTAGCCCCCGCTCGCCGCAGCTAGAGAGAAAGCTCGCGTGCAGCAACGAAGACCCAACGCAGCCAAAAATCAAACAAAAAAACAGTGCTGAGCATATAGTAAGTGGTATATACATGTTTGCTATTTTTAATTTCAACCTTAGAAAAATGTTCATCAATAAGGGAAAGATTAATTAAATTATTGCATATGCATACAATGTACTACTATACAGCCATTACAAAGAATCAGGTTTTTGTAAATGTTGATTTGAAACAGTGTTCATATTATAAAGACACTGAAGTAAGAGAAGAAGCAAGGCAGAACAGCATGTATAATATAGTCACATTTGTGTAAAAAATAGGATATAACACATATTTGTTGTATATGCATTATATTTATTTGTAAGAATAGACATTAACAGTGGTTATAGCTGAACTATGACACTAGGAAGTGAAAGAAAGACATTTTATTTTCATTTTCGATCCTTCTGTACGTTTATTTAAAAAACCATGTACATATAGTACTTTCATACTAAAAAAATTATATGGTGCAATCTAACTCTTGCAATCGAGCTAGCATAATTTTTTCACGACAGAGGGCTAAGCATCGGAATATAACGTGCAGGAAAGGGAAAACCGATGCAGAAGGAGTTTTCTGCGTGTCTTTAACACTCTCCGAGAGGGAATGGGATCTTCCAGCACTTGGGAGGCATGGGGCACCGCACGTCTTCTCCATCTGTGAGTGTTCTTGGCTCTCGTTTCAAACCATATTCAGAGTCCAGCCACTTCTCAGCACCCACCCCCAGCACCATAAAGTGAGCACGCCATGGCCAGCCGGGATTACTGGACTAACGACTGCAAGAGCTTCTCTCTGCCCTTCTTCCCAAAGTCTATTCTCAACTGGGCAGCCAGAGGAATTCTTCAGATGTAAGATCATGTCAGTCCTCTGCTCAGAAATGTCCAGCCTTTACATTTCACTCAGAGCAAAAGCTCCAGTCTTCAAAGTAGCCTGGAAGGACCCTGCTCCTTCACCGTACATCCAACCTCAGCCTCTAACAATCTCCTCCTCTTTCTCCTCCAGCCATAAGGGGCTCCTTGCTTGGTCTCCAGCATGCCTGGCCGTCTCCTGCCTGGGGCTTCTACACTTGCCATTCTTCAGCCCAGAGCCCTCTTCCCCAAATACCTGCATGGCCAATTTCTTCACCTCCTTTAAGTCTTTGCTCAAATCTCACCTCCACGACGCTTACTTGGACCACACTTTCTACCCTCACAACCCACGTTCCTCCCTGCAGAATTGAACCACAATCTCTCTGTTGCTCCCTGCCCCTCTCCCAGCACAGACCACCCTCTAAAATAGTGTTGAGTTTGCTAGGGGCGACAGAACAAAGTATCACAGTCTGGGAAGCTTAAAACAATAGAAATTTATTCCCTCACAGTTCTGGAAGCCACAAGTCCCAAGTCAAGGTGTCAGCAAGGCCATACTCCCCCTGAGACTCTGGAGGGAATCTTCCCCACCTCTCCCAGCTTCTGGGGGGGGCTGTCAATCCTTGGCATCCTTCGGCTTGCAGTCACATCACTCCAATCTCTGTCTCCATCGTCACAAGGCATCCTTCTGCTGCTATGCAGTCGTATTAGATTAAGGGCTTGTCCTACCTCAGTATGACCTCATCTTAACTACACCTGCAAAAATTCTATTTCCAAATAAGGTCACATTCTGAGATCCTGGGGCTTAGGATTTCAACGTATCTTTTGGGGGACACAATTCAACCCATACACATATGTATAATTCACTTATTTCATCAGAGTTACTGTTTTTAGTGTCTGTCTCTCTCCCTAGAATATAAGCTCCAAAAGGAATTTGCTTTTTGTCCTTTTTGTTCACAGATGTTCTTGAGGGTTTGGAACAGTACTTGACAGCTGGTAGACTTGCAATAAACATTTCTTAACTGATACTGGCTCTCATCATACAATTACGCTGTTCATTAACATCAATCAGCTTCCTAGGTTCTAACCATCCAGCTATGAAGCATTCTTCGGTTCCTTTCTAAAGAAAACACTCAGCAGCTGGAGAAACATTTGAGTCACCTGGTGGTTACATTTTCCTTGAACACTTACTCTGACTTACAACTCAGCTGCATGAATTCGGTTGGTGTCACTGACCTTGGGTGAGCTCATAAAATCGAATATTCCTGTGGCTCTGATCCCAAACCCATGCTTCCCCTCAGACCTGAATGAGGAAAAGGACCGTGGAGACGTGGAGACCTAGCTGGTTGACCAGGGGAGCCATTCTGGGGAGCGTGAAGGGAAGGGCATGCTGGTGGCTGTGTTTCAGGATGCGCAGCCTGGCTGTGAGATGCAATGTGTGGTACGAGATGGCTGGGGATGAGGAAACAGTGTGGAGGCTATGAAAGACTTGTCTGGAGGTAAGTGTTGAAGAAACGGAGAAATCAAATGACATTGCAAATGGAAAAAGTTAGGACGGAATTTAGGGTGTGGTCCTTGCACCATAAATAACAATAAGGGCATTTAATGAGATGGAATTGGGCTTAAAGAGAACAGGAAGTTAAGAAGGAAGACCTTGTCTTTAATGGGTTAACCTGGGATGTTAGCCTGTATTCCAGATGCCGCTGCTTCTGTCCTATTTCCTACATGCCTCTTCCAAATCCCCAAAGCTGATGGCAGTGGTGCAGGTGGTGTTACAACATTTATACTTAGGCTGCATCTGAAAGGAGCAATCTAAGAGAACTTGTGATTGCGTTTCATGTTCTTCATGGGTAGCTCCAAGTTCAAAGAAGCCCTCCACAGCTCTGCAGGCCGGTTGAAACTAGAGACAAGTCTCCACGTCTGCAAACATCACAGCTTCACTGCACTGCCCGCCCGTGTCCGGCAGGGTGTCTCCAAATCTTTACAAGAACCCAACTGACACACGACAAAGTTAGGATGGGGCTGTAGTAGGGTCTCAGACTCTCTGAGCTCCCTACTGTAGAAGACGTGGTTTAAAGAATCAGAATTCTCCTGAAAGATGTTCATCTTGATTTGCAGAGTATTTGGACAATCACGAAAAGCTTCGGTAGGCAATAGTTATACATTCTGCTGGGATTTTACAGTATAAAAATCAGACATTGGTGTCCACCCTATACAGCTCCCTCTCTCTGCGTACAACAATTGATTTCCAATGGTTGAAATTTACACAATAAAGGAAAGCTTTGTTTTCAGTTCTACTGATAAGAGAGACAATATGTGTGAGTCCCTCATTGATTGACTTCTGTTTTCTTAGATTCACTTCTTGAGAGAATCATTAAACATAAGAGAAAATGATCTGTTTCCATTGATTGGATGATGTGCCCATCTGACAACCATAGTTTTTGTATTAAAGTTATTAATTATGTCATTAGTGTAATTTACAAAATTGAAGAAATCACTCAGGATCTGACTGTATTGCTGGTTATGTTCTTTTTTTTTTTAAAAAAATAAATGAAAGCATTTGTAGAGGAAGTAAATCTTGTGACAACAATAATAGATGAAAAGGCCACCAGCTCACTTTGTAAATCACCACAAGCTAAAAGGAAACTTCCTCTGATTACTTAAGTGGTGAGTGCTGGAAAGCTGGGTTTCTCAAAATGCATGTTTTCATGTTGTGAAATTCCGGGGATCATTGCTAATGGCAAGTACTTGGGAAAGATGACTTCCCATTGTTCATTTAAATTCCTCTCTCATCCTCATAACCATTTCATTGTTTAAGGTTAATAAGTTATACAGAGCATGGTAAAGCCAGGCTTGATCTTGGTCTCCCCAAAGTCTCCCCTGAACTAACTGTTCATAGTGACTGGGGATATTGTGAGCTTGTCTAATTCTCAGAAACTTTTCTCTCCCCTGACGCTGATTGCCAGGAAATTAATCAATCATGACAAGGAGGGAAGTAACTCCGCTCTGTAGCCTGGCTCTGGCTCACTACAAAACTCAGCCTCAAAGTGAATGTCTGGGTGGGCATTGAAATTAAGTGATCTTTTGGAATTTTCTAGAAAAAAAACTTGATATCAAGTGGATATACTTGATAAACTTGATATAGGTGCAGTTTGTGGACATTCTTTCCCAATTAGATTTTTAAGGACCTTCACTATCATCCCCGCTGTTACTTTGAGAGCCCTGAGCTGGTTATGCATAGTTTTCTGATATAAGAGAGATACCCCCAAATTATCCTCTTTTCTTTTTTTTTTTTTTTTTTGCAGTACGCGAGCCTCTCACTGCTGTGGCCTCTCCTGTTGCGGAGCACAAGATCCGGACGCGCAGGCTCAGCGGCCATGGCTCACGCGCCCAGCCGCTCCGCGGCACGTGGCATCTTCCCGGACCGGGGCACGGACCCGCGTCCCCTGCATCGGCAGGCGGGCTCTCAACCACTGCGCCACCAGGGAAACCCCTCTTTTCTTTTTACCATGGGGTCAGGGCTGGCTTCATGGGCATGTGACTACCTTCTACTTAGAAGATCCTGGAACTTGGTCTAATGCTCTGCACTTGCTGTCTTGAAATCTTAATAAATTTTGAACAAGGGCCATGCATGTTCATCTTGCGCTGGGCCCAAAGTTAAGTAGCCTGTCCAGGGTGGAGGGCTAATGCATGACATATGTCACATGTTAAAGTGATCCTGTTGATTCAATAAGCACAACTCATTTGGCACTAATCAAAGCCTAAGTGTGGAATGAGCACTTCCCTTATTGTGTGAATTTCTTTCATTTCCATTTCTTTCCTTTTTTGCAATGATGGAAAAATGCTCATGATAGCATTATTCATGTCTTTGAGGAGTGATGAGATGTTAAATACTGAAGATTAATTTTGCTGACAGTGGTTACAAAATTCCTTAAGTGAAGGCAGACTCTATTCTAAGAGATTGAATAGGAATTCTTGATGTTTTCTGTTAACAATCTGTGCAGTTTTGTTAAGTATTTTATCATTATTAAAATGTGAAACAGGTATTAAAAAGTGAAATCGGGGCTTCCCTGGTGGCGCAGTGGTTGAGAGTCCGCCTGCCAGTGCAGGGGACACAGGTTTGAGCCCCGGTCCGGGAGGATTCCACATGCCGCGGGGCGGCTGGGCCCGTGAGCCACGGCCGCTGAGCCTGCACGTCCGGAGCCTGTGCTCCACAATGGGAGAGGCCACAGCAGTGAGAGGCCCGCGTACCGCAAAAAAAAAAAAAAAAGTGTAATCGCTTTTTGTATTTGGGACTCCTAGGAACATATACCAAAAGAACCTATCCTTTTTTTAAATAATGTAAAATAAATGTGGCCCCTAGCCATTATACGGCTAAGCAAGTGTAGTCTGTGAAAAGATGCTCAATGTCAGTATTCATCAGGGAAACCCAAGTCAAAGCCATGATGAGATGTGACCTCATGCCTGTTAGGATTTTCATTATAGAAACGAAAAAAACACAAAGAACAAACAAACAACAAAAAAAACCCTCAGAAAATAACAAGTGTTGCAAGGATGTGGAGAAATTGGAACCCAAGTACATTGTTGGTGGGAAAAATAGTGCGGCCACTATGGAAAACAGTATGTAATTTCTCAAAAAATTAAAAATAGAACTACCATATAATCGAGTAATCTCACTTCTGGGTATATAGCCAAAAGAATTGAAGTCAGGAGCTCAGAGAAGGATTTATACTCCTATGTTCACTGCAGCATTATTCACAACAGCCAACAGGTGGAAACTACCTAAATGTTTATCCATGATGAATAGATAAAGAAAATGTGGTGTATACACACAATGGAACGTTATTCAGCCATGAAAAAGCAAGGAAATCCTGCCATATGCTATAGCATGGATGAACCTTGAGGACATTATGCTAAGTAAAGAAAGTCAGTCACAGAAGGACAGATTCTACGTGATTCCACTGATGTGACATGTCTGAAACAAACTCACGAAACCAGAAAGTAGCATGGTGGCTGCTGGGGGAGGAGGAAATGGGGAGTTGCTGTTTAATGGGTATAAAGTTTCAGTCATGCAAGACAGAAAACTTCTAGAGATCTGTACATTGTGCTTATAGTTAACAGTACTGTACCGTGTACTTAGAATTTTGTTAAGAAGGTAGGTCTCATGTTATGTGGTTTTTAACCACAATTGATTATTTTTTAAATTTATTTTTTAAATTAATTTTTATTAGAGTATGGTTGCTCTACAATGTTGTGTTAGCCTCCCCTGCAAAACAAAATAAATCGGCCATACACATACAGATATCCCCTCCCTTTTGGACTTCCCTCCCTTTTAAGTTACCACAGTGCATACCACAATTTAAAAAGTAAAAAAAGAAAGCGTAGTCAATTCTTCTCACCAAGGGCCACATAAGCTGTGCCCGTTTGCCTGTTAACTGATCTTCTGTGGTATATCTTGATGCCTCTGTCTCCTTATCAACATCAACATTCACACACTCACTGAGTTAGTGTAGATTACTTTAATCTAATTTTAATTGGTGTAGTGAAGCTCTATGCAGTCATATCCCCAAATGGGTGGGGCTAGGGGGTCTTGGTTCCCTTTACTAGGCATGCTGCAGTTGCCAGGAGGCGAAGTCCAGTATTTTTCTGCAGATGGATACAATATGAGCTTTCTTTTAACTTAACTGGTGATTGGAGGTGTTCGTATTTACCTTTGACCCGCTTCCAACAAGCAAGCGAGAGGTGACAGGTTTCCTGCTGTTCTCTAGGTCAGGTCCTGTAGTAGCCGTCTTCCTGGGACTCACCTGGCCTTTAAGCTGCCCCATCTCTAAGCGTCTCCTGAACTGTGGGAGGTCCTCTGAAAGGGCTAAGCGGGATTAAACTCGGCAGATGGAGTTTGTCCCTTTGTTAGGATCCTCTAAATTATAGAGTGATGTTTAGAAATTGTTGTGCAATATGATTCTTACTTATTGATATATGTATACATATTTGGACCTATGTATTTTATAAGGAAAATAATTTACCTTCGGGGTTCTTAGTTTTGCTCACTTGCATGGTAGCTTGCATGGCTCCAGGGCTTTACCAGTCCCCTCATTCATACAGTTTGCCATGTCACTTTGCATGACCCTTCCCTTCTGACACAGGGCTTGGCCACGCGACACGCTTTGGTCAACGGGACGTCAGCTGATGTAATACAGGTAGAAACTTGAAGAGTACCTTGTAGTAATTGGGCTTGCTCACTCCTACCCTCTGTCATGTCCATGAGAAGGACATGCCTGGGCGAGCCTGCAGGTTGCTGAGCTGAGCCAACCTGGAATGACCAACTGACAGCCCAGCACGAAATAGCAAATCTAGGTACCAACCTGCAGCCAGGCCTCAGCTGAGTGCGGCCAGATCAGCTTAACCTCATAGACTCAGGAGCTATGTGTAGTGTGATAATCTATTGAAATATTATGATTGTTCATTGTGTACAATTATTGTGGCAATAGATAACTGATCCAGTCATTATTATGTCAGCAGGATGCACGTTTCTATTCAGGAGACCAGGAAGGATATGTGGAAGGATGCCCTAAAGATTCTCCTATAAATGTAAGACAGCCTGTGGGAGTGATTGACATAACCAGGTGGGACAGAATAATCAGAGAACCACTCCATACTCCCTCAAAGTAGAAATATAGAAAAAGTGTAAGAATTGTAGTCGAGAATCCAAATAAGGGTAGTAACTGTGTCTGTCATCTTTGTGGCTCCAGGATCTAATAACAGAGAACGTGGCACTAAAAGGGAAGGAATGGATGAATGTTAGTTGAGCAGAGCGGAACATTTACATCTCAGTTCTGGTCTATAAAATCCAGAGCTGCCTGGCCCTATGTACACATTTTCTGAAGCATCTCATTTCCTTAGGGTGATGGCTGAACAATTGGATGTTGAGATTTATTTCAAACATCACTACTTGGGATTTGGTATAACTTAGCTTGAAATTTCTCTCTGCTGAACAAATCCATTTTATAGACGTTATGCAAAATAATAATGCAAATGTTATTCCAGAGCAAGTATTTAAAATATTTTAAAGAACAAATGATTTTATTCACCCTTGCTTCCAAAACAGGCACAAATATCTATTTCTAACATTTGGTTCCCTGGAGGCAATATTTAGTTAATTCCAAATACAGTTTGCCCTCTGTATCCATGGGTTCTGCATCCACGGATTGAAAATATTCCCAAAAAAATTTCTTGTAAGTTCCAAAGAGCAAAACTTGAATTTGTGGTGAGCCAGCAACAATTTACGTAGAATTTACATTGCATTAGGTACGATAAGTAATCTAGAGATGATTTAAACTATACAGGAGGATGTGTGTGGGTTATATGCAAATACTATGCCATTTTATAGAGGGGACCTGAGCATCCTTGGACGTGGGGGTCCTGAGACCAATCCTCCTCAGATACCGAGGGATGGCTATATTACAATACAGTTTATACCTGAAAATAGTTAACTTCATTCAAAGCACTGTTTATGTTTTTAAAAAATAACAAGATCTGGTTTTACTTTCAGCAAGTACTATTTACAGTGAAGTTTTATGACACTTAGGAAAATATTAACCATGGAACTCTTGCTTATTTTGAAAGAGTTTTTTTTTTTTTAAGAATTTTATTTGGAAATCTTAAAATTTACAAAAAATGCCTTCCAGGTAGGAATGTTATTGGAATGATCTTGATGGATTATTCCTCCCCACCTGGAAGTAGGCTTATTACAAAAATGGATTTTGTTAAGTGTTTAAAAACATTGCATGAGGTCACCTTTTACCATTCTGTCCCTTCCTCAACATGTCATTTCTTATCCTTCTTGTAAGAAAGAAGCAGCCACAGAGGATTCTGGAATTGCTGAGCGTCTTGGAACAACAGGCCAGCATCGGACAAGGCCGTAACTGGTAATTTCCATACCTGTACTTGAGGTAGGTAGATGAACTAGGGATCCTAATTTCTGATTTGACCCATTCTAACAGCCCCCATTTACTTCTGGTGATTCTTGCATCTTCTCCTTAGTGGCTCAGTGATGACCCCTTTTTCACAGGCAGGTAAACTCTGTCTGTGAAAAGCCAAGTGGTAGATGTTTTTGGCTTTGCGGGCCGTTTGGTCTCTCTCACAACTAGTCAGCTCTGCCACTTTAGCAGCCATGGATAATATGTAAACAAATGAAAGAGGCTTGCGTTCCAATAAAACTTTGTAGACATTTTATGTAACACTTTATGTGTTACGTAATTTTTACATATCACAAAATATTACATATCACAAAATATTACACTTCTTTTTTTAAAAAAAATTTAAAAATGTAAAACTTGTTCTTAGCTTATAGATCATACATTTTATGTAACACTTTATGTGTTGCGTAATTTTTACATATCACAAAATATTTACGTATCACAAAATATTACACTTCTTTTTTTGTAATTTTTACATATCACAAAATATTTACATATCACAAAATATTACACTTCTTTTTAAAAAAAAATTTAAAAATGTAAAGACTGTTCTTAGCTTACAGATCATACAAAAAGAGGTGGTAAGCTGGATCTGGCCCAGGGCCATAATTTGTCCACCCCTGACCTTAGGTTAACTAGGCTGATGGGTCAAACTGAATGGGATGCCTCAATTAAGAGCACAGATGCTGAAGGCGGACAGACTAGGTTTGAACCTCAGCTCTGCCTTTTACCATCTGCGTGATCTGGAGCAAATAAAAAACTGGGAACGCTACTCATCCACTTCAATGCTGCTATGAGGATTCAATGTAATAATGGAGATGCCATGCTTGACCCCTTATAAATACTGTATACATGCTAGCTGTTCCTGTTATCATTGTTACTTATCACAGTTGGAAATCCTGGTCTATTTCAAAATACACAGAAGAACTAGGCTGACCCCGTGGAATCAGAACTATGGGTTCTAATTTGACCCACTTGCCTTATGTTGGGGATTCTTTAATGTTTTTGTTCTTGCAGTTGGCATGACAGTTCACGCTCATGCGTCTCTATGTGCATTCAGATTTTGAAATTCCCAAATAAAGCCCCAGCATTTCCCCCGACCTGTTATTTATAAAATCATTGGCAATAAAGTTAACCGATTATAATATCTCCCCCAAAATCCTTTATGAGAAAGAAATAAACACCCTAACCAAAAACTTTAAATGTTGATCATTACTTTATAAAAGGAATCGATTTTTTTTATTTGGCAACAACACCGACCCTGACGCCCTGGCGGGTCATGACTCTGTGTGACCACCCCTACCCTGAACAAGCAAAGCTGAGGATACTACTGTCCTGAGTTGAAACAGTGACAAATGAGCTTATTTCAAAGGCAGCCCCTTTAGTGCTGTGCTTTTCTCTCTGTGGCTGACTTAGCTTCATAAAGGTAGACTGTGTTGCGTTCAAAGCCCATGATATAAGAGAAGCTGTTTTAAATTATTACTATTTATAGGAAGGGAAATACACTCAGTTTGAGTAAATTATGCTAAATTAGTATCACATGCTAATAATTATGTTTTCAATAATAGTACCCTAAATCTTTAATAAGCCTTAAATGCAGTTTTTATGTTACATAATGCCAAGTGGCAAAACTCTTTTATTAATAAATTGGCAAGGAGTTGAGGAAGTAATGTCATAGTTTACTGTATATTCAGCAACATACAGTTCATCCATGGATAAATTTATACTCAAATGTGCTTTCTTGGTACATAAAAATGTTAGCCCAAAACAACAAACCAACAAAAATCATCCCCCAATCCAAAATAATGAGGCTTTAAAAATATATGCCCATCTTCCCTGGTGGCGCAGTGGTTGAGAGTCTGCCTGCCGATGCAGAGGACGCGGGTTCGCGCCCCGGTCCGGGAGGATCCCACATGCCGCGGAGCGGCTAGGCCCGTGAGCCATGGCCGCTGAGCCCGCGCGTCTGGAGCCTGTGCTCCGCAACGGGAGAGGCCACAACAGTGAGAGGCCCTCGTACCGCAAAAAAAAAAAAAAAAAAAAAAAAAATATATATATATATATATATATCTCCATGATTTAAGCATGGCTAATTTTGTTTTAGTATTTTAATAAGGAAAACACATCTGGAAAGTCTGTAGCCAAGATGTAAATTCAGCACACAAAAAAATCAAGAGCAGGGATGACTTTTTAGAGCCTCGTTTAAAACTGAAGGGCTTGGGTTTCCCTGCGTCAGACTAGGTAGTTTAACTTCCTGAACAGCCAGGAAAATCGTTGCTTCTGTTAAATATGTTTTCTGAATACCAGATTACGAGATGAGATCTTATTAGCATGGGCACTAATTCCAAATCTTATTAAACTTCTGCTATTACCCGTAAAGCTTGTTCAAGGTGAGGAAAAAATTTAAAAAGAGAATAATAACAATCACGCAGCTATTTGAAAAGACTAATTGTAATATGCAAATAATCAAGGAAATATTATTTTGTCTGTTCCAAATTATTTAGGGAACTACCTAACTACCTACCTCAGGGTGCAAGCGAGGCGTCTGTCCTGAGGTGACTATAAATCCCAGATTTTAGGAAAGGTAACCCTAGCAGACAGGCATTAGTACCAGGGAGGGTAAATTCTGAGGCCAGAATTTATGGAACGGTGATGGACTTCATCATTGACTTCCTGGCCCAAGGGCAACTCACCCCACACCTTTCTGAAGAAGGGAAGCGTTGAGATTGCTTTGAGAGCAATTAACCTAATGTCCTGTCAAATAGATGTAGCCTCTCACCTCTGAATGTATATACAACTGTACCTCCAAGAGTAACATTTAACACAGGTGCTGTTGCCCTGCCCAAACCAGTTGTGAAATTTACGCGATGTGAAATATTATTACCAATGGGATGAGGCATTGAGCAGATTTCAGTGTCTAGGTATTGCTCAACTGCTGGTTTGACTGACTCAGCGGTGAATTTTTTTCACCCAACTGACCTAATTTTGGGTTAGCTCAGCGGGCGATGTGTGGACATGGAGGTCTGTTGACAGGGTTGTTGGAAGAAAAGTCAGGTTCTGGACACAGAAAATGATGAGCTGGTCTTCAGCCCTTCGAAGCACTTCTGCTTCTTGTTTTGTCATTTCCCAAATCTCTCCCAGCAGGGAACTGCAGCGAGTACACAAAAGAAAAAATGGAACAGAAACAAGCCTGCTCCTGTCATCTCTGTTGATTTTTCACTTAGTAGACTTCTTTATGGATTAAAAAACTTTTTTTTCTGCTTCTTGTAAAGCAATGTTCATTGGAGCTTAGCCAATAGATGGTATCACCCCTTCCAGAGTCTATGCTATGGGTGGCCTATGGAAGCATATCTGCTCAAGGCATTCATGCAAATTATTACTTACTGCCCTATATGCTCATAAATTAATAGCTTCTCTGTGGATGAAAAACAGAAATTAGACAACCATTAAGGTTGAACAATGTTTAAAGAATATTAAATATTAATATATGAAATGAAAAAATATTGCAAGTGATATCAGTAGATATGCCAAAAGAATAACAAGCCAAACCTAAGAATGCAAATAATAAAAACACGTTTTCAGCTAGATATTCTGGATGGTTTAGTATTCAAATTAAAGTTGATTTTTTTCCCCTTTCAGTAAAAACAAAACAAAATATTTACCGCTGTTGTCATATTGTGTGAGTGTTCATTTTCATACTCAGAGCAAAAATGAATTTAAGGAGAATAAACTAGTAAGAAAGTTTGTGTTATTTTGGTCTTTGTGCTTGTGAGAGAATTTTCTTTGCAATATTGAAAAGGTATACCGTGAATATTTAGAAAAAGCAGTTTTCATCAGTCTGCAACTTTTTTCTTAATCCTAGCATTTTAATAAATAATTGTCAAGTTGGCATGTGCATCCTAGGGACTTTGTCTGCCAGATGCTATAAAATTGGAATAGAAACTGGCAGAAGACTCTTCTGGGTGGAAGGAAGGAGTGAACAGTTGCTCTTTGGGTGAGTGGGCATGGTCACTGGTCTTTGGCAATAAGAAGTTTAGGAGAAAAGTTTCCATGACCAGACGCCTGCCCTTAAAATCCACTGTATTTCCATTTGGCAGATTTAACATCAGGGGTATTGATTCTGCACAAAGCAACAAGCCTAAAAGAGCTCTAGTGCTGGTCTTGCCCCTACTTGGAATTGGTTGTGAGGTCTTAGGCAAGGGAACCTCATAGACCCCTTCCTCATTTATTACGTGGGGCTAATAATGCAAAACCTACAGACTTCCCAGAGGTAATGGATTTGGTTGGTCAAATAATACAAAACCCAAACAATCACTGTAATACCTTCAGTCCTTCAATATCTTATTTATGGAGCATGTACTTTATGGCAGGCATTCAGTCAGTCACTGGGGGTCCAAAGCTGAATAATTAAAACATGACAGCAAACATGTTGATATCATACAGATACTGCATTTCATCCTCACAACCACGTCACGAAGAAGATACCTCAAATTAGTCCTTTTTACAGATGAGGAAGCTGAAGTACAGGGAGGTTAAGTGACTTGTCCAAGGTCACATGCCTAGTTAGTGGCAGAGCTGGGACATGAGCCCAGACAGCTAGCTCCAGGGTCTATACTCACCACTACTCTACATGGACCCTAAGACTGTCTCATTTTTCCAGGCCCTCAGTGTCTCATGGCAGACTGTTTGTAAGAACAGTCCGGATGCAGTAAGAGTGCTGTGCCCATGCATCAGGGTGGAACCCCAAGGGGCGCCTAACCCAGCTTGGAGCGAAGGTGACTGTGTGTGTGTGTCCTGGTGATTAGCTGGGTACAGGCTACGGAAGGCTTCCTAAGATAAGCAAGACCTCAGGTGCGTCTTAAAGGATAGGCAGGATGAATAGGAAGGGCGTTTTCGCTGAGCTTAGAAGAGCAAGACACAAAGGCCAGAATCAGCATAGGACATGCAGGGCCACGAAGCTGTGGTCATGTTGGGAGTGATGCCAGCCGATGCCGGAGGTGTGGGCGCGGCCAGATCTCAGAGGACCCTGCCTGCCAGGCTCAGGAGACATAGTGGGAGTCTAACATAACGGGAGACCACAATGATGAAGATGAACGGTAAGATCAGGCTGCAGAAAGCCGTGTAGATTGCTGCGTAGAGAAAGCAGGGGGGCAGTGCAGGCCGCCATACAGGCAACTCTGGGAGGTACTGAGGGTCTCTAAGTCCTATAAAGAGGGATCCAAATGCCAGTGCTTTTCAAATTTCAATGTGCAAAAGACTCACCCAGGGCACTTGTGAAAACGAAGATTCTGATTCAGGTGGTAAGGAGGGGCCGCTGGAAGTGCATTTATTTTTCTTGGCCTCACCATGAGGCTGTCGGGATCTTACTTCCCCCACCAGGGATCAAACCCGGGCCCCTGGCAATGAGAGCACTGAGTCCTAACCGCTGGACCGCCAGGGAATTCCCAGGAAGTGTGCATTTGTAACAAGCTCCCAGGTGATGCCCACGCTGCCAGTCCTGGGCCGCGCCTCAAGGAGCAGGGCCATCATGGAGTGTCCATAGCCTGGAAAGTAGCTCTTTGTTCTCTAAGAAACTCCTCGGAAATAACTCCAGAGAATATGTGTGAGCTGGTACATCCCAGGGTTTCTGCAGAAGATGTAAACTACCTCCCGAGCCAGCGATTGGCCTAGTTTGATTAAAGCTGCAACCTCCTTATTCCTGAGAAAAACACAGGTCGTCCTCTCCCAGGCATTTGTGCTCTTCCACCCCCAAGACCTATTTCCAGCCTCTTCCTTTATTTTCTAGGAAAGTGGGATTAAGGGATCAAGGAGGTCAGTGCAGAGGAGAGAAAGCCTATGACATTGATTCCAGGCCCCTTTGCAACTGGTGTTTGTTTATTCTACTAGGTCATACTTCCCCAAATTGCTGTATTGCATACATGTACTTGAAAAATTCAAGGGAATAAAAATCACCTTAGCTCTGAAACATATGTAGCACCTTTTTAGGTAAGTTGAGGCACACCCAGAGGGCTCACAAAAGGAGAGCTGGGAAACCCTAGCTTGGAGCTTCAGTGAGCTTGAGTTTGAAGAAGGGCGGCTCTCAATGATTTGTGGAAGACACAGTTTAGGTTTCTCAGGGTGCCTTGGGAGTATCATGTCATCACAACTCTCGACGCCTATGGAAACTCAACACCTCTGAAGAACAGGATGCCCAGAGAGAAGGGACCAGAGGCCTCGGGGATACAGGGACCACACCAAGTTCTGCCAGATGTCCTCCCTTCACCCGTCACCTAGAGAACTGTGAGTATAGCTGAAATGGTTCCAGTGATCTGTGAACAGAGAGCTAGTCTAAAACCAAGGAAGAAAAGAAAAGAACCCCCAACTCAGGATCCATACTAAATAAACTTTCCTAAGAGGTGAAATGAAGTGTGGCAGCAGCTGGCACAGTGACAGCCAACATCTTAAAAATTCCATGGAAGTCATTACCCCAGGATTTAGCTCCATGGACAGACACTTTCACAGTTGCCCTGAGTGTTCTGCTACCCCCCAGCCTAGCAACTGCATGTGACCCCAGGCATCCGGGAGGCCCCAGAAGGCTAAGTTCCAGTCATTCTTCAATGACTTATTTTCTTAGCATCTCTTCCTCAATTCCAGATGTAAAGTTTATATTATACATGTATTTTCCATTGTGCAAGGACCAAATATGCATTCTAGAACGTACGCGGAAAATATCCAAACGGACAGACAGCATCAACTTAAAAACATTTTTTTTTTTTTGGCTTCTAGGAATTTTTCTAGTCTTAAGTTGTTGACTTAATGGGAACATGGAAAATTGAAGGGGAAAAAAAAAAGAAAAATCTGTTGCCTGAGGCAATTCACTCTTTGGTCTCTCTCTAGGAATTTATATGGCACCCATCATATCCTAGGTGTTTCCTAAACAGTGGTGAACAGGAGGCTAAAGAAGAAAACAATTAAAAAGGAGATTCAGGAAATCATCTCAGGGCACTGGAGGTTGTTACTATATAAATAAAAGAAATCAGTAGGTAGACTCTATCCATTCAAATTCAGTGAGAAACCCACACAGTGCTTGTTTTCAAGTTCCTGTCAAGTGTTTACATTTTCTTCAATTATAAGGTGCTACTTTATAACTATTCTCTTCTTGCTTTGTATAGTTAGATGAAAGCATTGGAAAACAAAGATCGTATCTCTTACTTGAATTTGGCATTACCTGGTATTGTGTGCTCTAGCTCAACGTGCAGAGAGGAATGAACGAGCCCAGGCCAACTGCTTGTCTGTGAATTTACTAATTATTCTGCTAAACCAATGATTTCATTTTACTTAGATGGAAAATCTGGTCACCCTAATTGGAACTTGCCACACTGAAATCTGGGCATTTCTTTCTGCATTTATTTCAATCAGTGGGACACTGCAGCTTCCAACTAACTTTCGAAGTTACTAGAGAGACGAAAAATTCATGGCCATGCTTGAATCATGAGGAGTTAGAATTCCCTCAGCCTGTCCCACCATGAAGAAGTATTTTACTACTCTTTATAAACTCCCCTGATTCTTCTATTGAACAAAAAGTCATTCAACAAATATTAATTGACCACCAGACAGTATCCCAAAGACACCAAATATTATTGTAGTTAGAATCTTGCTGAGTTTGTATTCTACCAATACAACTCAGCCCCAAAGGGAGAAGAGAAAGAGAAAAAGGAAATGAGAAAATTCACTTGAAGGAAGCAAAACGTGGCAGTACCTTAGACTGGGTTCCCTGGGATAGACTCTGAGATGGAGTGCTGTGTCATCCAAGCTCTTCTGGGGAGATATTAATACATCTGTAAAGAAGTGAGGAAGGGAGAATTAGGCTGAGGAGAAGCTGACTCACAGGTGGTTACAGACGAGGCCTCGGCCAATCGTTCAGGGAGCTCTGGAGCTGGGGCGGCCCTTCAGAGTGTTTAACACTGAGGCGGGAAGTCTGGCTGTAGTCTGCGTCCCTCATAGCTGCTCATTGGCTGCGAGCTGACGCTGGGGAAGGGGTACATGTCCCTGTTACCCAGTGCCATGCAACAAACTACTCGAACACTTAATAGCTTGAAACAACAAGTATTCTATTATATCTTACAAACTGACGGGTCAGGAATCCATACGGCGTTCAGCGGGTGATGCTTCGGATCTACACGTCATTGACAGGGGATGCTTGGTGGTGCCGAGCTGACGGCTGGGCTGATCTGGAGGGGACAAGACAGATTCACTTATACATGTGGCTCCTTGGCGGGGGTGACCGGAAGGCTAGGCTCATCTAAGACTGTCAGATTGGATCTCCCATGGTTCTGCAGCACGGTGGCCTCAGAGTAGTTGGGCTTCTTGAATAGCAGTTCAGGGCTCCTAGAGAGTCTTCCAAATGAGAGTGGAAGTTGCTAGTCTCTTATGTCTTGGGCCCAGAAACTAGCAGAGCACCACTTCTGCTGAATTCTACTGATCAAGGGAATCACAGAGCCTGACCAGAATTGAAGGTGGGTGAGTGGGTGGGGTTCAACTGTACCTCTCAGGGGGAGGCGGAACCACGAATTTGCCGCCATCTTTAATTCTACCACAGGACACAACGTTTAGGTGAGGCAACTCCCTGTGGTGTTTGGGAATCCTCAGTGAGGGACACAGCTGTAAGCCATCAGCAGCTGGTTTTCCCCGGAGCTGAGGGTTGCATGTGCTGGTGCTGAAGGGGAGACCTGGTGAAGGAGCCAGAGTCCACTGCAGGAACGATGACGCACATTCCTTGGAATTAGCCCTGATGGGCAGTTAACATCGAATTGCACCTTGAGGAAGGGAAAGGATTGACAAAAGATTTGTCTAAGCAAACTTCCCTAGTATCCTTCCACAAGGGGGCTTGAAAGCCTTGTGTGAAGAGCCAAGTGGGCACCCAGAAGTTAGCAGAATTATCAACAATAACACAGGATCACCCTTCAAGTCTGCAGATTTGGTAATAGACAGATGTCTGTTGAGTGAATCTCAATGGAACTTGTGCTAAAACCTCTGATCTGTAAGATTCTTAGGGAAAAGAAAGGAAAGACATGGATTTTGGGTCTCTATGTTCTTAGAAAGTTTTTTTCAGCTTTTAAAATCATAGGATAGTAGAGCTGAGAGACACTGGTGACCATTCAGCCCCATTTCCATTTGCAGAAGAGAAAATATGATCCAGAGAGTGAAACAAACTGTTTATTGGAACAGTTTGTTTCACTCTCATACAGCTAGTTAATGCAAAGCAAGGAGCAGAATCTGATCTCCCGACTTCCAGTTCAGTTCTCTTTCTTACTCTAAGTCAGTTTTCAAACAGGAATTCCTCTGGTTGGCATTGGTGTGGTCTCTGAGGTACCCCAGGAACCTGGGCCAGGGTTGGTCCAAGATACAGGATTTCTGACATACAACTTTTGAGTGCAGGCATCAAAAATGGATAAGGTTACTGCTCTTTTTAAAAATTTGGAAATAATCCTCTTGGAAAGAATACACACTTTGGTGTGTTTCTTATTTTTTTAAAAAATCTACATATCCGGGCTTCCCTGGTGGCGCAGTGGTTGAGAGTCCGCCTGCCAATGCAGGGGACGCGGGTTCGTGCCCCAGTCTGGGAGGATACTGCGTGCCGTGGAGCGGCTGGGCCCATGAGCCATGGCCGCTGAACCTGCGTGTCTGGAGCTTGTGCTCCGCAACGGGAGAGGCCACAGCAGTGAGAGGCCCACGTACCGCAAAAAAAAAAAAAAAAAAAAAAAAAAAATCTAAGTCTACATATCCAAGTAACAGCACCTAATGAAAAGATTAGAATTTCGTTTTGTTTTTGCTTTAGATTCAATCCAGTCCAACAGACTCTTACTTTCCTGTTAAGTACAAGGCTCTTTGCTATAAGCTCCTATGAGCTGATACAATTCCCTCCTCTCAGGGAACTTACCTTCTAATTATGTAGTTACATGAGGTCAGCCCCCTAGAGGTCCTTGAAGCTCATAGATAGTACGGAACTGCTGAAGATTTTAGACCATGGGAGTGTTAGGATTAGATCTCTACCTTTTTAAAGAAGATATTAGAAGCTGTTTCAATGGTCCAGATGAGCACAAAAAGCCGGAAGCTCTGGGGCTAGGAAGGAGGGGGCAGCTTTACTAGGATGTCAAAGGTTTAATGGGAAGAGTCCCAGCTGTAGTTGTAGTTTAATCACCTAGCAGGACGCACCAGAGCTGACTTATTTATAAACAAGATTGCAAAGGCAGCGCTGCAGCAGTCATGTGACTCTTGCTGTCTTGAAAATCCCACCTTAGGTTAGTAAGGTGGTCTCTGTTGTCTAGCAGATGCCTAATAAGCAGGCTCACCTTTCAGTGACAAATGAAAACACAGATACAAACTAATGGACAAAGAAGAGCCCCATTTATCTGTTTGTGTTGCTCGACAAACGGCTCAGCAAAAGCATCTCAGGGAGCGTCAATCATCCCATTTTCCTTTTTTCTTTTTTCTCATTACAGTCATTACTGGTCGCAAAAGACTGCTCACAAAACGGCTAGTGATTATAATTTAATGCATCCTTTCTGAAACCTGCAGGGAAATTAAAGCAGGGAGCCACCTGGGGTGGGGGAATGGGGGGGGAATGGGACAGGGAAATGGCTTGGCTACATCTGAGGTAATAGCTTTAAGTGCTAATTGTGAAGCACTTCCCGGCTGTCTGACCAGGGCTGACCTTAGGCAGCTTGGGAAAGCCGAGGTCACTCTTCTGCAAATAGAGTCCACTTATGGTGGTAGGGGGAGCTCGGGGATCCCGGCTGGAGTCCCCGCTCAATCTGAGGAGTCGAGTGTCGTTCCTGAACTCTAAGGGAACCCCAGAAATGCCTGTCCATGTCATCCAGCATCCTTACTCAGCTCTGGACCAGGCAAAAATGTGGTTGGTTGACTTCCGCTCACGGGAAGCCACACAATAGGAAACTAAAGCATTTTTTGCCATTATTAGCATGCAACCTCGCAACACTGAGAATTCAGTTGAGAACCAATTTTCTCTCTCTCTCTCTCCATTACTCTCCACTCCTCCCTCCATCACTACCCTCCCAAGTAACTTAAGGTCAGATCCCAATGATCTCATAATAAAACCCAAAATCATTGAAACGAAAGATACTCATTCTGCATCTGAAATAATGCTCTTCTGATAACGGTATTTTGCAAACACCCTAAACCTGCAATCTCCATTACAATAGCCGCTAGCCGCATGTGGCTTTTTAATGTACATTAATTTAAATTTAACTTAACTTAAAATTCCCTTCTTCACTAACACTAGCCAATATCAAGTATCCAATGGTCACATGTGGCTACTGGCTACCATACTGGACAGTGCAAACTCAGTGCACAAAATGTAGTAAGACAAGAAGAGTTTTGAGTATTTATTACCTTTTTGATATAATAGTTAATAATAAATTTATACAATCTAATTTTTAAATAGTGACAGTGCTTAACAGCCAGCTCACAAAATTCCTGAAAATGCAATAATGAACTCCACAAGCCAGTAAAAGCCAGCTCCCGCACCCCACTGGGACATTTCTCTCATTGCAGAAAGTTCTATTGGACAGTGACGCCCCAAACAACTCACCAGTTTACTAGTGTGGTGATAGAAATATTCAGAATGAGAATAAGACACGCCCTGCCCCTGAAACTGGTAGCAAGGATAAAAGACTTTAAGGATCGTAATCTCTCCTTGCCTTCCTCGGACCTAAACCAAATTCCTTGCTCCTTCTTTGCAGAAGGGAGTACGTGCTTAATTGTTTTAGAGTGTATCATCATCCTCCCAGATGCTTTGCAACAAACTCCCTCCTCTGTCCTTTGGCACACTCCATAAACCTCTTCTTCCTTCCTTTCCTGTCTTCCCCTGACTGTAAACCTGTTTTTTTTTTTCTAACTTCATCATCACAGTAAGGCCCGAGGCCCGTGATTATCCAAGTCACCTTTCAATTCATCAGCATCCCTGGTGTTTTGCATAGAATTCAGGACAATGCTGTAGGCTGAAACCTCACCAGAAATTTATACAACACCATAATACTCTTCTGATTCCCCAGGCGTTCTTCCCTTGATTGGAGCCTGGGATCCATTTGCTTTCTCCAGATACCAGAGCTTTCTTTTCCCTGGGTCAGAGAATTCAGAGTGAGGTTTGTTTCAGAATAGAAAAAGCACACAGAAGACTCTTTCTTGTCGGCGAACTCAAGACAGAAGCTTCTTTTCTTTTCTCCAAGAAGAATATACTCAAGAGAATTTTTGCAGGAGGTGATGCCAGTGACTTTCGCTTTTGTTTTGGCTCAAACTAGCAAATGACATTTGGTCCTGAAGATGAACGTTTCCAGGAGTAAGGGCCAGGGCAGGGGCCTGTGGTTCTAGAGCCAAACCTCATAACACTCACCGTGCAGCAGCAAACTCCAGGGAGCTTTGGCAAAATGCCGGAGTCCAAGCCCCACTCTCAGAGGGTCTGATTCAATTAGTCTGGCCCCTGCATCAGCATCTTTTAAAAATTATTTTGAATTCTGGTAAAATACACATAAAATAAAATTTACCTTATTAGCCCTTTTCACATGCACAAGTTGGTGGCGTTAGATACATTCACATGCGTTAGATACACTCAGTTTTATGTTCTCACCAGCAGTGTATGAGAGTTCCAGTCCTCTACATTATTGCTAATATTTGGAATGATCGATAAAAAAATCTAGTCATTCTAATAGGTGTGTAGTGGTATCTCATTGTGGTTTTAATTTGCATACATCTTCTGTGGTGTATTGTCTCTTCAAATAACAGATCATGGGCTTCCCTGGTGGCGCAGTGGTTGAGAGTCCGCCTGCCGATGCAGGGGACACGGGTTCGCGCCCCGGTCCGGGAAGATCCCACGTGCCGCGGAGCGGCTGGGCGCGTGAGCCATGGCCGCTGAGCCTGCGCGTCCGGAGCCTGTGCTCCGCAACGGGAGATGCTGCAACAGTGAGAGGCCCGCGTGCTGAAAAAAAAAAATAAATAAATTGGCAGATCACTTGTTTCAAAAAGGGTGGTAAGATTAATAGTCTAACATAGCTATTAACATGTGTTAACATGTCTCCAAAGAGCACAAACACAAGGCAAGAGTAAAAAGTGGAAAAACAAATTAATCTGCTTTTGGTCAAATGAAAATGTTATAGATCCTGAGCCAAAAAAAATATTCTTGGGATTAACTTTTTTGATGCTCTAAACTGATCAAGGTAAAATTGTTTTTAAAGATCAGTCTCAGTCTTTTGAAATAGAGGGATTGATTTTTTTAATGGACATCAAAACTAGAGGACATTGTCTTAAACTGATACAATGTTATGGCTGGAAGTGATCTCAGTGATGATTGAATTCAGGGGTTATAAATCTTTTATGTTCATAACACATTTTCAAATACAGACTTAAGGTTATTATCTTAAGGGAATCGAGTCAGTTACATACATTAAACAAATCAGCAATAATTGCAACTATAATTCCATCTGCAGAGTATCAGTGTCTCAGAGAGTGTATAAAGAAATCCACATACACAGTCACAATTCATTCCTGGGTTACTGATTGAAAAGAGCTGTTTACTGCCCTGACCAAGATATCTCAAGTCTTCGTGAGACAGAGTTTTCGTAAATTCTAGAAGCACATGATTTTCTATGATGGAGGTGATGTTATGTAACGTGTTTACCGGTTACTTGGAGCAAATTGCACACCACTCTTGATTTTATCATGTGAGCCATTCAGCACAACATCCTATGAAAGACCACCTTGCAGTGGATGAACTTGTCACCAAAGTTCAATTTTAACGTTAGTTTAAATTTAGCAGCATGCCAGCGTGCCTCTGTCAGTCACTGAGAACCGTACAGTCTAAACCCTCTTTTTCTAGATATGGCCTTACCTGGGGTCTCACTTTCAGATAAACCAGAACCAGAATGCATATCTCCTCATGACCAGGCCAGTGTCCTTTCCACTGCATCTGCCTCTTTCTGCCTCAATTCAATTAAATAGTTATTGACAGAAAAGGATGAATTTAGATGAATTTCCATCTATGAATTTATCTAAATTTTATATCACATGAACAGAGCAGAGGTTGAGCTATACTTATGCTCCCAGGATATCAATAATATGTGATTAGAGCTCTCAGATTTCTTTCTACTCATTTCCTCCATATTCTACATTATGTCCTCTGCCAACATTATTCCATGGAAATGACTGCCTCTAAAATTACAAATGACCTACTTCTTGGAAAATTTCATGGTCCTTTCTCAGTTCAAAGGTTCCCCTCATGCTCTATAGCACTTGATGCTTTCTTGGCTTCTTATTAAAACTTTATCCACGTTAGGCTTCTATGATGCTAAATTTCTTGGTATCCTTAACTCTTCACCTTTTCTTGGCTGGATTGTCTTCTTACCCTCTCCACCAATCCTTGATGTTTCCCTCTTCTCTGACTTGTATTATCTCTCTATTCTTTTGTCTCTCTATATCTTTAAAGAATTATTTATGTCTTTTAACTGAAAAGACTCAACTGTTTCTTCCATTCTAAAACTTCTTTCCTCCTGGAACTCTTGTTGGACCTGTGTTGGAGCTTTTACATTTACCCTCCTTAACCTTTAGCTTCTCTTTCATATTTTTTATCTCCTTGTCCCTGTATATTTTACTTTTGGTGATTTCTGTAGTTCCAGCTTCCATTTTTACTAGTCGTGCCTTCAAAGTGACCGCTTAGAATTTTTTTTAACCTATTCACCTTTTTCATTTCAATGACTACACTTTTCTTTTTTAAGATTTCTACTTGCTTCTCTTTTTTCTGTACCTTCTTCGTCTTAATTCATAATTGTCTGTATCTCTTTGAAAGAGAGAGAGGAAGAGAGAGACAGAGAATTCCACTTAAAATGAGCCTGAAAAACGTCAATTCAAAAACATGCAAAAGTAAACACATACGCACAGTCACATTCTCATATGTCAACAAACTCAATATTTGGGAGAAAAACTAACCCACGATGAAATGGAAGTAAGAGAATCATCTCAGAATGACATCATAACAATGACGGTTCGTATCCTCAGAAAGGTGAAGAAAAGAATCACACTAATTTTAAAAGAATATAAAATTATGAATCAAAATGAACAAATATGAATAAAAAAGTGAACATGAAAAAGAACCAGCTACCAATCCTGAAAATTAAAAATAAATTATTCATCTAACTCATTAATTATAATAAATAAATATAATAGATAATATATATATATTTACTAAATGTCTGTTTATGTGTCAGGCACTGTTCTAGGTGATGGAAAGAAAATAGTGTAAAAAGGAGTAAAAAAAATCCCTGCCTTCCAGGAGCTTGGTTTCTTGTGAGGGGCTATCAGACAATCAGCAAGATAAATAAGTAAGGTACATGTATGTTAGATAGTGACAGGTCCTAGTGACAAAAGGAAAGCACAGAATAGTAGGGAAAGTGTTTTAAGTGTGTGTGTGATTACAGTTTTAAGTAGGCTTATCAGAGATGGTCTCAATGTTGAGTAAAGATATGGAGGAGGGGAGGGAACAAGGTATGTAAATATCTTGAGGGAAGAACATTCTAGTCAGAGGAAACCACAAATGCAAATGCCCCAAGGAGTTTGTCTAGAGTTCTGAGGAATAGCTAGGAGAACAAGATGACTGGAATGGTGAGAATAAGGGGTCCTATGAGGACCAGAGAGTGTAAAGCCTTGCAGGCCATCGGAAGAGTTTTGGTTTTCACTCTGAGTGAGACGGGAAGCCATTGGAAGGTTTTAGCAGAGGTGTGACGTGATATGGTTCATATTGTAACAGGATCACTGTTGACTAAAGGGGGTCAAGGGCAGGATCAGGGAGACCAGTTAGGAGTCAATTGCTATAATCCAAGTAAGAAAAGATGGTGACTTGTACCAGGCTGGTGGCAATGGAAGTCATGTGATCATTTTGGATATAGATATGACAGGAATTGTTGATGGGTTCAGTATGAGATGTGAAATAAAAAGAGAAAGTAAGAAGGATCTAAATTTTTTACCTGTGTAACTAGAAAATTAGTGTAGCTATTTACTGGGATGGAAGAATCAGGCGTGTGGGGAAGATCAGAAGCTCAATTTTAAATGTGAGCTACTTATTAAACATCCAGGGGAGATGCCCAAGGTGGCATTTTGATACACACACCTGTATTCAGAAGAGAGGTCCAGGATGGAGATATGAATT
Organism: Delphinapterus leucas; assembly: GCF_059928025.1. NCBI lineage: Eukaryota > Metazoa > Chordata > Mammalia > Artiodactyla > Monodontidae > Delphinapterus > Delphinapterus leucas. Next base: position 15,396,792 of record NC_143146.1, read on the forward strand.
GTGGAGTCATCAGCCTATAGCTGTAATTAAAACCATGAACCTGGATAAGAGCTCTCAAATAATGAGTGTAGATAAAAAAGTGAAGAAGTCCAAGGGCTGCCCTGGGGCACTTCAGTACCTTGACGTTGGGGAGATGAGACAGAAAGTAGTCATCTAGGTTACGGATAACAAACTTTATGATGGACACCAAGGCAAAATTAGACAATTAGAAGACAGCCTTGAGGAATTTATTGGAATGCAAAGCAAAGATGTTAGAAAATAAAAGCTATGACACAGAGAACAAATGAAAAGACTCTTGAGAACAAATGAAAAGACTCTAACATGCATCTACAGAAATTCAAGACAAATAATAGAAAGAATGGTGGAAAAGGAGTATCTGAAGAAATGACTGGAAATTTTCCAGAGTTGAAAAACTAGAGTCTTATGGTTGAAAATACATACCAAGTGCCTAGCAGAATAAATAAAACTATACTTATGTAAATACATCATAGTAACGCTAAAAAATATTTGGAATAAAGAGATGATCTTAAAAGGTACCAGAGGGCATAGAAGAGAAATTACCTTCAAGGAAATAACAATTTGATTTAACGAGGTTTCTCATCAGCAAAAATAGATACCAGAAGACGAGAGAGGAATACCTTTCAAGTCCTAAAAGAAAAATACTTTCAAAGAAGACTTCTATACTCAGCTATCATTCAAGAATAGGGGGGAAAGATATTTTTATACCTAAAAAAACTAAGAGAGTTTACTAGCCATATTGTACAAAAAGTAAAGGTAGAGGAAAAAGATAACTTCAAAGAAAATATTAAAATAACTGGTAAACAAACCTAAATACTGGCTGTAGAAAATTACTGACATGTGCATGTGTGTGTTTTAAGATGACAGTAAGAAGGAAATGAGAGGAAGGAATTCAGTATGTAGCTAAAGAATGTTAAAGTTCTCGTTTTATTTGAGAAAAAGATAAAGATACTCGATGATTTTACACTTTATTGAAAAATATAAAGTTAAGGATGTATATTAAATATGTAAAAATAACTACTGAAATATAGAATTAAAATCTATAAATGTCAGAACAAAGAAGAAGAACTGGAAGGGGGAAATAAAGATAAAATGATAGCACTTCTGGTTTCAGCTCTGACATGTAAGAGCTTGGACGTCATCACTCCCATACTTCCAACAAGAAAGATAAACAAACTGGGAGTCAATGACTTTACTTGGACTTATCAGAGGACCGAAGTTACAGGGTAAGTCATGCCCCTAGAGTATGGAGAGGCAAATCCACAGTCACAGCGCAGGTCTGCTGACTTGAAGCAGAAAACTCTGGCGCCATGAATTGGCAGGAACGTTTAAATGACAATTTGGACAAATTTCTGGAGGGTGAGGGTGGATTAGTATGAGGGCAGGAAACTTCTACAAGCTATGTCTTAGGGTTGGTGGTGGTAGCGGGGAGGGGGCGTTGGCAAACTCTTTCATTAAGTCCAGGAACTCCATCAGGATCTCACAGTGAAGATCTAGAAAGAGCTCCTAGTGGCCCTGGCTGGGGAAGAGAGGAGTAAACTTTGTGAAACACACTGGGGGCATTCTCCGTAACAGAGGCCGTCTCTCCAGAGTAAGACTTTCCCAGAGCCTTATCCCAGCTGGGGAAGGACATTCTCCCTGCAACATCCTCTGGACTTCCTGTCTAAATTAAGTGGGAGAAAAGCTACACCCTTTGAGAAACACTTGTGCAGGTCACAACCCAGAGGCCGGGCCCCCTAAAAGACTGGGATTAACTGTAAAATGTATAGAATGCTTCTTCTCCCCTGTGTCTGACCACCACAGCAAGACAGGTCTGATGTAGAGCAAGACCTATGCCACTAGTTACTGTCTTATTAGAAAGCTATAGAGATTAGAGGGTGAAGTATTACTGTAGGGATAGATAAATAAATCAATAGAAAGGATGAAGAATCTGGAAACGAAGGGAAGTAAATATAGGACTGCACAATTGGGTGTTGAGACAACTGATTTTCCATATGAAAAAATGTAAACTTTGGTTCCTACTTCATACCACATATTATGAACCTCAGATATATGAATGACCTGAATTTGAAAAAAAAAGTTAAATTATAGAAGAATAATTTTATGATGCCAAGGAAGAGAGGGATTTATTAAATAAGATATAAAAAACCAAAAGTCATGAGAAAAAAATGACAAAGTTGACTATACAAAAGTTAAAACCTTCTGAATGACCAAAGAAAATAAAGGTAAAAGGAAAGTCAGAAACTGAGATAAATGATTTTCAGCACACATATAAGGCAAATAATTAGTATTTTGAATACATGAAGAGCTTGCATGAGCTGATGTTAAAAAGAGAAATTACTGAAATAGTAAAAACTGGGCAAAGGATGTGATCAGGCAGTTCACTGAAGAGAAAACCTGAATGTCTAACTGAAGTGTATTTCTTAATTTCCAAATATTTCAGGATTTTGTAGTTAACTTCTCGTGAGTTTTGGCTCTATTCCACTGTTGTCAAAGAACACGCTGTATATATGTTCTACATATGTCATACATCAATTATTTGAAATTTCCAAGACCTGACTTGTGATTCAGCACAAATGACTTATTTAATTGCAGCGTTTAGATCAGAATATTCTATGTTATAGTTGCTCAGTAAACATTTATTGAAAGAACTAACGCAAAGTCACAAAATAATTTATGCTCTTTTATTTGTACATTTTCTCAGCCCCTCTGCTCAGAGCATCAGAATCCTCCGCGATGACCGTCCATATTCTGTGAGGTACAGTGAGAGCACTCGGGAATCTGGCTTCGTTTTGAATTCTGGCTCAGCAATTTATGAAATGTCGTAAGCTGAACAAACTTATCTGAATCTGCTTTCTCTTTTAAAAAATGTTTGCAAAAATCTTTTGGGGGGGTTATGGGTAGAATTAGAAATAAAATATGCAAAAATGTTAAACACATTTGTAGGGATGATTGTAGGAGCACAATGTCACAAATTTCACCCAGATGTCTTAAATATTTGCAAACTGGTAGTTCATGCGCATGTTCATAATACCTTCTAGATTATTAATACAATGCCTCAATCTGTCAGAATAAAATACTAATCTGAGCATGATCTTAAATAACACCTATGAATGAGAAAGAAACGCACACATCTTTTATGGCTGCAATTGTGGATCCCTAAGAGATGTCTCTTCCTTGTGGAATGAATTCCAGAAAAATACCAGTAAAACTCCAAGGGAGGGGGAAAAACCTCCAAAGGGAAAAAGATGGAAATTCCTTGAGTATTTGTGTACTTGACTTAGTGAAAGCATCTAATAAAAATTTCCCAAGTGGACAGCAAATAAAATGAACAGCTGTCGAAAAGTCAAAATCCATTTACATGAATATTGGGCAATACAGGTAGCAGTGCTTGGCTAGCAGCTCTCTGGGAATGTGAAACAGTGAACATATAAATCCTTTGCGGTTTGTAGATCTCATTCAAGCTGAATCACCCCGAGTTCTCTAAGTTAGCTGGTGCAGCTGCTAGTTGACGAGCTCGTGGCTGCAGAACACACCGGGAGCAAATCACACCAGTTCCAGAACTTGGTGTGAGGAGGTCTGAGTAAAGGGAAGGTGCTTTGCAACAAGCTTTTCACAATTTAGACAGGAAGCAGTTCATGGATGTAAAAGAAAGCAACAAAATATTCTGTGTCATGAAATTTTTGTTTCTAATTTTTAAGTTTAAAAAATGCAAAATGTCAGACTGAGCAAGCTTTCTGGGAAATAGGAAAAGTTATTATTTAGAAAAATGTTTCATCAAGTGATCACAAACTTCTACTTCATATCCAGAAAAAGATGTCTTCTTATCTTCTTTATTTTAAAGGATGATTTGCTTTTACCTACTTTTAGTGTTTATGCTAAATTCTTGTCACTGTACCTCTAACAGTGAATTTTTGTTTTAAAGGATTTTGCTACCTTGGATGATATTCTGCCTAAAATATTTGCTCGGGGTGCTGACCCTCCTGTTTCCTTCATTGTTATTGGATGTTATGTCTCTAAAACAGTGCTTTTCCGTCTGAGGTCCTCAGATGCTTGGAGGTGTACTCTCGGGTGTACTCCACAACAGTTGTATAGTTTGATGCTTTCTTTTTGGAGATAGCCAAATGTACTGTAAAATTAAAATAGCTTAAAAAGAGAAAAATGGTGGAAGAATTGAATTATCACATAAAACACGTTAGGCATTTAAGCCAAGCTTTTAAAAAGATCTGCGCTGCAGCAATCAGTAAATTCTCATATTACAAGTTTACAACAGTGTTACAGCAAAATAACCTCATGCTTTAATGTTGCTAATCGGAATTAAAAATTTTTTATTATATTTTATTTATAACAAGACCATTAGCATTAGGAAGTTTCCCCTAGTTTTATGTTTGCATTTTTTTAAGTAACATTAATAATCAAAATCATATGTCAACCTTTGAGGATATAGTTTTCCCCTTGAAGGAAGTCTCTGCATATTTAAGCTTGAAAAGTACTATCTAAATTCCTCTTCAACAAGCTCATGTATTTTTGTTGGAGTGTAGGATGACAAGGCCAGTCAACAAAACATAGCTGCCTAGGATATAACTACAGGAAGGAGATATTTATTGGATGATTTGGTCACCTGACACTTTGGACCTCTTAAGGGGTACCTGTGATGGGGCCTTAACTCCATGGAAGTGAAGTCAAAGTAACTTTTTCTCAGCCGGTTATAGTGGTCCTCTAGTTCCAGCCCTGCTTCCTCTATCAATGTGGATCTAGGTAACTCAACGGGTTTCCTTGGCTTAGTGGTTTCTAAATTTTTTGGTATGAAGTCTTTTTTTTTTTTTTTTTTTTTTTTGTGGTACGCGGGCCTCTCACTGTTGTGGCCTCTCCCGTTGCGGAGCACAGGCTCCGGACGCGCAGGCTCAGCGGCCGTGGCTCATGGGCCCAGCCGCTCCCCGGCACGTGGGATCTGCCCGGACTGGGGCACGAACCCGTGTCCCCTGCATTGGCAGGCGGACTCTCAACCACTGCGCCACCAGGGAAGCCCCATGAAGTCTTTTTTTCAAGAAAAAAGTATCAGATTCCCTATTCGAAAGATAATTGTACTTTTCATGGAGAAAATATATAATCACATAGATCCCATAAATTCAGTAATGCTATTAAATACATTTTAGAATTGTTTATGTTTTGTATTAATTACATGCAGGAATATTGCTGATGCAGGCTCCTGAGAAGGCTTGGTATGCATAGAGATACAAAGACCACTTGAAATAATTCATGGTCACTAAGGGTTCGAGGCTCTGAAGTTACAACCACCTTTGTAACTGTTACTACGTACAGTCTCAGCATAGAAAAGGAGTTCTCAGCAAAGCACACAATCACCACAATGCTTCTTGGCATCGTTAACTTGGCTCTCAGAGGGGCAGCCCCAACCGATAGATTGAGGAATAATTGACAATTGAAATGAGTTAAAGTCGTCTGAGTTGTGCTCATATACATATGTATATATGCATGTATATGTGTACATGCATACAAATACATATCAGATGAATATATATGTTAAATTACATATAAATATTTACATACATATTTAATTGTGATGTCACTCAGTTGCAGACCTGGGACAGATATCTGTCAACAAGACTTCAGCAGATTTCCTTATTTATGAAACAGACCCTAAAAGAGAGGACTTCAGGAAGCAGAAAACACATTATTCATTTTAGAAAAATTCTTCACAATCCCAAACGTTGCTGCCCTGCAATGTGCAACAAACAAAACTCAGAGCGGTGATGTGATCTCCCTTAAAAAAACGTCTTTTGCTGAAACGGGCAGCCAAATTTAGTAAGTGCCTGAATTCCACAACGCTGACGGTTGTCAACTGAAAGAGTAAAAACGTTATCACCTGTTTAAGCATTGCTGACTGATGTATATTCACAAGCAAATCCAAACAGTTGCACCCACTTTTCAAGCTTTAGGGAAACCAGATGAGACCAGTGTCTCAGAGATATGCTATCAATGGATATTGTCTCTCTTTTTTTTTTGCAGCAGAGTAGGAGAGGGAAGGAAGAATTGCATTAAAATGTAATGTTTGTCAACAGCTGTGATTTAAAAGGGAGAAGAAGAAGGGGGAAGAAAGGGGAAAGTTCCCAGCCCATTGCTAGCTCAGGTGTGGAGCTGTCTGAATACATTGGTAATGCGAGGGGCTGATTCGTCTGGAAGGCTGCCTACAGGTTAGCAGGCCTCATTTCAAATCTCTGACAGCAATATGTGTCGTTTCATGCTTCATCCTCATTCCCCGTGTTCAACACAAACTGGGGTCACTCTATATATGGAAATCACTGTCTTCAGGGCAAAAAAATTAAAAAAGGTGAGATTGCCGCTTTAACCTCACTGGCCTCAGAAAATATGTTTTAGTCCGATACATTATACTAGTAGGAATTATTTATCAAGAAGATACAAGCTTGATATTTCAGAAATAATGAGATGCTCTGGTTTTGCAGCTGAAATTTTATGGTCCACAGAGCATCAGCTATGGATCCAGAGGAATGAAGTAAACTTGCAATGAATGATATACACCATGCAGCCAAAGAAAAACGGCTGTGGAAAGGGTAATATGAAAGTTATAACACAGTACAAGCTTTCTATAGCTAAAGTTCCTTTGCTGTTAAGAGAGGAAATATATTTTAAGGAATGTTAAAAAAAGGTTCACACATAAAAATCTTTCAGGCTTTCCTTCCTGATATTTTATTTGGCAAACGTCCTACAGGATGAGGAAGCTGTAATAAACACTACAGTCTATGGTTTACATGAAATATTAAAAAATTCACAGCAAAAGAATCTGACTTGTCATCATTGTGTAATGTGCAAGCTATCGCAAGAATAACCCACAGACACAGCAATTAGAAAATGCATAAACAAATATGATAGTGTTTTTTTGAAATGTAGATTTTTGCTTATATACTTCCTGGTCAAATTGCCCGAATAATAAGAAGCCATTTGTCATATTCTATTTACAGGACTTGAAAGGATGCCCCCTAGGAAATAATGGGAAAACACTAATGTAAAAAAGCCAGCCTTCCACTAGCCACTCTGCATGTGTATCCTTCCCCCCACCTCCAAATTCTGGTCTTTCCTGGTTCTAGAGCCACTTCCCAAGGTCTTTCAGATGGCTCACAATACAGCAACACATAGAAGCAGGACTTGCTGAACCCCAAGCCCAGCAATTTAAATTATCGCCTGGCAGTTCTGGTCCCCTTGGGATATTTAGCCAATAACTGTAATCACGAGAGCTCTTCATTCAAGCACCCACCTTTGCAATGCATGCTTCCCAGCACAGAATCATAGAAAATAAACATCAACTATTTAAAACTCTTTGCAAATGTAATTACCTAAAGTAACAGGTTTTAAATCAGTCTCTCACAGACTTGTGCGTTTTCAGTGTCAGTCAAGGTCACCAAAAAGCATTAATTAAATACTTCAGGGCAACGGGTGCTGTGTTAGGCTGTGTACTAGGTATCAAACAAACAGAAGAACCTCTGTACACCTCGTTTTCTCAGCTGTAAAATGGACATAGCAACACTTAATTCTCAGAATTGTTATGAGAATTAAATAAGTGAATATATGCAGAGCACTTAGGACAGGGCCTGGCACACATGTACCATAGGGTAGAAAGCCTTGTTAAGTATGGTCAGTTACCTTTTGTGACAAAGATGACTAGTTGACCCCAGTACATCTTCTTTCTTGGTGACAGAATACCTGAATTTTAACTGGCCACGTGGAATCAGGACTGTTTTCCTCAGCCTCCTTTAAATCTAAGTGTGGACATATATGGGGCCAATGGTTTATAGGAAGTGTCATGTGCAACTTACAGGAAGTATTTTTAAAGTGCTATCTGGAATGAGGTGTTATGGCTGGAGATCAAGCAGCCATTTTGAACCATCATGGAGAAGTTATATGCTGAGTAAAAGAGTGCATAAAAGGAGGCTGGGACCATGGCAACTTTACAAAACGGCTTTACTAGCCCTCGACTTCCTATCTCTGGGGTTCTTTCATATTGGAGAAACAAAGTTCTATTTTGTCGAAGCCACCATTATTTTGGGTTTAGATCACATGCAGCAAAACACTTTTGAAATGAAATGTTCCTCAACAATTTTTTTAAATGGAAAAGGAGTTTGCTGGAGAGGACATTGGAGTCCCAGGCACACCTGCTGCGGCAGATATCTCAAAAAGATAAGGTCTTGGCTGAGACAGACAGTTATATATTAATACACAAAAAATATTTAGCATACCAGGCATTTATAAGTCAAGAACAACCCCTAAGTTTCATTTGCACCTTCCTTTCCTTTAAAAAAATTTTAATGGCCTTGGGCCCTGCTCTCACCTGGGAGTGGTCCTAACCTTGGGTATAGTGAGTGCCAAGCTGGAAGGGGTAGCAGCCTTCAAGAAAAATTGAGACAATTTCTCCCACAGAAAATATTGTTCTCCATTGTGTAAAAAGGTAGAAGTCTATGGTCTGTCAATGACCATTATGTAGTTTGTTCCTAACCCAGATACATTTCAGTCACTTTTCATACTGTACTGTGGGCTGCAAGATGGTTTCAACAAATACAGCAAACCTGATTTAAAATTTTTACAATGTTTTAAATTGTATCATATATTATTTGCTTGTATACTCTTGCAATTTTATTGGTGATCCCTTACATTACATCTTACATTTTACATATTTGTACATCTTTAAAAACATTTATTTAAAAAAGAAATCATATTTTGCTCCCTGCTACAGACACTGCGGGCTGTTTATCCAGTATCTATCTATTCCCTTTCCTTCCTTGCTAACTCCAATTTTGTTCAGGATAACAATAGGCCCAATTAAGGGTAGTATTCAGTTTCCCTGATCCCATAAAGATAAAGGTGGCCACATGACAAAGTTTTGCCCAATTAGAAATGAGTGCATGTCTAATGGAGGAGGGGTGGGAAATTTTTTGCTTTTTCCTGCTTCAGATGTTAATGTTGCCTGGAGCTGCAGGACCCATTTGCCTGAGTTGACAAGCCTGAGGACAAAAGCCAACATACTAGGCAGAGTAAAGTAGAAAGGCAGAAAGAGTCTGGTCTTCTCATAACACAATTGAGAAGATGAATGAACACCCTCAATTACCTACCTCCAAACCTTTTCACGGACAAAAACAGCCCGTTACTTGTTTAAGCCAACGTTAACTGGTTTTTTATTACTTATGGTCCAAGACACTCCTAACTGATATACTCTCAAGCAAATAAAATAAATATAAAAAGAACCCCAAATTCCTTTTTTAGTTATTCCACACCCAATATGTGCATAGATGAAAAATTCTAATGATTTTAGTCTACTATTTTGAATTCAGCACATGTATTTCTACTTCTACTTCCAGATTTCATTAAAATGAAAGTAAAGAAAAATTTTAAAGTGTAATCCCAAGTAATGAAGAGAAACTGAAAGGGTTTGTAAGTAAATGAGGGATTAAAAACATTTCTAGATGAAAAAGAGGGTGGAAAGTACTGACCAAGACATAAGGTAGAGGTGGCTGCAGTCCATAATATATGTGGAAGACACAACACCAAGGAGAGACGGAGCCACCCTGATAGAATCCTGGGGAGATGCCATACTTAGATAAGGCAATTACAAAAGAGATCTATTGTGAGAGGTGTGACTTACAGCAGGGAATTACTTATCAGTATATGCTCACTTTACCCAAGAAATCTCCCAGCTGATAAGCACTGCCTATGGACATTGAGCTCCTACAAGCCCTCCCATGGCCTCATTCTTAAATACAAATGGTCAATCAATACTAAGTGAAGTAAGTCAGACAGAGAAAGACAAATATCATACGATATCATTTATATGTGGAATCTAAAAAAAATAAGATACAAATGAACTTATTTACAAAACAGAAACAGACTCACAGACTTAGAGAACCAACTTATGGTCACCAGTAGGGGAAGGATGGGGGGGAGGGATAGACTGGGAGTTTGGGATTGACATGTACACACTGCTGTATTTTGAATGAAATGCCTTTCCATGAAAAAAAAAAAAAGAATCACTAGGTGTTTGAAGAAAGAATAACAAGCAAAGGATAAACAAACACAAAAGTGGATCGGCAGAAAACAGAAGATAATACATCCAGAAAATAAAAGTAAGGTATCATGAACAGAAATAGTCAGCAAACTCTTAAAAATTAAACTCCTGATTTTGAGATTAAAATTGGATGTTTGAAGAATAAAGAATTGAGAAAAAAAAAGGTAGAACACAAATTCTGAAACAAAAAATATGACAGAAAGAATAAGGACTTAGAGAATCAAGTCAGGTGAGCCGACACACAGTTATTAAGAGTTCCAAAAAAGAAAGCACAGATACGCCAAAGATAAGGGAATGAGGAAAACAACAATAACAATAAAAGCATAATGAAATTTCCCAGTGCTAATGGGGGCACAAATCTTCAAAATGAGGGACTACCAAGTACTAAATAGGTTGTATAAAAAACTCCCACACCTAGACAATCATTATAAAATTTTAGAATGACAAGAATAATAAAGCATATTTAAAACTTTTAGTGAGGGAAAACTAGATCATTTTCAAAAGGCCAACAATTAAACTATCATCAGATTTACCAGCAATCTGGATGCTAAGAGGCAATGGGCAGTCTCTTCAAAGTTCTGAAAAATAATACATTTTAATGGATTTCTATACCCAGCCAGAGTATTCATTAAGGAGGAGAACAGAATAAATGTACTTTCACATATATGAAAACTTGTGAAGTTTTTCTCATATACCCTTCTTTGGAAAATTCTTCGAGGATATGCTCCAGCACAATGAAAGAGTAAACTCAAAAGACGGAAGACATGAGATGCAAGGAACTGCATATTTAATCCAAAAGAGCAAAGAAGGGAAGTTGCAGGAAGACAGCTGTACAAGAGGCCTCAGAAAATGATCTACCCATACTCTTGCAAGTGGACAGAGGGTTCCCTGAAAGAAGTCTCCAGAAATGAAGGGATACCCTTAGATGGTAGAAAAATTGAGATGTCAAAAGAACTATAGGGTTTACTAAAGATACAGAGTGCAAGAGATAAAATGGGACTAAAAACTTCATGAGAGAAAATATAGCCATATAGGAAAGTGATGGTCCAAAGATGAAGGTAATTAGCAGAGAAAGTCAGTAGACTTCATGAAAAAGAATAAAGTTGATTCTAAGTAATAGATAGAATGAGTAAGAAGCTGAAAAATATTAGAGATACCATAAGATGGCAGATGATTCTTCTCTCAACCAGAAAAAGTCTATCAGAATTTCATGGAAAATCAAAAAGTTGTGCAAAGTCTGATGTTGACTCTAAAGCAGACAAACCTGTGGCAGACTTTTCAGTAAGTGATGGAGTTTAACATAGATTAAATAATTTTAATAATTATTTTTAATAATTTTAATAATATTATTAAAATTTTTAATAATACTTGTTTTTAATTTTTAAATTTAACAATTTTTAAATTTTAATTTGTTGAAATTAAATAATTATTAAATAAAATTACTTATTAAATAAAATTTAATAATTAAATTAAAAAAATAATTTTTAAATTTAAAGCAATTAAAAATTTTTAATAATACTTGTTGAGTAGAGTTGGGAAAATCACTTTGGAGCTATGGAGAAATGTAATCATACCACAACACTTGAATCTGCAGTGAATTATATTTACATATTGACCTTGCTTTACTTTTTTCCAATTTTTATTATTTTTTAAAAAACAGTTTGGTCAAATTGGGAGATAAAAGTTGGGGAAGACAGCTGGAGAGAAGGATAGAGGAGCTAGTATCTTTACCTCACAAACTTGGGAGTTAAGATATATTGTTTTCAGTTGACAGAGTGAAAAATGTAACTTTAAGCATATTTATATTTATACAGAGGTAAACAAATAGAAGTAAATCATAGTGATATTAAAATATGGAGATGAGGAATATAAGTGAAACCACATCTCCTTGAAAAATAAAGAAATAAAGGTGAAGTGTATCATTCTGAGATATGGAGATAACCACTGGAAGTACTAAAAGTAGAGATTGTTGAATCCCCTTCACCTCCCTAGCTGGGGGTGGGGAGGTTTGGGCAAGGAACTATTTTCCCATTATAAGCTCTTTCTACTATTTGGTATTTTTTTTTAAGTCATATGCATATATTACTTTTATTTTAATTAAAATTCTTTCCACATAGAAATTTGCCACCGGAACTGAAATAGATTATCAAATCCATTTAAAGGAACTTAAAGCAATAGATTATTTGCTGTAAAAATATTTTCATTTATCAAGAGTGTTTCCCCAAGGGAAATGAATATTATATCAAAGAAATCAACTTCTTCATAAAGAATATTTTTCAATAGTAACACTATCCAACTTTTAATGACTTTATTTTCAAAAGGAGATTCCCCATGGTTAGTTAAACTCAAAGCACTTAGAGTACAATTGGGAGAATTTTCAAAAGGAAACCATTGCTCCAGAGGTTTGGGTCTCTGGTACATGGTGTTTCAACAGGAAATCTGTTGACCAAATGAATTAGGCTCATAAAAATCTAAGTATACTGTTAGGTAACACAAAACTAAATTAAATTTAAACTGTTCTTGGGCTTCCCTGGTGGTGCTGTGGTTGACAGTCCGCCTGCCGATGCAGGGGACACGGGTTCGTGCCCCGGTCCGGGAAGATCCCACATGCCGCGGAGTGGCTGGGCTCGTGAGCCATGGCCGTGTACGGCAAAAAAAAAAAAAAAAAGATGGGGAAGCAGCCACATAGCACAGGGAGATCAGCTCGGTGCTTTGTGACCACCTAGAGGGGTGGGATAGGGAGGGTGGGAGGGAGGGAGACGCAAGAGGGAAGAGATATGGGAACATGTGTATATGTATGGGAACATATGTATATGTATAACTGATTCACTTTGTTGTGGAGCAGAAACTAACACACCATTGTAAAGCAGTTATACTCCAATAAAGATGTAAAAAAAAAAAAGTAAAATGGAAATTAGTTCTGATAATATATACTATTTAACCCAGTATAACAAAAATATCATTTTAACACATAATTAAAATTTTAAAATTATTGAGATATCTTATTCTTTTCTTTTTGTATTAAGTCATTGAAATCCAGTGTGCATTTTATACTTACAGAACAACTCAATTTGGATGAGCCACATTTCAAGAACTCAGTAGCCACATGTGGCTAGTGGCTACCATATTGGACAGCTCAGGTGTATACTTCAAGACACACCTGTGCCAAAGGTACAGTACAGACAATATGTGCCTTGGGAAGTTAGGAAGGAGCAGAGATTAATGAAGACTGATATTGTCAGGTTGAGGAATTCTTTATGGAATTTAGGATGGGGCTTAAAATTAGGATGGGTGGAAGGGAGGTGAAAATAGGTCATTCCAAGGCAAAAAGGCTCTGGGAACATTGGAAGAAAAGAAGGAAGGGAAAGGAGTAGAAAACCTAACAGTCTTAGAACAAAGGGAGCAGAGAGAATCTAGCCTTGATCTAGTGTTTAGCTGAAAGCAGCATGATGACTGCTCACCATCATTACAATTGTTGCCTCTTTGGATGTGACTCTTACTGCCCAAATTTACACCATGGCCCGGAGTCCCCTCACTTTGCCTCCGCGCTGTGAGTATACACAGCAAGGCTGGCCTGGATTGCATTTCTAAAATGTTAATTATCTATAACTGGGTTTCAAATGGTCAGATTTGTTCTTCACTCTGCAGCTTTTGATCCTGCACCCAGCAGCATTTTATAAGGGTCTCTGGGGATGGGGGGTGGGGAGTGGAACAGAGAGAAGGAAAGAAAATGTCCTCTAAAAACAAAAACAGTATTTTCAGAATTCTACTCTGCTGCTTTCAGACTATTTCCATCAACCCTCTTATTCATTTTGATTTATTTCTATCCATAAGCAGAGTAACGCTTCTCTATGCTTTTATTGTTTTTCAAGAATAGGCCTTCTATTGGAGGAAAATAATGTCTCCACAACCACCACTTTGCTCAGTGCAGATCTTCATTAATCTGCAGCCACAGAACAGGCTTTTAGCAGCGAGCACTTTGGATGGGAATTGAATTTGATATTGCATTATGGTTGTAGGGTGTCTCACAATAGACTGTGTTCTTTTCTGCGTCTGAGCACAATCAGAGAGACCCAATTAAATAATTTGGTGTAATAATGGAGAACAAAAGAGTATGAGGGCTTAAAGTGAGGGCTTCAGCATTTGTATTCTCCCTTTTCTGTATCATGTTAATTAATTTGCCTCAAAACCAAAAGAAAGAACACAGTGTAGAACAGCACAGCTCAGCTACAACATGTAGACACTTTACATGCAGATACCCTTCCAAACGGACTCAGAAAAGGGTTTCCTAGAGCTGCTGTAACCAAGTACACCAAACTGGGTGGCTTAAAACAACAGAAATTATTCTCTCACAGTTCTGGAGGCTAGAAATCCTAAAGCAAGGCATCAGCAGGGCCACTCTCCCTCTCTGACTCTGGGTAGAATCCTTCCCCGCCTCTTCCAGTTTCTGGTGGGGGGCTGTCAATCCTTGGCATCCCTTGGCTTGCCGCTGCCTCACTCCAATCTCTGTCTCCATCATCGCATTCTCCCTGTGGCATTTTCCTCTTCTTATGAGGACACCAGTCATAATGGATTTGAGCCCAACCTGACGGCCTCATCTTAATGCTTACATCTGCAAAGACCCTATTCCCAAGTAAAGTCACCTTCACAGGTATCTGAGGACAAGACATGTTTTTGGGAGGAGACACAGTTCACCCCAGAGCAGTCGGTCTGTGCACCGTCAAGTAAAAAGTGTAGTTGATGCTCAGGCTGATGTTGAATGATCGCCCGCCTGGTCCAGGTGATAATAGCAGTCTCTGCTACCTGTGCAGTTGAGAAGGGAGAGCTCTGGATTCCCATGACAGCACCTTACAGTAAATAATACAACTTTAGAATATTACTGGGGATGTGAAAATGAACACAGCTAGCAGTCCAACAGGACAGTGACCTGCACAGACCCAGTGTTTGTGTAGCTTCAGGCAAATACTTTAGACACCAAGTGTACTGGGAACTCTGACCTCAACTCTGACCTTGTCTAAGGCTTGTCTTTGGCACATAAAAATGAGCAGTGTCCCTGTCGTGGCGCTTCTGGGCCAGGAAGAGTTGAGTTGATGTGGTAGGGCATTTCATCTGGATGCATTTGTCATCTCTGACCCCGACCCACAGCTACAACACAACGTTTTGCAAACTTTATCCTGGGTTTCTGCAAAATCTGATAAAATAGACACCTAAAAAAGGACAGTGCTAAATGGAGATGAGTGTGGCGTTAGTTAAGTAGTGTAGGTATGGTTCAGTTACGAAGTATAGGTATAGTTATTTATGAAGTATAGGTATAGTTAGTTAAGTAGGGTAGGCATAGTTAATATAGTTAGTTATGAAGTGTAGGTATAATCAGTTATAAAGTATAGGTATAGTTAGTTATGAAAAATAGGTATAGTTAGTTAAGTAGGGTAGGTATAGTTAGTTATGAAGTATAGGTATAGTTAAGTAGTATAGGTATAGTTAGCTATGTAGTATAGGCATAGCTAGTTATAGAGTGTCAGCATAGTTATGAAGTGTAGGTATAGTTAGTTAAGTAGTGTAAGTATAGTCAGTTATGAAGTATAGGTATAGTCAGTTACGAAGTATAGTTATTTATGAAGTATAGGTATAGTTAGTTAAGTAGGGTAGGCATAGTAATATAGTTAGTTATGAAGTGTAGGTATAGTTAGTTATAAAGTATAGGTATAGTTAGTTATAAAGTATAGGTATAGTTCATTATGAAGTATAGGTATAGTTAGTTATGAAAAATAGGTATAGTTAGTTAAGTAGGGTAGGTATAGTTAGTTATGAAGTATAGGTATAGTTAGTTAAGTAGTATAGGTATAGTTAGTTATGTAGTATAGGCATAATTAGTTATAGAGTGTCAGCATAGTTAGTTATGAAGTGTAGGTATAGTTAGTTACGTAGGGTAGGTATAGTTAGTTAAGTAGTATAGGCATGTTGGTCATCCTGCACTAAGCAACACATTGGACAAACTTCCCTCCTCTCTGAGACCTAATAAATGGCACCTCGTTGTATAGTCTGATCGAGGAGAGTATATTCCTAAAACTTAGCTAAATTAATGGTCATCATATATGTTGTCAGCCAGGGAGGAATGATAATTAATATTGGAGCTAAGTAAACATATTCATTAGACAGTCTGGCAGTAAAGGGAACCACTGGGATTTATCAGGGAAATCAGTAGCTTCCAGGTCTAAACCCAGTTTTAGTTATTTTATAAAAGAGAAGGCACCACAGTGGGGTGGCCTTCATTTGGGATGGGGTCAAATGCCTGTGACACAGACGCAAGAAACAGCACATGAGGTCTTGTTAAGAGGGAACGGGGAGGGTGGGTACTGGCTCCTCCCTGTGGCCCCAGAGCGGGCTTTGCCCATCTCCAGCCAGGCCACGATTTGGGATTTGGTTCTAATCCACCTTGACGCTCCGGTTGTGCCATGAGACAAATGCAGGGGCTGAGAGAAGAAAGCTGAAAAAGACTGGATATGGAGTCAGACCCAATAAATCCAGATTAATCCACATACTTGTTATGTATAGGTAAGCTGGGCAAGCCACTTAATATCTCTGAGCCTCAGTTTCTTCATCTGTAAAATGGGACTCACAGAATGTTCGGTGGAATATGTGTAGCCGGTGGGTTGTCATTGCTCCGTAAATATTAGTTCCCAAGTTTACCCCTCAATATTTATTAGGTCTCAGAAGGTCATCAGTAGCCTTGAAGCTAAAAACCCTTCTTTGCTCCATATAGAGATGAGACTTTAGCCAAGCAGTGCTTCTCTACACTTTCACATCATGGCACATAAAGAAGATGATCATACTTGTCTAGTACCCTGGGCTAAACAAATGATACTGCTCGCAGGCCACCCTCTGGGCCGAGGTCCAGGCATTGGTATATTTTAAAAGTGCCCCAGGGGATTCTAATGTGTTGCTGGGGGTGACACCCACTGAAGAAGTAAGGGAAGGTATTAAAAATGTACACAAGCCACTTTTATAGAAGTCAAATCATTCAGATACAACTAACATATATGGAACCCCTGTATCAGAGGTGACTGTTTTTATCTATTTAATATTTTTTAGCATTTTTTATTGTGGTGAAATAGACCTAAGATTTACCCTTTTAACTATTTTATTTTATTTTTTTGGCCATGCTGTGAGGCCTGTGGGATCTTAGTTCCCCGACCAGGGATTGAATCCGGGCCCTCAGCAGTGAAAGCATGGAGTCCTAACCCCTGGACCACCAGGGAATTCCCTCAGGATTTTAAAGTGTACAATTCAGTGGCATCAAGAATATTCACGACGCTGTGCAACCATCACCCCTGCCCATTTCCAGAACTTTTATCGTCCTAAACAGAAACTGTACCCATTGAACAATAACCCCTCATTCCCTTCTCCACCCAGACCCTGGCCGCCACCATTCCTCTCTCTGTCTCTGCAAATTTGACTACTCCAGTTACGTCACATAAGTGGGATCACACAATATTTGTCCTTTTGTGTCGGGCTTAGTTCAATTAACAGAGTGTCCTCAAGGTTCATCTATGTTGTAGCATGAGTCAGAATTGCTTCCCATTGCATTTGTGTACCACATTTTTTTTGTCATCCATTGGACATTTGAGTTATTTCCACATTTTGGCTATTATGAATAATGCTGCTGTGGACATTGGTAAAAGAACATCTGTTTGAGTTCTTGCTTTTAATTCTTTTGGGTATATGTCTAGGAGTGGAATTGCTGGATCATTCTGTGTTTAAATTTTGGAAGAACTGCCAAAATGTTTTCTACAGAGGCTACACCATTTTCCATTCCCATTAGCAATGCATGAGGGTTTTGATTTCACCACATCTTTCCACGTTTTTGATAATAGCCATCCTAATGGGTGTGAAGTGGCATCTCACTGTGGTTTTGATTTGTATCTATTTAGTTCTATTGCTCACAATAATCCTGTGAGCTGGGCATTATCAATCCTGACTTTAGAGATATGGAAACTGATGAACCTGTCCAAGGTGACTCAGAAGTGGCGTGGCAGCACCAGGCTATGTAACTGTGTCCCCTATAGGTACTTAATGGAAGTGTCTATTTAAAGCAAGTCTGTGGATAACATTTCTTTCCTTTTTTTTTTTTAAATTTATTTATTTTTGGCTGCGTTGGGTCTTTGTTGCTGCGCACGGGTTTTCTCTTGTTGCGGTGAGCGGGGGCTACTCTTTGTTGCGGTGCATGGGATTCTCATTGCCATGGCTTCTCTTGTTGCAGAGCACGGGCTCTAGGCACACGGGCTTCAGTAGTTGCGGCACATGGGCTCAGTAGTTGTGGCTCGCGGGCTCTAGAGCGCAGGCTCAGTAGTTGTGGCGCACGGGCTTAGTTGCTCCGCAGCATGCGGGATCTTCCCAGACCAGGGCTCGAGAACCCGTGTACCCTGCACTGGCAGGTGGATTCTTAGCCACTGTGCCACCAGAGAAGTCCTGTGGATAATCTTTCTAAAGGGAAAAACGCTTTTGTTAAGTAGACAATTCCCTTTCATCTTTTTCTAGGTCCAGATGGTCCCAATTTGCTAAAATTGAGGTCAGCTCACCCTGTACCACCAGGAACTTAAAATTTCTGCAGTCTTTCTTAAAATATCGTAGTGCCGTGTTCCTCTCAGAGAATCTTTTTATTTTTTTCCCCCACATGTCACATTTTGCTAGTATTACCCAGCACCACCACGACAGACCTTAAGAACAAGGACTTGCATCTCATGGCTGGACCTGAGAGGGCTCCTCTCTAATGAGGACTCCCCTTGCCCTGGAATTCATTCTTGACTGTCCCATCCCTGCAGAAGAGGAGGAGATAACAGTGCCCATCGTGACAACACTCCAGTGGTTAATTGTCCTCCCACTGCGAGGGTAGGGAGGGGAAGTCGGAGGGAAGGAGGCTGGGAGTCATAATTGCTCCTCTGAGCTCCTAAATAGAGAAGCTTATGGGCATTGCTTTCCTACAATCTGCAGGGAGAAATGAATACACCATGGAGAAATTCTTTGTAGTTAAAAGCACCAGATCATAAAATACCTACGTACTTTGTATTTTCACATTTTGGAAAATATACAAATGTAATGAAAGTTATTTTGAAATCCATCAGCAGAAGACCATTTTGTAATGCAAGGTGATGGCTGTGGAAGACCCCGCCTTGCTTTGCATGGGTGGTGGAAGAGAAGTTCCTCCTGTTCCCAAGTTATGCTGATCTGAGTAGAGAGAGAGAAATTCCCCCTCCCCAGCCTGGCTGTACAATTGCTCTGCTGGGCTGGAAAGGTGGGCTGGGTAGAATTCTGGGCTGTGTGATATGGAGTGAAGTCAGAGAGCTTCACAAATACAGGATGTTATTCATCCTTCATCCTGAGATTCCCAGGAGAGCCAATAAAGTCATTTTAAAAGTTTCCCTCTAAAGGCAGGAAGGCAGGCGGAGGTTGGTGGGAGAGCGGAAGCTGGGAGCAGACCTGGGTAGTTTAGAACCTTCTGCTTTCCTGGAGAGGTCATATCCTCTTTTCTCTCCTCACTTTAAAAAGCTCAGTTAGAAGAGTCAAGTCACTTCCCATTTAGGAAGACTGCCTCCATACTGCTATGTCTGCCTGGGTACCACACATCCATTTCAATGAGGATTTACCTTAGAGTCACAGACTTTGAACTTGAAGGAGAAATAATTATACCTTAATATCTTAACCCTCATGGTCATTTTGCATAAAGGATGGTTTCAATACCTCACGTTTCAAATGAATTATAGGATATGAACACTTTCCCGTCCTCACCTCCCAACAGCATTTATCCAAAGCAAATATTTCTGTGATGCTCAAAACCTGATCGTCAGCTTGTTCATCTTGATCCCTGGGACCAGAGATTTCTTGATTCTGCTTTCAGGACAGTTGGGGGTATCAGTGGTGGAGGTATACTGGAGGTCCCCATGGGCCCCTGCTGGCCAAGTTACTTTTTCTGACTCAGTTTCTATCATGTGATACCACAGATTGGTAACTCTATTTGCCAGTCAGCTCGGGCATGGAACCAGCCATCATTACTCTACCAACCCATTTGGGAGGATTTGTAAGTTATCTTTATTAGTGCTGTCCAGTGCGATGGTTCTTTGGGCTATAATTGAAGTAAACAAGGCGTGCTGTTGTTACATTACATTTCTGATTCTCTCAAGGAGGAGGCAGACAGATGAAGGCAAAATAAATAGTTTGCTCAGGTCTCCTTAAATGCCTACAACAAGTTGACAGGGTTGGGAGGTGGGGTTGAGGAGAAGGGATAGAAGGGTGAGACGGAGGTGCAATCTGCATTACCTCATATTCCCAATTAACTCAGCCTAAAAGTATCACTCTTATTCAGTAGCAGTTAAAATAGGCTGTGATGAGAACATGGCAATTTCCAGCTAAACTAGAGGATAATTAGAAATGCCCTGTAGCAGGCAAGTCAGTGCTTCAATTTATTTGCTGTTTATTACCGAGTCCCTGCCCCTTGGGTGTAATGATTGTAAAACCGCGCCGGCAGCTTCCCCGGGTTTGATTTAGTGTGGTAAATGGTGCTCAGAGAGTAGATTAAGCTGGAATGTGATCAAACCTTATTTGCAATCCGATTATACAAACTGCTCCTTGCACTGACCAGATTGAAGTAATTTCCCTATAGAAACGTTACACTCACTTTGGTGTAAAAATGATTAACATTTCCTGACTGTAGGTCAGCCTTTCACTTCCACTGTAATCCTTTATCAGGCAATAAGCCCATCTTTCTCTTAGGTTTGTTGCGTTCACCTACTGTGTGGTATTTAACCAAGGCATAGCATGGCAACCAGTTTTTTAAAAAATTATAAGTAACCTCTTAGGCTTGTGGTCATGAATGATTACAATGAAGAGACATTCCGGAAGAAGCAGATAAATAGCATATTTTCTTCCAGTTTGATTGTTCAACATTACTGACATACATAATGATCTAATGGAGAACTCTTATGGACTCCAAAGAGATTTCCATATCCTCTTGGAAAGGGCTATTGAAGTCCTTAGAAGCAAGCAGTTCACGGGCAGGGCTTTAACCAAAGATGGGTGTGATTTTGAGGGACCAGCGTTCATTTCTGCGCCACCCTTCAGAGTGCATTTAAATCCCAATGACCACTAGTAATTCTCTCTTTTAAATAATCATCCACATAGGCTGTCTGGATCCCCAGTAGATTCTGCTCACCCTACTAATTCAGGACTTCTGGATGTGAAAACAGTTTTCATACAATTAGCCTCCGGTAATGAAATGCAACCAATTCCATGCTGAACACTGAAAGCCAACGCTCCTCACATATTTTTGTGACAATCAAAGAAAATATTTGAGTCTGAAATTCATTATCATAGCCTAACTCCAATACCCACAATGACATGTTTTGCTGTACAACATATTTAAGCTGATTTTCTTCAGACATTTTCGGTCTTAACCCTTTAAGAATCATACACTCTATAAATACGTTTCCAAGCTTCAGCTACATAACGGACAGCAGAGGTTAATTATCTTGGCGAGTATTTCTAAGTGATTTCAAAAGATGCAGACGGCATTAAACCGAAAGGGCCACATTTCGATAAATTCTTTGTCGAGCACTTTTGGGTGAAATGTAAGTGATTTATCAATTGCATCTGAAGTCTATGCAGATTGGAAGAGAGGACTGCTTTTTGTATCTTCTCCCTGCCCCCAAAGACTATTTCTCAAAATCAGGATGCTTCAGGATAAAAAAACCAACGTAATTTTTAACTGTGTTGCTAATATTCTTTGGAATTTACAGTCCACAGACTGTACAGGAAATGACATCACACACTTGGACTTAAAGCTTCCAAGGTTGTACATTTTTTTCTTTCCAGGAGTCAGGGAACATTTTGGAGGCAGAAGGTACAATACTGTGAGACTGCATCTAACCTTTCCCAAATGGCATGCGTGTGTGTTTACGTGTGCATGAGTATGTGTAGGTGTATATAATAGGTAGAGTTTATATTAACGATTAGAAGTCAGCAGATCGATAAGAAGAAAGGTCTTCTTGATTTACCATCTTTTATAGCAATGATTCATTAATGAATTAGAAATTAATTAATGTTTCAGAAATTAACTAATGGTTGAGAAATTAGGTCTACTAAAAGCCATCCTAAAATCTGTTCTTCGTTTCATTTGCTATAAAAATAACACTACTATAAATCTCTCTGTCTATTTGTTTCTGAGAACACACAGGAAAGACACTGGGACACACCTGAGCAGCCACAGATCCTGAAGCAAATATACCTGCACGTCCAAACAGCAGCCCCCTTGGGTGAACAAAGCAGCCAGCTGTCTTCTCTAACAGTCCTTACTATAAACCAGGATTGTAATCCCAGGTCGCTATATAAACCTAGTTCTACGGCTAGATACACAGCAGAGTGGCAGAGTTGGGAGGTTATAGCAGTCTTGTGTGCACTGTCACAATAGAACTAGGGAGAAACAGGAAAGAGGAGGCCACCTTGATGAGCCAGTATCAGCAGACTGGTCTCTGATACCGTCTTCTAATTTGGTCCTGCCCTGAGCCAGGTGGGATGGGGCTGGAGCAGCCATCCTGCCTGAAACAAGGAAGCATCATTCACAGATAGCCTGGGATAGCAATTAGCAGCTGTACAGAGAACAACCAAACACACGAGAGCCAGAGAGGGCGAAGGATGCCCAAGCTCAGACAGTAGACAGCACTTTCTCTCCTCCCCTATTCTTGTCTCATCAGGAATCTTCTCAGCAACTTTCTTTCAATGGCCAGTTTCTCTTTTCGTGACATTCTTAGTACCTGTAACTTTTTCTAACGTGAAATTTTCAGAATAATAATTTGTAAGATCAGGCAAAGAAAATTATACGTATCAAGGAGGATCCGGGGGACATGATTATTAACCACTTGTTTCAGAGGTACTCTGAAGAGATACAGTGTTTTCTGGACATTTATTCTTAAATTATCCCACCTTCAGGGAAAATGCAAGGTTGGGACAAGATGTGAAATTTACCTCAAATGCGACAGCTCTGAAACTGTCTTACAAGTAATGCTTTGTTGGCACAAATAAAATATTTTCGCATTGAATATAAAAGGCAGAATCTGTTTCTACTTCTGCCCCATGTCCCAGAGGTCTTCCTGTTTCATGTTATGCAGTTTTACAAAGTGTGCTGACTGGCTAAGTTTGTAGTGCCATGTATAAAATAAGTAGCATATGTATTACTTCCAATCTCTAAAGTCCTGTGTTCAAATAGCATAAAAAAGTCACAGATTTGCGGAACATACATATCAATAGTGTTTAGTTTCTGATTTTTCATGCTGTCCAACTAAGAAAACAGATTGGGTGTCGCGATCCATTGAAGTGACTTCCATATCGTTATTGGAAGGTGGTTTCCCAAAATGAAGCCTTTAAAAATAATTAGTGAATAGAAGAATTATTTTGATAACCCACAAAGTTGTGAGCCATCTTTTATGTTTTGTAAAATTAGAATTAGAGCCTACCGTCTTTGCCTTCCAGTTGAACTCTGATATAATCAAAATAATATTCCAGTGATTCCTTCCTCTTCTCAAAATACAAGCCCTGTCAGCCTGCCCTTGAACTTGACAGCACAACGGTATACTCTGAGCACAAGTGTTCACAAGGTTCCCCACAAAGCTCCAGGAAGCACACAGAACGTACCCCTTGTTCAGCACCTTCAGACGCGTTAGCCCCGGGACTTTCGGCAGATGACCCTGGTTTCTCCCTGGTGGCCGCTGACACTAGAACAAGTAAAATTATTTTATGAAGTAGTTTCCAATCATGCAAGAAATGTAGTTTTTATTTCTAGTATCTGGAGAGCCCACGGTGCTGATTCACATAAAAGTAGGTAGCCTGGGTGTAAAAGAGAAGTTGATTTTTCAGGAAAAAACCCCCAGAGGAACAGAGAGGGAACTTGCTCTCTCCTCTCTCTCCCTCTCTCTCTCTCTCTCTCTCAATCTCTGTCTCTCTTTCCCTACTCCTTCCTTCTTTCTCTCTTCTTCCCTCCCTCCCTATCTGGACCCATCTGGACACTTGTTAAGTCTGCTATACAAAACACAAAACTTTGTTGAAACAGCAGATGAAAGGAACAAAGAATAAGGAGGTCTAGTCAAATGATCTTAGTGTCCAAGTCTTAGGACGTGTAAAGAGAAGTAAAGGAAGAGTCCCACTGTGCTGTTTCTGCCTGGGTATTTATGCACACAGCGTGGAGCCCTTTGGCAGGAATCAGCAGTGTGCAGGAGCACAGCTGCTTATTAACCGGGACAGCGATTTGAACCCACGTTCTCTGACTCGCTCTGCACATTGCTTGGGATGATGGCTCTTCAGACCAGAGTGGTGGATGTTCTCTCTTTTCTTAAAATCAGTCCAGGCTGTGTTACACGGAACTTTGTATAATATGTTGTTAAATCTTGGCAATGTGGGACCGCTGAAATTATGCTCATCTCTTTCAAGATGAACCGGTTTGGGCTTCCCTGGTGGTGCAGTGGTTGAGAGTCCGCCTGCCGATGCAGGGGACGCGGGTTCGTGCCCCGGTCTGGGAAGATCCCACATGCCGCTGAGCGGCTGGGCCCGTGAGCCATGGCCGCTGAGCTTGCGCGTCCGGAGCCTGTGCTCCGCAACGGCAGAGGCCAAGACCGTGAGAGGCCCGTGTACTGCAAAAAAAAAAAAAAAAAATGAACCGGTTTGCAGGGTAGAAATGGAGACACAGATGTAGAGAACAAATGTATGGACACTAAGGGGGGAAAGCAGCGTGGGGGGTGGCGGTGGTGGTGGGATGAATTGGGAGATTGGAATTGACATATATACACTGATATGTATAAAATAGATAGCTAATAAGAACCTGCTGTATAAGAAATAAATTAAATTAAAAGTTCAAATAAAAGAATATACTGTACAACACAGGAAATATAGCCAATATTTTATAATAACTATAAGTGAAGTATAACTTTTAAAAACTGTTAATCACTACATTGTACACCTGTAACTTATTGTATAGTTGATATAGTACACCAACTGTAGTTCAATAATAAAAAAAAACTAACCATCAAAAAAAAAAAAAAAGATGGAAGGCTTTGCGTCAGTGACGTCACCCACCCTTCCTTTCCCGTTTAACCTGGACGTGTGATGCTTACTTTGAACTGGAGGTTTTCTTTTCCTTTGCCACCTTTCCAGTTTTCTGTCTGCACTGCCACAGGCTAACTACACCGTGGTAAGGATGCGTAGGTGTGCTTTGCTCTAATTCTGAGGCTCTTTTTGATACTTCTGCAGCCGTCACATTTTAATCCTACAGCAGAACCTAAGCGATGGCTCGGAATGACGGTACTGCTAAAGCTAACTCTTGTCCGAATGAAAATTCGGTGTCCCTTTGTGGTTTTGCTGCTTGCTGGAATGACACCACAACAATAATAGCTGCATCTGTGGTAGGTTTCTGCTCAGGTTTTTGAGATACTTTGGTCATTATTTTACCAGTGGGGAAACTGAGATGCTAAATGCCACAAATCCAGACATCATCCTGATTTGTTCTGTTTGTTTAATGTACCCTCTTTAGTAACCAGGAAATTTCAGGACCTCCTGATACTGTAAT
Organism: Delphinapterus leucas; assembly: GCF_059928025.1. NCBI lineage: Eukaryota > Metazoa > Chordata > Mammalia > Artiodactyla > Monodontidae > Delphinapterus > Delphinapterus leucas. The sequence goes on from NC_143146.1 coordinate 15,422,504, forward strand.
TAATGGGCTCGTTTGGCAAGCTGGGACAAAATTCAATTTTGGAAGCGAGGGGATAGGCATCAGATTATGCGGCAACTACAGCATTTGACTTAAAATGTAGGGGCTGAATTCCTCATAGGCACCGTGCCATCTGTTTTGGAATATGCTTTGCATACAGCTTTATGGGGGCATTTGTCAGAGGTACAAGAACGGCAAACTCTAAGCGTTTTATTTTAAATTAGATTGGTGTGAATTGATGCTAATGGGAGTGAAAGTCCGAGCCTCGGGGACAGCCTGGCCTGCCACCCTCCTCCACTGGCATTTTGCATCTCTACAGGCCCCCATCTCTGTGGGGCAGAGAGCAGGGAAGTTGCTGAGGTCAGGGTGCAGGTGCGGAAGGGTATCTCTCATCAGAGCAGCCCTGGGCTGACTCCAACGGCAGAGAAAGATGCTGTGGACAGTCCTTCCAGATGCAGCTGCGATTGGGGGTGGACAGTCTAATACTTGTCCTGCGTGCTAACTGCAGTGACAGCCGGCCAACTGCTGCCCAGCAACGCAGAGCTGCAGAAGGACGGAAAACGTCTCGCTTCACCGACATTTCCGCAAAGTGCTTACATAACTCCTTCCTGCCAGCGGCTTCCTCAGGACACAGCCCCTCGTCCCTGAAGTGCCCGGCCAAGAGACACACGTGCCTCGGCTTGCAGGCGAGCGTTTCTTCCACACCGACTCAAATCCTGCAGATCTGTCCAAATGCTACAGAAAGCAGAAAAGTCACTAAATATATATGGGTCCAACTTGACTCATTTCATGCAGTGAAAAAAGTTTAGAAAGGAATCTTTGGGTTTATCTAAGCTAGCACTCTTACTTTTTTTTTTTTTTTTTTGCGGTATGCGGGCCTTTCACTGTCGTGGTCTCTCCCGTTGCGGAGCACAGGCTCCGGACGCGCAGGCCCAGCGGCCATGGCTCACGGGCCCAGCCGCTCCGCGGCACTTGGGATCTTCCCGGACCGGGGCATGAACCTGTGTCCCCTGCACCGGCAGGCGGACTCTCAAACACTGCGCCACCACGGAGGCCCAATTTTTTTTTTTTTTTTTTGCACTCTTATTTTTAAAAAGAGAAAACGGGACCCTAGTAACTGGGTCGGAAGGCACCATACTGGTGTGTGACACAAGCAGGCCTGGCAACCATATCTCCTGATCCTTGTGATTTGGTTATTGTTTTCCCAGTTTCCTAAGGAAAGCCTGGAAAATTAGCTTAAAGCCTGTTTCTCTGCCTCTAGACTCTGATCCTCCTGAAAACATCTCTCTCTTAATCCCGGGCACCTAGCACAGAGCTCACTAGCCTCTATTGTTAATTCAGAAATGATTCGCAGAGCTTCCCTAAACGCTGGACACTGTGTTATGTGCTGAATCCAAGTCCTACTTCCTCCTTCTGGCCAGCACCAAGGCAGGAGAGGTCCCTGCCCTCGCCGAGCCCAAACTCTACAATAGCCATTCAATAAATAATTTTTGAACGAATGAATATGGATTACTTTTTTACCTGCCTGCAGCATTAGTAAAGTGTCATATTTCGGTATTGGCGGACACACTGGCAAACTAAAAACAAAGCAAAACTTGAAGTGGAAAATGTTTAAATCCATTGGTTTCATAGAGTCTGTCCTTAGTTGCTTTTGGAAATTGATGTTGATGTGCCACCAAGCTAAAATACATAACAAAAGACTGTTATAGCTGACTTTATTATTTTTTTTTGAAAAATTTTAGCTGGCTTTTAAATGTTTATTTTTGAACTACGTTGTTTTCCAGCTAGTGTACATTCCTCTGTAATGATGTTGGCTGGGAGGGGAGGCAGTGGTAATTCAGAAGCTTGCTGACTGTCGGGGAAAGGCAGCCTGGGACTAAGAATAAAAATAATTAAATGTGAGTGGACTGGAGAATTGGATGTCCTTAGTTGCATTCGGTAATAGTTCTGAATTTAGTTCCATAGTTCCCGTCTGCTAATGGCTATGCCCAGGGCAAACGAGGTAACCAAATGGACCCGAGTGCTCAGGCCCAAAGTCCCTTGGTCTTCCATCGTGCAGTCTGTGTCTCTTCTCCACCAAGAGCAGGAACTGGATTGGCAGGTACCCAGCTTGATTGGCTGTGGTTGGAAATGGGGAACAGGGAGTGGTCACATTTGCATGTCGGTGTGATGAGATAAAGGTAAGTTCAGGATTTGAGCCCAGTGCACTTTACATTGAGATGTGTGTCTTTTTTGAATGGGGGTGGGAACACAAAACAGGAATAGCAGAAGCATCCCAGAATCCTATAAACTAGCCAAGCACACAGCCCTGCTGCGCTCAGCACATGAGCAGATTCCAATTGCTTCTAGTTAATTCACTTGTATTAAATATGAAGATGACAGAGTCTACCTTTTCATCAAAAGAATTTAAGATATATTTCAGGATTATTCCTCATTTACTTGATGGACTTAAGATGGATATCTAGAATTGGCCCAAAGAAAATTTTTAGGGAAAGGTTTGTCCTACAAAGCTTTCCCACTGGTGCCCCCAGGTAGCCAAGGACCTCTACACATCCATCGTCATGCCCGGTGGCAGCTAGCTAAGCTGAGATACTGCTTGTCTGAATGGGGAAGGTGCTCTTCTCATCAACAAAGAAATTCAACAAAGCAAAATGTTTGCTTAGTTGATACTTTATTTAAGGTATCAAATAAACAAACATTTAAAATGTTAATGTTTGTGAAGATGTAGTAAAAAGAACACTCACTAAATATTTGCATGTCTATAAATTTGTTCAATTTTTTAAGAGAGCAAGATGGAAATAATGCATACTTTTAAACATTTTAATAAAGCAAATGTTCATGCCTTTTACACTAGTTTGTCAGTTAAGAATCTGTCCAAAGGGAATAATCAGAGATGGCAAAAGTTAATGGTCAAAAGTATTTATTGGAGCATAATTTTCAACAGTGAATAAATGGAGAATATAAGCCCATTTTAGAAGCCTCTGCCTTGTAGAGGAATGGAACTCCTTCAGAGGATACAAGGGATGTTGATCAGTGCCATGATGATTAGGGATGCTTGTGAAAATGACATGTTTCCAGGTTTTTCCTTTACAGGATCTAATTCAGAATCTTCCTTCCTCCAACTCTAATCACTTTCGGTTTTAGTGAGGCTCCTTAAGATTTTAGAAAATAATGACATACCGGGGTCACTTAAGATGATGGGCACTGATTGTCAGGGAAGGAAAGAAGCAAGGAAATAGATTAGGGGACCAGAGTGGTTCTAGAGTGACATCCTTGTGACCTAGCTTCTCTTTGTTTCTGTGTCTACACAACTGTCTTTGCGATTACAAGAGATGGGGGTCATTGGGATCCTCTGGGCTCAGGTGAACAAGAGCTACTGCAGCTAAAATGTGGTCTCCTCTTCTCTCAGGCCTAATGGATGGAACTGCAGCCACACGTGCCAGAGTTGACTGTTTTCAGGCTTTTAGCAGCCTAACTGTGCGTGTTTATCAATAAAGAGATCTGTGACCCATTGTTTATCATCTTAATTCTGTTATTAAAAGTTAAGGCCATTAATGTATGCTTTCTGGATCACTTTAACATAGGTTAACAAGTTTCATAAACTTTTCACTTGGAGGTTTTTCACCAATTAGTGTCATATTCTGACCCTAACATTCAGGTTCTACAAGTTCATACAGAAAAGTGTACAAATCATGAGTGTACAGCTGGATGGATTTTACAGAGAAAACAACGATGCAACCATTGAATTAGAAAAATAGAACATTTACCAGAACCCTGGAGTCTGCCTCATGCCCCGTCTCAGTCATTATCCGCCAAAAGTAACCACTACTCTGACTTCTATGATCATAATAAATTAGGTTTGCATGTTTTTGAACTTAATGTAAATAAGTACATACAATATGTACTCTTTTTTGTTTTTGGCTTATTTTACTTGGCATTACATTTGTAAGATTCATTCATATTGTGCTGCTTAGCTGTGTTTTATTTTCATTAGTTTATTATGCTAAAAATCACACAGTAAAATTATCCATTTTGATTGTTAACGAATGTTTGGGTTATTTCCAATGTTAAGTTATTTAAAATTTTTGGAGTAGTGTTGCTATGAACATTTCGAACATTCTTTTGGTGCACACGTGTACACATTTCCATTGGGTATATTCCTAGGAGTGGAATTGCTGGGTCATATGTTATACATACAACTAGCTTTAGTGGATATGGTCTAACTGTTTTCCAAAGTAGTAAACCAATTTACAGGTCCCCCAGAAGTGCATGAGAGTTCCAGTTGCTCCACATCCGTGCTCCATATTCAGAACTCTTGGTTTAAAAACAACTTGTCATTTACATAGTATCACATTGTAGCTTTAATCTGTATTTCCCTGATGAGTAATGAGGTTGAGCACCTCATATGTTTATTTGCTACTTGGCTTTCCTTATTTTAGGAAGTCTTTTGTTCATTTTCTAGAAATTTAGGTTGTCTTTTTTTTTTTCTTATTGATTTACAGGAGCTCCTTATATATCCTGGATATAAGTATTTGGTAAAATATATTAACTGGAAATATTTTCTCTTTACTCTCAAATGGTGTCTTCACATGAACAATAGTTCTTAATTTCAATGAGGTTCACATTATTAATATTTTCCTTTATGTTTCACTTAAGAAATCTATGCCTCTTCTGTGATCAAGATATTCTTCTATGTTATCTTCTAGCAGTTTTACTGTTTTAATTTTCCCATGTATATCTAAAATCAGCTGGAATTAACTTATGTGTATGGTGTGAGGTAGCTGTCACGATTCCATTTTTTCACATAGATACTCAGTCGATTTGAATTCAGTTTATTTGCTTTGTGGCTTTTACTTCCAGACTTCTGTGCTACTCGGTCACTCTCCTATGTCCTTTTTTTTTTTTTTTTTTTTTTTTGTGGTACGCAGGCCTCTCACTGCTGCAGGCCCAGCCGCTCCGTGGCATGCGGGATCCTCCCAGACTGGGGCACGAACCCGCGTCCCCTGCATCGGCAGGCGGACTCTCAACCACTGCGCCACCAGGGAAGCCCTCCTATGTCCATTTTGAACTCTTTTCTCTCTATCTTACATTTAAACTCCCTGCAGGAGGCTCTGCTTGTGCCTCTTAGTCACTGCCTCTGTATAAGGCCCATCATTGGGGCAGATTTTTGTTACCAGGTGGGCAGTCTTTCCATAACTGTGATAAATAAGACATAGTCATGTGAAATGTTAACATTAGAGGAAACTGGATGAGGACTGTGTGGGAATTCTCTGTACTACCTCTGCAACTTTTCTGTAAGTCTGAACTACGCTATAATTAAAAGTCTGTTAAAAAAATTCTGCACCTCTCAAAGAAGTCAAAAGAACCAAGCCAGCATCCAGGTACAAGTTTGTCCTTGACTGCTGAGCTCGTTCCTCAGTGAAAACACTTGCAGTTGAAGTTGGATATACATCTATTTTAAAGGTTTGTTTTCCTCCCTAGTAAAGAATCCTCATTCACAAAAGCAACAGGTAAAAAATAAGTGTTTGACTCTCTCATGCAGCATTTGGAAAGTGATTATCAAGCCAGTCTATGGCACGGACTTGAACCACTGAACTCACCGACTCATTTGGGACAGCATTCCACTGCATTGCATAATCTTCACTAAGATATTCATTCAGCAGCCATGATTAAGAAACCCTGTGGGGTTAATAATAGTAGCACAGAGCAGACAAGGCTGGCTCCTTTCCATGGTCATCCTGTGTTAGAAGTTTATTTCAACTATGACCAGTAACTTCCTTATCAAAATATAATTCTATCCACATAGTCCTGATAATGCTCAGGCTCCTGACACTGCTGTTTTCTCCAACTGTTCGAGAGGATTTCATTCTGTAATTTAATGTTTATTGAGCTCTTATACTGTGGTAGGCACTGGCCTGTATCTTGCGTCCAATCACATAGCATGCCAAGGATGTCCAAGATACAAGCTTTCTGAGGATGACCACATTGTAATGCTGTTTTGTTCCCTAAGTACCTAGAATGTAACACGTCTTAAGAACAGTCTGTGGAAGGCATCCATAATATAGGGATGGCTGCACCGTGCAGTGGGAGGAACCAAGGCTTTGGAGTTGTGTAGATCTGGATTTTAGTCTTAGCTCATACATCTACTGGACCCTGGACAAGTTACTTAAACCCTCAGAATCTCAGATGTCTTATCTGGAAATGAGGGTCCTCATGTCTCCCCATTGCCTGGATTGTGGACTGGAGAGTGGATGTGATGTACCAGATACATCACAACCTTTCAGGAAGTGGTTTCTTAAGATTATTTCCTGATAGACCAAAAGCTGTGTTAAGAGTTTACACAGATGACTAAAACATAACTTTAAAACAATATTGTCTTCTTCAGGAGCTTCCAGTTTAGGTGGCAGAGACAGTCGGGCAGAAGAGTAATGACCATTCAGGGAATTCAGTGGAGAAGGTAACTAGCTCTGAGTGGCTTTTCCATCCCACCTTGAATTAAGTCACTGTCATTACAGAGGGCATAATGGAGGGGAAAATATAGTAATACATTATCATCTATTAATAATTAGATGGATATGGATTCAGTTGTTTGTGCAAAGAGTTGCCACCATAGACTTGTGGCCCTGAGACAATGGGCCCACGATGGCTCTTCAGTCTAAAGACATGTCTGAGCTAAGAGCTGTGTCCCAAAGAGGATGCTGCCCCTTGCTACTGGCTCTCAGGCATGGAAAGAGAGGAGGATGAGAGGAAGGGTGTGTGTGTGTGTGATATTCATTCTTTCATTCCTTCAACAAATATGTTTCAAGCTCCTTCCATGTGCCTGGCACTGAGTTAGACAATGAGCATTCATCCACAATCAATAGACGGCCAGACAATGGCTGTGCTTCTGTTAATAAACAGACAGACAGCAAGAAGTGCTATGAAAACTGTGTAAGATAAACTGTGCTTGGCTTAAAGATATACCCTCACTGTATAACTGAAAGGATACTGAGCAAATATGACTAAATATCTCCCAGTCATGAATCTAGGATGAATGAGTTTGGATAATGGCGTGCACTGGATAGATGGGTTAAACCCCCTGAATGAATGGGCGTTCCCGAAAGGCTGTGGAATTTGATGGAAACCACAATGGACCTAGATTCTAAAAGGATATTTACCATGTTGCCCATTTGCCGTAGTAGAGCCAGGTTTCCAAAGTTAAAGCACCAGGAGCGGCAGCATAAATCGTTCAGAGTACGTTCCCTCTTCTCAGCGCTCTGTTCTCTCCTGTGCCCTGTTTGCTCTGATCCACTAGCACTTTTGCTTAAATTGCTTAAAAAAACAACCTAACTTTTACTTTTCCTTCAACTACAGAATGTGGTCCATCAGACTTCACCAGTTTCTAGAACAATTTCTTCTGTCTGTTCACTCAGCAAACGAACAGGCTGATCAGGTTCAACTATTCTATATCATACGTCAGTGTTTAGGGCAACTAAACTCTGGGCAGAATCTGAGATCATAATCAACACTTAAGTAAATAATGTTGCTATTTTTTAGTATGGAAAAACTATCAGTCTAGAAAAGTTAGTTCTGATAAATTATTAGTTAATAGTATAGGAAAATCACCAAAATTTTTATTGCAGTAGTATTTTCACACACACACACATGAATGCAGAAGCAATGTGGTTTTTCTCAAATTGTCACTTGATGTATTACTTTGATCCTTTAGAATATTATCTGGCCTTCTATAGCAATTTTATGATACAGATTTTCTTAAACATTTAATAAGCCATAGTCAAGAGATTGGGGTATACACAACCAATTGTTAGAGGGAAAAGATCTGGTTTTCAGTCTTTAAGGAAATCCACCCTCAATTCCCACGTCATGATTATTAAGTCCCTTTATAACCACAAAATTCTATCATTTCTAATATGTGGTGATTTGCTAAATATTAAGTTGAGTTAAATAGAATAAAATCAAACAGAGTTCTTCAAACAAAGCTGTAGGAAAGAAAAGAAAATTATATTGTTATAAATCAATTTTAAAAGTCTGGCATAGCCTAACAATATCAGAAGATTTACTTATGATTCTTACATATTTTTCTTAAATATATTGTTATATTTTGTGTTAATTAATATGGCTAAAATTGCATAGAACTATTCAGTAGAGCCATATTACATTTGTCAATAATTATTTTAAACTATGCTGGGCCCGCGAGCCATGGCCGCTGAGCCTGCGCGTCCGGAGCCTGTGCTCTGCAGCGGGAGAGGTCACAACAGTGAGAGGCCCGCGTACCGCAAAAAAAAAAAAAAAACAAGATCAGTTGTTTTCCCATCACATAACTTTTCACTGGTTTCAGTTCAAATGCCTAATGTTATTATGAGTCACCAAAGCAAATATTGTTTTATTGCAATATCTGCATAGTAACACTCTTAATTATCTTCATTCCAATTGCTTTTATATTTTATTGAATTTTATTTATTTTTTTTACAGCAGGTTCTTATTAGTTATCCATTTTATACATATTAGTGTATATATGTCAATCCCAATCTTCCAATTCATCATACACCATCCCCCCTCCCCACCACTTTCCCCCCTTGGTGTCCATACGTTTGTTCTCTACATCTGTGTCTCTATTTCTAACTGCTTTTAAATTGTTGGTTTTCCTCCAATATTTTCTAGCCTATTTTGGTCTTAACTTTTAAAATAATCATAATTGTAAAATTTCTCTAGGAAATATATAAAGCAAAGGTTTACATTTTAAAAATAATCTAAGTGAGATGGATAAAAATGTATTAATTTCTTGATTCTTATAGACAGTTTTTTTTAACTCCCATTCAAACTCGGTAATCCAACGATATTGCTAGAAGTGTGTAGCTATAATATGTGCGTCCGCCTATGTTTGTATGTGTAAAGCAAGACTCATCAGACATTTCTTGTAAGTAAATTCATAATGCCTTGTGTCAACCAGTCATTTTTCTTTCAAAGAAGTCCAAGTCTCAACAGATCTTGTGAAAATCAGTGTTGCCACATTCAAAGAGCCCTTCGCAGAAGAAAATGGCTAACTGTTCTGTATTTCTGAACGCCATAAAATAGGAAAAAGATGCACTTGGGATTTAGATTTTAAGCACTAGAAAAAGAATTTCTTGAGAGTTCCAGGAATGCATTAACTAATGTCTACTTATTTTAATGTAATAAAGAGAGCAAGTCACTCTAGGATAAAACACCAAGCAGTAATCTTGTTGTGCATTTCTATGTGTTTCAGGGGAAGGAATTTGGGACCTGGTGGGGAGTAGGGGAGGGTATGCATGGCAGGATATATGGGAAGAAGGTTCTGGAGCATGTGCTCCTGATGTCAAGAGGTACGTTTCTTACTTTGATAACTACAAATGCTTCTCCATTGCTTTCCTTCCTCAGTGAACTTCAGGGGTGCTTGGTAGAGCCATTGAGAATACAGGCCTACGTTGGAGGCTCCTCCCTAGCAGGCTGGGGAGTGGGCAACCAGGACAGCTGGGCTGGGGGCCTCCATCTTGTTGCTACACCCTGTCCGATCCCTGGGGTTCAGTCGGCAGAAGCTGCTGGAGGATGAGGGTTCTGCTTCTCCTGGGCCAGACCTTGCATAGAATCCAGGAGTAGGGGAGTCCATTCAGCCTGTTCCCTTCTTGTAGGTTCCAAACATACGTGAATAGCCACACTTCAAAAATCCCATCTGAAAAAGGAGGCTGGGTTCTCCTCCATTTCTGCTCCAGCTAATTGCATTCCGCCCTGCTCCCCTGGTCCTGCCAACTTCACGATTTTTCCAGAGTACTTGTTCACAGCTCTGTTTTATAGGAACACACTTGCTTACAGATCTGTTTCTCTGCATCACTGTGAGACCCTTGAGGACAGAGATGGGTCTTATTGTAATAGACAGCTTAGGAGATGTTATATGTGTGTGTATATATACGTGTGTGTATATGTGTTTATATATATTCATACATGTGTGTATCCACACATATACACACACATATATACACATATATTAAATGAAGTCACTGAGGCTCCATAAACGTCAATTTTTCTTATCTGGGTTGACGATGATGATTAAATAATGTTAATATATATTTATTACTTTCTTATGAACCAGTCACTAGAGTAGGTATTGTATAAATATTATCTCCTATACCTCAACTTTGTTATGTAGAGAACTATTACTCCTGTTTAGAGATGAGCAGACTGAGGCTAGTGGAGGTTAGGGAATCTCCTCAAGGTCACACACATGGGACGTAGCAGAGCCAAGATTCACAGAGGGATCGGTCACAGCCAGGTGGGAGTCTTCCCCCCACACCCTTTCTGTGATTTCACATCTTCCCCCCAGTGGCCTCCAAATCCAACGCTGTGACTGTCTCACTTGATCATCAGATTGATGACTTCCTCTGAGGGTGTTAGAAAGCGAGATGCAAACTCCCAGGCCTCCTATAGAAGGGATTTCAGGGGGGGATGCCAGTGAGGGGAGGCCAGACCCTGGGCTCAGCCTCCCTCACCCCTGTGGACCTTCTCAGACCAGCAGCATCTTTGCATGGACACATATGTGTGTGCATCTGTATCTTGCCTTGTTTCCAAAGAGACCCGAGGCCATTTAGGGAGATTCCAAAAATATAACCACATAAAAGAAAATGTATTTAGATGAGAAATTAAAAGTTAGGAGTTAGGAAGGAAGGAGGCTAATATAAAAACACTTACTTTCAAATTCTGTGTACTTGATAATATAGACTCTAAATGTGGCTCTAATCTTTCCTTAAGTCCCAGAGTGAAGTGGGAACCCTGACCAGTGACATGATTCACAGCATCCGTAGTAAACTATTTCTGATACTAAGACTGGGGGAAAAAAATTCTGCCTAGGAAAATTAGTTTCTGTGCAGTGTAATGGATAATATCCTCACCAATATCCTCGCAATAGGCAGGATGAGTCTCATCAGGACCTTTCTTTTATTCAGCGATTAAACAAAAGGCCATTTTCTACCCTTTACTGTTCTGCCAAGAAAATGCCTACTGCCAGCACCAAGACTCCTGTTGAAAGAAATAAATTGAATCTGCTCTAACACCCAAAAAACTATCAACTGGGCCTCACATTTCTGCTGCTTATAGCCTGATCCTGCACATGAACTTACCCTGACACCTGGACCGCTGAGCCTGTGGGCTTCCCCATCCCTCCCACCAACAGGGGCTGTACAAGGCTTTCAACCTTGAAATATGCCCTCCCTTTCCAGTGGTGGTCTTGTAATGGGGGTGGGTCTCCATTTAGAGAAGAGCCCTCCCCTCCCTGATTCCATCTTCTCGTCGGCCTGAGGATCACCAAAAGAGAGTTGGGAACAAAGCAGTCTAATGGGATAAGGCACCAGCATCCCTGCAAACAAGTCTGCAAGACCTCAATTTATTTTGTTTTCCTATCTTCAGAATGATAGGCTATCCTGGTCTGCTGTGTGTTCTGTTGGAATGTGGCTTATATTTTGGTTACACCATCTCCTCTTCCTAAATTCATTTTCACCCCAGCTTTTGAATGGTGTGCAGTGGGCTTAGAATTGGACGACTGGGGTTCAAAGACTGATACTGTTACTTCCTTTGTCCCTCTGTGGAATATGGTGGTCTTAACTCCTTGCTCCTGGATTTAATACTCACAGGTATTGAATGATGCAGTGTGGGTAGAAACAACCAGCACCGTCCCTGGCACAGAGCAGGCGCTCAATACATGTTTTTGAAAGAACTCAGAGTGGGAGCTCAATACATGTTTTTGAACTTCGAGAATGCATATTTCTTATCTCATCCCTACACAGTTGAAAGCATCCAATGTAGTATAAGCACAGGATTGATGCTGTTTCGTTGGGATATTTCCCAGCAAGTTCAGGCTACTGATACACCTGATGAGAGCTCTAAGGACAAAGGGCAAAGGTCATGAAAATCATTTGTCATAAAATAGTATTTGAGAATAGAATCTGAGTGCACTTGCCCTTTTTCGTGCCCTGATTTTCAAAGCCTAACTATATTGAATTGTGATGTCAAGAGGAAGAGCAGTTTCACAATTAACATTACCGTTCAAGTTGCTACTATTAAGTTATTAAATTTTATATTTTAAAATTATAGATTAAATATAGACTTGAGACTACCTAAACCACGGCTCTGCACTTCAAAGGCAAATCTATGGGAAAAACCATACTGAGGATTATTGCTATTAGTTTTATATACCCCAAATTTTATAAACATATTTAATAATATAACTTACAAGCTGAAACCAAACAACAAAACACATTATAAAAACAGTGCCTCCCCACACCAACTTCATCCCCCCAGAGACCTGTATAACATCATGTACGTGGAAGGATAAGTTTCACTTTAAAAAATAAGTGTAAATTACTAATTCCTAAGAGTTGATATTTTTCACTTACCTTAAAAATTACAAGTAAATTGAGATTTTATTTTCTTGGGTGGAAACTGGCTCAACTTTTAACCTTTGAGAACATCACACTTTAATATAATAAATGCAAACTAGGTTAAACCTGAAGTGTTTTATTCTTTTATTAGAATCTTTGTTAACTCAAAAATATAGAGCTGCTGTTACCTTTTCATTAAAGCAAGTATTTTTAAAATACTATTTTAAAAGTTACATATATTCTTTAAAAGATTTTTTAATTGAAGTATAGTTGATTTACAATGTTGCGTTAATTTCTTTTTCTTAAATTTTTATTTATTTATGTACTTTTGGCTGCATTGGGTCTTCATTGGGTTGCGCAGGCTTCTCACTGCAGTGGCTTCTCTTGCTGCGGAGCACGGGCTCTAGGCTTGAGGGTTTTAGTAGTTGTGGCTCTCGGGCTCTAGAGCACAGGCTCAGTTGTAGCACACGGGCTTAGTTGCTCCCTGGCATGTGGGATCTTCCCAGACCAGGGCTCGAACCCGTGTCCCCCACATTGGCAAGCGGATTCTTAGCCACTGCGCCACCCGGAAAGCCCTGTTGTGTTAATTTCTGCTGTACAGTAAAAGTTACATATATTCTTTATAGAAGATTCGGAAAATGTGGGGAAGTAGAATTTTCCAAGAATAACTCATAAACTCGGGTGATAACAGGTGCTCAGATTTTGGGTGTATTCTTTTAAAACATAATAGTTTGCCAAAATTCGTAAGTTTATTTTGGCTTTTCCATGAACATCCTTGGCTTGGATGTGCAAGTACCTGTCTGCCAACATTATTTTTTAATGTTTTGTTTATTTGTCTTTTTAAGTCTATCAGTGCTTCTCTTGGCTAATTTTATTTTCTAAACTTCAAATAGCACTGGATTTATTTTCATGTTCTTTACCAAACTAACATTTCTGTCATTAGTTGATGCTTTATTGGTATCTCTTACTACTCATCTGAATCTTTCAGCATTTCACAAAAGTATGACATATACCATATAACTTTAGTCGCCGTGTAAGCCTGCTAATGGTGATAGACTACTTGTGAACACTTAATGAACACTCACCATCCTGCATTATTGCAATGTCATTTAATCTTCCCATTGCGGGGTGGGTATAACGCTGTTATCCCAATATTGCCGATGGGAAAACTGAAGCTCTGGGAAATTAACTAACCCATGTGTTCCTGGGTATATTCTGAAGGTAGACCCAACAGGACTTCTTAAAGGATTTGACGTGGGATGTGAAAAAAAGGGAAAATCAGGATGATTCCGGATTTGGGGCTTGAGCAACTGGAAGAATGGAGTTGCTGTCTTTTGAGTGAATGGCTAAATAGGATCAAAATAGGAGGATGTCCAATTGGAGACATACTTGAAAAGCCTTAAAAACTGAAGGAGACAATAGTCGCTCTGTGGGTGAATTGAATTAATAGAGTCTAAACATCTTGTTCTGAGTGATTTAGAGACATGAATAAGACAGAGTGAATGGTGCAACAAAAGTCCTCATCATTCTAAACAAACCCTGCACATTGTTGGAAGTCGTGTACAGGAAATACTGCAAAGTAGCCAGTAGTGTTTCCTTTAATTTAAAGGATAAGATTGGTATTTAGTCTATGCTAACACTTAGTAATATCCTTCATTGTGATTTAGAGAGATACAAATGATTGACAACTGCAATGATTCTATGGGAAGGCTCCATTCCTTTAGAGAAAAATAATGTATTTGCTTTTATTGCTAAAATAAAGAGAAAATAAAGAACTAGCAAGCCCCCTAGATCCCAAGATGCCTGATTTTTCCCAAGGAGGTAGGCTCCAACTCTGTGCTCATCCGCATAACCCTAACTAACCCAGTTTTCAGAGCCAACTGATTAAACAAGCGCTTTGTATTTGATACCCTACGTTCTCCCTTCCGTTTCTGTGTAATCATGTTTCTTTAATGTTTTACGTTGCATGATTTTACCTTGTCAATAGTTCTATGATAAACGCTGTAATTAATTTAGTAGCACTTTGACTACATTATATTTAAGGGTGTGCCTTCTTGTATGTATTGGAGCCCTGCCAAGGAGCCTCTGTGCAGAGGTAAACCTGTCAGATCCCCCCTAGCTATTGATTAAGGGATGGGACAGTGAGGAAGGAGTTAGAATACAACTGAGAATGCTTATCACTGATCTCGTGTTTCTCTCCAAGATATACCACCAACAGGCTTCCAGGCTATGGAAGACAAACCAAGGGGTCCTGGCAGGGCAAGACGCATGTTGCCATGTTCTCGTTGGACACCCAAAGAAGGGGCCCAGTGGAAAGTCTGAGGCTCCAGGACATCCTCTCTGCCCTTCAAGCTGTGGGAAAGGGGGTCTCCAGTTCTGTCATGGTGTTCAGGGTCCCTGGGATAAGTAATTTCCACTTCCATCCCTGGTAGGAGGGGTCTGTGATGCTGCTGGGGAAATGGGGGCTGCAGAGGAGTTGAGCTGATTTTAGTACTGCTCTCTTAAAAACTTCATTGCAAAGCTGCAGAGGTTCACAGATATCAGGCTGGTAGAGCAGTTTTCCCTTTGGGGCATGTTCTAGAAGGAACTGCTGGGAGGAAATCCTCGTGAATGTCCAAACTCAATAGACCTGCCAGCCATTACTCAAGCTTATCTCTCACAGCAGTCAGCCCGTCATTACCTCTGAATCTGCCCCTTGATAAAATCTGTTTGGTTGGTGATACGTTTTCACCTAAGGTGATATTCTGATTTAAACACACATCTTCCTGTAAATCACCGTATCTTCATTTTTATGGTTTCCATGGTGCCCTATTTACAATCTAAACTTTGAAATAAATTCACACACTTAAGAATGGATTGTCTAGCATATGAAATCTATTTGTCATAAACGCCACTCATGGAGGAGGTGAGGCAGTCCCTATGGCTTCGTTTGATCAAAACTGGAAAATAAGTCTTCCGGGGTCAGTCTATGCATTTGGAGGCCTTAAACATTTAAGATTTAACTTTGGTAATCTTGTGGCTGTGATAGGAGAGGTGGTGTGGGCTTCTGCATGAGAACCGGTTAGAGGCTTTGAAACTGAAGTCTATCTATGACTCATTCATTCATCCATTCATTCGTATATAGAGTTGTTCATTCAACAAATATTTATTCAATGTCCTCAGTGCCAGCACCAGGGAAATTAGTAGACCTACCACCCCGGCCCTCAGGGGACTTCCACTGTAGTAAAGTGGAGGGTCATGTGATCTCATCAATTTTGACAGCTATGAAATAGAAATAATATTTATTTTCTAGCAAGGAAGAAACATTTTAAAGTGAAAAAATGTGTAAAAATGTGTTTTTGCTTCCTGCAGCTACTCTTTTCTGAACTCTCCAATCTTTTCTGGCCTACGGTAGGTCCTGATATCTGTGGAAGTTATATGGTCATTAAACTAAATCAGTCAAAGTCATGGCTTCGGTTACAAAATGGTATTAATAAAAACATTTCCATATGATTATTAAAACAAGACCCATAAAAGCTAGCCCTCTGGCATTCAATTTTACTCATACACATCACAGCTTGAAATAAATTGTTAAAAGTTAACAATGTTGAAAAAAAAAAAAGTTAACAATGTTGAAAAATTAGTACTGTTGCACTTTAAACATAACTCTTTAAAAATCTTGCACCAAATGTCCTTGGGTGATAGCACCCTAAAAGAATAGTGTACACCTATAGGGCCTTTAAAGAACATAATAATGCAATAAGTTACATTGGCAAAACTAATCAATTAAAGTTGTAAAGCATGCCTACAGGAAGTGGGACACAGCATCCTCTGAGAACAATTCTGTACAAAAATAGACACGGTTAGTGGTGAAGTTGAAGTTCACAGTCCCCACACCAGAGTTGTGGACAGACTGCCTACAACTTCCTGATTAGTGCACTGAGGCTCTTTACAGTCGAAAAGGGTCTGTTCCTCTCCTAAACCAACTGAAATATGGGGGAGGGTGATATTTTAAATTGTAATAAAATATTTTACTACGAAGCTAGTAATTGCTATTGTAAAAATATAATCTAGGTGAGCAAAAAATGAAAAAAAAAAGTTAAACTTTTCCACCCCTTCCACAAATATCCCTCTTTCCAACTCACCAGAATAACTAGTGTTAGCGGTTTATGTCTTTCCAGAACTTATTCAATGCAAGAAAAATATAATGAAAATTAAAATATCCAAGGGTATAAAAGAAAAAGCAAAACCTTCCACCCCCTTTGTAGTTTAGTCTCATTTGCCAAAGGTAACCACTTTTAACCACTTGTCTCTTTTATCTTTTTCTAGTGATTACCTCCACATATCTGCTTATGTTGCTTATACCTGTCTTTCCTGACTTGTCAACTTTAAGCTGTATCGAACGACAGATCTGAAAGCTCAGCTGAATTACTCTCTCTTCTCTGTCTCCACCCCACCCCCAATCTCACATGTTTATTTTCAGTTCTACTAATTAACTTTATCAATTAGAATAACATAACTAATCCTCTATATGGGGGGATCCACCAGCTTTAGACTGTGTGTCCTGACCTCCTACCATGGGATTTGAGGAAATGAGAACACTACCTGTCCTTCCACCTTTCTGCCTCTGCCTACTACATCATGACTTTTATATTCTGTTCTTTAACTATAATTAAGTCTGGGCTTTTCTACAAGTTTATTTAAAAAATTCAAAACTGGGCTTCCCTGGTGGCGCAGTGGTTGAGAGTCTGCCTGCCGATGCAGGGGACACGGGTTCGTGCTCCGGTCCGGGAAGATCCCACATGCCGCGGAGCGGCTGGGCCCGTGAGCCATGGCCGCTGAGCCTGCGCGTCCGGAGCCTGTGCTCCGCAACAGGAGAGGCCACAACAGTGAGAGGCCTGCGTACCGCAAAAAAAAAAAAAAAAAGAAATTCTATCTAGAGCTTTGAAAAGATATGGCATCTATTTTTAAAAATATATTAGGCTTCTATGAAAAAGAAGAACCCAAAGGACAAGGAAGAATCATAAAGTATGATGACTAGAATTTTAAAATTCAACAAAAGGGTAGATGATAATGTTGGTTGTCAGTTTTGAATTTTTTTTTTTTTTTTTTTTTTTGCGGTACGCGGGCCTCTCACCGCTGCGGCCTCTCCCGTTGCGGAGCACAGGCTCCGGACGCGCAGGCTCAGCGGCCATGGCTCACGGGCCCAGCCGCTCCACGGCATGTGGGATCTTCGCGGACCGGGGCACGAACCCGTGTCCCCTGCATCGGCAGGCGGACTCTCAACCACTGCGCCACCAGGGAAGTCCTGTTTCTCCCCATCTTTACTCGCTCCTGCTCTCTTTTGCCACCCCTGTGCTTGGAGCCTCTCTGGCTCACCCAGGAGGAATGTCTCCTATAGCCCACTGCTCCTTCAGGAACCGAGCTGCACTCCAGGACGTCACTCAATATGTCCTTCTGCTTCCCATCTTCCAGAGATTCATCGCTCTTTCTGGTCTGCTGATGTTTCTTCTTCCCCTTTCTCTCAAGTTCAGTTATTCCCTTTTGTTTTTCTTTGTTGTCATCACAATGGTATTTTGGGATAAAGTAGGGTAAACATTTGTATTTAGTCTGCTGCCTTGTATTAGAAGCCAGAACTCATTTTTAGAAATAGAGACTTTATGGGGAGAAGGAATCAAAATTTCACTCTTCGCACCGAGGTCCTGGAAATTAGTATTTAAGTAGCAAGTTGATCTGTCATTGTGCCCATTAGAAAGTAATAGTAACCAGTAACCCAAATGCCCCATGCTTCATTGGCTTGTACACACAAGTACAGTCATCTCAAAAGGAATATCCAAGTTCTCTGACTTACACATGTGGGAAACCCAACTCCTTGGGGATCACCCACCTCCAAACTTTTCTGCAAATTCGCAAGAGGCATTTTACATGTTTTCTTGAATGAATATAGTCGTTTTTTTGCCAAACCAGGGCTCTGCTACTGTTGGCCCTGACCAAGTAACACCACTGCTACCTCAGGGCTATTAGAGCTGGAATTCAGCCCGCCCTGGCTGAGCCACTACAGTCCTGGTGCCAGTTGAGTTGGCATCCACTACCTTCATAGAGGGGACTCCTGCCAATTCATGCTGGCCAGCCATGATCTTGTGAAGCTGGAAGTCGAACATTCCTTCCTTCTCTGTTATCCTCAATTAGAAAGCGTCTCTCTTACAGCTGCCTTAGCCCCAGAATTTTAAGAGAATTTTCAGGAACAGTTCTTTTCTCTACCATAAGCTAACTGTAGCATTTCAACATTACCGTGAGGCGCCATCTTGGTGCTGATTCCCTTTAGGATTCACCACTTGACAGATGATGTTCTTGGTACTTGCAGTGCTGGGACTGCTTGGCAGTCTCTTATGAAGGGAGAGGGCAGACACTCCTTGTTCAGTTAATCTCTTCTGGTTGAAAGGAAGGAAGGGCCAGATCTCATAATGGTTGAGTGAAGAAACTTTCCCAATTCACATGAACAACAGTTCATCCATGGTAGCAACACACACAGGAATCCCATCCTCTGTCTAGTTTGTAGGCTCTGTTGCTCAGTCTGGCTCGTTCTGTCCCTCTCCTTCCCTTTGCACAGCAACTGGCTTCTCTCACCTCTCCCTCACCCAAACCACCAGTGTTGAGATGTCTACCCACTAACTATGGCTGGGATTCAAGTGTCCCCACCCCCAGAGGAGCTTCCTTAGTCCTATGTAAATCAGTAAATGGAAATAGATTCTAAGAGAAAACAGTGGCATCTTAGGCCACTTGCAGGATCTGTAGGCTTGAAAGGAGGTTCTCTTTTTCCAGACATCACTTATTCTTCCTCCTATTATTATCTATGTATTACCAATTTTCCCTGACTCTGTGGGGTAATTGAATCAAAAGCAACTCTCAAATATCAGGAGAGCCCACTGGTAGCCAAATAGAAAGAGCCCCATTATATAAAGTGCTCCCACCTGGGCTATGAACAAGGGAAATGTCTAGACTCCAAGCCTGTGCATGAATTTCCATGTCAGGGCCATTTTCTTCCCTATGTAGGTGTGAGGGATGGTGCCTGGTGAGCCACCCTGGGAATGAGGGTACCTATGCCCCCTTTTATCTATTAAAGTGGCTGAAGACCATCCCAATGGATGGCTAGATTCTAAGGTCAGCCATGCCCCCTGGGATCCTCATTTTTGGGGAATATTCACTCTTTTTCTTACTACAGTGAGCAGTAGGTATAGTGGAATAGAGTGCCGTCCAATCCCGGCTCTGCCGAGTTCACCCACAACCCTGAGAACTTCATTCAGCTTTTTTGGATCTCAGTGCCTTCATCAGTAAGATACATATTTGGACTGGATTAATGTTTTTTACCTTTTAAGCTGCAAAACCCTTTCTTCAAGCAAAATTGTATGTCAAAACAGAAATCGACTCACAGACATAGAATACAAACTTATGGTTACCAAAGGGGAGAGGAAGGGGGAGGGATAAATTAGGAGTTTGGGAGTAACAGATACACACTACTATAAATAAAATCGATAAACTATAAGGACCTACTATACAGCACAGGGAACTATATTCAATATCTTGTAATAACCTATAATGGAAAAGAACTGAAAATGTGCGTGTGTGTGCCTGTGCGAATAACTGAATCACTTTGTTGTACACCTAAAACTATCACAACATTGTAAATCAACTGTACTTCAATTAAAAAAAATCATATGTCAAAGTCTAAATTTCAAAGCATGCAAAAGCTCAATGTTCAGGGTGAAATAGGAGTGGGGGCCCTGGAGGTTCCCTGCTTCCCCTCCTCCCTTGACACTGCAGGAGCCCCTGGGGCACCTCTAGGTGCCTCATACATTGTGTTCTATGGAACACAATTTGAAAACCACTGCTCTAGAATATCTTCAAGGTCCCTTTGAGCTTTAACATCCTATGACCTCAAGTAATAGTGGAATTTCTTTGCTCTGGACAAGAAGTGTGTCATTGGATTTCATGCTGAAATGCCTTGGGGTTCCACTAGAGCTTACCTAAGGTGCTCAGAACTTCACGCAGAATCCAGAGCAATGATGACATGGTATGGTGGTTCCAGCCTATGGCCTGAGTCAGAAGACCTGGATTCAAGTCCCAACTTCAGCACCTAACAATTCCATGTGTTAGTTTGCCAAAACAAAGTCCCACACCTGAGTGGCTTAAATAGCAGAAATGTATTGTTGTTCAGTTCTGGAGGCCAGAAGTCCAAGATCAAAGTGTCAGCAGAGTTGATTCCTTCTGAGGCTGTGAGGAAGAAACAGGTCCAGGCCTCTCCCCTGGCGTCTAGTGGTTTACCGGCAATCGTTGGCTTTCCTTGGCTTGTAGAAGCATCACTCCCAATGTCTACTTTCATCTTTGCATGGTCTCCTCCCTGTGTGTTTATGTCCAAATTTCCCCTTTGTATAAGTACACAGTCATATTGGAGTGGGGGCCCACCCTACTCCAGGTGCCCTCATCTTAACTAATTATATCTGTAATGACCGGATTTCCAAATAAGGTCACATTCTAAGGTACTAGGGGTTAGAACTTCAGCATATGAATAAGGGGTTGGGATGGGGGAGACACATAGTTAATCCATAATATTCTGTTCCCTTGGACAAATTATTTTACCTTTCTATGTCTTAATTTCTAATACCTATGACTTGGGGTCGTTGTGAAATACTAAGGCATAACAAGCGTTCCATAAATGTTAGCTATTATTATGAATGTGGTTTTTGTTTCATTTGCAGTACTTTTTTTTTTACAGTAAACTTTTTAATTTTTGCTGGGCTGTGTTGGGTCTTCATTGCTGCGTGCGGGCTTTCTCTAGTTGTGGCGAGCAGGGGCTGCTTGTTGTTGCGGCACACAGGCTTCTCATTGCGGTGGCTTCTCTTGTTGTGGAGTATGGGCTCTAGGCGTGTGGGCTTCAGTAGTTGCAGCATGCAGCCTCAGTAGTTGTGGCACATGGGCCCTGGAGAGTGTGGGCTTCAGTAGTAGTGGCAATGGGCTCAGTAGTTGTGGTGTGTGGGCTCTAGGGCATGCAGGCTTCAGTAGTTGTAGCACACGGGCTTAGTTGCTCTGAGGCATGTGGGATCTTCCCAGATCAGGGATTGAACCCCTGTCGCCTGCATTGGCAGGCAGATTCTTAACCACTGTGCCACCAAGGAAGTCCTCCAGTACTTTTTTTAAAGAATCCACGTGGTATTGTTTTATTGCAGCAGTGTATATGGGGTCCATGTCCCTGGAGGACCATCTATAACCACTTCCTAGACATCCTGATGATTCTCTTAGATAATCATTACCTTGCAGTTGCAGGAAAATGTACACTATTTTGTTGTCTCCTTATCCTGATTCAAAAAATGATATTTTCATTCTGCTCCCAATTGAACTTTGAATGGCTAGTTGAGTGAAAATAGTAAATAAAAAATCACTCTGTATTTGGCTAAAACCCACACATAGAGCAAGCAGGTAGGAAAGCTCCAGTCCCTCTCACTCGGCCTTTTGAGTTTTCTGGAGTCTCTGGGTTGGTTTGCTTGTCTCTTCTGTTCGTTATTCTGTTATGTGATTTCTTTTTTTCTTTTTTCTATATCCATCCCAGGTGCTGGCATACAGGAAGTAGGTAATCCAGGTGTGTGGTCTGAATGGATGTGACTCTTTTGCGGCCTTGATGAGCAGGAATTATACATATTCTGTCACTCCATGTGTGACATCCCCACTTTTTGTGATTTTGTACCTACCTCTTTTCCAGAGGACAAATATATTTGAACACACGTCCAGAGTTCTGATACCTAACGTGAAGAAAAGCATTGCAGTGTTCGTTATAAGCTTCACCCGAGATGTCTTCCTTGCTGACTGGGGGAAGGCAGTGTAAACAGGCTATTTGACAAATAGGTTTCCCATCCTGCACCACTCATCTCCTGGCTTTTATAAGTCAGTCTGACGTGGGGTTCTGTCTACCTACGTGTGTGTGTGTGATTTCTGCCAGAGGAGGCAAGATGAATCAGGCTGACATGATTTTTCTCTATTTGGAAAGAAGTGAATGAACCCTTTCAAAATACCCAATGTCAAACTTTCTTCCTGTGGGTTATGGCTGTATAAGTGGCATACAGACTGGTAGATCCTTTCTAGAATCAAGGGAATAAATTAATATTTTAAATTAAGATGATAATCAGATGAGGTGTGGTCTATTCGCCTAACACATGAAGATGCTCTGTCGAATTCTCGTCGCATTTGAGTTTTCCTACATACAGTAAGGTTTGGAGATTTCAGGTAGAGTTAGTTTTGTGCTTCTGTTTTTTGGCAAAAATTAAATGTGATTTCTTCCTGTTTAACTTTTTTTTTTCCCCCCCAGTTTTTTTTTTTTTTTTTTGCGGTACGCGGGCCTCTCACTGTTGTGGCCTCTCCCGCTGCGGAGCACAGGCTCCGGACGCACAGGCTCAGCGGCCATGGCTCACGGGCCCAGCCACTCCGCGGCATGTGGGATCTTCCCGGACTGGGGCACGAACCCGTGTCCCCTGCATCGGCAGGCGCACTCTCAACCACTGCGCCACCAGGGAAGCCACCCCCCGCCCAGTTTTAATGAGATATAGTTTACAGGTAGCTTTTTTCTTTCTGAATAAATCACGCATTATTTAAAATAAATATAAAAGGATAATAATTCACATGGAAAGAAAAATCAGTGAAAGTAGAGAGGCCCCTGAGAATATATTTAATTACATACAGCAGAGATGCAAAATAAAGGGAAACAAATCACAGGAAAAGAGATTTGACTTTAAATTTTTTTTTTTTTGGTAGACCACACACTATGTATTATGATTTATAGAAGAAAGATGGTACAGAACTCCAATGAGTGGATACATACAAAGAAAATGCCCAGGCTCTATGTTAGAAGAATGGCAAATGTTTGTATATTTGTGTATTTTTGATTTAGATAAAATGTTTAAGATAGTGCATGTCATTTCTTAAGCATTCTCTGGTTTAACAGCCTTCTTATGATTGACCAACCAACTCTTTTGACTTTCAGCTTCTTTAAGGTGGTGGACTGGAATGAAAATAACAAATTGTAACAAAAAATTTGAAAATCATACCTCTCATTCAAAAATTTTGCAAATTATTGTCTTAAAAATAAAAGATAGTCTTATCTAGTAATTCTTAAAAGATAGGAGAAAAAGATAGCCTGGAGGGAATTACAGCTATCCTCCAAATGCCTGCTTCTCTAAACTTATATACTCCCTGATCGGTATGGAAAACACAAAGAGAACATCTAAATTCTATACAAAGTCATTGTTTTGGGAACATTATGGACAGTTTAATATCTACTTCAAGAGGATCGAAAGGAAAGGCCAGAGTTCTAGAGGTAGCTGAGTACATGACCTCAATATATAATCAATGAATAGCATTAATAGTGTATTCACGATATGTGTGCAATATCTAATTTTGATCTTTCATGTTAACTTATAGCCTTCCCTCTTTTCATTTTTGAAGGTCAATATCAAATTGAACACCAGACACTACAGAGAAGACTGAATTCATATGTGTGCT
Organism: Delphinapterus leucas; assembly: GCF_059928025.1. Classification (NCBI taxonomy): domain Eukaryota; kingdom Metazoa; phylum Chordata; class Mammalia; order Artiodactyla; family Monodontidae; genus Delphinapterus; species Delphinapterus leucas. The sequence goes on from NC_143146.1 coordinate 15,446,413, forward strand.
AATACAATGTACATCCCCCAAATAGCTAAGATACATGATAAGTGTTCAATTCCATGACACGAAAAGCTTTCCACCTTGCACATTTAGGACATCCTGAAGTCAACCAGCCACGGATGGATAACTCCAAACGCAAGGACTCCAGGAGCTCCATCTGGGACTGTTTCACCAGGTGTTGACTCCATATTCACTGTTGCCATTAGAGGTAATGAGTTTTCCGACATTCGAAAACTTTTATTTCAAACACGCACAGTATCCTCCGTAACCTTCAGCCGCTCTATGCTTACTGAACTAAAGCCTTCTCTTTCCTTCTGAATAGAAACGCCTCTTGCTTAGACCTTGTGAAGCCGGGGATTTGAGTGCAATAGACAACTTCAAAGACTGTGCTTTCTACCTAACAATTATTGCCTTAGGCTAAAGTATTCACACAAATGCAATAGCAACAGAAGGGGTTTGCGAGGCCGTGACAAGGTCCTTCTTTCACCTGGATCTGGAGAATGATGAATGAGGGCTAGCAGAATATTTTTCTGGCGCTTTGGTTTACCTTGATCGTCTCACAGAACGCAAATTGACATTATACCCACATTTCTATGGTATTTATTACCATGGTCATGATGTGAGGGCTTTTTCAATATGAATAGTGTAAAAGGGGAAACATATTACTGCAGAGGGACATTATTGTGCAGGGAATGTATAAACAGATGGGAAGAATGGAGAGACATGCTCATAATAGAAACTGAAAGCTCCTCATTTTGTCCCAATTGTCTACCCTTCCTTTTTAAACAACCTTCCTTTTTTCTAGCTATCAATACAAAGTTCTTTTTGGTAAAATGAAGTGCATTCATGCTGCCTGAAAGAAGCTTTTAAAGTTGATCTGTGCCCACACAAAAGAGAGGCAGTGCTGGGTCCAGCCAGTTGAGGAAACAAACTTGGTCAATGTTCATTACTCATGGCTCGACACGCCGGCCTCCATATCATTTTGTAAAGAATCAGATAAACTTTGCTCATGATAAACAACTGAAATAATTTTTCTTAGCTGTCAGCTCCCTTTCTCCCTTTCCCAGCCTGTTCTCACACTCTTCCCTGCTCGTAAAAGCCACCATGCGCAGCTCTTTGGTCTGATAAATGGGCTCCTTTCAACGGGTGGCAGGTTTCAGGAAAAAGAGATAATCCTGGATAATGTGGACACAGTTTTCATTTCATGTCACCCAATTAAACTGCAATTATCTGGAGTGCAACAGCAGAAAAACTGGAAAGAATGGCCAGAGAATGAGGTGCCGAGGAAACGCTCCCACGAATCCTGACAAACAGCAGTTCAAGCCACATTCACCTTCTTGTTCAATTATTTGCATCCAAAGCCGAGGTCCATGCAGCCTCCATGCACACCCCTTCCTCAGCATCCTCGTGGCCTGGCCCTTCCACAGGCAGAACCAGGTGGAAGGTTTCTTTATTTTGTTCATCACAGAACAGAATACTTTCTCCCCCATGACAGTCTCAGCACCACATGAAACATCATCCCAAGAACCAATCACTGAATAATAAAAGAGTGATGATAACTCTGATTACAAACACGTTTTTTTTTTTTTTTTGGTACGCGGGCCTCTCACTGTTGTGGCCTCTCCCGTTGCGGAGCACAGGCTCCGGACGCGCAGGCTCAGCGGCCATGGCTCACGGGCCCAGCCGCTCCGCGGCAGGTGGGATCTTCCCGGACCGGGGCGCGAACCCGTGTCCCCTGCAGCGGCAGGCGGACTCTCAACCACTGCGCCACCAGGGAAGCCCACAAACACGTTTTAATAAGTCATGTAGGGCTATATTAGTCTGAGGCCTGAATAGAAATAAAATTTTCAGTGAAAAGCTTGCTCATCAATTGGGAGGTTTTTTCCCTTCATTTAAACGTGATGATATTTAACCCTGTAAAGAGCTACAACTATGGGATGGGAAGTAGATAAAAGGACCTATCATCTTGTATTTATAAATTACAGTCTTTCACATCCTCCAGTAGTACAAATCGTTGGACTTTCAGTGGAGGAAATGAAAGAAAATGCACACCTTAAGGGTGAGGCTTTAATGTAAGTAATGATGGCCACATCTGTAAACTCGGTTGAGAGAAGACTGATAATAGTAGAATTCACTGGGGGGAAAAACAGTACAATGGAATGAAGATGACCTTCGAGTATGACATTGTCAGAATACAGCAAGATAAAGTAAGGCAGGTCTGAAACCCAGAGACTCCAAAATAAAATTTTCATCACCAATAACATAAATCTTTGGATTTATTAATACATTTGGAAAATAAACTGTACAGCTTTACCAGCTGGTCTATTTAGTGATGAATCAACTACTTTAATCTCATAAAATGATTCTCTTGTGTGCCGTTTGGCTCTACAGCTCTTCTTCCTTCCTCTTTTTTTTTTTTTTTTTTGCGGTACGTGGGCCTCTCGCTGTTGTGGTCTCTCCCGTGGCGGAGCACAGGCTCCGGACGCGCAGGCTCAGCGGCCTGGCTCACGGGCCCAGCCGCTCCGCAGCATGTGGGATCTTCCCGGACCGGGGCACGAACCCGTGTCCCCTGCATCGGCAGGCGGACTCTCAACCACTGCGCCACCAGGGAAGCCCTTCCTTCCTCTTTTTGAAATGGATCCCATCTTAATCTTTTTCAGAATAGCGTTTATGGCTCCAAAAGGTAGCAAATGTGACAAAAGAGCCACTCAAAGTTGGTTTTAACCAGCATGACCCACCTGAGTGCGGCCATCAGTGGGCCTGGTGCCCTGCACCCTCTACCAGGCTCTTGCCCAACAAGGATAAAACCACTAACCATCCTACGAGATCCTGCCTGTCTCCACTTCACCCTAGATGATATCAGAAGCCCAAGGTGCTCTCTTTCCCCAGGCCATCAAACAGATGTGGAAGAGCACGCCATTGTCATCACGCGGGAAACGTTAAAAAAAAACTGGGGATGTTGAGATGGATTTGAAAATTGGTCTACTCTTCAATAATCATAAATTCAGCAAGAATCACAGTGACGATGCTGACACAAGATGACGTGTACGGCTCTTTCATCCGTGCTCAAATCACTAGACAAATAACGGTCTGGGCTAGGGTCCCATCCTGTGTAGCTTTATGGGAGAAACCACACAGGTACAATAACATAATGACACCATGATAACAATAATAATGCCTTATGTTTACCCAGTGTCTACCTCTGGGAAACCTAAAGCAGTTCAGAGATGCTAATCTAGTTAGACTCCAGGCCCCTGTCAGTAGGGGCAGGTATTTTTAATTTCAAATGCTGTTTGAAAAATGATGGGAGCACTAACATCTACCACCTCCCTCCCGCTTGGGTATTTGTGAACATAAAGGAAAATAAAGATAGCTCGGATTTAAATCTTCTAACTACATGGAAGAACAATGATAATAGCTGAATATAATAATACGGTTTAGATCACTTTTCATCCGATATACTTGTCTTTCAAATTACGGGTTGAATTCATATCCTGTCTTCGTTCATGGGAGATTTTCACACAACTCCGACACATGGAAGAAAATACGGTCATGTTCTGTGGGAGAGAGTCATCCTTTCGGGCTAAAAAACCTTACATAGTTCCTTCTGCTGTTCCTCCTAGGGCATAATTTCACCTTTCCTGGGGACATTCCCCTAAGCATTTCACAGAGTTAGGTTATACAAACCTGGATCCTTGGAAATGGATTTTTTGGATTTTGGAAACGTTGAATTCAGAATACTAACAAAACAAAAAACTACTAATAATGAAACTATAGTTTTGGCTCAAACCTGGGAAAAACTCATGTTTTAAAAAATGGCTAAGTGTAAAGGAACTCCTTTAAAGTACTATACATTAAATAGACAACTTCAATGTAAGAAGAGTTTATATAGAACCCCTTCCCTTCCATTGATTAATATATACTTCATTTTAAAACTATCTCAAATATTAGATGGGAAGCATGGCATTCATCATAGTCTGTAACCATGTTGTTTACTTATTTACTTGTTTATTTTCCCCCCACTAGAAGATAAGCTCCATAAGGGCAAGGACCATGGCTGTCTCACTCATCATTGTACCACCATGTGTTTAGTGCACAGATGTTAAATATCTTTTGAATGGATGAATAAAGGAAAGAAAGACCAGGTTCCAGCATAGTAAAATGGCTAAGTACCTGGACTTTGCGGTCAGCAGATCTGATTTTGAATCCGGACTTCTCTGCTTACTAGGTTTGCAAACTTGAGCAAATCACTTAAGCTCTTTGAACCTCAATTTTCACATCTGTAAAATGGTAATTGTATCTTTTACATTTATCATAAGGATTAACTGAAATGATGAAAGTAAGTTCTTTATCACACTGCCTAGACACTTAATAAGTATGAGCTATTACTCTGGGTTTTTTTGTTTCAAAAAAATAGAATGTTAATTTGACCCGATTTTTAAGGCCAACTGTGTACACTTGGTGATCCACGGTTGGTTGAAACCGCAGGTGTGGAACCTCTGGATACAGAGCGCTGATTGTACTCCACCGTTTTACATAAGGGACTTGATCATTGTTGGGTTTTGGAATCCGAGGGGGCCCTGGAAACAATCTCCCTGGATACAGAGGATCGACTGTATTCAATACTTTTGAAATGTGTAGCTTCTCCTTTCCTCCCTCCTGTCCAGTTACCACCAACAATCATCGTCTAGTACAGACATGTGTCTTCCTTCTCGGGCACTATAAGCCATAGCACTGCTTTAAGCACAGAGCAGCAGCCTTAATGTACCCCCTGTCCCCCCCCCCCCCGGCAGTTCGTAGACAATTTCTGCCTTGGCTGCTGTAATCTGCACCCAGGCACTGCCGCCATTTAACCCCCTGTGGCTGCAGGACTGGTATTCTCTGACGTCTGGGCTCTACCCACATTCAGGCCAGGCTTGGGGGGACAAAGGAAGGCGCTTCCAATCATCCCTACTCCCTGCTTCCCTGACCTCCCCAAACTCACCCTCCTGTCCCAGATTGGCTGGGAGAGAATAAGGTCATTTTAGGGTAGAGACCTGGAGGGGGAGGGAGGGGCAGCAATGGTTTGAAAACCATTGCGTGCCCCTGCCTTCTGAATGGAGAGATTGGCCCAGCTCTCTCACTCAGGCTTCTCCCCTCTCCCCAAAATGTGTTGGGGAAGCACATTAGCCTGAGACACGGAGGGCAATGCTTGGAGACACAGAGAGAATGCAGATAAGGCAAGATCTCTGTTTTGTCCCATTCATCTCTCTTTTTTGTCGGGATGGGAACATCCTGGGCAACTTTCCAAACATCGTGCAGCTATTTAACAAATCGGCTCCCAGCTGAGGACTGGAAGCTGGAAGAGGCAGGGAGCTTGGTCTTGGTCAGTTTGCAAAAAATGTGAGCTGCTGCCAGGAAGCTTGGGGAGAGTGTGGGGTTGTCTGGGAGAGGTGCCTGCTCTCCTCTGCTCCTCCACGTGGACCTGTATCAGGGGCGGAAGCAGGCTGAGTGCCTAGGAACAGAGACGATGTCAGGCATCCTTGCTCTGTTACTTACAGCCGCTTGGCGCTTGGCATGTTACTTAACCTTCCCAACCTTAGTTTCCTTATGTGTAAAGGGGAGATCATAATCCCTTCTCACAAGATTGCTACAAGAATTAAATGGGGGTGAGGGGAGGACAAAAGGGGTAAAAGGGATCAATTATATGGTGACTGATGGAAACTAAACTTCTGGTGGTGAGCACGCTAGATTTTTGGAAGTGTGTACAGAGGTCAAGTTATAACGATGTTCACAACTTGTATGATGCTATAAATCAATGTTACCTAAATTAAAAAAAAGAATTAAATAGGATGATACTTGTGAAATGCACAGTATTGGCACATACAAGTACAGCTCAGTAATGAGTATGGCTGCTGCTTGTGGGCTATGTTTGTGATAACAAAGGAAGAAACAATCCGAATGTCCACCCATGATGGACTGGTTAAATAAACTATGGTAAAGCCACATCATAATAATTGGGATTTGTGCGACTGTAAAATGGAATAAAGATCATTTCTATATACTGCTGTGGAGTGACCTGCAGGATACATTGCTGAGGGAAAAAAAGGCAAGTTGGAAAAAAGTGTCATCAGTTTGCAGCAGGGGCTTGCATTTCGTGTGTATATTTATACATTTTTTAGAGCAATGGAAGGAGAGAACAAAAACACATAGGGGTGGGAGATAGGAAGTAGGGGAATAGGAGTCTATGTTCATGCTTCAGATTCTTACTAACAGATTCTTCAATTCTTTCCCTCTAATTTGTTGCTGTTTTTGTCATCATCGTCTTCATTATCCTCAGAAGGAATTTCTATTTACATTATTGGTCTTAATGCTTTGCAGCAGGGGGAGGCACCCAAACTTTTCTGCGGCTGACTGTAGCCTCAAGAGGAAGTGGTGGTCATTAGTGGTCATCAACCCTTACGTTTCTCTGTTTAAAGATAGTTGGTGGAGACCGTCTCCCTCCCAGACTTTGTATTAATTATTTTTATCTGGCTTCTAATATATTCTTCTCTACATACTTGGGCACGTGCAAAATATTTCCTCTGGCCTTCAGCCACCCCTAGTCTAGAGTAGGGGTCAGAAAATTATGGAACAAGGGCTAAACCTGGCCACCCTCTATTTTTGTGCAATTTATATGCTGACAATGATTTCTACATTTTTTAATGGTTGAAACAAACTGGAAGAAGAATAACATTTTTTGCTGTGTGAAAAATTACATAAGTTTTAGTTTCACTAAATAAAGTTTTATTGGAACACAGCCATGCCCATTCGCCCATTTGTTTCTATATTACCTGTGGCTATTTTCACACCACAAGTTGAGCTGTTGCTTATGGCTGCAAAGCCTAAAGTATTTACTATCTAGGCCTGGACAGAAAATGTTTGTTTATTCCTGGTGTAGAGCATCAGAGAAAGCCTGGGTTTCAAATAAGTCTGTTGTTTTCTGGGAGCCACCTCTAGGTCCTATTTTGCATATCAAAACCCTGTACAGGTGCCCTGTCTAGACAGGCTTTGAGTATCTATTGTGAGGTTGTTGGGGGTTTTTCTGTCTTTTGCTTTTTGTTTTGGCTTATCCTTTCTTGCTTTTATTGATGAAGAAAAACTAGGTTTCTCATCAAACCCTACAGAACAGTGGACCACTATGGTTTTGTTTTTAAACATCATTTAAGCCTGAGGTCCTACAACTATATTTCTAGTCAATTATGGAGGGCCATCACTCGTAGGCAACCCCACCTGTCTATTTTAAAGAAATACTTGCCCCTCTCTCGTTACTCTGGGGCAGAATAATCATCCCCAGCTTCTTTCTTGTTGATCTAGCTTAAAACTAGCATGGTCGGTAGACTACTGAGTGGAAGTGGTTCCCATTTCCTATGTTAACAGAGCCTTGCCCAGGCTGGACTGCTGCGGACCAGTGGTTCTTGTAAGAATCACCCAGAGGGCTTGTAAAAACAGATCTGCCTGCCCCTCTCCCACGCTTCCAGATTCTGATTCAATAGGTCTGGGTGGGGCCCGTGAATTTGCATTGCTCATAATTTCGCAGAAGTTGATGCTGCCGGTGGTCTAGAGACCAAGCTGAAGAGCAGTGCTGTTGATCCTTGGTTCCATCTTACCTGAGCTGGGCTACGTGCTACCTCCCATGACAAAGGAGGTGTAAACAGGGTAGATCAAGCCATTCACCTCTCTTCTAAACCCTAAGTAATTTAGGATTACTATATATCCTAAATTACTATATAGTAATATAGCATTTACTGTATATAAAGAACTTACAACTTTATAGAACTTAACATCTTGGTTAGGAAGCTAGGACATACACTTACAAAGAAAACTAAACCACTGTCTGTTGAGAAAAGTTCAATTTAAAAGTTGTCAGCGGCTTCTAAATCTAGAGGTGGATTCATTTAGTCACCCTCTGGGAAGAATTACTGTAATAACCGTTCTTAGTTATGTAAAGGTGAGGCAAGTAGACGCTTAGGCCTTTTTTTTTTTTTTTTTTTTTCCGTACACGGGCCTCTCACTGCTGTGGCCCCTCCCTTTGCGGAGCACAGGCTCCGGACGCGCAGGCTCAGCGGCCATGGCTCACGGGCCCAGCCGCTCCGCGGCAGGTGGGATCTTCCCGGACCGGGGCACGAACCCGTGTCCCCTGCATCGGCAGGCGGACTCTCAACCACTGCGTCACCAGGGAAGCCCAGGCCATTTTTTTTTGTATGTTGACGAAGCATATCTCTTTCAAAATTCCTTCTTAGGAAGGTAAACAAAGAGGTGCGGATGTATTTGCCAGGACCCTGGTTGGTTTGTCAGGGAGGCTGATTCTAACAGCAGAGGCACCTCGGTCAGCACCCACAATAAAGGTGCATGATTTGGCAGCAACAGCTAAAAGAATGTGTTAAGGAGTTTTAGCTTTAAAGCTAGATTAAAGCTAGCTTTGACCCAGGTCTTAAGTGTCAGAGATTAACTACAGATGAACATACCTGGTGGGAAAAGTCCTCCCGAGAAGTATTGCTGCAGAGTGGGTCATCATAGCAAATCTGGGAGCACCTGTTTTCAAATGGTTTATCATGTGACCTTGACAGATGTGTTGACACTAGAAAACAAGGGGCCACCTCTTTTGAGCCATAGCAGATGAAGTAGTATGTGCTAATCTCACCATATGAGCATATAACAGGTAGCTGATAGATAGATGGATGGATAGATAGATAAATAGATATAGAAACAAAGAGAGAAAGAAAGAAAGAAAGGAAGGAAAGAAGGATGGAAGGAAGGAAGGAAGGGGGAGTTTGGGGATGGAGAAGAAACTGGAATTCTGCATATCATTTTGAATGGTATAATTGATAATATAAAACACAATTTTTGGATAATGAATTTGATTTTTGGAAAATATCAACACTCATACAGAATTACATCAGTAAATATGTTGGGTGACCCGTGTGACATCCTTTTTCATTGGGAGGGGATGAAAACCAATGCAAATATGAAGTAAGAAAATTGATGTCTTAGAAATTCATGTCTTAGAAATGTGCTCTGATGGCAAAATCAAGAGCAGAGATCCATCTGAACCGTTTTCATCAACGGGGGGTAGTTTTGAAATAAAAATGTGATTTACTTTTATTTTATTTCTTAAAGGTTTTTTTTTTTTTTGATTTGGACCATTTTTAAAGTCTTTACTGAATTTGTTACAATGTTGCTTCTGTTTTCCGTTTTGGTTTTTTGGCCCCAAGGCATGTGGGATCTTAGCTCCCTGACCAGGGATCAAACCTACACCCCCTGAATTGGAAGGAAAAGTCTTAACCACTGGACCACCAGGGAAGTCCTGTGATTTGCTTTTAAAGCACGTATTCAAAGTTAATGTCCTTGCTTTGAAATTCAGTAAAATAAAGGGAAGGGATCAAGTATTTATCCTGCCTTTCTATATGTATACTTGTGCCTCAGGAAAAACAAATAACTGATGAGGGAAAGTTTCTCTTTATAGAAGAAGACAAAAGGATAGAATTAGAATATTCCAATTTGCTGCCCCTTCTAATAAATTAATGAATCTAAGGAATAGTCATCATTGGTTGGTAGCATTACAAAAAGAGAGAGACCAGGCATTATGTGCCCCCCAAAGGAAGTACACACGCTACCTATGAAGCAGTCTTGTCATAAATCAACACAGAGTGTGATCAAGCCTCTAGCTCTAATTACCAATTTAATATATAAACAACAGACGAACATACACAACATGACAGTGATCAGTCAGCAAAATCCAGACTGTAGAAAATTCTACCAAGCAAGCCATTCAGTTTCTCCAAATTAACTGCAATGAGAAAACAACACATGGACGGAGAGACTTTTAAAGACCTATCATCAATTACAATGTATGATCTTAATTGGATCCTGGTTCGAATAAGTAAACTACAAAAATAAGTTACAAAGCAATAGGAAACCTTGAATACTGACTGAATAATTAATGATAGTAAGAAATGATTGTAATGTTTTAGGTGTAATAATGGTTTTGAAGTTTTATATATATATATATATATATTTTTTTTTTTTTTTTTTTTTTTTTTTTTTGCGGTACGCGGGCCTTTCACTGTTGCGGCTTCTCCCGTTGCAGAGCACAGGCTGCGGACGCGCAGGCTGAGCGGCCATGGCTCACGGGCCCAGCCGCTTCACAGCATGTGGGATCTTCCCGGACGGGGGCACGAACCCACGTCCCCTGCATCGGCAGGCAGACTCTCAACCACTGCGCCACCAGGGAAGCCCCTATATATATATTTTTTAAATCCTGGTATTTTAGATAAATATACCCAAATATTCATGAAATAATAAGATGTCTAGGATTTGTTCCAAAATATTTAGTGGGGGAGTAGTGAGGAAAGGTATAGATAAAACACAATTAGTCATGAGTTGATAATTTTTAGAGGCCAGATGATGGAGACATAGAGTTTTCTTACATTAATCTACATTTTTATAAGTTTAAAATTTTCCATAAACAAGATGTTTCTTAAGGGAAAATAAAACAGTAGAAATAGAAGGCACATGCACACACACACACACACACACACACACACACACACCTTGATCTGCAGAAAAAGTAGTATTAGAGGAAAAAATACATTTTCTATTAGTTACAGTTTTAAATGCTTGTACTAGAAAGAATAAAAGGCTGAGAATTAAAGGTGTAAGCACACAATTTAAGTTAGAACAAAATAAGAGCAAATTAATCCTCTCCCTGCAAAAGTGGGAGAAATTATATAGTAAAGGTAAGGGCAAAAATTAATAACAACAAAAACCAACAAAGCCAAAAGTTGGCACTTTGGAAAGACTAATAAAATCGACAGACCTCTGGTAAAATTATTCAAGAAAAAGAGAGAGAAGGTACAAATTGTAAATGTTAGGACTGAAAGGGGACATAACTACAGATATAAGAAGAGATCAAATAGAGAATACTAAGAATGATTTTGTCAGTATATTTGATTTTAAATGTAATAATATACATTTTGGAAAACGTAACTTAAAAAAGCTGACACAAGGAGAATAGCAAGTGCAAATTGTCCCATAATTATTAAAGAATATGAATTTGTAACTTAAGGGTTTTTTTTTTTCCACACAGGAAACATCAAGTCCGGATACATTTTTGAGGTGAGTTTCGCCAGATGTTCAAGTAACAGGTCATTTCAATTTTGTAACAATTCTTCCCAGGAAAAGGAAAGAGGAACTATTGTCCAACTTACCTGATTAGGCTGGTAGACTTTTAATAAGAAACTAGATAATATCAGGATGAAAAAGGAAAATCACTTGCTTACCTCACTCATAAACACAGATGTAAAAATCTTACACAATGCAAATACGTCATGAACAAACTGAGTTTATCCCCAAAATGTACATTTGATTTAACATAGAAATTTCATTATTGAAATTATTCCCATTAGTTTTGGAAAAAAGCCAATGCCCATTCAAGCTTAAGGAAGAAAAAAGAAATCTCAGTAAAATATGAATATGAGAAAACATTCTTTATCTTACAAAGAGATCCTTATAAAGGGTCTCTACCAAAAACCTACTGTGAACAGTTTTCATAATGGTAAAATATTTCAGATTAGAAACAAAACAAGGAAGGTAATTATCACCATTTCAACTCAACATTCAACATTGACTGGAGGTCCTAACCAGAGCTGTAAGATAAGATAAAGTAATAAAAGTTAAAAAGATTGAAATTGAAGAAATAAAACTCTCATTTGCTAATGATATGATTCTATACAGAGAAAACTCAGAGGAATCTACAAACTGTGAGAACTAATAAGGGTATTTACAAAGGTGGCTGGATATAAGATCAAACATTTTAAATGCCATTTTATAACTTGGTAACTCTAATTAGAAAGCCTAATTTTCAAAAATGTCACACCACTTATAATAAGAAGAAATGAAGCAAAGCCATTAAAAGATGTACAAAACCCTAGGAAAATATATAATATTCATGAACAGGGAGAGTTCAAGACTGTAAAGATATCAATTCCCTTTAAAGTGATCTATGAATTCAAAGTGATCACAATCAAAACTCCAACAGCATTTTTTGAGGAATTTGACAAGCTCATTCAAACATCTTTACAGAATTACAAAGGGCTAAGAATAATTAAGATACTCCCGGAGATGAATGTAGAGGAGATATCCCTACCAGATATCAAGGCTTGTAATAAAGTTATAGTAATTAAGATAGTGGGGAGGGATAAATTAGGAGTTTGAGATTAGCAGATACACACTACCATATATAAACCAGATAACCAGCAAGGTCCTGCCGTATAGCACAGGGAACTATACTCAATACCTTATAATAAACTATAATGGAAAAGAATATGAAAAAGAATACATATATAACTGAATCACTTTACTGTACACCAGAAACTAACACAACATTGTAAATCAACTACACTTCAATAAGAAAAAGTTTTTTAAAAGATAGTATGGAATAGGACAGAGAAAGAAAAAAAGTTGACTAGTGTAACTGAATAAAGAGCCCAGATACAGTCTCACACCTATATGAAAACTAGACATGGTATCCCAGATCAGTAGAAAATGAAGGAACTAGTCAATAAATGGTGTTGGTCAATTAATTAGCTACTAGGAAATTGGATTTCTCTTTTATGCCATGCACGAAAATTGATTTTAAATGAATAATAACCTGAATATAAAAAACAAATGTTTTGTTGAATAAAATATAGTGTATCTTTACGACCTTAGGGAACAGAAAGATTTGTTTTGAAATATGGAAAAGCATTAGTCATAAAGAACAGGAAAATATTTATAAATTGGACTACATTAAAATTAAGAAGTTCTGTTCATTTAATAATAATTATTTTAAAAGTGAAAATACAAGCCACTAACTGGGGAGGTGGGGAGAGGGCAGCTATCTGCAGCATACTTATTTTTTAAGAGAATTAATATCTAGAATATACAAAGAACTTTCAAAAGGGTGAATAAGGGCTTCCCTGGTGGCGCAGTGGTTAAGAATCCACCTGCCAATACAGGGGACATGGGTTCGAGCCCTGGTCTGGGAGGATCCCACATGCCGCGGAGCAACTAGGCCTGTGAGCCACAACTACTGAGACTGCACATCTGGAGCCTGTGCTCCGCAACAAGAGAGGCCGCGATAGTGAGAGGCCCGCACACCGCGATGAAGAGTGGCCCCCGCTTGCCACAACTAGAGAAAGCCCTCGCACAGAAACGAAGACCCAACACAGCAAAAATAAATAAACTATAAAAAAAAATTTTTTTTTTGTTTGGGTTTGCTTTGGAGAGAGAAATGTGGTTTTTTTGACTGTCAGAAAGGTCAAGGATCTGAAGAACGTAGGGAGATAAATTTTGTCCCATAAACACGAGAGTTAGAAATACTCTTGCCTGATGGCGTGACAGCCAGTTTTTCCATCCCCAAAGGTGTAGAGTTGAAGGAGCTGGAGTAGAGAGAGGAGAGCTGAGATGGGGAAGAAGAGTAGTCAGTGCTGGGGAGGCCCCCTGAGATGTCATTCTGCTCGAGACTTGAGGGAGCAGATTGAAAACCTCAAACAGATTTGGTGGTTCCAAGAGCAGTGAGGACAGGAGCCTTGCTTTCCAGGTAAAGCCTGAGATAGTGTGGAAGCCATTAGAAACAAGTGAAAGCCAGGCCTGTCCAAGTGGAGAGGCTCTCCCATGACCCCAGGAAGCTGTGGGACAGCACCTGCAAGTGATGTGGGCCCTGAGAGGGTCCCACAGAGGCTGGTAGAGGATGGAGACTACAAGGGTCTTGATTGCAGGCCTGCTGCTAACATCTGTGGACTTAGAAGGACCTACAGTTAAGGATGCAGGAGCTGTGAGAGTGTATGATGTGGTATTTGCCCAAATTGTATATATAAACAGCTTTGAGAAGAGCCTGGAATTAGTAGATGCTTACTAAGCAGTAGCTATAATTATTGTTGACATTCTGAACCTTAGATCAATGATTATCAATATTACAACACCTATTGGAAAGCTAAGATTAAGCTGAAGTAGAATAATGGAAACAAATTTTTGACAAATACTTTTCCCTGCTTGCGTCTGACACCATGCTCTGTTTCATCACATGCTAGCTAGATGATTGATGGATGATAAGTGGGATAAGAAGAAGTATCGGTCAATTGCACCAAGTGATGGTTTCTTGTGTACTTCTCTGTGAACCACTGAAAATGTACAAATAAAACCACAGTGCTCTAATTAAAATTCATCTCAAAAATCGAAGGTAATATTTAGATCAAGAAAACTTCAAATGATCTTTGTGTATTCAAGAATGTCTGCTGCTAAATGGATACCTTGTCCTGATGGAGGATGGTGTAGTAGATTCTTGAGCACGTTTAGTTTGTAACTTCCAAGAGTAACAGATTTTCAAGTCTTTTTACCAGAGGCAGTGATCTTGGGAACAAGGGATGGGTTGGGGGGTGGATACATGTTTCTGAATTGTGGTGGACCACATGAACTCCAAAGTTAGTGGATAAACATAAAACCATGAATCTGTCTAGGAAAATGAATTTCTTTGCATTTAAATAGCAGTCATGTGATAGATAAGGGATTTTCTAAAATATGTGAACTTTCGGCAAAATGTCAGAACAGGGCTTGCATGCAAAAATCAACCTTCCAGTCCAAAGGAAAAAAAAGTCCTATAAGCTCGACTTGACCAAAGGACTAACTCTTGGGACTTCTCTGGTGGCGCAGTGGTTAAGAATCTGCCTGCCAGTGCAGGGGACACGGGTTCGAGCCCTGGTCCGGGAAGATCCCACATGCCGCAGAGAAACTAAGCCCGTGAGCCACAAGTACTGAGCGTGCATGCTGTAACTACTGAAGCCTGTGCGCCTAGAGCCCGTGCTCCGCAACAAGAAAGGCTACAGCAATAAGAAGCCCGCGCACCGCAACGAAGAGTAGCCCCCACTCGCCGCAGCTAGAGAAAGCCCACGTGCAGCAACAAAGACCCAACGCAGCCAAAAATCAATCAAAAAAAAAGACTAACTCTTTTCATGCCGCTAAAATAGTAAGAGTTTTGTTTCAGAAATATTAATGTTACATCTGAATCAGGCAATATTAAGAGGTTTGTGCAAAAAGTATTAACCTTGATATAACAAAAAATTATATAATTGTTAGATTATTCATGTTCTATTTTGAAGGTTAAAAAAGGATATTTGTCAAAATGTGTTGTTTCAAATTTAAGTGCTTCAGATTCACTGCTCTTCACCCCCAGTCAGTCCACTGTGTACTTTGCTAAAATGCGTTCATTCATCCCCAATTACACAGAATTTTCAGGTTGTATCTTTTAGCAGTACCTAGGCATTCTACTAAATAGCTGATTGCAAACTTTTCTTGTTGCTCTAATTGACTAAATACATGAAAGAGATGAATGGCATGACCCAGAAGATGGGGAAATGACCGGTGAGCAAGGAAGAGAAGTTAGGAACTAAAAGGTAAAAACAATTAGATTTCAAAGTATGTCTTGCCTTTATACTTACATTCCATGAGCAGCCATAATTCCGTACTCAATTCTAAACCAGGCATTCTTTTCTTCCCCTCTCTCCAATATATATATTTAAATTGAGGTGTAGTGGATTTACAGTGTTGTGTTAGTTTAAACCAGACATTTTTGTTTGTTTGTTTGTTTTGTTCTGTTTTGGGTTTGTTTTTTTTTGGCGGTACGCGGGCCTCTCACTGTTGTGGCCTCTCCCGTTGCACAGCACAGGCTCCAGACGCGCAGGCTCAGCGGCCATGGCTCACGGGCCTAGCCGCTCCGCGGCATCTTCCCGGACCGGGGCACGAACCCGTGTCCCCTGCATTGGCAGGTGGACTCTCAACCACTGCGCCACCAGGGAAGCCCTTAACCAGACATTCTTAGCTGGAGAAAGTAACTAAGCCTAGAATGTCTTTTTTCCCACTGGGGTCATTTGTGCCCAGCCAGTATCTTCCTGGACTGGTTAGTCCCTTAACCTCACCCTTTGCTAAGATCCAATCATCAGCGTAAATTTGACTGGATTTCATCATGCTGTACCTTTTAGGCAAAAAGTCAAATAGTTACTCCTATAAGAAAAAGAGAAAGTTAATAAATCACTGTGTTAACTAGCCTTACTGTGGTAATCATTTTGCAATATGTACATGTATCTAATCATCACATTGTACACCTTCACATATGTATGTTGTATGTCAATAATATCTCTATAAAGCTGGGAAATAAATAAATAAATCTCTAGCTAGCCTGATAAAATAAAAAGAAAATGTACAAATAATTAAAATTAAGAATAAGGGTGAGTGAATCATTTCCATATGCTGAGAGAATTAAGACAGAATTATGAAAAAATACTTTTAAAAACTCCATGCTCGGCTTCCCTGGTGGTGCAGTGGTTGGGGGGTCCGCCTGCCGATGCAGGGGACGCGGGTTCGTGCCCCGGTCCGGGAGGATCCCACATGCCGCGGAGCGGCTGGGCCCGTGAGCCATGGCCACTGGGCCTGCGCGTCCGGAGCCTGTGCTCCGCGGCGGGAGGGGCCACAACAGTGAGAGGCCCGCGTACCGCAAAAAAAAAACAACCAAAACTCCATGCTAATTTTTAAATTTTATATTCAATGTATTGATTTCTAGGAAAATATAAATGAACAAAAATGAGGCCAAAACCTTAATTAACATATCAATAAACATGAAAGAAATAGAAGATATTGTCAAAGCGTTACCCCTCCCTTCCTACATACCAAAATATGCTAGGTCTAGTTTGTTTCAGAGTTGAATAACTTCAAACCTTCCTGGAGTCTTTGTCACTTAAGCTTTTCAGAATATGAAGAAACACACCTTCTAAATTCTCTTTGTGAAGCCAATAGTGATAAAAATTAGTTTAGAAAAGGCAAAGTACAGATTAATACCACTTATTGGTGCAAAAATGCAAAATTAAGTATCAATAAACAGAATCCCGCAGTATATCAAAAGAATAATACACCGTATCAAATAGTATTATTCAAGAAATTTAAGAAATGTTCAATATTTTTTAAAAAGATTGATATAATTCCCAACTACAAGGCTAAAGGAAAATATGTGATCTGCATAGTTGCTGAAAAGACATTTGAGAAAATATGTCTTCCATTCCAAATGCTTAGAAAATATTGCCAAAACAGAAACAGAAAGACATGTTTTAATATGATAAAAGCATATATTTTAAACTTATAGCATCATTATGCTTAATGGTGAAACATTAGACAAGGATGTCTGCTATTCCCACTATTACTTAACATTGTTCTGGAAGTTCAAGCCAATGCAATAAAAGAACAAAATAGGAAGTAGAAACAATGTAAAGGTGGCAACTGCCTAACTATTTGGAAAAGAAATTAAACTGGACCTTATCTTACTCTTTATACCAAAATAAATTCTGTACATATTAAAATTTTAAGTATTAAAACCCCCATAAAATAACTAACAATTATTTTTTATAATATTGGGTGAGGAAAGCCTTCCTAAATATGACACAAAAGCACGAACCATATAGAAAGAATCAAGGATTTAACTACATTTAAACAGAAAGCTTTTGTGGAGACAAAAAAAATGCACCATTAGTAAGCCCGAAGAACTGGAGACAAAGTAAAAAAAATATTGGACATCCAATAGATAAAAGGCAAAGCACATGTAGCAGAGAGAGAGAGAGAGAGAAAGGGTTTTCACCATTTGAACAAAGTATAGCATGTTATATCTTCCTATTGCCAATGAAAATAGGATAGTTGCTTACGAGATTGATAAAATTAAAGAGATTGAGAATCCTTGTATTTGGTGAGAGTGTCGTAGGACTTGAATTTATATAATTTTGGTGGGAGTATAAATCAGCATAACTTTTCTGAAGGTCAGCCTGGAAATATTTATCAAACTTTAAAATACTAACACTCCGTACACTTTGGGTAAGGGAGAAAATTGGTACAAACGGAAACTCTTTTGCAGTATCTACCAAAGCTGCTCATAAACATAACTTAGGACTCAGCAATTCCTCTCCTAGGTATATACTCATAAGACGTGTGTAAATATGCACCAAAAGACATCTACAAGAATGTTCTTAACTCCAACCTAGATATAATCTAAACTTCCAGTAGAATACATAAGTACATTTTAGTATTTCCTACAATGGAATAATAAAGGAAATTAGCAAACAACTGCCACTCAAAAGTACAGATGAATCTCAAAAATGTTGGGGGAAAGGCCAGGCATGAAAAAGTACATAGTGCCTGATTCCATTTAAAAAGTTCAAAAACAGACGTAACAGTCTGAAATTGGAAGGCAGGGTAGTGATTACTTTAGGGAGGGATGGGGGCTAACTGGGATAGGGCAGAGGATGGCTTCTAGGTGGGAATAATGCTTTAGCTATTGACTTATGTGTACTCTATTCGTGAAAATTCATCAAAGCTGTACAGTTAGATTTGGTTCACTATTCCTATGTATGTTATGTGTTTAATTTTTAAGATATTTAAATGTGTATAATCTTTGAACCATTAAAGAATTCCATTAAAGAAACTTATCCTAAGAATATAACAGGTCAAATGTGCAAGCTTGTATCATAGTATTATCACTAGAAAAATTGGAACAACTTAAAATCTGTCAAAAAAAGATTGGTTAATTATAGAATATTACATACCCATTTAAAAGATTATGTGTATCTATATTCACTGGCATAGAAAGTATTCCCAAATGTACTGTTTGATGATGACAACGAAAGCAAAACCTGCATAGTGCCATCTACATAAAATTGAGTTGTATGTGTAGAGAAATATAAAGAACATTCATTAAAAATATTAATAGGGGGGCTTCCCTGGTGGCGCAGTGGCTGAGAGTCCGCCTGCCAATGCAGGGGACACGGGTTCGTGCCCCGGTCCGGGAAGATCCCACATGCCGCGGAGCAGCTGGGCCCGTGAGCCATGGCCGCTGAGCCTGCGCGTCCGGAGCCTGTGCTCCGCAACGGGAGAGGCCACAACAGTGAGAGGCCTGCATACCGCAAAAAAAAAAAAAAAAAAATTAATAGGGGATAATTTGGGGTTGTACATTTTCTATGCAGGTAAATGTTATTTTTACAAACAGAAAGATGCATTTCTTTTCATTTTGAAAATAAAAGGATTGCTTATACCATAAGTTTTTTATTAATACATTTTAACAGAAAAATATGGATTATACAATGAGGCTTTTGGGGAATGACACAAGTCTGTTCCCTAGGTGTTCTATGTGGGATGATCAATTGCTCTACCTTCCAGGTCCATTTTGAGATTCCTTTACATCTAGTTAAAGACTTTGAGGTGGGGAGATAATCCAAGTGGACCCAATCTTATCTTATCACGAGTCTTTCAAATTGGAGAAGCTTTCCTGGCTGTGGTTAAAGAGGGATGTGATGATGAAAGAAGAATCAAAGAGATGCAGTGTTTCTGGCTCTGATGATGGGGGGAGGAAACAAGCAAGGGGGCAGCCTCTAGAAGCTGGAAGAGGCGTCTCCAGAAAGGAACGCAGGCCTGCTAACACTCTGATTTTAGCCCAGTGAGACTCGAGTCAGACTTACAGAAACATAAGAAAATAAGTTTGTGTTGTTTTAACCCTAAATTTGTGGCAATTTGTTAACAGGTACAATAGGAAGCTAATACACTCACTTTTTAGTTTTTGAGGGCTTTCCAGTTTATAAATACTTTGTCTTACATCTAGGTGTTTTATTGGTTTGTTTCTTTTTAAGAAAATGGAAAGCTTTAAGCAAAAACGAATTCAAAATAATAGAGCATGAGAAATGGACAATTTCCAGTATCCAATGGTTGACTGGCCAATGTATGCATGAGTAAAAGCTAAAACTTCTGCATGTGTCTGAGTTGAAAGAAAACAAATAAAAATACATCCAGAAAACATCAGTCTCTGATTAGTGGCTGCTCCTCAAAATTGTCAAAGGCAATTTTTCTTAGGATATTTATAAAGCTTACAGTTGACTTGTTGCATTACACACAGGCCTTGGTTCCAGAGCCTTGTTCAGACTCTGATCAGACCAGTGGTCCATGTCCTATTTTCTTTATTTTACTCTTAGATCCTCAAACAGAGTTTGCTTTCTTCTCTTCTTTGTAACTAACACCATCCAGCCTTCCCAGAAGGTGCTATTCCCCCAACCTGCCTGCGGGGTGGCCCATGTTTCCCGCTTCCTCATGCCTTTAAAGGTAACACAGGGTCTCAGTTCATTTGCAGGATTTCCCTTCCAATTGCTAGAGTGAAACAAAGAGGGAATGACAAAAACCACAAATGTGGGGAAGGTCTTAGTCTATGGATCCTAACTGATTAAAATCATAACTCCTGAGGAGGAACAGACACACAAAGGATATGAAATTAAAATTTAATAGTTGGGAAAATAATAAGTGGCTATGATGTTCGTGTATGAATATTCTATGTGCATACGTGTGTGTGTGTGTGTGTGTGTGCGTGTAACATATATAATAACTCCAACCCTGGACTTTTCTCTTTTTTCTCCACGGTGGAATTGAACAATGATTCAGTGGCAACACTGGAAGAAGCCATAGAGGTCATTTAGTTCAATCCCTGCATTTTGCCAAGGGAAGATTGAAAGCCAGAAGGAGGGAGATTTGTCTGTCCTTTGACTTCTTTTTCTTTGCTTTTCAATCTTTCCCATCAGCATCACATCAACCGAATGATCGGATGAGATTATTCAGTCTGGGGTCATTCTGTTCCTTATTCTTATTAACCATGACAATCTGTCCCTTTAATGCCTTTCCCTCCTATCTAATCTTTAATACTATTAATCCATTTCTTTCATGATTAGCCTCTGCTTGATTCTTCTTTTATAGATAAACTGAGTCATCAGCCAACATTTTGCTAGAAGTCAGCCTTGTTATATGTCCAGCCCATAGAAGTCTGTGACTTTCTATCTTATCCTATCTCCTGAATCAAAGGTTTTTGTTGATCTAACTTTCTTATCATGTCAAGTGTTAATCTTCTTTTAGTGATAGAGGAATTGCCAAACTACTTTGGAAACATGAATACACTGACCTATCATTTCAAAGTCATCACACAACCAAAATCCTACTTGTCCTATAGACACACCTGTACTGAAAATGGGAGTGCAGTGTCCAAGTTTCCAGAGTCATGGAAATCTTGCAGCCCTCAGAAAGAAGGCTATGAAAAAGTGGCAGGTAAGCCTGGCAATTTCCCTCTGTGTATTAATCCAAACTTGGTATAAAAAATAATAATAGCTAATATTTATCCAGTGCTTAAATGTGTTATTTATTATTCTAAGCACTTTCCATAGATCATCTGTTTTAATCCCGTGAGTTAAGGGCAGTTATCGCCTCTATTCCACACATGGGAAAATGTGAGCACAGAGCAGTGAAACTACTTGCTCAAGGCCCAGAAACGGTAGAAGTGGAGCCAGGATTTAGAGAGTTAGATTGAGTCTAGTCTCCCAACCTCTCCGACAAGCCACCTCTGATAGGGAGCTAACGTGAATCAACCTCCACCCACACTTTGTATTTGGACAGAGCATCTTTGGAAGCATGGCCTACAGACCATGCTTGGAGTTGCAGGATCCAGTAAGCATATAGAACAGCTCTCAAGGAACTTGAAGTGACCACATGCTTTTTAGTTTTGTCAAGACCCAAAGGAAAATTCCCCAATGCTCCAGATCCTGCTGGTAAGCCCCATGGTTCAGTGATGCTGTCAGGAAGGACAGCTTTTAAATTGCCTTCACAACCTTAGAGGCACTTTCTAGTAAGTTGGCTAATTCTTAGAAGTCCAGCTCAGAGCTTTAGCTCTGTCTTGGATGGGACACAAACTCCTGGATCTGCCCTTGCCTCTCTCCGACTTTGTTGAAGTCTACAGTCTTATTTTGCAGTGGCTCAGAACTGAAACTAGACCACCTGCCTGAGCTGCTCAGACTGTACACACAGCTTGTAAGGACTGCCAACCATGAAGCACAGCTGCAAAACAAACCTAATCGTCTCCATTGGAAGTGAGTCTCCAAAGGAACCAGGTATAATATGACAGGCTGATGCAAACTACCCCAACAAGGGCCACCTTTGGCCAATTAGTCTGCCATGTTGGAATGTTCACTAATCAGAGGCAGGGTGGAAGCTTTCGTCCACTTCTACACTTCTGAATACCTCCTCTTTGGAAAAGATTTCTAACCCATTTCTCCAGCAATTTCCCCTCTTACTAGCACCTGATTCATATTTCCAACTTGGACTAAAGCAAAACATATTTTCTTCTCTTTTTTTTTTTTTAACACCTTTATTGGAGTATAATTGCTTTACAGTGGTGTGTTAGTTTCTGCTTTATAACAAAGTGAATCAGTTATACATATACATATATCCCCATATCTCTTCCCTCTTGCTTCTCCCTCCCTCCCTCCTCCCCTATCCCACCCTTCTAACTGGTCACAAAGCACCGAGCTGATCTCCCTGTGCTATGCGGCTGCTTCCCACTAGCTATCTGTTTTATATTTGGTAGTGTATATATGTCCATGCCACTCTCTCACTTACCCTTAGCCCTCCCCGTATCCTCAAGTCCATTCTCTAGTAGGTCTGCGTCTTTATTCCTGTCTTGCCCCTATGTTCTTCATGATCATTTTTTTTTATAGATTCCATATATATATGTTTTAGCATATGGTATTTGTTTTTCTCTTTCTGACTTACTTCACTCTGTATGACAGACTCTAGGTCCATCCACCTCACTACAAATAACTCAATTTCATTTCTTTTTATGGCTGAGTACTATTCCATTGTATATATGTGCCACATCTTCTTTATCCATTCATCTGTCAGTGGACACTTAGGTAGCTTCCATGTCCTGGCTATTGTAAATAGAACTGCAACTGTGGTACATGACTCTTTTTGAATTATGGTTTTCTCAGGGTATATGCCCAGTAGTGGGATTGCTGGGTCGTATGGTAGTTCTATTTTCAGTTTCTTAAGGAACCTCCATGTTGTTCTCCATAGTGGCTGTAACAGTTTACATTCCCAACAACAGTGCAAGAGGGTTCCCTTTTCTCCACACCCTCTCCAGCATCTGTTATTTGTAGATTTTTTGATGATGGCCGTTCTGACTGGTGTGAGGTGATACCTCATTGTAGTTTTGATTTGCATTTCTCTAATGATTAGTGATGTTGAGCATTCTTTCACGTGTTTGTTGGCAATCTGTATATCTTCTTTGGAGAAATGTCTGTTTAGGTCTTCTGCCCATTTTGTTTTTTTGATATTGAGCTGCATGAGCTGCTTGTAAATATTGGAGATTAATCCTTTGTCAGTTGCTCCATTTGCAAATATTTTCTCCCACTCTGAGGGTTGTCTTTTCATCTTGCTTATGGTTTCCTTTGCTGTGCAAAAGCTTTGAAGTTTCATTAGGTCCCATTTGCTTATTTTTGTTTTTATTTCCATTCCTCTAGGAGATGGGTCAAAAAGGATCTTGCTGTGGTGTGTCACAGAGTGTTCTGCCTACGCTTTCCTCTAAGAGTTTTATAGTGTCTTATATTTAGGTCTTTAATCCATTTTGAGTTTATTTTTGTGTATGGTGTTAGGAACTATTGTAATTTCATTCTTTTGCATGTAGCTGTCCAGTTTTCCCAGCACCACTTATTGAAGAGCCTGTCTTTTCTCCACTGTATATTCTTGCCTCCTTTATCAAAGATAAGGTGACCATATGTGTGTGGGTTTATCTCTGGGCTTTCTCTCCTGTTCCATTGGTCTACATTTCTGCTTTTGTGCCAGTACCATGCTGTCTTGATTACTGTAGCTTTGTAGTATAGTCTGAAGTCAGGGAGCCTGATTCCTCCTGCTCCGTTTTTCTTTCTCAAGATTGCTTTGGCTATTTGGGGTCTTTTGTGTTTCCATACAAATTGTGAAATTTTTTGTTCTACTTCTGTGAAAAATTCCAGTGGTAGTTTGATAGGGATTGCACTGAATCTGTAGAGTGCTTTGGGTAGTATAGTCTTTTTCACAATGTTGATTCTTCCAATCCAAGAACATGGTATATCTCTCCATCTGTTTGTATCATCTTTACTTTCTTTCATCAGTGTCTTATAATTTTCTGCATACAGGTCTTTTGTCTCTTTAGGTAGGTTTATTCCTAGATATTTTATTCTTTTTGTTGCAGTGGTAAATGGGAGTGTTTTCTTAATTTCACTTTCAGATTTTTCATCATTAGTGTATAGGAATGCAAGAGATTTCTGTGCATTAATTTTGTATCCTGCTACTTTACAAAATTCATTGATCAGCTCTAGCAGTTTTCTGGTAGCATCTTTAGGATTCTCTATGTATAGTATCATGTCACCTGCAAACAGTGACAGCTTTACTTCTTCTTTTCCGATTTGGACTCCTTTTATTTCTTCTCTGATTGCTGTGGCCAAAACTGCCAAAACTATGTTGAATAAGAGTGGTGAGAGTGGGCACTCTTGTCTTGTTCCTGAGCTTAGTGGAAATGGTTTCAGTTTTTCACCATTGAGGATGATGTTGGCTGTGGGTTTGTCATATGTGGCCTTTATTATGTTGAGGTAAGTTCCCTCTATGCCTACTTTCTGGAGGGTTTTTAGCATAAATTGGTGTTGAATTTTGTCGAAAGCTTTCTCTGCATCTATTGAGATGATCATATGGTTTTTCTCCTTCAATTTGTTAACGTGGTGTATCACATTGATTGATTTGCATATATTGAAGAATCCTTGCATTCCTGGAATAAACCCCACTTGATCATGGTGTATGATCCTTTTAATGTGCTGTTGGATTCTGTTTGCTAGTATTTTGCTGAGGATTTTTGCATCTGTGTTCATCAGTGATATTGGCCTGTAGTTTTCTTTCTTTGTGACATCTTTGTCTGGTTTTGGTATCAGGGTGATGGTGGCCTCGTAGAATGAGTTTCAGAGTGTTCCTCCCTCTGCTATATTTTGGATGAGTTTGAGAAGGATAGGTGTTAGCTCTTCTCTAAATATTTGATAGAATTCACCTGTGAAGCCATCTGGCCCTGGGTTTCTGTTTGTTGGAAGATGTTTCATCACAGTCTCAATTTCAGTGCTTGTGATTGGTCTGTTCATATTTTCTGTTTCTTCCTGGTTCAGTCTCGGAAGGTTGTGCATTTCTATAAATTTGTCCATTTCTTCCAAGTTGTCCATTTTATTGGCATATAGTTGCTTGTAGTAATCTCTCATGATCCTTTGTATTTCTGCAGTGTCAGCTGTTACTTCTCCTTTTTCATTTCTAATTCTATTGATTTGAATGTTCTCCCTTTTTTTCTTGATGAGTCTGGCTAATGGTTTATCAATTTTGTTTATCTTTTCAAAGAACCACTTTTAGTTTTATTGATCTTTGCTATCGTTTCCTTCACTTCTTTTTCATTTATTTCTGATCTGATCTTTATGATTTCTTTCCTTCTGCTAACTTTGGGTTTTTTTTGTTCTTCTTTCTCTAATTGCTTTAGGTGTAAGGTTAGATTGTTTATTTTAGATGTTTCTTTTTTCTTAAGGTAGGATTGTATTGCTATAATCTTCCCTCTTAGAACTGCTTTTGCTGCATCCCAAAGGTTTTGGGTTGTCGTGTTTTCACTGTCATTTGTTTCTAGGTATTTTTTGATTTCCCCTTTGATTTCTTCAGTGATCTCTTGGTTATTAAGTAGTGTACTGTTTAGCCTCCATGTGTTTGTATTTTTTACAGATTTTTTTTGTAATTGATATCTAGTCTCATAGCATTGTGGTCGGAAAAGATACTGGTACGATTTCAATTTTCTTAAATTTACTGAGGCTTGATTTTTGACCCAAGATATTATCTATCCTGGAGAATGTTGCATGAGCACTTGAGAAGAAAGTGTATTCTGTTGTTTTTGGATGGAATGTCCTATAAATATCAATTAAATCTATCTGGTCTATTGTATCATTTAAAGCTTGAGTTTCCTTATTAATTTTCTGTCTGGATGATCTGTCCATTGGTGTTAAGTGAGGTGTTAAAGTCCCCCACTATTATTGTGTTACTGTTGATTTCCTCTTCTATAGCTGTTAGCATTTGCCTTATGTATTGTGATGCTCCTATGTTGGGTGCATATATATTTATAATTGTTATATCTTCTTCTCGAATTGATCCCTTGATCATTATGTAGTGTCCTTCCTTGTCTCTTGTAACATTCTTTATTTTAAAGTCTATTTTATCTGATATGAGTATTGCTATTCCAGCTTTCTTTTGATTTCCATTTGCATGGAATATCTTTTTCCATCCCCCCACTTTCACTCTGTATGTGTCCCTAGGTCTGAAGTGGGTCTCTTGTAGACAGCATATGTATGGGTCTTGTTTTTGTATCCATTCAGTGAGCCTGTGCCTTTTGGGTGAAGCATTTAATCCATTCACATTTAAGGTAATTATTGATATGTATGTTCCTATTACCATTTTCTTAATTGTTTTGGGTTTGTTTTTGTAGGGTCTTTTCTTCTCTTGTGTTTCCCACTTAGAGAAGTTCCTTCAGCATTTGTTGTAGAGCTGGTTTGGTGGTGCTGAATTCTCTCAGCTTTTGTTTGTCTGTAAACCTTTTGATTTCTCCATCAAATCTGAATGTGATCCTTGCCAGGTAGAATAATCTTAGTTGTACATTTTTCCCTTTCATCACTTTAAGTATATCACACCACTGCCTTCTGGCTTGTAGAGTTTCTGCTGAGAAATCAGCTGTTAACCTTATGGGAGTTCCTTTGTATGTTACTTGTCATTTTTCCCTTGTTGCTATCAATAATTTTTCTTTGTCTTTAATTTTTTTCAGTTTGATTACTATGTGTCTCAGCGTGTTTCTCCTTGGGTTTATCCTGCCTGGGACTCTCTGCACTCCTGGACTTGGTGGCTATTTCCTTTCCCATGTTAGGGAAGTTTTCAACTGTAATCTCTTCAAATATTTCTTGGCTCCTTTCTCTCTCTCTTCTCCTTCTGGGACCCCTATAATGCGAATGTTGGTGCATTTAATGTTGTCCCAGAGGTCTCTTAGGCTGTCTTCATTTCTTTTCATTCTTTTTTCTTTATTCTGTTCTGCGGCAGTGAATTCCAGCATTCTGTCTTCCAGGTCACTTATCCGTTCTTCTGCCTCAGTTATTCTGCTATTGATTCCTTCTAGTGTATTTTTCATTTCAGTTATTGTATTGTTCATCTCTGTTTATTTGTTCTTTAATTCTTCTGGGTGTTTGTTCTTTAATTCTTCTAGGTGTTTGTTAAACATTTCTTGCATCATCTCGATCTTTTTCTCCATTCTTTTTCTGAGGTCCTGGATCATCTTCAGGGTCATTGTTCTGAATTCTTTTTCTGGAATGTTGCCTATCTCCACTTCATTTTGTTGTTTTTCTGGTGTTTTATCTTGTTCCTTCATCTGGTACATAGTCCTCTGCCTTTTCATTTTGTCTATCTTTCCGTTAATGTGGTTTTCATTCCACAGGCTGCAGGATTGAAGTTCTTCTTACTTCTGCTCTCTAATAACCTTCTAATTGGTGTCCACCTCCATACCTTTTTCTTTCAGATCAGCTCCATCACCGCACCCAACCATTTCCCCCAGTTTCAGATGTATCCAGGTCATTTCCCTGCTTAATTACCTTGTGTGTCTTCCCATGAATATAATCCAAAAATTTTATGTGGCATATAACTTACGTCACAATCTAGTTTGACCTATATTTTGGCTCACCTCCCACCATCACTTTTTTGTTTTTTGGGCTTTTTCTTGCTTCTTTTTTCACCATCACTCTATATCACCTCTTCCCATGCTCTCCCAGGGAGCAATCATTCTCTCCATCACTAGGTTCTCATCTCATCATCATTTACAGCATTTATCACATTATGGTATATCATTTTGTGTGTTTGTTGCTCCCATTTCTAAAACATATACATTTGAGGAAGGATGATCTTGTTCAACACCTCTTCCCTACCACCAAGCATGGGATTTGACATTTGGCATTTACAAAGTACTTAACTAATATTTGTTGAATAAATTAATAAAGGCAGTGGTGCCTAATTTTTTGTTGACCATCAGGAAAAATGTTTGTGTATATTTACTACACACATATCAATTAATCAATGATTATTTGGTAAGAGATAGCAAGTCAAAAACTCATTTCCATGGATGAACGGATAAAGAAATGACACACACACACACACACACACACACACACACTGGAATATTATTCAGTAATAAAAAAGAAGGAAATCTTGCCATTTTCAAAGACACGGATGAATCTGGAGGGCATTATGCTGAGTAAAATAAACCAGACAAAGACAAATACTATATGGTATCCCTTATATGTGGAATTTTTCTAAAAAAGATGATTGCATAGCAACGGAGAATAGAGTGGTAGTTGCCAGAGGTTGGGGGGAGGAGGAATGGGGAGATGCAGGTCAAAGGGCACAAACTTTCAGTTATAAAAAGAGTAAGTTTTGAGGTGCTAATGTACAGCAGGGCAACTATAGTTAATAATTCAGTATTGTATACTTGAAAATTACTGACAGTAGATCTTAAGCATTCTTAAGTTAACTATGTACAGTGATGGATGTGCTAATTATCTTGATCTTTGTAATCATTCCACAATGCATATGTACATCAAATCATCATGTTGTGTACTTCAAATATATACAGTTACATTTGTCAATTATTCCTCAATAATGCTGGGGAGGATTAATAAATAAATGAATGTATAAAAACAGTGTGGACTTTAAAGTCAGACACCTGGTTGAAAATACCAGCATCGAGAAGTATTAGCTAGGCAATTATGGACAAGTCAGTTAAGCAATCCAATATGTATTTTCAGCTGTAGCATTTGCATAATAATACACCTCACACATGCAAGATGCATGTGTGAAGCAATTTGTCTCTGTGACCAATACAAAGTTGGTTTTAACAGATGGTAGTGTGGCAGAATGACTTCTGTGGGCTAACTTGAGTAATCTGCAGCCTTTTCAGTCCTTTTTAATCCTGCTCTTGTGACTTAACTGAATTAAGCACTCTATAGCCAGGCTCTTAATAAGAAAAGAAGCTCATTTATTAGCTAGATGGAGAACAAAGTAATGATTAAAATGGCTGCAATTAACTAGATCCCTATTTTTCTGCTTTTGGCCCCAGGATAAAAAACTATCTGGGAATCTAAGCATTCCCACTGGATGGAAATATCTTATGATGGACCTGATATTTGGAGATAATGGGGTGTAGATACCCATATTCTCTGTGCAAAAAGTAGTGTACTGATTAAGACCTTGGGCTTTGGAGTCAGACTACCTGTTTTCAAATCCCAGCTTAACAATTGCAAGTTTCTTAAACTCTCTGCCTCAATTTCACCATCTGTAAAATAAGGCTAAAACCAGTACCTATTTCATAAGGTTGTCATGAAGCCAAAACAAATAATATACTGGATAGATTCCTGGTATATGATAAGTGCTCAATAAATGTTATCTATGATATGAATGACTCTATCATTTATCATCAAATTGGAAGAGTTTCAAGTGAAAAGGTATGCTATTAATAACTATGGCAGCATAACAGGTTTAAATTGGGATTTTGTCCTGGTCAAACCCAGATGCGTGATCACCCTCGCTGTTATGACGTTCATGATAATGATGATGATGACGTCATACAGGGCAAGCCAGAGGAGCGTCCCCATTTGTCTCACTGTGTCCATCCGACACACCAGCGCCAGTCTAAGTTCAGGACTCACACACAATCTTGTCCCCACTGTTTTCCACTAAGAATCCTCAACAATTAGCTGTACCACCAGGCGAAAGGGAAATGCAGTACATACTTTTATTCTCCTGAGATCGAAGCAGAAAAGATGACGTTTAAATATTCGTGTAATTAAAATAGATGGCTAGCGGGAAGCTGCTGCAGAGCACAGGGAGATCAGCTCGATGCTTTGTGACGACCTAGAGGGGTGGGATAGGGGGAGGGGATATGGGGATATATGTATGCATATAGCTGATTCACTTTGTTGTACAGCGGAAACTAACACAACACTGTAAAGCAATTATACTCCAATAAAGATATTTTAAAAAGTATCTTAAGAAATAAAGATTAGTGTATTGAAGCAATTCATTTTATTTGGAGAGTCCAGTTTAATAAATCACAATAGTGTGGCCGAGACCTGCTAATTAGTATAAATTTACCCTTTAGTTCACAATACAGATTTATTATCTAAATTTTTGAGCCATAATATAGCCTTGGTTTGTTTTTCTTTTTTTTCCCCCTCCTTCCCTGTCCCCCTTAAAAACAATCATGGCAGAAAACCAAATATAAAGGGAAATTCCATATCACAGGCTGAAACCTGTTTTACCAATTTTATCCAAAGTACACATCAAGAAAATGAGCAACGTGATGATCATTTTGTAACGTATAGAAATATTGAACAACTATGTTGTGCACCGGGGACTAACAAAGTGTTGTAGGTCAGTTTATACTTCAAAAGCAAACAAACAAGTAAACAAGTTAATAGAAAAACAGATCAGATTTGTGGTAACCAGAGGCAGGGGGTGGGGAATGGGGGAACTGGCTGAAGGCCGTCAAAAGGTACAAACTTCCAGTTATAAGATACATAAGTACTAGGGATGTGATGTACAACATGATTAAAATAATGAACACTGCTGTAGGTTATATATGAAAGTTGTTAAGAGAGGAAATCCTCAGAGCTCTCATCACACACAAAACATTTATTTTTCTTTTATTTGGTATCTGTATGAGATGACGGATGTTCACTAAACTTAGCATGGTCATTGTTTCATGATGTATGTAAGTCAGATCATTATGCTGTACACCTTAAACTTATACAGTGCTGTATGTCAATTATATCTCAATAAACCTGGAAGAAAAAAAAGAGAAGCAGCTGTTCATCTTATCATTATTATTTAGTGAGCATCTACTATATGCCCAGTACTGTGCTATGAAATATTCAAGACATGGTCCCACAGGGAGTTTTCAATCCGGCTCAAAACATAAAAGGAAAATTTGTGAAACAACACTGATGTTAAACTATATATAACAAAGACATACCTGATGTAAATAAGAAGATGGGTCAAGCTTTCAGGCAAAGCCTGATAAGGGAGTTAGGTTTTGAGCGGAGATTAAGGATGGCTGAAATCTGGATAGATGGGAGAGAGATGGAAGAACCCACCAGGTGGGGAGGTGATTTCAGGACAAGACA
This sequence comes from Delphinapterus leucas, assembly GCF_059928025.1. Taxonomy (NCBI): domain Eukaryota; kingdom Metazoa; phylum Chordata; class Mammalia; order Artiodactyla; family Monodontidae; genus Delphinapterus; species Delphinapterus leucas. Next base: position 15,477,555 of record NC_143146.1, read on the forward strand.
GGGCAGGGAGGTAAGACTGTGAAAGACCATGACATTATAAAATTAATGTTTTTACAGAAAGGGACACTCAGGCAACTAAAAGGGTCAGGCAACAAGAACCCGATGATTCTAAGGCTTCCCTCTAGGTTTATTGGACGCCTAGCAGACCTGCCGTTCTAATTGCACAGGATTTGGAAATTCAAAAGTAGGCAACAACATGAGGTTACTGTACTTGTTTATTAGCCTTTTCTCTTTTCAGTAAGGGAACAGGGAAAAATTCTCCACTAGGGAGAAACACCTCTCAATGTGAAGCCTGAGGTCTATCTGCCAGGGGACGTCCCAGCAGAAGTCCGGTAGGATCATTTTGAAATGTGGCTGATCTCAGGCTTAATGTTTTTAAAAGATAACAATATAAAATATCTGGGCTTCCCAGTGAGGGAGAGAAGTTTTCTTGGAAGAACAGCTTTCAAATCTAGCAAATACATTTCTGCAATGCCCTCCCCTGGCAGTCATTCATAGAAATCTACTACTTGGCATCTTGATTCAACCACACATTATTGCTTGATTAAAAGTGCTTCTTTTAATAGATCAATAGACTTGCTTTTAGGAGCTGCTGTAATAACACTCATGCTTTTATTCAACGTGGTAAAAGGTAGTCAGGAGAGATGACACATAAGGGCTCAATAAAGTTTGAGCTAAAATGTACATGACAGGACATGCTGTTTTGTGTCAGGGTGAACATAACACAAATCATAGATCTTTGAAACAGAAAGAAAAATCCAAGTCAATGCAAACTAATGACGTGGTTCTTATTTCTGAAGTGGGTGAGGGCTTACGTGAAACCTTTTTACGATGCTCCTGAACGTCATAAACACCCGAGGTTTGGTCCCTCTCGAACTGCAGCCAAAGGGCTTGGCAAAGACCAATCAAGGTGTATGAGAAGGTAGCACAAACGGAGGAATAGAACTGCATGTGCTTGTCCTATCTGAAAACCTGTGTCGCATTCTTTCCTCCCTTTTATATACACGGTTCTATCTTTCTCCTACCCGATTTTCTGTACTTCCTTTTCCTGGAGAATTTGTTGCAAAAGAGTGGTTCTTCGCTTTTTCTTAGGACACAAACCCCTTTGAAAATCTGCTCCAAACTCTGCACTCTCTCCCAGAAAAAAGAGCATAAATTCAAAACCTTGCAGAAAGTTTCAGAAGATCCACGATCAAAATCCATGATCCATGATCCTCTGAAACCCAGGCCGACCTCCGATGAAGATCCCACCCAACATTCTCCAAAGGCATTGAGCAAGGGAAAAAGACAGGCCTTTAGAGTTGCTCTAGAAATATATTAGGTCTAAAAGGCATTTTGTTTGTGATCCACAGCTTAAACAGAGTAGTGAGTTCATCACTATCTTACAGGTCGGTACGCCAAGTGTTACTTCACCTGAGTTTTATCCTGACTCTGGAGGAAGTCCTGTGTATCTGGGAAATTTCTCTACCTTACCTTTGGGCAGTGGCCATAACAAAGTTGATCCTGAGACATGCCTGATATTGCCCTGCCCCTGATAGCCATAGTAGATTGTAAAGGAAAAAAAAAAAAGAGCTTGTGTTTCTAGATAGGATTCTGTGTACTCAATGAAAACAGCTTTTTCGGAGCAAGTTATATATCTATATAAACTTTCAATTTTTTTTTTTTTCTTTTTTTGCGGTACGCGGGCCTCTCACTGTTGTGGCCTCTCCCGTTGCGGAGCACAGGCTCCGGACGCGCAGGCTCAGCGGCCATGGCTCACCGGCCCAGCCGCTCCGCGGCATGTGGGATCTTCCCGGACCGGGGCACGAACCCGTGTCCCCTGCATCGGCAGGCGGACTCTCAACCACTGCGCCACCGGGGAAGCCCTAAACTTTCAATTTTAATCTAACCTTTTCTGGTTGAATCTTAAACCCAAAGTGAAACTCAGGTTCCTAATCCCAACATCCAGTGGTGGTCTGGCTTCACAGTGTATAAAAGCCAGTGTCCCTTATCCTTATCGATATACAATATGCAACAAAACTCTTTGCTTAACAGACAAATGGGCTGTCAGGATATGCTGAAGGCTACGAGAAGCTGTGGTGTTAGATAGGTTAGGTGTATTAAATCCATCTTCAACTTACAGTATTTTCTTTTGTTGTTGTTGTTGTTTGTTTTTTAGTTAATTAATGTATTCTTGGCTGATTGGGTCTTTGTTGCTGCACGCGGGCTTTTCTCTGGTAGTGGCGAGTGGAGGCTACTCTTCATTGCGGTGCACAGGCTTCTCAACGTGGTGGCTTCTTTTGTTGCAGAGCACAGGCTCTAGGCATGCGGGCTTCTGTCGTTGTGGTACGCAGGCTCAGTAGTTGTGGCTCACGGGCTCTAGAGCGCAGGCTCAGTAGCTGTGGTGCACTGGCATAGTGGCTCCACGGCATGTGGGATCTTCCCAGACCAGGGCTCAAACGCACGTCTTGTACATTGGCAGGCAGATTCTTAACCACTGCACCACCAGGGAAGCCCAACTTACAGTATTTTTGACATACATGGGTTTATTGGGATGTAATACCACCGTAAGTCAAGGAAGATCCGTACTCTACCACCTTTCCTGTCAGGTAGGTTGTATTATTCTGCCTATTGTATAGATGAGAAAACTGAGGCTTAAAGAGGTTAAGCAACTTCCTCAAGGTCCCACATCAGTAAGTGAGGTTGTATGACTTGGACCAGGCTTAGCCACCACTGTACTGCTTCCCCACGCTCTCCTTGGCCTAGGCCTCAAGCCACAGAGATGAAAACTTCCAGTGGCTCACATAGAGGATTGGCCAAGGGGCCAAGCAGATCTTCTGTTGTAGGCAGTGGAGACCCACGGACATGAGGGGTAGGACTATCCTTATGGACCTTGTGTCAGTTTCTAATTCCATTTGGTAGAAGATAAAACTAGAATTCCCAACTTGAGTTATGTTTTGGACACCCTATGGAAGGCTATAATTGGATATGTGTGCTTTTTACAGGGAATACACTTTAAGTCATAGTAAGCAAATAAACTGTCTTCTCATCTATTAAACTATATCTGAACTGAGAACATATAATGCCAAGAATTCTTTTTCCCTTGAAATATATATAAGGCAATCCAAAAATAGCATAAAGTTACTCAAACAGAAACAACAAAAAAGGTTAAAATTCCAGAAAAATGAGATGCAATGAAATTTCTTCTTATTCTATATGAGCCTCCAGACCCAATAGTAAAACTTCATGTATCTGTAGTAGTTTTATTTCTCATGGTACAACCACACTACTTCTCTCGTGCCCCCGTTCTTCAGAACTGCTCTGTGAAAGAAGAGTTTTACAGAAGTGCAGGCACAATTCTAATTTATCTCCATGTCAAAGAGAAACCGAACACTGGGGCAGAAGAACCTTTAACCAAAGTGGTAAATCGTGTAAAGATACATTGCTATCTGTGTGTGTGTGTGTGTGTGTGTGTGTGTGTGTGACTGTATTCACAGTGAGCTGAAGGGAATGGTTACTACGAGAAATTATTATTTGTTGTTTTAAATAGATCATCTCATAAAGTAAATGAATCAAGCCAGATTAAATATCCATGAGGGATATAATTTCAAAAACCACATCTGTAACACCACATTTTAAATCCGACACTTGGGAAATGTACACCTTTTATTAGTATCGTGTGTGACACATCTTCCCCACACTGATGTCCAGCCACACACACAAATCCGCTTTTGCCAAAGTGGGTAGGATTGCTTGCAGAATTGCCTGATAAGATAAAGGAGAATTTTTTCAAGTTGTTATTTATTAAAGTGAACTTTCTGTGAGTTTTTTTAAAGTCTACTTAAATGCAATTGCCATTGTTGAAATGAATGTGAATAATTTTTGCTCATTTCATTTTTTTCACTGATTAAATTAAGGTCATTTAATATTAACTAGTTTCACCACTACCACTCTCAGCATATATAAAAGTGTTAAAAAATTAGCCCTAGAATTAATTTTCTTCCTAATAGGTCTTTCTGCCAGAGTAAAGAAAAACCAAACCCTTTTTTGTGCAACGGGTATAAAGTCTCGGTAACGCAAGATGAATAAGTTCTAGAGACCTGCTGTACCACATAGTACCCATAGTTAACGACACAGATTATGCACTTAAACATTTGTTGAGAGGGTAGATCTCCTGTTACTCGTTCTTACCACAAGCAACAAAAAAGGAGGACACGAGGAAACTTTTGGAGGAGATAGATATGTTTATCACCCTGATTGTAGTACACGGATGTATGCCTATGTTCAAACGCATCAAATTATACATATGAAGCATGTACAGTGTTTTTTGTATATCAATTATACTTCAATAATGCTGTTATAAATATCCTTTTGAATTCCCAACAGACTTTAATGAGAACAGTGGCCATCAGTTAAATAAATTATCACATATACAATAGAAATGTGCATAGAAGTACATCCCTCTAATTGCACTAACCAGAATAAGAGTGCACGTGTGGCACAAACACACACACACGTACACAGAGACACACACCCCACTTATTCTTGAAATAATTAGGGAAATTCTGCCCATGGGCTATATTCCCTGATGGCAAGTAAAGGAAAAGCTCAAGGAATCTCTCAAAGAGGTGCCCATGATAACGTTCTTTTTTATTTTTTTAATTTTTTGCGGTACGCGGGCCTCTCACTGCCATGGCCTCTCCTGTTGCGGAGCACAGGCTCCGAATGCGCAGGCTCAGCGGCCATGGCTCACGGGCCCAGCCGCTCTGCAGCATGTGGGATCCTCCCAGACCGGGGCACGAACCCATGTCCCCTGCATCGGCAGGCAGACTCTCAACCACTGCGCCACCAGCGAAGCCCCCATGATAACGTTCTTAAACTTTTTTAGATATCAACTATTCTGTGCTCTGATTTTTAAAATCGTCAGCAAGCCAACCTTTCAGAAAAAGTGATGCTTCCTAAGGTCTTGGTATGCAGCAACTTTCTCAGGGTCAAAGAGCCCCTTCAAAGCAGGATGCTGCCCTGTTTAGGTGTGCCTGATGAGAGGGATGCTTGAATTCCATGGCCAGCATGGTGGTATCAGAGTGTCTGCACGGGTGTGTATGTCCACACCCGCACCCATAGGCAGTCTCCGTATTCTTGATGCTGGACAATTTCATTACAATCTTATTTCAGTAGCCAGTTGTGACCTCGGTGTTTCCAAGAAGAAAAAGGAAAAATGGCTGATATAAAAGGTAGTGAAAGTAACCTTACTGAACAAATAAACTGGCAAGTGTATTTAATAATTGCCTGGGTTCAGCATTTTTCTGCAATAAATGAGTAAACTTTAAATGTATCTCTGAGATGCACCATCACAGGCATTGCCATGGGCAAGTTTTATCCAATGATGAAACAGCAAGGCCTAGTGAGATAAAGATGATAGAAGGGTGCTATCAGGTGGCAGCTGGGTAATTACAACTCTCTATTTGGGCTCTGCAGTGATGCTGCATGTGATAAGTGGAGAATAATGAAGAAAAGGGAGTAGTGATAATGCAGGAGCTAAATGGTAGAAAATAGTCTATCAGAGCCCACAGCCCTCTGAGTGCCTATGGGGACTTTGAACTGTCTTCTTCAGTTTCCATCCACAGAAAAAATACTCTCTTTCTTCTTCCTTTGCTAAATTTATGTCTGGTGGGACAAAAGACAAAACTGAAAGGAAATCAAGGGTATGTGAAGAGAATATGACCTTTGCAAATAACTCTGGAGGTCACTATGTAATTATTCTAAAATAAAAGTATCCTGTAATCTTGCCTGTACTCACAAAAGACGCAAGAGCATTTTAAAAATGTGATTCGGCACAATTTCGTTGGGGATGGTGGCTTATAAAAGGTCAAGTAAATTATTTCTAATTATAGCCTGTCAAGTGGAGCCTCAGAACACTTGAGCCATTTGTTACTATTGAGTTGAACTTTGATTACAGCCAAAGACAGGCTGAGGACAATCCATTATGTGTAAGGGGAAAGGCTGCTTCTGGCTGATACCTTAGGTCCAGAGTTTAAGACAAAATAGCCTGTGTAAAAGTTGAGGTGTTTTAACCTTGGTTCTTTTGTCATCTAAAGCAGGGCGAGTCTGGCCTTCCATACGGCCTGAACTGGGATTAATTTGTTTTTGTTTCACTAGGAATCATCCTAAACCTCGCAATGATGACGAATGAAATCAAGGGGGGGAAAGTGTGCGTGTGTGTGTACATGTGTATGTACGTACATTTGTGTGTGTTTGTGTGGATGGACACATGCATGTGTAGCTAAGGCCTTTTTAAAAGTTTTAAAAAATGTGACAGGGACTTCCCTGGTGGGGCAGTGGTTAACAATCCACCTGCCAATGCAGGGGACGTGGGTTCGATCCCTGGTCCCGGAAGATCCCACATGCTGTGGAGCAACTAAGCCCCCGTGCCATAACTACTGAGCCTGCACTCTAGAGCCCACGAGCCACAACTACTGAAGCCCGCATGCCTTAGAGCCTGCATGCTGCAACTACTGAGCCCACCTGCTGTAACTACTGAAGCCCGCGTGCTTAGAGCCCGTGCTCCGCAACAAGAGAAGCCACCGCAATGAGAAGCCCGTGCACTGCAACGAAGATCCAACACAGCCAAAAATAAAAAATTTTTACAAAATACTCATAACAAAATTTGTCATCTTAAGTGTACAGAAATGTTAAGTACATTCACACTGCCGTGTAGCTAATCTCCAGAACTCTTTTCATCTTGCAGAACTGAAACCCTATATTCATTAAACAGCAATTCCCCCTTCCCTCCTTCTCCCTTGCCCCTGGTAACTACCATTCTACTTTCAATTTTTATGAATTCGACTACTCTTGGTATCGTGTATAAGTGGACTCATACGTATCTGCACTTCTGTGACTGGCTCATTTCACTCAGCATAACGTCCTCAAGGTTCGTCCATGTTGTAGCATGTGTCAGAATTTCCTTCCTTTTTCTGGCTGAATAATATTCCATTGTGTTCATACACCATATTTTGTGTATCCATTCATCTGTCAGTGGGCACTTGGGATGCTCCTATCTTTTTACTATTATAAATAACACTGCTATGAACAGGATTGTACAAATATGTCTTCGAGACCCTGCTTTCAGTTCTTTTGGGTATATCCCCCAAAGTAGTATTGCTGGATCAAATGGTAATTCTATTTTCAATTCTTCTGAGCAACCACCATACCATTTTCCACAGCAGCTACAGCGCTTTCCATTCTCACTAGGAAGGTATATGAGCTCCTCCTTCTACACTCGCTTTCCAACACTGGTTATTCTGCTTTTTTTAAATAGCCATCCTAGTGGGTGTGAAGCAATATCTCACTGTAGTTTGATTTCCTTAATGAATAATGATGTTAACCATTTTTCATGTGTTTATTGGCCATTCTTCTTTGGAGAAATATCTATTCAAATCTTTTGCCTATTTCTTAATTGGGTTGTCTTTTTATTGTTGTGCTGTATGAGTTCTTTATGTATTCTGGATACTAGACACTTAGATATAAGATTTGCAAATATTTTCTTCCATTCTGTGGGCTGTTGTTTCACTTTCTTGATAGCATCCTTTGATGCACAAAAGTTTTCAATTTTGATGAAGTGCAATTTATATATATATATATTTTGGTTGCTCGTGCTTTAGGTGTTATATCTAATCCAAGGTCACAAAGATTTACACCTAAGTTTTCTTCTAGGAGTTTTTTTTTTTGTGGTACGCGGGCCTCTCACTGCTGTGGCCTCTCCCGTTGCGGAGCACAGGCTCCGGACGCGCAGGCTCAGTGGCCATGGCTCACGGGCCCAGCCACTCCACGGCATGTGGGATCTTCCCAGACCGGGGCACGAGCCCGTGTCCCCTGCATCGGCAGGCGGACTCTCAACCACTGCGCCACCAGGGAAGCCCCACTTCTAGGAGTTTTATAGTTTTTAAAATTCATTTTTTAAAGAATGCAATTAAAAATTTTTTGAACTGGCCCCCAAATAACTATATCTAAAACTTGGACTGCACATTGAAATCCACATAGACAGCAATTCCCGTAGCTAAACAGACACAAGTAGTAAGTTGCGCTGCCATAGCAGCAGGTATGACTGGGCTCTTGGGGTACAGAGGGAACTACGACAAATAAAGTCTCATTATTCTCCAGACACACCAAATTTCTTTAAATGCATCATAAAATTTATCTTCCATCAAATTTATCTTTCCCTAGCTAACTCTTGCACATCTTTCATTACTTGGTCCACCTGTCCTGGGAACCCCTTTCTCTCCCCTTTTCCCTTCCCACTATCTTCTTGCACCAGGTGCTCAGCTCCACGGTCTGGGTGCTTCTCCTCTGAGTTCCATTAGTGTGCTGTGTGTATTTCTCTCACAGTACTTATGATAAGGTATTTTCATTGTTGACTTATCTGTCTTCTCTCCAACTAGGCTGGGAATTACTGAGGATAGAAACAACATGTACATAAACTATTTGTCACTCTGTAGACTGGCTGATAGATAACCTAGAAATATAGAAACATGGAAAATGGATATTTCCATCCAAAAAATCTCATTGAATTGGATATACATATATTTAGAGAGCCTAGAATCAAAACCTATAAACTGTCAACAGAGTAGATTTTTGCCAAATTATCCTTCTTATAAGGTGGTTGGTTTCCATAGAATGAAAATGTTCTGTCTCAGCGTAGTGATAGGAGAGGCACAAATAAAGAGAGCTTTTCACTTCTTTTTGGAGCATTATCTTCCACCTTGTTCCAAAAGCTGATATAATTTACCCTCTAACTCGGCTAGAGCTATTTTCACCAAGCTCCAATAATTCAATTGGCTTAAATCCTTAACAGTTTAAATAAAGCTATAGATCAACTAGTACTGACAAAGGAGCTAAGAATCCTGTTCTTAAGAAACTTCAAGATCATCAGCACAACCATTGTTCCTCACAGGTTCCAATAAAGCTATAATAATAGCCAGCCATCATAATAATAACAATAATCAAGAGTAATAATCATAATACTCTGTATTTGTCTCATGTCTTTCATCAATGGATCTGAAAGCCCCCTTTATAATCATTCCTTTGAGTTGAGTATTCAGTGTCCAGAATATGGACTGAATCACTGTAGACAATGACAATCATTCCAACAGGTTTAAGATAGAATGGCACGAAAGGGTAAATGACAAACTCTAGCTCTCCTGACAAATTCTCACTATGAACTCTGTTTTCCACTACATCAAATGTCCTGTGATGTCCAGGATACTAAAATTGACAGAAACAAGGGCTGGCAGTTCTACGGGATTCAGGAATTGTGTTAGGTGTGATTGCTGAAGAAATTCTGATTATATGAGTTTCCCATAAAAAAAAGGTCTGCTGGGGAAATGAAACTTTGTCTTTATTGACCCAAATTCAACTTGTACGTACCCTGAACTTTTAAAACCGTAAAAATTTGGCCCTGAAAAATAATTTGTGATGCTGGTTTGACTTAAACGAAAAATTGAATTGGGTGTGTTTGTTTGTTTTCAGTTTGCACTTGGGATGAACAGAACACTTCTATTTTCAGAATGAAGTCTTAGGAATCTTTAATGAAAGAGTTTTGTGTGGTTCATCAAATGCTTAACTGAATGGATGGGTTAGAAACTGTCAGGGAAGGAGCAGAAAAGTACGTGGGTGATCAATTTCATATGATGCTACTTCCAAATATAAAACACGTAAAAAAACAAAACCCAACAAAATCAAAATGAAAACAAACCAGAAATGAGAGCAGAATGGAGAATATTGGTGTAATCAAAAGGGAAATATTTATTCACCCAATCAATCTTTTTTGAGCATCTACCAAAGCAAAGGCATTTTGAAAGTTCTATATGTGTGTGTTTGTGCATAGAAGATTATAAAAGTTATCCCATTTCATTTTACTAAATGCGTTCATCTTGTTCCATTCTCACTATTTTTAAACAGAGATTTTTGTTTAGGTCAGATGCTTTGGTACAAAATATTAATGCATTAATCTGTTTCCTTAAGAATGATATTTTTACTCGTATGTCAGTTTCTTCTAATGTAGGACATCAAAAGGATATGATACACCCTTTGGATCTGCATGTACAACAATGAATGGAATATCATCAAGTTAACTGATAGAATTAATTTGATGTATATGCTGAGGCTTTCATGAAACCTCATCTTAAATCCTTAATTCTGCTTAGAATGAAGTACATATTCACCCATACACTTTGGTCTGACTCCTACCCCTATCACTGTGCATCCTGTAGCAACTTTATCATTCTCGGTCTCTTCATTTGCCTGGAAGGGCTATTTTGGCATATGCAGGTATTTTATACATCATTGCTCAGTAATTTCATGGAACAGAAGAGAAAACTAGAATTGTGGAGACGGGAGTTTTACTGAAGGCCGCAGACTCGCTGATGAGAATTTGGACTAGAAATCAGAACTTCAGGTCACCGTCCTCTGCTCTTTCTGCTCTACTGAATGAAAATCATAGCTGACTACCCAGCCCTCAGTCTGGAAATTAGGTTCTTTTTAGCCAAATTTTGACAACCACCCTTTCCATGGTTGAAGTGTAAAGAACTGGATGAACCAATTAATAAAAAGCAACACAGCCAAAAAGCCCCCATAGCCAATCTGTGTTACTTTGACAAATTATACTTGTCTTCAATTAATCCCTATTGTCCAAGAGAGAAAAAGTCCAGGTTACCTTCAATTTCCAGGCTCATTAACCAGGAAACTAGTCTTGGTAAATATGTACTAATCAAGATTTTAAGTTCAGAGATGATTTTACACTTTCTTGTTTTTCAACATATTTCTTGAGTATTTCATTTTCAGCTCATTCTCCCCCTTTATTGAATGAACTGTTATGAACACTAGAAATTCTCACTTCCCTGAGCATCAAATCTATGTTTCTAGCTTATCCTTTTAATCCCATTACTTACAGAAATATGTCATTTTATTCCTTTATTTTCTTTTCCACTTACATCAACATTTCTTGACAAGCATCATAGCCATGTAGCTAATGGATGTACATGTGAAGTGAATTTTCTTTTCACAGAGTTTCAATTTTTCATTAATTTAACCATCTGGAAAGTTCTGTGTAAAACATCTTTTCATTCAATTGTAACTTTATGAAATTAACAGTCGATTGGAAGATTCCACATAAACTTCTGTAAGAAGGTTTATGCATGGATTTCCAAGAGCTCCTGTAATAAACTGCCACAAATTGGATGAGTTAAAATGATCGAAATCTATTGGCTCACAGCTCTGGAGGATGGAAGTCTGAAATCAAGGTTTTGGCAGGACTCTGTCTCCCCTGTAGGTTCTAGAGAAGAATCTTTCTTTGCCTCCTCCTAACTTCTGGTGGTTACTGGCAACCCTTGGTGTAACTTGTCTTATAGCTACATCACTCAAATCCCTGCCTCTGTCATCACATGGCCATCTTTTGTCTGTATCTGAATCTCCTTCTTCTTTCTCTTGTAAAGACACCAGTCATAGGGCCCAATTTAAACCAGTATGCCCTCATCTTAACCGATTATATCTGCAAAGATCCTATTGCCAATTAAAGGTTACATTCTGAGGTACCGGGTGGACATGAATTGGGGGAGGGAGCACTGTTCAACCCAGTACAGTTTGCTTCTTCCATTCCATTTCTTTTTTTCATTCCATTTTATAATTCTCCTGAGGCCTTTCAGATGCACTGTGTCCAACACGGCCATTCCAATCTTCTCAGGAAAAGAGCCAGTCAGCTTGGGAGGTGAAGCACCACAGAACGTAAAGGGTTCACAAGGCTAGGATTGGATCGCACCTCCACCTCTTCCTGGCTTTGCCCAGTCATCTAATTTCACTGGGCCTCACGTGCCTCATATTCTAATTGCAGTAACATCTATATCATAACGGCCACAGTGAGGATCAAATGGGACTGTAAAACCAAAGATCTTACAATACTTTTAGCATATAGTGGTGCTCAGTGACTTTTAACACACTATGTTCTTTCAAGAATTGGTGAGCAGGTAATATAATGGAGAAAGCAGCAACAAGAGCCCTTTCAGGTACCCCACCTAGGAGCGAGGCATGTTCTGGAAAGAGGAGGCGTACACACAGCACGCCTGAGAAAATGGATGTTCGCCATTTTTTTTTTTTAAGGTGACTAGAGGGCTTCCCTGGTGGCGCAGTGGTTGAGAGTCCGCCTGCCGATGCAGGGGACGCGGGTTCGTGCCCCGGTCCGGGAGGATCCCACATGCCGCGGAGCGGCTGGGCCCGTGAGCCATGGCCGCTGAGCCTGCGCGTCCGGGGCCTGTGCTCCGCAGCGGGAGAGGCCACGACAGCGAGAGGCCCGCGTACCACAAAAAAAAAAAAAAAAAAAAAAAACAGAATAGCAAGAGGAGATGTGGGTATCTGTATCATGCATGTGGTTGTCAATGAATATGTGGCCTAATGAAGATTTAGGAAGGAAAAGTATAAAACTGAACATGACAGGTGCAGCCAGAGCTGGGCTGACCAGGGACTCACAGCCGCTGGGGATGTATTGGGGGCCGTGAGGAGGCCCCACTGCTTCCCCTCATCCAAAGTCTAAGAGAGCCCAACGGACTTGATCCAGGGGACCAAGAACAAGTCACCACCACTTGCTCAGAGTTCAAGGTTCCTCTGAGCCACCAATAGAAAGAGCAGAAGATTTTCCATGCCAGGTGTTGATCAAAGAGATTGTGACTGGATTTGGGGAAAACTTACATGAGGATGAAAGTCAGAGAACAAAGTAAGAAGCCTAAGGACATTGAGCTGGTCATGGTGATTTCTCCAATTTCTTATCACATGTGTCACATATAAGGGTTCATTCTAGAGTCACCATCCTCCACAAAGACATCAAGACATCTATATACAGAGCCCACAGGTAGACTTTGAGATTACTGTATATAAAAACTTGTGAGCCTGACCAGAATTTCAGTGGCTCATCCACTTACCACATTCTTTCCTGACTTTATGTGCCAAGGAGATATTCTTCTCCCTCCTTTCCCCCACCCCCGGCCCCAAAAGACTTAAGATCTGCCGGACGACAGGAAGAGAAGGGGGAGGTGGGGGGAGAGTTTTAGCCAAGTGGAGCTGGGTTATCACTTGACAGTAAATGAATAAGGTATGGACCCGGAAATGAAGATGATGTTCATGTGTTCTTGGAGGTAAGGTTGTTAATCTATCATATGGACCCGGAAATGAAGATGATGTTCATGTGTTCTTGGAGGTAAGGTTGTTAATCTATCATATGGACCCGGAAATGAAGATGATGTTCATGTGTTCTTGGAGGTAAGGTTGTTAATCTATCAGTGTCCACATTTGGAAAATCAACATTGGCATGAGGGATTATCAGGTAAACTGTCTAGGTGCTAGTCTGCACAGCCTTAGATGGAATTCTCTCGAGGAAAATCTTCTGAGGAAGTGAGAAATGAGAAAGCTCATGTTCATATCGTGTTTGAAACACACTAAAATCAGAGAGTGTTGGGTAGATCAAAACATCCTAGACCAGTGGTTGCCAAAGTGGTCCCAGGATGGGCATCACCTCGGAACTTGTTAGAAATACAAACTCAGTCCCATCCCAGACCTACTGAGTCAGAAACTCTGGGGATGGGGCCTAGAATATATGTCTTATTGAGCTCTTCAGTGACTCTAATGCACATGACTGTTTGAGAACCCCTTTGAGATCTTCTCTTCCAATAAATTCCCTAATTTTAGATGAGGATATCAAGGCCAAAAGTAAAAAAATGGCTTTCCCACTATCACCCAGCTGAATGTGAGAGCTAGAACAAAAGATGAAAATTTGGAAGTGTTACATCTTTCCCAAAGATTAAAAGAGAATTGGTGCTTCCAGTTCGAAACCTGCTTTTTGATTCATCAAATGTGACTTTAATACGACCAATTCTGAGTAAAATCCCATCAGAATCCCCACGTTCACTACTGACGTGTCCTCAGCACCTATAACAGGTCTGGCAAATAATAGACACTCAATAAATATTAGTTATAATATGAATCAGTTCACACAGAGACCTTTATCCATTTCTCTACGATTACTGGGCCTCTGTCCAACTTGTAGAAACTCGCCCAAGGTGTAGAGATACCCAAACATCATATTCTTGCAGGGAATAATTTTGACAAGCAGCTCACTTTCTCCCCATCTCCACCCAAATGCTTCCAAAAGTAGGCTGAAGAGGAGAAATCTATTGTGTAACTGAAGAGCTAAAGAAGTCTCTGAAATGCTGTCCATGTAAAAATTTCCCCTAACATTTAATTGAAAATGCAGACTTAGCATCTGTGAAAGCTTTTCTTTTTATAGAAGGGAGAAAAGATTGAAGCTAGGGTGAAAGAATATTGTAGGGTGAGAGAATTTAAGAAACAAAACAAATTTTTAAAAAAAGAACTCAAAAATTAAAAACACCTATATAACATGAATGACATCAAAATTAAACAATTATAAATAATATATTTGTCTATCTTTTTTTTCTCTATAGCAAGTTCTTGACTTCTTCACTTGCAATGTTTTAATTCATAACTGTTTCTTATTTTTTCTCTGAATTATTTGTCCTATAGTAAGAATATTATTTAAGTAAGTTTTATTTTAAAATTTTTTCTTAAAATCATTTTTCCTTAAAAAAAAGTAACATCTGTACTAGGAGACATTAGGGGCATGTGTTATAGGTCCAGTAATAGTTATATTTGATGGTTAAAGCCTTTGGCATCACCACATACTCAAGGCTTACATTAATAATTTATATCAAGCTCTTTATATGGTACATTGAATTTACTGACTAATTCTGGACCACATAAACATTTTAGGAGACCAAGAAAAAAAACTGTGTCTGTTGTTCATACTATATCTGTACCTCAATTAACAGAATAAGCCTTTTGGGATAGGGACACTCAGAAGGAAAAGTGTGTATCTAGGAAACCAGCTAGGCTGAAAGGTAAATTTTCTCAGGGGTCAATTTTTTCTACCAAGGAATTCTATCTTTGTTGAGAGCAGGGATTCTTCCAACCTTAAAGGGACAATGATTTCTCTAATGTGCCAATCAAAACAGACAGTTCACTTTTTGGAAAAAAGAAAAAAATTATCAACACTCTCTCATCAACAATGCAGCAAATTCTCCAGCCAGGCCACAGAGATACAGGTTGCCCAATCCTCGTTGCCCCTGGCATTCAGGGATCTAGAGCTACTGCTATTTGCAAAGCTCAATTAATGAAACAACGTTCTCTGAGCTTTCATAGTAAAAAACAAAGGTGGTCCAGAGACACCACAAAAGTCGTAAATAAATCAGGGAGAATGGTCTTAAGTAGAGAAAGCCCAACCTCGTGAGTGGCAGCTCTAAAACTAGTCTTACCACTGACCTTGTCATTCTTTAAGAGACTTCCTGATTTCCACCTTCATGAAATGGGGCTAATTAAACATCCCTGTAATCAACTCAATTCTTCTCTGACCTGCATATTTTCATAGTACGTTTTTGAGCCTTGGGCAAAACTCTTGTAGCCATCTTTGAATGCTGTGGTCTTGAGAGAAGCATGAAATCCCACGTACTATAAAAAAATGTGAAGAGTGTTTTCGTGGAGTTGCAAATGTACTTATATTACTTAGATATGAAAGAAACTCATCTCTTCTTTCTCCCCCCGCTATAATTCATCTGCTCTTCGTTATTGGCAGTACAATTAAACTCAGCCTGACCCACTAACTTAAGCATATGTTTAGGGTAAGTTAATCTCTTTTGGATAAATGTTCACTTTTTCAGATTTCCTGGCCCTCCCTATGCTCCTGTCCCAGATGGCAGCTTGGTGTGGTCATCAAGGTGACAGGGAAAAGTGGGGACTTGGGTCTATCAGTGCAGGTCTTTCCTGAGTCAGTGTCTGTTGTTGGCATGGGGGCTTGGGTGGCTCAGCATGGGCCAGCACTCCTGCCTGCCTGTACCTTTTTCCCCCAGCCAACATCCCCTGCCCACATTCTCCTCCTGCCCTTGGCAATACCTACCTTTTTCTCCCCTTTGGAGCTATAATGGTGAAACTTGACCTACACGGAATTGAATATATTGAATGAATATCTTTAAAATCCTGATGACAATATGAATTTCCCATACTAAGGATCCTAAATATCTCTGGAAGTGTACCTTCCTTCCCTCCCCACTGCTTCCAAACTTATATCCTTCCCATCCATCCCCAAGGCCAGTGGTTTCCATCTGATTATCAGCATCAACAAGGAGAGTTATAAAAATACAGGCTCCTACATATATACAGTGGAATATTACTCAGCCATTAAAAAGAATGAAATAATGCCATTTGCAGCAACGTGGATGGGTCTGGAGATTATCATACTAAGTGAGTTAAGTCAGACAGAGAAAGACAGATATCATATGATATCGCTTATATGCAGAATTTTTAAAAATGATACAAATGAACTCATTTACAAAACAGAAACAGACTCACATGCTTAGAGAATGAACTTATGGTTACCAGAGGGGAAGGATGGGAGGGAGGGATAGATTGGGAGTCTGCGATTGACATGTACACACTGCTGTAATTTAAATAAAATGCCTTTCCATGAAAATAAAAATTAAAAATAAATAAATAAGTAAATAAATAAACAAATAAATAAAATACAGATTCCTGAGCTTACCCCTTCCAAATGAGATTTAAAAACAAGCAAAAAACAAACCAAGATAAGCAAGGTGAGGAATAGTGACTATCAGTTTCTGCCTTTGGGCTAAAAAAAGGAAGGAAATAAGAATTCATATTCATTTTTGCTTGTATTTGTTTAAATACTGGAGAGAAACATAAAGGTAAGTGGAAATAACCTTTTTTATTAAAGTATAATTGACATACTGTATTATATTAGTTTCAAGTGTACAACACACTGATTCCAAGTCTATATACATTTGGAGATAACCTTTTTATGTTAGTGAGGGTGTGAAGGAGAAAGGAGATAATTTATCTTTTCATAAGCTTTTGATTTTAGTGTTTTAACATTTAACTTTTTGAAAAGAAGTAAAATAAGTGTGTTTTGCTTTTGTTTTGTGTTTTTTAGTCGTTCTGATGAATCAGATCTGGGCGGTCTTGAGCAGAATTATCTGAGAGACCATTCTAGCCTTAAATCTGACTACATCACAGCACTGAAACCCTCCAGTGACGTCCGGTCATCTTTAGGATAAAATCTAACCTAGTTAGCATGAACCATGAGCCCAGTTTTGATCGAAGCTCTGCCTTTCTCCCCCGCCTCTGCCCACCCTCACCAGGCGCTCCAGCCACCCCTCCGTTTCTTTGCACCCTCCTCCTTCCTTCCCACTCCCCACAACTTCACACTACTTGCTCTGCATGGGGCAGTCTGACATCGCCATTTCTACACCTGCCCTCCCCAGAATCCACCGGAATAAATAAGAGTCTCTTCCGATGTCACACTACACAACAATTTTTTTGTAGGTATCTTTCTCCCCTCTCGTCTCCAGGCCAGAACAATGGCGTTCTCAGTGGTGTGGTGTTTGTTGAATGAATGAATAAATGATTTTCAGTGTTAATGAAAAGGTTTACAAAATAATAAAATACACACAGAAGAAAACTGACTCGATCACTTAAATCTGTGATTTTTTAAAAGGTGTGTGTGTGTATTTTAGTAAGCAAACATAACAAAATTATGATCAGGATAATGGGCCCTAAGTGCAAGAGGACTGCTAAGTCTGTTAATAGGTAGATAAGAATCATTTGTAATTGGCATATGCTTTGTATGCCAACAATGCCACTAACTGGTTTCTCAGGCCCTAGACAAGGTTAGGCCTCACTCTTGAGTAAAGAAAGTGTTTCCCTTGTTTACACAATGAATTTGCTTAAGAAGCTCTGTTTTCATGGGCAAAACAATGGTGGTTCTAATTCTCTTCACACCCAAATTAGCACAAGTTAGAAATGAATCTAAATGAAGTCATACAGTGTTCATAAACATGATATGAATTCATCTCATGGTGAAATGTTACTTTGTGATCTACACGATAGGAAAATAGTTTACCACTTCCTATATGAAAAAAAAACCTCGGTAAAAATTTGTCACTTCTTTATCTGTCTTGCCTTTCAGATAAATGGAAAGCACACAATTCTGCAATGATTGAAGAACAGTGGCTCTTGTGGAACTTTTATTTTGTATTTTTAAAAAGAAATTTTCAGCTATGAAAATATGAATGGGTCATCTAGCTTTTTTTTTCTTTTTTTTGGCCGTGCCGCGCAGCATGTGGGATCTCAGTTCCCCGACCGGGGATCTAACCTGTGTCCCCTGCAGTGGAAGCACAGAGTCTTAACCACTGGACCGCCAGGGAAGTCCTCATCTAACTTTTAGGTAAGATCATCATGTTAACAACTTAGGTAGCTTTTTTTTTTTGCAGTACGCGGGCCTCTCACTGTCGCGGCCCCTCCCGTTGCGGAGCACAGGCTCGGGACGCACAGGCTCAGCGGCCATGGCTCACGGGCCCAGCTGCTCCGCGGCATGTGGGATCTTCCCGGACCGGGGCACGAACCTGTGTCCCCTGCATCGGCAGACAGACTCTCAACCACTGCGCCACCAGGGAGGCCCTCAGGTAGCTTTTGAAATATACTTATCTAGCTAATTTCCTGCTTCCTGAAGAAGAAATAAACTGTTACTTTTGAACCAGGAAAATGCTAAGCCTGATGGGAGATCAAAAAACAAACAAACTAAAGAACATACATTATTCACCATCTAGCCATCACCTATAAGACATATGCCCCATCTTTGCAGTCTGTTAATTCTCATATACTAGGTGTGATGTTGATCCACCAAAGTGTGGGAAAAAAAAAGTACCAAGAATTGATTTAGCTTGTTGCCATGGATTAAATATGGCTCTAATGAGAGAATTAATTTTGTTTTTTTGCAAGTTACAAACCCCTTGAAATTGGAATCTAGACAATTATAGTATGCGGGAGACACTTTCTTTCCTAATTAAGTGGCAAGCATTGTCTTCTCTCCCCAGCTAGTTTCTTAGAATCTGAAGTTGGCCTTCCATATAAATATGAGTTCATTTCATGGGAAGTAAACTCTCCCACACCACATGCCTAAGCTTCTTTAGGTGTAAATGGCCTGGTCACGAAGGCCTGACTTCCCAATTGGAATGTGAAACCAGCCTTTCCAAATGGCTTAGTATTTAACTATTAACTATGAAGACCAACAACTGCCGAAAGTAAAAGTCCTTGGCATAATAACCATTTTCACAGAGCTAATTCCCCCACATAGGCATGTCCTAATGGACCAGTAAAACCTGCCTTGTCATGTCTGAATGCAGCATTACCGCCATTTAGAGTTGGCTAGAATTGGTAATCGCTGCTCAGTGAGAGTGGGAGGTAGGGAGGCTTTTATTATAATACTGGGCTTCCACAGGGCCTTTCCTCTGAAGACCTCAAAGCACCTGACAAACACTAAGTAATACTCATGACACCCCAGTGAGAGGTAAGTATCCTTATCCCCATTTTACAGAGGAGGAAACAGTGAGGTTAAGTCGGGTAACCTGGTGAGTCAGGGGCAGAATGAAGAGTTCCTAATTCTTAGTCTTGTGCTCACACAAGCATTCCAAGGGGCTGCCATTGGAAAGATAAAAGGAAAAGCACCTCATTTTCAAATACCCCAAGGTGAAAGCTTCAATTATAAATGGGATCACAAGTAAGTCATTTGATTTTAACAACGGGAATACCATCTTGTAATCTTCAAACTTTATTTCAAAATATCAATATATTATTGCAAGTAGTTTCTTAGACTCTGAAGTAGAGAATAAAGATGATTCTATCATAGGAGAAACAATTGTAGAAATTGATGTTAAGTAATTTGATGAAGTGGACCAAAAGCATGTTTTATGTTTTAGGATAGTGGGCCAGATTCTTGCAACAGCTCTTTTAAAGTTTATCCCTGGGGGGCAGAGATCCATCTTTTTAGCTTTTGTATCCTCATAAGGAGTACTACTGGGCCCATTGTTCAATAAAACTTAGTTAAACCAATGAAACCCACTAAGTGACAAGGGCTAGGGGACTTGTGAAGCTGAATAGGTTGGAATCTCACCCTCGAAGGGGCTGGAGATTAAATGTGAGACATAGAATACAGTAGGTAATTAAGAAATAAGGGGTAGGGACTTCCCTGGCGGTCCAGTGGTTAAGACTTCGCCTTCTAATGCAGGGGTTGCTGGTTCGATCTCTGGTCAGGGAGTTAAGATCCCACATGCCTCGCGGCCAAAGAGCCAAAAGATAAAACAGAAGCAATGTTGTAACAAATTCGATAAAGACCTTAAAAATGGTCCACATCAAAAAAAAAAAAGAGGGGAGAGAAGATGGAATGGGCCAAGTGTTCCATATGAAAACACCAAGCTTTAAATTCAAATTGGAATATTAAGGTTTTGATGAATTCCCAGATAATAAGGCCATCATTTCTGGAATCTGCATTACAGCTTACAAACCACTATGGCAGCTTTCTTCAGTTAAAGCCAGTTGGTTTTTAAACGGCCCATTGGTTTTCTTATCTCATTATTTAGAATGCTGCCTATTATAATAAATACTGTCTGGTCCAAGAAATTGCTTTTGAGATGAGCAGAGAGCCAGCCATACTGGCCTTCTTTCGGTTTCTCCAAAGTCTCTCTGCCTCAGGGCCTTTGCAGGTGATACTTGGTCTACCTGGAATGCCTTTCCCACCTTCCATCCCTACCTCCTACCCCTAGCTAACTCCCACTTAGCCTTAGAATTTCTGCTCCAACATCATTTTCTGACTCTTTGGACTAGATTAGCACTGTGGTTACACCTTCTGAAAACTCTTTGCACTCTTCCTTCATAATAGCTATCACAGCTTGTAATTAAACATCTGGGTTTTTTCAATTAAATTTTTAAATGAATGTAAATTCCTGTTTCCCTCTCTCTTCTACCCACTGTGGATCTAATTTTCAAGATTCCATGTCTGCTTTGACCGCTATCATACCCCAGCATGTAAGAGATCCTCAATAAACCTTAGTTGAATAAATAAACATACACATGTTGCTAATTACTGAGAAACAGTGAAGGAGTAGCATTTTGGGAGAGCTCAGGCTAAGAAAGAGAATAGCAGTCCCGTTGGGGAGCAAGCCTGGTGCTGTCAGGTAGGCCTTCGTGTTGCTATAAGCCGGCCTGGCTGTGAGGCTGCGGCCTTCTCTTGCTGAACGTGATTTCACAGGACACCAATGTCATTCAAGGCCACCCTGTGACCATGAGAGGTTAAGACTAAGATGAGCCCACTCCATGGTCATGACTGGTCTCAGTCAAACAAGAATATCGACCAGGGCTTCCCTGGTGGCGCAGTGGTTGAGAGTCCGCCTGCCGATGCAGGGGACGCGGGTCCGTGCCCCGGTCAGGGAAGATCCCACATGCCGCGGAGCGGCTGGTCCCGTGAGCCATGGCCGCTGAGCCTGCGCGTCCGGAGCCTGTGCTCCGCAACGGGAGAGGCCACAACAGTGAGAGGCCCGCGTACCGCAAAAAAAAAAAAAAATTTCTGATTCCATCAACTCCCGGATGCTGTTATGCTTCCCAGGAGTCCTGCACAACGACTTTAGATCCTAGCGTCCTGGGTACCTTCCAGTTGGTACATCACAAATCCCCCTTCCCTTATACCTGGTATTATCCACCTCTTTAGAATAGTGCTTTTGGTCAAACTTGGTGTCACACCTAAATTAACTGCCCATTGTTTCAATTCCATTAAATAATCTGTATTTCCTGTTGCCCTGTAGATCTAAGAAGAACCTTTGCCAGAACATCCTGGAAACATCCCTCCCATGGGTCTCCCAGGCTTCTCTCCAGCTCTGGTCTAACATCTCAGTTCTTTCACCCCCATACTCAATTCTCTTGCCCATCTTGCTACCTCCTTTCTTTATTCATTTATATACTGCATCTCAAGCTCAGCTTGTTTGAAATCAGACTCATCACCTGTCCTCTCCTACCTCCAAACTAATTCCTCATACCCTGCCTCCTTAAATGCAGGTCTTTTTGCTTATTTCCTTCCCATATTTCCCTTGTCCCTAGCATCAAAGCAATTTTCAAACCCCATCCATGTTTCTTTCACAGTCTCTCCTGTTTCCATTCCTTCCTTTCTGTTCCTTTGGACCACTCCCAGCGTTCATGTTCATGTTCAGAGAGGTGCTTATGTAAACCAGTGCGACAGCCTCCAAGCCTCTCTGCTGTCCCTCTTCTCTCTGTTCCACCTGCCAGATTACCACCAAATTAATCTTCACCAAATCTTATTTCGATCATGTCATGCCCCTGTTAAAAATTTTTTTTAAATAAAGAGACACCTACCAAATTTAGTTCAGACTCTTTCTTTTGGAGTCCAGGGGGGCTATGAGCTGAGCCTTGACTAGAAAGGAGGAAGTGCCTCACTCCCAACCCCCAGGGAGTAAAAGAAATGACAGTTTTTTAGAGAAAGAAACAAGATTCCAAAGCAAATTTTTCTGACTCCACATCTTCTACGCTTAACCACAAGGCTAAGGTATCTCCTTGCTAAATTTCTTCCAATATGTTTACTTCATCTGTAAAATTGGACACCCCACCCTCCTGCCATGCTGGAACGGCTACGCAATGAATGTGCTAATAAACAGCCCACATGAAAAAGGACCACTTCTTGATATCCTCTGTCAGTGCTCTCCTTCTCCAGTTTTGCTGACAATGCAAAAACCTGACAAGAAAAGGACAGATATGAAATCACAAACTATCCCAGCACCGTGTCGGGCTGCCCGTCAATAATGGCACCCGTCATGGGCACGGATGAAGTTCAGGAACTGTGTGTTAGATGAATGCATCTTCTGAGCTCCTCTTCACAAACCCTCCAGAATGGTTGCCATGGCGTCCCCTGCTACTGTGGCAAAACAGCATCTTAGCTTGGCTGCCAGAACCATCAGTTAAGTACATCCTGAAATCCTCATCCTACGTGTGCCCTGTGTGTAAAGACCGAAAGAGTGAAGGCTACGGTCCTTCTGTTAATTTAGGGGTGACTTTTAAAATTCATTAGAAAGAACGGGCTTTTCTGTTAACATTTCTTTTTTTTTTTTTTTTTTTTTTGCGGTACGCGGGCCTCTCACTGTTGTGGCCTCTCCCATTGTGGAGCACAGGCTCCGGACGCACAGGCTCAGCGGCCATGGCTCACGGGCCCAGCTGCTCCGCGGGACGTGGGATCTTCCCGGACCGGGGCACGAACCCGTGTCCCCTGCATCGGCAGGCGGACTCTCAACCAGTGCGCCACCAGGGAAGCCCTGTTAACATTTCTTAAGAACAAATACAAACATGATTATTTTGAAGAGTTTAAAATGACACATGAAAATGCTCATAAAATTATCTAAGTGTTAAATGCAAAATACAAGATTGTTTCACAGTGTGATCTCAACTTTGTAAGTATATACACAGATATTTATGGAGAACTGCATGGAAAAAGATGGGAAGGAAATATGCCAGAATGTTTACAGTGATTGTCTCTAGAGAGGGAATTATGAAGGATTGTTTTTACATTTCTGTCTTTTTGTTTACTCTTACAGTGTTCTATAATGAGTAGGCGTTACTCTTAGAATTATAAAAAGTAATATAGAAATTTTACTTGTTGCCTTTTGTTTAAAAAAGTAGTACATTCATATGGTTTAGAAGTTAAAATACTTTAACGGGTACATGTTCCCTCTATTTCTGTCCTGATCTTCCCACTCTATGAAAACTACTCATAGCCTCCTTTCTGAGTTTCTTTATGAAGATGTAAGCATACATGATGTATGCTGTTATTTTCTCCCCTTTCTTACACAAAATGTAACATTACATTTACTGCTTTGCCCTTTGCTTTTTTTCCACTTAATTTATCTCGGTGCTATTTCCACAAGAGTACATAAACACCCATTTGTTTTCATAGTTGCATAGTACTCCATTGCATGATGTTTCATCTTTTATTCAACCAGTTCCCTGTGGATGGATATTTGGATTGTTTCCTGATTTTTACTATTATAAAAAGGAATACTGAACAATAAGGTATTACTGTATAGCACAGAGAACTATATTCAATATCCTATAATAAACCATAATGGAAAAGAATATGTAAAAAAATGTCAATATATGTATAGCTGAATCACTTTGCTATACAGCAGCAATTAACACAACGTCGTAAACCAACTATACTTCAAAAAAAAAAGAAATACATATGTCACATCAAGTATAATCTAAACTATGAAATAAAAATTCACATTGTGGGGCTTCCCTGGTGGCACAGTAGTTAAGAATCCACCTGCGACACAGCTTCAAGCCCTGGTCTGGGAAGATCCCACATGCTGTGGAGCATCTAAGCCCGTGCACCACAACTACTGAGCCTGCCCTCCAGAGCCCGCGAGCCACAACTACTGAAACACGAGCGCCTAGAGCCTCTGCTCTGCAACAAGAGAAGCTGCCGCAATGAGAAGCGTGCGCACTGCAACGAAGAGTAGCCCCTGCTCGCCGCAAGAAAGCACGTGCACGGCAACGCAGACCCAACGCAGCCAAAAATAAATAAATTAATTAATTTTAAAAAAATTCACATTGTGAGGCAAAAAAAGGAATGCTGCAATGAATAATCTTGTACGTGCCTCATTTTTTAAGTTTGCAGATGTCTCTGTAGGGTAAATACACAGAAATGGGATTTCTAGGTCAAAGGCTAAGTGATGCATTTGTCTTTTCTTTTAGCAAGTTTTTGAAAATTGAGGTATAATTAACATATAACATTATATTAGTTTCAGGTGTACAACATAACGATTCAATATTTATATACACTGAGAAAGGATCACCACAATAGCTCTAGTTAATGTCCACCATCATACATAGTTACAAAATTTCTTTTTCTTGTGAAGAGAACTTCACCCATTTCTCCCTTCACCCATTTCTCCTCTGACCCCTCCCTCTGGCAACCACCAATCTGTTCTCTGTATCTATGAGCTTGGTTTTTTGGGGTTTTTTGTTGTTTGTTTTTGATTTCACATATGAGTGAGACTATACGGTATTTGTCTTTCTCTGTCTGACTTGCATTTGTTGTTTTGATAGATTTTGTCAAATTAACCCCAGTAGTAGTTGTACTATTTTGAACTTCCACCAGTAATGTTTGTGAGATTCTGTTTCTCTCCTTGGCCAACATGTATATTGTCCAACTTTTGTATTTAATTTAATCTAATAAATTAAAAATGGTATTTAAGCATAGCTTTAATCTATATTTTTCTTATTATGGGGGTGGATGGTATCTCTTCACATATTTAAGGACCATTTGTAT
Source organism: Delphinapterus leucas (assembly GCF_059928025.1). Classification (NCBI taxonomy): domain Eukaryota; kingdom Metazoa; phylum Chordata; class Mammalia; order Artiodactyla; family Monodontidae; genus Delphinapterus; species Delphinapterus leucas. The sequence goes on from NC_143146.1 coordinate 15,502,822, forward strand.
TTATCTGTTTGGCCCCTTTGTTCATTTTTCTAATGGATCACTGGGTTTTCTCTTTTCTTTAAAGTAGGGGGATTAGCCCTTTGTTTTTCACTTTTTTTCATATAATCTTTTTTTTTTTTTCGGTACGCGGGCCTCTCACTGTTGTGGCCTCTCCCGTTGCGGAGCACAGGCTCCAGACGCGCAGGCTCAGCAGCCATGGCTCACGGGCCCAGCCACTCCACAGCATGTGGGATCTTCCCGGACCGGGGCACGAACCCGCGTCCCCTGCATCAGCAGGCGGACTCTCAACCACTGCGCCACCAGGGAAGCCCCATGCTTCTCTTTGAAAGTATATATGAATTTTAGAAAATTGACATCTTTATTGGAGTATAATTGCTTTACAATGTTGTGTTAGTTTCTGCTATATAACAAAGTGAACCCGCTATATGTATACATATATACCCATATCTCTTCCTTCTTGCTTGACTTCCGGTTTTGAAGATTTTTTTTTAAGTGCAAAACCATTCAGAAGCACACAGCTTTTTTTAAAGCCCAGATTTCTGCTTTGCTATATCTGAGAATAAGCTGAAAACATGAATTTCTCTTAGGAAACCAAGCCCCTAAATGCTATGACCAAGCAACTGGACAAATGGTTTGGGAACCAGCCTGAGCATTTTGCAATACTGTTAAGTGCATAATTTCAAAATGTAAGAATATACAGGAGAACTATTTGTGCAGCTCTGTAAAGAATATGCCTTTCTAGAATGTAAGATTGAGTCCAGATGATAACCCTGCCACTAAGGCGGTGTAAACAGCCATTTAACAGCCATTCATCAACTTCCTTTTTATCAGAAACAGAGGGAAGATGGCTCCATTTTCCTCCTTTAACCTGGAAGGCACCAGCTAAGTGTGCTCTTGGGGCAATAGGGAATTTTAATGCCAAGACCACTCCTGGCATGGTTAGGAAGAGGGAACTACTATCTTGGTGACCCTGCTGTTAAAGGAAGAAAATCTCTACTCCCCAGGGAATAGCAGGGTAGCCATGGTTCACCAGAATGGCCAGATGCCATCTCCTCCCTTCCATGGAGAAATCCTAGACCACATCTCCTTTCATAATGGTAAAGAAAAGCGTTCTTTAGCAGAGTAAGGCAGATACTTTTCTCTGTTGACGAAGTAGACCATAGGTTTAGGAAACCGTGCAATGGATTCACTCTTTGTGATCATTTGTGGAGTGTACAAGATGGTAAGTTACTATACGGCACCTTCATCACCTGAAAAGGCTGAAGCATTTCTTCATCCTTCAAACCAAGACAGCTTTGTGACACTAAAAAATTAATTCTCAACTAATTAGTACACAATAAGATCTTAGTAACAATCTTAATAATAAGAATAGCTCTAATTTTTTATGCACTTTCAAGTGTATCAGGCCTACACAAAATGTTTTTACTCATGTTATCCCACTTATCGATATCCATTTTATGGATAAAAAGCTAATAATCTGAGAGGTTGAAACCTTCTCCAATTGTCTTATTCCAAAACTTTTTGCTCTGGTCTACCACAGTGCACTTCCTCCAGTTTGAATTGCTGTACCACAGTGCACTTCCTCCAGCTTGAATTTATGGTTTCTGGGATAATTGTATCAACTATTGCTTGAAGGGTGCAATTGGCTGGGACTTGCTTTTTCAATTCAGATTTTCTGGTATGACCTTTGTTGCAATGATATTGATGCCCCATTTCAACTCATTGCCTTGGACCCAGCCCTCTACACAGTCAACATATGCACATTTTCAGGGAACATGTAAATTGGGCCCAATATTGGTTATATATTTTATCCTCTACATGGAAGGTTATGAAATAATTCTAAAATTTAAATGACTATAAAATACTTTGCAAATATAAAAATTAATTTGTAGCACACACTGAAAGCAAAAAGTGTTCTATAAATGCTAAATAATAATATTGTAAAGCACCTGTACTTTGTGATAATGGGCACTGTATAAATGCTAAGTAGAATAAAACAGAAAATGTAGTGTTTTGCATTGGCTCCTGAATGTTATCAGGCTTCTTGTGTCCCATACACACAAAAAAATTATAACTAGGCCTTGCAGCAAAAATGCAAAAGCAAATACTTATCTTTTTAAAAAAAATTTATAGCTGTGCTAGTCATTATAATACTGCAATTCTCTAAATCATGGTGTATCTAGGAAGAAGGGACCTTTTCCAGTTACCTATTATTGGGTAACAAATCATCCCAAACCTTGGTGGCTTAAATCACCAAGCATTTAATTACTCTCATGATTCTATGGGTTGCCTGGGCTCAGTTAGGCAATTCTTCTGGTGCACGTGGTTCAAATAGGACTGTAGTCATTTGGAGGCTCAGCAGGGCTGGAATACCCAAGATGGCCCACCCGCACATCTGCTGGTTTGTGTAAGCTGTTGACTGGTTACTCAGCTAAGGGTCAACTGAAGTGCCTCAGTTCTCCTTCACTGGCCTCTCTATGGGGCTGGGCTTCTTAGACCATGGTGACTGGGAGTACTCCAAGCAGACAAGCCCCAATGTACAAGCAGCTTACTGAACCTCTGCGCACACTATGCTTGCTAAAGTCCCATTGGCCGATGCAAGTCGTCAGGCCAAGCCTAGAGTCAATGTGGGAAAGGTGTACGCATGGCATGAATACCTAATAGAGTGGTTAAGTGGGAGCTGCCATTGTAATAGTCCACCACAGAGCTATAACCAGCTTTGCAAATATTCTCATATCCCAGAATGGCACACAAACAGATGACACCCTTGCTACTACCACCGACGCCATCATGGCAAAGAACTAGAATAGAAACTTGCAGAGTTTAAAACAACAATTAGCCAGGTACAAGGGATCTCAGTGACGGCCTGTGTTAAATGACAATATAGGACTAGATGAGGTGTCAGTGGCTGAAGAATGATAGGACCCTTGCAACCGTAGCACTCTACAACCCTCCTATATTACTTAGGAATACATTCAGCTGCAAGAAGCATAAAAGACAATTTCAGGGACTTAAAAAATAGGCATTTCTTTTTCTTACATAATAGGAAGTCCAAAAATTGATGATTACTCAAATTGATTCTACAATTCAATAATGCAATTTGGGATCTTTCCTGCATGGTCACAAGATTGCTGCCCCTGCTCCAGGCATTACATCTAAGATCAAAGCAGAAAGGAGAGGGGCTTCCCTGGTGGCGCAGTGGTTGAGAGTCCGCCTGCCGATGCAGGGTACACGGGTTCGTGCCCCGGCCTGGGAGGATCCCATGTGCCGCGGAGCGGCTGGGCACGTGAGCCATGGCCGCTGGGCCTGCGCGTCCGGAGCCTGTGCTCCGCAACGGGCGAGGCCACGACAGTGAGAGGCCCACGTACCACAAAAAAAAAAAAAAAAAAAAAAGCACAAAGGAGAGAGAGAAGAGCCAGCAGCTGGCTTTCTTTTACGTCTCATTGACCAGAATTGGTTACTCTAGCTGCAAAGGAGGCAGAGAAGGGGCGTAGTTAGCTGGGCACTTTGCTGCCCAGTATACCAGCATTTTGTTAACAAGGAAGTTGGGGGAGTTATACTGGTTGAAAAACAGTGTCTCTCACAACCTTGGTTTTTAAAAATGACCCCAGAAAAGAGGGGAACCCTGAAGTGTCTGAGATGAAGCATTACAATCGTAACAGAACAGGGTCTTGAAATCTAAATTAAGTTATTCTAAAGAAAAACAAAGTTACATGCAGCTACTATGATTAAATAATGCCTTTAAAGGGTTAGTCCCTGGCACATAGCAAGTAAATATTAGCTGTTGTGGTAAAGATGGTGTATTAGTGGCAGAGATGAAGATATTAATTATTATTACAACTGGCATGAGATAAATTAAGGTTTACCCATTCATCCAACAAAAACTTATTGAGCTTTTCCTTTAAACAAGAACTTTTCCAATTCAAATTCCAGGAAACAAAGAGTTTAATGGGTGATTCATATGGTCAGGGAAAAACACAAGCATTTATTTTGGATACGGCATTGAGAAAAAAGGATAAGTACTTTGGAAAGACAGCCCTAATAATTCAGAACGCAATTTATTCTCTTCAGGAATAAAACTATGGGCATGGAAAACATCATGACCTCAATAGAAAGACATTTTTGCTGCATTAATAATTTCAGTAAAAATAATGGTAACCTTTTGATTGGAGCAGGGAAATACAGATGCAAAATAGAATTGAGGCAAGTGAGACTATTACTGTTTAAAAACTTGTCAGTTTTGAGTTGTTTTGTGGTTTTGTTTGATTTGGTTTGGCTTTTAGAGTCAGCAAAAGATTAAAGTTGATACAGAAAACCACACACACACAAATTCCTTTGCCAGAATGTCTTCGCTGTGGGACTGTGTCTGCTGTTTGTAATAAAAAAGGACACAGGTTTGCTGTTAAGCTCAGGCAGTTCTGCTGGGCCAACTCTAAGGGCCCGGAATGAAAATGAAAACCAAAACAGGTAACGGAAGCCCAAAGAAGTGCGTGGAAATTCCCTGGGTGTAAGAGAAGGAAACAGGTTGAAGAGAATGGGGCTGGAGGGTGGGGAAGGTTAATATATTTTATATTTGATTTCTCGAAGGGACATGGGAGAAAATGAAACACAAATGATCGTATGGAAACTAGTCAGGGAAACAACAGATAGAAGGTACCTAAGTGTTACTGAGAACAAGATACAAACTACTTCCTTAGATGGGAGAGCTTTGTCTGAAGTCTCCCAAAAGAGAAACGGAAGGAAGGAAAAGGAAGAGAAGCAAAGGTGGGGGAGGGGGTAGGGGGAGGGTAGAGGAAGCCATCAATAAAGGGAAAGCCTGCAGACCATGAGAAGCAAGTCTAACAGTCTGAGTCCCAGAAGGAGGAGAAATACAGGAAATAGCACACTGCTAGGCGGGGAGAAGAGATGTGATGCCCAAGCTAATTTTAAGAAGAGGAAGGCAAAAAGAAATTTGGAGAGCTCTCTGAAATCACAAACCACGGTAAAAGAATGTTTTAATAATAAGTAAAGATGCAGCCCATCTTAATGTTAATATTTTGTAAATATTCTGTCTAAAAGTCTGCCATCCTAGAAGAGAAACAATGTAAGCTTTGGTACAGGGAATGAAGGGAATGCAGTTGTTCAAATGTAGTTGCTCAAAATACATAAAATGAGGTAAAGAGGATATAGGATCATTAATAAGAACTGGGGAAGATGAAAGAATCCGATTTCAAATTCAACAACTTTCACTGAAGCACCTGCTATAACTCAGGTCTGTACAAGGACAAACATACACACGGAAAGGAATTGCAGGTATGTCTGGGAAAATGATAACAGAGTTGGAAGTAACCTAAAAGTAACCTGTGGAGCATGAAATATTTAGAGTCAATCTGAAAGAGAATGGAATTAGATACATATATTAATAGTCCAGAACACAAGTATAGAAAAGTGGGCCTGCAGAAGTAGTAAAATGTGTTGACAAATAGTAATTAAGGTTGAAAAAATGGGACTTACACTACTTTTTCTAATTATATCATTCATTGATTGTTTATTCATTCTTCTAGTTGTTCAAGCATCAAATAGGTATTTAAGGTTGACTCTGTACCAAGCCCTGGGCCGGGTGCTGGAGTTTCAAAGTCAGGTAACAAAGAGTCTCTGCCAATGAGACTATGGTCTCATGGGGAGAAATAGATGCATCTTAACATAGGAAAGGTAGGAAGGAAACTCACATTTTGGGTATGTCTGCTATGTGACAAGGACTGTGCAGTGTGTTAAGTACTGGCACATATGACTTCATACATCATAACAGCTAAAGCCAGTTTCTTAAAAAGTGGAAAATTTGTCAGGGGCCCAGAAAATTGTTCACTCTCAATATAATAACTAGACAAAAAATTTAAAATTTAACATTGTTGAAAAATTGTCAAAACTTTATTTCTAATGACAAAGCTAACTTTCAAGGTATCCAGTCTCACCATGCAGAAGGAAAAGGAGAGGAAAGGGGAAAAAGGGCTGGTGGACTTGAGAGAAAAAAGTGTCGCATAAGATGATGTCTGAAGTGAACCGGGCACATTCAACTTTACCAATAATTAAAGATAGCATTTTGGGGCTTCCCTGGTGGCGCTAGTGGTTAAGAATCCACCTGCCAATGCAGGGGATATGGGTTCAAGCCCTGGTCTGGGAAGATCCCACATGCCGCGGAGCAACTAGGCCCGTGCGCCACAACTACTGAGCCTGCGCTCTAGAGCCCGCGTGCCACAACTACTGAAGTCCACGCCCCTAGAGCCCGTGCTCTGCAACAAGAGAAGCCACCGCAATGAGAAGCCCGCGCACCTCAACGAAGAGTAGCTACCACTCGCCACAACTAGAGAAAGCCCACGCACAGCAACAAAGACCCAACGCAGCCAAAAATAAATAAATTTTTTAAAAAAGATAGCATTTTGCCTATGAAATTAGTTTAAAATGTTTACAGTTATAACGTCAGTGTTGTCAAGGAAATAGGAAAAAGAGCATTCCTGTCAAAGTCAGTAGAATCGGCATGATATTTTGGAGGTAATATAGCAATATATATAGATATGCTGAAAGATAACAAAAAATATTCTTTGACTTGCTAATCCTCTTAGCAATCTGTTCTAAGAATTCAATTACAAGTGCTTCCAAATTTTTATATAAAAGGTCATTCAACATATTTTTAACGTAGCATTATTTTTAATAGAAAAAAATGGAAATTAAATGAATCACGGTCTGGAAATTACGGCCCACTCCTATGCAGATATGAAGAGTTGTGGTTTTTGAAGAATATTTTAAGATATAGGGAGATACACTTGCCCTAATGTTTATTGTGGGGAAGAAGGAACCCTATAATCAATGTGATCCTAATTTTTAAATTGCCAAACTTCAAGAGATTGGTTGTTATCTACCACTGATTTCCCCCTTGCACATTAAAGACATTCAATAATCTTTACTGAATTTCAAGAATATATGTGCAAGAAAAGGGAGTAAAATTAAACACAGAATACCAACATTAGTTTATTTTAGGTGACAGGATTACAGGTGATTCTTATTTTCTTCTGTATAATTTATTTTCAAGTTCTCTACAGAGAAGTTTTATAACTATTATGAGTGAAGAAAGTAATTTTATTGACTTGAGTTACAAAAGATGTTCACAGAATATTTTAAAGGAGCCAAGAGAGAATTTTTGGTGGTTGTATGAATTTTTAAGAGGCAACTTTGTTAGACAAATCAGAATATTGTCTTTAAGATCATACAAGAAGATGACTCTCTGGGATGATGTGTTATAATGTGTCCTCGTGTCGGCAGCAACTTTACATTTGGTGAGTGGATGGGCAACAAAAATGGGGACAGGGAAGCAAGGTGAGTCTGTCCGTTGTATTAAAGGCAACTTGAAACTGACCTATGAATCCATCCTGGGTCTTTATTTTCTCTTGACCCTTGACTAAGAAATAAAGAGAAATTGAGTGTAAAAACTGAGCATGCGGTTGAAGGTAAAGATGAGAGCCTTGTGTAGCCTGATCCCAGTTCTGGGTTATGCAGGCCATGTCACCCTGGCAATGACGTAATAGGGGCCATTATTTGGTATTTGTAAATAGTACACCAGAGAAAACGGAGACAGAATCAAGAGGAACATGTGTTGCGCATGCTGTGTACAGTATGCGTTTATCAAGCCTGATTGTCCTACAATATTATGACCTCCCCGGGGGCAGAAAGGTTTTCTTCCTTTTTATCTTCATCTACTTTATCACAGGGAATAGCATGTAGTGAAGGAAGCCAGGTGCAAAAAGCCACATATTGCATGACTCCATTTATGTGAAGTGTCCAGGACAGGCAAATCCAGACACAGAACGAGGATTTGTGGTGGCCAGGGCTGGGAGTTGAAGGAAATGGAGAGTGACCATTAACAGGTAAGGGTTTCTTTCTGGCGTGAAGAAAGTGTTCTGCAATTAGATAGTGATGATGGCTGCGCAGCTCTGTGAATATACAAAACTCACTGAATTGCAGGCTTGAAAGTGGTGAATTTGATGGTACGTGAATTATACCTAGATTATTTTTTTAAATCATCTTTGAATGGAGTATGAGATCAGAAAGACCTATATGGAAGAGGTTTCACCGGGCAAAGGGGAGAAGCGATCTGGCAGGATCTACCCAGTCTAACCATTCTTTAGTGACAAAACCTGGAGGAGTATTTTAACCTTGAAATTATGGAAACAACAGAAGGAATCATCCACAGCAAATGACTCAAACTACAATGTATGTTGTAAGGACAAAGGATATTTTATTACATATATAATATTGTCATATCTATATGTGTACTTAGTATATAAAAATATATCTTAGTATCTAAAACTTACAGAACTGGTTCTGATGTTCTCCTTCAGTTTCTCTTCACTGAAAGGCTGATGGGGAGATTGAGGAGGGCTGCTTAGAGAGAAGTTTCTGTTATAAAACACTCTGGATTTGTCTTCTCTCTATTCTTGTCCATCCTCTCCTATGTGTCACACTGTTTGTGTCTGCATGACATCTGCTCTGCAATCATTATGTCTACATCCTACCCATTATTTTCTACATTTTAATGAGCGTGTTACACAAATCAAAGACATCTTTGCACCACTATTGATTGCCAACATTTGATCACAAACATTTATCTCTTCCTAAAGAACTAAATACCAGAATGAACTTAAAATGGATATGCTCATCAAAGCAAATGATTAAAAATATTGTGTCATTACAAGCACTTTTAGACACAATTTAATGGACTACAAAAGCAAAACAATAAAATTTTTCAGGTTTTTTTCGGATGCAAATAAATATTAAGGCAACTATAATTCATACTTCACTAAAGAATAATGAACAGCAGGAAGTTCACCAAACTGTGACATGGTTATTGAACCATGTCAAAACCCATATCTTTTTTTTCTCCTCTTGTGATTTTTATTTCTTCTGCATGTTAGTAGCAAGGAAGTGAGGGGAAAGAAATAAGTTACTTTAAAGAAATGAAAATTATATAACAATTTTTCACTCCAGTGCTTATTAAAGCTTTTAAACTGGTTAAAAATTCCATATGTGGAAACTGCAAGTTAAATGTTTCTGTTAACTATGAGTGAAGTTTAAAATTCAGAACCAAGCAACAAGGATATATTGTACAGCACAGAGAAATATAGCCATTATTTTGTAATAACTTTAAATGGAGTATAATTGATAAAAATATTGAATCACTGTGTTGTACATCTGAAACTAATATAATATTGCAAATCAACTATACTTCAATACAAAATAAATAAATAAAAATGAAATTCAGAACCAGTAGGCAAAAAAAAGAATCAAGGTCACATAGATGTGATTTTTTTTAAAGCATCAATGAAATAAATTGTATATAAAAATAAAATTTAAATAAAAATATAAATAAATGAAACAGATCACTTGCAAGACTGTAGTAATTGGCAATTGGTCCTATTAAATTCTAGTTTGTTCTGGAATGTACGCATGCATATATCTTTTCCCCGCCTCAGGAACAAGGCATTTATAAAAAGTCTTGACATAGACATCTTTTAATGGTGACTGAAGGTTTAAGCATGAAGTCAATTCTAGAGATGCCTGCCAACCATGGTGGGGGGATAAATCCTGCAAATAGTGCTTGGTACTCCCTAGCACCCAGTTTTCATGGGCTGTTATATTCTGAAGTCCTTACTACTTGGTGATGTATGTAGTCTAGTGTAACACCATTCCAGACTTGGTTCCTCTGCTTATGTAACTGATCGGTGGGCTGAAGTCCGCTAGTCCTCTATTCAGTTTGGTAAACAAGGGCTTGCCTGTCACCCTTCATTGTGCTTCTTTAAAGAACGGTTGCCACTTTATCTGGTAACAGCTTTCTTTATGAGTGCTATTCAGGTGAAATACACCAAGGCCGCTATTTCCTTAGCACAAGAAGAGACATTTATCTTGCCACTAATGGATAATTAATTTTAAAAATGTATATTATGACACAATTAGAAAAAAAGAAAAAAAGGCAAGCTGGACAATGGGACTAAATGTCCCTTCTTCAAATTGACTCCTATTTAGCTCTTCCAATGTCATCCCAAACACAGATAAGTTTTCTTTCATGAATTGTTCTCCTGAATGATTTATATGTGTCGTGTTATCTGAGGCTCTCTCCAGTCCCCCAGTGGATTTAGCCAGCCATCAGCTGCATAATTGTTAATTTTAACACTATAAAAGGTTCTGATGCAGAAGAGATAAGGTGTTGGTGGAAGAATTAATTGAAATGTATCTCCCAATCACACTAGTCTCCCACTACTGGTTTCCCACACACAAAAATTATACTTTAGATTTAAGGTTAAAATAAATTTACATCTTTGTTACTCATAAAGCTTGGGGTCTAGTTGTAAATGGAAATGTTAATTGTTTCTAACACTCATGAAGGTTTTTCACCCTGAGAACAGTTCCAGGGACTATACAGGCCACGGTCCAATGCACATTTTCATAGGTAGGGAAGCTCCTGCAGGCAAAAGCAGACAAGAGATAGGGTGGGAAGGGAGGGTTATGGGACAGGAAATGAGGGAGAGAGGAGAAATGAGGAAGACTGAGAAGAAATCAAATAATATGGGTGATTTATGACTAAATGTGCAAACCTCTTTTTTATACCTCTCAATACTCATTATAATTTTCCAGACTTTCGATGCAGCCAAGGAAAGCAGTATAAGCTAATTATACAGGAAACATTTTGATCCCTACACTTCCTTTCTAAGAATGTAAGTGTACCTAAGGGATGATCTAAAAGGCCTTTGCAACAATTATACTTGGATATTTGAAGTCATAGAAAAAAAAAGCATGTTAAATGTAAGTTATTAGTCACTTTTAGTTTCCAGTCTACAAATCTGAATGCTTGTGGATGCTTCTCTCAAGTCAATCAAGCAACAAACCTCTGAGTATTTGTGATGTGCTAGGCACAGTGAAGGGTTTGGTCCATGGAGCTCATAGACTGGAGTCTAAGAATATTTCAAGAGAAGCTCGTTATATTCATTCCTTCACTCAACAAACATTTCATGAACACCTACTAAGTGCCAGGCACTGAGCCAACCACTGTGACTGGGCTACTTATATAAACTGGATCCTTGCCCCGAAGGAGCTCATAGAATAACTGGGCAGAGGGACAGTAAGGAAACTATCACAGGGAGTAAGAAGCCCTGGCTACTATGGGAAGCCCAGGCGAGGGACACCAGGAATATTTTAAACTCTTACTCTCGTTGTTTTCAAATAAAAATGACACTGGATTTTGTAAATCAGGCCAATCTCTAGGCATATTTTCCTACATACCCAAACTTTCACCAGTGCCCACTTCTGCCCAGCTTGCAGTTCTAAACTGGCATATTCGGGTATGCCAATTTAGAACCCCAAAACTGTAAGGAAGCGCTTTCAAAGCCCCCTTACAGGAAGCGCTTTCAAAGCCCCCTTACCTTTAGCTGGACTTAACCAGTCCCTCTAGTCTGTTTTTCTTAAACATGCAAGCCAGAAACTGTTCAGTGGTGAAGGGTATTATCACTTGAATGACATTTTATTGCTTAGTAAAATATTAACAGTTTGCTTTCTTATTGCATATTGAGTCTTCAGCAAACAAAAAGGGCATGCTCAACTTTTTGTTTTTTTTTGGCCACACAGCAGATTCATGGATTATGTGCCTATAATTTTAGGACACAAAGGCTCAGCTTCTTGAAGCCCAAAGAAATGCCAACTGATCTGTGAACATACTTTTATATATTATGTGTTGTGTTAAGACATAAGCGTATCATCCTAGTCTTTCTATAACGAGGCTCAAAGATGGCCTATCTGGGGTCAGGAATGGGGAAACTTTACTCATTACTGTTGGTAGAATATAATTCTTCCTTCACGGCAATCTGTGTCTTTAATTGCATTTTCTTTTTAAAGCTCAATGTAGGTAGGTAGATCTATAGACAGAATTACAATACAGCAATTGAGAACCAATGATTTTCTAAGCCAGAGATATTAGGTATTTAATTTTGCTTTTTAAATCCACGCTATGATGGGCTCTTATGAATACAATAGAGAAGGAGTTATGCCCTAATCAGTTTATAAGATGGTATGGAGAAAATGGACGATAGACCAACCAGATGTATAAATACAATAACACAAAGAAACCTAATCTACTGCAAACCTATAATTTAATCCTTCTATAACACAAGAGTATTGAAAACTGGCTTATGAATAGCTCAAGAATGCATAAACTGAACTTTATGGCCTTGGCTATGTTAAAAATGTTCAATTCTAACTTACAGTTTATACAAATAATTAGTTAATTTTTACGTAAAGAAGAAATCATGGATTATACCTAAAGAAGAGATTATTTATAAATAGTAACCTAAATATTTAAAAATAGTGCAAGGCCAAGTTCTTAATGTCAGCAAGGTTGAAAATGATTTGCCCATGCATCAGGATCTGTGTGCATATGTATGTTTGTCTAACAAAAGGTAAAAATGAATGAATATAATGTGAAATAGCAAAACGTCACCTTTTAATATGTTGCTTTATTACTTGATGTGAATAACAATAGTAAAAGATAGGCAGGTTACCTTTATAAAATAATATCTGCAAAAGAAGGTAACCTTGTAACCAATGCAAATACTACTTGACTTTTTTCTTTTTAAGAATAATGAAAAGCTGAGCTAGTGAACACAATGCGACTTTAAAATATGATAATAAAATAAAGAGAAGTCTGTTTACGATTTAGAAAAGATTATCTTCTAATCAAACCCAATATTTGCGATTTATGCAAACTTTTGTTAGTGAGCTTTTGAGTTCCTCTTTCTAAAGTTCGGCTCCACACTAACAGTATTTTCCTCGTGTTTCTTGTCTCCATTGGTTTTCTCATTATTTACCCACAGTCTCTTGACCCTCCTCTTCTTTTTAGCCTTCCATTATTCTCTTTCATCCTTTAACGCCCCTGCCACCCCATAACTGAATGAAGTTGTAACAAATGTCATCTCATCAGCTTTCAGCAGCACTGCCCTTCCTAGTGTACAGGTTAAATCTCTTTGTCCTAACATACTGGAAACACAAGAAGAGTAGATAAGGAGGAGAGTGCAGAAGAGAAAGATGCTTCTGAATTGCACCTCCTGGCTTTTCCACGATCTCTTTCTCAACTCCCTATAAATAAGGAAGTTCAGATATATTTTAAGTGTATATTGCCAGTAGCATATATATAGTATATACATTATAGTTATTTGATCAATAATGATATACCTAATGGAAGCCAATCGGGTGAAAGTAAAACATCTCAGCTGTTGTGTTGGCTTCCTTACTTTACTGGATAATATAACAGAAGGAAAAGTTCAGGGTCCGAAAACTTCTCAAATGGAATAAAAACATAGGTGCTAACTGCATCAGAGATAGATCCTGGCTATAAAAGTGGGAGTAAACACATACAGTACACATTGGAAGGAAACGGTCACGTGTTTGTGATGGTGATGAAGGAAGCACTAAATAAGGGTTTTGGTCTCTACAGATCATGGTCATGTTTTGTGTTCAGTATATAAGTGACTCCTGACAATTTTTTAATCTCTCCATATCAAATCCAAATGTATCATCAGTTTAGCAGGAGTTCCATTTGAAATCTCTACACATGTATGTGTTTCAGAGACCATCTGCCTTGCAGTCTTATTTGCTTATAATATTTTTCTGAACAATCTGAAGAGGGACTTCAATGTCATCAAATTAAGAAAATATAACACAGTGACCACTGATATACTAAAATGGTTTGGTGGAATTTGGATCAATAAAGGATAGCATGGTTAAACACTATTATTTGTGGGGGGTTTTTGTTAAATCCGAATACCCTCAGGGGAATTGAACAAAAGTGGGGTTATAAAGATGTGGCAATGTACCTAAATCACTTTACCAAAACTTTTTTGCAGAACGTAAAAAGTACCTTTCAAGCAGCTGTAACTGGGTCTCAAAAATAATACAACAATACTAACTGAAGTCTAATTCAAGTGGCTATCTGATGGCAAAGTGCATAATATTTGGGATGTGAATAGGCAAAATAAATTTTTTAACAGACATTTAAAGATTTAAAATTAAAAATGGAAAAAGAACGTGCTTATTTCAGCAGGTTGTTCGGCTCTCATTTCCAGTCCCACTTCCTCTCCAAACAAACTAACCAAGAAATAAGCAGCGTGAAAAAATAAATAAACAAGTAACACGAAAACAAGAGGGAAGGAAACTAGATTGAAAGATACTAAAGAGAAGCAATCACATGTAACACGCGAGGCTTGTTGGGATTCTGATTTGAGTAAATCCGCAACTAAAAAAAAATTTTTTTAGAGAAAATGGGTATAGACTGAGTATTAGATTACACTGAACAATTATTGCAAATTTTGTTGAATGTGCTAAGATATTGTGGTTCTGCTGAGAAAAAATAAAAGTATGTATCTTTTGGAGACACATCCTGAAGTATTATTACTTGAGAGATTACATGATCTCTTGGATTTGCTTTAAAATACTATAGAAAAAAAATGTGGGATAACTAGATTAAAAAGATGGCAGAATGTTGATAACTTTTTTTTTTTTTTTTTTTTGCGGTACGCGGGCCTCTCACTTTTGTGGCCTCTCCCGTTGCGGAGCACAGGCTCCGGACGCGCAGGCTCAGCGGCCATGGCTCACGGGCCCAGCCGCTCCGCGGCATGTGGGATCTTCCCAGACCGGGGCACGAACCCGTATCCCCTGCATCGGCAGGCGGACTCGCAACCACTGCGCCACCAGGGAAGCCCGATGTTGATAATTATTGAAGCTGATGATAGGCTTGTCGTACTATTTTCTCTGCTTTTGTTTCTGTTTGACGATTTTTGTAACACAAGAATGAAAAATAAACAGTGGCTAAAACTCTTGACAATCTTCCAGGCCAGCACTAGAATCCCCACGGTGCTGGCAGGAAAGGTAGGACGGTGATGATTTCCAGGTCAATTGTTAGGGGACAGAAGCACAAGGGTCACGTGGCTGCCATTCCTCAAGCCAGTTCTCAGCTTCTTCCTTTACTGGTACCATCACGGGGCACATTTCTAGCACTGCATCAGTTTCAGGACCGTGCAACTTAGCTTCCAAGCAACCAAAACTTTCCCCAGACATCTTGTTGGTAATGGATTAAACACACACTAGCTGTGGGGTTAAAGGTTAACACCTTCAATAGGTGTTCACGCCTGCAGCTCTCTCACATGCATGCGTGCACACCTAGGGACTGTTAGACCATCCTGAATCCTTGTGGATAGAACGTGAAATTATCTGTTCTATGGCTACTAGTCCTCACTCCAGGCTTCCATTCCCTTCCTTACAACAGTTTAACCTCTAAGTCCATACGTATGGTGTTTCTGTCTTTAAAAGTGTCTCAGCATTCAGTGTGTATCATTGCTCTTCAAAGACAGGTCTGACTGCCAGTCTTCCCAGGGTGGAAGCTGTGGGTTGTACTGAAGAACGCTGTGATGTTCACCACATGATGCTGAATACAAACGCCCCTACCTTTCCTCCCTGAGATCCTGTACGCACTCACTGTGAAGTGTCATGGTTTTCCTGTCAAATGCCTGGATTCACTTTCCCTGCAACGCCTCTGTACTGAGGAAGGAAAGTTTCCCCACTGACCATCTGGTTTGTGCCCCGACAGTTTGTTTGCCTGTCTGGCCACACCCTGGTCAATAGTTCTGTCAAAGGAGTCAGCAAAGAATAATGACTGTAGCTCATTATCTAATTGTCAAGGCTTTAGTAGATGGGTGACCTTAGAGCTAACCTATGTAAACAGTATGAGCTGTGCTTTTCCTCTTGTCTTTTAGAATTTTTACCTAAATTCTCAGAGTCTGGGTCTCCTTATCTGCAAAATGAAAAAAAAAAAAAAAGTACAAAGAAGTACATACTTCCTAAAGTAGTTACGAGTATTAAATGAGCTCATTTGAGTACAACTTTTAGCACAGATTTCAACATGTATTTCTCAATAATATAGAAGAAAGAGGAGGAGAAGAAGCATGATACATGCCCTAAAATAAGTAGAAATAAATGATAACATCTGGTTGGCCATTAATAAGTGAAATTATCTTCTTCTTGCAAAAATATACTCATTATCTGAGTCAAAATAGCAGCCCTGGTACCAGGGAAAATGTTGAGTTTCGATCCACGAGAAAAATTCTTAAGAATCACAAAAATCTGTAGATATCCATTGCCAGAAATCTGACAGTGGGATGGTCATAAGAAGTTATCTTGGGGAACTAAACTTTAGGAAGCCTATCTGAGTATCTTTTAAATTCTTCTCTCTCCTCACCCTTATCTGTCTTCAATGCAATAAAAAGAAAGCCCTTTGCGTTCATGACTTTAATTGAATCTTTGATGAATTCCCCTTGCTGATTGGTATATGGTAGTGTATTTCTACATATGGTTGTTATAAGAGAATACCTAGACTGGATGGCTTAAACAAAAGACATTTACTTTTGGGACTTCCCTGGCAGTCCAGTGGTTAAGCTTCTGCTTCCACTGTTCAACCTAATTACCTACCAGAAGCCCCACCTCCAGATACTACCACACTGGGGATTAAGACTCCAACGCAGGGATTTGGGGAGGACATAAACACTTAGTCCATAGCAGGTAGCTATTATTATTGTTGTTGTTGTAAAGACTGCTGAGAACTGGAAGTGAGAGAAGAACCAAAAACAAAAAAAAGAAAGAATGAAGTGGCTTTTAACGTTTGCCTAGGAGTAGAATTCATTCTAGACTCTGGAACTGACCTGAACCTACCGGTAGGGGGTTAAGTGGCCTAAGCTTCAAGTTAAAGGAATGGAAGGAGAGGAAGCCAGGTGGGCCCTTATGGGTGCTAGCACCAGTCATTCATGTTTTTGAGTAGAGAGGCATCTGGACGTTTGTCCAAACTTTTAGTATTTAACATTCTAAGAAGCAGAAAACTGTCTAGAAAATACAAGAAAGACAATTGGTTCAGACATCACAATTATCATAACAAAACTTAAGATATATGGCAACAGGATTTTTTACTGTAATTTTCAGAGAAGTGAAAAGCTTTCAAGCCACTCGCATCAGTAGCCAGCTGTGCCGTCACATTCTAATCAAGCACAAGACCAAGCTCTTTCTGCGCAGGGAACAGTGTGAATGCTCTCCACACCAGATACCCTTTCCTGTACCCAGTCACCATGGAAATACTGTTGCACATCCGTGCCAGTCACGTGACACAATGCTTTCCTATAAGCCACATGAGTGTAACAGAATGAACTTTAAAAAAAATGCTCCCCAATAGCCAAACACTCCCCAAATCACACATTGATTATGGATAGTTCATTATGGATATGGATTATATATGGATTATGGATAGATCATTCTCTTTTTCTGATTTTCTCTATGTTGTATTACATGTACAATTTTAGACGGCATGATGATACAGATGATTAGGACAAAGCCCAAGTTTTACTATTTTTCTCTGAGCCAACTCAGACCCTTTTAGCTGAGCAGAGCTTACCTAAAGAACATTTCTCTGTTCCTGGCTTAGCCCTGAACTATTTGCCGTACCTACTCCACGCTCTACGCCCCTCAACCTGCTCTGTCCTTCTTTGCAATCATCCACAGTAAATGTTATTATCCATTAGAACCAGAGCCTGAATCATTAACATCCGAAAGACTAGTTCTTCTTTCTAGGACAGATCTCCCAGGAGGTGAGGGTAAATGTTTGCATTCTATCCTCCTTACACAAAGAAGAAAAATAAAAACAAAGATGTTGCCCTCTATAATAAAGCAGAGCAGACAACGAGGGCCACAGTCACAATTCTCACTGTGCTGGCCATGTTAGCAATTGCCCTCACTGACGCCCAAAGCTTATTTCCAGGAACCTGTGGATATGTTACCTTACATGGCAAAAGGGCCTTTGCAGACGTGATTACGTTTATGTCTTTGAGATACGAGGGTTATTCTGGATTACCTGGGTGGGCCCAACGTAATCGCAACAGTCCTTCTAAGACGGAAGCGGGAGAGTCAGCGTCAGAGAAGGAGATGTGACCATGGACGCAGAAGTTGGAGGGATGCAGCGACAAGTGTCAAGAAGTGCAGGTGGCCTCTAGAAACTGGAAAAAGCAAGGAAACAGACACTTTCCTAGGGATTTAAGAGACTTTGAAAAGCCAGTGGCAGAAAGGAGTCACCTCAGGTTGGGAGAGAGGACGGGCTGCATGTAAGAGAAGAACCCATGAGTCCTGGAGCAGCAAGGCTGCTAGGTCCCCTAGTAAGCCTGTTATTTACCTAATGATCTCAGCTCTGAATCACCCTTATAGTTTTCTACCTATGATACAGGAACTGGGATTCTGCAAATTTCATTTCCCAGACTCCTTTGTCATCTGGCATCCTTGCTACGTTCTGCCATAGGAGGCTCTGAGGGCAGATTGAAAGATCGAAGGAGGGGGGGATAATCTCCCCCGTCTTGTTTTGATCTTGTCAACATGACCCCAGCAACAGCAGTTGGCCTCAGCTTTCATCTTCTTTTGATGCTACCAACACCACCTTCATCATTCCATGTGGTACCTCCCACTCAGAAGTCTGTGAATAGACTCTGCTGGACCCCTTCCAGGCTCCTAGATCCTGGCACCCCCATTTCCCTTTTATTTTTCTAGTGCTAGGGGTAGTAGTGGCTTCCTATAGTAAGTATGTCTGTTTTCTCAGTGATCCCTGTTTGCTCTTTCAGTCTTTCATCACTTGTGAAACAAATTCCATATCAAGTCTCTTCTATTTGAACAACCTAGTGTGGCTTCTGCTTTCCTGATGAGACCTGACTGATATCCAAGTCCCATACTTGACTCAGACCCCTGAGTCCCAGACACAGCATGGAAGTCACAGAGGGATCTGAGGAGTTGAATGGCACTGCATACAATCCAAGAATTTGATGAGACCCCCAGAACAACCGATGTTCACATTCTGCCACCCTGGCTGTCCTCAAAGCCGAGATCAAATTCATTCATGGAAAATAAAGAGAAGCAGCAGTTCCTTCACACCTGAGCATGCACACTGAGGTGAAAAACAGCTATACTATTATTAAAAACCATCTCCTCAGGCAAATACATTTTCTTGCCTCTCAGTTCTTGAGATAAGCATAAATATGCCCAAATTTCCCACATTTGGTATTCATTTTTTTAAAAAAAATAGAAGTTTAGGGCTTTTATTTCAAGAACTAATCTTCCAGGCTGGCACACTTTGTATTCTTATTTTTCCTTGTCCTCATTTTAGAAACCATGTAAACATATATTGTCTGGCTAAGTCGTAAGCATCTTTATAAGGTGTGTTAAATGATTTTAGGCATGAAGTAAAGTTTTAATTTATTAGTTATTAATTAGCTTCCCCATTCATTCTATTAGCAAATATTATCCACTTAATTTTCTGTATATCTTTCAAATCATTCACTTCATTCCATCCTCACACACACCCAGTGCAGACCATCTAGATACTCCATAGACTTCCAGTTTACCCTCTGCTCCACAGACAGTGTCATCGTTTTAAAGACAAATTCAATTCAGCTTAGATAGCCTGCTATTGTCTGTAGGTGAAGTAACCATCTCTTTAAGCAGCTGACGTAAGGCTCTCTGTGGTCTCCCTCCCTCCCGTCCAACCTCATTTCTATTCACTTTTGGCCTTGAATTCTGGCCATGTTGGACTTTCATAAGTTCCTCAAACCCCTTAGGCTATCTCTTGTCCCTGGGCTTCCAACAAGTTTTTACCACTTTCTAGAACTTTCTTCCCGTACCACCCCCTTTTAAACTGTCTCTTTTCAGTTAACTCCTACTCATCCTTCAAGCTGTAGCATTGAGTTCACTTCCTCAGGAAAATCTTCTTTGAAAGATCCCCTATTCCACCAGGGTTGATTAGAAAATTCTGATTTATATCCCTACAGCAGTCTATGCTTTCTCTTTCATGAAAGCCATCACTCTTTTTATTATTTGTTTAAATGTATGATACTTTCATGAAGGCAGGAATTATGTCTACCAGGTTCACTGTTTCTAAAACAATGCTTCACACCTAGTAGATAATCAAGAAATATTTGCTGAATTAATGAAGAAATGATCACTTCAACTATGTCATTTAAAATCTTGGGATTTTAGGGCAGGAAAAATATCCTTAGAGATGACCAAATCCAATCCTTTCATTTTATGAATAAGAAGTTAAATAGTATGTCTAAGAAAAGTCATATAGTTCCTTATAGTTACAAAGTGTTTTAAGTATAATGAAAAAAAAATTGAGTGAAGAAATAATGGCAGAGGCAGATCTAGAATTTACCTCTAAATTTGAAATATTATTCTTGGAGATTCCATATAATTCCATGGACATTGATAAATTACACCAGCACTAAGAAAATTATTGCATCTACTAATAATTTGAGTTCTTGTAGTTTTTTATAAACTGTATGTCAGCTTTTCACAGACGAATACTCCTTCTTAAGTTAATTCTCAATGCATTCAATCATAATATTTTTAACCTTTAAGCAGAATTTCCTGTCTCATATAATAACATCTGTATTTCCTCTCTGCATTCTTTCATGCCAGAGGAATAGTGCTCTCTCTTATTTATTATTTATCTAATAATGTCTCCCTTTGTGTTGATAAAAATGCCTGAATAATTCACATAATAGTGGTGATAGATTTATACATATACCCTCTCTTAGCCCCATCCCAATAGGCAATTAATTTAAGGAATTAAAATGCTAAACTAGAAATATTCACATAGTGCAAAAGAAAGTAGTTAAGAAAGAATAGAGGAACAAAAGGGCATGAGACATATAGAAAATAAAAAGTAATTTGACAGACATAAATTCAAGTATATCAATAATAACATTAAGTTCTAATTGGTTAAATGATCTAATCAAAAGGCAGAGATTGTCAGACTGGATTAAAAAAAAAAGACCCAAGTATATGATGTATTTAGGCAATACATGTCAGATCCAAAGATTCGAACAGGTAAAAAGTTAAAAGGATTGAAAAAGATACATTCTGCAAATAGCAACCATAAGAAAACTAGAGTGGATATATTAATATCAGACAAAATATACTTTAAAAAATTTTGATAGAAATATAAATAGAGTTATTATATAATGATAAAAGAGTCAATAAATCAGGAAGATATAGCAATTATAAATATGTATGTACCTAACAACAAAGCCCAAAAACATAAAGCAAAAACTGACAGAATTGAAGGTAAAGATAAACAATTCAACAATGATACTTGGAGACTTTAATACCCCACTTTCCATAATAGATAGAACAACTAAAAGATTAAGAAATATAAAACTTGAACAACACTATAAACTAACTAGACCAGATAGACATCTATAGAACACCCCACTCAGTAACAGCAGAGTATACATTCTTCTCAAGTGCAAATGGAATATTCTCCAGGATACCATATGATAGGTCATGAAACAATCCAAAATAAATTTTAAAGTTTTGAAATTATACAAAGTATGCAAATCAAATCAAAATTACAATGACAAACTATTTCACACTAACTAGGATCACTGTAATCAAAAACACAGATAATAAGTTGACCAGAATGTGGAAAACTTGGAACCCTCATACACTGCTAATAGGAATTTACAATGATGCAATTGCTTTGGAAAATAGACAGCTAAGACAGTTATTATTATTTTCACTTTGTGGATGAGGAGTTCATCGAAAGGTTAAACACAGAGTTACCATATGACCAGCAAGTTCACTCCTAGGCATATATACAAGAAAAATTAAAATGTATGTCCATGCAAAAACTTCTACATAAATGTTCATAGCAACACTCTTCATAATAGCCAAATTATAGAAACAACCTAAATGTCTATCAAGTGACTAACTGATAAATAAAATATGGTATACTTATACAATGGAATATATTTAACAATAAAACTGAATAAACCGTTGCTACATGCTACAACATGCTGCAACCATGAAAACACTGTGCTAAGTGAAAGAAGCCTCTCACAAAACCCCACTTATTAAGTTACTATATTTATATGATATGTCCAGAATAGGCAAATCTATAGTGACAGAAAAGAGATTAGTGGTTGCCTAGGGCTGAGTGGAGGTGAGGCAGCTAGGGAATAATGGGAGTGATTCCTAATAAATATATGTTTTCTTTTTGTAGTGATAAAAATGTTCTAAAATTGATTGTTGTAATGATTGCACAACTCTGTGACTATGCTAAAACCCATTGACGTGTACACCTCAACTGGGTGAATTTAGGCTTGTAGATTATATCTTAATAAAGAAGTTATTATATCAAAATGGATTAAAGACCGAAATGGAAGACTGGATACTGTAAAACTGCTAGAGGAAAACGTAGGCAGAACACTCTTTGACATGAATCGCAGCAATATTTTTTTGGATCCATCTCCTAACGTAAAGGAAATAACTGCAAAAATAAACAAATGGGACCTAATTAAAGGATACAGCAAAGGCAACCATGGACAAAACAAAAAGACAACCTACCGAACAGGGGAAGATATTTGCAAATGATTGACTGATAAGAGATTAATATCCAACATATATAAACAGCTTATACAAGTCAACATCAAAAACAAACAACCCAATTAAAAAATGGGCAGAAGACTTAAATAGATATTTCTCCAAAGAAGACATACAGGTGGCCAATAGGCACATGAAAAGATGCTCAACATCACTAATTATTAGAGAAATGCAAATCAAAACCACAATGCAAATCAAAACCTCATACCAGTCAGAATGGCCATCATTAAAAAGTTTACAAATGACAAATGCTGTAGAGAGTGTGGAGAAAAGGGAACCCTCCTACATACACTCTCAGTGGGAATGTAAATTGGTGCAGCCGCTATGGAAAACAGTATGGAGGTTCCTCAAAAAACTAAAAATAGAGTTGCCATACAATGCAGCAATCCCACTCCTTGGCATATATCCACAGAAAACTCTAATTCGAAAAGGTACATGCAACCCTATGTTCACAGCAGTGTTATTTACAATAGCCAAGACATGGAAACAGCCTAAATGTCCAAAGACAGATGAATGAGTAAAGAAGATGTGGTATATATACGCAATGGAATACTACTCAGCCATAAAAAAAGAATGAAACAACGTCATTTGCAGCAACATGGACGGACATAAAGATTATCATACTGAGCGAAGTAAGTCAGGAGGAGAACAACAAATACCATATGATAGGGGCTTTCCTGGTGGCACAATGGTTAGGAATCTGCCTGCCAATGCAGGGGATGGGTTTGAGCCCTGGTCCGGGAGGATCCCACATGCTGTGGAGCAACTAGGCCATGTGCCACAACTACTGAGCCTGCACTCTAGAGCCCGCGAGCCACAACTACTGAAGCCCGTGCACCTAGAGACCATGCTCTGCAATAAGAGAAGCCACTGCAATGAGAAGCCCGGGCACTGCAACAAAGAGTAGCCCCCGCTCACCACAACTAGAGAAAGCCCGCGTGCAGCAATGAAGGCCCAACACAGCCAAAAATAAATAAATAAAATTTAAAAAAATACCATATGATATCACTTATAGGTGGAATCTAAAATATGACACAAATGAACTTATTTATGAAACAGAAACAGACTCACAGACATAGAAAACAAACTTATGGTTACCAATTTTTCCAAAGAGGAAATGCAGATGGCCAACGGGCACATTGAAAAGATTCTCAACATTGCTAATCATCAGGGAAATGCAAATCAAAACCACAATGAGATGACACCTCACACCTCTCTGTCATCAAAAAGAACACAAATAACAAATGTTGGTGAGGATGTGAAGAAAAGGGAACACCCATACACTGTTAGTGGGAATGTAAATTGGTGCAATCACTGTGGGAAACGTTATGGAGGTTTCTCAAAAAACTAAGAATAGAACTACCATATGACCCAGCAATTCCACTCCAAGCTATATATTAGAAAAAAACACTAATTCAAAAAGATACATGCATTCAGTGTTCACAGCAGCATTATTTACAATTGTCAAGATGTGGGAGCAACCTAAGTGTCTATCAACAAATGAATGGATACAGAAGCTGTGAGATATATATACACACACACACATATATGTATACATATATATCTATCATTAAATATATATACACAATAGGATACTACTCAACCATAGAAAAACAAAATTTTGTCATTTGCAGCAACATGTATGGATTTGGAGGGCATTATGCTAAGTGAAATAAGTCAGAGAAAGACAAATACTGCATGATATCACTTATATGTGAAATTTTAAAAATGCAGCAAACTAGTGAATATAACAGAAAAGAAGCAGACTCACAGATACAGAGAACAAACTAGTGGTTACCAGTGGGGAGAGGGAAGGGTGAAGGAAAATAGAGGGGTAGGGAAGTAAAAGGTATAAACTATGAGCTATAAAATAAGCTACAAAGATATATTGTACAACATGGGAAATATAGCCAATACTTTATAATAACTATAAATGGAGTTTAACCTTTAAAAATTGTGAATAACTATATTATACACCTGTCACATATAATATTGTACAGCAACCGTACTTCAATTTTTTAAAGTTATTATAAAAAAAACCATCCTCCTCATATGACATGATAATTCACTTTGATAGATGACTGAGTTCTGGAGCTAGGGAAAGAGAAGGGTGTTGAGAATCAGTGATTGTGGAGGAGATAGAGTAAACAAGCCTTATAATGTGCCTTAAAGTAAAAACAAACATCCTGTGGGAAAAAGTAGCACGAACAGTTCTAGCCAACTCAACCTCAAGAGATTTCTCCTTATCAAGCTTCTTCCTTTACTCTCCCAGTTCAGGCAGATACACCTCTGATTCTACTCTTGGTTTGGCTAGGTAAGAGATATTTTACCTGAAAAAAATAACACTTTACTATTTATTTGCATTGCCTCATTTCATTCTAATCTTCACAACAACCTTATGAGTTAGCTAAGGCAGGTATTACTATTTTCATTTTACAGACGAAGAGACGGAGGCTCCAAATGTTAAGCTAGCAATGAGTACAAAGCCAATGTGGAACTCAAACAGGAACGCTGGATTCCCAGTTCAGTGTTCCTTATATTGTGCTGCTCCTACCTGCCTTTTAAACACATATTGTTTATCCTGTATGATAGTGTCCTATTCAGAGTGTTTATAATTAAAAACTCATTAACTGCAGTATGTATTTTAATTGATGGACTCCACTGATGTCAGAAACCACAAAACCACTGATTCATCAGATTGAGTAGGAGTTCAGTCAGCTATGGAATTTATTAAACCATCTCTGCAGACATTACTAATATTTTCCTTAAGCAACATATCCTCGAAAAGAGATGAAAGCAAAAGATCATGGCTAAAGCAAAGGGAGTGGAACCCCACCAAAGAAATATCATTGAAATGTATTGTTACATGTTAATTTTTTGGTAAAGCTTTTGTGTCCTCTAGCGATGTTTCCTGCTTCTATTTAAAAATATGTATATATAGGGGCTTCCCTGGTGGTGCAGTGGTTGAGAGTCCGCCTGCCGATGCAGCGGATACGGGTTCATGCCCCGGTCCGGGAAGATCCCACATGCCGCGGAGCGGCTGGTCCCGTGAGCCATGGCCGCTGAGCCTGCACGTCCAGAGCCTGTGCTCCGCAACGGGAGAGGCCACAACAGTGAGAGGCCCGCGTACAGCAAAAAAAAAAAAAAAAGTATATATCATTGTTAGATGTGTAATTGGCTCTCATGAAATATTATTTTCTCAGTCCAATGAAGAGAATTTATTCACATATATTTCAAAATAATAAAATTAGAAATTAAGAGCTTGAAAAGAAGAAGAAATGTAATCCTGAATATAACCTCTAAAACTGGAGCTATGTTTAGAGACTCTAGAATCTTCCTGACACTAGAATAATATTACCAAGGAATATACAATATTTGAAGTCTGTGTGTTCATCTTTTTAATTTAGATATTCTAATACTCTAGATTTGGAGCATTGATTTTTTTAAAGGATTTCCTGTCAACTATAATCATACAGGTGAAAAGTGACATGTGGGTCATAGAAAGTTGGTCTCTCTCCTTGTGGGAAGCAAAGGGTTTATGCCTGACTGGCTAATCCCAGAAAATCTGGAAGAGAATACTTAATTTGATCTAGGCAGTGACTGACAAAAGGCTAATTTATTTTATTTTCAGGATTAAAAATTAAGGTCCATTATTGGGAACCAGAAGAGATTACAACAGAGAGACCCCAGCTATGCATAGAGGATCCTAGGTTCTCCCTCTTCCTCCCCCCAAAACTGCCTTTAATTTCATCAGGGTGGGGGCATGGGCTGCCAACTACAGAATTTCTCCAGCTGTTGAGCCATTTCCCTTGCACCAAGAAAAAGTCTTCTCCTGCAGGCTTCCTCCTTTGATTGTTATTGATTTATTAAATCTGGCTTCTCTGGGTTAAAGGGAACTAAGAAATATTCAGCAGAATCAACTTGTAAAGTAGCAAATTGGTTTGTTTTGTTAATTATGTTCCTCTGGACTTTGATGTCCAGGTGAAGGTTGTCCCAGTTATCCACTGCTGCATACAAGCTATCCCAAAACTTAGTGGCTTAATATAAGCATTTTATTATAAATCATGATATTGTACAATAGGTCAGATATTTGGGCAGGGCTCAGCTGGGTGATTCTTCTGTCCCACATGGTATGGCATAGGTTGTTTGGTGGTATTCCGCTGGTGGATGAGCTGCTCTGGAGGATCCAAGAGTGTCCAGAAGGTTTGAATTGACAGGTACTGACTATCACAGAATATCTCTAAACAGGTGGTCTCAGACCAATGGGAATTTTCGCATGGCAGCTCAGGGCTCCCAGAGACCAAGCGACCCAGGTGGAAGCTGCAAGGCTTCTTACAACCAAGACTCAGAAGTCCCAGAATGACACTTTTGCTGTTTCCTATTGACCAAGCAAGTTGCTAAGGTAAGCCTAGGTTCATAGGGTAAGTTATCAGACTTCACTTCTTAATGAAGGAGTAACAAAGAATTTGCCTCAATTTTTAATCTATCATAAAGTCTGTAGCCATTGAGCAAAGGTTGCTGGAAGCAGTCAATTAAGTTTCTATGGTAACACAAAAATAAAGATTCACACACTTACGCCTAAGTCTGTCATCTCAACTCCATGTAGACTTAATTGCAATAATTCTTGAAAAGTAGTGCAGTGTGAATGAATGCTCATAGTAGCTTTCTTCACCCACCCCCATACAAACAAATTTTGCCTCTCTGATCATTACCTTAAGCATTGCAGAGTCACCCAAACACAGTCCTGCCTCAAGGACTCTACCTGTACTCCTAGATAGAGCCCCTCAGTCCCAGCTCAGAATCCCAGAACTCTACTTATCTAAGAAAAAAGATCAGAAACATGACCAGGGTCTTCCCTGGTGGCGCAATGTTTAAGAATCCACCTGCCAATGCAGGCGACATGGGTTTGAGCCCTGGTCCGGGAAGATCCCACATGCCATGGAGCAACTAAGCCCGTGCGCCACAACTACTGAGCCTGCACTCTAGAGCCTGCAAGCCACAACTATTGAGTCCACGTGCCACAACTACTGAAGCCCACGCGCCATGCTCCGCAATGAGAGGCCACCACAATGAGAAGCCCGTGCACCACAACAAAGAGTAGCCCCTGCTCACGCAACTAAAGAAAGCCTGGGCAGAGCAATGAAGACCCAACGCAGCCAAAAATAAATAAATTTATTAAAAAAAACAAACAAACATGACTAATTCTCAGTTTATATCACTAAACTATTCTGTACTTATCAATGGAACCAGCATAATTTGAGGATAATGAAGGACATTTTCTACCCCAGAATGAAAACATTAATTTCTGGGGTGGGGAGAAGTTGTCAGTGGGTGGGAGTTTCATTTATTTTGTGTGTGTGTGACAAAAATAATACAAAAATAAATTTTTGATGTAAAATATCAAACACTACAGAAGCATATATATAGAACCTAAGTTGGCTCAGGTTGCCATAACAAAATACCTCAGACTGGGTGGCTTAAACAACAGAATTTTTTTTTTTCTACAGTTCTGGAGGCTGGGAAATCTAAGATCAAAGTTCCATCAGGCAAAAAAAAAAAAAAGTTCCATCAGGGTTCTCTCCTCCTGGCCTGCAGACAGCCACTTTGTCCTCACATGGCCTTTCTTCGTTCAAAGTTCACTCAGAGAGAGTAAGGAAGCTCTCTGGTGTCTCTTCGTACAAGGACACTAATCCTATGGGCTCAGGGCCCCACCTTTATGAGCATATTTAATTTTAATTACTTCCTTAGAGGCCCCATCTCCAAATACAGCCATTCTGGGGGTTCGGGCTTCAACATATGAATTTTAGGAGGATATGGCTCAATTCAGTCCATAGCAGAAGTTCAGAGCAAAATCTTTGTCACCCTTCACCTGCCCTCTTCCCAAGCCCCTGTTTTGTGACTCAAATGTGGTGTTGGAAAGGGGCTGCTCTTGGCACACCTGAGAGTCTGACATACTTAAGAGCTCCTTGAGGATTCATTGCCCCAGATCCAAATGCATTAAAAAAAATTTCTTTTAGCAAATCCAGTGTATTACATCAAATGCAAATCACCAGTCCTTTAAGTATTCCATTCATTTTATAAAAATACAAGAGTGTATGTTGATTTAATTCAACTGTAAATTTTCATTTTTATAGTCAAGGAACTTTAAAAACCAGAGGTGAAACAACTTCTACAGTCAAAATTTAAAAGCTGTTGCCTTTGTTACAGACATGTCCTCAATAGCAATTTAAGATTAAGGACTTAAATAATGACCAAATTATTTGTGGGTGGGACAGAGTAGATTATACTTGAAATATCCTGATGATAGAGGGTAAGTATGTGGGAGTTTCACGAGGGGTATCAAAAACATTACTTAAGTCCTCTCACTTCCAGCACTACTCTAGTCTTCATTAAGATTAATTAATTAATTAATTAAGATTAGCTAATAATCCTGTACCTGAATCATGCAGTTAAATCCTCAACCTCTCCTTGGCTGTGCACACACAGACTTAGAGCATGTGGCTGATTCATTCATTCAACAATTTACTGAGCACCTATTCAATACCAGGAGCCTCTCTATGTACTAAGGTATCAAGATCAAATAAGATATGGTCTTTGCCCTTAGTATGTTTAAATTTAGGTGAGATAACACATAATGAGTTAATAGTTGCAACCAAGAAGTACTGACACTAGAATAATAGTTGGTTCAGGGTATGGAGAAGCGTAAAGCTGGGTGTAGTCAATCAGCTTCTTGGAGGCACATTTATAGAAAAATCAACTTCAAATTATTATTAATGAATCAATCAGATAATATTTTCTTGTCAGGCTCTTGCCAGCCTCTTAACTCACTCCCATATGCCCCAATAATAGAGGCAGAGTTTTATTAAAAAGCAAGCCCTGTGACACAGTGAAAGCCCCCTTTGCCTCAAGTAAATAAACAAAGACAAATTTTTATCAAACACAGAGCTTT
The DNA here is from genome assembly GCF_059928025.1 of Delphinapterus leucas. Lineage (NCBI taxonomy): Eukaryota > Metazoa > Chordata > Mammalia > Artiodactyla > Monodontidae > Delphinapterus > Delphinapterus leucas. The sequence continues at coordinate 15,532,301 of NC_143146.1, forward strand.
GTTTGACAGCAATGGATTTATTTGCTAGCAGACAATGTACAGGCATAAACGTCAAATACTGTTTTCAAAGTGCATTGAAAAGCGGCGCTGCAGGCATGCCTGTGACCGTAGGGCCTGGCCACTCCTGGCTACGGCCTGGAATGTGAAATTGGAGGCTGATAGTGAACAAAAGGACACGTCAACTAGGAAGTTAGTGCATAGAAACACTTTAGTGCACAAACAAAGCATTAAAATACAATTCGGCTCTACAAATACCAGAGGGGGCGATAAGTCCACTGAGGTCATGAGTCAACTTTTCAGGCAGCTGGAATGATTGGATGCCGATTGCTATCAGACAAACCACCATCCTTTAACGTTTCTGATTCCTACCTTGTGCCCTCTTACCACATTCAAGTCTCACAAATTAGAAGGCATTATCGCATTTGCTTGCCTCTGGGATATTTTACCCTGTCTCTAGGGAAAGGGAACATTATGCTGCTGAGTAAAGCAAACGTCCCCGTTTAGGAACGGACTATGTGGAGGGATGGGGGGGCGTGGCCTCTCCTAGACACACTGAGAGCTAAGGCTGGACCAGGCAGTCACCCTCCCCGTAGGTGGCACAAAAATCTAGGGGACATTGGTCCCACAACCCAGCGCCTAGTGGTGCAGGTACAGAGGCTGCAGTTTTCCTAATGCAAGGAATGCAAAATAGCACAGTGGCATAAAAACAAGTTGAGGCAAGTAGTCTAGCACGGCAATCCGGCAGGTGGTAAGCAACTATACTTGGCAAAAACCTCTGCTTGTCTGATAAAGGAATAGAGGGTGGAGAAGTTTATACCAATGGAGTTATTCCTCTAGTATGCAGGGTTCATGGACCCAAGCACATGGAGATCTTGTTCTAGAGAAAGACTGGATGGTTTGATTGGTCAAGTAACTGTCCAAACTAAGAAAAGCATAACCAAGTAGAATTCCAGGAAAATGTGTAGATGTGTGTGATTGGGTGGCAGTGTGACTAGCACTGAACTAGATCATTAAAAGACCCAAGCTCTGGGACTTCCCTGGTGGCACAGTGGTTAAGACTCCGTGCTCCCATTGCAGTGGGCCCGGGTTCAATCCCTGGTCAGGGAACTAGATCCCACATGCATGTCACAACTAAGGAGCCTGCCAGCCACAACTAAGGAGCACATGTGCTGCAACTAAAGGAGCCAGCGAGCTGCAACTAAAGAGCCCGCCTGCTGCAACTAAGACCTGGCTCAACCAAATAAACTTAAAAACTAAATAATATAAGATAAATATTTAAAAAAAAAATCAAATTCTTAAAAAAGAAGCCCCAAACTCTCTGAAAAGAGTTTGGAGACCCTCCCTCCCACTATGCCATACATTTGTCAGGAAAAAGATAAGAACACCTACTAGTATAACTTATCGTTCAACAATGAACCGAAGAGTCTAGACAGTGCAGAAAGGTAAGAAAAAGAAATAGTATGTATAAGAATTGGAAAGGAAGAAAGAAAACTCTCAATATTCACAGATGATATGATTTTGTATGTATAAAATCCAAAGTAAACTACAAATAAGTTACTTGAATTAAAAATGGCTTCACAAGGTTGCCACTTGCAAAGTCAATACACAAAAATCAATTGTATTCTGTACACCAGCAACAAACAGAAAATAAAATTATTTTTTAAAAAGAAAATTATTTAAAAGATATTATCTTCTTATAACCTTAAAAACACACTATCTATATAGTATCAGAAGATAATTTTTAAAACCTAGGAATAATAGATGAGTAAAAATTCTACCAGAAAATTGTAAGATGTTACTCAGAGAAATTAAAGAATAACAAAATTAACTGAAGGATACTAGGCTCATCGGTTAGAAGTGCTAAATTTGTAAAGATGTCAGTTCTCCCTAAATCAACCTAGAGATTCGTAACAATCTTAATTAAAAGGCTTTTAAAAAATATTTGGCTTTTAGGGGCTTCCCTGGTGGCGCAGTGGTTGAGAGTCCGCCTGCCGATGCAGGGGACGCGGGTTTGTGCCCTGGTCCGGGAAGATCCCACATGCCGCAGAGCGGCTGGGCCCGTGAGCCATGGCCGCTGAGCCTGCGCGTCCGGAGCCTGTGCTCCGCAACGGGAGAGGCCGCAACAGTGAGAGGCCCGCGTACCACAAAACAAACAAACAAACAAAAAATATTTGGCTTTTAGTAAATCTTAAAAGTTCTCATCACAAGAACAAACATTTTAGAACTATATTCTGTGACGAATGTTAACTTGACTTATTATAGTGATCGTTCCACAATATATACAAGTATCAAATCATTATGTTTTCATCTGAAAAGAGTTTGGAGACCCTCCCTCCCATTATAATACAATGTTATATGTCAATTATACCTCAATTTAAATTTTTCAATAAAAAATTAAAAATATTTGGGTTTTTAAAGAATATTTAGAACCTGACAATCTTTTCTACAGTTTATATGGAAATGCAAAGGCCAAGAATAGCCACGATGCTTTTGAATTAGAAGAAAATGAAAGTACTTGCTCTGCCAGAATTAGGATAGTGCAAAAATTGAAAAATATGAAGCAAAGTAGAGAGCTCAGAAACCCAACTCACATCATATGGCAAAGGGAGCACTAGTGAGCAGTATAAAAAAGCAGTCTTTACAATGAATGGTTCTAGAAAATTGAGTGTCCATATGGAAAGAAATCAACTTTTATACTACACACAGAAATCAATTTCAGATGGATTCTGGAAATGGAGAAACAGCTCCTATATGACCAATCTTCCCTTAGATAAGAACCATAAACTTTGGACAAATATTTCTTTAAGAAACCTCTCTGAATGCCTGCAGAAAAACCAAAAGCAAACAGAAACACAAGGGAACACACTTGGGAAAAGGGTACAGTACTAAGTGAGTTTCCCATTTTTATAGTTTTTTGCTTGTAAAATATCTTGCCTGTATACAACAGTAGACATGAACAAGAATGCCTATGGCAGCAAGTACACATCGTTAAAAACTGGAAACAACCCACATGCTCATCAGCAGGAGCGTATAAGCAAATACACTGTGGCATATTTGCAACAATTAAATATTACACAGCAGGTGAATAAACTCAGTGACATGCAGTAACACTGAATCCAAACAACATAATTAAACGAAAAAAGTTAATCAACAAAGATTACATACAAAAGTTTAACTTACAATAACATTTAAAGTTAAAACAAAATGAAAAACATACATTTAAAGGATACACATAGATGAGAAAAGTTATATAGCTAAATTTAAAGATCAAGGGAATGAAAATTGTTACATTGGGTTAGGGAAGGCAAGTGTAGAGTTTTCTGGGGAGAGGATTTGATTTAATATAGGTTTACCAGCAGATTTTATTTTGGATGGTAGATTCATAGGTATTTATTACATGATGAAAGAAAGAAAGAGAGGGAGGGAGGGAGGAAGGAAGGAAGGAAGTCACTGATGGAGCAGTTATGAGAGTGTATCATGCACCAGGAATTGTGATTAAAACAATTCTGTGTACTTGGATCTTACAAAAGAAAGGTAGAAAGAGAGGGATGAGGGAGGGAAGGAAAGAGGGAAGGAGAGAGGGTGGGTTGGACAACCAGGGTTAGGGGAACATACAGACTGAGATTAGATATCATTGTCATAAGGTTCCCTTTTAGCAGCCCTTGGCTATCAGAAAAAAGGTAGAGATTGGGTTCTGCTTGGCACCGGCAATTGTTCAGTGTTTGCAGTGGGAAGCCGGGGAGTGAGGGATAGTGAGTTACAGCTGAGACCAAACCTGTGCTGACAACCACAGGGGCCAGGGGGAGCCTGGCTGCCAGACACCAGAACTGGACGTAGGGGTGCTGTTGTTACGGGCTTGGAATGCATTAGTGAAGAGATGACCATTGCGCACTCCTCGCAGAGGCAGCGCAGCACTGAGTGAGTCACAGAAGGCTTGAGGAAGTAGGTGGAACTGAGAATCTGAGCCAGGAAGGAGCTGAGCCTTCAACTGGGACTCAGAGTGGTGGTGGTGAAGAGCATCAGCTTAGTTCAGACCCATTTCTTCCACTTATGGTTGTGTGACTTTGGGTGAGTTGCTTATTCACCAGCTCTAAGGCTCTCTTCCCCAATTGCAAACTGAGGTAACTCTTACCTCCTAGGATTTTCCTAAAAATTAAATAAGATAGTATATGTAAAAGGCATAGTAACTCAGGAACTCAATAAATGATAGTTATCAAACTGCTCAACCAAGCAGACTCATCCTTAGATAGGAAACTGAATCTGGGAGGGAGTAGCACACAGGCCAGAGCAATCTGGAAGCTGGAAAGGACAGCCAGACCTCCTCATTCATTTCTGGTTTTGTTCACGGATAGCTCTCTCCCACTTACAAAAAGCACTTATCCTAGAGAAAAGTCAATCCCTCCATTGCTTTCATAGGATTCTCAGGATCTGAAATCAGTACTTTGTGAAGCTGTCTGTCTTGGATTATTTGTATTGTCTTTTTTCCCTTAGGTGTTTAATTTGGGGGTGGGGGTGAGGTGGGGAGGGAAGGATGGGGTGAAAGGGAGCTGTTTTTTATTTTGTATTTCTTGCTCTGTCATCTAGGTAAAGCTCTTTTAGAAAATGCCAGCCTGAGTGAGTACTGCTAAGGAGGAATGAAGAAAGGCATTCTCATAATTACTCTGTATAGACCCAGCTTCCCAGTATGGCAGGAGCAGTGAGAATAAAGGGACAGGAATCTCACAAGGATGAAAATTTAGCAGTAACCAGTCAAGGGCCACTCTTGCAGCCATTCACTCTAACCAGAACTGCCTGACCTAATTCCTCATCTCTCGGGCTTTATGTGGACCACGTGTTTGGGATCTTTTCCCCTTATGGAGGCTGATGGAGGTGGGGCTGATAGGAGTACAACTAGGGAACTAGTTGTAGGAACTAATCCTACTAGGAGTAGGATTAGTAGGAACTGTGACAAAAGCCTGAGACTGGCTTTTGTCAGTTTGCTCATTTCCTCCTTAACAGGACAAACAGGCTGTATTACTTTTCTAGGCAGGTTTGAAAGCTTACAAATTCTTTCGTGCACTCGCTTAAGACCAGGAGCCCGAAGCTCTCTAACTGCAGCTGTCTGTTCCCAGTGCTTCAGGTGCCACGACTTGGCCCCTGCACTTTGAAGGCATCACCTCTCCCACCCTGTCACTTCCACTTGGTCACTTCTCAGTACCCCACTGGTTTCCTTTCTTTGCTGTGGTTTCACCTCCATGGTTCTAGAAACATGTGACAATGAGCCATCTGGGTGAAGATCCAGCGAGAAAACGGAGATGGAATGGATGGAGCAAAATGATTTAGTTCACTCTGATCCCTTGTCTTCTGTTGGGATCCAAATATTCTCCCCTCTTTTATGGAAGAGAAAGAGAAAGAAGAAGAAAGCCGGTCAGTCTGGTGTTGCCAAGGTATTTTTTTAAATTCCCCCAACAGCCTCATTGCTGCCTCCTAGTGAAAGTTTTAGAATTGAAAAAAGACCATTTACAGGGAGGGCCTAAGGGGAAAAGAAGAAACTGACTTTACACAGACCCCCAAACTTTTTCTGAGCGAGTGTCTGCCTCTCTGTTTCTGATTAGATGTATTTGTGATCACGGGTATTCCTTGGCCACAAGGCAAATACAGAGCCCGCACAGACTCCACCGATCGAGGTCCACTGTTCTTTGGGTACTCACAATTGAGTTGGGAATATAAAGCCCATAGAACTTCTAATTCTCTTTCAATTTATTTTTCCTTCACTCTTCACTCACACAGACTACTCTCTCTCCTAAATCTTGGTATTTTTTCACTTTTAGATCAAAATGTACAAGAACAAATAGATAACATTCTATCAATTCAAACATAAGGTCTGTGGACACTAAAATTGAACTGTCATTTCAGTATATAAGAAAGAGAACGGCGAGGAAACTTACTTGGTGAAAGGCTCAACCAGATTTGGGCAAGAGGTGCGAAGGTTGGTTAATAACAGCCATGCTTTGCTGCCTTCCCTTCACGCAGGGCTCAGTGTGAAGGTCTCTCCCTGGACGGGAAGGCTGTAGGCCAAGAATACGGATCCCCCAAAAACCAAAATTAAAAACCAAATCTCTTCTATTTTGAAGTTCCTTTGGTGAAGAACCAACAAGCACGCAAACAGCCGTTTTCTTCATAGGTATGGGAACACATTTTCCCCCCCACAGTTCAACATTCATGGACTTATGACCTTTCAGATTTGGTTCATTTAATAACACTAAACAGGCGATACTGCACAATTTATGAAACTATAACCCAGGAAGCTTACGCACTTTATTTTTATAAGATATTGCACATGCAAGCATACATTTCAATCACATATGCAAACATTTCTTTTCATGGTAATAATTTATTGCAACTGATTTTTAAACTTAAATTTGAAAAGAATGCGTAATAATTTAACTCACCAATATAAAAGTTTTTCTCAATCCTTATCCTTTTGTATATATCAAAATAATTTTGGGGATTAGACTCAACTTTATTCACAATGTTTTTAATGAATAACAGTTTTCATAACTTGCATCCTTATACACACGTTCTTTGTATGACAGTGTGTAATATTTTTGTGTCAAACCCATCATACAAGTTAGTAGGTTAAAAGCTCAGGGATGATACTTTTCTAGTTTATCATCACAAAACAGTATATTTAATATTCTAGTCTACGTGATTGCACCTGCTAGGGTTTTAACGTTGCTCCACCCAGAGTCTGTGAGCAGCAGAGTGTTTTTACAGAGCCTGTAAAGGAATATGGTTCTAAAGAAATCAGTCCAATTGTTTTAGCAATACAAGCGCTGATACAAAGTAAACATTTGCAGTGTGGTATCTTAAGAAAGATAGGCACTCCCATACATTTCACTGCTGATTTGCATTTCTATATGTCCTCACAGCAGCTAAAAAAAAAACCAGCAACAATCACTATTCTTTTATTAAAATGAGCAATAAAACGAACCTAACTTTAAAATTGATGGCCTAAAAACTTTTTATTTAAGTTCAATCAGTACTTTGTGTCTGCATATGTGTCTGTGTATGAATTGAACATGAATTGCTGGGAAGACTTAAAGAGTTAACTGATTATAGAACTTCCTACTTGTACACACCACATGGCTAGGTCAAATCCAAACTGCCAAAGAAAGAAGGCAAGCAAGTTCTCCCTGAAGGGCAGGCCAACTGGTGAATGAAATCTCCAGACTGATCATGTTATAAGTGAGCTGCAGCATACCAAGAAGTCCGGAAAATATGCAAACAAAATCATGCTGCTTGATTTTTGCATTATGTCAAATATAAAGTTAAAAAGCTGCTCTTACTAAAGAAAATTGTGCTTAACAGCATAAAAATATTCCAATGTAGAGTGATTAGTATGTTTCCCTTTTGTCTTTCAGAGAAACGTTTTATACTTCTTACTGATTTTGAACACCTCACCTTATCCGTGCATTTAAGTGAGATACTGTGAGTTAACTGTACCTTAAAGAGATCAGCATATGGATGACTGACGACTAGAATAGAAACAAAACAAACCCCCAGAATTTTAAAAGATCGGAATAGTCGGCCAAGGATGCCTGGGCTAGGTCCTTTTCGAAAGGGTTGCCAAGAGCACGCTCGGTCCCTCCTCAGTTATTTTTCACTCCACTACCTCTGACTGGATGCATCACCAGTGCAAGAAAATTCGGGAAGCATCTGCGGCAAGCAACCTCTGGACCTCCAAGGGAAAGGAGCCCTTTCTTGCTAGGGAAAGTCTCCAGCGTTTTTTAGGGTGGGTCCCCTCTTCCTCCGAAGCTCGTGAGGCTCCCCTCCCTGTGCGCGCCTCCTTCCTCCTGGCAGAGGCTCCCACAGCTGCTCCGGCCGGCCAGGGTAGCCGGAATGACGCTAGGGGGTTGCCAACGCCAAACAGTGCGCAAACTCGGCGGCGCGCTCCGGACTCTCCACTCGCCTAAACCTGCTCTCAAGCGAAAAGGGGTGGGAGGAGGAGTGTGAGAGGGGCGGAGGGGATCCTGTTTAATTCGCGGTCCTGGGGGTGTGGGAGCGGAAGGAGGCTCCGCGGGGCCCTCCTCCCTCCTAGAGTCCTGGGCTCCACCTCCTCCTCGTGGCCCCAGATATACACACACTCAGCCGGGGCTGGACATGCACACCCAGCGCCGGCTCCGGGCGCGTGCACACGCAGGTAGCGACACTCACCTAAGCCCGTACACAGGGCTCCTGTCGCCTCGGGAGCGGCGGACTGGCGGCCTGGGCCGCGGAGGGGCCCCCTGTGCTGCGGGACTGCGGGAATCGGGAGCAGCCCCAGCGCGGACCTGCGAACTGAGGTGATGGCGCGTCTTCCTTAAATCCCTCCCCCACCCCGCACCTCCGCCCTCTAGGCTCTCGCCGGGGAAGCCAGGAGAGAGGGGCCCCGGGCGCGGAGCACGCGCGGGCGCACGCTCCGAGGCGAGCGCGCCGAGAGGGGCGCCGCGGCGCCGGCGCAGGAAACTTGAGCGAAGTTAGTTGCAAGTCCCGGGTGGAGGCCCAGAAGACCGAGGAGGGGACGCGGCCGGTGCTGGGCCCGCCGCGCTGCCCGGAAGCCGGGCCGCGCTCCACGCCCGGTGCGCTCCGGGAGCCCGAGTCGGCCGGAGAGCCAGGAGGGGCTTGGAGCGAGCGGAGCCGGCATGGCTCGAGGGACAGCGAGACGCGGCGCTTCGGCGAGCCACGAGGATTTCCTTTGAGGCCCGGAGATCCTAGGCTCGCTCAAGCCTCATCCAACCTCCTTCCCCGACCGGCAGCCGGAGAGGAAGACCCACGAGGCAGGTCCCCCCGCAAAACCCCAGCTCATTAGGGGTGTTCCCGTCAGCGCGCCCTGCCTGCCCCGAGTGAGGAAGACCGGCTGGTGCTGCAGTATTTGTATTTATATCCATTGCTGCGCTCTGCGTTCCCTTGGTGCGCCCGGACCCTCCTCCGTCTCCCCCCTCCTCTTCCTCCTCCGGGGCCACCTCCCCTCCTCCCCCCACCCCCATCTGCTACTGTCAAATGAGAAAGTCACCGAGGAGAACCCAAACACTCCTGCCGCCGAGAGCCCCCTTTGGCACTTGGCAGCGCGCGGCGGCTGACTCCTCTGCTCAACCTGGTGGAGCCTCCGCGACGCAAGTTTCCCGGCTGCTGTGCCTTTAACAGAGAAAAGACCGAGGACGGGGAGAGCGCTGCCCGGTGGCGGCTACCTGAGGGGAGTTCGCGAGCGAACGCAACTGGAGAGGAAGGACAAAAAGAAAGCGAAGGGCAGACTGCCCCCGTGGGGTGAGGACACCGCCGAGAAGTTATCGCGCCCCGGAGAGGATTTTCCCGAGCGCCTGGCCGGAGAGAGCAGGGCGGCCAGGGGAGCGGCGCGGCCCGGGGCTGGTCCCCCGGCCCCCTCCTCCCGGGCGGGAGCGACGCCGGGGTGCGAAGTGGGGCGCGGCGAGCGCGGCGGGCCGATAGGGTCCCCGCGGACGGCCAACATTGATTTCCTCCGGGCCGACAGCGACGGCGCGGGCGGCGGCGGCGGCGGCGGGCTGCAGCCGCGGCACGGCGAGAGCATGTCCAAGCCGGTGGACCACGTCAAGCGGCCCATGAATGCCTTCATGGTCTGGTCGCGGGCTCAGCGGCGCAAGATGGCCCAGGAGAACCCCAAGATGCACAACTCGGAGATCAGCAAGCGCCTGGGCGCCGAGTGGAAGCTGCTCACCGAATCGGAGAAGCGGCCGTTCATCGACGAGGCGAAGCGCCTGCGCGCCATGCACATGAAGGAGCACCCAGACTACAAGTACCGGCCGAGGCGCAAGCCCAAGACGCTGCTCAAGAAGGACAAGTTCGCCTTCCCTGTGCCCTACGGCCTGGGCGGCGTGACCGACGCCGAGCACCCGGCACTCAAGGCGGGCGCCGGGCTGCACGCAGGCGCGGGTGGCGGCCTGGTGCCCGAGTCGCTGCTCGCCAACCCCGAGAAGGCGGCCGCCGCCGCTGCCGCGGCTGCCGCCCGCGTCTTCTTCCCGCAGTCGGCCGCCGCCGCCGCCGCAGCCGCCGCCGCCGCAGCCGCCGGCAGCCCCTACTCGCTGCTCGACCTGGGCTCCAAGATGGCAGAGATCTCGTCCTCCTCGTCCGGCCTCCCGTACGCGTCGTCGCTGGGCTACCCGACCGCGGGCGCGGGCGCCTTCCACGGCGCGGCGGCGGCGGCTGCAGCAGCGGCCGCGGCCGCCGGGGGGCACACGCACTCGCACCCCAGCCCGGGCAACCCGGGCTATATGATCCCGTGCAACTGCAGCGCGTGGCCCAGCCCCGGGTTGCAGCCGCCGCTCGCCTACATCCTACTGCCCGGCATGGGCAAGCCTCAACTGGACCCCTACCCCGCGGCCTACGCCGCCGCGCTATGACCCCGCGGGGCCGCCTCGCGAGGACCGGTGTGCACACGTGTACATATGTATAGGTACGAGCTCTGCGGCCTCCCCGAGCGGCCTCCCCGAGCGCCCTCCCGCGACGGGGGCCCCGGTTTGTATGTACATAAGATGTATAGGTGCCAGGCGGAGGCAGAGGCGCCAGTCGGGGCGCGAGTGGCCGAGCGCGCGAGTGCGCGGGCGAGTGTGCGTGTGAATTCACAGGGTCATTTCAGACCTGCACCCCGGCAGACAACTTTAAAGAGGGCAGTTGTATCTCGCAGCAGTTGATGTTTGCTTTGCACTTCGGAACCTGTTGCGTTATGGCCCACAGAGGTGGAGGAGTAACTTTTTGATATGTTGGGCTTTCCAGCTTTCTTTGTTGGAAGTTTATTGTCGGTTTTGTTTTTGTTTCCCATTATCTTTCTTTTATTGTTATTCTTTTCTCCTGGTCGCTGTTGCATGCACTCTGTTCAAATGTTGGGTCTGAAATGGTTGGCACAAGGGAAAAGCTGATCTGTGTCATTAGTTTCTCGGAGCGGGATGGCTCTGAACAGCCTTGCTCCCTATTTGTACCATTTGAACTTTGCAAAATCTCTGTTCTCTCAAGCAGAACCCCCAGGCCGGATCCATTCTTGACCAGTGACCGGCTCGAATCTGGCCTTTTGTGTGTGAGATGATCACGGTTTCTTTTGTTTATCATAGCATATGCAAATCAGAGCAAGAGCTCTTTCTCAAGAGCAAGGACGGCAAACAAGAAATATGTGTGAGATGAAAAGTTGTCAATTGGATTTTCTCCCTTAAAAAACAAACAAACAAAAAACCGCTAGAAGTCTCCCTGAGTCCACTTGCTTGGATTTTTGACACAGTTTACACAGAAAGAGAAAAGGCATTATTCCTATTTTCCCCTTATGACTTGAGTTTCACTTTAAGATTGTAAATGTGTATATGTCCTTGAAAACATTAAGTCTGAAAATGTGTTATTTGCGTTGCCCTAAATCTGAGTCGGTTTTAGACTCTAAAACATTTTGAACAAATGTCAAAGTTAACTTTTAAAAATTGCGGGACTATTTCAGAACCGCAATTTTATCTAAGATTAAATCAGACTTTTTTTGTCTGAGTGGTAATTATATATTTATTATTTAGCAAAACAAAACAAAAACCAGAATTGTTTTGACAGATGCCTCTCTGTTTCAGCTAGCATTTCTCCAACTCAAACCGTTTAAATGTGTTTTGGAGTTCCCTCCCTAACTAGCTTATTTTTTAGATCACCTGCAATTCATTTGCAAATTATGATAAAACACATTTTAGAGAAAAGAACCTCAATTGTAGCTTTTTTTCTTTTTAAATGTATATATTTTGACTAATGTTTGTGAATGAAGTTGGCTAACATGTATTTAGTTTCATTTTGGCTTTATGTAATATAAAGTTTTAAAAAGTTTAAGTATTGGTTTTAACCTTTATGTGTAAATGGTTTTCTTGTGTGATCTTCTAATTTAATATTAGACGTCTAAGCTATATCTGTAAATTAGAATCCGACTATCACTCTGTTCATTTTTTTTGAACAAAGAGTTTAAATAAAGCCTGAACCAGGGAAAAGAGAAAATCCTTTATTTCTTGTTGAGTTCCTAACAAGATTTTTATCTGAATTGCCCTTACGTGCCTGGTCCAGGTGAAGTGTAAGGTATCCTCCAAAGGCAGCCTTTGTTTCACTTTTGAATAGATTTACTAGGAAATCTAAATCAAGCCATTGTTATTCAGAGCCAAAAACCTGATTTATCACATTTTTAATCGTGAATAGGAAAGAAGATAAAAAAAAAAACAAAACCAAGTAGTTGTATTATCTTGGGGGGGGCGGGGGGCAGGGAAGGCATTCATGAACCAGTAGAACAGAGCCCATTGAAAACATCCAGACCGTTTAAAGCATTTCACTAGTTTCCAGTAACATTTTAAGAGGAGAAAGTTGCCTGACCACTTTATCCTGTTAGTTGGAGAGCTCCACCGCTGAATCAGTGTAATTTGTTCGTGTATCTTTGGCATATTCCTTATTTACACCTTAAGATTTTAGTTGTAAGGATAATCACTGCTAACGACATTTTACAACTTTGGGCCTCTTTAAGGCTTTATTCTGTCATGCTAGTGGCATTAAAATAGAAATATAACAAATTCTAATGGAGAGGGTTGAATTTCCAAGGCTGGACAAGTTTCCACTGGAGAAAGGTTTGAAATCGTAAAGGATTTTAATATTAGAAAAGAAATTATAGGGCACCAGGAAGAATATCAGAGAAAAAAAATTAACTGTAGGGACATCTTTATTTTCGCCCCACCAAGATAGAAATTCTCAAGATACAAGACTCAACTAGTCCTAAACTAGTTTCTCTACCGACAGAGACCGTCTCTGGAGCTCCACGTCTTTATAAGCGATCCAACTCTTTAAAGTCATTGTTTTTCCCCAACGGAATAATATTTTAAGAACCATGAAAAGTTTTGGAAATGTGAAAAATAGGCTCTGCTGGTTTGACCCTGATTCACTAATTAAAACGATCCCTCTCCTGTTATTCCCCGAGCTCTTTGCAATATTATAAGTTAATTCATATGGTTCTGAGCGATTATGCAAAACTAATTTGGACTGTCCAGGGGTAATTATCCCTGACACGGTTAATTAAATCCTTTCAAGGCTTCGTCTTTCCCTTTTGTAGCAGCCCATCACTTCTCAACACGGAACTTCCTGCGGCTCGCTGGAAATCACCCCAGTCCTAAATCTTAGTCACCTCCCAGAGCCTTCCAGCTCGGCCCCGCCGGCCGAAGATTCCCCGCCCCCTCCCGTCCCCTCCCCTTTCCCTAATGATCGGCGTTTTCTGGGAGCAACGCTCCGGAGTGTTGATGAACGAGAACAGGACTAGAAAGACGGGTGAGGGAGGGGGAAGGATGCCGCGGGGGAGCGCACGGGGTCACACAGCCAACAGATTGCGCGGCTGTCTGAGTAGTCCACAGGCCTACCGGGGGGACCGGTTTATCCCCACCCCGACCCCAGTGGTCTTGCTAACAAGTTGCGCCTGGAGAAAGTCTCCCTCCGAGTTAGACTGTGCAGAAGTAAGGGGGTGCGACTCGGGGGCAAGAGAGCGTGGAGAAAGGGCCGGGTGTGTCTGTGAGGGTCAGAAAGTGACCCGTAAATACAGCCCTCGGACTAGGCAAAGAGCTGCTGCGTGCTCAAGATCTGTCTCTCTCTATCCATCTCTCTTTCCCCTCTTCTCTCCTCTCCTTCTTTCCTTCCTTCCCTTCCTTCTTTTTGCTCTTCTACATTTTCGTTCCTCTTTAAGATTTAAAAAAGCTACGACATTCCTTAGGTAGTCTCTCGGTTGCCTAACGGCTTTAAACAACCCTCACACCCGAGGGGCCAGGAGTGTTGTGTTGCCCTCGGGCTTTGAGCAAACAGGTGGAATTGTTCTGTTGCAGCCGTAAGGACCAGAGCTGGGGGACGCTGCCGTGCGAGGGATGGCTTCCAGGGAGCAGTGGGGCTGGCTGCCGTTGTCACTTCATTTGACAATTTCCTCCTCCTCTTCTCCCCCCCACCCCCCGAAGAAAGTAGAACGAAACAGCATGGATCTCTCTCTCCTCCCCGCCTCTGGGTAGCCTAGGCGAGGGGCGCAGAAGATGGAGAGAAGATTCGACCATCTTCCCTGAGCAGAGAGGGACCCGCGCGCCAGCCAATCAGAGCGCGGCTCTGCCGCTCCCCGCCGCCGCCGCACACTCGGGAAGAGTGAAGTTCCCGCAACTGGCCCGCCCGAAGGATCCGTGTCTTTCTTGTGCTCACAGCCCAGCGGAGGCAGAGAGAGCGCCAACCAAACTTTATTAATCTCTCCCCGTTCTTTCTCTCTCAGCCCAGTGCATCTCAAAGGTCAGCCCTCTTCTTTTAAAAGACTGATATCATTAATTCACTGACAATCCCTCCACCACCACCCCCCATTCTTTTTTTTCTCTCTTGCAGGAAAAAGAAACGGGGGGGGGAATAGTGAAAAGAGGTTTTTTTTTATCCTTTTTTTTTTTTTTTTTTTGTCCTTCAGTGGGAGCGTTTAGACAGTCGAGGAGGTTTTGTCCAGGAACAAAACGCAGGGTTGGGAGGTTTTGTGAGAGCGTTGTTTGTTGAAGTGGAGCTAAGAAAAAGCGGCGGCTTTCTCCTCATTGTGAAGAAACCAATCAGTGGTATTTGGAAAACTGTTAGCATTGTGCACTTCTTCTGTGTCCATTGTGAGGCGTTTCTTTTCACAAGGTTTTTTTTTCAGCCGATCCAGCTGGCCGGAATGAATAGCGGTGCAATGTGTACACGCTTTGTCCCTCCGGCCTTCAAGTAGCCCCCATTGAATAGACTAAGTTGACACTGCGTGACAGTGAAACAACATAATAAAAAATACATGAGCCCCTGAATAGGAGCAGGCGCATAAATAAATAAAATGGGTGACCAAAACTGGATAAACTGAATGACAAAACGGTGAAAGGGGAACAAAAAGATATTTAACACGCTACATTAGCATTAGAATGCGATCTACAAGGCAGAACAATTGATGAATAGGTTTACCGGCCAAGAAAGAAATGGACTAAATGCCCTTTGAATAGATATGCTTTTTGCAAGGGCTTTGAATAGATATGCTTTTTTTTTTTTTTTTTTTTTTTTGCAAGGACTGAATGGGAAAAGGTAAAGAAGAAGCTATGCAAATGAGCGGGGGAACTTTTTATATATATTCTTTAAACACACACACACACACTGTGGGAGGAGAGCGCTGCCTCGGGGTGTTTACAGAAGCAATAGTTGCCATTATTAGCATTGTCTGCAACAGATAGAAATTGAACAGGTTGGGATAATATAGGGTAGCAGTAATTATTCTTCTAATTAATGGTCCTTTGCTTCTTTAAAAAAGAAAAAAGGAAAGAAGTAAAAGTTATGCACAAGTTATGTTTCCTGTGTCCCTTCGCCCAGCGTTGGAATCCGTGGAGCGGCAAGTCTGGCCATTCCAAGATGCATTCTGATTTTAGAACATTCCAGGGAGCCAATCCTTAGACTCAGGGTTTGGGGCCTGCTTTCCATTTATACTGCGTTTTTGAGAGTCTCATACAGTGTCTGGTACATGGTAGGTGCTGAATGAATAGTTGCGGAATGAGTGAACGCATTTAAGTTTGATGGAGGAACCCTGGCCTCCTATGGATGTCGGGGAGGAGTAATACCAAGGATGGCTTTCGCATTTCACCGCCCCTAACCTCCACCTTATCTAGGGGAGCGGTCCAAATCCTGAGGGGTTTTGTCTTCAGCCTACCTGGGTCGCTGCACAAGATGTGAAGACCAAACAAGTGACGAGCAACTACTGCCCCCCATTCCTCACTCAGTCCTCACCCCCAAATCTGCCCCAAAGCTTGTGAGGAGTCCCATCTGGCTGCGTAGAACATTGGACACACCCCCTTAAAGAATTAGAATACACTTAAAGCTTAGCTCTCTCTCGCGGGCTTCTCCCCTTGGCTCCTACCCCCCTTTCCCCTCCTGGCTTGTAAGCCTTTGACTGAACCCCACGCAACAGGGAACCTCCTGCCTGAATTGCAGGCGGAGGCAGGGCGCGAACCCGCGGAGATCTGCGCTGTCCTCAGGCTCCCTTCGCTGCCCCGGAGGCGGGCGTCGGTAACCTTGTCAGTTGTTTTATGTTCAATGGTTAACCGCCAAGCCTGCCTGGATGCTGGGCCACCCAGCCGTCGAACTTTCCAGCGGCTTTCAGGGCTGCGCAAACTTAAATGAATAATGCAAATTGTAGACGGCCCAACTGACACGTCCCTGCGAACGCGCGTAGGTTCAGAGGGCGCTCTGAATAGCAGCTCTCCCGACCTCCCCGACGGCCGGCGGGAAGCTGGGTTCTGAGAAGCAGTGACAACTGCTTCTGAGTTGTTGAGACAAAAGGGGGGGGGGTGTCCCGAACTTTAAAAGCAGTGTTCTCCCCCCCCTTCTTCTTTTTAAAGAAGCAGTTGAGCCTTACCAAGTCACGGGGGTCGCGCGGAAGCCTCGCATATTTTAAAGTGTAACCCGAGCCTTCGCGGTTTCGGCTCTACTTAAAACATGCAAGTTCCTAGAAACCGACAAATCTGAAAAACTTGCGAAGGGTTCTATCCGGATAAACCCGTTGGGAGTCACTTTGAGGAGATAAAAAGCACAGAGATTGGGGTGATGGGCAGTTGTGGGAGGCAGTGTCCTGTTGTTCCAGGTTCCAGGTGGCCACTGGGCCTTTGGAAACCGCCTCAGCGCAGAGCAGGGAAGTGGTACCCACTAGGCAACGACTTCAACGCCTCCGTTTTTGTGACCGCCCCCCGCCCCCGCACTCTCCCCAGCCCCTCACTGCACGCTTTGTCAGGTAGACTCCATCACCCTTGCCGCGGCTGCCCCATCATTCACACTTGACTGGAGGAAATAAAATCGGCTTTGGTTTTTAAATTCCTTTTGAAGATTTCTCTACCTGATTTCTACCTCCTTTGGGCTCCTTGCTTGATTGGGGGGGGGTTATTTAGGTACTTTTTGACAAACAGAAGAAGTTTAGGTACTAATTGTAAACACCCCGTTGCTCTCCTTGAATGTATTTATTGTCATATTAGCCGAAGACTTGGAGACACATGGCCTATTACTCATTTCAAGGCTCTAGGCAAAGAATTCTCCTACTGAGATCGACCAGTAAAACCAGATTTCTTAAGGGAAATTACGAGGACGTCTTCAGTCTTTCTGCAAAAAATGACATTAATGGATATTTCATTTGAGCACCCTCCTCTCTACCCACCTCACCCCAGCATTTTATTTTGGGATCACCCCAAGGTAATTAGCCACTCGCAGAAAGCTTGAAATCCTGAAAGGAGAGGCACAGCCGAGGATAACAGAGACCAAGTGAGGCTTTTCAGATCGGTTGCTCCACGGGGGCCATCTTTTCATAAGGTCAGGAGTGGAGAGAAGTATGTTTGCAGAAGACGGAGTACCTTTAAAAGGGCTCTCAGGGGGTGGGGGGTAAGCTTTTTGCTTCCTACAATGTCGCCACGGTGACATCCGCAGGGGACCCAGCCTGTCCTCCATGGAGTCCCCCGCAGGTACTGCCACTGAGCTCAGGGGACTCTTTAGCTCCTTTCCTATTTGCCCTGTGGGTATTTCATGTCCAAAGCTCATGCACGCGCACGTGCTAAGAAAACACACACACACACACACACACACACACACACACCTGGTTTGGAGCGGACCCCGGTTTATGTATCACCAGATGGTAAGCCCCGAGCTTGGGAGTAGTCTCCGAGATTCCGGCAGACATAGAAGGTCTATGCGGACATCAGGAGTCGGAGGAAACTGTGTGGGATTAGAACAGCGCTCAAACACACACGAATTCTTTTTATTATTATTAATATTTTTAAAGTTAACTGTATTTCTAGAACACACGCAAATTCTGCCCAACAATCGTTTGCGCATCCGCTCTCCCTCACTCTCTCCCACTTGGCCGAAGTTTTGGTAATGGTGTTTGTTTTGAACTGGATCATCTAAATGGCCTAGACGGCCTCCCTCTGCCTGCACAGACCGGCTCAGTGACTGGGAGTGCGACAACGCACGTAGAACCTGGGAGGGGACATGGAGAACTACTTCAGGGAAGCATAGGAAAAGCGGGTGCCGGGCGAAACGGAAGGAAGGAAGGAAGGGAGGATAAAAGAACAAATCAGGACGAGAAAAAGAACTGCCTTACTACTGACACTCCCTCTTGCCCTCAGGTTCAACACCTGGGGAAGGTGCTGCCAGGGCTGATGAGCGACGGGACACGCCGAACGGCAGGAGGAGGTGAAGGACCGCGGACCTCAGCCGCCCCCGACACTACCTCCTCCGCCAAGCCCCTGCTGGTTCAGCCCCAACTGGGAAAAGAGACTGCCCCCTCGGGGAGGGAAGGCACCGGGAGGCGATGATCACGCGGGCCCTGGAAGCTTCCGCGTGGCACGGGGGGATTTGGAAGCAGGGGAGGGTCCTGAAAGTGCCCTCACCCAGACTCGGTGACCCCTCCTACAGATGGAGGGAGTCACGTTAGAAAGACGAATCTCTAAAATTGGGGCCAGCCTCTCCCCCACGATATTAACTCCCGCGAGCCCACAGTGGGAAACAGACTCTGTGCAGCCTGAAACTTACTTAAGAAAATTAAATCACAATTACGAGGCGACTTTAGAAGAGGGGTCGGTGCCAGCGAGGGACTGTGAAACTCAAGCTCCTTTTCCTTCCCGGGAAATCTGCCCCCGATAGACCCTCAGGACTACCAAGGAGCTCGTTCCCAGCTCCATCGGTGAGACAAGAGCCAGCGGCAGAAGAGGCCCTTAGCTAATGGGCCCACCGGCTCCTCAGCCACCGCCCCGCCTCCGGCTGCTCGCCGCGGGGGCCGGGGGGGACACAGGCGCCCACAGCTTTGCCCCAGACCGAGGCTTCTTTGCGCTTCTGGATGCCCACTTGCTATTCCTCCTTTTCAGGGGCTCGTTTTTCTCCTGCAAACCTAGCCCTGAGTAAGTAGTTAGAGCGGCTGATAAATATGTATTCAAACGGGCTGTTTAAGGCGGCGTGAATAAACATGAGCCCGCGGCGGCGGCGCCCAGCCGCTCGCGCTTGCCTCTTCGGACGCAGAGAGCTGGAACAGGCGAGGCTCGCGTTCATGATCCGGCAGGGACAGAGGTCGCCCGAGCCAGCCCGTCATTCTGCGTCCCCACGCCCGGGACACGCCCCCCACCTGGGTGCCCGATGCACGGCGGACAGCACAGACCGGCGCGCACCCACTCCTCGGGGGCTTGGGATACCGTTTCCTCTCTTTCTAGAAAGCTGCCTCGACCTCTGTTACAGAGGTGCTTACTTTGAGAACCTGGAGGTGGGGGACGCGAAGGGTGCTCGCCTCACCCCTCAAGTTTTGAGCCAGGGTAACCCAACGCGAGTCTCTGCGCAAAACTGGGGGGGCCCTGAACGTGCCCTCGGGTGCGCAGAACGGAGGTCGTGACCCACTGCGGGAAGGAAGACGTCGAGCTGCGGATTCGAGGGAGGGGAACTCTCGCAGAAGATGGTGGATTTCTGATGTTCGCGAACGGATGCGCGGCCGCGGAGAGTAATCACCCACCCAGTGCACTTCCAAAGCCCCCGCCATCTCCCGCTCGGAAAAGTCGCCCTTGGGCCTCTTTGTTTCCCCGGAGCCGGGGCATCTTGCCCTGGCCAGCTGTGAGAAGTGCCGGAGCTGAGTGCGCAAGTAGGCCTCGCAGCCCACGGCCCCAGGTCCGTCTCCTCGCCTGCACACACTGGGCCGCAGGTCTGGGCCGGGCCTGAATCGGCGCCCGCGGCCCAGAGCAGCCCCGCGGCTCAGGAGGAGGAGGCTGGGCGTGCCTCTGGCCCAGGCCCCGGGGATTTAGCCGGATCCAGGCCTCGGTGGGCCTTAGGCCTTCCTCCAGCCTCAGACTCACGCAGCTGCGGAAACGCCAGCGCCCCACGTTGCACCCAGGCTGCCACCTTCGCCCCGACCCCGAGTGTGAGCAAAGCAAAGTCAACTTCCGCACCCCCCAGGGCCACGCGCTCCGGGCGCTGTCCCTGCGGGGCTCAAAGAAGCGCCGGAGGGTGAGAGGCGCCCTTCGCACGACAAGGACACGCAGGTGGTTTCCGTGGGTGGGGTGCGCTCCCGCCCACAGCGAGCGCGCTCGCTGGTTTTTTTTTTCCCCTAGAGCTTGTCCGAGGTCAAGAGAATGAGGCCCATAAGAGCAGGGTTTGCCTTCCTGCTAAAGCTTGAGGAGATCAAGCCCCAGTCCCTACCCCATCACACGGCCCGCGGCTTTCTCGAAAAGTGTTCCCTGAAAATGACTTGTCCGCTGCTACCGGCTTGGGGCATCTATTTACCACTCGCCCCAGCCTAGGTCCTGGGCCAACTTCACCAGCGAAGTGAATGTAAAGGACACTCTAGTCCGCGACTGGAAGCTCTTTTTCTGCAGGAAGAACAGGGTCTAGCAGCTCTGGGAGGTACAGCAAGACTTGGAGGAGGTCTGGAGGATTCTGGATGGTTCTGTCGGCTAAGGAGCGCTCCCTGCTGGGAAAGCTCTCTTAGGAGAGGGTCTGGAGTGGGTGAGAAGTAGGCACGTGGGGTCCTGGACTAAAAGATGGGGAGCAGAGCCGGACAGAATGCATGTGGGAGAAATTTCGTCTATATAAGAGCGAGGCAGAGAGCCCTAAGTCATCGGGGATGGGAATGAGCCCCCAGTAACAACTGCTGTTCCAGAGCTCCTGTTTTGTGCCAGTGAACCTCTCAGATGTCCAAGGTCAGGAAGCACCATCTTCGTGTGAATGGCGCCCCCTGGAAGCCATTTCCCCTGTTTCTCTCTAAAACCTTCCAGTACTTCCTATTTACAGATGGAAAGCCAGGGGGGCGGGGTGGAGTTTTCCCAAGGTAAATAGTGGAGCTGGGGTTCTAGACCGTATTTGGCGGCCCCAGAGCCTAAACGCTTTTATTCACCTTGCTGCCTCCCAGTATAGAGCTAAGGAAGAAACCTTCCATATTCTTAGCAACAATAAGATTTCCTCCCTTGACAGCCTTGAAAATCAAAACCGAGGCCCTTGATAATTTGCTGTTTCCAGTGTACCCCAGTCTCCAAGTTGAAATCCACTCTTTCATGACTGCCAGCAGATCGGTCTGGGGATGCTGTTAGTGAAGATAAAATGTTTGCCTCACTTTTCTGCTTTAACAAAACAAAACATCAAAAAGCCTTTCCCCTCGAACCACAAATGTTCAATGGCAAAAAGGCTTCTGGCTTAATATGACTTTTGAAAATGGGAGAAACGCATGCCTGAAAACCCAGCTGGGGAGTGGATCGCTCAGATGATGCCTCACCTTTTCTTCTCTCCCCATCTCCTCTGTGTTTCCTTCTCGTGCTCATAGTTCCTTGTGGGTTTTCTGACATTTTTCTGAGTTCAGGTAAGTAAAACTCTTAGCAAATCCTGGTGTGATGCTTTAAATGCTTCGTTGTTAAGGATGTGAGAGGGTAGAGAGCTGTGCTGTGCTGGATTTAGAATCCTTCTGGCTCTGCTGAAGGATAGATACAACAGAGGAACAAAGGAAAATGAGCCCTGATTCCTCATGTTATCTCCTGCCATTTTCCAAGGTGCTCAGTGCTAATGAGCAAATACTTTCGCCTCCACCCTCACAGTTACCTACTTACGAGCTTCTGTGTGCCTTCAAATGCTTCCTTCTCTCCTGTGACAATGGATGAACAATCCTTGCTCCCGGTGAGGGCTGGCTTCTCTACTTGGGCACAAATCTCATCCCCTCTCTGGTAGGCGGCCTTTCAAATGCCCCCAGTGATCCCCACATCCTGGAATTCATGCCTCTGTGTAAACCTCACCCTTTGAGTGTAGCCTAGAGCTAGTGAATGGCTCCTAACAAATAAAATAAGGCAAAGTGATGGGATGGCACTTCCTGGTTAAGTTACAAAACAATGACTTCCCCTTCTTTCTTTCTCTTAGCTCTTGTTCTGAGGGAAGCCAGCTGCCATTGCGTGAGCTGCTCCATGGAGAGGCCCTTGTGTCTCTGGCCAAAGGCCAGCAAGAACCTGAAATCTGTCACCAGTAGACTTGAGTGACATGGAAATGGCTTCTCATTTGATTGAGCCTTGAGATGATAGCAGCCACGGCTGACACCTTGATTGTAGCCTGGGGAGAGACACTGAGCCAGAGGCCCTCAACAGGTGCTCCTGGAACCCTAACCCACAGAAATCATGAGATAATCAACGTGTGTTGTTTTAAGCCATTAGGTTTGGGGATGGTTTGTTATGCAGCATGAGAGAACTAATACACCACGTGACATACTAGATATGGCTCCAGAAAATCTCTCCCCTTTCCTCTTGCAATGTCAAAAATTTCCCTCTACTAAATCATTCTTGTCAGTATATATACCTAAAAAAAAAAAAATTGCTATCCTCTCATTAAAAAACAAACAAAAAACCTCTCATAACCCCATTTTCCCCTCTAGCTACCACTTCTCTGCTCCCCTTTACAGTGAGTTGATTAAAAAACAAAAGATAACTATATTCCCTATCTATAATTCCCTGTTTCCTCTTTTCTCTTAAACTCTCTCTAGTTGGGGTTTGTCCCCCTCCTCCAACACCACTCCACCAAAATCTGCTCTCATCCAGGTCACCAGTGACTTCCTAAATCAAACGGTCAGTTCTCATCTACCTTGATCTACAGCATTTGACAGAGTTGGTCACTCTCTCCTCCTAAAAGCTACTTGGCTGCATGGGCACCACACTCACCTGGTTTTTCTACTTCCTTGCTGGATACTCTGCCATTTTTCCTTCCTGGTTCTACTTCTCTCCAACCTCTTATCAAGTTTTATCAGGAAAGATAGGAACTCTTTCAGTATTCTCTGCTATAGACCGAATGTTTCTTTCCCTCCCAAGTTCATAGGTTAAATCCTGATGCCCAGTGGGGAGTGATTAGCTCATGACGGTGGAGCCCTCATGAATGGGATTAGGGCCAAGAGATCCCAGAGAGCTCCCTTGCCCCTTCTGCTATGTGAGGACACAGCCAGAAGACGGCTCTCTGTGAACCAGAAAGTGGACCCTTACCAGATGCTGAATCCGCTGGCATCTTAATCTTGGACTTCCCAGCCTCCAGATCTGTGAGAAATTTCTGTTATTTATAAGCCGCTCAGTGTATGATATTTTGTTATAGCAGCTGGAACTGATTAAAACATTCTTCAATCTGCCAACAAACTGCAGGTGTATTTTTTTTTGAATTTTATTTATTTTTTTATACAGCAGATTATTATTAGTCATCAGTTTTATACACATCAGTGTATACATGTCAATCCCAATCGCCCAATTCATCACGCCCCCACCCCCACCCCCTCGCCGCTTTCCCCCCTTGGTGTCCATACGTTGTTTTCTCTACATCTGTGTCTCAATTTCTACCCTGAAAACCGGTTTATCTGTACCATTTTTCTACATTTCACATATATGCGTTAATATACGATATTTGTTTTTCTCTTTCTGACTTACTTCACTCTGTATGACAGTCTCTAGATCCATCCACGTCTCAACAAATGACCCAATTTTGCTCCTTTTTATGGCCGAGTAATATTCCATTGTATATATGTACCACAGCTTCTTTATCCATTCATCTGTTGATGGGCATTTAGGTTGCTTCCATGACCTAGCTATTGTAAACAGTGCTGCAATGAACATTGGGGTGCATGTGTCATTTTGAATTATGGTTTTCTCTGGGTATATGCCCAGTAGTGGGATTGCTGGGTCATACGGTAATTCTATTTTTAGTTTTTTAAGGAACCTCCATACTGTTCTCCATAGTGGCTGTATCAATTGACATTCCCACCAACAGTGCAAGAGGGTTGCCTTTTCTCCACACCCTCTCCAGCGTTTGTTGTTTGAAGATTTTCTGATGATGGCCATTCTAACTGGTGTGAGGTGATACCTAATTGTAGTTTTGATTTGCAGTTCTCTAATAATTAGTGATGTTGAGCAGCTTTTCATATGCTTCTTGGCCATCTATATGTCTTCTTTGGAGAAATGTCTATTTAGGTCTTCTGCCCATTTTTGGATTGGATTGTCTGTTTCTTTAGTATTGAGCTGCATGAGCTGTTTATATATTTTGGAGATTAATCCTTTGTCCGTTGATTTGTTTGCAAATATCTTCTCCCATTCTGAGGGTTGTCTTTTCGTTTTGTTTATGGTTTCCTTTGCTATGCAAAAGCTTTTAAGTTTCATTAGGTCCCATTTGTTTATTTTTGTTTTTATTTCCATTACTCTAGGAGGTGGATCAAAAAAGACCTTGCTGTGATTTATGTCAAAGAGTGTTCTTCCTATGTTTTCCTCTAAGAGTTTTATAGTGTCTGGTCTTACATTTAGGTCATGAATCCATTTTGAGTTTATTTTTGTGTATGGTGTTAGGGAGTGTTCTAATTTCATTCTTTTACATGTAGCTGTCCAGTTTTCCCAGCACCACTTATTGAAGAGACTGTCTTCTCCATTGTATATCCTTGCCTCCTTTGTCATAGATTAGTTGACTGTAGGTGTGTGGATTTATCTCTGGGCTTTCTATCTTGTTCCATTGATCTATGTTTCTGCTTTTGTGCCAGTACCATGCTGTCTTGATTACTGTAGCTTTGTAGTATAGTCTGAAGTCAGGGAGTCTTATTCCTCCCGCTCCGTTTTTTTCCCTCAAGACTGCTTTGGCTATTCAGGGTCTTTTGTGTCTCCATACAAATTTTAAGATTATATGTTGTAGTTCCGTAAAAAATGCCGTTGGTAGTTTGATAGGGATTGCACTGAATCTGTAGATTGCTTTGGGTAGTATAGTCATTTTCGCAATGTTGATTCTTCCAATCCAAGAAAATGGTATATCTCTCCATCTGTTGGTATCATCTTTAATTTCTTTCATCAGTGTCTTATAGTTTTCTGCATACAGGTCTTTTGTCTCCCTAGGTAGGTTTATTCCTAGGTATTTTATTCTTTTTGTTGCAGTGGTAAATGGGAGTGTTTCCTTAATCTCTCTTTCAGATTTCTCATCATTAGTGTACAGGAATGCAAGAGATTTCTGTGCATTAATTTTGTATCCTGCAACTGTACCAAATTCATTGATTAGCGCTAGTAGTTTTCTGGTGGCATCTTTAGGATTCTCTGTGTATAGAGAATGCATCATGTCATATGCAAACAGTGACAGTTTTACTTCTTCTTTTCCAACTTGTATTCCTTTTATTTCTTTTTCTTTTCTGATTGCCGTGGTTAGGACTTCCAAAACTATGTTGAATAATAGTGGTGAGAGTGTTCATCCTTGTCTTGTTCCTGATCTTAGAGGAAATGCTTTCAGTTTTTCACCATTGAGAATGATGTTTGCTGTGGGTTTGTCATATATGGCCTTTATTATGTTGAGGTAGTTTCCCTCTATGCCCAATTTCTGGAGAGTTTTTATCATAAATGAGTGTTGAATTTTGGCAAAAGCTTTTTCTGCATCTGTTGAGATGATCATATGGTTTTTATTCTTCAATTGGTATTCTTCAATTGGTATACACCATATTCTTAATATGGTGTATCACATTGATTGATTTGAGTATATTGAAGAATCCTTGCATCCCTGGGATAAATCCCACTTGATCATGGTGTGTGATCCTTTTAATGTGTTGATGGATTCTGTTTGCTACTGTTTTGTTGAGGATTTTTGCATGTGCATTCATCAGTGATATTGGTCTGTAATTTTCTTTTTTTGTAGTATCTTTGTCTGGTTTTGGTATCAGGGTGATGGTGGCCTCATAGAATGAGTTTGGGAGTGTTCCTTCCTCTGCAATTTTTTGGAAGAGTTGGAGAAGGATGGGTGTTAGCTCTTCTCTAAATGTTTGATAGAATTCACCTGTGAAGCCATCTGGTCCTGGACTTTTGTTTGTTGGAAGATTTTTAATCACAATTTCAATTTCATTACTTGTAATTGGTCTGTTTATATTTTCTATTTCTTCCTGGTTCAGTCTTGGAAGGTTATACCTTTCTAAGAGTTTGTCCATCTCTTCCAGGTTGTCCATTTTATTGGCATAGAGTTGCTTGTAGTAGTCTCTTAGGATGCTTTGTATTTCTGTGGTGTCCGTTGTAACTTCTCCTTTTTCGTTTCTAATTTTATTGATTTGAGTCCTCTCCCTCTTTTTCTTGATGAGTCTGCCTAATGGTTTATCAATTTTGTTTATCTTCTCAAAGAAACAGCTTTTATTTTTATTGATCTTTGCTATTGCTTTCTTTGTTTCTATTTCATTTATTTCTGCTCTGATCTTTATGATTTCTTTCCTTCTACTAACGTTGGGTTTTGTTTGCTCTTCTTTCTCTAGTTCCTTTAGGTGTAAAGTTAGATTGTTTATTTGAGATTTTTTGTGTTTCTTGCAGTAGAATTGTATTGCTATAAACTTCCCTCTTAGAACTGCTTTTGCTGCATCCCAGTGGTTTTGGATCGTCGTTTGTTCATTGTCATTTGTCTCTGGGTACTTTTTGATTTCCTGTTTGATTTCTTCAGTGATCTCTTGGTTATTTAGTAACGTATTGTTTAGCTTCCATGTGTTTGTGTTTTTTTCCCTGTAATTGATTTCTAATCTCATAGTGTTGTGGTCGGAAAAGCTGCTTCATATGATTTCAATTTTCGTAAATTTACTGCAGCTTGATTTGTGACCCAAGATGCGATCTATCCTGGAGAATGTTCCGTGTGCACTTGAGAAGAAAGTGTGATCTGCTGTTTTTGGATGGAATGTCCTATAAATATCAGTTAAATCTATCTGGTCTAATGTGTCATTTAAAGCTTGTGTTTCCTTATTAATTTTCTTTCTGGATGATCTGTCCATTGGTGTAAGTGAGGTGTTAAAGTCCCCCATTATTATTGTGTTACTGTTGATTTCCTCTTTTGTAGCTGTTAGCAGTTGCCTTATGTATTGAAGTGCTCCTAAGTTGGGTGCATATATATTTATAATTGTTATATCTTCTTCTTGGATTGATCCCTTTATCATTACGTAGTGTCCTTCCTTGTCTCTTGTAACATTCTTTATTTTAAAGTCTATTTTATCTGATATGAGTATTGCTCCTGCAGCTTTCTTTTGATTTCCATTTGCATGGAATATTGCTTTCCATCCCCTCACTTTCAGTCTGTATGTGTCCCTAGGTCTGAAGTGGGTCTCTTGTAGACAGCATATATATGGGTCTTGTTTTTGTATCCATTCAGTGATCCTGTGTCTTTTGGTTGGAGCATTTAATCCATTCACATTTAAGGTAATTATCGATATGTTTGTTCCTATTACCATTTCTTAATTGTTATGGGTTTGTTTTTGTAGGTCGTTTTCTTCTCCTGTGCTTCCCACTTAGAGAAGTTCCTTTAGCATTTGTTGTAGAGCTGGTTTGATGGTGCTGAATTCTCTTAGCTTTTGCTTGTCTGTAAAGCTTTTGATTTCTCCATCGAATCTGAATGAAATCCTTGCCGGGTAGAGTAATCTTGGTTGTAGGTTCTTCCCTTTCCTCACTTTAAATATATCGTGCCACTCTCTTCTGTCTTTTAGAGTTTCTGCTGAGAAATCAGCTGTTACCCTTATGGGAGTTCCCTTGTATGTTATTTGTCATTTTTCCCTTGTTGCTTTCAATAATTTTTCTTTGTCTTTGATTTTTGTCAGTTTGATTACTATGTGTCTCAGCGTGTTTCTCCTTGGGTTTATCCTGCCTGGGACTCTCTGTGCTTCCTGGACTTGGGTGGCTATTTCCTTTCCCATGTTAGGGAAGTTTTCAACTATAATCTCTTCCAATATTTTCTCGGGTCCTTTCTCTCTCTCTTCTCCTTCTGGGACCTCTATAATGTGAATGTTGGTGCATTTAATGTTTTCCCAGAGGTCTCTTAGGCTGTCTTCATTTCTTTTCATTCTTTTTTCTTTATTCTGTTCCGTAGCAGTGAATTCCACCATTCTGTCTTCCAGGTCACTTATCCGTTCTTCTGCTTCAGTTATTCTGCTACTGATTCCTTCTAGTGTATTTTTCATTTCAGTTATTGTATTGTTCATCTCTGTTTATTTGTTCTTTAATTCTTCTAAGTCTTTGTTAAACATTTCTTGCATCTTCTCTGTCTTTGCCTCCGTTATTTTTCTGAGGTCCTGAATCATCTTCACAGTCATTATTCTGAATTCTTTTTCTGGAAGGTTGCCTATCTCCACTTCATTTCGTTGTTTATCCAGGGTTTTATCTTGTTCCTTCATCTGGTACATAGTCCTCTGCCTTTTCATTTTTTCTATCTTTCTGTGAATGTGGTTTTCCTTCCACAGGCTGCAGAGCTATCGTTCTTCTTGCTTCTGCTGTCTGCCCTCTGGTGGATGAGGCTATCTAAGAGGCTTGTGCAAGCATCCTGATGGGAGGGACTGGTGGTGGGTAGAGCTGGGTCTTGCTCTGGTGGCCAGAGCTCAGTAAAATTTTAATCCGCTTGTCTGCTGATGGGTGGGGCTGGGTTCCCTCCCTGTTGGTTGTTTGGCCTGAGGCGACCCAGCACTGGAGCCTAACCAGCTCTTTGGTGGGGATAATGGCAGACTCTGGGAGGGCTCACACCAAGGAGTACTTCCCAGAACTTCTGCTGCCAGTGTCCTTGTCCCCACGGTGAGCCAGAGACACCCCTCGCCTCTGCAGGAAACCCTTCAACACTAGCAGGTAGGTCTGGTTCAGTCTCCTATGGGGTCCCTGGGTCCCAATGCGCACACTACCTCTTTGTGTGTGCCCTCAAAGAGTGGAGTCTCTGTTTCTCCCAGTCCTGTCGAAGTCCTGCAATCAAATCCCATTAGCCTTCAAAGTCTGATTCTCTAGGAATTCCTCCTCCCGTTGCCGGACCCCCAGCTTGGGAACCTGATGTGTGGCTCAGAACCTTCATTCCAGTGCGTGGACTTCTGTGGTATAAGTGTTTTCCAGTTTGTGAGTCACCCACCCAGCCGTTATGGGATTTGATTTTATTGTGATTGCGCCCCTCCTACCATCTCACTGCGGCTTCTCCTTTGTCTTTGGACGTGGGGTATCTTTTCTGGTGAGTTCCAGTGTCTTCCTGTTGATGATTGTTCAGCAGTTAGTTGTGATCCCAGTGCTCTCGCCTGTAGTAAACTTTTATGAATTTGTCTTGGCAAATAAACAGAACACAAGTGTCCTGCCTCTCAATTCAAGTTAATTTAAAAAAATGTTCAAAAACTATATGGATGGGCTTCCCTGGTGGCACAGTGGTTGAGAGTCCGCCTGCTGATGCAGGGGACACGGGTTCGTGACCCAGTCCAGGAAGATCCCACATGCCGTGGGGTGGCTGGGCCCGTGAGCCATGGCTGCTGAGCCTGTGCGTCCGGAGCATGTGCTCCACAACGGGAGAGGCCACAACAGTGAGAGGCCCGTGTACCGCAAAAAAAAAAAGCAACTATATGGATGAAGACAACATGGTATGAATGGAAGAGAACAAAACTAGAAGCCAGAGATCTGGTTCTACAAATTTCCATTTATGTTACCTTGGGCAAGTCACTTGCCCTCTCAGAGTTTTTGTTTTCTTATCTATAAAATGTTGACCTTTCTTGACCTTGACCTTTCACTGATCCTCAGAATAGACTAGTATTCTCTCCCCTCCCAGAAACACTTTCTTCAATTTGCCTCCAGGACTCTGCTGTCTCTTGGCTTTCCTCCTGTCCACTCCTTTCTGTATCATTTTTTTTTTTCCTGGCTTTTCCTCTTTTTGCTAGCTTTAAACATTACAGTGACCCAGGGCTCAAGTCTTGAGCCTCTCTTGGTCTCTGTCTACACTCACTGCCTTGGTGATTATACTAGTTTTTTTAAATTACAGCATAATAAACTACCACAAACTAAATGGCTTACAAGGACACACATTTCCAGCTCAGAAGTCCAGGTATGGTGTGGCTGTGTCCTCTGCTCAAGTCTCAAAAACTGAAGTCAAGGGGTTGGTTGCTCTGAGTTCTCATCCAGAGGCTCCAGAGAAGAATATGCTTCCAAGCTCAGTCAGGTTGTTGGCAGGATTCAGTTGCATGAGACTGTGGGACTGAGGCCTGGTTCTCC
The DNA here is from genome assembly GCF_059928025.1 of Delphinapterus leucas. Lineage (NCBI taxonomy): Eukaryota > Metazoa > Chordata > Mammalia > Artiodactyla > Monodontidae > Delphinapterus > Delphinapterus leucas. The sequence continues at coordinate 15,562,300 of NC_143146.1, forward strand.
TGCAAGCTGTCAGAGGGGAGCTGCTTTCAGCTCCTAGAGGCTGCTCATATTTCTTGCCACATGGCTCCGTCCTCCAACTTCAAAGCTGGCAATGGAGAATTTCTTATGCATGCAATCCCTCTTACTTCAGATTTCTCTCTTCTTCTGTCTCTGCCCTCTAGAGCCAGATTCAAAGGACTTATGGGATTAGGTCAAGCCCATTTGATTATCTCCCTTGATTTAACTAAAAGTCAACTGATTAGTAACTGTTATTGACTGAATGTTTGTGCCCCACCCCTTCATATGTTGAATCCCTAACCTCTAATGTGATGGTGTTTGAAGATGGGGCTTTTGGGAGGTAATTAGGGTTAGAGGAAGTCATGAGGATGGGGCCCTCATGATGGTATTAGTGCCCTTATAGAAAGAGATGCTAGAGATCTTTCTCTCTCACAACCCCTCCACCTCTGTCACTGCCATGTAAGGACACAGGGGGAAGGTGGCCATCTATAAGCCAGGAAGGAGCTCTTCCCATGTCGGCACTCTGATCTCAGACTTATTTCCTCCAGGGCTTTGATAAAATTGATGAGAAAATAAATTTCTTTTGTTTAAGCCACCCAGTCCATGGTATTTTGTTATGGCAACCCAAGCAGACTAATAAAGTAACATTAATTACATTTACAAGATCTGTTTTGACATACACCATAACATAAGCACAGGAGTGAAGTCTCATTTCACAGCTTCCGTCCACAGTCAAGAGGAGGAGACTTTAAAAGGGCTATAGCATTGGGGTGATGTTAGAATTCCATTTACCACAGTAATCTCATCTAGTCTTATGGCTTTAAAAATCAGCTACATGCTCATGATTCTCAAATTTATTTCTCCAATCTAGACCTGTCCAATACTTAGACTAATCTATCTAACTACCTCCTAGACATTTCCACTTGGATGTTTACAGGCCCCTCAAACTTCACATAGATGCAACCAAACTCTCCATCCTCCCACCCAGACTTGCCCCTCCCACAATCTTTCTCATCTCAGTTAATGGCAACTCCATCCTTCCAGCTGTGCAGGCCCAAACCCTTGGAATCATCCTTGATTCCTCCCTTTCTCTAATGCCCTACGTGTCACCCATCAGGAAATCCTCTGGGATCTAGCTTCAGAAGTCCAAACCATCATCACATCTCATGTAAATTACTGCAACAACTCCTGCCTTAATTTTCTAGTGCTGCCCTAACAAATCACCCCAATGTATCAACTTAAGACAACATGCATTTATTATCTCATAGTTGCATAGGTCAGAGGCCTCAGGGTTTGGCTGGGTTCTCTGCTCAGGGCCCCCCAAGGCTGAAATCAAGATGTCAACTGACTTGGACTCTCATCTTCCAACTCCCTTAAGATTGTTGCAGGATTCAGTTGCTTCTCATGGTTTCCCATCAACAACAGATGATCAAGTCCATCTCATGTGCTGTATCTCCTTGACTTCTCTTTCTGCCACATTTCTCTGACTCCCACTGAAGAAAACTGCTTTTAAGGGCTCATGTGTTTAGATGGGGCCCATCTGGACAGTTCAGGACAATTTCCCTATTTTAAAGTCCATAACCTCGGGACTTCCCTGGTGGTCCAGTGGGTAAGGCTCCGACCTCCCAATGCAGGGTGCCTGGGTTTGATCCCTGGCCAGGGAACTAGATCCCACATGCATGCCACAACTAAAGATCCTGCATGCCTCAACGAAGATCCCATGTATCACAACTAAGATCCAGCACAGCCAAAATAAATAAATACTAAAAAAATAAAAGTTCACAACCTTAATTGCATCTGCCAAGTTCCTTTGGCCATGTAATATATATAACATATTCCCACTTTCCAGGGATTAGGGGGTGAACATGGCGGGATCCTTCTACCTGTCCTGGCTCCTAAACTTCCTGCTCATACCCTTGTTCCCTTACAGCCTGTTCTCCAGACAGTGGACAGACCTGTAATGACGTCCCATCTCACGCAGAGCAAATCCACGTCTTCATAATGCCTCATCTGCCCTACACAGTTTGGCTCCCCATTACCTTTCTGACCTCATCTCCCTCACACCTAGCATGCTCCGCCTTCTGGGCATTTGCCCCGGGCCTTCCTCAACTGCACATTCTCTTTCCCTCAGTATCTGCATGGCTCACCCTTCATCTCCTCAAAGTTAGTGCCAAGATTCAAACTTAGTGAGGTCCTTCCTGACCACCTATTTAAAACGGCAACCTCCAAATTCCCCAGGACTCTCTTATTCCCTTTCCAAGCTTTATTTTTCTTCATAGCACTTTTCACTTTTGAATGTAGTATTTTATCTATATTTGTTTATTGTAAGCACCAAAGCAAGCCCCATAAAATAGAGATTTTTTTGTCCATTTTGTTCACTGCTTTATCTCCAATGCCTAAAACAGTGCCTGACACACAGAAGTCACCCAGTAAAATTTGCCAGTTGATTGAATACAGGAGTATAAAATGAGGATAGTAGCCTGCCCTGCATAGAGGGTTGGGGACTAGGGGAAAGGGGTTGGACCTTACATGTTATGGTGTGCCCTCTGTCAGACAAAACTGTAAGCTCCATGAGGACCATGCTGGTGTCACATCTGAGGACCTGGCGCAAAGCAGATTCTCAGTAAATGTTTGCTGAATAATGTTGATGTCACTATGCTAGATTCTGCAAGTACATTATCTCAAATGACCCGCACTCCTGTGGATTATTATTAATTTCATTTTACCACTTTAACCATCTTCATAGAGTGAGCCAAATGAGACAGTGTGAGAGTATGTTGTGAGGGGTCAAAGTATCTGGGTCATCCAGTCCACCTCTGCATCACAGGCAGGCTTCCCCTCCACAAATGTGCACATTTTTGAAAGCATTAACTGTTGAGAAGACAGCATGGCATGGTAGCAGGACTGTGGAGCCAGCCAGGGAAAGGTCTGACCATTGCCTCAGCCATTGACCACCTGTGTGAACTTTGGGGTGGTTACATAACCTTGCTAGGCCTCCATTTCCACTTCTTTAAGTAGTGCTAATCATTGTACCTTGTAGGGATACTGTGAGGATTAAATGAGGTAACACAGGTGAAATACCCAGCAGAATGCCTGCTATTAAGCAGGTACACAACAACGTGAGTTTTCTTCCTTCCTTTACGAGCCCAAATCCACCTCTCTGTAACGTTTACCCTCTGACGCGAGCGCTGCCCTTGGGAGCAGTGGAGAATGAAACGGCTCTCTTCCAAATGGCTTTTGAAGGCAGTTATCATGTTCTTCCTCCATCTTCTCTTTCTAAAGGTGAAAATACTCAGTTCATTCAACCATTCCTTCTGAAAACTGGTTTTGACTTCTAAATGTGCACTAGTTTGACAACACAGCTTCTAAAATGTCCTAGGAAAGTCTAGGGAAGACTTACGTTAGAATCTAAGTTCCATGGAGGCAGGACTTTTTTTGCCTGTTTAGCTCCTGATGTACCCCCAGCACCGGGAAAAGTGCCTGGCACACAGTAGGCCCTCAATAAATATTCATTTATTTAAATGATGGACCTCCAGAGGTGGTCTCTATGGCCCTGTTCTGGGCGTCATTCTGCTTTTAATGCCAGCTGTGCTTCTCAAGTCTCAGTGGGTTCTAAGTAAGTGGGAATCCACTTCAAACTAGTTTTTTAAAGATAATTTCTTGGACAACACCCTCAAGGTTTATCAGTTAGAAAACGTGAAGTTTGTACCACATGATTCTCAGGGACCCTACTAATTCTAGGTTTTGGTGGTGGCCTCTTTTTTAAAAATTGAAATATAATTCCCATAACATAGGATTCACCATTTAAAGTGTACAATTCAGTGGTATTTAGTATATTCAAGGAGTTGTGCAACCATCACCACTATCTAATTCCAGAACATTTCCATCACCTCAAAAAGAAACCCTGTACCTATGAGCAGTCGGTCTCAGTTACCTCGTCCTTCCAACCCCTGGGCACCACTAATCTATTTTCTGTTTCTCTGGATTTGCTTATTATGTCCATTTTATATAAATGAAATCATGCAATACATGGCCTTTTGTGCCTGGCTTATTTCATCTAGCATAATGCTTTCAAGGTTCATCCCTGTCACATGTTTTCCTTTTTATGGCTCAATAATATTCCATTGTATGTATATATCATATTTTGTTTATCCACTCATCTGTTGATGGACATTTGGGTTGTTTCCACTTTGGGGCTTTATTAATAGTGCTTTTATGAACATTTATGTACAAATTTTTGTGTGGATTTATGCTTTCAATTTTCTTGGGTATCTCGGAATGGCACTGATGAGTGATAAGGTAACTAACTGTATGTTTAACCTTTTGAGGAACTGTCAAACTGTTTTCCACAGTGACTGCACCATTTTGAATTCCCACCAGCAATATATGAAGGTTCCAATTTCTCCACAGCTTTGTCAACACTTGTTATTTTCAGTTTCTTTGATTTTAGCTATCCTAGTGAGTGTGAAATGGTATCTCACTGTGACATTTGATTTGGTTGTCTCTTCTAAGTCAGAAAGTTTAAAGATGCTCCCTCCAGGGGCTTTCCTGGTGGCTCAGTGGTTAAGAATCCGCCTGCCAATGCAGGGAAGACAGGTTCAAACCCTGGTCTGGGAAGATCCCACATGCCTTGGAGCAGCTAAGCCCGTGCGCCACAACTCCTGAGCCGGCACCCTGGAGCCCGCGAGCCACCACTACTGAGCCCGCGTGCCTAGAGCCTGTGCTCCGCAACAAGACAGGCCACCGCAGTGAGAAGCCCACATACCACAATGAAGAGTAGCCCCTGCTCGCCTCAACTGGAGAAGCCCTCGCACAGCAACGAAGACCCAACACAGCCAAAAATTAATTAATTAATTAATTTAAAAAATAGATTCTGATTTCAAACTCCACATGATAAAAAAAAAAAGATGTTCCCTCCAAATGTCCATATTATCCTCTTTGCCTTAATAGTAGTCACACATTTGTTCAGCAATTCTTAAAGTTAATTTATGTCTTCAACCTGCACCACTTCTTAGAGTAACAAGTTTGTTAAATGTATTCTCTGCCTAAAATAATGATTGCTTTTGTCACTAAAAAAAAAAAAGAATTAGTTCAACTTTCACCAGTTATGCCTTAGTCCTAATCATACATTAGTTGAGGGTTTTATACTCAACACCTCCTTACTCGTCAAGGTTCTGGGGATATGATGTGTCCCTCTAGGGTTTGTCTACCAAGAGCTCTGAGTTTTTCAGTGCACTGTGAGCTCTGGCTGCAGGGAGAGGTTCTAGGTCAAAACTGAGATGAGAAGAGGGCAAAGAGGTGCCATTCATCCCTACATAACTTCTTTTTGTTTGTTCGTTTGTTTGTTTTTTTAACATGTTTATTGGGGTATAATTGCTTTACAATGGTGTGTTAGTTTCTGCTTTATAACAAAGTGAATCAGTTATACATATACATATGTTCCCATATTTCTTTCCTCTTGCATCTCCCCCTACATAACTTCTTGTTGAGATAAAAGCCAAGCCTCAGCCAAATAATCCTGGACCACAAATTCACAGCAGGGAAAGAGCAACCAAAGACCACACACAATTAGCGTGACACAGTGGCTTTCAATTGGGACAACTTTGCCCCCCCCCCCCCCCCCCCCGGGGAGCATTTGGCAATGTCTAGAGACATTTTTGGTTGTCTACTGGCATCTAGTGGGTAGAAGACAGGGATGTCGCTAAACATCCTGCAACGCACAAGTCAGCTTCGGACAACCAAGAGCTACCTGGCCCCAAAGGTCAACAGGGTAAGGTTGAGAAACCCTGGTGTAATTAATAGGATATCAAAGAGGACTTCTCCTAGCTTTGATTTTCAGCGTATTTCGCAGGCTTTGGTTGACCTATTTGGTTCAGCCTCTCTAGTTGAGGCCCCAGGTGATAGTGGAAAACAGATTTTTATACTCTTATTAACAAGCAGTACTCAAAATCCTGTCAGTAAAATTAAAAGAAAAGAAGAAAAAGAAATCCCACCAGTGACTGCAGTGAGCTCCGGCCATCTATGAAATACATATTGATAGGCTCTACAGGGTAAGTAGAGAGGTTTACTTGTGTGTGTGTGTGCACACGCTATGTAAAAATCACTATCATGTAAAGAAGTGTATCTAGACAAAAAAAGAAGGAAAAATATTATAGAGGTGCACCTGGCATTTAATTAATAAAAATGTTATTTTTCTGTATTTTGTTGTGCGTGGGATTTGTCAGACTTTTAAATTTATAACTTATTTTATGATTTCTCATTCTAAATAGATATTTACATTCACACCTACTTCGTATTAACTCTGCATGATTTTTCTTGAAAAGAGCCCCCAGTGGTAGAGTCCTCAGGTCCCACAGGGATCTTCACCACCACAACGTTCTGCCTTTCCCCACCCACCAGCCACTGACTTGCTTATCATTAAACGCGATCCTCCCCTGCCTGAGCTCACTGCACACCAGCTGTCCTCCCCACTCCACAGATGCTGCTCCAAGGATTACCAACAACCTCAACCTGGCACCTCCAAGCGATGGTCAGCTGTCCTCGTGCTGCCCAACCCTCTGTGGTATATGGTACACGTTGCCTGCTCCCTCCTTCTCGACCCTCTCCTCTTGGCTTTCAGACACCTCACCCTGCTGGTTTCCTTCCTCCCTCTCCATCAGCCTTGGAGGCTGCGTCTCCTCCCTCACACCTCTACTGCATCCTCTTATCGCCTCCCTCTGCCATCCCTGTCCAGATGGTGTCATCCAGTCCCATGGCTGCAGGAATCCACACAGATTCCTGCAGTCCTCAAGTCACCAGCCCTGACGTGTCCCCAGAACTTAGACTTGTTTATCCAGTGCTCTGCCCGACATTTCTCTCTCTCTGCACAGCTCATAGGTGTCTCAAGCATCATGTCCAAACCGAACCTTTGATCCCCTCTCCCACCTCGACCTGCACTTCCCTCCAGTCTTCCTCATCACAGTAAAAGAAACTACCATCTACAAGTACCTGGCTGCTCAAGCCCCAAATCCTAGGGTTCTCCCTTTCTTTTACTCTCTAGATCCAAATCCCTTAACAACTTCTCCTGACTCTTCTTCCCAAACATATCCAGGATCTACCCACTTTTCTCCGGCTTCTCTCTCCTCTTACCTGGGTCACTGCTGCAGTCTCCGGACTAGTCTCTCTGCTTCCACTCTTCCACGCCCTGCCGCGATCCACTCTCCACACGGCACAGTCAGTGTAAATCAGATCATGGTTTCCATCATACTCAGAGTCCAATGCCCTGATCTGCCAGACACTAGCACCCCCATCTGAGGCCCAGCTTCCGCATCTGCTTGCCCACGTGCTCCAGGCGCATTGGCCCTTCTCTAAGTGCGACACACCAAACTCATTCTGCTGTAGAGTCTGTACTTGCCGTTCCCTGTGCCTGGAAAGCTCCTTCCCATGATCTTCTCATGGCTGACTTCTTCTCACTCTGGTCATCTCTTCAGAGACGCCTTTGCCAAGCAGCCATTTGACACTCTGCCACATAAACCTATTTTAATTCTCTTCAATGCACCTATTACTATCTGATACATCGTTATTTATTTATTTATTTATTTGCCTTTCTCCCTACTATAATGCAAACTCCATGAGAGCAGAGACTTTGTATGTTTTATTCACCCTGTGCCTAGAACATTCAATAAACATTTGAAAAAACCAATGAATGGGACTTCCCTGGCGATGCGGTGGTTAAGAATCCTCCTGCCAATGCAGGGGACAGGGGTTCAAACCCTGGTCTGGGAAGATCCCACATGCCGTGGAGCAACTAAGCCCGTGCGCCACAACTACTGAGTCTGCACTCTGGAGCCTGCGAGCCACAACTACTGAAGCCCGCGTGCCTAGAGCCCGTGCTCCGCAACAAGAGAAGCCACGCAATGAGAAGCCCTCACACTGCAATGAAGAGTAAACCCCACTCTCCGCAACTTGAGAAAGCCTGCGTGCAGCCACGAAGACCCAACACAGCCAAAAATAAATAAATAAAATAAATTTATTAAAAAAAGAAAAGTGAATGAATGAATGAATGAATCCCTGTTTTACAGATGGGAAAACTGAGGCACAGGGTTAAGTCCCAAGGTAATGGTACCACGACTATAGGTGATAGAGCCAGGGTTAGAACCCAGGCAGTCAGTCGTCAGAGTCCATGATCTTAACCACTAGAACATCCTGCTTTTCACCACCCACTAGGCTCAGACCTGGTTATAGAGACCAGGAGGGCAGGAGGACACAGGGTGGGTCTTCTGTCTTGGAACCAAGGGAGACATTTCCTGGAACACAAGGAGATGAAACAACCTAGTGGGGTCTCTTCTTAAATACTAGGAAGTGGAATATGAGTGAATTTACAGAGCCATATGCAATCCACTCCTGTCCTGCTAGAACCGTAAAGCCTGCGGCTGACTTTGACAAACCTGCTCATCAAGGCTTCCCAGGGATTCCAAGCAGACATGAAAGTCACCCTCATCTTCATCAAACTCAAAGCAATATAAAGTCCGCTTCACAGCAGCAGTATAAAGTCGCCTTCGGGAGCCAGCTGGGCCTGCCTAGAGGCTGCCAGTTTGGGATTTATAAGGTCCCCTCCCAAGGTGAGTGTGAGGGAGCTGGGAAGCCAGGGGCCCGTTCCTTGCTACACCGTCTGCGCCATCGTTCCCTGAGAAAGGAATTTCCTTCCCCTTCAAGCAGCACACACTTTCAGAAAGTGGTCTTAGGGTTCCTGAGTCTGAGGTAATTTGTTTTTGCTGTATTTGATGAAATATTGTGGCCTATTCTTCCCAGTGCCTAAGTCACTTCCTGAAGTTAAATTTGCCCACGGAGCAGCTTTCTCATAGAGTTAATGTATAGAGGCACCACTGGGGAATTAACTTTTGTTAATTTAAGTACTTAACAGTATCTTCATCCCACTCCACCTCCAATGTCCCCCCCCCCACCCGCCCCCTGCCTGCCGGTAACTAGTTGGTTGGGGTTTTTTTTTCCTTTTTTTTTGCTGATACCTAGTAAAGTAGAATGCTTTTCATGCGTTGTAGACATTCTCCTTGTGTTTTCTGCTCAGCGTTTGACAATAGTAAGGAAGAATGAAAGGGTTATATAGATCCTTGGAATTGAGTATTTTCAAGCTCACGGCTTGGAGAAATTACTAATCATTTTAGCAAAGGTCATGTATTTGGAATCTTTTGATTTAAAGACATTCCTCCCTTTCAGATGTAATTTCTGTGAAATGATAATAATTCAGCAGTTAGTAGAAAGAGCAGTAAAGCCATATATCAAGATCACATTCCAGCCCTCTATGATTCCTATTTCTGACATACAATAAAGGGCAACATATTAATAAAAGAAATTCAGAATTTATTTTCAACCGAGAACTACTGAAAAAAGGTTATTTTTTGACCTTTGTCTTTTTTTTTTTTTTTCTTTTGCTGAAGGAGAACTAAGACCAAACTATCAACCTTGGTAAACTTGAATGTCTTCTATATGTTGCTTAGGAATGATTATTAGAAAGCTAAAACATATACAGGTGTATGTACTTTAACACTGGAATTTAAAAGTCATTATTTAAATATGGAGAAAGTTAAATCTTAGGCATATCAGAAAATTTGGGATCAACTGAGTTAAATTTAAATTAAATGTGTGTGTGTGCAAGTTTCCCCTATTTTTTGAAGTTTGGAGCATCCAGCATACATTTACTGATAAGGGCTTCCGAAAATCAAGGGCTGAGGTCATTACTGGGAAGGTCAGAGGCAGTGTTTCAGTTGAGTAGAGAGACCCACGGAATAGTGCACAATGTGTAACTATATTCCTCTCAGTCAAAAGACAACATGAGATTTCAGACTTGGAAGGGCCCTTAAAAGTCATCTAATCTCACCACCTTGTATTCAAAAAAAGGCTCTACTGATAATGTGTTATCTTATGAGGGTGGAGGAAGGAGTGCCTCCCGAGCTGATCCAGTCTGGCTGGCTTGTGTGGTAAACTTCTTGATTACTTAATATTATCTGTTATCTGCCAGCGAAAAGGTCTGATCACAAATAAAGCAGAATTCCTAGATGGGATCCTTTGTTAATTGCTTCAATTTAATGCATAGAATTGAGAATTTGAGTGTTTGCTACATTCAGATGCTTCTTGAGTAAGGAGGGGTAGGGGGTGGGCAGATGGTGCGGCCATAGAGATCTCAATGTTCCCTTCCAAGTTTCCCGTGGGTCTTGGGCAGCTGAGCTCAGTTAAAAGCTCACATTGTCACTTCCCTAGTCCAACTAGAAATGACTCAAAATGCTGACAGTCTCCTGGAGCATCTGTGGAGTGTACCTCCGCACGAGGGCAGGTACAAGCTCTGCAGTGGAATCAACAGAAGTGGACAGGAGTTCAAGCTCTTTGTGGCCAGATAATAACCAGATATGGTGGTCATAACTCCCCTGATATACAAGGATCCTGCTCGTGAGATGCCCTCACATTAAAAACACCACGGGGCTCCTAAATTCACAGATGGCAGCAGACACTTCAAATCCCCCCTTGTTAAGTCTCATGCAAGTCTCATGCAAGCCCTACTCAAATAAATGCATTTGTGAATTAAGAGGAATCATTCTTCTGGACTTGGAAGCCAACTGTTTACCAGTTATCAGGTTAAAAAAATGTTTTTCCCTTGATTTTCAGTTAGTGGCTGATTTGATTGACTTGTTCAGTCCCTTGAATTTCATAGCAGAACTCAAACGATGACCATCAACGTCTGAATTGTGTGGGGAGGATTTTGGCAGCTGAGTCCACACACCCAAGAGTGAAGTCCAAAGCTGTTTTATTTCCGCACTGGTCACATTTTTATCCATAACGTCCTACTTTTTAAAGGAAAGGGCCAGTTGGCATTTAGTCTGGTGGAACTCCAGGTGGCCACGTGCCACTGGTTATGTAGCACACATTAAAGGACGTGTGTGTCTCCTCTTTCTGATTCCTTTTGCCAGAAGGATGCACTTTCCTGATAAATGAAATTTGGGGACCTCTCTTCCCTCTAATTTGCATGAGGGAATTAGGCAAAGGGCCTACAAGGATCATGAGGGCTCTTGTGCCATTCACCTGGAGTCACAGAGCAGCTACAGAGCTCCACGCAGATAGCGCAATCGCCACCACGTTCGACACGGAAATTACTCTGTAATTGAACTCTATTAGACACTAAGGCTGAGCCTCCCTGAAGGAAGAAATTTGAACATTTGGGAATATTATCTGGGAAATTTAGCTTTAAAAAATATTCATTTGAAATATTGGAGTGATTTATTTAAAAGTACTTTCCCAGAAGTTTAAAATATTCAAAGGATGACCTGGATTCTTCCTTCCTGTTGATACGTAGGGACACATCTTATAATACACGCATTCTATCCTAATTGCTTAGTCATTGAATTTCAGTTCTCTCTGGAGAAAGAAGTCAGCCTGCATCATAAAAGAGGAAGGTCTAGGTTCCTAGCCTGGCTGCTCTCCAGAGCCTCAGTGTTGCATCTCCACCTGCCTGCTGGACATTTGAACTTGGACGCCCTGTAGATATCGCAAGGCTTGGCTGACTCAGAGCCCCAACCTCCGCTCTGCTCCCAAATGGCTCCCCCTCCCAATTCAGGGCTCACTGCCACCTTCCTTCCTTTTGTCCTGAAGAGCCATGAGCCCCCAAGGCTCACTGGGCATTCCCTTGCACTATCTCTCACACTCCACCCTTCCTTTCAATTCCCATCGCCCGCACAGCCCTGCTGCTTCAAGCCTGGATGATTGTAACAGCCTCCTAACTAATCGCTTACTTGTTTCTGCCCCTCCAATCCACGGCTGCCACAGTAATCTCCCTAAAACACCACTTAATCACGCCAAACCCTTAATTAAAAATCTTCATTATCTCTTCATTACCACCAGGATAAAGTCCAAGCGCCTTAGTTTCCTTCCACTATCTGGCCTCAATCCACATTTCCAGTTTGTTGCCCACTCTTTCCCCACAGTCTTCGTAGACTCAGCTAAAACCTGTCTAGTCACACCATTCATCCACCTGGAATGGTTTCTCCAGCCTGTCGTTGAGATTTGTGTTCATTCTTTGAGGCCCATGTCAAGTTCTCCTGCCTTTTTTGTGAGGTTTCTTCCCTGGGCGACTGTGTCCTCCTAAGAGTTCCTAGAACACTCAATGTCCCAAGTCAGAGCCTACTATGTGTCATTATTTAGTTCTACTTTGACTATATGTGTCTTAAAATCAGGAATAGTTCCAGATACATATTTACATCTCCCTCTCATTAGAATCACCACCACCACTTACTGCCTGCCATCCCCAATAAATACCGATTATGGTGTGATCTGGGTATAAGATATTTGTAGTTTGATGGCCAAAGGAAACAACTGTTGTAGTGTGTCCATTGTGGTCCTTTATATTTGCGACAGCCCATATGGGTGACTGGCATGCCAGATTATAAAAGGAATTTATTTGGTGTGGACGGGGGCTCAGTTAAATTCAACCAATCCCAAAGAGATACAGTAAAGAAGGAAAAACGCTGGGGAAATCATTTTCAGGGAAAGATTGCACTCCTCTCTACCTATAAGGACTAAAGAATACAATGGGGGAGGCCCTCATGCACAGCTGTAGAATGGGAGAGGCTGAAGGGAAAGCAGGCGCTCTGCCTGTCCTTGCATTTGTGCTACAGGCTCACCGGAGGAAGGCACAGTACAGCAGGCACGGAGAAGCATCAGGTGATTCTCCGGGTTCTCTTCTGCATTCTAGTTCTGATTACAATATAGATACCTTGTCCTGAAGAGGCTTTAGTGGCTTTTTAAAGAAACAACCATATCATGTCTTCCCTGCTCTGTGCAGCCAGGAGTGCATTTCATCTCAAGGGCCTTTCCCTCTTATGCTTCACCTCAACTCACTGTACCCCTGCAGGAGTGAAGTGCTCTCCTTGTCTCCGTGGAGTCCTGAGAATGGGCACTCAAAATCTCACATGCCAGCATCACAGGAGTGAAAATTTTCCTTAGAGTCATTTGAATAGAGAATGCCTCCTTCCTGTCTTTCCTCACTTCCCTCCCACTTTTCACAGGGAAGAACCATGGGGAAAAAAACCCCAAAAAAACCAAAATAAAACTTCACAAGGAAAGCAACACCAGATAGTTGAGGATGTTGGATCTTCTTTTTTCTTTTCTTTTTCTATCTCCACCCCCAGCCTTTCTTCTCTTTAAACACATTTCACTGGGGAAAAGGAATCTGGGTGACTTGGGCATTAGCATTGTTTCTGGAAGCCAGAGGCGCAAATGATCACCTCTACAATTGGCATGATCCTGTGGGCACTAGCCAGAAGCTTTCCCATGTCATCTGTGTCCCTATGGACAGCTGTCACTCAAAGGGGCCCCCAAGGATGAGTTGATGCCCTCTGATCCACTTGTCCCATGTTTCCCAAAGGGTCTTAGAACAGGCTTTGTTTCTCCTAATAAAACATCAAAAATGGTATTTCAGTCAATGAGATCTGAGGTCACATTATGTGTGCAAGAGACCCAGAAGACATCATTTTCAAGAGCTTGAAATCATTCCAAGCAAGTGAACTGACACTCTCATGACTTGTCCCCAGGTTAAGGTGACTATAAACACTTTTACAAATTACAAATACAATAAAGTATGTGGCTTATGGAAGTAACCTGTGTTAGAAGGTGTCTTAAAAGAGGTAAGTTTGAGTGAGATTTTGATGTAGATGAGAGAAAGTGGAAGAGAGTGGTGTATGAAAAGATAATGTGGTTGAGTCAGAGTAATTCCTATAAGGATGACGAGAGTTCGATTAAGACGAAATTCTGGATGAAAGTTCACTTTCTCATCAGGCTTGAAACACAGATTTAGTCGAATCTATCTTTACATCCATGGTGACCAGCACAGTGCCAGGCACAATAAATGGGCAGCAAATGTCTGGTAAATTAATGTATGAAAAATTAATTGTTGCAGGATCAAATACATGCAGTAAAAAGTTAACTAGAATATTTCTAACTTTCTTCTTTCTTGGTATAAGTTTTTTTTTCCTTCCCCTATTGCCTGCTGCTGAACTTTTTGACTTTATGACGGGGTTGAGTGGCAAACAGAAATGCCCAGATTACTATTATAAGCACATCCATAATGTTCTACTTGACTCATGGAGGGTGTGTAACCAGAATGCATAATGCACTTCGATCCCTTCATAGTAGAGAGGCTATGTTAATGCTTAAGAGAGATAATAACACCACTAAAGCATGTTTAAAAGCTTTCTGTTATTGGACGGACATTAATGTCCTCAGAGACCTTCCAGGCATCTTCCAGATCATTTATGTTCTATAGGGAACTTCTCCGTAAAAATTCAACTTAGGGACTTCCCTGGTGGCTCAGTGGATAAGAATCCGCCTGCCAATGCAGGGGACACGGGTTCGAGCTCTGGTCCGGGAAGATCCCACATGCCGCAGAACAACTAAGCCCGTGCACCACAACTATTGAGCCTGCGCTCTAGAGCCTATGAGCCACAACTCCTTAAGCCTGTGTGCCTAGAGTCCGTGTTCCGCAACAAGAAAAGCCACGCGGTGAGAATCCCGCACACCGCAACGAAGAGTAGCCCCCACTCGCTGCACTAGAGAAAGCCTGCGCGCAGCAATGAAGACCCAAAGCAGCCGAAAATAAATAAATTTTTAAAAAATTTTAAAAAAAAATTCACCTTACCCAGGGTTTTTTCCCAGGTCAAAGTAACAGTTGTCATGACCCTTTCTTGTCTGGGTACAAACTTTATATAACGTAACCTCCCAGTCTAAAGAGAAAACTACAACAATTTCACTCCACTTGGAAGGTCATGCATAGGGTGCAGAAGAAGTATGAATAGAACAATCATTAATTAGAGGGGAGACAATATGGAGGCCTTTCCCTCTGTGTGACCTTGCAGGTCTCCACAGTAACTGTGTGCTAATTGGCAAACTGCATCTGCAGGTGAGGGGCGGCTGCCCCCTGACCTCCAGGAACACGAGCGCCACCTAGTGAGGAAATCCCACTTCAAAACTTTCAATCCTAACTTTATTCACTTCCCCTTGAAAATGATTACTAAGTTCACACAGACAGGTATATAACTTTAAATATTTTTAACAAAGAATCCTAACTCCGGAGTCAAAAGACTGAGAGTCAGGAAATTTAAAAATCCAACGCAACACTTTGTATCACTATTTAAGATTTCTTTTCACCCATGTATACTTTCAAAAGTGCTGATATGCTGTTTTTCAAATCTAAAGAACACTTTCAAAACTCTGGAAGAAAACAAAAGAGGCATGGATGAGTGGGTGATAATAGGGCGCTGGGTGGCAGAAACGAGGCCTTTTACTATAGACTATGTTGTTTGTTTTCAAACCACATGAATGTATTGCTAATCAACAAATTAGGTTTATAAAGAGCAGTCAGTGTATACTCATGTTACAAGCAGCTGTGTAGTTTCAGCAAAAACAGTATTACTTAGTTACATTAAATTTATTTGCTAATTTGCAAAGAAAAATAATGCCTCCTCCAAAAATAAAATAATAATAATGCCTCCTCATGTGGTTAAAGAATTTTCTCCATGTAAAAGTACTTGCCTGCTATATGTAGGAGGTACTCATAGAAACTTCACCTCAATCACACACACACACACACACACACACACACACACACATACACACACACCTCCTCAGAGTTTCTTACATCTTACATAGGCACACATCTCAGCTACTGATTTTTTAAAAAACACTTGTGTCAATGGTACTCAACTTTCTTGAACAAGCTCTACCAAGTACTTTACCTAACTTGATCCTTGGACATACTAACTAAAAAAGTAAATGGATGTTAAAAGTTATAAAGCAAGGCTTCCCTGGTGGCGCAGTGGTTGAGAGTCCGCCTGCCGATGCAGGGGACACGGGTTCGAGCCCTGGTCTGGGAAGATCCCACATGCCGCAGAGCAACTGGGCCCGTGAGCCACAACTACTGAGCCTGCGCGGCTGGAGCTTGTGCTCCGCAACAAGAGAGGCCGTGACAGTAAGAGGCCCTCGCACCGCGACCAAGAGTGGCCCCCACTCGCCGCAACTAGAGAAAGCCCTCGCACAGAAACGAAGACCCAGCACAGCCAAAAATAAATAAATTAATTAATTAAAAAAAAAAAAAGTTACAAAGCAAAGTTCAAAGGACATGTCCTTCAGGTGGCCACAATGGCTGAAAGAAGACTTCCATTTATCTCCTGCAACTTGGAGAGAAAAGACGCATAGCATCCCGAGCCAAAAGCGGCTTATTGTCATGACAAAGACGGGAACCCAGAAACATCAGGCTGGCCTTGTCAATGTTCCTGTGATACCAGGCCACCATCAGTGTGTTCAGGATGGCAGACCACTGTAATGTCTTCCATCATGCCTCTAAAAGAATGACAGCTTACTCTGAGGTTATTTTATAAAAACCAGAACTGTCTGGTTAAAAAAATGTGAAAAATATCACATAGTCCTGAAGATTTTTTGTGTCTATTTGTGATTTAATTTTTTTTGTCTACAGACCACTTTATGATTAGGTAAAAGACCCTGGAGACTCCACAATTGTTTCCACAAAATTAAAACAAAGCAATATACAAGCAAACTCAACAGCTTCTGCTACGCAACTGGGTGCAATTTTTTCAAGTTCATTTTGGAATTCTGAACCAGATATTTAGCGAATAAAAACCACAGAACCACTATATGTTAGTGTATTTTGCATTTGAGATGAATATTTGGGAAAAATGTATTTCTGTCCTATTTAAAGCATAATAATAGAAAATAAAAATACAGGCTTGGGATTTTGCATATTTTAACTATATGGACCACATATTGTGGCCTAAACATAATCTAATCTTGTTTTCTTAAATTAATTTTTATTGGAGTATAGGTGATTTACAATGTTGTGCTAGTTTCTGCTGTACAGCAAAGTGAATCAGTTCATAATCCAATCTTAATAGCATTTGTTGGTGTACCTAATACCAAGTTTAAGTACTATCTTTATATACATATATATAAACTATAGAAAATATTAATTAGCTTCAGCAATTATTATGTGATATATGTTCACAATTTTTCCTTACTCATATTTCCTTCAGGAGTTACACTGAATAGAGGCTGATAGCTACAAAAAAAAAGTTAAAGTACAGGTGTTTGGAGATTTTAGATACACGCATTTCTGTCTTTTACTGTATAAGGTAGTGATTTTAGCAAAAACTATAAAATGGGTAGAATCGGTGATGAGGCCATTATCTTGTAAAAATGGACTAAAATGAGAGATTTTTTATTTAACTGAAAGTTATGGCATTATTTTAAAAAAGGAAAATATGTACAATGGCAGCTGTTGAATGATATCCAATTTACAGCCCTAGTCACACGGCTACAAAGCTAAAAAGAAGTGAAATTGAACCATCTTCCAATGAATTAAACTCATGCCAATATCCCATGGCAACTGCTGGCCCAGCCATTCTCTTCATTCCATCTGGGTTGATCCAGCCCTAAACCTGTCTGTTCTAAAATTGTTCTTACAGCAAGAACCGCAATCCAATATTCGGTAACGAGTCATTAAGAAGGGAAAAAACCTCACAAAACAGTCAGAACTTTTATTGGATTCTCAATTAGAAAATATTCGTGTTCTACACAGATCTACTAGAGCATGGACCTGAGGACAATGGGGAGGGGGAAGGGTAAGCTGGGACGAAGTGAGAGAGTGGCATGGACATATATACATTACCAAATGTAAAACAGATAGCTAGTGGGAAGCAGCCGCATAGCATAGGGAGATCAGCTTGGTGCTGTGTGACCACCTAGAGGGATGGGATAGGGAGGGTGGGAGGGAGACGCGAGAGGGAGGGGGTATGAGGATATATGTATACGCATAGTTGATTCACTTTGTTATACAGCAGAAACTAACACACCATTGTAAAGCAATTATACTCCAATAAAGATGTAAAAAAAAAAAAAAGAACATATTCGTCTTCTAGAGCTATTGGCAATATGGGAAAATTTATGCTATTTTTGTATATATGTGATTTTGAAGCTATTTCTCTAAAAGTGCAAGCCATTTTGGTTACTTAGCTCTTACAGCTGAGGAGAACCTAACATTCTCCATGAAACATTACACCTAGTTTCTTTTAAAAAATTACTGTATAAGACATATTTTACCACTTAGTAGATGGGTTTACATGTCCAACTGAACGAACCATTTGCAGCTCACTCTCCAATTAATGGATAGGAATGGTGATTGTTTCAATTTGACCATTTTAACAACTGGATTGGAGCTAATAACCTTTCTATTCAGAATTTTGCCTTAAACAAACAGCAGAGCTATTACCAAGATTATCTGAATGAGATAAATCTCTGGTTCATATATAATTCTTTGAACGTCTACTTTCTAACATGTAATTACATACTATGGGATCTGAGATACTTCAACACTACTCTCAACATATTCTGTGAAAATTCCATTAACTTCCTAAAGAATCTCATTTTTCTCTGTAAACTTGTTTAAACGGTGACATTTAAATCAGCTGAAGGATGAACCTGAAGCAGCCAGGTGATGAGTGAGGTGGGATTGGCTTTTAATAAGCAACAGGTAATTTTTTAATATAAGTTTGCAATACTTGGAACACTCTTCAACTAAGAAAGTATTTGTTGTTTCTCTGAAATATGAATTTAACTGGGCATCCTGTATTTTATCTGGCAATGCCAGGTGGGCACCTGAGCACAAAGCGGGTGGGAAGGCTGCCACCACTTAACAGGAAGTGAGGTGGCTGACATGAGGTGATGGAAGGGACAGAGGGTGAGTTGAGATGGGAGAGCCAGGAGCCCAAGTACTCTGTATGACCTATAGGTATCATTCTGTCATGCCTTCTATTCTGCCTAAAGCAAAGTTTTACAGCACACTAACCACAGGCTAATTTCAATTTAATATAACTTTTCAATTAATAGAAAAACCTGAGAAACATTCTCAGGAAATATATGTGCTGTAAACTCCAGAAAGATTTGCTTATTCTCTTGAAAGAAAGGTTAAATGAGGCTTCAGTGGATAAAGCATGTATATGTTCAATCTCGGCTTTCCACTTGGCTATTTCATCCTGAACTGGCCAAGTCTGTCATGGTACGTGCAGGGGGTCCTGAATGATGCTGTCTGGGGAAACCTTTTGTACTGGTGGGCTGAGGTGTCCTGCAGAGGCATAGGATTCAACTCTTGTCTATTAAATGCTGTCCATTTCTGCCCCCTTAGGTATTCTCACATAAACCTCTCTTAGTAGCACATGTAATTTGGCCTTCTCAGATCTCTGAGTCAAGTAAATAAGTTAGCTTCTGTTTTACAATTTCTACCTGGTGTTAGAAATTATATCATTATGTAACCTCCCCTGCCATCTTCCCCCATCCCCTCAAAAGTGTGTACAAGTGTCAAAAAGTTTGTTTATCATATATTCTAAATTCATTAACATTTAGCTGGTAGCTTTTTGTCAATATACAATTAAATAATATAACAAAGTCTTTTGCCCCAACCCTGAAATAGTCTAGAAAATAATAGAAAACTCTGCAAAGAACGAAACTGTCTCTACTCTGCAAAGAACCAAAATACAATGATGTTAGCACTAGCTGCTACAAGGTCTCCTGGCTTGTCATATGTGTGCATGCGCGCCTCTTCCGTAATTCATTCACTCAACACAGATAAAGCTCTCATGTGCTACACAAAGTATTTTCTGGCACTTTCAAAAGGAAGGTCAAATAGAG
Organism: Delphinapterus leucas; assembly: GCF_059928025.1. Taxonomy (NCBI): domain Eukaryota; kingdom Metazoa; phylum Chordata; class Mammalia; order Artiodactyla; family Monodontidae; genus Delphinapterus; species Delphinapterus leucas. The sequence continues at coordinate 15,582,031 of NC_143146.1, forward strand.
CCTTATTAAATTTACTAAATAACTCAGGCATTTTTGAGAGTCTATCAAGTTAAAAACTAAGCACAATGACAAATTCTAGGGATACTTATTGAATCACATTTAGAAAGAAAGATGAAATAATACTGGAAATTCAAAGAGTCCCTGAAGAATAGGGTTTAAATAGTTGTAAACTAAGGGTTACAAATCTCATTTCCTCTTAAGATCACCAAGGGTGCCTTTCTCCAAATACATTTAAGACCTGTAACCTCAAAACTGCCTTCAGCAAAAGAAAAAAACAAACACACATGAAGTAACCCACAAAAAGAAATCTGCATTTCATATTCCTTTTGGGAGGTATGTTAGCTTTCTAAGGCTGCTGTAACAGAGTACCACAGACCGGGTGACTCAAACAATAGAAATACATTGTCTCACGGTCTGGAGGCCAGAAGCCTGAGATCAAGGTGCTGGCAGGTTTGGTTCCTTCTGAGGCTGTGAGGGAGAATCTGTTCCAGGCCTCTCTCCTGGCTTCTAGTGGTTTGCTGGCCATCGTTGGCTTTCCTTGGCTTGTAGATGTGTCACTCCAATCCTCTGTCCTAACCTGGCATCCTTCTTGTGTCCTCACATCCTCTTCCTGCCCAAATTTCCCCCTTTTATAAGGACACAGTCATACTGGAATAAGGCCCACACTAATGACCTCATCATAACTTGATTATCTGCAAAGAACCTATTTCCAGATAAGGTCACATTCACAGATACTGGGTATTAGGCCTTCAGCACCTTTGCAGGGAACACAATTCAACTCAGAATAAGGGGTATTGGACAACAATCCAAATACCTCTGGGTTTAAAAAAAGGAAACCATGCTAAGCTAGTATGATTTGCTTAGCCTCAATTTTGATTCATGAACAGTTGATGTTTGGGTTCAAGAGCGTCTTAATCTAGACAGTCACAGGAGGGCAAGTGGCACACCACAAGACACAACACAAGATGCTATTAGATCAGACAGCCATACGGGACATGATTACAACTTATTTTCCTGACCCAGTGACCAAAAATAAATTATCAAAAGCTTCAAAAAGATTGATTTAAAAAGCTACTAGTAAGGTCTGATTTTGACAAGTCAAGATTCCTTATAAAGACATTGCCTAGTTATGTGGTGAAAAGGGACACAGGACAAAGTAAGAGGCAGAGTTCTGCTTTCCAGTCATGGTTTCCTCAGATAGCTGGTAGCTTTAGGCAGATAATTACATTGGCCCTTGTATTCGTGGGTTCCGCATTCTTGGATTCAACCAACCATGAATAGAAAACACTCAGGAAAAAAAATTCCAGAAAGTTCCAAAAAGCAAAACTTGAATTTGCCGCTTACCAGTAACTATTTACATAGTATTTATATTGTATTAGGTATTATAAGTAATCTAGAGATGATTTAAAGTATATGGGAGGATGTGCATAGGTTATATGTAAACACTATACCATTTTCTATAAGGGACTTGGGCATCCACAGATTTTGGTATCTGCGGAGGGTGGGGTATGGGAGGATGGAACCAATCCCCCTTGGATACGGAAGGATGACTGTAGCTTTTATTAGTCTCAGCATCCTCATGAGGGGGTTGGACAAGTGATCCCTAAATTCCTTCACTGACTTTTGTATCCATCACCACTGCACACTGAACGACCTGATGAGATACACCCATGCATCCCTGAGATGGGGCAAGAAGTAGCCCTTTCCAGCGCTCCAAGGTGAGATCCTCAGGCCCTAATCCATGCTGTGTGCACACTGTGTGCTCCACTGATTTAACTTTGACCTGCCAATAAATGCTATTTTCACTCCCACACACAGTGAAAGGATGGGGTGATGGAATTATCAAGGCCTTGATCACATGAAATGAAAAACATAGAGCAACTCTTACTAGGCAGCATGTCCAGGTGTTCCTCTCATCTCATAATAACTAACTTCCTCTCCACTCGCTCACCAGCACTGGGGAGTCACTCTGTGAACAGTCCTACCAGGGAAATGGGAGCTAAGGCCTTTGCCTTTGATAGCTTGGTTGACTTATGTAGAAGGTTCAACCAGCAAAGGCATCCTTGAACTAAAAGGATCATGAACACATTAAAAAGTGTCCACGTAAGTACAGAGGAAGAGCCATTCTACAGAGCGGTGAGGTCCGGGGACACTGGCCACTTTCACCAGGATGATTCAGAGATGCCTGACGGCGAGGTTGAGAGGCTGACTTTTGTCTTTTCAGAACAACAATCCTGCAGAGCAGTTGGTAGCACATGCATGTTTTTGTGACTGTGAACACACTGATGGCGGTCATTAGCCGAATGACTGCTTTAATCGGTTTTCACAAGGATTCCAGTTCCTATCGACTGGAAAGTGTCTTGAAAGCCTCAGAAAACTACCCCAAATCTGGCTTCCCTTTGAATCCTTGAACACCTCCTCAAAACACACAGAATAGAACTGGACCCATGGACACCTATGGATGAAGACTTGGCAAGACCCTCTCCTTTCCAACATCTTGGCGAGGCCAGCTCTAGGATTTTTGTACAATGGTCTGGAAAACTGTGTCTTTTCACTTTTATATTCCTGAACATCATTTGCCAAGGAAGGGTAAATCAGGCTTCTTTTGTCAATTACTCCAGAGAGGTGGAACCAAGTTAGGTTAGGTTTGGTTTGGTGAATTTCTCTGAATTTCCAGAGGGGTGATATAAGAGCCCTCTCATATCAGAAGTAGCATTTGCTGTTGTCCTATCCAGTACCACGTGTGAAGGGGTAAAGAACCTATTTCCAGATAGGAAGCTTCATAACGCTTCCAGCATTCCATGCAGGGAAATGATTCTTCTTTGCCTGGAAGTTTAGACTGACTCCTTGGTTATGAGGATGGAACAGAGATTTTTCTCCGAGAACAAGTTGTTGGTTCCTGCTGGGTGAGAACATTGGAATGGAATGTCACTACTCAAAGCAGTAAGGCTGAGATTGTCAAGTGATTTGTCCCCTGTCACTGAGATAGCACACTGATGCCTCTGTCAGGACTTTTCTGGCATATGGCACATTGGAGAAATCAGAGTGGTGAGCATATGTGTATTTTTACAAAGGCACATACCATACTGTTGATAGAAAGGCACACGTTGTGGGAAAAAAAATCTGCTGGGGGGACTCAGTGCAGTTTCTACTCATTGAAAATCTTGATCAGATGCTGAGCAATCCTGTGTCAGGCGTGATTTTGGATTTACAATGCAGCTCTAGGCTTCATGGGCAGAAAACAGCCACACCAATACACACAGGAGTCCTTTATGAATCTCTGCGAATACAAATCCCTAGTCCTTTACTCCCACCAAGCTGGTGATGTGCTTCCTTCTTCAGTTGTCGTAAATGACTCTCAGCTACACGTGTGTGCAAGTTACCACCTGCACCTCCTCATTCCCTCAGCTTTTACCACAGCAGCGTCAGCCCCTGATTGCAAATGCAACTTAGGGGGTGTTTTGTACCTAGAGAGAGCAGCGCCCCAAATGTTGCTTTAGGGAGAAAGAATTCATGATCACTAATGGCAAGGGTAATAACACTGGGTATAAAGAAAAGCTGGGGTGAGGGAGGAAATAGTCCTTTATTGCCAGCTGATCTGCCCCGTCAGAGATAAGGGGATCCTTTGGGCTGGACAGTTGCATCAGTTGTCATCTTGGTCGCAGCTCACCCCTTGCCTGGTCCCATTTATCTTTCCCCTGATATTGTCCATGACTCAAAGACTCCCATCCACAATAGAGACTTCAGATAGGTGGGGAGGAGAATTAGGGGCTTGTAGACACCTGGTGATAGGCGACTTGGATTTAGGCTTAGACGTTATAGGATCTCCATTTTAAAACATCCAAATGTTCATTTTGTGCAGTTTGAAATGTGACTTTCAAAGATGACCCTAATCTCTGGGGAGTAGATAGTCCGTCCAACCGATGTGAATTTCGCTAGACAGCCCGTTTTTGCTTCCCCGTGAGGAATTAAAGTAGATATGCTAAAAGGTTGTACCTCTTTCAAAGCCGATTCTCCCTGTAAGAAAGTGCTAAACCTCAGAAGGCGATGGAAATGGCCGATAAGGTGTCTGGTCGGTGCCACCGCCTCCGTGGGTGGCTGCTCTTTTGACACATCTGAATTCGGAGCAAGAGGCTGTTGGTAACAAAGTCTTATATACAAAATATCCACTGTCGGAAAGGTTTGCAGTATAATGAACACCCTTATCATCACTCGAATCTTTACAACAGCTTGGATGACTTTCTAATTGTGGTTTAATATAGTTAATTATGGCAACCCTTCCCCATTTTCCAGGATGATGCATTAATATTACAGATCATTAACGTTACTAAATTGGCATAATGATACAGTAGATTTAACGTCCTAGTTACGTTAAGACCTGCTTTATAATTTGGCTCCTTTGTTATTTGCCTTACATAGGAAAAGTATGCAAGCAAGCCTCTTAACAGTAGGCTGCATGTAACTACTTGTGTCATTTTCCCTAATAAATTATTGATATAGAAAACCCCAAATGGAAGACTTCTTCATCTTCAGACTGTATGGGAAGCCAACATTTTCTTTCTAATATCCACTTCATCGGTATAAAAGTTAGAAAGCTGCAGCTCTTGAGCCAGGTTTTGTAATTAGACAAGACTGTATTTTACATCTGCAAAATACTCATGCTTAGTGGGGAAAAAAATGAGAAACGCGATATGTTCCATTCTGTTGCAATGGTTATACCATTTTAATCTCTTAAGTTCAATATATATCCTCTAGCAGGCTAGACTTCTAGGATTTCATTTTTAGATCCTTAAGGCTGCATATATCTGTCAAACCAACATAATGAATTTAAAGTGCTAATGCCTAGAAGACCAGAAAAACATTGAAATATATCCTTGGTTGATTAAATTACCACCTCCAGCTACTTTACATCCTTATGTCCAAATAGATTTTCTTTTTACTTACCAAGTGCTGGATCTGGAAGATGTGGAAGATGTAATTTTATGGTAAAAACATGCACATGTCTTTAGACAAGAGCATTTTATTTAAGCATCTTTTTAAAGTCTGTAGAGTATTTCTGTGATAGGGCTTGCAATTTGATTACGGGGCCTTTCAATTATGCTCAACCTGCAGGTTAACCAGTAACTTTCAAGTGTATTCTTGGAATGGAATTTATGTTAAACATATGAAGTACTAATATTCAAATGTTCATGATAACAATATCTAAAATAATGCGAACTTGTTTTGCAAAAATATACAGCAACCGTGAATACTAATCTTTATGTTAAAAAAGTTGTGTCTTCAGGAACTGCTTCGATTGACAGACTGACAACTCGAGATAGCAAAAATGACTCAGAGACATTCCCTTCTCCTAAACAGGGTGGCTTGGTCGTTTAAGTAGTCTGTCACTTAAAAAGATGAGACCGGGTGCAAAATCTTATTCCTCCTCGTAAAATGGGCCGTCAAAATAACCCTAGAAGTAAAAATGCTGTGGACCTGAGTGGGGAGAAAATATTTGTTTTCCACTCAACTTTTACTGCTGGAATTTAAAGTAGAATCAAATCTGAAAGATTAGTCACGTCTTTCTATACGCCTGTATTCAAAGACTTAACACTACACTGCCTTAACCTGTACACACTTACCACGTGGTCTGGTTCAAACACATATACGAACACACACATACACACCCAGTTACACAATCACAGAACTCAAATATACGCATATTTCAGTAATCGCCCTCACACAAAAGAAAAGTGCAGCAAATGTAGCTGCAGGATGTGGGGCTCACGTTCTAGCGGAAGATGGCTCATTACAAGCATCCACTGTTGGACACCTTGTCCTGGCCACCAGGCTCTGGAAGGACCAATTCTGACCATACGTTCACTGTTCACACCCCTCCAAACCTGACCAAGTGGGTGAGAGAATGGTCCTGCCATTCCAAGGGGAAGTTTCTAGAACCTTGCAGTACTAACACATGGTGTAAAGACAGTGGGTATCATCAGTGGTTAGACGTTGGGGTGCTGTGATGTCGGGGGGTGAAACTAAAGACCGAAATGAATGCAAAATAAAATGACAAGTATCAGAGGAAACAGGGGCAGGGACCAAAGGCAAGAGAGCAGATTTGTAGTGCTTTGAAATGAAACGTTATAATCCCTCCGACAATCCTGTTGACTATGAGCTATAGCACTAGGAGTACAACACAGGGAAAAAGATACATTGTGGGATAAACAGCTTCTTATAAGGTAAAACTGAATGGCCAAAATAGATGAATAAGGACACACAATGGAGAGGAAAAAAAAAAATGAGTCAGTGGCAATACGAGAAAAAGGCAAAAGTGAACAGAGGACAGAAAGGCAGAAGAGAAAAAAAATGTAAATGAGTGAGACAAAAAAGCCAAAAGACAAAAAAGAAAAAGAGAACAAGAAGGGGAAAGAAGTAATATTTTCCTTGATAAAAATGCACAAAAGGGAAGATGAACTTTGTTCTTTTTCTCTTTCTACTCTCCTCTCTTTTTCTGCTTTTCGCCTCGCAGCACGCCAGCCTAAGCTGAGAGCTGTAATGTCATTAAATTGCAAATGCTTTTTCATTTCCGACACACACTGTTTACTTATCTGGCAAAAACATATGTTGGAAGGAATCCGTTAAATTCTGCCCATTGCCTTGGGTAAAAGTGCAATGGAAACGGACCCACTGAGCGTCCTCTTTCTTCTTCTTTAGCACTCCCCTTATCTACAAGACGGCTTCGCAGAAAACTGGCTAGTTCAATGAAAAATGAAGATACAGCGGGAGATTAGGGAAGAACACTGAGCACAAAATTCCTGGAGAGAGGGTCACTCCATTGCAAATGATTTCACTCCTCTAGATCTGCATAAATTACTATTTTTAAGGCATCTCCAAAGTCTGTATATTTTTCTCACTCTGTCAAACATTTAATTTCACGCCCCGTGTTCTGAATATGCTAAAATGCATATCTCTGATGCACCTTTAAGCCAGAAAAACGAATGCAAAATTGAAGATAAAATGATGTGATTTGCACTACAAGCCTATTACTTGAGGTATTTACATATAGTTTACCTCTGCAGTTCTGAGGATGATTTATTAAAAAAAAATCTGGATTAAGCTCATATAAATATGTATAAATCTTTGTTTAGAAAATAGATTTTGCAGCTGTTGTGTCGAAAAAGTTCTTTAAGATTCTGTGAAGAATTTTCCTTTTAGCATGCTTTGAGAGGGAAAAAAAGGGGGACAGAATCTGACATTCGGCTTTGGTTGGGGGGAGAAAAGCGTATTCCACCATCCGGCAGTTATAAAGACTCCTTTATTGCCCTTCCTGGCCCAAAGCAGGTTGGCCCCTCCTCGGTCTTTTATTATACTTATTTAATTTTCTTTTTTTCCCCCTTTTTTGCTTGGGCCCAAATAATAGTGCCCTGGATTACTAAACTCAAATGAAATATCGGTGTTTAATGACTGAAACAATCGTGAGCCTTTAGGATCTGCCCCCTCACGCAACCTCGGCCCCTTCTCGCGCCTTTTGTTAATACGCTCTCTTCCAATGCATCCTCACTGACACCAAGCCCGGGACCTGCCGGGAGCGACTTCCAGCTACCGATTTGAAAATGATTATTAACACACTGCAAGCAAGATCTCTTATCCGATGGGAAAGCAACTGTAAAAATACGATGATTGCTCTAAACAATCCCCACGTGTGTGTTTTTGCCCCTCTTCCTCTCTCTTTCTCCCCCTCCCCGCCAATCTCGAGTTTTGCCTCTTTGTCTGAAAAATGCTTTATTTAGTCCGGGCTCTCCCATACCCCTCTGATCCCTGTCCCTCTGTAATCGTTGTGGGGGAATTACTCTTTACTATTTTCTTGTGAGGCTTTGGGTTTAGGAGAATTTAGATAACAAAGTTGACTAATTCAGAGCTGAACACACATTGGACTCTGCAAATATACCTCCTGCCACATGATAAGGGCAGGGCCAGCTTCTGGGCTGCACCTGCCGAGATGCTGTGGGAACAGCTGCTTCTGGTACTGGGTACAGGGAACAGCTATTTCTTCAAAGCCTGCATTAATCCTTTCGCAATTAAACAAGAAAGGGATGTTTACAGGCATTTGATCGCTTTCAGGGGGGAGATACGAGTTTGCTTACAAAGACTGAATTCCAGTTCTGGTGTGCGGCGCCGCTTAAAGTTGACTAATGACAATTTAAAAGAGCGAAACTGCAGTCATTTTCAAAAGTTAAGAGTCATTCTTTTTGCACAAAATGGCTGAACAATCCCCCCTAGTGGTCTGTTTCCTGTTACTGTGATTTATGAACACTCTCCTTTCCAAAACTGCCCACTTGGTTTGTTTATAGGTTCATAGCAAAGAAATTGGAAGAAAATAAACAACAACCAAAGTCAGACTATTTAGAATTGAGATGAGCTTTCACTGAATCCGTCCTTTCGACACCCAGACAGAGTCTAATTTCCCACAAAGTGATGGGGCTAAACCCTACTGTAAAGCCAGCTTTCTAGCTCAAGGGTTTTCTCAAAACTGACAAATCACCTCAGAGCCCTGGTGTTCACCACACTCCCCTCACTGAAATCAAGGAATAGACCAGGGGTGTGATGCCCTCAAAGTGCTGGGCTTGGGTTTCTGAAGGGAAAAGGAGTAAATCGTGGAAATGGCCTGTGCCTCTCTTTCTAGAAGGTTTGGCCCCAACTGGATTATTTCAATCCTTTAGGACAGAATTACCTTTAAATGATTAAAGAACCCTGTTTCTCAAGTGTAACTGCTAAGAAAGTGCCTGGTCATTGATGCCATCCATTGTCCCATCCTTCTGTTGACTCTGTGCACGAAGGTGGGAAATCCTGCTTCCGTCAGTGTCTGCAGGCGAGATGAACTGCCTAACATCCTCTAATGCTTCCCTCTAGGCCCCCCAACACACGAGGCCAGCTCTCACTGGGTTGAGGTCACCCAAGCATTTCAAGCTCTGAACACTGAGATGAGGAGACATCCCATTCCCCTGAGCGCTGGCCTCCTTTCCGTCGGCCATGTTCCCAGTCACGCTCCTTTTCCAGACCAGATAGAAATGGAATCTAGTACATCCACTGATCATGGAAGAGACTATATAGCATTGCCCCTGGACAGCTCAGATGGGGAGAGTATCAAGATTTCTTATATTACTGGACATCTTAGTCTGTTCAGGATGCTACAACAAAATACCCCAGACGGGGTGCCTTATAAAGAGCAGAAATTTACTGCCCACGGTTCTAGGGGCTCAACATCCATCATGGTCGGGTTCTGGTGAAGGTCCTCTTCAGACTGCTGACTTCTCACTCATGGTGGAAGGGGGAGGGCTCTCTCTGGAGTCTCTGTAAGAATACTAATCCCATTCATGAGGGCAGAGCCAGTCACCTCCCAAAGGCCCCCCCTCCTAATACAATCACTTTGAGAGTTAGGATTTCAGCATATGAATTTGTCGGGGGGTGGGGAGGACACACATCCAGAGCATAGCAGTGGAACATGGGAGAAGAAGAATATTAAATATTTACTAAATATTCATCTACCAAAAACAGTGCAAAATAATCCTAAAACCCTAAGCCCTGACTCCCAAGAAGCTTATGACATAAGAAAAAAGTAACATCAAAAAACAAATCCATTGCCAACCTCCTTGCACTTCAGCCTTAAAGCTTGCAGACTTTTAAGTCTGGTATTCTCCCAAATGTCTAGACTATTTTTTTCAATAACACTTGGACTTGGCTTCATTTCCTTCCTTTCAGTTTCTTCAGTCTCTGTCCTGGTCTACAAAATCATCATTTCTTGCTAGAAACATCTCTGGGAGCCCCAAGGCGTCTTTTTATTTATTTATTAATTCATCTTAACCCCAGTTGCAAGAAAAGATCTACCTAACCATGTAACTTTCCTTCTCAGAAGTGTGCTCCAGTTCCCAACTACATCATCGTGAAACTTAATCTCCTTAGCTTTGAGGCCCCCTTAAAAGGACTGTGGCCTTTTCAATCAACCATTTAGTAACAAAACTGTCACCTTCCTCTATACGTTAGATCATAATTGGATAAACCTGTTTGCTCTTCCTTGAACCACGACTTAGATTTTTACATGTACACATACCCCTCCTGTGGAGACAAATTCACCGTCAGTCTAATGAAGCTTAGGCCTCAGGGCCTATCACCTCGGTCATTTCTAAGAACTTATACCTAATTTTGCCTTTGTTTCTTAAAGAGGATCCTTCCCCACCAAATTACATAACTTTCAGGCTCCACAAAATTGGTACCTGCCCCAGCCCCTCATCATTGCACCTGGATGTGAGCATTCACTCAGTCCAGAAGCTTCTTAAGACCTACACACATGCCAGCTCATCCTCTCTCTGAGTTACATGTCTCACTTGTGCATATTATCAGTTTTAGAAGGTTGAGGGCTTTTCCCTATGATTATGTTACCTTTTCCATAAGATGATCTAGTGAACGACTCCACAGTAGAGACTATCTTTTTTTTACATTCTGTACCAGAATATCAAAGTGTTGGTTTACTATGTGTAATGTACTGAACAAACATTTGGCTGACTGTTTCTGAGGAAGTTGGAAATTGTTTATTTATAGGTATCAATATTAAAGATTGCTAGAGGCTAAAATTGTAACTTCCCAATCCCAAGGTCATTCAAATAAAAATCAAAATAAGCAGACATTTCTGGAGCATGTTCGTTGCTGCATCTTTAAACTTTGAATGGGTGGGTAATGAATACTTCTTGAATAAGTCATACGTAAGTCAGGACAGGGGCGAAGGGTAAAGACTGTTACCCATTGGCTTATCACTAAAGAAGCCAGGGGAATTTAACTGGCTTCTGGCATGGGCTAGACCCAGACATCAACCTCTTCCATCATTGGTTCCCCTGTCTTCTGTGTTGGAGTCACTCTCAGGCAGGTCTAACTCATGCACTAGCACGACCTTCAGAACCTCTAAGCATATATCCCATTAGCACAGAAGCCCCAGAGTAAAACAAAACAAAACAAACAAACAACAACAAAACTCCTTTTCCCCAAAAATTTCCAACAAAAATTGTGTCACTGGGCCAACTTGAGGCACAACCTGAGTCACCTGTCCCTCCTGACCTGTGCCTGGGGAATGGGCCAGGCCTGGGCCACATGTGTGTCTGGGTAGTGGGATGGGGGCCAATCCCCCATTGTTTTTTTCATTATGATTGAAAAAACAGCAGGAGGTGGTTTCCTAACAGAAAATTGAGGCGGCCACTTTCATTTCTTTATAGAAAAGCATGAAGAATAATTACGAAGTGACAGAAATCTTTATAAACTGGTGGTTGAAGTATACGTTGGCAGAACTGCTGTAAAATATAGTTTGGGATTGTCTTGTGAAGTTGAATATGTGTGTTGTCCCTGACCCAGCAGTCCTGCTGGGTCAGGGTGTGTCCCAGAGAAGTGTGTCCAGAGAAGTGCTTCCGCACACGCACAGGAACATCCACGGCAGCAGTACCCAGGTTATCCCTGAGTTGTCTGGAGTTGCTAAGTGATGGCAGTCCACCACCCCTCATTTATGAGCCAGAATACTTGTAGAAAGAGAAACGTCCCCTCATCTACTGGTACAGTTTACATAGGTAAGACAGGGTAAACATTTGATTTTTTTCCCTTTTATCAATTTTCAAAATCAAGATTCAGTTTCTTTCAACTTTTTGGTATCCTTATGAACTCACGTGTTTAACTGTATTTGATGCATTTTAACCCATTGCAGTTTCTGTTCTTAATAATATCAAACTGTTCCATCTTTGGCTGCTGGAAACCTTTTCAAGTTGGCTCCAAAGTCCATTAGATAAGATCCTGGTAATCTTTAATAGTTTCCTTTCTTTCTGGCTTAACAAGATGCTCTGACATCATCTTAGACATTCCCTGCCCCAAAGCAGCAAATTCTGCAAGAAGCCCTAGCTCCTTTGAGTGAGAAATGATATATGCAGATGGCACTAGAGGTGCTCATTGCTGCTGGGTTCACCATCGTTTCTGGGTTTTTCCAGTGGACAGTACTAGGCGTGAATATATACTAAAGATAAACTATACCAAGAGTTCATAGTGATAGTTCTAATTTAAATTCAGGCTGCAGGGTTTTACTTAACCCCTTCTATATTACATTGTATCTCTCTTCTACATTGAGAATGCTGGTTCTCAAAGCACTTAATATTTGATCAAAAAAACTTGCTTTTAGTAGTTGATCATTTTTACTAATTGGACAATTTAATTGACAATAATGTTTCAATTGTTCTTACAGTTTTAATAGTTTACTCAAAGAAAATTATCTTAAAGATATCATTATTTTCCTACAGAAAAATTTAAATTGCAATATTTTACATTTTAACTAGTTCAAAACATTATGGGGGGCTTCCCTGGTTGCGCAGTGATTGGGAGTCCACCTGCCGATGCAGGGGACACGGGTTTGTGCCCCGGTCCGGGAAGATGCCACATGCCGTGGAGCGGCTGGGCCCGTGAGCCATGGCCGCTGAGCCTGCGCGTCCGGAGCCTGTGCTCCGCAACGGGAGAGGCCACAACAGTGAGAGGCCGGCGTACCGCAAAAAAAAAAAACAAAACATTATGGGATATCCCACTTCTCTTCTAGTAATGTTAGTGATATGTAATGTTGGCAGTGTTAGTATTTTCCTGTTTGGGGCTTGAAATTCAAAAAACATGACTTTTGACTTTTAGTCAAATTTAGTCAGATAAGTCTTCTGTTCACACATTCCACATGTCTTTCTGTGTAAAACATGTGATACTAAATTAGAGCAATGATTATTTAGTTTTGTATTAAAGAATGTCTTGTGAGAGAGCCTGGAAATGGCTTACAATGGCGTCAACACATAAAAAGATAGGCCCAAACTTTCAGTTCCTCGCTGGAACAATAAAAATTTTATCAACCCTCCCGAGCAGGTTAGTGGGGAGGTAGGCTTAAATGCCAGTCTACGATTAAATGCCTGAAGGGTGGGTTCCTTCCTAAGCAGGCCCCTCTCCCTTCCTTCAGGAAAGTTAAGAATTTAAATGTATACAGAGTTATATCACTAAGTGATGGCAATGGAATGATCCTTGAGCTATAAGAGGCCAATGTCCACACATGTTCTTTCCACTAAGATAAACTGCTATGATTTTTAAATACGTGAACTGGGACTTCCCTGGTGGCCCAGTGGTTAAGAATCTGCCTTCCAATGCAGGGGACGCAGGTTTGAACCCTGGTTGGGGAACTAAGATCCCACATGCCGCGGGGCGACTAAGCCCACGCACCACAACTACTGAGCCCACGCGCCCTGGAGCCTGCACCACAACTAGAGAGAAGCCTGTGCGCCGCGAAGAGCCAGTGCGCCGCTATGAAAGATCCCACATGCTGCAACTAAGACCTGGCGCAGCCAAATAAATAAATATTTTTTTAAGTAAAAAATAAAATAAAATATGTGAACTATCCACATGCCTAGCTCTCTACATACTCACATTGTATCTTGTATATATTTGCATATATATGTACACATGTGTATATGGCTATAAACTCATATATACACATATGTGAACATGTACATATATTATACATACATATATTCATATATAAATAAGATAAAGGAAAAGTATGTAGGAAGTCAGGCATTTCTGTAATTCATAGATATATCCAATACATATATATGGCTGACACAGCCTCTTCAGGTAATGAGTTTTTTATATTAACTACGTGTTTTAACAGCTTGTCTTTAAAGTATATGCTTATTTTAGATCATAAATCCAAGCACCAAGTTTACCTTCCAGTCTTGAACCCTGTTTAAATCTCAGCTTGTGCTCAAGAAATATTAAATTGTTACCATAATGTTACAGGAAACAGAGTGAACAATTCAAAATCAAAGGTCATACCAAGGAAAAAATTAAACTGGTCATTTATGGAAAAGCAAGAGTCATTGTGATCTTACCTTTTCTAACCAAGATAGACTATTAAAAAAAAGAGCAATGTTCCAAGTAGATTACACACGAAAGGAAGTGTACTGATTTCTGAAATCCTTACTTATGTAGATGTTTAATAGTGCAAAATCTGGCCCCTGAGGCAGGGTGGGGCAACTTAATTTTAGCATTTCAACCATAACTTTAAATTTCTCACAATTCAAAAATCAATCAGGCAAAAACAAATGTTATTAAATTTTGTGTCACTTGGTGGATGTAAGGAGAGTGAACTAAACTGTATACTTCCAACACACAATTCCACAAATGTGGAATCCAATGAGTGAATACATAATAAAATGAAATGAGACATATCTGAAAAGTAGCTGCTGTACTTATGTGCTAATCACACCTCAAAGCATAACATTGTTTGTTTTTTTTAAATAACAGAAGCAATAAAATCCTATTACGGATTAATCTTGTGCCAAATTTTGTTTTTTAATCAAATCTATTCTGAGCTAAAGAAAATTCAAAAATGCAAATGAAGGGCCTGATCCTTCAGATCTTGTGAATATGTAAAGGCTGATACACTTCAAAGATTTTTTTTTTAACTCAAAAATTAAAGTCATCATGAGACAGAGCAAAACATACTTATTTGTAAACATTTTAATTTTATATTCCATGTGAAATTTCACCCTAATAAAAGTCTTCAGGAGGGAGGGTTTAAAAATCCTGAAGTTAGATGTTTACTGAATAAATACTGCTCTAGTCTGATTTCTCACATATGTACCACACTTTTAGACTGCAAGTGAGAATTCTATTGTTTCACATGGCAAACCAAACCAAACAAGAAGAAAACCACGTTCGAAAAGAGTCAGTGCTCTCAAATGTGCAGCCCCGTCCTCTCCGGATACACACACCACTTGAACACAAAGGGTGGGTGAGTTCACGGAAGGGTTGTTAGTGCGGCAGTCCCCTGTGTGTTCCCTCCACCATAGATGAAATATTCATTAGTAGACCTAAACAAACTCTTCAGAACATTTTTATCTCAAAGTGAGAAAATGCTATTCACACAGGCTGTTAATGAAGCCATCCACCATCTTGTTTGATGTTGTTCTTGTAGTTAAAAGGAGCTCTGAAAGGCCTCAGGCAGTGCCTACTCTCAGTTGGCAGCTGTTTTATCCTTTGTGGGGCAACTGTGTAGCTGTAACACAGACTCTTCCCATAAAATGCCAACCCACATGCTGCAAATGCAAAATACAACAGTATTCATGGACACCAACTATATAATATCAGGTATCACATAAACTACATTTTACTGCATGAGATCACAGTCTGTAGAAGGACATAATAACATATCATTATAAGGATGCTTCTTCTTAGAATTCAAAGCATAAGAAAGAATGTGTTTTGGTTTCTGTCCTAAAGCCAGAGAACCCAGAAAACATTAGGAAATAAATGTATACTGTTGGTGTAATACATTAAACATGTGGTTTGTGCATCCATTTTTCATAAGAATATCTCACACTACCTAGAAGCAAATATATCATGGGAAAGAACTTCACGTTATTTTGAGATACGTGTATATACACATATGCACAAAACTATAAGTAAAATGTATAAGATTGAAAATTTACATCAAGGTTGTAATGACACAGTCAAAGAAATTTTAAGATGCTCTTATCATTCACGCAACTACTACTTCTGTCCCACTGGATGGGTACAGTTATTCAGAAGATGATTTTGCAGTATTTGTAATGGAGTGGAATGGTTGCCAAAGTCCATGGGGACTGTGGGGAAAGTCACCAAACACAGTATTCTACACCCAGGTGGCACACAGGCATTTCAAACTCAATGCCTCAAATATTAGACTCAATATTTAACCCCAATAAAATTGCCCATCTTCATGTATTTTCTATTTCAATTCATGACACATTACCTGTGCTGGGCAGAATCCTAAGGTGAACCCCAATGACCCACACTCTTGAGTGTGGACAGGACCCTTGAGTATGGTGGGATAGCACTCACACTCACTGTGTGTCAAAGGTGAAGGGAGTTTGCAGATGTAGTTAAAGCCCCTAACTGGCTGACTTTGAGTTAATCAAAAGGAAGATGAAACTGAATGGGCCTGATTTAATGAGGTGAGCCCTTTAAAAGAGGATCTAGAAGTCAGAGAGATTCTCCTGCTGGTTCTGAAGAAGGAAGCTACTTCAGATGTAATACATGGGGAGAGGACCACATGTGGATGGCCTCTAGGAGATGAGAGTGACCCCTGGCTGACAGCCAGCAAGAGAATAGGAACCTCAGTCTTAACAGGTGCAAGCGACTGAATCTTGCCAGCAACCGCATGAGCTTAGGAGAAGACCTTGGGCTCCAGGAAGGAAGATGGCCCGGCTGCTACCATAACTGTACCTTTATAAGACTCTAGGCAGAGGACCCAGCTAAGCCATGCCTGGTCTCCCAACCCATGGAAACTGACATAATAAATGTATGTTGTTTTAGGCCACTAAGTTTGTGATAATTTGAAAATTGGAAAACTCGATACAGTATATACTAAGGCAAGAACCTGTAAGCAGAAGCATAAGGGGGGAACATCTAACATAGCCTGGGAGAAGGGTGAGCCAGAGAGGCTTCCCAGAGGAGTTAACACTTAAGATGAGCCCCAAAGATCAAAAGTCAGGGGATTCTTATTAGTAAAAAAATCATTAACAAACACCTTCCTTTATTCTGTAGTTCATGAGAACCGAAATGAATGAGGGTGTGTACTGACTTAGGGGTTTCCTTTAACTGATCCCAGGTATCCTGGGTTCACCAGATCAGGGCCGTGAGGGGCTCTCAAATGTCCAGTAGTTCTTCATGCGCTTGCAGGCAGAACTACCAACACTGAACTTTTAAGGCTCCAGTGTCTAACCTTTGGCCGGTGCAAACATGTTCAATCACTAAATTCTTTCTAAAAGTCTAAACTAAATTGCTCTTACTATAGTTTTGAATTATTGCATATAATTGTCATCTGTGAAATATAAATCCTCCCTCGACTCTTTTATTCACATTGTTTATTTGTTTTTTAAGAAGCCCCTCTGCCATTTCTTGAATCTGTAACTGTCACTCATTTACATTTTCTCATAGAAACAACTACCCATTGCTTTGTTTTCTACACTCTTCAATATATCCATAGTCCTCTCAAAATACTAAAATCCAATTGAACTGGTTTCAGTAACAAAATAATGCATTTCCAGCTCTTCCATGTAATGTTTCTAAACATTTAGTACATCCAGGCTTTGTAGAGTAAAATATACTCCATTGTTTAGTAATATTCAACAGTAGTCCAATATGAATTTTTCTTTTATACCCTGTGCATACTTTTTTTTTAAATTTAATTAAAAAAATTTTTGGCTGTGTTGGGTCTTCGTTGCTGCGTGCAGGTTTTCTCTAGCTGCGGTGAGCGGGGGCTACTCTTCATTGCGGTGCACAGGCTTCTCATTGCAGTGGCTTCTTTGTTGCAGAGCACAGGCTCTAGGTGTGCAGGCTTCAGTAGTTGTGGCTCGCAGGCTCTATAGCACAGGCTCAGTAGTTGTGGCTCACAGGCTTAGTTGCTCCGCGGCATGTAGGATCTTCCTGGACCAGGGCTCAAACCTGTGTCTCCTGTATTGGCAGGTGGATTCTTAACCACTGCGCCACCAGGGAAGCCCCTACCCTGTGTTACTTAGTTATACCCCCATTTTATGTGAAACAACTTTGTTAGCTACATTCATAGCTATGAATACAATGGCATCTTTTAAAAATATTTTTTAGGTAAAATTTATATAGAGTAGAATGCATGGATCTTAAGTGTACAATTTGGTGAATTTTGATGTGTGTACATCCATGTAACAAACATCCAATCAAGATAAGAATATGTCTAGTACGCCATAAAGTTCTCTTTGTCCCCTTCTAATCATTTCTCACTGTTCATGTTTCTATCACCACAGATTAGTTTTGCTTGCTCTAAAACTTCATATGAATGTGAGCATACTCCTTCATGTATGGCTTTTTCTTTTTCTTTTTGCGGTACGCGGGCCTCTCACTGTTGTGGCCTCTCCCGTTGCGGAGCACAGGCTCCGGACGCGCAGGCTCAGCGGCCATGGCTCACGGGCCCAGCCGCTCCGCGGCATGTGGGATCTTCCCGGACCGGGGCAGGAACCCGTGTCCCCTGCATCGGCAGGCGGACTCTCAACCACTGCGCCACCAGGGAAGCCCGGTTAGGATTCTGTGCTTTCACTGCCGAGGGCACAGGTTCAATCCCTGGTTGGGGAACTGAGATCCCACAAGCCGCGTTGTGTGGCCAAAATAAATAAATAAATAAGAAACTGCCAATAAATTTTCCAATGTGGGTGTACCAGTTTACACTCCCAACAGCAATGTATATGAGTTTGAGCTGCTCCACAGTCTTACTATTTAGAAACAGCCTTATTAATTTCAGCCATTCTGCTGGGTGTGAAGTGGTATTCGGCTTTGATTTGTATTTCTCTGATGATAATGATGTTGAACATATGTCCATGTGCTTATTAATCATTCATATATCTTTTTTGTGTTCAAGATTTTTGCCCATTTTTACAAATTAGGTTGTGCTTTTCTTATTTGATTATAGGGCTTCTTTAGTCTGGATAAAGTCCTTTTTTGGATATATGCATTGTGAATATTTTCTACCAGTCTGTGTCTTACCATTCATATTTTCATGATATCTTTTGAAAAGCAAAAGTTTTGATTTTGATGAAGATACTCTCAACTTTCTCTAAGCTTCACAAAAAGCTTACTGCTTTTTGTGTCTGAAGAAATTTTTTGCCAACCTGAAAGTCACAAAGTTTTCTTCTAGAGGTTTTGTAATTTTAGTTTTTATATCTTAGTCCTATTATTCCTCTCAAATTAATTTTTTGGGTGTGGTATGAGGTAGGTGGTTCAAGGTTCATTAGTTCATTATTATTTACATACATCTATCCAGTCATTTCAGTACCATCTGTTGCAAAGACTTTCCTTTCCTCATTTAATTGCCTTGACATGTTTGTTGTAAAGCATTTGATTATGTAAGTGTGGGTCCGCTCTGGACTCTATATTCTGTTCCACTGATCTGTCTGTCTTTACACCAAAACCATATCATCTTGATTATTGTAACTTTATAGTAGGTCTTAAAATCAACTCATGTGAATCCAATTTTGTTCTCATTTTTCAAGAATATTTTGATTACCTCTTTAAAATTATATACTGTTTAATACTAATAAATATAATTTTTGAAAAAAAGTCAGTTTTTTTAAATAAAACATTTCAAAATGGATCTTTTGGCCAACAAAACAATAGCCAACACAGTCCCTCTTTGCCGTGAGGGTCTTGACAAGTCTGTTTAAATAGATTAGCAATCTTATATCTTATGTTGACATGTGTACATAAAATCATTCAAGGAGAGATTTCTGCACTCCCATGTTCACAGCAGCATTATTTACAATAGCCAAGACCAGAAACAACCTGAGTGTTCATCAATAGATGAATGGAGATTTCATGTATATATACTTAGAGTATTCAGCCATAAAAAAGAAGGAAATCCTGCTATTCGCAAAACCATGGATGGACCTTGAGGGCATTATGCTAAGTGAAATAAGTCAGACAAAGACAAATACTGTATGATTTCATTTATATGTGGAATCTAAAGCAACAACATGACAACAAAACCAAACTCATAGAAAAAGAGATCAGCTTTGTGGTTACCAGAGGCAGAGGGTGGGGAGAGGCGGAATTGGATATCAAGAGGTACAAACTTCCAGTTTTAAGATACATAAGTACTGAGGGTGTAATGTACAACATGATGACCATTGTTAGCACTGCTATGTGCTATATTTGAAAATTGTTAAGAGAGTACCTCCTATGAGTTCCCATCACAAGGAAAAAATAATTTTTTTCTTTTCATTTTCTTTATTTCTTTTTTGTATCTATATGAGATGATGCATGTTAACTAAACTTACTACGGTAACAGTAATCATTTAACAATATATGTAAGTCAAATTATTATGCTGTATACCTTAAACTCATACAGTGCTATATGTCAATTATACCTCATAAACCTGGAAAAAAATCATTCAGGAATGTGTGTGAACAGAACAAACTTTGACTCAAATTTTAGAATTTCATTAAAAAATTTTTTTAAAGAAAATGTTGCGATGACAGAGCGACATGTAAATGCTACATACTGTTCCTGAAGAAAGCATTTTACAGCTCTTACCAATGACATGCCTATTTTTGAGGCCATGCTTAATACATTTTTTATGGAATGTATTTGCAAAGGGATGAAAACATGCTTAAAAATTACAATTGTTAATAATGAGATGAGTAAATACACTACTTAAAACATAATAACAAAATAAAATAAAAGATTCTTATTTTCTTTAACACACCTCAAAAAAGCATAATAGTTAATAAAAATGAGCAATAATCTGGTTGATGAGAAAGATGCTATGCTACTAATAAAAATCAGCCTATCTGGCTGATTGACCTAGGAGATTCGAATGCTTTTCTTTCCCCTCCCCACAAGTACAGCACAACAGCATCAGTGAAGGACTCCTCCGAACAAATTCCCTTCCTATTCTTCTCCTGGCTGGGGCTATGAATGTTTTGGCAAGTCTGTGAAAGTATCTTCTGCAAACGTGAGAGACCCAGGATGTCCATCTTCTATGCAGTATAAAACACTTCACTTGAAGTTTGCTTTAATCAAAAGAAGGGAGTATCATGTGGCAGCTAATAAGCTTTAGAGCTTGACACACTCTCAGTTCTGTCACTTAACTGTGTAACATTGGGTAAATTACTTAATCTATTTGAATGCATTACCTCTCAAGGTTGTTGAGAGGATTACATTATAGAAAGTACTTGGCCAATGCCCTGAACTCTGTAAGTGATAAGTCACCACTGCTGGTTTCTCTTTTAGATTTTCCCCAGAGTAGATGAAGCAAACACTTACAAAACAAATATGTCCAAATAAGCATATGATTTACAAATTCAGTGCATTTAAAATTACTTAAAAACCACAATCATCATATCCCTGAATACTGGGAATGTGTAACAGTGGGAAGTGCATATTAGACTGGGAACCTGGGCCTAGATTCCAGTCCTGAGTCTGCCTCTATGTGACCATGTGACCTTGAGCAAATTATTTACACCCCCTCGCCCCTGCCCAGAGCCTCTAGATTCCTTATCTGCACAATGAGGGGATTGTTTTAAGAGAATCTCTAAGACTCCTTTTCAAATCTGTGATTGTAAGATTTGACTAATTAATATAATTGCCACTCTGTTCAGAGTCAAACTAGTCAAATATTTATGATAAAACGTTTCAAATCCCCTCACTCCCCTCTAGCACTTAGGGAAGATGTCAAAGCTATGGCAAAGAGGGAGCCTGAGTCATTTAACTAATTAGAAAGCTTTTGCAGAAGAACGCTTACTAGCAATAAGACTTTACACTTAATATGGCAGAAACAAATGTCTCCAGTGTCACTTCGATTGGTAGGAAGACGTGGCCTCTGATCCTTCTCAGGTTGACCTCCCACAATAATACCTTTATCACTTGGACTAGTACAGCTCTTAACAAATTATCATACAAATCCTTTCTTCACTAATCTCAGTTATAACTTCTACAAATTAGTTGTCCTCATGGTATAGAACATTTGAATATTAAAGTTTAAATCCTGGATGTATTGGAAAAGAAAGTCTCCTCATCTTTCTGTATTCTCATTTGAAGAGAAAAATGCCTGTGTTTCGATTCTAAGATGCATCTATGTTTCAAATTTTAAGATCTTGAAATTGAATGCATCTAATAGTCGATGTGTTTGGAAAGCATTGTGTCATAATTTGGTTAGCAGTAATTTGTTTCTTAGTAAAATTAACGGTAAATCTTAAAAACAATGGAATCTTAGATTCAATTACATACAGTAAAATCTCGCCAACTGAATACAGGAACTTGTGTAAGGCGCCAATGTAATAAATGGTCTTCAAAAAGTCTCGTCAATTGTCAACATAAACAATAGGGGCCTACTGTATAGCACAGGGAACTACATTCAATATCGTGTGATAAACTGTAATGGAAAAGAATCTGAAAAACTGAATCACTTTGCTGTACACCTGAAGCTAACACAACATTGTAAATCAACTACACTTCAATTAAAACAATTTTTTAAAATTGTCAATATATGATTTCCTCATTGGCCAAAGAAATCAGATGCTGAACTCTACAGATTCTTTTTATCAGTCTTCCCCAAACTGTATTTTATTCTCAGAGATAAGCTGATGTTAAAAAGTAAATATTTTGGGGTTTTCCTGGTGGCTCAGTGGTTAAGAATCTGCCTGCCAATGCAGGGAACACAGGTTCGAGCCCTGGTCCAGGAAGATCCCACATGCTGCGGAGCAACTAAGCCCGTGCGCCACAGCTACTGAGCCTGCGTGCCACACCTACTCAGCCTGCATGCTGCAACTACTGAAGCCCACACGCCTAGAGCCCATGCTCCGCAACAAGAGAAGCCATCACAATGAGAAGCCCATGCACCGCAATAAAGAGTAGTCCCTGCTCACCACAACTAGAGAAAGCCTGCACGCAGCAATGAAGACCAAATGCAGCCAAAAATAAATTAAATAAATAAATTTTAAAAAAGCAAACATTTCATAAACTTAAAATCAGTTATAATTTAAATCAATGTCTATAAAATAAACATGTATTTGTTTATAAAAATATAAGCAGCAAACAGTAAAACTCATGCATGCAAGTGCAATGTCCTCATCTTACAAGCCACCTTCCCATGTCACAGACCTAATCTAATGAAAATTGTCACAGTTGAAACATTTCTCCTATTATTCTACGTACTGTTTAAAAAATAATTAAGACTAGAAATTAATCTTTTAAAAAATCTTTTAAAAAATTAAATAAGACTAGAAATTAATCTTTTTAATTTTTCTTATTATAAAGGGTAATACATGCTCCTTGTAGAGAATTTGGAAAATGCAGAAAAGAATAAATTAAATAATTTGAATTCCACCACTCTGAGATAATCATCACTAAGATTTGAATGTATTTTTTCAGCCTTTTGTATAGTTCTATATACATTAGTGTAAAGTTGGATTCAGAGGGTATTGGTATATATGCCACACATGTGTAAAGTTTATGTCAATTTTTTTCACTTACGCTTATTTTATCATGACCATTTTCACATTAGTAAATATTCTTCAAAAACATCTTGGTAAGGTGGATTGGAACAATTTGGAAAAACAAAACATTGGATTCATACCTGACTCTTTAAACAGTGATTGTTGACTCTGTTTGCACACCGTCAATCACCTGCAGAAATTCTAAGAAAAATACAACGTCCAGACCCCACCCTCAGAAAGTCTAAATGAATTAATTAGTCTGGGATGGCATCTAGACACACAAATTTTTTTCTCATGTAATTCTAATGCGTAGCCCTGGATGAGAACTATTGTTTTACATCTAGATAAACTCCAAGTAAATTAAAAAATTGTGAAAAAAAAGAAACCATGGAATTAGTGAATAAAAATGTAACTGTATATATAATCTTAGGGTACTAAAGAACTCTAAAGGCAGAAACATCAAAGGAAAATATTCATATATTTAGCTGCGTGAAAACTTTACATTTCTGAATGCCAAAAAAATCACAAACAAAACGGAAAAGCAAACCACAAACTAGTAAAAATATTTCCAATATGCATTATAGGTAAAGATCTTAGGAAGTATAAAGGAAAAGATGAAGAACTAAATAGAAAAGGTCAGGTATAGGTAAATCACCCAAGAAAAAAAAAGTCACTACATATATGGAGATAAAAAAGCATTTCCTCTTTAAGTGAAAAAAAAGCTGATCTTCACTTCAGACTATATTCCTCCTTTCCTGACTCCTCGCCTGCCACTCATAACTCAGGGGCTATACAGTAGCGTTTACATTTATACCCTGAAGCTTTACCTCATTAAAGAAAACCAAACTCTAAGCAAATATATTAAAACTAAAATACGAATACATAAAGAGGAGAGTCACACTGACACATAAAGGTCTCATAAAATCAGATGCAAAGGAACATAACACCGCTTTATTACTGAGTCCAGCTCTGCACAGGTTCAACTCTCAATCAAAGGAAGTCTTTTCAATCTGCTGCAGTGCCTTTACTCTTATTAGAATGCATACTCATTAGTTTCTGATTGCTCCTCTACATAGAACATGCCATTTTTGTACCTCGGTTTCCACATCTCTTGTACAGTATTCATATTTTATCTCTAAAGATTGTAATAAATCACTTCAAATACAATAACCCATTTAAGAATGGATTTTATAGGCTGAAAGGCACACCTTTGGTGATGTGATCGCAATCATCAGATGCTCTGATTCTCCTCAAGCCCGTGTTATACGGTGTGTACATAAACGAAGCAGCAAGGATAGGAGAGGTGATTACAGGCGAATGAGTCAACTCAACCCAAAGTGTACTTCCTGGTTTCAGGGTGTATCCATAGAAACCCTTTGAAATGTTTTGTTTTATTAATTTGGCTCCTTTCTATTTTTCACTTGTGCCAACACTTTCAAGATAATGCGGTTTAGACATGTCATAGCTGTTGAAAGTCATAGCGTGAGCTTGAGCTGACAGTGGTGTATCATCAAGAACTAGAAACAGCAAAATAACATTATGGTAAAGAGTATGAGAAAAAAGAAGACAAAGGGCAGGAAATATTGCCTTACCGACTTAAAGCAGAGCCCTGGGGGAAGACACCTGGTTCGGAGCGCAGTGATTCTTTCAACACTGTGAAGGGGTCCTACTGGATAGAGTGAGAGAGATGGGTTCCCGGAAGCTGAAGAGCAGGCGGTGGAATGTTGCTCTCTGGAAAGGAATTTATATTTAAAAAGGTGAGAGATCTATGACCTTGAAATCTAGATATGAGCCATAATTTGTGATTTTTGATATTGTTCTTAAAGCCCGACTTTACTACATTTAGAATGCTTTCCATCTAGAATTCTCAAATTAAGCTTATGAACCACTCTATATGATTTTAGGAACAATCAAAGATAGAATTTACAGGGGCTTAAAAGGATTGTTAGTTTGGAAATAGTAAACTTTAATAACTATTGAATGCCATTTATTTCTACAGACCCTGATATCTTTACAAAAGGAAGAAAAGAATATTTTAGTTTACTAATCTGATAAGGAACTTTGGTCATAGAAATTGGTGTATCTGAGAAGAAACCACTTTCTACTTTAACAACCCCTCCCCCAAAAAATTCTTTTACAAACACTCTAACTTCTGGATAAGTCTTAAAAGCTAATCTTCTGAAAGATCTATGAGGCTCACAGGCTAGGCAAGAGATTTTAAAGTTTATTTTGTGTGGGTGTATGTTGGAATGTAGTCACGTGTGAATTAGATAGAATCTTGAATATATTCCAGTCACACCTACTTTCTGTTCTAACCACATATGTACAATTATTTAAAACAAACACTTTCATCTCATGGACATTTAAATATTATCTCTATGAATGAATAGATTAGGAAGAACCTCAGGTTCGCTGAAAGTTTTGCACACAACCTTCAGGTCTATAAATAAAGAACATCGCACTGAGTAGGCACAAGCACCATCCATAATCTTTACAACAATCCTATGAGTTAGTAATATTAGAACCCATCTCTCACTTTTGGACACTCCTTACTCTATTCAGTAAGACCCCTTCTCCATGCTAAAGGAATCACTGTTTGTTCCAAAACCAGATTACACATGAGAAAATGACTGAAAAATGGCAGAGCCAGGATTGAAATCAGTCTGCCTTGTTAAAAAGTCCCTGTTCCTTCTAGTAGGTAATACTACCTTCTAAATATGAAAGATTTTGGCACCTTTTACAACTAACCAGCTATACTCTAAAGCATCTAGTGGCAAAAACCCTGAAATATAAGTGACGCATATAGCAAAAATTCAAAATAATACAACTGATTTTAAATGCACTTTTCAGAACACATGACTCTTGTCTTTCAAAGACACTTACAATAGCCAGGACATGGAAGCAACCTAAGTGTCCATCAACAGATGAATGGATAAAGAAGATGTGGCACATATATACGATGGAATATTACTCAGCCATAAAAAGAAACGAAACTGAGTTATTTGTAGTGAGGTGGATGGACCTAGAGTCTGTCATACAGAGTGAAGTAAGCCAGAAAGAGAACAAATACCATATGCTAGCACATATATATGGAACCTAAAAAAAAAAAAAACGGTTCTGAAGAACCTAGGGGCAGGACAGGAATAAAGACGCAGATGTAGAGAATGGACTTGAGGACACGGGGAGGGGGAAGGGTAAGCTGGGACGAAGTGAGAGAGTGTCATGGACATATATACATTACCAAATGTAAAATAGATAGCTAGTGGGAAGCAGCCACATAGCACAGGGAGATCAGCTCGGTGCTTTGTGACCACCTGGAGGGGTGGGTTAGGGAGGATGGGAGGGAGACGCAAGAAGGAGGAGATATGGGGATATATGTATACGTATAGCTGATTCACTTTGTTATACAGCAGAAACTAACACACTATTGTAAAGCAATTATACTCCAATAAAGATGTTTAAAAAAATAAGAAAAGACATTCTCAAAGAATGAGAACCTGAATGTTTTCATTCTCTAAACTGCTAAAGTTTATACCCTATTAACTATCCTAGTTTTTAAAAATCTCATTAGTTTGGGATGGTAAGACTTTCGAAAATATATGGTTCTTCATCAGGAAATCTGATACTACTACTCACTAGTTAATAGAACAATAGAGAAAAATCCTATCATCATATTCTTGGATGCTGAAAGGCATTAGACAACATCCAACATCCATTTTTAAAAACTTATTTTATTCTCTAAATTATGACACAAAATTGATTTTTTTAGTGTGCAGCTTTTTGACTTTCGACACACGCATAGATTGATGTAGCCACAACAAGTCAAGATACAGAAAAGTTCCAACACCTCCAAAATCTCCTTGGTGTTACCCCTTCATAGTCTTACCCTTCTCCCACCTGTAATTCCTGGCAAATACTGATCTTTTCTCCATGACTATAGTTTTTGTTTATTTGAAAATGCCATCTAAATGGAATCATGTAGTATATAATCTTTTAAGACTGACTTTTTTATTCAGCATAATGCCTTTGAGACTCATCCAAGTTTTGTGAATTAAGTTTGTTTCTTTTTATTACTGACACTATTCCTTTGCATGGATATATCATACTTTATAAATTCAGGACATGTGGGTTGTTTCCAGTTTTTTATGATTGTGAATAGAGCTGCTATAAACATTTGTGTACAGATTTTTGTGTGAACATAAGTTTTCACTCCTCTAGGGTTATGACCCAGAGGTAGGATTGCTGTGTCATATGGTAATTTATTTAACATTATAAGCAACTGCAAAACAGTTTTTCTGGAGTGGCTGTGCCATTTTGCATTCCCACCAGCAACGTAGGAGAGTTCCAGACGCTCCACACCCCTGGTAGGACTTGGTGTTTTCAGTACTTTTATTTTAGCGTTCTAATAGGGGGTATCTCACCATGATTTTAATTAACATTTCCCTAATGGCTAATTATGTTGAACATCTTTTCATGTGTTAATTTGTCATCTATATATGTTCTCTTGGTGAAGTGCCTGTTCAAGATTTTGGTCCTTTTTTTTGGTCCTTTTTTTTTTTTTTTTTTTTGGCTGCATGTGCAGCTTGTGTAATCTTAGTTCCCCAACCATCAGACCTGGGCCCTCTGCAGAGAAAGTGCTGAGTCCTAACCACTGGACCACCAGGGAATTCCCTGGTCCATTTTTTAATTGGGTTGTCTTCACACTGTAGGGTTTTAAGAGCTCTTTACACATTTTTTAATATAGAGCACTTTATTGCATAAGTGATTTAAAATATTTTCTCCCAGACTGTAACTTGTCTATTCATTCTCTTAACTGTGTCTTTTGCAGAACAAAAGTTTTCAATTCTAATGAAGTCAAATTTATCAATATTTTCTTTTGTAGATTGTGCTTTTGGTATGTCAGAACTCTTTGACTAACTTTAAGTCACAAAGATTTCATCCTATGTATTCTATAAAAGTTTTAGTTTTGTAGTTTTACATTTAAATCAATGATTCATTTTGAGTTCATTTTTGTATAAGGTGTGGGGTTTATGTTGAGGTTCATTTATTTTGCATATGGATGTCCGATAGTTCCAACACTGTTTGTTGGAAAGACATTCATTTCTCCACTGAATTGCCTTGGCATCTTTCTCTCTTTCCTCTTATATTTCTCTGGAAGGGACTGTATAGAATGTGGTATTATTTCTTCTTTAAATGCATGGTAGAATTTACTAGTAAAACCATCTGGGCCTTGAGATTTCTATTTCAGAAGGCTTTTAAACCTTTTAAACAAGAATTCCTTAGTCGTTATAGGACAATTTTGGATATTTAGTTCATCTTGAGTAGGTTTTGGTGGTTTGTGGTATTGGAAGATGTAATCCATCATGAGCTCAGTGAATCCCTGCATATGCCTTTGCTGGGTATGTCAAGAATGCAAGGCTCCAAACACTCTGTCTGGGTCTTTTTCAGGATTGTTTGCAGTGAGAAAGGTGAGGTAACTTCTCCCTCTCAACACAAAGCCAGTTACAAATGAGAGAAATTCCCCAAGTTCAGAGTTCCTTGGGGGCTACACAAATCCACTGCATGTGTAACATCCATCTAGTCTTACCAGTATTGCCCCCATGGACTTAGAGGTATGTGTAACCAATGCAAAACAGCCTGAAGCTCATGGTGCTTACTGTGTTCTGAGTAATAAAGTCCTTTGTCTCTGACCTAGGAGTCTGATGTGTTCTGCAGCCTCCATGAAGCAGTAACAGGTTAACTAGTTAGGTAGTACGTAGGGTAAAATCTCAGACCCTTCATAGTTCTTTACATATGGTTTTCAGGAAATGATTATTTAAACTAAATTGTCATAGTAATGTTAGCAGAGGTTTTGTTTTTGGTTTTGTTTTGCAGTATTTCCTCGTTAGTCTGTAAATGTCTGCCGAGTCTGATATCTCCTCTTTTTTTCCTGATAACAGTAATTTGTGTCTCTTCATATTTTCTTTGTCAATTTTATTAGCAGTTTATCAATTTTACTGATTTTTTTCAAAGAAGCAGTTTTGGTTTTATTGATTTTCTTCATGGTTTTTTGGTTTTCAAGTTCATTGGTATCTGTTATCATATTATTTCCTTCCTTTTGATAGCTTTGGGGTTATTTTTCACTTCTTTATTTTCTTCAGTTGGAAGCTGAGATTATTAAGACTTTTCTTCTTTTCTATACAAGCATTATTTTTTAAGTTTTCTTTATGTCTTTTCATGCTTGATAGCTCATTTCTTTCTTTTTAAAATTTTTATTTAATTTTATTTATTTACTTTTATTATTTATGTTGGTTGCGCTGGGTCTTAGTTGTGGCAGGTGGGCTCCTTAGTCGCAGCTCACAGGCTCCTTAGTTGTGGCTCACCGGCTCCTTAGTTGTGGCATATGTGCTCCTTAGTTGTGGCATGTGAACTCTTAGTCGTGGCATGCATGTGGGATCTAGTTCCCTGACCAGGGATTGAACCCACGTCCCCTGCACTGGAAGGCGGATTCTTAACCACTGTGCCACCAGGGAAGTCCCTATACAAGCATTTGGTGCTATAAACTTCCTTCTAAGAAATACTTTTGCTTCCTCCCACAAATTTTCATATGCTCTATTTTCATTTTCTGCCAATTCAAAATATATTTGGTAAGCCATGGTTCATTTAAAAAGTGTTTGGTTTTCAAGTGTTTGTAGATTTCCCAGTTATCTTTCTGCTCCTGATTATGATCAGAGAGCATATTTTGTATAAATTCAATTCTTTTAGATTTGTTATGGTTTATGACCCAGGATATAGTCTATCTTAATGAATGGTCCATGTGCCCCTGAAAAGAATGTATATTTTTCTGCTGTTGGGTTGAGTGATCTGTAAATATCAACTAGATCTGGTTGATTGTTCGTGGTGTTCAATTCTATATTCTAGCTGATTTTTTACTAGTTCTGTTGATCACTGAGAGAAGAGTACTCAGGTCTCCAACTATAATTATGAGCTTGTCTATTTCTTCTTTCAGTTCTGTCACTTTTTGATGTATGTATTTTGAAGATCTATTGTTTGATGTATACATTTAGGATTGCAATGTTGTCTTAGTGAATTGTCCCTTTTATCTTTTAATCCTTTCTTTATCCATGGTAATTTTCATTACTCTGAAGTCTATTTTGATCTTAATATAGTCATTCCAGCTTTTAGTTGATTATTGTCTGCATGTGTATATCTTTCCCATTATTTTATTTCAACTTACTTATATCATTATATTTGAAGTGAGCTTCTTACAGATAGCATATAGTTGGGACATTCAAAAAAATCTGTTCTGACAATCTCTGTCTTTTAACTGGTGATTTAGAACACTTACAGTTAATGTAATTATTGATGTGTCTGGATATAGGTCTATCATTTTGTTGTTTTCTGCTTTTCTATTTTTATCTGTTTTTAATTCCTTCGTTTCCCCTTTCCTCTTTTTTTTCTTTTTGAACATTTTTTATTATTCCATTTTAATTTTCCGTTGCATTTTCGAAAAAAATGTATAGTTTGTTTTTTTCTTAGTTCTTATTCTAGGGATTACACTATAAATATTTAACTTTTCAAAGTCTACTTGGAACCACTTCATGTAGAATGTAGAACTCTTACCACCATGTTACCAAAGCTAATTAACCTTGTTCTGGAGATACTAGCAATAAGGAGTAAAAATGAGAGGTATAAAAGGGAAGAAGAGAAGTTAAATGATCGTTATTTGCAGATGACATGACTGTTTATCTAGAAAGTACAAAAGAACCAACTAGAAAGTTATTACAACTGTTAGGAGATTTCAGTTGGGTGATTGAAAGCAAAACTAAAATACAGAAACCAACAGTCTTCATATGTAAAACAATAGCCATATACAACACATAATGAAAGAAAACATTAAAATATCTAGGCATTATCAAGAAGTGTATAAGTTCTATATAAAGAAGTCTTTAAAAAGTGATTGACAAACACACACTCATATTAAAAAAATAGAAAGGTATTTCATACCAGTTTCATGAATCACTATGGAAGCAACCACAGTTCAGACAGTTGATGACATGCTTGGCTAAGGAGCCAAGAGGACAAGCTACCATCTGTGAAATTAACATCCAACATGTTAAGTTAAGAAGTCAAATCCCTAAGTTGATATGGAAATTTAATACATTCCACTAAAAACAGTAAACAGGATTTGTTTTTCTTTTTAAAAAAATCAGAAAAAAAAGGATTCTAAAGCTCATATGAAAAAATTGGCAAGAATAATTTTAAAAATTATGAAAAAGGAGAGTATTAACAGGAAATTATCCCTATCAGACAGTAAGG
Organism: Delphinapterus leucas; assembly: GCF_059928025.1. NCBI lineage: Eukaryota > Metazoa > Chordata > Mammalia > Artiodactyla > Monodontidae > Delphinapterus > Delphinapterus leucas. The sequence continues at coordinate 15,613,363 of NC_143146.1, forward strand.
CATATTTTAAAGCTATAATAATTAAAAGTGTGGTATTAGACCATGAATCAACAGTTTATTGAAAAGGCTTAAAAGTCCCCAAATAGATTAGCTACAAATCAATAAATAAAAGGTGGATTATACAATATATGATGTTGCAATAAGGGGGCAACCATCTCAAAAAAATTAAGTTGTATCCCTAGTTCACATTTTACAGCAAAGCTAATTCCAAGTGGATCAAAACTTTAAACATATTTAAAAAAAAAGACTGTTAGAAGAAAATATGAGGGGTTTAAACATAATCTCCAAGAGGTAAGGTTTTTCTACCTATGACACAGGTAAAACACAGTGGCCATTAAAAAAAAAAAAACTTTTAATTCTACCTGTATTTTAAAAATCTATAAGCTCAACTGAGCTTCAGTGTGCAGAGTCTTTGTTGGGGTTTCACTACATGGGCATGATAGAGTCTCTCACTGACCACAGGGTTGAACTTAATCCCCCTCCCCAGAGGTCAGGCTGATATCACTGTGATTCAAAGCCCCAACCCTCTAATCATATGTTTGGTCTTTCTGGTGTGGTCAGCTTTCATACTGAGTCATCTCATTAGCATAAACTATCAGTTTCCACCATGAATAACAAAGACACTTCTAGCACTCTGAAAATTCCAATGATTTAGATCCTAGAAAGTGGGACTGGGGGGGTGGCGAGCAGGACAGTCTGGGAGTAGGGGAAGAGGGCCAGACAAATTTTTTATTCCAAGAGTTAAGAGGCTACCTGTAATAGCAAAAGGCTGGAAACCAAGTCTAGTAACAGAGGAATGATTAAAAAAATTAAGATTCATTCATATAATGGAATTCTAAGCAATCGATGAAAAGATGGGGCAACTCAGTAGTTAGGGATACAAAATAAACTGCTGAATGTGCAAAACAACCTGTATGGGATGCTCCGATCTGTGTTTCACATATGTTTATATATACATGGGGCCATCTCTAGAAAAATATACAAGAAACTGGTAACAGAGGTTGAATCCAGGGGAGGGAAATAAGTGGCTGCAAGGACTTACTTTTTTACCCTTTTCAACCTTCTAATTTTTGTACGATCAATGACATATATTACCAATTTAACAAGAATAAAACATTAACAATGTATTTGAACATTTCTATGAGGATACTGAACATAATTTAATCTTTGAATACTAAGGGCTATTGTCATGAGCTATATTGAACAATAAAGCTCTAAGTGTCTATCGAGGCACACAGGGCTGTTTTCACCCACACTAAATGACCCCAGGCTGCTGTGATTTGAGTGTTAGGGTCATTTTTAGTTTTTCTTTCTCCCAGCTGCTTCTGACTACTGTCAACATTCCTTCCTCTAGCTAACTTAAACGTCTTTTAAATAGGTGCTTTTAGTGCGGTAGGCTAAAATGCCAGTCACATGGTCCCAGTACAGTCTATTTAAAACAAAGGGAAACTGGCTCTTTGACAACTTGAGGAATCCTCTTAAAATTGATGAGTTTTAGAGGTTAGACTTTATTTAACAACTACTTGACCACTCAAGATTTTTACACATTCTCAGTTCCATGTAACTTAATAAAGAACAGCAAGGCATTATTGAAGTCACTATATAGGAGGTATTGCTAAATACATGTCTGAAACTTTTCCAGAATTGCTTTTATCCATTCATTCAAAAGTATTTTTGAGCATCTAGTGTGCACCAGAGAATGTTCTAGGTGCTAGGGATACAGCAATGAACAATACAGACCATGGCCAAACTCCCTCAGAATTTACATTCTAGTTGGGGAAAGAGGCAAGAGGCAAAGATAAAGCGGTACTTTACAGAGAAAAGAAAATACTGTAATAGAGTGATTAGGATGGGGTGCAGCATTAGACAGGATGGTGTATCTGTAGGGTCTGTTCAGAAAAGGAAAACCACTAGGCACTCTCTCCCTCTCCCTCTCTCTCTCACACACACACACACACACACTCCATTTTTAATATATAAAATAAGGCATTTATTATAGGGATTCTAGGGGGCTATTCCTTTTGTGTCTGGCAAGTGAGAGGGAAGATGAATGTGAAGTGGGGAAAGCAAAGATGCACTGGGACCTGCCAGGATGAGCAAAACCCATGGGAATTGGGTGGAACTCATGAGAATGGACTGCAAGTCTCCAACCTCGATAGTGGGGTTGTCCTGCACAACCTAGCACCCTTTGTCATAGAGTAATACACACATCTGGCCCAGGAGTCAGAGAAGCTGAAGGAGGTGACCCAGTAGGAGCTGGTGTTCTGTGGACCTGGCTGCTGGCCCACACACCAAGAAGATGAACCAGCAGATAAGCAATAACCTGGGTGAGCAGCAACAGTGCGTGCCTTGCTTGGACCTTTCAGTTTTAAAAACAATCTGGATCTGGCTACTTTACTTCAGCCCACTAAATCTTACTCCAAACATCTCTTTGACCCATGCTATTCTGGAATTATGCAGAGGTAATTCTGAGAAACATATCTCCAGCTTAGCTACATTGGCCTCATATAAATCCACCACCGATGGTCAGAGGTCTCCGAAAGATATCTGAGCTGACAACTTGAAGGATGAGGATTCAACCATACAACCACATCAAGATTTGGAAGAGAATATTCCTGGCAGAAGACATAGCTAGTGCAAAGGCTCTGAGGCAGTGATATAAATGAGGTATTTTTGGATGATGAGACTGGGGCATAGTGAGAGGGACAGTGGTATGAAATAAGATCAGAGATAGAGGGAGGGACCAGATAACGTGGGGCCTTGTAGAACATGGTAATGAGCATGAGTCACTCTTTTCTAAGTGCAACGAGAAGCAAGTGGAGAGTTTTTAATAAGACAGCAGTAGTTTGATCTGATTTACATTTCTAAACTATTTTAAAATAATTTCAAATATAAAAGGCATCAGGTTAGCACAAAGAACTCCATCATCCAGGTGATTTCCCTTTGCTTTGTGGAGACTGGGCTGTAGTGGGCAGGACCACCCCTTCCACAACTCCAAGTTTCTTGCTCTTCTATGTAACTGTCACTCCTAGAGCACAATGTGCGTGATGCCCTTGGAGTTGTGCAGAGAAGGCACCCAAGTGTGGAAGCAGCAATATTACAGAACTACTGCACAAGTTCAGTTTTCAGATCTCATTGGAAAACCAATCTCATTATTTTAGTCTCAATTCATAAATACATGTTGGAACAAAAATTGCTATTACCTCTTCAGATCTAGTCTCAAATTTATTGGCTATATCAAATCACTTCTCAAAAACAAAGAACCTTAAAGATTTGACACCACTGAAGCTATTTAAAGTGAACGTGTCACAAATAATTCCAGATTTCCAAAGAATTTCCAGAGAATATGCACAACTGCCTAAAGGAAACATGGTGAAGGGGCCAATGTTTATGCTGATGTATAGATTCTAGTCTCCTTATGTTAGAATTGGTCTTAGACTTGTATATCTCCCATTTTCATCAGACATGGCTTATTTTCCTCGAGATCATGAAAATTTTTCCTAAAGCAAGCTCTTCTGCCTGGATTATCTCTCCCTGCTAGCAATACTGTCTGGCTGAAAGCCAAGTGTTCAAATATTGAGGGTACAGATATTCAAGCTCATTTCTGATTTTCAGCACAATTCCAGGTTTAATGTTAAAAACCAACAGCTAAAATTAACTATGGATAGCCATTCATTCTCACTAAAATTTAACACAACATCTAATAGGTGCTAATTAAATCATGAGGGTAAAGTAGAAAAGTGAAGGAAAGTCAGGTGACTATGGGGAATCATTTATCCTCTCTTGTATACTCAGTTAAAGGGGAGTGTGGTTACAGCACTAGAGCTTAGGGATGAGTGTGAAGGGCCTGATGCACAGTAAGCACTCAATTAAATAGGGGCTAATATTATTATACATGTCAATAAAAATAAACACCACTATATATATACCTTCCTAAAAGAAGAAACACGATGCTTCTGGAAAAAAAAAAAAAAAGGCTCTAGAGAGACCACTCACCCTCTTTAAGAAAAAATGTAAAAATAGCAATATATTTAAAAAAAAGCATTATCTGACAGAGAAAGAAAAGTAGAAAACTTTTGATCTTTAATTAGCGCTTGCAGTATACACTTATCTTTCTGTAATCTGTGGTGACAAATCTCCATGTAAACATTCAGAAAGAGAAAAAGAGGGGACACTGTGTCATGACTTATGAACTATGAATTTTGAGCTCGGATTACTAACCTTTATTCACAACTGCCTTATATATTTACTAACTGTTTTTCTTCATTTAACAGTGGCTCTTAAATAACAAAATAAATTATCAGCAAGTTCAACCATAACTTAAAGAATAGAGTAAAAAAACCCCTGTTCAAGCCTCATAAATGCAAGCACAGCAATATATTTCATATATGTTGATTACAGTTTCCATGTTCTTTGTGTAAATAACACAAAGATTATTCTCTTCCCACTGTTGCAAGTTCACAAAATTTATGAAAAGGCTTCACTCTTTTTCCCTAGCTCAGTTAACTGTACTTCAGTTGAACACAACAGACAATAACTGGGGTTATTAGTGAGATGTGGTAAAAGAAAAGGTCATGACCACTCAGAACAACACGTAAACCTAAGATATACCTCAGATTTTCTAGTCTCAACCTGTAGCTCTCATTTATTAAATAATTTACAAAGAACTGTTGAGGATTTAATGAGCAGGCTGAACTCTGTCATTCTGCCATTTTGCTAGTCATGAACACACGTATTTTCCCTTTAAAATGAAGCAGAATACTATTCATTTCCAATAAGACTAGATGTAAGGGAAAAACAGACAAAATCATAGAGATTTTTAAGTTGTGCTATGTTGCTTTAACTGTTTAATTTTAAAACGGTTAATTACCAGATCAGTGCACCATCTCTTGCTTAAAAACATAATACCTTTGCAAGTAGATAAAAAAATATCTTTAAAATAAGCCAGAGGTAAAAATGTAAAGGCCTGAATGACTTGAAAAACAGAAACAGAATAATTTCTGATCAGTGACTATTAATGGGCATAGTCATTTTATACAGCAAGTAACAACAACAATTTAGCAGTTTTTTAAACAGGCACTTGATAGAGTGTATACTCAATACTGGGGCATCATACGCAAAAATATGGCTTTATTACAAAGGATTCAATATGGCAACTACTTAGAATCCAGTGCCAACACGGATTATAACAAATCCAGTGAGTATTTTGTTTTTCAATTATTCATAGAAAATTTAATCCTGATTAAGTATCCTTGGGCAGGAATTCATGGGTAGTTGATGACTGAAACCAGCATTTATATGAAATGCTTCTGTTAATTTAATCTGTGTATACAGCTTAATTATGATTGGGGATTCAGTGTAGGAGAAATGAATTATATCAGGATTAAAACTTTAGTACCATATCACAGAGTACTTTCTCCTTCTTTCTTTTTCAACATGTAAATCAGCTTGTCCCTTCACCTAAGTGCTCAGATTTTAAAACCCTTTGTAAAACCAATGCAATGTATCTAAGTTTTTCATAAACTATCTGTCAAAAACGCTTTGCTAATCAAGCTAAAACCTAGCTAGAGCTAAAATAGAAGAAAATGGAGAATAACCCCACCCACAAATAAACAAAAGCTTATTCACTTAACTATGAATATATTTTATACTGATTTTCTGAAGTAACTTCATTTTCAATTTCTTTAACTCCAATACAAAATGCATTTTCCTTAAAGCATAAAAAGAAGCAGTTTTTAACCAGTGAATTACACTGATTTCATAACTGGACTTGGTTTAGACATGTATAAGCAAGTAATCATTTAACTGATTACTTTTTATAAGACTATCAAACCTGAGTTAATTATTGATAGAAGATGAGGCATTATAAGTGGTGAATCTCTTACCAAAATATCATATAATTCTTTTCATCTTTATTTCCATATGGAAATTGCATAAATGACCTTATAACAACACTCTTTCTTGAAAGTTTATTAAGTATATTTCAAAACATTTATTACCTTTTTTTCAGTTTGGTACTGCTTAAATGCAGTTGTATAAATAACATGCTCTGCTTTCTCTGTTCAATTTTTCATACCAAAAGTATGAAAAGAAAAGTCACTGTATTTGAATCCTTATTGCACTCTGGTAAATAAATTTACTTTTCCTCTAAAGAAAATCAAGTATCAGAAGTGAGGCCGACTTTTGTGTCCAGATGATATGGTCAGTGGCAGTGTTACTGAGGAAAGTGAAGAAACTTCCCAGTATAGACTATGGGATAGAAAGAGTCTGTAGAGAATCACCATGGAAACAGACTGGCAAAGGATAACGCCTACTGTAATGACCTGAAAAGAAAAGAAAGAGAATGCTTTACTGCATGCAAAAACAGAAATTATATTCATTTTATCATGGACCTATAAATACTTTATACATATATAAACTTATATATATGTTATATAAATATATATAAATAAAAAACTGTATCTGTCCCATCTTTACTGTGGGTACATTTTGTAAAAGAAATTTTCAATAGGAAAATGAGACTAATGTTCAACTATAATTGTTCAAAAGTAAAATTCCTTTAACAGTTAGTTTATAGATGTCAAAATAAGACACAAAAGAATAATTTGCTAAACCATCTTCTCAGGGTGCATGCACTAAAGAAAGTAATAGGAAAAATCAGACTCCTGGCTAATCTAGTAATAGGAATAAAGCATGCCCCTACCTGAATCCTGGAGAGTGCTCTAAAAGCCCTTTCCGAAATTCTCAAGTCACTTCTCTATTTTTGTAGACTACCTTCCTATCTATTTACCCTTTGTAAATACCTCAGGTTCAAGAAACATTTGTGTGTTCAACCGCACACTGCATTGCTTGTAAAGGGCTCCTGGCAGAACTCCACTTCGAAATGATGGAGTAATTCACCTAAGAAGGTAGGTATCAATACAACCAAAATGTGGCATACTTGAGCATGGCATTCCAGTCTGCAGGCTGTTAAAGCAACTAGACTGACTTTTAGAAAGCTGTCTTGATTTTTAACATTATGTAGCAAAAAATTTTAATCATTTTTTCTTAACTACAAAGATGAGTTATAAATTTTATAATTTAATTTATAAAACAGTATTATGAAATTGGCTAAAATAAGAATAACAAAAGCTATTTTCTATCATTCTGCTTATAAACTAAATTTAAATACTCACTGGTTCAATATTTTGTTTCAAAGTTTTATTTTAAAGAATCCAAGAAACCGCTGAATGGATAAACAGGCCTTTCCTACTTTAATAATTTCCCAATAAAGACTACAAAAAACTATTTTGATCATGTATATTATTTACCTTATCTCTTTGGTAGTCATTAAAAATGATAGAAATGCATGCAAGACCTGGATGGCACAAAAACCACAAGATACAGCCCTGGAACAAATGAAAAATAAGTCAAGTAAGCGCAGCTATGCTTTGTTTTCAGAATGTACCAGATAAATAACATTACTAGCATATTTAGGAGGTCTTGATTGATCTCAATTGGCCTGTACAGTAGAACTTGCAATAAAATGTGGAAATATATTTGCTATTGTTGTGACAATGATATTCTGTTTCTAATCAAACGGGTGTTTTTGGAGTATTTAAAATCTTACATCTTCCTCATACATATATTTTGAGGTTTTGATATATAAGTAACAAATCTGAGAAAAACAAGGTACAAATGTGTAATATTTCTATAAAAAACAAATAAGAATATACATTCATATTTGCATATAGATACACAAAGAAATTCTGTAAGAATACACAAAGACCTGATTAGCAGTGGTTACCTGTTTGAGATTTAGTATAAAAGACACAGAATTAGGCGAGTAGGAATGGGAAACTTTTTAACACTATACTTTTCAAATATATATGTTCTATTTTTCCTAGAACATGGCAACTTATCCTTTTCCAAAATTAAATTTGAAATAAAATAATAAGTTAATACTAGTAGCTGTTGAAATGCTTGGTATATTGAGGTTATAAGAAAAAAAAACAAGATATAGAAAAATGTGTTCACAATGCTACTATTTGTATAAAAGTGAAGGGAAATATATATATATATTTTTTGAATTTTTGAATTTTATTTATTTTTTTATACAGCAGGTTCTTATTAGTTATCCATTTATACATATTAGTGTATATAGTAATATATTTTAAATTCTCTAAAAAATAAATTAGGAATTAATAGCAGTGATTATATGAGGAGGTGATAACTGCATAGATGGGAGAAAAGAAACACGTTTGCTGCTTTTTAAATACTTTTGGATGTTTGAACCTATTCAAATAGTTATATTAAAACATACAAAAATTAAAGTTTAAGAAAACATTTTTGTACTGTTTTAAACATAGAAGAAAAGAAGAAATTTAGTTTTTAAATACCTGAAGTATATACTAACTTTTGAAACAATAAGCACTACTGTCTCTGGGAAGAATTCCAAAGTGAAATGGCATATCCTTGCCTGTTTGGTACTCAGAGGCCTGACATGGGTTCCTAGGGCTGCAGCAGCAGCTTTAAAATGCTCCACATCTGGAATAAAGAAGGGATTTGGCCCTCCGTCTGGAATAAACAAGGAATTTGGCCCTCCTCCATCTCAGCCTCGTTCTACTGAGACTGTCAACTAGGGTGGGCTGACCAAAGAGCTTATCAGAATGATGCTTTGAGTTGCCAAGATGATGGGTTACGGATTCTCTCAATCTGACCAAAAAAATATAACTTTCTAGGAAGGGAGGCTTCTGTAACGTTACTGACTCAACCTGTCTCCTGATCTTTTCCTTTATTAAATGGGTACAGAAAAAAAACCCATTTGCCTTTAGATCTCACTAGCATAAGAAGGACACAACAAGGGGGAATGAAGTAAACATGATCTCATACGGATGACATGAAATGGCTGAAACATAGTATGTACTCAGCCTCCTGGCTCCCTCTGCTTATGCTGAAGGACGGCTCTTCATAGTTTGTTATAAAACATTGCATAATTCTGGGAGTAAGAGTTCATAGTCCATTAATGACTGTTTTTTGAGACATGCAAACCGTATCCTAATTTTTTTATTAAAAAAATTCTGATACTACAGAAAAAATGTAAAATCCCTATTGATAAAGAAATTATAATACAGGCAAAACGGACCTGCCAAAGATTACATGGAAACTACTGTTTCATGAGTTCTGCAAAATGGGGATAATATCATCTATATCTCATAAGTTGTGAAGATTAAATGATTTGAAGCACATAGAGTACCTGGCACGTAATAAAACCTTACTAAATATTAGCATATGGTTGCTCCTTAACTTCCCAAGTAAAGCAAAATGAAGTTGATAATGTGAAGAAGTCACTTTCTAACCAAACCCATACTTTGGCAAAAGTGATATAGAACTCCCTCTTGAGTGTACTTCTTTCCACTGTGATGATCTGGTAGAGTCCACAGCCTAATGACAACGCTAGGCAAATTCTTAAAACAATTAGAAGGATCCCTGCTAAGTTGTGGTGTGAATGGTGGCTGTGAGGACTGGTATCTTCAAACTGTTCCCAAAGTAGCAAAATACTCTGTAAAAAACAATATTTAGAGAAAAAAGTCATGTCTACTTACAATAAGGTACTTTTTTCAACTCTTTTCTATATCCCCATAACCAGTATATAAACATTCCTAAGAGGCTCTAAGATTTATCAGACTATATAAGGTGTTGATTAATAAAGCACAAGCAGTTTTTCCTTCACTGATACCCTCAGCTGGAGAAAAGGGATTGTAATCAAATGAGACCACATGCAAGAGATAAAAAATGCTACTGTTACCAGGATTCAAGTAAGACAGCTCTAATGATGAAAGTAAGTCGAAAAGATGAAGAGAATAAACATAAAACTTTCTTCTAAATCTCTTTCTTACTTCAACACCTTATTAGGAATCAAACCGTTCTGCATTCAAGCCCATTATCTCAGGATAAACTTTCAAATATCTCAGTAGCCTTTGTAATCCAGAAATTAACAAGTCAGAATTGTTGATTTCAGACCTCATTCTTTTCCCACGGTAACTTCCCTTCAATGTCCAACATAGCATCCAGGGCACAGTTACTTATCCTTATTTGTCTGTTCACCTTTTTTACCATATTGTTACTATCCCAGTGTAAAGCTCGCAAGTTCTTCATTAAGCTGTTCTGTTTACTGCTATTCAGTAGAAATCAGTGCCCATATTCCCTCCACCTTTACCAAACAGCAATCACTGCAATTACGATAATTTTCACCATCACACATGTCAGGAGCCCTCTGTGCTCCCTTCATTTGCCAACTCAGCCTTCAGAACTGGGTCTTCAGTGGCTTCCAAAGAATTTAGGTCGAAACTCCATTATTAAATCCAATTTTAGGCTTTATGGGGTTTACCAGCAACCACTTCCTTTCCTCATTCTCAAATCTTCCACCCTAATTTTACTCCAGCTACCATTCTTGCTAGGTGAACTCTTTTCTCATCTTGCACACATAAATTTCCTTCTTGAAACAAAAATTAGATCTTTATTACAGAAATTCATTCCTCTACGCCAAATTATACCCGTCTGATTCCTTAACTTGCATTTCTAAACGTAACTCTTTACAACAAAGAAGTGCTATTATAGAACTATCATTTCCTGCTATGTGAGGTCATGGATATGTTAACTGGCTTGACTGTGGTGAACATTTCATAATGTATAAATATATCAAAACATCAAGTTATATACCTTAAATCTATACAATTTCTATTTTTCAATTATAACCCAATAAAGCAAAAAAACCCCACAAACTACTATTTCCCATGATTCACATTTTTACATATTCATACTCCCATATTTTCACATACGTATGCTAATGCAGGACCTGTGGAATACACTGTACACATTTACGTGATCTCTTGTTGCCTGTCTCGTCCACCTAGTCTGGCTGCTGTTGAGTCAGGGCCGTGTCTAATACATTCTTCACAAATGCTCACATAAACTCTAGGGTAGTGTTATAATCTCAATTTGTATTTGTTTATGATAATGAATTTAAATTGCAATGAAATAATGAAAATTCAATTTTTAAAACAGTTATTGAGAAATGAGAATTTAACTTGATATTAACACTACTCTCCATAAATCCTGGATCAAAAACATTAAGTTGGCAGAACTTACCCTTATTTTAATCACCTCTAATTCAGTTCTTTCTCACTAGCCCTCCCTTCCTGGCATTATCTCCTTTTTAAATATCAATATCTGTGATATGGTCTCTTTCTAAATCAATCATGTAAATTCAATAAACCTTCACTCAGCACCTAAGGTACTAAAATAAGTACTAGAGGTAGATGGGCACAGGCCTTACCCTTCACTAGTAAGTTTTTCAATTTATTTAATGCATTAAAACTTAGATTATGATTCCTTTACAGAGCCCAGATGTATATTTCATTTTCATCTATAGCTGATGGTCACAAACTCAATACAAATTTTTATGTTTATATCTTTCTTCTTAATTTTTATAAATCCATTGTACATAGGCATATGGAGATCCTAGAATAATGTCTATAGGTCACTATAGAGAAAAACAAAAAAAAGGCATAGAGGACTCTTCTAAAAGACCAAGTTTGTTTTTACATTTGTTTTCAAAAACAAGATCCTATTCTTTTTTATTCTACGTTTTGTTTTTTCTTTAATCTGATGTTCACTTGAATTCTTTCATGTATAAAGTAGATTCTGGCCAATGAATGAATCTCAAATTCATTAACTGACTCATTTAATATTGAATACTTACTAAGTGTTAGAAAATATGAAAGAAAGCTCTTAATTAGGAAATGAGAATCTAACTGAATATTAAATATACTGCACTGAAATAATCTGATAGGAAGCTCAGATTCAGGTAAATTACAATGAAATTCTACAATATACATATATCAGCACTCAGAAAATTAACAGGTTATTTATCTATCACTCTTTTTTATTTATCTATCACTCTTTTTTTTCCCATTTTTTAAAAATTGAAGTATAGGTGATTTACAATGTTGTGTTAGTTTCTGATGTACAATAAAGTAATTCAGTTACACATATATATATATATATTCTTTTTCAGATTCTTTTCCATTATGGTTTATTACAGGATATTGAATATAGTTCCCAGTGCTATACAGTAGGACCCTGTTTATCTATTTTATATATAGTAGTGTGCATCTGCTAATCCCAAACTCCTAATTTATCCCTCCCTGTCCCTCTTTCCCCTTTGGTAACCATAAATTTGTTTTCTATGTCTGACAGTCTGTTTCTGTTTTGTAGATAAATTCATTTGTGTCATATTTTAGATTCTACATAAAACTGACATCATATGGTATTTGTCTTTCTCTTTCCCACTTACTTCATATATGATCTATCACTCTTTAAATTCATAGTTTAAAATGACACAAATTCCTCATGGGTCCCAGGTTTCTTGACATGAGATATGTTCAAATTTGCATTTCTCAATATTGCAAAGCAGAAACATTTAGTATCACTACTAACCTGTGTTATGACAATGAATACAGCAATGCCAGTGGACGCAGGAGTAGAATCCCACTGGAGAGGTCTGCTCTGAGACTTCTTCATTCTGACTATTGTCCAACCCATGCATAGACTCAGAAGTAAGTATAACATTTGAATTTGGGAAGCGATGTCAAAAACTAATGGGAAATGAAAAGCAAAGTCAACTGAGTTTTCACAATACAAAGAATTTTATCCTTTTTTTTTTGGTCACACTGCGCAGCTTGCGGGATCTTATTAGTTCCCTGACCAGGGATTGAACCTGCGTCCTCAGCAGTAAAAGCATGGAGTCCTAACCACTGAACCACCATGGAATTCCCAAATTTTATCCTTTTTGCATTGAGAATATAATTATTTTATTAACCACAAAAGACAGGCATTTTAAAAAAGAAACTGATGAAATTCAGTAAGAGATATTCATGTATAATAATTCTAAAGAATTAAAATTTTGCCATTAAATTTGTAAACTTTCTGAAAATAGTTAAAACAATGGCAATACTCCTATTTTTAAAAATATATATGTGTCCATATCATATCTTTATTAAGGCCAACTTTAAATCTCTTTGTGTTTCTTATGCTTCTTAGTTTTTCTAATTACAATCTATAACTCACTGCTTATGAAAAGAAACAAATTTTAAATATAACTTCTGCAATGTGGAGAATACTTCTGGGTTGTTAATTTTTTTTGGTGGCTGACCTATAATATGAAGAGTATTTTCTAAACCTATTAATAAGAAATAGCATGACAATAAAACGCAGAGCTGCTGTAACATCCAATTATGTTGGCTCTAGTGTCAAGAGTCCTGAAGACGAATGAAGCGCTCCATGCATTAGTGTGATGTGCCACCCGGTGGCCATCGCTTACACTGCAGGGGAAGCTGGCTGCGGTAGAAAAGATGCAATGAAACCGCCTGCACCCAGTTCAGTGCGACAAGAAAATAACAAGCAATAATACTTCAACTGCCATGTGTATTCATTTTAGAAGTTCTATTTACTGATTTTTAAAAAAATTATTACTTTTTCATCAGGGTGTATTTTGATGTGGATTTTGGAATAAACATGTGATCACAATTCAACAAAATAAAACTTTCTTCAAATTGCCATTTATAACTTTGATGTCTATGACTTTTATTTCTTTTATATAAAGATATTCTTAGAGAAACAGATAAAACTAGCTGTAGTATCAAACTTATATTAAAAGTTACAAGCCAAAAACTTATTAATAATAGACCTTTTCAGCTTTATTTTGCTATATTTTTCTCCAGCTCTGCCACCCAAATTAAAACCGGATACTTTACATTTATGCTTATATACTTGTAATAGCGAATTCTAATACTGAACTGTCACTACACTTTAATGATATAAAGTGTCATGGCCTTTCAGAACAAGCAACAATTTTCTTACACCATAGATTTTAAATGACTGTGATGCTAATTATTTTTATTAAACATTTCACAAATACATATTCAGTTATTTAAAGAAGTTAGCCAAAGGAATATCCCTACATAAGTTGCTAATTAGCAAAAACAAATACTGGGGAGGAGGGAACACTGATTTTCTGGCTCATTTCTTTACACACTAAGTAATGCACATATTGATATAATACCATAACTGTGAGGGTAGGTAGACACTGCTTATCTGTTCTTGAAAAATAACTAATGTAGAGAAAATACACAGATGACACAAAAACCCCATTCTGTGGAATTTGATTAAAAATCTTCATTAACCAAACCTGTTGTCAGAACTACCAAAAATGATCAACATTGATTTATTGCAGTTTTTTTAAAAAGACTTTTGCTTTTAACTTACCATGAAGATGCCAGACAGCCTAAAACACTGTTTTGAATACAGTAGACACTCACAAAACTTCAAAAGTCCTTGATTTTAGTAACAGCTTTGCTACTGATGGGCCTCTGTGTGCTTTGCCTCTTTGGACCACAATTTCTTCATCTAAAATGCATAAGCTAAATTATTTCTATGCTCTGTCCAGCTTTAAAACTCTAGGATTCTCTTAAACATCCTGAGTCATCTAAGAGAAAACAGGGGTTGAAACCAGGGTTCTAGTAATGTCAAAAAAGGAGAAGCAACTCTTGTTCATGCCCAAGAGGTAAACAGTATCCATCCTCTTCACAAGGAAAAGGAAAGGTTCTAGAAGTTTTAGAATCTTAAAATAGGCAGCAAGATCAGGATAAGTGGGTCCTGAGATGATTATAGAGATTACCATAAGATACCCTATTAAAGAGTGAGGAGACTAGAAGAGAAATATGGAAATATAAGGAAAGTAAATCCTAGAATGTCTTCGTATTCAGAATCTGCTTTTTTAGAGCAAATCTTAACTTGTTTTTCAGGATTGAGAATGGCATATGACCTGATGTCCCTCTAAAGTTCCCTTTAAAAAGTCATGATTATAGGAACTTTTAGTTTTTCACCATCATATTTAATTGAAAAACTACTTCACAAAAGTTCCTCTTATAAATTAAAGAACAAAGCTGAGAGGTCAGCTCAATTATAGGTATACTCTATGGCTCTGGGTTAGAAATAGAGACAAAAGAGTCACAAAAGGGATGAAAAAGGGAAAAAAAAACTTTAGCTTTGTGGTCAGAAAATTTGGGTCTAAATCTTGGCTCTACCATTCACTAGCTGACTGACATTTGGGAATGTACTTTCTGTCACTGAGCCCAGATTCTTTATCTGCAAAATAGGGATAAGCATATCTACTTCACTGAGTTTTTATTGAGGATAAAAATGAGAGAATGTGGGAATCTCCTGGTGGTCCAGTGATTAAGACTTGGCCTTCCAATGCAGGGGGTGCGGGTTTGATCCCTGGTCGGGGACCTAGGATCCCGCATGCTTTGCAGCCAAAAAACCAAAACATAAAACAGAAGCAATATCGTGACAAATTCAATAAAGACTTTAAAAATGGTCCACATGAAAAAAAAACCGAGAGAATGCATATAAATATGCTCTAAAGACAATGAAGAGCTCTACACATTACCTATGACTAAGAAGAAACTAAATACGATATGTGGAAACTAAATGTATAATCTTGTTTCCAGTTGAGCTGAATCTGACCAACCTTGGATAAAAAAACTGTATTATGACAAAAAATAATTGACAAAAAAGGAAAACATACAAGAAGCAGACAGCAAGTTTATGTTTTAAAAAAATGCTCAGTAAGATACTCACATTCTGCCAAACTTCCCATAAAAGGTACCCCTATTCCATCTTTGGAGTAACTGAAGAATTGAAGAGGAGAATATTAGCATCAATCACAAATGTGAAAAAAATCATTCATAATCAAAGCAAGCACAATTTTGGTGGACTAATTAGGATTAATTAGACGTAATGATGAACACAGTTTTAATGGTTTTGAGTTACCTGGAGAAATGAATGTAATTAGCGAAAGCTGAACCAGCTTGTAACAGCAATGCAGTTGTCAGAACCTTTAAAACCACGTGCATGGGTCCTCCTTTCTTAATAGCCTGCCACAATGACTGTGCATAAATGCAAGCAATCACAAAGTACACTAGGACTAGGAGGAAAAAGAACTCATGTAACCCTGTGAAGAGAAGAAAGGAACAAGCCAATTATAGTGTTGGGTTTTATAGTGTTGTTTTTTAACTGAAGTCATAGCATTTACTTTTGTAAAAGAAAAAAAGGAAGACTGTTGAAACAAATAATTTTCTACTTTAGGATACAGTCTTAACTATAAGAACACAGATTAAACTGAAGTCAATCTATAAGAAATCATATTGGTCAGGGAATAAGCCCAAAGACTAACAACAAGATCATAGTTTTGGTCGAAACAGTAAATTAAAACAATGATTTCAGCATTCAGTTAGATATGCTTTTTTACCCCCCAAAGTGGATTTCTTTTATAAGACGTTTAAAAATAGATTTAGTCAGTCAATAAGAGTTTTATATACCCTGACAATGATTCTCAAAGTGTGAGCCCTGTGCCAGCAGCACCATCAGCAGGGAAGTAGTTAGAAAGGCAGATTCTTGGGACTCAACCCATATCTACTGAATCAGAGATTCTGGGAGTGGGACCCAGCATTCTGGTTTTAATAAGTCCTTCAGTGATTCTGATACAGCTAAAGCCTAAGAACCAAGCTCTGGAATGTATTGTAACCTTAAATTCCCATTTGGACAAAGCGTCAAAATACCTGTCACGACCAGGCCTCCTTCTGAAGTAAATGGCATTCAGCTCTGTCAAAGAGGAAAACCTATGGAGACCATGGGACTCCACTCCACAGGTGACTGAAACTGAAACACCTGACCAAGTGGCTACCAATCCAAAGACTAGTCACTGGCCAGCAGCATCACTTGGTTCTCAAAGATACGAAGCCAGTCATGTTCTCTTGGGACATCAAACCACAAAACATAGAAAGGATGAGGCAAGAGAAACTGGAGTTGAAAAGAGTTGATGACGGAGCAGGCCAAAGGAGTCAAACCAGGCCATGATGAAATCAAAATTCTGGGCAAGCAGAAATTTTGAATGAGCAGAGGGAGCTGGTTGGTAGAGACAAGAACAGAGCATAGGAATGTGCAGATTTTATATTAAAAATGGCCCCAGTCATTAAGCAGCCTCCAGTTTCTACCAGCAGCTTTTCAGTAGTCTTCACACATCCTCAAGATAAACACCCCTTTTCCTGTGTTACCTGGAATCTTTTGACTGTGTCTTCATTTTTCGGAAATTTCAGAAAATATTATAACGAACCAGGAGCCAGCTTTGAATTTAATGGCTTACATTTACTTGGTTACATCTAAACCTAGTCCCTAATATTAGGGCTTTCATACTCTATCTAAGTAACACTGGATATCGTGACAGTGGCTATAGCTGTCTCCATTGAATCTGTGGATAAATGTCTAAACTGCACTCACTTCCATTCCAACTGTGACCCCTGACCTGCTCTGGCTTCCCATGTGGGATAAACTCCAAACAACAGGCAGAGAAGGGAATATTTACACTGTATGGAAAATAATTTTAGAAAAGTAATCCAGAAGATGCAAACAGTAGGAAAAATACTCAATAAACAGTTCAATCTCAATCGTGTTTTTGGCGTTGTTACAAGAAAAAGAGAGAGAGAAAGAAGTATTTCAGCCACTGGGTGTCTCTCTTGCTCTACGTACATAAATGTTGATGGTCCACTTCTCTAGTCTAGGTGAGAAAGTATGTTGACTTCAGGAAGAGAATATCAAATAACAGAATGGGCATATTTTCTTTTAATATTCCCGATATAGAGATGTATTCTAGCTTTAGAAATAATGGGACAGTAAACCTGGGATTGTTATAGTAATGGAACAAGGCAGAAAATAAGCTAAACATATTATAACTGTGTGTCAGTAAAAGTATGCTATCCTGTGTTCTGAATCTGTTTTTACCTTTTCTTCTTAGTATAAAGAATTAAATATGGCATTCTATTTAAATTTTTATTTATTTATAATACCTTACAAAATATTCATTACAAGATAAGGTTTCAGACTCTATTAGCTTAGAAATGCACCATGAAAAGAAAATCCCAGACTATTGAGAACTAGAATAATACAGGAGGAAGAGACTTTTGAAAATAAGACACATGTCACTAGCAAAAAATGTTTTAGGATTATTCAAGATTAAATGTATCTTCCATAAAAAGCTAACACGGTAACCAAAAACTTATTTCATTGAGATAATATATTAAATAACTTGAACTAGGACATTTGTCCTACGCTTTGCTCATTGCATTTTGCATAAATTATTCCCTTGACCCTGATACTTTAAAGATAAAACTCTGGGTCTGCACTCAAGTGTTCTTTTAAATAAACCACCTCTAGGGAAAAAAGTCTGTTTTTTTTTTTTCTCTTCAATCAACTTTTACTTTTGTTCTGCCACCATCCTTCACAGGAAAGTAATCTACGTTCACCTTGAAATTGAAATTAAAATCTAATTTTAAAACAGGTGGAGGGCTTCCCTAGTGGCGCAGTGGTTGAGAGTCCGCCTGCCAATGCAGGGGACACGGGTTCGCGCCCTGGTCTGGGAAGATCCCACATGCCACGGAGCAGCTGGGCCTGTGAGCCACGGCCGCTGAGCCTGCGCGTCCAGAGCCTGTGCTCCGCAACGGGAGAGGCCACAGCAGTGAGAGGCCTGCGTATCGCAAAAAAAAAAAACAAACCAGGTGGATACTAGATATTAAAACTTACCTATACACAAAAGAAGAAAAACACTCTTAAATGAGCATGCAATAGGTGACAAACACTTATGTTATAAGGGAATGAGCAGATTTTAAGGCAAACTTAACCGGAAGCACTGGCAAAATTCAGTAGGAAGAAAACTTCCAGGACAGCTTTAAAAAAATTCAGTTCCGGCTAAATGATGGGAGATGGGAGAAAATAGATTAAGAAAAGGAGAGAGTCAATGGGTCATGGGGCAGCCCCTGGAACACTCTCGCCTATCTGTGCTGCTTGCTGTCTCAGAACCCCAATGTCCATCCCACCCTCAAGGGTTTCAAGATAAATCCTGATTAGTCTAAACCAATTAGAGAAATTCCAATATTCCCCTTTCCCAAAGAGGTAAACCTAACCCTTTACTTCGACATGTTGGTTTACCCTTATCACCTTTCTGATACCTTCACTTAAATTTCTCTTATGATGTTAGACAACAAGGTCACATGTCGAGTTCTGGCCAATGAAATAAGGGAGCTTCTGGGAAAGGTTTCCTTGCTCTTAAAAAAGAGACATTGAATTTTGCAATTGCCTAGATGTACGGCCCAGACTGCTGCAGTTAACTTTGAATATGAGGGAGCTGACAAAGCTGACAGTCAGAGGATAACAGGGTAGGATAATGTTAAATAAACTACCCTGAAGAAGCCTCAGAAAGTATTGTTATGTAAGAGAATTAATTTCCTTATTGTCTATACCACTTGCATTAGAGTTTTCTGTTACTTTAAGTTACAGAGCCAAAGGTTAAGATCCAACCCATTATCTTTCAGGATAACGGAGGAGAAAAGGGAACAAGAGAAAATAATAAACATATCTGGAATCTTCAGAACAGTGAGATGGCAGGTGTGACAGAGCCTGTAATACCATTCCAATGAAAACCAGTCTACTTCAGACAATAATGCTTTAATTCTCAGGATTCTGAGTACTTCTTCTTTTGGTCTCTACCAATCACAAATACCGTTAACAAGGATTCTAATTTTTTAAGAGGTAGTTTTATTTTATTCTACCTTGAAGCATGATATTCCTATGTAGTATTTTGTCCAGTAGCATCAAACTTGCCTTAGTCTACATTCAAAAAAACCCACCAAAACAAAACAAAAAAACCTAAGTCTGTAAAATACAGGACTAACTAAAGTCTCGTAGATATAAAATACATAGTTGGTTTGAAAGAAAACAAACTGTAAGATTTAACCAGAGTAGCATATAACATTAATTGTAGCTTTCTGCACCAGGTTATTCTAATTCAAACCTCTAAGATACATGCTTTAGCAGTCAATTCTCAGTAAAAAGCATAGCAAATCAATTTTCTCTACTTAGGGCAGAAAATTAGTCAAATGAGGAAAAGTTTCTAAAATGAACTAACTGGGAATTATTCCCTGGAAACAAATTCTATACCTGAGGCTACAGAATAGGAAGAATCCCTCTTAAGGCTCTACATTGAAACCAACACATTACCAAAACAATGTGGAATATGGACTTTTAGCTAAGTGGTTCTGCACATTAGAATCAACTTCAGAGCTTTGACCAACTACAAGTGCCTGGCTTCCACTCCAAAACCAAGTCTATCTCTCAGTCTCTGGGGGTGGACATCTGTATTTTTTCCAAAGCTCTCCATATGCATACACAGTGACAGGTTGAGAACCACCGATTTAGACTTCAATGTAGAATTAATCATATTTTAAGGCATTTAAATAATAAAATGATGTGATCCTTGGAAATTATGCCAGACATCTAGCAATGAATACTTTTGAGTACTTATGGCACTTTTTAATAATCAATTCCTACAGATTAGCCTTGCACAGAATCCCATGCTTAATGAAAATCCATGTTATAGTGAAATTTTTTCCCTCATTTAAATACTCTTGGTGACATGACCAAAGTAACACTCCCCATTCTAGTATAAGAAAGACAGATTTTAGACATACTATAAGTATCAAATCAAAATCAGTCACAGGAGAAGACAGGTCAAAAGGAGTCAGGACTAAGAACTGAGTCTGAATGGTTAGTGGGAACCCTAAAGAAAAAGCTAGCCATAATTCAGGGTGTTGAAAAAAACACTAGAAGATATGGGCAAGGTTCAGGATGAGCCAGGGTAAGGATGACTGACATTCAGTAGTCCAAGCACCACACAGGGCACAAATGTCATTGCTTTATGGCCTATGGTCAAAGTTCAGATATCAAACTGGGAATGAGGAAAGAGTCCAGAAATGAGAGCCTAGATAAGGAGGCAAGAAAAAGAATATCAGGATCCAGCGAGTCTCATGGATCCATACAATAAATAAAACAACCTGGAGCCTCCACCCTCCTGCCTGAAGGCAGGAGGGAGAAGGGCTACCAGATGTGGACTCCACTAGAGGCAGTAGGGTTTGCATGTACAGTGACTACAGACGAGCATTACTTCCTGCTGAAGCCTGACCAGTCCTAGAGATAAGTGTCATATGAAATAATAAAGCCTTATGGTTAAAAGAAACCTTAAAAGCAAGTTAATCCAACCACCCATCCAATGCTATCACTAGACCTGGGTTTCATCAATGCCTTTCCAAACTATGTAAAATAAATGTCAATATCTCTTACTAAGATAAAAGAAATGGTAGGACAGAATTAACTTTCAATAATGATCTACATTGATCCAAAATAGTATCAAGTGAAATTTAACCTTTACATTCATTTGCACTCAAAAACAATTATGTCATTTCCTTCACAGTAAAGACTTTTAGAATGAATTATTTTTAAATGTTTAGGACCCCATTCTGTCACTATGTAAGTATTTTCTCAAACTAAAGGACATTTTTAAAAAAGTTTCTTTCTTCATACATTAAGTTACTTGTGACTTATCGTTTATAACACAAGCTCCTTGAGTTGCTTTTCTAGCTGTGGCAATTTACACTTTGAGGTTAACAACTGGTTTAGTCTAATGTGGCCTCAACTCCTGGCCTACCTCCACCCACTCACCTTGATGGCAAATGTAATGCAATGGGATTGAACTTTTCTCTAAGCAGACTGACTCTTCCAAGTGGGTAATGAACTCATGAAGAGGTAAACACCTAACCCTTTTCTTTGACAGATGGCCTAGAGATTTTAGTTTTCATTCTGACATGTTAATTTACAAATCCATAATATTTTATAGCATGTCCACCATTAATCACAAGAAGTCATTCATTTCTGTTTGGGCTAGGAATTCACTTCAGTAGGGCAGAACATAAAATTTTGTCAACCTAAAATTTTGATGAAATATTTTATGGGAGTAGATTTAATTTTGGAAAGTTTTATCAATTTTGATCATTTCAAAAATGGTTGCAATCTCCAATAAAGGCAACACCTAAATATGTTCAAACCTAGTAAAGGACAGCTATACAAAGTAGTGGAGTTTCTATCTCACTTAATCATTGGGTTACTAATTTAGACTGCTCAGTTTCTTAACATTTTTCTGTTTATAAAAATAAAGCTGGCTTATCATAAAAACAAAAAGATTTAGAATGTAGAAACTGAAAATTATCCATAATTCTACCACCCAAAATATGGAAACAATCTGTTACTATTCTTGTACTTCTGTTTATTCTCCGCATTTTTTAACACACTTGAAACCATACAATACAAAATTTCCAGTTCTGCTTTAAACTTAATAGTACAGCTGTTACAATTCTGTAAGATTTATTTAACCATTTGTCTACTGTTGGACACAAGTTGTTTTTAATTTTCAGTATTCTAAAAACACAACATGAAGATACTTGTGCATAAATCTTTTTCTGTATTTAGGACATATATTTAAATACATATTCTTACCAGATTCTCCAGCACTGAAATGATCAAATGGATTCCCTTCAGCATCCGGGTTTAGTAACATCATTTCAAATGGGATATCTTCCACCTGAGAATTCTCATCGTCCTCTTTGCACGTATACTTGTCTGCATAGAACACGTGCCACATTTGTGGATATGGAATCTGAGACACTGTCAGATTATGTTCAGTCTGATTCATGGCTACTTTAAAGAGAAAAAAAATAGCACTTTCAAAGCAAAATTCTCAAATGTATTCATTGTTTTAGTCACATAATCAATTTGAAATGAGAATTCTTTTGTTTAGTTCTTATTGTCTCAGTAGTCCAAGCCCTGATGTAGTATTAGAATAAGTTCTGTAAGTCATAAAGCAGGTAAAAATAATGTATTTTAACCAACCAAAGGAATCACTATAAAAGTTCTATGAGATACCACAAATGACTAGAATAGTTTCACTGAAACTCTGAATTTCAATTTTAAGTATTTTCAAAGTTTTCAAGTGAGTTAGCAACACTAAAAATTTTTTTGTTGTGGTGGTAAAATGTACACAATAAAAAGTTACCATTTTAACCATTTTTAAGTGTACAGTTCTGTATTAAGTATATGCACAGTGCTGTGTAGCCATCACAGTAACATTTCCAAAAATTACTTGAGTTAAATTTAAAATGGAGCATTCAACTTTGGAAATTATTATATCTAAAAACTGTGACTGACAAACACCTTCAAAAGATTTCCCAAAATCTCTTCCTGATTGGTTATTCTTTAAAAAGGTACTAAAAGTCGAAAAATAGAAGTTACAGGAATATGAGTTGTTATAATGGGTCACATCTATATAGTGTGTTGGGCTGGGGTGGGAACTCATGAATGTTGGCCTCACACAGACCTGTGCTTGCATCCTGGCTCCAATACTTACCTTCTATATGATTTGGGGCAAGTTACATAAGCAATGACACTCACTTTCTTCATCTGTAAAATGAAGATAATACAGCAAAGAGCTGATGCAAGGACTAAGTTATATGAGTCACTTAACATGGTATCTGTCATATAGTAGTTGCTGAATAAAGGTTAATTGTCCTTTTCCTTTCTTTAAAATATGGTGATTATACCAATAAGTGGTTCTCAATCCAGGGTAATGCTACTCCTCTGCAGGGCATTTGAAAATGTGTAGGGACAGTTCTGTTGTCACAGCAATTGCTCTCAACTTCAAGATACTTGAAGCAGGGCTGTGCTAAACCTCATACAATCCAAGCTTACGTGACAAAGACCCGTTCTGCCCAAAATGCCAGTAGCACCCCCTTTGAGAAACACTAAATGATGTCTAAGATCCCTTCTCGATCTAAAACTATGATTCTGACCTAAGAGAGACTCACTACTACCCTGATGTTGTAGGAAAGTGGCGTCTCAAACACTATGTGTAATAAAGACAATGGAAGAGTTAGAGAAGCAAGTCTTACGAATCATATTCATTACTTAACCTCTCTAAATTTCTTTCTTCAGTAGTAAACTTAAGATACTTGCCCTATCTGACTCAGAGTTCTTGTGAGGAGCAAATGAGACAGTATATGAAAGTCCTGTGTGGAGAGTCTGATTCTCTATAAAGTAGAGTATTCTTAAAATATATGATTATGTTGGGTGCAATTCCCAAGTCTAGATTGCCCCCACTGCATGCCAGTCAGTCTTGATCTTTTCCTCAACTGAAAAAATGAAAGTTTTTAATAAATAAAATACATTTCTTGAGATAACTGTGGAAATTTGTATATGGAAGAGATTTTAGAGGTTACTATGAAATTATTCATTTTCTTAGATGCAGTAATGGTATTGTTATGGTAATGGTAATGGTTATGGAGAAGAATGTCCTTACTCATAAGATGTATGCTGAAATACGTTGAACTGCTCAAGGCACCCACAGCTTACTTTCATTTCAGTTAAAAACAAAAATCACACACATACAAACATAAAGCAAATGTAACAAAATATTGATAAAATTATTAAATCTAAGCCAAGGATATACAAATATTGGTTGTACTATGCTTTCAACTTGTATGTATAATTGAAAATTTTCCTAATAAAAGGCTGGAGAAATATTATTTATACGTTGTCTTTATAAATGAGATACAGATTTATCTTGTCAGAATTCAAATTTTGAGGACTTAAACTTTACATTTGGGAATTTCATTAATAGTAGTTAAACTGGACAAGATGATTTTAAGAATACCACAACATTTTTTTTTGGATAGCTTAATTTAGCTGACATTTATACTGTTTTTCTTACTGCACAGCTTCTAGAAAAAAGTAGCAAAGACTCTAGTTCCTCTAGTTTCTGTTAAATTGATGACCTTTAATAAGAATTCAATATATGATCAATAGCAGCTCAGAAATAAGGCTTTTGAAATGTGCAGCTCGAAATTCTGTAATCTGGACTTCATTATATAAAGGCTTTGCTGTGTTGAGGTTTTATCACTTGCACTTTTTCTCTTAGATAAAACAATGTAAAAATTTAACCATTACATTTTCACCAATACACTTTTTGATGTTTCATTTTTAATTAAGTAGATCTACATCAGATAAAAACAAAAGTGTGCTTCATAAAGTGATACTGGCCTTAGTTTTTGTCTTGCTGCCTTTTTCAGTATGCCTAGGAAATAAGCCTCTTGACAAAACTGCATGTTCATTGTTTTTGAAACAAAAGGCTACAGCACAGCACGCTTATTGTATGCTGATGTAATGAGTACCTCAAATATTAACAAAACTTGAATTGCAGAGAATGGTGTTGAAAGGCTAATCGCCCAATATTATTAAAGAGGAAATGAATACTGTTAACAAAATTACCCAGAATAAAAAAATACTACACCTTTAAGCGATTTATACAATATACCAAATGTACAAGAGGAAATATATGCATATGATGTAAAAAGATAATACTGAAAATGTTTTATATACAAAGTTACATTTAATTCTTATAATTTGACAGCAAATTTTTTTGCATATAAACTCATCATTTTCTGTGCATTTAAATATCTTCTTTGTTTGCTTTAAAAACCTACAAAATAGTTTTTATCATTTAAAAAAATCTGATGTTTTATGAATTACTGAAAGAGAAAAAAGCAAAAAGTAAGACTGAAAAATAATTTCTCAAACATTGATTTGGGAGAATGTATAATCACAAGCAACATTCAACACTGAGATTTTTCAAATCTACTAATCTTTTCATAGTTTACAGCAGCAATAAGGTTTTACATAGGAGTTAGGCATAGTTAATGGGCTCATCACCAAGTAGGTGAAAGGCTATTAATTCTTAAAAGTCTCATTAATGGTCAGGAAATGAGAATTATTTCTATAAGGGATTATTTTCAAATACGTGATACTACTACACTGTCATGAATTTAAGGATATGCTTTTTGTTTCAATGCATCGAAGCTTCTAAATAACAATATACTATAAATATGAAAATAATATATAAAAGTTGGAGAATACAGATTTTGTTAAGACTTGGCTTTTGTTAAGGGAAAAAGAACTGATTACATATGTAGAAAGTGATATATATGTCATTAGTACTCAATTTATTTCAGACCTCCAAATTTAACAAAAAATCTTCATTCCTCAAAAATTCCAGTTTCCTGAGATCTTCCGTTCCAACAATTCCAAAGAATACCCTTGCACTTAAGAGTAGGGAAGAGGAAGGGAAAACAGAAAAAGAAACGACAGCAAGAGGTTTTATAAATTATAGCTCTCTACATATGCAACTCCACCTAAAGAGTCATAATTAGAATCACAGCATTTTAGGACTTTTAGGAAGCTTAGAGAAAACTAGTCCAACTTCCTTGTTATACAGATAGGTGAAGTGCAGCTCAAAGATAACAAGATCTTATTACAAGTTACTAGCAGTGATTCTCAAGTTTAGCTGTCGTTGCAATGCAGCAAGTCTCTCTATATACGTAAGTTCTGTGACTGAAGGTATTTGACTGATAAAAAAAATTATGCTTTTGCAAGTGTATATAGTATATGGTATAATACTGATCAGGTAATATAAGAAAACAAATCGATTCCTATAGCTCAAAGCTTTCAACTGTCTGATAAGTTACTATTTCATTTAATTTCACTTTATTTTATTTGGCTGCGCCGGGTCTTAGTTGCGGCACTTGGGATCTTCCTTGACACATGTGGGATCTTTAGTTGCTGTGTGCAGGCTTCTATCTAGTTGTGGCCTGTGGGTTTTCTTTCTCTAGTTGTGGTGCGCAGCCTCAAGAGAACGTGGGCTCTGTAGTTGAGGCACGCGAGCCTCTAGTTGAGGTGCTCGGGCTTGGTAGTTGTGGCGTGCGGGCTTAGTTGCCCCGCAGCATGTGGGATCTTAGTTCCCTGACCAGGGATCGAACCCACGTCCCCTGCATTGGAAGGTGGATTCTTTACCACTGGACCACCAGGGAAGTCCCTGATAAGTTTTTAATAGAGAAAGAAAAAGACTTTGAGGTGCGAAGTACAAAGCAAATGACCTACTAACCAAAAACCCCTCAATCACTAAGTTCCATGACAATTCATCCTACAAATACTTAGTCAATGCTTAACTGAGCACTAGTGTATCATAAATTCTCACTCATAGTACCATGTAACTAACATTCATAGTCCTTATCACAATAGCAGTTTCACATTTATTCACAGTGAACTTATTTATACCCTCAGCAGCCTTAAGGACTGTGAGAGTGTCAGTATTTTGGTTCCTTGATGTATCTCTAGTGCCTAGCATAGTACTGGAAGTGCTGTGAATGAATGAATGAATGAATGAATAGACCAAAAGAGCCCTGCTGCTCTCACTGATTGATTTTATAACAAATAAATAAAATGTAAACTTGTAACTAAAATAAATGCTGTGGAGGAGAACAACAGGTTCTAAAAACTACAGTGTTAACTTAGTGGATGGACGAGCCAAAGAGGGGAAGGAAGAAAAAGCGGAGGAAAAGCCTGTGCAAAGGCCCAGGGTGGCACTGAAAGAACACCTGCACTACAAATAAAATGAGGCCCAACGGGGCAGTGCTGTGAGATGAAGCTGGGGTCGGGGGTAAGCAACAGCCAGACTCGGATGGCTCTGCTGATCAGATTAAGGAGGGCCGCCTTTGTCCCAGAGCTGTAGGAACCCACTGAAGTACTGAAGGGCGTGGTGAGGATGCCAATGTGACATGATCAAACCTGTCATTCAGAAAAATCACTCTGATTCCAGAGGGGGACCAGCATAGCTGCAGTGGCCAGGTAGGAGCTACTGCAATAGTACAGGCGAGAGATTACGGCAGCCTGGAATAACATGGTGGGGTTAGAGATGAAGAAAAGTAGATGAATTCAAGAGATACTGAGAGGTAACTTACGAAACAAGAAGGGGATAACTGGGAACAGAAGGCCAGAACATTTTATACATATGTGGAACACCTAGATGATTAAATTGGTGTAGAAAGGAAAAGAGAATTGATAATGAGCATTTGTATGAATTTCCCAGATAAGTTCTAAAATTCAGAGTTGAGGTAAATAACTTTATGTAACTGTCTCTTTGATATCTGAATCCAGTCATTCAGGCTTCTTCAGCATACTGTCAATGTCATCTCACAAACCTAGACAAAAGATCCCCACAATGGGTGGCAATGACTGGGGACTTGTACTCTTATCCCTATTCAGGTTATGAGGGAACCAGACAGCTGCTAAGACTAAGAAGACTGGATGTTTAGAAATGGCAGTGCTTTACTGACTAGACTGAAAGAAGAGTCAGAGACTCATCATTATGCAGAACATGGTAGGGGAAATACAGGGGGGAAAGGGGAGAGGGATAATTCCTATTTTTTTCTCATGGATGTCTCATATTCCTAATTAACAACCAGTTAACTTCCAAGGGGTAAAATGGGTAGCATGGCATATGCTCTTCATTTCTATATTAAAAAGATCTGCACTCACTCTGGATGGCAAACACCCTAATGCATGGGACAGCGTTGATGAGAATGGAACAGCTCAAGAATTCAGGCAACTAGAATAATAAAAGTAGAGCCTCTCCAGAGGCAAACCTAGAGGTTTACAAATGATGTGGGGCTGCTATAGTCTAAAATGACACATTGTGTCACCATATGACTTGGTCCTGAGTCCCAATAACATGTTGCAAAACAGCATCACTTGGGCTAAATTATACAATTAACTGAGATAATGCAAGCTTAGTGTTTAGCTCAGTGCTACCAGATAATAAGCATTCAACAAATGTTATCATTCACTCCATGCTGTCACTTGGTCAAAATATATCTGCCATATTGGTATGAATTATGTGACCTGTGAGAAGTCTGAATGTAGGAACGTACACCTTTATAAATTATCTGGATATTTTTTCAAATATTTTGAATAAGAGGGGAAAAAGGCATTCTATCTTTTGATCAAGGAAAAGATTAGTTTCCTTAAACTTTAGCTTAAAATGTACTCAACAGAGTGTGATATGTGCTGTGCCATGAAACATCTAGATATGTAAATACTATACTCCCCACATTAAGGAAGAAAAAAATATACATAACGATCAAAGAAAAAAGGATATACTCACTTGTCAACTGAGCTTTGGATAATTTTTCGCTACAACTATAACCGTGACCGCTTTCCTGCAGCTTTAGCCATTCCTGGGCTTGGAACAGGTAGAGTTTAGCTTCCTTTCCAATGGCTACTGCTATGTCATTGATTCTGACACAGAGAAGAGCATGGTCACCTGGACATTAGAACAAAAATTATCAACTAGTTTGGTCTTGTATGGAACTGAGACGGTAGGACAATTCAATCCTCTAGGTATCAAAATGGGAATTAAAAGAGCACAGTTTTTCTTAAATCTCATTTTAGCTAGGTAGGTCACATTAGAATGACCATCCCATTCAGATGCAAGTCAAGAGATTATTCACATTAATTATTCAAAACAATGTGTGGTGTTTCCTTATACTTCAGCTGATAACGCATGGTTTTTCACTGAATAAACAGCCACTTCTGTATGTAGACATTCACTGTGATAGAATTTTGCCTCATTTTACAACCACTCCACATCTTTAACACTTGCCTATAAACTATCCATAGAAATTTCCTGCCAAAGTTTCTTTTGTTTTTTAAACATAACATGTATGTTAATATTTAATTATTTTTTTAATATAAAAAACAAAAACATCTTATAGCAAGAAAGGTTAAATAAATGAGTTTTGGGGTAGACGTGATACAAAATTTGACATCTGTGACTTTTACAAAGGAATTTTCAGAACGATATACGTGTAAGACAACTATAGAATGAGCCTTGTTGCTCACAGCAACTACATTTAAGGCCCAGGAGAGAAACAGCAAAAAGTAGTTGCCTCTAGGGAAAGGGACTCTGGGTGAGGAGAAGGGAAACAGAGCTGTTTTTTCATCTGAAGATCTTTTTATTCTCCTGTTTCTGTTGTTTTTACTATTATCACTTTGACTAAACATTTTAAATAAATTTAAAGTTATAGTATGTATCAAAAACTGTCTAAGTCTCTGATATAAACTAATTACGTTATAAATTATCAACAGCCTTAAAAGTGACTCTAAGGCCCTATTAACATCTTAAATCACATTCTGAATTAGAGTTCATATTTCAGTACTGTGTGGTCTTAGTATTATTATTTTCCTGAATTCGAATTCACTGAAAATTGGTAATAGTAAAATACACACACACACAAAAGATAGAAAGTGTGTATGTTAATATACTTGGAACACTCTATTCCTCAATCTTACCTGAGAAATCTGGATTTACTACATGTTTCTCCTCTATGTTTATCAGGTAATCACCATGAAATATCAGGGTTGTCTAAACCTGTCTGGGAGTCACGAGTAACAAGCCGCGTCACAGCTTCCATACATGCCAGATTTTCTGTAAGTGTCCAGACTGTACCATTTATTGTAGTGACATTACCATCACTGTCAATAGTCAAAGTATAGTTACAGCCAGTTGATTAAGTAACTGAAAATGTTACCTAAAAAAATAATAAAACCCTCAAGTTTCTTCTTCATTCACCCAAGGTATACTCCACAATAGATTTTGTTAAATGGATTGCATCTCCTTTTCTGTTATTTTTAAAACTTCAGATTAAAAATAATAAAGTTTCCCTTCCCTTCACATCAATAATTCTGTAATTCAATACTTTCAATTTCTTTCCCAACCAATTAGCTTCCTGTTTTTATTATCTTCTTGTAAGAATCCTCTCTAGGACAGTATTGTGATCTTGCATCTTTTAATGCTAAAGACTCTATGAATCAAGGATCCTAACCTCATCAAAGCAAATAATTATTTGAGATATAGTAGTAGTCAAATTAAGTAGTATATACCAAGAAAAACATTCAAATTTTGAGAGTGCAAATAAATAAGGCAAAAATTAGAAGGAATGCAGATTCATTCATTGAAGAATTATGGATTTTTGAGGGAGACCAGAAGGGAAGAATCGAATGCAATCTCATTTCAGAAGGGCCACAGAGGATACAAATTATGAAGCTTCCAGGATACACTTGCACACATTTCTGTAAAGTTAATTCTAGCCCTCGTGGTCCACAGTAAAGCTACTCCTTTCGTAGGGAGGTAACCAAACTGTCCCAGCAATTGTGACAACTAGATTATCAGGTGCTTTTGGGGGAGGGGTCGGTGATTCCAAAACCTCTCTGCTGCAAGTAGGTTTTAGCAAACTGATCTTAAGACAAAAAGAACAAAACCCAGGAAATCTAAGTTCTGGGACTTCACGAATTACGGTGCCTTAGTGTATACAATCAGGCTGAGAACGGAGCGAGCAAAGGATGCTTCTTTAAGCGAAGGATCTCGAAACTGGCAGCAAGAGAGTCATCAGCACATTCGTTAGGACGGGGAGGATTCGGGAAACGGTCTTTTAGGTGCAGAATACAGCCACTAACCGGGGGAGGTACAAGGATTTGGGGAGCAGCAACACAGGGGCTGGCCATAAACGCATCCCACGATTCCGGGAAGCTGTGATGGGGGCGGCTGCCGGCCACGCGGTAAGCGCAGGTGAGCTGGGTGAAGTCCCCAGCCTTGCCGCCGCCGGCTCCCGGCTCCCCACGCAAGGCGGGGAGGGAGGGGCCGCCGGACGGGCCCACGAGCCTTCATCCCTCTCCCCGCCCCCACACCTACCGTGGAACTCGAAGTGCCCGATGCTCTGGCCCTGAGCGTCTCGGGCCGCGGCGCTGCTGAAGCTGCCTCGCAGCGTCTTACCCTGGCTGCCGGGTGGCCACCAGCAGCAAGTGAAGGCCACCGCCAGCAGCCGCAGCCCCCCCATCCCCGCCTCCTGCTCGGCACTCACACCCCTGCCCCTAACCGCCTGTGACCGCGGCCCCACGTCTACAGCTTGAGATGGGGAGGTGAGGGGAGAGGGACCGGCGTCGCGGGCCCGCCCCCGAGGGTCTAACAGCCAATGAGGGGGCCCCTCCACCACGAGCCAAGGATACTCACCAATCAGAGGCTGAAATGGGCGGGACTTCAGGTCTGCAAGTCCCATCACTCCCCGGCCTTTTGGCTAGTTCCCGCCTTTTTTATGGAGACTCAGGAGGATGTTGCTTCAGGTTACGGAAAAATTATTGCCCTCCTCTCCTCCGCGCGCGTGGTGCCATTGCGCATGCGCGGGCGCGCGGAACGGGCCCGAAAGGTTTCCGGGGAAGTGTGGGATACGAAAAGGACTAAGAAACACACAACAGCAACGTTTCTGGTGAGGCGAGGAATACTCCAGCAAAGAAAGCCCTACGTGCCCATGTAACGTACTGGACGTTTCCAATTTAATGTCTCAAAAGCACCTAACTGCCCCTGTCCATTTAACGCCTGGCCTCTCGGCACCTTCAACCGACTTTTACCTCCTAGGTTTCCTGTCTTCTTGAGCTATGCCATCATCCAACAGGCCAGACAGCTGAAAATTATAGCGACACCGCCCCCCCCCCTTACCACCACCCCTCATACCTCTACATGCAATCAATTCAATGAAACAAGTTTGTTAGTGCCTCTTCTGGACGGTTAGGTTAGGAAGTGCCAGCCACTATTCTATGCAGGCCACCATCTTACCATTATTTACTTGGCCTATGGCAACTAACCTGGCAACAGTCTATTTTCTCGAAGTGGTTACACACAGTCTATCTCTAGCCTAGTACCACAGAAAGCGTTGGGAAGCGCAGTATGACTGTATCGCTTTCCTTCAAAGTCTCTCAGTTGCCTTAGGACATAACCCAAACTCTTCAGAATATGACTTTCAAGTCTCTCGAATTTGCATCTTTCAACAGTTGATGTCCATCCTTACTGAGCCACTGTCAGTTTGCTAAACACACTCCAAGTTCTCCCTTCTGGGCCTATAGCACTTGCAGATTCCTCCTGCTGGAATACTTCACACATTCTACCATTCAGCCTCCACTTCATCTCCTTTTCCTACTTTACTTTCCCAAGGCACGGTAAGAAGCCTTTCTCAAACCCTCACATCTGTGTTAGATACCCCTGGTACCAGAATCCCTTACTGCCCTACCAGGGCAGTTACCACACTATTTTGTAAATGTCTATTGATTTATCTGAATCCCTTACTATATGGTAAGTGCCAGCTGGTCAGTGACTATGTCTGTCTTGATGAGAGTAGAAGCTCAAAAATCATTTCATGAATAAATGTATATAAATTATTTTCACTTGACAACAAGCTTTTATTACATATAATCAAGTTCTCACAACAGACCTCATCATTTAGAAAAAGAAATCTTGAGGGAACATTTCATATATACCCAGCGTTTTCTATATCTCTGGATGACCAGGAATAAACTGGAGATATTAATATATGAGATTTTTATTTATTAAAATATTTATTAAAATATTTTATTTATTCTTAATTATAAAAGTAATTATGCAGCTTAGAAAAAAATTCAGTCAGAAAAGTACGGGGGAAAAAAAGTATGAAGTAAAAATTGAAGTCCTCATTTCCTTCTTTCCCTGCTCATACGGATACCCAAAGGTAACTCCTTGTTAATAGTTTAGGGTGGATCCTTTAAGATGTGCATTTACAAATTATGTGGTGTTTGCAAACCAGGACAGGAATAAAATTGGTCCTGAAAAAAGTCTGAACATTGGCCTTGAATACTGTGAATATTTCTTCTTCTCTTTCTTCTCTTCATAATCAACTTTGTTTTTCTCTCTCACTGAAGACAGGCTTCTTCTCTTTTTTTTTTTTTTTTTTTTTTTTTGGTACGCGGGCCTCTCACTGTTGTGGCCTCTCCCGCTGCGAAGCACAGGCTCCGGACACGCAGGCCCAGCGGCCGTGGCGCACGGGCCCAGTTGCTCCGCGGCATGTGGGATCTTCCCGGACCGGGGCACGAACCCGTGTCCCCTGCATCGGCAGGCGGACTCTCAACCACTGCGCCACCAGGGGAGCCCCCAAAACAGGCTTCTTGATTCGTTTCATTTGAATGAGTATAGCTACCAACAAGTTGCAAGTTTTTATAGGTCCTCAGATTTCAAGAGCAACCGCACTATGCTAAAACCTCAGTCCAATTCCAAATCCCAGGAAGAGGATTCAGCTAGCCTATGGTGAGTCAGATGCACATCCTGTGGTCTGCCTGGGTGGGTCAACTTGGGGAGATGATAAAGGGTAGGGAAGTCTGGTCAGATAGAACAGTAAGTATTCACTACAATATATTTTGGTCCTCATTCCATGTTGGTACATTATTTTTTTTTATTTATTTTTTTTGGTACATTATTTTTAAAGGCTATATATCAGCCCATTGCATTGAAGAAGTGAGACAATACTAGTAGGCATTTAGATTGTATCCAGTTTTTCATTATAGCCATGAACATACTTATGTTTTTCTGCAATTATCTATATTATACATCATGAAATTTGGGGATCATAGAGTGGTGTGTACATCTGAACTTTTCATTATGTTACCACTTGGCCCCCCAAAATGGTTGTAACAAATGACACATCCACATATACTGGGTATTCCCATTCTTCTTAGACTTCACCAGCACATTATGTGGAAAACAAAAACAAAAAACCAAGATATTTATTCATCTGAATAAACAGTATTTACTGATGGTTTATTCTGTACCTGGCCTGGTCCTGAAGCCTTGGGATTATAGCAGGAAACAAAACAAAGGCCCTACCTTCATGGAACAGTAACAATGAGCAATTCAACATAAATGTTGAAGATGGCTATGGAGAAAAATAAAGAAGGGTAAAGTGGCTCGGCAGGGCTCAGGTACAGCTTGCTATTTTAACTGGAGTGATGATCAAGGAGGGACTCTCCACTAGGGTGGCATTCAAGCTGATACCTGAAAACTAGGAAGACATCTGAGGAAAGTGCACCCAAGCCCAAGAGAAGAAGCATGCCTGGGAAATGCAAGGAAGACCAAAGGAGGGCAGGGAGGCTGAGGCAGGGTGGGCAGTAGGGAGAGAACAGTAGGAAAGGATCTAAGGATAGGATCTAGGGAACATCTTTACCACGACTGCAAGCGGCCTGCACTGTCTGTAAATGGTGCCGACGAGAAAGTAAAAGGCCATTGTGGGGCTTCCCTGGTGGCGCAGTGGTTGAGAGTCTGCCTGCCGATGCAGGGGACACGGGTTCGTGCCCCGGTCCGGGAAGATCCCACATGCCGCGGAGCGGCTGGGCCCGTGAGCCATGGCCGCTGAGCCTGCGCGTCCGGAGCCTGTGCTCCGCAGCGGGAGGGGCCGCGACGGTGAGAGGCCCGCGTACCGCAAAAAAATCAATCAATCAATCAATGCAAAGAAAATCTAAGAGTAAAACAGAAAAAAAAAAAAAAGGCCATTGTGCAATTCCAACCTCCCATCTCCACAGTTTGCAAGAAGAGAACTAAGAGAACTGGAGTTCTCAGCTCAACCGGTGAGTAATCTGTGGAGATCGCTGTAGTTCAAGAATGAAAAGAAGGTAATCATTCCTAACGCCGACCACATGTGTAGCTAAGTAAAGCCTAATCCACGGTGGTGTCATTTGCCCCGGAACCTTTAAGACCCTACTTTCCCAGCTACCCCAGTCACTCCAATCCTCCGAGGTGTTGGCAGAGAAGAGCTGCGCCTGCGCAGTGGCGCTGCGCGGACCGCACACCCGGAGGCCCCGCCCAGCCGTCAGTGGGCGGGGACAAGTCAGCCCGAGCCCCGGAAGCGACTGCTGCCTGCCCCGTTAACGTGTCGGGGGAGGGAGACGCGTCGCAAAAAGTCGTAGTGGAACTTCCTTACGATCTACAAACGTGGCGTTTTACGGTTCCAGTCCTTGCTGAGCTGGGAGATGTCGGCTGCGGGACGGTCCGAGCCCTTGCGTCCTCCCAACGGCTTTGCGAAGCGGGTCCTGGTGACCGGGGGTGCTGGTTTCATGTAGGTAACGGCGCCGCTGGCAGAGTAGTGGCTCCCCAGAAACCCCAACCTTTCCCTGCGCCTCTGTTTGCCCTTGGCAATTTGGGATCAGCTTCGGGGATCTGATTGACGGGGGAGGGTCTTAACGCACGACTAGGATCATCCCACTTTCTCTCCACTTCCCGGCCTGCGAAGACGTGCGTGGCTCCTTTGAAACGACTTCTTTTAAACGCCTCCCAAACTAAGCAAAAGTGCTGTGGTACTGTCCACGTTTCTACCTGGCCCGAGAGGTACCTGTCACTCTTTTGAGTGCGCCCCCTTTGCAGTAAGCTTCTCACCAACTGCCCCAACCCGAGCCAAGGGCCCACGATACACAGGCCTTGGACGTATAGGCTCCATGAACCGGTTTTGGGATTATGATAAGGGTTTCATTTATTTAGCAGACTTAAAAAAATCCTCTGTCGGTGTTTTGACCTGTACTAGTCGTTTGAAGCCTCTTTCCCTCTCACACCCATATTTAATCAGCAAGTCTGCTCTCCTTCCAAAGAGACCACTTCTTATCCTCCTCCCTTGTTCTACCCTAGCCCCTGTTAATGTCTGCTTTTGCCTAGACTGCTACTGTAGCCTCCTGATTGGTCACACTGCTTCTACTCTTGTTCCCTTAAAGCCTGTTCTCACGCACAAGTCAGTGTTTATTAAGTAAATAAGTGCGTAATTTCACTCCAAAGATTCCTGTCGGACTTAGAATAAAATGTAAACTCTTTACCATATCTGGAAGACTCTCAGGTGTCAAAGCTCAAACCGGATCCCTTATCCTTCCACCTCTTGCT
This sequence comes from Delphinapterus leucas, assembly GCF_059928025.1. Lineage (NCBI taxonomy): Eukaryota > Metazoa > Chordata > Mammalia > Artiodactyla > Monodontidae > Delphinapterus > Delphinapterus leucas. Next base: position 15,650,006 of record NC_143146.1, read on the forward strand.
TTTCTGGGCCTCTTGCAGTTCCTGGCACCCAGGAGGCTAGTTTCCCCTATTTTGAGGCCTTTGAAATTGCTTCCTCTTTGCTTAGGCTATTTGCATCACTCAGTTCAGATGTTTACGCAGAGGTCACTTCCCCCCGGCCTTAGCTGAGCACCCTATCTAAAATAGCCCCTCTCCCAACTAACACACTTATCACTACCTGAAACTATATTGCATATTTGTGTTTACTTGCTTATTGCCTGCATCCCAACCCTAGGATGTAAACCGAGTGAGGGCAGAGACTGTGGTTCCCTCAACACCTGGAAGAATGCTTCCCCCCCACCATTAGTATACTAGATCACCTCTTCCAATCTAACAGTGGTTTGGAGGAGGGTACCAGGCAAGTTTCATTTAATGAAAAGGGGAGCATGGGCATAAAAGGGTGGAACAGTGCTGGTCCAGGAAAGGTACGTCCTAGAAAGTTCTGTGAAAGGGCTGTCAAGTTCAAACTCTGAATTTATAATTTGTTCCTAGGAGCCCAACGTTTTGGTGTATATGATAAAAATCTGGTGGATCATCTCACTGAGAGATGCCTCTGGCTCCATTTCAGGGTCCTCTAAAACCCACTGTGCCACTAACTTCAGGATGGTTTCAGCAGTTCTTAGCCTTGGAAACCTAGGTTTACCACTTTACACCACCAAATTCTTATACTAAGAAATAGCAATTGCAATAGGCTACTGTGAACATGGACAACTCCTATGCTCATAACAGCTTAATTTTTACATAGTTTATACCTGCAGTCTCTGAAAAGGCACATTGTTGTTTAAGTCCATCTGCAGTGAACACCAGCCACTGTATTTATGATACTGCTTCATTTGGTTAATTATTTTCTTATACCCAGGACCAGTAAATTCTCTCTTCACCATAGTGTAAAGGGAGTGTAAGACTTTGTATATCAGTACTGTTGAGAAGATTAATGAAAAGTGTGGATGTGTATATATTCAGCATAGTTATATCATTTCTGTTATCTTGCAACAATTTGAAGGTATCTTTGAATAGATTCCTAATATTCAACAACTTAGGATAACGTTTGAGAATTTAAGGAAAAGGTTAAATTTTCTGCTAACAAGATATGCTTTTCTCTATAGTGCATCACATGTGATTGTCTCCTTAGTAGAAGATTATCCAAACTATATGATCATAAATCTAGACAAGGTAAGTTTTATAAAAATGAGCTCTGTGTTTAAAAAAAAAAGAGCCCTGTGTGCTGGAACTTATTTATATTTTTAAAAAGTATTAGAGTCCTGTCCTGCTGATATCTTAGTTTTTTATTTAGTCATTTTAGCAGCTTAGGAGCCTATATAGTCATGTGTTCATACAGTTTGCAATCTTACATAAAGTCTTGAAACTTTTAAATTTGTTATGATAGCCCATAACGTAAAGGTTTTAAGTGCAGTATTTTTACTAAAAGAAAATCTTCACTCTGAATTCAGTATTTAGTGTAATCTTGTGATTATTAACATTTTTTGGCATTGAGGTATTCTGATTATTTTATTATATGATTTTATAACTGCCACCTCCTGAAAATTATATATTTTAAAAACTAAAGTGCACGTAAATTAGTTTAGTTTTGAGAATTTTTCTGTAATAATTGGAAGTTCCCTGGAGATTCTGAAAGCCATGATTGGTAATCACTGTGTTGTTGACTTTAAACACAAGATACAATTAGTTACCTTAATTTTATAAAACATAATAGTAAAAAATATAGAGAGAGAGACAAAAAGTAATCTGTAAGTCTTAATAATTTTTGCCTGCCATAATATCATGGACAGTAATTTTTTCCTCCATCTGTATACACGGATTTACCAACAGTTAACTCAGGAAAAAGCATAATGAGTTACAATATGTGTAACACAGGTGTAATTGTATTCAATCACTAATTCCTTTTCAGTAAGGAATGGTGAACTCTTACAGCCTCCAGTGGCTGAGGGCAAATCTGGGCAGGAAAATTTTTTAAAGGAGAGGCTTATAAAAATTAATTTTTTTGTATTTTGAAAAGGTAACAAAATTACATATTTTTGTTTGGTTTTTACTTTTAAGATATCAGAAACTTCTAAAAACACTGAGAACAAACACTTTAAGAAGACACGTTTTTGTGTTATGATCAGAAATCTATAGTATTTTAAATAAATTGATATTTTATAGGAAAAGCTGTTATCATTTTTTGTGTTGTTTTTCCCCCATCCTTACTTATTTTAAGCTGGATTACTGTGCAAGCCTGAAGAATCTTGAAACCATTTCTAATAAACAAAATTACAAATTTATACAGGTATGGAAGTATTCTTATAGTTATATAATTATTTTATACTGTGCCTCTTTAGTCATTTAGACATTATATCTTTCTACTTTGTAAACTTGTGGAATATGGGCTTGGAAGCATGCTTATTAAAGACCTTTTTAATTTCCAGAAGTACCATGTGCTATAGAGAATATTACTTGTAGATTGATACTACATATAAAGCTACATGTTATTTTTAGTGCCTTGGCAGATCTATGAGTAGCTGACTGAAATTCCATGGTGTGTGATTTTTGGGTCCTCACTAGCCTTCTTCATAAGGCCTTGCTGGTATTTAAAGAGATTGGTATAAAGTAGGGTATTACTCGGGCCAGTCAGTAGTCAAAAACCCCACCATACAAGCCCATGGTAGTCCAAAGTATAAACCAAGCAGCCAGGTCGCGGTACGCGGGCCTCTCACTGTTGTGGCCTCCCCCGTTGCGGAGCACAGGCTCAGCGGCCATGGCTCACGGGCCCAGCTGCTCCGCGGCATGTGGGATCTTCCCGGACCAGGGCACAAACCTGTGTCCCCTGCATCGGCAGGCGGACTCTCAACCACTGCGCCACCAGGGAAGCCCTGATTTATGTTTTTTAAAGTGATTCTATAAACTCTCTTTTTAACCACAAATCTTAAAGAATATACTAAGCAAACATTTCATAATTTTTTTCTTCTATCTCAAAGTGTCTCCTTTAGTCACTGAAGAATTGTTGAGAATACGTATTTTTAGAACTAACGTACATGTAACATTAAAAATACTCATAAGTTTACTTAGTTGTGGTGAAATCCATCATTCCGGTCGTTATACTTACTTTGAATATATTTCAATAGTGGTTATCTCAAACTTTTAAAAGTATGTTTAAATTTTTTCCTGTTAACATAGTTACCTTAGGTTGGCAAGAATGTTAAGAAAAAAAGCTGGCACAGTCCACAGAAGTAGTTGGTGCTCAGAAAAATACCGTTTTAGACACTTATTTGCAAAAACATATTTTGAATTGAATATCTGGTATCCTAGGATGCTGAAGAAATACCTCATTACTGTATTTGACCCCTCAGTTGAATTTTCAAGATATTCTCTTTTATCCCTGGGGGAGGGGATTAATTTTTTTTCTTATCATGTTTTTGTTCATGAAGTAAAATGGGTAGTATGGTTGGGAGTGCTCAATGAAACTTAGTTTTTCATGTTTGTTTTTTTATATAGGGTGACATATGTGATTCTCACTTCGTGAAACTACTTTTTGAAACAGAGAAAATAGACATAGTACTACATTTTGCTGCACAAACACATGTAGGTAAGCATTGTTTAATGATGGGCAGATGTTTTTTTCCAGTGGCTAACTAGCCAAAATCAAGGTCCAATAACGGGGTTGAACAAGTAGGTACTTAATGTATGTGAAAGAACATATACCATGTTTTACCAGAAAAGCCCGTAGTCACTCTGTCATCTAGATACTTGGTGCTATTCAGATCCCTTGTGTTAGCGTAGGGTAAAATGTAACCTTGAATGTTATCTTAAAACTGAGTTTAGCCAAATCCAGAATTAGTGATTACTTCTGGGGAAATGGGTCTTCAGCTATATTTTTATGTTGTTTTTCTTAAGGTGGGGGGTAGATACACAGTTGAACATTATATTGTTATCTGTACTGTTTTGTCCTAAGATATCTTCTAATAATTTGTCTAACATTGTATATTGTGAAATGTAATATATATTCAGAAGAATTTAGAAGTAAGGTTAAATGAATAATGATAATGTGAATACTCATGTAGCCATCACCTAAACAAAAGAATGTTGCTTAACCCTCTTTAGTAGTAGTATTACCACTGCCTTGTTACCTGATTTTTAAGTTATAACTTCCCTTGGTGTTCCCTGCAGTTTTACTGTCTCTGTATTTATCTCTAAACAGTATAGGTTAGTTTTGCCTGTTTTTAGATTTTATAAAGATGCATATATAAAATAACATGAAGGGTTTTTGGTCTTGCTTTTTCATCCTTGGAGATTCATCCATGCAGTTGGGTGTAGGTATAATTCGTTCCTTGTCAGTGACATACAATATTCCATTCTAAGTATACACCACAATTCCTGTGTCTGTTTTACTCTTGATGGACATTTGGATTGTTTGCACATTGGAGCAATTTTGAACCATACTACCATGAGCATTCTTACACATGCATCTTGGTACACATAGATACACATTTCTCTCAATATATAACTGGAATTGTAAGATCTGCACACTTCAACATGGAGATAATTTCCAACTGTATTCCAAAGCAGTTATACCAGTTTCTTCTCCTGCAGGAGTATATGAGGCCTTCTGTTATTCTAGATCTCACCAAAGCTTAGTTGTGTCAGTCTTTTCCATTTTTGTCAATCTGAGTAGTGTGTAGAGTGGCATCTGATTGTGCTTTTAATTTGTATTTCCCTGATTACTGATGAAGCTGTGTACTTTTTATATGTTTATTAATAATTTCAGTTTCTTCTTTTGTGAAATGCTGTTGAAATCTTTTGCCCATTTAAAAAATTTTAAATCAGTTCTCATTGATTTGTTGGAATATATATATATGTGTGTATATATATATATGTGTGTGTGTGTGTGTGTGTATATACACACACACACACACACATTGGATACTAGTCCTTTGTTATGTGTATTATATATATATCTTCTCCCACTCTGTGGCTTATTTTTTCATCATTTTGCTAGTGTGTTTTGATGAACAGATGTTCTTATATAAATTCTCAGTGAATTTATATATCTTTTATGGTATGGTGAATGCTTTTTGGGTCTTAAGAAATTCTCTTTTACCCCAAGGTCATGAAGATATTCTTCTGTGTTATCTTTGAAAAGCTTTATAGTTTTGCCTTTCACATTTAGATTTGTAATCCATCTGAAACTCATTTTTATATGCAGTATTAGATAAGAATCCAATTTCATTTTTTTCTATTTGGATGCCAGTTGGACCTCTACCACTTATGGGAAAGTTCACCAGTTTCCACTGCGCTGTCATGTATCAAGCATCTATATGAGTATCTGTTTCTCAACTCCCCGTTTGTCTTATCTGTCTGTGCCTGTGCTGATCACACAGTATATTGACTAATGTAGTGTTTTCATATCTGGTAGAACAAATCCTTTTACTTGGTTAACGATAAAGTGGTTTTCCTTCCAACAGTTTATGAGATGCTTACCAGTACTTCCTGTTGTCAATCTTTGGTGGTTTTATTATATTTTTCCCTGATTATGAATGATGTTAAAAACCTTTGCATTTGTTTACTGGATTATCCTCCTCCCTTTGCTATTTGTATATCTCTTTAGAAGGTTTCTGTGTAAGTCTGTTTACCATTTTCAAGTGGGTTGTCAGTTTTTTCCTTACAGATTTTTATAAGTCCTTTATATATTCTGAATTCAAACCTTTTCCACTACCTTTTTTCCAATCTGTGATTTGCCTTTTCACTTCCTTTCTATTTTATTTTATCTCATCTCACCTCACCCCACCTCAACTCACATCACCTCACCTCACCTCACCTCAGCTGCGTTGTGCGATCTGAGTTCCCCAACCAGGGATTGAACCCAGGCCTTTGGCAGTGAGAGTGCTAAGTCCTAACAAGCAGACTGCCAGGAATTTCCCTGCCTTTTCACTTTCTTAATGATATCTTTTGATGATTTGAAATTCTTCATTTCAGTGTAGTCCAGTTTATGAGCCTTTTCCTTTATGGTCAGTGCTCTTTGCGTTCTGTGTAAGAACTCTTTTCCTACCTCCAAGGTCATGCAGATATTCTCTTATATTCTCTTCATAAAAGTTATTGTTTTGCCTTCTACATTCACATATTTTCCCCATATGAATATTAGTTTGACCCAGCACCATTTATTGAAAGAATCAACCTTTCCCCATTGCCACCTTTGTTGGAGATCAAGTACCCATATATGCATGGTTCTGTTTCTGGGCTCCTGTTCTGTTCCATTGGTCTTTGTCTATCCTTATGCCATGACCACACTGTAATTACTGTAACTTTATAATAATTCTTGATACCAGCAAAGCAAACCCTCCTACCTTTTAGTTCCAAAATTTTTTAAAATTTAAAAGCATTTTAAATTTTAGATGTATCATTTCTTTTTTGAATTAAAAAAAAGTGTTTCCTGCAATATAGCACTGATAGTTTTCTGGGTTCTAAGAATTCACATGTACTACGTAATTTGGGTTTAAAGAAATCATAAGTAGCAATGCACCTTATGTTATTTTTGACACCATTGCAGTTGTGGTGAATGAAGAAAAGTGAATAGAGCTTTCCTTAAGCCTGAGTCTACTGTTTAATATTTGCTTTGTCCCTTGAGTGGAATTCTTCTAGCTTTTTCTTCTTTTTTTTTAGATCTTTCATTTGTCCGTGCCTTTGAGTTTACGTATGTTAATGTTTATGGCACTCACGTTTTGCTAAGTGCTGCTTATGAAGCCAGAGTGGAGAAATTTATTTATGTCAGCACAGATGAGGTCTATGGAGGCAGTCTTGATAAGGTGAGCTTAGAAAATGACTGTTTCGGACTTCCCTGGTGGCGCAGTGGTTAGGAGTCCGCCTGCCAATGTAGGGGACATGGGTTCGAGCCCTGGTCCGGCAAGATCCCACATGCCGCAGAGCAGCTAAGCCCGTGTGCCACAACTACTGAGCCCATGCGCCACAACTACTTTTTTTTTTTAAAATAATTTTTAATATTTATTTATTTATGGCTGCATTGGGTCTTTGTTGCTGCACACAGACTTTCTCTAGTTGTGGCGAGCGGGGGCTACTCTTCATTGCGGTGCGCAGGCTTCTCATTGCAGTGGCTTCTCTTGTTGCAGAGCACGGGCTCTAGGCGCGTGGGCGTCAGTAGTTGCAGCACGTGGGCTCAGTAGTTGTGGCTTACGGGCTCTAGAGCACAGGCTCAGTAACTGCAGAGCATGGACTTAGTTGCTCCGCAGCATATGGGATCTTCCCAGACCAGGGCTCGAACCCATGTCCCCTGCATTGGCAGGATTCTTAACCACTGAGCCACTAGGGAAGCCCTGTGCCACAACTACTGAAGCCTGCGCACCTAGAGCCCTTGCTCCGCAACAAGAGAAGCCACCGCAATGAGATGCCTGCGCACCGCAATGAAGAGTAGACCCCGCTCACCGCAACTAGAGAAAGCCCGCGCGCAGCAACAAAGACCCAACGCAGCCAAAAATAAATAAAATAAATAAAACAGATATTATAAAAAGAAAATGACTGTTTCACCTACTTGCCCCATACCACCACACAAACCTGTCTTATGAAAACCTACTCTGGACTTTTTTCATCTTCTGATTATACACTTACGGGATTCCCCAGAATATTATTCCGTTGTGTCTTCTGTTCAAATCAAATAGTACCACCCCAAATGGGGAACGACAGCCTAGTCTGGTACAGATTTATATATGTAATTTGACCGACATATTTTGCAAGCGAACAGCAGCTTTTCCCTGATCACCCAGTCTTACATCATGAATGTCATTCCCATGGGCCAAAGCATGTGTAAGTTACGCTGCAGCATAAGGCCTGTCTCCCTTCTCTTCCACTCAGCAAAGCATATTGTACTGTCAAGGAGTGAGTGTGAAATTGTTGTAGAAACTGGAATCTGTTCTCCTTTGTTAATCATTTGTAAACATTATACTTTTTATGCAAAGAGAGGCTCCATTCTCCAGTCTGTATTTTTCATAGTCAGTGTTTACAATGACCTCATTTTGTTTTGTTTTATTTTTTAAATGCATTTATTTACCAAAACACGTACATAGTGGGAAAAAAACCAAGTAGTTTGAAAAGACTTATAATGAGTAAAAGCAGACCCTGACCACTTCTCCTCAGTGCCCAATCCCACTTCTGAGGAACAACCATTTGCAAACTCTCTTTGCAGTTTTTATCAGGTAAGCTTGTACTCCTGTCAGCCTACATCAGATCTGACACAGTAGCCAGAATGCTTTTTAAAATATAAGTCAGATCATGATATTACTGTCATCAAAACCCATCAGTGTTTTGACAGTGGCCTTCAGGGTTCCACATGCTCTGGCCTCTGGCTTTCAGACCTCATCTCACATTTCTCTTCCCTCACACTAGCCTCCTTGTAGTTCCATTGGACACAGTCTGTCTCAGGGCCTTTGCACTTGCTGTTCTGTCTGCCTGCCTTACAGGGTTGTTATGAACTTTAAAGAAGTTACTGCATGTAAAGTGCTTAGAAAAATGCCAGGCACATAGTTGGGTTTCAATAAATTTTTTTTTTTTTTTTTGGCTGCGTTGGGTCTTTGTTGCTCTGCGGGCTTTCTCTAGTTGCGGCGAGTGGGGGCTACTCTTCCTTGCGGTACGTGGGCTTCTCAGTGCGATGGCTTCTCTTGTTGCGGAGCGTGGGCTCTAGGTGCGCAGGCCTCAGTAGTTGCAGCGCGTGGGCTCAGCAGTTGTGGCTCGCGGGATCTAGAGCGCAGGCTCAGTAGTCATGGCGCACTGGCTTAGTTGCTCCACGACATGTGGGATCTTCCTGGACCAGGGATCGAACCCGTATCCCCTGCATTGGCAGGATTCTTAACCACTGCACCACCAGGGACGTCCTCAATAAATGTTTTTTAAATGTACTGATTTACATTTCAAGTTTGTAATATGTTCTCCGATTTTTCTACTTAGAAAGTATACCTTATACTTATTTTTTAATATGTCTTTTTAAAATTAGGAATTTGATGAATCTTCTCCCAAACAACCTACAAATCCTTATGCATCATCTAAAGCAGCTGCTGAGTGTTTTGTACAGTCTTACTGGGAACGATACAGGGTAAGAACTGACCTCAGAAACTCCAGAATCATTTTTCTTTGGACTTAGGTGTTAAAACGCCAAGTTAGCATTAGCAACATTTCATTTTTAGGATGGCAGACATAGATTAAGAAAAGTTATATATTAAGGAATTTTAAAAACTGATTTCCAATATTGTGTGGACAAAGCAGGGACCTGCTTCTTATCCAGTTCATCATTTAAAGGAATAATTTATGTATATATTTTTTTCTGCTTCACTAATAGGTAGAGTGTTACAGCTAGAGTGAAAAGCCCTGTTGGAATGTCCTGATTCCCAGGAGTCCTCTGAGTGAAGGAAGACAGTGGGAGGGCAGATTCCCTTACCAGCCACTGCTCCTCTTGGCCCCTCATGAAAAGGAGATAGATTTACCCCAGTGGCTGTGTCAGTGTCCGTGCAGGAGCCTTGCCCACTATGAATCATCAGCTGGAACCCCTGCACTTGGCTTCCCACTGATCTTCCCGAATTATTAGGGACTGGGTCAGAAAGGCGAACCAAGGGATTGCTTCAGCTTCTCTAGCCTTTTGTGTTCCAGTAGCACTGGTCTTTTCCCTCCACGGATGCTCTTTTTATTTGTAAGGGTTGGTCCAACAGAGAAAGCCAACTTGAAGTTTAACATCTCAGGTGGTCTCTGAAAGAATCAGGTAGAAATGTCCTTAATTTCCTGCTATCAGACCTACAAACCCGCCTCCATCTGTATTCATCCTTCCCTTGTCTCAGTGAAGACACTATTCCTCCTCTTCCTTTTGGAACCTCTGCCTTTATCTGAATCCCGTCCTCTCCTGTCTTTTCAGGAACCTTACATTAGAAAAAAAATCCCTTTGCTTCTGTCCTTAAGGTGTGTGGAATTATTCAGTCAAAAGTGCCCATATGTTAAAACTGCTTATCTTTAGATAATCATTATTATTGGACCCTTCCATTACCTTAATGTCGAACTCTCTTTAAGTTTCCAGTTGTCATCACACGAAGCAGTAATGTTTATGGACCACATCAATATCCAGAAAAGGTACATTTTACTTTTGAATTCCTGATGTGTTTTAGTGATTGTAACTTCTCATTATTTAAAATAATCCCTCTTCAGTTATTTGTCCAAAGAATTTATGTTGCAATTAACCGTAATTATAAATACTTTATAGGCCACATACAAATCTCATCATGTTTAGAGTTTGAAAACTTGAGTTTAAGTCTCAACTTGATACTCACCAGCTGGGATGACCTTAGGTCCTTTGAGCATTGTCTTTAAATCGACGGGTAATGATAATACTTAGGAAGGATTTTGAAGAGTCCAGTGAGATGATGTATGTGAAATGCCTTGTACTTTGCAGGATTCTAAAACACTATAGAGTACTCCCATCACTGCTGTCACACCAGTGAAGACTCCTTCCTAGTATGCAGTCAGACCATATGTCAGGCTGTACAGAAACGTAGACACTAGTTAGAGAGTGATGCAGAAGCTTGTACATAAACTTGTCTTAAAGGCAGCCGATTAGCTGTTCCCCAACTCCTCTGTACTGTTGCAGGCCTGAATGTCATCCAGAAAGTAGTTTAGCAAATAAAGAAATGTAGTTAAAAGGCGGAAAATGTGTGTGGTTGATTCTGTATCATTAAGCCCGATGTTAAGTAACTACTAGTCTCACTGCCTAAATTTACTTATTTATTTATTTATTAAAATTTGTATCGGCGTATAGTTGATTTACAACGTTGTGTTAGGTTCAGGTGTACAGCAGAGTGAATCAGTTATACATATATCTCACTGCCTAAATTTAGAGCTGGGTTTTCTCACTTCTTAGCCGCTGGTTGCCTTGATCTGTCTGCCCAAAGGAAAGGGCCAGATCATGATCTGCTGATATTAATATATATTTGGCTTAATTTTTTAACACTTAATATAAATTTAATAATTTCTTATCACCGTGTTTGACACAAATTTTCTTTGAATCCAGTGGCACTGGAATTACTTTTTATTAATTTCACAAGCACTTATTGAATAAGTACTGTATGTAAAGTAAAAAGTATATGATTCCTGCTCGTATGAAATCAACACAAAAGTGAGCTTGCAGTGAGAGAAAACTGTTCAGGAAGATTTCTTCTGAACTTTTTCACTATTTATATCATTTTATCTTCATTTTTATCTAGCAAATAACTCGTATTTGTGAAATAGGAAATGATCTTACAGTTCTTTTACTTATCAAAATTATAATAAGTGTTTCTTGAACTCCTGATAAGAATTAGAATTTGCCCATAAGTGTATTTCTTAGCAATAATAATCTTTTAATCTTACGATGAGTTCAGGTTTATATTAATGAATGAATTTCCAAAGTCTGAAATGATAATTTAAATATTCTTTTAGGTTATTCCAAAATTTATATCTTTACTTCAACACAACAGGAAATGGTATGTTATTTACCTTTGTACCCATGTTTTTCTGGTATGCTAGAGTATTTAGTGTCAGTGTTTCTTGAAAATCATAAAGTGTTAGAGTTGGAGGCCTTAGGATTTAATGTCCCAACAAATTTAAGAATTCCTTCTACAGTCAGTGTAATAGTTTAAACAATAATTGTAAAGTATAATTCATCTTTATAATTTAATTACTAAGATAATTTTAATTCTTAAATAATCCATCCTAAAACTTTGAGTTATAGCGTTAAAATTTGTCATCTATCTTTACATAATTTTACTTTTTCAAAAGATTTAACTGAACTGTAGATAGTCTTCAAAGTGACCTTAAGGTATAAAATTGATGAATAAATATTTCTGCAGGGGTCACTTACATGTTTGCCGCTTTCCTAGTGAGCACCCACAGTGGGTTTGGAGGTCAGTTAAGAATTATGGATAAAATCTGGAAGTCATGAGAATTTGTATTTTCAGTAAGAGATGTCTAGGATCTTCATGGGAATTGCCTTCTCTGGAATTGTACCCAATCATTGCCTTACCCTGGTTTGGGAGAGCTTACTTTTTTTTTTACACTTTATGATTCCCTTTCATTTCACCTTTTTAGCTGCATTCATGGATCAGGGCTTCAAACAAGAAACTTCCTTTATGCTACTGATGTAGTAGAAGCATTTCTCACTGTCCTCAAAAAGGGAAAACCCGGTGAAATTTATAACATTGGAACCAATTTTGAAATGTCAGTTCTCCAGCTTGCCAAAGAACTAATACAACTGGTATGTATATATTATAAAAGGGTAGTATTTTCAAAATGGTCACTAAATTAGTGGCAGTAATCACTAATTTTGTCAAAATCAACAATTTACACCTTTGAAAAGTGAACCGGTAAAAAAAAGAACTTCATAATTCCATATGTATGCAGAGATGTGTCATTATTTGAAACTGCATCACTCATTTAGTCGCAGTTTTTCAGGAAAACAGTTCCACAACGTTAAATGTGCATACCCATTGTAAGACATATTCAGTTTCAGAAAATCGAATGTTAAATTGTGTGTCCTAGAATCAAGGAACACTGATATATAGATTAATAGTTATGAGTGTTTTTATGTACTAGTGAGCATCGATTATAAATCTCAGGATTCAGTAAAAAGAGCGACTGAACGAATGGAAAACTTGTTTTCCTTTACACTACTCACAGAACACTCTGTCCTCCAAACGTGTGAGTTTTCCACGCCCAGCAATTCTCAGACACCAGCTCGGTGTCCTACTATTTAACTCAGTTCTGACATTATCTATCTGGAGATGGTGTCAGATCCCACAGGTTAAGGGCTCAGTCTCACAAGACTGCCCTCACTTCACATGTCAACCCCAAGACCTGGCTGTCACCTGTGCTTTTGATCAACGAGGTATAAGTCTGACGTAATTTGCAACAGGGCCTCACAGAATTTAGGAAAACAGTTTACCCACTAGATTACCAGTTTATTACAAAGGATGGAGGAGATGCATAGGGCAAGACGTGAGGGAAAGGGTGTGGAGCTTCCTGCCCTCTCCGGGTGTGCCACCTTCCCAGCACCTCCGTGTGTTCAGCAGCCTGGAAGCTCTCCTCTTGGGTTTTTATGGAGGCTTCATTAAGTAGGCATGATTGATTGAGTCATGGCCACTGACGATTAGTTCCACTTCTGGTCCCCTTCCCCTCCCTGGAGGTGGGGGCAGGGAGGCTGAGTTCCGTCTCTCCAATCACATGGTTGGTTCCCTTGGCAAGCAGTCTTCATCCTTAGGTACTTTCCAAAAATCACGTATTAACCTGAACTCTGGTGTGGTTGAAAGGAACTTATGAACAGCAAAAGACACCTTTATCTCTCATCACCAGGAAGTTCCAAAGGTTTTAGGAACTCTGTGCCAGGAGCAGGGATGAACACCAAATATATATTTCTTATTTTAAATCGCAATATCACACTGAGTAATAACCAAAAGCCAAAAAAATTCATTTTCTCCTATAGTTTATATAATGTGTATTCTCTCTGAGCTTCAGATGGAATTCAGGTTATAAAGTATGGAAAGTGTTAATAAAATGCTATTCGTCTTAGCTGTCTTACCCACTTGGAGGAGGTTGTTTTTCTTGTCTTTTGAATCAGTTGTTGAATACCATTTTCTGGTCTCACTTTATAATTTGACTGGAAGGTCTTCTCCATTTTGACAGATCAAAGAGACCAATTCAGAGTCTGAAATGGAAAACTGGGTTGATTATGTTAATGATAGGTGAGTAACAAGTTAAAATATCGGGGAAAGGTTGTGAAATCTTAGGTACTTATAAGATTTTAAAATGTATGGACTTAGCCAGAAAAGTTTACCTTTTTTGAGTTTTCTGCTAGAATGTTTTTTCCTGATAATAAATGTCATAACAATAAACTGTAGCATTATTATTAGCTGTGTGACTTAAAGAAAGTTATTTACCCTTTCCAAGTCTGAGATTTCCTTGAGTGTGAAATAGGGATAATAATATCTTGCCTATGGAAGTATTTTAAAATTTATAATGTATATAAACTACCAGACCCAGGGCATGGAACATGAGTCCTAACAAGTTTATGTGTATTTATTCATTCATTCATCAAACATTTAGGTATGACACATTGCATTCATACCTAGATTGTGGTTGAAATGAGAAAAGGGTAAGCCACAGAGAGGGTTAGGCTTCTGGGTTATAGAGGATTTTTAACATATACTTTATTTTACAAATATATAAGTGTGTCAGCAGGGAGAATTTTTTGAGAGAAAATTTGAATTATGGACACACATTATTTCTCTCAATATTTAAGTTTGTAAATAGGGAATTTCCTGGTGGTCCAGTGGTTAGGACTCCACGCTTTCACTGCCGAGGGCCTGAGTTCAATCCCTAGTCTGGGAACGAAGATCCCTCAAGCCATGCAGCAGGGCCAAAAATAAATACATTTGTAAATTTATATCCACAGTATCATTTTAAATCTGTTTTGTTTTCCAAGACCTACCAATGACATGAGATATCCAATGAAATCAGAAAAAATACATGGCTTAGGATGGAGACCTAAAGTGCCTTGGAAAGAAGGAATAAAGAAAACAAGTATGTTATGAATTGATCATTTGCGGGGAGGGGGAGAATCAGAAAAATTTTAAGGCACTAATTTATTTTAGGACGCTACAGACAGTGTTGTGGTGAATCACTTTCACTTTTCAAATTTTTACATTTAATGTATTTCTGACGTTAGTGGTTAAGTATCCTGAATTATAGACTAACTTCCGATTAGGTGTCCTTTGTCTTGCTAGCATTTATCAGATGCCTATTTCGTTGGATGCTCATTTTCTCACATCCTTGAGAGGTATGTGTTTTACAATTGCTAGTGTCTTATAATTATCATTTCACCTTTTTTTCTTTCTTACTAATATGTAAAGTAATGGTCCATCTTAAGAGCAGGCATCTGAGATTTGGTGAAATAGAGACAGTTGCCGTCTTTGAGCGTCTTGAGTCTTTTTATACTGAAACAAATAGGAAGCAAATTTAGTATGTGCAGAAATAGCTATTAAAATAAGTGTATATATAGTCTGTGCATATATGTTAAATTCTGTTTAGAAATGTACTCAAGAGAAAAGATACCCAAGTGTAGGAAAAAGTCTCAGTTCAGAGCTTGACATACAAAATATTTGTGTTGAATTTGAAAAAGCAAATTCAGGGACTTCCCTGGTGGTCCAGTGGTTAGGACTCCGTGCTTTCACTGCTGTGGGCCCCGGTCAGGAAACTAAGATTTTGTAAGCTGCGCACACAGCGCAGCCAAAAAAATAAAAGCAAATTCAAAGATAATTTATTATTTTTCAACTAAAAAAACTTTAATAGGATAGCAACATAAAATAATTTT
Organism: Delphinapterus leucas; assembly: GCF_059928025.1. Taxonomy (NCBI): domain Eukaryota; kingdom Metazoa; phylum Chordata; class Mammalia; order Artiodactyla; family Monodontidae; genus Delphinapterus; species Delphinapterus leucas. The sequence continues at coordinate 15,665,403 of NC_143146.1, forward strand.
ACATATTAACAAAAGGAAGTTGACATCATCTCACTGTGCCTATCATGCAGTATTGTGATGTTTACATGAACAAAATACTACACTTTTTTTCCTATGACTTTAAACTCAGTACCAGTGACTTATCTCCCTTTCCCCCTGAATTCCCTAAAATTCGAATGTTTTAATACTTGTACCAGCAAATTCAGTATTGAAGGACTTTTGAAGTTAAAAAGAAAAAAATTGTTGATTTTTAAATCTACGTTTTCAGGTGATGAAATAGCTTCTGATTAACATCATTGGTTAGTTCAAAATCAAATTGTTTTCGTCATTAGGCAATACTTGCCTACACGTTAGCTGACGGGCAAGGCTTTTCTTACTTAGCAGGGACTCAGTAAATATTGGTTAACTGATGTTTAGTTTTTTATTTTTGTCTTTTTATCAGTTGAGTGGTACAGAGAGAATTTTCACAACTGGAAGAATGCAGAAAAGGCATTAGAACCCTTTCCAGTATAACCACCGTGTGTATAGTTGGGACAGTTTTCAGAGAAAGAAGAAACTTATCCTACCTCAACAAATGATATGAAATCAAGCGACCAAATGAAGTGTCCTCTTTTCATTTGGAATTAGATTATGACTTTTTGTATAAAATTCAAATGTAAAATGCCTCAGTCTTTAGAAGAGGTTCAGTATTAGCATAGGATTTAAATATCAAAATTCTCTCAGAAACCTTTTCTCCTAAAAAGTAGGAACCAGTAAGCATAGAAAGACTCTTCTGTAGGTGTGGCCAGGAAGGAGGAATCTCCTGGTTCTGAGAACAAGGACAGGTAATAGCTCTGGGCAGATGACAGCCTTCGCTGGCACTGAACTCAGCTTCCCATCCTTTCCCACTGCCTAGACAGTCTCTGAAGTTTTTTAGGCAGTATAGGATGAGCCTTTTGCCCTAATTTATCTTTTTAAGGTCTGATGTGCTACAATTGCTTTAAAAATGGAACAAATGGAAGCATATCTAGCACTTTTTATTTGATAATTTTGTACAATTAAGTTAAATATTTTTTAAAAGAAGGATGTCGTTTTTATATTTTCAAAATTGGTCATTGAACTATGTAAGTAATCTTGTATCAGAGAAATTTTATCATGTATTTACTGTTTAAAATGATTTTATTTATAAAATTATCAACACTTTATTAATGTATTATGTGGCTTTTTTAAAAGTAATGTATGTTTTTGTTTTGCTGTAAAAAATTTTTTTAAATATTTGATTATCATGTATTTTTAGTTCCTCTCTTCCCTAAAGACTTTAAGATGATTTGAAAAGGTAACTGATTGGATATTACATTCAGAAAAGGGAAAGGGTCAAAGACTATGCCCAGCTTTCTGGCCTCAGTGTGTGACTGGTGCCTTGTTTTCTCTGTGGAGTAGGAAGCAAGGTTATTAACTCAGAGGTGGTTGAAGGAGGGCGATAGGAGTGGCATAAGGGCCTGGGGCATGTGGAGACTGGGAAAAGTGTAGTAAGCAGATTGAAAATTAGTAAGGGGATTTGCCAAACAGGAGTGAAACACAAACTGAGGCCGAACACTGTAATTGCAGAATTCTGCTATGTGTCGAAATAGATTGAGCCAGAGCTGGGCTCAGTGTGAGGCCCAGGGACTAGAGTTGAGTGACATTGACTGAAATGATGGTCCCTGGTCTTAGGTGTGTAGGGAAGAAATGCTTCTTGGAGGTAGTCTGTAGCTCTAGAGAAAATGGAGAGGGGAGAGGGCCGAAGGGAGTGGGGGTACGATCTCAGGGAGGCAACTGTAGGAAGTTACAGGCAGAAAATGGGACCAACTGAGAGCAAATAGTCTTTGGTGAAGTTTGGTCATTGAGGGTAGCTGACAAAATAAAAACACTTGTTCTGTGTCATTTGTTCTTGCACATATTTTTGTGATCCTTCAGGCAGTGAAAATACTCTATATGATAATATGATGATGTCCATATGTCAATTTACATTTATCCAAACCCACAGAATGTATATATAACACCAAGAGTGAACCCTAAGATAAACTGTGTCCTTGGGGTGATTATGGTATGTCAATTTGGATTCATCCTTGGTTAAAAAAAAAAAAGCACCATTCTGGTGAATGATGTTGATAATGAGGGAGACTATGCATATGTAGGGACAAGGGAGTACATGAGAAATCTCTGTACCTCCCTCTCAATTTTGTGATAAACCTAAAACTCTAAAAAAATTGTCTTAAAATTAAAAAAAAAGAAAAGAACAACCTTAGAAAAGAAATCAGCTAAGTTGAAAGCTTTTGGTCTCCAAGAGCCCTCTGAAAGCTGCCCTTTCCTCCCTGCTCTATACTCAACTTGCCGCCATCTGCTTCCATTCCGCCTCCGCTGCAAGAGTTATCCCTGTAGTCGCCAGCCTCAGAAACCCTCCTGAGAAATGTCATCTACTCTCATCGCTTTAATTACCATCTTTTTTTTTTTTTCTTTTTCCAATTTCAATTCCTTATCTCTATGCCAGGATCTCTTTTCTGAGCTTCTGATCTCCAGTTTGAAATCAGTTTGATAGGGCCTCAAAAATTTAAACATAGAATTACCATATGATCCAGCAATTCTCCTCCTAGGTATATATCCCAAAGAATTGAAAGCCGTATCTCAAACAGGTATACTTGTACACCAATGTTCACTGCAGCATTATTCACAATAGCCAGGTGGAAAGTACCCGTATGTACATCTACAGATGAATGGATAAATAAGATGTGGTCCATACAAACAGTGGAATAGTATGATTCCACTTGTATGAAGAACCTAGAGTAGGCAAATTCATAGACACAGGAAGGATAATAGAGGTTTACCAGGGCCTGCGGGAGAGGGGGAAAGTGGGGAGTTATTGTTTAATGGGTACAGACTTTCTGTTTGGGATGATGAAAAAGTTCTGAAAGTGGATAATGGTGATGGTTGCACAACACTGAATGCACTTACTGCCACAGAATTGTACACTTAAAAATAGTTAACATGGTACATTTTTAATGTATATTTTAGCATAATAATTTTAAAAAATGTGTACCTAGACCAACAGCATTTTTATCAGTTGCTAGAGCTGCAAGTTCCTGGACTCCATCCCAGACTTACAGAATCAGAAACTTTGGGGAGAGGGCCCAGTGATTCTGATGCACACTAATGTTTGAGAACCCTGCTCTATAATATGGGGAGATGAAGCCAGAGAGAAATGTGGTGGCCCAGTCATGGATGGCCTTGTCTGCCATGAAAAAAGTGCTTGGACCTCATTCTGCCAGCAAAGAGTTATTTTGGGATCTTAAGGAAGAAATCGGACATCGTTAGATTTGTGAGATTTATCTAATTCCTATCTTCAAAACTAATAACGTGCTCATTACAGAACACTTGGAAAATTAAATCAATAAAAAACGCACACCAGCCGTTGTCTACCACTGGAGGATAACCCCTGCTAGTGTTCAGATGTATGTTCTTCATTTCATTTCTTGGAACATATATATACATTTTAAAAAACCAAAATGGGATCTTAATGGACGTACTGTTTGGGAGCCTGCTCTTTTTCACTAAGCAGTGTATCAGGAACATTTTTACATATTATGAGATCTTTTGCCATTTTTTTTGACTGCAGAATTTTACGTGTTTGATAGCTCATTCTGGCAACAGTATGAAAGATAAATTTAAAGGAAGGCAAGATTGAACTGCAGGGATCCAAGTTATGAAGTTATTGCAGTAAATCAGGCTGGTGATGATAAGGCCGGAAGCACAGCACTGCAAACAGGTAGCATCGGCGACAGACGTGGGAACTCTTCAGATTAAAAAAACTCGTTGATTGATGATACGTGGGAGGTGCACTTTCTTGGGGGGTATTTTAAGGTTTTGAATATCGAATTGGAAAGAGTGGAGAATGGTAAATCACATCTGGGAGATGGTGAGCTTTAGGGATCTGTGGGATATCCAAATGGAAGTATTTAGCAAACAAACTCATGAATCTGATGTTCAAATTGGTGGGCAGGGTTTGAGATCTACAGATACATATTTGGGAGTTAAATGGCAATTAAAACCCTAAGAGGGGTTTAAATCACCCGAAAGAGAACATACAAAATGACAAAGTTGATGGTGGGCGGCATGATTCATAGGCAAGCCATGAGAAATACCAAGGTTTTAATTGCAGGCAAGGAAGCCAGGGAGAAGATTAAGAGGAAATCGTTTTTAAAAAATAAATAAAAATAGAGGAGTAGAAGAGAACAGGAGGAAATAACACCACAGAAGCCAGTGGGACAGACATATAATAACAAGCAGGTGTCCAGTTGAAGTTCAGTAAGGCAAAGACTTGAAAAGCACCCACTTGCTCCAGCCACGCTGCAGGCAAATTTTCTAGGGTCGTTTTAGTGGAGTGTGGGGTGAGGGAGAGGGAGAGCATCTGGGTAATAAAGAATTGAGTAGTGATTAGGATGGAGGAATGGAGAAATGGAATTCAGACCAGTCTCTGCCGTCTCTCTATTTGCTTAAAAGCAGGACATAAAGTTGTAAAGATGTCCCCCCTTCCCTCCCTACCAGGAAGTTAACAGAAGTTAATCCCCAGAGACAACTGTACACCCTGATCAGCCCACAAATGGCACCAGAGAAATCTACGTAACAAACTTTACTAACCAGTTTTTTAAAATTTATTTTTGGCTGTGTTGGGTCTTCGTTGCTGCACGTGGGCTTTCTCTAGTTGCTGTGAGTGGGGGCTACTCTTCATTGCAGTGCAACGGGCCTCTTGTTGCGGAGCATGGGCCCTAGGCACGCAGGCTTCAGTAGTTGCGGCACGCGGACTCAGTAGTTGTGGCTCACGGGCTCTAGAGCACACGCTCAGTAGTTGTGGCACACGGGCTTAGTTGCTCCGCAGCATGTGGGATCTTCCCAGACCAGGGCTCAAACCTGTGTCCCCTGCACTGGCAGGCAGATTCTTAACCACTGCGCCACCGGGGAGGTCCACTAACCCGTCTTATCTATTAAGATAAGTTCCCCTTATCCATTAGTTTCCCTATCTATATATTTACCTTCCCACAATTTGCTACCCTAGAAACTTGGTGTTTTTCTTTTGTCTTGTTACTTCTCTACAAATTTATTGTTCTTTTGTAAGATATAAGCCCCAGTTCCAACCACCTTTTTGAGTTACTCATCACTGGGTACTTCCATGAGTATATGCAATGCACAGGTTAATAAACTTCTGTTTGCTTTTCTCTTGTTAATCTGTCTTTTGTTAGAATAATTTTCCATCCAGGAAACCTAAAATAATGGGTAAAGGGAAAACAGATTTTTTTCCCCTCTACATCCCCAAAATTCTCTTTATAGGTTGTTTTTTCTTTGTTTTGTTTTGTTTTGTTTTCCCTGTACCAGGCTCCAATAAAGGTCCACACATTACTTTTGGTTATGTCTTTTTAGTCTCTTAAATATAGGGCTCTATCTCCATCTTTTTGATTTTGTTTTTCATAACATTGGTATGTTAAAGACAGCAGGTCAGATGTCTTAGAGAATGTCTCATACTCTAGATTTGTCTAGTTATTTTTTCATGGTGTCATCTAACTTATTTCACCATTTTCTGAATTTCTTATAAACTGGAAGTTAGGTCTACCTAGAAGCCTGAGTAGTTTCAGGGCAAACAGTTTTTGGCAAGAAGCCTTCGTAGGTGATTCTACGCACGTTGTTATTATAGGACTAGGAGGCCCATAAAAACTGGCTGCAGGAGTTCTATTTACACTGACGTATAAATGATTCCTAGCAGGCCCTTTTCTGAACCCAGAGTTTTATCAGGAGACAGTGAATTGAAAGCAATTAGGCCTCAAGATTCTCAGAGTAACATTGGCATAAGATTTCTTCCTGTGCTGGGGGAATGGGCCAGGTTAGTGTAAGTAGCAAGATTCCGCACTAAGGTCAAGAAGACCATTTGCCTCAAAACCCAACATCCCCAAAGTGCATGTGGACCATAGATTTAAAAGAACTGCCGTATTTCAATAAAGCTGGTCGAATATAGGGACAAGCATGGTGCATTGTGACAGCCCTGGCCTGGGGGCTCAGAACAGGGCTCTGGTCCCACCTCTGTCACCAAATGACTGTGTGACACTGGGAATCATTAGCCTCTCTGGGCTTTTATCGACTCACACATAGGATAGAGGCTGCTGTCCCAGGTGATCAAAATGAGGTCATTTTGTAACTATTACATAAGCACCGATGTGATTGCATGGCAGTGTTTATTTCTCGTGGAGACAAGAAAAAAACACTTTGACTTGACTTCTCACATTCCTTACGGGGCAAGCAGGGGAGACTCAGTCACTCCCAAGTCAAAGCATTCTTCTTTTTCCAATCATCCAATCATTATTAAAGGGCAATAGATTAACAGTCTGAACAGGACGCTTCTGTGTGTGGTGCGGTGGGTTCCTTCCCGTCCCTCAGGGAAGCTCTGGACACCGGACCATCTATGTGAGAACACATGGAGCTTCAGCGCCTTCTGAATCCTATGCAACCTTGTGTCGTTGGGGAAAACTGGGTGTAGTCAATTTTCCAATTGCTAATTATGGAAAGGGGCTGGATAGTTGAGTGGGAGAATCTGGGGTTAGGGCCCTGCTTACTGTCCCTGTAACCTAGGAGAGCCCTGGAGACGTGCCCTGACAGCTCCACCTGCAGGACAGAGGAGACATGTCCCAGGAGGCCTCCCACTGGGGGATCCTGAGCACAGGAAGCAGCAAAACTCAGCTCTCCCTCTCACTGCATCCCTCCTGCCCACAAACGTCCTCCAGAGAAACTCCGGCCTGTGTGTGCAAGGAAGACAGGGGAGAAGGGTAGAGAAGAGCTGACTTGTCGCCAAGCGTCCCGAGTAAGGTGCGTCAGGAAGTGGCCAATGCTGGGACACGGAGTTGGGGGTGTAAGGATACAACAAACAGGACTAGAGAAGTGGATGGAAGCAGGGGAGAGTCAAGAGTGCGAGGCACCTGGGAGGTTGGAGGGCCACAGGACCAAATAGCACAGGTGCCTCTGTGGCCTCCTTTTCTGTGGCCTCCTTTTCTGGTCACTTAACACCACCTTGGGCATCTTCAGTGGGGCAGAGGGAGAGACTGATGTACTTCTTGGTTCTGGCTTTTTTTTTAAATTAACAAGGGATTTAGGAAAGTCCTGACTTAAGTGTATTCTGCCTTATTTCTTTGGGTTAATAACCAGGCCTTACCCCTTAATCACTGGATAGGGGTTGGGGGGGGAAGATGGAGCAGGGATGCAGTTGGGAGGCTGGCCCAGTTCATCCGAAACGAGAGACAGGGCTTCCCTGGTGGCGCAGTGGTTGAGAGTCCTCCTGCCAATGCAGGGGACACGGGTTCGTGCCCCGGTCCGGGAAAATCCCACATGCCGCAGAGCGGCTGGGCCCGTGAACCATGGCCGCTGAGCCTGCGCGTCCGGAGCCTGTGCTCCGCAACGGGAGAGGCCACAACAGTGAGAGGCCTGCGTACCGCAAAACAAACAAACAAACAAAAAAAACAAAACAAAAAAAAACGAGAGACAAGCAATTAAGCCGACAGGTATTTAAAGAACGCCCAAACCTCTGAAACTCAAGCTCTAGAGTCCAAGTTTCCTGGCCTTTAGGGCATTGTTGAAAATCCACATGGTTAGTTAGGCGTTTGCTTGATGGATGTGGGAGGATTGGATTAACACATAGGAAAAGCTCTGTAGGTTGTTCTTGAGTATAATTTACTTAATTGTTTCTGGCCTTGTAAGTATACCCGGAGGCTTAATATTGATGTCTGTGATTCAGCAAAAACAAAAACCAATAAGGTCATTATCGACTTGTGGTTTAATGGCTTTAAATAAATTAACTTCTTTTGGATCAATTCTGTATTCGGATGATATTTACAATCTATTACCTTTTTTACACTTCTCCCCTAAGTTATAACTTTAATATATATGTTTTGGAGAAATCACTTTCTATCCATCAAGATAGAAATTATTTCTACACGCAGAGAACTTCAAAAGGCATAAACATGCCCATAAAAAAGCATGTATAGTATAGGTCTTCCCTGGTGGCGCAGTGGTTGAGAGTCTGCCTGCCGATGCAGGGGATACGCGTTCGTGCCCCGGTCCGGGAAGATCCCACGTGCTGCGGAGCAGCTGGGCCCGTGAGCCATGGCCGCTGAGCCTGCGCGTCCGGAGCCTGTGCTCCGCAACGGGAGAGGCCACAACCGTGAGAGGCCCGCGTACCGCAAAAAAAAAAAAGGGGACCTCCCAAGCACACCTACTGAAGGCCAACACGTGCACAGCCTCATAACTCACAAGAATGAATGAGCTCATAATTGGTGGATTAAGTAAAACGTTTCCATTATTAAGACATGTTTCTATTTGTTTGGACCGTTTGTTTTCTTTATATCTCTCAGAACACAAAACCTTTATTTAGCTCTTAATCTGTTACATCTGGAAGGTTTTCTAAAACCTGTTTATCTAGAAAGTTATGTAAATCTTCCACTTAAGAATAGCAGTCAGAACATCTTAAGGGACTTGAAAGATGAAGAGAATGTTATTGTTGTTGTTAAGACATTTATTGACTGTCAACCATGTAATGTGTGACTGTGATCCCAGCTCATGGGTTTATGACCTGCATTAATGCGGGTTAGTGCCCTGGCGGATCCTGGTCCCAAAATGCTTCAACTTGTCTCCGTTAGGCTAAGACAACCCCGTTCTCTTTCTGGAGCACTCACTCAGAGGTCCAGCTTCCTGCTCTCCTATGTTGAAGGAGGTTTACAGCCCTTTTTTCCGTCCTTTTTTAAATAATGCCAGAGGAAAAAAAATTTTAAAACATGAACAGAAAAGAAAACACTAAAAATCATCCAGAATTTTAAATTAACTACAAACTCTTTTTAGTCCTTCTGAAAGAGTTGCTTATTGACAAATCAATAGATGTCAAGAAGCATTTCTTGAGAACCCAAAACGTTTCTGGCACAGGGCTGGATGATATAAGGCATAGAAAAGGAACAGGAATCTCAGTCCAGACCCTCAAAATAGTTCATTCTCTTGTTAGCGAACATAATAAAAAGTATAGTCAGAGGCTATGACAGTGGTGATGAGTCACCACTGAGAGGATGAAAAGGGAGGTGTATTATCATTCATTGGATAAACATGCATTGAGCACCTACTGTGGGCTCTCTGCTTTGCACATGGGTAGTTTTCTTTTTTTAATTGGGGTATAGTTGCTTTACAATATTGTGTTAGTTTCTGCTGTACAGTGGAGTGAATCAGCTCTATGTATACATAGAATGGATGGAGACCTTAAGGAGGTGACAGCAGCCAGTCGGGAAATATAGATGGATAAACAGATAAGGTGCGGGAAGTACCAAGTGGAAAGAACATGGAAGATTTCCTAGGGAGCCAGGAAAAGCTGATGCTTGAACCCATTCCTGAAGGAAGAGAGCGGCCCGCAGGGGGCGCTAACTGAGCACGAAGTCTATGCCTTGTGCCACAGGCTGAGCACTGTACGTGGATCACCTCATTTAATTCTCACAAGAGCCCTATAATAGAAGTAATTTTTTACCGCCGTCTATTTTACAGACGGGGAAGCTGAAACCTCAGGGTTCTAGAACCTATGAACGTTACACAGCCAACAGATGGAGTCGGAGCTCAGGCCCAGGCAGCCTGCCTGCAGGGGCTGTGCTCTTGGCCACCGCCACGCCACGTGCGTACACAGAGCAGCGGCCCGCGCCGCGGTTTCAGCCTTCTTCTCCGCCTCCTGCTGGACCACGTTCCTCCTCTACACCCACAGCAGAGGAAAAAGCACATGGCTTTGGTGCACCATCCGTCTGCTTTTACAATGTGAGAGTTCAAGGCTATAAACCAGAAACTGTTGCAGTGACTCTCAATTCAGATCCTTCAGCCGGGTTGGTTGAGGGTGACGGGCGCTCCACTGCTACCACGAACACGATGGAGAAGTCAGATTTAAAAGGATAAAGCTGCATTCAGGCCCTCCTGACGTTTCTCTCGAGGTCTGGGATAAAAGCCGTCTTCTTAGGATTCCCCGCCTTCAGGGTCGAGATCAACTGTCCCAGCTTCCCGTCCGCCCTCCGCCGTCACTCCCACTGCCACTGGGGGGAGGATTTGACATCCCCTACTCCAGCCTGCCTGGTCTTCTCTGTCTTTGCCCTCTTCCTTTTGTTCGGCGAGCCCAGCACTCCTACACCCTGTCCGGGAATCAATTCACATCCCTCCAGCCATTCCCGGTCGCATGACTTCTTTCAGAGCCCACTCCTCGATAATACTCACATGTTCCCGCTGGAACATGGAGACTCTGAAGTATCTCTTCCTGACGTCCAAACCACCTTTTCTGAGGAGGTGGCATTGTGCCATAAGGAAACGAGCACACGTTCCAAACAGGTAATGAAAGATGGGACAGAATCCCATGCCCAGTGAGTGCAGAGTGCACTGGGCGGTCAAAATGGGGAGATCAACAGTAACTCAGTCTGCGGGGAAAGGTTTCAAGAGGGGGCAAAGCTTGAGAGAGAACTCGAAAGATGGCCATGAACTGAGGAGACACTAACAAAATAAGATGTGGAATAAACAGGCACCTGATATTTTTCTCCGAGCAATTTACCAACTTGACCTAAGAAAACGCTTACAAGGGAGATGTTTCTATGCTGTGCGTACCCGTACTTCGTTCTTGCCTACTCAACAGCTGAAACTACTCAACAAATCAGGCCTTCATTTTGTAAAAGGAACAAAACCAAATTTTTCTGTTAATATTTGTTCCTAGCATAAGAGATCAGACCATTCAAATCCAGATACAGTTTATGGATTTAATATTCAAATCCCTTAGAGTTCGACTCAACTAGGGAATGTAAACATCACTGCTATTGGGTGAGATTATCTGGAATACTTTATAGGATATTAAATATGGTTTGAAAGTTCAGCTCAGCTTTACAGTCGTTTGAGGAAAAAAGAAAAAGAAGAAGGGAAAGTGTGGTGTTATGTGAAAAGGAGAAGTAATGTGCATCTTTAGAAAACAGCTTTACAGTTGTGTGCATAATGATACTGTTGGTGTAAAATGAGATACAGACATACGTGCTTGTATATACAAAAATTATTTACTGAAGGATACACTAGAAGCTACTAATAGTGGCCTCTGCAGAGGGGACTAGGCACAGAGCTAAACCCGAGATGTACTTTTCATTGTGTACCTCCTTTTTTCTTTCAATTCCTCACCACTGACTTCAACAATCGATTCTTTAAAAAAACTAAATTTTTAAAAACATTTTCTCAAATTCCCAACTTTTAAATATGAGAATAGACTCTCTGAGTTGGGAGAGAGATTGAAAAAGAAGATAAGATGGGAAAGAAAAAAGGAAGAAGTTGTAGAATAGATGTGCTGTGCTCCGGAAGGGAAGGGAAGCAGAAAGAGAACAAACTTTTGTTCACGTTGTCCTCGTGTCTGAAAGACATTTTTCTTGGGACTGGGCTCCCCAGTTAGGAGACCACTAGAAAAGTGGAGTCAACGATATGTAGACTTTATGAAGATAAGAAAGACTATGGGAGGATAGGTTTTGAAGAACCACACGCATGTGAAGAGAATGGGGCTCTGCCCTGTCTGCACTCTGGAAGGGATGCCAGAGGCAGATCTCTGGACTTTAGAAAATCACCAACCTCATCATTTACCTTCACACAAGTAAATGTGTGTAACTATATATTCATCTCCTAGATAATTAACATGGCGGACTACTGCTTACCTATCAAATTTCCCTCCAGGCAGTCATGAAAGAGACTGGCAGGATACAGGCCCCCCACCCCCTCTTTAACAGGGCACCTCAAGGTCATTTAAGTGTGTGCCTTACTATGTAAGCACTTGACACAATAAGACAGGTCTTCACAATGACCACGAATTCTTGGGCACTCCAGCTTTACATTGTCCTGTTCCCTTTATTCAAAGCCATCAAGAATGGGATGGCAATTTTCTTTTCTGAACGCTCACCTCTTACACTTTCGTGCTTCTTGCATTCACCTCCCCATGTTTCGATTTGCCTGAAACTCTACTGAGTTGTTTTTATTTTCTGTTCTAACATTGTTCTGAGAAAAGCATTTAGAGGAAAAGAAAATTAGTTTACTTGCTAAGAAGTTAAATAAGGAAATCCAAGTTTTTAAAAGACAAGCTTAAAAAGAAAACAGAAACAAACAAGAAACTCTGAAATAAACCCAAAAAACATCAAAACACACCCACATCTATATACAAGATGAGCAGTGTTACCAAGTTTATAGTTAGTCTGTTCATAGTGGGAAAACAGTGATTTTGTCAGAGTATTTTATCTACAGAGGTCACCACATACCTTCAGACATCAATACTGAGATTGTCATGGATAAAATTATCTTTGATGCGAGTCAATAACTTTCAGGAAAGGCTCATGGTTTCATTTATTATGAAGACTCTAAACAGACGGTAATTCTCTGGGGGGCTGTCTACCGCAGGATGCAAAGTACTTTTTAAAATTTTGAGGCGGGGACAGGTATTTCTTCTAGACATACTTAGGGTTAAGAGATACGAGCCATCCCATTGAGGCCACCACACTTTTTATCGTCTCTGCCAGCAATGTCCACACCTCATTCCACTCCACCCTCTTCCTTCCTGAACTCAGCAGCAACAATAACAACAAAGAAACCACATCTCAGGAGATTCCTTTTTTAGGAGATTTTTTTTGAAATGCCTGAAGGATAGCAGAATATGCCACCCCAAATATGCCACTTTGGTAAAAGGATTATTTCGAGCTAAAGGCAATTGAGAAGAAGCAGATACAAGAAAAGTTCTCTGCCCTCCTCCCTATTTGCCTAAAAGCAGGATATAAATTTGTAAAGATGTCCCTCCTTCCCCCTCTACCAGGAAGGCCAGAAGTTAATCCTCAGAGACAACTGTACACCCTGATCAGCCCACAACTGGCACCCAAAGAACCTATGTAACAAACTTTACTAACTAGTTTTATTTACCGTTAGTTTCCCCGTATATTTACCTTCCTGCAGTTTGCCACCCTGGAAACTTAGCCTTCTTCCTTCATCTTTTACTTCTCTACAAATTCATTGTTCTTTTGTAAGATGCCATATACGCCCAAGTTCTAGCCACTCTTTTGAGTTACTCATCACTGGGTACTTCCACATGTATGCGCAATACACATGTTAATAATCTGTTTGTTTTTCTCTTGTAAATCTTTTTTCAATCTTATATACAGGTCCCCAGCCCAGAACCTAGGAGGGTAGTGGGGAAAAGTTTTTTTCCTCCCCTACATCCCAAGACTTGGCTAGTAGTCCTCTTAAACGCTGACAAATCTATTCAACAGCAGTTCTCTAGGTTAACCAATCTTGGTCAGACAATTTTCTATCACAAAACTAGATCAAGTATCTTATCACAATTCCTTTTATCTAACAGAAATCTCTCCCACCTTCATCTAAACCCATTTCTTCTTCCGGCATCTCCCTGGAAATTATATATTCTGGAAGAACAATGATGTGAAGACAGTAATCAAGTTACCCTCAGCTTTTCTATCTTGGCAAATCTAATTCATATCCTTTTATTGTCGCTTTTGAAAGAAATCTCCTCTTCCTTAATCATGTTTTTGTTCTTTGTTAACTCTTTCCTCTTAAACTGAGTTAATCAAAACGGAACAAAATGCTCTAACACAGATCTCAGTAACACAATGTATAAACGAACTACTCTTTTATTATGGCTCACGTTCCATTTTAATACATCTCAGAATTATGCTGGCTTTTCAAACTGCGCTACTATGTAATTTCTAAAAAAATTCACATTCAACTATGCCTCCTACCCGGAAGAGTTATTGACAAGTTTGGTGGGATTATGTATAAAGTGTGCTCATCCAGAATGCCTGGCACATAGACAGCACTCCAGAAATGGCAACTCTGGTCATTCTTTATACTCTGGACTAGAGAGTCAGTGAAGTATGTAGGGGCAGGGGTTGCCCCAAATGTACTGTAGAATATATTTAGGTAGTGAATGGTCAAATATTTGCACAGCCTGCTTTAAGACAACCCATTATATGAAGTTTTCAACTTATGGAACTCATATGAGACCTGGATGTCTGTTATGAAGAGCCTTACCCCTCAGCAAACTGCCCTGCTTCATTTCCCAGGCTGCATGCTGACCCTCTCTCAAACATTACACTCCAAAAGCTAGGGACTGCAAACAACCCTCCAAGAGTTCCAGTTAGATAAGTGAGCTACGCTTAAACAAAGTATTCCTTTCCGACATCACCTATTAAGGATGACTGTGCAGGATTCATATATTCCTGGAATTGGAGGTAAATCCAGCAGGAGTTATATTTCTGACCAACATCAGATAAGTCTGAGATGTGACAAATAATATAACATGAAACTAAACAACTATAAACCACTATACATGTGAACAAGTAGAAATATGACCTAAGACTAATAAAATGGGCATTAATGAACATACACATTGATTATACAAAAGGCCCCAATAAATTATGAAATGCTCATCTAGTATTATATTGTATATAACAATTGTAACAGCTTCATTATATCCTAGGTCTGACCTAAAATGAATACAGTATCCGGAATAATTAAGAGATAAACAGGCATTTAGCAATATGCTTGCATGTCACCTTAGAAATTTGTCAGATGAGCCAGAGGTCCCAGGTTTCTTTCCAAAGGCTCACCAAGGAGACTTGAGCAGATGCCTTCCCCCTGCCACTCAGGATAAATGGCTGGAAGTAAGAGGAGATATTCACAACCTTTCGTAGGGAGCTGGGTTGAGCATTAACTCTTATCAATGTTTAATGCTGATAGTGTTCTTTCCACTGAAAGCATTTCTTTTCTAAAGTAAAGGCTGACTCCACACTTTACTCTTCACCCTTTATACCCCTCTTGGTTATAAAGAGCTAAACACCCCATCTAAATTATAAAGAGCCGTCCTGGAGCTGCCCGCATCAGAGGGTTCCTAGGAGACAATGCACGTTCAGTCTTTCTCAGCCTTCACTCCTGGAGACTGACAGCATTTGACATCCATCAGAGCATGTCACAAGTCAGTGATAGGCAATAAACATGATCAGATTACACCTTTAGACTTTACATCTTAAGGTTAAAAAATTACATATATATGTACATGTGTAATTATTTTTTAAATAAAATATATGTGTATATCTAATTATTTTCTTAAATAAAATATATATATTTTTTAAATGCTGCGTACCTTCTTCCTAATCATTCCTCCCACCCACATAGTCAGCAAAACCCTTTACGAACACAGGTCCAGTGGAGGTCTGCCCAAACTATCCCCTTCCTCTTCCCCTTGCTACGAAAGAGATACCAGGCCCAAAATGGAGTCACTTGTGCTAGGCCCCCCATCACCTGAGACTTAATACCTAACCTAATTGCAGCTTCAGTCTCTCCCAGGAACGTAATCTTCCAATCAGTCTGCCATTACTTGGCCAGCAATAGTGAGGTGCTGGGGCCCAGGGCAGGCCACCCCAAAATATGCCTCAATGGCATATTGATTATTTTGAAGTTACTTTAGAAATAGCTGATGCTAGAGGGACTCTGACCGTCCTAAATCTCCCTGAAGCAGGAAAAAAAATATCTCTCCTGTAAAAGGTGCCCTCCCTGCATCTGGAAGTAGAAGGACACCCTTATCACCAGAGAGAGGGAATTTGACCAAGAAGCCTATATGAACAAATCTTGTTACTTCTTTAATTTACTACCCCAAGCCCAAACTCCGCTTAGGTTCTTCTCTAATTAAGTGCCCAAAGCCTCAGTTTCTTTGTCCTGTCAATTCCTCACAAATGTATTGTGTCTTTGTCTAAAAAATATAAAAGTCACCTGCTTTGGCCACTTCTTAGGTCCCGTTTCTATGGGACCTCTATGAGCATGTATTAAAACTTGTTTCTTTTTCTCCTGTTAATGTGTCTTGTGCCAATCTTACTATTAGTCCAGCCACAAGAACTCAATGGGGGTAGGGGAGAAATTCCCACCCCCCGCAACAAAGGTAATTCTCCTGATAGACCCCTCTTGCCCCCCAAAGGAAGGTGGCCTTGCCTGAAACAGTCAGCTCTCTGCTAGAATCAGGGGTCCCCAACCCCCAGGCTGCAGACTGTTACCGGTCCACAACCAGTTAGGGACCGGGCTGACAGCAGGAGGTGAGCGGCTTCATCTGCCACTCCCCATCACTCACATTACCACCTGAAACGTCCCCCGCTCCCCTCCCCGTCCGTGGAAAAAGTGTCTTCCAGGAAACTGATCCCTGGTGCCAAAAAGGTTGCGGAGCGCTGGCTGGAATAACTTCCTTGTCTTGCCTCCTTCTGCCTCTAAGTCTTTTGCACAGCCCCTCAGAGCCCCTTTATATTTCCTAGATGGGATGCCACTTGATTCCTGAATCTCTGAAGAAAACCAATACAATCTTTAACATTTACTCAGTTAAAATTTGTTTTTTAACACCTCTTCAGACATCTAACCAGGTGTGTGCCTCTAGCCTCCCCGCATACAAATGTCCCTATTCCTATAGCAAATACGTGGTCTTGTTGTGTCCGCCCACGGGGTAGTCAGGCCTCAGGCTGCCTGATGAACAGTCACTCTCACTGCCGGCACCCACACCATTCCCCTCCCATTTAAACACGTGGATGGGGCTTCCCTGGGGGCGCAGTGGTTAAGAATCCGCCTGCTGATGCAGGGCACATGGGTTCGAGCCCTGGTCGGGGAAGATCCCACATGCCACCGAGCAACTAAGCCCACATGCCACAACTACTGAGCCTGCGCTCTAGGGCCCGTGAGGCACAACTACCAAGCCTACGTGCTGCAACTACTGAAGCCCGCGCACCCAGAGCCTGTGCGCTGCAACAAGAGAAGCCACCACAATGAGAAGCCCGCACACCGCAATGAAGAGTAGCCCCCGCTCGCCGCAACTAGAGAAAGCCTGCGTGCAACGAAAACCCAACGCAGCCAAAAATAAATAAATTAATTGAAAAAAAAACCCAAAACACGTGGATGGCTGGTTGCACTCCAGTTTGGTTTTTCCCTTGCCAAGAAATCTTCCTCAGAGGGCCCAATCAAGACCTTCTTGCCCATAGAGCCTTTTCTGATTCACCAGCAAAAGCTTTTATTTCCTCCTAAAACTATTCTCATTTTTATGCACACAAACATCCCAATAACTATTAACTTTTCATAACATTTAGGACGGGGCAGAAGTTAGATGCCTGACATATGTTTAAATACTTGCGTTCCTACAAGGACTATTATGTGTAAAATGAAGATGCTAATAATAGGTAACTTCATAGGGTAGTTACAAAGATCACATAATGCCTGGCACATAGCAGGAGGCACATAACTGAGGTCTAATTGACGAGTGAATTAATACGCTGAGGGCACACGAGACTTCATAAATGTGAGCGGCCTTCCCTTTCAAACCAACAGAAGCAGAATATATGCAAGATTTAATGCATAAATCCCACAAGTGACTGTCTCTCATGTGCTGACCAGCAACTCATCGCCTCACTAAACTAAATCTTCCCTTTTCTAGTGACTCCAAAATAGACTGAAATTTCTTCCTTCTTTAATTCAATTCAATTCAATTTAAATTTAATTTAATCCTTCAATTTCTACCTCTGGGTCGTGGCTCAGCTCCCAGGAGCCAACACAATACATAATCAGGCCCCTGGGCTCCATTTTCTTTACTCCACAGCGCCTAGGTTAGCCTTGGGGTGGGTCCTACAGATAGCTACCAGAGTCGATGCCCCAGCACATCCCACCACCAACACACACACTCACCATGAAAGCAAAAATTTTCAGAAAAATTAATTCCGAGCACGTGCCAAAGTTTTATTTCAGACTTGCAGGACAAAAGACTGCACAAGGTAAAAGCTTGTTCACAAAAAAGGTCTTAGGAAAGGGCTCTTTTAAACATTGAAAGGAATATCTATAGATAAGTGGCTCTCAAACTTTGACTGCTTCAGAAACCCCTGAAGACTTGTTAGAACACCTAAGGCTGGGCCCACCCCAGAGTTTCCCATTCAGTAGGTGTGAAGCACGGGCGGGAATTTGCATTTCCAAGTAGTTCCCAGGTGAAGCCGTGACTGCTGGTGGTCCTGGGACCACACTTTGCGAACCACTGATCTAGACTCTAATTAAAGTTGTTGCGATGCAAGACTAATTTTACAGAGCTGTAAAGGTGCCATGCCTTTACCCACTGTCTAAGTAACCCTGGCTATGCCACCCCCGGGGCCGCGCTTCGGGCGCTTCTAACCAAAACTACCTAGTTGCCCGGTTCCCTCCTCGGGCAAGGCCAGAGGGGGACCATTTGATTAAACAGCAGGGTTTTGCTTTTCAAATTGGGATGCTTTGGGAATGAGATTTGGGACGAAGTTTTGTTTCTCGCCCTCCGACACAGACCTTATTCCTTTGGCACCAGCGCGCTGCCCCCTCTCACCACCGGCCGTGAGCCCGGTACCCCGCACTTCCGGATCTCCAGCAGGGCGTCTCTGGCCCCGCCCCCCCACGCTTCCCACTGCGCACGCGCAGCAGCGCCTCCGACGTAGGCGCCTCGGAAGTAGCCGTGAGTAGCGGCTACATTTCCCAGGGGTGACTGAGAACGGCTGTTTCCACTTCTCGCTCGCCCTTCAAGTCCCAGTTTTCACCTGGGGTGGAATTAATGAGCCAGGTTACTCTAAACGGGTGATCCTACGAGAAATTCCAATCGAAAAAGAAAGACTCTGCCGAAACCCGGGATCGAACCAGGGACCTTTAGATCTTCAGTCTAACGCTCTCCCAACTGAGCTATTTCGGCGCCTGTTTTGTTGTGTTTGGAGTAAGCTATCACTGAACTCTTCGCGTCCGCCCCTTCCGTCTTTTCCTAGTAATCACTTACAGCGTTTCTTCCTTGTCCTATTAAATGGTTATATGTTAAAAAGAAAAGAAAAAAACATTTAAATGGTTATCCGTATCAACATTCTTCTGCCTGCTTTTTACAAGCCATGACTAAGTGCACTGTACGTTACTTACGTTTTTCAGTATAATCCAAACCTTTGGTTTAATCATCGACAGCAGGCGTCGTGAACGACCCGGTGTCCCCGCTGCGGGATTGAGGGGGCAGGGGTTCGGCCGGCCCGCAGCCCGGCGGAGCGGAGTCAAACGCAGCGACGGCGGCAGCGCGTCGGGGCGACGCCTGCGCGCCCCTAGCTCACCACTCCCTGCCCCCAGGGCTCCGCGGCTCCTCAGGGCGTGGATTCGTCTTGCCCTAGCTGGTCCCCGCGAGCCCCGTGCAGGGTGGTCCCTTTGGCTTGCCCTCTGCCCATGGAGTCGGCCCTTCCCGCTCTGACCTCTCACTTTTCACGATTAAGGTGGACAAGAAGTGGACCAGGGCATGGAGGCAGGACTGCAGTCTCCCTGTGTTCGTGGGTCCTCGAAATGCTCCCTTTCCCACCACCACTTCGCACAGAGCCAGATAGGCACACCGTAAAAGCTTGGCGAGCTCACTGAGGACGATCATCCAATGTCAATACTACTTCCTACACCAGTTGACGAATGTTTCTGAAGCACCAACTACCTGCCAAGCACAGACATTCTGCAATGTCCGAACATCCTATTGTCTGTTGTTGTTGTTGTTTTTCCCTCTCCAATTAAGTCGTAATTCTCTGAAGGCAGGGGTGTTAATCTCACCTACCTTTCACCCAAGTAAGTGGAAGTTTCACAGCCAGTTTTGAGGGATGGATGCATGCATGCGTACGAATATGAAAGAAAAAGAAAAAAGTTTTGAACATGGGAAGTGTTTGCAATCTCTAAGGTGTAGAGTCACTTTCTGAATTCCTTTGTTGCGTCATAACCAAACAGAAGAGCTTGAGATTTAAAAGAAGTCATTGGTTAAGGAAGGAAAAGGGACCAAAGAGAGCTTGGGGATGAACAAAGTTCTGTGTAGGCTTGGGGGCAGGGGGGTTGGAGTGGAAGAAGAAGAAACTTGGAGCAGCTGCCTTGTGCGGGTCAAACATAAAGAGATGGGGAAAGAGGGGGCTTTTACAGCCTTTCTTGTGTGTCGTGAATGTAACTACCTTTCACATTCTCAAAATACCGCAGGCAAGGCTTGAACCTGGATGACTAGGAAAGTTAAGTTTTGATGGGATTTGGGGTACGGGTAGGGGTGAGGAAAAGGTCCAGGGTCTGAAGGGAAATGGAAGGAAGAGGACTGGAGAGATAAGAGAAGGAAGAGCACAACCAATAAACTTCTTTTATCAGAATTTAATGTAAGATCCTTCAGCAAATTACAAGATAAGAGAAACTACATTGTAATAGTGACCATTCATTGACTAAAAGTGGATTTCAGAATATAAGTGTTATGACGTATGTCATGAATTAACTGGGTGGTCACACAGCCCGGTTTGCCCAGGACAGTCCCTGTTTACCTCCTAGAATCCTGTCATGGTAGCACCCCTTTCACTCTTAAAATTATCCTGCAATGAGGGGAAAATCAATGATGTGATCACCCAACTTATAAACTATGAAAAAGAGTCACAGCTTGGGGCTACATAATGAACTCTACCAGTTTCACTACAAGAGAAAAGATTTTTAACAACTCAATATTTGTCATTGGCGTTTTACAAAGGGGACTGAAAGTTTTCAGGACTTAGGGTCATAGTTTCTGT
The DNA here is from genome assembly GCF_059928025.1 of Delphinapterus leucas. Classification (NCBI taxonomy): domain Eukaryota; kingdom Metazoa; phylum Chordata; class Mammalia; order Artiodactyla; family Monodontidae; genus Delphinapterus; species Delphinapterus leucas. Next base: position 15,686,030 of record NC_143146.1, read on the forward strand.
TCTGTGCAGGAAAGCAACCTGGGACGCTGCAGTGGCTTCACAGGGGTGCAGAATATTTTAGATTTTTGAGGGAAACGCAGTGATACTGGACATCTGTGGGACACTGCACAAACGGCTAGGTAGTTCATAGTTTCAGCAATAGATCACTCTACAGTTCTTTCAGTGATGTCATCTCTTTGCAAAGCTAGGTTTTCAGCAGTTGTGATAAAAAGCAAGTGCACGTGAAAATAAATGTGTAACAGGAAATGAGAGTAGTGGTGTCCAATCTGCTTCCAAGGCTGGAGAAACTGTGCACTCCCCAACAGGTACACACAGCCCATTGGTAAGTAATGTTGGTTGTTTAAGAATGAAATAAAAATATACCTTTCTTTTCTTTTATGTGTATAAGTTTTTCCAAACAAAGTCATTGGACATGAATACTTAATAAATTGTTTGGGCCTGAGTACTTCATAAAAGGAACTGTTCGGTATTTCTTTTGGCCTGGGAGCATTGGAAAAACTTACTGAGACACTGAGAGCATTATGAACAGAGAAGGTTTGGAAACCTCTAGCTTAGCACCTTAGTGTTGACAGCAGGAATGAAAATTATTACTGAGTTTGGGAGAAAATCTTCTTTGTTCAGCAAGATTACAGAGGCAAGAAGAGCCATCAGAACTTCCACAGAGACCAAATGCCAAGGGCTAAAGTGAAGTGAAAAATCTATGAACACACTCACAGTCGGAACGAACAGATGATAAAGAAATTGGCATTCAAATCAGGGAAAGGATGTTGAAGAAGGACTCCATGTTGAAAAGAAGCTTTGGCTGTAGTCCTGTCTTCCAAATTAGTCCAAGGATTCTGGCCAACTCCAGTCTAATTACCTATGATAACCACGGAGACTAATTATGAGAACTAACTAGAAGATCTAAGAATAACAAAACTGAAGAGAATATGTTGTATGTAGTTGTAGTAACTAATAGATTTTTGAACATCTATCAATTGATTATCTATCCTGAACTTTGCTCCTGAGACCCCACAGTCCAAAAAAGTAGCACTTATTTTTATTTGCCTCTGATTTCAATCAGTATTTCTCAGAAGTGTTAAAAAGATGGGAATATATCAAAAAGACATAGAAGCCAGTTTAAAGGGGCTCTTACTGGCCAAATCTAGGATAATCCCAGTATCAAAATGAATAAGAAAAGTAATAGATTATTTACCCCTTGAATAAAATAAAAATCCATGAGTACAGTAATGGGGAGAGAATGAGATTGAGGGTTCTGGCTTACAGGTGGTAACTGTCAACAACTGATAAATGTGGAAGGAGTGGTTGCATTGGAAATAGCCATTTTCCAAGCATCATAGTAAAGGCTGGTTCGGTCAAGACTCATCAATGGATGCTAAGTATGAGGGGAAGGTTGTATAATGAGGAGGATCATTGCATGGTCTCAAAGTATCTCTCCACAGATTGCTCAATAGTTTCAAGGGGGAAATTGAAACTATACAGTGGGGAAACTGGACAAATCCTTGATCTGGTCACCAAGATGAACCTCACCAATGAAGGACACTGAGACATCATGGGCCTCCTAATGTCTGGGCCTCCTAACAGTCTGGAAGGAAATCATCTTGTCCTGGTATAAAGGGGGAGGGGTGAGCTCATTTTGCTGAATTTAAATCCACAGATGGATTCCAACCCCCTTTTTTCCCTCCCTCTCCGCTTCTCCCAAAGTGGTTTCCAGCTTTTGTATACACATCCATATGCATTAGAGTTGGGTCCATGAATGGTTAGTGTTAACAAGTGACTTTGATTTGGGCTTTGGGGAAATGAAAAATGATTTTAAAAAATGAAGTTTTTAGAACATTTTCTGAAAACTAAAATAATTTGAGGTCATTTCTGCCTAGTCAAAGGGGTGGGAAAATTTACAAAAGAGGAAGGAGTAGGCTATCATACGTGTTTGCAGCAAAGCTTAGGGGGTTCAACTGGGGGTGTAAATACAGAAGAAGGAACATATCCCTCCCCCGTGAGGCCAGGGCAAATACGTGTCTGCTCACAATGGGGCTGCTTAGAAATGGCCTAGTTGTAAAACCTCAGATAGGGGCCTGGCCAGGGGGATATGACGATGGAACACTTAACAGAGGGGCCATTGTTTTGCTTCCTCAAGGAATGGGTCAACCCCTGTAGAAGCTGTGATACATTCAGTTTGAAGTTGGAAAGCTAAAAGTTGGAAAGCTAAGGTCCTCCACCCCTGGCCATGTGGTCGCTGGCGGTTGCACTTGAGGGGCAAATAGAGTTCATGGAGAAGATCTTTTATCTCCTCTCCACTCCCTCCACAGCACAAAAAGTGTGTCCTAGGCTGTGGACCATTCACACACCCCTCGCCGTGGGACAGGTTGACGCTCACTGCAGCTCAGCTGTCTGAGGAAAAACAGGGACTCTGTTCAGAAGGTCTGAATTTGAGTCCCAGCTCTGCTGGTAACTGCGTGGGGACATAATCTTTGCTAAGATGCCTGATTTCTTTGGGCTCATCTATAAAATGGAAAACAATGCCTGCCACCCAGGATTGTTGTGAGCTGCAGATAAAATCGCTCCTGTTCAAATGAAATCATGTGTGTCAACACACCCTGCCAGAGAGAAAGCTCCTCTGTATGGGTGATTGTTGGTACTATGTGTTATGATGCTTTTATTTAGCACTGAATTTACAATTACTCTATCAAGGAATAATAGCAACGGGTAAGCAAAATGTAGTATATCCATGCAAGAGAATATTATTCAGCCATAAAAAGAAATGAAATCCTTATATATGCTATAGCATGAATGAACTTTGATAACATGCTAAGTGAAAGCAGTCATTCACAGAAAGACTAGATATTACAGTAAGTCCCCTATATACGGACCTTCGAGTTGTGAACTTTCAAAGATGCAAACGTGGAGCTTACTAATGAAGACCTGATGGAATTGGAGGCCTAGAGAAAGGACGAAGAGAAACAAGAAGAAGAAGAACAATTAACTGAAGAACTGAGGAGACTCACGATGCAGGAAATGGCAAGGGGACTTTCTTTATTTGAGGAGGCACTGTTAGTCTTTGAGGCACAGGACCGGAACATAGGACGGTACACGAAGGTTGCAGCAGCCATTCAGAATGCGATCCAGTGCTACTGTATCATCTATGATAAGAAAAAAAAGAGCTACTACCCAGACATCACTGGATCCTTTTTTCAAGAGGGTAGATAGAATTGAATCCAGCAAGGAGCCAGCACCTGTGCCATCAGCGTCAGGTGTGAGCGACATTGCAGCTTGCCCTCTGTCTCCTATTCCTGACGATCCTTCAGCTCTACCATCTCCCACCTCCTCTCCCGCCTCCAGTCAGTAACTCTTCTTGCCTGTTCCCTCGATGCCAGCCCCTGGATGCCAGCTGTTGTACTGGACTACCGTACTTTTCAAGGTACTGTACTGTAAGATTAAAAATGTTTTCTTTATTTTTTGTGTTTATTTTTTATGTAGTATTTGTGTGAAAAGTATTATAAACCTATTGCAGTACAGTACTATATAGCCGATTGTTAGTTGGGTACCCAGGCTAACTTTGTTGGACTTACGAACAGATTGGACTTACGAACTCGATCTCGGAATGGAACTCGTTCGTACGTAGGGGACTTACTGTATATGATTCAATTCATATGACATATTCAAAATAGGCAAGTCTATAGAGACAGAAAGTAGATTAGTGGTTTCTTAAGGCTAGGAGGAAAGGACGAATTGGGGAGTGATAGCCAATGGCTATGGGGGTTTGTATAGTAAAGAAAATGTCCTAAAGTTGATTGTGGTGATGGTTGCACAGCTCTGTGAATGTGCTTAAAAACCATGGAAATGGACACTTTCAGTGGGTTCATTGAATGGCATGTGAATTATGTCTCAATAAAGCTGTTACCTGAAAAACAAACAGCAGCAGTTGGAATCACCCAAGGGTTCTGAACATGAAACAGTATCTTTCTCTTTATGTACTCATTAAAGGTATCTGGGTTCCTCTACCAACAATAGTAGCAGCTAACCTTGATAAGCACTGTGAAGTGCCAGGCTCTCTGTTTCATCCTCACAACACAAGTTTTGGTCCCCAGTTTAGAAATATGTAACAAAAGCTCAGAGAGGTGAAGCAGCTTGCCCTAGATCACACAGCTAGTGGGTCACCATGCTGGGGTTTGAAAGCAGGCAGATGGACTCCACTGCCTCCATCCTGCCCCTCACCTCCTCATATCTTCATTGAGAGCATATGTTGAAAGGTTTGGGACTCCATGAACTTTCCACTAAACTTAGATGGTTTGGGCTAGTCCTATTTAAATATTTACCATGTAATTTGCCATCTGGGAGGAAAAAAAAGCAGAGTCTAACTCTTTCGGGGAATAGTTATTCTAGAAAGGCATAAACTCAGTACCAGTGACTCCATCTGACTTTACTGCCGGGCATATATTTGATCTTGAGATCATGCCAGGAAGGTGTGTGTTTGTTTCTCAGCCTTTTCTTCCACCTTCCTAGAAAGCCAGAGCTTCAGATATTATTAAAAGCCTGTGTATGTATCTGTTTTCAGAGAAAAAAAAAAAAGCGCGGGGTGGGGGGTTAGGTCAATTAACTGGGGAATCGTTTAACATTTTGGTAAGATTTGGGGGCCCAATATGGTTTTGTGATCTACCCTGTCGTGAACCCGGAAGGCTATTGGCGAGGCGTCTGCCATTCCCCACATGCTCCAGATGACTTTCCCCTTTGACGCAGGGTCGGAGGCTATTTCCCAGCACTGTGGCAGCCCTTGCCACTAGAATAGATTAATTTTGTCATTACCCTTTCTCAATTTCTGCCTTTGACCAGAAAAAAAGAGGTTAATTGTGTGCCATTTCTCAGGAGAATGAGGTATCAGCATTTCAATTCCTGATATGTTGTGAATTGTGGGTAGCTAATTAAAACTTAAAGATTAGAGGAGCTATTTTGGCTGAGGCCTTTTGCAGGACTGTGAAATGGAGAGAACAAAGGGTTGTCTTTTCTTTTTATTCGGACAGCTTAAATGAAACTTCAGGCTGGAATAGAGCCTTGAATTGTTTTACCAACTGAGTATTCATTGTATTGATTCTAATTTTAATTTGCAGCCAGTGGTGTGGTATCTGAAAGCTGTTGAGGGGTGAACGCTGAGATTATTGGGAATGTGAAACAGCAGGATTTGTGTTTGGAGGCTCCGTCTGATCCTTCTTGACTTCTGAGAGACATCTTAAAGTCAGATAGGAACCACTTACAGATTCTATTAGATGTCCTTAATTGCCGTCTCAGAACTCAATAGGAATTTAGATCTCTTCTGTTGTGCCTCACAGTTAACTGTTTGAGTTGCTCCATGGTTGATTAATGGATCTGCCACAAGCATTGGAGTTTTATTGGTTCCTTTACTCCCTGGTTGGCTTCCAGGCTATTCCATTTGTTTGGATACCACCAACATCACCGAAAACCTACATCTCTGGCGTGTGAATCAAGGAAGCCCCCAGCCCCTGCCCTGTTTTGTGCAAATTAGGAAGGGTACATCTTCAGCTGATGCAGTCCCCGCAGACACGTAGCTTGGAAAGTCAAGTGTGGCTGGATTTTAGCTCCTACCCACCTCCTGACTATGTTCCCTTGAGCTGGGCAGAACGCACACAACAGATGACAGTGGCCATGAGTCAAAGGACTCTTTCCGTCTTAAATTTCTTAGCCATGTGTCTCAATATGCTTCTTGATGTAAAAGAATTTCTTCTCTTTGAAATGAGATTAGGTTAGATGAGATTGAACAGGTGTGTCCAGATGCGGACTCCTTAGATGCAAAACCAGGCTGTGCTCATTTTTCATATCCCCGACCTTCTAGTTTTTTCCTTCTATCCAAATTGAATAAGCAGCTACTAGGGCCAAGAAATAACCAGATAGGGGGAGGGAGTGACGATGGGGCAAAGGAGAAAGGACTTTCCGTCCAATCAGAAGAGTGTGAGCAAAGATTCTGAAGCTGGAAGGAATTTGGTGCCTTCTAGGAATTGAAATAAGACCAGCAAAATTGAAGCTTGGAGATCAGGGAGAAGCACGAGGCAAGAAGAAACTGCAGGGAGGGGAAGAGGACAAATCATGGGGGGGCTTTGAGTCCATGCTAAAGATTTGGGACTTGTATCCTATGAGGAACTGGAATCTATCCAGATACTCAGTTTTAAGCACAGACATAAGCTGGTCAAACTTGTCTTTTAAACAATAACTCTGGTCATGAAAAAGGAACCACCTGGAAGGGAGCAGGGAGATCTGTGCAGAGGTCATGACCCCAGGTCAGGCAACAGACCCTGGTGAGTTGAACGTGGCACTGGTGGAAAGTAGGGGAAAGGGAACAGTTTTAAGAAACCTTGAGAAATTAAAATCAACACGATTTGGTGATGGATTGACCAAGAGCACTAGAGGAGAAAAGCGCCAAGGGTGACCCCCCTGGTTTCAGCATGGGTGACTGGACAGTATTAGTGCCACATCTTGAACTGTGGAACCCTGAGAAGTAGGTTTGGAGAGTGAGATCCTGAGATGGGTTTTGGATGCGTTGGATTTAAAGTCCCTGTGTGTCCTCCAGGTTGAGCTGGCAGCTAAATACATACGCTCTGGCACGTGACTGAGGGTAGGTAGTGTGGAAGGCCTGATTGAGGCTCACACCAACAATTTTTGGTGGCATCAGTCTGCCTGGTTGAATCATCGTTTAACAGTTGCTCAGGTGCTGGCGCGGAGATGGCCAATGGTTAGGTTGATCTAGGGTGGAGAGTAAGTCAGCTGGTTATGGAAAGGGAATTATGAGCATCTGTATTGTTGTAATGATGGAAAATGGAATTTAGGATGGATGAAGAGGGAAGAGAAGACAAAAAGGAAAGTGAAGAGGGAGGGAGAAGGCCAGTGAGCCAAGGGTCTGGCAGTCCCATAGACTAATGTATCATCGGGTGACAAATAAATGTTAACAAACATAAGTAAGATGACGTCTATGCGTTCCAGGGCTTAGAACCTGTTATCTTTGGGGGGCATTACTCAGCATACTACAGAGTACTTGAGCAAGGAAGCAGGAAAGATGGGAGGTTGTGATCACAGGATTGGGTATTTACATGTTTTCAGGACTTCACCTCCAAAATTACACAGAGTTGTCATTTTTGGAAGTGACACCGTTTCAAGTGATACTAAAGGCAAGAACAGGACCATGAGGGTGGTGTCTAAGCTAGAGGAAAGGAGGAATATTGGAGATGAGGTCAAGGAGATGAGAGCCCGGATACCAGATGGGCATTCACACAGACCGTGAAGTCACATTGGACGATGGCAGAAATGGCAGTGGTCAATTGTCAAGGTCCTCAGAGAATGAGGAAACGCTATTATAAGTCAGAAGAAGACAGAAAAGGAGGAGATGTTGGCAGGTGGAATAAAGCTAAAAGAGCAGAAGAGAAATTGTCTGGAAGCTATTTCCAACCTATATCATTCCCCTCAATCCCCTATTTCACCACTTATCCTCTTGTGATTTAGCAAATGATCACATTTTGGGGGGAAACTTTAGAAACTATGTAATTAGCATGCCTTGACATTTATTTGTAACAGCAAATCTTTGTATAAACTTTGCTTTTTTGGACACACTTTTGATATTGGTTTATTTTGTCTTTCTTTGAATGAGCTCATAAATTACTTGGTATTAACATGGATCTCTTCTAAAGATTTATTCTTTTGAAAAGTTTTTTGTTCCCTCCACTGCAAATGACACAAACCATGAAATCTTGAGCACAAAGAAGCATTGCTTAGTTCCCTTAGCTTGAATCATGTGGTTTTCATCAGACATGTTTCTCTTCTGGGCAGCAGTTTTAGGAGGGTTTAGATTTAATGTAGAAAATAGTCGACCCAGCTTGTACCTCAAGCCCTAACTCTGCCAGTTTTCCTCTTCACCCACCCACACTTGACCATCATCTCTTCCTCCTTTGAGCTAAGCCAGGCTCACGGTACCTGGCAGGAATGCTAAATCAGCACATCCCTTCCCATACACAGACCTGGTTAATAGGAGGCTTGGGAGCTACTGGGACCAATGGAATCTGGTTCCTGAGTCCTGCTGTGTGAGATGAAGGTGCTCCTGTGGTTAGGGTGGGTGGACGGCATCCGAGAGCTTGGGTCGCTGCGTATCACTGCCTTGTATTCCAGCCACTGTGGTTGTTGCCCTGTTTCTCATTTTCCTCTCTACAGTCTCTCTCGGAAAGGTCACTTTTCAGCCCTACAACTCTCAAATCTGTCCTTTAGTTCAGAGCTTGTTCTTGTGGTCTGGATGCATAGACCAAACATCCCACCAGGAGACCACACAGCACACACCAACTCAACTTTTCCTTCCTCAGCCAAGCTCCCAGATGAGCACCTACTACCACATGCTCTGGCTGTGCAGCTGCGGGCCACTTCCTGGGCATGACCTGCACCGGTGCTGCAAGCTGAGGCCCAGGCTCTCCCGAAGTTCTTTAATCCATTTTGAGTTTATTTTTGTGTATGGTGTTAGGAACTGTTCTAATTTCATACTTTTACATGTAGCTGTCCAGTTTTCCCAGCACCACTTATTGAAGAGGCTGTCTTTTCTCCATTGTATATTCTTGCCTCCTTTATCAAAGATAAGGTAACCATATGTGTGTGGGGTTATCTCTGGGCTTTCTATCCTGTTCCATTGGTCTACATTTCTGTTTTTGTGCTAGTACCATACTGTCTTGATTACTGTAGCTTTGTAATATAGTCTGAAGTCAGGGAGCCTGATTCCTCCAGCTCCGTTTTTCTTTCTCAAGATTGCATTGGCTATTCGGGGTCTTTTGTGTTTCCATACAAATTGTGAAATTTTTTGTTCTAGTTCTGTGAAAAATGCCATTTGTAGCTTGATAGGGATTGCATTGAATCTGTAGATTGCTTTGGGTAGTAACATTGGGTAATCAACATTTTCACCATGTTGATTCTTCCAATCCAAGAACATGATATATCTCTCCGTCTGTTTGCATCATCTTTAATTTCTTTCATCAGTGGTTCTGACAATTTTTGAATCTTCCCCAGTGGAGAAAGAAGGAGATGGGAAGAGAGAGATGGGGAGGGGGGAGAGCGAGCGAGCGAGCGAGAGAGAGAGAGAGAGAGAGAGAGAGACCGAAATTTAAAGGAATTGGTTTACATCATCATGGAGGCTGACAAGTGTAAAGTTTGCAGGGTGGGCCAGCAGGCTGGAGACCCAGGGAAGAGGTGATGTTGAAGTTCAAGTCCGAAGGCCATCTGCTGGCAGAATTCCTTCTTGCTCATGGGAGACCAGTCTTTGTTCTGTTACGGTCTCCAACTGATTGAATGAGGTCCATTCACACTATGGAGGATAATCTACTTTGCTCCAAGATTTAAATGTTAGTCTCATCCAAAAAACACCTTCACAGAAATACATGGAATAACTTTTGATTGAATATCAGGGCACCCAGCCGAGTTGACACAAAAAATTAACCATCACAGCAAGTTTTCCAGGGACCAGACTGAAGAGCATTTATTAACTGGTCCCACACTTTGTGTGTTCCTGTGCGTCTCGAAGGAGGCCCAGGACTTGGCTGTCTTCTTCAGCTCACGGGGCTGACTTTCACAGAACTTGCAGAAGCCCTTTGATCCGTCTTGCTCTGAAGCCCTGACATCCAGAAGTGCACTGAAGCCTGCAATTTTTTTTTGTTTTCCCACAGTGAGCATGCAGGCTGGCCTTTTCTACCCGCATGATGGGCTGATCTGCTTCTGAGGCTCACCTGTGTGTTCGTGAAACGCAAGGCTTCACAGGGCAGGAGCTGCCATAGAAAGGACAGGATATTGTCTGAAGGAAGATGCATTTGCCTCAAGCTCCTGCAGGGAAGCCAACTGATAATCTCACCAAATTGAAGGAATTGTAGACATAGAAGGTGATCCTCAGTCCTAGGGGTTAAATATTTTCATGAGATAACCCAAAGATTGCCGATTTCACGGTGGAAAAAATGATGGATAATCTCAATATCATAAAATAAAAGACTATAAATGCCACCTCGGCCTGCTCTGAGAAAACAATGTGTACATAGTAACAGAATGCCTAATGTATGGGGGAGCTAAATGTATCATGGCAAAGAGAAATGCATTATTTGTCAAAGACTTTGAGAACTAGATGCTTCACAAGACTGGGATATTGTCTGCAAAACTACTGGTACATTATATGATAGTCTTAGAAATTTCCCACACGCTGTTCATCAAAAGCCAAGTCCTTAGTCTTTTGCAGAAGAACACATCGTACTTCGTATGGGTATAGCTCAAGGGATTCTGTCACTTGGGTGAGGAAAGGCAAAATACGGGCATAGCTCAGAGATACTGCAGGTTTGGTTCCAGACCACAGCAATAGAGTGAATACTGCAATAAAGCCAATCACACAATTTTTTTGGTTTCCCAGTGCATGTGAAAGTTGTTTCCACTATACTGTAGTCTGTTAAGTGTGCAATACCATTATGCCCCCCCCAAAAAATGTAGCTCCTTAATTAAAAATACTTTTTGCTGTTGCACAGCAAAGGAAACCACTGACAAAATGAAAAGAATGGGAGAAAATATTTGCAAATGATATGACCTGTAAGGGGTTAATATCCAAAATCTATAAACAACTCAATATCAAGAAAAAAAAATTTTTTAAATGGCAGAAGACCTGAATAGACATTTTTCCAAAGAGGATATACAGATGGCCAAGAGGCACCTGAAAATAAGTTCAACATCGATAATCATCAGAGGAATGCAAATCAAAGCCACAATGAGATATCACCTCACACCTGTCAGAATGGCTATTGTCAAAAAGACCACAAATAAGAAATGTTGAGGATTTGGAGAAAAGGGAACCTTCGTACACTGTTGGTGGGAATCTAAATTGATGCAGCCACTATGGAGAACAGTATGGAGCTTCCTCAAAAAACTGAAAATAGAGCCACCATATCATCCAGCAATTCCTGGATATATATATATCCGAAGGGGAAAAAAACCCCCACTAATTTGAAAAGACACATGCACCCAATGTTCATAGCAGCGTTATTAGCCGAGATATGAAAGCAACCTAATTGTCCATCAACAGATGAATGGATAAAAGAAAATATGGGGTGTGTGTGTGTGTGTGTGTGTGTGTGTGTGCGCGCGTGTATATGTGTGTGTATATATATATATATATAAAATAGAATGTTACTTATAAAAAAGTATGAAATTTGCAGCAACATGGATGGGCCTACAGGGTATTATGTTTAGTGAAATACTATGTGTTTTCATTTATATATGGAATCTAAAAAATAAAACAGACGAATGAATATAACAAAACAGAAGCAGACTCACAGATACAGAGAACAAACTAGTGGTTACCAGCAGAGCGAGGGAAGGGGGCAGGGGCAAGATAGGGATAGGGAATTAAGAGGTACAAACTACTATGTACCAATATATAGTAAATAAGCTACAAGGGTATATTGTACAGCCAATGAATATAGCCATAGTTTATAATAAAAATACTTTATTGCTAAAAAATGCTAACCATCATCTGACAAGCAAGGTTGTCACAAACCTTAAATCTGTAAAACACAATATCTGTGAAGTGCACTAAAACAAAGTGTGCCTGGGAAGAAATTTGTAAATGATACTTTAATTCTAAATTTAGCCTAAGATGTCTGCTTGCAATGGGGGTAAAATAAGCATTTTTCCCTGAATTAACCTGATTCAATATTCACTTCTGATTGGCTATTTCAAACAAACCTTAATGCCATGAATCTCAGGCAGAGACACGAGGGGATAAATAGCAAAACATGGGCCGTTGTTCCCCCTCCTCTGGGCTCCCATAGCCCTTCTCATGTGCTTCTACTTGAGGGTCTTGCCATCTCACTTTTGTACTGTTATGTGTTTTTCTCTCTTATCAGACCCATCACGGTGCCTGGCACATACCAGACTCTCTGTATGTGTTAGTTGACTGAATAAATGAGTGAATAGCCAGTATATTATGGTCTGCTGATTCTCTTTAAACATCACCAAGGGAGAAGATGGGTATAGTCAGGAGAAAATTACTCAGGAAACATTTTATTAGAAAGGTATTGAGAAGGAAACAGTTGAACGAAAGAAAAAGGCAGGCAATGTGCAAGTCCAGCTGGCTCCGTTCCTGAGATCCTTCTCATTCTGAATGATTTTCTTGGGGGCTGGCCTGGCTCTGGTCTTTTCTTCTCTCTTCATCAGATCTTCTAACACCTCTGCAAGGTGGACTACTTCCAAGGAAGCTTGGGAATTTTTCTTTGTAAAATTTGGGGATCTAGCTCTAACTATAATCTGAAGGGTCCACCTATGTTTTGGCAAACAGCATGCCAACATTTGGCACGGTGGTTTTGGAGCCTGGCTGGCTGGCCCAGGGCCCTCGGTATCATGGTGATCTGGGATTGTTGGGAAACCATCCTGAGATAGTTTGGCTGGTATACAAGCAGTCATTCTACTGAATTGATGACCCTTGGAAATCTCTGAGCAATTGTAGGGAGCAGTATGTTCTATTTTTTTTTTTTTTTTTTTGCGGTACGCGGGCCTCTCACTGTTGTGGCCTCTCCCGTTGCGGAGCACAGGCTCCGGACGCGCAGGCTCAGCGGCCATGGCTCACGAGCCCAGCCGCTCCGCAGCATGTGAGATCTTGCCGGACCGGGGCATGAACCTGTGTCCCCTGCATCGGCAGGCGTACTCTCAACCACTGCGCCACCAGGGAAGCCCAGTAGGTTCTATTTCGATCATTGAAAGCCAACCTGATTTCACACAACGTTGTAATCTTAGTGCTTTAGCAGGTAAAAGGGATGCTCAGCGTATCAAAATATAACACACAAAATATTTTTTCTCCTTCACATCTATGCCTTAGCACATCCAAATTCTGTATTTTACCACCAGTCCATACTTGAAGAAGATCAACAAGGTCTGTTCCTGCCATTGTAAGGTCTCTGAGATGAGTGGAAATGTTGATGACACGCCAGAATCCGTTCCAAAGACAGCTCGTATAGAATACACCTCTTAAGTTCCAAGGTGATTCATCTGGGTTGCACTTTGTAGGGTTCAGAAGGTCAGAAGATAGGGTTGGGTAACAGCAACGTGTCATTGAAGATAAGTGAATGTTGACGACAGAGTGAATGGGGGGATGAGAAAGGAAGAGGAGAGTCAGTTGGCAAAATGCTCCGAGGCAGGCAGTACGTTGTTCCTTTCTGAGAAGTGCCTGCCATCTGGCTTCTTTTATACAACAGACTTACCATGCAGTGTCACTACGCCTTACAGAGTAATCTTTGCATGAATTCTGAGTAGGTGCCATAGTAAATTATGTATAACCAGATTTAAAAGAAATTCCTCATAATTGAAATATGGGATCATGTTAAACCGCTTATTACTCCAAAAAGGCTTATACAGTTAAACCACATTTCTCTCTCTTTTGAGATGCTGTCCTATCCTCTCTCCTCCACAATTGTGGAGTGATTCATATAGTTAGAGAATGGGTAACTGTGAACGTTTAAGAGAAGTATTATAATATGAGTGTTGCGACATATTCGATGAAGGTCTCACGTTATATTCTTATTTTCTCTTCGAATTTTTGCATCTTGCATTTTGACACACAGTCCCCAATCCATTAAAATGTAAACTGTAATGACGTGTGTAATACATTTTTTTCTGCAAGTTTTGGCCTTAAAGATGAATTTATTTCTTGGGCACTTGCATGCTATGCTTTTGGGAGTGGAGATGCTGCAGTCTTTCTGGAAGGCAGTTTGGGAACGTGTAAAAAAAGCATTAAAATAAACTTGTACTTTGACACAACAGTCCTACTTCTAGGAATTTAATCCATGGAAATGATCAGAGATGAGTACAAAGATTAAACAAGGATGTTTGTTGCAGAATTCTTAATACAGGTGAAAAACTGTAAACAACTCTAGATGTCCAAAAATAGGGAAATCGATTACACCAATTATGATAACATCATAATTATTTATGATGCAGTGAGTTATTATGTACCTTTAAAAATCATGAGAAAATTTTGAATAATATATTGCTAAATGGAAAAATTATAATATAGAATGTGATATCACAATTTTGTTTAAATTTATGTGTATGTACCAAAAACAGATTGAAAATATAAATGTCAAATAGTAAGCCATGGCTATCTCTGAGTAAAGGACTTATCCATGAATGACTTTCTTCTTTGGTCTCTTTAATAGTTTAGAAACTTTCTATAATGAAATGGATCATTCCTTCATAAGAGGATAAATGCTAGGATAATGCTAGGGAAGACCCCCAAGAAGCCAGACAGCAAAGGGTTAAACAAGATTTCACACATAGTTGCTTTACTTTTGCCACACAGGGTAGAGTACATGAGTGATGGCGGAAGGAACCAAAGATCAATGAATAGTATCAATTAGGCATTCTGGCATAGGACCCAGCCTAGGAACTCTCCAAAGACAAAGAGGAAGAATTAGTCTCAGGTAACCCCCAGTGAAATGAGTGAGCCGAACTGCACCTAAAAGAGACTTACAGAACCCAAACAAAAGGATAGAGACTGAGGAAGAAGTGACAAAGGAATAAGAAGAGATCTCTAAGGAAATATTTCCTGGGGCCTGCCAGGAGCCAGGATCCTGAGAGGCCATCCACCCCCAGAAGGCAGGTGTCACCAACCGTGAGACCTAGGGGGGGCAGGTGGACAGTGTATGTGGAGCCAGAAGAACTGGCCGGGAGAGTTTGGGGTGTTGGGGGTGGGTTTAATGGAGAGTTGCTGGAGCTTCTAGTCTTTCAGAGTAAGCTTGAACTTCTAAGTGGGATCTCCTAATTTTATAAATGCTGGCACATTAAAATTTTAAAAAATTTAATAGGCTTTATATTTTTAGGGCAGTTGTAAGTTTATAGAAAAGTTGAGCAGAAAGTAGAGTTCCCATATACCCTCTTACCCCTGCCCCCCAGTGTCCCCTATTATTAACATCTTGCCTTAGTGCAATACATTTATTACAATTGATGAGCCAGTATTGATACATTATTATTAACTAAAGCCCACAGTTTACATTATGGTTCACTTTTGGTGTTATACATTCTATGGGTGTTGACAAATGTGTAATAATGTGTATCCACCATTACAGTATCGTACAGAATAGTTTCACTGCCCTAAAAATACTCTGTGCTCCACCTGTTCATTCCTCCCTCTCTCTCCCTGAACCCTGATCTTTTTACTGTCTCCACAGTTTTGCCTTTTCCAGAACGTCATGTAGTTGTAATCATATAGGATGTCGCCTTTTCAATTGGTTTTGTTCACTTAGCTGTATGCATTGAGATCCCTACATGTCTTTTCATGGCTTGATAGATTATTTGTTTTTATTGATGAATACTATTCCATTTTATGTATGTACTACAGTTTGCTTACCCATATACCTATTGAAGGGCATCTTGGTTTCTTCTGGTACCTTTTTTTTTAAAGACAGCTTTATGGAGGTATAATTGACATATAATAACCTGCACATATTTCAAGTCGACAATTTGATGAGTTTTCGCACACCTATATATCAGTGAAACCACTGCCAAAATCAAGATAATGAATGTGTCTATCATCCCCAAAGGTTTCCTTATGCCCCCTTTGTAATCCCTCCCTCATACCCCTACCTGCCACCCTGTCTCCAGGCAAACACTCATCTTTCTGTCATTTGAGATTAGTTTGCATCTTCTAAACTTTATATAAATGAAATCATGCAGTGTCTTTTTGTCTTGCTTCTTTCACTCAGCACAAGTGAGGGCAGGTATTTCCCCTGGATTCTGTAGAAGTCTAAATTTCAAGAAGCTGGCATGTCTCCTGAGGATGGTAACTAAGAAGATGCAGCCAGAGATTTGCCCTAGTGTCAAATGTCCCCTCCATGCAATATCTCCTTATACACTATATTAGTTATGAAAATAGCCCAAACTGTTCTTTCCTTCAGAGTCATGTTGCAAAACAGTCTCCACTCTCGTGAGTCCACACACGCAGCATTGTCACGATCTCATGCAGTGAGCCGTCCAAGCACAACGCCCTGCCCTCCCCCCATACTGCCACTCCCTGTGACTGATGTCTTTTGATAGGACTGACCTGGTTTTGATGGAGTGAAGCTTTCAGCCTTCCTTCGCTCTCTGTTTTAACAACTGCAAATTATGGAGAACCGTTTTTGACATATAATTACATGGAGGATAAAAGTAGATTATAAAAATATGTATTCTATAATTCTAGTTCGATTAAAAAAAGACTATTGAAGGAATGACTCATTACATCCCTCTGGAATGATAAACAGCAAAAAAGTAATCAGAATTACTTCTGGATGGTGAGATTATGAGTGATTTAAATTTTCTTCTCCGTACTTTTCCATGTTTTTCAAATTTTCTGAAATGAATGTGTGTATTGTTATCAGAAATAGTGTGAAAAAAATTTATATTAAACCCCAAATTTGGGCTTTTGATTTGCAAGAAATTACCAAGTTATTTGGAGTAAGTTCCCACGCCCAACTAACTTGAGCCCTAATGTTAGGGGAACTACTGACTGAAACTGCCCACCTTGGCCAGGCACCAGAGTAACCATTTGTATGAGTTATTTTATGACAGGAGATCCTGGTAAGGAACACAGAACTAACAAGCCACCACCAACCGGAAAAATTCAGGCAAGGTCAAAAGGAGACCCCAGTCTGTATGTCCTACCAACCTCTCAGAATCATTCTCACTGGAATCCATCTTGGCTGAGTGATGCATGTGACACCAGGAAGGACCCTGAGTCAGAATGATTGGCCAGAGACAATCCGGAAACTAACCCCATCACCATAAAACCTGAGACTTCGAGCCACGTGGCAGAGAAGTTCTCCTGGGTTCCCTTACCCTTCTACTCTCCACCCACTTCCCAATAAAGTCTCTTGCTTTGTCAGCACATGTGTCTCCTGGGACAATTCATTTCCAAGTGTTAGACAAGAGCGCACTCTTGGGCCCTGGAAGGGGTCCCCCTTCCTGCAACACTAAGGTGGCAATAGTCACTGTTTATCATTCATTCACTTACTCCTCCAGCAAACATTTATTACTCAGCTATTACGTGTTAGGCTCTGTGTTAGATATTGGATACAAAGATGAGCACAATAGTAATCCCCTTCCATTGGAAAGATCCCTCTTCAGCTGATTAGTTATTCAGGTCAGCGTACTGATTTCAAGAGGTCGGTCAAGTTGGAGGTTGGGAGGCGGGCGGTGGTTAAGAATTCAACTAGGAAGTTGGTTTTGAAAGAGAAGGAGGAGTGTATCGCTTTTGGTACTCAAGACTGTGGAATCCATTCCAATGACAAATGTCATTCAGCATGATTGTATTAGCGCCTCCATCAGTGAACTGGAAGGGTCATTAAATGCTTGAGTGTAGTAGCAACTGCGGTTCTACCAATGTGTTTTCTGACTCCATTATTCTAGAGATTTTTTTAAAGTTAACTTCTTACTTTGCAATAATTGTAGACTCATGTACAGTCGTAAGAAATAGTACAAAGAGATTCCATGTGCCCTTTACCCAATTTCCCTCAATGGTAACATCTTGCAAAACTATATTATAATATCACACATTCTCAGGATTTTAATACCTAGGAAAATGAAGAAGAGACCGGTCTGGCTCCTTACCAAACTTCATATATAGCTGGTACCTCTGCCATTCCTGGCAGGATTCTGCAACATTGGCTTTTTCTCTTACACTATAGTAAAGGCCTCCCTGAAGATAGATTTTTTCTTTATATCTTAAAATATTCAAGTATTTCCTTAAAGGGTTACATTCAAGTATCTCCTTAAATTAGATTATTTTCTTGAATGAAGTTAGTATATAAATGTGAAGGAACAGCTTTTAGTCATAAGGTTATGGGGACCCTGTGAACAGAAAACTTAACCTATGAACAGTAAAGATGTTTGTAGCCATGGGCGGAAGACTGATGGAAAGATTGTTCCCAAAGGAGACTATTGAGCAGTGCACAGCCTCAAAGGGGCCTTCACAGGGGCACCTGGAAGTGAATGTAATCTCCAGCCACAGTGCCATATACAAGGAAGCTTCTATTGCTTCTACAAGAAGAGGAACAGCCGTGTTCAGAGATTCGAAAGACTTAAGTTCAAGGGAAAAATCTGAGAGGGGAAGAGATGGAAAGTTTTCCCAGGAGGAGCCCAACCCACCTCCCAACTCAGAAGGAAAAAAAGGAGCTCCCTGGACCTTTCCATAGAGATGGAGGGGCCGGTAAGTCAGGAGACCATCTGGATGTTCAGCTGACGAGTTTATCCTTTAAGGCACAGTGCTTCCCTGTTCTCATTCATGAATTTAATAAATATTACTGAGCACTTTTTATCTGTCCATCCCTAACTGTTGAGTTGGCAGAAAGATGAGAATTGAGTGACATTTTTGGGGTTTTTTTTAGGGTATTGCATTTAAAAAATTTTTTTTATTTATTTTGGCCGCTCTGGGTCTTAGTTGTGGCATGCGGAATCTTCATTGAGGCATGAAGGATCTTTTAGTTGTGGCATGCGGGATCTTTTTACTTGTGGCATGTGGACTTTTAGTTGCGGCACGCATGTGGGATCTAGTTCCCTGACCAGGGATCAAACCCGCACCTCCTGCATTGGGAGTGCAGAGTCTTACCCACTGGATCACCAGGAAAGTCCCAAGAGTGACTGTTAAATAAAAGATACTTGAGACAAAGATGAGAGGGAAAAAAGTGTCCGTATCAGGAAAGAGATATCTTATATTTTACTCATCCTGGTTGCCTAGCGTCAGGAAAGAGCAGTGTACTATGAGTCAGGAGGCTGAGGCTCTGTCACTAACTAGCTCTGTGATCTTGGGTAAGTTATTTTTGACTCTGTGTGGGCATTGGTTTTCTCAGATGATTGGTCCAAACAATTTTTAAACTTCTCATCAGCTGAATAATTTATGAGGTAGTATGGCTCAAAGAGATCATGTATAGGACTAACTGTAGAATAATAAGAGTGGTACTGCCCGACAAATGCTAACCTTTAAAGAAGTAGGCTGCCAACACCCAGTTCGGAATTTCCAATGAGATTAAGCAGAATTCTTCTCGTCACTAGAAAGCAGCTAAGCAGCTAAGGCTTAAAATGGTGTCTCCCCAACATCTCTTCAGTGTCTCTCTCCCACCCACGTGACCCACACCAACCCTCCTTCAAAAGCCAAAAGGTGAATGGTTGAGGGTGACCTGGTTGTGAAAAGATATTGAGTTTATGAGTTTTGATGTCCAGTTTCACCATTTACCATCTGCTATGAGTTGAACTGTGTTCCCTCTGTTTCCCCACCAAATTTATGTGTTGAAGTCCTAACCCCAGTACCTCAGAATGTGACCCTATTTGGAAATAAGATTGTTGCAGATCTAATCAGATGTAAGATGAGGTCATGCTGGATTAGGGGGGACCTCTGGACTTGTGTGGACTTAGGGTGGACTTGTGTCCTTATAAAATGGGAAATTTGGACACAGAGGCACACACACGGGGAGAACACCATGTGAAAACTGGAGTTAGGCTGCCACAAGCCAAGGAACTACCAGAAGCTGGGATACAGTCTGCAAAACATCCTTGCCTCTTGCTTTCAGAGGGAGCATGGCCCTGCCGACACCCTGATCTCGGACTTCAAGTCTCCAGAACTGTGAGATAATACATTTCTACCATTCAGTTTGTGGTACTTTGTGTTTAAAGTAACCAAACAAGGAGGCCATTGGTCTGAGGTGGCTCTAATGTTTTGGTCGTCAACGCAAGCAAATCAGAACCTAAGCCAGAGTGAATTCCTGTAAAAGCCTCAAGGTTAACAACAACCCAATCACAAACAGCCAACTAGGCTTTCCCCCAAAATGCAACCACTTAAGCTATAGCCAATCAAATAATTTCCTTGCTTTGCTGCTGCACCTTCTCTGTAAAAACCTTGCCCCTAGCTCTTGCTGGTGAAGCACTCCTAACAACTTCCGGTTTGGGGCTACCCAATTCAAATCACTGTTTGCTCAAATAAACCCTTAAAAAATTGAATATGCTTTAGCTTATCTTTTCACAGTTCCTTATGACAATGATAGCAAGCTAATATACTATCTGTGTGATCTTGGGCAACTCAGACAAATTCTGTGAGGTCCAATTTCTTCAGTGGAAATTGAAGACATAGAGAGAGGTTTATTTTTTTAATTTTTATTTATTTTATTTTATTTTTTTGCGGTACGTGGGCCTTTCACTGTTGTGGCCTCTCCCGTTGCGGAGCACAGGCTCCGGACACGCAGGCTCAGCAGCCATGGCTCACGGGCCCAGCTGCTCCGCAGCATTTGGGATCTTCCCGGACCGGGGCACGAACCATGTCCCCTGCATCGGCAGGTGGACTCTCAACCACTGCGCCACCAGGGAAGCCCAGGTTTATTTCTTTTTAATGTAGGTAAGTTTTTTTTTTTTTTTAACAGAGAGAATTTAATATAGAGAACTGTTAACACGATAGAAACTTGTGAAATAGGTACTTGAAAGGGTAAAAGCACAACCCTAAGGTATCATGGAAGCAGTATCGGTAGCAAAAGGAATAAGTTAAGATTATTAAAATTAGGAGCCTAGAGGTGGGCTCTACGGAAATGAAACTCAAAGTTCTGCGGAGGAGGTGCCACTCAGCTGGTGCAAGTGTCTGGAGGGCACCTGAAGAGGCTGATCCTGTGACTGCTGGAAAACTGCCAACTGCATTCAGCTGCTGCTTCAGGAAGGCATTTTTAAGTGTATTTTACTCCTTAATGCTTCACCCTCCGTAGTTCCCAGTCCCCATGTGCACCATGACTTTGCTTCTTCACTTACAGCTTTGTGTTTCCTTGAGTCTTCAGGGAGGAAAAACATGTTTCCACCAAGAAGGCTGCTCACCCCTCCATCATTTCTGAGTTCTGACTTGGGCTTCGAATAATCCTGCTAAGATGAAATCCATTTCTGTGGCATAAATGGACAGTTGGTGTTCATAAATTTCAATTGATTTTTGTGACTATAAAATATTATGTCATTATAAGCACCTCTTATAATTGAAGTAAACCAAAATCTCCAATAAATTATCTTGTTTTGCACACTTTTCAGTCTGTTCTTCTTATATTAGAACACTTTAAAAAAGAAGAATTCATAACAACAAAATTTAAATTTAGTAGGTTGCTGTGTGCCGTGATTTGTAAGAACGTATTTCTTTTTTGTAGCTTATAAAATGAACTGGAAGTTTAGAGTTATTCTTTTGGGCTATGTATGTGTGTTCGTGTGTGTGTGTGTGTGTGTGCACTTGGCCTATTAAAAGTAACTAAATTAATTTAGATGAGATTAAATAAGAAGAAATCTTTTCCAAAGACAGTGTCAGGCACCATGGTTAGATGCTTTTGGACAGCAGTGATAAAATAATGAGCTTGGTATAAAGTATCAGATTCAGGTCAAGTATTTTTTGAAGATTTATTTTATTTTATTTTTTTTATTTTTAATGATAGAATTCATCTTTGTCAGCTCTTGAAATTAATGAGTTGCCTCAAATCTGGTTTACCCGGTCTCTGTGGCTTATTTAAGATTTGTCCACACATATATTTGTTATAATTAATGATGGAGATTCCTAAGTTCTAAGGCTAAGAGAATAGCATACCTGTAAACATAGCACATCATCATTTAATTAATTCAGCAGAATCTAGGAAAGAACAGTTCCCTTCATTTCTGGGTAGTAATATTGCATAATAGATAAGAATATTTTCCATGTGCTGAAGTTAGAAGTATTGATTTAGTTTCCAGAGGAAACATATTATGAAAAGGACTTCTAATTAGATTCTTGGATTAGATGTTTGTATGTGTGTAAGTGTGAATGTGATTTATAGATGAGGAAACTGAGGCTGAGAGAGGATAACTACTTTGTGCAAGGCCATTGAATTCATAAGTAGCAGGACCAAGACGGAGAAAACAAATCTGTGATGTGCCAAAGCCATATTGTTTCTACTACTTACAGGAGGTTCCTTTATATAGTGTCATCCTCACAAGTACCCATCATTCTAAATTTTTTAACTTAAATTTTAAAATTTATGATTAAAAAGTAAGTACTACATGTGAGTGGTTCAATATTCAAAATGTACAAAAATATAGAATGAAAACGAATCTCCTTTTCTCTCTGGTTCCCCAGCTCTTTAGGCCCCCTTCCCAGAGAAAGCCACTCCACCAGTTTCTTGTGTATATTCTACATATTTACACACACACACATACACATACACTCCCTCACTGTGTTAGCATAGTGAATTCACAGTTATGTATCTTATGATTTTCTCTTGACATTATATTTTGGTGATCCTTGCAGATCCCAAACTGTCTTAATTGTACATTTATAGACTATGGTGGATCTGTTAGTACTAAAATTGTGTAAAAAATTTACATTTTCAGGCCATACAACCTGTTACAAATGTATAGGTGGTATTTGCTGGGTTTGATCAGAAGTGGGCAGAAAGGGGAGTGAATCTCTCCCTTCCACAGATCTATATTTTGAAGGGGGAGTAGCTATATTACTTACCCAAGTCAGTCATTAAATTATAGAGGTGCACATAAAAAAATCCATATTGAATACCCATTACCAGGATGAAGGATAAAAGCCAAAATGATAAAATAAAGATTAGAAGGCACAAGTGTGCATAACAAGGAACTGAGACAGATATAAAGATGAGTGATGCAAAATCTGAAATTAAAAAACCTGTTTGATGTATAAACACAGCCTTAAGAATAGACTATCAAAAAATACATGCAAGAAGGAAAAAATGCATCCAACTGAAATAACCAGAAACCACACAGCCCGTTCCTAACCCTTGATTCCTCTGAAGAACAATTCACACCATGAAGAAAAGAAAAGCTTTTAGATGTAGAAAGCAAAACCCTTATCAGGACAGATGCCCAGCATTTACGAAACAATTTGGACACAGGGGAAAAAAATAATCTCTTTTCCCCATGATGTGGCTGCAGAAAATAGATCAAAAAGCATCAGACAGAGGAGTCCAGCAGGGCTAAAACAAGGAGGATTTTCACATTCAGGGGCGTGGAAAAGGAGCAGGCAACTCGCTGACAAGCAGAAGAAAGAGGCAGGTGATTGATTTCTCTGTATTAATCTTAGCTATGGCTCTAAAATGTTTACCACCCCATTTGATTGCTTACCAGGCTCTGAGCCGTCTCTTCCTCCTTTGAATGTAGCGAAGGCATGGTTTGCATCCTACCTCCAAGGTTTTGCATGTCCACCCTGCATTGTCCACACATTCTCTAAAGAATCGCGCATTGAGTCCTTTTTATGTGCAAGATGGTACTAGATGCTGAGATGCAAAATCAAAGTGTGCAGAACATCAATTTTCATTCAGATTCTTGCCTCAACTGTAAAAGAAAAGGGTAAAATATATTGCTTTCTGATAAGGCACTTTTCTACTCAGATTATTTCCCTCCGTGATATACAGCTGCCTCTCTTTGTTGGCTTTCAGAACATTCCATAGAATAGTCTTTGATTTTATGGCTTCCGGTGACAACAAACGGTCTCAATGCGCCGAGGAGGTATTTCCTCCTGGATTCTGCTCTTCGGTTTCTAGCAAAGACTTTCCTTTTTGTAAATAAGGCAATGTTTAATTACAACCATACGCATGATCTGAGATCTTCTAGGCTTATGTCCTTAGATGTCTGATTACTTACACCAGCTTCTCAGGAATTCTTTTTGCATTCTTCTCTAAGCCTCGGCTTGCTTACAAACAACTTGGCTGGGAGTTTATTACTGTTGGACTTACACAGAAATGTATGTGTGCATCTATACATCTCTCCGCCTCCTTTTTCAAGGGACTTGAGATAGACTGGAGAAATACATAAATTTACAAAAGGATAAAATAAGAATTTCCATATCTAGGAACATATGGGAAAGCAAATATCAAACAAAACACTGTGTGAGTCAGTTGCTAGACATGGGGCTATGAATTTGGTTCTAAGCGTCATAAATGGTCAAGGCAAAGAAAGAGACGCTATCTTAAGATTCATAGGATCTAAAAGTTCAGGACAAGCTAGTTGCTATGGGGAAGCACCGTTTTTCTGGAAATTGAACCCTGAGAGAAATCTCTCCCATTGATCCTCATAAAAATGACATTGTGACGTATATGAGATGATAGAAAAACGCCTAACAATTTTCACACGGTATTTTGCGATGACATGCCTTAATGTAGGCTTATGGCTTGATACTAAAAGATAACTCAGTTAATGTAATGGGAGGAGGGACCCCAAATTATTACTTTAGCTAGGCTCCTGTATCAAGATGAGGATTTCTTAACTCTATTCTGACCTGCTTAGGGCTTCCATCTAGGGTAGCAATATTAAAGCACAGAGAGGAGGAGGTCACGTCCTATGGCAGAGATTAGAATGATGTGGCCTCAAACCAAGGAAGCTGAGGAAGGGCAGCAGCCACTGGAAACTGGAAGAGGCAAAAAGCATTCTCCCCTAGAGCCTTCAGAGGGTGCGCAGTCCTACCGACACGCTGAGTTTGGACTTCTGGTCTTCAAAACTGTGCGAGAATACGTTTCTGCTACTTCAAGCCACTCCGTTAGTAGAAATTTATTAAGGCAGCCCGAGGAAATGAACACACATGGAATATTTCAGTTGACTTGATTCCAACATTTCCTTTGGAGCCTTGCTTTATTCTGACCCAGTGACTCTCACCTCAGACTGCACATTAGAATGGCTTAGAGAACTTAGAAAAAATGCTGACGTCTGGGCCACACGCTCAGAGATTTCACTTACATGGGCTTGGGCTACAAACTGGCAACGGTGTACAGTCAGAGTTGAGAACATACATTTCTGTGTAAGTCCAACATTTAATTAGTCACAGCAACTTAATATCATAGGGGTGACACAGAAGTACATGGGGTGGGAACAGCTATATAAAAATTTTTTTAACTTAGGCATTTGCTTTGGGACATAACATTCTGTATCTTCATGCCCAAACAGAAAGCATTCTTAGACACTGTCTGAAGCAGTTTTGCATCAGCTGTCTGCACAGACCCTTATGGCACTAAGAGAGTCCTGTTTCTACCATGAGGAGGGAGTATGGATGCTCTCACAGGTGGCCACCGCTGCCCATCTGGACGCTCCCCTCACTGCCCCTGGAAGCACTGCAGAGGCGTTGCCTTCTAGACTGAAGCTGGACAATGCTTAACTTTAACATAAATCAAAAGACATCATTTGTAAGCCCTTGCTCCAAATTGTCCCACTGCCTCTTGACAATTAGACAATGACAATTTTAAATATCTGGTGGCATGGTACTTTGTGTAATTAAAAAAAAAATCTGCTGCAGAGACGTGCTGAATAGGACAATAGTACCTTATTATTTGGAGGGAAGAGGGTCCTTCATTGTGAATTGTGGAACAAAGCAATTCCTTGTTCGTCAGCCCTCAATAAATGTTTCTTTATTTGTGAAGTTGTGTGATGGCCTGTAGTGGTCTTTCGCGCACATCAGGGAGCAGTCAGGAGTGAGCTGCAGTTAGCAGTGGGGTTGGTCTATGAAGGGCCTTTGACGCCGAGCTCACTGCATCTATTGACTCCCCAGGAAGTCTGAGGTCACAAGCTTGGCTGGAGCACATGAGCCCAGATAATGAAGATGGTTTGGCCTTCTTGAAACAAAGCCAGAAACTTTATCTACTTCATTGTGCACTTTGGGTCATGTGCTAACGATGAGGATTTGTCTAATACTAATCCCCCTAATGAAGGCTTCTCCCAGCCCTTACACAAACCCCACAAGGCCCCGTGATTTGGCAAGCCAGGCAGAATAAAGGCGAAACGGCGTTTGGCTTTTGAACTGAGTTCAAGGCAATTAAAGCCACGGACTAAGGAGGAAAGGAGGGGGTTTAGAAATACCAGTATAATAAGTAGTAAGACTGGAGCGCTCCGTCAATTAACTCAAAGAGACAAAGCCTGATTTCACGGGGGAAGGCGGTGAGAAGCGCTACCCTCATTAAATCTGGCCATTAGAGGTGCTTCTAATGGAATTAACTTTGTTTTAGTGCTGAGTCCTATAAAGTAGTCTGTGCATGTGCACGTACACACGTGCACACAGGCAGGTTCTGTAATTTTTGTGGGTCTTTTTTTCAAGAGGAGAGGAATAGAACGCGAAACAAAAATACACCCCCCAAACCGCAAATCCCCAAAGAACAAAAATCAAAAACGGGGTGGATGCTCCAGTGCTCAAGAGTGGAAGACAAGAGGAAAGCAGGACAGAGGCGAGTAGTGGAAGGTGCGAGAGAGTCCTCCCGGTTATAAAGCCATGAGCCCCCTTCGATGGGGGCTTTTGCTCGGCTGCCTGGGCTGTGCGCTCCCGCCGCGGGTGCGGGCGCAGTTCCCCCGGGTCTGCATGACGGTGGGCAGCCTGCAGGCCAAGGAGTGCTGCCCGCCGCTGGGCGCCGACACGGCCGACGTCTGCGGCTCTCGGGAGGGCCGGGGCCAGTGCGCGGAGGTGCAGATCGACACCAGGCCCTGGAGCGGTCCTTACGTCCTGCGCAACCAGGACGACCGAGAGCGGTGGCCACGGAAGTTCTTCGACCGGACCTGCAGGTGCACAGGTGAGGAAGGCGGGCAGACGTGCTCATGAGCCCAGCTGGGTGGGGCAGGCCCGCTGGGAAAAGAGCCCCTTCCAAGGAAGAGATGGGACTCTTGAGATACTTAGACTAGGCTTTGAAAAGCAAACCAAGTTGGTCCATCGTAGGCAGGGAATTGAGTAAGGCTGATGTCTCGGTATACTCTTCACACCCTTTGTATATCTAGCTATGAACACTAAATAAATATTCCGTGGGCCAAGCTTGGTTATATGAACGCGTGCCGACACACCACGGGCTTCTCTGTTGGAGGGGGTAGCTAAAGGGCTCAAGAGTCAGCTTTGAAACTCAGAGCAAAAGTCCTTTCAAGATGGATTCAGTGCCCTCTCCTTCTGAAATGGGTTTGCACTTGTTGAAGAGGGTGGTGGGTGAGGCTTGGCATCTGGAAGACAGACGTCGAGGGTAGGTGTTCTGTAGTCCGAGTCTCAGCGTTCCTAATGATTTGAACAGGTCTCAAGCAGGATACGTCTTGCTCGTGAAGGTTATGATTGGGTTGTAATTTTGCCAGCATCGGAGAGATGTGGCATGACAGAGCTTTCTCCGCGAGCTGAAGAAGAGAGGCTGGTTAGGAGATAAAAATGGCTTTTTTCCCTCTTACCTGGGTTTGATGTGAGCGTTTCAAAATTTGCTCAGTGTCTCTCTTTTAGACCTTGGTCTCTCTTATTACCTGTTTCTTTGAAATCTCTGTGCACTTCTTAATCCTCCGTCTCTTCTGAGCCATCTCAAATCCTCTTTAGTGGGCCTCCCCTCCAGTGTTCAGCAAACATGCACAGCAGTGATAAACACTCAAAGGCTGGCAGGGCATGTGGAATACAAAACACATAAGCCATAACTTTAGCAAAGCCCTTGGAAACTGTTCTACAGTGTCTAGCCACACAAGAGTTTTTTCCTTTTGAAATTATGTTTTTATTGATGTTCTTATATGATGCTGGCACATAGGAAAATACAGATAATTGAGCTACCTAAGGACATAAAAAGGTAAACTAAGGGAATGTACAAAGGGCTGTGATGTTGATGTAGGAATGATATCAGATGTTTTTAACTTAAACAAATTCTGAAACTATTTTGTATACAGTGGATAAACAGGATCCTATTGTATAGCACAGGGAACTATATTCAATATTCTGTAGTAAACCATAATGGAAAAGAAAAAAATTCTGGCTTTATAATCATTTTGTAGTCATATTGTTAATTCTGTGATTCAAAGGAACTATTTTGTCTTGGGGTATTATTGTGACAAAAAGTTTTTAATAGCATGTTGAATATATGCTGTTCATTTTTTCTAAGCTAGTTGAGCATTTGCTTCTGTAGACATTATCTTGTAGATTCTCATGGTTTTTCAGTCTAATGAGAGGCAGCAGGTTTCATATTACTTGTGGTATTGGAAACCACACTACACAGTGACTTCTTTGTCTATGACTCAAAAATTCATCTAGAAAACTTATTTCCAGGTCAATTAATGATAGAGTACCACAAGTTACAAAGGTTGGGAATCTCCATTTTATAGAATCCTGGGGGCAGAAGACATTAGGAACTCAGATATAACTGTTAACTCTCCTTATCACCATCTACTCTATGTTTCTGACCTGAATAGCAAGTTTTTTAAAAAGTGGAGATGGAAGGAATCAAGGATGGCAGAATAGAAGAGATAATTGCAGTCTCCCTGTCCTGAGGGAATGGTTATAAATATTCCTCTAGAAGTGGCAGTAAATTAGGGTCACAGCGACCTAAGTTGTCTCCCTCCTCCAGGATTTGATCTGTCTAGACTCATGCAGGACCATAGCTCTTTCCATCCCAACTTTGGATGGCTCTACTCATGTTGGCTAGACGGTCTTTGTCTTCGAGCCTCAGCGTACCAGGCTAGGTCCTTAGTGACTGAGCCGAACAGGTATTTGGTATACATAATCACCGTGATGTGTCATATGCCTCAAAGCAAGACACATGTCTTTCAGTTTATTCTCCCTAAAGAGTGAGTTGCTTGCTTTCTGAGAGTAATTTCTTCATGATTTAGAAGGCAGTCTTCAGAAGTTAAACCTGATCTCTGGTAGCCTCAAAATTCTTTTGCAAATAGAATCACTGGGATTCTTCTGGTGTCACCCAAAATTTATTAATGAAGAAATGTATATTAGTAACCAGACTGTTGATGACCTTGAGCTTTGTTAATACAGTGGAAAGATAAACACACCATTCCTCTCTTGATGGACATTTAGGTTGTTTCCATATCTTGGCCATTTGGAATAATGCAGTAATGAACCTGCAGATGCCAATATCTTTTTGAGATCCTGATTGAAATTCTTCTGGTTAAATACTCAGATATGGGATTGCTGGATTATATGATAGTTTTATTTTTAATTTTTTGAAGAACCTCCATACTGTTTTCCATAGCAGCTGCACTAATAGTGTGCGAGGGTTCCAATTTCTCTGCATCCTCGCCAAGTGGTATGTATTTGCAACTTAATACCGTTCAGCCCTACAAAAGAAGGAAATCTTGCAGTATGCAACAACATGAATGAAACCGGAGGACATTATACTCAGGAAATAAGTCAGTCACAGAAAGATAACTACTGAAAAATCCCACTTATATGGGGCATCTAAAATAGTCAAATTCATAGAATCAAAGAACGGAATGGTGGTTACCAGGAGCTGGGAGGAAGAGGAAGTAGAGGGTTACTAATCAATAGGCATAAAGTTTCAGTTAAGCAACATGAATAAGTCCTAGAGTTCTGTACAACGGAACTGTACAACATTCTACCTAGAGTCAACAATAATGTATTGTACCCTTAAATATGTGTTAAGAGGATAGATCTCATGTTAGCTATTCTTATCACAATTAAAAAAAAACACACACAAAAACCCATAGTCTCCTCGATCTTGAAGTTGGTAAAAGATTTTAGCTCAATAAAAAGAAATAAATGCAAACTCTGAGGGGGAAAAAAACCCTAAATTATGTGCTCAAATTCTCTAGAGAGAACTTCTCTATTCTCTGTGGGGATAAATTGAACCCCCCAAATTACTGAACTTAATTGTCAAGAAGTGGTCAATTTCAGGAGACTTTGGCATTAGCCATTCACCTTCCAAGTCTCACCTGCCAGTTGGCATTCCTGAGCATAGACCAGCTGCAGCTGGGTCTTTGGATTTTTGAAAAATATGTGCACCAAATGGTTTATGAACAATTATCTGAGAACTTCTTGTTTGTACAAGTGACTAAGTGCCTCCATTTTCCAATCTCTGAAATGGGGATAATGAAGAAACCACATTTGTAAAATCCTTTTGAATTCTGTAAATGAAAGGCCTCATGTGAGTATAAAGTATTGTTATTAATATAATAGAATCTCTAATTAAAAGGAATAGGCTATTTAGAGCTCCTTGTAAATTCACTAATCGGTGGTCTTTAAGCTTAATTAATCTAATAGCCTTTGGAGGTTGAGCTGATGCAGTTCATGTAGGAATGTGCATTGTTTGGTTGTTCTCATTCTCTTTCCATTTTTTCCCCAGTCCTAAGTAGGTATAAGACTTTGTCTTTTTAAATTTAATTTTTACTCAAGGACATACTCAGTGATAGACTGGTATCTAGGGATTCTTTCTTTTTTCTCTCTCCATTTCCCAGTGAGATAACGCAATCCTTTCTAAAAGGGCCCCGTTCATTTATATACCTCTATATCTATATCTATATCTATATCTTGGCTGCTGTTATTGGTGGATTAATGGAAAATTTTAACTCATTAAGTTGATGTTAGGAAATACTAGGAAATCTAAATTAAAGAAACAAACACTTTGTGTGCTAGGCTTTTATGTTATTGCACTTTTCAGTTGTCTTCAGCATTTTAACAAATTCTTTAAATCAGGGTTAGAAGCTCAAATATGAAAGGGGTCTGACTGCAGAGCTGTGGGGTATATTTTCTCTGAGACATGCTGGAAAAGGGATTTTTTTATCAAATACATTTACGGGTCATAGGTGAGCTCAAATCCACACAAATACTTTCTTATTAGCATTTCTACATTGCTTTTCAGGGGCAACTCTGGCTTCATGAGATGTCTTTGTTCAACATAATTGTGAAGCCTCTCTGGTCTTCTGAGTCAGAAACAACCATTTTGTCTTTTGTCATTCATGGTGTTTGGTTAATTCTTATTTTCACTTTTCCCACAGTTAGACTTGCGTTGATATTTCGTTCCGCCCATGTTCCTTGTCCCACTAGATGAACGCACTGTGCCTTATATTTGTATCCTGTAGGGCTTAATGCCTTTTATTTAGTTATTCATGACTCCTTCATCAGCCAGCCAACCAATGTTTATTTAGCACCAATTACATTAGGCCCTTCAGGTACAAAGGGGAAGAAACCCCAATATAATTTTTGATGTGTCCACAGCGTAGTGGATGAGTAAGACAGGTACGAAAACAAATACTTAAACCATACGACTTGATAAGTGGTATCTGGTAAAACTAGTAATGGTAACACTTCATACAGAACTTACTATGTACCAATACTACTCTATATTAACATGATTGCTTTCCATAAGAACCTGATGAAGTAGAACTCTTATTCCAATAGGACAGGCTTTGAGAGGAAAAGTCCAAAGTTACCACGTGTGGCAATTGCATGAATGTACATAAAGCTGTGGGTGCACAGAGCAGGGCATGATTAGTTTTGACCTCCTTTTAGGTATTAGGCGTTAATAAATTATTTGTTGAATAAATGAATGAGGGAGATAATTAGTTATTGGTAATTTTGTTTCTAGCAACCAAAAAGAATCATGGTAGAGAAAATGCAAAGATCTTAAAACTCATGGCCTAAGTTATGAATTATTTAATTTTAATAATGAGACCCCAAAATTCAAAGTCAAGTTTTATGTCTTTAAATCTAGAAATGTATCGAATTTACTATTTTGAAATTTGTGTGTGCTATTTCTTAGCATTTTGGAGGAAGGAATTGCTCTCCTATTGTAGAGCTATGACTACACATTCACCTCCAATCACCTGGATGTAGGTAAACAGCTGGAAGTTTAGGTATTTAGTATTCTTCACATGCATTTTGTTCAATCGCTTCTCAAAAAATACTCTGTTCCTATAGAAGCTGCCAAAGTAGGGGATACATTTTAATCAAAGATGGTTTAAAAATAGATATTATACAATTTTAGTAGGTACCCCAAGGGAAAATAAATAGACACCAAGCTCCGTGAAGCCTGAAGTGCCTTGCATAGCATTTGATACTGTAGTAGCTATTGAATAAATATTTGTTAAATAATTTATATTTAATAGCTTCACTCCAGTGATCAACATAAGTTTTAATGTTTAATGCAGACTATTCAAGAACTTGATTTTCAGCCTTGGGACTAGTAGAATTTTCCCTTTTAAGTATTTTTTTTAAACTTATGTTCTCATTTGGCGTTGAAACAGGAAAATACAAGTAAGCTGTGTAAGAGTAGGTAGAATATTTTGTATGTTACAAAGAGCATAGAACCCAAATTTTTAAAAAAATTCTTCTTATTTATGATATTTTTAAGGACATTTTCTTTAACCATCAAAAAATCCATTGGGTTAATAGAGGAGGCCTGTGCATTTTCTTCACGTAGGACACATGCTAATCGTTTTGTTTTCATGTTATTGGAAAATTTTCTTTCCCTTTAGAGATCCAAATAACCCTCTCTTTACTATGGTCATAGTATGTTTTACTTGCATCTATTTTGGTACTTGTAGTTTATCAAAATTATTTGCAGGGCCTGCTTTTCCTTCTAATTCACAAGGGAGAGAAAGGAAGAAGAAAACTGAGGCTCATTGAATCATCTACTACGTGCTTTATACTCCTTTTTTTTTATTAAAAAACTTAAATTTCAGCTTTATTGACATATAACTGACAAATAAAATAGTAAGATATTTAAAGTGTCCATCGTGGTGATTTGGCTTTATGCTTCTTTCATTCGTTAAAGAAATATTCATTTGTACAAGGCCAAGCATAGGCCTAGGCAGCGGGATAACTGCCTTCCAGTTGTCTGTGGCTGAGGCCAGTAGATGTCTACAGTTGACACGATTAATTCAATGAAAAAGGAAATATGAGGTGTCATAGCAGCACAGCATGAGATCATCACCCCGATGTGTGGGATCAGGGATGACCTTGCAGAGAGCCCATCGTGACGCTTAAAGGTGGAATAGGTAACACATGCAAAGAGGAATGTAGGGAGACCGTGAGGGAAAAGTGTTCTAGACAGAAGGAAGAGCAAGTAAAAAGATCTGGGAGGGGCTTCCCTGGTGGCGCAGTGGTTGAGAGTCCGCCTGCTGATGCAGGGGACGCGGGTTCGTGCCCCGGTCCGGGAAGATCCCACATGCCGCGGAGCGGCTGGGCCCGTGAACCATGTATCAAAAAAAAAAAAGATCTGGGAGGAGGGATAGGAAGAGAAGGAAGGGAGATTGTCACTCACGTTAAATGCTTTACATAACCCCTCTCACCCCCTAGGAGATAAGAGTTATTATCCCTTTTTGTTTCAACATTTCATGCCAGTAATATTTAAATGTTTATTCTAACTTATTACCACCTAAGGAATGAGGTGCTGGTCATACCAAAAGCAATAATCAAGGCTAAAAACGGAAAAGTCAAGCTAAGATAATTTAAACTTTAGATGCTAATCAGAAAGATGCCTAGAGCTTGGTATGACTAGTCCTCAGTCCCTGGGGTGATAACAAACAAAGCAGAGCCGTTTGTTTGCGCTTCCTGACACCACGGCAGCTAATTCACCTGCCAGCCTCCACTGATTTTGTCTTAACTCTGTCTCCTTTGTGAAATAAACCAGCTTTTTAAATGTTGGATTCCATCTTAATTCCTGGAAGTCAGCTTAGTTATTTTGGTTCCACCTTTAGCTTGGTGTATATTCTCTTCCTTCTCTAAATCAATGACCTATTTTGCAGCAGCCCTTCCGTATGTGCTGCAGGGGAGGGGGGCCCAGCAGTGATGACATCCGAGGCTGCAGCTCAACCCCAGGAAGGGACACCCGGCCTGACCCGTGAGAGGAAGGGAACGTGGAAGGCAGCAGTGTTTTAGTTTGCTAGGGCTTCCATAACAAAGGACCATGGACTGGGTGACACACAGGAACTTATTTCCTCACAGTTCTGGAGGCCTGAAGTCCCAGAACAAGGTGTCGGCAGCTGGGATTCTTCTGAGGCCTCTCTTGCTGGCTTGTTGATGGTGTCTTCTCCCTGTCTTCACATCATCTTCCCTCGGTAACTGTGTCCAAATTTCCTTTTCTTATGAGGACACCAGTCATGTTGGATTAGCTAATGATCATTCCCCCCAATGACTTCATTTTAACTTACTTTTTAAAAGACACTATCTCCAAAGATAGTCGTATACTGAGGTACTGGGGGTTAGGACTTCAGCATATGAATTTTGTGGGGACTCAGTTCAGCTCATAACAGCATGGAATTCATTTCCTGTCCTATTTCTTTGCTGGGAATATTTCTAGGAACTCTCCAGTGTTCAGTCCACTTGGAGAGACAAACATTTCAAGAGGAGAGTAAGGAAAAGCAATTGATCTTCTCTTCTGTTCTACCCCAGAAATGTCTTCCAAACTACATAAGCTGCCTCTTCCATCTTTCCCTCAATTTTTATTATTTATTTATTTATTTTTACATATGATACATATATTTATTATACCTACTAGGTGTGTTCTCTTTGGGAAATACGAATCTCTTTGAGACATAGGTTGTTCATTTTTTTTGTTTTCCCACAAATACTGGGACCTTTTGAGCAGGAAGGTCTATATTTTACTAACATCTAGAACCAGCAGCTAACACGGTGTCTAAGATGTAGTCAATACATATGAAATACGTAAATGAACGCAATTTTAAGGAGGGCCAGGACGTGAACGAATAGAAATTTTTCCTTTTCAGTCACAAAGCAAAAACAGACATAAAAATGATACAGACAACAAGTGCTATGGTCATTCAAAGAAAGCATAGAATAGATACAACAAGGATCTCCTCTATGGCACAGGGAACTATACTCAATATTTCGTAATAACTTGTATCCCCTAATTTTTAAAATGCACTAGGAAACTTCGCCGGCTATAACTGTGGAGACTGCAAGTTTGGCTGGACTGGCCCCAACTGCGAGCAGAAGAAACCCCTGGTTGTCCGGCAGAATATCCACTCCTTGACCCCTCAGGAGCGTGAGCAATTCTTGGGATCCTTAGACCTCGCGAAGAACACGCCGCATCCCGACTACGTGATCACCACGCAACACTGGCTAGGCCTGCTCGGGACCAACGGGACCCAGCCACAGATCGCCAACTGCAGCATTTATGATTTCTTTGTGTGGCTCCATTATTATTCCGTTAGAGATACATTATTAGGTGAGTCTTTTTTTTCCTCTGAGTTTAAGGTATTTTATTATAGGTTTGGGATTGGGGGTGGGTGGGTGGGTGGGAAGTACTTTCAGGCAAGGTAACTGACAAGAGAAAAACCTCTCAAGGAATCAAAGAGGAATTAGGTTTATGAAAGTCCTTGAATTATCGGATGCCGCCCAACGTTAGAATGCGGCGGTTTCTCCCTGGATGTTGGCTGCGGACATTTGAAAATGTTCTCTCCTATAGTTTGTGCTTTTGGTTCAGGGTCTAAACTCTTCTCTCCGAAGCTATTCATCCTCAAAGGCAAGAGTTGATGAAGTGGAGGTAAATTCCTTTTGATTCCAGAAGAAAACATTTCTAAATCAGACCATGGAAGATTTCTCTGACCTGTTCTAAAAGCACGTGAAGCTTCTTTGTGCAGAATTAGAGTATTGGTATTGGAAGTGTGTATCACACTAAACTCACATGTATTAGTTGTGAGACTTTCAGGTCATCACTCGTGGTGCCCATGCACTGCTGTAATTCCCAGGGTTTTTGGACTTGAATTGTCAAGGAAAAGGATGAGCTGAGCCACAGCAATGTAGCTTGGCTTAGCCCTTTGAACCACAGTTAGGCTGGATGCTTGAGAAAATGGCACCCTGCTCTCCCAGATTCTAAAACCTGGGGCCTGGGATGGGAGCTGTCTGTTAGGAACGTCATTAATCTGGTACATCAAATTTTATCCTCTGTTATTTTCAGTCAGGGGAAAGCCATGGCCACCAGTTAGCTCCAGGAGGGCTGGAGTCCAGTCCAGATTCTGCTCCGTGCGGTCCTGAACTTTGGCTCTATTTGCAATTATCCCCTCTTCTGGGGCTTCTCTTTGGGGTCAGGGTGAATGAAGATACAGAGCTCACTTTGAATAGTAAGATTCTCATTTGAAATCATCTGTCCTTGTGTTTATCGCTCACTCCCCCTAGCTTGATGCCCCCTCATCATTTTGTTTTGAGAACTTTAAACTCTGTTTTGCATTAAAACATTTACAAAGGGCTGCGTAGCCAACATCAGTGACAGCAGTTTTTTCCCCTCAGTGTCTTTTAAAAACTTGCCTCATAGGTAAGCGTCTGTCTTTCTTTATCGGTAGATACGGAGGCTCTTCTGGCTATAAACATTTATTGTTTTCCTGTCATCACTCTGAGGAATTTTTGCTTTATGAGAGGGTAGTCTCTCAAGAGGAAAAGAAAACTATAGTTTCTGGTTGCATCTAGGAATTAAATTTATATTCATTTCTGTTCATCTCTCTGAAGTTATCATGGGTACTTTGAAAAAGAACTAACGTTAGCTAAAGTTTCTACATAACCATCAAAAGCTGTTATGAGAGGGAGAAGAAGGATGGAACAGGCAGTAAGGAGGTCATTAAATCTCCCAAAGCTTTTCACTAAAATTGGCAGTTCCAGAGGCCAGCCAAATTGGTTGGAATGTATTTTTCTCTCTTCTGGGCTCGGCAACCATGCCTGTCAGCTAATAGTTGTAACTGATTGATGGCTGAGGCAGAATCCGTGGAAGTGCCTTTCGGTTACATAAATGCTGAATTTGGACTAAGTGCAGTTGAAGTTGCTTTATTATTCATTAATCCCTCCCTATAAATACATGCTTTTGTGAGGAATAGGTTAGAAAATGTCTTTTAGAAATATATTTCATTTAGGTCTTGATCTCTTTTGGAGGATACTCATTCTATCTTCACGAAACATTGCTTAAAAATTAAATTTATAACAGGAGCTCTTAAGATGACCTGAATTTCTCTGCTGTCAATCAAACTTTCAAGAGATGAAGGAGAACTTATTCTAAAACTGCTAGTTGCTGCTGAGATTGTTTTGTTGTTGTTGCTTTCAGAGAGATGAATGACAAAAACAGTTGTTTTCCCTTATGGTTACCAAAGGGGAAAGGGGGGGATAAATTAGGAATTTGGGATTAACAGATACACACTACTATATATAAAATAGATAAAGGGCTTCCCTGGTGGTGCAGTGGTTAAGAATCCGCCTGCCGATGCAGGGGACACAGGATTGAACCCTGGTCCGGGAAGATCCCACATGCCACGGAGCCACTAAGCCCATGCGCCACAACTACTGTGGCCCACACGCCTAAAGCCAGTGATCTGCAACAAGAGAAGCCACTGCAATGAAGCCACTGCAAAGCTCACATACTGCAACGAAGAGTAGCCCCTGCTCGCTGCAACTAGAGAGAGCCTGCGTGCAACAACGAAGACTCAATGCAGCCAAAAATAAATTAATTAATTAATTTAAAAAAATAGATAAAGAGCAAGGGCCTACTGTATAACACAGGCAACTTTATTCAGTATCCTGGAATAAACCATAATGGAAAAGAATCTGAAAAAGAATATATATATATGTGTATATATATATATAAACTGAATCCCTTTGCTGTACACCTGAAACATTATAAATCAACTATACTTCAATAAAAAAATAATTAATTAATTTTAAAAAGTTGTTTTCCGACTAAAACATCACGGACTTATTGGCTCTGCAGCACCTCCCAGGTAACATTTAACATTTAAAAAAAATCTATTGTGTGACCTCTAACGTGTTTCCCAATTGTTTTAGGACCAGGGCGCCCATACAAGGCCATAGATTTCTCACACCAAGGCCCCGCCTTCGTTACCTGGCACCGCTACCACTTGTTGTGGCTGGAAAGAGATCTCCAGGTTGGTCCAAACATTAGTTTCTTTTAATTTTGTTTTGTATTTGGTCGAGACCCATATCAGTCTTTGCTTTATACATTTTCTTGTTGTATCTGATGACATGAATTAAATGACTGGTCATGCCCTTTGCTTTTAGCGCCTCACTGGCAATGAGTCCTTTGCTTTGCCCTACTGGAACTTTGCCACCGGGAGGAACGAGTGTGACGTGTGTACAGACCAGCTGCTTGGGGCTGCAAGAAAAGATGATCCGACTCTGATTAGTCAAAACTCCAGATTCTCCAGCTGGGAAATTGTCTGTGATAGGTAATCGCGTGTGTACCTGCGGCAGAAATCCAGAGATTGTATTTTCTGATGTCTGAGAGATGGAGAATAACTTTACAATTCTCTTTCTAATGCATGTTGGATTCTGTTTACATGTTTCTGAACAGTATTTTCCTGAGGGAGGTGGGATTTTAAAAAACCCTGAGCCCTTTAATAAAAAGAAAGTAGAGGTATGGAAATCACACCTGTGAATTGAGTATGCTTGGCCATCACTTTGAGATCAACTGTCTTAAAATGAGAAGTATTTCCTGTATTCAGCCAACATGTCTTAAGCACTGATCATATTCTAAACAGTTTAATAGTGCTGGGAATACAAGGATGAATAAAATATAGCTTCCCTTTGGAATATCATTTTATACTTACGAAGGTAGAAGGCTGGTAAACAAATTACAATATAACGTGAGAAGTATTTTAATAGGTGTATGTCCAAAGCCAAGAAGAGAATCAGCGAAAGTCTTTAAGAGGTGGAGACACGAGTATCCTGAGACTTCAAGGAGGCACAGATCTCTCAACCAGAGGCAGGGGAGGGTAGTGTGTCCTAGACGGAGGGAACATCATGTATGTAGTTAGAAAAGTCCCTAGAAGCAGTCTGATATGGCTGGGCCATAGGGTGCTGGGGAGTTGAGGGGAACAGGAAATGGGGTGGTGAGACGAATCTCTAAAGTACTAAAATCGGGTCATGTGCATCTGGTGTAGAAACTTTTTTCTACCGTAACCGACACCAGCAAATGTTTGTTATTTGCAAAAAAAAAAGAAAGTACCAAAGAACACACAAGCAGCCCATACCCCACAAAGAATTCTGTCCTCAGGGATTCCTTGAATTTGTTTCTCTTTCCTGGCACACATCTCAGGAAAAGATTCCCCAAGAAGCTCTTCCGTCTTCCTGTATTCATTTGTTTCCTCCACAATCCTCCTGTTTTGAACTCCACTATACTAGTGCCCTTGTCCTTTGTCTTTCGACCGCTCCATGGCACAGAGCTTTGTTGTCCACGCCCCAGGCTGGGCATGCGCGTGTTTTCGGGGGTCTAGGTCTAGCTCACCGTGATCCCATCTTCTACATCCTAAGCTTTTCCTACAGCCCTCCAGGCAGTGCTCATAGGGATGTAGTAAGTGCTTTGTACATGACTTAACGTCGTTCCATAAGGGCACCATTTCTCATAGTGCCTTGGGCTATTAATAGGTGGTATGTGAAAAGAGACTCCTCTGATCAAATAAATTTAGAGAATGCTGAGTTAAAAGGGTTTTAAAAATTTTAGAATGTCTCAGAGCCTTTCATAAGTAACCGCGTTCTTATTTTTCAAGAGGGGCTTAAACTTATCTGACCCTGACACCCTTATTTCACAGACCATCTCACTGGAACACACTTGGGAAAGGGTGCTTTGGAGGCTGTTTTCTGTCTAGTTTTTAGGTACTGGCATCTTTCATCCTCATGTGCACTGATTCTGTTCTCACACACCCAGTATGATCCCCTCACCCATTAAAATGCACACCGAAACATCTTGAAAATTTGATCTCTACCAAATGGAATACTGTTCTGATGGTGGAACTCCAGGCCCCAACAGGCATGTAGGATATAATCTTATGGGCACGGGACCTTCCCAGCATCCACGTTTACCAATTAACCATCCCTTCTGCCTTAGAACATTTTCTAATACAGCGTTTCTCCTAATACTTCTCCTCTATATAGTTTCACGTGTTTTCACTCTGACCGCCTTCATTTGCCTTCAGTTTGCCTGAAATGCTTTCCTAGCTTTACTTCTGCCCAAACTGGCTTAGCTCAATATTAATAGAGTCTAGCCTGGTCTCTCCTCAGTTATTCAAGATTCAGATGGACATAACAGGAGTCACCGTCTTGCCTAGTAAACCCTCTTACTGTCTTTCCAACGGAATGGTAATTTTTCTTCACTATTTATGTGTTGATTCATATTTCATGCATCTATGTTTTTTGAAAATCCTTAATCCATAATTGCTTTTGAAAGCAGTACTTTTACCACATATTTTTGACCCTTGTAAGGTAACTGTAGTAAAATTTTACCATGACTATAACCTTGATTGGTTTGCTGGGCTCAAAGTTACGATACTATCCATATTATTTCTAATCTCCTTACACATCTTAGCTTGGATGACTACAACCGCCGGGTCACCCTGTGTAATGGAACCTATGAAGGTTTGTTGAGAAGAAATCAAGTGGGAAGAAACAGTGAGAAATTGCCAACTTTAAAAGACATCCAAGATTGCCTGTCTCTCAAGAAGTTTGACAATCCTCCTTTCTTCCAGAACTCTACCTTTAGCTTCAGGTTGGTGCTCTGAGCTCTGCGACCCTGGCATTTTACAAATACTTTTAGATTTTCACGCCTGTGGTTGTAATGAACTGGAAGGAAATCCAGGTGTTGGGAGACATCAAAGCTCAGTAATAGGGAAGCACTTGGTAAAAGAGGGTAACAAGGCATCAGTGTCAAGAAAGTCATCATCCACCTACTATCATTAATAGCGTAGTTTGAATATTTTCTAGCTCAACCATTCAAAACCACCTTTTGTATTTCTAATTCCTGTACACATATAAGTACAGTCTTCAGAACCAAGGCACCTCACTAAATAGAGTATTTTTGAAATATTTGCTCATGATTTTTCTTTTCTCCCTTAAAAAAATGTCAACCATAGACCTTAATATTGGAGTCTGAGATCTCAGAGGAGCGTTACAGATTAAATGCAACTCAGATTACAGCACAGCAATGACATTGCAATACTTGAAATTTAAAGGCCAACTAATAATTTTCTCCCTCTACAAAGACAGTAAGCATGATGAGAAATATGTATGGCTATAAATAAGATTTTAAACAAACATCTTTGAAGCTCCTAAAAAGAATGGCAGATAGACTCATGGTCTTCTCCTAAACTGAATTCTCTCTCTCAACCGTGTGTAAATTATACAATCGGTGTGTTATTTGGGGCCAGGGGCAAGGTAGGCTGAACTTACTGCAGAGGTCGTGTCAAGGGTAGCAGAGCCCAGAGTCTGTGCTGGGGTTGGACACATCCCTCAGAATAGTGTCAAAGGTGAGGTGAAGGATGACCTTTACCTTGAAAAGGAGCATGCATTAGTTTTTCATTGTGATACAAGTGCAGTTGACACAGATTGTATTCCATATAGATTTTAGTTAAGCGAGTGGTTTTCAAAGTGTGGTGCCCAGACCATCATAATTGACATCACCTGGGAGTTAGGTAGAAAGAACCACAGATTGTTAGGACCCAGCCTGTACCTACTGAATCAGAAACTCTGAAAGTGGGGCATGAAATGTGTATTTTTATTTTCCAGTGATTCTGATGTATGCTTAAATTTGAGGATCACTGAGTTAGGGTACGGACAATTAAAATTTCCTGAAAATGAGGAGGGGATAAAAGAGAAAGATAAGGGGAATTTGGGGATATCTTTAGAATGCTGAATGTATTACAGTCAAACAGCAGATCTATTTAGTGGAGAAATAGGAATATAAGATTATATGTGAATTCAAAAAAAATTTATTGATCTCAGACCACGTGCTGGGCATGGTACTGAGACCTGGAAATACAAATTTGAAGAAACCACAGTCTCTGTCCTCTAGAAGTTCATATCTAGCACGGGAGACAGATATGACAGTAAATAATTGTCATACAGTACACAAAAGATATAGACTCCAACTGAGAAGGTGTGAAAGTAGCATGGATTAGGAGTTCCCTTCTCTTTAGAAGATCTCATTAAAGGTTGTCGCTAATTCTTAGCTATTTAGCTACAACAGAGCTTCCCACTTCCCGACACCATCTCAAAATAGAAGGCTATTATCTAGGCTGG
The DNA here is from genome assembly GCF_059928025.1 of Delphinapterus leucas. Taxonomy (NCBI): domain Eukaryota; kingdom Metazoa; phylum Chordata; class Mammalia; order Artiodactyla; family Monodontidae; genus Delphinapterus; species Delphinapterus leucas. The sequence goes on from NC_143146.1 coordinate 15,727,824, forward strand.
AAACAATACAAAGGGACCTTTATCAGTTCATGACTCTTGTCGCTGACATACTGATTTCTCTCAGGAATGCCCTGGAAGGATTTGATAAAGCAGACGGGACCCTGGACTCTCAAGTGATGAACCTTCATAATTTGGTTCATTCCTTCCTGAACGGGACAAACGCTTTGCCTCATTCTGCTGCCAATGATCCTGTTTTTGTGGTATGTTCAAAGACTCAGAAGAGATGAAAACTTTTCTAGATAATGTGTTGGATTTATGTGCTTTACAACAAGATTAAGGTTTGGCGTGTGTTTTATCCTCTCTGTGAATGGGATGTATGCATATGTAAGTTAATTTAAATCTACGGCATAGGGGTGGTTAGATAGCATTTGAAGTTCCCTAATCAGAAACCTATACTTTAGAGATGGTTAGCTTTGGAATGACCCTAGATGGGAGTTTACAGTCCAGAGGTGGATTCAAAAGTTAGCATAATAATATTATAAATTATACCATAATTTAGCATAACATATCGTACATTAGCATAATGATGAGTGATTTTTCATTGGTGGGATGAGTGGTGTTGAAGGTAAGTGATGGGCTGGAAGTACTGTGCAGGTACTGTGACCCTTGCATGATGCCCAGGTACCTGAGGTCCAAAGCTCTGTTTGGTGTTTGGTCCTGGCTTCCCTCACTTCACAAAGGATTCTGGCTAAAAATGAGCTGCTTTTGCCACCAGAATATCAGAAATGTGGACTACTGGTCCCAACTTCTTACAAGGTGGGGGCTTGTCTGTGAGTCCTCCAGTGCCATCTTTGTTCTTCTGTAGGATGGTCCTTGTTCCCTGGCTCTAACTTGATATCTCACATCACTTTTCAGGCTATCATTTCAGCCATCAGATTATGCCAAGCATTTTGATGTCTACCTTCTCTGCTATCTATCTACACATCTATTGACACCATATGTCTCTAAATAAGTTTTTATTAAAACACATATTTTGAATTATAAAATTTGTACATACAACTCATATTCATAAGAAAATATGTCACTCCTACCCGGTACTCCAAAATATTGAGTAGAACAGCAGAATCCTCTGACGAATTGAGGATTAAACCAAGACCTTTCACTCCTACCAAAGGTGATAATGGTGATGCTAGTAATTTTTTTTGTTTTAAACATCTTTATTGGGGTATAATTGCTTTACAATGGTGTGTTAGTTTCTACTTTATAACAAAGTGAATCAGCTATGCATATACATATATCCCTGTATCTCCTCCCTCTTGCGTTTCCCTCCCACCCTCCCTATCCCACCCCTCTAGGCGGTCACAAAGCACCGAGCTGATCTCCCTGTGCTATGGAGCTGCTTCCCACTAGCTCTCTATTTTACATTTGGTAGTGTACATATGTCCATGCCACACTCTCACTTCGTCCCAGCTTACCCTTCCCCCTCCCCGTGTCCTCAAGTCCATTCTCTACGTCTGCATCTTTATTCCTGTCCTGCCCCTAGGTTCTTCAGAACCACTTTGTTTTTTTTTAGATTCCATATATATGTGTTAGCATACGGTATTTGTTCTTCTCTTTCTGACTTACTTCACTCTGTATGACAGACTCTAGGTCCATCCACCTCACTACAAATAACTCAATTTTGTTTCTTTTTATGGCTGAGTAGTATTCCATTGTATATATGTGCCACATCTTCTTTATCCATTCATCTGCTGATGGACACTTAGGTTGCTTCCATGTCCTGACTATTGTAAATAGTGCTGCGATGAACATTGTGGTACATGACTCTTTTTGAATTATGGTTTTCTCTGGGTATATGCCCGGTTGTGGGATTGCTGGGTCGTATGGTAGTTCTATTTGTAGTTTTTTAAGGAACCTCCATACTGTCCTCCATAGTGGCTATATCAATTTACATCCCCACCAACAGTGCAGGAGGGTTCCCTTTTCTCCACACCCTCTCCAGCATTTATTGTTTGTAGATTTTTTGATGATGGCCATTCTGACTGGTGTGAGGTGATACCTCATTGTAGTTTTGATTTGCATTTCTGTAGTTGCTAGTAATTTGATTTTCAATCCTAAGTCTCAAGGATTGCCAAATCTTATGTCCTTATTTTGAGGAAACCCCCTAAGTGTGCAGGGCTTGACAACATTTTTCTGTCAATGGCCAGACAGCACGTGTTTTAGGCTTTGCGGGCCAGATGATCTCTGTTGTAGCTATGCAACCCTGCCACTGTAACATGAAAGCAGCCATAGACAATACATGAACAAGTGAGTGTATTACCCAAAGACTGGGTTCAGTCTCTTGGCAGACATTGAGCCAAAAGACACAACCAAGCCAAAGATTGATCCGAAGAAGGAAGGATTTATTGCTTGCAGCAAGTAAGGGGAACACTGGGGATATTTCCCAAAGCAGTGTCTCTGGGAACAGCAAAACTGGGGAAGTTTTAAGCTAAGGGTATATGAATATTCATGAAGGGGCTTGTGCAGAGGAGATTCAGCATAGAACTGGGGCAGAGGTCGACGGAGTCCAATCTTTAGTTGATTGAAGTCACAAGTCAGAAAAGGTTAACAGCATCATCTCCTAGGTTCCACTGATCAGGTGGTTGATCGCTAGAGGGGGGTTTAGATTCTTCAGAACAGCTCAAGAAAGTGCTTCAGGCCAATCTTTACCATTGAAAAGGAACTGAGAGTTCCGTTTCAAAGACAGCTAACTTGTTGTCTTTGCTATAGTTACTTCTCTTGCCTGATAACAGTCAGTTTGTTCCTTTGTTTCCTTAAAATTGTTATTACTGAGGCCTGTTCAAGGGCAAGCATTGAGGACAGGCTTAGATCACAAAACGGCTTAGGCTTAAAATGGCCTCTCTTATGTCGAAAAGCTGTATCTGGTTCTTTCCCACCAGGGATTCCCCCTCCCCTATCTGCCTACAAGTGTGGTGTTCTAATAAAACTTTATTGACAAGAACAGGCTGCGAGCCCTATTTACCCAGCAGGCTTTAGTTTGCCAACCCCAGCTTGAAGGGATCAGTGTCTTCTCTGCCGTACAGATGTCTCTTTAGTCATCTTTCTCTTCCTGCTCTAGTTGGAAGCCCACATTATGACTTTATGGACGAGGAATTCTGTGACTTACGTGTAGTTCAAAGACACTAGATGTTTAATCGTCCTTGTCTTCATTACTTTTAATACCTTTAATATTTAAAATTTTGTTTTCTTTGGTATAAGTTATGTATATATAAATAGACAAAAAGCCACAGCCCTTCTTTGAAGGCACAGAAGGAGTAATGTTTTGGCACCAGCTCCAGAGCTCACAGTTACTTTAGGCTGTTTACAAAGAGTTTCATGTTGAAGCCAATTCAGCTTCAACAGTATTGAAAGCCAGGTTAAAGCACTTAAGTTAACAGAGCTATAACGTCCGGAATTTCAAATTCATGAGTCAATTTATGCAAAAATATTGCATATAACATTTATTAAATTTATTTTTCTGAAATCTCTTCAAGCAAGAGAAATACAAAGTTGTATGTGATCGCAATAATGAGTATAAGAAGGTATAATGCTAAAATGCAGGAAAAGCTCTGAACTGATCTCTGAAATTCTAATTTTAAGGTAATTGAAGGAAATGCACACATTTATCATGGAAAATAATGTTAGGCCACAGGAATGCTAAGTAGTTCTGTTTTCAATATTAAATGTAGGTATAACCTAGAAAAGAAAAAAAAGAGGGAAACCAATACACTATAAAGTTAAATAGTTAACTGCCACAAAAGAAACTATGTTAGAGACTAGTAACTTTCTTCCCAATTCCTAAAGATAATATTCTTAAAGTGTATTCGGATATTGTCCTCCTAGAAAGTTACATTTGGCAAGTTGTAATTCTTTCAATTCCACAGTAGCTAGGAGACTCATGGGTTGCACGGTTAGTACTCACTGAATAGCTCATGTGTCTGTTCCTCACCTTGTATGCTGAAATTCTAAATGGAATTAAGACATACAAGCAGCCTTATTACCATTTGTATTTCTGTCTTTCTTTTTTTATTGAGCTATAGTCAGTTTATTTACATATAATATTGTGTATATTATATATGCAACTGAATCACTTTACACCTGAAACTAACACAGTATTGTATGTATATGTATTCTTTTTCAGATTCTTTTCCGTTATAGTTATTATAGGTTATTAGATTAGTACATGTTGAATATAGTTCCCTGTGGTATACAGTAAAACCTTGTTGTTTATTTGTATTTCTTAACAATGACAATCATTTGGATAAGAAAGGAATTTAAGAACATAAACCAAGAAAAGAGAAAATGAGTCTCTAAAAACAAAGATCTAATGGATTACACTAAGTTAAGCCTGTAAGACCTTATCGGACTCTACTTTTCTAGGCTGCAATAAAATTACTAAAATTAATAGGTCATAGTAGCAAATATAGAATACTTCTGAGTTAGTATGAGTTTAGTTGAAATTTTACAAAAGAAGTATATAGGACATTGCTTTTCTCCCATCAAGAGCAAAACACTTAAAAATGGGCCTATTATATTTATCTTTCTTAAAAAGTCATAGAGTAATATCTTGAGTAATTAAAATAACATTGTTTTATGTCAATTTTAAATGTATTAATGGTTTAATGATTTATAATTGCAGAAATATTGGCAAAAAAGTTTTTAGATGTCCATAATTTCATTTCAATATTTCTGCTTATTTTGTTTCATATTCTTATATGTTTATACAGTTGCCAATATAATGCACACATTTTTAGGTTGTTACATAGTTTCCTAAATTTTTTAATTAAAAAAATTTATAACATTATAAGAGGTTCAAATGTAAAAGGCACAAAATGAAGTCCCTGTATCAATACCACCTCCCAGCTATCCACTCCCATTTTTCCCTATTCTTCCAGATATATTTTATACATATACAAGCACATATATTTATGTATAATATTTCTCTTTTTTATACAAATGGCAGCATACTAGAGAGACTTTTGAGACTTTGTTTTACTCTTTAGTTTGTTTGTTTTTTTACCTATTCTAAACACTTTTTTTTTTAAAGGCCGCATGGTATCCTGTAGCACGAATTTTTCCTGAAATTGGTCTCCTACTGATGGATGTTTAGGTGGTTTCTAATCTTTTGCTTTACAAACAATACAGCAATAAATGAACATGTAAGATAAGTCAAGAGGATAGAATCACGGGCTGAGAAGTTAAATAAACGCATTTGAAATTTTGATAGATGTTGCCAAATTGCCCTCTGGGAGGTTGAATGATTTTTTTCTCCGACCAGCTATGTAGCAGAGGGACAATTCCCCAACTCTTTCTCATTAATATAGTATGTTATTACACTTTTTCATCTTTGCCAATGTGATAAGTGAAAATATTTCAGTGAATTTAATTTTCATTTCTTTTCTTCTAAGTGAAGTTCAGCATCTTTTCACATATTTAAAGAACCATTTGCATTTCCTTCTCTGTGATCTGCATGTTCATGTAGGATAATGACTTCTGGGAAGAGCAAAAAAAACTAAACGTTCTTAAGAGAATTAGTTAAATGATTTATTCTCTATGTAAGTTAGTAACAAATACAACATCCTCTTTTGATATTTTATTTTTCTTGGAAACCTAATACTCTGTTCATATAAAGATGTATTTTCTAGATTTCACTAGCTTAAGGGAAGCTAATGTGATCATTGATACAATATCCAATCTCCGGAAGAGTGGTTAGGTTCTTTAGTGGTTAGTACTTAGTTGATGTGCAATAAATTATTGAGCATCTATTAATGTGTCCGTACACTAGATGCCATGCAAACATAGTCCTTTACGTTCACAAACTGTGTCTGGTAAGCAACTCTCCTCATTTGAAATATGGGGAAAATAAAGTTCAGAGAGGCTAAGAGTTGAGTACAACATCAGATGAACTAGTAAGTGGCTGAGCAGAGATTATAAGAAAAGTTTTCTCCTCAAAAATTTCCCCACGTGGAGTCTTCCAGCTACAATTTTGCCTTTTGTCAGTTTAGACAATTCTAATTTGATCACTCCACAGTTGCTTTCATTATAGCTGAGGACACATTGTCCTGTTAGATCATGTTGATAGGAATTAACACTAATTGGTGAGGCAGGTCTGAATAATTTCCCTCGACTTTTTTTTGCGGTACGCGGGCCTCTCACTGTTGTGGCCTCTCCCGTTGCAGAGCACAGGCTCCGGATGCGCAGGCTCAGCGGCCACGGCTCACGGGCCCAGCCGCTCCGCGGCATGTGGGATCTTCCCGGACCGGAGCACAAACCCATGTCCCCTGCATTGGCAGGCGGACTCTCAACCACTGCGCCACCAGGGAAGCCCTCCCTTGACATTTGAAAAGATAGGGCATTGGTTTTGTCATGAGTAAGGATTCATGACTTTAAAATGCCACATTTACTTATTTAATATATGTATTTTTAAATAACTGAGATAGATAGCCACTGATTCCTAAGTAGCATAACATCTTGGTGAATTTTACAAGAGCTGAGGTGCCAGAAAGGGTGGCTGGCCACCTGCTTGGGCAGGAGCTCCCAGGGTGGCAGGGTTTCTATAGGCTCAGTCTGGGTGGTTTTATTTTATTTCATTTTATTTTTAATAATTAAAAAGCTCTAATAATATTTAATTAGGTACAAGAAATACTCTTGACTGAAGTGTGTACCACATTCTATTGTGATATACTCTTACTCTTTTTTTATTGAGGTATAGTTGATGTACAATATTACATAAGTTACAGGTGTACAATATAGTGATTCACAATTTTTAAAGGTTATATTTCGTTTATAGTTATTTTAAAACATTGGCTATATTCCCTGTGCTGTACAATATATCCTTGTGGCTGATTTTATACACAATAATTTGTAGGGATAGTTTGATTTTTAACTTGCACATGCTAAATGGCTAAATGGAGCTGAAGGGGTTCTTTTCAACTCTAGACTTTACAAGGATAAACACATACTGTACTGAGAAGAACTAAACCTGTAACTAAGAGATGAACTATATACACTTCATTATTGATGAATTAAGTAGTATAACAGCAAACCGTAATTTATATACAAATCTAAGATGGTTCTAGCATTCATTTGAGTTCCTCTCTCCTAGAGCTTTGGTGGTCCCTTAGCCTTGAATGGCCTGGGAGTATCTCAGTTCTTCTCTAGAATCTCTTCTAACATCACCCTGGTCCTCTCTTTTCAACCTGTATTGTCTGCCTATGATGTATGCAGTTCAGCATACCTCGCATCTTTTAAATTGACATACTAATAGCAGAACTCTCCTGTGTTCTCTGTTTGCATTTGTTCAAAATTTAATGCTTAAACTACAAGCTTTCTTCCTCAAGGGTATAGCAACTGAGTTCCTAATGCTCTTGATATTTCTTCTTATATGCATGCTATCATATCTTATATACAGTGTATACTGTATAATTTTATGTATACATATGTATATTTTGTATCCAATGCTATTATACAAATCTTTTGTGCAGAAAGGGTGCTTTCCCTATGTAACTCCTCCAAAATGCCTATTCTGTTTGCTCAGGATGCAGTGAGAGAGTGGGTAGAAAAGGATAGGGAGAGAAAATTATAGCAAAACAGGAAACACACACCATCCCGGCTGAGCCCAGAAGACTATTATTCAAATGCCCATTTTCTCTGGTTGTTTCTTCTCTCTCACTGAATGTGCCGTCTATGGAGTGCTCACGTCCCTGTGGGAGAGCTTAGTCAACTAAGTAGAAGTTGGGTGTTGTGTAACTATTTCATGCCTATTTCATATGGCTTATTTAGGTATGTAAAACCAACATCTTGACTATACACTGCTTCAAATCCTTGACAGAACAAGGCAAGAATAAATAAATATTATTGATACCATAAAATAACAAGCATGGTTAGCTATGCTTTTTGGGAGTTACCATTAGGAATTCTCTCATTTAGAAATTCGGACCCAACTTTTTACTTGTGACTTCTAACTTAAGTTTTAAATTAGAGCTTCTCATATGGAACTGTGTGTCTATCATGTGACTTTTAAATGCTCAGATATGAATTCTTAGAGGACCAGAGCATCATCATGTTACCACAATAAGATCCACTCTGATTATGAATGACATCTTCTGGATAGTAATACATGAACTCAAGTGGTGAAAACCACAGTGAGCTGGTCTTTGATAAAGTACAGATGTGTTTTCAGTCAGCCTAAGGTTTTGATAGTAATGTTCCTCCAGGCACAAATACTCTTCTCTTGTCATCACGAGATTCCATGTGGCCGGAATCTGAATTTGCAGCCATTTAAATGAAGGTTAAGTTTGGTAGTAACTTTATCCTCCAATGATCTTGAGAAAGGTATGCATGCTTTCCCTGTACTTTATTAAGTTTCTTTATGCCTGTAAGCACAACATTTGTTGATCAGTTGCTTTCTTCTGCAAGGGTTACATTTAAAAATTTTTTACCTCGAAAGCCCATGTAATCACATTTTCTTCAATACTGCCTCGCAAGTTGAAATTTAGTGCGTTTTTTTTTTTCTTCCTGTACTTATCCACACTTTGTTGGAACAAGATAGAATAAGTTTTATACTGAAATTTGTAACCTCATTTCTGAAGCACTCAATTATTAATGCCAAAATGTAACTATGAATCTCTATAGCAGATATAAGTCAAAAACAGTTCACTTTTACTTTGTTTTGTTTTTATTTATTATCGTCAAATTACATTTGGCCTTTTCAGAGATATTAACTTAGCTTATTTTCAACCTGTGTCCAACAAACATATCATTAGTTTCTCAGGAGCAATTCAGGGTATTTTGTTGAGGAACAATGTTCACAACTTCATCAAAAATACCTAGTCTCCAGGTTGCACTACTTCTCTTTCTAGCCTCTGGATACATTGTTGCTCACAGCATTTTGTCTGTTGCCTTTTTTGCATCTTCTTGGCACACACTGGCCTTTTTTTTTTTTTTTTTTTTACTACATTCTATAAATTGGGTACTCTGTGTGTAGTTCCTACTAGAGCTTTTATTGTATAATGTTTAACAACCCTTCTGAGACCTATAATCTCTCCTTCTTACTCTTCCCCTGTTATCTCTCCAAATTATGAATTGTTTTAGAGTGTTGTCCCCTCCTTAATTATTTACACTTTGTGCTGGGTTAATTCTAGTGCTTTCACCCAGTTATTTACCTCTTACAGCGTTAAATCTGCATCTTTCTATGCCCTGAGAGTCTCTTATTTCTTTTCGTAGATCACAATTTGATCTCTCACTTGAACTCAGACAGTATCTAAAAGTTCAAGAGATGCTGTGTGGCCTTCCTTGGAAAATACATTCTGGTACGCCCCTTTTTCTGTGTATCACTTAGCATTTGGTTCAGCTGCTTATAACAGAAAACCAAACTTACAGAAGCCTAAAGAAAAAAGAGGTTTATTTTTCTCTTTGTGTAAAAGACCTCTAGTGGCAGGTGGTCCAGGGCTGATATAGTAGCTCCATAGTCATCATGAACACCTTCTGTCTTTCTGTTTTACCATCCTTAGTGAGTGGCTTCTTTTCTTAACTTTGCTTGCTAGCTGCTAAGATGGCTGCTGCAGCTTCAGCCATCACATCCATGTACCAGGAAGCAGCAAGCAGAGATGGAAAAGGAAAAGGGGACACTTTTAAGCGAGACAACCACCTTTAACGAGATGTCCTAGAAGTCCTATCCAATGACTTGCAGTTAAATCTCATGGATAACTTGACACATTGTTTCACCCCAAACACAAAGGAAGTTACTGTGGAAAAAGCAGAGAAAGGCTATTGGGTAAGCAACCCACCGTGCTTGCTACACTTAGACACTGTACATCTATTGCCTGGTCTCCACGCTTGAGGCAAAACTTCTGTTTGAGGCTGGCAGGCTCCCGAGGCTACACCTGGAGAAGGAAGCACAATCGCCCTCTCTGGGAACCTCTTAACCTTACGTGGAGTTTCCAGCATTTAGAGCATGTGATATTGTTTTCAGGGACCCACACCAACAACTAACACTTAGCTCCTTTTCCAGGGCTGAGGCCCCTTCTCAAAGATGAACTGTTTCTGAACTCTTCTTGTGGGAAACATTGGTCACTAGCACTATCATGTGTTCTTCTCAAGTTGTTGCTCATGCGATAAACTCTATGCCTTTATTCCTCCGGGGTTTAAATTTTGTTACTCAAAGCCAAGATTTCAGAACTCAGAAAATCCTTTCTCTCTGTGAAAGCCCAGGTCTTACAATTTGATGTTTTGGTTTTTAACATGATTGTCTCTGCCATGAACTTTAAAAGTCCATTCAGGAAAAAAAATCCCCTCAGTAAATCACTTGATTCTTTTTACTATCCTGAACGTGGAAAGCTCTCACTGTTGCCTGAACGGGTAGACTAACTACAAGAAACTTCGGGTAAGATTTGAAACTATTATCTGCTGAATAAACAACAGCAATACAAGCCAGAAGGGCAAGGCAATTAAAAGGGTTAAGAAGTGCAAAGCACTGAGAAGTCAGACTGGGCTTCCCTGGTGGCTCAGTGGTTGAGAGTCCGCCTGCCGACGCAGGGGACGCGGGTTCGTGCCCCGGTCCGGGAGGATCCCACATGCCGCGGAGCGGCTGGGCCCGTGAGCCATGGCCGCTGAGCCTGCGCGTCCGGAGCCTGTGCTCCGCAACGGGAGAGGCCACAACAGTGAGAGGCCTGCATACCGCAAAAAAAAAAAAGAAGAACCAACCCCATTTCATTTTAGAGAAAGTTCCAATCAGATTGGTCTGATTGGAACAGACCTATCCATGTTGACACCGTGTTCAACTGTCTTGCAGGTCCTTCATTCCTTTACTGATGCCGTTTTTGACGAGTGGATGAAAAGATTCAATCCCCCTGCGGATGCCTGGCCTCAGGAGCTGGCACCCATTGGTCACAATCGGATGTATAACATGGTTCCTTTCTTCCCTCCGGTGACTAATGAGGAACTCTTTTTAACTGCAGACCAGCTTGGCTATAGCTATGCCATTGATCTGCCAGGTAACTAATGCAACTTCTAAATGCGTGATTCGTCCATCTTCTAAAGAAGCTTTCTTTCCTTTTTCCTTTCTTTTTAGTGTAAACCACGACCTTAAATTGAAGTTCTCAGGTCTAGTTAAGTTTATTGGCAATTTTATAGCGTATCTTTATTTACCAAAATGAGCCTTTAAACTACCAATTAAACATCAGAAAAGGGACTGGTTCGATGACTCTTGTTTTAGAAAATTGAAAGTTGTTAAGAGAACTTATTTCACAGGGAAAGTATCTACACCCGATTTGACAATTCTACTTGCATTAATTGAAAACTGGCCGTGGTTTGAAATGCCTAAGCGATAAAATCAAAATGCACTAGCCACCTATGGATGGGTACTAGCAGGACATAAAGGTAAGGCTGGGCTTATGGTGAGGCAGACGCAGCACGTGCCTCAGGCACAAAGTTCAAGGGCAGGCCAAAAACTCAGTAATTGAGCTAAGGAGTAATATTCTCAAAAACCCAAATTCATGCAAAAAAATCTATGATGAATATACACTACCAAAATTTTAAAGACAGGCTGTCGTTGTTTGTTTGTTTTATACCCCTGCATCAGTTTGTAAGTAGACCAATTTTTTTCCCCCCCAGTTAGCCAGTACCACACCTGCTGAATGGGTTTATGAAGATGACAATGGCCTGCCAATAGATTGGGCTGCACGGGGCTTCATGTGTACATTTTTTTTTTTTAATGAAATTTTTGATGTCATGTTTTTAAGTTGTAGGTTTTTTATTAGCTTTTCCACCTGGTTCAAAATATGGGAGGATGTTTTGATAAGTGTATGTCGGGGCATTATATTTTTTTATTTGCCCAGGCCCCAGTATAGCGCCATGTGCCATTTAAAGAATCTTAGGACAGGTTGAGAAAGGAAGATAAAACAATTTTTTAAATCTCTAAATTTTTCAAGAAGCTGAAAATCATATGGCCTATCTGCTGGTGGCATTTCCCCATTGGTGCAAAGTAATCAAGATGATTTCTGAGGTCACGTGTCTCTCTCTCTCTCTGTCTCTCTAACTTTCAAAGCCTTTCAGACCCTGGACCCTGTCCTTTCTTTTTCCTTCCAGTTCTACATCTACTGCAGCTTACTGATTTGAAGTTTCCGTTCTTTGGTCAGCTAAGGATATCTCTTTGAAACTTTTCTCTTTTCTCTGGGATTGAACATAATAATAATCAGAAAGTTTGGAATGTGCATTTTGACCATGCTTCCATGTCTTCTGGCATCAGCCAATTAACAGGTACAGACCAAGAGTCTAAATATGCCCAGAATGCACTAACTCAATAGAAGATACAAATTACATTCATTTATTGGTTTAACAAAGAAATTTACAATCCTGCCTGGGGAGACATAACTATAACAAAAGGTTGGAGAAGGGAGAGAGGGATTTGGGAAAGGAGCTGGGTCTTGAACTAGATTAAAGAGGCGGTAGGTCTTAGGTAGGTGAGGGGGAAAGAAGGGAGCATTTTAGATTGAAGAAGGGCAGGGAACAGGGCTGTGAAAGACACATGTAGTCTATTTAGAGGACCATGAGACGAAGGTCTGGTTGTAGTGGAGGGCTTGGGTAGATAACTGTGAATTAAAGTTGGATTTGAGAGAAGGGCCTGGTTACTGAGCGCTTTAAAAGCTGGGCAAAAACCACGAGATGCCACTCTACACCCAGAAAGCAGAAAGTAACAAGTGTTGATGAGTGTGGAGAAAATGGAATCCTCGTGCACTGCTGGTGGGAATGTTAGGGTAGTCTCTGTGGAAAATAATATGGCAGCTCCTCAAAAAATTAAATGTAGAATTACCATACGATCCAGCAATTCTGCTTCTGGGCATATATATACCCTCAAAGAATTGAAGGCAAGTAATGAGATATTTGTACACCTCTGGTCATAGCAGTGTTATTCACAACAAAGGTGGAAGCCGCCCAAGTGCCCAATGACAGATGAATGGATAAAAAAATGTGGGCGATACATACAATGGGATATTATTCAGTCTTAAAAAGGAAGGAAATCCCATCACATGCTGTAACATGGGTGAACCTTGAAGACCTTATGCTAAGTTAAATAAACCAGTCACAAAAGGACAAAAACTAGGATTCCACTTCTATGAGGCACCTAGAGTAGTCAAATTCATAGAGACAGAAAGTAGGATGGTTGTTACCAGGGGCTGGGAGGGAATGGAGAATTGGGGAATTACTATTCCAGTTTTACAAGAGAAAAAATTTCTGTGGATTGATGGTGGTGATGACTGCACAAAAATGAATGTATTTAATGTCACGGAACTTAATTTAAAAATGGTTACGGTGGTAAAATATATGTAATGTGTGTTTTCCCACAATTAAAAAATAATAAGTAACTAAAGAAAAGCTAAGCAGAGGAGTTTGGACAATAACAAAGGCAATCGTTTTTGGCTCCTGAACCAAGAAATGACAGAATAAAAATCTGTGTTTTAAGAAGATGAAGATGGCAATAGATCCTGCCAGATTGCTGCAGGAGGAGACAAATTAAAATCCTCTTGGAGAAACACCATTGTGATGAGTCAGGGTCCTCTGTGGGATTGGAGAGAAATAACTAGGACAATCTTACATTTAGAGAAGTGTAGAGTATAGAACAAGAACCCAGTTCAGAGAAACTGAATTTAAGAACAGCTGGCCAAGGATATGATAATTTTTAAGGAAACAACAAAAAATGAAATCCATTAATTTTGTGGAAAAGTGCTTATAAAATATATTTGAATAGAGGATTGGATTTATCATGTGATGATTCAGATTTCATTCACAACTATTTAAATGGGTCCAAATTCCTTCTGCTCTTGCTATTGATTCTCTCCTGTTATAATAGCCAATCTCATTTGTCTTACTCATTTATCACCCCATAAAAAAGGTAGAGACAATAGAAGAATTTCTAGACCTGAAGGTTGTATATTTTGCAGTTCCCCAGATACCATTTTAGCATGCATTTTTTTTACAAATGAGTTTCTAACTCACAAAAGTAGTTATATACTTCCTTGGAGGGTTTATCCTGTATAAGTATTTATCGTAAGAAATTTTTAAAATGCAATAATCTACATTCAAATAATGGAACGCCATTTCCCACTTCCTCCAGAAAAACAATTGTGGATATGATAAATAGTCGGTAAGGAAGGAGAAGATAAATTTTATTCCGGCCAGTGTAGTTTTGCTTTATCAACAAAAGGGCATGTGAAAGGCTAATAGGTTTATTCTTCCCTTGTCTAAGAGTATTCAGCCGATGAAAATCCCAGTCATAGACCCTTCTCTTCTGCTTTAATTTCAGTTGAAGAAACTTCAGATTGGACCACAACCCTCTCAGTGCTTATGGGGATGCTGGTGGTTTTGGTTGGTCTTTTTGCACTGCTGCTTCTCCTTCAATATAGAAGAGTCCGAAAAGGATATACACCCTTAATGGAGACACAATTAAGCAAGAAGAGATACACAGAAGAAGCCTAGATGCTCACGCCTTACCCTAGAGAAGAGGCTGGCCAAGGCTTAGTTCTGACCCTGACAGTGAGCAAACGAATCCTCACTGTTTTTCCTTTCATTGAAGATCTTTGGCATAGCTCCTCCTGTTGTGGTGATCCCAAATACGCAAGATGCTCAGCTGTAGTTTCTGGTTTGCTTTGTTTATCTAACGAACAAGCTAAAGTGCCTGAGGGTGTCTCTACCACCAAACAAAGGTAGAGCTGATGGTGATCGGTGGTACTTGTTAATAATTCCTCATATTGATTAAGCCTCCTCGTGTTCCGAGAGCACCCCAAAAAATCGATAGAGTGGATTCATTGAAATGTGCGGGTCAGTGTAATTTGAGAGCTGGACAAGATCACGGTTAAATCTTTCTCAGCCCACACATCTTCATTTGCAAAGGGATGGGGGCGGGAAGGTGCAGGTGCTACATGAGCCTCCGAGGTCTCTTAGGTGTAAACATGTGTGATGTTAGGTGGCTTCCTGCTCATCTTTCCGCGGCTTCTTTTTCTTCTTCTCTCTCGTTCTCTCCAGCCTTTAAAATGGCCTTGAAGATGAAAATAGGCCTTATTTTCCATACAGGATGGAGAACGAATGAATGAATGATCAATTTATTTCTCTTTTAGAAATTAGACTTTACAGAGTTTATAAAGAGTCTGCAGTTCTTAACAGCGGAGCTATCACCAGAGTCCATATTCCTTTGCTAGGGAGCCTCAGATGAAAACTTATTCATGCATTTGGCTTATTTTTAAGAGTTGACTTTAAATTCATTAATGCTGCCCTGTACTGACGTTACTTACAAATGCTAATTGCGTCTTATCATTTAAAAGCAAACCATCCATACAAAATACGACAATTCAGAATTAAATGGCTATGACCCACTAAGTAATTATCAGATTATGAGAGATGAGAATGAGGCAGTCTTTACGACAATGTTTAGACTTATCAAGATGATCCCTACTTCTGACGAGTTAACATTTTTTGAGCTCTTAAGACAGTTTCATCTGTTCGTGTCTGGTATCCATGCAGTAGGGGTGAAGCCACCGAGGTGGCCCTTCTGTCCACTCACTTCAGCTCCTCTCTACTGGAATGGATGTGTGTGAAGAATGGGACTTAAGAGAACCCTGGAGCCTTCTCCATATGGGGGGGCTAGAGGGTGCAAGATTTACCAATACCCAGTGTTATTCCCCGGAATAAGACTGCAGAAGCCAGAGAAATGGACAGAGCTCAATCTGAACTGAATTTGAGTGAGTCTCATAAAGTATATCTGAGAGTAGGCTCAGCAGAGGAGAATCAGGACAGCCCAGAGTCCTTCATGGGGTGAAGCCCTGCTTGGATCTCTAACCAGCGCCACATGCATAGATCTCAATGCCTGCCTTTAATAGAATTCATGGCAAATTCAGCAATGTGTTATTCACATGGTCCACTCTGGCAGGTTTATTTTCTGAATTCAAGGTTGTTGGGGAACACATTTTTACATCCTGTTTTTAAACCAAAAGAGAAATATCTTAAGATGAAGATATAAGTGCGTGTGGTAGGTATGTTCCTGAAAAGTTGTGTATAAATCAATTATACATTAAAAGCACCAGGGGAAATTACTTTTTATGGATGAACTATTATGAATAATTCTATAAAGCACATAACCACCTCTAGCTTATCCTTCGAGTATATCAGAATTTTCATACATCATATTCTCATAAGATTTGTTTAAAAGCAAGATCTATCTGCGGCAGAAATAAAGACTAACCATTTACACTTAGCTCCTTTTAACTATAGTATGTGCAACTTTTCATAAATATTATGTTTTATGATGCCTTCCTAAGAGAAATAGTTTCCTAATTTTGTAGCTCATATTAGAGTAATAAAATTTTCTAGAATTTTCTAACATTACAATAAATCAATGACGACTGCCTTTCAGCAAATCTAAAGGTAGAATAAACCTGTAGAGTAAAAAGTTGGTATTTACTCACAGTGAATACTATGCAGATAAACTCAGAAAATATCACCAAGCATTGTACAGCCATACGTCTCAATGATGGGGGGAAATATTCAACCTTGAAGAAAATGAACAGATTGCTTTATATGCTTCTATCTGTAGTATTAGAAAAATTGTGTGTATATGAAGTATGATTTTAAAAGAAACGCTTCTTAAAAGCTAACATTCAAAAGTGAAATGAAATCCAATACCATCTTTCCTTTGTGAATTAAATTCTCTTCTAATTCTAAAATTCTTTGACATAAATTTGTGTCTTGCTTAGGATTTAACATTGTTAATTATAATAATCCTAATGAATAATTCTAATCTCACATTAACGAGAAGTAGAAAACTTACTCAAGAGGAAAATAAAAATATTGTTTTGCAGATTACTGTTTGTCTCTTGGGGGCTATTGTTTTTTAATTTGTGAACGTCAATTCCCATCTTTTTGGCACTCGACATATACATGAAATTTTATGTATATACATAAAATACATAATAACTACTTCACTTTTGAAAATAAGTCCTTAAACTTGGATGGCATTATGCTAAGTGAAATAAGTCAGACAGAGAAAGACAGATACTGTATGATATCACTTATACTTTGAATATAAAACATACAATAAAGTAGTGAATGAAACAAAAAAGAAGCAGACTCACAGATATAGAGAACAAACTAGTGGTTACCAATGGGGAGAGGGAAGGGAGGAAGGGCAAGACAGAAGTAGGGGATTAAGAAGTACAAATTGTCAGGTATGAAATAAGCTACAAGGATATATTGTACCACACGGGGAATACAGCCAATATTTTATAATAACTCTAAATAGAGTATAACCTTGAAAAATTCGGAATCACTATACTGTATACCTGTAAATTGTGTAATATTTTATATCAATTATACTTCAATTAAATAAAAACGAAGTCCTTAAATATGCTGGTGTTTCTACTTTCTATTGAGTTTCTAAGCAACTGCTACTTCCTAGCTCTCTATGATATAGGCAGGAAGAGGAGATACTACCCCTTTTCCCAGGTAAAGAGTCATCTCTGATGTCCCTACAGTCTAAAGACTGAAATTGGAGTGGGGGGTGAGTAGGGAAGCCACTTGAAGTCACTGTCCAGGGAGGCAGGCTCCTCCTAGAGGAGCCTTCCAGCTCAGTCAGCTTGTTGGAGACGCCCCGAAGAAGGAAATTAGAGCCAATAGAGGTAATGGTTACATGGCGTTTGCTTCCACTTCTAGACTTGAAGCTTCTAGAGGTCAGGTTGTACAGCTCTCTGTACAGCTCCAATGCCATTGTATCAAAGCACTTTAAATAAATAGCTAGAAAACGGTGGTGGTTAATTGATACAGGCACATAAAAGAGCGAATTCACCTCCCCTCCCCTACCCCCTGCCCCCTCAGTGGGAGATAGCTACTCTCTTCAATGCAGTGGCAAAACCCAACTCTTCCTATTTCTCCAGGGCCTTGTTCATCCTGATTACTCTGTAAATATTTTTTGAATGCATAAACTAATCTCAAAGTAGAACTTTTTTTTTTTTTAATTTTGTTTTTTCAAAGTAGAACTTTTCATTCAGGGCTTCTGGCATGTGTTTTGACATGTACTGGATAAAACATAAGATGATGGGGTTTTGTATTGCTGCCATGAAATGAATAGCAGCCTATCTTTCAGATTCTGAGTTGTGCCTATGCTAGATAGAATTTTACTCCATACAACCTAATACGAGGGGCTACTTCTCAGCCATATTTTCTTCTTGGGTGTATCTTTTCCCCACCATTGGTAGGCCCTAATTCTACCATTCATACGGACAAGAGTAGAAAGTTAAGACCTCACAGTATCATTATAGGGCCTTCCACCATCTGATGTCTTAAAAGCCTTGTTTCCATGGAAGGAGTTATTGGGCAAATGATTTAGCCAGGCAAAATCAGTGCCTTTCTTACATGGATGGACCCACTGGTGAAACTAAAGAAATTCTCAAAGATAACATGATACTTTACTTATAATGGCAGTTCAAGATGAAAATAATTCCTGTGAATTTAATTATACTTGTGTAGGTAGTTTAATGAAATCTTGAAAGCAACACACAAAATTGTGAGCAATAGGATAAAATTTTTGAAAGCGAAACAAGACAAACAAACACACAAGCTTCCTATTCAAGGCCTGAATGCTCTGTATATTATCACCAACAGTATTTTTATTTGGCAGAAACCATTAACCCACTTATGTTATTTGCCACGTTGATTCAAGCCCAAATTCTTGGATGTAACATGACGGAATTTGGTCCTTTCTTCTAGCCATTCTCTGCTCCTTTGCTGGTTTATAACAAAGCTAAAACTATCACAGTGTCTCCCAAACATAACTGAGAGAAGCTTAAACTTGTCCCTTTTTATTAAAATACTAGAGATTTCACTGCCAGAGTAGACACTCTGATTACTCATTCACTTTGTATGTTATTGGGTGTTTCTGAATTTGTAATGAGCACAAATGACCATTTTGAGTGAGAGGAATTAGGCTCACAGTAAAGCAAAACCTGCCCTCTTGTGTTGTATTAGAAAATTGCACAATTTTGGTAAAGTTCTTAGAGCTATTTTCCTCTACCGTTGTTAATTGCCTGGGGTCAGAGAAAAAAACAAATGCCAGAAGGTTTGCCATCAATTCAAAAATCAGAACAGATAAAGCACAATATTTAGAAGGAAACGATTTCCTGTGAAGGCAAGGTAATCATATAATTAAAGCTCTTAGACTTTCCTTTCCAATGTACTTTGAATGTTAAATGTTCCCCTGCAAGCCATAAAACTCTGGGTGAACATTTCAGGCCACTGGGCAAAACTCTTTTATGCTTGTCAGATACACATAGGGTATAATTTAGTCAAATATTATTTATATGATCATACTGCAGCTGGAGATAGGGACTACTTCTTTTTCAACTAAAAACAGTTATTGAGGGTTTCCCTGGTGGCACAGTGGTTAAGAATCCACCTGCCAATGCAGGGGACACAGGTTTGAGCCCTGGTCCGGGAAGATCCCACATGCCGCAGACAACTAAGCCCACGTGCCACAACTACTGAGCCTGCGCTCTAGAGCCCACGAGCCACAACTACTGAGCCCACGTGCAGCAACTACTAAAGTCCGCGTGCCTAGAGCCCGTGCTCCGCAACAAGAGAAGCCACAGCAATAGCCCCCACTAGCCACAACTAGAGAAAGCCTGTGTGCAACAGTGAAGACCCAACGCAGCCAAAAACAATAAATAAATAAATAAAATTAAATTAAAAAAATCTGTTACTGAGAAGGTGGTAAATTTCAGTAAAGTTTTTAGAAAAAATACTGGATCAGTGAATTGAAACCAGATATAAATATCTGAATTTGGGTGTAGGTGTGAGCAGTGTCAGAAAATGTCCTTTACTGTGGAAAATTCACTTTTCAGGACTGGACTATTGGCATGGTGGTACCAAAAGCAAATGTTTACTTGGGTGCCCACAGTGGCTTATCTTATATTAGGTGATTGCAAAGATAAAGAATCTCAAATAATAAAGAAAACATGGTCTCTATCTAGTTTTTGTGAAGCTCTTTCTTCTAGTATGTACACCCAGGTAAAGATTAGAGGGGGGAAACAGGCAAGGCATTTGTTTGCTTATTCTGAGAAGTTTTGTTTAAGTGAAAAAATTGGGGCTCAAATTCTCCAGCTGGCTCTATCTGTTATTCTCTTTCTCTGGTGATTCTCTCTGAATGGGGACTCCAGACACGGTGACAGTAGCTGTTTTTATGGCGAGTAGGGAAAAGGAAAAAAAAAAAAATCCTCAAAGCAGAAATGGGGAAGTCAGATTCAAGACACTTAGAATGCTGCAGTCTTCCCTGGAGGAGAATCATTCATTTACTCCCTATTGATAAATATGTTATTATGTGGCACACTTTCCTGAAAACTTAATTTCCAAAGCAGCGAGTTTATTATTTATATTTCTACTTAAAGTCTCATTTCTAATATTTCTGCTTCTTTAAAAAAGCAAGTTTTGGGGACTTGCATGTGGTTCCCCACAGCTGTACGTCCCAAATTACGATTCTTTGCTACTTGAATAAACCTTGTTTTTCTGGCTTAAAAAAAAAGCGGGGGGTGGGAGTTTTGCCTTGACTATTGCTACTAGTCAGCTTTTTCCTTCTTAAAACAATATCTGTATTTCAAAAACCTTGCATTACACACCAAGGAGTGATGCTCAGCTAAGCCACACATGTGTCGATGCTTTGCCTCACAAGGAACTCAAGCGACCGATCAGCCTTGAAAACAGAAATGTAATCTCAGTCATAATCCGAGCAGTACTGTACCACTTTCTCCTCTTCAGCTGTGGCCAACACATAACTTCCAACCTTTTCAGCTCTGAAACTCTGACGTGAGCTGCACATTTCCTTTTCCTTTCAGGCATTTTACAATTCTGAGGCTTGTTAACATTTTATAGGCTCGAGGTCGTTTTTCTTCCTTTCCGTGCATTTCTCTTTCCAGCCAGGTGCTCTTATCAAGATGCTGGCGTCTTTGTGTTTTTAACACTTTTCCTTGAGACAGTCCCAACTCTTTGATCCTGTGCTGAGTCGGAATCGTTTGCTGTCAGCCGTGCCCAGCGGAGATCTGATGCGTCCTGGTGCTGCTGTCTGCCAGTGCCTGACAGCCTCGTCGGGCCTCTCCGACAGTCAAGGAGCTCTTCCAACCCGGTGACATGAAAATTTGCTCCTTTTCTGCTGTAGTTTGTCACAGTCCACATTTTCCACCTTAGCTGCACAAAGGCAGGCAGGATAAAATCGTTCTGGGGTTGATGCTGGCCGCAATGTATGTGAATTCATTGTTTTTAAACAACAGCTACTCGGAACATCAAATTACTGGGAGCTCACCTTGCAGCTAGGTGGCAGGAAAACTACCTGCTTTTCTGTTTGCTGGAGAGAGGATGCCACCGAGTGGCTTTTATCACAGGGCAACCTGCTCACCTGTGTTGTAGCTGTCAGAGGATAAGAACTACGTGCCTCTGGAAGTTTTGCTGAGACTTCTGGGTATGTACCTGACTACACAGAGTCACAGGAGAATAGAAAGACTCTGCAGCTCATTTCCTGTTTATATCTGTCAGCTTAGCCCCACTAGAACTTATTCCCTTCCTCTGTACACTAAAAAGGTCATGAAAAAAAAGTTACCTAAAAAGCCCACTATTTTTTCCCCTATTCAAACCACCAGTAAGTGATTTGACCTTAATTATCTCCCTGTGTGAAACCTCTGGCAGTTGAAGATAAGGGTTCTCAGCTCCCGTGAATAGCACCGTGTTTCCTGAGCCCGGTCACAAGTCCGTGTTCTGTACAATCCGAACATAATTCTCTGTTGACACTTGGCAGGTACATTTTCTTGCTCTTGGCACTGGTTCAGTGGTTAGGGAGGGCTCCCAAGGGCTATTTTCAATGGCAAAAGGGCACTTTGGGGATGAAACACGAACTGGCCTTGGCTGGCATGAAAGTGAAACATATTAAGAAAGCTATTTTTTTTTAAAATTAATTTTTGTGACAAAACATATATAACATAAAATTTTCCATTTTAACCATTTTTAAGTGTACGATACAGTGGCATTAAGTACACTCACAGTGTTGTACGACCATCACCCCCATCTGTTTCCAGAATTTTTCATCATCCCAAACAACAACTCTGTATGTACCCACTAAACAATAACTCCCCAATCCTTCCTTTCCCTAACCCCTGGAAACTTTAACAAGACTTTGGGAAGTCTCCACCGTCTCTCTCCTGGTACCCTCAGCTCTGTGATTTTGGTGGAAACCTAATGGTCTTAAACCAATTACTCTTTTCCATAACCTTGGCTGCAGCGTTTCAGCCGTGAATGCAAAACTGATAGCCGAAACATCAGGAAGGGACTTTTACTGAGGATTCTAGGAAATAAGGCCTAAAGTCACGGTCTCGTCCCTGAATGATATGGTGGGAAGATGTGAGGTCTGTAATCACAGCAGCCATTTTGTCTCCTTGAGGGAGTGTTTGAAGTAGTCAGGGAGTACCCCACTTTTTTTCTTAATTTAGGCCAGTTTAAATTGGTTTTTCTCTTACAATATGAAAAATCCTGACTGATAAACTCATCTTCAGGGAATTTAAAATTAAAGTGAGGACATAGAGGAGTTCATTTATTTAATATTTATTTCCAGATACCGTAATCCATGCCTTCAGTTGAGTAAAAAGAAATTCTTCTTTGTTCTTTCAAGATTGCAAGAGAAACATATCAACGCCTAAGGAAGGGCTCCTCTGAGTGTAAAGGGACAGTAGAGTGCAGTCATTCAGTATGTGGCATTTCAATTCCAGCTCAGTCACTTATTTGCCACCTAACCTTTTTTGACTTTTTAATTTTTAACTGCTCTGGGCTTTAGTTTCCTTGTCTGCGAAAGGATATTAATAATGTTCCTCCTGTTCTGTACACACATAGCTTGTTTTAAGAATGAACTGAGTTCATATATTTATTCTTGAGAATACTGCCTGTGTATTAGACTAGGGGCTCAAACAACAGAAATTTATTTTTTCACATTTCTGGAGGCTAGAAGTCCAAGATCAAGTGCTGGCGGGGGTGCAGACAACCACCATCTTGCTGTCTCTTCAACGTGGTCTTTCCTCTGTGTACCTGTACCCCTGGTGTCCCTTTGTGTGTCCAAATTTCCTCTTCTTATAAGAACACCAATCAGATTAGATTGGGGCCCACCCTACTGGCCTCATTTGAACTTACCCCTTTAAAGACCTGATCTCCAAATATGATTACATTCTGAGGTTCTGGGGGTTGAAATTTCAACATATGAATTTGGGGGGATATAATTCAGCCCATAACAGCCTGGAACGAAGAAGTCACTCAATAAATGTTGATATTTTTTGTCAAATCCCTTTGGAATGCCTGGCGTGTGGAAGCAACGCTGCAGGTTTCAATTTCATCGATCAAGACACGAAACGGTGGCTCCAAACTCAAAAGAAGGCTCTGTAGGGTAGGCAAAGATAGCTGAAAACTAAGCAGCGCTCTGCAGAAGGATCACTGCCCTTTTATTCATGACGGAAGGAGCTGTGCGATTTCCTGGTGCTCAGGTGACGGGTGGGAGGGTCACTGAGCCACAGATGGTTTCCATTGGCATGAAGACCTCTGGAGAGGAAGAAAGGGAAGGAGGGAGAGACACAGAGAGAGGGGCACTTCAAGCAGAGCTAGCCATCCTGTTAAGCCCCAGAGGACACGCTACCTTTTTCACTTGTTGGAGAAAGAACCGGACTGTAAATGGGGTGTGAAACGTTAAACGTGAGTGAACTTTAAGCAATTGACATGATGTTTCTGCTTCATTACCGATTTCATTTTTTCTGCTCCTGAAGCCATAGAAAATGTTCCCAGCTACCAGTTCTTTCTAAGAGATAAAGAACTTTAAGAATGGACTCAGGTTAGATTTCCCACAGATATTCTTTGGACGCTGCCCTTTCCTTGGTTTTCATCCCTTGGTTTGGCTTTGAAGTGAGAGTGAATCAGAGTCAGGAGGGAAAGGGCTGACTCCCCGCCTTAGGCTGGAGGGTGAGCTGTTTCCTGCCTCACAGGCAGGAGAAATGAACAGATTCCCCGCCTGCTCAGCCCCATGAGCCCCACCCCCTTGCTTAGCGCTTGCCTGGATCCTTGAAGGTTTCAATTTGTCATTTTAACCTTTCCAGAGGTCACTTTTTCGTCTTTGCGTATTTTGTTTGTTTTTCACATACTTGGCCGTTGTAGAACATATTCTTCCCAAAATTATGCGTGGATACTCTTAGCCTGCCTTACAAATTGCGCTTTGGATTTGCATAGATCAGCGAACCGATGAAGATTGTGAGCTGTTCCACCCTGGCGGTTCCCTGCCAGGCGATGGCTCAGTTCAAGAATTGTTCGCTTTTTCTCCCTACAGTACTGGTGCGCCTTTCTGAGTATTTAATTTCATGTTTACTCCTTACTATTTTAGAAAAGTGTGTTACAAAAATGAAGCAAAAGAAAGATTAATGATAAGTTTCACAAGTTTAGTACATTGGGGATCAAGATGGAGATCTAGTGAGGGTCGATGTAGCCTCGACGGAATGTAAGCTGGTCATCTATGGGTTTAATTGTGCAGGAAAAGAACGGAAAGAAAAATAAAAATTCTGAAAAATACATCATTAAGATTGTGTGGAAACGGTGAGGTGTAATTAAAAATCTGAGAATGTTTTTTCTCTCTGGGAATCTTATATCTGTTGTTGGATTTTCAACTTCAACGTCTCTGGATACTGACTATCATTGGAATTAGAATCAGCTGTTTTCAGGTTAATAGCACTTGGCTGAGGGTAATTTTAATTTACAACCCCAGACTATTCTTTTTCATTAGACCATTAACAAGGTCAAAATAATGTCTATTTATGTAAAATGTTAAACCTAAGCGAGATGAACTCTACACCCACCCCCCCCATGACCCCCAACCCTGGAGATTGTATATTTACTGAACAAAATTTAAGGGAACAAAGGCAAATATACTTTGGCCCTTTTATCACTCATCACTGTTCCCAATTCAACTAATCAATAGAAATTTGTATTCTTAATCCTAATTAAAACGTCCTTTCCCAAAAGTAAGAGGCACGACTGAGGTCACAACCTTGGGGTCCAGATATGACCATGTCTCTTTTGTTTCAGGTTAAATGACATCTGACCCACTAGCAAGAAATGTGGGATTCCCATCTCAGGGCTTCCCCCTTCTTGAATGACTCAGCACTGCTGGGGCTCATGCAGTCTTCAGTCTGACTTAATTATTCTTGTGGTAACTTCTCATGATTCCCCCCCGTATGCATTTTGAAAACTGTTTGTAAACAGTCCCCCCCTAGCTAAAGGATCCGTGCACTGTTGTCCACTGCTGTCCCTTTCCCTTTAAGACGGGGCCCCCTCAGGCTGCTGAGGTGAGCGCAGCTCTTCTGGTGCCACACGCAGGTATCTCCCAGGGTACCGGTTGCCCCAGGAACACGGGGTTTGGCATCCGGCCAGTCTTGTTTCTGAACTCACTGTCCCCTTTCTTTGCAGAGGGAAGGGATTATCTCCCCTCCAAACCTGGCAGCTTTTCCTTTGCAAACCTTGGAACTCTGCAATATGACTCTAGAGGTCAGGAAGATGGGAGGGTTAAACTGCAGGAGGGCGGTAAAGAAAGAGCACCTGGAGATCCGCAGTTGTGGGCCGGGAGACAGGAGACAGATCTAGCCCCAAGTTTTCCATTTACCGGCAGAGTGATTTTGGATAACCAACCTGACCTCTCCGAGGTTCCTTTTGCCATTTTGTAAAGTTGGTGGGGGGCAAGGGGGTGTGGATTAAAGGATCTTTAAGACTCCGCTAAACTAAAGAGGAGAAACTATAGGATATAACAGAAAGAACACTGAACTGAGAAACAGAAAGCTGGCTCTAAATTCTCTTTCTAACATTTGCTGGTTCTAGATGTTGGACAAACTATACATGTTCTCTGACCCTCAAGTTTCTTTCACAGAAGGATGATACTGCCTCCTTCATAGGTTGGTTGCAAGGACTGAGTTAGGTAACACAGGTGAAGACACTAAAAGTGGTGCTCGCACATAGATGTTCAGCAATCATGCATAGAATATCAACTAATGAATCTGAAGTTCATGCTTTGTGATTATAAAAAGGACTGGAGGACCGTTTCATTGCCGTGGGATTTTTGCCTTACTTATCTTCAGAAACTTTGGCTGACAAAGGCAAATAAAATGTAAAATGGAGGAAAATTAAAAAGATCAAAAGGATAAAATGAAGCAAAAGGAGAGAGGAACTAATAACATCTTTCTGGACATAATTTAATTACAGCGTGGGATACCAAATTTAGCGTGGAGTTTCTTAGCTAAATAAAATCTAGGAATACATTGGCTTTTATAATTAGCAGTTGAACCTTCAAGGAAACACGCACACTCGCGTGTAGTGTTTGGTTTGTAACATATAGTTGATTAGGCCAGTCCTTACGTCATTACAGAGGGAGCACAGATAACCTTGGGCAGCGTCTTCATCTATGGTTTGATAATTTATTGCGAACTAAAAAACTCAAAGATGGAGTGAAGATTTTTGTTCCTTTGTTTTCTTTTGTTTTGGGGTTCAGAGAGTGGGAAAATAAGATTGGTTTCAAAATAGAATGATAATAAACTGGCATTCGTGTCAGGAATTTGGATAAAAGAATGGACATGGATTGTGTAATGTCAGTGATTTCTGCCAGAGTCAGATACACTTATATTTTCATTTAAAAGTGTCAGTGCACAATATAAAAATGACCAGTACAATGTATGCTGTAGTTTCATTTTTTACAACATTAAATAGTGAATTGAAAAACACCATGACAAGCTGGGAGAGCGATCATGGAAGAAAGGGAAAAGGTTTCTATTTTATACGTGTAACTGCACTTTTCTCCTGCACAAGGCACCCGACATTTTCATTTTATGATGGGCCTGGTAGATTATGTGGCTCTTTCTGCTGGAGGTACTGACTGAGGTGAAAGAGGGATTCCCTCTACCCTATAAATGCATATGGGCATCAGTGGAGTCCCCAGCCCAGCAAAAGTCTGGAAGAAGGCTTCCAAACATTCCTTACAATAGCTCATCTTAGCCTCTCTTATACTTTGGAGCAGAGTTAGAGGCAGGCCACCACATTGATTTTCTCAGCCCTCTGGTTGTGGGAAGGGCCAAAGCTGGCCAGGGCGCTTCTGGGCTCAAGTAGCTACATCTGTTGACATCAGAATAACACATATATGGAGGGGAAGGTTGGGAAACAGGGCCTTAATGAGGTCCAGCTGTGGCTGAAATCAAAAGACTCGGGCCTTTCACTGTTGTGGCCTCTCCCGTTGCGGAGCACAGGCTCCGGACGCGCAGGCTCAGCGGCCATGGCTCACGGGCCTAGCCGCTCCGCGGCATGTGGGAGCTTTCCGGGACCGGGGCACGAACACGCGTCCCCTGCATTGGCAAGCGGACTCTCAACCACTGCGCCACCAGGGAAGCCCCAAAAGACTTTTTAAAAATCTGTACTCAGGATGCTGCAAGTAGAGACCAAAAACAACACCTCCTTGAAAATGGATTTGATTTACCCTCAAGACCACTGCAAATATTACCAGTTTGGTTAGAGCCAGCTGAGTCGGGAAGAACATAAAGGTAAACAATTTTGTTTATACAGTTGATTCTCGTTATTGACGGTAGTTATGTCCCATAAAGTCACAGCAAACCCTGAATTAGCGAATACTGAATCATTGCTTCTGGGGGAAATACTGGGTTAGGTTCCTATGACCCTCTGACATTTTCATCAACCCATCTACACAGAACTTTGTTTTATGTATGTTTTTGTTTAAAGGCTTCTTATTTAATGTAAATTGTCACTTCATTAACATTGAACTCACAGCCCAGAACATTACATGCCTGAACGAAGCTTATCTAACACATGCATTTTGTCTGTAAGACACATCACAGACTCCTTGAGTTTAGGAATGCTAGACAGTGGGGGCCATTAAACAGCAAAATCACCAACGAAAAGCACAAAAATGCGAACAGCATGGCACTAACGAGACTGCACCAAGGACGGTCATTTATAGTCGGAGAGCTGAAATGAGAGAGCAGAGCATCATCCTGTTTGACCTCAGCTGGGATGTGTGCATCAAGGGACTCACAGTTTTCACTTCTCTGTGCATATGCATGTCTGTGGACAACTGTAGAAATGCCTGAGTATTGATTTGGGGCTTTCAAATAAATTTTAGCAAGTAGACAAATTTGCAAATATGGAATCTTTGAATCATGAGGATTGATTGTGCTGAGGAGGGAGTACAAAAACACCAGTTAGGTAGTTAACTCTAGTATTTAATGTAAAGTTTCAAACCAAAAGATTTTGGTCTCTTCCGGGAATAAAACATCAAATGAAAGTGAAAAGAAAAACAATACGAAGTGTGTTGGTGGCATGGTGGACTTATTCCATCCAATTCTTATGAGAATGAAAATCACAGTTATAATGGCAGAGCAGATAGAGGGTTTTTGGTTTGTGTTGCTATTGTAGCTATTGTTAACAAGTCATTCCGTAAAATTAGGTCACCTAAGGCATGAGTAAATTTTTCACGGAGGTGAGAAGTGTAAAAGACTGTTCCAGAGTGAATTACTAATGTTAATCTCAGAGTTGAATAAACATAGCAGGAACCACTACTGGGTCATGGCCTGAAGAGACAGCAAGTTTGCGTTGCAGCGCTTCTCTGGGGAGCTCCAGATTTGCTGGTAAGGAGTGTGTGTAAGGGGTTCTGAGTCCTAGTTTCAAAATAGGGACTAGAAAGTAGGTTTAAGGATTTGGGTGCTCACCTTTTTGAAGATTTTAAAGAGGGGCGTTGCAAACTGGTTTTGAAACCGCACAACTCAGATTGGGAATTGAATCCACGGTCCTTTAACTGAGATCACACACCTGGTCTCAGGACTTAATGAAGCTCAGGTTCTTTATGTCTCATCAAAGAAAGAATTCAGTGAAAGATATAGTGATAGGTTAGAAGTGGATTTATTTAGAGAGACGCAGATTCCGTAGATAGAATGCAGTCGTCTCAAAAGGTGAGAACAGCCTTGGGAAGAACACACTCCACAGACAAAGCGTGGGCCATCTCAGAAGGTAAGAGGCCCCGAAATATGGGATGGTTAGTTTTTATGGGCTGGGTAATTTCATAGGCTAATGAGGGAAGGATTATTCTAACTATTTCAGGGAAGGGGTGGAGATTTCCAGGAATTGGGAAGAAAAGATTTCTTTATAATAGCAATAAGGCACATTCAGAGGGAAATTAGACGCCTAAGGATCTAGAGGTACTTAACACTTTTCCTTTTTTCATGCTTTACAACTGTGATTAACTCAGTGCAGACCACCCTGCACCATTTCTTATTGCTTAATTAAGAAACATCTTAGAATTTTCTCCCTATTAGTTTCAGGCAGATTAGAAGGAAAAAAAATATTTTAACAGATGCTAAAGTGTCTTTCCAACGATTTGAAGATTAGGAGAATGCCTTTTATAGAGCTTCCAAAGTGTTCCCTGGCTGCTTCTTCCAGAGTTGAAAAGAATTTAGTGGCCGAGTACTTAATGAAAAGCCAAGAACGCTCTGGCAAAGAACTCCTGGGCAACTATTACTCTGGCTCCAAAGAGTTATTGCAAATTAAATTTTATCCTTGTCCTGTATGATCTGTATCAGGCAGTAGGTGTAACAACATGACTGAAATATTCTTGTCTTACACTGTTAATAAAAGCACACGTTCACTAATATATGTGTACCGGCGGGAAATATGAAACGGTGCGCTCCAGTTGGAAAGCTGAATAGTGTATTGGCAACTTGGTAGGCAAAAGACAGGGTAAATACCCTTCAAGTTTGGGAACAGGGTAATTACTGTTACCATCTGGTAACACAGTCTTTATCTGAACTCAAACCTCTTATGTATTTTAAACACTTATGAGGCATCTTGCTAGGCAACCAAATACAGGATTACTTTTTAAGTGTTACCTTGAAACCTCTTCAAGATTGCTTTTGTCTAAAAACACAATGTCACGTCTGGCACGATCGCCATCACCATAAAGCCGAGTTTTTTAAATAGTATTTATTAAGCATTTTGCAAAGATGTATAATCACCAGCATGAGTTGGTGTTCATAGAGAGTCATTAGTCAGCTCCAGCTTCAATATTTGTGGAACAGTCAGACTCAGCAAGAAACACATAATGAATGGAAAGCAAATACCAAACACGACATCCCTGCAGCCTACTCGTTCCCCTGATGGACGGGAACACTGTATTTCACAGTGGAGCTGCCTGGCGATTTCTGAGCACTGTCTCTCAAATATTTGGCATGAAATATCATGAGCTAAATAAGCACAAGGAACACAGCAGCTAACGGGAGCCTTACGGGGAGAAATGGCATTTACTGTAATGACCGCAGCTTAGGAAATTGCCACATTCCACACTGGGTTAATAAAGGCTTAGGGCGAAGTGGAGAGTGACTGGGAGCGTGGAAGAAATGTCAAGCACCTTCTTCTAGCTGTCAGTGGACATCAGAACTCTCCTCTCCCCTCTTCTCCTGATTCTCTCCCCATGGCCAGAACAGGGCTGGGGTAGAAAAGAACTATGATTAGGCTAATTCAGCCGCTGGGATGGGATTTTCTGCACTCTAGAGGATGGGATGCTGCACACATAGGAGAGTAAATAGGAAAGTATGATGAGAAAGCTGTAATTCAGTCAAGAGGTTAGAGAGTCTCTTAAGTAGCACAAAGCCACCGTGGCTTATCTCGATGTCATCAAGACCCCATAAGCTTGAATAGGAACTTTGCTAGTCAATATTTTGCCTCATTTGTTTCTTTGGAGTATGTGGAGTTGGGAAGAAAAAAAACATCCAGGTCTCCTTTTGATCAATTATTCTAGCCCGTATATATTTATGTGCCTATACATATGGCTTAATGTATATCCTTCCAGAACTACGCATTCTCCCCATACCCCAGGGTATGTACAGGAAACACAATCTGAAAAATCCTGACAGAGTAAAAGCATATGTGGAAATGAGATGATCACTGACTATTTTTCATGTACTTTGCCTGCAGTGGAGTCCACACTAGATCATTTCCACAGGTAGGCTCCCTCCTTCCTTCATGCTGCTGCACAGCAGGCAGAACTTGACCTCTGTTCTGTCGGAGCTGTGTACCTCTTCAAGTAACCACACTGTGTTTCCAGCTCTGGTGATTTCAGCATTTTTCTTTTTCTCCACCTTTTACTGAGATATAATTGACATATAACATTGTGTAAGTTTAGGTGTACAAGGTGTTGATGTGATACACTTAATATATTGCAAAGTGATTACCACCATAGCCTTAGCTAACGCCTCCATTGTCACATAATAACCAATTTTTTGTATGTTGAGAATATTTAAGATCTACTCTCTTTGCAACTTTCTAGTATAAATACATTATTTTTAAAATTATTTTTTAAATTTATTTTTTAATTTATTTTTAATTTTTTTAATATCTTTATTAAGTACATTATTATAAACTATAATCACCATGCTGTACACTAGATGCCCAGAAATTATTCATCTTATAACTGAAGTTTGACCAACATCTCCCCATTTGCCGCATCCCTAGCCCCCGCTAACCACCATTCTGCTGAGTTCAACTTTTTTAGATTCCACATATGTGATCTCATACATTGTTTGTCTTTTTCCATCTGACATTTCACTTAGCAAAATGACCTCAGAGTCCATTCATGCTATTGCAAATGGCAGGATTTCCTTCTTTCTCAAGGATGAATAACATTTCATTGTGTATATATACCACATTTTCTTTATCCATTCATCCACTGATGGACACTTACGTTATTTCCAAATATTGTCTATTGTGAATAATGATTTCAGCATTTTTCTATATCTTCTAAATTCTAGCTATGTGTGACATTGGGAGAGTTATTTAGCTTGTCAGTGCCTCAGTTTCCTCATCTGTCTAATTAGGACAATAAGGGTACCTACTATTTTAAAAAAATATTTTATTTTTAGAGTAAGATGGATTACTATATGGGAAGGGCTTAGAGGAAATTTAGGCATTGTCTTTATTGGTGTTTCTGCTGTTGTTCTTTTTTAGTAGGTGTGGTTGTTTGGTCCTTGAGAGGGAATATGTACTGATCAATTATATATCTTCCCAAACATATAGTATAAATATATGAATTGAATTTAGATCACTGGCTAGATCTTGCAAGTCTTATATAATATTATTTGTATCATATTTTTAATTCTACTAGGAGCCTTCATATTCTATAGACAATGCAAATCTACACATTTATGTCCAACTGATCCTTAAAGAATATCTTTAGAAATAAATAAGCCTATAAAACAAAAGCTGAATTAGCCTTTGAAGTGCTGACTGATTTAATCAAAAGTAAGTTCCTTTCTTCCAGGGACCTTCAATCCAAGGGGTATCTTTTTATATGTTGGGTGTCAGCAGGTGGCACTTTTTATACCACGCTTTGTTCTCTTTGGAACACATCCTCCCAGATGTTAAGGGAACAGTGCACAGTTTTATAAATCCAAGGTAGGAATCAATTGGAGAGTGCTGCAAGTACTTAGAAATAATAATTGAATGAGCAAAATTCGTGAGTTAGGGTGAATTCCTCATTAACTCTATGATAACTTCATACCCATTGCTTCCTTGCATTCTGATATGCTCATTTGAGCGGGAGAGAAAGGTGGGGGGTACATTGAATGCATAGGAAGTTATTGGTGCCACCTGATGTGAACATCATGTGTCATGTGTGCTGGGGCAGGAGGTAGATTGAGAGCTATAGGTTGAGAGTTATTCATCAAAATATTGATCATGCATGTGACTCAAGAAACAGAAGGAAATGATTGTACTTGTTTTGGGACTGCTAAGATCGCAAATGGAGAAAGCATGCTTCCAACTGCCTCCTTCCAGCAGCAGCAAATGGAACCAGAATACAACTTCTGGGGCTGCACCAACTGTCAGAGGTTTTGTTCACTGACATACCCAGCAAAATTACTGAAAAGCAGGAGGGGTCATTCACCTGGGATCAAGTTCCAAGTATGGCCCATTTTGAGATGTTTAGAGGTGGGCATTTGTGAGCTGGGATTATATAGTGTACTTGATGATGTCAGAATTATTTTTGGATTCTTGATTATAATTCCAGATGTTTTTCAATAGAAGTAGGCAGGATGAATTTAAATAGGAAGCTTAGTTGTCAGTAATATTACCCAGTACGTCTTCAGCTGGGTGGCTATTTTGGAAAACTCTAAGGTGTCATGCACATTTGAGTGCAAATTGATCTTGTGAATAGCCATTATTCATACCGAGGGTGACCGTGTAATTTATCATTCAAACAAGGGATACTCTCCAGAGAGTGAAAGGGTGCTATTAATAATTATATTGGGACAACAGATATAACTGGGACTGTCTCAGACAATTTGGGACATAGAGACTTCTTATTTATACCTTGTGAGTGGAGAAGAGTATTTAATCATTCAATGTACCACAGTTCCTCTGAGGTTTACTTGTGTTGTCTTTTTTTTTTTTTTGGCGGTACGCGGGCCTCTCACTGTTGTGGCCCCTCACGTTGCGGAGCATAGGCTCTGGACGCGCAGGCTCAGCGGCCGTGGCTCAAGGGCCCAGCCGCTCCGCGGCATGTGGTATCTTCCTGGACCGGGGCACGAACCCGTGTCCCCTGCATCAGCAGGCGGACTCTTAACCACTGCGCCACCAGGGAAGCCCTTGTGTCGTCTTTTTTAAACCAGTTTTCTTTCCACAGCACCCCTTTGCCTTCCTCTTTACTCTATAGTGCATGGTGAAAGCCTGTATTTATTGCAGCAATTATACAGTCAGCTGTTCATGAGTTTGCTCTCTATTCCCACGCTTACATTAGACCCTGGACTTCTTGGAAACAGGGCACATGCATTCTTATCTATCTGTCTATCTGTCTGTCATCTATCTATCTATCACCTATTTATCATCTATCTATTTATTTATTTATTTATATTGTGGTGAAACCCACATAACATAAAGTTTACCATCTTAATAATTTCTAAGTGTATAGTACAGTCTATGTGTCTTCTTGTGCAATAGATCTCTAGAAATTTTTCATCTTTGTAAAACTTAACTCACTGACCAGCAACTCCCCTTCCGCTTGGCACCTCAACCCCCGCCCACCCCTTAGCAACCACCATTCTTAAGTTCCTCCCGTTTCATCCATCTGTAGCATATGAAAGGATTTCCTTCTTTCTTAAGGCTGACTAGTATTCCATCGCATGCATCCACCACGTTTTCTTCATCCATCCATGCACTGATGGACGTGTAGGTTGTGTCTGCCTCTTGGCTACTGTGAATAGTACCGCAGTGAACATGCGAGCGCTAATCTCCCTTCACGATCCTGTTTTCTATTTCCTTGGGTATATACCTGAAAGGGTGGTATTGCTGAATATGTTTTTTTTTTTCCTATGTTTAGTTTCTAAAGGAAGCTTCATACCGTATTCCACAGTCCTTGCACCATTTTACATTCCCAGCAATAGTGCACAAGGGTTCCAATTTCTCTGCATCCTCACCAACACGTGTGACTTTCTATTTATTTATTTATTTGATGGTGGCCATCCTACCTGGCACACGGTGTTAGCTCATTGTCATTTGATTTGCATTTCCCTGATGATTAGCGATGTTGAGCACCTTTTCATATGCTTGTTGGCATTTCTCTGTGATTTCTTTTTAAGTTTTTCATTAACTGCCATTATTTTATATTGTCTGTAGGGAGTCTTCCCTTTGAGAGGAGACTTTCACAGTGAAGGTTCAGAATTGATCAAAATAACATAGACAACACCACGTGTTTCATTGTGTGTGTGTGTGTGTGTGTGTGTGTTTTGTTTTGGGCCACACCTCGTGGCATGCGGAACTTCCCTGACTAGGGATTGAACCCGCACCCCTTGCAGGGGAAGCGTGTAGTCTTAACCGCTGGACCACCAGGGAAATCCTCATATGTTTCAAATGGCACTGGATTTCTATTCTGTTCTCTTGCTTCATTTTACCTCCTTCGTGCCATCCTACATCACTCTCCCTGCTCGTGAGGCCCCATGAGGCGAAAGGTCATAGGATTTCTCCAGTGGAAGAAAGATTTTGGATGCAGGGGAAGTCTTTTTTATTTCTTTCCTGGAGAAATTCATTTTGCCTTCACGTTTCTCATGGTTCGTGCTGTATGTCTACTAATACGCTGCTCAATGTAAACTTCTCTCTTTTCAATTAAACATAAAAGGCCCTCAAGCTTAAAAACAAACACATGCACAGAATCTGGGCTTATCTTTGGCTGTAGGAATATAGACTTAACATGCTAATTCATATGCAACGGTTCAAACAAACAAGTAGTGAAATCATTATGGTGTTATCAACAAGCTTTTTGATAAAGCTCTTTGGGTGAAATTTCTTTGGCTTGATATAATTTGGGGACATCTAATTTTTCACACACAAGAATTCAGTATATGTTGATTCACAGTATGTGATTCAGGACCAGAGATGAATTAGAAGACTCTTTGGGGTATCATTCCACTAAGACTCCGCTTGGAGGATTTGTTTACTGGGTTTCTGTGGCTGAGCTACTGGGGGCTGGTTCTATAAATTAGTGAGAGGTTGATAGGAGCCAGAATGATTCACATTAAAGTCCTTAAGATTTGGGTAGATTAGGGGTGAGGGAGAGAAAAAGAAGCAGAAAGGGAGAGAATGAACAGACTGAGAAGACCGTGGCTCCACCAGGAAGTGTCTCTGATCTGGAAAATAAGGATGATAATTCCTGCCTACTTCATGGAGGTGTGGTGAAAATTATAAAAGAAAATGAATTTGAAAGCTCCCTTGGGTGAAATGCTTTATGTAAATACAAGGCATTTGATACCATGAAAGAGTAGGAAATAGAGTTTTGCGAACCAACCTTCCTCTAACTAGATATTCACCTACATTTATGAAAGGTCCAAAGAGTACCTTCTAAAGTGGGATAAAACCCGTAATCAGCAACCTCAATCCTCTCAGGTAAGGAGGGCAACGACATGAGGTGGAATCCAACAATAAAAGGAGCTCTAACTCCCTGAAGAAGACAGACACATGGTACTCCACGATCTGGTCCTTGTTTTAACTGAGAAAACCGTCGCAAGGACTTCGATTCAGCTGGGTCTCAATGTCATACTTTCAAGATGCAGTCAAGTTAGTCAACAAAGCAGCCAGACCAGTTGTCTGTTTGCATTGACTAACAGCTGCATAGTTTTTTAAAAATTAAAAAAATTTGTATTTTGATTCTTTACTCTTTTTTAAAAAATTAATTAATTAATTTTTGGCTGCTTTGGGTCTTCGTTGTTGCGAGTGGGCTTTCTCTAGTTGCAGAGGGCGGGGGCTACTCTTCGTTGTGGCGCGCGGGCTTCTCATTGTGGTGGCTTCTCTTGTTGCAGAGCGCCGGTTCTAGACATGCGGGCTTCAGTAGTTGTGGCACGTGGGCTCTAGAGCGCAGGCTCAGTAGTTGTGGCGCACGGGCTTAGTTGCTCCGCGGCATGTGGGATCTTCCCCGAACAGGGCTCGAACCCGTGTCCTCTGCATTGGCAGGTGGATTCTTAACCACTGCGCCACCAGGGAAGCCCTTTGTTGGATAGTTTTGATTTATATTTTGGGTCCACTTGACTGTCTGAACGGACAATAAATTATAGACAAGGCTAATGTATAAGAAGAACCCCTGAGAGTCGGGCTAAGCCTGACTTGCTTTCTGTGGATGATTTGCTTTCTGTGAATATGATGTTTAAGCCAACTTGACAAACAAGAGAAAAGCAGATTTGGTACGTATGTTCCTGTCCTAGGCATCAAACTTTGGTTCACAATGGCTTTAAGTTCAATGCTATGCAAAAATCCCAGAATCAGTCGTATGTCTACTTAGGATTTTAATTTTGAAAAGAATTGAAAACAGAGAGCAACCAAATGGCACTACATCTTGGAATAAAGTTTTAATATATATCCTCTGTGCAAGTAAACATCTGTGAATGCCTGTTCATATACTTGTTGCCAATTCTCAGAACACCCTCGGAAAATTCAATTGTGTGTGGAATAAAAAACCAAAATTATCCTTATATACTGCCGCTTTTCTGCCTACTTGTTACAGATCTCAGTTCCTATCATGGCCTCGCCTGTGTGGCTCGGCAAGTTCATTAATCTCACTGTGTTTCATTTTATTCAGTATAAAACGAGCATTATTATTCCTACATCATAGAGATCCTATAAAGATTAGGTATATACATAAAGACCTTAGCATACTTCTTTGCTAAAATGTGCTTTAAAATACTAATAAGTGCCCCCAGCAGGGCTGCTGTGTAGGGATGGGTCCTTCTAGGGCTCTGGCTTTACCAGGTGGTAAAAGACCAGGGTTTTTAAGCATGCCTTCCCCTGTTTAACTTTCCATCCGTCTCCCACTACCCAACAACTCACTTACTAGTCCTCATTTCCGTACATCCTTACATTTGCTTTTACTCTGCCTGGAAGTCTCTGTCCCCATGTCTGCACATGGCATCTTCTTCCCGTGATTAGGTCACAGCCTGAGTATCACCCAGGCAGCCTCTTCTGGACCACTGGTCTCAAGGGGCATCTCCTCCTTAGTCACTACCCCATTTTGTCTCAGTTCTTCATGGTGTCTTGCTCTGGTACCCAGAACTGTGTCTGGCACGTGATATAGAGCTCATCACATTCTTTTTTAAAAGAATAGATGACCGTTACTGCCTAAGCCAATTTTTTCTTTTATTTAAGAACTCTACAGACATTAGTTCCTATGGAAGGGCAGATGGCTTTATTCAAGGTAAATACTCTTCTGCTTCCCTTGAATCCAGTTTGTGTGTCTTCTTTCTGCTTCTCTCCAAACTTGAACACTCACTGGGTAAAATTTCTGTTTTCTTGCTCTGCTTTCTATTTCAACATGTGCAAGAACATGAGCTCCTTAAGTGAGCTACAAAGGCAGGCAGCTAATTCCTCCTGCTTCACTGTGTGCTCCATTCATGAGCCGACCAAATATGTTTGGCCACAAGTTTATATCAGCAAATGAATGTGTCTGTGGAATGGAGATGTATCGGCACTAAATTGGGAATGTCTGTTTGAACAGACAGAATTGTGGCTACATCTTTCTAGCTATTTCACAAGTTAGTATTTGAAAAATCAATGTCATTTTTCATACTTGTGTGTATATTTTGACTATAGTCCATTTATCCAAAGAGCGAATTAAAATTAATATTGTTGATAAGAGTGGCGGTGGTTTTATTATTTTTTTCTCAAAACCCATTTGGAAGTTTTTCTTTTCGATGACATTGGTTCCAGTTTATTTCCAAATAGCATTTGTTAGATTCTGCTTTTTACATGGAATTATCCTAAAGTTCTTTAACTGTTTTGTAGAAATCACT
The DNA here is from genome assembly GCF_059928025.1 of Delphinapterus leucas. Taxonomy (NCBI): domain Eukaryota; kingdom Metazoa; phylum Chordata; class Mammalia; order Artiodactyla; family Monodontidae; genus Delphinapterus; species Delphinapterus leucas. Next base: position 15,766,214 of record NC_143146.1, read on the forward strand.
TTGCTTAATAGAAATCATCATAGTAGTAATGTGAGCTAAAGTATAATGTTGCTTACAGTTAAATGTTATATTTGTGATAACTTTATTTACATAGGTTCCTTTATTTAAAAGAGCATTTTTGAAATAAGTGATGTATTTGTAATAATCATGGTTAACTGTAGTAAAGAATGAATACTTTCGGGCTTCCCTGGTGGTGCGGTGGTTGAGAGTCTGCCTGCCGATGCAGGGGACGCGGGTTCGTGCCCCGGTCCGGGAAGATCCCACATGCCGTGGAGCGGCTGGGCCCTTGAGCCATAGCCGCTGAGCCTGCGCGTCCGGAGCCTGTGCTCCGCAACGGGAGAGGCCACAACAGTGAGAGGCCTGCGTACCGCCAAAAAAAAAAAATAAGAATGAATAATTCCCAGCTGGTGATTTTGACAACCCCAGACTGGCACCTAGACAAGGTTTAGCGTTGAGCAGGTGTTTAATAAAAGTATCTGCTGAGTGAATCTTTAGCATGCTATACAGTATTTAGCATTCCTGAGAGCATGGAAATTTCAGAAGTAAAAAAGCAGTGCAATTTGCTAAATTTGGAAATTGTTAGTCCTTTTACACATTATCTTAGTTTTTGACCTCATTTATAAAGTACTGACATCAGTCAAGCTACTAATTTATTTTAGAGAAGAAACCAGCACAAAAGAAGAGAGGTATAGTATCTTCCATACATGTTTGGAAAGCTCTAAATGTTCTAAAGTTCTAAAGGCCAAGTGTACTTAGGTGAGTGGTGCTGATTTAAATCTATGGTTCTTTTTCTTCTCTTTTTTTAAAAAAATATTGCAGCTTCTAAGAAGTTCTCAAACAAAAAAAATTCAAAAGCTCTGAAATTTAGACTATGACAATAATTAAGAAAATGCAGAGAGGGCACTGGTAGATTTTTAAAAACTATTTTAATACAAGATTAATAGCAATTTTCTATCCAAATCAGAAATGAAAAAAACTTAACCCAAATAATATTCATTTGACAGTCACATAAAATTTTAGGTTTGATTGGTGCACACATTTGTCCTGCATATATGTTATGCATATGCACACAGAGACCTCACTACTACGCCATCTTGAGGTGTCTTTTCACAGAAGTACCTCATTACAAGGCAATGTCAAAGATTCCAGTACTTTTCAACTTTCACTGAGGCTCAAAGAGCCCCATGCTAGGCTGAGTCCTGTGCTGTAGCAAACTGTGTTATATAGCAAGGCTCCAGAATGCATACAGATCAATACTCTCTTTGTAGAACTTGGCCTAAAACTAAACACTGGCTAATGTCTCCACCGAGGAGGAACACATTGCAAATTTGTAAGTTATGGTCTCCTTACTCTTCTGTTGGCAAAGCTAAAGTGCCCCTCCCCTCCCTTTTTTTTTTTTTTAAGTTAGAAATCAGATTTGTTAGTGACTGTAAGTAAATGAAAATGAGTTTGAATTTCTGCAAGTTTTGGATAAGTCAAAACTTGCATTTGCTAACCCTTCCACCTTTAATCAAACCACCTGATAATTAGCCTTGCGAAGAGAAGTAGTAAAAGAATCACAACTCAGGAGTTGCTCAGGTTTTATTCCTCCTTGGGGACTTTAGTTGGTGTTCAGTGTGTAGCCAAAACACATACGTAATGGCTAAAGAATTAAAGTAGGCTAATGTCTGCAGCAGGGAATATAAATTAAATATCAGGCTTCTGCGTCCAATAATATTTTCAGTGTGTCTGATTTATAGAACGCTACTTTTATAATTCCTACTGCTCATCAATGAATAGTCGTGTTTTTCAGTGTAGACAAAGTAGTATTATCTATCCCTTACAACTAAAGCAGGGGACACAAGATATCGATCTGGGTAAGTCACTGTGAGGGAGTCAGATTGCTAGTGCTAATGTTCTGTGATGGCTCTAATCAAAGTCCCGACTTGACCTTCATTCAAACGAGAGAAGGCTGTCGTGGCTGTCGCTCAATTACAGAACCATAAGTGGAGCTCAAACTCGTGAATTTGCAATCTATTCTTCTCTGCTAAAGACTTTAGCCTCTGTTTAGCTTTCGTTATAACGTATACAAAGTATAATATACACCAATTACAGACGTGTATTTCTGTTAGAAAAATACATATTATAACTAAAGAACATGTAAATAGAGGCACTTCAATAAGCTAAGTGTTTGCAGTTATAAGCACCACCCAACAGTTCCTAGCATCCAGTTTCAGTGAGCCCATCCCTCTCTACTCATAACAGAGGTTGTGATGTGATTACAGAAATTTAGGGGACATCAAAGCAAATGAGGACAGGTCAGGAAAAATAATGGAGCATCACTGCATCCCCTATCACTATGCTAAAACGAGAGAAATTAACTTGGTGAGGGGAGGGGGAGATTCCAAAATACTTACTGAAATGGGTTAACTAGATTAAACTAGTTCCCTTAGGGCACAAAAAATTCCCATGTGAAATTAGTCTGAAAATCATATGACATAGTACGATGATGATAAAAACCAGGAAGTACAATTTCAATAATATTTTGACCACATCCATGCAGGTGACTAATACTGTGGCATCACTAACTGACCGTGATTTCAGTTCTCTGCCTGGCTCATATAGATCACTATAGCTCACCAATATGAATAGTATTGATAACGAAGGTGTGGAAACAAAGGAAACAGGCGTTTATATATTGTCGGTGTGGTTAGTGTTTATAGAACACGGGTTCACATTCATTAATATAATGTGTATTCACATACATGCACAAAACCCTTTGGGGGTGAAAGTACAGGGAAAACAAGGCATTCTGATCTATTTCACAGAAAACAATGCAGATCTATTTTTAAAAGGAAAGACTTGGAGCTTAAAGCTATGAAAACAAGTTATGACTCAAATGTTTTGGAAAATCAAGATTGATTTAATTTGTATTGCACCTTAATTACTGGAGAAAGACAATACTGATTTCTGAACATACAACACAATGAGCAACATAAATGACTGGTCCTTCATGGAGATGTTTTATGTGTCATTGGTGATAGGAAGCCAAAGTCTGGCGGTGAAATGAATGGTTTGCTAGAAGTATGTAATGCTGAATTAGATTGTATCAATTTCATAAAGATTTAAGTGAAAAGATGCCACAAAATCTCTCAGAATCCTACGTTCCGTATTTCGTTAGGCATACAATAACAATAGATGCTTCTAAATACTTTGTTTTGCAAAAGTGCTCAAGTACACTTAATACTATTGTACCGCATGTGTTCTACCTAAATGTGACGACTAAACCAATAACTAATCATAATTTTGATGAGTACGGAGATCGAAAAATACCATTGATGTGTCATGACTGCCAGTGGGTTAATTAACGTGTGACTAGCATACTACGGTGTCTTGAAACATTACTTTTCCCAACCCCAGATACATCATAAAAACCAAAAAACACATGGATAGCCAATGGTATTCATAAAGCCCCAGGTTAGTTTGTTTTGCTTCTCTCTGTCAGGAGGAGCATAACGCCTGGCTTTGGCACACCTGGCGGGCCAGTGAGGCTCCAAATCAGCCTCTTGAATTCGAATATTTCTCCAAGTGCCAAGCAGGAATCCTAGGCTGAAGGCGTTGTACCGAAAGCAATGGTTTTGTGTGAATCACATTCCTTGCGCGTACGGTTTCCATGACCGGTAAAGTTCTGCACACCCACGGCTCTGCCCATGCGTTCGATACAGTCTGGAGCACCCAGGACAAAACACGCTCATGTGAGAAGGGTGTGCCCTGGCAAACTTTTAATAAATGGACGGCTAGATATGTAAAAAGTTCTCTTTCTTGATTCTTGGTGCTCACAGATCATTGAGGAATCCCTTCTCTGAGCAGCACAAAACAAGAAGAGCTGGTTGACAAAACATTTTCGTTACAAAGGTGTGTCAACCCTGAGCTTGGAATTAAGAAGTTAAAATCTGTGATTTATATATATATATAGATATAAAAATAGATGATCATACTAAGACTAAAAAAGTGAAAGAAATCTCCATGTCAATACTATATATATATTTTTTTGTCTTGACTTTTTTGTTGTTGTGAGTTATTTTGTAAGAGAATGCCCTTGTGATGCAGAAACCAACTGACACAAAGCAAATAGTTAAAAATGAAAACTCACTTATGGATCTAATTATTTATCGGTTCATTAAAGGAACTCTTCTTTTGGGAGGGTAATGAGCACAGGGCAGAAACATCTAATTCACGTCAAGCCTGTGGCTAAAGCAAAGCAATTGTATGGTTGAAGATTATTTTCATTTCAGACCCTTGAGGAAGATGAATTCATGAGGGCGTCCACTAGTGACTGGAGATGAAGGGAAAAATCCGTGCCAATTGGATACAGTGGTCAGACGTTAAGAGAATTACTGAAACTGAAATCGGGCAGGGTGAGATAGAGGAGCTGAGTTGTAGCACATTTTACTCTCCGATTAAAGATGGAATTCTAAATTTCCTATCAGTACCTCTGAATCAGCTTGGCGTTGTATGGTTAGCGCGCAAGACCTCCAAGACAACAGTGTATTTTCACTACATTAAAAAAAATTTCAAACCTCCGCATGAGCATTTTGTAAACCTGATTTGTCACAGAAAAGCTTACACTGGGAGTTGGCTGGCAATGCCGAACTTACAGCGTTACAGCTCTTTTATTTTTCTCGTTTGCTTCTTTGTTGAAAATGCAGTTGTCTTGGGGTTTGGCCTGATTTTGCAAGGAAAATTATTTTCTTCCTATTATTTTTTAAATGGGGAAAAAAATAAAAAACTGACAACGTGAGATTCCTTCACTTCCGCAGCATAAAAGCAAATGAAGGTAAGAAAATCTCCTGGTACGAAAGATTTGAGTAAGAATTCTCTAGAATAAACAAGTTTCCCACAGATGATAGCTGAAGGAAAGAGGAAGCAGTCCAGTCTGGCACCCAGTACTCTTTGGGAAAACAAAAAGGGGGGCATAGCGCAGTACTGCTCTCTTCTCATAGAAAACGGTAAGCTTTTGTGGCATGGTCCATTGTCCAAGAGTGTAAGAAAAGGAGTTGGCCGTTCAGATAGCTAAAATGCAGTTTCATGTGACCAAAATCCCAGGATTATCTGCACAGTCTCTGCCACGCCAGGGCGACGCAGACGAGAGATCCTGAGAGGAGCGAGTGTCCCAGCTGGGCTGTAGAAGAGTCTACTTCTCTCCTGTCAGGATCCACTGCCGGGGCCTCTGTGGTGACAAACTCAAACTCCGTAGGACACACATCATCCACGCACCCACTGCCACTCCCTGAGCCGCTGGATTCATCACCTGGTGCGGACAGATTGAAAAGGAGAGTTAGACCCAGTCCGGCAAAGAGCGGGGGCACACGTGAGATTTGGGCACAGAGGTGGCAGGGGACATCTCCCCACCCAAGGGTCCTCCACTCCACTCCATCCCCATGGGTTTGTTTATAATGGGCAGGTTTGTGATGTGTGGGTGGACGGGTGGACTGTATCTAAATAGACATCTGAAACATAGTGCTTCATTTTTATTTTTTTTTTATTTATTTTTGGCCGTACCGCGGGGCATGTGGGATCTTGGTTCCCCAACCAGGGATGGAACCCGTGCCCTGTGCAGAGTCTTACCCAGTGGGCCGCCAGGGAAGTCCCTGAAACACAGTGTTAATAGAGGAGACGTCTGTGTCTGTATTTCTGACCAAGCTGAACATATTCGATACGTAGCTCTTTACAGAAGAAGTTTGCCATTCCGCGCTTGAAACCAATGCCCAGGTGTCCACTTAGTATGCTGTCTTAGCCTGGCATCGTCCCTGCCTGCCTCATATGCCTTCTGAGCTTTCTCTATTCCCACTTCTGACTGCTTGGTTCCTTCATGTTTCTTAAACGCTTTATCTCAGATCTGGGTCCAGTTAAGTCTTCATCCATTACTAGCTACGTAAAAGTACTTAACACCATTTGCAACTCTATTATTTACTTTCTTGTTCCCTCCATGAGCATGTATACTTTTTGGAGGAGAGCAGACACGTTGTGCATACTGTTCATTTCTGTATCCCCATCGGCTTTAATGGCCCCTGGCTTATAGCAGGTTCACAATAAATACGTATTGAATTACTAAATATGCCTTGGGCAGTTTCTTCAACTTCTTTCAGTTTCCCCAACTCCACAGCTACTGACAATAACATTCACCTTGTTGAGGATACGTGAAAACCCCCTGATAAAACGTGTGAGGGCACCAAAGCCAGTGTGCGCAATGATGCCTGATGGAAGAAATGTGGTTCCTACGGCAAAGACGACCTAGATTTTAACCTGCTGTCTTTTATTTAAATGAATTAGGGCAAGCCAGTTAGTCTCACTGGGCTCTGCGTGCTCACCTGTAAAAATAAGAAAAATCATATCTATTTCATTGAATTGTTACAGGGTATAAGTGAGATAATGTTCCTAGCAGGGCTTAGGAAACTGTATACCTGGAAAGGATGTTTGCTACTTCCCCTCCTTGCTCAATGAGTCCATTCAATAGCCCTAAATGTCTCCCTGCTGGCCTGAAATGGTGATGTCCGTGTTGAGCTGCTCCGAAAGACTGGCATCATCTTGGCTGCTAGACGCTACTTAAGCAAAGCCAGGTAATGCAGGGACCTTCCAATGCCCCCCCAATAAGCACGGCTCAACTCAGTGCAATTTATTTTTAAAATGTGACATCTAAATACCACATAAGATCACTTGAATACACTATACCAGGTTCTTAACATTTTCTCTAATTTATCTTTAGTGGCCTTGCAAGGGGGAAAATGCCCATTAATTAAATTCAGAGATATCACAATTGCTAAGGGAATTATATTAAACACTGGTATTATGAACAAGAAGTAATATAACCTTTACAAAGATATTACTAAGGTGATTTAGAATATTAAAAATGTGGTATGCAAATAATGACAAGAGAATCTAGTTGAGAAAAATAATGGCCCCATCTCTTTCTGAAAGGAATCACAAATGCAGGTATTTAAAGGGCGATTTTTTAAATGTCGAAAGCAATAAGGGTGATGATGACTATAAGATGTGATAGTGGTTTATATGACAGACACTATCCTAATGCAGGAGGCCAAGTTCGGTGCTGGGGTTAGAGCAAAGTGATGGTCTTAAGTGTTGCTGATTTTTATTTTCTTTTTAGGGGAAATGGAGCAAGATATCTCCTCGAGGACATTCCCTAAGCTTTGCAGATTGACATGCATACAATCTCTTTAGGTCAGAGAGGAGACAGAACCAAGGCCAATATCAACTAATTCTTACGTATCTTGAATTATTTATTCCAATAGTCATTCTCTAGGTAATAAAGCATTTTATTATATTAGATAGATAAGAAAGAAAAGATAAATTGAGAGGAGTGAAGCTAAGGAATGAGCAGGGGAGAAGCAGCAAAGGCTAAAGCCTCGTGTAATTTACTCTTCTGAAGAGGGGAGGAGAGGTTTAGTAAAGAGAAAGAAATAATGGGAGGACTTGAGAAAGTTTACAGCAAGTCTATCAGGTTGGTAATTATCCTGCACTTAGAAAGTTAATTTTTGAGTTATTTAAAAGGGAATTAAGCATGAAAAATTTTCTGCAGGGGACAACTCAGTAGAATGATGGTTAAGACTCAGATGACTTCATGTCTTCCATCTGTAACTTGTTTCTTTCTATCTCATTAATTCAAGCACACAGGCGTCATCTTTTGCTTCAGTGACCAAATTACAGGATCACTGGCAACTCCACATCTTAAGTTCAAGAAATCTTTTCCCGAGAACTCTCTCTAGAAGAATATATATATATATATATATATATATATATAAAATACATAAGAATATATATATTCTTCTAGAGAATATATTCTTTTATAATATATAAAACAAAACAAAAAAAACCCTTGCCTTTATGCATCTAGAAACCACTTAGACAAACCCAAATATAGTTAGTTTCATCTGATGTGCATTCAGTAGTCTTTCAAATCACTTCTGATATTCAGTGACCTTGAATAAAATAGTCACGTGTAATATTACTTCAGCATTTTACTATTTTTCTCAAGATTTCAGATACAAATGTCAGTGGGTCGTGTATGTGCATGATTGGAGAAGGAGAAAGAACTGATGCAGTTGATTCCATGGCACATGAGATATCATCTTAGCTCCTTTACACACAGCCTCAAATGAACCTCCCAACGATCCTTATTCAGGAATGCTTCCCATCCTATAGAAGAAGAACCTGAGACTCAAGAGATAATTTGTTCAAGACCTCAGTTCTGAAGTGATACAACAGGGATTCCTTCCCAGCCTTGTCTGAGTGAGCAATCTTGAGAATATTCTTCCCTTGGTGGTTGGGAGGAGGGATGGGAGTTTGAGGCAGAGACATAAATGCCGATGGGGAAAGGAGAAAGGGAAAGCATTACTTTGCTACCTTATCATTAATGGATCAACTGGCAGACAAAACTCAGTTTTAGCTTTAGTATAGCTGAATGTCAGCCACTGAAACCATTCCTTAAGAGCAGTTATGATTTTAGTAGTATCTTAAGTTCTGCAGAGCAGAGCTCTCTGCCCCGAGGACTATAAATAGCTTTGCAGATGGGGTAAGAATGACACAGAAGAGCCGAGGTGCACACTGCTCTTAAAGAAAAATCACAATAAACTTATTTACAAAACAGAAACAGACACACAGGCTTAGAGAATGAACTTATGGTTATGGGGGTGGTGGGCTGGGAAGGCGTGGGGGGGAGGGATAGTTAGGGAGTTTGGGATTGACATGTACACACTGCTATATTTAAAATGGATAACCAACAAGGACCTACTGTATAGCGCAGGGAACTCTGCCCAATCCTCTAATGACCTCTATGGGAAAAGAATTTGAAAAAGAATAGATACATGTCTATGTATAACTGAATCATTTTGCTGTACACCTGAAACTAACAGCACTGTTAATCAACTATACTCCAATATAAAATAAAAATTAAAAAAAAATTCTTTCTTTAAACAAAAGACAAATTATGGTATAATCATCTATAACGGTTTTCACTCTGGAGGTTACAGGTGCTGGTAAAGGCTATCTTACTCGTGTCCTGGAAGTTGACGTCATTGCCGTTATACGCGTTCTTCAGTTTGTTGGTCATCACACGGAGAGCCATGATCTGCTGCCTGATGAACGTGTCGGGCCGCGTGATGTCCACGTCCACCTCGGGGTTGTTGATCTGGTTGGTCAGCCCATCGTTCATGATCTCAGGCAAGTATCTGCCGGGCAGAGAGGGAGGACAGGGGAGGGTGAAGCAGGAGCGACCTCGAAACCAGATTCTGCCACGTTGTTTCTAAAAGTGAGCCCAAACGTTGGCAAAACTCGGGCTCGGTTCCTGGAAAAAAGGGCCAAACGGTGAAAACAAGGCATACACCTTCCCAGAGGGAGATGCGGCTGTCCTCTTACTCTTCTCACAAGGCTCTCGCGCCTTTGGCTTCTTTCCCATTTCTGGTGCCCCTTACTGGAGTGTTGGGGCGCACGCTGCTACAGCAGCCTCAAAGGGACTTCCTCGTTCTCATCTTTCCATTCTAGCACAACCTTCACAAGCTGTCTGGGTAACCTTCTTAAAATATTGCTTTCGGGCTTCCCTGGTGGCGCAGTGGCTGAGAGTCCGCCTGCCGATGCAGGGGACACGGGTTTGTGCCCCGGTCCGGGAAGATCCCACATGCCGCGGAGCGGCTGGGCCCGTGAGCCACGGCCGCTGAGCCTGCGCGTCCGGAGCCTGTGCTCCACAACGGGAGAGGCCACAACAGTGAGAGGCCCGCGTACCGCAAAAAAAACAAAAAACAACAAAAGAAAACTTCAGTCTCCCAGCAAGTCTAGGAGGTAGGTACTATTTCAGCCCCGTTTGTATAATAGAAAACTGAGACTTAGTGAGGATAAGTAACTGTGCAGAGTCACAGAGCTAATGGATCTAACTTCAGAGTCCACGTGCCCAAACACTGCACCATATTGCCTGGTTGATCATAAGCTACAATTCACACTTTATGGCTCAGCAATCCAAGCTCATCTCCACCTCCTGTCTACTTTCTTAGGCTGCAACACTCCCTTCAAGGTACCCTCCTTGCCTTATGGAATCTCCTCCCTGGATCCATCTTATCTTTGCCGGCAAAGAACTTTCCCGTTCAAGTTTTAAATATCTTCAAAGCCCCAGGTCAATCCTCACTTTCTCTTTGAGATGTTTTCCAGTTTTTAGGGATCTGCCCACTTTTCTGTAGGGCTTCCAAGTTCGGCAGGGCATTTTGGTCACCGCACAAAGTCATCTGCCGAGGCAGGGAGCTGGGGCTGAAATCCAGCCCGAGTGCCCGTGCAGGGCACCATCCACCAAAAGGGGTGCCTTTTTCTTTCCTTTTCCTTTCCTTTTCTTCTCTTTTGTGGGAATCTTTTTATTTTAGAAAATTTTAGCATGCACCAAAGTAGAGACGATAGTATACTAAACCTTCATATTCCCATCTGGGCATCCTTTTCTAATTCCTACAAAGGCACTATGTTTGTCTGTGTCCCGGTAAGAAACACATGGCACACTCAAAGGAGCAATAAAGAGAGTTTAAAGAAGAGACTGTTTACAAAGGTGTGAACAGGGTTGAAGGAAACCAACCAATGTCGCAAAGAACCCTGGGGCTGGCAACAGCAGAAGGGCCAGAGGGGATGGAGCTGTTAGCAGAATGCGTGAGATCTGAAACCATGCAATGCAGCCAGAAGACACTGCAACTGCCAAACCAAGGCCCCTCAGGGAGGGAGTGGAGGGAATGATACCCTGACCTCTCTAGTCCCTCCTTCTGACCTCTGGCTGGTGCCTCCCATTGGCTGAACCCAACTGGAAGCCAACAGGAAAGGATACCCAGGTGATGCAGTCTGTAGAGGTCCTCCTGCAGGGCACAGACCAAGGTGGAGGGATGAAGAGTGGATCTCAAAGTGAGTCAGAACATCCAGCCCAAGCATCTGATAGGCTGGAGCAGCCCTGCCTAACTGCTATCATTATCACTCTTTTACTGCCTCTCTTAGTGTTGTTTGAAAGCCGAAAAAACTTCCCTTCCTCTATTTTGTCCTTCCTATTTACATTTTCTCGTACAATATACTTATGCTTAAAATTCTTCCCCTTCCCGCAGGTTATTTTCCAATTTTCTGAAACCAAAGGCTCTATCCATCAGCCTCCAAAAGAAGAAATAGAAACACACAAAGAAACTTTTATATTTAAGCCATATTTCAGGTGTTGAAATCTTATGCATGATGTATTTGTGCATGAATGGGTTTACCATTTTATTTTATTTTGAATTTAATTTTTTTATACAGCAGGTTCTTATTAGTTATCTATTTTATACATATTAGTGTATATATGTTAATCCCAATCTCCCAATTCATCACACCACCACCGCCACACCCCCCCCCCGCTTTCCCCCCTTGGTGTCCCTATGTTTGTTCTCTACATCTGTGTCTCTATTTCTGCCTTGCATGGTTTACCCATTTTATTTATTTAAAATTTATTTATTTATTTATTTATTTATTTTTGGCTGCATTGGGTCTTCGTTGCTGTGTGTGGCCTTTTTCTAGTTGCGGAGAGCGGGGGCTACTCTTCCTTGCGGTGCGCGGGCTTCTCATTGCGGTGGCTTCTCTTGTTGCTGGGCTCTAGGTGTGCGGGCTTCAGTAGTTGTGGCTTGCGGGCTTAGTAGTGGTGGCTCGCGGGCTCAGTAGTGGTGGCTCGCAGGCTCTAGAGCGCAGGCTCAGTAGTTGTGGCGCACAGGCATAGTTGCTCCGCGGCATCTTCCCAGACCAGGGCTCGAACCCGTGTCCCCTGCATTGGCAGGTAGATTCTTAACCACTGCGCCACCAGGGAAGCCCGGTTTACCCATTTTAAATCAGAAGTCCCAGAATAAGCTCCATGTCTTCATCCATATCTTGAATAAAATTGACTTCATGATGTATACTACACAATGACTAATAAAGCACACAGAGCACATTGCAAATTCTTTTCCATAGAACTTCACAGTATTTACTGCCCTAAAAAATGTCCTAATTGAAATGAAAGAGTCATGGAACTATATTTCTTTATTTTTGCAGTAAAGTGTGATGTTTTTGTTGCCTTTTAATATATCTGGTAAACCAATAAAATTCTGTTAGATTCTGAGATTTTCTTCCTAAGTTTTAAAATATGACATTGGATTGACTGTCATTGACATTCAATTATATGTGCTTGGCTGCGTGAGCTCTACCTAATCAGTAAAGCCCATCGGAATAAAAAATACAAGGGCAGTCCAGCCTTTGCTGGCACAGGAGCTGAGAGGGGCTGAAAGGTGCCCATGGGCTCTGGTGTTGCCCCTGGACCTTCTGAACAATGGTCCCTGCCGCTGTACCTATGCTGAGTCAGAGGAGAGCTTTGTTTCTTTCAGCCGCTGTGCGCACGGCACAGCTAGCCGAGAGTCATTTATCAGAAGCTGACTGCGATAGCTTACATGGGAATGCCACCCTTGGGAGTCTGAGCACGCAGGAACAATACAAGACTGCCAAAGAAACCCAGCCTCGAACTGTACCTGCTGATGCTCAGCTACTTACAATAAAAGCAAGTAACAATGCACCCATGTCCTCGAGAACCTTTTCTCCTTTAGTGTATTCAAAGGGGAACTTTAGAGACAATATGGAAACTTAAACCGAAAAACACAGTTGAAAAGAAAATGGCCATTTTGTCACACCAGGGGTACATCCTGAGGCCAAATCTGTGGATGTCCAGAGTGCAGCCTGGGGCATCAATGGAAGCCCAGTTCAGCACCAGCCCATTTATTTGTTGCTTCTCTTGTCTGATCTCTTTACATAACGCTCATATCCTGCAAGAATGGACGCATCTTTGAGCCCATAATATTCTTCCCTTTATTAGATTTTGCACCAGCTCTTTGGCTTGAGGGCGCTCTATTTTTGCACCATCATAGTCTGGGAGACATGGAAAGGGAGGAGAACATTGCTACAGAGAGTCCAGGTTCTGAGGCAGGCTGCACATTTACGTGGGGCAGGGAGAACCCAGAAATGAGGACAAATTGGAGGGGTGTCACTGTTTGCCAATACCTCATGCTGTGGTATGGAAAGTGAGTGGAATCCGGGAATAGTGAAGCATAGCTTCCCCATTTTGGTTACCTTCTATTTTGTAAGACCATGTGTAGGGTCTAAATCTTCAGCAGTTTTGCAGAATTATTTATCTTCACATCTGCTATGGTCTGCACGTTTGTGTTCTCCCAAAATCTACATGTTGAAAACCTGATGCCCAAGGTGATAGTATTAGAAGGCAAGGCATTTGATCTAGAGGGCTCTGTGCTCCTGATTGGGGCTAGAACCTTTATAAAGGAGGATGCACAGGGCTTCCCAGCCCCTTCTGCCTGGTGAGGGTACAACGAGAAGCCTTCAACCCGGAAGGAGTCCTGGTGGAGGAAATTTCTGTGGAGCTTGCTATGAGTGATGAGTGACCGGGTCAGCACAGCAGGCATTCCCGACCCAGGGCACTCAGAATGGGCTCATGAATGGGCTCAGAATCAATGGAGCGTAGAGAAATGGGAACTCTTCTGCATGGCTAGAGGGGATGTAAAATGGTGCAGCGCTTTGGAAAACAGTATGGCAGTTCTTCAAAAAAGTAAAAATAGAATTATCATATGATTTAGCAATTCCACTTCTGGGTATATATCTAATAGAATTGAAAGCAAGGACTCAAACAGATATTTGTACACCCATGTTGACAGCAGCGTTATTTACAACAGCCAGAAGGTGGAAGCAACCCAAGTATCTTCTGACAGATGAATGGATAAACAAATGTGGTCTATACATATAATAACTCAGCCTTAAAAAGGAAGGACATTCTGACACATGCTGACCTCGATGAATCTTAAAGACATCACGCTAACTGAAGTACGCCGATCACAGAGGGACGTATGTTGTATAATATCACGTATGTAAGGTACCTGAAATAGTCAAATTCATAGAGACAGAAAGTAGAATGGTGGTGGACGGGGGCTGGTGGGAGGGAGGTGTAGGGGGTTATTGTTAATGGGTGTAGAGTTTTAGTTAAGGAGGATAAAAATGTTTGCGGATGGATGGTGGTGATGATTGCACAACCATGTGAATGTGCTTAATGCCACTCAACTCTACACTTAAAACATGGCTGAAATGGTAAAATTTACGTTGTGTATGTTTTACCACAGTTTAAAAAAATCTAAGTTTTAAGTAGAGTTTTCTAAAGTTCTTGACGTATATTAATTTTTCCCTCTCCATTTTTTCCTGACGCAAAGTGGAATTATTCAAAACCTACTGTGACTTTATGTTTTAAGTGGATTTATAAATTCTTGAAGACTTTTGAGCTGGAGTTGTCTGTGGCATTAGGTACTTCAAAGAGATGTGACACCAAGACATGATCAAAGACACAGAGGTTGACCCAGGGCACCTGAGATCTCTTTGGGACCCAGCAGTGTAATCGTGGGTAAGTCACTTAGCTACTATACATATATATATAGTAGTATATAGAATTGTATCGCTTATATAATTATTTTTATATTTATGTGGATAATTCTTACCTTATTTGTTGCATAAGCTGCCATATTAAGTGAAAGTATATGAAAATGCTTGACAAATATAATACACTATGCAATTGCAATGCATTCTTATAAAATTAGGTTGTGAACAGGGCTCCCTCAGACGCCAAACTTGTTTCTTAGGAGGGCTGACGGCAGCAGAATTCTGAGTTTTAAAGCCTGGATTCATGGACAGAAGAATGATTTGCTGTGGCTTTCTTCCCATCTGGAAGATGCGTGTCATGAAATGGTTTGGAACTCTTGGAGGACACACAGCTCGTTGGTTGTGCTAGTGAACAGAAGGTAAATTCTTTGACATGGGTTCTGAGCTCATTGGCAGGAGCTGCCCAAACCATCCTTTCTTGGTAGAATTGGAGTCAGCAAACTCCAGGGCGGGTGGGAAAGAAGACCCACGAGCCAGTCCTCAGGGCTGCCGAGCTGTCGACAGCAACATGCCTCTTTCCTCCCATCTGTAGCCACACATTTCATCGCTTCCAGGAAGTGCACGCAGCGTCCCTCTCCCCCAGGACAGTCAGCCTTCGTGGGGTCTTCCCTCCTAAGCATCCCAGAGAAGGGAAGTGGGCTTTCAGCAATGTCAGCTTGGACAGTTGCCAGTTTTCTTCCCAGACAGACTTCCCACTTTCCCCAGGTGTTTGTCTGGCTGGTTATACATCAGAAATTTTACAGATCTCTCAAATACAGCTGGAGTGCTTTGGGACACACCCCGCAATCAGACTAAGACAGTAATGTCCTGCCAGATCTGTCACGTCACTGTCTCTGACAGATTTCTCATCACCACGCACCATTTTGCCCCTCTGCCAGCTGCTCAAATGTACCCACTCATGACTTCCTAGTTTCTTTGCTTAGTCAATCTACTCAGTGGCTGTTGAGAGCGACTGACCTATTTTCTAGATTTTTCTACATTTCCTATTTCTTACAACTTATTGTATTTACCTCCTGGCCTCAGGAAGGATTTCCTTGGGGTACACAGTTATTTCTGTGAGGATCAGGTGACTTAAAAGACAGCAGAGGCTCCCGGCAAAAGCTACGTTTCCAATGGATCCAATTAATCCTTGTCTCTCAGCCGGCATCTTGATGGGCTCCTTCTAGAAAGCATCTTAAAGAAAGGACACAGTGGTGGCTAAACACTAGTTGACAAGGAGCAGAAGCAGAAAGCTGTTTTACCAGTTTTATGGGAGAGAAGGAAGAGCCTGGATGTAACAGACTAAAGAAACCCTGAAGACACTGAGATTCGTGTATGTTCTATCATGAGATCCACGTGCTACAGGGACTTGCCTCAGACTGGCTTTCATTGCATTTCTCCTGCCCCATCCCATCGACTGCCAAACTCCCCTTTCCCTTTTAACTCCTATGAGCTTAGAGAAAGGATCCCCATAAAGAGAACACAATCCTCAAGGAAGTTACAGATGATGTAATTCAACACGGTTACGTCCTCAGAAGCAAGACTGCTTCTCTAGGAGCAAAAAGGTAAGAGCCTGTGTGAACATCCTAAGGGCTTTAGTTTTTCTTCTGCTGCTGCCTGACAGTGCTTTACCCTCTACATGCTAATCATATAAAGTTTTCTTTCCTTCTGAGCCTATGCTCGCCTGCTGCCATCAGATCATTCTCTAGCTCCTGTGCAGGCAGCTCATTCCGGTCACCGGCTGCCCGGAACGCCCTTCTCAGGGGTGACAGATGAATCTGATGTCCTCCAAGGGGCTCTAGGTTCACCCTGGGAGCTTTAGGAGGCCTAGATTTGTAACCTGTCCCACGACACTTTAATTTTTTTCCCTTTGGCTGTCTAGATGATTACTGATTTTCCTCCCTTACTTCTTAGCTTCCTTTCACCTTCTGTTTGCCTGAGTTAAGTCGGAGTGTTTCTGAGTCTCATTTCTCCCTCAGACGTTGCTTAGGTAAGTGAGAGGTGGAAGGAGGAGAAGTTCCACTTGCCAGCTTACTTTCCTGCTGGTCATGGACGATGCACCTGAGGCTGCTTTTCTTGAGTGACAGACACTGACCTGAATTCTTTATTAGCTATTCTGATAAAGTAGGATGTGGATGTGAGTATTATCTGCTATAGAAGGAATCTCTGTGTCCCGCCGAGAGCCATAGGTTGAAGCCCTAACCCTCAATGTGATGGTACTCGGAGGTGGGGTAGTGGGGAGGTAATTAGGTTTAGATGAGGTCCTGAAGGTGGAGCCCCATGATGGGATTAGTGCCCTTATAAGAAGAAGAGACCAGAGCCCTCTCTCTCTGCCATGTGAGGGCACAGAAAGAAAGCGGCCATCCACAAGGTCGGAAGAGGGCTCTCACTAGAACCCAACCCTGTTGACTTCTAGCCTCCAGACTATGAGGGAAGAAATTTCTGTTTAAGCCTCCCAGTCTACGGTATTTTTGTTATAGCAGCCTGAGCTAAGACACTAATTGAATCCAGTAATGACCGGATCCATCCTTGGCCCACAAACCATTAGAGACCAGAGGTTTGTGTGGACAATATCCTGTCTCATGAAGGCTGTGCTGCATTTCCAACTTAAAATTCCCTCTTGATGCATTTGTGAAGCTTAAGCAATTCATTGTTGAGATGACTTCGACCTGGCCTGGGCTCTGGCTATCTTTAGTGGGTGATGTTACAAATGAATCACGTGACCTGCCCAACCCAGTCGCTGTTGTTGGTTTTCATATAAGAACAACCCCATTAAGGGAAACATCAAGGGTTTCCTTGGAGGCAAAGAGAAAACAGCACATTGTAACATGCTCCCTGAGGCTTGCACCTGAACTGAAAAAGGGAACATCTTACATATTAATAGGAACTTAAAGTAGGGCTGCCAGATAAAATACAGGACAGCCAGTGAAATCCGAATTTCAGATAAACAACGAATCCTTTTTTGAGTGTAAGTGTGTTCCACTTGGTGTCTGCTGTTTTTAACGTGCTAAATCTGGCAACTCTGCCTTAGAGCCTCGCTACTCAAACTGCGGTCCCTGGACCCGCAACATCTGCATCTCCTGCAAGCTTGTTAGAAATGCAGAGTCTCAGGCCCACCGCAGACTTCCTGAATCAGAGTCCGCATTTTTAACAAGATCGCCCAGATTTTAGCCTGTACACTTGAGAAGCACTGCTTTAGAGTTTACCACGTATTCTCACAGACATGATTGCACTGGTCTTTAAATTGTCCCAGTGGTTGGCAAGGGAAGGAGAAGCAGGGAAGGGCCTCTGCTGACCACCTGTTGTCTTGTTGTCAAATGCAGACTTACGTGCTGACAGGGTCATCGGTGCGCCCACAATTTCCTCCCCTCAGAGGGCACAGTCTCTTCCTTCTACCTCACCTCCTGTTTCCAGACCTGCTCCGCTACTGAAGCAGAGTGAGACCTGCCAGAGATGGGCAAAGGTGGGAGCAGGGGATGAAGGTGGGTTTATGTCCTGGGGGAACGATTACTCACATACCCTTGACCGTCATCTCAACACAGCAGCTTTCACCCTGTGGTTACCACAGCAGCCGCATCTGTGTGCATCCTGTTTTGTTTCAAGTCATCATTAATTTCAACGGGTGATATTCATTTACTAACACCTATTTGGGAAAGTAATACATACTGGAGTAAAGGGACATGTCCACTGTAGGAGTCGTTTTGATTTCAGAAATGTTAACATGTGAAATAGGCATGCTTCTGAATCAAGGAAGTATAGTAGAGAGCTTGGAGCTGCACGCAGAAAACAATCAGGAGAAATATGAATAACGGCAGACAAGTCGGGGCAAATACGTAGATAGGACAAAAGGGCTGCAAAGACTGGCTGAAGGAATCAGATGGATAAAATACAAAGAAAGGAAGAAATGTCTGAGTGACCGGCAGCCTCATCCCTGTTTTAAAACAGCCTTGAGTTTTAAAACGCCAGACAATCTCTATCAATGCTAATAGACATCGCTGTTCCATATCTCTAAACACTTGATAGATTTTTTTGTTTTAAAATAAAGGTTCTGGTTCTTTTATTTCACAGGGTGACAAGAATAACCTTTCTTTCTTTTTCACAAGTATTCCTAGACATTTAAGAAGGCCTATCATCTGAAAGGCCGTACTTCAAAAATAGGGGAAAAATAGGTTGCCTTGCGTTACAAACGGATTTTTTAACTTGCAAAATAGTTGAGTGGAATTTTTTTTTTTAATGAAAACTTCTCGTGTGTTCCTCGATCAATTAATATTTGGCTGAGAAGAAAGCGTCAATTAAATTTAATCTAACAAATCTTTATTGGTTATCTACTTACAGTGTTATTAAATATAAAGTTATAGGGCTTCCCTGGTGGTGCAGTCGTAGGGAATCCGCCTGCCAATGCAGGGGACATGGGTTCGAGCCCTGGTCCGGGAAGATCTCACGTGCTCAGGAGCAACTAAGCCTGTGCGCCACAACTACTGAGTGAGTCTGCGCTCTAGAGCCCCCGAGCCACAACTACGGAGCCCGCGTGCCACAACTACTGAAGCCTGCGCGCCTAGAGCCCGTGCTCCACAACAAGAGAAGCCACCGCAATGAGAAGCCCGCGCACCGCAACGAAGACCCAATGCAGCCAAAAATAATAGACAAATAAATAAATAAGGTTATAATATTAAGATTCCATTCCAGTGGAATAAATAAAAAGAAAGGTACTAAAAAAACCCCTTGAAATTGTAATTTTTCAATGGAAATATAATTTGAGTCACAAATATTTGACAGCCTTATCTTTTTAATAATACACTGGGTTAAACTCTGGAATATTCATGCAAATGATTTTATCGCATTAAGTTTGATGATTTCCCTCGCCCACATAAAATCCTCCAATGGCTTCCCACAGACCTCAGGATAAAATTCAAATCTGGTCCCTGAGTACTGATCCAGGTGTGTCTCCACCTATGTGGTCCTTTCCCAACCCACAGTCCAACAGGAGGGTGTTTAAAGTTCCAAAATCCACTGTCTTCTCTCAAGCCACTGTGCGTTTTCATGTGTTGACAGACACCACTGCCATCACATAGTACTTAATTGACAGAGCCTTGCACAGTGCCTGGGTTGAGGGAGTGCTTAATAATATTGCTGATGAACTGAATGAACCGAATGTAGACCCACTAAATCTTTTACAGAGCGAAGACTCTGTTTCATTTATTCTTCTAACCTGGGGAGGACAGTATTTATCTGTCATTTGCTCTAGAGTCAGGGTATTAAAGTGAAAAGAATACTCTCTAGGGTTTGGGAGATTTCAGCTTTCACCCTTGTTAGTCGGCAAACCTTAGACTAATGTTTCACCCTGTCTCGGTTCCTGACACAGTGAGGAACTTGGCTGAACCATCGCAGCCTCTTTTTGCCCTAGCTAACTTCAATGGTCTTTATCTTCCCCATTCATTTTCTTGATGGAATGTAGTCGGCTCCCCAGTCCCTGCCCAAAGCCTTTTTTTATATTTCCTTTTGTAAGACTGCATATGCGCTAATATCCAGTAACCTGTGTGACTATCCACGGGAATGTAGTTGAAAACACAGCTGCTGTTTTAGCCAAGGCTAAAAGGTAAACACAGATGGGCAACAGAGCAGCTCGGAAAATCAACCACTTTATTCATTAGGCCACCTGGTCATCCTTTACAGTGTCTTTTTGTAGAGTCATTAGGAAAAGACACAGAAGCTGTTAATTCACAGCTGAATTTGCTGGCCCAAGGTCGCCTTCCTAAAAGGTCGGACACTGATAAATTACTAAGCATTTTTGAGGAGAATGTTGTTGATACCATTAATAGCCTCTTGGACCCTCATGATCTAAGATTTGCACATTGATATTTGGGGGTAACTTGAAATGATTACAGTTTTTTCTACAGCTGTCTTGTTTTCAGCTTGCTAAGCTCTCTCTCTAGTACGGCTAATAATCTCATTACCAATAGATGCTAAAAAATGCAACTCAGCAGTGTAAGAAGTTACACCCAGGGAGCACCTCATTGCACCCCTTCCTTCTGCAGCTTCTTCTGAACTTAATATCTATGAATCTTCTTGTTCCCTTTTCATCACAGCTACTTCATATGCTTGAAACCGCCCAATAACGCCACAGGACAGTCCCCACTCTTAGGTTCTCCACCTGCTGGCTGATCCCCAACAATTCCTTGAGTGCAATTTACCAGCTGCTCTGCCCACCTGCATCCCCACTGAGGAGGGCTCAGGCAGACTCCTCTCCTGGGGGCTGCCTGGCCTGCCAACTCCCAGCCAGTTCTCCCGTCCAACTTCTCCACCCTATGAAAACTCAGGCCAAGCCCATTTCTGGGCTGAATCAAGAAATTCAGAAATTCCATACCAAGTGGCAGTAGCAATGGACGGCAGAGCAGAGGATAAGAACAGAGCCATCTCTCATCAGGAGATTCCAATAGGACTTTTCAAGGCACAGAACCTGTGAGAACGCTTTCCTGGTTGTCTGTCTGTCATTTTCTTTTTCCCTAACCCTTTCAATGAGACTTCAATATTTTTTTTTCTCCAAGGGTGAAAAAAATTACAGTTGAATGTTCACTTCCTGTTTAACTTGTGATGGAAAAAAACCAGTCAGCTGTGCAAATTTAACTATGGATAAAAATAGCTCTGCTATCTTAAAGTCAGTAAGTGAACATAAAAAGCTCTTTGTGATCTCAGCATATCCGTAACCTGGCATCTGTCACCATCCCTCTGTCCTCATCCAGAGGCGAGGCATTCAGAACAAAGATTCCATGCTTAATGGCACCTTGAGAGTAAGCGCTCCCAGGTGCCCATCAAACCTGTCACTCTGAACAGCTGTCGCTAAGTGACGACTTGTCCCTCCACCCTCCGTTGCTTTTTGCATAAACAGGTCTGCAGCGCTGTGCCAGGAGAGCCTTCCAGGGCTAGATGTGCAACGCCCCATCCATAAGAATAGCGAGCCGCCCTCACCTGGCTTTGCTGTGCCCGTTCCAACATTCCTCTTCGTTGGACGTGCCCGCCGTCACACTCTCGTCCTTGCAGATGGTGTAGGGCAATGCTGACCAGACCTTTTTAGAGAGCTTCAGTTTCTCTTTTATGTCTGTGACCTGATCAAGAAAGCAAGGAAAGACAGTGAACATTCTCCCCAGGCGTCGTCCGTTTCTACACAAGGATGCAACTCGGGAAGGTTAGAGAGTCTGCTATAGGACTAGCACAGACTCTCCGTCAGCTTTAGGAGAGACATCATCCTGCGGGATTTGCTGCCCAGGAAAGCCTCACTTCTTCCTTTCTCCATCTCCCTCTAGATTCCAGCAGAGAGCTCTCAGGTAATTGGCTCCTGGTTTTCCATCTTTTCTGTCCTCCCATCCTTTGAAGTAAAAACTTCTGAAGCATCTCAGCTGGCTTCAGGTCGCTCTCCAGCTGGGAGAAATAGGTGTTCTCTATTGCAAACACCCTCAATATATTCTTTAGGGTTCATATGCCTGGATGTCAGATAAATGCACCTAAAGGATGCACGAAGAGATACAGCACTTTCCCCAAAGGTCTACTTGTTTCCGCAAGAAATGAATATTGTCACTAATTCAGCTGCTGGTAACCCCTGCACTTGACCAAGTGACAAGCCCACACAGCCCACTCTTGGGTGATGAACAGCAACCCAAATCCACTTAAAAATCTCTAGCAGCAGAGGGAAGCGTCATTACAAATACAAGCAAGTGTAAAATCCACAGCCCTGCGGGTGGATGGCCGGGAGGAGCTTAGTACCAGCATCTTTAGTGCTTTCTCTCAGCACTGACTTTTCGTCTGTGGAAAAGGTAGAGAGAGAGATTCAGTATAATTTTGGCTCCATAATTAGAACCTAGTTTCATGCAGTCACGACCCTTATTTCCTATTCTGTCTACATGAACATTGGGAAAATCTGTGGATGGTTGAAATGCCTCTGTTATAGGTTGAATTATGTCCCCCTAACATTTGTATGCTGAAGCCCTAACCCTCAGTACTTCAAGAATAAGACCTTATTTGGAGATGGGGTCTTTACAGAGGTAAGGAAGTTAAAATGAGGTCATTAGAGTGGCCCTAATCCAATATGACTGGTGTCCTTATAAAAGGGGAAATTTGTACACAGAGATATGTATAGAGGTAAGACAATGTGAAGAGACACAGGAAGAAAACATTCATCTACAGGCCAAGGAGAGAAACCTGGAAAAAATCCTTTCCTCACAGCCCTCAGAATCAACCAATCCTGCTGACACATTGATTTTGGACTTCTAGCCTCCAGAACTGTGGGACAATAAATTTCTGTGGTTTAAGCTCTGCCCACACCTCATTAAGATAGCCCTAGAAAAACTATACAGCATCCTAGAAGGGAGGACCACTGACACTTGTAATCAGTGGCTTTTGGAAACAAAGTATTCTTTGATTACTGTGGATGGAGTACAGATGTGAGAAAAAATTCCAAAGATCTGTTGTCAGGTTTAAGAGGAAACACAAAGAAATAAAAGATCTCTGATCTTTCATGTTGTCCCTAGTCATATTTCTTGGTAGTTCCAGAATTGTACAGTTTTTCTGTGTGTGTGTGTGTGTATTGCTGCTTTTTTTAATTGAAAAAAGCCCATGATT
Source organism: Delphinapterus leucas (assembly GCF_059928025.1). NCBI lineage: Eukaryota > Metazoa > Chordata > Mammalia > Artiodactyla > Monodontidae > Delphinapterus > Delphinapterus leucas. The sequence goes on from NC_143146.1 coordinate 15,789,299, forward strand.
CTTTAGGAGGTGATACAAGATTATTTTCTGGCCAGACAGTCAGATCATAATTTCTACAATTTCTGTAATAACCATAAATTCCAAAGGTTCCTGTTCTTCCCACCCCAATTCACTCTTGGCACCTGTATGTGAAATGTCACTTCTGAAAAATGGGGACGAAACATGCTGAGGGCTAGGTTTTTATCACAGTCGTCCTCTCCTGATGACAAATTTTCTTTTTTTTTTTTTTTTTTTTGCGGTACGCGGGCCTCTCACTGTTGTGGCCTCTCCCATTGCGGAGCACAGGCTCCGGACGCGCAGGCTCAGCGGCCATGGCTCATGGGCCCAGCCGCTCCGCGGCATGTGGGATCCTCCCAGACCGGGGCACGAACCCGTGTCCCCTGCATCGGCAGGTGGGCTCTCAACCACTGCGCCACCAGGGAAGCCCCTGATGAAAACTTTTCTGATTGCTGAATTTTGAATATTGATACAAGAAAGATGAATAATATCTTATCCATAGAAATCTTTTTCTAACTAGATGGTTGTCTCACAAACAAAGTTATATTAGAAACAGCAGCCAATTCTCAGAGGGAAAGGAGCAATGGCTTCTCTTATCCTTCTGCACTTCTTCTAAATTCAGAATTTACTGAGCAATTCTACGAGCGGTAGCGGGGCGTCTGGCATAGGCTCCGGCTTCATGATTTTAGAACACACAGGACTGTACAGGTTTTGGCCCTTGCTTATTTGCGATATGATGACAGAGATTTCCGTCATGGGAAGTATCTGTTCACCAGTAAGTACTGAAGAGGACCAGAATGCTGAATACAAGAACCTGGTACACATCCTTCAATAGTGTGATGTTACTTTTGTTTCAGAGCATAAAAAAATCCACAATGACCTTCCAAGGAGTAGCTTACAATCAGCAAACGTTTAGGGTTGCTTAAAAACTACACTCTCTGATTTCCCCCATTTGTGCTGACTTTGGTCCACAGGCCAGTCGTTTTCTGCTCACAATTCCTAGCACAGATGTGGGTACATATCGTTATGGTTTTTCTTTTTTTAATTTTTGTTTTAAAGATATGTGGCCATTTCTATCCAGCCATAGATGGATAGACATTCTCTGTTTAACAATTATTCAAAAACCTTCAAACCCCTGAAACACCAACTAAGAAACGTTGAAAACGTGATAGAAAAACCACCGTTCTGCAGCCATCTCATAGTAATAACTGACCTCAGTAAGTATCGTCAATAGATGCTGTTGTGGGTTGAACTGTGTCCGCCCCAAAGGATGCTGGATCCTGCCCGCCAGTACCTGTGAATGTGACCTTGACCTTATTTGGAAATAGAGTCTCTGCAGATGAGCAAGTTAAAATGGGGTCATTAGGGTGGGACCTAATGCAAGATGACTTTGTCCTTATTAAAAGGGGAGATTTAGCCACAGACACAGACACACACACACACACAGGGAGGACATCACGCGAAGATGAAGGTAGAGCTTGGGGTGATGCATACACAAGCCGAGGAACACCAGAGATGGCCAGCAAGCCACCGGAAGCCGGGGGACAGGCCTGGGACAGATTCTCCCTCACAGCCTCAGAAGGAAACAGCCCTACTGACACTTGGATCTCAGGCTTCCAGCCTCCAGACTGTGAGAAATTAAATTTCTATTGTTGTAAGCCACCCAGCTGGTGGTTACACAGCCCTAGCAAACCAGGACAAGTGCAAAATAATATTGGGTAAAAGTTTAATGGGGAACAGGATATTGACACAATCCCAAAGCATTCCCCACGGATGACATTATTACAACAGGACGACTGCTATCATTCTACGGTACAGAAACTTGGCAGCCCCTACCTTAACCCAGCGACCAAAGTAACGGGACAGACTGACATCGGGTACCTCCTGATGTGATGGGACAAGAAGGACCTACCACTTATGCAGCGAAAATTCATAACCTGAATCCAATCATGAGGACACATTAGACAACCTCCAACTGAGGGATGTTTTACAAAACAGCTGGCCTGTATTCCTCAAAAATGTCAGTCATAAAAGGTAAAGAAAAGCTGAAGAGTTCGTCTAGATTAAGAAGAATAAGGGACATGACGTCCAAATGCAGTGGACGGTTCTGGATTGGGCACTAGATTGGACAAATGATTGCCAGGAAGGATATTATTGAGCTAGTTGGCAAAATGTGAACACTGACTCTGTATCAGATAATATTGTATCAGCGTTAAATTTCCTGAACACGAACTCCCATTGTGATAACCCAGGAGAATGTCATGTTCTTAGGAGATACACACTGGAGTATTTAGAACTAAAGAGTTATGATTTCCACAACTTATTCTAGAATGGTTCAAGAATAATAATAAGAATAAAAACACATAGATGTACAGAGCAAGAGAGAGTGAGAAAGCAAGTTTAAGGCAATTTTAATAATTGGTGAATCTAGATGGAGGTATAACATTTTTTCAAAAATCGCAATTTTTCAGTAAGTTTGAATTAAAAAAAAAATAAAACATGTCCAAAATAAAATCCTTCGCATCGGATTTGTTCGGCAGGGTGTCACCTCAAGGTCTCTAACCTGTAACCTGGACTACCTGCTTAGGCCACTCATCCTCACTGCTCTAAACGCAAACCCCAGAGGCAGAAATAGGTATTACATATTCATCGCTGGTCCAGAAAATGATCACCAGCTTCAGGATGGAGACACTGTAAGCTTTATTCTGTCTCGTAATAAATACACCAAGAATGAACCTTCGCCTGTCTGCCTTTCTTCATACAGAAACCCCACCTTTATGCTGTGGGAATCTGAACCAAATATATATATTTTGAGACAGAGAAAGTAAAATTGCATGACATCCCACAGATATCTCCTCTTTTAATATTTGCCAAATTGAACGGCGTATATGATGCTGCTCTTTCTTTAAATCAGACGCAAGTATTGCATCTTTCATGGTGCATCCTCTGGCCCCCTGGTTAAATTTGGATGGAACTTTCTGTGTTCCACAGGGGGCCCTGTTCATGATTCTGAGAACTGATCGCTCCGATCCCTTATAATTGGCTTACTTTTCTGACTCTCTCTTAGACCACATGCATCTTGAGGGCTGGGACAGGGTTCTAATTTGTCTTTATCCTCAGTGCTTAGAAAGGGTTGGGTGACCAACTACCCCATTTTGCCCGGGACATAGGAGAATCTAGGACACTGAATTTTCAGCCCCAAACCGGAAAGTCCCGGGCAAACCGAGATGAGTTAGACACACAGGTCTCAGCACACAGTAGGTGTTCAATAAATGTTGGTTGAGAAAATGGGTTTCATTGCCCTAGTATATTACAAAGTCATAGACCTTATGGCTAACACAAAACAGTTGGGGGGTGTCACACACTGTGGGCTCTTATCTCAAAAGGGTGGGGAGGTGCCGAGGGTCCTCCCAGGAGTTGTATCTGGCTTAGTGAGGGGTGAGGGTCCCTTCTGACCGTTCACTACATCACATTTTATAATCAGGTCACTTTCATTCTGGCATTTCAGAAGCCAGGCATTTTCATTGTGCAACTGAAGGCGGTAACGGCAAAGGCGCAGTGAGAGATGCAAACGCTGTTTTAGCATTCTGCGCGAAAACATCAACCGATTCACTTCCAGGCTGGGGCGGTGAGGCAGACAGCTGAAGAAAATGGACCCTATTAGCCACTGGAGGGGAATACGCCTTTGATTCTAAAGACTAGCTGAATGATCGCACTTTGTTTTCTGGTATCAATAAAGTTTTTCAATTCTCACACCGTTTAGAAGTATATTTTCATTTTCTCTTCTTTTTCTTTTTGAATAATAATGTAACTTCCTTTGCTGTAGCTCTAGATCTGAGTTGTTTTTTTTTTCTTCCTGGATAAGTTTTACGTTAGCAAAGCATTCTTGGTAGAAATATATTACGGACAGTGAGCGTGAGCCCTAATTCATTAATAATACAAACTTGGTGGGAGCAAAGACCCGGGTTCAGATGTGGAATTTACAACTTCTTTTCCCTGCTTCCCAAATGAGCGATTCTAGGAGAGATTAACTCTCTCCAATACTTGCAAATTATATTTACCATTTGTCCAGTGTTACGTTAGGAGTGCTGTACTATTAGTAATACCTGTGTACTAAATCTTTTTCATCTACGCTATTGACAGATTGTGAAAGTTAAACAACAATTTCTGTTATGCTATAGGAATATGATCCAAATAGATACTGTTGGGATCCACAGGGAAAACGTGAGCCCTCTTAAGAGAACTTATCGGGGCTTGATTCTGATTTCTGACCATTTCAACTACTGGCTTCAGTAAAGGCAGACACTCTCAGTTTAAAGCCTGTCAAGGGTCCTGAATACTTGACTATAGAAACACAGTGGTACCATTTTCATACCCACCCTACAGAATTGTACAATTACATAAAAGAGCGAGGCAGCTGACAAAGTGGAGGGGTTGCTGAAAACAAAGGGCTTAGCAAAAACAAAGAGCGTGAAGAAGGAGTGTCCAAACACTGTCGTCTGATAACTTCAGCTAAGAAGTAACCTTGCCCCAAATATTTAACCTGAATCTTATCAGGCTTCTGAATTAACGACTTCCAGTTTACAGGAAATATTAGGGATAGAGGTATAAACTAAGTAACACCATAAATGAATGATCAGACACAACCAGTGTGTGGGATATTATATAAGACAATTGGCCTTGACTCTTGAAAAGAAGAGGGAGAAAAAGAAAGGAAGATTGTTGTAAATGAAAATAAAAACAAAACAAAACTCTAAAAGCTTAACAACCAAATGCTATGTGAAGGCATTAACTGAATCCTGCACCTGGAGGTGGGTACTGAGGGTTAAGAGAGAGTTTGGAGATAATTGAGGAATTTTGAATATCATATAGGTAGTAGATGATGTTACTGAATTCCTGTTAATATTCTTAAGTGTAATCATGGTATTGTGGTTGTGTAGGAGACTATCCTTGCTTTTAGAAGATTCACAAGGAGGTATTCAGAGACAAAGTGTTATTTTGTCTTAGACTTACTTGAAAGCAGCATGTCAGACATGATTGAATCTACACAAAGAATACATGGATGTTAACTTTATTATTTTTCCAACCATTTCGGTGTCATTTGAAAAAGTTAAAAATAACAGAAAGTTGGGAAAAGAAATAAGACTTTATTGTCAGGGCACATGGTGTTTAAGAGCCTTGCTGCATTCAGCCTAGGGCAGTAACTGACTCAGAATAATTGAGGGCTAACTGGGAGCTTTCATTGAGCTAAGGCACTTACATTCGAGCTTCACAGCTCTGTGCTAAAGTATGACTCCCTGCTTGCAACTGGGAAATGGGGGTTTAGAGAAGTGAAAAAAAATGGCGACACATCTAGTAAATGGCAGAGATGCAATTCAAATTCAAATGGAGACTTCAGAATTGTTACTCTTTTTTTTTTTTCTCTTTTGCAGTAGGCGGGCCTCTCACTGTTGTGGCCTCTCCCGTTGCGGAGCACAGGCTCCGGACGCGCCGGCTCAGCGGCCATGGCTCACGGGCCCAGCCGCTCCGCGGCATGTGGGATCTTCCCAGACCGGGGCACAAACCCGCGTCCCCTGCATCGGCAGGCGGACTCTCAACCACTGCGCCACCAGGGAAGCCCCAGAATTGTTACTCTTAACCACTAGGCTTGATAAGGATGTTACCTATAGCTATGGTCTGCAACTTGTGTGTATTGGTTTGGTGGTGGGGTGATGCGCATGTCCTTAGGGGTGGGTAAGATGATTCAATGTGATTGAAGACAAAAACATTAGAACTTCTATTTCTATCTCTTAAATATAAAAATATAAGGGGAATTAAGCCTTCCTAATATTTCATCTATCTACCGATTGATGTGCCTTCAATCGGTCCTTGTAGCAGTGGCCATTTCTCAATTACCCCATGGGAAGAGTGAGACTAGACATTGGGAAAAGGCTTGAAATGGCACCTTCCTCTCCCCTCCTTAGCTGGCTCCTGGGGTACTGAAATCTATCCCAGTTCATAAGTGCTGGTTAAATGCATTTATGGGCTAGATTATGTAGTTTTAACTAATTCATTAAGTGGACCAGTGACTTAAAATGACTTTTGCAAAGTAACTTTGGATTTCTTTCTTTTCAAACAGTGCAAGCACAAGTGAACAACAGTAAAATGGCGGGTATGATACTTCCCTCACTCTTGATACATCTGCAACATTACAGAGTCAAAATAATAAAGGTTCTGTATTTTATCTCACTCTTCAAAAGTTTCTATTTTTTGCATACATCTCACAAGGTACAGAGTATATTAGTTCAGCAGTGCTTATATATAATTTATGCATAAATAGTTATAAATATACTGGGTGTCTATGATTGATTTTTTGCTGATAGAAATATGAGATCAAAAAAAATTGGAGCTGCTTCTCTATAGCACAGGGACTGACACAATATATTTTGAATCACTGACTTGGCGAGCAAAAACATTTAGTGAAATCAGTTTAATGAGATAGGGAAGTGTATTATAATTTAGAAAAAGTTCCAATACATTGGTTAAATAAGAAAAAAGGCTTTTGTTGCTAGCATTCATCTATTAAACACTTCGTATATGTCTTCTATAAGTCAGGTTTTCTGCTACCCCTTGGGGATACAAACATGGCTGGTACATAGTTATTGCTCTTGAAGGGTTCCTAGCATCCCTGGCTAGAGGCGGGTAAACAGACACAGAGCAAATAGGATAGTCATGGGTAAGCAAAGGGCTCTGGGGGCACTGCCATCAATTTGTCCTGAAATTTCCTTTCTGCGGAAAACCGTTCCCTCCCAAGCAAATAAAGCTTTGCCGATATCTGCTTTTTGGTGGCTGCTGAACTCTGCCATGGGGACTATTAGGAAGCTGGGTAATTAGTCATTTCTATCCGGAGGGAGAAAAGCAAAAAATGTATCATGTCCTCCCAAGTTTTCGCCTCCAACGATGGGCTGATTTTATCCACGCACAAGTCATCGCTTTTAGCCACCACTCTGGTCTTCAGCTCCTCCTTTTGCTAAGGAGCATCTGTGCTTTCCTGACTCCAGGGGAATATCTGATCCACGGTGGAGATTTGCTAAACAGCGCTGCGTATGTCCTGGGTTTTTAAGGAATATCTGTTCAATGCATAAATACATGTACAGCATTGCCGATTATCTGCTAAGGGAAGTAAGATTTCAGAAATGATGGATTACCTGTCAGCAGCTGCCTTTTGGACTTTCCTTTGGAGAGGAAGGAAGACACGGGCACATTCTGTCAGGCTTTCTCAAAAAAAGTGCTTTCCCCTGACCTGATTACCGCCGAGCCAGAGGGGAGATGTCAGCTGATACCTCCAATCCTCTAAGTAGGATTCTAGTCTCCTGCCTAGAGGAGTCGTTTACATTCCAGGTGTAATTTACACAGGTAAGATGGAAGAACCTTGGAGATCTCAGAGGCAATCTGGGCTTGGGGGAAAAAACCATGAGAATTTAACTAAAATAGAATGAATTCCATCTTAGACAGCCTTTATAATCCTTATAAAGACATACCGTTTCCAGTAACTTCCCTTTGGTTTTCTAAGCGAGTGACCTGTTAAATTTTGATTGGGAGTGGTTTTGAACTTTGTTATTACCTTTGGTTCTATATGGATTCTTTGATGGGGCATATTTGATCTCTTCCAAGAGACTTTGCCCGTGGCTGTCTATCTACTACCTGAGGCCCATCTACCTTGGACATTTCCTATCCTCTGGATCTTGCCTGTGAAGTGTGAGATGTGAACTGTCAGAAGACCCCCTGCTGTCTTCCCTCAATCATGTTGGGACCAGAATTCACTTCATTGGATACCTGTGGTGTGTACCTGGCTGGATGCCCTATCTGCTCACAACTTCAGAAAGATTCCAGTGTACCTATGTCATCTGTATGGAAACATAATGTAACTGGATGTAAATAATATATACCGTATCTTTAGAAAGAATATGGTAAATATTTAAAGGGCTGTACACTAAATAATACAAGTTGACGGGGTGAAAAAAAACAACGTGAATATTTTATAGGCTGAACGTCATTTGTTAGCTTTGGAAAACAATCTGTTTCAAGAAATAAAGGCAGGCCTTTATTAAAAAATGGTACATGATACCATTTTTTCAACCTGAGAGTTTAATAATCCGGTTTCAGAGACGGTGACCTCATCCAGCTTTACTCTAGAGAAGAATGCTCTTTTCTTATAGCACCAAGTCATTTAACTCATGGTGTCAACCTGTGTTGGAACTCAATCCACCTCCAGTGCTCAAACGATGGTCTGCATGCATGTGTTGATGACTCCTCACTTGACAATACATCCACATGATCTGGAGTAGAGTATTTAAAGTTCCAACGTCTCAGAGGGAATGCTAATTTCTCTAATGGGGCCAAATATCTGTGAATACAATCTTCCTAATATTCTTAAGGAAGTGGGGTTACTGATGCCATTTAGTTCAACGAGGAGGCTGAAGACACATGATATGCTTAATCTACTTGTTCGATTTATGTTGAAGCTTGAACTCAAGTCCATTCTTCTGATACGGCTTTTAGCATCCTATTCACGAGAACATCAATTTTCCATTTGTTCTGAGTCTGTGAAACTCTTTGGTGTTATTTTCCAGGTCTCAGATTGTCCCTGTCTATCGTGTAATGATTTGGTAGGTTCTGGAATGCTTGCAGAAATCACTTGTGACACCTGTTCTTTCTGGAAGCTTCTAAATAGGTCTTGGGGATAACACAGCAGGGTCCTGTTACATGCAGTTTATCAGTGAACCCAAAGCAGACTTTGGCTACACAACACTGTCACCCAGCACTCTGCTGAGGGCTTGGGTCACAAGACAATCTAAAAGCAGCCTTGCGTTCTGGGCTTTCTCAGATGTTCCCAGGGAATTCAACAACACGTTCTTATCTGCTACCACGTGACACATTCTCCCTATTGTGGATTGGTGCTTTTCACATTACTTGCCAAGGACATAAACACATATGCGTTTTGTAGGAAAAACTAAGAGGGATGAAAAAACTGGTGGGAAGTGAGAATCGCTGAAGGTTCAAAAAGACATTGCTTAGTTTTGTCAAGTTTCTCCGGGGATTGGGAATTGGATCAAAAATTTGAAAGTCTGCACCATCCCCTCTGGCTTCAGGTTTGGAGTTTCTCGGCTAGAGCATGACACTATATTAAAGGCATGACCTTGAAAAGACAGATGGAGCTTTTTTCTGGCAAACACTGGTCCTCAAAGTGGAATAAACATGGGAAACAGTTTCCTCCTCTGCTGCTCAGGTCAGAATTTTGCGGCAGGTCTTAAGAAAACAACAGCGAAGTTTCAAATCTTTACGCTCATACGTAATGTCCTGATTGTACCTCATTCCTGAATGGTATTAGAACTTAGGCAAGAAAGGGTAGTATGCGTTCTACACATCCTTGAGAGATGGCACGGTTTGACATCGAACTAATCTCGAATTCAAGAGTGAAAAGAAAAAGGTAGGAAGACGTTTGGTCCACGGAAATGCACAGTGGGTACCTAAATTGTGGCACTATTTACTTCTCAAGACTGAAAATAGAAAAAACTTCAAGAAGTGGTTTTTATCACCGAATCACGGAAAATAGAGGCTCAGCAGAGCTCCCATGGCCCAACACTTCTAGAGCATTCTTGACAGATTCTCATCTAGACTCAGTTTACATGTTTCCAATGACAGATATCAATGCTAATATGAAGAGGACTTGGGATTTGCTGCCCGACCCAAAGCAAGTCACTGCCCCTCTCCGAGCAGTTCCGGGGGTTTTCACGGACAAGGCTTGACTACGAAGCATAAGCATGTCCTTTCTCCTCCTCCTGTGACTGGCGTTGAGATGGAGCTCCCAACTTCCCCTCTTGCTTTGCTTTGTTCCTTTGCAATCTCTGTGGATTCTGTTTTTTTCTGCCCATCACCTGGTAAAGTCTCCTTTTGATTTGTTTCTGACCTTCAGTCTGTCCAACCTTTGCTCTCTCACTCTGTGCTCCCAGCTTTTGAGACCAGCTCTGTCCTCCTCGATTGCTACCTTTGGTCTCTATTGCTTCTCAGTCATTATTTTCGCAGTGGAGGTGCAGACATCCCACGGAACTTTCCCTGATCTACAGCGTGAATTGTGACAAGTGCCGATTCTAAGTTAGGTTATTAGCTATGCGGTCTTCATGAGGCCTGATAGGAAGATCTCAGAGGCATGCTCAAATGAAGAGAAAGAATTCAGTATTTCTAGCAGTTACAAAGCAGTTTGGATATTTAAAGACTGACCTCTGCTCCCACCATCATTTATTCTATCACTATTGAATGAAAACTTTTGGAAGTTCTTTGTGGCTCGAAAAGCAGATTTCCCTCACTTTTCCTCAATTTTCTGATATAGCCAACAAGATCATGGCAGTGGCTTGGACTGATCCCTTTGTATGGGACTAACCTGGAAATTAACACTAATTCAGGAAAGTGAAAAAGCTTACATATTTAATAGCCCAATTTTGCCAACATGAAAAAAGCTTGAAGTTCTGAACATCCAGTCTTGCTGAAAAAATTCTGGTTCTTTGCCAACTATTACTTCAAGTGTGCGATCTCTCCATAGGATCTTTGACGATACTCCGAAAATCCATATAGAGTCTCTAACTCTACCTGTGATTGAGATACTGCAGGGATTCTGTTACGCTCATAACCACCTGAAGTGACTCTTAAAATGTTGAATTTTCATCTCAGGGAATGAAATCCAGGGCATTACAAGTATGTCTGCTAATTAAAAAAGGGGGAGGAGGCATGGCAAAGCATTCAAGTTGAGGCATCCCTGAATATTTTAGGATCCATCAGTTAATTCTAAATGTGTGGGGCTGTATTCTTTCACACCAAAGCTGAGAAACAGGTGTGTATTCTGGTCTTTTGCTCCGAAGCCACTACAGATATTTGAAACTTACCAAGGGATGAAAAATGTCCTTTGGCTTATGCAAGATTGGTGGAATTGGGCAGGGCCTTCTTAAGTAAGATATCACAAACATGATTCCATCCAACAGCAAGAGGACCCACAAAGATGTACACACATCGGAAAAGTAATTTACGTGAAGCATAGGAAAATATTCAGCAAGTGGTGGGTGGAAATCAGATTTCTCTAAATTCTAAAGCCATTTAGGGTAGAGATGAGTTGACCTAACTCTCTTATGGAATAGGCGACAAAAAGCATACAAATCTCTTCTGGGCATGTGTGATTTGATTTATACTTAACTATGTAGATTTGTACTTCGTGGTGAACAATAAATGCTATTTTTGCATCTCTTGTGTTAGATTCATGATAGAACACAATGTTCTGCCTTTTCCTTCATGGATTTATTGGGAATTGATTCTAGTTTAATTGCCAGTGATTTAGGCCAGTGATAAGTGGATAATTCCTTCTGTGGGTCTTAACTTCAACATCTCTTCTCTAGGGCTGGCCTCGACCCCCAGGGCCACTTAGCATCTCCCCTGTATGTTCGCACAGGGATGCCTCTGGTTTTTCCTGTCATAACGATTTCCCCATTCATTGGGACTGTGGGTCTTCCCTCCCAGATTGCAGATGACATCAGGGCAGGACCTCTGTCATTTATGTTCAGCACCTCCTAGGAGATGAGTGTCCCATCTTGCACATCACCTGGTTTATGGCAGCAGTCAGTAGACAGCCAGTGGATAAATAAACGAATGAATAAATGTGGTAGAGTAGGCAGAGGGCAAATCTAAATTTCGAGTTTCTAAATTAAATTGTAAATGAATAGTAGATCTCCTTACTTGCAAAATAAATTGTTGCCTTAGGGAGGGGCATCTCTTATAAAACTCCCTACTTTATGGAGAAATGGTTGTGTAGGGTCTACTTATGGGCAGTTGGTTCAATTAAACACACACACACACACACACACACACACACACACGCATATCAGTTTAGTGTCTACAATGTACTGGGCACACAGTCACACACACAAGATGGTCTTGCCTTCAGGGAACTTACTACCCAGTGAGAGAACAGACTTACACACAAATAAGCATAATAAATTGCTCACAGGTTTCAGGGCTGTAGGGCACGAGAAGTCAAGTCAATATTTTACTGTTGAGGAGGAGGTGCCATCCAGGGAGGCTTCAAGGAAGAGGTGGCAGTTGAACCGAGCCTTAAAGGAGGAGTAGCACCTACAGGTGGAAGGGTTGGGAAGATCTCTTTTTTGGCAGAGGGGCCCTGAGTGGCAAAAGCTCATAGACGTGAAGGCCCTTCATTACGGGAGAGAAGCAGATGTGCCCGGAGCGTGGAGATGTGTTTGCTTTAACTGTGACTTTGGCAAAGTCGCATCATTTCCCTGCAATTTGGTTTCAAAATGGGGAAACTACTGCCTTTCCCTGCCCCCTGCCAACTGTCTTCTTAAAGACTTAATAATGCTCAGTAAGTTAATATATTGCGAGGGGACTTGGAAGTTCTTAATGAGTAGAAACATCACCATGGGGACAGATGGCACAGGGGGACAAAAGTGCACTCTTCCTGGGAAATCAAGTTCTTACTCCTGGGAGGTAAATTACCTTTTCCTGGGAGCCATCTGGTTACCTTAAAGATCCAATTTACCCCATGGGGGCACCAAGGAGGGGTGCCATCTACTCCCCTTATGATTAGACTCCAGTGACAGCATAGTATTTGACTTTCACCTTTACATCCTAACCATCCAATAACCTAGACCGATTCTCTTGGTCCCCTCCAAGTGGCAAAGATGTCAGAGGTCCCTTTTTTAGCTCTAGTGGGAGAGGAACAATCTTTTAAAATAGCAGAATGTCCATTCTGGGCAAGGAAACAATGAACGTCTAAAGCAGCAACATCCAATAGAAATACGAGGTGAGCCACAAATGTAATTTAAAGTTTTCTAGGAGCCACATTAAAAAAAAGTAAAGTGAAGATAATTTTAGGAATATATTCTGTTTAACCCAAGCAATCCAAACTATTATTGTTTCAACATATAATGAATATGTAACATTTTAATTAGATAGTTTACATTCTTTTTTGTATTAAGTCATCAAAATCTGGTGTGTGTTTTATGCTTACAGCCCACCTCAGTTCAGTCTACTGATATCTCCACTGCTCAATGGCCATATGCGGCTGGTGGCTGCCATGTTGGGAACCTAGGTCTGAGGTCCTTCCCGGGCACATCGGGAAGTGGGGGCCAGTGACATGGTGGGGGGAGCTGAGTTGTCTGAATGAGTTGAAGGCAGGCTGTTAGCTGAACATTAGAGGGTTCAGTATGTCTTTCTGAATTCTTTGGGTAGGTGGTACTTCCAATCAACAGAACTCATTTTCATCCCTTTTCTTTGGTGCCATTCTCCTGCCCTCCACTGTGTCCCCCTGATCAACTGCCCAAAGTGCACCCATCAGGAAAGAACTGGATTGAAATTAGGTTACATTTGAAGTCTGGCTGGGATCCAGCGTTTCCCTAGAATTGCTTCCATTTATATAAATGGGAGCATGTTGCATTTAGTTTTGTGACATCTGCCAATATTTTGTCTATGTGGCAGAGAGTTTTTTGGCTTACATTTATTTATTTTTATGGAAGTATAACGATCATCCAGAAAAGTATACAAATCATATACATACGAACAGATAGATGAATTTCTACCAAGATACTCATGGAACAAGGCACCAGATATGTGGCAGTTTTTAAAAAGGAAAATATGTTCAAAGTCTTTCTTGGATCCCATTCCCCACAAGATCCATTCTCTTGAAAATTAATTGCATCAAGTCATTGATATGCAGGGATTACAGGTTACCGAAGAGCAGGGAGTTTCTTATTGATGTACTGTAATTTTGAGATTATAATGTGTATCCATTTTAAAGACAAAGGACTGTCAAAAAAGTTGATACAAAAGAAATTAAGTTCAAGGCAGCCCAACACCATTCCACCTTTTCCTTCAAGAAGTCCAGCCTCACCTGTAGGCATTTAGAGACCGCCTTTCACCATGGCCACCAGATGGCAGTGCTGTCCAATCTTTCTGCCCCTTCCAGCACTTCCCACATTCGTTTTCGCAGAGAATAAAATTGTAGATTGTTCCACTGCATATAAAGCTGACAACCCTGTTATTTTAAACTTGAAACTGACAGCCTGTTATTTTAATGAGGTCTGTCAGAGCCAAGGTTAACCAAAGCTTTATTTCCCTACAAAATGTTAAGGCCATAGTTCTAAAAGGGGGCTGTGAAATTTTATGTTATTGATACTTTCTCTGACTGTACAAGTTTTAAGATATTTTTTGACACGTAAAGCTACATGACAAATATAGACATGTGTTTATATGTATAGTCAAATCTGTAGTAAAATTTGTTCAAATTTCACCCAATAGGTCCTTTTGCTCTGTTACATTCTGTGAAGAATTTTAAAAAAGAAATCCTTTCTACAGTTATCCGTTTCTGCCTATTTTGAAGCAAAAGTATGTATTTTTAGCACTTTGACTTTTTAGCTTAATGAGTCAAAGGAAAATTTAAGGCTATTTTAATCTCATTAATATTCCAAAATGAAATCAAGTGTAGTATCTGATTCTTTATTTCTGCAAAAAGAGCTTAGGTCTGGAACAGTAAAACTTCAAAAGGATTTTCTTTTTATAATAGGTACTTCTACAATGTGTGATGATTAATGGAATTATAATTTATTTCCTTTCACTTAAATGCCTTTTTATGTTGATCAAGGAAGTATTTAAAGTCAGTTGCTAACTGTGCCCATATTAAAAACTTTAGCAACCACCTTTTTTCAAGTGATTTTGCTAACATTTTTTGCACCTCTTTAATCTGCTCCACAAAACAATTTTTAACAATTAACAAATCTTCTTGTCTGAAGTTATGAACACAGATCCCGCAAATACTCAATCCAGTTCTACATTTACAGAATTTATTTGAACGAACATCGTCATCAGCGACTCTTGTGATTGGCCAAAGGCCTATCCACCAAGAGACAAACTCAGTAAGAGCCTTGATTTCTGAAAGTGGGCCTCAAATGAATGAATTCTTGTTCAGTCATTATTCGTTGGTGGCAACATCAATTCAATTCACGAACATTTAACGCAAACCTACTATGTAGAAAGACAAGCCTTACAAAACCCAGGAAGGAACCGTGCCTTCAGGAGCAGCTTTATAATTTGCAGACGACAGCGCACAGTGTGAATGTAGGGCTCCTTGTTAAAAAACTATGAAGAATTTCAATCTGGCCGGAGCAGAGCATTAAATCAAGTGTGGGCCGTTCTAAATGTGTGCCCCGTACAGCTGCCCAGGTGGTACACCCAACAAAGCTGGCCCTGCTGGCCCTCAGGAAGCTGCAGTTTAGTGGCTGTTCACTGATATATATACAACCAGGAGATGAGACAGATGCTGATGGTAGTCATAACAGCAGTGATGGCTACCAACCTATGAGACATCCAGCAATAAGATCCATATTACCTCCAATTTGCATAAAAATGGTGAGAGGGAGTTAATGGTGCCCTCACTTTATAGACTGAGAACTGCAGCTCTCCTGTGACCTTTTCATTTAGTGAGATGTCATTAAGTGCTTATATGTGGCAGACACCATGTTAAACTCACCACTCACACCTCATTGTTTAATCCTCCCAATGCCACTTGAACAATTAGGACCCTGAGGCTGTACGAGATCAAATCATGTGGCCTTAATCACATAGTACAAGTAGCAGAACCTTGAGAGTCGGGGCTCCAGAGCCTGCAGTCTTAAATTAGCCGTTACAGCAGAACTGGACCCCTGGCACACGTCAACTCATTTTAAAAGCAGTGTGTCCTGATGGTAGGTCTCACTCATCTCAAAAAAGGATGGAAAATATATCTGGGGAGGGGACGGCACAGTGCTCTGGAAATCTTTGTGTTCCCTCCAAATTATTGGCCTGTGCTAATTTTCTAGACCTTCTCCAATACTACTATGATTCTAGCTGCCTCGCAATTTACTGATTATCAACCTTTTCTAACACCACTATGTTTTTTTTTTTTTAGTTGTAGACTCATGTTCACAGCACAACACCCTAGAGGTAGAAACAACAGATGAATGAATAAAATGTGGCATGTGCAACAGTGGAATATTATTCAGTCTTAAAGAAATGAAATTCTGATACATGTTGCAACATGGATAAACCTTGATAACATGCTAAGTGAAATATGCCTTCATAGTGTCTGGCCTTACATTTAGGTCTTTAATCCATTTTGTTTCTTTTTGTTTATGGTGTTAGGAAGTGTTCTAATTTCATTCTTTTACATGTAGCCGTCCAGTTTTCCCAGCACCACTTATTGAAGAGGCTGTCTTTTCTCCATTGTATATTCTTGCCTCCTTTATCAAAGATAAGGTGATCATATGTGTGTGGGTTTATCTCTGGGCTTTCTATCCTGTTCCATTGATCTATATTTCTGTTTTTGTGCCAGTACCATACTGTCTTGATTACTGTAGCTTTGCAGTATAGTGTGAAGTCAGGGAAGCTGATTCCTCCAGCCCTGTTTTTCTTTCTCAAGGTTGCTTTGTCTATTCGGGGTCTTTTCTGTTTCCATACAAACTGTGAAATTTTTTGTGCTCGTTCTGTGAAAAATGCCATTGGTAGTTTGATAGGGATTGCATTGAATCTGTAGATTGTTTTGGGTAGTATAGTCATTTTCACAATGTTGATTCTTCCAATCCAAGAACATGGTATATCTCTCCATCTGTTTGTATCATCTGTAATTTCTTTCATCAGTGTCTTATAGTTTTCTGCATACAGGTCTTTTGTCTTCTTCGGTAGGTTTATTCCTAGGTATTTTACACTTTTTGTTGCAATGGTAAATGGGAGTGTTTCCTTAATTTCTCTTTCAGATTTTTCTCTTTCAGATTTTTCATCATTAGTGTATAGGAATGCAAGAGATTTCTGTGTATTAATTTTGTATCCTGCTACTTTACCAAATTCATTGATTAGCACTAGTAGTTTTCTGGTAGCATCTTTAGGATTCTCTATGTATAGTATCATGTCATCTTGAAACAGTGACAGTTTTACTTCTTCTTTTCCGATTTGGATTCCTTTTATTTCCTTTTCTTCTCTGAATGCTGTGGCTAAAACTTCCAAAACTATGTTGAATAATAGTGGTGAGAGTGGGCAACCTTGTCTTGTTCCTGATCTTAGTGGAAATGGCTTCAGTTTTTCACCACTGAGAACGATGTTGGCTGTGGGTTTGTCATATATGGTCTTTATTATGTTGAGGTAAGTTCCCTCTGTGCCTACTTTCTGGAGGGTTTTTAGCATAAATGGGTGTTGAATTTTGTCAAAAGCTTTTTCTGCATCTATTGAGATGATCATATGGATTTTATCCTTCAGTTTATTAATATGCTGTATCACATTGATTGATTTGCATATATTGAAAAATCCTTGCATTCCTGGGATAAACCCCACTTGATCATGGTGTATGATCCTTTTAATGTGCTGTTGGATTCTGTTTGTTAGTATTTTGTTGAGAATTTTTGCATCTATGTTCGTCAGTCATATTGGCCTGTAGTTTTCTTTCTTTGTGGCATCTTTGTCTGGTTTTGGTATCAGGGTGATGGTGGTCTCGTAGAATGAGTTTGGGAGTGTTCCTCCCTCTGCTATATTTTGGAAGAGTTTGAGAAGGATAGGTGTTAGCTCTTCTCTAAATGTTTGATAGAATTTGCCTGTGAAGCCAACTGGTCCTAGGCTTTTGTTTGTTGGAAGATTTTTAATCACAGTCTCAGTTTCAGTGCTTGTGCTTGGTCTGTTTATATTTCCTGTTTCTTCCTGGTTCAGTCTTGGAAGGTTATGCTTTTCTAAGAATTTGTCCATTCCTTCCAGGTTGTACATTTTATTGGCATATAGTTGCTTGTAGTAATCTCTCATGATCCTTTATATTTCTGCAGTGTCAGTTGTTACTTCTCCTTTTTCATTTCTAATTCTATTGATTTGAGTCTTTTCCCTTTTTATCTTGATGAGCCTGGCTAATGGTTTATCAATTTTGTTTATCTTCTCAAAGAACCAGCTTTTAATTTTATTGATCTTTGCTATCATTTCCTTCATTTCTTTTTCATTAATTTGTGATCTGATCTTTATGATTTCTTTCCTTCTGCTAACTTTGGGGTTTTTTTCTTCTTCCCTCTCTAACTGGTTTAGGTGTAAGGTTAGGTTGTTTATTTGAGATGTTTCTTGTTTCTTGAGGTAGGATTGTATTGCTATAAACTTCCCTCTTAGAACTGCTTTTGCTGCATCCCATAGGATTTGGGTCGTTGTGTTTTCATTGTCATTTGTTTCTAGGTATTTTTTGATTTCTCTTTGATTTCTTCACTGATCTCTTGGTTATTTAGTAGTGTATTGTTTAGCCTCCATGTGTTTGTAATTTTTACAGATTTTTTTTCCTGTAATTGATATCTAGTC
Source organism: Delphinapterus leucas (assembly GCF_059928025.1). Taxonomy (NCBI): domain Eukaryota; kingdom Metazoa; phylum Chordata; class Mammalia; order Artiodactyla; family Monodontidae; genus Delphinapterus; species Delphinapterus leucas. Next base: position 15,807,680 of record NC_143146.1, read on the forward strand.
TCATAGTGTTGTGGTTGGAAAAGATACTTGATATGATTTCAATTTTCTTAAATTTACCAAGGCTTGATTTGTGACCCAAGGTATGATCTATCATGTAGAATGTTCCATGAGCACTTGAGAAGAAAGTGTATTCTGTTGTTTTTGGATGGAATGTCCTATAAATATCAATTAAGTCCATCTTGTTTAATGTATCATTTAAAGCTTGTGTTTCCGTATTTATTTTCATTTTGGATGATCTGTCCGTTGGTGAAAGTGGGTGTTAAAGTCCCCTACTATGATTGTGTTACTGTCAATTTCCCCTTTTATGGCTGTTAGCCTTTGCCTTATGTATTGAGGTGCTCCTATGTTGGGTGCATAAATATTTACAATTGACATATCTTCTTCTTGGATGGATCCCTTGATCATTATGTAGTGTCCTTCTTTGTCTCTTGTAATAGTCTTTATTTTAAAGTCTATTTTGTTTGATATGAGAATTGCTACTCCAGCTTTCTTTTGATTTCCATTTGCATGGAATATCTTTCTCCCTCCCCTCACTTTCAGTCTGTATGTGTCCCTAGGTCTGAAGTGGGTCTCTTGTAGACAGCATATATATGGGTCTTGTTTTTGTATCCATCCAGCCAGTCTATGTCTTTTGGTTGGAGCATTTAATCCATTTACATTTAAGGTAGTTATCGATATGTATGTTCCTATTATCATTTTTTAAATTGTTTTGGGTTTGTTATCGTAGGTCTTTTCCTTCTCTTGTGTCTCTCCCCGAGAAAAGTTCCTTTAGCATCTGTTGTAAAGTTGGTTTGGTGGTGCTGAACTCTCTCAGCTTTTGCTTGTCTGTAAAGGTTTTAATTTCTCCATCAAATCTGGTTGAGATCCTTGCTGGGTAGAGTAATCTTGGTTGTAGGTTTTTGTCCTTCATTACTTTAAATATGTCCTGCCACTCCCTTCTGGCTTGCAGAGTTTCTACTGAAAGATCAGCTGTTAACCTTATGGGGATTCCCTTGCATGTTATTTGTTGCTTTTCCCTTGCTGCTTTTAATATTTTTTGTATTTAATTTTTGATACTTTGATTAATATGTGTCTTGGCGTGTTTCTCCTTGGATTTATCCTGTATGGGACTCTGTGCTTCCTGGACTTGATTGACTATTTCCTTTCCCATATTAGGGAAGTTTTCAACTATAATCGCTTCAAATATTTTCTCAGTCCCTTTCTTTTTCTCTTCTTCTTCCGGGACCCCTATAATTCGAATGTTGGTGCATTTCATGTTGTTCCAGAGGTCTCTGAGACTGTCCTCAATTCTTTTCATTCTTTATTCTGCTCTGACTTTTTCTTTATTTCCACTATTTTATCTTCCATGTCACCTATCCGTTCTTCTGCCTCAGTTATTCTGCTATTGATTCCTTCTAGAGAATTTTTAATTTCATTTATTGTGTTGTTCATCGTTTGTTTGCTCTTTAGCTCTTCTAGGTCCTTCTTAAACGTTTCTTGTATTTTCTCCATTCTATTTCCAAGATTTTGGATCATCTTTACTATCATTACTCTGAATTCTTTTTCAGGTAGACTGCCTATTTCCTCTTCATTTGTTTGGTCTGGCGGGTTTTTACCTTGCTCCTTCATCTGCTGTGTGTTTCTCTGTCTTCTCATTTTGCTTAACTTACTGTGTTGGGGGTCTCCTTTTCACAGGTTGCAGGCTTGTAGTTCCCATTGTTTTTGGTGTCTGCCCCCAGTGGCTAAGGTTGGTTCAGTGGGTTGTGTAGGCTTCCTGGTGGAGGGGACTGGTGCCTGTGTTCTGGTGGATGAGGCTGGATTTTGTCTTTCTGGTGGGCTGGACCACGTCCAGTGGTGTGTCTTGGGGTGTCTGTGACCTTATTATGGCTTTAGGCAGCCTGTCTGCTAATGGGTGGTGTTGTGTTTCTGTCTTGCTAGTTGTTTGGCATGGGACTTCCAGCACTGGAGCTTGCTGGTCATTGAGTGGAGCTGGGTCTTAGTGTTGAGATGGAGATCTCTGGGAGAATTTTTGCCATTTGATATTATTTGGAGCCGGGAGGTCACTGGTGGGCCAATGTCCTGAACTCAGCTCTCCCACCTCAGAGGCACAGGCCTGACACCCGGCCGGAGCACCAAGACACTGTCAGCCACATGGCTCTGATATTAGAAGTGCCAGAAGGCTCTTAACAGCGGTCTCAGCCGCAGAGTATCAGCTTACTGAGATTCTCTGCGCCTTTGTAGGAGCCACGACCCCCGCCTGGCTGCGTGCTCTTCCAGCTCTGCACCGACCTTCCTTCCTCCGGGTGCCTGGAGGTGGCGCCCTGGGCCTTGTGTGCCTTTTACACGTAGTAAATGGAGGCTCAGAGTGCAGGTCGACCGCGACTATGGTTTGAGCAGCCCTGCAAGTAATTTCCTAAATTTCTAGGCCTTTTCGAACAATTGTTCATGGTTAGAGAAACCTTCTAAACAAATATAAGACTACACAGTTTTCAGTCTAACATTTTAAATCAATCCATCCTCCCCAGGAGGTTCAAAGAACCAAATGTTGTTTGTTCAGTTACTCTTTTTTTAAAAAAAATAAATTTATTTTTAAAATTTATTTTTGGCTGCATTGGGTCTTCATTGCAGTGTGTGGGCTTCTTATTGCAGTGGCTTCTCTTGTTGCAGAGCACAGGCTCTAGGTGCGCGGGCTTCAGTAGTTGCAGCTCGCGGGCTCAGTAGTTGTGGCTCACCGGCTCTAGAGCACAGGCTCAGTAGTTTTAGTGCGCGGGCTTAGTTGCTCCGCGGCATGTGGGATCTTCCTGGACCAGGGCACTGGCAGGCAGATTCTCAACCACTGCACCACCGGGGAAGCCCTGTTCAGTTACTCTTGTGGTTAGCACATCACTGGCTTATATTGTCCTTGACTGCATCTATCTATCAGCAGAAATAATTTTCAGGTGGTGCTAAGAACATCCTAGGTGTATACTACCATGAAATCTAGGCTGTTTCTCAAAAATGCAACTGCGAAAAACAATGAAAGTCCTAAAACTCTTCCTGGTTTTATAAAGAGAAAATCTTTTATTCATAAAACTGCACAGACCATCTCATCCCCTGGGTCTCTATGACAAAGGGAGAATTCCCCCATAGGGCTATCTACATAGGTTGGAAATCCAGCCCTACATATTTAATGGTCTGTATCTAACAAAAGTGCATTAGAAATCCTCTCCTTGAGATGATTTCTCTTATGAAATGGAAAGTAGTAAAGAAAGCAAAAATGTCATCCCTCTGCCACAGAAATCTATGGGGACTTGAAAGAGCTTTGCCTTTCCTATTACACTGTGCTTGGGAATAGGTTGAGAAGAAGCCAGATGGTAAGTCTGATTCAACCAAATCCAAAGCACTCAAAGGAATCACCTTTTTATTACAGGTAAGTAATAAAAACAGTACTGGAAGCACATTGGAATAAAACACCAGGGGCTGTCTGTTAATAGATTTGGTCACTAAGCAGTGGTACTTGAAGAATAAGTTTCATCTCTTCAAAAAAAAAGATCTCAGCCAAAGGCGCTCTTAATGTAAATAATTACGATGGTGATTGTGTGCAGTTAGCCTCCACCCTGGGTTGCTTCTCTGTGCCTTTTGTGAAGAGTTCTGTTTTGTTCCTGGTGCTATAGGGTGTCATGAACCATATCACTCAGCCTTCTGATAGTGCAGTGGGAGCCCTTGCTAACAGGGAGGCAACCTGAACCTCCCAAGTCCTTTTTCCTCCCTGAATAAGTATAAGATTTGCTGATTTGATTTTTTGTATTTTTCTCATTAAGAGCTATTTCTGAATTTTTATAATACACCACAGCGATCCATGAATCACAAATTCCGACATGCTTCGTTGTCTTCATTCTTTTTACTACAATAAAGCGAAAATTAAATAGCCTTTTGAAAATGAAAATAGTTTTCATTTCCTTATTTCTTCAAATTATTTTCGACGTGGAAAACCAACTCTCTTCTTCAAGTCAAATTGAATGCCTTTTAGAGACATTTTAATGTCTTTTTTATACACATTTTAAAAAGGCTCAGGCCATTTTCAGTGTATCTATTTATTTATTTTGAGTAGGTAGGGGTTTTCAAGGGTTTCCCCAAAGACAATTGAAAGCGGGCTGTTACTTTTGTCAGTTATTATGAGTGAGTTGTGTCACTAAGTTCCCCTTCTCCATTATGCATACAGTCAAGAGGAAAGTCCAAAGTTCAAAGGTCTGAAGAGGTGACCCTTCCAGAAGAAGCTGAGACACCTCACTTTTGCTTGATAGTTTTTTTAAAAAATATTCTTTCCGGAAGACAGAAGCATAGCAAACAGGCCTACCTAAGACTCAATTGAAAAGAGAATTTTAGAAAATATAATGAATACCCTGGGAAATTATGGGAACTTCCCAGTGGTCTCTAAAATGAAAAAATGGGTTGGGCATATGTGGTCCTGGGGTCACCTGCACCCAGGTGTTTGTTCAAAGTGCTGTTAAGTACAGACTCAGACATTAGAGCCACAGCCTGGGAATCTGAATTTCTAACAAGGCTTCCCTGCCACCCCCTGCCCCCAACTAACGCTGACACATAGGAAACCAGAAAATCGAGACCCACGGCATTAAGGAGTAGGCTATGTGATATCTCCAAGGCACATTTAGCCTCATGACTTTAACTTCATTTTCTTTCTCTAAAAGACCTTATAATTTTCAGATTTTCCTCAGCTTTTTACATCTACCTTTTCATTTCTTCTAAGACTATATATAAGTCAGAGTCCAATGAATCGTATGACAGTAATTTAAAAATATACGTATTTCTTTACCTTTATATTAATTTATTTAATTTTCTGAATATGTAGTACTACTGCCACAACTTAATTCATGGTCCTTCCTCTTAAAGGGCAACGGACACGGCTATATTATTGCATGTGTCCATGCATTCAGTCAACACACGGGTGTTAAGGAGCTTCTCTGTGTAAGGTGCTCAGTTAGGCACTGGGGCTACAAAGATGAAAAGAACATTGCCCCTACTTTCAAGCAGTTTCCTCTTCTGGGAAGGTCTACACATCAACACAAACAATGTGACGTCAGCGTTGACAGAAATTGGGTGGAGACGGATAGAAGTTTTCAGGTACAAAACTCACAGCCAGTTGTGAGTTTTTTGTTGTGAGTTTTTTGAAGAGCAGAAACCAGTGACCCAAAGTTGATTAAACTGAGAACAAACGCAAAAAGGTAGGAGCACATAAACCATAGCAAAGGGAGGAGGGTGGTTAAATCAGGATCACTGAAAATAGTCACATGATGGTACCCAAGGGCAGGACTACTTAACCAGAAAACCAGTGAACTTCCAGAAAGGGTCCAAGAAGTGAGGATGGCATGCCCGGGGCCTGGGTGTGTATGGTTGGCTGAGAGTGCTCTCTGTGACTTTAACTACAGGACGGCTCCCATGTGGGTTCATACTATGTCTTACAGGTGACTGCTGCTTCCGATGGGTGAGCATCACGGGAAATGAGGTATCAGATGTCAGGGAGGTACAGAGAGGGTGTCCTGGGTCTGCCAGATGCACAGGGGTTATGGAAAGGGGTCCATATTCAGAGGCTTATGTGGACCAAGCCCACTCAGGCTTTTTGGAAAGTTGTTGGGTATGACTGGAAGATAAGGTACATATTTTGGAGAGGGCGGATTTGAGGCCAGAGAAGTGGGTAGATATCAGAAGATCCTATAGAGTGTTACACTACTGTGAGCTGTTTAGCCTTTATTCTGGAGGATCAGTTGAGGCCTGTAGGGCAACCAAGATGGTGTCCAGAAGGATGCACAGGGAACGCCAAGCCAGAATGGGCAATGGTGGGGACTAATAACAAGGGGCAGCTAGGCAGTGCATTGTTCACGCCTATCATGATTCTTAACTCGAACTCCACAATACAGCTCCCATTTTCTTTAGATTCTGTTGCTGTTACAGAGCCCCGTTCCCTCTTCCTGTGCTCCCTGCAAGTTCAAGCCTTTGCCCATGCTATTCCCAGGAAGTCACTTTCCCCACTGGGAGAGCCATCTCTTCTTCTCTGCCTATCCACAGCTGCTTCATCCTGTAAGGCAGAGGCCATGCAGATAAAGAAAGAGGGAAGTGGGCTGAGTTCATTCATTCATTCATCCATTCGCTGAACATCTACTACCTTCCTGGCACTGTCCTAGGTACAAGGGATGAAGTTATGAACAACAACAAAAAAGGACAAAAATCCCTTCCTTTATGGAACCACATTTTCACCAGAGAATTCCACCAATAAACAGATAAAAGAGTAGCATAAATGCTCTGTTAGACAGAGGTTAAGTACCAAGAAGAAAAATAAAGTGGGGATGGAGGTTAGAAGGGGGTAAGGAGCTGGCTGTAGTTTTAGATACACTGCTTGTGAAAGTCTTGCCTAGAAGGAGGTAGTTGATAACGTAAGGAGATAATTTCTGTTCTTTTGATAGACACATGTGGATTAAAATTAATGCACTGAAATGTCTTCATTTTCACAAGAGATACTCTTTCACATTTCAAGGGAACTGTGAATCTCTCTTATACTATCTTTCGTTTTCCCCTTTGGATAGTATATGGATGGAGAAGTATTTTTCTTCCAGAAGAAAGCAACAGTGGCTGCATGGAGATAAAAAGTAATTGACACCTGGCTTTGGATGGGGAGACAGTTGTGCAGGTGGAATCTGGGGCAAAGTGGGGAGACAACACCCCAAGAAAGGGAGAAGCCAGGCATCACGCCACATGAATGTGGGGGCCCGGAGAGGTGGATCTTGTTTTACAACAGAAATGTATAGATTTGAACCTGGAATATCTTGATTTTTAAATTCTCTCTCCCCTACCTTCCTTTTCAACACTATCGTCATCACTATCACCATCATCACCATCACCATCACCAACATGCTCATCACCATCACGATCATCAACGTCATCATTGCTGTGAAGGCTGAATGGAACCCACCTGTATTGCTGGATTCACCTTGAGGGATAACAATTTATAACCTCTGCCTTACGACTTGGCTCGAGAGGCAGTCTGAGCCCTGAAGCCTTCTTGGATAATGCCAATTCATTCCGCTTTCTACTTCCTTTACATTTTGTGCTCATTTATGTATTCATTCATTTAGCATTTGCCCAGAACTTACTGAGCAGCAGGCACTGTGCTAGGGACGTGCACAGATTAAAATGCACCGTCCAGAACCTTCAGTTAAGTTCTTTTGCTATTATTTGTGCTGCTCATAGCATTTGAGAGTTTTGGAGCTGGAAGATGCCCTCAAGAGTCACATTTATTTTGATCATCCTATCACACAAATGAGCACTTTATCAGTATCCCGTGCATTTCATTTGTTTATTGTTTCATTTGCTGATGCACTGTCTCTATAAAACATCTTTATGCCCCTGGTAAAGAACAGTATCTTATATATTTCTGTACCTTTTTGGCAGTTAGCTGGGTGTTGAATGCATGGTAAATGCTCAAGAAAGCCTTTTTTTTTCCAGTTGATTGTTGGATTATGGAGAAAGTCTCACAATTTAAAAAAATATATCTTACATAAAGGCTGATGTGAAGTCTATCAGAACTTGCTCATTCCTTGGAGGGCAAAAATTTGAACAGATGACCGTGTAAGGGAAGGAACAGGCTTTTGAATATGTTACTCTGTACAAGATGCCTCAGAGGCCAAGCATCAGGGACAGAAAATGTTCACTGCTACGATGTTGCAGGACACCATCATATTGCCTTTAAAAAGTACACATGGCCATGGGTGCAAGTTCATTTGTTCTTTGTGCATGTTATTATATGAACACAGCATTTGGGCAATTAAGAAGAAAAGAAAGGATATCTTTTGCTCTTAGAGGTAAGCATTCTTTCTTCAGGATCACTGGATCAATTACATGAACTACATAAAGGTCTGAATACTGCTTTCTGGAAGAGTAACCAAGCTGACATCTTGGTTATCTCTCTTTCCACAATATTTTAATTCTTGAAGCCAAAATGGCAGAGTTAAAGCTTTGGTTCCATAATTTAGTAAAAACTAATGAACAGTCCGGTAAATTTAATTAGTTCTGTCAGGTAACTGGCTGAATTTCAGCCTTCGAAAATTTCCAGAATTTTAATTTTCAGTACACGTGATGACTATTCCAATTCGAAGGGGTTAAGTGCTAGTTTACTGCATCTGAAATGGTGCCATTCAAAGAGGGATATATATATGTTCCTTGCATGTGCCTTTCACTCTTTTTTTTTTTTTTTTTTTTGGGAAAGTGTTAATTAGCAGAGAGGCCTACTTACATTGGAACAAACAGACTTTATGCTGACCTAGATCTAGATTGTTTTATTTTATTTTCTCCCCCAAATCCCCAAATGAGGTGCAGCATCTCATTTTCATGAGGGCCTGGGGACAAGGGAGGATAAAGCAATCTCACGTTACATCAAACTCTCATGATTTGTTTAAACATTAAATTCCCCACAAATTAGGTTTTGGATTAAACGATGAAAAAGGTTTCAGGGAAATGAATGCAAAGAAAGATGCACTTGTTTGGCTTAACGGTGGCTTTTGAGCTTTAATGCCACACACAATGTATTCCTAATGCTGGGTGGTTTGGTAGAAAGAGGGTCACACTTTGTGATGGCAGGTGACTCACAGATGCAAATTCTTATCTCCATCCTTTTCTTTCTGGGTAACTTGTATCTACCTCCTTTTCTCTTCTCACTGAGAAAGGAAGGGGATCCTTCCCTGACCCCCATGTTACTATAGATGATTTTTCACGCTGTACTGCAGAGACGACTACGGCTTTTCAGGAGCCATAAACTGACTTAAGATCAAGAGAAAAGAACTTTCCTTTTCCTCAGCTCAGGGTCCCACGGTCTTACAGATACTGAGCAGATTCTTCCAATGCCTAAGACCCTCTGGTAGCTATTTTGGGCATTTCTACACATTCTTAAGTTAAAAGGTTGGTGCCTCAGTGGCTTAGCATCTGGAGGACTTCCCTACCATGGAACAATGGAGAGATAATTCCTAATTGGTCCATCCTGAGCTGGAGGGCTGTATCAGTTGGGTCTTGGAAGGAAACAGAAGCACAACTCAACTTCGGTTATTTGAAGATGGTTCAATAAGGGACCTGATAGAAAGGTGAGAGCAGAATGGTGGACAAGAATAAGAAACGGTGCAGAAGTCAAAAAAGCACATCCAGGGCCTCCCTGGTGGCGCAGTGGTTGGGAGTCCGCCTGCCGATGCAGGGGACGCGGGTTCGTGCCCCGGTCCAGGAGGATCCCGCGTGCCGCGGAGGGGCTGGGCGCGTGAGCCATGGCCGCTGAGCCTGCGCGTCCGGAGCCTGTGCTCCGCAATGGGAGAGGCCACAACAGTGAGAGGCCCACGTACCACAAAAAAACAAAAAACAAAAAACAAAAAAAAACACATCCAAGGCCCCAGACTGCTTAGGCGGGACCCTGGTTTCCTGCCTCTTTGTTTTGTTTTCTTCCGTCTCCTTTCCTTGCCCTTTGTTCTCTATTTCTAAGCCTTCCTGATTCGTGTGGTTTAATTACCAGTCTTCCCTTGCCTCCTTGAAATCATCTGGAAAGTTTCTGAGACATCCACTGCTGACTCAAGCCCATGAGGGAATTTCATGAGGAGATGATACCAGGATCCGATTCCCTTAAGTAATAGCCTCTTTCTGTTTCATGTCTAGTTAATTTGTTGAAATCCAAGGCAGAGGGAGTTCGGGGGGGGCGGGTTAGGGTCACGTGGAGCCCAGATCCATGATACAGCCACAGATTCACCCTCCTCCAGAGCTGTTCGTAATTTAGCAGACATTCCCGCTCAAGGCAAAGGGTGATTACTATTTGACTTAGTTTATGGGGAAACGGAAGTAGGTTCCTCTGGGAAGGATGTGGTTGAGTGAATCTGAGGTGCAATCACAGGCTCAGATGTGTTGTCTTATCTCTCTGGAGCCTTCCATTACGTATGTTCTTTCCTATGGCTTTGTTTTTCCACCAAAGGCTCTGATGTACCAGGAAACCAGTCTATTTCAGTATCATCATGGAATAGGGGCAACTTTATAAATTACTACCTCGTGGGGACTCACTCTAGGTGTATTTTGCTTTCAGAAATTCTCATTAGGCAGGAGAGTGTAAAGGGATCACTGTGGTTCTCTGTCCCCAGGTGGTGTCTTTTTGCAAGCTTGGGAAAATGCTGCCACATATATATACTTTTCCCCATGATTTTTAATTTTTACTGAGTTTCCTCTCCTTAGTTTCTTTTGGCTTTGACTGGATGCTGCTAACTTTTTTATTTAGGAACCTTTTCAGTATTGCTTTTAAGGGTATAGTTGAGACTTAATCCCCCCCAGGACCTGGACCCAACTCGTTTAGAATTTTTATCCCCACTGTGTCTCTGGGTTCCCAGAACTGCCTGTGATGATGTCCCCATGCAGCCTGTGTGCCCCTTACCCTTCTTCCCAGGCCCTTGTCTCCCACAAAAGAGATTTGCTTTTTATTCTGTACATATCTGGAGGATTCATGGATCACTACTATGTACTTATGGGTACATAAATTCTCTCTCTCTCAGTAAAGAGAGAATACTGAGCGAGAGAGAATGAGAGAAAATATGTGTGTATATATGTGTGTGTGTGTATATATAAAAATTTATATATATATATGCTACATATATAGTGTATATGTATTTTAACAATGCCTTCTGGAGACAATGTTGTAATTCAAAAAGAGAATTCTGTTGGCTCAAAGTGGGAAACACAGTGGGCTTCCAAGAGAGATGTTTGGGGTCAGTGCGTCCCCTTCAAAAGGCCCCAGGCGTTAAGCCTGCTGTTTTGCCTTCTCCTAAGACTGAGCCTGGAACTGAGCTATTCCCCAGCACAAGTGGTTCTCACCTTCAGCTGCATATGGAATCATCTGGGAAGTTTTAAAAACATTGGTGCCTGGGCCTGGACCACAGAGACGGCGATGAAATTAGTCCACCTGGGGCACAGACTGATCACTGGGATTTTTCAAAACTGTCCACGTGATTCTAATATGTGGCCAAGATGGAAAAGCAGTGCTCCAGCAATAGGCTCTGAAGGAGAAGACGTCTACTGACAGGTACACAAATGAGACACAGTCATCAGGTTATAGGAAGGTGGAAAGATACTGTATTTTGAAGATGCGGAAGTGGAAATGTTTACCAATAATTTATTTTCTTGTGCATCTTCCAAGAGTAGGGCTTGATGTTTGGCATCAAGGACACAAAAAAGTACACTTCCAGCATTCCAGTCAACAAACTCAAATTGTTGAGAAACTTCTTGTCCTAGGTATCAGGGAATTTTATTAAGCACTGGGTGGGCTACATAAATATCTTAAAATCTAGCGGAGTTGAAGACAGACAGATATATTCAAGGGATGTAAGGAATACAAGGAATATTCATCCCAGACCGTGTGACAAATAGTGTGTGACACAGGTCAAAATTAAGTTCCACGGAAGCAGTTACTTACGACCAAGGAAGATTTTTTGGATGAGGTGGGCTTGGAGCCGAGCTTTGACCAAGAAAGATCTAGGCTGAGCAAAGACCATGAGCCTTCAAAGAGTGGAGCTGTTTGGAGACCAGCACACATACATTTGCGGTGGCAAAGGAGAGGGAGAGGCCAGTGCGTGGGGCGGGGAAGCTGGAAAAGCCAGTGGAGAGTGGATTAGAGGGGTTTAGAAACTCCATGCTGTTTAGTTGGGGTTTCATTTCATAGGCGACGTGGATTCATCTCTCTGTGAGTTCAGAAGTGCCATGATCAGATGACTGTTTCAGGAGGATGACAAATTCAAGGTTGGTATAAAGAATGAGTTGGAGAAGAGGCTGAAAACAGAAGGATCAGTCAAGAGTAGGGAGACAAGGGTCATCATCAGGGCTGGAGAGGATGAGAACATGTCTAGGACAGTGCTGAGAGGAACAGGAAGGAGAGGAGAACTTGTGTATGAGACACATCCCAGCGGCAGAGTAGATAGAAATCTATAATAAACTGGATGATTGTTGTGGTGAGTTAGAAGGAGGAATCAAAGATGACTCTATCATTTCTACTCTGGGTGGCTGTGCCTCCGGGAAGGAGACCTTTAAGTCGTGGGTGGCTGAGGCTCTGCAGGGTGCCATGAGGTTTTAGGCAGGTGTCTTGAGGACCCATGTCTGCTCCATTCACCATATGCCTAATGCCTGGCCCATAGCAGGCACCAATATTTATTGAATAAACGAGTATTTGTTGAATAAATACATGCAACTCTCTGAGAAGGAAGTATAGTTGGCCGAGTAAGTTTTCAAAGGGGGAAGACTGGGGAGTTTGGGTTTTCCCACGTTGAATTTGGAATTCCAATAAGGCAGCAGCCGGTAGTTGGCAATGCAGATCTGAAGTGTAAGAGAAAGCCCAACAGCAGACATGTAGGGATTGTCCTCAAAGGGACATCTAATTGGGATTCTGGATGTGTACATGAAAAAGCAGCTCAAGATAAAATTATCCTGGGCTGGATGCCAGACGGCTGGTCCAGACACTGTGAGCTACAGGAATTCAGAGGAGGAAGCATCTGTGATATGTCTCATCCTAGACCATTTCAAGGAATAGATATTAAAGCAGAGTCTTGACGGATGAATATATAGATCTTAGGAAGAAAGAAAGGGGAAGAAATTCCAGGATGAAAGAAGACTGTGAACAAAGCTATAGGGGCAGGGGTCCATGGGGCATTTTCCAGATCCTTGCTACTCAAGGGAATTAGCAGCACTGACCTCATCTGGGAGCTTGTCAGAAATGCACACTCTCCGTCCCCGCTCTAGCTTCCTGGACTAGAACCTGTGTTTTAACAAGATCCCTAGGTGATTTGGAAAAGCTCTAAAGTTGGAGAAGGGCTGGTCTAGGCCAGGTCTAGTCCAAGTGGAGGATTTGTGCCATGGAGTATGTCACGTGGGGGAGGTCATGAGGACACCTGAATGCCAGAAGGGCCAATGCCACATACCATGTTCCTTTAGCAAGATCATTTTGGTAGAAGTTCAGGAGAGTCCTAGGCTAAAAGGGACCCATCAACCAACCGGTGAGTCAAAGGACTTTAAATATTAGGAAAATGTCTAATGCTAGGTTTTGGTTCATGAGGGGTTAATACCCTTCATGGCACTTGGCAATGGCTGGCATGGGATGATGGCCGCAGATCAACACAACAGCCTCGGCAGGTAACAGGAGATGGTTGCTGCCCACATGCTTTTCATAACACTTGACTCTCACAAGCCGGGTCCCTTTCCTCTTTGGTGCACAATACAACCTGTTTAATGGGCCTCTTTAGGTTTTCCCCAAACCATCCCGAATATGGTTATGCAAGGAGGTAGTTCGATCTAACCACAATATAAAGCTATATTAGAGTATATATTCCCACTGCAGTTTTTTATTTCACTTTATTTCATTTAGTCAGATGTGCAGTCCCCATCAGAATATCTTCATATAAGTCTAACAAGATGCTTTTTCATCACTTCTGAATAAATCATCCAGAAAATAAAATGGCAATGCAGAAACAATCTTACTTTCCAATCGCCTCATTCATATTCCTCAATTACTCTTAAACTTTTATTAAATTATGTCAAGTCAGTTTGTGTCTATAGGAGATTTAAAAAATATTAGTCAATTTGTTATTACCTCAAAGAAAAATTTAATTTCCTACCTTAGGATAAAATTATTAGCCATGATGTTTAGCTGGATAACTTCCAAAAGCAAATTATGCTGATCCCAAACCTTTCTGTCAGGAATGTCATACTCCATCAAAGCATATAACGTGGGGAAGTCAAAGCTGAAAACTAGGGAGCTTTCAGGATGGTTGTTTCATTTTGCTCTCTCCTACATGCAGTTTCAGAGGTTTTGGCCTTTATTATTTAATTTATTCCCAATCAAAAAACAGCAGGATGCCCCAAAGGCTATTATGCGTATGGGAAGAAGAAAACAAGAGACACACAAAAGCTCAGAGAGCAGTGTTTTGGAATTCCTCTAATCACACCTCTGAAACACTCAAATAGCACATCATCCCCCAGTTCTCTGAGCTCACCTACAATGGACAAAGTGAAATGTCAACAAACTGGGTATTCAAGAGGGAAAAAGGAAAATTATGCTTATTATGCTTCTTTTTGTTCACTATGTCAGAATTACGCTATGGGTAAAGGAGGGAGCTGATGGGAGAAACAATGAACCGGGTGAAAGCTAGGATGCCAAGCAGCAAGGAGACACAGTTCACGTTCTTTCCTGAGCAGCCATGCTTCCTATTTCCTACCTGCGAGGTAAACCTTCTTCATTTTTGTTTTCATCTGTAGCTTCCTCCTCCCTGCTTTACACTCTCCAATCCATGCCTCCCTCTCCACCTGGGTCCTCCTTGCACACCAATGGTGGATGTGTCTATTGAGTTATACTTGTAAGAAGGGAAGCTTCAGAGCATCCCATCCACATGGGTGGGACATCACGAAGCCAGACGCTGGTTTTTATCGGAGGATTCTTACACAGTGTAACACTGAACGTCTGCTGAGATTAAGGCCCAGCAATTCTGCCCCCCTCCCCGGACAGTCTACACGTTAATAAGTGCCTGTGACCGACTGAATTGTCTTCCCCCAAAAGATAGGAGTCCTAAGCCCTGGAACCTCAGCATGTGGCTTTGTTTGGAAGTAGGGTCTTTGTAGATGTAATTAGGTAAGATGGGGTCAAGAAGTAGGATGGGCCCTTCTTCCAGTATGACGGGTGTCCATATAAGAGGAAGAGAAGAGAGACACACAGGGAAGAGAAAGCCATCATCATCCAGACCCAGGAGGAGAGAAAGCCAAGTGAGGGCAGAGGCAGAGATTGAAGGGCTGCAGCTGCAAGCCAAGGGATGCCAAGGCTGACTCGCAACACTGGAAGCTAAGAGAAAGGCCTGGAACACATTCTCCCCTAGCGCCTGCAGAGACAGCCCGGATATGCAGACACCTTAATTTCAGATTTGTAGCCTCCAGAACTAAGACTCAATACACTTCTGTCGTCGTAGGCCACCTAGCGTGTGGTAGTTTGTTATGACAGTCCTAGGAAACTCACACGGTGCTCTTCTGCAAAATACTAAATAATAATAACCACCACCACCTGTCACGTGCAGTCAGGAGCCACTTTTGACAGGTTGATGTTCTCAAGACAGTCTGATAACTTTCTCAGACGGCCCCCCCTTGATCCCCAGAGCCGGGCCCGTCTAAACACATAGCCAACTTAATTGGACACGTGTGCTTCTCATTAAGCATGTAGATGGCACTAGATTCCTTCTCTTTAAGGACAATAACTTTGCAATGGGCATGTTCTCTCAAAGTGCAGAGGCCGAGGAGCCCTAAATAAAAGTCGATGAACAGGATGTTCTCTGCTATATGCATCAGTGACGTTTTGGTAAATTGAATCGTATTTTAGGTACTCAGAGGGAGCTTGCTATTTAATTTAAATCCGTTTGCAAAGCAAGCATGCCTTTTTTCCCCCTCCGCACAAAATCAGATTTCTTGATCTCGGCCTTCTTAAAGTAGGGGGCACATCCCTGTGGTAGATATTATTAGGAAAAAGAGTCTTATGACTTGATGTCAGGCTAAGGATGGATCAGGTTGACCTGAGGGTGTTTTCTCAGACATTAAAGGATGATAGTTTGGGAATAATTTTACTCAGTGCTTTTCAATAGCAGGTTCTAAATTAAGAAATAGGGTGAATTTTATTATCTATTTCAAACATTTAAGATTCTATAAATATAGACCAGTAAATATATTTTTTTATAACGGCAATAATATTAGTGCTAATTTAAGGATAACTTCATATCCCAGCCCTGCTTGACTACTTAGGAGCCTACACTTTTTTCTAAAAAAGGAAATTCCTTGGAATGTTTTGCGAATGTAAGATAACACAGGAACGAATTTAATTCAACAAAAGAGAAAAACTAAAGCAGAGGAATTTACAGTTAACTCATGGATTAATTCAGAATATTTTGAACTTATACCATGTGCTTCCACCATACAGAGTGCTTCTCAAAAGCACAATTCTTATCCTTATGGAGATACAGTTGCATGTTAGAGCCAGGACACATAGACAAAGAAAGGGTTAAGTAACAGTTCTAGACAGTGTAAGTGACCGAATATTAAATAAATGCTCTGTGTTAGTGGAGGCTGGATTGTTCCTGGGAAGAGATTTAGTTCATCGCTCTGATATTCTCGGCCTTGACTCATTTAAGGGCAATGAACTGTCACGAAGAGCACAGTTATCAGAGACACGAAGTTTCTGGATGATTTTCTGCGCTCAAACTGGCAAACCAGCATTAATAACCACAGCACACTTTTCAATTCAAAGATTCTGGGGAAAGGAAAGTCTGTGAATTGAAAAGCATCCCCTTGTGATGCCAGGACCGCCCTCATAGAGATTCTTCTTTCATTTCAGGCTCGTAAGAGAGACTGCTTTTCTGGTTCGGAGGGACTTTTCCTTCAAAATTCACTGTAAATGAAAACCTGAATGTGACGTTCTCCTCTTAACAAAACATTTTAAAAATTTTGAAATGCTCACACTGAGCTGGGCCTACAGTAAGGCAAGTAAGGCACTTGCTTTGGGTGTAAAACTTAAAGGGGGGGCTCCCCAAAACTCAGCAATCAAAATGAATCATATTTGAATGCAATATTTTTAAAAATTCAAAATAAATGCAAAAATTCTCTGATGACTAAAATATCAAAAATTTCAATGAAGGCAGAATTGATATTTCTGATTTTTATTTTCCTTTTGCCTCGGGCTCCATTTTAATACTGTGTTTACAGATGCTTGTAAGAATACCGTCAATGAACACCAACTACTAGCCACGTATTTAAAACTCCCTGAATTCTACTCTAAGGATGAAAAGTTTTCAGTCACCATCACAATGAGATCATGTTTTATTTAAAAACAAATCCTCAACATTAATTCACTCACTTCTTCACCAGATCTGTATCTCCAGCCTCTGTTGTGTCCCTGGCCTCTTGGAACACATGTGAGAACACTTCACAAGTCATCAAATCCTATTCTTAATGTTCTTTTTTCCCTATTTCATGCTCTTCAACTTTCATTTTCTCCCGCCCGGTTTTGGCCGTGGAGGATGCTGACAGATCAAATGAACGGGGTGAGTCCGCTGACTCGGTTTTTCATATCTCCCTGTCTCTGGATTACCCTACTCAGTAAGCTAAACAACCCTGTGCCGATTTGGAGCCAAAGGAAGGATCAGCTCCGTGAAGCGTGAGGCCGTGCTTCTTTGTACAGGAGCAGAGGCAGCGGGCTTTCATTAGAGAGAGTTGTGAAGGGGACCACATAGCTGGTGTCACTTATAAAACGGCAGGCTCTCCTGGTAAATGGGAAGCCATTTATAGTTCATGGCTTCTCCTGGTGGGCTAAATACTGTAAATCCTTAGGAGGAATGCCAGAGCTATAGAATCAATAAAAACCTCAATGACCTTGACTCGGCCTGCCCTATAAGTGGAGGGTCCCAGAATGACAGACGTGCCCGTGGCTCCACGGGGGAAATGTAATCTGGCGAAAATGACAAGGATCACTTCTGTGTTGCTTTATTCTCTGCCTTTCCCACTTTTACTCAGTGCTGGCAGGGCACGGGATTCTCAGTCATGTTTTCAAGTTTACCTTTTTTAAAGCTTCACACTTCGGGGTGACGTTGGGCATCCAGGGAATTATGAAATCTCCCACCTCTCTGCTGGGAGAGTGGTAGGGAAAACCAACTCCAAACCCAGGACAGCTCTTCTCCAAGGTATTGAATGGGAAGCTGACGGAGAGATCCCAGGACTGAGAATGGCCTGGCTGGAGACGTGACTCCAGGGAGAAGCACAAGGGACTCAAAGGTGGCAGAGCGACTCTGATGAAGGTTCTAAACCCACAGTGGGAGAGTAGGGGGGTCAGCTAAGAGCGATGGGTGGAGGAAGAACTTTGTCACCACCCCAGGTATTAGGTTTGTACCTATACAGTTTCCTAGGGCTGCTATAACACAGTAGAATAAGTGGCTTAAAACAACGGAAATGGACCCTGTCACAGTCTGGAGGCCTGGAGTCTAAATTCAAGGCGTCTGCAGGGTTGGTGCCTCCGGAGCCTCTGAGGGACAATCTGCTCCTTGCTGCTTTCCCAGCTTCTGGGGGTTGCCAGCAATCCTTGGAATCCTTTGGTTTGAAATGGCAGCACTTAAATCTCCGCTTCTATCTTTGCATGGCCTTCTCCCTCTGTGGGTGTCTCCCCTGGTGTCTTTCCAAATTCCCCTCTTCTTACAAGGACAGCGGTCATATTGAATTGGGGGCCTACCCTACTCCAGTATCACCTCATCTTAACTTGGTTCCATCTGCAAAGACCTTATTTCCAATTAAGGTCTCATTCACAGGTGATGGGGGTTAGGACTTCAACATATCTTTTTGGGGGACACAGTTCAATTCACAACAGTGCCTTATATTAAATAATAAAAAAGTATATTTTCAGCTACTATTCAGAATCGAATAAATGCAAATTCCTCAAAGTGCTCTCTCATATTTTAGGGCAGTATCTGTCAGATTTGAGTAAGAATTGACACCTGGGATATTTATTTAAAAAGGCATATTTGGGGCTTCCCTGGTGGCGCAGTGGTTGAGAGTCCGCCTGCCGATGCAGGGGACACGGGTTTGTGCCCCGGTCCGGGAGGATCCCACATGCCGTGGAGCGGCTGGGCCGGTGAGCCATGGCCGCTGAGCCTGCGTGTGCGGAGCCTGTGCTCCGCGACGGGAGAGGCCACAACAGTGAGAGGCCCGTGTACCGCAAAAAAAAGAAAAAAAAAAAGGCATATTTGGATTCAGCATGTCTGTGATGGGCCCATGGTCTGCATTTTAATAGTATTCGAGTAATTCTGACAGAGAAGATCTGGAGACCCTACTTTGAGAAACACTGTTTTATGTTAAGACTTTAATGCTCTCAAAACGATCAGTGTCTTGCTACTAATTCCCAGATATTTTCTACGTTAGATCGTTGTTATTTACCTTTGACTCAGTTTTATAATGTGGAACATAAAACAGTTTCCACAGTCAGTCCTAATTCATTATTAATACGATTCATTAATTGCAGGTCTGTGAACTGAGACCTTATTTCACCTGTCACCATAATCTTTATCTATTTTCCAAATGGCTTGACATCTATTCAAATTAGAAAAGATATTTTCAATTGAAGTTTTAAAAAACCTGCTGCCATTTTGTTTGAAGATATCAGACTGAATCCAATAACAACTTAAGATTCACCTTGATGCTATATGAGCATGCTAACAACCTTTACAATGATATTAAGAGTAACGTCAGCAACAAATTAATAGGCAAAAAGAAAGTACTGGTAGCCTGAGTTGAGAATAAGACTTCTGATGAGTTTCCTCATTTGTGCAGTACGGTTAATTACAGAGCCTATTAGTATAGAAGGGCCTGGGAGAGAGGAAGCATTACATAAATATTAGCTATTATATATATATATATTTTATGTATAGCTATTATTATTTTACTTAGTCATTAAATAATGATAACCTGTGCCTTTGGAAAGGATTTCCTCCCCTTATTTTACAAATGATTCCCTAAAAAGCAAGAGATAACAAAGGAAGATAAATCAGTGTTGCATTTTTTTCCACTGACTTCCAAATGTTTATGAATAATGAGGCCAGAGACATCTCTTTAAATAGTATTTAGTTATGTTAGCAAAGGGTTCATATTAAAACCCTTTATACAGATGTGCATTAAATGTTCCCATGTAACACATATTTGCACACTTGGTAATCCTTTTCTCATTTTTCATTATGAACTAAAACAAACCATAGCCTCCTTTCTTTCCATTTACTGAACTGCTAATATTTGTAATTGAAACTTAAGAGGAAAATCTTATACAGTGGTTCAATTTACATACAATGGCACTGTAAAACAGTCTTTTATTTACACAGAACCATTCTTTGGCTCTATATACATAGTGATCTACATACTTAAACACTCATGGGATGTATACACGTGTATATATCACAGTATAGACATGCCTTTGGAAGTGTTCAAGATGAATGTAATTTTATAGCTTTTTAAAGAATGAGGAACTTCCAAAGGTCAAACAATTGTGTGATGCCTCTAGAATTTCAGTCTGTTAATTTGCAGAAACATATCTGTGGGAGTGCAATGATCTCGATCTAGCTCCATGACTTTCCTTTGGGTTTTGATTTTTAAAAATTCTTTGGTCACTGCGGGATATGTTTTTTCTTAACTGATGGATATGTTGTTCGGAGGAGTTGCACAGCTAACCAGCAGGCTCCATGCTCAGTGGTGGCTTAGTAATCCTGACCTAGGTTGATGTGTTGCATGCTAGGCTGACACCGGGTGAGCAGTTCCCTTTGGGAGATTCTGAGGCTTAGATTCAAACCCTTTTTTTTTTTTTTTTTTTTTTTGCGGTACGCGGGCCTCTCACTGCTGTGGCCTCTCCCGTTGTGGAGCGCAGGCTCCGGACGCGCAGTCTAAGCGGCCGTGGCTCACGGGCCCAGCCGCTCCGCGGCATGTGGGATCTTCCCCGACCAGGGCACGAACCCGTGTCCCCTGCATCGGCAGGCGGACTCTCAACCACTGCGCCACCAGGGAAGCCCCTTAAGCCCACTGAAGGGGTGAGCCAAATCCTGGCTTGGAAGCCCTGGGTCCACAAAAGGAGACCCGAGGCTGGTCGACTTCCCTGCAGCTCTCCTGGCCCTCAGATCCCGTCCTCCCCCTCAGTTCTCATCCTCCTTGTCTGATGGAGAAATCGGGAACCTCTGCTGGAGACGGCTCTTCTCCTTCAGATTCAGCTAACACTGCATGCTCCTGGATCCCCCCTTTTCTCTCTGCGCATCCCTCTCGGCCTTCTCTCCTTTGCTTCAGGCCCTAACTGCTGATGCTACTTGAACCTCCGATGAATGCACTGTCAACGCCCTCTGCTGTCTCTCCCACGCTGTTATAAGTGCATGGCTGGAGGAGACATCTGTCACGCAACTCCCAGCACTTCTCCCGAGCCCTGACCGGAACATCGTGCTTTCTGGCCCATCTCAACCTCACAGATCCTCATTTCCTAACTACAGTTATCATGTCCATCACCCCCATCCCAAGCTTGCTGCTTTTTCTGTGTTTCATGTTTCTATTCTCGTTTCCTGATGTTCTTAGAAGCAAAACTCACTTGTCTCTCACTTCCGAGTCTCATTCTTTGCTCTGTCTGCCTCTTTCCAGCCTTCCTGATGTGTGTCTTACATACACATCTTCACTGCCCCAGGGGCCCATCTATGTCTCTTCTCTGAGCTACACACAGAATCTTTCATATGAGCCTCTTCCAAATCATGTCCTTCTCCCTTCCAAGGTTCTGCCAGATGAATTTTCTAGAACGTGGCTCTACTGAAAAATCTTCTATGAATCCCCTTATGTAAAGAGTAAAATCCTCAAAACTGTGAATTGAGCAGTCAGAAGAGGTCTATCGACAGTAGGTATGACACAGAGTTTTACCCACACAGACACATCGCTTACTTTATAACTTGGCCTTCTCAGATGACCAGAAAAGATCTTTCTGTTCTATTTTGAAAATTGGTATAAAAGTAAAATTTAAGTTGATTATTCATGTTACAATATCTGATTCTTTAAATTCAGGAAGATAGGTCACTATATCTTTAGGGTCCTTGATCATTGATCAATCTGCAGCAATACAATCAAAGCAGCAGTGCGATCTGATTTTTTTTTTTTGCGGTACGCGGGCCTCTCACTGTTGTGGCCTCTCCCGCTGCGGAGCACAGGCTCCGGACGCGCAGGCTCAGCGGCCATGGCTCACGGGCCCAGCCACTCCGCGGCATGTGGGATCTTCCCCGACCAGAGCACGAACCCGTGTCCCCTGCATCGGCAGGCGGACTCTTAACCACTGCGCCACCAGGGAAGCCCCTCACTCCCTTTTAAACTAAGGGCAATGACAAGACAGAAGGTTAACCAGTTAAATATTAGGGTCACAACATTTCCAAAACATCAGCAGTCTCCCACCGTGACTCACTTCTAAAATCAGCCTCAAGTGTGTGATATGGAAATCAATTCCTGGCTGGACTCTCCTTGAGTCATTTACATTGGTTTACTACAGACTTCTAAAATGGTGCTTCTTTTGGCCACTCTGTGACTCCATTTCTTCGTCTGTAAAATCTAGGGTTGTTAGGTGGATGTTAATTCTCAAAAGAAGGGGCCATCTCCATTACAGCTTCCACGGAGTACACGGGTGTCCTGCACAGGGTTCAATGACATCATCACCAGGCACTTGGAGACTATGGAACGTGCATGGCCAGAAAACTCCAGGACCAAGAATAGCTAAAAACAGGATCTGGTAGATCCAAGAAAGTCTCTGCTGGTGTGGGGTGTGGATCCATGGACGTCACCTGGGGTAGGGGGAAGCCGACAGGCAGAACGGCACGCAGTTGGCGCTCAGCAGAGATGGTGTGAACAAGAAATGTTGGTGACTTTGCTCCTGGTGCAGTGGGTTCTCTTTTGCATTTTGTGTTGCCTGTAGAGTCCCCCAAACTCTCGGCTATACCCAGAGGCAGATTAGCCATCTCTAGATGAAATCTTCCTCCGAGAAGGCTGTGATTATCTTCCAAATCCCTGACCCCAAAGTGAGAGCTGACCACCAAAGTATGATTTCTATTTTTTTAAAACGATCATTGTTAATGAAGAACTTAAATTACAATACAATACGGTGGCACGAAAAGAAATCCATTGCCATGCAGAAACAATAGGTAATCAAATAAAAGGACACAGCAGCAATAATTGGGGCAGAAAGCATTAAAGGCACATGAATCACCTTTGCTCCTACTTAATTGTGTGCCATCAAAGGTCACAGAGTGCATCAGATGCTTCAGAGGAGAGAGAGGACATGGCAGATGCATGGGGAGTAAGAGCAAAGAAAACAGGAACGGGGCTTCCCTGGTGGCTCAGTGATTAAGAATCCACCTGCCAACGCAGGGGACACGGGTTCGAGCCCTGGCCCGGGAAGATTCCACATGCCGCGGAGCAGCTAAGCCCGTGCGCCACAACTACTGACCCTGCACTCTAGAGCCCGCGAGCCACAACTGCTGAGCCAGCGTGCCACAACTACTGAAGCCCACGCGCCTAGAGCCTGTGGTCCGCAACAAGAGAAGCCACCGCAATGAGAAGCTCCCGCACTGCAACGAAGAGTAGCCCCCACTCGCCGCAGCTAGAGAAAGCCTGTGTGCAGCAACGAAGACCCAATGCAGCCAAAAAAAAAAAAAAAAACCAGAAAACAGGAACAGCTATTTACAGAGGGCTCCTTTTGCACTGTGCCGAGTCATGAGGGTTTTCTGTGTCTTAGCCCATTTACTCGTGATCAGGTATTAATACTGTGGACTATACACTATCTTTGTTGTGGGCCCAGCAGATTCAAGTCCTCATTCTATCCCAACCAGGTGTGAATTTAGACAAAACACTTAACCTCTCCTCCTCAGGTATTATTAACTGCATCTCACAGATGAAAAAGTGAAGACTGAGCCATTAAGGTCACTTCCTGTATGAGTCAATGCTGTCATATGAACCCAGATCAAAGTCTTTTTTCTTTCTACAGTGCAAGTGGAGAGTTCTGTCATATTTCTCCTTATAAGAAATGGGGAGGAAATGTGTCAGTTCAGAGGCTCAGGGGACAGTGAGGTAGGGGGCCTCAAATCTGTCTTGGAACAGGGTGGAAGTAGAAAGACACATGGAAATTCTTTTTTCCTTATGGTACCATCTTTCTGGTGGTAGATAATTAACTTCCTCTCGTAAACTTGCAGAAGATCCTTCATAAGGGTTTCTATGAGGCCTTATTTAACCCAGATATCAGATTAACAGACTCAACAGAAGCTCCCAGAAGTTTTTGCATTTGTGGTTCCATCTTATTCACATACCAGACTTCTTTCTCAATTCCCAAGTAAATGAGATTTTAGAATGCGATAATAATGTTAGTTGTAAGCACGTTTTACAATGTTTTTTTTTTCCTTTTATAAACTCACATTCACTGCTTTGGATTCTTTTACTCTCCCTGAAGCATGTTCACATGAACTCCCCTAGTTTTCCTGATTTTTGTTGCAGAGAAAGGAGATCTTCCGCGACCTCTCTTTCAAGGAAGGTCGCCATATAAAACAGCAGCCCTTCATTCAGATTTCTGAAAAGCTTTCCATCCTGGGAAGAGCAACAAATCAAACACCTGGCATCAATGTGCAGCTATTTCACAGCCCAATCCAGAGAGACTCTGCAATTTCCATACTGAGAAGTAATATATGACCTAGACAAGACCCAGACATAGGCTCATGAGAAACACTATGGGGCTTTTAAAATATCGCCTTGATCACGGAAAAGAAATATGAGGAATCGTTGCCATCCACCAACTCAGGATGGTCTTTGGGGGCAAAATCAGTGTTTGAGGGAATCGAGGAACATCTGGAAATCAGCATAGTTTGAGCTCGTTCACACCCTGCTTGGTTCATATTTCAACAGATCTATGTTAGTAGGCAGTCATGCTGCTCTGAGAAATGCAGCCTGGATGTATCCTCTGGGATCAGGACATTACAGCAAGGTTAGAAAGGGAACACAGGAGGTAATCCCCACTCCCTGACCCCAGCTACACCTGCGGCTCTGACGTTTCATGGCTCATTCTAACCTACTTCAACTTTTCCCAGAATTTCCCAGCAAAACGATTTTCAGGGCATTTTACTAATAGAAATTAATAGGTAATCTACATAAGAAAATAACACTTCTCCATAGCACTTCCTGAGCCTCTGTCCAAGTAAAGAACACGAACCTTTCTGACCCTCCTCTCCTCACCCTTTATGCTCCAGATGAACCAAAGAGGAAGAAAAAAAAAAATCACAGCATTTAAGAGAGCAGGGTCTTGCAGTAAGACAGGAAGACAAGGGAGCTTTAACAGATGGTGCTGATTTTGGCATGGATATTTTCCCTAAAGTTCAGATAATAACTCTAGAGTCTATATAAGATGGCTGATTCCCGCAGGGCCTTTATTTTAGAAACATTCAGTTCAAATCCACATATTTCTAAAACAGCAGACATCCTGAGAAGTATCTTGGTCTCACACGAGCTCAGGAATCACCACACTGTGTAAAATCCTGCTTCTTTCAGTACATTATATTCTGAAAGAGGTTCTAAGGGTGATTTTATGTCAAATATATATCCCCTTAGATGTCAAACCTACAGGACTGTAAATTTTCCTCCAAAGCATCCCAGTTTGTCTTAGGAACAAGTTATGTATGTTCCTCATGAAGGTATCTAGACATTTTTGAATAAGTTTGTGATTGTAGCTGGTGCTACTTCTTGACAGGTAACATATGTCAAGATGCCCTAAACAGTGTGACTCGGAAACTTATGGAAAAACGTCTCCAGGAGGATTCATTGTTCAGTCGGTCTACTTCATGCAAGGGTTTGTGGACCTTGAGCCCATCCCATCAGCCTTAATTCTAATTGCTTTTCCTTGCTTTCCTGAGATCATGTCTGCTTTGTCTCCTTGGTGACTCAGGCACTTCTCTCCAGTCCCACTTTCCTCTCTTCATGGCTTTGTTGCAGTTCAGAAAGCGGGACCACCACGATGATGGAAGGATAAGACAACTTTCCTTTTTGGGCCATGGCAGCCTCCTGAATCAAAAATCATGGACCGAGCCCACGAATGATAATTGCACATCCTTCAACCTCAGTTCAACAGTGGTCAATGGTGAACTTTGACTTGCCAGGGGTGGGGACCAAAGGTGGTGCTTGATAGCTTTGTAACTGCCTTCATATACATTTAATCACCTAACCACCATACGCACCATACAGGTATAAATGGCACATTACCCTTTGTACAGATGGAGACTCTGAGGCTCAGGGAAGTGTAGTAAAGGGCAGAAGGGGGGCTTGAAGCTGGATTTTTGATGCCAGATCCAGTGCTGGTTCCAGAACATTATGTCTGACTTACCCATGAAGTGAGGGCTATGGAGCTGAATGCTTATTCTCGAGGCCCTAGATGTGTGGTTCTCAAACTTGACTGTGCTTTGGAACCACGTGGAAGGCTTGTTAACACACAGATTCCACGCTCCACCCCCTGAGTTTCGGATCTAGTAGGTCTGGAGTTGGGTTTGAGAATCTGATTCCTAACAGGTTCCCAGGTCATGCTGGTGTCGCTGTCTCTCCCGGGGACTGTACTCTGAGAGCCACTGTTTTAGAATCAAGGACAGTGGCACCCCCCATCCCCCATCTTGTTTTCCCACTAGGATTTCACGGGAAGCTTTAAAAGTACATATTAATGCTTGGACCCTACTTCAGAAGGATTCAGTTATTGTAGGGAAGGACCTGGGGGCGTTGGTATTTTTTACTGTTCCCCAGGTGACTGTAATATACAATCACATTCCAATAAAGGTTGGAGGCCAGCAAACTGAGGTCACCAGCTGGCTGCTGTTTTTGCAAATATAAATGTTATGGGCTCACAGCCAGGCCCATTTGTTTTCATGCTATCTGTGGCTGATTCCGTGCGGTAAAGACAGAGCTGAGTAGTCATGACAGAGACCACTGGCCAGCAAAGCAGAACATACTTACTCTCTGGCCCTTCGTAAGTAATAAAAGTAAGAGCAAAATAGGGGAAACTAGAGAAGACACCCCTTTGCTTTTTTACTTTCAGCAAGTCTCTCCAAGTCTTGATCAAGGCACTGCAGGGAGTGCCGGGAAAAAGGAGAGAGGCTGAGCTCTTCTACAAGGGACGTGACTTAAAGTTGTGATTGCATCTTTTGCAAATGACTTTTCTCTCGACTTCTCTGTTTCTTGTACACTCATTCTCTTTTTCCACCAACTGCACACTTTCCCTTCCTCCCTCTCTGTGGTTACACAGGTTTCTTTCTTTTTTTTTTTTGCGGTACGGGGGCCTCTCACTGTTGTGGCCTCTCCCGTTGCGGAGCACAGGCTTCGGATGCGCAGGCTCAGCGTCCATGGCTCACGGGCCCAGCCGCTCCGCGGCATGTGGGATCCTCCCGGACCGGGGCACGAACCCGTGTCCCCTGCATCGGCAGGCGGACTCTCAACCACTGCGCCACCAGGGAAGCCCCACAGGTTTCTTAATCCCACGTTAGGACTCTGCTTCTCTATCTGCTTTCCTATCCTCATTTGCTGATCTACACACGGGATGTGTGTTGCAGTGAAGAAGACATGGTATTGATATTTGGAGGTAGAGGA
Source organism: Delphinapterus leucas (assembly GCF_059928025.1). Taxonomy (NCBI): domain Eukaryota; kingdom Metazoa; phylum Chordata; class Mammalia; order Artiodactyla; family Monodontidae; genus Delphinapterus; species Delphinapterus leucas. Next base: position 15,834,881 of record NC_143146.1, read on the forward strand.
TTCGAATTGGAGTCTTACCCCGCCAAGGTATGCCTGTACCTTCCTCATTGGGTTACTGCAAAGATGGAGGAAGGTTAGTTAGAGTGCATTGCAATCTGCAAAACACCTTCCACATTTCATTTTTTGTTATTGGCCACAACTTCTCAGGAGAATTCAAGAAATGAACTGCAGACCACTTCACAGGCTCCTTTTGGTGCTCCCCAGGAAGGGACAGGAACTGTCCAGACTCTAAAATTGGATTTATCCTAGTTTGACAAGGGGGGAAACCCCCCAAACCTCTCAGGCTGCAGTTTTTATGGCTGACTTGGAATCCCAGGACTAGAGCTCAGAGCCCGCATGATTGAACGTTGACAAAAAGATGCTACATAGTGTTGGCCTTAAGCGAGATTGATGGCCATGCCTGTACCTAGTCCAAAATCTGGAAAAAAAGGCAAAAAAAAAAAAAAAAAAGTCAAGAAGAAACTATGATTACTTCAAAGTTATAAATAAAGTAGAAAAAATATAGCAAAACATTAAGGGAGACTTGAGTCTCTTCAATGGCACATCAGACTTCCGGGCTCAGTGCTATATTGAGACGGTAATGCATAGAAATTCATACAGCACATGAAGAGCTTGGAATCCTTTTCCAACCCTGATGCACAGACCAATTTCATCCCTAAACCCCTCATCTGTTGCCCCTGGAAAAATCTTGTCATGTGCAGAATCCTCCCAATGATTTCCAGAAACTTCATGTAATAAACATCCAGAGAAAAGAAAATGTTAACCTCTCCCATAAGTCACCTGTTGTGGCCAAAGAGAAAAGTATCTTTCTTGTAAACAGAGATCTTCACATTTGTTACTTCTCTTGCAATCTCCTGACATCAAATTCACTCATAGTGAAACTCATTACCGGTCAATTCAGTCAGAACCACCAAACTGATTCTATTTATATATATATTAGTATAATAATAATATCATTATATTATATATAATGATATTATTATAATTATATAATTATTATATAATTATTATATAATTATAATATAATTATTATTATGTAATAATATATAATATAATAATATATATATTTATATATCAATAGAATCAGTTTGGTGGTTGATATTTGGAGGCAGAGGATTCGAATTGGAATATTCAAATATATATATATAAATATAGTTTATATTTATAATATAAATATATATATTACATATATAATGTAAATATACATATATAATATATATATTATATTATAAATATAAACTATAACTAAATATAAATATATATAAACTCCAGAGTATTGAAAGAAGCTTTGGGAAAAATAATCTACTTCTTAGAATGACTTGACAAAAGGGCATCATCATTTCTATCAAGCCGTCATACATCTTTAAAGCACACATTTCAAGTTCTGCTCTGAAGGCAGAATCAGCCCCATTTGGGGACCCCCACGCCAGGGCTCAACAGCTGAGCCAGCCCCATGCCGGAGGGAATAAACTGGCAACAAAACCTATGTACAGAGAGATTATGCAAAGACTTCACGTCTTCCAGTCTGATTAAAAACTTGCAAAATGGAACAGCAAGAATATAATTTGAACAATCTGTTAGACCCAAGACTGCTAGTATCTTTCTCTTGCTCTTTTTTTTTCCCCACTTGGAACTCTCACTTTTTATCACTGTTGCAGATCTAGAAACACCATTTGGATGGAATTAGGCAACAGCTAATTGCTACACTTCAGCTCAATCCAGCTGCCTTCCACGAGGCTTCTTAGGCCCAACAACAAATTTCTTGGCCTCACTAGCACCTACTGGAAGAAATAGAAGCCCAACTAGGATGAGAGAAGGGACCCAAAAGAATTACGAGAGAAAACAAATTAAATTTAGAAATACGAGTTATCATCAAGGGAGCATCCAGTTTCAAGAACCCAAGTTTGGGGAGATTTTTCCTGCCTATTGCTCTCCATCTTTCCCTTCTAATTCCTGTCCCACAAAGCATCACCGCTCCATGGTTAGCAATTACTGGTTCTCAGACTGAGAGCAGAGGGCAAATCTTATGGGATCCTTGATTTCTCCATAGCCCACTGAAGGGAAAAAGAAGATAGACACGAGCACATGCTTATTTTAGACATCCTTTGATAGCAGGGTCTATCCAAGACTTAATAGGCCTAATGTCTATGTTCCAAGTGCTTAAAACTTTCCCCGAGGAAGGAGTTTCTCTCTTGACATAGGCTGGTAACACATTCGTTTGCCTTTCACTTTTCCTAGGTAAGCATCCTGGCTTTCCAGCTTGACTAGAAATTTTGTGTTTCGTGTTTAACTCGGGGGTTTTCCTGCCAGGCTCTTTCCCAATATTTTTTGAAATGCAGTTATTTATAACGGGGATATTTTAGGTCGAAGCTCAAGCAATACTTCCACCAATTTGACCAACCAGTGCTGCTCTCTGTAGACAAAGATGATCTCTTCCCTCCTATTTGTTCCCAGGGTGTGGACAGGCCTGCGCCGGGCCCTCCAGCTGGCCCTGCCATGACCACACCACTGCTCACTGTCTGCTTGGGATTAGGGGCCTAGACTGGACCGCGAAACCCAGTAAACCCATGCGCCCAGGTGCCCGTGCTCATCCAACCTTGGCCTCACTTAGTAGTTGCTGTAACTCAGGAATAGGCAAACTTTCTCTGTGAAAGGCTAGTATCAGCCTTTGGAACGTGGAAAGCATTATTTTGGGCTTTGCAGGCCATGTGGTCTCTCTCAGGACTATTCAGCGTTACTAGAGTAGTATGAAAGCAGTGTAGATTCTACCTAACTGAATGAGCGGGGCTATGGTCCAATACCACTTTATTTACGTAAATAGGCGGCATGGACTTGTAAACAAACTTGTCTGAAGAGCTTGAGCTCCACTCATTCAGCTCTGGTTCCCCTGCTTTACTAATCCCCATCCTAAAAAACCACTTCATTGTTGTTCCTCAAATCCGTCTGCCAACTAGAGTTGATTTATAACCCCCAAATCAAACTAAAATGTGATAGAAAAAGGAGGCAAATTTTATGAAATTTGGGGGAGAGGTCCAGCTTCTCAGATCAAAGGGAGATGTTAAACTCGTAGAACGTTTTTACATGGTCATTTAAACGTTAACTAACCATCAGCCTCTTAAGAAAACCACAGAAGAGAACAACCACCACTCCCAACAAACCCACCAGGTCACACACCAGAGCTCCGTGAAACTGGCTAAGAGCCCGTATGTGAGGTTTCTCCCCTGTATGTGTCTGAGGTTACGTGGGGAAAACGTGCAGCACACAGCTCTGCCCGTAGTGAATATTATTACCTCCCTTTAACAGACAAGGAATTAGAGCTGTGCTTCTCTTACTGTGACGGACCTAGGCGTCACCTGGGGTCTTGCCGAAATGCAGATTCTGAGGCAGTAGGTCGGGCGAGGGGAGCTGAGGGTCTTCATTTCTAACAGGCATCCAGGGAATACTGGTGCTGCTTGTCTAAGGCCTTCACTTTGAAGAACAAGGACCTAGAGAAATGATTGGCGTCCTCGGCTACACACTGGAAACACTTGGGAGAGTTCCAAATACAGAGGCCTGGGCCAGCCCCAGACCAGATGCGTCAGCAAACCTGGGGATAGGGACCCGACAGCAGTATTTATTCAAGTTCCCCAGGTAGTTTTAATGGAGAGTCAAGACTGAGAGTTGCTGAACTAGAGGCTCAGAGCAATTAATCGACTCGCCCAAGGTCACAGGGTAGGTGGCCAAGCATGGGTTTTCAGAGACGTAAAATTTTTGCCTGCCTGAAAATATTTGAAAATGATCTTAAAAATTGTTACAAGGCTGGACACAGGCACAGGGTGTATGGTCTCCAGGCTAACAGCAAAGATGAAGGAGGACAAGAGGAAAGATGAGACTGAACTTACTCAAACATAATGTTATCAACACGGTTAAAGGGGACACAGATAAAGAGGTGGCACAGCACAAGCCTTGGTTCCGGTGTGAAATTCCCCCTCATGGCTCTTTCTTTCTGCATGAAAGCAACATGGCAAAGGAGCCTCTTGGAAGGCACATTTCAGTTCAGAAATGTGCAGTGTCTTCAGATCCTCTGATGAATCACCACCACATGATGAAATCTTAGAGGCTGAGTAATTACATTTGGCTTCCTTTCTGCCTCTCGGGAGGTTCAAAAAGTCACATTTATGGGAATGGGCAAAATTTCTAACCCATTCCATTCAGGAATTTCTGTCCTGGACAGGATCAAGGTAAGGGAAGAAGGAGAAGGAAAAAATAAAAAACAACAGCTCTGGGGAAATTATGGGACAAACCGAGATTTTCTGGGTCTCCTGAATGCGTCCAATCTACCTTGTGAGTGGAAGGCCATTTTCACCTGGAAAAACACATGGATTTCAAAGACATGTACACAATTGTTCTACCACAGTTGTTCAAGATCGGATCTATTTTCTCACTCTCTGCAGATCCTGTGGAGAATAAGCCTCCCCTCGGTGAAGGCCTTGGCTGTGTAATTTGGGGGCATCCCAGCTCAAAGAGGAAGTGAAAGTGTGAGGAAGAATCGGACATCTTCCAGACCGAGCAGAGGGCAGCTACGGAGGATACAGCGAGGTGCAGATTCACTCCTGGAACCTCGTCCTTTTAGGCAGAGGATGTGAGGGGCCCGGGTCTGGTGGGTCCTGGGAACACAGTGAGCTCACGGGAAAATTCATAATGATGAACCTGAACGGAGAACTCAGCGCTTTGCCAAATGTTTTCAGAGGCTTAAATTCAAACGTGACTTTTCCTCTGCCTCTATTCTTTTGGGATATTCTTATGGACATTTAATTTAGTTTCTTTACTCTGTCCCTCCTGGACTCCCTTTTGGATCACAGAGAAATAGGAACGAAGCCCTACAGGACATTAGCTGGATATTCTGGAAAAAACCCCAAAGAGCAAAAACAACTCTGAGGGTCTATGTTTTTGCCTCCTCAGAGCTCTTTCTCAGAAGCTTCAAAGTGTGATCTAGAACCCGCTGGTCGGTGCTCAGCGGGGTCACACATCCCACACTCGCACAGAAGCTCAAGCTCATGGCACTCTAAAGGACTGTCCGACCACCCCTCATTTTACAGATGAGGGGACCTGGGAAGTGCAAGGTCACACAGTGATACCAGGGCAGAGGCGGAACCAGAACCAGGTCTCCCAATTTCCAGCTCAGCAGCCCCTCTGTCTCAGGCCAGCCCCCTTCTCTGGGTTGGCCTTCAGGAATCTATTTTAATCAGCTTCTGGTGTGGGTGATCCAGGTCCCACATCTTCAGAAATGCTGGTCTAGTGGGCAGAGAGAACCTTTGAGACACTAGTGACGGATCTTTCTCTGTTGGCTTTGTAGTTTATCTCCTGGAAGCTTGAAAGATAAGCCTCTTCTATTTTCTCTCCCACCAAAATCAGGGGGGAGGGGTGTACAGCACGCTTGGATGGGGGAACCAATTTTAAAGTCCCTGGGGGTGCAGTGTGGCCCTACTTCTTCTCACAGTTAGGAAGCCCTCAGCTCAACTCTGTCCTATGAAAAGGAAGCACTGGAACTACTTAAGAAAAGGGAGGCATATGTGAAATGATCTGCACTTAGATTCAATTGCATAAGAAGCGGTGATCACTCATGAGTTGATATCACACATTCTGTTAATAAACTGAAAAAACAAAGACAAAAAAACCTCTCCCCAGAGAGAATGACCCAATCACTTCTGAATCTATATTTTCAGTCCATATGACCACCCGGTGTTACTTGCAACAGTAAGAATCTTGAAAAGGGGTCTGAGGTCACAAGGAAGGGTCAGTTTAGCGAGGAGACCTTCCTCCCACGTGCTTGGCATTTTCAGAATATTTTGCTTTTGTTTGGACTCTGACTGCCAATTAACCGTGATATGAAAACACCTTTCTTTCTTGTGTTGTGGTCCAGAATTCCAAGAGAGAAGCCACCGCTGGGAGGAAGCAGTGGGGGAAGTGTGAATGCACGGGACGGAGTGGGAGAGAAGGAGAGGGAGAATGCATTCCCATGAAGAAGAGAAGAAAAGGGCCCACAGCGCCGGGAAGAGTAGAACATCTGCGGCGAGATGCTCAGTAATTAATCATCTCTGTGAGACCCCCACAGTCCCCAGCCCCATCCGCCCGCCCAGCAATTTTGCTGACACAGAAGGAAAAGGCACCTCCACAAACACAGCTAGTAAAACAGTATTACAGCTACATAAACAGTTGGCTCTGGCAGAAGGCAGTGGGCCCTTTTTAAAATTATGCATGGAATCATGCATGTGGAGAGAGAAATGACGTCCTCACTCTCTCAGTGAGCCTGGAGATACACTGAGAACCTCTGCTGTCTCACACTGATATTGGTAGATGCTGAACTGCGAATGTCATTTTTTTTTAAAAACATCTTTATTGGATATAATTGTTTTACAATGTTGTGTTAGTTTCTGCTTTATAACGAAGTGAATGAGCTATACGTATACATATGTCCCCATATCCACTCCCTCTTGCGTCTCCCTCCCACCCTCCCTATCCCACCCCTCTAGGTGGTCACAAAACACTGAGCTGATCTCCCTGTGCTATGCGGCTGCTTCCCACTAGCTATCTGTTTTACGTTTGGTAGTGTATATGTGTCCATGCCTCTCTCTCACTTCGTCCCAACTTACCCTTCCCTCTCCCCGTGTCCTCAAGTCCATTCTCTAGGTCTGTGTCTTTATTCCTGTCCTGCCCTTAGGTTCTTCAGAACCTTTTTTTTTTTTTTTTTAGATTCCATATATATGTGTTAGCATATGGTATTTGTTTTTCTCTTTCTGACTTACTTCACTCTGTATGACAGACTCTAGGTCCATCCACCTCACTACAAATAACTCAGTTTCGTTTCTTTTTATGGCTAATATTCCATTGTATATATGTGCCACATCATCTTCATCCATTCATCTGTCGATGGACACTTAGGTTTCTTCTATGTCCTGGCTAATGTAAATAGAGCTGCAATGAACATTCTGGTACGTGACTCTTTTTGAATTATGGTTTTCTCAGGGTATGTGCCCAGTAGTGGGACTGCTGGGTCGTATGGTAGTTCTGTTTTTAGTTTTTTGAGGAACCTCCATACTGTTCTCCATAGTGGCTGTATCAATTTACATCCCCACCAATAGTGCAAGAGGGTTCCCCTTTCTTCACACCCTCTCCAGCATTGACTGTAGATTTTTTGATGATGGCCATTCTGACTGGTGTGAGGTGATACCTCACCGTAGTTTTGATCTGCATTTCTCTAATGATTAGTGATGTTGAGCATCCTTTCATGTGTTTGTTGGCAATCTGTATATCTTCTTTGGAGAAATGTCTATTTAGGTTTTCTGCCCATTTTTGGATTGGGTTGTTTGTTTTTTTGATGTTGAGCTGCAGGAGCTGCTTGTATATTTTGGAGATTAATCCTTTGTCAGTTACTTTGTTTGCAAATATTTTCTCCCATTTTGAGGGTTGTCTTTTCATCTTGTTTATGGTTTCCTTTGGTGTGCAAAAGCTTTTAAGTTTCATTAGGTCCCATTTGTTTATTTTTGTTTTTATTTCCATTTCTTTAGGAGGTGGGTCAAAAAGGATCTTGCTGTGATTTATGTCATAGAGTGTTCTGCCTTTGTTTTCCTCAGAGTTTGATAGTGTCTGGCCTTACATTTAGGTCTTTAATCCATTTTGAGTTTATTTTTGTGTCTGGTGTTAGGGAGTGTTCTAATTTCATTCTTTTCCATGTAGCTGTCCAGTTTTCCCAGCATCACTTATTGAAGAGACTGTCTTTTCTCCATTGTATATTCTTGCCTCCTTTATCAAAGGTAAGGTGACCATATGTGCATGGGTTTATCTCTGGGCTTTCTATCCTGTTCCATTAATCTATATTTCTGTTTTTGGGCCAGTACCATAGTGTCTTGATTACTGTAGCTTTGTAGTATAGTCTGAAGTCTGGGAGCCTGATTCCTCCAGCTCCGTTTTTCTTTCTCAAGATTGCTTTGGCTATTCGGGGTCTTTTGTGTTTCCATACAAACTGTGAAATTTTTTGTTCTAGTTCTGTGGAAAATGCCATTGGTAGTTTGATAGGGATTGCATTGAATCTGTAGATTGCTTTGGGTAGTATAGTCATTTTCACAATGTTGATTCTTCCAAGCCAAGAACATGGTATGTCTCTCCATATGTTTGTATCACCTATAATTTCTTCCATTAGTGTCTTATAGTTTTCTGCATACTGGTCTTTTGTCTCCTTAGGTAGGTGTATTCCTAGATATTTTATTCTTTTCATTGCAATGGTAAATGGGAGTGTTTCCTTAATTTCTCTTTCAGATTTTTCATCATTAGTGTATAGGAATGCAAGAGATTTCTGTGTATTAATTTTGTATCCTGCTACTTTACCAAATTCATTGATTAGCTCTAGTAGTTTTCTGGTAGCGTCTTTAGGATTCTCTATGTATAGTATCATGTCATCTGCAAACAGTGACAGTATTACTTCTTCTTTTCTAATTTGGATTCCTTTTATTTCTTGTTCTTCTCTGATTTCTCTGGCTAATGTGATTTTGTCTGGCTAATGTGATAATGTCCCTCAAGGAAGTTACTGTTGATGAAAGAGCAGTAGGAGCTGAAGGTGGCCTCTGTTTTTCCCATGCATTTCTAGATGGTCTCAGAGGAGGAGGGGAGGAGTTCCTCTGACTTCATTGTCTTGACTCACAGGAGGCTAGTGCTGGCCAGCTGGAGAGGCTGGCAGAGAGTCTCATTTACTTTTACCTATCTTCTATGCTCTTCCCTCCCCGCCATGTGAATGGAAAGAGGAAGGCTGGAGGGACTTTCACAAGGTTATAGCGCTTTTTCTGTGTTTTCACTAGAAAATGGCAGTGTTGGGCTTCCCTGGTGGTGCAGTGGTTAAAATCCACCTGCCAATGCAGGGGACATGGGCTTGAGCCCTGGTCCGGGAGGATCCCACATGTCATGGAGCAACTAAGCCCGTGCGCCACAACTACCGAGCCTGCACTCTAGAGCCCGCAAGCCACAACTACTGAGACTGTATGTCACAACTACTGAAGCCCGTGTGCCTAGAGCCCGTGCTCCGCAACAAGAGAAGCCACTGCAATGAGAAGCCTGTACACTGCAACGAAGAGTAGCCCCCGCTCGCCGCAACTAACGCTGTGCGCAGCAACGAAAACCCAACGCAGCCATAAATAAATAAATAAATAAATGCAAGAAAATGGCACGTTTTAGAACGCCTCTTGCCAGAGCAGCTTGGATGAAAAGGATAGTCAGTGTAGGCTCACTGACAATGACAAGGGTACCACTCTGATCATCTCACGCCTGCTGAATGGCTATCATCAAGGAGACAAGAGATAAGAAGAGTGAGGATGTGGAGAGAAGGGGGCCGTTGTGCACTGTTGGGGGGGAATGTAAATTGGTTCAGTCCCTATGGAAAACAGTATGGAGGTTCTTCAAAAACCCAAAAATAGAACCACCATATGATCTGGCAAAATCCCACTTCTGGGTACATATCCAAAGAAAATGAAAACAGGATATCAAAAAGATACCTGCACTCCCTTGTTTACTGCAGCATTTTCCACAATAACCAAGATATGAAAACAACCTAAGTATCTGTCAATGGATGAATGGATAATGAAGATACGGTATATATCATATCTTATATGTGTAAGATATGATATATGTTTATCACAAACACACACAACAGAACATGATTCAGCCGTGAGAGAGAAGGAAATCCTGCTGTTTACCACAGTGTGGACGGACAGTGAGGCATTTGAGGGCATTATGCTTAGTGAGACATGTCAGACAGAGAGAGCATCATCGTACTGCATGGTATCACTTCCATATGGAATCTAAGAAACTCAAACCTGTAGAAACAGAGGGTGGTTCTCAGGGGCTGGGCGTGGGGAGAATTGGGAGGAGGTCGGTCAAAGGGTACAAACTTGCAGTAAAAAACAAAACAAAACAAAGACACAAGGGTACCACTTGGTGAAGGATGATGGTAGTGCAGGAGGCTGTGCATGTGTGTGGCACAGGGTATATAGGGGAACTCTTTGCACTTTCTGCTTACTCCTACTCTGAACCGAAAACTTGTCTGAAAAATAAATCTACTAAGAGAAAAAAAAAAAAAAAGATCTACCTTCTCTGTGGCAGCAGATTCAACAAATTCAATTTTACTTTATTTTTGTTTGTGATTGTAATTTTGTGGGCTTTTCTATTCTAGAATATATATATTTCAATGCTGAAGATTCCTGATCTTAGTAGAATACAATAGAATTAAAAACAGGCTTATGACAACCAGGACGACCCTATTTTAAAAGTTGAGAAGCAAAGAAATAGCTTCGCGCTAAGCCAGTGTACTTTTTGCATTAGTTACTTCATCTCTCTGGATTCTGGCATCCCCACTGGTAAAGTGAGGGTATTGGACTAGATGGGCTTTAACGTCCTTCCAAATGTAAGGACCCTTGAATGTAGAGCAAATGTTTTGAATTAGTTTTCCCTGGCAGTGATGGTGAATCTGCACTTTGGCTCCAAGCTGTCTCACTCCACCCTCTGTGACCCTCTTGAGAGGATGGTGGGGAAGTTCATGGTAAGGAAGGAGGCCTTGGCCAGCATTTTTAAAAGGATCAAGGCCTCGGGCTTCATTTACATCTTGCTCTACTTACCTGAACAAACGGTCTTGTTTTTAGAGTTGGCGAGAGCCAGTGCAAAGCCAAACATGGCTTTGGGAAATCACAGTCCCGTTTGCGTCACAATGACTCAAAAGGGCTGAAAAATTGCTGACCACAATGCAAGATAATGCAATGATTTGGACACAAAAGACAAAACTCTGTAATAAGGATTTAAACCCAAAGTCAGTAATCCTCGAGGGACTTTATACAGCTCCCACAGGCATTTAAAATAATGTGCCGAAAGCCTCTTACCATTTTAAATCAATAGAGCTATAGCTCTTACTCCTCACCATCTGTTCAACCAAAAATAATTTACCTGCCAATGCTGTTATTGTACAGGAAGAGCTTCTGAAATGAGGACCCTGTATCCCATATTCCCACAACTGAGAGCTTTGAGAAAATAGCAGCAATGTAATGAAAAGCAAACTTAGGAGGGTAGCTGATTGAATGTTCTGGAAATACAATAGCCACCATCTAGACCCAAGGCCTTCTGCCCCATCCTTTCACCAACATCCTTTCTTCACCTCCCTTGAGCGAGCCTCAGAATTCTGTGAAGTTGCTTGAGGCACCAGAAATAGCTCTATGTGGCAGACAGGAAAATCCCCTTCCTTCGTTCCTTCATTGCTCTGTCCCTCCCTCCCTTTTATTTTCCCCCAAACATAGAATCTTACAAAAGTACAGTGAGCAACAGAGAAGTGACAAAGTAGCAGTAAACCCACTGAAATGTCTGTTCACCTCTTGTTTGACCTTTGATGGCAGTAGAAATATCACAGACACCAAGAGGATTATAACTTTAGGCCCCTGGGGAACAGAAAGCCAGCGCTGGAAGTCTCTTCAAGGGAAACATCAGATAGCTGTTTCCAGTTGTTTCAAGCTTTGCAAACGAGGTACGATCTGTGAAAACCCTTTGCCTATTATTCGAAAGTGCTGCACAAATGTGGAACACTCTTCTTATTTGCTGAACCAGGAGAGACTGTTAAGAGGCTCCTGCTTCAATCTGGAGCTACGTTATATTTTGTAAGCCAGGCAGGTGGGACAATTTGGTGGATATACGTGGGGATAAAAATAAGAAACCTGGGTCCTTGCTCTGGCTCCTACGTCACTGGCAAACCTTAATAACTTTGTGCCTCTGTTTCTCCTTTTATTTTTAACAGGAGAGAGGTCAGGATGGGGGAAGAGAAAAATAGCTGCAAGATCCTTGTCCATGTCTTGTCATTCCACATAGTCAAATCTACTCTCCAAGCACCGATCATTTTACAGTTAAATTACTGTCCATGACTTGTCCCTGTGTTCACCTTCAAGTGAGTCAAAAAAAAAGGCTATTTCAGATGCTGTTCACTTTCGCAACCGATTCAGCCACCTAATCTGGGTTTTTTATGTCCTCTGCCAGGATTTCTACCTTCCTGAATGTTTTTTAAAAAGCCTTTCAGTGGCAGTCCTCAGTGGTGACGTGAGGCCACAAGACATGCTCTGCTTTCAGAAATGAGTCACCGGAGCCTCAGTGTGTCCCTTGCCCCCTCTACTCCGTCATTCCTCTAGGTTATTTGCATCCACCATTTAGCTGCCTGCTTCCCAAATTCTTTTACAGAGCTCGAATCTCTTAGCAGCTTCCCAAATGTTCACCCTCGGACTTTTCATTATCATCTTGCTACGTGGCCGCATCTTAAAGAGAAGCTCCCGTGCTCACTTATTTGACAACGATGCAGACACTGGTGTTAACTCTTCCTTCTCGTCTGTCTTTTCCTCAGTGACTCTTCCTAATGGTACCAAGCAAAGCTTTCGTAGCCTTAATCTCCTCCAATCCTGAGGCTTGAACCCGAAGCAGCCACTTCTGTAAAGACCAAAGGCTGGGGCAAAGAAGTTTATCTACTGGCTTTGTGCTAAAGCCCAAATCCCAATGAATAATGAAAATCTTTGAAGTTAGATGTTCTTGTTTGATTAATAATAACAGTCACACTTCATCTATCGATATCACTATTATTAGCAATACTAAGGATAACTAAGTTTAATGCAGACAATGGCTGAGCCAGGAACTTTATGCACATTAATTGTCATCATCACTGCAACAGGACAACACAGGTACTGTGTTCTTTTGGGTTTTTTTTCTTCTCCATTTGAAAGATCAGAAAATGGGACAACAGGGTTAGGTGATTGGCTCCTGATCACACAGAAGTTTGAGTTCTGCTTGTGCGCCTCCCTGGCTTTAGCATCTATATTACACCATGTGGAAATAAAGAGGAGCTGTGCCTTGAGGCACAAGAGGTGGAGTGCCCCTCACAGGGGTTGGGAAGGAAAGGAGGAGTGAGGGAAGTGATCCATCACTAAACCATGTGGGGCTGGCTTCTCTCTCAGGACCCCTCATCCTCATTTGCATGACACGAATGCGGGTTTTGTGACACCAAATGCCCCTTGCTTGCTCTACCTGTGCCTGCATCCTGTCTGCCTGAGGCAGTGAAAGAATGAAGGAAACACAGTTGTGTGCCATGCAAGCCTGTCCAGCAGGTGTATACCAAGAACCTCATATGTATTAGTGCTAGCCCACAAGGTGCAGAATTTTGGCCTGGGAAGACCTTTGAGTTTCTGTAGAAGAACCTTCTATCCGAAGAACTTAATGCACCCTAGTTCAGCAATCCATGGTAGAACTGCCACGGGGGACTAGTACCGCTGCAAACTAAGTGAAAATAGGAACCCAGAAAAAGAATACATGAGTATTGAGGTTGGCTTTCACCTTAAGGACATTTCCCAGACCCAGATGACCTGAAGCTTTGGTTTTAATAGATTTGCGGGGGTGGGGGGGCAAGGGACAGAAGTGTAGGGCTTCCCTAAGGCCATCAGCCTATATCACAAAAAACTGGAATTCCAAGGGGTTAAATCCTTAGTGGGGGAGAGAAGCAGAAATACCCGTCACCGCAGGCCACAAAGACTTTCAATTGATTAAGTTCAAAGGAATATAAGCTTATAAAAAAAATAGAAACAAATAGAAGATAAGATATATAAGGAAACAAAGCACCATTTGCAAAAGCCAGCAGAAATACCAGATGAGACCATCAAACACTTCCGACATCAGAAGCATCAGAGGCAAAGTGTGAAATAAGTATGTTGAAAGACAGAAAAAGGTAGGATTTAGAAGTGTGAATAAGGAGTAAGATACTACTGAACACAGGACTAAGCATATTTGAAAAAGAACAAAATAAATATTGGAAATGAAAAATATAATCATTAAAGTTAGAAACTCAGCGGATAGATTTAACGGGAGATTACATACAACAGAAGGGAGAGGTAATAACCTGAGAGGTGGAGCTACAAAAATTATTCTGAATGTAGAAAGAGACAAAGACAAGTTAGGAGACACAGAGGAGAGAGGGAGAAAGTCTGACATGTCTAATCAGTTATGGGATAAGAGTAGAGAAAGAGAGAGGGAATTAGGTTGAGGTAATGCTTGAAGATATACGGCTTAGCGTCTTCCAGATAATGAAAGAGACCAATTAGGAGATTTAGAAAGCCCAGCAAATCCTAAGCAAAATAAATTTAAAAAAAAGAAAAGAAATCTACGCCTAGACACAACACAATAAAATTGCAGAACAACGAAGAAGATCTTAAAAGCAGCTTGAAAGAAAATACAGATTATTTACAAGGGAAGGACCAAGAGTCGGCTTCGCGACAGCAGTGATACAAACCAGGAAACAGTGAAATATAAGCAGCAACGTACTCAGAGAAACTAACCGTCCATTCTAGGATGATGTATTGAGCACAAACGTCTCCCAAGAATGAGGGCAAACAAAGACATTTTCAAATAAAAACCCCCAGTAAAGTGAATCCTCTAGTATGCATTCCAGACCAAGGAAAGTGATTCCTGATGGCTGGTTTGATGCAAGAAGGAATGATAACGAAAGAAAGCAGTAAAATGTGGTTAATTCTATATACAAAGTTCCAGTACAAAATCATCATCACCATCATCATTATCTAAAATCTTGTAAGATTAAAAAAATTATAAGATAGAACTAAATTATCCAATAATAGTAGCATATGATCTGAGGGGAAAATTATCAGAGTTGAGGCGTTCTGAGGTCCCTGTATTGTTCCAGAGAAGGGTAAGTAATTTTTTTTTTTTCTTTTCTGTACGCGGGCCTCTCTCACTGCTGTGGCCTCTCCCGTTGCGGAGCACAAGCTCCGGACGCGCAGGCTCAGCGGCCACGGCTCACGGGCCCAGCCGCTCCGCGGCACGTGGGATCTTCCCGGACCGGGGCACGAACCCGCGTCCCCTGCATCGGCAGGCGGACTCTCAACCACTGCGCCACCAGGGAAGCCCGGGTAAATATATTGATTGATTGATTAAGCTCAGACTGTGTTAAGTCAGGACACATGCTAAAATTTCAAGAGTAACCATTTTATTGGTAACCATTCTATTCAAGAGTAACCATTTTTCTAATTGAATAAAAAAAAGTATTTAGATTCCAAACACTAAAAGAAAAAAAGTGGAATGAGACAAAAATCCTCAATCAGTCCACAAGAAAGAAGCAAAAATAAGTCTGGAATGGATGAGACAAATAGAAATCACAAAACAAGATGGAAGAAATAAACTCAACCATCTTAGTTTTTCTAGTGCATTTAAATGAACTAAATGCACCAATTAAAGTATGAATATTGCGAGTCTGGATTTAAATATAAAACCAGCCATGTGACGGTTACAAGAGCCATATCTAAAACATAAGGGTTCAGAAAGGTTGAAAGTGAAAATGTGGAAAGAGATATGTCAGTCAAATACTAGTAAAAGAAAAAATCTGGTGTATCTATGTTATTGTCAGAAAGAAATCGACTGGGACTTCCCTGGTGGTCCAGTGGTTAAGACTTCGCCTTCCAATGCAGGGAATGCAGGTTCCATCCCTGGTCAGGGAGCTAAGATCCCACAGGTCTCATGGCCAAAAAACCAAAACATAAAACAGAAGCAATACTGTAACAAATTCAATGGTCTACATCAAAAAAAAAAAAAAGAAAGAAAGAAAGAAATAGACTTTAAGGCAAACAACTACTACTACTAGAGAAGGGGGATCCCTATATAATGATGACAAGGTCCATTTGCATAGAAGCTAAACTTATAACTATAAATACAGACTCAAAATATAAAAAAAACAAAATAGAACTACAAGGAAAAACAGATCAATCTTCCTGCCTAGTGAAATAACTCTCCCAGTAACTGATAGAGCAGACCTACCAAAAAAAAGAAAAAATCAGTAAAAATATGTAAGATTTGAAGACTGTTCTGAAAAGAGTCCTCTTATCCCATCGTCCCCTTCTCCTCCTCCAGGAGGCCCGGGGCAGTGGCTCTTCTCTGTGGGAGGTAAAGTTTAGGATGGGACATGATGAGAGGGACTGAGGGAGCCCTGGAAATTGGTGCTTACGCTTGGCCCACCACTGGGTGCCTCTGAATTTTAAAAAGTAGTGATGAATCACAGAAGTTTATTTAAAAGTATCATGCTTCAGCTACAATTTGATAAATCACTGTAACAAATCTCTGGGTGGTTCACCTATTATTACTGGGCACAGGGAGTGTGCTGTTATTAAAAAATAAACACCCACGCTCACCCACTCACCCCCACACACACAATCCCTCCTTGTTGTACCATGCTCAGAGTTATGCAAATCAGCGTCTTCAAAAAATATTCCAATAAAGGGGGATGAGAGGGGTAAATTGGGAGATTGGAATTGACATATACACCCTACTGTATATAAAATAGATAACTAATAAGGACCTACTGTATAGCACAGGACACTCTTCTCAATACTCTGTAATGACCTATATGGGAAAAGAATCTAAAAAGAGCGGATATATGTATATGTATAACTGATTTACTTTGCTGTACAGCAGAAACTAACACAACATTCTAAATCAACTATACTCCAAAAAAAAATTAAATAAAAAATATTCCTAGGGACTTACTTAACTTCTAACTCTCCAAAGTCATGGAGAAAGAAATTTTTTTTTAATGAAAATAGTGTAAAGAGATTGTATTTTATTTATTTTTAAAGAGAGGATAAAGGTTGACAAGAGAGGATGAAGTTTCTTTCACTTGAGCCCTCACCATTAAAATCCTAATGAAATAGTTCTTGTTCCTTGAAGACTACTGTATAAAGAAGATTTGATTTTCCTGAGTAACTGGAAACATTTTCATGAGGACATGTCTCACACTAAAGATTGCTCCTGGGTTTTTCGATTTTACGTGAGGAGATCAATTAAGGCAGTTTGCTACCTTTCTGTTTTCTTCCCAGAGCCGGTCTAGCTGCTTCGTGTTTACCCCTTTTCTCTAGCACTCAAGGAGCTGCAAAGAACGAACAAAGGAAACGCTAGGCTTTTTCAAGTGCAGGGATGAGCGTTCTTCATTGCAATGAATTCAGGCTGCTTTGGAGAGTTTTCTTAGGTTCAAATCCCTTAGAATAAAACTTACCAAGTCATTGTTTTCCTTTCCTGCCTCATTACACATAAATAATTTATGAATTTATATTGTAATTGTTCTACCAGCCGAATCAGAGCTCTACGATTCTGAAAATAATCCCACGCAGAAGCCAATGGCACACACATTCCTGAGACTTTCATTGCAATCGGTAAGTTGGCTGTTGCTGTCAGCCTGTGCACTTTCCCTGATTAACCCGCGAAAAGTGTTCTCCGCCCCGAATGCCATTCAGAAATAAACAGATATTGTAAAAGGAGACAAAGGCAGGTTCCGGAACTCGGACTCTTGGTGATCTTAAGTGACGATGTATGAAAGGAAGAAAGAGGGGGAACAATTTGATTTGCTCCAACTAGGTTGACCCAGAAAAGAGAAGAGCAGAAAAATTGCTTTGCCTAAGCACACATGACATCAAGTCAGACAAGAGCAGCCCTTACGATATCCAGTATCGAAGGTTCCTTTAAAAAATACACAGTCTGGATCTGAAAGACATTTAAATGACGGTAATAAAAAAGTCTTTGCTCATTCTGTTTTCCTGTTGCTCTTTTTCTCCTACTCATTGGCAACAGCTTCTACATCCTCCTTTGAGATACTGTCTTGGCGGGCTACTGGGGTGGGACTCCTTTGCTCTGGTTGAATGATGACTGAACTTGAAGTTCAGGTAGGAGAAATAGCCATCCGATGCTAAAAATCAACCTGACTTATAAAGCGATGCTGGTTTCCTAGGGCAATGTAGACACTCCCTTTGTAACAAGGATTTAGAATTCCCTTAGATTTCTAAAAACTTTTAAATGCAATCTTCACCTGACCATGGTCTGATTTAAATGAGAGCTAGCTTGATCTGCCATCGCCCAAAGTGTTGTGAGCTCTTTGATTATGTTCTAGCCACTTATACTTGGCCCATATTACAGCACAGTAAATATATGTTGAATGAATGAAGAATTTCTCTTTTTTTTCATGAAAGGTTTGTCTCAGAGAGTAATGAATAGATTTTTATCGATTTAAAAATCTTGCCTTGGTCATCTGTACTTGGGGTTGATAATATTTCTGCTCACAAACGTGTCCATTTTCTGTCTGTGTGAGACACAGAGGGACATACGTCCCTGCCTCCTGGACAGTAGGCTTGGTCATGTGACCTGCTTTGGTCAACCAGATGGAGACATTGTGCTGTGTCCCTTCCAGGTGGAGACTCACAGTCTCTCTTTCCCCTGCTGCTGTAACAGACAAAGCTCCAGATAATGGCTGACTGTCACCCTGCGTCCTGGAGTGAGGGTGACGACCATGTGTAGCTGACCCGCTGCCAACCGAACGGCGGGCACTTGCTACGAACAAGAAATAAACCTGTGTTTTTGTGAGCCATTTTGGGGGTTGTCTGTAGTTGCTTCAGTGCCTGGCTTGGCCCCTCCAGATCAACAGAATATTGGAAAAGCTTCTAAAGATATTACACAAACCCAACTTCCAAAAAATTATTTGTTAGCCAGCAATATAGTGGTCCTGTTACAGCAGCTGGTTCGTTCATTTACTGTCAACTTGTCTTTTTTTGTTTGTTTGTTTTAATAGCTTGGCCAGTCTTTTAGATGCAAGAAAATACCCATGAAGTCAGAGCCTTTGACAATAATAACCGTGAATGAGCTTAAGTAATAAAATTATTGTGTATTGAAGATATGTTTCTATCTACCTTCAGCATTTATGAAGGGAAGTCAATTTTCACTCAAACAGGTTTCTTTTCATCTGGTTTTCTCTACAATGTTTATGCCTGAGGTTTATCGCTAGCAGTAAAGAGTGTCCAAGTATGTTATGGGAATAGCCAAATTCCCAGTGCTTTAAAATGTATTCCATGGGCCCCAGAGTCAGTTAAAAGCTGATTGATTATACAGCAAATACATCAAAACTGGTATTTATGAAAAATCCCATTTCTTCAGCTCTATTTCTCATAAGCGTGAACGTCACATCTGGGAGTTGTGGAGTTATGGTGCAAATATCTCAGACAGCTATGAGAAAAACTGACTGCAGCTTTTCCATAAGCTGCTCAATAATTTAATGAAAGATCTATGTCCACTGATACCTCTCATGAACACATATTTTAAATGGTATGATTAGGGCAGTTTAGTATGGCTTGTGTATTCAGGCTTTCATAATCAGGTCACCGAAAACACATATTACACAGATGAATAAGGACAAGTAACGGGAATGAGTGCGCAGATGAACTTTTTCATCCGATCAGTTCAGAACTGGCAATGTTTTTCTTTAATTTGTTTAAGGTATGGGCAAAGACTTCTGGCTTAAGAAAGGAGAACAAGCTATCGGATATGGCCTAGCTCAAAGATGCTACATTTGTTTAATGTTTTCAATGTGCATATTTGGTCAATGATGATTCATTTGTTAACATACCTTCCAAATATTCTTTTTTTAATACATACTTATTGGAATATAATTGCTTCACAATGCTGTGTTAGTTTCTATTGTACAACAAAGTGAATCAACCATACGCAGACATATATCCCCATATCCCCTCCTTCTGGTGTCTCCCTCCCACCCTCCCTATCCCACCCCTCTAGGTCATCGCAAAACACTGAGCTGATTTCCCTGTGCTATGCGGCTGCTTCCCACTAGCCATCCAGTTTACATTTGGTAGTGTATATATGTCCATGCCACTCTCTCACTTTGCCCCAGCTTACCCTTTTCCCCCACCCCGTGTCCTCAAGTCCATTCTCTATGCCTGCATCTTTATTCCTGCCCTCACTAGCTTCATCAGAACCATTTTTTTTTAGATTCCATATATATGTGTTAGCATACGGTATTTGTTTTTCTCTTTCTGACTTACTTCACTGTGTATGACAGACTCTAGGCCCATCCACCTCACTACAAATAACTCAGTTCTTTTTATGGCTGAGTAATATTCCATTGTATATATGTGCCACATCTTCTTTATCCATTCATCTGTTGATGGACACTTAGGTTGCTTCCATGTCCTGGCTATTGTAACCCTCAGAATGGGAGAAGATATTTGCAAATGAAACAATGGACAAAGGATTAATCTCCAAAATATACAAACAGCTCATGGAGCTCAATATCAAAAAAAAAAAACAACCCGATTGAAAAATGGGCAGAAGACCTAAATAGACATTTCACCAAAGAAGACAAACAGATGGCCAAGAGGCACATGAAAAGATGCTCAACATCACTAATTATTAGAGAAATGCAAATCAAAACTACAATGAGGTATCACCTCACACCGGTCAGAATGGCCATTGTCAAAAAATCTAGAAACAGTAAATGCTGGAGAGGGTGTGGTGAGAAGGGAACCCTCCTGCACTGTTGGTGGGAATGTAAATTGATACAGTATGGAAGTTCCTTAAAAAACGAAAAATAGAACTACCATATGACCCAGCAATCCCACTACTGGGCATATACTCTGAGAAAGCCATAATTCAAAAAGAGTCATGGACCAAAATGTTCATTGCAGCCTTCCACATATTCTTTATTGGTGTAGTTTATCTCAGATTGCAAAATCAAATTCCTACTTCCTGTAGGCTAACGTTTTATGGGGCTCTATACGAGATACTATTCCCTGGAGGAAACACGGTGTATCTAACTGGTTTGATAAACAATGCTTTTTTGCAAACAGTAACTCTTGCCTTTTTGATGATGCTAGCACTAACAACATGTGATGATGGAGAAATGTACATGCTAGTTAGTTTTATTAAGTGCTACTCAAGAGAGGAGAACTCAATAAATACATGATTGATTGATACCCATAGAATGCATCGTTTTGGGTTTAGCTGAAGTCAGGAATTCTGACAGAAATTTTCATGTCTGAAGGGGAAAATAAGCATATCAACATACCATAAAATAGACGTAAAATCTGTACAGCCATATCTGGGGTCTGAAAGTGTAACATTTTATTTTTGTGACCTAGAGGTCAGCAAAGCTCTTGCTTAAATGTTTCTGAGGACAAAGGAGAGTTTAAAAATAGAGTTGAAAATGGTTTTGCTGGTAAAATTAGCCCCCAAATGATTTCAGACCACTTATACCTAAAGCAAGCTGTGCAAAAGTTTTCCCCCTTTAAAATGTGTGGCATGACTTTATTTCATTGCTGGAATCCACGTGAGTCTCTGAACATGTCTTGAAGCAGTGGAGCGGAATGGGCTTCAGCATCTCCCAAGGAGTAATGCAGTCAGTGGGGTATATGTTACTCCCCGAGGTATACGACCGCTGCAATTAAACACTGGTCTGCCTGAGTTGAAAGAAAGGTCTATGCTTCTTCTGATTTCACTGTGCTTCCACGTTCCTGAAAGAACAGCTTCCCAAGGATGTAAAAATAGTCCACTGTCCACTGGGTGTGAGCTGAAAATTCCACATAAGGGGCAGGCATTCCATTTAGGTTTCCAACAGTGCATATCATTGAATTAGATTCGTGCTTCCTCCAAGCCCATGGAATAAGCGGAATATCCTGGAGATAAGCCATCGTTTTACATGTGTGTCTTAACAACATTCCCCACTTGGGCTTCATCAACCACACGCCTCCTAAAGAAGCCTGTGTTGGGAGGCTGCCTCTGCCACCACACGCTGTTGGTGATGCCCAGAGGAGGGCAGAAACTGAGACCAAATAACTTGGGTGGCTTGGTTTTAACGCTTTGTATTTTCTCCCTGCTTTGAAAGCTCGCTGTATTTTGCTGCTGTTATTGCCAAGGGTTCATTGAAAATGACACTAGGGTGTCTCAGTGGGGTTTTGCAGCAAATAGATAAAGCAAGTTCAGGCAGGACTGGGCAGTTCCAAATCTGAAGTGGATGGAGCAGTAGCTGTTTGTTTGCTGGGGTGAATGGGGCATAATTTATTCAGCTGCAGCAGAGGCTGAAAGCCAATCTGGCCTTGACCCATTTATCTTTAGAAAACTAATTAAAGAGCAGAATCTGGTTTACTGTTGTTACGGAGGCTTTAGTTTCTCCTGTTCAGGCCAAGCGAAGGCTGAGAGGTGTGTGTGTGTGTGTGTGTGTGTGTGTGTGTGTGTGTGTGTGTGTGTGTGTGTGTGTGTGTGTGTGTGTGTGTGTGTGTCTCTGTGTGTGTCTGTGTTGAGGTGGAAAATGGAAAATATCAGTGTCACCTAAAGACAGTGGCTGAGGACTCTAGATAATAAAGCAGTTTCTTAACCACAGCCTGACATCCTTTTGAAATGCAAACTAGTGGATTTAGCCGGATGCAGAATCCTTTGAGGTGACAGTGAAATGCCACGGCAATTTAAAATGAACAACAGACAGTTTCCCCGCATCCTTACAACTAAGACTTCCTAAATCCCACCAAATGGTCCCAAAGAGGCATGGAAGAACATTTTTAAGACCAGCATTTCACTCTGAAACTGGGGTTAACCATCAGGCAGGAAACGGTGCCAGGATGTGAGTTGCTTTGTCCATTTCGTTTCCGAACAATAAGATAAAGGGTATAGCTTGATGATATTTTACAAGTACTTAAATTTATACGTATTAATATTAACAACATATTTGTCACCAGTGGCATACCAATACATTTCAGAAATTGCATTGTGTTTTTGCAAGAACCATATCCAATAATAAACATCTGATCTTGGGGGCCCAGCTGGAGAAGTTTATAGGAGACAAGCGGGGAAGTCCAGCACACGTGGGGAGTGGGTGGGGATCATATTATGCTTTACATTCTTTCCAGTATGTTCTAGGACATCATTCTTTTTTGGGGAAACTACAAGGGTCATAATAACCATCAGACAAGGAGACTGGACTAGTTTAACTGCTGGAAAATCTGCAGGTACCAAGAGAATGTTGGAGAGGGCAAGCACACACTGTCAACTGGAGCTAGTCAAGTTGTATCAGTTGGTCCAAACTAATAGAACCCTGACTTGTCCCACCACTGACGCTTCCTTCTCCCACTTTCCATTTAGCACCAGGAGACCTTGAGCTATCTGCCTTCCCCGTTCCTTCCTCAAGATCTTCCCTTCCAGAGTACTCCTGTTTCAGATATACCTCTTAACTTTCTTACCTTATCCAAACTGCCCTGGGCTCAGAGAGCTGGAATGATAAATAGGGATACCACTCAGAGGACATTTTCTTTTAAACAAATGAATATTAAAGGAGGAAAATTAGACATAGTGTTGCCACTGCCTAAATTTAAGGCCAGGCAGACATGTAGCACCATGATGTCATAGGTGTGCTACATGAATAAATGAGCTCATCAGGTGAGAGGCATCTTCTCTTCTGGGTCCATGATGCTATGGAGGGTTCAGGTCTTTATGAAGTGGTAGTACCAGCACAGAGTGGTATTACGAAAATCACTGGATAACTTAACTGTCTGTTTATTACAGTTAATATGTAAGTTAAAGTCAGGTAGGATAACCTGGGTGTGCCTATCCTCATCCCCAGAACAAACCGCTTTGTAGTAAAAAATATCCAATGCTTTCTCCTAATGCTCTAAAAGATATCAGTAAATTCAAGTAGGAAAACAAAGAGTAAACAAGCTATACCACAAACTATTTCTTACCCCCCTAAATTCTCTATGTCCCAGCTAGTGGAAAAATTAGCTCCTTATGCATGAGAGCTGCTGTTGGTTTGTTGTCATTATTAGGGAGGTAATTATTCACTCAGCACAGAAGAAAAAAGCCAATATATTCTATCAGGGAAGAGCAAGTTTTTCAGGCAGGCTATACATAGTCTGAACATTGGGATAGAATTCAAATCAGCCACCAGATGAGCTAGTCTTACACAAAGCTGAGATTGAAAACCTTGCCATTGAGAAAGAATACCAGATGGTTGTTAACCACAAACACCAAGCTGAGAGGACATTCTTAAACCTGCTGGTCATGTACGGTGTTCAATGTACTCTCTCTAGACAATTTGGAAGGAGGAAGTGGAGGTGGGATTTCTCAGAAACTCTCCGGAATGACCATACAAAGACAAATGGGGTTGAGAAGAAGAAGAAGACCAAAGCTTACACTATGTTGCATTGTCCTCCACACAATCCTCTGGGAAGCAAGAGGAAAACAAATTCAAAGGAAAAAGAAAGAGAGATTATTCTATACATAATAGCAGAGCACAGGTATAACGTTTAGCGTTGCAGACTGGCGTTCCACCCAGCCCCACCCCCGACTCCCTCAGAATGAGCACTAGAATATTTGAGAGTCTGCACACACATGGTATGATGTTGAATACTTACTGGAGATTCATTGGTCTAACTCATTGCCAACTTGATGAATTAACTTCCAAGTCTAGGGGTTTTTTTTAACCTACTTTAAGAAAATATATTTCTCTAATACACATAATTTACAGTATATTTTTGCTCTAACGAATCAGCAGGAGTAAAATAACAGACACTCCCTGCCCAAGCGTGTCCAGGAGCTGTATAGCATGTTGTGTTGTAATATTCTGAGCTGTCCAACTAACCAACAGGGTGGTATGCTCAGATCTTAAAATCAAGCTACTTTGTGTTGATTTATTTTTACACACTATACTCTCCGTGAAGTTCTAGTGGAATTTTCTTTAAAGAAATCACTGTTTTACACCACATTATTTAAGAGAATTCACAGGGTATAAATTTAAGAAAAAAGGAAGAGAACCAATCTCTTCCTGATTTCAAATAACCACCTCTAGTCTATTTAATCGAAAATCAGTAACAGTGGGCTGGGACAGGAGGACCGCTAGGGTGAGTGTTGGTGACAGGAAGAGATGGATGATGATGGGGCCAGTTTGTGAACCAAGTTAGTTAATGGCATTTGTTCATTTCTTGAACAAACCATGGCTGCTGGCAGGAAGGACTTCAGTATTCTCTGAGGAGTCAGCTTTCTGTCAGAAGCGGAATTTATACAAGTATATTCATTCATTATTGGATAATAAAAATAACTTTAGGGTAGTATGTCTGAAAGCTACACCTAAACTGTTTTTTATGCCCATATAACTTTGAAGGAACACATGGAATGTTTCCTAGTGATATAAAGGAATTGACAACTTCCTTATAAATGTAGTAAGAGGTTAAATGATGGAACTGATAGATTTTTAAGAGAGAGTTTTGTTTTGCTTTCAATTACTTTATATAAGTTTTAGCAGTGGCTTACCTAGTTTGGGATTAGGAGATTTATTTCTAAAACAAACCCCGTAACTACCACTTCACATAAAAATTTGCTTTATAATAGCTGGTATAAGAGCATTTACCAACAGATCCCAAAGTTAATGCCACAGGTACTAATTTTAAATGGTAGTAAGAAGCAACTCTCCGAGAGCTTTGTAGCTAAGATTTTTTTTTGGCAAAAGGGGTGGGGTGATTGGGATTGTCTTTGGGATGCTATCTTTTGAAGCATTTTCTCTGCTGAAACACTGAGAGAAATTAAAGGGAGTCTTTTCCAATTATCATTCTTTTCTGGGACACATGCTTCTTATAAATATTCAGGAAACATCTTTTCAGGGGAAAATTGAAACAGGAGTAGGTAACCTGAGACTTGTTCATAAACTTTCCAAATAAGCAGTGATATATGGCAGACCCATCAGGACCTATCACCTCTGCGTGTATCTTGAAGATGATTTTATCTGACTGTTGCACAGCACTGTCTGGCCAAGGTAACTGCTCCAACCTTTCCACTACTCAGAATTATGTTGAACCTGCAAAGGGACGAAAGATTTGGGGGAACAAACGGCCGCAAAATGGAGATTCTGATGTTGGCTTCGGGATTAGCTTGTGTGTCTCAAGAATAACCCTGTATAGCTCCTTTTTACGTGGAAACAGTCCCTTGGTCTCAGGGGCTGGGAAAGTAGCTCCAGGTAGGTTTATGACTGGCTGTGAATTACAAATCGCTAACTCTTACAATTTGGGAAGGAATCAGAATTTAACTGAATAAAAAATTAACAAAACTGCCATTCTCCCTTATAGAGCCTGAAGCCACACCTACGAGGAAGTAGGTACCATATGCTGTCAGAGAATATTTTAGAATAAAATTGGCTTATTGATTTAAATTCTTCTGCACTCGCTCTGGTCCTTATGTACCTTGAGTTTGGTCCTTTTCTCATGATCATATGATTAACCATTACTAATTCTTTTAAAAAATGATTAAATGTATCTTGGGGGTGCGTAAAATAGAAGATCCTAAATCACTTTCCTATTTGCCAAGATTCCTCAAGACCCTTATATTTGGGGCACTTTGAGGATGACCAATGAAGTTCCTTTATAAAAGATTCAAATCCCAATTTTCATATCTACTAGATTTTAAACATCCTGTGAAATTCTCAAAGTGTTGATGTTTAATTCAAGCTGTACTGAATTGTATAAATACCGTTGCCTTGAGAAAAGTATTTTTCTTGTTCTACTTCCCCTGTTTGAGTGTGTGTGTGTGTGTGTGTGTGTGTGTGTGTGTGTGTGTTTCTCCTGGTAGGAAAGAATACTGTGCTTCTGTTTCAAAGGCAAAAAAATTAATCAGTAGTCATAGGTGTCATTATAGTGTTCAGAATCAATGCAGTTTTAACTAAGTGGATAATATACTCCCTTTGTTTTCCAATTTTATTTTCCTGAGGTAAGAACATTTAACCTGAGATCTAGCCTCTTAACTGATACAGGACTGCTATCTGCAGTACAGTGGTTGTACAGCAGGTCTCTAAAACTTATTCATCTTGCATTGTGCCCAGTTCTGATATGAGAGTTCATAAAAATTCTGAAAAGCCTGAATTGTTTCATTAACTAAGTTAGAGCCAACTGAAATAGGAAAAGCAAAAAACAAAAACCAAAGGGGCGAGAGAGACGGAGGTCAAACCCCTACTCACAAATTGTGCTCTGGTTAAAAGGATCTTGACATACAAAGGAATTTGTAAAATAAAAATCCAAACAGTGGAATCTAATGAAACCACCATTTCTTTACAACTGGCTGGTTGTTTGGTGGAATCTAATTGTTTGTTTAAAAGAAAAAAGGTGACTAATTTTAAACTTTTCCTGAAATTGTGAATAGAGAATAGATATAACTAAGGTAAAGTACAAGGTTGAAGCAATTACCCAAATGATCCCTTTTTCAAAACCTACACCGAAGAGGGGGTTTTATTTGCTAATGAACAGTAATAAGTTTATAACAATTTAGCGGTTAATGACTCCACTTACCCCTTCACTTTGACACTTCGTGGATAGGTCTTTGTGTTGTAGGCACATTTGATTTTTATAGAGAAATGCTGAGATGTACTTAGTATGAGGCCAAATGCTACCAATTTAATCTTATAAGTTCTATACTATAGAAGGATATTAGCTAAAATGATACAGTAATTTATAACAGTGACTAATAAAAGTATTTTCATAACCAGAAACCCTTGAGATCTGAGTTTATATGACATAATCAGATGTGGTTCAAGTGTTTTATGACCTTAAGGCTTTTATTTGTTAATTTTACATCAAGATAATTGGCGAAGCAACATTAACGGCACTAACAATTACGGGTATATAAATTGTTTATAGTGCTATAAATTGTATTGAAAACGATTGGGCAGTATTTCTTTGAAATTATGAGCTTTTCATTTTCTATAGCAAAATTTGATGTTTGAAACACATTAAAAATTGCGTTTACTATATTTATGGTTGTAATCTCCAAGTAAATTGCTTCAATGATAGATGTTTGGTCCCGACACACGTTTAAATGGATCAAAGAGTGACTATTTCTAAGCATTCCAACTTTTAAAAGACACATAAAAAAGAGAAAAAAATGGTAGTAGTATTGATCTGGGGTCTCTTGGCAAGATTTTTCAAACAGAAACTTTACCTATAAGGAACATTCATGATAAAGTTACATTGTATCATAATTGAATAAATAACTGAAGCAGTTGAATAAGAAATGTGCTATTGTAATTATATCTCTGGAAGATATAGGAACTTAATCTCCAAATTAATATTTCAGAAGAAATATGGAGTTGAAAATTTGGCCATTGTATGAGTGGATTAATAGTGATAAGACTTCTTAAATAATCTAATTCTTGACCTAAAAGGAAGATCTCATTACTTTTCAGTATTCTAATTAAGACCAGGAGCAGATATAAGAATGAGATGACTTTTACCACCAGCTTTTTCAGAATCCCATCACGTCTTCTAAAGAATAACCCTGGTAACAAAAAGTGGCCGCAACGGGAGAACTCACCAGCCGGTCCAAGCTTGTGCCTGCAGCAGTGGTTGGTCTTTCCTCAGGATTGTAAGGCCTGAACCGTGTATTAAAATTTTCGGGAGCTGAGCGAGCAGATCTGAGGGCTGGAGCAGGTTTGGGTTGGCCACATCCCTGAAAGACCTGGAAGAACCATCGAAAGGTTACGAAAGTTATACGGTGAGTTTCTTCCTAAGATTATGACGCCGAAGCATTCAGTGCACTGGCTTCCACATTTTTCATGGAACTCTTACCTCCAAAAAAACTCTGATCTTGAAACTTAAACAAATACAAGCATCAATGAAACAGAATTACTCCGTCAGATACAGAGTGACTGACTTATGGCCTGACTCTTATTTTCTACGTATACAGTCAATTCTCATTATTTACAGATTCCGTTTTTGTGAATTTGCCTACAGTTGACCCTCTCCGTATCCATGGGTTTCGCATCTGCAAATTTAAACAAACTCGGATCAAATTTGATTTTGAGATCTGCGGGGGCTCCTGGAACTAATCACCTGCAGATACCGAGGGAAGACTGTATTCACTAAAATTAATTTGTAATCCCCAAATCAATACTCAAAACACTTCTGCAGACATGGGGAGAGCGGCAAAGTGCATGTTCACAGCTGCAACAAGGAGAAGCTGTGCCTTCTTGCTTCGGCTCTCAAGCTGTAAACGCATGTCTCTTTGGTGGTCTATTTAGTGCCACATTTTTTCCATACTTTTGTGTTTTACTTGGTGATTTCCCAGTATAAAACAGCCCGCGGCCGTAGGGCTAAAGTGCTGTCTAGTGTTCCTAAGGCTGTGATGTGCCTTTCGGAGAAAACTGTGTGTTAGATAAACTTAATTCAGGCATGAGTTACAGTGCACTTGGCTGTGAGTTCAATGTTAACGTATCAACAATACGTATCAAGTAAGGTGTCTTTCAGGAGAGACACGCCTAAAACAAGGTTATGGATTGACTGGTTGATGAAAGTGTGACTAAAAGCTTGCAGGAACCTAACCCTGTATTTCTAGTAGGAGCAACGGTTCAGTATTTGCTAATTCAGGGTTTGTGGCGACTCATAGAACACAACTATGCAAATAATGAGAATGGACTGTATTAAAAGTAGGAATTGTAATAGTTACCTCATAGGATGATTTCAGGATTAAAGAAATTATGTCCCAGACATTTTCATGTACTTGAATTTGGCATTCAAGAAACATTCGTTTGGGATTCTTGTTACTGTGACAAATGTATTTCATGTATAGCATATAAGGCCAATAACTTGAGCGTCTCCTCTGAGTAATGAAAACCTCTAATAGAAGAATTATTTGAAAACACTCTCTTGAGCAATGATGTGGAAATAGGACAAGCAAATGTGGATAATTTCTCTATAATGACAGTTTCCTCTAATTTTGTTGTTGACAGCTGTTCATGACACAATTAGGGCTGCCAGGGGAAATCAAACATTCTATTGTAATGATCTCAGGGACCAAGCTGCTAGTTCTTTTCCACAGTGGTTTTATTCAGGGTGGTGTGGGGATACCTCCTTTGCCAGTTTTAGAAGCTTCGCACTCTCTGCTAGTTATCAAGAGATAATCCCTTTGACAGAATTACAGGAAATCCAGTAACATTTTCAAGGAAGTTTCTTTTTTTGCGGTATGCGGGCCTCCCACTGCTGTGGCCTCTCCCGCTGCGGAGCACAGCCTCCGTCCGCGCAGGCTCAGCGGCCATGTCTCACGGGCCCAGGCGCTCCGCGGCATGTGGGATCTTCCTGGACCGGGGCACGAACCCGTGTCCCCTGCATCGGCAGGCGGACGCTCAACCACTGCGCCACCAGGGAAGCCCCATTTTCCGGAAGTTTTGATGAAGTTCAACTTTGCGTTTCTTCCGTTTCTACAGAGGAGATTATTCTACCCTGGATACTTCTTTCAGTAAACTTTTCGGGATTCTGTCATCCACTTCTTAAGGTACACGTGTGTGTTTGGAATGCATTCCTTCTGGTTTTGTTATCTGACTCTGTGTTGTTGAACTCCAAAACAAGCGTTTTTCATCAGGCATGTTATGGGATTCCACTGAAGTACGCAAGGGCTCCTGAGTGCCATTCCCAATGACAAATTCCATCCTGAGACACAATTCATTTAGTTTTACCACTACAGCTGATTTCTCCTTTGCTGTATTCAAAAGTTCTCCTTCCACTCAGCACTTTGCAAAGCGGGAGCACTTTGTCTTGGCATTCCTCGAGGTTGGCCTTAACACACTATTGATTCTTCTTCTCTCACACAATTTCTGAAGCCGATGGTGTAATCCAGTGTGATAAAGCTAGTGCGCCCCTTTCTGCCCACCGCCTAAATCACCTCCCAGCGGCAAGGTCATTGCTGATGGAGGGCATTAGCATTTCCAAAGCTCCAGGGTTCGGTTGAGTGTGCTATTCTGGATTGCTTCGAAAATGACAGCTGACTTTTAAAAAGTATAAAGCCTAGGGCAAAACAATATTAATGGCTTTGCTGAGATTTCTTGAAGCTGGACACATAGAAAGAGTTAACAGACCTTCTTAATTTGCCTTTTGGGAAGAACCTGGCTCACTGGCTTAAGTTAAATCAAAGGAACAAGAAATGCCCTGAAAGAATATTAGTGCCCCAGGGGAGATATTTCATTGTAACAAAAAACCTTACCAGTTGTATGATTTTTTTGGTGGGGGGGAGTGTTAATTATAACAATAGAACATAGGTAAGTCAATATAGCTTTCTGCTCGTAGCTTTCTGTTATCTATATCAGGCTTGGATTCTGAAGATGATTTCAGTGCAGAAATTGCTGGGTCTATGATCTATGATCCAAATTGAAGACAGAGACTTCTAACAACTATGGAAACAACACCTAACCCCATAATCAGATGGAGACCTTCATAGAAATCTGTCACAATATGTGAAGATATGAATCATGAAGGGCCTTCAGCACAGATTGTAGTATACCCTTAGAGAAAGGGAATTGTCTTAAGAGATAACCTTTAGTGTGGAAATGCAAAGCTTAGGGATCAAGAGCTGTTTTTCAGAAACTTACGAAACCTAAAAAAAAACAACAACAACACAAAGATACCGGAGCATCAGCGTACCCTGTCTTTGTTCGGGAATGATTTAAAACACCTGTATGATTCTCATGTAGAGAATGTATCTTAAACAGCATATATCTGTCAAATAACTTAGATGACATGCAAAGTGAAAATTAATAATTTCATTTTCAATACGTGCAATCTGTTAGCTAGACAAAATATTTTTCAAACATGGGTTTCATGGGGTCGTTGACAGAAGGAATTCCCATGCAGAACATTTGGACTGTCTCAGACAATGTTTTTGAGCCTGCTATAGCAGCAGTATAGTTAGGCAAAGTTCTGGGCCTCCTGAGGTCCAGGGCTATATTCCTATAAAGGACCAGTTAGCCTTCTTCCTGGTGGTCTGGGTGCCCCAATATTCTGTATTTTGAATAAGGGTAGAAACAGATGAGGAATAATGTGAGGGGGAAAGGTCTTAGTTTCAGTGAGTCTGTAGATCAAGGTTCTCCCCCAGGGAGTGGTCAGGACTGCAGATACAGATTTAGATCATTAGCCTAAAGATGGTATTTAAAACCCTGAAACTGGCTGCACTCACCAAGGGCAGGTATGCAGACAGGTGATAGGAGGAGCTGAGAACAGCCCAGTGCCACGTCAGCATTCAGAGGACCTCCCTGAACCTTAGTTTCCTCCTCTGTCAAATGGGAATAATAATATTATTTACCACACAGATAGGCTATGATGATAAAATGCAATAATACCTAAGGCAGGAAAATAGAAGCCAGTGTTTGGAAAAGTAAGTGCTTGATAATAATTAGCTAATTATATCATTCTGCGATTGGTTCTTTCTAGTTCTGTTTTCTGAGTAAGGAGGTTTGAGGGGGAAAAATGTCTGGGCTGATGTTTCTTAAATGTCTTCCACAAAATATTATTTCCCGGGCTGTTAACAGCTGTTACATAAGCAATGGATTCCATGTGTCCAAGTTAAATGAGGTACCTTAGCAGGGCTTCATCAGGGTAACATGTGTTTTGACTCGTCAAAAGGAAGAAGCTCATTTGTAGTGTTTTCCAAAACTATCTGGCCAAGGGTTCTCCAGGAATTCTTACAAGGTGTTCCAGGGAACATACCAGGACACACTGGGAAGTCTGCTCTAATTAGCTAAGAGGAGAAGTGATTGAGATGTAACTGCACTTGCCTAGAGGTATTTGTGAAGCCACTCCCCGCTCCACTACCTTTAACTCAAGAGAAGAAATATTATACAGGTCTTCTCTTTACAACAGAACTTTCCGGAGGATATGGCTTCAGGCTAAGTCACCTTGTCGTGGAACAAATCATTAGCTCTGCTCCTTGAAAAAAGAGAATCAGTACTACCTCCTGCCTGGCTCCCTCCAAGGAACATTGAAAAGGATAATTAGATAATTTGGAAAAGTATTTGGAAGTCCCAGTGTAGACAGATGCTACAGAGGTACAAAGAAATTATCCTTCCCACCTAGCAGACTCGCAAAACCTGTAGATTTTGGGAATATCTAGCTTGGGAATCCTCTCTCTTAAGAGGATTACTAAGATAACGTCTCTGAAGTATGTTGGCATTCTGAGATGAAAGAAGCCGACCTTAAAGACAGAAAGTGCTGAAAGAAGAGACATTTTATTGTTTGGAGAAACAAGAAAGAGAGGGGGTGTGGTGAGAACAGGTTGGAGTGCTGTCTCAGGTTTCCAAGTACAAGCATTATTCCTTTAAGAACATCGCAGCATCTTAACAGATTTCCTTAAAATAAATAACACAGTGTGCACTTTTTCAGAGGCATCCAAGCTTTTACCTCCCTGTCCCCTTTACGTTCTGCAGGTTGATTATACGTTCACCGAAGTCATTACTGGCAATCTGAGAAGCAATGGCTGCACAGCGGTCCTGTCTCAGCCCGTGTGTGTGTTTTTTAAAAAATTTATCTTCTCAGTTTCTACTCAGTGGGTTTTTATTCTGGTGGGAAAGATGTTGCTATTCCCATATATCATTTTGAAATTTGCAAACAAAACTCTAATCTTGTATAGTAGTAGGGGTGACAGTTTATGCTACCTAGATTTAATTGGACTTGATGTTTTGAGAGTGATGTTTTATTTACTTATTAGATTCGAATTTACATTAGAGTGTTAATGAGTGAACTGTTTGTTAGATGACCACTTGGGGAATTCAAATCTATCCCATTTGCTCTCAAGGAAACAGAAGCTATCACATCTGATGGGCTCTACATATATTTTGTCCAAGTGTGGCCACTTCTTTCACGAGAGCCAAGTATAATAGGAGGGTGACCAATAAGGGTCTAAAATCTTGGAGTCCTGCTTTCCGTCCTTCTCCTTACACCTGTGTGGCGCAGGGGTACTATGTTGTCCCCAAATCTCAAGGCTGTTGCGAAGATAAAATAATATGATGCGTAGAAAAGACACTGAAGCAATGAGGTAAAAAGATGTACTATTACTTTACTGACGTAATCTATAATCAAATAGGACAATAACAGGTAACAAATCAAATCTAGGGACTATGCAGAGTGATGCGTGAATAATTTAAGATCTATGAAGAATAAGACCTTATACATTTTGTTCACCATTGTATCCCAGAATCTGTAAGAGTTCCTAGCACACAGTATGTGTTTAAAAAATCAGAAATGAAAGATTATAAGTAAAATTGTTAGTTATAATTTCTGCCTTTTGCAAACATTTATTGAAGTCAATTAGGAGGTAGATTTCTGTAATGAGAAAGACAGGAAAGGAAAGAGAAATAATACTTATTGAGTGTCTATGATGGACCAGACTCAGGGCTACATGTTTCATACACGTATCTCAGCAGTCAGTTATCTCAAAATCAAAGTTGAACCCTTCTTCCTTAGGCTTCAGAAAATACAGTGAATTATCATTCATATTAAAAAAAAAAAGATATCTCCTATACTCCACTTACTGTGCCAACTTAAGGCAAAACCAAATCACCAACTTGGTTTAACTGATAACTAGAACCCAAAAATCCGGTTTCTTTCTTTCTTTTTTTTTTTTCTTTCCCCGTACGCGGGCCTCTCACTGTCGTGGCCTCTCCCGTTGCGGAGCACAGGCTCCGGACGCGCAGGCTCAGCGGCCATGGCTCACGGGCCCAGCCGCCTCGCGGCATGTGGGATCTTCCCGGACCGGGGCACGAACCCGTGTCCCCTGAATGGGCAGGCGGACTCTCAACCACTGTGCCACCAGGGAAGCCCCCGGTTTCTTTTTTTTTTTTTTAATTGAAGTATAGTTGCTTTATAATGTGCCAATCTCTGCTGTACAGCAAAGTGACTCAGTTTTACACATATATACATTCTTTTTCAAAATATTCTTTTCCATAATGGCTTATCCCAGGAGATATAGTTCCCTGTCTTACACAGCAGGACCTTGTTGTTTAAAAAAGCTGGTTTCTTGCTCATCTGATAATAGCTACTTGCTGTGCTTGATGGGACAATTAGAGAGCAGAAGACTTTGTGTATAAAATAGGCTTGGCTCTGTGGGTAGGTGAGCTGAGAGCAAGTCTTCTGGAGAGAAGTGGCTGCTTCCCGATCTCCCCATCCTGTAAAAAGCAGCAGAGCCTGCACACGGTTGTATCCCAGCCCAGTTACTCATCATCTAGGTTCAGCTCAGAGCTGGGGGCCTGTTCTCAAAGCGGAAGTGAAACGTGAAGACTGAAATGGGTGTCAAGGGTGCGTCCACATATCCTCATTCAACAGATGCAAGTAAGTTAAAATGTTAAAAAACGCATTTCATTAGAAGTAGTAGCAAGGAGAGCTCCATCATCACCATGACACAAGATTAAACTAGACACCCCAGAGCCTCATTTTTGCACATTTTTTTCTGGTTCCTAACAACAAGCTGCTAATATCCTAAGAAGTGTTTTCCTGAATATAAACTTAAAACATTTTAATAATGACTTCTTTCTTTAGATATAAAATCATTATACTCATCATACATTTTAAAAATCAGCATTTTTTATTTTATGTTTTTACTTTTATTAGCGTGCCAATTTTCCTGATGGATTGCCTTTCAAGAAAACAGGCTTTCATCCTATGACTCCGAACAATCTCTCTTCTTCTCTCTCTTCTTTCCTCTTCCCTTCCCTCTCCCCCTACTTCCTCTCTCCATCTCTTCCTCTCTTTTTCTTTGCTCTCTGATTCCTGCTTTTGTTTCCTTAAAGATTGATTACAGTGGTCCTCTGGCCAAGCTCTCTAGCAAACTCAAAGTCCCTGGATGGGTCCAGGATTCTGTGTAGAGAATTCTGGGTTGGACTGAATCAAGTCAAGTTAGCACTTTCGGTTTTGGCTACTTTGCATTCATCGGCTTCAGTTTTCAAAAGCCAGTGATTGTGTCGGTTTCAAGGTTTTAAACATCTACTCCTGATGCCTATGCAGCTTGCTTCCAGAAAAATCTGTCAGATGGGTTGCATACTTCCTAAAATCGTTTCTTCAATAAAAGCAAATTCCTTCCATTTGCTGGAGAAGATGATTTTTTTTCCCGGAAGGTTCTGCATTCCTTCCACAGCAGAACACCTTGCTATTGCCTCCGAAATGGTGAGCAGGGAGGAGTGACAAGGAGCTGAACAAAACATATTTTGAGTGTGGGGAGAAAAAAACCCTAACTCTGTTGGCCTCACTAAATTGTTATTTCATATGCTCTTTGTTTACAAGGTTGAAAGCAATTCTTTAAGATCACTTTGCAGAATTTACATACATGTGTAAATTTCAACAGCCTGGCTCTGTATCATTCATTCAAACTACTATTCAATGAATCTTTGTAGAGTGTTACTAAAGCCAGACTTAGGTGCTGGGGATGTGTCAACTGGACATGTCCCTGATCTCATGAGGGTTCTGACAAGAAATCCGGCAATTACAGTAGAATGTAGTAAATGCTATGGGAGCGCCCACAAGAGGCAGCTAACGCAGACTGGACAGTCAGAGAAAGCATCTCAGGAGAGCAGCGATGTGCTGGAACCGGCTCTTACTGGCTCACAAGACCACGTGTTAAATTTTCAGGAATTTTGCAAGCCAGTCATTAAACAGAGCGATTATTAAAAGTTAGATTGTATACACTTAAAATCATATAAATTATACTAAAATCAAAGGTAATATATACTGAAAATTCATTACTTCCTAATTATTTTACCATTATTTATGCTCCTGTGGTTATATATGCCAAGTATGCCAAGTGTACCCGTAAGGGGGAAAATGTTACATTGTGGACTGCTACTATGTTCGGTTGACATCACGTTGGTAGCTTGAAACTTACACCCCAGAAATTAGCAAACACTATAAACTAGCATGTTTTTTGCACAGAGAGCTGGTTGTACAAACACTTCCCAGTATAACACTGAATCTTGCCGGGAAAGTGAAGAAATAGTTGGATTATGCCTGGTGAATGCTGTGTATTTGGGGTGGGGGAATGGGGAGGATAGAAAGAATGTTTCAGGATGGGGAACAACAGCACATGCAAAAACTTAGAGATGAGAAAGGATGCTTCTTCCAAGCAACAGAGCCCAGGCCATTTGTGCGTCTGGTGCACACAGAGGTTCTCTCACCTCCTAGACGAAAACTTTTACTAGGACTCGTGCTCTGTTGCTGGTCTTACTCACCGCCATGTCCACAGCGTCTAGCGCTGGGCTCGGCAGATAATCGGTGCTCAACAGTTACCTGAATAATTTAAGGTGGGGAGAGTGGTGAGTGGTGGATCCAGAGGGGCAGGCCGAGGACTTCATCGTGCAGGAACGTGTCTGGGTTTTATTCAAATGGCAACGGGGAACCATGGAAAGATATTAAGCAGGGGAGTAATGTGAACACATCTGCATTTTCAGCAATCCCTCTGGCTACAGCGTGGGGAGTGGATTGGAGTAGGGGAAAGCCAGAGGCAGGGAATTAATTAGGAGGCTATATAATCCATGTGCTGAGAAGATAAAATTAGGGGAGCCACTGTGGATGGATTCAAAAGAATTTAGAATGACCGCTTAATGGGTTTCATTATGGATTGACTGTGAGGGCCAAGGGGATGGGGGGAGTTGAGGGGTCAGCTGGGTGTCTAGCTAGGACACAAGAGCTGGAGGGGGGTGGCGTTCTCTGGGATGAAGAAACCTGGGGAAGGAAGGGTTAATGGGAGGACAGTGAGCTTGGTTTTGGACAGGTGTGTCTGAGGTGGCGGGTGCCAGTGTGTAGCACACAGTCGGATAAACAGGTGTAATCCGGAGAGTAATCTGGGCTGGAGAGAGATTTG
This sequence comes from Delphinapterus leucas, assembly GCF_059928025.1. Lineage (NCBI taxonomy): Eukaryota > Metazoa > Chordata > Mammalia > Artiodactyla > Monodontidae > Delphinapterus > Delphinapterus leucas. The sequence goes on from NC_143146.1 coordinate 15,872,387, forward strand.
GGATGAAAACTCCTACCTTTGCTGTAGCCAACCCAGAAAATTGTGTCTGAGATGTTTCAAATTTTCTACACAAGAACTCTTTTTGTGACCTACCCCCGTGTTTTAAAAACATTTTGTTTAATTAACAGATTACATGTATTAATAAAGAAATGATTGATTTTCAAAGGGCATCTCAGCTATTTGGCTGATATTTAAGATATATTCTGGGACGATAAGGAGGCAAAATAAAAGAGGGGAGTAAAATGTGTTAGAAGAAAAAGACCCACAGAAAGCCATATATAATTCCAAATTTTCTGGCAGAACGAGTTGCTATAAACTCACAGAGGTAACTCCTTCACACGTTTAACTACAGGCTGGCTGGGGTAATGACTCCATCAGGATCAAACCATACCGCATAGTCCCGAGTAGAAGGAAAGTGCTAACAGTTGGGGATAACTGTGTATTTGTGAAACTGGTCAGAGGCCACTGAAGTTCCTCTAATGCAGTAGTCTGCTGCCCATGGGAAGCATGGCTCTAGGGAAGCAGTTTCTCCTCTGTCAAGGCAGGAGGAGGTTGGAAGAAGACTTCCTTTCAGGAAAGCAAGAGGGTATCTTGCTCTGCTTCTAAGAACACACTGAGTGTTAAAAAGTGAAGTGAGTTTCAATCACCTATTCTTGAGTAGACTTCATTAAATGTAATTTTCTCATTTTTGCCCTGAAGTTAAAATGAAAAAAAATCTTAACATAAATTTCCAAAGGTTAGAGATAATCAGGAGTTTCCCTTTATAATCAAAAGGAGAAAAAACATTTTTTAAAAAAAAACCTTTTACGTGGAAAGAAAGTTAAAACTATCTCGCTTTGGATGCACTTCCTATAAATGCATCACAAGCATTCTTTTTCAAACCTTCATTTTGCTTTATAAGAAAAGGTGTCTTTTTCTCCACCTTGTATCTAGCATCTGAAAAACCTGGTTTTGTGGTCCAGTGATGTTAACACACAGGAAAGAAACAGATTCCGGTTTTCTGTAGAGAAATGAAGAAATCAAAGAATCAAAGATGTTTCAAGGTCACTGCTTCTTGGTGGAATATTATAAGTGAGAACTGGCGGGCGGAATACTAGCTTTGAAATTTGAATAAACAGAAAAAGTATTCTGAATCTAGAAGTCATTGAGAACTTGCTCTTTTCAAAACGAAAGAGGAAATAGAAACAGAACTCAAAGCTTTATAAAGTGAAGGGCCGTGTGCTTTTTTCTCAGAGATCAGGCAGAAGGGACGGAACCACTTGTCAAGGGAATAGGCCAGTTAACCCCTTCATGTAAGAATAATGTGAGGTTAGGCTGAGGCCGCTGACATTCCTCTAAAACCCTTTGCTCTGCTGGCATTAGCGCCACCGATAGGCATGGACAAGAGTTGGGTTGCTGTCATCACCTCCATCCACTCCACTCTGCCCTCAAGCCCACTTTCCTCCAAAGGCCTTGTTGATGAGATGTTTATTCAGTGCCACGTGGCATGTCGTAGGCCATGCAGAAATATATGTCCCTTTCCAGGTGAGTCTCTGCCATTGAAAATAATGCCATGCACGAGTGGATTCAAATGCAGGTGTGTGACTCTCAAATCTGCTCTTCTGATCTTAGATGCTAGTGACAAGCTGACAGACCATCATGGATGAGGCAAAACCACAGAGTCAAAGCTCTTTAGAATTTACGTAGCATAGGCATTTTCCATAATAACAATGAAAATACTTAACTTGATGAGTAGTTTGGATTTGACAAATTCCACGCTAAGCATTTTACATGGATTATATCATTTTACCCTCAAACAACTTTATGAGTAGATACTACTAGCTTCCTCATTTTTAACGTGAGTTAAGTGCGTTTGGACAGATAATAATTTGCCCCAACTCACACAACTAGCAAAAACCAGATCCCAGGGCTGTCTGCCGTCAAAATCTGATCTTGCAACGTTTATGCTGTTTTAAAGAATACAGGACTAATTTCAAGTATATTTTAAGGTATTTTCTATTCCTTATTGTTGAAGTCTTTCTGGCATTATACTTTCATGTTCTGAATTCAACTCGACAAAATGTATTGTTGCTTCCACGTGTAAAATGGCACGTTAGAATGGTTTTCTGTAGAATGTAAGAGTGAGTAAAATAACTTATAATTCCGGGAAGGAAAAGATGAGTATACAAGTAACCATAACGCAAGGAATAATGTGCCCACTGCCTTAAGAAGGGCACACATAACACAGGGGCTCAAAGAAAGGAATGGTAAATGCTATTGGAATAAAAATATACTTATTTGAACTAATTCTAATCAATGTTCTTATATCTGAAGGAAGATATTTTTTCCATGTGAACTCCCAGGATATTAGTTATACCTGAATGCTTTGAAAGGAAAAAGTTCCAGAGATAAGAAAAATATCTGAACGCTAGAAAAAGAAACCTAATCATTACCGAAGAGATAATGTTCATAAAGCTGTAAACTGATAGAGCTGGAAAGGGGACATTTGCATTAACCCCTCTCTTTACAGATGAGGAAACTAAGACCCATTAGCTAAAGGCAGAAATTATTACATTCTCCTTTCTGTTCTCTTAGCTTTTTTCATCTTCATCTGAGCTGTAGATTCGGAAAGAATTGTCTGGAGAAAATTAAGTAACCGAAGGCCATGCTGCTCTTCTGTAATGGGTTCTACCCTCGTCTGTAATAAGTATTAGTTGAATGGATGGTTTCAATTGGAATTTAATAAGTCTCCCCTCTTAATTTAGATTATATCTGACAAACCAATCTTTTCCTGGATTAGGTTTGAAATTATTCCTAATACAGTTCAATTATATATAGTGAGATCAGTTTCATCTTCCCTGATAGGATAGAAAGGAGATTATCGACACATCTGAAATTCACAGGGAGAGACACTCAGCAAGTTTAGTTCTCCTTTCCTTTGGAGAATTTTCTCAAACCTGCAAAGTTCAGAACTCCTTTGATTTGGGTGGTTAACAGAAGTGGTGGGATAATGAGGACCCTTTCCTGTCATTGATGAAGACTGTGAACTTGGTGAACGTAATAAGCACTGGTTAGGGCTTGAAGAACTGACAACTTGTGTTTCTCTTCAGTAGGTTTCCCTACTGGTCAGAAACACTCATCGTTAGTATCATAACCAGTAGCAGGCTTCAAGCAACAGTCTTCCCTTAGACGGCTGGTTCCTCCAATGCTGCACTACATCTGGTCCGTCTGGTGGGGAGATACATACTGAGGAAACAGTGGCTTGCTGGGAAAATCCTTTTCTTTGGATAAGACAGTTCTGGGCTGCAGTCCCAGCTCTGCCACTTCTTAGTTGCCTGACCGCAGACAAGCAACTTAATCTCTCTAAATTTAACATTCTTTGCTTATAAAATGAGGAAATGAATGCTTTACAAGATTGCAGTAGGATTTGAAATAAGTATATAAGGCAGCTAAAAAGAGACTGATGCTTGGGCAGAGAATCTGTTTTGTCCTCTACTATATTCCTTGTGCCTGGTACATGAAGGCTATTTACTGAATGAAATATAGTAGGTACTCAACCAATGGTAACCATGATGATTGTCATTGTTACTAAGTGATTGTGCAAAAAGAAACCAAGAAAAATTTTAATATGTTATTGTACCTAGTCTTAAAAATATGTATATAAATAATATTATATGTTAATATAATGATATATGTTATAAATTACATAATATATATAATATAATATTATATAAAGGACACACAAATCAAGAGTTTGAAATAAATGCCATAATGTTATTACGAAAATATTGTAACTTGATTATACAACTTGGAATAGCCAATGTATTTTTTGAAAGGAATATCCGTGTGCCTTACCCTCAAACAGCTTAGCTGTGGGCTAAATGGGAAAGGAAAAAGGATGTGACTCTACCTATAAAAACAGATCTAAAATTTGAGCCTGAACACACATGATGAGAATAGATCTCTTCATTAATCTGTAATCTCTGTAATTCAGGATCTCACTGATTAGGTACAAAAAACTAGCTGTTCCTACACCTGAAACTTACATAATATTGAACATCAACTATACCTCAGTAAAAAAAATGAGCTGTTCCCTCCTACAGATATGATGAGGACTGCTGCATTAGAGGAGAGGAATTTCATATCTGAAACTGATGTGTTCCTCTCTGCCTTCAGATAGAAGAAGGGAGAAAAAAGTAGACTTTTATATTTTGTACTATTAAAGCTCTAGGAAAGGTTGGAAGCAATGAATGATGAGGCTAATAAGAGAAATATTTCATTAGCATTTAGCATGGTGGGAAGTACTGGGTATAGTCATAAAGGGAATCAGAGAGAAAGACAGACAACTTGAATCCTCCTGGCTTTGCCGCCTCTGTTTCCTTACCATCTCAGGCAGGTTTTTACTGAAGGCTATTGAACTTTCTCTCTCTCTTTTTTTTTTTTTTTTTTGCTTTTTATTTTTTAACATCTTTTTTGGAGTATAATTGCTTTACAATGCTGTGTTAGTTTCTGCTGTATCACAAAGTGAATCAGCTATATGTCTACATATATCCCCATATCTCCTCCCTCTTGCCTCTCCCTCCGGCCCTCCCTATTCTCTTAATACTTGATCTATTCAGTGAATGTTTACTAAATCCCACCCTTGTGTGGGATTGGCTCTGTAGGCACCTGCATCATTAAGATGCAGAGATGAGCAACGTGGGATCTGGAATCAGACACTCCTCTGTGTACTCCTTCAAACACTATGAGACCTTTCTAAGCTCCTTAACTTTTCTAAGGCTTAGTTTCCATATTTGGAAGATAAGGGGGGAAGATCATCTCATCACAAGCGCTGTTATAAATATTACATAATGTAAACCATGTAAAGCACAGTACAATCCTGGCAGTAAGCGTTCAACCCATATGAGCTGGTAGTTATAAACACTGCTGCTTTTCTCAGCGTGCCTCTGGGAATGACTTCCATCAGGAACTGCTGTAATAAGGTAAATGATTTTCCAAGGAGAAGTTGCCAATCGTATCCTGGAGTAAAAAGTCATTTTAATTTCTGAGCTTCACAACCCTCAGGGTGTCTGGCCCCCCAATTAGGGAATAGCTTCTGGCCTCACCGGAAGCTCTGCTCTCAGAAATTAACAAAGTCGCTGGTTAGGCGAATGCTCCAGGCAAAGTCTGGAAATCCAGAATTTCAAATTTGATAAAGACTGTTTATCAACAATGACTGACGGCTCCTTGGCAAAAGGAAAAATTCAACCGTCCAGTTCTTAGCTAGAATGTAGATTTTAGACCTTAGTTCATGCATAATTTCATGGGTGTGGCTTATGTGGAAAATGAAACTACATGTTTCCAAATTCCATTCCCTTGAAGAAATAAAACCTCTTTCAGAACATGTCCATTCCATCCGCAGATCCTGTTGGTGTTTCCTGCTAAAGTTATCCAAATTTCAACCCCCTAATTAACAACCTCTCCACCATACTAAAGGCTGGCTTTGGTCCTTTCTCCACACTGTCCCCTAGATGAGACCCTGTCTCCCATCCCTCTTTCCTACAGAGCTTAGCTGCCCTCCTCTCTCCCCTCGCTAAACTCACTCCATCTCCTTCTCTCTAGGTCAAGACTACCAAATACATTTCTTTCTTTTTTTTTTTGGTTTTTAGCTTAGTTGAGATTTTTGGTACTACTGTTTTATGATCCTTCAGACTGTATCCTGTCATGAGTGTACTCTTACATGCCCTACATTATTTCTGTTCTTTCTTTCCTTTTCTTTCTTTCTTTCTTTCTTTCTTTTTCTTTCTGCCTCCCTCCCTCCCTCCCTCCCTCCCTCCCTCCCTCCCTCCCTCCCTCCCTCCCTCTCTCCCTCCCTCTCTCTCTCTCTCTCTCTCTCTCTCTCTCTCTCTTTCTTTTTCCACACTTCACGGCTTGTGGGATCTCAGTTCCCTGAGCAGGGATTGAACCTGGGCCATGGCAGTGAAAGCACCAAGTCCTAACCACTGGTCTGCCAGGGAATTTCCCATTATTTCTATTCTTGATTTAGATATTTCTTACAACGAAAGGTGTCTTTTTCAAAGTGCATGCCTTATTAACAGCCATAATATTATAATGTGGTTGGACAACTTCCATAAAAATGTCTCATCCGCATTCTGGTATGAAAGAGAGTCCATCTGACCTCTTAGAGAATTTTTAATAGAAAAAGTTGACTTGAACACGTATGCACACATACCAATGGAAAGCTCTGCTTCTAAGGAGTGTGTGATGTTCTCAAACCACAGACACTTTTGTGTTTTCATGTCCTCTTCTCTAGGGCTGTTTTGAACATCAGTTACTATCGAGCCTGGTTACTCAAGCACTGCTGGGATATTTGGCCTCTCAAAACAACATTAATTGGTTTCTAGGCAATAGATTTGAGAGGGATAGATAATTGCTTTTCTTTCATGGGAAAGAAAGAAAATGGCTTTTCATGCAACTCCCAAATGTGCTATTTCCCCAATAGGTGATGGCACCTTGGAGCATACTTCTTTACACAGGCTAACCCAAGCTCACTAAAACCCGAAACTAGGCCTGTGAAACTCTCAGCCCATCTGTCTCCCAAGGAGAGAGAGAAAGGGGCCCAGGCCAGATTCTTTCTCACCCTACTTTCAGCCCAAAGCTAGTTTGATTCATACTCAGCCAAGGAGACCTAGTCAGATTCCATGGATTTATTTCTGCTCGGCAATTTCTCCCTACCACCTGTCTCCTTCTCTTTGATTATATGTGAAATCTTTTCCACAAAGGATTTTAAACAATGAAGAAAGCTAAACACGTAACTCTTTGCCTGACATATTTTTGTGTGAATGACTTTCAATTAAAATGCAGTCACTCTGTCATCAGGTTGAAAGGACTGATGCAGATTTGGTTAGTGTTTCAGGACAAGGAGACTGGTGAAAAGAACAGAAGGGCACTGTGTAGTCATCAGTGTGGATAAAAGGGGCGATGAAGGAAAAGGCCAGAGGCTCACTGCAAACTTCTAAATTTTGCTTAAGGAAGGTCCTATTTATTCTCAGCTGGGTGGGGACAAATAAAAATTGTGCAGGTCCATGTCCTGGCTGCTGTGAACAGAGCTGCAATGAACATTGGGGTGCATGTGTCTTTTTGAATTATGGTTTTCTCCAGATATATGCCCAGGAATGGAATTGCTGGATCATATGGTAACTCTATTTTTAGTTCTTTAAGGCACCTGCATACTGTTGTCCATAGTGGCTATACCAGGTTACATCCCCACCAACAGTGTAGGAGGGTTCCCTTTTCTCCACACCCTCTCCAGCATTTATTGTTTGTAGATTTTTTGATGATGGCCATTCTGACTGGTGTGAGGTAATACCTCATTGTAGTTTTGATTTGCATTTCTCTAATAATTAGTGATGTTGAGCAGCTTTTCATGTGCTTTTTAGCCATCTGTACGTCTTCTTTGGAGAGATGTCTATTTAGATCTTCCACCTATTTTTTGATTGGTTTGTTTTTTGACATTGAGCTGCCTGAGCAGTTTGTATATTTGGGAGATTAATCCCTTGTCGGTCACACTGTTTGCAAATATTCCCTCCCATTCTGAGGACATGGAAACAACCTAAATGTCCATTGACAGATGAATGGACGAAGAAGATGTGGTACATATATACAATGGAATATTACGCAGCCATCAAAAAGAATTAAATAATGCCATTTGCAGCAACATGGGTGGACCTAGAGATTGTCATGCTGAGTGAAGTCATCGGACAGAGAAAGACAAATATCATATGATATCACTTATATGTGGAATCTGAAAAAATGGCACAAATGAACTTACCTACAAAACAGAAACAGAGTCACAGATGTAGAAAACAAACTTATGGTTACCAGGGGGTAAGGGTGGGAGGGATGAATTGGAAGATTGGGATGGACAGATACACACTACTATATATAAAATAGATAACTAATAAGAACCTACTGTATAGCACAGGGAACTCTACTCAATACTTGGTAATGGCTTATATGGGAAAATAATTTTAAAAAGAGCGTATATATGTATATGTATAACTGATTCACTTTGCTGTACACCTGAAACTAGTATAACATTGTAAATCAACTAGACTCCAATAAAAATTTTTTAAAAATTAAAAAAAATTGTACTTCTGACAGTTGTGTTCTACAGCTGCAAACCCAGACTCTCCGTCTCTTTGGATTTATAAAAATATACTATTTTTAAAAATGTGTGTTTGACTTCATCCAAAGGGGTGTTTTCCTCTGAAGATTCATTAATGAGGGTTCCATTATAGTCTTAAAAAAGGAAGTCAGATGGAATGTTTAAAAATTTACAAGCAAACAGAGAGAACATTTGCCTGGTCTGTGCAGCTGAAGACATAATTAGAAGTTCCTAGAGAGTGAGAACAGGGTGAGGGTGTGCAGAAATTTCAACCATTAAAAAGAAAATGCCCCCCAAATTGCTCACAAATGTGATGGATTAGTCAATATACTTGGGGCTCTCCAACACTTTTTAGCAGCCAATAATTTCTTCATGATTAACTGCAAACTAAAAGCTTGCTTCCTTTCTCAATGCCATTTTGTTAGACAGTTATAATGAAGTAGCAAACTTGTCACGGGACAGGAAAAGCTCACGGACAAGGTATTAGAATCTATAATCCTGGCCGACATATCCAGTTACTTCAGTTTCAGATTACTGCACTTTCTTTATTAGCAGACAAATGACTAAGGCAAATACCTTTGCAGACACCTGCATGCTGTTCTCTTGCATGTTCATGATGGCTTCAGAGATCTTGACGTCTATTGGGTCCATGACCGACTCAATGTTGAATGGTCCTTCCAGTCGCTCTGCCACCAAGAGCATTGCATCTGTTAAAACACAGGAACGTGATTTATTTGAGAACTGGGAACCCCAGCTTCTAACCTGCGTTTAAACATTTCCCACATGACCGGCTGAAAAATGACCACTCATTCAAATTCTGTATTTGCTTTTATGTAGTTCAAAATGGAATTGATGACTCAGTCTTACAGGAGTATTTTATCTTATTTCATTTGAAGGCTTAAAATTATTTTACATATATAGAACCAGGCCTGAAAATGAGAAAATAAGTTCAAATTAAGAGAGTTGAATATACCTAACTCTTTCAAGTGAAGTTAAAGAAAAATCAGGTCAGGTTCAAAAGTGGAGTTAACCTCTTTTCTTCTGGAGTATGGAGAAAACTGAGAATACTGAAGACATGTAAATGTGAGAGTTTGGGGGATGCGCTATCGTCAAGACCTAATTTAAGCATATCTGCGTGTATGAAGCATTTCTGGATTTCCCAAGAAGGACAGACCTGTCCCTGCTTGATGCTGTCACTCTATCTAGCATGCCCTTCTGTTTTTTTTTCCTTTGTTTGTTTTTTACATCTTTATTGGAATATAATTGCTTTACAATGGTGTGTTAGTTTCTGCTTTATAACAAAGTGAATCAGTTATACATATACATATGTTCCCATATCTCTTCCCCCTTGCGTCTCCCTCCCTCCCACCCTCCCTATCCCACCCCTCCAGGCAGTCACAAAGCACCGAGCTGATCTCCCTGTGTTACGCAGCTGCTTCCCACTAGCCTTTCTGTTTTTAACACTTTGACACACTCTGGGAATAGAGAAACTTCTCTTACTTGGTTTTGCATATTCAAGGCTTATTATGGTGCCTATTGCATTGTAAGCTTTCAAGAAATGTCTATGAAATTAGATTGAACTGAACTGAACTAAAGTACTGCTTGGGAAGCTTTAGTTTTCTGGAGAAGATGCTAATAGTGATATGGAGGCAAGAGGCTGGAGTTAGGAGTGAGTTGCCCTGGGTTCCTAACCCTGCCACTAAGCAGCTGGATGGCTGTTGGAAAAATCTCTGAGCTTACTGGGCCAAAGATTAGAGAGGTGCATAAAAGGGACCTGGGATGAAGAGTCTCCCGGTGTCTACGGTGAGTGGCATGCGAGGCAATATGCCCATTCCTCTGCAAACTGGCCCAGTTTTGTTCTTAGCATCCAGGACATAGTTTGGTAACTTGTCTCCACCAGGACTGACAACTGGAACTTTCTGTGATGATGAAAATGTGGCTATTGAAACTTGAAATGTGGCTAATGTGATTGAAGAATTAAATGGTTAACAAAGTAATTTGCCTTTAACTAATCTAAACATAATTAAAAATATCCCCTTGGGACCAGTGGCTACCATATTAGATGGGGCAGCCTAGACTTTTAACATGTAGACGCAATAGCCCTCACATTTTTTTTTTTTTTTTTTCGGGTACGAGGGCCTCTCACTGTTGTGGCCTCTCCCGCTGCGGAGCACAGGCTCCGGACGCGCAGGCTCAGCGGCCATGGCTCACGGGCCCAGCCGCTCCGCGGCACGTGGGATCTTCCCGGACCGGGGCACGAACCCACATCCCCTGCATCGGCAGGCGGACTCTCAACCACTGCGCCACCAGGGAAGCCCAGCCCTCACATAAAGCTCTTGGGAGCCAATCTTAAAACGCTGTCCCTTTTCAAAATAATACATGTTTATTATCAGACACTTAGAAAATACAGAAAAGAAAAATGAAGGAGAGAAATACACCCACAATCCCACTTCCCAGAATAACACTATAAACAGTTTAGTATATGCCCTGTGTTTATTTTTCCTTTGAGCATGAATATTTTAAGAATGCAACTGAAAATATACCATACAGCTATCATATACCATACAGACGATCTGCTTTCTAAATGTCATATATGATTAATGTGACATGCTGTTTATAGCAGCTGCTTTTTAGTATTAGTGCGAGGAAACCAAATTTTATATTTATTACATATCCTACCATGCTCAACCAAGTGCCACCATCAAAATTTTTTCAGGGTTATACGTAGTTATGAATTAGGCACGTGAGAAACCTTTTAAGATAGATGAATTTTTATAAGAAGGTGCTGTCTGGGAAGCAGAGTCACATTTTTAAAGAACATCAGGCTTTGTGCACATCAGCTTTTATACTATCAACTGGCTTTCCCAGCCAGACCTCATAACGGGGCCTTTGATGAACGAGACTAAAAGCATCCAGGGCAGCACCTGAGTGTCAGGGAGGTCCCGCTATCCCACCCCTTTCCCCCGTACTCGGTCCCGTATTTTTCTTATGGACACGAGTCACATGAAAAACCTAAGTGTGAACAAGGACTCATAAAAAACTCGAACAACAAATTTGCTGATTTTTCCCTTAATGCAGATCTACCTGTGTATGTTACATCAGGATATTATAACAAAAGTAGTAATTTCTCTGGATCTTAATGACCTAATTATCTGGCGATATGGACAGAGGATGCACCTTGTTTGGTTGTAGTATTTTCATATTAAAGATGTTTTCTCCTTTAAGGTTTTAAAAGGTGGCCTGAGAGCTCTGCTGTTTCTTTTATATCTTTATATCTATGTTGTGTGTTTATAAAAAATAATCCCCTTTACTGTTAGACTTTCCAACAGGCTTTTTGATGAAGATTAATTATGATGAATGAGCAAGTTTCTCTAGACGGGTGTATTCTGCTAGAAGAACAAGGAATCTTCGTACAGGAAAAAGAATTGGTCCTATGGAGTTATCCAACAAATGCAGTTAAAGGAACTGATAACTATGGGATACTTAATTGTGTGTTTTAGACAAGTATTTGCACAAATCATTATACAAAGAGTACTGGTCCATCACAGTATATTTATCCAACACGAATGGGTTGAGTTGCGGTAGTAGTAACATTAGCTCTACCGGAAGTCTGTAGGCAGTAGTGCTCTGGGCAAAAAGGATGAGCTTTGGGTTGGATCAGAAGGACTCAGCAGACTGTCACAGTTGGAAATGATGGGGTCTAAAATACCTCTGAGAAGGTTCTCTTCTTTAAGTTAAAACAGTCCCTTCTCTACCAGACATTCCAAAAGTAAGGCAAAAAGCTGTTCGATTCGTATCCCAAAGTCCAGGAACTTCTCTTTGGTGATTTCAATCTTTTGGTTCCCTGTTCCTCTCCCACCACAGAGCTCACCTTTTAGCTTCTGGGGTCTGCAAACTCAGCTCTTCTTTTTTGACTCCAACCATGAAAAGGGTGACCCTCTCCCAAGCAGTTGCCTGCTTGGCCTTGGAAAATGGCCATCCTACTGATGATCCTGTATCTTAAATGTGTAATCAAATGGCCACATTTCCTCAAATTGGTTGGCCCTGAATTTCCATTCTTTATCTCAATTCATTTGCTTTGTTATACAAACTCATTTAAGGTGATACATTTTTAGATGTAGATATATGTCTTTATTTTTCTTTTAATTTAAATCACCAGTCGGAATATGCTACTTTAAGCTATCTGGTTTAATTTTTTAAAAATACACTAAAAAATCACTTTAATAAGTAAAGTTAGAGTCTCCTTTGAAGACTCAAAGGCCAATATAGATCGGCTCAAAACCTCAGAACCATCGTTAAGAGTAGTAATGTGCAAGCAGTTAACGATACTGTATTGTATGCTTAAACATTTGTTAAGAGAGTGGATTTCATGTTATGTGTTTTTTACCCCCACACACACACAAAGAATAGTAATGACTTTGTGCTGATCAACTACAGAAGTTCTTATTAATCAATCAAACTACCTGTTGATAAATCATTAACTAGTATAAACGTACCCCAATATATAGAAGCACTATATTGCTTTTATAAAGAAATACATGCATTCTTCTAATTCCTGGAAAAGCTCAGATAAAACTGTGTGGGAAACATTTGGATAGAATCACATGTATGCACTGACTATAGCCATGCGCAGGTTTTTGGTTAGAATGAGAGGAAGGCTGGCAGAGGGCCGTAAATAGTGGTTTTCTGGGCTCATATTTTTCCAGCTCAAAGTTTTTTGTGAAAATAAGTTAATTGATAGAAGGCCAGATAAACCTACACAAATAACTGGTATATCGACGACCATAAGTAGAAAAAAAAATACATGTCTTCTTATAACATAACCATCCCTCCCCTCAATCGATTCCCCTGTTCCATTGTTCTAAATGTACGTGACTGGATTCCCCAGGGTCACAAAAAGAAAAGCAGCTTTTCAGAAAATTCCTCTAATATTTTGCATTTCCACTATAAAGGGTCATGCTCACAGCAACTGCCTTTAGGAGTCCAGTTTAGACACATTACAAGGTGAGAAAGTGGCAGTGGAAGGCCAGAGTCCTCAGCCCTGGGACTTGGAACAGGCCTGCAAGCTGATGGTGGCTCTTCCTCGGACCCCAGACCCCAGATGGCAAGAGGGTGTGCGTGGTCCATCTGCGTCCACTGAGCAGACAAGCGCATCCCTGCTTGGCCAGTTTGCCTCGCACCTGCTGGGCAAGTCTGTCACCAGTTAAGCTCCCCAGGTGTCAGGAGAACCTTTTCTCTCCTTTAGGGCTGGGGGAAGCCATGCCTCTCTCTCCTTCCAAAGCAAACACCGAATACTTTTATGACACCAAGGCGGTAGCTAGTAAGTTTCTCTGAAACCAATTAAGTCACAACACAGCCATAATTTCCTCCAGAGGCTGCCATCCTGCGCTATCTTAATTATCTTCGTGCCATTTACATTTTGAAATATTTGGAACTTTATTTTTAACTGTGCTCTTGGAGCTGTTATCTATTGCCAATTAAGCCAGGGCAGTTCTAGTATGTCAGCTAATGATCAGCTGGTCCTTTCTATACATATCTCCTGTGTTGTCCACGTTTTGTTTCTCTTTAAGCAAAGGACTACTGTCTTGCTCAAGCAGTATACATAACTTTTGTTTCTAAATGCAGAATGACATTTGGATGGATTAGAAGTAGCTGGTATCTCAGCATGAGGTTCTGATGCACAGAGAGATGTGATGACACTGTTAGCATACCAGAGACATGTATAGCAGCTCAGCAAGAAGGTGTCCCCTCAAAGCCTGCAGGTAAAGCTACACCTCTGGGTCAAGGCATCCTGCCCACATCAGCATGCACTCTCTGGTTAGGAGTGAGGAAACCTGACTCTGGTGAGATGGACTCAGGTGCCTGGGTTTCCATTTGGGTTTGTCCACTAAATGCCTGAGAGATAATATGTGTCACTTAGTACACAGAGGCCCATTTTCTTCATCTATTAAGTAGAGATTATGACAATCTCTACCTAATCGTGGTACATTAGGCAATCAAGTGAGATGGTTCTTGTAAAGTAGTTAGCGCAATGCCTGGCATACAACAAAGGTTAGCTACTATAAGGCACTATCTCTGGGCCGTGGAAGCAGAAAGGAGATGACCAACTGGCAAGATATTTTGGTGGAAGTATTGCCAGCAATTGATGTGAGGAGTAAGGGAGTAGAAGGCACAAGGATGACTTTAAGATGTATAGCTGGTGCTCTTTTGTATGTTAAATTAATGTTTTGATAATAACTGCTTTTTGATGGATGAGTTCATTAGTGAGAGATACAAAACTGTATTATTTTCTCACAATGGGTCCCTTTGCCCATTAAAGATCACTACAAAGTCTTTGACTCACTTCCCATTGAGAGGTGGGGTTTATGTCCCATCCCCTTGAATCTGGGTGGGCTCTGTCACTGCTGTGACTATTAGCATACAGTGGAAGGGATGCTGTCAGTTTCCAGAGCAGGTAGTTAAAGAGACTTCAGCTTCTACTTTCTCTCTTGTGAGACTCTACTCTGAGATCACCATGCTGGGCTGGCCACATACAGGCACTCCAGGGAACAGTCCCCGCTGGGCCCAGATTTCTGGCCACCCTTGCTGTTATAAACAAAATATTTGTGTCCTCACCGTGATTTATGTGTTGAAACCTAATCCCCAAGGTATTTGGAAGCAGGGCCTTTGAGAGGTGATTAGGTCATGAGGGCTGAGCCCTCATGAATGGGATTAGTGCCCTTATCAAAGAGACCCAGAGAGCTCCCCTGTCCTTTCCATCATGTGAGGACACAGTGAGAGGATGGCAATCTGTGGATCAGGAAGCAGGCTTCACGAGACACAGAATCTGCCTTGATCTAGGACTTCCCAGCCTTCAGAACTGTGAGAGGTAAATGTTTTCTGTTTAAGCCACTCAGTCTATGATACTTTTGTTTTAGCAGCTCCAACGGACTGAGACTCCTGCCAGGGTGCCAGACGTGTGAGTGAGGCCATGAAGACCAGCCCATCTGCCAGCTGATTACCACCTAGTGACCCCAGTCAACACCACGTGGGGCAGAAGAATCAGCCAGCTGAGTCTTCCCAAATTCCTGATCCACTGTACTGTGGTTTACATTACTATGGCTGTTATTTTAAACTGCTAAATTTGGGGATAATTTATTTTGTAGCAACAGAAAACTGGAGCAGCCAAATTACCATATTTACAAAATACTCAGATATTTTTCCTATCATTTATTTGACAGGACTCAAATTATTCAGAACCCTAGTCAATTAATATTTGACAAATTTAACATTATTGACGTAACCCCTGTTTCCAACCACTGTAATCGTCAGGAAAAAATAAAACGTTGCCCTAAAGGGAACATACAAAAAGGACTGTTCTAAGCCCGCACTGTGTTTGGATACAGCCTTACAGTACACCGAATGCACAGCAGCTAGCCTCAGATTCAGATATGTTTCTCCTGGGATGCGAGCACGAGAGAGAGGGAGGTAGAGGGCAGGTCTGGAAGAAGGTAAAGATCTGGACTTTTCTCTAAGTACTTGACTTTATGAAGAGCAAAGGCCCTGACACAAAAAACCAGACGTTCTCTCTGATCTCTGGATGGCATTGGATTAAAACTCTCTTGCTGCAGGGACTTCCCCGAAGGTTTTGTTCCTCTAGGATATAAATATTAAGTAGGATTTCATATGATTAGATATATCTTCTAAATTTATTTTTTGAAAAAAGGAGATGTAAAATCAGAAATGACATGGTTGAATGCTATCGATTTTAACCTGGAAGAGAATGATTTTCAAAATGTTTTTTAGGGGAGGCAAGAAGAGAAACACTTTAAAAAAAAATGAGATATTATTGGGGCTTCCCTGGTGGCGCAGTGGTTGAGAGTCCGCCTGCTGATGCAGGGGACACGGGTTCGTGCCCCGGTCCGGGAGGATCCCACATGCCGCGGAGCGGCTGGGCCCGTGAGCCATGGCCGCTGGGCCTGCGCATCCGGAGCCTGTGCTCCGCAACAGGAGAGGCCACAACAGTGAGAGGCCCGTGTACCGCAAAAAAAAAAAAAAAAAAAAAAAAAAGAGATATTATTAATCTTCTTTGTAAGTAACAATAGAGTAGAAATAACTTCGGAAATTCAATTGCGGATTGAGGGTGGGGTGAATGGATTGAGGTGGTCCAAAGGTACAAACTTCCAGTTATATGAATGAGTCCTGGGGATGTGGTGTACAGCCTGGTGACTATACTTAACAAAACTGTATTGAATACTTGAAAGTTGCTAAGAAAGTAAATCTTAAAAGTTCTCGCCACATCTAAACACACACACAGATGCTAACTGTGTGAAGTGATGGATGTGTTAACTAACTTTGTTGTGATAATTATTTTGCTACATATCCGTGTATTAAATCACTATGTTGTACACCTTAAACTTATGCAATGTTATATGTCAATTACATCATGATAAAGCTGGAAAAAAATGAAAATTCAATTGAAATAAACTCAACTCAACCTAACGAATGTTTGTTATGTGCCAAAGAGCGTCACTGCGTCACTATGTGTTTGTGGGCGGTGTCGGCACAGAAGCAGTCCATGGCTGCCAACTTCATGACGTTTAGAATCTTTTTGAACTGACAAAGATGAAATACATGAATATTAAAAAAGTGTTTTCTTTCTTTGAGGGAAGTTTGAATTAAGATGATAACATGTCCTTTCAGAGTTCTCATTAAGTCTTTTAAATTTGTCCTAATAATCTACTCTTTGAAAAATGAAATCTATAAGCACAATCTAGTTGCTTGTTTTATCAGAAGTCCATAGTGCCCACTTTGCTTTCCTTTAGAAGCAATGCTTACTCGTTCTTAAACCTGCAGCACCATTGTTTTAGCTTAACCAAGATATTTTTCCCACAGAGAAGCAGACAAAGGCATTAAAAAAAAAAAAAATCAAGCAATTTAAAAAGCACCGTGGTAAATTCATTCACTGGCACCCAGTTACCCATCAATACTACTACTACTACTACTACTACTACTAAAAATCCTGCTTCAGTGTTTATATGCAGGCTCTTTTATGAGCCTATCATGACATGGAAGTATTAGAAGGCTCTGCTTTGCACCGTAGCTTTCTGGTGATGGGCACACGGAGTATACATGGCCTTTGCTTTCATTCAAATCAATTAATTAAAATGCTCGTGAGATCTTGCACAGGACCGAGTTTCAGGAGAGGCCTGGAAAGACAGCCCAGCTAGGGGGACTGAGGGATACACTACAGCAGCAGGCAGACAGGACCTGAATAACCAGGAGAAAGTAGAGCCCTGAGAGTAGAGAATCTGAACTTCCCTAGTCAGAAGGTCCACACCCTTTTTAGAGTCTCTTTTGTTTTTTCTTATTAATGACGATTTTAATTTAAAAAATTTACAGCCCCGTAGGTCTATAACTGATGTAACACAAACTGCACATATGAAAGTGTGCAATTTAATACATTTTAACAAATGTCTTCCTCCCTGAAACCATCAAAATGACAGAGTTTAAAAACTTTTTTTTGTTTTTGATTTTCAAGGCAATTCTGCAGTTAAGACATTTTCACTTGTAGAATTTTGATTCATAAGGACAGCCAACCAGGCAGCGTACGTCTCTCTCCGGACTGTATTTCTTACTCTCCACACTAATCAGTCTCCCCAGTCTGGCTCTGCTGCTCTGTAATCTCTTTCCTGACGTTGCCAGCAGAGCTGTCCTTTAAAAATGCAAATCTGATGAGGTCACCGTCTTGCTCTAAAGGTTGCCAGTGCCTTCAGCGTAAAGTGTGAACCTCTTAGCCCGGCATAAGAAAGGCCTTTCATAAGCTGGTCTCTGCCCCCTTGGCAGCTCCGCCTATGACCATCCCCTGGTAACCCCCACGGAGTGCCATTAGAACTCTTTGGATGACACTGAAGTTGTCACCAAGATCCCACACGTACCCAATCCGACCCGAAATCAATGACACACAAGTTGCTCTAAACACAGCCTGTTCTCATTTTACCTGCCCAAGAACTTCCAGAGGTTCAAGTTTAAAAAGAGACTCATAATCAGACTCCACCCCCCCTTCTAATTCATTTCTCACTACTCAATATGCCCTGTGGTTTCCTGCTATTACAAATAACGTCACAGTGAATATCCTTGTACATAATTCATTTAGCATGCGTGCAGAGAAATTTGTTGGATAAAATCTTACAAGTCAAACTCCTGGGTCAAAGATAAGGGTGTTTAAAATGTTGATGGTTAGCGCTGAAGCTTTCCCTGTAAAGGCTGTACCTGTTTACATTCCCAAGAGCAATACATGACTGCGTCTGGCTCTCTAAGGCTCAAACTTTTAGATGGCGTTAAGATCAAATGCTTGGATCCTTGCCAATCTGATAGGGTAAGAAATTGCATCCCAGTGTGGTTTTAACTTGAATTTCCCTCATTATAAGTAAGGTTGAACATCCTTTAATATGTTTAAAAGGCATTACAATTGCTTTTTCTCTTCATTTTCTTTGGTCACTTATTTTTCTGTTGGATTATTGTTTCATATTGATATAAAGAAATTTCTTTACAAAAAAATACATTAAAGATACCAGCCCTTGGGTGGCATGAATTACCATGTTCCCCCAAGTTGCTGTTTATCTTTTGACTTTGTTCATGGTAGTTTTTGCTATGCAGAAATTTTAAACTTTTTATAGTCAAATTTACCAGTCATTTGTTTAAATTTTTTTGATCTTGCATCATATTTGTATAGGCTTTCTCCTTTCCACCTCTGTGACCTAATCTATTATCAAGCATATTATCGCTCACTAGCTTCCTTGTGTTCCTTGAATACAGGCCAGACCCTCTCCTGCCCCAGGGCCTTTGTACTTACTGTTTATTCCTCAGCCTCTTATTTTCTTTAGGTCTCTACCCAACCGATACTTCTCAGAAAGACCTTCTCTAACTACCTTATCAACTCCCAGTCACTCTCATCCGATTGCTTTATTCTTCATAGCACTTAATATTTGCTGGATTATTTATTTATTTATTTATTTTAGTTTTGCAGTATGCGGGCCTCTCACTGTTGTGGCCTCTCCCGCTGCGGAGCACAGGCTCCGGACGCACAGGCTCAGCGGCCACGGCTCACGGGCCTAGCCGCTCCGCGGCATGTGGGATCTTCCCACACCGGGGCACGAACCCGTGTCCCCTGCATCGGCAGGCGGACTCTCAACCACTGCGCCACCAGGGAAGCCCTGCTGAATTATTTTATGTATATTTGCTATTGTTCCTCTTTTCCCCACTGTTATGTAATCCTCAAGAGGGCAGGAACTTCCTTTTTCTTGTTCACTTCTGTAGTCTCATCCCCTGGAACAATACTCAGACCCTAAGGGTTGTTAAATGAACATTTGTTAAATGAATTATTGGAACAAATTTTTAAAATCTTCCTATACTTTCTTCTATAACTTAGTGAGAACTAATTTTCTCCCCTCCCGCAGCCCTAAAACTCCCCCTCTTTACTCCCCTGCCCCACACACACCATCAAAAACGCCCGCAAAACTTTATTAGTGCTGGCCAATAGGCCCTTGATGGCTTTCGATGTGTTATAAGGTAGATGAAGAGTTTCTGTGGGAATTTAGAATCTTACTGTACTTTTTTATGAGGTAGAAATAACTTTTTAGAGCTTTTCTCTTGAAATTGAAAAGTATGGCTGGTTTTCTTTCTGTCAGAAGTCATTTCTAGGTTAATCTAAAAAAAAAAAAAGTCAACATTTTTGGTTTTTCTAAACAAGGTAATTCCTGCTGTTTCTCAAGACTCCACGTTTACCATTAACTTTGAAAACAATCTCTGGGATGAATGTCATTTTTGTTTCTTCCCTGTAATTTGTCCACATTCATTAAACATCAAATTGATGATCATTTTTTTCCTATTTTACCAACCCCGTATGGCATTTAAGTACTTAAAAAAATACCTTTAAAATATCAGACCATGGCAGGGGTGAGATCTAGCTAAAGAAATCATAGTACCACAGAGTGAGGTAAATAATAGAAAATGGAAGTGAACCAAGTAAATGCCATTTAAAACAGTGAATGGATACCTTACTGAAAAATAAAACAGGGACAGCCACCCAGAATAAGTCCAGTAACTAAAGAGCTAAATCCAAATAAAAGAGAATTTAATGAAAATAACTGTTTACTTTGAAACCAAATCCAGGAAGAGGAGGAGAGAACAAATATACAAACTAATTTAATTCTGAAACCAGTGCAAACAAAGAGGCTTATTTTGCTTCCACACTGTAAGAGAAAATGCAAATTGTGGGAGAAAAAGAATTCACTAGTATTCCTAGCACAGTACAGAAATTAGAATCTACAGGACTCATTTTCAGATGGTTTCTTTTTAGCAGAATAATGCACTGCATTTCATAAAAATATAATATATTCACATAAGCATCATCTCACTGCTATGTTATATCTTTGAGATGTCTGGATACATCACAAGCCAGAAAGAGTGGGCCTTGTAAATCATGAATTTGATGGACATCAAAGTGTATACTACCAACCATAACCCTTTATTTAAATTTTTATTGCTGATTCTTCATATGAATAATTTTTTATGTCATTTGTAGCTAGGAATGTTCAAATAATTCACAACAACCAACTAGTCTTCACCTTGATGATGAGTCACAGAATTTAAGAGGTAAGGAGTTCTTAAAGATCCCTCTGAGAGAAGAAGTACATCTTTATCTTTATATCCCTAAAATCTTCTACAGGGTTTTGGAATCTAGTGGGTTGATTTGGACCAACCAGTCTGCTTTGTAGGAAACTAGATCCAAAGAAGGAAAGCAAATCATTCAATGTAAACAGCAGCCATTGAACCCAAAATCTTTGTCCTCTCTCACTCCACCTATTACACAAGCATTGATATTGCTCAGATAGTATCAATGTGTTTACCCAATATTTTACTTACTTATTAAATTCCAAGCGCTCCACCACTTTTTTTTTTTTTTTGCGGTACGCGGGCCTCTCACTGCTGTGGCCTCTCCTGTTGCGGAGCATAGGCTCCGGACGCGCAGGCTCAGCGGCCATGGCTCACGGGCCCAGCCGCTCCGCGGCATGTGGGATCTTCCCGGACCGCGGCCCGAACCCGCATCCCCTGCATCCGCAGGCGGACTTTCAACCACTGCGCCACCAGGGAAGCCCTCCACCACTTTTAAAGAGGATATTAAAAGAGAAAACCTAGATGATAAAGATAACGCATTTTGGTCCTATCTAAGATTTTTCTTATTCCTTCTTTGCTGCAATTACCCTTCTCCCTAAACCCCCCTTAGAGACCCTGTTCTTTCAAAGTGGGTACCATGATCCTGAATTGTCCTTGACAAGCTTATAAAAGCACACACATTCCTCCTTACTCTTTATTAACCTGCACATCACACTTGAGCTACTTTGAATCCCTCAGCAGCATGGATGGTCTTCTCGGTCTCCCTGAGAGGCAGTGTGGAGGCGAGGCGTGGTCACGAGCTGTGTGTCACGCGTGGGAGTCTAGTGACCCCAGTCACAGGCTCTGTGATCTGGGGTAATTTATTTAACCTTTGTCATCCTTAGTGTCCTCTGTTATTACGGGGGCTCTTCCTACATCACTGTGGGGATTAAATGCAATACTAGGCACATAGCACAGCAAATGCTTATTATTATATTAATATTATTCTATCTTTATGGAGAGGAAGGTTCCTTTCACTTCTCAACAAAGTTAATACTGAAGGTTTGAGTTCATCATCATCCATGAAGTTATAAACTTTTACTGAAAGAGTATAATATTTGAAAACATACACGCACCCCAGTGCTCATAGCAGCACTATTTACAACAGCCAGGGCAAGGTAGCAACCTAAATGTCCATCGACAGATGGATGGATAAAGAAGATGTAGTACATCTATACAATGGAATACTACTCAGCCATAAAAAGAATGAAATAATGCCATTTGCAGCCACATGGATGGACCTAGAGATTATCATACTAAGTGAAGTAAGTCAGACAGAGAAAGACAGATATCATATGATATTGCTTATATGTGGAATATTAAAAAAAATGATACAAATGAATGTATTTACAAAACAGAAACAGATTCATAGACATGGAAAACAAACTTATGGTTATCAAAGGGGAAAGGGTTGGGGAGGGATACATTAGGAGTTTGGGATTAACAGGTACACACTGCTATATATAAAGTAGATAAACATGAGTTGTTTGTATAATTTGGAGATTAATCCTTTGTCTATTGTTTCAATTGCAAATATTTTCTCCCATTCTGAGGGCTGTCTTTTTGTCTTGTTTATGGTTTCCTTTGCTGTGCAAAAGCTCTGAAGTTTCATTAGGTCCCATTTGTTTATTTTTGTTTTTATTTCCATTACTCTGGGAGGGGGGTCAAAAAAGATCACGCTGTGGTTTATGTCAAAGCGTGTTTTTCCTATGTTTCCCTCTAAGAGTTTTATAGTGTCTGGTCTTACCTTTAGGTCTTTAATCCATTTGGAGTTTATTTTTGTGTATGGTGTTAGAGAGTGTTCCAATTTCATTCTTTTACATGTAGCTGTCTAGTTTTCCCAGCACCACTTATTGAAGAGGCTGTCTTTTCTCCATTGTAGGTTCTTGCCTCCTTTTTCGTAAATTAGGTGACCATATGTGTGTGGGTTTACCTCTGGGATTTCTATCCTGTACCATTGATCTATATTTCTGTTTTTGTGCCAATATCATACTGTCTTGATTACTGTAGCTTTGTAGTATAGTTTGAAGTCAGGGAGCCTGATTCCTCCAGCTCTGTTTTTCTTTCTCAAGCTTGCTTATGGTACTGATGAACCTAGTGGCAGGGCAGGAATAAAGACATAGACATAGAGAATGGACTTGAGGATATGGTGGGGAGGGGGAGGCTGGGGCAAAGTGAGAGTAGCATTGACATATATACACTACCAAACGTAAGGTAGATAGCTAGTGGGAAGCAGCAGCATAGCACAGGGAGATCAGCTCGGTGCTTTGTGATGACCTAGAGGGGTGGGATAGGGAGGCTCAAGAGGGAGGGGGTATGGGGATATATGTATGCATATGGCTGATTCACTTTTCGTACAACAGAAACTAACACAGTATTGTGAAGCAATTATACTCCAATAAAGATCTATTATAAAAAAATAAAATAAATAAACAATAAGGACATACTATAGAGCACAGGTAACTATATTTAATATCTTGTAATAACCTATAATGGAAAAGAGTCTGAAAAAGAATATATCTATAACTGAATGACTTTGCTGTACACCTGAAACTAACACAACATTGTAAATCAAGTATACATCAATAAAAACATAAAATTAACTAAAAGGAGAACAATATCTAGTCCGACCTTTTTATTTTACTGAGAAGGTCACCGAGTTTCTGCTCTATGAGGGGTCTAGGAATTTGGCGGGACACAGATGGCAGGGCTGTGACCATTGCCTGGTTCTTTGTCTTTCAGCCAGCTTTCTTTTGACTCCATCATACTGCCTCCTTCTTGACAATCAGCCAATGTATCATTAAGAAATAGGACCAGTTAAAACATTTCAGGTGTCAATGAACTAAAAAGGACCAAACTTTTTGCCAGCATATTGCAGTTAAAGCAATTCTCCTATTTCTCCCTCCTTTGCTCTAAAAGTTAATAAAGCAAATCACCCCAGAGACAATTTGTTCCTGTAGTACAAGGCCTCGCAACCTACGTGGAATGAATCACAAACTTCTCCCAGAACCAATAAAAAATAAATAAATGAAAAGTCAGGTGCGTTGTCAGAATTCCCTGCTGGGTCTGCACAGTGATTAGTGGGCAATTCAGCAAGCAATGCGAGCCCTTTTCTCCTCCTCGTCTGTGTGCTGGTATTATTAAAAAATATATATTTGCTATTATTTTGTTGCTCAGTGCCATGTGAACCAAAAGGAAAATGAAAAAAAGAGCAGTGTGTCCTATATCATGGGTCGCTGGACCCAAAGAAATAAAGCTGGATTGTTGAAAAAAGAAGAAAAAAACCTCATTTTACAGGGTGATGAGTTCATCTTTTCTTATCTCTGACACATCGTATGAAAAGGTAGGATAACTTTCGTTATTTCCTTTGTCTGTACATCTTGCTTACAGTTATCTTCAAAATATACTCCATGGTGAAGATAAAGATCATGTGCCAACTAAGGAGGGAGGAAAAGCGGGGGAAGAGCAGAAGAGGGGAGGGAGGGAGGGAGGGAAGGGGAGAGGGAGAGAGAGGACATATTACATTACAGAGAGGGAGTGAGCACTTAGCATTTCAACGGGCCGGGCCTGGTACTGTTCTCACAACGTTTGGGCCTAGAGATTCATTTGATTATTTATTTATTTATTTATTTTTGCGGTACGCGGGCCTCTCACTGTTGTGGCCTCTCCTGTTGCGGAGCACAGGCTCCGGACGCGCAGGCCCAGCGGCCATGACGCGCAGGCCCAGCGGCCATGTCTCACGGGCCCAGCCGCTCCGCGGCATGTGGGATCTTCCCGGACCGGGGCACGAACCCGTGTCCCCTGCATCGGCAGGCAGACTCTCAATGACTGTGCCACCAGGGAAGCCCAACAAGATTACTTTTAATGGTAAGTTCTGGAAAGGCCTAAACACTAAGAGAAGGCTCAGGAAGAGAAACTGTGGGCCCACAGCTTGCAATATGAGGGCCGCTGCCTGAAGTTCCCAAGGTCACCTGTTTGTTTGAAGTAGCCTCGTGAAGGAGCGAGGTCAGAGAAATGCAGCTCTGATGCCCTGGAGCGGACAGTGATTCTCCCCCCTCCCTCCTGTTAGCCTCACAGACATGCTAAGGAATGGAGAGGTGTGTGCCTGTCACAAATATAGTTGGCTTTCAATTTTATCTCCATTCTCAAGGCCATATCCTTTCAAAATAACGTCAAAGAAAAGAAAAATGGGCGTGAAAAGGTAGGTTTTAAAGAACCAATAGGAATATATCAATAAGTCTTGAGAAATCATTCACAGGAACATGGGTCAGAGGCTCCACATCCATGCTGAAACTGCAAGGCCAGGGAAGCAGGACTTTGAGACATGGGGGCAGTATTCTCAAGCTGTTCAATTATCGTGTTAGATGATCAAGGACATTTTGAGTAGATGATAACGAAAGATCTACGTATGGATATATAAAGGATCATCAGACAGCCATTTACCCAGATCTGCAGGCATACATGTAGCTCCTTTGTAGGAGGACCACCAGTTAGCACTCACTTCCTACGGACCTGCAGGGAAGCGGTGCATGCAGCATCCCACTTAACTCTCCTGACTCTAAGAGGTAGGTGCTGTCTTTAGCACCATTTTAAACAAAATGAATCAAGCTTAGTGAAGCCAGAGGTTCCATATTGAGAATGGAGCTGGATGCTGACTCAGATCCATGAGCTCCAACTTCTAAGCTTCCTTTACCATCTCTGCTTCGAAACACTAAAAAAGATTTTAAAAATACCCATGTTCATAAGGTGATGTGAAAGGCCCAGAACCATTTGTGAATTAATCAAAACATTACAATAAGAGGCACAAAATTTGAAAGATGCTCCTGAGTCAGGTAAGTCTTTTTATCTTGGTCAAATAAAACATCCATTGTCAAAGGCCTTGATGTTTTCCTGGAAAAATCTCCTCTTATTTTGTTTAAGTATCTATGTAAGGTTTCAAGATAAATGGACAGAGAAAATGTTGACTCGCTTATGATAGAAATAGAAAAGAAAATCAGAATGTGTAGCTACCATTTGGTGATGAAGCCAACAGTCCAAAAATGGATTGGCAGTGCCTGCCCACTTGCGTCCTCACCTGGGTCCCAGAGACATGTGCTGAGTTATTTCTGCTAATACACCTGAATTAACCTTAAGTCACCTTTGGGTATTTAGAGATCAATAATATGACTGTTTTTTAAAGCAAACATGTATCTTGAAAACAGGCTAAGAGATTTTCCTAAGAAACAGAAACATAATTTTGAGGCTACTAAAAGACAGTGAATGGGACTGATTTTAAAGAAAAAACAGGGTGATGTATTCTAGAAACCAATGGGTGATATATCCATGCATATTCAGTGTGTTGCTTGCTATGCTTTTCAAAAATGTGGCTGTCTTTTAAACGCTGCATGTAATAATATTCAATAAATTTGCAAAAACTATTTTATTCCAAAGTCTATGAAGCTCTGAATTCTGTAGTTGGGACACCTTTGCCTACCCCAAGAACCTCCTGGAACGGTCATTTAGAATTTAGCGAGACGGAAGACGCACCAGAAGATACCTCATGTAATTATTCTCTATTCTTTCTGATTACTTAGAAGTTTAGGTCTAGGTTTGAAGTTGCAGCTTAACAACCTCACTGGCCTCTCTGCTGTTAGCTGTTTAACTTCATCTATATTAAATTTCTGTTTCTTTCCTATTCCTTCTACACACATTCCCAGATGCCTTCAGGAAATGTGCCCATTTTGAATACATCACATAAATAAGCTGCAGTGGGGGAAGGTCTCTTCGTTTTGAAAATGCCACGAAGCACAACAGCTGAAAGGAAGTTTCATTGAGTAATATTAGCTTGCATTTCTACGGGAACACTGTAAGTGCTTTTTTCCCCAAAGCACTTAACGTAACAAAATTGCCTCACTCATCAAGGCAAAGCAGTCACCTTTAGAGTGGTACACGAAGCTGTTTTTCAGGATGGAGTAACACTTCAGATGGGACGAGAAATGAAGAAGAATTCTGTGTTGAGCAGCAATGTAGGGGAATTTAAGCAGGCAGGATGAAATTACTTTGTTGGAATTGGGTCAGAATTCTAAGACTAACAGCTCTACTGAGAAAGCCTGCTGTATATTTACTGAATAAACTCCTTCTGGCTTTTGGCAGAAAGATATGCCTATTGCATGCATCTATATTGTATACATCGATCTCTTTTTCTTCGCATATATTTATTATGTAGAATTCATAAGTATATTTAAAAAAATTTCGCCCAGATAACGTATATTTGTTTCTCGAAGCTCACATTAGACTGTACAGTTAGCAACATCATTCCATGTACATCCAAGTTAACATTTGTAATGACTCCCATATTAATAAACTACATCCAATGTTCCGAAGTCAATGCTTTCTAAACTTTATCACAAAATATTTTCTGACCTACCAACCTCTTCCCCATTTCCCCTAAATTAGCCACTCTTCTCCCACATACACCTAGGCCACAAAAGACCGGGTCTGGCCTTACATTTTTTTCTTTATCGAGAAGAGAGGGGCTTTAAAAAGTATTAATTTATTTTAAAAGGTTAACTAATGATAATCACCATACTATAGAAAATATAGAAAAATTGAGAAAAATAATTTTAAAATAGAACGCTTAGAATAGCACTCTTGGGATTAAAAATGAATGGGTCAGAAACTTAACGCTTTATGTCAGTAGAGCTTTTGAACAACTAAGCCACTGATGATCTGTGAAAGACTCAGTGGAACTGACTCTCAACTCATGACTTTGTTGACTGCTAAGATGCAGCACTGTTTTCTTTATTCATTCATTTAATCAGTCAACATGTACCGCGTGCCTGTGATGTGTATGGTTGCAGACCCATGGAGAGACAGGCAAGCACACTAGCAATTATTATTCAGTGTGATGAGGGCTAAGCAGGAAACAGGTACCGAGTGCAACGGAACCTCAAAGAAAGAGAATTTAAATCGGCCTGGGGAGGGAGAGAGGGGGGCAGAGGTAGCCTTCTGGAGCTGTGTTTTTGAAGCCTACTAGGATTCCTAGGCATTAGTCCAGTCAAGAAGAAAGAGTGGGCGGTGTCAGTGGAATAGAAGATGGAATAGCAGAAAAGAGGGAGCAGCAATTCAAAAGGGCCCAGAGACAAGGAGACAGTGAAAAGCACGATGACAAATGGGGAACGGTAGGAGAACGAGGGGTCACATTTCAAAGGAAAAGGACAACAGGTCAGACGCTCAGTGGAAATGTCCTATGAGCAGTTGGCTGTCCAGGCATGGAGAGAGAGTTGGGCTCCAGGATAGATTTATGATAAAAAGGGAGTGACTATCACCTAAAAACTTTCCTTCCAACGCAGCTAACATGTTCTTCAGCATTTTGGGGAATAATATAAAGAAAAAAGAGAGACCACATTGATAACATAAATCATTTGCATTGATGGCACAGGCTTCTACAAATCTAATTGACAAAATCATACACAGCATGAGTTAAGCAGCCTTGATACGCTCTAGCAACCTTTTTCTTGTCATTTGCCCCCCGTGCTGTTTTGCTTTGTCACTTCCCTCTCCTCAGTTTTCCTTCTCAGTGGGTTTTATTCTTTTCCCTCACCCTTCATACTCATGCTTTCTGTTTCTCCCTTCACTTTTGTGGCCTCCTCTCTTTTCCATACAATCCACACTAGTTATCTGACCCCTGGGTCCTACTTTTTGCACCCGTGTCACATTCTGATCCTGATCAGGGAACATGTGTTGCCAAGTACTTGATTAATTCCAAACAACTTTTCAAAAATTTTACCAGGGATGTTGGAGTCCTTCTCTCTGAGAGCTCCCTGCTTTGGGCTCCCACGGCACCTTGATTTTCTCTCTCCCTGCCCTTCACATATGGTGGCATAATGATCTCTTTTTCAGTCTGTCTCTTCTGCTACACTTTGCGCTCTTTGATGGTAGATACTACAGATTATTTATCTTTTATTCCTTAGTGCCCAGAACTGTACCTCATACAAAGCATATGCATATTCTCAACAGTAAATATGCTGAAAAAGAAGCGATGGGAGGACACCAGATTCTTGTGGGGGAGGAAAATAAGTGCATAGACTGAGATCTAATCCTTCTGTTTAATCAAGCATTTGGACTGCAGGCACTTCCTCTAGAGGTCCTATGATGCTTATCCCCAATTGATCTTCAAAGTGCAGCTCACATATTTCAGAATCCTAGGGCTGAGCTAGGCACCCCTCCTTTGAGCTCTGCTTCTGTGTTCCAACAACAACAAAGACGGTAGCGGCAGAAGCCATTTCTGAAGCACCTGTCTCTCCTTTGCAGATGTTGCATGATTTAATACAACATATGTAACAGGTTACTCTGTCACTGAGGTTCAGTGCTGTTGAAGACAGTGCTAAGAAAACAGGGACTCGCCCAGATTCTCACACACCCATGTTCATAGCAGCATTATTCACAAGTCAAAAGGTGAAACAACTCAAGGGTCTATCGACAGATGAATGGATAAACAGAATGTGGTATATTCACACGATGGAATAGTATTCAGCCATAAAAAGGAATTAAATTCTGATACATGCTACTATATGGATAAACCTTGAAAACAATATGCCATGTTAAATAAGCCAGACAGTAAAGGACAAATATTGTATGAGTGCACTTGTATGAGGTATTTATCACAGGCAAATTCATAGAAAGTATGATAGAGTTTACTAGGGGCTGGGAAGAGAGGGAAAGGGGAGTTGATGCTATGGATACAGGGGTTCTCTTTGAGATGACGAAAAAATTCTGGAAATAGATAGTGATGATGGCAACATTGACAACATTGTTAATGTACCTAATGACACTGAACTGGACACTTAAAGTGATTAAAATGGTACTTTTTTTTTTTTTAAAGTACACTGAAAGAGAGCTTTTTTTAAAAAAGTGCTAAACAAACTGAGCTGGTATGTACGTCACCCAGCCTAGAATTTTCTATATGCAGATCCTGAGCACGCACATCACCTTGTAGACTACTAGCCAGCCCAACAGCCATTCCCCACAGCTTTCTTCTAACAGAATCCTTATTTGTTCCAGTAACCAAATCCATCTCAGCTCTGATAAACTCTGATTGATTAGTCTAAGCCTGTCATGGAAGTCCATTCCCTCTGCTGGGTATTGCCCTGAAGATGGTCCTATGGTCCAGTTCCGGCCAATGAGACATGAGGGGAAGTCTGCTAGGGGTTTCTGGGAAAGGTCTCCAGTTTGGCCCTTGTTAAGTCTGGATGTGATGCCTGGAGTAACAATGGCCATTTTGCAACCATGAGAGGAATGAGCCTGGAGACACCAGAGCAGAAAGATGGGAAGGGCCCGAGTCTTTGGAGACATCCTGGAGTCTCAGAAACAATCAGCCTTGATATCACCCTTTTGCCATTCTTCTTGTTCACTCCAGTGGAGTTATTTAGTGCAACTGAAAGCGTCCTGCACAGCACACTCTGGTTTGATATTGTGTCCCCAATCCTTTGCATTGTCTTTGGCACAAGATAGGCAGTTTATAAATGTTTTACTTCCATACTAACAAAGTTAGCAGTATGGATGAAGAGGCAAGGTGAATACTCTCAAAACCTTTGCAGGAACAATAGAAGATGACTGAATGACAGATAGGTAGAGAGGTAGATAGACAGATAGATACTGGATAGAAAAGATGACATCATATTCAAATCTACAATTATTGATCTTCTTAACTGACCAAAACCTTCATAAAGTCTCTTTTTGGTGTGGAATATATTATTAAAAGTAGCACTTCGCAATTCAATTTTGAATCCTTAGCTATCACTTCACTTTATTTCATCTGAAAAGTGAAACAATAACTGTGCCAAGGAAGCATATTTTTAATAAAACCCAATAAATAAGTTCTAATCATTTCTGTTTCCAACCAAATGTTAGTCTATTCTTCTGGGTTGTTCAGTGGTGGGATAAATACAGTCAGTCTTCCAGAGGGCCTCAGCTGCATAAACCATTTCTTGTTGTGGGTAAAGACACGTGCTAGAAAACAGATATTTACCAAATATAATATTACCTTTAACTGCCAACAAAATATGCTAAGAAGAGTCACAACTTTGAATATGATGTCCTATGTTAATCTTGAGTAAATTTTTTTATCTTGTAGTATTTGATTATCACATCCCTACACTTCTGAAAGAACTGACTTTTGTACTCTTTGCAATAACTTGAGGGGATTCTCTGCCTTATGCAATGATA
The DNA here is from genome assembly GCF_059928025.1 of Delphinapterus leucas. NCBI lineage: Eukaryota > Metazoa > Chordata > Mammalia > Artiodactyla > Monodontidae > Delphinapterus > Delphinapterus leucas. Next base: position 15,903,414 of record NC_143146.1, read on the forward strand.
TTTTTCCCCTTACATTTGGATTTAATGCTAAGAAAGGAGTGTAGAGCTGTAGTCATGTGTCTGGATGGGTTTAAATCACACTCGACCATTCTTTGCTGTGTCTCCAGTTAGGCTGTTGTATCATGCCTCTGCCTTAGTTTCTCAACATGGAAAATCGGGATAACCGTTTCTCATCAGGGTTGTCGTGGCAATGAATGAAGTAATGTGTGGAAAGCAAGCAGCACTGTTTCTGCCACGTTGTAAGCACTCATCAGTGGGAGCTGATTAGATTGGGTTCTGGGGACTTCTTTTGTGATTTGGAAACTGAGGGAGGAATGTAAGAGCTCTGCTGGTGGGAGAGAGAGGCTGGTGTCCACAGGGAGAAACTGGCTGGCTGGCCTCACGGCCGACCTTGTATTGGTTGAGTCACCTCGTTTGAGGGTCTGGTCCTCGGCTGCAGATCTGAGACCCAGTTTGGTTTACAACTCAGGGCTGTGGGTATTGAGGCAATCAGAGGGGGAGGGCTGGTTGTCTGATAGGAATGTTTGTGGAAGTCAGGCTCTAATTATTTCTAAAAGAGGCCTGACACTGGGGCCAGACTGGGCGAGTCTTTGACCGAGGTGCCTTTGTCCCAGGACAGAATATGGATAATCACGGCTAAATTAACAGGCACCCCTGGGACTCTCGTTTCATCTCAGATCCAAGCTACCCAAGCGGTCTGGACTGACAGGTTTGCTGCTCTTTACAAATGTAAATAACATTGATCAGGGCACAGTCAGTTCCTTGGTTTGTGCGCTTCTGGCCCAGGAACATTTTGTCTCTCAAGTGTCCTTCGCATCTATCTATCTCCTACATTATGGGTTGATTATTCTTCATTCAGGCTGCCCACCCCTGATATTCTTGCTCCAAACTCTCTGTAGTCCAGGGTGATACCGGAGCTGTGAAATCATAAACTAGTCTAACCACATCTGAATTAAAGAGAACACAGCCAGTTAAGCGTCTACCTGAACTCTCTCAGTAGCTATATGTCAAACGGAACACGGTCTAAATGAGCTTTGCTAGGAAAGAGAATGCTCGAGCTCTCTCAGATCAGTAAAGAAAGGCTAAAACACTTTCAACTTGCAGACTCAACAGAATCTGTGAACGAGAAACAGATAAAAGGCAGGGAGCTGTGCTATCCTGGTGCTTTTTAGTATGTGATTGACACAAAGGAAGAAAAAAGGAAATTCAGCTCAATATAAGGAAGAGCTTTCTTTTTTAACTATTACAGCACCTCCCCCTCCTGTAATGGATGGCTTGGTGGGTCATCAAGATCCCATCGCTGGAAGAGTTTAAGGAGGAGATAGAATTAGGGCCCTGCCAGCTCCTGAGTCTCTATGTTAAGATGCTTAAGGTTAAACACATAGAATAGACTCTGAGGGCTAGAGGACTTCATGATGATGCTGGTATGGGTTTGTGTCACTAGTAAAGATGTCCTGGAGAAGGATGCACCTGAGTGGACCTTGAAGGATGGCAATGACGGAGGTGGGAGGAAAGGAGTAGACTGGCCACTCTCTGTGTTCATCAGGAATGACATTGACGAAAGTACAGGGACAAAATTAGCAAAACGTATGCACAGGTGCCCTGCCTACTCTCCCTGCTGTTGGCTTTTTCCTGTTTCTTGTGGCAGGATGTTTCATCCGAAATCACTGCTTTCGCTAGATTCCTCCTTAATAAATTTATGCATCCAGGAAAACCACAGAACTCTTCAGTTGGCTTTCAAAGTCCCCCTTAGTCTGCCCCAGGCCAATTTTCGAAATCGAGTGCCTGCTGCACCAAGAGAAGAATCTTCTGCTCCATCTAGACCCTCCTGGCCCATTAAAGGGACTTCATCTTCCCCGAGGTGGCCCACCCTCCCCAATATTTGCTCCTTCTCGGCTACATTTGCTAACTTTCATCAGGGTTGGAAGGAATGTGCAGAAGTCAAATGTATTAGTGGGTAGAGCCTGATTGGTGCAGAGCCTACTCCTCTCTATATTTACTGATTTTTTCTTTTCTTTTCACATTGGTTTTGACCAGTACTTCTCCAACTTTCATGTGCACATACCAGTCACTTGCAGGTTCTGATTCAGAAGGTCTCGGGTAAGGCCTGGGATTCTGCATTTCTAGCAGTTCCCAGGTAATGCTAGCGCTGCTGGTCCATGGACCACACTTTGAGTACTACGGCTCTAGGGTCAAACACTATCCTCCTTTGCCTTGGCCAACTGGCCTCCCCAATCTGGGCCACTCATTTCATCTCTTCAGTACAAACCGATGCTCAGGTCTCACTCAATCTGCTTTCCGTCTACCTCTGTAGAGTCTGAAGATCCCTCCTCGTTAATGAGACTTCTGTCCTGAACCCTCCCTACCTCTCTGTGCCGCCGCTGGCCTTGCCCAAACTGGAAGAGGCAGTGGAAGTTATGAGGATTGATGGGTTCTCAAATAGATGAATGTATAAGGCAAAGAGCAGGAAGCTAAGGGTTGAGTCACTCAGGAAAAGAACAGGGAAAAGGGGAGACAATATAGAGAGAAAAGAGGGGAGCACACAGGGTTGCTGAACCAAGGAGAATATTTCAAGAAGCACAGGTTGTCCAAACATCCCTCAAACCCCTCCACACATCACTTCTCTCCTCTGTGATCTCACCCTTTGGATTTCTAGAGAAGTGCATTTTGGACTTGACCGTATACTGGATTTTATTCCTTTCAGAATTGCACTCTGCTTCCAAATGGGATGTGAGATGGCTCACAAATTTAAGTGTATGGTCAAAGAGGCCAGTATTTTCAATGAACCGAAAGTTAAAAACGCGACAAAAACAACAAAACCAGAAATCTGCATATCCTGGTCTGAGTACAGAAACGAGCTTTGATTGTTCTGAAAGTCCCTTCCCCCTGCTATGTTGTAAGCTCCCAAAGAGCCTTAGTTTTGCACTGAATGGACCAATTGCTTCCCTATTTCCCAGGTTGGACAGGACGAGACTTCCAAAAACTGCTTAACAAAATAATTACTGACTCGAGTTGGTAACATTCACTACCCTGCTCTGTAAAGCTCTGGGTTTTCCGATGACGTGTAACTCTTCACTTGTGTGCCTCAAAAATCGATGAAAATTTATGTTAACTCTTTTGTTAACACTTCTTGGTTTCAAGCATTTTCTGAACTTTCTGCATGGTTTTCTAACATTTATATGTGAGCATTTAGATCATAAGGAACTTTTAAGACGATTTAATGTAACTTCATTTTGCATATGAGGAGACTGAGGTCCAGTGAGGTTAAAATGACTGACAATGTTACACTGGAAATTACTGGTAAGCTGTGTTTGGAATCCATATTTATTGCATGACACATTTGACTACATTCTACTTCATTCTAAAACTTGAGCTAAAGATCTTGTACCTTTGTTACCAAAAACTATATTTTTAAAACATTCAAATTGCATTTTTTCTTCAGTAAAATATTCACTGTTTAATATTACAGTTTTATAACTTTTATAACATAACTCTGTATGTTTCAGTTATTTCCAATCATTCTAAAGTGGTCAATGGCATCAATCAACTGCTTCTGGTGATTAAAATTTTATTTTATTATCTTCATTGTATTAGGTATGCTTGTGGCACAAACAAGGTGTGTGTGGTCTATTCTATGGAAGGAGATGAAATAAAAAGCTGGGTTATCTTTGGAATATCACAGCTGTAAGAGGTTCATCATGACTTTGATCCACATTGAATAATTTAACATGGGGTGATACATCAAATGTGTAGGCAATAAATCTCAATACAAATGACTAGGGAACTTATTTCTTCAATGAACTATTTTGAAATAACTTCAGGAAGTCCTTAGTTACTTTGAAGCATCAATGAAAATAGAAGGTCAGTAGGCTAAAACTGTTAGATGCTATAGATATTACCTTCAGCTCAGGAAGAAAGGTTGATACACGCCAAAGACGCTTTACGTATATGACTAAGTAGATTTTATAATTATTTTCATCCAGGGACATTAAGATGCTACAGAAGGGACAAAAGCTAGGTTCTTTATTTCTCTGCAAATATTAACACATTTCCACTTATTGTGTCTTGGCCGAGAAGGAAACACCACTCACGACTCATGGCGCTAAAGATGATACAGAATCAATGAAAGAGTATATCGTCAATATACCAATCTGTGTGCTACCAACCTAAGAGACTAATGTGGAAATTAATGACCTTTAAAATTCAAGGAATGCGCATACATCAATCTAATTGAAAAAAGAACTGATAAAGTGTTCCATCATTTACTGCCACCAAGCAGGAAGGGGAGATTAATGACACATGTTGATCAAATGCAGTACGTAAAGAGTAAGATATCCTTTCGCCATTCCAGCAGGTCCAGAAATAACCTTGGGTTTCTTTTTAAATGAAGGTTGGATGGAGAAAACGACTAACAGGATGTAATAAGACTCCTATGACTCTCTAGATACAGAGTGAAGTTTTCTATGATCTCAAATACACCCACTCAGCAGTCCCTAACAAGAGTACAGATCCCTCTTGGGAATAGGGAAGCTCCCATACACTTCTACATGCTTAAAAAGCAAAAGCCTCCATTATTTTGTTATTTCCCCAATACACGGGTGCACAGAGTACTATTTCGGCATCATATAGTTTTGTTTCTATTCATGAAACTTCTTTCTTATTAAATAAAAAAATGGAGATAAATGCAGTATTATTTCAGGGCAGTTGTCTATGCTGGTGTTGCCTTTGACGATCTAAGTTGTAGAGAATCAACTGGAGAACAGAGCGCAGTATGCAATTTAGGACAATAGTCAGTTATAATCATTTAAAATAACGTCCTTCTTTTCCCAGTGGCTACCTTGGGAACACAGACCATCCTCTTATCTCTTGTAATCCTTCTCATTTACGACTGTCAGAAAGCAATTTTCTGTAAGTGTTGAAGAGATTATATGTTGTATGTACGCTGTCTGCAGATATAATGCGTTATTTCATATGTATGCTCTCTACATGCCTCTATAGTTTCACAGAATAAAGTAGAGTTTCTCCAGCTTGGGCAGAAAGATTTGCTGAATTCCCTTGGGCTTTGTTGACCTTTTGTCATTCCTGACACCAGCCTCAATTTGATCAAAGTTTTCTCTTGGGAAAACTCAGGGTCTTTTTTTTTGTTTTGTTTTCTTTCTATTCTGGGTAGCCTTTTTCAGCCACTCTACCTAAAAAAACCCTAATCGTCTTTCATTGGGAATGGCAGTCTTGGGATTACTAGAGAGCATCTCATACCCTTGAGCCCCATTTCTATCCAATTTAATTGCTTTTCTTCTCCTGTCACTGTCCATTTACACTGGCCCTATCATTTATAGCTTTCAGACTGCTATGTGATCTGTTCTGGGGAAAAAGAAAGCCCACACTTTTTGACCTCTTTAAAGTCATTCATCTTATAAACACATAAGCTACTCCCATGATTAATACCAAAGACAGCACATGCTAATCAGGATTTTTCTTTCTTGCTTTTTTTTTGGTAGTGGGGAGCAGAGAGAGATAATTTTCCACAACTCATATTTTATCCTCAATTTCAGCATGGAGGTCTCAGTTACCTGACAGATGTAGTTTCCTACTAACTTATCTGAGGTTTAACCAGCAGGAGTCCCATGATAAAAATCCCCTTTTATCTCTTAATCACAATAAAATAAATATGAAGACTATCTTAAGAAAAACAGACAAACAAGAACCAAGAAGTTAGACATTTATACGTGACCTACTTTGAGAACAATCTTATTATTAAATACTGTAATTAATAAACCATTTAGCAGGGAGTACACAGAGCTCTGCAAAGAATGTAATGAAGGATACATTCACGGACAAATACTATGATGGACAAGCCTGTTTCAAATCCAAGGTTTAATACAACAAAGTCAGAGGAGAGCTTTGATTCCCAGACACCAGGTGACAAATCCTTCCCAGGTTCAGGGAAGTGAGAGGAAATAAGTAGAGGACGTTGAGGGCCACCCAAGGAGCATCACAGCAGTCCCATCTCTAGGATGACAAGAGTTTCGCAGTTGCTAGTGGTGCCAGGAGGGTATCAGGAGAGGAGCCAGCAGCCTGCTGGGGAATGAACTAGACAGCACACATCCGCCAGGGCAGTGATAGGAGAATGTGTTTCTGAGATTAATGTTTCACAGCTGTGATGGAAACCTGGATACAGGCATAGCTGATGGGTTTTGCAGCAGGAAACAGATGAGAAATTATAGCATCCAAAGACCCTGCTACAGCAAATTGATGATAAATTTACACCCATGAGACAACTGGTGGTGGAACAAAAAAGCAGCAACCCTCACCTCTGATTTGTCTCTTTAGCCTAATTTGTCCAAGTTCTGCACTTCTTAACCAGGCAACTCTCCCCACCAGCCTTGAATCATCATGGGTTTGAATATCTTTCCCTTTTCAGTCTATGGCAATATCAAATAAACGCCTCTACTTCTGAAACTTTAAATTGTGGCTGCATCTTTAAGATGGATTAAAAAAAACTTTTTTTCAATGGAAAATTTCAAAAATTAATAGAAGTAGAGAGAAAAGTGTAATGAACCCTCATGTACCTATCACCCAGCTTCATCGATTATCAATTCATGGCCCATCTTGTTTAATTTACCCCCTTTCCCCTCCACTCCCCCATGCATCCTAACCCCCTCATCCCCAGATTATTCTGAAAGAAATTCCAATTTTCCCATCACTTCTCTTACACGGAATTTGTTATCAAGTCTCCTTCAGGAAACTGGTAGTCTAGTTTGCAGCTTTATTTTTTCTACCTATATTAGGAACAAAAGATATTTGGAGGGGGCCCTTATTATTTACTTCTTGTCCATTTTTATTAGAGCTAAAATCACAACATTTGTAGAGTTAGTTGCTAAAGACATGCATGTGAACGTATTTTTATATCAGTAAGCTCAGCAGCGAATCAAAAGATTTAATCCGTTTTGGACTCTGATTGACCCTTGTAAAATATTTCCTGTGGTATGAAATAATGTAAGAAAATACAGCATTCAAACTATACAGGAACTCCACTCAAGTTCTTTCCCTATCTATATTTGGTCCCTTGATATTCCTTTCAGAAGCTGTCACATTTCACAAAGATGGACTCCTTTTATTGTGTGATCTACCCTTTTACAAATCTGTGCAATGTTCACAATCAGGATCAAAAGATTAAGATCTAAAATGTTGTCTGTGCATTTAGCTTATTTTCCACATTGGATTGTAAGTTATATAGGCAAAGACTTTCTCTTAAACTTCTTGGTGTTTATCCACAGTGCCTAATACAGTGCTTAGCATTATAAAAGCACTTATTTGATGCTTAAAAAAGACTTGTCAATGTTGCTTCTCATCATTAAACCTAAGTGTGGTTTATAAAATGACAGATTCTTTAGCAAATAGGTGTGCCGCCACCAGTCATTTTCTGTGCCCAGGGCAGACATTGCTAATCAATCACTACGTTCTTTTCTAAATTGGGATGCAGCCTCAGCGTCCTTAGCAAGCAAATTGCAATTTATTTGCTATCCTTGCTCTAAAATTATTCAGTTAGAGAAGAGAGAAGGATCACTGATTCGGCCATTGAACTTGTTAAATGTTGTCACGTTTTAAATGTTCTGCAGGTTACTTACACTACCCTTGTAGGTTTTAGGTCAGCTCAGGGTTCCTGTATACTCGTGTTCTGGCCAAAGTGTAGTTTCCATGATGGGCTTGGAGTGAGAAGGTCTGGTTTCAAATTCCATTACTCACTAGCTGGGGGACCTCGAGCAAATCTCCTAGTGTCCATCAGCTTTTGTTTTTCTCGACTAATATTTGGACAGTAACTTCCTCCCTTCTTCAGAGGGCTGTTCTGGGGGTCAGATGAAATAATGAACCTGAGTGGCTTTTTAAATTGTTAAAGCTTTATAAAATGTCGGCTAAGAGAGATCTTAGAGGTCATGTACATAAGCACAGATCTTTGTCTAGGATGAGGTCATACAAACTTAAAGCACCAGTTTCTGACCTTATATTCACTCACCTACCTATCTCTTTGATTCCCTCTTCTGTGTGATTGTCAAAGTGCCTGTGGATTTATAGCGGATCTCTTCAAAGAGATCTGAGGTCTAATGATGCTTCATTACACTCTGTTGTTAGGGGGCCAGGCTAGGGAAAAATCTACAGGGGGTCAAATTGATAAGATAGAAAATTAGATAGGGTGCACAATGAAAAGTTTGAGGCTCAGGGGACATTTTATAGGTCTAATGGTTTTGGGATAGTGATGGTAAGACTGCTTAAAAAAAAAAAAAAGCCTCAGGGAATTTCCCTAAATCTTTGGCCTTATCAACCTCATGTTCTAACCAGGTGACTAACTGGCCGTATGTTCCATTTAAACAGCTTTCTAAAGGAAGCGGCTCCTGATTCTCTCAGCACGTGGGCATATATGACAATACAGAAAAGAGGTAGCAGTTAATTTTCCTAACCACCCCGAAACTAACATATTTGCAATGCATTTCATCAGCAACTTAGTAGATCGCCATTTAAGAGGTACATTACTTTTACAATAGTACCATTGTAAAAGTACCATGCTGCCAGCCATAATTCACAGGTGGTAGCTGAGGAAAGTAGGTTCAATAGTACTTCCATATCCCTCTGTCCTGAGGTGCTAGTTTCTAAGTAACGGGCTGGCGATGTGTGTGAGCATGTTTTACTTCGGGGGCTCTGAGTCAAAATAATTTATAAACTTCTCTCTCTCTCTCTTTTTAAGCCCGATATACTCAGGGGCATATCAGCAGCTGGATGGAAACTGTTCTGGTGAGGAGAGGGTCCTATCTGAAGGTCACTTTGTGTAATATTTGAGAAGGCGTTTCACATTGATTTTTGGTATTCAGGTTCTTGCGTGACTTAAAATATTTAATTTTAAATGCATAATAAGAATGCTGAGAAAGGAAGGGTTTTTTTTCTTTGACCATGTTTTACAGGAAAAAAAAATCTAGTGAAATACGAACATTAGGTTACATGATGCTGGTTACTTTAAACTTATGTATCGCTTCATTTTCGATTCAAATGTCAAGTCAAAGTAAATTCCTTAAGTACTTTGAAAATCTTTCTAAACTGTTCAAACTTGAAAGCATCCATCCATCCAATGTGGACTTGGTTGTTAGAGCAGGGGCTGGGGACAGAGAAATCTGTGTCACTGGCAAACTGATCAGGGAGCAAATGGAACTCTTTTGAGGGAAAGCGCAAATTTCATTACCAGTTTGTTTTTTTTTTTTTTAATTTGACTTTTAAGGCTTCTATAAATACGATCTTAATATTTTCATGACCAACTATACTGTCCATGTTTTTCCCCCAAATTCCACCTTTCTGTCCTTTTGGCAAAAGGATAAAATTTTTATATTAAAAAAAATGCACACAGTGTCTCTGTCCTCATTTAAAACCTTTTCAGCGACTTTCAGCAACACCCCAAAGCTTTACTTCTTATTCAGTTTGTTCTCATCTGTCATAGAAATTGATGTGACTTCCATGACTAAACCTCATGCTTATTGTTTCTGAAGTCATACCACCTACTACTTTGCCCTTTCCAAAAGGAAAGAAAAACAGAAATGTTTAAGGAACTAGACCGGTAATTATAGCTAACTTTACATTTTATTGTCTTATTATTTTCTTCTTTATTCCATCTCCTTGTGGCCCTGGGAAATTCAAGGATACACTGTGCTACAGATGTTTAGTTCTGGATAGAAACCTTGAGATACTATCCAAATCCTTTTTTTTTTAAATTAATTAATTAATTAATTAATTTTATTTATTTATTTTTGGCTGCGTTGGGTCTTCGTTGCTGCACACGGGCTTTCTCTAGTTGGCGGCGAGCGGGGTCTACTCTTTGTTGCGGTGCACAGGTTTCTCATCGCAGTGGCTTCTCTTGTTGCAGGGCATGGGCTCTAGAGTGCGCAGGCTTCAGTAGCTGTGGCTTGCGGGCTCTAGAGCGCAGGCTCAGCAGTTGTGGCGCACGGGTTTAGTTGCTCCGCGGCATGTGGGATCTTCCCGGACAAGGGCTCGAACCCATGTCCCCTGCATTGGCAGGCGGAGTCCCAACCACTGCGCCACCAGGGAAGCCCAAGATAGTATCCAAATCCTTAATTTTAACAGATGAGTAAACTGAGTCTGAGATAAATGCTGTGCCTGACATCACCCAGTAGATAACCAGTGACAATGTCTTTAGATTGTTTCCCTGAGCCATTTCTTATCTAAAAAATGTAAACATAATTTAGCATTTGGAGTTATGGACTAAGCCCCCCACAAAGGACCAAATGCTGTTTTTGTTTTTAGGGTATCCTAACTTAGCAAAGTACAGAGTCGTTATTTGAATTATTCCTCTTTGCCCTGGCGTTACAGCAGCTTTACTTTTATTATTTTTATTTTTTGCAAAGCAAGAGGAGAAACTGAGGCAGAGAAAGATGAAGTGTCTTGTACAGCCTAAGTGGCACAGCTTTTCGATGTAAGCCACAGTTTGTTAGTTACCCCCATCTGGCTAAATAGTGCTCTTCTGAGGCGCATGAGCTGATCTCTGTCTGCACAGATAAATGACGAACCAAAAATAGTTCGTGTGGTCTACTGGCAGACATAAAAAGCAATGAGGTCAGCCCAGTGTCCAGAAGGAATGAGCACTAATGTATTATTCTGCCCACTTTGATTTGCTAACAAAATCATGCAATTTTAAAAGAGCGAGGACGGAGTTTAACGAAAGGAAAAAAAAATTAGAAATGTCAAGTGTAATCCTTTGAAATAGGTAGTGAAAGCTCAGGAGGATAACTGTTTTGATGTTCCGAGTCCTGCCAGCGAGTGACAGGGAAAATGAAGACCCTTTCAGACAAATCCATTGTGCTCTGTCAAAGGTGGCTGAAGTTCTGTTCAAACACCTGTTTCTAGTCTTTATGAATATTAAAAGCCTCTGTGATTATTTTTTTTGGAAGCAATGATTTTGAAGTGTTACAGTACACATCATCTCAGTCTGGTTCCAATTCACTGCCAGTCCTCAGCTTTCCCTGAGGACATACATAACTTTTAAAATTTGTGACAGTTAGATTTGCAGACGTAGAGCATACAGGAACTGAAAAACAGGGTAGCTTTTTAAAAGATTAGTATAAGTCATTCTAATGTCATTTTACCTGTAATTTGCTTTCAATTTAGCATAAAGGTGCTAACCACGTAAACTGATACAGAAACATAAAATAAAGGCGCTCTGGAAGAGGGGAAGGCATGCCTTTCCAAAGACATCATTCCATCACTAATAGCCATGGGACTGTCAACTGTATAGGGAGATCGATTCCATTGGATAAATGATCCTCTGACCATTAAGCGTCTGTATTTGAACTGTGTATGGGCTTTCCAGAATGTAATCTTTTTTTCTAAATTTAGTTTGCATGGATTATGATTCCTTCCAAAGTTAAAGAAAGGTATTGACATTAACCAATTGGATTTTATGTAATTTCTTGGGAATATATATTACAGGTCCAACAGACTGTATAGAATATCGCCATTAAATCTTCCAACTACTCTTGCAGAGTTCTTTCTCCTTGGTTCAAATGAAACTGTGTTACACAAATCACAGCCCCATAAAACGATCACTTATAACTAACTCCTTCCAGATTTCACTAATTCTGGTCTTGACTAATTCCTTCTTTGTGAAGGAATCCAACCCACTATAATCTCTAATCACTTGAGCCAGTTTTGGTGTATATCACATTACAGCTGCTAAAAAAGAATTGTCCTAATTCTTCTTGAAATTCAGGAGGCAAAGCTTTGTGGCCAGGAAATTACAGTTAGGTTGTCTAGAATTTGCAATCAACATTTCAAGTCACTCATTCATGTTTAGGGATGGAGATCAAGCCAAAATCTGTCTTACATTGAAAAGGGATCTGAAAGGATTTGCTTCACATTGCCCTGCCATGCTTCTTTTACTCTTTGGAATTTGATAGAGATAGAGTAGAAATCAGGCAACCTAACCTCCTTCTTTTTCTATTTTGGCTCTTGGGGATAACCTGTATTTGGCCCTGTTTGGTGGCTAATTCCAGGCATTGACGCAATGCAGAACCTGCTGCCTACATAACAGGAGTTGCCCTCTCTGCACTCTGACGACGCTGTGATCACCATTCTTCTGAATGCCATTTTCCTGTCTAAACTGCAAATGTTAAGACACGTATGATGGACTCACAACATTCTCCAGTCTCCTGGACTCCCTTAAGAGCAAACAGGCATAACAGAACGCCATGTACCCCTCTCGCGAGAGTTCTCAGAGTCCAAGGAGCCAACAGTCAACTTCCGAGGATCGTACCGTCGCTGTTCATTCTGCCGTTTCTCAGCTCGAGAGCGAGAAGACGATGTCAATCAGATGATGTGCTTTATCTATACACTATACTCTCCAAGCGCTCCTCAACCGTCTCTGCAGGTGCCTAAAAGACCATGTGTGATCTTACTCCCAATCTACCTACTACCTCTTCTATCCCATCTTCTACTATCCTCCACCTTGTCTTTCACCACCAACACTGGCTTCATTGCTTTGTTTTGAATAGCACCTCCACTCCCAGCACTATCCAGCCCTTTTCACTGTTCCACTGCTTTATTTCCCCACCCAGTACACTGATCACTGTCTGACATACTACATATTCTATCTATTTATTTTATTTATTATCTGTCTCCCAACACTGGATTCCATGAAAATAGGAATTTACTTTTTTTTTTTTTCTGGATCTCCAATTTGCAGAGCAGTGTCTAGCAAAAACAGGCGCTCAGTCATTATTTTTTTTAAAGAATGAAGGAATCCATGGCCACTTCTTGGATCCTTGTTGTTTCGTAGCTCGAAGCCATTTAGTTTCTCCTGAAGGAGACAAGGAGGCCCTCTGATGTAAAAATCTTCATCTGGTCATAAATATGACTCTGGAGGATGTCATATTTCACAAAATGTGTCATTTTAGATCAATAAACTGAGCACCTACTATGTGCTCAATTCTGGGAAGGCAGCGTGCTTCCTTCCGCGGAGGAGCTCACTCACAGTCAGGCCCTGGGTGGTATGATTTACATACTCTGCAAAGGTGTCAAGCAAGAGGGTGAGCAGGGGAGAAATCCAGTTTGTGTTCTGCCAGCTGAGCCCTGTGCTCTTTTAGCAGAGGACAGATGCTGTTTTGTAATTCATGTACCTGTAGGGCCCACCTTACTGCAAGTTATCAAAAGAAGCTTTCCCAGCTAGCAGCTGCCCCTGGTCAGTCCCTTTCTATGGATACCCTCAAACACTCACAGTCAACTCTAAGCTCCCAGCTTAACCCCTAGTCTTCAAGATTGATTTTCCATTCAGTGCTGCTTTGAGTTTAAGCATGTAATAAGCATCACTTCCTAAAGAAAACCGGGTCCAGTGGGGTCAGGGACCTCCTTCACACAATACATCTCTCCCCACAAACGACTTTTGAAAGACAGATAGTTTCTGATCTTCTGCGGGAAGCTGGGTAGGATTGAAAGCCAAAAGCTCTCACTTGAGTACCCTAAAATGTTTAGCTTTCTGCTTCTAGAGAGTGTATAGAATTCCCAAACAACTGGCAAGGCGGCACTTAGCTTTAGTCTTTACTAACTTCTTATTTTAGGGGTAAAATTCCCAGGAAACTGTCCCTTTCATAAGAATAAATTCCTAATTCACACTTAACGACTTCATCAGTGATGCCTCTGATGCAGGAGGTGCTTTGAAGCATCTTGTTTCTAGACTTGGGATGTTGACCTATGAGACCTTGTTTTAAAAAGTATTTAGAAAATGCTCTATTGCCTTCAGTTCTCTACATCAGTTAAAATAATTCCAAGACTCATCTATATATGGGATTCTCAATTTTTCCTTGAGTTGATTATTCTTATCAGTGATGGTGCTTTATTCAAGTTGACACAGAAACAGCTGTGCTCAAGTACAAACTGCTTTATACATTTGTGTGGGGTTGAGAGTAACTGACTTCTTTGCAAGTGACAATGACACAGTGTGGATTGTCTAGAATCTAACCCACCATAGCTTAGAATTCCAACATGATATTTTCCGGAAGGCTGCTCTGCCATCAAACCCAGCTGTAATCACTTTGCTTAATTGATCATCAAACCGAGAAGGGCTCCTTTAAAGGAGGAAAAGGGCAGAAGAAGAATCCAGGCATGAAGTTTCCTGAAATCTGCTCCCCCACCTTCTGCTTGCACTGAAAGCTAGAAAAATCTGGTGTGTGATGAATGTTTAGAGTTTGTATTCACCTTATCAACTCAAGCGTGGTAAAATGTGTGAAAACAATCTCTATTTTAGCCAAACACAGAGTATAACATAGCATCATTAATGATCTGTAGAAAAAGGCATTTTCCCATCTTTTCGGATGCTTTCTTCTTCCCAATCTTGCCTCTAGGAAACCCTCCCATCTTCTCAGAAATCTACGTTCATCTCTTGTCCCCAACTGTATTTATATTGATGTTCTTTCTATCTCCTTTCTTTAGCTCCACAAGCATTTCTCATCCCATCTCTCCTGAACGGAGATGGGCCAGGTATCATCCCAACCGTGTGAACCCGTGTCTATATTTGCCTCTACTTTCTCGCGATGTGCTTATTACTAAAATTCCCTAAAATCTGATTCAGCATTTCCTGCATTATTGAATTGGCTTTCTCAAAGGCTTCTTATAAGTGTCAAATTCAATGACCTCCTCTATGTCTGAATCCTCCACATTAGCTCTGTAGCACCCAACGTGCCCTCTCATGGGGAAATTCACTTAGTGAAACTCCACTCTTCTCTAGGCAGATAATGGTGACAGTCTCCCGGTGTTTCTTCTACCTCACTGGTCCCTTTTGCCGTCTACTGCGTTTGCCCTGCATGCACTAATTGAATTCATAATGTGGGGTACCCTAGGGTCTCTCCCTGACTGCTGTCTTTCTTTGGGCCACGCATGTCCCCACGGGGTCTCACCCACATCTTTGTCCCATCCTCTCCATTGCTGATAATGGAGCAGCTACTCACTCTGGGACTCAGGCAGCAAAGCCAACCACAAACTTCCTGGATCCGGTTTCCTGTCCTTTTCACCCCCTGAACATTCCTCCTAGAGCACTCAGACCCGAACCATGCCTTCAAAGGCATTCACAAGGTGCTTCCAACCTCTTTTTCAAGTTTCATTCTTTACTAGTCACTTACATGCCTGAGTCTATTTATGTATCTGAAATTGCAAGGAAAAAAATGCTTTTTGCTTTCCCCTGCATATCCCAGGGAAATGTTATGATGTTGGAGGAGCTCTGTCTCCCTTCTTTTTTTTCTCTGCTCATCCTCTCTGCCTCAGAGCTTAGATGAGATCCTGTAGTATGTGCTCAGGAAATCTTTGTAGAATGAACAAACGTACAGATAAATCTGACCACTGGAATATTTTCTGCCTTTCAATAACCTGCTCAGTCACCTTCGTCTTAAAAGCTTTTCCTAGTCTCTCCATCCTGATTTATAGTCTCACGCCCTTCGACCTTCATAGCACTTCTTTCATAATACGTATTTTACCTTGCATTTTGGCATTTTACGCAGCTGTCTTAGTGTCCCTGCCACTATTTTATACATGCTGTCTGAGAACAGGGACTTCATATACACCTTGAAGTCCCCTGGTGCTCTCAACACAATTCTTTGTATGAAGCAACAGCTCCACATCTATGTGTTGAGTTTGTTTTCGTTCAAGCACTAAAACACTTGCAGTGGAAATGACAAAGTTCCTGCTTCTTGCAGGTTGGCAGAATGTCGACTGCAACCATGAACTCATGGGTGTGGTGTTTCTCGGACCTGCCTAATCGCTCAGCATTTCATTTCCTTTATAAATGGGGTTAATAATATTTATCTAATAGGGGGACTCAGAGGATTGTTTAATTAATGATGAAGCATATTCCAAGATCCTCAGAGGAAATAAAAAGATAAACATTATTATATCTCTTATTACTGTAGATAGCAGTTATTAAACTCTCCCATAAACAGGGAACCAAGAACAATTTTAAGCCAAACTAATAGTTTAATAAAAAGCAGCGAGGGGTTACCACAGTTGAGCTAACGTAAACACTCTGGCAAAAAGTATTCCTTCTTCCTGTTTCCATTAATACTGGATAAGATGAACTTTCAAGAGGTCTCAGTTTCCTCACCTGTTCAGTTAAGACGTTGAAGACCTTTGAAGTAACTTCAAAGGTCCCTCCTAGCTCCTTGTCAAATCTCTGGTTTTATTAACATCTCAAATCTCTGACTAATTGAATGGTCCTCTGTGTTTTAATGTAACTGTGTATCACTACAGCTGCTTTCTTCTAAGGGCTCCATTTTGGCCAAAGCTTTGAGGGGCAAGTGTAGATTTAAAAAAAATCGTTTGGCAGTAGAATGCTGAAGAAAATCTTTCAGGGCACTTGGAACATATGCAAATCTAAGTGTCTGAATCTTGCTCTCCCCAAAAATGTTTTAGCTTAGGGTAGAGAATAATCAGGAAATATTCATGTGTACTCCACCACACAAGCCAACCAGAGCTTCTCACACATAGAAATTAGTGTTTCTCATCAGCATATCCCATGGGGCTCTAGGTAAGGCTTATCAAGGTTCTCCTAGGAGTATTTCAGAGCCCCAGCGAAGCAAGACAGCTCTCTGAGAATGTAGGCACCTGGCAGCAAACGGAGCAGTACTCTGCTTTCTTGGAGGATGCTCATGGAAATGGATACTCGGAAATGTTTGATTGAACTGTGAGAGAGGCTTGGAAAGAGACTGTTTTAGAAAACTCCCTCGCTGGCTCCTTCTGCCTGACTGGAGTGTTCAAAATACTCTTGGAAAATCAGAATCACTGGAGTGTATGTAGTGCTTTGCAGCTCACTCTTTGATGTCCAGTTTAACACTGTTCTCAGAAGGTGTGCCCAGCTGTCCTTGGGATTTGTCATGTTGCCTTTTTAAAAATTTTATTGTGGTACAAAACACATAACATAAATTTACCCTCTTAACATTTTTTAGGTGTACAGAGCAGGGTTGTTAACCATATGCATGCCGTTCTACAGCAAATCTCTAGAACTTTTTCATCTCTCATGACTGAATCTCTCTATCCACTGAACAACTCCTCCCCTGCCCTCAGCCCTTGGCATCCACCAATCTACTTCCTGTGTCTAGAAGTCTGACTACTTTGCATACGTCGGATAAGTGAAATCACCCAATATTTGTCTTTCTGAATAGCTTATTTCACTTAGCATAATGTCCTTAAGGTTCGTCAGTGTTGTAGCATATGAAAGGATTTTTTTCCTTTTTCAAAGGTATGCTGCCTTTTAAAACATATAGATTTTGTCTGCACAGTTCAATGTCTTGTGCCTCTAGTTGATGATCTATTTCCTGGGAAGAAGAGAAACTTCTCTGAAATATTTGAATAAAGGAGTTACTGTCCCGTGTCAGTGTCAGAGTCTGGATCCCCATGGTTCATGAGACAAGTTTCAAGAGGTTTTAAAAAATACTTGGGTCATATTAGTGTGATATCACTGGTCCCTCGGTGAAAGCAACAAAATGGACTAAAAAAAAGCAAACAGGAAGTACAGCCCCTTCTCACCCAACTACAACATACTTTTAGTGACAAAGTTTGGGCTTCAGTGTTACATGGAGGAAAACAGTATCTCCAGTGGTCCAGGTGGCCTGGTATATGATTCCATGAGGATTCTGTGCCAACTAATACCCTAGTATTAATACTCTTGTATTAATATAAGAGAGACAGTAAAAATACAGAGTTTAGCAGGAAACATGGAATACTGGGGAATACACCCTTTTCCCACTGAAGCTTCAGAAGGATAAATGGCATGGTTTTCAGACTAAGGTTTAAATTCTGGCTCTACCATTTACTATCACAAGCTGGTGCTTGACCCAACTATTCTTTTAGTCAAAAATTGGCTTCGATGGGGCTTCCCTGGTGGCGCGGTGGTTGAGAGTCCGCCTGCTCATGCAGGGGACACGGGTTCGTGCCCCGGTCGGGGAAGATCCCACATGCCGCGGAGCGGCTGGGCCCGTGAGCCATGGCCGCTGAGCCTGCGCGTCCGGAGCCTGTGCTCCGCAACGGGAGAGGCCACAACAGCGAGAGGCCCGCGTACCGCAAAAAAAAAAAAAAAGAAAGAAAAAAAAAATTGGCTTCGAACCACCTCTCTGAGCCTCAGTTTCTTCATTGGTAAAATTAATGTCACATGTGTTTCCTAGGGCTTTAGGGGGATGAAATGTGATTAAGTGGTGGGTCACACCCCTGATCCAGCACAGTGCCTGTCACAAACAAGTGCCTTATAAATAATCGTCTGACCCTGACCCTCTCTCATACTTGGAAAGCTAGTGCTTTCAACTCGCACCGAAATATCTAGATAGGCTCAAAGATCTGTCCTCTGCTCGAAGAAATACTGGTATATAAGAGGTTGAGCATACAAAAGAGATAAATTAGAGTTGACTATTTGCTTTACAAAACGAGTCTTTGAGTGACAGTAAGATTAATGGCTTCCGGTTTTCCAGCACCTCCTGGGTCTGTAAACACTGCTCTGAGTTTTACACAATTCTCTCCTGAAAAGATTCTCTTATAGAGCAAGTTCCTCTAATACTCATACACACGACTCGATTTCTCATATTTTGGTTTCCCTGCAAGTTTTTAAAATGACAGCAACTGGGTACATTGTAATATGTATTTATATCTCATAGAGATTTGAAAGGAAATAAAATTAGGCCAGCCTGACCTCGCATGCAAGTCATTTCCGTATATCACCAGAAAGAAGACAAATGTCATAAAACCTGAGCCCTTGTGAACTCCTTCAGGATTTAAAATGTGATATTTACATAGACCATAATTAAATCTGGTTACACGTGCTGGTGCTTGACCCAACTACTTTTTTTTGGCCAAAAACTGTAAGAAGCAGCCAGTGAGTGGAGTCCTTTCTATTCTCTCCAAAGCTCCCACCCTGGCCCCGAGTCAGGTATCCGTGACACATAAAATTGCATGGATGTTCCTCCAGCCTCCTGTTTCTGAAGTTTCTGGAGCAGGTGATCATTAATACAAATTATAGGCCATGACAGAATTTTTTAAAATGTACTGTGGCTGAATAAAAACCATAAGCTTTTCACACGTGCTTTTTAAAATACCAAATATGTTTAAAGAAAAAAAAGGAAAGTTACAGATTTACCCACACTGGTGTCTAGAAAAGGTACTGAGCTAAACATTCTTTGACAAAAACAAAAGAAATCTCCTGAAAGAGGGTGATTTCTTTGGCAAAAATGTAGATTTCCTGTATTTCAAAAAGTTGTATAAGGATCTAAAGCAGCCACGTCTCAAAGAACGGTCTGTTGTTAAGACTTCTGTCAATGCCAGAGTGTGGGGTGGCGGAAGCCCATGAAAGCTCTGGATCGCGTGTTGGGTGTGTGTGTGCGTGTGTGATAGGGTGGCTGGAAACTTCTCTAATGCTCCTCCCCCGCCCCCAAATTTGGTTAGATTGAAAGGAAGTACTATTAGTTTCTGTTTAAATTTAAAGTGAGGACTAAGCTAAACACGGTTTTATGAAAGGAGTATTTTTAGGAATGAATGGGTCAGTCACTAGTCCATGAGAAGTGGATTTTCAACAGGCCATCGCTACATCTTGCTAAAGAAGTATGTCTGCAATGGAGATCTTTGCTTTCTGAGAGAATACATTTTTTGGTGCTGTTTTTTTTTTTTTTGCGGTACGCGGGCCTCTCACCGTTGTGGCCTCTCCCGTTGCGGAGCACAGGCTCCAGATGCGCAGACTCAGGCGGCCATGGCTCACGGGCCCAGCTGCCCCGCGGCATGCGGGATCTTCCCGGACCGGGGCACGAACCCGTGTCCCCTGCATCGGCAGGCGGACTCTCAACCACTGCACCACCAGGGAAGCCCTTTGGTGCTGTTTTAAATGGTTCGGCATCAGCGCAGCTAACATTTCTCCTGCCTTTTGCTGTCCCAGCGTGGCTGGTTCTTACAGCTTACAATAGACACATGCAGTTTGTGATTTTTCTTATATCGTTTTTTGAGGTCAGCAAAGAAGATTCTGAAATCTATTTTGTAAATTATTAAAACAAAGGGTGTTATGGAAGTAGCAAAAGCAGATGTGTTTTTTCACGTTATTAGCCAGATCACTTTGTTTCTCTTTTGCTTTATTAAATAAAATGTACTATTTCCTCTGACATTTATTATTCTGACCCTAAGATTAGGAAAAACCGATCATAGGAAAAGATTATTTACTGTCACTCTGCTTAGCTTGCACTTTAATGATAAGAAACCAATTTGCTGAGATTTCTTTCAGGCTGAAAATGTTTCACCCAATCTGTTTGCATTTTTAATAATAGTAAAATAAGCAAACCCTCTGATAACAGTGTTTAGCATTAATTTTTAATAATCTCATGCCTTTTAAGCTGCCCTTTGTATCTTGGTGTGGGGAAAAAACCCTTTGTATAGAAAATTAATCAGAAAATAAAATTTATTTCTGACCCCTTCCTTATTCTTGGGGTCTACCGGAGAGGCAGTGACGCGGGCTGCCAAATGTTTCTGAACGTGCTTCTTCAGAAGCAATGCCACCAAGGCCAACAGCCAAGAAAATGGTTTTTAATTTTCTGCTCAGTAATATTTCCTCTCTCTTCATGGTTGGATTCTCCTAGGCTCCAGAGTACTGAGCTGTCTCTACAAACAGCCTTTATGATTGATTACTATCAGCCCAAGGGTCCTTGGAATTGTCTGTTGGGTCAATGTAAAGACTTGGATACAGCAATTTTTATCATTCACTCACTCATTCATCAAAGTAATGAAAATTTATCGAACACCCACTGCACACCAAACCTTGTGCGGGGCACAGGGGCATAGCAATGATCAATTCAGCCAGGTCTAAACAATGTAGCCGTGGGGAAACAGCTAGGCTTCTATACATTCTATGTCAGGTACGTCTGTGGTGCCTGAGGTACCAGGAAATGTTTAGGAGAATCTCCATGAAGCCCAGTCCCTCATGCCTGACCTATTCTGGCTTCAGATTCCTCACCTGAAAACTGAAATAATACCTCCCTCGTTGCATTGTTGTAAGGATTAAATGAGACATACTTATTATAATGCCTGGCACAAAGTACAATCATAAATGTTGACTACTCTTATTGTTATCTGCAATAATGATAACAGTTCAAAAAGTAATAGCTATCATTTATTTTCTGCTATGCATTTATATGATAGGCTCTCTGTTAGGCACTGTTAGGTATATTATTGGTAATTCTCTCAACAGTCCTCTCAATGAGTCTGACTATTTAGGTCCAGAGAATTTCAGTAGCTTGCCCAGGGATGCCCAGTTACAAGACCAGCAGGTCTCCTGCTTCTCTGAGGGGACTCCCACCCGCTTAGTGATGATAAGAAACAGCCCATGGCTCAGTGATCCAGTTCCCACTTGGGGAATGCTGGGGCGTGAGGAGAAATTCCCCCTCCGTATGATTTCAGGACTCACGTCCAGGTCCACAGCCCTAATACCAGCAACGGTGGGCAGACTCCACAGATCATCTCAGGTAGATCTGTTCCCCCCACCCTCCCAATTTCTTTGTTATGAGATATACTGTCGGGAATGTGGAGGTCATGGGAAAGCCCTCTCCCGGGCACAGGGAATCCATCAATGCCACCCAGGTCGTGTGACCTGGAAGAGGACTTTGGCATTTCTGGACACCAGTTTCCTCACATAAAATGAGAAAAGCCAGTAAATATTGAGTGCTTTCATTTAACCCTCCCAGTGACCCAATGGGAAAAAATTATTATTTATGGCTCCACCCAAGGTTGTGCAGCTTTTTCGTGGCGGAATCAGTCCAGAAACCTAAGTCTGCCCAAGTCCAATCTCAAGATCTTTCCACATCACCACAGCTGGGTTTGAGTTCATTTCCCAGCCATGGCGACCTGGGCATCTCCCATCTCCCATCAAAGATCATAAAATATCTGTTGCCATATGTATTCTAAAACAGATGCTATCCAATCTTGAAGGCCTTCCCTGTAACAGCCAATTTCAAATGAATTGCAGTGAAGAGTCACATTGCTTTCTCTGTGAGTTACTGTCATCTTTTTTATTCATGTCTTTTAACCTGGATTATCACAGCGTTATTTTTATCTCTCCTTTTCACGTGGCAGTGCAATCGCGAGGCTGCTCTGGGTCTGGTTGTCTGGGAGTCGATGAAGCTATCCTTCTAACTTTGTGTTACTGAGCTGGGGGAAGATTATCTAACTGCAAATGTTTTTCATGCACAACCTGACCCTAACCTAAATACTTGCCCAGCCACACTTCCATTGCTGGCATTTTTGCTGCAGTGGAGTTTGTAATTAAAACCCTCCTTGGCTTCTATAGTTTCTCTCCTATTCAAGCTACATGTTTCAAGTGGTTATTATGCCTAACACAGCAACTGTAAAATGGAAATTAAAAAATTAAGGGTTGGATGCCAAAACTGAAACAAACACCAATAAATATTCTCATGATATCCCTACATGAAATACCCTTTGATAACCAGGCCTTCCAGGGTTTTGCTTGTGTGTTTGAAAATAAGTACTTACAGATTCAGCTTACACCTGATATAATTATTCCTCATTCTGCCTTTCTGAGATCATAAAAATAACAAGTTTATTCCACCAAAGGCAAATAATACTTAGAAACAATTATAAAAAGTTAATGAAAGGAATAATTAAATGTATGTTAAATAACAATATATCCAACACAATTGTGTTTGGAATGAACATCATCTCATGAACAGCGTTCTGACTGATGTCAGCACGAACCTTGATTCTGCCACATTCTCATCCAACTGCAAAAATATTTTCCCCTGAAGGACTGCAAAATAAAGTATATTCTGGTTGCCACCAGATCCGATAGTGTTTTAAATTACCATATTTAGACTTTAGCATTCCAATAATAGAGCAGGGAAACAATTCTTGAAACAGTCCTCATTTTTAGCACATTATATGTAAGTAATCCCCACGGCCAGCATTTATATCTGCCTGGTTACTCCTCCCAAACTTGTTCACAGCATTTTGAAAAATCCCATTTTAAACTCACCTGTCTAGTTTTTTTTTTTTAAATCAAAGAGGATATATATGTGTTGGAGAGGGTATTCTATCACTCCACTTGAGGATGGGTTGGCTTCAGGCCAACAGTCTTTCCAGGATTGGAGAATATTCTTTAGGCCTATGTGCAAGTGTATGGTGAAAATAAAAGCTCTTCATTTTCCAGGGTGTTTTACTCTGGGATATTTTCACCTCTTTGGAAGCTGTCTACACTCCTCCTGCCTGACTTTAATTTTAGTCTGTCATTTTAGCTAGAGACCAAAAAATTATCTTGTATAGGCCGTCATTTCTAGAAATAATAGTTTTTCAGATAAGCCTCCCCAACCATGAAAAACATTTTCTTCTTTGTAAGGCTTCAATATTTCCTGACACAATTAATGAAAAAATACCAAACACAGTTATTAGTTAAGGGTGAAATATATGTTCATAACGAATGTCTAATGTTACAAAATCGTACATGACCTCATAATTTTTGTACAGCCATTTACGTAACACAAAACAGATAACGCTCCTGTCTCTGGAAGGAAAATAAGTCCCTAAGGGTTTATCCTAAATGTAAGAGCAGCAGCAGCAGGAACAGAGGTGTCTCTTCCTTGGTTCTGGATCCTACTTTTCTGTTAACGCAAC
This sequence comes from Delphinapterus leucas, assembly GCF_059928025.1. Classification (NCBI taxonomy): domain Eukaryota; kingdom Metazoa; phylum Chordata; class Mammalia; order Artiodactyla; family Monodontidae; genus Delphinapterus; species Delphinapterus leucas. Next base: position 15,927,090 of record NC_143146.1, read on the forward strand.
TGAAGTCAGCATTGGACCTTTTGGCAACCTGGTCCCATGGAATAGTCCACGGGTCAAAAAAAACTCCCAAGTCTCTTTCAGCTCCGCTACACGCGATCTGCAAAATATTTCTAGTTGTTCCCTTTCTCAGGCACTTCTTGGAGTGTGTTTCTCGTCTCCCTGTAGTTGGGTTACTGATGAATTGGGAGTAAAGTCATGTGTGTCGACTCCAGGCCAGAGCCTTTAATTGCTGACATAAGAGCCCTTTTGTTTTTCTTCTACCTTGGCAATTGGCAATGTTCAGGAAGGTGGGTACGGCCTCAGGCTGAGGTCTAGAGTAAGAGATAGGGAGCTAAGCAAGAGCCAGTATGGAACGACCATGGAGCTTGAGAGAAATAAACCTTTGCTATGATGAGCTACCAAGATTTGGGGGTTGATTGTTACTGCTGCATCTCTCAGCCTCTCCAGACTGATGCCATAATGAAGTAATTTTTAAGAGAAAAAGAGCACATTATAGATTGGGTGACACACATTTTATGTGCATCCTTGGCAATTGCTATAATTATTTTCTTAACCCATTAACCTAGGGCCCCAGTAGTCCATAAAGCAACTTTGTGCAATTTAGAACAAATTCCGGCACCAGGGTATATGCCACAGAGATCAGAGTGTGATCTTGGTTTCAGGACCACTCTTGGCTTGTCACTTTGTGCAAGGGTCCATTTAATTAAGCTAGGCGATAGCATATTTGGTTCCAATTCCTTTTTAAATTATTTTTCCTTCATGTGAAGTAAGGATTACACATGCTAACAATCTTTCTTTTTACTTCTTTTTACTTTTTACTTTGAAACCACTGGGTTTTTTTCACATTAGAATGACTTAGGCAGTGCATTTCTGTTTGCAAAGACTTTCTCACAAAATGGTAATAATTGTAATTATGCTTAACTGATAAAGTAGACGTGAGCATCATTGACATAACGTATGCAAATAACACTCTGTTAACTACAAAATCCTCTACACGGTTGAGTCATTTGTATCTCCTCTGATTATAATCTTTGGAGGTAGACAGGTAGATAATTCCACCATTTTACAGATGGGAATAGTTGTGTTTCTAAGAGGTACAGTGACTCACCCAGAACACCCAGTGTGTCATAAAGCCAGGCTTCAGCCCACATCTTTAAATTCTAGTTCCATTTCGCCTTCCATTATGCCACACAGGCTGGAGCAAAGCTGGTGTCTTAGCAAATAAGTGGGTCTAGGAGTCATGGATGGTACAATCCTTTAGGCTTTCGATTTCTTCAGTACCCTTTGCAATGTTAAAGATATCATCCTTGTTGATTTGTTTCTTATTTTTCTCAGCGGAGAAATTTGTAGGGGAAATGATCTCCTTCAGAGAAAGGGCTAAGCTTCAGAAGGTTCATGGTGTAGATAAGAAACCATCATGCAGTGGGAGAAGACCACTGCAGTATATCTGTTTGTTTCTCTAGACTCAAGTGCGAACTCCATCATTGGATGGGGACGCTTACAAGACAGCCCCCAGCACGTCTATGGGCGCCACACTTTGCATCTTCATTTCAGAATCTGACTCTCACAAAGTACAAATTATTTATGTATATAAACTTGCTCTAAGCTAAATCAATTTAAATAAATATTTTATGAGTTTGCTTTACTGTGTGCTGTGTTGTTTTTTCCTTTGTAACAGAGGTGAAATCTATTGGTTCCAAGCAGAAAGGCAGGCTGGTGGAGTGACGTCGTTTGAATGAGTTAGTAGTGGTTGTGGTGAGGAAGCACATCTCTTGTGGGAAACTGGAACCAAAATTAAAAACAAAGGTGCATCACACAAAAGAGAACATTATTATTTCACAGAATGTGTGGAGCGTCAGGGGGTGGGTAGTAGAAGAACCTGGACACTGGAAACACAGATACCGTTGATTCTTGTTATTTGTGGTAGTTATGGTCTATAAGGTCATCGAGATTGAATTAATGAATATTGAACAATGCATTGGTCTTAGGGGAAATTGGTCCTGAGAGCCTCTGGTCAACCAACCAATACATAGCCTTTTTTAACGTATGTGTGTTCTATTTAAAGACATATATATATATATATATATATATATATATATATATATATTTCATTAACATTGGACTCAAGGCCAGCTATAACTCATACCTAAAGGAAGCTACTCTAACACAGGCATTTTCACCATAAGGCACATCACAGCCTTCTTACACTTAGGAACACTAGACAGCACTTCAGCCCTGAGCTTGGGGGCCATTTCGAGCAGCGACATTACCAAAGAAAAACACAAATATAGGAGAAATGTGGCGCTAAGTAGACTGGAAAAGGACACTTGTTTACAATAGGAGCTGAAACAAGAAAGCAGAGGGTTGCCTTGTTGGAAGCATGCACATTGGGTGTCTCAAATTTTTGCGGCTCTGCACATGCCTGCAAAGCTCTGTGAGTACTGGTTTTGAGGTTACAAGCAAACTTTACTGAGTAGGTAAATTCACAACTACAGTGGTCCTCCCTTATCCGAGGGGAATACATTCCAAGACCCCCAGTGGATGCCTGAAACCTTGGCTAGTACTGAACCCTATATATACTATGTTTTTTCCAATACATACACACCTATGATAAAGTTTAACTTATAAATTAGGCACAATTAGAGATTATCGGAATTCCCAGCATCACTACTCTTGCACTTTGGGGCTATGATTAAGTAAAATAAGGATAACTTGAACACAAGCCCTGTGATACCAATGATAAACCAGATAGCTACTAAGTGATGGGACAGAGGACTGGACTGGACTGGATAATGGAGGGAAACACTGAACAAAGGGATGATTCATGACCTGAGTGGGACAGCAGGACATTTCATCCTGTTACTCAGAACGAGTGCGCGATATCAAATGTGTAAATTGTTTATTTCTGGAATTTTCCATTCAATATTTTTGGACAGTGATTAATCACAGGTAACTGAAACCATGGAAAGCAAATGCACGGATAAGGCGGCAGGGACTACTGCATGAAATCTGTGAATAATGAGGATCAACTGTATCAGGGTTTGAATCCACTTCTTAGCTTGGCCAAGTTACCCAAGCTTTACGAGCCTTAGTTTTCTCATGTATAAAACGCTGATGATACGAATTATTTTTTAGAGCAACGGAGGATTATGTGATAATGGGTGTAAGGTGCACGGTGCATAGTAGAAGTTTAACAAATTATAGCTGCATGTTATCATCATGGAGCTACATAGGGAGGAGAAAACATCTTGGCAGAATAGAAAAAGAATGCCAGAAAAACCTGGTCAAATCCAAATTCCAGCACTCAGTAGCTGTGTGACTTTGGATAAGTTATTGTTTGTGAGACTCGGTTTTTTGCTCTATAAAATGAGCACAATAATATCAAATTGACAGTAAAGTCTAAGTGTGTGACTGTGTATATTAAACGGGAAAAGTGAGTGTCCTGACATACGATTACCTCAAGAAAAGTCAGCTTCATTCTCCATACCCCCATATTATTTTATTGTCAAGTAAAGTTTTTACCCAGTTGATGTGGGATTTATAATTTTTAAATAAAAGAATATCCTTCTAACCTGACTGATAGCTACATAATGTTGTCTGTAATAAAGAGTCAAAGGCAATCAGGTATTCATGGGGACACGCATACATACGCAAACACCTTCTCCTTCGTGTAAAAAGAAAGACACCACACAATTTTGTAGTAATTTTTAAAAGTAGGATTTGGAAATTATAATGTAAAAGAGAAAAAGAGAATATGCCTATTATTCTTTAAAGCTCTCCCAAATTTACTTCATTTCAAAAGTTTCCTAGTGTATTCAGGGAAAGACAGTTGACTGGTTAGAAAGACTATTTTGGAATTGGATAGATGAGGGAGATTTCACCTGGGTTAAACAAAGGGTCACTGACAATAACTGAGACTGTGAGGCCCTGCAGAGATGATGCTGAGGTTAGAAATACAGCTGAGCACAGGTGAGGAGTGGGTTACTGATACAACTGATTTTAAGAAGAATGAGGATATATAACAGGAGAATTAAGAAACAGATGAAAATGAAGGACTGAAAGAAAATGTCCTATCTCTTTTCTCTGTTAGATATTTCTTGATTTTAGTTCCTAGTCGAATTATGTAATATCCACTGAATACCCAGATCCAGGCACAGGTAAGACATTCATCAGGAATATCCCTGACTCTCCATTAGACATTCCTGGAAAGGTCTGACCAGAGGACTGTGCTCTCAATACTGGGGCTCAGCCTGATCTTCCTCCCCAGGTAAGGAAGAGCGAAGAAAAAAAGCCCACCAGCACTGTCTGAAAAGTTAAACAGACTTAAAGTGGTGGCTAGACTCTAATTCTCCAATGAGTCTTTACTGACATGCTCACCAGAGATAAAGGTAAGAAAGCCCTTCTGTGGGTCTACTTCTTGGACCTTTGCTCCATACAGGGTCTAATCTAGAGCTTCCTCCTGTATGTTCAGGTTAGAGATCTCTTAGATTGTACATACACCCCCAAACTCCTATAACATGCAGCGACCAGACTATCTTTTATCACTCAACTTATTTTGAAAAGAGCACTAATCTGAAATGTGAATGAAGCTCTGATTTATACAGACAACGACAAGTCTACAAGAACTTTATTTGTTCATCAATATTCATGGGTATGGCTGAGACTTAATATCGCCATTTTGTTTGTGACAAAACCCCAAATATGGAGAGATTAAGTGACTACGACTGGGTAGAAAAGCAAGATTGAGAAAACAACAAACCCTATTCCTAGATAAAGAAAACACGTGGTCAAGAACTAGAAAGTTCTCGACTTCAATTTTGATTGCTTTCGATTGAATAGACTGTGCTGTTAGTTCCAAATAAAAATTAATTATATTCATGGCTGTTTAAATAATGCAAATGAACAAGTTTTTAATCACACCCTTGATTATTACCCAATTTAAACATATGCCTTCAAGCTTCATTTTAGAAACTTTGCTCTTGTTAATCACAGTGTCTTAAGTATTGTTAGTCTCTGTCAAAAACCTTCATTTTTTTTTTTCCAGAAAAATAAACTGAAAATTTAACAATCTGCTTTGCAGAAATTTTCAGTGAATGCAAACAGGAGTTCAGAGTAGAACATATGGGATTCAAACATGATCCTGTCATATAAAATTAGTTTAAAAGTAAAACTAAGATGTGATCACTCTGCTGTATGTTCACGTGTGTAAGCTAACCATTAATCTCAGATAATGCCTTTTACATTCCAGGTCTAACCACTCTTAAGTGATTTCTGATTTAAATGTCAGTTTCTATGACAAATAACTTGGCTTGGAGGTATTTTTTGTTCCCTCATGGTTTCAGGAAGGTAAATTTTGGTTATTTTAGTTAGGGCAGTTTTATTAGTTTTATTGGCTCATTAGTTCCATTAGAAGACTGACATATTGCTTATTTTAAAATGATTGCTCGACTTCCAGAAAAATATTCAGGAATCAATCCTTGTATAAAGTCAAGAACATTTAAGTGTGAATATTATATGATCCCACTCACCAGGTCAAGTCGTTCAGCTATTCATGGATATAAGTCTTTTGAAAACAAGGCATTTCCATAGGCCTCACACAGAGAAATGCCTGTGAAATGGTGGTCACCAGATACTACTTGTTTTAGGAAAAATTTTAGGCTAAGGTCGTCTTGTCCTTGTATGATACAAAACTTTTGAGTCCTAACCAAACACTCACATAAATTTGCCTGTAAGAGTCTGCAGTAGGCTGATCAGTGTCCATTCTCCACCTTCCAAATCCATATTTTGAAATCCTAACCCCCAGTATTTCGGAATGTAACCTTATTTGGAAATGGGGTCTTGCAGATGTACTTGGTTAAGATGAGATCATACTGGAGCAGGGTAAACCCTTAATCCAATATGACTGGTGCCCCTATGAACAGGGGAGATCTGGACACATGTATACAGGATGTCATCATGTGAAGAATGGACTTATGTTGTCAAAAGCTAAGGAATTACAGAAGCTAAGACAGAAGAAAATCTGGGCACAGATTTTTCCCCAGTGCCTCCAGAGGGAGCATGACCCTGCTGACACCTTATCTTGGACCTCTAGCCTCCAGAATTGTGAAAGAACAAATTTCTGTTGTTTAAATTGTTTAAGCCTCTCCCAGTTAGTGGTACTTTATTATGGCAGACCTAGCAAAACTAACACAGAGTCGTTTTGGAAAAAAATAGATTGGCTTTGTTTCTTTCCTTTGTTGTCTACATCAATACTGAAGTGGTTTGGACTTCAATGAACAGGAACATAATTTCAAAACTTAAACTTCCTCAAGAGAATGTTAATCCTTCCCCCTTCAGATCTGGTCTCTAAAGCTGTATCTCTCACTCCAGTAAGTAGTACAAAATATCTGAACAAGCTGGACTTCTAGAGATGGAGGGTGATGGTCTTCATGAAGTTTGGAATGAAAAGGAGTTGAAATATAAAAACATGCCAGTTTTCTTTGGCCCTGTGTCCAGGGAAGAGACGGTATCCTGAGACTAGTTCAGGATTAATCTCCATTCATCTCTGGAATGGTACAGGGAATTCATCTGACTGTCAGTGTGATGAAACACTTTCCCTCCTGTGGCTTTGACTCGCCAGTAACAGATCTAACTGTTCAGAACACTGGCTGGGTGTGTCTTCCATTTATCCAGTCATACTTCAGGGATATTATGGGTTTGATTCCAGACCAAATAAAGCGAATATCCCAATAAAGTGAGTCACGTGAATTTTTTGGCTTTCCAGTGCATATAAAAGTTACGTTTACATATTAAGTGTACAATAGCATGATGTTTAAAAAGCAATGTATATGCCTCAATGAAAAGATACTTTATTGCTAAAAAATGCTGAAACCATCATCTGAGGCTTCAGCCAGTTGTCATCTTTTTGCTGGTGGAGGGTCCTGCCTCCATGCTGGTGACTGCTAAAGGTTGGAGTGGCTGGAGCAATTTCTTAAAATCAGACAACAATGAGGTTTGCTCCATCGATTGACTCTTCCTTGCATGAATGAGATCTCTGTAGCATGCAACGCTGTTTGATAGCATTTTACCCGCAGTAGAACTTCTTTCAAAATTACAGTCAATTCTCTCAAGCACTGACACTGCTTTAGGGACTAAGTGTATGTCATACTCTAAATCCTTTGCTGTCATTGCGACAATCTTCACAGCGTCTTCACCAGGAGTAAATGCCATCTCAAGAAACCACTTTCTTTGTTCATATGTTCTTTGTTCATAAGAAGCAAACCCTCATTCATAAAAGTTTTATCATGAGATCGATTGAAGTTTCATCACGGAATTCAGTTACATCTTCAGGCTCCACTTCTAATTCTAGTTCTCTTGCTATTTCCACGACACCTTTAGTTATTGCCTCCACTGAAGTTCTGAACCTCTGAAGTCATCCATGAGGGTTGGAATCAATTTCTTCCAAACCCCTGTTACTACTGATATTTTAACCTCTTCCCATGAATCATGAATGCTCTTTTTTTAAAAAAAAAAAGATGATTTTTTTTTTTTTTTTTTTTTTGGCTGTGTTGGGTCTTTGCTGCAGTGCACGTGCTTCTCGTGGCGGTGGCTTCTCTCGTTGCGGAGCATGGGCTCTAGGAGCAAGGGCTTTGGTAATTGTGGCACGCGGGCTCAGTAGTTGTGGTGCACGGGCTTAGTTGCTCCACGGCATGTGGGATCTTCCCGGACCAGGGATCGAACCCGTGTCCCCTGCATTGGCAGGCAGACTCTTAACCACTTTGCCACCAGTGAAGTGCCCATGAATGCTCTTAATGGCATCTAGAATGGTGAATCCTTTCCAGAAGATTTTCAATTGCGTTTGCCCAGATCCATCAGAGAAACCACTGTCTATGGCAGCTATAGCCTTACGAAATGCATTTCTTAAATAATATGAGTTGAAAATTGAAATTACTCCTTGATCCATGGGCTGCAGAATGGGTGTTGTATTAGCAGTCATGAAAATAACATTAATTTCCTTGTACTTCTCCATTGGAGCTACTGAGTGACCAGGTGCATTGTCAATGAGCAGTAATATTTTGAAAGGAACTTTTTTTTCTGAGGACTAGGTCTTGACAATGGGCTTAAAACATTCAGTAAACCATGTTGTAAACAGGTATGCTATCACTCAGGGTTTGTTGTTCCACTCATAGAGCATAGGCAGAGTAGATTTAGCCTAATTCTTAAGGGCCCTAGGAGTTTCAGAATAATAAATGAGCATTGGCTTCAACTTTAAGTCACCAGCTGCATTAGCCTGTAACAAGAGAGTCAGCCTGTCCTGTGAAACTTTGAAGCCAGGCATTGACCTCTCCTCTCTAGCTATGAATGTCTTAGATGGCATCTCCTTCCAATATAAGGCTATTTCATCTACATTGAAAAGCGGTGGTTTAGTGTAGTCCCCTTCATTAATTACCTTAGCTAGATCTTCTGGATAACTTGCTGTAGCTTCTACATCAGCACTTGCCGTTTCACCTTGTACTTTCATGCTATGGAAACGGCTTCTTTCCTTAAACCTCATGAATCAACCTCTGCTAGCTTCAGGCTTTTCTTATTCAGCTTTTTCACCTCTTGCAGCCTTCATAGACTTGAAGAGAGTTAGGGCCTTGCTCTGGATTAGGCTTCGGCTTAAGGGAATGTTGGGGCTGGTTTGATCTTCTGTCCAGACCACTCAAACTTTCTCCATATCAGCAATAAGGCTGTTTCGCCTTCTTATCATTCATGTGTTCACTGGAGCAGCACTTTTAATTTCCTTCAAGAACTTTTCCTTTGCTGACTAACGTTTTGGCACAAGAGGCCCAGCTTTCAGCCTATCTCAGCTTTCAACATGCCTTCCTCACTGAGCTTAATCATATCTAACTTTTGATTTAAAGTGAGAGATGTGTAACTCTTCCTTTCATGTGAACACTTACAGGCCATTGTAGGGCTATTAACTGGTCTAATTTCAATTTGTTGTGTTTCAGGAAATAGGGAAGCCCGAGGAGAGGGAGAGAAATGGAGGAATGGCTGGTCAGGGGAGGGGTCAGAACACACAACATTTATCAGTTGAGTTTGTTGTGTTATAGGGGCATGGTTCACAGCACTATAAAACAACTTCAGTAGTAACATCAAAGATCACTGCACAGAGATGACCATAACAAATATAATAATAATGTAAATGTTTGAAATATTGCAAGAATTACCAAAAGGTGACACAGAGACACGAAGTGAGCAAATTCTGTTGGAAAAATGTCACTGATAGATTTGACTGATGAAGAGTTGCCACAAACCTTCAATTTGTAAAAAAAAAACCCACAGTATCTGAGAAGCACGATGAATCTAAGCAAAATAAAATGAGGTACGCCTGTATTAGAAATTATATTCTCATATCTAGCGTTTCAGGTAAAAGGCAGTGTCTGTGAGCTCAGCCAATGTGAAGAAGTACATGGGGACTGGTATGGACTGAATGTTTGGGTCCCCTCAAGATCCTTATGTTGAAATCCTAACCCCTTTGGAGGTAGGGCCTTTGGGAGGTGATTAGGTCATGAAGAAGAGCCCTCATAAATGGGATTAGTGCCCTTAAAAGAGAGCTCTCTAATCTAGGCCTTTCTGCCATATAAGGACAACAGAAGACGGTCATCGATGAAGAAGGAAAGGGGCTCTCACCAGACATTGAATCTGCTGGCACCTTGATTTTGGACTTCCCAGACTCCCAGAAAGATGAGAAATAAATTTCTGTTGTTTATAAGCCACCCAGTCTATGGTATTCTGTTATAGCAGCCAGACTTATTCTTTGTCAGGCAGGGACTCATACCTTTCTAAACTTGCCAAGCACAGGATGTGGGGAAAAGCCATGTGGTCAAGAGTCCCGAGTGGTTGGTCCAGAGGCCACATTACTGACCCTGTTACCCTTGTAGGGGAGACAGAAGAGGGAACTAGCACTGAGAACCTAATACGTACCCGGGCCCCGGACAGGCCCTCCATAGTTGCTAAGTCCTTTATAACAATCTATCGCCCTTTTATAAATAAGGAAACAGTGGCTCAAGTTCAGATAACTAATAAATGTCATTACTAGTTCTCTGAAGCGCAAGCTTTTACTCCTTCTAAAATGTCCATGTAGAAGCAGAAGCAGTAAACTATAACACAGCACGCTATTCTTATTACTATCCCTGTTGTTGTTATTCTATTTCCCTCAAACATACTAGGACAGGGAAGTGTTTATGACCCATGATAGCATATATGAATCAATTCAGGCTAGGGGCTCCTTATCTTCTATACCTTTTGTTTATGATCACATATTTTATAAATTAAGAATTTATAAAATACTATGGGGCTTCCCTAGTGGCGCAGTGGTCGACAGTCCGCCTGCCAATGCAGGGGACATGGGTTCGTGCCCCGGTCCGGGGGGATCCCACATGCTGCGGAGCAGCTGGGCCCGTGAGCCATGGCTGCTGAGCCTGCGCGTCCGGAGCCTGTGCTCCGCAACGGGAGAGGCCACAACGGTGAGAGGCCCGCGTACTGCAAAAAAAAAACTATGAAGTAGTGTTTCTCCCAGTGTCTTCCAGAATGATCACCTGCATCAGAATAAGCTGGGTTGGTGGAATCTAAAATACAACACGAATGAACATATCTATGAAACAGAAATAGACTCGCAGAAACACAGAAAACAGACATGTGGTTGCCAAGGGGGAGGGGATGTGGGGGAGGGAAGGATTGGGAGTTCGGGGTTAGCAGATGCACACTATTATATATAAGATGCATAAGCAACAAGGTCCAATTGTAGAGCACAGGGAACTATATTCAATATCCTGTGATAAACCATCATGGAAAAGAATATGTGTGTGTGTGTATAACTGAGTCCCTTTGCTGTACAGCAGAAATTAACACAACATTGTAAACCAACTATACTTCAATACAACTTTTGAAAAATTAAGAAAAAACAGTAAGTTGGGATGCTTATAAAAAATACAAAGCCCAGAACTCTGCCCCAGACCTACTGAATTGGAATAGGCAGGGGATACCATGGAATCTGAATTTTTAAAGAGTACCCCTGGGTGATTTTTATGCAGATTACAGTTTGAGAGCCACTGCTGTAAAGGTTGGGGAACCAAAGGTCTCTCAGGAAAATTCTTTGCCTCTGGCACACTGAGTTTCTATACGTAGAACTTACGTCAGGCTCCACTGTTACCAAGGGCTGTCTCAGGTGCAGAAGCCCGGGGATACGGGAGGGTCACAAAAAGGACACAACTTATGCAAGGCTCACATCAGAGAGGAAGAGTTGTAAACTTGGTACAAAACAGTTTAACAAGCACATTTGAGCTCACCTTAGAGGTGAAAGCCGTGGCTGTAGAACAATGGAGTGCACTGGGACTCTAAACGTCTCTCGGTCAAAGAAAACATTGTCCTGATTGCCCCAAACAAATTCTGTGTCTTTATCTCTTCTATCTCATGAAAGAGTCAGCCTCAAGCAGTTGCTTCTCTATCATTTATCCAAGGTGGGCATTGGGCACAATGTAAATAGATAGTTTGATTTTGATTTGTATGAAGTTAAGGTGCAGAACCAAACTACCCGTGTTTTAAATTATCTACAGCTATGCTGTCTAGTTTTAAATGCTTAACTCCTTCCATTTTTATGGGTGGAAAAGAGGGCTGGTAGTCTGAAGGGCTGCTCGATCTTACCGAGCAGTTCAGTTCACTGAAGTCCCACTTCGGAAAGAGTGGTTTTGGGATTCTCAACAGCCTGAATTAGGAGAATTTTATGTGTACTTCTCTGACAGAATCCAAATCTGAGTCAAAATTCAATATAGAGCCATTACCACATGCTTGTGTTTTAATTTCAGAGTGAGAAAGAAATGCCATCCCAGATTTAAATAGCAACCATTGGTGAGTGTTTGTCTTTGTAAAGTGCTACTGTGCCTGGAGCTGGCAAACACCTCCTTTACTCTTCATGACACCCCAATGTAGGTTTAATTATGCCCATTGTACAGATGAGAAAATGGAGGCCCTGAGAGATTATGCAATTTGCCCTGGGTTATGCAGTGAGAAAATGGCAGAGCTAAGATTAGAAGCAGCATCTGGGTGATGCCAATGCCTGGGTTTGTAACCTCCTGTTTTTCTTCTTCTTCTTTTTTTATATTACGCAGGATATAAACATTGCTTACTTTGTCAAAGGGGATGACAACAGTTTTTTTATAGTTAGAGCTTGAATTTTTCTACCGAATACAGCGTTCAGCATCCTTGAACAATGATGGGACAGAATAACTAATTGGGCTGTAGAACATCCTGTAACCCAACTGTCGCTGTGGCTTTAGAGACTGAGGGGCTGTTGCCACACCCTCTCAAGGAAAGATGTACCCCTGGATTCACAGAGGGTGGCCATTAGCATACAGAGTCTCATGCATTATTGTCTTTTTGCTTTCTCTTTCTATATCCCATCATTTTGAAATGGGGTAAAGAGACAATGTTCACAAAGCAAAGAGTACCTGACATTTTTATTTCCGTACCAATATGCCTAAAGTCATTGATTTAAAGTTCAGAAACAGTTGTAAGTGTTGGACACTTCTGAAAATAAGGATATCTCCATGTTTACAAAACTGTTGGTAGAGATTAAACTAAGATAAGATATAATTTTGGCTAACTTGCAATCTATGCTTACTAACGTTGGGATCCCAAACAACATCTCTATTAGTTATTCTGATGGTGAGGGCAGCATTCAGTAGAAAAATTCAAGCTCAAGACATGAATTTACAAAAGATAACGATGGTAGCCCCTACTCCGAGAGGTGATGAAATATTCATCGTCTGTAATGTGCATAGGCGCATTGCAAGGCACAAATGGAAATCTCCATTTCACAGATGAGGAAACCGAGGCTCAGCGAGTTTAAGAAGTTTGACCAAGCTGGATTGAGACCCAGGTCTTCTGACCTCAAATCCAGGCTCTCTGGCTTCCATTTAAGTAAGGCTGAGTTTCCTAGAGAAACTTGTTATAAAGTGCATGTCCATTATAATAAAGAGAGGCCCTTAAATTTTTGTTTTCCTCTCTGCTAAAGAAAGTTTATGCCATATTTGGGCTAGAGTGGAGTAAAGGCTGATCTTATCATAGTTTATGGACTGAGGCTTTTTTTTTTTTGCCATACACGGGCCACTCACTGTTGTGGCCTCTCCCGTTGCGGAGCACAGGCTCCGGACGCGCAGGCTCAGCGGCCATGGCTCACGGGCCCAGCCCCTCCGCGGCATGTGGGATCTTACCGGACCGGGGCACAAACCCGTGTCCCCTGCATCGGCAGGTGGACTCTCAACCACTGCGCCACCAGGGAAGCCCATGGACTGAGGCTTTTTAAAGTAGGTTTCAGGGTTCTGACTGCTATGTGTGAACAAGTAAGCTCTGGAGAAGGGCCTGAAAAAGAGAGGGCATGGAGGGGGGTAAGTCAACTTCCAGAGGCCAGATGGTTCTGCTTTCTGAGCGCAGAGGGGCCTGAGCACCTCTTAGAAAAGTGTCACCTCTCCTGTGTGTCATATTTAGCCTCAGGTTGCTATTCTCTTATCATTCTGATTTACTTAAAGTTAGGGCAAGTGACAGGACTGGTAAGAATGCTGTCAACTTTTCAAAAATTCATAAAAATCACTGGATACTTATATAGCGCTTTGCAGTGTACATGGTTCTTTCTTGTGTGTTCTTTCTTACTTCCTGATGTAATAAAACACAAGCAAACAAGCAAAAAATCCCAACAACACTAGAAGTTTATGACTTAAATTCAAGTCATGCTCTTTCTGAGTTTCCGCCTGTGTAGATGGAGATAGAAAAATAAAAACACGGCCACAGCGGTGGTAACTGCATATTCTTACACGATAGCTTAGGCGGAGTCTAGAGAGACTCGAACAGAAAAGAGCAAAACAAAGGATTCTTTAGCTCGCTTAGAGAGGGATGGGTATGATGAAGAATCAAGTGCAGGAATTTAGAAAGATAAAACAATCATTTGAATAAGTGTTAAGATATGTTTGGGGTCTTCCCTGGTGGCACAGTGGTTAAGAATCTGCCTTCCAACGCAGGGGACACGGGTTCGATCCCTGGTCTGGGAAGATCCCACATGCCGTGGAGCGGCTAAGCCCGTGCACCACAACTACTGAGCCTGCGCTCTAGAGCCCGTGAGCCACAACTGCTGAGCCTGCGTGCCACAACTACTGAAGCCTGCGTGCCTAGAGCCCGTGCTCCACAACAGTAGCCCCCGCTCGCCGCAACTAGAGAAAGCCCGCGCGCAGCAACGAAGATCCAACACAGCCAAAAACAAATCAAATTAAAAAAAAGAAATGTTTGGAAGAGATTGACTTTCATTCTTGCTACAGATTTGTATCTGACGTGTGTGTCCTTTTTCACAAAGAATAGGAAATAATATTAAAATTTTGCTTTTAAAAAATGTACTTGAAAAACACAGTACCACAACAGTGTGATAACACCTTTTGGGTTACTACAGAAATATTGATGGTTATTTATTTTTTTCTTTGGCCTTGTGGCTTGTGGGATCTTACTTCCCTGACCAGGGATCGAACCCTTGCCCCGTGCAATGGGAGCATGGAGTCCTAACCTCTGGTCTGCCAGGGAGCTCCCTTTGAAGGTTATTTTAAATCTCACCATCAGTGAAGTTAAACCTGCTCCCTTTGCTTTTGGCATTTTCCTGCTTCATTTGTCTAGGTTTGAAAGCAAAATTAAAATAAAATTTCTGCATGAAAATACAATATAAAACAAAATAGTTGCATATTTGTTTAATAGGAGATGCTTTTGCATAAAAAAAGAGGCTAAAATTCTTAAGACCAGATTCCTGTTCCGATATAATCAAATGTAACAAAACTTGAGGGCAGTTTTGTAACTCCAAAGGCCTGGTAGTTCTCACTGAAGGCTTAGATCCATCCAGGTAAAAATGTCAGGAAAGACATCTTGTTTGTAATATGTCTGCTTAAGCTTATGCTATTATTCAAGTCATAGAGTCACTGAACACCAAGGGAACAGTGTTTTCCCATTTCATTTTCATTTGTCCCATTTGGATATCACATACTTATAAAGCATGTAGAAAAAAATACATTTAAGAAAATGATTATTTTAGGACAAATCTGCCTGCCTACAGTTATATGAATTGGGAAACCTGATCAGATAAAGCTCACAGCAAAATCATATTCTAGAATTCATGGAAGCAGGTAATTGTAGACCTAGTCGATAATGTTGAGCGAATTCTAAGCCTTTTGTTTTCACAAGAAAAAAGATGCAGCTATAGTTAGGAGCTGGGCATCGAAGTGAATTTTATTCTAAAACACCACTCAAATTCACCGCACTCGCTGGTGTACTTTGTATACTAGCTCACGCTTTGTAAGCTCATTACTGAGGGTGACTTGAGGAGTAGAGAATTTGCTCATGTGTGTGTGTGTATGTGCATGCACATGTGTGTGAGCATGTGTGTATGTGTGTATAGGATCAGAGATGAAGCAATATTTGACATATATCCTTTTCTATTTAAAATTTCACACATTCTTAAGACAAGAGACCAGGCTGAAAAAACTAGCATCCAGATTCTTTTCTTTCTTTTCCTTTAAGTGGAATGTCACACCTTAAACTGTGTATTTGCCCAAGTGCTGAAAACAGGTTAATTAAATGTATCTATTTCAACAAATTCCTTGGGCAAACAGATTACCATAGGGGCACACAAAGAATGTGAGCATTAATTGCATTTGAGATTAGCCCTATTGAATTAAATTATCACACACTGATGTCCTTTGTTGTTAAACCATAAAGAGTAGGCGTTTATACATCCAGCTATGATACTTTTACTATAAAACAGTCCTTCCATCAGTATGGGAAGGTTCAACCCAGAAAAAAAAAAAATCTCCATTCTTAGCTAATAGTAAAAGAACCTTCTTGAAAATTACGTAAAAGGAACATTGACGGTCTATTTTATCATGTTTAGTGCTTTGGGGGAAAATAGCTGGATTCTTTGTCTTCCTAAAAAAAAAATCTTTAGGTAACTCCAGTTCAAGATAAGTTTTCTAACCTACAATGCCCCAAAAAAGATAAAACCAAAGTACCTAATAAAAACTTCAATTTGTTGATAGATTAATTAAATTCCCTACCTACCCAACCCTGACTGAATCTGTCCCAAGGGGGTGAAATTGAAAGATGAGTTTGCTAATTAATGTTAATACAATGAATGGCACAATTAGAACTCACAAAAGAATGAACATCCCTTGATGAGAGAGTCAGTAAAAGCGTACAGGGGAATTCTCCAAATATGCACAAGCTACTTAGAATAGAACAACTGAAATTCTATTAAATTTGATTTGACAATGATAATGCCTGAGGTAACCTTATAGAGAAATGTAAATCAAATATGAAATAACTATTATTTCAGGATTATCGTTAATCACAGTTTGATAACTTCAGTGCAAAACTCAAATCTTAAGAGACTGAAAGTATTTCTGGCTTTCCTGATTACAGATACTTGTGCAATAAGAGAATACTCAACATACTATCCCAGCCTCTGTGAATAGAACAAAATAGATTTTCTGAAAAAATATATGTTGTCCTATTATTCATTTCAAATGTTTAACAGGTAAAGTTGACTGTGTGTATTTACACTGCCCAAAATGGCCACAATTCTTCCCTCTCTGTATTGTATTCCTTGCAATTTGATTTGCAGCTTCTCCTATCAAAAAGCAAGGTGTATTTCTTTACTCTTTGAGGCTGGGATGTTCTGTGGCTTGCTTTATCTAATAGAACCCAGTTCCAAATGTGGGCCCCAAGAGGCCTCTAGCTTCTGCTCAATCTAACCTTGCTACCACCAAGTGAACATGCTAGGCTGTTCTAGGCTGGGTTAGGCTGCTGGAGGATGACAAAGCACAAGGAACAGACAGAAATCATCCCAGCAAAGGCCATTCTAGGCCAGTCAGCCTTCTGCCAGTCCAAGAGGTGACCAGGGAAACATGAGTGAGCCCACTGGAGACCAAAAGAACCACCCAGAAGACCCTAGGCCAAACAGATGAGCTAAAAATCATAAATAAATTAACAGCTAATTTTTTTTTATTAAGCCACTTAATCTGGGGTACTTTGTTATGCAGCAAAAGTTGGAAATTTGCATAGAACTATTAGTTTTCTTTAACCATGTACAAGACATTGTTCATCCAGCTCAATTTACAAGGGTCACAGATAATAGTGATTATTATTTTTGATGGCCTTAGCCACTTGGTATCTTTCCAGATACAGAAAAACTTCTTCCAAGTTAGAGGAGGTAAGATAAGTTAAAAGCACAGGCTCAAATCCCAGTTTGAGCTTGACATGTCTATGCCTTGATTTCTTCACACCCCCCACCAAAAAGGAGAAAATGACAATGCAGATGTTATAATGTATGTGTGAGGATTCACTGAGGTGATGAGGTGATGTAGTTCAAACACTCAGTACATACTTCCTCAACATATGTTAGCCTATTCTGATTACTTAAAGGGATTCCAGGGACTTCCCTGGTGCTCCAGTGGTTAAGAATCCGCCTTCCAAAGCAGGGGACACGGGTTTGATCCCTCGTTGGGGAACTAAGATCCCACATGCCACGGGGCTACTAAGCCTGCGTGCTGCAGCTACTGAGTCCATGAGTTCTGGAGCCCGCATGCCACAACTAGAGAGCCCACGTGCCACAACTAGAGAGCCCACGTGCAACTACGACCCAATGCAGCCAAATAAATGAATAAATAAATAAATATTAAAAGAAAAGGGATTCCAAGCCATTTACCTTGAACGATATAGCTGAGATCACTGCACAAGGTAAGAGATCATGTATGACAAGCAGCAGATACATTTTACATAGTTAAGTACAAGCAGAGCTCTATTATGTTCTCTTCTGCCTTTAGATAATTTTACACACCTAACGATTCTACATGTGCTACATGCACTCAGTATTTCGTGTCCTTCAGCTAGTGCCTAAAACAGCTGGGAAATTCAATTACTGCACATAATTAACAACAATGATAATATTAGCATGTGGCAAGTATTACAGATCTTACAGTGGGAACAAATAAGCTTCAAAGACATGAAGTGCTGTTCCCAGGTTCATGTATCAGTGAGTTCAACAAAGGAAAGACTTTTAAGTACTCTTGATTGTATTTGCTGTCAGGAACTACTTCCACCTCACAGGCCAAGTTTTTCATACATATTGATGAACGAAAGGAAATCGCCACTTGTTTGAAATAAGGATTGAGACATTAAAGAAAAGAAGATAGGTTGATTGCTGATCTATTCTGTGTGGGACTAATAGGCCTACGATATTGAATGTCAGTTTTTCTTTTTTAATAGGAAAATAAGTTTCCTACTATGTCTAGTCACGAGGCAGACCCATTTTTCCAGGTTACAGAATTGGATAGAAAAGAAGGTGCAAATAAGGTCCTCACTGATTTTGTAGACAATGAGAGATGCTGATTGGGGAAAATTTAACGGTTACTTCAAGGCATGGTTAATTAGCCCCTTTCACCAAGAATTTGGTGAAATTTGCACACCTGATAAGTGTATAATATGAAATCATATTGATAAATCTCTCACCCATCCAATGCTGCACAGAATTCTTTGTCATATTGTGCTAGACTCTTCTCCCCATTGTAAACTGCTCCCTGGAAATTGCATTGGCTTTTTCAGGAACTCTGTGTATAATAGGGCCATGAAAATGACAGATACTGAGCTTGTGGTCTTTAGGCCAAAGCCCGAACAAGAATACTGGTTCCACAAGTTTCTCTTTAACTTTGGACAAGTCATTTAAACGCTCAAGCGTCTAGTTCCCATGTCTGTAAACTGGTGATAGTATCAGTTGCTCTGTAGGATTATTAATGCCCAGAATAGTGCCTAAGTAGGCACAGGTGCTATTATTAGCATGCTGAGCCTTTTCTATCTAACCTATTTCCTCTTAATGACTCTTGTTATCCTCCCCCAATCCAAATAAACATATTCCCTAAATAAACTTAATTTTTGATTACTTATTACAATTGTCAAAAATAACCCTTGCTTTTTGCAGCAATGAGACAAAAGGTAAATGCATTTTTTCCTTAAGTGTTTATATTGGCAGTGTTTCTTATGGATACAGGGTTGAAACTTTTTGATACATTATTTTTTATTTGCTTAATCTTGGTTATTAAATCCAGTAGGTATTCAGAATCCATATCTTGGTATATGAATAAACTCTTACTGAAGATTTATTTATTATGTTAGGCAACTAAAGTATCATTTTAGGCACAGAGGCAGCAAGATTTCTAACTTTTCCAGGCTGTGCAAAAAACCCAACTAAAACCATGAGCCAAATGATAAGTTTTTTGTTTTTGTTTTTTAAATGAAAGCTTATTTATTTATTTATTTGGGGCTGCGTTGGGTCTTCGTTTCTGTGCGAGGGCTTTCTCTAGTTGCGGCGAGCGGGGACCACTCTTCATCGCGGTGCTCGGGCCTGTCACTATCAGGGCCTCTCTTGTTGCGGAGCACAGGCTCCAGACGCACAGGCTCAGTAGTTGTGACTCACGGGCCCAGTTGCTCCGCGGCATGTGGGATCTTCCCAGACCAGGGCTCAAACCCGTGTCCCCTGAATTGGCAGGCAGTTCTCAACCACTGCGCCACCAGGGATGCCCGATAAGTTTTTAATATACGTACGGGATAGAAAGGAAAGTTGGTAATCAGCGGTACTTTCAGCTACACTTATGTCACCACTGGTCTTGTCTGCTTCAGAAACAACACTCACATACCAACCCAAAGTAGTTTCTTTGTAGAATGAAAAAAAATTGGCTGTGAAGGTTTCTGATTTACAAGTGTAAACTCACTTATTCACTCAGAAATTTCTGACTCGAATAAAACAGTACTAAGCTGTAAAACATTTTCAAGCTGTAATACAGGATTTGTCTTTTCTGCCCTTTCCATCTGTAGTTGGAGCTTTTCCACTTGTGTTAAGGTATTTAGACTTCAAGTACCGAATAAATAAAAGTTTATTCATAACGTTTGTATTTCCTCTAAGTACTAAAGCAATTCCTCTGCATGATTTCACATGCAAACGTACAACTTTAAGTAAAGAAGAAACCTAAGCTTTGTACTGTGATCATAAAAAAAATCCTACTCTCAGTGTGTTCAACTCTGTGTTTTAAACAAATTATAGTTTACTCTGACTTCTACTTCTTACCATATTGTAATTTCATGCAATTTGACATATGCTTTACCTCAAATTAACTCATTTTAGGTAGTATTTACCTAAAGTATAGGTAGTGTTGAAGAACCATTATCAAAAATGTTAAACTCTTTATGATAAAAAATTCTAAACATACAGAAAAACGGAACAAATAACGCAATGAACACCCACTTACAGACCACCCAGCTCCAACAATTATGTATTCTTCTGTCATTAATTTTCCTAATATTGAATTTCATAAAATGTATGATATTTGGAAAGACTGAGGTTGGCTACTATGATATTATCAGAACTAGATATTAGTACTCATTTTTTCTGGTATTGTGTTAAATAATAATGGAAAACAAAGCACTATTTTTCTTCCTTCTACTGTTTAAAATGAGATGAGACTTGCAGTGGCTTCTTCTTCTCCAGTTATTCTTTATTTTAATGGTGTGTTTCTGTAGGAGCATTAAAGTACACTCTGCTTGCAGATCAATATGACACTGACTAAATATAGATTTACTTACGAGGCAGACTGAAAGGAGCCACGCTGGACAAGTGAGTAAATAATGTCTCTTTTAACAAGTTCATAATTATGTATTTATTACATGAGCTCCTCCACAATAGCTCCAGGGAACAGTAACAGACCCTGCCTAAACAACGCTTATTGTAACAACCAAACCATATAGTAGGAGCAGTCATGGGGCCGGAGCCCAAAGCATTTGAAGGAAACAAACCAACATGACTCATACTACTGCTTTTTCTTCCTTCTTGAGAAGATGAGAACAAATGAGGTTGAGAAAAACACTGTCTGCAGAAACTAGGGAAACCTAAAGACATTCATTTATTTTGGGATATTTGACACATGTTGTATCAATGAAGAAGGGGAAATAAAATAGTACACATATGTATTATGTGCACTTATATATAATTTATACATTAAATTTAAATTGCATATATATATAACTGATATATGGTATACAGCCATTAAAATATTATTTAAATAAAATATTAAACTACTGAAAGTGGCCTCTTAAATGAGAAAAAGAAAAAGGAAAAACCCCTGCATCTTGGTCTGTGTACCGCCATCACTCGATGCTTTGTGAGCGCGGTCCTTTCTGTATAGAATTCTTTCCCACCTCTTTTCCACTTGAATTTCTATTCTTTTTTAAGATGTAGCTCAACTATCATCTCCTTCTGAAAGTTTTCCCTAACTAATCTTGGCAGCCAGTCATTTCTCTCTCTATTAACTATAATAGCTGACATGTACTGAGTGTTTACTGATATGCTAAGTACTATATATTCCTTACCTGACTTAGTTGTCCAACAGCCTTATGAAGTGGGCACTTATTATGCCCCATTTCAGAGGAAACTGAGGTTTTAAGAGACGAAGTGACTTACCTAAAGTCACACTTTGTAACATTTCTGTTAGAGCCCTTCTCAAAAATAACATTAACATTTACTTCATTGGGCCAGGGGGAGGATTGAAAATATGTGTCTGTTAAGATTTCCCTTCCTTTTAATCCCTAAAGTTACTAATTATTTTAAAATGTATCCAGGGCTTGTTTTAATGAGGTAGGATAAGACACAGGAACATAGAAAGGGATGTCATGAAGGAAGAAGGTTATACTCAGAGATCTCTAAAAACAGGAGGCCTGGCATGGGGAAGCACCATGGTCCTTCAGGAGGCGGAAGGAGTGAGGCAAAAGCATGGTCAAAGCCTTTATTGTGGTTTTTGTGCAAAGGAATGGGCAAGGTGGGGTAGGTATGCTGAGCAAGTTTAGGATTGGATAGTTTGAATAATTTCAGCAGGCTCTGGGCTGTAGGAGGTGTCTCTAGTTGTCTGGCGCCTGGCCCTGGGATGATTTAGGGCCAAGGGAAATATTGGCTTGATGTGTGAGAGTTTGATAAAGGAGGCCGTTGGCAGTACGGGCCCTGGGTTGGTTGGTTCACATATGAAAGGCGTGTTCTTGGGCTAGCTGCTTACTATGTGTAGGAACTAACGAGTCCTGGTAGGGACCATCTTTCCAGGATTAACAAGACCTCAAGATGTCAAAGCATCATAAAATACAGAAAATAGAAAAACTTGATTAATACACTAACCGTATTAGAAAACTCAAGGAGTACTGCTGAAGATGACTGCTCAGACTTCGCTATTGCAATTTTGGGCTGGATGACTGTTTGTTCAGCCCTCTGCCTTGGGTGTTCAGTAGCATCTCTGACCTCTACCTACTAGATACCAGAACTCCCCCCTCAAGACCCCCACCCCTACCCCCGCCTCAACACATAAATGTGACAAGCAGTAATGTCTCCAGGCATTGTCAAATATCCCCAGGGTAAAATCACCCCCGACTGAGAACCAGGGTCCCAGATAACTCACTTTAGTTTGGTCATGTTTTCACATAGCTCCTCTCATTATGGATCCTGAAAGCCTTTTATCATTCATATTTGAAATAATCTTTAATGGCAGAGACATGGTCTCATTTCCCCTGGTCTCAGAGAGGAAAATGAAGTCACAAAGCATAGATTACTAAATGGCCAATTTAAGATGAGTCTTAGCGGATGCCGTCTGAAAAGACAATCATGAACTCCTGGGGGAAGAGATTAAGAATTGGTCCAGGCGGCTCTCTGCCTTGGAAGCAGGACACAGACTTTCCCAAGCTGCTCTAGTTGTGCTTTGGTGAGGAGAGAAGGACAGCAGGCCTGGAAAGTTCCACAGGACTCGCCTGCCTTGCCTGCTCTCAGAAAGCTTACATCACAAATAGGTAGCTTTGTCTTTTTGTTTCTTATTTTCTTATACACGATGGACATCAAATAAGTGGACAAGCTCTAAGTGGACCAACATCAACACTGGATGTGAAAACAAGGCAAGGCCCATCACAAACATGTGAGATTTGCTATAATATGATGGGCCAGATGTTCACAAATGTGAAAGCACATGCCTGGGGATTTGAGTGTAACCTCAAGTTCTTTGATTTTTCAATACTCCTGTTTGCTGGACTCTGACTAGCAGTGACTGAGAAACTTTGTGGATAACGTTAGAAAGCCACATGGTAGCCTGAATGAGAAAACCAAACGCAGGTAAGGATCAAAGAGGCACATATTCTTACAGGGAACAGATACTTTTAGCACACAATAAAATGCTCTCATATCACATTAACCTTGTCTTCATATTATCCATGATCACAAAATATTTCATTCCTTTTTTTTTTTTCAGGGAGAAGACTGTTAAAACTGACCTAGGGTTGAGGATATTGAATTTAAAATGTGTCAAGTTCTTATTATTGAATTTTTGATGTATATAACTTTTGGATTCCCAGTTTATTAAGTCACGTTTTGCCTCATAAATTGAGAAAAATATTTGCTAAGAGATAAATGTTCATTAAAGAAATATTTGTTGAATATATGCATTAGGAATATAGTGCTAGACAGGGCAGACTGGGTTCTATGAGGCTTGATGGAGCTTATATTCTAAAAGGGGAGAACAGGAAACTTGAACATAATTTATTCTAGTGACAGAATTTATAAAACCTCTCCCAAACTGCTCACGGTTCAACAAGCAAAGGGAACTAATACCTTCGAATAAAATATCTGAACTCCGTATTTATTTCAAAAATACATTTCAAACCCAAGACTTTTAGAAGTTCAAATCTATAGGATGTATTGTTTCTGTAACTATTATACGTGTTAATGATGTTACACAGAGCCCTAAAGGCAGGTAAATCTGACCTAATTAGAATAGTGATTGAAGAAAAAGTCTTTATTACCAGTGATACACTCTCACTTCAAAATGGATTAAGTATGCGGTATAGAGAGAAATGGCTTATTGATTTACGCATTTTGTTGTTGTACTTTTGTAAGCTTTAGTTGGCATACTAAAGTGGTCACACCTTCAAGCTCTAAAATTTAGAGGATATATTTATTTCTCATTATGTGGAATGCTCATAATTCTTAGGGGCTGCCCTGATTCTCTGGAGGATTAGGTACATTTTTATCCACATTTGTTTTTGGTTTAATACCCTTTTTGTTTATCAGCTTAAAGTATTTATGTATTACAGAAAGTTGGAATTTTGTATACAAAGGATTTGGCCAAGTTTTGCTGTTTGGTTTCTATTTCTCCTTTCTTCTGTGTCACTTAAACCTATCCCTTTCCAGAAAAAGAAAAAAAAATACAAAGCTACTATTTTCTTCAGTGCTTTAGTAAGTGTAAATTTATTGGCTATACCTTCAACGTTATATGTTTAATTGCATGATGCAGATAAAAGGACACAGTAATTTTGCTGAGACCTTGGTGAAAATGGCGGAGTGAATTCATACTTTAATGTATACCCTTCTGGCTGCAAACAGAGCAGTGACACAAAAACTATAAAAAAGGGGGAAAAAGTCATAGAGATGAAGTGATACGAAATATGAAAGAGCAGTTATAAGATGTGAAGTATGGATTGAGGAGCTCCAACATGCATTTGATAGAAACAAAAATGGAGAAGATAGCAGAGAAGAAATTCGGAGAGGTAATAGTGGAGAATTTTCCAGCAGTAAAGAAAACCATGAGTTCTGAGATTAAAGTAATTGTGGTGTTACATCCCCAGTCCTGATCTAGCCTGTGTAAAAATAATTTAGAATTGAGACAGCAGTATTCAAGTGCTGTGTTGGAGGGAATGTCAACGCAGGTTTAAAATTAATGGGTATTGTCTTTCAAGTGAAAAGCTCTGTAATAAATGCACTACCTTAATATTTATTATGGTGATTCTAAGGACAAAGGAGATTAACTATGACACATCATTTATTTTTTACAAACTCTGGAAAACAACAGGAAGTCATAATTTGAGATAATGTAATTGTATGAAGCTTCTCATTGCTTTCCAGAAACAATAAAAATGCATTCTTTCAGTGATTCTATTCACAATCGTGTATACGTGCTTCCCTTCTGAATTTTTATTTTCTTTTATTTTACAGACTAAAGAGGATCTAGTAAAACCTGGATTTTTAAAAATTCTAGTACTGTATATGTAGGCCCTACTAATGAATTCCATGTTTATAAATATACAAGTTCACTTAATCTTACTGCTTTCGGGGGTACTTGAAATTACAAGGGTTCAAAAAGAATCACCTGAGACTGTCCGGTCAAGGAATCTGGTGATTTTTCTCTAATGCTATCAGCAATGAGGGTTTGGAAATAGGATTATTTTCTAGCTATCATGGGGAGTTCTCTTTCCATTTCCTATTGCACTAGAAATGGGCCCTCATTCTTAGAGGTCTTCACGTGGGGCTACCCCTTCCACCCTCAGTGGCCTCCTCCCCTCTCCTACTCCTGGGCTCTGCTAATCTCACCTTCCTAAACACCATCCATCCCTCTGAGGCAAGTTCCAGCACAACTAACTCCATCACCTCAGCCAGCTTCCCATTCACTGAAGTCTGTTTCTTCTGTCTCTGGCATTTCCTTGTCTCAACGCCTCTTGCATTTTCGTGCAGCTATGAGAACTTACATATCTTTTTTTTTTTTTTTTTTTTTTGCAGTACGCGGGCCTCTCACTGCTGTGGCCTCTCCTGTTGTGGAGCACAGGCTCCAGACGCGCAGGCTCAGCGGCCATGGCTCACGGGCCCAGCCGCTCCACAGCATGTGGGATCTTCCCAGACCGGGGCATGAACCCGTGTCCCCTGCATCGGCAGGCGGACTCTCAACCACAGCGCCACCAGGGAAGCCCTCACATATCTTTTTATTTAGTGAAATTAATGCATCAATATGATTGCCTTTAGCTCTTGATATGACAAAATGTATCAAGGATTGAGTGCCAGAAACTCGTGAGAATTTACAAAGAATTTTAACTCATGACTGCCCCTGTTTTGAAGGAATTTACAATGTAATTGAAGACCGAAGATCGGCCATTAATTCATCTGAAGAAAACTAGAGCTACATGGCAATATATAAGTGTCAGAGCAACAGCAAGATTATGAGCTGTTTTAGGGCCCACCATTCACTGAATTATCCAGTTTTTGTCCTATTTAGCGTTTATCATGTTGATATCTCAAAGATGATTTTATTGAATGGTTGCTGTTTACTACAGGCTTCCAGGTACAGTTCAGTAGGTGATCAGGAAATATACTTGGTAACTTTATCATAGTTCATGCCTAATAAGAGCTGAAAAGTGAGAAGGAAGAGGCAATACGTTGTCTTCCCCAAAGGTGCTAAGATATTTCCTGTTGTGTTTCGCTCTCTGGATAACAACAGTGGCCTGGACTTTGATGTTAGTCCCAACGTTAAGCATCCCAGTCTCAGAAGCAAATCGTTCCAGGAGGAGTTGACTTCCTGTGTTTCCTATTGACATCACCCAGCCCAGGCTCCGTCTGTGCCCGCTGCGCCCATGTTAGCATATTCAGGAGGTGATTCATTTTCGTTGCCTCCATCCTAATGAGCACCAGCATCTGATCACATAACGCATCACTGTCAGACCCGCTGCCTCCTTGATATCTTGGTCCCTGTGAGAGGCCTGGAGATCACATCATGCCTGATCGCTCAACCCACAGCCAGAACACCCTGCCTGAGGAAATGAAGCATGGGGGGGCGCATTTCTGTATGCTAACTTTATGCAACCTCCCTGACAGCTCCTGATAACGTTGCTGTTTTCCACGGAGCCCCTTCATTTATTTGATGTTAATCACTTTGTTAGGTCCTATAATAGAATCAGTCAATTGTCAAGTGCTGTCGCGTCGCGTGCCACCCACGGTACGTCTGGCGCTGCCTCTTTCCTGCCATCACTGAGGTGCAGGCTTTTTGGGCCCTGGTCATCTCACGTGGCCTGCACTTTCCTCCAATGTCCCTGTATCGTGTTGTTCAAACTGAGTGTGGCTGTGGAAGTGACTTTGGCATTTGGCCTCGACACAATGAAGATCTCAGAACACCTCGCTTTAGCTGCTCCTGAGCTCCAATCAATACATATCGTCCACAAAACCTACACAAAGAAGAACTCTTTAGGATATTAACAAATCCGTCATCTCAGTCTACCCACTGAGTTTAGTTTTTCCAACCATGCATACCAGCAGGCCCCTACTTAAAGTCTCTTTTGTGCTCCTGCCATATTGCTTTAACCGTTCAATTTTCCACCATCAGATCTTTACTTGAATAAGGACACCACTAAAAACGGACTTCCCCTACTACAGCTGAAAATAAAGAACAGAGATGGTCATTCCAAGCCTCTCCTCCCAACCCAGTCTGCTCTGTAATATGCAGGTTTACTCTCTAGCATATGTTGAAAACGAAGCTATAGGCTCATCGTCATTAGGGTACCGGCTCTGAGGTGCAGATGGATTTGAAAATAATTAATCGTTACATATCCTCACCTGCTCCACGTGGGACTCACAATTTACGAATACAAGCCGTCTGTCTGGGGTTCGGTCTTATATCCTGATCTTAACTTTGGTTCCAATGCTATACTCTCACCAGCCGAGTTAAGGACCTTGGGCACACATTTGTAATCAGTGATGATGGGCATGTGTGTTATTGTAGCTGGAAGGGATTCCACAGACAATTTATTCCAATACCCTTCTTTTATAGATTAGCATGTGCAGAACAGAGAGGTTAAGGCTGATTGCCCAAGGCTACCCAGCTTTGCGAGTTTGTGTATTTAAAATATTATTTTAGAAATTCTTTTCTGAAGCTTTAGCTCTCCTTGACTTTGTGGTTCCCAACAAGCGTTTCCTGAAGTGTGTTCAGAGGAAGACTCTGGAAACTCGCAGAACATTGTTAACACAGCAGAACCCTGCCTTCTGGTTTCTGTGTGTGCTTAAGGAGGGCAATTTAGAGAAGAAAAAAGAAAGAGGAAGGGACATTCATTGAGCATCTGTAAGGAAAGGTGCATTCTATCGACCAGTAAGAAGTGGCATTGATTGAGAGCTTGCCAGGTGCCAAGCACTGTTCAGGGTGCTTTGCGTGTATCATCCATCGACTTAATCCTCCAACAGCCCTATGGAGGAAGAACTATTTTTACCATCCTATTTTACAGATAAGGAAATCACAGCTGAGTCACCCACTAATGTGTGGTGTAGCTGGATTCACTCTGGGGCACCTTGTTATCTTGCCTACAGGAAACCTCATCTCGCGCTATGGAGTGCGTGTTGTTGCTCCAGATTTACAGATGAGAAAACTGACGGTCACAGGAACTGTGTGACTAAAGTCTGAGAGGTGAAAGTGGCAGGATATGAACTCTAATCTACTTCTTTTCATTCTACCAAAAAATGATGACTTACGGCATTTTAACCCTGACCCAGAGGAGCTGAGTCCAAATCAATTTAGCAAATCAACTAATAGCAAGAGTAGATGCTTCAGCAATGTACTTATATGTGTGACTTCCCCTGCTGCTCTCCCAGTTATAAAGGGGGGATAAGGCAGGTTTTAGTTGGGATATCATCAGGCCAGGTAGGGTCCCTCATGGACAGACCATGAACCTCATCCCACGGCACTCCTCCCCAGATGCCTGAGGTAGCTTCCAGAACAAAGTCTGCTCAACAAGCATGTGGTGAAATAGATTATAATGCCAGCCTGCCCTGTCCCTGTCCCAAACTCCACGGTGGGTTAGATCTACTGTTTTGTCTGATCCATGAAAGAGAATTTCCTGTGGGTCATTACCTGGAGGAAGTCCTCTGTCTGTCGGTGGTGGTGAATTTTAAGGCAGCTGTGCCACAGAATGTAATGAGAACAAAGATTTAATCTGAACTCACTCAAGAAATACAGCTTCAGAGTGTGAATCCCAGCTCTGGCAGGGGGTTGAACAAACAGCCACAGTATCACCGTGGTCTCCTGCTGAAGGTGTGTAACTTGTCAGAGCGGTGAAATCTCTTATGAAATGTGTGTGAGGGCGATGTTGTTCAGGCAGAAGGCTGGTCAACGGTACACTTCCCTGAAGACGTCTTTCAATTACAGATGCATTGTAATTAGAGATGAGAAAAGGCTGGATGTGGTCACCAGTTTATCTTCTCTGCCAAGGTGGATACAGCCTGAGATTTTAATTCATATAATATAGCTTCTAAAATCTATCTTGTATGATTTCATGTGGGAGGCTTGTTTATAATGGTGTAATCCAAAGATCCCACCAATATCACCTGAATTTTAGCTTATTTCAACTATTTTTTAACAAGTGATACCTGTTCTCTAATTTTATCAACTCGTCTTTCTATTTTCTAGAATCAGAGAATGTTATTTCTGAAAGGACCCTAAAAGATCATCTAGCCTAAATTACTTCTTTATAGAAAGTAAAACTGAGGTTCTGAGAGGCTGAATTAAGGCTCTCACCTGCTTCTCAACCCATTCCTTGAATTAAACTTTAACCAGAGCCCCAATCTATTACTTTTTCATTGGATATAACTAGTGTTTGCCTTTTTACAGATTGTGAGTCTAAGCTGTTAGACTTTATAGTTCTGGTGCCAGAAAAAAAGTACTTAGCTGAAATATCTACAAATGTTCACTGTTTACAGCTATTATATTTTGGTAAATGGAATTTGATCAGTGCTAGAGTTCATGCCATAGACCAATGATTAGTGTTTTATAAGGTACAATTAAACTTAAAACATTTTTTTTCCTGCGAAAGACATCTGCATAGAAAGTAACATTCTGAAAACAAGTCAACATTTACAATGTTCTACATTGGCTACAAATATTTGCTCTGGAAGGCATGGGGCATTTTTTTTACATCACTGAAATTTTATATTTCTTAGTAAAATATTCCATTCAGTGTTTTGACACTAAATGCATATTTATCACGGATGACTGAAGAACATTTATATACCAGAAGCATAAAAGTAATCTGCCAAAATCCAGGTACTTTGTTTTATTCTTGGTTATTGCTATGGACTGAATTGTGTCTCCCCACTCCCAGGTTCATATGTTGAAATCCTAACCCCCTAGTGTGACTCTATTTGGAAATAGAGCTTGGCGGGACATAATTAAAGTTAAATGAGGTTGTAAGGGTGGGGCCCTAATCCGATGGGCTGGTGCCCTTCTCCAAAGAGGACTGCACAGAGGAAAGGCCACATGAGGACACAGTGGAAAGTACCATCTGCAAGCCAGGGAGGGGGCTCTCACCAGAAACCAATCCTATCAGCAGCTCGATCCTCGACTTCCAGCCTCCAGAACTGGGAGAAAATACGTTTCTGTAGCTGAAGCCACCTGGTCTGTGGTATTTTGTTTTGGCAGCCTGAGCTGACTAATACAGTTACCAAGCTCCCCTCTTTAAATCTGAGAACCTGAACACACTTGGCAGTGAGGAGAGCATAAGTCAAAATATGGAAAAAGGTTCTGACTGAGGTCTGGGCGGGTGCAAGATCCCAGGCGTGCTGAGATTCTCCTAACACTGCAGAGGGTATCAGACATGACAGCATCTCATGGAACTGGCCCCCAATCCCCCTATTCCTTCTTTTATTCCTTCTGCCCATCCCATCTCCCATAGAGTCCCAGTGATAGCATTTCTAATTTCCTTTTTCCCTGTAGAGTCACACTTTTGAGACATAAAGAGAGTGGTATCAAAATGTTAAAGCCCACCAACTTCTATGTCACTGGTTATGAAAGAGCATAAGCCAACATTTATTTTCGTCCCATCAGAGATGTGGAAATTCCATCATTGATCAGACATGTCATCATGCATCTGACTGAATTCATGAGCAAATTAACAAGGGCAACCAATATGTGTCTCCTTTTTAAATAGTTGGCATTTTCTACCTTACATGTAACTTGGATGAAAGTTCCAGACATGAAATTGAAGTTCCTCTCCAGTCAAATACAACTGTGTAGCAGCTCTAGTTTGAAATAGTAAATGAACCAAATAAGGGCATATTTAAGAAATGTCTGGTAGGATTATGCCAGCTTTTATGACATCATGTGGTTTTGACAAGCCGTCTGAAGTCCACTAATCACTTGGGTAAAATCCTTCAGCTTATTCCAGTTAGTTCCAATTCCACCAGCAGTCAACTTGTCAGGTTTACTGCAGTCCTGGGAGAAGTGGACACCAGGCAGGACACAGCCTCGAAGGTAAAGGTCAGAGTTGAGTGTCCGAAACCACCTAGTATCTTAAAATGAAACTTCCCATTGTTACGTTTGGACACACTTCACTAGAAGATGCTGAAAAAAATTTGGTTCCTTGTTTAGAAGTTACAGATTGATGACAGTTGTCAAGAAGTAAAGGTACAAGATAACATCTTTATATAGCATGCACTTGGCTTTGTGGTTTTCAAAATGCAGCTGGCTTTGAAAACATAATTGTATGTGCTGTTTTTCTGCATCCAAAACAAATTTTTTTAAAGTCCTTACTTGGTTAAAAAGAAAAAACTACTTTCTTATAGATAATTTTCCTGTGTCCTAAGCCCTGATTATAAAAAAGGAAAAACAAAACAAGACCTCAAAAGGTTATTCAAGTTAATTATGGTATGGAGTATGTCCTGGCTCTCTATCTCTGATAATGACAAAATCTATTTCACCAGTGACAGAGTGTCTCAAAGGCCATCTATCTTTTGACTACAAAGAACGTTGAGGGATATCAATTTTAATGTCAGCATCAAAGAGAAATTTGTTCTCATAGCCTTGAGATGCTCTCAGCACATGGAACAAACATTCCGAGCACGAAGTGGATTTTGGCTTTGGACCATATCTTAGGAAAGCCCCACATTTACTTCCACTGAATGTTCCTCTAACTATGGCTTCTGCAGGCTCCCCTTGCTTTTCTAAAACTGAACCTTTGTCACTCTGAAAACATAGTTCTTTATGTGAGGGCATCGGAATGGACTCTCTGCCATGTTTCTCAGAATGTGTGAGAGATGTCTAGATTGACTACTGAAATGGTGTTTGATTCAGACCGTGCAGCAGGGGCTGGGTTTCCCTCCCATACGTCTCACAGCTCTTATTATCTCTTGCTGGTGTTGCACTGAGTTTTTTAAACTGAATTATCTCATTTAATCCTCACGACAGTTCTATGGGGGTGGTTATTTATCACCCCCATGTTTTAGATGAGGAAGCAGACGATTTTGAGTTAAGAAACTATGCCAAGGTTATCAAGAACTATAATGTGGACGTACACGCATAGACTAATCCTATGAAAGCGAGATACGGCACGCGGTTTGAAAAATATAATTTCATTAGTTGAAATCACAACTCATGTTTCTATGTATTTCAGAACTGCAAGCACCTCCGATGCACAATACATATTGGTTGAATGGAACTACTCCTATAATCAAAACCATGATCTTGGAATCTCAAGGCAATTTCTGTGCCCAGAGTGGTCTCTTGCTGGGGTCGGACCAAGGGAGAGGGCTTATGTAACCTCTAAGTACAAATGGACCATTGAGGGAGGAGGGAAGGGAAATGAAGAAAACCATGGTTTTAACCCCTCTGAGGGCCGAAGATTAGGTGCCCTTAACAGGACACAGGGACACCAGCAATTACCACTGCCTGTTCAAAAGAGACACAAATGGAAAAGCAGTAGGAAAGAGGAAATTAGAAAGAATAAGGTTTAGGTAACACATCAACAGGCCCTATTTCTAGATACTTCCTTCTTCTCACATCCGTCTTTCTAAGTTTTGCCCTAGGTTAGGTGTGTGTGTTGGGGGGAGGGTGTACACGCACACACACACACACACACACACACACACACACACAAACACATATATTAGGGTTGCCAGGAAAAAAAATACAGGATATCCTGGTTAAATCTGAATTTCAGGTAAATACTAAATACTCTTTTAGTGCAATTATGTCCCAGATTTTGCATGGTACATACCTACACTGAAAAATTACTCGTTTATCTGAAGTTCAAATTTAATTGTGCATCCCGTATTTTTATTTGCCAAATCTGGCAACCCTAATAATACACACACACACACACACACATGCATATAAGTGTATACATATATGTACATGTACATATATACAAAAATATTTAAATCTATGTATATATGCAATTATATAACTCCCTGATCCTAAAATGCGGTTAGCACCCTGTCCTTATATGCTCCTGTTTATTCTATACTTTCCACATGTCAAAGCACTCACCCTTGTAATTTCATTTTCAATGTCTGTTTTCCTCACTAGATCGTAAGCTGCACAACGATTGTGACCATAACCTGTTACAAGACTCAGACCCCAGCACACAAAACAGCACACAAAAATTGATGAACTTAGCACACAGAATATACGTTCCAGCCACATTCAGAATTTGGCCTATAGATCACGCTAACTATACACGGCAGAGAGGGATTTGCCCAACGGTGGGCACGAGCTTGAATCAGCAACTGAAACAATTAAAGAGATGAAGGGCTTGAATTTTAAGGCACGACAAAATTGATTATATTGACTTCATCATTTTTATCTCACTGATTTTGAATAAGCATTTAAAAATGATCTTTACTTTGTTTCTCAGTACTCGGCTAGCCCACTGGGTAACAGGTGATTTCACACATGGGCCTTTTTCCTGCACCCCAGCCAGCACCGTGAACTGTCCCCAGCGAGTCGCATGCTCACCAGGGGCGCCTTTCACGTTCTACACCCTCAGAAGTTTCACTTTGCCTCGAGTTCTATTATCAAGAATGCCATTGAGAAATTTTTATTTTCACCGAAAGCATTCAAACTGCGGGGGTAAAAGAAAGGCCAGAAATGGAAGCTCCCTCCCACTCCACGTTACATTAGTGGCATTTTAAAATTACAGCCTCACCAGCTTCCTTCAGAAACACTCCACTTTTCATCTTCGGTGGCTGTGATTAAGTAACACTCACTTTGCACAGCTCCTGTGGTGACAAAGCTCCATTACAAAGGCCTCCTGTGTGGCATTCAGGTCATCAGAAACTACACAAACTATTAGGAAACAGTAGCAGAGCTGCTAACAAACCCTTTGAATAATGGTTTCCTTTCTAATTGTGGTAAAGAATGAAGACTGAACTCAGGATGGTACTGGAGTTGAATAAAATAGGTAAGGAAATATATATGTATGCATGAAAAGCCATCACAATGTCGGCTCTAGTTCTCTGAATGTTTTCCCACAGAGCTCTTAGACTAAGTGTCCTGATCCCAGAAGTCAGCGTTTCACTTCTGGAAATCCCACAAGTTCCCTGGGTCGCCTCACTCAATACACTAAAGCTCTGTGTGTTTATAAATACAGGGTTCAGCAACTTGGTGTCCGTAATGGTTAATTTTATGGGTCAACTTGGCTAGGCTACGGGCTGCCCAGATAGCTGGTAAAACATGGTTTCTGGGTATGTCAGTGAAGGTGTTTCTGGAGGAGATCAGCATTTGATTTAGTAGGCCGAGTAGAGAGATCCATCCTCACCAAAGCCGGTGGGAATCACCCAATCCATTAGGGACCCAAATGGAACAAAACGGCAGAGGAAGAGCTAGTTCTCTCTCTTCTTGAGCTGGGATGTCCCAACCTCTCCTGCCCTTGAACATTGAGCTCCTTATTCTCAGGGCTTCAGACTCTGGGACTTGGACCAGGAACTTCTGGCTCCCAGACGTCTGACCTCGGGCTGGGGGTTGCACCAGCGGCTCCGTGTTCTCAGGTCAGTGGCCTCAGCTTGAACTATGACACTATCTTTCCCGGATCTCCAGCTTACAGACGGCAGATCAAGAGACTTCTCGGCCTCTAGAGCCACGGGAGTCAGTTCCTATAATAAATCTCCTCTTATATGTATTTACGTATCTTATTGGCTCTATTTCTCTGGAGAACCTTGACTAACATGGTATCCTATACTGAAGCTTTTGTTTCTTGAACGTCTCTACTATGGACATGTGTACCCCTAAATAATGCTTACACTTCAACCTTAACCCCTTACATGAAAACAGGACCTCCAGCAGAGGGCAGCACTGAGGCGCATAGTCAGGTTCTCTGTGCACCAGCCTATCACCCACTCTGGGTTGCCCAGGCCTGTGAGGCCACTTCGACTGGGGCCTCAGAATGGCAGATGCGGGCTCTTCATGGGCACATGGACATCCAGGCACAACACCTCAACATATCACCACATCGCAGACATTGAGCCCGCCTGCGGTGAGGGTGTCCCAGGATGTGAAGTGCAGGCCCATATTTCACTGGCACTTTGACTAATCGTTAGGGGGAAATCTGACTTCTGTGGGAAGTGATTGACTATGTGGTACCCTCTCCCCTGAGCTAGTGCTAAACCCAGACCCCAGATGTGCTCTTGGCATTCCATCTTTCTGATGACATATAAAAATGAGAAGCCACCCACTCTAGGCTATTACAGGTCCCATGGCACTGTTAGCAAGACGAGGTTTTACACGTGGCAAAACTCCAGCTCGGAGAATGGAGTTCCAGCTGCTTTTAAAATCCTCTGATACTTTATAGATCGTTCTGTTCTTTGCCCCAAAGACTGACTAGCATGCGGAGGAGGCCATTCACCTGTTAACATATTTCTTTTTCCAGAGGTGGTTGCCTTTCAGCATTGGATTTAAGCAATTTCTCTGTAAAATATCTTAGCATGCTGAGCTAGGCAAATACTACATAGAATAAATTATTTGATGATCAAGTGGGCATTTCCCTGTAAACACAATTATGTCTTATAAAATCTAAACAATTGTGAATTGTGAAGGATGAAGGTAGGAGAAAAATATGAGGATAGGTTTTACTCTCGTGCTCAGTAGACGTCTTCTGATCAAGTTACGAGAGGATAGTTTTTCATATTGATCCAGCACACAAACTTCCGTTCCATACATGAGGAAATTTAGTTTATACGAGCACCGTTTTTTGTTTTATTAGCTGGGTTTGGTTCCCAAGTGCTTTCCCTAGCTGCTCTATTTGTTCCCTTCACCAATTCCCCTTGGAGACTCAATTCAACATCTCCAGCTCTGAAGAGGTACGGAGCTCCACCACCCCAGTCATTAATGAAAAGGGCAGGAAAGTCTGGGGCTGGGAGGATTGGATTTATAGAAATGGAAAGCTAAGCCTCATTTTATTGGCTTCCTTCAACCTTGCCTCTTCCTTTTTTTTTCTTTTTCCAGCTTAAGGTGCTTCTTGTTCCCTGCTTTAATCTTTATCCAAACGATAACGTATTGGAAAAAAAAAAAAAGGCCATTTCAAAGGCCATCACTCTCTCGTGACTCGTTGCAGCTTGGGCTGCCATTCCAACTCTCCACAGTTCCTCTGTGGTCTCCATTTCAGTTTATTCTGCCCACTGCCAACACCTCCCCCCTGAAACCCGACACTGGTTCAAGTCATTTAAAGGTCTGCAATCCCTGAGCCACGCTTCGCAATCTGGTGCTGCACAAGCTTCCAGAAAATACCAAGTAGTTTGTCACAGACTCTCCTGAAATACCAAGGAGACTTATATTTAACGTGAGCAATCCTCATCTAGGTTTTCCAGCATCAATTCACTTCTCGTAAAATACTATACATATGTCTAAATAAGGAGACTGCTTGTCTGTCATGTGTCATCCCTAAAATCCAGCCTTAGTTATTTCATAGTTGCGCCTCAAGGGAAGCCTTTCTGTTTGTTTGTTTGGGAAATAATTGCAAACTCACAGAAAAGTTGCAAAAATGGGACAAAGAACACTTGTGTACTCTCTACCCAGAATCATCTATTGTTAACATTTTGCCTCATTTGTTTTATCAGTTCTTCTCTCTCTCCCTCTTTCTCTGTCTCTATTTCTCTCTCTTATATATATGAGACTGTATATGCATGAATACTTTATACTAATACATGCAGCTTATACTATTTGAGAATAGTATCTGAGACTACAAGTGAGTGACAATGTACACACGTTAGTACTCATATGCTGACAAATGTAACTTATGCTGTTTGAGAATAAGTTGCACACATGGTGGCCTTCACTCCTTAATATTTCAGTGCGTATTTCCTAAGAGTAAGGATACGCTCTCAACACACCCACAGTGCAGGTATCAACCTCAGTAAATCTAACGTTGACACAATACTTTTATCTAACCTACTGTCCATATTCCAACCTTGTCACTGACTCAGGAATATCTTTTATAGCATTTTCAACAACAAAGGATCCTCTCTAAGATCATGTGCCTCAGTCTCTTAATTTGGAGCAATTCCTTTCTTTGTCTTTTTTACGACACTGGCTTTCTTGCAGACAACAGTCCCTTAACAGGATCTGTTAAGGGCTCTTGGAGAGGGTGAGACCAGGGGAGAGAATGGACTTTAAATGGAACCACGTACATAAGTAATGTTTAAAGTACATGGTAGAATTGAGGCAGGTGACAGTGTAGTCACCCACCCAGCACACGGCCAGTTCTCCAAGTCAAACCATCTTTAGACTGTTGCATCTTGCTTTGCATTGTATGGAGAACTAAGAACCACCCAGCCAATTTGGTTACCCTGGTTATTATGGGAGATGTTAAAGTGGAGATATCCTGTCACCGGATAACCAAGGAGCTAGACAGGAGAAAGAGAGAGAGAGGGCTTCCCTGGTGGTGCAGTGGTTGAGAGTCTGCCTGCCGATGCAGGGGACACAGGTTCGTGCCCCGGTCCGCGAAGATCCCACATGCCGCGGAGCGGCTGGGCCCGTGAGCCATGGCCGCTGAGCCTGCGCGTCCGGAGCCTGTGCTCCGCAACGGGAGAGGCCACAACAGTGAGAGGCCCGCGTACCGCAAAAAAAAAAAAAAAAAAAAAAAAAAGGAGAGAGAGAGAGGCAGCATCCCTATCAATTAAAATGCACACTGGGACCATCTGGTACCCCTTGAGGATAGCACCATGTTTTCAATCAGAAAATACAGATGAGATCATCATAATGTTGATGTCACCTCACTGGGAAGTGTACACTCCTCCTGCCTCAGTGGACAGACTAAGGACCCCTCTGCGCTCCTGTGGACCTCACATCTCTCTTCCTCTTCATTATCCATCCCCAAGCTCTTTTTGTACAGAAGAGAGAGAGAGACTGTTCAGCACAATGAAGCCACCCACACGCTGATTTACCAAGCAGAAAACAAGGGACAATAAAGAAACCATCTGCCACCACCTGGGCAGCTGACGTAAGCAAAGTGTCCTGAATTTCTACCAGGGATAATGCCTCCTGATGAGGTCACAGGACAGAGCTTCTGGGTGACGTAAGGTGAAACCTTGGCAACAAACATTAGGAGCACATATGTGCTCGGGTGACAGGGAACCGTGGGGATGCTTATTATTCAAGTGGGAACTGGGGTTGTTTCTCCTTCTGGTAGGAAAGAATGAAGCAACTATATGATCCAAGGGAGGGAGGATGGATTCAGAGTCACCTACTAGACTGTGAGTTTGGGGAAGACTCACTGGCCTCTGTAAGCCTCACTTCCTTTATATTAAGGGGCTCTGACAACTAGTCATAATGAAATGAGCTCAGCAGGCACAGTGCTTATCAGAGGCCTGGGGAACACAGTGGGTAAGTGATGCATGTTAGTTCCTGTCTGAGGACAGGCTCCATGGGAGCAGAGCTTGAGACACAGATTGGATACACGTGATTTATGGAGGAAGTGCTTTCAGGACGTGGAGAGAGGAAGGTGCTCAGCAGGGCTGTGGTCTTGATAGGGAGAGAGGAAAGGGACAAAGCAGGTAATTAAATAGTTAATCCCACTAGGGGATTGTAAGCAAAGAAAAAAGTGTGGGAGACCCCTGTAAGCTGAGGATCACTCCAGAAAGCAGGTTTGCTTAACCACAAAACCAAGCAGGCTCGCTTAGCAATGAAACCATGCAACAGAAACATGAGATATGCCCCCAAACGATAAAACAATGGTGGCGTGAGACCCACATCCTGCCCAGTGAGCTCAGTAAGTTAATGATTCCTGGGACATGCTCCTCTGGGCACACTAAAAACAAAACTATAGGGAAAGGGTGACATTACACTGAAACCTGAGATAACTGACCACTTTTGGCATATGTTACCGCCTTTTTTGCTCATTTCCATTCATTTCCTCCATGACAGTCCCAGCCTGACCACGTAGGGACAAGAAAACTCCCCTGTCCGACATGGAGGAGGAGTTGATAATGGAAGCTTGATGTCTACTCAAGAATGAGGAAGGGGCTTCCCTGGTGGCGCAGTGGTTGAGAGTCCGCCTGCCGATGCAGGGGACACGGGTTTGTGCCCCGGTCCGGGAAGATCCCACATGCCGCGGAGCGGCTGGGCCCGTGAGCCATGGCCGCTGAGCCTGCGCGTCCGGAGCCTGTGCTCCGCAAAGGGAGAGGCCACAACAGTGAGAGGCCCGCGTACCGCAAAAAAAAAAAAAAGAATGAGGAAGAAGGTCATCTTCTTCCCTTCCCCACTTTTCCTTTGACTGTAAAACCGTAGCCCAGTAACTTCTCAGGGCGCGGCACTCTCTCCCCCGGCCGCTTGTAAGCCTCACAAGCACCCTATCCAAATAAATCACTTCGTATCCACCACTTTGCCCCTCGCTGAATTCTTCCTGTGCTGAGACAAAAAGAACCGCAGTTCCTCGGACACACCCACCCCCACCAGACGCACTTCAGTGGTTTCGGCCTCAGCTGGACACTAGCTCGAGCCTCATCCCAGGGGGAGCTCTGGAGCTCAGATTTAGTCCAAGTTAAGATGAGAGACTGGGCCAGATGTTGTCAGCCCAGGAATGAGGGAGGGGAAAGTACCTCCCCACATAGAGTGGCTCCCACCAGGGTTTCTCTGAAGAAGGGGCCAGCTGTGAGCAGTGCATCCTCAGAGCAGCAGCAGGATGGGGGACGGGTGCACTGGCCCCTGAACAGATCTGGATGGGGCACCACAGCATCCATCAGAGTTCCCTTCTCCTCTCTCATCTGAACAAGGAAACCTTTAGAACACAGCACTCAATTTTTTGTAACTGACATGGTTTCATTATTAGTATTTTTAAAGTGTGGTCAGAAGAAGTGACCACTCACATTACAGAACTCTCTGAGGCATGCTGGGCTAATTGATTCCACGGACACATCCTTTTATTACGATAAAACTCCTCTGGTCCCCAGAACAGGCAGTACCAGCCAGGAGGAGAGGGGCACATGCCTATGGTCAAACTTCAGGCGATCCCAGTCTCCCCGGGCGGCACTGATTCACCTCAGTTTCGAGGAAGAGGTGCAGAGCCGGCAAGGGCTTGGATGTTCAAAGTCGCTGTCAGTTACCCCATTGCCCTGCTTCCCGCCTCAGCAACAGCAGTGCCCCGCTGCGCCGACTGCACATTCCCCTTTCTAGGTCACTGTGACACGAAGTGAGCATCACCTGGAATATTCATCCTTTTCTCGGAAAACTCGGCAGTGGGATGGAGCAGGGCAAGAAAGTGGGATCAGTCGCCACTGGGAGGATGGAGAACTAATTTGCATTTTTACTTCTCACCCTGTCAACTGGTCTATCACTGTAGTACTCACACAGTCTGGGGGGTCCTGTCCAGTGCGCGTCTAACAGCTATTTATCTCACCAAAGGTAGTGTGCCCCGTAAAATGGCAGAGACACTAGTCAAGGCTGGGCCTGGGAACTCATGGATAATATTCATATTCTGTATTATAAGGTAAGGCACAAATAAGTTAACCAGGTTTTTCTCTGAAAACTACATATAGAATCTTGTTATGTGTATTATAGCATTCTATATATACATACATATGCATATATACACATATATGTCTATATATTTCTATCAAGTTTTCTTATTTTTGGTCTTTCTCTTCCCACTGGACTGTAAGCTTCATTAGGGTGGAGGTTTGACCTATTTTGTTCACTGTTGTAACCCCAGCATCTAGAATAATGTGTGCTCCAGATCGCACATAGGTTACCCAATACGTTTTTTTTTTTGCATACATGAATTCATATTAAAATCAATTCTTAGATTTGAATTGATCTCAAAAATTTGGGGATGATGCTTAAGGTCCTCAATTTTTAAAGCAAGATTTGTGTAAATAATTAATACTACTTTTAAAGGAGGACCTTTTGGGCAGAGGTGCTGGTAAAGTTCATAAATGTTTAATCTATGCTGGAAAAAAAATCGAGGTATGTGGCCTCCTACCTTCTGACTCATCATTCTGTTTTCCTTTTCTTGGCTTTACCATGAATTTGAATCTGTAATCCCTGGCTTGATCGATTTGATGTGTAAGGAGTGGGGCCCATCAAGCTTGGAAACAGAAATTGTAAGTTAGAATCCCCACTATTCAGATCATTCAGTGCATGGAACACGCCAGCCTCAGTTTCTTGTAAGTGTTCATTCTGCCCCAAGCCTTCCTTTCAGGGAGGGTACAAATGTTGCCTGAAGCAGAGAGACTAGAAACCTGCTTCCTTTGTAGTTCCTTCTTCTTCTATGTAGTTCTTATGAAGTTAAAGGAGATTGACTCCCAAGTCTTCCAAGACTGTTGTTCCAAAACAGGTTCATAAAAATGGGTAGACCTCGATATTCCCATGAAATGACTGACTAAATATGAGAAGATTGCCTGGTGAATGTGCAGTGCATTTCTATATTAACACTGTGAGTTATACTATATTTTTCCTCTTCCCAGTTTTTTTCTGGGAAGGCTTATGTGGCACATATATTTTTAAAATAATTTCTCACTTAAAAGAACTTTGTGGATAAACCCTTCAACTTCTAATCTCTCAGAGCTGAAACTATAGGATAAGGGTTTGTCCTAAATTAATAACCACTGAAAGGGTGGCCAATAGTATAGAATATAAGGCATCTTAGAAAGTCAGATATGGAATGACTTCGAGATGATCTAGTCCGAGCCAATCATCCTACAGAAGAGAGCTGGAGCCCACAGAGGCTATAATGCCTGGTCGTGATTAGACCTCCAGTTAGTGAGAGAGATGACACCAGGCGCCAGGCTCCTGCTTTTAAATACAGTGCTTTTCTCTAAAAGTATCTGAAAACAGACAGTTTTCCTAAAGAGTGTCTTTCCCTAAAGATGGAGAACACATGTTACATTGATTCCCTTTCTCATTCATTCATACATTCACTCATTCATGTAAACCTACATATTTCTATTGTTATTTTGTCTTCAGCGCTGAGCTCTATGCTGGGGATGCAAAGATGACCAGGTTATGGTTCCAATAATAAGAGAATAAACTACATGCAATAACTGCATTCTTTAACCGTGTTCCTCCCCTTCCCCCTGGTTTGAATAAAACTAATCACCCCAAATTTCTAACTAAGAAACTAGACATGGCATATATTAGCCATCCACATGCTTTGAGGTCTTCAACTTAGCATGCTGGAAAAAGTGGGTGTGGACTTGCTAGAACAGCTATTAACAAACAACAACAACAACAACTGGGAAATAACCAGGGTTGGCAAGGATGTGGGGACTTCGGAGTACTTGTACCTTGCTGTTGGGGATATAAAATGGTGCAGCTTGTGGAAAACAGTTGGTGATTCCTCAAAAAGTTAAACATAGAATTACCATATGACCCAGCAACTCTACTCCTAGATATATGCCTCAAGGAGTTGAAAACCGGGACTCAGACAGATACTTGTACACCCATGTTCATGGCAGCATTATTCACAGTAGCCAAAAGAAGGAAATGACTCAACTGTCCATCCGCAGATGAAGGGATAAACAAAATGTGGTCTATACACGTGATGGAATATTATACAGCTATTAAAAGGAATGAAGTTCTGATACATGCTACCACGTGGATATACCTAGAAAACATTATGCTCAGTGAAGAAAGCCAGACACAAGAGGACAGATATTGTATCTGCTTACATGAGGTACCCACACTGGGCAAATTCATAAAGACAGAACATAGAGTGAAGATGACCAGGTGCTGGGGAGAGGCAGGAAGGAGGACTTATTGCTTCATGGGTACAGAGTTTCTATTTGGGGTAATGAAGAATTATTAGAACTAGAGCGTGGTGATGGTTGCAGAGAATTGTGCATGTAAGTAATGCCACTGAATTGTACTTAGAAATGGTTAAAATGTCAAATTTTATGTTATATGTATATATATTTTGTCACAGTTAAAAAAGGTAAAACAAAATGTATCTGTGGGCCACCTGAGATCATTTTGGCTTTTAACTGTCTGCTTGCTCCCAGTCAGCTAGGAAGTATACTCATCTTCTAAATTTCCTTTTTGTCTACTTTTCTGCAAGGTTTAGCTGAAGAAAAATCATGCAGTAGCGGTTGACTACCACCCTCACTGAAAACCTCAGGAGGCTTTTTTGATCAGTGATTTCTCCTACTTCTAGATTCCGAAGCAGCTTCTACCTGCAATCCCCCAATCCTCCCCTTGCACACACCTTGACATTGACTTCTAACTTGCAGCCCCGCTCACCTGGTCTAAAGCCTCTTCCCTCATCACTCTTCCCACACACTCCCTTCACCACACTTCACAAGGGGGTCCTCAGGACACTCCCTGCTCTTTCTGGCCTTGGGATTTCATGCACACTGTTTCCTGGTCCAGGATATCGATCTTCTTTGCAAGGCAACTCCTACCAATCCTCCCAGTTCCAGCTGAGACCTCTCTGGTGGGGCAAACAGGTGCTCCTAAGGGCTCCCATGGCCCTGTTTCTACAGGTAGTTCATACAAGGAAGTGGCAGGAACTCGGGGACTCCGTCATATCCTAGCTGTGCCTCAGTCCCATTATTTGATTTCTCTTTGCTTCAACATCTTTATGGATAAAATGGGGGTAATACTTATCCATCAGAAGGTTGTGTTAAGGATTATATGTGTTAACTAACACCTACAGAATATCCACCTATCATATATACCTTGAGC
This sequence comes from Delphinapterus leucas, assembly GCF_059928025.1. NCBI lineage: Eukaryota > Metazoa > Chordata > Mammalia > Artiodactyla > Monodontidae > Delphinapterus > Delphinapterus leucas. Next base: position 15,970,895 of record NC_143146.1, read on the forward strand.
ACAGTGAACATAAGCTATTATTATTAAGTTTTTAAATAATTTTACTCTAGTACTTATCACTCTGTATTGTAAATGCTATTTACTTATCTTTATGCTGCCCCACACTGTAAGAATCTAGCATATGCCTGGCATAAAGAAATGCTAAATGAATGACTACATTCTTTATTAACTATATTTTTTAAACAGAAAATGTTCCGGATATGTCTATGACCAATATTCTTCTCTGGATGTTGGATATTAAAGGTACTACAAAGACTTACTAGATAAAGGTTTTGTATTTCAAAGAGCTGTCATTGGCAAGGAAGACACACATTTAAATATCAAATTATTTTTCATAAACAAATTTCAAAATGATGAATGAGAAATGGCAAAGTAAAACCCTAAAATAGAACAAGACAATAAAGATGAAAAGCATGAGATCTTATATTTCACTTTTACGATTTTTACTTAAGAAAATTCATTCTGGCAATAATTATTGTTGATTAAAAAATTATAACGGGCAAAAGAATAAGGCCTAGTTCCTATCCAAGTGCCTCGGGATAACCAATAAACCAACCACATTTCTCACCCACCTTCCCCTCTCAGAAAACACAAGGTGGCGTAATTCGTTGCCGTTTTAAAACAGAAACATAAAACTTTCCCTTTATAGAAGCACACATGGTCAGCTCCACACCTAGCACAACTCAGGAACAAAGTGCACGTGCCTGCAGCCACAGCGAGAGCCCTGCACCTACAGTCGCCTGGCCTTGACCTTCCCTATGACAACAGTCCAGCTCTCAGGCCAAACTCAGCTCACCAAGCCCTTCTGAGAATCAGCCTGTGACTTTGCAATCCAATTCCAGTGTCATGCGCTAGTGACTTTTCCCTGACACCAAGTCAGTCCCTCTGCTGTATCCCAGTTTCAGCGGTGGGAGCATGCCAGGTTTCTCCGGGCTCACCAACTGCCTTGTTCTCACACCACCCAGGCACGTACCTTAGCAGTTCCCTTTGGGGGCGGAGGCGCTGACTACTGGGTCCCCACTGCCTGGCTCGGTGATCCTGCAGCTGCACTTGTCCTGATGCCACTTCCCAGTTGCATGACGGGGGGTAAGCCGTGCAACCTCTCTGAGCCTCAGTTTCCACATCAGAAAAATCAGGATAATCTTACTTATTCCTCAGAACTGCTATGTAGATTAAATTGACCAGTGCATGTAACGTATGGTGCCAGGAACTTAGCAGGTACTCAGTGCGTGAGAGCTAGTGGCAGCTCATTTTCCTACTCAACCATGTCAAAAATAGGGCAGATGCACTCAAACAGTTGTGTCACTTTTATGAGGTCTCCTAAATTGTAACACACTCGTTTGTAAATGGCTCCGAATTAAAGTTACAAAAGTCAGGTGGCACAGTGCGAAGCCTGCATGGTGGGAGTTCAGAGGCAGATGTATTTTGTCCCTGGAGTCACCAGTAAGTATCAATGTGACCTTCACCACATCAGTTAAGCTCTCGGGGCCTCACTGTCTTCATCTATAGACAAGAGGTTAAGTTAGATAATGTCTCAAGTCCTTCTTAGCTCTAAATTTTGGATTCTTTATGACAAATAAATTCCTCATATAGTGACAAATATCACCTTCAGTGAGTCCCCCCTCTCCCAACACCCCGCAAATGATGAGCTTAATAATCAGGGTTTTAGGGCTCCTCTCCTGCGTGCTGGCAAGAGCGTTGCGCGTACCTGGTGTAAGGGGACATACGACAGATGAGTCCAAGGGAGCTCTAACACAGTGGATCTCAAAGTGTGGTTTCTAGATCAGCCTCATCTACATCATCTGGGAACTTACTATAAATGTCAGATCTCTGATCCTGTCTTAGACCTGCTGAAGTACAAACTCTGGGGGTGGGTTCAGACATCTGTGCTTCCACAAGCCCTCCGGTGATTCTAATGCTCCAGAGATGGAGAACCACTGCTCTATTCTATGAAAACACTGACACACACACACACACACACACACACACACACACGGAAAACCTTTACTTTGAATTGACAAGATAGGTATACTGGAGTTAAGGACATACATCCTACCTTACTGACTTGTCCTGACTAATTTCTACATTAAAAAAACAACAACAACCTCAAAATTGCCTATTGATCAACTTCATTTCCAGGACATTATTCTATTTTGAAGGAGAAGTGTGTGCCCAGCAGAAAATTAAGAAAATTGCTAAGGACAAATAAACATTGATTGCTAAGGGAGAAGGAGGCCACTTATCACATTATCTCTTTTGTGAAGTCACTCCCTCTGCACGGAGCTCACTCCAAACATCTTACGTTTTAATAAGGCGAGGATGTCTCCAAACAGTGGTTTAATTCATTGGTTTTTTTTTTTTTTTGCTATTTCCATTATCTACTTAAGCACAAAATGCATTTATTGTGGCTTCAAAGACTGCATTCAGTGGATCGCATTGCCGCATGCGAAGGAGGGTATCAAATACAAATGGACACCACTAAACAGCCTCTTTATCAATGCAGAAGAGCAGGCTCCCAACACGTGGTAAGGCCTCAAACCAAAGAACATGTGTGTTAAGGAGTTAGCGTTCACACATAATTTAGCACCAGATAGAACCTAGGAACTAACAACTATTTACAATGCTGGTCATGGGGTTGGTCCGTGTAAATGCCCCCTCCGCTCTCCCATCTCCCAACAATACCCGTTGCTACTAAACCCCACACAACAGTGGTTCCTGTAACACGTTATCACAGGGCTGTTTATATCCTGGCCTTCCCTGGCAGGATGGTCAGCACCTTGGGATCAGGCACTATTTTTTTTGTTGGATCCCAATAGCAGTATGACAGGTTCTTGTAAGTGTAAACTGAGTGAAATGATTTTATCTTCTGGTAACCTCTTCCTTTTTAAGTGTGTTTTTTTTTTTAATTGAAGTATAGTTGATTTACGATGTTTCAGGTGTACAGCAAAGTGATTCGGATATACATATATACATACACACACACATATATATATATATATATATATATATAATTTTTCAGATTCTTTTCCATTACCGGTTATTGTCAGATATTGAATACATATCCTTTTTTTTTGGGGGGGCAGGTATTTTACCCCCAAAGTAGTGGCCTTGTTAGGAGGTAAAAAAAAAAAAAGACATAGAAAGGAGAATTTCCTAGTGCTATTACTCTCCAAGGAAAACGTAGTCAAAAGCAAAATTTTCTTCCTGTTTTGCTTTCTTAGCTATCTAGGGAAATAGTAATTTTTAGAGGAAGCCTGTCAAAAAAGCTTGGGAACAGCAGTTAAATTAGTTTTCTTTTTCTTTTTGACAAATGGGTTGTAATTAGAGTTCATATCACTTTTATTGTTTTTTTTTTGCGGTACGCGGGCCTCTCACTGCTGTGGCCTCTCCCGTTGCGGAGCACCGGCTCCAGACGCGCAGGCTCAGCGGCCATGGCTCACGGGCCCAGCCGCTCCGCGGCATGTGGGATCTTCCCGGACTGGGGCACGAACCCGCGTCCCCTGCATCGGCAGGCGGACTCTCAACCACTGCGCCACCAGGGAAGCCCTATTGTTTTTTTTTTTTTTTCCAAACCTTTGGAAGTCTACCAGAGATCAGTACCTCCCAGGGTTAAAACACAAACTGAGAAAAAAAAAAAAACCCTCCACATATCTAAACAGTGCTGGAGAATCACGGGAGGAATACAGAGCAGGCAATCAGGAACCCCTGTGAGTCAGGAAAGTGAGTGAGTTTTTACTCCTCCTACTCAGGACATGTGTGACCATGACTCAGCCTGGTGTCCTTTCAGAGTTCACTTTTCCATCGAGCTTCACTCTCTCAAAGTAAATGCCAGTAAGATACCCGAGAAGACGATGATGATGATGGGAGAAAACGGGAAAGAGAGCTCTGAAGAACATTTCCGGAATGTGGGAGATGGTTTGAAAGATGTAAATGATAGAAGCCAGGTTGGCTTTAGAATGGACCTCTCGAGCTCAAGAACAAAGACAGGCAGGAGGGTGGAGAGCCTGGGGATGATGTACATGTGCTCAGGACCAGGGTGTTTGTCACTGCCAAGAAAAAGCTCCCGTGGAAACAAGGTGGTCAGAGGTAGAGTCCAAGCCTTCAGACAAGAATTAAATAGATCAAGGCAGCAGTTGTACTTTGCAGCAGGCTTCCAGAAGAAGCAAGGGGGAAGTCAGTAGCAACTAGAGGAGGGATTGAGCTCAACCAGGCTCTTTGCAGGTTGAATATTGCTTAGCTGAGATCCAGCTGATGCGCTGTGTGCGGGTACCGCTCAGCAAGGCAGTGGAACTCACTTCTTCCAACCATCTAGATCCGTCATCCCATCTGCGCCCACCTCTCCTGGCTGCACATGCCTAAACGCCAAGCCTGGTTGCAGTGGAACAAGAGAGTGAATATAAATAGTGGGACTCTGAGAACTGCTGTTCAGAGATGCCGGGGAGGAAACCAAACCCCATTTTTATCTTAAAAGAGGGCTGTGGTGTCATGGGGTTTTAAAGAAGAGAGCAGTTGCTTTAATGATTTGCATTTTCATTGTGGAAAAAGTACATCCTATTAAAGGACAAGTGGACAGATTCCAACATTCAGAGGAAGAAAGAAAAACAAAACCCACTGTCCCACATGTCAAATACTAATTGGGTATATTTTAGGGTATTGTCTTTTAGTCTTTTTTGGTATGCATAGACATTGAAAACCATTGTTGGAATCATTGTTTAACATTTACGCATAATCATTTCTCATGGTCTGCACAGAGTTTATAGAGTTACATCACTTTTCGTTGAACGAATTTACCATAATTTATATTACCACACTGAATGATAATGCGGGATATGAGGAAAAGGTAAACTATCTAAAGACCACGGGAAGAGAATGATACACGCCTTCGAAAGAACTGTAAACCGATTAAGGAGACCTGGAGACGTGCACCGCAAAAGAAGAAACATACGGAGTTCTGGGCAGATAGAAAATAAAAGTACTTTTAAAATTAAGAACCAATATTTATTCATAGAAAATAAAAGTACTTTTAAAATTAAGAACCAATATTTATTCATAGAAAATAAAAGTACTTTTAAAATTAAGAACCAATATTTATTCATAGAAAATAAAAGTACTTTTAAAATTAAGAACCAATATTTATTCATAGAAAATAAAAGTACTTTTAAAATTAAGAACCAATATTTATTCAGAGGAAGACGACGATGATTAAGGTGTCCTTACAGCTGGTCATGTGCTTTATTTTATTATTGTTATTGCTGCTGTTGCCATCAAAAATTGTCTAAAATTCCTTTGAATTTATGATTATTTCTATAGAGTAGACTGAAAGAGTTGAAATTACTGTTAAAACATATACATACTATCAATATTTTTATTGCTTTGCAAAAGCCTCTTACTCATGTGTAGTCCAAACAACATGTGTAATTGTGCCCATTTTACAGTCATTTTATCATCAGCCCACCGAGCCTATTACGCATTTAAAGACTCTGCTAGTTGGAATGGCAGCAATTGATCTCTCCAGCCTTTTTTGTTTGTTCCTACACTGGTCAGGCTGAACATTTTTAATGTTTGCTAATTAACTTCTTTCTTTGTCAACTGTTGTTTTAAAACCACTGAAAAATTGGCATTAAAGTGTTCATGTTTTGAAAGTCAGTATACAGGAGCTCTTTATATAACTAATGTATCCTGCTTTTCAAAGTCACACTTGCTGTAAATATTCTCTCCAGTGTCTTTACCTTGGTAGTTGATACACGGAAGTTTGACCTTTTTCTATAGTCATCCCTACTTTATAGTTTAGAAAGAAACAATTTGGTCATTTCATTCAGTCACTTTTCTCAAGATTTATATTGTGTTCCCTTACATATTGAAATTTGGGAAGGAATGAATCATTCATCCTGTCACATGAGGGTCATGACCAGACATTAGCCATTTAGCTGACTGAGTTAAATAGGATACAGAATTGACAACTTTTTCCTAAAGGCAAATATTCTGTATGGGTTTCCAATTCTAAAAATAGGACAACTATAACCTTGCATATAAAAATAACCTAGTTCATTCTTATTTTTCCGTCTTTTAAAAACCACTTTGGAAACATTTGTCATTGGTAGTTGGTAGTGCTTTGGGTAGCACTTTTATAGACGCACAGCATCACCTGAGTTCTGCAGAGTTTTAGATATCCCATTTTCTTGGTTTCTTATGTTACCGGGATTCTGATTGCATTAAGTATTCTTTCTTTCACTCCGGAGAAGCATACATCTGCTTCTGCTGACATCCGTTCTCCTTTGTGGGTTCTGAGGAAACATTTATTTCTTTTTTGCTTTTCTTCCTGTTTTAGCAATGTCTGCTTCTCATCTTAATAAATCACCTTTGCTTGGCAATAACTTAATAGAGGGAGAATGCATAGCTAAAGAGGGAATGTGTAGCACAGAATACTGGATTTTGGACAAGATTCTTGGCTTGTTGCATGGTGTCTGCCAGGCAGTGCAAAACTAGCTTCATGGTGTACTGGTTTCTTTTTTAAAAGAAGGTTACAAATTCCAATATCAAGGTAATTAGTTCCTGCCTTGTTTAGCACAGGGGAACAGGAATGGTGGATGAGTTAGCAAAGGTTCTGCTTTAGGGGTACAGTCCCAAATATTGGTCCTGCTACATCTTTGTGTCCCTTTTACTTTCCTCCCTGAAGGTTATTTTTGTTTCTGGAGTCTGGTGCCCTGCCTCCCTTCCAGGGGCACAGAAGACCACCACCACATCAGGAGAGGAGGTGAGGCCAGTGGCTCTATTTCACATCCTCAAGACAGAACTGACCTTTCTCTTCCACAAGCTCCTGGACCCCCGAGATGCTGCTCTCATATCCTAATTGATTCAACGACCCACTCAAGGATGGTTCAGCTGATAAACTGAAAGGGTCTTATTAAAAAAAAAAAATCAAGATCATGAGATCAACTGCTTAAAATTGCTTTAAGAATGCAAACTTGGGGCTTCCCTGGTGGCGCAGTGGTTGGGAGTCCGCCAGCCGATGCGGGGGGTGCGGGTTCGTGCCCCGGTCCGGGAGGATCCCGCGTGCCGCGGAGCAGCTGGGCCCGTGAGCCATGGCCGCTGAGCCTGCGCGTCCGGAGCCTGTGCTCCGCAACGGGAGAGGCCAAAGCAGTGAGAGGCCCGCGTACCACAAAAAAAAAAAAAGAATGCAACCTTGACAGGGAAAAGATATTTACAATACATGTAGAGGACTTATATTCAGGATATATAAAGAATTCCTGCAATCCAATGATAAAATAAATAGCCCATCTGAAAAAATGGGCAGGAGAATTGAGCAGGCAGGTCACAACAGGGAGTATCTAAATGGGCAAAAAACATAAAAGAAGGTGCTCAATGTCATAGCTCATCAAACAAATGCACATTAAAACCAGAAAGAGAATCCACCAGACAACCACCAGGATGATGAAAATGAAGACTGACAATACCAAGTACTGGCAAGGAAGTGGATCAGCTAGAGATCTCATACATCACTGGAGGGCGTGGAAATTTGTACAGCCTCTTTGGGGAACTGTTTGGCAGGTTTTTTTTTTTTTTTTAAGCTAATCATCACATGAATTGTATGATCCAGTGAACCCACTATGAGATATATATCCAAGAGAAGGGAGTGCATAATTTACCAGAAGACAGGAAACAATCCAAATGTTTATCAAGAAGAGAATGCATAAATAAATCACGGTATATTTATGCAACAGAGCATCATAGAGCAGGAATCAGCAAATATGGCCCACGGACCGAATCCTAGTAAATAACCTTGGTTGGAACCCAGCTACACTCATGATCTACATACAGTCTATGGCTGCTTTTGGGCTACAAGGGCGGAGTCGAGTAGTTGAGACAGAGACCATATTGCCCACAAAACATTTTTTAAAACTACCTGACCCTCTATAGAAAAAATTTGCCAACCCTTGTTATCAAGTAATAACTAGAAATAGGCCACTGGTACAGACAAGAACATGGGATGAATCTTACAAATACTATGTCGAATGGAAGAAGCCAGACACATTACTGTAGAATTGCATTTATAGAAAGTTCCAGAACAGGCAAAACTAACTGATGGTGTTAAAATTCCAACTAATAGTTATATTTGGGGGATACACACTGAGGAAGGTACAAGGGAGCTTTCAGGGGCCCTGAAAATGTTCTGTATCTTGATCTTAGAGGTAGCTACACATACAGAAAGGTGTTGATACATAAAAGCTAATTGAGCCGTACATACCAAATTAGTGCACTTTACCTATTAAGAATAATAGGTCAATTAAAAAAAATAAAAGAATGGTATCATGAATTTGCTGCCTCTTAAATGGGTAGATTGGCTAAGAACTCCATATGTGGTTGAAAGGTAAAAAGCTGTTCTTTTCTGTGACTGTGGGAGAAGTTGAAACCTTGGGATTTTGTTTTGTTTTGTTTTGATTGAGGTATAATTGGCATCAAATATTACATTAGTTTCAGGTGGTTAACAATGATTTGATACTTGTATACATTACAAGTTGATCACCACAAGAAGTCTAGTTAACATCTGTCCCCACGTACAGTCACACACGTCTTTTTCTTGTGATGAGGACTTCTAAAATTCACTCTCTTAGCAACTTTCAAATATGCGGTAGAGTACTGATAACTATAGTCACTGTGCTGTACATGAAACTTCAGCTTTATTAACTAAAAATGAGGCCGGCCAAATCTACTTCACACCCAGTTTATAAGGATATTATAGTACGTGATGAGAGAGCAAGCGCTTTTGCTAAAACACGTATCATCTACAAAATGAGGTCTTTAGTTTTTCTCAAATGCTTTTCTTTCTTCTTCACTCACGTTCTGTTTGGCCACACTACGTGTTCTATGCCATTTCTTACTTCTAACAACGTATTGCCAATTTTGTACGTCCTTGTTCACCTACATCTGTCTCTTCTTTTCTAGTATATTTATATTAATTGCTTGCACAACCCTTGGGCCTACATTAATTTATCTTTGAGTGTTTTTCATTTCCCCCTTGTGTTCTTTAACTCCATTGATTTACCCTGTTTGATATTTCTTCATTATTCTAAAATTCACTTGACTGCTGTTCAACACTCTTATTTTTTCCCCTTTTGGTCGTCCCTGTGTCCTAATTACCAACCTAACTAGGTTATGAGAACTCCTGCACAGAGGGTCCCCAACCCATACATTAGAATCATATTGTATGGATGACTCAAGCTTAGCCAAAGATTGATTTTTTGCAAGCTCCCTCTTTTACATGTTGCATAATTGAGTAATCTTGTGCCCTGCCTGCAAACCTATAGGAGCACATGATTTATTCATTTTGTGTCATTTATTTCCAGAGAACTAAAATCATATGAAACTAGTAGCCTTTTCTATCAGCATAAATGAAAAGCTGTAAGACGATGTTAGTCGAGTAGGCTATTGCGGTAGTTGGTAATCAACATGATCATGAAAGATTAAGGCTTCTCCCTTTAAAGCATTCCCAAGCACTCTGCAGCTATGTTCCCACCGATCGTCATAACATTGACACAGCAAATGGAAAATTTCTAAGTGTTTGTTACAGACAGAAGAAGGGAACGACAGAAAGTACATGAGCTTTCCATGGTTCCCTCCACTTGCCACCAACTTTGCATATGAGAAACAGGACACTGATTATTAGAAGCAGGACATTTGATCATCAGATAGAGAAGGAGTGATTAAAGCCGATGACGTCTTCAGAGCCCCAACTTGAGATGATTGGGGCTAATGCGTGCTAACTCTGGTACTCACTGAAACCTCAAGTATTGGTATTTCTAAAACTGGAGAATCACTACCTCTACTTTACACGACCAGGCCTTGGGATGAAGCAGCTCAGAACACACTTGTGAAGAGCCCTCTTGGGATCAGCTATCTCACAGAATCAAACATTCTGGGTTGGAAGGAATCTTTGAAGTCATTAATCCAACCAGCCCACTGATGCTTGAATTACCTCCACAACATTCTCACTCCTGAGACTGCCAACTCCATCTTTACACACTCTGACCACAAAAAGTTCTTCTCCTTGGTCCGAATTGTACCAAAGAACTGCACTTAACATACAACTCCTTAAACAAACACAGCTTTTGTACCCTCCTGAGTCTTCTCTCTTCTGGGTTAAATATAGCAATAGCTTGTGCCATCTTCCTATAGCACAGTTTCAAGTCCCCACCCAAACTTGGCAACTCTCTCTTTCAGGACCTTCACCTGCCCCTCATCCCTTAAAAATGTGGAGGACACAAAATCGAACAATCTTCCAACAGATTGGAAGATTTTTTATGGCTGGATTGACCAGCCATAAAAAATGGAGTCAGCTATTTGAAAAGTTGATGCAGTTTCAGAATTTGTTTTTCCGGTCAACGTGTCTCGTTGTTGGTTGATAACGGCTTACTCTCCTTCCCAGCCATCCGCTCAGCACTCATGGGTGCTCCTTATAGATACACCCAAGCTGACAGCCCTTCTCAGATCACTGCCCAGGAAAAGTCACTGGTGATGGCTATCTGAACTTGACCCAACCTAGTCCTTTTCTGTTTGGATATGCCATGCCTTGTGGCTTCCTTAAGATCTCTGTAGATATATATACATTCATATTCAAGCTTATGAATTTATTTACTTATGTTACACTGTTAAGAGGCTTCGAAATGCATGCAGTTTGGTCATTTATATAAAACTGTACATCAGATCAGTTGTCCAGCCCCTAAAACTGAGACTGTTTTTTCTTAGAGCTGGGCTTGCCAAACTTTTACTGTAAAGAGCCAGAGAGTAATATTTTCAGTTCTGTGGGCCACATGGTCTTTATTGCAATTACTCAACTCTGCTGTTGAAGTGTGAAAGCAGCCGTAGACAATATGTAAATGAATAAGCGTGGCTGTGTTTTATTTACCGAAACAAGCAGTGGGCAGGATTTGGCCCGTGGGCCATTATTTGCTGATCTGAGCCTTTGAGTATCTGAAAGTGTTTTGTGATGATTATTTTTCTCATCCTCCTTAACACTGCATGAAAATGGTGTATTCTTAAATGTATTTTAAAGACAGAGGAATCGGGTAACATAGCGAATATGATCATTGGTGAGACGAATTAATATGTCCTGTTGAGGTAATCTCCCTATTCATCTCTCTACGGAGCACATGGACTCTCTGAGGTACTCATCTTTATTTGGGGAAAAAATTTCAGTAACAGCTCACTTCTTTCTTTTATCATCTGGTGGCTACCTTCGTCACATAAATTTGATCATAATGACCCCATAAAACTAAAGTCTAACAAAAACCTCTGTTATCATTACCCTTTGTGCTCGAGGGCAGGCTGCTGCTGTGAGGGACATGTGGGTACAGTTTGGGGGGTATATAAGCGATGGCTCAGTCCTTCCAAACCATTCACCTAAATGACCCAGCCTCCTAAAAAGCAACACAAACCGAGAATGTCCATCGACTCCACATTTTCATCACTAAAAAAATCATTTATGGGCTTTGCTGCTGTGTAGCGGGTAAATGCCCTTCCATTTGGAGCTTCTGCCTTAGGACTTTGCAGTCTCGTGGTCTTTGCTGTTTGGGCTGCTGTAGGGGATTTCTTCCTCCCAGACCTCTGTCCTTTTAGGATCAAGAAGAGGATCACTGAAACACATGGATGTGCTTTTCATGCTAACCTGTAGCTCGACAAATGCATTCTGAGCACCTGCTCTGTGCTACGTGCTATGAAAGAGGTTAGGAAATCAGAAATGATAAACTAAGGCCTCCAGGAACTCAGGCTGGTAACAACTCAAATGCACAGAAAGGCAAATCTCTTGGTTTTACCCCTTAGCAAAATCCCCTTTTTCAACTCAGGCATCCCGTGTCATGAATATACCTTGGAATTTTCCATTCTTCCCTGAGTTACCTTCCTTAGCGTTTTAATCTAGGAAGCATTTGTTCTTTTGAATGTCATGCAGTGTGACAAATTAGTTCTCTTACGTTTACCGAAGCACTTAATAAGCTGCTTCTCTTATGCACCCTTACTCTCCCCAGGTGTTCTCATAGTGGAAGTATAACAGCTTTCCTTACTCCCAGAGAGTCTCCTAATGTTTCATTCGAAAATATTCACAAAACAAAGGTAAAAAAAGATGACGAAAGCATAAAACAAAAAGTAGATATGAAATCTATGCTAGCTTGGCTGTGTCTTCAATGGTGCTGTGTATGTGGGTGAATTTGCTGTAGTGCTGAGAAAAAATCAGTCTTGTTGATTTATCTGAGAATCAGAAGCAGTATGTCAGGCCCTGATGGTGGCCAATGGCCTTTTCTAGGACAGGGAGGTTGACAAGTTGAATGATTGGCCTCGTCCATCTCAACCGTGCCCAGGTGGAAAGAATCAGAAACTTTAACATTCAGCTAAATTAAAATGGCACAGCCATTTTCACTAGGAATAATATACAAAATATACAAAGAACCAATTTCTTATGAAACAGTTTCAATATTAAGAACATTCTGTACATATTTCTTTGAGCTCTGGACATAGAATAGGGAAAGGAAAATGATGCAATCCCAGAGATTGTGTCTGTAAATCCCATTCTTTCCAAATCTCTACTCTCAGGATCTTTGCTAAATGGCCCAAATTAAATGTGATGGTTCAAATGCTCTTGCCGGAGAGTTCTTACAATGTACCTCTGCAGACTCAATGTCCGGAAAGCTCTCACGGCCTCACTTCCATTCTCTTTCGCATTTGCAAACATTTTGGTAATTCTTAAACTGGCATCTTCTGCCAGGTTCAAGTCAGTATATCCCTCTGAAAACATGAAAATCCAGTCAGAATTTGAAGATAGCAAAGAATTAACGCTTGTGGGGAAAAGTCAGTGCTCAAAAGGAATTAAGTACATTCCCTTTTCGATTTCTCTGTCTTCTGGCTAACTTTCCAAACAGATTTAATCACTCTCCCAGTAGCAGTCACAATCCGAACCTCGCCCCAGTGGCCAGCCACTGGGCTCTGAGGCTGCCGGGCAGCCAGCAGCCTCCTCCCGGAGCTGTCACTCAGCCCCACCAGTTCAGTCCCTCTGGCACCCTTCAGAGGCTAGCTACTGGCATGAATAAATTCCAAGAGCCCCAGTTAACATGGGGCCATTTCAATGGAATGAATGGTGAAGGTCATCAGGTATGAGGGTTTGATCTCCATCCAGGGAACACAGGTTGCTTTAGGTCTACTCTTCCTTGCACTGGATTAACTGCTGTTGCCATTGTTTGTATGTTACCGCTTTCTGGTTGCAAACCATGTGTCTGTCTGTGCTTTCTTTCAGAGCACGCATTACTTCCTGTTCTTTTGGGGGCAGCAATCGGGTTTCTAGAAATTAGCACTCTTTTCTCTTGCCTCCAACAGTAGGGGTGCCAAAGGAAAGCTCTTTTAATCAATTCTGTGCCACGAAAGAACTTGAAGCTGCGACTTGAAAGTTCATCCCCCGAGGTCCTGCCTGCCCCATGTCGAGGCTTCACTTCTCATTCAATTCCTATCGCTCTGAAGCTAAAGTGCAATTTTCTCTGGAACTGCGAATGCAAGAAGATGCTCAAGCAGGAGTCTCTGGCAACATCAAAGTGGGCTCAGCACAGCAGTCTTTTTCAACCACGTGACCTGTCGGCAGCGCTCTGGGTCTCTGCAGAGTGCGAATCTGATTCAAAGGCCAGGACTCAGCCCAACCAGCCACCGCTCCCAATGGCTCGCTTCCTATGGGCATGTCGGGGTTGGCTTTCCTTTATACCAATCCTTTCTAGTTTTCCTTTGCAATTGGTTACAGAAGAGCCAGTCATATCTTCATCCTCTTTGCATCTGTTTATATGGGGTTCCAGATATTTTCTTGCCCTTGTGTCAAGTAGTCACCAGATTCACAGTGACTATCTTTTAAATATGCACTCCCCCACCTCCTTCCCACCCAGTTCTGGCATTCCAAGGCTTCAGTATTGTCTTTCTCCATCTCCTGTACCGCTTTTAGGTTTTCTAAGTAACACGTCCAGCATTTCATCAATGATTGTAATTTCAGAGACAGGATTTTGGAGGTGCAGAGTATTTTAAAGTACTTCCAGCTCTTTGTCTGCCTCTTTCCTGCCCAGATTGACCTGTGATCTCATCCTGTGTTCATTTTCGGAGGCGGAGGTACTTCATTCTTGGAAATTTTATTACACGACAAACGCGATATGGAAAATGACTGCCATAGCACCAAGAGAGACAGTTATTTATTTAAGTTACTGTTTTTCTTTTAAAAGTCAGATTAAAAGAGTTGCCTCCTATCCTGTAGTAAATATATTTGTTAAAAGTTAAACTTGGTTGAATCTTCATGAAAGGCAAAACTATAATTTGATTGTATAATGATTTAATTAAAGTCTGACTTCCCTGGTAGAGTACAAGTCCCAGAGGGGTGGCATCACTATGTTAGATTTGCTACCACATCCTAAGGAACTAACACAGGACTTGGGACATTGTAGATGTGAATAATTCTTTTTTGGAAAAGTGGTATTTTTTCACTTCTCTATATCTGTTTGGCAGTAACCCCCAAACCACAGCATAGCATGATTCAATGAAGTGAGACTTTTTTCTTTTAGGAGAACAGGCTGCCTCTGTCCGTTGGGTTCCTCTTCCTTAGGCGTTCAGGGAGCTTGCTCTCTCCATGTGTCCTGACTGTGGCAGGTGGTTCTTACCTGCTTATGGAGCTCTAATGGAGCTGGTCTCATGGATGGAAGTTACTCTGATCCAGCTTCTACCCCATGCCCACCAAGGGTGACACTTGGTGACACTAACTTTGCATTCTGTTACCATGTAGAGGTGTGGATAGCACTCCAGTCTTCAGGAGTGCTAACCTACCCACAGTACCCAGGACCCACAAAAGTTTAAAGTTTTTAATTTCTTTTAAAATGGAAAGAATGAACATCGTAATAATGAATCCCACCTAGATTATATGCATCTTTACTCCAATGCAGTTGTAAAATATAATTTTATATATATATATATATATATATATATATATATAATATATGTATGTATTTTTTTAATGGAGGAAAGGGCCCAGAAAGGCAAAAGTACTCAGGGCCCATGAAAGTCATAATATTGCTCTGGTCCCCAAAGATTTACTTATCAATTAATTTCAGAACATACTGAAACTTATCACTACTTGGCAGAATTAAAAAAGCTATTTGGGGAATATAGTTTGTTTCAGCTCTGGGCTCCACTCCCCTGACACTGCCACTCCACCCCCAGCCCGGACAGACTCCCCCGGCTGTGTTCCCCTGCGTTCACAACCAGCACATCTGCCCAGGAGCATGACGACCCAGAGACAGGGAAATAGAATCTCTAAGAGGGCAGAAGATGCTCCCCAACCCAGTAACTGGCATAGAGAAGGGCACAGTGAGTGCTTATGGAATGCAAAAGTGACACTGTCGTGTACTAGAAAGAGGGCAGGGTTTGAAGCTGGGGAGACCCAGGTGCAAATGTTGGCTCTGCCATTTATGAGCTGAGTTGTCTTGGTCAAATCCCTTAATGTCTCTGACTATCCTATGACAATAACACCTACCTCACAAGTTGCTGTAGGGTTTGATGGTAATTTATGTACATGTAGCATAACGACCAAATATAAACACTTATTTTTTAAAGCTATACTCTAGCGAGAAGTAAAAGTATTGTGGAATAGAGAACTGACAGGAAGATAAAAGGTGCTCAAGAAATGAACAGCAATGGTATTAATTTAAGACGCTCCCTTCCTCAAATTCTTGAATGGCTCTCTGCTGTTGATCGGACATAGGATACAGAACTCCTCTGCAGTCTACAAAGCCCTTCAAATCTGACTGATGCCCTTCTGTCACCACTGTCCCCTCTTCCTCACATCTGCAATTTTGCTTTAGCAAGCCTGATTTACTTGCAGTTTTTCAAATCATCCCCGTCTTCTCATACCTCTGTGCTTTGTATATGCTGTCCCCTCTGCCTGGAACACCCTTCCCCTCCCTCCGCCCCCCCTCCCCCATTTGTCTGGCTAGAAAATTCCTACCCTTCTTCCATATACTCTTTTATTCTCAATTCTTCCCTATTCCACATTATTTATCATTCTTCCCACTATAACTTGAAAAATGAAGGCACTGTTTAAAAGCACTTATATTTAGCTCTTATGAATTGAAGTGTAGTATTTATAATTTCTCACCATTTAACCATTAATAAATCACCATTTAAACATATTAAGGTAGGGTGGAAAAATAGATTTTGAAGAATCTTCTTTCTCATCGTTAGCCAGTCTTTTAGCTAAATAAAATCAGAAATTTCATAGGGGAGAGGAAAAGAAAATTGGAAAAATTCACAGGGGGGACTCCCTAACTTGTCAATAATGTTTCTTCCTTTCCCCTACCCTCTACACGGTTACGACTGTAAAAGCACAGCTTTCTCCTAAAAGCAACCAGCCAAATTTTCCAAATATTCCCATTATTTATTTTAAAGTATTTGGGGCCATAAACTATCAGAAATCCAATGTGGAAAGAGTTCAAACTTTCATAGCATTATTAACCATGCACCATTTAAAATTTGGCGGGCTGATATATAAATGGGAAAAAAAAGTAGAGTATAATCTTACAAAACTCTTGATAAAGAGATGAAATCTAGATTTTATTAAGAAGTAGATAGTAATCTCCAAATTGATGATTATTTAATTTACTAATCCATTAAGTCCATGCTCGTTTTATCCCATTTAGCACGAGAAACTGAGGGATCAACTTTACCAAAATAACTTTGATCACTGCAGATAATTCAAAATTAAGTTCTTAAAATTGGTTACAGAATATTGAGGCATTTGAACTAAATACATATTTACTGAAAACTTAGAACTGCTTTCAGCTTCAAATATTTATCTGTCCTTTAGACGTCAGCATCCTTTGACATAAGTGTACTGCAGCTTAATGCTTCCGTGGAGATTAAAATATGTATTGTATGAATATGAGTGATGATTTATGTCAGAATATACTGTCATCTTCTCTAATAAAAAAGATTACAAAACAGCTATAGTGTATGGGGGGGTGCTGATTTGAAACCTCTATGTTCAATTTTTAGGCAGGAAAGCTATTACAATGCTTCTTCATAGTACCCAATCAGTTCTACTGACAGTGAGGTGACTTCTAAAAATGCAAAAGGATGAGAAACAGGCCTATTACGGAGCGTGGAAGCCAGGCTCAGACAGCAACATAAACGGGCTTGCAACTACAGTGCTGATTTCTTCTGAAGAAGGCAAAGCCCAGGAAAAAGGAGTAGGACGTATCAACAGGGTGCAATATGTTATAAAAGCTATTATGATGTCCCACAAAATGAACATTTAAAAAAATTCTGAATTCACAGTCTATTTAAAATGCATTATCCAAAAGGCTATTTGCTATCTTTAGAAGTTTAATGCATTTTAAAGTAATACTCTCGCATTATGAAGTGTGAAATCACAAAGTTGGGCTTGGGAAGACTGTCACCAAGGGCTCCTCCATTATCTCGTGCCATGAGTTAGGCAGGGACCCCATTATCGACAGGCAGGTGTCACATTTACATCAATTTTGCTTGCATAGGTCTTAGGGTGCAAAGTAGGCAAGAATCAATTAGTAGAAGAAATTCAACACGCCCTATCCTTTAAAGCTTATACTTTGGAATATATGAAATATTGTTCCTCCTGAAAGCTCTTCGGTATATATGAATATATTCATATACATAGAATAGGTATTTGTAAACTTACTTTGGGGAGGTCAGTTATACCCCGGGGAAGAAAAATACGAATAAAAGATGATTTGATCAAGCAAGTAGTTATTATCTCCCTGTATCAGGATCCCATTATTCTCATCTCATATATAATTTTGGGAAAAGAAATTACTGTTATGATGCAAACAGTGGGGGTTTAGTTTTGTAAAGAACAGTGATGAATGCTAGCTCTGTAGCACGACAGCATACCTAGCAAGATCAAAAGAGATTAACGGATATCATTTTGAGGAACAGAATGACAATGGTGTTAGTTGATTTAAACTCCAAGTCGTACTTACATTAGAATAGACATTAAATGCCACTGTGTATAATTAAAAAAATTCTAGGTTTCGTTATATACCCCAGGAATCCCTAATTAATTTGTTAGAAAACATTCAGTTCTTGTTCCATTTAGCTATACTTCTCATATTGAGGAATTCTGCTCTGTCCTTAGACAAAAGAGTGAGAGATTGTAGCTGTCATGAATTCCCTTTATTTATTCCTGCTATCTTTTCTATCACTATAGAAACCACCCAAAATATTATCCCAAGTAGAGAAGATCTCAGAATGAGAACTTGGGGTTCATTGCAACTCCTACATCAGGAAGTTAAAACAAATGGGACTTTCATGTGGGTATCTTATGGCTTGATACACGTTCCTACTGTAGAAAGTCTTAAATACCATGCAGAGATGTATGTCAGTATCTTGCTTACCCTAGACTTTTAAAAAATATAGGAATAACAATAACAATACCTTTCAGTTCAACTTGTGTGTGATGATGGCCAGTAACACGTGAGACCTGAGTTTTCTCATTTGGAAATTGGGATAACGAGACCTACCTCACTGGATACAAAGATGACAAAGCAAGGTGATGGATCTGGTAGTAGTCTGCAAACTGTAAAGTGCTATCCTGATATTAAATAGCTTATGTAAAAAAAAAAAAATAGCTTATGTGCTTTGCAAATAACTAAGGACTAATGACATTACCTCGATAGATCTTTGAAAAGTCCTCATGCGATAGAAGAGCAGGAATTCATGATGCAGTTTTACAGATAAGAAAAATGAGTTTTCAGAGTTGTTAAGCTGTTTGTCTAAGGTCACATTGCTGCTATGTAATGGAGCTAAATCTCCAACCAGATGGCCAGGCACCAAACATCTTGAAAGCATTTATTTTTTCCTCCTTGCTTCTCTGCATTTCATGTGGCATCTCACAGATAAGGGCTAATTTCTTTCTGCAAGTGTAAGGACCGTGATGGCTCCCTGGCGATCACACACATCAGATCACTCTCCCCCATGCTCCGTGTGCTGCACACGGATTCTCATTTTCAGCCTGATTGTCTTAAATCCTGTCCCCAGCCTTGAAGAAAATTAAGCTTCTGCAATGCTTTCAAAGGTTCCTCTCACTGTAATGGGACCCCAACATCTTTTGCAACTGCAATTCTTTAACCACCTAGCCCTCATCTGACTTTGTAGAGCAGTCAGGCTGGTAGAAAACCATCTAGTGCTCGATTAGGTTGTAACTTTTCTGATCCTTCTGTAAATGTACTTCTCATCTCTCTGAACTAGATTATCAAGTCAAGCATAGGGAATAAAGCTAATCAAAAAAAAAAAACAAAACACCTCCTACAAACTTTGAACGCTGATTGTGGAATAGATTAAGGAATTACTAAAAGGAAATTTTTTAAGTTATGCTGATGGTATTTTGGTTATTTTCTTTAGAAGAGTTTGTATTTCCTAGAGAAACATACATGAGTGTTTAGGATAGAATGATATAATGTCTAAGATTAGTTTGAAAATAATCCTGCAGCAAGTGGGGACGGTGGAGGTGGAAGGAAGTAGGGGGACAGAGATAAAAAACTGACCACATGTAGATAATTATCGAAATGGAATAACAAGAAAATGCGAGTTCATTACATACCATTTTATCTATTTTTGTGTATGACTGAAAATTCTCGTAATAGAAGGTTAATAAAAATTTTGAAAAAGGCTAGCACAGAGGAAAACGGATATGTCCCTTACATAGTGGCAAAATACTGGGTATTAGAGTAGCTTTAGTGAAGTCATAAATATACAGTGAAAAGAATGCTTTAACCATTTTGATCACTTTAAGCTAATTTCTTATTTGGAAGAGAAGGAAAGCGTTTGAAGAACTCTCGCTCCAGAAATAAGCTTTATGGTGAGTTAATTCTTTTCTTAGAGAAGCAAACAGAGGTGAGTGAGTCCCCTCTTGGGCCACTCTGATTTCTGTACCTTCGCATGTAACCCTATTTATTGTCCATATTTGTGCTATGCAGTAAAGAAGATTAAATATGGATGGCTTTAGTATTGGATTTGACTTGCTTTAAACTATCCATAAAATAAGCTCTTTCCCAAGCAAATTAAGAATTACAACGTGTAGTGTGCAATGTTCAGCTGTCTAACTAAAAATGGAGAAGAACAAAAGAGAATCATGGATCTAATAAAATTTTACCCCAAGCTCCCAAATTCATTCATTTCTTCATACCCAAAGAGAAACTAGAGATGGTGGTCACCTCCTCTCAGCTCCCTCCTTTCCCTTACTAACAGTACCCTGGATTTCTAGACAGAGCAGCTTGTGGGTGTTGAATCTCCAGGCTCCAGGAGTGGGGCCCGACTGCAGGCCACAGAGCAAATCACAGGGCTAGGCACGGACCCACTCTGAGACAAAAAAGATGTGAAGGAACCTCTGCTGAGGGACCCTGGTCAAGCAGCCGATTGACTCCGTAAAAGCAATTTAACAAAACTCTCTCGCTCGCTGGTCATCAGCCTGACATACGGCTGCAGCCATCTTGTAGGGTCACCACACCTGGGGGTAGAGGCCACCTCACAGAAGGCGGGGCAGACATGGAAGGACACCGCCTCCAGGGGACACTGCTGAGCCACGGAATTAAGCTTCCCTTGAAGCTCACTTTCCCCCTTCGCTTCTCGGTTTTGAGACACATTTCCTTCATGATTAAAGCTTGTTTGAGGTGCGTTTTCTAACCTGAAGTGCAGAGGGCTCTAGCTGACACCCTCGTCTTAAGCTCTGGCCCTTAAATAGTGTCGCTGCCCTCAAGGAACAGTTCTAATCCACACGTGTCTTCCTGTCTGCTTTCTGCCTTTATCACCTGTCCATCGCCTGAGGGCTGAACTAAATGATGGATCTGATGAGTTCTGGTACACACGTGCTCCGGCAGGTGGATGGCATATACTGCAAACACCAAACCTCATGAAAAATATGTGTAAACATGCCAAGGAAATATGTCTATGGCAACAGTACTTTAGAATTATTAACCACAAACCCTGAAAGTGAAAAAAAAGTTGATTGTGTCTATTAACATATGTCAATCTACTTCTCTCAGTGATTGAAAACATAAAGATCAGAAATAAGCTTAAAGCTAAAGACATTTTAAATGCTCCATCTTCCAGGGAAGAGAAAACAGCTGAGAAAAGTAGAGAAAACGGCTCGTATGTGTCTGCTTTATTTATTAGATTTTTCTCTCTGCTCTTTGAACCCTGATTTAAAAGAAGGAAAACAGATAGATCTTATGCATGGAAGAATAAGAGAGCTTGGAAAATGTGTGATAGAAATGGGAACTTTAGCATTTAATAAAATGGTTCCCCAAGGCAACATCTTAAACAAACATCTTAACTCGTCAGCTGCAACTGTCATAAACCCAAAGGGCTTGGGGTAGAGGCAGTGACTCAGCGAAATAAATCAATACCTTCTGGCAGGGAATGAACTAGAACTTATTACAGCTGTTCACCATAGAATAGGGAGAACTTAAGTCTGAAAAATTAAAGAATGTCAGTTCAGTATCGTCTGGAAGATGTCTCTTTGTACAGTGATTTGTTGAAATGAAACATTTCTGAACTGGTGTTCCAACGTGAAAAAAAATTTATGACAGTTTAGTTTTGCTTCTAGGTTGGTTATAGTTTTGAATCGCATAGGCACATCATCTAAATGAAGAAAAGAGACATAGGCTTAGTACTTAGAGAATCCAGACCAAAAGACCTAGAGGGTGGTGAAGAGCTCACCTCAAAAGGAGATGGGCATGTTTTAAATTAGTGAACCGGTAAGCTTTGCTGAAAGCCAGCTGTTTATCTAACACTTTGTTAGGAGCTGAGCTTATCAGGGCTGGGTTCGTGGGCATGAAGCTATCCAGTATTTAGAAGTGCCTCATGCTTGGTTTAATGCCCTTTTGTCACCATCTTAAAATTCTTAATAACTGCTGAACAAGGGCTCTGCATTTTCATTTTGCTCTGGGCCTTAGAAATTAAGTAGCGATCCCTGGTAGGTTTTTTGGTTTTTTTTCCGGCCACGCCACGCAGCATGTGGAATCTTAGTTCTCTGACCAGGGATCAGACCTGCAACCCCTGCAGTGCAAGTACGGAGTCTTAACAACTGGACCACCAGGGAAGTCCCCCTGGTGCTTATATATGTTTTACTTCCTGCCTATCTGTAACTTGTAGACCATTAGAGGAGAAAAGACCATAAGACCCATACACACAAAATAATTAATGAACAAAATTATTATTTCAATCTATATTACCTGGGTAAACTGTCATAAGGCACCAAAATGGGTAGGACAGTTGATTAGACATAAGGCAGAGTATACTAAGTTATCTGTGAAATGATGATATAGCAAGAAGAGCACGTCTTGGAGAACAGAGACATCGGTATATGCATGAGCAGGATTTGCTAGAGAAGACTTCTCAGGAGACCTAGAACATATTATTCCTCACCTTTTCTCTTAATACTAGTGACCATTTATTGAGCACTGACCTTGTACCAGACATAAGACTATATATTAGCTGAATAATTCTCACGCAGTCCTTTTTTTTTTTTTTTTTTTTTTTTTGCTGTACGCGGGCCTCTCACTGTTGTGGCCTCTCCCGCTGCAGAGCACAGGCTCCGGACGCGCAGGCTCAGCGGCCATGGCTTACGGGCCCAGCCGCTCCGCGGCATGTGGGATCCTCCCGGACCGGGGCACGAACCCGTGTCCCCTGCATCGGCAGGCGGACTCCCAACCACTGCGCCACCAGGGAAGCCCCTCACGCAGTCCTTTTTAACAAGTGAGGAAACTGAGGCTCAAAAAGAATGAGTAATGTGTCCAAAGTCCCCAGCTAGTAAAGAATGATGTGGAATCCCTACCCATCCGACTCCAAACCCAGGCTCTTGCATTTTGTTGCTCTTAGTTACCTCTGCATAGGTGTGTGTATAGCTGCATAGACATCTCCTGATACACATCACAGGTGAGGAAGAAGCATGAGCACATGTCTTCAGGTGGGAGTGAGCAAAGGTTGTGGCTCCCAGTTGGGGAGCATCTAGATGGTACAGGGTAGGGTGAAATATTAGGGAATGATGGTGAAGATAAGAATGCATGTAATTGCTACTATACAGTAAGACTTGTAAACACCCTTGTTTTATACATGAGTTAATGGAGATACCCAAGATGGTACCAGCAAATGGATGCACCATGCTATGAATCAGACCTGTCTGACTACATGTGTGGTCTTCACCAACATCTCACCTGCCACCCATGGATGGAGGTGCAAGGGGCCAGGTTTTTGAAGGTTTGTATTATAACAGCCTAGCCCTGGTTAGACTAGCGAGGAGGGAAGGCTGGATTTGGGAATGCATAATTGAGCTGAGAAGAGAGATGTTTAGGGATATTAATATGACCACAGGACACAGGACAGGGAGAGGTGTGGGGTAAGAAGGAGAACCGGAAACCCGCAAAGGGACATCTATTAATTCAGGGGTAAAGTGATCAGAAAGTGATGGTGGGAATGGAAAGAAAAGAATGAGAATAAAAGGCATTTCAGAGAAACAGAGAGACAGAGATGATCTCTTAGTAAAATTTTACCACTTAGAGAGTCCACCTTCACCCCCACGTTTTCCTTCCTATTCTCCTCCCCAAATTCCACTTATCTTATTCCCTGCTATCCTTTTCTGTTTCTCTTTTTCCTCGTTACTCTTTCTTCTCTGACTCCTTCTGTCCTTACTCCTGGTTTGCTGAAAGTTAGGCTATATTTTGAATGCTTATCCTGGGAATGTTTTTCTAAATTGCTTTTAAATTAGGCATCTCATTTATGAATTGTCTTCTCTTTAAAGGAGTTAATGGCATGTGAGCTATCATCTTTTTCTCTACGAATTAGTCTGTTTTTAAAAAAACGTATCATCAAAATATGCACAAGAAGGGGTAATTATTCAACTCAAACTATAATTGTGTCTAATTGACACTCCAGAAACATCCTTCCTAGTAACATCTGAAACAATTTATTAAGATTTGTTTCTGAACATTGATTCATAGTTAGAATCTCATGTGTAGCACAGAAAAGGCTCTTCATAATTTTGTCATTACAGGATGCATATTCTATGGAGACAGGCATTCTACATCGTTTCTCAAGCACAGTGAGGCAAACTCTTAACCAAGCCCTAATATGTGGAGTGAAATGGGATTTATTGACCATTAGCAAACTGGCTGGCTGCCTTTAAGATTTGGGCAGAAAACTCAGCACTGCCAGGTCGGTGGGGAATGGGCTGCTGGACTTCCTCCATTATGGATCCCCTGTGTTCTCTATCTCGGCCCATGGTGATCCCATCTTTCCAGCCGCCCGATATTGAATCCTCAGTCACCACAGACTCCTCCTTTCCTGCTCCCTCCACATTTAATCAGCACCCAATTCTGCAACTTCCTTCACACCTTCTTTCTACTTTGACTGTCACTGTATCCCTGTACTAGCCATGGCTCGATGCATCTCACCTGGTGGATATGATACCTACTGCCTACTGCTTGTCTGCCTTCCAGTTTTCAGCCCTCCAATTTCGTGTGCACATTACAATCGGGGTGATCTTCCCAAGTCACAGCACTGGTCAGAAAAGTTTCTTCCTCAAAGTCCTCCAACTGCCCCACCCTTGCCAGGGACCCTTGACAAGGCCTCTAAACCTCTACAAAGCGGCTTCAACTTGATTCCCAGCCTGAGTTGTTTCCTGGTTTTCTTGAGCTCCCTCCACGCTCTCATCTGTCCACCATTGTGAGGACACACCCCAGGCCTTTCCTTCTTCCATTCTGTGCACCTAGAGTCCCCTCCCATGACTCTTCCCACCCTCTGCTCTCCAACCTTTAAAGCCCATCTGGGCTGAGCTCCCTTTGTGAAGCCTTTCTGGTCCAGCCCCCAGGGGTTCTTTCTTCTCCAGGTTCCCCCAAACCATGACTCATCTTACATTCCTTTGAGCTTATCTCCCTCACTAGACAATGCCTTGAGGACTGGAATTACAATGACAGTTCTACAGACAGTCACTTACGTAATTTTTTAAATAGCCCTATGAAGAAGGGACAAGTCTCCATTTTAGAGAGGAGGAGACCAGGGAGGTGCAATAACCTTGCTCAAAGTCGCACGTTTAGAGACGGGCAGAACTGACACTCACACCCAGGAGTCCGGCATCATGTTCTTTTTTGTTTGCGTAACCGCTACACGCTTCAGTCTTTCTGACCACCTTATACCCACGTCTGCCCATAGCTTCCAGCATAGTTCCCTGCACACAGCAGGCAATCAGGGTAGGCAGGTTTTTCGAATTGAACTGAATTGAATTGATTTAATTGAAGCTGGAGAGGACCTCACTCATAGGAGGATATAAAGTGTTAACCGTGGTCTCTTTCCCCAGTGCTCTCCTAATTACTTGGATGCATGGCTATCAATCTGGTGATAGGCACCAGAACAGTATGCAGTAGCTAATAGGAGAACCATGTATATTTTACGTCCATTTGAAAAGCAACGCTTTATCACACCTCTGGGAGCTTCTGGGCATGGGTCTGAATATCAATAGGCACACATATTGCTTCAGTCAAATTACTTGGCATTGACACCGGGCCTTGTACCCATGTGTCCTGGAGCAGATGTGATTCCAGCAGTCTGATAAAGTGGAAGACTTTATACCCACTGAGAGGATGCTGAACTTTTGTCACCGAGGTGTGACCATCAGTGCTATCACATTCCGGGCCTGGGTGTGGCCAGGTAGATGCCCCAAGGTTGCGCTTACTACTTACGCTACTCTACGGTGTACCCACGAGATCGCACATTCAGCAGTTACGGCATCTACGTCTGTACGTGTGTTATCCACATCTGTAAGCCACGGTCACAGCCACGGCCACGTCCGCGTCCATAACCATATCCATATCTAGCTCTTGTTCTCTAATACGCATGGCCTTCCTAAAGTATGTGCTCAAGAAGTACCCTTGCATGATGATTGCTCCCCTGACCTGTTACCTCCTCCGTAGTCCACAGCAATGTCAGAAACCTTGCCATGTTTCTCTCTGGCTTACTTAGGGTTTTACCCTGTTTCATTTGGCCATAAATGGCATAGCAGTCGGTTTGGCATCACCCATTTTCCTGAAATATAGCCCATGGCAGAAATGTGGGAGACTCAAAGATGTTTTGATGTTTGACTATCTGGGGTTTTGTCCCTGCCCATGTGGCCGAGGCATGCTACTCCACTTCTTTGGGCTTATAAATTCTCATCCTTTAAATGGTGATGGTAACACCCGTGGAGATCAAATGAGGTAACGCTGAGCATATTTTCAATAAACGATAGGTCCCTTCCTGTCTCTTTTCCCACCACTCATCTGGCTTCCAGGATCTCTTTGTGGGTGATGCTCTCTCAAATTGCATGTATGGGGTGGGGATGTCACAGAGAACAAGGGTACAGAAAGGAAGGCAGAAGACAGATGGCAAGTATCCATGCTAAGAGCTTGGGACTTTATCCTAAGAGTGAAAGAGAAATCACCGAACAGTTTAAAGCAGAGAAGTGGCTCGACCAACCACCTCACAGTAGGGAATGGTTTAGTTCAGTTTTCCAGGTCTGACCTGCATTGGTGTCTCAGGAGGGCATCTGTCAAAGGTAGATTCGCCCCACAGCCTGCACTGAATTGAACTCTTTGGGCCTGGACCTCTGCATTTGAGAAAGCTTGAATGTCAACTATAGGCTCTTTGAAATTTTAGGGGGAGGCAAGGCTTGAGACAGAAAGGCATTATTATGTAAGAGAAAATTAATGATGGCTTTAACGGAAGCAGTGGAAAAGGCACAGGGCAATTTGAGATATTTATATGGTAGAATCTACAGCTTGCCATGCTCACAATATTTAGGAAGTGAGGGAGACAGAAGCCGGGTGGTACCAGGATTTCGGGCTTAAGTCATTAGGAGGGTGGTGGGGCCATTAATAGGGAACTGGAGGTAAGGAAGAGGAGAAACGGGGCTGTGGGATGTGAAGGTCCTGAGTTTGGGACATGTTTTAGGGTGACTACGGGGCATCAGTGGAAATGCACATCGGGAAGGTGGATTTGTGGGAGCGACACTCAGAAGAAAAATGTGAACCGTGGGTGCAGCGTGGGAATCTTCAGTTGTTAGAAGGCAGAAATTCGCGGGGACAGCCTGGGAGGTTGGCTAAAGGACCAGTGCAGACCCTGGGGACACCAGCACTCAAAAGACATGGAAGGTCCATGACGGAGGCTGAGGAGGAGAACATAGGGAGAGAATGCTAGGCTCTGCTTAGGGTACATTTTTGAATACCTGAAGAGAGCTCAGTGAATAAAATGATGCAGAGCACAGACGATAAATATTGGGTTGGCCAAAAAGTTCGTCCAGTTGGTTAATACGTTGTTCAGTAAAGTTCCTGGTGAAAATGAAAAATGTCTTTTATTTTATTTTATTTTTTTTTGCAGTACGCGGGCCTCTCACTGTTGTGGCCCCTCCCGCTGCGGAGCACAGGCTCCGGACGCGCAGGCTCAGCGGCCATGGCTCACGGGACCAGCCGCTCTGCGGCACGTGGGATCTTCCTGGACCGGGGCATGAACCGTGTCCCCTGCATCGGCAGGCAGACTCTCAACCACTGCGCCACCAGGGAAGCCCTGTCTTTTATTTTTACTTAAAATCGAATGAACTTTTTGGCCAAATCAATACCTTAAAAGAACGGAAAAATGATTTGGGTTTGGTTATTGATGTAGGCATGATGTATAAAACCTTGGAAATGAATCAAAGGCCTCTACAGAACATCTTAGAAAGCTGAACTTAAAACTCCCCTCTGTATCTTTTTAATACCATTGTTTCTGGTGCCCGTTTTTCAGATTGTGAAACTGAGGTTGGGAAGGGCATATGATCTATATAAGGGCCTAAGCTTGAAATGAACAAAGCTGGGACTTCAAGATAGTTTGATTCCATGGTCCATGGCCTTTCTCTCTATGAAAACACCCAGGTGTGCCATTTAAAATTCCATCACAATCATGGTGTATGTGAGCCCAGCTAATGCCCACGGGGGAGAGGAAGGAGCGCTGAACGAGGAGCCACACACCAGGCTCTGGGCCTCTATGTAGCCTCTTACTAACCTCCATGCTGCTTATATTTCAGATCTTTAAGATCCAGACCTTTTGCCGTATAAACATAGGGGTAAACTTATAAACACAGGGAGAATCTGCAATTTTAAAAGGCATATCTTAATGGTTTACAATAATTTTAAGTGGACCTTTATAGCTGGCTTACAAACAGTGCTATTTACAATAATTTTGGAGAGCAGATTAGCTGTGAGAAAAACAATCAAGATTAAGAAATCCTCCAGTAAGTAGTTAAATGCAATCTGCATTGAGAAATATTTGTTAAATTGACACCTTAATATAAATTTGTTACTGCATCTCGGGTAAGTACTACACCCGAACTGAGTCTAGTTTGATTACCTTTAAATTCCCAAGAGCTCCAGTGATGTGTTATTTATATGCAAATGGGGGACAAAATGCTAATACAAATGGCTGAGTTAGTTTAAATGAGAATAATTATTGTTTTTATAAAGTCTTACATTTCTATAGTGCTTTTTAATATAAAAAGTACTTTCCTGTATATATTAATTAATCTATACAATTCTATGAGTTACGCTGTATTCAGTTCAGAGATGTGGAAAATTTTTAGGCTAATGCCCATCAGACTCAACGCACTTAAGAATTACCTGCAAATCTTGTTAAACTGCTGTTTCTGATTCTGGAAGTCTGGAGTGGGGTCAGGTCTTTGCATAAATCACAGGCTCCCAGGTGAACCCAGTGCTGCTGGTCTGTGGGCCACATTTTGAGTAGCAGGGACCCAGATGCCACTGATTCTTGGGCTGTTACGTGCTATTCCTCTTTGTGACTATCAATCTTTAAGAAATAACATGGCGGGGATGTAATGCACACACAGGGAATACAGTCGCGACATTGTAACAACTTTGTATGGTGATGGATGGTAACTGGCCTTATGTCAGTGATTGCTTCATAGTGTATAAAAATATTGAATCAATACGTTGTACACCTGAAACTAATATAACATTATATGTTCATTATAATCCAATAAAAATATAGCATTTTTTTCTACTACATGACATTTTGAAGTGGTAGAGAGGACATAAGCTTTAAACTGATCCCACATCTACCAGCTATCAACTGGATGGTCTTGGGAAGGTCACCATTTTTCATCCTTTCCCATTTTTGGAGTTGCTGGGAAGATCAAATAAGTTATGATATGTTCATGTGCTATATAAAGAGTTGTCGTTGTTTATCATACCTTGTGTTTATATACAAGAGTCTGTCCAAATTCACAGAGTCATAACTCACTTATTTTCTGAGACTGAACATAGATTTGGCCTTTTCAATATTTGCTCTCACTGATAATAACGATGACCTTTGTTTTGCTAAGCAAAGCAAGGTGAGGAGTGAATGGTGAATGGAATTGGTTTCCTTGATGAGCTGTGCTAGAATATTAATGAAGGGGAAAGGAGGCAATCTGCTGTGGGTGTGCTGCTCAGGGAGCAATATTCATTAGGCTCTACTTTGCCTCCCTCATATTTTCCACTGAGAAAATGATTTCTCCTTTAACTCTCATTCCACTATAGCCATACACATAATTCGTGAAGTACGGCTTCACTCACAAGCACAACACATAATTCATTTGAAATTACATAGGGTCTTGTAAAATCCCTTTAATGTCAATCATTTACAATTTTCGTTGCCTTTAAAATGTAGCTCTTTAATTGTTAATATGTTGGTATATTATTTTCACAAATCATGTAGATTTCAGAACTCCTGAAGATGGGGATTGCATCTTCCAAATGACTTAAAGCATAGTAGGTCCTTAGTAATTATTGGTTGCCTTACTGTGACTTTCATTAGAGTTAAAAAGCTCCAGTTTTAAAATAATGAGTTTTTTGGGGGGAGCATAGATTCCCCCTACAATGAATTTCTGTTGTTTAACTGGATGATTAAATTGATACTTTAATGAGCATTGAAGGAATGGGAATTTCAATTTATAAAGAGGAATAAGTTCAGTTGGGGAAAAAAAGCAGGTCTGAGGATGTAGCAATATGTCTTGAATACCAATCAAGAAGCAAATAATGTACTGGATGCTTCATATATTTTTTCTCCCTTAACTTCATCTCGGTATGGTCTTCCTATTTTATATATTTACCTTATTTTCCTACCACTGGAGTAGATATCATTTTTTTACCGTTAAAAATCCAGCTCTAACACCATATCTGGCGTGTACTAAGCCTTCAAAACTCTTTGATGAATGATTGAATGACTTTCTATTTATAGGTTGGCAGACTGAGAAGCAGCAGGTTTAAGGGAATTGCCCAAGTAATGATTGACTGGACAGGGCTCCAACCCACGTTTCTACGTCTCCAAATCCAATCCACTTTCTAGACTTCTAGAGTAAGTCAGGGATTTCAGATATCCAACTAGTGCTTATCGATCCCTGGGTAAAGAAAAGGAGGCTGGGAAGGGAATAAACTTGATTGACACTGTAATTCTGGCTAAAGCCTGGGGAGTGTTCAAAGTGCTCCCGAAACTCATGCACTCTGCTAGCCCTGGGGCTGGTGTAGAGTGCCAGCACCCACATTATTAGGATTCTCTGGGCAGGCTACGAGCCTTGGGTCACTCCGTTTCTGAATTCAAGACAAGCCCCTGCAGATTGCTCTGTTTAGTGCTCATCTTCCGCCACTCAATGGAGGGAAAGGGGTCAATGAAAGGAGGAAGGAGTGAAAGATAGAAAGAGGAAAAGGAGGATGCCTAGAGCAAATGAATTACATCGTACAACTGATCCTAAAATATTTTTCTTACCTATGGACTTCAAGTCACTTACCCTGAACTAGGGATAAGGGGAATTGTTCTCCTTTGAGTGTCTAACCGTAATGCACATACAGCCATCATTTTGTGACTGAGGTTGTCTGGTGGATGCCCTTTTAAAGGAAGGCTCTGGAAATGCCATGGAGGAGCTCTGTTTGTCTGCATGTGCACCACTGGCTGTAACACAGGCATCTCTTTGCCATCACTGGGCTCCCAGTTCATCCTAGCGATCTGCAGTCTCCACAACTTGCAGCATTTAGTGGCTCCTTCTCTTTGATTCTGGCTTTTCAAACACCAAAAGAAAACACAGTTGATCCCACACAAGCAGTTGTATTTACTGTGTGGCAAAAGCATTCTGGTTCACCAGGGCCCTTCAAACATCAGCTTCCATAGCATCATGCTCAGTTATGAGAGAAAACATGAGATTAGGAAAATATAATAACAGTAGAGCTTTCAATGGGAGCACAAGGGGAACAGATAGAAAAGGTCTTAACGTTTTCTCTACTGTTCAGTTTATAACAGATCTTTTCCAGTTATGATCAAATGATGGATTTCACAGAGAACAGCCTACCCAGGTCTTTCAGTTACCATGTGTGTATGTGTGTGTGTATATATATATATTTTTTTCCCCTGCTACTTGTCTTCCTTATATTTCCTCACTTCCTGATGTATTTCATTTTTACAAAGATTTTCCCAGTGTAAAAGAGTCAGCATTAGACCATCCAGTAAGCTCAGATTCCAACCCTGCCTCTATTTCACTTCTTGGAGAAGCCTTGGGACTTGATGGGGCTCCATCTGTAAGGCTGGGCAGTTTGGTTTTCCTTATGTTATGAACGGAGCTATCATAATATATTTCAAAATGCTCTGAGCTTCCTGGAGAGGGAGAAAACTAGGGAAAAAAGTTATATTTGGATATTTTGCCAAATGCCTGTACAATGAGCAGTGACTAACAAAACACTGGGGTCTCAGTGACCTGTTTTACAGGTGATACTTGCCAAATTGTTTACATTTATTCATTTGTTCACTCATTCAACATCTTTTCCAGCATGTGTCTACTCATCTCTCTCTATCTGCTTCACTGGATTCTACTCATTCTTCCTGTTTCAACGTAGACATCTCTTCATCTAGGAAGAAAAACTCCTGATCCATGGTGGTCCCCAAAAGCTGTGGTACTAAGAGCAGTAGTTAAACCAGCCTTGTTGGGAAGAGGGAATGTCAAAGAATGCTTCCTAGAAGAAGGGAGAAGAAGAAAGAGAGAGAGAGAGAAAACAGAGATCAGAGAGAAAACATGTTGCAGATGGAGAACATATAAGACTCAAAATGGAAAAAATTTATTGCATTCAAAAGCTACAAGAATCTCTCAGTATATCTGAGGAGAGGGAGAGATTGGGGGGGAAATGAAGCTGGAAAGGGGAGGTAGAGGCAGAATAGACTTGTGAAACATTCTCAAAAGTTTAGATTTCACGGTGAACTGAAGAGAGTGAGATGGTCAGATTTGAGATAGCAAATGGTCGCGCTGGCTGTAAATTAGAGAGTGGGCCAGGGAGATAAGGAGGGGCGAGGAAACCGTTCAAGAAGCTGCTGCAAGAATGCCGGCAAGAGGTGATGGTGGTGTGAATTAAGAGAGGGCTTCCCTGGTGGCGCAGTGGTTGAGAGTCTGCCTGCTGATGCTAGGGGACATGGGTTCGTGCCCCGGTCCGGGAAGATCCCAAATGCCGCGGAGCGGCTGGGCCCGTGAGCCATGGCCGCTGAGCCTGCGCTTCCGGAGCCTGTGCTCCGCAGCGGGAGAGGCCACAACAGTGAGAGGCCCGTGTACCAAAAAAAAAAAAAAAAAAATAGAATTAAGAGAACTAACCAATTCCAGAGCTGCTAAGAGAACACGACTGGCAGGAGGTGATTTGCTGGATTTGTGGCGTGAAGGAGGAGGGCACTTATACTTGAGCTATCCGAGGCCGGGGGTTATTGTTCTCTGAGATGAGAAGGGAGCCTTTGGGAAAGGGGTTACGATCAAGTGTCTGGGACTCCAATCTTCATGTGCTTTCTGTTACTCCAAACTATGCCTCTTTTTTGAGAGATTACTGGATACAGGGCAGCATGTTGGGTGATGTGACATTTAGACAGATCTCCAGTCTTGGTGTGGACAGAAAACACCCACAGAACGTTCCCAGAGGAGACAGAACGTGTGAAGTGCCACCGTCAAAGCGCAAAGTATACTGGGAGGGAGCAATCACTTCTGCAGGTTTGGCCAACTGTGCCATGATAAACTTTCTGGTTATTTCTTCTCTGGTGGGTCAAAGAAGCTAAAACCTCTTTTTTTTTTTTTTAAATTGAAGTATAGTTGATTTACAACGTTGTGTTAATTTCTGCTGTACAGCAAAGTGATTCAGTTACATATATATATATATATATATACACACACACACACACACACACACACACATTCTTTTTCCACTATGGTTTATCATAGGATATTGAATATAGTTCCCTGTGCTGTACAGTAGGACCTCGTTGTTTATCCATCCTATATATAATACCTTACATCTGCTAATCCCAACCTCCCAGTCCATCCCTCCCCCATCCCTCCTCCCCCTTGGCAACCACAAGTCTGTTCTCTATGTTTGTGAGTCTGTTTCCGTTTTGTAGGTAAGTTCATTTGTGTCATATTTTAGATTCCACACGTAAGTGATATCACATGGTATTTGTCTTTCTCTGTCTGACTTACTTCACTTAGTATGATAATCTCAGGTTGCATCCATGCTGCTGCAAATGGCATGATTTCATTCTTCTTTATGGGTGAGTAATATTCCATTGTATTGATGTACCACACCTTCTTTACGCATTCATAGCGAAATGTTTTGCCTCCAACCAAACATTTGTCTCTAGAATTCTGTATAGGAATTGTGGCTCAGACTCACAGGGCTTGGTCTTCTGGGCAGGAAACATCACAAGTCCAAATGTGTTGTCTTCTTCATGGCCTTCTGACCCTCCTTCTGACTAGAAGTCACTCCCTTCTTCTAATGCTTCTGAATGGATGCTCTGTGCTATTCAAGGTCTGAACCATGGGGCTTCATACTGTCTCACTAAGTCACTCTCTAAAGGCACAGTGAAAGTACACGTGAATATAGTCTACTGAGAGAATGCCTTGAACCCGAGTTCTGTCTGTATTGCCATTAGTACAACTTCTTCTACCAGAAATAACCTCTCTTGCAGCTTTTCCTGGGATAAGCCAGCCATCTGTCCTGGCATTCTCAGGTGCCTGCTTCACAGATCTGTCTCCATTGGGCCCCCCTGGGGGACTTTAATCCAGTCCATGTTTTGAGATCTCACCCATGCAAAGACGATTAAGATACCATCTCTGCTGCCATCAAAAATTACAATTTATTGTGAGAGATCAGACATGTACAAAATAGACCATGAAAAAGCGAGTGTATTTTGTCTTCTTCTAGGATCTGTAAGCTGAGACCGAATGGTGGTATCAATAGTGTAGTTTTTGTTCACTCAATAATTTCTGTGTTTCTGCTAAGTTTCACTTATATGTCATCACACTTGACTTTGCAATAACCCCAGATATATTATTTTCTCCATTTTATAGATGAAGTCACTGAGACTCCAAGAGGTGAACCTTCTACCCAAAGTCCACATATCCAGGGGATGAACCCAGAACTATCTCACTCAATGCCTGTTCTCTTAATGTCTCCTCTAGCCTTGCTACCAACCAACCATACTCAGTGCTTCTGCTTTATTTTCTGTCTGTGTGGTTGAGGCAAAGAAAATCCCTTTGAAGAATCATTGAGTATGCGGGCCTAAAGAGGAAAGCTGAAAACACTCAATAGCCACTATAGTTTCAAGTGAATATTTTTACCTAATGTTTACATCCTACAGTAAAAATCTGTCAGTTAAATTAAGTTGTAGCTGTCTTCGACTTGCAAAATAACGTATCATATTTCTATTGAATCTATTAGCTGAATCAGCTTATTTTATTTCTATAATTCAATGTAACATGTTGCTTTCTATTTGCTATCCCCAGGACGCCCTTGTAAACAAGATGTTTCCTGTAATGGGTTTTTCCTGGTAAAGATCATCTAATAAGCAAATATCTCCAATCCATGGTAATATGCGCTGATAGCCTCCTAACCATATCTGAAATATGAAGGCAGTGTTTCTAAGATGACTCAAGCCAATTGCTTTAATATTTCAATAAAAATAACTGCTATTAGAAGGTTCAATACTGAAGGCACATAACTTCAATCCTGGTTCATAAAATGTAATTTGGATTTATTTCAGGATAACGATCATTGAGAAAAGTATGTATTGGAATGGTCGGATACCTGGGTAAAGGACCACTAATCTGTTCTGAGAGATTGCCGGGCTCCCGCAGGGCAGCTGGCAATATATATACACACACCATTAATTATTTGCAGGAATATTTTCTGTGACATTGGTCTCAAGGTGCTCTGTTCAAATATTGTATTCAGCAGAAACCCTGCCACACAGCACTTGAGTAAAATGACTTTACATCACATTGGATTCTCTTTGGCTCTGACCACACAACCAGGTTTCATGAGTCTACTTTTTTCTTTCTTTTTTTTTTTTTGGCCTACAGCTTATGATATTTTTACGATAAATGGATGCAATTCCAGTTATCTACCAGAACGTTATGAGTAAAACATAAAGCATAAAATTAATTCAGAACAAAGAATTTTGGAGCTGGAAGGGACCTCTGAGATCATCTTGTCTATGCCTCTCAGGTTATGGTGAGACAACTCAAGTCCTGAAATAAATGACTCGTGCAGGTTCAGAGAGCGGAGCCCAAAGAAGATTATTTGATTCTCAGTAGAGTGTCAGTTAAGCAAGCACTCTGTTTACACCGACCGGATGGCACAGCTATTATTGCTTAAATATGATAGCAATAAAAGTTTACCTTTATTGGAAATTTAGTAAGCATGGTATATGTTTCATCTCCCTTAACCCTCAAAACAATTCTGCAACTCTTACTGTATTTATGAGAAAACTGAGGCTTAGAGCATTGAAATAACTTGCCCAGTTTCACTCAGCTAGTGATGTGGTTGGTAGCTCTGGGGTTTGACCCAGGCCATAGAAACAAACATCCTTTAGTAATGATGCTGAGCTGAAATAATTACGCAAGGTATGGGGAGTACTTGGGTATGGGTCTAACAGAAGTGGTAGGAAAATAATTGTAAAGTCTTTCTTTGTGAAAAGAATTAAGAAAATGAGAGTTGAGCTGGAGAAGCCAGAATAAAGAGCAGGGTTAGTGAAAGATTTAAGAATAAAATACAGAGAAAATGAATTTTTACTTGCAAATGGCTTTATAATCACTTCAATTTTCTAAGTTTATTTTAGTCAGGGTCATCTGGCATTGGCCATTTTCTGTTTTGAATTCAGTAGTATCCAAACTTATCAATATGCATTTTCAAAGCACACAGTGATTTTAGGAAATCTAAGGTAATAACTTGCCTATAATAGGAATGAAATGAATGTCTGAAGCAGACTTCAAGGACAAATGAAAAACATTATCACTCATTTGCAGTATCTTATTGCTTTACTGCGTTAACAGTGGAAATATATACAACCCATTTCTTCATCTGGCAAATGAAAACACGAATGTATTTTGCCAAATTGTAATGTTAATATAATTATCAACACTCATTTTATTTCCAAATTACCTACATGCTTTTTGACCAGGGTGATAACTACTGTATTTTTATGCAATTGCATTTTCATATCATTTTTAATGTATGACAACTTGTATAAGACTTTCCATCTACAAAATGTTGTATGATCCCTCTTTTTTAATCTTGGGAGACATATCGTCTAGGAGTTGATTTATGACCCTGCTTGAGTAACCTTGGCCATGTCTCCATCTTGCACATTATTGATAAAATGATTCAGCTTTTGCAACCTGAGATTTGAAAAACACTGTCATCTGGAAACCCCAAAAAGATAGTTTTCTGAAAGGTATAATTACTCCAAGGATGAAAAAGGCAGGCATTTTTCATAAGTTCAATTTTGCTATGGTCCCAAGTTGGTAAAAGGTATTAATAATAATTGTTGAAGGAAAATTATCCTCTCAAGGACTGGAAATAAATGTTTGGTTGGTGAGACTGTCTCAGATAGTAAATTACAACTGTGTCTAAAGGAAGTCACACGATTTTTTTTTCTTTTGTTTTCTGTTTCTGATACACTGGTTGGTGGATGTAAGTCAATTCAAGAAAACATTTATTGTGCATCTACAATGTGCCAGGCACTCTGCTGAATGTTGGGGATACCAAGTTGGGCAAAGTGCAGACCTTGCCTTCAAGGAGCTCACAGAATTGCTGAAGACAGATTGTGACATGATCCTGAACCATATGCTCTGAGCTTCCACAAAGCAGAACTATCAGGACTGTGCTCCTGTGCGTATGCTGATGCGCTTTTAAATGAATAGCACTGGCTAGCTGCTCATTTAAATGATTCCTTCTGATCTAGGCCTCTCCTATTTCCTTAATTGCAGACACGGAAAAGACCATTTGGTCCTCCTATCAGCTGTCAAGTTAAAGCTTAATATTTTCTCTCCCCAAACCTCCAGAATGGGTCAGCTGCTTCATTCTCCATGTTCCTTCAGCCTTTTGTTTATACATCTACTGTAGCACGTTCCCTTTTTTAGAATTACATATTTACTTATTTATAAGTGTGCTTCCTTTAATTGATTATCTCCTAGAGAATAAGTTCCAGTCATCTTTAGATTCCTCTAAACTTGGGAAAGTCCATGGATCTATGGACACGAGTCATAAGAGTTGGCTGAGTTAATAAGTTACGTAGTGCAGGATCATCAGGTGATAACTTCTACAAAGTTACACAACACATACAAAACTTATACTTCAATGCATCTGTATGAAAGAGACCTTGGGCAAATCAACTAATCTTTCTGGTCCTTAATTCCCAAACAAATTAATTGAAATAGCAAAGCTATATGACTGTTGTTATGTTGGATGTTTTATCATTGGCCTATTTTCCTAAGGATGTAATCTGACTCTAAATTGACAAGTTCAAAAATTTCAAAACTTTATATGAGTGTAAGTAAACACTGCTGGTAACTACAACTATGAGCGTCTACTACGTAGAAAGTGCTTTATATATAAAGAGTGCAGATAAGTGGCCAAGCTAGAATTCTAATGTATTTTATCCATCTGTCTGTCCATCCATTTGTTCATCCAGTCATTTAATAAATATTTGCTCAGTGTTTACTAAGTGCTAAGCATTATTCTAGGCAATAAACCAAAACAAACAAAATCTAGGATACTTAAGGAACTTATTCTCTAGTATTTCAAACTCTAAGCTTTTTCCCATGAACTATATGACCTTCAAAGTTTTTGTTCTTAACTCTAGTCGTAGAAATCTTTGTGTCACCTAAGTGTGTCTTAGGTGTGTTCCTAGGGATTTTTATAGTATATAAATTTAAATATGTAAGATTGCTCCATATTTTGAGAACTATTAAAATTCTTCAATTTTATTCCATGCAGTGAGAAAATTAACTTCAGTTAGGGATTATCTTTCTATCCTCAAAGATCACTTTACATTATACTAAATTAAATAGATTTAAGAATAAAAGAACAATTCACCTGTTTTTGGTTGCATGCCAGGAGCTGATGTTTCAGAAAATTCTTTGTAAATTGAAGGTACAGATCTTCCTATACCCATACTTAATATCTGAGTTACTTCCTGATAAACTCATTTTAAGCTGAGTTACTTCCTGATAAACCCTGAGTTTATATCTGAGTTACTTCCTGATAAACCCATTTTAAGTTGAAAACGTCGTAAGTTGAAAATGCATTTAATACGCCTAACTTACCAAACATCATAGCTTAGCCTAACCTACCTTAAATGTGCTCAGAACACTTATATTAGCCTACAGTTGGGCAAAATCATCTAACAAAGCCTAATTTAAAATAAAATGTTGAATATCTCATGTAATATTTTGACTACTTTACTGAAGGTGAAAAACAGAATGGTTGTCTGAGTGCAGAAGGGTTGTAAGTGTATTGGGTTTTTACTCCCCCAGTCCACCCCCAGTAATGGGGGTGGTTCACTGGGAGCTGTGGCTCTTTGCAGCTGCCCAGCCTCACGAGAGAGGATCAAACTGCATGTGGCTAGACCAGGAAAAGATCAAAATTCAAAATGCAAAGTCAGGTTTCTATTGAATGTATATCACTTTCACACCATCATTGTAAAGTTGAAAAACCGTAAGTTGAACAAACTATCATTAAGTCGGGGGCTGTCCACATATCCTTTAGTTAAGTTAGTGTTTGCAGAGAATTGTGGCTCCCTTTCTTTCTCTTACACGCATGCACACACACACACACACACACACTCAAAGAATGATCTTTTCCTACAAAACAACTAGGAGCTGAACTGATCAGCTAGGGGCTATTAATCTTGGAAGATGGATACATGGATGCTTCATTTCTGCGGCATTTGTGTGTGTTAAATGAGCTTGAAAAGTAGAATAGAGGCTGAGTTGCCTGGATGGAGGGTGGCTGACGTAGACCATTCGTGGAAGTAAACCCAGACAGCACACATTTTGGGGTCACAGACTGGAAAAAATAACAACTACTGTTCCCGCCCTGTTATTAAAACAACAGGGGCTATGTTTCAACCACGCCGTTACACATGCTGCTTTGTCTGGTCACAGCTGCTTGTTTGCTGGTGGGAAAACAGACACTGCTGTTTTCTTCCTTCAGCTGGATAATTCTCAATGTCTTTTTGTTATGTATTTGAAAACTGGGCAATGGCTCTATTAAGAGAGTGTGTGTATACATTTTTTAATGATAATGCAATCATGTTTCCTTCAGGAAATTTCTCCTTTTCCCCCTCAGGACAAAACTAAACTCTTGCCAACTTTGCTTCAGTTGAAACGATATATGTGCCTATACATGTTGAAATCAGTTGTGACAAGCGGTCACATCCAGATCGAGAGAGCCTTTAGGCTGCGACAGCCGTATATTGGTTCTCTAGGGCTGGAATGGAATGCAGACAAATGGCATCTTTCTGCATTTTCCGACTTGAACTGGTTTGTGAGATTATGGACACATTTTAAAACTTTGCACTCTTCTATATTTTTCTAAGGTTTACCAGAGCATATACTATTTTTATAGTGAGAAAAAGATGTGTGTATGTTTATGCTGACAAGCTATCCCGTTTCCCTATTAAAATAAGTGACCCACAAATCATGCCACCTATACTGATATACCACTTTAAGACCTTATCCTGAGCTTTCAGATTTGCTCTCCTACAGGCCAAGGGAAAAATCATAGGTTTTAAAATATTCTTTTAAAATCCTCATTGGTCAAGTGTGTGTGTGTGTGTGTGTGTGTGTGCGTGTGTGCGTGTGTGTATTCTTGCCAATGTATCCTCACATGGTATAAGAATAGATTCTAAATTCCCACCAGGGGTGACCATAAAGTACCAATGACACAACAATAACAATGCTTTCTAGAATATTTAACTTGGGAAAGAGGGTAGTCAATAGGATATTTTTTCAGGAAGACTGTCAGAGGATACAGAATTGTATTTAGGAAAAATATACCCTGTTTTCAGAGTACCTACAAAGGAAGAAAGTGGAGACAAACACAGTTTCTAATGAGAATTCTCCAACTGCAACTTAAATCCTAAATCTAAATGAGCAACATACTAGGAAGAGAATTTTTGGCTTTTCCCCTTCATTCACTGAAT
The DNA here is from genome assembly GCF_059928025.1 of Delphinapterus leucas. Classification (NCBI taxonomy): domain Eukaryota; kingdom Metazoa; phylum Chordata; class Mammalia; order Artiodactyla; family Monodontidae; genus Delphinapterus; species Delphinapterus leucas. The sequence continues at coordinate 16,011,485 of NC_143146.1, forward strand.
GATTTTAGTATCTCTCTTTTTGGTTACTAAGTGCATACTCTTTTTTTTTTTTTTTTTTTCCTTTTTGCAGTACGTGGGCCTCTCACTGTTGCGGCTTCTCCCGCTGCGGAGCACAGGCTCCGGACGCGCAGGCTCAGCGGCCATGGCTCATGAGACCAGCCGCTCCGCGGCATGTGGGATCTTCCCAGACCGGGACACGAACCCGTGTCCCCTGCATCGGCAGGCGAACTCTCAACCACTGCGCCACCAGGGAAGCCCACTAAGTGCATACTCTTTAATGATAACTGAATCATAATGAATAGATCATTGTCAAAAAATCCTGATTCGTCCCTCAGTTGCCATGTTTGGTATGGATATGTTATTTTAATGTATCTCTGCTTAGTTTTTTGAATACTAAGTAGATATGCTTACAACTATTTATCTACGTCATTTGAAAGTCTTTTTTTTAATGTTAATGGGTTTGTTATTTTCCTTTTCCCTTCACAACATCCAAAGGTGACACTGACAGCTGTGAAAATAGCTGTGATTTATGAAAGCAAAATCCAGAAAAATGAGAGTTGCTCCCAGCAGCCTCAGATCTTCTATTCCAAATTGGAGTTCTCTACCAATGCTATCCTCACTTCTGGAGGTTTCCGATCACCTGGAAGACAGCCATCTAGCTAGAAGAGCCGCCTTTCTCAACAGAATTGTAGAAAGCACTGCCTTTGGATATGAATTTCAATCCCAGCTCTGCCACCTGATTCTTGCTTTCTCTGAGCTTCAGATTCCACATCTGTAAAATGGGGACATGCCAGTTCCTAGCTATGTCTGTGAGGATTAAATGAGCCACTGCTTGTGAATCCTTAAAACAGCCCTTGACCCAGAGTAAAGGGGAGACAAATGGTAGCTTCATCATTATTGTTTTTAATAACAATTTACTCTTGGTTCCAACTCTAACCACATTTTAAGCATTTTGCATGTGCTGCTTTGGTTATCCAGGCCCTCAGTGTCAAATACAAACTACTTTAGCATATTGTGACAGAATTCACATTCACTAATTCAGATGAAAACTAAATGTGAACTGTAGTGACACAACATGCTAATGAACACAGAGGACCCTCAATCCCTAAGTACTACATCTCGTACTATGTAAATACCACGCAAATCACTCCTGGTCAAGGGTTTATATTGCACTTGCTTCTGATCCTGTCTTTTATTTCCTTAACTCCTTGAAGATATATACGGTAAGGTGTAATAGACCACTAAAAGTCAAAGAAAATTTGATAAAAGGGAAAGAAAAATATAAACCTGAATGAGATCATTTTTTAAAAAAGTAAAAAAAAAATTCTTGGTATAATGACTCAAAAATAAAAATTCTCTTTTATATTTTCCTGGGGCTTATGGGAAGGGATTGAATGAAAGATACGCATGGCAGAGTGAGCAGATTTGGCTGAGGAAACAGGCAGAGGGAGGGATTCATTTTTTTTTTAGATCGTTAGGACTCAATTGGAGGCTGTTCTCTGTCCAAACCAATGGGGGTCTGATATAATGCTCCCCTCTTCTGCCCATCCAAAATACGAAAGGAGAAACCTATATAGTCAGCAGAAGCATTTTCTGCAGAACATAAAAGCGAAAGAACCTCATCATATACCAGCATCACCCCACTCCGTCCAGTAGAAAATGAAAAGAGCAATAGCAGAGCAAAGGAAATCCCACTGATGCAGACCAAGCTTGAGGTTGGATGTCTGAACAGCTACAGACAGGCAGAGTACTTGTCCGATGGCCGTCCACCTTGCTGGGATCCATTTTGGCTGCCAGCATAAAGGCAAGTCTGAGATAAGGGCTTGTACGAGATTCATAAGATGCCTGGAAGATGATGGAGAAGCAGGATGACAAAAGAAAACCGGGATCCAAAGAGCCCCTGTGTGGACATACTTATTTATCTTCATTTGGCTGACAGGTCCCCAGTTTCTAGGGAAGAGGGACTGGATATCCATACAGGACAAATGCTGTAGTGAGACCTGTATTTATTCGTACTTCATTTCTAAACATTCTGCCTACGATTTATGTCACAATGTGGATTCAGTCTTGTCCAATCCATTCCCTTCACTGACCCTTGGTGATCTGCTCCGTGTCCTTCTCCAGGCTTCTCTCTCTCTCCATCAGCTCTCTAGCCATCTTGAGTTACATGCAGTTCCCCATATACATCACGCTTCCTAACTTTTGGGTGCCCCTATCTTTTTTTTTGGCCCAGCTAACTCATCCGATATCTTCAACAGTCAACTCCAAGTGTTTCTCCTGAAAAACATCTGCCTATCTTGACCTTCTCCCTAAATGTGACTAGGCTCCCCTTCTACCTCTCGTCTTACACTAACCACATTCCTTTCCACAGTATATCCTAATTCTCTGGTTGCCTGGCCCTTGCCCTAACTAGACTGAAACCTGTTTAAGAGGAAGGAATGTTTCTTTCACACCTGTAGCCCTAAATGTCATACATTGCTGGGTGCCTGGCAGGTTGTTCACCATAGCTGTTTCCTCTTCTTGCTGATATTCTGACTGTCGTCCCAGACTTCTGTCTGGGCGTGACTCCCTGGCACACTTTCTCTGCTCTACCAGAAAATGAAATAACAACTCAAGTAGGTTTAAGCTTATTGGAGAATCTAACAGGGTGAGATCAATGAGCAGAAAAATGGCCGATGAGATTTCTTGTCTTTGGAAAAGCATCGGCTCTGAAGTAACTGAGTACGAGGCTGCTGCTGAGCTCCGGCGGTTGCGAAGATGAGGGAAGTGCTCAGAAGTGTCAGAAAGAAAACAAAGCGAAGCACTTCACCCAGATGAAAAAAACCTATGGCTTTCCTGGAGCATAAGACGTGGCACTTAGGAAGCACTAAGCCAAGAGACAGTTGGAATGATCACAGGAATGAAAGCCCTTTGAGGTATGAAGATAAGCAAAATCACTTTGGATCAGTAATCTGGAAAAAGAAAAGCTGTGAGGTGGCTTTTAAAGTCTGTCTAGACTGGGAAAATATGTAAATATTTAGCAAATGCTATGCAAATAGGCCTAGAGATACCTCTTAAATATGGAAAGGAGGATTCTGTTTATTGTTTGTTTTTAATTTTATTGACGTATACTTGATTTCCAATGTTGTGTTAATTTCTGCTGTACAGCAAAGTGACTCAGTTATATGTTCATTATGGTTTATCACAGCATATTGAATATAGTTCCCTGTGCTCTGCAGTAGGACCTTGTTGTTTATCCAGCTTATATATAATAGTTAGCATCTACTAACCCCAAACCCCCAGTCCTTCTCTGCCCCTGTCTTGGCAACCACACTGTTTGTTTTTAAGAGTGAAGGGTTTTTCAAAGTGTGGTCCAGGGACCAACAGCATCGTCATCATCTGAGAGCTTGCTAGACACACCAAATAAAAAATTTGGTGTGGCTCATCTATCACCCTTTCCCTCAATCTGTGCTTTGATATGTCTTTCAGAATCACTGTTTTGGGGTAAAAGGAAGGTCAGTTTTTTCACCTTGTCTCCGCCTGGAAAGGGTTTCTTCCTATTAGGCGCCCCTGCAGACCTCACTATTTGAAGCTCAGCTCATGACCCAGCTCTCTGAGAGTCTCTCACACCTCTGTATTTCCATTGCATATTGCTTGTATTATAGCAATTGTAGCAGTTGTCACAAACCCCCTGACTGTTCTCTATCTGTCCCTGCTTGACAGGATTTCACTCATCAACGGTAGACTCTCTCCACATCCACACCTCTGGCTTCCAGGATCACCTCTCTGCTGACTTCCAAATTGATGTCCCTAGCCAAGATCTTTCCCCCAAACTCTAGAATCATGTCTTCAATTGCTAGATGCCACCTAGATGCCCTACAGATATCTCAAATTCAACACATCTAAAGTCAAACTCCTAACTCCCCTCAGCTCTCCTTCAACTGCTCCTTTTTTTTGTGATTGCTACTAGAGTGAATTGAGGCATTCCCATCTAGTTACTCAATTGTTACAGTCAGAAACTTAGGATTTTTTTCATGATTTCCCCTTTTTCTCCTCTCTTCCAAATCCAATCACTGAGTCTTGATGATGCAACTCAAATCTCCTAAATGTCTACACTTCCCAACGTATCTACTGGCCCAGTATGGCCACTCTCATCTCTCATTTTGAATCTGCTCATTTCCTCCTATTTTCTCCCTATATACTAGGTTGGCCTCTTTCATTATTAATTTTTTTGGCCCAGCTAACTCATACTACATCTTTAAAAGTCAGTTTCAGTGCTGTCCAGGTGAACCTTCTGAAACACAATCTCATGGTGCATAGTTTGTAAAATTCCTTCTAACACTCCCCAATGCATTTAGAATTAAAAAGAACAAATTCCTTAGCACAGTCTTCAAGGTTCTTCGTGTGGAGTCTGTGCACACAAGTCTTGCTTCTCATCACCTCTCTGTACTCTACTCTCTAGAAACTGCTTGCAGTTCTGCCAAAGACTCCAGATTCCAATCCAATGGTTCACAGTAGTGGTCGTGAGTCCAAGAACAATGCTACTTTACGACAAGCATCACTGGTAATGGAAAATGGAAAAGAAAATGATGCTAAACTTATTCCAGTTAAAGGATTGTCCTTTATTCTAAGATTATTCCTTTTTCTACGATCTTGGTGTTAAAACATCCTTTCCTTTCAAATAATGATGGTGAGGGTAGCTGGTTGTTTTAAAGATGGTCTTAATTGGCAATAAAAATATGTGGTGACTCTATATCCATTTCCTAAATAGTTTTTGAAATTTGATTTCTCCACAACATTCAAATACTAGAAACAACTACAGCTTAGAGGTGCCATTCTTCTGCCAGGAAACTGCTTTGACTTCTGATGTTGTCTGACTTAGGATTTTTCAGGACTCAACTCTTCCAGGAGGCCCCAAGCTCTCTCCTGGTACTTCTGAAGCATCCCAAGTTGCGGATGCCTCAGTGCTCACCACCCTGTCTTGGAAATTAGCTGTTTTTGTCTGGTTTTCTTGCTGTTCTGAAAGCAAAGACTTTTTTTCTAACTCTATTCTTGCTAACTCAGCACCTGATTTAATCAATTCCTATTTAACAACAACAACAACAACAACAAAATGACAGGAATCTACGTTTGGACTGGAGTTATGGTATAACGGCTGATGCATTAACCATGTGAATTTGTTCCTCGCATTAGAGACAGCCCCTAGGGGGTAGGTAGGCTCCACCTTTTCAATTTTCCATTCCCCTGCAAGCTCTAGGACCGTCCTCTGCATATTCTGTTTTCTGTAAATGCTTACTGAATTAAACTGAAGGTAGGGCGTGGAGAAAGCACAAAATTAAGATACTAAAGAATTAAGATAGCAAAAGCAAGCTACACTGGGAAAGTCACTTTAGCCAAAAGGCCCTGGACAATTATTTAAGGTAACGAGACTACCTTCAGGGGCTCATTCAAGTGCACATACTTAATCATCTAATACGTAAGTCAAATCTCAGATATAATTAATTCAGTGTGCCTTAACTTTTTTTTCTCTTTGCATATGATGTTTCATTTGGTGAGGCTATTCCCTACGATGGCTCTTGGTGGCCGCATCAGAAAATTTTCATATCTGCGAATGCTAAGAAACAAGAGAAGAAATTGTGTAGGAGTCCCATGATCAGGGCATCTTTGATTTCAGCTAGATATGTACTATTCCAATGACTCTAAAAGGGAGCTGAGATGTGTGGCTCCACATTTCTTATTTTGAAGGAAAACACTGTTAGATTTTACAGGAGGAGGCTGCTCTTTTGCAGGTCATACGTGTTAATCCCGTCATTTCTCTTAAGAGTGGGTGACAAGGGGAAGAGGTGATTTCAGGCTTTGGCGCTGAACTTTAATTGCTGACTTAAAGAACAAAATTAAATAGACCTCATGTGATTTGGAAGGAGCAAATCATGTTTCTTTAGACTGTGAAAAAAGAACACCATAAGTAGCTTTAACTTTTATAAGGAACCTAGGGAAGAGGAAAGACAAGAGGCATGGCCCCAAACAGAAACCCAGGAGTCCTCTTAGAGAAATAGCATAATTTTTTTTTTTTTTTTTTTTTTTTGTGGTACGCGGGCCTCTCACTGCTGTGGCCTCTCCTGCTGCGAAGCACAGGCTCTGGACGCGCAGGCTCAGCGGCCATGGCTCACGGGCCCAGCCGCTCTGCGGCGTGTGGGATCTTCCCGGACCGGGGCACGAACCCGTGCCCCCTGCATCGGCAGGCGGACTCTCAACCACTGCGCCACCAGGGAAGCCCTAGCATAATATTTTGAATATAAATTTCCTACAAATACGTAAGAAGAAAATGCAACACTGACGCCTTTGCTAAAATGATGAATACGTTTTCTCTCTAATGGTTATTTAACACTTTCCATAATTTTATTATAAATGGTCCAATAAAATGCAACAATCAGTTATGTGCTATATTAGGAGGACAACTCATTTATGAGTAATGTGGTAATTTGTAAAACTAATGGGCATGTTTATGAGCATAAAGGTTTCTAAAGAATAAATAAAATACTGTAACAGGCAAAACTGAGGCATTCAGCGTGAAGGGGACACATTCCACCAGGAGATCTAAATTTCAAAACAGTTGCCAAACTATGGAAATGTGGCCCCTCCTAGGGTCTACCTGGGTAGAGAGACAGAATAGCACAGCGTGAAGGAAATAATGCTGAACTTGGAGCTCAGGTCTGCATTCTTGTCTGCTATCGCCCTTAACTAGGATTTCTAGACCTTACTTCCCATCTTTGGGATGAAGGGGTCAAAAGGCCTAATCTTTAAAAGACTGTCTAATGCTAACAGATTTTAATTAAATTTAGTAATTCAGCATTCGTAGATGGGAATCTGAATTCAACCATTTCCAGTTTGTCACGACTTTTATGTAAATAGAAAAAGAATTCAAAGGTTAGCTTCAGAAATATTAGCTTTTAACTGCATTGTAATGCACGTTGAACTCTGCAAGCATATCGATGGTATACATATTTATGTTGATTTTGCTGTTTTCTCCTAGAATGCTGTTTGCAGCCAATGATTAATATCCTAATAACTTGCTTTTAAGTGTGGCTCCAGGAAAAAATATAAAAGGTTGCTTTTGTGTATTCATTATGTCTACCTGTCTTTGGCAGGAGGCGGATCGGTTTTGAGGATGAATATCTCACATTCGGTAATGCACACAATGGCTCCATTTACGGCGCTAATCTGGCCTCCTGTCTGTGACAGAGGTACTGTTATCAGTAATCCATGAAATGCTTCTTGTTCTTTTAATGAGTTTAACATTCAGCAGAGAGGCCAAAGGAAAAAAAAAAGTGCTGTATGTGTTCTTTTTAGGCGCACTTATTTACTTTCCCACCCTCTTCCCCTCCACATAATAACTGTGGAAGGGCTTATACACTGTGCAAAAAAAGGGAAGCCCTGGATTGTGAAATCATACCTGGAAATGTTAATTTCTTAAAGCTCTACCTGACCTATGGTCTCTGTTTTAATTTTGTTTCATAAAGGGAAACAGAGGTCTTAGGTTCAAGATGGTATACCATTCCTAGGGAAGACCTAGGAATTAATACATATATTAAAATTGAAATACAAAATTAAATACTTTATCAATATATCTTGTGGAAGGTGAAATGACTCCATTTTTGTAGTTATTCCATGTCTGTTCTGATTTTTCAGTTGGTCTTCTTTTGTTTTTAAGTGTGAAGTTTTAAAAATCATGATATTTTGGCTGTGTTCTTTTTAATATGCTATTTCACACAAAAGTTTTTAAAGTTAGAATTTTATTTAGGGCCCTGTGTTTTTGAAGCATTTAGATGTTTTGTGCGGTTGGGGTGGTGACTGTTAGTATCTTTGCTGGGCACATACTTGCTGCTTTACTAATACAGAAACCAAGACAGAGGCATAGGGTCATTTTCTAATTCCCATGTCCATCTTTTCTCTTAGTCCAGTGCCTGACACACGGAAAGTATTCCTTATCTCCTGAATGAATGACTAGGTGAAGGCTGCTCTTCAAGTCCCAGGACGAGAATCAACATTCCATAGGAATAATATTTCAGAAGTTAGGCATGATTTCCAGTTGACATTTTACAATATCCATTACAGGAATATCAATATCTGATAAAACACCCAAAACATATCTGAAGCTTTGCAATTTTGTGTTACTTTATTTGCAGGTACCTTCCAATTTGTCCTGCCTACCATGCGTATCGAATTCCAGAACCAAGTCTTTGAAATGTTCTGTTTACTTTAGCAAATATATCCATGGGCTCGGTCTTGATCAGGTGTTTCGTGGATACCATATATTTATTTATATTTATATTTATTTATATTATTTTATATATAATTATATATAAATATATAACTTATATATTATATATATTATAATATATATAATATAAAAATATATAAATTATATATAAATATATAATATATAATATATTATATAATTATATTAATATATTAATTAATATTATAATATATTATATCATTATATAATATATAATATATAATATATAGTATATAATATACATTATATATTATATATTTATATAATATATAATATATGTAAATATATATATTATATATATACATAAAAATATATATTATATATATTATATATTATATAATATATAATATATTTATATTTATATTATATATAATATAATTATATTAATATATTAATTAATATTATAATGTATTATATTATAATATATTATGTTATTATATATAATATAAATATTATTTATATTTATTTATATTTATTTTATTGCAGCGTCTGACATAGTGACAATGATCTGACCTAAGAAACTAACCAATATTTAGGAGAAAGAGTAAATGGCCTTTGTGCTCTGCAAATGCTGTACCTTTCAGATAAGTAAGTCTTCTGGCAATAATACTCTAGACTTTAATGGCTTATTTAGATGAGGGAGGTGGTGGCGACTTTAAGTACTATGAGAAGCCTGGGAGCGGGCCTCAGAGAGGATGTTCTGCTGAGCTGGTAGAGGTTTGTAGACATAGAAGAGTTCTGTGGGTCTCTTCATTTCCTTCATTTTACAAATAAAGAAAACAAGTCCCAGGTAGAGTAAATAACCTCTTCAGGGAGCTTCTTCCATGAGACCTCAATGTCTTGGTCAGACTAGAATACTCAGGAATGATGACAGTCCTAATGACAAGAATTTTCAAGATTTGCACATATTCAAAATAGAGAGGCAAACTTTGTTGAAAACATGTCATTTCTTTGGCACTTCTATTTTAATCCTACTGAGGTCATCACATGTGAGGAATGGTTTTGCGGAACTATTATGACACTTATCCGATGCGAAATACATTTCCAGGAGGCAAACAGGAAACATTCAGCTAGAATCACCCTAGAGAAGCTAGGAGTTCCATCAATTCTGCAGCAGCTTTGCCCCACTGAGTTTTCTGTACTCACACTTTAACCCCCAACTATAAAGCTACCACAGTCTCCTTGTCTCTGGCATTACTTTTCCCCATGGGTGTTCTCCACATGTTTCATTTACAAAGCGGGCAGGGAGGGTTCCAAGGTCAGCGGAGGTTACAGGCAGAATCTATTCCCTCTTTACTAGTCTTTGGGAAATCTCCATCTCTCTCTGTGTCTTGCATTCACATTAATCTAAGTTTTCCTTGATGACTATTCACTACGAAACCCTTTGTTTTTCTTTTTGTTTCTTCATAATGCTTTTGCTAAGCCAACGAACAGTTCTTAAAACATCTTCACTTGAACTAGCTACTCTCATCCTTAAGCCTGACGTTTTGAAGAAGGCAAATTCTATCTTATTTTACATCTTTGAGAGATTGAAGAAGCAGACTCACAGATGTTCAGAACTTGCCCAGGGTTACATAATTATTTTGAGATGCAGCCAGTTTGGATTCCAAGGGTTCTGACTCCAGATTCAGTGCTCTCTCCTATTTATGTGTTGTGCCTGTTTTTGGATTCTAAACCACTTTTAAAAAATGATCCATAAGATTACAGATTTTTCTTAGTGATCTCATGTATACAGAGATTGAAGACCTTCCCAAGAGCATCATTTCCCAAATTAATTAACATTCAAACTTGAATAAAACTCTATGCTTGTATCATAGAGCCGTGTTAACAAAATGTTCCCAGAAAACAGCTTATTAAATCTGTCATTTTAAGTTATTTGTATTTTACCAATGAGTTAGTGTTTTCTATGCGAAGTGAAATAACTATTACAGGCATAGAATAAAAATCTTTATCTTATTTTTGGAATTTTTAAAGCCCATTATGAATTGCAAGAGGTGAACTGCACAATAATACCATAAAAATAAAACAGAAAACCTTTAAAGAGGTTTTCTGCATTCCAGAAAATACACACTTATCACAGTTCATAAATGCAGTCTCGGATAATTTTAAACATATGGTAAGTTTCTTCTTAAGTACTGATAATTTAGGAACCTTAATTATGCTCTAAATCTTTTTCTCATCACAGCATAATTTTGCCTTGAAAACTTGTGTAGGTAGGCTGCTACTTCTTTCCATAATATTTATAGGAGTTGGATCAGCTTACAATTTGTAATTCATTAATTCCGAATATAACTCCCCATAACTAAGGAGTTTCTTGCCTAGTTCTTCAACTCAGTAGTGCTTCATTACGTTCAACTACGAGGTGCAAAAACAAACAAATTATTTCTCAAGCACTTAACAGTCCATATGTTATAGAAACAGACTGTGAAGGTGTTATACTTACTCATTCCTATGAAGTAATGCTTAGTATTTACTACTCAACTGTTAGAGTAGCTATAGGCTTATTAAAAGTTTTTTCTATTCCCACTAGGTTTCTTAATAAGGCAGAATGACTTCATGGTCTTTTTCTCTGAAGAAAAAAAAATGCCGGAGGGCCTTGTATTCTTGAGATGCTTTAAGATGAGGTGGCTTGATGTTACTTGCCTTCATATTTCTAGCAAATAAACAGAATTTTCAAAGAGGTTTCCTACTCTAATTTCAAAATTAAATTTTAGAAACCTCAGTCCCATTCACCTTTCCTTCTGACAATCCTGAGGATCTCCTGTCCACTCAGAATGCCTATTGAGGCTGGGTTTTTACATTTGCTGAGCACACCGAATATATTTCCTATCCTAAGATAGTGGTATAATATTTACTTGCTTTTATATATTTCTTTCAGAATTATGATTTATTTCCCATTACTTCACTGTAGAAAACTGAGAGTATAAAAGATAACAACCGTTCCTTTGTATTTCATCAACTGACTGCCTGACTTAGGGATCTAAGATAAAATTTTAAAAAGCTAGGAGGCTTAGTGGACAGAGTTAGTCTTAAAATTAAAAAGTTAACTCTGACAGTAAAATGGTTAGATATTCTTTCTGCTTAAAAAATTATATCCTTCAATATTGCATGTAAGAATGTTCATTTCTGTATTATTTATAATAATAAAAACCCCAACATATCCTAAATGCTAATCAATAGGAGAACAGTTAAATATATCATGGCCCATCCATGTAATGAATATGATGCCATCACCAAACAGAACTGTATATGTTAACATGGAAAAAGGTATAGGTATACTAAATTTGTTAAATCTGCAAAATGGTATGCATAATATGATCACATTTGTATTAAAAAATGATGGATTCAATAGATCTATCTGCCAATGCATATGAAGAAATTTCTGGAAAGATTCATCATCGTCGTCACTTATTAAGCATTTACTATATGCCCAGCACCACGCTAAAAACTATATATGCATTCTCTCATCTAAGCCTCACAGTGATCCACTAGGTTAGATACAAGCATTGACTCTGTAATACACATGTTGAAACTCGGGAATAGGGGCTTAAGCTATTTGTTCAAGTTCCCAGAGCTAATCACTCATGGATCTGGGCTTAAAATATATGCAGTTGGTTTCCACTGTCTATTCTCTTAGTAAGCAGGCATGAACCCTCTAACAAAAGTTTTAAAATATGTGTTTGTAGAATGACTTTGGAACTTTTAAAGCCTAGTAACATTTTCTGTCTCTCCCTCCCTTTTCCCCTTTATTTCATCCAAATTCTTCACTAGAAAAGAATCAAAGTTTAGAGCTAAAAGAGATCTTAGAGACATATAATCCAAGCCCCTTTGCTTAATTAACAAGTTAATTAATTGTCTTTCTCAGCACACCCTTTTCTTCTTCTATATTGAGGTATAATTACATACAGCAAAATGTGAACACCTCAAAGTGTACTGTTTGGTGAGTTTTAACAAATATATACACCCATGTAAACAACACCCCAGTCAACATGGAGAGCACTGTCATCACCCTGGAAAATTGCCTCATTTCAATTCTCTCCCTCTCCCCCTACCAAGACAAGCATTATTCTGATGTATATTTTCATAGATCAGCCCCATCTACATGAAACTTTACTGTACCTACTGGCTTCCTTCACTGAGCATGTTGTTTCTGAGACTCATTCATGTTGTTGCACAGTAGTGGAACAAAACTCTTATTATATAAATGAGGAAAAAGAAATACAGGAAGTGAAGTAGAAGAGGGACTAATATTTAAATTATTCCCTCTCTGGTCCACTATACTTTCCACTTATCCTACTGACCTCATTCATTTAAAAGAGAAAAATGTTGTTATGAACACTGGGGTGCATTTATCTTTTTCATTTAGTGTTTTCGTTTTTTCTGTATATATACCCGGGAGTGGAGTTGCTGGATCACGTGGTAATCCTGTTTTTAGTGTTTCAAGGAACCTCTGTACTGTTTTCCATAGTGGCTGCACTGATTTACATTCCTACCAACAGTGTAGGAGGGTTCCCTTTCCCTTCACCTCCTTACCAACATTTGTTATTTGTAGACTTTTTGATGATAGCCATTGTGAAAGGTGTGAGGTGATATCTAAGCAGCCATGGGGGAAGTGCAGGTGCTGCGGGTACTAGAGACACCACAAGGAGGCGGAGTGAGAAGGAAGAAGTAGTCTGGCTTCTTTCCGTCTCTGGAAGCAAGAGTACCTCTGATTGGATGAACTGACTCAGAAGCTAAAGGACACGGGATCCTGGGAAATGTAGTTCCCTACTATATAGAGGGGAGTAGAAGAAAGAAGAAATACAGATCTGAGAGTAAGCAGCCGTAGTCCAGCACAACTTATAGCTCATTCATTATAGCTTCCATTCATTCTGAGGTTAAAGATAAGTGAGATTCCTCACTATTTCAATTCGATATTGTGGGCTCTAAATGCTGAGGAACTATAGCATATTTTTAAAATGTGCTAAAAGCTCATTATAAATGACTATATAACTGAATACTATAAATGTCACAATTTAATAACTCCACAATGCAGTCATGAAACTTCAAAATTTAGAAGGGAGGCTTTAGTCTGAATCTCTAGTTTCCTGCTGAAGCAAATGGAGGTCCAAAGAAGTTAAGGAGAACTTCAGGGAAATGCTCATAGATACTAATGAAGATACTAGTTTATGTTTTTGAGAAACATGGGTATAGAAAAGAGTCATTATGAAAAGAAAATGGGAATCTAAAACATGATCGTGGTAGTCTTCGACATTGTTTGACATAACCTGAGGTCTCTACTCCTTCCAGATAGAGATATGCCAACACGAGGGATGATGGCAACTTCTTCATACAAATGATTAGGAAAGTCAACAGTGGTGTTCGCCAGATCTTTCCAGTTCTCTTCATTTCTGGTCACATGGCAGGATTGCAGTGCTTGGCCCCCTTTTGGTTAGGTGGAGCCAAGTGGTTTGTCCTGGCTGGTCAGCTGTAATATTCTGTCACTTCCAGGGCAGAACAATTATTAATTACCCATTCAAGACCAGCCATGGCCAGAACTCCCATCTTCCCTCTGTCAGAGTGACTGGTAAAATTCCAGATAGCAACTGCTCTATCCCCTTGGGTTGAGAGCGAGGACACACGGTGCAGGCTCCCTACCTGACACACAATAGGCATGTAACCTAAGAAAGAAAAGAACCTTTGTAGTTCAGGCCACTGATATTGGGCAGATACAATGATCTACTGTTCTCCACGTAAGAAGTCCACAACTACAAACAAATCAGCTTGCAAATGATTATTACTTATGTTGCCCTTTGTGAAGTAATAATGAAAATATTCCCACTAAAAGATTTAATTTAACTCAGTTAATGATCCACCCAAGAGAAGATGAATAATCATGTTCCTGATAAAATGGATGCTTCCTGAATTTTTCAAGTCTAATGTGTTTCCCCAAAAGTAAACATTGATTTTAAAACCTAACAGAAGACATATTTTAATGCTAGAAATTGTAATTATGTACAATTAAGTGGTGATTAATAAGAGTTGAGAAAGAAAAGATGTGTGGAAAGAAACGCAGTATCACCTAAAATAGAATTCCATCTCCTATAGGGCAGCAGAAATAATCACTATTGTGGACTGTATGAAATTGTCTACAAAGCAGCCTAGGCCCCTTTGCTTAACTCTTTGATCATTAACACCTTCTAATTCCTAATCTGGCTTTCTAAACACCTTAATGTGAGAAAAGAGATACCCGGATAGCAGATAGGAATATTCAGGAACAAGGAATAAATATTCTCCCATCTCACCCTAAAGATGAATTAAAAAATCAGCTTTCTGAACATGTAAAGCTAGACTGGTCACCTGTGGTGACCTCATCCCCATGCGGCCATCTGGATGGCAGTGCGCAAGCACTCTTCTTGCTTTTACTACTGAAACAACAATAAGTTAGCAGAACATTATCTGCCAATTTTTAACCAGGAATGACCAGGGACTGGTCTGGAAGCATAAGACCCTAGGCTTTTGGATTTTTACCATGTACATCTATGTAAAGGCCCCTTTGCCACATCATAGGTTCAAACCACTCTAAAGAGCGATAAATATAGGTTTTGTATATAACCATAAATCTTAGGTTTTCTGGTTTTTGGATATTAAGTTCAGTTGTTAGATCCTATGCCCAGATTTCAAGTAAGAAAACAATTAACTATAACTAGAAATGACTAGTACATATGTTTTTTTCCCCTAAAACGATAACACAATTTAAAGATTTCTCAGAGTCAAAAATGAATGAAATCTTATAGATTTTGACCTTTTGATCTTTATAACCAGAAACATTTTTACAAAGTACTGTAAAGAGATACTTAGTCCCTAGCTAATGGCTGACTGAGAGCAGTTTTCAGAACAACAAAATTTATTTCAGAAAAATAAGGATTTTGATATTGTGAAACTTTACTTGTACCTTAACACAGAAATTGGCTTGGTCAGCTTCTTATGTTAACCATATATGCAGAAAAAGTATGTGTACTGGTCAAAAAAATTATGGAAGAAATAAAGGAAACAAGTTATAATATTTGACATCATTTTTACCCTTCCTTTCTATTCATTAAGGAAAAGATGACATTAAATATTTAGGAAACATGTAAATAATAGATAAACCAGAAATTAATTTTTAGAGGACCTAAGCATTTTGAAAACCAATAGAAAATTTAATTTCTTCCTGGAAGAAAGTCACTAAAAGCCATTATTATATTTGCTTTTTAAAAAAGGCTCACAATGGTGAGTATAAATTTCAAATCTGCCTCAACATAATAGATATGGTATAGGTATTTCTTTATTTGTATGACCCTGGCCTGACTGTGGTTTTTATCATCATCTCTCCCTATATTTTTTTATTTGAAATATTTTACATAAATAAAATAATACATATTCCTTTTTATGAAGATATATTTATATATGTTATTGACATTTGGCATGTAATACATACTGTTATATATTATATCATAATATATAATAAAGGTATATAAAATAATGAATTACACCTACTTTAAAGCTTAAGATGCACTAGACTTTGCATGGCTTGAGAGACACCCCTGGGTCCCACCTCAATTGTACCCATCTAACTCCTCTCACAAGCGGGGCTGCTTCTCTGCTTTTTGTATTTTTTCCTTTACGCTTGATGTAGTTTTACAACGCATGGATATATCCTTAAACAATATGTCAATAAATATTTTATGTTTTTGGATTTTACTCCTTCTCGTGGTTTCACCTCCCTACATTTTTTTCTCATTTTTTCCCCAGTAATTGTGTCTAAGTAAAAATTCTACAGTAATATTCAGGAAATGCTGGAAAATGAAAATCATCTCTGAATATCAAAAGCTTTTTAAGACACTTGAGACATTTGATATTAAAGATAATTATTATCAGGAGACTGAGGCAAAGGGCAGAAGAGAGAAACTTGAAAAGCATACAATTATTTTAAGAATAAAATAGTGAAAGTACCCAATGGAAGCCTAGAGAATGTTTCCCCAATAGCAGATTTCAGCATAAACCAAGAAATGGCATCACTGGACTTTGATTATTTAGCTACAAAATTAAATAACAATTCTTATTACTTCACTAAGTTAACACATATTTATTGAATGTCTACTATACGCCTGGGGAAAGGAAATACTGAAGTTAAAAGAAAAAAAAGCAAAATGAGTGTCGTCTGGCTTTTCAGAGTAACCGCACCTTGTGCATTCTTGGCTGTTTGGTGTGATGACAGAGGCACTGATCTGAACCCTTTGGTCGCAATCGTAACTCCCAGAATTCCTTGAGGTTTGAAATTATTCACTGATTCCCAACCAGAAGATGATGGAAATTCATATCCCCAAAATGGGAGAGGAGCAAGAACTCCACGAAAATGCTTCTCTTTTCCCTTTTGATAATAAATATCTTTTCCCTACTGTGAAAT
Source organism: Delphinapterus leucas (assembly GCF_059928025.1). Taxonomy (NCBI): domain Eukaryota; kingdom Metazoa; phylum Chordata; class Mammalia; order Artiodactyla; family Monodontidae; genus Delphinapterus; species Delphinapterus leucas. The sequence continues at coordinate 16,028,191 of NC_143146.1, forward strand.
AATTCTGAGATTATGGAGAAAATAATTTTCATCCATGACAGCTTTTAAAACCCTAATTTGAAGAGCAAACAAGAAAAACAGACTATTTCTTCTAAGAAATGGCTTCTTTTCATTAATGAAAGTGCAGTTTATAAATAAGAATTTGGAAGTTTTGGAAGAGATGTGGAAGGGGTTGGAATGATTTGGGAGATTCTTGTAGAAATTTCTAGAAATTTAGTAAGGAATCTTTCAGTTTCAGAATTAAAAACTGCATTATCCAGAGATTTATGTTTTTGCAACTTGCCTAGGTGAGATTATACAAGGTGAGTGCATTACTGAAACAGTTTTACTACCCACGCAGTTCTAAAAAATATATACGTGTATATACATACATACATATATGTGTGCATATATATATGTATATATATAAATCCCTCACTCCATGGATGTAGGGTTCTGACCTCTCTTCACAAACAGGTCACAATGTCAAAATATCAGACTTTTCCCCACTCCATATTCTGCCATTTCCAATTTCATGTCTTCACTGCAGCAACACATAACAATAATAATAAGACACAACTTCTCTTCTTTCAAAGCTTATTATTTTTTTATCTTTCTCCAACTGAAATGGCAAGAAGGAACACTAGAAGTGAAACTAATTTGTCTGGGGGCATTTCATGAACATGTTACCAGGCAATTTGTGGGATAAATTGAAAAACAAGTAAACAAAACACAAAGCAAAAAGATCCTCCAAAACATAACTTAAACCATTTATGAATTATTAGAGAATCCCTACCAATAGTATTTGCCATATTTTTCCATTTTCTCTCATATATGAAAGTTGAACTAATAGCCACGCATGAATCTCTGACCAACAAGTTACTGACTTTTACCAAGACACAACATCTGTGCTCTTTCTGTACGGGTATATTGTTTTTCCTTCGTAAGAGATGGTTACATAGGTTTCTAGTCTATATAAACTAACAATACCAATACATGAGTAAAATCAGCATATTTTTGTGGCATGTCATAGAAAATATATCATCTGTATCTCAAAAAAAAGAACATGCCTTAACAGAAATTCCTTCTCTAGAAATCAGACACTTTAAGTATCAGAAATAGCTCATTTTGTGATACTATGAAAGGTGCCATGTTTTATTTATTTATTTTTTCAGACCGAGTTTCTATCTAGATCATGATATGTTCAATTCAGTGAGAAGCATTCAATTTATCACCAAATGCTATGTCTCTTAGGGAAAGATATTTTTTAAAATTGCTATTCATTTTGAAGAATTCCTTTTCTGAAAGCTACTGGAAGGCCACATAACCTTATCTTCAAGATCATCTTCACAGCCCTTGGAAATCCTGGGAACAAACTACCCAGGAGAGACCAGCACTGATGTATCAGTTAGCTTGATTCTGATCGCTGCCTCAAATTATGTCTCTCAGGTGCTCTCAGATTTCGAAAGCAGATTTCTTTGTTTTTTTTTCCCCCCATTACAAAGGAGTTTAATGAAGCAAGCAAAGAAATGTGCAGGGAGCAATGCTGTGTAGCCAGCGCTTACCAGTTGTTATAAAACTCGCAACCTTTCTTATACAGAACAGGGCTAATTAAATATTTGTTGGAAAAGAGAAATGCATTTTAAAAATCGGCTCCTTAAAAGCCATATCTGTGCATTCTGCTTCACTATTCTCAATGTCAGGGTTGGCCTATGTAGGGAAACCTCCCCGACTGATAAAGGAACAGCCCACACTCAGATTTTGGGGGGGTTATCACGAGTCCTGCTTCCACTACTCTAACTATGCCTTCCATCAAGAGGTAGCTTTTCCACAGTCATCTCAAACTTTTATCTCAAATTGGATTTCTTTCCCTTAAGACCATTTCCCCCACTGCCATGACTGTCTTTTTTTTTTTTTTTTTTTTTGTGGTACGCGGGTCTCTCACTGCTGTGGCCTCTCCCATTGCGGAGCACAGGCTCCGGACGCGCAGGCTCAGCGGCCATGGCTCATGGGCCCAGCCGCTCCGCGGCATGTGGGATCTTCCCGGACCGGGGCACGAACCCTCGTCCTCTGCATCGGCAGGCGGACTCTCAACCACTGCGCCACCGGGGAAGCCCTGCCATGACTGTCTTAATGGATGACACTCTTAACTACCTGGAGTCAGAAACCTGGGAGTTCTACTGGTTGTTTCTATCCTGCTTACACCATCCATTCAGCTGGTCACCAAGTCCTGTTGACCCGGACATTGTTATGGGTCCCCTCTACTCTGTCCTCGCTGGTGCTTCTCTAGTCCAGGGCCTCAGCTCCAGGAACGGATGGTTAGGAAAGTCTAACCTGGGCCCCTGCCTTTGGTCTCTGCCTCCTTCACTCCTCACACAGTCATAAAATGGACTCTTCCAGTTACTGTTTAAACCTTGCAGAGACTCCTGATCCTTGTGGAATGAGGTTCAAGCTCTTGGGTGTGAGCGAAAGGGCCATGCCTCATGTACTTCCCCCGCCAGACTCGCGTTCCCTCTACCCATCTACTCCACTCATTCCACCTCTGTCATGTTTCAATGTTTACGTCTCCCTTCCCTCCCAGTGGGTACAACTGCCCCCTTCTTTGCCTTGGAAGTGCTTCTCTCCGAGTCTGAGAAGGCTTTTCTGATCTACTCCCATGGGCTCATCACTTCTTCCTGTGTTTTATACAGTGAACTCCTTGAAGGCAGGAATCATGGCTTGGTCATCCTTGTATTGATATTACGGGTGCCAAGCACTGTGCCTGGCCCTTCAGGGGCTTGTCATAACCATTTGTTAAATAAACACATGAGCTAAATGGCCAAGATACACACGGTTCACAAAACTGAAAGGAGAAAGTAGGAAATAGGAAACTGAGAACAACTTGAACTGTATGTAAGTAAACTGGATGTAGATGACGAATAATGCTCTATAAATGAAAGTGCCTGAAGAAAACCTAAATGAACCCATGGACTTGGCAACTGCCATTCTAAGGATGGCTTTACTTATTTTTCAAAAGGGTGTGTAATGGGGCTATAAAGTCACATTTTGAAAGGCATTAGACTCTCCTAATTGTGCTTTTACAAAATTAAAATCAATTTAAATTTTCTAAATTTCCCCCTCTCCATTTGATTAGCGTAACTTATTTACCTTAGTAATTCAGGGAAAATATTTTGTACAGCATTCTGTTTAATATTAGCACATCTGTACCCAGAGAAGCTTCTATGCCTAATAAGAACATTCGGTGATCTAGATTTAATCTAATATTTGTCTGACTTCACCCACTGAATAAACATGGCTCATTAGTGTCAAACACACAGAATCTTTGTTTTTCATGACTGTAAACCTGACCTTTGAAATGTAATCTTGTGGTCTTAAGATTAGCATCCAATAAATCACAACATGAGTTAGAGCAAATACTTCCTCCTTTCCCCCTCCTCCTCTTTCTTTCCAACACAAACACACACACAAGAAATCATTTAAGAGCTCAAAGACTTGCAGGATATTTTTGGTGCTTTTATCTCTCAGTTTCTAAAAAGTGATATATAAGATGTTATCTCATATTGATATTTATGTCACTACATATTAGTAACCAAGACAGGGAATAGAACCAGATATAACATACTTTATGCAACAAGACACAACTATTAAAGTACAAGGTATATGAATTAAGTTTACAGATGCCAAGTACAACTATGTTTGATATGCCTGTTATAAAATAGGGGCTTAAAATATATATTAACATGATAAATAGTTAAATTTGGGGGGAAATGTTTATATTTAACAAAGTGTTCAGGTTTGTAAATTTTTTACTCCAATTACAAATGTAAAATAATATGTAACCCTGCTGTATATTTTATAGTTTAGGCTTCATTTGAGGATTTTCCAGTGTACATGTTTAAAAAATATTTTAGATATTTCTGTGATGTTTTCAAATATTGGTATTTAAATATTTACTAATTGTGTTTTTCTATGTCTCATGATTTTTTCCAGTTTTCAATATATTGAAAGGATTCATGGGGTTCATGATATAACTCATATATCAGAGTCGCTAAAGTATTATGAAATGGTTTTTAAACCCTTTCTGAAATATTTCAGTGAGATATTAGCAAGAATCAATGCAAAGGCAACAGGGATTTTTTTCTTTCGTTTTCTAAATAGCAAAGACAGAAGCTTAAAAGCATTTTAATAATAAACAACTACAGAAGTACACACATTCTGGAAACAAATGAGGTTATGGTTGTATGTTGGAAGAGCGTCAAAAACCCACAAAGTGAGTAAGAGTGATTTCTGAAGTGAGCGTTAAAATTCAGTGCACATTGCTTCCTATGATGTTGAACCTTTATCTGCAAAATGAGAAAGTTGGAGAGATTTCTGCAGCAATTTAAAATATGGAAATAGCTCTCTTCTGGCTGATTTACGACGTGTGTGGAGTAGTGAATGAGTGAACTCGAGTTTAGCCTGCGAACACTTTTCCAACAAATAACATTTCAGGCTTAATCCTGCAGGATGGTTTTATCTATTTCTCATCTCCCTCGCAGGCCAAAACAACCCTGTAAAGACTCCTGGATCATACAGAGTTGTTGGACTGGTCATCCAACCCAGTTATAACTCTGGGCAAAGCCAAACCTAACACATGTCTGGGAGAGAGTTATTTATAATACACTCTACTTTAAAATACTGAGGAAATGTCAGAGGTCCCAAGAGTTTGAAAAACAGTACAGTCAGTTTGGACATGGCTTTGAATCCAGGCTGAGCAATCTGAGTTTGAATCTCTTATTTTTTAGATCTGTAAAATGGAGCTGAGACTTCATGGAGGATTAAATGAGAAAAAGCTTGCAAAATGCCGGCCCAACACAAATCATGGCACACAGGGGTCTCAAAAAACCATCAGCTGTGTTCTAAATACGTACTGTTTTAAATTGTTGCTTTTGCTTCTATACTTCCTTGAAACAGAAAAATGTTTTTTATTGGTACTCATAGAATAATCCCCCAAGAAGGACCTTTAAAATTGTGATGTAGGTAAGGTTGGAATGGGCGAGGGGTGGGGTACCTTTCTTACCCCTTTAAGCAGTATTTCAGTTAGACTGTTCTTTTGGGGGTACCCCACATGCTAGATAAGTGGTTTTCAAATTGTTTAGATGTAACAGCAGCATTTTTTTTCCAAATAAAATTTTCAGTTGAACCCCGATAGATAGAGATATGGGTCATATCAGAGCAGTGTTTTTGAAGTGGGAGATGGGTGGTGGGATGGAGAGGCACAGGGGCCTGAGGACCCCCAGAATTGTTCATAGTGTGAAGAATATGGAACTTGACCAATGCTGTTCCAGCAAGAGTTCACAGAGGTGTGGTCCACAGGCCTATTTTAAGAATTTTAAGGGAAAAACACTTGATATAGAATCTAAAAAAATCATCTGGATGACTAACAAATAATCGTATATTTAGAATCTGTCTGTTCCCACGTCTTGTTTGGGTTCACAATCATGCTGGTTTCTAGCTCTCATCTAAGTGGATAACACTCTACAGATAATGTATTGGTAAGCATTGCTGTGTACCCTAATTTCAAGGATAATAATCATCCAGTGTCCATTATAGTCCTGTTACATTATTTTTATTTTCAGTTATAAAAATGAAACTTCTCTTTCTCAGTGATAATTACGGATTGAAAAATATTTATACTGAATGACTGTCGTTTCTCAAGTTATTTACTAAACTGAGATTTGGATGTGACATTCTAAACACTGCAAAGTGTGATAAAATAACATACACATTTAATTATTTCTGGCTGGAGAGAAAAGAATAGAGGCGGACTTAATTTTTGCTTTTGTGCCAAACAAATGTCAAACAGCCACAGGGTTGGAATGAAGACGAACAGCAGTTACAAAGGGGGAAAGAGGTGGGGTTGGCAGAATGGCGTTCTAAAGCACGCGGTGGACCTTTCAAAGGGGTTCAGGCATTACTTGGCGCTGAAAAACTCTGCATTAGATCTTTAAACAACACTGACCCTTCATTACATCTACCTGTCTCATTTCCTCAGGGACTGCACTCTCTTAATCTTTTTAATGGCCCCTTTTTAATATACCGTGCCTCCTGGGTGATTTTATATATTTTAACAGAGATCAGCTGGATGTCGACAGTGCAGGCTGGTGCAGAATGGATGCGGTTCTCCTGAAATCACGCTCCTATATGGCTGTCTGTCTTATTTAATCAGAGAACTCACTGGCCTCCCTGAAGGCTTCATTCATTGATTCCTCTTACACTTTTCCCCACATTCTCACTTTCCTTAGCCTTTATTTACAGAGTATATATTTATATTTCAAAACCTTTATCAGTTTAATTCAATTGTGGGGCACAAACAATACTTCAGTGTGATCAATTCCATGGTGCACGAAGCAAAACAGAATGTTTTCTCAGTTGGAAGATGCTCTCAGTTGCTAGACCCACACTGATTTAATACAAGATGTTTTAGGAAAAAAGAAACAGTATATATTAAATGTACACAATCAATTTTGAGTTGCCTTCCAATTTCATCCTGATTTCAGAGACACTGACTACAAAGAAACCTTGCATCTTAGAAGAGTTATGGTAAGTGACTAAGACCAGGCTTAACCACCAATGGTCATAAGTCACGTGCAAGGGAAAGTGTGGCCAGGTGCAGGGGTTTTCCACATGACCCGTGCTGAACCCTAACATTCTTGCAAAACCTTCTGACATCTCCCTGCTTCTGCCTCTGACCAGCTACCAGCTGTTCTCAGTACAGCATTTAAAGAGTCATCTTATTCTGATGACTTATTTCGACTGCCGTGAACCCACACTCAGAGGAAAGCCAGTGGTGTAGGAGCTAACTTGAACCAGTTCTAAAGAGGTGGCTATTAAATTTTTAAGAATTTTGCAAGCTGGTTAGACAGACCCATTGTTAAAAATGAAATTTTATAAACCTATGATTAAATAAATTATTTGTAAAACAATGGTACCAAATACTCAAAACTTATTGCTTTCTAATTATTTTACTATATCTTAAAATTATATATACCCTTGCAATGATTTACATGTTTTACCTGCATGTTAGAAATACTACAGAAGAGTGCACCTCTACACTTCTCTTCCCAGCTCTACGTTCAGCAATTCAGTCACACATGAACTCAGCTCCAGCGAGAGTATTTCCATTATTGCAATTGCAAATGCTACAAATCAAAGCCAAGACCCTCCTGGACATTGAACATTACCAGTCCTCCATTAAAGTAAAACTAAGTCCTTCCACAGGCCTGTAAAGCCCTCTGAGATCTGGCTCCTTGCTACCTCTCAGACCTCGTCCATTACTTTCCCCTCCTTCCTTCCACTCTGGCCATACTGGTGTCCTTACAAGGCATGACTCACTGCACAGCTCTAGGGGGCACCAGTCACACTGTTTTCTGTGTAAATGGTGCCTCTCTACCCCAATGCCACCCTTCTGCCAAGGTGTATAAATTCAGAGAAACTGCTCGTTCCTGTGTCTGGAAGAAGCCACACACTGTCCTGCCACAGGGCCTTTGCACTTGCTGTTCCCTTTGCCTGTAATGAACTTTCGCCCAGAGAGCCCCTTGCCTTCTCATTCACGTTTTTCAGGTGTCTGCTCAAATGTCACCTTGTCAGCGAAGCCTTCCCGGAGGATGCCATTTATAAGGACAAACTTCCCCTCCCCCAACCTTTGACTCTCTTGCTCCCATCTCTGCATTATTTTTCTTCATAGCACTTATCACTAACAGATAGACTAAATCTTTTACTTTTTACTCCATTGCTGTCTATTTTCCTCTATCACAATGTAAACTCCAATAGAGTGTAGGCTTTTTTCATTCACTGTACTCCCAGGGCCTGGCGTATAGCAGGTGCTCAATAATATCATTAAATAAATGAGTGAATGTATGATAATTGTCACAAGAACTTTGATTTTACCTATATATAATTTTAATTTATATGTAAGTACAGACATACATATGTATATGTAATAACTTAAATTTGTATATAAACATGCACACATGCATATACACGTATACACACATGTATATAGACCAGGGATCTGAATATCTAGATTTGAGTTTCAGCTGTGATGCTGATGAACACATAGTATTGACTCTTTACTTGAGAAGCCCCGATTATGACCAGAGACATCCTGCAATGCAGTGAAGCCATCCATGAGAAATGTTTCTTTGGTATATAATCAGTTTCTCTTCTGCCAGAACAACCCATGGGGACCTGAATCTGATGAATTCCCTGCCTTACAGACAAGGAACTGGTTTTGCTCATCGCTGGAAAGAGATCAAGGCAGAGGCTTGACTTAGTTCAAGAAAGGTGGCTTACGTAAGGTTTCATATATATATATATATATGAATAAGCTCTGAAAGGAAGTAGAAACTTTAGTTAAAAGGGAAAATGTGAGTTTTCCTGAATGGAGACAGAGGAGATGAAAAACAAGAAGAAAACAAACAAACGAAAACCCCCCAAAGGATGAATAGAAAAAAAAACAAAAGGAGAAACATCGTATGTCCAAGTGGAATGACCTGGGAAACAGCAGGGATGATGCTAGGTTGGTATCTTAGACTCTCCTGCCCATCCCCCTTATTTCCCTGCATATTTCCTCCACATTCAATAATTCTAATGATCGAATTATATGCAGTTTTGCATTAAAATCCTTCTATCGATGGGTTTTAGAAATCATTTTGGACACCTAAAAGGCAGACACATATCTAAAACATCTTAACCTTTATTTCAAAAATGCCATAAAACAAAAGTTTTCAATTTCCTTAAATTACAAAAGACGCCCTCAGGAAATTAATTTTCTAAGTTTGTTCCTGTTCCCTACTCCAATAACCTCCACATCTGTATTCAGGAATCATCTTCACTTATGAAAACCTAGCTGTATTTTTGTTAATTATTTGCCCAAAGAGTAACGGTAATAAAATGGAAAGCTGAACTAAGAAGGCATCCTGTTGGCAGAGTTAAGAGTTAGCCACGTAGCCCAAGGTGCCTGCTGAAGTTTGAGTGTCCTTCCCCTCGTTACTGTCTTCCTTGTTCTTTTCTTGTGAGCAGAGTCTAACCCTGAACCTGGCACAGAGTAAGTGCTTGGTAAATATTTTTGGAGTGAATAGCTAAAATAAATATGATGACTTACTTGGCCCGGACCATCTTTGCTTCCCCTTATGATTCTTTATAAACATGTGAGAGTTAGGTAATTGCCCTCTAAGCTCTAAACTGTAAATGGTAATTAAGACGAATGAGAGAAGCCAAATTACAGGTAGTATTTTCTCCAAGAATAATAAAAGTGGTCTATGACATCCACTCTTGATATTATTCACCTACTCAAACATTTACTCGGGAATTCCATTTGTTAATGACATAGAATGATTATTCAGGATACAACACCTTTGGAATGACAATGAAGCCCTGTGTTTCTATGTCTCAGCCACACTATGGGCCTGGTGCTAACAGCAGAGTAGGCGAGGTGGCATGTACAAGTCATTTTCTGCACGTTACAAATCATCTGGTGGGGAGAAAGCAGCCTTATGAGGCAGTACGCTTGTGCAACTCTGTTGGATACCAAGTAGGGAACAATGACTGCTATGGAATGAATAGGATATTAATGCAGCTGCTCTTAGTGTACTGCAAGGGTAACTGAAATACTCTGAAGCAAAAGTAATCTCAAGGGCCTCAGGAATGGGGGCCTCAGTGCTCTATCTCAGAAAAAAAAATCAATTGTTATGTTTCATTTTCATGAAAATAATAATAATTAAAATTAAAAAATCAACTCATTATGCCAGTGCCTTGAAGGCTGACAACAACGTTGATGTTAACATGCTTGCTGAATCTGGAGAGCTGTATGTTAGAACACCTGCTGTTTGAACGCCATTACTCTCTTTAATTACTATCATCTCCATTCACACATCCTTGAAGGCAGCGTCTAGGCAACTGTAGCAACAGCATCTTCATCAGTGAGAGTGGAAATGGAAAAGACCAAGAGTTCTTTCTCCATGGTGGGAGGCAAACATAAGAGCTAGTGCTAATACTATTTACCTTAAGGTATCCTTGTTCAAATGCTTAAAATTGAAAGAGATCTTCTGGGAAATGATCAGTTACTCTTAGGAGGCAGGACGGTGTGATAGGAAAGAAGCCACTGGCTTTGGAGGCAGCCATACCTGGGTCCTACTTCTTAATTGTCCAAGCCCGCCACCTCCTTACCCATGTGGGTTCTGAGCGGAACTGCCCTCAGGGCCTCAGACTGAAATGTTGAGATGCAGAGCCCCTGCTCCCTTGGGCCCCCTGCACACTTTTCCATGTATGGTTAGAACTTGTTTAATTTTCTCTGGTTCTGAAGCTCCATGAGTTGGAACTCTGCAACTGGCTCACCCACCATTCTATCTCCAATACCCAGCCCAGCGCCTGGCACATAGCAGGCATTTCATCAATATGTATTGATTTAATGAGTAGGGCTGTTGTGCAGATTAAATTAGCTAATGTATGTAGCATACCCAGCATTCAATAACAATTAACCATCCAATTAACTATTTCTCTTCTCTCCTCAACAAACATAATTTATTAAAATGTTCAATTTATAACCCCAATACTAAAACACTGAGCTATAATGCTGATAAATACTTATTATTAATAATTACCCTGCCTTCTTATATCAATCCCAGAAAATTAGGAGTCTCTAAACATTGAATTCTTACAATATTTCTATGAAATAGGTAAGGGGAAAATCCAGGCCCCTCACTGAAAAATTCTTGATACATGTAATTAAATCATTTAGGGAATGAAGAGAATGGCCTTAGGGTTTCTATAGGTCAACCTCTTTTAGTGAATTGGGAATATATTTTTATTTACTAAAATGTGATTTACACACAGGACTACACATATCGTGTAAAGTGGAGATATATGAATTTTACAGTTCAAGAAAGTGGAAATAGTATAAGCTTTCTTTATTAAGCGTCCATAGAAGCATTTGTATGGGTTGGCCAAAGGTCATTTGGTTATAAGTAAAAATAAAAGACATTTTTCATTTTCACCAAGAACTTTATTGAAAGCATTCATTAACCAAACAAACTTTTTGGCCAACCCAAATAAATTTGTGTTGGGAGCTAAGGAATTCCAGCTACAAGGCCATGATTTCTCCTCTAGAATGCACAGGTTTCTGTGTGCCATCTGTGTACATGTAAATGTGCTCCCAAACTCTCTTCTACCTGGATTACAGATTCCCAAATTCTCTCTATGCCTAGTTGGTTCATGAACTGAGGAAGAGCCAATGAGTCTATTCTCCATTACTACAGAAGATGAAAGATTGGTTTAGAGACAGAGAAATGATGCTAAATAAATGAAGGAAAAGGCAGCTCCCTTGTTTGAAGAGATTTATTTTCCCTTTGCTTCAAAAATCCACCTGGGACCATCTCCCTCATAACAGCTGAACCCACATAATACTAAAGGTTTGACCTCCTTCCCCCTGACATAAAACTCATTATCTATGCATTTCAAATCTTGAAAAAACCTTCAGGTGCAAAAAGGAGATGTCTAAATGGCCCCCTGGAGGCCCTTTGCAGCCACATGACTCTATTAAAATGTACGGTCCTATCTGCCTAAGTACTTGGAGAGGATGAAGTACATCCTTCAAAGTGATGATTTCATTCTATAAACCTATGGCCTGGTTTCCTTAGAGAGCACTTGTCTGTGTTCTATTTTCTCAGTTGAAATCAGATAAAAATATCCACAATACTGCCTTGAGTTTAAACTAGTTGGCTCCGTTTAACACATTTAACCGTTTCATAGGAGACAGTAGAGTTTAGCGGTTAAGACACATTGATTCTCGTGGTACTTGTCCATTTTCCTAGTTGTGTGATTCTGGGTTAATAATCCAACTTTTGTTAAGTCTCATTTCAAAGTTTGTAAAGTGGGAAAATAATAGTGCTAACATTTTGTATTGTTACAAGGATTAAGCGATATAATTTATGGAAAGCTCCCAGCTTGACACCCCAAAAAACTCAATAAATATTATCTTTTTCAATTATTTCCGTTCTTAGTCTTACCCTTCTCAACTGGGTTGTGTCCAGTAGAACACAGACGGGGCTGTGCAAAGTTCATTGGTGATGTGGCCGCTTTGTCTTGCATGTCATACCTTAACTTGGATACGTGAACCCGAGGAAGAAATTTCCCCCACTCCCGCCCCTGATCCTAACCTCCCCGAAAATAAATTCTATATCCTTTTAGATAGAACCAAACTTCTTAGCTTCATAGCTAATGTCTAATGATTTGGATTTCGCCTGCCCTTCTCTCTAATGACCACCCCTGCAATCCAGCCAAAGGAGTCTGCTTCCTGTCTCTCAAATTCACCTCTGTATCCTTGCTTATGGTGAGTCCTTCTCCTACAAGCCTGTACAAATTTGATCTGTTCTTCAATGCTTAGTGCCTCTTCCTCAATGAAATCTTCTCAGATCTCTTTAGGATATCTTTTACTCCTTAGAATTTCCAGACATGAACCTTGCCATTTTTGGAGAGAAGATTACAGATGTAATTTAACTGCAGAATCAAAATTTAGCTGTGAATCTTTTGTTTGTTCACTTTCTCTCTTAATTTCATTTGTAGTGGGGATAATAATGCCACCTTGAATAGTTTTTGTAAAGCTAAGGAAAAACCTTGGTTCTGTGCCTGGATCATAGTCACTGTTCAATAAAGGCCACCTACCGCGGTTTAAATGGCTCACAAACATGAAATCACTTTCCAGCTGACTGAATTTGAACATTTCCCATGGATACTATGGCTCCATCATTTACCTCTTTTACAACATTTGCTAAAGCTTTAGTTTGCTCAAGTTCAAGTTACAGTGAACAAGGCTATTGATATTGGAAAGTTTATTATCCTTGAAAATTTGGAAACTTTCATAACAACACTGCATATTGTATAAGGTGCATGCACATTTAAGGACGTACATCAAACACATTAGAGTGAGTGGTGGGGGAAAAGGGAATATAGGGTAAAAGAAGGAAATCAAACAAGTCTTGCAGGAATGGATAATAACACTGTGCTAGGAGCTGCGGGTATGATTAACTCAACTTTTTTTGCTCCCGAGGGTCCATTTAAAAATAAAAACTTAAGACTCAGCAGCTCACAAATGTGAATTGTAGAGTTCCCACTTGTGCTTTTTATACTTAGAAAACGAACAATAGGTGATGTTTCATGGTTGAAAAGACTATATCACGTGGAATTTATAAGGATCTTAGGGTAAGATTAGAAAAGTGACCTGCCCCTTCAGAATGGCATTCTTTGAACTCTCCTTGAGATTGCCATATGTATTCCATAGGTCTGAGCAAATGCTCTTAACGAAGTTATGTGAAAAGAGTACCCTTCTCTTCAAAAACAGTTTGTGATAGGCTCAAAGAGTTGCCGAAGAGAATTAGGTATCTAATCAAATCCTGTGTGAGTGTGGGTAACCAATTAACACGCTCAACTCCAATCACCACGGCCATGATGAGCCAGCCGAGCGTTAAAGCCAATTTTTGCATGTGCTATCATCAATGAAAATTAGGTAGCAGTAGCTTCACTGAAGTAAAAAGAGAAGTCCATTCTCTCAGTGATCTGTATCTACAGACAAAAAAGAAAAATGGCACTTTCCATAAGAAGACTGTCAGCTCCAAAAGGTATCATCCATGTTGCTACAGAGCCTCATAAAAGATGTGCCAGTCATACTTCAAATAGCACTGATGCTTAACAGAAAAATAACACCATACAAATATACAGCAAAGAAAAGAATGGAAAGCCTGAGAGAAAGTTCTAAAAGAAAAGAATCTGCAATTTTCCAGGCCGTCACTGCCCTTTAGGTATTAAGATGATGCTATGGAAAGAGGCCTCGGCAACCGAAGTGCGTAACATAAGCTTTAAGGAGTTCAAAGTGGGTAAATCTGGCCATTGCTATTTGACTACCTGCATCTGGTGAAAGAGTGTATGTGTGAATTCCCAAGATCAGCTCCTCCAGCACATCCTCCAGGAGGCTGCCACTGAGTTAGGTCACCTCTAGCATATTGCAGGGAAGGCCCTGGATTGTTAGGAGTTTAAAGACATGTACTTCAACAAATGAAATAACTCTAGGCTTTGTCAATGGGTAGCTCTCTAGGCATGTATTTGGATCTCAAATACTTTTTGAATAAAAACTGACTAGATGGCTTTGGAGTGATCATCAAAGTTCTTTTCATCACCTTCAATTAAAAACTAGAGCTGCCAAAGTTCATAATCAACTTTTTAGTTCTTTCTGAAATGTACTGTAAACTCCTAGTGAATATGATAATTGTATTTTAACAGCAGATGTATAAATGAAAAATTATTTTTTATAATGCTTAGTTTTCTTGGGATGAGTCAAGAAAAACAGTGGTTCAAGTGTACTGATTAGCTTTTAATAAGGTTATATGCTTATTCGTCATCTTATAAGAGGCTTGCCATTGTTGGGTGATACGAGTGTGAAGAGATAGGGTCTATGACTTCAGAGACGTAAAAATCCTTCAGAAATAAGTGGAAATGGTACACTCATTTTCCCAAAGGAATTCACACTGAGAAACAATTACTGAATGCCTACCATATCCTGGACCTTGGGTCAGCTTCTAGAAATACAAAGGCGAAGAGAGCCATCAGGAGTATATGTAAATACACCATTATAATTATCAGAGGTGCTATGATGACTCTATGTTAAATATACTATAAGATACTCTATATTATAGAGTACATAATATATAAGAAGGAAGAAAGGAAAGAGCAGACAATTTCATGTGGGAAATCAGAGAATGCTTCACAGAAGGAATGAATTATTAGGTGAGTCTTACAAGATAAAATGTCCATAACTACAGAGAGTTTTGGGCAATATATTTAAAGGTATATTTTAGAAACAAAGGGACATATGTGAAGGTTAAAGAACCAGACTCAAAAAAGATATTTGCAAGACACATAAGCAAACAAAGGATTAGCATCATTTTATATAAAGAACACCTATAAGACCAGTAAGAAAAATAAAATAGGAAAAAATGGACACAGAATATGTGTCCAGAGACTAGGGATATCCTATTCATATTACCATTAGACATATTACCATTAAACATGTTAAAAAATTAAACATATTAAAAAAGTCTCATGTTTATTAGTAATTAGGAAAATGTCAACTAAAGAGAGAGACTGTTAGCAAAATGGTAAAAATTCTGACAACAAGTATCAGGGAAGGAAAACTCTTATAAAGAGCCGAGGGGGGGCTTCCCTGGTGGCGCAGTGGTTGAGAGTCCGCCTGCCGATGCAGGGGACACGGGTTCGTGCCCCGGTCTGGGAAGATCCCACATGCCGCGGAGCGGCTGGGCCCGTGAGCCATGGCCGCTGAGCCTGAGCGTCCGGAGCCTGTGCTCTGCAACGGGAGAGGCCACAACAGTAAGAGGCCCACGTACCACAAAAAAAAAACAAAAAACAAAAAAACAAACAAACAAAAAAAAGAGCCGAGGGGAATTTAAATTTGTACAAGCACTTCAGAGAGCAAGTCGGCACTGTCAAAAAAATTGAAAATGCCCATATCGTATGACCCAGTAATTCTATGGTAAAAAACAAACAAAACAAATGAAAACCTTTGCACATTTTCACAAAGAGAAATGTACTATAGAATAACATATTCTAACTCTCTTTTGAGTATGACTATTTGGTTTTTCTGCTGGTATTTTCAATTCTACAGGTCTAAATCTTTCATAATATCAACTAGTTAAAAAATATTTATCTTTTAACTAATTGTATCAGTGATTTAAATATCACTCAAATGCAAAACTCTATATTATCTTTGACTCCAGCCCTCTCCCTACCCTATGTTTGATGATTCATCAAAGATGCTCACATACAGATCCCAGATACTCCCTGGTCCTTCCCCTCTCTCCTTTCCACTGTATCTTTTTTTTTTGCTGTACGCGGGCCTCTCACTGTTGTGGCCTCTCCCATTGCAGAGCACAGGCTCCGGACACGCAGGCTCAGCGGCCATGGCTCACGGGCCCAGCCGCTCCGCGGCATGTGGGATCCTCCCGGACCGGGGCACGAACCCGTGTCCCCTGCATTGGCAGGCGGACTCTCAACCACTGCGCCACCATGGAAGCCCCTCCACTTTACCTTGATAGATCACTCCGTTATGAGTTTGTGCCAGGCTTACTGCCACACCGTTCCATGTGTTCTATTTGCCTCAAGATGTTTTCTATTTTCCTCCCTCTTTCTCCACCTCACTCACTCCACACCCCGCAACTCCACTCACTGTAACAGCCAGATTAATCCTTCTAAACCAATGCACTAGTCCCCTGCTCAAGAATCTTCTGTGGTTCTCCACTGACTATTACAGAACCTTCATATTCTTCATCTCCAAGTCATGGTTTTCTATAACCTGGCCCCGTTTAAGTGTCCCAACCTCATTTTCCACTACTCCATAACAAGTACTCAAATATTCCATGATTACTGAGATACTGGTCACCCCAAACGTTTGAATAATTCTCTGCAGTCCCCACCCCACTGGACACTAAGTCACAGACAAGAACAAGCCAACAAACCCTCTGTAAATCCTCTTCTGAAGGGGAATCTCACCTTTCACTCCAGTTTTCTTTTAGACCAAGCTGAAGAGACAGTTCTGTGACATACAAGATAATTAACTGTTGAAAGCTTTGCAAATCATTATGTTACAACTGAAGCTTTAAAGAGACCCTAATATATCCATCAAACAAACACACGATTATTGTAACAATGACTCCAGGTTCTGTTGACTGGAGCCACAATGACTAAAACCCTTTATTTTTAATGAGGTAAAGCTCCTCTGCCTAACAATCAATACCCATTACTAAAGAGATCTGGGCAGCCTCATAATTGTTACAAATTTAATTGTTTTAGCAAAAGTAAATACAAGCTGTATAAATATGCCAAGCAGACTCTTGGCTTTAAAATACCTCTACCAGAGTCACAACTAATTTTTGTCTCTAATACACAAGAGTTATGATTTGTAGGTACTGACTACATTTGAAAGGACTCCCATAATGAATTGCAGAATCTATTTCCAGAAATAGAAGCCTTTTTGTTTACGGAATTAGACAAACACACATGAAAGATATTTTACCTTTCATTAATGTCTGGGTGGTGTGGTGTTATAACGCCAGACTTGAGGACTAGTATTTACTGAATATCCGTTGTCCTTGAATTGAACGAGAGACTAGAAATCTATTTCAAAATTTAAAACTAATTTCTGTCTCAAGAACTTTACCATGTAGTGAGGACCACAAAACGAATCAGTTTCTCATTAGCCTGAATGATAACAACAATTGTTAAGTTCTCCAGAATCTAATAATGTTAAAGTTAGGCTTGAGGAAGTGAGGTTTGGGGATTAGTACAAGGATTCTGTCACCCTTGTAAAATTAATGCCATCATAGCTTCCATTCACTGGGCACCTATACACGGCACCCACAATTCTGGGTACTTTGTAGGCATTATCTCTATATGCTTGTTTGGTTATACATTTGTTTCCAGTCCCCAAACCTCCCTCTTTTAATCTCAGCAAGTTATACTTGTTGATTTCACTGAGAAAGGTCATCTTTTGTGAACTTCTTGAGCATCTCATCTCTGCATCCTAAGATTCCATCACTTACCCATCTCCTGCTTCTTCTATCCTCACCTTCAAAATGATCCTGGCCCTAATTCCTTTTTCATGCTCTTAACCTTTATTTTCTTTATTATTGTAGACTGTCATTCTTCTCTTTCTCATATTTTTAATCTCTCTCCCACTCTTTATTTTTTTTAATAAGTTTACTTATTTATTTATTTTTGGCTGCGTTGGGTCTTTGTTGCTGTGCGCGGGCTTTCTCTAGTTGCACTGAGCAGGGGCTACTCATTGAGGTGACTTCCCTTGTTGTGGAGCACGGGCTTTAGGCACGCAGGCTTCAGTAGTTGTGGCACGTGGACTCAGTAGTTGTGGCTCATGGGCTCTAGAGCGCCGGCTCAGTAGTTGTGGTGCATGGGCTTAGATGCTCTGCGGCATGTGGGAAACCACTGCACCACCAGGGAAGTCCCTCCCACTCTTTATTGGCTCCTTCTTCTTAGTGTGTAAATAGGTTCAGTTTCCCTTGATTCTTAGAAACACAACAAACTTTTCTTCCCATCCACCTTCCTTTATGCCTCAGAAATCATCATGTCGTGTGAACTCTGTCTCACAACTGACTTCTACCAACCCTACCTTCTCACAATTTAGCGAAACTGTTCTCTTAAAACTCACCATTAGCTTTCTAATTACCAAATAAATTGACCTTTTCTCAGATTCTCAGGGCATCCAACACTGCTGAACATGTCCTTATAAATCATGGTTTCTCAACCTCGGTGCTAGTGATAACCTTTGAGCTGGGAAAATCTTTGTTGGGGGGACCGTCCTGTGCATTGCTAGATGTTTGGTGGCGACCCTGGTCGCCACCACTGGATGACAGCAGCACCCCAGCTCCAGGGGGCAAAACTGCTGCAGGTAAAGAACCACTGTTCTAAACGATCTCCTCTGTTGCCTTCCACACACTGGGCCAACCTGGTTGTTTTCTATTTACCTGACGTACCGTCGAAGCCTGATAATTGTCTTCTCTTCTTCCAACCACCCCCTGAAGCTCTGCAGCTCCAAGTTTCCTTCAGCTAATTCTTCGTTATCTTTCTCTCTCACCTGCCTCCATCCCATCCACGCAAAGGTCTCAAAGTTGTATCTCTATGTTCATAACACAAAAATCGACATAAAAGCTTTGACCTTCTTCTGAGGTCCACCCTTAATTCTCCAACAGGCCTGCTATGGAATGGAAACATTTGTGTGTTAAGGATCGACTATGTGAATGGCAGTGTGTTTAGCACTGTGGGAGATGAAATGGACATGAATTCTACTCTCCAGGAATTGGAAATCTAGTGGCAGAGCCATAACTGTGTTGCAGGGGATTACAAAGCTAGTTAGTGCCAGAGCTGAGAGTAGGACTTAGGTCCTCTGACTCTCATTTCCGTATTCTTTCTAACTGAATTTAAAAAGGAAAACACAACCATACTTTCTGTCACCTTAAATGTATAGTGGAGTATCACTGTACTATCTTACATTATCATTTTCTCCTAATTAGACAAATAAAGCATGCATAAATATTATGAGAGAATTTATAAGGCTAATTCTGAGAATGTACATTTGTATCTTATTGAAACTGCATAATGCATTAGCTTAAGGTCCAGAAAGAAATATTTTAAAGATTGGGTCAGAAAATAGGCCCATGTTGGTGGTAGGCCACAAAAAGACTTTAGAAATTTAGTGCTGCCTTGGAAGAGGGGACACAGGTGGAGTGCCCCAAAGTAGACACCGAGAGTCACAAAAAGACACAGGGTAGACACCGTGGGGATGATTACAAGCCTATGGGATGAACATGTCCAAGACTGGTTTAATAAACTCATTTGACACTTTTATCAGTAACATATATTCTTCCTACTTAAATACAGCTTTGCGAGAGTCCTGGATGCCTATAATTTACTAAAGAATTATAAACTAAAGTGACCTAAAATGACTGGAAAAGAGGAAGAATAGAGGAAGCGCCAAGACAAATTTTTGTCCCCTATTGCCAGTTCACATGGTGAGCATACTTTGAAGATAATAGTATAATTGTATAATTGTTATATAACAGTGGTATGTATAGTATAGTAGTATAATTATGTAAATTTTTATATATTTCAAAATTGTTTATAAAAAAGTATATTTAAAATTCCCTCGACAAAAACACGATTTGATAATTGTTCGTTTCCTTAAATCTCATGTTTTCAATCAATCTTTTTGTATTAATAAATAAAGAAAAACAATCCACAGCTTTACACATGGGAAAGTTAAGCAACGATATTGAGTATTTCCATAAAATGTTTAATTATACATTCAGAGTGTGGTCACATGACTCATGATAATAAATGTTTGCTGGGTTTATTTTGTTCCCAAGGATGCTAATATTGGCAACTAAGATGCACTTGGTCCACAGACATTTACATTTTAGCAATAGCTTACAGAGAAGCATCCAAGCCCCACCTTTTACTATTGCTTTTTCACTCACAGATACATGAATCATCCGTCTAGAACTGAGAAAACTATCTTTTCCTGCATTATCCAAAATGTAGTTGCTATTGGTGACCACAATGATCTATTCATAGGAGACCTTTCATATAAAGAGGGTATTTAAAGCATTTTTGAGCTAGTTCCACTTTTATTACTTGTTTAATGTATCAGAGTTCTATACACACCAAAATAACATGGCAAATTGCTCTGTTACTGAGATGAAATCACATACAACACAAATACTCTACTTTAGACCACTTAAGATGGGACTTAAGATGAACAGAATCCATGGACATCAGATCAACTGGAGATTTTAAGAGAAGCTTCATTTCTTAAAATTGAAGTATAATGAATTAAAATATTAGATTAGTTTCAGGTGTATGCCATACGAAGTTATTACAAAATATTGACTATACTCCCTGTGCTGTAAACTACATCTTTGTAACATTTATTTTATACCTCTTCATCCCCTTTACCTATTTTGCCCCTCCTCCCATCCCTCTGCCCTCTGGTAACCACACTAGCTTGTTCTCTGTATCTGTGAAATAGTATGGTGCTGACACAAAAACAGACACATAGATGACGGAACAGAATACACAGCTCAGAAATGAACCGGGCACATATGGCTGAGAAGCTTCATTTTTCAGGCTAGTACGACCGAAAGGCTTCTGTTCATAACATGGGACATTTCAGTGTTTTTCATGTGCACCCCACTTCCTGGTTGCTCCAAAAGTCAAGCTGTGCCTCACCAGAGCTTCTCAGGCTCTCCCCCAGGGATGGGACAAGACCTGCTGTCCTGAGCCGAGAACACAGCAATGTACAGTGTGAAATGGATGGCAGTAAACGGGCCCTGGGGAAGCTACAGTGCTGTGCGAACATAAAGAAAGGAAAGTAAGAGAAAAGGGAAAGAAAGAAGGACAGAGAGAAGACAGACCCAGGGCACTAGATTCCAATCTTGACTTCACTCTTAACACAGTGTCTGGTGCTTAGCAGATTAACAAATGGGCGACCACCTGCAAATCTGTCAAGCTATTGACTGCAGTATCACCTGTTATCACTTCTGTTACACTCTCACAGGATTACGGTGAGAATCAGTGTCAGTGCTCTATGTAGAAGTCCTTTGAGGACTATAAACTGTTGACATATTTCATAAAAAATTATTACCATTAGCATTATTACCTCATACAGAAAGAGGATGATTGCCAGCGGTTAATAAAAAAAAAGGGATCAAAGAATTCACCCAGGCCACGTTCTATCACCTACCAATTCAGGGAAAGATGGAATCACAGGTTGTAGCCAGGCCTCGTACGTGACCAAATGGATCAAACCGAGTGACTCATTTCAATAAGTTCAGGGCTCTAGAAAGTTCTAGACTAGAAATGACCATCCAAATGCTGAATGCCAAATGTGGCACCATAGGAAGCTCTGTGGTTGTTCTAGGAAAGGGACGTACTGACTGGGGCTATTAAAAAGCTGGCCTCATAGTTAATAATGCTGTATTGCATATTTGAAAGTTGCTAAGACGGTAGATCTTAAAAGTCTTCATCACAAGAAAATACATTTACAACTATGGATGGTGATGGATCTTGACTTATTGTGGTGATAATTTTGTAATATACACAGTTTTTGAATCATTACATTGTAACACCGGAAACTGATATGATGCTTCCTGTGATTAAACCTCAGTAAAAATTCTTTTTGAAAAAATTTAAAAAGCCAGTTTCTGTTGAAGTGACCCCAAATCTAGTCATGCGGAACCCGGTGTCTATCCTTCCAGTACTTTGTCTTATATTCCTAAACATTACACCAACCTTGGCTCACTTAGATGAAGAGAAATGTTATCTTTGCCCCTTCAGAGTAGCGTGTTACACACTGAAATTTGAGGGAATTGTAAGTATCCAAAAAGTTCATATAGCCCTTTGACTTCCCCTTCCCTACTCTATTTCCTTCAATTAAACAATAAGAATAAAAACCTTATTCACTTGGATTTATTGGTTTGTGTTTAATTATCTGTGTGTTTTGGGAAACTTTACTTATTGGAGTCTGATTTTCTTCATTTGTAAATATGGGACATTATATCAATTGATACCTGCAGTTACTGTTAACTCTAATTCATGTTGAGAATCTATGAAATCAGTGATACTAAGACGATATCAGCACCAACATTTCAAATTCATGCATTTTAATTCAGACTTCTATTGAAAGTAACTTTTCTTTTTACCAATATTAAATATTATACACAGGACACTTAATTAAATATGTTCTAAGCCATCAGATAATTTACACCAACCAAAAGAAAACTGGTTTATTAAAATGCTTCCACAAGTGCCCTAACCCAAGGTCCTCTATTTTGCACTTGTACCTTCCATCAACTTTCTAATTTAAAAAAAAGACAAAATGCCAAACTTAACAATGGATTAAAGAAAAGTGTCAAATAATTTACAGAGGTAAGCATATGACTTTACCTTTTAATCAAAAAAACAATTTCACAGTAGTGAAACTGACACGGTAGCAGTAAAGCAGTGGAGAAGAAGAAATAGGAAATTATTTTTACCTGGATTAAAAAGGTTCACACTAGGATTTAGCTTATTGTCCATTTGTTCACTTGCAAATAAAGTCACCTATATGCAGCTTCAGTATCACCCCCAGTGAGCCTTAAATTGCAAAAAATAGGGCTTCCCTGGTGGCGCAGTGGTTGAGAGTCCGCCTGCCGATGCAGGGGACGTGGGTTCATGCCCCGGCCCGGGAAGATCCCACATGCTGCGGAGCAGCTGGGCCCGTGAGCCATGGCTGCTGAGCCTGCGCGTCCGGAGCCTGTGCTCTGCAGCAGGAAAGGCCACGGCCACGGCAGTGAGAGGCCTGCGAACCGCAAAAAAAAAAAAAAAAAAAAAGCAAAAATACCCACGAATGTGCACAAATAATATTTCTTTGGTAAATATCAAGAAGGGAACGTTTATATCTTATACACAGTATTATATCTCTGTGTTTCAGAAGCAAACATAACAATGCTACTTATCATTTTTAATCCCTAAACTTATTTTGAAAACAAGAATACCAAATGATTCCTGTTTGGTAATCACAGGAAAATATGTCCACAGGACATTTAAGATGAATTAATACAATGAGTCTGTTGTAAAAACAGTATATTTTATGGGTCAGAATGACATAGAATATTTATCTTTGTCATAAGGAATAGTCTCCATGAATTATGGTGTGAGTTCTCTAGAGCAATCAATTCTCTCCTCACCTGTGGAATAAGTATATTTTACTGCAGTCATCATGCATCCTTGTAGACTGCTAAGGGCAGTCTGCTCTCAGGTTCATGGGTATATACATTTATTTGTATGGGTGTAGCCCCACATGATATGCATACTTACTATATTAAGCAGAAATTTGCAGATTTACTCCCAAATGAGTGTAGAATATCAAGATATATATATATATATATATATATATATTAGTCTTATTGTCCTCTCAAGTAGTTTGCTTTTTCATTTAGTCAAATAATATGCATCAAGACACTTCAGCAAGATGAAAAACCTGCCTCTTAGGAAATCAGACTAAAGTATACTAAAGTTGAAGCTCCCACCTTTCCTGCTCAGAAAATCATTTATAAACGCCTCAGGCTCACCTGCACACACTAAAGAAAGAAACAATCCAATAAAGAGACGAATGTGAAGTCAAACTGTGGTGTAAATGGACCTATTTAATGGAGAATCAAAAGATTCTGAATGGGCTGAGTCAACCTGCATGCTCTTGCTTGCATTCTACCTTACAGGAGCTCTGTTTGATTACAAAAGAAATGCATAATATTGTTACTAGATAAAAATCGATTGATATTGAAGAAACTCTATACCTAACAATTTACATCCTTCTTTCCTCTGCATACATCATTTTACAATTCTCTAAATTGTTAGACTAAAGAATGTAACACATGCATTCAGGATGGGTCTACCGAGTCAAATATTACTTAATCAATGATTTAATTCTGAAGTGTCCAGAAGCTTGACTTCCTATAGGTGAAACATCTGACTCTTTTTCACTTTATATTAAACTGTTTGGTATTATACAGCTATAGCTGTGAAACAAGAATCCTACGAAAGTGATTAAAAGTAGAATTAAATGACATTGAAGAGTTAGCATATTACATTTCTTAATGGACAACTTGTTTGGTTTTCATCATCTCCAGGTACATTTCACTCAGAGCCTGAGATCTTATGTCAATGCTTTTCATTGTTGCTGATATTAACAGTGCTTTTGAATGAGGACAATTTCCTAATGTGGTTTTGTATTTACCTGAGTGGTGACTCTGTTTTCTTTTAACATTTTTAATGGCTACAAATAGAAAGCTATTAGCAGTCAATAGGTCTGGGAGCCCTGGTTGTCTCAAATTAAAATGCCTGTGGAAGAAGAGAGTGAGGAAATCTAGTGCAAATGTGGTGGCTACTGAGGGAAAGGACAATTGATAGTATGTTAATGAACTGATTTATAAATGAATTCCTGGTAATTTTCCCCCAACAATGTTGCCTCATTTAAAAAAGTATGATAAAAAATTAGTATCATAAAATTCACCATCTTAACTACTTTTAGGTGGAAAGTTCAGTAGTGTTAAGTATATTCACAATGTTGTGAAACAGATCTCCAGAAAATTTTCATTTTGCAAATCTGAAACCTGATATTCATTAAACAACAACTTGGTTCATTTTAACAGTATCTGTATTTCCACACTGTTTGATTGTCTTCAAAATACTTTCACATATGTCCCTAATTTGATGTTTCCTTTACTCAAAATGTTAAAAATATTACACATAAGCTTGAGCACTTACTATGTGCTGGGTATTGTGTTAAGTGCATAATAAGTATTCAAAATATATTTGTCAAGGGAATCACTGAAGAAACTACATTTTTTTCTGAGTTTATGGCTTTACGTTGTCTTATTCATATGTAATTGAAAACATTTTACAATAAGTGTTTCACTATAGAAAATGTAAAAATATATTAAACATACTGTTATTAATAGAAAGTTCTATAGATGTTAACTTTATGAACTTTTTTACTTTAAAATACTGCTATTTTTATATTGGCAATTAAAAAATTTCTATTATTCCTCAACGTTTCACTAGTGACAATGAATATTATGATTAGTATTATTCCACTGTTCCTAGATATACAGACTCACTGCTGCAGCACGCAGGTTTTGAGGAAAATGAAACCATCAGTTCTCTTCCTTCTGTTTTTTCCTCATACACACCCACACTTGTTCATCGTAATGTCTAACATTTAAAAATTTCTCTTTTCTAGGATGCTTAGAGTCTATTTCCAAGAGTCAGTAAATACTCTGTTTGGCTGTAAATAAAGGCTTGGTTAATTCCCAATTTATTGGAAAGTCTTATCTGCTATGGTGAGCACTGGCAAAGTGTTAAGACTTGGTTACAAATGCCTGGGATTTTTTTTTTTTTTCTGACCTGGCCTCTGAGCTCTGTGATTTAGGATAACTTACTTCTCTCAGAGTTTCAGTTTCCTCATCTGAAAGATGTAGGTAACAATGCTGTGTCACAGGAGTTACTGGGGTAAAAATCATATGGGATAATGGATGTAAAAGGCTCTGAAACAATAAGATTTCTCTAAAATATACTGGTTTATACCGGGAGCCTGGCTAACAACAGGATTCAATCATTAAAATGTATATTTGTGAAGCATTGTAACTAGAACCCTATTTTCGCAATGACTCACATGGAAATACTTCTTTAGTGAAAAAAAACGGGTGCTGAGACACATTAAACTTCTGATTCCAAGGCAGGTTCAGTGCTGTAGTCCCTGCTCTGCTTCTCTTATACTCATAAACTTTTGTTCTCAGTCTACAAATTCCAGTGAAATAGAATTCTGTATTTTATGTTGTCAGTACCAAAGAAAGTTTAAGACATTTCTGTTTTGTCATAAATATATCTTTCTGCGTTTAGCTCTAGAAACTGGTGAGAAGTGAAAATTTCTAGGAAGAAGCCTTTTACTGCAAAACTTTTCCTTTTTTTCTATATATTTATATATGTAATTTGAGTATCTTTTGACTCAAAGATCTTTTCACTCGAAGAAGGCCGTGCGGCTTTCTCTATTTGGATGGCATGCTTGATGATATCAGAGAAAATGTCTCATCTGTTATCTAATTCTATCCACATGGGCCTGAAAATAAAGATATTGTGCACAGAGGAAGCATTAGTAAACATCACCTCTCTCTGTAGTTCCTTTATCCCCTTTTCTGTTTAGCTTCATAGGTCAGAATTTCCTTAAGTTTCATGCATTATTGGAATGGCCTATTAAATGTTTTCTCCCTTCCCAATCTCTTCCTCTCCATCTACCTGATGTAAAAATACAGCTAATCTGAAGTTCCCCCTGATCCCATGACTCTTTTCCCCTCAAATTGTTAGTGGATTCTTAATCTCTAAAGCTGTGCTGTCCAGCATGTCAGCCACCAGCCACATGTGACGACTGCTCACTTGAAACGTGGTTAGTCTGAATTAAATGTCCTGAAAGTGTAAAATACACACTAGATTTTGAATAGTTCATAAAAACCTATCTTTTTCATAATTTAATATCAATTACATGTTGAAATAGAAATATTTTGGATATATTGATATATTATTAAAATTGATTTCATCTGCTTTTTTACTATAAAACTGGTACATGTTTATTGATTAAAAACATAGATACTACCAAGTTAGAAAGAACACAGTGAAAATGATCCATATTCTCACCATTATAGATATTTCTTATTTATATTTTGGTGAATATACTTTCAGACTTTTCTTTATCCATAAACACATGTTATTTAGTAGTTTTTTTTTTTTTTAAGTAACCAGAGATAGCTGCAAATATATGTAGGGATACATTGTTTTTATTTACTGTAGGATATTACATGGAATGGATGAACCATAATTTATTTAACGACTATATGGTTAACTATTGATGCACAGCAAGTCACACTCAAACTGAGTAGTACTGAACCACTTATTACCCCTCATAATTTCTGTTCAGGAATTTGGAAGGACCTGGCTGGGCAGTCGTCCCTTGTAGCGTGTCATGCAGTTGCAGTCAGATGTCAACTTGGCTGACCAGGACTGGAGAACCCACTTCTAAAGTGGTTTACACATACGGCTGCCAGGTTGCTTCTATCTGTTGGCTGGGAGTCAACCCATGAGGCTTCCTGAGTGTTCTCGAGCCCTGGTAGCCGGCTTCCCCCAGGAAGAGTGATCCAACAGATAAGGCAGAAGCTGCAATGCCTGTTATGACCTATCTACAGACGTCACACACCATCACTTTTGCTATATTCTGTCACCTGCACAGGGCTAGCCCCAATCCACTGTTGGAGGGGAATGCAGAAGAGTACAAATTATCAGGAGTCCTCTTGCGGGGCGGGGGGGTGTTGGCTACCTACCTGCTTTTTTTTACATTTTTAATGTGGCTACTAGAAAATCTAAAATTATATTTGTGACTTGCATTGGTGGCTCCCATTATTTTTCCGTTGGACAGCTGGAGAATCAAGTTGAAACCTCTTACTCTGGTATGAGCCCCAGTCTCACCCTTACTTCCCACCACCTTTTTTTCATAGATCATATGTTAACAAAATTGGAAAACTCACTGCTTCCAGTCCCTTTCCTAGTATTTCTCTCTCTTTGGGTCTTTTTAGCTCATTGATATTACGTATGCATATCTTAAGGAACTTAGCACTACTGATTACTTTTTATCTTAACCTATAGGCATGTTTCTTTCAAGGTAGTACCCAAATCTAAATTTTTATTTGTATCTGTGTAAGCTATAGCATGGCCCCTTTCCTAAACGTAGAGTTGCCAGATAAAATACAATATGCTCAATTAAATTTGAATTTCAGGTAACCAAGGAATAATGTTTTAGCATCAAACTATTTAGGACATACTTATACTAAAAAATTATTTGTTATTTATCTGAAATTCAAATGTACCTGGGTGTCCTGTGTTTCTATTTACTAATCTAGCAATCCTACATAGTGGGCATTCTGCAATTCTTCATAAAATGATGGCACTTCTAGCATACATGAAAAATATTTAAGTGGTGATAAAATGAAGGGAAAGTAATCTACATGAGTGTCCTAGAGCCCTGATTATCCTGCCAACTACGAGCTTCACAATCTCTTTAAGACTAAGCTAATAATTAAAATCAAATCATAACGCTGAGCTAATATAAAAGGGATTGTAAATTTTACTGCAATTTCTTTTTTTTATAGTGGAAGAGCAGTGCTCACATTTTGAGGTAAAAATAGAAGGAAAACATTCTTAATAAGAAGTGATGAGAAATGGCATCACCAATGGAGAAAACATGTCTACATCTTTTTCTCATCACTTATCAGTTTGAACAAAACCACATTTAAGTTTTATATGCAATACTTCACTTTCATATTTACAAGGCTTTGGGGTACTGCTGGACTAATTGGAGGAGCAAGAGGTGCCAGTAATTTCCATAACAGACTTTCCTTCGCTGATACCCAGATATGCAGGCATGTTTGTTTCAAGCTATCTGATTAAGCTTTCAAACTCCTGGAGACTTATGTAAGCTGAAATATCGTTTGTTTATCCAGCATTATTGCTCTACTATGAACAGCGTAAATAGCATGGAAGCTGTTTCTATCTTTCAGAAATAACAGAAGGAACATCTTCAAGCACTGTGGCTGAATCTAGTGTCATTGTAAAGTTGAATGATGCCCTGATATAAACCGGGCACCAAGCTAAATAAATAGCAACGTGAAGAGGGCATCATGCCATTGCTGCATTTATGGTCCTTAGGTATTTCCCACATCAACAGGACTCTCTTTCATATTTAATTGAAATACTGCCTTTTCAAATGTGTTTATTTAAATTTCAGGGCCAATTTTCTTGTAATTTTGCCTGGGCTAGCATCATCTTAAACTTCACAGGAACTCTGCATGTACATGGAATACTCAGTGAGTTCTCTCCAGGATTGGATGTGTTGATCACATCCAGATGGCCTCATTTTACAACCTCTGCCATCAGGTCATTAAGTGGAATAAATTCAAATAACCCCTCAATCCTGTATGCAAGTGTTCATTCTTTAGAACTACTTAAAATTTAAAATATATGCTTAAGATGCCCTTACAAAACACATACACACACACACACACACACACACAGAATTTGATCTCTGGCTCTGTGGTTTTTTCCTTGCCAGTTACCATAGTGAGAAATGAAATTAAAAGGGGTTATGACTCTTGTGTTCTCTTTTCAATTAAGCGGCTCTATAACCCAAGTTGAAACTGATAGACCCAGACACCCATATCTCCTGGTTATCATCATCTTTCCTATTTTAATGAATAAGGTCTATTTGGAGTTTTAAAGATTCAATGTAAATAACTCCCTAGTGAATGTCAAGTTCATGGATTACTGGCTCCAGAGATCTAAGTAACAAAATTAATGGCTTGCCGACTTGGACTGGCTACATCTAATTATAATTCTGATGCAAACTTTTTTGTGTGGTTCCCTTCAGAACACCACAAATCATTCGCCTGATCTGTTATCCAAAACTGAATTAAAAGAATATTATCTTTTCTATAAGTTGGAAGTACTCGATTGATTGATTTACAAAACTGCAATCAGGTTAGCCCACTTCCACTTCAGAACAGGGATATCATAACATCAGACTCTTATAGCTGTTCTGGTTTCAGCGAGAGGCCTAAATTTCAAAAGTACACCTTTATACCCTGGCACAGAAATGGCAAGAATCCAAGTACTACGGCAGTGGCTTCCCTAGCTTGAATGTTGCCCTCTCCATTTTACCATTTTCAGAAACTGGGAAACAGATGATACTTTCTTCCCAGTCACAGCAACCAAACCAAAAAAAATGATCTTTGGTGAGGCCTTTCTACATTTGTTCTTCGTTTTCCGTCTTTCACAGCATTGTAAAAAATGGGTTCTAGCTTCATCTTGATGAAATGATGGAAACGTTTTGGCACTCACTGACCTTTCATGACAGGCTATGAAGTCCCCAAAATGCAGTCTACTAAAGCAACGAAAAGTTGGCTTTCACTTTCTATTTTGAGGTTCTATAAGAGCCAGAAATAATTCTGACCTTCCAGATGATTCTGCACTATCTGATAATTTCAAATATTACAATATATTGGCAAGTGAGGGATGATAGAGCCATTGTGTGATAAATAGGTTATAGAGTCAGACAGCCGGGGTCTTAACCTTTGTTCTTCCACTTAGGAACTGTGTAGCTCTGGCCAATTTCCTCACACACACCCGCATCCGAGTTTCCACTTATATACTTATCTATAAAACTGTGATCATGATAATAATTCTCATTTTGTAGAGTTGAGATGAGGAATAAATAAAGAATGCTTGCTAAATACAGTCGATCTTCATTATTTGCAGATTCTGCATTTGCAAATTCACCTACTTGCTAAAATTTATTTGTAACCCCCAGCTCAGTACTTGCGGTCATTCGTGGACATGTGTGTGCGTAAAGCTGTGACGAACTGGAGTCCTCTGCTGCCCACGTTCCCAGCTGAGGCTGAACAAGATGAAGCTCTGCCTTCTTGTTTCAGCTCTCATACAATAAACTAGTGTCCTTTTTGCAGCCTATTTAGTGCTACATTTTTTACATGTTTGTGCTTTTTGTTGATTTCACTCTTTAAAATGGGTCCCAAGTGTAGAGCTGAGGTGCTTTCGCATTTCTGAAATCTGTGCTGGGATGTGCATTATGGAGAAAATATGTGTGTTAGACAAGCTTCATTCAGACATGAGTTATAGAGCTGTTGGCTATGAGGCCAATATTAATGAATTAATAATATATATTAAATAAGGTGTCTTTAAGGAGAAACCCACATAAAACAAGGTTATGTATTGATTAGCTCATGAAAATGTTGAGAGCAGAGGCTCACAGGAACCTAACCCTGTATTTCCCTTAGGAGCCGTGGTTTAGTATTCGATAATTTAGCGCTCACATTCACAGTGACATTATACAATATAATTACCGTGAATAAAGAGAATTGACTGTATGTAACTCAGAGCCTGACATATGATAAATGCTTACAAAATGCCAATATAATAATTATAAATAATAATAATTATCATCACTGCACATACTCTGCATCAATACATTCAGTTTTAAGGGAACTCACAGGAACCTCTAGAAGAAAAGGAGGATACTTAACTTTACTACTATGGCATCGATCCATTAGCAGCAGCTAAACAAAAAACTGGTCTGAATCAGTTGGAATTTCTTATTTTTATGACATGATTGATGGTGTCCTCCTGGGATTCCAGTGTGGCTCTAGACTCTAACAGAGTACAGCAGAACACTGGAAATATGAGGACAAAAGTCAAGATATCTCCATCCGCTGGCTTTATAAAATTATTTAATGATGCCAGTAGTCTGAGACTTGATTATGTATTAAACACCTTTAACTGCCCTGGGGTCACTGATATATCTTAAAGCTCTTTACCTGACATATAATTGATTTTGTCAGAATTGATGAGCTTATCTGGCATATTCTCCCTTGCCAGTGGAGTAAAGACCTGGAAGTGTAACAGGTTCAGGCTTAATAAAGGACATGGAAGTTGGCACCAGGAAGTTTCTCCGAGAAACTCTTCCAACTCAATTGATTTAGAACATGATGAAAAGTCCTTTGTACAGTAATCCAGGAGCTGCTGTATGCTAATGACCATGCTCTTGAAGCTCAGGGGTGAGAAGACATGAAAATGATCACCCAGCCTCCTGCAGACTCTGCACAGGACTAATAAGCCTGTGAGAGATGGATTAGGTCACAGCCTCCACCAGGGAAGCCCGGAATCCAGCCACAGACTTTCAGTGACGGCGCGGAGGAGAGGGATGCCAGTGAACGTGGCCATGCAGACTTCACATAATCCTATGGCTGTCTAGTTTTCAGCTCTAGGAAATCAGATGGAATGGGCTCCTACATCCTTCGGGAGGCTGGCAGCCAGAGGATACCACCACCATAGCTTCCGGCTTGGGAGCAGGAGCATTTCAGAGTGCCACTTGTGTTCAGATTTCTTTTTTCTTTTCCCTTAGCTTTGATTTTTTTTCTTTCTTTCTTTCTTTTTTTTTTTTTGTGGTATGCGGGCCTCCCACTGTTGTGGCCTCTCCCGTTGCGGAGCACAGGCTCCGGACGCGCAGGCCCAGTGGCCATGGCTCATGGGCCCAGGCGTTCCGCGGCATGTGGGGTCTTCCCAGGCTGGGGCACGAACCCGTGTCCCCTGCATCGGCAGGCGGTCTCAACCACTGCGCCACCAGGGAAGCCCTCTTTCTTTTTTTAAAATTTTATTTTATATTGGAGTATAGTTGATTTACAATGTTGTCAAGTTTCAGATGTACAGCAAAGTGATTTTGTGATACATATACATATATCTATTCTTTTTCAGATTCCTTTCCCATATAGGTTATTACAGAGTACTGAGTAGAGTTCCCTGTGCTACACAGTAGGTCCTTGTTGATCATCTCTTTTATATATAGTAGTGTGTATATGTTAATGCCAATCAGATTTCTAAAATGTTATGAAATTGGACTTGTCTTAGTGCAGAGGAAGACTTCACAGAAAAACTCATAAACATCATCTAGGTCTCATACAAGAGGTCTGCCGGTATTAGCAAAATGCTCTTAGCAATAGGTGTAAAGGTTTAAAGAAGAATGGAGACCTCTGTACAAAGCAGAGTTCAACAGGCTGGTATTCATGCCCACATAGGAATGACTACTGTGCGGTGTTTCTCCAAGGGATGCAAAGGAGCTTACCAGGCTCTCAGGTCACAAATCCAAGTTCCCATGCAGTGCTAGATTCCAAAGCAAAGTTGGTCAAAGAAGACCATGGGGCTGTTACATAATTTCATCCGGAAATGTGAGCACGTCTCATCCATTCATTTTTCCCCAGTGCAGGGCACCAGGTAGTGAAGAACCCCCAGCTCTGAAGTTACACGCCTCTGATTTTATGGTTATTAGCTAAGTGACCTTTGGCAGGTTACTAAATCTCTCCTCTGCCCTCATTATCTTTATCAACAACCTGTTAGGACTGCTGCCCAGACTTGATGAGATTCTGTAGGGAAAGTTACAGTGCCTAGAACGTGTTGGGTTCTTAATAAACATCAGTTTCTGCCCCTTTGTTCCAAGAAGTTGCTTGAACAATGATACCTGAATTGGCCTGGTTTTGTTTTGCTTCTCTCCTTTGTATTGGCTTAGACAGCTGGCTTCTTGGTTCTCATTTGCTTCTGTTTCTGGCTCATATATTACACCTCGGAGGTGACTTAATCACCCTGGCCTTGTTTTACATGTCGTGGCTCTGGTTTGCTCCCCAGATCCCATACTCTCTGGCACATACAATAGCTGGCAGGCCTCTGCTCTGGTTCTTGGCATATTCCCGAATATGAAAGGCAGAATTTCTTAGATTTGCTCATTTGTGTACTTTCCCCAAGATGGAGCATGTATGAATACCTTCAAACATCCCACTTCAACCCATGGTTCATGTAATAAGGTGCAGTTGGGGCTTTCTCCATAAATTCTAGAAGGCACTGCTGAGAGATTTTCCTTGACCAAACCCCACCTCTTTCTCTGGTTAGTTAATAATTAAAAGTCATAGTTTCTCTAATTTTCCACTATAGCTCACTGTACAGTACGTTCCCTGAGAAAACTCACTTTACCTGTTTTGAAGGCAGGGTAATTACCAGGCTTATTTCTGAACCACTAACAAGATAGTCCATCAAATAAAAACACATGTCCTTGCTTTTTTTTTTTCTTTGTGGCACGTGGGCCTCTCACTGTTGTGGCCTCTCCCGCTGCGGAGCACAGGCCCCGGACGTGCAGGCTCAGCGGCCAAGGCTCACGGGTCCAGCCGCTCCGCGGCATGTGGGATCCTCCTGGACCGGGGCACAAACCCGTGTCCCCTGCATCGGCAGGCGGACTCTCAACCACTGCGCCACCAGGGAAGCTCCATGTCCTTACTTTTATTCAGATATTTTTAATTAGAAAAATTGCTTCTTAGTAAAAAGAGTTCTCAGATAAACGCCTTCAGCTTCTTTTATCCTGAGAAAGTTTTCTTTAAAGACTGTTAAAGGGCTTCCCTGGTGGCGCAGTGGTTAAGAATCCGCTTGCCAATGCAGGGGACACGGGTTCAAGCCCTGGCCCGGGAAGATCCCACATGCCGTGGGGCAACTAAGCCCATGAGCCACAACCACTGAGCCTGCGCTCTAGAGCGCACGAGCCACAATTACTGAGCCCGCACGCCTAGAGCCCGTGCTCCACAACAAGAGAAGCCACTGAAATGAGAAGCCCGCTCACGTAGCCCCTGCTCGCTGCAACTAGAGAAAGCCCACGCATAGCAACAAAGACCCAAAGCAGCCAAAAATAAAAATATATATTAAAAAAAAGAGAAGACTGTTAACGTCTCTTCGGCTTACTAGTGATTTTTCCTACATTTTGTATAATTAGTGTTAAAATACAGAGTTATCTGATGTATATTCAATCATGTTCTTTAAGGTATAAGGTCGAGGGTCCTACTGTATTTAACTGGAGGAAATAGAGATCCGGATCATGAAGGCTGTGCAGGGAAGCTGATGAAAGAATCAGGCCAGGACTCCTGCTCTTGATGTCTTATACTCTATTCACTAAGCCATGTTCTTTCACCCATAATTTTTTTTTTTAATAAATTTATTTATTTACTTTTGGCTGCGTTGGGTCTTCGTTGCTGTGTGCGGGTTTTCTCTAGGTGGTGAGTGGGGGCTACTCTTCATTGAGGTGCACAGGCTTCTCATTGCAGTGGCTTCTCTTGTTGCGGAGCACGGGATCTAGGAACACGGGCTTCAGTAGTTGTGGCTTGCAGGCTCAGTAGTCGTGGCTCGTGGGCTCTAGAGCACAGGCTCAGTAGTTGTGGCGCGCGGGCTTCATTGCTCCATGGCATGTGGGATCTTCCCAGACCAGGGCTCAAACCCGTGTCCTCTGCATTGGCAGGCGGATTCTTAACCACTGTGCCACCAGGGAAGTCCCTTTCACCTGTAATTTTTAAGACCCATGTTCACCTAAAGAGCCATAAGCATATTTATAGATTATTTTTTCTTAATCATGAAGAAAATGCATTTGAATATGACCCACTTCCCACGAACCCTTGTAATGGTGACTTTGTGGTACACAATACCAGAAAGCCCAGACCAGTATCTCATCCTACCGGTGCTCGCTCATCCTGGCTGCATACTTTCTGTCCTTGGGGCAGTGAATCCACTTCACGTGTCCACCAGTCCCTCCATCACCTGCCCTAGCCATCAAAAGAGAGCTGGAAGATAAGTGCTTCACAAATGCTGTTGGTGGCATGGCAGTGTGAGCATCTTTATTGAATTCTCTTTCCTAAAGCTTTTTTCAATTAAAAATGTGAATAAGCGGCTAGATCAAATGAATAAAGTATTTTTAAAAATTTATAGAAGCAGAAACCACTCTGGTTGAATCTCTAACCTACGAACAAAAAAGGAAAACAAAAACCAAAAGGAAAAAGAAAAAAAAGTAAATATCCAGTATATTTATAGAAGAAAAGGAGGATTATCATGACCGACAGCTTATTAAGGGAAAACTATATCTGTTTCCAGTACCTAGATAGTTAAGGGAACAGAGAACAAGATATACAGTGGAAAGGGCACTAGACTTTCAGACATTAGTTAAGAATTTCACTCTCAGTCCAACAATATATTAGCAGTGAGAACAAGTTACCTATTGTCTACAGGCTGCTGTTCTTTGTACCGTATGCAATGGCTATAATTGTCCCCGCTTTCTTCACAGTCTTGTAATGATAAAACATGATAATATTTGTGAAAAGTGTTTGAATTGCTTGAAAAATATAAGGTCATAAAAATGTAAAATACTACTATTGGTAGAAGGCCCTTAATATAACAAGAGCTTTGTAAAGAGCCTCCTAACCCATCTCTTGGCTTCTTGGTATATATCTTGTCCTATTCAACATGCATCTCAATGCTAGTTTAGTCACCTAAAACATACCATTTTCCTGCTCAAAAGCAACCCCAAATTCCCCCCACTCAAAAAAACCCTCCAAAACAAACAAAAACTCTGTAATTGTACCACTGCTTATGAGATAAAGTAGAACTCCATTATATAGCTTATCCTTGACACTAACTCTTACTTCACTTGTGGCAAATCCGCTCTCCTCACTGCCTCATCAGCCCTGAGATGTCCAGCGTTTACACCCTGTGCTCCATCCTCCAAGGCTGAGCTCCAACACAATTACAGCATCTTCAGGTGACTCAGCATAGTATAAAAAGCCCTATTCTTAGGTTCCGGCTCTTCTTCTACCAAATCAGCTTTATAATCTTAGGCAAGTCAATCAACCTCTCTGGACGTCAACTTTATTAACTTAAGAAGGGATAATAATACTCCCAAGGCCTGGATAAGAGGATTCCTCAATTCCCTTTCAACTCATGGCATTTAAAATCAACCAACCAACCTCTCCATGTTGTTGAGGGAAGTTCTGAGAGTATTTAGTTTCTTCATCACGAATAGTCCTTACTCTCATATGAAATAGTTTGAATTCCTTTGCATATAACCAACTTTCATAATTGCTGACCTGAGGGTATGAATTCATACTCTTGCAGATAATGGACAATATGAATTTCAATTAATTCTATCATGAATCATGGCTAAGTAAAACTTTTCATATGTCAATTTCCTCCTCTTTCAAATTTCATATATCTATATCTATATCTATATATATGGTACTTTACTATGTAGAAAAGTGAGATGCTCTGTGTAGCAGGGGAGAAGCCCACAGAGGAAGAATTTTGATTCAGCAGGTTTTCTCACTATGACTCAGGTTTTAGCCTTGGATACAAATTTCTAAAAGAAAAGGTGGCAATAAAGGAGCATGGTTTCTGTGGACATAGCTACAGTTAATAAAAATGTTCACAGAATATTTCACAAAGTGGCACAAGTATTTTCATTAATAATAGTAACTAAATATTGACATAAAATAATTTCTTTAAGAAGCACACTTTATAAACCTCAGCTTCTTGGGAGATGAGAGAAGTACAGCCATTGGTAATGAACAGGAAAGCCATTTTCACTTGCACAAAATGTTCATTAATCCAAAAACTCCTCATTCTGATAACTGATGAGCATTACACAGCCCTGTGCTCTGTTTATCATTAAGTCAGTGGACAGAGAAAAGATTAATAAAAAGATATTTATATCTAGGTTCTGTGTTTTATCAGAAAAGTAAGAAGAAAAGGGTTACTCATTAAAGCCTCCTGTCTAGTTGGGGATTTCTGGTCTTCCTGTTAAAGCTGTCCAAATAAATGTTTATTGATACCAGCCATCAATTCATTTAATGATATATAAAACCTACACCTGTTCACCTGGACTAGGATTTGAGTCAAAATCGTAACTGTTTATTGCCAGTCAGAAAACTTGATCCTAAATGGATTCACTCCTTTCCACACTTTTCAGTGTCTATCAAGTGCCAGGCATTCTTCTCTTCCCCTGGGCTATTAGCAATGTTAAAAACTAAGCGCCTGCTCTCGTGGAACTTGTATTTTTATGGGAGTGGGGTAGACTGTAAAGACATAAAATGATAAATAATTAACATACAGCCAAGTAGAGGTAAGTGCTATAAAGAAAATCTTGAGCAGAGTAAGGGTGCAGCATGATGGAAGGGCTATTGTACTGTATTGCATTTTTTACATCCTGCTGCGTGTGGGATGTGGAATCTTAGTTCCCTAACCAGGGACTGAACCCAGGCCCACAGCAGCGAAAGCATGGAGTCCCAACCACTGGACTACCAGGGAATTCCATGGAACAGGTATTTGAGTGGAGTGGTGAGATATGCCTCTCTGAACAGATGGTTTTCAAGCAGAGACCTAGATGAAAATGTCTGAGAGATCACGGGTCACTCCACGAATCAGATATACCATGGCCAACCCCTAAGCATTCTACACTGTGCTGAGTTCTAGAAGAAATACAAGGTCCAGCCCATAGAGAACCTCTAATTTGGCTGGAGAGACTGGCTTGGCAAATGTAGAAATTAGAGAATAATTGATGATGGATTACATGTTACTGATTCTGTGTACAGAATGGATCCAGAGATGGAAGGTTGTAGCACTTGCTGACTATCATGGAGGATGTGCACCTTCAACTTCTGAAGATAAAAAGAATCCAGAAAAATGGAGGATGAAAGAAAATGATTTATGAGGAACATGGGCAGAGTGGGAAGCATCGGCAAAGGCTAGAAGAAGGGCAAAGAGAGGAGAGTTTACTGAGTATCAACCGTAAGCCAGGTCCTGGGCAAGGCGGTTGATGGAGGTGGTTTTCCTGAATCCTTTAACTCTACATTAGGTTAACTACATTAGGTAGATATCACCATGGGAAGAGCTGGTTAAGTTTAGGGAGGATAATGTCTTCCCCAGGGCCATACTTGTTTTAAAGGAGATTCACAAGAGAGGGCAAGGAAACTGCTTGGCTTGTAAAGTTTATGTTTGGAGAATGGAAGGAGATTCAGTTGGATAGATTGGGTGGGTTCAGAGAGGGGTGGCAAATTATCTGTGGGGCAGAGTACCCAGAGCCCAAAGATAGGGAAACCGGCTAATAGGTGGTGGCATGAAGTGACAATCCTGACTTTGAGTAGAGGCAGTGGACTTGGGGAGTAAAGTGAATTGGAGGACAGGGAGACAGGTGGGTTATAGGAGAATAAGGAGGTGCAATCTCAATAGTTTTTGTAAGAGAGTAAAAGAAGAGAATGTAGAAGTATAGAACTGGGATAGTTAGGTGGGAGATTCTAATGGTAGATAAGGTCAGCTCAGTGTAACTGCAGAGCCATAGGTTCATTATGTGTGTACTAACAGGTTACTTAGTAACCACATTTATTGCACAGTACCTGGACTTGACAATTAAATATATAGTTAGTCTTTGCAAACTGAGTCATTCCCTCTAACCAGTGTTTCTTTCCAGGACTTTTAGCTTCTTCCTCTCCAAGCCCAACACAACTACACGTGTAGTGCTTTTCTGACCTTTCCTTCTGCTGCTTTCCTCATTAAACCTCGCCACTCCTGTGTCATATTCTTGTAATTCTAGATGTTAGTAGTTCAGTGCATTCTCTAACCAGTTGAACATATCCATTGTTACTATAACCATTTGAGTTTAAAGAGAGACAGGCAATATAGGAATTTCAGTTTGCATGACAAACCAGTGAGAGAATAATTGAAAGAAAATATGTTTTTTGAGCTTCAGAGAATTACTTCCTCCAATTTGGAAAATAAATAAAATAAATAATTCAGGATCATTCACAATTAAACATTATTATTGTTACAACAAATATATTTTGATAAACACAATAAACCAGTCAGAAATACATTGAATATTTGACTAATAAAAATATTAAAAAGTCAGAGATCTCTTTAACCTCTTAATTAATTAATCTCTTAAGAGTCAACGTTAGTAACAATATCTAGGTGATAATACTGCTGCTCTGCACCAGTGTGCCCAGAACCTTCCTGTATTTATACTCTTCCATTAGAACTCGTTACCATTTTTTTTTTTTTTTTTGGCGGTACGCGGGCCTCTCACTGCTGCGGCCTCTCCCGTTGCGGAGCACAGGCTCCGGACGCGCAGGCTCAGCGGCCATGGCTCACGGGCCCAGCCGCTCCGCGGCATGTGGGATCTTCCCGGACCGGGGCACGAACCCGCGTCCCCTGCATCGGCAGGCGGACTCTCAACCACTGCGCCACCAGGGGAGCCCTCGTCACCATTTTAAATTTTTAATTAAATTGTAACGAAGCCCATCAGAAGACTCTAGGAGAACATCCTTGATATTGATGAGCTAAAGAAAAACTGAAACGTTTCCCCTCAGAATGGAAAAATCTATTAAATTGATTATCATTCTCACTATTATCACTGGGGTTTTTATCCACTCTGTTTATCCAAGGTGATGGCTAATCACCCGAATGTCTCTGAATGATTTCTCCACAGATCAACACGTAGGAGTAGATTTTCTCTATGTTATTTGCTCTTATAGCACAATATATTTTTTCAAATATAATTGGAATTGCTTATCAGCCTTTTCTTCAAATTCCCAGCTTTTAAATCTGATTGAATAGATGCAGTCACAAAGTAAATGCATGTCTCAGTCAGTCCAGGAACCCAGATTCACAGACCCTAAATTTCCAGACACTAAGCCAGCCTGTCCTTTCTTAAGAAGTTTCATCTGAGAGTTGGAGAACTGGATTCTTCTGAGGTCAGATTCTGGGTTGAGGAATTTCAACTGGTCTCTGGTTTTCTCTTCTATGAGAAAAGAAATCTCATTGGGATGCCTGAAATAACTGCATTATAATGTCCGCAAAAGAGGGAAAGTACTAGAACAAATGGTATTATTTATGGCATTTCTTATGATGCATTAGAATACTGAAAAGACTGGGATGTTGTGCCCTCTTCATAGTCTGGATACCAAATGTGTTAATTGCACACTGTATTCAATTAGCGAACATTTGCTCCGGTACGTGTGCCAGGCAATATGATGCGAGCTGGGGAAGTGAAGGTGAGTGGGGAGGTAAAAAGTCTAGTGCAGGAAACAGACATGTAAATAAATAATTGCATGACAGTGTGAGGAGTAGTAATGGAGACGCATTATATGATGGTTATGGAATCCCGTGGAAGCAGTGTCTACGTTATTCACAAATTTTAAAAATGTATAACGTCAGGAGGAATGCAGGTAGACACATATGTACAGCTGTAGCATACACACTAGAAGTGTCCTATTAGTTAGAAATATTAAAGTGTAAAGCAGCTCGCAGAAACATTTTTGCATTAAGTTCACCATGGGTGAAATAACGGTCCTTAGTAAGCTCCAATACATCAACCGCAGAGATTTCAATGACCCTACAAACATTCACAGGCACGAAACACACCCCCAGCGTGGATCTTTCTACTGCTAAATAAGAGCATATCCCTGTCTTTACATTTATCTCCTACTTTTAATCTGTCTTGTTAGAAATCTCTGAAATACCACTGTGTCTACAATGGAAATGGGGAGAAAGTAAGAATCACAGAATTTAATTGGTGGTTCTATCTCCAATTTGTAATCTTAGAGCACAATGTTCCTGGCAAAATTTTATATGTATAAAAATTTACTTACTATGCTAGAGTTTGAAGACTCTAATCATGTTTTTAGGCTTCCTGTATTATTATTATATTCATAAAGTAGTTATGGCTTCATACACCGTTAATGTAGATGAGGCAGTAGAGTTACTATTACATGATAGATACAAAGATATTCTCCCCTATGCTCTATAATTTAAGGATGTATACAAGTTTGTAAGCATATGAGTATATAAAGAATTTTAAGATCCAACAGTAAAACTGTCGGGTAGGCCAGCCCCTTTATTTTTTGCCCAGGTTTTAAATTTTATATAACCACCTTCATTGTGGAAGGAGGTTAAACTTTCCATTTTCTCTCAAGTTTATTCATTGTACCAGATTTATGTTATACTGGATTCATTGTGGTATAATCAACTTTTCTTTTCTTTTTTTTTTTTTTGCGGTACGCGGGCCTCTCACTGTTGTGAGAGGCTCAGCGGCCATGGCTCACGGGCCCAGCCGCTCCGCGGCATGTGGGATCCTCCCGGACCGGGGCACGAACCCGTGCCCCCCCTGCATCGGCAGGCGGACTCTCAACAACTGCGATACCAGGGAAGCCCGGTATACTCAACTTTTAACCAAAAAAAAGCATACACACATTACAGTGAGATAAATGCTTTTCGTTTTATTTATGTTATGTAGGCCATCTTCCTTTGCAAGGTGAAAACGAAATCATTTGCTGACTTAATTCCAAAGACAGCTCTACCGATTTACTTCCAAAAGTCAGAGTCAAAATATTTTTTATTTTTTATTATTTTTTATTTTTTTTAATTTTTTTTACAGAGTCAAAATATTAAGCAGACATCTGGGAAGAGCCTAGGGAAATCTGGGTAACCGTCTGCTATGTTTCCATCTTCAACACTGGGCATCAAAGAACAACCACTGCTGACCTTTCTGTCTGAGGTCAAGGGTATGCAAAACCTACTTGTTATTGTAGGGGTATCAAGTTCAATAAACATAATGTCAAGTACGGGCATCCTGAAGAGATGGGATTTATGAGCAAAAGGAGTTCAAGCAGTTTTAATTCAATGTGATTTTTGAAATCTGTTGAAAATCATTTATAAATCTTCATTGTAATGTTTAAAACATACTTCATTTATTCTGCGTTTGATAGTCTTCTGAAAATATTACACCACATATGCTCTTGGAACAGGAGTATAAGACATACTTATCTGCCACCTTTTAAAAAAGTAGTATTTTTGCTGAGCTATTGAATAGGAGCTATTTAATCTGTATTTTTACACGATGATTGCTACCCTGAAAAAATGCACGAAGGCTACTGAAGATGTCTTTCAAATAAAGTATGATGTTTTTATGCTCGCATACTCCAGTGGACTGAAGAAATTCCCACCGCTGGGAAAATATGCAAACCGCTAATGTGTGGTTCTCTAACATGCACTGATTTCTAAAACAACAAAAATGCCACCAAATCCACAGATTTTGCTCAAATTCTAACACATAGCTTCACCTTCATTTTTAAATGACAACATTACTGTATTTATTCTTGCAAATAGTATGATTTCCCAGGTGGCAAAGAGATAAGAACCGGTATAGTTTAGATGGTTGCCGGCGCTTATTTTCCTGTATCATTACTGGTAAGTCATAGATTTCCTCTCAAAGCTTGAACAAATCTC
The DNA here is from genome assembly GCF_059928025.1 of Delphinapterus leucas. Taxonomy (NCBI): domain Eukaryota; kingdom Metazoa; phylum Chordata; class Mammalia; order Artiodactyla; family Monodontidae; genus Delphinapterus; species Delphinapterus leucas. Next base: position 16,071,067 of record NC_143146.1, read on the forward strand.
TAGTGAGAAAAAGCAAGATTATGTAAAGGCCGATTCTGGAGGGTCCTGGCTTCTTAGTGGCTCGGGAAAGAAAGACCACAACATGGATGCCTAGAACCACCTGATACTTGGATCCATGTAATAGGTCTCATGGGCAGAGTTTCCATGGGACCCGAACATGGCTATGTTCTATAACTCGACGTCCAGGTTGGGAAAGATCTCCTCCTGTTTCCAAGAGAGCCGTGATGCGGGGAATGAAGAGTGAGGACGTCAAAGAGAAAATAATTTATTCTTAAGCCCAGGACTTCTCCACATGTTAAGTACAGACAGATGAAAATCTAACCAGCAGCCCCTATAAAAAGTTTTATAGAGAATGTCTCTGACTGGAACGCATGCAACCAATTCTTGCTGGCGTTATGGTAGCTCCGTTTTTGTGCTGAGCTCTGTCACAGCAAAATCTTGAAAGTATTTTCCTTTAAGTAGATTGTGAGATGGGATCAAAAGAATGATTTTTTAAAAAAAGCAGCTTATGTAAAGAGCCTCACACATTTCATGAGTGTACTGCTTTCATCTGCGAATCCTTTAGGAGATAGTAATGACGACGGTATTCCTGGATGGGAATCAAACCATTGCTTTGGTTCAAAGACATCACTGAACTACTTATTCTAGCACAGGGCTGGCTTTCACGTTTATGGCCATTCAGTGCAGAGGTCCAGGAGGAAGAGGGATGTCTGGAGAGTTCATGTGTGAGTTGGAAAATAATTAGGTGTAGACATGACTCTCTTCCTCTCTGCAGCATGGAGCTATTCTTTTTCTTAGAGCCACAATTTCCTGAATGGGGCCCAGAATTTTTTAACTCAAGGTCTTTGCACATGTTTCCTTCTCTTGCACGTATGCCACTCTGCTAACTCACTCACCCTTCATCTGACTCACAAGTATTGTCCTTCTGGTTTTACTCAGCTGCCATCCTCCCCGAGATGCTGGGCATCACCTGTTTGGTCCAGGTTAGGTAGAATCCTACGGACTCCAATGTATTAAGCACACATCACATCCCCCTGTATGTTTGTCTGTCTGTCTCCTCCCTCGAGACTGAAAACATCTTGAGATTAGGAGCTGGTGCCTCTGCAGTATTTATTGTTGCCTCTCTGGTGCCCGGCAGAGTGCAAGTTAATATACGAAGGGCTTTTTCAAGCCATCCATGGGGAGGTAGGAAAAAATGTAAGCAAGACACGCTACGTTTTAAGACATTCATGCTGTGATTTTCAATAAATACTTATTTTAGGATAATTATGTATAAGTTATATGTAAAATGCTAAAAATAAACGCATGTAAACTATTAGTGGTACAACTAGACAGTAACTTTTATATATAAAGCTCAAGCCAATGGCCCTGCCTCGGTTTTTAGGTTCTATTATATCTATTACTTATCTGTACAAGGCCTCAGAGGAAAAAAATTGCTAAAGAGCATGATCAAAATCAATATATTTAAAAGGGGAAATAAATGGAAGAAAAGGACATTAATCATGCTTGACATTGAATAAATACTTAACCGTGTACAAGTATCTGCAAAAATCGCTTAGCAAAGTTCATCTCCATGAAAATTCAAACCCTACAATTCTCTCCAGGTCATTAGACTTTTGGATGTCCCATAACCCTCGGATTTTTGGCCAAAATCAAAATATTGGTAACTATCATTACCTTTTTGACTTTTATTTTTTACAGTGGCTGCACAATATAACAATTCACATATATTTCATTGCATTTCATTTTAAGACAAAGAAATTCGATCAGAAAAAAAGTCATGGAAGGACTGTTGCTTTTCTGAACCAGAAGCTCTCTGAAATTTGGTCTTTTCGGAAGGTTTAGATGAAGGATAAGCACTGCTACTGGTTGTGGATGTATGAATTTATATTCCAGGCCTTGGGACTTCTTCATCACCTCTGTTGGAGTTCCCGATAAAACCACAGATACAGCCTCCTGACTGTCAGAGCACATTTATAACTGAGCTCTGTATTGAATAATTTCCTTTAAGCCAGACAAACTTTAAAAAAGAACAAAGGGCATGTGGCAGTCAGACACGAAGCTTCCCCAAACACGAAGCCAGATAGATTTTCAATAATTTAAATGGCCAATTTGAATAAATTTTATCTTAGTTAAATCTTCTGATTGTTCATTATAATCTTTAATCAAATCATAAGTCATCCTAAAAGGGACTGTAACATACACCACGTGCTTTATTCTAAGTTATAAATATATAATTTTAGGTTAATTTCAAAAACCTTCTACATGGAAGGCTGTTTATCATAGGAATTTCAAAGCTGAGTTAAGCAAATACGCTTAGGTGCATAAAGAACAGAGGTGGAATACAATGAATAATCAAATGCTAGAAAATGGAGAAAAGACAGATTGCCCTTTAAGGCCAAGATGGCACATGCCAGGCATGTGTGCCAGGATGAAGTCATCCCTTCATTTCTTTCCTAGTGCAGTACCATTAATCAATCACAGTGCTCATTTATACTGAGCCCAGAGGTGACCTCAGGATCCTTCTGAACACAGAGTTCCAGGCAGCCACAACCATTCTTTTGGATCGGTAAAACCAAACACTATCTCTGATTTGGGATTTCCTTTGCACTCCCATTGGCACGATTGCTCCATAATGGCTTAGCAGGGTTGTACATTCATTGTTGAAAGGAACTAGAGGTCATCTGGTTCAAACAACTGCTACAGAATCACCCAGAGAAGGTGTAACCTCTCTTTGAAACTTTCAGGGACAGAACCCCTGCCTTACTAGCACGCACACCACTTTCAGATAACGCCAGTTCTTAGAAAGATTAGAAATTTGTTCCTTACGTTCATTCAAAATATGTCTTTCTGTCATGTCCTCACAGAGTAAATCTAATTCCACCATAAAAGGCAGACTTTAAGTATTCAACAGAGTCACCTCATGGCTTCTCCTTTTAGGTTTCTCTTTGCTAAAAATATATTAAGATGCTTCCACAGCACCTCATGTGGCATAGTTTCCAGGTCTTTCACCAGCTAAGAAGGACAATTATTCTTTTTAATTATTAGTTACAATTAATATTTTACATATCATACCCTTCATCTGGTGAAATCCATTTTTAGCAGCAAAAACAAAAAAAGAAGGCAAAGGGTAAAAACTGTATCCTATGAGTTCTTTGTACTTACAGATACTAGAGATTTTAAAAATAATTAGATCTATTTTAATTTTGTTTATCAATGTACATCTTTTTAAAATGGTTCACAAAGCATCTACCATTGGGGCACACACAAATACATAGTTGTCCTCCATGAAACAACACAGTGGTGTGTCCGACATAAAGTTAGATCATTTTTGTCTTCTACATTGACATATATCCATGTGTAATTCCTATATTTTGCTAAGACTAGAAAACCAGAGGATTGTGTGTGCTCTGTTTCCAGCCTTTGGACCGTTGAGGTGGTAATGATTCACATCTACAGTTGCCAACAGGCAAACACACTTTCAATTCACATCCTTCAGACACAAACATATTACCTGCTTCACTTAAAATGATTACCAGAATGTACAGATAACAGATACGGACATAATATTCAGATAGAGATACAAATATAGACATTCGCCTTTTATGACCTTTCTTAACAATTTTGGTAGCAGAATAAGGCATAGTAGAAGGAGTCTCAGATGGGGAGGGGAAGATGTGAATTCTAGTGTTAGTTCTTTCATGTATGTTGGGCAATGATTTTTGTATCTATAGATCTCCTTTTCCTCAGTGGTGAAATAAAATCCTAACTCCAAATTTTACGATTTATGAATAATTATCTCCAAGATCCAATTTGATACATCATCAGTTATTATGCACTGCCCACTCACCCCAGTATTTTAGTCCAGTCCTTGATAACTTAGGTATTTGAATAGGAGATATTTTTTCAATTAAGAAGAATTTGCCTGTTATATAGCGTATTCCTTATTAGTTACAATGAAGATCTAGTGGCCTAGCTTACTTACCACGGTGGTTATGCCTTCATTTACATTATAGTTGAAAATACTTTGAAAGTGAAAAAAAAACCAGTGGAATTAATGTTTCAAAGATCATTAAAACCTGCCCCAAAACATATGCACTGAAAATATTAAAACTATCCAGTTATATTCTATGCAAGGATGACAGCTGGACTGACTAGGGTATCATATATCTGTCCCAGGTAGCTTTTCCAGAAAGGGAATTAAATTCCAGTATTCCAGTAATCCAGATACTCAGATTTTTATACCCATATTATAAAGTAAAAGTGGTCAGTAGTTACATAAAACTGTGAGTTCCTTGCAGAAAGGGGCCTGTCATATTCACGTCTGGTTTCTCAGAGCCTACAGTGCCAGCCGTAGGGTAGACACTTAAAAAATCTTCCTGAGCGAATTTTGAGACTTGATTATATATACCTCAGGCTTCTTCACTGGGTCTCACAATCTCCTTAGAGCCAGAGAAATGGCCCACCGAGGACAAAATTGCCTTTAGATGGAGTTCCACTTACGAATGTTCCTTTTATTAGAAGTTGAAAGCTAAAGGTATGTAGCCCCAAATGATTGCTTATTAGCACTCAAACTTATGCACTGGGGGAAAAAAAACCTGTATGTTATATTGCTGCATTAATTTTTCTTATCTAAAGAAATAACAGACCATTGAAAAAGTATATCCAAGTTATATATTTACAATTGAGAAAGTAGAAAAATCATGGAAATTACTTCTGACATTATTCTTTCTAGTAAACACAATGAACCAACATTAAGGAACATAGCAATAAACATTTATGTACCTATGAACAGCACGGGGTGAATAATTGGAATAATAAGGCTGTACAAATCCAATTTAAAAAAATATAATTACAAGAGTAGACCATGAATATCTACAATGGGTATAATAATATATATCTTGATTTTACTGAAGTGTTTGATATAGTGTCTCAAAAAATTTTATTCACAAAATTAATTTATACTGTCTATTCGAATTCACTGAGGACCACTCGAAAAACCACACCCGATCATGTGTAGGAAATAAGATTAAGAGCAAATAAAAAAAGGTTAAGAAATAAAAAGGAATTATGCTTCTCTGCTTCAAAAGAAACCTAACAAATATCTCTAGCATTCAGCATTGCGTAACCCTTTGCTGACTCATCAAAACGTAAATGTTATTGTAGTGAGTAATTCAGGGTATCTAGGAAGATCAAAGGATGATCATCTAACTCATTCTCACTTCTAACAGTGCCCATCTTCTAGCAGACACTCAACAGATACTGAATGGATTAATAGGAGCTCAGAGATGCTACACATCAGTACTTCAATTGTACAGAGACAGACAGTAGCATGCAACAAGGTTAGGTCATTTGCCTGAGGCCACAAGCCGGATAAGCATTAGACCAGGACCAGAACTTAGATTTCTTGAGTCCTGAGAAGCATTAACTTTCACTGTGTGGTCAAAATTCAGAGGTTCTAACTCCAATATATATGAATGTCCAGAAATTTACAGAGGAGGCTCAGAAAGTAAGAGAATGGCAAAATCACAGTGCTACTCAGCTCTGTTAGTTGCAGGAAATAACATTTAATTGTGCATAATTTCATGTGTAATAATGACACTTGGGTTATTCACACCTAACATAAGAACACAATGTAAGACTTCCCAGCAAGGCATCAAACTTCATAAATGATTGCCTTGGTCAGTTAGCCCTGACTATGGATTTCATCTCAGGGTTCTACGGCACGCCCTCATCAGAGATGGCGCGCTGAGAAGCTAGGGTTCATCTTGGACTCCATTTCTCTCTGACTGAACAGCGTAGACTCATCACACTGCCTTGGTTTCTTTACTATAAAACTTGCCTTCCACTTACTCCTTTTCCATTGCAAATTGGCAGAGGTAGGATTAATGGGCAAACCGCATGTCATGCCTTTTTTTAGTGTATCGTCTTCAAAACCATATGAGGATTTACTACTGAGGTGACTCATCACAGAAAAAGGGCACAAAGATCAAAAGTTGTCATATTTCTAAAGATCAGCATCTCACTTAATCCGCATTTACTAAGGTGTTTGTGAAAATGCTAAAATCCCCTGATGCTCTTTTGTGAAGTCTCAGAACCATGCATAACTATTACAAGGTAAACGAGGAGTAAACTAACTATGTTTACCTGTAATGATTCATTTAGGAACATGCTTAGCAGAATGTGGACGTCTGAAACGGCACCAAGAATACGTGGGAGGTTTACTTATTCTTAGTGGATAATAAGTAAATTATAATATTGTCTATTTGAACTAGACTCACAGCTCTGTAGCAGGGATTCAGGTAGGAGTAGGGTAAGTCCTGCAAGGTAGATGCTAAATAGGGGAGCTTTTAATCCCCTAGATCTGGGAGTTTTAACGCAGTGCTCAGTGTGGGTTCTGAACAACACAAACAAAGATGCCAGCATCAGAAGGTCCCTGGGAGGCAGGCAAGCTTTGAGAACTTTGCTTTAGTGGCTTTAGAAAAGCTTGAGTGGGACCACCTTGGAAATTCAAGAGTGAGTCCTGTTCATTTGCAAAGGACAGGTTTCCCTGTTAAGACACAAAATGGATAACGTAGTTCAGTGATTCTTAATGGGCCACATCAGCCGTGGGCCTTATTCAATGCATGTTCTTTTCCTCTACCCACAAGTCCGACACTTCTCTGGGGCAGTTTCCACGCTGCACCCCTTGTGGAGAGAGGGAGCCCATGTTTCTGATGGGAGGGTATTTGCCTTTCTCAGGTGTGTTAGGATGGGAATGAGACGAAGTACTATAGAGGTAAATAGGGGATTAAATGCAAAAAAAAAAAAAAAGCGCTCATTATTTTGATAGTTTTTCTCTAAAAGGCCAATCAATCAAGGTATGTTTTAGACAGATGAAACAAAATGTGAATATAATAACCAGCTTGAGCTTAGAAAACATCTTAGAGATAATTTAGCACAATCCCCTCATGTACCACATGAAGTAAAAGTGGTCCAGAGCAGCTGAGGTAACACAGTGGAGTCAAAGTAGAGACTCAGATCACATCTCTTGTTTGCCATCTGCATAGGTGTCGCTGGGTATCTGAGTGGGATTGGTTCCAGAATCCCCCACAGATAGCAAAATCCAGGAAAACTTAAATCGCTTATATAAAATGGTGTGGCATTTGTATATAACCTACACACATCCTCCTGTACACTTTAAATCATCTTCAGATTACTTGTAATACCTTGTAATAATGTAAATGCCATGGAAATTGATATAAATACAATGTAAATGCTATGTAAACAGTTGCCAGTGCAGGGGCAAATTCAAGTTTTGCTTTTTGGAACTTTCTGGAATGTTTTTTCCGAATATTTTCCATCCGTGGTTGGTTGAACCACAGATATGGAACCTGCAGATATGGAGGGCCGACTGTACTCCCGGGTGACTCACCCTCCACCAAGGGGGCCATGGATGGAGGCTTGTGCTTTGCGACACGCACTATTCAACTAATAGGACTCAGCTCTCTGTAGTGCATGCTGTAAGTCTAACTGTCATAAAAATGCTGCCAACCGTGAGAACTCCAAGGAAATTGGTGGAAGCATCTTTCCTTGAAGGAATTAGAGGCAAACTAGATAATGCATAAACAAACTGTGGATAAAATGCTGAAATGTGATGTTTCTTTCATCCGTATTTTTATATAACTGTGGTTAATGGCTCTGGAGAAAACAGTTTCGGAGATGCTTCTCTTTGCTTGTAGCACCAAATAATGTGTTTTCCTGATGAACGTATCAGTTCTCCCAGAATGAAAAGATGAGCTGGGAGGGGTCAGGATTTGAGAGGGGACAAACGAGTGCTATTTTTTCTGTTTCTGTGGTTGGTACCTCATGGATGCCTTTAACATTTAATAGAATCCTGTAAGAAAACTCAATGTAGACAACGAGAAAAGCAAGTACAGAACAAAGCACAAACAAGGCAATTTGACCTGAGAATAATGCCTCACAATCAGATTTTGAAAAATTCCTACATTTGTGGTCTCAAACAATAGAATCTGTTGTTTTCACCCCCTAGCGTTCTACACCACGGGCTAAGCGTAACTGCATGGTAAAACATAACAGCCCTCCCTTGCAGCAGCATTCAAACGTTTTGTTGAATAAACTCTATGTTTGGATCACAAAGGGATTCCCAAACAGAACCTGGTACTGCAAAACCTGCTGCCTCAGAGAGTGTCAAGCATGTTCTACATTTGTGGAGCGTATGAGTTTCTCACAGCAACTAGGCAGGGAGAAAGGATTTCATTTTTGAAGAGATCTCACTCACAATCGTTCTGGGAAGCTGGAGGCATCAGTGAAGGTCTACAAGTTAAGGTTTTCTTAGTATGCATCACTGGAGCCACCAATGTTGTCATTTAAAACAAACAAGCATGACACCCACGGGCCAGACCTCACACAGCGATCATATGCCCAGGAGAAATAACACTCGATCACGTGCACGGCATTCAGAATTCACTAACAGCCAGGAGAAAGCACCCTAATGCGTTATTCTATTTCTGTTGTGAAATCGGTAGTTTTTCATCCCTGTCAATTATTTAGATATTAGTCAGTATCTGTAAGGTATCAGCTTAAAGATTTAAATAATGGTCTCCATCTATATATATATTTATATATGTGCCGGTAATGTTAGTACCAATCTACGGTGATTCTGACCAATCTACGGTGTGAACTGAATAACCTCTACTTAATAATGCAAATCTCCTCCATTTTAGCAACTTCTTCATACCATTTGCCATTTTATTAGTCAATACATGTGTGCATGTGCCAGATAATACGTTCATTCCATAAAAGACTTAGGCTTATTTACAAAAATACACAAAATAAAGGAAGATTCAAAACAATCAAGCCAAATAGAAAATGGTAGGATATCTGGATGAAAACAGAGAGGAACCAGGGCATAGAGATTCAGTGGGTAAGAGCTCATATAATTACTGAATCTGCGAGACAAACTTTCCTACCCCAAGTTTCCGAGTGACCGAAACCAAAAAAAGGAGATATGATTAGTTCAGAAGATCGACCAGTCGCTCGGGAAATTCGATTGACGTTTCTTGCATGAGTGACACTACAGTGCTTAGTAGACAAGATCCTTGCAGTAAATACAGAAATGAATTATAGTCTTTCAGTGTAAAATGAGGGGATACTTATAACTAGAGTAAGAGAAACAAGATCTGCAAGCTTCGAACCTGTCCAGAGACTCCATAATACATGTTTCTTTAGGCTTCACTGAGAATAATTCACCAAGGACTGACTCCTCTTAAAAGTGGGCAGATTTCTTGTAGAGTCAGCCTTAGGTCCTAAGTTGCATCCTCTCCCCTGCTGGATATCATACACTGACAACACGCTTTCTCAAGCAGGTTTATTTTAAGGTTAGAGAGGAGGGTTAATGGCATCAGCAGGCCATATCTGCAGATTTCACCTCTGTCGAGTCAAGGGTACTGCAAAATCACCCAGCAACTCGCCATGAGGGATTTCAGCATTGAATTGCCCAGGGCTTCCAAGCCAGCGTGCGTTTCCGACCGCCTAGCCCCGATTCATCCTTTGTTAGCCATGTGCTGCAAATGCAGACGCCCCTCCCTTGCTCCTTGGGCAGGAGCAGTTATGAATATTTATTGCAGCCACAATTCTGGCTCCCATGTCTGTCACTGTTGTTCATCTGCTGAAAGCAGAGTGCAAATCGTTGCAAATCTGGCCTTCAATATGGCAGACAACTGCTTTCTTGTCTTGTTTAATAAATTGTATTTCTTTCATATGAAAATGAATGGAGTTAAAATGTTCCCTGTTTTATGGAGCAGTGATTTTGTAGTAGTAAGATAGGATATTAGCAGAGTAACAAGGGTTGTTTGAGGGCATGCTTAGAATACTTCCTGCCATGGGTTTCAAAATGAATGTGTTAATCCATGCTAATCTAGTTCAACCTTTAAAAACAATTACATTTATTTTACAACCCACCTGGCACTGTGACTAGTACTATAAATATGCTCCATTGCTTACATATTTTCATTTTATTGTATTTGCAGGCAGAGTAAAAGCAAATAAAAAGATAATAATGCTGAATTTGATTAAAGTCACTCAATAGTATATATGCAACAATCTCAGATAGGTCTAGTTCAATGTCTGATTTTTAATCAAGTTTAGCAAATTATCCTTTTACAAGATTAAAAAACCTCTGTAAGTGTTGCATGTACAATTATTTTCAATAGCTCCTTTCAAAAGGAAACTACTTATTCATTTTAATCAGAAAGTTTGCCAAATTAAAAGTTTATATGATATTCATACACTTCCAGGAAGACACTTGACTCTATTATTACTCCTAAATATTAATCTTTAATATTAGTGCAAGATGACACCTGGCTGAGTGATGATCTCTAACGCCTTAATTATGAAAGACTGTCTGCAGATGAACTTTGGGATTTGTTTTTGCACCCTTCCTTCTTGTTGGCTTTTGAGTTCTACTAAAAGCTCAAACGTACCAGGGTATTTGTGGAAACTACCTATTAAAAGCACAGGTTTTATCATCCTTTTAGGGTATGGTGGTTGTTGAGAGAGAACTGCAATTCCTTGGGTCTTAAATGGCCTGAGGTAGCAAGTGACATAAACAACAGAGATAGTCGTTGAAACGCAATGTAGCAATTCTCTTTAATTCATTTCACCATGTATTGCCAGAGCACCTACTATGTGCCAGGCACTGTTTTAGATCCTTCTCTTCCTGGAGCTTACATTTTAGTAGAGGTGAGACATAATGAACACTCAAAATAAGGAATAAGTAAAGGATAGAAGGCAATATATGTAATGGGAAAAAACCAACAACAACAGTGGAGCAGGGGCTTCCCAGGCGGTGCAGTGGTTAAGAATCCGCCTGCCAATGCAGGGGACACAGGTTCGAGCCCAGGTCCAGGAAGATCCCACCTGCCACAGAGCAACTAAGTCCGTGAGCCACAACTACTGAGCCCGCGTGCCACAACTACAGAAGCCCTTGTGCCTAGATCCTGTGCTCTGCAACAAGAGAAGCCACCACAGTGAGAAGCCCGCACACCGCAACAAAGAGTTGCCCCCTCTCGCTGCAGCTAGAGAAAGCCTGCATGCAGCAACGGAGACCCAATGCAGCCAAAAATAAATAAATTAATTAAAAAAAAAACAACAGTGGAGCAGGGTACAGGGAATTGGAGGAAGGGCAGGCTGCAATTTTAAATAGATATGCTTGTGTGTTATTTGTTAGGTTAAAGATCACTGAGTTGGCTCCTCTTCATGAGAGTTCTCTCCTCCACTTCCAATATTTTGAACTATCAGCAGAAGGTCTGAATTGTTCTTCTTTGTTCAGTAAGAAAAGGGTAATTCCAAAGAACCAAGCAAATAAAAGGAAACAGAAAATTTTACAAAATTTCTTTTGATGGTTTGAAAGCCAGAAGGAGATGGTACCTGTGAAGAGGTGATGAGATGACTAAACATGGAGGAGAGGTGTGTGAATGGGTGGTACTGTGGCCATCCTGAAGGATGACAGATCTTCTTTAGTGGCTGGGATGGAGAAGGACATTAAGGAGAAATTAGATCACATACGTGTTTGGCTTTCGGCTCACTCCCACCTTCAACCCTCTTTCCCTTACTTCTATCTGTAGTTACAGTCTCACTGTAGGTGTTACAGGTAACACGTCTGAGGCCAGCCAAGATGAGGAAGATAAGGTGGTAAGAGGTGGAGAATGATGGGAAAAGCAAAAGGGGAAGGTGAGGGGAAAACACATTTCCTTTCCCGTAGGCACTCCTTGGAGAGACACACACGTGTGGAAACACTGCATATTAATCCACAACCAGCCATTGTTATTTCGTCTAAACAACAGTATCTGATTCCTGGAAAAAAAGAAAAATGCTTTCTTGGCTGCAAGCATATTTGTGAACAACGTGTTAATGCCTAATCCTGGGTTTAGCCTTCAAAGTTAAGCTAAGAGACTTTGCCTTCTTTGCCACTATTTGCTGGTAAATGTAGTCCGTCAGAACTTGGTCTGGGGCTGGCTTTGGTTGTAACCACCTAAAGGGTCAGGATGTGGGATGAGACTTATAAACCCCAAAACCTTTAACCTGGTGGGAACTGCCAAAGAACCTGAAAATCACTTAGCCACCAAATTAACTTACATCAGTTCTAGAACACCAATGTGTATTTGTTGAACAAATGAAGGAATGATCCTTACCAAGAAGATAAGCAATTGAAAGTTAAGTGAACATTTGCCCTGGCCTAGGTCCCTCCACTGCCAGACGGGAAAACAGAGGACAAGAATCACGTTGATCACTGTATCTTAAATATTTGTGTTCCAGCACTCCATAATGAAGCTTATAAAGTCAAATATGTATGTGTATATATGTATACATATACACAGATATATAATGCATGTTATTTTATTTATATATAAATATAAATAAATAAATAAATAAATATATATATATATATATATATATATATATATATATGTTATTGCTGGTTTTCTCAAGTGAATTAAATAGGGTTTTGGAGCAGTCTTGGGTGTTAGGCTCTTACTCCCCCGAAAGGCAAATGTTTTTTGTAATAGTTGTCTATATTTATTTTCCTGCCATTTAAGGAATAATGGGACTCTTACTAAGTCTTTCTCTTGAATTGCTTATGATATAAATTAAGCTCCACTTACAAAGTTTTGGGGGTAACAACCAGAGTCTCTAGGGCTATGTTTCATATACTGAGAGCAGTTACAAAATCAATTTATCTTCAAGATGAATTATACTAAGTTTGAATATAGCATGTTTCCTTTTTAAATCTATATATCTAAATGATCTTCTGTCTTTTATCAGCTGTCCTGTTTAATTTCTGCTGGGCTTTTCTTGATTAGCACCATGTGTTCTCCAAGAAACACTTGGTTTCTGTCAACTGTCTTTCATGCAATAAGTCTGTTTCTTTTGAAGGTCACACATTCAAGCATTTATTCAAAAACCTACAACTAAACCACACATGTGTAAAACAGTAGAATATATTTCACAGATTTCACGAGAGTTCCTAGTATACTTGTGTCTTTTCTGGATGATACTACCTCTCTTTCATTCCCCAGTAATTCTTTCATTTCTGTTGCTTACCATTTTAAACGAATTAATGAAATGCAAAAACATAATCCTAGTTAGTACTGCAACAGCAAACACTGAGACTGTCAAATATTTAGACAATATTGGTAACGGTATCAATGGGCACTGGATAATTATTTTCAGATAAAATTACAAATTTCACTATTTGGAGTGTTTTCATCCCTGAATAGAGAATTTGGAGGAATGTTTTAAAAATCTGCATATATCATATTATTCCTGTAGAAACAACTGACTGTCATTTGACCCGTTTTTCACAAAAAGGATATACTTTCCTTCAATTCTTTTACTAACCACAGAACTACTAATTTGAACACAACCAACTTCTAAGTCCCATTCAATATGTTATATGAAGTTTACTTCTCAAATGGCAAACAAAAATTTTGAATACGTTAAGTGCAAAAGGGAATGGATTTAAAAAAAAACAAAACCTCTTGCGAGCCAATGTAACAGCGTTGTTAAGATAAACCACATTATGGATATAAATATGAGTGGTTATGACAGAGAAATGCAAGATAATAGTTGATGAGATAACTGCAAGCATCTTTTTCCCATTACTGGAATTTCAGGTAATGCTAATGATAACCAGAACAGGCTATGGCCATTCCTCTTTTGATTGTTCTGTCTCACCAAGAATAATGGCTTTGGGTGAAAGTGCAAAGAATTGCTGACTTAGAAGACATTTTTTCTGTTTAAACTACATGACCACTCAGATTGGATTTAAGTGTTATGGGAGAAATGATCATCGGGCTAATGGTTTTTCCAATATTGATTGTTAGTACCTGTAGAGGATTTCTCAGTAATTAAATATACATCTACTACTCATGAGAAGAATTATAATAACTATAGGAGATTTGTTTATCTAAACTAGATGATGCTGTTAAAATTTGATATGCTTCTTCCAGATTCTCAGACACTGACTTCATGCTCTAGCTCCCCGCACCTGCAGGCATCCTCAGAGATTTACTCAGAAGAGACAAACTATCACGTTTCAGAGCCTGGTCTAGCAACGGAAGATAATTATTCATTAACGTGTTTTCAGTGTGACATTCTCCATGGGTACTGAATTAGCTTCATAATTTCTTAATTATATATTCATTTTTATTAATCTTCGAGCAACTCCCTAATATCCTTTATGGGACTATATACTCATTCAAGTATATTTGAATTAAGGTATTTATTATTAATATACTTTGTAAGAGCATACCATGCGCCAGACACTATTCTAGGCTTTTGTGATTTGTCAGTGAGTACAGCAGACAAAAGATCACCGTAGAAAAGTTTAACGATCGATTTCTCCATTCCTTTCATTATATGAGTGGTAATAATTGTAGAGATATGATAGTAAACATTACCAGTAATATTTAGAGCATCTCTTAGGTTCCCAAGCTTGGAATTAAAAGCGTGATGTGGAGAGTCCTTGGAGGAACTCACACTCGCTTGGTAGAGACGGGAGGAAAAAGGAATACTTGCAAGCAAGGTATTAAGATCCAGAACAGAAGTATCAGCAAAGTGCAGGAGCACACTGAGGGGTTAAGTGACTTCAGGGTTTTGGAAAGCCTTTAGAGCATTCTTGAGAAGTGCTGCTTAGGACAAGGCAGCTCTTAAGGTGTATCTCTCATCCTCACTTTGGTGTGTCACCAGGGAGTTCTCTTCTCTGCCACTGTTTCTCTTTTCTATTGTAAATTTAGCTTTTTGCTATCAATACCTTGTTTGCATTTTTGGTCCACAAGAAGCAGTAGTAAAATATCTTTTAAAAAATCACAGTAGAATAGAAGAATGGCACAGAATATAAGTAATCACCTAACTTCTGCTGAAGGCAGTTAGCTTCCCACCCATCTTCTCTTTTTTTTTTTTTGCGGTACGCGGGCCTCTCACTGTTGTGGCCTCTCCTGTTGCGGAGCACAGGCTCTGGACGCGCAGGCTCATCGGCCATGGCTCACGGGCCCAGCCGCTCCGCGGCATGTGGGATCTTCCCGGACCGGGGCACAGACCCGCGACCCCTGCATCGGCAGGCGGACTCTCAACCACTGCGCCACCAGGGAAGCCCCCATCTTCTCTTATTGAAAGTCGAGGAAGGAAATCTCCATCACCAAGCTGACCTGCAGGTCCAGTGCAGCCTCTAAGGGCTTGGGGATTTCCCCTCTTCCTTTTAAATGCCCTATATCAGTAGTTAGGCCTTAAACAGAGAGAAGAGGATGATGGAGTGAGGGAATAATAGAAAGGGGAGTGTCCCTAAATTAATCAAATAAAGGAATTAGGGAGGTCCATAATATATATTGGTCCCAAACTCCAGAAATAGCTGTGGGAAAGGGGAAACAAATAAAAGGGAAGGAACCAGTCCTCAGGATCATCACAGATGACTGATGATCACATACTCGGAGACGGAAGGGACCAAAACAGTCCTCCAGCCCAGCTCTTCCTTTTAACTGATGAGGAAGCCAAAAAGAAGTGTGCCTCGGCCGAGTCAGATGCCTGGTCGGTGCTGGTGCTGTGGTCAGAAAGAAGCCAGTGTACCTAACTTCAACCTCAACCTCCGCTCTTATGATTATGGGCAGGATCTTCTACTAGAAGCTCATCAATAGATTTTAGAGCATCCAGGGACACTCTGATGTATCCTCAAAATTCTATGTCTGTGTAGTCATATTTATTTTTCTAGGGAGAGCGAGCCTGCTTTCCAACAACTTCTGAAAGGGATCCATGATTCAAAACTAGTTAAACCCACTGGGTTAGGTTTATTGAAGAATAAGTCAAGTTCCAGGCTCTTAAAAATGCATTTGAAGATGTCGACAATTTTTGCTAAGAATCCAAGTGACAACTGTTTTTTGCTAAAAGTACACACGTTAATTTGGTTTACTTACACTCAGAACCATGACAAATCTCTCTTCAAACCACAGACTATTATTTTCAAATGGTCCCAAAAGCCTTAGGTCAGAAGATCTAATACATAGGTAAGATATCAACTTGCATTTTACTCGGTTAAAATTTAAATTTAAAACATTTGCCATTCTGAGAGTGAATTACTCTAATGTTTTGCTGAGCAGGATTTTTTGCCAGTTCTATTCTAGAGGACTGTCTCTTTTCGTTTCCCCCCCCTTTCTTTGCTAGTAACTGAAGTTTGCAACATTACTCTTGTCACTCCCACTAATGCAGAACTGCAGCTAACACACTGAAAGCGCGTAACTGCTTCACCCAGTTTTTAATTAAAAGAGCCTTATGTGAGTTAAAGCGGCCCTTACCAGGGCTGATTCTCGGTCTCCACGCAGGGGCTGCTTTCTCAGGCACCAGGTGGGAGAGAAGAGTCTAAAGGCTGACTTCTGCCCATGTCAGGTGGTAATATACAAACGTATGAGGAGCCTGAAGCTGGCCTGTTGACTTGAGTCATACAAAGCTTCTGAGACATACTGCGACTTTTATTTTGCACTCATTTAAAAATTTTGTTTAGTACCTTTGGAATGTGAATTTTGTAGGCTGTGTGTATCTGTATATGGACGTGGTGTGTGTGTGTGTGTGTGTGTGTCTGTGTGCCTGTGTGGAAAATAAAAGATGAATTGGGATTTCAAACTCAGATCACTCCACAGCTCTCTATAATAGAGTGTACAAGAAGTGTTTGCTTTAAAGCCAAAATCACTCCCCCATGATTACATTGACAGATTAATATAAGAAATTCAGTGAATTTCCCACGTTTCCTCACCCACACGGTGAACACGTTCTTATAAAGTACAAAGGAATGATGACACAGCTGGCTTTGTGAGCCACGTGGATTAGATGTACTCTTCTGAATTCTTTTTCCTAGGGGCAGGTTTGAAGGTAGGTAAGCTTCCAAAGAGAAGGAAAGGCAGATCAAGGCTCTGCGGAGGCTGCTGGCTGGCTGCCAAGAGGCATCAAAAGGTGGGATTATTTGGTTTAGTCCTTATCAAAGTGTGGCCCAGTCAGCAGCACTTGTGCCCTGTTAGAATCCCCACACCAGATAAAGTGAATTAGACATTCTGAGGGTGGCGCCCAGTGCCCTATGGTTCAAGAAGCCCTCCAGATGGTTCCAGTGCTCCCTAAGCCTTGAGATCCAGTGACCTAAATGAAATTACCACTGGCTCAGGTTCACCCCTCAGGTTCGCTGGCACAGAGGCTGGGCTTTATGGCACACCCAGTGGCAACTGGGCATCCTGGTGAGACTGGTCCGAACTATAACCACATGTATAAACCAAAATGGCAATTTTAAAATTAATAGTGGCAGTGGAGGTATTCCTCTCCAGAGCTAGTAAGTCTCACCTCCTCTGTTGAGAGTCCCCACTCTTTTTTTTTTTTTTTTTTTTGCAGTACGTGGGCCCCTCACTGTTGTGGCCTCTCCCATTGCAGAGCATAGGCTCAGCGAGCCCGCTCCGCGGCATGTGGGATCTTCCCTGACCGGGGCACGAACCCGTGTCCCCTGCATCGGCAGGCAGACTCTCAACCCCTGCGCCACTGGGGAAGCCTGAGTCCCCACTCTTTTGATCACAGAAGCTGAACAACTCATATCAGGACTCAGAATGCCATCTGGTGTGCAAAGAGTTAGAAAAAAACTAAGAAATATGCCTTATGGGACTTTTCATCCTTATTATTATTAGCAGGATGTTCACATCCCTCTAATTTAGCATCTACTCTGCCCAGACTCGCTTTCCTGAACTCTGTTTTTAAAACCTATTTCTGCTAATACTTTTTCCTATATTTCCTTAATTTTAATAATTAAGCTAGGTAGTTTTTCTAAATATAAGTACCTAAATCTCTGAAACAAGGAAATATTATTCTGTGTTGATTTATTAGTACAACACCTAGAAAGCTACTTTTTTTCCCCTTTTCTCCTAGTCATTATGGAAAAAGCATGTCTCAATGTTCCCCCAAGTAGTAACTACACAGAAAATGGGCTCATAAAGCCCAGGAGTCAAATACAGATAGAGTGAGCATATCATTTATTGCCTAAACTAGAACAATTTTGAAAGTGGATATTTATAATTATGCCAGGTCAACAGGGACTGTCCTGGGCTAATTGGGTATGTGGTCAGATTTAAACAAGGATCCTCGTTCAGCGTAGCCTCTATTTCTTTCTCAGAGTCTCTTGTGAGTTTGTTGGGTAACAGCCAAAAGGATGCGGTAGACATTTTAAAACGATATTTCAACAACTATTCAATAATTCTTCTTATTATGTAGCATGTGACATCTAGAGTCCCTATGACATTTCAAAAGTAGTGCTAACTTTCTAATCCAAGCAATCAGCTCTAGTTATTTATTAAAATTACCGGTGGAGCTTTTAAAAAAATGCCAGTGATCCTGCAGAATTCCGATTCAAGAGCCAGCGGTTGAAAAACACTCAGCACGTATCCCCTTGAAAGTAGTTCCAGAGTTTAACTCTACAGAGTGGCAAAAACGTTTAGCTTCTGCACAATTTCCCCTGCTTCTCTTCAGAAGAGGCAGCCATTCTGTCAATTACCCATGACAGTCATTCTCTTAAAAAATGAAGTCACTGATTTTTAAGTTCCCCTACAACCCTTTGTGACATGCTTATTTGGTAGAAGCTGAGCGCTGAGAAAAATGGGAGATGATGTGACAGCTGCCTAAGGAGGATGTATTTGTAAGATGCCACCTAAGTGAGTACTGAGCCCTGTGAACAGTAGCACCACGGTGGTGAGTGTGAGAAAGCGCGGTGCAGAAGGAGAACTTTCCTAAGGGATCCCCTGAGAGCCCAAAGAGCCAGAGACCCCTGAGGGCAGAGCTTTGATGGAGAACCATTAACAAGATGGCTCCTCACCTTAGCTTTGGTGACATTAAGACCCAAATAATTAATAGCCTGACTCAGATAAGCCTCCAAGAAACTTAAAATTGGATGTGGAAGAGGATGACGGGGGGAAAAATGAAACAAATGAAAAAGAAGCACCCTATACAAATCAGTACTACTTAAGTGTTAAACTCTGTGGAGCAGACACTAACAGCAGTTGACAGGGTTTAGGACAGGGGAAACCGAGAGA
Source organism: Delphinapterus leucas (assembly GCF_059928025.1). Classification (NCBI taxonomy): domain Eukaryota; kingdom Metazoa; phylum Chordata; class Mammalia; order Artiodactyla; family Monodontidae; genus Delphinapterus; species Delphinapterus leucas. The sequence continues at coordinate 16,090,173 of NC_143146.1, forward strand.
AGTTTTAAAGGAGGGGCATGGATATGATATATTTTAAGCACAGTTAATTGTCTCCCAGTCTTGCAGCATAAATTTGAATCTCCATGGCATAAATACATCAACGCCACAGCACAGCACATGAGATGGTTCATAACCTGGGCCCAGACAATTTTTCAATAATTACACCTGTAGGCATTTTCTCCCTTTCCCCTCACCTGCCAACCCACCTATGCACTCTGTGGTTTAGTTAGACCATTTTTAAAAACAAGTCATGCACTTTTGTCGCACCATTTCTTTGCCCTCGCTGCACCCTCTGCTTGCAATGCACAAGCTGGCCTGAGTGCCTGGTCAATTTCCTTTCATATTTCAAGACCCAGTTCAAATACCACCTCCCTTGGAAAGCCTGCTTTGCCTTCATCTAGGTTAACATTAATCACTCCCACCTGTTTTGCCCTAGCATTTTTCAACAGATGTAGCTGGATTTTAGCAGGATTAAGGCGACGCTGTAGTTAACTATTTGTGTCTCTCTCCCCTAGACTGAGAGCTTGGTGTACAGGTGCTGTGTCTTATTCATGTTTTTATTCCTATTGCCTTGCTTGGTAGAACTCCACTCTAGATATTCATCAAATATTGTTGAATCAAAAAATGTTTTATATAATTCATGGTGTTTATGACATCTTTTATAAGAAATATAAACTTCAAAGAATTTCTAAAATTCATTAAAAGTTGTTCCCATAGCTTATATCACTTTCAGCCCAAAAGTCTGTGCACTGAAAGTACAGGATGAGGCAAAAATCTCCTTGAACCTATGTTGACTGTGGCACAGAATGCACGAGATTGTTCTTCTTTTTTAAAAAAGAACAATTATATGCTCTAAAGAAGAGCCCTTTAATTTCATATAATCATTATGCATTCTTTAGTTAAGAGTAACTGCTTATATTTTCATTTAAGTATGCCTTAATACACATCTTGAGAATATCCAGTAATACGGAATTTGTAAATAAATATTTACTTTTTTTTAAACTTTATTCTATAAATTTATTTATTTATTTATGGCTGCCTTGGGTCTCCGTTGCTGCGCGCAGGCTTTTTCTAGTTGCGGTGAGCAGGGGCTACTCTTTGTTGCAGTGCACGGGCTTCTCATTGCAGTGGCTTCTCTAGTACTTGGGCTCCTAATTAGACTTTTATGATTATTAATACTCTTTAAACAGATTAACAATAAAATAATTCAGAATTATATTTTCTCTCATATTACTACAGATTTTAAGTTCCTTTCTCACCTTTAAACTTGTTTTAAGAAGTACAATCCTGAAACTTCTCAGGGGGGGCAATTCGTAGTTCCTATTTATCACCAAGTTGCATTACATTGCATATTTTACACACATTACTTTTATCCTGACAACCAAGAAAGGAAGGCACCTTGTAACTAATAAGACCAAGACTCAGAAACCTTAAGCAACTTGCCGAAGGGGATGTAGAGCAGGTTTATTTAAAATTTAACCTTATTGAAAGCCAGACATAAATGGCATATGGACAGAGAAACACAGGGAAAGAACATAAATAAAAGAGAAATCCAGAAAAGTGAAAAATGAGATGACTCCATGGATAAGATGTAATAATAAAACCTTCATGTTACATGAAATAAAGGTGGGCTGCTCTGAACGTCGATGGGTCAAAGCAATGAGGGGAAAAATGACTGTTTACGATAATTACATTTTCCATTAGGTGAAATCAAACTAGCTGTTTGGGAACGAGATTTTCTTGACTGTTCTAAGTCCATTAAAGGGGACCCTGCATGATATAGTGGGATGCTTTCTCCAGGGCATCTCCATAATTAGCTTAGTAGTGAGCTCAACTTCGACGGTTCTTATAAGAACTTCACTGCAGACTGCTGATCAGACTGAGCGTAGTGTTGTATAAGTAATTCTACAAGCATTCAAAGTGATATAACCCACCAGGTTTCAGTCTTATAATTCAGAAGACATCTTATCTAAGCTGAAAGGTTAAGGGGCCTGTGTGCAACATTTTGTAAATGTTATTTTTTGATCAAAAACCAAAATAAAAAGTGAGTTCATAGTTACCGCTGTGGATGGGATGTGGAGGCCAGTTATTCTATGTCTGTGATTGGCAGCAGACCTATCTTCTCTGGCTCTCCTCTGGGTGGGCCGCACAGCCTACCCATTAAAAACGTGGGCTTTGCTTCTGACAAACCTGGCCTGGCACCCTGGCTCCACCACTTCAGGGCAGTGTGACCTGGAGCTCTCTGAGGCTCACTTTCCTGCTCTGTAAAATGGGGACAATAATTTCACCTGTCTCTTAGGACTGTTGTGATGATTAAATAAAATAATGCAGAAGAACTTGCTGTTGTTAATATAGGTAATTCATGTTACTGACATCCTCTTCTGAAGCTTACAGGCCCCTTGGGAGGTTTTGCTTGAGCAGATGTGAACATGGCATTGGCAGAGGACATCCCTCGGGGTAGTGCTATTTTCTTGGAAAACCACCTGGTTTTAGCACAAGAACCTGTGAATGCTGGAGGCCACAGATTTCTAGACAACTAACAAGTGGCTGAGTTGGGGCTTTACTTTAGGTCTTTCTGGAACCAGATTTCGTGATCTTTTCCTCTATCATGCTCCCCACCTCTTTTAAATATTTTCGCCATTTTCCACAATGGATCATCCCTAAATGGGCTTTAGCTGATTATAAATTTAGAAAGAATTCTGCAAGTTTTTCTTTTTGGCTTAATTTTAACCCAGTTATCACAAAATGAAAGTTTTTTTAGATGTCTCATATCTACCAGATGGACAAGAGGAAGAATGATGTCTGCAGACATTTGATCGTCTTAGTACCTATTTGATTTTTTTTAATTAAAAAAAAACCCTTATGGTTTTAGTTTTAAGAAACTAAGTTATACAAATGTTAGCAAAATATTTACGTTTGGTATGTGCATTTAACCAGCAATTTCCCAGCTCCCAAAATATTTATTTTCAATATCCTGCTCGCTTTTTATGGCCTATCCGCTCTATTTGAAATCTGTTCAATTTATACAGCCAGTAAATTACTTTTCCAGAATTGCAGTAATTACAGTATTCTTCATATGCTCCTACTTATTTCTCAGAACTCTACTACAGGAAAACATTTGTGATGAAGTCCAGGTACGTTATGAGAGTTTAGGAAACAATAAAAATGTTTCCCCAACATTAAAAAATATTATTTGAGAATAAATCTGCTCAATGGCTGATCAGTCCTCATTGAAAGTATCAAGATCATAAAAGACAAGGAGAGTTGAGAAGCTGTCACACACTGGGAGAGAATGAGAAGAGAAGACACCTAAATGCATGTGGGACCCTGAATTAGATCCTGAAACACAAAAAAGGTAAACTAGTAGAATTAGAATGAGATCTGTAGTTCAGTTAATAATAGTATATCTATATATAGTATATCAATATACTGTAAATAGTATGGTATAAATAGTATAGTATAAATAGTATAAATATATAGTATATCAATATATCTATAATTATTTATCGATGTTAATTTCCTGGTTTTGACTGTTGTACTATATGGTTATGTATGTCTGTTGTTAACATTAGGATAAAATGAATAAGGGTATATGCGAACTATACTATTTTTGCAACTTTTCTGTACGTCAAAAATTATTTCAAAATAAATGTTAAAAAATAATTCGATTTCAAGCAGATCAAAATTGGAGAATAACCATTTGTAAAGCCATTTCTTTATCATAGTCTCTAGTATACAAAACCCACTTGTCAAGCTTAATGCAATATAAACATATTAAACCCCTGGTATGTAAGATCCTCTAATTTGGAATTTTATTCATTCAACTAAAGGCTTAGCTAAAAGTGTCTCTTTAAATGATCAACAAAAAGAGTTTGTATGTTCAGGAGAATGTTAAGATACTTAAATGAAATCAAGAAACACTCTAAGCAAAAATGACACGCTAAGTATGGCTCATTTCTTAAAGTATAAAAATATCAGATATAATATTACCTGACAGCCAATAAGCAGTCAGTAAAAAGTCAAGTCTAAATCTTAAATAAGTTCCCAAATGCCTTCTAGAAGGCGATAATATAATGCTGATGTCCTTTTCTCAGTTAGTATAGATTACTGCAACATTCCTGTATAAATGGACACAGTTAATCAGGAAGGATCACGGGCGCGTTCCTAAACCATCATAGCATCGCTCATGTTTCTCTGCCAGATTAAGAAGTTTCAGATAAAATAATTTGATTTTTATCTTATAATCAATTTGTCAAATGATCCTTAAACTTTATGACTTTGCATTTCCAAGCTGTTAATTTCTGCGTCTTAAAAAATGCCCGGATGCAGCTTTAAATTCAACTTTTCTTGTCTTACACGTTGAAGGTTAATTTAACAAGCTTGTGATGAACACTGGCAATCCGATGCCCAGTGATCACTGATGAAATGTATAGGGATCGATGGATGGCACAGCAGAAGTAAAGTGATTTTTAAAAAATACCCGAGGCACTCAGGAGCAGTGGAGTTTAATATCTACCAATTCCACATGGAAATTAAATGTATCCTGAAATCAGCTTCTCCAAATCAAATTCAAAGGAAAACATAATAACTATTCAACACAATTCATCGTCAGGTTTTTTTCTTTTTTAATTTAATGTTGTATGGCCACTATTAAACTATTTGAAATGTTGACCTCAAAACCCAGGACTCCTATGTGGGTTAAGAAAAATAAATGGAAATGCTCCCAAAGAGACTGGAAGCCTACATGTAGCCATGGGCTCAACCTTTGATCAGAGCCACATGCTGCAACCTCCAATTATTGTCCTCAGACGCGACCTTTACTCTCACTTTATTCTGGCGGCTTTCCAAAGAGGGACAGGTGGTTTTAGGGCATTTTCTTGGGTTACAAATCAAATAATATTTCATGGTTTTCACCTTTAATGGGCTAAGCAGAAGGCATTTGACAAAATTCCTTATAGGGGTTTGGAGAAATAATTTATACTCTAGGGCATTCTTAAATCAGTAACTTGGCACTATGAGATTCAAAAAAATAAAATAAAATCTCACTGCTCCTTCCAATGTTGCATTGCAAAAGCTGCATTGTGTGTGTTTGCCTTGCTCCTAGGGGGGACTCCATGTTCAGAAACTAATGAATAGATTACATTGGTCCTTACAAGTTGAGTTTTCATTGGTGACAGCTGTGCCATATGGTATGCAATGAAGGGGCTGCTTTCTAATACATGGCATTCTTGCCAGCGAAGGAAATGAATGCCCTAGAGGCACGTTTTTGTTTTTATAAAATTAACAAATTCCATGCCTCAATATGAAATTCAGAACTTGGCATTGGCCAGAAATGAACAAAGTAACCCTAGATTTCATGCATTGAGGATGGCAAAAGTCAAAGCCAATAGAAAATACTTTCCTCTTGGATTGACTGCAATGATAAAATCTCAATATATATGATAAATATGACCATCAAGGGGTTCCTGAATTGTGAGAAAATATATCTTGGGGAGCAATCAATGCATGTTTCCATTGACTCATCCCGCTAAGCATTCACATATTTACACAGTTGACATTCTAACTACACTTGATTAAAGAGGTTGGGGAGTACAGATAAAGGCTCATTCTGAGAATTCACATTGATGAGCAGGCTGTTAAATGTTTAACATTTAGGGGTAAAGATAGTATAATTTCACAGGGGGAGAACATGCAGGCACCTGTGTGGTACCCACAAGAAGGGATTCAGGACACAATCTGACAGAGTTGATTAGGGAAGTTGGCTACGGAATCATTTGGAGTGGAAACCCTCCAATGGTTCTTGGCATCCCTGTCTCCTGTTTTAGGAACATAAAACACTACTATTTTCAGCATTCAATTGGACATTCCTATTTTGGGGACCACTGTTTCTCAAGTCCAACATGCACTAAATAGATGGGAAAAATCCATGTTTGCCATGTCCTGAGCTAGCTTTTCTATTGGCTGACAGCACCCTCCTTCTTTCACATGTTTATCTTAGATCTGATGTGTTTCTTTCTTTACCCTCTACATTTAGTTGCCTATATTTAGCCATGAAGTCCTATAAATTTTTACTTTCACCTCTATCATTAGTGCTGTCTTCTTTTCTCCTTCCATGCCACGCTTAGGTGACAGTCTCACTACCAGTGGTCTTATCCATCCTTTATTTGATGCCAGATTATTGCTTAGATCCTGCCATTCTTTGGATAAAAATGCCCTGTGACTTGTCATTGCCTACAAGACAAAAGAAAGTCAAGTATTTGGCCTGAATTTCAAAGCTTCAACGATTCAGTCCTGACCAATCCTACCTTCCAGTACACACCAGCAAGCATGTCTATTTCAGCTTGCCTGGTTTCCTCACAAGCAGTTAAGCACATCATGCTTATTCTTACCTTTGCACCACTGGTTTTTCATCTTAGTGTCACCAAGTGCTTATTCACCTGAGCAACAGCAAGGTCCTCTCTACTGGGATGGATTCTGCCTCCCAGGAGCTAAGGCAAACCCAGAAACAGGCATAAAAAGAAGCTTTTGTGATGAGGTGCACTTTCTCTAATCTTGTCCCTTCAATTCTTCCTGATTAACTATCCTCTTACCATTTTTCCTGTGGTTTCCAGCCTGCCCTTGTTACCTCTTTTGTATGCATGATTCTAGTACCCTGATCTTCCACTGTCTCCTTGCCTACTCTGTTGCTTTCTATTCCCTACTTTCTATTTTCTGCTCATACCTTCATAGGTTATTTACCTGAACAGAAACCCACATGGCTTCTCCTTCAGTGCCACCTTTGTGGACATGTCTTATCCTTCAGATGTATGTATATACGTTATCTAGTTTAATCCTCACAAAGCTAAGAGGTGGGTTCTATTATCTCCAGTTTATTGATGAGAAAACACCTGAGATTTATGAAGGTTAAATAATGTTCGCCAAGTCACACACAATAATATATGGTGGAGTCAGGATTCAAATTCATGCAGTGATTCAAGGACTATTGCTTGCAACTATGTGGTCTTCACTTAACCAAACTCCCACTTTGAAAGCACACTTTTCATCTCTTTGGAAAATTATAATTTCTCAGGATTGGGTAGTACAGTTTTTATTTCCTTTGTGTCCACCATATGCCCAGTCTTGATCTAAGCACAAAAAAGGCATCTAATAAACACCTTTTTGAAGAGAACTGGACATATTCAGATGCTGAGCCACGTGATGGAAATTATAGGTGTTTTAATGGTCTAAACCTGCACTGTCCAATAGAGTAAGCCCTAACCACTTAGAGAGATTAAAATAAATTAAAATAATGAAACGAGAAATTTAGCTCCTCAGACATATTAGTCACATTTTAAGGGCTCAAAAGCGACATGTGCCTAAATTTAATCAAAATAAAATAAAATAAAAATTCAGTTGATCAGTCTCATTAGACATATTTAAAGTACTCAACAGCTACATGTGGCTAGTGATACTGTGCTGGACAGCTCAGACCTAGATTATTTCCATTGATGCAAAAAATCCTATTGGACAGCGCCGGCAAGAGTAAATACTCAATTTCTCCCAATATACCCATCAATCCATATAGCCAGAGACTAAGAGTTACTTCCTAAACACTTAGTAAAACCTGGGCTCCGAAGCCAAATCCTGGCATTGCATGTTGGATGACCTTGGACAGGTCACTTATCTGTACAATGGAAATCATAATATTGACCACTTAATAGGGTTGTGGTGAGGATGAAAAGTGTAAAAAGATTACAATATTGCCTGATAGAAAGTAAATGTCCAATACATGTTAGCTATTGTTATACGCATGTCATGTTCTCCAAATGGAACCCAGAACCACCCAAAAAGGGGAATAAAGTTTCTTACAACTCTCTCATAGTTTTAGAATTTGGATACTATAACTGCAGGTAAATAGCAAGACACACTTGAACATTCATTCTCTCATAGACAACCTTGAGGAGTATAGATTTGGATCTTCAACCAATAAATGGTAGTATTAGGCATATATTAAATCGGGTCACCATGAACTTGCCAAATATTTTATATTCAGACACAGCAATTCAACAGAAAATACTACAAGGCTGATGAATGAAGGGATGTATGCATATATATTTCACTTTGCGGAGTTACCTTCTAGAAGTCAGCTCCTAGCACGATCCACACCTTAAAAGTGCACTGTGCACTGTATTTGTAGAATTATTCCTGCCTAACACTCTTAGGACTATCGGTGATTTCAGTTTTCCCATCTGGTTGGGTGTCACACATAGATTTTGGACTACGGAATACATTGCTATGACTATGTTAACACAGAAGAATTTGGAGCACTAAACTATGTTAAAGATAAAGAACTAATCTAAAAAAAGTCTAGGACGTTGAATTTAGAAAATCAGGAGACCTATCCGTAAGTAATAAGATCAAGGGCTCCAAACTGCCCTCCCCAGCTGATTGTCATGGATTCTGAGAATACTCTCCTTCTTGAAGTCAACAAACTCTTTTACATAAGAATGGTTCTGCTTCCTCTGGGAGACCTGACTTTTTCAAGCTGGTATGACGCTACCGGAGATAGATGTAGGGCCGAGGTAAGACAGGAGTCACTTTCTGATTCAGTCAATCTCAAGACCACATCAGCTCTGGCAACCCAAGAGTACTTCCAAAACTCTCTCACATCTACTAGCTTATTTATTCCATCTGATATTATTTTTAGGCCTCTCATTAAATCAGTTAATTTCCTGAGCATTGAGATTTTAGTGGTGAATACTGACCTTTTTTTTTTTTTGACATTTAATTATCAGTGTTATCTTTCTAGAAGATCCCTGCACCTTAAAGAATAAAAATGTGATACTTATAGATATATCTCTTCTTGGGGTAATGTCATATATTCAGTGACTTATTTTTCATTTCTCTTTCTAATTTTCACTTCTTCAGAGTCATAATAAAGGAAATTCTTAATGTATCAAATTATTTAAATCCATGCAAAGAAAAAAATCGAGGACATATCTTTTTTTTTATGTGGGATTTATATATAAGCTGTTATTTGAAGGACAAGGCATATTTCATGCTCTATTTTAATTTAAATTCTCTCCTGGCTATCTTCCCAAACATCTGTAGACACAATTTTTTTTTTTTTTTTTTTTTTGCTGTATGCGGGCCTTTCACTGTTGTGGCCTCTCCCGTTGCGGAGCACAGGCTCCGGACGCGCAGGCTCGGCGGCCATGGCTCACGGGCCCAGCCGCTCCGCGGCATGTGGGATCCTCCCGGACCGGGGCACAAACCCGTGTCCCCTGCATCGGCAGGTGGACTCTCAACCACTGCGCCGCCAGGGAAGCCCGACACAATATTTTTAAGTGACTTACAAGTTCACAGTTTTCACAGACCATGAAGGTTCTCAAAAGTTTAAATTACTCCCAAGGACATTTATACCCATTTCCCTTTTAGAGTGACCAATGAAAACCTGTTTTTAACCATCAGAATAATTCACAGGCCCGTCTCTTCTAATCTGGCTTCTCCCCTGGTTCCTTGGAGGTTGCTCATAATAAACAATCCACAAAGAAAAGAAGATGAAAAGAATAAGATTCGAAAAGGCTTTTTTAGTGTTAAAGAAAGTCTGAGGAAAATCAAAACTAATTTCAAAAGTGACTCAAACATTAAGACATGATCAGCAGTTCTACTCTTCAGATAATCATGAATTAAAGGAACTTTTAGAGCAATTGGAGGATCTATTGATTCGTCTATCTAACATACTTCTATTTAAGATTTAGTTATATCTATATTAATGTAAATGTTATGTTTTTGAGAAATGAAGTCCAAGTACCCTCATTTAACACTACTGTTATTAAGATGTTTTAATAAAGTACAGCAACATTATACAAGGATTTCTTATTTGGGTTAAAATAAAGATTTTCATCTCAGCTACTAATCAGGACTTTCAGAGTGATCTAAATACTTCAGGAGGTAACTTCCCCCACCCCTTTATTCTATTAAATAGGTCACCACATGAAGGACTTTTAGGTCGCAGTGGCCTTGGGACGTGTTATACGTTTGCTATTTGTAAACAGTCACGCGTTTTAGTGTTTTCTTTACCAATCCACTAACCTCACCCTATCTATCTCTCTTATTTTCTAGCTTCTACAGCATAACGCATTCTTCTACCTCATGTTTCTCTCATCTCCTGAAATCAGAATTGCTAAGCATGTCACCGGGCTAATGGTACTGTCTGATTTTTGCCTGCGTTTCTGGGATCTATTTAACTTGGAATCTGCTGAATCCCATTCTAAAGAATCATCAGATATTTTCTCTTGGCACGCCAAAAGCCAGACATCTTGTGTTATAGTTTGCACTTGAAAACGTGACAGTGAAAACGATCATGTTACTAAAATCAAATGTTGATTATTAAACACAAGTACTTTTTGAAATGATTATCAAGTTAAACCATTTACCTATAGGAAACCCTGAAATTAAAGTGTAAATTAAAAGCAAAAGGTAAAATCCCAAACACAAAGGCAATTCTCTAGCCACTCTGAATAATTCTGATGTGCTCTGCTTTCTCCTGGTAAACGAAATCCTTCTGTAACTGGTTCTCATAGAAATTGGAGAGCATGATAAGGCAGGAGAGGTATTTCAGTGAAATCCCCATTATAAATGGAACATTTTATATCCTAAAGAATTTTATACTCGCAAAAATAGGTATGCCATGTTACAGACCATTGGTTGGTGTCATATTATATTGTACCATGAATTCCAACTTGAAACTCTAATTTAGAATGTCATTTATAGTCATCAGTAAGTAGAAAATGGAATAGCTATAATTATAAATTGTATAGAAGTTGAGTATGTGGGAACTGGAAGAGATGGATGAACAGGAGTTGGCACTGGGGATCAGGGAAACACATACTGCATACCTTAGAAGGGCTGCTTGTCTATTACACCAAGGAATTTTAGGTTCCATGTGCTTTGCCTGCTTTGATCCATGGGAAAATCTGCTTGATTCAGAATGGAAATTCAAGTCCCATGAATCCCTTGAGTGGCTGATCAGTATTAGTAAGTGTTCAGAGGTCAGGAAATGCCTCCCTCTGTGTTTGCTGAATCGCCCCATACATTATACCACCCTTAAGACTTTAACCCTCTTGTGTCATAGAGAAATATTTTCACGTATGCAGAGTTCAGAAGTAAAGCGCTTTCTAAACGTAGGAAACTGATAACAAATGCTGCTCGTGAAAGGCTGCTGGGTACCAGCCAACTGCTTTCTTTCTTTCTGATTTTTCTCAGTGAGTAGTTAGCACTGCTTATGCATTCTGCCAGCATTACAGAGAGGACACAGCGCATGATAAATGTCCATGAGAAATGAGGAATATTGAATCAATGACTATAAAAGGCAGGCAGAGGTTTGAGAGGGGTTAGATTTCAACTGATAGAAAATAAAGTGTTTCTGTTGTTTTTTTTTAAATCTTTCTTGGTGCTTCTAGGAACGCACAAGGGCAAAAGTAAGTTCTATAGCTAACAGTGAGATCAGATTCTACCATAATTGCTTTGGCTATATTGTTCCTCAATTTAAGAGTTGAGTTTCTGGCCTGTATTATTGAATAGGCTCTTGTCTTCTCTATACAAAGTAGAGATGAAGAAGCCTTGAGAGCTTGCTGCTAGCTACAGTTCTTGAAATAATTTTCTATGTTTAGGGTCTAGAGGTTTTTGAAACATGGCATTTCAGGATATATCAGCCACAGTCATATCACATTTACTACGGAATTCTTTATAACTAAAACATGTATCAGATTTATAGGATTTCATGCTTAAGAAAGTCTTTGAAAGGAGTATCTTATGCAAACGCTTGAAATATCTCCTTGTGTTTATTTTATATCCTTCTGAAATGCAACATCTCACAGTCCTGTACATTTTCTAAAGAGATAACCCAAGTTTACTTGTAAGAAACGATACGTGTTTATCTAGCAACATTTCCCCCAGATAGAAAGTTGTGAATGCACTAAATACCCTGAGGATAAAACAACTCTTACAGGTCCTAAGAAAGTCATCCGTGTCCCCAAACAGCCATTTATAATATGACACGAGTCCTTTGACTGACCTAACACAGCTTCCTTGCGGCTGGCTCTAATTCACAACTTGATAGCAGCTGTCACAATGAAAGAACCAGGCACATTATCTGATTTGTTTCTGCCATCCCTGCACTCATAGAGTCCGTTAACAACAGGGATATGCACTTTTTAAATGACTGAATTAGTCATACTTCCATTAAAAGAGTAGACTTACAAAGTAAAACAGAACAGCCTCTTCCTGCATTCCTGTCCATTCCTCTGCCTACTTGTTTCCATTTATTCCATTCAAAGAACATATATTGAGCCCTGTTTTCAGCAGGCAGGGCCTTATCCTCTCTGCTCCAATGCTTACACCAGAGCAAGATCCATGCTAGACACTCAGCAAACATGTGCTGTATATATGAATAAACGAGAGGATGAATGAACAGTACCCACTGCATTGTCTCTTGGCCTGGCACAGATGTGGTACTTACACTGGGTTTTCTGTTTGTGTTCTCGTGCCAGTTTTCTGTCTTGAGACTTTAGTAATTGATTGGTTTGAAAGGAGGAAGAAAGCCCAGAAAGTTTGATATCACTGGTTTGTCTGATCTACGAGTGCCCAAGGCCTAAAGGCTTAAATTAAAAATACTGCTCTTCTGTCTCTCCCTCATTAGAGGGTACCAATAGACCAGAGAACTCAACCTTTTCTGGACAAAAAGGAACACACATTTTTCCAAATCTTATCATTTCAAGTCAGTTGCAGTGGTGGTGGTGAGAGTTGATCATAAAACGTGTCAAAAATAAACCAAGTATTTAAGAACCGCTGATAGATCGCGCTAGACCTATTGAAATCGTCACGGGGACTTGCTAATACTTGGGGCCTATAATGTCACCATTATATATATTACGGCTGCTCAACATCAACTATGTTTGACAATGATAATTCAATACTTATTCAATAGAATAAGTATTTTATTCTATAGTTAGCAAGGTAGGGCTTCCCTGACCCCCCGGATGAGGTTAAGTTCCCCCACTGAGGAGAAACTTAGCATCCCGTGCTTCTATTTTCATAACACTTTATCACAGTTGATAATTAATTAATTTAACTACATCAAATTCCCTGAGGGCAAAAAAATGTACGTGTCTAGCTTACTCAATATAATGAGTTGAATTAATATGTTAAGAGTATAAGCGTTCACTAACTGGGATAACCTGAAAACTTAAGCTCCCATGTTGGGAAAAAACACGTTAAGGTCTCACTTTTACATGGAACTATAGAGATCATTTTGCCTTTTACTTACAGTAATAAGTATCCTACAGCACTTCAGTAATAAAAAAATTACAGAACAACACAGAATGCATCTTTAGTCTCACCAACATTTGCTTCCTAATACTGAAAAACCATTTTTTTTTCCTTTCTAATTCTCGGTCCATTCTATTCTATAGTTACAGAAGGTACCAGATGTTAGGAGGAGGCTTTCCCACATATCCTAGATTTTTAAGTAGAAGCAAGATTTATTATAGCCATATAAATGTAACTTCAGCCTTAACTTTTGTGCTCACAAGCTAGGTGTAATCTGCAACGTGGTCCCTTGTCCAATGGAACAACTCTTATCTGTGGAATGCTGGTATCAATGCCAAACACTCAAAAGAACCACAGGACATTACCGAAACGACTGCGTTCTGCCCACAAACCGTTTTCCCTCAGACTATGAAAACATATCCCAAGTAGAACTCCTGATTTATTTTTCCCCTAGGATTAAAAAAAAACAAAAAAGAAAAAAAAAAAACTACAGGACCTCAGAACTGAATGGAATACCACTGGGGTTTTTACTTGAACACTTAAAACATTTCATTTTATCAGTGGAGTGCCTTTCTTTTGACATGATGCAGACACCAACTGAATTCTAAATTGTTACAAATCACTTTCAATTAATTCATAATTAAAGATGATGAGAATGTGCCACCAGTTCGATCTTTGTTTTTATTGATGGTTGCTTGAATGTCACTGTTAACATTTTAGATGACCATGTATTAAAAATGTATAAACTAGGACATTAACGTAGCAGACAGAGACAGCACGTGCAACTGACAGCAGTAGGAGTAAAGGGTTTGATGACAAGATGCCGGGAGCCCAAGAGTGATGGGATGCAGGTGCTAATCAGAGAGAGGGCTATTATATATAATTTTTGTTGAATTACTGATTTGCTCACTGATCTTTTGCTGCTGCATTCATGAACACTGTCATCTTGGATGTATCTGTGTAGGAAATGGACTTGGCACATTTGACTAATTCGTGTAATAAATTCGTGAACTAACACTTCACATCCGGACAAGTATTAGTAAGAACATATTTTGCCCTATAAGTCTAGGTGGGTGGTCAATTCTCAATGCCATAGGAAAACCCAAAGAAAGAAAATTGGAAGAATTTTCTTAGAGATCTCTAGGACAAATAAAAAATGAGATAGGGGAGCAAGAGGTATGAAATATATTAGGACGGTAGGACTACCATGAGGTTCCCTTCCAAGGTATGGTACAACATCAGGTACTCCAACATAGGCTGGGTTCAAATTTTAGGTTTTTAAATGAAATGATTTTCCAGACATTCAATTTCACATCAAACTGGCATCTAGGAAACCCAGTTGATTGAAGTATAAGGATTTGTTTCACGTCAAATACCCAGCCAGGACTGAGAAAAAAAAGCCAATTAAGAAGTCACTGTTGCTCTTACAAGTTAAAAAGCCCATATTCTCATTTTTAATCATGTCCTGCTCTACTTAACAAAATCCACATGCCTACTTTCATCAATAAATTGCAAGCTGACCAAAACAGTTTAACTGTGTTATGAATTATGGCAGTTTCAACCAAACCGTATGAATAATCTTTATGATTCAAGAGTGGTGATGCTATGAGGTTTTATCTGTTTTTCTAAATAGGTAAATCTTTTTAGATTTCTTGATGAGAGTACTTTTTTGGGTAACAAGTTTTTTTTTTATTTATAGTTTGCATTTAATTTACAGATTTGTTTTAACTTTACCACTCTCAATGATTTATAAAATTGTTTTAGTTTAGGCTTTACATATGCAAGTGACAATATGATTATACCAATATAATACATTTGAATTACTTTTTCCTTTTGAATTGAGTAGACTAATGAAGGATGAGAGTATTTTTTAATTAGCATTATTTAGGTAGCGTCTTTGCCAAAATTCATGTAAATTTATATTTTAGAAGATCAAGCTTACTTTTTAAAAAATATTCATACTTCTCTCCAAAATCTTAGCAAAGAACAAAAATCGTAGCAAAGGATCATATCATTTTTGAGTTAGAAAGGTACCTTAATGATTAACATTTTAAAAACTCCTTCATTTCTCAAATGAGGTAACCCAAGATCATACAAAAGGATTTTGTCCTTCCACTGAAGGGAGAGAGAAGAAATACATCAGTTTATTCTCTCTGTAATGAATTCTGAGATTTTGTTGGATGACTTCCATTTGGATCTACCCACTCTAAAATCTTTTTTCTAAAACTTCAAAACGGTTTTCTCTGGGCTTCCTGAGCATAATAGTGTGTCAGGTAATGGCTTTTGACGCCAAGGCTGAATGCGCATTTTTGCACGGTGGGCTAAGGTTTCTTTGCATTCCGATGCATCTTTTTCCTTTCTTACCCAAACCTTAGATGTCAGAAGACTTTACTCAAGCCTTCTGGTTTAGAGGTTTGCATAAATAACTTAGTCCCTCCGAGGCTGACGAGTGCCACTGTTACTGGCACCACTCTGCTTGTCACTATGCAATCCCAGTAAAAGCAACTGAAAGTACTTTTATTTGAAGGCCATTTGACAGAGGGGGAGAAAACACATTTACTCTTTCAAGGTCTGTGTATTTTCCTGGGAGAAGCCTACCTATGAAATTTGTCCTTTCATCCTCGGATAGCTATTTGGGAAATATCTTTTGGCAGTGCAGACTCATGAGTGGTTTCTGCCACTCCAGACCACAGTGGTGATTCACAGAACTTCCCTGTATCTCCCCACCTCCCTCCTTCCTCCCTTCTAAAGACAGGAAGGCTGTTTCATGCTGCTGTGTTGACAACATTCTTCTCTAGAGACTGAGGAAGAAAATCTGCATATTTTAGCAAAAATATTGAGTTATTTTCATCATAGATGTTTAAGGAAGGAATTGTTTACTAATATCTGTGACTATGTTGAGATACTACAAATAAGAAAGAGACAGTACTGTGGGCTTTTTCTTAAAACAAGATTCTTTTCTAACATGTCCCTTACTCACAGGAGCTCCCAGAAATTCAACAAGATTACTTTTATCTTCATCAGAGAGATCAGCTAATTCAGTACAGCTGGCTCGTACAATCTGTAGCAGGACTGTCCTTCACAATAGACCAGGAAGTCTTATTTTTCAGGTTTACAAAAAATAAAGAAAAATGCAATATATTTATAATTTGCTAAACGCTGTGTGTGTGCGCGCGCGCGCCTGTGTTTGTTTTAATCCTCCTAGTCTCTACAAGTCATCACCAGTTTGGACCTGCCCATCAGGTACCACGGACGCCTGCTGCTCCCACACCCCTCTCCTTGGATCCGCTGAGCCGCTCCTTACCTATAAACAGATTCCACTCGGTGTCGAGATCAGCCTGATTTGCCAGGCAGCCCTTCATGACATTGAGGCAGTAGTTGTTGCATGGTCTCACCGTGGGGAGTCCCCGACAGTAAGGGCAGTACAGCATCTTCATGAGCGCACGGATGCAGCCTGGGGTCGGGCTCACCTGGAGATTGATTGAAAAGAAAAAGAAAATCAGAAATAAGAAGGATGGAAGGAGACAAAAAGAAGTGACTCATTTCCTCCTTGAAAAAAAAAAAAGGTGAAATGGCTCTGAGAAAGCTCCAGCAGTAGGGCAGCGGGCTAAAGGAACCATCAGAATCTTAACACACTGTAGTACTTGATCTTAAAGTCAGTCAGTTCCTTGTCAATACTTCTGTTTGGCATAGTAGTAATCATTTTTCTTGAATTGTCCTTGTCAACATTTTGATATCTATGTCATTGCAATTTAGCCCTAAAACCTAGACACTGTTTCAATGAAATAGAACATGCAATGAGATAATGCATGTGAAAGCAATTTCCAAAGTTAAAACCCCATAAAAATGAAGGTATTATTAAAGTTTAATGTGACACCTTTAGAAATTTTTCCAACTGGTTATTTGACCCTGTTTCTAAAGGAGGTTTGCAGAAACACTTCCTTTGTACATTACTTTTTTAAAAGGATCAATATCAACTTGTCTGGGATTTCTGAGATCCAGGCCTGCTTAGAAGCAATGGAACTGTCAAGGCACCCTCTTCAGGAATCTGAAGCTTTGCAGTTCTGGGAACTTTGGAAGATGGATCCAATGTTGAATGTGAAGAGAAATGCTTGCAGTAATTCAGAGGAGCTACTAATCAACCCCTAATCAAGTGCTATTTACCTTGAATACGATAAGCAGTGAATACTCCTAGGTTAATCAATTCTAAACCAATCAGGTCTTTTTTAGACTCACTGAAAATTCCAATATGACTTTAAGAGGAAAGAATATTTAAAATGGTGTGGACCAAAATCAGAAAAAAATACAGAAAGCTCTTTTTCATGACTGGATATAAACATTAGTGAGGTATTTTTTTGGTTGGTTCCATATAATGTTGATCTTTAAGTTAAGTAGCTACATGTTTCTGTTCTTGTGCTCTCCATCTGAAGGCAAGCCTAACTTGTATCATTTGGATCTCCTGGAGAGTTAGAGTCTTATCGGACAGATCTGGGCCCCCAGGTGACAATATATGCCCGGAACATTCAGATACTGACAAAGCATAACACCAATGTAAAGGTGGGGCAGGAAAAGGTATTTCCATATAAATGGATACTTTCCACTACCAAAGCTAATCTCCAGCATTTTATCCTTTACCTAGAAACCACATTTGAGGTTTCTAATGCAAGGCTTTGGTTTCTGTAACATTTTCTTAATTGCTGTATACTGTAAAAAATTAATGAATGAAACCCTCAATCAAATAGACTTGGGAGACCAGAAGGGGGAGCTCTCAAGCCCTGCAAGGAGAGCAGAGCCCAATGGCAAGAAGAAAGACTCCTTTCCTGGCAAGGACTCAGCCAATGAAAAGCCATGGACTCTTTGTTTATCACAGCCCTCCCAACTTTCTTTTCCCTCTAAAGAAGTGCTCTCTTTCCTTTGCTAAATTGCAATTCTCTGTTGGTCCTGAATAAACCATCTTTGCTGGAGAAATATTTGGCAGTCTATTTGTTTGAGGTCAAGAATACTGACAAAGTCCCTAGTTTATTATTTCAGGAAATGAAGCAATCTATCAATCTATCTGTCTATCTATCTATCTGGGCGCCGAAATCTCTGGTTGTCCTTTTGATGTTTTTCCTTTTTTGCATTTTCTTTCCAAAATTTTATGAAAATTTTCAAACATACAGACAAATTGAAAGATTTTTATAGTGAACACCCATATCCCCACTCCTAGATTCTACATTTAACGTTTTCTTACACTGATTTTTCACACATCTATCCTTCTCACCCATCCATTAATCCACCTTATTTGTAATACATTTCAAAATAACATATTAACCTTTTGATTTTTATTTTTCCTGGTAATTTAATGTTGGCTTTAATAAAACGAATTAACCCGATCAACAATAAAAAGTTAGCACATTAAGTAGTCCAAATCAAATAAAGTAAAATATAACTAGCCTTTCTTTTGTTTTTAATTTTTAAAAAACTTATTTATTTTTGCCTGCACTAGGTCTTCGTTGCTGTGCGCGGGCTTTCTCCAGTTGCATCGAGTGGGGGCTACTCTTCATTGCGGTGGCTTCTCCTTGCTGCAGAGCACAGGCTCTAGGCGCGTGGGCTTCAGTGGTTGTGGCACGCGGGCTCACTAGTTGTGGATGGCGGGCTCTAGAGCGCAGGCTCAGTAGTTGTGGCGCATAGGCTTAGTTGCTCCGCGGCATGTGGGATCCTCCCGGACCAGGGCTCGAAGCTGTGTCCCCTGCACTAGCAGGCGGATTCTTAACCACGGCGCCACCAGGGAAGTCCATAATTAGCCTTTCTTTATAAAACTATTTAAAGAATGTATTAGTATCCACTAATTCTAAGACATAGTTTCCAACAACAAAACAAAAACGAAAAAATGAGAACAAAAGAGAGGAGTCTGGTGACTTTTCTTTTGAGCATACATCTGTGCCACCATGTCTATTTATCTAATAGATATAGGATATCTAATATCTATAGGATATTTTGTTGAAAATGCCAAATTTTATCCACAATTGGGCAGAATTTTTTAAAAATTTATTTTATCTACATGTATCCCGTACCATTCAGAGAACAGAGAGGATAACTCTGTCTGTGGAATTCCAAATTCTTATACATTTTATTATTTGGTATATGGTTGTAGTCCTACAAACCACTGTCCGTAGGGTTTTGATTTTCACAGCCTTGCAATTCCTCTCTTGACCTTGATGTCTCTCTCCAGAGACCTATCCTATTTTCACCCAAGCCGGCTAAGCTATTTCTTCCTTTGACTCTGTTGGATTTTTTGTTTTCTCACCATTGGTATTATATGATGCTTTGCTTCTTCCCCCTAAACGTGCCAGTATAAAACCTAGGGTATTTGTCAATATTGGGGATGCAGATTTGAGATCTCTTGGCGAGTGTGGACTCTTTTATCATCATTATAACCTGTACCACTCTGCATAACATGCATGTATTATAGGGTATTATGATATATAGGCACTCAATCAATGCTTTTTCAGTTGAACTCTGTAGTGTGTTTCTTGATTCCTTGGTCACGCTGATATTCAAAGAAAAAAGGCACAAGATGGTTTTATACATCTTAGCGTTCAATTGTTGCTTTTAAATTCTGTTTTCAAAGGTTATTGATTGCACTAATTCCAAAGCTTTGCTGTGTGTGTGTGTGTGTGTGTGTTGGAACTAGTACAATTTTCTCAGTCTGACGTTTCAGAAGAGTCTCCAACTCAGGGTAGCAACAAATAGTGAAAATTGAATAGCCTTAATAACCTAAAAGAACAGTGCTGTTCAAGTTAAACATGGCTCTCTCGGTATTTTGGGAAATGATAACCTTCTTGGTCAAATAAAGGGCATTTTAAGAAGAAGAAAACCGAGCGGAGGAGCAAAGTTGAAGCTTTTATGTTCACAGACCATATTTTTCGACACAACTGCATGCCTGAATTGAAATAAAAAATCACCACTTCAAACTGAAGACTTTTAGAAGTAAGCCTCTGAAAAGAAGGTTGTTTTAAATGCCAATTGTATGAAGGGCTGGTTCTATTTTTAAATGTTTAATAGTGTTTAATAATTGTGCTACAGCTACTCTTAAAAAATCTTTTAATATTGAAATCAATATAGACTCATAAGAAGCTGCAAAACCAGTGGAGTCCTGGGTACCCTTCACTCCCCTTCCCTCAATGGAAACATCTCATGTAGCTGTAGGACAATATCAAAATGAGGAAATTAAGGTTGATACATTGCTGCCACTGAGTTTATAGACCTATTCAGTTTTCATGATTTTTTCAACCTGCATTCATTTGTGTGTGTGTGTGTGTGTGTGTGTAGACACTTCTATGCAATTTAATCCTATGTATAGATTTGTGTAACCACACCACAATCGACTTACAGAACTTTTCCATCACCACAGAAGAACGCTCTTGTGTTTCCTCCACCCCACCCCTTGTCCCTATCACCAGGCAAACACTAATCTATCTGTCATCTCTATAATTTTATCATTTTAGGAATCATATATCAATACTTTGTATGTGGGCTGGCCAAAACGTTCGTTCGGGTTTTTCCATACCATCTTACGGAAAAACCCAAATGAACTTTTTGGCCAACCCAATAACATTTTGAGCTTCATTTTTTTTAAACTGAGCATAATACCTTGGAGGTCCATTCAAGTTGTTGCATGTATTCACTCCTTTTTATTGCTGAGTAAGTATTCTATTGTTTGGATGTACCAAATTTGTTGAACTCTTCACTCACTGAAGGATACTTGGGTTGTTTCCAGTACTTTGCTATTAGGAATAAAGTCGCTATGAGCATTCATGTACAGTTTTTTGGCACAAACATAAGTTTTCATTTATCTGGGATAAATGCCCGAAAGCACAATTGATGGATCAGATGGTGAGTGTGTTTAGTTTGTAAAAAACTGCCAAATTATTTTCTAGATCAGTGCGGCATGTTCTACATTTCCACCAGCAATACGCGAGAGACCCAGTTTTCCTCACATCCATGCCAGTATTTGGTATTATTACTATTTTTTGTTTTAGTCATTCTAATGGGTGTATTATCTATGTTTAAATTTGTGGTGAGTTTCCTCTGAGTAATTTCCATACTAGGATTTTAATTTCAATAGGCTCTCATACACATCAGATACCAAATCATTCAACAGCTGGTCTCTAGAAAATATGCAACATTAAAACAACAACAACAATAATTCTGAAACAATAGATACAACTATATATTTGGCAAAACCAAAGTAAAGAAAGGAGTTCTAAAAACTCATATTTAAGGACTTCTCTGGTGGTCCAATGGTTAAGAATCCGCCTTCCAATGCAGGGGACATGGGTTAGATCTCTGGTCAGAGAACTAAGATCCCACATGCCATGGGGCAACTAAACCTGCGCACTGTGACTAGTGAGCCCACATGCTCTGGAGCCGGAGCACTACAACTAGGGAGCCTGTATGCCACAACTACTGACCCCACATGCTCTGGAGCCTGCATGCCACAACTACTGAGCCCACATACTCTGGAGCCCGCGTGCCACAACTAGAGAGCCCGTGTGGTGCAACCACTGAGCCCGCGTGCTCTAGAAACCATGCCACAACTAGAGAGAAGCCCACACGCCGCAACTAGAGAAGCCCATGCGCTGCAACAAAAGATCCCGCATGCCACAACTGGGACCCAATGCAGCCAAGTAAATAAATAAATAAATATTTTAAACTCTTATTTAAAATTTAGGATAGAATAAGATCTCAAAAATATAATGCCACGAGTTTGTAAATTTTGTGAACTATTAGAAAAAATTTCCTACTGAAGAAAACTGTGCTCATTTAGCAACAATAAAGACTACAATACAGTTTCAGAAACCAAATGCTGAGTGTTTTAAGTTGGTAATGTGGATTTTTGATATTTTTAAAAAATGTAGCTGTAGCTTCCTAGATATTCAACGTAGACTGGGAAATAAACTTAGGTAAAAGAGTAAATTATAATGTTTATGAAAGTGGGGCCTACTTGGCACAAATAAAACAACGTTTTTAAGTGAAGAAAAAAAAGATGATGACAACATTCCTTTTTGTACTTATTTGTGTTTTCACATAACTTTTACAGGTTGTCCTTCACCACTAATAATACTTTGTCAAGAATTTACAATATTAGAGGGAAAAAAGAAACTAGTCAATGGTTTTTACTCCATTATCTTACTCTGGGAAAGATAGAAGTTTGTGAGTCAACCAAGTAATATTTCAATATGAAATCTTTGCATCATGGGTTTAGTCCTTCTGTTAACTTCTTTTGATGCCGTGTCTGTATAATGAATGACTTATAGTTGACTAGTTTCGAGGAATAATAATACAACTTGAGGAGCAACAATACAATTTCTAACAAGAGTTCCTCGTAAAATTAACTAAAAAATAAATTAAATAATATAAAAATAATTGAGCTCTTAGTTTGTGGTTTTTTTGTTGTTTGTGTTTCTTTTTTAAAAGGTAAAAGAAGCAAGATACATTGAAACATGGCAAGGAATACAAAAAGAGTCCTTAATAAATCTGTATTGGGAGGTAGGACTAAGACTTATCTGCCTGGCTAACCATGTGTGTCAGGATGTTAGAGCAAGTAATTCTTATGTTTTCTAAATGCAATTTGAGGCATAGCGTATCCTTAGCCATATAACAGCAATTCATTTCAGGTCTTTAATATATTTAAGGTTTCTGTATCTGGACCAACATTTCATGCTTTGGTGCTCACATTAACAGTTCCTAATAGTAGCGAATGTAAAATAAGATTGTCGCTTCAAGTAGTTTTAAAAAGCAAGAAAACATGGGGAAGTTATAAATCTTTACTTATATCCCTAGCAAGTGCTTGTTTCTATGGAAATCATATAGCCAAAATAATCAATTAAACATATCTGTCAGAAGACAGATATGTCTCCCAAAGACAAACAAGTTAATGTAAATGACTTATTTAACTAGAATAAATTCAAAATGTGTTTTTCAGCAACAGTAGATGCCATCCTCCACAGTTTCTAATCTGTAGTCATGTTAAATGATAAGATGTTTCTACTCATCATCCTAATGTATCATGAGATTCTGAAGTGTCTTCTGAAGTCCTCAAGAATGATTAAATTACATTAAAAGTAGTTTTCCGGGCTTCCCTGGTGGCGCAGTGGTTGAGAGTCCGTCTGCCGATGCAGGGGACGCGGGTTCGTGCCCCGGTCCGGGAAGATCCCACATGCCGCAGAGCGGCTAGGTCCGTGAGCCATGGCCGCTGAGCCTGCGCGTCTGGAGCCTGTGCTCCGCAACGGGAGAGGCCACAACAGTGAGAGGCCAGCATACCGCAAAAAAAAAAAAAAAAAAAAAAGTAGTTTTCCTGTTAAGTACTTTTTAATTATAATCCTTTAACAATTAGCAACCTATAAATTGGCTTTGTAGTAAGTTCATGAGAACGTAAATTTGTTTCTTCTTTATTCACTCATGCAACTTTCATTAATCCAACATTTATGGGGATGAATAAGGAGACCTTCTACCAGTGTTGGGATGTTCAGAATACATTCACTTCCAAATCAATTCAGGGAAAAAATTATTTGTCTTCGGGAAGTGCAGTGTAAAGGGAGCCCAAAAAAAGGGCATTTGGCTCAAAATTGGGAGGTAAGGATAAAGACAGGGATGGCTTCTGAAGAAAGTCAAGTAACAGATGTCTGCAAGATAAGCATGGGAGATGGGTGACATCACAGAAATGGTGGAGTAGGAAACTTCAAGAATCAGTCCTTTCACTGAAGTAACCATGAAACTAGTAAAAGCTGACAGGATCAACTTTATTGGAATGCTGGAGTCTAATTAAAAAAAAAAAACCAGCAACTAGGAGGGTGCTTAATAATAAACTAATGAGATGGCTAAATACCAGTTAAAGCGCATTGCTACATCTCAAGGCTCAGGAAATTTAAAAAGACTGCAGTCATATAAAGTATCCCCTCTGACCACAGCAGAATAAAGCTGGAAATCAATGTAAGAAGGAAAACTGGAAAATTCACGAATATGTGGAAATTAAGCCACACACACTTATACAACCAAGAGGTTAAAGAAGAAATCACTAGGGAAATTAGAAAATAATTAGCTAAATAAAAATGAAAACACAACATGCAAAACATTATAGCCACAAATGCCTACATTAAAAGAGAATATCTCAAATTAATAACCTAATGTGATACCTTAAGGAGCTAGAAAAATAAGAGCAGACTAAAACCAAAGTTAGCAAAAGGAAGGAAATAATAAAGATTAGAGTGGAGATAAACAAAATGTTGGTTTCAGTTTACTCTTTTTTTTTCTAGTTCCTTAAGGTATAACATTAGGTTATTCTTTTCTTTTCTTTTATTATTTATTTATGTATTTTCTACAGCAGGTTCTCATTAGTTGTCCATTTTATACATATTAGTGTATACATGTCAATCCCAATCTCCCAATTCATCACACCACCACCACCCCCTATCCCAACCATTTTCCTCCCTTAGTGTCCGTACGTTTGTTCTCTACATCTGTGTCTCAATTTCTGCCCTGCAAACCGCTTCACCTGTACCATTTTTCTAGGTTCCACATTTATGCGTTAATATACAATATTTGTTTTTCTCTTTCTGACTTACTTCAATCTGTATGACAGTCTCTAGATCCATCCATGTCTCTACAAATGACCAAATTTTGTTCCTTTTTATGGCTGAGTAATATTCCATTGTATATATGTACCACATGTTCTTTATCCATTCATCTGTCAATGGGCATTTAGGTTGCTTCCATGTCCTGGCTATTGTAAATAGAGCTGCAATGAACATTGGGGTGCATGTGTCTTTTTGAATTATGGTTTTCTCTGGGTATATGACCAGTAGTGGGATTGCTGGATCATATGGTAATTCTATTTTTAGTTTTTTAAGGAACCTCCATACTGTTCTCCATAGTGGCTGTATCAATTTACATTGCTACCAACAGTGTAAGAGGGTTCCCTTTTCTCCACACCCTCTCCAGCATTTGTTGTTTGTAGATTTTCTGATGATGCCCATTCTAATTGGTGTGAGATGGTATCTCATTGTAGTTTTGATTTGCATTTCTCTAATAATTAGTGATGTTGAGCAGCTTTTCATGTGCTTCTTGGCCATCATTATGTCTTCTTTGGAAAAGTGTCTATTTAGGTCTTCTGGCCATTTTTGGATTGGGTTGTTTGTTTTATTAATATTGAGCTGCATGAGCTGTTTATATATTTTGGAGATTAATCCCTTGTCCATTGATTCATTTGCAAATATTTTCTCCCAATCTGAGGGTTGTCTTTTTGTCTTGTTTGTAGTTTAGTTTGCTGTGCAAAAGCTTTGAAGTTTCATTAGGTCCCACTTGTTTATTTTTGTTTTTATTTCCATTACTCTAGGAGGTGGATCAGAAAAGATCTTGCTGTGATTTATGTCAAAGAGTGTTCTTCCTATGTTTTCCTCTAAGAGTTTTATAGTGTCCGGTCTTACATTTAGGTCTCTAATCCATTTTGACTTTATTTTTGTGTATGGTGTTAGGGAGTGCTCTAATTTCATTCTTTTACATGTAGCTGTCCAGTTTTCCCAGCATCATTTATTGAAGAGACTGTCTTTTATCCATTGTATATCCTTGCCTCCTTTGTCATAGATTAGTTGACCATAGGTGCGTGGGTTTATCTCTGGGCTCTCTATCCTGTTCCATTGATCTATATTTCTGTTTTTGTGCCAGTACCATATTGTCTTGATTACTGTAGTTTGTAGTGTAGTCTGAAGTCAGGGAGTCTGATTCCTCCAGCTCTGTTTTTTTCCCTAGAGACCACCTTGGCTATTCAGGGCCTTTTTTGTCTCCATACAAATTTTAAGATTTTTTGTTATAGTTCTGTAAAAACTGCCATTGGTAATTTGATAGGGATTGCATTGAATCTGTAGATTGCTTTGGGTAGTATAGTCATTTTCACAATGTTGATTCTTCCAATCCAAAAACATGGTATATCTCTTCATCTGTTTGTATCATCTTTAATTTCTTTCATCAGTGTCTTATAGTTTTCTGCATACAGGTCTTTTTTCTCCCTAGGTAGGTTTATTCCTAGGCATTTTATTATTTTTGTTGCAATGGTAAATGGGAGTATTTCCTTAATTTCTCTTTCAGATTTTTCATCATTAGTGTATAGAATGCAAGAGATTTCTGTGCATTAATTTTGTATCCTGCAACTTTACCAAATTCATTGATTAGCTCTAGTAGTTTTCTGGTAGCATCTTTAGGATTTTCTATGTATAGTATCCTGTCATCTGCAAATAGTGACAGTTTTACTTCTTCTTTTCCAATTTGTAGTCCTTTTTTTTTTTTCTTTTTCTTCTCTGATTACTGTGGCTAGGACTTCCAAAACTATGTTGAATAATAGTGGTGAGAGTGGACATCCTTGTCTTGTTCCTGATCTTAGAGGAAATGCATTCAGTTTTTCACCATTGAGAATGATGTTTGCTGTGGGTGTGTCGTATATGGCCTTTATTATGTTGAGGTAGGTTCCCTCTATGCCCACTTTCTGGAGAATTTTTATCATAAATGGGTGTTGAATTTTGTCAAAAGCTGTTTCTGCATCTATTGAGATGACCATATGGTTTTTCTGCTTCAATCTGTTAATACGGTGTATCACATTGATTGATTTGCGTGTATTGAAGAATCCTTGCATCCCTGGGATAAATCCCACTTGATCGTGGTGTATGAACCTTTTAATGTGTTGTTGGATTCTGTTTGCAAGTATTTTGTTGAGGATTTTTTCATCTATATTCATCAGTGATATTGGTCT
Source organism: Delphinapterus leucas (assembly GCF_059928025.1). Classification (NCBI taxonomy): domain Eukaryota; kingdom Metazoa; phylum Chordata; class Mammalia; order Artiodactyla; family Monodontidae; genus Delphinapterus; species Delphinapterus leucas. The sequence goes on from NC_143146.1 coordinate 16,117,270, forward strand.
GTAATTTTCGTTTTTTGTAGTATCTTTGTCTGGTTTTGGTATCAGCGTGATGGTGGCCTCATAGAATGAGTTGGGAGTGTTCCTTCCTCTGCAATTTTTTGGAAGAGTTTGAGAAGGATGGGTGTTAGCTCTTCTCTAAATGTTCGATAGAATTCACCTGTGAAGCCATCTGGTCCTGGACTTCTGTTTGTTGTAAGATTTTTAATCACAGTTTCAATTTCATTACTTGTGATTGGTCTGTTCATATTTTCTATTTCTTCCTGGTTTAGTCTTGAAAGGTTATAACTTTCTAAGATTTGTCCATATATTCCAGGTTGTCCATTTCACTGGCACAGAGTTGCTTGTAGTAGTCTTTTATGATGCTTTGTATTTCTGTGGTGTCTGTTGTAACTTCTCAGTTTTCATTTCTAATTTTATTGATTTGAGTACTCTCCCTCTTTTTCTTGATGAGTCTGGTTAATGGTTTATCAATTTTGTTTATCTTCTCAAAGAGCCAGCTTTTAGTTTTATTGATCTTTGCTATTGTTTTCTTTGTTTCTATTTCATTTATTTCTGCTCTGATCTTTATGATTTCTTTCCTTATACTAACTTTGGGTTTTGTTTGTTTTTCTGTCTCTAGTTCCTTTAGGTGTAAGGTTAGATTGTTTATTTGAGATGTTTGTTGTTTCTTGAGGTAGGACTGTATTGCTATAAACTTCCCTCTTAGAACTGCTTTTGTTGAATCCCACAGATTTTGGATCGTCATGTTTTCATTGTCATTTGTCTCTAGGTTTTTTTTGATTGCCTCTTTGATTTCTTCAGTGATCTCTTGGTTATTTAGTAACGTATTGTTTAGCCTCCATGTGTTTGTGTTTTTTACTTTTTTTTTTTCCCTGTAACTGATTTCTAATCTCAGAGCGTTGTGGTCAGAAAAGCTGTTTGATATGATTCCAATTTTCTTAAATTTACTGAGGCTTGATTTGTGACCCAAGATGTGATCTATCCTGGAGAATGTTCCATGTGCACTTGAGAAGGAAGTGTGATCTGCTGTTTTTGGATGGAATGTCCTATACATATCAGTTAAATCTATTTGGTCTATTGTGTCATTTAAAGCTTGTGTTTCCTTAGTAATTTTCTGTTTGGATGATCTGTTCATTGGTGTTAGTGAGGTGTTAAAGTCCCCCACTATTATTGTGTTAATGTTGATTTCCTCTTTTATAGTTGTTAGCAGTTGCCTTATGTATCGAGGTGCTCCTATGTTGGATGCATATATATTTATAATTGTTATATCTTCTTCTTGGATTGATCCCTTGATCATTATGTAGTGTCCTTCCTTGTCTCTTGTAACATTCTTTATTTTAAAGTCTATTTTATCTGGTATGAGTATTGCTACTCCAGCTTTCTTTTGATTTCCATTTGTACGGAATATCTTTTTCCATCCCCTCACTTTCAGTCTGTATGTGTCCCTAGGTCTGAAGTGGGTCTCCTGTAGACAGCATATATATGGGTCTTGTTTCTGTATCCATTCAGCGAGCCTGTGTCTTTCGGCTGGAGCATTTAATGCATTCACGTTTAAGGTAATTATCAATATATATGTTCCTATTACCATTTTCTTAATTGTTTTGGGTTTGTTTTTGTGGGTCCTTTTCTACTCTTGTGTTTCCCACTCAAAGAAGTTCCTTTAGCATTTGTTGTAGAGCTGGTTTGGTGGTGCTGAATTCTCTTAGCTTTTGCCTGTCTGTAAAGCTTTTGATTTCTCCATCGAGTCTGAATGAGATCCTTGCTGGGTAGAGTAATCTTGGTTGTAGGTTCTTCCCTTTCATCACTTTAAATATGTCATGCCACTCCCCTCTGGCTTGTAGAGTTTCTGCCAAGAAATCATCTGGTAACCTTATGGGAGTCCCCTTGTATGTTATTTGTCATTTTTCCCTTGCTTTCAATAATTTTTCTTTGTCTTTAATTTTTGCCAGTATGATTACTATGTGTGTTGGCATGTTTCTCCTTGGGTTTATCCTGTATGGGCCTCTCTGCGCCTCCTGGACTTGGGTGGCTATTTCCTTTCCATGTTAAGGAAGTTTTCAACTATAATCTCTTCGAATATTTTCTCGGGTCCTTTCTCTCTCTCTTCTCCTTCTGGGACCCCTATAATGCGAATGTTGTTGCATTTACTGTTGTCCCAGAGGTCTCTTAGGCTGTCTTCATTTCTTTTCATTCTTTTTTCTTTATTCTGTTTTGCAGCAGTGAATTCCACCATTCTGTCTTTCAGGTCGCTTATCCGTTCTTCTGCCTCAGTTATTCTGCTGTTGATTCCTTCTAGTGTATTTTTCATTTCAGTTATTGCATTGTTCATCTCTGTTTGTTTGTTCTTTAACTCTTCTAGGTCTTTGTTAAACATTTCTTGCATCTTCTCGATCTTTGCCTCCATTCTTTTTCTGGGTCCTGGATCATCTTCACTATCATTATTCTGAATTCTTTTAATGGAAGCTTGCCTATCTCCACTTCATTTAGTTGTTCTTCTGGGGTTTTATCTTGTTCCTTCATCTGGTACATAGCCCTCTGCCTTTTCATCTCGTTTATCTTCCTGTGAATGTGGTTTTAGTTCCACAGGCTGCAGGATTGTAATTCTTCTTGCTTCTGCTCTCTGCCCTCTGTGTTCTTCCACTTTCTCTTTTCTGGAACAACTTATAGATAAGAGGGTTTATCTGTCTTTTTTAAAGGCAGGCAGAACTCATCTGTGAGCTTCCAGGACCTGCTAGTGCTGGATGGTCTCCTGCAGAGGCAGGGGGTGGCTGTGGCTCACCACAGGGACAAGGACACTGGCAGCAAAAGTTCTGGGAAGTACTCCTTGGCATGAGCCCTCCCAGAGTCCACCAGCAGCCTCACCAAAGAGCCTGTATGTTAGGTTATTGATTAGAGATCTTTCTTCTCCCAGAAGTGGGGAGAGAGGCATGGGATAGTCTCTCCCTCTGAGCCTCTAGAAAGAATCAATTCTGCTGACACCATAGCCTCAAATTTCTAGCTTACTGAACTGTGAGAGAATAAAATTCTGTTGTTTTAAATCACTAAAATTTGTGGTACTATGTTACGGTAGCCCTAGGAAACTAATTTATACACCAACAAATTAAATAACCTTGATGAAATGGACAAACTCCTAGAAACACACAACCTACAAAGACTGAATCATGAAAACAAGAAGTATGACTAGACCTAAAACAAGTAAAGAGATTGAATTGGTAATCAAAAGACTCCCAACAGGGCTTCCCTGGTGGCACAGTGGTTGAGAGCCCGCCTGCCGATGCAGGGGACACGAGTTCGTGTCCCGGTCCGGGAAGATCCCATGTGTCGTGGAGCGGCTGGGCACGTGAGCCATGGCCGCTGAGCCTGCGCGTCCGGAGCCTGTGCTCCGCAACGGGAGAGGCCACAACAGTGAGAGGCCCGTGTACCGCAAAAAAAAAAAAAAAAAAAAAAAGACTCCCAACAAAGAAAAACCCTGAAACAGATGCCTTCACTGGTGAATTCTACCAAACATTTAAGGAAGAATTAGTAAAAATCCTTCTTAAACTCTTCCCCAAAATAGAAGGTGAGGGAATATTTCCTAACTCATTCTAAGAGACTAGCATTACCTGATACCAAAGCCAGACAAAGACATAATAAGGAAAGAAAAGTATAGTATAAGAAAAGTATAATACCCCTTTTAAATGTAAATTAAAAATTCTCAACAAAATACCAGCAAACTGAATCCATGTTAAAACGATTATACCATGACCAAGTGGTATTTATCCCAGTAATGCAAGGGAAGTTCATCATAAGAGAATCAATCAATATAATACACCATATTCATAGAATAAAAGAAAACTCACACACAATTATCTCAACTGATGCAGAAGAAGCCTTTGACAAAATTCACCACTCTTTCATGATACATACTTACAGAAAAGTAGGAACAGAAGGAGACTTCCTAAATGTGATAAAGGAAATTTATGAAAATCCACATTTGACATCATACTTGATGGTGAAAGATTGAAAGATTTCTCCCTAAGATGAGGAACAAGACAAGGAGGCCTGCTTTCACCTCTGCTGTTCAAGATTGTATTAAAAATTCTAGCTAGAGTCACTAGGCAAGACAAAGAAGTAAAAGTTATCCAAATTGAAAAGGAAGAATTAAAACTATCTTTATTTGCAGGTGACACGATCATACATATAGGAAATCCCAAATAACTCACAAGAAACTACTAGAGCTAATAAATGAATTCAGCAAAGTTATAGGGTACAAGATCAACACAGAAACATCCACTGAGTTTGTATGCACTAGCAATGAACAATCTAAAAAGGAAATTAAGAAAATTCCATTTACAACACTATTCAAAGAATAAAATACCTAGGTATAAATTTAACCAAGGAAGTGATAGCATTTTACATTGAAAGCTATAAGACATTGCTGAAAGAAATTAAAGGAGACTAAACACATGGAAATATATCCTGTGTTCATGTATTGGAAGACAATATTGTTAATATAGCAATACTACTCAAAGTAATTTAGATTCACTGCAAACCTTATCAGAATTCCAACAGTTTTTCCTGGTAAAAATGGAAAAGCCGATCCTCAGATTCTTAGAGAAATGCAAGGGACCCACATAGCCAAAATAATCTTGAAAAAGAAGTAACAGATTTGTAGCACTTACACTTCCTGATTTCAAAATGTACCACAACTTACTACAGAGTTAAAGTAATCAAAACATTGTGGTACTCTCCAGCAACCCCACTCCTGGGTATTTATTCAAAAGAACTGAAAACAGGTTCTGGAAGAGGTATTTGCACTCCATGTTTATCGCAGCATTATTACCATAACCAAGAGGTGGAAACAACCTAAATGTCCACGGACTGATGAATAAATAAAGAAAATGCAGTGTATACATGCAATGGAATATTACTCAGCCTGAAAAAAGAGAAGGAAATCCTGCAGTATGCAACAACATGGATGATCCTTGAGAACATTATGCTGTGTGAAGTAAGCCCGTCACAGAAGGACAAGTACTACTTGATTGCACTTACATGAGGTATCTAAAATAGTCAAAGTCATAGCAGCAGAAAGCAGAACAGTAGTCATGGGGGTTCTGCTGGGGAGACGGAAATGAGGGGTTGTCGTTCAATGGATATAGCGTTTCAATCATGCAAGATGAAAAAGTTCTACAGATCTGCTGTATAACAATGGCATGCAGTTAACAATGCTGTATTGAACATTTAAAAATTTAAGAGGGTAGATCTCGTGTGTTTTCTGTGTTTTCTTCACAATAATAAATAATAATAAAGACAACACCTTGATACTGGCATAAGGATAGACCTATAGATCAGTGAAATCGAGTTGAAAGACCAGAAATAAACACTTATATTCAGGGCCAATTGATTTTCACAAGGGTGGGAAAATCATTCAACGGGGCAAGAACAGTCTCTTCAACAAATTGGGACAACTGGATATCCTGATACAAAACAATGAGGTTGGACCTTAACCTCATACCGTGCACAAAAATTTCTCAAAATGGATCCAGCGGCCTAAATATGAGCAAAAATCTATAAACTCTTGGAAGAAAACACATGGGATAAACCTTCATGACCGTGGATTTGGCAACAGACTCTTAGATATGACACCAAAAGAAAACAGTAAACTGGAATTCGTTAAAATGATGCTTTTGTTCATCAAAGGACACCATCAAGAAAGTGAAAAGACAACCTACAAATGGGAGAGAATATCTGCAAATCATATATCTGTATCCAGAAAAAATATATATATACAGAACTCTTATAACTCAATAACAAGAAGACAAACAACTCAATTAAAAATTTGGCAAAAAAACAAAAAAATTGGCAAGGGACTTGAATAGATGTTTCTCCAAAGAAGATATGCAAATGGCTAACAAGTTCATGAAAAGATGTTCAACATCATTAATCACTAACTAATGAACTCAAATCAAACTGAGGTATCACTCACACCTGTAGGATGACTATAATAAAAAAGACAGACAATAACAAGTGATACGGATGTGGAGAAACTGGAATCCTTAAATATATTAAAGCTGATGGGAATGTGTAATGACAGCCACTTTGGAAACACAGAACTACCATATGAATCAGCAATTCTATTCCTGGTTATATATTCAAGAGAAATGAAAATATATACCACATATAAGTTTGTATATAAATGTTTATATTGATAGAAGCATCATTCACAACAGGCAAAACCTGGAAGCAATCCAAATGTCCATCAATTGATGGATGGATAAACTAAACATCATATATCCATACAATGAAATGCTGTTCATCAATTAAAAGAAATGAAACTCTGATGCATGCTGCATCAGGGATGAACTCTGAAACAACATTATGCTACATGACAGAAGACCTTGTACTGTATGATTCCATTTATATACATAATGCCCCAAATAGGCAAATCCATAGAGACAGAAAGTAGGTTAATGGTTGTCAGAGGCTGGGGTGAGAGAGTGGGAGAAGCAGGGGTGAAGGATGGAGAGTGACTGCTAATAGGTACACATTTTTTTTTAAGATTATTATTTATTTTTCTTTCTTTCTTTTGTTTTTTTGAGTATAGTTGCTTTACAGTGTTGTGTGTTTCTGCCGCCCAGCAAAGTGAATCAGCCATATGCATACACACATCCCCTCCCTCTTGGAATCCCTCCCCTGACATCCCGCCCAACTAGGCCATCACAGAGCACCAAGCTGAGCTCCCTGTGCTACACAGCAGGTTCCCACTGGCTATCTATTTTACACGTGGTAGTTTATTTATGTCAAACCTAATCTCCCAATTCATCCTACACTCCCCTTGCCCCCCGTGTCCACATGTCCATTCTCTCCATCTGCCTTTCTATTCCTGCCCAAATTGGGTCATTTGTAGAGATGTGGATGGACCTAGAGTCTGTCATACAGAGTGAAGTAAGTCAGAAAGAGAAAAACAAGTATCGTATATTAATGCATATATGTGGAATCCACATTTTCTTTTTGTGTTATGAAAATGTTCTAAAATTAGATTACAGAAACAATAATGGTTGCCCAACACTGTCGGTAAATATACTAAATACCATTGACATTTACACTTTAAATGAGTAAACTTTATGCTATGTAAATTGTATCTCAATAAAGCTGTTTGAAAACAGAGATAAAAGTACCCTTAGCAGATAAATTCCTACTACCATATTTGCAAGTTTTAAAGGAATTAGAGTTAGAGACAATTTTTTATCACTAACAAGACACTTAATTTAGCCATGTAGTTATATATAAAAATATTTAAATAATACTATCCTTGAATTACAGATACCAAAATTAGTTTGATGTGCATGACCATAATGATATTTTAACACTTTCTCTTGAGAAGTCAACTTTTATTTCAGCTGTTGCTTAATGGTGGCCTGGCAGAGATGAATTTTTGTGCATGCAAACAGAAAACCTTTGGGTCTTCCAATTCAGTTTGAATGTTGATTAAAATGTGTATGCTCTAAAACTCTCTCTGTCCATCTTGTACCACTGAGAAAGAAAAAGACAGTAAACAATTACGAGTTGCAAAACAGAGCCTGAAGGAAAAATGTTCCCTACGTGATGACAAATGTTTATAGTGCCACTGTGATAAAAATTCAGCCTATTTTTAACAATGTAATTTACCTATTATCTAGAAGCCTCCTCAGAAAAGCATGAGGCTTATGAAGCATTTACCAGCCATGAAATGATGACGGAACTTGCTGGGTCTGGGAGAAAAGCAATAGATACAATTTGCATACCTAATAACCATAACTGCAAAATTTCCAAAGTCAAGTTTAAGTAACGTCAATGCTGTGGAATGGAACCAGGCCATGGGAAGTAAGGTGAGTTAAGGTCTGTATCAGTTTTTGCCAGCCCTGTTAGGGCTTGTCAGATTATGACAAATTCAATGCTACCTAGCTCCAGTTTGTATATTTAATTTTATGCCTTAAAACGTAAATAAAACTGCCAGAGAAGTTAGTAAATGTATGTTATTTTTCACTTTGGAATAGCTCCAAATAGCACTTAAATAAATTATGCACACACACACATACACACACGAATGAAGATTTTTCACCCATTAGAATAAACTAGCTCTTTCCACTCAATTCATATTTCGGAGGGCTTCTAATGTGTTTACCCAATAGGACACAACATCATTTTAATTTTACCTCGCTCTATCATTATGAGGTCTTGGTGATATTGGGCAGTCGGCTTGACATTCCGAAATTTACCCAAATGTAAATTTTCAAAACGTGAACACAGAATGTAAAACAGAATCCCTATATGTCTCATCAGGAAATACTTGTCTTCCTCAGTTAGAAATTATAGCTTAAATATCCCTTCACTTAGAAGAAACATTTTAGCGGTGAGTTTAAATATGAGTCACTTTTTAAAAACTTTTTATCTTATATTGGAGTATAGCCAGTTAACAATGTTGTGATAGTTTCAGGTGCACAGCAGACTCGGCCATACATATACATGTATCCCTTCTTGATGTGAGAATCCACTTTAGTAAAAGCTATGAATTTCTAGCCTCTGTGCTGTGGAACTAACATATTTCTAACGTAGCTGCTTTTGAATACACACAATCTGCTTTTAAAGTAAAGGGATGTGTCATTTTCAAGAATGGAAAACCAAATCAATCATTCTTTCAGGAACATGTACAACTTTAAATGCCTAGTACAAGGAGCTGGCCTATGGTGGGAGGTGAATAATATTAAAATATGTCCAATACACACAAGAATATAGACAAACACCATATTGTGGTATTTTGGTAACTTTTTTTTTTTGCGGTACGCGGGCCTGTCACTGTTGTGGCCTCTCCCGTTGCGGAGCACAGGCTCCGGATGCGCAGGCTCAGCGGCCATGGCTCACGGGCCTAGCCGCTCCGTGGCATGTGGGATCTTCCTGGACCGGGGCACGAACCCGTGTCCCCTGCATCGGCAGGCGGACTCTCAACCACTGCGCCACCAGGGAAGCCCTATTTTGGTAACTTCTGATGGAAAACACATGGATATGGAACTTGTGTTAATATTATCTATCATTTATTATCTATCTATCTACCTATCTATCTATCTATCTATTGACAGTTCTCCCTGACCAGCGATATGCCTTCCTGCCAGTAGAACTGATGTCACCTAGTTTATGGATAATATACTGTCAGCACACAAAGAGATTCACATTAGTCATTCTAATTCCTGATGAGCCCTACATGAGAATTCCCTTGGCTCAAAACACTGGTGTGTTTCCACGGAAAATTCCTATTCTTCACTTCATCCTGCAAAGTACCAGCATGGACCTTTTTAGAAAAAGTCCTACTGAGGAAGAAAAGAAACAACAGCAATATCAGCTTTGGGGGGATTACACAACACTAGTTTGGCCGTGTTCTCAGCAGTTGGCTGACGACTGAACCACGGACTGTCATCAGGAAAGAAGAGAACATTACTTGGAAATTTCTATGGGAATGGGGAAATTTTTTTTTTAACATCTTTATTGGAGTATAATTGTTTTACAATGTTGTGTTAGTTTCTGCTGTATAAAAAAGTCAATCGGCTATACGTATACATACATCCCCATATCCCCTCCCTCTTGCATCTCCCTCCCACCTTCCCTAACCCACCCCTCTAGGTGGTCACAAAGCACCGAGCTGATCTCCCTGTGCTACGCGGCTGCTTCCCACTAGCTATCTATTGTACATTTGGTAGTGTACATATGTCCATGCCACTCTCACTTCATCCCAGCTTACCCTTCCCCCTCCCCGTGTCCTCAAGTCCATTCTCTACATCTGCGTCTTTATTCCTGTCCTGTCCTTAGGTTCTTGAGAAACATTATCTCTTTTTATAAGATTCCATATATATGTGTTAGCATACGGTATTTGTTTTTCTCTTTCTGACTTACTTCACTCTGTATGACAGACTCTAGGTCCATCCATCTCACTACAAATAACTCAATTTCATTTCTTTTTATGGCTGAGTAATATTCCATTGTATCTATGTGCCACATCTTCTTTATCCATTCACCTGTCGATGGACACTTAGGTTGCTTCTATGTCCTGGCTATTGTAAACAGTGCTACAATGAACATTGTGGTACATGTCTCTTTTTGAATTATGGTTTTCTCAGGGTATACGTTCCAAGAGAGGCCAGTAGTGACTCTAACCTTCAAAATAATAATAATAATAGAAAAAAAGCTAAGATGGTGGTCTTTGAGAGTAAAAAAGACAGTACCACATCAAGAAAAAAAGTTTTTTCTCTCTCTTCTTCTAGTATTAATAGAATGGAATGCTATGAACTCATTAAGTTTATTCAATAAATATTTAATAAGCATCACCATGTACTGACACTGCTCGAGGAGCTATAATGAAGACGAATGGTGGATTTCAAAGTTACCAGGAAGCAAGATCCACAGCTGAGGAAGGGCAGGTGAGAATGACTGGGGCTCGAATGACTGGCCAAGAAACAGAGCTCGTGAAGAACCTGATTTCACCTAAGAGAGGCCAGTGGGAAGCTGACCATAAGAAACCCCCAGGAGAACAGGAGAAGAAGGTCAAAATGGAATAGCGGGATCACGGGGAATTCAGCAACCTTGGATTACTCACTGATTTAATGTTTCTCTTATTTTTATCTTAAGTAAACATTTTCTAAGGCCAACTTGATAGGAGTCCACATAGGAATACTGGGCGTATCGTGCCTTTCAGCCCTTTAGATATTCCCTAGAGTTCTGGGGATGGGTGAGGGAGAGGAAAATATACCCACAAAAGCAAAATTCCATGAAATGAATTATGTGAGAATTTGTAGAAGAGTGATATAAAAATAATATTTCTAATTTTCTCATGTCAAGTTTAAAAGGTTGTTCCTCAAATAATGCAGAACCACCTCGAGTAATTCTTCGGTCTCAAAAGAGGTTTACTTTGAAGAATGAAACTAATGTGTAAGTTATGGCATATTTGATATAGAAATAAGCAATATTTTTTATAGTGATTACTTAAAAAGAATGATGAAATGTAAAGAGAGGGACTAAGCTTTTCCTAGGCATTTCATCCAACATTACCGCAATTTTTTTCCCTGAAGAGACCCTCCCAATTCCATGGCCCTGATGTGCCTGTCCTTTGGTAAAAAGAAAGGTATTCTGAACAAGTTAAATAGTGCTTCATTGCATGATTATCAGTAAATATAATTTATCATATTATAGTAGTTTATCAATAAATATAATTTATATGGTTACTAAATTGGTGATTGTATATACCAATTTGAAAACTTCTGTACCATTTCTGGGTGGTTAAGATATGATGCTTTTATTCATTTCTATTGCAGCCACAGAGGCCTTCTCAGGGGTATATGCCCCCTAATACCATTTTCTTATAAAAAATCCTATTAGACTCATGTTGTTTCAATTCACAGTACAAACTCCAGAAATACCATGCACTATTAATTCTATATTTAAAAAGAATTATATAAAGCCCACTGATTAAGTATTAAGTACAATTTTACTGAGCTATAAAGGATATGTCTCACATTGTCCTAAGTCCTGTAGATAGCTAAAAAAAATATAACTTATGAATGCTCCCAAGGAGTTTTCTGTGCTTAAACCCTAATATTACGTAATTTACATGTTATTATAAGCACACTTAAGTCTAACAACAAAATCGATTAGCTTATTATATATGTCATGGAAGTGCTAACACCTAAAGAAGTATCCCCCCAACCACACAGTCCATTGGTAATTAAACTAGTATATTATAAAGCATACCTTTTAGAACAGTGTATTAACTTTTGCAACCTGATAGAATTAATTCAGCTTCTAGAGGTACCCTACTGTGTTAATAGGGGAAAACTGGATATTGCAGTATCTTTTGGTTGGCATTCTCATTACCCTTGGCCTTCTGGTGTTAATCTGTTTAAAGTAAAGGAATATTAAATGTACTTATCACACTTAGGAAGAACGATTAAATGAATCTTTTCAAGTCATTTTTGAAGGAAGTTTTAAGATTTCCTTTCTAAATTTTCATTGGCATTTACTTTTTAAACCTTTTTCTCCCAGATTTCATCAGAAGAGTCATGCTAGCATAATGTGTTTGACTAACAGAAAACACATTTTCTCTTACAAGATGCATAGATGATTTGACCTTGAATTTTTGTTTGTTCTTGCAGGCAATGAAAATATTTTAAATGATTCAAATATTGTCTGTTTATTGTGCTACTGGGAAAATAAACTGAGAGGGTTATAATCTACAGAGCTTTATTTCTCCTGAAAGTTTCTATCAAAATATATAATACCAACTAAAACAGCAATGTTAACTGAACTCATCCTTTATGTCATGAATAGGTGTGTAACAGGTGCTGAACCTTAGCTGTAAATGTCAGTGTCGTGTAGCCCTAGATGGAAAAACTGTGCCTTCTCCTCCACCACCCTTCACTGAACGTGCATGACCCTCAGGACAGCCTTCCTGAGTCCACGTCCATTCTCTCCCCACGGACGATAGACCTCAGACCACCATCCAGTTTCTAGATGTAGATATATACTTCTTGCTTTCCTATCCTCTAGGCCTTAAATAGGATACACAAGGCCTTTCCAAGAGATACCTGAACAGACACGGTTTTATGTGAACACATTTCCACATCATCATTTACATGAATTCCTTCCTAGAAGAGATCTGCAAGATCTCAAGAGTCTACCGTCAAGGCTATCTCTTTTACCACTTACTTCTTACAAGTCACAAAAAAAGACATTCTTCTCTACCATCCCTAAGTGTAATATAATGAATAGCACCACAGTCTAAGTAATTGGAATGGGATACTAGGAGCAATTCAAAATATTATTATCCATGTAGAGAAATAAATCATTCTAATGGCTGGGTAACAGACCCTTTATAAGCAGATAGCTGTTCATTTTTTTGCTTTCAACAGACTTGAAAGAAGACCTAGTCAAACTTTCAGCTGCTAGATTATTAAAAATAAGTTTTGAAGATAGCTACTGTGCCTACAGCTTGGAAGAAGTTCAAAGAATTGAGTGACTTTCCTTGAACAACATTCCTTTTATTCCTAGCTAAACATTTATTTGAATAATGTTTCTCAGTACCTACTCTATAACAATAAAAAGGAGTGGAACTGTTGTAGAAATATTCCCTATATAAGAAATAATTTATCCAAAGATTTATGAACCAATGGGGAGTAGGTGGCTCCCACCATTTCATTAAAGAAAGAATTTGCAATAAAATTTTGTTTTTAAACTTTAATTATTAAAGAATATAAGATATTTGTGTGGTTTTGATCAATTTAGTACCAATAATAATTATAATGCTAACTCAATCCAGAAGGAAATGTTAGCAGTTGGAGCCTTATGGCCATGGAAATTTAAAGAAAATTAACTTCACTTGATGTATATGCATTTGCCACAGAAATGATAGGGTCATTGTTAAATTTTTCAAGACATAAATATGCATTATATTAGCATAAATTTATGTGGGAGAACTAGAATGTAAATATCAGTTCAGAGAAAGAAAAACAACTGTTAAAGAAAGCTTGTTTGTCTTTTTAAATGGATAATAATGAATTACATATTGCTGAGATATTTGGATTTTTATTTCACTGACATAAAAAGAGTACTGTAACATTTTATCTTAACTGTCAATATTTATAATATGGCAGAAATGACATCCTTTGCAATTATTTGAACTATAAATTTATTATATAAACATTTTATATAGCTAGAAAAAGTTCATGACCCTATATAAGAAAAACACAAAACTATTTTGAAATTATTTTAGGGAAGACACGAACAAAGAACTGTGAAGACAGTTGTACTGGATCTCTACCTCTAATTCTGTTTTTGATCATGCCCTTAAGGAATAGATTCTCACCATTTTCTGTGTGAGCATAAAGGTCAAAGCCACTGAGGGCTTCCAGGCGGTCATATATGTGTGAGTATATGTGGTGAAATGTGAAAATGTGCTGTGTTTTAGAAAGATGATTCTTGTTACAATGTGGAGAGCGGAACAGAGAAGCAAGGAATCAGATGCTGTTATAATTTACCAGACAGTAGAAAAAATATTTATACTTTTTGGAATGTATGTGAACAAAGACATAAATTGAACCCAGAAAAATAAAACAGGTGCTCTGCATTATTGATAATTTTTCTTTCTTCTTTTTTTAAAAAGGTTGTCTAAGTATCTGAATTTCTTCATTAACAAATTTGTTAGATGCACATACAGAGAAAAGAAGTGTCCCTTTAAACATTAAAAAATAAATCCTTATACATAAGTTATTAGCATCACTTATCATGAGTGGGCCCCCTAATGAAAAAGGAGTTAGTACTTTTAATGAGCTAGAAGTCCAGGGTCTTAAGTAAAGGACTTAAACATGCCGACAGGCCATAAAGGCTTAATGTAGCAATGGATATTGTTTTATTAATTAAAAAAAAAAACCTTCTAAAAAGATCTGAAGGGAGAAAAGGACAGAGACCACACATCACATAATTTCCATTTCATGGCAGTGGGAATAGAAGAGGGGCCAGTGAGACTCAGAGAGGACTGAGGGCAGTGACTGGGCTACTTCCCTCTGTGTAGCCTTCCAAGACCTTTTTGTGGTCAGCAGCTGTAGCCATGTCACACGTGGGCAGAATGCAAAGACACTACTCAACCAATAGCTATAAATATCTATGTGTTAATTGTCTGTCTCCCCCATGGAATGGCAGCTCCATGAGGGCAGGGATTCCTGCGCCGTGTTCACTGTTTGCTGCTACATCTCTAGGGCTTCAAAACAGTGCTTAACTACAGTCAGGGGTAAATCAATATTTGTTGAATCACTGCATGAATGAGTGATTGAATAAAGGAATGAATGAACGACTCCAGTGCACAGTATCACAATAATGAAAGCCAAGGGAGGACCTGCAAGAAAGGTGTGGTCACTCGTGTGACGATGCTGAAGATGATCGGATCTAGGACTTAGGAGCCCATTTTGGAGACTTTTAAGTTAATACTGGAGGACTGTTTTGTTCAAAAGTCGATCCTTAAACAGAGAAATAACATAGTGACTAGAACAGGAATTAAGATTCAAGGAAGATATTTTGTTTATTTTTCCAGAAAATGGAAGACATGAACATGACCATTTCTGACGCCAACGTGAATGATAAATAAGTCAAATTGCTGACATAACCGAAAACAGTAATAGTTCTTTACGTAGTACTTTGCAGGTTCCACAACACTCCAATTCATATGATCTCACTGGAAACTTGAAGTTAGCCCTTAAGATCCCCATTTCATCTATGGAAATTGAAGGGAGAAAGGTCAAATATCTTGTCCAAAGTCATGCAACTAGTAAAAATGTGGAGCCTAGAAGATATCTCCGGGTTTCTACCCATTTCCACGGCAGCACCATGAGAATACACTCAGAGAAACACACATGTTCACTTTTGAGGAGTATGTGAGTGACATGGGTTAATTTAATGGGGATTCTGTTTTAAAGTACCAGCTTTGTCTATGTAAAAATGTTAAAACACTGAAACTTGGTGCTATCTGTCATGTTCATTTATTGTAGCGATTAACTAGAGCCAAATAAACAAGTGGGTGGTTAATGGCCTTTCTACCCTTAGGAAAGAAAGAATTTCAACATCATTTGCATTTCTAAACCAAAGTACATCAGCGAAATAGGCCTTTTTTTTTTTTTTAAAGCAGAGAGTATTAAAGATTATTGAAAAAAACTGATCTAATTTAGACACTTATCAGAAATAAATTATGCTCTCGGAAAATATTTATTTTAAGAAGATATGCAGTTTTCCTTGAGAAAAGACATTAGAAGAGGCAGACACAGATAAGTTGGATAGAACAGGATGAGAGTAAAATGATAAAACAGTCTAATCTTCTAGGACTCATTTTCCTAACTGCACATTTTGCTGAACACTTGAGAATACAGGCTTGATGCAAAAAGGACAGAGTCAAGGGAATTCCAGATAAGGAAACTGAGTCCTGGGAATGAAGTGGCTTGTTTATGCCTTGTGACATTAGTTAGTTGTACAACTAGGAAAAGAGCACTGTCTCCTGGTCTATTTTCCCTCCACACAATATTACTATATCCAAGTTACCCAGCTTGCAAAGAACCAGCTCATAGTGACTCTGTACTGCACCTTTTAAAGAGGAGGGACGTTTAAGGACTTGGTCAATGATGAGCCAATAAGACAAGAAAAGTCTGTATTTCCAAAAGGCTGCTATTTTATACGGGTCATCACAAAACTCCCCACAAGGCTTATCAAGGAAGCCTGAAATGGCCTTTGTAAACTACGGTGCCAATGTTGACATAGTAAAATGCAAGCCAACTGGGACAGAATTCTACAAATTATGTAAATGAGGTGAAGCATATGCATTTAGAACAATTTTAATAAAAATCAGTTTCATCTTGAAATTCCAAAGTCATTTCCCATGCCTCCTTAAATACCGAATCAATTGTACCTTCTAATTGCGCTCAGTTATTTGTTCATGTGTTTCTAATGTACATTCAGATTTAAAGGCCTATGGAAGACCGTGCATTGTATCAAACCTTAAGCTTGACTTTGACCCTTCTGGTTATTGCATTTTACGTTGCGGCATAGTAAGAAGTCAAACTATACATAAAGAGGTTTCGGTTAAAACCTTGTCTTCAGGTCTTCTTTATTGATAAGCCCAGTAAGAAGCGCAGTAAATTATTATTATTATTATTATTTTTTTCGGTACGCGGGCCTCTCACTGTTGTGGCCTCTCCCGTTGCGGAGCACAGGCTCCGGACGCGCAGGCTCAGCGGCCATGGCTCACGGGCCCAGCCGCTCCGCGGCATGTGGGATCTTCCCAGACCGGGGCATGAATCCGCATCCCCTGCATCGGCAGGTGGACTCTCAACCACTGCGCCACCAGGGAAGCCCCAAATTATTTTGAAAACAAAAGTATTAAAAAAAATCTGTCATTTGATCGTTATAAGGCTTGTGCTCCTTGATATAAAAAAAGATTTAGGTTCAACTAAAATATCTACATGCTCCAATATCTTTCAAGTGCTATTTGTCAATTTACCAAATATGGACATGGGAGTGGAGGTATTGGAGTGGAAGACTTGCCGGGCTACCCCACAGCAAGCCAACCTTGTAACACCTGAGTCAGTCAGTCAGTCATTGATGTCACCTGTCCAGTGTGCCATGTCACTGTCCCTTAATTACCTGACTTGAGTTGAAATGCACAGAAGAGAAAAATGTACAAACAAGTTTTTGGCCTTCTCTGCATTAATTTATGTTAAATTTGTCTGTGCTATAAATAAAAATTTCCTTTCCAAAATAGCATTCACTATAGACGAGGGTCCAATCTATCAGCAGAATGACATGGAGGAAACCAAGATTACCCTGTGGGAATGCTGGAATGATTAATGCAATTTTGCTGATGACATGCTAAGCTATGTGTAAGAAACTGATACTAGACACTATTTATTCTACTTAAAAACTACCATTAATCAGTCTATATCCTTGACTGTGTACTACTAGTAGCAAAATGTAGTTTTTGATTCCTAGAGCAGGGCAGAGCTAAGATATACAAATTTGACATATTTTCTGGCCTCCAAAGTAAGACTGCCAGAGAAAGGCAGGCAGTGTTACTGCTGAAGCGCCTGGATTTGGAGTCTCAGGAAGAGATAATTAGTGACCTAAGTATCTGTGATCTTTAGAACTGACTTAACTTTTATTCTCTACTCTACCCGTCCAATCAGCAGTGAAATGGATTGTGCATCTTGCCTCCATTTTCTTTTTAATACCATGTAATCTTGTCTTGAGAGTCAAGAAAGTCTGAATTAAATAGTAGACTATATGATGGTAGATTGAACACCTAACGAGCGAAAGATAATAAAATTCCTGTTTACTGGGCTTCCCTGGTGGCGCAGTGGTTGGGAGTCCGCCTGCCGGTGCAGGGGACACGGGTTCGTGGCCCGGTCCGGGAAGATCCCACATGCCGCGGAGCGGCTGGTCCCGTGAGCCATGGCCGCTGAGCCTGCGCGTCCGGAGCCTGTGCTCCGCAACGGGAGAGGCCACAGCAGTGGGAGGCCCGCGTACCGCACACACACACACACACAAAAGCCTATTTATTGACTTAACAAAAAAATAGTCTTATTTTCACTTGTGTCTCCTGAAATGATATTTTACTCTTCTTGCTTATCCCCACCAAAGAGACATAGTCCATTTCTCCCACCCCTCTCTTTAATGACTTACTGAAAGCAACACTCCTTTTCGTGATGTTGACACTTCTTCCTCTATTCTGACTGAGACTTATTGACGCAGTGGTCATGTTCCAACAGCATAAGTCACTCTCGTGGCAGATTTACAAAGTTCCAACTTTTTAAAGTTCTTCAACTTATAATTATTCTATGTGCTCAATTTTTATACAAACAGTTCAACATCTAAGTTTCTGCTTAAATACACCTTTGACACACTACTTGCTTGGCAGGTTCCAATTCTACTTTATTGACGGGAGTTGTTGCCATCACACACTGCTTTCCTGGCTGTGACTCGTTATTGACCGTGGTTGCCAGCACTGGAAAAGGAGCGTGTGACTTAGTGACCTGTGGCTTCACACTATTTTTGTTCACAGCTAGATGTGAATTACTCACTTTTCTTTGGCCAATTTTTGCCTCTTTCAAGCTGACCGTGTTACTGTTGATTTCTTTAACTGTCTGAATCAGAAACACGCAGGATCCTACCAAAGGCCCATTGAAAATGATTTTTCATTAGTGCTTTGCAAAGCCATTTCAGAAAAATTAAAGCACTTTATAATTGCCCTTTTCCCTTTCTCAGGCTTCAGCTGGATATTTTCAGTCTCAATTGAGATAACTCAAACTCTACAAAGTGCCTTTGAGATCCATGTGCCCCATTCAGATCTCCCATTAACTACAAAAACCTTTGCTAAACTTTTAAGATTTTCTATGTCTTTACTTATTTTAAGACTGTGAGAACGTCTTCCTCTTCTGAATATACATGTAAACACGGAACTCATAAGAACGCTTATAGAATTCAGGATTCTTCAACATTTGATGCCATAATTCTCCTTGCTTTAAATCACTATCCCAAGTGTGCCTCTATAATATATTGATAATTCATTTGTAATAAGAAAATGTTCTGGCAAAAGAGAAAGTAGATTAATTTCTAGGATAAATTAAGATAAATCTAGGTCAATATTGAGATAACCTAATGCATAATTTCTGCCAATACATTTATCTGTTATATTCTTTTCCCCAGCTGCATGATCAGTAAGTATCGAGAAAATAAAATGCTCTACTGCTTAACATGCTTTGACTCTTCTTCATTGTGTTAAGACAATTCTGGAGAAGGAAGCTGACCAAGTTTCATGGGAGGGTATTGACCAAGATGGCCTTAATATTCCCCTCAGCTTGACTAAGCTTTAGTTGGGTTTCTTCCAGACTATTAATTTCCTGACCTCCCTTTTCTTACAGTATTTATTTTAGGAAACTTGCAATTATAAATTCTTTGCCCCTTTGAAATGTAAATCTTCTTCTAGCCTCTTGCCAGTTTTATAGGCCAGGAGTATCTTTCTGAAGGACCTGGGGGTCATTCCTTTGAAAAGTAATCATCAAGAAAGGTAGGGGCCCTATCTCCCAGTCTCATGGGAAGGTAAGAGCCTAACTTCATTAAGTACCAATTAGCAAACACAAAATGGCCTAATCACATTGACCCCCCCCCACACACACACCCCCAGCAGCCTCCTCCAGTACTTTCCCAATAGCTCACCCCAGTGCTTAAAACCTCTCTTGCATTTTGTTTCTGAGGACTTGAGTTCAATTTCTCTCCCTTAGTGCAATAGTCTTAAATAAAATCTTCTATCCTGTTCAACTGCATCTGGTGCAATTTCTCTTTGACAATTCATTCACTTTAATGTGCTCAAATACAGTGTTGAATAAAATCATCTGTTTTTTCATTCACATACATATAACATGTTACTTTTGAATCTACCAATCTATGTTGGTCCTGTTTAGGTTTTTCTGGAGTTCTTTTCATTGTGCTCTGAAATGCACAACAATTTAGAGAGTGGTATGGTATTTAGCTTGATCTGATTAAATATAGTCATAATTCTTACTCATTATATTATATATACTCACTATAGTATAACTTATAACTTACTCATTATAACTATAATCCTACATATTAAGATGAACAGAGGCCTACATTTATATAGGAGTTTAGAGTACACATGACTTGATAAGATTGATTTTGAACAATTCTCCTTCAATTTATAAAAATAATCTAAAGGCATCATGGAAGCTATTTGTAATCATAAAAATGCAAAAAAAAAGACAATATTGTAAAGAAAAATCAAGTATCTTGTTTCAATTATAGACAGTGATATGCAAGGTACAGAATTAATGATGATAATAAAAATAATTCCAGGTAAATGGGATGTGTGGCGTGCTCTATGCTAAATACTTACACTCATTCCTCATTTAATAACCTCTGAGGAAAGAACTTTTCCAATAAGGAAACTGAGGTTTACAGAGTTTAGGTAACTTGCCTGAGGTGTTCAATGAAAGTTTGCTGGATTGAGCTGTAATGACTTCGGTTGTCCTCCGGGTACTAAATCAATTACTCTGCCTATTTCTTCTTTCTAAGCTGGGTAATATGCCTGTTTTAAAGAGGTCGGAGATCCTTCCCCCCTGTTCCTTCTGAGAAATGGTAGCACTTACCTGAGGGAGACAAGCCCTCAGTATGGAGTAGGACCTGGCATCCTATGAGAAGGGCCGTGTGGGTCCCCTGCCAGCATCTCATAAGCCTATCTCCCCTCCTCAGCTCCGTAAACCAGCTCTTTGGTGTCTGGATATACACTGTGAACAGCTGCAGGGTCCCACCCCAGAAGACACTCTTTGGGACTCAGCCAAGTGATGCTTTGAAAAAATGTTTGGCAAATTGCTTTGAAATTCATTTTGCAGCAAAGTGCTATGTAAATGCAAAATGATTGTCTTTATTATGATAACTGAATTCATGTACCCTTTTACGTTTTTACCAGGTCTGTTTTGTAGACATTTTATGATGACACTCCATCATCAGCACCTCTTCTTACTCTTGTCATTCGTAAACTCTCGGCCCCAACTGTCCAACTCTGAATAAAACTTATATCCATGGAAAGACATCTCGTTGCTATATACAGAAGGTATAGGAGATGTTCAAATAGAAATAAACATTTATTAAATTCCTGCTGTGAGTGCTAAGCATTGCAATGGCTTAATGCAGAATGATGACAGTGATGCTGGCCTCAAGGGGCTTATGGTTTATGCTAACACACATACACAAGTCCCTTCAAGGTAATATTGAAGGATAAATAGAACAACACATACATCAGTGTGTAAACGGGTTAGAAAAGTGTTTTATTTTCAGTGATTTATTTGGCAAGCATAATTGAACACCAATTATTTGCCAGGTACTAGGAATATAGTAGTGAGCAAAATGAGTAAAATCCCTGATTTCATGGAACTTATTGTCTGTATGTCTAGTTTGGGGCATTATAGAAGAGTTTGTAGGAGCTGCAAAGAAAGGGGTGTGTAACAGGGTATTGAAGAAGAGGGGACCCAATGGAGGAAAAAGCACAGAGACAGGGAAATACTGAATGCTCATACAATGATCATTATAGAAGTTTCCAATTTGCAGACTCCCAAATTTCTGGGAACCAACTATAAATTAGAATTTTGGACAGACTGCCAAAGGAGGAAAAATCAAGTTGATGGCTATTTTGTGAGAAAATTGAGTTTTACTGCCTTGTCATTTAATATATATCAATAATCTATAAATGTTTTGGTTCTACTATTCTCCTAAACTTCAGGAGAAAATGCTCTACCCAGCTATGCAGGAAAATCTCTAACACAATCCATTTATCAGGGGAATAACGGTTTATTCAAAATATCTTGTAAGTTAAACAGTTTGAATTTGAACTCAGGATAGCTAGAGTTACACCACGATAACAACCGACCCCAAAATTTCATTGACTTACAACAAAAAGGTTTATTTCTTGTTTTCCATCTGATCCACACTGTCTCAGTCTGGGACCAGCGCTGATGCAACAGCTTCTATCTGGAATATTTCAGCTATGTTAGAGGGGAGTGGAGAAGGCATGGTGAAACATGAGCTTGTCCTTAAGGTTTTGTTAGAGGGACTGGGCTCAGTTTTGCTGAAGTAGTGGTATGCTGGAGCTGCCTTGTATCAGCTTGCAAGAGACAATGTTAAGTTTTTGGGAATTTGGTGAGGGAGATGTTAAAAATTAAATTATATAAACTTAAAATTAAGTAGATTACATCAAAATCGAAGAATGCTCAAAACTCATCACCTCTTAATTGTTTACTCTGTTTTACTATCATCTATGCTGTTGAGTTTATCCACATCTAGTGTATCTATGTGGTGAAATATACAATAGCATGGTATGACACATCCCTCCACATTCCATATTTGGTGCTGATTTGCACCACAGAAATCAGCAGACTCTATAAAGGAGGGCTTCGGTTGTTGCTCAACATTTCTGGCCACACTACTCACAGAAATTGACTAGGGCAAGTCACGTGCCGGTATCTGAAATCAACACAGCCAGAATACACTAAAGTCTAACACAGAGCTTGAGATGGAAAGAGGAGGTAAAAGGAAGGGAAGGACTCATTGTGCTCTATGTCTGATTCTCCTGATTTTCCCTTATGTTTCTCTTCACTTGCTGATAAAGCTGTAGTGCCTCTGCTGTCTCTTTTCAACATCACTTGCATATCGGTAACATTAATTGAACACTTTCCCGATATAAAGCAAATGCAGAGCATTTACAGCTCATTTTATTTATCATCTTACATCACTATTTTACGGGCTAATCTTTTCTTTTCTGAAGAAATAAAGCCAAGATATTGCTCCTTTCTTCCTTTCTCAAAATTCTTGAAATCTTGGTAGATTTCTGAATTGAAACACACACACACACACACACACACACACATACATGCATTCATTCAGAATCATGTCTTTTTAGGTTTGTATGGTAACAGCTAAGAAAAGAGGTAAAGGCCTTCCTTCTTTTGGTTTAGAGAATAGAGCTTTTACCACAGCCTTAGTGCCCTGGGCACCAAGAGTTGAGAAGCCCCCAAATTTCCCCCACAATGTCACTATTCTGTCTTGGGACTGATGTCTACAGTAGCTACTTAGCCAATGGGGTAAGATGCTCAGAAGAAAGCCCACTTTATTCTAATGTATATACAAAGAGAGGAATTTAATTGCTTTTAACAGATGAAGTAGCAAGTATACACTTGCCTTTTCCTGCACATGAAGGGCATAAATCTGGCCTAATAACATGCCCCTTATGGAATTTTAGAGCCAACATGAACTATCTGTTCAATCATTCATTCATTCATTCAGTCCCTCATCAAGGAAATCCAATGCTAAAAGCTGTTACTGAAAAACAACATTTTTAAAAGAGGAAAAACTGGAGAGGTTTGGATTTAGACTGTGGTGGGGGGGAGTGGGGAGGGGACCTGGAGCATCCCTTATCAGCCTACTTAGTCCTGACCCCCACTAGGAGCTTTGGCTCTCTGTTGATCACAGTTCGAATACCACACCTGCAAGACAACCCCTTGATTTTTCCAGTGAGGAAACTGAAGTTCGTCAAAAGATAGATGACTTTCTTAAATAGTGGCCAAGCCCAGGATCAGAAATCGGCTTGCTTTCTTCTAAATCAAGATTGCTACAACTCCATTTCCAGACATGTGACTATTTTGGTAAAAAATGACTAGCTTGCACAACCCTACTTAAATAAATATCACAGAAAAACAAATGAAATCCCGAGAGTAAAGATATATTTTGAAATCCACACAGAATCTCTTATTTTAAATTGTTTCCTTGGACCAGTTGGCATGAACGCCACAGAATTCTGAAACATTATTTTGTTTAAAACATTGGCCTCTTACTGTGAGCTGGAGTGGTGCTTATCTAATCAGGAGACCAGTTTGCTTTTTTCAACTATTCTCAATAAAAAGGCAAGCGGAAACAAGAAAGCATTAACCAGTGAGAAAAATATTCTCTCTGGTCCATGCACCTAAGGATTCTAAACCACCCTCTTGGAACGTCACTGTGATTCCCTGGAAGGGAAGACTGCTACACCAATGGAAAAGTTTTATGGAAACCAAGTCTGATAATCTCAAGCACAGTGTGTGGCAAAAAAGAAAGATCTTTTCTGCAGAATAAATAGTCAAACTCAAAAATGAAGTAGCTGAAATGATCAGAAACTGTTCCCAATGAAGTCTGCATTCACAGCTCAACCTTCATCTGTCTTCTTTATTTACTTTGTGCACCTTGAGATTATAATTACACAATCACCATTATACCATTCCAAGCGTTCTCAGGGAAACTGCAGTTTTAAGAGTAAACTCACTCAGTTGTGGACTACATCTTCAAAGTGGTTGGGGAAAGATGTCAGATTTCATGTAAGAATGATTCCAGGAAATAAGAACAGAGAAATCACAATTGATTTGATTTTAATGTGTTGATTAAAATTATCAGCTTGGAACATATAAAATAAAATAACTCCTTCATTTTCTTCTGAAAAAAAAGCTAATTTTTCTTAGGATATCTCAACATGATGAAACTCATTCATAGCCGTTTGCTTTTTCATGCATCTTTTCGGGGAATGATCGCAATATAGACATGTACTAGTTTCTCTACCTCATAGTCCCAGCAGCTACTGTTGAGATAATTTTTATGAGGGTCATGAAAAATACTCAAAATATTTCCATGAAGTTGGAGGAAAATACTTTTCATTTTAAATTCCAGTTATTCTTATTCCATCACTACAAAACTACAATTGAAAAATATATTTGTATGATTATTTTTCAAATAATAACCATTAGTGTCATCACTGAACACTAAGTTCCAAGACCATGCTTGTTTGCTCCCTAGAACAACTAAAAACAAATTTTGATGAAGACCAGGCTAATTCTACTTAATGTATGAAAGGGATCAGAGGATCTGAGGCAACAGAACT
Organism: Delphinapterus leucas; assembly: GCF_059928025.1. Classification (NCBI taxonomy): domain Eukaryota; kingdom Metazoa; phylum Chordata; class Mammalia; order Artiodactyla; family Monodontidae; genus Delphinapterus; species Delphinapterus leucas. The sequence continues at coordinate 16,142,279 of NC_143146.1, forward strand.
TAAGAAATGCCAACAATTAATACTAGCTGGAGCACAGGGTGCAATGCGGAAGGGGTCATGTAAGAGACAAAACAGGAAATGCCAGCAAGAGCCATATATAGAAGGGCTTTGTGTGCCATTGTAATACTTTAAAAAATAAGAAGTCAACATTTATATCAAATTTATGTTCCAAGAAACTGGAATCAGGCCAGAAGAAGTATATCATAAGTGTTTCTATTGAAAGCCCCATTGCAAAATGACACCTATAGTATAGAACCACTAAAATTTAAGCTTTACTTGAGCACAGGTTCTGTCTGTCTTCTATCTCATTCAGTTCTCAGCATATAATGTAGAACGTGACCCACAGTATATATATGATAAATGTTTGTTAAATGAGTGAATAAATGAATGAGTGGGTTCATTTAAAAATAGTACAAGGTACTGACCAAAGCTATAAACTTAAAGCACAGATCGGAAAAACAAAACACAACCACACAAATGACAAGCGCTCGCATCTTTAAATGTAAAGATCAGCAATAGACACCGTTAGTGCCAGCCTTCCAGAACTAATGTCTTCAGGCACTGCTGTAACACCTTCACTGACTGACTGCGCTTCTCGGCTGTGCCTTGGAGAGCTGTTAATGAGGGGCACATACTGATTTCCACCTTCCCAGAGTTGAATAATGAAGTAAAGTAGAACCAAATTTTCTTTTTTAGAATTAGCAATGATTCTTAACCTGTTTTGGGGAAAAGTAATGGAAACTAAATTATCAGGGTTGAAACAAAAACGTGTTCTGTAAGAACAAATAGTCAATCCACAATGCCCTAATTTCAAAAGGTTAATAATATTTTGAAATATCAAATTAACTAGTGAAGATAAAAATAACTTATGAGGCAATATTATAGTTTTTTAAGGTAGAATATTCCTGTACATGCAATTAAATTCCCAGAGCAAGAGGTTATCACATTGGCATAAACTTCACCAAGAATACGACAGTTACCTGGGATAGATTAGGGTCATGCACCTATTTAAGTGGAAATTTAAAATTTTTGAACAGAAAAACAGAAGTGTGAGTTTGAAATTATTCTTTGATAAAACTTATATTTTATCTTTTTTAATTTGAAAAAAAAAATCTCCTCTAGGAGTATTTTTGAAATAAAGGCCTTCTTAATTTTTTGATACCTTGTAAATAAAAGTATTTTGTTTTCACTATACCAGGTCACTGTAGTCTTTTAAATAAAATGAAGAAACAAACATAAACATTTTATGTCTGGGAAACAACATAAGGTGGTTTATCTACTTTGGATTTACTCCATATTTAAAATAATATTCCCAAGTACAGTGTGCTCTTTAAAAATGATGGCAATTTTGGCCAAAAAATAGCTTTTTTAAAAACTATAAATAATCAACTAATAGCTACATTGTATTTTTTAAATAAAAACAATATGAATTCTTAAAAAAATGTCTCCAACTGAATTCTCATAGCACTAATTCACACAAAGCACAATGGTAGTGTTTTCAGTGCAAACTAAATCTGAAACAGAAATTTCAGTGGATGAGGCACATTTATTTTTATACTTGGCTAAGAAGAAAACAAATTATTTTGAAAATAGTAAGAATTTTCATGAATTGAAATTTCTTATTACTTTAAAAAATGAATTTGCAAGAGAGAAACAGATCCAGATACATTGATTTACATAAGCAAATGTAGCTTATACAGATATGTATTATTTGTCTTCTATGACATGATGTAGGTAAGAAGTTTCATTATTCGCTCTCAGACTGAGCATTCGAAAACTGTGGATAAGGAAGGAATTTAGTATAAACCCATCTGCAGGCTCCAAAATCTTACTGAAATTGCTCCAAAACCAGGGTTCACTTCACTAAGTTGTTTCTATCAAAAATAAATCAGATATGATAAGCTCCATGAGAATTTTGTAAAAAGATCAACTAGACCTCTTTATATTCACCAAGGGGTTCTGAGAACTAACAGGTTTGGAGAGAAACTGTCTTCCTTGCACAGAAAAAAAGCTTAGCACATATGCTTTTCTTCTGTGTCTATAATGATTCTACCACTTCCCTAAATTTCTTCTTCACTGTCCTTTTAAGTTCATAAGTGATGATAGAACTGCCAACATCAAAGCTAAGGACAGTCTATTCTGAGAATCATTTATTAGTATACCTAAAAGTCTAATGAAATAATGACTTCATTTTGCCAAGATCCCATGATAAGAATTGATACCCAGACCACTGATCTTGAATTAATTTGCCCTGTCTTCACTAAATCTTGTCACAGTTACACCTTCCTGATACCTTGAATTAACCTTGAGTACACCACAGGTTAAAAATAAAAGCAAGAATAATATTCTCCGTTAGGCTATCAAATAAGCAAACAATCTCCTCTCCCTAATTGCTTTGACGAAGACAGCACCAAAGGTAACAACACATTATATAAAATTTTAAAAATATATAAAACGCAAATCAAGTTATCACATTGTATACTTTAAATATACATGATTTTGCCAATTATACCTCAGTAAAGCTGGAGGAAAAAAAAAAAAAGCACTGCCTTTACAGAAAAAGTAAATAATTAAATTGATCAATTTAGAAAAGCTACACTTTCAAGTGAAGGGACAAAACACCCTTCTATTTCATTGAAAAGGCATGTTCTTTCACACCTTATATGGTTGCATTATAGATTCTAGTTTTAATAATTAACATTAACCTTAAACAAATACATGCTACATCAGAACTAAACTTACAAAATGAGGTTTGTTGATCTAATACAGGATCTATAAAAACCAAATATTTAAAAATACACATATATGTATACGCACATACATATAAACTATAAATATATATACATATACTATATAATGTAAATTACATGAAGTACCCATGTATGTATGTCTGGAATATATGTATAAATATACATAGATATGTGTCTACATATACTATATAAGTAGATTGTTTACCTGTATGTTTGTCTGTATACTATACGTATATACACAGTTTTATGGGAATATACAAAACTAGCTCTAGGTCGTACGTACAGAGAGAATATTTTTTAAATCTTCAGATTTATGAAATTAAAATACATGTCAATTCTAAAGTTGAATATTGATAGAGTGATGTTACATCACTATACACACCAAGGCACCCATTATCCCTAAGTGATGTGTAATGGTGATTTATCCAAGCAATCTCATGTGACAGAACTCAAGACCACACTTCAGCCATGGCCCTTTCTTTCACCTACCACTTCCTGTATGTTGAAAAGTGCTCTCATAGGTACAGTTTTGTACCTTCACAATTACATTATATCCTTGGAAGCATTCCTTAAAACCTAACTACCGCTGTAGAATTGCATAAAGGTATTTCATGGATTGTCCTATAAATCAAGTGTGAGTAGAAATTAAAATGTGCTTGGGATTCAAAATGAGGGAAAATTTGTTTATACACAACTGGAAAAACCTTTAAAATGTTATAAAATAATTTCTATTGAATGTTTAGTTCTCAAATGGAAGATATATGGTGTGGAAGAAAATACCCTGGTGTGGTATTTTATTAATGGTTAAAGATACAGGGGATAAACAACAAAGATTTGCTGTATAGTACATGGAATTATATTCAGTATTTTGTAATAACCTATAGTGGAAAAGAATCCGAAGATGTACACCTGAAACTAACACAATATTGTAAATCAACCATTGCTTAATTAAAAAAAAAAGATACAGGGGATAAAGTATCATGAACTGATATGAGATAAAAATCTGTATTGTCAGAGTTACTTTTTCTAGAGAGAACAGTAGAAAATATTTGATATATGTATGTATGTATTTCTTCTTCCTAAGTAATATTTCCTAAAGTAACTGGGAGAATAAGATAAAAAAAACATGTTATAATAATAATTTCATTATGTAGCTCCTTTTTGGTTTATAAAATGCAATATTTGATGTGGGACTTTTCACCGTACTACACTGAGTTTTTAGGAACACTTAGCTGGGATGTCCATATTGATGTCCTCAACTTTCTGCCTTGTTCTATCCATTGTGATTTTACTAAGGAAGAAAGAAAATCAATGGAGCAATGAGCTTTTAAACATCAGTAACGTATTAAGATTTACCATATATTTATGGTTTCTACAGTAACAAGATGTTGGTAATAAAGGCCACGCCTCCACTTAAGAAAGATACGTAAGTACTGCCTACTCTGACATTACGCAAAATTTCAAATCCTATGTTTTCCTCCCAACTCTACATTTTATCCTTATGAACTATTACCCTAGATGTGTCCCTAAGGGCTTGGCTTAATTCATACAGATGTGGGCCTTGCGAGTCACAATGTTCCATCAAAAAGTAACACTCTTCTTCCTTTGCTCCTGTGGAAATATCAAATATCGCTGTTTATGAAGATAAGTGCTGAGAAGAAAGTAAATTCTAAAAAGAGGCAGACATTACCATTCTTTCAGTATCACTAGGTTAGACTTATTTTTTTGATCCTGAATAACATAATTCAAGTTTGTTCTTCATTAATAAAATGGCTCTAGAATTCAGTGGGCAGTAGGACGATTATTATATTTTATCTGTGACAGTGTCAAGTACATTTTCTGTGATGTTTGAAGATGAACATTTACACTTCCATGAAATAAAAGTTCATTTTGTGTGTGTGCCCACGTGCGTGTCTTTCAAAGCTGTGGTTTACATTTGCTTATACCTTTTTCCCCACATTATTTGCTTATACATAGTAAACAAAGAAAACATTTAAAGTTCAGTTGTGTGGAAAACTGACCCTTTGTATTTTACATTCTTCAAATTCCATTTCATTTAGGAACGGCACCAAACATATGCAAAATGTTGACTAAATTGTAATCTTTATTCTAATTCAATCACCTCCTCATAAAATATAGCCTAAAGAAAGATCAATCATTCAGTCGAATGGGCACCACTTTGTCAGTCTGTCTAAAGCCGTTTAAAATCCAGTCAAGTGTTCTTACTGATTTTCAAAGCCTGACCACAGGAGGACAGCAAATGCAGTGCATGCATGTCTCCACGCTCCCTCTCCCAAGACCACAGGTGACGTGGGTGATGGTTCTCTGGCTCTGTGTCCAGACTTAATCTCGGAATCCTTCTCAACACTGTGCTCTAGAAAACCATTTCCAAATGAATGGAGTTGGCTGGATGGAGAGCTGAATCTCTTGTTATTCTCGCTCTAGAGGCTAGTTCTTCCTGAGGTTCTACGACTGAGATTCCACTAGTTACCACCAGGTGGGCAGTGGTAGCTATCAGCGGACAGGCATACATCAGAGTTCCCTTCCAGACCACCACAATAAAGTGAAGGTCACAATAAAGTGAGTCACACAATTTCTCTGGTTTCCCAATGCATATAAAAGTTATGTTTACACTAACTGTAGTCTACTAAGTGTGCATTAACATCATGTCTAGAAAAACAATGTACATACCTTAGTTTAAGAATACTGTTTTCTATAAAGCACTAAGCATCATCTGAGCCTTTAGCAAGTCATAATTATTCTGCTGGTGGAGGGTCTTGCTTCTATGTTCATGGCCGCTGACTGATCAGGGTGGTGCGTGCTGAAGCTTGGAGGGGCTGCAGCAATGTCTTAAAGTTAGACAACAATGAAATTTGCCCCATTGATTGACTCTTCCTTTCATAAATGATTTCTCTGTAGCACGCAATGCAGTTTGATAGCATTTTACCTACAAGAGAACTTTCAAAATTGGAGGCAATCCTTCAATCCTCTCAAACCCTGCTGCTGCTTTATCAACTAAGTTTATGTAATACTCTAAATCCTTTCTTGTCATCTCAACAATAGTTACAGCATCTCCACCGGGAGTAGATTCCATCTCAAGAAACCACTTACTTTGTTCATTCATAAGAAGTCTGATCGTGAGAAGGCAGCAATTCAGTCACATCTTCAGGCTCCACTTCTAATTCTAGTTCTCTTGCTATTTCCACCACATCTGCAGTTACTTCCTCCACTGAAGTCTCAAACCCCTCAAAGTAACCCATGAGAGTTGGAATCAACTTCTTCCAAACTCCTGATAATGCTGCTATTTTGGCCTCTCCATGAATCAAGAATGTTCTTAACGGCATCTACAACAGTGAATCATTTTAAGAATATTTTCAATTGACTTTACCCAGATCCATTAGAGGAATCGCTATCTGTGGCAGCTGTAGCCTCATGAAATGTATTTCTTAAACAATAAGACTTGAAATTCAAAAATGGCTCCTTAATCCAAGGGCTGCAGAATGGATGTTATGTTAGCACGCATGAAAACATCCGTCTCCTTGTACATCTCCATCAGAGCTCTTGGGTGGCCAGGTGCATATTGTCAGTGGGCAGTAAGATTTTGAAAGGAATCTTTTCTCTTGAGCAGTAGGTCTCAACAGTGGGCTTAAAGTGTTCAGTAAACCACGTTGGGAACAGATGTGCTGTCATCCAGGCTTTGTTGTTCCGTTTACAGAGCACAGGCAGAGTAGGTTTAGCATAATTCTTAACAGCCCTAGGATTTTTAAAAAAATAAGTGAGCAATGGATTCAACTTAAAGTCGCTAGCTTCTTTAGCCCCTAAAAAGAGAGTCAGCCTGTCCTTTGAAGCTTTGAAGCCAGGCATTGACTTCTCCTCTCTAGCTATGAAGTCCTATTTGGCATCTTCTTCTAATACATTATTGCAATGTTTCATCTACATTGAAAATCTCTTGTTTACTGTAGCCACCATTAGTTATCATTAGTTGTCTTAGCTGCATCTCCTGGATAACTTGCTGCAGCTTCTATATCAGCACTTGCTGCCTCACCTTGCACTTTTATGTTACGGAGATGACTTCTTTCCTTAAATGTCATGAACCAACCTCTGCTAGCTTCAAACTTTTCTTCTGTAGCTTCCTCACTTCTCTCAGCTTTCACAGACTTAAAGAGAGTTAGAGGCTTGCTCTGGATTAGGCTTTGGCTTAAGGGAATTTTGTGGCTGGTTAGATCTTCTCTCCAGACCACTCAAACTTCCTCCGTATCAGCAAGAAGGCTGCTTTCCTTTCTTATCATCCTTGTATTCACTGGAGTAGCACTTTTAATTTCTTTCAAGAACTTTTCCTTTGCATCCACAGCTTGGCTAACTGACGCAAGAGGTCTAGCTTAGGCCTTTCATATGTCTTCCTCTCTAAGCTTAATCATTTCTAGCTTTTGATTTAAAGTGAGAGATGTGTGACTCCACCTTTCACTTGAACACTTAGAGACCACTGTAGGGTTATTAACTGACCTAATTCCAATATTGTTGCATCTCAGGGAATAGGGAGGCCCAAGAGAAGGAGACACACGGGAGAACGGCTGATTGGCGGAGCAGTCAGAACATACACATTTATCATTATGGGCGTGGTTTGTGGCACCCCGAACAATTCCATTAGTAACATCAAAGAGCACTGATCACAAATCGCCACAACAAATATAAGAATAATGAAAAAGTTTGAAGCATGGCAAAAATTACCAAAATGTGACACAGAGACATGAAGTGAGCAAATGATGTTGGAAAAATGGCGCCAGGAGATTTGCTCAGCTCAGAGTTGCCACCAACTTTCATTTTTTTAAAAATGCAACACCTGCAAAGGACAATATAGTGAAGCACAGTGAAACAAGGTGTGCCTGTATTTTGTTTCTTTTATTAAGCTACTGAACAATAGCCATGTATCGTACTCAGTATAGGTCTTGGCCATGCATTTTTCAATAAAACATGATCTCTGCACTTGAGAAATTTAAAATCTAGTTGGCAAAACCAATGTGTAAAACAGGCAATGACAACCAATGAAGTGTGAATAGGGACTACATGGGAAAGCAATTGTCAGGGATTTGGGGTTGGTGAGAATACAGCACATGAATTTTCTCACCTTATTCACCAAGGTGAGAAATCACAGCATATTCAAGGAATGACAAATGTTCATAATTGGGTTACTGTTTTCTCTTTCTATGAACAGGACCTCACTTTCCTATTCTGTAAAATGGGGAAAATAATGGTATCTACCTCACAGTGTTGCTATAATGATTAACTAAAATAATACATGCCATACTTCATTTAAAAAAAGAAAAAAAACGAATAGGAAGTTTGCCTGAGTTGTTTTCTAGGAACTGGGAGTCATCTATGGCTAGTCTGAGCTTAGCTGGTTAAGACTGGATAGGACAACAACAAAAAAAATGCATACCATTATGATAAAAACGGCAAAGGATAACAAGTGCTGGAGAGGGTGTGGAGAAAAGGGAATATTTCTGCACTGTTTGTGGGAATGTAAAATGATACAGCCACTATGGAGAAGAGTATGGAGGTTCCCCCAAAAATAAAAATAGAATTACCAAATGATCCAGCAATTCTACTTTGGGCAATATATCCGAAGGAAATGAAATCACTATTTCAAAGAGATATCTGCAACCCCCAGGTTCACTGCAGCATTATTCACAATAGCCTAGTGATAATGAAAACAACCTGAGTGTCTAATCAGTGGACGAAAGGATAAAGAAAGTGTGGTATATACATATACACAATGGAATATTATTCAGCCATAAAAAAGGAAGTCCTGTCATTTGTGACAACATGGGCAAAACCTGAGAGCATTATTCTAAGTGAAGTAAGTCAGACAGAGAAAGACCAATACTGTATGATCTCACTTATATGTGGAATCTAAAAAATCTGAACTCATAGAAACAAAGGGTAGATTGATGGTTGCCAGGGGCTAGGGGGTGGGGGAAATGGTCAGATGTTGGTCAAAAGGTGCAGACTTCCAGTTAAAAGATGAGTAAACTCGTCCTGGGGATCTAATGTACAGCATAGCAACTATAGTTAACAATACTATATTGACTATACTGTATACTTGAAAGTTGCTAAGAGAATAAACCTTAAATGTTCTCACCACACACACAAAAATGGTAATTATGTGAGGTGACCGGTGATAACCCACCTTACTGGTACTCATTTCACCATATACGTTTGTACCAAATCATCACGTTATACGCCTTAACGTATGCAATGGTATATGTCAGCTCTATCTTAATAAATCTGAAAAATAATAGTGCATGCCCTTATCTACCTATGATATTTAATTATACATATAATCCATTAACATTCACTGCATGCTTTCTACGCATCAGCCGTGGTTCTAACATCATATATATGTCATTTAATGTTATGCATTAAGTATATTAACTGGTTGAGTACTTTTATATAGTAGAAGGCCTATCACAAAAGGACACTTGCTAAATGTCATCTGTCATTTCTAAGGCTGGCATGTGGCAGACGAAGGGGCTGGGAATAACAATAGATGAGGTGATGGAGGCAGAATCCAGGTCATGTGGGTAGCATAGGGTGAAAACGGGGTGGGGGGCTTCACAGACCCCGACCATAGGGTGAGAACTTCCAAATGCCAGTCTTTGGACTGCATCAGAATCACCTATAACAATTCTCATGCCCCACACACAGATGTTTCTGATTCAGTGTTTCTGGCAGAAACTCAGGGATCTGTATTTCTGAAAAACACCCCTGCGCCCAAGTCAGATGTTGAAATCAGTGAGAGACACAGTGAAATGGAGTAGACAGGGACCCTGAGAAGAGAGTCAGGGAGGGATCTGAGATTCAGGAAGACCCCTCTGCCGTGTGGGAGAGGCTTGGGAAGGGAGAAGGAGAGGCAGGGAGAGGGCTGGACCCTTTGTGGATGAGACTGGTACACCCACTTTGAGGTCATTTTATTCATTATTACATTCTACCTTTGAGATCTGATCAGGTCTTTGCAGATTTTGTAAAGAACCTCTCTTTAGATGCAAAATAATAATAATAATAACAGAGAATAAATGTGGTACCATTTGACTCCTTTATCTTGACAAGGCTTTCCAAGAGACATCAGGAAGAGTAAAGAGGGACTACAGAATGTTTAAGCTCCAAAGCATTTTGGTTGTGCAGAAACAGCTTTGAACGTGACATTTTTGCTCCATTGCTTTTTGCCCCTACACGTAGGAAAGTGACACTAGCTTCATCTGAATGATCAAAACAGGAATTTGAATACCGGGAAATCTCTTTAGAAACAGTATTTTCATAGAACTAGTCAGATTTAAAGTCACTTTTACATTTCCTAGACTCATCTTTTCACAGAATCTTTACTGGATATTTGAAGCATCATTTACCTAAGACTTAACATTATATAATAACTGCAGATAAAAGTTTTTGTCAAAACAATAGTAACTGGTTCTTATTAGGCACATGATAAAGAGGCTCATTATAAAATGTAAGAGTACCTGGAAAATGGGAGCTGCTCAATAAAGGTTGTCTGAATGAGGGAGTGCATGTATGTACGTATGTTTGATTAAAATGGTAATTTATGCCTCATCCAACAGTGTGCTGGGTCAACAGTTATTTATGACAACATAAAATTAGAAATATTCTAATGTCCAATAAAAACTTGTTCACAGGGATAAGTCCTTACTATGCACTGCTTTTGATCCTTAGCATACACTCATGAGGTAGGTCCTAGTATTAGTCCCACTTCACAAGTGAGGAAACTGAAGGTCAAATCTGATCTAAAGTTTTTTTAAAGTAAAGATGTCATCAAGATTGGAGCATAGGCTGGTCTGCTACCGTGTATGCTCACTAAACCCCACGACCAACAGCTCTTTCAATGTGGGACTAGTTAAATTTTGCAACAGACACATGATAAAAATACTAGGCAACCATTTAAGTCATGCTTTACAAGACAGCTTAGTACTATGTTTCAAGCATTTTCTCATGTTGATTGAAAAAAAGATGATTTGCAGAAGAGTAGGTGATTTGCAGCAGTGTGTAAAAAAATTAACCCAGTTTAAAAATATACACAATTATAAATATATGTAAAATACTAACATAACACACAACAAAATATTAAGAGTCGTTAGCATTTTTTCCCTGGGAGACAGAACAGTGAATAATAAGTTTTTTATTCTTTACACTCTTCTATATATGTCTCTACAAGTAACAGGTTCTAACAGTATAATAAAAAGAAAAATATTTAAAGTATAACTGTTGTTTAAAGAAGGAGAGAGTAGTTTATAACACACAGTCATCACTTTGCTGCTGTCTGCCATATTCTGAAATATATTTGAATTCCTGTTATTCCAAAGTTACCCAAGTTTTATTTTTCTCCATTTTTTTCATTTCTTATCTTCTATTTACTTTACCCTAAGAGTTATAGTGACCCTACTGCTTTCATCTTTGTTCCAAATAAATTTTCCAACAAAATTATAACACAAGACAACTTTTGTTACATCCTTCATTGGCCTTGAAAATATATTTGGTGATGAACTATCTGTAAGATCACAGAATTTAATGTTTATGAGTGTGTTTCAAATTTAGATGCCACTAAGGGATAAATAAAATAATGAATACATTAACGGATAAGTAACTTCACTAGTCAAGGAGGTATTTATATGCAAGTAGCCCTGATGAAACTGAACCTCTCAAGAAAACAAAGCAAAGTTTTGTTCTGGAAACTCTAGGTGTAACTATATAAAAGACAAAAAAAAAAATTGAGGTTAAAATGATGCCACTCAATATTAATTTTTTTTTTTTTTCTTTAAAGTGAAACTGGGTTGGGCAACAGATCAATTCACACCTTTAGCCTACAAGGAGCTGCTGTCTGTTTGGTAACATTAATAATAAAAAGATAACTAATAAGACTAAAAAACTCCATTGACTTGCATAAAAAAAAGAGAAAAACATGACATTCTTCGAGCTTTTTTTCTTCTAGATGGAAAGGAGATGTGATGGTTGAGCTTAACCAGTCTCTTGGGCCCTTAAGTAGCCACGTGTGGAGATGGCAGGGCAACGAGATAGACCTTGGGCTGTTCTTATTGATTACAGAGCTACCTTGTCAGCTCTGTACTGTTAACAGCTGGGCTTTATTTACATAAGAGAAATACATTTTATTTGGATTCAGCAGTTACTTTGATTTTCCTGTTATTTGAAGACAGGAAATGTTATTCAATTGAAGAAGCCGTTTTGGGGCTTATATTTAATTATTCAAATAAAGTTAGAGATAATTATCAAGATATTGCCCCTTGCCTCATTAAAAAAAATACTTATACATGCAGATAATGATTTAAAGAAAGAGTATTTTCAGTTTTTGTTTTAATTTGTAGGGCTAATTCTTAGGTATGCCCTTTAGTTTGCCCATGTAGATGTAATTTAGCAAGAGCTTTTCCCCTCTTTGTTACCACATTTGCCTAGTTTCAGTGAAATTATATTTGAGGGTTCTTTAATAAAAATTAATTCTACATGTTTTATTTCTCTGCTCAGAATCTTCATTTCTCTACACAAGTATCTCATTTTTGACACAAATATCTTTATGTGTCATCTAAGGAAAGTGCTATAATAAATCTGAATCTCTTTATTGCAAAAGGAAATTTTCACGAAATGTATTTAATGATCACATTATGCAAAATGAATAAATTTTTGGCTTTTTGAGATCCTATTTACTCTGCTATCTTTGTTTCAGTTTTGGAGCATTCATTCTGTGGTATTGTTTTATTACAGGGATAAAAACTGAGCGACAATAAAAGAAAAACAGCTTTTTTATTACTTATGTAAAGCCTACCTCATGCATCAAATAATGCCCAGGATAATGTCAAAACATGTACAGAAAGAAAAATGGCACCCACCTCCTCAATAATTATGTAGCTTCATAGCCCTGTGATGATGTACATTTGGGATTATTCTGGGAGCTACTGAATCAAAACAAGACAGCTGAGATCAATCACAATCCTGGGAACCAGAGGAGACCAGCACAGTTCTGAGCTGCAGGAGGCCCCAGTGTTTGAAACAATAGACAATGTCTTGAGATAATTCTTCAGTACAAAAAAAAGAGAGCAATTGTCCCTCAAATTCCAGCTAAATGATTTTGCTCCTTTCAACTTTTTTTCTGTTATGGAAAAACAGGTGTGTGATTTCAGGAAAAATTTCATTTGCTCTTCATTCCCCAAACTAGTGTTCTAGTTCACATGAGGCAAAGAACCAGTTACTGTCTGGATTTCTAATCAGTCCAGAACTCTTGAGAACAATTTTCCTTGTTTGTGATGTAAGTAAATCTTGTGACACACACACACACACACACACATACCAAGGAACAGTATTCACAGACACTCAGAAATGTTCACTATTGGAGGTTCTTTCTTGCGGTACGCGGGCCTCTCACTGTTGTGGCCTCTCCCGTTGCGGAGCACAGGCTCCGGACGCGCAGGCTCAGTGGCCATGGCTCACGGGCCCAGCCGCTCCGCGGCATGTGGGATCTTCCCGGACCGGGACACGAACCCGTGTCCCCTGCATCGGCAGGCGGACTCTCAACCACTGCGCCACCAGGGAAGCCCACTATTGGACGTTTGAATAATTCTCTCTGTCTCCTGTCTCTCTCTGTCTCTGTCTCTTTTAGGACTCATCTTAACAGTTGTACATGCTTTTATAACGTTCAAGGGCTGTAAATGCCTTTGCTACTAACTAAAGGAGGAATTTAATAAGGCAGTATTTTGTTCTAGGTGTGTGATTTGCCCACATATCTGAAAGATGGTATTATTCAGTTGTTAATTCATTCAACACTTAGCCTCAATTATATATTCAATACAATTTGGCCATCAGGAGATAAACATCTACATTTGCTGCACCCAATATTGCCCAAAGTAGAGTTCTGGTTTTTGCACTGGCAAATTGGCATTTACTATGAACATGTATGTTCCCAGTGTTCAGGGTTTGCACAAATTTTTCTTTTGTGTGAAAGATCTTCCTAGTATTCTCTTAATTTCCTGACCATCAACTAATATAGAAATATTGTCTATTAAATATAAATTTATTTTCTCATGAATTCGGTCAAAGAAAGTCAGACAAAGGCACATCTTCTTCAATGACACAAATAGCTGGAATATCAACCCAAATTAGGATGTACACCTCCCAGATCCATACCATAGAAGGGGAGCCCCTAGAACTGACACAGACCTCTTTATTCTCAGAAGGAACTGGATTTCCCACATGTAAGAATAAAAAATTCTAAATTGCCCATCCAAAAATCTTTTGAGTAGATCTATGAGAACGAGAGCTGCAGGCAGGCCATAGGAACAGCAGGGCTGTCTTTGTATAAACTCATGTCAACACCATATGGCAGAGGAGGTGTTGCTGAAGCAAAAACCAGTTTTACGGAGTTTGATCAACATTATATTTTACAATCCAACAGCTGGGAAAATCTGCTCCATCTTATAGAAGCCATTTTTATTTTGGATTTTCTGTCACTAGTAGACATACCTAATCCTTACTAAGTTGGTGACTGCGGAAGGAAAGTAGTTATGAGAGAAATGAAAGCTTTTAGCACAAAAGGGACAGTTTGATTTTTGACCTAGAGGAAAAAGAACTACCTAAGTAACGATCTATAAGTGAATTAAATAATTTAGTGTTAATACCTTTACAACTAACCTTTTCAGTTAAAATTTTCAAGCTATAGCAACTAAAATTCTTCCCTGACCTCTCCCTAAGTCTCTCCCAAACAGCAGATGGGCAAGTTTTCCCCCACCTCTCTCTGCTTCCAGACCCTTGTCCAAACATCTGGTACTAAATCACTTTGTATTAGGGATGCTTGTTTCTGTGTTTGTCTTCTCCTTTAGAATTTGATCGCTTTGGACACAGGGATTGCATTTTTGAGTCCCATTGGCTGAAAATAAATATTTATTTAATTGTGCACAAAAATGTATATTTCATTGTTTTATGGGAAAGTCTTGCTCTGGTTAAACTGTAGTAGATCATGGGCCCCTATTCGCAATGGATGAAAGTTAGAAATGATTAGCAATGATTTGCTTCAATTCACGATCATAGAAAATTTCTAGTTTAGCTGTATTCACCCAAAGTACGTCATTCCACAGAACTCTTTGGGGGCGGGGGAGTTCTGCAAATTTGAAAGGGATTCTGCCGTACTATTATGATTGCAGGAGGAAATAGAAGAAAAGGAAGACGTCATTTATCAGATGTTTCTTGAATGATCAGTAAGAAACTGGGCCACATGAATGGATAAAATAAAGAGAAATAAAGTATTGTTGAAGACAGCAATTGGAATTTCAGTGGCTTCCACACCGTTACAATATCTCTAACGGAAACAGCTACCAAAAGAGATGACTGACAACTAATTTATTAACAAACACAGGAGGCTGTGAAATAATTTGGAGGAAAATGGAAGAATGCATTATTTTTACATGAGCTTAAGTGCATATTTTATGTGAGTGCCACAGCGACTGAGGAAAGAAAAAGGCTTAGGTTGGTGAATGAGCATCTGAAAGCAAAGTTAAACTGGGCTAGAGTAATAAGCAGCCAGATCTTTCTCACGTTTCAGCACCGGAAAATGATGCAAATAGTCACAGCATTTTCCCTAATAAATTCCATTTCCTCTGCCACTGACATGATTTGAATACAAAATGGAAAATTTAAATTTCCCAAGTTTTTTTTTTTTAATTTTTATTTATCACAAATTAATAAAGCCCGCTTCTCCTACTCCCCCTACAAGGACAAATTTTGGATGATTAATTCTCCCACTAAATAACAGAGTAAAACTATTCATTGATTCTAAAAGATGGGGTATTTTTTATTTGCATAAGAAAACAGTCATGTACTTGGGCTATGTTGTTATATTCTTTCTGAGAAACTTTTCCAGTAGTCTCATCAGATAAGAAAGAGCAATGAACACACGCTCAGGAATAGCTACCTGCCCTGTGATAGAGCAGACGTTTTGCTCTGAAATCAGGGATCAAAGATAACGAGTCCATCGTGGGCTGCCCGTGCCCTGGTCACTGATAGTGCAGGGAGAGGAGTTGCTGAAAGCCTTTCCCCGTGTTTGGAGGGTTCACTCCTGTCCCTTGCAAACTCTGGAGCTTTCCATAGATGTCTTTCTTCCCACTGATTTGTGTTGCTTCCTGGTCCCTGGCACTGTGTGCTCACTGAGTGCCCCTTTTCCCGAACAGGGCCCTGCCTTAGCAGTTCACGGGCTGGCAGTGGAGGGCTCCCCTCCGGAAGTTTTCTCTGATTCCCCATCGCACCCCTTCCTCATCCCACATCCTCAGCCCCGCCCCTCAGCACTGAAAAAAAAAAAAAAAAAGATAATGAGTCCAAAATCAGGCAAGAGATGAAGACTTTTCAAGATATTTCCAAAGGATCTGAAAGTTCATATATCTCCTTTTTTTTAACATGACAATTAAACATTATTCTGAATTCAAGCCAAAATATTTGAGGTAATAAATTAATAGCTATTTAAAAGGTTTTAGTTAGTTTACACTCTGTTGTTGGTCAAATTCCCTAGAAGCACAGCCTGAGACGGGGATGCTTGTAGGAGTGGTATATTGGGGGTACACGCTCAAGAGGAATCTGTGAGGAAGTGAGAGGCAGGATAAGGAAAGGGATGGAGCTAGCACAGGTATGCTTCCAGCTGGAGGCTGCTTTCAGCCTGATCCTACAAAGAGCTCTGGAGAGTGAGCTGCCCCACAGGGTAAATCCTGCCTTGAGGCAAAGGGACAGCCTTTTTGTCTATTTCCTTATCCAAACACAAAGAGACTTCGTGAGACAGGAAACTCCCTATCAGTCAGTCCATCGGTGGCGGCAGATTGCCCCCATCTCCTGGAGAGAGAGGAAGGGAAACAAGTGCAACTTCTCAAGCCAGACTGCCCCTGTGACGGGCGCAGTTTTGGGAGAAAGGTGTGGCTGTGGGTCTTGGAAGCCTCTACAGGGGATCCGAGTGTGGCACCAACCCTATCCATTACACACTCGCTCAAACAGCTGCGCTATTTCCAATATAAAGAATACCGCTTAGCTGGATTCTTCCTGGGCTTCTTATACGAGGTCATAAACCACTGCATCCCATTACCATCTTTCCACTGACTAAGAACAAATCAAGGGTGGGGGGGAATCAAAAGTCAAACCATCCTTTTATGGCTCAGGAAAACACAGAAATTATGCAATAGTTTATTCAAAATCTAAAACTTTAATAGAAGGGCTGGTTCCACTGATTTGTTTTTTCATATGCACCAATCCCTGCGGACACCTCATTAGCTTTGGTTTTTAAAATTCCCTTTGCTGACAACCCATTAAAGAGGGGAGGAGAACCTCAGCTGGTACAGGCACACACTGTCTGCAAGGTGGATTTTATGGATGTGTTGTAGTCATGTTCTTAGGCTTCCATTTGCTGTGCTAGGGAATCAGATGTCTCTTGGCCCCAGTCCATTTGGCATAGTGGAAAAACAGCCTGCCTGAGAGCCAGGAAGGGAGTTCTTCAAGCTCTGATAAAAGTGTTGAGGTATGTCACATCCTTCCTAGAACTTGGTTTTTCCATTTGTTAGTTGTCCAGGGTTGGAGTCTATAATTTCGAAGGGTGCTTCTGTTTTTAAGACCTATTTTTCTGAGAGTCAGTATAATTTAGCCAGCTTATGGTAAATAGACTAGACTGCTGACCTCTGATTCCTGGGCTTCTACACCTGGGCTTCTCAAACTCTTTGTAGCTGTTCTGTGAGTGGATAGCTTTTTAGAAATTCCTAATCTTTCATGGGCCAGTATAATATATGGTCCTACTGCACCTGCGTGTGCTCACGCCAGGTGGCACTCACTGTGCAGGCCTGAAAAAACCTGGAGAGGTCTATGCCCTATTCAGTGAGATGAGTCCCCTGACTCCACATTTGGATGTTACATCCATGTCAAGTGGTTATAGAAGTTTCTAAATGCTTACTCTCAATTTCTGTACTTGATCTGTCATGGACTAGTAAACAGCAGTTCACTGACTTGTCTAAGTTGCAGAACACTCTTTGGGTACCACTGCTCTACCGTTATTAATTCACTGCTTCAGGAACAAGACCGTTAGGTAAGATGAAAATGACCCTATCCCTTTACTCCCCTACCCTCAGAACTTGGAGAGTGATCTATCAAACTAAAAGTGTAGTCATGCTGTCCAATATGGTAGCCACTAGCCACATGTGGCCATTTAATTTAAATGTATGTCAATTAAAATAGAAATTCAGTTCTTCAGTGACTAGCCACACTGCAAGTGGTTAATAGCCACACGGCTAGTAGCTACTATACTGGAGAGTACAGATACAGAGTATTTCCATAACTCTAGAAAGGTCTCTCAGCTAACGCTGCCCTAGGACCACCATACATTTTTCTGTAGTTTCAATCCAAGTACGTTTTGGGCACTTCCTACTAACATCATTGTGTCTTTATCAACATATCAGAGCTATCTTAAGGCTCACAAAAAAGATCTGTCCAAGTTCTCAGTATCATCATGTCATTATCAACTATAAGTGTTTTTAGGGCACTATACTGACCATTAGCATTCAAAATAAAGAAAAGAATTATCAGTGCATGTACTCAAAGTACTTATAGAATGGTTAGGGAGTCAGCAGTATTTAGAAAATAAAAATACAAAGTGATTTTAGCTATGCTTTCAATAAATGATGTAGATAAGAAGTTTCTCCTTCTTTGGCTAGATTATGAACTATTTGAGGTTATAAGAAAAAGACCAGTTGAGTATAGGGAGTTTACCTTGTAGACTAGAATAACCAAGAAAGCCCATGCTAAAGGGTGAGACCTAAGTTGACCTTGAAGAAAGAGACTAAGTATTAAAGAAGTGGAATATATATGTGAGTATATAAATATATATATCCACACACAAATATGTATATATGTTCATATGTATTCCTATTTCAGTTATACTTGTAGACCATGTTTTAAAATTCTGTCTTAAGAACTGCTAAAAATGAAAAATAAATTCATTTAATATGTCCTCTTCTTATTCAAAGTGGGTATGTTCTGACGTTCTTTGCGATATACAAAACTTTGGCTATTTATTTTTTAGTGGTGTTAAACACCACAAATTTATTATCTAACGATTTTGGAGATCAGAAGTCCAACATGAGTCTTACGGGGTTAAGATCAAGGTGTCAGTCAACAGGGTTGCACTCCTTTCTGAAGGGTTTAGTGAGGAATCTGTTTCACTACCTTTTCTAGCTTTTAGAGGCAGCCTGCAGTCCTTGGTTCTTGGCCTCTTCCTGCATCTCCAATGAAATCTTTCTCACATAGCATCTTCTAACCTCCTCTTCAGCTTCCCTCTTTCACTTTCAAGGACGCTTGTGGTTACATTGGGTCCACCAGGATAACCCAGGACAATTTCCCAATGTTAAGGTCATCTGATTAGGAACTCTACTGTTATTTGTTTTTTTAACATAAAATACTTTGGGCAGTTGCCAAAGCTCTCCATTCTTTGCCTTCCTTCTATTTCACTAATTGCTCAGGGAGAAAACAAAACCATTAAGGGTTCATATACTATAATGCTTCTTTTTAACAGCTCTGGACTTTTTCATCTGCTCCATTGCATTCCCGGGAGACTGAATGTCTGCAGGTCACAGACACCGCTGTAGGCAGTACTTACGAGGGAGCAGTACTTACAAGGGATGCTGAGGGAGGCGGGCTGAGGCAGAAGGTAGGATGAATGTTGCCATTTCCAGCCATGAATTCCGCGCATCCCTTCTGTGCCACAAATTATTAACATCAAGATACTGTGTTTTATATCCTTAAAGTAACATCCAGTGTGCTAACATCAGGTTTAGGTTCTCTCCAACCAGTTTTGTTGCAAATCAAAAGGAACATCATGCATATAAATGAAATAAGCACACATGAAGATATACAGGTAGAAAGATAGGTAGATAGGTATATAGATAGATGATTGATAGAGTTAGAGATGGGTATTTCTCATCTTGGCAAATTGCAAAAAACCACATCACTTGGGATGACAGCCCAAACGTCTATAAATTTAAATAATAAAGCATAAATGCAATGGGAATTGAAAATTCATTAACTGACCCTACAATGAAGCCCATATAGCTGTCTCGCTGTCTTTTTCTCTGACAGAAAGCAAAATACGGCAATGAACTTGGGCTCTTTTGAGTTATTTACTATCCCGTATTAAAAATAATGGAATGAAAATGTGGTCTAGTTCTGAAAAGCAGACATCAAGTTTTCTCCGACTCACTTTTAAGAGGCAGCTGAAAGTTAAATAACCCAAACTATTGGAACCCTGTGCACAACTGCCATATACCGAGCTCTGCTAAAATCCACTCTCGGTGTCGCTTTTTAGAAGTAGAATTAATATGTCACCAATTGGAGGCTAGGAGCCCTAATTTATTATAATTCAACAGAACACTCTGTATTGGTTACAAGAAAAAAGAAGATATACTATTACAAACAATCAAAATGCGAGAGACATCTTGTTTAGATTCTTACACTATTTCTGATTTAGGGAAGAAACATCTCAATTAAAACCGAACACAGGGGCTTCCCTGGTGGCGCAGTGGTTGAGAGTCTGCCTGCCAATGCAGGGGACACGGGTTCGAGCCCCGGTCTGGGAAGATCCCACATGCTGCGGAGCAACTAGGCCCGTGAGCCACAACTACTGAGCCTGCGCGTCTGGAGCCTGTGCTCCGCAACAAGAGAGGCCGCGATAGTGAGAGGCCCACGCACCGCGATGAAGAGTGGCCCCTGCTCGCCGCAACTAGAGAAAGCCCTTGCACAGAAATGAAGACCCAACACCATCAAAAATAAAAAAATAAATAAATTAAAAAAAAAAAAAACCAAACACAGAAATAGGGATATGTTAATTCCAAGTAATTAGGAGCCTACAGGCTGACAAATCACCTCTTGGGGGTGAGTAAAAGGCTGCAGGTGTCCGTCCTTGTCCTGTCAGAAGTGCCAGGAGTTGCCTGAGAGTACTAGAGCCCAATGACACTCAGCTGCTCTCACCGGAAGTGAGATGGTACCCAAGGGGCAGCAGGGGGGACTGCCCTGAGCCTTCATTGGTCCAGACAAGCTGTCCCTCACATTTCTTCAGGCTTCCAGGTCTGACATCCCTTTACATATTTCTTTTAACACTTGGTCAGTTACAATTTTTAACCACTTGTTTTAATTCCTTGAGTCACTATTTCCTTGGTTTTTATGCAACCATGTCTATTTTTTTTTACGTTCTTATAGGGCAATCTTTGATTTTTCTTTTTCAAAACGCTCCTATTTTGAATTGTAAACCATTAACATGGTTAAAAAGAAACAGAACAACAAACCAACACAAGTCTGCATTAAGGCGTCGAACGGCTATAATCAGCACATTTAATAGTATTCATACAAACAGCATTAAAATGCATATCAGATTTGACAATCTTATCACAAACGAATGAACACTCTACTACTAGGACAACAAAGTTCTAATAGCATCAGAGGAGTCAGGGAAAGGATACATCTGTGAGTTGAATGCATGTGGACCGTCAGGACAGAAAAAAGGTGGCTACATTGGCTCTACTGAAGAGTGCTGGCATCCTAGGAGGGCCACCTGAAAATTGCATTTAATATGCTAACACTATTACGAGAATATTTCTATTCTTTTCATAAAGGTCTTGCTAACAGTAATTAAATTTTAAGACAGTCAGATCTGGAAAGGAATAAAAATACAGTGAAAATGTGATTACGACGGCTAGAGGAGGTCTTCCCTTTCAAATACTAATTAAAAAAAATTGAATTTCAGTTACCCAGGGACACCAAGGCTGGCCATATCTATATTAAATTATACCCGATCACATCTAAGTTCTTAAAAATCTAATACATTTACCACCAAAAGGCCTTGGACTTCAGAAATATGTAAGTGAGATTCTAAATGTATGAGTTTTTCCTTCATCAGTAGCCACATCAGAGTAAAGAAAAAAAAAATAAAACCAAACCATAAAAACCGGGATCAAGATAGCAGACCCTGGGGTATGAAAACCGCATTGGGTCGACAGAACTAAGATTATGGGGTTGCTGTAGTTTCCAATAAAGGACCCACTTAATTTGAAAAATATGTCTACATATTGGATCAGTTTTAAAACTAATTTTCATTTTTCTTATTCACAATCAGTAAGCCTGACTTGTATAACAGCATTTTATTTTTTTTTAGTCATCTGTCCAGCTGAATCCTAACCCAGCTCATCATTCATGAACAACGTAAGGATGGTTTGGCAGTGCCAACTGTGTTCAGTCACCATGCCCCGGCCTTCATTTTCACCGAAAGCCCTGGTGCCTTGGTCTTAAGTTTCAATTATTATGAACTAATGCATAAAACACTCAAGGAATCCCCAAAGAAAAATTCTGAATGCTTAAGCAATAAAACACTAACTTAATACTCTGGCGAGTCTAACGTGATTTTTTTAAAAAACATAGATTTTTAAAAAATGTATAGCATCAGTTACATTTGAAGGTTTGGTTGCAGTCTATTGCAAAGCTCGGTCCTCAGAGGTTTGCATGCAGCTAACCACCTGGAAGGCTTGTGCGGATTGCTGGGTCCCACCCCACAGCATTTCTGATTCAATAGGTTCAGTATGGGGCTTGAGAATTTGCATTTCTAACCAAGTCCCAGTTGATGCTGATGCTGCTGGTCCCGGGACCATACTTCGAAAACCACTAGCAAAGCAGATTAGCATACAGGCTTCCAGCTTAGAGCGAGCTGGGCTTACCCGACTCTGCCACTTCCTGGCCTTAAGACCCTGGATACGTTATTTAGCTTCTCTAAGCCTTAGTTTCTTTATCTAAAATGAGGATAAAAGCAGTGCCTACATCACAGGATCTTGGTAGATACTAAAGGAGAAAAATGCATGGGGATTGCTTAGAATATAGCAAATGGCTAACAGTAAATCAGTTCCTACTCGGAATAGGATATGGCAAAATTATAAGTAAATGGATTCAAGAGAAAACTTTGAATGCACCCTAGTCAGACAGAGATCACCTTTGGAAAGAAAGGTGTATATCACCGAATCGAGACGCACCCATATTCAAGAATCAAACATCAAACATCTTGTTAACTGCAGGAGGGTAATTATCTTTTTAAATAAAAAACAGTCCAACTTCATACCAAGAATGACACCCCTTTACTGTGCCACCTAGCTATTTTATATTTGTTTAAAACAGGTATTGCTTTGATACATAGAGTGTAATCTACGTTTTTTGCTTAAATATGTGTAACCATATATAATAATGCATTATCAAAGTGTACATAATATTATAGCTATACGAAAGAAAATATTTTTTAAAAAGCTTAAAAGTCATTGTTTCTGCTTAATGGGTAATGGTTACTATACTGTTATGACCTTTTCTCTCTATTCCGGGTTTTTTGGTAGCAGGTAATAAATGGGTATTACTTTTTAATCACAGAAAGACCTTAGCACAAATGTTAATGGAACAAACAATTGGGGAATCACAAATTCCCAAGGCATCAGGCTGCTGTGTGACTTTTGTCGATGAGGAAATCGGGAAATTGGCGTAGGAGGGGCTGTCAAAAGGAGACCCTTGGGAAAGTTAAACTTCTCTTGGGAAACTAGGAGCTGCTATGGAACCAAAGGAGAAGATTATGTTTAAGCAGTTAGAGGAAAAGCTACTCTGAAGCCAGGATGCTCTGGAGCCAAGTGGTGTATCTGACCCAGACACATGAAAGGATTCCAAGCAAGTTGGAAGAACTACCCTACTCATGCCTGAGACTACTTCTGTGAAGAAAGGCAGAGAGGACTGTAGGCTTCATTTAAAATCTGAGTTCTTTACCTTTTTTGGATCATGCATCCCTTTTAGAACCTGGTGAAAACCTCACAAACTCCTCCTCAGTAACACACACACACACACACACACACAAACTTTGGGTGGGAGAGTCAACGATCTCTCTGAAGTTGACCTTGTACATCCCCCATGAAGAAACTTTGACTTAAAATAACTGAAACAAGGTAAATATTAATGAGAAAAGCACTCAAATCTTTACAGATGTCACCATTTTCTTAAAACTTTAAGTATATGTTATTTTAAACATTTTATTCTGAAATGGCTATGCTTTGCCATTTCACTGCAGAACAAAACAATGAAAACACATTCTCGTTTTTATAGAAAATCATAAGTGGAAAACCATGCTACTCTCTTGGGCTCAGCTGACTACATCAAGAGACACCTGATTATGCCCACTAAAGTTCTAATCCTGTTGTCCCTTGGAAAAGAGTTTATCCCAATTGCAGACCAAGTATCTTAATTGAATTAGTTCAGGAGAATCTCGACAATTGCGGATTTAACACTAATGAGTTGTGACCATCAGAGAAAGAGAGACATCTTTTATGACCTACAGAAATCTTTCATTTTGCTGAGATAAAAATTTGCAAGGCTTCTATGAAAGAGTCATTTAGCTAGTGAACCGGCCCAGGCAAGCACCTGGAATTTGCATCTCATTGGGGCAAGGGGCCTATTATCTTTTTTTTTTGGCTTTTCACAAGTTTTCCAACAGCATTCTCTAATTTGGAAGGAAAAAATAGGCAGTCACATAATTGCGGGACACAACCTTTTAAAATTTATATTTATTTTTTAACAGGGGTCTTCAGTAGCTTCAAAAAGAAGGGGAGAGGACTAACAGGAAGTCTCTACTCTGGGATTTATGCTCTTAGGGACATGACCTCATGAAGGTTTACGCATCCCAAAGTAAAGTGATGGAAAATGCCATACAGGGAAAACTTGAAAGCACCACATAGGATGCAAAACATGTCCAGAAATGATTGATTTCCTCTCCCTGATTTCTGACCGAGTATCCTTTCTATTTATAAAGATCTCTAGGGACTTTCACAGGCTCCCTGAAGAAACTAAATAATCCCAAATTAAAAATCCATATACGCAGAGGCTATCAATCCCTATTCTTTTTTTTTCTTTTAGGCTTCCTCAGTGGATGTCACTGAAGACCTTCAATCTGCCAGCTCTGCCCTAAGCCAATAAACCAGTCCTAGCAAGCACCTCAGTCATTAGACAGCAGGTGGCAATAAATCTTGCCAATTCAGGGTGAAGTGTGCTTGGGGAGGGTTTACCATTTTGCTGCCTGCGAGGCTCCATTTGCCTAATTAGTATGACTGGGCCTGGCCTTTGTGGCTTCATCTGTAGGCCGGGACACCAGTTCTTCAGTCCAGGCTGGGGCCCAAACACCCTGTCTGATTTTGTCAGCCTTCTCTGCCTTATGAGATGGGTCTGTCCTCATCAGAGCCATCCAACCGGTCTGAGCTTCCCATTCCCAACGCTGTCACTGCCCTGATGCTAAATATTCCTGCTGCCCAGCATGAGGGTTACTGTATCGTGGCATCTTAGCTATCAAAATCAAAGATGCAGGACATTGGGACACAATCATTGGGGCTGGTGATCCTTCACTGAGGTAAGGAGAGGGAGGAATCCCATAGTTTAGTGGGTATTTTCCACCCTGGCCCTCTTGCTTCCAGCCTGTCACTAAAGCCCCATAAGGCCCTAGTCTAAGCTTCCCTAGGGAAAGACAAAAGCCAGTCTAAGCTGCATATCTTCTGTATTTCTGGGTTGCAACCATCATCTATCTTAAACTACACTCTCCTTAAGATAAAAGACAATCCAGGAGGGTCACATTGATTTTTGGTCAATAGATGTGTTTTCAAGTGATTTTTTTTTGCAGTATGCGATTTTTATCAGTAGCGTAGGAGAGCTTCCTTTTGCTCCAAGCACAAAGTTTTAAATATGACTCATGAACTCTTTTAGTGGCATTCAATAATTTGGTACATAATGTAACAAGGGATTACTTACCGATAATCCCTATATTTCAAACAAGTTATATTTCACAAGTTTTTTGGTAATTTGTCTGAGTTTAGACTATGGTTTTCCTTAGAATATAAAATATTTTAGCTCAGTAAAAGAAACTTCCAAAGTTTACATCTCATATTTTAGTTTCTTTCAAGTCTCTTATTCTCTAGTGATTTTGTTAATAAATTACTTATTCAAAGGTGAATTCTTTTAGAAAACTTTTGTGACTATGTTTAGCCATGTCTTCATCATGCAAAGTAGAAGAGTTAGTGACTCAACTTTAAGGAAGTGAACTAATTTGTTTTGAACTAAATCAGGCAGAAACAGTGATTTATTAAAGTTGAATATCCTCATGAAACTGATCCTCAGTGTAGAATACTGTATTATTGTAATTGCAAAGATATTTCCTTTCTTTCTCTTTCTTTTTTTTTTTTGGCTGCATTGGGTCTTTGTTGCTGTGCACGGGCTTTTCTCTAGTTGTGGCGAGCAGGGGCTACTCTTCGTTACGGTGCGCGGGCTTCTCATTGCAGTAGCTTCTCTTGTTGCGAAGCACGGGCTCTAGGCACGTGGGCTTCAGTAGTTGTGACACACGGGCTCTGTAGTTGTGGCACGTGGGCTCAGTAGTTGTGACACACAGGCTCAGTAGTTGTGGCACACGGGCTTAGTTGCTGTGAGGCATGTGGGATCTTCCTTGACCAGGGATTGAACCTGTGCCCCCCGCACTGGCAGGCGGATTCTCAACCACTGTGCCACCAGGGAAGTCCCACAAAAATATTTTAAAATTTGTTGTCTTAGGAGAAATCTAATTTGCTTTTGAGTAACGTCCTTTTCATTTTTTGAAATTACATGATCCTTACTCTGAATAACTGATTATTAGGCAACTATCAAAATACAAGTCCTTGTAGGAAAGATAATTGTGCCATGCTGTATTTTGTCCCTTTGAAAGCAGACTGAATATATAATGAGGACATTAGCCCAGCTAGGAAAACTTAGGCTTTTGCACATCTTTCCTTTGAGGCTAAAATCTGTAACCTCAACATTGCAAATATTAGACCTATTTCTCTGAGGCTTTGATGTTGATGGGAGCTTCTTACCAAGATCAGGTTGTTAGGGCACAGGGTAAGGCAAAAAACTACTTTCAAGTAGCTCCTGCAATTAGCACCTAATTAATGAGGTGTGAAGTGTGACTGGAGGTTCCTTGATAGAACGCAGTGTCCTATCACTGGGTGCCTCATTACCCATTTAATTTTAGATTTCCAGCAGCAGCAACAGTGGGTATGGAAGGGTGTCCTAGCAGAGCTGGGAAGAGTATCCTGCTAAAAAGGAGGTGTCAGCCTACCATAAGCATAATTACATTCCAGATGAGGTTGGCCATCTCAGGAAGAACAGGTTAAGCACTTTTTGCATTTGATGAACTCTTGATTATTGCTCCCCATATGCTGCCTTCTTTTAAACCTTTCCAGTGAGATAACATCTCATCTCTCAGTTTTTGTTTCTCAGGTTTTGCTGTGTCTGTGAGTACTCATTCCTTAAGCAGAGCTGATTTATGGTACTAGGACTTTTGTGCATGGCACATGGGTTGGGGGCTACAGTAGGCTACGAAAGAGCCCTTTAGAACAATCACTGGTTTGGTGCCATTCCTGGAGACTTAGCTTAGGCATACTCTCTGTGGAGGTACGACCAATAAGAGAATGACTATAAAGAGGACGCTTCAATTCCACATATAAGTGATATCATACAGTATTTGTCTTTCTCTGCCTGACTTATCTCACTTAGCATAATGCCTTCAGGGTCCATCCCTGTTGTAGCAAATGGCAGGATTTTCTTCTTTCTCATGGCTGAATTCCATACTGCATTTATATTTTAAAGTTGCTAAGAAACTAGATCTTAAATGTTCTCACCACAAAAAAAGAAATGATAACTACAGGACACGATGGAGATGCTAACACTGCGGCAGTAATTGTACTGCAATATATAAATGTGTCAAATCAACACGTGTACACAAACTTACACAATGTTATACGTCACTTATAGCTCAATAAAAATGTTCTGATTAAAAAAGTAAAACATAAAAAGAGGTCCCTTAAGATCTCTATTTTTTTCAAAATATCTTGCAAAGTGCAGTTCAATTCACCATATGGATCTTAGATAAGTCCCTTAATTTTCTCTCTCTCACTTTCTTCCCCTGTAGAATGGGGATAATAATCATACTCAGTGAGAGTCAGATGAAATCCTGAATGTGACTGTCCTTTGTTTGTTGATTGCTTAAAAGCATTAATATGTTCACTGTAACAACTAGAGGACCTTCAATGGCAAAACAGAGAAAAGAGTGACAGGATGGTGCAGGGACAGCTTTAAAAAGAGAAGTAAGAGGGAGAGAATACCAGGAGGTGCAGAGGTGAGGACAGCTTCGTGCTTGGCTGGGTTTCCAGCTCAGTGATACCATCGAGGAAATGGATGCCTTTTATGTCTCCTTAGGCTACACTTCATCCTAAGGTCACTGCCTGCTACTGTGCACAGTCAGGACCCTGGGTTTCCTTTTTTACATCCGGGGGAGCGAGGGTTTCTTCTAGTAGCTGTCACAGCAGGGCAAAGGAGACCCTTCTTCTAAAGCCCCCATCAACTATCTCTTCATTTCTCCTTGGTCTGAACTGAGTCATGTGTCCATATATGAACCAAGCAGATGGGCTTTGCTGATGGAACCAATACAATCAGTACCAAACTACAGTTAATATTAACCTCACCCAAACCGCCTGGCAGCCATAAAACGGGGAAAAGTATCAATAGAAAGTCACTCGTCAGATGACTACAAGGTACAGCGTAGTTTTCTTATCTCTTCAGCTGCTGTGCTGCCAGATTATTTTTCATGCTCCTGAGGATCTTCTGAATATCTAATGTCAAGACAGCACAAAGGTACAAACCTTGCTTAGTAAGAAGCCATTGTTGACAGACGATGCCCAGATCCTTGTAGGATCTGGAAATACTGAGGAACAGGGGAAATTAAATCAAATACCAATGTCAGGCATCAAAAATTTCTCAAGCCTTTTAGTTACTAGATCATTCCAAATAGTTAAATACTAATTCATGAGAGTACTGCACACACTAAGCTCTAATTTTTCATGTCCATAAATATGTATATTATAAATATGTATTAATATATCCATGTATCTATAACTACATATTTACTATTAAATGAATTTCTATGGAAATTTCCATAATCCCTATTCATTAGAATAGGATATGATGAGATCACTTTTATGTATTCTAAAGCCAGTCCAAGAAAACCTATAAAGGTTTCTAATTTGAAATTTTGTTTAAAAAGGATATGAAAGTGTATGGCCATTTTAATTGGATTAAATGTGACTTTCCTCTAAGTCTTTGATTTCAGGTCGTTTGTAACTAACCATGTGCTTTTTCAGAAAAGGTTTTGCTACAAATAAGATAGTACTTCCTGAAAACTGTTTTACGTTAAGGAACACATTCAGTTAAAGAAAAAGCTAGTAAAATGCAAGTGAATAGCCTTATAAATATTGTATTAATCACTATTTTTTAGACTAATTTTGTTAGCCAGCTCCTCGTCACAGGATTAAATTATAATTATATAGAATTATAAAACTGCCTTTAGATAAGGCTATAGAAATTTAAAGATTTAAGAGACCTTTGATCTTCATAATTAATTTTCTTCTTTAACATAAAAAAATTACATGTATCGAGCTCTTACTTTTCTCAGTATTTTCTGTTTTCTTGCTCTTCACTTCCAAAGCCCACTCCGCCCCACAGCAAATGGGCATTCTTTCACTTCCTCTATTTTTTTTTTTTTTTTTTTGCGGTACGCGGGCCTCTCACTGCTGTGGCCCCTCCCTCTGCGGAGCGCAGGCTCCGGATGTGCAGGCCCACAGGCCATGGCTCACGGGCCCAGCCGCTCTGCGTCATGTGGGATCCTCCCGGACTGGGGCACGAACCCGTGTCCCCTGCATCGGCAGGCAGACTCTCAACCACTGTGCCACCAGGGAAGCCCCTCAATTCCTCTATTTTAATGGTCACTTTGCTAAGGGCGCCAGATCAAACCTACGCCTTATACTTGAGTTCTTTTGAAAGATCTGAATTGAAAGGAATTAAAATAATAAGTTCAGTTACAAATTGTACCTTAAAATGAGAACCTCTAACACTTATTTTTACCATACATTCATAAGCATTTCTAGAAAGAGCTTAAGAAATGACAGTTAATTTTACTGAGTCATTGGCCAGGGCATTACTTATTAGATTCTAAAAACTAATTCAGTAAATTTGTCAACAGTTGTTGAAGGGTTACAGTGTGTCTAGCGTTCGAGGGATTTAGGGGACCACGATGTTATATCTACGTCTTGGGAGCTTGCAATGAATCCTGATTAGTAAAGAGAGTAAGGCATTTAGAATGCACCTTATAATGTTCATTATTTATCTAAAAATGACTTGATTTAATGCAACGACAAATTTCTCTAATCCGTTCCTTAAATATTTGTCTTAGGTCACTTGGTTATTATCAGATAGAAGCCTTCATAGGTCTATGCAGTGATAGGTACTGTGTAGAATGAACAGCAGAAAGATCTTTCACAGTTCGTAACTCGAGGTCAGGTGGAAGAGAGCAGTAACATTTGTTGCATCAGGAATCACACATACGTACTGAACTTCTACTGTGTGCTTAAACCTGAAGGGGACACACAGCATTTTCAGTCTTCTTAAGCAAACATGAGCACATATGTATGGAACACAAACCATTTCTGGCACAGAAGTGTACGTGGTATTGGGAAACACGGTACAGCTTTCAGAGATCTCTCCTATTCACTTCTCCTGTCTGTTCATAATCGAAACTACTACTTCTGTACATCGAGACATGTACTTTTATCATAGTACATGTAGCACTGAATTACAATTACTCATTTGCACAGTTGGCCGTCACCAATGGATGCCAAACTTCTGACTACAGGTGTCTCACTTTTCTCATCTCAGTCTCCTTGGCACCAGCAGAATGAGTGTCACACTGCAGTCACTCCATCATCACTTATGGAAATGAAATGGAGTGAAAAGTGGCAAAGTCACGTCACTACTTTCTGTATTTGGAGATTTTCCATCAAGCTTCCCTTCCTCACTCTTCCTTCTGCCTTATTATTCAAGTCCAAAACACTGGTTAGGGAGAAACTGCTTAAATCCATGATATCACTTTCAGTCCTAAGTAAGAAAAAAAAAAAAAAAAGAAAAGCAAACAAACAAAATTGATAGTAAACACTCCTTTGCTCTTAAAGCACTTAGTAGCTGTGCTAGGCCAGGCCACCAAGATTAGTGCAAGCTCGTGACTTGGGCTCAGCTAAGGCTGCTTACACTTTCTTGGACCAGCAAATAAATAGAGCAAAGGATGCATAGGAGATTAAAGTACATAAGTGAGCTGTCTATCAAAGGTGTGCCCAAAAGTAGGGGGTCTGGTAGCTCATGTGAAGTAAAAAATCTACTAGAAGAGAAGAAATTTACCTTAGTTCTCATAGACCTTGTGTCACTCTTTTTTCCTATTTCAGGCAAGTACAGGAATTGGGGACCCTCCAAGTCCTCAATGGTCATCCCACTGCTATCTAGCTGTACTATAGGTACATTCTTATTCCTATTATATCATCAAGTTTATCTGAGTTATCAGTTAAGCAGATTTGCCTGCAGCTTGTAACACTAAGAAGGGCCACCAGAATCAAGCATTTGGCATTAAGGTGGGCCAGACAAGAAAAGGTGCCCCAGGAAGGGTTTCTCACCTTGTAATTTAACTCAGTCAAAGACCTTAGTGAAATAATTTTTCCTAGGAAACGTAAAGGCACAAAGTTCACGTCAGAGGACCATGGTGCTTCTCCTTTTACAACTGGCCTGTGATCACAGCAGGAGAGATGGAGCTGAGTGTGCTGGGCCATGGGGAGAGGGCTGGCCAGGCCAGGTGTGACTTTTCACCCTACTTTTCCAGTACTAGTCATCTTTTCCTACATAACATATCGCCACAAAACCTAGCGGCTTCATACAACAATCCTTTATTTGATTGTGATTCTGGGAATCAGTGATTTTGGTTGGCCTCAGCTGGTTGGTTTTTTTGGCTGGTCTCATCTGAAATCATGAATGAGGCCACAGTCATCTGGTGGCTTAACTGGGGCTGGAATGCCTAGCAGGCTTTGCACACACATCTGACATTGAAGGCTGGCAGCCAGGGCACCTGGGTTCTTCTCCGCTCGCCTCTCTGGCAGGCCAGCTCCATTCACCTCCTGGTAACAGCACTCCCAGAGGCTGAGAGAGGAAGCTCCGAGGCCTCGTGAGGCTCCAGCTGAGAGGTCTCACAGAATCACATCCACCCCACTCCACAGCCAGAGCAAGATACAGGGTCAGCCCAGATAGAGCGGGTAGAGAAACAGACCACTCCTCCTGCCAGGAGGCACTACAAATTATTTGTGGTCATTTTTAATCTACCAAACTTCCTTTGCTCAAAAAAACATTAAACCTACAGTGTTTTCCAAATATTTAATAATTTTATATTTAATATTATACTTAAGTATTTCCCAAATACTTAATAATTAAGGTGATACTTATTAAGCATGTAAATGAAAATCCTAAGTGGCGTCTCTCTTTTTTTTCTTTCCTATATGGTAAAAACAGTACTATAACTTGCTTCTCTTGATAAGGGTTTTGAGTGTGAGGTATTTTCTGAACTATATCACATGCTGTAATATATTCTATTCCCATGTAGAAGCCTATGGAAAAGAATGCGAACTACTTGAACCTAAACAGAACAGAAAACGTAAGGCTACGTTTTCCTTTCTCATACCTGAACAGTGCGGCACAAGTACAACATAACACCAGTCACTCCATAAACAGAAGAAACAATAGAATTTTCATTGTATTCTTTTTAGTTAGTTACATCTTTGTCCCATGGGTATTTCTGGGAGGCTGATCAGAAATAAAAATATGCTAGTCAGAGAAAATGCAGCTAAGAATTTTTACCATACACCAAACCAGTTGTTTCTCTGTAAAAACGAAATGACACCTGAGTCTCATTACCCCTTTAGAATAGGACTTACTTTGCACAATCGTTATCACCTCCTCTCTTTTATCTCTGTTTCTGATTAGCCCTTGGGGAGGATGACACATCATAAAAGGCTTTTGTGCTGGGCTATCCAGAGTGGGTCTGAGTATTCTGCCATGTCAGCACACTGTAATGAGAACCTGGTATTTTAACATTATTGCCTGTCCAGTTGCCATTAATGATAATGGGCCACTTTTATGACACACAAAATAATGCACGATACCACTGTGTGCTGACCTCATTTCCTCAGAGCTGGTCCTGCCATGTTGGTCAAGGATACAGTGACTGAATCGTTATGGGAGTTACCTTTTTAACTATGCAAGGTTATATCAGTCTAACAGATTCACAGCTAAACTCGAAATTCCTTAGCACACTGTGAGTTCCTCCATAACGGAACATCTTTCCCCATGACCTCCAAAAGTTCCTGGGGGATGATCTCATTTTATTTCCAAACAAGTCTAAAAAAGATGAGACACTGTTCCTCTGGTAATTTTGTGGGTGGGGGAGGTAGAGGGGAGGACAAACCTGGAAGTGTTGCATGTGACTGCCAAGTGAGCCATCCAGAAGGACAAAAAATTGACAATGTGCCATCTGAAATGATCAAGTTATCAGGGATGACATTAATACAGTCTCCTGATACTGGAAACAAACCCAAGTGATACCAAAGGGCCGAACATGAGACAGATTTGATTTGTCAGTGGCTTGCTCTTATTTTGACATCTTGGTAAAATTGTCACATCTGTTGAAATTCCGTTTAACAATTAGCTGTAGCAAAGAACAGCAAACAATCTTATTTTCATGTATTGTGTACACTGGGATTTTCCTACGGGTCATCAGCCACCAGAAACAATGAAGTGTCGCAACAATTCCAAAGATACCATCTGTTTAAGGGAGATGATGCAAAGATAAACATACATCATTTAGCACAGCTAGTTTTCAAATGACCATTGGCTCAAATCAAAAGCACTTCAAATCTTCTCTGAACTGTTATTAACAGCACAGATATTGGAAAACTGCCGTTAAAGTGGTGTGCATTGAAAACATCTAAGACTATAGATGATGTTTATTTAAGCATCCTCTCTTGGGAACAGCTGACATTTGAAAATGTGGAAGATATTTACAAAATTTTCCCAAAGGAGACTAAACCATTGAAAACTTCTATTTTTATCTAAGGATCACAAACAGATAAAAGCATTTATTTGCAGCTTTTACTCAGAAGCTAGAATATGTGAGGTCACTGCAGAAAGAATACATAACGTCACCAGAACCACTAAAACACTTTTAAAAAAGCACTTTTCTCTGTGACTCACGATTTTACTTAATAATGCTCAGAGTGATCTTGAAAAATCTAGAGCACTGGGGGCAAATCTCTAATAAAAAGAGGCAATTACTCAATTGTAAATTTAATATCAAAGCAGAAAGGAAAGAATCTACAAAAACAAAATAATGATGCAAAATTTGGGAGATAGGTATACTTAATATGAAAAAGTAATGTGCGTGATGCCATTAAATTCCAGACAGGAGACATTATGAACTCGTTTTGATGGATTTTACTTCAAGAAATCTTAATTAATGATGAGATAAACTAATGAGAACAACCGTCACAGGGTACTTGGGAGTTTAATTAAAATTACCTACTGTGGGCTTCCCTGGTGGCGCCGTGGTTGAGAGTCCGCCTGCCGATGCAGGGGACATGGGTTCGTGCCCCCGTCTGGGAAGATCCTACATGCCGCAGAGCGGCTGGTCCCGTGAGCCATGGCCGCTGAGCCTGCGCGTCCGGAGCCTGTGCTCCGCAACGGGAGAGGCCACAACAGTGAGAGGCCCGCGTACCGCAAAAAAAAAAAAAAAAAATTACCTACTGCCACTGCTGTGCAATATTCCATTTAATCCAACAAAGGTTTAACAAACACCACTGTATGTGTCCATAGACTTTCATTTCCTAGTCATTTTCTGTCCAAAGAGCAAGGAAGAGGTCATGCTTAATTTATAATACATTGAAACCACTTTATAGGACTTCTTGGGGTGACAGAAACAGCATCTGTATAATAGACTAACTAGTTATTCCAGGTTTTTATCATCTGGATTCAGATTTCTAAGGACATGTGAATCCATGTCACCAAATAAGAGACCTTTAAGAATAGCAAATGCACACGTAGGTAACGTGTTGATTTATGTGTTCATTCCTTCATGTACTTATTCATTCATGCATTCAGTCTTTCAGCAAATATTTATGAATCATCTAGGATGTAGGAAGCCCTGGGGTAAGCACTGGGGATACAGAGTAAGAAGGAAAGAATCCAAGTGAGAGAGAAAAAAATTCCTTTTTGCCAAGCACTGTTAGTGAATTTTGTGACCTGGGGTAAATTTCATCCTTTTCATCCTTTTACTAGATCACACTTGTAAAGCATTAGTTTGGACAAGAAAACCGTATCAGACGCTTGGAGGTTAAAAAAATGCTATTACTTATTTAAGATGAAATATGCCATATACCTAATTGAACCTAACTGAAGCTTGATTCTCAGACTATTATCCTTGGTGAAATAAAATTTATAACCATGTGTTTACAAATTTATAGTAATGGACTCCATTTTATCAAGAAAGCAATAGGGTTCAAAGCAGCCATTTTATCTTAACTTCTCTGAAACCTTGTCTTCATTTGTGAAATGAAGATAATAATGTCGACCCAGATGGGCTGTTTTGAAGACTAGAAATAATTTATGTCATGTGCTTGGTGAATAGTGTACAACAGGGTCTCAATAAACAATGGCCAACTCCAGCTGCTGTGAATATTAGTTTCAAGCTAGGTGATCTAATGAGAGATTCCACCCTCAAGTGAAGTACACTAGCTCGGCTTAAGTATTTTAGTAGAAATTGCTAATGGAACAAATAAACATGTGGACAATTGTCTAAAACCTCTGTTATTTAAACGCATTGTTTCAAGAAGGTAATATTTCAACTTAA
The DNA here is from genome assembly GCF_059928025.1 of Delphinapterus leucas. Lineage (NCBI taxonomy): Eukaryota > Metazoa > Chordata > Mammalia > Artiodactyla > Monodontidae > Delphinapterus > Delphinapterus leucas. The sequence continues at coordinate 16,177,958 of NC_143146.1, forward strand.
AACAGCTCAGAACATATGAAGTTAGTTGTATTGCAATCAAACTAAACCTTCAAGTCTTTTGTGAAGTTGAAGGAGATGTTCATCAATCATCTCCTCTACCTTTGAACTGCTCACTACGCTAATGGCAGACAATGTCTGGTACGTGTTGGCAAAATCAAAGCATGTTAATATTTCTCTTCATCACTCCAAAGAACTGTGATGGGCTATGCATTCCAAAAGCTATTGATTGTTTCTTTGTTACATCAGCAACATAACTTAGTAAATAATGAATGGTTTTTTCTTTTGGAAATATATTCCAACTTTGAAAGATTCAACTGAATGCTTTTACTTGCATATAAAAAGAGAGAGGCGGAAATCCAAATTTTTCATGTAAAGTCAAATTTTGTCTTTATCACCTCTTCTCACTACTTATTTTCTAAACACCTGGCTAAAGGTTAAAGCTATGGTGAATTAAATTTAGAGATGAGTTATTCCACTAGCAGTGTTGTATTAAAGGTTTTTTAATTGCTTGGCCAGCCAGCTTAGACCAAAGATACTACATAAAATTTTTCAGTTTAGATTTTAAGATTTCCTCTTAAAATTCAGGTTTAAGTGATACGTTTTAAATGGCACCTAGTGACTCCCAACAGGATGCCAAAAAAACCAATCAGTTGGCAAGATAAAACATTCCATCGGTGAACTGGTTGTTCTGCATGGTATCATGTAATTCACATTAGTACCGCGATGGTGCCAGCATCACAGAGACTGAGGATCTGAGGTCCCTGAAGGAAATCACATGAGGTAGGAAAAAACTCGCGTTCCAATCTATGAAGTGCGCCAGTGCTTCTGGACGTTTAGAGGTGCTCCCGCTGGGAGTGATGGAAGACAAGAGCCTCATGGACCAAGGTGTCCTGACTCCTATTTTTTTAACAGTTCCCCTGCCTCTTACCCCTATCTTCCAGTTACTCCCTTCTGCCATGCTTCTTCCATCCCATGAACATTTGTGTAGAGGACCAAGTCATAGAATGACCCTGGCTGCCATCAATCAGAGTGTATTTGGGGGAGTACGGAGGTGACTTACAATTACAAAACATGTTGCTGACTACTCAGACACCTGCCTGGGATGTGTTGTGGCTGCGATGCAAGAGAATGATACAGATCAGTGAGTTAAACTTGTCTCAGAGGAACTTGCTCAAGTCCTCCAAGGGCCAATGTGCAATTGTGTGTGTGTGTGTGTGTGTGTGTGTGTATTTCATCTATGATTATGTACCATCTTAAAATCCTTTTTCTCTGATAAAATAAGAGTCATAAGACCCTCTAAGAGAATAGCTCACCTTCCATAGTTTGAGGAAATACCAGCAGGGAGGGGATCATGCTGAAAGTGGAGAGATCAGTGATTTACTTTTCCTACCCTTTCACTACCCCCCAGAGAGTATCTGATGTCTCCAGAGGAACACGCTTAAAGGTGTGGGAGGTCACTTGCAGTTCATTCCTGTGGGAGGCTAGATAAGATAAGCAAGGTAAAAAAAACCCAAATCTGTAACTCACGAGGCTTTTAGAGGCAGAGAAGGAGCTGGACTGTCTGCGTAGAAACCCCAGTTCTGACACTTACTAGCTGTGTGATCTTAGGCAATTTACTTAAACTTTTTATGCTTCAGTTTCCCCATTTGTAAAATGAGGATAACATCTATCCTCCAGATAATATACATCCAGATCCCAGGGTTAATGTGAGGATTAAATGAATTAATACCTGTAAAACACTTAGAACGGTGCCTGCCTCATAAAAAGGCTCTGGCAGGGCTTCCCGGGTGGCGCAGTGGTTGAGAGTCCGTCTGCCGATGCAGGGGACGCGGGTTCGTGCCCCGGTCCGGGAAGATCCCACATGCCGCGGAGCGGCTGGGCCCGTGAGCCATGGCCGCTGAGCCTGCGTGTCTGGAGCCTGTGCTCCGCAACGGGAGAGGCCACAATGGTGAGAGGCCCGCGTACCGCCAAAAAAAAAAAAGGCTCTGGAAGTATCTACCCGGTTTACCCCTGAGTTCCAGTCTGGCTGGTCCACATGCTCAACCAAGTGTGCATTCAGGTGAGTTAGCACAGCCTAAAAGGGTCCAGAGATAACTCTATCCCTTGCAGGAATCCCAAATTAGAAGCATTTATTTCTAAACATCAGATGGTGTTACAAACTCCCTCATCTCGTGGAGGACACATAATTCTCACCTGCTGCCTGGATGCCAGGAGGACCCAGACATCTTGCTCCTCACAGGCGGCCTAAAAATGGGTTTAGATCATGGGACAACTTTGGGATACTAGACTACTATAAATTTCTAGGAAGAAAATACAATAATATGCAAAATGGTTTTAAAAATAACCTGTACACAGGTGGTACACAGACTCCAGATGAATCACCTTGAAAAGAACAAGGTGGCAGAAGGATTTCCTCTGTTTGCAAATGAGGAAGATTTCCAAAGGAGACTGTGGTTGCTGAACATGCATTTGGAAAGGAAGTCAATGAAATACAGATGAATAGAAGCGGGTGCCCATCCATCTGCTGACAACAAATATGCCCGGTTGGACACAGATATATTTTTGCCCTTTACATCACTTGAAAAATGTGGCTCTTTTGGCTTTAATTCTGTTTAGGGCAGCGTATGTGCTGAACAAATACTTGCTTGATTAATTGATAGTGTCATCCCAATCTAGGATTAGGGCAGAAGTGGGAACAGCAGGGTGTGCTTTCACATACTAATTCTCCAATATTTGACAGTTCTGTTTTGGAGAAAATCCTTCCTGACTTGTGACCTAGAGAAACAGCACTCATCACTCCTGTATACTATGATCTCTCCAGGAAAGCAGTCTGACGTTGACATGACTGACATCACTATTTTGGCAGTAAGAGGAGGATAAAGAATCATATTTGGATGCAGAGAAGCAGGGTTCTTGACCCCAGTCTTTTTAATAGGTAATTCATTGGGTGAAAGATGAAAATGGTAAGTCATCAGGTTGCTTGGAGAATTGTCACAAGGGTCTAATGAGTGCATGTTGCATGCTTGGAGGAAGCTAACATGATCACCAGCCAGAGAGACACAGGGAAACGGGTGGGGCTTGCAGAAGTTCAAGGACGTCGAGGAGGAGTGAAGATGACCAATGATAGGAGACCCGGAGGAGATGAAGAACTGTCGGGCTGTACATGTGCTCTGTCAAGATGGTTTCCATCTCTCTCAGCCATCCAGGACAAGACAGGGTGAGTGAGTCGTAGGTGTAAGCTGTAGTTGGCTGAAGAAGAGACGAGACAGCCAAAGAGCTGAAAAAATTCACTGGGGTAGGTAGAGGAAGGAAAGACAGCATTATGGTGAAGAAAAGAGCGGAAAAAGAAAATACGTGCTAATTAGTGCTGACTTTCCTATCAAGATGAAGGTGGGAAAAAAAAGAAGACAGAAGGTAAGACTATTAAATCACTTTTTAAGAGATATCTGTTCAATTCTTTCTAGGTAAGGTTTATTGTAAAAGGCTGTCTCTCAAGAGTATAACAGTCACTGAGATAGAAATAATATTGTGACGATTTTTTAAATTGTGATGAGTCATATTGTTAATTAAAATGGGATGAATCTAAAGAACTTGACACTGGAAAAACAACCTCCCCCCAATCTCAATACCCCCTCCCTCCCCCACAAACAGCCCCCTGATTCGTATGAGATGCTCAAATAACCATCTGCTGGGGGAAAAAAAGAAAAAGCAGTGAGGTGTTGCCTAGAAATGTGATTTTGTGTTAAGGGACAGAAAAGCAGTAATTCTAAACCTTCTACCATGGGCCTGTATTGTCATCCATGAGTAGATGACTCTGTTTTTCATGTAGGTGGGCTCTTGGGCACAGCCTTGGTGGCAGAAGGTAAATATTGTTGTTTGTTAATCAGTGTGTGTGATTGATAGCAATCTGCATAATAATGAATATTGAACCCTGCTGTGCTTGAAGACAGTGATCTGAGTAGATTATATCGCATTCAGGAAAAAGTTCGCTTCCTTCAAGCAAACTAAAAGGAAGATTACAGTATATTATTGCTGATACGATACAAGATTACAGCATATTATTGCTAGAAGATTACACTATGTTATTGCTGATAATTAACATCTGTATTTTGCAGGTAGGTGTGTGTATGTGTGTGTGTTTCATGTAAGAGTTAACCACCGAATAACCAGCTTCTTTCTGTACCTCACACTGGCAGGAAGATAAGATGTGGTGTTAGAGAAAATAAAGAGTAAAGAGACAGAGATGGGGCGGTGGATAAAGCAAGAATAACCAGCCACCATTCATTCCTTGGTCAATGGCATACAAGGGGCCCAGCATCCTGTCAAGGAGGATAATAGTGCACGACTTTTGGACAGAGATTTGCAAAAAGTAAAAGCAGAGGTCACTGGTGGAGGGAAAGTGCAACCAGTTGCCATGGGAACAACTCAAGGGCATAAGTGTGACAAATCTTCTTGTTCTCAACTACATTAGAAGATGGTGGATGTTGAAGGAGACAGGTGGCCTTTGGACACGTTTGGAGTTACGAAGTCTGGGGCAAGGGAAGAGTTTTTGGAAGCTTCCTATACGTCTACCTCTTGGATTTATTTTAGAGACTGGAGGACAAAGACCGGAATGAGTGAAGGAACTTTGTCAAGTGAGACTGAATGTCCTCTGGGAGCTTCCCCTGCAGGCCTGTGACAGGTGTACAACTGTTATGTAGGCCAATCTAAGACATGCTTCATCTGTGGGCTTCGTGAGTTAAACGCTACTTCAGAAAAGATGGTTCAGTTGTAGGAAAAAGGACACAATGCTTCCACTAGTAAAAGCAAAGTGTGCAAAATTTTGGAATGGAAAAGAGTCTTATACGTGTAGAATAATATTTAAGGGAAAAAGTTTATTATACGTATGTATACACATATATGTATGCTATAAAACCATATATGCTGAAAGGGACTAGACACAAAAGGCTACATTCTGTGATTCCATTTATGTGAAGAATGCAGAATAGGTAAATCCTTAGAGACAGAAAGCAGACTGGTGGTTGCCAGGGGCTGGGGGCAAAGGAGAACTAGAGAGGGACTGCTTCAGGGGTAAGGAGTTTCCTTTTAGATGATAAGAAATGTTCTGGAACTAGATAATGGTGATGGTTGCACAGCACTGTGAATGTACTAAATGCTACTGAATCGAATGCTTTAAAATGGTTAAAACAATGATTTTTATGTTATGTGTATTTTATCAAAATCTTTAAAAGCATATGCACTGTATCCATCCATTTCTTAATAGAAAAATGACTGAAATACAGACAGGTAGAAATTGACAGTATCAATACACTCAATGCTCCATGAGGCTCTACCTAAAGTTTCTGAGGAAGGAGGTGACACTTATGAGCTGGGATTTTGGAAGATGTTTTTCAGTCATTTTTCTTCTTGGTAATACATATGGTCTGGATAAGTGATATTTATGATTCCTTCCACCTCTACAATTTTATGACTTTATATTTGATGTATCAGTGCAAACTTTCCAGAAACAGATCCTAGGAAAAGGGAGTCAGAAAAACAAAAGCCAGTCTGAAGAGACAGAAAGGAAAAAAAAAAAAAAAAAAAAATGCCTGCCAAGATGAATTTAGAATGTTGCATAGCAAGTCAAAATAAAACGATAGCAAATAAATGGATGGATTTCAAATGTAAGGAAAGTCACATGAGAAAAAGCAAATTTCTAAAAGGAACAGGTTCTGGAGGATCAAACATGGGACAGAACGGTTTTAATAAAAAGAGAAAGAGAGGACGTATTTAAGGGGAGGCAGGTCTGCTCAAGAAAGAAAAGAAAGACACCAAGAATGAGGACAATAATGAAGAAAAACAAAAGAATAAATATTCCACTAGAGTCAGACTGAAAGCCCTAGACTGAGAGGGAAGGAGGGAAGCAAGCGTGCAGAAGATAAAGACCACACAGGAAGGATCAGCAGGGAAAGAGAACGTTCAAAGGCAGAGTTCAAAGCTAAATAACATCTTCTGGGTGGGATGGGGGTGGGTGGGAGGGAGGTCCAAGAGGGCGGGGCTATATGTATACATGTAGCTGATTCACTTCATTGTACAGTAGAAACTAACACAACATCGTAAAGCAGTTATACTCCAATAAAAAAAAAGCTAGATAAAATCTTCAAGAGAGAACGCTCAACAGAAGGTGAAAACTCATCCAGGTTGTAGATGGGTTTTAAGGAGAAGGTAGAAGAAAAGAGAGGTTAAGCACTGGAGCAAAAGTTGTGGAAATCCAGGATCACAGAGATCTGGTTCAGAGTCAGGGTGACAAAATCAACAGAAGCCTAAGCAAAATGAATTTCTGACGTTGAAGGGTGGGTGCCGTACGGATAAGGATAAACAGTTGGCTTAAGAAAAAACACGGAAAGTTGAAAATTCTGTAGAAAGAAAACACCTGAATAGTGGAGATGTTTGTAATAGAATAGTTGCAATGACAAGAAAATCTATAGATTTTGGTACAGAGATGTGAGCTAAAGTTGGAGGTCCAAAGTGAAAGACAAATGATACAAGAAAGATATTCCTAACGAATCAAAATAAATGGTAGCATGTAATCTTTCTTGGCAACTGTGTCAAATTTTAATGTTCTCATTTTGCACGTCAGGAAATTAAAACTCAAGAGGTTCTGTACAGTTTTCACGATTCCAGAGTCTTGCATGGCTAACAGGATTTTAATTTAGTTCTCCTTAACAATAATGGTCCTCCAGTTCTTCCCCATCTAATAGATTCTGCAAATACTCATTCATGAGATTCCTGTTTAATTTTGATTATCATCTTGAAAATGGATATAAAAGCCCATTTTAGACTTCATTTTAAATTTATCACCTGTTTCCAGTAAGTTCGATTTTCTGGACCTGCTCAATAGCTAAACTTCTCTGTCTTCTCCCACGTGTTTTAACCAGCAACACTGCTATTGTGTGAGTAGCACTCTGTTGGCTGTTCTAAGAACTGAATTATCGACTGGCATGTTGTTTCTATGGAAGAACATTATTTCTCAGCTCCAAGGCAATTGACTCAGAAGCAATCATCCAAAACACAACCCATTTATTCTGGGTTGAAGATTGCTTATGAAATATGTCCATCATTTTATCCCTTGTTTCTAATTAGCTCCAGTGACCTTTGAGACTATTGATTTCTCTCCTGACTGTTGTCTTTTTTTTTTTTTTTTTTCTGTACGCAGGCCTCTCACTGTTGTGGCCTCTCCCGTTGCGGAGCACAGGCTCTGGACGCGCAGGCTCAGCGGCCATGGCTCACGGGCCCAGCCGCTCCGTGGCATGTGGGATCTTCCCGGACCGGGGCACAAACCCGTGTCCCCTGCATCGGCAGGCGGACTCTCAACCACTGCGCCACCAGGGAAGCCCCCTGTTGCCTTTTAAGAAAAAGTCAAGCTTTTGTTTATGCCTATTTTTGGTGCCGCTATTAGTTCTTTTTGAGAGATTGCTAATAGTAATCACCTGACTTCATTTATCCTGTCTTCGCTATAGAGCCTCTGAAATAGGTATCATTATTTTTACTATACAGATGAAGAAACTAAGGCTTAGAGGGGCTGGGTAAATTGATCCAGGGTTTCGCTGCTTCTAAGGATCAGAAATTAAAATTGAACCCTTAACTGACTCCAAAGCCATTATTAGATATCAGCAAAATAGAAGAACAAATAAAATGCATAAGGCGGGATATTTTTCATTTACTTATATATTCATTCATTCATTCAGGCACTCATTCATTCATTCACTTAGAGAGACAGACTTCCTGGTCAAAAAAAGCAGGAAGATGATGTTGCTGAAGCATTAGGAAGATGGTGGAAAAATGAATTAGGACATAGTCCTGGCCCTAAAGGGCTCCAAAGACTAAAGGGAATAACAGACTTAAAATCAAACAAAAATAATTAAGCTTGGTAGGCTCACAATAATTATACTTGAGGGCTTCCCTGGTGGCGCAGTGGTTGAGAGTCCACCTGCCGATGCAGGGGACACGGGTTCATGCCCCGGTCCGGGAAGATCCCATATGCCGCGAAGCGGCTGGGCCCGTGAGCCGTGGCCGCTGAGCCTGCGCGTCCGGAGCCTGTGCTCCGCAACGGGAGAGGCCACACCAGTGAGAGGCCCGCGTACCGCAAAAAAAAAAAAATTATACTTGAGAACGTTGAGGAACGTATCAAACAGGAAGTAACAGTTGACCTTTGGTTGAGGATGAAAATAATTTATCAGGAAAATAAAAGGCCAGTAGGAGTGGGAGGCATGAAGTAGAATACTTACTCTTCCTGCCTAAATAATTTTCCTGAAACATACATATTACATTTTCAATGTTGCTTGAATTTACCTTGGATGTAAAACAAGATAAAGTCTTATTTATGCAATTTTCTGTTATTGATGTAAAGATTAATATAGCCAGGCCCAAACTCACTCTTTGCTCCTAAGACCACGGAGTCAGTCAAGTTCTTCTAAAGAGGAAGTGTCCTGTCTGCTAAGGTAGAAGAGTATGATATATAACTTCCCCAGTAACCTCAGGGCAGAAATTAGTTTTGAGAACTTGAGATTTCTCCTCTAGGAATGTCTGACTCCTACGAGCTTTGACAATAAAAAATTACCCTGGCTTCAGGATACTTTCTGGATGAACAACCAACCCTGTCAAGTACAAGAGAAGGTTACAGATGGATCTATGAAAAGGCCAGAATCATGAAAACATGGATGTTTGTAGGTGAATCAAAGTGAATAGAGAGTAGCCCTCTGTCATCATCACTTAATCACCTGATTTGGTAAAATACCAGGAGACAAGGGATCAGACTAAGCAACTGTGACCAGTAAGGACAAGTGAAATCAGCATGAATTTATCATAATTAATATCATCATCATTAGTAACTTTGAAGTCTACTCACCTTAATGAGTAGGGAACGGTTATCTGCAGAATGCTGAAAAAGACATGGTTTACAGCTCTAGGTATTACAGGGGTGAAAAAATAGCACATTCCTTTAGCTTTTATATTTGTACATTTATTACTTAAGTGTAGTAGAGTAATAGGTGCCCCGTCTCCTAAAGCTAACACATAAATACCACTAGCTAATATGGCAGATCCATGGCATTTAGGGATCTAACATTGCCAGTATTTCCTATTTGTTGTTCCTCAACTTTTATGACATTTAGACATTTAATTTTTTAATTAGCTAATTAGTTACTTAATTTTTATTGTGGTAAGATACACATAACATGAAATGTATCATTTAAAACATTTTTAAATGTACAATTTAGTGGCGATAAGTACATTTGCAGTGTTATGCCAGCATCACCTCTATCTATTTCCAGAAATTTTTCCTCATCCCTAACAGAAACTTTATACTCATTGATCAGTAACTTCCCATCTCTTCTTCCCTCCAACACTTGGTAAGCTCTGTTAGACTTTCTTAGACATTTTCATCTTGTAGAACCCAATTCAAACTCACCAAGCCGCAAGGCTGGTATACGATGTCACTTCAGTAATGACTGAGTTTGGTTAATGTTGACAATATCCATTTCAATTCCACTTTGTTGACCGTTACTCATGTGTCATACAAACATTTATTGTGAATATGGGGATTCTTGAAAAACTCAAATTTTAAGTCACTAGAATATTAGGGATCTATTCACTTGGTTATTTCTTATCGGGCATTCAACCAGAATTTGACACACATATACACTCACATATAAACGTGTACCAACCAATGCAAAAATCTATTGACTTCGCCAAGAAAAAATGTCATGGCCTGTGCTAGGCAAAGCAGAACATGAGTTGATGACCGGAAATTGCTTCATTTTCTAAATTGCAGGTTACAGGCACTAAGGAAGTATCCCAGAGTATTACCAAAATCTCTCATTGATTATGAAAACAAACATCTTTTGAAATGAAAAAAAAAAATCAAAGATTAACTTGGAGCTATTAAATCTGAGCCAAAGACAGGACCTTGCCTATGGAACAAAGCAAAACAAAACAGAATACAACAGTGTAGAAGGTTCCCAAAGTTGGGGTAAAAGATAAATATCCGGGACTTCCCTGGTGGCGCAGTGGTTGAGAGTCTGCCTGCCGATGCAGGGGACATGGGTTCGTGCCCTGGTCCGGGAGGATCCCACATGCCGCGGAACGGCTGGGCCCGTGAGCCACAACTACTGAGCCTGTGCTCTAGAGCCCACAAGCCACAACTACTGGAGCCTGTGCGCCTAGAGCCCGTGCTCCGCGCCAAGAGAAGCCACCGCAGTGAGAAGCCCGCACACAGCAACGAGGACCCAGCACAGCCAAAAATAATAAATAAATAAATACCAAAAAAAGATAAATATCCAGTTAATAACAAATGCCAGCTTAAAATGAAGGGGGAAAACCCTGTCATGTCCATAGATAAGTTTTATATCTCAACTCACTGTTTTGGAAATATCAGAACATATGGGAATTTAAAAAATAATTGGAATGAAGGGGGATTAATAGAAAAACAATTTTATCTGTCAAAGATCACTAAAAAGCAAACAAAAAACAAGTAAACCAAAGCAACTATAAAGGGCATATTCATCAATAATCCTCGCTGTGTTTCAAAGGTACATGGATGCCACAAAAACATCTCCATCATCACATAAATATACCTTTACTGTTTATCTGTGTTGGGTATGACATCTATTGCCTCACACACTCCCTCTTAAAGTATCATGTTTACTTATCTAGCAGAGTTTTTCACTGTGTTTGCATTTGGAAAAGAATACCTTCTGCATCTTTACTAAACCTTAAATAAATTATGCATTAAATCATACTATTGCTACAAAATATATTTGGTCCCAGGGACAACAATTTAAATCCACACCCAACATTGGATACATCTATTAATAATTTAAGAAAAAAAATTTCTTGGATACCACTACCTATAGCTCATGAATTTATAGTGATACATGATTAAATGAATCCACAGCCAGGAATCAAGCTACTGAACAAGCATACATTTGCGAAGATGGCCTATAAGAATAACTGGATCATCTAAAAGAAGACATTTGTTAAGCAAATCAATCAGATCCATCTAGCCTGACACAACTGGTTGTCATTTCTGCATAAAATGAAATTTATACTACATGAATATTATTTAAATCAGAGAAAATATGATAGGAAGAATACAGTATTAAATATGATAGGAAGAATACAGTATTAATAAGGGCTCATTTTTTTTTTTGCGGTACGCAGGCCTCTCACTGTTGTGGCCTCTCCCGTTGCGGAGCACAGGCTCCGGACGCGCAGGCTCAGCGGCCATGGCTCGTGGGCCCAGCCGCTCCGCGGCACGTGGCATCTTTCTGGACCAGGGCACGAACCCGTGTCCCCTGCATCGGCAGGCGGACGCTCAACCACTGCGCCACCAGGGAAGCCGGCAGCTCTGCTTTTACAGTATGTCCTTCACGATCTGCTCACCTAGCAATGACTAGTCCTCATTTTCTCAATCAAAGCATGTCTCTTGAAGGCCACAGATGATAAGAATCACCAAAGAAGTTTTTACGTAGGAAGCAAACTGAACTTGGCTATTATTAAGTCTTGAAAAGCTGAATCTTGAAGGTCAGAAAAACTTCCTTCTACAGAGTCAGAAATTTCTACAAAGTGCTAATGGAAGATAGGTGCCTTCCAGATTTCTGGCGCTATTTCTTAAATCTTCAAATCAGATACCTTAAAACCTCCCCATGACAAAACACCTTGACACGCTGGATGAGATACTGAAAACACTCTTTTAAATGTATAATAGCTGGAAAAAAAAAAAAAGTAGGGAATATCTCCAAGGGCCAAAATCAAGATGAAACTAAAGAATAGCAAGATGCCCTATCTGGCTGCTGGAGTGGGTGGGCCTGGGGGTTGACAGTCTAGTAATCAAGGGCTTTGGGTTTTAATGTCTTTCAAAGGGAAGAGATGAGGCCTGGCCTGTGCACGGTGGAACAAAAACACACACTGAAATTCTGAAAAACAGGAAGACTAAGACATTAACTATTTTGCTTATTGATATAAACTCTGTGTGTCTTTACACCAAAAATATGTTGGCAATCATTAAATTTTCACAAATTTTGTAAATCTGTTGTCAAACAGAGCCATTATTTTAAATTATGTAAATTTGCAACTAAATAAATTTCATTAAAGACAAAGGTAATAAATCCTCAAAATGCATTTCTTCCTAATTACTTATTACCATACATTTGAGGTTATTTATGTCTATTGTCTCTCTAGAGTGAAAATATTACAAAATGGTGGTGTTCTTCTGCACACTTCCTCCAAACTCCATGTTCCGTAACGTCACATTGGCACCATGAAAGTGTCCATGATAGAGCACTATACTACGGAAAACGGCAGAGGCTACAGGGCTTCATTTACTGCTTTGTTGATTTTCTAGACTTAGGAAAGTGATGGAGATTTTGTTAATACGAAAGATTAACCTTAAAAGTGTGGCATGTCTGTACTTACTACACTGTGAGTCGCATGAAAAAACTGAGTGTTTGAAATCTAGTTTATTCATTTCAGCAGTCATTCATATTACTGATGAACAAATGAAATTCCAACATACATTCATCTTTGTTGTTACTCACTAAAAACACCCAGAAATACCAGCCAACATTCATGTTGGAACTACACTCATTTGCCAGTTGCAACCATAGGGAGGCTACAGCAGCTACAAGAGTTGGGCACAAATCAATGAAAGACTGACTATACAAATGGACAATATCTAGACCGTGTATGACAACAGCACTCTGACCTAAAACTTCTGCAGCAATTGCCCCAGAGCATTCAGGACTTGGTCTATGTCTTCAAACTTCCCTTTTTTTTTTCATCCTCCCTTCCAAATGAGGATGAATCAGAGAACCGAATAGCTCCCAATCTCATCACAGAAGATGATGGCTTCTAATTAGCCTGCCCTTCTCAACAACCTCCAATCAGAGCATACCTGAAGCTTCCCCATTTTCCCCCTACTGTAAAGCTTTCCCACCGCCCTACATCGAATGCCTTTCTGTCTCTGCCAAATGCATGTGATGGATGGCTGAAACCCTTGATAGGGCAAGCTCTGAATATAGAGCCTCTGTTTATTCTCACTTGCGGGTCTTTGATTATACCCACAAAAGCATTCTATGAGAATCAACTGGCCATATGGAACTTAAAATTAAGAGTATTTTATATTTTATTATTACTTGTAATAGGTGCACTATATATCCTTTCTTATTAAGATTTATAATAAATCTATGTGTGTGTGTGTGTAACCTTTTCATCCCCCAAAGAGCTGGTTCTTAGACATTTATCAGCACAGCAGTGAGCTTACACTCTGTGAAATATATCGCTTAGGAAAAAAAAAAATGACCCACTAGTACAGGGGAGACAACATAAATTCCGAGTAGGAAAAGAGAAACAAACCAGACCCCAGAAAATTTTAACCTTGGGTCTGTTCTCACTTGAGTTTGGAATGCAAATTTATACCACTTATGTGATCCAAGGATTCTCCCCGAAAACAGTCCTCGTCAATGGTACCCTTGTGAAGTCTGGTGGAAGCCAACACAAATCCTTTCTGGAGAGACTCACTCAAATTCCAATTTATCTACTATTCCACAGGTGAAGTCCTACTGAGGATAAGCCCGCAATCAAAACTCCAAACAATTCACCATGACCATGATTAACCAAACACAATAAATAGCAATATCCATCCGTGTAAGAACTACGAATTACAACTAATAGACCCCTTGAAATATAAGAACATGAAAAACATCATATTTACTGAAAGTCCTTAAAGATAAGGCACAAATGGGGTTGGGATTTTTTTTTTTTTAACTGTCTAGTGGCTGTAGAACAAGCAAAATAAAACCTAGGTATCTTATGTTTAAATTAGGTCTTTCTTCAAATTACCAAGGTGCTAGAAGAAATGGGAATTTATTCCAGCTTACAGAGACTTGCTGTAGTTACAGAAATCCCTTGTACAGAGGCATTTCATCCCACAAATGGCCTGGCTGTCTGAGGGGAACCACGTAGGACTAGCAGGTACTATGTGGAACCTCGCTGAGGGGGGGATGTTTGGTGATGGGAGAGCTTAGTTGTGGGATTTGTGACTGACCCTGTTATTTCAGGAAAAATAACACATCATTCATAAAATACATTTCAATCAAACCAGAGGACTGTGGCAAGGACAGCATTTACTAACGTGCAAAATTAAAGCCTTCCCTCCTTCAACTGTCCTTAGCTCTTCCTGCTAACTCATTCTCAGATAAGAGTTAGTGCCACCCATTCCTTGAGGCTTTTTAATGCAGAAGAGTAGAAGTCATGAGAAGCAAGACTGGAGAGATAGGGGAAGGGGAAAATGTTTTTTTTTTTTTTTTTTTTTGCGGTACGCGGACCTCTCACTGTTGTGGCCTCTCCCGTTGCGGAGCACAGGCTCCGGATGCGCAAGGCTCAGCGGCCATGGCTCACGGGCCCAGCCACTCCACAGCATGTGGGATCTTCCTGGACCGGGGCACGCACCCGTGTCCCCTGCATCGGCAGGCGGACTCTCAACCACTGCACCACCAGGGAAGCCCAGGGGAAAATGTTTTTTAAAAAAAGCTCCTGAAACCTGGATTTGAGGGCAAGCAGGCATCTTTCAGTTGGGTACCTGGAAACAGACTCTGAGGCAGACAAGTGCAGGAGAAATAAGAGTCAGATAAACAGATTTGGACAGAGGGCAGAAATGGACTGCAATGTGGCTGCAATGGAGACCTCAGCCACTCCTATGAGGAACCCTGTGATTGGGATGCGTGCGATTCCACTGAATGGAATTATGCACCAGGGTGAGAGTAAGATGAGGGATGTGGCTTTTCTATTATCTCATCAATGTGTCAGTTTTGAGTATCTCTTATGTAGGTTGTTAATGGGTTAAGCCAGTTTCTTGGTTCTGATTCTAAGCAGTTCTTGCCTTATTTACCACTTTAGACCCTCCCCCCTTCTAAGATGAGATTCCCTGTAGAATATACTACACATGGAAGCGTGTAGCAATTGAGAGAGAATCCATTATTCACTCCTGCAACCAATATTCATTGTCGTTGCCTTAAGCTACACACAATTTTTTGGATGAATAGAGACACAGAGACTATAGGTGCAATCAAGAGCTATTGGGGCCATCGAAAACCTGCACAGAGCCCTGTGGGAGAACCAAGAAGGCAGAGGTCAGCTCCACCTTGTAGAAGTTAAATAAATAAATAAATAAATAAAGGAGCCATAAAGAAAGGGATGTTGGGTTTCATTTTGAAAGATGGGCAGATATTTGTGAACTTTGGGAAAAAGGAATGGGGTAAGACAATGCAGGCAGAAGGAGCAGAAAAAATGAAAGAGAAAATGTGGGAGTCATAAAATATCCTTCCATCAGCATCAAAACCTACACTGTTACATTGCTCTGCAGCTACTTTCCTGTAACATTTGTCAAGTAGTTTGAAAATACTATTAGTGTGGTTTGGCAACATCTAAGATGGCCCCCATAGATCCCCACCTCCTGGCATTCATACCCTTGTGCAATCCCTCTCCTTGAGTGTGAGTTGGACATAGGAACTCGCTTCTAATGAATAGAATATGACAGAAGTGATGGTATGTCACTTCCATGATTAGGTTACAAAGAGCCTGTGGCTTTTTTCTTCTTCTACCTCTCTTGCCTGCTCACTTTGTGGCAAGGCAGCTCACATGTGCTGAACTCCCCTGTGGAGAAGCCCATGTGACAAGGAACTACAGGAGGCCTCCAACCAACAGCCAATGAAGACCTGAGGTTCTCAGTACAACAGCCCATAAGTGAGCTTGGAAGCAGATCCTACTACAGTAGAGCCTTCAGATGAGGCCACAGACCTAGCTGACACCTTGACTCTAGCCTTATGAGTAACCCTGAGGCAGAGACACACAGCTAAGCTTCACCCAGATCCCTGACCAAGGAAACTTGGAGACAATAAAGGTGTGTTGTTTTAAGATGCTAAATAAGTTTCAGAGTAATTTGTTCTGTAGCATTAGATGGCTAATTTAGTTAGCATGCTACCCTCTGGGTGAAATGCTTTCTACTATCATGAATGGGGACAGTAGCTAAGTTTCACATTTAGACAAGGTTTCTGTTATGTAATAAGATGTTAAACTTTGCATCCCAGCCCAGACTTAGGAATTCTCTTCAATGTTCAAATATCTTCCCTACCTATAGCTGACCAGCTCAGACGGCATCATGTAAGAGATTTCTGTTCATTAGGTGCCGCTAAAGAAAGACTCTACTAATACAAGAATCAAAACTGATATTACATCATTTTGCATCATACTAAAGTTCTGTACGTTTTTAAAGACCAATGTAAACATACTTTTTAGGGACTTCCCTGGTGGTGCAGTGGTTAGGAATCCGCCTGCCAATGCAGGGGACACAGGTTCGAGCCCTGGTCCAGGAATATCCCACATGCCATGGAGCTTAATTAAGCCCATGTGCCACAACTACTGAGACTGAGCTATAGAGTCTGCGAGCCACAACTACTGAGCCCATGTGCCACAACTACTGAAGCCCACGCACCTAGAGCCCATGGTCCGCAACAAGAGAAGCTACTGCACTGAGAAGCCCACGCCCCACAACGAAGAGTAGCCCCTGCTCACTGCAACTAGAGAAAGCCCGCATGCAGCAACGAAGACCCAATGCAGCCAAAAATAAATAAATTAATTAAAAAATAAATAAACATACTTTTTCAAGTCCTGGGGATTAGCCAAGGTAAAGATATATTGCCTCTCCTCTTGCATAGGGTCCTGGAGACCTGAGACATGTCCTACAAAAGAGTTTATATTTAAGTGTCTAATTTGATGAATATACTACTTCCTGGAAGGTCTTATTAGGACTGGAATGACTGGCATATCATCTCTCTCTAAGGACAGGCAAAGCAGCTGTACAAAAATGTGCTTTGGTTCGTTCATGTGGAAGAAGTTGATATTTTGACTGCTTCAGAAATCACTCAACTATTCCATGTATTATACAAGGCTTTGAAAATAAAAATAAAATCCACTACTGACTAGTGTGTCAAAATATATCTTGGGAGCAGCGTGTACTGGACTGCCACTGCCAACATTTCAAACCATTGGCTTGTACCCTAATCACAGGCCCCAACTGACATCCCTTTGATGAATTCACATGGTGGGCCAGCGGATCTGAAAAAATCAAGTTTTCCAGTTACAAGGGATGGTAGAGATCACCTAGTAAGAACAATATCGCCTGCATCCACGAGTCAGTGTTGTGCTACACCATTCAGTTTCTATCTACCCATTAGAAACTTTTAAAGTCTTGACTTCTATTTTGTGTAACTGTTCAAACATTATGTATTTTGGATATAACAGAAGTTTTGTATGGGCTATTTTAGATATTCAGTGGGTTTATTGAATCCAGATGACAGATGTTTGTGTTGGAGCACGTCTTTTAGGGCCTGTTGCTCACATCTAATGATAGCACTTTACAAGAAGGTCAGAAATGAGATCGTTAATTTAATGCAATACCAATTTAATGCAATTTAATGCAATTGTTAATTTAATGCAATACCAATTATGTGTCAAAACTCTTCTTGATTTTTACTTTTTTATTTTGGAAAATTTCTAACGCCCAGAGAAATAGGGAGAACCTCCATGCACTTATCATTCAGCTTCAGCAATTATTAAGAGAACAATCTTGTTTGTCTACTCTCCATCCGTCCCATGATGGTAAAATTATTTTAAATCAAGTCCCAGACATCTTTATATTTCATCCGTAAATATTCACTATGGGTTGATATGAGATAAAGACTCTTAACAAACAAAACCACAATACCGTTATTATACTTAAAAATGAAAACACATCCTAAATATGTTCAGTGTTCAGCCTTTAACTGTCTTATAAGTATTCTTATAAACACATTTCACTCACCTTTTTTGTGCTATTTAGTTCTTGTATATGACCTTAAGATCTAGAGGCACCATTCAACTCAGAAGCAATTCATTATGCCTGATATCTATCTATCCATCCAAACATCCATCCACACTAGATCTAATACCTCATCTGTAAGGGCTACAGAGGAGGCTTTCTGTCACAAAATTCAAAAACACTAGAAAAGCAGGGGGAAGACAAGTTAATATTCCTAATTCTCATATATTTTTAAAGTAATGGCTTCTATTAAATTGAAGCAGATACATGTAGAAAAAGAATGAAGTCAAGAAACTACTAAGAATTTTAAAGTTCAATGGGGACATAAGAAGAGTGTGTAAATAATAATGCAAGGTAGAAAATAATAAGTATCAAAAGAGAGTTGAAATAAAATGGTTTAGGAGCTCAGAGCAAGAATAAAAGACTTCTTAAAGAATTTTAAAAAAACCTTCTTCTCTTTCCACTAACTTAAGTTATACATACTATTCTACATAAGAAAAGAAAATTTAAGTTAGTCTCCATAATAACCACAGCTGTGCCACTTGACTTTATGAGCTCTGAAGTTACTTATGGCTTCCGTGCCTCAGTTTCCCCCTCTGAAAACTGGAGAAAATGTTTATATTTACCTTCCAGTTTTTGTGAGCATGAAATTGAGGTAATGTACGTGATACATTTAATGTATGTGATACATGTACATTTGTTCATTAATATTAAAAAAAGGACTGTTTAGTGTCCTTAAAATTTTGCTTCTCTTGTTTTTTTATGACTCACCTGTCATGTCAGCAGATGTGAACTGAACAAACATAACTCTAAGCCTTTCTCTGAATAAATATTTTCTTTCCTATGTAAATGTAAACAATTAAGATACAATGCAGGCTGTCAAAATTTTGGCTTTATATTAAACACTTTTACATTTGTTTCCTTATCCCTAATTTATATTGGGCAAGCCAGTGCTTTTCTCCAAACATTAAAGAAGAATTTCTATCTTTTGACAATTTAAACTATTCAGGCATGCCCAATGCATAGAGAATCAAATGTTTTCTGACATGTTCAATTGCTCCTTCATTTTTAATTGCAAGTCAGTCAGGACTCAACTGCAAGATCCCTTTTCATACAGCCTAATGTTTCTTCCTTTCCTGCAAAAAAATCTTGTTCCAATTAAAAAAAAACATATGTGAACTGAATGCTTCTAATTTAGAATCTATCACCTTCATAATCTCCAAAAGCTCTTAGAACATCAAGGAGGATTGTCTTTGTCATTCAATTTTCTGATGCCTTTCTAAGTTTCTCTCTTTTTATTTGCCTGAAAAATCTTGCTCATTGGAATTTTATATTTTGGACACCATTTTAAAATTTTTTTAAATTAATTAATTATTTATTTATTTTTTGCGGTACGCGGGCCTCTCACTGTTGTGGCCTCTCCCGTTGCGGGGCACAGGCTCCGGAAGCGCAGGCTCAGCGGCCATGGCTCACGGGCCCAGCCGCTCCGCGGCATGTGGGATCCTCCCGGACCGGGGCTCGAACCCGCATTCCCTGCATTCGCAGGCGGACCCCCAACCACTGCGCCACCAGGGAAGCCCCTGGACACCATTTTTTTTCAGCCAAACCATTTTATATACCTAATGACATTTAAAAAACCAATTAATTATTAAAATAACATGGTAAGTTCCCTAAAGCCTTAAGAATCTGTGAACATTAAATCCTATGAGCCAGACAGCTGTGGCATTTCAGCCTTAATTCTACAAATTAAGAAAGAATCACTGGAGCTCAAATTAAACTGAAATGAAACTGGTTGAATTTAAGTAATATTTTAGGCTTTAATGCTTAAATACGTTATTTATGGACTAGAATTAAGTAACACTTAAAAATGAATTTACTTATGAATTCAGCATCAATTGGGCTTGTTTCTGTTTCAGAGTTTTGTTTATTATCAAGAAAAAGTGGTTATACTTATATTAATTTTAAAAAGTATCTGAAGTATCATCTCAACATTCAGAATGAACTTGCATGCCATGGCAATTATCTTTGAGGGTTGGTTCTCACAATTATGATCATAAGAGACCTTTTGTGTCTGTTTCGCAAGGCAACTCTATATGCGTAAAAGTCTTTAAAAAATTAAATTCTGTGTGCATTTCTATAGTTGCTCTTTCTTAGAAGTTATATTAAAGGTAATACTATTATGATTCATTTTTGAGAGTATCACGTGTAGGTGAAAACCTCTGCTGTGGATGTAGTTTTTAAGGCTATCATTTCTGACTGTAGATATAGAGAGAGCTAATTTGGAGGTGTCCCAGTTAGATTGCAAAAGACATTCCTCCATGTCAGTGACAACGATATGACTGATTTGATAACTGACAAAAGTCCTTTGCCACCGTACAGCTGACAATACTTGTTTAAAGGCTGTTCTTGAATAAAATGAATGCTTGGCTATCCCATGAAATTTCCATTCCAACCTGGGCTACTAACTTGAATCTAGGATCTTTTTAAGGGTAATTAAAAAATGAATATATATGAAGCAGTACTACAGTAGTCTGACATCTAGGTTAGTAAAGTCACTGTCCCATGTAATTTATAACAGGAAAGAAACCACTGGGACAGAAAACATACAATAGCACAGTATGGAGCTGTCATTTCAATTCAGTGTCAGTCTCTGGCTGTACTTTCCTTCTACTTCTCCTTATGCTTTTACTACCATCTTCTCATCCATTCTTTCTATTGATTTCTGGACCTGACAAACAGCACTGGTTTTGAATAGAATTAAGAGGCATCTTGCGCACCTAATAACCACAACATGTCTGTTGGGTTTCTCATCTTATAACGCTGCAAGAAATAGTAAGCTGTAACTTACTTCTAAGTCATATATATTGCATTTTAAGCACTGTCTTATGAGCGTAACTATGATGCTATTCAACAATGGAAGGTGATTTATGCAGCTGAAAACCTGCTCGTGGTTTCTATTGAATGAGATTTCTGGGTAGGGTTCTCATTTTCTTCTTATGAGTTTCCCTACTGAATTTTATTTTAATGCATTGGGATAAGTAAATAAACCATTTCATTTTTATTTCCCATTCCATGAACTGCTTCTCAAGTAACTCGATTAATGTTCAAAACCAATATTTGAGTAGGCGTGTAATGTAATTAAAATTTCATAAAACCGTTATAGTCATAGTAGCTTAGTAATAAGAAAGCTTATTTATCACACAAATGATTTCTTTGGATTTCTAATATGTACGTTATTTAGCTAACTCAGTAATAAAAAATACATATATATATATACACACACACACACGCATATACACACACAGACACACACACACACATGCACATTCCCCTTTCCTCCAGTGAAGTTTGTTCTTTAAAAGAGACACTTGATAATCAGTGTTTTCTTCTAACAAAGAAACACTTTTTCTTGCAGTTTGGCCTATGGATGACTTAATAGGGTGAAGACAGAGATGGGTAAACTCCATTTATGTTTTCTGGATAAGATGACTTTGCATCCAGAAAGCTATGAGGTACTCTGTGTCTTACTGTGGAAGTGATATTGGAATTCTAGATCCTCTAAAACCCAAATGTAACTCACTGGTAGCCATTACTTTCGTTCTTATGTATAGTGGTGAGTAGTATCATGTATAATACTGTCATTCATGTGTCTATGTATTTGTCGTCTCTTTCTTCTTCCTTTAGTCTCGATAAGTTTGTCTGTCAGTGATTCTCAAAATTTAGTGCAAGTAAGAATCAAGCAGGAATTTGTTAAAAATGCAGATTCCTGGGCACAGAGATTCTGAGTGGTTGTAACTGACTGAAACCCAGGAATCTGCATTTTTACAACCACCCCAAGGGAATATGATACAAGTGGTCCAAGAATTAACCTTTGAGGGCTTCCCTGATGGCGCAGTGGTTGAGGGTCCGCCTGCCGATGCAGGGGACACGGGTTCATGCCCCGGTCTGGGAGGATCCCACATGCTGTGGAGCGGCTGGGTCCTGAGCCATGGCCGCTGAGCCTGCGCGTCTGGAACCTGTGCTCCGCAACGGGACAGGCCACAACAGTGAGAGGCCCGCGTACCACACACACACACACAAAAGAATTAACCTTTGGAAATAGTACCTGTGGGGACTGAAATCTCATCTTTTAGTTGAACTTCTTTGCAATTCCTCCTTGTGTTCATTGGCATGTTCTATTCATTTAAAACAGGTTGCTTCATACGGTGTCTGACTCAGAGTAACACAATAGAGCAAAGTTTAGCATGGCGCTATCCAATAGAGATATATTGTGAATTACGTATCTAATTTTAAAGTTTATTATAGCCCCATTTAAAAGATAAAAAGAAATGGGTGAAATTTAATTTTAATAATACATTTTATTCAACTCAATATATCCAAAATATTGTCATTACAATATGTAATCAATATAAAAATATTGAGATGTTATATTCTTTTTTCATGCTAAATCTTCAGAATGTAGTATATAATTTATACTTAGCAGCCCATCTCAATTTGAAATAGCCACATTTTGAGTGACTGACAGCTACATGTGGCTAGTGGCTACCATATTGGACAGCACAGAGTTGGAGGACGGCACGTTCAAAAGTAAACAAATTACACCACGGTAAAACCAGTGATTTGCTAAGTCTCTTAATTTACATGTATCCACCAAAGCCAATAGGGCGATAGGGTATATTATGTTAGCCAGAAATGCATCATGCTAAGTGGTTTTGCCGAGGTCTGATTACCTGAGATACATTCTGTGGGATATGAAGCTATTTACTCTCATGTCCTTCTCTGTGGCCTCAGATCTTGTGAAAGAGGACAGATAGACTCAATGGAGGCAGCTGGGGTTTAGATACCTCATCAGCTGGTCTTAAAATTCTACAAAGATCTTGATTTTCTAAACAATGGTTGGTACAAGACTTTGGCTTACTATTGGACTTAAATGCACTGTGTTTATAAAACACTGACAAGGTTTCACTTACACTTGTTTACAATATATTCTGAAGGGCATCCGCAAAGCACAGACAAAATCAACGACTGCTCTTCACTGAGTACCAGTAACAGCACTAATGAGAACTAACATTTACCGAAGGCTTACCATGGGTCAAGCACTATTCTGAGGGCTTTGCGTACCTTATCTTATTCACTCCTCACAACAACTCTATATAGTGGGTATGATTATCATTCCCATTCTACAGACAGAAAAAATGGAAAAACAAACCAACCACCTGAGGCTCAGAGAGATGGCGCCACATGGCCGAGGCCACTTTAGCGGGTGGTGGAGCCAGGTGTGAAGCCAGGCACTTGAACTCTGGGATTAGTAATCTTAGACTAGACACCAGGGTTTTTTCAATCCCACCACTATTGCCACTTTAGGGAGGATACTTCTTTGCTGTGCGGGCTTGTCGTGAGTGCTGTGGGATGTCTGCAGCATACCTAGACTCTACCAACTAGATACCCGTAGCGCCCACACACTCCAAGTTGTAACAACCAAAGCGGTCTCCAGACATCTCCTTGCTGGGGAGCAAAGTCGCCCCTGCTTGAGACCCACTGACATATACTGAATTATCTCCCTGTAACGTGTACAGAGAGCGATAGGTGCCTTAAAGCAGGAGATGCAACAAGAGAAGCAAGAGGATGGAGTGATTCGGCAAAAGGGCCTTAAGCCAAGAAATCTAAGTGGCTTCTAGAAGCTGAGAAAAGCAAGGAAGCTGACTCTCTTTTAGAACCTCCAGAAGAAACCAGCCCTGCTCACACCTTGACTTTAGCCCAGTAAGACCCATTTTGGACTTCTGGCCTCCTGCACTGAAAGAAAATAAATCTGTGATGCTTTAAGCCTCTAAGTTCAGGGGAATTTGTTTTAGTGGCAGTAGAAAATGAATACAGTTCTTGGCCAAATGTCACCATGATGCTGTCCGGTGGCTTTTCTTATTCCCATTTTCAGGATTAGGCAATTGCAAACCGGAAATGTTAAACAACTTGCCTAGGGTCCCAAAACCAAGAAGGGTGGAACCAAGATTTAAAACTAGGGCACCTTATGCAAAATCTGAGCTTTTCCTACTTACCCTGAGGTGTTCCACTTATGTCTCCAATACCCCAATATAATACGATATTTAATCATCCCCGACGATTTGAAGATTTAGAGCATAGACAACATTCTTTGGGGGAGGTCTGGAAACAAACACCCCTTTCTAATTGGAAAAATACTTTTTAAAAATAGCAGTTTTTAATATTAATGGCAATCGTTTTCACTTTGATGGTTAGTTACACTTGAGGAAAGGATTCTGGTGATTTCCATATCAATCTGGGAAAGAGATTCTTATAAATTTAAAGAGAGAAGGTAGAATAAAGGCATCCTCAGGCAATACAGACCAATGTCCTTAAACACTTGTGCTACCACTGACGCTGATCATTTTGACTGGCCATTCATTTCTAAACTTCTGGAGACATCTATCTACACAAAACTTCCTTCAAAGAGAAATATAAGTAACGGCAACAAAACGTAGACTCGCAATCAGCATTCTTTTTAGCATTATGATTAAGCAGTAGATTAATCTGACCTATGTGCCCTGCTTGTAAGACAATTAAAATATTGGAAAAGGCATTAATAGACCCCTAAATGAAGTAATATTCTATTCAAGAAAAATGTTCTCATTATGCAAAACTCTCGTTATCAGAATTGTGTTTATGGGTCATTTGCATTTCTAAATATTTGGCTTCTAAATATGAAGGCCTACAAATCTATTATTTTTGTTCTTTCTTCCCATTTCCGAATCAATTTACCACTCTGGATGGCTCTATAACATGGTGATTAAAAGTACGGACTGTGGACTGTGGAGTTGGACAGCTCCAAGCCCTCAAGCCTGTGCCTACTTGCTGTGAGTCTTTGAGCAAATTATTGAACCACTTAAAGCTACAGTTTCCTCAACTGTCACACGGACATGATTACAGAACCTGCCTCAGAGGACTGCGGTGAGGATTCCCAAGGCAATGAAAGCATTTAGCACACTGCCCGATTACTCCACGATACCTCCTGATTCTTTCCTACTCGCTTTTCCTGCCTACATACAGCATTTCCACTGTGACCTCAAACTATATGGATCACAACAGAAGCCATGCCTTCCCTCTCTGTCCCCTGAAAATCTGCCAAGATTTTTCATTTTAATAAATGGCACCTCCATCCCTTTATTTAATTAGTAAGTAGGGTGACATCAGAATCTCCTTCCTCTGGTTCACGACTAGTTCCCCACCTCTGCCACAAATCTCAACAATTTTGGTTATGTCCTACCTTGCAGATGGCTGTTATACCCTGTCTCTCCCTTTAAACCTACACATTCACTCCCTGAGTTTAGAGCCTCATCATTTCTTGCCTATCTCTTTCCCTGCCTATAATTTGTCCATTAGTCATCCATTCTCGACAGCCCTGCCAGAGTGGTCTTTTGATAAAACGTGTGTATGACTATATCATTTCCCAGCTTAAAACACTGGCTCCCAGTAACCTTGAAACACCCTTTATGATAGCATGACACCTGCCTCCACCTCCAGACTCCCCTCCTATAAACATCAGCACCTGCCTCCAAGGCTTCTACCTGTTAATGGTGGCTGTATGCTAGAAGTATTTCAGCAGCTTTTAAAAGACAGCAATGCCCCAATCCCCATTTACTCCCAAGACAAACTAAAATAGAATCTTGGGGCCCAAGAAGCAGTGTTTCGTTTTGGCATTTTCTAAGTATTGTTTAATAAGTATGTATTTTTTAATTATGAAAAATTTCAAACTTCAACGAAAGTCGAGAAGGTGGTGTAATGAATCTTATCAGTCAGATTCGACAATTATTAAGATTTTGCCATACACGTTGACCTATCCTCTTTTTGTTTAAACATTTTAAAACAAATTCCAGACATCACCATTTCACGAGCAATGAACACTAATTCTTAGCTGTTATCTAATACCTTAGACCACACAATATTTTCCCAGTTCTATCAAAAATGTCTTGGGCTTCCCTGGTGGCACAGTGGTTGAGAGTCCGCCTGCCGATGCAGGGGACACGGGTTTGTGCCCCGGTCTGGGAAGATCCCACATGCCGCGGAGCGGCTGAGCCCGTGAGCCACAGCCGCTGAGCCTGCGTGTCTGGAGCCTGTGCTCCGCAACGGGAGAGGCCACGGCGGTGAGAGGCCCACGTACTGCAAAAAAAAAAAAAAAAATGTCTTTCTGCAGTTGGTTTCTTTGAATAAGAATTAAATAAACGGACACATCACATTTGGTTATTAAATCTATTAGACCTTTTAAAATCTAGAACAGGCCTCTCCCCTACAATTAAGCCCTTCTTTTCCTTCTACCATTGATTTATTCTGGAAATGAATTGATTATCCTGTAGAATGTGCTACTTTCTGGAATTATCAGTCAGTTTCCTTGAGGTGTCATTTGACTTGTCTCCTTCCTGAATTTCCCATCGTTACTTTTTAAAACTTCCCAGAAAATTCTAATGTGCAGCCAGGACTGAGGATGACTTGTCTTTTTGCCATCACACTCAGTAGGATACTTTGCATTATTGTCCTTCTACGCAGTTATAACCATAGCCACTAACATTCACTGAGCATATCTACTACATGGCAGTCAATGTGCCCAGTGCATTTCTTATGTTAAACTCATCACAATGCTACCAAGAGGAAATTGAGTATTAAAGAAGCTAGTAACTTGCCCAAGGAATCCAAACAGTAAGTGGTAAAGCTGGGCCTCAAACCCTGGCCTAACTGACTCCCAAATCTATATTCTTACAACTAAGATGGACTGAATGACTCCTAATTTTCATTTAAGGACAGGTGAAGTCTGACTTTAAGTTGGAAGCAGAGCCTGATTATCCATTGCCAACCAAGCTGTGGTAGGTACCCTCTCCCCTCATAATGCCATGGTCACATCTTCATCAACCTGTGCTTATGATCATTGCCCTTTTTTCTTTCTTTCTTTCTTTCTTTTTTTTTTTTTTTTTTTTGCGGTACGCGGGCCTCTCACTGTTGTGGCCTCTCCCGTTGCGGAGCACAGGCTCCGGACACGCAGGCTCAGCGGCCATGGCTCACGGGCCCAGCCGCTCCGTGGCACGTGGGATCTTCCCGGACCGGGGCACGAACCCGCGTCCCCCGCATCGGCAGGCGGACTCTCAACCACTGCGCCACCAGGGAAGCCTCCACTGCCCTTCTTATTCCAACAACTAGACCTATGCTGTCCAAATGACATTAGACTAACAGACTATTAAAATGTGGTTTTGCCAAACTGAAATTTGCTGTAAGATTAATATACATACTGGATTTCAAAAGAAAAAAAGAACATAAACTACATCATTCATAACTTTTAAAATTGTTTCCATGTTGAAAAGATAATATTTTGGATATACTGACTTAAATGAAATATATTATTAAAATTAATTTAACTTGTTTATTTTTACTTGGTTTAACGTGGCTATTAGAATTTTTACAATCACAAATGTGACTCACATTATATCTCTATTTTGAGGGCAAGAAGGTCTAGTTACCTTTTTCTTTGTAATTTCTGCACTGCCCAAAACTGCCTGGTATAGAGTAGACAAATAATAAATGTAGGGCAAGTAGTAGACCTTGAGTTTTAAAACATAGGTCATACATTCAGCAGTATAGTTGGTACATTGTCAGAGTCTCTCATTGCCTGTAAGATATTGATTAGAGATTTAAAAAAAAATTAACATTAGGGCTTCCCTGGTGGCGCAGTGGTTGAGAGTCCGCCTGCCGATGCAGGGGACGCGGGTTTGTGCCCTGGTCCGGGAAGATCCCACATGCCGCGGAGCGGCTGGGCCCGTGAGCCATGGCTGCTGAGCCTGCGCGTCTGGAGCCTGTGCTCCGCAACGGGAGAGGCCACAACAGTGAGAGGCCCGCGTACCGAAAAAAAGAAAAAACAACAACAAAAAAACCCCCCACCAAAAACAACAAACAAAACAAACTGATGATGTACTCCACTTGAGGAAGATATCATTAACATTCTAAATAAAAATAAAAATGCATTATTCACAGCAACGAAGAGAAGAGCAAAGTTGCATATTTTAGGTATAAAACATATGGATATAAATATCACTGTCCACAGAATACATGGTCTGTACTTGAATAAAACTGCTTTAGAAATCAAGTCTAGTGGTCATAAATCTCCTGAAGTTCAAGTGCTAATCAGACTTCTGAAGATGCTGACTTTCTGGCTCTTGACCTGAAAGGCAAGCATGGAAAGTGCCAGGTCTGAATCATAAAAGCAAAATCCTTGTAGATAGTGAGGATTTGACATAACTTTCTGAAGTATCCACAGGGGTGAGGAGATTGTCAATGACAAGAACACTCAGAAGAATACAGTGTTTTCCTCCTCAGGAAAGCCTTACTAGCACTGAAAAGGTAACACCCAGGATAAGATGGAAACACAGCCTACTGCCTCTGGTACTTGTAATTAAACACACACACACACAGAGCAAGCAGAAAGCCCTCTCTCAGGATATCTCAATGAAGAGAATACCCTCTGAAACAGTCAGAGGCAAAATGAATCCCCTTTTCTCATTTATCACCTGTCTACCTCGATGACTTGTACAGAATTATCTTTCTCTGGGTCATAGAGATGCCTGTGAACTTGACTCCAGAAATGAGCATCTGAAGGTTTTGTTTGAGTGAAGGAAGAAAATGTATTCTCTGGGACAACTTTAATTATATCGAGGCCTTGTCAGTGTGAAACAAAGATTTGAGGATCTTTCTCCCTTACTTTCCTTATTACTGTTGCTAGGAGTATTTGAACCTGAACCATTGTTTTATAAGCTCCTTAAATTTACTGCTTGAGGTACCAAGTTTCATCATACAGCATCTCTGTGATTATTGTATTATCTCGCCAGCAACTACAAAGAATAGCTACACTCTATACATTCCTCTTTTATTAAAACAAACTGAAGAAGCCCTAAAATCTGGGCTGTGGTTGAGAAAAATATATAAATAACCTTATCCCCACACTGGTCTTTCAAGAAAACCATGAAAGAACATTTTGTTTCTCTATGGAGTTTAATACTTCAAGATATAGAATTACGGTAATCAGAGTACATCTCCACCTATGCCCCAACTGTCCAGTTTAGTTTAAATTTACTCTGCAGTGGGGGTGAGATTGAACTGGCCACCGCTGGAAGTTGTTACTGGTTCCATGAGGCACTTGAAAGTTGGACTTTTAACTGTAAGTGTCTGTGCAGGAATTGAATTAAGAAGTCACATCCAAATAATTGCCCACACTGTGTAAAATAAATCAGAAATAGATCATCTCAAAGTATTATAATATGATTAACTTCAAAACACCCCTGGATTCGAACCTTCATCCCCTCTATTTTCAGTTGAGTCTAACTGACGTATGCCTCCATGGGTAATACTGGGAGTTTGAGTAATAACATTCACAGTTAATTCATAGACCAAAAAAAAAAAATATTCCAGTGGTTTGGATAAAAGTTCATATTTATTCAGTGCTTATATATCTGGAATTGTGTTAAATGTTTGAACGAACCTTCATAGCCATCTAAAGAAGTCAATAGCGTTACACCCCCTTCTTTTCACAAAGAAGGAAACTGAGGCTAAGAGAGCTTAAGGAACTTGCCAAAGTCACATTTTACTACTTGGCGGACCCAGGATTCCACCCTGATGAATGTTTTTAGGATGTATTCTCTTAACTGCTAAACCATTAAACTTTGCATGCTTTTGGTCTTAAACAGTCAAAACAGTAGGACAAGGAAGCAAACCACTATAAGAACCTTTCCTGTTATTTCAGTATTTTCTGGTCAATCAAATTGGTCAGATTTAACTCCTCTGCTTTCTAAATAAAAGAGTATAACCAATTTAACTTCAAGAGATTTGAGAACAGGATGCCAACGGGCAAGTAAGAGGTGGCCTTCCTGACTATGAGTGGGTAGAAGAAATAAATTCATTATTCCTAGCCTTTATTATCAACAGAAGATATTTGGCTATGTTTTAAAATTAATCTTAGTTTTTTGTGTGCTTTGTTTTATGTGAGACTCAACTTAATTCTCTTTTGGTCTCCACAGATGGGCAAACACATTGTATATCCTAGCAGCAAAGGTATCTCATTCAAGGCTGTCTTAGTGAGAGAACTCACTTCTCACATATTTTAGAAACATTTATCTATTTTGGGGAGCACATCATGACAAACGGTCTGTGGATAGAATATTTTGCTCCAGGTAAAGCTGTTCAAATCCTCTGCTGAATATACAGTAAACAGAACATTACACAGGAAGCTGCTGGGGGAACATATGGTCTTTGCCAACAGTGAAATCTCTGAACTGTACAGTGTCATTAGCAATGGACTTACTAGATTCAAATACAGAGCCGCACGTGTTCACATAAGCTCTAGTGACTCAATCATTTGTGGCTGGTTAGGGCCAGCTGACAGCATCTGCCTTCTATTTAAAGGTGCACAGGAAGGGGGAGGGAGTACCTGACATGTAGAATAATAGACTTTCCGATGAGAAGCAACAATATGCCTGCCCAAAGCTGGGATCTTATCATTTCAATGAGTCAGATCATTAAATCTGAATTATGGTCCATAACGATTCACTAGGTTAAAATTATGGAAAGCTGGTCTCTTGCCAATAAAATTAAACCCATACTACTTTATTTTCAGCTAGGATAGTCAAACATATGTGTCACATAGCAGCCTTCCCTGGTGCAATGAAGATGCAAATTGAAAGCTACAAGTTATAGCCCCAAGCTATTTTTACCCTTATAAATGGGAAAAGACAAATTATTAATATGTAATTCACTTGAGACTTACGCAATTTTTCTGCCTAGAGAGATGTTAGAATATTTGGGGAGTACATTAACTACCTTTAATCCACACATAAAACCCTCCTTGGTGGTCTAGAAGACTACTTGTCTATTTTCAGTATATTCTTTTTTTCCCCTTAGGTGAATGGTTATTTGTGTAGCACTTATGTGTCTTTCAGCCCTAAAATTCCATGGGGCTTATGAAGCTAGTCTCCAAAGATGGCCTCCAATAAGCCACGGCTTCCAGTATTTATACCCCGTCTAGTCCCCTATCACATGGCACCTGGACTTATCTCTGTGATCAAAATAATACAGTAGAATTGACATTGTGTGACTTCTAAGACTAGATTTTTGGAATCCTTGTAATCCGTTGGAATGCTTGCTGGAAGCCAGTTGCCATGTAAGAAGTCCAACTGCCCTGATACTTCCATGTGGTGAAGATGCCCGAGATACCAACATGAAGAGGCCATGTAAAGAGCAAGAGAGAGGGATGATTGGCCAGCTCCCGCCTGGTCCAGCCATCCCAGCTGAAAGACTAGACATGTGGGTAATAAGCCATCTTGTGTATTATAGTCCCAGAAGATGGCACGCAGAGAAGAACCAAGGAAACCACTGAACAGCCAGAAAGAAAGTCTTAGATACAGTACCTCATTTGAGCCACTTCCACCACTTCCCCCATTCAAGTCTCCCTGGGTGAGGCCAGATGTCAGAGTGTAAAGAAGAGTTGTCCCAGTTTTATTTTGCCAGAATTTTAGGCACAGAGAATCACAGGTAAGATAACATAGTTGTCATTTTCTTAGTTTTGGTGTAATTTGTTACAGAGCAATAGATAATCACATTAGGATTTCATCAGTGCTCTAAAAACTTACTGGCGAAAGCGAATTTATTCTAAAAGTTAAGACCCAGCGTAGAATTTGTTCTGTTTAGACTTCAAAGGGAGCTGACATAAGCCCTTTCAAGGAAAGGCCAGTTACTCATACAAGTTTTGTCAAGAAACTATTTTTTTTTTATAACCAACTCAAATTTCTCATGTTATAAATAGAGCTCATTTTTTTTCTATTCTCAGATAATACAGAGAATATCCAGTCACAGACTTTTACAAAATTATTGCTTTCATATCTAAAGGTCATTCTTAAATTACCACCTATGTTTCTCTACAACACAATTATAAAAAACAGAGGTGGCACGGGGCTTCCCTGGTGGCGCAGTGGTTGAGAGTCCGCCTGCCGATGCAGGGGACACGGGTTCGTGCCCCGGACCGGGAAGATCCCACATGCCGCGGAGCGACTGGGCCCCGTGAGCCATGGCCGCTGAGCCTGCGCGTCCGGAGCCCGTGCTCCGCAACGGGAGAAGCCACAACAGTGAGAGGCCCGCGTACCGCAAAAAAAACCCCAAAAAACAGAGGCGGCTTTGGAGTCAAGGAGACACTCCGCCTCCATTTGGATTTCAGCTCTGTTACTTAAAATGATACAGCCCTAAGTGGGTTTGCAGATCTCAGTGAGCTTCCGTTTCCTGCCTTGCAATATGGGGTAATGGTGCCTAAATTATTTGTTTGCTGAGAGGGTTAATATGAGACAAAGTAGTAGGTGAAGGCCTGAGCACTGTGTTGGATGTAATAAATGGTATTAAATGCTAGCCTTTCAAATGTTATCCCCTTCTGATCTTTATGCATCTTCGTTTCTTCACAGACTCTGAAGTTGAAGCAATCAAAGCTGGGTATCATCTTTTGCCTAATGTGACTCAAGATCTGAGGAGGCCAGCTCAGAAGGGAAAGTCCTGAAGGTGACCTCATTCCACCTCTCAGGCCATTGGTCAGCTCCCATGTGTACTCAGGAAGGCTTAGAATACAAAAGCACCATCCCCTGCTAAGTGAAGTAAGTCAGAAAGAGAAAGACAAATACCATATGATATCACTTATATGTGGAACCTAAAATATGACACAAATCAACATATCTATGAAACAAAAACAGACTCAAAGACATAGAGAACAGACTTGTGGTTGCCAAGGGTGAGGGCAGGTAGGGGAGGAATGGATTGGGAGTTCGGGATTAGCAGAGGCAAACCATTATATAGAGAGAGGATGGATAAACAACAAGGTCCTTCTGTAGAGCACAGGGAACTATATTCAATATCCTGTGGCAAACCATAGTGGAAAAGAATGTATATATGTATAACTGAGTCACTTTGCTGCACAGAAGAAATTAACACAAAACTGTAAATCAACTATACTTCAATAAAAGTTTTCAAAAAAGCACCATCTCAGTGGAGGTAAGCTGCAAGGTACGGGAGTGGTTCAGGATATACCTGCAAGCCAGTGTCAGCAGGTGTCAGCCAGGCTGACGCGGCTTTCAAGGGCAGGGGATGACACTGCCTCAGCCCTCAGCAGGCTCTGCGTATCACTTTGTTTCAGTTTCATATAAATATCATGGAAGATGGAAGGGATCACAGAAATCATCTATCTTAACCTCCTTATTTTATAGATGAGGAGACAGTCTTAACATAAATGAAGGGAAAAGGTCAGACGTCTCAGGGCGAGTTTATGGTAGAGTTGGGACAAGGATCCATTTCTTCTAGAGCAGGGCCAGGCCCTCTGTGTCACGCCAACCACCCCCAGTAGCTCAGCTATATGGAAGAAGCTTTGGAAGGATCTCTGACTCTTTGATCTATCGTTCTGCACATATAGGCTAGATCCATTCCTTCTGTTTCTAGCATCGAGTATGACCTAGTGGCTCAGGGAATCAGCCTGAAGTCCAGAGGCTGACTTCAAGTCTAGCACTGCTATCTGTCTGTCCTCTACATTCTTGAGCTCTGATTCCTGTCTTCTAAGATGGGACGAACAGACCTCTGACCTCCTAGACTCGTTTGGGGGACAACATGTGAAAAACTTAGCTTAGTGACTGACATACAGATGCTAGCAGCTCCCTTCACCTGCATGATTTTCCCTTGTCATCAAGTGACGTTGCATCTCCCCCAAGTTCTCCTTGTGTTGCTGGTTATTCTCATTCTATTTACATTGTCTTCCTCCATATGCTCACATCCTGCCTCTTTACACTAGATACCACCTCTTTTTCACATTTATATCACTATGCTGGGTCTCCCTTAAAGTGTCACCTCCCTCCTTTTAGTGTCAAATGGAGATTAGAGCTCTGATCTGTCTGTCAGAGCCAAGTCAGCGTGAAAGTTCTATGAACCATTGTACAGTTGCACACGTTATCAGCATTTGATGACCATTTGAAGTTATTTTTCAAGGCAGTGCTTTATATTATGGACCTCAGGCAGTAACAGGGTACCCCCGAGGTTCCCTGACACACTGGCAGGGGTGGCAGGGAGGAGCCATATTGATTTTCATCCTGGATTTAACCTTCCATATGTATGATGTGTACACACAATTGCATGTGTGTATATGCACACACACAAACAACTGCATCCGTGTATATGCACACACAATCACATGCATGTATACGTACAACACACACAATCACATGTGTGTATGTGCACACACAATTGCATGTATGTATATGCGCACTCACATGCACACATATGTACAACACACAATTGCGTGCATGTATATGCACACTCACATGCGTGTATATGTACACACAATCATTTGTACAATATACACAATTGCATGTGTGCATGCGCACACACAGTTGCATGCGTGTATACGCACAATCACATGCATGTATATGTACACACAACTGCATATGTGTATATGTACACACAATTGCATGTGTGTATATGTACACACACGTATAAACCCTCAAGTTTTGGCATAAGCTTTACCTTAAGCAAGTGATATCCCAGCTTCAAAAAAAAAAAAAAAAAAAAAAAGAAAAGAAAACCACTCCTCTAACATATCAATTAACCTGGGTCAAAGAAGGTATTTACATTCCGGAATAAAAATTGCCATGTGAACCTTGAATTCAAGAGAAACTTGTATCACTTGTTTCCTTTAAATGAATAGTGGATTGAAAGAAGAATTTACGGCAGGTCCAGGATGTGTAAGAATGCACTCTTTTCCTAAAAATCCATAATAGAATTTGGGGAAAAATACACAGTTTTTGGTTTCCTTTTCCTTAGCATAAAATTTTTGTTAAAATACCCTAAACTTGGTGGCTTTGTTGCAGGAGGACATGCAGACTATTTTAATAGCTCTAACTGAAGCCGGGCATTGCTCATTTCTGAATACTGCCCTGTGTATGCAGAGTGGGAAGCGCTGCTTGGCCCATGCTGCCTTTTTCTGCACTGCCAGCCACAGAGACAGGAACCACCAACAGCAGCATTATCTCAGACTACTACGAAGGACAGCCGTATATACTGTATATCACGTGTATAATAAAGAGGGTATATCAATGGGGATAATTAACATCTGAAGAACCATCATAACTTAGGAGTTTACAGAGCCCACAAATTTAGTGTTGCCGGTAGACTCACCAGCAATGCAAACAATAGAAAATGAAATAAGGCCTCAGTCACGCTGCTGCTGCACATACAGTGTCACTTTGTGTAGATTCACAAATCTGAAGCTACATCGCTTTATACACAAATAAGAAGCTGAATAATAAATAGGAAGAGTGAGAATGATAGACTAATGGGTAATAAATTGGCCTTGCATTGTAATAAACACATACTAAAGAAGGGAGCTGAGTCTAAACACATTTGACACATAGCCAATACTGACAGTAATTGTATAAAGTACACATACAGCTCAGCCACAGATCACTCTGCCATGGGTTCTTTTAACACATCTTTTATTTGGAGAGAAAAAACATACTTTATTGCCTTGATCAAAACAGGGATTGGTTTCTTTCAGTAAGTTTTACAGGAAAAGCAATTTAAAGTTTTAAACTTAAATTCTAGAAATGTGTCTGTTAGGACAAAAGTACTGTATGTGTTAAAAGTGGAGGGAAGTGGCTATTTAAAAAATATAAACAGGTTTCCAGAATGGTCAATTTTTTTTTTTTTGATCTCTTTATCTACATCTGAAATAGAGTAGTAACCTCTCCAAGCGGTTTTGGTGACCTGTAAGAATGGGATTTTGTGATATTAGGAGTCAGAGTTCTACATGGTCACCTAATAATCTGCCACTCGGCAGGCGAATATCAGGCGACAACTGCCCTCGTTCCAATGCAGCTGCTGCCTCTCTGTAATTCTACTCCAAATTTATTTAACATTCTAGATTCATTCTACCCCTTGGATGAGTATTACAAATAACACCGCTACCATTAAAAATAACTAAGTGCATCTGTAGCCTGGTACTGTATTTGCATAAAAGCAAAATGAAACATAACATAAAATGCACTTCAGGTACACAGATCAGTGCTGAACAGTGCGGGAAGCTGTTTAAAAGGAAAACGGATTCTCGTATAGAAATGCCTTTTAGCATGATGCCCTTTTCTTCTTTTTTTTCATCTGTCTGCTCTGTCATAATGAGGGGATGTTTATGACTGAAGTGTTCACTAGACCCCAATCAAGAGTTATCAGAGGGGCTTCCCTGGTGGCGCAGTGGTTGAGAGTCCGCCTGCCGATGCAGGGGACACGGGTTCGCGCCCCGGTCCGGGAAGATCCCACAGAGCTTGGACAGTTGGGCTCCTTCCTTCCATATTTGTATATTCATTATAAGAGGTGGTTTGGAATGGTGCCTGTGAGTCTTGTCTGTTTCATAGCTGTCAAGTATTATGGATGTTAAAGAATTTTGCATAATACTGCAGAATACAGACTGATTAGAAGCTCAGCCCAAAGGAATGTAAACAGGAGGGATTTTGGAATGAAGACCTAAAAATGGGCGCAGTTGCTTTTCCATGGGAAAATGCGTTAGCCTGGCCATTTTCAATGCTTTCGGAGGAACAACATGCATTTTAAATATACGTATCTCTATCTAAATTCAGACTTTACTACACAGGGGCTATTTGGCAATGTCTAGACACATTTTTATTTGACACAGCTTGGAAGGCGGTCAGAGGATGCTACTGTCATCTAGTCAGTAGAGACTAGGGACACTGCTAAACATCTGACAATGCACAGGGTAACCCTCACAATAGAGAAGTGTCTGCCACAAAATGACAATAGTGCCAGGGTTGAGAAATGTTGATATACACATAAAGTACCCTTATTTAATGTGAGGAAGTTCAGAAAAACTGCCCTTTTCTTAGGTAATATTAAGTCCTCAAGTACCAAATTGAACAAAAGATAGCTCATTCCATACGTTTATTTGAAAGATGTTTTTTTATTTGCTTGCTTACATTATTATCAAGAGGTCATACCTAAGCCATTCTGTGACCCTCTGCAACCACTACAGAGAGTTCAAGTCTCCTCCATGTCAGTCTCCCTAAAAGGTTAAATAGAGTCAAGGAGACTTTTTTTTAAATTGGGCTCAGACACTATGTGTGGATTTTCGCATGCATCAAGTAAAAGTTTAAAACCTCTGACTCCTTCCCACAACTTTCTAT
The DNA here is from genome assembly GCF_059928025.1 of Delphinapterus leucas. Taxonomy (NCBI): domain Eukaryota; kingdom Metazoa; phylum Chordata; class Mammalia; order Artiodactyla; family Monodontidae; genus Delphinapterus; species Delphinapterus leucas. The sequence continues at coordinate 16,215,101 of NC_143146.1, forward strand.
TTTCACGTCTCTCTTCTCTTCCTCTTCATTTCTCTCTTTTTATTTTCCTTTCTTGCTCCTTCTGATATGATTCAATATGGAAGTCTTAAAATGTTTCCTTAGTTTGATTTATTTGAATTCTATTTAATAAACATCTATTGAGCATTTTTATATCCAATGATGAAGATTTTTTTCTCAGCTGCTTAGCGTAATAACTGGAGTGTGGGACCCAATTTTTTTTAAAGGTGACAGGTGGAGAACTACGGCTTCGTGGCAGGACAGAGAGAGGCAACTGAATGAACAGAAGCTCTGCGTCAGTAAAGCGTAGAGCGTTGATGGAGAACGGCTTCTAGTCCCATTTTCTGCAGTGAGGGGTGGCTCAGGAAACTACTGACAGTTAAAAGAACACACATGGCGGTTGGCTATAGAAGCTGGAGGAACGTAAGGTTAATGAAAAAATTTCTACTTTGTTAGGCTTCAAGAAAGAACTCTGGAAGATTTTGTAGCAAGGGAATGTCACAAGCCAGTAGATACATGAGGAAGATTAATCTGGATAGCAGTGGACAGATGGATTGGAAGGTAAAGAAAATGGACATGGGGGACTAGTTAGGTAATGGCAGCTTGAATGAAGGGGATGGCTCTAGGGGAGACGAAGAAGAAATAGCAAGTCAGACAGTGAGAAAGTTGTTAGAATGGCCCTGGACTATATACAGAAAGTGAAAAAAGGGAATGATTTAGAATTGATTCAAGGCTTCTGGTATAATGGTGGGCTCATTAAAAGAAATATGGACTCAGAAGGAAGAGCAGCAGGGGAAATATGATGAGTTCAGCTCTGGGCTTGCTAAACTTGAGATATTAGGGAGACCTTCAAGCAGACACTTCTATCACGCAACTCAGAAAATTAGAATGAAGCTAAAATGAGAGGTTGGAGATGAAGTAATGATTTATATGAGGATGCGAGTTGAAGTCCCAGAAACTGGATGAGAAAGAGGAGGAAAAGAGACAGGATCTCGGGGGATGCTCTCATTCCAAGGCGTGAAAATGGAAGAGAAACAAATGAAAGAGACGGAGAAGAAGTAATCAGAACAGTTGTCATAGAATGAGGATTAAAAACTAAGCAAAGGTTAGATTGGAGAAATCAGGGGTGGTTAAAAGCTACGGAAGGGTTAAGGATGATAAAGGCTGAGGATAGGCTGATGGATTGTTAGGAAGCTATCACGACCCACCAAGGGAACACTGACTGTAGATGATTATGGGAGAAACTGGACTTTAAAATCTGCGGGGGGTTGGTGAGGGAGGACATGCACACTGGAAAAGGAGGGAGGAGAAAAAGGATGATTGGTATTAAGGAGAGGGTGCATTTCTAGGCTGGAGGCTTCTACAACTGTCTCTACGCAGCAGGAAAAGCACCCAAATCACCGATTCCCAATAATAAGCTACTTCTTCTTAGGCCTTCTGTGTTTCCTTCTATTCCTAAACCGTGGTTCTGGAAACCTAAATTTGAGCATGCAAAACAGAAACGAGAAGAAACATAGCCAAGCGGTGTCAAGTTAAAAATGGACACCAGGGGACTTCCCTGGCAGTTCAGTGGTTAAGATTTCGCCTTCCAATGCAGGGGGTGCAGGTTCGATCCCTGGTCGGGGAGCTAAGATCCCACATGCCTCAGGGCCAAAAAACCAAAACACAGAATACAAGCAACATTGTAACAAATTCAATAAAGACTTCAAAAATGGTCCACATTAAAAAAAAATAATCTTAAAAAAACAAACAAACATGCCTTTAAAAGAAAACAGAGGACACCAGAATACCAGCATTTTAGGTTTACACTATGAAAAATAAGGCAAGGACAGCATATAATTCAGATTATTTTGCCTTCATTCCTGAATTGCCAGATTCATTAATCAAAGCATTCATTAATATGAGGGCCCTGTCCCTCATATTCTAGCACCCCTTACTTCAAATAAGTACCTGATAAACCTGATGGGCCTTACATCTGTATGCACTGAAGAAGGGCAAAGAAAATTCTAGAATTTTAAAGGGGATGCAGGAAGGAGGTGTAACGGGCTAACACCTACTTTAACAAACCACTTCATAACTGACTGAAGGAAGCTGCCAGTAGGGCCATAAAAGCAGTGGTTTTCACACGGATTGGAGAGGCTCTCGCTAGGGCTGCTATCAAGGCACCTAATTCCATCCTTCCTCAACAACAGAGCACTGACTGCATATTCGGGATTCCGGAAGCCCAACCCTCTAGTTTACTAACTGACAGGGAACGGATCGTAACTTGGCACAGCTGGAAGGTGGTCTCTCCCCCCATGGAGATCTTGGAAATACAAGTGCATGACATGAGCATCTTCTTGGTCAGGTTAATGGAGACACAGTCTAGGCTCTCAAGATGTTCTCAGGGGCTTTTTGGGGCCCCCTAACAAAGGTGGACACTCCAAAGACCCAAGAAGTAAGGGTGTTGTTTCTGGCGGGACCATCAGTTAGTGTGGAAGCTGAGCTGTGTTGAGATGAGTAGTTTCCAAACGCTGTTTTAGCCCTGGAACGCTCTTATCAACTCAATGTGGAAACCTCAGAGGAGAAAACGGATATAAGTGGAGGCACTTTTATGGTGACCAGGAGAATAAAGATGGCCAGAGTCACATCTTTTTAGCCTTCATTAACAGCCTGCAGTGACCTTGAGACCGCTCCAAGGAAGAGCAGCTTAAAAACTGCTCTCTTTAGGGCTTCCCTGGTGGCGCAGTGGTTGAGAGTCCGCCTGTCGATGCAGGGGACACGGGTTCGTGCCCCGGTCCAGGAAGATCCCACATGCCGCGGAGCGGCTGGGCCCGTGAGCCATGGCCGCTGAGCCTGCGCGTCCGGAGCCTGTGCTCCGCAATGGGAGAGGCCACAACGCTGAGAGGCCCACGTACGGCAAAAAAGCAAAAAAACCAAAAAACCACTCTCTTTGATCATTCCCAAGAAACCAATCAAATCCTGAACAAAATAACACTGTAATCATTCCAATAATAACAGAAGATTGCCTGGCACATAGGTCAGTCAATGGTAATTTTAAGTCCTTTTAAACCACTTGATAAATTAATCTTGAGGGCCTGCTATGCATTAGGTGCTAAAAATACACTGATGAAAACAACTAAAAAAAAATCTGCCCCCATCTCATGAAATGATGATGGCCTAACAGCTATATTAAAATGATATCATTGATCTTTGAGTACTTAATGAGGTGGTTGTGAATATTTTCATTTTTGAACAGTTGAGAAAAGCAAGACTCAGGAAGATTATGACGCGGCAGGCCCTGGGGTCGTCGGCTGACGTGGCTGGGATCTCACCCAGGCCTTTCATCTCAAAGTCAGGCTCCTAATCACTGCTTCCCAAGACTTCAGCATGTAGGTTTATAGCAAATTCTAATCTCCAGGGCATGGGATCAGACCCCACAAAGTTCCCAGGGTTCCTTTACTCTGTGCCCTCTGGCCAGAGCAGAGAGCATCTCCCTCATTTTTCACTGAGTGCAATGCTTCCTCTTCCCAACAGTACCTTGGAAGACAAGATCAAGGAGAATGTTCTTTAACGGCCTCAGAATAGATGCCATGGTGCATCCAGAAGACTTGGAATGCACTGGAACAGACCTCTACGTAATATTTTTTCCTGTGGCAGGGTTTGAAATTTGAAAAACAAAATGCTGGGTTTCTCCTTGCAATCGCTGTTCTTTGTTGCTTTGTAGATAATTCCTAACAGTTTTTTGTTTTTCCTATTCCTGAGTTCTCATAAACAAGGACAAGCAATGAGAAAAAAAAAAAATGGCCTTACTTTTAACATGAGCTGATTATTTCCCTGCCATGAGTTGTTTTTGAATATTAAAAAAAAAGGTAGTAAAATTAAAATAGTCTTTGAGAGGGAGACAGTACACTGCCCATATTCTGCTTTGACCAAACAGAGTCCATTGAGGGAGAAATAAAGGCTCTGTCATATCAAGCACACACATTTATTTATGAAAGAGATGTCTTGTTAACTTGTTACGAAAGATCAAAACAATTAGAAACACTACAGGGGAAAACACATTGGGGGCAAAAAGTGAACTTAGGGTACACATGAATGGTGCTGTTAGGGTGGCTAAGATGGATGAACCATAAAAATTGCTAACATTCTGTTTTAGGACTTATTTCTGACTCAGGTCACAGAGAACTGTCACTTTTATTTTGCCACAAAATAGTAAATAAATAAAAAGAGAATCCTCCCCTGCCTCAACTCCTGGACACAAAGAATTCCTCATTGCAGTTTTATTATCCTTCAAAAGACAACACTGCTTGCTTTTCAGAATGCTAGGTCAAGGGAACAAGCACACTTTCATATTAACTTAAAGTACATTTCACAGCTTATTTCTGATTTTATGGCACTTCTTCTGATTTCTGCCAGCTGAAAAAAAAATCTGCTTTCACAGTGGCAGTCTGACAAGTTATTTCAACCATATTAACAGCAGGCTACAGTCAGTTGCTCTTTTGTGTTTCCTGTCATTCCTGTAGTTCCAACTAGAAATAAGGGGTCAAAATGTTGGAGTTGGGGGGATAACAATGGAATTACACTTAGTTTCTATTAAGACATCAAAAGGAAAAGTTTCTGCCAAATACAAATTCTTGGCAATGTAGACCCAGTTCAGTGATCAAAAAAGGTGGTCGCTACCCTTAAAGCCACCCAACCAACCAAAAGGCAGCAAGGAGAAGGTCTGATTTAAGCCTGCAACAAATTCTTTTCTATTTGTCTTAGCCCCACTTCTCAAGAAAGCAGAACATGAAGCATGGATCAAGGTACAAACATTTTATTTCAGGGGTTTAAGCCTGAAGCAGTGAGAGTCAGGAAGAAAAGGAGAAATGAAGCGAGGAAGTAAGTTAAGCATTGTGATAGGAAACATCACTGCACTGGCTACTGCATCACAAGAAGCCACCAAGAAACTCGGCTGGCCTCTTGGACGGCACACTTACTTACCCTTATGTCAGAATTCCTGGGAAGGGTCCCGAGAAGGAACCACACCCTGGAGTGGCCCAGAGAACAGGAAGGAGAGCCAGTTTGGCCTGGCCCCTCTGGCCTCCTGTGTAATATATAGTTCACCAATGGGGAGCCCTCCCCCCGTGTCCCCTGTATATTTTGGTTGCTTTTGGCTACTTTGTAGCCACACGTGATGTTAAATCCCATTTGTCTTTCATTGCTTTCAATTTCAGAAGAGGAGAGAGACATAGCTTAGGTGGGGAGACAGCCAAGGAAGAAAGGAGGAGGTAGTCAAGGGAATCTAAGAAGGTTCAGTGAAATTCTTAGATTTGCATCACTGATTTGATTCTGAGCTTTTCAACAGGAAAAAAAAAAGATTATCAGTTATACGGTTCACTAAACCCATAAAATAAGATCAAGTTAGTTGCTCAGAATACAACTAATCCTAGTACTGAGTCACGGAAAGATTCTTCCTATGGTACACCGACACAGTTTAAGAGAATAAATTGCATCCTTGTTAATAGGATGCAAAATAATGATTTTCATAGCATTGTTTTTTCAACTCTTCAATATTGGACAATGATATACTAGCAAAGTTGTTTTGGTAAATGCTATAGGGGTCTAACAAGGCAGTGCAGTGTGATAAATTTTAAAATGTACAGGGGAAAGCATAGCTAGCATAGCCTTTAGGCAGCATACCACGATATTTATTCTCTCAAATGCATTTTGGATACATTTATGGTACCATTTATACCTTGGGTGAATTTCACAGCTTCTCTTGGGATACTAATAGGTACCACATAAGGCTGTCACAAGAGTTAAACAAGATAACATATAGAAAATTCTAGTGACATAAGATGTGAAGCTCAGTAAATGACAGCTAATGACTCCTGGTTAATCTGGCAGGGAGAAGGAGAGAGAAAAGCCCAGGAGAATCCCAGATTTAAAGCATAATGGCTAGGAGTATACATGATACCTTTAACATCACCAGCAAGAGGGGTAGTTTGAGAGGGAAGTTTATTTCAGTTTGGAACATGCTGAGTTTGAAGGATCACAAAGATGTTCATGTGAAAATGCTCATTAAGAAAAATACGGTGGCTGGAGGACATCACCAAGATGGGGGCTCCTAAATTTCCCTCCTCCCATAAAAGCACCAAATATAAAGTTACACGTGGAGAATTCCCTCTGAGAGAAATCTAGAAACTAGCTGAATGACACCTACACAACAGGCGACTGAGAAAATACCCACATCGAAACGTGTAGGAAAGACTGAGACACTCTCACCATAAGCCCTGCCCCCAGCAGAGTGCCATACAGTTGGGAGGGAAACCCCACTCCCAGCTTCTCCCTGAGGAGCAAAAGGCTTGGACCATACATCCAGCACCCTGACTTCTAAGACTGCCACGTGAGGGATGGACCTTCAATTCATCAGATCTGAAAGTCAATGAGCCTTGAGTTCACAAGTCCCACAGGACTAGAGCAAACAAAGAAAGAGTTGTCACCGGGCATGTGAGCATCCGCCATGGCTGTTTCCCAGGGCTCAGTGCAGAGGGAAGAGGCAAACATGCCCATCTTCCAGTCTTTTCCTGGAAGCGGTTTGACTGCATACTTGACAGGCTGCTGCCTGACGTCTGGCTTCCAATCAGAATGCATCTAGGTGCTCATGGTAATCCTTCTGCAAGCCTGAGAGCACTGGGGAGCACTTCCCCACATTCTCCCTCTGGCTCGCTCCAACAACAAGACCAAGGCTCCATCTGCTTCCTCGAAGGAACTTGTACACACATCCAGTGCCCAACTTTTGTGGCAGTCATCTGGGGGATGGGACCTCAAATCACCTTTGATAGCCAACATGACTTATCATTCCAGAGTCTCACAGGACCAAACAAACAAACAAACAAAAGCAGTTTTTAACTGGAAGCATAAACACTTCTTGCAAAGAAAGGATCTAAATAGACAGTTTTCCAAAGAAGACGTAGAAATGGCCAATAAGTACATGAAAAAGTGCCGCACCTCACTGAACATAAGGGAAACAAATCAAAACCACAGTGAGATATCACCTCATTCCTGTTAGGATGTCTATTATTAAAAAGACAAGAGATAACAAATGCTGGCGAGGATGTAGAGAAAAGGAAACCTTTATACACTGTTGGAAGGGATGCAAACTGGTACAGCCACTATTGGAAAGAGTATGGAGGTTCCTCGAGAAATTAAAAATAGAACTACCATGTGATCTAGAATGAAACCATTATCTTGAAGAGATATCTGTTACTTCCATATTCATTGCAGCATTATTCACAATAGACAAGGTGTATATGATATATACACTATGTATCAGTATAATTACATATTATTCAACCATAAAAAAGAAGGAAATTGTATCATTTGCAACAACATAGAAGAACCCAGAGGACATTATGCTAAGTAAAATAAGTCAGACAGAGAAAGATATATTCTGCATGGTATCATTTCTATGTAGAATCTAAGAAAGAAAAAAAGTTGAACTCATAGAAACAGAGAGTTGAATTGTGGTTGCCAGGGGTGGGGGTGGGGAGGCAGGGGAAGTAGGGAGAAGTTGGTAAAAGGGTCAAACTTTCAGTTATAAGATGAATAAGGTCTCAGGATCTACTGTATAAAGTAGTGACTACAGTTGATAGTACTTCATTATATAATTGAAATTTGCTAATAGAGTAGAACTTGTGTACTCACCAAAAAAAAAGAAAAAAGGTAAATATGTGACATGATGCATATGTCAATTAACTCAACTGAGGGAATTTCTTCAATTGAGGGAACATATATCAAAACATCATGTTGTACACTTTAAATATAATACAATTTTATCTGTCTGTTATACCTCAGCGAAGCTGGAAAAAAACCAGAGAAAAATATGGTTGCCAAGTTCGGTTTGGTTGCCAAGTTCCTGAATTACTCACCCATTGCTAGGAATAGGGTAGACACTGCTGACTTTCTCCAGTGAGTTATGGAATTTCCCTTCTAATCTCATAAATTCTCTCGGTCCTTAATGTTTTCCTGTTGTCTGTGTTCTTCAAGCCTCTTGAGAGTGTGCTCATTTGCATCCCATTTACTCTCTCCTCTCCTGGTCATCTTTACTCTTCTTGTTGCTTATTCGTTAAGTAGAGTTAAAGGAAAGGCCTGCTCCTAATTAGTAGATGTGATAAAATGGCATTCTAATAAGACAGAGGTCAGTGCTTCATTTGAGGGTAAGGCCTATGAGAAATTTTACAGTCAATTTGCATCTTTAACTTCAATGAACTCAATAAGGGTTTGCTGAAAAGCTACCAGGAAGTGCAACAAGAATAAAAGAAGTAGGGCTTCCCTGGTGGCGCAGTGGTTGAGAGTCTGCCTGCCGATGCAGGGGACGCAGGTTCGTGCCCCGGTCCGGGAAGATCCCACATGCCGCGGAGCGGCTGGGCCCGTGAGCCATGGCCGCTGAGCCTGCGCGTCCGGAGCCTGTGCTCCACAACGGGAGAGGCCACAACAGTGAGACGCCCGCGTACCGCAAAAAAAAGAAAAAAAAAAAAAAGAATAAAAGAAGTAAAAGAGCAATGTAGTTTCTGGACTTTAGGAGTTTAAAATCTAATAAGATAAAAAAGTTCAATATTGATCAATAATAAAATAAAACAGTGAAATTAAATGTGAACCTGAATAGTGCAGCCAACTGGTATCTGTGGAATGAAGAAGAAAATCTAGAAGTGATAAGTGTGGGGAGCCTAAAGTAGATACATGAGAAACAGTTGAGTAAACCCTGTTGGCAGGGACCTGGATCTTTGGTTCTTTTTGGGGAGGGGTCCTCAGTCTGAATTTGCGATGTCCTGAAGCTTTAAAATGGCAGGCAGTTAACCCTTCAATCACGAAACGTTGGGAGTGACAAAAGGTGTTGTCACCCCCATCCTTCTCCAGTGTGAGGGTAATATCACTATTGCACCTCCCCTCCCAAAAAAGGAGGAAAGAAGAAATGGCAATGTTAAAAGCAGAACAAGATGCATAATCAGTCAACATCCACATGCGATTTTGTTAAAGAAGAAAAACTAGACGACAACTTCAGCATTTGAAATTAGAGCACCCATTTCCAGACTGTGAGAGAAAACAGATCAATTTAAAGGCGAATTTCCAAAAAACATTATAGCAAAGGACAACACAGAGAGGGAACGTGTTTTCAAATTGGTGACAGGTTTGTAAAGGATGTGTTTCTCTTGCTGTATTGGGTACCGAAGTGAACTTCAACATCCCTTCTCAGGTAAAGATGATTTTTGCCCCTAATGGGTGTACTGATACCAAGGGCTTATGTTCAATGAAGCAAGATCAAGGGACCTTCAACAAAAGATTCTTCCCCCTTTGACCTCTTTAAAAGGGAAAAGGCAGGCAGCCTGTGGATAGCTGAAAGATTTCAAATAGGTTTTTAATCATGTTTTAATTTCATTTTCTATATAGTAGGTATGATAGGGTCCCACAAAAAAAATATGGCCAATCCCCAGTTTCTGTGAATGTGACTGTTAGTGACTAAACGTTTGTGTCCTCCCCAAATTCATATGCTGAAATCCTAAACCCCCAGTGTGATGGTATTTAGAGTTGGAGGTTTGTAGGAGGTAATTAGGTCATGAGGATGGGGCCCTCATGAATAAGATTAGTGCCCTTTTATAAGAGTCTCCAGAGAACACTCTTGCCCTGTTTCTGCCATGTGAGAACATAACAGAAGATGTCAGCCTGCAACCCAGAAAGGGCTCATGCAAGAATCTTACGATTCTGGTACCCTGATCTTGGACTTCCAGTCTCCAGAACTGTGAGAAATACATTGTTGTTTATAATCCACCCAATCTATGATACTTTGTTAAAGCATCCTGCACTAACAAAAAAATGACCTTATTTGCAGATTTAATTAAATTACGGATCTTGGGATGCGATCATCCTGGATTTAGGGTGGGTCCACCCTAAATTTGGTGTTACACACACACACACACACACATATACACACACAGACATACACACACATACACACACAACTAACATAGATTGTAAACTTAAATCCTAAAAATAACCTAATAATAAGGAGGTTCTACCTTCTTCATTTTACAAAAGAGAAAACGAGGTTTCTTAGTGTTAAGTGACTCGTTGGAGGCTGCCCCACTAACAGGTGCCAGAGTTGGGATTCAAACCCCATTCAACTCCCCAGAGTGGGAGCTTCTTGCACTAAACTGCAGTGGTCTCTATATGGTCTCTATCCTCTGGTTGTCTCTGTGTGGAGCTGGAACGACAAGGAAGGGCACTTCCTAGTTCAACCTCAGTGGGGGACATGGGTAACTCAAATTTTTCACTGCTCTGCACATGTCTCTGAATTACTGCAAAAGTACAGTGAGTATGAATTTAGGGGTTCAAATAAATTTTAGTGACTAGGCAAATTTGCAAGCACAGAATCTGTGAATAATAAGGATCAACTATATTCAATATATATTATATATATACACCTGGAAATATATAAATACATATTTCTTTCAATCTCTTTCCTTGGTCCCTGTTTCTATTTTCTGAAGGTGTGGCCTCACAGCCTGGGTCCTTGTTAGGCCTGACTGATACACACATGAGGCCTGCGGTTGCCAAATAGATTCTCTGGTAAGGAAATCTCATCAGATCCCTTTTCTGACTATTCTGGATTTTCTTAAGGGTTGGCTATACAAAGGACCTATGTGGACCTGACCCGTGAACACCTCTGAACTCTATTTGCCCCTGTTTTCATAGAAGTTAAGACTTCCCATCTACCCCTTCCTTAGACCTTTCATTAAAAGTGAAAACAATATTTGAGTTGGAAATTAGCACCTTCACACTCTCCATTAAATCACCTCTTAGAGACAATATTGCTTTCTGCTTTCAAGGAAGGCCACATCTGAGTATCTGCAGCGTTTGAGGATACAGCACAGTGTTGAATTGCAGGAACAGGAAATGTGTATATGTACTGTTTTTGGTTATGAGAACTCTGATATATAGTACAGTAGGGAGCCCTTGGGTCCTGCATGCCCTCTGTGAAACAGAGCTCATCTTACCTGAAAACAAATAAAAAGTATTTCTGAATAATTCATAAAATTTACTGGTTCTGTCAGGCTAAGTGACCTGTTTAATGCTTGACTGGATTAAAGAAGGGAGGCAAGACCTTTGGGAGGCTGAACCTCTCCTTCTCCTGACACTTCATGCATATTTTAGGACCTTGGGGTATTTTTCTCTTCCATCGGCTTGGCTGTTTGGGAAGAACCAAGGAGACCACATTGAATGAACCAATGAGACCAACCTAGCTTCAGAGTTGGGAGTAACAAGTCAGTGATAAAAATATCCCAAGTGATTCCTCCAGAGGTGAGATGAATACTCCATTAGATCTATCCACCAATCTCTCCCTCTCCCCTTCCTCCACCCCTACAAAACTCCAAACACACACACCAGCTATAAAATTTTCTTCTAGTTTTATTGTTGATTCTGTCCCTGTATTACTCAAAAAAACTGACATACAGAAATTTCAGTGAAAGCTGCTATACCCTCATCCTGGTAGAAGCAAAGGGTGTAGGAGAAACTACACTGTTGAATGATAGAACTGGAGATGAGAGACAGACAGAGACAGAGGAGAAATCATACACAATAACCTTCTGGAAATGGAAACTGGGAAGCCTCAGAAAGGCAGATTGAAAGTCACTTTGTGTGTAAAACTGCTTCTAAACCAAAGGTTAAGAAGTTGGACTTCAAGAATTTTTTCCTAAAACTCCTTCACTTCCATTCAATATACCTGAGCTCTCTATCATGGGTCAAATCAAAGGGCGTGACACTGATATCTAAAGCCCCCTTAAGAGGGGTCAGACCTTTCAAACAGGACTTGATCAGATAGAATGATAACAATGGACTTTATTGTGAGAACTGGATCGGCTGGAAAGTCCCATTTGTTACTCATAGTTTTCTCAAGAGTAATTTCCATTGAGGCTTCTCTTTTTTTAATAGTCACCATTTCTTTTTTCAGTGAAACTAATAACTACAGTGCTATTTTCTGCTCTTTTATTTTTGCTTTTCGTTATGTTTCTTACTTTTCTTCACTTATCAAGCCCACAGTGTTCTATGAAAGTGATGTAATATTCATACTTGCTCAATTCTCAAGTCTTCCAGAATAAGGTCAATATTATATTTATGTTTTGCTTTGAATACCATGTGTTTTTAAAATTATTTTAGCATTTTCTTTACAGAGGACTCCTACCAGACTTTAAGTGGATAACACACTTATATTCCTCCAAAAAAAGCACAAGTTTCACTCATTCGTTCAGCAGAAATTTATCACATGTCAGGCTCAGCCCTAGGCTCTGAAAACATAATGGTGAACAAAATACTCAAGTGCATGCCTTTGTATGACTTTTATTCTATTGGGAAAGACAGTTAATATATAGATACATGGCTCAGGTAGCGGTAAGTTCTAAGAAGAAAACGAAAGCATTAGAGGGAAAGAGTTAGGATCACCCTCATTGTCAGCACCATTATTTTATTACTGCAAACAAACAAGTGTAAATGCTGCAAACACAAAGGGAAACCCATGGGGCTACAGTTGCTTTTCAGCCTCCATTTCACATTGGCTGTAGATGTATTCACTGAATTACCCAGGGACTCTGCAGTTTAATCAGAACATGATCTGTCACTTCCCAAATACAGTACATGACCTCATTTGTGCTTTAATCACATAGTATCATAACTATTCAGGCTTCCAAAAGCATTTCTATTCAGACTCTGGTCCTTATCTGACCTTGACATACCGAAAGTATTTATGAAGCCTGCAACTTATCCCTTTGTGTTTTAATCTGAGTTATTGGCTGAACTGTTGGTCATAGTTGGTTAATCTTCCTTCACCTTTAGGCAGAAATCTTTGTGGCTTCAAACTGCTGTGATAAAACTTTTAAAATGGCTAATCTTTATGGAGAAAATCTGCTTGGGTCATAAGATTTTTTTTTTTTTTCCTTATATTTTCACTCTCTACAACCAATCTCAGCCTCTCACCCAAGGTTTTCATATATTTTTGTTTCTTCTCTAAGACAGTTATTCTTGTAAACTTACATTTGAGAAGGAATTGCTGTCATACACTCAGAGCTGCAAATTATTTCTTAATTCTGATATTGATTATTTATCTGTAGGCAAGTAAATCTATTAAGTCTGATGTAGTTACTAAATAGAGTTACAACCTCAAAGGTCTAGATTAAGTCTGATCCTCCTCTCCCTTCCCGAATGACCTTGAACGAGTTATTAATCTTTGTCTATGTCTTCATCTATAAATCTTAATAAAGATAAAGACTGCAGTGATATCCAAGTGTTATTTGATAGAGGAAAATTCCAACCATAGGTGTTTCTGTAGAGAGTAATGAAAATCAACTATTCAAAAAACTATACTTTTCTAACAACCAGTGATTAAGGAGTACAGATCAAGTACTTTTAAAGTTAGGTGGAGAACTAGAATTAGACAAAAACCTGAATAACACCACAATATAGCCCATCAAAAATGGAGGAGAAAATTCTACTTTTGCACCGTATTATGCCAACAAGATTGCTAGGTCAGTGAAGTGTTAGTACAATGAGAGACTTTTGGGTTGCTAAATATTATTATTAAGGAAATTTAAATAAAATAAAGGATTATAGCATGTCTCTGAGCACATTCCTTTGGAGGCATTTCTTCTTACGAATTGAAGGGTGGTAGACCTTATCTATCATTTCAAACCCTAAATTTCCTTCAAGGAATTTACAGATTTTTATTTTCTCTTAAAAAGGAATTGTCTAATTCTTATTTAATTTCTCCTCCCTGTACTCTCACCAAATCACTGTGACAAAAATCGGAAAATTAACTCTTGCTCTTATATGTACATGTATATTGAATAAATATGTCTTTGAATATGGATTTTTGACAATCACTAAAAACAAATTGACTAGTAAACTAAAAAGAGACTGGAAAGTCTATACATATCTCTTAGTCAGAAAAAGAAGCCGTACTAGAATCAGCTCTTTGATTTTTTTAAAATCTACCAGCGCATCCTTCATTTTTTCACTCTCAGAGTTTTATTCGCCACCGTGTTGGCATATGGTTCTTAAGTCTGGAGTGTAACATGGGAGAACAAAGATACTTAAAGTGGAATGCGAGGTGGTGCTGGAGATGTAAAAGCCATCCAAACACACACCCTCTCCCTCTGTAGTTTCTATGTCTTACCTGTAAATTTAATCTGAAAGCCTTTCTATATGAAGAAAACATCAATATGGTGACTCAATTGCCTTAAATAAGTATCTGGTAATGACGATAATTTTTACTGAAAAAGGATATTATCCATGGAAAGTTTTGTGTCACATACAGTGATAGTCTTGGTGGGATCTTCATAAGTGTTGGATTTAGACCACTGAATAGCAAATTTGTAAATGAACAGCTCTCTGCAAGACAGTGTCATCAGCATTTGTTCCATCAATATCATTTGATTCTTAAACACAGTAAGTTGTTCAGTGTATGCAGTGAAAATTTTGGCAAATTGGAGTTCCTTCTCTGGGAGTTTGGAATTGTAACTGTATGTGTCCAACAGTAGTAAAAGTTGGTCTCTTAAAGACAGAAGATATGAAATCTAGCACTATGGCATTTTCCAATAGGTGGACTGAGTAATTGAGAAAGATGATCTGCCCAAACCAAGAATGACAGGATGGTGACGATCCACAGAGAGAAGGAAGGTGGGGAGTGGATGACTGGGGGAGGGGGGAGGGGGGAAAGGGGACGGAGGGAGGGCAGGGAGAGAGAGAGAGGGAGGGAGGGAGGGAGGGAGAGAGAGAAACTCTTTGTCTCAAGAGCCAGGCTGCATTCTTGCCCTGGGGTAATGGAACACCCCTGGATCCTTACAATAAATTCCCCTTTTGCCTGTTAACACTAACAAACCGGTTTCTGTTGCTTGCAACCACAGATTTCTAACAGTAACAGTCTCTGAAGTAATATCAACAAACAAAAAGTGAGTGTTCTAATATTTATTGATTTCTAATTTTCTGATATCTTCTCAGAAGAATAAACCACCCCTTACAAAATCACCATCTGTGGGTGAGGTCCTCCATGGACCTTCTTGGTCCTTCATTTTGATTTTTCACTCGTTATATTGTTCTCTTTGTCTAGGTCTCTTCCTGCTTATTTCAACTCTTATTTGTCAGTCTTGGCTTAAAACACAGAATTCAGAACTCCTGGCTGGATTCATTCATTAGGTCATTAAAAACTTATCCCTCGTATTGGATTATTGTTGCCTAATGCTGAAGAGAGAAAGCAGCTATTTGTCTTCCGTCCATACTTTTGTGTGGTGAAACCAAACTCCAAAACATGCTTATTCCTTAATTTAGCTTCTATCTTCTTACTTGATCCAATCAAATAAATATTTCTCAGAATCAGATGTGAGTTTAACAAATACTGCATTTGACCCTAAAACCTGACATCCTTGTTTAGAAAACTGTAGTTCCTGAAATAATTACAGTGAATTAATTATAACTTGTTCCAGTCTTTTTACCAGTATGACTGGCTGGAAAATTAATGAATCTCGTATTACCTCAGATTATAATAATAGCTACTTTTCTCAAGTACCTGATATGGGTTAGGTACTCTTACGGCATTTTTTTTTATATGGCATGAATAATCATTGAAATAGCCCCATAAGGTTTAATGGAGAGGTTTATTAAGGTTAAACTACTTATCCAAGAATATACAATAAGAGGCAAAACTTTGATTTGAATCCAGTTCCCTGTGGATCTCAGCACAAAGGTTGTTTCTACTAAACCAAGTGGTTTCTAAATAAATAATCACTCCTATACATCCTACAATTGGAAAGAGGGAAAGATACCCCCAAAAAGTTTTCCCTCATTATCTAGAGACAAAAAAATATGAATTCTTAGAAAAATTAACACAAATTTAAAAGTAAAGATAATGACATTAAACTTTTTAAATTAAAAAAATGTATTACCATTCCAAAGAGTATAAAAGTTTTACTAGACCATTCCAAAAATAAAACGTTATTTTCTCTCCTTCTGACAGATCACAGTAGGCTACCATTGTGCACTGTCTTCTAACCTTTGGGGATGATCACATCACTAATGCGATAGCTCTTTGCTGTATAGATGGGGCTGAAGGCTGTTTTATGACCAGCATTCCTTACCACAATAAGTTCTCACGAAGATGTCCCTTTTTCTTTGCAGCTGCAGTTACTATTTGCAAGGTTTGTTTCTATCTGCAGTTCTCTTTAACCTCATAATCTACTCGAAATCTTTGCTTAAAATGAGCCGCCCCTTTTTCTGCTTACTGCATCCACTGTAATCTGTCAGACATGATTTCCCAGCATTCCAGGGCTCTGGTCCATCTTCTGAGGTGGTTTGTATAAACCTCCTCTGTTCACTGCACTTAAACTCATCCTGTAACAGCTGTTTGGTTAGCCTGCTGCCATCCATATTCTCTGCTTGGACAACGCTGATAAACTGTTATGACAAGTATCACTTCTAACTATTAATCAACACAAAATGTGCAAAACATAGTGTTAAAAGACAGGGTGTGTTCTTCCTTGTGATTTACTTGGGGGGATGACACTACACACAGGAAAAGAAAATGGACAAGCCATACGAGTGGTTCTAATAACTGATCACATAAAGGCTCATGGAGAATGTGGGAAATAAACTTGGTTTGGACGATGAGTAGGATTTCTAAAAATGATCGGTGGTGGCAGGTAGACTGGAGGGCATGCAGCAGCTACTACTT
Organism: Delphinapterus leucas; assembly: GCF_059928025.1. Taxonomy (NCBI): domain Eukaryota; kingdom Metazoa; phylum Chordata; class Mammalia; order Artiodactyla; family Monodontidae; genus Delphinapterus; species Delphinapterus leucas. Next base: position 16,231,836 of record NC_143146.1, read on the forward strand.
GTGGAAAACTCATTACGTCCCAAGCACTGATCTAAGGACTATATATGCATTATCTCAGGGAATCCCCACCACAAATTATTAAGGTTTGTATTAATATTTTCTCCAATTTTTACAGATAAGCAGCAGAGGCTCAGAGAAGTCATTTTCCAAACAGAGGAATGGAAATTCAAACACAGAAAATTCTGGCTCCTAAAGTTTATGTTACAATAAACAGCCCAGGCTTCCCTGGTGGCGCAGTGGTTGAGAGTCCGCCTGCTGATGCAGGGGACACGGGTTCGTGCCCCGGTCCGGGAAGATCCCACATGCCTCGGAGCGGCTGGGCCCGTGAGCCATGGCCGCTGAGCCTGCGCATCCGGAGCCTGTGCTCCGCAACGGGAGAGGCCACAACAGCGAGAGGCCCGCGTACCGCAAAAAAATAAATAAATAAAAAATAAACAGCCCAAGCAAAGACATGGAAGGAGACATGGAAGACAACCACATTTCAGAATGCTGGAGCGTTAACAAGAGTAAACTGGAATTTGCAGTTGGCATTGCTGCAAGCAATGGAATGGATACCTCCGGAAGTTCCAGAGCAGCCTGAGGATAGGATGCAGGAATGGTTTAGAAAAGCTAAAGGAGAAAAATTACTTGTAATGAAAAGCAGGTAAAAGCAACAGTTGATATGCCAAACAATATGGGTCAAAACTATGGGGTTAGTGTAGGAAGAGAAGGAAAAGGACAGTTATCTGGGCCATTGAAAAGGACAAATCAAAGGGTTGTATCTTGTTCTTAAATAGTAAGAGGTCTTCTACTCTACCAAATTTTTACCCAGATAATTAAAAAATTTTAAGCAATTGGCCTGAGAACAAAAGAAGTGTGAAAAATGACTGAAAGATACATATATTTAAAAAGCTTATTCTCAGGGTTTTTCTTCTAATTTCCACCCCTAAAGTGAAAATGATCTTTTGAATTTTGAGAAAAAGAAAATTTCACTTCAGGGAAAAAGCAGTGAGTTGTGGCTATAAGAAGTATAATACTTATGCCCAGAGGAAGAAATAGTTAGACATATGTGGTTTCTTTTTTGTTTTATTTTGCTTACCATATTTCGAAACAAATGATCCTAGCACTAGTTTTCCGGTGATAGAGTACATATTTCAGGTGATTTGGAGGATGGACTTCGAAGTAGAGAAATCAATGTTGGGATCCTTAGCCAGAAAGTCTAAGACACTGTTGGCCAGTCTTTTTTTTTTTTTTAATTGTTTTTTTTAATTGTGGTAGAAGTCACATAATATAAAACATACTATTTTAACCATATTTAATTGTACAGTTCAGTGGCACTAAGTCTTTTTGATCAATTTTAAAAATTAAAAAAATAAAACAAATCCGCTTAGACCTTTATCTCAAGAAAGACATCTTTCTTTTCCTTTGGTCAAATGAATATTTGGGATAGGAGTTTTAGAAAAAAAGACCAGGATGAGCTTTTTGCATTACCTATGACCAAGAACAGGGTCCAATCTAACAAAAAACCAGTTGTACCATATGGGATTTCTTCCTCTTAAAATAATGTTCACAATTCCCCAGCAGGGATTCCTCTCTGATACTTTGCTCATTACAATCCAGCTTACAATGGATTTAAAAACATATTTTTCTTTTTCCCACACCATCTTTATTTGCCCTTAATATTTTTGCATGCTGATACCTCTTTTGTGTTCCTTTTTATACAGTATCCAAGTTTTACCAAAAACCATACAGAAGCTTTCTGTAAACAAAAGCTTTGTGAGGAAAATCAGCATAATACTGCTGAATACGTAAGTTATGATCACAGCGCTCTGACTCAGATCAAATAGCAGCAGAAAAATGTAAAGGTTAGGGAAGAGTAAAAGATTTGCCAACTTTCTATTTTTAAACATCTGGTCATTTCTTTACAGAAGAGCTGTAAAGTGGTAGCAGGGGGTACAGCATGTTTTCATTCAAAAATACAGTCCACATTTTCATGTGTTTCCAAGTCATTTTTGTTTTATCACTAAAACATTTCACATCCCTAGAGAATCAACAATAGAAAGAAAAAGAGCCCAGAAATTTGAGTCAAATTGTGAGAAAGATGAAAAATGAATCACTAGAGCATCTAAAATAGATATGAAAGAGGCCAACTGAATGTTTGCCTTTTTATGTGCCCCAAACTAGAAGCCTTAATTATGATTCATGATGCCATGAATTTTTTTAGGTCTGAGAGTTAATAGAATAATGATTTTTAATTGAGTGCTAAAGATGCTTAAATCACTTTAAAAAAATAAGCAAGTACTTAAATCATACAGATAGTTCAGGAAGATGAAGGGAGCCTTAGGACACAAATTTCATCAGCAATCTCAGATTCATAGTTGAAGGTTGAAGGTGAAGAAATCTGTATGACTACACAAATTATTTTCAGAAGTAAAATTGATGCATTAGTGCAACTGTGAGGGGCTGACAATACTATTTACCCTGTAAAATTATCTAATTTATTATTTTCCAAACTACTTGATTAACCTGTAACTTCCATATAATCAGAAACATATTTTTGAAGCACTGTTGCCTGATAAACATTCCTTAATTAACACATGTTGTCCTAATATTTATATTCACTAGATAAATAATTTGAATTTCCATTTCCTCCAAGACCTTGACAGACACAAATAAAACTGATGGCAGACGAAAACTGGTTGTTTTGGATTGTATGTGAAATGACCTCTTCAGGCCTTTTTATTATCTTATAGCTCTCCATCAATCATGTTGTTTATGAAGTCTTCTCAGTTAAAATTTTACTGCCAACCATCCCCCCTTCTACACTTTCTTCCAGTTCCTGTTTACGTGCATGCATTTATTCATTCTTTCATTAAGCATCTAACACATTCCAGGTAATACATACCATATTTGTTTATATTTCTGCTTCCTGGATATGCCCAACTCAAGATTTCCTGCAAATTTTTCTCCCTCCATGGAATTCCCTCTCTTTCTTCTCCATGTAACTTTCACCCATCCTTCAAGAATCAGATTGTTTCACTCAAGTTTAACTTTTGCTTCTGATCACTCCAAGTCACAGTGATCTTGACCACTAAATCTGAGTCATTCTTGTACTGCCCTATATAATTAGCATATACTCGTTACTTAACTTTCTTGTCAAACATGTCTAGGAGCTTGCCTTACAAGTTGGAAAGCTCTATGTTAGGGATCCTATGAAGTATTTTTTTGCACAGCATTAAACAAAATGAATATTTAGTGTTCAAAATTATGGGTAAATGGAAGAAAGAATGATTAAATGGCTGACTGACTGACAGTGAAGGAATGAATTTGACTGGTTGCCCAGAAGTCATCAAAGCATATAAATTATATCAGGGAGGTTGAGGGGAGCATACATTTCCCAAAGGGGTAAAGAAACATGGCACAAGAGACTTACTTCCTTACAGTATAATGAATACAACAGCAATGCTTGAAGTCTCAAAGGCTTGATCTGGAAGCTGATGCCTTCAGAATCTATTGCCGCAAACTCCCCTAGACCACTGCAATGGAAACTTGATCTAAACTGATGAGATGGTGTAACAGACAAATTGTTATACAGCAGGAACTTCCCCCAAACCTGCATGCTTCTTACTACAGGCTAGGCAGCAGGATCCTCAAACTATACTTCCCCCCAAAAAAGGAGCTAACGGAAGACTATGGTTACATACATTTTTGCACCTGGCAAACAAAGGTGATGACAAAGCAGAAGATAGGTATTAGAGATAAAATGACAACAAAATACACTCACACTCACACACACACACACACACACACACACACTGCTGTCCTGCGTAATCCCAGTCTCTCTTACATAAAAGTTGGCCACGTTTTTTCCACAATCTATTCAATTCCATGGATTTTTAGCTGAGGAAAATGTCTCTCAGATAACATTTAAACAACAGATTTTACTGCCTTCACAACAGAGACAAAGACAGTCGGGAGATTTGGAAAAAGCATTCATGAGGTTTGGAAATTGATCTGGATATCTTGCTGGTTTGGGCACCTCTTAAGTCAAACTGGTTAGTCTGCTGATTCATTTGTTTAAGTACAGGACTAGACTCCATCTCATGCTTTAGACCAAAATAGGCTTCACACCCACTTTCATCCATGTAGGCGTCAAGGAAAGATCACCAAGGCAAGTGTGGACTCTTGATTTTCATATGCTTTCCTAACACATGCCATTTTCCTTTTTGTAACATGATTATATTTATAATTATTTGTTTAATGTCTGTTTTTCCCACCATAAGCCCATAAGGGCAGGGACTGTGCTGTCTTCTACATTATGTCAACGTCATTATGGTGTCAATACAATGATCGATACGTATAACGAAGGTTGAATGAATAAATGGGCATTCTGAACTCAAATTCAGGTCATTATTAAGAAATTGAACCATATAATGCAATAAGACAGTTACTAATCTCCAAATGCTCATTTAATTGCTTGACTTTTAGAGGCCAAGACAGTCTGAAATGCTTGGTTGTATTTTTTTTTTTTTTAATTACAGTAAATTAACAAAGACTTTTCCTTGGATAATAGAGAACCTCCTCGGCCATCCTTTTGCTGTTTACGCTTGTTGTATTCCTTATATTTTCGTGAAAAGTATACTACAGTTTTAGATTATATGAGTGAAAGTAAAGCAAGGATGGATGTAGGCAAAGGGAAAAATATAATGAAATATGTGAAGGAATAAACACATTAAAAGGGGAATGAGGGACTTTTTGACAAGGTACACTATTTAGCATTTTCTGAGGAAATCACATATGTACCCCCTAAAGGCAGTCAGTCATCTGGCCGCTGAGTCTCCATCCTGGTGGATGGTTTTAATGAATGAGGGGAGTGTCTCATAGCTGAATATTTTCCACCCTGAAGGACTCACTGCAGATGCTGCACCATTTAATAAAGTACATCATAAATCCGGAACACATGGATATATGCTTTCAACATTTAAGAGGAAAATGAACGTAAAATTCTATGATGAATCTGAAGAGGTGCATTTTTAATTCATTAATTGGGATAGGCTGCCATTACATTTTAAATGTTTGTGTGCTCCCTAAATGGGAAAACATGATTTTGCTAAAAAGAAGTACAGTTAATACTTGAAGGAAAATAATCCTTAACAGTAGGGAAATTTTGTAAGCAAGAACAGCAAGTCTTATACTCTACCCAGCCTCAATAATTGGTTATGAGCTTTAAATAAATGTTAGACTTACATATAGACATCTAGAGATATTTTTATATCTTCTTTTGTATGTTTCTGTTGGAATTCCCAACATTCATTTCAGTGTCTCATTTAAAACTCAAATGGTGACTGTGCCTCTAGGTAACATTATTCTGATACTGGGCAATAACATTTACATATTAAACTACATTTTTTCCTGCTATACAATTTTTATCCATTTCTGGGGAAAAATTGTTTTCCAAGTTTTGGGAGACTCTATTTTCCCTTTTGGCTTGTTGAAGTTCATACTAGCCATTTGATTTTGTAAACAAGCAAGAAATGATCGAAGTCTAAAAATAATTTTAAAGGTCAAAAAATGTGACTTCTTGTGTTTTCTTTAAAACTCAACTTGTGTGGGGATTACTCCAATACGGAACCATTAATTTAAAGGTGGAAAAAAAGTCTGTATGGATTAAACATTTTTTCCTACTCTACAGTATTTATCCATGTCTGTCCGGGAAAAAAATGTATTTTATAACTTTGGTGGGAAATATTTTCTCCCCCTGAAAGCTGTCTTAGAGCATTTTATAAAGTTCAAATATCAAACTTGAATCCATTCATCAGATCACACCTGTGGGTGTTTATGCTGTGATAGGGAATCGCTTTTTCCAGAATAGTAAAAGCCAGTTACTTTTCCATAATATTGTCTTTAAGGTGTCACGTGGAGTTCAGAGTAGCTAATTGGTTTCATAGAACAAAACAAGATGTAGCATTATTTAAACAACTCTGGAAAACGTCATGGTTTATATAAATGAACTCGCCATCAAATAGGTTGATGGGGGGATCGGGGGTGTGAAATACTAAAGGAAGAAAAATATTAAAAATTAAAACGCATTTTCTATTGCTACTCTTTTTACTTGAATCAGTTCCCAAGCAAGACTTCCATTTAATTTAAAGAATTCTTTAGAGTCTAACCACACTGATAGCCAGAATGAAGTGACTCCTAGAAGAAACATTATGTTTGTAATGTGCTTCTATTTCTGTAACCTATTTACCTCATAAAGCCTGACAGATGACTGCACAGCACAGCCTCAAACTCATGCAGGGTTCATGGTAAAAACTCTTGTGTGAACATTACTAACATTATATATATATATATTTTTTTTGCTGTGAGAGGTTGGTGTGTTAGAGTATGTCTTAAAAGAGGAAGTGCTTTCTCTCAACATTATGAAGGTTATAAGTTACTCTATATGCATTCAGTGACTTTAAAATATTGCCCAGAGGATGGGTGAAAAGTAGATATTTCAGAATAAGATTATCATAAATCGAAAACTGGGAGTTCAAATGTTAGACCAAGATAACACATCACTTTATATACTAGTCATTAAAAAATGGGCTCGATTTGAATTTTTATGTGTAGTCCCAAATATGACTGCATTAATATAAATTGGTGATCTTTGATGGCATTTTCTTTTCTCAACCTATGAGACTGTTTGTGAAGGTGAATGGAAGCTACAAATTTATCAGTCAAGGAGTTCATGTGCGGGCAAAACCACTACCCCCAATCTCCTCTGATAAGAGTCAATGGCCAAGTAAACTCGGTGTTATGGATAAATATTAAATAAGGCATGGAACAGTGTTAGTACAACCTTGATCAAAATTATTTCACATAACTATCTATAAATACAAAGGATAGATTTATTTTTATTATATAGGCATTTTAAATTTTGGTATGATATAGCAGATGGGTGGAAAATAGTTTGATGAGTATATATGAGATATATGAGCTTTAACTATAAAGAACTTACAAAGTAATAAGGAAGTTAATGTCTGCATTAGTCATCTTGAGAGGCCTCATACACCTTAATCCCATGATGAAGTCACTATTAAACCAAGCATGAAACTTCTCTTTTGGAATGCTTTCAGAGCTTGGACTAACTACAGATTAGAATATTCATAGAAAGAATGCTGTGTCCTGTTAATGATATCTTCCACTTTTGCCAAGAGTTGCAAGTCATACAAAACCATTTTCATTTAATTTTTAAAGATGTGAGATTGATTTTCCTATTTGGCTTCTGGCTGGGGGCCATGCAGCACGCTGAAGAGTTATGACCAAAGATGAGGCCTAAGGAATATGACAGCTTAGTAGAGGTCTCAAGGAGACCTCAAATCCAGAAATGTAAAGGTAAACATATGCAGCAAACACTTAGTTGTCCAGAAGAAGCCACAAAATAGTAATTCAATTAATTATTGAGGGGTGGTGTCATCACAGTAAACCAGAAGGTGTGTGTGGTACCTGTCTTCCTGTCGAAGGCACCCAATAAGTGCCACCCTTGAGTCTGTCTTCCTGTCTAAAACATCTGATACTTACGTGAGCTGCACATGGACAGGTGTCCTGGATTGAAGAAAAAGTAAGAGGACTTAGATAAAGCTTATTGAAAGCTGCATCTGTGGAAGAGTTGTATCCTGGATTTGGGGGAAAAAAATTGAGCTCTGCTGCTAAAATTGAAAAATATAGAAAAAATAAATTAAGGGAAGCCCTCTGTTTTAGAGATGACAGCAGAATCTCAATAAGGAAATTAACCAGTCAGTAAAGGGTGGAAGCGAGGAAAGAAAGTCCAGGTCTTTGGACTTTTTCTTTAATCCTTTTCTGCCAGACATTGATGTCTTCATGGCATTTGACAACGTGTATCATGAGATCCTTGTGGGCAAGTAAGTGAAACATCAGCTGAATAACAGTAACATTAGGTTGCTTCAAAACTCACTGGACAACTTGACTGCAAAAGGGGTGAAAATAGCCTTGTTGACCTAGAAGAGGTTCCAGAAAGAGAGCTCAGCTCTTGAGTTGTTCTGATCAACTTTCTATCGAATGTAATAAATGTTTACCAAATTTGTACGACACATCAAGCTGAAAAGGAAAGGTGATATGTGTGATGAATAAACAAGAATTCCTAAAGTGCTGAAGTACTTCAAAATAAAGTGAATATTTTTAGTAAAGAATATTTAGTAAGAATATTAGTGAGAATATTTTGGTAAGAATATTTTTAGTAAAAAACTCAGAATATATATAAATTAACACTTGTACACATGTTCAACTAATCATTGCACAAATAGAGTATGAGAAAGAGCTGACTTAATGGGGGCCAGAAAAAGACCGAGTAATTTATGTTGTAGGCAAACTCTAGATGATCCTTTACCCAATACATTGACTTGAATTTTCTAATGCAACCAAAAGAGGAATGAATAGATTAAGATATTTCTACATCATTAGTAATTTTTTTTAAAAAATAAATCAAATCAAGACACTTCTGACAGACTGCCAAAACTCAAAAAAATTGGCATAGCCAGCATTGACAAAAGTTTGCTTATTTCTCAAACTGAGGAGCAGTACAACAACAAGCATTAAAAACCTTTAATATAGTATATATTTTTCACATTTTATAGTTACAAATTTACATTTAGGAATTTTTCCTAAAGAAATGATTATGGATGCATGCAAGCATGTTTGTACAGGGATCATTATCAGGGTGATGTTTCCGATAACAGCAAACAGAAAACAGCTTTACTATCCAATTAATAGGGAAAAGGTTGAGTCGCTTATGAAGAGGCATTTCTTTAGCGGAACACTATACAGTATAGATTTTTAAGAGCTATCATTCAAACTGGATTTTGATTTATGAAAATACAAAGAGGTTAATGATATGTTGTTGAGTGACAAAAGCTGATTACAGAACAGTGAGTTACATGAATTCTTTTGTATCTACCTGTCCGTTTCTTCATATCTATAATGTGATTACATTATCATGTGCATTTTATATATAAAAACTGGGTTATGTTATGCAAAAAATGTTGACTGTGTCTAATGTTTTCTTTTGCTTTTTATTGCAAATTAGTTATTAGCATAACTAAATAGCAAAATGAATTTTAAAACAGACAAATAAGTATTTAGAGAATTGGAGAGATCACATGAGACCAATGTTTAATTTCTGGTCCAGAATAACAAAGCATTTAGTTTGTTTCCTTATTATTAAACCCATATTTGAGCATGGAATAATATAGAAAGTTCACAAAAGTTTAAGTGAGAATATAGCTCTCTGATTTTCAAAGTGCCGTCATTTTCCTTGTAGGAAATCAGGCAGGAAATTACCACTATAAGTATTTTTGGAGTGCCTGTATTGGGGCCTCACACATCTAGATTCATTCTAGGCCAAACATCAGTGTGACTTATACATACACTTTTTTAAAATATGGGGATGGCTTAGCACAGTCATTACGAAAAAAAAAAAAAATATATATATATATATGCATATAAATGGCTGACAGAGAAGGTGTACATGTTTTCAAGAAGCAACTAATTTTAAGTAAATTGTATGGAGACAAAATTTTTGGAGATCTTCTATTGTTCCAAACCGTTGCCTTGAACAGATGGTGGTTGGAGCTGTGCTTTTGCAAGGGCAACTTGATTTGGCAAATCTTTCTCTGAACAATGCAGGGCTATGAAGGAGGGTCAGCATATGGCAGGGCCGAGGTACAACTGCCAATTGAAAGGTAATTTCTCCTGAGGTTCGGATGTTAACAGAGATATAGAGAGGGAAAACCAAACAAAGTAACCTCACCAAAATCTGAAAGGAGTTGACTCACAGAATAAAACACTAAGCATAATGACATCAGCAGAGTTTGCTTTTTCCAGATTCCAACTTTAAGCACATTTTGAATAGTAAAACACACATACCAATGTACATTATGAACATTAAAGTACTAGGGCAGTTAAACTGAACAGAGTATAATCATCAATAGCACTTGGGAACAGGGTTTTTGTGGTGGTTAATATTACTTTTATATTTTAATGCTTTTTTTTTGCTATTTCTTTGTATTTCTACAGATACGTCCGTACTTCAGGGATTTTTTGGTAACTTCAGTATTCCTTAACAAGTCTTACTAGTGTGACACTACAAATAAACTATGGCAAAACTAACAACAACAGAAACTTAGTGTTCAAGAAACCGAGTCTCTTTTATTAGTATTAAAAAAAGAAAATTCCAGAAAGAATGAGGATTATGTAAGAGAGGAAAAGAATAAGACAACTTTTTCTCCACAAAATATAACATTTCCTAAGCAAAACATTAAGAAAAAAATAGAGCCGAAAACTACAAACCCAGTTGTAATGTGCTATGTGTTGAAGCAATCTGGTATAAATTACTGATGGAGGTCATGCACAGAGGTCATATGCACAGATGAGCTTGTACAGCAAAAGTACAAAATGGTCCTGACTTGCATCATGAGTTTTCATCTAAACCTGGCCTGTGATGGCAGTCTCTAGGGTAACAACAAAAGGGCTACTTTAAAACATTCAGTATAACAACCTAGGAGACCTTCAAGATGGCAGAGGAGTAAGACGTGGAGATCACCTTCCTCCCCACAAATACACCAGAAATACATCTACATGTGGCACAACCCCTACAGAACACCTACTGAAGGCTGGCAGAAGACCTCAGACCTCCCAAAAGACAAGAAACTCCCCACGTACCTGGATAGGGCAAAAGAAAAAACATAGACAAAAGAATAGGGACAGGACCCGCACCAGTGGGAGGGAGCCGTGAAGGAGGAAAGCTTTCCACACACTAGAAGCCCCTTCGCGGGCGGAGACTGCGGGTGGCGGAGGGGGGAGCTTCGGGGCCGCAGAGGAGAGCACAGCAACAGGGGTGCGGAGGGCAAAGCGGAGAGATTCCCGCACAGAGGATCGGTGCCGACCAGCACTCACCAGCCCGAGAGAGGCTTGTCTGCTCACCCAGCGGGGCGGGCGGGGCTGGGAGCTGGGGCTCGGGCTTCGGTCGGAGCAGGGAGAGGACTGGGGTTGGCGGCGTGAACACAGCCTGCAGGGGGTTAGTGCGCCACGGCTGGCCGGGAGGGAGTCCGGAGAAAAGTCTGGACCTGCCGAAGAGGCAAGAGACATTTTCTTCCCTCTTTGTTTCCTGGTGCGCGAGGAGAAGGGATTCAGAGCGCAGCTTAAAGGAGCTCCAGAGACGGGCACAAGCCGTGGCTAACAGCACGGACCCCAGAGACGGGCATGAGACGCTAAGGCTGCTGCTGCCGCCACCAAGAAGCCTGTGTGCAAGCACAGGTCACTGTCCACACCCCCCCTCCCGGGAGCCTGCGCAGCCCGCCACTGCCAGGGTCTCGTGATCCAGGGACAACTTCCCCGGGAGAACGCACGGCGCGCCTCAGGCTGGTGCAACGTCACACCGGACTCTGCCACCTCAGGCCCGCCCCGCACTCCGTGCCCCTCCCTCCCCCCGGCCTGAGTGAGCCGGAGCCCCCGAATCAGCGGCTCCTTTAACCCCGTCCTGTCTGAGCGAAGAACAGACACCCTCAGGCGACCTACACGCAGAGGCGGGTCCAAACCCAAAGGTGAACCCCAAGAGCTGTGCGAACAAAGAAGAGAAACGGAAATCTCTCCCAGCAGCATCAGGAGCAGCGGATTAAATCCCCACAATCAACTTGATGTACCTGCACCTGTGGAATACCTGAGTAGACAACAAATCATCCCAAAATTGAGGCAGGGGACTTTGTGTGATTTTGTCTGTATAGCTTTGCTTTTACCATTTGTCCTAGGGTTCTGTCTGTCCTTTTTTTTTTTTTTTTTAAATATAGTTTATAGCCCTTGTTTTCATTGGTGGATCTGTGTTTTGGTTTGGCTGCTCTCTTCTTTCTTTCTCTCTTTTTTCTTTTGTTTAATTACTTTTTTATTTTTAATAATTAAAAATATTTATTTTGATAACTTTATTTCTTTTTATTTTATTTATTTATTTTTCTCCCTTTTCTTCTGAGCCATGTGGCTGACAGGGTCTTTGTGCTCTGGCCAGGTGTCAGGCCTGTGCCTCTGAGGTGGGAGATCGGAGTTCAGAACACTGGTCCACCAGAAACCTCCCACCTCCACATAGTATCAAGGTGAAAGCTCTCTGAGAGATCTCCATCTCAATGCTAAAACCCAGCTCCACTCAACAACCAGCAAGCTACAGTGCTGGAAACCCCATGCCAAACAACTAGCAAGACAGGAACACAACCCCACCCATTAGCAGACAGGCTGCCTAAAATCATAATAAGGTCACAGACACCCCAAAACACACCACCGGACACGGTCCTGCCCACCACAAAGACAAGCTCCAGCCTCATCCACCAGAAAACAGGCACTAGTCCCCTCCACCAGGAAGCCTACACAAGCGACTGAACCAATCTTAGCCACTGGGGGCAAAAACAACCAACAACAACGGGAAGTACGAACCTGTAGCCTGTGAAAGGGAGACCGCAAACACAGTAAGTTAAGCAAAATGAGAAGACAGAGAAACACACAGCAGATGAAGGAGCAAGATAAAAACCCACCAGACCTAACAAATGAGGAGGAAATAGGCAGTCTACCTGAAAAAGAATTCAGAGTAATGATAGTAAAGATGATCCAACATCTTGGAAATAGAATGGAGAAAATACAAGAAACATCTAACAAGGACCTAGAAGAACTAAAGAGCAAACAAACAATGATGAACAACAGAATAAATGAAAATAAAAATTCTCTAGAAGGAATCAATAGCAAAATAACTGAGGCAGAAGAACAGATAAGTGACCTGGAAGATAAAATAGTGGAAATAACTACTGCAGAGCAGAATAAAGAAAAAAGAATTAAAAGAACTGAAGACAGTCTTAGAGACCTCTGGAACAACACTAAAATTACCAGCATTCGAACTACAGGGGTCCCAGAAGAAGAAGAGAAAAAGAAAGGGACTGAGAAAATATTTGAAGAGATTATAGTTGACAACTTCCCTAATATGGGAAAGGAAATAGTCAAGCAAGTCCAGGAAGCACAGAGAGTCCCATACAGGATAAATCCAAGGAGAAACATACCAAGACACATATTAATCAAACTATCAAAAATTAAATACAAAGAAAAAATATTAAAAGCAGCAAGGGAAAAACAACAAATAACATACAAAGGAATCCCCATAAGGTTAACAGCTGATCTTTCAGCAGAAACTCTGCAAGCCAGAAGGGAGTGGCAGGACATATTTAAAGGGATGAAAGGGAAAAACCTACAACCAAGATTACTCTACCCAGCAAGGATCTCATTCAGATTTGATGGAGAAATAAAAACCTTTACAGACAAGCAAAAGCTAAGAGAATTCAGCACCACCAAACCAGCTTTACAACAAATGATAAAGGATCTTCTCTAGGAAGGAAACACAAGAGAAGGAAAAGACCTACAATAACAAACCCAAAACAATTAAGAAAATGGGAATAGGAACATACATATCGATAACTACCTTCAATGTAAATAGATTAAACGCTCCAAACAGAAGACACAGACTGGCTGAATGGATACGAAACCAAGACCCGTATATATGCTGTCTACAAGAGACACACTTCAGACCTAGTGACACACACAGACTGAAAGTGAAGGGATGGAAAAAGATATTCCATGCAAATGGAAATCAAAAGAAAGCTGGAGTAGCAATTCTCATATCAGACAAAATAGACTTTAAAATAAAGACTATTACAAGAGACAAAGAAGGACACTATAAAATGCTCAAGGGATTGATCCAAGAAGAAGATATAACAATTGTAAATATTTATGCACCCAGCATAGGAGCACCTCAATACATATGGCAAATGCTAACACCCATAAAAGGGGAAATCGACAGTAACACAATTATAGGAGGGGACTTGAACACCCCACTTTCACCAACGGACAGATCATCCAAAATGAAAATAAATAAGGAAACACAAGCTTTAAATGATACATTAAACAAGATGGACTTAATTGATATTTATAGGGCATTCCATCCAAAAACAACAGAATACATTTTCTTCTCAAGTGCTGATGGAATGTTCTCCAGGATAGATCATATCTTGGTTCACAATTGAAGCCTTGGTAAATTTCAGAAAATTGAAATCATATCACATATCTTTTCCGACCACAATGCTATGAGACTAGATATTAATTACAGGGAAAAAATTTGTAAAAAATACAAACCCATGGAGGCTAAACAATACACTACTTAATAACCAGAGATCACTGAAGAAATCAAAGAGGACACAAAAAAATACCTAGAAACAAAAGACAATGAAAAGACAACGACCCAAAACCTATGGGATGCAGCAAAAGCAGTTCAAAGAGGGAAGTTTACAGCAATACCTACCTCAGGAAACAAGAAACATCTCAAATAAACAACCTAACCTTACACCTCAAGCAATTAGGGAAAGAAGAACAAAAAACCCCCAAACTTAGCAGAAGGAAAGAAATCAAGATCAGAAATAAATGAAAAAGAAATGAAGGAAATGATAGCAAAGATCAATAAAGCTAAAAGCTGGTTCTTTAAGAAGATAAACAAAATTGATAAACCATTAGCCAGACTCATCAAGAAAAAAATGGAGAAGACTCAAATCAATAGAATTAGAAATGAAAAAGGAGAAGTAACACTGCAGAAATACAAGGGATCATGAGAGATTACTACAAGCAATTCTATGCCAATAAAATGGACAACCTGGAAGAAATGGACAAATTCTTAGAAAAGCACAAGATGACTGAACCAGGAAGAAATAGCAAATATAAACAGACCAATCACAAGCACTGAAATTGAGACTGTGATTTAAAATCTTCCAATAAACAAAGGCCCAGGACCAGACGGCTTCACAGGCAAATTCTATCAAACATTTAGAGAAGAGCTAACACCTATCCTTCTCAAACTCTTCCAAAATATAGCAGAGGGAGGAACACTCCCAAACTCATTCTAAGAGACCACCATCACCCTGATACCAAAACCAGACAAAGATGTCACAAGGAAAGAAAACTATAGGGGAATATCACTGATGAACAAAGATGCAAAAATCCTCAGCAAAATTCTAGTAAACAGAATCCAACACCACATTAAAAGGATCATACACTATGCTCAAGTGGGGTGTATACCAGGAATGCAAGGACTCTTCCATATATGCAAATCAGTCAATTAATACACCATATTAACAAATTGAAGGAACAAAACCATATGATCATCTCAATAGATGCAGAGAAAGCTTTTGACAAAATTCAACACCCATTTATGATAAAAACCCTCCACACAGTAGGCATAGAGGGTACTTAGCTCAACATAATAAAGGCCATATATGACAAACCCACAGCAAACATCATTCTCAGTGGTGAAAAACTGAAACCATTTCCTCTAAGATCAGGAACAAGACAAGGTTGCCCACTCTCACAGCTATTATTCAACATAGTTTTGGAAGTTTTAGCCAGAGCAATCAGAGAAGAAAAATAAATAAAAGGAATCCAAATCAGAAAAGAAGTAAAACTGTCACTGTTTGCAGATGACATGATACTATATATAGAGAATCCTAAAGATGCTACCAGAAAACTACTAGAGCAAATCAATGAATTTGGTAAAGTAGCAGGATACAAAATTAATGCACAGAAATCTCTTGCATTCCTATACACTAATGAGGAAAAATCTGAAATAGAAATTAAGGAAACATTCCCATTTACCATTGCAACAAAAAGAATAAAATACCTAGGAATAAATAAAGAATAAAATATCTAAGGAAACAAAAGACCTGTATGCAGAAAACTATAAGACACTGATGAAATAAATTAAAGACGATACAAACAGATGGAGAGATATACTATGTTCTTCGATTTGAAGAATCAACATTGTGAAAATGACTATACTACCCAAAGCAATCTACAGATTCAATGCAATCCCTATCAAACTACCAATGGCATTTTTCACAGAACTAGAACAAAAAATTTCACAATTTGTATGGACACATGAGACCCTGAATAGCCAAAGCAATCTTGAGAAAGAAAAACAGAGCTGGAGGAATTAGGTTTCTGGACTTCAGACTATACTACAAAGCTGCAGTAATGAAGACAGTATGGTACTGGCACAAGAACAGAAATATAGATCAATGGAACAGGATAGAAAGTCCAGCAATAAACCCATGCACATATGGTCACCTTATTTTTGATAAAGGAGGTAAGAATATACAGTGGAGAAAAGACAGCCTCTTCAATAAGTGGTGCTGGGAAAACTGGACAGCTACATGTAAAAGAATGAAATTAGAACACTCATTAACACCATACACAAAAATAAACTCACAATGGATTAAAGACCTAAATGTAAAGCCAGACACTATAAAACTCTCAGAGGAAAACATAGGCAGAACACACTATTACATAAATCACAGCAAGATCCTTTTTGACCTACCTCCTAGAGAAATGGAAATAAAAACAAAAATAAACAAATGGGACCTAATGAAACTTCAAAGCTTTTGCACAGCAAAGGAAACCATAAACAACACCAAAAGACAACCCTCAGAATGGGAGAAAACATTTGCAAATGAAGCAACTGACAAAGGATTAATCTCCAAAATTTACGAACAGCTCAGGCAGCTCAATATCAAAAAAGCAAACAATCCAATCCAAAAATGGGCAGAAGACCTAAGTAGACATTTCTGCAAAGAAGATATACAGATTGCCAACAAACACATGAAAGGATGCTCAACATCACTAATCATTAGAGAAATGCAGATGAAAACTACAATGAGGTATCACCTCACACAGGTCAGAATGGCCATCATCAAAAAGTCTACAAACAATAAATGCTGGAGAGGGTGTGGAGAAAAGGGAACCCTTGTGCACTGTTAGTGGGAATGTAAATTGATACGGCCACTATGGAGAACATTATGGAGGTTCCTCAAAATACTAAAAATAGAACTACCATACGATCCAGGAATCCCACTACTGGGCATACACCCTGAGAAAACCATTATTCAAAAAGAGTCATGTACCACAATGTTCATTGCAGCTCTATTTACAATAGCCAGGACATGGAAACAACCTAAGTATCCATTGACAGATGAGTGGATAAAGAAGATGTGGCACATATATACTATGGAATATTACTCAGCCATAAAAGGAAACAAAATTGAGTTATTTGTAGTGAGGTGGATGGACCTAGAGACTGTCATACAGATTGAAGTAAGTCAGAAAGATAAAAATAAATACCATATGCTAACACATATATATGGAATCTAAAAAAAATAAAAACAATGGTTCTGAAGAACCTAGGGAGGGGCAGGACAGGAATAAAGACGCAGACGTAGAGAATGCACTTGAGGACACGGGGAGGGGGAAGGGTAAGCTGGGACGAAGTGAGAGTGTGGCATGGATATATATACACTACCAAACGTAAAATAGATAGCTAGTGGGAAGCAGCCACATAGCACAGGGAGATCAGCTCAGTGCTTTGTGACCACCTAGAGGGGTGGGATAGGGAGGGCGGGAGGGAGACGCAAGAGGTAGGAGATATGGAGATATAGGTGTACGTATAGATGATTCACTTTGTTACACAGCAGAAACTAACACACCAGTGTAAAGCAATTACACTCTAGTAAAGATGTTAAAAAATATATATATATATATAAAACAAGCTACATGTATCTGTCCTTGATTCAGATATGGATCCGCAAAACTAGTCACCCATCCATCAACAAATGTATATTGATCATGTAGAGTAAACAAGTCACTGAAGGTATACTAAGCCATGAGCAAGTTCCTTACCTTAATAGTCTGTAATAGTGGTGATAAGACACGTACACAAATAACTGTAATATAACCTACAAGTATCATAGCAGAGATCTGAATAAGCATTCTGATAGTTTGGAAAAGGAAGACATTAGTTCCAGTACAATACAATTATCTACTGTTGGCACAGAAATCTTCGGGAGCCATTGCAATATTTGGGACATAGCCTGTAGAATCATAAGATGCCCAGTTCCGTACGACAGTCAGCCAGCATATGTGAAACACTTTGGTCACTGAAGCGATAACTGGTTTTCCTTTATCATCTCAATTTCCACATGCTTTAGGTTCTCTGCCAAAGCCACCTATTTTCTTTTTCCTGTCTAAGATTTTTAAAAATTTAATGTTTCTACAGAATGGTATGATTACATCTACAAATTTCACTGAATTACTGGTTTCATCAAAATAGCAGAATGTGCAGTTTGTTGATAAAATAAGCCTTTGCAGGTCACCCTTAGATATAGGGAAGAGGTACAGATCACGCTTTAAAGGAGCTGCTTGATGCGACCATGACAAACGCCTAGAAGAAGCAGAAAAGTAGACTGCGGTTATCAAATGACAAATCTTTCCCCGTGGGTCTGGGAAGAAAGGACACCTTTGACTTCTCACCGGCTGCTCCTGAAAATTCAAGACGAGACAGGTGCTCAGCAGAAAGTGAAAGCTTTATTCTCTTTCACAAAGTTATCTTTATTATAAAGTACCACGAATACCCAAGACAGAGTAATCTTAGCGATAGCTAGTACACGTTATAAGTGAGGGGGAAAGCCTATATTGAAATTCTGTAAAAAGGGCTATTTGTTCCCTTAATTATAACTGTAGCCCCATATAAATCTCTTGTTTCCTTTCCAAACCTGGTGAATAATACGGTTATTAGATTTACATTTACTGAGCACTATCAATGTGTTTCCAACCACAAAAATTGCTTCGATTACCCTGTGCCAAGTGGAAAGACACAAAACAATTCTTTAGCAAAAAGCCAGAGGTTATATTTTTAAATTGCATGGGTGAAAAAAAAATACAAGCCTCCATGCCTCCTTATTATAGATAGCAGTGATTGACAGGCTGTATTAAAGTGAGGAGCCTTGAGAAAACTGTGTTATAAATTAAGAGCAACAAGTAAATAATTTGTGTCTAAATGTTTCATAAGTCATCCAAATCAATGCTAACCCATTTCTCCTTATTAGGATCTAGAGATATCCAACCGAAGTTTTAAAACTTAAAACGTGATAAGCAGTGCACAAGAAAACGAACATCATAATTTATTTGATGTCGTTTTAATGAATTCAATTTACTTTTTTCTTTTTGCCAGTGTTGAGTTCAACTGTAGATGATAAGTCTTGGCTATTATTGTAAATATATCTTTTGCGCTCAAAATTACTTACAAAATACTAATCAGGCTTATTTCCTGCTCAGTTCTGTTAGCTTAGCCCTTGAAAGCATAGTTCCTAAGATTTAGAGGCGGTTTTTGAAGAGTCAAGCCCTTCCTATGGCACTGGGAAATTACATTTGATTCCTCTCCTGCTATTGCAGGATGCTTATTCCATCAGCAGTAATTTAATTAGGGGCTGTGTGTTCTGAAAATATAAGTATTTCTTTCATGAAAAAATTAATGTGTATTTTTATGTTCCTATCACCGTCAAGAAGAAACTTATGACCAAAAGCAACTGATAGAAGAATGTCTTATACCTCAGATGAGGCCCCAGAGAGATTTCTGGATAGTTGGGTACTCTAATTATCAGCCTACACATTCTGGCCACATGATCAGGTAAGTGCAAAGTGTTTTCCAAGTCTAATCTGACTTCCATACATTGCAGGAGTTAATATTGCTTTTAATCGCCCTGTCCGAAAGTGACCTTCTGCCTAGAAACAGTACCAAGAGGGAATCTCTTACACCTAAGGGACAAGGCACTAGGCATACTACCTGAGAGAAGCAAGGATGATCATTGTGCTATGCATACCTAAGAAAGCACATTTAGTGGTCTTAGAAAATAATCTACTTAAATTTGAAAAAAAATAAATGACTGCTGTATCCTAGATCCTTTCTTGATTTTGATGATCGCCTCATGATACAGAAAACAGGCTGCATAAAATGGAGCTGACTGGTTGCTGTCTTCCACTTTGTAAGTGACTGGAAGTTGACTGAGCAAAGTGCCCTCAACTTGGAAACAGTTGTCAAAAATCTTCTACTACTTTGTTGACTTCCCTAGTCAGGGTCACCTGTTCAGCAGAAGTTAAAATAACTGAAATGAAGGAATACAGAAACAAAAAGGACTTTGTAGGATTGACTCATAAGATATCTGTTCAGCCGTTCTTGGTTTTGTTTTGGTATCAGTTACTTTTCAGAGGTCGAGTGAATTGTGTTTCACTGCTGACCATGAGCCACAACTCACAGCCAGAATGTCCGGGTGACCATCTTGGTAGCTAGATCTAACTATGTTCATTAATGGGCCAATTACATTATTAATTTTATATAGACAATCTTGCTATCTTTTAAATCAACTGGGGTGTTTTCTTAGTTCTACATACTGAGAAACCTAAATGGATTATTAAGCCTAAAAGTTGTGTCTGGCTTTATGATCCCATCTTTCATGAATTCAATGAGATTGTATCATTTTAGAAACTAAAGGTTCAGAAATCATATCATGAGGTCACCAACTTCTCATAGAGGCTCTTTCATGACAGTGAAAGGTATATTAGAAAGATCACTGAAATTTCCCCCCTATTATCTCTTTACTCCTAAGGTCAATGCAGCTATCGTCACTGATAAGAAGTATCAGTATCACTGAGGTGTTCAAATGCAGATACTATACAGCACATAAGATAGAATCATCTCAAATTTGAAGTCATGAATAATTCCAGTGGGTGTAATCTCTGTGTTCAGCGACTCTCCTTCAATTCACTAGTCTCTTATTAACTCAGAACAACTTGATTCATAAGTGTTAAGAATATCTTTTGAGATACATACTTAAATCCCAAACCTACTCACCAACTGTTATGTTGATCATTGCTGACTGTATTTATTCAAGCCAAATTACATTTATTATTATGTTTCTTGACTTTAGGTTCTCATCTCATTGTCATGTTACAAAATAAAAATGTAATTATATTTAGTGAGTTAAATGAGTGTATTTAAAGGCAAATAAATTTCAGATTATATACGGTATCCCGTGTGCTCTTCCTGTTTCCAAATATGATTGCAAAATTTTAGAACATGTCATTTGTGGTGTCTGCTCTCTACACATATAATCCAGTGCTGAAAGATATATATTTATTTACATTTGGACTCTTCCACTTTAGGAACATAAATTCTTAATATTTTTGAATTCAAGAGAGAAGAGAACCATATAACATGCCAATGTGCACAAGATATAATAGGTAATTAGAATGTGAGCCAATAGTTCAAAAAATTTTAACATAGTAAGTCCAGTAAAAAACATGTATTTCACATACATCAAAAAATATAATTTATAATTAATCAGATGATTTCTGCTTTCTCAGGTTACATAATGGACTGAGTAGAACCGAAATCCTCAAAGTGAAATTTGAGGATCAAATTTCCAATATTCTAAATTTTATCAGTGAAATTGTATTGAGATAAAATTTTAAATAGAACAAAAAATCAAGGATGAGAAATGCCCAAAATTGCAATAGAGTTGTCCCTTAGGTATAGTTGGAGGACTGGTTCTAGGATACCCACTGATACAAAAATCTGTGGATGCAAAGTCCCTCATACAAAATAGTGTAGTATTTGCATATAACCTCCGATATACTATACTTTAAATCAAATCTAGATTACCCATAATACCTAATACAATGTAAATGCTATGTAAATAGTTTCTAGTGGGCAGCAAATTCAAGTTTTGCTTTTTAGAACTTTCTGGAATTTTTGTCCTGAATATTTTCAATCCACGATTGGTTGCTCCATAGACGTGTAACCCGATGATACGGAAGGCTGACTGTATATGAATATCAAACGAATCTACAAAAGTCATCACATGCCTGTACATCAATATTGAAAGAAGCTAGAAATCACACAGAAATCATGCAACGAATGAACGGTTGGTTTCCATTTTTATGGGTGGTCTGCTTCTCTGAGGTTCTGCTAGCCATCATTCAGAACAGTAGGGAAAGGATCAGAATCTATACAATGCTTCAATGGAGCCAAACTTTTCAAAGTCAGATACTCTGATACTTTCCAAATGGCTTTTATCCTGCAAGATTTAGGGTGTGGGAAACAGACAGAATTCCCACTGGGGATGGCGTCTCATCAGATTCTCCCTAGCAACAACCAAACTTAGGCAATCCTATCACACCACCACAGCTTTTCTAAGCTCTTTATAAATTTTCCAGTATTGAAGCTAGAATTTTTTTCTTTTTTTTTTTGCCTTTTCCACAACAGGATCATTGCCATTCTAGCAGATTTCCAATTATTCTAACAACATTCTTTGAAGATCAAAACAAGACCACATTCTGAAAGCCAGAGAAACTGTTAGAAAGAAATGTGTTGATCTTGATAGTTGTAAACACTTTTGCCCATTTAAAACCCCCAAACTTGGGCCAAGCCATGATTTTCATTTCAGTTAAAATCAATATTTTATTCATTCTTTGAGAATGCCCTGATGGTTATTTCAATAACATTCCAATTATAGTAACTGTGCAGAAGACTTCTACATGTTTTCATAAATTAAAAAAAAGTAAACAATTTTTTGCCTATATTTTCTCATGACTAAAATCCAACTGAACTATGAATATATCTGTTGGCTGAATCACTGACAAAAATCTCATCTCTCTAATATACAAAAGTGGGTCATAATTTTTTCATGTCCCTAAAAGAAAACGATGGTGATTTACATTTGCTATTATTTTACTTAAAAGAAAGGCTTATAGTATTACAATACTACTACAATTCCAGTGCCAACGTAAGTGCTATTAGAGATATTAACTTGGACTATTGACAATTTGTTATATTTTATCAATGAGCAAGCTTCGATGTCTAAGTTATGTCTCAGTTGGCTAGGCATACTTACATTAGAAATATTAGTACTGAAAAGCACATTTTCTTCATTATAAAGAGTAATGAAAATAGAGAACATGGAGACACAGTTGAGATCAATGTTCTTGTTCAAAGTCATACTGTTAAGAGAAATATTTTTTTCCTTAATCACTTTTCTTAACCATTTTGACTCTTCTAAGTATTTTTATCCTTCTTCCAATTTTGCCCCAACTATGGTTTTGCCAAATATTTATTGAATGTCAAATGGCTGTAGCTCAGATCTATGGTTCTGTAAACAACACAACTTGGTTCTCTATGAATAATTAAATACATGAATTCTTTACGTGTTCACCCATTTATTCATTCAACAGATATTTATCAAGCACAGTGTAACTAATAAAAACAATACATGTTTTCATGATTGTACACACCATACACACAAAATATATATAAATAGTTATAAAGCATGGACTGAACTTGAATTGTTAAACATAAGATCTGTAACAAAATATGTTAAAGTTCTTTGTCAACCTGAGGCTTTTGCCTGTGCCTATGTACTTGGCACATGGCAGCTGCTCAGTAAATGTTTGTCTTGTAAGAAGAGGTGCAGCTAAATTACTCAGGTAGTGAAAAGCATCCTTCCCAGTTAGGATCATTAGAAAAAAAATTTGAAATGGAAATATCTCAAAGGAACCTTGACACATGGAAATAGTTCTAAGGTGAGCTATTTCCTCATGTTTTTCCCACAGAATTTTGTTTTTGATCTCTATCACAGTGGTTGTTTTACTGTATTTAACTTACTTCTTTTTATGCCCATCTCCTATTCCAGAATATGTAGAATATGTGTTCTCAATTGTTGCTTGTGTGTCATTAAGTCTTTGTATCCTTAGCATATATGTATTTCTTCAAAATATACATGATACTTGTTCCAGTCATGTTTTAAGTAAATTATCCTGGATCTTTATCTTTAAACGCTCTTGTTCTTCAAAGAAAAGTAGCATAATGTTGATTTTATAGCTTTACTAAAGATTTCACATGCAAGTAAGTATATTCCTTGAAGATTTTTAGAGACTTTTTTATTCCGCAAAGAAAACTATAATCTTGCATGACATTTTAAAATAATCGCCATAGTAACATGTTCTCAAAATTTTCACCCTGCAGGAAGTTACTGCAATTTCATTGACTAATGTAGTTGAATTTTGGAAGATAATTTATTTAAAATATCCATAAACATACACTTCTACATTTATGCACCTTCAGTGTTCAATGCTAATTCAAGACAAACAGTACCTAACATAAGGTTATCTAAAGCTACCTATTAATGAAGACTTCATTATGCATGGTAGATGTTAAACTTTATATAAGAGCTTATGGATGCGTTGAGTTTGGGGGGAAAATTCTGGAATATTTTAATACCCGCTACGCCTTATCATTCATCCATATATCCTGTGATATCAATTGGCCCATTGTTTGGGGCTTCAGAGAATTTAGAAGTAAGGAAAGGGAAGTGGGCTAATGACAGCCTACTTTGTATCAGGCTAAATGCTAGACGCCGGGCACTGAGAGACTGAAAAGTCCTTGAAGTGCTTATAGCCTAATGAGGATAACAGACAGATAAACAGACAATTACACTACAGCCCATTAACCATGTTGGCAGAGTGTAAATTGATAGAGTCATTCTGCAGGGCTATTTGGTGATGTAAAAGCTGTAAAAACTTGCCTACCCTTTGATCCAGCAAGTCTCCTTCTAGACATCTGGCCATTTATCTCTGGGTGCTTGGTTTCCTTGCTCTGTTTTTCCTACAGTTTCGCTACAATCATGCATTACTCTGCTATTATGCCAAAAGCTGTCATTTTTGGAAACTGACAAGTGCAGGTTCAACAGAGAGGACCAGAGAGACAGGAGATGAGGCTGCAGTAAGACTGGGAACCTGAGACAATTCTCTGGGGAATTTGGATTTTATTTAAGGAAGTAGGAGAGGAAAGAAAGTATGGGAGATTCAAAGCACTGGAAAGACAGTCCTCCATTAAGACACAAGATGTAGATACAGGGGACATTTCACAAGAGTTTGCACACCCTGAGGTACATGACTAGAAATGAAGTGCCACTCCCTGCGGGGCCGTCCGAGCCCTCCTCGTGCGTGGGGTTTATGGCATTTCACTCTAGGTGGTCAGAGAGAACTGGCTTGACATGCCAGTTGAGTTGAACTTTAAGCTGCATTTGACAGACAGAGCTTTTCAGCCTGTCTGAACCATCTTAAGTCTGCCTTAGAAATCTGACCTTAGGTTATCTTAACACCATTTAAATTTTGCTCATTAGCTTCCAATGTAATTTAGATGTTTGTAATCAACATGCCTTGTACAGCACGTGCTGAGAAGCAAGACAAAGACACTATTCTTTAAATTCTGCTAATCTTTAGCCCATAAAATCCTTTGTCCATCATTTACCGTGAACACCCATTTTTTCCAAAGAAATAAGTGCGTTCACTTGGTTGTGCAGCAGAAACCAACACAATGCAAAGCAATTATACTCCAATAAAGATATATATATATGTATACAAAAGAAATAAGTATGTTGACATTGCTTTCTAGGGTCTCAGCAATAACAATGCAGAGAAACAAAAACCCAAAGGGAAACAGAGACTATGAGAGCAGGCCGAGCTCACCAGCACACTGCACACCGGCTCCATTCACACCCCATTTGGACCTTCCCAGTAGGGAAAAGGAACGGGCATTACCACTGGGATTAAATTCAAGGGCTGTTCCAGGGCTCGCAACGTAAGCAACAGCAGTGAATGATAAAGAGCACTGAATGATGGTGGGTTTGCTATGCTTAGAATTAACACATTTATAACCTGTCGTTAGATAACTTTGGATTTTTATACTGTTGACCTCTTCCTTATTGAAATTACTTCCTGGGGGGTCGGAGAAGATGGCGGAAGAGCAAGACGCGGAGATCACCTTCCTCCCCACAGATACATCAGAAATACATCTACACGTGAAACAACTCCTACAGAACACCTACTGAACGCTGGCATAAGACTTCAGACCTCCCAAAAGGCAAGAAACTCCCCACGTACCTGGGTAGGGCAAAAAAGAAAGAATAAACAGAGACTAAAGGATAGGGACGGGACCTGCACCAGTGGGAGGGAGCTGTGAAGGAGGAAATGTTTCCACACACTAGAAGCCCCTTCGCGGGCGGAGACTGCGGGTGGCGGGGGGGGAAGCTTCGGAGCCGCGGTGGAGAGCACAGCAACAGGGGTGCGGAGGGCAAAGCGGAGAGATTTCCGCACAGAGGATCGGTGCCGACCGGCACTCACCAGCCCGAGAGGCTTGTCTGCTCACCCGCCGGGGCGGGTGGGGCTTGGGAGCTGAGGCTCGGGCTTTGTAGGTCGGAGCACAGGGGAGGACTGTGGTTGCTGCGTGAACACAGCCTGAAGGGGCTAGTGCGCGACAGCTAGCCGGGAGGGAGTCTGGGGAAAAGTCTGGACCTAAATAAGAGGCAACAGACTTTTTCTTGCCCCTTTATTTCCTGGTGCGCGAGGAGAGGGGATTAAGAGCGCCGCTTAAAGAAGCTCCAGAGACGGGCGCGAGCTGCGGCTAACAGCGCGAGGCCCAGATGTGGGCATGAGACGCTAAGGCTGCTGCTGCCGCCACCAAGAAGCCTGTGTGCGAGCACAGGTCACTCTCCACACCCCCCTTCCGGGGAGCCTGTGCAGCCCGCCACTGCCAGGGTCCCGGGATCCAGGGACAACTTCCCCGGGAGAACGCACGGTGCGCCTCAGGCTGCTGCAACGTCACGCCGGCCTCTGCCGCCGCAGGCCCACCCCGCACTCTGTGCCCCTCCCTACCCCCGGCCTGAGTGAGCCAGAGCCCCCGAGACAGCTGCTCCTTTAACCCCGTCCTGTCTGAGCCGGAAACAAATGCCCTTAGGCGACCTACACACAGAGGCAGGGCCAAATCCAAAGCTGAACCCCGGGAGCTGTGAGAACAAAGAAGAGAAAGGGAAATCTCTCCCAGCAGCCTCAGGGGCAGAGGATTAAATCTCCACAATCAACTTGATGTACCTGCACCTGTAGAATACATGAACAGACAACGAATCATCCCAAATTGAGGAGGTGGACTTTGGGAGCAAGATATATTACTTTTTCCCCTTTTCCTCTTTTTGTGAGTGTGTATGTGTATGCTTCTGTGTGAGATTTTGTCTGTATAGCTTTGCTTTAACCACTGGTCCTAGGGTTCTGTCCGTCCGTTTTTTTTTTTTTTTATACTTAAAAAAGTTTTTTTCTTAATAATTATTTTTTACTTTAATAACTTTATTTTATCCTCTTTCTTTCTTCCTTTCTTTCCACTTTTTCTCCCTTTAATTCTGAGCTGTGTGGATGAAAGGCTCTTGGTGCTGCAGCCAGGAGTCAGTGCTGCGCCTCTGAGGTGGGAGAGGCAACCTCAGGACACTGGTCCACAAGAGACCTCCCAGCTCCACATAGTATCAAACGGCAAAAATCTCCCAGAGATCTCCATCTCAATACCAAGACCCATCTAAACTCAATGACCAGCAAGCTACAGTGCTGGACACCCTATGCCAAACAACTAGCAAGACAGGAACACAAACCCACCCGTTAGCAGAGAGGCTGCCTAAAATCATAATAAGGCTACAGACACCCCAAAACACACCACCAGACGTGGACCTACCCACCAGAAAGTCAAGATCCAGCCTCATACACCAGAACACAGGCACGAGTCTCCTCCAACAGGAAGCCTACACAACCCACTGAACCAACCTTAGCAACTGGGGACAGACATCAAAAACAACGGGAACTATGAACCTGCAGCCTGCAAAAAGGAGACCCCAAACACAGTAAGATAAGCAAAATGAAAAGACAGAAAAACACACAGCAGATGAAGGAGCAAGGTAAACACCCACCAGACCTAACCAATGAAGAGGAAATAGGCAATCTACCTGAAAAAGAATTCAGAATTATGATAGTAAAGATGATCCAAAATCTTGGAAACAGAATAGAGAAAATACAAGAAACATTTAAAAGGACCTAGAAGAACTAAGAGGAAACAAGAAACAATGAACAACACAATAAATAAAAATAAAAATACTCTAGAAGGGATCAATAGCAGAATAACTGAAGCAGAAGAACGGAAGAGTGACCTGGAAGATAAAATAGTGGAAATAACTAGAGCAGAATAAAGAAAAAGGAATGAAAAGAACTGAGGACAATCTCAGAGACCTCTGGGACAACATTAAATGCACAAATATTTGAATTATGTTCTGGGGTCCCGGAAGAAGAAGAGAAAAAGAAAGGGACTGAGAAGATATTTGAAGAGATTATAGTTGAAAACTTCCCTAACATGGGAAAGGAAATAGGTAATCAAGTCCAGGAAGCACAGAGAGTCCCATACAGGATAAATCCAAGGAGAAACATACCAAGACACATATTAATCAAACTATCAAAAATTAAATGCAAAGAAAAAACATTAAAAGCAGCAAGGGAAAAACAACAAATAACATACAAAGGAATCCCCATAAGGTTAACAGCTGATCTTTCGGCAAAAACTCTGCAAGCCAGAAGGGAGTGGCAGGACATATTTAAAGTGATGAAGGAGAAAAACCTACAACCAAGATTACTCTACCCAGCAAGGATCTCAACCAGATTTGATGGAGAAATTAAAACCTTTACAGACAAGCAAAAGCTGAGAGTTCAGCACCACCAAACCAACTTTACAACAGATGCTAAAGGAACTTTTCTCGGCAAGAAACACAAGAGAAGGAAAAGACCTACAATAACAAACCCAAAACAATTAAGAAAATGGGAATAGGAACATACATACTGATAATTACCTTAACGTAAATGGGTTAAAGGCTCCCACCAAAAGATACAGACTGGCTGAATGGATACGAAAACAAGACCCATAAATATGCTGTCTACAAGAGACCCACTTCAGACCTAGGGACACACACAGACTGAAAGTGATGGGATGGAAAAAGATATTCCATGAAAATCAAAAGAAAGCTGGAGTAGCAATTCTCATATCAGACAAAATAGACTTTAAAATAAAGACTATTACAAGAGACAAAGAAGGACACTACATAATGCTCAAGGAATCGATCCAAGAAGAAGATATAACAATTGTAAATATTTATGCACCCAGCATAGGAGCACCTCAATACATAAGGCAAATGCTAACACCCATAAAAGGGGAAATCGACAGTAACACAATCATAGGAGGGGACTTGAACAACCCACTTTCACCAATGGACAGATCATCCAAAATGAAAATAAATAAGGAAACACAAGCTTTAAATGATACATTAAACAACATGGACGTAATTGATATTTATAGGACATTCCATCCAAAAACAACAGAATACACATTTTTCTCAAGTGCTCATGGAACATTCTCCAGGATAGATCATATCTTGGGTCACAAATCAAGCCTTGGTAAATTTAAGAAAATTGAAATCGTATGACCACAACGCTTTTCTGACCACAACGCTATGAGACTAGATATCAATTACAGGAAAAGATCTGTAAAATATACAAACACATGGAGGCTAAACAATACACTACTTAATAACGAAGTGATCACTGAAGAAATCAAAGAGGAAATCAAAGGGGTTCCCTGGTGGCGCCGTGGTTGAGAGTGTGCCTGCTGATGCAGGGGACACGGGTTCGTGCCCCGGTCTGGGAAGATCCCACACATGCCACGGAGCAGCTGGGCCCGTGAGCCATGGCCGCTGAGCCTGCGCGTCCGGAGCCTGTGCTCCGCAACGGGAGAGGCCACAACCGTGAGAGGCCCGTGTACCGCAAAAAAAAAAAAAAAAAAAAGAGGAAATCAAAAAATACCTAGAAACAAATGACAATGGAGACACGACGATACAAAACTTATGGGATGCAGCAAAAGCAGTTCTAAGAGGGAAGTTTATAGCGATACAACCCTACCTTAACAAACAGGAAACATCTCAAATAAACAACCTAACCTTACACCTCAAGCAATTAGAGAGAGAAGAACAAAAAAACCCTAAAGTTAGCAGAAGGAAAGAAATCATAAAGATCAGATCAGAAATAGATGAAAAAGAAATGAAGGAAATGATAACAAAGATCAATAAAACTAAAAGCTGTTTCTTTGAGAAGATAAATAAAATTGATAAACCATTAGCCAGACTCATCAAGAAAAAAAGGGAGAAGACTCAAATCAATAGAATTATTAATGAAAAAGGAGAAGTAACAACTGACACTGCAGAAATACAAAGGATCATGAGAGATTACTACAAGCAACTCTATGCCAATAAAATGGACAACCTGGAAGAAATGGACACCTTCTTAGAAATCCACAACCTGCCAAGACTGAACCAGGAAGAAATAGAAAATATAAACAGACCAATCACAAGCACTGAAATTGAGACTGTGATTAAAAATCTTCCAACAAACAAAAGCCCAGGACCAGATGGCTTCACAGGCGAATTCTATCAAACATTCAGAGAAGAGATAACACCTATCCTTCTCAAACTCTTTCAAATTATAGCAGAGGGAGGAACACTCTCAAACTCATTCTACGAGTCCACCATCACCCTGATACCAAAACCAGACAAAGATGTCACAAAGAAAGAAAACTACAGGCCAATATCACTGATGAACATACATGCAAAAATCCTCAACAAAATACTAGCAAACAGAATCCAACAGCACATTAAAAGGATCATACACCATGATCAAGTGGGGTTTATTCCAGGAATGCAAGAATTCCTCAGTATATGCAAATCAATCAATGTGATACACCATATTAACAAACTGAAGGAAAAAAACCATATGATCATCTCAATAGATGCAGAGAAAGCTTTTGACCAAATTCAACACCTATTTATAATAAAAACCCTCCACACAGTAGGCAAAGAGGGTACTTAGCTCAAAATAATAAAGGCCATATATGACAAACCCACAGCCAGCATCATCCTCAATGGTGAAAAACTGAAACCATTTCCACTAAGATCAGGAACAAGACGAGGTTGCCCACTCTCACCACTATTATTCAACATAGTTTTGGAAGTTTTAGCCACAGCAATCAGAGAAGAAAAATAAATAAAAGGAATCCAAATCAGAAAAGAAGAAGTAAAGCTGTCACTGTTTGCAGATGACATGATACTGTACATAGAGTATCCTAAAGATGCTACCAGAAAACTACTAGAGCTAATCAGTGAATTTGGTAAAGTAGCAGGATACAAAATTAATGCACAGAAATCTCTTGCATTCCTATACACAAATGATGAAAAATCTGAAAGTGAAATTAAGAAAACACTCCCATTTACCACTGCAACAAAAAGAGTAAAATAGGAATAAACCTACCTAAGGAGACAGAAGACTTGTATGCAGAAAACTATAAGACAAGGATGAAAGAAAATAAAGATGATACAAATAGATGGAGAGAGATACCATGTTCTTGGACTGGAAGAATCAACATTCTGAAAATGACTCTACTACCCAAAGCAATCTACAGATTCAATGCAATCCCTATCAAACTACCACTGGCATTTTTCACAAAACTAGAACAAAAAATTTCACAATTTGTATGGAAACACAAAAGACCCCAAATAGCCAAAACAATCTTGAGAATGAAAATGGAGCTGGAGGAATCAGGCTCCCTGACTTCAGACTATACTACAAAGCTACAGTAATTAAGACAGTATGGTAATGGCACAAAAACAGAAATATACATCAATGGAACAGGATAGAAACCCCAAAGATAAACCCATGCACATATGGTCACCTTATCTTTGATAAAGGAGGCAAGAATATACAGCGGAGAAAAGACAGCCTCTTCAATAAGTGGTGCTGGGAAAACTGGACAGGTACATGTAAAAGTATGAGATTAGAACGCTCGTTAACACCATACACAAAAATAAACTCAAATTGGATTTAGGACCTAAATGTAAGGCCAGACACTATAAAACTCTTAGAGGAAAACATAGGCAGAACACTCTGTGACATTAATCATAGCAAGATCCTTTTTGACCCACCTCCTAGAGAAATGGAAATAAAAACAAAAATGAATAAATGGGACCTAATGAAACTTAAAAGCTTTTGCACAGCAAAGGAAACCATAAACAAGATGAAAAGACAACCCTCAGAATGGGAGAAAATATTTGCAAATGAAGCAACTGACAAAGGATTAATCTCTAAGATTTAGAAGCAGCTCATGCAGCTCAATAACAAAAAAACAAACAACCCAATCCAAAAATGGGCAGAAGACATAAGCAGACATTTCTGCAAAGAAGATATACAGATTGCCAGCAAACACATGAAAGAATGCTCAACATCATTAATCATTAGAGATATGCAAATCAAAACTACAATGAGATATGATCTCACACAGGTCAGAATGGCCATCATCACAAAATCTAGAAACAATAAATGCTGGAGAGGGTGTGGAGAAAGGGGAACCCTTGTGCACTGCTGGTGGGAATGTAAATTGATACAGCCACTATGGAGAACAGTATGGAGGTTCCTTAAAAAACTAAAAATAGAACTACCATATGACCCAGCAATCCCACTACTGGGCATATACCCTGAAAAAACCATAATTCAAAAAGAGTCATGTACCAAAATGTTCATTGCAGCTCTATTTACAATAGCCCGGAGATGGAAACAACCTAAGTGCCCATCATCGGATAAATGGATAAGGAAGATGTGGCACATATATACAATGGAATATTAGCCATAAAAGAAACGAAATTGAGATATTTGTAGTGAGGTGGATGGACCTAAAGTCTGTCATACAGAGTGAAGTAAGTCAGAAAGAGAAAAATAAATACAGTATGCTAACACATATATATGGAATCTAAGGGGAAAAAAAATGTTGTGAAGAACCTAGGTGTAAGACGGGAATAAAGATACAGACCTACTAGAGAATGGATTTGAGGATATGGGGAGGGGGAAGGGTAAGCTGTGAGAAAGTGAGAGTGTGGCATGGACATATATACACTACCAAATGGAAAATAGATAGCTAGTGGGAAGCAGCCGCATAGCACAGGGAGATCAGCTAGGAGGTTTGTGACCACCTAGAGGGGTGGGATAGGGAGGGTGGGAGGGAGGGAGACGCAAGAGGGAAGAGATATGGGAATATATGTATATGTATAACTGATTCACTTTGTTATAAAGTGGAATCTAACACACCATTGTAAAGCAATTATACTCCAATAAGGATGTTAAAAAAAAAATTCCTTCCTCCTCTGCTTGAAAGATACATGTATTTCTGGTCTTTCTTGCTTCTTTTTGACTACTCTTCTGGTTCTGATGTTTAAGAAACTCTTATTTCTTCTCCACCCTGGACCCGCTTTCATGTTTCTTCTCTCTCTTCTTTGACCACTGCTCCTGCTTTTCCTAACTCTTCCTCTTCTAAATGCATTTTCTCCCCAGATGGCATCCCTGCCCTCTTCTCTTCTAATTCTCCTCTCATTCTCCCTGTAAACTCATTCATTCCACAGCTCCCACAATCACCACCTGTGTTTTAGATGAATATCAAATTACTCTTTCCAGCATCAACACTCTCCCAAAGATAAACTCTCACATTTCCATAACTCTCACATTTCCATCTGCCTCCTAGATAACTTGAAAACTTACTGCTGCTCAAACCAAATTTCCCATGTTCTATCTGACATCAGCTCCACCTTCTGACTCTTCTGTTTATTAATGCACCACATATCAGTATCACCACCTCCATGCCATTCTGTCTCTACGAGTGCAATCAACTACCAGGATTCTAACACAGAAGACAAAGTAACAGAAGGGGTATTGTCTCCACCCACTCTCACAAACTGGACATTTACAACTCTTCTATGAAACAGAATGATAATTCTCAGTGATTAAATAAAATCGATCTTTATCTTTGTGCTACTTATTGCTACTAACCGTTAAAGACAAATTTAATTAAGGACACATTTGTTGGGAATAGGAACTAAAAAACTGGATTCCTTAACACAGATTTCAGGGATTTACATCTATCATATACTAATTTGTGAAGTTAAAAAATAATATAATATCTTGGGTAAACTTCATTAGAAATAGTAATTTGAAAGCTGGATACATCTGAAAATTATGTAAGATTATTCCTCGTTGTGTGTATGTGAATTAGATTTTCTTATTTGAAAAGTTTATTACAAAATGTCTAAGTTTTTGAAAAAAGGTAATTAAAAAATATTTTTACAATGGATTTATAAAGGAAGCCCCAAAAATAACTGGATCAGGATTTATATTCTAGGTTATGTGCCTCTTTCTTTGTGTTTCAGCTTCTGAAAGTTCACTCATTATAGAGTTACCACTTCATATATAATGGTTAGGTGTAAAGTAGGCACTAGCCATACCATGTGTACCAGTATAATAAATTGTTTTTGTTTGTTATTAAATCTATCAATTAGTACTTTTACCTTAAATTTAAGGCTAATAATATATTCCATCCATAGCTGTTTGACTTAAGTTTATGTGATATATTTCCAATGCCTATAGAAGCAAAATTATGCAGTATTAGTTATATTTCCTATAGAAAGACATACACATTCTTGCATTTTGTCATGTTGAGGATAGGATGATGTCACCTTCACCATAAGTACAAGGTTTATAGCAATGTCCAAATCTACCAACAACTTAGACAGCCTTGGAAATGAGCTCTAATGGACAGGAACAAATCTTTAGAGTTCAGACATGTGTGACCTGAGTGCTTGGGGGCTCATGTACTTGGGAAACACACCCAGAGAATATGAACCTCTAACAAGATGGGGCAATAGGAAATGAGTTCTTTACCTTTGCATTCAGTATGAAAGTAAAGAGTTTGCTGATTTTGACTAAACAAGTCTCCTAAAAATAAAAAAAAAAAAAAGAGAAAAGAAAAGAAAAACAAAACCACATTTCCTTCCAAGCTAATTCTAGAAGAAAGGATTCCTTTTCTTTTAAGGCAGGAATGGGAAATACATTCGTTGGCTTGAAATGAAAGAACTATTTTGCAATTACCTTTGAACAACTATCAGATTCTAACAGCAATATGAGAACGTTAAAAAGAAATCTTTAGATAGGAAAGAGGTTAAGATAAATAAGAATTAACCCATTCTGAACCTCTCATTTTTGGGCAACAAAAAGCACTTATTGAATGTCCTCTAAAAGCCAGATCATATGTCTTTCACCTGGAGAGATCATGGATTAGTGTCCTTTACCTGGAATGGCATGGCACGGCACGGTGATGGATGTACTTGTAGAAAAGAAGCTAACTTCAAATGCTATCTTCTTTAGCTTTATTATTTACTATAAGCCAACTAGTATTACTTGCTTAAGAGCTGCTTGTGATAAAAGGGAGCCTTTTCCCCAGGTCCTGATATCAAGTTTGCAGTCATTTCTCTACAAAAACATGGCTCTCCTAAAAATTAACAATATAATTAATCCTTTACTCCTCAGTTTTAAGCAATGCACAAAACGAGTGCAAATAAGTACTTTTCAAAGAAAAAAACTATCATATCTATTCCTGCATCAACTCTTACCAATTTCAGCTGCAGGAAGCTGTTGTGTGATTGCTGGGGTCCCTGCAAGCAGTGCTTCCACGCTGACACTTATCACTGGCTGGGCTCCACTACTGGTCAACTCTTGCCTGTGGCACTTCAGTCCTGCAACTGACTTTGGTATTAAATTCATTTTAATTAAATGCCTGAGCCTTGTTGGAAAGATGCTGTTAATTTTGACACCAGCCTTCCTCAGGAGACCCATTCAGCTCTTCCAATGAGTCCCTCTCTGGGACAGGAACTGGTTCTCTGTTTCCTGAAGCTCATCTCTTTCTCCACAATCTTGACTTTGGTGGGCTCCCCAAATGGCCCAATTACTAGCAGGAGGCAGGTGATTAGCTTAAATATCACTCCCATGCCACATGAATCATTTATTGGGCACCTGCCAGGTGTCACAGGCCACGCTAACTGCTGTCTCTACATTATCTCATTCATGCTACACATATTTACTAAAAGACCACGTGTGCCAGGCACTTAGCAGAACAAAAACACAGCATCCCGCACGACACACCCACGCTCTTTCCTCAGGGCGTGGGCTAAATGGTCATTAGAAGAGGCAGGCTGGTGGAGTCTACTGATTGTAATTTTACACATTTCTTAGTTATCTGAATTGATCTCACGATGTACTGCATTTATAACTGAGACAACAATGTTCTTTTCTGAAGATTATTAAGAAGACCGTGGTGGTTATCATGATGAAATCTAATCTCAACAGTTCAGTGAAAACTTCTGCTGATATTCACATAAGAAGAATCACCTAAAAGAATCTTTACCTTGGGGACAAACAGAAGTGGAGTTGGACGTGAAAAAGAGAAAAAGGAGAAAGGAGGTGGCAGATCGGGATAGTTTTGCGGAGCAACCTTGGGACACAAACTAGAAATTAGAGTCCAGCATGCAAAGTATATCTGTATACATACTTGAAGGGAACTCACCAAATTTGAAATCTCTGCTTTATTCTGATGTGTTCTGGAATACTTAGCATGGTTAAAAACCAAAGCTACTAACGAAGTCAATTTATCAATGAACTCATTTATTCTTTCTTACTCTTTTGAGAGCTTACTAAAGATTAGTCTATAATTAAATGATAGACATACAGTGGTAATGATTCAGACCAAAATCTCTGCCCTCCTGAACTCGTGTGGGAGAGGCAAGTAACACTAAAATAAGCACAAAATTAAATATGATGATTTTAGATAATGACAAGTCCTAAGGGAGAAATAAAACTGTAGAATGTGATGGGATGTGAGTAGGATAAGGGCATGTCAGAGGGTGTCTCTGAGTGGAGACGATCTGGAAGTGCCAGATACAGGGGGGTCTGGAGGAGAGGGCGGGGGAATCATTCCAGGTGGGGAGGATAGTAGGTGTAAAAGCCTGTGTCAGGAACAGTTTGTGGGTTCAGGACACCTGGGGGATGCTAGTCTGACTGGAGAGAGAGAATCACTGACGGTGAAAGTGGAGAGTTACATGGGGCTCAGTCAGGCAGGGATGGTTCTCCCTGGTAGGAAGTTTAGATGTCCTTCTATCTGCAACGAGAAGCCATGGGATGGAATAACATGATGCGATGCAAACTTTACAATCTGTCTGCTGAACAATGCACATCCAAGGGCAAGAAAGGATGTTGGGAGGCCATTTAGGAGGCTGTGCCGAATCCAGGCATCCAAGATATGGTAGTGGCTTAGGAAGAGGGAGGCAAGGGAGACGGAGTGAGGTGGTCACACTGAGGATAGATTCTAAAGGTAGAACACTCGGGAATTACTAGTGGATTGAGTGTGGACAGTGAGAGAAGTAGCGGAATCGAGGATGCTCCTGAGTTTCTTTCTTGTGAACACTTCGTAGAAGGTGGTGCCTTACTCTAATTAGGGATGACTGGCGAGGAACTGGTTTGGAGAAGGAGACAAATCTGAGCAAGTTCGAGAACCCTGCTGATACATGAAGATTCCCCTTTGCATATGCTTGTATTCATTACATTAGTAAAATGGTGACAAAGATTCTTCCATCTCAAGTTCCACATCATTTTACATCAAGGCCTTTCAATCTCGGCCCCATTGATAGGTTGTAATGCGGGGCTGTTCAGTGCACTGTATGTTTAGTAGCATTCCTGGCCTCTACCCACATGACGCCAATCACATCCTTCAAATTGTGACATCCAAAAAAGTCTCCAGACGCTGCCAAGTGTCCCCTCAGGGGCAAAACTGCCACAGTTGAGAATATATATATTCTCTCTATATGCAACCAAAGCAGAACATCAGAGTCAAGAGAGGCCGCTTCTCCAGGCTAGGAAAAATTATTTCCCTGAATATAATAGAAATTGACTCTAAGTCACTCCCCACCCCCCCAAAATGATGGCAGTGTTAACAGAATTACAATGTTGTAGTTAACTTTAACTGTCAATATTTTACAAATTAAAATAAGAAAGAAGTTGACAGCGTTAGGCTTTCTTATAGAAAATTCTGTGGCAAATAGTAATAAATAGTTTAGTGATTGTTTTACACAAGTGGGCATCAGTATGACTTTCCTCAATGATTAAAAAAAGAAAAAGAAATTAACACAAAGTGTTCCTCTCTCCTCTAAAAAATGGTAAAGAACAGTGTAACTGTTTAGTGAATAGCTGAATTTTCTTCTAAATTGTTGTTTTACTATCTCACATGAAGGTACAATTTGGCAACTTTTGTTGAATGCATGCCAGCCATTAAGGGTTTCCAGAAGCACTGGAGATTTTTAGCACATGGCTGTTTTCTATTTTGGAAAAAAAAAATTCCATTCTAAAATTTGGTTGCAACGTTTTTCTATATTCAAAATATACTGAAATTAAAAAATGTTTCTTTAATATTTAATTTTTAAAATTATTATTTAAAATCTAAGATATTTTAGAACAAATAAAGTGGCTAAAACCATTTGTGGTAGGCAGAGAAGTGGATCCCCTTTTTCCTGGATGTCTGCATCCTAATCCCTGAAATGTTTTAATACCTTATTTTACACAGCAAAACAGATTTTGAAAATGTGCAACAATTAAGTATCTTGAGATGGGGAGATTATTCTGGATTATCTGAGCGGGTGCAGTGTCATCACAAGGATCCTTAAATGATGCAAGTGGGGGAAAGAAGTTCAGTCAGGGATTTGAAGATGTGATGCTGCTGGCTTTGAAGATGGGGGAAGGCATCGCCAGCTAAGGAATGCTGGTGTCCTCCAGAAGCTGGACAAGGCCAGGAAATGGACTGTCCCCTAGAGCCTCCAGAAGGAATGCAGCACTGAACACATCTTGATTTTAACTGAGTAAGGACCATTTTGGACTTCTGACCTCCAGAACTGTAAGAGAATAGATGTGTGGCTTTAAGCCAAAACGTTTGTGGTAATTTGTTACAGCAGATAGAAAACTGATACATCACTTCATAAGACTATATGGTATAGAATAAACTGTTCTTTACTGTAAAGTTTCCATTTTTAACCACAAAAACGTATCTTTTGATTAACTGTTGTATCAGAGTTTCAAATATACTAAAAAGCTGAGAAAAATCCATTTGAGTATTTCTCCTCAAGTGTTTTTCACTGGCAAGTTTTAACTTCCAAATGTATTTTGTTCTCACATACCTTCAAAACATCTTCAGGGAACATCAGGATACTATTGAAATTTCCTCAATGACAAATAATCTCGTTTGATATTTCAAAAAGGCTTTTATGTAAATAACGTCAGAGATTTGAAAAATAGCATTAAGCACTTATATTTGATTCAAAGATCATAAATTTGAATACATGAATTCACATAAATTAGCAATCAGTCTGAAAACCTGGTTTATTTCTTTCCTTGCTTCTTATCTGAAAAATAGGAACTACATTAATCAAAAAATAAATGCAGTGAAAATGAAATGCAAAAATCATCTTCATTAATACACTTAGGGTAAAATTTCAAGTAAAAAAGAAATTTAACATTTGAATCTCCATCACCATATTTTGTTCTGCTTTTCCTCACTCCAAAAGATCCTCATTTAGAAACACAGGGAATACCTCAGTTCCTTGTACCAGTAACACTGGCTTAAAATAATAATAAGTAAAACCAGTGGTTTCTACAAGACAGAAATGTTATAACACCTGACTTCCAATCTGTTCTGATATACAAAAACCTTTGGAAAAGGGACAAAATGTGTCTGACATCAAAATTCACTCTATAATGAAGTGCTATCGTGAACTCCTGGTGTGATGTTTAGTCTGGTGTTACACAAAGACGGAGGATAAAGTCGATTAGCACAGATCAAACGGGTTATTTTAAGAACGACTGATTATCATCCTCTATGAAGTCATTATAGTTTAATAAACTGAACTCTGATATTTTGATCTGTGTTTATTACCTTAAAGGGCGAAGGGGAGTATGATTAACACGCATGGTTTAGAGCTCGGGGCTTTACAAACAATATCTTATTTAATCCTCACCACACTCCCTTGAGATAGTGTTAGTAACCCCACTCTATAATTGAAACATCTAGAGTTCTGGGTATTTAAGTAACTTGCCAAGGGTCAGACAACTTAGTAAGTGACAAAGTCAGAATTCGGAAAGAATGCAGTTGTAGAGTCTGATGCTAAAGTGTATGCCGTCCAGTATACCTTGAGCCTCCCACTCTCTCCTGTTTCCTCCTCACTTTAGACACATTAGGTACAGATGCCAAAATGATTAGTGACGTCATACAAAACCTAGTCTCAGGGGAGTGACAAAGAATTTTAACTGTCTTGCTTTTGCTTAGAAAGAAATGGATAACAGAATTAAGATTAAGAAATTTCAAAGTAACTTAATAGAAGTCACTATATAGACTCCATAAAAAATACCTGTGATAGTCTTTGTTTATATCTTCCCACATATTACAGTGTTGATACTTAATTAACATGAAATTAATATATATGTAGTTTATATATTTTATCATATATATATACACACACACACACATATACATACACACACACAGTTTTGACTGCACAACTCTGGGAATTTTAAAATGTAGCTGTACAATCTTTGGCATGATGCCCATAGAAATGTGGAGATCAATTCCTTTCCCTTGAACTGGGCTGACTACTATGACTTGGTTATGATGAATAAAAAGTGTCAGAAGTGATACTCTATACCTCCCAAGGCTAGGTTAGAAAATGTGATGGAGCCTCTGCCTGGCCTCTCTTGGAACCCTCCCCCGGAACCAGGCACCACGTTGTAAGAAAACCCAGGCAACACGGAGGTCTTATGCCAACAGATCCTATCAAATCCCAGCTGGCTGCCAGTATCAACCACCAGATGTGTGAGTGAATGAGCCTTAGATGATTCCAAAAAAAATTCCCTCGAGCTGCCCCAGCTGAATGAACCGAGTCAAGTAGAGTCTAGCTGTCCCTGCTCAAATTGTAGATTTATGATCAAAATAGATATTATTGTTGTTTAAGTTAGTAAATGTATTAGTTTGCTAATACTTATAACTGTTTTGATCATGGGCTGCCAAAACAAAATAACACAGACTGAGTGGTTAAACAGCAGTAATTTCTTTCCTCACAGTTTTAGAGGATAGAAGTTCAAGATCAAACCGTCAAAAGGGTTGGTTTCATTCTGAGGCCTCTCCCCTTGGCATGTAGATGCTGTCTTCTCCCTGTGCGTTCACATGGTCTTCCTTCTGTGTGTGTGTGTGTGTGTGTGTGTGTGTTAGTTCTAATCTCCTTCCTATAAGCACACCAGTTACATAGGATGGGGCCCATCCATTTTTACTTAATTACCTCTTTAAAAACCCCATCTTGAAATAATCACATTCTGAGCTACTGGAGGTTAGGGCTTCAACACGTGAGGTTTGGGAGGACACAATTCAGCCTCTAAAATAAGTTTTGGGGCAGGCTGTTATGCAGAAATATAGAACTAGAATAGCAATCATACTGTTTTATAATAAAAAGTAGCCAAATTTGTATTCTCCAGCATATTTATGTAGGAAGTATATTAATGTCAGTAGGGCATAAGGTAACTGCCGTTGGAAAAATAGTAGTAGTACTTAGCAGGGGCAGATGTCCTAATAAACCACAGCAAGGAGGATGATGAGAGCCTTCATGATTGAGGCATGTCTATAAACCAAATGACTGACTAAGTTCGAGGCACACAAGATCTCATATAATCTTTACAACAACCAAAAAAAGAAAGCATCATCCTTGGGTTATAGGCAGGACAACTGAGGCTAGGTGAGGAGGGAAGAAAAGAAAATGGAGACAGTGGTGGCCGAGAATCTTAGAAGGTCAGGATGCCTCACTTGCGAGGCAGGTATGGGTTCAAATCCTGGCTCTGACAAACATCAGCTTCTTCATCTTAAGAAACATCATGTTTGTTAAGTGACTTGCCCAAGGTCACACAGCGAAGGCTGAGCTGAGCCGAAAACGTGTACCTCCTGCCTCAGGCTACTGTGTTCCTTCCCCTGTCATTGTTCTCGTTTAAAAATATTCCTTTAAAATGAGCTGTAGAGGATACCAAGCAAAACTTGTTCATTTATTTATCTCCTTTATTCCTCTACTGCACTGAAAAATTACAAAACCATATCGCCCATTGGAAAGAATGTGATTAGAGACAGTGCAACACTGGGTATATAGAAAATACTCCACAGTTAAAACACATGCTAGGGGAATTACTGATTCTCCTTTTAAAATTGCCCTCTACATGAATATATTTACACCTTGGAGCTTTCCATGGATGCATGTTAAGTGGCTGAGAAATTACAGGGACGTGAGACCAGGCATGAATTCCCAGGTGACTGCAATGCAATTTTGAGTGAATTCGGTTTTTGTTTTTTGTTTTTTTTGGGGGGGAGTGGGGTGGGTTAAAATGATACAAATTTATTATCTTAAGATTCTGGAGGTCAGAAATATGAAATGGGTCTCACTGGGCTAAAGTCAAGGTGTTGGCAGGGCTGAGTTCCTTCTGGAGGCTCTAGGGGAGAATCCATTTCCTTCCCTTAACCAGCTAAGCAAACTCTTTAAGAAGCATTGGTATTTCCGAAATAACAGTTGACAATGGCACAAAGGAAAGGAATCACTGGCTCTTTGTTCTACATCACATGATTGGCTCCTTATACTATTATGTCAGCAGGGAGTTTTGTTTTTCGTCACCCTCCTTCCTAGCAGCGACTGCCTCGTGGGGTGGCAGATGGGCCCTGTCAGACAGGATCTATGGCTGTCCAGGTAACTGGACAGGTTAGCTGGGCTGTAAACACGCACCACATCTGTGTGCGCTATCTCAGCTTGAGGGAAATAATTTTCTCAGAGGTCATGTCCGCACTGCATTGTTCTCACCTTGACTCCTGTTTGGAGTTAAACTGGAGAATAAGCCAATCAACAATGCAAAGCATAGGAATGTGTGAAAGCCTTCCCACCCAAGGCTGTGAAAAGAAAAAGAAACTTGAATGACAGTATGAGGGATTCTGTTACTTTCCATGTATTTTGCTGCATCTGTCAGTGGCATGGATGTATTAAAAGGAGTTAAATTTTCTTAGGTCTTGCACCCTGACTAAAAATTAAGTTTTTAAATGTTGCATAAAGAGAACCTTACTCAGTTGAGCACTACGTATGGAATAAAAGCATTTCCCAACTTCCTCTCCTCCCACCTATGATAGAGAGAAAGATCTATGATAGAGAGAAAGATTTGTATTTAGTGTTTCTGTTGTTGGCCAGGGCAGATAGCACATAGATTTATTCAGAAGAGGGTTCAGTCAGGTTAAAATCCTACATCAATATATTTGCTTTATCTTGGTTTCTGTTTGGTTTGGTATGTCTGCTTGCCACTC
Organism: Delphinapterus leucas; assembly: GCF_059928025.1. Taxonomy (NCBI): domain Eukaryota; kingdom Metazoa; phylum Chordata; class Mammalia; order Artiodactyla; family Monodontidae; genus Delphinapterus; species Delphinapterus leucas. Next base: position 16,274,959 of record NC_143146.1, read on the forward strand.
AAATAATATAAAGCGTAGGTAAAAGCTCTTTCAGCAACGTGTTGTTGAGACAGACACTTCTAGGTAGTATCAGATATTTGCCTGAGGATTTATTTTTCAGTTTACTGATAGAAAAGAAAGAGAGAGAGAGAGAGAGAGAGAGAGAGAGAGAGGGAGGGAGGGAGGGAGGGAGGGAGGGAGGGAGGGAGGGAGGGAGGGAGGGAGGGAGGGAGGGAGGGAGGGAGGGAGGCACCCTTACCTAGATCCTCTAACCCAAATGAACTCCTTCCTTCCTCCACAAATATCCAAAGATGTCACTGATGAGAAAAATAACATGCCACCATGCACATTGAAGCGATGCCCTAAGGCAAATTATTATTTTATAATTTTACTTATCATTTATTATAATAATTATTAACATAATTTTTGTTTACTTAGCAGAAAAGAGTACAGGGAGATGTATGTATGCAGGCAGAAATTTTTAAATTTCTAAATATAGGCTATTGGGACTTAAGATCTAAAGGTAAGTATTCACGTGTACAGAGAACCCAACTAACATTACTGAAAGAGGACAGGCCCAGGTTCCGCAGGGAATGAAAGCTGGTAAATCAAGTCAATGTTTGTGAGGATGATAAATGGGCACCATGGGAAGAAGCATCATGGGCTAAAAAAGGATATCATACCTCAAACTTTCACCATTTCTGAAGTCTCACTCAAATGTAGACACATTATTCATTTGATCCTGCACTGTAGAAAATCCACGGAAGCAGGAATTCTCGGGCAGTCCAGTGGTTAAGACTCCGTGCTTCCACTGCAGGGGGCACAGGTTCGACCCCTGATCTGGGAACTAAGATCCTGCAAGCTGCGTGGCATGGCCAAAAAAAGAAAGGAAAAAAAATCCATGGATGCTTTGCCCGAGCCTCCTCCATAGGAACTCTGGGGACTTCACTCTGATTTCCATGTGTCTAATATAAAGGGGAGAGGCATGAAAACATGCCGTTTTAGCTCTAACTCCAGTTTCTCTTATACAATTCTTCATATCCATCAAGGCTTTAGAGCTTGGTCTATCACCAAGGCTTGAATCCCATAGCAGCTCATTCTGAAGAAAAGTGTAAGACTGAAAGGACAGTGGATTATTTAAGCTTCCAGGATGTCGTTCTTACACTGATTTGAGAACGTATCATGTAAAAGCTGTGGTGTTGGGTGCTGGGAATAAAGACATAGATAAGACACACTTGTAATCATCTGGAACAGCTCCCAGGAGAGCAGGAGAGGTACAGAGGTTACCCCACAACAGTGATGGAACCCGTCAGCACTGTAACAGATGACATGTTGATTCACTCATTTTGGGGCATGATGGAGAAGGTTTCAAAGGAGAGGTTACACTGATGGAACAGCCAGCCTTTACTGAGAGCTTACTAAACGCGAGACATGATGCTGGGTGCTTCGTAATCACTATCTTATTTATATAATCTTCTCAATGAATTATAAGGAGGGTTTTATTATTAACCCCACTTCAGAGATAAAGAATTGAGGATAAGAGATGTTAAGTAACTTGCCCAACATCCTGTAGCTAATGAATGGCAAAGCCGAATCATCAACCCCAGGCTGCAGACGCCTCTGCTTCTAGGGTGTCATATTCTCCCTCAATGTGAGAGGAACCTCAAAAGAGCAAACAGGACTTATCAAGCAGACAATGAAACGCTCAAGGTTTTTGACAAAGGGTTTTCTAGAACACATATAAAAATGTAACCCATAACATTGTCGCTCAAAGGCACTTTACCATAACATAAGCAACCTTGTTTTATGAATTGGCAATGTTCTGGAACATTCCGGAGAAATGAAATTTCTGGAAATAGCTTCACTTAAAAAAAAAAACAAAAAAACAAAAAAACACCACTGAAGTATACATTACAGTCATTTATTGCCTCAACCACTAGCCCCAGGCAAGCAGTAATCTGCTTTCAGCTAGTATATATAAGCTCTGCTTTTTTCAGAACTTCAGGTCAAGGGAGGATCATACAGAAGGCAGTCCTTTGTGTCTGGATTCCTGGGCTCAGCAGAATATCTTTGAGATTCATCCACAACAATCCGCTTGTCAATATTTTGTCTCTTTTTCCTGCTGTGTAGTATTCCTCTGCGTGACTGCACTACGACTGGTTGCCCGTTCTCCTGTTGATGCACAGCTGAGTTACTTCCAGTTTCTGGATGAAAATAGCATGATTTCTAAGAAGGCATATAGGAGCTCCCTCTGGAGACTACTGCTACAATGAACTGTCCCATCACTCACCTGTTTTTCAAAGTTTGCAGAGCCCACGGCTCTTTGGTCTTGGACACAATGTGCCTTTGATTTTGGCCCTAAGGACTCTGTGCCTCTGCTCATCAAGTGTCCTTCAGCTTTGACTCACAGTTTCTGTTTCTGCATGGCTCTTAATCCAATTTTGATCTGAGTTTTGGTTCAGTTCAAATTGTGGGAGCTCAGAGAATCCCATCTCTCTAAATTGACCTATAATCACATCCAAATGACGTCACCGTGAGCTGATGACACGAGGGTAGCAGTGAGCACTGCACAGACCAATTCTTTCAAATTCTCTAGCAGCTCTTCCTCTGCCATAGGCTTCTGAAACTAATGAAATTCTACGTCTGAATTACTCTTCTCTCCCAAAGGCAATCAAAACATGCTGGATTAGTAAAGAAGAAAATCTCAACGCATGAGAGATGAAGGAATATCTTTGTTATCGTGTTCCTTGACGAAAGGAGACAAAAATGTGATAGTCAGCATGGCCTGCAAAGCTTGCTGCGTAGTCGGGATGCCACAGGGTGGCGGTTTCTGGGCTACACCTCTGGTCAAAGGCTCCATCTCCCAGACAAAAGGTTACAAGCTCTGGCCTTAGACTAAATCCTTCCATCAGATCCACAATGGAGATATCTGGAAAGTTGCTTAAGTGAAGTGCTGTCTGTCTGCAGAGCAGAAGTGATAATCTGTAGAATCCTTTGGTGTTTCATGCTCTACATCATTATCGGCATGTCAGACCTGACTGCATGGAAATGAGTTGAACCACAGCAAAAGGATCTTGACGTAGGTCAGACAGTTATCATGGCAATAGGTAGAAAGCCTGATTTTTATTTGGCCATTCTTTTCCCAGACAGTAAGTTCCACTGAACTTGAAGTTACCCATGATTATAATAGCCATTTTATCTTCCAAATGAGGAAAAGCAGGATTTGGGGACAGTACATTTACCATCTTTTCTAAGGGCCTCAAAGGAACTTTTACAAACCATATCCTCTAAAACGTCTTCCCGGCTGATTTTAGTTTTGCCTGGTGTCACCTACCACAATCCAATTGTGAGGCCATGTCCGTTCACTAACACATTTAATGCCCTAAGCCCTTTTTAGTATATTTAAGGTAAAAAAAAACCCAAACAAACCTATTTTCAAGTGCATTTTGAAACATGTATTTTTATCATCTTCACCCAGAACTTGGGTAACTTAAATCACTAGTTCTTACACTGCAGAAATCATCTCTGTGCATCAATAACTACCCACTTAACCCAGGATTTAGCTCCTGGGCACCTGCAGTGCGGTACAGTGTCTTGCGTTCTAAGATCAGGCCAGATGATGGAGGTGTCACATTCTAGCTCTACCTTCACTAGGTTTGCAACCTCAGGCAACTAGCTTAGCCTCCTTGTGTCTCAGGTTTAGTATCTGTAAAACGAGAATGATAATACAATAATAGTAACTATCTTTGAAGGTCATTGCATAGATTAAATGAAGTAGCAAATGCCTGGCATAGAAGAAGAGCTCAACAAATATTAGACATTATTATTGCCCTCCTACATCCTCTGGAGTCTAAAAGAATAAGTGGAAGGCTAGATCTCCTTCTATGAGAATCAGTCAATACCATTGAGGGGCGGGGTAACAAGGCCTACAGAGAAAGAAAGCAAAGAGGGTACCAGGCAGTACTGTACACTATTGGCATTTTATACAGATGGAAGGAAGGTTTAAACGATGTGTCTCGGGCTTCCCTGGTGGCGCAGTTGTTGAGAGTTCGCCTGCCGATGCAGGCGACACGGGGATGCAGGGGACACGGGTTCGTGCCCCGGTCCGGGGAAGATCCCACATGCCGCAGAGCGGCTGGTCCCTTGAGCCATGGCCGCTGAGCCTGCGCGTCCGGAGCCTGTGCTCCGCAACGGGAGAGGCCACAGCAGTGAGAGGCCCGCGTGCCGCAAAAAACCAACCAACCAAACAAACAAAACGATGTGTCTCATACTCACAGGCGGCATCAGACGTGCCGTTAATTGTGCAGAACAGTCACTTAGTGCAACAGCAGTTAAGGGCAGTGCTGGATGCACCTGGGAGGACTGGCCAGAGGAGGGGGGTGTTGTAGCAGATGGAGAAGTGATAGAAAGGCAGATATCATCTTATATTTATATAACGAGTACATAATCACATACAACTAAGACTGAAACATTGATTCAGTTATTATAAGGTAAGCATTTTCTTCACAATGCCTAAGTATTTGCTACTGTAGCTCATCTGAAACTAGGTAGGATTACAGTATATCCAAAATACAGAAGAAAAAAGAAAACTGGGAAATTTTGCTCATAAAGTTGACTAAGCCCATTTTCAAGGAGCAATGTATTTTTAAAAGTGTTTCCCATACAGGCAAGATGGAGAGGCATTTTAGAAGCAGGACAGTCACATTTTAAAGGTTTTGACTAGAAGTGACTTCACCTTTTACTTTTCCAGTGCAAAGGTTCTTTCCCAACACACCTCTGAGTGAGTCTGGGAAACCACTTCTTCCTCTTGCCACACAAATGCATGTCCTACATAGTGGACTCCCATTTACTAAAGGACTCTGGAAATCTCAGAGTAACAGTGGAGGCTGGACCCTTTTGTCTCATAAACTGTATCCCAGTATGAGAATGTCATAGTAAGTCATAAATGCCATAGAGATGCTATTTTCATCAGGGTAAACTAACTACAAACAAGAAGTTTATGATGTCACAATGAATCGGAGTTATATTTATGACTGTCCAGTGAGGAACACTCGTTTAGCTGTACCAAACAGAAGATTTTTTTTACCGTAAACACAGTATAACCACTTTACTGTTTCCATTAACATGTAATGTGTAATGAACGTGCTTGGAGAATATTAAAATCCTGAAAAAAATAAGGCCTTTGGCTGACGGTGGCACAAGAACACTGTTCTGTTGGATTTAACAAACTACCAACAAAAAAATGATGATTATAAAATTTTCTACTTCTGAATAATCTATAATAGAGACTGACAAACTTTAACTGTAAAGGGTCAGATCATATACATTTCTAGCTTTGCAGACTGTACGGTTTCCATAGCAACTACTCAACTCTGTGCTTGTAGTGAGAAAGCAGCCACAGATAACATGTAAGTGAATGAGTGTGACTGTGTTCAAATAAGATGTTATTAACAAAAACAGGATGCAGACCAGCTTTGGTCCTCAGGCTGTAGCTTGTCGACACTTAGTCTACAATAAATTAATTTGAAAAGATAATTTTTTACTATTTGGTTGTCTCTGGTATGTTTTGCAGCTCTTGGTCTTTAGACCAAAGGGGAAGGTCTAAATTAGAAGGGGCCAATTTTCGTTTCTATACCTTCTTAGCTATGGGTCGAACAGCATGCAGGGATTCATTCTTTGGGCCAGACACAGTGCTAGGAGGAAGGATGAGTAGATGAAAGAGCCACAATCCCTTCCTCTTCTGTATCTTAAAAGATGTTATCAAAAGAATGTGTCTTGGCTTCCCTGGTGGCGCCGTGGTTGAGAGACCACCTGCCGATGCAGGGGACACGGGTTCATGCCCTGGACCGGGAAGATCCCACATGCCGCGGAGCGGCTGGGCCTGTGAGCCATGGCCGCTGAGCCTGTGCGTCTGGAGCCTGTGCTCTGCAACGGGAGAGGCCACAACAGCGAGAGGCCTGCGTACCGCAAAAAAAAAAAAAAAAGAAAAGAAAAATAATGTGTCTAACCAGAGAAAGAGAAAAAAATAGATTAAAAAATGGTAAATTTTGAAAGTCTATAAACTTCATAGGGATAGAAAGCAGGGAAACAAACAAATAGAATATACTATGGTGGGAACAGAAGGGAATAATAAATGTCGATGGGGGTATTACTCTGGAAGGTCCATGATTGGATTTGCCTCTTTATATACACAGTGGCAAGTAAGCTCCCTTGTCCAATATATTTTGGTTTATACCATTTTCTTTATAGCCACTTTCTCCTATGTAGTTCCCAGGGACATAGACTAGGGCAGGATTTTATCTTCAGAACTGAGAGTCTGAATTGGATTAAATCCTATCTAAGGTATATGCACCACCAACTCCTCCCTCCTACTTCTATACTATTTGCTTGGGGACTCAGCTTCCTGCCTGCGTCAAACGCAGTACCTCGAGGGACTTTCCGTTCTGGTTAGTCCCCTGCGTAGACTCCCTAAATAGCAACTCAAGGAGCCATAAAGCAGTGGAAATGTCTCCCTGACAGAAAGGAAAGTGCACTCTCAGGCTTGCTTATTTTCCCCAGAAGTCAGCTAAACTTTCATGTGAGTGGCAAAGCTCTAAGAACCCTCCCTCCTAAACACGTTAGAAATGCCACTTAGCTGGTACTGTGGGGAGAGAACTTAAGAAAAATTCAACACTGATAGAATTACATTTGTTCTTCATTCAATCTTGGTGAACTTTCTAGGCACTAGAGCCTATTGCTTTTACTGTGCTGTCATTTCTGAAAACCAAATTGCACAAAAACTTTTATAATCACCCAAGAGAACTCCTAAATGGGTCTACTGTCATTCCATGAATCACAACACTGACGCAGGCTTCATGGTGGCCCAGCCAGTTCCACACCCTGTGACTCATATAATCCTCGGAGCAGCTGGGACGGGGGTCCCCTACCTGCCTGCTAGGCAGAGTAGGGCTCCGAGAGCCAAGGGTGATCTCCCAGGATTTTATATCACTGAGTACAGCCCTTCTGTTCTACAGAAGAGTGAAAAAGGCCGAGAGGATGAAGTAACTCACCCAGTTAAGAGGTCATAGGGTGATATCACAGAGGCAGGAAGGGGCTCATTCTGGACCAGAGCTCTTTTCACTGTTTCCCGGGGGGCGGGGGGGGGGGTCTCTACTTTGTGCTCGTATACAAATTTAAAATAAAAGAGACAAAATGAGATAATGAAATTCATTACTGACAGCTCAGAGTAAACTGGCGGCATTAAAAGCAATGCCTTTCAAGAGGTGAATGACACCAGGTGCCAGGAGGAGGCCTAAAATAAAAGTTTGAAATGCCTTGACAGGAGAGAATTAAGACCTGGGCTTCCTGTTACTCACCCACCACCATCCCTCCCTGGTGGCACTCTTCTGGTAGATTCTTTGATAAAATAAGCATTTGTATATGCTTTATGTGGTAACAGACACAGATATTAAAATATATATGTATACTTGTACTTGAAGATTTTGCTAAACCTACACTACTAAAAATTATAAATGTTTGCTTACCTTTTGAGTTTAATTACTGTATAGAGTTAGGTGTGTCATCTCTGAAATCAATGTCTTATTCTTATTCATTTATATTCCCAAGACCTGAAGCACTGGCATACAGTCGGTATACAGTCGGTGCTCAGCAAAGCTTCTTCATAAAGTTCATGAATAATAAAAAAGGGCCATACAAAGTTGTAATAAAATAATATTAATAATAATAGGTAGCATTTTTGAATGGCCAGGCACTGTTCTAAGGGGTCCCCAAACTAGAAAGTAGAGGTTCCTAGGTCAGCATTCAAACCCCTAAATTCTGGCCCTTGAGTCCACCTTCTCAGCTACAAAAATTATACAGTAAGTTAACTTTTAAAAATTTTACTATACTGAGAGCAGCTAAGACAAGATGGGATTCAAAATATTGTTATACAATAGTTATTTTGTGCGATAGCATTAGCTATGACAGATCTTGGCCAGCTATAAAGATCGTTAAGGTTCAAGAGTCTTCATTATTCTAACTTAACCATTCTCCATGTCACAAAAGTACAAAATAAATTTGGAATGCCCATCTCACTCCCCACCTTAAAAGTACTGGGGAAAGTTATAAGGCAGACATAAGAATATTATATGAAACAACTCTACAATTGCCTTATCACATCCATGAACGATATCAGGACATTCTGCCAAGGAATTCCGAACTTCTTTATTCTGACACATCATCAACCACATATACTGGTGTGAAAGATTGCCAAGCAGTAAATGTAGGTCCATGTGTAACTCAATGTATATCCAGAAAAAACTACCCTACTCCCAAGAAGAGATGAAAATTAGCTTTCTCCTTCTCACACTTAAGAAAGTGGAGGGCTTCCCTGTTGGCGCAGTGGTTAAGAATCTGCCTGCCAATGCAAGGGACATGGGTTCGCGCCCCGGTCCGGGAGGATCCCACGTGCCGTGTAGCAACAAAGCCCACGTACCACAACTATTGAGCCTGAGCTCTAGAGCCCGTGCGCCACAACTACTGAGCCCACATGCCACAACTACTGAAGCCCGCGCACCTAGAGCCTGTGCTCCACAACAAGAGAAGCCACCGCAATGAGAAGCTCGCGCACCGCAATGAAGAGTAGCCCCTGCTCGCCGCAACTAGAGAAAGCCCGCGCACAGCAACGAAGACCCAACGCAGCCAAAAATAAATAAATAAATTTATATTAAAAAAGAAAAAAGAAAGTGGAAGTAAAGGGTCCAACAATTTAAAGCACCTCTTCCTTAAAAAACTGTACAAAGTACTGAATGTCTACTCTGGGCCTGGCACTAACGCAGCCTTGGAGATACATGGCCCCTCTCCTGTGGGTCTGTGAGAGGCACACATTCATCAAATGATCACACACCCAAAATGCAAAAATTGCAATGTGATAGGGTTAAGACAAAGAGGTGAACCTTGCTCTAAAAACCTATGAAGGAAGAATTTTTTCTGGGTAATCCATAGACTTCCTTGAGGAAGCAGTGGTAGTGCTGTTATCTAAGGAGTAAGTAGAGGTTGGCTAAGAGTGGAAGGAAAGGAAGAGGAAGGGCAAAAGACACAAGCTAAGACCCTAAGGTGAGGGAAGCATGAAGGGTGAGGGTGTAAAGAGGTGAAATACAGCCAGAGGGGTTGGAAAGGAAGGTCCAGGCATTTGGGGGTTGAGATAAGATTCTTGAGGGCCTGGTGTCATGTTAAGGAGCTTTGTGCTTATCCCAGGAGTACTGGGAAGCCAATAATGTATTAGTCAATATATTAGCCTTTGTCTCATTTTCCCCAAATTCACATATTTCCAGTGTCGATAGAAAACTGAGTGAAAGGGGATGGATCAGTAAGTAATATGGCTACAGAACTGTATGTTGCTATAGCTACAATTCTCAAGTTCAAATAAATCTCAATTCACATAAAATACTAATATAGTTGTTAAGGGTTGAATTGTGTTATTCCTTGAAAAAGATATGTTGAAGTCTTAACCCCCAGTGCCTCAGAATGCGACCTTAGCTGGAAACAGTCTTTGCAGTGGTAATCAAGTTAAGTGGTTAAGAGCTCAGACTTTGGACAAGATTGCCAAGGATGACTGCCCACCTGCTACACATATCCAGTCTCTGCTTCTATTAAATAGAATATACTCCACAGAGTTGCTGAGATTACATGAGTAAATAATGTTAAATACGTGGAAGCTTTTCTCTGTACTGACTCTTTCCCATTAGTACAATAGCAATTCTCATTTCTCCCATCTTAAAACAATAACAGTATGACAATAATTGTTAATACGAATACATAATGATTTCCTTCCCTTGACCTTACTTCAAAGTCAGTTTCAATTTCTCCCCTTCCTTTTTATAACAAAATGCCTCAAAAGACTTGTTAATTCTTACAGCCTATGACGCTTCTCCCATTCTCTCTTCAAACCACTTAGACTTTCACCAGCATCAACCCCAACAAAAATGTTAGTCAAGACTATTGATGATCTCCACATTGCTTAATTCAGTAGTCCCTTCTCATCCTGATTTTATATTGACCCATCGGCAAAATTTAGCATGGTTATCATACGTTCCCACTTGCTAAAGGTTTTCTCACTGGTCTTCTAGAACATCATATTCTCACGGGTTTTTTTTCTACCTCACTGGTTGATCTTCCCTGTCCTGTTTGCTGATTTGTCCGCTTCTGCCAGATTTCTCGAGATCGAGTCCTTGGATCTCCACTCTTCTCTATATACACTCACTCCCTTGGTGACGTCATTTAATCTACAGCTTTAAATATCATCCGTAGTCTGATGCCACCTGCTTGTATATATCCAGACAAAACCTTTCCTTAGAACTCTAGATTCATACATTCAATTGCCTACTCAACGTCTCCACTCAGATAGACAAAAGATCTCTTAAACTTCATCTGTCTGAAACTGATCTCATATTCTTCCCCCAAACTGCACTACTTTCCAGTCTTCACCATCTCAGCTAAAGGCAACAACATACTTCCTGCTGCTCAGGGAAAAAAAACCTTACATGGCATCATCATAGATTTTTTCCTTTCTTTTCCATTCCACAACCTGTTTTTACCTTCAAAACAAAAAAGAATTCAACCATTTCTCACTACTTCCACTGTTAGCTGATTTGAATATAATAGTCTGACTCGTGTACTTCCTTCTCTTTCTTCCTACAGTCTGTTTCCAACATAGTATCCAGAGTTGCTATAAACCAGTTCATCACATTCCTTTGCTCAAAACCCTTCAATCAGATCTGAAGAGCAGAAAACATATTTTACATTGGAGTGAAAAGAAGAGTAGCGATAAGGAAAAGACAGGATTTATAAGCATTAGGATATTAGAACAAAAACTCGAAGTGAATGGATAAATATAATACTGTGTTCTTCTACTGGAAGTAGGGTTTACATTTTCCATATTTTCAAAATAATAAGGTTGAGATGGAAAATTATGTTATGGAACCAAAGCAGCAAGTTTAAATTCCATATTGAACAGACCTCACGTATAAAGCATAAACCATCAGCCGTTATTCATTCATACAGGATCTATTAATAATGTAACCGCAGTGGACTGGGCTGGTATAACAACGGGTAGTAACTGGGACTAATTTCACTATGATGAGAAAAGATGAAATGCTATGAATAAGTACATATCAATAAAAAGGGCTTTTGGGCCTGAAGACACCAACTAACCCATCAAATAGTAGGTGGTAGATAATTCATATTCTTATATTGTAATTAATATTATTTAAAATAAGTGATTATTAATAGTGGTTGTAATTTATTTTTGTTTTAGGGTAGAATTTGAACTATAACATTGCTTAATTAATGTGTGTTAGCAGTGATTTGCTCACTCTCAAAGTAAAATGAAATGTTAGTGGTATGACTCAATTCCTTCCTCTCCCCCATTATCCGCAGCCCACGAAGATCACTATTCTTTTTGACCCCATGTATTCTTTGCGGACTATGCTACATACTTTGGCACTTACATTTCATTTTTATTCTTTATTTTCTGTATTTCTATGTTCATTCCATCTTTTTAGATAAATCATGAGTAAGTAACTCAAGGGCCTATTCTACCTTTTCTTTTCCTCAGACTCTCAGAATAGTAAAAACTAGGTGATGCTTAATAAACCTCAGTTTATTGGGATAACCCTACAAGATAACCTCTATGCTTTAACACACATTCATCTTCAGAAAGCAATGTAACAGTTAACGATAGTCTTACTATAATATATGATAACCTCCAATATTTTGTTCTATTTCCATTAGAACATTCTCTTTTCCTACCTTGCTTTGCATATCTTCCAAAGCCCCTGAAAATGGGCTGAATCTTTCATTTGTCCTTTCTATTCAGAAATATAGAAAATTTCTAATTTTCAAGGGTACAAATAATCTGTCATGGTATTACTTGCACCTGCTGGCAAAGCCGCCATTTTTTTATCCTCTAAAGGAGTCAAGAGCTGATCAAATTACTCTGGACAGCACCAGCACAAACCTTAAACTACCTACAGAATTCACAATGGGTTGACACAGCTGAATCTTTCCAAATCTTTCACAACATCTCTGATATTTTTATGCTTTGCCATCTCCCACAGAGTGCTTCTTTCAGTCTGTCGCTTTCTTTCTACATGAAAAGTCGCTGTGATTCTCTCCTGCTGCTTATAAGTAAAACTCCCTGATGTGTTTGCAATTTATTGTGATCTATTTTCCTCTTTCCAATAAAGATGAATTTTTACAGCCCCTCTCATAGTGACCAATGTGAAAAAAAGCATTCAGAATGATAGGAGTGACAAGCAAAGTGCATCGTATGTGGCTGGTACTAAATAAATGATATGTGACTATAAACTGTTTATTGTCCCGCCATTTTAATACAGGAATTGCTGAACAAGAATCTACAGCTAGGAATAGGTAGCAAGCAGTGACAATGAGAAAAGGTAATTGTTTTTCTTCAACTTCTACTTTCATGAAAGCCATGAAAAATTTTGTTTTGCCTAACTGAAAGTTTTCTCCAAGACAGTGGAACAATGAACCAACTATGGAGGACAGCTGATGATGTATGATGACCCATGACCAAGGTCAAGAGTCACAATCCAGATATGGCTTACTTCTCCAATCTATTGGTTCCTTGTAATTTACACCATGGTCACCTCAAAACACGTTACCCCCTTTCACACCTTTGTCCCTCACAGTGCCACTTGCATGGAATAAACCTCTACACATTGTCCACCTGGAAAACTCATCTTCATCTTTGCAAAAGGAGCACTACCATCGGTAGATCCGGGTCCTTTCCAGGCGTGCTCACCAACTATTCTCCCCACGACCAATGCAGAGTTTATCACTTACTCCTCAGTATAAACTGTGCAAATACCATTTTCCCAGATGTTTTACTCATTCCCCTATAGTTTACTCATTTGTTTACATTCCTGTATCTCTTAATATGTGGCTTTTGTAGCCAGGGTCCCCGTCTCCTGGATCTTTTGATCCACTCTGCCTATCACAGCACTTGAGGCGAGTTAAATGCTCCATTAATATTTGTTGAATATTAATGTTTAGAGGACTGAAAACTAATTTTGGACATGTGCCTTATCCTCAGCACAAGTTGGGAGTCAGAGAATTTTGCTTATACCCTCTCACAAATTCATACTCATCTAAGAAATAAATCTGATTTAGATCCCTAGAGGTGGGAAGGTAAATTAGGCAGATTCTTTAAACTGTTCTACTGAAAGAAGGTTAATTATTGTTACTTTATATAAATAACATAAATGAGACAAAGAACGTGTTGTCAAGTAGAATATATTGATGGATTTGTTCGTAATTAATGGATATGAATACTGTGTCGTTTATAATTAAAATGCATGATTCCATGAATAGAGACGCTTCCTAAAAATTGGAAAATGTCTTGACTAGGTAAAACTTAGCTTTTTTCAGTGTTAATAATTTACATATTAAAACCATTTTTAACAGGTAATACCAAGAATATCCTCACTTGGGCCTTCTGTGGATTGCCAGTGAAATTTTAACATTATCATCCAAATGAAAATATGCAATTTCATTCTGTAAAGGGAAAACAGATTTGGAACTTAAAGAACTGAAAGCATATATTTATTAAAGAAAATAACATTGTCTCAAAATAATGAAGTTTAATGTTATCTCTGAATAAATCAAACACTACTTCTGTGAAAGGAAAACACTGTTTCAGTATGAGGTACTATGGAACCATAAACAGGAATTCAGAAATTTCCACATAAGAAATGGGATGGAGGAAAAGAGATTATTGCTAGTCCCAAAACTGCTCATTGTATTTATGAAAAAAGAATTGAAAGGGATTTGAATATCATTGGAAAAATCTCTGTTAGGTCTCTGTGGGTTTCAATGAATTGTGCTTAACAGACTTGCTGAGTAATCAAACTATGATAATTTGGAGGAGACATCTCAACCTTTTCGTGTAAGGTGCTCATGAGTGATTTCCTCTTTACTTTATTTGTTTTGTGGTTGTAATCAAATTCACAACACAAAGTGTCATTAATCACATATGCTAATGATACTCCCACCGTGATTTATGGAAAAGACTAAAGCAATTCTGACATCTGACAATAGTTAGAGTCATTTTATCTTGTCCCTACAAACATGCTATTTTGTTTCATTAACTTCAGTAGTTTTGTGAATTTCAACAGTGTTCATATACAGTATTTAAATATTCTCATGTCATAAGGACAATAATAACTTGAATTTGGGAAAATAAAACCATAAAAATGGGCTTGTCTTCCTTTCTGGAGATCTAATAAGGAAATTCATAAAACACATAGCATGTATCACTGTGTGTAATGTAATCACAACACATTAGCACATATGAGTCTCATGAATGGAGTCTGCGTTTGATCAACTATGCTACTTCACAACCTAAGTGTCCATCGACAGATGAATGGATAAAGAAGATGTGGCACATATATGCAATGGAATATTACTCAGCCATAAAAAGAAACAAAATTGAGTTATTTGTAGTGAGATGGATGGATCTAGAGTCTGTCATACAGTGAAGTAAGTAAGAAAGAGAAAAACAAATACCGTATGCTAACACATATATATGGAATCAAAAAAAAAAATGGTTCTGAAGAACCTAGGGGCAGGACAGGAATAAAGACACAGATGTAGAAAATGGACTTGAGGACACAGGGAGGGGGAAGGGTAAGCTGGGACGAAGTGAGAGAGTGGCATGGACATATATACATTACCAAATGTAAAACAGATAGCTAGTGGGAAGCAGCCGCATACCACAGGGAGATCAGCTCTGTGCTTTGTGACCACCTAGAGGGGTGGGATAGGGAGGGTGGGAGGGAGACGCGAGAGGGAGGGGGTATGAGGATATATGTATACGCATAGCTGATTCACTTTGTTATACAGCAGAAACTAACACAACAATGTAAAGCAATTATACTCCAATAAAGATGTTTAAAAAAAAAAACTATGCTACTTCATAGGAATTAAAATTGTCACACTGTAAGTCTAAAGGAATTGACTAACTGAGAAAGTAAACAAATTATATACATGTACTAAATATAGTAAAATTTAAAAATTCTTACCTGTGATTCCATCTCAGCTGAAGATTTTAGGAGGGAAAATATAGCACTTTAGACATTTTATAGAAAAGTCTATTAGAAAAATTCATCATGAATATAAAGAATCTGATTAAGGACCATGATTTTGCAAGTTTTACTCAGTGAATCAGGTATAAACTTTAACATCTATAGAGTTTTTGAATGGTAATAAAATTTGTAGTAGAGACCAGTAAAGTGAAAACAAACTGATTGTCTTACATTATTTATAAACGTAATGGTTCCTTTCCCCTTATGGTGCCAAGACCCTGTACATACCAACACAATTTACCAAGAAGAAAAAGAATACTACATACAGGGAAGAACACATAAAAACAATAAGATGTCATAGAATCTACTAGAAATATACTCCCAAAGACTGATTGCATTTTTTAAATAATTCACACCATTTAAACAGCTTATTCTTGGACTGTGTTTTCGGTTCTAGATAAAACTTCTTTTCATTATTAATTATGAAGTCAGAAGAGGCAATAAATAATAGAACATTGTTCATAGTGCTTCTTCTGGATTTCTCCTGGATTTTAAAGTACTACTTGAACCCCTTGACATTCAACATTAAAAGATGATAAAATACTAAGACTGGGAACCTAAGTTTTTGTCCCAAAATAAGCCCTAATAATTAGCACAGAAGCAGTTCACTACTGTGAATCCTAGCCAAGAGGAGAGAGGGTAAACTATCCATCTAGGTTGGAAAATGGATCACAGTCATTTGGAAGATCCAACAGAGAAAAAGTACAATTTTGAAGTCAACACTCAGGGAACAATAAAAGTACAAGTAATGGGATCACAGCCTGTTCTCATGTACAATCAATAATAAAACCAGGTGTATAAGAACTGAAAGTGTGTGAAAAAGAAATATTCTCTTGCTAGGGGTTTTCAATTACAAACTGGACAGCTAAAGAGACTGATGAATAAGAAAGTTTTCATTTTTAACTTTATCCTGCAGGACTCTGCATTAGGAAGGACTGATGGCATTTATTTTAGAAATATTGGACCATGGCTCAGTAAGTGTGGGGATTTTCCAGTAGAAATTGTGAAATTATTTGGAATACTTATTTTGGCTTTAATTATGTAATTGTCTAAAACAAAAATCTTAAAGATGTTTTGAAGGGTGTGTAAAGAAAAGACTAGGAGTGTGATGTCTCACTGAACTTTAATTTTTTTAAATTAATTAATTTATTTTTGGCTGCATTGGGTCTTCGTTTCTGTGTGCGGGCTTTTCTCTAGTTGCGGCGAGCGGGGGCTGCTCTTCGTTGCGGTGAGTGGGCTTCTCGTTGCGTGGCTTCTCTTGTTGCAGAGCATGGGCTCTAGGCACGTGGGCTTCAGTAGTTGCAGCACGCGGGCTCAGTAGTTGTCGCTCACGGGCTCTAGAACGCAGGCTCAGTAGTTGTGGCATATGGTCTTAGTTGCTCCGCGGCATGTGGGAATCTTCCCAGAACAGGGCTCGAACCCGTGTCCCCTGCATTGGCAGGAGGATTTTTTATTCTATTATTTTTTTGGGGGGGGGGTATGCAGGCCTCTCACTGCTGTGGCCTCTCCCGTTGCGGAGCACAGGCTCCGGACGCACAGACTCAGCGGCCATGGCTCACGGGCCCAGCCGCTCCGCGGCGTGTGGGATCTTCCCGGACCGGGGCACGAACCCGCGTCCCCTGCATCGGCAGGCGGACTCTCAACCACTGCGCCACCAGGGAAGCCCGGCAGGATTCTTAACCACTGCGCCACCAGGGAAGCCCTCACTGTGCTTTCATTTGTTAAAGATCAAATCCTCTTTTACAAATGGACCAGTCCTCACTGCTCTTTGCTTAGCAGGTTAGGACATGATTTTAGTTAAAACTGCAGTGAGATTCAGCCCCAGGTGTACCTTACCTGCAGTGTAGAAAGCACACATTTCCAAAGAGGATTGTGCAGATACTTAAAAACCTTAGAAAAGAACAAAAACCTAGATGACCTTCACGTGTTTTTCTTTGTTTGTAGAAGTCCATTGCAGTGCATAATGACAGGGCACAGAGAAGGAAAGCTTATTCCTCAAAGCAGATAGACCATCCCATACTCAGGACCACCATATTCATAACATGACAATTTTTAAAAGTGATATTGCCCTAGTAGGCTTTTATACTTGACTACTTTGGAATATATTTTATTTGTTCCATTTTTCCATAAAACATTAATACCATCTAATTATTTTAATTATGAGAATCCACTTTCATTTACCAAACACATTTTTTTTTAATCTTTCTATGTCTTGTAACCATTCTTCATGCCCACTTCTCATCATCCCCGCTCTGCAGATGAGATAACAGAAGCTCAGTAACTCAGAAAATTTTACCGGCTAACGTGTCGCAGAAGAATAACATCTCTTACTCATTCCCCACTCTACACACAGAAGTCAAATGCTAGTGTAGTTTGATGTATTAAAATCACCTGCATATTGATTTAACAAACAGTAAATACAAACATCATGCCATTATGCACTTTATCATACAATTAAATTTTAAATATCATTCTTCTAAGTTAGCCAAAGAGTCTTCCAATCTTCCTGAGATATCCCCGAAAAGTTATAGTCAGTGGAAACTTTTGCATAAAAGAAGCAAAAGGTTTTCATAAGAGTATTTACTTCCCTCTACTCCAGAGAGCTTGAAAAATTCATTCTTGAACACTCCCAGCTGACTTCACTTATGACCACTTTTCAGCCTAACTTCCTCCCGACTGTTAGATGGCACCGTGCTCTCTAACAAGGTGTTACGCCAATTTTTCTAGGACACACCTGCCAATCAAGTGTGGGGTTTAATAGAGAACAGTGAAGATGCCATCTCTCCAGCAGGGCACCCATTATCTTTGGCAGTAAGACACATTAACACCAAATATATCTTGAATGCCAAAATTAAAATTATGAGTTGTGGAAGAAAATGCAGCATAGTAGCTGTAGGTGCTTGAATCTGCCCAATGGAGAGGTTCAGTTCTAGGAGGCCCATGGAGACTCATCAAGCACTCAGGTGACCTGCTGCTCGACAGTGTCTTTGGAATTTGAAGTGATTTATGAAAAGAGCAACAAACTAGCACTGTAAGAATAAACTGTCACCCCCCAAATTAGAGATGAGCCCAATCACAAGAGTGACAACCAGAAGTAGTAGATAAATTCCAAAGCCACATTCAAAACCACTAAGGGGCATGCTAAACAAGGCATGGCCTAAAACTTTCCAATGAATTGCTAGTGAATTACTTGACCAGCTTTTCCCCACATAGATCTAATCAGCCAGATGTGCAGTCCTGAGTATATATCTTACTTCCTAGGTCATACATCGATGACCTTAATAATTGCCACTCTTGGAATTTCACTCCCAGTAAAGCATTTCGTCTAGTCTCTCCCATTCATTTCACCAAGGAGGAAAGAAATGAAGTAATTCAGACAACTAATTAGGGCCGAAGTAAGAATTCAATTCCAGCTGTGTCCTATGCTTGCTCTAGTGAGCTCTGGATTACATCAAGTTTCTCCTCTCTTTACTTTCCCCCCTATTTTATTCATATTATGTTTATGGCATGACATGTATTCATATTATGTACATATATAGTAACATGCAATAAAATGTTCCTAGTAATAGTAATGTATACTTTATGCCTAATCAATACATATATACTAATTATTTGTGCAATTTTATTTTCTCAATAATTAAACACTGAATTTTCATATCTCTATTAAAACGTATGCCCCTGTTGTCATTCCATCCATGACTGGCAAAATAAAATGTTCCAAGGCCTTTTATAAAAGGCTCTAGATGTCCCCAAGGGATGGGTTTGTATCAGTGAACACTTCCATTCTTATACCCACCCATACCTCTGATTAGCACTTACTGGCCTCTACTATTCATCTGTCTGGTACCCACTCTGGAATGGGAGTTCTTTTAGGGCAAGGCTAGGTCTTATTCATCACTGTACCCATTGCACGGGCCAAAGAGTTAGTGCTCAATAAATGTTTGCTGAATGAACGGATGAATACATGCATGAGCTGGTACCTCCCATGGATTGCTAAAACAACCCTGGGCTAACCCTACTGATTGTCTTTTTCATGCCTGGTTTGTTTTCAAAGATTTCTCATGAGAACGAAAACATGTGAATAAGACCTTTCTTTCAATCGTTCATTCATGACAACAGCATTTTTTTACACATGGGCATGAACTATTAAAGGCCTCTCAGAGGAAATTATTTTAATTACAGAAATCAGAACAGCTTAATTGTAAATGTGCAGTGTGAGCACTTTACCAAAGAGATTAGTGGATTTTCCCTTTATTTCTTTCCTTTCTCTTTAGTAATTCTTATAACTCACAGTAAAAAATATTCCCAGGATTTCAGCATGCTGGCACATCTTTCGCTTCAACTTAACCACTTCTAAGGAAATCTGCAATGTTGATGCTTAAAGACTATGAAACCACACTTCTCTCCACCAATAATTCACTGAACTAAATTGTGATCATGGTGTCAGTGTGCTTCTGGATAGGTGAGTTCTAAGACGTAAAGGAAAAATGTGAGCAAAATAATAGTTGCTCCAGTAAGTATGGAAACAGTATAGATATCTATATCTACATATAGCTAGATGATACAGATATTCTGGCAATCTGGAATACAAATGAAGATTCATTGCTCTTCCACAGACCTCAAGGTACTACATCATTTAGGCGACAGCTAAGGGAATGCATGGCTTCTCAGCCTATATTCAGTCATTAATATTTCAGCTGTCTACAATGTCTTTCCACCTGGATGTCCCAACAAGCATAAAAAGGACCTATAGTTCTGTTGGGTAACCACATGCACTGAGTATTTAAGTTTATTTTGGGGGGAGAGGTGGCAGAATTCTAGAAGGACCTACATAGTACATCCTTTTCTAAAACAATCAGAAATATTCAGGGCAGTATTTACAATAAAGTGGGAGATGTTATGACATACGGATATTACCCCTTCCAACCATGATAAGACTTAAAGAAGGGAAAAGAGTAATATACCAGCAGTAATACCTTTACTCAGCATCCACCATACCCGAATTGCAGTAGTGCTTGCTCTAAGGAGCATTAAAGATGGAAGGCATGTTCCTTTTTTTGATAAGTTACAATCTTCAGGTTGACAAGGCCCATGGCACAGGAAAATGTCATGGAAACTTTGAAGCAACGTATGTAGAACTCTACACAGAACATGGCAAAAGCTTAGACTAGAGGTTCTGAAAAGAAGCGAGCAAAAGAAAAAAAACAACTGATATGGATGAAAGGAGTTTCTTGGGGATACTAGAAGTGGCAATGAGTAGGTCTTAGCAAGTTTTGAATGAAATAAGGGAGATAATTCGATGGGAAGGGGAGAGGAAGGCATGACGAGTAAGGAAAATGGCAGAGAAACTGTCACCCAAACTTCCATGTGGGGCAAAGCTTGAATACATTTGCTCAGACAAATTGAGTTGGGACTAATGATACAGGGCAGCAAGTTGAATGAGAGGATCTGGCAGTCAAGTCTACACTTAGCAGAGAGCTAAGCACTTAGTAAACATTCCAGGTTATTGGAGACATTGACACTTACTGCTGGGATTTATGAACAGGATAGCAACTTAATCAAAATGGCACTGATGAAATGTTCTTAGGATTCCCAAAAGAAGGGATGCAGCCTAAAGTCTGGGGAAGTTGCCTTGAGTGGGCAACTGAGAAACTGAGGCAATGGAAAGGGAGAAATACAAACAGGAAGCAACGCAGAAAGAAAATGACCTACAATGAGGCTACAGAGTTCTGCTCCAAATTATTAAGCTCAGTTTTAAATACTGAGTTTGTAGGATCGCTGAGTATCGAAACAGAAATGCAACTATAGATGTTGGAATGAAGACCAGGAATTTGAGGCTGCAGAGAGACAGACGTCATCCAGGAACTTTCTCTCCACCGGAAATACTCTGACACACTTGTACCCTTTCGAATAGATTTGTGACTCAGCAGTGAAAAGTCGAGAGAAAATGATATTGTGTAGCTAAAATTATGGGATGCTGACATTAAATTACCTGTCCCCTGAAACTGAGTCAAAGTTGTGCTCAGAAAACTGCTAACCTAATATTCTGGGCTCTCTTGAGGAAAATGAATTTAAATCTCACAATACATCAGTTTATATACCCTAAATTAATATAATGAATAGAATTATAAAGCAAGTCAAAGTCAGCTCTCTAGCACTACGGTATGATGAGCCTGGATCCAGAACACGGTAGCTGCCACAGAGCCAGTTGCCTGTGCCAGGTTGATCTGATTCTCTGTATCACAAACAGACCATTAACAAGTCACAGTTTGCAGCATGGCATGGTGAGGAAAGTATCAATTACATAATAGGAATTATTGAGTTGGATCCCTCTCTCGATAAGCTCTTCCCGGACAGTGACAGACCATTTGGGAGGATGAATGCCAACTTTGTCAACCCCTAGGGCACCACTTTGTGCACCCAAATAGTAATTGACTAAAATTGTAATTTTCCAGTTAATTAAAAAAAAAACAACTATGCCCTAAAATGTTTTTATGAGAAATCTACAAGAACCAATATTTCAGGGGCTTTCACCTGAAAAGTACCTTCTTTATCAAGCCCCCCCCTAAAAAAAGTGTGGAAGTCCCCTCAAATCTAAACACCAATTAGTCATGTGGTTTTGAGTCATTTAATCCAGTGATGGGCCACCTTTATGAGCATTAGGGCCCCTTTTCAAGAATTAAATATCTCAGAGAGCTCCCCGTGATAATAGTTGGGCATTTCTTTCTTTTGTTTACTGCTGATGCTGACATCCATAGATGCTTGCCACCTCCTGCATTAATTAGTCTCCTCCACCTCCCCAGGGCAGACTGAAAACCGCAGATTAATTCAGGCACGATGACTGACAATTTTCTGGTACTCATTACACTTAGGGGCCACGGCAGAACCACAAACAGAGCCAGCCTTTGAGGGACTGAGAACAAATCTCTCAATAAAATGTCTTTGTTATTTATGTCAGAGTTCCAGTCAGGGCCCAAAATGCATTATGAAAAGACAGAATCTTTCTCTATTTTCCTCATAACCAGAGGAGCTGTATGAATAATCAACCACAAGGGTTTAGACTTCCTGGTGTGAATTCCGAACATCCTTTGCTTTAAATAGGAGGATGATGCATTAAAACTATACATCTGAGTCATCCCATACATCAGCCACTAGCCTGGCATTTGAAATATGACTAGTCTCAAACTGACATCTGCTATAAGTATAAAATGCATGCCAAAAGTTGGACTAAACACAAAAAATTAAAATATCTCATTATTAATTTTTGTATTGATTATAAATTTACATGAAAATATTTTGGATATACTGGGTTAAAAATTTATTGTTAAAATTGGTTTCATCTGTTTCTTTTTATGTTAATGTGCTTACAGAAGATTCTGAATTTGATTTTCATCCTACTCCTACTGGACAGCACTGCCATAGGCCAAGGAGTTTTATACTGGGTTGCTGTATTCAGAAAAAAGCCTCAACACTGGGAGAAGCAGTGTGGATTTACAGCATAGGTATCTTGTCATTCAATCCCAAGTTCCTTACCTAATAAATGCAATGCAATAACCATGCCTATCTCACGGGTTTAATGCAAGGATTAAATGCCAGTGTGTGAAAAGTACTTACTACAGGGCTGGCAAGCACTCAATAACTGTTAGATTCCATTTACATTAGACAGGAAGTGAATTTGATAATGGTGATGATGTTATGATGACACTGATCAGAAAAATTCTAGGCCTGTGCTTGCTAAGATCCATTTCAGCAGGAGTAAACTTCTAGTTGTGTATATGATAAGAACGTTCTTGAAGACGTTAAAGGAGAGGATTCTTTTCTGATTCCCAACATCAGGAATAGCAGGGTTTTTTTTAGTGGCTGGTTTGCTTTTATTTGATTAAAGAATAAAGTTTGGCTCATAGTGATGGCTAATAGAAAGCTTAGAAGAAGGTTTGCAAATTCAAATGCTACAGAGTCAATAACCATGGGTGAAGTTAATTGACTGTATTTTTGAATCACAGTTACTAGTTGCATATTAAATAGTTAGAATATTGTATACTTCCAAAAAAATAAAATAAGCTTCCTACTATTTTTTCCTGAAACAAGACCCTATTCATCTTTCACTTATTTTGCTTTTAGTAAAGACATAGGTACAGGGCTTCCCTGGTGGCGCAGTGGTTGAGAATCCACCTGCCAATGCAGGGGACACGGGTCCGAGCCCTGGTCCAGGAAGATCCCACATGCTGTGGAGCAACTAAGCCCGTGCACCAAAACTACTAAGCTTGTGCTCTAGAGCCTGCGAGCCACAACTACTGAGCCCACGCACCACAACTACTGAAGCCCACGCGCCTAGAGCCCGTGTTCCGCAACAAGAGAAGCCACCACAATGAGAAGCCTGTGCACCGCAACCAAGAGTAGCGCCTGCTCGCCACAACTAGAGAAAGCCCTCACGCAACAGTGAAGACACAACACAGCCAAAAATAAATAAATTTATAAAAACAAGACAAAACAAAACAAAAAAAAACGAAAAACACCACATAGGTACAGAGAAACATTTCTCTGTTGTGATAAAAAGAGCCAAACACTGTGATAGATGGCAGCCCACGCTGACTTCAGAATCAGGCCAACCTAACCACAGGAGTGATCAGACCCAAGTCAGACCACAGCACGGATTCTCCCGCTACAACAAATTCCATGTAAATATTCTTTAGCACCAGCCGATTTTGCCATGCAGAATACAGGCCCAGGTTGGTCATATCTTCAGAAATTGCAGCAATCCACGATTTATGTCAATCCTCCCCATTTTAAAACATTCAAACTCTTAAAGAAGTTGTGCCGAGAATTTCCTGGCTGTCCAGGGGTTAGGACTCCGTGCTTTCACTGTCTAGGGCCCTGGTTCAATCCCTCATTGGGGAACTAAGAGCCCATAAACCGCATGGCATGGCAAAAAAAAAAAAAAAAAGGTGTGCCCAGATGAACATGTCTGTAAGCCAGTTTGCAGTCTGCCTTTGATGGTGACTTTTGGCCCAATGGGAAGTATTAGTCAGGGAGTTCTAATAAACGTTTTTCTATCAGCCTCATTCCTACCTCTACCTTATGTCTACACTTTTGTTCCCTCAAAAAAATTGCTTCTAATTCTTGTAACTGTCTGGAGTATGTATAAATCAACCAAGAAATTTCAATAGTGAAATACATGATAAGGGAGTCACAAAACTCCCAAGTAGGCTGGCACTGGGTGCAGGGTGAGTTAAACACCCACGTGTGCACACGTGTAAACTACAGTTGTTTCCTTCTCTTAGAAAGAATGTCCAGGGAATGACTAGGAATGACTACTGTGAAAGATGCCCAGATATACTGGCAGCAAGCAAATCCTTTAGATTGTAAAATAAATCTTTAAAAGATTTTTTTAATAGAAATGCTATTGAGGTGAAAAAAGTAGGACCCAGTATTAAGTATCTCCCATGATTTAGCAATACATAAGATAAAAGTATTTTAGAGCTACAAAAACACTAGAAATGCAAACTTTTGACACCGGTTAGTGGGAATTTAGGATTACTTTGCTTTCTTCTTTGTATTCTTCTGCACTCTCCACATTTTTTTTTTTTCTTTTTGGATGAGCACATCTTGATTTTATAGTCAGAAAAAACATGTGAAAATACTATTTTTCTGACCACCAACAAGAAGTAAATATCCAGGTGATTTAAGCTAGGTGACAGTTTTATTTGAACCCTCTTGGTAATTTGAAGGGACAAAAATGTTCACTTGGCTTGAGTGATTTACAAGATTATCTCATTTCCCCAATTCCCTTTTTCTCATAATCACAAAACAAGTGATGAACTATAAATTGATCAGGAGGGAGACCCTGGATAGCTGAGAGTCAAAGGCTTTATAATTTATTAAACAATTGGTGTATCAGACTTTCTACGGAAAACCCTATCACTTTCACACTTTAAAAAAAAAGAAAAGAAATAAGAGAGACTTTCAATCTGTATTCTATCTGCTATCCCAGCCAAAATGCCAGGGTACTTTTTTTTCTCCACTCCAAAATAGATATTTCTCATTCCTTATGGAAATACTGACATAAATATTTTATACAGTTATCTTCTGCCTACAAATGCTGCAGGATACCATAAGGTTCATCTTTTCAATAAAACACTTTATTGCAAGCACAGTTGGATTCTCTTTGGCCCAGCCTTCAACTTGAGCAACAGAACTCTAAGAGGAAAGGACTTCCGCAGAGCGCTTGGTTTCTACTAATTTTTAAAGCAGTATCGAATCCTATATTTCTGACTAAATGTAGCCCACTTTCATTGAAAAACAGTAAAATAAATGTTGCCTTGCATCTAGAAGTATTTTTAGCAAGAGGATGTGTTTTTAGAAAGCTGAGAGCAAACGAGGAACGTTTTAACACCCATTATTTATAAACGGACATATTTCTTTATGGAGAAACTCATACTTATACCTACTATGAGAATGATACGCAGAATAATAATGTTTCCGTAATGACTGTATTTATGAAAGTTTAAAACGTTGAATGACCTTCTCTGATTGCCGAAATCCTCTACAAGATGAACACAGGGTAGTTTGCCTTCCTGACTTAAGACATAATGAACTGAAGAGGATTACATTTCCATATAAAATCTTGCTATCTGCTGAGTATTAAATATGACAGTGGCACTTCTGACATGCAGCATATTCCTGCAAGGATGAAAATGAATTTTTAAAAATCTGTTTATGCCAGCCACTTAAGTGTCAGCTGATGTTAACTTGGGGCATCTACAGTTTTACTCACCTCTAAAGGTCAAAGCCACCATTATCCAATTACTGACACTCTAAACTGTCCATTTTCACTCTTGGTTATCCAATTTAGGTACAGGAAAATGTAGATTTTCGATATTGTCTGGGATGATGACTATTTTCTAGGTGTCTGGGATTGACCCATTGTGTCTGCACTGACTATCACTCATCAAGACGGAGAGGTATAGGGCTTCCCTGGTGGCGCAGTGGTTGAGAGTCTGCCTGCCGATGCAGGGGACATGGGTTCGTGCCCCGGTCCGGGAAGATCCCACATGCAGCGGAGCGGCTGAGCCCCTGAGCCATGGCTGCTGAGCCTGCACGTCCGGAGCCTATGCTCCGCAACGGGAGAGGCCACAACGGTGAGAGGCCCGCGTACCACAGAAAAAAAAGACGGAGAGGTATAAGGCATACGCATGAAGGGGAATAACCCTTGCTTGTCATCACAAAGATAACAGTGGAGAAAATCTACGGTATGTAATAACATACCCCCAGTCTTTCTTACAGTCAAATATCTGTATGACCTAATACCTCAATTAAAAAAAAAATACCAACATGTCATACTCTCTACATAAGTACTGCTCCTCTCTGTCAGCACTATTAATGCAATATATCTGTCAAGCTTTATTAAAATTATTTTTGATGTGTATCTTGGCTCATAAACCTCCTCAGTGCCTGATACTGCCTCAGGGAATGTCCTTGTAACATCGAATCTCTGAAGATGGGACAATAAAAGAAAAATCCTCCAAACTTTCAAGTTCAGCTATGATATCACACAGCCTGCAACGTCTCCTGTCAGCACTCTGAACGCGCTTTTGCACGTGAAAGTAATTACAGCAAGACTATTGTTCAAACCTTGTTTCACAGAACCTTCTGGTAGAAAAAGCATACATGCATTCAGAGATAATTATCCAAGAACAGAGTCAGCACTGACATTGGGATAAACTGTTAGGTCCGTTTTTCTTTATGAAGCCATTTTAGAAGCAGCATCCTTTGAGTTACAGCACTAGAGTTTTAAACTTGGTCCTTTTTTATTTGTGTTGTACCTTAATTGGCACATTTCACCCGTGGATGTTCCCTATTAGTAACAAAGACGTCTGCTTGTCACCCACGTCTTCCATGGCCCCAGAGGAATTGTTGTACTTGCAGGGCACAGGCAAACAGCAGACATGCCAATCAAAGTGGATTTATGAGAGCCCATCATGGTTGGCAATGTAGAGAAAGCACCCCAGGGGAAGAAAGTTAGGGCAGGGAGGCGCAAAGAGGGGTAAAGGGAGGCTGAATACGGAAGGAAAAAGCTCAAACACACCAACAGAATCAATCAATATACGTTCACTGTTTTCCTATCCTTAGCACTGTTCTGGAATAGTACATTTCAAGCTACCTGTTTGAGGCTCAAAGGATCTGGACAGGCTTTGGCTGGCTGTTTGATTTTTCCCAGGATGTCACGACCTGATATCTAATCCTCAAGAGCATAAGTAAGACGCACCTCACGCCAAGGAGACACACCGTGCAAGTTCAACAACATTTAAGAAGAGTCAACTGGTGGGGTCTTGGATGTTGGGGCAATGTGAAATTGCTATCAAGATTTTTAAAATGCCTTTAATTTTTGTACTTGTTACAGAATCATAACAGTCTGCTCATGGATGGGCTCCAGTCCATGGACCATGCTTTGTTCAGCCTGTTCTAGAAAGTACAGGGGCAGAAGAGTTAACTTCTCAACCAATTAAAACCACTCTAGTCAAACTGCACTTGCTAAAGTTAGTAGCATCCTTACGGCCAAATCAAAGGTCTATTTTCTCTGCCCCTCCCATTTGACTATCTATGACATTTGATGCTGTTGATTACCCTATTTCTTGAGTGCCCCTCTCCCTCTACTTTCAGGACAATATGCTTTGGGTCATTTGTCTTCCTTTACTGTATCCTCTTTTTTTTCTTTTTTTGGGTACATGGGCCTCTCACTGCTGCAGCCTCTCCCGTTGCGGAGCACAGGCTCCGGACACGCAGGCTCAGCGGCCATGGCTCACGGGCCCAGCCGCTCCGCGGCATGTGGGATCTTCCCGGACCGGGGCACGAACCCGTGTCCCCTGCATCGGCAGGCGGACTCTCAACCACTGCGCCACCAGGCAAGCCCTACTGTATCCTCTTTAAATATTTATACTCCCTGATGTTTCATCTGATCCCGTTCTCTATTTTCTCCAGCTAAATTCTTTGCCAACAAACATTTCTGTGTTGGTGCTCCTCAAACCAGTCAGCAGGCAGACAACTGTTACTAAATGGGAACAAACAGCATGCCAGGAAATGTGCTTGGTGCTGGGGGAACAATCTGAGAAGACACACCATATTTATACCCTGCCTGTTTGTTCCTTTGTTTCTCCAGATGCACGCTCCACTCCACTCCACCTGCTTGGACTCAGGTCTCATCACCGCTCACCTGGGCAATGACAATAGTTTCCACCCCTGCACCCACCATCAGTTTCCCCCACTCCAGTTTATCATCTCCATGAACGATCTTTCACAAGTAAAAATCTGACCACATATTTGCCTTTTGAAAAATCTTAGCTATCACCTCTTGGCCTATGCAGTGTCCTTCAAATTCCTTAGCTTGAAATATAAAGCTCAAATAATACGATCCAGATCTACCTCCTGGCCTCATCTCCACAAAAACAGGACCTTCCGTGGCTCATGCCTTTGAACCTGCTGGGTCCCTGGCAAGAAAGCCCTAGATCTTTTCTTCTTCTGTAAGATCCTATTCATTCTGTAAGTCCAAGTCTGACTATAACCTACTCTAAGGTGCCTTTTCCAATTTCCCAAGGCAAAGGGAAGCATGCATTTCTCTTGATTCACATAGCATTTTACCCACACCTCTATCTTCATCCTGATCCCTTGTGCCACAATGAAACTTTTACACCTCTATCTCTTTTGGATAGACTGTGATTTCCTCAGGGACAATGCTGTTCATTGTTATTTCCTGTTTCTTACAGAACAATGCCCAGCGAATAGCAGGTACTCAGCACATTTGCCTCTCAAACGTAGTGGAATGCTTTTAAGCAAAGAAAGACAGACATCATATGGTATTACTTATATGTAGAATCTAAAAAAATGATAAAAATGAACTTATTTACAAAACAGAAATAAAAATGAACTTATTTACAAAACAGAAATAGGCTCACAGACATAGAAAACAAACTTACGGTTACCAAAGGGGATAGTGGGGGGGTGATAAATTAGGAGTTTGGCATTAACATATGCACGCTCCTATATATAAAATAGGTAAACAACGAAGACCTACTGTATAGTACAGGGAACTTTACTTAATATCGTAATAACCTATAATGGAAAAGAATCTGAAAAAGCATATATATGTATGTATGTATAACTAAATCACTTTGCTGTACACTTGAAACTAACACAACATTGCAAATTGACTATACTTCAATAAAAAAAAGAAAGGTTACTTTTGAATTATGCAGGCAAAATAGACAAGCACAAAATCATTAGTGAAATAGGCAGTTTTTATTCAAGGGTTCCTTTAGGTTTTCCAGTCTTATCTCTACCTGTTCACTGCCTTGTACTTCATGCCTCAGCAATACCACACGCTTGCAGCTC
This sequence comes from Delphinapterus leucas, assembly GCF_059928025.1. Taxonomy (NCBI): domain Eukaryota; kingdom Metazoa; phylum Chordata; class Mammalia; order Artiodactyla; family Monodontidae; genus Delphinapterus; species Delphinapterus leucas. Next base: position 16,304,466 of record NC_143146.1, read on the forward strand.
CCTGCACACACCTGTGGTTTCACGCTGTGCTTCTGCTGAGTTGTTGCCTCTGTCTGAAGCACCCTCCCCTATGCCAGGTGCCCTCGTCATCTGTCCCAATGCCCAGGCATCCTTCAACACATCATTCAGCATCTATATCCCTGAAAGTTTCCCTGCGCTCCAAGGTTAAGCTAGGTGCCTCTCCTCTCTGTTCCCAAAACATCTATTGCAGAATGCTCACATTAGATACTGACATTATTTGTTTCTCTCTCTCTCCCAATCAGTACTTGCAAGTACTTTAATTTGCTTAGTCTTTGTATCTTAAGAACTTATCAACAGTACTTGACGTATAAAACACACGGAACTAATGCTTATTGATGAGGCATGAGCTAAATTGCCACAATGGCTCCACTTTTACAAGAATCCACATTTGGATCAAATGACTGTTGAGCTATTATAACCATCCATCTTGGACTGTAGGGGAGAGAAAGATTACACCTGTTAGGTATGTTCATAACTGTGGTTCCCAAACTTGTTCCAGCTATGTTACATTGACATACCCCTTACCTTCTCCTTTCATTATGAATAAAACTTCAAATCTAGGTTCAATGGGGAGAAATGTACTCATTTTAATGGAATTCCAAAAGATGGTATAATTTTAAATAAAATAGCCTAACAGGCATAGGTTATTAGAAACAGACACAAGCTACAAAAAGACTAAAAAGAAAGGATACACAAATAGCTTTTAAGGCACTGGAAATAAATGGCTTCATTCTCCTCAATTTTCACTCTCTTAACTGTTTTCCAAAATTACACACCAAAGCTAGGCATTCCGCAAGAGAACTTAAAATCAGTAAGAAAGATTTCATTCACTGTTTTAATCAAAGTAACCAAATTGTTTTCATCAGAATGGGACCTCAGCTCTTAGTTCTCTGGAGTCCTCTGTAGAACACCATATGCTACTCTTCAGGGTAGAGGCTCTTTTCTTCCGCTGAAACCTGGACTTCCTCACACTCTTGTGATTTCCAGGGCTTATCACTGCACCTGGACCATGGTAAAATTCATACGTTTCCAATGAATTATATTAATAAGCTATTTTTGTTGTTTTGGCCTCTTGTACTAATGTTATTTTGTTACTATTTTTTATCATATTATTTATTGATTAATGACAAAGTGCTTTCTAAATATAATATAATGCCCACACCATCATCATAAAACAGCAAGCATATTTTATTTATGCGGACTTAAAAGTTGTAAACGTATTATTGATCGTTTCAAAAGGTTTACCTATTCTTCCTAACATTGTATGTTATTGAACTAACCTACACTGGATAATCATCAATTACAGAAGAGAATACACTGACCACAAAAGAAATAAAAAAGCTTTCATTCACCTAAGGCCTCTTCATGGTCTTTTTCATTTCTGGATGACTCTAAAAAAATTAACTCCAATCAAAAGATCACCACACAAAAAAAAAAAAAGATCACCACAGAAGGAGCAAAACAAATCATTCAGGTGACAGGTACAACAGGTGGTCTTTGTTTATATCTTAAATTCTATCTCAGAAGCAAACAGCTAAATAGAATACCATTTCCCTTGTAAACTATATCTATGGCAAATTCTTCAGAATGGTTTTCCATTTTGATCAGGGAATGTTCTGAATGGATGTATTTCATAGGCTTCATTTCATCAAATTTGATGATAAATTTTTTCAGCCTCATAATCTATCAACTACATTTATTGAAAATTGACTCTCTGCTTATTGCTTTCTAGGCACACACTGTTAATTCAAGACTGTTTACTCAGCTGGATGGACCAGTTAAGAGGCTCTCCATGCAAAGATACTATTATGGGTAGCGACATAGGCAGGTGGCTGTTGATGCAAATATTCTGGTCTTACGAAAGCCAGACATTCTTTTCAAAGTCACGACCCACAAGGCAGAAATAATTTAGATAAGAAAATAGACAGAAAATAGTTAGACAGACAGATAGATAGATACATAGATAGAGACAAATGACAGTATTTGGCAATAGTTCAAGTCCTATGGATTCCAATTCCATTACCTACCTAATTTGTCTGGAATGAATCCATGACATGATTTTCATAGTTGAAGTGGTTGCTACTGACACAATTTACAGATTTTCCTCATAGAAGTCACTTTTATTAAAGCAAAAAGATATGAAAGTCATGACTTCTTTGTTTAAATGGAATCAAGATGGACCAGTGAAGACACTTAAGTCACTTGCCTTCATGATGAAAAATGGAGGCTCAGTCTAAGCAGACAACTGTTACTATCTCTACTCAGCCTTCTTTCTGTTCATCACAGTGCTAGACAAGCCTCAGAGGGACTGCTGGCACCCAAGTTCCCATTCACGAATGGGTATATATAGGTGGGTAAAGGTGGTGCTTTAAAAAAGGGACCATGCTAAAGAAAATAGCCTGGATCCTTTCTCTCAAGACCACTATATTATCAAAATGTGCTTTTATGTTCATTTTAGAGCTTTGTCTCCCATGCCTACTTGGTATCATTGAGTACAGGATGGAACATGGAAAGTAAATGGTCAAATCCACAAACAGCAGTAAGTCTGAGAAGTCACTGAGGCTAGCTCAGGGACTTGATCATATCTACAGAGATGGAAAGAATCATAGATGAACAATGGTGAAGTCTCTCCCATTTTAATCTCTTTCGTTAAAAAAATTTTAAACCTGCACACACACACACACACAGCACAGAGCTTAAGAAACAGTATGTTATTGATAACTGTGGAAACCTCTGAATATCTCTCCTTTATAATACCTCCAAACCTAATCCTTAGAGGTAATTACCATCTGATGTTTGTGTTTAACATTTTAAAGTTTTCTTCAGAGTTTTACCACATGTATTGTATTTTAATTCCTAAATGATGTATTGCTTAGTTTTATATTTTTAAACTTTATATAAATGGTATATATTCTTTGGTGATTTTATTTATTTATTTTATCTCAAAATGAGATTTCTGCAATTGATTCATCCATACATGTGGCTAGAATTCACTTATTTTCAATGCTCCATAGGATTTCATGGTGTGAAGAGATCACCATTTATGCAGATGGGATATTTGTGATATTTCTACTTTTTAGGTTATTGTAAAAAGGCTACTATGAATCCTACACATATATTTGTACACATGTGAAGCAGTATGTCCAGGGGTACAGTTGCAATTTTAAGATATGCATGTATTCAATAGCACAGGTATTTTCAAATCGTTATTTAAAATTAACTTGCTCCATCCAAAGCCTGGAAAAAGACAATGTTCGTATCTGAGATGGCAAGAGTAAGTTTTAAAAATAGTTATGTTGACGTTGACAAATTAGTCCTCCATTTCTCTGGTAAGGAAATTCCCCAAACGTTGTGTCAAAACATTTGTGTCAAACTGCTGTGTTTTGCCAAAGAGCTAAATTTTCCCGTCAAAACAGTTAATTAGAAGCTATTAATGATGCCTTCCTAGATTTAAGAAGCCACTGTAAGAGAAGAGAGAAACTGAAGGAAAAAAATATCCCCCAAGCCAAGGTGCAGGAGATAAGGAAGTTTGTGGATCGCTATTTGGGAATTTTGCCTTGAATTCCTTAACTCTTCTGCAGTCATTTCACAAACTCTAACTCACTCAGTTAACAGACAACAGGGAAACTTCTGATATATGAAGGGCTAAACGTCCAACACAATTCTTGCTTCTCCTCTTAATATAGTTAGTCTTGTAATATTTTATTCTTATCACAGAGAATGGTTTGGGTGCCATAAGTCATCGTCATAAGCACCCGAATGGTACTAGCAGATCTGTATCTGATTTAGTTAGCTACAGACCATCTGGTAATCATTAGGTGAGAAAGTTCACTGATAAAATACTTAAATCCCTGAGTCATAAATTATTTGAGAAAAAATTGCTTAGCTTCTTTTAAACCAAGGCTATATATCCACATCCAACTCTCTCTCTCTCCACCCATCCACCCATCCATCCATCCGCCCACTAGAAGGCAGTGACCAGAGGTCAGCATGGGATTTATGATTTGAGTAGATTAGGGCTAATGAAACTCAGGTCAGAAAAGCTAATACCTGCATAGAACAGTAAACATTCATAGTTACACGACCACAAACTACACTGCAAACCCACAGCAGCTGTTCTGCAGATGAATGTTGGTCATGAAGAAATCAAGGGAAGAAAGATCTCAGGGTTGCTGAGTATATCTCTCCTCACATCTGGTAAAAAAGCTAAAGGTCATACTCTACTGATGGTTGGTCCATGATATCAACCTTTACAATGAAGGTGGACATGTTAGATTTTGGTACACAAAGACCTCAGAATAAGACAGTCGGGGAATGACAAAGGGGAGGTGCCATTTCCGGGCTGTTGTTTATGCCATCCTCTGAGATACAGGAGAGACAGTCAGTCAGTCAGCAGCAACCTCTCCTCTGGCTTTTTAGATGCTTTGATAGAAAATATTCTCTTACCTCACTGAGACCTCCCCAGACCAAAATATATGCACCTAATCATGATTCACACTCAGGCACACTCTACATAAACAATTAGGAATATTGCATATATTAATCCATGCCTTGAATTTCTTACCTCACGTTTCTCATTCTTCAATAAAAGCAAAGACTTCAATTTGAAGTTACTGTGACTAAACTTTTTTTTAAACAAAATCTATCTCTCAAGAATATATGGAATATATATTTATTTCTTATATCTATCTATATTTCACAGACTTTCCCAGATAATCATATTTCCTCTTATTACTCCACCTGGCCAACTCCTTATTAATCCACTTTTGGGGTTCTATTTCCTTTGGTATCTAGAATATTGTTGATTTTCAATAAAAAAATTGTTTTTAACATCAAAGTTATAGGCCCTTTATATTATTAAATCCCTTGTGTTTATCCTCATCAAAGTGTTCTTCCAAATAATCTTTCCATATGCTCAAGTAAACTTTTTAAGAATTGATAATTAAAAAAATGGATTGCTATGAATTTTACAAACAGAGCCACAGAGAAACATTTTTAAGGGTATATACATCTTGATACCAAGATGTAAATACTGAGGAGATTAAAGTGGGGAAAAAAGAAACATGCCAGGATGGTACTAATAGTTATAAAAAATATATGGCTCTTTGGCACGACCCTGCAGTAAGAAAGTAATATTTAGCAATAATCTTTGTACAAACATGACCTTCTTGGGGTGACATAATACCAGACTTCTGTTATCTATTGTTTTAACTTTACCTCTTAAAGTAATCATCTTTCAGTTTACTTGTTGGACTGCCCTCATAAATGGGCAAGCTCATCTCATAAGAGCAGTTGAATGTCAAGGAAGAATTTAAACGAAGGCATATATCCTCTACACAGGAAACACTCAATGCTTTAAAAACAGCAGTGGAAAAAAAAACCCCTTGCAGTAAAGGTTTAGAGACATCCTCAAGGAAGGGCACAGACGTGTGTTAGTGATTTATCTTTCTCATAAGCCCAACGCAATACACGGCATTGAATTGCAAAGATAATGGATAACAAAAAGAATTCTCTGCCAGATTCTACACTTTGCATTAATTAGTTGTCCCTAGTCCAGTTCTACAGGTGTCAGCTCTTCTTTTATAGTAAGGAATTCGGCCACTTTGACAAGGGTGATGAAGAAGAAGAAATGCCAGGTGCTGGTGTTTGGAGCAACAACTTGCCTCCACTTGCCAGCGCCATAAGACTGTCTCCTTGGGACTTCCTAGAGGATTATAACCTCTGGATGGACTGCTTCATGAGTATTTATCATCCTTAAAACTGATCAGAAATGCCAGGTGATCATGGTTACAAGACACCTGTTTTCGCGCATTTTTTGATAAAAGCTTCTCTGCTGAATTGCTGATAAATGTTGACATTATGTTTCAAACCACACGCAATGGCTTGAAATCCTGGCTTCTCTCACACAAAGAATTAAGCTTTAACATTTAACTGATTTCTCTAAGATCAAGAACCACTGTAAGTGAGAACTTTTACCTTGAATTTCTTTTTTAAACGTTGGTTTTAAAAACAAACAAACAAAAAATGAGAAAGGCTAATTAGAAAGACAGTAGATTTTCAATTACCTTGGAAACTCGATTTGCAACTTCTCTGCCCACGGTCAGCCCCTGGACAAATGTCCGAGCAGCAATGAAGGCGCGAGTGACCTGAATTTTCAGCTTCCGGGGAACATCTCCGAATGGCTTCAGCTGGTCTGTGTATTTGCTCACGCACTCCAGGTAGTCCTCACTGAAGTGATACTGCGGGTTGATCAGCTGAAACATTCGTTCCAGGAGCCGAGCCCAGAAGTCATTGAGCATCTCCTCCAGATTCACATTGCCCCCAGTGTAGTATCTTTTTAGCTCTGTGAAGAGGTCCTGGAACACTTCCGAATTCTGCATGTACAGCATGCCATAGGTCCGTACAAACATATCATTTAGTGACTTCTCTGCATTTTCCAGAAGCTCTCGGAAAAATTCTGCAGATAAAACAAGTAAGCAGTCATAAATTAGCAAGATCTAGGAAGTCCAAGACATCTACTTACCTTAAAAACAACTGCTTCTAATGGTTATTTTCACAGAAGAAAAATGTGTCCTGTGATTAAGGTATCAATGAACTGATAGTATTTTAAATGAGATTTGACCTACATCTATGATCTTCTCTGAGTCAAAGAAAACAGAAGATCATGGGATTCTGTCTGAAAGAACATCCGTTAACATTAGGAATTTACCATTTAATACTCCTCCAAAAAGGTTCAATTATATTTCCATTTATTGTTAATTTTAGAAAATCCTATGGTTTCATATTAACTCAAATCAGAATATGTGGCTAAGTATTGTCATTAATATAATAATAAATGCATAAGCGATAAAAACATTTGCTCCAGTCTATTTACAAATCTATTCTACCACCAAATTCAATTAAATTGCTTTTACTTGGAAAAGTTCATAAATGGGATATTCAAATTAATGTAATATTTGGACTCTTTGTAGTTGCTATATATAGCAATCAATTATCAGTGTTTAGAGATTCATAATGCAATTAAATGCACTAAAAGCCAAGGCTATAGTAAACATAATTTAGGCTGCCATAATGCATAAGAAAGTTATGAAGTACCATGCATTATCATCACATCCTATCACTATCATTTTATAGCACTTGAATAAAATATAGGCATTTGGGCTTTCTGGTTAAGAGGTTCTAAATGAAAAGGTGTCTACCAAGAAATGACCTCTTCCATCCTGCAGTAGCACTTGAGTGTTTCTGGGAGTAGTAGTAGGCAAAAAAATAGGATGGCAAAAACAACGTCCCTGGGTACTGGTAGGTCCTCATATTAGTCTCCCTCAAGACGCAGTGCATATGTGTATGATACTTATCCATTTGCACAAATGAGCCTAGGTAGAGCAAGCTCAAGTTTTATCCCATTCAGAGAATGTGACTCGGGGTGGGAAAAAGGCTATGGAAAGATCATTCTTCTGAGTCTGTAAATCCAAGTTACCAACAACAGAGTAATTCTGCTTTACCTCCTACAGTTCCCTTTTATTCCCAGAAGCTACGGCCCCTCTCAGTTAAAGCCGGGGAAAAAGCAAGTCCTGGATACCTCAAGGAATCCCAGTAGGAATCAAATAAAAACCTCTTCATTTTTCTAGGGCCTTGTGGGATTCTTTTCCTGAGATGCAGGAGAGAAAAAGCAATGACTGTCTCTATGAATTCTATGGAAGCTACACCTAATTTTGTCTTTATCAGAAGGTGCCTGAAGAAGCACTTGATTTAGCTTCTTCAATTCCAAATAATATAGCATTGAATCACTGTCTTGATAAAATGGTGTCTATAATGGTGATTATTTTGTATTTGTTTTCAAATAAAACCAATACACTAAATCTTGAAAAGGACTCTGTTCAATGTTTATCCTCTTACTACGAAAGAATACATTTTTTTTCTTAAATACAGAAATTATGTTGCTACACTGGTAGCAAAAACTGAGGGATTATCTGAAAGTCATGGCTTATCACCCCTGTGTAATCTTGTTCAAGGCACCAAATAGTTCTTATTTTAATTTTTCCCAAATGTAAAAATCAGGCTAAATAGTTTTAAACCTCCCTAATCTTCGAGGATTCATTAAGGAAAATCACTTAGGGCAAAAATGTTCAAAACTGTCAAAGGATTAATTAATCAAAATATTTATATATGCTATATGTCTATGTTATTTATGATTTTATGAAATAAGAAACATTTCAGAAGTTTTTCAGAAATTTACTAGTAACTTATCCTAAAATGGAAACTATATTAAATTATTAATATTAATAACAAAGCATAAAAATAGCATAGTAAAACCTTTCAGTCTTGAAACCAAGAATGAAAATAGCTTGGCCTTGTTCATATAGGAGCAGAGTGAAAGGTGTTATAATTGTGAAAGAAACTATGAAAGAATGGAAAAATCACCGAATTGAAAAATACTAATACAATGAGACTGGAAAGTAGATTTTCATCACGAGCTCAGGATAGCCTATTCATTTATCTTCTTTTTGAGGTCAATTATTTTGTTGGACTCTGAAATAAAAGCTTAATTTACTGAATACAGAGTACTGCCTTCAGCAATGAATGTCAGTAATCAGTAGTGTGATCTGGATTTGCAAGAGAAAAAAAAAAAAAAAGAAAAATCTTCTGGTTCTCATTGTTCTCCAAAGATTTCAGGTATAAATCCTTCTCTGCAGCGATGAAAATTTTGTTTTTTCTTTTATAGAAGGTAACATTCCTAGACTTTTCCTCTCCTGACACGGGGAAAATTAAATATTAGGCTTATGACCATTTTGTAGCTGAAGAGTTAAAATCAGATTGCCCACTCACTGTGCTTTGTGATTTGTGTCTTTATGCCTAAATTAGTATAATTGAATATAGAAACTAAGTTATCATATTTCCATAAATATGGCTCAAGAAACATTTTATTATTAGATTCCAGGATTAAATTTGTGTTTAAGGGTATGTCATTGTCTCAAAAGTTTGCTCTTAGCTTCAGTGGTCCTCAAAAGTCAAGTTATTATTCCATGTTCAAAATCATTATATGATTTAGTGATCTCACAGTCAAAGTTAGTACTTGGTATTGAAGGATGTTAATGCATTAGGCAATTACGAAAAATGTTGGTACCCTAAAGTACATTGATCTTAGATCTTATGAAAGATGGGAATCCAAGGTAGTGAGGCAAAACTAATGTCCTCCAAAAAATAAGTAATCTCATTTCATTTTTAGCATGCCCACAGACTTAAACTTCCACCTTTTGAACAAAGTATTTTATGCTTGGATGAAAACTGTCTCAGCAAACCAAACAATATGGGGATTTGGAAGACAGTTATCACACCCATTTTGCTGAGAAAGTATTATGCCCAAACAGCATAGAGAATAAAATTGAAGAGCCATATAACAAAAAAAAAAAAACAAAAAAAAAAAACCTCAATCTAACCCTTTGCTTAATGGGAGAGGTCAAAGCTCACAGTGGATAAAGGCTTCAGTCAACAAAAGTTCTCATGTGTAAAAGTTTGGCAGATAAAGATGTTTTTAAAAATTTTTTCCTTCCCCAATCACAAAATATACATCAAAGGTGGTTGCTTAGGGCTCAGTTATGCTTTATAGATGCACAAAAGAATTTCTTCCAGCCAGCAGTAGCCTCTGGGAGGATTTTATTCATCTAGAGGGGAGATCTGGATGTGAACATCTGTTTGCTGCGGGGCAGACTGCCCCAAGTGGGAGAACAATCTTGTAGATAAAAACCACCACTGTTCCAAAAGCAAAAAGAAAGTCTATGCATGCCACTGATCGCTTGGAGAGGCCTCTTAAGGGGCAAAAATCAACTCCTAGGAGCCAGAAGGTGCCCTAAGGATATCTGAGAAAGGCTTCAAATAAAGCCTCCAAATGAATGCATCAAAATGTAAGGTGCACACAGGACCAAGGGGAGGTGCAAACACGAAGAGAAAGGCAGACTAAGGGCTCTCAAGGAATCTGCAGTCCGCACAAAACAGCAAAAGCTTGGCCCATTTAAGCTGGAAGTGTTATCTAGTTAATATTATTGTAGGGGGATTGGGCATGGCAACTGGATCAAACACTGTTTAGCATTAACCTAGAAATTGTAGCATCTTCCTATGCTATTCTCATGCTCTCCAAAACACTTCTCATTGAAAGGTCATTTAAAATGGGTGCTTCAGATGGTGGTGTAAATCCACATCATCTCAGAACCCAGTGAGAGAAAAGCTTTGGTCACTGGTGTCAGCGGAGACTGTATCTATGCATGATCACAGACAGCATCTGTCTCACCAGGGGAAGCAGGTATAGTCAATTTGCTTCCCTAAACCCACATATTTGTGTTGAGTGTGTTACTCTCGTAATCTCTTTCTTTCTGTCCTCCTCTCCACAAAAGCATGCTAAATCAGTTCAGCCAGCCCAGAACCCAAGCTCTGGCTAAGGAAAAACCTCAAGTTGCTGGCATGGAGGGTAAATGATTCAGAAAGCTGGTATCCTATAAGGACTATGTTTCATAGACACAGGAAAGCTACCACCCTGCCCCCGACCCAGGCCCTTTTCAAGGTTAAGTGACTAGGAGAGTCCTTCCCTCTGCACACACCTGTCAGCTTTCAAGTATATCTTCTGAGATGACTTCTCCTTTCAAAGTCCCCTTGCTTACATCATAACCTGATGTGACCAGCAGGGAAATGCTGGGATAAGGAGGAAGAAGAACCCCAGCGCCATTTACTCTCTTCTCTGGTAGACTTACACATGGTCCCTAAATGACCCACTTCTCCCCACTCCCCAGACGCTGAGACTCTATAAGAAGATTGGTGCTGCACAGGGAGTCCTTGCCACATGCAATGTCACCCTTGGCAGGTCATGGCTTATGTGGAATGGGCAGCTGGATGCCAGTCTTCTACACCAGGGGTCTCTGCCTCAGCACTGTTGACATTTTGAGCTGGACAATCTTTTTTTACATTATTTTATTTTACTTTATTTTATCTTATTTTTTTAAACATCTTTATTGGAGTATAACTGCTTTACAACGGTGTGTTAGTTTCTGCTGTATAACAAAGTGAATCAGCTACACATACACATATATCCCCATATCCCCTCCCTCTTGCGTCTCCCTCCCACCCTCCCTATGCCACCCCTCTAGGTGGTCACAAAGCACAGAGCTGATCTCCCTGTGCTATGCGGCTGCTTCCCACTAGCTATCTATTTTACATTTGGTAGTGTATATATGTCCATGCCACTCTCTCACTTCGTCCCAGCTTACCCTTCCCCCTCCCCATGTCCTCAAGTCCATTCTGTACATCTGCGTATCTATTCCTTGGACAATCTTTTTTTTTAAATTTTTAAAATTAAAAAATTTTTTTTTAAATTTATTATTATTATTTTTGCCCCACCATGCGGCTTGTGGGATCTTAGTTCCCCAACCAGGGATTGAACTCAGGCCCTCACAGTGAAATCACGGAGTCCTAACCACTGGACCACCAGGGATTCCCTAGGCTGGACAGTCGTTGTTGGGTGTCTGTCCTGTGCATTGTAAGATAATAAGTAGCATCCCTGGCTTCCACCTACTACATGGTATTGGCACATCCTTTCTCCAGAAGTGATGACAAAATTGCAGACATTATCAAATGTCCCCCAGGGGGACAAAATCACACTCACCCTACCCACTGAGCACCACCCTTCTACTGATAAATTCCAGAAGCCTAGAAAGAGGCTATCAAAACATTCCAAGAAAAAGCCAGCACATTTCTAGACCTCATCAGCCTCGCAATTTATTTACAAGATGAACTTGAGGAGCTGTGTGTGCTTTAAGCGAAAGGAGCTGAAACACACATCCTATTCACAGGTAAGACTGCTGGTGACCAATACTACCATTTCCTGGATGGTGCCTATCACAGGGTAGGGCCTTAAAAAGTGGTGACTAGTGAACGAACAAATAGATGGTGAACATGAACACCCAGTGAAATACATCCCGACTCCACGTGGACCAGGCTCCTCTTAGACAGTAATCACTGTGGGAGAGAGATGCTACAACCACATCTTAGAGCAGACATAACTGATGTGCTCTACGGTCATCCTCCAAACTCATGCATTTATAAATATATAAACATTCACATCCTCCCATGCTCCACGGTCATGTGCATCTACAGGTACAATGCCCTGTGGCCTCTGCTCAAAAGTATGGTGGTTGTCAAGACGGCTCTATCAGACCCTCGCTTCCTCTCTGGGCATCTCTGCCTGTTCTGAGCCATGCTTTGCCTGGTTTCACTGCTGCCTCTCCTGCTGCTGGTCCTGCTGGGCCTTAACCCCACGACCCACGATCTCACCAAGCTGCCTGCATTCACATTCACTCGCGCGCTTCACTTAGGCAGTGGCTCGCATGAGTTAACTCTTAAACCACCCTGTCTCCTACACTGCACTGAAGCCTCCTTCCATCCAATAGCTGGTCAAATAAACACAGTTTGGAACTCTGTTGTTTTCAGTGACCAAGACACTGCCACGTTTTATTTCGTCATTATTCAGGTTAAATAATTATGTCAGGGAAAGAGGAGAACTATTTTGAATAGATATCCTATTATATCATCTTTGTAGTATTTCTTAAACATCAGTTGCGTTTTTGTGTAAGAAACAGACCCTCAGTAGGCATTTTTAAAAATTATGGGGTTGAAATTAAATAAAATGATTTTCAAAATAACAATTTATTCAACGTGGGAGAAATCAGAATCTGTAATTACTGAGACGAAGTTGCTGTAAGCAAAACTTCGTTTGTGATTTGCCCCTTCTTTATCTCTTAATTCATACTTTCTCTTGCTCTGTGGGTGTGTGTGTGTATGTTTTCATAGATTACGTTTATTATGTTATAATACGCATTATGATTTAGTCAGTCAGTTCATCCCAGGAATTAACAGAAGCCTATATAATTTCAAAGTGAGTTAACAGTAGTAATCTACAGATTTCCTGTTTGAGGGATTATTATAATCAAACTGTAGATGAGGAAATTGAGGCCCAGAAATGTTAAGCAAGTTGCCCTAGACCACTAAACTGGCACACGACCCAGAGCTCCAAACCACTGCTGACAGGGTGAGTTCTAAGAGACAACAGGACAGCAGGGCAGCTTTGTAGTTTACACGAAGTCCAATTTTCACACTGTGATTTGAATAATTAATGAGAAGTATAATAAACTCCTGGGACACTGGGTAAAACCATACTTAAATATAAATTGCAAAGTGCATTCTGAAATCAAATCTAAATTATCTTTTAAAAATAATTTTCATGTGTGATTATTTTTCCACTAATACTAATTAGCTAATGTAGATAACTGAAACTGGAGAGCACATGCAAATCCCTAGGGTTGGTATATCTTCCTCAAAGGAGTGGCTTCCACTAGAAGAAAATCAGTGACCGAACCTGTGATTACAGCTACAGCACACAGAACAGTGACTGGTATGCAAAAGGATGCTAAAAATATCTGACTTTACATATGTCCCATTTTATAACATATATATACACATATATTGTAGATATTGTTTTATAATAACATGTATATATTATCAACAAATACATTTAAACATTTGAATAAATTCAAACAAGCAAAATATAAACCAACAATGGCAAAGAATATGGGAACAAAATGCTCCAAATATTTAATATCCAGCCCTTTACCAAAAAATTTTGCCAATCCCTGGCATAAAGGGTCAAAATCCTAAGTGAGGGCTTCCCTGGTGGCGCAGTGGTTGAGAGTCCGCCTGCCGATGCAGGGGACACGGGTTCGTGCCCCGGTCCGGGAAGATCCCACGTGCCACGGAGCGGCTGGGCCCGTGAGCCATGGCCACTGAGCCTGCGCGTCCGGAGTCTGTGCTCCGCAACGGGAGAGGCCACAACAGTGAGAGGCCCGTGTACCGCAAAAAAAAAAAAAAAAAAAAAAAAAAAAATCCTAAGTGAAATGTTTTAAGATAAATTAATCAAACAGAATGTATTGTGCCTTTGAATTCTTATAAGTAGGAAGGCAATTTAATTATTAGTCTGTTATCTCTTAGTAGTAGAATAAAAGTTCTTTCCTCCATTATTTTATCTTATATGTTAAAATTTGCTCTGACAGCCCTGCAGCCTGTTCATCTCTTTATATTCCCCTGCGAGGTAACTAAAATCCAAAAGTAAATTCTTAAATCACTTAAATGATTTAGAGGATTTAGGTGACTTTAGTGATTTTAAAGTAGACACCCTAAATTTTTCTAAGATTGTGGTTTAATGAGTCCCTGGAGATTTTCATGAGGAGAAAATCTTACAATAAACCTGGAATGTAAAATAGACAGTATAAAAATGAAAAAGGAAAAGAAAAAATAACACTCTCCTCTGATACTAGGTTAAGGTTAAAAAAATAATACAATTTTCTTTTTCAAATTTCTTTTCATGATAATTAATGAAAATAAAAATTTAAACAATCTTTTAACATCGTACAAGGCCCTACAACAAAATAAAATGCTCATAATAAATCTAGGAGAATTATTTTCAAAAAATAATAAATATATCAGTTATTGAAAATGTTACAATACAGAAGTCAAAAGTTGTTTGCTATATTAATCCAAAGGTTATTTTCACTACATTACTCCCATTGTATGTTAGAAATTCTTATAAACTATATCTAAATAAGTAGAAACGTAAGAGTTCTGGGGAAATACTTCTAACCAATAAGTCAGGAAAAAAAATGCCCCCAAACTTAGGATACAGTAAATGCATTTTTACACACATTATTCAGCTCAACTGGACACCACCATTCTATATTCTTCCAAGGTATCTAATCAAGTTGACCAGACTTTTCCATGAAGAACTTTTTAATGAAAAGTCATCAGTTTACAATCATGAGTATTTGTTAAAAATAACCAATATCTTGCAACGAAGTCCTTTAATTCAATACCATTAAGGTAAAGTCAGCTGAAGAGACCCAAAGCCAGGAGATTTTTCAGAATCGGGTGTGTAATTCAGCTGCAAAAAGAAAAGTTACCTGGAAGCAGCACTCTGTAATTGGCCAATATAGGGAGATTTGAAGCAATAGAGCAGTTTATGGAAATTGTTGATTTGAATTCACATTTCACAAGGTGAAATGTTTTCTATGCTTAGTGATCTTTTACACATTAGATTGATAAATGTTTTATTTCTTGGTAGGTTATTTCTCCCAAAGATCTCTTTTAAAGTAAGAAAGACTGATTAGGGCACTTATGTTCACAAGGTGGTATAGATAAACTATTAATGCTGGGAGTCATGGGTTAAGTTTGAAAGTTGCTGACGGTTGCTACCAAAAGCAAACAAGTGTTTTGAGACTGCCGATGGTATTTGTATCTCACCCTAAGCAACGCGTATGAAATTGAAATCGGGGATGTTTTCTGAGTTCACCTCTATCATCGCGCAGCTCCTTAGCTTTGGCCTACGGACAGTGTTCTTTAGGCCTTGCCCAACACCCTGCTTCCATTTTTTTCTGATGACATTACCCACAGCATGGGGTATATGCTCTCTTCATAGTATATTTCTCTGTTTACAAATCCAGTTCTTTTTCCAGCTCCCCTGATTTCTTCACCCAACTACTCACTGGGCCAGAGGGTAGAACACACCTCTCCAATATCAAACCACTAAGGGTGAACTCTGGGAAGTGGGGCTAAAGGTAGTTTGTAGGTGAAAAGTCAATGATAAGGACCTGGGGGTACTGGAACAAGAGATTATGGAGGCTTTTAGGGAGAGTAAGGAAGAAGAACCAAATGAAATTTACTTCTTTTTCCCTCTTGGCTGCCCATTAAAATCACTCACAAAAAATCTTGATTAAAAAAAATAAAAATAAAAAAATCTTGATGCCCAGGCTGCATTCTAGACTAAATTACAATCCATCAGAGTGAGATCCAGCTATCGATATATCTTCAAGCTCTGCAAGTGATCCCAAAGTATAGCCAAGACTGAAAGTCACTGCAGCCCTTCTCTGTTCTCTAATACTTTCATTTTAGGTCAATGCATGATTGATGATGAAATGGGCAGGGAAAGGAGTGATAATGATGGAGGGAGAAGCCATATTATACATCAGGAAAGACCCTATTTTCTCCTTCCCTTCACTTACTTTCCCTTCTCTCTTTTCCTGCAGTAGAAAATTAGTGTTCTGGTCTTGGGAAAGCAGCCAAGCATTGGTCAGTGTCAAGAGTACATGAAGAACACTGGCAGTGGTCCTGGGGGATAAGAGTGTGCTAGTCTCTTTTCCTTTGTCTTCCATCTCTTTTTCCTTTTCCACCACTTAACACCCCCTCCCCAGTCACCCTCTGCCTTCAGGACAAGGGGCTTATCCCATGGTGAGGGAAGGAGGGGTACAGTATGGGAAGAGGGAGGAAGAAGGTCTGATAATGTCCAAATTAATTCATGACAAAGGGAAATGGAATGATTACAGAAGTCTAATCAGGGCATCAATTAAGCACATAACATGGACAACAGGAGGAAGAAGTTGTGTATTGGGAAATGCTGAGTTGCAAAAGCATAATTAAATATAACAGTTTTTGTGAAAATATTATATCTTAATTTAACACTAAGTTATTAAGTGGTATCCTTTCTGGCCCATCAAAATCCTGCAATACCAAAAACATGTGAAAAGTCCTGGAATAAAAAGGACTTTTTTACTTTGCTTAACAGATGTTTAAATGAAAGCAAAAGTCAGTACAAAGTATAAGTTTTAAAAAATAAATCAAATAATAATATATTCACATATTTTGCTATACCCCACCTTCAGTTTTGAGTTGTTTTTAACTATCTACATTTTGCAAAAGAAGAATGCTAACTTTTTTGCTATCTACTACTTGTCTTTGTTGTTTTTTAAAGAAAAAGTGAAATGCAGGATACCTCTAATAAAAGAAGATGGTTCAAATGCAAAGTAAGGTCAAAACTATGTGTGTAAAGATATTCCTCTGTTATTTATTTTAGCAAAAAGGAGAGAAAAATTAAAAATCCCCAAAGAATGACTAATCCACACTGTAAAATATTATGTGACGTTTATAATTATTTTTAAAGAACATTTAAAAGCTAACTCTTACTAAGCACTATGAGTGAGCTACAGTTCAAAGGGCTTCTCATGTGTTAACTAATTTAATCTTGTCAGCCACCCTATGAGATAGTTATTATTATCGTCTGAATTTTACATTTGGGGAAACAGAAGCACAGAAAAGTTAAGTAACTTACAAGGTACATAGCTAACAGGTGTGTAGCTGGGATTACAAACCCAGGCAGTATGGCTTCAGAATCTACAGACTCTATAGATAATATGAGAATTGAAGCTTATAAATTTAGAAAACTTTTTAAACAAATATAATACAAAATTACAAATACAAAATAAGGCATAGGACCTTGGACAGGGTCTATTCAAGTGAAGTGTCTTGAAACATAAACTTTACCAGATTCATGGGAAATCTACCATGAATCATCATCTAAGACATGATGACAGAAATTGGTAAGATATAAAATGATACAAAAGGATGTATCAAGTACAATCCCAATTTTGTAAAAATAAATAAATAAATGATAAACACATACACACTGAGAAAAATTTAAAAAATACATATGCAAAAACAGTTTACAATGGGTAGAATGTTATGGCTTATTTGTATTTTCTTCTCTGTACATTGTTAATTTTCCAGAGTTTGTACAATGACTATAAATTGCTTTTATATTTGGAAAAAAAAAAAGATATTATTTTAACATGAAAATCCCTCTTAAACACAAAAATACTGCTCGATGACAGAAGGGAAATACCTAAATGCACAGAGAGGGCCGAAAATAAACAAGAAATTTGCTCAAAATTACAGACTATACCAGCAAAGTAGAAGGAATAGAATTTGAGTCTTTTGACTTTAAATCTAGTGGATTCCTACTGATTAGTAAAAAGGACTTAATTAATAAAAAAAGAAATAAAAAGTACAGCATGCTGGCTATAAAATAATGCTCTCAGTAATGTTAGGTAATTATCTATTAACATTAAAAACATCTACACTTTGGGTTTTTGAATAAATGCTCTGAAAAATACAGATAATTTCTATTTATTTCTAGATGGAGAAAGGATTTCTCTAATTGATGTAATCAGTGTTCAACAAAATTCCATTGTTCATTATTACAGATGTCACCTCAAACTAAAGAAAAAAACCCATCAGTTTCAGATTTCAATTATTATGAATTTAAAGTCATTGTCTTCTCTGCAGAGCTTTTGGTGGGCATTGGATGAACATTAGCGCAGGATGATAAATTGTGTAATTCTAGGAATGTTTCTATAAACATTTGACAACAACAAAAATGTAACGAAAGTCAGGGCAACTTCCAACCACCTTTGTCACTCACCACATGCTTGAGCTTGTTGGACAAGACTAAGAGATGGCACAGCCTCCCCAGGTCATATCTTAGGAATCATTTGATTCCTTAAATCTATCAAAGGGAAATGAACATCAGCCCCACTTGGCAACACAGATGTTTAATTCAAATGTAACTATATTGTTTTGATGAATGCATAAACGATGGATATCCTGGTATAGGTATATAATAAGATTTACAGTATTCTTGTGTAAGATATAAATACAGATGAATTAATTTAACTTCGATCTAAATTTGCTTGAAATTGGTTACATTCACTTTGCCATTTACCAGATTCTTCTCAAAGAAATACTGAATTCATTAATCTCATGTTGTATGACGGCTATTTTACTTTTATAACATCAATCATTTGGAATGCAATGAACAAAAACAATTATTATTAAACATTTCATAAAGTATCAATTATTGAGTGTCACATCTTTTATGAAATCCTACAATGTTGAATGTACGCATCCTATTTCTCATAATGTCAAAATTAAAGTAACCCCTAGATAAAGGACATGCTTATTTTGATCCATTGGTATGTTTTAAATTTACAAATAACTTTTAGATGACCTCTATCCCAACTTCTGAATTATACAGATCGTAAAAGTCAACAAAATAATATATTCAGTTAGCTTTAAAAAAGTTTTATTTGTACCACAGGCTGATTATTTTAGACTTTATTGTATATTTTATAATATTTGTTCATTATTAGCCATATGTTATATAGTGATATGATATCACTCTTATTTTTATTCTGACGTTTGTCATAAAAACTTCCCCAAAGCAATTAGCAATAGTTTTAAAGAAAGTATCTATATATTAGAAATTGGTAATCTCTACAAAGGGTAGTCTTAAAACAGCTCTGATTTAGGGGGACTTCTTTAAAGGGCTCTGCAAAGCTTCTTCAATATAGCAGTTCTTCATTTTTTGTTTTGCTTTGTTTTAAATACCCTGACCTAGGAAAACATGGCTTGTTGTGAATGACTCCCTCCATGGCCATTCTCCTCTCTCTTTTTGAACTGCTGATGGTAATGAATCTCCTTCTTCCAGCTCCAACTGCTGGATTCAGTTATCATCAAGAGCAGACATCAACCAGCACTCTTATCTTTCTCTGATGGATAGACTACTAACCTTTCACAAGATTAGAGACACAGGGTGCACTGGAGATAATAAAATTCAAATAGGTTTATTTCAAAGGGCAATCCAATCTCGCTTTTGTTCATGGGTCACTTGGCAGATCATTTGCCAATGCAGTTTTTGTGTCTTTCCAAGCCAGGTTCTGGTTCATTGTGCCAAAGATGTCAAATTAAGTGTGCTGCAGAAGCCATTTCCAAAGTAAGACGGGGAAAACTTGAGAATAACATTATTTTAGTACATGTGAAAAAAACTCTATTGGCCATAATTTTAATTTTGCTTAAATTATACCTACTGTACTAAAAAAGTGAATCAAGGCTAACCATGTTGACAACACCAATGGCTTAGTATAACTGCCAGTACTGTGATCCTTAAGTATAAATTCCAAATGATAATTTAGAGATTTCCATTTCAAATAAATGCCTAACAGAAATCAAAACCAAGAGTTAAAATATATGGTGCTTTTTGAATATTACGAGGGTATCTGTTTAAAATTTTTCTAGAAATAAAAGTCAAAGAATATTAAATGAAATAAATCAAGAATAAGTACTACATACACATGAAGAAAAAGATCAGGACCAAAATCTATTCCTCTAAGAGCAACGAGTAATCCTTACAAAAGGCTTCATGTATTTTTCCTGCCCATAATGTCTCATTATTTAAAATTACCTCTTCCATATACAAGCCTGCAGTTAACTCCTAATAAGAAAATGAGAAAGGAAAACCAAAAGGAGTTTCATGTTGATAATACTCCTAAAATGTGTTACTTATCTGTAAGATAACATTAGCAAACTATCATGGAAGGTAAAATATTCAAATTTAAAGAATGCTAATAATTGTATACTACTATACGTGATACTGATGATACATATGTGTATCATCACTTTTATAATTAATTTTAATCCTTAATTACATATTTTGCAATGTAGTATAAAAGTTTTGTTCATTCTTTAAAAGAGTTTTACAAAGTGAGAAAGTTAAATTTATATATACATATCTATATTTAAATTGTAAAAAATTCTTAAAACTTTAAATGTTATTTCATTAAAAGAGAACTTTGCAATTACTTATATTTTCAATATCATAGCAGAACAATTTTCCCAGAGATATTTTTAAATCAATCATAATTGATTATCCTTACTGTGTTTTACTAATTAAATAAGGCTTTGAAATGAAACAATTATAATCAATTGTATATTTAAAATAAAACATTTAGCTGGGCTGTTTTGCTCTTTCATTTCAATAATGTAGCTGAAGAACATCTGACAAATTCTTATTAAAAATAAATCTGAGGGCTTCCCTGGTGGCGCAGTGGTTGAGAGTCCACCTGCCAATGCAGGGGACACGGGTTCGTGCCCCGGTCTGGGAAGATCCCACATGCCACGGAGCGGCTGGGCCCGTGAGCCATGGCCGCTGAGCCTGTGCGTCCGGAGCCTGTGCTCCACAACCGGAGAGGCCCGCCTACCGCAAATAAATAAATAAATAAATAAATAAATAAAAAATAAAAATAAATAAAAATAAATCTGAGGGCTTCCCTGGCGGCGCAGTGGTTAAGAATCCGCCTGCAATGCAGAGGGCACGGGTTCAAGCCCTGGTCCGGCAAGATCCTACATGCCACGAAGCAACTAAGCCTGTGCACCACAACTACTGAGCCTGTGTTCTAGAGCCCGCGAGCCACAACTATTGAAGCCCGCGTGCGTAGAGCCCGTGCTCTGCAACAAGAGAAGCCACGGCAATGAGAAGCCCGTGCACTGCAAAAAGAGTAGCCCCTGCTCGCCGCAACTAGAGAAATCCCGCATGCAGTAACAAAGACCCAACGCAGCCTAAAATAAATAAATTTATGAAAAAAAATTCTGAGACTACATTCTCCAAAGAGGTTATGCAAAATTAGAGAATGTCATTTAGATTATTTTAAAATTTCTTGGAATAATCATTGTATATTCTTATTTATTTGGTAATATGAAATTGATGAGGTTAAAACTGTTATCTTGTACTGAGACACAGGAACCACCAAGCTATATTCTATCTTCTCTGTGCAGAAAAAATACAATCTAACAGTTTGCAGAATGTTACCTAAAGCAGTCCTATCAGAAGAAGGGATATGAATGTCTAAAGCACTGCCTCTGAGTTAGATTGGACATACATCATGACATAATTAGAAAGATGCATCATTGACAAATACTGGGATTCTCTTGGTTTTACCAAAATTTGAGATGTAGGCATATGCCAGTTACTCTTAGTGCATCATCTATAAAATGGAAATAATAATAGCATCTTCCTCATAGGATGTTGTAAAGATTAAATGATATATAGAAAGTAATTATGAGAGTGTCTGGGTCATAATAAGGAATATATAATTGTCAGCTATTATTAGTACTGTCTCAAGAATGAAAACACTTGTTAATAATAACCATGACCATTATTATCCATTTAAAATCTATATTTGGTGTATAAGACGACATTATTTTTCTCATCATACTAGCCCAATGAGGTATTATGAAGTATTTTTTATTGGTTCATAATTTTATGTAAGTTTCATGCATACAATAGTATATTTAGACTTCTGTATATACTATAGCATGCTCACCACCAAGAGTTTAGTTTTCATCCATCACCATACTGTTGATTCCCTTTACCCTTTTTGTTCTCCCCCAACTCCTCTTTCCCTCTGGTAACTACTACTCTGTTCTATGTATCTATGTGGATTTCAAATTATATTACAAAGTTATAGTAATCAAAGCAGCATGATATTGGCAGAAGAGCAGACATATATATAGGTCAATGAGACAGAACTGAGAGCCCAGAAATAAACCCACACATATACAGACAATCAGTTTATGACAAAGGAGCAAAGAATGTACAATGGAGAAAGAACAGTCTCTTCAGTAAATTGTGTTGGGAAAACTGGATGGACACGTGTAGAAGAATTAAACTAGACTACCGTCTCAAACCATATACAAAAATTAACTCAAAATGAATTAAATACTTGAATGTAAGACCTGAAACCATAAGACTCCTAGAAGAAAACCTAGGTATTAGCTCTTTGACATCAGTCTTAGCAATATAAATTTTTTTGATATGCTTCCTCAGGCAAGGGAAACAAAAAGAAAAATAAACAAATGGGACTACATCAAACAAAAAGGCTCTGCACAGCTAAGGAAACCATCTACAAAACAAAAAGACAACCTACCAAATGGGTGAAGATATTTGCAAATCGTATATACAATAAGTGGTTAATATGCAAAAATATAAAAACTCAGACAACTCAACAACAAAAAACCCAAATAACTCAATTGAAAATGGGCAGAGGAGCTGAATAGACATTATGAAGTATTTTTATTGAGAATGGCCCCCAAAAATGTATTTGGTGGCAAAAATAGATGTAATATACTAGTTGTGTGATACCCTTATGTAGGGGAGCAAAATTTGCCACCCCAAAATATGTCTCTGGCATGAGGATGAATTTAGATTATTTTTAAGGCCCAAAAGACTTAGGAAGAAACTTTGACTTCCCCCCTAACCGCCTAAAAGAATTATATAGATAAATGGCCTGTTCCCAGAATAGAGCTATTGCTGGAGATACTGCAAATGTGGGCCAGGTGGGGTGAGGGAAACTCCTAGAGATCAGAGTCCACTCTCTGTCCCTTTGTCTCTGGATGGCCCAGCAAACAGTTACCAACATTTGCTTTTGCATATTCACGTCAATTGCCTTCCTCTCCTTTGAAGTCCCAGATCCCTTACCACCAATATCCTCTTTTGTCTTTAGCTGAGGATGGCTATTTTGATGAGTTACTCAGTTCTCCTGGGTCTCTCCCATGTATACATGTTATTAAACTTTTATATGATTTCACCCTGTTAATCTGTCTCATGTCAATTTTATTCTTAGACCAGTCTAAGAACCTAGAAGAGGAGAAGAAATCTTCTGCCCCCCCCCCGAGCACTTGATCAAAAATATAATTTAATGTCAAATTAAATATATTCCTGTAAAAATTATGTATCTATTATTCTCTCTTGAGGTGAGCAATATCCTCCTTCTATAATTGTGTGTGTACATCTTTATTTCGAACAACATTGTTGATCTATGTTGGTCCCAGCTCAGACATGCCTGGTATCTTTCCTTTGCAACAGGAAGTGTGGTTTGGGCCAGAGATTCAGTATAAGAGGCAGAGCCAGTAGTTGATACTAATGTAAACAACAGCTTTGTTTTCACATTTTGCATTTATGGAATTTAGTGTTTTTATTTCCTTTGGCATATTTTTTAGTATTAACCACTCAGCAATTCCTTCCCAATTAGTTTAGATTGCAAATTCTAATTTCTTAAAACTCATTTTGGATTCCCACTCTTTTTTTCAGAGATTCTGGCAAAGAAGCTCCAACAAACCTGACTTTGCTTCAAGTCTCTGAACATATTTTCTGTTCTCTCATGAAGCCAGTTATTTAAAACAAAACAAAATAAACAAAAACGATAACAGATCCATAATCAAATCTGTGGAAACTTCTAAATAACCACAAACTTGTCCTGATACTCTTTATTGATCAAGCCTAATAACATCTTCCCAACCAGTTCAATATCTACCTGATTATTATTCCATCCAAGCCATTTTTTGCAAGCTTGTCAATGACCATTCCATGTGAAATACCACTGATAACTGTGCAAAGGTCAAACTGGGCTGTAACCAGTGGGTCTTACAGTCTATAGGATCAGTCACTTTGTCGAAGAGGGAAATCAGTTTTGTTTGGCATGGCTTGTTTTTTTTTTTTGTTTTTTTTTTGCGGTACGCGGGCCTCTCACCGCTGTGGCCTCCCCCGCCGCGGAGCACAGGCTCCGGACGCGCAGGCCCAGCGGCCACGGCCCACAGGCCCAGCTGCTCCGCGGCACATGGGATCCTCCCGGACCGGGGCACGAACCCGTGTGCCCCGCATCGGCAGGCGGACTCTCAACCACTGCGCCACCAGGGAAGCCCAGCCATGGCTTGTTTTTGAACAGTCCATGTTACCTGTTAGTTTGTTACACTCCCGGTGCTTGCAAATTGATCGTGGAATAAATTGCTCCTGACTCTTTCCAAGAATGGACCTCAACCCTACAGGTAATTAATTCCCAGATATTTACTTCATATTCCTTCCTTACAGTCGTCTGCTATGATTGTCCTTTCCCTAGTTCTCTGGATCTGTGCCAGTCTGCCATAAATCTGCAAATTCACTTAAATGAATACAAGGTAATTTGATGTTGCATTTGACTTGGCACTAAATGCTACACAGTTGTTGATTTCAAAGTCAAATACATAGATCTTCACTGCTTAGGAAAAGAGGAGGCAATCAGTTTGAACATGACCATGCAGTCAAGTTCAGATCTATAGAAACAGATACAGCATTAAACAAATTGGTTATAAAACCTTTTCCTTATCAAAAGTATATATATAGGAAAATATACATATGCATCTAAATAAGATGAATAAAAACTTAAAGCAAATTTTGGGCTTTTGTTGTATATCCTGCTGTGGTATTTTTCAGATCCAGGCATCAGCTAATGTTTTCCCCAAGAGCACAATTACTTCCACAGTACTCAATATTGCACACTTGACTCTGGGCTTTGGACATTAATTTTGAACTTCTTTGATTTCAAGAGGTTGAATCAGATCCATCACATTTCTGTAATGTCCTTTTTGTGAGTGTGTGGTTTAATTATAGGCCATCCTCTGAAAGGTAGCACAATAACAATTTATCAACTTGTTTTAGCTCTCCCCTGAGGAAATGTCATCTCTTACTATATGAATTTCAAAGCCAGCCAGAGTGTCAATGGACCTCGGAAAAACAGTCACATTCAAACAAAAACAATCTTAAAACCAAGACACAAATCATTTCAAGTCAGTTTCAAGTTAACACAGGCTTGAAGCTCTATTATTCCATGTGGGTTTGTGTGGAAATCCAGGGCAATTTACAACACAAAGGTGGGGTTCTATGTTTAATTTAGAAAAGTGATGGATAAATTGGGAGGTTGGAATTAACATATACACACTACAGTATATAAAATAGATAACCAGCAAGGACCAACTGGATAGCACAGGGAACTATACTCAATATTTTGTAATAACCTATAAGGAAAAAGAATTTATATATATAAATAAGCCCTGCAAGGGCCCATGAACAGCAACACAGGCAGCAAAGCAGGGAAGAAGTGAAGTGGTAGGGGGCACATATATGCAAATACTCTGGATTCAGCAAGAAACAACTAGAGAGACCTTGATGGGTGTTAGTGAAATGGCTGTCAAACATATACCATGACGGGGGAAGAATATCTTGCTTGTGAACTAGAGATATTAATGCCAGGATATTCTTAACTATACCCCAAAGTTGGTGAGAGCCAAAGACATCCACATTTTATGCCACGCCCCCTAAAGTCACAAGGTTTTAAATAAGAGCTTTTAATTATGCAAATTGATTTTAAAGGCAGTCTTCATTGAAATGAAGAAAATTATCCCACTAATTATATCTTATAAACTTATCTGTTGATTCCCCAAATTGAAAATGATTCTGGGAACTATTTTTTTTTTTGCAGCACAAGGACTGTAAGCCTCTGACTCAAGTGAGAATCCATCCTATTTAGCTGTGAGGAGTGGGAAGAATCGAGGACACTTTGCAACATAGCCGGAAGAGCGAGGATTGTTGAGAGTTGCAGGACCTATAGTAAACCAGTGCAATCCGTTTTTTCCTCTTAAAATGGATGAATTTCTACTTTCTCCTCTCTTCACACACTCCCCTATTTTCTCGCTCCCCCCACTTCTATCCTATCCATCCATAAGTCCTTTTGTTGAGGTTTTCAGGACATGTACAGAATCCAACCACCCTTCACTAGCTCTGCAGCCCGCACTGTGATCGGGGCCCCCTCATCTGTCACCTGCCTCACTGCAACTGTCTCCTAACTGATGCCTTGCTTCCATTTCTGGCTTCCTACAGTGATGTTCCTATTTACTGATGATTTCCACACCCTTGCCCTAAACAGGAAGCTCAAAAGGACAGGGATCTTGGCTGTTTGGTTACATTCACTGAGGTAGCTCAAGCTCCAAGAAGCGCATCTGAAACATAGTAGGTGCTCAGTTGATATCTGTCAAATGAATTTATGCTCTTTCATAGTTGCGGGGACAAAACCTCCTCACCAGAGAAGTTCTGTTTAATTGTATGCCCTTCATTATAAATACACATAAGTTCAAAGCCTGGACTGTGGGAGACACATAGTTATTGATAGGGATTAAGACTTAAATTATTATATGAAAGGCGTTGGTTCATGTTACAGGGAATTTAGTTATCGAGCAAGTTGTTTGGGAAAGAAGTGTTTGGGATCAAAGATGCTTGCTGAAATCACATCAAAGAGAGGAGTTATTGTTTGCATAGCTTAAAGATGAGGCTGACTTGCAATTTACATAACCTTTTCCCCCCCTTTGTTTCTGTGTCCCGCAACACAACAGTGAATTTTATGAGAAACACATTTTGCATAATATTACATAGATTAGGATGAAAATGTTCTAATTTTTCGTTTCTTCTTTGGAACATACAGATAGAGCTATCAAGTGTATATTACTACCTCATGAGCTTAAATAAATCTTGTCTTTGCTGAATAAATTATAAACATTAGAAGCTGAGGTTTTCTTTTTATAATTAATCTTTTTTTAAATTAATTTTTGGCTGCGTTGTGTGCGTGGGCTTTCTCAAGTTGTGGTGAGCGGGGGCTACTCTTTTTTGTGGTGCGCGGGCTTCTCATTGCGGTGGCTTCTCTTGTTGCAGAGCACGGGCTCTAGGTGCTCGGGCTTCAGTAGTTGTGGCACGCAGGGTCAGTAGTTGTGGCTCACAGGCTCTAGAGCGCAGGCTCAGCAGTTGTGGCGCATGGGCTTAGTTGCTCCGTGGTATGCGGGATCTTCCCGGACCAGGGCTTGAACCTGTGTCCCCTGCATTGGCAGGTGGATTCTTTTTTTTTTTTTTTTTTTTTTTAGCGGTACGCGGGCCTCTCACTGTTGTGGCCTCTCCCGTTGCGGAGCACAGGCTCCAGACGCGCAGGCTCAGCGGCCATGGCTCACGGGCCTAGCCTCTCTGCGGCATGTGGGATCCTCCTGGACCGGGTTACGAACCGGTGTCCCCTGCATCAGCAGGCGGACTCTCAACCACTGCGCCACCAGGGAAGCCCGGCAGGTGGATTCTTAACCACTGAGCCACCAGGGAAGTCCTGAAGCTGAGGTTTTATAAGCAAGAAATTGTTTGACCCCTGTTGTATTACAGAGACATGGGGGAGACTCAGGAAAGTGAAGCTTGGAGGAAATGTAAATTGGTGCAGCCACTATGGAGAACAATTTGGAGGTTCCTTAAAAAACTAAAAATATAACTACCATATAACCTAGCAATTCCACTCCTGTGCATATATCTGGAAAAGATGAAAACTCTAATTCAAAAAGATACACGTACCCCAGTGTTCACAGTAGCACTATTTATAATAGCCAAGACATGGCTATTGACATGATGAATGTCATTGACAGATGAATGGATAAAGAATATGTGGCATATATATACACAATAGATTATTACTCAGCCATAAAAAGAGAATGAAGTACTGCCATTAGCAGCAACATGGATGAACCTAGAGATCATACTGAGTAAAGTCAGTCAGACAGAGAAATACAAATGTCATCTGATATCACTTATATGTAGAATCTAAAAAATGATCCAAATGAACTTATTTACAGAGCAGAAATAGACTCACAGACATAGAAAACAAACTTATGTATACCAAAGGGGGAAGGGGGAGATAAATTAGGTGTTTGGGATTAACAGATACACACTACTGTATATAAAATAGATAACCAACAAGGACCTACTGTATAGCATAGAGAACTATATTCAATATCTTGTAGTAACTTATAATGGAAAAGAATCTGAAAAAGAATATATGTATGTATGTATGTATGTGTGTGTGTGTGTGTGTGTGTGTGTGTGTAGACACACATACAACATTATAAATCAACTATAGGTCAATTAAGAAAAAGGAAGTGAAGCTTATCTTAGTGGCCCATTTAATTTCATAACTACTTGTTGTTTGAGTCACCCATCTGTTCTGCATTAAGTTTGAAATATAATTAAAAACAAAATTATATTTCCTTAAACTGCTACCTTTAGAAGAATGGGGAATATTCCAGGAACTTCTTTTGGATGAACACAGCTTACTGAAGAGAGCAGAGGACTGAATTAGAAGGGAGGTCCTCTTGGGTTTCCAGTATGGTTCAGCTGTATGGCTATAGGTGAGTCACTGGATCATCTGTAAATCTCTATATCCCAAGTGAGTCTCTTACTACCTGGGTCTACCATACACCAGTGCCACATGATCATGACCTTCAGAGTGTCCCTGTCAAGCATTCCAGGATTTTCTTGAGAGGAGGTGGATGAAAGAATGCACAAACCAGTGCCTTATGTTAGACCAGAGATTCTCAAAATGCTGTCTTTGGACCTGGAAATGTGCTACAGTACAAATTCTTGGCTTCACTGAACTCCTACTGAAACAGTAACACTGGGGTGGGGCCCATGAATGTGTGGTTTTCGTTTGTTTTGTTGTTTGTGTTTTTAATTTTTATCGGGGCTGATTTACAATGGTGTGTTACTTTCAGGTGTACAGCAAAGTGAATCTGTTATACATACACATACATCCACTCCTTTTTAGATTCTTTTCCCATATAGGCCATTACAGAGTACTGAGTAGAGTTCCCTGAACTATATGGTAGGTTCTTAATAGTTATCTATTTCACATATAGTTGTGTGCAAATTCTTGGTTCCATCCCAGTCCTACTGAATCAGTAACACTGGGGTGGGGCCCATGAGTGTGTGTTTTAACAAGCTTTCCAGTGATTCCAACGTACACTAAAGTTTGAGAACTATATTAGAAGAGCAATTTCGTTTGGCCGACCTACACATATGGGTACCACTTTCAACAAGTAACTCTTCCTTATCAAATTCCTTGATATAACCATTATTTGGGGATCTGTACTTAACTTCTGCATTTTGTCCACAGATCTTTAAATCTTCTAACCCCTGAGAGATCTTTCCTTAAATCACACCTTTCTACAATTCCAGTGGTTTTTATTCATTAGTAGAAAACATCTGTGACAGCAGGAGCTACTTACATTTTAATTGTTTCTTGTTCCTCTAAATTGCTTGTCATTATAAAAGAAATGACAGAAGTGAAATGGGAGAAGATCAATGTGGCAAGAAGACTAGAGCCCGTTTTCAATGTTTAATTGCTTTACAATGCTAAGAACAGATTAAAAAGATAAATCAAAAGTTTGCAGAAAAAAAGTGAGGTCCCCAGTCAGTTTTACGGTTTCATTTGCGCTGCAAAGATATTATTATACACTCATTTACAAAACAATGATCTCTTACTGTTTATGAAAGTTTAATCTCTTGGTTTATTGCCTTAATATATTTCACATTGGTAAGGTTTACTTTTAAATGAAATTTCTGACTGTCTTATGTGGATGCTCTTGTATACTGAGAATACAGACAGAACGAGTGTAACATCATAATTGTATTCATCTATGAAGCAATTAGAGTCAGGGTAATTGCTTCTAGCTCTCAGATATCTGCATACAAAGTAATAGAATTAATATTTTATCATTTGGCAGTATCCCTTGTTAGCTAAGAATCCTAATGTTGTATATCTTCTCTCTCTGTCTACAGGAATTCAAACAGACCGTATATTAGTATTTGCCTAAATCAAAAACTGTGCCAAGTGCAAAAATTACATGGAGTACATTGGCACCACTGGCCAACATATCCATCCAGTTGGTGCACAATAGAACAGAGGCCCCTGAACACATTCTCCAAACCGAGCAGATTCATGATAGCTGAGAGAAGGCTTAGGGACCTCACTCCAGTCTCCAGTTATTTCCAGGTGATCCCAAGCGTGCCAAAGCACGTATGAATTCCATTGGGTTCTAAGACCCTGATTCTGATTAAAACTATATGGCTGCTCTACTATCAAGATTCCTATCAAAACACCCTTACAACTTTCTGCAAGGAAAAAAACAAAGGATAGAGCTGAAGGAGGGATGATGACCTGAAAGAGTAGGTTGGTGAATGACTGACAAGATTCAAATCCTCAGCTTGAATCAACACGACTAAGACGGGCTAAATGAGGACTTATAGCCTCATTTATTTTCTAAGAGGCTTAGGCTGGAGGGAGAGAAAAGAAGCCATAAATTGAATGGCACTTTGCTTGAATAAAAGGGGAATAAATGAGGGAATTAAGTTGAAACTAGCAGCTCAATCACCAGACCAAATTTAATTGATAGATAAGCTGTATTTCAACATGAGTAAATATTACAAAAGACAGGGAAACTGCTCCTTCTTTTCAGTCCGTGCAAACAAATATCCTTTATGGAGAAAGAGACAGTCTAGAATTAGTAGTGGTAAGAAGTATGTATGAATTATATTTATGTATGATGTACATTATACACCTACCCATGCAATACATAGTTTAATTACCTGTTACTCAAATGTTGTTTATGATAGTCTGACCTAGAACTTCTCCCTGAAAAGTTAAAATGTGTATTATTCTCCCCAAATACTGGTTTTTATATATTCTTTCAAATTCTTTACTTATTATTCTCTATTCATCATTATTAAATGACCTTACAGAGATGTCCTTCAACTGAAGGATGTCCTGGAGATAGGGTATAATAGTAATATACGTAAAGCATTTAGAATACAGAGTGGCAAATGGTATGCACTAAGTGTTAAATATTAGTAGTAGTAGTAGTAGTAAATGTAAGTACAGATTTGATTTTTTTGCGGTACGCGGGCCTGTCACTGGTGTGGCCTCTCCTGTTGCAGAGCACAGGCTCGGATGCGCAGGCTCAGCAGCCATGGCTCACGGGCCCAGCCACTCTGCGGCACGTGGGATCTTCCCGGACTGGGGCACGAACCCGTGTCCCCTGCATTGGCAGACATACCCTCAACCACTGCGCCACCAGGGAAGCCCAACAGTGACACATTTGAAAGCTGTATCCTCACTACTCATATGGGTTTTATTTTAAAATGTTGTGCAACCTCATTAGCCCTTAGATTATTTTAGATGCCCTGATTACTTCCTGGTCCTTTTCTCCTTATGAATTTGTGTGGCTGTTATTTTTAAATCAAATAGAGAATTCTTGATGAAGCATTTATAAGTGAAAGGATTAAATGCTACATGTGATAAGTTCTATAAAAAGCTGATAGAGTTTTTTTCAAAATGGCAACTCACAAACTACTGGTCTATCAATTAGTCCTCCTACCAGTGCTATTAGGATGGAAGAAAAAAAATGACTCTATTCTCTAGTTCACTGAGACTCAGATAGTTTAAGTAATGTGCTAACATCATACAGCTATTAAATGGAAAAACCCAAATTGGATTGGAGTTCAAACACTGCCTAGAATATAATAGGAAACCAGGACAATTGTCAAAGGAGAATCCATGATTCCTTCCCTTCCTGGGAAGGGAGAGAAGGAGTTAATAAGTTCTTCATACACCAAAAACCAAGGGTTTGGGAGGTAGGCTCTTTATTGATGGGGGTTGGGGCTTCGTTAGCTCTTTGGAGTGCAGAGGAATTTGCTTAATTACAGATTATAATCTAAGTGGGAAAAATTAATTCCACATAGCATGTGGATTTATTTAGTTAAGGAATATAGAATTAAGGTATTAAAATTGAAATGTTCTGGAGGCAGTTCGAAATATGGAACTAAATGATAGGTAAGACGTCCAAAAAATAAATTTAGATCTTGAAATGATACTGTAAGAATAAATGCATTCTTGAAGCAATTCAATCAGAGGAATTTCAAGGTTATGTACATATGTTATAATGGCCCCTATTCCTTGCTTACGTATTAGCAATTCTATATTATCAACTTATGAGAAAATTTGAAATGCATGCATTTTCTAGAAAAAGTGGAAAATACACTTTTTGGAGAATCATTACACTGAGCATATAAAATTTTAGGCATAATTGGTGTAACATCATATGGAGACCTCATCCTTTTCTTTTTTATTAACCTCCATTAGAGACCTGGAAACTAATCAAATATTGCTTAGAATATGCCTCTTTTTCTGTTTGTTCGCTTTAGTGTTATACCCTTTTTTTTTTTTTTAATTTACTTATTTTTGGCTGTGTTGGGTCTTCGTTGCTGTGCGTGGGCTTTCTTTAGTTGCGGCGAGCGGGGGCTACTCTGCGTTGCAGTGCACAGGCTTCTCGTTGTGATGGCTTCTCTTGTTGCAGAGCACGGACTCTAGGCATGCGGGCTTCAGTAGTTGTGGCACGCGGGCTCAGTAGTTGTGGCTCACAGGCTCTAGAGCACAGGCTCAGTAGTTGTGGAGCACAGGCTCTGTTGCTCCACAGCATGTGGGATCTTCCTGGACCAGGGCTCGAACCCATGTCCCCTGCATTAGTAGGTGGATTCTCAACCACTGCGCCACCAGGGAAGTCCCTATACCTTTTTTTTTGGGGGGGTACGCGGGCCTCTCACTGTTGTGGCCTCTCCTGTTGCAGAGCACAGGCTCCGGACGCGCAGGCTCAGCGGCCATGGCTCGCGGGCCCAGCCGCTCCGTGGCATGTGGGATCTTCCTGGACGGGGGCACGAACCTGTGTCCCCTGCATCGGCAGGTGGACTCTCAACCACTGCGCCACCAGGGAAGCCCCCTATACCCTTTCTTAAACAGCTTTAGTAAGATATAATTCATGTACCATTCAATTCACTTCTTTAAGGTGTATAATTTAATGGTACTTAGTATTATATTCACAGTTGTGCAATGATCACCACAATCTATTTTAGAACATTTTCATCATCTCAAAAACAAACTACATATACATTAGCAGTCACCCTGATTTTCTCCCAACCTCCCCACTATTCCCCAACTCCCAGCTCAGGCAACCACTTATCTACTTTCTGATTCTATAGGTTTGCCTTTTCATATAACAAAAATACCTAATATATCTTTTATGATTAGATCCTTCACCTTAGCATAATGAGTGCAAAGTTCATCCATGTTGCAGTGTGTGCCAGGTCTTCACACCTGTTTATGGCTGAATAACTTTCCATTGTATGGATGTACTACCTTTATTTATCCACTCCAGTTGATTCTCACTTTATTTCCACACTTTGGCTACTATGGATAATGCTCCTAAGAGCATTCACGTACAAGTTTTCACATGAACGTATATTTTTTATTTCTCTTAGGAATGGAATTGCTGGGTCAGATGGTAATTTTGTACTTTATTTTTGAGGAACTGTCAAACTTGTCCACAGCAATTGTACCATTTTACATTCCCACCAGCCATGTGTGAGGTTTCCAATTTTCTTGCCAAATCTTGTTATTATTTATATGTATTTTTTAATTAATTTATGGCTGTGTTGGCTCTTCGTTTCTATGCGAGGGCTTCCTCTAGTTGTGGCAAGCGGGGGCCACTCTTCATCGCGGTGCGCGGGCCTCTCACTATCGCGGCCTCTCTTGTTGCAGAGCACAGGCTCCAGACGCGCAGGCTCAGTAATTGTGGCTCTCGGGGCTAGTTGCTCCGCGGCATGTGGGATCTTCCCAGACCACGGCTCGAACCCATGTCCCCTGCATTGGCAGGCAGATTCTCAACCACTGCGCCACCAGGGAAGCCCGTATTATTTATATTTTTCATTATAGCAATCTTAATGGGTAGGAAGAGGTATCTCGTGGTATTGATAAGCATTTTACTAATGGATAATAATGTTGAACATCTTTTACATTGGCCATGTGTATATATTCTTTGAAAAAAATGTCTATTCAAGTCCTCTGCCTATTTCTCAATCAAGTTATTTGTGTTTTTATTGTTGAGGTGTAAGAATTCTTTTTACATTCCAAATATAAGTCCCTTACCAGATATATGATTTGCAAATATTTTCTCCCATTCAATCTCCTCTTTAAACCTCATGATTTCCTGTGCTTTAAAAAATTAAAATACAAATTAGGAAATACAAGTATAAGAAACTGCTCTAGGATGGGTTAAATAAAGTCAGAATTAATTCAAGTAAGCTAAATTCAAAATCTAATTCTCCTTCCATAGACAGATGTCTGACTTTGGAGACATTGTTTCATAGTTCATGTAGAATAAAATATTTTAAAATATGGTAGGCGCAATGAGTACTAAATAAGTGATGATGAGAGCTAAGCCTGGTACATATGAAACTCAATTGCTAAACTCAGATTTTTTTTAGCAGAACAAGTTTTCTTCTACTATACTATAATTTATTTTTCTCTCTCAGGCGTTTCTTTGTCTCCTAGAGATATACTTATTATTCACAGTTACATTACTAGGTTTTGTCCACCAGATACACTATTTTTCATGTCATCACTTTTCTTTCTTCTGTAAATGACTGTCAAAAGTTATTTTCATGTCTTTGATTTACCTTGACAATTAGACATAGGAATTTTATTTTGGAAGTATCTAAGTTACTAAACAGTAGAAATAACAGCAGACTGCCCACATCCAAATATCTTAGGTGATTAGGAGACAAAGCAAAACATAGAGAAAAACATTTAAAAAATGTTTCCATATTTTGGAAACAACAAAATGACAGCTGACAGAAGAAAACGTGGACACAAAATGACGACAACTATATGTTATTTAAGTTTCTCTTTTATACTCTTTACTTAGCATGAAAAGTAACTGTCATAATTAATAACAAAATTAAACTAAAATTGCAATTACTTAGAAATTTACAGTACAGTTTCCTAAGGAACTACAGAGACAAAAGAAGTTTCCTAAGGAACTAAAAGGGACAAGAGAACAATAACACAAAACAGATTATGGAAATGATTTTAAAATTTAGTACACGACCTATTAAAACACCCTAAAGAGAAACACTCTAATCATTCATTCAGAGAGTGAAGTGGAGATAGAACATAGACTAATAGGAAGAAGGTTCTTCAAAGCAGAGAGGTGTGGAATTCCAAGGTGTGGAATTACCAAAAGATGAATTTGTTTAGCATGTAGGACACTTACAAGGAGGTCAGAGAAATAAAGCTAGAAGTTTAGGTGGAAAAAAGGGTCAAAGAGGGACTCTGCCTTTGTTCATCTATGTTTCCCATCTTGCCCAGATTTCTATTACTACTACATTTACAAAATTTATAAGACTCTCCAATTGAACTCTCAAATAAACCAACATGAACCAATAAAACAGAATAGAAATCTCTACACCCTTTTACTCAACATTTTAATTTTCCCCTCTTTGGCTTGGACAGATAGGAAAGATTTTCATCTCCGGAGGGGGCCCATCTACCAGGAATG
This sequence comes from Delphinapterus leucas, assembly GCF_059928025.1. Lineage (NCBI taxonomy): Eukaryota > Metazoa > Chordata > Mammalia > Artiodactyla > Monodontidae > Delphinapterus > Delphinapterus leucas. The sequence continues at coordinate 16,340,298 of NC_143146.1, forward strand.
GGGAGCCATGCCAGTTAACAGAATCCAGGACTGAGAGGGCCCTGCAGAGTGGGATGAGGGAAGAGGAGAAGGTATATAACCATCAGCTTCAGGAGTCAGACATCTGGACAGTGTCTGACTAAGAACCAGACCAAAAGATGCCCAATAATCAATAGAATTCAAGAAAAGTGAAGTGAGATAGAGCACTGTGATACATACACAGGGGTTCTTTTTTTTTTTTTTGGCACGGGATCTTAGTTTCCAGACGAGGGATAGTACCTGTGCCCCCTGCAGTGGAAGTATGGAGTCTTAACCACTGGACCGCCAGGGAAGTCCCCACAGGGGTTCTTTATGTTACTCACTGTACTTGTCTGTTATCATTTAAATATTTCAAAATAAAAATTATTAAGAATTATAAAAAAGAAAAGTGAAGTGAATAGCATTCAAGAAAAATCAAACCTATTTTCTATCACCACTTGCAGAAAGTAGATGTGACTATTCTGCTTTATATTTTAGGAGGCTGTAGCTGTTGGTATGTTCATTTGTCTTCTTTTTTATCTTTAAGTCTACTCTATGTTTATTGTAACTACACACAGCTAGAAAAGACCCTGCCTATGCTATAGTTAAGGATAATTTGTTCTCAGTGGCTTAACTCTCTAAAAGACCCAGCCAGAGACAACAGACAACAGCCATACTGGCTCTGCTACTCAATCCTGAAAAGCAAACACTACAGAAGTCTTTTGAACAAACAATTTTTTTTTCCAAATAAGGCCCAGTGCTTTTTACTAGAACTTTTCAGACTTTTGGCTATAGTCTCTTTTGACCTGTCAGCCATTTAGAAACTAATTTTGCCATTCAGAGTTTCTGTGGCCTGACTGGAGGTAAATTCAACACCAATGCATATAATCCATACAACTTCACCATCCAACTGATCCTTGTCCTACCTTGTCTGCCAAGTGACTTGAAACATTTTAAAATAATACAGACTTATAGCTTTGGCAGACAGATTCATGAATTGGAGAAACATTCCAAGATATTGGGGAATGTTAAAATATGCAATACAGGAGGTGACTGCATCCAATTTCTAGGCTGGTGTTCATGCTGATAGGATAGTTTTTAGGGCACACTTTAAATTCAATTTCCTTTATTTTAACAAAACCTATTTCATGCACATTGCTTACAGATGGAATAGCTTGTGAAAATCAGTTTTATAGGCCACATTCTCATAGAGATTTGCACAATTCTAGTTCACTACAGATGCTTTCCTGGAAAGCATAACATCACACGTAACTCTCTTTATGGTCACTCACTTCATACAACATACAGTTTTGTCATGACACTAGTCTTTCCTCTAAGGGCACTTTCACTTTCTCTTTGGGATGCTGTTTGAGATGCCCTAGGGATCACAGTGAGGTCTGAGTAATTCCTCTGTCCCAGTGATGCTGTTTTCTCAAACACGTTCAATTCAGTCCTTGAGAGAAGCCTCCGTTAGCTCTCTCTACATTTTAACATAAGCTGAGGGAACACGTTCACTCTATTCAGTTTTGTCTGTCCTGCCCCTAGCAGCCAGGGCACTGCCCACTGCACTAAGTGTTCGGTAAATACATCTGGAGGTATATGAAAGTTGAATTTTTTTCCACTGGAGAGTGATTTCTTTGAAGGTGAAAATGATGCCTAATGAATCTAGGTATCCCACTCCGTGCCCAGCGCAGTATGACATATAGCATCGTGACCATGAAGGCATCTTGAGAGAGTAAGGTCGGGCTCTGTTTTACAGAGCCAAGCACTGTACCAGAGGCTGTTTATCCATTGTAACCCTCATAACTGCTCCAGAGAAGGCATTTCTATCATTTACTGAAGAGGAACCTGTGGGTGGCACAGAGCCACAGAACAAGTTTGGGACTCAGGTTGTCTAACTCCAAAAAGCCACGCCTTCCACTATGCTGCTCTGTCTACCTCTCTGCAGGCTGTCAATATCACTGCCTTGAAGTTTAGGCCGATTCATTTCTCTTCCTTGCTATTAACTGACAAGGGAGCAAGTGCTGGATAAATCGATAATTCATACACCTCAGAACAGAAGTATCTGGTCTTAATTGGCAGTTAAAAATTCATATGTGGTTTATTTTATACACAGTTGACCCTTGAACAGCATGGGTTTGAACTGTGGCGGGTCCGCTCATATGTGGATTTTTTTCAATAAAATACATACATAAGTGTTATAAATGTATTTTCTCTCCCTTATGATTTTCTCAATATTTTCTTTAGCTTACTTTATTGCAAGAATACAGTATACAATACTTATAACATATAAAATATGCGTTAATCAACCCTTTATGTTATTGGTAAGGTCAATAGTAAACTATTAGCTAAACTTTGGGGGAGTCAAAAGTTTATACAAGAAATTTTAACTGCTTGAAGGGTTGGCACCCCTTACCCAGGTGTTGTTCAAGGGTCAACTGTAGTTATATATCCTTATGCAGTTATATATTTTCTTTGTGCCTAGAGATAAAATTGTATATTTTCAAAAACCAGCGACTGTATTAAATTTAACCATATATATTTACGTATATTATTTATATTTATGTATATATATTGGATCATTCCCCTCCTCCCCCCATGTGTGTGTGTCTATCTATCTATCTGTCTATCTATCCTATAAATAACTCAGATTGAAAGAACATTAAATTAGGGAGGATTTCATGCAGGCAAGATTTTTTAACAAGTAACACAACTATGAGACTTATGCCTTTATCCCACGTAACTGAACCATAAACCCACTAAACATTAGGAGATGGAGACTTAATGAAATGTCTAGGTTCGCAGAGACGGTAACATTTGCTTGAGTACACTGCCACTGCACTTTTGTCAATATGAATCATTACTTGAGAGACTACTCATCACTGAGAAAGAACTGAATTTAATAGCAGATTAAGTGTTGGCATGAAATCATAAAATATTACCTCAAAGTAGACTACGTAGCTTTTTAACTTTTTTGCACATGAAATTTTAACTTTTGCTACTATGTCCACCTAAGAGCTAAATGACTGTTATTGCTGTGAGTACACATTTCCCATGACCTTTCACCCATCACCACATGTGCTTCTTTAACAGAAGATGTAGTGTGGTTTCAGCAGAGACTCCATTCAGCCCTTCATAGCATAGCAAGTGCATGATGTGCATGGCCTGGGATATTTTTGCATCACAAAAATCTAACAGAGTTGGACAAAATGGCATCTGCTGCTTATTAAATCTTGTTTTTATATGGTTGACCTGATTTTCCAGGGTTTAAAATTCAACTCCTTATCACCATTTTGGCTGAAATGTCAGAGCTGCTCTATCAAATACTGCATGTCACTTACACTTGTACATGTCAAGGAACTGGATTCACAGAAGACCTATGTCAGTTTTAAGTCTGGTCCCAATTAGAAAATACATCTTCAAACCTGTAAGTGCAGCTTCTCTTTTTCACACCTGCATCACCTTCAAAAATATCTGGGAGCAGAGAAGTGATGTCATGTGCCTTACACAGTCATACCCTAGACCTTGCCGTTATTCATAATGGCTACCCTTCCATAATCTCAAGTTCAAGCATTCTACTCTCTGACCACCAGCCCTTCCCTCCTACTACTCCCACTTCAACAGTCTTCTAGGGATGTGCAAACCCCTGGGATGTACAATCCATTATTCTACCACCTTTTGTCTGTCCCTCAGGACCTCACGCCCCTCCTAATCCAGACTCAATTCCCTGGCCAAACTATATCCCTTGTTAAAACTAGCAAAATTGTAACCTTAGTTAACAATTGGAAATTGAGACCCAGACAACTTCATTTCCATGTTCTAAATAATTACTCACTCTGTCATGATTACAGACAATGACAAAAAAACTCCAAGAAAACACACAGCCTTGTAGACTGGTATCAGCTTATATTTGCGGTCTCCAACCCAAAACTGACAGTATTTTGCCCGGTCGACCCACTATATTTCCTGCCCCCCATTCACTCTCACGCTCTTCAACGACTGTTCCACACTTTCTCCCTCACCTAAAGCTAATAAAATGACTCAAATACGCCCCAAATTCTCTATAGTAACAACAGGAGGACAATAGGATATCACTCCCTTGTAATTGTCCTGGTAACCCCAAATTTATTCATTTCCTTATTCATTCATTTAGAGTATTTACATAGTGCTTAACAGAATCCTAAAATATTAGGTCTAGGAGGAAGTTCCAAGCCTCTCAAGTTATACAAGAGGAAACTGAAGCCCAGAAATTTCCATTTTCATGAGCTAAACATTGCATGTATATGAAGACTGTACTGTAAAAAAAAATCTGCCCTCAATTGGTTTCTTGCTCTGGTTTGCCTAACCTCTGTGAAGGTGGTATAAAAGGGTGCATCTCCATAACATACATGCCCTTGGTACCCAATGTGACAAAATACGGTCACTGGTTGGGCAGCATCTGATATCTGGAGGCTGTTAGAAATGCAGCATCTCAGGCCCCACCCCCGGCCTAGGGAATAAGAACCTACCTTTTAACAAGATCCTCAAGAGTTTCATTTCCAAAGCAACACTTGAGAATTACTGCTGTATTAAATGAAAATTGGAATGATAATTACCGCCCAATTACCGCCCAGCATCTGGGCTACTGCCAGGAATACTAGAAATAAAACTTCATCTGTTCTTAGGCGAGGCTACTTTTTCTTTCAGACAGAGCTATCTTGTCTTTTTTGTTTTGCTGGGAGGTTGACTTGTGAAAATTCACCTGGTATTCACAATTCATCCCTTTGTATCGGAGAAAGTTAGGAGCTTTGATTTTGTTGATAACAGAAACTGATGCAACAGCACATCAGGGCAAACCTCATACATTTTAAATTAAGATGGTGCATCAGAGTTAAGATGAAAAAGCTTAAGCTCTTATTGAAATGGCAAAGCCTGAGGAAATGCAAGCTTGCCACCATGAAATCAACTATGTGTTTTCTTCCCCTAAGGCACACACTTTCTTAGCCCTTTTGAAAATAATAGATTTCACTTTGGGGCCAGGAAGAGGTTAAAGCTAATAAATTCATATTCCCAAAATAAGGAGGGAAAAGGATATGATGTTGGGAAGAAGGGGGAGGAAGGAGGAAATTTCCTCCTCATTCCCTCTTTGTTTTGAAATTACTTCTGAATCCTTCCATCAATGCAAAAGTGTTTCCAGTCTTACTGTCCTTTAAACATTTTTTATTTTATATCCCTAATATGTTCAGAACGCCATCTTTTGCAAAAACTTCATCAAAAGTGTTTTCTGTCAAAATATTCACATTTCAGGGAAAATAAACAGATGTGAAGCCCATTAGTCCTGTGATTTCTAGGTCAAAGCCATGTCACACACATAATTTCATGCTTAAAAAAAAGGTCTACTACTTAAAATACTAAAAAAAAGTATTAGGAAAAGTACTAAAAAACAGCACGGTAAAAACGAAGCAATTGCTATTAAAAATATATACTCCCATTAACAGATATTCACTTTGTTTTTTTTTTCTCTATTAAATGAAAGATATCCACAATTACTAGACTGCTAATAGGAAGTTATAATTTTCTTTTAAACGAAGCCCCTTGATTTTTGACCCTTAGAATAATCCAAAATTAATTCTCTGGATGCCTTTCCAAATCAAGTTCTTACCTTTTTCAAAATCTTTCCACAAACATTAACTTTCTGACACAACCTACAGGTCATTAGTACACACTGCCTCGTCCACAGATGGTGATTGATTTGTCACTGGCAATGGAGAACCTTCCTGAACCCAAATAATGTGAACAATACCCACTCACCTACGAACTAGATGTATTAAATGCAAATCTATGTGAGGTAATAGAGTGTACATTGCTTTTTTCTTTTAATGTCTCTAACTTACTTGTAAGTATCCTGGCCAAATGTTGATAACAGAACAAACCTACCGATGGTAAGACACTACATGTTATCAATCATCCTAGTGCTTTCGTTAATGTATTTAGTCTTGATAAAAAGAAAACCACAGGCCCAAAATAAAGTCACTTACGCTAGGCCACACCATTAAACCGGGTCTTAATACCTAACCTAGTTGAAGCTTCAACCTCCCTGAGAAATTCAGTCCTAACCAGTGAGTCAGGAATTTTCTGGTCAGCACCAATGAGGTAATTTGTCACATGGGTCCTCTCCGTCCCCCAAAGAAAGATGAAGTAAGTTGCCACACAGACCCCTTCCTTCCCCACAGGCAGGTTACCTAAGCCTGAAATAATCCTTTTCCTTTATGACTTCCTTCCCTTTAAAAACCCTTCCCTTTCTGTAGCCCTTTGGAGCTCCCCTCTTACTTGCCACATGGGACGCTGCCTGATTCATGACTCATTCAATAAACCCAACTCAATCTTTAAAATTTACTAGGGTTGAATCTTGCTTTTTAACAGTCCTTACTTTCTGATGAGTGGGGTTGGCTCTGGTATAGCTTACAGAAGAGTTTTCACATGTATGCCACTTTTTGTGCCAAGAAAAACCCCATTTCCTAAACAGAATCTTGCATTGCGTGTATGCTGGGGGCTTTTGGCATATAGTGGCTACCATTCTGCTCTGTGACCCAGTCTCAGAGGTGATGGGAAAGGCTGATATACTTCTTAAAGTAGGCTTGAAAAGCACAAATAATACCACGAATATTTTTGAAATAAAGTCTTTCAAAGAACCTTTAAATTGAATATTCACATCATAATGCTCACACTTACTGAATTTATAGCAGTACTCCGTGCTTTAAATATGACACCTCGTCTGCCCTATTTAGATCCTTGAATACTGTGAAGCTTCCAACTTAAGTGACTTACAGGCAGCTGTGAATATATCACCATCCCCACTGAAGAGTCACACGACCAATCACGACCCCAGCGGGAAACGTGAGTTCCCAGGTGCATCGTCCCCCTCTTCCCCTCATTAAATTACTGATGTCACTGAAACACAACTCTGTTTCTTCAGTGTGGGCTGGGAGTCCTTCCCCACTTTTCCAAATTCTCCCCAAGATATGGTGTTTAAAGTGCCGATGTGTGTTAAACTAGAAAACTGGGATCGTGAGATCATTTAAGAGGGTGAGGCCTTGTACTAGAAGTTTGCTTCTCAAACTTGAGCATGTAGCAGAATCACCCGTAGGCTGCTTCAAACAGATTACTGGGCCCCATCTGCAGTTTCTGATTCAGTATATCTGGGGAAGGACCCGAGAACTGGCTTGTCTAACAAGCTTCCAGGTGACACTGATACTGCTGGCTCTGGACCACACTTCGAGAATCACTTTATGGTAATATCTTCTAGTCCATGATTGTTCTGAGAAGTATTTAATAACAATCTTATTTGGTCTTTCTCTGGGCATCTTTTAAATTACTGCTTCTCTTTGAACCTTATACTCTCATAAAATTCATAATAAATTTGAAGTCAGAAATGAATGTGGAAAGGGCATGAGACTATCACATGGTTTTCGTAACTGTAGGCTGTTATCTCTGGCCTCCTGATCTTTCAAGATTTTTCATTTACAGTATTGAAATTATAATCCTTAGGTGAAATCTAGGCACACACACATGCATGATCTATGGACAATGTTTAATAAACACAAAAACGTTAATAGACATATAAAGACATTTGTTTTAGATTGGCCAGCGTTCACAGCAAAATGGCTTAATAAACTGAGAATGAATATTCAACATTTCTTAGCAAAATAAAAATAAAATCGTGAATTCCTATCATAAAGATGCAAATCAGTTGATTTGCTCAGTTTGTTAAAAAAGTAATCTGGGGGCTTCCCTAGTGGCGCAGTGGTTGAGAGCCCACCTGCCGATGCAGGGGACGCGGGTTTGTGCCCCAGTCCGGGAAGATCCCACATGCCTCGGAGCGGCTGGGTCCGTGAGCCATGGCCGCTGAGCCTGCGCGTCCGGAGCCTGTGCTCCGCAACGGGAGAGGCCACAACAGTGAGAGGCCCGCGTACCGCAAAAAAAAAGTAATCTGGAAATGTAAAATACCCCTAGAGCTTAGATTTCTTTTTATTTGATAATTGCTAGTATTTTAGAGTTTTGGTCCTCCATCATCTTCATTGCCATCATAAAAGTAGTTAATAGGAATTATTAAAAGTGCTTGGTCCTATGCTAATTATTACAAGATACATCTTATTAACATTTGCAGTTCTTCTCCTGCTCCAGCCCTCAACACAATACAGAATGCACAAGGGACTCAATACAAAAGTTCATCTATATTCTTAACAAGGAATTCACACAACACAAAAAAGTCAATAGAGACGTTCTGAAATTCTAAAACAAGGGGATATAAAATAAAATATTTAAATCTTTCATTGGATCTTTTGGTTTCCTTTAACTTGTCCATTCAGAGAGAAGGAGTAGTTAGTATCTCACAGCCTTTCTCACTAGAAGTTGCAACTGAGGCAGAGAATAAAAAACAGGATTTGAGTGACTATTTTTGCAATTCTCCCAGGGATGGGACTCAAGTAGTCCCATTCTAGAATTAATTCATTACATTAAAAGAATGGCTTAGGGTCCCAGTTGAGAATGGCTGATGAACAATTCAATCAAAGCATATAGAAGTTTCTAAGGATATATACCCCATAATGGAAAAAGATGGAATCCACATCAGAAATGAATTTGTGGCTCATCAAGACGTTCAGGATATGATCTAGCAGACAAATATCCTAGACTAGAATGCTTCAAATTTTAATAGGCTATTATTACAAACCAATTTCTCAGACATCTTAGCAATCACCTTGTCAATAGTATTCCTCATTTTATAGACGAGAGGTACGAACATCAGAAAATTCAGAAGCTGAATTGTCAAGGTCACATGGCAGGTAAGGAGCAAAGCAGGTGTCGTTATTCCATGCGAGATGATTTTCCCGGATCCGGGGGCATGTATCTTTTAAGCCTGATTGTCCTGAGAAGCTCACCTCTATTCTCCATACACCCATTCTCCTGATTTTAGTTTGATCTGGGTAATCAAATCTTCAGGATGTACTCTCCCACACCAGCAGAACTTACACACCTCCTGCCCTTAAGAATTAATGTGAAGACCACGTTTCCCCCTGCAAGGCTTCCTCAACATTATGCAACCTGATTTTCCCTTGGCAAGTGGGAAGCAGAGCTTTGAAACGCCTGTGGACCTGACTGTGCAGCTGTAGAAAAGACAGGAAAACCACTAACATGTTACCCTTAGGGTCAGAAATCAGAGAAAACTAAGGATGGAGCCACATGGCCAAGCTGAGAAGTGAGAGTATTACCTGCATAAAGGCAGAAAGGGAGGGGCTTTCTCTCTTCTGCTCCCCACTGCTAGAAAGAGGTCATAGTATCTCCATTGTTAATTTTTCATTTGTACTTTTCATTGTTAATTCCTCTCCTTGTTAATTTTTCAAAAATGGTTTAGAAAGAAGAGAATTACTTTTCATGGTTGTGTTTGTCACATTACATTTGTCCAACACTAAACTTAATAGGTGATTCTTTAGAAAAAAATTTTTGAAGCAAACAAAATAAAACTTCACAATTCTGTCTCGTTCACTGGGTAGAATCCTTAGGGAATAAGACTATGCATGGAAAATTAATTTCCAGCTACTCCTGGGAAGGGACAGTGATGTTAACAGAATTACTGGATACAGTTATAAGGACAATTCACCCTGTGTTTTTTTTAATCTGGCTCCTTAATTAATTAATTAATTAATTTTTGGCTGTGTTGGGTCTTAGTTTCTGTGCGAGGGCTTTCTCTAGTTGTGGCAAGCGGGGGCCACTCTTCATCGCGGTGCGCAGGCCTCTCGCTATCGCGGCCTCTCTTGTTGCGGAGCACAGGCTCCAGACGCGCAGGCTCAGTAGTTGTGGCTCACGGGTCTAGTTGCTCCGTGGCATGTGGGATCTTCCCAGACCAGGGCTCGAACCCGTGTCCCCTGCATTAGCAGGCAGATTCTCAACCACTGCGCCACCAGGGAAGCCCCCTGTGTTGTTTTTAATATCATAATCTAAACAAGTTTACAATCCCTCTGAACCCTTTTTAAATGTAATACTTCGGGAACAGTCTCTCAAACACTCTGGAAGCTAAGCCTGTCAACAGACTGTCAGTGTGTCAACAGTGGTTTTGATACTTTCTTCTAACAAAACAAACAGGAGAGTCACATATTTCAAGATGTTTAAACATTTTAATTAATGTGCTGTGGAAAAAAATAGGCTGGTGTGGAGATGGGACTATTTTTGTCAGGTTCTCATTTAACACTGCTTAGTGGCATTTTTAAATATAAGCATTGGTGTTAAATACTGTTTCTTGCTGAATTTCTTTGGAAATAAGTGTATAATAATTCTATGTCATTCACCTTAAAATATCAATAGCTATGCTGACTTAACTGCTATTTCAAGTAATAGACCTTAGGAAAAAATGAAATCTTCCTAGGAAATACCTGAATCTTTTGCACGTGAACAGCTCTTTAAATAGCTCTGATTTAAAAGAGTAAAAAAAAAAAAGTAAAAAAAAGATTTGTTTCCTGTTGTACTGCAGGCTTTGACAAGACAGGGATCATTTCTACAACTCTAGTCTGCAAATTTTCTGGCATACAGAAGCAACCCTGTACTATTTTTGAACAGATGAATAAAGTACCCATGTGACTTGAGAAGCACCACTGATACCAATGATAGCACAGGTCACACATAACAGGTATTACTACTCATTCATCAGTGAATTGATCGCCACTTGTGGAAGTAACGTTTTAAATTTTATTGGAAGCAGAAATGCAAGGGGTTATGAGGCTTCTCACTAGTTCCCCTTTTCGGAAACTAAATATTTCTTACAACTACCCTCTGAAATGATTTGATTCAAAGCAAACAATTTCCTGTTCCCTGTGCCTGGAATGATCTTTAAAAGCAGCTCTTTGTTGCTACTTGTAAAATCTTTCCCCACATGAAGGCCCAGCTTCACTGGGCAGACATTCTCACTCTTCATTTAGAATCAACTATTCCATCCTTTGTACTTAAAACGCTACATGATAACTAATGTGAATATGCTACATGCTGTCTCTTCCGCTAGACTGGCCCCTTCCTGAGTTCCAGGACCATGCCTTACTCATCTTAGTATTCTCTTTTGCCTAAACGAACGCCTTGAATATGTGTGTGTGTGTGTGTGTGTGTGTGTGTGTGCGCGTGCGTGCATGCATTTAAGATTTAGGCATATGATAAACCTTATTTAATAAAATTGGATTAAAGGGGGAGAAGTAGAGGAGTGACACCATCTATTGAAGGGAAAGGGTAGGTATAAAAGTTGTATTCTTGACTCCAAAGAGAGAGTTGATTCTAAATACAAGGGCTTGTGCTCACTAGTGCCTATCCTTGGAATCTGCCATAACTCGGGGAAGGAGGCTATGATGTCTATAAAACCCTTGACTAGACTGTGATGATAGCAATGATGCACAGTACACGTTTTGATAGTGTTCTTAAAAATATGATCATTATTCAAATACCTTAAACTGCCTTTTTACGTTTAATACAACCTCAACTGAATAGTCAACACATTTTTCATAGACATGGTTTTTGACATGAGAACACCGTCAATGACCTGGGACATATTTTTCATATTATGTATACATATAACAGACCCTGGAGAAAATCTTGGTTTCACTGAACAAATATCAGATATGCCTTTGCTTTAGGCTGGTCAGTCTGGTGGGAAAATGTTCTGACTTCCTTATTAATAGAGTTACTATAGCTGTGAAAACTGTCAATAAACTTGTCATCGTTCTAGCAATGAAAGTAGTTTGTCTTCTTCAACTACCTTTTCTATTTCATTTAAATGTTTTAAACATCTTTATTGGAGTATAATTGCTTTATAATGGTGTGTTAGTTTCTGCTTTATAACAAAGTGAACAGATATACATACATCTCCATATCCCCTCCCTCTTGTGTCTCCCTCCCACCCTCCCTCTAGGTGGTCACAAAGCACCGAGCTGATCTCCCTGTGCTATGCGGCTGCTTCCCACTAGCTATCTATTTTACATTTGGTAGTGTATATATGTCCATGCCACTGTCTCACTTTGCCCCAGCTTACCCTTCCCCCTCCCCATGTCCTCAATTCCATTCTCTACGTCTGCATCTTTATTCCTATCCTGCCCCTAAGTTCTTCAGAACCATTATTTTTTTTTAGATTCCATATACATGTGTTAGCATATGGTATTTGTTTTTCTCTTTCTGACTTACTTCACTCTGTATGACAGTCTCTAGGTCCATCCGCCTCACTACAAATAACTCAATTTTATTTCTTTTCATGGCTGAGTAGTATTCCATTGTATATATGTGCCACGTCCTCTTTATCCATTCATCTGTTGGTGGACACGTAGGTTGCTTCCATGTCCTGGCTACTGTAAAATAGAGCTGCAATGAACATTGTGCTACATGACTCTTTGAATTATGGTTTTCTCAAGGTATATGCCCAGTAGTGGGATTGCTGGGTCATATGGTAGTTCTATTTTTAGTTTTTTAAGGAACCTCCATACTGCTCTCCATAGTGGCTGTACCAAATGACATTCCCACTAACAGTGCAAGAGAGTTCCCTTTGCTCCACACCCTCTCCAGCATTGACTGACTGTAGATTTTTTGATGATGGCCATTCTGACCAGTGTGAGGTGATACCTCATTGTACTTTTGATTTGCATTTCTCTAATGATTAATGATGTTGAGCATCCTTTCATGTGTTTGTTGGTGATCTCTATATCTTCTTTGGAGAAATGTCTATTTAGGTCTTCTGCCCATTTTTGGATTGGGCTGTTTTTTTGATATAGAGCTGCATGACCTGCTTGTATATTTTGGAGATTAATCCTTTGTCAGTTACTTCATTTGCAAATATTTTCTCCCATTCTAAGGGTTGTCTTTTCATCTTGTTTATGGTTTCCTTTACTGTGCAAAAGCTTTTAAGTTTCATTAAGTCCCATTTGTTTATCTTCGTTTTTATTTCCATTTTTCTAGGAGGTGGGTCAAAAAGGATCTTGCTGTGATTTATGTCATAGAGTGTTCTGCCCAAGTTTTCCTCTAAGAGTTTTATAGTGTCTGGCTTTACATTTAGGTCTTTAATCCATTTTGAGTTTATTTTTGCGTATGGTGTTAGGGAGTGTTCTAATTTCATTCTTTTACATGAAGCTGTCCAGTTTTCCCAGCACTACATATTGAAGAGGGTGTCTTTTCTCCACTGTATATTCTTGCCTCCTTTATCAAAGATAAGGTGACCATATGTGCATGGGTTTATCTCTGGGCTTTCTATCCTGTTCCATTGATCTATATTTCTGTTTTTGTGCCAGTACCATACTGTCTTGATTACTGTAGATTTGTAGTATAGTCTGAAGTCCGGGAGCCTGATTCCTCCAGCTTTGTTTTTCTTTCTCAAGGTTGCTTTGGCTATTCGGGGTCTTTTGTGTTTCCAAACAAACTGTGAAATTTTTTGTTCTACTTCTGTGAAAAATGCCAGTGGTAGTTTGATAAGGATTGCTTTGAATCTGTAGATTGCTTTGGGTAGTGTAGTCATTTTCACAATGTTGATTCTTCGAATCCAAGAACATGGTATATCTCTCCATCTGTTTGTATCATCTTTAATTTCTTTCATCAGTGTCTTATAGTTTTCTGTATACAGGTCTTTTGTCTCCCTAGGTAGGTTTATTCCTAGGTATTTTATTCTTTTTGTTGCAATGGTAAATGGGAGTGTTTCTTTAATTTTTCTTTCAGATTTTTCATCACTAGTGTATAGGAATGCAAGAGATTTCTACGCATTAATTTTGTATCCTGCTACTTTACCAAATTCATTGATTAGCTCTAGTAGTTTTCTGGTAGCATCTTTAGGATTCTCTATATCTAGTATCATGTCATCTGCAAACAGTGACAGTCTTACTTCTTCTTTTCCAATTTGGGTTCCTTTTATTTCTTTTTCTTCTTTGATTGCTCTGGCTAAAACTTCTAAAACTATGTTGAATAATAGGGGTGAGAGTGGGCAACCTTGTCTTTTTCCTGATCTTAGTGGAAATGGTTTCAGTTTTTCACCACTGAGAATGATGTCGGCTTCAGTTTTTCATATATGGCCTTTATTATGTTGAGGTAAGTTCCCGCTATGCCTACTTTCTGGAGGGCTTTTATCATAAATGGGTGTTGAATTTTGTCAAAAGCTTCCTCTGCATCTCTTGAGATGATCATATGGTTTTTATCCTCCAGTTTGTTAATATGGTGTATCACATTGATTGATTTACATATACTGAAGAATCTTTGCATTCCTGGGATAAACCCCACTTGATCATGGTGTATGATCCTTTTAATGTGCTGTTGGATTCTGTTTGCTAGTATTTTGTTGAGGCTTTTTGCATCTATGTTCATCAGTGATATTGGCCTGTAGTTTTCTTTTATTGTGACATCTTTGTCCGGTTTTGGTATCAGGGTAATGGTAGCCTCATAGAATGAGTTTGGGAGTGTTCCTCCCACTGCTATATTTTGGAAGAGTTTGAGAAGGATAGGTGTTAGCTCTTCTCTAAATATTTGAATTCACCTGTGAAGCCATCTGGTCCTGGGCTTTTGTTTGTTGGAAGATTTTTAATCACAGTTTCAATTTCAGTGCTTATGATTGGTCTGTTTATATTTGGTATTTCTTCCTGGTTCAGTCTTAGAAGGTTGTGCTTTTCTAAGAATGTGTCCATTTTTTCCAGGTTGTCCACTTTATTGGCATATAGTTGCTTGTAGTAATCTCTCATGATCCTTTGTATTTCTGCAGTCAGCTGTTACTTCTCCTTTTTCATTTCTAATTCTATTGATTTGAGTATTCTCCCTTTTTTTCTTGATGAGTCTGGATAATGGTTTATCAATTTTGTTTATCTTCTCAAAGAACCCAACTACCTTTTTTAAATTGTAGTTTCCAATGGTACTTTATATATGGCAATGTGATTTCCCTAAGAGAATAAGTGAGGAAAACACTCCTAGACACATGCTATTACTATTGTAATTCACCAGTAACCAATTAATACTTAATAGCTGAAATCTGAATTACCAGTAAAGTATCTGCTATATTTTTTTCTGACACTATTCTCAAACCTAACACTTTCATTATAGGCTTCCAGTTCTCTGGAATTGGAGATTAGACTATTTATATCTATTATATGTAAAATAAATACATTGGAATTTGTACTGTTCACATTTACAGAGATTAACCCCAAAATGTTACGTCCTGTTTTATAAAAAATGGAAATACAGATTTCCCCATAGGAGACAATCTTCTGTTTCAAGATTGTGAATTGAATGGTACTCATCTATTGTCTTGTTTGAAAGTCCTAAGAAAAGCCTCAAGCTTTTGACTCCTAACTGGGCATAACTTATGTATTTTTAACTATTGCCTATAAGAGAATATGTATAAAATAGATAATTAATGAGAACCTGCTGTATAGGACAGGGAACTCTACTTCATCGTATAGTAGAAACTAACACAACACTTTAAAATAACTATACCCCAATTAAAAAAAAAAAGTTTGTTCAAACAAATACCCAGTGGTAGACTGAATATAGTGAAGTCACCTTCTTTAACCTGAAGTCTACTTTTGCCTTTAATATTGATATTTACAGATGGCTTCATATACATTGCATTTTCAATGACTGATTTTGCAAGACATGTTTATATATTCCAAATCTTTTTGCTGTTTTATAAAAAAGGAGTTTTACCTTCTTTCATTCCAGCTGTGGACAAACCAAATGAGAATTATAGAGGAAAAGCAGTGTATGTTTCTTCTTATCCCTAAGATCACAACCAAAAACTCTCACTTGTTCTTGATTTTACTTCTCTCCTGGCTACCCCTTTACGAATAGAGTTGTGGGGCTGTTGGCTTGCACTAATGTCAATCAAACGGCATTCTCCTTGGAGCCACCCCACTTCATTCAAAGTCCATGGCGTCTATGTATTCAGTGCTGGAGCTGAGCTACTGCAGCTTTCTCTGAACAACTCTAGGCACTGTTGCATATATCAGCAATTAGCTGTATACTGCCTGGTGAAACACTGAACATTGTTCATTCAAACATTATGTTTAGTACTGTAATTATGGGTATATTTAAGGTTGTTTGCAAGTAGAAGACACATCATTGTTTCTTTTTATCCTCTTAAGAGCCACGGTCTAGGAGTAGGCACAAGATGAGCACACAGTGAATTCTCATGGATTACTGACAGTTCCAGACATTGCAAGGCATGAATATCTTCTGTCCTGACTCATTTTCTCATCCCCATTCCTACGGCTGATTGCCTATTCAATATCCTCACCCATTAGGTACTTCAAATAAAAGAGACAAGATAGAACTTTTATTTTCTCTCGCAGATTATCAGTAGCATCCTTGGTACAAGGTACCACAACCTTCCTAGTTGTTTAAGCCAAAAACATTGAAGCTATACATGATTTTTTTTCCTTCTCTCACATCCTATTGGCAAAACTTAGGGTGCTACCTCCACAATAAAATCTGACTCTTAATACGTCTCTCTACCTTGCCTGCCTCCCTCCTGGTTCAAACCACCATCATCTTTCCCTGGATCACTAAAGAGCTTATGCCCTCAGTCTCCGTGCTCTAGTAATTGTCATGCAGGCAAAAAAGTACAATGGGGCTTAATAAGCACAAATAGAAATCAAGGCACTTGGGAGGTATCCTGCTTAGTCTAGGGGCAGGATTACTGAGAGAACAATCTGGGGAAGAAGTAGAAGTTTGTCAGGCAGACAAGGTTTGTGTGTTGTGTGAAGAGGGGTGCTGAACAGTATTTCAGTAAATGGTATTTTTCCAGACCCCATCTGTAGTGCTATAATGCACTCCATTGTTACTTACTAGAAGTAAGCTATCCAACTATACCCTATGTCTTACAGAATTTCTCAATAATTTCCAAATACCTCTATTTATACTACTGAAATATTAGAAAAACAATCACATAGAACAGAGGCTGGAAAACTATAGTCTGCAGACCAAATCTGGTCCACTCTCTGTTTTTGTGAATAAAGTTTTATTGGAATGTAAGCATACCCATTCATTTATATATTATCTACAGCTGCTTTCACACTACAGGGGCAGAGTTGAATTGTCAGGACAGAGACCCTTTGGCTCCTTAAAGCTGAACATATTTACTCTCTGGCCCCATAAAGAAAAAGTTTGCCAACCACTGTCATAGAAAGTAGTTTCCTGGGGAGGAAGAGGGGCAGAATTTAAAAGTATATGACTTTCTCATGGGTTAGGTTAACTGCACTATTTTAAAAAAGTTTGTTTTTGTTATTTTTTTTAATGTGGTGATAGAGTAGTTCATATTTATTAGTATTCCTGAGATAGTTTAATTGTTAAAGAAAACATTGTGGTTTATATAAAGACCCCTGTAAGTGAGGTATCATTGCTGTATGATCAAGCTGATATTTTCAGACTTGAAAGTACCTTTCAGTACATCCTTAAAATGTACAACAATGGGAAGTGATTTGCTGAAATAAAAATGTTATATCTGGCTCCAGGCCAAACTGCTCACGCAGTGTAAAAATCTGAGGAGATGCAGACGTAATAGGCTCACTAGGTTGGAAGTAATATCACATTTTCCTAAACACAAAGACTAATCCAGTGCCACTTACTAAGTTGAGTTCAGGTTTCACTGACAATCTTTATTAACCTCTTATTTTCCACATGTGTAGCGTTTTCCCCTCAAATATACTCCAGCTTGCTTAGACACAGCATGCGAGGGATTTTTAAACTGTTTCTGAATTGCACGTATTTAAGTAATTTCATTAACTTTTATGTTTGATTGAACAAAAGTTTTCAGTCTTCAAATGCCTTACTGCATTTTAATGGTTCATAAAATGATTTTTTTTCAGCTTGAAATTTTGCAGCTGAGTGGCTGACGTTGTATAGTAGCTGTGCATGTGCCTAATAGCTTATGTCATTTCATTAGTGAAAAAGGGAAGAGACTATGGTAATTATGACCACTCGGAGAAGACATCCATATGAACAATCAGTTATTTTTCTTCTTATTTACTGTAGCATTTTAATAAGACGATAGTCATAATAATGGGAAACACTATGGTTATCAAAAAGCCTAGAGTTTTCAAACAAGAAGCAAACAAAAGAGTTTAGCCTAAGATGTGAACCTCCCCGAACTTTGCTGACCAGGACAGGATGGTCCTGATGCTGTCTCAAAGTTCCAGTTTAGAGTATTTTGCACCTTGACCTTTTTCCTCCTGTCTCCACTTTTAGGGAGATTGCTACTCTTTTGTTTCTGGCACTTTTCTTCTCTTCCTCTCTATCCTCTTTCATCTAATCGTACGGTTTTGGCTGTAACATCTGAACAGTGGAGCCCAACTCGTCACCCTGGAGCTCCAGGGCAGTATTTCCATGTTTGTCAGACACTCCTACCATTGTTACAGCATTTTAATGCATATTAATGGGGGCTTTACCCTCACTACTCTTCCTTTTCAAAATTTATTGGTGAGTCCCCTGTATTTATTCTACAATATTAAATTAACAAATGTCTAGTGAATAAAGTTTACAATCAGAAAACAATCAGTGGACTTGTAGACTTATACAGTAGACTTGTTTGATAGTCCCCAGAACCACACTTTTCTTTCCTTCCTCAAACAGGCATTAAGCTGGTGTTTCTCAAATTGTGATCTATGAACCACCTGTGCCAGAAATAACCAAGCCATTCTCTTGAAATATCAATTCAAAAGTCCCAGCCCCGGCCTTGGGAAACACTGCCACACCAATGAGCCATTTTAACAAATCCCCAGATGAAAATTACACATGCCAGATTTTGAGGACCAATGCCACACATTTTCCAAACTTATAAACATTTTTGAAAGACTATATCCTTCTTTCTACTCCATTTATCACATTGTCTACGATATATTTCTTTCCTTCTACTCTAATCCAGGCCCTTATCCCTCATGTCTGGATAATCAGAAACCTTTGAAATGATTCCCTTGCTTCTGATCTTCTGATGCTGCCAGATTGTCACTTAGTATCATAAGTCTATCATTCTAATCATTTCTAGTGAAATGCACCCTTTTCCTACTTGATATTAACGACATCTTGTTAGTTAAAGCACCTCATTAACGCCTACAAAATCCTCTCCTCAAGAGAATTAGATTACTTGCTATTCTTAAACACATATTCCCTGTTCTAACTCTGTTATCTTTGCTCAAGTTTTTCCAGGTACCTTGCCATTTTCACTAAATTCAGCACATTTCTTATACAAAGTTCACTTTAAACGGGCATCCTCCATGAAAGGCTGCCTGACCACTTTCAGTGGCCTGCTCCCCAGCCCCTGCCCCGAAAGCATTCAGACGCAATCTATGTTTCTATCATGGTTATTTGCATCTGGGTTGAGGCACCATAGCACAATCATTCACCCATTTCAATGGAAAACAATATTGATTTGACTATAATTCCAGTTTACAAAAACGTACCAGCATGAATTTCAAGCAACTTTGAGAATTTCTCTTTAAGCATACACACAGATGACAGACCACTTCTGTTAGGGACACAGGGAAAAAAAAGGGAGTGGGAATAGAAAAAGAGAGTTTAGCAATGTCATCCTGAAACAGATCAAATGAACTCAAAATAAACCTTGGTCTTAGGAACTAACTTCTGCATCTGGGAGAGAAGCTGAAAGGTATATGCTTTAGTTGGAAGTTAGTGTGAGCAAAACTATGGCTGTATAACTCCATCTTTGGAGGAAGGGAGTTGAAAAATGCCTGCTCAGCCAGGGTGTGTTACAAAAATAGAAATTTCCCTACCTCTCTGTTTGCTCAGGGGCCCCAGAGGTATAGAATACTTTAGATGGAAGGAAGCAACCAATAGCCATTATATCTGATCAGGGTGGCTCTGGTCCAGTAAAGTGAAGGCAAATATTCAGGTCTCTTTGTTCTGTGAGCTGGACCCACAGGAAACAGCTACTTCCAATAGTTTTCAAAGTCATCCCTTCTGGATCATGAATAAAGCCTATTATTCTATGTCACCCCATTTCACACTCCAACCCCACTCTCCCTCCAATTATTTCTCTTGATTCTTTTAAATAAAGATTCATTTATAGGGGCTACATGACATACATGGTATCATATTAGGTGCAGGGACATCATGGTAAATAAGGTCTATACCTTGGCCTTAGTATAGGCCAAAAGTATGGCCAAGGACCCTGGAACATTTACAACTATTATTATTTCTACTTTTTATTTTTTGGTATAAACCCGATGCTATAAGGACAAAGAGGTGAAGGCAGTTCTAGCTGGGCAATTGAGAAAGATCTTGAAGAATGAATCACTTTCACATAAGTGGCAATAAGCAGCAAGATGATTCTAGGAAGAGGAAACAGAATCACTGAAAGCACGGAAGCATGAATATGCTTGACAGGTTGGTGAAGAAGCATCTATAACGGAATGTAGGACTGTGGTAGGTGGGAGAACATGGACCTTCCAGCAGAGACTGGGATATTGCTGGTGACTTGGGAGAATATCAGTGATGAGTGGTGGGTCCATAGGCATTTATTATATCACTTTCTAAACCTTTTGTTTCTTAAAAAAAGTGTTTTCAAAAGGAGCTGATCGTAAAAGAAAAAAAAATATTTTGTGTATACAATTAGAAAAAGACAAGATTTTGTTATTGTATTGGCCCTGGCTCATCTGTCCTCTGTTTAATATTATGGCTCAAACAGGTAGTCTCAGATATTCTGAGAAGATTGCATCATCTTAATCTCTGGAACCACCCCATAAGGCTACTTCTAATTTCATCAATGGCCTTTGCCCCCTCTTCCCTACTTTTCTCATGGTGACAATTTCAAATGCTCCTAACTCATAAATTTTCAGAACCCCAATTCCAGAGGTGGGAATGTAGTATAAAGGATCTTGGATGTGCACAAGGTCCAAATCTTGGCTCTTCCTTTAATTATCTCTCGGGTTAGCCGATTAACTGCTTCTGAGTGATGTTGAGAAAAAAGCATGAAAAGCAATGGCCCTGCTTTTCGTCTACAAAATAGGAATGGTTCCTACAGTCTGCACAGGATCAAAACAATGCTTGTGAAAGCCTTTTGTTACAAAAGAAGAAACAATTGAAGAAAGTATCATTATATATTTCTTTTAGCCTGTAAGACCCTTGAAAATAGGTTTGTTTGTTTTATGGGCACATTTTTTATGCTCTGCCTATAACAGTACTTCACACACATAGGTCATCAAAATGTAAACTTTTAGTCAATAAGGTCACAATCAAACAGAAATAAAAATTGTTATATCAAATAAAATCCAGTTATTTTGTGTTAATAAAATTTTTACTATGATAACAAGAAGCATATAACAAAGAAACATAAAGGTGATGCCCAAAATAAAGATTCGAAGATACAGATAAAATATAGGTTGTTCAAGTGCTCTAAGACTTGTTTCAAACAACAACGTCAAACCTTTAATAGGAGTGGTCTTAGATAAGGGTAGAAATTGCATCTTAAACATTTATTGCTTTTTTTTTTTATGTTAAGCCATTGAGGTCAATTTAATGAAATTTCATATATCTATAGGGCCGGCTGTTTAATAATGAATAATGCTGTGTACCAGTTTGGAGAAAGCTTCAGGGGCTGTTTTATATGCTGTTTTTAACAATTCAACTAAGCCAGGGGTCATTCGAACATGAAGAGATTGGAAAAAATAAATTCACAATGATGGCTGAGCTAATTGTTTACAATAGTTAATGGAATCTGATATGGTGGGGTGTAACTGACTGTGTATGTAGCCTATGGTGAAATGCCCTTAAGGAAAACATGTTTTTTGGTGTTTTTTGTTTTTTTTTGCTTATTTAAGTTTTCGCTTAATGAATTTGATACCTACACACACATACACCACACACACACACACATATACACACGTATATTTAAGTTGATGACATAGAAGTTTTCTTCACATTTTGAGAAAAAAACATTGTATTTTTTTAATCTATTTTTTTCTTTTTACTTCTTAGTGACTTTACGTCCAATTTACATCATTGGACTAGTTTTGCCTTATTCTTGCCTATCTTTCCTGATCTTGGTACCCTTCTATATGTGTACCGTGTGATTCCCCACTTGTAAGATAACCTGTATTCCTTAGATTTATAAGGAAAAAAAATGTTCTCAGCCCTTTATGACAAACTCCACCAGTGGAGAAGAGTTGTATAGTCTTTCCGCTCCAACAGATCATGTGCACACATTTGGGAAATCTAAAGAAAGGCCCAGAATGGTCTTTCTCTATAGAGTAGAAGAGCCTCACCTTTCATCAGATCACACAGTTTGTCATTTCTCTGACATTAAGCTCTAAGGCGAGTGCACAGTGCCTCTGGGGAAATCAGGGAAGGAGGTGATCTCCGAATCTTGTATTCACAATTGCAAGGACCACATCATCTCTGTTTAGCAAAAGGACAAAGAATTGCTCCCCATGACCCTCAAAAAAAAAGAACACAGTGAACACTGGGGCAAAAACATCATAGACTATACTAACATTATCCAGTTGGGTGTTTTGGAGATAATAAAACCATCTCTCCACAGAAACTGAACCACAGAAGCTGGATCTCATCATATTGTGATGGACAATATGAAACATAGGGGCACTCTACCCACTATATAGTTGCATTACTGCAACTTCAGGTAAGTGATGTACTCTACTGGTACATGAATTCTTGGAGGCTTTGTATTATTTTTCCAAATTGTCTCTAGACTTAATATGAGTGATAAACACCTGATCAGTAATTTTTAACTATAGACACCAGAAAGAATTGAAGAAGCAAACCTGATTCAGAATGTCATTAAGTGTGTTAAAAGGCTATTTTGGATATAAATTCTTTTTATATAATACAAAAAATTATAATTAACGTTGATTAACACCCAATAAATTCAGCTTAATGTATTCAGTTCCTCCACTGTGTCAGCACAACAATCAGCTCTGAGCAGGTTACAAAGAAGTAGTCTCAGTCCCTTCCTCCAAAGGACACACAAAACTATGCAAAACTATGCATGGAAAATGACAGAAATAATAAACTGGGTTAGAAAACAATATGAGAGGGCTTCCCTGGTGGCACAGTCGTTGAGAGTCCGCCTGCCGATGCAGGGGACACGGGTTCGTGCCCTGGTCCGGGAAGATCCCACATGCCGTGGAGCGGCTGGGCCCGTGAGCCATGGCCGCTGACTCTGCACGTCCAGAGCCTGTGCTCCGCAACGGGAGAGGCCACAACAGTGAGAGGCCCGCGTACCGCAAAAAAAAAAAAAAAACAAAACAATATGAGATAGAAAACTGTATTTGGCAGGTAAATATAAAATTTTCAAAAAAACACAAAACTGTAAAACACTAGGTCTAAACATACAGTTTAGTGAGATCAAAATTGTCAAGTAGTTAAGAAAAACAGAAATGTTATGTCAATTATCTTTTAGAAGAAACGTGATTTGTTCAACTTGGATTTGCTGCAGTTCTCTGAGTTATCTGATGTAAGTAGACATGGCCATAATCTCACTGGACATCAAGGCAAACATATCCAGCCAACCTAGAAACTCAAAACACATCTTCCCATGGGAAGACTTGGCTCTGTAGACATTGCCAAATAAGACATTTGCTTGGAATGTGATTTTTCTGGGCAGGGGTGGGAGCTTAGAAAGGGAAGATAGTAAGCAAAAGGGACTGAGGAAAGTGACAGAAGTGACTTGTCCTAAGACAGACAGACACGTGGGTACACAAGAAAATTACCAGTGATGTCCAGGGCCATACCCAAACAGGTGTACTGATGTCACCCCAACCTCAACAATGGTCTTTGAGCTGCTCTCAGGCAGAGTTGCTGCCTCTTTTCTCACTTTTCCAATACTTAGCCCAATGCTTATAGGTTAGTGCATACACAGTCAGTATTTGCTCAGTGAATTATTGAATATATTTGCATGTACTGTAACACCAGTTAGCCTACCACATAAGACAGCCTATCTAAGAAATATCCTCCAGTTCACTCTCTTCATTTTGGTCCTCCAATTTTCTTACTGCTGTTTGTGCATGTCTGTGTGTACCTTAACAGAGATGCTAGGAAAAGAAAAATCTGTCAAAGGAACAACACTCAACTGAAGGAAACTATTGACATTCACAAAAAAGAACAAAGCTCTTGGTCCCCCTCTATCTTTAACACAGAGGTTATCAGATTTAGCAGGGGAAGCAGGTTGTAGTCCCATTGACGGCTGGGAAATGAAATGACATCCAGTATTCGATGACTGCCCTCAATTAGCCTATGCAAAGCAAGAATTAATTACCAGCACTGAAAAAGCTCACCTTTGACTTCTCTTTCAAGATCTCACTTACACTGAGTGTTCCTCCGGTGTTATAAATGAAAGTTCAGTAGACTTGATAACTTGCTTTTCCCTTAATATGTTTTAGTACGAAGTAGTTTTTATTTAATATGGCAACCCATACTTAACGAAAGAGAACTCTTAGCTGACCTAAGATATAGATATAAATCTACACATAGATATAGATGTAGATAGAGATAAATAATATATATATCTACAGATAAAGATATATGCATGAGTGTGATTTACTGATACAGAATGCGATGGGCATTAGCAGTACCTTTGTGCATATTAGCTTTGGAATTCTCAAGGCAGCAATTAAATGTATTACTGTAAACCTATAAAATAATTTTATTACTATACAGGGAAATAAATTATAAAAATAATGTCTGTATAGGAACAGATCCTATTTTTTGACATATTGCCCTAACAAAAGTTGTATATCATTTTCCCAAGCCAGTAATAAAGTAAAACCAAATGAATCCCTAAATCCATTCACTTAATGAAATAAATTGTTAAGCAAATCATAAAAACCTCATTGGCAACAAAGAGATCAGTCAAGTCAGAGCATACAGGAATGCCCAAGTAAAAGGTTAGAATGTGATTTGCCAGGTTTGGGGGAGTTATCTGGGCAAATGGAAAGGTTTAGCTTGGCTTATCTAATATTGGTGGAAAGCATCAATCTTAGCTAACCTAAGAGTTAGGAAATACAAGGAAGTGTCAGAATGCAAGAAGTAAAAAACACTGGGAAGTGGAGAAAATAAGAAAGCAGGAAGTGGGCTTGAGAGAGGAAATCGACATTTGCTTGAGCACCTGTTTCAGTCTATGTGTGAGATCCTTTCACCTCTAGCTGTGCAATGATAACAGCATGGTGCCACTTAGAAAGTTAAACTCAGAAGTTACTAAATGGGCTGGGGTCAGAAGGATAGGAAATGAGGAGTGTGTCTTTTTTGGAAGACCACTGGGTTTGAACTCAACCAGATATGGGTTTAAGTCCCAGCCTTTATTATTACAGGTATCTCTGTGGACAAGGAAACAAGACAGGGGTTAGCTCTATGGGCAAATGCGTTTCATCATAATATTAACAGTACTGTCTTCTGTGTGGCTGGTCACTGCTGGGTGAAAGAATGGCCCAAATCCTACTCACCTCCATAGCACCTGACATTTCTGAAGCCTGCCAACCAGTCAGCAGGGAAGGGGATGGATTTAATGGTTTAACAGGGACAAAGTAAGCCTGATATACAGTGCACAAGCATCAAAACTGACTTAGTAACTGCCCACCACATGGGGGTTTCCAAACTTCCTCTTAGTGGAGCCAAAGGCAGGTCTTAATAGAGAATGTATGCTGAATATACTGAACATACCTTGAAAGATCAACTAGAGAAATGGATTAATAGCTCCAGATATTGGTTCACTGTTCCAATATGACACTGGGGCTCAAAAGGAGATGCTATGCGCATCCTTCTGAACATAGCTTAATGAGGTAGTAAAAGAGAGTTGGTTAACCTGGGTTGGTCTCAGTTATTTCATCTGTAAGATAGGGATGTTCTTAGTGTCTATTTCAGAACTGCCCTTAAAGTGCTTCCAACCCTGCCTGCACATAGTGAGGGTCCAATACACATGAGCTATTATTATTATTAATACAATGAGTAAAATAAAATTCGACCCCCTAATTCTGTAAAATATCGCTTTGAGAGATTACTTAGATTGTGTGTGTGTATTTTAAAATAGTTCTCCGTGAAAAGATGTTTAGGTGTTTCTCCAGGCCAGTGCTTAGTAAAAATGTGAAAAAAAGGGTTTTAAAGGCAAATGAAACCGGATTGTGTGTTTTCCAAGGGGGGGCGTTTATTGTTTCTGGCTGCAGCACTACTTTTTAAAAAGTCAATTATTCTCCTACAAAAACAGTCAGCAAATAATGAGTCACACTGCAGAATTTTGTGACTTTTCAGAGAATTATTTTCTGACAGCAATATATCTGAGTAACTTTAAAATTCTGTTTAAACTGGTTTGTTTAGACAATGTTCGCCAACTTCTGCCTTGGGTGTTAAGAGCGAACCACTCAGTTTTAGCCGAGTAAGGCTGGGCTGACTGTTCTTGAATACAGTAATGTTGCAGTCTGCCCCAAAGTAAACAGAAATTGGCAATCCGAAAATGTCATCAACACAGAGCTTTCAAAGGTGCTAAATATTTAACCACAGCTAATAGACTGCAAAGT
Organism: Delphinapterus leucas; assembly: GCF_059928025.1. Lineage (NCBI taxonomy): Eukaryota > Metazoa > Chordata > Mammalia > Artiodactyla > Monodontidae > Delphinapterus > Delphinapterus leucas. The sequence continues at coordinate 16,366,799 of NC_143146.1, forward strand.
TATACTTGCTTGGCCAAATACATGTGCTTCTTATTTCTCCCTGATCACTCTTGGCATCGTCTTTTTTGTAGCATCACTCAGCATTTCAGAAGCAGAGGAGGCCTGAAGGCAGCAACAACGACCTGGTTCTAGAAAATTCTAGATTTAGCTTGAAGAGAGTGCTAATTTAGAATTTAGGCTTTGGACCTGGGTTCAAATCTCAGACATGAAACCTAAACTCCATGTGACTTTCAGCATATAACCTAACCTCTGTAGGCCTCAGTCTCCACATGTATAAAGTCTTGTGAGCAGTTGGAAACATAAATGAGACAATGGGCGTTAAGTACTTAGCCCAGGGCCAGGCACACTGTCAGCCCCAAAATATTGGCAATAAGTACAATAATGGTTTATCGTTGTGATTTTGTACCGTGTTGTTTATTGTGGTTGTTTATTGTTGTGATTTTGTACTGCATTGTTTATTGCTGTTGTGTTGTTGTGATACCAAGTACTTTCCAATCTCTGGGCATTTGCCTTTGCCCCTCCCGTTCTTGGAACACTCCTCCCTCGAGCTTTGCACAGGTGTTCCCTTCTCAACCTTTCCTTTCTCAAATCAGGTGGCATCTCCTCTCAGGGGCCTTGGCTGATCCGGATCTTTCTGGTTAAAGCAGCCACTCCTCATCTCCCCACCACACTGGCCCTACACCCACCAGCCACTAAGCCCTGTCTGGTGCATGACCTGATTGTAACTGAAACGATTTTATTTACTTTTGAAAACTGGTGATGGTCTACCCCAGTCAGGTGCAAGCTCCTCAAAGGAGGGACTTTCTCTGTCTTTTTCACTGTGACTTTCCAGAGCCCAGGACAGGCCGTGGGTCTCTGCGGCTTCTAAATAATCGCTTATTGATGAACCGACTTATTACGATTATGAGTAGCATACCTCCGTATCCACTCATTTATGCCCTGGATGTTACTCAGAGTACAGCATTATTAAAGAGAGTTCCTGAAAAAGTTAATCCATCACATAGGCATTATACATGACTTTTACTAATTATAGCATCGAGTGTGTCATTAGTGTCTGGGATTCTGGTAAAAGTAATATGCTAAGGAGAGGTTGGAGAAAAGTGTATTATATTAGCATAACTTATCTCCTAATCAAGTTAAAAGTATAAGACATTTTGTGATAACTTCCCAAAATGCTCCAGTGCTCTTAGAAATGGCTCTGAGAAGTGGGATAGAGGCAAAGGTGACTGCTAAACCAGGAGTGTGGGCAAGGGATTAATACACCTCCTTTTTCTTTTTCATGACAAATTGACCTTCAGTGAATATACCAGCTCTGTTCCCCTGGTCACTTGATATATACCAACTATGTTACTTAGGAATAGTACCTACAGGAAAAATGACCCTAATTGACAAATTAAGTCTAGTCTGGGAAGAACTAGAAATACACTATAAATGTCTGGAATGGTCTTCACAGTTTTGGGTGTCCCTGAATGTCCTGACTTTTCTGTCATGCCCCTCGTCATATACAAGAACAGCTATGCCCATGGATCTGTCAGAAACATTGGCAGCTCTGGGGCATGAGGCATCTAAGCCAAAGTGGCTCTTCTGTCTGCCTGATTTTAACTTATCTCCCTGCACCTGACTGCCTGCCACATGGCAAAAAGAGGTCTGTGCAGCTCTACGGCCAGCTCTAGGGCCTCTGCCTGAAGAGAACTCTTGAAGCTGCCCTGCTGGCAGGCTGTGCTTTCCATCCTACACCTCTCGAATGAATCTAAGGCCAGTATGACCAATGGCAGCTGTTATGGACTCAGTGTGTGTGCCCCTCTCAAATTCATATAATGAAGCCCTAAACCCCAATGCGATGGTATTTGCAGGTGGGGCCTTTGGGAGGTAATTAGGTTTAGATGAAGTCAAAAAGGTAGGGACTCCATGATGGGATGAGCGACTTTATAAGAAGAGGAAGAGACAGGAGTTCACCATCTCTCTGCTGTGTGAGGACACAGGGAGATGGTGGCTGGTACAAGTCAGGAAAAGGACACTCACCAGGAATCAAAACTGAGACACCTGGGGCTTCCCTGGTGGCGCAGTGGTTGAGAGTCCGCCTGCTGATGCAGGGCACACGGGTTCGTGTCCCAGTCCGGGAAGATCCCACATGCCGCGGAGCGGCTGGGCCCGTGAGCCATGGCCGCTGAGCCTGCGCGTCCGGAGCCTGTGCTCCGCAACGGGAGAGGCCACAACAGTGAGAGGCCCGCATACCAAAAAAAAAAAAAAAAAACCTGAGACACCTGGACTTTGGATTTCCAGCCTCCAGAACTGTGAGAAATACATTCCTGATGGTTAAGCCACCCAGTCTTCATATTTTGTTATGGCAGCCAGAGCTGGTTAAGGGCGGTCTTTTGAGACTCAGTGCTTAGTAGATCCTAATAAGACACCTGGTGGGCAAAGCAGGACAGGACATGGTTTGATGGCTACGGAAATCACAGATAATATTTTGAAAAGAGGCTTCCTAACCAAAGGGCATAGACTGAGTGACTGAAAAGTAGGTGAGAAAACCATGGGAGAGAAGGCTGCTCCAACTTCTGATTAGCCAAGGTGTCTGGCAGAGAGGTGAGTTCACAGAAGCAGGGAATCCCTACAGTCAGACAGCAGTAATTGAGACATGGGAATTAGGCATGAAGACTAGGATTGGACTATTTTGAGTCTATTTGGGAATGTCTTGTAGTATAGAGGCTAAACGAAGAAGTTGAACTGTAGATATATAAGCTCAATAAATATGCAAGCTGGAATGACGCTTTACTACTCTCTTGAAACGACCTCCGTTTCTTATTCTCTACTTGTTTCGTTGGCTAAATTCTTTGTAAAAGTGCCTTCTTTGCAAGGATAGGCAGTGTCCTAACTGTCATGGAAGATATCATTATTATTATTATTATCATTTTCTGGCTGCACCACGAGGCTTGTGAGATCGTAATTCCCAGACCAGGGATTGAACCCAGGCCCTTGGCAGTGAAAGCGCTGAGTCCTAACCACTGGACGGCCAGGAAATTCCCTGTCATGGAAGATAAGAAAGGGAAAATGTCCCACCATGTAAGCAGTAGAGAATACAACCTCTGAATAGAAGGGATTCTGATATTTGACACGACTCCTTCTTTTCCTAGGGCTCTAGTCATTCCTAAAGGCAGCATGACATAATAGAAAAGGATGAGGGAGACAGTCAAGAACACCAGCTTCTGGGTGGGATCATACAACCCCTCAGAATGATGCTGTGATAGGGCATCTGCCCCTCAGCTTCTTAGGAGACGTCCTCACCTGAAGAGTGAGCAGCAAGATGTGACTGGCAAAGCCAGGGTGGATCCAACCTCCTGAAATTCCATCACTCTTCCTCCACACCCAGCATCCGTTATGACAACACTCTGTTTGTTTTGTCTTTGGTTTTTTCCACGTAGAAAATTACAGGAGTGTCTACCCAGACTTCTTTCTTCTCATTTCTCTTCCTTCTGTACATTCTGCCTTTTTTTTTCTTCTGCAGTGTGTGGGCCTCTCACTGTTGTGGCCTCTCCCGCTGCGGAGCACAGGCTCCGGACACGCAGGCTCAGCGGCCGTGGCTCATGGGCCCAGCCGCTCCGCGGCATGTGGGATCTTCCCGGACCGGGGCACGAACCCGTGTCCCCTGCATCGGCAGGCGGACTCTCAACCACTGCGCCACCAGGGAAGCCCACATTCTGCATTTTTAATATTCCCAAAGTTCACCTCTCCTTACACCACTGTTCTCTCAAATGGTGCCTCATTGCCCACCACCAGATGTACAAGGTCAGGCCTTCCAAGTGAAATCCTTCATTTCTATCCATGCAGAGTCCACACTATGCACAAACTCCGTATTATACACCAGAAAGGAGGGAAGCAGGAGATATAGGCTTGTGCTGTTGCAAATTTGAACACATTGAGAAAGCCCTAAACCTAAGCAATGCTGATATCTTTGTAAATAAGAACAAAAGGGACACAGAACGAAGGAATCATCCTACAGTTATCTAGCATTAAGTTGATGTCATTACTTTTTTTTTTTTTTCACACACACTGTATTTTATGTTTACAAGAGATAAATAAACTGACACCAAGCATTGTAAACGGATGATCACAACAGGAGCAACAGTGATTGCAATTACCAGACACGAAACACACTCACACTATGTCATAATATTGGATGTCATTACTTTTTATCATTAGTAATATTTTATCAAAAGTTTTGGTGCTTAGTTCTCAAAGACCACTGAACAAATACCATGTAAGAGGAAATGCAATGAGGACTATACCCAAAAGCATACTGTCAGATATGGTATAAATTCTCTCTCCGAAGTATCATTTGTGAGTGACCACGCAGAACTGTGGTTTTGGCAACTTGGGTCGACTCTCCCGTCCTAATCTTTATTAGACTAAACAGGGTACAATAAACTCTGAACTTCTATTGTCAAACCTAATCCAAGTGTGATACCTCCCATGCTTCAAATTCATACGGGTAGAGGGAACTTTTACATTTTCCTTATTTGGCAGTTGAAGATTTTGATGATTTTTCTTCAGTCACCCACATTCCTGTCCTATCAACTACACATCTCATGTGGCTGACTTTTAAAAGGTATGTGTCTCTTTAATTTAGTCTAAAGGGTAACCAAACAAACAATGAACTGCATACCTATGTGTGAACCAAGACACCAAACCTGTAATCCTGAGACCCCCCAAAGCCCACCGAGTTCCGTCCGACCCTTAATGAAACAAAATCGCAGTGTGTGCCCCCCATTGCTCGTGAGACAAATGAGGTGATATGAGAGGCGAAGCCAAAAAAGCAGCACTGCCCTGCATCTTCAATTAGCCACGGAGGGAAAATGAGACATACAGTCATGTATAATTTAGAGGCTTGCTCTCTGGTTCTTCCTGCCGTGGGAAGCCTTTCACCGAGGAAGGAAGCATGATCTAGTGCAAAGCACAGACCTGGGAGTCAGTCATCTTGGGTTCTGTTTCCAGTCAGTTCACTGACTTACTGCATGACCTTGTATGCTGCTTAACTTCTATCAAAGAGACTATAACAACTTGCATTTACAGATTACTTGTTTAGTTATCCTGGGCAGGGGGAATGCCAACAATCCTTTGGTATATATACAAATTATGTTTAGCTCAAAAGAGACAGGATGATCAAAGACTTTGGTGATCAAAATAGGACTCAGAGACTGGGAGGACAGGATGACAAGGAGCAGTGGAATGAGGTTATAAGGTACTTCCTTTTCTACCTTTTGTTTCGTGTTTTAATTGGTCAGCAAACTGTAAACTGTCCTCCTGACGAGAGCTGCTTCAGTAAGCGTCAAATAGGACTGTAACCTTATTTGACCAAGAAAGTATGTGGGTGGAAAGGATTTATTTCCCAGAAGTGGGTCTTCGTCTAATTATCACCCTAAGCTGAAGTGCTGAGAAAAACTAGACAAAGAAGTTGGAAAGCTGACTTCTGCAAGGGAATTTCAAATAGCAAAATCGCTGGGTCTTGGAACAGATATCTACTAAGAAGTCATCAGAATCCACAGAAGAATCCAGAAAGAAGGCAAGAAGAATCCCTCTCCTGCCATGAAGAGTGTGGAGAAGCAAGGACTACATCCGTGGCTAGAAGAGGATGGTGGGGGGAGCCTGGGCAGGGATTCCCCTTCATAAGGCGGAAAACCTCGGGAGGGGCCAAAGGAGGAAGAAAATGTAGGAAGTCGAGATCACCCCTAGGCTCTGACTCAGGGGAGACGGGCTTTTCTGAAGGTCTTCCCTCTGAGCCATACTTTCACAACTCTTCTGCAAATTCTTATTCTGCAAAATAACTTAGAAAAACCAGTCGAGGTCATATATTGTGAACCCACTACTGGTACTTGCCCACTCTTGACCTGAGGAAAGGTGGTGAACACAGTGCAAGGCAGAACTGATGGTAGGACGGCCAAGAGTTCACCATCTGAGTTCACCATGCCCTGAAGAAAAACAAGCCCTTAGTGAAGTCTGAGCTTTGCAGTTGGCTGACTGGGTTTCCTCTACTCTAGGGCTCAAAATAGTTTATTTCTTGGCCAGCAAAACAATGGAAGAGCCTGGAACAACTGCCTTAGTGAATTCCTGCCGCCTCTTCCCAGCCTTCATGGATTGGCCTGATATCAACCAGCAGTCTTATCAGAAACTTGAAGTCTGTGGGATGCAGCAATATTGGCTGCACCTGGAAAACCCTTGCGATCATGGGAGAAAAAGGGAAGCACCAGGGTTTGCCAATCTATGGCTCAGAGCATGCTTTGTTCCTTTACAGGAAGCACCTGGGCACACTAGCGGCTTGCCTCCCCCAAATATTCTCCACCTTAGAGCTGGTTCTAAGGGATTAGCCTGCCCCTCTCAGGATGGATGTTTGGAGATAGCTCATGAGCAGGCAGCCCCCAAGCGAAAGGCTTAGCCAACGGCCCAGGTTTCAAACCAAAGAGCTAAGAACAGTCTACAGACTGCAGATCTCTAGAAAGTGGTCTTCCCTCACTCCCTCCCCAAAAAAAGAGCGAATTCAAACAGCCTGAAGAGGCATGAGAGAGAAAGCAAGTGCCTTGGGATTTAGGAACCAGTTTCATCTCCTAGTTTGGTTTCTGGAAAGTAAGAAGCAAATGCTGTAGTAACTCTCCACAACTTGGCTGTAAGAATTCCGTGGAGAAGCCACAGAGGAAAAAAGAAAAGTCTCAACAATGAGTAGCTTGGATGTGAGGGTTCACTCAGGGAACACTGAAAGCTTTCCACTAGAGATGATTGTCAAGACCTATATCCTAAAAGTCACTCATGCCACCCAGCTGCCAAAGAATCTGTCCCAGCAGTTCCAAGACTGTACCCAGTTTGGTCAGAGTTTCCTAGTAGTTTCCCCCCATGTGCTGAGGGCAGGCTTCCCTATTGCAGGGCGGCCTATGGGAGTCCGGGCTTCCTCTCTCTCAAAACCTTGAAAAACGTACCTGATAGGGAAGAGGGTGGAAAAGAAGAGTATCACTTTGAAGAAAGTGACGTGGGGAGGCTGTCTGAGACTCAGAGCTGAATTTGAGAGAGAAATTCAGAGTGTACAGGTTGAAACACCCAAGGCCTCACTTTGTTTCTGAGCCTGTTGGGGTTTAATGTTCCCGGGAGATGGCCAAAACATTTCACCTTGCCAGCAAAGGTCACACACACCCAATCTAGATGTCTAGGCAATTTCCAGGTAGAGTACCTTCAGCCCAAGGCCTCAGACCCTCATGGCCTTCAGCACCACCACCAATGTTGTTACTCCTGGCCTCCCTTCAGCCCAAATGTCTGCTCTTACCTTCGGCAGAATGTCTTCAGGGTCTTCTTACAGCCAAGTCGTGGAAAAAGTTGGGGAAACTGAAACAGCACCAGCTTAAGCCGGCTTGGCTTAATTACTCAAAACTGGAGTTATTTTGCAAAGACGGCACTGTGTGTACACATGATGGGAAGGCCTGTCTCCAGGAGGACCTCAGGACCGAGAATCTTCAGTCTGTGGAACTCAGAGAAAAGAAATGTTGCTACCAGAGCTCTTGACAAAGCGAGGAGTCCTTCCATGAGGAAAACCTGGCTTCCAGCAGCAGGAGTAGCTTATATGGGCTGATTTGAGACTAGCCAATCAGCTTCCAAGTTTGATTTTTCTCCTACCCCCCGTAAATTTCACCCTAAACCCTGGATCAGGTAGACAGGTATGAGCCCTGTTTCCCGTCTCCTTGCTGGTGGACCTCACAATAAAGCTCTTTCTTTTCTCAAAAGCCGGTGCCATAGTACTGGCTCCTGTACGCATTTTGCTGGGTCGCACCTCTAAGCCTCCACGAAACTGCTGAGCTGGCGCGTCTCTCCAGGAGCAGCCTCTCTGAGTGGAGAGAGGACAGATTCCCTTAGCACACTAGCTAGCGGGGCGCATCTTTGGAGGAGATGGTATTAAATGTCTCAGCTCAAAGAAATGGTGGCATGTATCAGACCGGTTGCTAGCTTAGAAAACCAGTGAAAAACCTCCTTCACCAAAGATTAGTGTTTCAAGAAACCAAGAAGGATATACCTTTGGGTGCACAGAAAGTGAATTAATAGCTAATATTTATTAAGCACTTAGCATTAGGCACTATACTAAGTGCTTTACATATTTTATCTCATGTAATTCTAAAATCGTTATAAGATGGTTGCTATTATACGTATTTACCCACAGCATAACTGAGGCATATCTGAACAATCAAAAAGATAATATATCTATTTATTTTATACCCATAAAGGTGTAGTTTTTTGTTTCTTTTTAAAGAATAATTAGGATTGAAAGAAAGTAGATAGATGGATTTCGTTTTGGTCCTGATATTGGCCACTAAATAAGGCAACCAACCGTCCCAATTTGCTCAGGGTTGTCTTGGCTTTAGCACGCAGCTCAGGATATCCCTCAGAACGATCGACCATCCCCTCCCTCAAAAACTAAGCTGTTCTCAGCTACTTGTTGAATAAACACAGAAATCTAAGCCCCAGAAAGGCTAGGGTAGAGGTTAAGCATCCTTGGTTTTAAAAGGCTTCCCACGTCATGCTGATGCCTGGTAATGGTGGAAAATACTGACTTAATTCCCATCTGGTGGAGGTGCCAAACCACACCTAAGATAACTATAGCATAAAAGCAAGAGCATAATCCAAGAGAAAAATGTTAATTAAAACATGTGGGAGGGGTAAGGGTGAGGGAATGGGCCGGCAAGCAGGTATCAGGTGAAGGTGAGTGAGAGGAGGAAGCAGTGCCTGTAGGCATGGGAGCAGGAAGCAGCGGGGGAGGGGTCCCTCCCTGACTGCTGACTGAGCACTTCTCCTCCCAGAAGCCTCTGAGGCTTTCCAGGGCTCTTATTTGCTGCAGGAAGCAGCCACTGACAGCTTGTGTTTCTCTACAACCTGGATCATCTTACCAGCTGTTTAATAAGACTAAATAAATGGTGTCAACTTCAGAAAGCATAGCACATTCTGTTTATAGACGTCTACATTCCTTTATACTATTAAACTGTGATAACCTCCGGCAAGAAATATATATTCCTCTGCTCTGCCTTCTCTGAGAAGAAATTTTCTTTCTGTTCTCACGTGGTCATTGAAGAAACAGATTACCATATTTAGTGGAAGACAAAAGGGCACGCTTTTAGGAAAATATTGACTTAGAAAACCTTATCCCTGAGAAAAAGATTGTAATGGAATGAGCCAATGAATAATTCCCAGTGAGATTTACAAACTTTTTTTTTTGCCGATGTTCACACGTCACTTTAAGTTGACCCAGAGCATTAAATCCACGCTAATTTTAGCTAGTTACTATATTTTTGGAAATTAGGGTTTAAATCCCACTTTGTTGGGTTAATATTTTTGTGTTTAACACCTTTATTGGAGTATAATTGCTTTACATTGTTGTGTTAGTTTCTGCTGTATAATCAAGTCAATCAGCTATACATATACATATATCCCCATATCTCCTCCCTCTTGCGTCTCCCTCCCTCCCACTCTCCCTATCCCACCCCTCTAGGTGGTCACAAAGCACCGAGCTGATCTCCCTGTGCTACCCGGCTGCTTCCCACTAGCTATCTATTTTACATTTGGTAGTGTATATATGTCCATGCCACTCTCTCACTTTGTCCCAGCTTACCCTTCCCCCTCCCTGTGTCCTCAAGTCCATTCTCTACGTCTGAGTCTTTATTCCTGTCTTGCCCCTAGGAAATCCCACTTTGATAGTGGGACAAAGTAATCCATGAAGCTGCCTGGTAAGAGTCTGGTAAAAGAGCATTCTTTTTTGAAAGAAACTTGCCATAACCACTCCTTTTATTGTATCCCTCTTTCAGCATTTCCCTTACTCTGCTTTGCCTTGTTACCATTTTTACACATGCCTTGTTCCCTAGGATTTAAACTGCACTGAGGAGAGAGGAGGTATCTGATTCATTCACTCAGTCAACATTTACTGAGTGGCTGGCATGTGTCAGGCTTAATTCTAGTGCCTAGAATACAATGGTGAATGAAAATATAGTCACTGAATCATGTGTACAGGCTTGGGGAGGGAGGATTGGTAAGTAAACAAGAAATCATGATGCCAACTCTACATGCTAAGGAACAGATAAACTTATGGCTTTAAGGACCTAATCTTATATGGTCAAGGAAGGAGTCTCAGGGAAAATGACACTTAAGCAGAGTCATTTATTTGCTTTGCAGGTTAGTACTAGTTATCCAAGCACTAGGGGTGGGAAGACCCGTGCCATGGACAGGGCATAGGGCAGAGCAACAGTGTTGCAGTCAAGGCACTGGCAGGTCCTGAGCTCATGGTCTCCACCAAGCACTCAGTTCTGTACCTTGAACGTGGCATTCACTCAACGCCATAAGTTGAATTAAAATGACGAAAGTCCACTTAGATCAAAGTGTACATGAAGAAATGTAAAGTCAAAACTATCCTTCAGATACTTTTAAGGACTCTAATCACCCTTAGTTTTCTTATTTTTTTTCCCTCTAGTCCTTGTTACTCAAGAGCTTAAGAAGCCAAATCGGTGAGAAAAGAAGTTTACTAAATTTTGCCTTGAAGATGAGTTACATTTGTTTAACAACAGAAATCTGAAGGACATCAGATGTTTCCTCATCTGTGTTCTATACATGCATGAATTGAAAGCTGGAATAAACACTTTTTAAGCTCAGCAAATTTTCCCCTCTGAGGCGGCCAGATGTTCCAGCTAAACACTAAGCTGGTGGTTAGTAATCAGGCCCTTCTTTGATGGTAATCAGTTTTTAGTGATCAGGGAAAGAGTGTTTCCAATAATTCTTCCTTCATTTATGAAATAGAGTATACACTTAATTTGCATCAGCTATACATTGGAGCAAGCATTTGCCATTTGCTTGTAAAAATAAAGCCTCAACAGCCATTCCACAAACGAGTAAAATGGCATTATTTTAGCTACAGATTCCAACAAATTTTGATTGGAAGACATTTTTCTGACTGATAAGGATTCCAAAAATATTTTTACTCTGAGGCAATATTCACTAAGTACACACTAAAAAAAAAAAAAAAAAAGAAAAGTGACTCAGAACACTGAAAAAAATATACTCCCAAGTTAATTTTCCCCTCACTGTTTTAAGATGCCTTGGTATAGAACTGCAGCTCATTTTGCTTTACTTCTTTCAACAGAATATAATTTTCTGGTGGAGCACTTGTTGCTTTTTCATGGTGCATTAAATAGAAACTCTGAGTCCAAAATACAGCTGCTGTCGCTCTGATAAGCAGCAAAATTATCTCCAAAAGGAGTGCCTTCATTACGGCGCATCTCTTTTCAGACAGTAGCTTCCCAGTAGTATAATACTTAGCATACTGCTTAATAAAAAAGTAACAGTTATGTCACTGAGGATTAATGTTCAAGAAACGATATCAACACTAGTTCCAGGGAACCTAGCCCAAGTCACTGCAGAATGAGCCCAATGTCTCCACCACTGAGGAAAAAGGTAGTGCATCCTAGCACACTGGGATTTGTTTTTGCATCCGTCGGGGGTGTCCACCAAGCTGAAATGAGTGACCCAAACGGAGCTGATGCTTTTGCCACCAGTAACAATTAGATTTATCTGATCTTCAGCTAAGCTTAAGGAGACAATTAAATGTATGTGGTTTAGCTTCATGAGAATGAAACCAGTCTCAAGAAACACTATTCTACAGGATTGTGTCAACAAAATGTACCCAAACAGTGTTTATTTTGTAATAATACTTATGGCAAATACCTCAACGTTTTTAATGGTGATTTGATGGTGAAAACGCTTACATCCCTTTGCATCATTTTTCCTTCTCCTTCCTCAAATTCAAGTTCATTTAAAATGATTTTCCTTGGACATAATGTAATATCCTATAAAAATAACTTAATGAAATTGATTAACTTCACTCTTTAACAAAGAAAACGTTTCAGATCGCCCTCCAAGGTGTACATGCAAAATCCATTATGAACTGTACCGCAACCCAATCAGATCTCTAAGTACTCAGTAGATTTCAACACATCTCCTTTAATTTTTTACTTTCACTGAAAAAAAAAAAAGCTTGATTCTAATGGTCCACTCTTTTTGCTGAATGATGGTCTGCAAGCAGTTGTTACAAATTTAAGAGTTGGATAGGAACAGAAATCCTGCACTATAACCTAAGTAACTTAGAACACAGCTTCTTCTCTCTTAACGCCAGACCGCACAAAAACCTTAGGACACCCACAGTACAGCTTGAGTGAGGTATCAAAGGTCCATGGCAGGTGTTCGTGTAGCAGTTACTAATGGTTCATTTGTCACCGAGCTGGTGTTGCACTCACACGTAGGAGATAGGGTCGTGTTTGAGCTAAGAGGCTGAGTTTTACAAAGGCTGAATTTTTTCTATCATAACAAAAAGTTAGCTTCCAGGAAAAATGATAGAACTTGAGAACAGTACCATGTTATTCGTGAAGGCACAGGCCTGTTCCGTGAACTGAAAATTCTCTCAACAGGGATAAGAGCAATGATTTTACATTTATGAGGTCGGCACTGAAATCAGATAAGACACCTTTGGGATTCATTAATTGTGCTGTATCTCCGTCTCTCTAGGGTGACATATAACTCACCATTGTGATTTTTTGTTAAATGGGACCATAATTGCCCCCTAAAGATTAACCTGCACTAAGAGGGATGCATGTAACCTGAGGCAAATATTAATTTAGTGGTAAAGTTTTGCCATCTTAATATGATTCTATCCTCTTGAAGAAATCTGAGTGGAAATGTATGCTATAATTATCTCACTTTCTTAAAAAGTTTACAATCTAAAGAACTTATATTAATTTAAGGGAAATAACGTTTACATCCCTGTACATCCTATTTGAAAACTTTTTAAATATGTTCAACAGCTTTTCAATGCATCTTCATCAACTGTGATAAATGGTTGTATGTATTTGTAAGCATGGAGATTTCTAATACTTTAAGTTGTCCCTCCAGAGAACATACAAACTTTGTGATTGAAAGATGCTATATATCTTTATTTTTATATAGCTTCATAAAACAGATAATGGTCAGTGGCCTATTAAAAACATGCCTCTATTCCAACTACATAGACATCTAGCTACATCTAAATGGACTTATGAAAACATATGCTGATTATTCATTTTTATCTTCTATTAACTTTTCCCAAAAGACTTATTTCTAGTCTTCCAGGATTATATTTTTTCTTCCTTTTGATTTTCGCCTTGACCATGTACCCCTTCTATAATTAACCCCACACAATGGCTATTAACATAAATTTGTCATTAACCTGGTTATAGCTGGCTTCGTGTGTGTGTGTCTTTATATTCTCCTAACAAATAATTTTCATTGCTCAAATTGCTCAAAAAATCGTTACATCCAACACCCCAGAGAGTCTCAAATTTTGTTGGTTCATCAGTGGCACTAATTAATTTATCCCTAGTAGATATGAACCAAACTTTACACTGTAGTCTTAAAAAAGTGTTCAGAGCTAGCAAGGTTCATTGTTAAAACTAACGCACATAAGAAATTATAAAAAAGGCATGTCAAAAACTAGGCAAGATCAAATATAACAAAATTATAAACATCTCAAAAGAGCAGTTTATTGTTTCATATAACAAAGGTAGAGTTCTGTAACATCAAAGGGTTCTGATTTGTTGAGAAGAGGGAGAATATTTGTAGCCAAAGGGTCTGCTATGCATTAAAGCTTGGAAATTTTGGACTAAAAACCAAATGAGAAGCTGATATGTTTGAAAAAGACAAAACAGGCTCACTGGGCTTTAAGTGATTAGGTGGCCAGGGAGGAAGCTATTGAGATAATTCCAAAGGAATCAGGAGATACCACCTACGATGCAGTGCGCCAACCCTATTAAAACAATGGTATGGCCAGTGGTTCCTATGTGATGAGGCTGCTTAGAATGTATGTGGTAGCTGGTCATGGGATGAGCTACAGTCTTGCAGGATCCGAAGATGGCCCAGAAAGAAAGGATAAAGGAGACGAAAACTTGGACAAGTATTCCAAAATCTCAGATCTTCTTGGGGAAAAAGCATGTGGTCAGCAAGAATGTTAACATACTTACATAACACTAGGAGAAGGTTGATAATTTACCAAGTTCATGTATTCTGTTTGACAGATTTTTAATTTGTCAAAAGAAAAATGAAAAAAGAGAAATCACAAGCTGTCTCATCTGAGACATCCTATGGGCAATGATGGGAGTTTGGAGAAAATAGGATCCAGGATATCTTTGTGGGCTACACTTGAAACTGCTATCACAGAGAAAATTTTGTTTATTTGAAAACTTCTTGAATAACATCTGGTTGTGAAGGGAAACCTCTCCAAGAATGATCGGGTGCAGGATAATACTGGGGGCTGCCCAAGATCCTGCGATATGGGAGGACAGTGGCCTAGAATCATTCCTGGACCTCATTCTGAGAGCTCCATCCATAAAGAAAAAGAACACCTCTAAAGTTTGCCCTTCTATTTTAGGCTGTGCCACATTATGTATGATTGGTGAAATTGTGCTCCTTTTGGCCCCGTGCCTCATAAGAATCAAGGAGTCCAACTGATTATAACAAAACCTTTGTGCTTCCCAGTAAGTGAACTTGATCACTAAGAAGCAACCTATTTCTAATGACCTTCAAAGTGTCTGGATCATGTTGGCATTTATGTTCAGTGGTAAATTACAGAAGTAATCAATATCATAGTTAAACTGTCTAGTCCTAGTATATCAGAGTGACTCTAAATTAATAGTTGCTCTTTATTGATTATCCTATCATGAAAAGGGAAAATTTGGGAAATAACTTGCCTGCCTTAGTCCCAGTCAAGTTATTGAGAAATGAAAAGTATAAAGCACTTCAGCTAACCGGGCCTCAAATATAAATCTTTTCCAAGGTGCAGTCTATTACTCACAGCTTGTCAGTCTTACCTCAGCGGAAGGACTTATGCAATGTCTGCTTGGCGCAGGGGCAAGCTACCATAATTACCTATGATCAGGATTGCTCTCAAATACCACAAATGGTGGTTGACAGTTATGAATCACAATTAGCATGGTCGCCAATCATGCAACAAGTAAATTGATCTGCATTTGATCTGTGTACCAGCACATCAGGACCTGACTTAGAACAGTAATATGGATTTATCCATAAATGCTGGTTAGGTCATTTTTGCCTTTGCATAATTATTTTTAAATCTTGTTTTCTTTGCTTAAATGTGACAGCTAAGTCAAGCATAACCTTTTATTTTTAAATTCCCTGCCAGTCCATAAATTCCACTCTGCTCTTGGTAGGTTTTTCTTCTTTGCCTGTGTGTTTTTCCAGGACCTTCTTCATCTATGCTTACAGCTCCATTCTGGGCAGATACCTCCTGTCCCTAGAGCCTTGCTGTTACACTGACCACAGGTCAAGAAGCATTTATCTACTCACATCAGCAGTTGAAACTCCGACCGAAAGATTCCTGAGAGAACAGTCGTTACGCTTCCAAAAGCAGACACCAAAATACACCATCAACAAACTTTTCCTGCTTTGAAGTCTCTAGGATTGTACAACTGCATTAGACTGTTTCTAATTTCTAAAGACTTACCTCAAATAAGTCATTGTTTGGCCATTAAAGCAATAAAATTTTGCCTTTAATATGTGTAACTGGGGAAGGATAGGAAAAAGAAGACTGAACTGTCTTAAGCACGACCTCGAGGTCAGAAAAATAACCTTCCTGTAAATTGAAGATGTGCCTCTTTGTGCTAGTTTATAATCTGTCTACATTAAAGAATTAACTTTTAAGCTCTTTGCTCACATAATACATAGCAGAGTGCACGTCCCCTCAATCAATATTTGTCGATATATTTACACTAAAGGAAAATTAAACCGTTTTTTAAAATCAGAGTCTAGAAACTAGTGTCTAATATAAAATTACTTACTGACAATTTTACTACTATTGCATTCCTTGGCAACTGCCTCCAAACTGATAATTTCCTTCAAAAATACAGGGCAAAAAAGAAGGCAGGAAGACCAACAAAAGAGGTGAATGAAATGCAATAGAAATTCCAGAAGTTTAAAACAACTTTGTTTTTAAACTTTACAAAACTAATAATGTTCATATATAGAAGACTAATCTCATACAGTAAACATAATCACTGTTGACGTGCAAGAAATCTTACTTTGTCTTTGAAATGATCACATCCTATGTGAAGAAGCACTTAAGAACAATAGCAACAATTTACATATTTTAGTGCTTTTCATTTCAATGATTTTTCATGGTGCTTTGCAGACTTTAAAGGATGCTGAGCAATTTCGACTCAAAAGCCTATGTAACTAGAGGAACAAAAAGGCAGGTTTTAAATCCAGTGAGGAAATAAACAGGCAATCATTTGCTGGAAGTTTGAGGTGAATGCCAGAGAAAGCATGTTAAATGTTGGCATATTAACTTACTTCAGCATGCATATGTATTTTACAAAGTATATTTTACTAAGGGATACGTTTTAGGGGTGGCAGCCTGGGGCTCTGCTGAGAAGAATATGGTTGGCATGGCCTTTCTTCCCCCCAGCTTTATTGAGGTATAGTCGACAAATAAAACTGTAGGGTATTTAAAGTGCACGATGTGATGACTTTATACACATATACATTGTGAAAGGATTCCCCCCACTGAGATAATTAACACATCCACGACCTCACATATTTACCTTTTTTTTTTTTGGTGAAAACACTTAAGTTCTGCCATCTGCAAATTTCAATTATACAATACTGTATTATCAACTGTAGTCACCATGTTGTACATTATACGTGAAACCTTAAAAAAAAAAAAAGCACGACCTTTTAGGTATTTAGGTCTAGGAGAAAGGCCAGGACTTTCTCCGCCCACAGTCTACTCTATGTTCTATGCAACTCACGTTCGGGATGACCTTTCGGAGCGCTGAAGCTGTGAGTTGCCTGAGATCAAGCCAGACTCCCAAAAGGCGAGTTCACATAAAGTTTACTTTCTAGTCCATTGCTAAGTCAAGTCTTCTCTTACTCAAGAAGTAAGGGGACCTTCCACTGGCCTCTTGTCTCCAGATATGCTTAGGATATCGCTAACACTTACTAGTACCAAGATACCATTTGGACATCCTCCAATCCCAAGAGGAAGCATAACATGGTGGTCAAGGTCAAGGGCTTAGCACTCAGTAACTTGGTCCCATTCTTGACCCTGCTGCTTCTGGCTATTTGTAACTTAATAGCTCTAGGCCTCAAATGGGAATGTTCATGAATCAAATGGGAATGATACCACCTATTTTTTAGGGCTCTATAAAAATCTATTTAATTAATACCTGTATGATACATATTATGCTATCTGGCAAATAAAGGAACTCAACAGCTGTTATTAACTGTTATCTTAGCATCTTTTCCCTTTTATCTCTCTGTCAAGCTGGAAGAGGGATCATTACTTAAAGAGGATATTTATCACCTGCAACACTTTTGATATTTTATCTTTACACGTGATGGTACATACCTAGATGATAGAATCAATATTTTATTAGTGAGGAAATGATCCTGGAGTCAAAAAGTATTGAGTTCTAGACTTGTCTCCCCAAAAGCAGCTGACCTGCCTGTCACAATGGAATGCACAGTTGGCTTTCAGTTAGTTAGTTTGACTTTTTCTAATTCATAACTGAAAATTAAGATTTCACTTTTTTAATGCTCTTAGTTCAATAGAAGAAAATTCTAGAAATGAGATTTTTAGCAAAATATCAGGACCACTTCAAATCAGGATTTTCTTTTTAGATTTATCACTGGGTCTAAAAGTCAAAGCCATCCTTACTAAATTATGAAATCTGATACAAAACAGTTATGGTCATAGAAAAGCAATAAGTTATATTAGTTTTATAGCACAGATATAAAATCTTTCTTATAAGCCCACAGCATATCCTAAACCACCTGTCAGCATAATAATTTACTCTGATGCGAACTTTAGGGATTCTTGCCATGTTGACTGAAAGTCATAGTCATTAGTGAGTTTTTTCATAAAAGTTAAATAATAATGTCCTTCAACACTGACACTGGAACCACCAATGGAAATGCTGGTCTCTTCCCTTGTCACTTTGCTTTAAAATACAGCTACTATGTGCCACAGGTGACCCAAGTAGAGACACACATAGGGACAATAGTGAATAAAGCTTGGTCAGTCTAGAAAGGGAGAGAAGCTCAACAGAGAAGAGAAGTAGCCTGAAAGTGTTATAATGGACTCGTGTACAATGGACAACATTAGCACCAACAAGGGTGTGCTCATCTCTCTGGGAGGTAAGAAAACTTACAACTTATTTCCAGGAGGAGGGAACACTTGATCTGGATCTTGTGAAGCAGTGAGAGGGGAGTATGTAAATTCAGGCAGGTGGTTAACTGACACAGGAGAAAGAAAGAACCTATGAAAACATAAGAGAAACACTACATGTTTCAAAATGGCTAGACCTTAGGGCTCAGAGATAGAGGGGGAAAGAGGTAGGATTAGGGTCCGGGACTGGAAAGAAACTCAGCAGTCAGATCACAGAGAGACTCACATTAAAAATTAAACATGCACACGACAACACAGGAAATTAGAAAATGATGGCACAATTAGGAAATGCCAGTAGGTTAAAAAGAAGTGACGTCAACATTAGCCTGGCAGCAACAAATGATTCAGTGCTCAACTTCCATGGATATGAAGAGCAAGGGCGGTATTCAGGGAGACCTTTCATGCTCAGGGAAAAGGAATGAAACACAACCCTTGGCATTCTTAAGATGAAAAGGCCTGTATCTGTAGATAAATATACCTAATGACATGAGAATTTTCTACTCACATATAGAAGTTATATATATTGACATATTTTTAATATATATGAATTCTCCATATGTATTATTATTAAATAATATAGGTATTATATAGAGGATACTGATATAATATGTATATAAATAAAAATGTATGGATGTAGACATATACATATCAATTCTTTTTACACAGAGAATGAATCATATATAAAATAAAGACTATAATAAATTCATATATACATATATTCTATTTATATATAAATATTTATATAAATGTGCATATGTGTGTGTATATAGAGAGAGAGAGAGAGAAAAAGAGAGAAAGAAGAAATATGTATTCAAATAAGAAGTTACGGGCTTCCCTGGTGGCTCAGTGGTTGAGAGTCCGCCTGCCAATGCAGGGGACACGGGTTCGTACCCCGGTCCGGGAAGGTCCCACATGCCGCGGAGCGGCTGGGCCCGTGAGCCGTGGCCGCTAAGCCTGCGCGTCCGGAGCCTGTACTCCGCAACGGGAGAGGCCACAGCAGTGAGAGGCCCACGTACCGCAAAAAAAAAAAAGAGTAACCCCTGCTCTCCGCAACTAGAGGAAGCCCGCGCACAGCAACGAAGACCCAATGCAGCCATAAATTAATTAATTAATTAATTAAAAAAAAAAAAAAAAGAAGTTACAATGAGGAAAGAAATAAACCCAGATACATAGGTCAAGACTGTCTTCCTCAATACCACTTCCTTCTCAGGGACCTTTTGCACCCTCCTCTCTCGCCACTAGCAACAGCTGCATCTCAGTTGGATGCCCTGTTGCCTCTTTTTGTTTCTTTTTGGGTCTGAAAATCAAAGTCATCTCAAAGTCAGCTTATGTGAAGCTCTGACCACTGAACCCAAAAATGCAACGTGAGCAGATCAGTCATTTCAGAAACAAATTCAGTTAGCGAGCGTGATTGAACTACTACGTGCATGAACCCAGCATTCAGGATCAGGAAATTAATACCCAGAAATGGGGGAAAACTGAGAAAATATTCAATGTAATTACTGCTTATAGGACCAGTGACTGGATCTAATTTAGACGCCCAGAACTTTAGTCCTGGAGGGGGCCTTGGAAAGTGTCCAGCCCAAGTCCCTAAAGATATTAATAATTCAAATAGAAATCTTCACTATTTCCTGTTTTTTTCTTATGAAATTACACATCCTGCATTTCTAAGGCCAGAGTATCCAGCCCAATATGAAATGTTTGTAGATGGCAGCACCTACCATGTCTGCATTTTAACAGAAGATTCCATAGCAAAGCTTCCTTTCAAAGCTCTGGAGTCACTCCTTCTACTGAACACAGAAAAGACTAGGAGCTGAGGACTTGGTCTGCAGGACTGAACGGATGTGACAGAGAATTACTGTCGCCTAGAAAGAGATCAACAAGGAATGCTTAGAGGAGTAAGCCCTGATAATTTGGAAGTAGGGATCAAGAACTGCTTGCTGAGGGCTTCCCTGGTGGCACAGTGGTTAAGAATCCGCCTGACAATGCAGGGGACATGTGTTTGAGCCCTGGTACGGGAAGATCCCACATGCCACGGAGCAACTAAGCCCGTGAGCCACAACTACTGAGCCTGCACTCTAGAGCCTGTGAGCCACAACTACTGAGCCCGTGTGCTGCAACTACTGAAGTCCGTGGGCCTAGAGCCCGTGCTCCGCAACAAGAGAAGCCACTGCAATGAGAAGCCCACGCACCGCAACGAAGAGTAGCCTCTGCTCGCCGCAAGTAGACAAAAGCCCGCGCTCAGCAATGAAGACCCAACGCCGCCAAAAATAAAATTAATAAATTTTTTAAAAAAAAGAATAAAAAAGAACTGTTTGCTGAACTTCAAATCAATGGAGGTGATTACACTCTGAGTTTCAGAAGCTGAAGAAGAATAGAAGTGTCTACTGCCTCTCATTCCTCCCATTGATCTGGGCAACATCAAACTCCAGGCAACCAGCTATCATGTCTCTCAATGCCTGAGTTCTCTGTAATTCTCTCACAAGGCTGCTCCAAGCCACAGCCTTCTGTGGGCCTCTCAGAGAAGACTCAGCGGCCTGGAGGTCCCCTTTACAATCTGCCAGAAGATTTTGTAGGGATATTTGCTGTGCCCTAGAATCTCCAATCTTCTATCCCCAGTGTGAATTCACAGAATCAGGGACCCCAGTGTCTACATGAACCAGGTTTCAAACAGTTGCTGCTTATGTGTATTTATGAAGGTGCGTGGACTTACATGGAGAATCAGAAACAACATAGAAAAAAAGTGTTGGCATTGAGAGCTTGGTCCAGAAGGTTTAATTTCCATGTGGGGAGTTATTTGGTAGGTTTTTCTTGTTTAGCTAATTAGAGGTATCTGTCATAATATAAACAACTACCTGTAGAACAAGGGAGTCATAAAACGTTTGAAGGAGAATCTTTGTAATGTAAAAAATGCCACAGAGCAATTAAAGTATATTTTTACAAGCTCTATTAAACCAGAAGTTTAATAGAAGTTAAGCCTGGAAACCATTTTACCTCCCTTCAGAAGTGCTCTTGTTTATTTGCCTAGGGGACAGCATTAGTGCTCACAGCTAGCAGTACTTAATCTCCCTCTCGCTATCAAGCCCCTAAAACAAAATTGTCAGCTTATCAGTGGCACTTTGAAAGCCCAAGTACAGCTGGAAAGATTGGGAAGTTTGAATAAAGGAAAAGAAAAGAGAACCATTTCTCACTGATATATCTCTTAGGCCCTCAATGATGGGAAATCCAGTTCTACACACACATCACTGCAAGATGGACACACCCAGGATAAAGTTAAGCGGCATCCCCATCCCACTGTCTTGGCAGTTGGTGAATCCTCACTAAAAACCAAGCAAAGCACTCCAGCATCATCTAGCTCACACACACATTTTAAAACTAAAGGTAGTCAATGAATGAAGACCTGAGGCTTTCAGGACAGGAGTTACAGAGTGGCCAATCTGGAATCACTGGAAGAAGGTGGTCCAGCTTTGTGGATGATCACTTGCCCAGATGCCTCCAAGCATGTTTCTGCTTTGGAGAAGAGGCCACACTATGACTTTCAAGCAGGGGTGGAACTCTTCTCTGAGGTGTACGGAAATGGGCAGGGGTGATATTTCATTTTTGGTTGTCAAGATGACTACAAATTGCTTCTAGAATTTAGTGGCCAGTGCACCAAACATCCTGGAGTGTGAAGTTCAGTCCTGCAGAATGAAGTATTGCCTTACCCCAAATGCCAAGAGCACCTCCACTAAAGGCTGTCCCCAGACAGGGTGGAACCCAGGTGGACTTCCGCCGACATTCCCCATGTAGACTGCTGCCAAGTTTAACCTCCTTGAAACTCATTAGGAATGCAAAAAATATATATATATATATATATGGAGCTAGAGTGTCGGTAAACACATACATGTCTTCCACTAGAAACGTAATCCATTTTTATCTACCACAGAGGAAATCAATTTTAGAGATAAAGTTACAGGTGGAACAAAAGAAATCACTAGAGAATTATTCCAGCACATCTTCCTTACACAGAAATGTTCTGATGATATGAAACGAGATTTTTCTAGACTTAAAAAAACAAAGTCCTGTTCTCTAAAGCATATTGTTGAATGTTGCACATTGTACGCCCACCACAAACTCTATTTTCACATACAAACGAATGTTTCTTCAGAAATTCTGATGGCTTAACTTATGGAAGAGCAACACGTGAGGCCAAAATTCGGAGCAAATGAACTATCCTCACAGGTTTGAGAGTCCCTTCTTCTCTTTGCCCTTTTTGGAAGGTATCATTTCTCCACTTCAAATGTCGAGGTTCTAAAACCCACTGTGGACACCGAGAAATAAACAATGATACAAATGTGAAGTGCTAGTCTTTCCCAGGGGTATCTGTTTTAATAGAGATCAAATTCTTGAGTTAATGTAACCTTCAGTGAGCAAGAAGGATTTCAAATGACACCAGAGCCTTTCCAGGGTTCGAAAATTCCTGCCACATAATCCATATTGACTTATTCTGAGCTGCTAGAAATATAGTGTCTTCTACAAGAGGCAAATATGATGTGTTATTTGCATCAGGGACCACGATGGCCTAACAGAGATGCACTTCAACAGAAAGAAGCTGATGCTTCCAGGGAAAATCTCGCTCTGGGTTGTCCAGGTACAGGGCTCTACCACCTGAAGGCTGGGTCCAAATCCTTTATATAGTGGTGGGCCCCAATCTTCTGGTATGTGAGGACCCTCTCAAATGGCAAAAACAAAATTTGGACCCCATGAGCTGTACTTTTAGGATGTCTTGATTGAGAATATGCATCAAAACAAAACAAATACAAACCTACCCTGTATTTAGGGATAAAATGAATTAATATCGATCACAACAGCACCTGTTTGCATTTGAACGTGAGTACATACGTGAGTGAAATAAGATTTTTTTCATACTGTGGACAATGCTTGGTACACTTACGAATTGTAACCCATCCCTTGGAATCAACTCTGGAGCTCCTGGAGATCTGTATCATGGGGTCATGCTAGACGTATGTCCAGGCTTTACAGTAGCCAAGTGCATCCTAGACCCTCTTGCGTAGCCTCAGAGGCTGGTAACGTTAACTTAATTCAGGGAACAGAAATCCAAACGAGTATAGAATTAATTACCCCTAAGAACAATGGTTATCCTTATTGCAGTTTTTTAAATCAAAAATGAGCTTTGCTCTATGCCTTTCTAGACATCCTTCTATTTAATACCATCATGGGTTTTGTTCCTATCATTACCTGCTGAGACTCTAAGTGTAGAGAAAAATAGCGTTCTTTAACATTTGGGAAGAAAGGGCACCCTTTCACAGCTCTTTTTCTTAATGCCCCCCGCTAATCAGCCATATGTGTCATTTTCTCCCAGTGGGACTAAGTGATTAATTATTCATCTCTTTTAGCTGGGGAAGTTGTTTTCATTCTAAAGGCAATGCAGAGGAAGGGCTACAGGCATATCGGCTAGTGGGTGTATGTATGAGGATTATACTGGTGAGGAAGGAAAAGGGGACCCAAAACAGCTTATCTGATTGCCAAAATTCCGAATTAGATGGATAACCCCAAACTAATTAACGTTCTCAGAGTTATTAATACATTCCCTTGACTTTAATATGAATATTTCAGGCTGATTGAGATTCTACGTTAAAATGAAACACAACCTTTTCCTCCAAAAACATCTTTGTTGGGAATAGTGGAAAATCTGAGTCTTTTATAATATGCATTAATTCATCACAAGAACATTAAAGCTAAAAATGCCAGAAGTTTCGCATGATGTTTAACAGAGCCTGCTGGCTTCCAAGGAAGGAAGCCCTGAAGCCAAGTAGCCCACCAGCCTGTCATTCTTCTCCAACTATTATGTGCTCAGTCTCCTTGGATTCCTTCCTTCAGCCCAGGGTACCGAAACATATTCCACTTACTGCTGTGTTACGGAAGATAAGCATCGCCAGGAAGATATTTGCCCTGCACAACTTCATTCTAATAATAAACATTGCTGATTGTTTAAAAAATGAGAAAAAAATCTAACAATGGCGTTCAGCAAGTTATTTTAGCACCAAGCCAAACACGGAGCTACATATATAAATACTCACAATGCTGACACAGATCACATTCTACAGGCACTAGGTAGTGAGACATTGTGGTCGGCGAGGTAACAGGGGCTTTTACTGTTTCAGTATGAGGAAGTTGAGGCAAGGAACATTCCATCACGTTCTGTACGTGCCATCACCAAAGCTACCAGTGTGGAAACAAGAACTCCCAATATTCCTGTTCCGACTCTTTAAGTGGCTTAAAAACAAGGAAGCAAGTGTTTATTCTTTTAAATTCAGACCCAGAATGAAAGCAAGCATATAAAAGGAAGATAGTCGGACACTCGCAGTGGAGCTGACAATTTAAAGTTAATGTTGTGGAACCTGCTGTATCCATCTGATCATTAATTCACACACCCCGGCAGTAGGTGTGACAGCTCCTGCGCCCAGAGGCTCACTCATGCCTCAGCGCTACCCCAGTAATTGTCTCTCGATAAAAGACACGCAGCCTGGCCCATAAATGTCTCAGCCATCACTGGCATGAATCAGGCCCGTAGGTCCACGGGTCCTGTGGGGATGACAGGAGAGAACACATTCCTGGAATGCTTCACCCACACTGACGGGTGCCCTTTCAAGACTGCAACTCTGCAGCGGATGGTCAGTTCAGCTCTCCATCGACAGCACGGCAATCAAACCTTTCCCAAGGATATCAATTAGATTGCGGGGCTTACCAGCAGCTCAAATCATCAGGTAGCCAGAGGCAGTAGGTTACAACTGCACTGGGCTTTTTGTAAAAAAATTCAAAACACACAGAAAAGTAACAGCTCATCTCCTGTGTGAAGAGCACAGCGTTTGTGTGACATGAAATGGGAAACTGCTCAGCCTTGGCTGGTAAGAAGAGAGCCCGCTGAGCTCCCGAACGTGGTGTGTCTAGTACACTGTGCAAAGTGCACATTGCAGATGGACATTAGTGAGGAAAAATCATCACGTTTTGTAAGATGGCTTGTCTACCCTTGGTCTAAGAACCTAGCAGGGTCTTCTGACCGAAGACAGATTGGAAAACAAAAACTCTGTGCGGTACTCCACTTACTCAGAACAAACTTACCCACAGAACCCAAATCACATCATTCCAATCAAAACTCCAGTTAATCCCGTATGCTCTGATCAGCATGCTGATCAGAAAAAATAGAACGGATTAATATTATATGGAAATACCATCAGAGAAAACAGAGTCAGAGAGAATTACTAGAGAGCATGTCAAAACCACACTGACATACAGACCACACAAACCAGAAAGGCGTGGCTAGAATTTAAGTGACAGGACAGAATGGAAATGATAGAAAAGGGAGGCAGTAGGAAAAGGGATTGGGGAGATAAATCCTCCTGCTAAAAGTGGAGAGGACCATGCCCGGAGGAACAAAGCAGACATTGCCTATTTCTGAAAAATCCTAGCAAAGGAGCAATTCTGAGACAGACACACAGTCATTGGAGAAAAACTATAAAACTCATTCAAAATAATTTACTCTCAGAACTCTAAACCTAATGATGAACAAAGTAAAATATATTACGTCATCTATCTGCTGTTGGTGGTAAGGCCACACACCCTGCATCCTCTGATTTCCGAAGCAGAATAGGGAAAATGAGCCCCCCTCTGTCTCTGCCCCTTCCAGCTTTACTTTCTGTTACTTCTAGGCATTTTATACTTTTGGGGGGGTAGTACTTGAAAAACTGTAACTTGCAAAACGACACTCTATTCTTGTAAGGTAGCCAGCACTGTACTTCTCACTCTGCAAGTGAGATGCAAAGACTGGGAATTTAAGTGGCCTAAAGAAAGAAATTAAATAGCCTTTCTGCTTTCCTTCCTTCCTGCTTTTGCACATTGCCTTTGTCTCCAAAGGAGAAGTAGGCACATACAGCGACCCCTGCATATTCCTCTGCCATCTAGAGACACCGTTGCAGGACTTGCTACGAACCACTACCAACAGGTCCAAACTGTGTTGCACTCTCCTTGGAGCCACCATAGTGGCGGTTCAGAAACGGGCAAAGTAAGTCCTTACTGAGAAGCTACCATGCACCTGGCCTGCTGCCCACCCACCCAACCAGCTAAAATCATCCAGAGCTCCAGGGGTTGGTTGAAATGGTTAGCTGGAGTCATTTAAGCTTGGTTAGTACCAAGCTTGTTTCTGCTGTAGTTCTGCTTTCATAGCCAATGATACAAACAAATGTATTGGACTTTAATCTCTTCAGAACATGTAGGCTCTGCTGGGGTATGTTTATTTTTGTTTGTTATCTCAATTGTAATGTCTTTTACACTGAATATACCTCCATCTGCTTCAGGGATAACACATTTAACCACAAATTGGTTTGAAATAGAAATTATCAACCACTAAAATTAAGTTTTTAATTGTGAAAATATAGCTGTGAAGAAATTATTCTCAGGCTAGAGGATCATGCTCTATTTATTTATTTATTTTTGAGTGAATGGTTATATGTGATTGTCCACTGTTTTATTATAATATTAGTTTTAATAATCATATTTTTCACCAAAAGGGAGAAAAATTATCTTTGTTACTTCTCAGCAATAGTACACTTCATTCCAGTTCACTGGTCAACAAATTATCTTGGAAATATCCTCAGCACCCTGTTTTGTTTTTTGGTTTTTAATTTTTCTTTTATGAAAAGTAACTATATTTTCCAAAATAAAAGCAAGTTAGTGAGAAAAATTGCCTTGTTTTACGTTTTTGCAAAATTTTAATATCTGTCTTAATGAAAGATAGTGGCTTCCCACATCTACTTCTGCATTGAATATGTTGCAATATGCCGTTTTAGTTGAAGTACATGAAGAAAGTGCACTAGATATGCATTTGGAAAAGTGGAAGCTATTTTAATAGGCTTTTCAGATAACTGTGGATATTCCTCTTCAATACACCATGAAAATTTCAACAAGAGAGTTTTTTTCAAAAGTTAGTAACAATAAAGATCTGAAACAATATCAATGAACTTTTTGTACTCTGCTATATTAAAATCCATTGGTCTCTCTTTCACTTTGAATGGAACTCTTAAGCAGTCATGATTTTGTATCAATGTGCATTAGGCATTTGAAAGACACTGGTGCCCTGTATTATGTCAATCTTGTAAATGATGACACTTTTTATTATGTAATGCCTAAAAGTTACATTTGTTAATATCACCACCAATCTGATGGTACACATGTGGGAATGCTGTCAAGCTCCAGGTGGTGAAGCCAAGTGTTCCAAATTTCTAATTTTTGCTTAAAAGCTCAAATTTTATCATTGGAAATAAATTACTGTCAGTAGTTCTCCTTTTCTTCCTCTTAAGATTTTGTATTTTATTTTATTTTTATAAAATCTGTATTTTTATTTTATATACTTTTCCAGCTTTATTGAGATATTATTGACATATACCATATGTAAGTTTAAGGTGTACAATATGATGATTAGATACGTATATACCGCAAAATAATCACCATCTCTATCCCTTCACGTAATTACAATTTGCTGTGTGTGTGATGATAACATTTAAGATCTACTTTCTCAAAAATTTTCAAGTATCTAAGTACCCTGATATTTTGTTTTTGCTAATTCCTTCTCCTCAACCAAAAGTGGCCCTTTGCCCTCCATTGTCTCTATTGACAAATCTTATCAATTCTTACAAACGCTGCTTAAATTCTATTTATTCTGGGATGCTTTCCCTAACCATTTCCCCAGATGTATTTTCCTCTCTCCTCAGTCTCTTCATCATTTATTATTAGGCTTAAGCATACAATACCTTTTCTTTTTCTACAACTTTCTGTACTTTATTGCAGAAAAGTTGGAAAATTCAGAATATTTCTAAAAAGAATAGAATGTTATTACCCAAATTTGAAGTCCAGAAAGTTAGAACCCCTCAATAAGCACTGTTTGTAAATGCCCATTTTTCCATATTCTCTCCAAAATGGAATGATTTTAATCCATTGCAATTCGTTAGAAATAGAATTATATTTTGTAATTTTACTTTGCATTTCTTTCACTACTAGTGAGGTCGAAGAATTTCTGTGTGACTACTGGCCTCTTGACTTTTTTGGGGATAATATCAGTTTATGGCCTGTCTTTTTTCCCTGAGGATGTCACATTTTATTATTAATATATTTGTAGAACTCTCCATATACTACGGAAATCATCTCCCTCTCTATATGCTACACATATTTATTGTAGTTTTTAGGTTTTGTAATACTGTTTTACTATTTAAGTACAAAATATTTAATGTAATCTGTTTGAAAACAAAATGAGACTCTTAATATGATGATAGGTTACATTTCAAGAAACCCCTTCTCAGAAAAGAATTATAAATAAAAAAGCAGCAAAAGTCAAAGCTTAACAAATAAAAGTCAAGGAGAGTAAATAAAGAAAACCAAAGAAAACAAATTCCCTATCACAAAAAAATAGAAGAAGGTGAATTTCTTGGAGTAATATCTAAAACTGGCTATCCCTAAGAGATTTTAAATGAAGTTATAGTATGATTGAAAATCTTATTAAAGAGATAAGTATGTCGGAAAAATGTAAACTGTGATATATTATTAATAGGAATTTAAGGTCAAAACAATCAAAGACAAAACTGGCTTTAAAATAAAAACTCAGGACCAAAATATTAAATAATACAAAAAGCATGTAAGAAGTTGAGATACGTGAATAATAGATGATGAGATTCAACGTGCAAAAATAATAATTTTGAAAGAAAAAACAGCATGACTGATTAAATATTTCAGAACTGAAAAACAAACAGGACTAGAAGTAGTATCTTTGATTCCTGTATAATATACAACAACCAGAAACTGGATCCAACTCAAGAGTCTCATTTCAAACAAACAATGCAGATCTTCCCTAGTAGCGCAGTGGTTAAGAGTCTGCTTGCCAACGCAGAGGACACGAGTTCGTGCCCCGGTCTGGGAAGATCCCACATGCCGCAGAGCGGCTGAACCCCTGAGCCTATGGCTACTGAGCCTGCGCATCCGGAGCTTGTGCTCCGCAATGGGAGAGGCCACAACAGTGAGAGGCCCGCGTACCGCAAAAAAAAAAAAAAAGAAACAATGCAAAACAAAGATCTGTACTCTATGTGCTTTTAGGAAGAAAATGTATATAATCTATTATGGAATATAAATCAGGCTTTTTGGTGTTTATAAAAAAGTAAAAGCATAAAAAAACTTTAATCGCGGTATTGTTAGTTTTCATTCATGAATGAAAACAGGCATTCTTGAAAGACTTAGACAATTTACTAAATAAAGATATTTACTACAACATCTGCTGGAAAATCTACCCCAAGTATTATATTAATTACCAGAGTAAACCCAACTATTTGAAGATGTAAGTAAAAAAGAACTCTGCTGATTACTGCTAATAGTATTAAGTAATTTAAATAATTGTTAAGTCCAGATTAATTACAAATGGAAGCAGATACAGAATGAGAGTGGCATATAAAATCAAAAAGGAGAAAAATTCTTTGTTGTTTATAAAAAAAATAAGAATCTACAGAATTAAAAAGGTTGCAAACTATTCTAAAATAGGCACCGATGATTCAAAATTGAGTGATAGGGCTTCCCTGGTGGCGCAGTGGTTGAGAGTCCGCCTGCAGATGAAGGGGACACGTGTTCGTGCCCCGGTCCAGGAAGATCCCACATGCCGCGGAGCGGCTGGGCCTGTGAGCCATGGCCGCTGAGCCTGCGCGTCCAGAGCCTGTGCTCCGCAACGGGAGAGGCCAGAGCAGTGAGAGGCCCGCGTACCGCAAAAAAAAAAAAAAAAAAAATTAAATTAAATCATTTAATAATAGAGGAAGACATGGCAAATTCCACACAAACATAAAAGGATGAGCAAAGAGAAACCTTAAAGTATTAAAAAATGGTACAAACACAAAACTACATAAGTAGAAAGAGACCAAAAATAGAAATTATGACATTAAGCATAAGATTGTCTTCCTCACCTCATTTAAAAGGCAGAGATTCTCATACTGCATTAACATTATTCAACAATTGGCTGCTTAGAAAGCAATATGTCATTTAAAAGGCTAAAATTAAGAGAATCAACAAAGATCTACAATCAAATCTGAAGAAAAGAATCTTATGGTTGGTAATATCAACCAAAGTAAAATTGAAGACAGTAAGTACAACATTAGACTAAAGAAAATGATCATACCATTATAGAAGATAATCAGTCATAAGGAAATCACAGCATCCTAGCTTCATCCACAAAATATAATACTTTCACACGTTTTATTTTTACATTATCACGTCATACTATGAGCCAGGCAGTATACTAAGCACTGTGAATGCGAATGTGATTTAAGACCCATTTCCTCCCCTAAAAAACATCCCAGGAAGAGAGACGAAGCCATCTAGAAATATAACTCCAGTAAAATTTGGTAAATGCAATAACGGAAACATGACAAAGCATATGCAAGGTAATGGCCTAGCAGTCAGGGATTTAAATTATGAGATAAAGAGAGGAGGGAGTATCCGGGAGGATCATGGGTGAGGATGTCTGGAAAGTAATCTAGAGAATAGTAAGAACTCTCTAGGTTATGTAGGAGGCCAAATGGGGAGACATTCCAGGCATAGAAAAAAAATAGTGCAAAAGCACAGGGCACAGAACTTGCGAGAACGCCTCAACCATTAGCAATGTTGGAGCATTTGGAGCAAGAAGAATTACGGTAGCTGAGGCTGGAAGGAAAGGACGGAAAAATCAGGTAAACGATGCTGAGGTAGTCTGAACCCTATTCTGTGGAGAACTGGGAACCTAGAATTGGTTTTGCCCCGGAAATAATGAGTTGAATGTGCATGTAGATGGTGAACCCTCCCGTCAGCGTTGGGAATAGACTGACCTTCCAGGTGGGAAGGTTACGGAAAGGATGTGGGTTCCCGGCAATCGGGGTGGAGAGGAGAAGACAGATTTGAGAGCTATATTAATGTTACAAAATTGACAAGGCTTGTTGGCAGATGAGGTGAGAACCCCCTTTTTTCCTGCTTATGAAACTGGGGGAATCGACCAATAGAAAGAAGAGACTCAGGAAAACAGGTTTGGGGAAGACGATGAGTTTAGTTTAGACCCTTTGAGTTGAAGACCCAGGTGAGACTCCAGGTAGGGGAGGCCTTAGAGAGGTCAGAGGTGAGTACTGAGAAGAGGAATAAATCGGCAGAGCGTAGGAGGTGATGGAACTCATGGGAATGGATCAGAAAAGCAGGCAGAAGGCAGGCTTCCTGGGTAGAGATGATGCCTGTGGAGGTAAGGATTGAGCTGAGGAAGAGAAAGGAAAGAAACAATGTTCAGAGAAGTAAGAGATCAGGAAACAGACTGGCCATGCAAGTGAAGGGGGTGGAGACTTTCCGTGTGCAGGGGTCAGCAGCGTAAGTGCCACAGGAGGGGAAAAACCACCACAGAGCTAACAGCAGACACAGAAGCAAAAACTGGGAATCATATGGAATGGATAGAAGCACAGTATAAAATGGGTTAAGCTCCTTCAAGTGGGGAATAATTATTTGTACCCCCAAATACTTTTTTTTATATATTAGGCAGAGAAACAAAATAAAATAGAAAAATCAAGAGTTAGATATGTTAATTTCACTAATGTAAAGTCAATAAAATAAAAAATAAATGCCATTAAGTATCAGCAAGAATCTTACAATACTTAATATCAGTGTTCCCAAGTAACAACTTGGTCAGGATAGAAATAAACTCATCTTAGAAAGAATACTTATGGAAGCATGGGATGTTATGTATTGGTCAAAGTAGTAGACAGAGAGACATTCATAATGTTAAATATTTCTATTATTTAAAAAAGAAAAGGAGAAAATAAGAATAAGAGAGTTAAGCATGGATCTTCAGATCTTGGTTAGGAAGGAAAATAAAAGGAAGGAAATAATAAAGATGAAACAAGCAGTAAATATATTAAAACCATTAAAATCAGGATAATGTAAACAAAGACTTGGCTCATTCAAGACTCTAATAAAACAGACAGATCTCAGGCAAGTTAAAGTTTTTTTTTTTTCTTCAAAAGCAAAAACCTATAAACAAGGAAAGTTGGGAGAGGGAAACAGAATGTAAGAGCCACAGTAAAAATAAATACTGAAAATCATAGAGAAAATGTTAAGCTAACATGAGTGATTAAAGCTAATAAGTTTAAAAGTTTCCATCTAATTAATGATTTATTACTTTATTTATCAAGATTAAAAACTGTCAGCCACACTTAACAGTTACAAATACTGAGACTCAGAAGAATTAAGTTCAAACGCTTATTGTAAGCATTAGAAACAGATTTTGAGCCCAGGTCTTGGACACGTAGTTTTAGTGTTTTTCCTGCACAACATGGTCTGTCGTATTTGCATCTGTCTGATCTACCGTGGGATGTCTCACAAAAAAAAAGGACTTTAAAGTCCAAAAGTAAGTTCCTATCTTTTTCAGCACATTTTCTTTTCTACCTGCAGTCTCTATCTCATGGGAGAGCAAAAGTCTGAGGCCTGTTGCCTGGGGCAGGCACTTAGAAATTATTCAGTCCACCATTTCTCTCAACAACTGCTGGCAGCTACTTAAGCTCTGTTTCATTTCTGCACCTCCATTCCATTTCTGTAGCCTCCAACGCTCTTCATATTCTCTGTGGAATTCTACATGTGTTCCCTAAAACTTCTCCTTCCATTTAGACCTATGCACTCATTTCCCTGCACTGAAACCAGGTCTTAGTCTCTCTAAGCTGTGTACACAAGTGCTTGAGACACCAATGTCGAGTACCAATATTTTGTTGACAATATACATCTCATGTTTGCACCCATATCTCCAGGCAGTTGAAAGCACTTGGATATTGATTCTGTCACCAGTACATTAATTTTATCCAAACCTGGCATCATTAGCAAATTTGATGAGCATGCTTCCTGTCATTGTGCAGATCTTTGATAAAAGTGATGAACCAGAGAACATTGCCAAGAAGAGCACTCAGAGGAATGACTTTACATGTCAACCTCTACCTTAATACCAACACATTCATCAACAACTGTTCAGTCAGCCACAAATCCGCTTGTCTGTCTTCTCATCTGGCCCACACGTATCCATCTTGTTCACAAGGTTTTCATGAGATACTTGAAAAATGCTTGCAAAAATTCTAATTACACAATGTCTGTAACCTTTCCTTGAACCATAGCATAAACAAAAGAGCACAGATTATGAATTCAAAAATCTGCATTTTAGGCCCAGGTTTCTCTAATTCTCTCCCTGGCAATGAATCACCTGAGAGTACAGATTTCTGCTCATCTAGAAAGACCCCCAAAACAGAAGCAAAGCCAGTGTAGGATGAGTTAAAATCAACCATCTTTACATTTAAATGGAGAGCATTTGGCACACGTAGGTGGAATCATTTTATCTCCATATCTTTCCCACTTTGAGATGTTCGTTCTAAAGTTTCAGTTGGAAGACAAATCTCTACAAATAAAAACAGACACCACAAAGTATTTATTTATGTCAAATGTCAAACGTAGTACATGTTCTTTCTTATAAGACAATCAATCACTGGAATCCATCCTGGGACCTGCAGAGGGCCAATTAATCCTTACACAGGATATGCTAATCCAGCAGCTCTCAAGATAATTTGACACTTGTCATATTCTTTCTGCAATTGCATTGCATAGTTTTTTGGTCCTCTTTCATTTTCTGGCTTTGTTCTTGTTGGTATTGAAATACTACCATAGCAAATATAGTTCTGTTTAAGTAATGGAAACTACAACCTTAGGAGGAATCATAACTTGATGAAACAATGTAAGATGAGAGAACTACCCAGAGAATTTAGAGGACTAGGAAAGTGCATAATTAAAAACCAAAAGGAATGAAATGTTGCCATTTGCAACAACATGGACAGACGTGGAGGGTATGTATTATGCTTAGTGAAATATGTCAGACGGGGAAAGACAAATACTGTATGTTTTCACTTGTATGTGGAACTTAGAAAAATAAAACAGGGGGCTTCCCTGGTGGCGCAGTGGTTGGGAGTCCGCCTGCTGATGCAGGGGACGCGGGTTCGTGCCCCGGTCCGGGAAGATCCCACATGCTGCGGAGCGGCTGGGCCCATGGGCCATGGCCGCTGAGCCTGCGCGTCCGGAGCCTGTGCTCCGCAACGGGAGAGGCCACAGCAGTGAGAGGCCCGCGTACTGAAAAAAAATAAATAAATAAAATAAAATAAAATAAAATAAAACAAGCCAACGAATATGAGAAAACAGAAACAGACTTACAGATACAGAGAACAAACTAGTGGTCACCAGTGGGGAGAAGGATGGGGGGAGGGGCAAGATAGGGGAAGGGGATTAAGAGGTACCGACTACTACATATAAAATAAATAAGACACAAGATGTAATGTAGAGCACAGGGAACATAGCCAGTAATTGATAACTTTATATGGAGTATAGTCTATAAAAATATCGAATCACTGTGTTGTCCACCTGACTAATATATTGTGTCAACTATACTTAAGAAAAAGAAAAAAAAGGAACGTCAACAAGCGGTTATACAGTCTAAAACTACAAGTAGGTCAAGTAGAGCACAAGTGTGAGGAGAGAAGACTGATCGTTTTAAGGAGACAATTAAAACTAATAGTAAAAAGACACAAATGATCCTGAGTTTCATTTCCTATATTTGTCCATCAATAACATTATTTCTGCAGGAAAGGATGGACACAGAGAATTTATAGACATCAAACTCTCAAACATAGGGAGATCAATGCAATAGCAATGAAACTCTGTGGAGCCATGCTGTCTATGCTGGAAGGAAGTTCACAGGAGCCCAGAGTTTGCAAGAGAAGTAATGACGAAGAAAAATATGTGGGACTGGGATGTGAGTAAAGAGAGGCTGCATTCTAATCCTCTCTGGCTGCATGTCTTGTGGGGGAGATTAAGAAGATTCCAGATAAGTAATCCATATCCTACACAAGTTCAAACAAAATAGAAAATAAAGTTCAAATAAAATATATTTATGATATGTATATTAAATATTTAGCTTTCTAAACAATTATAAAATCAATAACTTCATATCTAATTCTAAACCTAAAATTAAAAAGAAAAGGAAATAAAATGCATTACCCATTGCTTTCCCAGCACCATTCATGTTAACAGCATGATTTTTTTCTTTTAAAAGAGATAGTTTTCCACAGAAAGTAAATGACCTTTTGGAGCTCTGCCTCAAATTTGGCCACAATGTCCCAGATTGTAATTGGGATTGTAAAGTCTGAAGTTCTATATCAAGTATTTTTGGAGCTGAATTTATTTTTCAATTATTTTAGATCTTTGCTCTGTGAATTAGTACTAAACTCGTCTAATCTATCTTGCAACCTTAACTGTCACTTGCTTTCTACTGAAACCTTTGAAATATGATCAGGAGATTTTATCTCATAAAGGATTTGCATTGTTTAGCAAATGTGATACTGTCAGAGTACAACAAAGCAATTGTAATATTAAACTGTTCATCAATTTCAGTCCCACTTATCATTCTGATCATGTTATGAATTTCTCCTTGCAAAAAGCTGCCTTAAAACTCTGGCCCAATTACAGAATGCTGCTTCTTGACCTTGACATTTTTCAGTCTTTATCCCTAATTGCCACCCAGTGCTTTCAGAAGACACTTGTCCACTGAATCAGACTGACATTTGAAATGTTTATAAAGTAAATAATTTAGTGTCGCAGCTATACGTTTTGTTTAGGTGGTTGCTTTTAACACACTCTAATCTGGCATCATTTTCCTGCACAAGGCTGATTAGGACATTTCCTTTAAAATGTACATCAACAATGAACTATAAATATAATTAAAACCAGACTGTAGCAGAGTATAACCATGTCTCATTTCTATAGCACGGTCCAGCAATTTATAATTTTAAACGTGCTCTACCCCTGTTATATTAGCTGTTGAACACAAGTGTTCAAAGACTTAGGTCAATTGTAATTTGAAGGGGACAGTGAAGGTCCCAAATAGAGGGTGACAACATGATCATTTCCTCTCCTTTAGGTCTTTAATTCAAATTCAGTGAGGTCTTCTCTTCTGCCCCATATATTGCTAACCTCCTCTCCCAACATTCCCTACGTCCTTCCTCATTTTATTTTTATCCAAGATAGTTCTCACCATCTACCAAACTGCTAACCTATGTGTTTTACTCTCTGACTCCATTCCCCACAGCCCCTGTCTGATGGTAAACTCCACGCAGACAGGAATTTCCTGAGGGCTTCAATGCCTCCTATGCTCCTAGAACCAGGAAGGGTGCCTGGCACGTAGTAGACACTCGCTATATATTTGAATTGTGAGTTTTTTCGGAGGAGAGACTAAAATAAGAGCAGGGTTTAATGAACCAGAGAAGTCCTACAACAGTGACTCTGAAGGTGGAAGATGGGAAGGAAGTGAGCGTAGTCCTGTTATTAGGATGATCAGACTCCCCAGAGTCCACAGTTGCTTTCCTTTCTTTCAAACTGTCCAGTCCATAACCTGGAATCCTGATAAGACTCCTCCTGACGGGTGCTTTATCTTCACTTCTCTCTCTCTTACCCATACCCACTCCTTTATCTTTGAGAATCATTTCTAAGATGGGAAGTGTTGATGATAATGATGCTAACCTTGAGGACTGCACTCGGGATGAAAAAATGCTGACAACCTCTCTGGCTCTGTCTTAAAGTTGTTTCTAAGTAAATTTGTGGTGTGGTTATCATACGGATTTTAATTTCATTGTAAAGGTAATGTGAGAAGCTGTATGGAATGCCAATGTAAGGGGGACAAAACCCATCATGCAGTGACCCAAGTCATCCTTTTCTGGTCACCACGCATATATGATCAGTCCACAAAGCCAGACCAGATACCACTATTCTGAGAATGACTTCTTTCTACTGTGAATCAAGGATATTCAGTTCATTAGTGGTAGCTTGAGAAACCAAGCAATGATGATGATGACGACGACAATGATGATATGGCATGTAGTCGTTCAGACGTTCCATCAGTCACAAATATTTATGCAAAGATCACTATTTGGCAGGCTTTGGGCCATAGGACATGAACCACTAGTATGTTCCTTAATTTAGATTGCACTGTGTTGAAATTTGCAAAGGATAAAGATAGGAAATGAACTGATATCACAGCAAGTTGTTTGTCAGGGTGGGAAAGAGGACAGTAGTCTGGCACACATTTTACACACCTTCAGTCAGAAGGTAGGGGAGGTTGGAGGGACATGACTCCAATGTTCAGGGGTATGAGTTTTTGGTGTTGCTTCGATTCAAACGTTGTATAATTCTAGGTGTTTTGTTTTCAGGGCACTTAGGTTTGAGGATAAAGGAAAAGTCCATCTCAGAAAAAGCTTAAGAACTATTAGCCTCATCAAATGCCCTGAGAAGACATTAAAAAATAAGTATAATGCTTTGTCAGAGCTGTTTTCTAGAGAGCACATAGTCCTACACTTTCACAAAATAGAACCATAAAAAAAATATTCATTCACTTAATTTTTCCATAAATAGTGCCTTTGCTAATTTTTAAGAAAGAAACACTTTTCCCCCAGAAAATGTTATTCACTTTCGCCTTCTTTTATTAACAAGAGCTCTCCTGAATCTCTCAAGTCCTAGTGAAAGCAGGTAAACAGATGTAAACTGTATTTAATTAAATTGCATTGGCTAGAAATGAACAATGAACAAGGAGTGGTCAACTTTGGCTTGTCTTCCTTTAACTGCTTTTATCAAGTTTTTCAACTATCTTCTGAAAAGGAGTATGGTGCTGCTGTCGTTATTTAACCTCAGTATGTTTTGAGAATGGGAGCTATGCTTATGAAAACGTGGCACAGATGTAGGAAAAATTTCATGCACTTTCATCGAAGCTTTACTTAGATGAGTAATAAAGCTTCATATTTTAAAGGTCTTCTAAGGCCACCAAAAATCCATTAAGAGACAATAGAGGTCTTCTGGTTTGAAAGAAATCCATGTTGACCAGGATCCTAGTTCTACAAATAGTTTTTTGGTCAACTCATGTGGGCCAATCATAGTGCGATGACCATAGCAACAGAACCCTCTGAGGCACACATTCAAAGTAAACAGCAGGAAGAAAGAAAAGAGACAACTATGGTTTCAGGGAAGAGCACAAGTCAAATTTATAAAGAATGCCTATGACGGCATCTTGGAAAACGAAGATGGGTATATCTAGCTCATTTCCTCATTCCCTTTATCTTTGCTTTCTCAGAAAACTATGCAAACTTCAATAGCAAATGTTGCGCCTTTCTGTTGCGCCTTTCTGGGTTTAACTAACTGAAGTAGACACTTCCCATACTACTGAGTTCCTTTAACATATATCAGAGTAAACAAGAATCTTAAGGATGCCTTTCTGTGAATATCATGATTCCACAAATACATGCACTTTCCACCCAAGAAGTGAACTGAAAGACAAATTTAAATGTCTTGCCATAAACTAATCAGTATCCTCTATCCCCCTACGTAAATGATACTTTTTTCCTTTGGTAAATGTATCAAATTCATCTGTAGTGCCAAATTATGACGTAAGATTATGTTTACTTTAAGCATCACACATTTTAGTTTAAAAAATTAACTCATATATTACATTCTCTTGATTGTACCTGATATATATCATTGTGGCTGAGAAGCCTGTAGTTATTATGTAAAAAGGCAGCTGGAAATGCCCCATTTCCCTCACCTCTATCAATTACCTGTTATTTAGGCTGTTTGCTAATCAATATTCTATTCATCACTACCATTAAAGAGCATTATCTTCAACTGAAAATTATGCTGTAGCATATTAAAAATAGATGTATTTATATGGCAACGAGACATAATAGCAATCCTATTACTCACAGTTCAGAGATGTCAGTACTGCTGTCACACATAGTTGGATTACAAATTGCTGCAAAAGTTTCCCACAGATTTAAAGTTTTGATATATAGCTATTCTGAAATTCCTCACATTTATCTTTAGTTTCAAGGGAGCTTTCAGCCTCCTAAGAGTCTGGTTATATTCATTTACATGTGACTGTTTGGGTCTCTGAGAGCCCTCGATAATGTGGCATGTGTCTTTTTTTAGCACAGAGGGATGATAAACTCTTCTAAATCCAAATTCAGTCTTGAAGCTGAGAATGCCAAGAGCTTGGCACTCTCTTTCCAGCTAAATCCATTTCAGGATGCAGGCTTTTCCTTTCAACACCCATTTTAAGGTGATGCTGGAGTTGCAGAGAAAGTACTGGCTGCCACCTCTGTAGGCAAAAAGAACAGACCCTGAGGCAAGCCATTTAAGTTCCAGTAAAAGATTACCTACTTCTCAAAAGTTCTTCGCCAAGGAATAGATGTAAGTACCCAGTAGATGTAGAAATGGACCAGGTCCACCAGGAAGGCAGTACAGAATGTGCACTGCACAACTCCAGCCCTTGGTATAGGCTGGAATATAGGGGTGCCTGAGGAGTGTACCAGAGAGACCCCAATAATGATACTGATTATTATTTTATTTTCAAAAATTGACCAAGCATTAAACTTGGAAAGAGAAGGGCGAAGTAGAAATCCGCCTAGCTCTTCAGGTGAATCAATTTCATGATCAACTTCATAAAAGTTTGCCTCCTTCCCTCACCATTCTCTATGCATCCTTGGTCCTCGACCTCAGATGAGTCTTTGGAGTCCCCGATGCAGAAACCATGTATGCGTGGAATATTTCAGTGTTTTTCCTTGAATTATTATGACCAGCCCCTTACTTTTTACTTTATAGTGGAAAATATAAAACAGCAAATATTTTTATTAAAACATAAATCATTATCACCCACTGGCATTTGTTGCTAAAAGGAAAATTTACATACACATGGACTAAGCGTGGCTAACGGGAACCGACTATATACTAGTCTTAAATTTTAGGATAAAATTTAAGGTCTACCCGTTAAATATATTAGGGGAAATATAATTTGAACTTTGAGCTAACGTAATTTAATGCTTTATTTATTTATTATACACCGTAATCTCGGGAAGATTTCAAATGGCTTGTAACCCATTATCAACCATTACTAATTATCAATTTTCATGGTTTCTCTTTGCAAGCTTTATTGCTCTTTGTTTTTTACAGGAGAAGAATAGAAAGGAAAATATTTGTGATATTAATAATCAGGTAATTGGTTATTTATTAAAATGTTAATCACACCAGAACTAATTTTCATGTGCCTGTTTTGGGATATATCAATTGGCTTATTATTTTTAGCTTTACCATGTCACCATGCACAATTCGTTGATTTTAAATAGACATAGTCTACATTTGAAAGTATTCAAATAAGTTATTAAAAACATATAAACCTAAATTCTGCTTTGATTTTAGAAAAAGGGATGAAAATCTTATCCTCAAAGGAATTGTTTCTTAATTTTAAGTGCCCTAGTGACGAAGCAAGGGGTGAAATTTCAATTTCTCAAAAGTGTAGATGACTGTTAAATGCTATTCACTCATACAAACAGAAGAACAGATCCATCATTCATAACGCTCAGGTTCTACCAAGTCTTCTGCTTCTGCAGCTTTTGTTTAAATGATTTGCTAACTTCGTTGTGAAACAATAACTCTGAAATTGTTCCCACGTGTGAGATTCTGTGAACATGTTTTAATTATCAACCAAGTAGTGCAAATTCAAAGCGACTTTAATGACTCCAAATTTGAGTTCTGAAGAGCTCTTTACGGTTCATTCATGTTTAATATAGTTTGTGGCTTATTTGTGGGATTCCAAGCATTCAGGATACTTTTTTATTTTCTGCTAAAACAACAACATTTTCATTTTCCAGCATGGCTTTTTTTGGGGCCTGAAAATGCAGAATTCGAATCCTCCACTTCTATAGAAACCAAGGGACAAGAGGTCTGAATTTAACAACAAATACTTAATCTGGCTAAATATTAATGCTGGGTAGGGGCCATTAAACTATGTGGATGTTGATGTCTTCATATTGCAGACATGAATAAATGGATTTTGATTAACTATCAAAATCCACTAAGAAGGGGAGCCAAGACAAACGTCCCTCATCATTTCATCAGTTCCTAAGATAATGGACATGTCTCTTCAATAACCGTTTGTTCCTTCTTCTCCATCTCACTTACCACCAATGCCACACAATGGATTTTCTACTTCAGTCCATCATCATGGGTGTGTTGCTGCCATTGTTTCCTCTTTGTTCTATTGTTCTGCACATACTCTCAGGAGAAATACTCCTGATGAGTAGAATCACTGAATTTAATGGCACTGTGAGAGATCCTACCAATCTTCCCACCATTTCACACAACGCTTCAAGGATAACTAAGATATTTTCCCTCTCAGAAGTTTTTTTTCCTATAGAAATCCCATGGGTAACGGGGTGATACATCAAATTCCTTCAACGTACTATGCCCAAACACACCATATGGACGACATTATTTCACACTTGGCTTAAGCATCTATTGTCCTTCAGCTGTTGCTACACGTCTGTAGGTCTCACAAGTGGAGAAAAGCAGAGGGAGGATGGATAAGATACAGCAGAGAGAAAGAAAGAGAAGAGGAATTAGGAAGCCAGGCTAAGAAGCTAGGAGAGCCCTTTCCTATTTAGCTGACATATTTGTGGTTCACAGTTCTTAAACGCACTAGTGGTTCTGCACACAAGTGGCCTGACCTTCAGCCCTCCAGCTATCCTCCCTTCTCCCCAAGTCTGATTTCTTAAATGCTATAAATAGCTCAAGACCTTTTGAATACCCTGTGAAAGCAACTATAATATATAGAAATTGGAGATAAGAAATTAAACTAAAAATACCTTCTACTCTCAAGTAAATTTAATAATCTACTTGTGTCAGAACGGATTTCTGTGTTTTCTTTCTATATGCTGTATCTCTGACAGTGTCATTGGATGATACTATTTAGAAAAATGATGCGTAGCATACTGATAAATGATCAGTATCTTATCAACGGGAAAATTCTAATGTTTTCAATAAGCAGCACCTTCAAATGTCCAGTGGTACCAAGACAAAAGAGGCTTTCCCAGTACACAGTACCATTTTTTCTCAAGATGATCTTGTGAATGGTAGTTCTGTTCTACTTCAGTGGCGATTTTTAAATCTGTAACACATTGCCATGAACCATATATAAAAGCTGGATAGTTTGTACCCTGAAATTTTGCCTTGAATAATAATTTGGGGCATGCTCAATGTATAATTAAACAAATAATATTACTTATCAATGTTTTCCTGGAAAACAATTGCTCTTTATGATCAGAAAAACCATGATGTGCTCTTTATGATCAGAAATTCTTTCACATATTGGGAGATTCACAGAAAGATTAGTGCAGAAAGAGAATTTCTTTCCATTAGCAAAGCTAACATCACTAAAAAGGTGCAGTCCTGAAATTTTCAAGTGGCACAGTTGAAGGGATGTAGCTTAATAGATCTCTTACAGTAGCCACGTAGAAGAAAAGCTATGGTCTTGCCCTGTCCAATATGGTAACCACTAGCCATGAATCATGACATGGCTGGACAAAATTGGGACAATCCATAAGTATAAAACACACACTGGATTTCAAAGACTTAGTACCTAAAAAAGAATGCAAAAGATCTCATTAATATTTTTGTATATTGAGTACATATTGAAATGATATTATTTTAGATATATCAGGTTAAATGAAAATATTATTAAACGTAATTTCTCCTGTTTCTTTTTACCTTTTATAATGTGGTTATAAGAGAATTTAAAATTATACATAGGACTTGCATTGGATGGCACTGCTATATAGAGAGGCGGAATTCAACTGATATGTCTGAGACTGACAAATGATACCAGAAAGAGAAATTTCTTAAGGTACATTTAATGAATTTGTTTCAGAAACTCCACTTATACCCTTAATAGTTATCGTTTTACAAGAAAATGTGTATAGTAAACTCTGCTGCTTGCTAAAGCCATAACTGGTTAGATTGCTCCAGCACTGGGGAAACTAATGACAAAACTCCATGACTGCTGGCAATAACGCACAACCATCTTTTTAATCATATCTCAATTAGCTTTAGAAGTTTCTCATTTCAGGGATCCCAGGGGTCTCATTGCTTGTCTTTTCCACTGGAGATAAACAAAATCATCTGTCTTATATTCATCTCCGGTGTTTGTTTTTTGTTGTGGTGGTGGTCTTAATAAGCGGCAGTGGTTGATAGTGCTTTCAGCTGCAAACCTCCCTGCTGTCAACCTCTCTTTATCATCCCAGGGCACAGCTGCAATCACTCTGGTGCTGGGGCCGTGAGCTGCCCTCCCCCCTCCCCCCGCAGAGACTTATAGGGACACCTAGGCATTACTTTGGGAAATCATGGGACAAGAACGTTACAGTTTTTACCTTTTTTCCTTAGAGTAAGAAGCTGGATATGCAGCATCTGGGTACGGAGGGGAACTGTTTGTTTAGAGGCTGATTATTATTATTATTATTAGCTTTATTTAGAATGAATTGAGGTATAGTCACAAGTCATTTATTCCTTTTTTCATTTATTCATTCACCAACCATATATCATCTATTAGGTGAAAGGTGCTAGGGATACAGAGACAAAAAATACGTTATCTTTGCCTTCAAGGATCTCGCACTCCAAGTCACTTTCATTATTATGTATACATAAAGTCCATTTTTTTCTCAAATACTTAGATTTTTAGAACTAATCTTCAAGGTTGATAAGAAGAGGCAGACCTGTTTTAAAAGCATCTGAATGACCTAATACAGCTCTTTCTTCACTTTGTGTCTCGGCCTCCTTTATGTGAATATACCATATTCATTACAATTCATTATCTATATTTATATCATTATCTATATCTATAGATATAATTCATATCTATATCTATAATCCATATTCATAGCCATATCTATAATTGACACCCATACCTGTATCTATATCTACTCCATACTTAAAGTATGTACCACATATGCGTGACTGAAAAAAGTAATACTGCAATAATTCTTGTCCTTGGTATAGTCCATAAAGTTGATATAATGAGTTGTCTTAGGATAGATGCCTAACCTGCAGAGTCCTGTAAACAGAACCCAAATACTCTGCTGGGTCTGTGAATGAGATAGGGTCCCTGAGTTAATTCCCAGTAGTAAAAGAATGCTTCATGACAACCAGCTTTACATCCAGAAACTAGGGACTCCATTCAGGACTAAGGATTGATCAGGCTTCCTCCAAATTCTTCTCATATACACCACTGCTGTGATAAGCAGCATACCTGACAATACTGCAAAAACCCTCAAGAGTTTCGTGATGTAGTGTGGCTGCCACATTCCTGTTCAGCATAAGAATTCGGACCCAGAAACTGTCATAAAGCTAACTTACACTTCCACTGGTCCTGGCCCTGAAACCGATTATAGAGAAAATGGCCCCATTTTCTCCCCAGGAATGTCACGCAGAGAATGAACATCACTGCAAACTTAAGCACACCTCCCCTTCTTTGACACCCATGCCCCGCCATGACACAGCTCTGTGGACTCCAGAGTAACTGCAGAATTTAACTGGGTTTGCCTCTTTAGCTTTTCTTTTGTCCTGACCTTTCAAGGAATGCCGTCAACCGATTGTAAGGGGCCCCTCCAGTTTTAACACAAATTACACATTCCAGCAAGGGGTGAGGTCTTATTTTATTTCTTCTAAGGGCCACCTGGATCTACTAAGTCACTCCCAGGTCATCAAC
This sequence comes from Delphinapterus leucas, assembly GCF_059928025.1. NCBI lineage: Eukaryota > Metazoa > Chordata > Mammalia > Artiodactyla > Monodontidae > Delphinapterus > Delphinapterus leucas. The sequence goes on from NC_143146.1 coordinate 16,411,768, forward strand.
TTTTTGCCTAGAGAAAGGCCTCAGTGAAAGATTTCAAGTTCTGAGGGTAATGTTTGAAGGCTGCCAAAGTAAGAAAAGGTTTACTCCTTTCCAGCATCTCCAGGTTTACTCCTTTCTCTTGTTGACTGTTCAACCTAAAAACCTACTGCATGATATAATTAACTCAGTGGGTTCTACCAACTAATGAAAACCTTAGATACTCAGGGAGCTTTCTGAAGCAATGTCAACCAGAGGAGCCATCGAATGTTTTGTTAAATGGGATCTCATGCGGTCTAGGCCAATTAGTTACAGCAGATGGCACAGAGCAGGAGCTAGGCTCTGGGTGATGACAGTGCTGGGTAACAATTCTGCTGGGAAAGCACAAGGATTAGCAAAAATCCATTCAGGATCAAATACACAATGAAATGGCATCAAGGACATCTGAATAGTTTTGAAATTTTATGTTGAAACTGGAAAAGCGAGTGAGACTTAGAGTGTGATTTACTAAAGTTAAGACTGTTGTTTTTCCATCTAGGTCAATTCATAAGGCAGCTGGAACATTCCCTAATATATCCACCTGTCTTGTTCACCCTAAGAGAGCTGTCACTTGCACTTACAGAGCACCTGGTGTAAGAGTTTTGGGAGAAAAACCAAAGGCAGAAATGCGAGCTCTGCTTTTAAGATGGTAAGGGAAACCACGAAGCAACTTAACGATTAGGTAAATATGTTATTAATGCGTATCTCACACACAGGAAGGATCACGTCCGTGTACGGGATGCAAGAAATAGAACATTACTAGTACCATAAAAGCTCCTTTCCCAATCATCAAGTCCCTGACTTATAACAGAGCTTAGTTTTTAACTTATATGAATGAACTCATACAGAATGGGCTCTTCACTGTGGTTCCTATGTTCACCATTATGTTTATGAAATTTATCTGTTTTATCACATGTAGCAATTATTGCAAGGTATCAATTGAATAAATACACCACATTTCACTTTGGGTTGTTCCAAACTGGGCTCTCTGAATAGTGCTGTCATGAACTTTCATGTGCACATCTTTTAGGACATATATGTACACCTTTCTGTTTGGTATTTATTTAGAAATGAAATTGTTGAGTCATAAGACATGCTTGTGTTCAGTTTTACTTTTTTCTCACATTTTGTTTGAAAGACTCTTTAAATTCTATAGTGCCTTACAATTTTCAAAAGTTTCACATACATGATTTCATATAATTCCATAATAACCCCCTACCCCTATCTTGTCCCTACCCCCTTCCCTCTTCCCACTGGTAACCACTACTTTGTTCTTTATTATCTGTGAGTCTGCTTCTTTTTTGTTTTATTCACTAGTTTGTTGTAGTTTTTACATTCCATAGGTAAGTGATATCATACAGTATTTGACTTTCTCTGTCTGATAATCAGACAGAGAAAGTCAAATACTGTATGATATCACTTGGAGTGTAATGCCCTCCAAGTCCATCGATGTTGCTACAAATGGCAAAATTTCATTCCTTTTTACGGCTGAGTAGTATTCCACATTCTCTCTCTCTCTTGTTTGGATATATACCCAGGAGTGAAATTCCTGGGTCATAAGGTAGTTCTATTTTTAGTTTTTTGAGAAACCTCCATACTGTTTTCCACAGTGGCTGCACCAATTTACATTCCGACCCACAGTGTACGAGAGTCCTCTTTTCTCCACACCCTCATCAACCTCTGTTATTTGTGTCTTTTTGATGACAACCACGTTGACAGGTGTGAGGTGATATCTCATTGTGGTTTTGATATGCATTTCTGTAGCAATGTTGAGAATCTTTTCATGTGCCTGTTGGCCACCTGTATTTCCTCTTTAGAAAAATGTCTATTCAGTTATTCTGCCCATTTATTAATCGGGTTGTTTGTTTTTTGGATGTTGAGCTGTTTATGTATGTTGATATTGTATTAATAAGATATTAATCGCTTATTGGTCAAATCATTTGCAAATATGTTCTCCCATTCAGTAAGTTATCTTTTCGCTTTGGTAGATCCTGTCCAACAGTTTTCCTAATGGCTGTACCCATTTATTCTTTGCTGTAAATTGAGAATTCCAGTTGCTTCTCATCCTCACCAACTCTTGGTATTATCTGCCTTCCTCATTTTAGCCTTCTAATGAGTGTACAGTAGTACCCTCACTGTGGATTTCATTGACATCTCTCTGATGACTAATGAATTCGTGTAGCTTTTGATGATTTCATTGGTGTTTGAATATTTGAGCCACGGTATTTTATAAAGCTATATGTCAATATTGAGTTACCAGTACTGTGAATCTTCTCTAGGCTGAACAAATATAGACTGTCAGCTGTTCCTCTGAAAGTGTGCTCTGATAGTTCTGTCCTGGACTGGTCCAGAGTCTCAATGTCCTTGTAGAGCACAGTCCTCAGAATTTTCCTCTGGGTCTACGTTAAACAGCACAGAGTGGAAGGGGACAGAAAGCTCTAAGACATTTAAACCTCTACTTCTACTAACGTTTAATATAGCAAGTAAGATGCAAGCAATTCCACGTCATTTCCTTACTTTGGCTCAATCATGCCTTTAGGGAATGATTCTTTCACTTCTATTAATACTTCATACTTAAAATCTGTACTAATACTAAACAAACTGTACTCGTCTATTTATACATTCATTCAGCAAACATTAACTGTGCACTAATTATGATTCAAGGAAGGCAAAGTCCATGCCTTCCCAGAGCTTATGTTCTAGCAGTATAACACAGAATAAATAAATACACATAATAAGATAATTTGAAATGATGAAGGACTCTGAAGAAGGCAGATCTATAAAAGATATAAAGAATAAGTGGAACAGGGACAGGATGAGCAATATTTTTCACAGGTTGGTCAGGGGAGCCTCTCTGCAGAAATGAACTTGAACTAAAACCTAACTAATTAAAAATGAAACCAAAAACCTACCAGCCCAGTGCTGATAGGAGCGAGGAGAGTTTTAGGGAAGGGAGATAGCCCAGTGCTGTGATTTACAGCAAGAGGACCAGAGTAGCTAGAGCTTGTTAGGGATAGAAGGAGGAGGGTGCCCGGTTAGGGATGTGCAGAAGCTAGTCAAGAGAGGCAAAGCTTTGCAAGAAGTTCAGACTTTATCCCACCTATAATAGGAAGACAAAGGAGGGCCTCAGCAACAGAGTAACAGGTTATGATAGCTTTAAAACTGGGGTTGGCAAACCTTACTCAATGGATCTACCCTCAGTTTGTGTAAATAAAATTTATTGGAACACAGCCGTGCAAATTCCTTGACCTATTGTCAATGGCTGGTTTCGTGCTTTTTTTCTTACCACAATACCACATTTGAGTAGTTGTGACAAAGATAATGTGACCCAAAAGCCTGAAATACTTTTTATCTGAACCTTTAAGAAAAAGTTGGCTGAACCCTGTAAAGATGACTGTAGCAGCTCTATGAAGCATGGACTATGGGGGGTCGGGGGCAACAGCAGAAGCTGGACCACTCGGAAGATTATTTAGAGGTCCAGGCAGGAGATGATGATGCCTAGATTAGGGCAAATGGGGGTGATGAAAGGTGGGTAGATTCTGGAAAGAGTGTGTCATAAGACCTATGGAAGAAGAATTAGAGAGAGTGGAAAAAAGCAATATTCTGCAAACAGTGGTTAGTTGATGCTGTTTTACAATTCTTGGAGTCCATATTTGAAAGATCTCATCTTTATATCGTAAAAGCAGTATAATTTAGTGGAAAATATTATTACAACTATTTTCAAAGCCACACTTCCCTGATTATAGTAATTGACTCAGGTGTTCTGCAAAATGAAGCAACATGCCGGCAAGTAAAAGGCTCGCGGTCCTTTTCTTTAGTGTTACTGTGTCAGCAAATGTTTGTTCCCTAAAACCTTGCCCCCAATATTCAGTCAAACATAAAGCAATGAATAAAAGGATTATTATCTAAACAAAAACATCAACATATAAGCTCCAATTTCATTTCGTGAACAAGACTTTTCTCTCATCAACGTTAGTGTGAAAGAAAAGATAATCCCAGAGACCAAGTCCATTTGGGGATCCCTCGCAGTAAGAACGTTAATGAGGAAGCATCAGACCAAAGCCCCTTCAGATGGAAGAGATTAAATTCTGGTCCTAAGGGGGTAGTTGTCCTCATATGTAAGAGTGTGACCCCCGATAAATATCAATATAAAGATGGAAGCCATTGTGTGGGGATCATAAAAGGGAAGAAATGGCTTTGCCAAACACAGAAAGAGTGCAGGCAGGAGGAAGGCCATCCAACTGGCCTTCCTTGAAAAGTTGGGAGAATGGAGGCCACTGAACAGTTCCAAAGGAACTAAAGCAGGTTTAGAAAAAAAGGAGGAGAGAGGAGATGTTACAGATTTTCAGATCTGCAAGTACGTGACCTCAGAAGGTTTAAGGAATTTTCTCTGACATACCCTAAGGAAAGGAAAATAGGACTTCAGATGAGGTTTTCTAAACCTCTACTCTGTAATATGTGGGCAAGGTCAACATGTTTCAACACTGTTTGGGTGAACTTTTCCCCATATGGTTCGGGTTACAGGGGTTACTGGTCAAGGAGTTTCAAACAAGGTGGAAACTAGAAGCCAATTTTATGGTTGTGAGCTAAAGCTGACAAAGAGCTGTTTCAAACAGTCTGGTAGGTATGGGGGAGTACCTCTTAAAGGACTGACATGAATGCATAGACATAAACATGTCACTGTATTCCACACAGGAATCAGAGGGTTCAAAGAGAGCCACCAAGAAGAAAACTAAATAGCCTCTACAAATGGGCGTTTGTTTGTTAGGAAAAAGAAAAACATATACATATATATGTACATAAATATGTATATATAAATATACATATAAATAGGTATATATAAATATACATATAAATATAAATATACACACACACACACATATATATATTAAAGGAAAAGGTCTTGATTTTGCTTCTAAGTTCATCTATTTTTGTCCATGAAGTGAAGGGTAGCCTGGAATTTCTAAATCTAAATACAGCAAACTTTAGTCAGGCACTTAAATTTTCAGTGGGACAAAATGAGAGCATTCTAATTAATGCAGGCTGAGCGTTAAATTCGATTATGTTTTCTACTGGCCAAAAATGTGCTGATTTGCTTGATTATCTAAAGAGATGAAATGCAGTGTTGTTTTCTTTTTGAAAGTAATCTCACTACTAATCAAGTTATTGACCAGTACCTCAGTGGAAAACACTGATTTTTTTTAAAAAAGAATTTTGTATTTTACTGATGTCTGATTTTAAAAAGAAATAATTGATTAAACACATCTTGGATGCTTTGTTAACAAATTAATAAGGACAAGGGAGAAACATAAAGTGCAGTGATTTGATGACTCTGATAATAATCATTGAAAATGTGTGAAGTACAGGGTTGTGGTACACTAGAAGCCACAGCAAGACGAAGTGACCAGATCCTCACCAGGCATGGAGGGCTTCTGTATGTTTTCATTTCTCTAGACTGAAATTTTTCTTTCCCTTTATTTCAAACTCTATAACTAGACACAGCAGGTTAAAAAGGATCTGAGTAGCATTCCTGTGGCTCTTTGGTGATAATTTCCCCTCCAATTCTACTCTAAAGAGCAAGTAGTAAGTAGTCTGTAAGCCAAAGGGAATTTCATAGTAAGTGGCTGGCTTATCATCTTGGCCTTTGATTGTCTAAATCCTTACACTGGTCAAGTCAAAATCCACGAAGAGCATGCGATCACAGATTAGTCATTGTCTTTCCAACACAGACACACAAAAACCTCCCATCCAAGAATCTTAGTTGCACTTGAACTCACTGAATATTATTAGACTGTTTCTCAAAAATTTACCAAAATTTCAAATTCTGATTCTACTCTTCAAGGTAATTTCATAATTTAGAGTCAATTAAAAATGACTAAATCAAGCTTCTTCAGGAAAAATGTTAAACAACGCATTTGAGACTCAGCGTTGAACTCTATAGGTTATATCATTAGTGAACAAATCTTGCCTTTGAGTGCACAAAAGTCATTTTCTGTTTTTAACGTTAGGTTCCATGGAGACACAATTAGTCTTAACCTCTATGGTACCTTATATCTGTGAGCGCTACAGGAGCAAACATTCTGGAGAAGGGGATAAACTCATTTTCATTTAAACAGACGTAATATCTTTAAGGGATGGATTTTCATCACACTGCTGTGAAATCAAGATGAATTGCAAATCAGTGAATGATTGCACCTTTCAAGTGATACACCAGGGACACACAATGCTGTGTAAATAAATTCTAGTAGGTGATTCAAAAGTATAACAGAACGTACTAGGGAAAAATACAGCAGAGTATTAGAAAAAAGACGTGTTCAATCTTTATTTCTGAGATTATCTTTAAATCTGGTCATTAATCATTGGAAAACTATATACCAAATTAAAGTCAGGTGATAGAAATTGATGTCTTTGAGCTTACGGCAGAAATGTAATTCCTTCCCAATTGCATTGGGGATTTTATTTAGAAACTCTTCTTGAATACAGAGATACAAGATGAAGAATTCATTGTTTTCTCTTCCCGCTAGAAAGTATGACATAAGTGACTGAATAGCTCAACCACATGATTTGACTATAACCGGTATCAACAGAATTGATCAACAAATAGCTGGTGTCTTTAAGAGTGACAGCAAATTCAGAGGAACAAAATTATACACTTTAATTTTGTTTAATTTCTTAACTTAGGGTGGCCTGGGTTGCCAGGCAAGAGGAAGAGATCTTTATTATTAACACAGGAGACTAGATTTCTAGGATTTTTATAGCTGAATACAAATTCCCCTTGCTAATTCTGTCTTTCCCATTCTCTCTAACCTCTCTATGAAAAAATGTGGAATGTGCTTCGACAGAAAGCTGGAAAATAGCACTTTCATACAAAAAGCCTTTGGTTGTCTGCTGGCAGTAAATGGCCACAGAAGTGGATGAGGAAGTGCATTAGTTACCTGTTGCTGCATAACAAACAACACCCAAACGCAGAGGCAATAACGAATTTATTATGTCATCTTTTATGCAGGTCAGAAATCCCAGTGTGTCCTAGCTGAATTGTTAGGGGAAAGACTTAAATGATTAAAAAAAGTAAAGCACCCTTATTACCAATATTATTGTTATTGAGCTAAATTTTGCCAAATTTTATGTTATGAGTTGAATTGTGTCCTCCAAAAAAATAAGTTGAAGTCTTAAACTCCAGTACCTGCGAATGTAACTTTATTTTGGAAATGAGGTCTTTGCAGATACAATCAAGTTAACTAGAGGGGGGCAGGGTGCTAATTCAATATAACTAGTATCCTTATAAGAGAAAAAGAGATACAAAAACAGAGACACACAGGAAGATGGCCATGTGATGACAAAGGCAGAGATTGGAGTGATGTGTCTACAAGCCAAGGAATACCAAGGATTGACCGTACCAATAGAATTGTGAGCAGGTATGGAAAAGATCCTCCCCTAGAGCCGTTAGAGGAAGCATGGCCCTACCAACGCCTTCATTTAGACTTCTAGCCTCCAGAACACTGAGAGAACAAGTTTCTGTTGTTTGAAGCAGCCCAGTTTGAAGTACTTAGTTATGGCAGCACTAGGAAATGAATACAATGTATACGTTAGAATGTGAATATGATTTTTCTGGTCCTTCTTTTGCATTAATAATAAAAATCTTTGTACCAGCTTTACAGTAAGTGTTCAATAGTGGGTAATGAAACTGAATTTATTAAAATGAAAAAGAGGACGTGGGCACCGGTAAGGCTTGAACTAAGGGATAATATGTATCAGTTTTTTCCTTTAAATGAAAGACAAAACTTAAGTACTTAAAAATCAAGGAAAACATGGAGTTATTTGCCATATTACACTTGTTTGGTTCTGAGACTGGTTTTGGTAATAATTCCTCAATAATTATTTAGTTGCCTAATAGTGGTGTGTGGAATATAATATTGTATACAGAGTCTGATTATAAATATATATAAATGCTCAAAAATAATTAGCAAAATGTTAAAAGTGGTTATACTTTTTATTATTTCTACTAGGGAATTTATTGTTTTATTTCTGTTTATTTATTTATTTATATTTATTTTATTATTTCTATTTATTATTTCTACTAGGGAAATAATAAAATAGTTGGTATTTACCATTTAAAAGTAGATAACTTAAAGTCATTTATCTTTGTATATGTTACAAATTCCAAGATATTGAATAATGAACAAAGGCTTGGTAAATGATATTAAAAATTAAAGAATTTAAAACTTTATTTACGATCTATTAAAATGAAGGCATAGCCTTATATTTGTTATTTCTCTTCTTCACCTTCTCCATGGGTGTTTCTGACCCACAGTTAAAAAAAAATTTAAGTAAGTAGTAAACGATCAGCTTGCCATTTGAATGTAATGATTAAAATTATTGTACCCAAATGAACACATACTTATTATATATACTAATAAGTTACTTAAAGCTGATTATCTCTGGATACAACGAGACTGAAAGACTGAGGAATGATTTAACAAACAAAATAGCAGTAAATAAAAACTACATTTAATAATATTTTTGCTCTTAGAAGAGTAAACAGGTGTGTTTTCTTGCAACAGAGCTTCCTTAATAAACACATGGGTAGAATTTCATCGGAATACTTCCAGCTGTGTGAAGACCATCTGTTCATCCTTTTTAATTTTAATTAGTGCTAAGACTTCCTTTATTTCATTAATCTCATCTGCAAATTCTGGTTTGCATTTTGCCCTCTATGGATAAAGAAGATGCAGGTCTGAACAAACTAGAAATTCTAACAATTCATTCCTTCTCTAGTTTTACTTTAATCAGCGATTCTAAAGTAAATAAAGTTGTTTTTAATAATAATAGCAGTTTTCCATAAACTGCCCTAAAGCAGCATCATAATATAAAAGCGATTCCAAGAATTATTCAGCATATGTTTAACAGATGATGAGATTTTTAACCACAGATATTCATTCTGCAAGGATCTTTTCCTCTTTTTTAAAAACTCAGTGGTAAGGATTACCCACTGTGAAATTATTTCCATAGTATTCCAATTACATTCAAGGGCTTTCAGACATACTTTATTTCCACACTTACGTATTTATTTATTTTGCAATTTATTTACACTCAAATCAGAAATAAAAATTAAAAACTTAGAATCTGTTTCAAAAAACCAAGTAAAGTAAGCTTTCAGTGTGAATGTAAACTTGACCTTTTATTTAGTTTAACAATGGTACTCAGATTCAACCGTCCACATTAGCAAAGAGCTGCTTCCCCTGGCCTTACACCTTCACCTTTTACCTACACATATATTTATCTAAAACAGTGCTTCTCACACTTTATTGTGCGTATGGATCATCTGGGGATCTTATTGAATGCTGGTTCTGCGTCAGTCAGACAGAGTGGGGCTTGAACTCTTGCATTTCTAATGCATTCCCAGGTGACAGTGATGCGGTTGTTCTGCAACAGAATCTTGAGTGGTGAGGCTATACAGTGAGTACTGCTGATGTAAAAAAATCATAAACACCTGTAGTTCCATGAGGTTTACACCAAGTAGTATTAAGTTAAACAGCTCACTTGATCTAAAAAAATTGGCACTTCATGTCGCCAAATATAAAACTGGCAGTTATCCTTAAATCAATTCCAGAAGCCCTCTCATTTCCTAGTAATAAAATCACAGAATAAAAACTGGATTGAAAAGTGTATAAGAATTCTTCATTAAACACATACAGCAAAGTTGGTTAACTCTCATACTAAATGTTAAAGAAAGGAACAAAGACACACGGACATAATTTCTCTTCTATTTAAATGGATTTGTACCTATTAATCTCTCTCCTTTTTCATTGCTGAACTTATTTGCATTTCCTGTCCGTATTCTTCATTAGTCTTGCAAGTAATTTGTCTATTTCATTGGCATTTTAAAAGAACCAGATCTTACTTTATTACCAAGTCTACTTCTGTTGTTTTCTGTTCATTTAGTTCTGCTTTTATGTTTATCTCCTTTCTTCTATCTTATGTTTATCTTGAGTATTTTTGTCTTAGCTTCCACAGTTGACTACTTAGCTAACTTACTTCTATCTAGTCCCTAGAGTTTTCTGCAAATTGCATTTATTGCTAAATTTTAAAAATCTTAATACTGAATTCCATACTGTGGATAAAAAGTGTTCTTATATCTCCATTTTTCAAATGTTACAGTTTCTGCTCTGAATTGCTCTTTAATCAAAAAGTCATTTAGATATATGTCTTAAATTGCTAAGAGGTTTGTTTTAGATAGATACATACATAGGTAATAGATAGGTAGATAGTTACATACATATTTATTGACTAGTCTTTTAAAATGAATATGCAATTTAAATTAAGCCCAAAGAATGCATTCTGTCCATTTCTACTTACAGGGAATTAAAGAAAAAGTTCTTTATGGTTTAGTATACAAGCAATTTTTGTAAATGTCTTATTGTTATCTAAGATATATATATTATGGGCAGTATTGTCCTAACATTTTAGGAAGCTTAAATGGAATCTATACTTTTTTCTTAGCAAATATAAATTGAGAAGGCATAATTGGAATAGAAAAACCAACCAGGACAAAATATATTTGAAATTCTGGACAAAAGACTACCTTGCTTGTAGGATGCCAAATAAATAATTTTTATAGGTTATTTTGATCAACCTTCAAGGAGCACATTTTCCTATATTATTCAAAGTGTTCACATAAGAAAAGATAGGCAAACCTGATAGGCAAAACCATTATTAGATTAAATTAATATCATGTAAGAAACTAGGTACCCAAAACCAAATGAAATATTGATACACAAAGTTATATTAAAGGAATAATAGGAATGCTCAAGTGGAGTTACTCCAGGAATACAAAAATCATTCAATATAAATAACTTTATAAGTGATTTTCAGAACATTAGATGTTTTAAGCAGAAATAACATAATCACCTCAATAGATCTGTGAAAAAGGCATTTGATAAAATGCAACAATTACTGACAGAAATGCTTATTAAGCTGGGAATGCCAAGTAATTTATTCAACATGATAAAGAGTAGCTATCAGAACCCCAAAGAAATAATATAACAGTCGGAAAAACAAAACATTCCATTAAGAACCATGAACAGAAGATAAGAAAAGACACTATTACCTGTGTTATTCACCATTAATCTAGAAGGTTCAGTCAATAAAATTAAAAAGGAATAGGAAATAAGAGACTCAAATGTTAGAAAGGAAGATGTAATCCATCATTAACGGTAGATGATACAATTGTCTTCCTTGCATACACAAGACAATGCACCAGGAGAATGTTAAAACAAAAACTCATTCTAGAAAGTTGTTGGATATACCAGGAAAGTATTTAAAATCAATAGCCTTCCAAATGTCAAACACTAATTATAAAATGCTTTAGTAAAGTATATCTCAGAGAAGCAAAAAGTGGAAAACATAGAAAAAAGTTAGTGAATAGTATGCAATCCTCATATGAATAAAATTAACTTGAGGTCCTAAATAACAAGGTAGGAAATCCAAGATACATGCTATGTTCCTGGTTAAGAACACACAAAATTATTAAATGCCATTTCTCCTCATATTAATCTCTAAATTCACTGTAATCCCCATCAAAATCCCTCAAGATTTCTCATGGTCCCTGACAAGTTTACTTTAACATATTAAATGAAGAAATTTCCAAAAATAGCAAGATAATTTTGACAAAGAATGAGGGAGGAGGTATATTCTTTCAGATTAAAACATAGTATAACATATAAAATTATGGCCCCCAAATAGACACAGATTAATAATGAAGTTGGAAAACAAATTATATCAATTATGAGTATTTATGTATGAGAAAGTACTGCTGTATGGCAGAGGTGAGAGAATGGAGTATAGTTTACCCTTCAACAACATGGGTTTGAACTGTGTGGGGTCAACTTATATGCAGATTTTTTTTAGTAAACATAGAGTCAGCTCTCTGATCCATGGGTTCTGCATCTGCAGATTCAACCAACCACGAATCCCAAACTTAATACACGATCTGAGGTTGGCTGAATCCCCAGATGCGGAACTGTGTACAAGGAGGGCCAACTATGGGACTTATGCATCTGCAGATTTTGATATCTGTGGCAGGTCCTTGGACCAAGCCCCACTGATACCTCGGGATGACTGTATTCAGTAATTGTGAGTCATGTCTTTTCCTGTGCCAATCTCTCTGGAAAGCAGTGTCTGGAACATAAGCTAGCATGCAGGGATTTTACTTGGGAAGTGATGCCAGGGAGCCAGGGTGAGGGAGGAAGCATGCATGGGTAGAGAGGGAAAATCAGTAGGAGGTGTGTTCACAGTTAGTCAACACAGTGGGCAATTCAGGCTTGATCGTGCCATGACCCTCCGAGGAACCATGTGTAATATGCTTAAAATTGTCTGATCAAGGGACAGAAGAGGGGGGCATTTCTTCACCAATTCCCGTAGTAAGGGTTGCCCTTATTAAGGAATGTTAATTCCTTCACATTTCCAGTCTATGCATGGGTGAGCCTAGGGGAGATTTCCTGCCAGTGTCCCAAGGTGCTGTCAGAGACAGCCTGGGGTAGAAAATTAGAGAGGAACAGTACTGCCAAGGCAAGCTGTAACGGAGTCTGCCTTCCTCTGGTTGCTGGAATAAACGGAGGTTAGGAGATGAGGCAGAGTCCAAGAATGTCTAACAGAGGAAAACAGGAGATTCAGAAGTACAAAAAAAAATTACATGGGAAGACACATATATGTTTGGTTTCACCCCTACTGTAGTGTCATTCTAGATCTCTACAAGCACACTTGGGTAAACCGAGGGTTTAAGTATTCCTTAAGAAGCCATAAACTGACCCAAGAAACTCAAGTTCAGCTCTGTCCTATACAAGACGTTGAAAACATTTAGTCAGAGTTTTAGTGCCATCTCTCCCTTCAGATGCATCATTCTGTAACCTGCACTTACAGGACTTTACTCCTTATCTTTAGGATTATTACTTATAATTTCTTAGCCACCTTAACATAGCTGCATTTCATTCGTATGTAACGGATTCAAGCACACTATTGCTTTCAGGTAATTGCTTAATTTTAAGTAAAGAAAGAAAAAGTTAAAAAGATAAACAAGTTATGAACAGAAATGCTTGTAGTTTTGTTCTGTACCATGTTCTGTACCATGATACTCTTCTATTCTTTTAAAGTTCTCCAGGGGTGTTATCTTTTAAAATATAGATATATGTACGATTTTTAATAGTATCCTTCTGCGATTTCACTAAAAATTTTAGAAATACATTTACTTTTATTCAAGAGTATTAAAATAACTTTCTTCTTTAAACGTATCAATTTTAATTCACAAAAAACATCCCTCTTCTTTATTTTCTTAAAATATTCTGTCCTTAAGCCTAAGTCTTATGCACTCAAAAAGAAATTGAGGAGGTTCCTTAGAAAACTAAAAACAGAACCACCATACGACCCAGCAATCCCACTACTGGGCATTTACCCTGAGAAAACCATAATTCAAAAAGAGTCATGTACCAAAATGTTCATTGCAGCTCTATTTACAATAGCCAGGACATAGAAGCAACCTAAGTGTCCATCGACAGATGAATGGATAAAGAAGATGTGGCACATATATACAATGGAATATTACTCAGCCATAAAAAGAAACGAAATTGAGATATTTGTAGTGAGGTGGATGGACCTAGAGTCTGTCATACAGAGTGAAGTCAGAAAGAGAAAAACAAATACCGTATGCTAACACGGTATAAAGACACAGACCTACTAGAGAATGGACTTGAGGATATGGGGAGGGGGAAGGGTAGGCTTTGACGAAGTGGGAGGGTGGCATGTACATATGTACACTACCAAGCGTGAAGTGGATAGCTGGTGGGAGGCAGCCACATGGCGCAGGGAGATCAGCTCGGTGGTTTGTGACCACCTGGAGGGGTGGGATGGGGAGGGTGGGAGGGAGGGAGACGCGGGGGAGAGGAGATGTGGGAACGTATGTATATGTATAACTGATTCACTTTGTTATTTATAACGCAGAAACTAGTGCACTATAAAGCAATTATACTCCAATAAAGATGTTTAAAAAAAAAAGAAAGAAATTGAACACATTTATATTCACAAGCAAGGGGAAGCTATGTAAACCCTGAGTAATTGATGAATCTTATTTATAAAGACTTTCTGAGTATGCTTTTGGGTATGCTTGTTCATAGTCTTGAACTGTTATTTTCAATATTTGCTATTAATAACTTGAAAATATGCTAGCGCTTCGCAATGGGAGTCTGACTTTTAATCAGCTAAGTGTTAGTTCTATCTCTTCTTGGTTAAATAAGTAAAGTGGCTCACATCCAAAGTAGGCCTGACACCAGAGGGTACTTCAGTGACACTATTTACCTTTAACACTTCACTGTTGAATGAACCCAAAATCACCATTTGGAAATACACAGTGTATTTGTTCCAAGAAAGACCAAACACCTAGGAACCTAAATCCGAATCTCCTGTTTTCTTTTTAGGACAAATTATGCTCAGCTGCACAAAAAAAGTTATTGACAACAGAATTTCAGTAGAAAGAAGGAATGGTTTCAGAATTACGAAAACCTCTTGAGGGAGAAATACCTAAGAGTCAAGAAGTCTATATTCAACGGTCATGGAGCTAAAGGAACTTCAATAAAAAAATGTCATTTTCCAAGAATAATGATACCTAATTCTACTTTAAAATCAAGAAAATATGAAAGGTTATTACCAAGAGGGTGTTAACCAGGTGTTCTCAATCTCTATACAGAAAGTATGTCTGTGAGTTAGATATAAGGCAGAGAGCAGCCACACACGGAAAGTTATTAAGTCTTGGAAAGGTTAAGAAGTGAGGATATGAACAGTATTTTAAAGAATAATTAAATTTCATCTATCCAAGAAACTTGAGGTTGGAAGAAAGTCAGGCTAGATTGATTTTATATATATAGATATCCACCTTATAGCCTTCTTTCCTTGTTTTATGGAGCTCTTATATAGTAATAAGCTAAAAATAGCATTGGAAATGATTCTCCTGATTATAAAATAACTTTCCCACTCAATTTGTATACCTGACTTGAGTCTACTTTGTCATCCAATGGGCATGATATCCCTCAATACATTGTATAGAGTGACTTACTATGGAGTCAGAGAATTGGGAACTGAAACGGGCCTTTCTGCTTACAATTGTGTGGCTATAGGGTAAATGACTTATCCCTGAAGATGTATTCTGAGGAGCAGTAGCACAAATGTCAGTAATGATCCCAGCACGATGCCGGCAGGGATGAGTTTCCATCACTGGTTTACAAGTTGGATTCCCCAAATGGATTTGATTCCATGAGGGCAACAGCATCTTTTACTGAAGTGTCAAGCCTAGTGGACTGGCACACCAGCCACATGCACTGAACTCATGTTAAATATCTGGCATCGTTACAAAGACGTTAGTAAAACTGCACACCGTGTAATATCTGCCCAAAATGCTTATGACAAATAGATTCTGAGGAAAGAAATTCACATGCACCCAGTGCACTGGGCACGTATAAAGAGCAATCATTTAATGTCACTTAACAATAAGAAAATCTTCAGTAGTAAATATCAGAGGATAGCAGCAAAACCTTCAACTGTTGATAAAAAGTCCAAAGTTGTTGCTGCTAGAATTCCCTAAAGGGTAACACGAGAAAATTTAATAAACTGAGCACAATGTCATTTGAGACATTTGAAGTATTTGCTGTCTTTCCTGAGGGGGTGAAGGTAAGCAAATGTGATTCTCATCCAGCAGGTAAGTGCCAGAAACAGGCTCTAAAACAGCCCAGGGATTAAAAAAAATAAGCTGGTATATTGAAATGTTAGAAGAAAATGAAAACAAAACAAAAAACTGATGTGCTTATGCCTGTTTAGTGGTATGTGTTTAAAATAGGATATTTTATGTATACGTACAGAAGCACTCACAAATGTGTTACTGAATTAAGGGAAAACTTTAAAATAATTAAATAATGATTTAAAACTTGTCCATGAAATGAGCTTAGGGTAGTTTCACCCACACATTCAAAATGATTATAAGGCTTTCTGCTAAATGAGTGCTATAAGTGCTTGACGTTTGTTCTTCAACATGATTTATTAGTCATATTTCAGTCTAACATTAAGATATGCTAATGTCAAAATTAACAAGAATTGGACTTTAGCCATATCATACACTGCTTCCAAAAGAACCTGCTTCCTCCTTTGTGTGCCATATATGATTTCCTTTTGATGATTTAGTTACTGGCTACAGGCTTCTGATTGTCCTGCTAGAGTTATGCCAAAGGCTGCAAAAGAAGGGTTGCCAAAATGCATTGGAAGAGCCCAGCTCCATATGGACCTTTCTACATTAGATCATCTAGAATAAAAAAGAATGCTATTTAATAAAATATAGTCCATAAGTGTATTATTTTTTACATATTAAAGAAAGGAAGGACAAGAAATAAAAGGAAGGCATCTACTGTAAGATGCAAGATTTCCTTCCTTCACTAATGTAGGTTTTTCAATTTCGAGGCAAACGCTTATTAGGCACAGCGGTCCTCTCCTAGCTTAGGAACAGTGGGACTTACAATCTAGAGGTTGTCCTGGCAGTGGACACGTTAGTCTACTTTATTTCTTGGGAGGTAGAAGCATTGATTTAGATTTGTCATTGCTGGAGATGTACATGCCCCAGCTGATTCTTCTTAAAACACAATCCACACTAAATGGGATCTACTGCTAAATCCGTAACACTCAGCAATGCATTTGAAAAGAAACATCATCAGCCAATTCTAAGTATAAAAAATAATAGACGTTTATTTTTTAAAATTAAAAAATGCAGGTAAGCATAAAGAAGAAAATTAAAATTCTTTGTAAGCCTATCACCAAGAGACTAATGTCGAGAGGAAATAAAGAACAAAAGTGGAAGAAAAGTTTTTGTATAGCTAGCTCCTGGCTGCATCTTCAATGCTCTCCCTACCTCCTTACCTACTTCACTAGAGAAGGCAATAAACCACCCCAAATGATACCATTCTGTCTCCCTTTTGTGTACTCTCAAGGAATGTTCTCAAGGAATGTTATTTACATTATATCCTGACAAGCTACGTTCCAACTAGTCCGTTACCACATTTGTCTCTCCCACGAGACTGTAAGCTCCTCAAGACCAAAAGCTTAAATGTATGAAGCCTAATTATAATGACTGGCAAATACTACATTCTCGATTGTTTCACTACTGAATGGATGAACAACTGAATGGGTGCCACCTTCTCTGTTCTCTAAATGTGATAGTCGAGTCAAATAGTTTCTCCCATAAGCCTTTTTACTTCCAACACGATACTTGCAGATACTATAAAATCACAAACATTTAATAAAAGCTATGGCCTTATCTAAACAAATTGGCTTCCCATGGGAGTGATTAACTGAAACAAAAGGAGAATCTGTCATGATTTTTACCTAAATCTATTTTGTAACTAATTCAAAAATAAACATTTTATTAAAGTTACTAGCAAATAATTACTAATCACTAAATATGTGATGAACAGTTATATGAAAATTATACAAACACCTAGGTACAATTACAGTGGAAGTCTCCTATCTAATATGAATGGATATAAACTGGTTAAATAATGAAAAAGTTGGCTAACTCTGCCAAATTTTTAGGAAAAGAATTTTTTTTTAGGAAAAGAATTTCCTAATCTTTTTTATGCAGAAAGAGACATTAATAAATTAAAATAGATGTCTAATCATTACATTTCTGAACAGTCTTTCTTTAGGACCTCCATCAATTCTACATTGCCTACAATTTCCACTTTCATGGTTTAAGGTGAAACAGACACCTTAAACAGACACTTGCTAAAGACACTTAAGAAGGAATTCATGTGCACAATCCTTTTACACTTACTGTCGAGCTTTTATAGCTATCTACCAGCACCAAATTCTACATATTGTGGAGGTGGGTGGTTGTTGGTTTTTTAATTTTAATTGTTTGCAATTAGACTTTATTTTGGCTTCCCAAAATATTCAGCTTAATTATCATGGGAAAAACAGATTTCTTATGTATTCATATTTCATTTGTTTACATACCATTTAATTAAATCACATAATTACAAGAAAATTACAACTAGCATTCATTTGGGAATAAAAACAACTTACTCTTAGTAAGAATGCGAAGAACTGGTGGAACACAGAGGCGTTCAGAAGAGTAAACCAATATCGGCAAGCATTCAGCATGCCACGGGACTGGAGAGTGTGATTTGCAGAGGGAATTGGGAACGTCAATTACATGTAGATGGGGTGGTAGAGACCCTGCGGGAATTCTCATCCTTCATATGCATTGCTATCTGAATCACTGCTTAATTCAATCCTGGCTCATCTATCCAGCAAAATGCTCACAGCTTCCTTCTCTTCTCATGCTAGGTGACTTGAACCTAGCCCACCGCTTCTCAAGTTTTCTGTGCTGAAAGATGAATTTCTCCACACCCCTCCCCCCGATCTGTCACAAACCAATATTATATCTGTAAAATACAATGGGTAAAAAAAGACATAAAGCACAAGGGCAGTAAAAAGATTAGTTCAGCAGGCATAAAATTACTCTGTCAAACTGCTATAAAAGTTTCTAAGCATTTCGGTTTCTGTTCTTATCTTCTCACAGACCTGGAACAGCTTGGGGAATAGCATGGGTTTGCAGACTACACTCTGAGTAGCACTTCTCTAGACCAAGACATTAACTAAGCTGTATTCTATGTAATTACATTATACGGGCAACATGATCTAGAATACAATTGAAAAGTGGATATAGAAAGATAAATCTTTTCAAGGGAAAACTATTTTCTTTACACGTGTTTGAGTATTTTCTTCTCTTTCATCCAGCTTAGAATTTCATACATAAAAAAAATCGGATTTTGGGAACATGTGGTTCTACACTATACTAAGATAATGATGTAATTTTTTTCAAAAAAATATTAGTTATGAAAACTAATACTGTTAAAATACCAGTGTATTAAAATATGTGTGTGTTTTTTTAAAGGAAGGACAAAGCCAAAACCTGAGAGAACATTAAAGATATTCTTGCTCTGATCATTTAACATACTATTTTCATTAATTACAGTGTGATCTTCCTCAGCTAGCTTTTATTTTTACTGTGGCTCAAAAAGAAGTTGAAAAAACCCTGTCTTTAGTTTTGGGTTTATTTTCCATAGCTGGTTCAAATGTACACATTCAAATAAATGTGCACATATCAGAATCCTGAAAGAATCTAGATACTTCCATATGTGTGTCCGTTAAAAGGGGAAAATAGAAAGAACTGACTGTAACTTAATCAGATGGGCACCAGGGAGAATTTGTAACATGAAAAACAATAAATATGGATAATGTTGGGCTCAAGCTCAAACAAGCAAAGAATAACCTCTTTTTAAAAACTATACCAAAAGCAGGAATTCCCTAAATAATTGGCTAATTAAGTATTCTGTTTGGTTGACCATTCATAGCTAGTTTAGTGTAATGTTCAAGCTGTGCTGTAACATCATTATAAAGCCAGCTCTCATGCCAAGATAAGACCTAAATACTTTTGTTCTGAATTAAATAAAATCCTATAATCATGGTTATAACAACATCTGTCTGACATTAAGCAGTTGGTTGCTAAAAATGGAGATTTTCTTTTCATCTGTTCCATAAAAATCATAGACCCAGGAATAAGTCTTCAAAATACCTGCCTCCCAACACACACACAAATTTCAAGTCATCAAGCAAATATTTCAAACAGTGCTGTAGCATTTCCCATTTTTTTACTCCTTGCCATAAGTTTAGTTATCTTTACTACCCCCTCATTTGCCATTAAAACAGGACAAAACAAAAGAAAATCTTTTGACCGAATTCATTCGTGTTTCCAGAAAGTATTTCAATCATTACAGTATATAGCGTTTACTATAATAACCAATTCTCCTCTTTGGTTTTGTGTTTATTCATTGAAATGTTGTGTTTCTATGCAGAAATGTCCCTGGTGTGAGCATATTTTATAAGGTCTCCTTGTAAGTCAAATTCTCAAGGTCTTTAATCATTGCTTATTATTTGTGAACTTCTTAAAATACTCCCTTTTGGGTCTGTAATTTCTAACACTGGCATTTGTTTCTCTAATCAGTTTGAGTGAAAATTGTTTTATATTTGATCTCTGTATAAACCCTTAACTTAAAGGTTCAATAAAAAATGAATACCATTATTTCACATGGTATAATTACTCAAATCTAGGTGAATATGGTAATAAATACTTTATCCCACATAGTCTTGACCTTTCAGAGTCCCTTTGAAGCAAATGACCTGGTTAGTCACAGCGTAGCTACAAGTACCTGAAGTCCTGATGGTACCCTCAGTTTGGGGAAATGCTGGTTTAAGGGTCAAGTACGTCATATCAAGGTTCTTGAATTATTCATGAACTCCAGGTTTCAAAGATGATGATAAACTGGTAATACACGAGCAAAAGTGCTGAGATTACAAGGACAATGTAAGGCCAGACCCATGAGCTCTGAGCCTTCCCAAACCACACATCACCACCAAGGAATGTATTAATTCTCTACTTCAAAAAGGAAAACTCCCAGTCAATATTTTCCTCATTTGAAAAGTTATACAGGAGCAGCAAGTGTCACTGAGGTTCCATTTTAGGCAGCCCAGGAGGTTTCTGGATGTCTTGATGTCAGATTGATCATGCTGGTGCCATGGCTGTTCTTGTAGAACACCCTTATATTTCTGTTTTCAGTTACTCTGCTTTGAAGTCCTCCTGCCTTGACTGGAAACAATTTGCTCTCTCTAAGAAAGATTGGCATCATCCATGGATGTAAGAGATACAGTAATAGTAAGTCATCATAAAGTAATGTACTGGCACGTGTAAGGGGCTAAATCCTCAGTATAAAACACAGAAACTGAAGCGGTTTCATTCTACACAGGACAAAAACATGTCTTGTTGGATAGCTTTGCATTTATAACTGTGCATCACATTTTTTCCTGGAGGAACAACAGTGTCAAGAGCATTTAATCTTTATACATATGAATATTTCCTTTTGTCTTTCCTTTGATTTTTAAGAGGATTGATGTGACTGGGTAAATAAGGTTTATGCTAATGCTTTCTTTTAGACATTTTTTTTTTTTCACTCTTAGGAGTGCATTTCACACATCTACCTGATACTGATAAAAGAATAGGTTGGTTCAGCTTATGATATGACACAGAAAGCTAGGTTAGAAAAAATAAAGGATGTCATTGGGAAAGATTTCTTTAAGAAGAAAACAGGACTGTACTACATATGAAACATTTGTTTTCCACTTGTTAGCAACAATGAAAAGAAATTTTCAATTGAAGGTACATTGTATACATCCACAGCAATAGAATAAGGTGTACTTCATACTTGCTTAAATAATTTTATTCGGCACAATTCCTAGAGAAAGCATTGGGTCTTATGCTTATGTAGAAAATATGCATTTTAAAGACTTCTGACAAAAAGTACTTAAAGCTGACAAAAATATTATTTTTAAAAAATCAACAAAATATATTCATTATATAATCTTATAATAATTATATGGAGAAAGAGAAAGTAGAAATAATTTAGGATTATAGATCTAATTAGATGATACTTTAAATATGTGTATAAGCATTCTGTACATTTCTGTACACCATTATCATGTGGATTAAGAAATGTGCTTGGGGCTTCCCTGGTGTCACAGTGGTTGAGAGTCCGCCTGCCGATGCAGGGGACACGGGTTTGTGCCCCGGTCCGGGAAGATCCCACATGCCGCGGAGCGGCTGGGCCCATGAGCCATGGCCGCTGAGCCTGCGCGTCCGGAGCCTGTGCTCCGCAACGGGAGAGGCCACAGCAGTGAGAGGCCCGCGTACCGCAAAAAAAAAAAAAAAAAAAAAAAATGTGCTTGTTTTTCATGACCATGTGCACCCCCCACTTCTCCCTTCCCCTTTCCATTCCCTAAACTGAAAGCCAAATGGACATATTTACATACTGCTACACATCGGCTAGGGCTTGATCTTTCCTTACAAGCTACTTTTCATGTTCTAATCCCTCCTCGTGTATTTTTACTTCCCTCTCTTTGAATTAAATTTATTATCCACGGGTAAATGTGCCAACTTAAGTTTCTCAATCCTGGCTGCACAAAGTTAGGTTTGAAATGTCTGGGTCAGTATATTCTCACGCACAGGAAAGTACATGGAATCCTTCTGGGCTCCTTCTCTGGAGCCAGTCTTTCCTGAGTTCTAATTAACTCCTTGACTTTTTCAAGCTCCTGGCTGAACACTCAATTCTCATGGACTGCTGGATATTCTACGCAGCCCCAATTAAAATTTGTGCTGAATTGTTTAACTTTTCAGTTCTCCTAGCTGTTCAAGTACAGTACAACTCCCCAAGAGTCACTGAAATATATCAGGAACCTGCTCCCTCACTCTGAATGTTCCAGTGAGGGAGTAGCTCTGCTTCAATTATAAGCCAAGATATATAACCACTGATTCCAACATTGCATTCAGAGAAGGAGAAAGAGGAGGAAATAGGGTGAGGGTGGGGGAGAGGGAGGAAGAAGATGAAAAGAAGAAAAAGAAGAAACGGGGGGGGGGGAGATTTTGAAAGGTAAATACATAATTGTTGAAATTTACAAGAACCATATATAAATGAATAAATAAACAAATAAGAGGACTTTTCTCAGAGGGTAGGGCAAAACAAATTTTTAAGAAAAGTTGAATTATTAAGTAAGATAGAGTGTCAATCCAGGAACGTCCAAAGGTACCTCGTCTAATGAAGGAGAAGAGGCAAGAAGGAGAAAATAATTAAAGAAATAAAAGAAAAACATTTTGTAAAATGAAATAAAATACTCTGGCCTGAAGAAAAAAAAGACCCACGTAGTAATGGAATAGATAGAACACACAAACAAACAAACAAAAATACATTTAGAAACATGCTCAGGAAATCTTATAATACCAAAAAATTACAGAGTGTGGGATACAAAGTCCTCCACAGGGACAAGGGTCTGAGTGGTGTCAGACTTTTCATTTGCAACAAAAGGTGCTTAATGAGAATGAATAATATATCTGGAGGAAAAGGATTTCAACACATAATCTACACCTAAGCAAACCATGTTATCAGGGCAAAATAAAGGCATGCTTGGATGTCTTTACACTCAACGCATACCTCATGCTAAATAAAACAAATTCATCTGTAAGAATAAGTAAAATACAATTGAAAATTCCATGGGAAGTAAAAGCTTACAAGATAATCATAAAACAAATATAAAAAGAAAGCATGTTATTGTTTTGAGCAACCGATGGATTATTAAAGAAGGGACATTTGACCTTGATGCCTAGAATATTCTCCTTTAAGTAGCACACTTTAACCCCAGATTATATTCTCTGCAGACCCAGTCACACTGAAGAATTCTGCAATGCATGGTATTTATACATTCATTATATTATAAACATTATTTGTTGGTTTTAAATTTATGGAACCAACTTACAAAGACCTAGAGACTTTTTAATAGTGTAGAACAGCATGCAAATTTTATAAGCCATGCAAATTAATTCTTTCAACAAATCTAAGTGTCTGTTTTGTGCCAGGTACTGCTATAATAACTGTGGATTCAACAGCAAAAATAGAGAAAATGCCTGACCTCCTGAAGCTTATATTAGAAGGAGACCACCTACAGGGATGGGATAGGGAGGGTTGGGAGGGAGACTCAAGAGGGAGGAGATATGCAGATATATGCATATGTATGGCTGATTCACTTTGTTATAAAGCTGAAACTATCACACCATTGTAAAGCAATTACACTCCAATAAAGGTACTAATACGTACATATGGAAATTGAGATAATGGTAAGTGTTCCTGTGTAAAATAAAGCAGGGTAGAGTAACAAAGAGGAATGAGGGTGTGTAGCTATTTAATAAGCCTGTGTAGTGCCAGTGCTCTCAGAGAGGAAACAAGCCAGGCATCAGTTCATAGGACGAGACCTCCAGGGAGTGCACCCAGTAGCCAGGGCCTCAGGTACTGGTTGGCTGGATTTGAGTCCTGCCAAGAAGCCCAAGGCCAGAGAAGAGAGAAGCCAAGTAGGAGCAGAGGTCTAAAGGGAAGCCTGGGGCCAGATATCGTACATAAGCCTTTGTGAGTAATGCTATTGACCCTGGATTGCCTTCTGAATATGATGAGGAGGCCCTGGGGGATTTCAGTGGAGCAGTGCTGTAGGAACTGGGGGCCGGAGGAGGAAGAGGCCCTAGGAAGGGATTCCTGATGCTTAATAGCAGGGAGGCAAGAGACACTGTCAAAAGTTGGTTGCTCACAAAATACAACTTCAAATATATCATTTAAAGTTATCAGCTACCCTGGTGGCGCAGTGGTTGAGTCTGCCTGCCAATGCAGGGGACACGGGTTCGAGCCCTGGTCTGGGAGGATCCCACGTGCCGCGGAGCAACTGGGCCCGTGAGCCACAACTACTGAGCCTGCGCGTCTGGAGCCTGTGCTCTGCAACAAGAGAGGCCGGGATAGTGAGAGGCCCGCGCACCGCGATGAAGAGTGGCCCCCGCTCGCCACAACTGGAGAAAGCCCTCGCACAGAAACGAAGACCCAACACAGCCAAAAATAAATAAATTCATTTATAAAAAAAAAAAGAAGGGAAATTAATAAAGCTATGAAGGCTACCAATATAAGAATAAACATAATAATACTAGTTTAAAAAAAAGAAGGGAAAAGCAGTGAACATAAATGAATTAAATGCTCATCCTTCACAACTTCTGCTAAAAAATAGATGAAACAAGAAAAGGGGGTATTTAAAATAGTCAAAACAGTAGGCAGACTAGGGTTTAGGAGAGAAGATGGTTAAGTTTCACTTTTTATCATTCATTATTTATTCATTTTATTTAGTATGTGGATTATTATGTCCTCTTTATGCTTTGTATTAAACTTTGACTTTGTTTTGTTAAAAGCAATACCAAAACTCTAAATATTCAAAATCTGTGAAATAGGGAAAAGGAAATGTATATCAGTTGGAAATGATACTCTCTCCCTTATCAAGTACATTCACCAAATTTACCAGGCAAAAAGCGGTATCAGAGATCATAAGCATAGAAATGTAGCACTTTCTTGGATTATAATCTCATTACAACGTGTGCAGAAAGACTTTTATCTCAAACCTAAAAACACATATTTCTATGTATCTGAATATATTTTCAGAGGAAAAAAAATACCCAAAGTCTTTCTACATGGCATTAGCATCTTCTATATTTACAAACACTCTGCATTCAATTAAATTTCAAGATATTTTCCAGTACAGCTTTTTCATGGGAAATCTGGATGATACTCACGATTAGATAAGGTTTTATTATCATGTTGTTTATTCCTGATTGACCTCTTAACTCTAAGAACAAAAATTGGTGGAAAGCAAGCTCCAAATCTGCAGAGCATAATAAAAATAAAAGTAAAACTCCAAGTAACATCAGCAATGTCACAATCACCTTCTCAACTTCTATGTGCTTATCTTTTTTTCGGTACGCGGGCCTCTCACTGTTGTGGCCTCTCCCGTTGCGGAGCACCAGCTCCGGACGCGCAGGCTCAGCGGCCATGGCTCAGGGGCCCAGTTGCTCCGTGGCATGTGATCTTCCCGGACCGAGGCACGAACCCGTGTCCCCTGCATCGGCAGGCGGACTCTCAACCACTGCGCCACCAGGGAAGCCCCTGCTTATCTTTTTAATATAGTCTGAAACAACACCAGCTGATAACTACCAGGAAATGAATGAGAACATATCCAAAATCTCCATTTCGTTCATTTCATTTAAAAATATTTTCATGTTTGGAGTGGAAATATTTTGAGATTTTTTAAGTAATCTAAGAAATATGTCACTATATATTTTGAAAGAAATATCACTCAGAGGATTTTTACAATGTCTAAAATAGAAAATTTTATTTATAAAGGTATTCTCAAAATCATTCTCCTTGTACAGATCATGTAACTATATCATGACTGAAAGTTCATTTTGAAAATAAATAAATCTGAATTACAATATTTAATACTTCTAATATTTGACAGTGTCTATTTTTTCAAGTTCCTTTAAATTGTCCACTTTGTTGGTTTAATAATGAATAAAAGAGTTTATTTTTTGAATGTTAAACATTTTTTAAAATAGTGTATTATTAGCAATCTGTATTATGCCTACTCTTGCCAACCCCACCCCCCAAAAAATATAACTTTAAAAAGTAAGTGAATCAATTTCTCACTCTGTTATGAAATATAAACATACTTTAAAGTGGTTTTAGGAAATTTTTTTCTTAATAAAAGGGGAATGGGGTTACTTACTGAATATCTCAGAAATTCTCATTTATTGAAGAATGCTTGTCTCTCATTAGTTTCTAATTGAAGAGCTTGATTATTATCTCAGCACTAATTTTAACTGACATGTGCATTGTTCTTGAGCATTTGTAAAGTTTCTGTAATATTATGGGATTTCATTCTCAGAAGTAGTTCATGATCAGAAATTCAGGAATGACTTTCCTTCATTTGCTAGAATGGAGATATGAAAAGTTTTCTTATTATTTTTTGACAGCCTAGTAGAGAAGCACTGAGATTTTGGTCAAGGTCCCAATGAGAAAGATAAGGTGAGATGAATATGGCTAAGGCTGATAGCGGGGGACAGTCAAGTGTTAGGTCAAAGAAATAAAAGCAACTCTAGCTTAAGTAATGTCATCCCCAACTTTTGTCTGGAGTAGCACCTAAAGGTGCTGATGCCACTGTGTTTGCAGTAGCATCATGACATTAACACAATTTGATTTCTTCTCCTAAAGCCTGTATCTGGCACAAGACTGCCTGTGGTGTACAAGGCAGTTTAATCACTTTGGGCAGCCTTGGCTTATACTGTCTTGCTAGGATAACAGGTTATGTGAGCCCTACCGTTTTCTACAGATGGTGTAAGATCCGAGTATCAAGTTCAACTGCTGCTTTTTGATTTGTGCTCATGCTGGAGCACAATTTTAAAAGGCTTTTTCCTTTTTTGTGGAAAGAGATACGAAACTTTTGCTTAATATGTAATACGCTAGATAGGAAAATATATTTTGAGATAGGCAGTGAAGCACAAGAAAAGGCTTATTTTCAGAAACCAATTTCTCAAAAAGATATATGCCTCACCAAGTGAATCTAAGAACAAGGGCCTCGTGGGCTGTATTCATCACCTTACATTCCATCTCAGGGCACTGTCTATGCAAATCAAGAGAAATACTGCACAGTAAGTAAAAGGAATCCAGGAGCAATGTGCAGAGTTCTCAGCAGGGAACACTGCAGTTTTTTGTTTTTTGTTTTTCTAAGAGATAAACAAAAGGGAAAGAAGGAGACAGAGACAGAGGAAGAATGGGGAAAAATCAGACATTTATGGCTATTTCTCATTCATAAATGATGTAAAATCATATCAGGCATGCTGAAATATCTACGGAGAGTAAAATGAGAGTTGTAAAGAGTTTTAGTAGACTAGGAGCTTATTCAATTACTTAACATGCTATAGTGAATTTCTGCATTCGTAGTAAACCTGACTAGAAATCTGGAGAGGGTAGAAAATCAAACAATTAAATTTATTTAGCTAATTTGTACTAAAATGGGCATAATTCTCAGTACTACCATGTTCTAATTCTTAAGCTATTAGGAAAAATGGTTCTTTTTAAAGGTAATACATTCAGAATAAACTCCAAATTGGCCTTGGAGAGCATGTCCAAATATTTACCATCAGCTTCTCACAGAAGTTGATGACTATCTGGTAAAAACAGAGCTGAGCTGAATTTTTGAAACTACCTTCACTGTTTTAAACAGTGAATTGTTATTTACGTGAAAGCACTAAATAAAGAATTATGTAAATTTAAGTTAATGATGAAAACATAATTCTTAACAATTATTTAAAACTATTTGAGAGCTTTTAGCTGGTGTATCACCCTATCCACTATTTTTTTTTTTTTACCCTATCCACTATTGATTATCCCAGCATTGTATGCTTGACCTTGAAGACACTAATAATCTATAAGGAAAGAGAAGTAATAAGCAACTTTCCCTCCACCATCTGATTTTTAATTACACACTTTTTTTTTTTTCTCAAATCTACTCTTTAGTGAGAAAAGCTTCATCGTTGTTCAGGAGAATTTATGGAAATCAGGCTAGGCAGCAAGTACCTGACTCATAAAAATTTACTGTTAAAACTAAGCGACCCATGCAAAATTTCTTTTTAGTAAAAGTAAATTATAGTGTAGTTTTATTCACTTAATTGCTGAAAAAATTAAAATTAGACACATGTAAGAAAAGAAATCTTATGTGCTACACATTATATACATTTGGAGAAAACTAGTATCTTGGGCATAGTATCCACATTTTCAGAATGGACACAAACTTTCAAATATTTCCCAACCTGATCTCCACAAATTTTGTGGAACAATGGAGAAGATTTCCTCACTAAAAAATGATGTTTAAAAAAAGGGTAAGAAGATAAGTGACAAAGAATGAGATAGTAGAAGGAAAATTTCTGTATCCTCATCCCCGTTAAATTCTGAAGCAATTGTAACATATACCAGAGGGACTAATAAACAGTTTCCAATATTATTTTACAGCTAATGTATATTAATTGATCAAACAGTAAGGGACAGGTTTGCAGGCTATTCACTATAAATGTTGTCTCATTTCATTGTCAACTTAACTATTCTCAAACAAACAATAGTATCAGACTGATACTAGGTTTGCAATGAAGCAACCCCATTTACTATCTGAGTGATCCTAGACCATTAACCTCCCTGAGTGGCACCTAAATTAACCTAAAAGTGCGATTTCAGCACTTTATATAAATGACAATAGCAATTAGGAGTAATAATTAAGCAAGAATACTGAATGACAAGGATGTAATTAACTGTTGTATATAAGTCAACCTTCACAGTAACAGGCAAACAGTAAGGACTAAAAAATACTAGTTCCTTTTTTTCTAAATATAAAATTTCTATTTTATGGTATCTGAAACATGCCAATTGATGATTATTTCTTATGATGATTATTTCTTACTCACTAGAACAAAATATGGATTCTTTTTCTATCACAGTGACTACTGAACAATTTGAATTTCAATCACTGCATATAATAACATCCCCTGTTAAGCCCCTTTAAATATCATAACTTATAGGAATACAGTCAAAGGCAACTTCCAGGCCCATTTTAGACTGCAACAACTAAGCTATTGGCCTTATGTGAAGAAAACCAAGAGTTATATTACAATGTAATACACATTCAATCAGGAAAACCTCAGAAACATGGATATGTGAATAGATACATTTTTCATTTCTAATAGCAGTTTGAGTCTGAAAAATATTTCATGTAAAAACAAGAACTCATCACCTCTGAAAAGTCTTTCATCAGATTAGTGACAAACAGGTTTATCTTGACTCTGGTAGGAGAAAAAACATGGCCAATCTTTAATCCTACGAAAGAAGCTCAACTTTCCTCTGATAATACACAAAGGTTTAGAGAGAAACATGCTTTTTGTTTGTTTTTTTTGTGTTTTTTAATTGACATGTGATTGATGTATAACACTATATTAGTTTCAGATGTACAACATAATGATTCAATATTTGTATATATTGTGAAATGAACACCACAGTAAGTTTAGTTAACTTCCATCTCCATACATAATTAGAAAACATTTTTTTTTCTTGTGATGAGAACTTTTAAGATCTGCCCTCTTAGCAACTTTCAAATATGCAACACAGTACTATTAAGTACTAAGAAGTATGTTTTTAAAAGCAATATGTATAGGCATAAGCAAAAGTGGTTTGGGATTGCGGTCACTACGGGCATGACCAACCAAGAATTTCTCAACTGCTAAAAGGTCGTTGCACAAAAGTTCTCTTAGGAGATAACTTTTCTACATCATGTCTAAAGTTACAGGCCAGTGGTTTAAAGCAGCTACTAACTTGGGCAACGAGATAGGAGACAGTTGAAAAAATAGGTGCTTGGTTTTGTTACCTTGCACTGCAAAAGTAAACTACCTTGTGCTCTTCTGATTGCAAAAAGGGGATACTTAGGATTTAAAATCCTCTTATTTCTGCTTCATTCATGTAAAGGAGGAAAAATGACAGTGGGATACATTACAGAAAACTGTTCTGGACAGCAAAGCTGAGACAGATGGATTACAAAGAGGTTGGAAAAAGAGATATGCTAATGTTTCGGTAAAGCACAGTTTTAGGCACCCTAGCACAATGAGGATTGACTAGGGAAAAGCTAAATAATTAAGGAGAAATCCTGTGCTAAAAAAGGAAATGTTTTCTTGTGATCATCATTACAAAAACAAAAACACAACAAAAACATTGTTTCAAACAGGAAAATAAAAGAATCACTAAAAAAAAAAAAAAAGAGAAAGAATTTCAACTTCATAGAGGAAAAATTGGCTGCAATCCTAAAATCTTGCTTCAGTTTAAAAAAAGGAGGCATTTCCAGAAGTTCATAAGTTTAATAGAAATAATTATGTGCACCTTTCCATGTCTTCTTGAGAATATGTGTTATCAGGTTAAGAGCCAATTCAGCTGGAGTGGTCTTATAAAAGACAAAGAACAAATGTTCTTAAGTACATGAGTATTGTTTCCTGATTTTCTACAAGATATGCTAAGCATTATAAAAGCAAAAAAAAAAATTAGAATAATAAAATTTCAGTATGAAGGCAGAAAAAACAAACAAGTAGATTTGGGATATATACTACCATTGTGGTCAAATCAACAGAGTAGCCTGTCTGTCCAGGAGCTGTCCACGGTGCTGAACTTTCTGTCAGTAATTTAATAAATGGTCTTATTCCACTCCCTTTTAATCTATCTTGTCCTTTTGACTGGAACTATCACTCACAGCAGTTAATTATCAAAAAATGTAACTTATCTGACATTAATTATTACACAGGTCGATCTTACGCCCAGATCCACATCGAAGGTGACTTCAACTTCACCCTTTACCAGCTTCTTACCCAGACAAGAAATTATCCTGACTCTCACCACCTAGTTTATATTGTTTAAGGTGAGTTAAAAGCATAGAAAATTCAACATTTCCAGTGGATTAAGTAAAGCACTAATCTTTAGTTTTATCTCCTACAAAAAACCAAAAGGGATGCTTCCTTAGCAAAGGAACTAAAAGCTACATAAACAACGTTTACATTTTCCAGTCCTCAGCACCTATAGAAAAATTGTCTCCTTGTGCTATTAAGAAAAATCCTGTGAGAGAAATAGTTTTTATCCAGTTTATTGGCTCAGAGAAGAAATCGTGAATCAACACAAAGAACAAAGATTTGGGGCCATGGTCTTAGTTCTGTCTGTGTCACTTAGTAGACTTGAGTGTATCACCAGAAGTTTCTAAGCTTTAGCTTTTTCCTTGATAAAATTAGCGGGATAAAAGGATGCTATACATAGCAAAGATATTATCTGTGGTAGTTATTTTTTAATAATAATGTTTATTTCAGGAACAATAAGACTGAAATCAGAATAATTTCTGAGGACATCTACATCTGTTAAAAGTTGAATGTTGCCTGGAAGCTAAGGTTCTACTTCAAAGACACAAGGCCAGATCTAGATGGTCTTAAAACTTGAAATAATGAGCTTTCAAATAAATCTGAGGAGAGGTCACCACTGGATGAAGAAATCAAATACTAAATCCAACAGTTTTGTAGGTTCAAGACAAGACTACATGTTATTTCAGTGAATTTTTAGTAATGTTTTCTTCCATCAACCAGACAGACAGAAAAGACTGTAGCAGAAAAGTCCACTGAACTATCAGACAGATGCTTCAGGTTATTAAAGTTTATGGACTGGATGGTAAAATTATTGGAAGGAAGCATTTGCACATGCACTTTTCATCCAAACTCACTGAATAGAGGCATTTAAGGGTAGCCTGTATCCTTTAAAACAAAGCTAGCTTCATAAAATCTTGGAAAAGTATATAGAGCCTTATAAAATCAGATATACAGTGGAAGTATGTAATTTGGTTAGTCAATATTTATTATTGGCAGTAAAACATTAATTTATGAAAGACTGTATGATAAAGGTCTATTAAAAAAAGAATTATAATTTTCAAAGAAATTAGATGGTCACGATACTCAAGACAAAAGATCAGTAGCCGTTACTCTAACAGAACGTCTTAAGCAATATCAAAAATGCCATTTTTACTACATATGAGGTCTGCTTAGGCTAAGTTAGCAACAAGCCACTGACTAAATACAAACTGGGATTGTATTTAAACGTATTTATAATCAATATCCTTTCTGCTTCCAAAAATGACTGCAGGTGATTAAAATAAAGGGCACAGGGCTTCCCTGGTGGCGCAGTGGTTGAGAGTCCGCCTGCCGATGCAGGGGACACGGGTTCGTGCCCTGGTCCGGGATGATCCCACATGCCGCGGAGCGGCTGGGCCCGTGAGCCATGGCCGTTGAGCCTGCGTGTCCAGAGCCTGTGCTCCGCAACGCGAGAGGCCACAACAGTGAGAGGCCCGCGCACCACAAAAATAATAATAATAATAAAAACATAAAATAAAATAAAAGGCACATATGCAACGTTGATTTGAATTAGAACAAGGGAAAATATTTAGTAAAGAGCAGGAAGCAAATCTATTGAATACTGAGAAAATAATCAGTATGACTTAAGCTTTTAGCTCTGACCTTGATAGGCAGAGAAAAAGAGGAAATAGGACTATATATCATTTTCAAACAAGCCACAGATATTTTTGACTCTGGCCTTTGCCTGTGCTGTTTCCTTGAACTGGAATGCCTTTCCCATGTTGCTTTGCTTATTGAAATTACATACATTCTTCAAGTCCTAGTTTGCAGACACTTTCTTCTATTAAAACATCCTCGATAGCTCCTAATGTGATTTATCCCCCATGCTTTGCACTCATATAAGACTAATGCTTTTATAACTTTGGGTATGTATCTATAGGATAATCATTTAAGTTACATGTCTGTCTTTCCACCCAGACTCTAGGTTCCTTAAGGACAAAAAACACATCTTAAAATTGGTATATCAGAGTAATTCGTAAAAGTTTTGGGCAGCAAGTACATTCACAGTGTTGTGTGTGATCATTATCTATTTCCAGAACTTTTTCATCTGCTCAAACTGAAACTGTGTATCCATTAAACAATAACTCTCCATCCCACCTACCTCGCAACACCTGGTAACCTCTCTTTTACTTTCTATCTCTATGAATTTGCCTATTCTAGATACTTCAAAAAGGTGGAATTATACAATATTTGTCCTTTGTGTCTAGCTTATTTCCCTTAGCATAATGTTTTTAAGGTTCATTCGTGCTGTAGCATGTACCAGAATTTAATAGTTCTTTTACGGGTGAATAATATCATTCCACTGTATACATGTTCACCATATGTTGTTCATCTATTTACCCGTTGATGGACATTTGGGTTTTTTTGACTTTTTAGCTTTTATGAATAATGCTACTATGAAGACTGGTATACAATCATGTGTTCAAGTCTTGATTTTAATTCTTTTGGATACATACCTAGGAGTGGAATTGCTGGATCATATGGTGATTCTATGTTTAACTTTTTGACAGACTGCCAAGCTCATTGAGTTTTCTAGTGATGAAATGAGAGAAGGCTTTCTAGCACTAATAAAATCCGTACATTTTTCTCAATTTTTGCCTGTTTCTGGTCTCTCTTCTCCTTTGTTTTGGTTGCTGGATTCAGTTCTTTCTTCTGGCCATTCAGCATCTATTAGCCCACACTCTGTCCTATGCATCCTCACTCTCCTCAAAAAGTACTCTCATAATCCCAATTACTTGATAAATTAACAGACTTATAGGGAATGAATTTTTGGCCCATCCAAGATTCCATATATTATGAAGGGCTTTCTTGAAAAAACAAGTTAACCTAAAGGAAAAAAATAAGCAAAAACTAAACAAAGAAGCAAACAAAAATCTTAAGACTTTCAAATGTTGCACAGTATGTGGGAGGGATGAAAAGGGCAAGTGGGTCTCTAAATAGCCCATTTAATGCATTTGTATAATCAAGCCCCTCTCCTGATACACAGTAAGTAGCCTTGGACCTTCTAGATAGGTTTGGTAAAGTTAGCTTATATAACGATAATAACAAGAGCTATTAATATTTTCGAACTTATTAGGTATATTTTAAGTACTTTACTTATATTAAACTGCTTAAACCTTTATAAAACCTCTTTTACAGGTGAGGACACAGACACAAAGAGATTACATAAATTAGCCAAGGCCATATGGCCAGGAAGCAATGGTACCAGCATTTAAATCTAAGCTATCCTGCTACAGAGACTGTTAGTAACCACTACTTGATACAGTAAAACAAATTTCAGCCAATCAATTGACCTAAACTTTCAATTCCATATTTACATGCCTTAAGTGCTAGACTCATTCATGTACAGAACTCAAGTTGGCTCATTTTAAGAAATATTTCTTGAACACCTATTATAGACTAGACAATGAAGGATGTAGGATAGGATGAGGAGTCCACAGGTGAGGACAGCAGAATAAGGAAATAATTATAATTCTGTAAGAAAGAAATCATAAACTAAGAAGGAACGCAATTTAGTGCATACATTAGGCAGCAATTATATATTTACCGAAGTAAGTTAATTTTCTATGTATACAGCAAGAATTTGAAATTTAAGAAGTGAAAATAGTTTCAGCAAAGAATTTCAGCTGAACAAAAATAATCTTGGTAAATTATGAAGTCACATTTTAGCCTCAATTATTCAGATATTTGTCACACTCTTCTAATTTATTGTATGTGAGCTCAGAGAAATGAAATGTTATATATGTTCTAAAATCATTAATGGGATCAGATGCTCAGTTCTTCTCCACGTAAAAATGTTTAGATCAATATGTTTAGTGAACATACAAGATTGATTGCCGCAAAGAGAACAGGAGTTATTCATCAAAACCATCATCCTTCATTTAACTGAAGAAAAAAAGAGACGACTTTATAAAGTGTCTTTTGTTAAACATTCAAACTCTGTAAAAATCTCTATATTTATCACTTCAAAAGAAAATGGAGACTACAACAGTTAAATAAAACTTTTGAAAACATAAGCTTAGTCACACATGACTATTTTAACAATTCCTAATAAAAAAGAATGATTTACAATGTATTACCCATTTTGACAATGAAAACATTCCCTAAAGTTGATGGTAGCAGAGGACATAGTATTCTTTTTCTCACCAATCTCAGGCGTGCCCTTCTATTTTATGTTAAGACCGTTTTCCTTTCCTGCAGCTTCATTTACGCTACACCAATATTATCTGCCTGTAATAGCTTCCAAAACGTTATAACCTGAGACCGCTATCACAGAGGCAGAGAGCACAGTGGGGAAAGCCTGCAGTGGGCCCCATGCATCTCCTCTATATTTCAGGGAAAACTCCAAGCACTCTTCAGCTTAAGCTAGCCGAAGAATATAATCAAGATGAGAGCTGGACAACTTTAACAGACATTTATTTTATGTTAATGTTTAAAATAGTCTACTAAACGCTACACATTTAAATATTAAAACTGATTTCTAATTTTATTGTGTTGATGGAATCATTCTTTCGCAATATCAGAAGTTTGATTCTTAATCCTGATTATTCCTATAGATAAAGATAATGAAGAAACTTAGTTAAATGCATTTAAACTGATGTGATGTAACAAAATCATGCAGAAGGGGGTTAACAAAGAACTGTACTTGTATAAGAAACAATATGAGATGCACAACAACTTTATCAAATTGGTATCCAAATTGGCTGATAATGAAAGCAAAGTAACTAATGTCCATCACTTCTGGAACAAATGAATGTAAACATCAGACTGCAGTTTTTGAGTTGCCATGTAGTGGAATAGAGAAGAAACAGAATGGGATTTAAAGTCCCATAAAGAGAACCTGGCCTAACCATTTCCTGGCTGTGTCAAGTATATTAATCCCATTAAGCACCAATTTCCTCATCTGTAAAGTGAGACTAGAAATGAAAGTACTCTTCAACCTTTCCTCCCGGGATTGCCATGAAGCTCAAGAAAGAGCGCTTGAGAACATATTTTTCATGAAATATAAAGTGTCACTTAATTGTAAAAGAAAAATGCATTTTTCTATGGCTCCTTCTTAAATTTAGTCATACTTGATATTTTCAGATAGGATAACTCATTTCGGTGTTTTAAGTGGCACTCTTTTCTTTCATTTTTTTTGCGGTACGCGGGCCTCTCACTGTTGTGGCCTCTCCCGTTATGGAGCACAGGCTCCGGACGCACAGGCCCAACGGCCATGGCTCACAGGCCCAGCCGCTCAGCGGCATGTGGGATCTTCCCGGACCGGGGCACGAAGTCGGCAGGCGGACTCTCAACCACTGCGCCACCAGGGAAGCCCGGCACTCTTTTTTTAACATATAAAATATTTTATTATGCTTCAATAAAAAATTTTACTTAAGATTCATATATTTATTAAGTGCCACCTAATTACCAGGTACTGTTCTAGGAGCTGATGATAGATCAGTGACAAAACCAAAGGCCCCTAGATGGCTCAGTGACATTATAAAGAACTTAGGTCCTGACCCTTTTCTGTCCTGCCATCCTCAGCATGACATCTGAGTGACCATAAAATGACCATTGTAATCTTTCTAAAAATCTTTTGAAGTAGTACACAACACATTTTAAAATGTTGAGGTGGAAAACTGAGAGTAGAGAGGTTTGAAGTAATAAACTCAAATAATCTTCACCCTCCGACAATAATTATTGAGTGTCTAAGATGTACAACAGCATTCTCTACAAAGAAGGCATAGTTTTATTCAAAAGGAATATGCACCTTAACTGGGTAAATGAAATGTACATGCATAAAAATGTGAATAGTACTTCAAGGTGAAATATAAATCGTAATTCTAATAGTTCAATGAACTGAGGAGAGAAAAGAGACAGAACTCAGGTCTTCCGATAACTAATGTTTTAATCACAGACCAGGGGAGTCCCATAACAATGGATACATTAGCCTTACTACATACCAAAAATGTTTCTTAAATACAAGTGAAGTCCCAATTAAAGTGATGCATCCTTTTAAATATTTAAAATATAAATTCTGCATCATAAGAAGTATGTAAGAAACCTCTTTGACAAGACTAATTTTGAAAAGAAAATATTTGGAAAGAGAAGTAACATGTTTAATATTAAAGTGGAAATACCAAAAAACGATACTATATTTAGTAATTCCTATACTTACTTTCTTAACTACTAATAATCTTTTCATGGTTGATAATGAACAGAGCTAGATACTTTTCTCTTGGCTGCCAGCAAGAGAACTAAATCCCATGGATATATTTACCCCAACATATTGCTATGGATCACTTAATAATGTAAAATGTGATCTTGAGAGTTATATGACAGCTAAGAATTTAGTGTCTAGAAAATGCCTTCTCCTCTTATTTCCAAAGGTAAGTTTTAACAAAGGAATCTTGCAGATTCTGCTAACAAATAGAGATGTCTAAATACCAAATATTTCAAACATTAAGGAATATTTAACACCTAAAATTGAATATACTTTCTGAAAGGAGTTGTTTTAAGACATATATAACTCTGAGTGTGGGCGGTGTTATTATGTGTCACTTAGACGTCTCCTTCAGGACTGATGTCCTTATTTCTCCCGGTTGCTGGGAATGCTGGCAGCTGAAATCCAGCCAGAGCTGAATGTCCAAGGCCAGGCCCCCACCCAAGGACCTGTAGGTGTCCAATGACTGGTTGGTGTGCAGGGGTAAAGGCTCAGCTCTCTTTCCTCAAGGATGGAAGGGCCATTGTTCCATCAGTGGGATCACCTGCGGCCATTGTTTTGACTGATCACAGTTCAACTCCTCCTGCAATCCTTGTTCCTTCATGTCCTCCATAGGTGTTGATACTGAGGACATTGCCTAATAAGTTTGCCGCAAGCATGTTTTCATCCTATGAGTCATCCTTAGGAAACCCTACACAGATAATGAGTTTGGAATAATCCTTTCACTCCTTTCTGCCCATTACTCCCATAGTCTACTCAGTGAATTAGTGATATCTGTAGCTAAACTTTTCAGAGTTTTTTCAGAGTATTTCAGAGTTCAGAGTATTACTAGTTATAAGTCAAAAAGGCCAATATTTTCTAAACAAAATATACTAAAATGTTCTTTTCTAAATTATAACTGACTTAGAAAAAAATCAATACAATTAGATGGCTGTCAAGAAGGGTGATAAGAGTTTAAATCAAAAGAAGATAGAAAAATGCATCTTGCAGGGATAACATAGCTAAAAATCAATGAAACCTATAGCATATATCGATAAATAAAGGCAACAGAATAATCTGGTTAGCAGCACAAGGCATCATGATATCTTTGGGTAATAGTAAAAAATAGTAAAATTGCCTCTAGTAAAATTTCTATTTGGAAATAGAAAATAGAAAAACCCAAATGGAAAATAGATACTTGGGGATAATAGAAAAACCCAAATGGAGAATAAACACTTGGAGATACTGATCCCCTCAGTCCTTGTCACCATAGGGTAGGTGTAGGGCATCTAGATCAGCTGCTTCCCATTTGAGAGCAGCCTCTTTCAATGACCACAGTGGACCGTATAAATATCGTCATTGTCGTTTGTGACACACTGCTTACAGAATTTACATCTCTGGCTGTGCAGTACTGGCTTGAAAGACCCTTCACGGTCTCGCTCAACTCCCACTTCAGTCATGGCTCCACCGATTCCCCGGAGGCACTCCACACTCCAGCCGGACTCCTCTTCTCTTCTCTAACCCTCCACTGAACTTCCCTGACTCTCTTCCCTCCGCCGAGAATGAGTGTGCTAGGCAGGGCTGCTGTATTAAAGTGGTACAGACTTAACAGAAATGTATTGTCTCACTATTCTGGAGACTAAAAGTCCAAAATCAAGGTGTCGGCAGGGTTGGTTCCTTCTGAGGGCTACAAGGGAAGGATCTGTTCAGGTCCCTGTCCTTGACTTGTAGATGGCCCTCTTCTCCCTATGTCCCTTCATATCATCTTTCCTATGTGTGTCTCTGTTTCCAAATTACCCCTTTTTATAAAGACACTGGTCATATTGCCTTAAAGTCCACCCTAATGACCTCATTTTAACTTGATTATCTCAGTAAAGAGCCCATGTCCAAATAAGGCAACATTCTGAGGTACAGGGGATTAGGACTTAATTCACGAAGTTGGGGGACGGGGCCACAATTCAACCCATAACAGCCCCTTATTTCCATTTTTCCATATTCACATCCCACTCATCCTTCCAGGGCCAATCAGAGGGCATCTTTTCCCATGATGCATCTCCTAATCATCCGCCTGAAACTACATCCCATTCCCTGAGATGTGGATACTGTGGCCATGGATTATCTGCACTATCTTGGAGGCCAGTAACTGTCTTGCTCACATCTGTTACTCACAACACCTAGCACAGTAAATTGTACACAGTGAACACTAAGTGAGTATTTGTGGAATTAATAAATCACCATCCATGTTAGGAATGTCTTTGGTCACATAATAAACTGCGGGGGAAAAGGGGATGTCAAATATTCAGCAAGACTGAAAACCTCTAGACTTTAGGGTTTCTGACTGGCCGTACCTTTAGTGATGAAATCATTATGGCCATTACACAACTGCCATAAAGGAATTTTTATCTGCTCCAGTTTAGATACCCATATGTCTAGATAATAAGATGACCTTTGGAGATGATCCAGGTTGAAACCAACATGAACAAACAAGATAGTTGTATCACTCTAAAATAAAGTCTCTCTTTTTGGCATATCTAGGTACGGACTCAGTAGCAAATTTTCCACTCTTTCAGAACAGTACACATTTAGTTACACTCCGTTCCCAATAAATCAGCTTCACAGTGGCTATCACTCCATGGTCTACTGGCTATCATTTGTCTTGATAGATCTAAACTTCTGAATTTCCCATTATTGGCCCACAGGTCACTAGGCTGAATCGAGTATTTATCTACCATTAAAGGAGAATTTTCTCCTGATTCTATTTAACAAAAGGGAGCCTCATAATATAGAACACTTTCAAATTATCCTTATTAGCATCTATCTATACAGATACTACCCACTTCATCTGTATGCCATGAAACACTAGGTACAAAATATTTCTCTCAATTTCTTCCCAAAACATACTCTACCTTTTCTATGAATCAAACTTGGAAATCAGAATAGAGCCGTTCAGGAGAACACAGAGGGATGCAGCTCCCTGTCTGGAGGAAGAGTTAAAAGGCAGGGCAGAGATGATATCACTGACATGGGTCCAGTCAAGCCCCCCTTCCTCTGGAGAAGAGGTGGACCCTGATGGACCTTGGATGCACCCAGGTAGTTCGTTCCCATCTGGTTCTGATGTATTCAGCAGCAGCTCAGAAAACCTCCAAAATGTATAAGAAGCTGCTCCACTGAAAACTCTGTTCCATCTTAAATCTGGCGTGCGGGACAATTGATTTGTGTAACTAGAGGTCACGATCATGTCAGAAAGTTGGCAGGTGTAGGGCAGAGCTTCCTAAGGGGTTGCAGGAGAGCGGGAAAGACTGGACCAGTGACAGAGGTCAAATGATCAGGAAGCCTGCATGAGGGAAGAGATGCTGGGCTCTGATTGCAGCGGGGCAGTCTCTACTGATAGTGCCCAGTTGTTTGAATATGTCACTGGATGTACCGGTACTAATCCTAGCCAAACATTTTATTTTTTTTTAAATTTATTTTATTGAAGTATAATTGATTTATAGTGTTGTGTTAATTTCTACTGAACAACGAAATGATTCAGTTATACATATATATATATATATATATATATACATTCTTTTTCATATTCTTTTCCATTATAGTTTATCATAGGACATTGAATATAGTTCCCCATGCTATACAGTAGGACCTTGTTGTTTACGCATTCTCTATATAATAGTTTGCATCTGTTAATCCCAAAATTCCCAATGCATCACTTCCCCACACCCCCTCCCCCCTGGCAACCACAAGTCTGTTCTCTATGTCTGTGAGTCTGTCTCTGTTTCATAGATAAGTTTATTTGTGTCAGATTTCACATTTCACATATAAGTGATATCATATGGTATTTGTCTTTCTGTTTCTAACTTACTTCATTAGTATGATCATCTCTACTTGCATCCATGTTGCTGCAAATGGCATTATTTCATTCTTTTTGATGGCTGAGTAGTATTCCACTGTATATATGTACCACATCTTCTTTATCCATTCTTTACAGTTAAATGCTATCCTGAGTTGGACCAAGTCAGACATATGCTAAGATTACTTCACAGACATGGCAGGTGTTACAACTACTCAAAATGCATTTGGACTTTATCCTACAACTACAGTCACACTTGTACGTCACTGCCTGTAACAGCAAAATGCTGAAAACAAACAAGTCTGCGTCAGTAGTAGCTCTATCTATAGAATGGAATACTATGTACATGTAAACAAGCATACGGAAGCTTTCTTTCTATGCACTAGTGTGGAAAGATCTCTAAGAGATACTGCCAATTAAAACAAGGCAAACAAACAAACAAAATAACCAGGTGGTAAAAGGGTATGCATATTATGCTATGTGCTATGTTTTTTTGTAAAACCAGAAAAAACGGGAGAAACCAAGAATATAGCTAGGCATAAAGAAATTCGAGGTAGTATGAGAACTGGGCAATTTTTGGCCAGAGGCAGAAAAACCTTTTCCTTCTAGTTTTGATATTTATTGTAAATTTTTGACCCATCTAGATAAATTACCTAACAAAAATAAAAAAGTTAAGTTAAATTGAAGAATTGAACAAATGCATTTGGGTATATAAATATACTCATTTTATTCTATAGAGTCCTACAGTTGAGAGATCGTTAAGCAAATTGATATATTTTAAACACATTTTCTTACCCCGAGAAATAAGTTAACCTAGGCACCAGAATTTTAAAACCTAAATAGTATTATAACTTATCTCTTTGTTTTAATTCTTATGACCAGTCCTGTGTTCTGCAGTTAATCACCAATGCTTTATTTGAGAGAATAAAAGTGATTTATATGGCTCCCGTGGCCCCCTCTAGCTACTGCTAATGACTTGCTTATACAGTTTAATCACAGGTTAGTCTCAACTGATTATTTCAGTGTCCAACTAATGTTATCCTGTTCCCAGACTACCAATGTCCTCAGTTATTTGAAGAACTCTGAATAATTATTTTGAATTATTAATCATTTTATAAAGGCTTAGTAGTACAAACTGTGTTCTTCTTTAATCACTAACTTTCATACATAACCTGAATCACTGTTTCATACCTATAATCCAATAATAAATGGCTAAGAATTTACTATGCATTTATCACCTAGAGGGACTGTTCCCTACAGGGGTACCTATACCTATAAGAAGAAATATATAAAATTTAAATCCTACAAGTATAGAAACCAAAAAGACAAGAGTGAAAGGACATTTTTAAAATTTAGTTATTTATTTGGCTGCACCAGGTCTTACTTGCGGCATGCAGGATCTTCATTGCAGATGTGGGATCTTTCTAGTTGTGACATGCGGGATCTAGTTTCCTGACCAGGGATTGAACCCAGCCCCCCCCCCCCGCCCCGCATTTGGACTGTGCAGTCTTAACCACTGTGACACCAAGGAAGTCCCAAAAGGGCATGTTTTTTGCAATGGCTTAGCACTTATCACTGAGTTCCCCTTTAAGTCTTTTCTTTAAAAAAGGTTATTGAAGTATAGTTGCTGTACAATATGTTACAGGTATACAATACAGTGATTCACAATTTTTAAAGGTTATGCCCCATTTATAGTTATTATTAAAATATTGGCTATTTCCCCGTGTTGTACAATGTAGTCTTTCAGTCTTTTTAGTCACTTCCCATTTTTAAATTATGAAGCCCGTCACCTCATTCGAGCACTTCGTTGTCACCTCCTGCCTAGAATACTGGGACAAGGTTTCTCTGGATTTCTTTTCTTACATCTCTCACCTCAGTACTGATGTTATTCCTTCACCAAAAAAAATAAAACAAACAAACAAAAAACACACTTAAAGGAACAATCTTACCTTTATTTTAAACTAGATTCCACAGAAACCTCTCTGTTTACATAAGAAAACCCTCTACAAACCAACTCTATATACTGACTTCCCTATAGCCCTTCTCTCTTCCTCTCCTTCTCTTCTCCAATCTAGATTTCCAGCTTGTCCCATTCTATATCCAGCTTCTCCCAGGGTCCTCAGCTTTGGTTCGTTTTGTTCCCTTGCCTGGAATGCCATATGGATCTATCCAAATCAATGACTTAACAGAGCTGACACATGTGAGCCAAATCCAGCCAGCAGATAACTTTTGACAAAATATGCAAAGCATGTTTCCTCAGAAGATGTTTAATACCAAGATCCCAATTCAAGGTTCTCTTCACAATTTGGGAGCTCTGACAACATTGGGTCTCTGTTCTATGAAGTTCATTATCCAGTGACTGGGGCTGAGAAGCCACCCCCCTTATACCTCACACGTACTCTCTAGTTCTCAATGGTCCCTACCCTGGAAACCTTTTGAATTTTCTACCCCTTCCCCAAACACTGGTGCCATTCCTCAAGGCTCATTTCAAATCTTCATTAATTATTTTGCCTTCCATTGATATCGTATAGTACTAGAAATAGTCACAATATGTAGAAAAATATATTCAACCTTATTTGTATCCAAAGAAATCAAACAGTTATGAGTTGCATTTTATCCACTT
The DNA here is from genome assembly GCF_059928025.1 of Delphinapterus leucas. Classification (NCBI taxonomy): domain Eukaryota; kingdom Metazoa; phylum Chordata; class Mammalia; order Artiodactyla; family Monodontidae; genus Delphinapterus; species Delphinapterus leucas. Next base: position 16,455,458 of record NC_143146.1, read on the forward strand.
ATTCTATTCGTAAGATTTGGAAAGCATTTCAGTTTTGGTTATAATGGAGAATCAACACTCCTGTATGCTCTAAGCAATGCTATAAATTGGTAGAAATATTCTGCTGGTATGTTTGCCAATATGTTTAAACATTTTTAAAAGAGAGGTACCCTTTGATCCAATAAATATATTTCTAGAGATAGATTTTGAAATAATTGTTCAACAAATGACTAAGATGTATGAATAAGAATGATCACAACATCCTTTTTTTTAATTTACTTTTTTTATTTTTTTGCGGTACGCGGGCCTTTCACTGTTGTGGCCTCTCCCGTTGCGGAGCACAGGCTCCGGACGCACAGGCTCAGCGGCCATGGCTCACGGGCCCAGCCGCTCCGCGGCATGTTGGATCTTCCCGGACCGGGGCACGAACCCGTGTCCCCTGCATCGGCAGGCGGACTCTCAACCACTGCGCCACCAGGGAAGCCCCACAACATCCTTTTTAATAGCAAAGGCTGGAAACAAAGTAAATGCCAATAAGAGGAGCTGGGTTAAATTATGACACATCAATACAATGGCCTACTCTACAACAAATAAAATACAGCAATATAGAAAGAGAATCGTAATGTGTTGTGAAGACTGGTATACAGAACAGTGTATTGATGTGTCATAATTTAACCCAACTCCTCTTATTGGGCATTTATTTTGTGTCCAGTCCATGTGTGTGATGTGTATGCAGTGTGTATATACATATGTATGTGCCTCTGACTCAACATGAACTTGTAAGCCAACTACTGAAGTTGTAGATACTTATTTTTCATAATGAAACTCTTTGTGAATCCCTTCAATTGTATATCTCCCTTGAATCCAAACGTCATAATAATAAAGACAAAAAAGCTAAATTGGAAACTATAAAGATTTTGGAGAAGGCCCTTGAGTTGCATTAACTAGAAGGATGTTTCAGCCAGAAACTGTACACCTTAAATGATTACCATTATTATAGCTCACGTGTTCAAAGCTGTACTTGACTTGAATTTACCCTTAGGACCAAAGAAGGAAAGCTACCAATATAACAGAAAATTACACTTGAAGTGAATCATAAACTTAATTGTACTCCCTTCATTTTAAAACATAAAATGCCAGCATTTGCATTTAAATTATGGTTAGGAAAGAAAAATGAACCTGTCTATTTAGACTTTGGATTTATACCCATACCTAAGTATAAAAACTCCCCTACCCTGTCTTTCTTTGGAGGGAACATCTGACATGAAGCAGTCAAAAGTCATTAAGTGATTGACATTGACATAACTTTGCCACAAGCAGCTACAGCAATTACCAGGGCTGGTTTGGGCACAGCTGAAACACCTTGATAAGGCAGCAGTGACAAATGACACATCACACAACCTGAATGGTTTCATCAGTGCAACACTAAATCAGCATGTATGTCTCCAACACTCTTACTCTGTCGATAACAGAATAATCAAACAGAAAGGAAGGGGGTTTCCTCCAATTTCTGCTGACAGTTGGAACTGGAAATAAAGTGATACACGCCTGTTGTGTCTTTCAAATGTATTTTAGCCAAGATGATTTCAATTTAGTGTGCCATAAGCCGCTTCATATTTTTAACCAGTGTGCTTTATAGTTAATAAGCACCGGATAAGAGGAGACTGCATTTATTTGATGGCTCATTTCTTCAGGAACAGTGATGTTTGATACACTTAACAGAAAATCTAAATCCAAAGCTAGGACATGAAATCAGGTCCATCTCAAGTTGATGAGAGCCACTCTATTTCAGAAGACTGCAATAAAATATGGTCCCAAGATACAAATTTTGTTTCAGGGCTTCCGTGAAACTATTGCGGACATCACGGTATGACATTATTTAAAGGCAATTTTTACCCCCTACCAAAATTGGTGTTTATGAAATAAAAGTGAAATCTTTCTTCCACGTTCAGCCTGAGGAACTAAATCCTGACTGATTTATAGATGACCACAAGGCTTCATTACTTCCATTTCACACTGTGGTCTCTTGCCCAGGCTTCCCGCCCCATGGCGCCAGACCATGCCCATACACCTCCTGTCCTGAAATTCATCTTCCCAGCAAACCCCATCCTCTTACCTTAAACACTGTATCTGCATTGGCAGAAGAAAAATTGAAAAGCAAGCAGACCAAAAATGCTTATGTGTAATGCTTTTGGGATTTGGCTTACTCCAGTATTGCTGAATCCAAGTTGTAGTCAAACTGCTCCTTTGTTTTGGGAAAAACAAAGTTCTCATAAAAGTTAAAAAGTGAAAAATCATAAATGTATCACCTGGAAAGAGTCAGAAGAAGCTCTGACACGTCTTCTTAGTGTTTCTCATCTGTTTATAGAGAATATGGGGGGAAAGTTCCTCTTTTATCACCATAACCACCATGTTTGAATTTTTAAATATAAAAAAATGGGTGTATATTCAATGAAAATTCACTTCACCTTGAGCTAGAATACTAGAAATGGGAGGTCTGTGATACGGAAGGAACTTCGAGAGGTCATTAAGTCACTCCCTGGCCCAGGGACAAGACAATATTAAACAGTCCGGGGGGGATATGAACTTGTCCCTTTTTTAAAACCATTTCATGGATGCTTCATTCTGCTATTTCAAGCTAAAAAATTAAAAGACCAGAAGCAATGTGGTTTTGGGAAATAACAATGGGCCACAACCTAGGCAAGAAATGACCTGGAATTCAAACTCTCCCACTCCCCTTGCATTTTCTCTTAGAGAACTGGACTCTCAAACCCTGCTGTAGTAATGACCCACGAACACTGGACCTGCCTGCCCGCCGGATTGCAGGTTTCCCCACCTAACTGCACCCATAGTCCTTGCAGTGCCTGGTAACTCTCCAGCCTGCACTCTACATCTTGGCATTTGTTGTCTGTAAACCTTTTCTATATTTGATTTGCAAAAATACTTTTATATTTGCTAGGCACGGTACTATTTTAAAACCAAATGAATAAGTAACTACTGAAAGATCACTCATTTTCCCTAATACTTCTTTCTGGGAACAGAATGCAAAAAAGTAGGGAAGATGTCTAATGGATTTACCTCATTGAAAATATCTTGGGGTCAACATTTTAGCAGAATCATGAGCCTATATGATGCATTTGTACTAAAATATATACATTAACTGACTTTAGTGTCTGATATATCATTTCACCAACTTCTATTGAGAAACTGTATGTATGTATACATATTATATATATATACATATATACCTATACATATATGTATATATATATATATATATTTGATTTTATATAATCTGATTTTATACATATCAGACACTGAGGACACTCTGCTCAGGAGAGGTCCAATTCAATTTTTATCTACAATTTTAATGTGCCATATAAAAAGAGGTAGATAACACAGGAAACCCTATACATTCTTTATAGGAAAAATTCAATTTTCACTCTTTATTTTACTTTTTCCCCCCATATCATCAAAAAAAAATACTTTAGGGCTTCCCTGGTGGCGCAGTGGTTGAGAGTCCGCCTGCCGATGCAGGGGACACGGGTTCGTGCCCCGGTCCGGGAGGATCCCACGTGCCGCGGAGCGGCTGGGCCCGTGAGCCATGGCCGCTGAGCCTGCGCGTCCGGAGCCTGTGCTCCGCAACGGGAGAGGCCACAACATTGAGAGGCCCGCGTACCGCAAAAACAAACGAACAAACAAAAAACTTTAATTTGTCTCTCAGTGAACTGACATGCTTGCTTAACTGAATAGCAGCTCTTCCGGCAGAGACCAGGTAACTAATACCCATGGTAAAATCATTTCTGATGTTTCTTGGACTCATGAAAAAGCAGCCTCAGACACTACAGACTCAATAGTTATATCCAAATATTAGCTGGAATATATTTGAAGTTTCTCTTAAGCTCATATGCGGCTGCTAAAATGGGCTTGCGCACCACCAGCTCCTTAGAAATAAAAACACCAAGAACCCACTTCTATGAGCTAAATGCATAAATAGTCTCTAACACTTTATCTTTTACATTGTTTGTTCCTTGTTCTTCCCTTCAAGATACATTTTTATTAGTTCCTTAAAGGCATTACTAAATTAATCATAGGGTTAATTAAACTAATTAATTAAAGTACACTGGGGTGTGGGACACCTCAGTCCCACAAGGGTGTTTAGTGCCATCTTGCTGGATCTCTTTACGGCGAGCTGTGGATTAGATGTCCATAAGTCAGTGCAGAGACCCCATGGGCAGGAATAGCATGCACGCAGCCATGCCATCTTAAGGTGCACTCAACCTTTCCTCCCTCCCATTTGTCCATGACTGATTTTTGAGCACCACCAATGTACAAGGCAGCAGGCTGGAAAGGACGATGAAGCACAGACCTGACTAAAAGGATATGGGGATCTTGTAGTTGAGACCTGCACATTAATAGAGAGATAGCTCAGTTTGATAACAGCAACAATGAGACATGAGGGTAGGATGCTATGGGCCATCAGGTGTGTCAGGTAACACAGGAGAGGGAATGAACAAAGGCTGCTTAGTGGTGACACTTGAGCTGAGTCTGGGAAGGCCAAGTAGGAGACAGCCTAGCAATGCAGAAGCAGGTCTCCAGAGAGGACAAAGCAAAGCAACTTTTCAAAAAAGTTTAGTTTGGTTGGTTATAACTGTGATCTAGGGTGAGAATGTGTAACATTGAGATATGAAGTTGAACAAAAGGCAGAGGTATTTCACGTTTATAGAACTATGGACCTTATTCTTCAGGCTGGTGTTTGTCAAAGGGCAAGGCATTACTTGTATCACAAGTCCCAGGAGATGCTTTGAGGGGGAAAAGAAAAAAAAACTTCTGTGCCTGTTTGGTCAACAGTGTCTACTAAGTAGGGAGTTGAGAGGTCCTGCAGAAAAGGTAATCATTTGATTATGTTTCACCCAGCTCGTCAAAAACATGATTGCGGAACCCCCCTCCTTAAGTAGGATGCAAATTATAACAGGCTGAGCTAGCTGTTCATGGAACACACTTTGACAAATGATGCCACAGTCAATGAGAACTGACGGAAAGATTTTAAGCCGAGGGCTTTAAAGCACCCCTTATTTTGCCAACAGCGTAAAAATGAATGGGAATGGAGCAATACCACAGGTAAGGAGGCCAGGCAAAAGGCTTTGCTCTTTAAAATCAGAGAACGAGAGGGAATGGTTTCAAGACCCTTCCATTGTTACCCTCCATAAAAATACAAAAAAATAACATCACTTACAAATTGATTTCATAATCATTAGAAACAATTGCTACAAATAAATAATAAACATTTCGATCTTTTAAGTGCATTTAATCCTTTTAAAGTGCTCCTGTATGTTGAGCTATTCTACTACTGAAGCAGAGATTGTAAAACCATTACTGAAATACAGTAAGTATTTATTACATTTGGGGATGCATCCTTAAAAAGCACAATGTACTTAAAATATTAATGTTGAATTACCTTTCATAGTGATTATTATCACTGTTCTTTCATTTTAGCTGTCCCAGACTATTATGTAACATTACATCCCGCTGGAAAACATCATCACCCTCAGACATAATTTTTATGGCCTTTCAATCAATTATTCAGGACTTAAATCATAGTTATACCTCCCAGCAGTATGCATTCATTAGTGTCACACGATTAATATTTTTGAACACAATTTTTAAAGCATTCAGTCACTCTCTCTCATTTAGGTAATAATTTAAATACTTTTAAAATTAACGTTATGCAAGAACTTGCCTCAAACTATCTAAAAACATGGCAGCCATATCATCACCTTTTTTCGGAGTCCCACAAGGGTGTTTAGGCGAACATTGAATCCCGTGCCCTTTTAAGAGGCTTCCCAGAGTCAATAATCAGGGTGGAAACCTAAGAGGAGTGGCTCTACTGGGTGTCACTCTGTTACATTACGAAGCTTTATTATTGGCAAGCAAACCAACTAGGAGCTAGTAAGGCCAGGTTTAATGGCTGTAAAAGTATACATCCCAAAGGAAGACTTAACTGTGCTCAAGTCCTTAATGGATCACCTGTTGGTTACACTTCCAATTTAGTCTCATTGTGTGAACTCTAAGAGAGTCTTCAAACTACTGAAGCTGAGAGCAACAAATCAGGTAACCACAGCCTTTCCTCCTGGAAATTAAAAAGAGCCTACCAGGCAAACACGCTAAATACTTCAGAGTAGGTAGGTATCTTTTGCTAATTGTGAATTAACATCTGTATCAGCCTCTAAATAAACTAATCAATACATGCTCTCTTTTTTCCTTCTTTCTTTTTCTTTCTCTCTCTCTCTTTCTCTCTTTCTTTCTTTTTCCCTTAGGGCTCTCAATCCTACCTAAAAGTGAACAGCTTGGGATACTTGACACCACAGCTCTTTTTCTTGCAAAAATGTTAACCTTGAGTTTCAAGGAAACTTGTTTGTTCTCCCTTCCTTGGATCTCAGGGAATACCTTTCCAACTCCTCTCCACCTCATAGGCCTCAGCTTCACCATCACTTCCTCAAGGAAACTCTACACAAACTCTGGGTTCTTGCCACCCCCTGGCCCATGTGTCCAGAGCACTCTGCCCTCCTCTTCTGTAGCATGCTCACATTTAGAATCATTTAAATGGCTATTTTCAACGATTTGTTGAAATGTCTATCTTCACTGTGCATGGTACACAGAGGTACTGGGTGAAAAATTATTTGCTAGTTGACTGACTGCTTGCTTACGACTTCTCATATTCTCTCTCTTGATTTTCCACACCGCATAGATATTGAATCGGAGAGAGCTGCTGTTAATTCTAGAATCCGAGATTCTAGAAAAGATTTTGAAGTGCAAGAGATTTAAAAAATGAAAAAACATAATTTTATACAACTCTTTTAATTGATCGAGTTCTGACTCCAAAATAGCTGAGTTTTCACTGATACCAAGATATGTGGTCCATGAGTCCTTGTATAACTTAATCCATCTATGTGACCAGGCAGCAGTGCTCAGAAAATGGTCAGAATCAAAATTCTACAATAAAGAAAGTCCAGAACTTCAAGCAAAAGGACAAAACTCACCCTTCATATAATCAGGCATTGGCACTACATATTGAAGATTTTCCCAGACGATGGATTCTTTTTCCATTTAGGTCACCTAGAATTGTCTGGGCTTCAACACTAAGAATTAGAAGTATTCTAACAATAATTTTACATAACATGGTTTTTGGAAAAAAATTCTACCTTTTCTTTATCTATACCTGGCATATATTTCAATAATCCTTAAGGAGATAAGAAGTGTTTAGCTGTAGCTACACAAGTAGCTTTTTTTAAAGTTGTTCTTAGGGTATACACTAAAATAGACATGAAATTCTGACCAAAAATGACTTATGCTTGCTGTATCCACAGGAAAAAAGCCAAGATGTGGAGGGGAATTGAGTGTATGTAAACTGTTTACATGTTTTTTTCAAGTATAGCACTACTCCAAAAAAGTTATTTTAAACATTATGACTACATCCTTCCATATTTCTAATGTCTTTGAAAGGAAGTTACATTATTATAGGTTATTAAAAGAAATGACTATGAATAATTTAAGTCACATTTCCACAGTTAAATTTACAGAGTTAAAGGTTAGCAGACAGTATAAACCCACAATGTACTGGAACTTTCTGGTGGGTCAGAATCATTTTTCCCTAAAAATGGTTTACAATATGTCTGTTGTTGGTAATGAATATTCCTTCAACATAATTCCAATCTAATTCAGATATGCTGAGTTTAGTGGGAGAAAACTATCAATAATTAGTTTCTGGTTTATAAATGAAAATAAAAACACATTAAAAGAATAGAAGATATTGAGTTTTTCATGAATCAAAATCTATTTCAGCGACTTCCCTGGTAGTGCAGTGGTTAAGAATCTGCCTGCCAATGCAGGAGACATGGGTTCGAGCCCTGGTCCAGGAAGATCCCACATGCCATGGAGCAACTAAGCCTGTGCACCACAACTACTGAGCCTGCACTCCAGAGCCTGTGAGCCACAACTACTGAGCCCACGTGCCACAGCTACTGAAGCCTGCATGCCTAGAGCCCGTGCCCTGCAACAAGAGAAGCCACTGCAATGAGAAGCCCGCACACTGCAACGAAGAGTAGCCTCTGCTCGCCACAACCAGAGAAAGCCTGTGTGCAGCGATGAAGACCCAACGCAGACAAAAATAAACAAAATAAAATAAATTAATTAAAATAAAAACTACTAAATTAAAAAATATAAAAGAGATGCTGAATCCCAGGCACTTTCTATAGGCCTGAAGCTAGGTTGATGCAGATTTTTAACAGCATGACCTTTTGAAAATAAAAATATAGGTTACATACCTGAATAATCACACAAGGTGATTCTTACATACTCTAGAGTTTGAGAATTGCTCTCCACATTATTTTATTATTTCAAATATTTTTATTTAGAATAAGTTAAATTAAATAGACATTTCCCAAAATACTTGTCATTTTGGAGCGTTAGCCAAATAACTTTTATTTACTAAATGGTTTACAAACATTTCAAGCAATCAAAAAAACAGCCATATAAATAATACTATATTCCAATATTATATGGAGGAACTACTAATGCTCAGAGAGAGCCACTTCCGTAGAAAGTGGAAAAGAGGGAACTGAAACCTTGCTTTCAGGACCTGAGTGCGTTTTTATCCTTACATCTAGCACAATCTTTGCCATTAATGAACCGTTCTACTTAATGGAAAGATGAAGTGACTTGCCAAATTCCACACAAATTCCTCATAGCAGAGCAGACATTAGACCATGTTACCTAACCCTGATGCTAGTGTTTGTGTTTTCACCACTTGAAAAGAAGAGGTACAGTACAATTTTATGACCAAAGAAACTGTTATCATTGCATCTGAATTCTAAGAATGACTTGGTTTAACTTTTAAAGCCCAATAGTATTTAGAGACAGGTCTATTTCAGAGTGAGATATATATAATCAGACAGAGAAGAGGTCAGCAGAGAGGCTAAAACACAAAAATTAAGTCCCTCTGTTTAACAGGGCTCTATTCATCTATCTCAGTGTCTTTTTTTTTTTTTAATTTAGTGGAAAGAAAATCACTTCATATATGGACATTCAATTGGCAAATAGTTTGGACATTTTTCTGCCCGAGGTGCCATGCTAGGAACTTACATGGGATTCCAATTCAAAGCAAAGATCCTACTGCAAATGAATGATGAGATCTTGTGAGTCAAACAGCTCCATGTTATAACCTGTACTTCTTTATGAAACTCATGAGGAAAAACATTATTAGAAGAGTCTCAGAAGCCTTTTCATGTACTTGCTTTCTATTCTGTATTCTCAGTCGCTGAGTTTTTCAAAGACAGAGGTTTTTTTTTGTAACCAATCCCTGGGGTAGAGTATTTTCTTAGTAAATTTTGTCAAAGGGCTAGACCATGAGTTCCTACCTAAGGTTGTCCTTCTCGTACAATGATTCTTAGCTGGGGATGTATATTAGAATCACCTGGTTAACATTAAAAATAGTGATACTTTCACCTGATTCCATCGGAATTCTGATTAACTCTATTTGATTAATCAGGACATGTGCCTAGGATTGTTTTTTTGGTTTTTGCTTGTCTGTTTGTTTATTTTTAATCTTCATTTGGTTCTATTTCTTGATTATCCTGGTGTCACTTTAGGAGATATTCCTATAAGGACATCAAATTCAAGATATTACAAGACACAAGCAAATAGGGAACTACTGCTAGGAGACATACCCCTGGTGGTAAATATACTCAAAGTGACATTTTAATTTAAAATATAACTTCCATATGAGATGTGGAAGTACTTTAATATCTTTCTTTCTCTCCTCCTAATCTTCTCCTTCTCCACCATGAGGTACTAGTAGCTTTCAGTGAGAACTTACTAGCCTGGGTGACTACAAGGTATAAAGACAAATGCCATGGGTCATTCTTGATACTTAAGTATTTACGAATGACCGAGGATTATAAAAGGAATGAGGAAAGGGAACATATATTACATTCAAAAGAACTGAGCATAAGCCTGGGGCCCAAGAGCAGACAGAGCTGGATGGATGACGTTTGCCTCGCAAACATGATGTCAGACCGATAAGGATATACAGGGATGGCTTTCTGAATAGCTTTGGGGATTGGCAGTAACCCAATTTTGTTAGAGCAAAGCAAATTTCAAGATTACAGCTAAGCATAGCCACTATCCATATGTCTCATTCTCACTAAAAAATGTCTAGTCCAGACATGAAAGGACACTGGGGTTGCCTGAAACATATAGGGTCCCTCACTCTATTCCTCCATGCAAGGCTATTCTAAAGCAATTGAAAAGAACAAAACAATGTCATTTGCAGCAACATGAATGGACCTAGAGACTGTCATAATCAGTGAAGTAAGTCAGACAAAGAAAGACAAATATCGTGTGATATTGCTTATAGGTGGCATCTTTAAAGAAAGGGTACAAAGGAACTTATTTACAAAACAGAGTCACAGATGTAGAAAACAAACTTATAGTTACCAGGGGGTAAGGTGGGGGAGGGATAAACTGGGAGATTGGGATTGATATATACACACTACTATATATAAAATACATAACTAATAAGAACCTATTGTATAGCACAGAGAACTCTACTCAATACTCTGTAATGGCCTAGATGGGAAGAGAATCTAAAAGAGTGCATATATGCATATGTATAACTGATTCACTTTGCTGTACACCTGAAACCAACACAACATTATAAATCAACTAGACTCCAATCAAAATTTTTTTAAAAACTAGAAAAAGAAATAAAGCATTACCAGACATACTCCTCCATGACCAATCTGTGACAGAGGTCCACGTGATAGTCCTTTCTAAGAGAATCAATCTATTGTAATGATTCCCAACCCCTGCCCCATAAATCCTTGACCAGGACATTCTTCTGCCCCTCTCAAAATCTGCTTACTAAAAATTTGGCACAATTTCTCCTACAGATACCATTAAACCTGGGCCCGTTTCTCTCTCAGTAGTTGAGAAAAGTGACTTTCTTTCACCCAGACTTCCCTGGAGCCTTGTAGCAAGACTCCTTTGGGTAAGTTATATAACCTTGGTATGTCCCATTTTCCTCAGTTTCAAATGGAACTGATAAAAGGAAAAGTTAGTTAATATAGCACATTACAGTTACAAAACATTTGTCATGTGTTTTAGCTCATATTATCTTCAACCACTTTTGTTTTTCACGTGGGCATTTTTGTTTGCGCACATTGCAGATGAGTTTATTAATTCTCAGAGAAGTCCGGTAAATTTTTTAGCTAGTATACTGTAGAAACAAGATCAAATCACAGTCTTTTCATTGCAGATACAGTGCTCCATTTCTACAACTGAAATACAACCCTTGCTCACACAGAAGAAAGGAAGATGCTTTCTATTTTCACTCAACTCAGGTGGGTCAAGAGCTATGTCATAGAACCTAACAGACTTCTACCAGTACTTCATTTTAAAGAAAAGATAATAAATAGAAGTAGCACCTGCCAAGTTCCCTCTAAAGATCCCAATGTAAACAAGGTGATCTCCTAGTAGACTGTTTTTAATGAGTTCAAAGAGTTTTGCAAAATAGTCAGATTTACATTCTTCATTAGCATCTCTCACACCAAGTCCAGATCTAGAGACAGCTTTAAGAGGAGCGGAAGAATTTCCCAGAGGTGAATCCTAAGATGTAAATTGTAGGCAAAGACTACAAAATGTGAACAGACTGAACAAACAGATTGACTCTCAAGGACAAAGCTTGAATTTATATATCCTTCCAGATTCATAGGACTATGGTTTTATAAAACTAAGTTAACTAAGTCTTAATTTTCTGCAAGTATTTTCATGTCATATCTTACTCATTTAGAAGGCATAAAAAGATTCTTAACACTTTAATCACTGCCGTGGAACGAGAAGTACCATAAACATGTTAGTCCCTGATTTACTGGTCTTTGCCAAGGACTTAAATTTCTAAATACCTACCTCAACAGACCCTTAAAATGTACATATGGAAGCAAGTCAGGGACTGAAAAATAACTCTGACAACATGGTGAATTGGCTTATAAGTAATTTAAAAGCTCAATTTTACTTCCTAAATTGTCTTGGAAATGAGAATTTTTAACTCGGTGCATTTGAAAATGTTTGATTTCATAGTTTCTTTTCAGCTTAGGAAACTTTATTGAGCATAATAAAAATAGGTATAAAAAATAATTCATATTTTTGTCCTTTGAATTACAGAAGTAATGCCATGAGGCCTAAAGGGAGTCAAAGAGACCTGTTGGAGTTTCTAATGTACAATGAATGGCTACCCCTGCTCCCATTCCAGTACAACCTCACACCCTCAATATTAATCTCTACTGTTAATCATATATATATATATATATATATATATATATACACACACACAAATATATGTGTATACACACCACACACACATATCCTTTCTTGCTTGCAAAATTGATCTGAAGTTAAAAAAGAAAAGATATTCATTCTAAGATACTTCCCAAAACAGTAGAGCAAGGCACAGGCAATGAAAGAGGTAATGAAGTCAACCGTCTAAAGGAATTCTGGCTTTGTTACTTCACAGATTAGAGATCATAGTCAAATTACTTAATATCTCTGTCCCTCAATTAACTCATTGATAAAATAAAGTTACGCTTGTGTTAGAATTTTAAAAGATATTATATAGAACACATTGTCTGTAGAGCTTAGAGCATTATAAGAACTCAATAAAGACCGGATGTGCATAGTTATTATTACTGACCAACACTGCTACTTTTTAAAAATACTCTAGCAATTGAGAGAATTATAGGCTAATAATGTGATTACTAAGTGACTCAATTCAGATCATAGATAATCAGGATAACCAAGTCTCCCAGCTTACTGGGAGCTAAGGAACTAAGTTCCTGAGACTCAGGACTTTCAATGCTAAAACTGTTGGTGTAAGAATTCCCAGACAAACCAGGAGGTGGACCCTATGTAAAACAGGAAAAAGGTAGCAGGGCAGAGGGAAGCACAGGAGATAAAAATCATTTAGTCGCTGTTGTCTTTCAACCATTATTAACATGGTCTGAACTAGAAATAACATCACCATCAGCTTCCTCTCTAGCCCCCAAGAGCAATCACTCTTATTAAGCCAGACGTTTCCTGAAGAGACTGTTGCCTTCAAGATTTAAAACTGCTTCAACTTCAGGTTTTTAGTTGTTTTGTGCTTACTATTCTAGAATGTAAATAATGTATAAATACTACTGAATAGTTTTTCTTAAGTAAGTAGGGAATTTCAGGAGAGAAATAGAAACTTTAACCAAGGAGCAAATGGGAATTCCAAAAATGAAAAAAAGCTACTGGGAAGGAAAACTTAACTATGAGCTTAAGAGCAGATTGGAGACGGTAGAAGAAAATCAGTGAATGTAAAGACAGATCGACAAAAAGAATTCAACCTCTAAAATGAGATACTAAAGACTAAAATAAAATAAACAGAAATTCAGAAAACTGTGGGACAACATGAAATAAGATAACAAACCCTTAGCAAAACTAATCAAGAAAAAAGAAAGAAAACACAAATTATGAATATGAGGAATGGACGAGAAAACAAACATTATTACAAGGCCTACAGTAATAAGGGAAGAAATGCTCCTTTCTTTACATTGTTCTCATTGGAATACCCATACATCTATCTACAATAAAGGTACTTCTTAATTTGGTAATCATTTATTTTGACAATAAAAATCAATAATAGCCGCATATATCTTTCAAAATTATTTGTGACTTCTTTGTCTTAATTTATTTGCTGACCCTTATACATTAAATGAGTAAGTTTCTTTTTTATATGCTCCTTTCACAATTATTTCATAATTAGCTGAAATAATTTTAACCAATTCACCTGCTAATTTTGGAAAGGTTCTAAACTATTTTATATGGCTCTACCGTTTCATATAATTCCACTATCCTCATGGCTCCTTAGCCAGTTTTCTTAACAAAAAACCAACAAGGTCTGGGATACTTTAAAATTCTGTTTCTTACTGTCCATCTCCCTAGTATAAATTATGAAGATGGATATCACTACTAGAGCATTTTTATTTCTTAAGAGAAATAGATGCATTTGCATTCAAAATAATTCAAATTCCACATACATTCAAGTTCATATACTTATATACTTTGTAAGGTAAAATTATCAAATAAAGCATTCTATAACATAAATGTAATTCTCACACTAGAAAGCTAGCATATAACATCTGCATGGAATCTTTGCCATTAAAAGAAAACTGACTAAACTCATTTAAGAAAGCAAGTTCCCTTTATGTTATTACATAAAGGGAAGGCTTACAGGTTTAACATAACATTTTCAGGTTCCACTTGTGCCAGGTGTTTGCAAAAATACTACTGACTTCACTAGCTGTCAGTGTGTCATCCCTCCTCCACATTTTGTTGATTTGTTAGTACACATAGATTTTCAAAGTAGGTTTCCTGTTCTTTCCCCTGTGCATAATTTCCTTGATATAGAATTTCCACACCCATGGCTGTAAGAAACTTTTAAACAGAGAAAGTTTTGGTATCCGTCACTCACTGACATTCCACCAAGACGCTATATTTAAACCTTTACGTGTCTTGCCTTATCAGAAGAGCAGTTTGGCATTTGGTATTTGGAGACAGCTATAAAGCTGTACCATCTGTACCACTCTGTTTCAAGAGGGGCATCAGATTTTATCCTTGTTAGATCCTGCAGGAATACTCTGCTAAAACTCAGCACATACATGACTCAGTTATAATTCAGTCATCTAACTGTGGCCAAGGGTATACATGGCAGACAGAAGTACTTGTGTTCATATACTTGGTAAAAAAGACAACTGTTGCCTGATATTCAATCACAGAGGCATGAAGTTCCTGAGTCACACTGACTGATAAAATATCTGGTTATGGTGGTGTCTCAAAATTTACTTTGGCAGTTTGCCTCTAAGGAAATATTACAGACTCGATCTGACAATAAAAGCATTTTTGTTCATTGATGAATTTCATTTGGGAAGGCAAAATGTAAAGTTACCTATCACATTTGCTATGTATAGAAATTAGAGGTCCAAATATAGTTTATAGATTGACTTCTTTTCCTTTAAAAATAAATTTAAAGAAAAATATTTCTTGGGACTTCCCTGGTGGCAGAATGGTTGAGAATCCACCTGCCAATTCAGGGGACATAGGTTCGAACCCTGGTACGGGAAGACCCCACATGCCGCTGAGCAACTAAGCCCATGCACCACAACAACTGAGACTGTGTACTAGAGCACGCAAGCCACAACTACTGGAGCCCACGTGCCACAACTACTGAAGCCCGCACGCCTAAAGCCCGTGCTCCACAACAACAGAAGCCACCGCAATGAGAAGCTCGCGCAGAGAAACGAAGCGTGGCTCCCGCTCGCCACAACTAGAGAAAGCCTGTGTGCAGCAATGAAGACCCAATGCAGCCAAAAATAAATAAATAAATACATTTCTTTAACAATAATTACTAAAGTGGAATCTTTAAAAAAATGATACAAATGAAGTCACTTTCAAAATAGAAATAGACTCACAGACATAGAAAACAAATGTATGGTTACCAAAGGGGGTGGGGAGAGGGATAAATTAGGACTTTGGGATTAATACATACATACTATTATGTATAAAATAGATAAGCAACAAGTACCTACTGTATAGCACAGGGAACTATACTCAATATCTTGTAATAAAATATAATGGAAGAGAATGTAAAAGAAGAATATATATATATGTAACTGAATCACTTTGCTGTATACCTGAAACTAACACACATTGTAAATCAACTATATTTCAATAAGAATTTTAAAAATATAAAAAATAAAAATAATTACTAAATTAAAAAAAAAAAAGCACTTGGTGGGTCAGAGCATTAGATAAGACTAGAGAACTATAAGTAGGAAAGAAAATAGTGCATCTGAGGAAAAAACATAAAGGGGGGGAGGGTCTACAAATAAATGAAAAAAGAATGATACCAACTGACCTTTACTTCCTTTGAACATATAAAAATAATAAATGAGCTGAAAAAGCATGTGCAATTCAAATTTTTCATTGGTAAGCCACTCTTTCATGGCTGTAACAGCTGTTAAACAGTGGAATGGGTGACCGGGTAAAACAGATTTTCATTCTCTAGATGGGTAGACGTGAGATGTTGCATGAAGAGAAAAACCATCTCTCAATGGCCTATCCAAATTTAAAAGGCCTTAACTTTGAGAATTCCTTTGAGATAAAATTATAAGTAACTAAAACGATTTTTATTACTTGACAACTTTTGATGCTCTAAAGGTTCCTAGAGGAGTTTGGATAGCCTAAGTTTGAAAAGAATTGAACTTGGGGTTTGGCGTTAAAATCTACTCAATATTACTTGACAGTAAAGTTTAACTTCCTTAACCTCCTCCAGTCTTTTTCCACATCAAAAAAAAGTATATATATATTATTCATGTATAATATCTATTATAACATATATATTGTATATATAAGACCATATATATCATAGAATTGAGAAAATTAAATTTAAAATCCACATAAAATAATTGGCACAATCCCTGTGTTATTGTTAAGAAGATAAAAACATGCATGTGAACTGGCAGGAAGAGCTGCCAGAAACCAAAATTCAGTTATCTTTCTGGTGTTATTTACTCTTCATCGTGACATAACGTGTAAACTTGTTTAGAGAAGAATACAACTGCACATGCAATTTCTTTTAATTTACTTTAGAAGATTTCTTCTAGAAGCCTAATACATTCTAGGATGCAACAAACACAGAACAGAGTCGCATATGATACCGATACTAAGGATACTTTCAGAGAAGTCAGTGGTGCCCAGGGGAGAGGAATTGAGGTTAGCAAACCACTGACCTCATTCATCATATTCCGACAGCTGCCTAAACAAAGTGTCTGCTTCTCTCTCTAAAAGCCACGGCTTTATGTGTAAATGTGCCAGGTGCACAGACACGATTTCTAGACATCAGTATGTCTTCTTGAATCAGTATTCCAGCATTTCCCCCTAAGTACTTGAATATTATGAGTTGCATATAAAGAAACATATATGTTATACTTTTAAAACTAGGCTATTCTAACCCAAATTTAAATAACTTAACAACTCCAAGTAAAATCGTTCCCTCTGGCAGATTTTTTTTTTTTTTTTTTTTTTTTGCGGTACGCGGGCCTCTCACTGTTGTGGCCTCTCCCGTTGCAGAGCACAGGCTCCGGACGCGCAGGCTCAGTGGCCGTGGCTCACGGGCCCAGCCTCTCCGTGGCATGTGGGATCTTCCTGGACTGGGGCACGAACCCGTGTCCCCTGCATCGGCAGGCGGACTCTGAACCACTGTGCCACCAGGGAAGCCCTGGTAGATGTATTTTTATATGGAGTTAAATAAGTATTCTCATGCATACACAAAACGTGATATTCAAAGTCTTAGCAAATATCTCCTGAAACAAACAAAAATATCCATATTGTTGAACATTTATTTATTGCCAACATACTGGACTCAGACATAGGATGGAAAACCCTCTTCTTCTTTGGAAAAAGAGGGTTTAAGTGCTTAAAGGGGGAAGGGCGATCAACCAGTCCTAGAAGTTTAAACCTAGTTTCCCCTATAGAAATTGATGGAGGCAATAAAGGATCCATCTTCTCTCTATGAAGTTCTCTCAAGGATAGAAGGACAGAGAGTTGCAAACTCAAAAGCCACCGGTCCTCCTTCTTCTCTAGAGAAATCAAATTCTCCACAAGTGTGTTAATAAACATCACTGTAATGACCTAGATGGGTGGGATGGGGGGTTGGGAGGGAGGTCCAAGAGGGAGAGGCTATAGGTACACATATAGCTGATTCACTTCATTGTACAGCAGAAACTAACACAACATTGTAAAGCAATTTGACTCCAATTAAAAAAAAATTAATTAATTAACATATCCTTATATATTGGCTGAGTTTAGGGGCAGGCTCTTGTTCTGTTATTTGAGTTCGGTAATGATTGTAAAGTTATGATGCATGCTGGCAGGGGGCAGAGGGCAGGCGACAGGGAAAGAGGTGAGACAAATCTGTTGTGGAGACTAGCCTGGGATCATTGTTGAGCTCTATGCATTAACATGACATTGTACACACTGCTATATTTAAAATAGGTAACCAACAAGGACCTACTGTGTAGCACAAGAAACTCTGCTCAATACTCTGTAATAACCTAAAACGGAAAAGAATTGGAGAAAGAATAGATACATGTGTATGTATAACTGAACCACTTTGCTGTACACCTGAAACTAACAGCATTGTTAATCAGCTATGCTCCAATATAAAACAAAAGCAAGCACAAAAAAACCCCCATGACATTGTAAAAGAGATCAACTGAACACTGAAACCTTGCAAAGAAATTCACCACTATTCAATAAGCATGGATTAGAACTACGACAGGAAAATATATTACGGTGTTTCTATAAAATCTTTCAATTAGACAAACAGGAAGAGGTGAGATGTATTTTTAATTTGTTTCTTGTGAATTTATTAGCAAAAGTCAACTCTAACAGATTTAAAATGCCTGAGGTCAATTAGGACTTCTATATTGTTTTCCTTTTCTTTTTTTTCTTTTTTTTTTTTTTTGCGTTATGTGGGCCTCTCACTGTTGTGGCCTCTCCCGTTGCGGAGCGCAGGCTCAGCGGCCATGGCTCACGGGCCCAGCCACTCCGTGGCATGTGGGATCTTCCCGGACCGGGGCACGAACCCGTGTCCCCTGCATCGGCAGGCGGACTCTCAACCACTGCACCACCAGGGAAGCCCTGTTTTCCTTTTCTTAAACTGGAGTTTTAATGGTGGTTATGGACGTTATCTTGCTTTTCCTCCATTAAGTTTAAATTTATCATTTAGCCCAGTAACTCCCAACCTGACTGCACACTGCAATCACCTGGAGGGGCATTTAGAGGATGCTGATGTCCAGGCCCCATGCCGAGGGATTCTGATTTAATTGGTCTCGAATGTAGTATGGCCATTGGTGTCTGTTAGTGGCTCCCCAGGAGATTCTAATGTGCCAGGTTTGAGAACCATTGATTTAGCCCTTAGTTTGCAGGACTGTGAAGTGATGTGTCTGCCTGAACAGGTGGAGCAAGGTACCACTCAGAGAAACTGGAGACCCAGGCTCCCTCCTTGCTTCCATATGCAATACCTGATTTGGATGGCATCCCTTTGGGAAGGAGCTGTGTGTCTGTGGCTGTACGAATTACGTTAAAGGAATTCTGAATTAGGGTCTGAAAGAGTCATTTGCCTCTTTCTGGTGGCTTAGCCTGTGTAATATAAGTTAGAAGGAATTTGCAGCCAGAATTTACACGTTGTGAAGAAAGCCAGTTTGTAGCAAAGGAGAAAAGTGACATTTGAGTCCCTAGTTGTGGTTGCCTCCAAGGCCTACTACTTCCTGAAGCTTAGCTGTTTCTTGAAACAGATCAGCTCCTTTTCTTTTCAATAAATTCTCTGTTTTTGTTTGAAAAAAAAAAAAGATTCCACAGAGCAAAATTTTCAGAACCTGCAAAGCATGTCTTTATTTCCTAATATAACTCAATGAAAAAAAAATTAAGGTAACGCTACTGATAGTTTTTAAAACATGCAGGTGTTTTCAATGTTTTTTTTCAAACAAAACAGAATACTTTTCTGCATTTTCAGGATCTTATCTGAATGTCCTGGAGCCATATTTAACCAAAAAGAAACATGCAGCCTTCACTTAAAGGTGGTTCCTGAGTGACCTTCCCTTAGTGTGCACATGCATATTTAAATGGAGGGACTGAGGAAATCTCTACTATTTGTGAACTTCTTTGGGCTTTCACATAAACTTAATACTTCTCTATGAATGCACATTTTCAAGGAAGTCCT
The DNA here is from genome assembly GCF_059928025.1 of Delphinapterus leucas. NCBI lineage: Eukaryota > Metazoa > Chordata > Mammalia > Artiodactyla > Monodontidae > Delphinapterus > Delphinapterus leucas. The sequence goes on from NC_143146.1 coordinate 16,475,295, forward strand.
AAAGCAGAAACATCTGCTAACCTGCAGTTATGAGTGCTGACAGTATATCATCCGAGTACACAGAAGCAGGTTCAAAAAATGTGATTTGGTGGGAAATGATGACAGGCCTAAGAACAGAATGTAATCATCCAAAGGTACACTCATGCATCTTTAATGTATTCAGGTATTTGGACTGAACGTAAGATACTAAAGATGCCTATTAACCCTAAACAATCATTGAATTGACTAGGAATGTTTAAAAAAAACCCACGCATATGTGGCCTTTTATCTGAGTAGTCAGTGGCTACTGATAGCCTTGAAAAATGGATTTGATCAAAGACTTCTGCTTCCAAAAATTATGGTCAGAATTTTGCTATATATATATACAGCACTTGACATTATTTTTTTCCTACCAGAAAACTGAATTCCTTCTATGTTTTTTATCTGTCTTCCCAGTGTGTCAAAAAGTATGTGTGGGGCTTCCCTGGTGGCTCAGTGGTTGAGAGGCCGCCTGCCGATGCAGGGGACACGGGTTCGTGCCCCGGTCTGGGAAGATCCCACATGCCGCGGAGCGGCTGGGCCCATGAGCCATGGCCACTGAGCCTGCGCGTCCGGAGCCTGTGCTCCGCAACGGGAGAGGCCACAACTGGGAGAGGCCCGCGTACTGCAAAAAAAAAAAAAAAAAAAAAAAGTATGTGTGTGTGTGTTCACAGCTCTAAGGATTTTTTTCATTTCATTTCATTCATTTGGAGAGCATGATTAAAGCGAAGGCTCATTCTAAGGCTGGGCTGTAACAGAATGCAATCATTTGATACAACTAATCGACTACTGTTTCCTAAGAAGTCTATAACACATTTGCATGAAACCCAGTTCTTTTCTAGAGCAAAGATCCTGATGGTAAGGGTCTTTATTTTGAAAACCCAATTATGTAGTTTCATCTATAACATTTCTTACATTGCTTTCTCAATATCTACTTGGGAAAATAAAACAGTATTTACAAGTTTTGGGCTACAAAATTACCTTACATCAATTCAGATTCCTTAGATCTCCTCCCAAATAAAGATTTAGTATAGAGAATTTGAAGTGCAGCAGAAAGATTTGGAATCCAATTATTTGGTAACTCAACCCTTGAGGATTATGAAAAATAGGAATTTTGCATCAAATATTTTTATTTCCTTTTTCTTTTTCTAAGGCAATGATTTCAGTGCAATATCTATTCCTGAAGGCTTCATTATTTTATTTGAAGGAAGATAATATTATGCAATTCTTAAAATATGGGTATCTATTCACCAGAACTATATGTAGATGCTGAATCACATAATGTACTATGAAATAAAGTTACAAAAGATCTTGGATATTTAAAATATTGCATTTTAACCACATGACAGGAGTTGCTTCCCTTTTCTTCCTATAATAATAGATTTCTGGTCTACATAAACAGAGCTGTCCAGGATTCTTTAATTGAAGCTGACAGCTGCCCTTAACTATATACATATGGGGTACTTCATCTGCATTCCAGAATAATTCTGGATTTCTCAAGGAAGAAAGCTAAAGAGAAATTTCATAAAACTTAATAGAAGCTAAATCGGCCTAAGAGTCTTAGCATTGTCATAAACAGCAGAGAATCAAAATCTCACTGTTCATTTGTAGATTTTTTCATTACTGCTGAAAAGACAATTTATAGTTTGTGTATAACCATCCAAATGAAAAAACACCAGGAGTTGTGTTTTTACAAAGTAAGCTAAAACTCTTTTAAATGCTACCCTTCACAAAAAAGTGAAGGACAACAGTGGGACAAAATAATTTTAAAAATATATGACATTAAATCATATGAAATCATTGACATCCTATGACTTTTGACCCACAAAGATAGTAGATTCATACGATTCAACTTAATATTATTTGATTAAGCGATTGAAAGAGATGACTAAAAGCCACTCATTACCTATTGATCTTACTGTAAGGCTCCTTTGAAAATTGTGAAAGGAAATATAAAGATGCTAAGAGTCAACAACAAAATCAGTTGTAGGATTTATTTTGCCATTTACAGAAACAAAGCCTTAATGTACTGCCCTTTTCATCACTGAACAGATTCAAAAGAGGCTGGACAGCCATCACAGGGCAAGAGGAAGTTTGGCATTAGATACATGATATCACTCATAACTTTTAGGTACCTTCCAATCATGTGATCCTGCATTCGGGGGTATAATAACTATACTACCTTGGTGTATGTTACAAAGTTAACATGTGGAGTACTTATTTAATGAACATTGATGCTCAAACTAGTGCAAATGGGATACTAACCTGGTCTAACATAAAATACCATGGTCAGAGGCTAATGCCTTGATCTTATTTGCTAGACTGTAGTAGCAAAAACACTTTTATCAGTCTATGGAATACTGCCTATGCAGTTCACAGCTGTCAGTATCGTATTATCAGTGTGGACATCATTAAGTAACTGTGCCTCAGTTTAAAGATAATAAAGTGTCAGCTAAATGAGGCCAAAGATAATCACAGATGATCACAACACATCACTTCCACTCTGGGATGTATTGCTAAGATCATGCTATAAGCTCAGTAAAGAAAATTATTCCTTATTTCCTGTGTGAATATATTTAATAACGTCATCACTTCATTCTCGTAGGTTGGTAACTTCAACACTCAAAAGTTGATTCCTTTTTCTCTTCAGTAATTTTCTTTCAACAAGGTACGTGAGAAGCCTTATGCCTCTATCATATGATTGCAAGAAGAAAAAATATCCAATGAGCAGGAGTTCTTATTATGGGGGAGGTGATAGGCTGCAGGGCACACAGGTGGATGGGCTGGACTTGGAATGTATGAGGGGCACCTTTGCCATTTTAACAGAAGAAAAGGAGAGAAGCAAGAGTGTAGATGAGGGCGACTCATGTATCTTTTCCTTCATCATGCCTTCACTGAACCACTTTCCAGATAGGTGCCAACATCCTGCAGCCCATTTGGGAAGGAGTCTTTCCTCGCAGTCTCTGCCAAGGTAAGAGTCCCATGGTTAGGCAGCAAGACATTTGCTTTCAAATCCCTGGATGGTGGTGACTGCACCAGGAATGGGTATTTGATCCATAGACACCAGTTGATGGGCTGCCCACTCAGGGCAGTGACCAGCTGGCCCACTAGATTGTCTCTCAAGACTTTGAACAAGGAAAGATAGAGAGCCACGCTGTTGGTCCTGAGAGCAGAAATTGACATGTGAACAAGAAAAAAACAATGAGTGAACTGAAATTGCAAATAAGCTAAAGTTTGAATAAGCAAAAAGACTTGTGATTTGAAGTAAACAATTTGCAGTGACAGTAATGGAAGAATCACAGATTGAAAGGACTTTAGTATTCATGATGGGAAGGACCCAATGAACCCTTTTAACTCAGAGCAAGATGAGATGATCCAGACCCCAGAAGAATCTGAGCCTCGTGCACACCCTAAATTGTATCCAGTCCCAGCAGGCCTCAGGCTATCCCTGATTTCCGGTGAGTTCCTAATAATAACCTTCCCCAGCTAAGTTCCCCATCTCCTTCTCATGAATAACCATAGCTCCTTCTGTTTTCTTTAAATTTCTCACAAAACTCACCACTTTCTACCTTGTACCATAGACATTTCAACACTTGTCTTATATCCCTTCCAGACATCAACCTCAATGAAGACACAACTAAGGGCAGCCTATCCTTGCCCACAAGAGGTGCATAATAAACATTCATTGAAGAAACATCCATTTTATAATCACATTTATTCACGTAAGAATATTTTTCAACCTTAAAGAAATAAATGCTTGAATGACATATAAAATATAACTTTGCGTATATTGGGGCACATAACCCAGTTTTTTTCACTCCAACACATGGTATTTAAAGATAGTTCAGCTTATTAAACGTAGATGGATAGTCAAAGAAATTCCAAGGCCATATCTTGATAACCCCATTAATGTCACAGAGAATCTATGAGTCAGTGGGTCTCTAGGGTAACTGAATACTTTTTAATGGGGGTCTCACATACACTTACGTTGACATGGTATTAGCCTTGTGTTGTACCATAAATGCTATGATAGCAAGGAAGATTTCACTATTACTTTGTTTTTCAAGCGCAAGTTTTGTTTGCTGTTATTTTTTTTCACGTCATGATAACAGGTAACCAAAAAGCCTCATTATTTCCTCACTCTCTCAACATCATAATACAGGATGCTAGGGGTACAACCTCCTGGCACTTCTATCTAAAATTATAATGGGTTCCATCTAAAATTATAATGATAACAAGTTTCTCACAAGTTATGGAGCCTAATTAATATTTTAATGAAACACTCAACAAGAAAATATCATCATTATCATTCATTATGGGGGGGGATGAAAATAAACTTAAACGACTACCAGATTCAAATGAGAATTTTAGTTTGATAGCCTAATAAGGAAAAATCAGAAGGGAAAAACACATATGGTTAATAAAACATGCAGGAATTACTTTCCCATCTGCATTCTTTTAGCTTTTTCTCATCCCAAACTGTTGATGACATCATTATGGAACAGATTTCTGGCAATGGATGACATTAAGCATAAATTTGCCAAGAAAAACCGACTAAAGTACATTGTTGGCTAGTTTACAAACAATCCACAGCGTTCACTCTTCCAATGTGGAAACTGTCTTCAGTTTACACTTATTAATGAAAAAACAGAATATAAACTAAAAACATAGTTTGGGATTACCTTTTCAACAACTTTTACTAAATCCAAGCACATTACCTCAGGTCATTAATCAATTTGATTAATGATCTTCAGTAAATTCACAAGCCATTTTATTTGGTCATATCATTTGATGTGACAAGAGGAATATCTCTATAGTTCACCATTTGGCTCTCTTTTTACCCCTGAATTCTATGCTAGTAATAGAGGGAGCTGCCCCTCAAAAATTGGTTTTTGTGCTTATAAATTTGCAGACTCTTTTAAAACTAAAAATGATTTTAAAATGTCTAAAGGGAATGCCATTCCAACGGAAATGATTTCCTTCATATACTAGAGCGCCTTCCCTTCTGTAACTGTGTGTATTTGAGGATAGTGGGGACCAGATTAGTCCTTTGTAGTATTTTTTTTTCTTTTAAATGGCTAGCAGATGTGTGCTTATTGTGATGATAAAAAACTGTCATGTGGGACTTCGCTGGTGGCACAGTGGTTAAGAATCCGTCTGACAATGTAGGGGACACAGGTTCAAGCCCTGGTCCGGGAAGATCCCACATGCCGCAGAGCAACTAAGCCCGTGTGCCACAACTACTGAGCCCGCGAGCTGCAACTACTGAAGCCCGTGCACCTAGAGCCTGTGCTCTGCAGCAAGAGAAGCCACCGCAATGAGAAGTCTGCGCACCGCAACGAAGAGTAGCCCCTGCTCGCGGCGACTAGAGAAAGCCCGCGTGCGGCAAGACCCAACGCAGCCAAAAATAAATAAATAGAAAAAAAGCCTGTCCTGTTAGACTCTGAAGAATAGAAAGATACACCTCTTGCTCTCATTTATCCAAGGCCTATTCGAAATAAAACAGACCATTCTTTACTTTCCAGCAACTGATTATAAGTCCAGACGTGCTCTGAATTGAGAAATAAATGATGTTTCCTACACTGTAAACATATAGCTATGAAGAGCATATTATTCTCCCTGGAAAGGGAAGGGTGATAGGCAGTAAATGGGGACATTCTAAAACACGGCAGAGCAAGATGGGATCTGAGCCATATGACCAAAGAGCCTTCCTTGTTCCTTGTTGGGCAGACCTGGTGTCCAAGTGTTAACAGAGAAATGATCACTTCTTGGGTTATTAAAAAAGACAAAAATCTTCTCCAAGGTTGTCTCCCCTTTGCCAAAGGCACAGAGATTTTCTATCAGTTTAGGAATAATGGTTCTTATTTCTTCTCTTTTAGCTGGAAGGAATTTTGGTACATAACCAACTATGTAACCCTTGGTTCAGATGCACCTACTGTGTTTCTAACAGAAATTTTAAAAATCTTTTTTTTATGCGTTCATGTCAATTTAAAAGATGGGTCCTCTACAAAATACCCAGCAAAAGAACACAGTAGAATCTCACCATATTTTAACTTGGAACTGATCATGAAACATTAAGGTCAGAATATTTTCAGAGAAAGCCTCTGAGCCATTTCTGAAGTGAGAATTTTTCCTTTGGGCCCGGCCCAGAGGCCGGCTTCTGTGCTCCCACTCCCCTGCCCCCAACACCCCCCCTCACATTCTTACCCCCTCTCTCCACCCCGACGTCCCTTGTACATTTCCATTTCTTGTTCTTCCCTCCAACCTTTCTATAACCCCACTATTGCACCCTTTGCTTTTGTTCTATCGCTTTGAAATGTTCTCACGTGAAATCTGTGGCATGCTGAAAGAATTTTGGCTGTGTGTTTAATAAGAGGATTCACTGAATAGGACTGCATTTGACTAAGTTCCACCAAACTACTTCATTTGGGGAAAGAATGCAGGAAAGAAATGTCTGCTTCTGGGCCACTAGTTATTTATTAATTTGTTTGCTCCTGATTACAAAAGTATTGATAATACGTGGTCACAATACAGAAAAACAAAAACGAAACCTGAGTCACCCATAATCTCACCACAGCGATGGTTAACCATTGTTCCTATTTCAATATATTTCATTCCTTTTAATTTCTCTGCCTACCCAAAGAGTCTTAAAAAAGTATCCTGTAATCCTACTGTTTACACAAATTATAATCTGCTTATTTATTTTAGTAAAATGCAATGAACATTTTCCTATTCCATTAACTGTCCTTAAAGCATAAACTTTGCTCTTCGGATGCATAACTATTACATAATATGAAAATATCATAATGTATTTAAGTAGTACTTATTTTCTAAATGATCACTGTTGTAAGTAATGCTGTGACACATACGCAGATAATTTCTTTAGATGGCTAAGAAGTGGATTCCAGTGAAAATACTACATTAAGGTCAATTAGAGTCATAAAAACAAATATATATATATATATATATGTCTTCTAGTGATGACTCTCAAGAATGACCTTATTTGGTATTTTAAAAATTTTCTAGAATAAGTATAATTTCCAAACTTTGAATGGTATAAACTTTTTAAGATAATGAAGTAGTTTAGTCTAAAGGAAATAAAGTACAGATTAATTTCCAAAGGCTCACAGGTTGAAAAGTAGGAGGTAAGCTTTAATGGGGAACTGGACAAGATAATGTACTTAGTGAGAACTAATATATTCCATATTTACAAGCTGATGGGATTACATAAAGTGATAAATTGCCACTCAGAACAAGGACACAGGAATCATTAACGCCTGTTTTCTGAAGACAGAAGTTCAATGCCCCACTGAGAGCAGGGAGGTGTGGATGTATTGAATAATACTCAACTCAGGAAAAGACCCAGGGGTTTGGAGTACGGGAGAAGCTCGGCTAGCATGCTCGTGGGCCTGGAGATGCGCTGCATTAGGCGATTATATAACATTTGGAGGCTAAGAAGAGATTTGTTTGAGGTCCATTAAATCATGAACATGCTTTTACTAAATGTTCAGTGAGGAGACTGGAATTTGCGAATGAATAAAAATAAGTATATTAAGCAATGAACATGAAATTCAAGGAACTCACTGCATATGAATATATATGGCCCAAGAATAAAATAATCACTAAAGAACCATGGATACAACATCCACTCATATTTTAATGAAGACGATAGTTCCAACCTACTTGCCTTCCAGGTTCATTCTCTGACATTTTCCAGGTTTGTAGTGAAAACATGTTTTATTCTGAAGTGCAGCTCACAGATCAAGTGAAAACAGGTGTGAACCTGTTTTAGTTGGCAAGTAAATATTTTCCTTAGAATTCTGTAACATCTCACCTCTCATGCTTTTCTCTTAATATACTAAAGCTGATGAAGCCACTGCTAGTGCTGAAATTCTTAGAAAAATGGTAAAATTCTGTTAAACAACCTTCCCTAGCAATCTTCCCTGTTTTGTTTTTCTTCTTTTTTTTTCCTTTAGTCAGTCAACTACAATCTGACAGCAATTAGTGAAAGGCTTTGGTCCCTATAGCCCCTGGCTAGCCCTGAAGGCCGAAAAATAAAGGGTGAGAGATAGGAATGACCTAAAATCTTGGTTTTCTTAACAGGATCTAGTCAGAGAAATAAAAATTAAATACTTGAAAAAATTAGTTTATCAAAATATCCAACTAGATGTGTTTTAAGCCCTCCCTATAAAACTCACTGTGCTGTTTTATTCCTGAAAACAAATCTGTATGTCATGTGACTTGTATCACCCGTTTATTAAACAATGTCTTGATATACTTTGAGATCTGAAAAATAAATGCAGAGAATGTTACTAATATGTCCAAGTGGAAGGCAGGCTTTGAGTTCTCCTGCTGGTCGTCCCCAGTTAAACAAGAACCACTTACACGTGCCTTGGACCTGCCCTGGTGTGATGAAGGGAGCAACCTAGGACTGCAAGATAGCAGCCCAACAATTACAGCTTCTGACTCTGAGCACATACACTTGTACAAAGTTTTAATTCAATGACTCCTTAAAAACTCACCGTCAGCGAGGTAGATAATATTGTCATCCCCATTTTTTTTTATTGGAGTATAATTGCTTTACAATGTTGTATTAGTTTCTGCTGTACAACGAAGTGAATCATCTATATGTATACATATATCCCCTCCCTCTGGGACCTCCCTCCCACTCCCCCCTCCATCCCACACATCTAGGTCATCGCAGAGCACTGAGCTGAGCTCCCTGTGCTATACAGAAGGTTCCCACTAGCTATCTATTTTATACATGGTAGTATATATATGTCAATCCTAATCTCCCAGTTCATCCCACCCTCCCCTTCCCCCACCTGTGTCTGCATGTCCGTTCTCTAAGTCTGCGTCTCTATTCCTGCAAATAGGTTCATCTCTGTCATTTTTTAGATTCCACAAATATGCGCTGATATACAATATTTGTTTTTCTCTTTCTGACCTGCTTCATCTGTATGACGGATTCTAGGTCCATCCACATCTCTACAAATGACCCAATTTCATTCCTTTTTTATGGCTGAGTAATATTCCATATGAGGAAATGATGTCTTAAGTATGCTGCTCAAAGGTGGATAATAAGCATGATAAGCAGTAGAGCCCTACATCAAGCCCAGGCAGTCTGAATGCAGCGTGCCTGGCACACACCCTTCTATGCTGAGCCACACTTACTCTCAGTCAACAGTTGCCCGAATCCCATCTGTGTCCTTGCCACATTTTCCCTTGCAGTGGAGGACATGTGTTAGGTAAATAGCATGGCTTCCCCCAAGAGTGGGTGTGTGGGAATGAGAAATGAGATACAATTGTGAAGGCAGCATGGGAGAAAAGAGATAACATTCCTTCTAAAAAAAGGATGCACTATTTAACCCCACTTATGTAAAAGTATACATATGTATGTATGTATGTATGTATAAAAAAATGAGACATATGAAAGGACAGTGTCCAAAATGTTAACAGTGGTTGCCTCATCAACTGTATCCCAGTGGACCTTTTTCCTCTTCCTTACATCTCTGTGAATGATGCACATGCTTTACAAAGAACACACATGATTTAAAGAATCAGAAAAGAAGTAATGCTATTTTAATTCCACCCACCACAGCCCCCCATAAAAAGGGAAAATATTTTCTTTGTCATAGGAAAATGCTTCTTTCACTGCTTTTATTCTGTCCCTTCTCCCTAAAAAATGGCTATAGAATGCTTCACCTTTCGTTTGTTCAGAGTCCCTACATGCTATTTTATATCATCAGTTTTGATCCTTCCATGGTAGGAAGCAATGTATTTTTTTGGTAAAGAGCACACATTTAGGAAACAGACATAAATTTGAATCTCTACTTACAAGGTGTATAATCTTAGGGAAGTTATCCTTCCTAAGCCTCAATATTCTTCTATATAAAATGGTGATAACCTCTGCCTCATAGGTTTGCTATGGAAAACAGATAATGTACCTGGCACACAGTAATTACACAATGATTCATCATTTATTATTGTTAATTATTATTATTATCATCATCATCTATAGTAACTTTGACAGTGCACTAGCATACTCTCCAATGGTGTGTGCTATTGCAGATCGCTAAAATAAGTGTTTTTAACTTTTTTTGTCCCATAGATCCTTCTGGCATTCTCCTGAAGTCTATGGACAACTTCTCGGAATAATGTCTGAAAAAATGCCTAAAATAAAACACATATTATTACAAAGGAAACAATTATGCTGAATTGAAATTATCAAGACATTTTTAATTGTGATAGACGTGGTTCTTTATTAACACATTAAACAATAAGGTCTGGCAGCAGAGCTAATTGCTAATAATTATTGGGAAGTAGTGATGAGTGTTAATGACATTTTGAGATATTTGCACCTGCAAATGTAATGTACTATGAATATATGTGTGAATTCTATTGGTGATAAAGTTACAGCTACTGCTAATTCTACAGTTGTTTGTTGTCTACTTTCATAATTAATGAAAATGCGAAATTTCTAAAAATAAAGATGAAAAACTTCCCATTCCAGATTGCAAAATGTGTGAGCCCTGTCTACAAATCCCCTCGGCTTCAAAACCCTGGGGATATAAGATTACTTTTTTCAAGAGATCACTCATTCTGGCTTTGCCATCCCAAAAATGACAATGATTTTAAACTTGGCATCATCCATGACTCCTCTGCTTCTTTCACAGGGGAAAACTAAACTGTCACTAAACCTTGTACAATCTAGTTCCAAATATTTGTAGAATATGACCATTCCTACTACCTTCGTGATCCCACCAGGAACCAAGCAACCACCTTCTCCTACCTAGTTTATTTCAAGGCCTCCTGACTACTCTCCCTGCTTCTACTCTTGACCCCAGCCCCATAATCTAGTCTCAAAATAAGTCATATAACATTATGGATCTCTTGAAACTTTGCTATAATTCCCCACTTCTCTCGGAGAAAGTTTCAAAACCTTCATTTCTCCACAAGGCCCTACATGATTTTCCCAGGCTCTTCAAGGATTCCCATTTCCTACTATGTCACCCCACCCGACTTTAGCCACACTGGTGTTCTTAAAGCTTAGGGAATATTCCAAGCATGCTCCTGCCTCAGGGCCTTTGCACTTACTCTCCTCTCAGCCTGGGATACTGTACTCAATGTCTCCTCCAGGGAGGCATTCCCTAAGTGCCCACTTGAAAATGTCACCCCTACCCCCTTTCATTCTCCCCCCATTCTTGCTTTATTTTTCTCCATGTACCTAGCATTATCTGACAAACTTTAATTTTTAAATATTTTATTTCTTTATTGTTTCTTACTTTCACTAGAATATAGCACCATGATGGCAGATCATTTTGTTGTTCTTTTGCTTTTTCTTTTTTTTGTTCTGCTATAATCCTTAGTATTTAGTTCCAAAAAGGGAGCTAAATAAGTGTTGACTGAGAAGATGAATATTGCTATTAACTTATACAAATATTTTTGGAATAAGTAATGATTATCATAGGGAAATAAAACTTAGATAAATATTAACCAGTTATTTTGACACATTATTATACATGTAAAGTGAACTTTATACCATTTTCTATGATTCCATTTTAAAAACCCATTCTCAAGGTATAAGCAGTCATCGTTGATCTTCATATACAGCTATAATTTGTTGTCACCTTTAATCAAGTTCAACTGTAACTCTGACACTTGTTTCCATGATAAAACCTAAAATGCCTGCAAGTCTGAGACGCAGATGGCAATGAAAGGATCTTATTAGAGCTGTTAAGCTAAAATGACTAGTGTATTTTGGAAAGAGAGTACAGGTGCTACTGAAAGAAGGTGGTTACTTTATGTCCAAAGACAGATAATGCTATTCATTTTCTTTTTTAATAAGATTCAAACTTTTCAATCGTTTTTACATTTTCAAAATAAAGAAAAGACTAAATTAATTGAAAACACAGTATTGGCTAAAAAAGTAATCATGACAAATTTTTGCTTTTGTCAAAGTTTAGACTTTTGAATATATACATGAATATGTATGCATGTATATGTAAATATATATATAACATGTATATAAATAATCTATTATCTACATCTCTGAAACATCATTAATCAATTAACCTAACTTGATTGTTGTGAATATTTGAAAGCTTGTAAAAGGGTTATGTCTCAACAGAGTATGTTAGTCCCAAGGGAGTTACATATCACCAAATGTCATATCACTAAATGGTATATGCATTTTGTTGATCTCCTTGACAACTTCAGTGCAATTTTACAGTAGTGTGATAAGAACATTCTCATAAACATCAAACTCAGATGCATTTTAACTACAAGCTAAAATGCAACATTATATTTCTATGGTGTAGATGAAGGTTACATGTTGACTTTGTTATTGGATTTCTTTTGGAAAACTCAGCAATTTGTGAACTTTGAAAGGTCTGTTTTTTAAGGTGAGTAACCTGTCTTGCATCATCCAAAATAACTTGAGCAATCTGGACACCACTGGAATGTCCCCATTTGTCATAGCTAATATGACAGCCACATATGGAGGTCATGTTGCCTGAATATCATTCTTCTTTCAAGAGAATGTTCTTCAATCAAAATCAACCTATTCTAGTAATTCATTTTGGGTTGAGAATTTCACTTTCAGGTGGCAAGATGTGTTGACTTTTAGCAGTCTTCTCAAACAGTGCAAAGATTCATTCCTAAGTCCACTGCCTGCAAGGACCTTATTATTTAATTACAACTGTACAGAAGACGCGAATGCTTAACCTCACCATTTCTCCAGGAAGCACATTTCCTATAGAACTCTACCTGGGGCTTCTGCATTTAGGACACTATCCGAAAATAATCTGTACTATATTTCACCTGTGTAGCCTGAGATGATAAATCTTCCCTTGAAAAGTATGAGGGGAAAGGAAAGTAAGGAAAGTTTCAAAGGGCCTATATCACAGCGCTTATGTGAATTATTCTGGCAAAACATCGCAGCAAGAGACCTCTAGTTATTCAGTTTTATCAGTTTTCCTGCAGTCAGCAATTACTTTAAAAGATTTTAGGGAATGAGAGGCTCAAATAGTCTGCCAAGGAGCACAAGCAATTATAAAATGTGCCACACAGAATAATGTTCAAGTCCAAAAAGTCAATAATGGTTTATTACATCCCCAAAGTGAATAAACTATGTATATACCTATTCTATAGCTATCCTTCCTTCTCATATTGCAAAGGGTTAGTATAAAAAAGATGATCTTTGTTTAAGAAAATGTTAGCATCACCTTCTTGGTCGTTGGCATTTACTCTATGCCTGCCCATCACCCCCTCCAGATAGATAAACCTGTTTTAACTCCAAGAATTTCCACGCATCATAAGGAGGAAAAGACACAGCATTTTATATTCCCTTGGTCCTCTTTAAGTTATAAGGTAAAACGTTTCCATTCAGAGCAGTTGAGATATATTCCACTAAGAGGAGAGAGAGGAAAATTTATACCATTATTCTGGGCTTTTTGAAGCAGTCCAGTGAGGGTGGTACCCAGTTTTAAAATAAGAAAGCATAAAAAGTTCCATAGTAGTCAGTTTTGATGAAATAACAAATAACCCTAAAGTCCCAGGGACTTAAACAATAAAAATGTATATCTAACTCATGAACTTATTTCTTATTGATGTTTCAAGTTCATGCTGTGAATTAACGATTTCAACTCTGCCCTGCTCTCTTCTCATTTGGGGACCAGGGTGAACAAGCTGGTCTAATTTATGGCATGTCATTCTGTAGCACAGAGAAAGAGCAAGAGAGATGGTGGAAACACTCAATGGTTCTAAAAGCTGCTGATGGGATGTGGGACATATCCTGTCTTCTCACTTCTTTTGGACAAAATGAGAATCAGGCCAACTCCAAAGTCAACAAGGGTGGGTATGTCTAATGCTCCCAGGGAAACATTGCCCCTCACATGGTAACAGGCAGGAACATGTGATAATATATCCTACTACACTTCCTTGTAGTTAATTCTGCCACTATAAACACTGTTTTTCTTGAAAATGCCCCAAATAGCTTGAAAAGCAGGTCCAAAAAAGGAAATTCAATCAAGGATATCCATTGAACAAACTATTAAAATTGCTTTGTTTTCCATTATTTATTGTTGATTTCATCCCAACAGTGCTTTGACCATTGGCGGAATAAATACCTCACTGACCTCAAAACTCAAGAATAATGTAGATCTATTATTTACAAACTATTACTTATATTTATAAACTAGCATTTTATTAAAATCTCATATCATTCATTTATTATAACTTATAAACAGCTTCCATCATTTATTTGAACTAAACGACTTTGACATTATTCTAGCTTTCTACTCTATCATCATAGCCTAACTTCCTCAAAACATTGCTCATTTAGCCCATCCTGGGACACTGTCAATAAGTACACTCTCTCTTGTTCCCTCCAGGTGCTAGAATTATGTAATATGGAGCCAGAAATTTGGAAGCCTTGTTGAAGGATATGCATGTATTTTTTGAGTAGGCAGGGCTAGTCCATGTGGGTGAATGGGGCCAGAGAGAGGAGAGGGGCTTGGGGAAAGGGCAAGGAGTTCTTTCCTGCACCAGAAAGACTACAAAACATAGGCTCCGTAAGTCCTGGAGCTCATCCACAGAAAACTGGTAACATGTGTCACTTACAGGATGGAGCAAAAAACTGTGGGACTATGAAAAGATATGTTCTGTTCTTTCCCAGTGATATCATAGCTGAAGTAATGTGCTTAGAGTGAATCTCACCAAACCATGCCAGGAAAATCAATGGGCAGATATCACTGTGGGATTTCTCTGATGCAAGACAGATTGCTATAGTTCTCAGCGTTGCTCTGAGTATGCGTTCAATGCAGAGAAGTTGCACACTTGAATTAACATGTACACAGTGGCACCAAAACCTCTCAGGTCTTTTTTGGGGATGTGGATCTGAACCCATATTTGCAATTCGTCTAATTTTTCTAGGTGTTCTTTATTTCTTATACTATTTGTGATGAACTTCAGAGATCCATCCTCCACTCTGAATGAGAATTTCTACCACATCAACCCTGGGACATTTGCAATGACCAGAGGCTTATTATTTCATGATGAAATTTTCTCTACCATGGGACGACTCTGGGTATAATGTGTCAACACATCATGAAAAGTCCTCAATTTCTGGGCCTATAAAAATATAAAATCATCAATTTCTCATAAAATAAGGATGTTTCTACAAATAAGTAATTCAAAACAGCTTCAGGTTTTGTATGCAATTTGGGGGTAATAAGATGGGGCTTAAGATGGAGCTAAGTAAAAAATTCCATTATGCTAAGTTCAGCTAGATTCGGATTTGTGAGAAAACTCAACATTCTCCCCTGAATATATGCATAGACATGTGTTTATCCCTGGATAAGTATCATTAGTCATGATGGGAGAATTCTTACTGAGCTCACTGTGATGTCAAGCAGTTTTCCTTAGGCTCTACACTTCATTAATCTCACGTAGTAAAACTCTGGGTTGGTCTGTGGCAGATTTTATAGTTTTGCTTATGCGAGATCATTCGTACTCCTTTCTTTGTCTTCTTTTTACTACAAGAAAGAAAAATCCCACTTTCTCATATTGCCTCAGAGTGGTCACATGTCACTGTCCTGGCCAATGAAGTGCAGGTAAAAGTCTGCTATGAATTTGGGGGAAAGTGTTTGTTTTCCTGATAGATGTTGCTTCTTCCTTCTCCCTTCCTTTTCTACTATGTTTTACACCTCCTTCCTGCTTCTAGGAACTTGAATGTGATAGTAAATGATTCAGCAGCCATATTGTATCCATGAAGTAAAAATCAAGAAAATTACAGACATATCCACCAGACATTCTTGACCCACAGAATATATGCTCGGACTTGGAAATATTCTGACCTCTTGTTAAGAGAGAAGAATAAAATATCAAAATTTTTTAAGCCACTGTTTAGTAGGGTTTTCTGTAATTTACATATGAACACAAACTTTAACTGTTTAGAGGTATAAATGATTATGGTCAAAGACCTAGCCTGACACCATTATTGGGACCCTTGGCCATTTTCAACCATTTTTTTAAAAAATTGAGTCATAGTTAATTTACAATGTTGTATTAGTTTCAAGTGTACAACAAATTGATTCAGTTATATATACATATATATATTCTTTTTCAGATTCTTTTGCATTTTAGGTTATTATAAGATATTGAATATAGTTCCCTGTACTATACAGTAGGTTCTTGTTGTTTACCTCTTTTATACATAGTAGTGTGTCTGTGTTAATCCCAAACTCCTAACTTATCTTTCCATTCTCAACTTTTAAATGGTTAGTTTGGCCCACCAGATTAGACCGGGTCTTCAGTGGAGGACAGATAGGAGACAGTGAAACCAATAAAGGGACAGGTAATGTCTTGTCTGGAACAAGGATAATTGGGTGTCTGAGGTTTCTGAAAACCCTGATTCCATTACAAGCATATCAAAACCCATTCTGTATTTCAAAGGTCTTTCAGGTCTGAAAACAGAAAGTGCACACTTAAGAACACACTTATTAATTCAAAAATTAAAATAGGAAAGCAGTCCTTGCATCCCCCTGTAGCAAAGTTTATATTACCAGATCATTCTATAAAATGTAAACTAAGTAGCATGTTAAAGTTTTCATGAACAAATAGTAATTTGCATCTTCATTTAAAAACTACTCTTCTACATCCAGAGGAAGCAAAGCAGGGGGTGGGGAGGAACATATGTTTAGTAATTTGAAATTATGGGTTCTTTCAACTGCACAGTCCTAACTCTTGATTAAAGACTTCCTGGGATGTAATTCCTCTCCAATACTATAAAAATCAGCAGCAGCATAGGCTGAAAAATTTCAAAACATGAATTTAAAATCCTCAAAGGAATGTAAATCATAACCTGATTTGCTGTTCTTTTATTTCCTACTCTCAGCTCTTTCCATTCCTGTTTTTTAATTTTATTTATTTTTGTGGAAAAATAAAAAAACTTTAGGTATTGGTTAAAGTCAGGGACTATCTTGCCTCTTCAATGGCAAAAGAGCTATCTGGAAAAGTTATGAAACTTGGGTCAGGGGGAAAATGTGAAATCTACAATAGTCACAGTGTCCCATGATCCTGAAACTAAAAAAGCTGTCTTTCATCTATAAAACTCAATTACCTCAAAGTAGCATTTTCATTTACTCCTCCATGTAAATTCACTGAGTAATCAGTTCTCACAAGTCTGACCCATGAGAACACATTAAATACAGAGTTCAACAAATAGATAAGCAAAGCTACTCGCCAAATTATAAATTGGCAAAGGAAAATAACTTGGTAGCATCAATTTTGGAAAACCAAATTCTTATGGAAAAATCTCAACACAAGTTTTACTCAACTTCTAATTTGTCCCTACTTGATATGACCAGGAGAGCTTATTATATTTTTGTTTTCTGGCTTATCTAAACTCAGACCGAAATACTTTCAACGTCAATAATGTTTATCTTCATAAATAGCTCTTTGATGTTTGGTGCTTGAAATATGTAAATGATTTTGTATTTACTCAAGGCTAATTTGACATGTTTGGGAAAAGGATGCTTACTTCGGAGGAAGGTAAAGTTACAGTGTTGGTAACAGAAAGCTGTGATTTGGTTGTGTGCATATCACTGTATATAGTGTACACATATGGGTGCACACACACACACACACACACACACACAACTTGGCTATTTGGAAAACACTCATTTTCCTCTTACTTCATTATTGTTGAGAGTCAGACACTGCAAATCTCATACCTCTACTGTCAACCCCTGTGATATACAATGGTGCCTATGTTAAAACTAGATATTGATAAAAGATTTTCAAAGACATGGTAAGTTTCTAAATTCATATCTCTATATCAGATTTGAGGCAATCACATGTTTTAAACCTTGCAGTACCTTCTTTCTCTGTAAACTTTTCATCAAGGTAGACAAGACAAATACTTTGGAAGCAGAGATGATATGTCAATTTTCAATAGGCTCACGAAATCCCCTTTCAGGATCTCACCCCTTCCCCTCTTCTCACATCACTCAATAATCAACTACAGCAGGGTTCTGCTAACAAGTCATATCATGATATAGAAACAGAATTGCTGAGAGTATGTACCCAAGGAAATCCCAAAGTGAATCATTCTATTCCACTGAAAATCACTTGTATCTTTAATACAAACCCTATATATGAGTATTTAAAATCAATCTGAATATTTATCAAACATCTACTATCTTATATATTTGAAGAAGTATGCCAGATACTGTGGAGAACACACACATGGGTACATACGCAAGCAGGGAAGACATCACTTATATCCCTTTGGGAGTGGTGATTAGTTTGAAGAGATAAAATTCATGAAAAACATAAAGTGAAACAAAAATACAAGATGACTGTAAAGACCCAAAAATCCAGAGTTATCAGGAAAGGTTTCTTAGAAAATATTAGATTTAGAGTAACGTTTGGATGGAAAGTGTATTATTTTGCTGTAAAAAAGTACCACAGGCTGGGTGACTTAAACAACAGAAATTTATTTTCTCACAGATGTTAGGGCTAGAAATCTGAGGTCAAAGTGCTGGCAGGGTTGGTTCCTTCAGTGAATCTCTCTCCTTGGCTTACAGATGGCCATCTTCTCCTTGTGCCTTCACATATGTCTTTGCTCTGTACCTCTCTGTGCCTGAACACCCTCTTCTTATATAAAGACACCAGTCACATTAGATTAGGACTCACTCTAATGACTTCATTTTTAGCTTAATTACCTCTGTCTCCAAATAAACTCATATTTCGAGGTAGTTGAGGTTAGGACTTCAACATATAAATTATGGGGGGAAGAACACAGCCCATAACAGGAAGAAAAGTCAGAAAGTCAGATGGAATTTATACTACAATCAAGTATATGATTTTAGGAAAAAAACATAAAAGTATATTGGCTTTTATTTATTATGGGATTTTACTGTGGTTATTGATATATATGATCCATTGCCAGTCACATAAAAGAGCTTTTCTCATTGCATGGACGAAACCAAGAAGCTTGGATTTTTAATACCATGTAAATGAATCTTTCTTAAGAGTGCAAATAGTGTCTCCTGAAAAAATCCTACATGTTTTTTTGTAGGAAGGAAATTAGGTTTTAGAGCTTATACATTACTTCATTGATTGAAGGATCCTTTTATTCACTCAGCAAACATTTATGCAACACCTAATTTTGTGCTTAGCAATGACCTCTATCAAAAGAATTAAAATACAACTCAAATGTGATGCTTGACTCATTATATAGATGGCAAGACTAGAACTAGCAACCAGTTCTGCAGTATCAGCCCATAGCTGGCCTCGCTCACTATGTAATGCTGTCTCTATGACATTTGGTTTCCACTGGGGACCCATTGAGAATTACTGAACCGAGAAGACAGTCTCAATATAAAATATCTTGAGGAACTAAAGTTGTGCTACATGCATAATCCATCAGGCCAATGACTAGTCCAATCACTGAAAAGAACCAAATAAATCGTGGACATATACAAATGATAACAATACCTAACTTCGGGGGAGCATGTGTCTTTTTAAATTATGCCTTTCTATGGGTATATGCCCAGTAGTGGGATTGCTGGGTCGTATGGTAGTTCTATTTTTAGTTTTTTAAGGAACCTCCATACTGCTCTCCATAGTGGCTGTATCTATTTACATTCCTACCAACAGTGCAAGAGGGTTCCCTTTTCTCCACACCCTCTCCAGCATTTATTGTTTGTAGATTTTGTGATGATGGCCATTCTGACTGGTGTGAGGTGATATTTCATTGTAGTTTTGATTTGCATTTCTCTAATAATTAGTGATGTTGAGCATTTTTTCATGTATTTGTTGGCCATCTGTATGTCTTCTGTTCATTGCAGCACTATTTACAATAGCCAGGGCACGGAAATAACCTAAATGTCCATCAACAGAGGAATGGATGAAGAAGATGTGGTACATACAGTGGAATATTACTCAGGCATAAAAAGGAACGAAATTGGGTCATTTGTCGAGATGTGGATGGACCTAGAGACTGTCATACAGAGTGAAGTAAGTCAGAAAGAGAAAAACAAATATTGTATATTAATGCATATATGTGGAATCTGAAAAAATTGGTAAAGATAATCTTATTTACAAAGCAAAAATAGACACAGACGTAGAGAACAAACGTACAGATACCAAGGGGGAAAGGGGGTGGGATGAATTGGGAGATAGGGACTGACATGTATACACTATTGATACTATGTATAAAACTGATAACTAATGAGAACCTACTGTACAGCACAGGGAACCCTACTCAGTGCTCTGTGGTGACCTAGAGGGGAAGGAAATCCAAAAAAGAGGGGATATATGTATACGTAGAGCTGATTCACATTGCTGTACAGTAGAAACTAACACAACATTGTAAAGCAACTTTACTCCAATAGAAATTAAAAAAAAAAAAAAACCTAACTTTTATTCTGCGCTGTCTATGGCCAAACCTAATATTGTCTGCCTTCTAGCCATCATTTGATTTATTTCTCAAAATGACCCTGTGAATTAGGTACAATTATCCCTGACATTTTTATAGATAAGAAAGGTGAAGCTTATAGAGTTTAGGAAAAATACCTAAGATTATAGCAGCAGATACTTATGCTTCAGGTTCTATATTAGCCATTGCTACAGGAGGCACAGAGTAAAGAGATGAAGTCATATACTCTTCTTTTCTCAATCAAAAAAGAAAAAAATGTGGTGCAGGGAGAGGAATGCTATGAATTTGTGGTTGATTGTACTTTCATGTACATATTATGAATGCAGCCATCTCGTGTGTACAGGATTGAGCAGAGAAATCTGATTTATTGTTATATTTAAATAGTGGAATTCATTGAATTTTACCAGTTGAGGTCTTTTTTTTTTTTTTTTTTTTTTTTATTTTTGGCTATGTTGGGTCTTCGTTGCTGCACGCAGGCTTTCTCTAGTTGCGGCGAGCGGGGGCTACTCTTCCTTGCGGTGCACAGGCTTCTCATTGCAGTGGCTTCTCTTGTTGGGGAGCACGGGCCCTAGGTGCTCGGGCTTCAGTAGTTGTGGCATGCGGGCTCTAGAGCGCAGGCTCAGTAGTTGTGGCGCATGGGCTTAGTTGCTCCGCGGCATGTGGGATCGATCCCATGTCCTCTGCACTGGCAGGTGGATTCTTAACTACTGAGCCACCAGGGAAGCCTCCAGTTGAGGTCTTTAGATGTAGACATAAAACATGTTTTGTTTTATCTTAACCTAATGTCAGGACAATCTACTACATGTCTAAAAAAGCATATAATGTTTCAAGTTAATTTAATCTTTTCTAACTTTATACTACTGAATAGGAGCAACTATATGACCCGACTGTGAGTCATGAAAATTAAAAATAAATAATTTCACTGAAAACTAGACTCTTTCAGAGGCTCACTTAGGCATAGCCTCTGTACACTTTGAATAAAAAGATGCACTGTCTTGTTGCTAGTTTCTATTAATGGTGTTTTTTTATAAACATTGTAAGCCTGATTATTCAAAAATATATGTGTTATCTATCTTTCTAATAGACATAGTAGGCTACAAAAAAAAAAGAAATAAGAATTTCCAGATGCTGTGGGAGACCTTATATGTCTAAGTGTAGCAAACGATGCTGTTCCAATTTTCAATATATTTACCAGACTTACTATCTACATAAACAGACTGCGTGTTTAACCTTTTCCTAAAGGCTTTCAATTTTGCTAAGCAGAACTCAAAGACTGTCTATCCAGACTTAAAAAGTCATTTGAAGTAAATGGATTCTTGGTGATAAATAATGATGACTTTTTAAAGTAGCTTTTTTTTTTTCTGGCTGGAAGTACCATTTTGTGTCTCATTTTAAGTCCAGTGACTTCTTCCCATATAACAAGGAAAAACTGCAAATTGGGCCTGACTTATCTGGTCCTTCTACCTCTGTTTCTTCCCAGTAATTTTGTGCCAATGGTCTCTACCCTGAGTTCTGGGGTTTTCTTTCCTTTTCTTTTCTTACAACCTTTGTTTCCCATGCTTTTTCATAAAATTGTTTTCAAATACCTTTGAATACATTTACTTTAAAATGAGATCATAAAATTGACTCAATAAGGCACAGGAAAATACTTTTTTAAAAAATCTGGGTCTTATCTAAATGATATCTTTAAAGTATTTTCTTAAAAACCTATATCGATGCCCTCATTTAAATATCTTTATCCGAAATCTGACTCCGCTTCCTTTGGTCATGGGAAAGTCATGGAGGCAAAATTCAACACAGCTCAGAATCCAAATAGAGTCATTGACCGGAATCTTTTCCATTTAACCATTTACATCAGCCCCAATGTAATGCTCATTCGACTAATGCGCCACAGACAGCTGGTCCCAATCATTCAATCCCATCTCAAAGGCACTGGGAAGACTAGGCACCAACCCCAGGCCCTCTAACACATGTAGAAATTTTGAAAAACACTGACACAGGTATCAAGGAAAACCTCCCACCTAAAGCCCCTGTGAAAGGGTGCATATTGGTGGACCATGTGTCCTCTGTCCCTTTTATCCTAGAGTAGGCGATGACGACGTGGATCAGAGCATGACGGAGGAGGAGGCCGCCTCTCCTCCCTGAATTTGAACTTGAAGCGCCATCACCATCTGAAATGGATCTGAACCTGGAAAGCCACAATACAGAATGCAGCTGGAGAAACACATCAGTAGAAACAGAGGCAGAGGGAAGATTAGATAGATAGAGAGGTAGCATTTGAGTGAGGATGTGTGGATGCTCTGGCTGTGGTCCCCAGGGCACCCTGGGTTTATTCTGAGGCTCTCTCGTATCCTCTCATTTGTTCCCTGGGTGCCAGCTGTTCTCTTGGTGCAGTTCCATTGCACCGCCTACTTCATCTGTCTGAAATGCTCTTCCCCCAGGTCTCCACGGGCTTGCCCCAGCCTCCTTCAGGTATTTACTCAAATAATATCAGCCCAGTCAGGTCTTCCCTGGCAGCTCTCTCATACGTCTTTGTTCCCAAGTCAAAGTTCTCTACTTTTGTCTTCCCTTTACCACTATCTTATATTTTACATAGTTTACTTGTTCCCTTACTTTTTGGTACAATTCCTAAACAACACTGTGAGCTCCTAAGGCATGGGCTCTGATCTATTTCATTTCCGGCCATATTTCCAACTCCTAGCCCACTGGAGGCATACTCCATTTTTCAAATTAATAAATAAATTTAAAGCCAAAGTATCATGGACTGTTTATAGTTACTCATTTATTGTCAGGGGCCTGAGAGAATAAAAATGATTTTTCAAAAACAGACTTCTATATATGTGTGTATAGGTTCACAAGGTCAAGTTCAAGGGTGTTCAACCTGGGCGGCAGCATAAGGTCTGGCACTTACACAATTTCTGGGCTTCGTTTAATGATCAGTAGTTACTGTGTTGAAATTCTTAATAATTTTTCAACAAGGAGCCCCACATTTTTATTCTGCACTAAACCCCAGTAAATTAGGTGGCCAGTCCTACGTACATGTGAACATCACAGCTGAGGTTCAAATCCTAAATGTTACTTAGCATCCTGTTTGCATGAATTGAATAAATTTATATGGAAAGCATTCTATATTCTTAATTTATTTGCCTTACCTACCCAGAGGAAGTTCAGAGAGGCAGCACTGCTGTGTTACTAATGCACGGACTCTAAGTCAGTAGAGCTGGACTATGGTTCCATCTCAGCCTGTGGCTTAGCTGCGTAACTGCTCACTTCACTTTCCTGACTTGTAGACGGAGGCACTTGAGCTAAACAATCTCTAAGTTACCATCCAGCTCTTCTGTGTTTTAATGCTTTCCTAAATAAAATCATATTACATCTTTAAAAGTATCATAAAACATTTTCTCCCCACGTCTTCAGCAACTCTTTTACGCAAGGACAGGGAGGATTAAAGAAAGCGCAAACCCCCTTCTCATTTGACATTTTTGCAATATGAATTCTTGTTCTGATTTATGGGCCCTTAAAAAGGTTCGGTTTTCCATATTTATTTCTGTGCTTTCCAACTAGGTACTCCCACCTAAACCCAAGCAACCAATAAATTGATTAAATGTACTCTCATTTTCTTGGCTACATTCACATGATCAAAGAACCTAATCCCAATGTAGTCTGAGTTTCCTTAAACTGATTTTAGTGAAATTCAAAGAGCTGTAGGAAGCAAGACCTCTCTGTGGCTCAAGAACATTTGAGGGGTTGCAAAACAGGTTACTCAAGGCAACTTCAATGTAGATAACAACACTGAAACCTCATTTCTCTACATATGTCCACCAGAATTTTAAGCTCTTAAAAACATCCCTACTATTGTTGTTCAATTGACTAAGACATCTATGTGTTGAGGAATATTTAATAAAATTGTCTTTTCTTCATAATTATAATCAATTTTGCTATTACATGACAAATGTATTTAAAAAACAACCTTGCTGTGCAAAATTGTGTGATAAAAGCTATAGGGCTTATGAAAACAATAAAGTTAGGTGCACAACACCCAAACATTTCAACAATGACACATAGAAAACAACAGAAACCAATTAACAGCAACACGGTTTACATGTGTTGAATGGCTTAGACAGTGAATAAAGACTACAATAACTATGGCACTTTACTTTGAAAAAGCCCTGAATTTTGTTTGTAGAACTGGTTATTGGAAGGGGTGCAGCTTGTGAGTCACTGTGATGTGGTGGAAGGAGGGTTATCTGAAAATGGAGGGAAAGTTGTGATACGAGGTATTAGATGGGATGTGGCTCTTAACACAAGCGACGAACTGAGGTTTTGAGGCAGGGCCAGCTTCCTGGGTGTATGACCTGTATGCAATCCCTCAGGACCCAAGCTTAGAAGGGCACCATATTGGTTTAACATTCTGCTGTGGTCATCTTGACATTTAAAAAATTTTTGCAACAGGGAGTCTCATATTTATATTTTCACCAGGTCCGGCAAATTTTGTAGTCAGTCAAGGTCTGAGAGGTGTCTTTTTGTGTATTCTTACAGGGCACCTCTCAGCTAGATGCATCTTTCTACATTAAGGTCAGAATGTTTCTAGCAGATGAAATTCTGCATAAGCAAATTCAAAATTCTCAGTATATTCAAATTTCCCCCTGATACATATCCATCATGTTGGAACAAAAAAAAAATCATGGTTTCAAAATAAGCATGATAGCAGAACTAGCTGTACTTAAATTTTAGGAAATTATTACTAATCTGAGGTGAAGCAAGAGAGACAGAGATCGCACACACAATGAAGGAAGCAGTGCGTTCCCTATAAATCCAGGCTAGTCTCACCACGGGACCCCATATCGTAAGTGGAGAAAGTCAAGGCGTACTAACTCCTCCAAAGATAAGGTTGAAATCCCAAAGAAAAAGAGGAAATTTGCATTAAAAATGATGTATGCTATTTACTGAAGGTTGCTCTGGTTGCAGTTCTATTTATAATAGCCCGGAGATGGAAACAACCTAAGTATCCATCATCGGATGAATGGATAAAGATGTGGCACATATATACAATGGAATATTACTCAGCCATAAAAAGAAACGAAATTGAGCTATTTGTAATGAGGTGGATAGACCTAGAGTCTGTCATACAGAGTGAAGTAAGTCAGAAAGAGAAAGACAAATACCATATGCTAACACATATATATGGAATTTAAGAAAAAAAATGTCATGAAGAACCTAGGGGTAAGACAGGAATAAAGATACAGACCTACTAGAGAATGGACTTGAGGATATGGGGAGGGGGAAGGGTAAGCTGTGACAAAGCGGGAGAGAGGCATGGACATATAAACACTACCAAACGTAAGGTAGATAGCTAGTGGGAAGCAGCCGCATAGCACAGGGATATCAGCTTGGTGCTTTGTGACCACCTGGAGGGGTGGGATAGGGAGGGAGACGCAAGAGGGAAGAGATATGGGAACATATGTATATGTATAGCTGATTCACTTTGTTATAAAGCAGAAACTAACACACCAGTGTAAAGCAATTATAATCCAATAAAGAGGTTTTTTTCTTTTTACTCTTTCTCCCAGGAATTTTAGCCTGAGGCCTTGGGAAAAGAAGTGGAAGGAGGAAATTTTTTTTAACCTTCTGGGCAAATTGCTAGAGCATGTGGTGGACAAGTCAGGGAGAGCATCTCCTATGTGGAAAGGAGCCCTGGTGCAGGGCAAGAGGCAGCCAGACAACCAGGGTTCACACAGGAAACAAGGAAGCAGGAGGACACCTTTCAATCTGAGACAGGAGACAGCCATCAGACAAAGGATTGGAGAACTGAGAACACAGCCGAGGTAGGACTCACACCCCCAGCACAGGACACCCTAGTCCAGCAGAATTTTAGACAGTCTGAGGGTTTTCATTTCCATAGACAGTGGCTGAGCTGAGAAAGTATTCTTTTATCATTTTTTTTTTTTTACTAATCCTCAGGCTAAAATCCCCATTTTGAAATTTCTCCTATTTAATGGAAAGTAGGGAAGATCTTGTTTGTCATAGAAGAAATAATATTCATCCTTTTAAATTAAATTTCTCTCACCATACATACCTACGGTGAAATTAAAAAGTATAGCTGAGTACTGGTAGATGATATATACAGTCCTTGTAAAATTTCCACCCAATGCATTTTATTTTTTACAGAATAAGGAAAATTACAAGCAGAACGTTTAAGTTATTTAACTCTAAACCACAAAGGACAAATAATGCGATAGAAAACATTCTGCCCAAAACACCTTCGCTCAGAGCTTGAGTCTCCCTCCATCCGCATGTTACCTAGAGACTTTAATTCTATCACTTAATCTCAATCCCAGGATTAAATTTTCTCTCTGGAAATCCCCAACTCTTAGTTATGCCTTATGAATAGATTTATCTCCTTCATATATATAGGCCAGCTCTTAGCTCTTGGTTTTTTTAAAAGCACTACTTTGTGATGATAAAGGCTACTGATGTGTTGATTTACGTCTTTTGTTAAGCCATTCACGGTGAGCTTTGGCTCCTTTTCTGCACATCTGGTTATCAGGTGCTATTAAGAAGTTCATTACCATAATTTATTATTTATGTGAGTGTAACTTTACACATGTGGTTTTTCTCTAAGTGCTGCACACCTGCCATTTTATTATTTCTTTATTAAAGATCATTTTTGTACTTTTACAGGAAAATCAGGAAGAAGATGGTTTTATTCTCCTTTCTTCATCTTGCATTTCCATTCACAATGAAACAGCTCTTAGTGCTTCTGGTGTGAAACCGAGTTCCAGATAACAGGGAGTGAAATTCAGACATACAAAACCCTCCTTTTGAAATGAAAATCTTCTTCATTTCAATACTACAGTCAAGCCCACAGTGTTTCAAATGTACTTTAAAATGAGGCAATCGGTTTCTTCCCCTGAGATGTATTATTTTAATCTCTTAAATCTCCTCATATTCGCTGTGTTGCTAGTTACTGAGTTTCCCATTAGCTTGTCCACTGCTAGCTCTCGGATCAGACAAGGCCAGTGGGAGAAAATTCACTATATTGGCAATTCTCCACATGTATGCTCTGAGAAGCTATACCTATGTCTGAAAGACAGTGGAAAGAGAAAAAAAAAAAGAAAATAGATTTCTTGTACTCAAGTACTAACTCAAGAGTTAGTACTAACCCAGTATTAACTTGGAGAATATTAACTCTGAGAATGTATTTCTTCTAATAAATATTACTAAAAAGCCTCGGTCACTCGGGCTGGGGGAGAGAGTAGGGGGATCATTCAGAAAAATCATCCAGCACTCTAAGTCTCTAATTTGAGGATGAAAGTCTGTGTGTGTGTGTGTGTGTGTGTGTGTGTGTGTGAGAGAGAGAGAGAGAGAGAGAGAGAGAGAGCAAGAAGAGAAAGGGAGAGACAGATACTAAAATAGAGAGGGTGGGAGTGAGACACAAGAGGGAGGGGATATGGGGATATATGCACACATATAGCTGATTCACTTTGTTATACAGCAGAAACTAACACACTATTATAAAGCAATTGTACTCCAGTAAAGATGTTTAAAAAAATTGATTCTGTATCTATTTAACCTATACCGTATCAATTTCTCTTTACTGTCTCTTTGAACAAATTTTACTTGGCCTTCTTTTTCTTTGCGTTACGCGGGCCTCTCACTGCTGGGGCCCTCTCCCGTTGCGGAGCACAGGCTCCAGACGCGCAGGCTCAGCGGCCATGGCTCACGGGCCCAGCCCCTCCGCGGCATGTGGGATCCTCCCGAACCGGGGCACGAACCTGTGTTCCCTGCATCGACAGGCGGACTCTCAACCACTGTGCCACCAGGGAAGCCCTAGCCTTCTTACAGCTTCATTTGCCTCACCTGTCAAGTGGTGGTCATCATGGAGCCCAATTTGTGAGCTTGTTAGATATCAAGGACTTTAGCACAGTGCCTGGGACATGGTAAGTTCTCAACAAATATTAGCAATTAATACTGCTGTAAATATTTGTGAGAGTTCTATTATGATGTGACACGTGCAATTGTGTGACAGTAGCAAGAGGTATTTACTTCTCCTTTTACTCTGAAACTGTCTTTCAAGCAAGCTGACACTGGTTTTCCAAAGTTGCCGTCGAATAAGAATCATGTGGGAACTTGCTGATCCTGATTCCAAGGGTTCCACCAAGAAGATTCTGATTTGGTAGGTTTGGGGTATGTGCAAGGATTCTTATTTGGGGGGACAAAACTCAAGTGATGCTAATTATCAACCAAGTTTGGGAAACACGGCTCCCACAAGATTTATCATGGATAATCCCATTTTTATGGGTTTATTTTAATAAAATTATAAACTATGCAATGACTGTGGCAAAGACAGTGGTGTTCAGGAAATATTCCACGTGCCCAGACAATTCCTAGCCTCCCTTGAAGTAAGGTAGAGGTCATGTGACTAAGCTTGGCAAATGAGTTATGAACGGGTGTGGACCACTTCTAGGTCACTGCAGTTAAAGATACAGGAACCCCCTTCTTAAGGTGAACCTTGACAGCATGTGTTAACTAGTAATGCCACATCATTGACAGGAGCCCTTGGCAGCCTGGCTCTTAAGTAATTATGTAGAGCACAGACCCAGTCTCAACCTCTTCCCCCTGGAGCCATCTTATTCATGTAGCATGAGCAAGAAATAAAACGTTCTTGAAATGAATCACCACCCTATTACAATGGGAGAATTTTTTATTCATCAAATATAGCCTGAAATAAAGGAACAGGCACAGGGAAACGACTGTTCAATAAACATTTTTTGATCACACATGGAAAAAAAGATAACACATAGGAATACCGCCCAGTGAGATGAAAAACAATATTGACTCATCAAATCATAAACAAGTGAAGGAAGTGCAGTTGTCAGCAGTATATGAAGTAAAGGTTGAAGATGGCAGGAGATGGGTGGAAGTGGGGAGATTGGTTATTTCCAAGGAAAATAGCTACTAACCCACTCTTTGCACTCTGACCAACCCTTTACTCATCAAAGGGACTTTTGCTTTGAGTAATCAACAGTTGTTTTGGAAAACCACAATAAAATGAAGAATCTACTAGATTTTAAAAATTCGGACGGGTGTCTGGTTTCCAGAGAACAGCTTCAAATATTTAAGCTGCTAACATTAGACCAACAATGAACTTAATGGTAATTGAAAACATCTTTTCAATAAATAAAAACACATTCTGCACACTTTAGTTAAAAAGTTTACTCATGAGCTAGACTAACACAGATGTGGTTTAGAGACATTCTATAGCTAAAGAAAAATGCCAAAGAGGAAATGAACTGATATGATTTAAAATGCAATATTATTACCATCGTAAATTATGTCAGCCACGGCTGCCTCAAGTTGAATTTTACTTGATTTAAAGCCAAACAAGGCCACTGAATTATTTTCAGTTAATTATGAGCTAGCCATATGTTGCAATGAGAACAACGTGCTAATCAGTCAACGTTGACACGGTGGTGACAATTAAGATGGTTGGTTTCTATCCTGCTGGACAAAATGTATCTCAGAGATAGAAGAATAAACGTCATATATTTTGGTAGAGAAAATCTTATTAACTGATTTGGGAAATTTCAAAAAGATGCTAAGTCTGGCTACGGAAAAGATTCAACATGGAAGTTTATGATTAAAAAAGGTTTAACATCCTTCTGAATGGTGTGATAAGTCAGCAGTTTGGAAAATCTTAAAGTATGAAGCATATCCCTTCTGCAGAAGTAAACTTCTCATCTGCTCTGTACCAAGGGCATAGTGATAATACTTGGAATGTATTCAATATATAATTGAGCAATCTTATAAAACAATGGCATAGTAAAATCCTATATTAAAATATAAAAATACTCTGCTGTATTATGAAAACATAAATGTAAGAAATACATTTTAATAAAACACACACATGCATACACACACACACACACACACACACACCAGAAGTAGTCTGTATTTAAAACCAAAGGACACAAGCATTACAAAACTGAAAGATGGATTTTTATAAAGACATTTAAGGAACATAGACTTTTCATTACTTTTGTAATTATCTACTGTAAGCATTCAGTTTTAGAGCTGTGATACCGAAGTTTTCTTCTCTTGTACAATAATCCATGTAGTCAAGGTCTCAAGCAATAGAGGAAAATCAGGAAGTAGGATGACTTAGCCATACATTTGGTGCATTTAAGCCATTCCTCAGATGAGGGGATGTCTCAACTGAACTCATATGCCCATAATTCAAACTCTGCATGTTGTAAAAACACTATACAAATCAGCCCTCTTTCAAAAGGATGCAGTGTGGATAATGAATGATTTGTTACTATTCAAACATGTAAATCCTTGTCTACCTTAATTTTTAAACACGCGTTGATGTTTTCCAGTTGATGGTGCTAATATTGAAATATTTTCAATAACTCCTAGAATAGTTAATTATAATATTTGAAGCATGATAAATTTGTCAAGTTATTTTAAGAATAAAATGGACTCGCAAGTAGTGCCAGGCGTGAAGTTTTCACCTTCTTCCAGCCAAAGTGTAATTAGAGATGTTGGGTTTACCAAGGCTCCTTGGACATCTGTTTTGCTAAGCCCTCTCTTTAAAGCCTTGATCTTTGCCTCCCTAATTATACATCTTATCAAAGCACTTTTGCTACTCTCTCCTAAGCCCTGTACAATTGAGGATATTGCGATTGTGATGAATATGTGAGGCTCATTGATTTCACTGAGAAATTTCTACCGGGGCAGAATTTAGCTGTACAATTCTTGATTGATATTACTTTTTATGATCAATTTATTAACCTATGACTTTTCTAGCCCCATGCCTATCATTTTTATTTATTTTACTAAGATACATACATGCATACATATACACATATATATATGTATATATTTACACATAGGCACAACATGCATATATATATATATATACATATGTGCATATATATGGATAAAAAATTGGATTCTATGCTCAATAAAATTTAAAAAATGGTGACTAGGGAAATAAATCAATTAAAATAGATATTTATAAATGTCAGCCAGCTTACTTTAGATGTAGAAAAGTTAAATGTTAACTTTTCCACAATATATTTATGTGTGTGTATATTCTTTTGATTTTTTCCCGTAAGGAACCAGAACAAGATTAAAATTTTTATGTGAAACAGAAATCTCTTTTTCACAATAAATGAGCAGTAAGCTATTTCCTATGTTTAATTACAATATCATGAAAAATATATATGTAAAGAATAAGACAAAATAATTTGGGAAAAGAAAATCATATATTAATTTTGAATACATTAATTATCATGGCATGTGTAGTAACCATAAAGATTACAGTAAAGGGGTTATAGGCCATTTCTCTTTTATAATTTGTCTCCTAGAATAATTTCTCTGAAAACAAAACGACCTATCAGAATATCCTAGAATGTCTTTTTCCTCCTGGGTACCAAAAATATATTGAGACTAGGGATCTCTCAACACCTGAGCTCCACTGTCTTTTATGTAAAATGAGAGGATCAAAGTCAGTGATGATCAAGCGGCATTACAGAGCCCAGAGGTCCATGCATGTGTGTCCAAGGTGCTTCTTGAGGGCCTGAGCGGGCTGCTGAGCCCTCCTGCTGGTGCTCTAACCAGAAAAATGTTGCTTGTATTGGCTTCATTTTTTCAATTCATATTTATTGAGCACTTCCTTGTGCCAAGAACTTTTCTAGCCACTGAGGACACAGAGATGACATAGGCAGACCTAAGCGCCTTCACAGACCTTGTTAAGTTAATTTTTTAAAGGTTTATGTAGCTAAAGGAAGGAATTTGAAAGCTCCTGGACTCTATGTCTAATCTTCCTTCCAACTTTAAAATTTCTTTAAGTAAAAACTGAGTAAGTAAAAACTTGGCAAGCCATTATAAATAGTCAAGTTGAATCCCTGGATTTTCAATAAGATTTCTTTTCCTTCATGACTTCCATCTATCCTCCATGTTACCCCAGTAACCTCTGTGCTCTTCTGGTGTGACCTAAGTATAATTTTAATTCTGGTATGGCTTTTAGACAGTCCCCATTCTATGCATAAGACTATTATAAAATGTTTAAGCGAATGTAATTCAAAGGAGGTTAAAACTTTCAATCCATTTCAGCAGAAAATAAACAAACTGTAACTGTGGAAGTTGATGATGATGTGTTATTTCCTTTTGGTTAAGTGATCACACACTGGAGAATAATCATAGGTATTTTACTAAAGTTAATAATTACTTATGATTCGAAAAAAAAAGAGGGAGCAAGTTAATGGTGTTGAAAGTTCATGACTAGTCCTACATACCTCATAAACGTGTTCTTTGGTTGTGGGAATTGTGGTTTGTGTTTCTTTAATCTCTGGGTGTTCATAAAATGGTATTTTAAAGGGAACACTTGTTATTTCAAGAAATGACTTATACATTATTTAGTATGGTTCTTGCCTGTGCGTTTACTGGTTATATTTGAAGGATCCGTCTAACATTGTATGTTATTAACAAGAAACACTTCTTCTTACCCTCCGTAATCTGTTTCTTTGACTCTCGCAACTTGAGAAAATATTTAGCCATCTAACCAGAACTTTAAACATTGAAAATAAGTTGATTTTTCTACCAGATGTGTTTTCCCCCCAATGTAAAGTTATAGGCAATTGTTTCTATTTAAAAAGAAGACTGATCAGTGGTCTAATGACACATATTATAAGACACAACCAACTTTCACTTGGTTGGTAAAAAATAAAAATTTCATAATTGCTCACCTCCGATAAATTTTCATTGAAATATTCAATACATCCTCTTCCCCCCACATTAATTATAGTCTGCTAATTAAGAATTTATATTCTGAACTACATAACAATTCAAATTATTATTTTTATAACAACAAAATAATTATTATTATAACAACAAAAAATTGTTATTTTTATAGAATGGGCCAATTAGCTGCATTTATGTTTTGAAAAGGAAGTGAGAATAGAAGAGCTTATCTGACAGAGATTAATTCAATTTCTTACCTGTTTCACAAAACAAAGTGAAACTCAAAAGGCTAAAGAGACAAATTTCTTACGTAAAAATAAAAAAGCAATTAAAACACAGATGACATATTTTTACATACATACATGTTTATGTGTTCATATTGAGATGGTCCTTCTTCAAATACCCAAGAAAGCTTGGGCAGAAATCAGGATTTTGCTTCTCCCCAATTTGGATTTCCTTTAGTTCAGTTACTATTTACTATGCAGTTACTATGTACCAGGCACCACAGACCATTCATGTTAGCTCATTTGGTCACTGCTAATGAGCTAATAAGTAGCTGATTTTATTTTCTTTTCCTCTTTTTATAGATGAGGAAATTGAGGATCAGATTCAATAAATGAACAGGCTTAGAGAGAAGGTCAGGAGACAATGTGAAAGCTGTCTTTGTAACTCAGAACATCCCTCTATGAATATTCCCATGTCACACAGCAGATTGTGTAAATGCATGGATTGAGGTCCTTGTACATAAAGTGTTGTTCTAGAAATTTCAGGGGAACCTGTGTTATAAAGAGTTTTCTTTTCTAGGGTGACTGCACTGGATGACATGTGATCTACGTAAGAGCATTTGTATGGCAGCTGCCCAAACAACCCATTAAAAACACAATGGTTAGGGAAAGAGAAAAAAAGGCACAGAAGATATGGTGGATACATAAACCACCTGGTATCAGTTATTAAATGTCTTTTTCATTAACTATCTTATGGAAAATGTGATAAAAAATGATGGCATCAATCTTCTCAACAAAAAGAATCAATATAGAAATCAAAAGATTAATGCCATGACCTTAGGAGGATTAAGTACTTTTCTAGCAGGATAAGACGCTAACTTTGGATAACATTAAATGATGCTAATTTTAAGTCTATTTGATAATTCACATGATGGTGATTGATAAGTAAAATGATTCTTGGTAGTTTGGAAGAAAACCTTGGTGGGGTTAGATTCTAAGAAGCATACCTACCAGATTCCAACATGGGAAACTTTTATTGGCCTACATTTATTTCTTAGGAAATGGAGATTTGAAGAACATTTTTTTTTTTTTGCGGTACGCGGGCCTCTCACTGTCGTGGCCTCTCCCGTTGCGGAGCACAGGCTCCGGATGCGCAGGCTCAGTGGCCATGGCTCACGGGCCCAGCCGCTCCGTGGCATGTGGGATCCTCCCGGACCGGGGCACGAACCCGTGTACCCTGCATCGGCAGGCGGACTTGCAACCACTGCACCACCAGGGATGCCCGAAGAACATTTTTAAAGTAAACAAAAATTATACAATGTTATTAAACATCTGAATCTGTGTTCTGTTTTTGCCAGAGTCTGTAAATTGAAATGCATGGGGAATCGGTGACCTTATTCTTACCCCTGATATCATGATGGATAATACATTATTAAATTGTAGATGGTAAATAGTGAAGCAATTGTATGAATAGAAAACAGATCATCAAGTCAAGTATGTTCAGAGGAAAAAGGAACATGATGAGCGAGAGGAAAGAGAAAGCAAAACACGATGACAAGATTCTTCACTCTGTTTAGGAAAACGTTCTGTCTTTGGTAAGTATTTTAATTTTATAAACAAAAAGTATCATGCTTCAATAAACATTTTTCTTTGCTCTTAGTATTTTATTAAGAGATATTGTACCACACTCTCTTCTTTAAAATAAATAAATAAAGAATAAAAATCAAACAATTATATTATTTTCTTTGAAAAATAAATTCTGGATTGACTGATGTATTTCCTTCACTATTTGGGAACTCTGACTACAAGTATTTAATATTGAAAATAACTACAGCTCCCATTGGTTGAATGCTTACTATCTGTCATCCATTGTTTTCTTACCACTTTATTTAATCCTTACCACTGCCCAAGGAGCTAGTTTCTATTATTATGCCCAATTTGCATATGGAAAAAAACTGAGGTACACGGAAGTAATTTGCCCAAGCAAACAATAGAGGAGTTTGTACCCAGACTTCTTAACCCATGTCCTCAACTGCTTGGCAATACTGACCATATAAACTTTATCTGAATCATTTTGGTGTTTGCATATCAGATTTTGGACATAAAGAAAGTCTCTAACAGTGTAATACTACATTTTTTTCTGGGCTGTTACATTGTAGTTTAGTTTTTAAATATTTTCTGAGGAGCTATACACAGTGATTCACTGTGTCTAGGAAAATAACACTTACAGTAGCATGGTCAATAGAGAACATTAAAGTTCTGACATAGTTTCTAATAATCCACTATCTAATCAAAAAAATACAAAAAATGGGCTTCCCTGG
Organism: Delphinapterus leucas; assembly: GCF_059928025.1. NCBI lineage: Eukaryota > Metazoa > Chordata > Mammalia > Artiodactyla > Monodontidae > Delphinapterus > Delphinapterus leucas. The sequence goes on from NC_143146.1 coordinate 16,511,051, forward strand.
TGGCGCAGTGGTTGGGAGTCCGCCTGCCGATGCGGGGGACGCGGGTTCGTGTCCTAGTCTGGGAAGATCCCACATGCCGTGGAGCGGCTGGGCCCGTGAGCCGTGACCGCTGGGCCTGCGTGTCTGGAGCCTGTGCTCCGCAGCGGGAGAGGCCACGACGGTGAGAGGCCTGCGTGCCGCAAAAACAAAAACAAAAAACAAACAAACAAACAAAAAATACTTGACGAGGGAATAAAGTCTGTTACGCCTTGAACATAAATGTACAAGGAGACCGACAGTTTTACAGCATTTGAGGTTTTGGACACAATAACTGTCATATCAGATTGCTGTGTGATCTAGTCAATTGCCCACCAATTGTCTCAAATTGACTAGAACCCAGGCAATTTCTACATTTTATAGACCACAATGAAAAGAAACATCACTTCCACATCCTCCCGCAGATCAGGAGGCAAAGCCTACATTTTAAGGGAGAACTGGTTCTCTGTGAAGTTGAGATCCAAAGATATGGAAATCCAAAACACCAGAGGAGAGAAGGGAGGCCTAGAAATGAGTGGGTAACAAACTCCTTCCCTAAATGTCTTCTCCAAGGACATACTCTGAGCGATGGTTTCTGAGGTAGACCAAGAAGCAAGTTCATACAGTGAACTCCTTGAGTAGTAATGACAAAGCAATCAATATAAAAAACTATAGCCTTTCTAGGGAAAATTTGACCAAAAATTTGAAAACCCAGAAGTGGCATCAATGGCATCTGTGTGTGTGTGTGTGTGTGTGTGTGTGTGTGTGTATATGTATCACAGAGATTGAAAGAGACAAATAATATGTCAAAGCTCCATATAAAGCATATTAAGATGAATGTTACTGTATAACAAATATTTTCAACAGACAGCTGGCTCTGAGGCTCCCTAACCCTTTGTTTCACTCCTATGGCCCAGACTCTTCCACCTTTAAGCCTAATAACCAAAAGAAATCACTTAGCTGAGTTTCAGATACAAACTAAGAAATTAATGCAGACGACCTGATATAATTGTGGCTGTTTTACTTATATCTTCATGCAGTACGTGCAGTTCTCAAATGTTACAGATTGTGCCCAAGGGGTGGTGACATTGGTCATAAAGGATGAAAGAGTAAACGGGGGTCGAAGGGGGGTGGACTTTGCAACTTAATTTTGGTATGCCTCTTTCCTGCCCACTGTTTCTACATGCCACTGGCAGCTTCTTTGAAAGGTATTGCTAGCACACACACATGAAATAGCAAATGAAGCCTAAGGAGGACAGTTCTATGCTTTAAAGCTAAAACGTTACACCTGGAAGGCAAAGCATTTGGAATGAATTCCACCGTTATACCCAGTTAAGGGTCTGTGGAGACATGGATTTTTAGGAGCAGTTTCCCTCATCCCTCTTGCCTTCACTACTCCAAGTATTTCCATCGAAAAAGATGCAGTCACACTCTTAAACAACCAAATTCAACACATACATACATATATACACACCCCTTCTATCTTGACATGTAGTGAATGAATGATGGAAAAATACTTTTTTTCCTATGTCTTTGAAGATAAATGAACTTAACATCAGAATTTTTTTTCTTCCTTCGTTTACTAATAGCATTTTTGCACTTTCTAATCTAGAGCAGAGACTTGGAACTCTATTTTAACCTCTAATTTCTGGCAAGTTCCTATGACATTGGAATTCTAACCTAAAGTGCATAGTCAAATGCCACATGAGGTGTTTTACAATCTATTTTAATCTATAATAAGGGAACCGAAGCAACACAACTCACTTTATGCTTTAAACCACTGTAATTTATTTTTTTGAGAGGTATTATCATACATTTAGATAAGCAAAAGATACTTTGTTGATTATAAAATAACAAAGCGGATACTCAGTATCTTCACTGAGCAGTTTGGATATTATGCTAAATTTTGAAGATTATGGTTTGCAGCTCCTCTGGCAATTATGTGTCACCTTTAAAAATGATAAGCATGAGTTCAATTTCATTAACTGTGTGGTTTATCAATAATTAAATCTGCCCTATGTAACCTCATAAAGGGTAGATCTAAATATTCATATCAAAAAGCATCTGTTCATTTGGTTAGCCTTACATAATTATTTTATTATAATTAAAAGCATTCCCATATATGACATAATGGCTTCTTTAATATTCTAAGTACAAACATAAAAACAAAGTTATGTATTATCCAGACATTTCCACTGAAGGAAATAAATTTTTAAAAATACCTTTAAAGCAAAAATACTACTTTATTCTACATAACTGGTGATCCACTTTATTGGTTAGACTGTGGTTTTTATTTCAGTAACAGAAACACAAGTCTCATCCTAATTTTGATAATCATGGATTGAACTGGAACGCCCATAATGCTTTAGAATTTTCAAAACATTTTAAACTTTCCCCGGGATGTTAACATGATTTGTGGCTCTGTACTGAGTGCTTTAAAGATGAAATATATCTGTAGCTTCAGTACGGAAACTATACTTCTTATTAATCTTTAGGTGATATACACTCAGTGAACTTTTTCAATGGTAGATACTATAATGAACATGAAAAGGAGCTAGATTTTACCGTTTCTTTTTAACATGCCATAATGTAGATATAAATCAGTTGTCAAAGTTGTAACTGACTCACATTCCAGTCTTCCATAAGAAGCCACTGCCATTGTTTAAAACTTACCATTGCCTTAATCTCAAAAGTTGAGTCAGAATTCTACCCTATGGAAAGGAAATCTAAACTTTAGATAGCACTTGAATGAGTGATTTCTCATGTAATTATACTTATGAAAATGTTCATTTCATTGCAAATGAGATTTTAGACTCTTTAACAATTAATAACTGATGAAGATCATGAAATTAAACCTATGATTCTAAATGAGAAGTTTGATGAAACATGGGCTTTTCATGCTACAGCTATCTACCATTAATTGTATGCAAATAATAATATTCTGAAGTCTCTGTCTACACAATCATAAAGGTACTGACTGCCTGTGGTGACACATTTTACACTTACTAAACCAGTGTTTTTCTGATCGTAAGTCTCAATGCACTGACGTATTATGAAATCAATCCAGTGAGTTGCAACCAGCATTTTTTCAAAATAAAATAAGACAGAAAATAGTAGAAGAGAAGAAATATCATAATTCATCGCATAGTAAAGGTAAGTATTTTATAAAGCTTTTTTCAATTATATATGTGTGTATGTACATATGTGTATATATAATATATAAGTATAGGAGATATATATTATATATAAACATATAGTATAGAATATATATGTGTCTGTATATATGTATATACATATGTGATACACATACACACACACACACACACACACACTCTTCAACCATAATTTATCTCAAGGTCACTCACGATCCCCTAATATAACATATCTCCTTTGTTTATCATATCCCCTGAATATAAGTGATCACAGAGAAGGCTCGGTGAATATTTATTGAATAAACGAATCCAGGACTACACAAACACACACACATTCTGTGTCATGATGTAAAATATATTTTTCAGTAAGTTGATGACAAAAAAAAAGCTAGAAATCTCACCGATCAGAACCAAACTCTGCTCTTCTGAAAGTCAGTTTCGTTTAAAATTGACCTCTACCTTCCCTTCATCACTACTGTCCTCACCTCCACCTAGCTAAAATTAAAACTTAAGAAGTTTCTTCCACTAAATCTATAATAACACGCTATGAAGAAATATCTAAAGGGAAGAATTCTGATCTCATAAAATCAGTGGCCCGGGTAAGGGCCACCAAAATGTAAATGACTCACCTCATTTATTCAGTTATTCATTCAATAGCCATATTATTGGGTCAGACTGAGAGTAGACAGCTGCAGGAGAGAAAGGCTTCAGGCGAGAAGTACTGAGAGAAAGGTAGGGAGGTATAGGATTGAAACCACTATACCATAAGGAGTAGGGAAAACCAGACTGGAACAGCTTTTTTGATCACTATATCAGAAGACAATCTTGTAAGTAGGGACAAAATGTGAGTTGACACAATGAGTCTGGATACTCCAAGAGGAAAGAAAGGAATGAATACAGGGAGAGGAGAGATTAGTAGAGGACAGGCAAAAAGAAATGAGGCTCTAGATAACCAAGAGAAAGAACAGGAGCTTTAAACCTCCTTGCTGGGGGTGGGAGTGGGGTGGGGAATGAGATGGGGGAGCAGGGGACAAGGAAAGGAGCTACAACAGGGTTTAACAAGGGAAAAGAAAATAATCAGAAATTTTTTAAAAGACCAATCAGGCAGCAGCACTGAGCACAGGTGGGAAGGGTTTCAACCTATTGGCAAGTAGATCAGTTAGGTGAAGAGAGAATGAAGGAGGCAGTGACAAGAGCAAAGAAGAGCAGATTTGATAGACATTCGGAATGAAGACCATGAAGACTTGAAGACTGACTGGATGGAGGTGGGATGGAGAACAAAAGTAGAAGTGATTCAGGGGAATCTACGGTCACTTTTCAGTTTGTAGCCTGAGAACCTGGGCTAGTATCTAAATATTTATGTGTCTATCTTCACCAGTAGTCAACAGTCAAAATTAAACTATGATGTCTTATTCATAGCTGTATAGGTGGCCTGTTACAAATACTGATACATAGTAGGTATTCAACAAAGGCTGACCGAACTGAAAGAGTAGAAAGAAGTAGGCTGAATCTCAAAGATTCCTGTGAAATTAAATATAAGGAACATTTGCAGAACCTGTTTCAATGCACTTAGTGCTCTTTCTTACCTCTATTTCTTGATAATACTCTCACTCATCACTTCCCATCCTCTCTGTGACCCTGGCAGACCAAGGGTTAAATTGCACAAAGTTCTCCTCTGTTAGGACTAAACTTTTTCTCTAGGACTTGCCTTCATTTCTAGGACGACTTATGTGAAAAGTGCTATTGGAAGACTATGAATTTTCTTTTCTTTTTTTTTTTACAAAGAAGGTTACTTATTCAAATAGTTTGGGTCAACGGAGCAAGATTAAAAGTGAATAGTAACACTAATTTCAGTCACCTTTAAAAAACAGAAAAACAATGTAGGAAATGTACTGCTTAAAAATATTTTATATTTAAAAAATAGTTTTGAATATACAAGAAATAAAGAATAAATATAATGTTGATTTACTTAATTACCTTTTCCTTTGAACTACATGGTAATGACATATTAATTGCTTTTCTCACTTTCATTTTTTAGAATAAGAAATACAACCAATGTGAAGATATGGGAACTAAGGTGCAAGAAAGAAAAAATCACGTATCAGTCATCGAATGGTAAATGGGAACACAGTCCATAAACATTGACTACCAAGATGGATTCCTTCCACTCAAGAGATATTTCCTGGTACTTTCAAGGCAATATGCACCCACTTCGGTGGGCTCACAGAAAGGCAATTCTGGCTTAGCCTCCTTAGTCTAATGGGCTAGTATTAGTTAATGGGCAGGATTAGTTAAGAACATCGATAATCAGAATAAAATATACAATTCCATAAAAGACACCAGAAGAAAAGCTCCAAGTGTTACAAGAGTACTTCGAAGAAAGAAAAGAATAAATATACTGGGGAGATCAAATAAAGAAGGTAGAATTTGAAATGGATTTGGAAGGAAAATCAGTGTTGGCAGGTAGCAGTGAGGGCTCTAGCGAAGTATGACTGTGGCAAAGTGCCAGTCTGTAAAGCAAAGGCGGGGAACATGGAGTACATGTCAGTGATGTCATGGGAGCTGAGGTTTAAAAGGAGTTTGAGGCCACATAGAGCAGGGTGATAAAGCCTGTGAATTTGAACACTGTTCTAAGGGCCAGCCATTGCGGGCTCCAAAGGAAGCGCACTTGGCTGACTGGGGGATTTTCCTACTAAAACAGGCATTGGACCTTTTCACCACTACCATCTCTAGTCCGCCATGCCTCTCCCTAGGGAGGTACCCACTGCCTGTTAAACACAGATACTCAGTAAAAATAGGGGAGCTCCATGTGATGCAGGAATACTGCGAAGAAAATTCCTCTCCAGTTGGGTGAGAATCTGCAAGAGGGGTTTCAAGCAAAGCACTTCACAACTCTCCTACAATTCAAAGAATGTATGAGCTTAGCTCATAGTACTACAACATAGTAGGCACTCAATAAATAGCTTACAAACAAATAATTCCCCCAACTGAAATATATCAGTGACTGAAGCCAGTGAAGGCAGTAAAAAGGGGAAAAGAAAGCATGCTCATGGTTTTTTAAATAAAACCTAGATTATTTGTAAACAGTCACTAAATTCATCAAATATAACCTTGAGTCCTAAAATATTTTTCTGGTAACTGACATAGTTCCAAATGCAAGTTTTGAATAAAAAAATAATACACATATTGGGGGAAACATTCATATAAAATAGATGTTTTATTCAGGTCTATTATCCAAGTAAGACTTTATGGCCCCCAAATTTAAAAATAGTCTCTACTGGTAGGAGGGAAAGAAATGGCTTAATAATTAATTCAGATTATATCATGAATTTCTAGGTCATTCAGTCTGAGGAGGTACAGTAAACATATCATAGTATTTTCCCCCTTGAAAATATTAGGAGATGAAAAAGAAGTCAAGTAGAAAATATTAGATTATCTGTTTCAAAAAATATATGTATTCTATTTTTATTAAAGAGCTATGAAAAATAAAACTATGTCAAAATATTAGTACAAATCTCCAATGTGTTCAGGCTCTGCTGGAGCTTAATTTATTTGTAAATAAATCATTTAGATTTATTTAGAGCATTTATAGTTGACAAATAGGAATGTTAAATTCTGAGTTAATGTTTGTTTTGGTTTTTTAAGAGAAGTAGCAGGTAGAGCAAAAGAAGCGATTTAGGAAATGGGATCTATTAGATTACATGTAATTGATGTAACAGTGTATGGCTAATCTAACTTCCAATCCAGTTAATGAATCATCCCTTACATTGAGGCATTGTCCTGAATCAAATTGAATATTTCCAGTTACATCAACTCATAATTTCGAAAGGCAGCCTCTTTCATCTTTCAAGAGCTCTAATACTTGTGCATGTGTCCTATGGTTAACTTAAATGTGCCTCTTCTGCACCACAATATATTTAACCTTATGTGGGGTAACCATACAATGTCTTGTCCAAACAGGAACACTAAGTTAAACACTAACTGATAATTACACAGACATAAGCTGACTGTCCGGAGAAACTTGCACACGTGATCTTTTGCGATAGCTGCACTGCCTGATTATCAAACACCAAGTTTCTTTGGTTTTCCACATGAACAACCTTGACATACTTGAAAACTGAGTGGCCATGTGTCTTCCTCCCATTCATTTATGTAACAGTTTTTAACGAAGGTCTGTATGCCCTGCACACGGTGTGATTAGGAAGTGGATACCAACCCATTGCCCAAGCAGGTCACATTCTATTTTATGGATGTTCCTCTTAAAACAAACTGCCCAGAACAAGACATAATATTTCTATGACAGCCTTATAAGTGTAAAGTGAAACTTGACATCATATGATCTAATGGTATTAGCTAATTATAGTTAATATTTATTGGGTACTTATGTATGTCAGGCACTATTCAAAGATATATCTATAAGTATATCTATCTCTCGATTTAACTCTCTAGTTATAATATATATATAATAGATATACATGCATATCTATATGTGTATATATAAATAGAGAAAGCAGAAGAGGGAAAGAGAATTGCATTATCATATTTTTCCTTCATGACTTTTGACAAGATATTTAATCTTTCACTTGCCTCAATTTTCTCATCTATAAAGGAAAGGAGAATCACAGTTAAGATGATTTTTTATATATGTATATTTATATCTTCTCTCTCTCTCTCCTTTACTCTTTCAGTCAATAAACATTTACTGAATATCCAACTAAAGGCTAGACTCTGTGCTCAAACCTAAAAACATGATAGGGAAACGCATTCCAAATTCTTATCTGGAACATACAGGTATATATGCTTAAGAGATAGTAGGGGTTTTTTATTTTTTTCCATCTTACTTCAATAGTTCTTCAACTTTTATTTTTATTTTTTATTTTTTTGGAGTACGCGGGCCTCTCACTGCTGCGGCCTCTCCCGTTGCGGAGCACAGGCTCCGGATGCGCAGGCTCAGCGGCCATGGCTCACGGGCCCAGCCGCTCCACGGCACGTGGGATCTTCCCGGACCGGGGCACGAACCCGCGTCCCCTGCAGCGGCAGGCGGACTCTTAACCACTGCGCCACCAGGGAAGCCCAATTCTTCAACTTTTTATTCTGTAAACCATTCACAGGTGCAACTCACTCCCATCCATAGCCTCTTACTATAAGTAGTGCTTCTCGAACGGGGTGAGCTTCAGATAGTGATGCTCTGATGGTAGGTGTGTGTATGGTAGCGGAGGGTAAAAGTGCAACCCCTCAGGGTGCGAAGCCAAGTTTGGGGAAAGGCAGTTACTGATTGGTTGAAAATGTCACCAGATGATTCTGATGCACTTGCTTATCCTTCATTGCAATTAGCAGATCTATTGAACTAAAAACTATCAAAAGTCAAATGAGGTAATTTGGTGTGATTTACCCTCGGTGAATCCATAGAGAACCCTGGAGATCATCACTTTTCTTTTAGTTTTTATTATTCCATTTGAGTTTCTTGCAAGGAACTGACACTGAACTTACCTGTCTACACTTTACATAGTGTACTCCCCACCCCCACATTTGAATATCAAGAAATTTTCCTGTCTTTATTCTCCTGGCATTTCTCCTGATTTTTTTTTGCAAAGATTATGAGTAATGGTTTTGTTATCATACTGATTTATGTATGTTTTCATCTGAGCTCACAGATAAATGTATTAAAATAACCCGTTGCTGTCTTCTTCTCACCCCACCTGCCTTTGAAAAGACATTTATTTTTAATAAATTATGTTTCTTGTATCTAGATACAGAAGAATAAGCTAGTATCCCTTGTCTAATAATTACCCATCTGTTAGCACTTAAGGTATAAGTTGCACGTATGCATGAATGCATGGTTAAGTGTGAAAATCAAGTCCTGAAATTCTTAATCCTATTTTACAATTAGTTTTATCCAATTAAGTGACAAACTAGTACACGGTGCTTAAAGAAGACGGGCTCTGGAGCCACACTGTATGACTTCAGAAAACTTACTTAACTCTCCCGTGCCTCAGTTTACCGTGAAAATTTGGGTAGTACCCATCTAATTAAATGTTACAAAGATTAAAAGAGTTAACAGGGCTTCCCTGGTGGCGCAGTGGTTGAGAGTCCACCTGCCGATGCAGGGGACACGGGTTCGTGACCCGGTCCAGGAGGATCCCACATGCCGTGGAGCGGCTGGGCCCGTGAGCCATGGCCGCTGAGCCTGTGCATCCGGAGCCTGTGCTCTGCAACGGGAGAGGCCACGGCAGTGAGAGGCCCGCGTTCCGCAAAAAAAAAAAAAAAAAAAAAAAAAGAGTTAACATACGGAAAGTTCTTAGAACAGTGCATGACATATAACAAGCATCAAGTGTGTTAAAGCATCAACTATTTAAAGCAATTCATTGTAATACTAAAATATATGAATGCATGTCTAAAAGGTTTCAGTGTCAGTGATGTAATGTGGTTCACAGGAAAGAGTCATGATTTTATAATGAAATGGAAGATAACTTGCTACAAAGGGTTATATTTCTGCACTGCTTTAGTAAGCATTAAGTGTATCTCCAAATTTTAGTATGAGAACAATTAGAAACTGAAAATTTAAGGTTACTTGCATTTCTTGAAATATTCTGTGTGCTTAACAGTTACCCTTTGCATCTTTTTTTGGCAATAAGAGATATTCATTATGGCATTTAAATAGTGTTTAAAAATAAAGCAATGAAAGAAGTAGTCCACGTGTATATTTAAGTTTGGTATCCATATTTTATATACTTTGTATGATTGTATCAATACTACACAAAAATAAATTTAATACAGAGACTGACGCTTCACAATTCATTCTATCCTCTCATCTGCCCTCGAGATTATTTATTAGTGAGTAATCATTTAAGTTTGTTTCCCTTACATAGAATGTCAGAAAGTGGTTATAGAAGAATATTCTGGAAAATAACAGCACTCACAGGAATGGGACTTTCCTAGCGTCTTTTCACATTCAAGGTTAATGCCAAACTAATTATCTTCCCAATGGAAATGGCAATGAGGGATAATCAAATTGTAATTCAGTCATCTTTATTTTAATATTTCAGGAAAGTTCAGTAGAGGGTCCCTGAAAATGATGTTTCCTCAATTCATATCAAAAACAGTATTTGTATTGGTTGAGAAAATTTTAAACTGTTCTCCAGAGCCATTGTGGAGTTTTGTTGTTGTTGTTTCTGACCAATAAGAGTCTAGTTTGGCCTAAGAGCTTGAAGTCATTAGTTTTGAATATTTTATTCTTCTCAAATAGACTAGGAGTATAATCATGATTTGAATTGATTTCCATAGACAGAACAAGGTCTGACAAGGTACCTTTTCCTTTCCAATTATATTTCTTAAAAATGAGGATACATTTTATTCTACAGAATGTCTACTATGGGTGATGCATGCCGGAGCTATTAATTTCACCAAACCTTACTATCTCAGGATAAATAGCAAAATGGAGAAAGGTCCTTATTAATAAGGTACTCCAAAGGGAAAATTATGTAAATAGGATCTTAGGTGGAGTGCAGGAACAAAGGAGATGACGAAAAGCTGAAATCTGGACAAAATTTTAAAAATTTACTTTAGTTTTATAAGTTTCCTCCATTACAAAGTTTTTGGACAGTATTTAATTGCCAGAAGAGCTTTCTCTCCCAAAAGGACAAGAAGCCAGATATATATGTGTATGTATACACATTCATGTATCTCAGCTAAATCACCAGCTGGAATATCCTGACATCTGGGTGCCCAGCTACACATGGTAGGTACTTGACAGATAACGGCTGAATAAAGAAATCTCTAAATTTACCTGCAGTCAAATGAGACCTATAAAAATTGTTAGCCCATGAGTGACAATATAAAATGATTTTATGTAAGATGTTCAATAAGGGTGGGGATGAAGAAGCAAGAGAGAAGTGATGGGAATGGAATGTTTTCCTGCTGATAAAACACGTGGTAGAGAATGTATTACCCAATGGATTGACGACCCACTGATTCCAATGGATGGAGTAAGCAGTCAAAGTATACTTCCTGCCCAGGTTTCGCTTTTTGAAAGTTCCTTATTTTTGTCTAGTCTTTCCTCCTAGTGAAGACCAGATTAGTTTGACACTAGGCTTCCCTGTGCTGTCAGATGTGTGGATGTAGAAGAAATACTTTTTAAATGGAGGAAGAGACAAAGGAGGGTTGATCAAGCCTGCTGGTAGCACATTTTTAACTCACTCACACCCACTCACTCATAGACCTTTCTCCCCAGATCGAGCCTCCTTTTACAACCAGACTTTGCTAATCCTCTGTACCCTCTTTCTGGAGACGTTTCAAATAGGTCATTTTCCCCTTAAAGAGTTTAACATAGATGAATCCTGTTTAAAACCATGGTTGTGTAGTCTTACATCACAGGATGTAAGCCACGATGCAGCTCAAGATCATCCCCACCTCTTTTCCACAAACACTTCAACAAATGCTTTGACCCGTGGTGAATTTCCTTTGCTCTCCGAAACCTCAATTGTAATAATGTTAGCAACATGCCACTTAGCATTCATTGTTTAGCATCTTGTCAAGTTCCTCTGCTAGAATGGACTCCCAGGTACCAGGAGCTCCTATGAGCCAAGGTGTTAGCGGAATCTGGATTCTATTTCTTCTCCCTGCCTGGTCCAGTACCAGATAAATGACAGTACTTATTTATTGTAATACTTGGTTATTTAAGTTACTATGTTTAATTGCATTGAGGTGAAAGATGGCTACTCCACTATTTTAAGAATAAGAAAGAATAACTAAGAAATTTACAAAAAAATAGCTTATGGGGATTCCTTCAAACAATCTGTCCCAGGAAGCTCAATATTATAAAGGTAGTTTTAAGGTGAATTCTGGCTGAAAGCTGTTTTATAAACAAAATTTTTTGATACATTTAGGTGAAAATGGAATGAACTGCTCTGTAAATGAATTTGTTACGGAGTCATTTGTGAAGTGTTATCTTTCCTTGATTCCATCTTCCATTTCCTCTTCTATTGATATTCTTATGGTTTTTATTTTTTTAATGGATTGAAGTGATTTTAAAAAAGAGTACTAAATATGTTGATATTTTCAATTAAGCCACCACTCATTTTGGCATTTTCATTTTTACTAATCAATGATAAAGGACAACAATGGCACCTTATGAAGACATCCTTCATCTCTACTGCCCAGGGTCAGCCTGCTTCTCAGCCCCCTGATTCCTCACCCACCAGGCCATATCTGACCTTACACTCTACAAGCCCAAGCTGCCACTATAACCTTCAAAGAACTCAGGCAGGACCATGTAATAGCTGCTTCTTGAACTTATTCCTTTCCCCCATTTTTTAGACAAATCAAAAAAGCAGGATTTTCAAGAGTAAGCAGAGTGTAGTGACTTCAATTCCAGCAGGCCCTCAAAATGCTCTCAATTTCATGCTTCCTTGATAAGCTTTATTTGTAAGAAAATAGATCTCTATGAGAAAACACTTGGACTTTATTTGCCCAAAAATCTCAGCAATATTATTTTGGGGCACTTGCTAAAAATTTTTGATGTCTCTATTTTTACCAATATTTTAGGAGCAATCTAAGTGATATTTCAAAATGAAGCCTAAAAAATCAATAAAATATGTATTTCTGTAAATAACTCAGGGGCTCATTTTTTCAAAATGCATTCATATTCAGCAAAGATTTCTACAAGTTCTCATAGAGGTTTAGTGAATAATTTGAAGTGAGTAATTGTAAATATAATCGCAAGGAAATCGCAGTTTCTACCTTCTATGTTGTAATGATAATTCTTCGTTAGCAAAGATTTTTAAGGCTTTCTAAATTTTAAAAAAATTTATGAGTAGGATATGAAAAGTAGAACTGTTGCAAATCCAGGTATCTCAGACACAAGGGTGATCCCACAAATTATGGTGATTTTAGAGTTTCCAATATTTAATCTTTATTAGTGAGGAAAAAGAACTGGAAGCTGTGCTAGGAGCAAGACGTTAGAAAGAAAATGACATCCACAGCTTTTGAGCTATTAAAAGTCCAGATTAATTTCATCCTATCTCAATTAGCATTAACTTGTATTGGATAAGAAATGAATGATTTGTTGGCTACAAGTTTGATCGAGGCAATGTGGGAAAGTCAGGAAATGTTGCAGGAATAAGGCTTAGTTTAGCTCTGCTGCTTAAAAGTTCTACAATTCTTAAAAAACAAAAACACGTTCGCTTTGAGACTCACTTTCTTATATCTCAAAATATGTTTAATAATGCTATATCCAGCCATATGAAATTATTGATTTTGTGAATCTACAATGCTCAAATATCAATTTCATATGGTTCAACCATGTAATCAAATGAGACAATGTATGTGAAAGTGCTCATTAATTGGAAAGGCTAATAGAAACATAAGGTGAAGCCATGCACTTGAAATACAAAGTGGTGCTGTGAATCCCATCTCTTACTAGGGGAACTTAAGGAGGGGAAGGATAAAAAAGCAAAGGACAGATTCTGAAGGCAGAGATGATGTGGGGATAGGACACATACTGAATATTCACAACACAGATACCATGGAATATATAGAAAGACCCTTGACTCCATGTGTAAACATAATAATTATGCTATAATTCATAAATGTGTGTCTTCACAAAGGTAGACGGCAGGAAGCCCAGATCCTCATTAGATGGCATCCTCAACTTCTTGAATTCTTTCAGTATCTCATCTAATAAAAGAGGAGTAAAGCCAGAGAGGTACAATGGCTTTTGCAGTACTCACTTTTGCAACTTCACACTCTCCACATGCAAAAGTAGTCCTTTCAGGAGATTCAATCTGTGGCATTCATTACGACTTTGATCTCCCCATGAGGATACCGTGCCATGGTTAGTTTTATGTGTCAACGTGACTGGGCAATGGGGTGCCCAGATATTTGGTCAAACATTATTCTGGGTGTGTCTGCAAGGGTGATTCTGATGAGATTAACATTCAAATTGGTAGACTGAGGAAAGCAGATTGCCTCCCTAATGTAGGTGGACCCATTTCAATCAGTTGATGGCCTGATTAGAAGAAAAAGGCTGACCCTCCCACAAGGAAGAGGGAATTCCTCCTGCCTGACCAGTGAGTTGGAACGTCAGTATTTTCCTGCCTTCAAACCCAAACTGAAACATCCACTCTCCTTGGGTCACAAGTGTGCTGGCTTTCAGACTGGAACTTATACCATCACCTTTCCTGGTTCACAGGCATTTGGATTCAGACTGGATCTGCACCATTGGCTCACTGTGTCTCCAGCATGGTGATTGCAGATCTTGAGACTTCTCAGCCTTCAGAATTACATGAGCCAATTCCTTATAATAAATCTTTCTCTCTCTCTCTCTCTCTCTCTCTCTCTGTCTCTATCTACATTCTGTTTGATTCTCTTTCTCTGAAGAACCCTGAATAATGCGTGCCCTCCGGGCCTAAAAATCATTACATTGGCAAAGACTTGTCTGCTCTGCCCTTGCCCTTAAATAGCCAGGAATGTACATCTCTTGCATTACACCCTTGCCAACCCAAACACCAGCTGTTACAAGGCAATCACTCAATATCCTCCCTAACTTACCCCACTTCCCCCTGCCCAGACAATTCTCCTAATAGCACTTGCTTTAATCTCCCTGGCCCCTCTCCCTTCTTTGCTCTGTGTGCCACATCCATACCTGCCTCTAGCCTTCCTGGATTTTGCTCTCTGGATCTGCTACACTCTGGTACCACCTGCATGGTCTCCTCCACTGCTCCTCTTATTGAGGAGCATGGCATAGAGGCCTCAGGCATCTGATTCCACTCCCCTGCCTGATCTGAGCAGTCAAGGACAACTGGGCAAACATAAGCCCTTTCTAGAGAGATGAACCATGCAACATGTACATGATGTAAGTAGTTCTTATCTGCCTTAGGATATAGGATGTTTAATATAAAATAATGGACGGTACACCTATATTTTCTATGCTCCCAAAAGATTATGCCATATAGTGGATGTGCCTATTAGTAAATAGATATAATAAGGCTTTAATTCTATTAGACATATATGTATATTTTTTTAATTGAGGAGGCACTGTAATGCCACCTATTTGAGCATTCATTTTGTTGGAATACACGATAATCCTGCTGTATAATGATAACATAGACACATGAAATCACTTAACATTCTCTGTAATATACCAATCAATCACACATTTTAAAATTACGTGATACTGAAGAACAAAATGATGGCTAGATAGGACATTATGTCTCCAGTTTGATAGTTTCATTTAGGTTGCTCAGCACCTGTATATGTACTATTAGCAGAAATTAGATTTTATGGAATGAGACATAGGACGATGACTATACATTATTTTATACATTGGCAGAGAAAAAAAAAAACTAATATATATAAGCCCTGGAAGTAGTTATCCAATACAAATTCCCTCTTATCCTATACTTTGCTGAAATTCAAAGAGAAGATACTATATCGAATATCAACCTAGTTTTGCAATAGCATTGGGCAGAATTGTTTCCAAAAGATTATTCTGTGATTAGAAAAGAAATTATACTTTTGTTTATTTTAAATGATTAATGCTAAATAGCCCCAGGGGTCTACCACAGGGCTTTAAAGGAAATGGAGTCTGTCCCTTTGAGTATTCTAAATGCTACATCTTGTGTAGGGTTCTTAAAGTCTTGATTGCCAAATTATATAAATTCTCCATTGGATGCTCCAACATTAGTTTTATTTGCAAGAGAGACATATGTAAATGCTTTTGTGGTAGTTGCCTTGGTGAACAGATGAAAGGAATTATGAAAACTTTAGAAGACAAGTTATTCTATATGTTGAATATGCTTATAAAAGTTGGGTTTCAGTTACAAAGACATTTTTAATCATAATATGTTTATGCAATGATATCCTGCAATATAGATCTAAAAAGACTCAACAAGTGATAAAACTAATGTACGTATTTCAAGTACTTGATCAATTCACCATATAGAACTGAGCACAAAAGCACTTCAAAAATAGTTTCTCTAACTCATATAATGTTTTAATATTCTTAATTTTTCTGTTTGGTTTATTCTTAGCTTATCCATCCTAATGAAATCCTTTAATATTCATGGAGAAATATAAACTTCACCATCAGTTTTAATACCTATCATTTAAATCAAAAGAGGCTCTCTGTTTTTCTCTTACACAGATTCTAAATCTAAGTAAACTCCTAGCAAACTACCTACAGTTAGAATGCCAAAACTGTAGAATATCATTCGTTCACCACATTTTGTTTGATTAAAAGACTGGAAAGTCATGCTGATCTTTCCCTTTTATTAGCTCATGAGAGCATGACCTATTTTCCTTGGATGTCTTATTTTACAGCCCTGACTACAGTAGACACAGTATAGACAGGCTCCAAATGACTAATTTATTGAAGGAATGAGTGAGGAAGTTCAGACACAATACTTTTAAAAAATGTTCATTGTAAAAATAAATATTAATAATCCAATCACATGGTAGGCATTAAAAAGTATAAAATGGCATATAGTGAAAAGTATCCCTTCTATGTTTATGTTCAGTTCCCATCCTTTCTAACAGGTAAAGATTGTAATTTCTTTTCTTCTCTCCCAGAGCAATTCTGTTCATATAAAAGCCAATATAGATGTGTACACATATACATACACAAATGTATATATTTTCCACCTTCCCTCTTTACACGAATGGTATCATAATAAACATATTTTCTGTACGTAGCATTTTCCATTTAACATTTAAGTACAGAGGAAGTTTTTTTTTTTTTTGCTATATAGAATTCCATTGTATGAATGTACCATAATTAATTTAATCATCCCCAAAAGATGGTCATTGGGGCTATTTCATATATTTTGATATTATAAGCATGGCTATAATAAATAACACTTATGCAAGTACACCTGCACGTGTACTAAGGAGTGAAATTTGGGATTCTAAGACTATTTGAATACATACACACCTCCACATACAATAATTAGAATGTTTTCTACCTGGCAGCATATATTTCAGTGTTTCTAGAAATAAGTATCTATATACAATTATTATAGAGCATTCAATGCCTAAGTATACCTATTATACTAAATTTCAATTTAAATAATTGTTTATCTTCTCTGTCAATTGTAGTACAAATAATTTACAGTCAAAAAATAAGTGAAGTTTTAATTGTTAGTTTTGCATGGAATAAAAGAATAAGATTACATAGTGATTTTATGATTCCAGAGTTATACAGAATGTCACTTAGCCACACTTATTCATTATCCATCTACAAACACTAAGTATTCTGTATGCGTTTTTTACCACATTTATTTGAGATTGATTTCATTTTTAATAAATAATACAATACACAATATACAAGACATATGCATCAATTAAAATAGTCAAATTAGCATCCCTATTCACACAGATAGAAAGTAAAATCTATTTAAACCTTTCTGATTTGAAGTATGATAGATATAAGTACAGTCCTTCTTCAACTGTGTTCAAAGACAATTTAACAGGTATTTATGTCCCTTTTTTCAAAGATTCCCTTCTTTCTTTTCCTGAAAAGGCGAAGAACAGAACCTAAGGCTGTGCTGTCACACTCGTCTAAATTCAATAGATAGAATGATCTTTTTCATACTGTTCATTTGCCTTTAAAAGAGTTATATTCAAATTAATACATCTCAAAAACTCTATTTTACCTTAGTATTTAAACTTTAATTATTCTTTGATAAAAATCTTGTAGGGGGGCTTCCCTGGTGGCGCAGTGGTTGAGAGTCCGCCTGCCGATGCAGGGGACACAGGTTCGTGCCCTGGTCCGGGAGCGGCTGGGCCCGTGAGCCACGGCCACTGAGCCGTACAGCAAAAAAAATAAAAATAAAAAAAATCTTGTAGGGATTATTTTTATGTTCCTAGTTTATCACAACTCTTGGAAAGAGAAGTGCTTTCAAATAACCAACAGTTCTATTTGTTAAAGACTGCCAGATTTTTCCTTTTTATAGTTACTAAATATGGATTTCTGGCCCCAAAGCTGTTGTATATCTATCTATGTTTATTTCTTTAGTTTAATAGACATTTAGTTGAAAATAATCTCAGGTAAGATCCTCCAGAGGAAAAAAAGAAGCAAACATTTATTTTAAATAATAATGACACTCATTTACTATACTGCTATTTTTCACCTTATGAATAACTAGAGTTTATAAAAAATTTGCGGGAAATTCCAGATAGTTTGAATTGAACTGAATTTTAGAAAGGAAAAAATCAGGGCAATAACTCAAATATATTAATGAACAAAAGCTGTGGGACATGCTTACTTTAACTGTCGATTTGAAAGTAGTTTACATTTAACTTTTGATGTTTATAGAATATAATACTTAGTTTAAATAGCATCTTTGAAGAGGCTCTACAAAACTCAGCCAAAAATATACCATGAAATCATCAGTTATTTCAATGTACGTCCTCAATTGTTATCTGTAATTCTAAAATTCAAGCACTTTGAAAACCAAAAACACGTTCATTAATCCAAACTGTGTTAGCTAATAACTAATTTCCAAACTGATGCCAAGTTACTTATGGTCTATGGATCGCACAAAGAGGGAATATCCCTATGTATTAATGCAGAAATATTAATATACTGGCTTGATTTCATTGGGGATGTTCTATTACATATTTTATAGGCAGTGAGTTAACTTCCTAAAATTAAAAAAAAAGCTGAATTCTAAAACATATCAGATTCTTATATGATGAGCAGCTGTGACCCTCATATTAACCCGGGGATCTGACTTAATCAGACCATATTTATTAATAAATATAATATTTTATCCTATAATATTAGTATGAAACAAGGTATCTATCTTTTTTAAAACAGTCATTCTTAATCATGTAAGCAACAGAGTTTCATGAACAATTCAATAACATAAGTTATACAACTCTTAAGAATTATAACCACAAATTTGTTAAAGCGTTGCCAAGTTTAAAGAAAGCCTATATTGAATTAAAGATAAAGGCTTCTTGGTAACTTTTTTGATTTTCTATTAGTCATGTCTGATTTTGCAGCTTATCTATGAGTGATTCCCATATTCATGTATGAATATCTCTTTATAAAATTATGTATGGTATTAGTTAAAATATTCTTTTAAAAAAACTTATTTTTATCCAAAAATGCATAATTTTTAAAAGTCAATTCATATATCCTTTCATTCAAGATAGAGTATTTAATAGAGAACAGAATTATAACCTTCAAGCCCAATAAAAAGAACAATATTACTAGAATATATTTTTAAAACACACCACTATACATCTAGGAAGCTATTATTCATAATCACACTTCTTTAAAATATAAGCTTTGGTAGTAACACTCCCTTCTCATTGAAAATAAAGTCATATTTTAAGTAAATGGGAAAACTCCCAAGGTAAACACCTTAAGTTCTGCTTTCATTAGATAAGAGGAACAAAAACTGACTATTTAGCTAACAGTTCTTAGCTAACAGTTTGGGTATTATTACACAAGGCTCACAAAACTATTAATGAAAAACTCACAGCTCTATGCCTCCTATTTAGCAAACTCCTATCTCTTTACTATAAATTACTAACTATAGTATAATTGCAAATCTAAATATATTCCCTGGTGATTGCACATTACCGTCACAAATCCAAAAAGCTACAACACAATGCACTTTCTGCAGGAAAATTAATTATTCCAATTCTAGGCAGCTCAATAGTCAGAATTCAGCCACCAGCTGGCTAATAGGTACAGTCTGAGCATTTACCAGCAGGCTTCTGCATTAGTAACAGCAAGATTCCATTTCACATAAGAATTCTGCACATGCGATGGATAAATGATTTGCTCTCAGAGAGTCCTTAAGGCATATGAGTTTTATCCCCTTAAATGTTCAGGCTAACCTGCTCCACATGATGTCATCAGGATTAATTCTGAAAGCAAACAAAAAGGTGTAATGAACTGCTCTGTGCAGAGGAATAGGACCAGGGATCCTATATCCTATAGTTCAGAATTTCAGCATCTTGGAGCCACAAGAAATTTATTCATCAAAGGGTCAAATGACTTCATTCCGTATTTCCAAAAACTAAGATTCAGAAAAGGTGATGTGATTTTCTGAGACTCCAATCAGAGAGAAGCAGGTCCTAGGTTATAGGCTTGGGTCCCTCCCTGAGATCAGCCTCCTTACAAAATGAGAGTAACTAATGCCCAGAAATGGGCCGCTTTGTTAGAATTTTCCAGACCACACCAAGATTTTCTATGATCTGACCATGAATTAAAATTATTTGATGGATACATTTTATGGTTTGTAAATTATACAGCAGTAAAGCTGCTCAAAAATCAATGGGTGGATGGATGCATGTATGGTTACCTAAATGGATAAGAGATTTGTAATGGAACAAGTATAGTAAAATGTCAATGGAAGAATTTAGTCTGTGGGTTTAGAAGTTTTCACTGCAAAATTCAATTTTTCTGTATGTTTAAAAATGTTCTTGATAAAATATTAGGGATAAATAAAAAGATAATGGGCATCATGTCTACAATTTATTCTCAAAAAGTTCAGAAGAAAAGGAAATGTGATAAAATGTTAACCATCGGGGAATCAAGATGAAGGGTATAAAGGAACTCTATGTACTATTTTTGCAACTCTTTTGTAAATTTCAAATTGTTTCAAAATAAGAAGTTAACAGAAGGGGAAAATATATGGCGAAAGTTAGTGTTTTAAAGGCCTTTATTTTTTAAGGGAATTATATCATCTTAATGTCTTCCCGAGGTATATGATCCCATGCTCTCTCCACCACACCATACCTCTTCCCTGCTCAATTCCCCTGAAACACACAGAGAGGGCTTCTGGCTATTAAATTTTTTTTAAAAAAAAACCTTCACAAATCTATGATTGGAAGGTAGGTTTACATGCGCAAAAGCCAACCACTACGGACGAAATTTTGAATGAAATATGTTAAGTAAATCTAAATAAATACAAACACACACACAAAATCTCAACAGCTATTTTTTTTTTAAAAAGCTGCTAGCAGTTCTTTTTATTTTTTAAATTTTGCATGGAGATGGAAAATTAAATTTTCCCTTGAAGGCAGTTTGTACTGGTTAAAAAAAAAAAAGTAAACACTTTTAATTAGCTTCTTGTTATGCAAGACTGAAGCAAAGATCCTTTTCTGGAATCCACAGATTCTTTATAAAGAAGAGGTACATGGCTCTGTATCATAACTCAAAAGAATGGCAAAAGAATGTCTAGGCTGGGAGTGGAGGCTCAACTTCTGAATTAAAATTTTCTGGGGCTGTTAGGAACACCTGCTGTGTTTTTATCTTTGCCTAGAGGAAGGGATCCTAAAATCCCAGTAGGGGAGTGAGGCTGAAAGAAGTCCCTTTATGGAAAGATGTACTCCATCACAGCATGGTGGGCTGTAGGCTCTGGAGAGAGCTAAGCAGTAAACGAGGTTCTGAAGACAGCCTTTGATGTTACCTTGCGACAGTTTTAAATATGGAAATACGTTGTGGGCTCCCAAACCTTCTGTCTGGACACCTAAGTCTGGGCCAGTGCCCACCCTGGGTTGAAGGACCTCTGGGAAGCCTTTTCAGCCTGAAGGGAAACCCTGGCTTGAGGCAACAAGAGGGGACCAGGAAGGGAGCAGAATTTGGGTGGGTTTCTGTGTATAAATCTTCTCATAAACCAGAGACTTCAATCAGAGAGAAGCAGGTCCTTCATAATAGGCCTGGGTCCCTATGAGGAAAGGAGCTTCCTGGGGGCTGGGAGCAGGGGAAGGTGGCCCCTGAGCACAGGGCAAGTCTGGGATATCTGGGTGGGCTGTGGGCAAGGAATAATATGAACTATAACAAATGCTTTCAGGCCAACACCACAGTTGAAGTGATTTTCCACAAAAATATGGCACTATGAGCTTGTCTTTTTAGTCCTTAAATTAAAGTTAGAGCTGGAAGAAGTCTCAGATATTATCAAGAAAATCTTCTCACTCTGTATATAGGTAATAATAATAGTGTGTAACCTGTTCATAATGCTTATGTGCCAGGCATTGTTCTATGCATACATTTGCATATATATTAACTCTCATAATCCTTCCAATAGCCCTGTGATGTAAGAATGATTCTATCCCCGTTTTGTAGATGACAAAACTGAGACACAGAGAACATAAGTAATTTGCCCAGGGGCTTCCCTGGTGGCGCAGTGGTTGAGAATCTGCCTGCTAATGCAGGGGACACGGCTTCAAGCCCTGGTCTGGGAAGATCCCACATGCCGCGGAGCAACTAGGCCCGTGAGCCACAACTACTGAGCCTGCGCGTCTGGAGCCTGTGCTCCGCAACAGGAGAGGCCGCGATAGTGAGAGGCCCGCGCACCGCGATGAAGAGGGGCCCCCTCTTGCCACAACTAGAGAAAGCCCTCGCACAGAAACGAAGACCCAACACAGCAAAAATAAATAAATAAATAAATAAACTCCTACTCCCAACATCTTCTTAAAAAATAATAATAATAATAAGTAATTTGCCCAAAGTTGTACATCTAGTAAGTCAAAGATGAGAAACTGAGGCACAAGCAGGTTCTATCACTTATCCGAGTACATTCAGCTTCCTATTAGGGATCCAGACCACAAACCAGGTCCACAGACCATGAGTCTGAATCTGTTTCTAGTGCACCATGTCACCTACAGATCATATTATGAAAACCAAATAATGTCATGCATCCAAACCCCCAAAATCTCACCATAAAATGTTCACACTAACATGTCTACTTCACAGAATCCCCAATACTCAGCACTGGTAAATGAATGAAAAGAAGCTGTAACTAGTGTAGTACAGAAAATTCAGTGTAATATGTAAATTATAAAATTCATCTTTTACTGTGGTAAGATCCTGGAAAATTCAAAATGTTCTTGTTTCTACAGCTGGGAAATTACTGTAATTAGATGAAACAGAGGAAGAAATAAGGAAAACTCAAGACAGAAATATTATTGTTCCTGCTCTAAGAATCTGGTGCAGCAGCAAGACAAAGATGGTTTTTTCCCTAGAACAAATGATATACTGTTACCCATCTCTTCATTTTAAAATGAACAGCACTGGTTGATATTTACCCTTCACTGATTCCCCAGGGCCTGTCCTAATTTCTTTCCCTAATTTAGAGAAATAAAAAAATAATTTGTAAGTGTTCTCTCAAAAGTCTTAGTAATGGATGCATCTGTGTTTCTTAATCAATGGTTTCATAATTCTCTCTAGGAGAAATTATTGAAGGAAAGCAAAAACATTAAGGTACAGAAATGCTAGGAATATCAAAGCCAAAGTCAAAATTTCCTTTATTATGCAGTTTCTAAGAGTGCGAACAATTCTTCTCAAACATCTCAGATAGCACTTAGCAATGTAATTTCAGCATTTAAAACACCGCTGATGGACTGAAGTCCAAGGTCAAAATGAAAAAACTACCTCTTTATGTCCGGCTGAATGGCTTCTTTTTGGCAGGTGGAGCAAATCTTGAAAATTCTGAAGTTAACTGTCATTATACAATATCAAAGTTTTGTTTTTTTTTTTCCACAACACACACCAGGTAAGATTCAGTGACCATTAATATCTTAAACTTCTCTATAAACTTTTAGCCTTACTGATAAAAGGAGATCTTTTTTTTATTAAGAGGAGAAAAGTTGAAAAGCAGTTGTCATTTTCTGTTCATGATTTGATTGTGAGCGCCCCTAAAAATACTAAAAACATGCAGCTGAAAAGTGAAGTAAAAAGAAAAGTTTTCTTAGCAGCATGAACACATTCTCCCAGAGTTGAGGTGCTAAACTCTGAGATAAAAAATATTCTCATGACATTTCTTTTCATTTGTTTAATCAAATGACCTGTTAAAGAATAAGGTTGGATTTTAAAGTCCAAAGATAAAATGCAATTATACTTCGAAACAGCAATTTTCAAGCATTTTGGTCATAGGACCTCTTTATGCCCTTAAAAATTATCAAGGACCCCAGAAAGCATTTTTTTTTATGTATAAGAAATTGCAACTGAGATGTGTTTAAACAGATAAATAGACAAGCACACGTTCCATTATCCTTCAAAGCAAAGATTTCACACATATCACATAGCCTTTGGAAATCTCCACTGCATACTCCTGAGAGAAAGGAGAATGAAAAAGAGTAAATGATGTCTTATAATTAGCATGAAAATAGCTTTGATCTTGAAGAACCCCTGATAATGGTCTCTGGAACCTCCAAAAGTCCCTGGAGAAGATGCTGAGAAGAGCTGCTTTAGTATACCACGTCATTTCCAATTTAAAATCAAAGTGTTAAGAATGAATGTATTTCTCATCTCCCAAAAGAAATACTGCCACCCTCACTCACCCCATTTAATCTTTGATTTTTTGAAGCCGTTGTCACCACAAAATATTCAATGGCAACAAGCACTTGAATCTTGGGAAGGAAGGTAACTGACTATTAGTTGTGCACCAATATTCACCCTCCCTTTTCACGATAGAACTTCTGAGTTTCAACCAGGCACGTGTCTATCCAGCTCGACTGCGTTTCCCAGACTTCTCTGCAACTTAATGCATGTGACCATGATCTGGACAAGTGGAATCTGAACAGATGCTGCCTTTTACCTTTCAAAGGACTGGGAGGCTCTCCCTGGCTTTTTTCTCTCTTCCCACAGGTTGGGAGACAGCAACATGGTGACCACAGGTTTAGAATATCAGTTCTCAACTGCTCACTACGTGGGTTGCCATGTAAGAAGGTACATGGCTTGTATTTTATTTTAGCCTCTTGTCTCTTAGCTTCTAACTCCTGAAAGAATGTTCATGGTGCTGAAAAGAGGCATTCTACATTAGGCAGGCAGGTTTATTTCACACACACACAGATGCACGCACTAACACACACACACACACCCATAATGTGTTTTACTTTTAAAACAAATTCAGAACCTGTAAAAAGGAAACAGATACAGAAGGTCGAGTCTCCGGAGGGAGAAGAAGAGATGATAGATAACTTATTGCTCAGAGTTAGTGGCATTCGTTTGTTATTTAGAAATTAATACCTGTGTGTCCTAAAAATCAGCTGAATACCAGCAACAAATACTGCATCAGTGGGACACACCTAATCAGTTTGCCAAGATATTTTTCTCATTTCATTATTTGGGATACCCTTCATATCTACTTATTTATTTATTGAGGTCTACTTGATTTACAGTATTATATAAGTTTCAGGTATACAGCATGGTGATTCACAATTTTTAAAGATCATGCCCCATTTACAGTTCTTATAAAATGTTGGGTATGTTCCCTGTGCTGTACAATATATCCATATAGCTCATTTATTTTAGTAGTTTGCACCTCTTAATCCCCTACCCCTATCTTGCCCCTGCCCCCTCCCTTCTCCCCACTGGTAACCACTAACTTTTCAATAAAGTAAAGCATCTGTTAAAGTGTGAATCCGTTAGAGACCCATGTCGTTGTGTTAAAAGTACCCTAAAATTTCACCATGCTTTACGGTGCAGAACTCTGGGTTCATTTTTGAATGTCTGAACAAATTCAGGGATACTTTCTGAGCAAAAAGGCATGATCCCATCTAGACACATCCAGAGAGGAGAGTCCTCCTCTATGAGAAGGCGGGCTGGGGGCTGGCTACCCATCAGCCTTGACAGCACATCTGGTTTGCACTGTTCCTGGCACAAGCAGCCTGAGCCCCCATGCACCTGAAGACCAGAAACGCAGCTCTGCTCTAAGGTAAACATGACCGTGAGGGAGCTGATCCAATAGCAGAGATTCCCAAACACCAGTACTGTCAACTCACGAAAGAGGTCCCTGGCTTCCTCAGAAAAACCGAGAAAAATAAAGACAAACAGGATAAGTATTCGATCAAGCTAAATATGTTCCATTTAAAGGTCTGTTCTTAGGTCTGAGATGATGTCCTTCCTATGCAATGCAGTTGATAATGAATACAGGAGCCTCTTTAAAAATGTACAGTCTCAACAAAATTTTTAAAATGGGCAGCTCTATGCCAGTTTCCAGATTCTGAAATTGAATTCTGTTGATCTCTTAAGTCTAAACATTTGGAAAACATTGCTCCAGGGCCCACAGTTTGTTTCTCTGTTTGTTTTCTAGTTTGTAATCTACAGCATCGAAAGACTGCCCTGTCTTACGACAACTTTAGTTAACAATTAAACAACCTATACAAACAGCATGTTGAGAGAAATAATGGTAATTAACATTTGCATAGCACTTTATTATCAGCAAAAGATTTTCACTTATATTCTATTATTTGAAACTCAAGAGAAAAATGAAAGTCCTTTGAAGGTATGGCCCTAATCATTGATTCTTGATCGCCAGATAACCAGAAAGCTATACACACTTGAACCCTCTCTGTCTGGGCATCCAGAAAAACTGCTTTAATCCCAATGTATATGAAGCCCTTGACTTCCACTGATATCTTAGGTAAGAACTCCCGTTGGTGGTTTGTAAACATTGCTAAAGGTGGTCTCTATTAAGTCAGTTCCATTCATGATACATTCTACTGAGGTCATAATTCTCCTCAGCTGATATACCTATTGCCCTCTAAGGAAAAAAAATGTGAAATTCAACATCTTTCTTTTTCCCAGGCTTCTAAGGGCACAAAGGAAGTTAAGGACACAGTTTCTATGGCTCTCTCCTGACAGATTTTTTTTTAATTAATTAATTTATTTTTGGCTGGGTCTTTGTTGCTGCGCGTGGGCTTTCTCTAGTTGCGGCGAGCGGGGGCAACTCTTCTTTGTGGTGCTCAGGCTTCTCATTGCGGTGGCTTCTCTTGTTGCCAAGCATGGGCTCTAGGCACGCAGGCTTCAGTAGTTGTGGCACTCAAGCTCAGTAGTTGTGGCTCGCGGGACCTAGAGCGCAGGCTCGGTAGTTATGGCGCACGGGCTTAGTTGCTCCACGGCATGTGGGATCTTCCCGGACCAGGGCTCGAACCTGTGTCCCCTGCATTGGCAGGCAGATTCTTAACCACTGCACCACCAGGGAAGCCCCGACAGATATTTTTAATAGAACTATTTTCTTTATTTCTGCCTTACCATCGACATTTTCTTTTTTATTAAGCATTAAATTGCTTTTGTCAGTAAAATTATTTGTGAATCTAATTCTAATTCTGACTTTGCCACTTATTAAGAATGAAATTTAAGGAAGGAATGCTTTTCTGATCCCAATGTCCTTAACTGTTGAAAGGTATAGCACTAGCAATACAAGGAGAGAAAAGTGTTCAGGGGAGATGGGAGGATTCCCAGTGTGTCCTGACGTTGCACACTCTGCTTTTGTGAAACGCAGACCCTGAATATTAATATCAGTATGAAGCATGACTCGGTGTATGGACTTGGGAATCAGTCTCATTACTACATCATGTGACCTTCAGTATCTTGCAAAATATGTCTTTTAGAAATTAAATCTTTAAAAAGCAATCGGAATGGCTCAAGATTGCTAATTTTTCTAATTCAAAATCCTCAACACTGTTAACGTGACAAATCCTCTTACTTCTATAAGTGATATAAACATCTAAGACAATTTTACATTTGATTATATAGTATGTTATATATTCAGAACAATACCCTTTCTAAAAATGTTATTTTCATGCTATGCCATTGATGCTGGCTGGAATGATTTCTATTTAAATGTAGATTGTTGTTGCAACTTAAAGCCACTCTAACTTTACCAGAAACAGGGGCAAAAATATGACTTACATTTAATTACAGGTATACCTCGTTTTACTGCGCTTCACTGATATTGCGTTTTTTACATATTGAAGGTTTGTGGCAATCTTGTGTCCAGCAAGTAAGTCTACCAGCACCATTTTTCCAAAAGCATTTACTCACTTCTTGTCTCTGTGTCACATTTTGGTAATTCTCCCAATATTTAAAACTTTTACATTATTACTATCTTCGTTATTGCTATCTGTGATCAGTGAGCTTTGATGTCACTATTATAATTGTTTGGGGGCGCCACAAACTGCACCCCTATAAGATGGCAAACTTAATCGATAAATGCTGTGTGTGTTCTGACTGTTCGACCAACCAGCTATTCCTCCATCTTTCTCCCTCCCCTTGGGCCTCCCTGTTCCCCGAAGACACAACAATACTGAAATTAAGCCAATTAATAACCCTGCAATGACCTCTAAGCGTTCAAGTGAAAGGACTCACATGTCTCTCACTTTGTATCAAAAGACAGAAATGATTAAGCTTAGTGAGAAAGGCATGTGAAGGCCAATACAGGTCCAAAGCTAGGCCTCTTGTGACAAACAGCCAAGTTGTGGATGCAAAGGAAAAGTTCCTGAAGGAAGTTAAAAGTGCTACTCCAGTGAACACAAGAATGATAAGAAAGCAAAACAGCCTTATTGCTGATACGCAGTTTTAGTGATTAAACCAGCACATTACCTTAAGCCAAAGCCTAATCCAGAGCAAGGTCCTAGCTCTCCTTAAGTCTGTGAAAGCTGAGAGAAGTGAGAAAGCAACAGAAGAAAAGTTTGAAGCTAGCAGAGGTTGGTTCATTAAGTTTAAGGAAAGAAGTCATTTCCATAACATTAAAGTACAAGGTAAAGCAGCAAGTGCTGATGTAGAAGCTAAAGCGAGTTATCCAGAAGATCTAGCTAAGCTAATTAATGAAGGTAGGTATGCTAAACAACAGAGTTTCAATGTAGGTGGAAAAAAGCCTTCTATTGGAAGAAGATGCCATCAAGGACTTTCATAGCTAGAGAGGAGAAGTCAGTAGCTGGCTTCAAAGCTTCAAAGGCCAGACTGACTCTCTTGCTAAGAGCTAATACAACTGGTGACTTTAAGTTGAAGCTACTGCTTATTTACCAGTTTGAAAGCCCTACAGCCCTTAAGAATTATGCTCAATCTACTCTAACTGTGCCCTATAAATGGAACAAGAAAGCCATGACAGTACATTTGTTTACAGCATGGTTTACTGAATATTTTAAGCCCACCCACTATTGAGACCTACTGCTCAGATAAAAAGATTCCTTTCAAAATCTTACCACTCACTGAAAATGCACCTGCTCACCCAAGAGCTCTGATGGAGATGTACAATGAGATTAATGTTGTTTTCATGCATGCTAACAAAACATCCATTCTACAGCCCATGGATCAAGGAATAATTTCTACTTTCAAGTCTTATTATTTAAGAAATACACTCCCTAAGGCTATAGCTGCCACAGACAGTGATTTTTCTGATGGATGTGGGAAAAGATAATTGAAAACCTTCTGGAAAGGATTCACCATTCTCGATACCATTAAGAACATTTATGGTTCACAGGAAGGGGTCAAAATATGAACATTAAAAGGAGTTTGAAAGAAGTTGATTCTAACCTTCATGGATGACTTTGAGGGGTTCAAGGCTCCAGGGAGGAAGTAACTGCAAATGTGGTGGAAATAGCAAAAGAACTAGAATTAGAAGTGGAGCCTGAAGATGGGACTGAATTTCTATAATATTGTGAAAAAGACTTTCACAGATGAGGAGTTGCTTCTTATAGATGAACAAAGAAAGTGGTTTCTTGAGCTGGACTTTACTCCTGGTGAAGATGCCGTGAAGATTGTTGAAATGACAAAAAAGGATTTAGAATATGACATAAACTTAGTTGATAAAGCAGCAGCAGGGTTTGAGAGGATTGACTCCATTTTGAAAGAAGTTCTACTGTGGGTAAAATGCTATCCAACAGCAATGCGTGCTATAGAGAAATTGTTCAGGAAAGGAAGAGTCAATGGATGGGGAAAACGTCATTGTTGCCTTATTTTAAGAAATTGCCACACCCATCCCAACCATCAGCAACCAGCACCCAGATCAGTC
This sequence comes from Delphinapterus leucas, assembly GCF_059928025.1. NCBI lineage: Eukaryota > Metazoa > Chordata > Mammalia > Artiodactyla > Monodontidae > Delphinapterus > Delphinapterus leucas. The sequence goes on from NC_143146.1 coordinate 16,540,971, forward strand.
AGCCGTCATCAACACTGAAGCAAGACCCTCCATCAGCAAAAAGGTTACGACTCACTGAAGGCTCAGTTGATGGTTAGCATTTTTAACAGTAAAGTATTTTAAATTACGATAGGTACTTTTTAAAGACATAACGGCATTGCACACTGAATAGACTACGTTATAGTGTAAACATAACTTTTAAATGCACTGAGAAACCAAAAAATTCACTTTCTTGTGATATTCTCTTTATCATGGTGGTCTGAAACCAAACTTGCAATATCTCTGAGGTATGCCTGTATAAATGAAAAGCTTCAATCCAAGGCTAAATTAATTTTAACATCAGATAAACGCTAGCTAACCAAGAATAAAATGACAATATTTTGTTTGTTTTCATAAAGAAATATACTAGAATGTATAGCTCCACAAAGCTAAGAATGTGTGTTTTGCTCACAGATGAATCCATGACACCTGGCATATAATAGGTGCTGCATAAGGACCTGTAAAATGAATAAAAGGTTTTTTTAAAAAAGACAGGTAACGACAATAGTGTGATTCCTGCCATGTGCATAATATAATATTCAGGAGGGCACATGTGCTCTTTCTGATTGGATAATACACCTGAGACATTTTTTTAAGAAAAATTTCTTGGCCATATAATATTTAAGAAATGAAAAGTAAGCAAGGTAAAATTTTAACTGTTAGATCTCCTTAAATATTTAGATAGTCTAACAAGGGGCACTTTAATTTATTTATTCACTTTAATCTTTAAATTTTTATACAATTTTTAAAGGTTACTTTCTATTTGCAGTTATTACAAAATATTGGCTGTATTTCCCATGTTGTACAACACATCCTTGCGTCTACACCACAGTTTACTTTGGGCTATTCTGAATAGTGCTGTCATGAACTTTCAATGTGCACATCCTTTAGGACACATATGTACACCTTTCTATTGGGTATATACTTAGAAATGAAATTGTTTAGTCATAAGACATGCCTGTGTTCAGTTTTATTTTATTTTTCTACATTTTCTTGAATGAAAGATTCTTTAAACTCTATAGTACTTTACAATTTCAAAAGTTTCACACACATGATTTCATATATTCCCATAATCAGTCTTTTTTCACTCCTATATTTCCCCTCCCCACTGGTAACCACTGGTTTGTTCTCTATATCTGTGTCTGCTTCTTTTTTGTTATATACACTAGTTTGCTGTCTTTTTTTAGACTCCACATATAAGTTATATCATACAGTGTTTGTCTTTCTCTGTCTGACTTATTTCACTTAGAATAATGCCCTCCAAGCCCATCCATGTTGCTGCAAATGGCAAATTTTTGTTCTTTTTTATGGCTTAGTAGTATTCAATTGTGTGTGTGTGTGTGTGTGTGTGTGTGTGTGTATATATATATATAGTCCCTGAAAAAGGGACTATATAAAAAGGGGCACTTAAAAAATGTATTTGGGGGCAAATCTTTTTAGTGGGTTATAGACAATGAAAAAATGGAAAGTATATAAGGGAGCAAAATTGTCAGACAGTTAGGGGTTCCAAAATTTACTTTCAATCTATTACTAAGAAAGATGGATATTGTCTTTCTAACTCACCATATTAATCATGCCATATCTCATCTCATAAGCTGCTATGAACTGAACGTATCCCCTCAAAACTCACACTGTATCTTGAACCCTTAATGTGATGGTATTTGGAGATGAGGCCTTTGGGAGGTAATGAAGGTTAAAAGAGGTGATAGAGTTACAGGACTGTGGCCTCATAAGAAGAGAAAGAGAGAGAGAAAAATTTTTCTCTCTCCACCATGTGAGGACATAGAAAAGGCAGCCATCTACAAACCAGGAAGAGAGTCCTTGGACTTTCCGGCTTCCAGAGCTGAGAAAAAATAAATTTCTATTTCTTATGCCACTCAGTCTATGGTATTTTATCATGGCACCCTGAGCTGACTAACACGTAAGATTTCAAGAATTTTAAACTCCCTGCTAAAATCATATGAAACAACTGTAGGCTTCAAGGGTCTTAATCAAGTCTCTTTTCTCATCCTTTCCCTTCCAATCATACTCAAGAAACAGACCAGAAAAAAAAAACAAATTGCACAAAACCATATATGTCTGACTGTAATTTCAGGTCTAGTCAGGACCTGGTCTTTATAAAAGAAACAAAAATTAACCACTTTCTTTCAGTTTAGGTGTATTATTTATCCCACCTGAAAAATTTTCATCTTTCTTTTTCTTTTCTTTTTTTGGTTCTCCATCATATTCCTGAGCTATATTTCATAGCAAACGTAGAGATAGACTTCCCATGAAGTCAATGTACTTAAGCCTTCACCTCACTGGCCTGGGTTTTGCCCCCAAACCTCGGAAGAGCCACAGCAATATAATCACATAGCCGTGTGTTCTTATAAAATTTCCAAAAGTGGGAGTGATGATCTGCGGTTAGATCAGATGTTCCCCTTTGTGTCAAGTAATCTTAGAGAGCCTATGGGCATGTTTGGAATGTAAGAGAGAGCTGTCTTGGGAATACTTGTAATTTGGGTTCAATAAGGTCTATTTCTATAGCGCCCATAACTTCTGCATAAAGTTGAGTTATTACTAGTGTAGTAACAGCATCCTAGATTACTCCCAGCCCACTCAACTTTTCATGTGAAAGGTGCCAGGCTAGAGATCATTTCACCACAAACATGTCCGGCAGTGCCCAGCAACAGAAGTTTATGGGTAGCTGAGGAAGGAATAAAAGTGATTCGAATGCATGGAGTTAAAGTTCATCCGTAGAAAATGTATCCAAACATGAGATAAATATATAGTATAAAAGTATAAGTGGAGGATTTTGTTTTTAATGAAGTCTAATCAAAGAAGTTCTCACCTATCTAGAATATACTCAATAACACAATATATACAATGATAAATGTACCATACATCTTTTCTTTCTTTATAAAAATAATATGAAATTAAATTGATATAAATATGTTTTTGTAAGGCCTAAATGTGTATCGGTACTATTAAAAAACGTGAATGTAGTTGGATGAAGTTGCATGTTTTATTGTACCCGGATGGACTGTGTCCTAGCATTACCTTGTCAATAATCAGATTTGAAGCTGAAAGAAACTCTTCTGAACTACTGTAATAAAAGAGAAATTTCAATCAACCATGCTAGAGAAAAGATAATATTTACTTTCCAGTCTCTGTATAAAAATGTTACAAAACCCACGTCACAGAAGGTACCATCAAAGAGTAATCAGCTCCAAAGTGCAAAGACAAAAAAACCCACAGGTGTGTTAGGCCGTTAATAAATAAAAGTAATTTCTCCAGATTGTGTGATCTTTTATTTTTCTTTGATTTGTTATGATTACTGCATTCATCCTAGGTACCCACGTAATACGCAGTTGTATGTTTTCTTATAAAATATAAAGTAATTTTGTGTTCTTTTAATTAAAAGGGGACACCCTCCCTCTCCTTTTACATAAGCTTCAGACCTCACAAAACTTGGATCTGTTACTGAACAAATGATCTGCTTTGACAGTAAAATGTTTTAAATTAATATTAAGTATTTACTCTTACTATAACAATAAATCTACACAAGCAGCTATGAGTACACAACACAGTAAATAGAAGAGACAATGCAGTTCAGGTGGTTCTTTCAATCAGGCCAGAAATAAAGGAGATAAAAACACATTCAAGCAAAGCTAAGTTAATGACGAGTTGACGATTTCAAGAAAGTGTTTTGTATTACCGATGCAGCGAAGACTTCGACCAATCTGTGCGCATTTAAGAAACTGGGTCTCAATCTAGCTTGGTGGGTGAAAATGGAAAAAAATTGCTGGCAATTCTCAGCAGCTTTATGGATCTGAGACTTCCTTAAAATATGGCAAGTGGCTACGATCTCAAGAAGGCATGCAGCACAGAGATAACATTAAGCTGATCGATTTTTAAATTTTATCCTGTAAACCAAAAGCTCTCAGGAGATGTAATATTCCACAGAAGGCATGGATGATAGTTATCAAAACTTAAATGCAGCTTTCAAAGATGTACTTGGACTAAAGGCGACTCTAGGTTAAGAAACAGTAATCTTCCTACTTCTTATGAGACACTGAGAAGAAGCATGATGCAGATGAAAAACAAAGGCGTCTTAACACTACCAGATGTGGCTTTTGGTTAAAGCAGTCGTTCTCAAAGGATGGTCCAAGGACCAGCAGCAGTATCTGGGACCTTGTTAAGGGTATAAAATTTCAAGCCCCAGCAGAGGCCTACTGAATCAGAAACTCTAGGGTTGAGGCCCGGCACTCTGCATTTTAACCAATCCTAGAGGTGATTCTGATATGTATTCAAGTTTGAGAACCACTGAATTAAATAAAGGCCTGGAATAACATCCCTTTAGACATCCCATCAACAGCATTTTAAGGCCTGTCATAACAGACAACTCATGGCTCCTTTCAGCACTTCCTTGTTGGCCAAAAAATATATTCAGCACTTCCCAGGGTTTGTCATCACATGTGGATAGCCTTTGGGGAAAATTAATTTGATGTTAAACATTAAAACTGTACCACATGGATGAACCCCCCGCAAAATAGTATGCTAATTGAAAGAAACCAGAAGCAAATAACTCTATGTTTTATGATTTCATTTATATGAAAAATTCATAAAAGGCAAATCTACGGGGACAGAAAACAGATTAGCAGTTGACTGGGGCTCAGGGCAAAGAGGAACGGGAACTGACTGCAAACCAACAGGAGGAATGTTTTGGGGGTGATGGAAGTGTTCTAAAACTGTATTGTGGTAATGGCTGCACAACTCTGTAAATTACTAAAAATCATTGAATTATGTTCTTAAAACTGTTGAAGTTTATAGCATGTGTATTAGTTTTCTGGGGCTGCCATAACAAAGTACCACAGACTGGGTGGCTTAAAACAGACATTTATGGTCTCACAGTTTGGGGGCTAAAGTCTGAAATCAAGATGTGAGTAGGGCTCTGTTCCTTCTGAAATCTTTAAGGGATCATCCTTCCATGCCTCGTCCTAGCTTCTGGGGTTTGCTGGCAATCCTTGGAAACCCTTGCTTGTAGATTCATTCTCTAATCTCTGCTTCCTTTGTCACATGACCATCTTTTCCCTGTGTGTCTCTATCTTTTCTTATAATAATACCAATCATATTGAATTAAGGACCACACTACTCCAGTACACCCTCATCTTAACTAATTACATCTGCAACAACCATGTTGCCAATTAAAGTCACATTCTGAGGAACTGGAGGTTGGGACTTCAATATCATTTTGGGGGACACAATTCAACCTATAACTGTATGCAAATTAGACTTCAACAAAGCAAATTAGACTTCAATCTTTACAAGATGTCCACACAAAAGTTCACATGATACGCGAATGTGTGCTATTAAAAACATCTCTCATAAAAACAGTATTCTTGGCAATTGTTGCATTATTACCCATTTCTTAACAAGACACACCATGGGGATCCATGCTCTTGAACTCAATCCTGGTAGAGAATGATATTCACAATATAAAGAACAATGAATTACGTATCAGTATATAAAGTTTAATTCCTACAGTAAGTGGTAGAGAGGAATGAGCAGATCAAGGGGGAAATGGCAGAGAATGGAATTCTTTTTTTTGAGAGTTACCGTTTAGCATCCATCAGTTTATGTAGCCTTGTTGAGAGAAGGAGGTTCCTATTAAAACACAGCCACCTTCTGCAGCAGTAGCCAGGAGTCACACAAAGGAGGCACCTGGCTCTGAACTCTGTTAATGAACTAGGTCTAGGCTGCTCAATTTAACCCAGTTGCTAACTGTTAATTCTCTCATTTCATCCGTGTGCAAGCCTTCTTGGGGTTTTTTTTATTGTTATTGCTTGTTTGGTTGGTTTTGAAAATTCCTTCTTTGTAACAGCTTGATTCCCATTAAAAGAAATATTAAATTTGGGTTTCCTTTTTACATGTTTCCAAATGTTCAATTCCAATAGATTTGTCAGGTTCAGGGTGTACTGGTAAGTGGAGAGCCACTGCACCCTCACAAATTCATTCATTGCTAAAAATTGCTAGATAAATCTATTCTATCAAACGAGGGCCTATCTCATATAACCTAACACATTATCCATAACGTGTCTAGTTGGAATTGCCCCGCCATATTCCCTTTAATGGGGTCTTCTTAAAATTTCTTCCACAACACCATCAATTTCCAATATATCAATATTTTATAATTTACTTGTTTACAATGTTTATTACATACCATCTGTCTCCCTGGATATAGTATAACTTACCAGAGTTGTAATCTTTTATTATTTATTGATAAATATCTGAAGTGCCTAGAAACTTCAATGGCATATAATATGCATTCAAGAAATACCTACTGACTTCATTGAATAGTTTTTCTGTTATGACTTGAAATACCCCCAACCTTTTCCCCTGCCTTCTCCACCACCTCAGGTAATGGCTGACTTTGACCTGATGGACCCAGGACAATTTCATCTTAATTGACCTGCCATCTCCATAACATTGTGAACTTTCTTTTATAAGGTTCTATGCACAATTTAGTCTTCCCTCTGTAGTCATGAGATGTAAGGAATTTAACATAAAAGCAAGAACAAAACACTTTTTTGAGGTCTCATAGTTGAGCATAGAGCAAACTGTTTTGAAAATAAAAAGCTCTGGCTTAACAAAGCTTTTATTGAGATCTAAAGGTTCCTTCTGAAAGAACAAGTACAAAAGATATCTATTCAACTAATCTTCACAAACCAATTAGAATTACTATCTCTTAGAATTTATACCTTTCTACACTTTTTATTTCTCTGTGAAATAATAGTAAGTTTCTAAATAGTGTTTGAAGCTTAAGAACATACAGCAGTGGTTCTCAAACTGTCACCTGCATGAATAGCATCAGGAGGGTGTGTTGAATCACAGATTGCTGGGACTTACCTCCAGAGTCTCTAATTTAGTAGGTCTGGGGTGGGGCCCAAGAACTGGCATTTCTAACAAGTTACCTAGTGATGCTGTTGCTGATGATTCTGGAACCACATTTTGAGAACCTCTAGTAAATGTCATTCCCAAGTTCTCATTTGTTATTTTTGTTTGTTTGTTTGTTGTTTTTTTCTCCTAGAGTCTCCCAGATTTCTGATGTGGAAGAGCACATCCATAATGGTTCCAAATCATGAGTTAAGCAGCCCTCTACACGTCAGAAAAAGCACTACAAATGCATAAGAGTCATCAAGCTCCCATCCAAATCCCTTGAGAGTATACAGAAAACCCCTTGAGGGACTTCTTGAAAGTCTACAGCTATCTCTTCAGCCTCTTTTAATCGAACCCGGACCACATTCATGATGAACAACAGCAAATATCTGGGGCAGTTGTGAACCAGTGAAAGAGCCCTAGATATGGATTGTGATTAAGGTTTTTGGCCCAGTTCTAGCTTGACGTTTCAACTATCCTGATTTCCAAACGACAGTGGTATGTCAACTTTGTACAGTTATAACGAAAGTAAAACTAGATCATAAAAAAAAATCAGATCATATATATTTTTTAAAGTATATAAAGGTGAGACCAATGAATCAATAATTTTCTGTAGTTCAATTTGTAAATAAAAGGGCTCATCTGCTGGTTGGCTCAACAGAAGTTATCACCCAAAATCTTCGTTCCCATCTCTAACCGAAATGTAAAGAAAATATCTAACGTATGCAAAGGTAGAGAAAAAAATATTGATGAAAGATTATCATATAAGCCTCAAATTTTATGCTGCCTAATGAGTTTAACTTAAAAAACAATGATTTGATCAATAAGCTAAATTTTGTAACACTTCCTTTAGATTAAAAAGAATCAATTTAAGTCCTCTTTAAAAACTCTAAATCGCTAAATGCTGTCCTACATGCTTATTTCCTCAATGCAGATTTGAATGCCAACTACGATATCACATCTTGAAACATTCATTGGAAAGTCAATGGATTTCTGGAAAATTATAAATTTGTAAGAGGCATAAAATTATACAAAACAAATTCTTAATATCGATTTTCTGGTATATTAAAGTCTTAAGCGAACCAATTTCAACTCAGATAATGAAAACAAGATTTCCCTCCATGCAAATTTACCAGGGATCAAAACATTCTAAATTTAATTCTCATGTATGGATAGCTAATCAGTAGAATTAGAGCTCTCAAATTGGGGCAGCAATAAGAAGTGTGTGTGTGTGTGTGTGTGTGTGTGTGTGTGTGTGTGCGCGCGCGCAGTGGGAAGAGCTCAGCTTGGGAGGAGGACGTTGGAGAAACGAGGCAGTGATGAGCTAAACTCTAGAACAGCAATTTTTAGTGTTGAGCTGGACAACCATCATAAAAGCATATCATACTCTTGAAAGAGAAAGGGTTTTTGCATATTTTACTGTATTAAAATTTACATAAAGTAAAATTTTTTAAATCTTATCTGATAACTATATAACCACAACCATAATCATAACTACATAGAGAGATAGATAATCTCACCCATATATAATCACCCCAGAAAGATCTTAAGGCTTCTTTTCAGTCATTAGGCACTCCTCACACACATTAGAGGTAAATCATGTCTCCCGCTTCACTCTCCCACACAATACAGGGCAGGATTCTTCTCTCCAATGCTGACATTAAAACTATATTACAGGGCTTCATAGACGATTCAAATGCTTGATTCATATTTCACAATTTTAAATGAAAGTCTGCAATGAAACAAATGCTAAACACAGAGAAAGATATCAAGCCCCGTATTTTAACATACTGGAAACCAACATCAGGACTCTCATCAAGCCAACAACTGACTTATGAATAAGTAATTATCATTCATTTTAATTATAAAATACATTTATACTTATGGCCTCTTGTTTCTCTCTGCTTTATGTATTGGGCTTTTGTGTAATGTTCCGTTTGAAAGGATTGTTTCCTATTGCAAATAATTTGAAAACTACTGCTTTACAACATACCTGAAAGGAAAAAAAAAATTGAGCTTCTTTGTAATCGTGTCTAGCACTGGCAAATTCACAATTCCAAGAGGCAGTGCTAAATGGGAAAATCTTCTTTGTTAACGTGTATAAACCTTACTCCCTGTAATATCCATGCATTCACTTCTGTTTCTACTTCATCTACTCCACAAAGCTACACAGAGAAAAGTTACTTTCCTAAACAGTGCTTAGTGCCTAGAATATTCTCCCTCTGCTCCCACCCCTGTCATACATCTCCACATAAATGACTATTTATATGATACCAAATGGTACAGCCATTACAACTGCATTTTGTAAGTCAACATAGTAACTGCATAATACAGAAAAATCTCTGCTGTAACATGAGGGTCTCTCCATGTACTGACAAAAAGCAAATTTACCTAATGCAGAGCAGGTACTCACTAGTGGTTACTGATGATAGCTATGTAATGATAGTGTAATTAAAATTCAACCCTCCACAATCAAGAATGGCAGATTTCACTTATATACAATCAACCCTAATTAGGTCAATTAATACAGAATACACTCTAAAATAGATATTTATGTCTCATATTGTACTTGACAGTCCTTCTTTTCAAGGTAAGAGAGTCCAAGATGATACGGTTTAATGGCAAGATTTTCCTTTTTGATGATTTGCAGTGCACTAGAAACTTAAATATGCACGGAAAGCTAGCTTTCTCCTAGGACTCTAGCAGTTACATGACATTTGAACAGCCCCATCAACATATTCAGTGACATTAAATAAAGTGATATGTTTAAGGAAATAAACCTTTTAGAGACAGCCAAGACATCAACAATACGCAATAATTAATTCAATTAATATCACTTGAGGCCCTTATTATGTCCAATGAATATACAGATGTTTCATATTTTAAAGCTAATTCAAACATTGGGACTTAAGATATGTTCATTTTCATACAAAGTCTGAATAAGAGATATTTCTTATAATATATTTGAAACTTCACCATCCCGTATTTTGTCATGCTCAAAAAATGTGCAAAGATTGTAATACATAACTAAGAAAACAGATTTCTCCTCACTTTCTTCTTCTTGTTATCAGTGAGTTAAATTTTATACCAGAGTTAGGAAAGCACTGAATGCTTGCCTTTAATTTATAATTCCGCTAAGTTATGGAAATTACTCGGTGATCCCAGGGAAGCATGTTCCTTAATCCGAGTATAAAGACTTACAACCATGGGTAATGTGGTGTTCAGTAGCTCTTAGTCATTGCCAACGCTTGCTCTCCATGCTTTGAGTAGCAGAGATTATAGTGAATGAGAGGATTTCTGTCTTTTCCTTTAAATTCAATCTCATGACTTTTCAATACTTAGTTCAAGAATGGGAAAGGATAAAGAGCCTTTATTTAATATCATAAACATGAATTGATTTATCTGTATTATCATTAACCCAATATAACAAATGTGGAAATTGAGGCTCAGAGACGTTAAATGACTTCTTGGAGCCATAAGCCAAATAAGCGCTAGAGCTAAGTGATTTACAAATCAAAACTGATGCTCTTTCTTCTATAGTGTCTTCACCCTCTTTGTTAATGTTGACTAATGTTCTATTTCATTAATGATCTCACACTTAATCATAATCTTATTTATCTTTAGCAATAGAGAGTCATGATACAATGTTCATATCTACAATTATGGTGGATTCCAGATCCATTGTGTGTAAATGAAGGGATCAAAACTATTTAAAACAAAACTAACTTTGGGATCTTAGGAAAAAGTCTTGCCTGAGGCTCTCCTTGCCTGAGGCTCTCCTTGCCTCCTTGCCTGAGGCTCTCCTCAGAGCATCTCTCAGATGCTCAAGTATGCTCTATAAATGGGCATCAGGATTAGAGGCAGACCTGGCATGAGGTCTTTTCTTTATCCAGCCAAGTTTTAAATCGAGCAGTTACCTCTAGAAACTAGTCTGGGATAAACAGTACCTGAATTCAAATTAAAAAAGAAAAGACATTGAAACGTACGTGCAAGCCAATTTCAGTCCAAAAGTGATAGTAATCAGTTAATGAAGGAGTAGAAATGTTTGTTTTTAGAAATAACAACGAAATCAATATTTTTAAGAAAAATAGTATATTATTGAACATGAATGGGTGCTCCTCTTTAGAATGCAAGATGGAGACACCCTCAGGTTACATTAAGTTGCAGAGATTTGTTGTAAGGATGTTTATGATTTCACACAGATTCTCATCTCAGTAACAGATACCTCTCAACTTTTGAGCTCCTCTATTTTACTCACTGCTTTAGCTTCCATGGTTCCAGCCCCTAGTAACTGTCTTCTTTCAAATCCCTCTCTACTTTATACCTCATGGCACTTGTGTGGAACATAGAGTCTCATGGATTCTGCCCTTCCCTTCCCTTCTACCCCACCATCCACTGCTCTTGAATTCAACATCTCCAGAGAGAGATTTGTTCACTACTCCACAATAATCACTATCAAGTGATTGCTGAGTGAAGCTCATGACCAATCTCAATACTTATAAAGAAAGCTATTATCTTTTCCTAGGTAATAAGAGTCATGTTAACCAAATGGTTACAAAAAGGCACAATGAGTACTTCTAAAAGTGGAATGAAAATTGTGCACAGCCTATTAGATTATCAGTGCAGGTAACTACTACCTCTTTGGAGAGAAGCTCTGAATCCTTTGAGTTCATAAGATCCAATTCTGAAAGATGTCTTCAAATGGTCCTGTCTTCTTATTTAAGTCCCTTTTGCTCATAGAAAGTTTCTAATGTCTGTTCTACTATTGATGAACTAAAACATACCAGATATAAATAGCACTATGGAGGCATTTGTATTGTTTACTGGTTTCTTCATCAATATTCTTAGCTCCCTGTGGGGGAACCCTATGAGCTCTGTCTGTTGTTGGGCCATCTTTTCTTGGCTGTTAAAGGAGCACCATCTGACCATGGTGAGCCTCCAAGAAAGCTGAACTACCAAGTTTTATAGAATGCCTTTAATGACATCTAAATAGCCTAATTCCTGTGCTTCTAAATAAAATAACTGTTGACCAACCTAAAATGACAGTTTTCTTCTGACAACGAATAGGGTAGGGCTTCACTGGTATTTCAAGTTCACCTCAAAAGAAATGTGCTGGAACATAAGTCTCTAATCTAAAAGAAGTGTAAGAAAGTCATGCCTTTCGATGCAGCAACGCCTCAAGAATTTTCCAGTCTGAGTATACAATACATATCAAAATAGCATTAAAGGAAAACGTAATTGCAATTATTAGACCCTATAGTCTCCCTTCAAAGTAACCAAGTGATGGAGGCTGAAGTGTTCCCACATGTGTTCTTGGTGAAAATGAAGCAGATCAGCCATTTTTAGGTGAAAAATTGAACTCCAGTGTTTATGATACAATAGAATCATGTAGAATCATGAAATGTTTAGAGCTGGAAGAAATCTCAGGGTTTATATAGTCCAATATTTTCAACTTTATTCTCCAATAGAACAATAGTCTAATTAGATTATTTTATTTCTCACAAAAAGTCATGGGGGTCAAATATATTTTAAAACCTTGAATACTTTCATCTGCTTAGAATAACCATTCCCTCCTTCTTCATCTAGTAAATTCCTGTCCCTCTGCTAAACTTCAATAGAATCCATCAGCTCTGCTAAGAACTCTTTTGACTAAATCAATAAAGGTGGTCACTCCATCTTCCTTGCTTCCAGAGTACTGCTTATGTGTTTACTATAGCACAGATGGTGTTGTTACTGTAGTTATCTGTTAACAAGACTATCATCACCGTGACAACTAGCTTATTCATTTGGTTAGAGTCATGTTAAATATGCATCTCTGGTATGAAGGAGGGGGTTCCACAAATGTGATGACTTAAATGCTTCCCAGAAATGCACCAGTGGAGCATTATCACTTTTAATAGAGAAGAAACTCATTGCTAAGTTTCTATAAGGCATATTGACAATATACAACATGTTTAATTAACATACGGTTTGAGGACTTAACTCTGAGAAAATAAGACCTACCAACATAACTCGCATAAGCTACTGAATAATATTCAGGCAGTAACTGCCCTTGCAGCTATCAGGATCAGTGTCCACGCAGTTCATTTATTGCGAGGAGAGGTAAAAATTCTACAGCACATCTCTGGCTCTCCATCTTTCTGATCTCTTAAATGCAGATGGCACTGCCTTATGTCTGGTAGGAGGTCTGCTTACTGTCACCTCTGGTCCTAGTTCAGCCATGAGGGCATCTATCTTTGGAAGGTGATTCACCCTCACTGTTTTTCCCTCTTCTCTCCTAAATCACTGAAGCAACCACACTGACTAGATATGTTTTTAATGAGCCTATACTTATAAAGATTCTCAGAGTCCCCAGATAAAAGAAAACATCAATATACTTTTCAAAGCCCACTCGAGTAGTGATGTCCTTAAAAATCAAGAAAACACACACTTCCTAACAAAGTCAAGCTCAAGATACTGTCAATTATTGGAAAAGGCAAAGAGTTGAATGAGAAGTTTAAATTTGTTAATTCAAAGGATATATATTCCTTTATCCCTGAGGAAGCTTCTTGTTAAAATGCTGCCATATAAGCAATTACACACTGTAATTCCTTTCAGGGTTTTCCCTACATGCTTCTCATTTCCAAAATTGCAGAGTGACCAGCACCTGGCCAGAGTGGAGCAGATACACAATTGAAGTCGTAAATTGCAGAATGTTACACTCAGTGTTGCTCTTTCCCACTGACAACAGAAAGAAGGAAAGAGCAACACAGAAATGGAGACACAGATCAAGGGAAGATAATGGTGTTGAAGTCATGCACGTGGTCTATGAGATCGGGGGCATTTGGGAGAAAAGAATTGACTAGAAGGAAAGAGATGTGCAAGAAAATGACAATGAAACCAATACGTTGACAAAGTTGAAGAAGGACAATCAACTTGTAAAAATGTTACATTCTGATGTAAAGTCTGTCTTGCTTGACTTTCTTAAGTCTCCGGTTAGGAAAATCTTCAAGTTTGCGTTAGAAATAGCACAGGAAAAGGTAGGAAAATTTTAAATATTAAAAGCAACAGTATAGGGTTAAGGAACAGACTTAGGATATTAATCAGAGGTGTGGGGTAGTGAGCAATTCCCAAGACATAGCTCCTATTAACACCTTATTTGGTTATGCAAAATCTTTAAACAATGAATTGGCCTCTTCCTGGAATTAATTCATATGACATAACATACTTAAAAAAGAAAGAGTACAACATCCAAATGTCAAAGTCATTCACTTCTTAGAAGGTAAAAAGTATTCTTCAGAGGAGGAAAAGAACACGTTTCACTGAACTTAAAAGTGTTTTCATCATTGACTTTGACATGAACGTGGTTACTTTTGAAATGAGAGTAGAGAGTAGGAAAACAAAAGACTTTCACAACCTGATTCCAACATCTTGTTAAGGACTAAATTTGAAGATTAATGATTTTCTTTAGCATAGCTGCATTTATTGTATTTAAAAATATATTTTTGAATAGGTAGTCCCTATATATATATATAATCAAACATTCAAAAGGTACAAAAGGATATACATTGAAATGTCTTTTTCTCAATCCTGTTCCCAGAGGCGGATTTCATTCCCCAAATAAAACACCGTTACCAGTTACCATTATATACAACAAAATCTACTATATCTGTGTATATATATATCTGTAAACAGTACCTGTTTGCATTTAAAGCAAAATTTGAGTTCACTGGAAGTTTACAAGACTGTTAACTAAGAATAAGAGAAAAAATATTAGCAAAATCAAGGGTACCTATTTTTAGGTTTTATAGAATCTTTAGAAACTTTACAGTAGTCCCCGCTTATCCGTGGTTTCGCTTTTCTTGGTTACAGTTACCTGAGGTCCAAAAATATTAAATGGAAAATTCCAGAAATAAACAATTCATAAGTTTTAATTTGCACGTCATTCTGAGTAGTATGATGAAATCTTTCACTGTCCAGCCTGGGGTGTGAATCATCCCTTTGTCCATGGTAACCGCACGCATTAGTTACTTAGTAGCCACCTAGCTGTCATAATATTGCCGTGCTTGTATTCAAGTAACCGTATTTTACTTCATAATGGCTCCAACGTGCAAGAGCAGTGATGCTGGCAATTCGGATATTCTCTTACTGTGCCTAATTTATAAACTTTATCATAGGGACGCATGTACAGAAAAAAAAAAAAAGAACCAGTATACACAGTATTTGGTACTATCCGCAGTTTCAAGCATACACTGGGGGTCTTGGAACCCTCTCTTTGGTTCCTAGCCTCCCACCTGCAGATACAGCATCCCTGATATTAGCAATGAAGGACACAAGAATTTCTAGACCCAAATGCCATACTTGCTACTATCTGGGTTGGAATTTGGGGTACCAGTTCTGGTTGGGAAATGTGTCTTATTTATTGTGTCTGAGATTCTATCTTCATAGTGATCTCATATGCCAAGCTTTAGATGTAAGTTCTGTTTCACTCTTAAACTGGGATCCTCTGTGCCCAGGACTGGCTTTTCCCAAGGGTCAGCTGTGTCTCTGTGTGGCTTGACATATCACTTGTGCCTGAATCCCCCATGCCGTCACTCTCCTGTCTGTAGAGAATCCTGGTAACTTTGCAGAGAGGTAGACTGTTTAGCCAGACTGTTGGTGGTGACTATACTTTCTAAATACTGTTTCTCCCTACCCTCCTGCCATGTTTAACTTGTGGCACCTATAACTAGATCCACCTTGGCATAGACATGTCAAGTTTAAGGTTACCATGCCTTTTTACGGTAAACTGAATCATACCCAAACATGCCCAAGTAAGAATACCAAAGCATAGACTTAGTCATGAAATAACGATTACCACTGAAAATATAATAAAATATAATTTTAATAAAATGAATCCATCTACCAACTAGCTAGAGTCCAGGGAGTAGAAAAAGCTACAAAGTGATGGTAGAGTCTCCTTAACTTCCCATTATTAACATATAAACTTTCACTTCAGAAACAGAGTTCAAATACTTCATTTCAAGGTAATTTGATTTGCTTTCCTTGTGGGAGAAACTACAACTTACTAAAGGGTTGGGGCTTGATTCAATCCCAGCTCTGTCTCTTACAAGCTATGTGAACTCAGACAAATTACTTACGTCTTTAGGCAAGAACTTCCTCAGCTAGAAAATAGGAATGATAATAGTAATACCACCTACCTCATTGGATTGTTGCGATGGCTACATGGGATGTAAAACGCTTTGTGCCTGGCACAAAGTATAAATAAATATCAGCTATAATTTTTTGAATGTATGGGAATGTTCATATTTATTGGGCAAGAAAATTAATTCTGGCTCAAAAGAGAAGCAAGGGAATGCAAAACCTTTTCACTTAACAGAAAAACCTCATGAACATTATATGGCTCATGCGGCAAAGAGTAAAAGCTAACCATGCGCCAGGCTTTAGCATAGGTGCTTTATGTTTACTGTCTCACTGCAACATTCTACGAGGTAGCATTTGTCATCCTAATGGTCTGAGATGGAGAAGCTGCAGTTCCATCAGGCTGCCCACAGCCATGGAGGTAGAAGCAGCAAAGCAGGGCCTGGGTTCGAATGTCTGACAGTCCGAATAGAGTCAGGTCACAAGGATACGCAGCCTATGCCCTGCTCTGTAACCACTGCTTTCTCTTTCCCTTCAGCCCGCTAGGGACAGTAAATAAGTCCTTTCCTCAGTTTATCGCGCACCGCAGGGGAAAGGCTCTATCACGAACGGTGGTTTAGGTAGGAAAATAAACTTGGATTCAGCAAATTAACTTTCAACGTAGCTTTCAATGACTAAGGTCTCAGACTACTAAATTTGGAATTTCAGAAACACGCTCCAGCAAAGAACAACAGCTGCTGCTGGATCCCAATGCACACAAAGAACAGCAGTTACAGTATCTGGGCCAGCAGCTACCAAAGAAACATCAGTAAATAAGGGGAAAGTCCCCATGCAATGTGACCCTTCAGAATCTTCTCTCCAAGCCAGCTCTGGGTGGCTCAAAGGTACCTACACAAAGAAGGCAAATGGCGTATTTTTTTTAAACGTCTGTTCAGGCAAGGAGCTGTGACCTTTACTCTCTATTGGTGGAATGGATGCTGACATTGCCAGCTGGAAGTAAATGGAGATTTTAATTGAAGCACATGCAACTATCTACAACTGGGGCTGGGGGGAAGCAAACCAGAGAGTCTTTCTAAGTTATCTAATGAGCACCCAGCATGGCTCAGCTTTCCACAAATGATCCTCCATTATCCTGGGCTTGTTTTGCAAACAGATACTCAAAAAGAAAACCTTTCAGCTCTTGTACATTTGGCACTGTTTCCCAATACCAGCTCTATTAGCTAATGTAAAATACAAAGTGTAACTCAGGATCCTGTTTATTTTTGTTTCCTGGGGAAAATGGAAAAGAAAACAATATTGGGACATAAGAACTGCAGTTGAAAAAACACAACAATGGGTTACTCAATATGGTATAATATGCAATTATTGATATAAATGCAAATCGATCTCATTTAAAAGTATTTTTCATAAGCACATTTTTCTTTATTTTTAACACTTAAATACCCTCTATTCCTCAGACCCTAGTATTCCAATGGGAGAAAGTAATTATAGTCTTTAAATTAAGTATCTTATCACCTACTAAAAAGAAAGGTCTTCTTCAATTTGAAATGCTAAATATCTAGCATTATGGTTTACTCCGTGTGCTGGTGTTTGTTTAGATGTCAAAAATTATTTTGTGAAGAAAATGTTATTAGTCACCATTGCTCAAGTTAATTAGCCTTTCTAAAGGTTACTGATGCTTTATTTCTTTCAATATATTACTTATGTTAAAGAGATATCGTTGAGATATTTGACAACAGTGATGTCTCTTTATTGTTGTCCAAATACTAAGAAAGATGTTTTACAATGGACAATGAAAGCAGAGAATAAAGCCACATTTAGGGTATTACATTAGCAAGAAAAATAGCTGAACTTTCTGCTTTGTTATCAAGGTAGCTTTTATTAAGCTCCCACTAAATCATAGTACTATGCTATTGAGCAAAGTTCTTATGAGGAAGGAAAACATATTGCTGATTTTTTTTTTTAAATCTATTCTTCAACTTTGCCTAAAACTGATGACCCTTAGAACATACTTCATTCAAATGAGGAATGGAACAGAGCAGAACTGGATTCATCCAACAAAAGGCCCTTAATGAAGAACCTTAGTCAGAAGATGGCTGCACTCCCTAAATCAAGTTCTGGCATTTTCTGTGTAGACTATGTAGTGAAGGAACAGCGTTACTCATTGGCAAGAAATACATTTAGGTGTGCAGGTGATGCCCGGTTGATGTTTACGCTAAGGAATCTTAATGTCTTGGCCTCTTAAGGAACTCTGCACAGATAGACTTGGTTCAATATTAACCACAGTGAGTGAACCTGGGGATAAGAGTTACCCTTAGTCATCCGGTGATGCATCATTCATTCACCACTGGCAGCAAGCCAAGAGCACACCATGCTATTGTGGATCAGTCCGTTTCTAATAACTTGAACCAGTGGAGATTTTAGCTGCATTTAAGAATTACACATTTTAAGGTTGTTAAAAAGCAACTCTGAAAAACCAACAGCAATTTAATAAGTGCTATATAAATGTACAAGAAATAAATATGAATGTCTTTATATAATGTAAACTTCTTAATGGAGCTCCACAGGCTCTGGGATTTTCTGTGATAGAAAGGATTTGAGTGCACAGAGATATTTGTATTCACCAGCCCCAACGATCTAGAGAGTAAATCAGTTGTATACTAAATTGTTACTGAGAAAATTCACCTCATTACATGAAGTGGGCAATTATCATTAGTTATACGTCCACTACTGTTGCTGATTGGAATATTTATAGCAGGGTTCTTGTCCTATATATTTGCATGTAATGTTGTTGCAGGGACTTTTATGCCAGATATTTGAAACAGAAATTCAACATTTTATGAAATAAAACAATGTGAAATTTAACAATTTTAAATACAAATTCGCTTTTGAAATTGGGACCTGACACACTCATGAGAAAATTTCCACAGGACAACTCATTTCAAGGGCTGAGATATGTTGTATGCAGAAGGGTTTTATGAAAGGTAATGTTCAGCTCATAATCCGATGAACCATTTAACATTTTCTGTGATTCTAACAGTAACACACATTCACTGTAGTGAGAAACCTGAAAGTAGGATAGCAGAAGAAAAGTCTATACTTAAACCTACCATTCCCCACAAATCACTGTCGAAACTGTGCTTTGAGGTAGAACCAACATTTTCGCAGTCCTAATGTAAAGAATTCTCATACATGCACCACACATGAATCAAACTCAATCACAGATGCCTGGAAGTTCACTGTTTATTTACAAATATTATTATACAGATGCTCACACTGAAGGATCTAAGGAATCAACTGAGTTCATTTTGTTCTCTAATCCACATGTCTGCTGTCAGCCATTAAACAGAACAAACTCCACAGTGTAAACTTTGTTAGTTGTTGTTCAACAGGGATTTTAACTTTTGTCAACAAAACTACAAAATCAACAGTCAACTCAATTATTTAAATGAAAATAAAAAAGAACACCTGTTCCTTTTCAGAGAATAGACTGATTTTTCCACTTTTTAAACATACTCAAGGACCTTAATAATGGGTCCAACTCCTCTTTCGTTCAAGCACCCTTTGTTCCACAAACAGAATTAAGCCTGTATTCTTAGATTCCCCACCTCCACGCCTTCCTTCACATTTACACATCCTTCCGAACTGAGGTCCAAATCCTTCCTAATTTCCAAGACAGTTTTCATTGTGTCTTTTCACAGAGTTGTTTATGGTCTCCCCATCATGGAGTAATTTCACTCCCTTCTACCACTTTCTCTGTATTTTCACTCATGGCACCAATCTGCGTTACTGCTACTTAGGCTCTTGTCTAGGTGGCTCCGTGGGACTGTCAGTTCCTTAAGGATAACAACGTAAGCACAATGATGATGACCAGAGTGAAGAGCAGGGGAGAGTCAGCACGGGCTTCCCTGGTGGCGCAGTGGTTGAGAGCCTGCCTGCCGATGCAGTGGATACGGGTTCGTGCCCCGGTCCAGGAAGATCCCACATGCCGCAGAGCGGCTGGGCCCATGAGCCATGGCCGCTGAGCCTGCACGTCCGGAGCCTGTGCTCCGCAATGGGAGAGGCCACAACAGTGAGAAGCCCACGTACCAAAAAAAAAAAAAAAAAAAAAACAATACTCGCTTTTTGCTAGACTCTCCCTAGGCTCCTCATGTGTATCTTCAAAACTACGATTATTACAGTCATTTTGAAAAGAGAAAACATGGAACCCAAAGATTTCAAGAAACTTCCTAGGTTACTTTAACAAATTGCAAATCTTATATTTGAAATCTAGTCTGCTGACTCCAGGGTCTGTGCTGCTTACATGGCTTTTTTAAAAAGTAATATTTGCCATAGTGTCATGAACAATGTAGACCCTTCCTCATCTATGGGGAATGAATGAGTGAATAAAGAAAAAAATGGAGGGCTGGCATTAAGCACCTAGAATCTACATGGAAAAAACCAGACTCCTGATTTAGAAGCATCAAAGGGAAAAATAATCTCAAACACTGGAAAACAGAAGCATACATACTTCTGGGGAATGTATTTAGCAATTTAAAAATGTATAACACTAGTATGAATTAAAGTTAGTTCCCAAACTTCTTTGATCTCAGGACACAATCCAGAGTTCTATGCACCAGAAAAGAGCTAAACCTTGAAACTGACAGGAGGTTGTGCCCATGTGCAAATCCTCTGTCTGTGGGACTTGGAACTCTCCAGGCCTGACAACGGTGATAGAAGCCACTTCCTGTAGTAAAACGTATCAGGGCACTGCGGAGCGAGTGACAGCAAGCCTGGCTGACCTAATGATCAGCTGAACAAAGTCAGTAGACCGTAGACTACTATTCCAAGAGGACATTAAAATTTGTCGTATTATTTTCCTTAAATCATTACTTTGTGAGAAGGACTCATCCTAATTACATCCTTGACCTATTCGTTAATATAAATCATGATTTATTACACCACTCAAATCTTCAGAACTACGTTGTCACAGTTCTGATTACATTCTCAATAAAGACTACCAACTCAATTATAGTAAAAGTGGTCCAAAGTTTTATTGACCAAATGTTATGAAGTGTAGGGAAATATTATCCCCAGAAAATAGGAAATCCCCTCCCTCCTACAGCCACTGGGTTCTGCTTTTCATTTTATATTTATAAACTATTAAACACAGAAATTAAGAGTTCCAACTCTTAATTAAGAGTTCTTTTTTGAAGTTATTTGAATAAGCTTTCATGAGAAACCAAATATTAGTATTATTACATTTTTACCTCAGTTTCCTCAGAGATCAGTTTTTTTCCCCCCCAAGTGAGCATAAATTTAAAGTAACTTCTTCTTTAATGCTTTAAAGTTAAATAATCCAAGTTTTCTATAATAAACATATAATACTTTAGAATCAAAAAATGCTATTAAAAATAAGTTACAGGGGCTTCCCTGGTGGCGCAGTGGTTGAGAGTCCGCCTGCCGATGCAGGGGACACGGGTTCATGCCCCGGTCCGGGAGGATCCCACATGCCGCAGAGCGGCTGGGCCCGTGAGCCATGGCCGCTGAGCCTGCGCGTCCGGAGCCTGTGCTCCGCAACGGGAGAGGCCACGACAGTGAGAGGCTCGTGTACCACAAAAAAAAAAAAAAAAAAAGTTACATTCTTGGCTTCAGAAAACATCACCCAAGCCAAAAAAAAAAAAAAAAAAGAAAAAAATTGAAATGTATTTTCTAGATGGTGAAAAATAAATATCTGTTAGATCCTATAAACTAGAAAATAAAAGAGGAAAAAGAAAATAATTTTTTAGCTCACAGATATAAAAAAATTCAACTGAATTATAATTTTGATCAGCAAAAGATTAAATGAGTTGTGGATCTGGAGTGTAATTCACTGTCAAAATCCGAAGGAGAAAAGAGAAACTTGCTTAATGTGTAAAATCCACCATTTGGTCAAAAGATGCTTGAATCCCACCTTACATAGTGGGGACGTTTTATTGGCAGACTTAAACTGACTTTGACATGATAAAGCAAAGATTTAAAAGCCACTGTCATTCTTCTCTGACTCAGATCTACATCCTGATCACTGATCTCTCAACTCCACTTAACCAGTGATACCCAAAGTGTGCTGACCCAGAGATGTGAGATGCTTAAGCAAAATGAAGATTTCTGAGTCCCTAAGGGACCACAGAATCAAAATCTCCAGTGTCTGAACACACAAATCTGTGGGTTAACTGGTCTTTCAAGTGACTAATGTGTACCTTGAACCCACCGTACTCATGTGTATATACCTGTGTGTGTGCGTGTGTGAGTGTGTGTGTGCACTCATCCCGCTTTTTGAGGTAAGGGCCTCTATTTCCACTCCAAATCAAGATTATCTTCATTCTGGGAATTTAAAATTAGTTCCATTAAATCCACTGGAATAAATGCTGCTCAAATCAAATATGACTTCCAGGTTTATGGACCCTAAGAGTTAGTAGATAACTAGAATTCAAGGCTTCCCATTTTCTTCTATCGTATTTATTATAGGAACTTAAGTAATTCATCTGACTGGTCTGTGCCCTTGGGTCTGTGCAGGTCGGTGCCATAGTCAGACAACAACACTGCAGCATTATTCAATATGTTCCATATTAAGTCAAGTATAGGAAGATAAAATAGAAATAGGAAACTTAATCTCTATACTTAATGAGCTTACACTTCAAGAGGGACTACGCAGTAGATCATACTTTTTTTAAAAGAATAGTATTAAAAGAACACTACTAAATAAGTGAAAATGATAAGGTGTCAACTACACAAGCGCTGAGGAGAAGGAGACAGGAGGGCAAGAGGACCAAAACCTGTAATGACCACGCACTGTTCTTTCAAAAGGAGAAAATATGCAAAGAAATTTTCAGAAATAAAAAATAGGTGGAGAAGTACAATTTCTTCCAGCATGGAAAAGCCTTGGAGGCCCGATTTCCTGCTATCTTCCTTCCAAGTTTGCTTTTCATTTTCAAGTTGTTTGGACTCAATTAAACCACTAGGTAGGGAGGAAACAGCGTGAAGATCATGTACTACTATATATAATCATCTGAAGAACAATATTTGTCCATTTAATGAATATAAGAAACCCTTTTGAAAGAACAGTAAATGGAAAATTCTGAAAATGTAATCAGTACTTTTTGAATTTGTTTCACAGTTTCTCTGAGTGTCGTGAATCGTGCAGGCTAATAGCTGGTTACCAACTCTACCTCCACATGCGGGATCAGGATTCTCCTCCTGTCTAATAGAATACATGGAATCATATGGAATTAACTGTTCAGACAAGCTGTCTCTTCCTCTGGGTTTGCTAAAATGCCAAACTCCCAGAGCTCATGCTGGTTGTCATTCAACCGAGAATCACTGGAGGACTACCTAGTGATACAGAAATGTTATTTACAATGCATTTATAATATATGCTTTACATTTTCTTCTGAATCTTGCCAAAGTTTGTGTTTGAATAATCTGCTTGTCTTGCTGTCCATACATCTTCTAACAAAGAGTTTGACATTTTGAATCACACTTAACAGGAAGATCTAAGGATTAAGCCTCATTTTAATAGGTCTGTTCCTGTGGATAAACTAGAGATGCCTCTTCTAGCAACACAATAATAAAATGTTGGGTGGAAGCAGAAGCTAAGTGGCCTTGACCTGAGTTAAAAATCTCTATAAGTTGTGTTCATCTCTGCAATTTGAAAATGGTATGTGACTGTCCTGTGTAATTTACTACTGTTGAATTCGCAAGACAGAGTGGCAATACCTGTTGGCATTGTTCTATATCTAGAATGAATTCACAGTCTGGAAATCTTCATCCTGTATGTGCTCAAGTCAGTTCTCTCTATTTTAAAAAAAATTTTAATTACATACATTTAGAAATCACCCAAAAGTGAGAACATTATAATAAAGCCCCATGGACTCATCAACCAGCTTCAACCATGATCACATTTATGCCCATCTTGTTCTTTCTATCTGCCCACTTCAGGGACTCCATCAGGACAAGGTACGTCATTTCAGATAAAGATTTATCTGCACAATTTTCTTTTGAATCTTAGAAAAGCATACAAACACTTTTCTTATTCCTTTACCCTGTTATTTGTTTGGAAAAGGGAGATGTTACATTGTCTCGGTGAAGGAAGAAAGCCCGTTTTTATTCCAATTCCATATCACTTGAGAAATGATACAAAATTCCAGTTAGAGAGTGAGGGCTTATACTGTTTCCCACTGCACACCACACCTAACAGGAGATAATGAGGTCTCCGTCATCTTTACACACACCATGCAGCTGAACCAGTCCACACTGAGCTACTGTGTTCTCAGGTCTGAAGACAAAAATGTTTCCACTGAGCTCTAATTTACATACCATTAAATATTTTTCTTGATTTTCATTAAAATAAGAAAACCTGTTTTCTCTATCCAGTGGCAGATCAATTCAACTGAAATAAAATTTCTCCTGTAATTTAGCCATACTTACTCAAAGGATTAGTGAGCCACTGTCAGGGAACAGACACTTGTCTGCTCATTAATATTCAGGACCAAGAACCCTTCTGGTAGGCTGGTTTCAGCCTCTGATAGAGTAATACTTGAAAGAAATCGGCTTGTCTGTGAAACAGCTGCTCAGCCAACCCACCATACAAGGGAATTGGTGATAATAAGATGATAATATTACAACTGCACTGAGAGCTTAATGTTTTCAGTTACTCGAAGGTGTGTGGTGCGGGTGTAACAATTAGAAAATGATTGGTAGTCCATCACAGAGGACACAAAGCTGCTGACCAGTGGTGTTTCCTTAGTTTTGAAAGATCTGTCCAAAGAGAAGAAAGAAAGTGAGAGACAGAGAGAGAGAGACAGAGAGAGAGAGACAAATTTCACTTGTACAAAGATCTGGGTTCTTCATGCACTGCAATTTAAAGAATGCCCTGCCATGGATCATCTATTCCCACATCAAGCACATGGAAGGCATTTGTGATTTATAAATCTGTTTACTAGTTCTGGCAACGCTCAATCCCTGGCTAGCTGATTCTTGTTTTTGGAAGGTCTGCCCTTTGGGAGAATTGGCAAATTACTTTCCAATGCCAGTGAGACCATTTCTCCAATTTCTAAAACCCAATTCAGCACATCCTGACTTCCAGAGGAGTGTCTTCCAGATGAAATACATGTCATTGAGGTGGTGGCCCAGCAAACTTCAAGGAGGCATTTGGCTAATTACTTCCTACGCTGATTAACATGATAACCCTTAGGAATTACAGTTAGCTTGTTATTCTGTACAATAAACAAGGGGGCTAGTAGCAAAAGAAATGGAAATATCACATCTATTTATTCTTGAATAATATCATGGAAGTGGTGTGTGTTCTGAGTGTGCTAGGATATGGGACGTAGTCTATAACGGGTGTGTTTGCCAAACTGTGCTTTATTTAGAAATTACTTATTACTCTCAAATTCCTAGAAAATCTGCCTCCCCCCACCCCTGCCCCCCTGCCAAAAAAAAAAATATATATATACCACATGTCAACGTGGAAGGTAAAACGTTGTTTAAGGAATAGCAGTCAGTCGAGGACTGTGGTAGATTAGGATGTAGAATATTCACTCCTTCCCCCATCTCCACATCTCCATGGGGATTCTATACACCCTGCCTGTCAATTTTGGGAATCACCATGAGATTTGCCTTGGTCAATGGAACCTGAGAAGACCACCTGCCAATTCTAAGCTAGGTCCAAACTCTACCATGAGAAGAACGTAGGCAGAGAGCTGTTTCCCAAAGACGTCTAGAACAGACCAGACCAGATCCGTGGTTTAGAGGCAGGCCTAGCTGAGCACAGGCCAGAACAGCCAAACTCCAGCCAACCCAAAGACGCATTCAAGGAAAAAGACACGCTTCTTGTTTATGCCCTGAAATGTTGTGGTTAGTTGTTACAAAACAATAGCAGACGGATACAGGACCAAAAAGGTTTCTACAGGTTATCTACGTCATAAATGTAGGCCGAATGTCAATAAGGTAACACTGTTGGGGACAATCAGCCGTAACTATGTTTGCACGTCCCAAGGACTCTGTGGACACGCAAACAAAATCTCTGGTGCCTGTCACCTCTTTAACCATCACCACCTTAAGTCACTCTTTAAGGGTCTTGTGTGTCCCATCTTCCAAAGTCTTCTCTGGTGCCTCTCAATAAAATACTTGACTCCTTCCTTTCTGTTTCCATTGGACTTCTACTTTATGGCATAGTTGATTCTGCTTCCTTAGTGTTAGTTTTATACTTATGTCTCCCCAACAAGGTATACTCTGTGACAGACTGACCATATTTTAGTCACTATTAGTCATATTTGTATCTACTATACACTTAGTTAAGTGCCTTCTATACAGTAGGTTCTGAATAAATGTTTCCAAATTGAAATCTCACTCACACATACACACACATCACCCATGTGACAGGAAATACAGAAGATTCTACTACCATAAGGAAAACAACTTAGGAATTTTTGCTTCTGAAATAAGTGTATTCTGTGAGAAAATTAGACCATATTTTAAAGATATTATTACATTACTGTCATCTCTACAATATATAGATGAGAAGTGATATTTAAAAAGAAAACACATGCAGATCTGCAGCACAAAAATATTATGCCACCATGTATAAATTATTCCCGCATTCAGTAAAAATGAGAAGTCTGAGGGTGTTACCATGGAATAAGTTCTTTGGGAGGATTGAAATTACTGCTCAACGTTTTTTTTAATTTGCTTTAAAAAATATACTTGCTGCCAAAATCTCCAGACAAATGTGTATCATTAAAACACGTAAATAAAAACCAGGAAGGAGAGTAAAATAATAAGGCCAAGAACATACTAAACAAAAAACCTCATATCGAGCTTCAGATGTGAATAAATACCAGCTCAAATAAATCTGAAGAAAAAACTGCCAAAGGAAAATATCCCTTCAACTAAATGTTCCTGTCTCTGAATAATCTATACTCCATACAGGATTCTGGAGGAGAGGGTACTGGTGCCTACATCGAGAGAGAAGCTACCAGGGCTTCGTGAGATGAGAAAAATAAATAATATGTCTTCATTGATTTAATAACATTTTTTTTGGCACAAAACACTCACGTCCCTTTAATTTAGGGACGACCTTCAATGGAATAAAAATATGGCTAGATTCTTTACCTAAAAAAATATGGCTAGATTCCAAAAATATGGCTAGATTCTTTTCCAAAAATATGGCTAGATTCTTTACCCACCAATATCACTATTTCCTTGTTAAAAGAATATCAGTAATTTTTAGCCAGTGTCCACTCAAAACAAATAAAAGCTGAGTTAGAATTTCAACTGAATATTGACTTGCTATCACATTACTATTTATAAATCTGATGTAAGTCAAAAGCATCAACTTACAGTCTTGGTTTCATCTTTCTTGGTGGAAACTTGGCAAGTCATTTACTCTCTCCAGGCTCCAGGTTCCTTGAGGGCTGGACTATATTTAGATGGGTAATTTTCGTTTTTTAAGGATAAAAAAAAAAAATCTCTTTCCACTTTTCTCTGTAAGACATTTCCACCTCCTCCCCACAATTAATGGGACAGAACCGGCAGCGGGAGATAGAGGAAAAGATGTGGCTGATGGTGAAATCTCAGCACATTTGGGGGCTGGAAAGCACGAGAGAGATTATGGGGTAGTTACAGCTAAGAGCAAGGATCCAGGAGTGCTCAGCCTGGGACGGGTTGCTGACTCTGCCATTGAGTGTCTGTGTGGCTTTGCCCTGCAATTCACTTGTGTTAAATAGGTTAACATCTGTAACGGGCAAGGAACATGGCCAGATGTTCCCTATTATCACCATTAATATTATCAGAGTATTGGATTGTTCTCCATTTTCCTAGGATCCTAACAAATTAGACACTTAGAAGCATGACAGCCATTAGGATTTAGATACAAATACCAATAGGACAGGTCAGACAGTTACTAAACACAAAAATGCTAGGAAAATGAGTGGATACACAAAGATGCCACTTTTTCTGTATTTTTATATGATTCGTTTATTTGTTTATGTACTTCTGGCTGTCTGGGGTACTTGGCAGAGGTGAGAAAGGCAAGAAGTAAGGCAACAGAGTTGTGATCATTCTTCCAGGTGTACCTGGCTGGGTCTTCATCCATAATTTTAACCACTGGGTGTGTTAGAAAACCTGGGCTTGGTTACAGAGCAAATTGAGAGCATCCTTGTGTATTCTGAGGGAACATTTGCAGTGGCCAGGCCCTGGCCAACAGGTGAGGGGCTTGCAGAGATGTGTAACGGCAGCCAGAGGTGGAGATTTGGCCAGAAAAGGCAGAACAAACAAACAAATAAAAACCTTGTAAGACACTTGGAAACGTACCAGTGCCAAGAACATAAACTTTTATTTTATATATATTCATCATATTTCAACTCTATGTTTAAAAAGAAAAAGAGCTACTCAGTTATAAGGAAATTCTCTGCCAAAGGGGAAATTTCTGCAATCGATATTATATAGTTTTTCAATTCACTGCCTCTCAGCTACCCTTTTTTTTCTATTCATTGCCTCTCAGCCACACATTTCGGCTAATGGGGCTATGGAACAAAGCTGGGCCATTTAAGAAAGTTGGGGAAAATTCATATTCATTCAGGTTTAGCTTCTGACCATGCAATGAATATTTATAAATTTATACAGTATCTTCTAAATATTACTAAAGATATTCATAGAAAATGGGAAAGAATATGACAATAAATATAATCTTATGTTCTGTTACATGTTTTTGAATTTCAAATTTTAAAAGTCACCTCTGCCCCAAAATGACAAGCTAAATGGGATCAAAACATTTCTAGTATAATAAGGAATGCCAGGACTATAGACTAATGATTAACAGTGACAGAATCTAGCCTCTCTGAATAGAGTATGGACTGAATCACATATATTAGGTGCAATTTAATTAGTTGCTGTACTTATTGAAAATAGGAAGGAAAGTGGTCACTTTCTCATATAATACAGTCGTCTTTCATATAATAAAGAACACATAGCCAACAAAGATCTGTAAAATCCAGATGAGAAATCAAGATCTCTGAGAAAGTGGGACCAGAGGCATAAATGCAAAATGAACACACTGGAATCAAGAGATCCCAGCAATAATGCAAAATGACCCACAGAATAGGAAGCTACTAAAAATAAACCTGAAGTCTCTCAAAGCACCATTGGTCTCATCTGGGAAAATAAAGCTCAGAGGGTAACATTCCACAGCTGATCCCAGAAAGAGCTCCTCTGCACACCAACTGACAGTCATCAATAAACGCCACGAGGAAGTGGTTAAAGAAAGTAAGGGGACAAATGGGAAACTGCCCGCATGAATGCACCAGCGTTCCTGAAAGGTGACTTAGCAGGATCACCTTTGTGGGATAAGAAGATAAATCATACAATTGCATGGCTGACCTTCATGAAATTGCCTAATGAAGGATCAGAAATTATAATGGTGACTTTTTAATTTATATATTTTTATAATTTTTTAAAGATAGCTCTTCAGAAGCTGAGCTCACCAGGATCACATTTAGATTTTAGCTAAAAGCTTCCTTGAAAAAAATCTTCTCTCCCATCCCAGCCTAATGCAACTACAATGAAATGCACTGTTGTTAGAGAATTCATCACCCTCTACGTCAGATTGAATCTTAGCAAAATCAATGTCTTGTCAAACCAATTGACATAATACCCCTAAGTACATTAGAAAAATTTAAAACGTACCTGTACAGAGAGAGAAAGACAGAGAGAGAGAGAGACAGAGAGAGAGGGAGAGAGAGACAGAGACACAGACACACACACACACACACACACACACACACACAAAGAGAGAGTGGTTTCTTTAGTAAGAGTAATGAGATCTGGGGTTACCAATTATAAATTCAAAAATATTGAAAGTCATTGATAGGAGAATACGGGAAGTACCTGGCTCAGTCTTGCTGAATAGCTTTACTCATTAAAAAATACAAAATCAACTCCCCATAAATCTACCTTAAAGGAATATATATTATGTACTGTGAATACTGCTCTGGAATTATTCCTACTTAATTTTGGAGCACAGCTTTATAAAAGCCCTAAGAGTTGTTTTCTAAAGAAGTAGGTAGAAGTCAGAAGCAGCAGATCACCCTCACCTGCTTTTTGTAACAAAGAATAAGACCTTTCAATTTGCCTCAGTTTGAACCGATACATTAGAGTTCCTCAAACACAGGAGCCCCTTCAGGAGCTCCTGAAGGTCACTGGATTTGTAATCTGTCAATCAAGGCCAACTCCCAAGTACTCCTAGTTGCATTTAAGGGAACAACATTTGCAGCATCACTTCTAAATAAAGTTATTTTCATATACATCCACATATACAGTTGAACACAGAGCGAGAGACAGAGGAAGAATGTGAAGATGCTGAAACATACTTGCAAAAATATACGTCCCTTTAATTACATGGAAAATGTCACATTATCTTGAGTACTGAAACACCACCAGGTGGACCAGCCTTTTAGAACCTCCAGCACTGATTTAAAGAAATTGGTGTGGCCAGTTTAAAACAGCAATGAAACAGAACATTTTGCCTACTACAGAGAGTATTAAAAAAAAAAAAAAAACCCAAGAAAAAAAAGACGAACTTTGGCAAGGTTTTTCTGAACTGGCTTTGTTGTGCATTGATTGGAAAGGCTAGAGGAAATGAATGAAGGTTCTGTTGCCCTCGGGCAACTTCCTAAAACCAAAGGCGCACAAAGAAGGGTCCCTACAATTTGCAAGTCTGGTTTACAAGGAGCCATAGTAAGGTGCATTCATTTCACAGAGCACTGAAAACTTTCACCACCTAAGAATATTATCTTTATCATTTTTATTGTTCATTCAGTTGATAAAAGTCAGATTGCTTTTGAATATCTTTCTGAGGCTCTGATGGGAAAATTCAATGCTGAAAACCTAGTAATAATTACTTTTCACCCTTTGTGCTTTCTAATACAAAATGTTTATTTAACAAATAGAATACAGAAATGCAGTCGACTGCTTATTATCAAGAAATAAATGAAGGGTCTAAACCTTCTGCTGGATGCATTGCAACTACAATATAAAATGTAGTTATACTATAGGAAGGGAAAACTCTAAAATAAAGGAGTCTATGTCACTGGGCATTTTAAAACAAGCCTGTCCTCTTAAAAGTGATGTTCTATTTCAAATAATTTTAAATGACATTTAATGACTTCAAAGCAAATCCCTAGATGGAAACTGAAGACAAGCTATGGTGTGACAAAACCTGACTTAGAATCACTCTAATAATGAGAACGTAAGCCAAATCATTCAGAATAAATCTCACAGGCGAACCACAAATGCCAAACAGCTCTTTGTTAACTCAGGTTTTTTCCAAGACATAAAAATTGTCAAGAGTGCTCATGCCTTTTCTAAAAATAGACACAGTTATAAATGTTTAAGAAGGAGAGAAAAGCTTCCACTTAAAGAAAATGTTTTTCATATAATATCAAGACTCTCGCATTGAAAAGCGCACCCAGAACAACGAGAAATAAAAACTGTCACCTACCGTCAAATTTCTTGTGCCTGGACACGAAAGTGGTGCGCACAAAGTGACTCGTCTCCTCCACCAGGTTTTCAAACTCCAGTTTGCTTTGCTGGCTTAGCTTGTCTTCCATTTCCGTGGTGCAGCACGTGTACTCCTGAGGACAGATTCTTAAGTGTTCCCCTGCAAGGAGTACGTAAACGTCAGCATGGAATGATAAGGGGTTCAGGGAGTTTGCTTCTCTGACATCTCCCTCAAATCCTGGGGTCCTTGTTCCACCAGCCCCCCAGCCCTCCCCATGAACTTTTATCTGGGCCTCAGGGTATCTAACCTTCCAAATACTCCAGACTGAAGTTGAACCCATTCCATGGTTTGAATGTCTAGGACCCCCCAAAATTCATATGTAGAATCCTTACCCCTAAGGTGATGGTATTAGGAGATGGGGCCTTTGGGTGGTGATTAGATCATGAATGGGATTGGTGCCCTTCTAGAAGAGACCCGAGAGAGCTAGTTTGTCCCTTCTGCCACTTAGGGACACAGCCAAAAGATGGGGTCTGTGACACAGGGAGCAGACCCTCACCAGACACTGAATCTACCAGTGACATGATCTTAAACTTCCCAACCTCCAGAACCGTGACAAGTAAATGTTTGCTGTTTATAAGCCACCCAGTTTATGGTATTTCTGTTGTAGCAGCCCAAAGGGACTAAGAGACCTGACATTTAGTTCCAGCCCCTGTCATGTAAGGGAAGGTACATTAAAGACCCCAGAAGACCAAGACGATTTTCCTGTTTTCATCTGAAATGTACCAAGTAACGCCGGGTGACAAGAGATGCAATACAGTTATAAATGTGCTTATCTTTGGAAACGCCGGGTGACAAGAGATGCAATACAGTTATAAATGTGCTTATCTTTGGAAACCTGAAGTGAGGCAAGAGACATTCAGCCCCATCACCATAGTCTGTTAGACAGCAGGGCCAAGAAAAGATGGCAATCATTTGCTGTGTTCTGTTTCTGCTCATCCGACCGTCAGAATGCATCAGCTTTCCTCCCAGTGAAAGCAAGTGTGATTTTAATGGCTGGTCTCCTGTACCACACGTTCCCTCGGTTAACATTTCTTGTCAGAGAGAAAATGTTCTCCTGCAAGGGGGAAGGCACTGATGGGTTTAATTAATGCTTATGTTGTATGGAAATGTAAAGCAAAAGGTAATGAAAGTCTTGGGTTTAATTCAATAGATTTATCTCTCGATATACTGGGCCACTTCTTTTGACAATATTGCTTTCTTCGGTGCTATTTGCAAGTGGAAGCCAAGCCCTTGCTTCATGAAATTAAAATGGTCTGTTATTGCATAAAATGTGAATTTCCAATTGATTCAGCTCCGTCAGTGTCAAAAATGCTTAACGGAGCCAGCAGAAGGAAGAAGGAAAATCCACCCAACATCTTGCTAAATAAAACCAACAAATTGTCCCTGTGATTAAAATCACTGTAGAGCATGGAAAAACCAAATGAACGAGTGCTTGATGCAATGATTACAATTCATTTATAATGTTTAACAGTTCTTATATAAAATTATGTCCCCATGACCCTGTTTGAAGTATAGGTTATCTGTCTCATGCAGTTGGATGCTTTAGTGCCTACTTAAAACAATCCCAGAATAAAAAAGAATCATGGGTCTGTATTAAAGTTAGATCTTATATAATTCCTGGAAGGGAAGGAGACCATAAAATATCTTAGGTATATTTTTTTTTAAAAAGAAAGGAAAATGCATTGTACTTGAGAATGATAAACATCAAATTCAAGATAACAGTTTCCTCCCAGGAGGAATTAGGATTTGAGAGAAATGCTCAAATACTTTTACCTATAATCTTTTATTTCATAAGTTGCTTGATATTTACACGGAGTTTATTATATTACTATCATTACTCTTCTATACATTTAAAATATTTTGTAATAAAAACTTGGAAATATGTCATTAGAAAGTAATAGCCACCATAGTGGTGACAGAAAGGAGGGCAGGGGGTAGATATTCAGAAAGAAAAAACAAGCTGCCCTTAACATTCAAAAGCCAGCCTGCCCGGTACCCACAGCCAGGTCACCGTAACTATTACACCTAAACAATCTCACAGAACACCCACCTCAGACAAGATTACCCTGAGACGAGGATGAAATGAGACAAAGCAAGGCCACGGCAAAATTTTGTCTCAGGGACTTCCCTGGTGGCACAGTGGTTAGGAACCTGCCTGCTAATGCAGGGGACACGGGTTCGAGCCCTGGGCCAGGAGGATCCCACATGCCGCGAAGCAACTAAGCCCGTGCGCCAAGACTACTGAGCCTGCGCTCTAGAGCCCGCGAGCCGCAGCTGCTGAGCTCGTGTGCCACAACTACTGAAGCCCGTACACCTAGAGCCTATGCTTCACAGCAAGGGAGGCCACCGCAGTGGGAAGCCCGCACACCGCAAGGAGTAGCCCCCGCTCGCCGCAACTGGAGAAAGCCTGCGCGCAGCCAGGAAGACCCAATGCAGCCCAAAATAATTAATTAATTAATTAATTAATTTAAAACAAATTGTCTCAGCACAGACAGAAACAAGGTGATTGTGCCATCCCCAAAGTACTAAACACCTTCTCTCTCAGGCAAAATGAGCCTCTGTACTTCTTTACCTTTTACAGATTGATCTTCATCCTAGTCTCCCTCCTTGCTGGTCACATTTATTGAGATACCTTATTATAGAATTACCTCTGCTTTCTGACAGCCTCCGATCTAGGGTGAGGCCCTGCTTCTTGGAACCCTTCCCAACATCACCCACCCAAATCCAAATCCTACAGAAGATTCTGTTGAAGTCCCTCTTACTGAGAAACCCTTTGGTTCTCCATGGCGTAACCTCACTTGCTACATCGAGTGGTAACTCAACTTGCGCAACTACAGGTGCGCTCCTGACGAGTTGCTATTTGAAGGTATTGACCATGCCAAAAAGAGATGGGATAGAACAAGGTGAATTTTGAAATTTTCCCACATGTGATTCTGATACATCCCATTCAGAAAAGTAGTTCTAGAGTTGAAAACACTGGGAAGGAATCAGTATGGCTTTATCAAAAGCAAATGGTCCACAAATCACTAATTTTCTTTTTATAAAATACCAAGGCTAACGGATAAGAACAACTCTCTTTTTCCAGATTAAGTGGATATTTAATATTAACAACTTTACAGAATGTTCCTTTCCCTGACCTGTTATAAACCATTTTCTTAAATCCCCCTACTCCGTTTCCTATTTCCCCCTACTCCATTTCCTACTATATTATGCACAAATGAAATGTCCATTTCTCAAGATTTAGTACATCAGGACTGCATTCTACTTCTGAATCATTACAACTGAGTTTACAACAAAATGCATGGGACTTCTGGTGAAAAACTGACCAAAAGAAAATAAATATTTTATGACCTGAGGGAAATAGTTGTATTTAGGATACTTGTGGAAGAAACCCTGTGGATCTACATTCATGAAATTAGATTGGATTGGAGGTCTAATAATCTCTAATCACTCCAAGAAAATCAGTATTTTATGTCAAGTGATAAATAAAAAGAGAAAGATACTTCTTAGTGGGACAAATTTAAACCAAATTTATTTCTTGTGTGTGCGTATATATAGTCATGGAAATATATGTAAGAGGCTGCCCTATTAACTCAAAGCAGTGTTAGATTTTTTTAATTGAACTAAAGTGTCCTTAAGAAGTCAACTCATGTCTCCTCCTCTGTACAGGCCCCTGGCAGAGAGATAATGAAAGAGACAGAGAGGCAGAGATAAAAAAGATGGAGAGAGAAAGTGAACAGATGGGGAGATCACCAGAATGTTGACGAATCGTACTATAGGAAGAGTAACTCTTCGGTGCAAAGCTCTTCTTAGAGTTCCTAGGAAAAGACGACGACGATGTCCCCAAACACACAGGACCAGCGCCCATGACACCTGTGGTCCACTGAGACTGAGCCTTGCTTCCTTCCTAACACATCACTAGGTGAGAATGTTGTGGAGGAATTAAACTCCTGAACAGCTCCTCTCTCCCCCTAATTTGAGGCCACTGCTAACTGCCAAAACAACCTGATGACTTTGAATGGCCAAAAAGACTCAGGACAACTGGACAATCTGTTGTGAGTAGGTTCATTTATTTATTTTAGTTTTGGCCCTAGAACAGGGGTGTGCAAACCATAGCCTCTGGGCCAAAGCCAGCCTACCATCTGTTTTTGTAGGACCTGTGAGCAAAATGGTTCTAAAAAATCAAAAGAATGATATTTTGTGCTATGTGAAGTTTTATGAAATTCCAATTTAATTGTCCATAAATAAAGTTGTTTAAAAAAGTTATTAAAGAATAGTTGATGTACAGTATTATGTTACAGGTGTACAATACAGTGATTTACAATTTTTAAAGGTTATGCTCCATTTATAGTTACTATAAAATATTGGCTATATTCCCTGTGATGTACAATATATCCTTGTAGCTTATTTTATACATAATGGTTTGTACCTCTTAATCCCCTATCCCTATATTGCCCCTCCCCTCTCATAAATAAAGTTTTATTGGAAAACAGTCCCACCTACTCATTCATGCCTTGTCTATGGCTGCTTTAGGGTTAGAACAGAAGAGTAGTTAGACAGAGACCACAGGGTCTGTAACACCTGAAATACTGACTTTCCGAAATCAGACACGACAGCTACTTGGCTGTATAAAGAATTACCTCTCACCCTTCCTGTTCCAATTTCTCCAAAGAGCAAGAATACGAAACTTTTCTCAGTTTAAATACTTCCTGACACTTAAGAGTATTTGTATTAATAATGGGATTCTTCCAAATCTGTAATTTATGAGGGAGAAAAATGTGTTGTCATTTTAGATTTTCCCACCCACACTCCTTTCTCAAATCCCCTTAGGTTCTCTAGATGTTATCTATTACATAACAAGATACAATATTTAGCTCAACTGGAGTACCACCAGGCACCTCCAAGATCACTAATAATAAAGATACTAAATAGCTGGTTCCAGGCAGAAAATGTGGGATTGAAACTATGATGACTGTACCCTGACATACCAAACATGTATTGAAAAATCTATGTGCAAATCATGATGATAGGTTCACATCCTGCAAGATGAGACACAAGGTCAGGAAATCAGCTTACACAGGTGCCTGCTTTCTTAGGACACCTGGAGTTCATGCCAGTGAATTCCTGAGTCCCTGTGTTTTTATAGAAATCTTCATTAGCTCTAAAATAAACAAAAGAAATCGAAAATGTGGAAGAAAGGCGTTCCACCAGGAAATTAGAGAGTGAGCAAAGGCTTGGGGACATACAATCAGACCATAAACTGTCATCTGTTTTCCAAGACAGAAGAGATGGGGCTGCTCCTCCTACATGTTCCTTTCAACTATGTGTCACTCTTTACAATGCCTTTCCCCAAATGCCTGCCCAGGTGTTTGTTTTCACTCCAAGATGCTGAGGTGACAGCAGAAATGTGATTTCTGCCAGATCGAGCTCCCTCCAGGGATGGCCCAGGGTCTGAAAGCTGCCAGGAATAGACTTGGTGAGTGGCACGGTGGGAAAGAGCAGGAGACAGGAGGACCTCATTAACCACAGGAGTCAGCTTCTGTGGGTCGCCTGCAGGAGACTCTCTGCCCTCGGAGGTGACACGCAGGGATCTCAGAATGCACATTCCAAATAAACAAACAACAAAAATGAAGTACCCCGAATGAGTCACATTTCACAGACTATAGACAAACTCTTGGCTTTTATAGTGTTTGGGAGTGTGGAGGGAAATTACTACCCTGGCACTTCCTAGAAGGTAGGTAGGAAATCAAAACACTTTAAAATGTACAAAGAAGATGGCAAGATCTCACAACACAGAGCACTTCAACGTCTGAACCTCCAAATACCATTTGATTAGAGTGCAATATTTGTCTTAGACTTGGCCCTCTTCAGAGCATACGTTCTATGCCAAAGTTCTCTCATCCTTGAACTATTAAAATCCCCGCAGTCAATTAGCTGTGTCTGGTACCAAGCTAGAGTCTCATCATTTGATATGTCACCTCAAATAAACAATCATTTTGTTCATCTAGTGCCTGGGAAGTTGACTGGAGGAAAGAATCCAAGGAAACAGGTTTAGGGAAGTAAAATACCCTAGAATAAGTGAACTTACAGCTAGAGTTTCTGATAGCTAAGAAAATTTAAATTGGAGCTAATAGCTCTGGACAGTTTTTGGTGTCATAAAGTTCCTATATGGGCTAATAAGAAGGGGCAGACCTTAGGAAAGCACCATTTTTCAAATGTATGTTCTAGTTCATTCTTTAAGTTCAAATTCCCCAAACCTCCAAATAAGCACTTCTTCAACATTTTTTATTGTGAAGCGTTATTATAAACGATCCTTCCATTTCGTGAAGGGCTGCTTTTCTTTAACAAAGTTGTTCAGTACCATGATGAAAAATCTTCAAACTTTTACACAAGTTCTAAGAAATTCAATTCATGTTCAGTATACTTCAGTGGATCTTATCACTCATGTCACCTATAATAGTGTCATCCTTGATGTTGTCAACTTGCTGATAAAGACTTTACGTACTAACGCTTTTAGTTATAAAATTTTCACTCTGCATTTTGTAAAAATAAATCCTTTGAGTGGCACCCATGAGTTAATTGTTTAAATCTGTTCCAAGAATTGCAGAGAAACGATTTCAAACATTCTGCTCTAGATGGTATAGATCCCACCTCCATAGATCTTCTGCCAATGATTTGGGTCTTTACCATTTCCTTGCTTCTGTTATTTAGAAAAGCTGATGGTCTGGGGGGTGAAGATGGGGCATAGAATAAAGAGTGGTTAGAATTAACAAGGGGTGAGGGGTCTGGGGGATAGAGAATGGGCACTGCTTGAATCAAGATGGTCTTACAGAGCATGCAGCAGTGAGAGTGCCAAAAGTGATCTTTCCTTTTTCTCACATCTTACTTTGACTCAATATATTATAAAATTGTTAACTCTGTCGATAGTTTGATCATTTTTAAATAGAAGAGGTTTCTCCTTGTCTTAACGTGACATATCTTACTTAATTCATGCATGTAAAATTTTGAGACATTTAATGAAAGCACTGTCCTAACACAAACGATCATCAGTAATTTTTAAGTGTAGACACATACGCGTGCATACACATACACACACACAAGAATACATAGCATATTCTTTCCCAGTATTTGTTTAAAAAAGTAAAGAATAGAAAGATTTCAGAAAAAAAAATTATTTGCTGCAACTTGTCTTCTTTGGCATAGGAAATAGCTCAACAAAATTGTGGTTAAATTTCACAGGGACAACAGCAAATCTTAACAACGATGTGATTCCACAATTCAAAATATGTCACAAAATAGCCACACAACTTATTACACCATTTTTTTCGTAAAAAAATTAATGCAAAGCCAATGTAAAATGTAATCTCAAAGCTAACTGATGAATCACACTGCTGTAGTTGACTGTTCTAAATCCAAAGGAGGAAGGATATTTAATAAGAGTAAAGGTTTTTTGCACCTAGGTCACAGCAAAAGGGAAGAGATGAATTATTTTGTCATTCCTTGAGTTTTCTCAGCCTCTTCTCATCATATCTCTGAATCTTGTTGTCATGGATAAAGAAGATGTGGTACATATATACAATGGAATATTACTCAGCCCTAAAAAGGAATGAAATTGGGTCATTTGTAGAGAAGTGGATGGACCTAGAGACTGTCATACAGAATGAAGTAAGTCAGAAAGAGAAAAACAAATATCGTATATTATCACATATGTGTGGAATCTAGATGATCTTATTTGCAAAGAAGAAATAGAGACACAGATATAGAGAACAAACATGGATACCAAGGGGGAAAGGGGGTGGGATGAATTGGGAGATAGGGATTGACATATATACACTATTGATACTATGTATAAAATAGATAACTAATGAGAACCTACTGTACAGCACAGGGAACCCAACTCAGGGCTCTGTGGTGACCTAAACGGGAAGGAAATCCAAAAAAGAGGGGATATATGTATATGTATAGCTGATTCACTTTGCTGTACAGCAGAAACTAACACAACATTGTAAAGCGACTACACTCCAATGAAAATTAATTTAAAAATTGTTTCAAGTATTAATATAATCAGAAAAACATTGGAGTGAGAAATGATCAAAAGGCAGTACCCACCCCAGAGGTGTATTGAAAATGAACTGGGGAAAGATGGACAGTGGAATTAATGAGCGTGCTTTCCCAAGAGATTCACCTTCTGATAAATAGCCATTCTGACAAACTCAGCAATCTCCCAAGGGGACCTTTCCTTTCCTACTCCTCTGAGTACTACATTCACCAGGTTGTATGTTCAATATAAAATGCTCATATAGGAAGAAGTTAAATGATAATAAAATCTCATCAACATCCAAAAAGTTAATTTTTAGTTTCAAGATAGTTCTCCGAGAGTGAAGTCCAGTAAAGAAATCTTGATCTCACTATTTCTGTATTTCAAAATCAAACTGAAAGTTATCTAAGTACGGAAAACTTCAGTTATAATCTGTAGGTGTCTGAGAACAAGATAACCAAAAAGCCAAGTCAAGGTATCAGAAACCTCACGCCCTCATCTCCCCTTTCGTTGTGATGTACACCTATCTTTTTCTTACATTCTATGTGTATTATATTTTCAAATGGCTACTAAGTTCTTCAGGGTATAAATAGTGAGTTGTTTGAATTTAACAAGAAGTAAAATAGTATTTCCTCTAGCCTAGGAGCATCACAGAAAAATTACACTTTTGTGTCAATGTGTCTAGGCTACGGTACCCAGTAATTTAAACATTAATCTAGGTGTTGCTGTGAAGGTATTTTGTAGATGTGGTTAAGATGTCTGATTTTTAAGTAAAGGAGATTACCCTCTATAATTGGATGAGGGCGGGCCTCATGCAATCGATTGAAAGCCCTCATGAGCAAAAACGGAGGCTTCCCTGAGAAAAAGACATTCTGCCTTAAGACTGCAACATCAGCTTTGAGTTTTCAGACTGCCTGCCTGCCCTACAGATTTCAGAACTGCCGGCCCCCCAATCACATCTCTTGAGCCAGTTCCTAAAAAGAAACCTCTCTCTCTCTCTCTCTGTGTATACACATACACACACACACACACACACACACACATACGTAGGTTACACAGTATGTGTGTGTGTATATATATACACACACACACTGTACACACATAAATATGTAGGTGGTATAGCATGTGTGTGTGTGTGTGTGTGTGTGTGTGCACCTCTCTATATATAGATAGAGAGATATATACTCTTGGTTCTGTTTCTCTGAAGAACCATGAGTGATACAGACACTAAGACTAAGAACTCCATGAAAAGAGAACGTATGGAAACCTGTGTACTGGCTCTACTATCTCCTAAACCATCTACAATGGCACTACGATTGGCTATGATTATCTGTTTACTAAAGTGTAGAACCATTGTTTATTCTTTTTTTTTCCCTTCTCAGTGCCCATCAATCCCAGTATCTGAGATATTGGAGATGGAGTCAGCGCTGTGTTGGCAAATGTTTAACAACCAGCTCTAGGTTTTGAAGGGGAGCCCCGACTTGTAGTTTTCCAATTTCCAAGGTATAAATTTTCTCATTTCTAGTTACCAAAATGATGTTACTGAATTTCAAGTTGGGAACAGGTGTGCAGCAACACACCATCACATAATACTTCCTCCATACAGATATGAAGACCTCAAGAGTGTAACAAATAATAAAATGATTAGAAAGTGCTAAATTTTGAGAATTTATTACCCTATTCTTAATAATTAATTTAACTGTAAATTTATACAATGTGGTTTTTAAATAATGACTGTGCTTAATAATAGGTTCCCAAAATTCCTGCAAATTTAAGTGAGTTCTCACTGGCTGGTATGTGCCAGTTCAGGTGCACCATGACATGAAGTTCAAGTACTGTATGTTGTTGGTTGGCTTTTTCTTTCAATTAGTTAAGTCCCCAAATTCAATTAAAATGACCCTAGACCAGTGGAATCTGCCATTTCCGCAACCCACACTGACATCTATGGGCCAAATACCTATTTACCTCAGAAGAAAATTGGCTCTTCCCAGCCATTTCCAGCTACTAACGTACAGTAAAGAATTCCCCAGAGAGGCGAAAAGGAGTGAAACAGAGTAGTTATTTCAGGAACGTTGGAGAGTGGGGACCATGGCTAATAGGTGTGCTTAAAGGAAAAGTCACCATGAGTCACAAGCAGGGCTAATGTCACAGAAAGGTAAACGAAAGTGATTGACCCACATTTTGCAATTTTCATTCCCAGACTGTGGCTGCTATTCCAGGACACAGGGACAGAGTTGAGAAGGAAGCTGTTCCTCTATGCTACTGTTATGAAAGACCTAAGGTTCATTATCCCACAGCCATTTGCTCATGCCCACTGCTATTATACCCCAAACCAGCCACTAGGAGCCTGTCTCATCTACCTTTGTAGTACTCACTGTCCTAGCATAGCTGCTGGCACATGGAAAGTTCGTAATAAATGGTGAGTACATCTGACTCTTTTGTTCTCTTCAGTCGTTCATCCATCCATTCACTTATTCAATTACCATTTATAACATACAAGCAACAGGTTAAGTACTATGCTTGGTGCTAAGGGATAAGAAGAGTCTGCTTAAGAAGCTTGGAGTCCAGCAAGGAAAGATATATCTATGAATTAAGACTACCTTACAGATAAGCATAAGATCTGTTGTAAAAAGCACGTAATTCTCACCATTCAGTCACCTCCCAGCTGCTAAGGACTCTTACAGGCACAGCGTTAATTACAGAAGCTCTTTAATTGTAACTCTGCCTACTTAATCTCTAGGTAAGCAGTAGTGGTACTGCCTATCTTTCATGTTTCAATAGCAAGCAGGGACATCCAAGTAAAGGTTTCACCTGTTTCTCTCACTTCACCCTGGCTTGCACATCTTTCAAACCGCAGGACCTGAAATCATTTAGCACATGTCCACAAGCATTCATGTTTAAAACAGAATAGAGTATTTCAGAGCTCATCCTGTGAATTAAGGGTAAGTGTTTCTTGTGAAGGTTTGGCTACCGTTGTGTATTGCATGTATGCGCTGCTTTGTAATTAACAATGTTATTTCTTATAGTACATTGTAGGCAAAAAGTTTGGAAGCCAAAGTTCAATACTGTGTTGAAGCAGTAATAAAGAGGGCCAAAAGCCCACTTACTAATGCATACTTGTGAAACTATAAATAGCCAATGCTTCTTTAGGTAGGTTGAACTGATCCTATGCATGTTTTCTTCTTCGATGATATCAAGATGTCCTGCCTAGGAGTATTCTTAGAGATGTCTGAGACATCTTTACCATTCTTCCTAAAAAATTTTATACAGGCTTATTTTCCACTTGTGTTTCATAGACACATTGTCTTGGGACCCATAAGAGAGACCCACAATTGCTAATCTAGAACACGGGGTTTTAAGTAGCACTGACAAATATGTTGCTAATCTCACGCCTGCTCACAATTCATTTGCCATGTTGTCTTAGGGACTGCCAAAAAACTTCATATTCAAATGTTCAAAGATATCTACAATTCTACAGCCTGAATGGCATCATTATGGGCATGCTTGGTAAAAATCTAGTTATACTGTTTCGAGACTGCTTGCCAAATCCAGGCGCCAGTTCCAGTTCCAGTTCCAGTTCACCAGTCACCAGTTCCCAGCGACCGTCTGCATGTCAACTGACCAGAGATGCTGACTTATGTCTCTCTTGTTCTGTAACCCATATGCATAAATCAAGCCAATTGCCGCCTACAAATTCATCCAGAGATGATGAGGAATTTCAAGTTTACTGCAACGGTAATCCCACACCCGTGTTTGCTCAAAGTTAGCCGTTTTTACAATTGAATTTGGTGATCCTGTGGTGATATACAATAAACCAATCTACAAAGGGCTTGTTTTTGACCCTGATAACAGCAGATCAGCATTCTTAATAAATTATATGACAGCTCACTTGAGAACTTAGGATTTACTGTTCCAAGCCCAATGGCTGTAAACTAGGGCAGACCAATTTCGTAAAGGGGCCGAGGCTAGGTGAGAGTGATTAAGAACCTAATCAAACTGAACTGCATGTAAGCCAGGATGAAAAATTATTTTTCTTTCCCATAAAATACTGCAATTTTAGTAGGCATCTGTAAAAATCATAATTGCAACACTGATCATATCATATAGAGTAAAGTAATAAAAGGCAAAGTGACTAGAAATGTTGGAAGATCTATGGTACAGTCTATAACTGTATATTTCTTTAAATGTCTGCCTTTATGACAATGAAACTCCGTAATATCTAACCTTTTACAACTCAAAGAGCTGTAAATTGTTATAATTTATAATAATTACTTTAACTCCCACTAATCATTTAAGATGGATGCCCATAGGTAAATTTCCCTCAGCCTCTATTTCACAGGTGAGTGATGGGAGGCCTACAAAAAGGAGATAGTCCTTTCCCCTGGTGTCACTTTTACAATTAATAAAGGGCAAGAGGTCTCTTTCTAAAATTTGTGTATGGGGACCTAGATTTTAACATGATACCACTTCAGATGCTATAATAAATTCCATCATCCTTTCCAACCTGGGGCTTTAAAATGTCAGTGTTCAGATGACAGTGGTATAGTCAAGCATTATCATTCAAAAATTTGTGTGATTAAAGCCCAGCCATGGTTTTAAACCAAAAGGAGTATAGAACCTCAGAAGAGAAAGGAACAAAAACTCTCCTGAAATTAAAGCACATACCCCTATATATTTAAAGGAGAAATGAAAGACCAAATTGAATTTTAAAGAACATGCCGCTTAAAGACAATTTAAAAATGCCTTTACATACTGTTTTAAAGAAGTATCTTATTTTTAACTTAAAACAGATCTCAATAGGAATAAAAAGTCAATACTTAAGGGACACTAGGAATAATCACAGCCTTTTCTTCTTCGTAGTCTCTTTTTTGAGAATATATTTCTCATACTGGCCTCAAAGGAGGTAGAATCGATAGTTTCCTATATCTTACAATGGACATGAAAACCACGTGTAGTGTTGCTTTTACCCAGCCCTTAAAATCCAAATATGCAAAATAACTGATTAAATTGATTAAATCAATATCATTTAATCTAAGGAAATACTTTATTTATCAGATTGGCTTCTGCAGAGTAAGACATCAGCGGAAAATGGGCTTGAATCAGGCCCTAGTTTTGACGAAAAGGCTACAGTGGGATGATTAATCTTTGGAGGGCAGATGTTGCTTCAAAATGTAACTTTCATCTATGTCTATGCATCCCCTCATGGTTATTTGTCATTAAGTTACATACTCTGTCGTTAGACTTCCTATATTAAACATTGCTGTATTAGGAGA
Source organism: Delphinapterus leucas (assembly GCF_059928025.1). NCBI lineage: Eukaryota > Metazoa > Chordata > Mammalia > Artiodactyla > Monodontidae > Delphinapterus > Delphinapterus leucas. The sequence goes on from NC_143146.1 coordinate 16,585,912, forward strand.
AGAGAAAATATACATAAGCACATGTGTAGACCATCGAGTACACATGGATGATAGAAGTCCAACTTAGCCCAATTTATTATATAATAACAATATATGCATAAGTTCTTTGATCTGGGTTACTGAGTTTGTCTTCCCAGGACTTCTTCATAGTTTTTTGGGTAATAATTTTGGGGGGTTCACACTCTTAATTCTTGAAAAATCCCCTAAATTTAAATAATTTCTCCTCTAAGAAATGTACACTGTTCACCTTAATTGAGGTTAATCTAACACGTCCCACATAACTGCATTACTTCCTGGTCTGTGCATTTATTATAGTGTTCATTCCAATGCATCTGAGTTGCAGTTATTTATGGAGAAGCCTAATTTCCATTCATCTCTTGCCACACTCCTCCTTAAGTCCTGTGCCAAACACGAATACTGGGAGCACAAAATTATCATGCTCAGTTATACTCTGGACCTTGGCAATGCTATTCTCTCTAGATGGAAAGCTATGAGCTTCTCTTCTGCACCTCTTCTTCTGCCCCTCATCCCTTCTCATCCATCAGGTCTCAGCTTAAACACCACTTATTCTGAGCCTTCCCTGACTCTTGAGTATAGGTGAAGTGTCACTCCACTTCCTGCTGTCCCAGCACATGGCCCTGCATTACACTGCACTGCAATGACCAGTCTGTCCATCCATGTCCTTCTCAGGAGCACAGCCTGCTTGAGGAATAGGACTGTGTTTTCTTCATCAGCTGTGCCTCTACTGCCTAGCTCAGTACCAGACCCATAATGGCACCCAATATATTTTGGTTCAGCAAATAAATAAAATTAAAATTGACTCAATAATGTAAGTAATGGACTTTGCACTAAGTAGAATACAAGAATATTAGGACACTTAGGTTGCTTTCATGTCCTGGCTACTGTAAATAGAGCTGCAATGAACACTGTGTGGATAAAGAAGATGTGGTACATATATACAATGGAATAGTACTCAGCCATAAAAAGAAACGAAATTGAGTTATTTGTAGTGAGGTGGATGGACCTAGAGTCTGTCATACAGAGTGAAGTAAATCAGAAAGAGAAAGACAAATACCGTATGCTAACATATATATATAGAATGTAAAAAAAAAATGTCATGAAGAACCTAGGGGCAGGACGGGAATAAAGACACAGACGTAGAGAATGGACTTGAGGATACGGGGAGGGGGAAGGGTAAGCTGTGACAAAGTGAGAGAGTGGCATGGACATATATACACTACCAAATGTAAAACTGATAGCTAGTAGGAAGCAGCCTCATAGCACAGGGAGATCAGCTGGGTACTTTGTGACCACCTAGAGGGGTGGGATAGGGAGGGTGGGAGGGAGGGAGGTGCAAGAGGGAGGAGGTATGGGGATATATGTATATGTATAGCGGATTCACTTTGTTATAAAGCAGAAACTAACACACCACTGTACAGCAATTATACTCCAATAAAGATGTTAAAAAAAGGTTTTTTTAAATAAAATTAAAAAGCAAGAATATTAGGTTCACTCATAAAAATTAATTTAAGAGAATCATTGTTGAATCATGGCATATCTAGGAGAAGGCAGCAAAGCTGGTGAAGGCCCCAGTAACTGTCACAAACGCAAAGTCTGTACTAGCGATTTTTAAGTGGATTGAATCAAACTTCCTTTTTTTTTAAATTTATTTTTTTGGCTGTGTTGGGTCTTCGTTGCTGAGCACAGGTTTTCTCTAGTTGCAGCAAGCGGGGGCTACTCTTCGTTGCGGTGCCCGGGCTTTTTATCGCGGTGGCTTCTATTGTTGCGGAGCATGGGCTCTAGGCGCGTGGGCTTCACTAGTTGTGGCTTGCGGGCTCTAGAGCGCAGGCTCAGTAGTTGTGGTGCACAGGCTTAGTTGCTCCGTGGCATGTGGGATCTTCCCGGACCAAGGATCGAACCCGTGTCCCCTGCACTGGCAGGCAGATTCTTAACCACTGCACCACCAGGGAAATCCCCAAACTTCCTTTTTTTAAGTAATTAATTTGAACTCCCATTTACATTCCTTTATAGAAATCTATTGGTAGTATAACTGTCCATACACATAATTTTTAAATGAATATAATACCCCAACCGGAATCTAAAGGAGAAAATTTGAAAGTATGTCATCTTGTGCCATGGCTAAACTTGAGGTAAAAGAAGTATTCCGGGGGTTTTCCCTGGTGGCGCAGTGGTTGGGAGTCCGCCTGCCGATGCAGGCGAAACGGACTCGTGCACCGGTCTGGGAGGATCCCACGTGCCGCGGAGTGGCTGGGCCCGTGAGCCACGGCCGCTAGGCCTGCGTGTCCGGAGCCTGTGCTCCGCGGCGGGAGAGGCCACGGCAGTAAAAAAAAAAAGAAATAGATATTTGACCTACAAGTACTATCACTACAAACACAACAGTATAGAGACAGACTAACAGTGGTACATTAGGCAAGCACATCACGTATTACAAATGGCATAGCTCCCACTGATAAGATTTTCTGGAAAAAATGAACAGTTCTTGACAAAAATCTCCAAATGAAACAAACACAATTTTCTCTTGGATTTACATCATAATCATATTCTTAGAAAATTCAGAGTATATTAATATTGCACAACAATACTTCATGTTTCTAGTAAGAAGGATCTGGGATCTGGGCTTATTTCACTGTAAACAGAATTTTTTTTTTTTCAGAGAATCTGATAGGATGTTTAAAAGTTGTGCAGGATGGTGGACAAGTCTGCATTTGGCAGGAAGCTCTCACTCATGGATGGATATCTCTTGGTAACTACCTACCAACTGCCAAGACTAGAATGTTCTAGAAGAGATATCTGCCCTGGAAGAGAGTTGGACTAAATGAACTTAATAGCCCTTTTAACGCTACGATTCCTACAATATTTTACATTCTTTATCTAGACAGAAGATATTTAAGGCAAATACATAAGCGTGAGTACAGTGTGAACCACTGAGCTGAAACCATTGGTTCTTTTTTCGTTCCTCAATTCACAACACCTGTACATTCATCCACTCGTTCTTTTAGTCATGTATTTGAGTGTCTGCTGTTACTTCCAAATAATCAACCACCTTGGAATTTTCTGCAGAAAATCAGCCTTGCACTCCAGTTTGAAAATCCCATTGACTGACCCCGAGCTCAACCATCCTCCCAGGTGTCTTTCTGCTGAGTGCTTTGAGGTCGGTGGAGAAAAAGAATTCCTCCCGAACAGAGGAAAAATTAGTTCAGTTTCTCATTTAAAGTGCCCGGGAGATTCCAATCCTTTACACTGCATGATACTTCCAATTTCCTGGAGAAATTCCCAGAAATAAGGCAGGGAGTCAGAGGTGAGTGAACCTGTACAAACCTATTAGAAGAACATCTGACAGTTTTCCCAGACAATCTCCTAGAAGCTAATCTATTTCACTGACACTCCATTTCATTTTCTTTTCCAACACACACTCTTAGACAATGGGTTTCTGATAGCACATTTTGTGAGAAGAATCTTTAGCTACCTCTTGGGGAGCATGTTCCTGACACTTTGCCCAATGCACCGTGGAGAGCAAATGGTAGAGCAAGAATTTGTTTCATCACCTCGCTGTGCAAATGGCTGTAATTTACGTTTGGAAGCACACATCTTCTTAGGATTCACAGCAAATTCTCCTTTCTTCTCCCTCCAAACTAATTTTGCTTTTCATGATTGCCCTGCCATAGGATAGACACATGGTATGTACAAGGAACGGTGGAATCTAGCCATGCTTGCAACTTCCATAGGCGTCATCCTTAAACAAATCCTGCTGAGAAGACCACAGCTCTCGTTCAAGCCAACAACCAGGTCTGAATTTTACTATTAAGAAGGGTCTAGGCCATTTTCAACAAAAATGACCTTTAATTGCTCATTTCTAGTTCCTCTGAAGAAAGTCTTCTGTTGAATTACCACCTCTTGCAGAAGTATTGTAAGTAAAATTGCACCAGCACATGGCAAGGAACACACCCACATCCAGAGCTGGTTTGAGTAAAGATGCTGTGACACTTCACACTGTGAGAGAGAATTAAAGACACCAGACTCTTGCGCTGGAAAGGTCATAAAGGCATCAGCCCGCCTCCATTTCACAGAAGTCCACATGTAGCCAAGCTCATTCTCTCTTCCAGCTTCAAGCATGATGGCTTCTCTTTCTCTAAGATAACCTTTGGGCATAAGTGTCTCAATCTTTAAAAGAGTGTCTCAAAAGCTAAGAATAATATTGGATTCAAATTAAGAATGGTATTTGGATGACTAAAGTGACTTGAGTAAACAGTGTGTACAAGTGTAAGGCCAGCAAGCATGGATCTCATTCTCCATGTTAAAGAGTAGACCAAAGTCAGCTTGTTCAAGGCTATGCCCTGGGGGGAGAGATTAACACCAGGACTGAGGAAATAATACAGAAATGCAGTGACCATAATTATAATGAACAATAATCCAATAAACAAAGGAAATAATACACAGTCTTCTTCATACCCTGCAAGCTCGCCTCACTCCAAACCTCCAAGCTAGGTTTTATTGTACCTATTTACTCATCTGTAGGGGTGAAGCAACTTACTGCCAAGGCCCACCCCTTCTTGAAACTGCCTTCACTTAGCAAGCATGCTATTTTTTCCCTTGATTGCATGCCTATTTCTGGTGATTTGTGGTTAAGGGGGCGGGTGGAGATTCTGGGTCCGAGACAAGAGTAAAAGCAGCTTGAAGTTACCCGGTAGTGCTGTCATGAGTTATTTCAGTCCCTCCTTGCCCTAAAAAGTTGAATATTTTTATCTTTAATTTTTACTAGTTGAAGGGAGTGAGGCCCAAGGTCATAGAGCTCCTCTGTAGTGAGCCCAGAATTCAAACGAAATTGGTTTGTACTCCCATGAGTGCTTTCTCATCTGTGACTACCCCCTCTCTCTTTGCCCAAGTCTAACAGAAGTATCTCTCTCCAACTCTCTTGGGTTCTTGAGCTCTCAGTTTTTGCCCAGGTTGCCTCAGGCTTATTGCAGATTCAATTCAGTCGGAACCCACCCCCCTCCCAAATCCTGAAGTACAACTTGTCTCTGGGGACACATGGATCCTGGTATAGGTTTTGAGAAGTTATTCAAAATAATACAAAGTAGAAAATTTTCATAAGTTCATTCCTGTAAGAAACAAAAAAGAACAAAGAAAAAATACCCAAGAAATGGAAGAGCTTTAGCAAATCAACATTAAGACTTCTGGTCTTTGAAATCATGGAGGCATGAGTTTGAATCCTTGTACTCCAACTTAGGAGCTGTGTGACATGTAAAATCAGGCATGATACAATACTCCCAATCACAGCCTTGCAGGGAAGATATAATAGAACAACCTATAGGAAAGTGTCTAACTTATATTTGGTGTGCAGTTATACTTTATACATACACATATATATTTGTTTCTTTTCCTTCTTGATCCAAAGCCATAGACGGCATTAGAGCTGTAACTTTCTCAACATCAAACCCCTTGTTCCTTTCTCTTCTTTCAGCCCTGATGCTAAAGGAAATCACTGGAATGTTCTTCCAAGTAGCAATTCAGATGTGAACCACCAGCTTCTCCCTTTCTAGGCTAACGCATATTTTGGATTTCACCTCTTTTCATGGCAAAGCATAGGTTTGCCTCAGAGCTGCCAATTCAAATTTGATAGCCAAGAAATGCCTCCAGATTTCAGCCTTTTTGAAGAACACAGGGAAGGAATGGGTGAGAACTGAATTACCCACACTACCTACATCCACAGACTTTCTTTTGATGACTTAGCACTCATCTCCCTGGAACGTGGTCTTTCTGAAAGCCAGATTATCATCATTTATCTAGCAACACTGGAGTACAATAAATATGCAGTATATACATCTAAAATGTCTGCCCCAAAGAGAATATTATCAAAGGATAACTTTTAAAAGGGGGTTAATCAAAAAAAAGGGGGTTAATCATGAGTTCTACAAATATAAGATAAACATTTATCGAGGATCATATTTAACTAATTAATTAATGAGAGAACCAGTAAATAAGATGTTATAACTGGTTCAAAAGTTAATTCAAAGAACCACACATATACTAGCAAGAAAGAATGCTGAAATGAATTACAAATAAATATAAAACTGGCTTATTCTGGGAAGAGAGTTCGGGGTAGGGCTGGAAGTTGAAAATCAGTTGCATTTCCTCGGGACAAAATTAATTTGTATGTCTATTGTCAAGAATAATTTGCATTGTTATCAATTATCTATAGCATACAGAGTTGTAAAAGAGCTCAAAGATAATAAGATAGGAGACCCCACAGAATCAGATAAGCAAGGAAACATGCCTAGATACTGCCTAGCTTTCCAGTGAAGACACCCAGCAATTATTTTCATCCATTTCAAAGTTTTTCACAACTTTTTTCCTAAAATATAAATTTAAAATAAAATTAAGCAGAATGCAAGGAGTTAATTGAGACTTTTTTTTTTTTTGCGGTACGTGGGCCTCTCACTGTTGTGGCCTCTCCCGTTGCGGAGCACAGGCTCCGGACGTGCAGGCCCAGTGGCCAGGGCTGACGGGCCCAGCCGCTCCGCGGCATGTGGGATCTTCCCGGACCGGGGCACGAACCCGTGTCCCCTGCATCAGCAGGCGGACTCTCAACCACTGCGCCACCAGGGAAGCCCCAGAGACTTATTTTAAGAGGAATGTTAAGCAAAAAAGAAGCAGACTCATAGATATAGAGAACAAACTAGTGGTTACCAGTGGGGAGGGTGGGAGCAGCAAGATAGGGGTGCAGAGTGGGAGGTATGAACTATTGGGTGTAAGATAAGCTCAAGGATGTATTGTACAACACGGGGAATATAGCCATTATTTTGTAACAACTGTAAATGGAAAGTAACCTTTAAAAATTGTATAAAATTTTTTAAAAGTAAAGTGTTCAACATTAAAAAAAATAAAATGTATATATATCCAGTTGCAGTTAAGCAAAATTCTTGAAGGACTATTCCACTGCAGGAATAAAGTTCTCCTTCCTATTACGTCTGTCCTAAAAATGTTCTCAATCCTTTCTTTCTTTTCTAATTTAGTGACATGCCTGATGTGTTGAGGCAGCATTATCAAGGGATTAAAGAGCTTGATCCTCAAATAAATAAATACATACATAAATCAATTAAATTATGGGAATGGTAAAGACAAAGTTGACTTAAACAAAACCTTGTAATTCTACGGGCATCTAGTACAGACTAAGAAATGAAAACAATGAGAAAAGAAAGTCTATTCCAAAAACCTTAAGGGTGATAAAATAAACTGTACATCCTGCCCTCTTCCCAACTTTTGGAGTTAGCCCGCCATTAACGGCCGCCTGAAAACCCAACCTGATATATGTCATTATTCTTTTTAACATATAACTGGGCAATGAGCCCAACACCACTGGAGAATTCAATGAGTATCACATTAAATACTGTTGTGCCACCAATCACCCCATGAAACCACATTGCCATGTATTATCTTAGTGTTTGTCACAATCTATTAACATGTTTCAGGAGTGACTGTGCTGTAGTAAGAGCCATGCAGGCCCATGGGGCTCCCTCCTGCAGAAATAAGGCAGGTGTGGTAGACAGTTCCAAGCAGAAGTGACAAGTGTAAAAGCAATAGTTAATCAGCCTGCAATACAGTCCACCGGTGCACACAGGCACCTGCCAACTTAAGGCAAGAAAGTTCTGAAACATTAATAGGTCCAAGATAGTGTACTGCTCGAAAAAAGAATGAATGTCTCATTTAAGTAAATGGAATTAGTGTATCGAGTAGCTTTACCAAGTATACTGATCTACTAGCATCAAGGAAATTCTATTTAGTACCTGTATTTTCACCTTAAAAATAAAATCTCTCCCTGGAGTTGATTCTTCGACTCCTTTATCTCTCTTTGAAAGGAGAGGCAGTATCACTCCAGTTTAGGACTCACAAAATAGACTCATCAAATTCTTAAAACCTGTTCAACAAAATGCCTTATAGGTGATTGTTTTCCGAGAGCTTTGTATTCAGCTAAAAGATTTTCTTAAACTTCCTGAAATTTCAAGCCTTTAATGGAAATGTTCCTCAAATATAAAATCTAATATATATATAATATATATTATACATATATATGTAAACACATCCTCATGTCCATTAAAATCACAATCAAAGTGTTAAAATTCTGATATTTTAGATGAAAAAGATAGGGTAGAGATTGCTTCATGTGACCTCCACGCTATACAGATAAAATCCTGATGTCCAACTCATTGGCTGCTAAGCCACAGATGCCTCTGTATCAGGTGGGTTCCTGCCCCCGATATAGTGCCTTCTCTATGTCTCTGTACTTTGCCTCATCCACGTAAGTCACCTACTATAAAAGGTGCTCCAGATTTATGACATATTTTCTTTGTGTATATTACATACATGCTACTCATTTACAGAAAAGCACGTGCTATTATTTATACGTGCTAAAATAGGACTAAAACACGAAGAGCCTTAATATCTTCAGTCGATTTTAAAAAAATTATTTTTTTTCCAAAAATTTTCATGTTTCTTTTCAAATTCTCAAGTTTTGTAAAAGCCTATTTCAGTAAATTGGCTTGTGAGAGTACTTACTGATTTCTTCAAAGCAAGACTAGTACTTAATAAAATGTTATTCAGTTGCAACTGGCCCTCTGATTAAAACGCATTAATGAATTTTTTTTGAGAAAGTGACTTGTTAACAGGTCAATCTGTCACCTGGCAATGACTTTAGGAAACCTATAACTCCCAAGCTAATGGTAAAAACCAAGCCTAGAGCAGCAAGTAAAATTTGTAGTCGACCAGCGCTCCTCAAATCAAGGGAGATGGACCATCTGCTTCCTGGATTGGACAATGCTATAATTTTACAGTCACCAGTAATATATCAGCTGTGCTCTGCAAGTTGGTGGTATTCTGATAATATTTTAACCTGCTTCTAACAGCTGCAAGTCAAAGCTTTTTATGGTTCTTGAAAATGAAAACTAGAGCCTTCCCAGTTGTCCTGGTGTGTCTTAATCATTCATCGTAAGTTTACATACTAAAGTTTAGTAAAAGCTCTATGATGAACGAAGAGCTGATTCTTTCTACATTAGAATAGGCAGGAAAATTAAGATGTCAAATATGTGTTGCAGAGGACGGTTACACTGTCTCATTACAATATTCAGTTTAATACATTTCTTTACTTTTAGTTGATGACAAGATACGCTTCAATTTAAAAACAAAAACTATAGTTCTTTTAAAGACTTTGAATTTTCATGTTTTCTGTGTTTCTCAAGGAATGTAGAGTGACTTAGAGATACGACTTTTAGATTTTTCTTTTAATTACAGACTGAATCAGGTCTGAAAGGGCCCCTTCTATCTAGGCTCTATTAGGATTGTCTCTATCACTAAGCAGCGAATGCCGTCCTGACATTCTGGTCTGATGGACTCCCTCAGAGTCCATCAGACCAGAATGCAATTAAACTAAAACATTTACTATGATATTAAGATGCACTTTGGTGCATGTATTCTTTTAACTTTCATAATCATACCAGAAAATAATCTGCTTAAGTGCAAATTAAAGTGATTCCATTTTACTTTTTTCCCTCCATCAACTAAGACACTATTATGTAGAAAGTCATTTTGAGGTTGAAGATTAAAGTTTTATTTAGTGCTTATATCTTGTCCTTGAACTATCACAATGTAGTTGAAGCCCTTTTTACATTGATAATGTGTAGAAACTGCCTGACTTTTACAGGGAAATTCTTGGACGTGTGTCTAGGGGTATGTGTACGTGTGTGTGTGTATAGGAACACATGCAAGCACACGTGTGCAGATGCAAGGTATTATATAGAAAAATTTTAACTGTTCATTAAAATCATAACAGTTAAATGGATCAAATTCATAACCTATTATATAATTTAATATACTTACTGAAGAGTAGACAGTAAGAATTTAGAAAGATATCCAGAAAGTTACACTTTTTTTGGTAGTTTTTTTAAGCAGAGATCAGCAAACTTTTTACAAAAGGCCAGACAGTTACTATTTTAGGTTTCATGGTACATAAGATCTCCACCACAACCACACAGCCCTGCCATTGTAGCCTGCATGAATGCAGCCATACACAATATGTAACCAAATGGGTGTGGCCATGTTCCCATAAAGCTTTATTTACTCCTACAGGGGGCAGGTTAGATCTGGTCCACTGCATGCAGTCTGCCAACCCTGCTTAAGCATAACAATCTGCTTATTTTAAAGTGATGTCCCACACTTCTTTACCAATCAATACAATCCTTCATAATAAATATAATTTATCTTACTACTCCGAAAACAAAGACTTTCACATCTTTTATCTTGTAAAGCAGCCCGGTGAGATTCTGTGAGAATCTGTGAGAAAGGTCCTAGTGTATTTCCCATTTGAGATGAAGAAACTGAGGCTCAAAGAAGCTTAATTATCAGCCTCAGAGAGTCCACATGGAGTGCTAGCTCCCCTCTGCCAGCATTCTTGTACAGTTCACTGTGAGGAAACTCAGTGCTTACAAAGGTAATTGTTAGGGAAGTTTTCAAGTATACATATTTTAAATATTAGATTGTGATGCAGTCAGGGGGCCAAAGTCTCCCTTTTTAAGAAGTGGAGCTGGGGTAGGAAAGATGTCAAGGTAGTTGTGGGGTTTGCCTCAAGGTGGCTGACAGTGGGGTGAGCAACAGACCGGAAATACAGAGGAGAAGCAAGAAGGGGTGATGGGTCTAGATGATGGTGAGTCTGTGCTCAGAAGAAAGGGCTGATGTTGTATAAACTGGACGGTAGCCACATAAAGGGAATAAAAAAGCCAAGAAGCCTCCAAAACAGAAGATACAAAGTAATCATCAAAACTGCCTTGGGAAGTCTCTAGAGAGGAAGCAGCATTGAACCGCCACCATTTTCCATCTCACAGGCGTAAAACTCAGGAATCTGTGTCCTTGGACTCCCTTAAAAGAGTTTGGGTATCCCAGATAGAACTTCAAAAGCAAATTCACTTTGTTATAAAGCAGAAACTAACACACCATTGTAAAGCAATTATACTCTAATAAAGATGTTAAAAAAAAACGATTTGATAAATGAAAGGATTTGACATTCAAAACCCTATAAATCTATATAAATCTATGTAAATACTTCAATAAAAAAGGTAAATAAATAAAATTTTAAAAGCCATGAATCTACCACCTGGATGTAACAGACAACATCCTACACTCTTGCCACACATTTCTGTCTAAGTATTCTACACACACACACACACACACACACACACACATACAATGGTAACTATGTGAAGTGATGGACGTGTTAATTAACTTGCTTGTGGTAATCATGTCCCTACACACACACACACACACACACATATATATCATGTCACTATATATATACACACATATATATAAAATCGTCTCATACAACTTAAATATATACAATTTTTATTTGTATATTATACCTCAATAAAGCTAGAAAAAACACCAGGAAATTAAAAGCACCCTTCAACTAAAGTATTACTGAAAACTAAAATTACAGAGAGCATTTACTGAAAAATGAAAATACCTACTGATTTTTAAGCATTACGTAGATAAAAACTGCTGATTTGTCTTTTCTAAGGATTAAACTTACCTAACTTTAAGGTCTTTTCCTGCCACTCCTTATCACTGTATCCAAAGAAAGGCTTTTATTCCCTCATCTGAGTTATCGAGAGCTCTTGTTCAAGTACAAGGATGGATGAAAACCCACAATGTGTTGATGGTTGGAACAAATTTATGAAAAGGTCATTTTAAAGTGAAATTCTAGGCTGATATAACTGAAAAACAACAATGGCCACTGAAGTTTAGCTGGAGTTAATTTTTCTACCAATTAATTCTCCAAAGTAAAACGTAAAGAACATAAAAATGCAAAGCATACCCAATATGAATGAATTAATTACGGTGAATGGAAAAGACTAATTCCAAACAAATGACTAACAAAACCTCTACAGAGTGATTCACATCATCTGAAAATTACAGTCATGAACTTCAAGATTAAATCCAAAGCAATTACAATCCAAAAGAAATTAATTTTTCCAAGTAGAGCATATGAAAATTTAGTATATCTTATCATCATGTTGCATGAAAGGAGAGTTAGCCTTGAAAACACATTGCTTTCAAGTGGCATGGAAATTAAATGTGGAACAGGGAATAGTATTATTATCTTACATTTTGTTCTTCCAAAGACTATATACAGTCTTCTTTAGATACTCCATCATTCTTGTGATGAATGAAAATGTTTCTAAGATAAAGGTATAGTAAGAAAAGTAGCAGGTGACTCTTGCTGCCTTACTAAAGCTCTTATTTCCCTTTAGAGTTTAGTGACAATAGTACATAGTAATTCTCTCTACCTATGAATGTAGCTAAAAATAACAACAGGTGCGCTCAGACTGCTTTTCATTTAAAATCCACTTTTCCCTTTGCAGGTGAGGAAGAGCTATGCAGCGCCTGGTATAGAAGATTTATTCAAATGTCCCTCATACTAATGGGTAGCTTTGGCCCTACTGCCTATGTCCTGACTGACAGCTGAAGGTAAATGACCCTCCTATTCCAATAAGCCTGCTGGATTGAGAGGGGGCCCCGAGGCAGGTAAGTTACCAATTTCTCCATTCAGTATATCAGTTCCTATTCTCCTGCTCTTCTTAGAGGACAGAGAAGTATATATAACAATGCAAAATAAATATCTACTTGTCTTCACTTTGTTCTGCACATGATAACACATCTAAGATCATTCTATCCCGAAAGCATTTTTTCTTCTTACTTTTGTAACTAAATGTTTTCTTATTTCCCAACACCAGTTCTTCCTGTTATTCTCTGGTTTTATTCGGAAACCTTTTACTGTTGTTGACAGCCTATAACTGTCCCTTGGAAAATGTCCCCAGGATGTTTCCAATTACCTGTGCTCCACTTCCTGGCCGAATGCTCGTGGTAATTTGACAGCACAAGAACTTCACTAACCTGGGTGCTTCTCCCTTCATGTTCCAGAATGTTTTGACTCCAGGAACAGATGTGACGAATAGATTAAGCTCACTGTCTTCCTTACTAGGGTCTTTGCTCTTATATATGATGTTGAGTGTGAGACATAAGGTTGCTAATGAAACATGAAAAAGTGGGTGTGATGTGGAAGAACACCCATGTGGAGAGGGTTGAGAGCATCAGAGCTGGGAAGATTTCTCCTTTGATGTGAAGCCTTCGGTCTACTTCTGTCAACTGCAGAGCTGGCTGTGCTTCTAAAACACATTAAGACTTTTAAGATTTCAAACTTGCTGCTGATGAATTTTTCAATGGCAACTTTATAGCAGCCGGGTTCTGAAAGAGCTTTCACCATTGCTGAAAGTAAGTCAAGCTGTTGATCTCTGGATGGATTTTGATGGATCCGGCTAAAGAAATAGCTTGGGATTTCTTTAGGAAATGACTTAACTGAGTTGCTATCTGAGTTCTGCTACTGAGTCTTTTCCTTGGTTTCCCATATGGAGGCTTCTAGCTTACATTGATTCCTGTGTGATTTTTCTATAGATATAAATCATCTGAGATTTCAAGTACTTCATTTGTGCTTCCTTAATAGTGAGTTTTACATGTCATATATATATATAGTATTTATTTATAAATGATTATTTGTGTTTTTATATCCTCTACTACAAGGTACTTGAGAGCAAGACCATTTATTTCACATGATACCTCAACCTCAGCCAGTATTTAACAGAGAGAAAGCTAGGAAATGCACATATTTTAAGTGTTTTTTTTGTGTGTGAAACTAGTAATTAATGGAAGCAGATCCAAACCTCAATCCATCTCCAAAAGAAGTTGCTAGATACATGTTTTTTTATATAATACATTATAAAAATATGCTTCATCATTCTTTGGTAGCATGTGTTACTTAGTGCAATTTTAAAAAGCTATTTTAAAAAACAGTAACAGGATTTTCTCTGTAATTTGCAGATTACAAACAGCCCCAAAGTTCTATTTCTCACTGAGACTGTAGGTCCAATATGGGTTGGTAGGGGGCTCTGCCCTCATAGCCACTCAAGAATTCACACTGACGGATCCCTTCTCAAACCAAATCACACACTGGCTCTTAAAACTCCCATCTGAAGGCAAGAAAATGCATTTCCACTCACATGTCATAGAGAAATAAGTCACATAGCCACCCCTAACTTTAAAAGAAGCAGTGAAATAAAATCCTACCACCTGTCCATAGAGGAGAATGAGTGTGTTTGCAAGCAGTTCTAATGACCACTGCATATGTCTACTTACGATGTGAAGTGCATTGAAATGATAAATTGTACTCATTGTGTGTTTACATTCCTGGCTTGAAAGTTATTTGTATCAAGTAGCTGCTGGCCTCGTGCAGGCTCTTACCCTAAGATATTTAGAGTCTATTTATTCTTGGTTGATGAGGTTATGGAGTAGCTGTGGGCCTTATTTTGCTTTGGGAGGATCTTAAGAAAAAGGTGGGGCTTCCCTGGTGGCGCAGTGGTTGAGAGTCCGCCTGCCGATGCAGGGGGCACGGGTTTGTGCCCCGGTCCGGGAAGATCCCACATGCCGCGGAGCGGCTGGGCGCGTGAGCCATGGCCGCTGAGCCTGCACGTCCGGAGCCTGTGCTCCGCAACGGGAGAGGCCACAACAGTGAGAGGCCCACGTACCGCAAAAAAAAAAAAAAAAAAGGTGAAACAGACCTTGAGACTGTGAATAGTTGGCCCTTTTTTGTATTCTGTGATTCAGTGTGTTAAGTCTCTCTAACCCACAGAGCATCTCTGGCTTCCCTCTTGGTACACAGATCTCTGTTAGAACAGTTTACTCAGAGAACCCAAGCCTTGGTGGTTATGATTTCAAAGATGAATGTGCCATCAATCAGCAAAGGATTCATTCCTGATTTTTGTCATGGCATTTCATGCCTCTGGTGTTTGGGAAAATCATCAGTGAAGTTGATTCTTAACATATTGAAAGATTTTATTGAAGGACTATAAAAATATTAAGACTGCACAGAGTGGAGATTTAATCACATAAGTCTGGCATCATGAAAACCACACAACTGTGCTCTTTGAGTGTCTTTAGAGACTCCAGGGGGCAGAAGGAGTAACTGAGTAATTACTTAAATCCCAAATCTGGACTTTAATTTCAGAATCTCTCTTCTGCATTTGAATAAACACTGCAAAGCAGACGTGATATGACTCATTTTGTAAATACCAACATTTACTAATTACCAGCCACAGAAGTAAAACCTGGAATCACAGCATTTTAAGATCACAATGGCATAACAGCAATATATTTTCAGAGCAACGAACACCAATTAGATTTGGCTAGATTTATGCTGCATACATTTTACAATCATACAACTGACAAAAGGCGGAAGGTGAAGAGAGGAAAAAAGCTAAAAGGTAAACATGGTTGGTTTATAATCCCAGGGATATCTGGGGACTGGGATTAGGTGGTGAGAATTATTCTATTGAGGAAAGTAGAATATAGACTAAAAGGCTTAGCTTCATTAGAAAGGAGGGCAGTACACAAAGTGTTCACCTTGCCTGTCTTTATTCTCAGTACAGTCTCCACTGAGGAGAGAACCAGGGAAAAGAAGAGAGTCACCACTACCCTAGGGAATCAAGTTTTTCAGCTAGTCTACAGCAAAGGCTCAGTTTCCTCAAGGATAACAGCTAACAAAGTCAGGTCCTCCTGGCATCTGATGTACATCAGCCATGAGCATCTAATATAGCTAATTTACTCAAGTTAAATGGACACTTTGTACTGTAACGGTTTTTAAATTTGATTTTCAAATGTGCCTTAGAAAAGGTAGCTCACTGTTCTTAGATCTATAATACATGTCTGATATTATAGACACCTGCTTTTTCGTGTATGAGAAATCCTTCCAGCCTGTTATTGTTTCACATCTGGAGAATGCCGATTTTTTTTTTTTTAAAACAACCTACCATTTAGCTACAAATTTAATTTCCTCCTAAAATTGATCCACTTACGGTAACCACATACCCTCAGAAATAACTAGTATGTTCTTCCTTCTCCTAACCAAAATGATGCCAAAATAGGTTTGAGGGGAGGAAAAAAACATTAGAGAGGAGACAGAAATGTTTTATTTCAGGAGAGCTGAAAAGAAACGACATTCAAAAGAATCCGGTTTATTGACAAAAATATGCCTTAAAGTGTAAATTACCTTCTCATGAAAGGAATTCAATTTATGATTCAACAGAAAAAAATCTATGTGCTGAGAACTCTGCATCTGCACAGTCTCCTAAGAATCAGAAACCAACCAGAGCTGTCATAACTATTATGCAAAGCAAAAATGAATAACAAACTAGGCAATTTCCTAAAGCAAATTAAAATGCAATAGCAGGCATTTCATGAATATTGGAGATTCTCTTTTTCTCAATGATGAGCACCTTCATGTCTTTCACTACTTTTGCCGTTTAAAACGCACTGAGTAAATGGTGCTAAACCTTTACTCCAAAGGTGCCTGGGAAACACAACGGGACACTCATGTTTGAGGTAAGCTGCCTTGGTACTTCCACAGATATTTAGACAGAAGCTTTGAGAAGATAATTATCATTATGGATAAGCAAGTAATCTTGCAGGGCATTCTGATAAGATATTGTTCTAGAGTTTCACAACGGGCTGGCTCTCAGATCCTGTGCTTAGTTAAATGAAGATGCACCCTTTCTTTTGTACTCAATGGTAATCGGGGTCAAGAAAAACAGCAACAGATCCATGTGTGGTCCACGTTAACATGGCATGTTATTTGGAGAGGCAAAGGTAACCCAGCTCCCATACACAGTTTTAAAGATTCATTTGAAATTTATACTAAATGGAGAACATATTTCATTTTGGAACAGCTTTTAACGTGTCATTACACGATTTGTTGCCAGATAAATAATGGCCATTAATGTACTTTCACCTTTGAAGCTGTGCAATTGCAATGAATTGCTAAGGTAATGTTCTTTTAGCCTGAAGGTCTAACTCAGATGGTTTTGACCTACATACACCTTCTAAACGCACGCGTTGATTTTCCCTCTTCCGTCCACCCCAACTGGCAGGGGCCAAGGCCACCAGGACCACCACTTCCCTCCTGCGCCCCAGGCTTGCTCTGCCATCACTGACCCTCCATTTCACCAGGGGAGCCATCTTTCTACAGATGACCCTGCTGCTCCCTTGCTTTCAAGTCTCTCCCTTGCTTTCAATGTGGCTCCACCACATTCTCGGGCTGAAGCCCAAACTCTCAGAATGACATACATGTACTTTTTCCAGCCTCAACACAGTCCAGGGTCAGTCCTCACACTTCATGCTAAAACATAACACCACCCGTCCTCTCAGGCCAGCTCTCCCCCTACTTGGAATGTCTTTCCTCCATGCTTTCCATAGACGTCTACGAAGACACTTCTTGCCTACCTTCAGGAAGGGATTAATTCACCACCCCTCTATCACTTCTCCTATATTGCACACTCTGCAGACAATATTCTCCAGTATAGTAGGCAAATCACTTGTGCGCTTCATTCAGCACTTTCAAAGGCATTCCATCTCGCTCAGAAGAAAATCCAGCCTTTGTGGCCCAATGCGATTTCAGCTTCGGCTTTCCTCCGACTTCATCTTGTATTACGCCCCTCTCTCTATTTCCTTTGGCCACACCACCACTTTGTCATTGATTGACCAAGCCTAGGGTGTTCCTGCCCCCCTCGGGGACTTTACACTCTGTACTCCCTTTGCCTAGAATGCTCTTCCCCTAGGTACTGACTGAACGACTTGTTCTCTGTTTCCCTGTTTTCTGCTCACATGTCACCCATCAGTGAGCCCTTCCCTGACTACCCAAGTCTAAACAACGAAACACATTTCCCTACTCCCAGGCAATCCCGATGTCCCTGTCCTGTATACTCCACATATTACCAACTGACTGTCCCTTCTAAAGTCACACCTCCCATCACTCTTTATCCCCTTGCACTGCTTATTTTTCCTTATAGTATTTATCACCAGCTGACAATTCTATATGACTTACTTTTTTATTTTCTCTCTTCTGCTACTAGAATATAAACCTTTAAGTCAGAAGCTATATTCCTAGCTGGTAAAAACAGTGCCTGACACAGAGCCGCTCAACCCATATTGGTTGAATGGATGAATATTGTACTTAAGTGTGCTGTCTTCTCTACTAAAGTTCTTAGACTTTTAACTTGCAAAAGACACCTTTTACATATGCTCAATGGGAAGCATAATACTTGGTAGAGAGAAGCAATTTAATCAATGTGTTTATTAAGCAGAAAAACATTTCAGATTTTGATCAACCCCACCAAAAAAAGAGAAGTGATAATTTTCTACTGAGTTCTAAAAACATTCTATATATCAGAAGAGAAAAAAACAATCTGTTAAGAATATAAATTCAACTCATATTAGGAATATTTTATACTCTACTGATGTTTGCCAATACTGGCTAACCAAAAAGAAAAAAAAAAGCACACAAATCACCTATAATATAGTTGTGTGATATCTATAAATATCTAATATCTATGTCACTGTTCATAATATTGATGTTCCATTGACTGAAGCTCCGTATTGGAATAAAAGTATTTAGTGAGTTGAGCTATAGAATTTAATAGCTATTTTAAGGGTTTTTCATAATAATATCAACTATCTTCCTGGATTTGAGGGAAGGAGGAATTGGTTTTCACCTTCTTTGATTAAAAGATTTGAATATTTGATGTATGATATCTAAGCTGTGATGTGTGACAAGAAGTAAAAAAAAGAAAAAACCTCACCAAATTATGGCACAATCACTGGAGGAAAAAAAAAGGAAAGAGAAGTAGACTTAGACTATATAGCCTGACCCTTCTGACATAATCTAGAAAACTCTCAGTGATTTGGTCAAGTCTTCCGGATAGATAATGGCAGAGGTGCACTTAGAATCTCTGTTTCCTACCTTCGTATTTTGCTCTCTATCCTTCTTAAGATGCTTCACAGAGGGACTAAATGGACCAGCCCTGGTTTGGCGTCCTGCATACACTCTAAGCTTTTAAAAGTACATTCTTTATAGTCTGAATGGAGGGAAAGTTAGAGTCAGGGTATTTAAATAGAAACCACCATGCTTATAAAATGGGCTATGGAACCATTAATTGTCTGTTTAGAGCTTCAAGTGTAAGATCTCTAGGTACCATTTCAAAAATTAAAGCTTAAAAGATATACCAGTAACCTGGAAGAGCTACTGTAGCCTCGAGAAATGCCTAACCTTCCCATACAGGACAGACAGTGCACATGGGGAAGCCGACCTCATATAGAAACAGTCACCTTTTACCTCTTCCTTGCTTCTGGACATTCCAGTTTAGTGATGCTTTGAGTAATCTCCTAATACCTACCTTCATAGTGAACTCTTAGTTTTTCCTACTGAAATAAAACAAGGGCAATATTTCCCAAGAGAAAACAGATGATTTCTTACTGGCTAGCTGAAAGTCTTTACAACGATCTACTAACTATACAATCTAACAAATCTTGCAGATCCTCAAAATGAATGAACTCATTTTAGAACACATTCCGTAGACTTAACTGAAAGCCCCTAACCTTTATCTAACCCCATTAATGATGGATCTCTCTAGGCCCTGGGGTGGGTTTTGAGCCCTGCAAGTAAGCAAACATACTGAACCACAGCCAATAAACAGGTTTCTCTCATCTCATCCCAGAAGAAACTGACTATAGCAAAGCTTACTGGCCACAAGAAATTGCTTAGATGACAATAACTGTATCCAGTAACGAGAGGAAAAGGAAAATGAGATAAAGGAGAGTAAGCACATGACCCAAATCTTAGGAATAGAAATAATGAGGCTATTTTATAATAGAAAACAGTCAATCCTCATTTTTTGCAGATTCTGCATTTGTGAATTCACCTAAACACAAACATATATCTGTCATCCCCAAATTAATACCCCTGGCACTTTCAGTCTTAGACATGAACAGAGCAACACAAAATTTGAGTCACCTGACATACTTGTTTCCAGCTGAGGTGGAACAAGGCTACTCTCTGCCTTCTTTCAGTTCTCATACTGTAAACAAGTGTCCTTTCTGAGTGCTATTCAATGTCACTTTTTTTTTTGTTTTGCATTTTTGTGCTTGCATTTTTTTTTTGCATTTTGTGCTTGGTGATGTGGCTATTTAACATCGCCCTCAAGTGCAGTGCTGAAGTGCTGTTGTCTGGTTTCCCTCAGCACAGAAGGCTGGGATGTGCCTTCAAGAGAAAACACATGTGTTGGACAAGCTTCATTCAGACATGAGTTATAGTGCCGTTGGCCGTGAGTTCAATGTGAATGACTGAACCAAATGGTATCTTTAAACAAACCCACAGAAAACAAGGTTATGTACTGGCTGGTAGATGAAAACGTTGAGAGCAGAGGCTCACAGGAACCTAACCCTGTATTTCGCTTAGGAGCCCTGTGTTTCGCTAATACAGCACGCACACCTCCATTATAGACCATAGCTACTGCAAATAATGAGGCTGAATCAAGGCCAAAGAATTATTTTAGGCCACAGCTAACATGAAATGGCAGCGAGTATGCTATATTAACTATATAGCTATAAAATTGTTATAACAATTATGGGTTTATTTTTAGTGTGATATTAATTCCAGATCAACTGCCTTTGGATTCCTCTCATAACCCTTTCCATAAAATATGTCTTGGGATAAACTATAGCAACAACACACGTTATCACATTGGCCCATTATCTTGTTAAGTTAATCATCATGGTTTATTTCACACTGAGAGAGGTATGGGTTTACAGTGTAAAGAGAACTGAATTAGGGTAGATATAACTGGGGTTTGTGCCCTGCCTATATATTCACTAGTTACCTGAACCTGAACAAACAACTTTACTTTTCTGATCCTCAGCTTCCTGAGGTTGTCTGAGGAACAAATTAAATGCTGTATAGAAAACTGCACCTGAATGGCATAGAGTAGGAGCTCCAATGTTATTTTCTTTTAGTTTACAATTAGTAATACTGTTGTTATTTTTCCTGTCAAATATACCTGGTCCTGATTTTCAACTGAAGCCTTCTGCTTTTTTTCTACCCTTCTCTCTAATGTCTGAGCCAATGCTCATTTATAAATTTAACTCACTTTAATGGAGAATTTATTCTGTGTCAGGCTATGGGCTCATTACTAATGACACATTGATGAATAAAACCCAGTTTTTACCCCCCCAAAAGACTGTAATCCAGTGAGGTAAAGCAGAAAAAATATAAGTATTACTTTTTTAATGAAGTAGGATAATATTGTGGCATATAATATTATATGCAGAATGCTATAAATCATACAAGGGCTGGGGGAATATAGTTTTAAAAAAAGTCATCCTATAAAAGGTCACATTTACTATTTCTTGATGTGAGTGGAAAATAGTCATGGAAATATCAAGAGGCATTTCACACAGAGGTTGCAGTGTATATAAAGACCAGGGGGCAAAAAAAAGAAAAGAAAAAATGAGTTTGGGGTCTTACAAGAACTTCACCATGGTTGTAATAAAGAGTTAAAAAATGAAGACGAAGGAGCCTTGAAATTCTTATGGTGCTGGCATTTTCTGTATAAGTCCCTCCACTGTGTAGCAGTGAAGGAGTGAATTAAGTGAAATAACTTGGGGTGGACATATTATATTATTATGCTCCACCAATATTCTCTAGTTTAATAAAATTAGCAAACATTTACTTGAGCAAATAATAAAGGTCCAGAACTCTTAATAGCCTACAATGCATTAAGAGGAGAAGGCAGGTCAGGAGAGCATTGCCCAGGGCTGCTGTGAAGGGGCTGTGGTGGGTCCCTGCCTGGGGTGCTCTGGTGGGTCGGAGCAGCCTGAGGGCTTGAGTTCCTGAGGCATGAGGATGATTCCATAAATGCTTATGGAACATTAAAGTCACTGATTTCAAAGTGACCTACACCTGGTTGGTCTTTGCAGCTCTAGGGAAACTTTTCAAATTGGTGATCAAACGCTGTTTCTCTCAACTGCACTGTTTATAATAATAGGAGCACAGTCTGTGGAGCGAAACAACCTGAAGCAAAAACAGTTTGGGATTTTATACAGTATTTACAGCCTGTAAGAAAAGTGACGAGAGTTGAGATGAATTTTATTTGTTCTTTGATACTATTCAAGTCTACTGGGCCAGACACGCAAGGAAGGTGCTCTGATACATAAGCCGTCTGGTTAATAGGGAAGCAAGAAAATCCAGTTGTACTATATACTAAGCATAGCGTAGAAAACAGCTGATGCTACAAAATTCAATTGAACATAGTCTGGACTTTTTTCTGGCTTTCCTTCCTCATTCAGTTGACCTGTTCAAGACTATGTTATCTCTCTAGTTCTATCATTTCTACAAAATACAGTACTATTTGCTCCACACATGTGCAGAGGGGCTAGTGAAAGTGAAATCAGGTCAACGCTGAGATAGTCACACTTTTACAATAAAACTGAAGTCTAAAGGACTGAAAATCAAATCCTGTTTTAGTGTTAGTTTTGTCCATAATCCCCCCATTTCTTGTTCATTTGTATAGCAGCTATAATAACTAATTGGTTTGTTACCATTTGACATTACTCTGAAGGAATTAACCAAGAAGCTATCAGCCTCAAAATGAAAGTGTTGGTAGTGAAATGAATGTCCGGCAAATTGACGCTAGGCAACATTCAAAGTGACAAATTACAGAAGTCGTTATTCACTATCACAGATAGCAGGAGCAAAGTAAACACAGCGTCCCACATGATCTGTGAATAAATACAGTATGAGCAAGCTGACGGCAAAAGCAGTGCAATTATTAAACAAAAAAGAAAACATATGCTTCTTTTCAAAAGTCAAATGTTTGCTTAAGAATCATGAAACCAACACCACATCGGCACATATTTTTGAAGTGGAGGACTATTTCACACCTACTCAACAAACTTACTGAATGCCAAAGAGAACTGAAATGAACAATTATTATTACTTGAATAATTACTATAACGATTATTATCATTAAAGCTAATAATGAGAGCAAATAACCTCTTAATTATTTCAGAACAGGATTAAGAAATATTCTGAAAGTCACCAAATCCTCTACTATTGGCAGATCAATACATTATCAGTAGTTTTTGCCCAGAAGAATTTTGGGATTTATGTCCTGCTGTTACAATAGGAACAGAGTAACAAAGGCCACAGTGATGACTGTTAGCTTAAGCATAAGCTCAAACATTAAATACATGCATTTGTAGATTACCTGCTTAACTCGGAACATGTATTTAGTAGACACTGGAAATTCTTTTCTGTGCTAGGAATAGGCGCTAAAGGATTAAATTTTTAATAATACAATATCAATAATTAAAAAGACCTCTATATTTATTGTATACAAAGCAAAAGAAAATATTAAGATTACATGATTCTTAACTCTTAGTTGCTTTATTATCAAGAGAGATAATCTTTTATTCTTTTTTTAAGATTTTTTTTTTTTTGATGTGGACCAACTTTAAAGTCTTTCTTGAATTCGTTACAATACTGCTTATGTTTTATGTTTTGGTTTTTTGGCCGCGAGGCATGTGGGATCTCAGCTCCCCGACCAGGGATCGAACCTGCACCCCCCGCACGGGAAGGCGAAGTCTTAACCGCTGGACTGCCAGGGAAGTCCCCCAGGACAGATAATCTAAAATTTAAATTTTTGTTTAAAAATTTGGAGGAATATTGGGTTGAGCAGATTAGCATGTTTCTCAGGAATATGGCACAGAATAATTAGGTGATAGTGGTGAAACACTGTATGTACCTTAAAATAAAAGCTGTAAAAGCTCATGATCTTCAGTATGGACATGCTTAAAAGTTATCTGCTTTTGATACCAGCTCTCATATAATACTCCACACTTGACAACTAATCGAGAGTCATAACATTTTCAATTATAAAGAAGGAATCTGTAGATACTCCACCCAAAAGAGCAAATTAGGAAGCAAAAGGCTATACCAAGAGTCATTACTTGTAATCACAACCAGAAAAGGGGTTTCATTATCTCGTTTTTTGGGAGATTTGTAGGGGGAACAAAGAGGGAGGGACTGAAACATTAGGCAGAAAAAGAGAAGGATAAAATATAACTCAAGCTTAAAATTAGTGAAGACTTCAGACAATTTTAGACTGATACCTTCTTTTTTATTTATTTATTTTTTTGCAGTACGCGGGCCTCTCACTGTTGTGGCCTCTCCCGTTGTGGCCTCTCCCGTTGCGGAGCACAGGCTCCGGATGCGCAGGCTCAGCGGCCATGGCTCACAGGCCCAGCTGCTCCGTGGCACATGAGATCCTCCCAGACCGGGGCACGAACCCGTGTCCCCTGCATCAGCAGGCGGACTCTCAACCACTGCGCCACCAGGGAAGCCCAGATACCTTCTTTTTTAAAACATGTTGACCTAAGTGCCACCTTTTCTATATGGGTTCTCCTCCCCCTTTTCATGATTTCCTGCACATTTGCATGAAAACAGAGCCCATTTTTCAGTACTTTTCTGGCTCCTGTGACTTAGTCTCTACCTGAACCCTTAGTCCTTTCATTGTGATATAAATCCAGTCACTGTGGAAATCATTCCAATGCACTGACAGAGGATTATAGCTTCATGTGGGCAATATGCAGCTAGGAATACTTAGCAACCCCAAGTCTACAATACAAAGTCCTGAGAAAATGAAACACAGAGTAGTGATGTCACAGCTGCAAGATCACTATTGTTGCCACAGATTAAGGCTGAGATTTGATATATGATTTCTTCAATAGCTCTTCCTAAAATGAAGTTTTGTGGGTAACATCAAATTTCCATTAAGATATTTAGAGGGGCTTCCCTGGTGGCGCAGTGGTTGAGAGTCCGCCTGCCGATGCAGGGGACGCGGGTTCGTGCCCCGGTCCGGGAAGATCCCACATGCCGCGGAGCGGCTGGGCCCGTGAGCCACAGCTGCTGAGCCTGCGCGTCCGGAGCCTGTGCTCCGCAACGGGAGAGTCCACAACAGTGAGAGGCCCGCGTACCGCAAAAAACAAAAAGCAAAAAAACAAAACAACAACAAAAAAGATACTTAGAGGACTATGGTAACTATTACTAGTGTACCTCCTGTGGTAAAGGATCCCGTCTTGAGTATTCCTTGACATAGGTAGGAATTCCAACTCTTCTTATAAGTTGTGAGACACTCGACCAATGAAGACAGTAACATTAACTTTACAGAACTGTTGAGTTAAAATAAAAATGTAATTCAATAATATTAAGCACCCAGCTCTGCCCCTGGAACATAGTGAGGACTGGCAGTTAGCATTATTATTTGTGGGAAATCAGGGTCATTTACCATATGCTACCCAGCTAACTGCCCATTCTTCCTAAAGGTACTCTAATATTTTTGTCTTCATCTGTTAATTTAGGCATCAAATGCAGTGGATCCTCATTATTCGCAGATTCCATAAAGTGAATTTACCTAATTGCTATAATGTATTTGTAGCATCAAAGGCGATACACACGGCATGCTCACCATCAACTGTGGACATGGGTAGAGTGGTGAAAAATTTCAGTCACCTGAGGCGCACCTCCTGAACTGAGGTTGAACAAGGCAATGATCTGCCTTCTTGTTGCAGGAAGCTCTCATTCCGTAAACGTGGGTCCTTTTCCAAGTCTGTTTAGTGCCACGTTTTTTGGGTGTTTGGTTTTTGTTGGTGATTTCACTGTTTAAAAGGTAGTGCTTAAGTGCTGCCTAGTGGTCCTAAATGCAAAACGGCTATGATGGGCCTTTTCTGAGAAAATATGTGGGTTAGATCCATTTCTTTCAGGCAGGGGTTACAGTGTTGTTGTGCTGAGGTCAATGTTAATGAATCCACAATAGGGGGCATCCAGAAAAAGGAAGAGGACATTCTCAGATTTGTATGCGAGACTGATTTGAAAAGTGCTGGAGTGACAGTGATAGTGGCTAAGTTTGTGAATTCCTGACATGAGGACTGATTTATAAAACATATTGGATAGCACTGTGGGTATGGCTAAAAGCCAAAGAAACTTATGGCCACATCACCCAGGGTCAAAGAGACATTAAACTCAGATCAGCTAGTGTATTATTGTAAAGAAATACTACATATAATTACTTGTAAGATATATAAATATGTGTGTATATGTATGTGTGTATATATGTGTATATATATATATATATATATATACACACACACACACAGAAAGAGAGAAATGGTGTCTTTAAACAGAAGTACAAATAAAACAAGGTTACTTACTGAACAGTTGACAAAAATGTTGTGACCAGAGGCTCACAGGAACCCAACCCTCTACTTCTCCTAGGAGCAATGAATAGCACAGTATTCACTAATTCAGTGTTTGTGGTGACTTTATATTACAGAAGCACCACCCATAATGAGAAGTGATTCTATGTAAAATCTTTAAAGTAAGGACCACCTACCAATTCAAATCTCTACTATAGGACACAGAGTTCTCAGATACAAATACAAGACACCCAGTTAAATTTGAATTTCAGATGAATGGTAAATTTTTTTTTAGTAATAACTATGTCCTGTGTGATATTTGAAATTCAAATTTAACCAGGCATCCTATATTTTTATTTGCTAAATCTGGCAACTTATTAGGGAAAACCAACTCTTAACCTGCATATCTAAATAACTGCCCTTGCTTTTACCATGTTCCATATCTTTAATCTTTAATACAATAGAATTTTAAAATCAAAGGTATCATTCTTTTTAGCTTGGGCATTTTCTCTGTCCTGTTAAAAATCCTCCAGTACCTTAATGTTGTATTCATTCTTTTTTGTTTTGTTTACATTTTAAAGAATAAGTAAAATGAACAGTTTTGTAACTTGGCTTTTCTTGAAAATTTAACCTCCCCAAAATGCAAAATACCAACTTCCTTCTTCAGAGAACACTATGTTCAAAAGATAATCTAAAGGGTTAATCCTGTTTCTCAAACATTTCAAGTGATTATATACCATATCTCCTATTATCTTAAAAATGAAAATGTCCCCATTGTCTACCAAAAATGTAACAACTGCTCTATAACTGGTTCTATTTTAAAACACAATACATAACACATAGTCACTGAACTTATTAGCATTCGATTTACTAATTCTGATAGAGATGTGAGCTTTCATCACTTGCTTTAGCACTCAAGCCCAAAAATTCTTAGGCCCTTCTTTCATCGAGAAGATTTTTCCACAAGATTGCAGTGCTATAGCCTCCAGAATCAGGGTCTGATATTTACATGAAGGAAAAGGCAGCTCTGATAGGCATTATCACTATTTACCAATATCCACTTGGCCTCTACTTCCTGGCACACAGGAGGTTATTCTCACACCCCCTACTAAATTAAATACGCCTGTGTGACTTGCTGTAGCCAATGCAATCAGGGTAGAAGTGACGTGTGCCATTTCTGGATAGTAGCATTTAATTGTTGGTGCTCAACTCTCCAGCCCACTCGTTCACTGCCATAGTAATTGCCAAGCCACATGCTCTTACAGGGAAGTCATAAGATGGAAACGGCCTGGGATGCTGAACAGCATAGGGAGGTCTGTCCTCCAAGAGCAGGGGTCAGCGAACTATGACCCAGGCACAAAATCCCTCCTGCAGCGTAGTTTTGTATGGCTCACTAGATAAAAATGGTTTTTACGTTTTGAAATGTGAAATATGAAAATGACTCTTACTCATTCAGTAAAAATAGTTACTCAACTTTGCCCCTTGGCTTACAATGTTTAAAATATCGACTCTATGGCCCTTTACAGAGAAATTCTCTAACCCCTGCCCTAAAGCGTCACCCAGACTCACAGCACCTCTTGTGTGAGCAAGAAATAAACTTGTGTGAAGCAACAGAAATTTATTTGGTTATTTGTCATAGCTGATATAGGGACTTGAGTTCCAGTCCTGTCATTCAGCAATGATAACATCTCTGAGGCTCAGCTGGCCGCCTGTCAAATGGGTGCACATTAAATGACATAAAATATATGAATATATAACTAGAAACAATAAATGATCCAGGACGGGAGATAAGCAGACCATGCTGAGGCCATGTTGAAGGGAGGGAAAAACAACATTTTGATTAGAAAAATGTCTTCTACCTGCTTGGCAGTTTTGCCCAAGCCCAGCCCCATTTACAATAAATTTGTCTGCAAATGTTTAAACTCTTCTCTTGAAGTATCGCTTCTTAATTTTTCCACCACATCTTTCAGTTTAACATTTGGTAGGCACTGTATCAGTGTTGTGGTCCAACACACACATTTCCAAACGGACAAAGTTATGCAAAATGCAAAATAAAAGCAAAGTAGTGCTCATTTTTGATGTCAACTTTGACAGTTTAAAAATTCAGAGATTTCACATAAAAATTTTGCAAACAGTTTCTGTCTTATAAATAAGCCTATGGGACCTCAAGCCCTGATTCCTTCAGGGAAGGAATTTCCCTCACCACTTCTGGTTCTCTGCCTTATTTAAGATGAGAGATTTTCTGCTGGATATAATTCTTTGGGTTGATAATTCCCTAGGGAGCTACTTCTCTTGAGTCTGCATCAAATTACTGCCCAGAAGTTTGGGATTTATGTATTTTAGGAAAATACCCTCTATGACTTGAAAGGCCAATTCCAGTTGCCCTTACATTTTCAGGCTTAGCAATCCTCTCCAATTAAACAACATATTCATCACAGGAAACAATGTAGAATCGATTTCATTGTACTTCTAATAATTCACTGATTACAGGTGGAAAATTGAGAAATATGCAGAACGAAGTCTCCATTTAAGGAAAGGACTGTGGCATCTAAAATAATACAGAGAATGTGCAAAAAGTAATGGGAGGTTCTTGTTTATAGGAGAATCACAGACTGGGAGGGAGGTAATCACCATTCTTAGGTGTAATTTCTAACACATTCACACGCATTAGTTCCTTGGGTGTGACATTTTGTAGGAAGCTTTCCTGTGGGAGGAGACTGGGCAACGGTATTAGGAGAAACAGGCCAGAATGCTGTTGCAAACTTAATGTTCTTAGCGCTTCTTGTCTATTTTTAACCATAACACTTCCTATGCTCTTTAGAAAGTGACTATACGGAACCCCTTTCACTGTGTGTGAACAAGACTTTCATTATGGAAAAATGATGTTTACACAGAGCTGTTTAAAAACTTTAAAAAATATTTCTAGCATCCATCGGCTACTTTACAACATACGAGTTAACGTTGAAGATGAGCTCTGAGGATGCAGAATAGATATATGCCCATGGAATATTAAGCAATATGCAATTATTTTTTACAGTGTGGATGCTTTCACGTAGAAATGAGTCTGCTCACTACTGCACAGAAGCACAAATGGAAACGTCCTCCCTGCTGGTCCTGGCAAAACTTGCCGCCCTTGACTGTTCATCAAATGAAGCTCTGAATTTATTCACTGACCGCAAGCTTTCCTCTCTCTCTGTCTCTCTCCAAACCTCGTGTTTTATGTTCTTGTTCTTCTCCAAGTTCTTTCCAACCTCAGCCCGCACAGTCAGATCAATCACTTCGTCCCACAGCTACTCTCCCGCCAGCCCCCCAGGCTCCTTGCTTCTGACCAGGCAGGGAAGTCAGGACAGGGGAGGGAGGGCCCAAGCTCAGCCACCTCACGTATAGGCATTAGGCAGAAGGCAAAGCCACCTCCTGATTTTGCACTTAATGAGGACATGACACAGGGAGGAATGGCATCTAAAACAGAAACTTTGTAGCCCCCATGCGCAATAGAAGTGCACAGGTTGCTGATGACCCTGTACCACCTGCCACTCCACTATTTAAGGGAAAACAGCTCTTAGAGCACACGTAAGGTGGCTTCCGGAGGCAAATGCTCAGGACCAGAAGCTGATGCAACCTGGTGCAATCCAGACCACACCTCAACCCTCCATGAATATTCCACCCCTAATCAAAAAGACCCTCACCCATTCAAAGGGCTAAAAATAAGACAAAAAGGGGGATCAACAACCCTGCTGCAAGGACGCCTACACCCTCCTCCTTCAAGTGTGTGACTTTCACTTCTTCCCTAAACAAACTGCTTCTTTGTTCTCTTAGCCCCTCAGCCTCAGTGTGTGTGTGTGTGTGTGTGTGTGTGTGT
This sequence comes from Delphinapterus leucas, assembly GCF_059928025.1. Classification (NCBI taxonomy): domain Eukaryota; kingdom Metazoa; phylum Chordata; class Mammalia; order Artiodactyla; family Monodontidae; genus Delphinapterus; species Delphinapterus leucas. Next base: position 16,615,967 of record NC_143146.1, read on the forward strand.
GTGTGTTCCTTTCTGTTTTGTGTTCCTTGCCCAAATTCTTTTGGATGAGTTGAACAAGAGCTTGGCTTTTTGATAAATCTTTTCCGGTATCACTTACACCAAATATCCCCCGGAATGGCTCGCATCATCTGTCTCATGGGCTCCTGGTGGTCTGGCCAAAGAACTCCAAGACATAAGAGGATGTAGCATTGAGAAAGGAAGAGAAAATGACAAGCACGAAGTACCCTGAGCCTTGAGGAGCGCTGACTTCTGCTGGAAAATAGGTCAAGGCTTCACCAAGGAACTCAGCCTTGAGAGTGGGGAAGATTTCCATAAGCAGAGATAAAGCTGGGAAGATACTGGCAAATGTCTGTGCAGACACCCATTTTTCTGTGTACTTTGAAATTTAAAAAGTTACAGTTTACCCTACTAAAATCTCAGTTGAACCACCTTTAACTTTTTAACACAAGAAAAGCAATTTGGGGATGTAAGAGTTAAACATGGACAAAACTAGAAAAAGAATCATAAACTATGAGTGACATGTTCATTTTTTTTAACTGAGGCTCCAAAAAGCTAGACCCTAGGGCCATTTGTGCTACTAAGAGTCAGAAATCTGCATGTTATCTACCCAGTGTCTATCTCCCTAAGGCCATTTCCTAAAAGTATCCCAATTGTCCTTGAGGTATTGACTCATCCCTCCAGCAGGAGAAGCTAACCCCATCCCCAACCCAAGTGTGGGTCCTCATTGGCTTAAGCCAATCAGTATGTTCCATTCTATTGCCTATTTCATGACTGGCTTCCATTCAAGAGGGCATGTGCCCTAACTCATCCTGTCTCAGCACACGCTCAGAAGCCAGGACAGCAGTCCTCTTCTCATTAAATGAATATAAATATGGAAGATGGACACCCTTATGGCACCCAAAGCTAAGCTATGACTTGGACAAATATTCACGTGTAGTCTAAGAGCTTTGCCTCCTCCTAACAAATTCTCTTTTGCCACATCAGGAACTTTTAGTTTAGAGTGGATTTGGATCTCTGATAAAATAACAAATCTGTACACCAACTTTTCTTATATTCAAACCAGTAGGTCACATTATTAAGGAATCCAGAAGAATCACTTGGGATAGTCAGGGGACTTTGCTCATAAGTGACATTATGAGATTCTGTAGTTGCCTCTGCCCTTGAAATGAGAGAGAGAGAGAGACTAAAAAGCTTAAGGATTGTGGACAGCATCATGTTAACTTTTGTCTCCCTATTCTAAATACATTTCCAGGATCCATAAAACAACTGCTGAATGAATAAATACACGAATGAATAAAAAACAAAATGGAACACACGTCTTTCTACATAGATATTTAAATCATCTGCCCTAAATTCTTTTCTGTTGTTGTTTTTTTTTTGCGGTATGCAGGCCTCTCACTGCGGTGGCCTCTCCCATTGTGGAGCACAGGCTCCGGACGTGCAGGCTCAGCGGCCATGGCTCACGGGCCCAGCCACTCCGCGGCACGTGGGATCCTTCCGGACTGGGGCATGAACCCGCGTCCCCTGAATCAGCAGGCGGACTCTCAACCACTGCGCCACCAGGGAAGCCCTGCCCTAAATTCTAATACTGTTTTTAGGATACTGAGGAATAATCCAGTTAAAAAAAAAATCATTTTGAGGGAAAAAAAAAAAAGGCTGTGATCAGGTTTTTGAGGTGCGGGCTCTTAATGGCAACGGAATTCAAAGCAATGAACAGATCAAGGCCAAGAAGAATGTGGCATGTACATTCCTCCAAGAGGAAGGGGAAATGAGACACTTAAAAATGCATCCTCAAGTGTTTGTAGGTATATTTAAGAATTCAAAAGTGGTACACCCTAATTCAAAAGGCAGCAAGACTATGTTATTTAAGAGTGCCCTGAGAGCTCTAGTGGAGAAACAAAGCAGCCCGAGTGACTAGCAGGAAAGAAGCAGAAGCTAAGCAAGTCACTCCAAGCCCAGAGCTGGACATCGTTTGATCAGCAACTGCACAGGCTGAATAGCAGCTTCAGAAACTCGCACAGAGCAGAAGTAGGACAAATTGCCAAATTTAGTGAAACATGGCAGCCACCAGATAGGACTTCACGGCTTAGAGCTATCCTAAAGCCATGGCCAGCGGGGGCAACTGGCCTCAGCTTTTCAGCAACCCAAGGAAGCAACAGTGGTATAGAAAGAGATGACACCCTTCTTCCTAGCACAGTCTATCCCAACATAACTAAGAACAGTGCTTTAGCCTGCCCATCAGCCTCCAACACACTTTTTTGGGGCAGACTTGGAATTGAACTACATCCAACATTCCCTATGGATCATCCTGGCTCTGGGACACTAGGAGATTTCTGCAATGACCTTTGGTTCACCCATTTGTCATGATCATCGTTACTGGTTCTCTGGCTCAGAAGACGCCAAGCACAAATTAAGTGCATATGAGACTTATTCCACAGTCAAAGATGCAGGCTCTGTTCCCCAACAATTTTCACTTGAATAATTTAAGGACCTGATATGTTATCAATTGCCCTTCAGCCTCTAACTATGTCAACATTATGTTCCTTAACATAAAAGTTTCATTTTAGTCTTTTATTTTCTGTGTTAAGTGGCCATACATCTCTGTTAACTGACCAGGATTACGCAGCATATGGAATGCCAGACCTTCTCTCTTTGAAATACAATTTGCTTCTGGCTTTTCGCCCAAACGCAGTTAAGTAGTATTAGCTCCCCAGGCAGACCTCATCGTCTCTGAGTTAAATACAGTAAGAAGTGCTGATGCTTCTAGTTCAGTAATATCTTTGCTCCATAATCCTTTATTTTATGACCTGCCCCTGGCTGCTCCCTGAGCTAAGAATTTGCTGTTCATAAAGCGGGGTGACAAGTCTCATCACATAATGATAAAGAAAATGGTGTTACTGTAGCTGGCACAGGAGCAATCAGAACACAATATGAATGCAGATGCTCTAGGCTACTATCTGATCCAATGTGAAAAGTGAAATATTACCCTTTCAACCAACATGAGAAAAATCTAGATTTTTGTTGTTTTAATCTTTTACTCATAAAAGAGACACAGACAGAATCAACCACAGAGAGTCATGTTTGAACAGCATGATGGCATCAGTGTCATCCTTTCATAAGCCTTTAGAGCCTTACTTGGATTAACACGCCAAAAGCACATTGAACAGAAATTCAGTTTGGGTTGGCGTTAATAATTTGCAAATTGCTTAGCAACGTTCAGATCAAAAAGGAAAAAATGGTTAATTCTAAATTTTTCTTCCTAATAGACCCCATCTTTTATTTATTATATTTAACACACTCTGCTTATATAATAAGTCCTCAGTGCTAGGCACACTAATTTTAAGCTATTACCTTATTAAATCTTCATAAGTACAGAGAGTAGGTTCTAAATCATCACCAATTTTTACAGATGAAGAAGCTGAGGCACAGAGAGTTTAAGTAAGTTGCTCAAGGTCACAGAGCTTGTAAGTGGCAGAGCCAGACAGTCTGTCTCCAAAGTCTGTATACTCTCCCCCTGTAATAGGTTGCCTCCCTCTATAAAGCAGTGTTGAATGTAAAACCCAGCCTTTAAAGCCTTTGATTAACACTAGTTAAAGCTTGTTAAAAGAGAATACTAGCGGACCAACTTCAAACCATGGACACAGAAAAAATAGTATTTACGTATACATATTTTTTACTTTGAAAAAGCCTTAGCAATATGATATGGTGGAGAAGACAGATTATAGATCTTTGTCTCTAAAATCTTCAATAAATGAAACACGTTCAACATTTAGATTTAAATTTGGTTTTGATAAGCTTCTTAAGTGACTGCTGTTGTTTCCCCCAGGACAATGATTTCACATCTTATTGTCTGTTTCTAGAAAACAGAGAAAGAAAAGTATCTGATTTTTAAATGCCTATCCTACTTCTCTTCTGATAACAGCACTGTGTCCAAATACAAATGATGTGGTAAAAGAAAAGAAACAAAAATGGTTTGAACAGGGAAGGTGAGGGATCACTGTAAACTGTCTTAAATCAAGAATTTTGTTTTCCCTCAACTTCCTAGCTCTTCTATAAGCCCTCTGCCCTCCAAAATTGGTTGTACACCCATGTTACCTGTCTCTACTGTTTTTTTAGTCTCAAAAACCCTTCCACACTTAATTTGGGGTGCCCTGCAACTGACACCTTCAGTTTTTAATCATTCCCTCTCTCTCTCATCCTCTCTACTGCCCTTCCCCTTTAAATTAGTAAAGGGCTTCTTAAATGTGTGTCTTCGGAGGACAACACAAGAATATTAATAAATTTATAATAACCAAACATTACTAGCAGGCCTTATGCTAACTGTCTTGCATAATCACCTCTTTTAATCCTCCTAACAGCACTTCGAGGTTAGGTGGTGATGTCAGTCAAGATATTTAACGCCAATTACCATGGCCACTGGTCACAAACAAGGAGTAAGGCTGGAAGTGCGCAAACTGCCAAATACCAACCTCGTGGTAAGTATGTAGATTACATCCATTTCACGGAAGACGTAGCTCAGCAAGCTTAAGTAACCTGGGTAAGATCATACAACTAGTTAGTGCCACACCTAAAATCACACCTGGGTGCATTTGACTTGGAGATGATTTCCAGTACTAGGAAGCTAACAGATCTTTGAAAACAGCAGTCAGTTAAAAAGTTTAGGAGACGTGGCATATTATATTTCCTGTTTTAGACACACATATTAGGACATTACAGGCTTTGAGATGCCCAGAAAGGAAGCCTGTCTTACTTTACTGAATCCAGAGTTTTTCGAATTTCACTAGTTAGAAAACTATTTCTTCATGCAGAACCTATTATCAGTACAGACGCTCCCTGACTTGACGATGGTTCAACTTAAACTTTTTCGACTTTACGATAGTGTGAAAGCAATACACATTCAGTAAAATCTATACTTTGAATTTTGATCTTTTCCTGGGCTAGTTATATGGGGTGCTATACTGTCTTGTGATGCCGGGTAGCAGTAAAGAACCACAGCTCCCCGCCAACCACACCATCATGGAGATAAACAACCAATACGCTTACAACCGCTCTGTACCCAGACAACCATTCAGTTTTTCACTGCCAGTACAGTATTTAGTCAATTACATGAGATATTCAAAAGTTAATTATAAAATAGGCTTTGTGTTAGGTGATTTTGCCCAACTTTAGGCTAATGTAAGTGTTCTGAGATGTTTAAGGTAGGCTAAACTAAGCTATGACGTTTGGTAGGTTAGATGTATTAAATGCATTTTTGACTTAAGATGTTTTCAATTTACTATGGGTTTATTGGGACATAACCCCATGTTAAGTCAAGGAAGATCTGTATTCCAAAAACACAGTCGGGGAATTGAGATTTTAGAAACATATGCAAGTTTCTCAAATATTTTCCTGGGCCTCTCTTTTCCTTCTAATGTAAAATCATTTTGTTTTGGTTTTGGGGGTTTTTTTGTATGATGATTTTGTTTTCTATTTCTGAGCAAGTGATTTCTCAGCCATTAATTTAGGCTTATGAATCAGGGAAACTAATATATATATAAATTTTAAAATTTTATTAAATGTATTAAATTTATGTCCTGAAAATAGAGATTACTTTTGATTTGATTCATATAAGGTGCATTGTGTTATCTGCTAGGATCTTCCATGAATAGATTTTCAAATTAATTGTAGTAGAAGGTAGGAGAATATGACCCATTAGCTGTCATCTTACCTTTAGTGAATTAAATTTTTTTAAATCACACACTCACGGAGGCAATCAAGCAAGGGAAAGAAATAAAAGGCATCTAGATTGGAAAGGAAGAAATAATGATAACTCTATTTGCAGATGTATGATCCTATATAGTGAAAACCCTAAGGAATCCATTAAAAAAATAGAATAAACGAGTTCAGCAAGGTTGCACTTGCATACAAAACGTACAAAAAGCACTTGCATTTCTAAACAAGCGATGAACAATTTGAAAATGAAATTAAGAAAACAATTCCTTTTACAACAGCATTTAAAGGAATAAAATACTTAGGGATAAATGTAACAAAAGAAGTGTAAGACCTCTACATAGAAAATTACAAAACGCCACTGAAAGAAATTAAAGAAAACCTAAATAAATGGAAGATATTTCATGATCATGGATGATAAGACTTAATATTGTTAAGATGGCCATGCTCCCCAAATTAATCTATGAATTCAATCCAATAGTGTCAAAATCCCAGCTGCCTTTAGAATGGACAAGCTGATTCTAAAATTCATATGGAAACGTAAGAGAACGCAAATAGCTGAAATGACCTTGAAAAAGAAGAACAAAGTTGAGGACTCACATTTCGCAATTTCAAGTCTTATTACAAAACTACAGTAATCAAGAAAACGTGGTACTGGCATAAGGATAGAAATAGAGAAAAATGGAATTGAATTGAGAATCCATATATAAGTCCTTATATTTATGACCAATTGATTTTTGACAAGAGTGCCAGGGCCATTCAAAGGGGAAAAGGCGGGCTTTTCAACAAATTGTGCTGGCACAACTGGATATCCAGATACAAAAGAATGAGGCTGGACTCCTGCCTCACACAATATGTAAAATTCATCTCAAATCATACAGCTATAAGAGCTGACACCTAAAGGTAACAGCCAAAACTATAAAATTCTTTGAAGAAAACAAGAGTAAATATTCATGATCCTAGGTTAGGCAATAATTGATTAGATATAACTCCAAAAACACACATGACCAAAAAATGGATAAATCAAAGACTCCATCAACATTAAAAATTTTTGTACATCAAAGAACATCATCCAGAAAGCAAACAACTGACGGAATGGGAAAAAAACGTGCAAACCATATTTCTCTTAAGTGGCTTGTATTCAGAATACATAAAGAATTCTCACACTTCAAAAATACAAAAGCAAATTCCCTAATTAAAAACATGGGTAAAGGATGTGAATACATATTTCTCCAAAGAAGATACGCAAATGACCAGTACGCACATGAAAAGATACTCAACAACATTAACCAACAGGGAAATGCAAGTCAAAACCACAATTAGGTACCACTTTATAACCACTAGGATGGTTAAATTCAAAAGGACAAAAAATAACAAGTGCTGTCAAAGATGCGGAAAATTGGAACGCTTATACATCGCTGATGGAAACATAAAATGGCACAATTACTTTGGATCACAGTTTGGCAGTTTTTCAAATGGTTAAACACAGAGTTCCCATATGACCCAACAGTTTGACTCCTAAACATATATTTCACACAAAAACTGGTAAAGGAGTATTTATGCCAGCATTATTCATAATAGGCAGAGAGTGGAGACAACCCAAATGCCTATCAGCTGATGAACAGAGAAGCAAAGGAAGTAGCCGTGCAATGGAATATTATTCAGCGATAAAAAGCAATGAAATTCAGATATGTGCTACAGCATGGATGAACCTTGAACACATTATGCTAAGTGAAAGAAAAAGAGCATTTAGATGAAATGAATTTAGATAAATATACAAATCCATAGGGACAGAAAACAGACTAGTGGTTGACAGGTGTTGGGGGGAGAGGGCAATGGGAGTGACTGCCAATGGGTATGGGGTTTCTTTTTTTAAAAATTTTTATTGGAGTAAAGTTGATTTACAGTGTTGTGTTAGTGTCAGGTATACAGCAAAGTGAATCAGTTATGCATATACATATATCCACCCTTTTTTAGATTCTTTTCCCATATAGGCCATTACAGAGTATTAAGTAGAGTTCCCTGTGCTATATACAGTAGGTCCTTATCAGTTACATATTTTATATATAGTAGTGTGTATATGTCAATCCCATCTTCCAATTTATCCCTCCCCGCCTTTACCCCAGGTAACCGTAAGTTTGTTTTCTACATCTGTAACTCTATTTCTGTTTTGTAGATAAGTTCATTTGTACCCTTTTTTTATATTCCACATATAAGCGATATCATCTGATATCTGTCTTTCTCTGTCTGACTTACATCGCTCAGTATGACAACTTCTAGGTCCATCCATGTTGCTGCAAATGGCATTATTTCGCTCGTTTTTTACAGTTGAGTAATGTTCCATTGTATGGACCACATCTTCTTTAACCATTGATGGGCATTTAGGCTGCTTCCAAGTCCTGGCTATTGTAAATAGTGCTGCAGTGAGCACTGGGGTGCATGGATCTTTTCAAATTATGGTTTTCTCCTGATATATGCCCAGGAGTGGGGTTTCTTTTGTGGGTGGTGAAAATGTTCTAGAAATATGTAGTGGTGATCAATGGACAACTTTGTGAATACACTAAAAGCACAGAACTGTATACTTTCAAATGGTTGGCTTTATGGTGTGTGAATGATATCCCAACAAAGCTGTTATTTTTTAAAATCACATGCTCTTGTCCAATACCTATTTTTTTTAACTCACCAGTATAATATAGCTTGACAGCAAAAGAAATATTTGTGCTGCACAGCCCTAGTTTATAGTGTTTAGCTCACATTTAAGTAATGTTAGCCACTGAGAACAGAAAAGATAACCAAGATAAAAAGGATCATTATATTTAATTGAATATTTCAAAACTATACCCTGGAAGTGTATGTAAGGAAATCACCATGATGTCTTTCCATGTTGCATTGAGAGTAATATTAAGGAAACAAATGCCCTCTAAATCAATGTGTATATATTACAGCTTAAAATGTTAATTAGTTTTCATTCTAAGCATTAATGTCCCTTGGAGACACAGTGACAAAAGCCACAGGTGGGGATGAAAGAAATATCGCTTATCAGAACTGAGGAATAATGTCTATGTTGCCGAAGTAACCAAACTGTCTCATAAGAAGTGTATAATTTGACATTCACTTATCAATATTTCTAAAATGCAACTCTTATCTTGCCTTTGTTGCAAATTTCATTTCCTAGTAATGACTTCACAGATTCCCTGCTTTATATGCACATCTCATATTATTTCTGTTTCCAGAATGAATTAAACCAGAGAAAATTGGCCCAGGCTGTCTCTCTCTCAGTCTCCATGGGAAATGAATCATTGTTTTCATCCAAAATAACACTACATGATAATTGATCACTCAATTTCCAGTCTCCCACCTGAACCCTCTTTTATAACGATCCCCAAACCATAGAACTGCTGATGGCAAAGGATCCTAAAGGTAATCTAGCTCAAGAGCACAAAGCAGATGATCAATAAATATTTACTAAATTAAATCCTCTACTTTTTAGCACTAATCATCCCTCTACAACCTGCCAGTGAAGCAATGGTTTAAACTCCAACAACGGGGAACGCATTGCCTCATGAGATTCTAAGTCCCACTTTGAACTGCTCTACTTGTTAGAAAGTTCTTCTCCCATGGACTTTTAATCTTTCAGATCCTACTTGTGTCTTCTACAGTCACACACGATACTGCTTTTATGCTTTCCCTGTAAATATTTAGATAGGTTTATCATGTCTGATGTTGCTTAGCCCTGTTTTGTGTTTGTGTGTTTCCTTCCAAGCTCAGAACTCTGCACTTCTTCCTGCTAAAATTGACAAACTTAGCTCACCAATCAGGTTTGAACAGATGATTTTTGGATCCTGGTTCTTGGATCCTTCTTTGGAACTACGTATGGGCTGCCAAAGTCACATTTTTTAAATTTATGATAGATTCTTGACATATAATACTACCCCACTCTTCTTCCAAGTAGGTATTCTCCTTTTAAACCAAATATAGCTTTATTCTGGTTGCAAGGTCTATCCTTCAAACTCTAGATGTTATCTGGTTCAACCAGTCTCCAGGCAAATAATTCTTTATGGTTCCCTCATTCAAATAGCTTAAGCTCTAGTCCTGCAAGGACAAATTTCCCTTTCTGATTTTATCTATGTAGCCAGCTTGTAGCCAGCTATACAACATTTTAATATCCCCCTCTCTCTCAAAAGGTCCAACATGCCTAGGATTTAGTAGTCTTGCAAGGAATTTCCAAGATCACTTCTGATGGTGTTATTTGTCCTTTAAAGTAAAAGTAAAACAGGTTGCAGTGTTCAGTTTTGACAAGTTTTGGAAAGTGTTCCTCCGTATTTCACGTGCACTCCACGTAGGCACATGATGCTCTGAATGGCCATGACACATCGACGTAACATACTTTCCTGTATTTCTCTAGCAGCATCTTCCTTACAATCTCTACCCACTCCACCACCATGTCTCTCGGGGCCAATACTAGGTGATCCCATTCTGAAATTCTCCTTCATGTCCTGTGGATCCAGAAGATCCAGATAAACACTTCGTGGGAGGAGGGTTATTTTGAATTAACTGGGCCTCACCTACAGAATTTACTTATTCAATCATAATCGTTTTAGGATGTGTTCAGTAACCTATATCCATTGTCAATGCAATCCTGACAAAATGATTCACCCTATTCTGTCTCAGAATGATGTGTAAATGGGGATCTCAGGGAATCATCCATTTAAAATGTCCTTCTGCAGCATATTTTGCATGTCAAGCTCCATATTGCAACTAAAGAGGAGAACTAAAGAATAAATGCCTTCAGGGCCTGGGTCATGTCTTATTGACTTTTATCACTGGAGACTAGAACAGTGCCAGAAATCATAGATTAAAACTCAGTCTCAGCATCAAATATATTTAAAGTATGGGTCTGTGACTGCTAAGCTATATTTTCTAAGAAGTGAAATCATTTCTTGGCCAGGCTTAATCATTTCCAATGGCCAGCATATAATAAGTGTCCCCCAAAATGTTAAATAAATGAGCTCTAGCTCTTCTAAAAGTCTCCATTTTGAAAGTTGTAATAAGAAAATAATGTACATATGCAGAAATAGACCATCCAAGTGCCATTACATATCTTATATATTAATAATTCTAAACAAGCTCTCATATTCAGTAGCATGTTAAGATTAAAGGGCTTCATACATTTTTTCTCATATTAAAAAGAACACCTGCTGCTAATGCCGTACTTGCTCTCTGCATAAGAAACGAATAGTTAAGGATGAAGTAATTACAGGAACTCTCAAAATCTCAGCACCCTTGGAAAAAAAGAATTTTATGCAGAACATAAGTCAGATTTTACTTGTATTTCTATTCCCACCTCAACACATGAGAATTGTCCTTAGGAGGGTACAGACTTTCACGCCTATAAATTATATGCTCATTTCCAAATGCTCCTCTGATTACATCCTTCTTTTTTTTTTTTTTTTTTTAAATAAACAAAGAATTTCCTTGTGCACTGTTTGCTTATGATGGCTAACCGGGTTTTGACGCTTCTCTAATAAGCTTCAGGAACTTACTAACCCAGTCATTCTCTTTAGTTTTCTTTGGAAGCATGAAAACTTGTTTAAACATCATAAAAATATGTCATTATCAGCCAAAACCAGAGAGTAGTTGCAAAATAAAAATTTCAGAGCAATGGCCTAGCTTGTGAATGCGGCACTAAACACCCACAAAGGGAAGAGGGATCTTTATTTCTCCCATTCATGGAAAAACTAGTTAATAGGCTTTAAGAATTAAAGTAATTAGAACTTTGAATTAATCAAAACTGTCTAATTCTGTGAGTTTATAAAAACTTGGGGGTTTCATCTCAAGGAAAATTAAACTAATATTTTAAAATCTGGGATGCTCGGAAATACCATTTTTGTTTTTCTAAAATAAGAAGTTTTTTAAAATATAAGTAATGTTAAATATGAAACCATTCAGGAATGGGTCACACATTACACAACAATAATATTTATAGCTAGTCAGGGGAAAAAGTGAGATGTTATTCGTCAAAACCTTGCTCAGAATATCTAGATGTGGTTCTCATAGACACACTACAATAATGAGCATTGATTTCAGTTCATTTAGAAGCCCAAGTGGATTGTATAATTACGTGAACGTGAAGATCTTTAAATTTAAGTTTTTCCTACATTAATAGGATAGGCTTCAGGAAAATAATTGTGTTTCATAATCACATGTTCATATTTTGATATACTGTATTTTTAATCTTTTTATTTTTTATGTTAATATAACCCAATATTATATTTATACAATATAAGTGACCAAAAACAAAGATTTGCTATTTTTTTTTAAACACAGAAGTTGTTTAATATTGGAAAACTAGTTTTAAGGGCACAATATGATAAAGATAGGCAATAATCAACATGCCTTAAAAAATTACTTCTATTTTTCACATGCTAAAGCTATACAGTGATAGAGATACAGAGAGTTTGGAAAAACACTTAGAGTAATCAACACTTACGTATTAAGAACTTTATCCACCATGATAACTCAAGTATGCTGCAGCTAAAACCTATGGATGACTTTTATGTGAACTGGGTTTCTCTTTGAACTCATGCAGCACACAGAACACTAAAGCACTGGATAGTTAAAGAGTTTGGTCAACTGTCCATCCCTTGTTGTTTACTTTATGGTATTAACATGCCAATGGATGAATGCACATGGAGAGAAATCAAAGAGAGGAGCATTCTTTTTAAGACCAACACCTATATCTATATTATTTAATTGTTCACACACAAAAAAGGAAAAACAAATCATATTCATTTCTATTCCAGAAAATCAGAGAGTTTAAGTGTTTCGAGGGACATCCTTTCAACATTTATTTTCCTATTACATCAATGATTCAGAATGTATTGCTGAGTTATGATAATGTTCAAGGTGGCAAAATTCACATCAATATTCCGGTTTGGCTGGATTTTGCAGTAAAACATGGAGAAACCCATTAATCTGACAAAATCTGCCAGGTGACTAACCCATATAGTTTAACAGTATTCATATATATTTAAGAGGATGTGAACAAGGGAATGTTCCCTTGTTAAAAAAAAAAAGAAAAGAAAAAAATCTAGTCATTCTCAAAAACATAACAAATAATTTTTCCAGACTATCTTATTAGCAACATCATGAATTATACAATAGAAATGCTTGTTCAAACTGTTTTTTGTCCTGATAAAAAACACTGCATTTTAAAAAGCAACCACTATTTTAATATTTAATATCTCAGCATATCTAGATCTCAAAAAGTGGCAAGCTATTTAAGAAAGAAGTGCACTTCTTGTAATGTTAAAAGCATTTCTGGCATTTTATATTATCTGCTTTTTAATGACTGTATTTTCCTAGCATTAAAAATGAATTAATCTCTTTCTTCCTAAGTACTCTGTTGAACATGGTGAAAGAAATAGTTCAACAGATTACTTGCCCTTGTAAAAATCATATAGATCGTTGCCTCTCTTGGCCTATTTGGTTTGAAAGCAAAACATCTGACTGTGCATCCAACTCAAAACTCATCACCTTTCCCGGGGTTTCACAGACAGGAGGTTTTCTTATTTCCCATTGAATCATACTGACTCATGGGTAGAGTACTGAAAAGCGTATGAAACGTAATTAAGGTACTGTCTATACAGCTTCATTCAGCAGAAAAGTCAGAGTTTTACTCTATAGTCTAAAAGAAAAAATACTCTAAATTAATATTAATAATTTGGGGTAGTCTACAAGAAATGCAAACAGTTGTCACATCAATTTTCGAACACTAGATTTATCAAGTAAAGATGTTTATGTTTTTGCATTCTGACATGTCTCAATCACCATAGTCTTTGTTATATACTAATTTAAATCACACTGACCAAGCAATAGCATCTTGATGATGGAAGATTGTTTAAAGAATGGAGTAAAAAATTCCAGACCAGGGTAAGATGGTAGTAAACAGCTATCACCATATCTCTCGTTGAATGCAACTGGACAGAATGCAAGGAACAGTTCTCCAAGGACTCTGAAAAGTAAACAGTATCAGGCAGAGTGGAGGAGACCAAGATTCGAAATACCACCAACCCAATGGTGAGTTTGCCATTTCTTTTCCTTCTGGGATACCCTGGCCTGAATTCCACACACTGGCAGTGGGTACTGGGCGCAGACAGAGACAACTCCAGGAGAAGCCCTCAAGTTTGGCCCCCGGATCTGAAAAGGATACTGTGAATGGACAAAGTACAGAAATATTCCATCTCCCCCCATTCTCCACTGTGCCTCAGCCCTCAGTGACCTGTCATGGCAGCCACAGCCAGCAGCAATGGGACCTTACAGGATCCAAAACTCTGAGGGAGAGGAACTGTCCTCTTCATTTGATGCAACTAGCTTTACAAAAGGGTAGGACCAACCTCTGTTTGTTTTTCTCTTCCCCCTCAAAGCTGGGCCCTAATGCTGATCCAGTTGCAGGAGTACATGGCAGAGGGAGGTTACTACAGGCTCAGCAATCTGGTTGGAGGAAAGAGCAGTGTCAGTCAACAGGAAATTTCTGGGGTAAAAATGGAAAGTGCGAAGCGTGGGAAAGTGACCTCATAAAGTTCTTTTATGAACACCTGAGCTCACCTCCAACTGTGCATGTGTAGATTTGATCCTATTCAGCACGCCCAAGACTTTGAGAACTGAATTAACAGACAGACCACCACACAATTCTCAAGTTGGCCAATGGGTGGTGCACACACGGGACAGGTGCAAGTAACACTGAAAAGACTTTAAAATGGAACTGACATTGGAACTACTACAACCCACAGAAAGTGGGTTCAAACCATTTCCTAAACCTAAACCAGCTTAACTTACCATAAAAAAGAAACATCATAGTTTCTACAGAATTTAAACAAGATCCAGGGCTTCATGTAATATTCAAAATGTCCAGGATAGAATCCAAAATTACTCAGCACATAAAGAACAGCAAAAATCCCAACTGCACAGGAAAAATATTAGAGACACAATTCTGTAATGATAAAGGGTCAAGTCAGCAGAACTCATAACCACCCTGAGTATGCACCAAAAAACAGAGCTAAATACAAAAGGCCAAAGATAACAATACTGAAAAGAGAAGTAGACAAATCTACAAAGATAGCCGAAGATCTCAACACTCTTCTTTCAGTAACAGATAGAACCTATAGAAAGTCAGCAAGGATTGAGAAGAACTGAAAATCATCATCAATCAGCTGATTCTAACTGACATTTATAGGTTACTCAACCCAACAACAAAGGAATATATATTCTACTCGAATGCACTTCAAACATGCCCCAGGACAGACCATGTCCTGGGTTATAAATCAAATAATGAGAAAACTAAAATAATTAAAATCATATATAGTATGTTCTCAGACCATAATTGAACTAAACTAGAAATCATTAACAGAAAATTAAGAGAAAATTCCCCTCAAACACTTGGAAGTTAACAATAAACTTCTAAATAATCTATGGGTCAAAGAGAAATATCTCAAGGGAAATTTAAAGTATTTTAAACTAAATGAAGATGAAAATACAATATGTCAAAGTTGTGAAATGTATCTAAAGTATAGAAGGAGGGACTTCCCTGGTGGCGCAGTGGTTAAGAATATGCCTGCCAATGCAGGGGACATGTGTTCGATCCCTAGTCCGGGAAGATCCCACATGCCGAGAAGCAACTAAGCCCGTGCGCCACAACGACTGAGCCCACGTGCCACAACTACTGAAGCCCACGTGCCTAGAGCCCAGTGCTCCACAACAAGAGAAGCCACTGCAATGAAAAGCCCGCGCACCGCAATGAAGAGTAGCCCCTGCTCACCAGAACTAGAGAAAGCCTGCGCACAGCAACAAAGACCCAACGCAGCCCAAAATAAATAAATAAATAAATAAAGTATAGGAGGAAATAAATGCTTTAATTAGAAAGAAGAAAAGTCCCCAAATTTTCACCTTAAGTAACCAGAAAAAAATAAAAAAGGAAATAAACACAAAGCAAGAAGAGAGAAGAATATAAGAAAGATAAAACCAGAAATCAATGGAATGGAAAAAAGTAAAACAGAAGGTCAATAAAACAAAAACCTGATTTTAAAAGATCAGTAAAATTGATAAATCTTTGGAAAGACAGAAGACAGAAGACACAAATTACCAATATCAGGAATGAAAAAGAAAATATTACTACAGATCTTAGAGGCATTAAATAGGAAATGAGGCAATATATAAACAACTCTGTGCACATAATTCCAATAATTCAGATAAAATGGATTAAATCCTCAAAATATACAAGCTATAAAAAAAAACTGACTGAAAATGAAATAAATAACATTTATGGCCCTGTAACTGTTAAAGAAATTGACTTTGGGAAAAATTTTTTTGAAAAGAAATCTCCAGGTCCAAATTGTTTCACTGGAAAATTCTACCAAACAGTTAAAGAAGAAATAACACCAATTTTATAGAAAATTTTTGTCCAAAAATTCTCTCAGCAAACTAGAAGTAGGAGAGAACTTCCTTAACCTAATAAATGGCATCTACAAAAATCTTACATCTACCATCTTTATGGAAAAAGACAGAACACTGTCCTAAATAACCTTAGCCAGTACATAAGAAAAATAAATGAGGCATACAGATTGAAAAGGAAGAAATAAATTTGTCCCTATTCGCTGTATAATTATCTATATGGAAAACCCCAAGAAATACACACACACAAAAAAACTTCTTAGAATTAACAATTGTGTTTAGCAAGGCCACAGCGTACAAGATCGACACACAAAATTCATTGCATTTTTATATCCTGGAAACGTACAATTCAAAATCTAATTTTTTTCAAGAGTATCATTTACAATACCTCCAAAAACTAAAATATTTAGGTAGAAAATAATAAAATATGTACAAATTCTATTGCTGAAAACTAAAAAAGATTGATGAAAAAGATCAAAGACCAAATAAATGGAGAGATATACCACATAAACCAATTAGAAGACTTATGTAACAAAGATGTCAATTCTCTCTGAATTACCAATAGATTTAATACAATTACAATTAAACCTCTGAAGGACTCTTTTCTTTGGTAGATATAGAGAATCTGATTCTAAAATTTATAGGGAGGGACTTCCCTGGTGGTCCAATGGTTAAGAGTCCTTGCTCCCACTGTAGAGGGCACAGGTTGGATCCCTGATGAGGGAACTAAGATCCCACATGCTGCTCGGTTCATCCAAAAAAATAATAATAATAATAAATATTTTTAAAAATAAAATAAAATTTATATGGAAAGTCAAAGAGCCTAGAATTAGTAAAATATCTCAGAAAAAAAGGAACAACACAGTTGGAGGAATTACATTACCCATTCTTAAAACTTACTATAAAACCACAGCAATCAAAACTGTGTGAATCAGTAGGAGGATGTACACATTGACCAACAGAACAGTGAATGCAGAAATAAACTCACCCCATGATGGCCACTGGATTTTTTACAAAGATACTTAAGCAATTAAAAAGAGAAAGGGTGGCCTTTTCAGGAAATGGTATAAGAACAGGTGAACATCCACATGCCATAAACAAACAAACAGAAAAACACTGACATAAACCTCACACCTTAAAATGGACCATAGATCTAAATAAAATGCAAAACTATAAAACTTCTAGAACACGTAGGAGAAAATCTTTGTGACTTGGGGTTAGGCAAAGATATGACACCAAACTCATGATCTGCAAGAGAAAAAAATGGATAAATTGGGCTTCATAAAAGTAGAAATGCTTTTGTTTTTTAAAGACACTCTCTAGAGAATCAAAGGACCAGGTACAGACAAGCAAATTTTTTCTATAGTCGCGTATCCAACAAAAAACTTTTCTAGTTCTATGTCCTAAATGTATTAGTGATTAACCAAATCTATACATCTTAAAATTCACAGACCTGTACACCAAAAGAAGAAAAAATCAATTTCTTCAACTACATGATAATTTAAAAAATAAGACAAAACAAAACAAAGAAAGGAATAAAATGAATACAAAAGTTCCAGTTACACTATATTTTTAGTAAGGTCCGAGGTAAAACTGCATAGTGCCCAAAGTTCCAGTTACACTATATTTTTAGTAAGGTCCGAGGTAAAACTGCATAGTGCCCAATCTAAGCCATTTTTATATTTTCTTAGGTAACTTTTTTTTTTTTTTTTTTTTACTTTTTTTCCTTTGCCGTATGTGGGCCTCTCACTGTCGTGGCCTCTCCCGCTGCGGAGCACAGGCCCCGGACGCGCAGGCCCAGCGGCCATGGCTCACGGGCCCAGCCTCTACGCGTCATGTGGGATCTTCCCGGACCAGGGCACGAACCCACGTCCCCCGCATCGGCAGGCGGACTCTCAACCACTGCGCCACCAAGGAAGCCCCCTTAGGTAACTTTTAAAATAATCCTAATTACCCTGGGATTAGTCACAGAAAGTAACAAGGTTTAAAAGGAGAAAGAAGCCTAAGAACTCTGCCCTCTGAGAAAGCAAGAAAGAAAACGGTCTAGTTAGTGTCATTTGCAATGAAATACTGAGGTGCTTAAATGTTACAACGGTTTTCTTCCACACTTTACAACAACCAAACCAAACGTTCATCCTTTAATCGAATCATACCGCCCTACCCTTGCATAGTGCAACTGTGTTAATTAGAAATTGTCCCAGTTAGTTTACTTTAGATATTAATACTTCTGTTGGTTTAACTTAAAGATGCTCTTTGGTTGGCCTATGTATTATGCAAGCTCTTCTATAACACTGAACATCACACTCGTGGCTGTCTTTTCTGACTCCCGTGAATGCGAACAATGCTCTATTTAAAAAAAAAAAATACCAGTATTATGGAAAGCTAATTAAATCTTTAAAAAGAAAAAAATGTATTCCTTTCAAAATTCAGTCCCCAAACCAGAATTGCATTTTGCTTCTTTACTACAATAAAATATATAAGCAAATTAAACCTTCAGGTTCTATGGGGATGTTTTACCTCAATGAATCTGTAATTATTTTTCATGAAAAATAATATTCAAAGTCTCATTTAGAGCATAGGGATAAACAGATGAAATTTCTTACTTTAAGGCATAAACTTCATTAAAGCAGGTGCACTAATCCAAACAATATCTTAAAATTCAATAGCCCAAATTCATTCATTACAGGCCAATGACCATTAAAAGTCAAGACTAATTGTCAAGGATAGTTGTCACGTATGTGGAAATACACTTAACAGTTTTACTTGCTACACCCCTCTTTAACAGTCTGGGGGCTCAACCAAACATTCAGTCTCAGAAGATTCACTATGAGCCACACCTGCCATTAGTCATTTACAAGGTTACAAGGCAGGAATCACAGCTTGCCAGCTGGGCAGCCTCCAGCATTCTTCTTGGAGACCCTCTACAGCAAGCCCCACAGCTGCTCAGCTGCAAGGAGACAATGCTTATCAGTGGGCATGGGAGTCACCCTGGTTAAAAGTCTCACACGCAATGGGAATCCATACCGACTGTATCCATCACAGAAGCATAGCTTCCAGGGTACCAATCATGGGACATGCCATTTCTAAGTCACCATACTCAGGGAAGGCCAACATTATGGCAATTTCACAAGCTATTTATAATACCTCCCAGTATATATGCAATTTACCCATCGGGGTTATGGCAGAAGCAATATTGCATAGTAACTGAGTTGGTGTACTACCCTTAACAGGTTAACAGGTGATCAAAGGTAGAGAGTTAACCAAAGGACAAATTCTGATGCAGAAAGAAAAAAGGGTTTGCTGACATTTTGATTAAGAGTAAACAACCATATAAGAAAATATTCTAGGGCTTCCCTGGTGGCACAGTGGCTGAGAATCTGCCTGCCAATGCAGGGGACACGGGTTCGAGCCCTGGTCTGGGAAGATCCCACATGCCACGGAGTAACTGGGCCCGTGAGCCACAACTACTGAGCCTGCGCGTCTGGAGCCTGTGCTCCGCAACAAGAGAGGCCGCGACAGTGAGAGGCCCGTGCACCACGATGAAGAGTGGCCCCCGCTCACCGCAACTAGAGAAAGCCCTTGCACAGAAACGAAGACCCAACACAGCCAAAAATAAATAAATAAATAAATAATAAATTTATTAAAAATAAAAAAAAGAAAATAGTCTAGACTTGGAGTTGGAAAACATGGATTTGAACCCTGACGCTACACCTTGCCAGCTGTATAACCTTGGGAAAATGATTTCACCTCTTTGACTTCACTTTTTTCGTCAGTAAAATGCAGACGATAATCGCTCTCCAACATTTATTTTGAGAATGATATCACAGAGCGGATCTGCATTTACTTAGGGGATGACCCAGAATTAGAGCTCAATTAACATGAAAAGAAAACAAAATTGATGAGACAATAAGCTTACTGTTGCCAGATCCACAGTATTACTTTACCAGCACTTGGGAGTTAAAGCTTGAGTTGGACTCCCTACCATCAACCACTAGTTATTTTGTCCTTCCGATTCTTCCATTCACTCTTCTGTATACATGCGCAATCCTCCACTAGATTATGAACTCTTAGGGAAACAAGGACTATACCCAACTCTTTAATAATCCCCCTGAGACCCCAGTTAGATGTTCAATAAATTCTTGTTAAATAAACAATCACACTCATCAAATACAACTAATAAAAAAACCAAACTGTACATCTTTTAAAAATACCTCTTCTAACATGAGCAATATAGATGATCTCAATCCTTACACTCATTCATTGAAACTCATTCCATAAACATCGTCTGAGCCCTTACCACATGTCAGGGATGATGTCAGGTGCTAGAAACACAGCTCTTCACAGACTAGTACACACGGTCTTTGCCCTTGTACATACCTTACATACCAGCTGAAAAGCTGTTTAAAAAGTGAGTAAACACTCAAAACATAATGCTATATTGCATTACCTTTGTGATGGAAAGAAAAGACTAAGGGGGCTTCCCTGGTGGCACAGTGGTTAAGAATCCACCTGCCAATGCAGGGAACATGAGTTCGAGCCCTGGGCCAGGAAGATCCCACATGCTGCAGAGCAACTAAGCCTGTGCACCACAACTACTTAGCCTGTGCTCTAGAGCCCGTGAGCCACAACTACTGAGCCCGTGAGCCACAACTACTGTAGCCCGTGTGCCTAGAGCCCGTGCTCTGCAACAAGAGAAGCCACTGCAATAAGAAGCCCGCACACCGCAACAGAGTAGCCCCTGCTCGCCACTGCAATAAGAAGCCCGCGCACCGCAACAGAGTAGCCCCCTGCTCGCCACAACTAGAGAAAGCCCGCGCACAGCAACAAAGACCCAACACAGCCAAAAATAAATAAATTAATTAATTAAAAAAAAGAAAAAGTGAAGACTGAGGCAGAGACTATCTAGGTAAACCATTTTATGTAAGGTGGTCAGGGATGGTGACATTTAAGCAGAAATGTGAAGATTTATCCAGACAAAGATGAGGGAAAGAGGAGAGGTAAAAGTAGAAACCTTGAGTTAGAAAACAAAAACAAAAAGCTAGGATGTTTGAGGATTGATGGAAGACCATCTTTGGATGATGGCCTCTCAGTTTATTAGAGAAAAAGGAAAAAAAAAAAATCTAGCAGTTTACTTACAAGGCAACATTATTTCAAGAGGCGTTCCAGAGCGTGATTCAGGTTAATTAGAGTTGTTGTCATTCAGGTCCTAACATGGTCTCTATTTCAATCGACAAAGTTTAACATTGGTACGGAGCAGCATGCCAAAAATTACTAATGAGATGTCTACAATAAAAGCTGATAAAAGACTACTGTCAAGGGACTTTCCTGGTAGCGCAGTGGTTAAGAATCCACCTGCCAATGCAGGAGACACGGGTTCGAGCCCTGGTCTGGGAAGTTCCCACATGCCGTGTAGCAACTAAGCCCTAGAGCCACAACTACTGAGCCTGCATGCCACAACTACTGAAACCCGCGCGCCTAGAGCCCGTGCTCGGCAACAAGTGAAGCCACCACAATGAGAAGCCTGCGCACCGCAATGAAGAGTAGCCCTCGCTCGCTGCAACTAGAGAAAGTCCGCATGCAGCAACGAAGACCCAATGCAGCCATAAATAAATAAATAAATAAAGAGTTGACCTTTAAAAAAAAAAAAGACTACTGTCAAAAGCCAAATCACAACCCCCAAACATGGCAGTGACCTGAACTACACCAGAACCCTTTAACGTTAAGCAGATCTGGTAATTGGATCACACTAGGAACAGTACGTTACACCCAAATTGAATCTAGAACAAATGTCCAGCTCCTGCAAGATTTAATAGAATCTCCGTCTGCCCATCTAGTCTTCTGGTCTACTAGATGAATTGTGGTAGCCATTTCGGCAAACTTCTATTAAACACAACAGATCTCTACAGACATTCTTCCTCCTCCTGAAATAAGCACCAGCACAGGGGTCTGATGATGTGGCCACCTAATAAAACATTTCAAGTAGGAGATAATCAGGGATTTGCCTAAAATAATAATAGATTATACAGCATGTAATTTAATTTCTAATCTGGAAGCTGCCCCAGAATGTGGTCGCCAGAGTGATTTATGCAACATAGTATTTGGGTTGAAGCACAATGTATTTTCCATAAGCACCTGAAATTGAAGCACAATTTATTCTACTTCAAAAAGAAAATATTGTCCTAATTCTTCAATGAAATTATTTATGCACAAAGCATCATATGTCAGGAAAGCTTTAGAAATGTGTTTAGCAATATTTTGAAACCTTAGGAGGCAAACAGCAGGAAAGTAGAGCAGAAGAAGGGCAGAGGGCAGGGAAAAGGAAAGGGAAGGTCATGGGTGAAATCCAGACACTGCCGGGACCAACGAAGTCTGCTTTGTAGCATTTGATTCTTTGAATCTTTTCTTCTTACATACACAGTAGGCTTGATGATTTTCTGCTTGCACCCAGGAGAGTTAACTAAGTTAGGTGATCTCTTTACTGTAATGTTTATACAAGTTGTTCTCGTGCTCTTTCATTATATGTATTCAGTATTTCTTTTTCATTCCTTAGGTTTTCAATTGTTATAGAATTTAAGTAGAGAGATATTTTTCCTTACAATCTTTACAGAAGCCAGAACCCATTGGCAAACTTGAGTTTCTTAGCTTTTTCATCTTTAAGGTTAAATTCTTAAAATTGAAAAGAATGCCCACCTCTTGAAAATATAATTGTAAAAACTGCCTTCTAATCCTACTGTAATATTACAGTAGAGAAAAATAAATAAAAAGTCTTATCTATACCGGTGGCTTCTTTAGGTCAATGAGATGTCAGTGTTTAGAAGTGAAGTGCCAGTAGAAAATCTGCATTTCTTTCCCATAATTTTCTGTGATAGGTTGGCAATCCTGATTAGAGTCTGTCATTTTGAGCCATCTGAACTTCATCATTCTCCGTCTGCTTTCTATATGCTCTATGAGTTCTGAAGGATCTTTTCAAGGATGATGAGGGATGGAATCTCTCTTAAAGTATATTTTGAATCTCATCCAAAAGACATAACACAATAAATCTTCAAGCTATTTTTGACCGTATGTCACAGCTCTTGAAGGCAAATGAAGGCCCTGGCAGCTTGAAGGGATTACTTAACACTGACAGCTGTTAAGGCATTTATCCTGAGTTTTCTTCTTTCTTTCCATCCAGACTACATAAGATGGCATGGCTTGTGGGTTGGATAGTATGTAATGTGCTTGATGTATGATGAGAAATCACATCAATTTCCTATGTTCCTTCATGTTTATCCATCTCAGTGCATCTACAAATGTCTATATCAACTGTGTGCCCAGGCCTTGGGAATGTAAAGATGAGATCATATAAAGTTGGAAGTGTAAAAAAGAAGATAAAATAGGCCATTAAAGGTATGACATAAGGTTACTTTAAAAAACAAAATCATTATTGTATCAGAGCTGAGCAAGTTGGCTTGGGAACATTAGGCTGGCAAGGAAGAGATTTAGATTTTAACAAGTGTGACTTAGGGCAGACACCAAACCCCTCTGGGCCTCAGTGACTTCAGATATGAAATGTATGGCTTAAACTATCCTATCTTTGAGATTCCCTATAGTTTTCAAATTTTCCTATATAGTTTTAAAAGACTGAATCTATCGTGTGCCATAGTTATAGAGCCAAGCGGTATGTAGGTAAGCTTTTGGAAATCAGTGAATTTTAAAGCTGTTGTAAAAGGATTAAATTCCTTCATAAGCCTAATAAATGTGTTTGTAATAAAAGAAAAAAATGCTTTTTTACATCTGAAAGTTCAGAAGGAAAATTTGATTGCTGAATTAAGTCTCTAGCTACTATAAGATTTTTTCAATTTAATTTTTTAAACTTTTTTTCTGATTCTAAAAATTCAGAGAAAAATCAATGGAAAATTTTGGAAGGAAATCTAAATAATTTTTGAAGATGTTAACAAAGGCAAACTGTCGCTGAATACAGTATAAGAGTGAAGTGCATAGCTCTTTCCTCAGTAAGCAAAGCTTTAAAAAAGATATCAGAGATATACTATATAGCTCAACACTGGCAGAGTAAAGCTGGCTTGCAATGAGCTTCCCAGCGAATATGTACAAGACTCAAAGTCCAGACTCTAGCTGCTAAGCCTGGGTCATAGTGCCAACTGGTATCCCTTCTTCACATATAAAATACATCAGCTCCTGATATTTTCAAAGTTCTACTATGGCTCAAGGGTAGACATGGATGTAAGCGAAAAAGGGTTTGACTATTGTAAGGCTAAGAGAAGAAAAGCTTTGTCTAATAAACGAGCTTCACTTAATCTGTTTGGCTTCAGGCTAAATGTTGGTTTCTAAATGCCAGCCGATTGTCTGCCTTGATATGAGAAAGAGAGTTTGAAAAATTACCCCCTCTCTGACACAACTCTGAAGATTCCAATTCAGTACATCAAGGGTGAGGCCTAAAAATCCATGTTCTGAAAAGCCTTCCCAGATGATGCTGGAACACAGTCAGGTTTGGGAAATGGAGATGCGGAGTCGGTTACGTTCACATCTTACTTGGAATTCCTTAGTGGTAGAGCCAGGGCTACAATTTACTTCCTACCAATTATTAAGCTGTAAACGACTATGTAGTCTAGTAAAAATACAAGTTAACGCACCAGTATTATATATTTCAGATAAGAGATATTTGAGGACCAAAACCAAAAACACCTTTGCATTTGCCATTGCCAGATTCCTTCAGTAAGTGTTTTACTCCTTATTCCTGCTGAATTAAGTTTTAGGGCTATCGGGGGTGGAAGTGGCGGGGGGGGGGCGTGCGGGATTGAACAACTGGTGGAATGGAATCATAAATTCATGTGCACATTATAATATCAAAAACAGAAGTAAATGATTTGGTGTGCAAGATACACGTAAAATATTTTTTAAACCATGTTACTCAAAACTGAGTTACACATGGGACGTAACATTAATCATGAATTGTAGAAGAGAGGAGTACATCACAAGAAGAGGGATAATATTAATTATTCTGTTTATCTGATCAATATAAAAAACAATTGATATGATTTTGCCACAAACTGTGGTTTATTTGGCTATGATCTTCCAAAGGAATGATTCATTATTTTTACTGCTAGATAATTATATTTTTCATTATATTTTTCTAATAAATCAAGAGTTCTCCTTTTCATTGAAGAAAATGAATAATCTTAATATTTCTGTGTACTAGTGCTATACTATAGCATTTGATCATGGGTATAACTTGGTGACTTTTAAATACTTATCATTAAATGTACTATTAAATGCAAGGCTCTCTATTGAGTAAATTTAAGTGTTTGTGCAATTTTTAACTTAACTATTGTATAAAATTAATTGAAAAGCATATGAATTTAAACCTTTAACTTAAAACATTATGGCCAAAAGCTCTCTATTTCCAAGCTGTCAAATATAAAAACTGGTAATACTGCCAGAGTTCTCCCCAAGGTTGAAGAACCAGCAGTAATTAAAGAACATTTACCCAGTCAAAAAACAGACCCCAAATGCAGTATGACATCAGCTTGGCTGCCACAGTCTCTCTCTCAAGGTCAGGAAATCCATCACAATGACAACAGTTCACAGCTAGAAACTGGGCAGAGTGACTTTAACGAGTAAGAAGCAAAGACAGTATTTTGTAAAGAAGCCAACTAGACATTGCCAAGCCCTGAAGTTATTTCAACCCCGATGTGGAGACGGAAGATGATAAAGCAGGTAATGGTGAACGCACATCAGAAGGCACCAGAGCAGAGTCAGTCCCGAAGTCTACTTGAATCGTGAACAAATATCACTGATTTAGAAGAGTCTGTGTGGTTTACTTCCCACTCTCTTGGCCATTTAAACCTAAATTTAGATATCACATAGCACAACTACAGGGGATGCCGTTTACCTAGAATACGATATGATTATATCCTGTTAAACTGAAAAGACTAGCAGCATTAATTTTACAATTAAAAAGATTGAGCCTTAACTATGTCAGAATATCTTAGGGTAATAACAAAGACATGGCATCTAAGTGAAAAATCAGAAGAAAATACAGTACATTCAAAATCTCAAAACATAACACTGTATCATAATTTAGTGTTAAAAGTAAGATAAACTGACAGTTACAGCTTAGAAAACTCCAGGACCAGTAATTTCCCTAAACTCATCTATGCAAACAAAGCAATAGTGCATGGAGAGTCTTGGGCTGTAGTGCAATGACAACTCTATTTTTATAGTCAGTTTTTTTCACTTGAGCAGTCAATAAATCTTTTCATAATTGTTTCAATTATAATCTAGTATTAGAGAAAAAAATAGCCAAATAATGTTTTTGTTTTTTATTATTAAACATCAAATAATACTCCAGTGTTTCCCTAAACTACATATGCAAAACTTCTCCACTTAAAATTATCAGTAATAGAATTCACCACTTCAAGTAATTTAGAAAAGAATCATCTCACTTAATGGCTTTTGCCCAAATTCATTTACCCCAAATTACCCTACAAATATAGTGACAACCAGTATTAAATCATGGACCCTTTGGAATAACTCCACTGTGTCTAGATAGCATATATTTTTGGACATAAAATGTATTGTTTCTTGAGAATAAGATAAATGAATATAATTTCACAATAAAGAGACCTCAGGAGATATGTATGTACTATGGAATCTAGGAAAGAAAAATAAGTTGTTCTGAAAAAATTATAAATGTTTACATTAGAAGCCTCTAGTTCCACATTATCCAGACCTTAACACTGATAAAATATTTTCTCAAGTTTCTTGCCTTCTGCCATTATATTAGTTTAAAAGTAATAAGTATTAAATTGATTCATTCAATACGTTATTTCCTTCAATATCAGGCAAGTATTATTCTCAACGCTGGAGTTATAAGTGCAAAAACAGAGCTAGGTATCTGCCTCCATGGACTTACATTTGGGTGGGAGGAAAGAGGTAGACATGCAGCCAATGTCAGGAAACGTAAGAAGCAGGTAAAAAAATGAGTAAATGTCCGAGCGTGATAAACGCTATGAAGGATGATAACATGGAGGGTAAGTGGGGGACACTTTGGGAAGGGAAGGTTAAATAGAATATTTATGCCAGAATTCCTTCTAGATAAAGAACTTAGAGAGTTACTGTATCTGTGTCTCTCCTGGACAGTGGTCACAGTCCTGGTGTGTGTCACCTTTGAGACTCTCCTTTCTGCAGAAAATAAATTAGACCCATAAAGCCCCGGCATCCACATTCTTTCAGCCTCATACCATGGTTTTCTGTGCATATGTACTGCCATAGTTTATCCAATAAATATTTTTCACAATATAAACTAGCATGGCTTTTACCCATATAGACGCACCTTCCATTTTCACTGTAGGAATGAATCCTCTTTGAGTGAGGGGGAAGCAGAAAGAGAGAATAATTAGTGGTTCAACATTTCAAGTCCTAGGAAAACAACTTTGTTTAGCGAGATAGCTACAAATCTTTTCAAGACTTCATAATAGATGTCCCGTGTTTTTGAATATTAATCTACAGTTAAAGGTAAGTGGATTAAGATATATTGTTTCTCATAAATATTTCTGCTTCCCCTCTTTCTTGCCACATGGGAAGAATTTCATTTCTTTACCTCTTCGAATTAAGGGGAGAAATATGACTTATTTCAGAGTAAAATTGGAGCAGTAGTGACATTTCCCAATAAACACTTTTTTTTTGCTGGTTCTGGACCTTCGAACACTCTCCTCCCTTGACCTAGAGATCAGGGGAGCACGTGCAACACGGAGGCTCAATACTGAGCTATCACATGATGGTGGGATACACACAGGAATTTCCACTGTACATTGAGAAAGAAATAAACCTTGTTGTTTCAAGCTCCTGGAATTTTGGAGTCATTTATCATCACTGAGTAGCCTATACTATCTGTTATAGGTAGAATCATGTCCCCTCCAAAATTCAGATGTTGAAGTCCTAACCCACAGTATCCCAGAATGTGAGCTTATTCGGATAGGTCATTGCAGATATAGTAAGTTAAGATGAGGTCATACTGGAGTAGGGTGGGTCCCTAATCCAATATTACCAGTGTCTTTACAAAAAGGGGAAATCTGGACACAGACAGACACACAGGAGGGCACCACGTGAAGATGAAAGCAGAGATTGAGGTGATGTAGCAGAAGCCACAGAACACCAAAACTCCAAGCAAAACACCAGCAGCTGAGAGAGAGGCCTGGAAGACATTCTTCTTCATTGCTCTCAGAAGGAACCAACACTACTGACACCTTGATCCCTGACTTTTAACCTTCAGAACGGTGAGAAGATATACTCCTGTTAAGCCCCCTGGCTTGTGGTACTTTGTTACAGCAGCCTTAATAAACAAATACACTATCCCAATACATACATTAGGGATTGTCTATCCCTAATTTATAATAGTTCGACTTACAATTTTTCAACTTTACGATGGTGCAAAAGTGATATGCATTCATATGCATTGGAAACCCTACTTCCAATTTTGAATTTTGATCTTTTCCAGGGCTAGAGACCTCTCTGGAGATGCTGGGCAGTGGCAGTGAGCCATGGCTCCCAGTCAGACACTCAGTCATTATGGTAAACAACTGATACACTTAAAACCACTTTGTACCCAGCCAGCCATTCTGTTTTTCCCTTTCAGTACAGTATTCAATAAATTACATGAGATACTGAACACTTTATTAAAAATAGGCTTTGTGTTAGATGATTTTGCCCAACTGTAGGCTAATGTAAGTTTTCTGAGCACATTTAAGGTAGGCTAGGCTAAGCTATGATGTTTGGTATATTAGGCGTATTAAATGCATTTTCGACTTAATGATATTGTCAATTTACATAGGTTTATCCAGATGTAACCACATCATAAGTCAAGGAAGATCTGTAAAACTATACATTGTTTCAAGCAGAAGATGATATACATGTGGAATAGGAGAGCACAACTAATAGTGTAGCAAGTAATATCTTTATAAGGGAATCCGATCTATTTACATGAGATTATCTAGTAGTAGTTTAAAATTTCTTTTATTCTCATCTTAGAAGTGGCGATAGTTTTATGTTTGACTTTTTGTAACTGAGAAAATACACTTCTATTCAAAATTAAAGTACCCACAACTTGATAAAGAAATAAATATAAATATAGATAAAGAAAATGTTCATTACATTTTCTGGGAGGCCATTTCCAAATTTACATGGTCCTATTCTGCTGTCTCTTAACTATGAATGTTAAAGCTTTTAACTTCAGAGGATCCTATATGTTTGCTATGAATGATTAAGAGCTCATAAAGTTTTCACTAGCACTTTAATCTCCAGGTGCAGAGAAAGTCAAGAAACTTGTTAAAATTCTCTAGTCCTCACACAAGGTTGCCTCAGGAAACATGGTAAATAGTACAGTACTGGCTCCTCAAGATAGCACCTAAACACATCAACTTCAAAGAAAGGCTGTCTAGACAAAAATACGGATTCTACTTTCAGTGAGTTGGCCTAGAAAATAAAGAGAACTTTATGTTACAGGGCTCTTTCTTTCTGAAATGCAACACTCCATGAATAGCAAGTTCATGACGCAGAATTTAGAGACACAGGAGATGCTTGATATTTGAGATTGTGTCCCTAGTCCCTTGCAGAGAGTACCAGGTCGTCCAGGGAGACGACTTGCACACTAGGAGGATAAGTGAAGAAAAGAGACACAATGAAATGTGCCTGTTAGGCCAGTGACTAGCTCCTTTCACAAGCTTCACCTCACATCCCCAATTCAACCACCCCGACAATTCTTTTCTCTTAGAAGTCCCCCATCCCATGGCTTTTCAGGTAACTACTACCATTTTTCTTGCTATGCTTTTGTCTCCTTTAGTTGCCTTTCCTGGCTCCAGTGTTTGAGTCTACCTTGTAAGGAGAGATTTCTCCAAGGCTTATTCCTTATCTCTCTGTGCTTCTCTGTATATACTTCCTCCCTTGGGGAGACAGACAGGTGGCATGGGAAAAAAATCACAGGCTTTTTATAGCCAGACATACCCAAACAGAAGTCAGCACTCCAGATTGGCTAAGTAGTCAACCAAATCAACCCCCCTGAATTTCTTCTCCCTCATTTGGAAATGATCATACTCTGAAGGCGGTTATGAGATGTAAGTGAGCTTTAACTATAACACATGTAAATTGCACAGTACCTAGTAGGCACTCTACAAAGTCTAATGCCTAACTCTTGAAGTTCTCACTAAATATCTTGACTTCAACTGTCTGTCACACCATAAATCTGGGAAGGCCATGGAACGAAAGCTTGGAATGGAAAGCAATGGTCAAAGACAACGGCACATAGTATGGGAGTAGAGGGAGAGGAAGGAAAGCCATGTAGATTTTAGAACCAGAGAATGCAATTTGGGAATGACTTAGTCTCTGACATGAGTAGTATTTAATAATTCTCAGAAACCAAGCAACATCTGAGGCTGAAGAGTGTCCAGGAAATGGTCCTCTCTTGTTGTCTTGGATACTTACACACAGGGCTTGATGATGAATTTATTCAGCCCATGCAAATAGACTTTACTCTTTAGGATTCACATATCAAAGCAGCCATGATGCAAAAGTAAGGGGCATGAGATAAGCATACAAAACGAACTCACATTTAGAAATGTATCCCATGCTGGTGAAAGGTTAGAACATTTCAGGGATTAGGGAATTAACAAGGGGCATAAATAGCAAGGGTTCTGGAGGGGAACCAAAGTAAG
The DNA here is from genome assembly GCF_059928025.1 of Delphinapterus leucas. Classification (NCBI taxonomy): domain Eukaryota; kingdom Metazoa; phylum Chordata; class Mammalia; order Artiodactyla; family Monodontidae; genus Delphinapterus; species Delphinapterus leucas. The sequence goes on from NC_143146.1 coordinate 16,646,830, forward strand.
CTCATTTATAGGAGTGGTTTTCAATATCTACTTTAATCCATGTTCTTTTTGAAGAATTATAAATATGTCTTAGTTGCTCTGATGTTACTTGGAATTGCAATACGAATAAAATAGGAAGACTAAAAGAATCAAAACAGTGGGCCAAAGATCTGCCACACTTGGCCATAAGTAGAGGACAAACAATTCTTCTAAAAGGGTTTGTAAAACTTTCACTTGAGACTTACTATTTCATGGTTAATAATCTCAATATTCATAGACACCTTAGAATTATGTCACTTGCATAAATTTGACAACAGTGATTCCTAAAGGAGCTCCGAAACTAAAGATACCATGGTTTTGAACACATGTCAATTGATTTAAGAGTTATCAGATCAAATGGTAAAACTGATTAGATCATTCATTGTTAATTGGCTGAGGAAAAATGTTAAGAAAAGGAACCAATATCTGATATGCTTTCTAATATTTTATATTACTTTGAGCAAATTGAACAAGTATACATACAAGTGCCATGCTTTGTATGCAGCAGAAAACTTGCCTCACAGTATCAGGTCTTACTTATAATCCTGAAAATGGTATCCAATGCTACTTGAAAAATAATTATTACTAGGTTAGTTGGATAAAGTTATTTTTTTTCTAAAAGCAAATGGGTTGAAGAATGACTTCAAACCAATTTCAGTTCTAACAGCTACCATGTAGCACACAGCATCATCTCACTACCTAACACATTCTACTAAAGTTGACTATAACATGAAATACTGCTGTATTGCTAATGATATTACAACTTGAAGCTGCCCAGAGAAAGCATTTGCCAGTATTTTTTTTACTGTTAGCATAAAGATAAACCCAGCTAAGATGCCATCTCTATTTTTTTCTTGCTCTTGAATTAACTATACCTTCTCTGAAATACACTTCCATGTTGCTCTGGTCCATAAATACTGGGGAAATTCAATACTAATTAAATGCATTCATAAATCTTACATTGGAGCATTTGGTGGCTGGCATAGTCATAAATCTGAAAACCCAACCAGAAGTACATGATCCCTCAACTAGGATGCTGTTACATCTTTTGAAGAAACAATTTTTTTTAACTTAGGATCATCAAATTAGAGAATGAAACAGTCATTTAGTCCAGAGGTCATCATACATTTTTGCAAAGGGCCAGGTGGTAAAAATTTTAGGCTTTATGATTTGTAAGGTCCCTGTTGCAACTACCGAACTCTGAGGTTGAAACACAAAAGCAGCCATATACTGTATGGAAATGAATGGGCATGGCGGTCTTCTAAAAAATTTTAATGTATGGAAAATGAATTTAATTCCTATATAATTTCCACTTGGGAAACAGTCTTCTTTTTCAAACTTTTTCCCCAACCATGTAAAAATTTAGAAATCATCATTTATTTGTGGGCCCTACAAAGCCAGGCGACAGGCCACATTTGGCTTAAAGGCTTTAGCACGTCATCTAAGGGATTGAAGTAAGAAAAGACCTAGATGGGTAGCTAGGCAGAGAGCAGATGCTTTCTCACTTCGAAGATCTGCAATACATTTTTTAGCTGCAGAAAAATCTAAAGATTTGGCACATATTAAATAGATGCACATATTTTGTGAGTAATGTAAAATATTAGTCAGGAAAATAAATTCATTTCCTTTCCCCAACATGATCCTCACCACATGTTCTCTCTCTCAGGGAAATCTCCATGCCCAGTCCTTCAACTAGATATTATCTTTGACTCCTTTCTCTCTCTTAAACCTCTCATCCTATGAGTCACTCACTCCTACCACTTCTTCCTCTTGAATAACATACAGAACTCTCTACAGTGCACTACACTCATCAGGGCCACCATCACCTCAAGCTTAGTTTACTGTAACAGCCTTTTCACTGGTCTCCACACCTCCACATTTGCTTACCTAACTCCAGGACAATTTCTTCATTGCAGCTGGACCTTTGTCATTCTCCACCTCAAATCTGATCGTCTTCATTTTTCCACAGATGCCAAAGGCTTCCTCCTGTCCTCAGGATAAAACGCAAACTCCTTATCACGACTTGCAAGGTCCTTCATAAGCAAATGCTTTACTAAGCATCCATCCTTACTGTGCACAATATTTAATGAAACAGAGCTACTAAAGGGAAATGATGGAGATGCCAGCAGCTTCCCGTTCATCCACAGAGGTACCCATGTCCCAGCGAAATGCAGAAGGTGAAAAAGATACAAATTCTGTCCAACATGCAGAAGCATCAGGAAGAAACACCTTTATCAGCCCCCACGGCTGCAAAGAATACGGAGCATTGTGTGGGAATGGAAGATTCTGGCAACACCCAGTCCTGCAGTGAGTTTTTCTGGGTTCACACTGGTTGAACAACATCCATTTTCCTTATTTATAAAATGAGAAAGGGCACCTATGGTCCAATTCCAAACTGACATAAAGCACTGTGGCATCACTGATGAGGGGTCTCGTAAAATTCAAAGTAATTGCTGAGACTACTCCAGAAGATGGCGGAGGAGTAAGACATGGAGATCACCTTCCTCCGCACAAATACATCAAAAATACATCTACATGTGGAACAGCTCCTACAGAACACCTACTGAACGCTGGCAGAAGAGCTCAGACCTCCCAAAAGACAAGGAACTCCCCACATAACTGGAGAGGACAAAAGAAAAAACAGGCAAAAGAAAAGGGATGGAACCTGCCCCTCTGGGAGAGACCTGTGAAGGAGGAAAAGTTTCCACAAACTAGGAAGCCCCTTCGCGGGCGGAGACTGCGGGTGGCGGAAGGGGAAAGTTTCAGGGCCGCGAAGGAGAGCGCAGCAACAGGGGTGCGGAGGGCAGAGCGGAAAGATTCCCGCACAGAGGATCGGTGCCGACCAGCACTCACCAGGCCGAGAGGCTTGTCTGCTCACCCGCCGGGGCGGGCGGGGCTGGGAGCTGAGGCTCGGGCTTCAAAGGTCAGATCCCAGGGAGAGGACTGGGGTGGCTGTGGGAACACAGCCTGAAGAGGCTAGTGCGCCACGGCTAGCCAGGAGGGAGTCCGGGGAAAACTCTGGACCTGCCTAAGAGGCAAGAGACCATTGTTTCGGGGTGCGCGAGGAGAGGGGACTCAGAGCACCTCCTAAACGAGCTTCAGACACGGGCGCGAGCCACGGCTAACAGCGCGGTCACCAGAGACGGGCATGAGACGCTGAAACTGCTGCTGCCGCCACCGGGAAGCCTGTGTGCGAGCACAGTTGACTCTCCACACCTCCCTTCCGGGGAACCTGTACAGCCTGCCACTGCCAGGGTCGCGGGATCCAGGGACAACCTCCCCGGGAAAACGCACATCGTGCCTCAGGCCGGCGCGACGTCACGCCGGCGTAACGTCACGCTCTGCCGCCGCAGGCTCGCCCCGCCTCCGCACCCCTCCCTCCCCTCGGCCTAAGTGAGCCAGAGTCCCGGAATCAGCGGCTCCTATAACCCCGTCCGGTCTGAGCGAAGAACAGACGCTCTCCGGCGACTTACACGCAGAGGCGGGGCCAAATCCAAAGCTGAGCCCCGGGAGCTGTGAGAACAAAGAAGAGAAAGGGAAATCTCTCCCAGCAGCCTCAGGAGCAGAGGATTAAATGCCCACAATCAACTTGAGGTACCCTGCATCTGTGGAATACTTAAATAGACAACGAATCAACCTAAAATTGACGCAGTGGACTTTGGGAGCAACTGTACACTTGGTGTTTACTGTCTCAGACTGACTTCTTTCTGAATTCTACGTTTATCTTAGTATAGCTTTAACCGCTTGTTATCACTGGTAGATTTGTTTATTGGTTTGGTTGCTCTCTTCTTTTTTTTATTACTTTTTAATTTGTTTTATTTTAATTATATTATTTTATTTTACTTTTTATTATATTTTTAATTTCGTTTTTTCTCCCTTTTTTCTGAGCCATGTGGCTGACAGAGTCTTCATGGTTCGCCCTGGTGTCAGGCCTGAGCCTCTGAGGTGGCAGAGCCTAGTTCAGGACATTGGACCACCAGAGCCCTCCTACCCCACGTAATATCAACTGGCGAGAGATTTCCCAGAGATTTCTGTCTCAACGCTAAGACCCAGCTCCAACCAACAGCCAGGAAGCTCCAGTGCTGGACACCACATGCCAAACAACTACCAAGACAGGAACACAACACCACCCATTAGCAGAGACGCTGCCTAAAATCATAATAAGGTCACAGACACCCCAAAACACACCAATGGACACGGTTCGGCCCACCAGAAAGAGAAGATCCAGCCTCATCCACCAGAACACAAGCACCAATCCCCTCTACCAGGAAGCCTACAAAAGCCACTGAACCACCTTACCCACTGGGGTCAGACACCAAAAACAACAGGAACTACGAACCTGCAGCCTGCAAAAGGGAGACCCCAAACACAGTAAGTTAAGCAAAATGAGAAGACAGAGAAATATGCAGCAGATGAAGGAGCAAGGTGAAAACCCACCAGACCAAACAAATGAGGAGGAAATAGGCAATCTACCTGAAAAGGAATCAGTAGCAGAATAACTGAGGAAGAAGAATGGATACGTGACCTGGAAGATAAAATAGTCAAATAACTACCTCAGAGCAGAATAAAGAAAAAAGAATGAAAAGAATTGAGGACAGTATCAGAGACCTCGGGGAAAACATTAAAGGCACCAACATTCCAATTATAGGGGTTCCAGAAGAAGAAGAGAAAAAGAAAGGATCTGAGAAAATATTTGAAGAGATTATAGTTGAAAACGTCCCTAACATGGGACAGGAAATAATCAAGTCCAGGAAGCACAGAGAGTCCCATACAGGATAAATCCAAGCAGAAACAAACCAAGACAAATATTAACTATCAAAAATTAAATACAAAGAAAAGTTATTAAAAGCAGCAAGGGAAAAGCAACAAATAACATACAAGGAAATCCCCATAAGGTTAACAGCTGATCTTTCAGCATAAACTCTGCAAGCCAGAAGGGAGTGGCAGGACATATTTAAAAGGATAAAAGGGAAAAAGGTACAACCAAGATTACACCACCTAGCAAGGATCTCATTCAGATTCTACAGAGCAATTAAAACCTTTACAGACAAGGAAAAATTAAGAGAATTTAGCACCACCAAACCAGCTTTACAACAAATGCTAAAGGAACTTCTCTAGGCAGGAAACACAAGAGAAGGAAAAGATCTACAAAAACAAACCCAAAACAATTAAGAAAATGGTAACAAGAACATACATATTGATAATTACCTTAAATGTAAATGGATTAAATACTCCAACCAAAAGACATAGAATGGCTGAATGGACATGAAAACAAACACCATATATATGTTGTCTACAAGAGACCCACTTCAGACCTAGGGACACATACAGACTGAAAGTGAGGGGATGGAAAAAGATATTCCATGCAAATGGAAATCAGAAGAAACCTGGAGTAGCAATTCTCATATCAGACAAAATAGACTTTAAAATAAAGACTATTACAAGAGACAGAGAAGGATATTACATAATGATCAAGGCATCAAGCCAAGAAGAAGAGCCAAAAATTGTAAATATTTATGCACCCAACATAGGAGCACCTCAGTACATAAGGCAAATGCTAACAGCCGTAAAAGGGGAAATTGAAAGTAACACAATCATAGTAGGGGACTTTAACACCCCACTTTCACCAATGGAAAGATCAACCAAAATGTAAATAAATAAAGAAAAACAAGCTTTTAATGACACATTAAACAAGATGAACTTAATTGATATTTACAGGGCATTCCATTCATAAACAACAGAATACCCTTTCTTCTCAAGTGCTCACGGAACATTCTCCAGGATAGATCATATCTTGGGTCACAAACCAAGCCTTGGTAAATTTAAGAAAATTGAAATTGTATCAAGTAACTTTTCTGACCACAACACTATGAGACTAGATATCAATTACAGGAAAAAAGTGTAAAAATACAAACACATGGGGGTCAAACTATATGCTATTAAATAACCAAGAGATAACTGAAGAAATCAAAGAGGAAATCAAAAAATACCTAGACACAAATGTCAATGAAAACACAATGACCCAAATCCTATGGGATGCAGCAAAAGCAGTACTAAGTGGGAAGTTTACAGCAATACATTCCTACCCCAAGAAACAAGAAACATCTCAAACAACCTAACCTTACACCTAAAGCACTTAGAGAAAGAAGAACAAAAAAACCCCCAAAGTTAGCAGAAGGAAAGAAATCATAAAGATCAGATCAGAAATAAATGAAAAAGAAATGAAGGAAACAATATCAAAGATCAATAAAACTAAAAGCTGGTTCTTTGAGAAGATAAACAAAATTGATAAACCACTAGCCAGACTCATCAAGAAAAAAAGGGAGAAGACTCAAATGAACAGAATTATATGTTAAAAAGAAGTAACAACTGACAGTGCAGAAATACAAAGGATCATGAGCAATTACTACAAGCACCTATATGCCAATAAAATGGACAACCTGGAAGAAATTTACAAATCCTTAGAAAAGCACAAACTTCTGAGACAGAACCAGGAAGAAGTAGAAAATATAAACAGACCAGTCACAAGCACTGAAATTGAAACTGTGATTAAAAATCTTACGGCAAACAAAAGCCCAGGACCAGATGGCTTCACAGGTGAATTCATCAAACATTTAGAGAAGAGCTAACACCTATCCTTCTCATACTCTTCCAAAATATAGCAGAGAGAAGAACACTCCCAAACTCATTCTACAAGGCCACCATCACATTGATACAGAAACCAGACAAAGATGTCACAAAAAAAGAAAACTACAGGCCCATATCACTGATGAACACAGATGCAAAAATCCTCAACAAAATTCTAGCCAACAGAATCCAACAGCACAGTAAAAGGATCATACACCATGATCAAGTGGGGTTTAGCCCAGGAATGCAAGGATTCTTCCGTATATGCAAATCAATCAATGTGATACACCATACTAACAAAGTGAAGGAGAAAAACCATACGATCACCTCAATAGATGCAGAAAAAGCTTTCAACAAAATTCAACACCCATTTATGATAAAAACTCTCCAGAAAATAGGCATAGAGGGAACTTACCTCAACATAATAAAGGCCATATATGACAAACCCACAGCCAACATCGTTCTCAATGGTGAAAAACTGAAACCATTTCTGCTAAAATCAGGAACAAGACAAGGATGCCCACTGTTACTACTATTATTCAAAATAGTTTTGGAAGTTTTAGCCACAGCAGTCAGAGAAGAAAGAGAAATAAAAGGAATCCAAATAAGAAAAGAAGAAGTAAAACTTTCACTGTTTGCAGATGACATGATACTATACACAGAGAATCCTAATGATGCTACCAGAAAACTACTAGAGCTAATCAATGAATTTGGTAAAGTAGCAGGATACAACATTAACGCACAGAAATCTCTTGCATTCCTATACACTAGTGATGAAAAATCTGAAAGAGAAATTAAGGAAACACTCCCATTTACCACTGCAACAAAAAGAATAAAATACCTAGGAGTAAACCTACCTAAGGAGACAAAAGACCTGTATGCAGAAAACTATAAGACACTGATGAAAGAAATTAAAGATGATAGAAACAGATGGAGAGATATACCATGTTCTTGGATTGGAAGAATCAATATTGTGAAAGTGACTATACTACGCAAAGCAATCTACAGATTCAATGCAATCCCTATCAAACTACCACTGGCACTTTTCACAGAAGTAGAAGAAAAAAATTTCACAATTTGTACAGAAACACAAAAGACCCTGAATTACAACAGCCAGGACATGGAAGCAACCTAAGTGTCTATCATCGGATGAATGGATAAAGAAGATATGGCACATATATACAATGGAATAGTACTCAGCCATAAAAAGAAACGAAATTGAGATATTTGTAGTGAGGTGGATGGACCTAGAGTCTGTCATACAGAGTGCGGTAAGTCAGAAAGCAAAAAACAAATACCGTATGTTAACACATATATATGGAATCTAAGAAAAAATAAATAAAGGTCATGAAGAACCTAGGGGTAAGACGGGAATAAAGACACAGACCTACTAGAGAATGGACTTGAGGATATGGGGAGGGGGAAGTGTAAGCTGTGACAAAGTGAGAGAGTGGCATGGACATATATACACTACCAAACGTAAAATAGATAGCTAGTGGGAAGCAGCCGCATAGCACAGGGAGATCAGCTCTGTGCTTTGTGACCACCTAGAGGGGTGGGATAGGGAGGGTGTGAGGGAGGGAGACGCAAGAGGGAGGAGATATGGGGACATATGAATATGTATAACTGATTCACTTTGTTATAAAGCAGGAACTAACACACCATTGTAAAGCAATTATACTGCAATAAAGATGTTAAAAAAAATTATCCCTCATCAAGTCAGATGTTTAAAGGAAAAATAAACACTGAATCAAATAGCAAGCAGGAATTTCTATATATCTTTCAATCACATTTTTACTTCAATAGAAAAATGCATCCTGATCAGTCTGTGAGAGGTCAGTTTTTGGTGTCATGGAGAAAATATTTGAGGAGAATCAGGAAAACTGGATTGTAGTTCATGCTGTGTCTATTCCCATCAGACAGGCTACTTCTGCTGCTCCTTCACATGTGTACAAAGGGCGGCTTGTAATGGATCATAAAAGTCCAACTTGGCTGTAAAACCTTTAACTGATGATTCTAGAAGCATCTGATACCTTCCTACCCAGAGTCACTGCAACATAATTTGTGACTGCAATATTTCTGAGTAAACGTTCAAATGGAGTAAACATTCAAATGGTCTAACAAAGGCGACCTCAGAGCTGCAGCAAGCCAAGTGGCATGCAGAGTTTTCAGGTCAAGAAACCAGAAAAAGAAATTCTGGAGTAGGCCGTGAAAAGTGGGGTTCTCATCACAACACCTTTGAGCATTTTTGAGTGAAAGAAGACAGCCGGAGGAGATTATGGAAGATGCATTTTAAACTAGCTACAGCATCAGAAAGCTTCATCTTGATCTTAGGTGGGTGGCAGTGCCCATTAACCTTAGGACATTCTAATAAAATTTGCACAACTGAATTCTAAACATCAAAGAAGAAGATTCCTTTAAATCCCTTATATCTTCTATTATTTTAACATGATTAGTAAAACACTATCTGTCCATATTCTGTTGGACGACCTTTCTATTCCTTTTCCTCCCACTCTCCCTCCTTGCCATCTTTGCCTGTGAAGGCCTATTTCCTCTCATTCTGCCCCCAGTGGAAATAAAGAACATAGCTTTCCTGAAGAGTTCCTTGCATAACCACCCAAATTCATTTTAAAATCAGGGTTTAGCAGATAAATCAGCTAACATTCATTAATTTGTAGCCTTTCATTCTTTCTATTATTCATTCATTCAGGATTTACTTAAAACCTACTGTGTCCATGGTCATACGCCAGGTGCTAGGGAAGATGAATACAACTCCATTAACAAGTTCACAAGCCAGAATAGGAGACAGAAATGCACAGGATTAATTACAAGATAGTATGATTGGTGCTACAATAAATATGCATAGAAGGTGGGTATGTGATGGACGCAATAATCTGCTCTGCAGAGGGCTGAAGAAGACAGTGAAAGAGCTGACAGACTCTACGACTATTGAAAGTCTGGAGCGTCTTTAAGAATAATCTGAATTATTGCTCTCTTTGAGAACAGTGGAGCTGACTTAGATGTGTCCAGCATTACATTTTACCTAGAATTGCGATCTATGTTTAATATGCACAGCACATAGAGAAATGAGACTTACCAGGCCTGAGCATGGAGGCAGGAGATACTCTTCATCTATAACCTCCTATTATAGAAAATGAGGTTACATGTACCCAGGTAACTACTCTGTAAAGATAATGATATTATATTCACTATTACCTAAACATAGGCTGAATACTAAAGGGAAGAAAACCATAAAAAATTTTTACTAACCTAGACACCTGTATGGTATATTTTCCCATTTCTCTAATACCTTCTACACTCTACTCTATGACGCAATATAATTGAAATAACAAGTAGGTTTACTCTAACAGAAATGTTTGCTTCAAACTCACAGTAGGCAAAGACCAAATTCTAGTCATATAAAGAGTTGGTGTAGCTTATAAAAATAAATTACATATTTTGAGGATGAAAGACTAAATGCCCTCCTGTCTCTAATTTTAAAAGAAGATGCTAAGCTCTACACTTAGTGAAATAAACGCATGAAATTCTTTTCCTGAATTGTACAATCTTTTCTGAAAGGTATTTTAATACCAAAAGTATTAGACATGTTTGGAAATAATAAAATGCATGTGTAACAGACTGTGTATGTATAAAGTAAAAAGAGTATTAAAAGGAAATAATTATGTTGGCTGTCAGAACCAAAAGGTGAAAGTCAGAGCTGTGAATTAAAATTTTATGAGAACTTCTGTCCTAAAGAGGAGACATTCTAAAAGAATTGCTATAAAGATATATTGCTTTGGTTGTATTACAGGCATGGCACGCCTGTGTTTGTGATGATGGGTTAATTTTTCCATCTCTATGCTCTTAATAAAACGAACCTAGGATATTAGACAGCAGAATAGTTCCCCGTTCCTCATTGCCACTCAACACCTATTCACAACAAAACAGAAAAGGGGTTGCATTTTTACTTTTTATTGGAAACTTTATGTGGTGGATCCTTTCAACAGTAGTTTTGATAACATTTTTAACAACTGAAAATAATAAACTGAAAATAATAAATAGATTCACTATTAGTGAAATAGATTCACTAATAAATGTTTATGACTATCTGAAAGAATTTTGAAAATCTAGAAAATAACATAGTGAAATAACGGCTTTTGTGTATATGGTCACTGAATGAAAATTAAATCTCATAGTCCAAGCATATACATATGGAGTATGGCTAGTCTAAGTGGTTTCTAATTTCACAAAGCAGTGATTTACAACATTGATATTATAATGCAGCTGCCTTGATCAAACATCAGTGATACTTCCCTAATGTCTTCAGAATCAAGTTCAAATTCCTTAGATCATTATTAAGACTATTCACATTTTAGGTCTAATCTATTAAAATCTACAGTCCTAGCTTTCCATCCCACATCTCTCTCTTGAACCCCTTTATCCCAGTCCCTGAAAACACTGTGTGTTTCAGTAACCTCAGCCTGGTATAGCCTTGATCTCCTTCAGTCCTACCACTGAAATTTTTCATCCTCATTTTAACAATATGTACTGTTGTATCCCCAAGTCTGACTTCCATTAAGTAAGTTTGCAATATGCCTGCGTACCCTGACAGGCTGTATATTCCCTACAGACCAAAGTTATTCACCTCTTTATCACCCAATTGACAAGTACTGTGCTTTACACCTAGTAGGTGCTTAACAAAATGGGCTTAAGTAAATTAAGTGAGAATTCATTACCTAACTAACCTTGTTAATCTAGCCAGACTCCTGTTCAGCTACTTACTTTGCTATCATTTGGCCAGTCAGCTTCTCAAAATACTCTCATGATAGCAAAGGCCAGGCAGAAAAACCATATTCAGAATGATTTATTCCTAGAGATGATTCTGAAATATGATTTATATCATTAAGATATGAATATATATCTTAATGATATAAATATTTATATTTATATATAAATATGATTTATATCATTTTGAACAACTGATAAAATCCTTAAGTACTTTCTCATCATTAAAACTGATTTTTTTTCTACTAGTGTTGACTCCTTTATGTAATATAGGCAAAGCAGAAAAAAGGCAAGTAATCTCATAAGTAGTTGAACTGTAAGAAGACTGTGGGGAGGAGTTAGCTTCTCTAAGTTGCAAGCACTGTTTAAATACTGTTCATCAAGCTATGTAAAAACAGACATTAAGATAAAGATTTCCACTTATTTTCTAGAAACTCTTAAAGCAATCTTCAAAAGGCAAGCACACAAATGATATAACCAGTAGTGAAAATGGAAATGAAAATATAATATTACAAATCAATAGCTAATTTTTACATAGACATAGGGGATAAAGAATGAGTAGATTGGGCTTCCCTGGTGGCGCAGTGGTTGATAGTCCGCCTGCCGATGCAGGGGACACGGGATCGTGCCCCGGTCCAGGAGGATCCCACATGCCACGAGCCATGGCCGCTGGGCCTGCGCGTCTGGAGCCTGTGCTCTGCAACGGGAGAGGCCACAACAGTGAGAGGCCCGCGTACCGCAAAAAGAAAAAAAAAAAAGAATGAGTAGATTTTATTGAATGTTTTCAATGATAAGAATGGTAGATAAGAATGGTAGGCAAATGTCCAAAAAGAAAAGGTCAGACTTTAGGAACACAAAGGTTGTCTTAATGAGTCACATTTTTCCCAGAAAAGCACTGTATACTGGTCTATCCATATGTTTGCGGATAGGAATACACGTTCTCAGCAATCACCGAGTACAACCATCCTGTAAGAAACGGATGTACTGACGCAAGCTCTTGGCATTGAACAACAAACAAATGTATTCTTGTAAAACTTATGCTTCTCTGGAACTTATTGGTGTAGTTTTCTGTTGGAGGGTGGGGTTGGTAAAGGGAAAAGGGTGATAGAAAACTTTATATTGTAAAGAGACTGTCATTCTAACGCATAGTCATCGACCCCGGTTTCACATGTAATCTTCAAAGCACACAAAGTCTCTTAAGTCAGAGTCTTGTCCATTCCTACCAGCACCCCTCCCCCATGCCCACAGCTTGGGATCCCATCACTTTAACACAGTGTTGCCATGACAGCAAGGTAACTGGCTTCCTTGCTTAGAGCCTTTCTTGCTCCAATTCTACCCGCACAATGCTGCTAGAATAATCTTTCTAAATTCCTGTTCATTGTGTCTTTCCTCTGCTTAGGAGCCTCTGGTGGGTCTTTTTCACTGATCAGACTAAATGTATGCTCCTCAGGCTGGATATCAGAATCCTCCATTAATCTTTCCCTTCTCCTCCCTACGACCCCTTCTTCCTTCCTGTCTTTAAAATCAAGCTGAATTCACGTCTTTACTACGTTCTTCCTGCTCAAATGTCCACCCCTTCCCGTTTGAAATACAGATCATTTCATGCAGCAAAGAACCACCTTGTCTCCCCAGTTAGCCGTCCTGCAGTTATTTCATCCCTTCCTCTTCCTTCTTCCCCAAAGAAATGCTTATTTCCAATGCCCGTAACTTGTCTCTACTGGTTTCCTCAAAATGCCTCATTGCTCTCTATCTAGTCCTTCAGCCAAACTGAAAGCCCCCCAAGCCAGGTGGATGATCATTTCCGATATCTTACCTGATATCTAGCAGATGCCTGGGTGCTTAGCAAGGACCTATCAAGGAGTAAACAGCTTCTGCTTTGCTATTCCTTCCCTACTTGGTTCCACTTCTCTTACAAGGAAAATGTGAACTTTCACTAGCCGTTAACAGTAAAGAAAAAATTTTCTACAACCAAAACAATAAAACTCAGATGAAAATCATCACTTCCGTGTACTTCTTCACTAACGCCTCTCTGCACAAGTGACCAAGTAGCAGAAACTCAGGAGGTAACAAAACTCAGATCTGTACTTTCCCAGCTTGTGACAGGGAGTTCTAAGAAGCATGAAAATATTCGAGTGGCTGAAGAAACGTCTGTTAAGAAGACCCTGATCATCAGAAGCTGATTATGAGAAAGCTTTTTATATGAAACTCCTTGGCTTTGACTGTTAGGTTCCCAGAGATCATCTGGCCATAAAAGCAGTGCCTGGATTATTTGTTGATTAACTCACTCATCAAGTCAGCCAACGTTCATTATACTACACTGCAATATACATAAAATACCGTGTGGCTGTTCTCCATTGCCTGCACCAAGCTCTGTACGAAGTGCTTCAGAAGCATTCGTTCATGAAAGCTTTACAATAAATCTATGAATTACAGCGTCTTTATCACCGACGCCACAGATGATGAAACTGAGGCTTTCATAGGTTAAATAACTCTCCCAAGGACCCCAGCTAGGAAATGGTGGAGCGAAGGTACAAACCAGAAGCATATAACGAGAAGGTACCTAATTTCTACAAAAGCTTTATGTTAAATATATTTCAGATCCGAACACTGAACTGCTAAACTCCCTACTGCAAACTCCTTGAAAACAATGTGTGCAGTTCTGTTCTGGAACATAAGCCTTTGCAGTACAGAGTCAGACTAATCTGTAAATGTGTCCATTATCCCTAATAGGTAGACAGCAAGCTTTTGGAGGGCAGAGGACATTTTTTCATCGTTGTGATCTGCTCAGAATGCAGTACACAGAGAAAGCCCATCCTAAATATATATAGAATAAAAAGACATGTTTTTGTGTTTACACTGGCACACAGAAGTGAGTGTGGCATTAAGATATTTTGAACCTCTATTTACAGGTTGAACCTTCAAAAACTACACTTAGTAATACTGTTCCCTTCCCATTGCTACTAGCATTCTAAATGCCCAGTATTGGCTGTCAGATAGAACATTTAAACATTTAAAAAAGTTTAAATACCTATCAATTTGGATTGCAGTCTTACTATCACGTAGTGCTGGGATGGTACACAATGTATTCAGTGTGGTCTGGAAAGAGCATTGCATAGCACAAGAAAATGCCTGACTTATTATCCACACAACTATAAATACATTCCAAAGCCTTGTTTTTCACTTTTACCACTGACAATTGATGTGCAGATGGTTTCAATGTCTTATTTACAATGACATTTTTCCTCCGTATGTATTACAGAGCATTCTGCCTTTCAAGTTTGTTTCCATGATTGTTCAGGGTTAGGGCTTCCGTTCTATTTTTGATATGAAATTGACCTAGTCAGCTGCTGGCTTCTATGTTATATTCATGCAAATCCCTTCCGTTGGTCTTGATCGTGGGGATTTACTGAAGCAAAACAATGTACATTATGGCAGATGTGCAGTTAAGGATCCTCTGGAAGTGTGATCAGCCTATAAGGTGGATTTCTGGGAACACCAAGGTCAGATGTTATTAGTGAGGCAACAAATCTAGATCCTGGAGGTATCATTCTGTGTCCGTCTTTCTCCAAACAAAGCCTGCTGGTGTCTGCGATCCGAAAAGGAAATCTGCATATCTGAGAACATGTTAGCTGACAATTTCCCCATGTACCTTCATCGTTGCATGTACCTTGCCTCTACAGTTTTACTTCATTGTAATTGTCCCAAATCCTACCTCTATTCACCACTGGGCTTTCGACGTAAAGGAATTAAGAAGACTGCCATGGGGCTTCCCTGGTGGCGCAGTGGTTGAGAGTCTGCCTGCCGATGCGGGGGACGCGTGTTCATGCCCGGGTCCTGGAGGATCCCACATGCCGCGGAGCGGCTGGGCCCGTGGGCCATGGTCGCTGGGCCTGCACGTCCGGAGCCTGTGCTCCGCAACGGGAGAGGCCACAACAGTGAGAGGCCCGCGTACCACAAAAAAAAAAGAAGACTGCCATGGACTGGGAAGCTTTCTGATTTTATCGGCTACCTTGTGTCATCAAGGATCTTTTAAATCCTCGCTTCAGATGCCTCAAGGGGGAAGTTTCTTTTCTCTTCTCTTGTCGATGGGACCACAGTAAACTAAAATGAAATTTCTCTGCTATTTGGGGAAGAGTGAGACTTACCCTTCTGGTATCTGATTTACCAAGGCTGCTAGAAGTATTAAGCAAAGCAAAGCAGCCAAGCTAAACAAACTAATAAACTAACCAAAACAATTTGGTGAAAATTACTTTAGTGACATATGAAACAAAATTTCTAAGACACAAACCAATATTTTCTTCAAATCTTAACTTGCATGTGTCACTGGTTTATAAACAACCATTAGGTTTCAACAACTCCCCATGGGAGAAACTGATTTTAGTCATTAAATCTATCAGTGAAATCAGACTTGGGGATAAACTATGTTATCTACAGCCTCAAGCTACATAAACTCAGACCACCGGAAGATTATGTGCCAGTGACTTTCACTCCCAGAACAGAATATGTATTATTAGGATCAAACTAACTAAAGAACCCTATGCAGATTTTCACTCCCCAGCTACTCAGGGCACACGATCCATTCTTACTAATGTGTTTACCTTTAACTTTAAAGGATGATCTTATCTGTCTGGACTCACAGCCTTTTCCTCATAAAAGGGTCATGTCCTATCCCCTCCCCCACCCCCAATTACCCATTACCTTTCTGTCTCCATCAAAAATCTGCCAGGTTCCTTTGCATGCACTGTCATCTGGGTCTCCCAAGCTAAGGTTCTTCTGGAAAGATTGGGAGGCTTCGGGCACAATATCAGACTCTAGACTGTGCTATACTGAATTGGGTGGAAACAATATTAGACCACTTGTCATTTCTACAGATCTGCCCTGTGGCCTTATGTTCGTGGGTTGTAGCTCGAGGAGAACAAACACGTGGGCAGAGGCAAAGCCAATAGCGATATTACACCTCAATGCCACTTTGAGAGCCAGGGCCGTTCCTCCATGCCATACAATATCAAGTGGAGTAAAAGTCGATCGTGTTTTGGACCTCTTTGGTTTGACCCATAGCTTCCTATAATGCATATTACTCCATTTAATACATGGGGAAACTGAGACATAATAAGCAGCCCAAGATCACACTGCTGGGAATCCAACTCAACTTCTATCATCTTTTTTTTAACTTTTTATTTTATATTGGAGTATAGACAATTCACAGTGCTGTGATAGTTCAGGTGCACAGCAAAGGGAATCGGCCATATATATACACGTATCCATTCTCCCCCAAACTCCCCTCCCATTCAGGCTGCCACATAACATTGAGCAGAGTTCCCTGTGCTATACAGTAGGTCCTTGTTGGTTATCCATCTTAAATACAGCAGTGCATACATGTCGATCCCAAACTCCCTAACTATCCCTTCCCCCCATCCTTCCCCCTGGTAACCATAAGTTCTTTCTCTAAGTCTGTTTCTGTTTTGTAAATAAGTTCATTTGTATCATTTCTTTTTAGATTCTGCATATAAGGGATATCATATGATATTTCTCTTTCTCTGTCTGACTCACTTCACTCAGTATGACAATCTTTAGGTCCATCCATGCTGCTGCCAATGGAATTATTTCATTCTTTTTAATGGCTGAGTAATATTCCGTTGTATAGATGTACCACATCTGCTTTATCCATTCCTCTGTTGATGGACATTTAGGTTGCTTCCATGTCTTGGCTGTTGTAAACAGTGCTGCAATGAACATTAGGGTGCCTGTATCCTTTCGGACCATGTTCTCCTCTGGATATATGCCCAGGAGTGGGATTGCAGGGTCATATGGTAGCTCTATTTTTAGTGTTTTAAGGAATCTCCATACTGTTCTCCATAGTGGCTGTACCAACTTATGTTCCCACCAAGAGTGTAGGAGGGTTCCCTTCTCTCAACTCCTATCATCTTTATAAGGTATTAACTCATTATACCACTTTGAATCCACCTCTTGGTTTGGGTGGCACTTTTCTTGGTATTCTTGCCCTCAGTTCAACATTAAATCACGTATTCTTTCGTACAGTTTCACGTCTCCTATCTGCCATGTATCAGTAGGATATAAGGCAAAGACTCTACTATGATTATGTCCACACCCTCTGCCCCATAAAAACCCACCGTAGCCCAGCAGCCCCTGGAAAATCTCTCTGCCTCTCTCCTTTATTCAGTACTATTATTTTGATAGTATTTCCATTTCCATAATTTACTTACAGTTAAATAAAATTTGCTCTAAACTTATAGTTCCACATTTCTTTGTCATCAGCACAGTATGTGGCATATTTATTATTCGAGATTCTACAACAACTCTGAAAGGCTCAGATTAGTCAGGTAAATGACTCTAGAAGTCAGATCAATTGGCTAATTTTCAAATCCAAGTTTGTCTAGTTCCAAAGGCTGTGATCTTTGCCACTGCCTCCTTTCACACCTATTTACATAGAACTTCAGCTGTTTTACTGGGGATCCCAGAACAGACTGGACCTCATACCTTTTGAGGTCCTGGGGCAGCAAAGATAGACTGGCCAGAAATCTCCCTATGACTCTGCTTCATGGGACCACCAGTAGTGGAATTTGTACCAACATCCCTCCACATCTCATCGAACCAGATTTCACAGACTGAGAGATTCCAGCTCCAAAATATTTTTCATAACACATCACGATTTCAAATATATCATCTATTCACTGTTCAAAAAATCCCCGAATTTTTATGCCACACTATTAGCTAGCATCGATTTACTTAAATACAGAAACTCTTCTCTAGCTCTCAGTAGAGCGGTTTTTGTAAAAAGAAACATAGTCACACTTTAAGTGAGAAAAGAACAATTTCCAAATACAAACTTTGAGAGTTTTTTTTCCTACCAAAATCTTCACCAAAGCTCCCTTTGGCTTTGCCCTTCTTACCCTCAGAATCTCAGCAATGCTTTATCCCTTTCTTTGGGTTGCAGATTAGTTAAAAAAAATTTTAAAGGAGAATAATGGAGATAAATATCTTTAATTTTCTACCTCATTTTGCCTTCACAAAACATGTGCAAGTTGCGCTTTGCTTTTATTTACTGTTTGTTCCCGCTAGGTAGTAAATTAATACATCTTTTAGCAAGGGAGCTTATTGGGGCATTAGTACTGCCATCTCACTTTAAACTACATGTTCTTAGCGCTTCATTCCCTAGGAGCACACATTAAAATGCTTGGGCAAGACTGAACTTTTGAAGATATTTTGGCAAAGCCACCAAACTTCAACTCATTTATCCATGGGCCTGGGGCTCTTGCTTACACTTTGTTCACTGTCTTCAGGCCTTCACGGCCTGGCCCCGCTCAAAAATCATTTCCCCTCAACAGCCTGATGCCCTATTTGCTGTTGTACCAATGCATTTAACTTATGCCTTTATTAAGGCTCCGAGCAAAGATTTGGCTGGAGATATAGTCATGCGTGGCTCTGTCAATAATTCTCACCTACTGCCACCACCTTCCTCCCCCTTGCCATGTTCACACAGTAGCATCTGGACGTTCTGAGAGCAGTACTTATACATAATTCACTGTGTGTAATGTCTTTATTAAAGGTTGGCAGGGTATTCTCAATAATCATTAGATGAATTAAATTTGGAAAAACATCTTGTGCCCCATTCTGAGTCAGTCTGATTACATATTCCATCTAAGGATTCTGTATTTGACAGCGGTATTCAGTGATATATGTATATAGGAGAATAGTTTTGTTTGTTTGTTTGTTTTTTGTAAACTTCTAAGGGCACATTTTGGGAGAAAGAACACTGAACTTCACTGGACTCTCATGGTTCATTAAACAGACTTTAAAAAAATAATATCTGACTTTCTGATCTCTAGCCATTTTTATCATCACGATGCCATTCCAGAATAGCAACTTAAATATATCTTAATTCCAGGAAGAAAAGCAACACTTTATGTTCCAATCACCTACTATTTGCTAGGTACTCGGATAAATATTTCAATAAAATTTGCCTAGAATTACTTTCAAAGCCAACATTGACCATCTTTTTTCTCCAATCCAAATTTTTTTTCTTCATTCAAAATCCTTAATATCCAGATTCATAGCATATACTTATCATTTTCAGATAATTCCATAAAGATGGCTTTCATATGTATTTGTAAGATTTTAAGACTTGAAGAATGTGTGTTGTGTATATAATAGCAAATTGCAAGTGACTTTTTGAATTAAGCCGGATTTGCTTTTATCTGTGATGTATAGACATAATGTTTAAATATTTATCATTTTAGTTACTCAAGTTTAAAAATGAATAAGGACTTTATGGAGACCTTATATGGACAAACCTTGTTCCCCCGACACTTTATAGGTAAATGTGTCCTTTCTGATAACGAATCTCTCTTTCCAACCTGGTTTAAAATAGACATGAATTCCTTAAGGGTATAAATCATACATTGCATAGAACTTGATTCCATGGTCAATACAAGTGCTTCATAGGAAATGTTAGGTTAGCGTAATAATCACAAATGTGTTTAGTCTAGCGTTAAAAATATTAATATCTCAAGATCATGATAGTCAAAATACTGCTTGCTTTGGCAAAGATCAACAAAATTTCCTGGATTCAAAATATTATGAGAGCAAAGATGGTTCATTCTTGTTAGAAAGAAAAAATAAAATTAAAAAAAAGATTACGTCGTTCCCAAAACACTTAATGGTAGAAGTTTTGAACACAAAAGTCTAGTGGTACATCTAGGCTTAATTTTCTCACTACCAGCCTTCTAGTATTTGCATCTATTATGACCAGTCTAAGTGTTATCAGCTGAATTTTTTAAATTTTTGGAATAGTGAGAAACTGTTGCCTATCAATACAATTTCATGAAGGAATAAACTATTTCCCTCAGTTTCAAATGCAGAATAGTTTGGTAATTATACAGCTTTCATATAAACGTAAAATTATATAAATACCTAAACTCCTTAAAAGAAGCACTTTGCAGGGTTTTTTGGAGATGTAAAGAGCAAACAAGTAGGACTTTATGGTGTCAAAGTCATGTGTGGTGTTATTATTGTTACGTTCTACCAAGCAAATTCTGAGCTCAGTAAGGCTGCTGGTCCTTGTTCCTATTTACACCCCCATCCTCCTCTGCAGGGTCTACTCTACAAGTTGTTCAGCCTGTCTTATCTCTCTCCATCTTGCCATCTGCTAAGCCATTGCTCTCTGCCTACTGCTTTCTACTGATGGAGCTTCCCAAGCCATTTCCCCTTTTCTTTCCTCAGACAGAACTCAGAGTTAGTTCTACAAATGTCAGAATGGTACTCTCCATCCACTCACGTAACTTCCTCACTTCTTTTCTTTCTCTTTTCACTTTCAAAACTAATATTATGCTAATGATACAGAGTATAATAATAGTAAAGGTAAAATTGAACTCTATTCCTAATTATGTATTTCACATTCTCCTTCTTGTTTTGCGTTAGGAAAAAACACTCTCAGTGGAGACTTGTTAAAAAATCTATCATTTCATTTACATGGCATGTGACTAAGAAAAGCATTAACTACTATTTTAGCAATCATCCAAGCTCCCTTAATTTTTTTTTGCTTGTTTTTCTACCATCAGTGTTTTCCTTCCCCAAAAGAATTCTTCACACTACAATTAAGTACTACAGTAAAACTGTCACAGCATTCTTGACTGCAACCTTAGCCCAAGGCACGCTAGAGTAAAGGATATGAGCAAGGCAGCAATCCAGTATTGCTAGGAAGAAAAAGCATCCCTGGAGTTTTCACATATTGATCAAATCCAAAGCCTGAAGATCATGTGTCTATTCGGCAATTGTTTCCACAGGTACCTGGAATTCCTGAGGACACAAAATCCCAGCTCAAATCCCAGCTCAAATGTTCCTATTTGTCATTCTTTTTGTGTGGGTCATGACACACAAATGATAGACTGTCTGTCCATCAGTCCACAGGAGATGCACTGCCTTGCCCAGCACAAACTTACAGTATAATGGAGACCAGAAGGAAAAAAAAAAAAATATATATATATATATACACATAGAGAGAGAGAGAGAGAGAGAGAGAATTCAACTACAAGTAATTGCTTGTCCCTTTCCTTAAAACAGTAAATGATAAAGAGACTGAGACCCTTATTCCAGAATGCCTAAGGGCTACTATTCTGATTTCTCCTGAATAACAAACAAGTATTTTAATCAACTGCTTAGTTAACTCACCAGCTACACGGATTGGTAGTGAGTCTAGGGCTGGGGAGCAAAGGCAAGGACAGAAGCAATTACCAGGAGTTAAGAAAAAATCATCAGAAGCTGAAACGCTTGCCTCAGTCATTGGACTATCCCTTAACAAGCCACCTATACAGCACCCATATCCCTCAGCTGTGGTCCCCATTATGAATCCAGATACTAATGTCAAGTTTTCACTTTACTCTGAGTACAAAAACTCTTCATAGCCTGGGGTGGTGACGAAATTGATGGAGGAAATAAAATAACAAAAATCTCATAAAGGACAGATTTTTTTTTTCTTTTGAGGAGGCTCTGAGAAACAAAGTTTACAGAAATATACATGAGTACTGCAGCCCATCAGAGGTACTGAAATTAGTTTTAGGAGAATGTTCAGCTGGTTCAATGGCAGAATAAAAGGTTTAAGGTCATTTTAGCAAACATTTCATTCCCCCTTTTCTAATCTATGAAATGGCAATGCCTGAGATTCCAGTTGATTCAGCCCAGCCACTGTACACAAGAGAGTTAGCTTTAGTGGAAGGATTCTGGTCTGAAGGAAGAAGACACATACTCGATGCTCCAAGTCTCCTGTCACATAATGACTGGCTCTAGTGCCACTAGCAAGCAACAGTGTACCATCTGGGCCTCAGTTTTCCTATCTGTAAAATGAGTAGAATGGGATTAGATCGTGATTTTCAAAATGGTAGTTTTTTTCTCTCTAGCATTTCAAGTATTTGTTCAAACCAGTAATGCACAGAAGCTTATGCTATAAAACTCTACGGTGGAGGCAGGAGGCAGAGTACATGCTGGAGAAACACCTGGTAGCTTTCTCCTCCCCGTAAGATTCCTTGGGAATCTCAGAAGAATACTACTGAAAAGGTCAGAAGAGATGATCTAATAGTGATGTAATATCTCCGTGAATCTCAGAGGTGCTAATGCAGACCATATTTAAGAATATAAGTAGTAAGTAAAAAAACTCTGGGTGATATTCATTATACATTGGTAGATTTCCTCTGTCTCCAAGGCCAGGAAATTTTTAAAAGTCTACTTCCAGAGTAGAGAAGTTTTTAATCTTCAGACACTGAACATTTTCAACAGATGATATTACAGTGGAGAGAATACAGATTTTCATCCCTGAGAGATGGAAAGAAAAGCCGAGCTCTTTGGATAAATTTTAACAGCAGGAGATGGATTGCTGTTGGTTCGATGCTCCCAGGCAGGCAACATTCTCCCTTTAATATGTCCACACTTTAATACCTGCTTTCTATGAAATAAGGAAGCCCCTTTTTTCCATAATATCACCCTACACTGTTTGTAAAGTCTCACTGACTGGGTGATTACTACCTTTCTATATTACATTTAAGTCCTCAATAAAATTGTACTTCTATTTAATTGCTAAATATATTCTTTTCACCTGAAATAATGCAAATAAAATCTTGATACTTTAAAAAAATATATTGGGTCCTCAATTTAATAAAGTTGTCAGAGTTTCTCAAAACTAGGATGGTAGGGAATTTTGACTTTGCTAATTTGGTTAGCTATTATATATTTGAGTTAAATTCCACTAGAATACTGTTAAAGTTATCATAGTGTGAATAATGATTTTGCAAAAGAAAATGCATTATATCGTATCTAAAAGTTTTACCCACAAAGATTATCAACTGAAATAAAACTTTATTAAAATGAGTACAAATGTGCATGTGTATGTACCTGTGTATGTATCGTGAAATGGACAAAAGATCTGCTTTTCTACTTATTCTGGCTGATCACAACCATCAATGCATTCATTATTCACTCGCTGAACTGTCGTGTGTACCTCTGAGGCTGTAGCTGTGCTAGGAGCTGGGAGTACAAAGATGAACGTAGCTTCCTGCAGAATTGAAGGCTCCCCAGGCCTTGATTTATTCACAGATAAAATGGCAATGATATGAAGTATTACAGTATGAAATGATAGTATGAAAGGTATTGAGATCACATAAAATATCATATTTAAGCACTTTCACATGCCTAGGCTCCGCGAAGTACTATATAAACAGCTTCTGTTATAATAATTTTCATTCCTCAGTAACAAATAAAAGCCTACTATGAAACAAACATGTAAACATATCATTCTGTGTCAATACAGTGGGCTCAAAGGGAGGAAGAAGTTTCTGTTTTTAACCCAACCTGGGAAGAGGCAGCAAAGTCTTCAAAGAGGAAGTGATACTCAATAAAATCTTGCCTTGGGAATAATTACTCTCCGGGATGAGAAATCAGAGAAGAAATCAAAAAAAGTGCGGGGCTGCAGGGTAGGCACCCCTAAAGCTGGGGAGTAGAGAGGGGGTTTTGACTGGAGCAAAAGCTGTTCATATTTGTGACTTTTGGTCAAGTTTTTGTAAAGGTGGGGTTAGGGAAGAGATGAGACACATAACTGCCATATTGCATGAAGGGCCTCAGATGCCTTATTGAGAAATTTTGAATTTATTCTATAGGGAATGGAGAGAGGTTTCCAGTTTTTAAGTTAGGACTTGGTGGGATCAGTCACAAGAAAAAAGAAAAAAGCAACAGTGGTTTCACAACACACACTCTTCTGGGAGTACTGGGGCCTGCAAGCCTTCTGCTCTTCCAGTTCACCTTTGACCGCAGGATTGAGTCTCAGCTTTCACACATCTCAGTGGCTCTGGGATTTGACCACTGGCTGTGTCCCTAGATTGATGATTTAGTGAAATCCGTTTAGCCTGCAATCCTCTCCTTATCTCATCGTCTGCAGCCCTGATGCCAGCTCCTAGCTCCCAGCGGTCTGCCTCAGGCTGTTGTGATTCACGTACACTTTACTCAGACATTTAAATATATTCCTTCCATTATTTTCTTAGAATTGCTAAGGAATATCTGCATTGATTTCATTTGGGGCATTTACAGAATTGCTTATTCAATCAGGTCCATGGGGTTGAAGATAGGTTTATCAGATTCTTTCTAAGGAGTAAGCGGCCAGTACCCAGCCAAGCCACAGTCAAAGCTGGGGCGAAGGGAAAATAAGTAATAATGATCTGGTTGCTATTTATAATATTTATAATTTATCATCATATAAATGTTTGCTGTAATTTTGACTTTTTAAAATATTGCATTAAAATATTTTTTCTGTTGATTACTCCTTAAGTTTGGCACCCAAGCTGAGTACCTCACTTACCCTACCCTCGTCCCGGCCCTGAAAGTAGTGGATATATTCCAACACCTCGTGGTGGGATCGGGTGGGCTGTGTGTTGGGCAACGGATGCACAAAATTCAGAATGCACCGTGCCAAGCAGCGTTCCAAGCAGCCACGGAAAAAGGGCAGTGTTTCTCCAGAGAAGGGCCCAATGTTTCCAATCACTTCACAGTTCTGTGCTTGGAGTCCTGTTTCCCTGTCATCTCCCTTGAAACACAGGCCACAGAAGTCAAGCCTTCTTAATTTTGAGTTTCAAAAGCAAAGCTAACCTGGAATAAAATAATTCAATGAAAATGTTTGACTAATAAGACTAAAAACCTCTATCCCAGACATTATTTTCCTTTACTTATAGACAAAAGAACAAATTCCACCTCAGTATTACATGTACCTTAAACAATAATAATCATAATAATGTCTTTATCATTTTTGCTGTTAGAACTAAATTTTACAAGATGTTTAGAATTGGGTGGAAATTTAAGAGCTCGTTCGAGACAACTCCCTCAGGCTGCGCTGTGGAGTACTTATGGCGGTGGGTCCCCCAGATCCGCCCTCAGGATGGAGGAACACATGGGAAGGATGGTTCCTTAGCTGTCAGTCTACGGCCAGCTATTCACCGCTGCGTCTCTCTCCAAGACCTGACCTTAGCTGAAAGGAGCTACTCTGTTCAAGCTTAATGCCCTAACTCTGGAGCAACCTGCATCCCTTAACAATGACGTGGCCCCCCGTGCCTCAATCTGAGACACCTCTGAAGGGACATTTCAGCTCCAGGCAGCCTCAGAGCTGAGACCAGCAGAGGCCCCATATCAACTTTAGAAAGTTCAACGTTTCCTCTGTCCATTGCTGTTCCCCAACACATTTTGCTCTCAGGACAGACTTCCTGCAAGCCCTATGCGTCTCAGGGAACCCAGCATGAAACACACTGAAATCCTTAGAACGTACAGGGAAGAAAGAAGAGTCACAGTTGTGAGAAAAGAAAAGGCAGACACGATATCGCATCTGGTGAAGGGGGTGATTTCTACCAGTTGTCAAAGTTCTACTTTGTCTAAAGTGTCCGTGTGGTCATGGGTCATCCATCCCTTTAACATGAGCAGGTGCTTTGCTTGTCAGGTACATAAACTGTCCCAAGTTTGTCATTACCCATCTATTAATGAGATATTACACACTGAAGCACTTTCCATCAATTTAGCGGAAAGGGCACACCAGTGGCTCTCATTACTTTATAAGGTCAAAAGAGAAAATGGCCACACCTCTATCAGTCAAGGATATATCAGAAGTCTGTTGATGCCAATGTGGTAGAGGTGATGGAATCGTTTAGGCAGAGAAAAGTATGCTCAAGAAGAAATCATTGCCAGAGACACAATCAATTCCAATCACAATAACTTACTAAAAAAATAAGGTACACAACTACCAGTTAAAAAAAAAACACATTTCTATAAATTTGGAAACAACTGAAAGCATTAATTACTTAAAATTCAAGCTATTCCTTCATGGAATAACAAAAACATTTTCACTTTATGCAATTTCTGGAGGCAAATAGAATGGAATATTTTTTGAAATTTAGTGTTTCTGAGTCATCCTTCCCATCTTAAGCAATGAGAAATTTATTACTCAATATTCAGGGATGTTTCTTTTTTTTTTATAAACATGGGATCCTCAGATATTTTTAGCCCTCTTCCAAGTTTCTCTCCTCCTTAGATAACATTTTCTCCAATATATTCATAATTATGTGGTTAGATACACCTGGCCCTATAAGAAAGGCTTCAGTCCTGTTGAATGGTTATTATTAATCTTTCCCTGTCCCAGAAACATACAAAGCATGCATTACCTCAGCGGATCCTTACCAGACTGTATGAGGCAGATACTACTACTGGCTGTTTAACAGATGAAAAATCTGAGACTCTTAAAGAGGTTATGTAATTTGCCCCACTCCACTCAGGTAAGACAATGGGGAGCTGGGTTGATCTGACCACCATGTCTTGAGCTTTTAACCAGTGCCCAGCACTGACTCCCAACAGTAAGATAAAACACATCCCAGGCAAACAACATTGCCTTTTTAGCACAAATTTCTATGGAAAACAGTCTTTAATGAAATCTCTACTCTGTGCTTTTTAAGTCTTTTGTTTAATTTGTGTGATCATATTCTCTCTCATGTTAACTAGATCCTTCAAGTTAAGGGCAGGCAGTTTTTTTACTAAGAATGCCTTTGAGTACTCTTTTTTTTTTTTTAATTTTGTCTATATTTTGGACAGGGATATTATTCTACCATAAAACATGTTTTAAATATCAGTTAATTACTGCCTTAAGTATGAACATTCTGCCAGCTATATCTTCTGTCTTTTGTTCTGACTA
Organism: Delphinapterus leucas; assembly: GCF_059928025.1. Lineage (NCBI taxonomy): Eukaryota > Metazoa > Chordata > Mammalia > Artiodactyla > Monodontidae > Delphinapterus > Delphinapterus leucas. The sequence continues at coordinate 16,673,984 of NC_143146.1, forward strand.
AATGCTGGTATCCATTCACACATCTTCAAAATTTCTTATATTAAAATTAAGTTCAAACAATATTATTAACAGAAAAAAGACTGAAAGGAAACACACCCTATATTACCCTACTAGGCTGGAGTGATTTTTTATTTTAATAAGTATTTTCTCATGTTATCTCTTAAAATTAAAACAATAAGATCCACAATGTTCAACATACGCCATATCCCTGCAGTGGCAAAGAAACGATCCAGAGAGTAATTACGTGGCTGTTTAATCTATGTTTGATTTAGAAAAGTAGGCAACTTAATTTTAAAGGCAAACTATACATTAAGAGCTTAAAGACAGAAAATCTCACTCATGAACACAGCATGTCATTATGATCATTTCTCTAAATGAAAAATCTCAAGTAATGAATTTTGTGATTGATTTCATATTTTGAGGGTGTTGCTTAGAATTTTTTTCCCATTTGAAGGAAAAAATCTTGGTCTTTTTGAGGCAGAATGAATCTGGGGAAGAAGAGTCAATCTGATTCAACAAATGTGCATGTACTGCTTCCTCTAGGCAAAGCAGTGACAGGAAACAAGAAGAGTACAAAGGTCTCCCCTGTTTGTGAAGGGCGACAAGGTGACTATTTCAGCAGAGATTTTCATTTCTGATTATATTTAACTTTATTAATAACAAAGAGGCCCAAAAATTTCTATTAAAATGTAATGTTGAAAATTGCAACTATATAATGCAATTGCACCAAGGTCGGTGGAAAAATATTCTATTAGTTGGGCTGAGGAAATCAATTATCCATTGTGTATATGAAGCAGATAGCACAGACCCCCACTTAACATCCACTTTCATAACAGTTCTGGATCAGGTCTTCAAGTCAATGAAAAATAACTTTCCAATAATTTTCACGTTCTGGTCGGAACAACTTACATGTTCAAATAATAGCCCAAACAGCCATTTTAATAATTCTTTCAAGTTTTCCACCTGCTCCCATTAAAGAGAATGTTAACTGGAGCAAACTAGACACTGGGGTAATTTCAAATGTATCTGTGCATTAGGGATTTTCAAAGAGTAAAGTGAATGTTGTATTATACACCACTTCAAGCAATACTACTTCAAACAGGGGGAGAAATATTCCCCATGTATGTGGCTCATTTTGTTCTTTTAAGAACAAGGAAGTTTCTGTTTCCCTCTAAGCAATCGTCACTTTGGAATTTAAAAAGTAGTGAGAAGAAAATCAACTTCCTGACAATTATCATGAACAATAGTTCCTTAAAACAACTAAATAAGAAGGAAGCTAACACCCCCATTTTAATAAACTAATGGAAAGAGACAACAAGGATGTTCACGAATCAATTACTTTATACCATGAATGACACATGAGGAGTATAGGACTCCCAACCCGGTGGATACATCCTGTACTTGTCCCCAGAAGACATAAATAGTTGACACAGCACCATAAACTCTTCCCCAGTCTTTACCTCATTCTCTGTCTCCATGCCCACTTGCCCAAAAGTCTCATAAGAAATGACTTCTTATTCTATATGATGAGGCCCCAGCTGACTTGTTTGGGGCTGTAATCGCCTCTCATTTGGTCCCTCCAGCCACAATAGTGTTCTTTTTTTGCCAAATTTGTTCCCCGTTAGTGCCTTTGCACTTGCTCTTTCCTGTACTTGGAACTTCTTTCATGAGGCCCTTTCATGCCTGGCTGCTTCTAGTCGTTCAGGTTCCACCATGGCCATGCCACTCTATTTAAATGGACATACCTCCTTCACTGCACTACCTTGTTTTATTGTCTTCACAGGGCTTAACACTACCTGCACCTCTAATAGAGGCAAAGGTTTGTCAGAGCAGAGTCCTTACCTCTCTTAATAACCCGGGGGCCCCCAGGACAAACTACCGTGCCCTAGCTTGCAGTAGGAGTTCATTGGATTTTTTGTGAATAGATAAATGAATAAATAACTGAACCAGAATCTTTTGCTCAAATGACTGTGAAAACCCTCGCCCTCTCTTCTCCCCGTATTCCATTCTCCACAGAGAAACAAGGATGCTCTTTCTCAATTGACTATCACATGTAACTTTCCTGCTTCACACATTCCAGTGGGTTCCCTTTGTAATTAAAAATCTAAATTCCTTACCATAGTCTTCAAGGTCCAGCAAAATCTGACTCCTGTTTCAACCTCATGTCACTCCCACCCTTCTTCCTTCTTTCCTGTCCTTCACCCCCATACTAAGCTCAGTCCCTCTGAAGGCTTTCATATTTTTGATTCCTTCTGCTTCAAAAGCCATTCTCCCAGTCTTGGCATGGATGCCTGCTTCCGTGGTGGTCCCATTAGGGCTCAATTCAAATAGCACTTCCTCAGAAAGCCTTCCTTGACCACCTCAGCTAAACTGGAATCAGATAAACAACTAGGACATGGTTTTTATTTGAATACCTATATTTATAAAAAAGCAGGACGAATAACTTTGACTAGGATGGATAAGAATAACTCCTATTCATTTTTTAGAATGGTTAAAACTCAGCTTAAATTTGACAACGTTGTTGGTGCTATTTACACATTAATCTTTCTAGAACCTTATTTTCCAGTTCTATAATTATAAATGTTTTCTCTACAACAGTAATTTGGAGTAAATGTAGTATTCTTCCATTGCATGTGTGTTGGAGGAGTATTACTGGGTATTATTCAATGAGTCTGATTTACCTTTATTCTCCTATTTGCCTTTAATTAAGCAATTAACCTTTCCTTCTTATAACCTGTCTACAATTCTCTTTCCCTCCCAACATCATACACAAAGGAGGGCAGAAGTGCTTCATAGTTTCAGTTTTGCTTGTATTTATTTCCATTTACTGTAATTTCGAAGGTTTAACATAAAACTCAGTGTCATCTGTAAACAGAGCTCTTAGTATTCTTAACAAGTAAGGCACATAAACACAATGAAAGGAATATCTTCATCAAAGCAGGATGGCTGTCATGAAGGAACAATTCCCTACCAAGAGGCAGGTAGCCTCACAGAACTGTTGCTAATGGAAAGTTTCACTACATCAAAGGCTTGGATGCCGTCCTTACAGAGAGAGTGCCACACTACCTATCAGTAGAAAGGCAAGTGTAAAAATGCATGTATTCATTAGTTTTCATATAAATTCACACTTCAATAAATATTTCAAGCACTGAGCTCCACAACAGCCAAGTGCATAAGGGACTAGGTTTCCAAATGGCAGTCAAAATAAAGGGGCACAGATGCATACAACCTTTTCATGTTATTTGTCATTAGCTTAGCTAATGTCATTAGCTGTCATTCTAACTGCAGTAAATGTTCTTGATATAAGAAAATGCTAATAATTTTCAAGTGCCTTTATCTATGAAACTGAGCCATAAAAAGCTCAAAAACCTACACTCAAAGTCATTTGAACTGAATCCATCCTTTTTAATTTGGTGACCTAGCTCCCAAATAATTACAGAGAACATATATGAACATTCTTCTTCTATCCTCATTTTTACTCAGATTTTGACCTTTACGTAAAAAAACAGGGTCAAATATTTCTCCACAGACTTCTAGAAGTACTGTCCTATGATCAGATTTACTAAAACGTATATAGCTTTTCGTCTTTTACTTTCTAAATAGTTTTGCTCTACTGTGCTGCTAATTAAAAAGAAAAAAAAAAACCAGGAATGTGGACATCCTCTGATAATCCAGCATATTCTGAATAGTTTTATTTCTAAGTACAATATTATTGTTTTGCAAATAAAATATCTATTTTTATAATGTATAAAAGCTAATCAAAAGTCTATAAATCAGGGGCTTCCCTGGTGGCGCAGTGGTTGAGAGTCCGCCTGCCGATGCAGGGGACACGGGTTCGTGCCCCGGTCCGGGAAGATCCCACGTGCCGCGGAGCGGCTAGGCCCGTGAGCCATGGCCGCTGACCCTGTGCATCTGGAGCCTGTGCTCCGCAACGGGAGAGGCCACAACAGTGAGAGGCCCGCGTACGGCAAAAAAAAAAAAAAAAAAAAAAAAAAAAAAAGTCTATAAATCAGCAGGTAAAAGTGAATAGTTGAATAAGAAACAAATCAGAGAAATTGGTCTCTTCCAAGAGGCTTCCGAAAGGGAAGATGGGAATTTTTTTGCCAAAAAGCCAGAATATAAGAGAATAGAGGATATCCTCTATTTAATACACACACACACACACACACACACACACACACGCACGCACACAGATGATTAATTTAAATCCATCTCAGTTCCAATCTGTTCTTGCAAGCATTATTTCTTAACTTGTTATATATTTAACGACATGACCATGAACAAGAAATTTATAATAATAGCCCAGTCACAGCTTGGCCATGCTTTCTCTCTTCAATTTTGTTTAAACTTTCAATTATTCTTTACAATTTTTCAAGAAATACTGAGATTTTGCCCCAATCTGCCTCCCACCCTATTTAACTTATTTCATGAAGGAAATAATTGCACTGGAAAACTCAGACTAGAACAGCAATTCCCTGAACCAATATATTCTACCACAAGGGCACTGATCCTCGGCATGATAGTTTCTGGGTATGAGAGCTCAAGAAAGAATTGAAACTAGTGATGGGAAACTGATTCAGTATCACATTGTGCTCCAGAGACCAGCTATAGCATTTAGTTAGAGAAAAAAAGGCACCAGAAATAAATGAGGAGAGTACTTCCATGGATATTCATTAAAATCTCTTCTTTATGAGTAACTTGACATTACCCCAAGGCTCCGCTGCTAAAAAAAACAACAAACAAACTGTGAAATCAATTGAAAGTGAAGCAAGCCCTGTGAACACCATACATATTAAATAAAATAAACATGTTCTCATGCCATTGTTTTTCACTTTTCATTGTAAAATTCAAACTGGCATTTACACAGCAAATTCTGAAACATATGTTCTTAAAATAAGAGAGACACAACAAAAACAGAGCAATGGAACTTGGGAGCTTCACATTATTGCTTCTCACAAAGTTTAGAATCCCACGGGTTTTATTTTTCTAACAAAGGTGAAGGCACATATTTCCAGGTCAAGTGATTCAATGATCAAGGAAGAGAAAAAAACCCCACTAGATTCAAAGTCTGAAGACATGGGTTCTTAGCCAGTGTCTGCAGTATATTAGCTGTCTGGCTTTTGGGTGTTCCTTAACCTCTCTGAGCCTTAGCCTTCACTTCTATAATAATAACAGGGCACTGCTCTGTGTCCCTCATTGGGTTATTGTCAAAATCAAATGAGATAATGTATGAAAGTTACGAGCAAACTTTAAAACACTAGGCAACATAAGTGTTTATAAACTGAAGCTCCATCACTTCCAGTTGAAATATCTGCAATCCACAAGGCAATAACAGGATAATGTCATTCACAATTTGTTGAAAAATTAAATCCGATTATATGTTATATTTTGGAAACTATATTCAAAATCTTTTGTCACTGCAATAGGGAGACGGCACCCAATCATTTAGAAGTAGATTCTTAATAACCTTTATTTCTCAAGCCAAAAATATGATTGAAAATAGTCTAATAGACTTGCATAAGCCAAATAGCAAAATTCATGTACAAGTCTGAGGCAGCCTACTCAACTGCTTGACAATTTCACAAAACCTTAAATTATTAGCTTAAACCACATAAAGCTGCTGTTCTGTAAGTCAAGACTTGAACAATATTGTTAATTTCATGTTGATAAACTAAATATATCGAATACTCAGTGCACTCATTTTGGACCCTTTGAACTCCCTCAGCCTAAAAAACAAATCTAGTGATAATTATGTTTCTGTCACATTATCAATACAGAAAAAGATGCACACACCAATAGAAAAGTTGGAAAGGATACATACAGATAAGCAGTTCACAGAAAAAGAAATACAAAAGACCTAAAGGAATACTAACAATTTTTATCTTCCTCAGCATTCAAAGAAATGTAAATTTAAACAAAAATCTTTTTTGTCACCCACTAAATTGGCCCAAAGTGAAAAGAAACTATAATAATGTTAAAAACAATAACAGAGGAACAAAATGGAGTCCCTTATGTTAAGACCCACATCTCCAAACCATCTACTCTCTATCTGCTGGACTGGATACATGAATCGTTGAATACAGTCAACAAGATCTTTCACATTTACTCAGTTGTGTTTTGTTTTTTCAATAATACTCAGTGCTGGAAAGAGTGATGTTCTGTAAAGGCAAACTGGAATCTGATTCAAAACCATTAAAAATATTCATACTTTTTGACCTAGTAACTCCTCTCCTGGAAATTAATCATAGCAAAGCAATCTTAGATTTGCACAAGCATTTAACTATGCAATGACAATTATACCGTTAAACCTTTATTTTTAAAGTAAAACACGATAAAAGAAAACTGAGGGTCGGACATACAAATGAATACTATGCAATCACTAAAATGGATGTTTTAGACAATTATGGAGGGTGCTTATTTATACCATGAAGAAGCAAGAAAGTTTCATGCTTATAAGTTGATATAGTTGGTATACATATGAACAGCGTATAGATTGATAAATATCCTATGTGCCAGGAACTAGACTTAGCTCTTTAAATGCATTAGCCTCCATAATCATCAGAACAACTCCACGAAATGAGTACAGTTATTATGACCCTCGCTGTACACAAGAGAACAATGAAGCACCTTTTGCCTAAATCACATAGCAGATAGCGGAGCCAGAATGTGAATGCAGAGCTCGGAGTCTGTGACGGTAGACTACTAGATTGCCTTAGGAGGGACAACTGGGAGAATTCACAGAGATTGAACGATCTTATCTGGTAATGGAAGATGAGTAGACTTTGGGAAATTGAAAGCACTGTGAACAACCTAGATAGGAAAAACAGAAGACACAAGGAGCAGAATTACATGGTTGATGTGGTCACCTAAACCAAGTAACAAATCACTAGTCCCGCCCCGCTCCCCCCTCTCCAGGAAGGAATGGTTTATAATCAGCATAGGAAGAGATATATGGCCCCTGATCAACCTTTAATTTAATGGGGGTGGGAGGTGCCGGAGAGAGAAGGTTTATTCTTTTTCATGGGAAATTTCCAACATCAGCATTTTTTCCAGCAAATTATTTTGTGTCACAATAAAGATAAGTGAAATAAAACAAATTCTAAAATAATGAAATCCAAACTAATTTGATTTTTACCATACATGTTTTTGGAGGAAGATATTTGAAAAATATGAAAAGAAGAATTTTTTCCTTTCATTTAAGTACAGAGTTATTCAAAGTAGAGCAACTGTTTATTATTTCTAAACAAATTTTATTTTGAAAAAATTCAAGGAGTGAGTTGAAGGGGTAAAATGAGAATGAAGGAAAAGATTCTGAAAAGAATACCCTATCAATTTAGCTATAGTCTACATTCTTGAAAATGAGTAAAATTATCCTGCATTCATCCACAAATACTATTAAAATCATAGTGTTTCCTCAAAATATATGACATGGTTGCATTAATTAAGAACAGCATAAAATCCATTAATTTCCCAGTTTTACACTTCTCTCTTCAGGTAAAAAGCCCTATTTCATAAAAGAACTGGGAGATAAAAGTTAAGTAAATGTCTATTAATTTCTATGACAGGCCAAACCTTATATATTCACTACATCTGCAATGAAAGGGCATAGAAGGATCATTAACCTGGTTTGCCTGTCGATTCATATCTCAGCTACACACAGTGCTGGGTACACAGTCAGTACTTTAAAACGTGCTAGTGTAATTGGTTCACTCAGATGGTCACACATAGTCATTTACTTAAATAGAATTAACACACACTCCATTGTAGAGATATTGATTATTAAGCCCTGCAACACTCACTGCTATGAGATATTCATTAAAGATCTCTTTGTCATGTAAAATAAGCATTTGAGGTTTAACATATGCTAGGATAACCCCAAACGTAAAGAAAAACCAATGTTTTTCTTCATAGAGCTCATTAAACAAATCCAGTACCTAATGTTTTCCTGTGTCAATAATTTTTTCCTTAAGAAAGCCAGAACAACAAAACTTGGATTTATTTTATCACTGATAATCATATTTTCTTTTCTTTTTCTCTAATAAACAACCTAACATCTACCACCAATCCCCACACGAGTCAGTTCCATGCTTATATAAATATAGAAATGAAGGAACCAGCTATTACAGGATCTAGGCAGGTTTCCAGATATAATTTATAAAACGACCTTGTGCTTATTTTCCAAGCATTGGTTTGTTACTCATTGTAGATATACGGAAAGAGGGTTAAAAGTGGCACTCAGATTCACACATAATAAATCAATAATTTAGGACCTAATTGGTGCTGTCACTCTACTAGCCAACCCTTCCTGCTGGGTTTTGCTTTATTATATATACGATGCTCGATTTTGTTTAAAAAACACATTTCTTCTGGGGGAAATTTGTTTCTACTTTATGAGCCAGAAATGCATCAATTAATGATCTGGCACTGTTTATGAAAGATTTCTTAAGTGGTACCTTTGATAGTTATAAAAAAAACTGGAAATTATGATTAGTTTGAAAAGATGATGGCTCTACAACTTTCAACTGGGTACTGAAAATGCCACTGAGCCAAGCATCACATGGAAAATGAAGCTGATGCTAGTAGCCACCCAGTCCCCTTCTAAAATTAAGTTCTACCCACTTATGATGTCCGTCTTTACTCTCCACATAAGGAGTCTATCAAGACATTAAAGTGGTTGGTGCAGGTTTTTGCCATCTGGTCATGCCTGAATAATGGAGAAAAGAATGAAGTGCCTTTTCAGTTACATGGGTGGATAGAAGCTTTGTCAACAATTCTTTATTACAGAGGCAAGATAGAGCTGTCCACTTTTTTATTTCTCGTGTAGAACTCTATTAAATAATGAAGTTTTAGGAATGTGCCTAGGAAATCACACAGATTAGAGAATAATAATAATAATAGTAATAATCACCGAGTATGCTGTGCTTCCACTATCTGGGAACCTCTTATCCACCCACTTCTGTCTGACTGCACTAAGTGGGTCTTTCTCAATCAGCGTTTGAAAAATTTCACTCTCTGCTCCATGTCTCCAGCCACTAAGATAATCAAACTGACATGCAGTGCAGCCGTAGAGTCTGCCTTGGGTGCTGGGAATAAATGGATGTGGACAGACACTGTCATAGTAATCCTTGCATCCACATTGTGTGGGACATCGGCTTGACAGTGCAGGCAATGATGAGGGAAACAGGTCATCAATAGACACCCAGTATCTCCTTATCCCCAGCAGGCTTGGTGCCTTATGATGAGACTCTAACAAAGGCAAGACCATATTAGCAGCTGGATTAATCTCAGCTACAGCTCAAGCATCAAGAAATGGTAGTCAACTTTGGGCTTAGACAGTCTGCTGGGAAGAACCTTAGCTAAATATGTAATAGCTTCATATCTGGTATGGAGAGCCATAGGACAGAAGGCGGCAACATGTATTTGTGGCAGACAGGTGCTTATGTCATACAGGAAACACGAGAAGCTGGTGGAGTCTAAAGGGCAGGAGATGCTATTGATATATATGGATGCAATCACTGAAAATCTGGGTTGAATCAAATTTCCATAGTTTAATTTTGGCTAGAACTATTTTGGAGGCTGCTGAGTATCATTTTCCCTGAGAAAAGAGATGCTCTCTAAGGAAAGAATCCAGTGACAGTCACTCCAGAGAGATCTGTCACTGGATAAAGTTTAAGATGAAAGTTATAATTGCATTTTAGAAGCTATATTATGAGCCGGAAATTCAGTGAATGTCCTGGAGTTCTAGGGTAGCATTTCCTAAGCTGTTTTTTTTCTCTTCCTTCAGATGAAAAATTAAATCCATTAATTTAATACGCTGGGTAGGTCCATTTATTTTACAACAGTCCTAGAAACTAAAAGGAAAATTGACTTGTCATAATAAATTTGTATCCCAACTGTCAGAATTCACTAATGCTGTCCTCAGCTGAATTTCTTTTCGAAGTATTAACAGGTGAAACTAGGTATACATTATTTAAATAATTGGCCTATATTCTTTAAGGCAGGGTACAGTCGTAATGTAGGCATGATATTCCTATTAGGACCCATGATCATGCCATTAACTTATAAAAGCTTTACCAGCTGCCCTTTCACTTGATGGACACTCGAAACCTTAGCTCTAAGGAAGAAAGATAATGAATTTGGGATTTATTGCTTAGTGATGATAAATGAATATACTGATGGAAGTACTTTCTAAAACCTCTTCTTATATAGCAGTTGAAAGAAGTACAGTCTATAGTTGATGGTTTTTTATTAGAAGAATGCAACCTATGAATCATCAATTAGGCCTTATTTTAGGAATTGAAAGTTCCTAGTGGAGCGAATCAACTGAATGCTATAGAATAAAATTAGTAACAGGTCAGCAGTAAGGAAAGAGGCTGGATCCATGAGCTGAGGACAATCCTTGCCTCACGATTTTGTTCATTCACCCAATCATTAACTTCCTGGGTCAAACACTAACCAGCGATGTTCTACAAGGCTAGGTTTTAGAAATGAAAAAGTGAGTCTTATTTTTTCTTAACTTTACACTTCTGGCCATTTTCTTAACTTATTCCAACTAATTTCAATACTCTATCCCGTAGTTTGAGCCTGAGATTCCACTTGCTTTTAACCATCCTCCTTAACTGAAAACACATACAAGTTTATATAAATCTTAACATATTACATGTAAAGCGCTTAGCATAGGACCTAACACATATAAAAGCTCAACAGGGCTTCCCTGGTGGCGCAGCGGTTGAGAGTCCGCCTGCCGACGCAGGAGACACGGGTTCGTGCCCCGGTCCAGGAAGATCCCACGGCCGCTGAGCCTGCGCATCCGGAGCCTGTGCTCCGCAACGGGAGAGGCCACAACAGTGAGAGGCCCGCGTACCGCAAGAAAAAAAAGCTCAACAAATATTTGTCATGGCTATTTTGTTAATTATTTTTCTTTTGGGATTCACTATCCCATGGACAACAAAAATTTCCAGGTCGCAAGCCAACTGGTGCCAAGTACTGAAATGGCTGTGACACCTCATCCAAGATCAGAGGCAAAGAGGACCCTGTTTGCCAGGGATGCAGGATAAAAGAGAGGCAGCACATCCTCACCATCCTTAGTTTACACAACACCTTCTTTTTTTCAGCTTAGAAACCAAGGCCCAGCACAAGGAAGTGTGATTCCAAGGCACAGACCTTGTAAGTTAAAGATGGAAGCAGAACTAGGTCCCAGGTACAAGTGTCAATCACAGCATCTCAAAATTAAGTACTGTTTCCTCCCTGCTATGACTATCAAGTTTCAATGATTATTGTTTATAATTCCTGAAAGAGTATTTTGGATTAAATAAGAACGCTATATTCTTTGTCCTTCTTAATCACTAATGAGTGGGGTAATGCAGCTGCCAGATGGCTGACAGTACTGTATGGTGACTGTACACCAAAATGATGCCTGAATTAACTAGATACATGGAACTGAGTGATCATTACAAGAAAATATGTGTGTGTACAAATAAGCAGCTTAATAGAGCAAACTTGTTTATTCCAACCCAGCTCCCAATTATTCTTTTCATCACATAGGTTGTGAATTTTGGGTTTATTCTTCCCTCTAGTTCAGGATCAGCAAATACATGACTTGCGTTCTTCTATGGGGCCACCGTTGCCCTTTGCAGACATCACTAATCAATCACAACTCTCCTTACCTCCTACCTCCATAGAACCTTACTCTTTCTTTTATACTCCCTTAATGGCGCCTTGCTAGAGCCTGTATGTCACAGCTGAATACTCATCCTCACCCAAAACTTCCAAGGGAAAGATCTTTGCTGGTCTTTCTCTGCATAATGCTGTCATGCATTACTTAGTTTCAGATTTACTCCTGCCCCCGTCAATCCCCTATTCAGCAACCTTTGTTGTCTCCTGTTGCCTACTACATGTTAACTCCAATTGAGTTTTGCACTGCTTTCACTGCACCTATCCAACAATACCTCTCAGTTTCCTCCAGCAGATAGGACTCCAATTATATCTCCTTAGTTTCAGCACAGGAGTTCCCCCTACAATGTCTGTGCACATAATGAACATGCATACCAGACTTCTTCTCTCAGATCTCCTTCATCCATCCAAAGCCTTCCCAAACCTGTTACACCCAGATCGTGTCTTCCCTCTTCTACTCTGTCTACAGAAGACTCAGCCTTCTCTTAAAGGAGCTGGATTTTCATATATTGTGAAACACAGTTTAGAGTGGATAATTATTTCATAGGCTTTCAACCACCTACGCTTCTAGAGCATGAGAAAAAATTAAGAGTTGTGTAGGAAAACAGAGTTGTCAAAACACAGGTAGCTTTCTCTTAGTATAGTAACTTACAGACAGGATAAAACCTTGCACAGGATCCAGTAAGAACAACCTCTAAACAGGCACAGAATCAGTAAATACTACCTTAGCTCCTCAGCACGGCAATACTCAATGTGTTTCTAAGACTGAACATTTAGATAGGAAAAGCTGTTTACCAAACTTTGCAGATAGGTAATTAACCCAGAGTGTAAACCAGAATTCGCTTCTTCATTTTATAGGATGACCAAGTTCCACACAAGTTAAAATGACTTGTTCAAAGTCATACACAGAACATGAGCAGAATGAAATGAAACCCTTGTCTAGAATTAACTAGATACATGGAACTGAGTGAAATGAAACCCTTGGGCTTCTGGCATAATATATAACTCTGTGAACCATAATGCCCACATAACATATAGACAAATCTCAACATCTTTTATTATGACACATTACAGTTTTCTACTTCGTTAACTTTTTCTATCAATTACCATATTCAAACAACTGCCTGTACTGAGATTTTTCTCCTTGCATATGTCTATAAGTAAAGAAAATGTGCCTTTTTAGAAATGCAGCATTTTGCAATTGAATTCCTTAGAATTTAATCATATAGTTGGCACTGGATACTTTATCATAATAGCTCAAAGTCAGGCATGGTCTCAACCACAAAATACAAGTTGGTGGCTTTTCCCCTAACTTTTTAATTTAAAAATGTTCTAACCTTAAAAAAAAGTTAAAAGTACAATGAAGATATATGACCTATCACCTAGATTTGTCAATTAATATTTTTGCCATGTTTGCTTTCTCTCGCCTTCAATGCTAAATAAATATATATGTATATGCATATATACACTGTGTATGTATATATATTATATTCATTTTTTGTTGACCCATTTGAAAATAAGCTGCAAATATCTTGAGTCTTCCCCTCTAAATATATCACCCTTTTTCTTTAGCAATAAGGATGTTCTCCTACATAACTGCTAAACTATTTATAACATACAAAAAATGTAACATTGATACAATAATACTATCTAGGGCTTCCCTGGTGGCGCAGTGGTTGAAAGTCCACCTGCCGATGCAGGGGACACGGGTTCGTGCCCCGGTCTGGGAAGATCCCACATGCCTTGGAGTGGCTGGGCCCTTGAGCCATGGCCGCTGAGCCTGCACGTCTGAAGCCTGTGCTCCGCAACGGGAGAGGCCACAACAGTGAGAGGCCCGCGTACTGAAAAAAAAAAAACTATCTAATATGTAGTCCTCAGTTGTCCCAATAAGATCTTTTAGAACTTTTTAAAATCAAATTGAGTATAGAATCATGAATTGTAATTTTTACATGTCTCTTTCATTGACTTTAATCTAGCACAATCCTTCACCTATTTTTTTTTTTGCGGGGGAGGGAAATCTTTCATGAAATTGACACCTGTTTAAGATTTCAGACTAGCCTAGCCCTTTTGTGAAATATCTCATGACCTGTATTTGTCTGACTGCTTCTTAATTACTAGATTTGGCAAGAATGCTCAGGGGTCTCAGATGTAACTTTCTCATCGTATCACGTCAAGAGTCATATAATACCCTATTTTTGCATTATTGATCCAGATGTCATCATTTGAATTGACCCAAGTTTTATCATTGGTTAAGGTGGCATCCAAACTGATAACACTTAAAACAGTGGCTTATGCTGTAATCTATCTCAGAAACACATAACACATGATGGTATTGTTCAAAACCTCAAAGGATGCACATTTTTAGAAAATTTAGTGATAGAAATAAGTAACTTTTTAAATATAACCTGAGAAATGTGAAAGAACTGACCAAAAGTGAGGAAACAGAGTGATGGAGAAAGAAACACCCTGCACTGAAAGCCAGGAATTCTGAATTTCCCATCCAGACCCCATCAACAGCTCACTGCAGAGTCCAGATGGCAGATACATTTCATTTCTTGTGGCAGTTATGATTGATTTGTTCTGGCTGCCTGGAGCACTGTGTTAAAAAGGATTTTAAGCCTGCATAATGACTTGGCCAAAAAAGCGCCTTAACTAATCATGTGGCACAGATCTTGGAGGAAGAAATGATAGTGTATGTGTGGTAGATTAAATATGGCCACAAATTCTTTGCCACCCCTCCCAACAAGAGATGAACTCTATTTCCCCAAGCCTTAAAGTTGGACTGTCTTTTGACTTTTGACCAGTAGAATGTAGGAGAAGTGACGCTATTCAAATCCCAGAACCTAAGCTTCAAAAAGCTTTGCAACTTAGGTCTTCACCTTCTTAGAACTCTGAGCTGGGGCTGCATATAAAGAAGCCAGTCCAACAGCATTGCTGGAGATAATAAATCTGTGATGTTTCAAAAGGCACTAAGTTTCATAGCAGTAGATAACTTACATAACAAGCCTCTATTTTTTGACCCTGGTCAATATCTCCCTTAACTCTGTCAGTCATCAGCTTACTCACCTATGAAGCAAAAGGGTTCTTCCTATTAAGATTAAGGAGCCTTTCGGTGGAAGATTCCAGGCTAGTCTTAGATTGGCACTCTCAGTTCTATTCAAGGGAACCCACACACAGATTTCACGGCCAAGAGGATAAAAAGAAAAGGAGTACAGTAGAAACTGAGAATGCTCTGTCTAGAAAGAACCTTGGGAAATACTGGTCCAAACCTTTCATCGTGAAGATGAGAGAACCAAGGACCCAGCTCTGAAATGATTTGTCTAATATCATAAGCAAGCTAGTGGCAAACTCTGGTATTGCAACTTCCTCAAAACAATGGCCAGAACACAGCTGGATCTGATCCTTTTTTTTTTTTTGCGATACGCGGGCCTCTCATTGTTGTGGCCTTTCCCGTTGCGGAGCACAGGCTCCGGACGCACAGGCTCAGCGGCCATGGCTCACGGGCCCAGCCGCTCTGCAGCATGTGGGATCTTCGCGGACCGGGGCACGAACCCACGTCCCCTACATCTGCAGGCGGACTCTCAACCACCGCGCCACCAGAGAAGCCCTGATTCATTTTTGATCCCCATACCTTGTGTTCACCCTGACGGCGCCTCGGCTCGGCTCAATATCTCAGCTTCCCCAATTAAAATGGCACATGCCAGGAGATAGAGACACACACTGGGTTTTGGAAAAAAAGAAGCTTGGAACATGTACGTACAGGACATAGTAAAGACTGAGGTGCACCTCTGGCTAGGTTCTCTTTTTTGCTTATTTGCTTCATACCCGCACTAAAAATCAAGTGGAAGCACTGGCTTCTCTCAGTATTCATTAATTTTCACCTGTCATTAAAGAACTTCCTATGCTTCATCTTTTTCTTGCTATTCTCTTAAGTATTCAATAAATGAGGTGATTAACCAGAATGGGCTTTATATCTTCTACGCAATTGAATTTTTTTAAGAAACCAAGACTGTCAGAAATGTTACTGTGGTTAAAAAATTAATAAATGAATTAAGAATTACAGTTATTGAATTTCAGCAATCTAATCAATTCAGCAATCTAATCAATTTCAGCAATCTAATCAATTCTAATCAATTTTGTTATCATATAGAAAAGTTTCATAAGGAAGAGTTGTATTACCTCCATCAGAAAGATCATCTGACAAAAGAAATTAGTGAATCCCCAAATTTTTCCTGCAAATGACTAATCATTGTAGTGATCACAAATATGCCCAGCAGAAAATCGGGCTGATTAAAAAACGTGATTAAGGAAGCCAATTAAACGTGCAATCTACCAAAAATCTGCCTTTCTACACAAAAGATAATAAAATGCTTATTTCTATTTTCAATGAGCCTCTTCTAAAGTAATTTAATTTTAAAAATTAATAGGAATAACGTACCTTATACCAATGCAGGGAATTAGAAAAGTGGGAAGAATGAACACTTTTTCTGAAGACGGCCATTACAATGGGTTAAAGCTTAATTCAGATTTTTCTGAGACACGCCCTCAGTCTTCCTACATTGTAAGTCCTTCTTGATGGCTGAACTGTTGCTTGCTTTTTTCTCTCAGACCCTCTGCCCCTCCTAACCCTCCCCCAAAATATATCAAACCCCAGAACTTGTCTTCATTTTTTTTTTTACTGTCTGTTAAGGTTAATAATATTCAAAAACAAAAATAAAACTTAATTGTCATAAAGGGGCAGAAAAGCCTAAATGGAGACGGTCTAGAACCACAAGGCTGTCATTTGAGGTAACAGGAATAATCCTGTCTCTTGGCTCACAAGAGAAATCACAGCCACCTCCCCCAAAAATGCTTCTCTCCCACCACACCCAAATATGACTTCATAACATCTAAATGATTCCATGGAGAGAAAAAGCATTTTTATTCTATAATGTATCAAAATCTCTAATAAGAAAGGTATATTTAGACAAAAGTCTATTTAATAAAAGGGAAAGTTTTTAAACGTACATTTGTTCTCAACTGAAAAGCTCATGTTAACTATGTAGGTCAGAAAAGGAAAGACTTTAGAGACAGAGAAAGAACAATTAACATGATTAAGCTAAATCAAAGAAGGCTCCAAATGCCTTGAAAAAACATTATCTCAAAGCAATTGCTTATTTTTTAAGATACATATATTCCTAAGTATACAATTTCCAAAGCCCAGTCAGATCATCTGGGAAGCCACAGGGTAGGAAGCGAGCAAGTTCTGTATTTCTTTTTTGTTGGAAAATGAGTCCAATAAGTAAGCTTCAATTTACTTCTTATAGAGTAAATTTCATGGGACCCCCAAGAAAGATCCAGAGGAGGACTCATTTTGCATGTGCTTTAATTGACCACTAGACAATACCATGTTCTAGATATGTAGAGCTTTCCAGATGGAAATCAGGCCCATGATGGCTACAGTCAGGAGAGTGTGGTGCTGAGAAAATAGCCCTGAATTCAGACCCACTTGGCTGCCCAGTTTCTCTGAGGTTTCCCAGACCTAATACATTTTGTGCATCAAATGCAATTAACTTTGTATTTCATTGAAGACTAGCAATAAAAGGGACCACAGAGAATATCTCATCCAGGGCCCTCCTTTCACAGATTAAAAAATCAGTCTTTAAGAATAAGGTGAAAGGTCACACCGCACAACTGGACTGGAGAGCTCAACACACTCGATGTCTATTTTGGGTGCTCCCTCGTGCTTTGCCGTGGTGCTTGTGAAGTTGGCTGGGCACTTGGAGAATTAATTAGAAGCGGTAGCCAATGCATCCTCTTACAGTGGAAAAGAGCAGGAATGGCTCAGGAGTCAGAAGACCCAGGTTTCAGACATACTTGCACTACTGATTAGCACTGCTATTCCAGCAAGTGGTTGAAATTCCCTAGAAGCTGGAAGACGTAACGACTATGATCATGGATTTTAGGAACACCTGGCCTTGCGTCCAGACTCTTCCTTTCATTTGTCTGGTGGGACTAGACGTGTTTGTTAATCTGTGTGGGATTCATCATCTCGTCTGAGTAAGGGAAATAATGCCCCTTTCTCAAAGGTTTTTGTGAGGATTAAATGAGATGAATACGCAAAATACGCAGATACATGGTAGATGCTCAGATGCTAGTTTCCTTCCCACATCCTTATTGTAAATTTTTTCATGTGCAAAATAAGGGTACAACCTGTTCTATTTGACTAGTGTTTCTTGTCAATGGGTATTAACCCAAGGGCAGGTATATAAATAAATAACTAGAACCACATAATCATTTCAAATATACACACACAGTAAACTCACCAATGCTTTTTGAAAGCTCATAATGGCATGCCTTTCATTAAAAAAAAAAAGGCCATTCATTGAAAAAGAGGCAAAAATATTACCCAGAACTTGATTTCTCTGCAGCTCTTTCCCACACACACGTAGAGATTCATAGTAAAACCTTTCTAACCGCTCTCTCTCTGGGTTCTAATCCACTGTGTTAGAGAGTAAATGCTAGCATTTGAAATAATATTGCTTTTTTTAACTGCAACCTAACATAACTTACGAAGAGAAATTGTGGTAGTTCCCTATTGGGGAAAAAATGGTAATTGACATCACATTCCACGTTTAACGCAATGTTTTCTACTGCACTTTGGATAAAATCCTAAATCCAGAGCACGGCCTGAAGTGACCCCAGGTAACCGGACTCCACCCTCTTCCGTTGCCACCGTATGCCCTTTTCTCTCTGGCTCACTGGACTCACTGTGGGCCAATTCCCCTGGATTTGAACAATATTAGGCACCTACTGTTTGCCAGGTGCTATTCTACATACCAGAGATACAGCAGTAAAAGTATAAAACACACACACACTAAACAGAGAAATATCTCTGCCCTCATAATGCTTAAATTCTATGGGAAAAGATAGTAAAAATAAAAGATAAATAAATTCTATTTATCTTGAGTTAGACATGGAATAGTGCTATGAAGAAAAAGAGCAGGGAGGGAGATGAGCTCTGCTGTGGTTGGTCTTCTTTCAGTTACTACCAGGAACCAACCTCTTCCTGCACCAATTATAGGCTTGCCCCTCTCCCACCCTCTTACTTAATTCCAGACACATCAAACTCTGAGCTCCATCCTTCAGTCCTCAACTTCCCAGGTCAATAAAAAATGAAATTACAAAATGCAACAAGAATGATGAAGAGAAGCAGCTTTGTAAGGCTCATTCCCGGTGTCTACTGCTTGCATGTTTCCCATCAAAACAAGCATCACCAAAGATATTCCTCTTGAGCATCTGAAGTCACGCACATGAGATGAGAAGGAAGAACAAGAGGCCAGGGTAGACAGGTGGGAAATGCCTCACGTGTGCTGGGGGGAGGGCATCAGGAGAGGGAATGGGTCAAGGTCACCATTGAAGAAAGGCTTCTTTTCCTCTTTCTCACCTGAGGCAATTATTGCAACATCAAAAAAAGATCATCAACATGGAATACCATCAGTGGCCAGTGGGAACTGATATGACAATAGACGAAAGCACTCTCCCTTTTTTTTTCTATTTTATTTTTTAAATTTTTTTATACAATTTTTAAAGGTTACACTCCATTTACAGTCATTACAAAATATTGGCTATATTCCCCATCTTATACAATAGATCCTTGTAGCTTATCTTATACCCAATAGTCTGTACCTCCTCCTCCCTCACCTCTATATAGCCCCTCCCCACCCCTCCCCCTCCCTCCCCACCCCTCCCCCTCCCTCCCCACCCCTCCCCCTCCCTCCCCGTCCCTCCGCCTCCCTCCCCGTCCCTCCCCCTCCCTCCCCCCCGCCCCCCCCCCCCCACTGGTAACCTCTAGGTTGTTCTCTGTATCTGAAAAGTACTCACTCTGGAGAGAATTGTTTAGTACAGAGTCAAGTGCCCAGGCTATGCTTGCAGACATACTCAGTTCAGAATCCCAACCCCACCACCTGGGATACACGTGATCTCGGGAACATCACTTATTCACTCTGACAGTCTCCATGTCTTTAAAATGCAGAGAGTAACTGTCTGCCTCTTGAAGTTGATGGGAGAATTAAATAAGCGAATTCAAGTCAAGTATTTAGCACAGTGCCTGGTTTGACCTGTAGGAAGAGCTCAGTGCATGTGAGCTGCCGTTAACACTGCGCCCACGAATCCCACACACTTGCATGCCGGCCTAGTCCCTGACCCAACTTCCTGCTTGAGAGCAAACTTGAACTCACCTGACTGTTACTCTAGCTCAGGGCATGGGGTGCAGACCCACAGAAAGAATCAGACATTGGGGACTTTAGGTACCTCCCAAACTTTTCCGTCCTCAATGTTCCTGCCTTGCTACAGTCAGACGACAAGAGTGAAGAAAAACAGGATGTTGGAGAGTTAGTTTCGAGAAAGCCCAGTGGAGTTGGCAGACTAGGAAAGAAAGCACATCACTTCTTAAATCACCATTACTCATTCTGAGCCTACGTCCCTCTCGAGGGTGCAATCAGCCCAGACCAGATCCAAATTTGACTCCTAGCAGGAAAACCCTCCAGAAAGCTTAATGGGGGTGAACTGCAGATGACATTTTTCAAAGGAACATACATGTGTTTGCTTCGGTGGACTCAGTCTTTCTTGTGGGTGGTTCTATCAACAAATTATCTTTCCTTCTGGTTATATTATTGCAATATCACTCTATGCTCTGATGTGTTTTGGGACTAATTCAAGGTGTATTGAAAAATAATGCCTCAATGTAGTTTCAAAGTGCTGAAATGGGGATTGGAATAGAGCAAGCCAGAAGGAAACCCAGAACAAATTTACTATTGAAAGAATCAACATTGGATCCAAAGTATTAAAACTCTCCCTTGGTTTCACATAATCCCTTTCAGATACTTTAGCAGCATCGTACCGTGTTAGGGAAACGCTGTCAGTATGCGCTAAGAATATACATTTCACACTCTGTACAGGGTCACAAAATACTATATAATTATAGTTGGCAAAGGACATGCTTCCAAGATGAGGAGGACTTTTTGGTAAAGAAATAGCTTCTGAGCAGGAAAAAAACCAACATGGATATCTAGCTAGCAATGCGAATAAAAAAGACACCTCAAAAGCAAGACACATATGTTTGTGCCCAGCACAAACCTAACACAGTCCCTGGCACATAACCGTGTTCTTTATACGAAGGAAGGACCTTAATGAACTGTTATTCTACTACCAAAAGAGATTGCAAACACAAAATCTAAGGAGCCTAAAAGTATCTCTTCTATGGTAAATATTTACAAGCACAAATTTAGAAAATCTTCCCTTAAAAGGCAAGTAATTCAAACAACAAAAAGATAAACAACCTAGTTTAAAAATGGGCAGAGGACTTGAATAGACATTTCTCCAAAGAACATATCCAAATGGTGACTAAGCACTTGAAAGATGTCCAGCATCATTAATCATTACTGAAATGTAAATAAAAACCACGAGATACCACTTCACACATTCTAGATAGCTATAAGCAAAAAAAACAAACAAAAGAAAAAGGGCGGTGGGGGGAGGGAATAGCAAACATTGCCCTTAGTGTGGAGAAATTGAAACACTCATCCATTGCTGGTGGAAATGTAAAATGGTGGCGCTGCTGTGGAAATAGTTTGGTGGTTCTTCCAAAAGCTAAACATAGAATTACCATATGACCTAGCAGTCCCATATAGGTATATACCCAGAAGAACTGAATGCAGGGAGTTGAACAGATAGCTTAATGTCTATTTTCATTGCAGCATTATTCAAAACAGCCAAAAGGTAGGAACAAACCAAATGTCCATCAGCACATGAATGGATAAACAAAATACGGTATAAACATACAATGGAATATTATTCAGCTATAAACAGGAAAGAAGTTCTGATAAACGCTACAACATGAACCTTGAACGCATCCTGTTAAGTGAAATAAGACAGACACAAAAGGACAAATACCTTACAATTCCATTTATGTGAAATAGCTAGAATAAGTAAATTCATACAAACAGAAGGTAGATTAGAGGTAACCAGGGTCTGAGGGAAGAAGGGAATGGGAGCTACTGTTTAATGATTAAAGTTTGAGGTAATGAAAAAGTTTTGGAAATAGCAGTGATGGTTGCATAACTTCATGAATATAATTTATACCACTGAATTATACACTTAAAAATTCTTAAAATGGTATATATTATCTATATTTTACCATAATTTTTAAAATAATATAATATATAGATAATATAATATTTACCATTTTAAGAATTTTTAAGTGTACAATTCAGTGGTATTAGTTACCACTGAATTATACACTTTAATTGTGTGAATTGTATGATATGTAAATTATATCTCAATAAACTATCTTTTTTAAGGTAAATAACTCAAAAATTTTTAAAGAATTATACTCTCTTGAACCATTAATTCTCCTACTAGGAATCTATCCCAAGGAAATTATCAGGGCTACCCACAACAATATATAACATAACTGTATATCAAAGTGTAATTTACAATAGTCAAGGATTAGAAACAAATAATTAGGAACTGGTTAGACCAATTATGATAGGAAAGAACAATGCTGTAACGTAATTAATAAATTCAAGTTCTAAAAGAATATTTAAGTGAGTGTCAAGAATGTTTATGATATATTAAGTGGAAAATGTAGGGTAAAAAGTTACACCAGTGTTATGTTCCAGACTTTTGTTAAATAAAATGACTGGAGATATAATAATAGTTATATTAGGTGAGTACATACTACTTGAGTATATCAAGAACTATTTTAAGTTCTTTAAGCTATAAATTCACTTAATGCTCATAAGAACCGTCTGACATAAGCAATATTATTATTCCCATTTTGTAAATAAGTATACTCAGACCTCAGAAGGTAAGGTAACTTTTCCATTGTCCTTAAACTGGTAAATTGCAGAACCAGGATTTAAAACCAAGCAGCCTAGTTCCAGAGTTTACAGTTATATTAAGATGTTAATAGCAGATTCCTGGTGATAAATTAGGGACATTTTAAATTTTCTTCTTTGTATTTTTCTAAGTTTTCTAAAATGGCTGCAATAAACATGTATCACATTTTATAACCAAAAATAAAAATTAAAAAAAAAACAACTTCAGATGGCCTTTATCATTGTGTGTTTTGCTCTGGAAATGCGCAAGGGTCAAATTCACTTCCACCTAATTTCTACCCCCAGGATGTAAGGCAGGGTCTAAAGTCTGAGGTTCCTGCTCTAAACCACTGAGGATAAATTCTCCCCAAGGCATTTTTTTCCAGGAATAGTCCAACACACAACTCTCTACTTTCAGCGGGGAAAATAAGTAAAACTTAATGCTTTTCCAACAAGACCTATGAAATTGCCTAATGCCACATTCAACTTCCAGTGATGACTGAAGGACCCATGAAGGGTTAGAATCAGACAGGCCCTAATTCAAGTGCTTGCATTTCCACCCACCATCTTGATTGACTCACTTAAGCCTTTTGTCCTATATCTGTAATATGGGGGAAATACTTCCCACCCTGTCAACCTCACCAATTTGAAGAAGATAAAATTATGCTGAAAATAGAAAGCACTACACAGTATATTTTTATTAATTTTCAATTTGCATTATTTTTAAGTAGCAGGAAACCAATAACACAAAAGGGGAACTATCGCGTGCCGACAATAACACTGAGCTAATAACAAAATGAAGTCTATAAGCCACATTTTTGTTTCACTTACAAAATAGTAAAGACATTAACCAGATAATCTCCAAGGTTCATTTCGGTCCTATACCCTCAATAAGCATTTATTGAGCATTTACTGTGTGTGAGGTGCAAAGCTAGACATAAGGAATTCAAAAATGGGTAAGGCAGAGACCCTTCTCTACAGAAACTCATGGTTCAGTGTGGAAGACGTGCATATAAGTGCATGCTGATGACCACATGTGATGAGCTCTACAAGAGTTACAAGTATAAATGAGAAACAAGGATTTTCTGGTGAAGCCAAGTCAGAGGTAGAGATAAAGCTTCATAGAGATGGTAACTTCTGCACAAATGCTTGGGGGAGCAATTTCAACATTTGGGAGAGTTAGAGAAAGGGGGTCCACTCAGGACACGAGCAATAGCATAAATGTGGGTTGGAAACATTCAGTGATTACCAAATGGAAAATGGCATATAGATGAATTAGGAAAGAGTGTTTCCACAGGCAGGATTACGTCATGGGGTCTGTAACCCATCCCCTGGGGGCAATGGGAAGTACTGAAAATCTTTACCTGAGAGAGAGCATGAGAAATTCTAGGTAGAAAATTGAGGGAACCTGGGGATGGGCAAAAATAGGAGAGAAAAAAGGGCGAGGTCCCCACTTGTGCATCCAACTTTTAATATCTTGAATATATCTTTTCAAGCTTTGGGATTAATCACAAGCAAACTAGCCATTCTAGAGGATGTCAAAACTGCCTGTTGGTTTACAAAAACATGTAATTCTAATGTTCTCAAGTGGGTCACAAAGTTATGACAAAGTTTTAATTAACAATAAGTGATAAGGCAGCATCGAAGCTTACGTGCTAATCTGCAAGAGACTTCCCTATTAGAACACAGGCCAAGGCAATGTTGAAGTTTGAAAGCCAGTTAACTTCTGCTTAAAATATAATGGTTTAGATTTTAAGCCATGGAAGACTATAACAGTTAATCACACATATCTTCCCAAAAGCGTTTAGTGAAACTTGATTTTAGTTTTCCCTGTCTTGTGGCTGTGAGTTTAAGTACTGAAAGACTTCACGTAAACAATATTTCAGTATGGTTCTTGAATAGTGCCATTTTCAATCCAAGCAAGAAGATGTTCCTTTGAAACAGCTGCAGAATTTGGAAAATAAGGAAGAACTGCCCACTTATTTAAATTTGTATTTTTCTCTCCCAGGTCAACGAACTCCACCACTTGCAACAGTGAGATTGATGCTGAGCCATCAGTCTGTGCAGAAGCTGGGAGGCCCCTGGGACTTTCTTTCATAATTTTCAAATTGTTAAAATCTTGCATTGGGATATTTCTACGAATTAGGAGATCTATTAGCCAGAACAGAAAATCGATAGTTAAGGGCACTCCTTAAGGCAATGCTGATGAGTTTATAAAAGAAACAGCCACTGCACTTTGTGCAAATAACTTTTAAGAAAAGGACGGATGGAGTTTCATTATTTCTGAATAAGCTCAATAAAGTAAAAAAAAAAACTAGGGCACCAAAAAATCATTGGTAACGATTGGCTGCAGTTGGCGGCCTAATGGTGCAATTGAAGCTGAACCTTTCAGTCGGTCTGGGGCAGACAGGACAATGAAAATTGCTCTGAACGTGCCCTTCAGTTATTGAATAGCAGTGTCAACATTTTGTTATCAGCTTAATTGAATAGGAAGGAAGCAATGAAGACAGAGAAAGGATGGATATTTGAGACTCCAAGATTTCCAGAGAAACCTGTCTTCTATATCTGAGTGCTATTCTCTTTTACTGTAAATCCTGATTTAAGAAAACTAGGAAGTTCTTTCCTGCAGAGTACCATCTGGCAACAGAACACCTTCTGTAAGAGAGCTGGGTAATTTTGCTGATATATAGCTCAAAAAATACAGCTGAGCAGCTGAGAAACTAGACGCTCAATAACCCCCCATCCTTTTTAACTGTCAAAACACTATGAGGGTCCATCTATAGGAAAAAAGAAAAAATATATATCTATTAAAGAATCTGCTATAACTCATCTGCCAGAGTGAGTGTAGCCAGTGAAACATGCTAGCCAGTAGCAACATAAGTGCTTTTTAGCATAAGCCATTAAACCTAAAAGCTAAGAAAAAGAAACCCAAAAAGTGAAAACCCACTCTAATGGGTGGTAAAATGAAAAGAAAAGTTGAAATTCAGAAAAAGTGACTACAAGAGGTGCAAACTAAATTATCCTTAAATGTTTTCTTTTTAACAAAAACAAATACATACGCATGTATGTTTATCTTTGTATCTGAAACTGAGATCAAATTGAAAACCTGTATTGTACAAAATAATGTTTCCTCTGAAAGACTGAGAGGAAAATCCAGTAATGGATTTATATTTTTGAAAGCCAAAGCACACTTGAGAAATACTGTCTTTCTCCAGTGACCAAAGGTAGTTGGCATTTGTCTTCAAGGCTCACAATCAATCTGATGTAGGTAGACATTCGTTATATGGAATGACACTGGTTGTAACTGTACCATGGAAAATCTTTCCACTATGTCCCTGAAAAAGGACAAGTTAAATTTATACTAAAGTCACAGCTTAGAAGACAGTTTTTAGAGCTGTAGGAGCCGATGGTCCCTCTCTTAATAGCACTGCACGTTCCTCAGGTTTCCAAAGTATGTTGCTCCCTACTGAGATGATGACTTACTTCTGGTATATGGGCACTGCTCTAAAATACACGCTTTGCCTGTATTATTATAATAAACTTGATGATGGAAAAGTTGGTAAAAGTTCTTCCTCAATTACCAAACACATTACCCATAATAAAGCAGATGCCTCCCCCAGAAGAAATGAGACATTTTAAATTTAAGGGATCACAAAAACGAACCCAAGGAGACCAAGACAAGTGTGATGTTCTAGTGACTTTCCACAGAGTTTATATGACAATAGTAAATAAAAATTGTGTGACCTGAGTGTTGGTGAATATGCAACAGGCATGAGAAGAGGACAAAGAGAATATCCATAACTTAAGGGAAAAAAATCTCAGTAATCAAAGAAAGGCACACAAAAAACACTCCGCATGTAAGCTGATAAAACGTTATTTTTAAAGAACATATTTTGAACACATAGAATTACCAGAGAGCAAAGAATTAATATAATGAAGGAAAAATTAATACATAATGGCTTAGCAGAGCCCCCCGCCCGCCCCCGTCTAGAAATGTGAAGGGATGAAGGTCACACACAAAGTTCCTGGAGCTGTGCTTGAACACACTGCCAGTCTCTTTCCACTCCTTGCCAGACTGCCCTGAAAGGCAGTGAACTTGATCCATTTTGATGTGCTTTGTAAGCCTCAGGAACTACTTTAGCACCTCAGCTGGGTTTCCAGAATATACTTACTGATGGCTCTATTACCTTTTTCATTGTCTCTATAAGTTCCTTTACTGAAAAGGAGGAAGTCGTAATGGAATAGAAATTCACCAGCAGCACAGACAGCAGAGCTGAGCTCTAAGTAAATGTCTCCTTTCTCTCCCATCCGCCACACCCCATGCTTTGACCCTCCTTCTCTATTACTGCTCTCAGAACTGGTTATCAATAATCTCCACTCAGTCCTGTAAGGAAGGCAAACTTGGAAAGCCAAGCCTTCCAGTCAAGGGAACAAGAAAAAAATAGAATTTTCCTCTTCTACCTCCTCTTTCTTCTCTTCAGCCAAATAAGTCCTATTTCTCCCCTCTGTTCATCACCTCCCAGTCTCTCCTTCAAGTTAACCCATCACTTACCAAGAGACTCAGGCACCTGGTAGAGAAAAGAAATGCCTGAATCTCCTACCATGATGTTCGTCTCCCACTAGAATTACACAACCTCTCAGACTCTTGAAAACCACTAATGGTAAAAGCAAGCAAGAGTCACCATTCCTTTTTTGGTCTTTTTCCCAGTAAAATCATTGCAGATTCATATTTTGTAGGAATCAATAATTAAATTTAAATGAATATTCCCAGCCTGGACTTTATTTAATGGATCTAACATTTTTTCCCCATTGGTTTTTTCTGATAGTAGACATGTATTAATACATAAATAATTTAACACTATTCTGTGCTGATTTTCCTCTAATGAAAGGGAAAATAAGAAATTTAAAGATATATATATATGTCTTAAAAACATGTATATATTCTATGTATAGTATGTGTGATATATATATATATATATATAAATGGCAACATACATATATTTACTACAAGCAGCATATATTTATGTCTAACCATTACTGTTTCCAGCATATTTACCCACTCAGCATATTTACCTTCCTACTATTTTGCTCTAGGATTTTTATTTTTTCAGCTCTCTTGTTGAATCCCACCCAGAAGTAATCATAACCTTCACCCCACATCATTATATCAAGTGAGAATACTGCTGCCCAACAGATATTTTAATACCAACATTTTACCAGTGCTTAGGGCTCAGTGAAGTCCTATAATTTCCTCAAAACCAGCAAAGGAAGAAGACAAGTAGGTATGAATCAGTAGTTTAATCATGGTGACAGGGCATGCTCATTCACTTACTCACTCAATCATACAGTCTGGGAGCATTTGTGCCGAGATCTTTTCAACATACTGAAGACACAGGAGTGAAAAAGACAAAGTTCTCGTTCTCATGAAGCTTACAGTCTAGTGATGGGCAGAAAATAAAGGAATAAACATAGAAAATGTATGAAGCAGTGATAAGTGCTATGGGGAGAAATGGAGTAGAATCAGCAGACAGGAGGGATGGGGACGGCAGGAGGAGGTTGTGCTCCTTACAGCGGTCAGGAAGGCAGCCCCCAGGACACGTGATCCGAGCGCGAGGCCACCTTCCAACCTGGCAAACACGCCAAGCTTGGCGATATGCTCTATTCACCCTGTTTCTGGAAGAAGATGAAAAGGGAAAGATGTCCTAAAGGTAAAAAACACTCAGTAACGGCTGCTAGCACCTGAAGCTGCCAGCCAGGAGTCTGGATAAACAACGCGACTCCCATATGACAGAACTGAAGCCCTCCTCCTGAGTGAGCTGGAAGGGCACACTGAATCCAGCAACACGCCTCAGGTGCAGGAACATAGGCTCCAGGTGACACTGGGTTAACAGCAGATAAACATACCAACCTCCTCCGAAACTCACGGTTGACATTCTTGAGGGAAGCGAGGGAAGCATCAGGCAGTGGTGAAAAGCCGACAGACCTGGATTAGAAAACCAGTTCTTTTGCAGACACCCTGTATATCCTTGGGCAAGTCACTGACCCTTCAGTTCCATCATCTGTAAAACAGGGGCAATGATACCTACTCCAAAGGGCTGTTTTGATGCAGACTGCATAATACGATGGATGGATGGGAATCTCGCAGAGTTCTAGGACTATGATTACCAGAACTGAGACTGAACAATAACTGGTAATAAATAGAACTGAAAGACTAGAACTTTATATAAATACATAAAAGGCAAGCATTCCTCAAACCTACAACCTAATTCTACATCCAAGAACCAATACTCCAAGCCCAGTTAAATGAAAAAAGTCGTAAATGCGAATCATATTTGGAAATGAATTTCTTTCAAAGTCTCCTTTACAGGAGTTCAATTGAGCAAATTTTTTAACATTTTACAATTAGAAGAAAATACTTCCTTGTTGAATTCTACTCTCTTACTAAAAATGTGTAGAGATTTTTGGCAATTTGATCTTCTGACAATCCTATGAATTCTCTTTACTCCATTTTATTCTTGGAGGGAAAGCATACGTTATTCTTATTGTTGATGAAAGTTGATAAAATTGGGATGAGAAAATAAAACTGCCAACTAGCATGTCTTTGTGTTCTGAGTTGGTGACTATAGTGGGTAGGAAGGGTGTCCCTCCAGTTCAGATCCGCCAGAAACCTCAGCATGTGACCTTATTTGGAAGTAGCGTTTTTGCAAATGAAATTGAGTATGAAGCTGAGCGAATGCTGGATTTGGGAGAGCCCTAGATCCAATCAGAATGTTCATATGAGAGACAGAAAAGGACACACTGAGACTCAGGGAAAAAAGACATGTGAAGACAGAGGCAGAGAGTGAACTGATACAGTCACATGCCAAACAATGCCTGGGGCCACCATAAGCTGGAAGAAATGAGGAGGGATTCTCCCCTAGAGCCTTGGGAGGGGAGCGTGGTCATGCAGACACCTTGATTTTGAACTTTTGGCACCCAGAACTGTGAGAGCATAAATTTCTGTTGTTTTAAGACACCGGGTTTGTACAGCAGCCAGAGAAAAATAAAACAGTATGTTCTAAAATATTCAGTTCTTTCTATCATTATGATGGCCTCCACTAGCCACTGTTTTACCC
The DNA here is from genome assembly GCF_059928025.1 of Delphinapterus leucas. Lineage (NCBI taxonomy): Eukaryota > Metazoa > Chordata > Mammalia > Artiodactyla > Monodontidae > Delphinapterus > Delphinapterus leucas. The sequence continues at coordinate 16,703,631 of NC_143146.1, forward strand.
TCAGAGGCCCAGGATAAGACTAAAGAGTAGAGGACGGCAGAGGCCCTTTCTGGAACTTCTAACCTTTAGGGAGCTGGGTGGAGTTAATCATGTTTTCTGTAGGTTACTACTGACCTTCATTGTGTGCTATTAGTGTAGACACTAACATGAAACTAACACAAAACAGGATTGGTTCCCATGGGCCATGCTTCTTCCATAAATTTTATTCCTGACAAGAGGAAAGAAAGGCAGGATCACAATTACGAGTGTTAGAACGGTCTGGGGAGATGTCGTAGGAAACAATAAACAGCATTTTAAAAGACTCAAAGAGGAGAATTATCTACCTTGAAGCAGTGTTGTTCCTGCAGTAATGCTTCTACCTTCCATTTAAAGACAGATAAATTTTCCATGACAGCTCTTAATAGCCTCTACAGTTATTCACTGAACTTGCCCTCAAAATTACAGAGTAATAAAAGGATAATAGCATTTGACTGACTATATTGGAACGGTGGACTTTTTCAATCAGGTGGCCATTTCATTTCCCCCTTTATCCTGGATTATCCAGAGAGGGTGCTCTATGTGTCTAAGGACTGAAGATAGCCATAATGCGTCTTTCATAGCTGCAATGCCAGCTGGACCCTCCATTTATTTATACATAGAAAAGGAGAATATTTCTCTTACTGTAGACCACATTGACAGTACACAAATGTTTCCATGAGAATAGTCAGTCTGAATCTGCTAGGTTGAACCATATGAATCAGCCAGTACTCAACCAATTTCACCCACAAAGACGGCAACTACATAAATGACAATCTAACAAAAAATGTGCTTTACTTATTACTATGTGAACTATAATCATAATAAGGGAATTTCTCGTAGAACCAAAATCTGGAAAACAAAAAAGCATTAATTAGAAATGCACAATAAGTTTTAGATATTTGAAGAGGAGGAGACACAACAAGGAATAGAAACTGAAAAGTGTGCTCTGAAACATTCATTTCTCCACATTTTTCCGATTGCTGAGTTAAAAATGAATTTGGGGGCTTCCCTGGTGGCGCAGTGGTTGAGAGTCCCCCTGCCGATGCAGGGGACACGGGTTCCTGCCCCGGTCCAGGAGGATCCCACGTGCCGCGGAGCGGCTGGGCCCGTGGGCCATGGCCGCTGAGCCTGCGTGTCCGGAGCCTGTGCCCCGCAACGGGAGAGGCCACAACAGTGAGAGGTCCACGTACCGCAAAAAAAAAAAAAAAAAAAAAGAATTTGGAATTGTGTTCAGTTCTGTCTATCCACACTGCCATTTCCACTGTTTGACTGTCTAACAGTTCTCCACTTCCTCTTTAGATGCCTCTCCAATCCATTTTTTCCACAGCAGTTAGAGGGATCTTCTCAAAGCATAGATCAAATAGGTCAAGTCACTCTTTGCTTAAAACCTAGTATGGCTTCCCTTACTGTTGCACACACTCCAAGGTCCTGGCCATAGCTTAGGAACCCCTGCGTGATACGGCCCCTGCCAACCTCTCCCATTTCATGTCCTTCCCCTCCCCAGTCCTCCAGCCACACTGTCCAGATCTCCATTCCTGGATCATGCCAAACTCAGAGCTACCCACACGGTCCCAGCTCTTTGTATGGTTGGCTCCATATTCTTCAAATCCCCTTTTCATGGTCTCTGGGCCCACTCCCATCTCTCGGTAACATTCTTCTCCATCATAGCTCCCTGTGTATTCCTTAATGTTTTTCTCAATTTTTGCATTTAATAGTTTGGATGACTTGTTTATTTTCTGGGTCACTCCAGCAGAATAAAATCTCCCTGGAGGCAATGACCTCAATACAGTATACCTAATGCCTAGCACAGCGCCTGGCCCAAGATCTGCATTCAGCAAATATTTCATGAGTGAAAAAATGAATGAATATCTGATTCAAATTTAGGAGACTAGATGCTGAAAAAGGCAGTCTTTCTAAACCACAGAGGGGTATCTCATTGCACAGTAAAAACACACCCAGCTTGTTCACTGTCTGTCTGGTATCATGTGAAAGCTCATGGGCATATACCTTTACACCTCTTCCTCTCTTTCACCACTCCAATCTTCAAAAACTCAATACACAAATAGGAACTAATTCTGCATAAGGGTTAACACAATATGCAGAGTGGCCCAAACCAGTTCAATGTCTTAAAGAATCTTTTTTTTTTTTCCATCATTCTATCTTTCTACTACAGGCACACCTCGGAGATATTGTGGGTTCGGTTCCAGACCACCACAATAAAGTAAATATCCCACATGAATTTTTTGGTTTCCCCAGGCATGGAAAAGTTATGTTCATACTATTCTGTAGTCCATTAAGTGTGCAATATTATGTCTAAAAAAACACAATGTACATAACAACTAAAAATACTTTATTGCTAAAAATTGCTAACCATCTGAACCTTCAGCAAGTCTTTTTGTTGTTTTGCTTTTGCTGGTGGAGGGTCTCGCCTCCATGCTGATGGCTGCTGACTGACCAGGGTGGTGGATGCTGAAGGCTGGGGTAGCTCAGCAATTTCTTAAAATAAGACAACAATGAAGTTTGCCCCATTGATTGACTCTTCCTCTCACAAACAATTTCTCTGCAGCATGCAATGCTGTTTGATAGCATTTTATCCACAGTAGAACTTCTTTCAAAATTGTAGTCAGTCCTCTCAAAACCTGCCTCTGCTTTATCAAATAAATTTCTATCATATTCTAAATCCTTTGTTGTCATTTCAACAATCTTCACAGCATCTTCACCAGGAGTAAAGACCAGCTCGAGAAACCACTTTCTTTGATCATCCATAAGAAGCAACTCCTCATAAGTCATCCATGAGGGTTGAAATCAACTTCTTTTAAACGCTTTAATGTTCTATTTTGACCTTTTCCTATGAATCACAAACGTCCTTAATGGCATCAAAAATGGTGAATTCTTTCCAGAAGGTTTTTAATTTACTTTGCCCAGATCCATCAGAGGAACCATTATCTATGACAGCTATAGCCTTACAAACTATTTCTTAAATAATAAGACTTGAATGTCAAAATTACTTCTTGATCTATGGGCTGAAAAATGGATGTTTTGTAAGTAGGCATGAAGACGACATTAATCTCACTGTACAAATTCAAACTCATAAATAGTAAAATATCTGAAATGAAAATCTCCCCATATATCTCAGGATGGAAACAAGGATGAACCAGACCCCATCCCGTCACAAAGGCCACTGACTTCCTTTCCCCTGATCTCATTTTAGTCTCTAAAGCAAGACATAGAGACTTTTAAGAAATCTCAGTTACTTGAATAAATATCACCTGTAGATATTTTAATAATATTAGTAAATCTAGAGAGTGCTTTGGTGTTCTAAAGCACTTTTCACATAAATTAACTTTAATATCCACATGTCTTTTTTTTTTCCTCAGTTAGTTGATGACTGAATCTAAGAAATGTCTTAAAATAACTGATACTTCCATAGTACCATTCCAGCCTTTTATAAACGAGAGGAAACACCAAACCAAGATACACAATTGTTTGTCAGCATTAGTTTCTTAAGAATAATGATTAAATATATTGTTTACACATCAACAGTAAAATAACCAAAAGGAAGACATAATGCTGGAGCATTCAGAAAGAGTAAAATCATAAGCATTCAGAATAATTAAATAAACACCATAGAAGACATTAAATCCCAAAGAAAAAAATATTGGAAAGTTCTAAGTGCATTCAGGTACCATATAAAAAATATTATTGGTTGATATAATACCTAAGCTAAAATCTAGAGGACCAAGAAGCAGATTTTTCTCAAAGTGGCATGACTGGGGGAAATGCAATTTCCCAGCACTAGCTAAAACTGCATTAAAAACAAATAGGTCGTATAGTCTTCAGAAGGTCACTGTTAAACTATACACAAGCTATGGTAACGGGAAGAGGAATGAAAAGCTGGCAGTCGACCATTCTCAGTACATTAATAGAGTTTTCTTTTTCAGATTAGTTAGTTGTCAAGATGTTAAATAGATACACCAAATACACTGGTGACATGGTCACAGGACAGATATCACCATCTGATCATGGCAGTCTTTCCCACTGATCAGAGCTGTAACCCTGAGATCTTTGTCAACACACGACTCTAGACCACAATTATGGATTGATCTGGAAATATGATACCAACATTAGTCTAGTATTAGAGGAATCCCAGAGAGATAGAGAAAGAGTATGCACTCTGTGGGTAAAGAAAGACTGAGTAAGGGTAAGATAATGAAGGAAATGGAATAATCCTGAAGATAAGCTTAGCTTCATTCACCATTTCTATTGGAATTAGTCCTAGACATGGAAACTCATTTTTTTAAAAAACATGAATGATATTCCTACTAACAAAAGTAATAGCACAATATGGCAAATTTTAAGATGTACAAATATACAGCGCCTTTTATATCTTTATGAGATGATCTGAGTGGCATCAAAACTCAAGAAACCTAAAGGTTCACAGATTGGTCAACTGTTCTTAATTTTAAGCCCTGTTGTAAGTTTGTCATGCTATCTCACTGTTGTTTTAATTACAGTTCCCTAAGGATTCATGCTGGGCATTTTTCAGGTGTGCCTTTGCTATACATCTTTAGCAAAATGTTTGTTCATATCTTATACCTATTCTTCTATGAATTTTGGCCATTGTTTTCTTTAACAAAGAACAGTGAAACAACAAAGACATGTTGGAACTTTGCTCATTTTGTGACTTTTTGCTTTATGAAATAATTCTTCCTAATACTGGAAAAAAATTGGATTGGATTAGATATTTTCTTTTCCTTAGTACTATTTAATAAATTATGACAATGTAATTGCCAGTGACTTTTCCACAGAATCGCAGGCTAACTAATAATAATAGACACTAAATTAATCTGTGGTACTAGATTAATTAATACCAAGTATAGAAGATGTCTGCATTAAAGATTATGAAGAATTACTTTAAATCAATTGAAAAATGCTAAAGTCAATTTTTTTAAGTTTAATGTTAGAGTCAATTTAAAATAAAATGTTTGAAACATTCATATCTGATCAATAATCAATCACAACATTCAATGGGGAATGAAGAAGAATGACTCATTATATCATTTCTAGGATTCAAGTTAATTAGAAAACATTATAGTTGAGTATCTGTTACAGTTCACTGAACAGATACGCCTGCTGATGTCAGGTTAGATTACAATGCTGGTCAATCAGTAAGAAATCAGTCAGAACATCATTTGGAAGACTGCCTGATGAGCTTGTCCAAACATCGGAAAGTGGAATCTTTTCCTTCAACGTGACTTCTCTGAATAAGGTTCCGAAATATATACCTATTGATCAAATACATATATTTATTAAAACAAATTCAAGTTGGATGGTATGTCATTGTTTCCCTAAAATGGAAGCATTTCAAATATTTTCACTGAAGAATATCTAAGAAAGTAACACATTCTAAGTGATGAAGTAATAAGCCCCTGGTACAGTCTTCTACCTGGCACAATGATTAGCAAACAGTAAGCACTAAAATGTATGTAGCAGATGGGTGAGTGGATGAAACAAGGAACGAAACAGTGTCATGTGGTGAAAAAAAATCCCAGAATTAGAACTTAGGAGGTCTGCATTCTGGTGCCACCTCTATAGTCAATCCCATGGAATGACACAGGGAAAGATACTGAAATCCATTCTACTTCAGTTTCATTACCTATGAAATTAGAAAACTGAGCTAGGTGATGTATAAGACCTCTTCACTATGATTTCATGCCACGTTACCAGACAGAAAGCAAGTTCCATCTTATAAATGCTTCAGGGAAGGCTATTACCCATAAGCTCCCTGAACCAAGGCAATGAACACAATGCTCAATGTCTATTTCAATATTTCTATTGACTTGTTAGTCAATAGTCATACTGGTCCTCTTGAAACTACCTTGAAGAATTGATCATCATGGGCTTCCCTGGTGGCGCAGTGGTTGAGAGTCCGCCTGCCGATGCAGGGGACACGGGTTTGTGCCCCTGTCCGGGAGGATCCCACATGCCGCGGAGCGGCTGGGCCCGTGAGCCATGGCCACTGAGCCTGCGCGTCCGGAGCCTGTGCTCCGCAGCAGGAGAGGCCACAACAGTGAGAGGCCCGCGTACCGCAAAAAAAAAAAAAAAGAACTGATCATCATAATTTAAAACATAGCTTATTAGACAATGTCTTCTGACAATTCTTCCCATTTTTAAAAGCATAAGAAGTCCAGTTCAAGTTGATAGCATCATAAACAACTCCACCCTAAACTCTCTTACTAAGGATTTTGCGCTGAGCAATGACAGTACCAGTTAGGAGTAAGTAGGACCACAATGTCCTCTGCGTAGAGAAAATACGACATCAATAAACACTGAAGAATGGGACAGACCGTGACCTCAGATACACAAGATGATTCTAGCATTCTTTGTTAACATAGTTTGCTTTTTAATGTGAAATGATTCAAGGCTGATATAAAAGTTTGATTTCTGGTTACTTCCTTCTTTAAAAAATTCATTCATGCTTCCATTAGCATCTCATAAAGTTAATCTTTAGGCTGGCCTAAAAGAAACATTTTCAAATTAAGAATTTCCAAGGACACACAAAAGATAAAATTTGGATCCTAGCTAGCTTAGTAGAATGACAGCCTATGTGTGAAGAGACTTTAAGAAACTACCTGGAGTTAATCTAGACCAACCCTCTACCCAAAGACAAACCAATGAGCATAGAGGCAACAACCAAAAAAGATCTGTTAAATGAATAAATGTGTGAGCCCAAACTGCATGGGGTACCTTGGATAGAGCCAGTATAAGACAATACCTTACCTTACAATGAGTGAGAAATGAGAAAAATAAGAAGGAAGCAAGGAAAGGACAAAGAAGAAAAGTAGAGTCATAGAGAACAGAGCATTAATGTCACCAACAATTTTCCCCACTGACATTCATTGACAGTCACGCCCCAGCTCCCCTTCTCTCAACTACAGACAATAGCCGGCTGTCTATTTTCTTCGAAAACATCTCTGATTATTGACTCCTCTTAAGGGCTTGCTGCCTCTGAGGCAAATCACAATGTTCTTTGTAAGTGTTCAACAAGAGTGTCCTAGAAGTCAAAAATATCCCACTTCTTATTCTCTAGATCTTTGAGAACATGAGGAATAATTTAGAGAGGACGCTTCCCTTTATACATCACCCAGGGATGTATTCTAGAACATTTATAGGACCCTGCAAATTCTTATACTGGTACCTTTATTTCTAAATGTACAAAACATATCAGTCTATTCCTAATTTATCCCAAATCAGTTTCCCCAATGTTTCCTGGTTTTCAATGCACCTCAGTGCTTGGTCACAAAATTGATGTCTAGGTATTTAATGAAACCAGTCTTTATAACTCTCCTGTGATGGATTTTCCTCACAATTTCTTATGCTTCTAATTTAATTAGCTGAAATCATTTCTGTGATTTAAACTTATCTATACTTTTTTTCCATTTTTCTCATTGGCAATTTTTAAGCTTGAGTTGATAAACACAGGCAATAAACACAGGAGATTCTTGTTCCTGAACATCAAGAGCATAAAGAACATGTACTACCGATTGCCAACATTTTCCCACTTAAAATATCATTCAACATTATCTCTGCAAGGAGGGGGGCAAAGGAAGACTTCCAAGGTTCTTTTTTAAGCTTTTTAAGTTGTTCAACTATTCTATTACCCAAAGCAAAGTTTCTTGGCTGCTTCTCCAATTATGTAGTCCCATTATTTTTAGACACTGTGGGACTCTTTTGTTTCATTAATTAGACTGTACACAAATTTTCATGATCTATAGGCAATGTATGGGATTAATAAAAGCTACATGTATTCATTTTCCCACTGCTTAAAAACTTGGAGGTATAACACCATTAAAAAAAAAACAGCAAGTGAACTAGAAAGACAATCCACTTGGATATTTTTAATAGTTTTATAGCATTCAGTAGCCTTATGAGGGGTAACCTACCCCATATTTTAGGGAACTAAGAAAAGTGGCTCAAAAAGATTAGATCCCAAGTTCTCTAAACCCCAGAGTATAAACGTATATAACAAACCCCACCAGGCGGTCACAAAGCACTGAGCTGATCTCCCTGTGCTATGCGGCTGCTTCCCACTAGCTATCGACCTTACGTTTGGTAGTGTATATATGTCCATGCCTCTCTCTCGCTTTGTCACAGCTTACCCTTCAGGGTGGGAGGGAGGGAGACGTAAGAGGGAAGAGATATGGGAACATATATATATGTATAACTGATTCACTTTGTTATAAACCAGAAACTAACACACCATTGTAAAGCAATTATACTCTGATAAAGATGTAATAAATAAATAAATAAAGACTCCAAAAAAAAAAAAAAAACCCAGAGCATATAAGTATATAATAATGACAATTCAATATGTGTATTTTAATTTTTTTCCATTTACTCCTGTTTTCTCTGAAAAACCTAGAGGGGCATATATAAGAAACCTAAATGCATCTGAAACCAGAAAACTGGTCACTCATTTTCACTCATCCAGTTATTTTAAGTTCTTAATAGATTCCTGATATAGATCAAGCCAATGTTCAGTTGACAGACTCAACTGAAACTAGTGAGTACTACACATGTGGGATACAAAAGTAGTATGACATCTTAATTACTCATTTTCAGGTAACTCTCAGTCTAGTATTACAGACATGATCCTTTACTCACTGTATAGGTCATTGGGTAAATGGTAAATTACACAGAGGTAGTCCTGGCTATAATGGGGCTCAGAGCCTATGTTAGTGTTTCTCAGGGTACATTTTGGAAATTTGTAGGGGTCATTTCTACTTTGCAGGAGAGCACTTACTATTGAAAATCTTATTATGTAAGTATATTATAAAATAGTTTTATTTCCCTTTATATTACAGTTGCTGGATTATACTGATTTCAAAAAATAATGTGGATGGGTAGGTCATACATCTAAGGATTTCATGTCTAGATAATAAGAGGACATTATAAAATGATTATTATAAAAAGGGACTTACAGTGTAGGAGTAACAAGCACAATCTAGAGGGATAGACATGCAGCCCTATAAAAGTACGTGAAATATACTAAATACTAAAACATCACTATATACAAAGCTAGAGAAGTGCCAAGGCCAGCCTAGGCTGTGGGAAGAACAACAGAGGCACCAAGCTGTGGCAGAAGAAACAGGAAGAGCAAACAATTGAGCCACAGCATGAAGTTAATAATGTTCGGCTGGAGAGAGTATCTGTGTATTTCACACTAAGGAGTTTCGTGCTTATCAAGTAGACAGCAGAAAGCCATCAAATGGCAGAATAATTTCTCTGGTCGTTTCTGATTTCAAAAATATATAATTATGTTCAATCCTTTGCCTGGAGAAATAATTATTAGAGTCTTGATATTTATATTTTGCTTACTATATTATTTCAAAGGCTTAGTTATTCCGCTACAGGCTTTTAAAATACCTTAAAATGTTCAAAGCGAGACCATGATTTTGAATGCCAATAAATAGGAATCAGAAAAGGAGTATCGAGTTTAAATCTACAGTGTTCTTTCAGAAATATGCCTTTGAAAATGCTATTCCACATGAAAATGCAACCAATTTACTTAAATTAAAATACACGTTTGTTTGATTAACTTTTCAATTTTGCCTTGTTGCTTCCTTTGTAGCAAAAGGTGCTCCTTTTGAAATACAGCCTTCATTTTGGAAGTTTCCGGAGGAAATTATTTTTTAAACATTCTATTTTAGGTAGCATAGATACTTTATCTCCTTTTTTGGATAGGACAGTGGTGAGGGCTCCCCACTTAAAAGCAAGTTCTTAATACGGAGACACACATGTAACAGTTTATATGCTTCAAACCAAACTGAAGTCAAGGAACTACAGTATGAACAGAAGAGCTGCTTTTTGCTTCACAGAATTTTATGTAGAGCTGTTAACCGGAACACTGCTGCTAACAAAGGGAGCTCTAAAGAGATGGATTCTGTTTTGTTTTACCACTGTTTTCTCAAACCAGACCAATGAACTCTCCACCTCTGACCCTTTATACTAGGCTGACCCTCCACAAACTAATTCTCTGTAGGGCTCATAAAAGCGAGTTGTAAACTCCAACAGCTGTCCAGTTGAGGGGATAGCGTGTGACCGCCCCCCCCACCTCCTTGCCCTTTGCTGACACTAAACACTTCCACATTCCTTCCTCATCTACCTTGGCCAGGACACAGAGCTTCATACCCTCCGTGATCTGGGTCATCACAAGTTTCTGCTCCTGACTTCTTGAACTTTCACACAGATTCTGGCTTAGGAAGGAAGTCATGGGAGATTCGCTTTCGAGCTCTGATGTTTCTACAGACCATCCTGACCCTAAACGTAAAGTGGCCTTCAACACTTCAGAGCTACTGAGAAAGCCTCACTTGCCTTTTCTGCAGTTGTAGCCTGAATGAGGTTTGTGGGAGATGACTTCTGTGTGTTTGTGGAACGTTTGTACAATGATCTAGGTCAGCTATAAGGATTAAACTTATTTGAAGGCTACATGTTAGAACAGAAGTTATTTAAGTGGGAAAAAGACAGCAAGAAAAAGTAATTAATAGAAGATGCCCCTCTGAAAATATTAAATTAAAATTATATTTTTAATGATTGTTCACACATTCAGCTATTTATTTTATAAGTATTCACTGAAATGAAGTGGAAAATAACCACTGTGCACACGGGAGTGTTTGGAAATGCCTAAACTGGGCACAGCTGCAACAATATCATATATATTACATATATTATATATTCTCTCTGTCTCTCTCTCTGTCTCTGTCTCTCCCTCTCTCTCTCTCTCTCTCTCTCTCTCTCTCTCTCTCTATATATATATATATATATATATATTTATATATATATATACCCTCTATCCTACTGAGAGTGTCCCCATGGAAAAAACTGTGTAGAAACAAAGAAATAAATGCAGGGGAGAAATAAAAGGATGTAGTCCAAACAGAAAAATGATACAGAAATAAGTTTTCATATGGAGAGTTACTGGCCATAGAGTACAAACCAAAATAATACAGCAGTTATATAATAAGATGAAAGTTTAACCAACATTTATAAAGTTGTCAAGTGTTCTGTTTTGTCAAAGCTTGTTTGCATTACTGATAGAACCCTAATGGTATAAAAGACTGTATGGTATATGAAGCACAAACAAAGCAAAACAAAGGGCTTGGCAGGAATAAAGTACTTGTGATATTATCTTCAGAGACCAAGGCAGTGTTTGAGCAGAATTAACCTGTTTGATGATAATTATGTAAATCTTGACTTTATTTCACCATGAAGTTGGGAAACCCAATCCTGAATGCATTTTTTAAATTAATTTCCTATGTCCAGTACTATACTCATTCAATTCATTTTTTTATGATTACATGCTTTATACTACGGATATTATGTTTGAAAGAGGTTGGGTTACATGAATTCAGTGAAAGCAGCCCACACTATCTCGACACCACGACCTTTCCTAGATCTAGAGCTCACAGTAACAGCCAAAACTGAGACCAGTGTTCCATGGAAGGGTCTCTGTTCTTACTACATATGTACACAACATTTGCAAGCAGGACCAGGAAAAGCTTGTTCTGTATCCTCTTCTCCTCACCAACCTCAATCCCTACCCCCCAAATGTATATCTTTTCCATAAATAAGCGGGGATGCAGTCAGCTGTACGCTGAGATAACCCACCACCTATTACAGATTCTATAATGTATAAACAAGTCTTTGAGGTTGTTATTTTCATCTTTAAAAAGTTCTGATTTTCACTCTCCAGAACAGAAAAGATCCCTAGATTCATCCGTTATATTTTCCTTTTACTTTAGAGAAGTTGCAAAGAGGGAAAAACCCGTATGTCTGCCTCCTTCCCATTTTATCCAACTTCTGCTGTCAGTTGCAGGGAAGTTTTAAAATTAATTGCCCTGGCACAGGAAGCTGTTATGAAAGAGGGGCCATGGGAAGCAAGCAAAACTGCCAGGAGCCCCTGCCCACTTTCAGGTCCCTTCCACGTACAGGCTATACAGCCAGGACGGCCATCGGGCCAAGGGTCCTCTGAAGCTGCCCTGGGGGAAGGGAGGCTGAGAAAGACTCATTCTTCCCTGCTGTTGTAAAACGGTGGCAGGAGTACACTGGAGGATTTATGATGACCCACAGTCTCCTCTTCCCTTGTACATGTCGGTGCAGGTGGGGGCAGTGCACTGGAAGACCCAGATGCACTCAGACAGCCTTCTACTCCTGTGCAGCTACACCACTTCTTCTAATACTTAGGTACAGCTGAGGGAAAAAGAAATTATTCTTCTGCACATTGCAAAATACAAGTTCTTTAAGCAACACTCAATAGAAAAATCTCTCTCCTACTCTGAGCTTTGCTTTGTTATTACATTACTGCACACAAATACAGCATCTGGTTCACCTCCCTTATAGCCATTGTTTTGTCTGCTCTTACGCATTCCAAAAATAGTCTAGACTTTTAGTGTCATTTACATCCGAGTCAGAAGAATAATCAGGAAAATAATAATTTATGAATAATTAACTAGGCCTGATGCCGTGTTAGAGAGGAGCTATTTTTAATTGACAAAGGCTAAGATAACATGGATTTCAAAGTGAGAAGGGACATGCAGCAATTAAAGAGGCTGATTGATGGGAGAACTGACTGCTTATCCATGACTATATCATCTCTGACTGAATTCCACTGCACGCCACAAAAATAAGACAATTAGAGATAAAATCAGAGACCAAATGCATCATAACATGTTTCAGGACACAGGCTTAATTTTGAGTAAGAACATTTTTTCTATTCATGGGAAGATTAAAATGACACCTAAACTTAACCTTCATTTTAAATAAAAAATGGGATTACCACACCCAAACTTAACTGATGAGCAAGACAGGAAAACTAGAGCAGTAATTTTCTTAATATTTTTATTTGATTGTCTATTTGTTTTTTTTTCTTAGTTATTTTTATTCAACCTGCTTCTAAAATAAAGGAGGATGAGATTAAAAGAGGTAGAATTATCGTGGGGTGGCGACAGTAACTCCAAATAGCAGCAAAGATCACATTAATAATATTTCAGCTAAACTACATCTCAGCTTCTTCTTGCCCTTCTTATCACCTCTTCCATGATTTAATATTACTAGTACTTATTCATAGATACCTTGGGTCACTCCCACCTCCAGCACAAAGGGAAAGACTCTCTGTTTCAGGAGAAGATGCCCTGGACAGAAACGTAGAGAAGTAGAATCGTGAATAACCTTACTACACATCAACTTCCCAGCTGCCACAGAGATGGAAACTGTGTTTAAACATAGGGAACATCCTTAACCAAGACTCATAATTCTAGGTTTGGTTCTGCTGCCAGCTCCGTTATCTCTAGGCTTTCCATTACAATGAAGGTGCTAGAATAGATATTCTCTAAGTCTTTTCCAGATCTAAAGTACTTGACTTATTTCAGAAGTTCTCAATTTTTTATTTTAACCACTAGAAAGAAATGATAACTATGAAACGTGATAGAGCTGCTAATTATTGCTACAATAGCAATCATATTGCAATATGTAAATGTATCGAATTAACATGTCATACACCTTAAACTTACCAAATATTACATGTCAAACATATTTGAGTTAAAAAGGAAGCTTCCAATTCTGAGTGTTTATTGAAATCAGTAGGGAAACTCTGGAAAAGACTGATTTCAGAGTTCTAACTTGGACCCATTGAATCAGAACCTCCTGGTATGACCACTTGGAATTATTTTCTAAACAATCCCCAGGTGATTCCGATGATACACCAGATGATTCTGTAGATGTCAGAGGCTGCATTAGATCCCTACATTAGAGTTAAACTCTTCGAGGGCAGCAACTGTATCTTGTGCATCTTGAAATCTCTGTACAGGAATTGGAATATTAGAGACACTCAGTAATTTAACTGCTCGGTGATTAAATATCTACTAAACAGAACTTGCACATTTTTGTTGTTATTAGGTCATACTGAAAGAGAAAGAGGATATATTATGAAGGCAAATGGTACATTTATTTAATGTCACCTAATTATAAACACATAAAACTGACCTCAGCTTTAACTAAATAGTCAGAATTATAAATCATAAATCAGGAGCTAACTATGGGATTAACAAACTTTTTTAGCTCATACTATTTTTTGAATGGCTCATTCTTCTAGGCATTGGTTTTAGCATTCATTTTATTAATCTGACCTACATTTTTTGCTTCACGGAGTTTATCATCATGGAGGACATGCTCATCTAAGTAAAATGGAGCATATGAGAGATGTTCTCACATATTCAACACACTGGTCATTCTAATTTTTTTTAAGTCATTCGTTATTCTTTCTTGGTTTGTTTGTTTTTCAGTTGCCAGAGGAATTAAAAGTCAAAATATAAGCTGATGTAAATATGCCTCTGAATGAGATCCCTGTTTAGAGTTTAGCAACAATGTCAAACATTCCCAAACATTTGACTTTGAATTAAAAGTCAAAATATAAGCTGATGTAAATATGCCTCTGAATGAGATCCCTGTTTAGAGTTTAGCAACAATGTCAAACATTCCCTACTAGGAAGCTATTAATTCTAGAAGCGGAGGCTCAGAATGAAGAAAGGAGGTTGTGTATTAGTGTGTTTATTTCGTAATGATGTGAAATGTGCTCCTGTGCATTTAAATGGACAGAAAAAGAACAAAGCATTAACTTGGGGGTCATTAAAAGTAACCATAAGCCTGTCCATTTATTACATGCCCCCCAAAAATCTCCTCTGGTGAAAAACAAAATCACACTAGCACAAACAGCTGGATTAGCGTGACGCCATGCTGCCTGAACACCATTGTTTGATAGGTTTAATGTCACTTTTGTACTATATATACCACAGAGAGAGATGTTGAGTTGCATCCAGCAGGGTGGCTAACATTCTGTAGCTAATTACGAATAGCTCCACGACAGTACTGAAAGAAGGACGACCCTGCATATGTCTCAGAAGGGAATAGAGAGATATTTTGTTTACAGTCACCCATCTGTCTGGTCACAACAGAATTACATATGAGTACCAGCCATAGTTTAGTATGTCCTTCAAGGGTGATTTTCTCATTATATGCATCCTATCACCTACTTCTCAGATACAGCCTGCCAGTCATCATTTCTACCCTTTACGAATGATAATACATCTGATATTCCAAGGCTTCAACCGAAGTGAAGACCTTCTAAGAGACTCCATAATCATACAGAGAATACTGCTTTGTTGGATAAAGGCTGAATTCGAGTAAAGAAAAAAAAGTGCGAGAGAGGCAAAAGGAAAAATCAAATGTCTGCATTTCAACTCATCTGTGCCTGTTTTGTTCTATGGCTAACGTAAAAGAATACACACTAACCTGCATTGGAAAGGACCTAAAACAGCATCTACCCCACATTCCTCACTTTGTGGCTGAGTATATGAGGTTCAGAGAGGTTAAACACAGGGGCTTTACACAGAGAGGCTTGTGTAAAGTTCAAAGAGAGAATGACAGAATCCACATTCCCTGATACCTAGGGCCTCAATATCAGTATACAAGCAAATCTAGCTGAGAACCTTTTCAAGCATTTCTTCTCACTGACACTGCAGACCCAGAGAGAACGGGGCAGGCGGCGGGGAGGGCGAAGCAAGAGCAAGCAAACTCACTGTAGACATACCATCTCCTTCAAAGGAGCAGAACCTTTACATCTCTCAAGGCATCTGAAACGCTCTGTCTTGTTACTACAAATCTTTCTTTACGTATTGTATCTTACCCACTTGAGGGCAGTATCCCTGTCCAAATCATGTGTCTACTATAGAGCCTTTTATGTTCAGTAGGTGTTTGGCATACACGCAAAATGAAAGGATGAACGAATTAATGAAAGCCAAGTCCATCAAAGTTAAGCTAGTACCAAAGTAAATCTTTATTTCCATCAAGCCAGAAACTGGTCAACAAATAACGCTTTATCAGTGCAAGACTAATGTAGCCCAAAGTTCCACAGGCAAACTTGGCTATTTGGAGAATGCAGCAAGGAGAAAAGGGATCTTTAATTGCAGGCTCTGTTCTAACAGAGATAATTCTAAAGATGAATTCTTTTTCTTTTTTATAAAATCATTTATTTATTCTTTTATTTCTGGCTGCTTTGGGTCTTCGTTGCTGCATGCAGGCTTTCTCTAGTTGCGGCAAGCGGGGGCTACTCTTTGTTGCGGTGTGTGGGCTTCTCATTGCGGTGGCTTCTCTTGTTGCGGAACAAGGGCTCTAGGTGCACAAGCTTCAGTAGTTGTGGCTCACAGGCTCTAGAGTGCAGGCTCAGTAGTTGTGGCGCACGGGCTTAGTTGCTCCGCGGCATGTGGGATCTTCCCAGACCAGGGCTTGAACCTGTGTCCCCTACCTTGTCAGGCGGATTCTTAACCACTGTGCCACCAGGGAAGTCCCTAAAGATGAATTTTTAAATGACATTAGAGATACTCAGATCTCTGCTCTTGAGACTCTTTTAGCCCATACACAAAGGTGCTCCCATCAGCTTTTGATTTCCTCATGGACTTATGGCTATGTGATACTACATTACACTTTTCTCTACCTGTGCACCCAGTTTCCCTCATAGCCTTCTTGCTACCCGATATTGAATTATGTTTTTATGTGTTTACTTGTTCATTGTCTGCCACCCCTCTAGCATATTAGCTTTATAGAGCAAAGATTTATCTTGTTCATCCCGTGTACTCAGTTCCCACACAAGTGTTGAATGAATCAATCAGACTGAAATGATCACCTCCCACTAGTCAGGATGGCCATCACCCAAAAATCTACAAACAATAAATGCTGGAGAGGCTGTGGAGAAAAGGAAACCCTCTTGCACTGTTGGTGGGAATGTAGATTGATGCAGCCACTTTGGAGAAAAGTTTGGAGGTTCCTTAAAAAACTAAAGATAGAACTACCATATGACCAGCAATCCCACTACTGGGCATATACGCTGAGAAAAACATAATTCAAAAAGATACATGGGGCTTCCCTAGTGGCGCAGTGGTTGAGAGTCCGCCTACCAATGCAGGGGACACGGGTTCGTGCCCCGGTCCGGGAAGATCCCACATGCCGCGGAGTGGCTGGGTCCATGAGCCATGGCCGCTGAGCCTGCACATCCGGAGCCTGTGCTCCGCAACGGGAGAGGCCACAACAGTAAGAGGCCCGCATACAGCAAAAAAAAAAAAAAAAAAAAAGATACATGTACCCCAATGTTCACTGCAGCACTATTAACAATAGCCAGGACATGGAAGAACCTAAATGTCCATCAACAGATGACTGGATAGAAAAGATGTGGTACATATATACGATGGAATATAACTCGGCCATAAAAAGG
The DNA here is from genome assembly GCF_059928025.1 of Delphinapterus leucas. Classification (NCBI taxonomy): domain Eukaryota; kingdom Metazoa; phylum Chordata; class Mammalia; order Artiodactyla; family Monodontidae; genus Delphinapterus; species Delphinapterus leucas. Next base: position 16,720,969 of record NC_143146.1, read on the forward strand.
AATGAAACTGGGTCATTTGTAGTGATGTGGATAAACCTAGAGTCTGTCATACAGAGTGAAGTAAGTCAGAAAGAGAAAAACAAATATTGTATATTAACGCATATATATGGAATCTAGAAAAATGGTACTGGTGAACCTATTTGCAGGGCTTCCAGAGACATAGAGAACAGACTTGTGGACACAGGTGGGAAAGGGAAGGGTGGGATGAACTGAGAGAGCAGCACTGACTACCATGTGTAAAATAGATGGCTAGTGGGAAGCTGCTATATAACACAGGGAGCTCAGCTCGGTGCTCTGTGATAACCTAGAAGGGTGGGATGGGAGGGTGGGAGGAGGTCCAAGAGGGAAGGGCTATATGTACACATATAGCTGATTCGCTTTGTTCTACAGCAGAAACTAATACAACATTGTAAAGCAATTATACTCCAATAAAAAAACAAAACAAAAAAATTAAATGACCCATTGATAGGTTTGGGGGGCATCTTTGTCTGGTTTTGGTATCAGGGTGGTCTTGCAGAATGAGTTTGGGAGTGTTCCTCCCTCTGCTATATTTGGGAAGAGTTTGAGAAGGACGGGTGTGAGCTCTTCTCTGAATGTTTGATAGAATTCACCTGTGAAGCCGTCTGGTCCTGGGCTTGGTTGTTGGAAGATGATGATGACGATCCTTTGTATTTCTGCAGTGTCAGCTGTTACTTCTCCTTTTTCATTTCTAATTCTGTTGATTTCAGTCTTCTCCCTTTATTTCTCGATGAATCTGGCTAATGGTTTATCAATTTTATTTATCTTCTCAAAGAACCAGCTTTTAGTTTTATTGATCTTTGCTATTGTTTCCTTCATTTCTTTCTCATTTATTTCTGATCTGATCTTTATGATTTCTTTTTTCTATTAACTTTCGGGGTTTTTTTGTTCTTCTTTCTCTAATTGCTTTAGGTGTAAGGTCAGGCTGTTTATTTGAGATTTTTCTTGTTTCTAGACATAGGATGGTATTGCTATAACTTCCCTCTTAAAACTGCTTTTGTTGCATCCCATAGGTCTTGGGTCATCATGTTTTCATTGTCATTTGTTTCTAGGTATTTTTTGATTTCTCTTTGATTTCTTCACTGATCTCTTGGTTATTTAGTAGTGTATTGTTTAGCCTCCATCTGTTTGTAATTTTTACAGATTTTTTTTCCTGTAATTGATATCTAGTCTCATAGCGTTGTGGTTGGAAAAGATACTTGATATGATTTCAATTTTCTTAACTTTACCAGGGCTTGATTTGTGACCCAAGATACGATCTATCATGGAGAATGTTCCATGAGCACTTGAGAAAAATGTGTATTCTGTTGTTTTTGGATGGAATGTCCTATAAATATCAATTAAGTCCATCTTGTTTAATGTATCATTTAAAGCTTGTGTTTTGTTATTTATTTTCATTTTGGGTGATCTGTCCACTGGTGAAAGTGGGGTGTTAAACTCCCCTACTCTGATTGTGTTACTGTCGATTTCCCCTTTTATGACTGTTAGCATTTACCTTATGTATTGAGGTGCTCCTGTGTTGGGTGCATAAATATTTACAATTGTTGTATCTTCTTCTTGGATTCATCCCTTGATCATTATGTAGTGTCCTTCTTTGTCTCTTGTAATAGTCTTTATTTTAAAGTCTATTTTGTCTGATATGAGAATTGCTACTCCAGCTTTCTTTTGATTTCCATTTACATGGAATATCTTTTTCCATCCCCTCACTTTCAGTCTGTATGTGTCCCTAGGTCTGAAGTGGGTCTCTTGTAGACAGCATATGTACAGGTCTTGTTTTTGTGCCCATTTCACCAGTCTATGTCTTTTGGTTGCGGCATTTAATCCATTTACATTCAAGGTGATTATCGATATGTATGTTCCTATTACCATTTTCTTAGTTGTTTTGGGTTTGTTATTGTAAGTCTTTTCCTTCTCTTGTGTTTCCTGCCTAGATACGTTTCTTTCACATTTGTTGTAGAGCTGGTTTGGTGGTGCTGAATTCTCTTAGCTTTTGCTTGTCTGTAAAGGTTTTAATATCTCCAACAAATCTGAATGAGATCTTTGCTCTGTAGAGTAATCTTGGTTGTAGGTTTTTCCCTTCTATCCTTTTAAGTATGTCCTGCCACTCCCTTCTGGCCTGCAGTTTCTGCTGAAAGATCAGCTGGTAATCCCAATGGGGATTCCCTTGTATGTTAATTGTTGCTTTTCCCTTCCTGCTTTTAATATTTTTTCTTTGTGTTTTATTTTTGATACCCTGATTAATATGTGTTTTGGTGTGTTTCTCCTTGGATTTATCCTCTATGGGACTCTCTGTGCTTCCTGGACAGCTTGAGTGACTATTTCCTTACTCATATTAGGGAACTTTTCAACTATAATTTCTTCAAATATTTTCTCCGTCCCTTTTTCTTTTCTCTTCTTCTACTGGGACCCCTATAATTTGAATGTTGGTGCATTTAATGTTGTCCCAGAGGTCTCTGAGATTGTCCTCAATTCTTTTCATTCTGTTTTCTTTATTCTGCTCTGCAGTAGTTATTTCCACCGTTTTACCTTCCAGGTCACTCTTCCATTCTTCTTCCTCAGTTATTCTGCTACTGATTCCTTCTAGAGAATTTTTAATTTCATTTATTGTGTTGTTCACCATTTTTTCTTTGCTCTTTAGTTCATCTAGGTACTTGTTAAACATTTCTTGTATTTTCTCCATTCTATTTCCAAGATTTTGGATCATCTTTACTATCATTACTCTGAATTCTTTTTCAGGTAAACTGCCTATTTCCTCTCATTTGTTTGGTCTGGTGGGTTTTTACCTTGCTCCTTCATCTGCTGTGTGTTTCTCTGTCTTCTCATTTTGCTTAACTTACTGTGTTTGGGGTCTCCTTTTCGCAGGCTGCAGGTTCGTAGTTCCTGTTGTTTTTGGTGTATGCCTCCAGTGGGTAAGGTTGGTTCAGTGGGTTGTGTAGGCTTCCTGGTGGAGGGGACTAGTGCCTGTGTTCTGGTGGATGAGGCTGGATCTTGTATTTCTGGTGGGCAGGACCACATCTGGTGGTGTGTTTTGGGGTGTCTGTGACCTTATTATGATTTTAGGCAGCCTCTCTGCTAATGGGTGGGTTTGTGTTCCTGTCTTGCTATTTGTTTGGCATAGGGTGTCCAGCACTGTAGCTTGGTGGTCGTTGAGTGGAGCTGGGTCTTAGTGTTGAGACAGAGATCTCTGGGAGAGTTTTCCCCATTTGATATCACATGGGGCTGGGAGGTCTCTGGTAGACCAATGTCCTGAAATCGTCTCTCCCACCTCAGAGGCTCAGGCCTGACACCCAGCCAGAGCACCGAGAACGTGTCATCCACACCGTTCTAGGTCACAAAGATATTCTCATTTTTCTTTCTTCCAGAAGCTTTAGACATACTAGAATGGCATACAACTCAGCAATTCCACTCCTAGGCATTTACCTCAAGGAGGGGGTGTGTGAGGAGCTACCTTCCACAGAATGGTAAAAGACCCCGGCCAAGAGGTGCAGAATCAAGAGAAAATCCAAGTTGAGGCCATGGCATCGGTGCAGCAGGGGAGCGGCGGGGCCCATTGCCGCCGAGTGAGCACGCGGCTTCCCTATCAGCTGCACCGTCTGTATCTAAATTTCTAACGATTGAACAATCAATCCCTTTATTGAGTTTGATCTTCTGTTCTTTTAACTGAAAAATCTGGCATTATTTTTCCCTTGCTGGAAGAATACAACTTTTTTTTCTTTTTTGGCGGCACCGAACAGCATGCGGGATCTTAGTTCTCCAACCAGGGATTGAACCTGTGCCCCCTGCAGTGGAAGTGCAGAAACCTAACCACAGGACTGGCCAGGGAATTCCCAGAATACAACTATTTTTAATCATTATTTCTAATGAGTTAATATGAGTTTAAATTATGAAATTGCTTTTTAAGTCTGTCTTATTCAAGGAATAATAGGAGAACTTTTTTTTTTTTTTTTTTTTTTTGTGGTACGCAGGCCTCTCACTGTTGTGGCCTCTCCCATTGCAAAGCACAGGCTCCGGACGCGCAGGCTCAGCGGCCATGGCTCACGGGCCCAGCTGCTTCGCGGCATGTGGGATCTTCCCGGACCGGGACACGAACCCATGTCCCCTGCATCAGTAGGCGGACTCTCAACCACTGTGCCACCAGGGAAGCCCAACAGGAGAACTTTCAGTTGTAAGTGTTTATGTTTGTCATATATAAAGAATAAACGGGCAGAATGTTCTGCTCTATATCAAAGGTCTTTGTTTACATAAATTTTTATATTTCCAGACAGTCCAAAAATCTTTATATTATCTAAAAACTGAAAGGACATGCCAATTCTGTAACTGTTATTAAAATTTCAAAAAGAGTTTTCATTTCAGTATGATGATGACTGTCTAGAATAATGAATGTAAAATTGTACCATCTCCTCCACAATTTAAATGCATCTACCCATAAAGCTCTGGGCACGACTGAAGGGCTGCCAGAGAAAAGTAAAATAATGTGTGTCATTTAGTGAATCTGAAAAGTAGTTCCTTACTGCTTTGGAGGGAATGTCTACTGACATTTCAGAAAAAAACAATAATGACACAATCTGCATAATCACTTGTCAGTTAACTTGGGTACAGCAGGCCATGGAGAAAACTGATTGTTTGAAATACACTGTTTTGATAGATATGGATTTAATGTTGATAATTTTAAAGCTAGGAATATTAACAAAAGGGCTGATAGAAGATTTTGAACATTTCTTTTTATATTTCTGGTGTTTTCATTCCTTGTAAACTACTGACAGTTTTCTCAAGTGGCAAAAACGTTTAAAGTATTGCTTTAAATGTCATTAAAATAATAGGAAATGTGAACAAAATCAGCATACTTTTGGGTTTCTAATTCTGCTCAAACTAGAATATCCAAATATGATTATAACCAACTACTATTTTATTAATAAACTTACATGACATCAATGGTATTCCAATAAAAAATGATACACTACAATAACAAACTGTCATTTTTATTCCTGCTTTTGAAAAGTAAAATGTAATTTGAAACACAATGTAAAAATTTTTTTAATGTTCCATTGTTCGGTACATGCATATTTAGAATTGCTATGTTTTCTGGTGAGATTTATTTCTTAATATAGACACTCTTGCTTCTTTTTGATTAATGTTTGCATGATATACCTTTTTCCATCCTTTTATTTTTAACAGGTCTATATCATTATATCTGTAGAGGCTTTCTTGTAGATAGCATAAAGTTAGAAAATGTTCTGTATCCCATTCTACCAATCTCTGTCTTGTAATTAGCATATTTAGCCCATTCACATTTAATGTAACTACTGATATGTTAGGGCTTAATCTGTGGTATCAGTGGAGAACACACGGTGAACCTGTGCTTCCACCCCAACCCACTAGTAACAAGGCACTCCTCCCCTTCCCCACTGGGTGGTGTCAGAGGAGACCTAGTAAAGAATAAGCACTTCACCACCATCTACCAGTAAGAATACCACCCTTCCCTCCATGGTGCCGTCAGAGGCCATATGAAGAGCCAGAACTCCCAGTCATCATATATCATGCAAACACTAATCAAATGAAAGCAGGAGTGTATGTTTTAATATCAGATAAAATAGACCTCAGAGCAAAGAAAATTACCAAAGACATTATATAATTATAAAATGGTCAATCCACCAAGAAGACATATCAATCTCAACTATGTATACTCCAAAAAACAGAGCTGCAAAATACGTGAAGCAAAAACAGAAAGGCAAAATAGACAAACTGACAACTCTAGTGAGAGACTTCAACAACTGTTTCTCAACAATTGGTAGAACAACTAGAACTAGAACAAGCAATTGATCTTTGGAAAGACCAATAAAATAGACAAACCTCTAGCAAGACTAACGAAGGAAATTTTCTTGGAGAACACGCAAATTATTACTGTCAGGAATGAAACAGGGGATATCAACAGGGGATAGCGCTTGTTTCTCTTTGTGATATGTAATCTCTAGTATCAGGGTAACTGTTGCACAATTAATGCTATTTAGAAGGGCTGAATTTCTTTCTGATAGTAGTTTAAAAGGTAAGCTTGTACAGTAGGAATTCTGAATGTACAGTTCTTTTCTAACCTAGATTCCACTACTGCAACCTCAACTAAGCAATGAAACAAATGCTTTTCAGTGATGATGAAATTTTAAGGTTCAAAAGTACAAATAATGAATAAGCTCCCCAAGGGTTGGGACATCGTTTCTTTTGTAATCACCAGTACATTCCCATCATCAAGAACAGTGTCCACTGTATCTTAGAGACAGTCAATATTTGCTGAATGAATAATTGAAGGAATTAGAAATTGGAAGAGGTAAAAACAGTATAAATTAGAAAACAGAGTAGGAGTTTAAATAAATGTTTGATGTACTTGATTTTAGTAAAAAGAAATCCATAAATCAGAGTAAGAGTCATGGGAGGGGCAGAAAACTGGGGAATGAAAGTTGGCTTACAAATCAATATGACATAAATTCTTGCTCAAACTTCTCAGTTTCCCTGCTGTATCTCAAACCCACTCAAATACATGGATTAAAGTTCACTGGCATCTGCTCTATTTGAATCAGAATTTTTCCCCTAACATTTCCCCTCAAAACATTAAAAGACTTACTGAAAATAAACCGTAAACAAACTAACCTTTTTAGTGAAAAATGTACTGGAATATAGAACAAAAAGACTGGAGAAATATAGGTGGCTGATTTTAGAAAGTTAAGTGATTTAACTCAGTGATAATTTCTAAAAAGGAAATTGAGCTTCAATGAAGCATGCAGGTCCTCTTCTACATTATCTTCAACAGTGCGTGTAATTTGCACACATTTAATTAACTAATAAAACTCCTACCTGTAACATCAGGTTTGGAAATGTCATTGTTGATGACATGCTGCTCCATCAGGTTTAGTTGATTGTTTTTTGTTTTATTAACACCAAATGACAACATACCCAAAGGTGCTGTCTAGCACTTCTACTTCTTTTCAAATATTGCTCGATTTATTTATTTGTTGGTGTTTTCCATGTAGGATAGAATTTACAGAATTCTGTAAATACAAGGCCCTAACTAAATGGTGACTCAAGGAAAAACTGAGGCATAAAAGAAGCATACTTACAAGGGGATCCACTCAACCACAGATTGTGTTTTGCTGCAGACAAATCAGGTTACCGAGGTGACAAGAGATATATAGTGTATCTCCTGCTCCGCAGCTTGGATTGCTTTTATCCTTGTTCCCTGATACAGAACCCTAGTAAGAGCTTGTAAAATACTTCTATGGGGCTTCCCTGGTGGCGCAGTGGTTGAGAATCTGCCTGCCAATGCAGGGGGACACAGGTTCGAGCCCTGGTCTGGGAAGATCCTACATGCTGCAGAGCAACTGGGCCTGTGAGCCACAACTACTGAGCCTGCGCGTCTGGAGCCTGTGCTCTGCAACAAGAGAGGCCGCGACAGTGAGAGGCCCGCACACCGCGATGAAGAGTGGCCCCCGCTTGCCGCAACTAGAGAAAAGCCCTCGCACAGAAACGAAGACCCAACACAGCCATAAATAAATAAATAAATAAATAAATTTAAAAGAGAATTTCAGCCTAATCACAATACTATTTAAAAAAAAATACTTCTGTGACACTAAAATCTTGAAGACAGAAGATAAAGTATAAATGATATTTTCCACCTATATTTCACACAATGTACTAAGTCTTTATTATATATTTAATCCTATTATCCCCTGGAACTGAATGAATCAGCCATTCGTTCTCTATATTGTCACATGGATATAATGTCAGCTTTGTCCAGAAAAAACTTTTGGTTGGAATCTGCCAGGTGAAGAAATGCGAAGCAATGCCATCCATAGTCTGTTCATTAACAGAGATCACTACTTCATTGCCAAGTCAAAAACACAATGATTGTTCTCTTAAGGTAATTAGGTTAAAAGTCCCTCTAAAATTTAGGATCTATGTTTTATTAAAATACATACATGAATGACATACATGTATAATGTACATGTACATGTATGATGAGGATATTTAGACTAATATATATATAACACTTCTCTGGATCATCATACTTGCGTGTAAAGTATTGATGCTGATTTTTAAAGGCGACACACTTGACTACTAGCATTGAAGTAGTGAGAGTGGGCTTGGAAATAAGAGACTGAGGATTAGACAGAGGGTCTGCAAAGCCAGATCAATAGAACTTGGCACATGACGAGATGTGGGAAGGAATGATCCAGGAGAATTCTGTTGCCAATAACAGAGATTAGACCATCCCAAGTATTTACTATTGGATAGGTGTCAAGGAAGGGTGTCAGAAAGGGTGGAAGAGAAATGACAAGTTCACCTTCCGAGGGATGAACTTCAGGAGACTCTAGGAGGTCCTAATGAAAATGTGCTGCAGGATGTTGCACATCCTGGTCCAGTACTTACAAATGAGGTCAGAAAGGAGAGTTAAACATAGAGGTGCTTGTCATTGACCTCACTGAGTGTGCCTGACCCTGTATTCGGAGAAGTGAGATACAGGAAGTTGTTTTAAATTTCGGAGATACGTAGTTCTTTGATTTCAAACAAGACTCACTTAATTCATAGTGTTTACTATCATATCACTTGCTAATGGAATAAAAAAAGGGGAAAAACGCTACTAAATGTCATATGAGAGCAATATGTAGCACCAATAATTAACCCTGAACAGCAGTTTTATTAATATGATATTTCCTTCATAAAACGTGGAAACATTAAAATTGCTTTAGTGTTTTAAAAATTGACTTACCATGCAACACTGTGTTTTTCTTACTACTCTAGCTATATGACATAAATTCTCCATGAACTTGATCTTTCAGTTCTAATTTCTGCACATGGTGATTAAGCCAAAAATCTTTTTTTCTTCATTCGAGAAGAGTTATCTCTTTGGCAATTTTATTAGTGATATTTGCTAAGGCACAAAACCCAATGACATCATTCAGTACTTATGAAATGTCCCAGTAGAGTTGCTAATAAATTTTGCAACCATTTAGGAAATAGCCATTCATCAGTACAACTTTGATTTCTAACTGTCCTGACTTATCTTTTCACCAGAAATGAATACTTGCTCTGTTAGGCAGAAGTCAGCAGGAGGAGGGAATCTTGGAGACTCTCATTTGTACTTGCTAAACAAAAGCATTTATTTAAAAAGATGCAGGGCGCTTAAAATTTTAATAGCCTCTGGAGTACTCCCTTGAGGAATACTTATTTAGGACAAAATGTACCACGGTTGCTTCCTGAAGATTAGAAAACTAAAGTTAGAACATTAGAAAATCGCTTCTCCTATGTAAGACTGCAAATCGCAAACCCTATTGACCAAGTCACTTCCAAATTCCTGTTACCTCTCAGTTCAATCAATCCAATTCTACCCATATTTACTTGGAATTTATTAAGTGCTAATAGTACACACAGCTGAACTCCATCATACAGTTTTTTTAGTAACAGTCATTAAGACAATATTTAATATATTCAGCACCTTTCCCTTGAAGTTATTTGGTCCTGATGTAGTAGGAAATGCTTCCTCCCATCCTTCTGCTCTCCCCATTGCTGGGTTTCCAGCTCTTGATGATCAAAGAAACCCCATCACAGGTAATATCTTTCAGGGCACAAATACTAAAGTAGATAGTATACTGATCTACCACTTGGAAACTTAAAAAGCAAAAGGGCTGCTTGAGAAGAACCAGAACATGCTAGTTAAACAGTGACAGCTCCAGAATTTCTCTCGGAAGAGCTCAACAGACGTAATCTGCCGTACAGAGGGGCTGGGGGCAGACAGTGAGTTTACATAGCAAGTCCATGGGCTTCTCTTTGATTATTTATTTGAAGTGGCCTGTAGAAGGAAACTGGCAGAGATATAATGGAGTGAATAAATGCCCCAAGTACCCCCTCACTGCATCCCCAAAGCAGAAGTTATGAAAGTCACCTTATTTATAACAAAAACAAGGCTCTCCTATCACTACTAATTCACCACTTATTGAGACGTGGTATGATTCTCTAGGTGGAAGATAAACAATGGAGAGTAGACACAACACTGAGAGCCAATCCTACAAGTGAGCGATCTTTGTCTTCTTTCTCTTAAAATTCTACCAGTAGAGACTGTCTGCTTTGACTGGCAACATCTCTGAAAGAACACTGACCCAGAGACTCCTGGATGTCACTCCTTTGGCCCTCACTGAAGTCATGTTTTTTAACACCCAAGGTTTTCTGCCCGACCACTACTGCTGGTCCTGTATGTTTCATCCATCTCAGTCTATTAGCATTTGCAGTCTTACATTTCATAATAGAAGAAGGGTACTTCTATAAGCAGCAAAATCGAGATTTTTTTTCAGTTACGTTCTGTGGAACTTTTAAATACTATTTTTCATTTTCTGAATATATGCAGCACCTGCTCATGGTACAGGGTTTGGAAAATACAAAAAAAAAAAAGAGTAAAGAAAAAAATATATTTAATTTCCTGTCGTCCCGCAACCCAAGTCTGGTCTGTACCTCATGAATATCTATGGCGTGATGTATATTTCCTTGGATGAGGTTTCTATGTTACAGGCCAAGTCTCACACAGCAGGAAAGGAAACTCTTTTTGTAACAGGCGTTTGTGGGAAGGAATTAGAGAAAAAGGTAGGAGAATCTGGCCACCAGAATTTTCCTCACTTTGGCCTAATATCTTGGAAATGGGGTGGGAACAGACAGAACCCACGTACTTTTGAACATTTCCCCTGTTTAGAACTCTAGGAGGTAAACTCACCCTGGCTCCTATGGCTCACATATGGCAGGAAAGTTTCAGAAGTTCAAGCAAGCAGAAAGGAGTGCCTATGAGGTCTGAACTCGTGGAAACCAAAGGCACTGCAGTCTAGCCTTAAGGAATGGGCCGCCTGAGCTGATGAACAAATATAAATCATGGCCAGATTTCAGAGGGAATCTGTGTGACCAAGCCAAAGGTGGTCATCAAGAGAGGGACCCAACCTGCAGATTTCAAGAGGAAACACAAGCAAGATTTACGAGGATACCATCAGACCAAACCCTCCACAGTAGATGCAATGTCCACAACCCAGCGGCAGAGCACTAGCCCCACCTTGGGCAAGGCATAATCAAAGGACTTCCACATCCCTCCCACCAGAGACCCCTAAGTCTTCCCCCATGCATGGATCTTGGGAAGGGAAGAGACAGAGGAGTAACTGTGATAGGAAGTTAAACTATGAATTTACCAGAAAATTATCCAATAGAAAGTGTTTGGAGGAGCTCAAAACTACTCAAAAGCTACTTTGGAGGAGAATGATATGACATCAATTTACCAACTCAGAAAAGTTCCATCCCACTTCCACCATCTCTACCAAGTAGGGCAAGAGGACTCAAGAGGAGATTAATATCAATTACAGAAAACTTAAAAGATTCTATTTTCCTGCATATCTAATATGTAGGGGTTCCATTTTTTATTCCAATACACACACATATGCTGCACAATAGTAATCTCATATTTCATAAATCCATTATATTATGTTATATGCACTCCTGTCCTCGAATGTTCTGACATCAGGGCTGTGGTAAACTGTCCTCTTATTCTATGTTGCTCTGTGTGTCTGCTTTCTTGTGAGGTGCTTTGTCACGTACAGTAAGTCCCCTACATATGAACCTTCAAGTTGCAAGCCTTCAACGATGCAAACGTGCGTTCCATGTCCGGTCACGTAAGTTAGTTCACGTGTCTGGCATACGTCGTCACGTGCGTGCATCCTCTACAAGTGGTTGCGCTTTTGTGTACTTTACTGTACAGTACCGTTGCTGTGCAACACGTGGAGCTTACTAATGAAGACCTGATGGAATTGGAGGCCCAGAGAAAGGACGAAGAGAGACAAGAGGAAGAAGTAACTGAAGAACCAAAGAGACTCACGATGCAGGAAATGGCAAGGGGACTTTCTTTATTTGAGGAGGCACTGTTAGTCTTTGAGGCACAGGACCGGAACGCGGGACAGTACACGAAGGTTGCAGCAGCCGTTCAGAATGCAATCCAGTGCTACCGTGTCATCTATGACGAGAAAAAAAGAGCCACTACCCAGACATCTCTGGATCCTTTTTTCAAGAGGGTAGATAGAATTGAATCCAGCAGGGAACCAGAACCTGTGCCATCAGCGTCAGGCATGAGCGACATTGCAGCTTGCCCTCCGTCTCCTGTTGCTGACGATCCTTCAGCTCTACCATCTCGCACCTCCTCTCCCTCCTCCAATCAGTAACTCTTCTTGCCTGTTCCCTCGATGCCAGCCCCTGCATGCCCGCTGTTGTACTGGACTACCGTACTTTTCAAGGTACTGTACTGTAAGATTAAAAATGTTTTCTTTATTTTTTGTGTTTTTTTTTAATGTATTATTTGTGTGAAAAGTATTATAAGCCCATTACAGTACAGTTCTGTGTAGCCAATCGTGTTAGTTGGGTACCTAGGCTAACTTTGTTGGACTTACGAACAAATTGGACTTATGAATGTGCTCTTAGAACAGAACTTGTTCATATGTAGGGGGCTTACTGTACTCACGTATCCACTCTCAGTCCCTGGATACCTGTCCTAAGAGCCACTGCCCGTGTTGCTCCCCTGACCCCCGTCTTTCTTGCCATCCACTATGATTACACAGATCAGCGGGTCCACGTTCCGGGGCACTCCCCAAATCCTCACCACGACCTTATGCTTCACTATCCTGATTCTCTAAGTGGTTTTCATTCTGAGATTTCGGTGAAGCTTCTGGTCTCCACTTTCTGCTCAGTAGGAGACACTCTCTATCCTGCTCTGATGTTTTTAAATTGGAGACAGTAGCTTCTGGAATGATGCTTCTTTTCAGACTGTCTTGAGGAGCAACAGATTTTCTGTATAATAGTGATTCTAAATGTCTCCTTTGAAAAATCTTCCTCTTCTCCCAGTGACTCGGGGTAAGTAGTAAAATGTCTATGTTTAATTCAGGAACTGGGGAAGAACAGCTTGCACTTTGATGGTTTCTTTTCCAACAACGTGCTTTAAGTTTTAAAATGTTTTTCTTGCCCAGTTACCTATCATTTGCTCAAGATGGTAAAACACATACATCAGGAAATCAAATGTTCAAAATGTCCAGCATCTACTCTGCATCAAACACAGTGACATACAGTAGAAGACTCACATGCTCTCTGTGTGCTGTGCCCTAGACTCACCGTACCTTCCTCCAGGTAAACCAGATAACCTCTGCCTCAGACCCATCACGTTATCATGAATTGTTTACTCACATTAGCGGACAACTTTTGAATTCACGTCTCCAATGCCTCAGAAATGTTCTCCATGTTTCAAAAGCACTTCAAAATATACTTAATATTGTTGAAACTCCAGACATAGTGATACCATTTCTATATGGAAACCCACTGCAGGTTGAGCACTCAAGAATTTTACAGATCAAATATATATTTATTATAAACGCACATCCATATGTACACATACACATACACACAAAGAGCCATACATAGAACTTTATTTCTCCTGTATTCTCACAATTCCACAAACTGCATTTTCACAATTAAGACACTCTGACTGACTAAGCACCTATTACCCAGTTATGCACTGAACACCATGGGGACGGGAAGAAATGACTAGAAAAATTAAAACCTCTGCTCTTATGAAGTTTTCACACTTGCTGAGGCCCTGTGTTATAAAATGAATAAATAGCTGAATTTATTTTCCCAAAAGTCATGGAAACAACCACAGAAGGAATCCACCTTCCAAAATGTTCTTTCTTTGGAGAAAACACAGGTCAAGTCACATTAGGACCTCAAGAAATGTATGTTGGATGACGACTGCATATTCCTACAGGACAAAATGGGTGGTTCCAATCTTTATTAATTGCTTCAAGGGGAGTTCTTCAATGCAGGATCCGGAGCCAACCTGCCACTACTTAAAGGCCTGGGATCTTAACTTCTCTGTGTCTCAGTTGCCTCAGGAATAAAAAGGGGATGATAATATTGACTACCTCGTGGCCTTGTAAAGATTACACGAGAGAATGCAAAGAAGCATTGACAGTAGTCGCTGGTAGGTTGTCAACACTCAGTAAGTATTCACTATTATCATGAGGCTTGCAATCATGGATGTCTTACTAGGAAGGAGAAGGTTCACTGGTGCCTAGTATCCCATGAGGAAGCCAAGATATACAGGTCACTTCCAAGATATACATGAGTAAGATCTCAGAGATAATCAGATAACATCAACATATGCAAGTTCAAATTCTGGTGTGACCAAAGAATTGTGGTATTCAATTATAGAACTCCTTACATTTTTAAGATAAAATACTCATTTTGCCTGGAGAGTACTGTGGTGCCAAAACCATTAACTGTCTATGGAGACAGAGTCAAGCATTAAACAAACTAATGTTGTTAGGATCATATGAGTTATTTTTTTATCTTCTTTCTAGTCACAGATAATTCAAGAGCAGGTAAGGAGAAACAAATTTCATTATAGTTCCAAAGAACTTAATAGGGAGGGGGGAAAAGTAAAATCAAAAGGTACATCGATGCAATTACAAAACTGAACAATTTTATTTACCGATGCTGTTTATTTTGACTATAGCTTTAAAAGTAGGCAGACACAACCTGCAGCATCCACAAACCACCCAAGAGCAACATAAAACTCCTACTTGTTCAGCGCGCAGAAATTCAGTACACAATCGAGGTGATTCACTCTGTTTGAGGGAAACGGAATTTTACAGTCACCACGTGATCCTCCAAATGGAGGAAACTGGGTTACATACTAAACCTGCAGATAGCAGCAGGAAATGTACTTCCTTATTTCTTTGTTTTCTAAAAACAGAAATCTGCTTAGGGGATTCATCACATTCTCCTAATGCTGCTTCCTGATGTAGCCTGGAGACCCTGGATCTCATGCCCAAACTCAGTTCTATATAATAATCAGATATACATTTCATCCTTGCACCTGTATCCATCTCCCAACTAGTCAATTCCATGTACTGGTCTCAACATGATTACATTATTGACATTTCTCAGCTGAAAGGCTCCTGAAAATACCATCCAATTTTCCAGCTCTTTCTGAAAAGACCAAAAGATACACCTTGCATAGTAGACAAGAATTTACACTGATGGCTGTCTTTGTCTTGAATACCAATGCTGCTGGCAGTGTTTCCCTGGAGCTACCGGGGTAAGTCTCTATGATAACTAACTGCATTCAGTCAACTAGAGAGACTTTTACTGGACCTAAAATATGTTTGTGCTTGTGAATGCTTTTTCAGCTTGAACAACCTTGAGGCAATGATCTTCAAGGCCTCCTAATTAGGGAGGTTTGTAATCAAATGAGAAACCTTGCCCTTGGAAATCAAACGTGTGTCATGCCTGAAAGGGAAATGCCTTCTTCACTGGATCATGGCTCACACTTACAGAAGACTCTGCCTTTATAGGTGCAAAGACTAAAGCTGATTTCAACAGAGTTCTTGTGACAAACCTTGCTCAAGGAAATTATCTTGAATCTTTGCTCTACTGGAGACAAAAGGAAATGTGTTGTATTTCACACTGTACTGCTTATTTCAAGTCTGAGGTTTCTTTTAACAAGCTAGAAGATTAATTGTATAAATTTACCTAAAAGGATGCTGTTATTTCACCCAGCTTCATTTATTACCTTGCAACAAATAAGGACCAGATCTCTTTCTATGCCTCTGGTCTGTCTGCCAAGCCCAGGCTTATATTTGCAGTTGGCTGTAGGACATTTCCACCTGTACATGCTTCAGGTACAAGTGCAGAATTAAACTCATCTCCCTCCTCTTCACACCAACTCTTCTTCATAGCATCCTTCTTTCTAGGTAAGACATTATCATTCTCTCAGTCTCCTATCTTCTATACCACTGCCCCAGAATCCTTCCCTTTGGTTGACCCCTAACCCAACCTCTGTCCAGTCCTATTTTTCTTCACATCCCAACATTTTTCTCCCCAATATTTCTCATATCCACCCCCCACGTCTTTTCTATTTCCCTTGCCCCCCACCCAATAACTTCCATCACCACCCTACCCTTCAGGACCTCACCACTTACAGACTGGACCAATACCACTCTCTGTTTCCCAACTTTCGCACCAGATTCCATTCTCTAAATTCTTGCACACTTATGTCCTTAGACTATAGTTCTAATTACATCCCTTCTCTGCTCAAAGGCTTTCAAACAGTCCAGTCTCTGGAGTGAAGAAACACTTCACCTTGAACTGACTTCCAGTGACATCCCTGTCTGCCTACTCACATCCCAAACATCTCTATCTCCTGATGTCAATTCATTGCTCATCTGATCCATCTACCTACATGCTCACCCTATTTATCCTTTGAGGCTAATCCAAAGCCTGCCTCTTCCTGATTTCCCCAAATTATCATAGCTGCCCTTCCTTGAGTCTGTCACTCTGTTTATGTCACAGCATATTTCACCTTGTGTCACGTATGTTCTTGCCCTATTACCTTAGTATGGTCACCCCCACCACTCCCTTCTAAGCAACAGTCATACCAGCCTGCTGAAGATGGCTTTTTCTCCCCTGAAAATGTTTTTATCTTGAGAACAATAAGGGCTTATGCCGACTCTAACTGTGAAGGGGAAGAGAACGGGAAAAGAAAAAATGGAAGATGAATGCTAATACTCATCAAGGTATATACCGGTTGCTTATTTTTGGAAGACCATGAAACACCTCTACTTCCTGTAATGAACCTGAGGCCAGGTGTCAGGATGAGCAACACCCTGTAGCTCCTGCAACATCCACAGCTGTGTGAGCAACGGTATGGTCCAGAATTATTTCTTTGAATTTGTTGACTACAACTGTTACCATTCATTTTCTTAACTGATAAAACCAGAGAGGGCTTAAGTCGGTCTTGGGGTCTCTCTGCTTCCTGAACGTTCCCGCTTGCCTCTTACAGTTCCCCTCTCAGGTCCTCGTGTTCCTCACAGGCTTCCATACTCACACTGACGGCTGGACAGAGAAATGCCCGCATAACCTTCTTCACAAGGCAAATGTCTTTAAACTCTTTATTCTAAACCAACCTTGGTCTTTTAACATACGGTACATTTTGGACCAACAGAAGCGCTTCTGATTGTGACTTGTCTTTTACATTATATTAAGCTGATGCCGGTAAACAACATCTGGGAGTTATAGTTCTGGGTCTATTCAGTTATGAATCGGTATATCATCCTATATTCCTAATCACTATCCCCTCCCCCCCCACACCCATGATCCCAGCAACCAAATGTGTCAGACCTGGGACCTTAAGCTTAAATTTCTGGGAAGGAAACTAATCATCAAAGCTTCAAATAAAAAAGCCCACCGTTTGCCTTACGAGTCTTACTTCATAGTTCTTGTCTGGTTCTTAGCAAAATAGACCAGAATATAGTAAATCTGATTTACCAAATCAGTTGTTTGGAAAATGTCAAGAGTTCCACTCTCTTCTCTTCAGATTACCTAGCAAGAAACTCCCCTCTGTGACTAAAAGCTATTATTGGATAAAATATTCTTTCTTTGTAAAGATGTATATGACTTTTGTTAGAGACAGATAAGAAAGTACTTCAAGAAAAGGGAGGATTGTGAATATTTACATCCAAACAGCAAAGGGGAAATGCTAAAGGAGTGAAAATGGCAGGCGACATTAAACATCCTAGCAAAGATTTCCACCCAAGTTACCGATAGCACTTGGGTGAGTAACCATGTGCAAAAACCCAGATGACCCCGAGCCTGATGAGCTGCAGAATCGCATAAATCTGGGAGTCCTAAAAATGCCAAGTAAAGTACTAACATAAAACAGGCAATCGTTCTTCATTTATCCAGTGGCTTTTTTTTTTTAACACTTTTCGAATGCTAGGCACTATTCTGACACTGTGTTGAAGGGCTTAGACTCTAATGGGGGAAATAAATGAGTAACCAATAATTTCATGAGTTCATAAGTTTTGTTTTGTTTTGTTTTGTTTTTTGCGGTACACGGGCCTCTCACTGTTGTGGCCTCTCCCGTTGCGGAGCACAGGCTCCGGACGCGCAGGCTCAGCGGCCATGGCTCACGGGCCTGGGCGCTCCACGGCATGTGGGATCTTCCTGGACTGGGGCACGAACCCGTGTCCCCTGCATCGGCAGGTGGACTCTCAACCACTGCGCCACCAGGGAAGTCCAAGTTCATAAGTTTTTGATGGTGCCTGTACCTGATGCTAGGAGCACCAGGATGCCGCAGGTTCCTACTTATCATCCTACAACTTCACCTGGGACCCACTGTCAGTGTCACTTTTGGGATGTTTCCCTTCTTCCTGAGACCAGTGCTGGAGTGTTTCAGACCTCAGCCCTTGGACTCCCTCTTCTCCAGCGACTCATTCTCTGGGCGATGTCTTCTAGCCTAGTGGATGTATATACCATCTTTATGCTAATAGCTTCCAAACTTCTAGTGCTAGCCCCAGTCCGCTCCAGGTACACCTATCCAATCTCTTCCTTGTATATCAAAAGGCATCCCAAACTAGATTCTTGCTTTCCAATCTCTCCAAGAAATCTCTGACACTCTCTGCCTTCTCTTTTGCAATACAAGGCACCCCATTCATCCTTCTCTTATCTCACAACCACACACAATACATCAGCAAATCATAATCTTAAAATATACCCAGTATGCTACCACCGGTTAACACCTTTGCCTGGACACCATATCCCAAGTCACCCCCATTTCTTGTCTAAATCAGCTCTCCTCAAGCTTGAAAGTTTGAGATTCATCTGGGGATATGCTGCAGTAGGTCTGGGGTGGAGCCTGAGAGTCTGCATTTCTAAGAAAGGTCCCAAATGATGCTGCTGCTGCTGCAGACAACTGCAAGACGCTCCTAACTGTCTTCTTTATTCCATCTCCACCTCTCCGTGCTACAAGCAGGGCATCACATTTATGATGTAAATCTGACGAGACTCTCTCCTGCTCAAAGCTCATTCTGAAAGCTAGCTATGTCACTTAGACTAAAACCTTAAGGTCCTATCAGGGCTTCAGGGTTTTGCAAAATCTGGCACCTGCTTAGCTCTATAAAGGTACCTCTTTCCATTCCTCCTTCCCTCACTCCAACCCAGATAAAATGCCATCCCAAATACCAGTCCGTTAAAAATGCCAAGCATCGGGCTTCCCTGGTGGCACAGTGGTTGAGAGTCCGCCTGCCGATGCAGGGGACATGGGTTCGTGCCCCGGTCCGGGAAAATCCCACATGCTGCGGAGCGGCTGGGCCCATGAGCCATGGCCGCTGAGCCTGCGCGTCCGGAGCCTGTGCTCCGCAACGGGAGAGGCCATAGCAGTGAGAGGCCCGCGCACAGCAAAAAAAAAAAAAAAAAAAAAAAAATGCCAAGCACGCTCCTACCTCAGGACATTTGAATATGATGTTCCCTCTGCCTTGAATGTTCTTTCCCCAGACATCCACGTGAACTGTTTGGTCACTTGCTTCATGCCTCTGGTCAATCTCTCAACAAGCTCTACCCTGAGCATACTATATAAGGGTCAGCAAGCAGCACACATATGCATATACACATATACTTTCCAGATCTTACCTTGCTACAGTTTTCTCATCATACCTAATAGTTTATTAAGGATTATTTATTATATGTCTTCTCTAATCCGAGATCTCCACTAACGGCAAGGACTTTGCTATTCAGTGTATTTGGACTCTGTAAATATGTATTGAATAAAAGAACATACTTTTGAATACAATGTAGACAGATAAATTTTAAAAGATATTCACAACTATTATGGTCTACCATTTTTGTCAAGCTCCCTTGTATATTTAATACTTTAATTACAATACAACAAGACCTTAACATACCCCAACAAAACATGCCACTGAATAAATTTCAGCATGGCTCTTTCAGCAAATTCAGTAACAAACACTTTTCCCCCAGAAAGAAATAGCTTATTTTTCACTTTGCTTCTTTTGGTGCTGGAGTTGGGACTCTGACTCTATTGAGACTAATTCATCTTTGTGGGATGTATCAGATTAGAGAAAAGCTAGTTTAATGGTTACAGAACAAGCTTTGGGATCAGTCCAGATCAATCGAATATAAACCTTGGTTTTCTCAGCTATTAACTTGGTAAAATAGTATACTTCATAAAGTTGCTTTCAGAAGTAAATCAGATAATTCATGTAAAGAACTTGGCTCAGTACCAGCAAGGAGTAAATGCCCAATAGCGAGCAAATGTATAGGAACATACATGGTGAACTCCAATTGTGAGACCTCCTCCTGGAGCCTTCAAAGTCAACAAATTCAATTCAGACCAAAGAAGTTTCTAAAAGGTAAATTGCTAGAATTCACTAAGCTAAATAATAGTTCAGTTGTTCAAAATGCTAGGGTTAGGGTTAGTTAGGTACTTTGTTTAAGAAATTATAAATTATTATAATCTAAATAACCTTAAATAATCCCCAATGCTGCATTATTAACTTATTAAGTGCAGAGTGCTCAGTTTTATACACTACCAAATATAAAATAGACAGCTAGTGGGAAGCAGCCGCATAGCACAGGGAGATCAGCTCGGTGCTTTGTGACCACCTAGTGGGGTGGGATAGGGAGGATGGGAGGGAGATGCAAGAGGGAGGGGATATGGAGATATATGTATACGTATAGCTGATTCACTTTGTTATAAAGCAGAAACCAACACAAATATACTCCAATAAAGATGTTTAAAAAAATCAATTTTACAAACCATAAATTGTCGGGCTTCCCTGGTAGCGCAGTGGTTAAGAATCCGCCTGCCAATGCAGGGGACACAGGTTCGAGCCCTGGTCCAGGAAGATCCCACATGCCATGGAACAACTAAGCCCATGCACCACAACTACTATGCCTGTGCTCTAGAGCCCACGAGCCACAACTACTGAAGCCCGCACACCTAGAGCCCGTGCTCTGCAACAAGAGAAGCACCCCCGCTCGCCGCAACTAGAGAAAGCCTGCGTGCAGCAACGAAGACCCAAATGCAGCCAAAAATAAGTGAATTAATTAATTAATTAATTTAAGAAAACAAATTGTGAGTAAAATTTTATTGGAACACTGCCACACCCATTGTTTTCTAAAATAATTTGAGGTGAAATTCAGATAACATAAAATTAAACGTTTTAAAGTGAAAAATTCAGTAGCATTTAGTACATTCACAGTGTTTTGCAACCACCACCTCTGTCTGGTTTCAAAATATTTCGTCACCCCAAAAGGAAATCCCATGCCCGTTAAGAGATTACTACCCATTACCCCCTCCCCCAACCCTTAGCCCAGCCCTCCCCAAATCTGCTTTCTGTCTCTATGGATTTACTTATTCTAGATACTTCATACAATTGGAATCATATAACATGTGATCTTTTGTGTCTGGCTTCTTTCACTTAGCATGATGTTTTTAAGGTTCATCCACATTTTAGTGTGTATCAGTACTCCACTCCTTTTTACAGCCGGATATTATTCCATGGAATCAATATATCACCATTGGTGTATCCTTCATCCACTCATGTACATTTGGGTTGTTTCCACCTTTTAGCTAGTGTGAACTGTGCTACTATGAACATGCATATACCTGTACTTGTTTGCATATCTGTTTTCAACTCTTTGGGGTACATATCTAGGAAAGGAAGGGAATTTCTGGGTCATATGGTAATTCTATGTTGAACCTTATGAGAAACAAACAAGAATAATTTTTTGAAGTGCAAATGAGTATGTATCAGAGTATTCCCTCAGAGATGTGTATTTTTAAAAAGTTAAAGTGCCGTAAAGTATTGAAGAAAATAATTGCATATCGAGTGTATCTAGTCTTCATCTCTGCATGGATGTATACATACAATTAATGTTAAAAGGGAGCTTGGCAAGCGTAAATCCAGAGTATTAATGATAATTCTTTGAGGCCCTCTTGGTAATTCTGCATTGAAGCAGAAGTAGCAATATGGCTTGGTATTTTCAGAGATTAGGAAATCTACAAACCAGTCATGGACAAGTAACTTAATCCTTGGGATATGCTAAATGTTAATTTATCTTCAAAAATCTGATAAATCTATAATTCTACAGCCTAAGTTTAAAATGGATGTTCATTTAGTCAGATGGCTGAGAGAAGTATGAAATGGGAAATCAATTACTGTCAGCTAAATGTATACACACATTGTGAAAGAAGGGAAAATTTAGACAACTATTTTGACTACTGAAGCTAAGAAAGCCACCTTAAAATAATCTTTTCTTATTTTGATTTTAAAATCACGTTTTTATAGTGATTATCTACTTTGCAGGGTAGCAAAATGTTTCAAAAATATTGTCCCACAAACACTATTACATAATTATATAATGCATTATGATTCATCTCATATTTTTATTTTATTGCAAAATGCCTGAGATATTAATCATCAAGATTATGATATTAGTTTGTTTAACTGCAATTACTATTATGAACAGAATGAAATTGATATTCTGCTTGTTGGGAATGCCACTTACTGCTTTTCAGACTAGTTTAACATAGTTGCATTTGAATTTTTTAAGGTATAATGACATTGTTCTATTATAATAAATGTGTTTTTACTTTCTTTCTTTTTTTTTTTTTTTTTTTGCGGTACGCGGGCCTCTCACTGTTGTGGCCTCTCCCGTTGTGGACGGACGCGCAGGCTCAGCAGCTCACGGGCTCACAGGCCCAGCCGCTCCGCGGCATGTGGGATCCTCCCGGACCGGGACACGAACCCGCGTCCCCTGCATTGGCAGGCGGACTCTCAACCACTGCGCCACCAGGGAAGCCCCTTTTTACTTTCTATATCTACTCTGCTGCTACCAAATATTCCATTAAGACACATGTTTATTACTGATATGTTTTACTTTATAACAAGGAAGTTCCTGATCCAAATTTCCAGGATTCAACTACATTCCAGACTTCACTTACATGCTCTCTATTTGTGCCTCTGTGAATGTGTATTTGTAGGTGCATGTGCATGCATGTGACTTTGTGTCTTCATTTGAAAGGCAGTAAAAAGAATAAACACAACTCACAAATCAATGGGATACCTCCTACCTAATGGATTCATTCAAAGTCAATATGAGGGACATAGCTATGAAGGTGGGTTAATATCTTCTTAATACTTGTTTTAGCATTTCTCATAAAGTTTAAAGTCCAAACATAGAAATATATTTCACTCTACTTGAGGTTCTCTGAGTCTTAATACAAAATATTCTACAATTGCAAGTACAATTAGGATAGATTACAGTGAGAAATGAACTGGTAAAATTCTGTAGATCATGGAATATTTTAGACCCAAATGGTCCAGAACCACTCTGATATCTTAAAAACAATGTAGGTCAGTGCTTTGTAATTATATGACCAAGAAAATCACTGTCGGCTTAAAGAGTGTACTTTAGAAACTTCAACCAAAAATACTTAACTGGCGATAGAAATCAAGACATTTGAAGGTTTCTTTACTTTTAAAACCAAAAGTGAATCAATTACATTATACACTTATGTTCTAATTCACTGGGTCCTGCCTATTTACTCATCCGCAAATGGTCAGTTGGAATAAACACTGCCTCATGAGGCTGTTGTTAAAATGAAAAAGAAAAAGTAAAACCACTGTAACATTAAACATTTCAGTAAAATACTAGTCAGCGTTTTCTATCTGTTCGCATTTAACCCAATACTTGACATAAATTATATACTTACCTAGTGGCTATTGAATTTGATTTACTAATTAACATTTATTTTTTAATTTACTAATTAACATTTATTTTAAATTTATTTTTATTATTACTAATTTATTTTATATTAGCCTGAGTTCAAGTCATCTTTGACTTTTGGCACAAAAATATTTGCAATATATTAGTATAAGGGAGAAAAGTTAAAACTAGTGTCTGATATAAGGAACATTAAGATGAGAAGGAGGGCTTCCCTGGTGGCGCAGTGGTTGAGAGTTTGCCTGCCGATGCAGGGGACGCGGGTTCGTGCCCCGGTCCGGGAGGATCTCACATGCCACGGAGCGGCTGGGCCCGTGAGCCATGGCCACTGAGCCTGCGCGTCCGGTGCCTGTGCTACGCAACGGGAGAGGCCACGACAGTGAGAGACCCGCGTACCGCAAAAAAAAAAAAAAAAAAAGATGAGAAGGAAAGAAAAGTCACTTGATTTAATATGTTTATTTTTCTGTACAAAGTGAAGACGCATCTTTCAGTACTAATGTAAAAGTATTTTTAGAAGATTGGTGTATTGCAAGGTATTTAACTGAAACTTTCTAAACACCTTCCCTTGAAAGTTTTAAACTTTGGCATATTTCCTCAGATGTATCAGTATAAATAGTCTGCCTGTCAAATTAGTCATACACAGAATTTACATTAAAGTAATCATCTTAGATACATTTTCTAGGGCATTACACATTTTTATCCTAGACATTTAGTGTCGCCAGCAGAGAGAGAGCCAATTTATTTCATGAATAAGGCTCTTTAGAGTTTGTGTACAAAGCAAAATCCATTTTTCTGAAGGTAATTAGTATTTAAAACAGGACAGATTCTTGAAAATCTCCTTGACATCATATTTGTCAATGGCACAATTTAGTAACTTTAATGGGGAAAAAAGAATCTAATACATTCTGGGAGACTACAAAGATCAACACACTCCCTAAATTTTGGCAAAAGATTCAAAGAACTTGTTAAATGAGGTCCTCGGTTCAGAGCAATTATCAATGCATGTTAGATAGGACCTTATTCATTTCTCTCCTGAACTAATAAAGACCTTACTTATGATGATGCCAGGAATATAACATATAGAGCAAACATAATGTCACATCTCGGCACATTGCTCCACCAAGGACTGCAAAATTGGGGCTATTGCTTTGATGATGATTTACTAGAAGCATATTCAAGCAGAATGTTATTTCTGACACAAAACAGTGACATTAGTGACCTACATATTCTCTAAGGAGGAAAAAAAATTCCTCATGTTTGTGCCTCTACTCATTTACACCAAGCCTAAGGGAGAGAACAAAAGACCAAACTAAAAAGAAATGTGATTCTAACTTCTGTTCATTAAATTTGTATGGGCTTTTTTACTGCTAGTGAAAAAAAAAAGTTAGTATGACAGAATGTTTTATCCAACCAAGATCTGGTTAGCTTTGTACTTTTTGCAGTCTATCAAAATTGTCACTAAAAGACAACATATTTTCTAAAAACACTTTGATCAGAAATGGAAGGAGCAGTTTTTGTTTCTGAAATTGTTTCTGGGTGCCACAGGGTAAAATGCATCCAATCATACGAACATTACTAATTTTGAGTGCCTGACGCTTTAATCAGAGGTAGGGTGACAGTTAACCTCATACACCACATCTGTGAGCAAAATCTTCACAGACAAATAAATAATGCAAGAAAGATGCCAGAAGGATTAGAAAGGTAAAAAACTGAAATGTTGAAAATGAAACATGTAACTTCTACCGACTTTTTTTTTTTTTTTTTTGCGTTACGCGGGCCTCTCACTGTTGTGGCCTCTCCCGCGGCGGAGCACAGGCTCCGGATGCGCAGGCTCAGCGGCCATGGCTCACGGGCCCAGCCGCTCCGCGGCACGTGGGATCCCCCCGGACCGGGGCACGAACCCACGTCCGCCACATCGGCAGGCGGACCCTCAACCACTGCGCCACCAGGGGAAGCCCTACCTACTTTATCTATTAGAAAAACTCACCATTTACTCGACAAAACATTCAAAAGTTTCTTTTTTTATTCCAAAACATATCTTTCTCTAGTTTAAAAAGCTCTGTCTCTAATAATGTTGCGATTTTATATTTACTTGTAATTAACTTGCAATTAGAGGACTAAAGATTACTCATTATTGGCCCATCAGTGCCTGCAAGATGATGAATGCATCACTGGGACTCTTGGTTCACTTTCTTGGGTTCATAATCCAACTTCCATTTTTGTATCATTCACGGGAGAGAGTTCTCCAAATTATGATATATTAAAAAGCATTATGAAAGAAAAAAAATCAGTTCCACAGTCAACAAAGCTATGCAAAGTCTAGACTGAACAGTCCAAGGTTTTTACAAATGCAGGGCACCTCAGACCCTTGACCTGGGGAGAGCATCGCACATCCTGCAGAGAAAAGCCTGAGCTTTCCCTCACTGGTTTATTCATGGGAACTTGCACTTGCCTGGCGCATCTCAGTATGGCTCATGTTTCATAAAAGCACTGCCCTACTGTCCTCCCAGGGAAGTTTCTGGCAGGACTCAGTCACTCAGAGCATTTATAATATTCATAGCATCATCTCTCTCTGGAGTGAGTCTGAAGAGCAACAGGGGGCTTGAGTTAGGATCACAGAACTAAAAAATAAAAATCAAAGGTTACAGGCTGCAGGACACAACGCAAGTGCATCATTAAAAAAAGAGAAGAAGAAGAAGAAGAAGGGGAACCTACAGTGCTTAGCACTTTTATTAGGGTGGGCGCTGGCATGGCGGAGTGCCAGACGCTACGCTGGGACACCCCCAGGACTCAGTAAGCACTGTACCTCATCCTTCTCATGAAAAAGACAACTGAGTGAATTTTTTGGTCACTATAACGCTAAAGACACTGCTAACATTCTTTCTCTCGCTACGTGTTTTATGGTGGGAATATGCATTCACGTTAGAAAGTATTTGCTAATGTGTTTGCAATATCTTGAAACATCAAGAAAACGAAGTTGGGCTTCGCTGGTGGCACAGTGGTTGAGAGTCCGCCTGCCGATGCAGGGGACACGGCTTCGTGCCCCGGTCCGGGAAGATCCCACATGCCACGGAGCGGCTGGGCCCGTGAGCCATGGCCGCTGAGCCTGTGCGTCCGGAGCCTGTGCTCCGCCGCGGGAGAGGCCACAGCAGTGAGAGGCCCGCGTACCGCAAAAAAAAAACCACACACACAAAGCTTCCTACAAAAATATGTTACCATGGAACTTGAAAATGGTGAAGTATGAAGAAATTCTTTCTTCCTGACCCAGTTGTGTCAGCACAAATAAGTCCACATGTAGGTCAGGTATTTTGTCTAATGCAATACAAGGCCATTTCCTAAATTAGTTAGATATTAAAGAATTCACTTTGCTCACACATATTTTCATAAAAACTTCATGTGGACTCCTTTCATTCATTTCATGCTTCTGTAAATCCTCTTCCCTATACATGCAAGTAATATTTGCTATGTCACTTGGTCCCTTTTTAGTCACTGTACTTACCACCAGTGGAAAAATGAGAATAATAAATTAACATTAACCTATCATTAATTTATGACTAGTCAACCAAACGGAAAGATTGAAGGTGTTAACAGTGGTGATAGGAAAGTAAAATTATAGAAAATGACCAATGGTATTGGTCAGCTCTAGAAGAATCTATGACCAGTAATGGTCTTATTCTAGTTCTGTGAGGCAGGCTGCAGGTTTCTGGAGAAAGCATGAGAATGGCACCCAGATTTATGGATTTCGTTTCTAAGTTTAACACTGGTTTTCATTATGACCTTGAATGAGACATTTACTGTGTATTTGTTGATTTTAGAACCTGAAAGAAAGATCATGGCTTACTAGTATGTCAAATGAGCATTATAAAATGGTTTTTTTACGAGTTGTCCTGGAAAATACTAAAATGCACATAGTCAACAGGAGTCCTTTCCAAAACTGCATTTATGATATCACTAAATTATACCTACAAAATGCTTTACACTATACAGAAACAAACGTCAACATAGCAATGCCTGAACTTTTCACAACAAGTAAAATCACAGCACAGAACTAAAACCCGTGTAGAATTAGTATGGTGGATTCAATTTCCATTTTCAGTCCACTCGTTTAGTCCTTTTTTCTTATTTCTTTCCTAGTCATCATCCTAATCCAGCAAAACGTATGTTCATATATTTATCTGATGCATCCAAACTTGTTCATACACTACTTTAAGCAGTGGACAAAAAGGAGGAACAAGACACATGCTCTATACTTCAGGGGGGTCACAAAGCACAAAACATATTATTCCTTAGTACCTCTAAGATCACAGGGTAACATCTAATGGTCCTGTGTACACTTAAAGCTGAGATGAATATGACAATAATGATTTCACACCATGGACAAGCCAGCAGATGCACTTCGTCAGTTTCTCTGGGAGCCCTTGAAGCCTTCTCTACAAGCCAATTGACTTTATAATGACTAAAAAAGGATCCCAGCAATTATAAATGGGAAACAAGTATTAACTGACTTAGCTCTACACTTGCCTGTTCATGCTTTGCTGCCCTACTTGCCCAATCACTCAGATTAGATGCTTAAAGAAGTGCATGGATGTAAATGGACATCACAGATGTCAAATTTGGTGTGTTTCATTCTTCAACCCTTCACCTTCTCTTTAAAACTTAATGAAAAAAATAATAATAATAACGGCAGGACTCTGACCACAAGGCACTTTGATCTATAGTGATTTACTTAGCAACAATTCAGCTTCATTTGTATGACACTAAAAGCAGTCATCCCATAAGGCTTTCTTAATCAACTAGCCCAGAAGCTTTCAATAAAGAGATTAACTATGGAATTTTAAAAGGGCATGCTGGTCAGTCCATTCTTATAAATTCCACATGAACCAGTCTTGCAAACTATGGTGAACTTTTCTTTACCTCACTGAAGAATTCTCCTACATCCTCAGATCTCAGCCAACATACCAGATAAATGCCTACTAAAGCTTTTTATTTTTTAAGATATCTTGTACCAGAACATCAACCTTAAAACCATACACAATGTGGCAACATTCAATAAAAGGTAGGCTTATCATGAACATTATCCAAAAGAGTTTAATTTCTAAAAGACCAAAGGAAGTTCATCATAAGCTAATTTTACCAATAAAATGGCCCTACTGAATGCATTACAGATTCAGTGTTTTTCAAAGTGCCAGTGAACTACTTTACCTTTCTTATGGAAGTTATGTAAATATATTACAAAACGTATTTACCGTACTCATTTTAAGGTAGGGGGAGTGTGTGTATGCAGTTTTAAAAATTCTAATTTTTATCATTCACACTTTTAATGTGTTTGGTATGAGTTTTTTTTTATTATTTAACATGTAGGGTAGGCTCAGTTCCTCTGCTACTATAAACAGTGAAATATAGGACAAGGGAGCAATATAACAACACCAGCAATGATAACAGAAATAATAACTGCATGAGCACAGTAACAAGTATACACTATGTGCCAGAGCTTGTTCACTTCTTCACATGCATTACTTCACTGAATCCACCCAACGACCCTATGATATGGTTTTCCCTTCAATTTGCAGATGAGGACTTTAAGACCCCAAGAGACTAAAGAGCAGATCCAAGGTTATACATGGAGTAAGGGGGCAAAAAAAGGATCTGGGATCCAAGTCTGACTCGAGACTCAAGACTCTGAAAACCAATGGCCCCCAAACGTTTTGATCACACAAACTATCAGTAAAACCACCTTCACGTAAAATCGATTGCATGCATTTTTATAAATTATGTTCCCATTGTACTATGCCAATGTATCATGTACATTTAAAAATAGGAATAGGGCTTCCCTGGTGGCGCAGTGGTTGAGAGTCCGCCTGCCGATGCAGGGGACACGGGTTCGTGCCTCGATCCAGGAAGATCCCACATGCCGCGGAGCGGCTGGGCCCGTGAGCCATGGCCGCTGAGCCTGCACGTCCGGAGCCTGTGCTCTGCAACGGGAGAGGCCACAACAGTGACAGGCCCTCATACCGCAAAAAACAATCAAAACAAAACAAAACAAGAGATGTAACCTGCTTTACTGAAGAAACCACAGACCTGGAAAATAGGGGCTGTCAGGCTAATCTTAGATTAACCGGAGGTATTCAAGGGAGGGAAGGAAGAAAACACCTGGCAGGTTTTGGAGAATTCAAAGGGAAAAAATGTAATCCAAGAGAAAGCTTGCCCTGGAACGTAATGTGTCCATTGGGCCCTCTAATGGCATCCCTGCTGAAGATATACCTGTCCTGTCCGTGGCCCAGCCCACTCTGCAGGACATTCCCCTCTTTGAGTTTATTTTCCACTCAGAAACCGAAGAGGCTGGGCCACTTTGAACACAGAAGAACAACAAAGATTAAAGGTTTGAATGGCCTTGCTGGCAGCCTGATCCCTTCCAGGTTGGGGAGTGGGAACTAGAAAAGCATGCCTCTGGCTGCATTATTTCAAAACTTTGCCTTGAAATGACTTCTTTTTCTGTTGCTTATAGTTAGACGGTAATTAGACACTGAAAATTCAATGAAAGTCATCAAATTCTAATTTGCAACATCGTATGTGTAAGGCACTGTGCTGGCACTAGAAAGCATTTGAAGAGTATGCAGGGAAGAAGCAATAAAACACTTAAGATGGGGCTTCCCTGGTGGCGCAGTGGTTGAGAGTCCGCCTGCCGATGCAGGGGACACAGGTTCGTGCCCTGGTCCGGGAAGATCCCACATGCCGCGGAGCGGCTGGGCCCGTGAGCCATGGCCGCTGGGCCTGTGCATCCGGAGCCTGTGCTCCGCAACGGGAGAGGCCACAAGAGTGAGAGGCCTGCGTAGAGCAAAAAAAAAAAAGAAAAGAAAAGAAAAAAAAAACCCTTAAGATGTCCAGCTAGGACAAGAGGGAAGAGATAAAATATCAAAAAAGAGGAACAAATTATTGGGAGATCAAAGGATGGCACATTAGGCAGGCATTTGAAATGAGTATAATTTGTGACAGGCGGGGCCTATGGGGATGAAAAGGCAATTTCAAACAGAAGGAACTCAAGGAATAGAGATGCAAAGGGTGGAAACAGGGTTTGCTGAGGAAATGTCAGTCAAGTTCAGCTGGCACTGAGAGACCTTCTGGGAGATTAAAGGATGATAGTTCCACAGGAGGTCTTGGGAAGTCATTATGAAGGTCTTGAACGCTGAGCTGAGTAGTTTGGGGAAAATGGAGACAGAATCTTTGAGTTATAAAAAAGTCACGACGCAAAAGGGGAAAAATGCAAGAAAGAAGTGCGTTGGTTTTTGCAATCTTCCGAGTACATTAGCAACAGACAGGTATACTAGTTCTAGAATAACTGTCATTACATTGGTACTAATTAACAATGTTACTGGTGAGTATCTGGGGCATCCTAAACCAATTATGAAGCACTGGGCGTCTGCAGTAAGAAATTCCAATGCTCATGGACGCAATGGTCTCTGGCCAGGAGCCGAACAGATGGGACCCTCTGCAAGTACAAGGAACGCATGGGAGGGAGCCAACCTAAATGAATGTATTAAACTTGATCCACGTGCTCTATCTCCTTGAGTATGCCAGCCAAATTATTCCAAGTTATATAAATGAACTGTCTTATCTTTGTAAAACCTTGCATGGTTTTGGAACACTAGGCAAATTTATACGTGTACAGGTCTATGCTAGCCAGTGGTAGAGAAGAGCTGTCATTATTTCTCAGAACTAAGGAACAAAAAAGTATCAGATATATTCATATTTCTAATGAATTAAGTAACAGTAAGGGAGAGCTGGGAAAGGGAAAAATCCAACGTGCATCACTGACTGACTGGTTGTCGACATTATTGCTTTACACATACACAGGAGAAGGCTGCTAAGATTTAGGACTGGGAATGGGGTAAGACATTTTTAAGACTTCCACAGCATGTATCTCCAAGTTGCCTTCCTGCATGGTTGTACCTCAAAATGGGAATTATCAATTCATGAACCCCAAAATCCATTTATATAACTGATAAACGTAGGAACAGGATTTAGTGGGATTTTTCCTTAAGTACCTGCCATCACATGGTTAAGTGCCATTCTTATTTCTTCCTTTCCTGCTGCAACATCCCCCATCCCGTCCCGCAGTAACACCCTGTCAGTGCTAACTTTCAATACCCACCTCCAATCCATCCACTTCTCTTCTTGGCTATCATCAACTATGCTAAACTAAGCCACCATCATTTCTCCCCTAGTTTACTTTCAGCACCTTTTATGGGTCTCACATCTTACCCTTGCATCCCTAGAATCCACTGTCCACCCACCACCAGAAATCCACTTTAAAATGTGTCAAAGTCCTCATCATGGCCCAGAAGGATTTCATGATGAGGCCTGTAGGCCTCCAACCTCATCCAAACATCCACAGCCATTCTTCCCCTACAGCCCACCGAACTTTCTACTCCTTGAGGGCACCAAGCTCTCTCCCACCTCAGGACCTTTGCTTTCCTTCCTTCCACTGAAATGATGGGCACTTTCTCACCCCTCAGCCCACTGTACCACCTCCTTGCTGTTGTTCTTTTGCACATTACTCCGTATATTTCCTTCAGTTATCACTGTCAAAAATTACCTTGTGGGCTTCCCTGGTGGCGCAGTGGTTGAGAGTCCGCCTGCCGATGCAGGGGACGCGGGTTCGTGCCCCGGTCCGGGAGGATCCCACGTGCCGCGGAGCGGCTGGGCCCCTGAGCCATGGCCGCTGAGCATGCGCGTCCGGAGCCTGTGCTCCGCAACGGGAGAGGCGGCTGCGCCCCTGAGCCATGGCCGCTGAGCATGCGCGTCCGGAACCTGTGCTCCACAACGGGAGAGGCCACAACAGTGAGAGGCCCGCGTACAGCAAAAAAAAAAAAAAAAAAACTTACCATATCTGTCTTATTTATTTGTTTAATTGTAAATTGTCTTTCCTCAAGTAGAATGGCCCAAAGAAGTAGGGGTTTTGTCCTCAATTTTATATGTCAAGAACCTTGATAAATGCTCAACATATATAATACATTCAAATAAATATTTGTTCTTGAATGAATTATTATTAACTAAAGCACACAACACATTTACCCAATAAACATTTTGAGTTAAGTGCCTAATGCTAATTTTCCAACAGATACTTCAATTCACTTATTCTTTTGGATTAATACTCCTTTTACAAGCAATTTTTTTAAACTCCTGACTTCATACTGAGAAAAGGCAAGTCATATATTACATATATATATATATATATATATATATGTGCTTGTATTTGACTAAAACATGATTGCTTTGAGTGTGCAGGACAGTCTGATAGTCATTTTAAGCCCAGGAAAAAATCAGAAGTAACTGAAACAAACAAACTAACAATACGAACAACAAAGATAAACTTGCAAAGCCTTTTTACTGAGCATTATGCAAAAGTGACCACTCTCCCAAGCTCTGAGAGTTGCTCCAACTCCGACTGCCAATTCAATTGCCAGTTTCCAACCCCAGGGTGAGGAGTGAGGGTTTATTTGTTCAACAATTATTTATTAAGTCACTATTGTGTACAAAGCACCATGCATGGACGTTGGGACACAATAAAAAATAAGGTCAGATCCTGCCTGCCTGGAGCTTCTGGTTTGTTCAGGAGAAAGAGAAAAATGAGTATACAATTAGAGGTCCATGTCTGCCAGGGTCATCATAAGGATAAAATGAGTAAACACATAAACACCTATTCAGCACTGGGTACACCAGAAAGTGGTAAATGTGTGTGGGTGATGGTGGTGTTTCATTTTGGAATATGGTGTCCATTTCCACGTGCAGAAGATACAGAGATGGAGAACCACAATCACGAGAGACTTTCAAAGTATGGAAAATAGAAAACAGTGGCATGATCCAGTGTGCATCAGAATAATCAGTAGGGATATTAAGATGACTCCAGATATTTGAAAGACTATTTTGTATCAGTAGAAAAGGAATAGATTCATTCTGTGTCATCTTAAAAATCAGAAGTCGGAACTCGTGAATGTGTGATTCTCAAAGGGTAATGGGCTATTTCCAAAAGAGAGTGAATAAACTGTTCACCACTGGAAAAGTTCAAGACTAAAGCAGTGGTTCTCATCTCTGATTAAAGTAAAACTCTTTGAAATCTCCTGGGGAACTTAAACTATAAAATAAAACCAACTCTTGGGATTCCCTGGTGGCGCAGTGGTTGAGAGTCCGCCTGCCGTTGCAGGGGACACGGGTTCGTGCGCCGGTCCGGGAGGATCCCACATGCCGCGGAGCGGCTGGGCCCGTTAGCCATGGCCGCTGAGCCTGCGCGTCCGGAGCCTGTGCTCCGCAACGGGAGAGGCCACAACAGTGAGAGGCCCGCGTACCACAAAAAAATAATAAAATAGAATAACACCAACTCTAGATCACTAAGTCACCCAATTGCTCTCTCCCTGCCCTCCCAATGCCACCTCCACACCAATTTGAGAACCAACGAGGGGAGCAGGGTTCTCCTCTACCACTGAAGTAGAACAGACCTACAGTTAATCTCATGCTTTAAAAAATATATTGGTATAGTAAAATACTGAATGATATCTAATCCCTAATGGGGAATGTAAGATGCATTAAATTCTAACATGCTTATAAAATTCAGAGAGGTAATCATTCATGGACAGCCACTAATGGTGGTGATTAAGGAAGATGAGTTTAGTTCAAACAAGCAAATGATTAAGCTTGAGAATACAAAATGTTAAAGGGCCCTAATTAATAAAGTAGCAAATTTTTCTTCTCAGCCTACTTTCTAGAACATAAATATGTGAATCATCCTTCCAGGATGGAGATGAATGACCTTCTTGTTCTGAAATTCAGCTAGGGCAGAAATCACTGCCTGGAAACCAAAGTGGGATCCCAAAGGTCTCCTGGAAACGTGTCAGAGATCCATGTAAGAAGCCTTAATGAGGGCACTAATCAGAAAAGGAAGTTGAGAAGCTGGTTAGGATGGAGAGAAAATCCAAACTTCCTGATTTCCTGGTCTGGCTTCCAATCATAAATTTCAGTTCCATACATACCTTATTGAAGAAATTATTATTGTTGTATATTTATCTTTAAAATCTACCTTTCCATTCTTTCTCTAGACCCATTCAGTCATCAGCTACTGGTGAATTATAATGCCCATATGCAACTCACTGGGGTAATAACTTTGCAGTCAAAGTCACTCTTTTTGTTACTCGCTGATTTATATTTACAGAATAAAAAAAGGAAAAGAAAGCAAGAGTCCCAATTCTTAAAATCAATCCCTTCCTCAAAATATTGTAAAATATTAATGTTCAAGATAGCAAAAGACGAACAAACAAAAAGAATCTTTGGTGAGTCCTTTCCAAAGGGGTGCCCTACAGTTATTAAGGGCAGCAACCGAAATTCAATTCTGTTGTAAATGTAGCACCATCTGAGGTTGCAGACTGCAGTAATGCTTTGGGAGATGAAAGATCCATGATAAAGAGGAGGAAACTGGAACCCAGAAAAGTCCACCCTTCCTCTCCAACTGTTCTCCATTTTCAGCCTTAGAAAATGTGACCAGAAGGGTAATCTAAAGTCTGTAATCCTAAACCACATTTAGAGAAGAAATCTGTTCTCTTTGTTAACTGTAAAAAAGCATCTCCATCAGACAGGCAGGCATTCAGTATGTGTGCTCCCTTTCAATGCCAAGAGTGTCTTTGATGTCATTTCAATCGACTTAATGCATTACTTTTGGTTAAGTGCACAAACTTTGGAACCAGAATATCTGGGTTCCAACAGAGGTTCTTCCATGCCCTGTCTATGGCCTCAGACAGACTGTTTAATCTCTGTACCTCAGGGGTTTTTTTTAATCTGTGAAAGGAGCACAATGACACCTAATGAATAGGTTTTTTATAAAAGGTAAACAAATACACATAAGTAAAGCACTCAGAACAGTGTCTGGCACAGAACAAGAACAATGCTTGTGTTAATTAGTAATCACAACAGTGGAACTGGTAACCTAGTACTAAGCAGCTGTATCATCTTGAACCCTGAGCCACATATGGGCATCTCACTTTTTTAAAAGTCTTCATGGAGTTATTCTTAGCTTGTACCTTAGTCTCTATGATAAATTCATGTCTAACGTTATGCACTGAAAATCAAACTAAACAAACTCAGTGACGTCACAGCAGGTACCTTTATCCCTTTCACTTCTGGGAGAGAGTGAATTGTTAAGAATCAGCACAAGTTCCCAGCTTTTAATTTAAGAATCTTGCCATTAATGGTCACTGGAACAGGACAGGGATTACACTTCGTGCCTAATGGGGTAACTCCAGAGACCACACTGTGTGTTGAACAAACACCAACTGATGCGTGTTTGGACATCATTAAAATAAAAGTGAACATGTTAAATATAGCAGAAATCTTTGCATTGAAGGAGCTTTGACAGCGGCTGTCAGCTTGAACATTTTATGGCACCAGCACAGCTTGTTAAGAGGCAATGAAAGACAGCGCTATTAAGCTCAGGACGGTGCTGAAATGGTTTCATACAGCCTGTACTCATTTTCCCTACCACCAAGTGAGGATGCCCGTTGAAAAAGGCCATCGTGTACAGGAGGTCTCCACAATTCTTCGCTATTGATTGTAATGAGGAAGACACTCTATTGCCGCCTGGTGTTACTGTCTACCTAGTGACCTACACAGCTGTTTTGATTAATACATGGACTCACATTAAAAAGGACTTGTACAGCACTTTTCCCCAACAGAGATTCCTTTATAAATTCCAAATAAAATGGAGCTTCCTACAAATAGAGAAAGGATTACACTGAATTCCATTGTTTAGAATTCAAAAGCCAACCTTGAAGGTAGGGATGGATGAAACCATCCGAACTTTCTGGAGTTACTGGGGCAACATTTTCATCAATAATTACTCATCTTAATTGTAGCTCTATCAATTTTGGGTGCTAAGTAAAACTGTGAACTACTAGGAGGCATTCAAATCTGGAGGAACAAATATTGCTCTGGTAAAGACTGTAAGAGATGTCCTATAAGGAGAAGACAAAGAGAAACAGCTACACTTGGAGGGAAAGTGACATCAGTATAATAATGTGGAGTGTCAAAAATGTCTTGTGCAATGATCCTTTCAATGCACTGGTTTTATACAACGTTTCTGCCAATAGTAGCAACATAAGCCAAACCTTTCCTGATAAAATTCCATACAGTACCAAACAAAGAGCAGGTTTGATTTTATGAGCTGATCACATTTTATCTCTTGAACTGAGCCACTTTCTCTTACGAGGGGAAATGACCCTAGCAAAATTAGATTTTGAGAGATAACTACAAAATCTTATCTTTAGAGGAAGATTTAAATCTTTTTCATCATCAATTAGCGTTAAGCAAGCACACGTTGAGTGCAAGCCTCTGTATTATGTGTCCTATGCCTAGCCTTAGGAGAATAATAATTTATCTACCTTTTCATAATACAGTTGCAAAGCAGTCTAGAAGATTTGTCTGGTGGTAAGTAATCAGAAGAATACAACGAAGAAAAAATGTATACACACAATAGAGAATGCCAGGCTTATTCTAGGGCATAGGTCATAAACTCGAATGCCCACGGGGACTGGGAAGGCAAGGAAATACAAATTAGCTGGGTATGATACTAGACAGAGGCAGGAAGCCTCCCAAGGACTCATTGCAGTTGGTAAGCCCCAACAAAGGCTTCCACATTATAACTGAATAACAATTAAGAAAAAAGTCAGAGGACCTATTTGGTCTATGGTCCCACCATCTCTACTGCCACCCACCCTGTCGTACAGAGGCAGGAATACTGACTCTGAGTTCAGGAAACCTGATTTTGATGCTCACCTCTACTGGAAACCAATGATGCAATCTTGAGGAAGTTACCTAATCTTTCTAGGTTTCACTTTCCTCCTCTTCAAAGTGAGGATAACAACTAATGCTTGGCCGTGATAATGTCATTGGAAGGCCCAAAAGAAATGCTGTGGATGAAAGAACTTGGAACACTTGAAGAGATCTCAACAATGTGATGGACATTATTCTGATCATAAGCCAGAGAATTACGTATAGTTAGCATCAGCTAAGTAGGAAATCTTGTATTTGCTATTTATTGCACTGTACAATATGACGGGGTATCTGTCCTGCACGTGACACACACTTTAGAAGAAGTAATTGCATACACAACTAATTATTACTAGCTGAAGAAACATCTGCCTTCTACATAATTAGCCACACCACTGGCATGGAGAATGTGGACGATAATCGACTTGATGAGTGTCTCTCAAGATGGATCAATAGCTGGAAGAAACATTCGCCCTGTAAAGAGAGAAGGCTCTGCCACTAATTGCCCATTTAATTTTGGTCACTCTATTTACTTTACCTGGGGGGAGGGGGGTCAAATAACATTAAAGTAAAATGGAATTTTTGATGGTGAATAACTGAAAATATTAAGAGAAGCACGACTGATTTTAAGGGTTGGGATTAGTTTTTTTGTTCAAGTCTTTTATGAAAAAAATCCATTGGAGGACATTAAAAAAACCTAAATCAATGGTGGATTATACACATTGTTAGATAACAATTTGCAGTACAGAAAGATTTCTTTTCCCCAGATTGAGAAAGAGATCTGATACAATTCCAACCCAAATCTTCGCAGGGATTTTCCTCAACTTCATTATCTGATTTCATAATGTATATGGAAGAGTAAAGAGCCACGAAAAACTAGGACACTCCAAAAGAAAAAGGTGAACAGAATACTCAGATTTCTATGTACAACTACAGTAATTAAAATAATACGCTTTTGCTACACATCCAGGTAAACAGACTAATAGCAGAGAATAAAATCCAGAAATAAACATATAAGAAAACTATGACAGAGCAGGCATTGCAGATGGGTGAGGAATAGATGGATTAATCAATAAATGGTGATGGAAATTGGATATATATACAGAAATAAATGAAATGGCTCTCAACTTCCAACCAACATAAAAAGTCACAACAGGACATCTTTATAAAGCTATGATAGAGGAGAATTTCTTAATCAATACACACAAAAAATATTGTAAAAGGAACAGTCTGATGAATCCAATTACATTAAATTAAGGATATCTAGTTTGTTAAAAATAAAAATAAATAAATAAATAAAGAGCAAAAGAAAAGCCACAAACTGGGATATCTGTAGCCTACTACACTAGCAAAAGACTCATATCTAGAATAGATTAAAACTGCTATAAATCAATCTTAAAAGGTGCCAGGAAGGAGAAAAATGTTTAAACACACAAACAAGAATTTTGCAGAAGAGTAAATACGAATAACCCCCAAACACTTTACAGCCAATATTTTGGCAAAATTTTTAAACTACAACATCTGCTACTAGATGGTGAGCAAATTGGAACAACCACTTGGAAAACAACTGGGCGTTTTCTAGAAAGGTTAAACACATGCATATCCTAGGACCAGCAATTTTAGCCCACATGTAAACCCTATAAATAACTCCTGCATGCTTTAACCAGGAGACTTGAACAAGGATGTTCATAGAAGCAGTGTTGATAATATCAAAACTGTGAGAATCATAACTCTAATGCCAACCAACAGTACACTAGGGAAATAAAGTGTGGCGTATCCATTCAAAAACATACTCTGGAGCAGAGAACGTGAGCTAATTGTTACAGGCATCAGCATGGCTGAATTCTGCAGACATGATAGTGAGTAAAAGTCTTCAAAGCAATCATTAAATATCATTATATTTATATAAATTTCAAATCCAGGCAAAACTAACAGAATATTGCTTTTAGATACATACATAGGCAGTAAAACTAAACATAAAAGCATGAGAGTGATTTACACAAAATTCAGTTCTCTCTCTGGAGAGAGAGGTGATCAGGGAAGGGATACAGGATGCTTGCAAGGTTCTAATAATGTTTTTTCTTAACCAGCATGTGGTGAGCACACAGTGTTTGCCTTCTTATTACTATGCCAACCACATATACACATTAAATAACTTATGTATATGATAAATAGTATTATAAATATGTTTTAAAGAAGAAATGATTATCAAAGTATGGAAGTTTGTAATAGATAATGAAATGACTATAACAAGTAATTAGGTATAAGCATATTTTGAAGCAGCAGGGTAATGCAAAGGATAAATAAATTACAACTTCATTCCTTCATGAAATTTCAATAATGAAAAACAGAAAAAAGAGAAAAGAACAATGCTTTGGGACTTCCCTGGTGGCGCAGTGGTTAAGAATCCGCCTGTCAATGCAGGGGACAGGGGTTCATTCCCTGTTCCAGGAAGACTCCACATACCACGGAGCAACTAAGCCTGTGTGCCACAACTGCTGAGCCCGCGAGCCACAACTACTGAGCCCACGCACCTAGAGCCCATGCTCTGCGACAAGAGACGCCACTGCAATGAGAAGCCCACGCACCACAATGAAGAGTAGCCCCCGCTCGCTGCAACTAGAGAAAGCCCGTGTGCAGTAAAGAAGACCCAACGCAGCCAAAAATTTAAAAAATTTAAAACAAAAAGAACAATGCTTTCAGGGCCAGAGAAGATGGTTTCAAATGTCTCCCATATTAGGAAAGTATTCATTATGCAAATAAATTCTCCAGATATTGATGTGCTTATATTAGAAGAGAAAGACAAATACATTTGCTCCAAAAGGTGATAAAAATCAACTGATGTTTCTTATGTAAATTAATTCCATAGCAAACCTTTTCCAATTTGATGATGAATCATCCTCTACCAAGCTTCTTAAGGAAGAGAGCTAAATGGCATCATTGTTTTAAATACACATTTAAAAATAATAGTAGAAGAAAATTTCAATTTGGGAGATGCCAGTGAGACAGGATAAAATTCCTTCCAAAGGGCAGAACTGATGGGAATATAATTAAACTTGGGCTACTTGGGACCTGAAAAAAATGTTATACAAAAGTATATTTAGAAAGAAAGGAAAAACAGAGAGAAGAGAGGAGGGGAGGAAGGGGAGTGGGGGGAGGAAGGAAGAAATCAGTTAAAAGTGTACCACTCATCGTTAAAGGCATAACATCCTAGAGAATAACAAACAAGATTGAAACGAAGCCAAAAATTCCTACCCCAAAGAGTGATCCCCAAGCCCCCCTGGAAATACAATGTGCATGTGAGTCTTATCAAATAGTTATTAGCGCTACATTCCTTTTCCCACTAAACAAACAAAACAAGTTCTCCTTTATATTTATGATGAGGACTATAAAAATCAGGCTAATTCCCAGAATTTACAACCTAAAAAAATGATAGAAGCATAACAAGATATAATTTTAGAATGCAAATTTTTGTTTGAATGTTAATTGTTTTATTTG
The DNA here is from genome assembly GCF_059928025.1 of Delphinapterus leucas. Taxonomy (NCBI): domain Eukaryota; kingdom Metazoa; phylum Chordata; class Mammalia; order Artiodactyla; family Monodontidae; genus Delphinapterus; species Delphinapterus leucas. The sequence continues at coordinate 16,761,934 of NC_143146.1, forward strand.
GATTTATGTATGTTTAGACATATAAGATTATATCTATATGCTGAAAGAAAGAAGCCAGTGGAGAAAGAAAAAAATGAATGAAGCAAGAGAATCTTTGTAATCAATAAAGCAAGCCCTGGAATGAGGTTTTGGGAGGCAAGGGTATCAAGATCAAGGGTGGAAGAAAAGAGCTGGGTACCTGAGGGAGAAAATAATGGGTGATAATTTAAATAAGAACCATGAAGTCTTTATGATAAAGCAGCAATTTGCAGTGGATGAATTAGCAGCCCCACTGGGAGTGTCTGGAAATCTATGCAGGCAGTTTAAATGGTCATAATGACAGGTAGGCTCCACTGGCATTCAGTGAATGGGGACCTGAGATACTGAACACCCTACAATATGCAAGGCTTTCTTGCACAACGAAGAATGACCTCACTACAAATGCGAAAAGCATCCATGTTAAGACACACTACGAGTCTTTGTCTTTTTTTATGCTTATACTGACTTTGGTCTTAATTATTGTGCAGTAAGATCATTAAAGTACAACTTCCAAGACTCATAAAACTACCACTTGTAAAGTAGATCATTTCAATCTTAATAAAATCTGACCTAAGCTCTCTGGAATTTTTCTAAACAATGGATTTAATTATAATTTCATTGTCTTACAAAGTTAAATGTTATGAAAACTTTGTAACAGAGATTTTATGTGTCCATTCCTTTATTTGCTGGGTTTAAGGTAACCAAGAAAAAAGGAAACACACTGATCGTGTTTGACGTACACAACACTTTCAGGGAACTTATTTCCATTTAAACATTTGCCTCTCCTGGTAGCTATTTGGCCAAAAAAAAAGCCTAGAAGAATATAGTTATAGTAAGGAAACCCTAAAAATATCAAGAACATGCTCCATTCTTTTCAGCAAGACCAGTAGACAGGCTCTTTACGTTTTAAGCCATTTTTCACCATTTACGACTGAAACAGAGAAGATCCACTGAGCAAGTCTAATCTAAGGAACTTTAGGAAATAACATAAATCCTTATTAGCTATCAAAATTAATTTAAATATGCAATTCAACTTTTTATATTGTAGCTGATCAACAGAGCCAGGAGTAGGGAGATAGTGTTTACACAGTACCCAATCCTGTTTTTAATTAAATTGCAAAGAAAAGACTAACATTTTTTATATAATTATGAGCCTTTTAATCCATTTGTGATTTATAATAGCCGCCAAGAGTGACTAGTAAGCTGGCTTTTACTTTCTCATGTTAGTATCAAAATGCTGCCTACCTGCCATAAATTATATTGTTTGTAGTTAGTATCAGAATTGGAAGGGAAATTAAGAAAATGTTCTCTGTGGGCAGTTAGGTTTACCACACAACCTAAGGAATCTGTGTCAGAGTTTCCCTGAGCCCAATGTATTAAGAGCCATAAACAAACTCCTCAGTACTTATTTTTAGTTATTATGTCTCAAGACCCCAAAATTTAGTCGAGGCCACCACGAGAGGAATCTTTATAGGCAATTTTAGCCAAGATAGTTCTTGTAAAGATTTCCTCTAATGTGTGAAAACACACCGTCTACCTTGGTCTTTCACCTATACACAGAATCAGAATTTGCAGCCCTGAGATCTGATGACTAAAACTAAATGCAAAATCTATTTCTGGCATTTCAATACCATCAACAGGAAGCACAGAGCTATTTGGTGGATGTTTGCAGGGAAATCCCTGACTTTTCCAGTATTACATAGGCTTCTAAAACGTTATTTTGGCACTTAATAAACACAGAGTAAAAACACAGACATATCTCGTATTTGCCCGCATAGTTTATAGATTCTAACTAGTGATGAGGTTAATTTCATTTCTGTATGAGCCATATGTTTTCAAGTAAAAGAATAGAAACAAACAAAATAATCTCTGTAGACTTGAGCTAATTATTTTGTTTGTTTTTCTCATATGAAATACAACACACACACACACACACACACACACACACACACACACATGCACTTTAACCTTAGTGGAACAGAAGATAGAGTCTTCTTTTCTAGGATATAGAAAGGTAGACTGTGAGTGGCTCTAAGCTTTATACATGTAAGCACACCTGGGAATTTGCTTTATGTCTTTATATATTTAATTAAACTCTTTTTAATAAGGACCCAAGCAAAGAATAAGGATGTCTTCTGAAAGAAAGTAACAGGAAAGTAAAATCTGTGGGATCATGCTAGAGAAAGAAAAGACCTAATAGTCTGGGAGGATTATAACTGAGAATGTACAAAAAATAACACTGTGGTCAAACTGGTCATTTCCAAAGACTTTTTTTTATACTTACAGATTTCCTCGACATTCTGCATTATTTCCCCTGAATCCATGGATCATTCAGTTCAGCTCTTTCGTCAGAGAACTACATGTATTTGGGCACCAATTTCCTCACGAAACATTTAGAAATCTTAAAATATAAAACTTTTTTAAGGTCTTTGCCTTCCACGCCATTAGATGAGATATTTAAATATTTATCGTTTTACAACACAGGGAATATGGCCAATGTTTTGTAATAACTGTACATGGAAAGTAACCTTTAAAAACTGTATAAAAATTTTAAAAATTTCGATGCTTATCATTCAATTTATTACTTATGTATTTCTCAATCAGAGCCACTTCCTTATGAGTACTGCCTGCATGAGATATTTTTTCCTGGCAGGCACACATATTACTATGTCATAAATACGTTTTGCCTGTGCAGTATTCCATGCTGAGGAGACTGACGCTCTGAAATGGTTATTAAGCTGGCCAGGAACTGAGCCAGGATTTTAATCCAGGTCTTCTGATGTGAAGCCCCTTTCATTACACAATAGTTGTCTCCCTAATGAGGTCTGGTCAATGAATGAGACTGAAACATCTCTATCTCCCTCTATGCAATTGACTTTTTCTTCCCTGTTAAGTAAGAGTCAATGAACAAGTGTAAGAGGAAGTAGAACTACAAACTCCAACCAAGCAGAGGAAAGCCTTACCCCTCGAATATCTTCAGTGTTATACAGACCATGTCATCCCGGCAGGCACAGTAAAAAAAAAAGAATCCCAATCAGAGAAATATTTCCATTAAAAGGAGAGTGATATTTACTCTTTTCCCCCCAATAATTTATCTGGTCAATGCTCAGAGCAAAGAGAATGTTTTCCAGTCACCGAAAGAGTAACTAATGCTTATGAAAAGAAAGATTTAAGGCAAGGGCCTAGTTACTACCTGAACATTGACTGAATGTCAACACATCAAAAACTATTAGAAGGACTCCTCCCCTTCTGTTATTTTCAGCATCTTAGGAAAGCTCTTTTCTGTACTCTCGCCCTTGTTCTTATCAAAGATGCAGAAAACAAAAACCTGAGGATTCCTTCTCCACCGTTCTGCCTAGTGAGGCAACTAACAAGTGAAAAACCAATAACATCTACCGTTTTTTAGTGCAGGCTCAGAATATGACACGCAATTATATACTTTTATTCCACGAATGACATTTGCTATCTTCTTCCCCTGAAGCAAGAAACACTACACAGCATTTCCCTCACAGAAACACATTTCTTAAAAATGTTAGCTGGACATGCTGTTTTCTCTTCTTTACTGCCTTTCAGATTTTATGGATTAGAGTTGAAAAGGCAACACTTAAAAAAAAAGTGTGGCTTGGAAATGGTTATCTGTAAATATGAGTTCATTATTCCCCTTTGATAACCCTAAGTCAACAAAATATGTTCTGTCCATGTTTGACGTAAAGAAATATTTTCCAGATGACCTGGAGATTACGGACTTTCTGCAAAAGCAATGTCATTGTAAATGAATGTATATGTTCACGTATGTGGGCATTCCCCAGTCTGTCAGTGTTTCTACTCTTAAAGAGTTTGTTTATAAGTTTCTTCTAAACCATTAAATGTGTGTGTGTGTGCAGACAGAGAAAGACAGAGATAGAGAGAAATAATGTGGCTATTCTCCCAAAGCAGGCTGTTTATCTATCCTATTTTTTAAACTATTTAACTACTTTTAATCAGTTTTAAAACTACAATTCTATTGCTTCCAGTATAGTCCATGGACCAGAATCATCAGTATCACCTAGGAGCTTGCTAGAACTGAAGAATCTCAAGCTCCACCCCAATCCTATCTGCATCAAAATTTGCATTTTCACAAGATTCCAGAGAGTTCCCAACACACATTAAGGTCTAAGGAGCACCGGCCCAGACCTTTCAACCCCAAAGTCTCCCAACGACTTCCCAAGTACTTTAGCTCAGCTTGTTCAAAGCTGAACGTCATCTACAACTGCTTAGAAGTCACCTCAACTACACACGTGAGCCTCTACCTCTTCCGAGTGCATCAGTTTCCATCTAGTCACCTAAGCGGAGACCTGGAGGCTGGCTAAGACCTCCCTCTATGTTCCATGAAGGCAAAAAAACATGTCCGCATTGCTCTTCATTAAGTCCTAGTACCTGGTGACTTCCTGACCATCGTCTGCTGAATGTAGAAAACAAGTAAGCGAGGAGACACCTCCCCACATCCCTCCCCTGCAGCCACACTGCTGGAGTCTCTTAATTAGGCTCTGACTCCTCCTATCCGGATGTAGCCAGCGTTGCTACCAGACTGATTTTTCTAAGACGCAAATCAGATGCTCCTCTCCCACTCACAGCCTCCATCACGCTTTAAAACTCTAAGGTCTCCCACGGCCTGAAAAATCAAGTTCAGTCTTTAGTACAGCCACTGGCAGCATGATTGCTACCTGTACCACTCACGTGGCCCCAGGCACAGCCCCTGTGTTCCTCCTTTCCAGAAATATAAGTCATTCCTTGTTCTCTGAATTCTCAACTCCCCAGCTCAAGCCCACATAAACTGAATCCTAATTTGCCTGTAAGGATCAAGTAACATTGCGTTTCCACTTCTGCAAAGCTCTATTAGGCCTTAAAAATACGGCAATTCATCATGCAAATTCAGACTCCACACAAATACATTTCTATAAAGAGTCGTTAATATAAAACCTACCTTTTGATTTTATTGCGGGTATGTTTCTGCATGGGCTAACTGGCTGAAAATTCTGACTATACAAACCCGGGTCTGTATACACTTTCTTCATTCTTAGAGGGTTCTTAAGCATGGGACTTTTTCTTTTCTCCAAGTATCTTCCTAAGTCTTTCAAAACAGAGACACGTGTCTACAGAATTGTAATTGCCCACTTGCTGTGCATGAATTCTTCCAATATTTGTTTTCCAGGTAAATACCACAGTGGCTCCAGGTGAGTCTCAAGTAAGTTTTGGTTCTTAGTACAGGGGTTTTCCAAACAGCATAAAACTGGGAGCCACCACTAAAGCTGGATGAATTGAGGTGCCTGAACATTTAGCTCCAAAACCCAAATCTACCACTTTCACATCTCACTGCCTTTTTCAGATTTATCTGCCCCAAAATATATTGCACACCCCAAACTCCTCCCCCAAACATCCACATCCTCCACCATTGAATCACCTTCGCGCAGCTTAATTGTGGCACTTTGGTAAGTCTTTCTTGATTTATGCCACCATAAATTACCTACTCCCTTTTTTATGTCCTCATCATACCCTAAAAGACTTCTATCATAGCTTCTGATAACAAGTTATTCACATGTCTATCTGTTACTAAACTCCAACCCTTTGCTTTGCTGCAGGGCGCATGTCTTCATCTTTTTTTCCCCAAACACTTGGCATGGTACCTCACACTGAATAAGCAAACTTTTTTTTGGCGGTGCTGCACAGCATGTGGCATCTTAGTTCCCCAACCAGGAATCAAACCCGTGCCCCCTGCAGTGCAAGCACAGGTTCCTAACCACTGGACCGCCAGGGAATTCCCTAAGCAAACTTTTAATGTAGGTAAAATAGCAAAAAGAGCCACAAATGCACAGTCCTGTTGAAGAGGTAGAACTTTCTGAGCCCTAAGTGTTCTGATTTAAAGTCAAAAACTGTGAATCTCTCTGGGACCTGAGACGAACCCCAGGGAACCATGGGCTGGACACAAAATGGGACTTGAATAATACACACAGATCACATATTATTCCTATTACATAATAAGTTTGTTCACATTAAAAACTCATCAATGATACTATCATACATCTCTTAAGTACATGACGGTTGCCATAACAGAAACATTAATAAGACAACTGCTAATGAGTTGACTACTAAGAAATTTGTATTACAAAATCAATTTAACATTGTATACTCTAACATAAAATGACATAAATCATGTCTAATAATAGTTACAAAAACAGATATAAAAATATGGAGCAAACTTTTGTGTTGCTGGACTGAACTTTAAGATCTATCCAATTCCAGCACAAAGAAAAATTGGAAAGTTTGTTACCCAGCATCAAGTCTAGGAGACCACAGCATTGATACTCAAACTGAACTGCTTTTGACCAGACCCTAATGAGATAAATACAAATATTAAGAGTAAAAACAATTTTTATATTAAGCTGACATTTCATATTTATTGAATCTAACACTAACGTACTTGCGCTTTTTTATTAATTTAAAAATCAATTTTATTGTATTTTATGAAAGAATCAATCTGTGATGGATTGGAAGGAGGAGGAAGAATAGAAGGAAGAAGAAAAAAAGGAGGACTGCTCCTTCACGGCAGACAGTTTGAGAACACCGCACTATTAGATGTAATCCCACCAGTGAGTGGCTAACGCTGGTCTCACACTAGAACTTGCCATGGGCTGACAATTCAAGCTAAAAGATCACAGGCACTTGAATATGGTTGCTTAAACCAATCAAGACATGAGCACTGGAGGCAGTTCCTTAGTGATGCAACTTCTTTTATTTATCAGATGAATGCATTTGGCACTATTTTCTTGGGGGAAATGAAAATTTCCCCCTTTTAAGAAAAATAGCCTTTTTTAAAGATTTGAAACTGATGGATCTAGAGTAAATACTTTCTGGGGTCCATTTCAACCCTAAAATTCTCTGATTCTGTTGTTGGCTTACTGCTGAAAAATGTGCTTAAATGGATTTCACTGCGGTTTGAAAAACTAGTTTGACACTAGAATCAAGGAAGGAATTTTCAGTTAATCTGTACTGTATACAACATAATATAAGATTGGAACTCTCAAGTCCAAGAAATAATAGGGAAAGGCATTACTTGGGAAAGAGAAACCATTCCTTTACTTGTGGGATAGTATTAAAGAAGGAAGGAAGAAAGGAAGGGAGGGAGGGGGGGTGGGAGGGACACAATAAATAAAATGTGAGCTGCTAGTGATCAATTAGGCTGTGAGAAGGTTGAAGTTTTATTTGAACAAAACACAGTCATTAAAGATGGGAAATTAGCAAACTCTAACGTGATGGGATTCTGAGTAAGTGAGAGAGTGGGATTTGGTACTTCAGCGGCTTTAGGCAGGGTGACCTCACCAGTTTTAAATAGACTGTTCGCTATAAGCATAAATTATCACCCCATGAAACTTTGACAGACTGGACACTGAGCTGAAAATTAACAGTCAAGCATATTGTAGAAAAAAAATTTAAATGAACCTTTCACTTATAACCAGCATGGTGCTGATTAGAGAAAAAAGCGAAACCACAATTTTTTTAAATTGCTATTGTTAAAATAGAAATTAGCTGAACAAGCAATGAAAAATTTAAAAAAATCCCTCCCTCCCCTGCCGTGAAGATTTGTTGATGGAGACCAATTTTTTTGGTAAAGTATTAGTAGTTGAGCAGTAAAGAAAGCTATAGAATCTGGTTTTGCAATTTAATAAACTGCTCATCAGTGAATTGCTATATCAGATAATATTGTGGAATGTTTCCCAAGCTGAATCCAGTGGTTTTTTTTTTTTCAAACAATTACATGTCATCAAAAATATATCATCAGGTTTAGATATATGTACATCCTTTCCAGAAATATTTTTCTGATATGGTTATTATTATTTGTGAAGGTCACAGCATTTTCCCTCAAACCATTCCTCTTAGTCCATATATTTAATGCCATTTAAAATTCTGAAATATCTACCTGCTACAAAATAATGTTTCCTCTCAAAACAACCTGATTACAATTGTTTACTAATATTATTTGTTGTTCTCTCATGATTTAAAGCCCTTTTCTTTGAGAAGCATCTTCTGTAATAGATAGCTTAACTCAAAACAAATTAATACATTCATTATAAAGCAATTATACTCCAATAAAAAAAACTGAAAAAAAAATAAACTGAAAAAGAAATGAAATGTCTTTTCCACACCAAAAGAAAAGGGAATCACTTTAAAATGTAGTTAAAACTATGATTGGTAACTTATTATTCCTTCTTAAGAGTAAATGAATGCACAGCTCTTAAGAGTCAATTCTTCTGGAATATATAAAAACTCTACTTTTTGTTAAGGTAATATGCAGTATTTGCTTTGTTAGGAGTATATATTTTCTCTGATGAGCCAAAGAGTGTACTGTGATATTTATTTTTTGGAAAACTTCATTATTTTCCTGGATTTAATTTTTGCCTCTCTTTTTTTTCCTTATGCTTAGAATCTTGCCAAACTCTCCAACATTAAAAGCACTTAACATACCGGTTTTCCTATGGTCAAAGATGTCATCAGGTAATTCATAGTCTCCGCGCCCTCATTTCTCCTGTTCCAATTTGGATGGTTGATCCCCAGACCTGTCCAACAGCTACTGACCTGTGATTTCTCCTTTACTACTAGTTTCCACATTACTGCAGGGGCATCCTGTATCACTTGCATTCTTAATCCATTGTGTACAGCACATATAGTTTTCTCATTTAAAAGCCTTTAGGATCTGATCTTCATGCCTATAAATTTGTGAAATTTCATAATCATGTTCTTGGCTTTTTTTTTTTTCATTAACTTGGTCATGAATTAGAATGTAGAAGCTTGTGTCCTTCAGTTCTGGGACAATTTTTTTTTTATTACTTTGAAGAGTTATTTTCTTTCATTTGCTCAGCTCTTTTAACAAAAACACTGTCAGCTGGAGGTTATGTGATCAACCAGTATATTTTCCAGGATATTATTTCCTTTAATGGTCATACTATTCTATTGATTAAGTTTATTTCTGCTTTCAATTTTTTAAAATTTTCACGAGGTTGTTCTTTAATTGTTCTGAATGTCAAAGCATCACATTCCTTTTCATAGATGCAATGTCTTCTCTTATTTCCCTACATTAACTTTCTTTTTTGTTTATTTGAGTCATTTCTTCTCCTCAACTATTAATTTAGTTTCTCCAAGCTCCTTTTTAGTAGCTCTTGCCCCTTAGATGACCTTTTTCTTTCTTGTTGGAGTGTACTCCAAATACTTGGTGATCCTTCCTATATTTAAGAGAAAATAAAATAATGACTGGGAACACTGTGGGCAAACACTGCAGCTTATCAACAGATGGATTTTACTGCAGGGTGAGTAGGCAGGGACCTGAGTCTTCAAATATCAAAGATCTGTAGATCTTTTCTTTAGAGCTAGTTTCTCCAGAAAATAAACATTCACTACTTATCTTCTGTTTGGGAGTTACAGGCCTGTCTGCCAATGCTATTAAAGAAACATGGCAGGAAAGAGCTGGGAAATCTCACTGCTAATTATGCAGACTCTACCCTCAGCTGTGTGCAGTGTTCCCGTGTCTAGAATCACTCCAGTTCTTGGTCTTCACAGAATAAATCTCACCTCTGACTAAGAGGTAAAGCACTCTAGTAATCAGTTGTCTGCTCATACAGGGGAAGAGGGCATGGGGAGCTATAAGATACCCTATTCAGACTTTCAACAAATTCCCTGTTTTTGCCCCATAATTCACTCCCAGCTTCTGCAGTATCTAATATTGTCCATTCCTGTCTTTTCCAGGGTTCTGAAGAGTAAATTTGTTCCTACTTGTTGGCCCCTTCCTCTGCAAGCACTAGGGATTCAACTCTCTCTGTTCTAGTAATCCCTCCTTCCAATTTATTTTACCCCAAAATTCAGGGCATTTCCAACACGTTATCTCCTCTCCCATTCTCTCCTGTGTGTTTCTAGCCTTTTTTACTCCTTTTGTTTCAGGAAGGTGTTCAGGAACTAGCGGAGGCAAACACATCTGCTCGAGTTGCCGTGTTCAGTTGGAATCTCAAGATCTTTTTTTTTCTGTGTCAGAAAATATGCTAATTGAATTGAATCAAGTTATCTGACATTGAAAGCAGAAAAGAACCCTATTAGTCATATTATTCATTCACACTCCTGATTTAAAAGGAGAGTTTGCTTTGGGGAGGGTGGGGTGGAACAGGCCACCAGCAACAAACAGTAAAAACCAACACATATTTACAAACAAAAAACTGGCACATACTCACAAGTAATTCAGCTATCTAGAATGATTCTTAACATTTATTTGGCTGTGAGAGATGGAGGGGAGCCTCCAATGGGCTGATCTCTTCCGTGTGTCCACTCTTTACAATTCAGGAGACGAGGCCTATCAATTATCTGCAAAATACAGAGCGCTACTCCATCCTCTTGGCATCCGTCAGAAATTTCGGGGCTAGTCCTTCCTTCTAAAATGACAACGCCACATAATAACAGTTGAACTCACTGGAGGAAAGGCATGTGTGAGGGGACAAGGGGACATGACTATGACAAAAAGCATTAAGAGTCAGTGGTTTCCCTTGTCGTTTATCATTCATCCTCCCTCCTCCACACCATCATAAAGAAATTTCTTCCTGTGTGCTGAAACAGCAGCTGGGCTCATCATAGTACAATAACAGCCAGAGGAAAGTCCAAAATGAAAAAAAAAAAGACCGACTTTATAACAAGAAGAAATATTTGAAGTTGGATTTCAATCAAGGTTCAAGCCTCCTCCGTTCACTTCACTCTCCACTGGTAATTTTAATAAAACCAATTGAGAATTCACCATGATCCTGTCAGTTTTCTGTTAAAATCAAGAAAAAAGTAAATGTAGGGGCCACAGAAGGTCAGCATTGATTCCGCAGACATTTCCCTTCCTCTAAATTAAAAGCTGTCATAAATCCAACTGGAAAAAAACAAACAAACAAACCAAAGAAAAAGAAAACAAACAAAACAAAACAGAAAAGCATGTCTCTCACAAAAACTCAGGGCTTGGGATGACCAAAGGAGGTGCGGGAGGTTTACACTGATCACAAACATCCTGTGAGAGTTCAAAGTATGGTCTAGTTATCAAAATAGTTAAGACCACCTTCAGCAGCATACACAGAAGCAGGGAAGTTTCCAGCTAATCAAAGCATGATTTTCCCAAAATTTCTACTGATAAAAATTATCCTTTTTTTTCTTTTTCTGTTCAGAAAAAACATCAAGCTACCCAATGCGTTTACCAAATACTTTTTTAAATTGAAGTAGAGTCGATTTACAATGTCGTGCCCATCTCTGCTGTACAGCAAAGTGACTCAGGTATCCACATATGTACATTCTTTTTTTATATTCTTTTCCATTTAATTATAACAGATGCAGTATTACGTGACTCGGTATGTACAAATTCTGATTTTTTTAATGGAAAAAATACTTCAGAAAAAGGACTGTTAAAATTTGAATCTGATTTCTAAATGCAGGACCACCTACGAGCCATCCCATGAATATGTTAAAAATCAGCCGATTTTTAATAACATAAAGGATAAGAGCAGGGACCACCTCTCCCATTACACTTCCGAACCTCCCCTCACATTTATAATACAGGTCTACATACTTGGAAGTGCTGTCGAAATTGACTTGCTAATGAGAATGGCTCAAAGTACTAAGATAGCTTGCTCCTCAAATGTAGATCAGATAATGAGAGCTTTAGCATTTTAGTGTATAAGCTGTAGAAATCAAATGAAAACAAGGTATGACACCTTCTCAGGAGAGTAAAGTGCATTAAAGTATATGCTGAGCAATGAAACAAACATTTAAGCCACGAGTTCCTGATAACATTAAAGATTTTGAGTTATTGCTTTTGGGGAAAAGGCTTATAAGTCTGATTTAACAAGGTAAAATACTTTAGTATAATGCCAGTCTTAAAGAGATGTTCGACAAATGTGTGTAGATGCCTAGCATGTAATAAGGGCTAAAGTGATGGTTCTTTTATTTTAATTATTATTTAGTGATTATCAAAGAAATAACTCCGTTTGAAAGTTGCAGTTTTCCAATGAAGATAAGTAGTTTAAAGTATAGTCTAGCTGGTTCTTTCCCTCTCTATCTAGAGCATGCTTTTTATACATCCCTAACAGCACCCTACTGCATTATCATTTATTCATATGTCCTCCTGAAATACTTGATCAGCAGCCCTCTGAGATCAAGGAAATATTAGGCCTCTTTGAGTCTCAAACACGAGGCTTGGCCTATGAAAGGCACACCATGAATGGATAACAAGTGCCCAGATATTAGGCAACCCAGGCATAAATGTTGATTTTATTTCTTTGTTTGGACAATAGACTACCCTAAAGCCCTTTCCTTGGTAATGGTCTAGGGCATGAATACCAAATAGTTTCCCACTCAAATAATAAATTTAATCAACTGGAGACTGCATCCTAAAGCATGTTGTTAAAAGGGATTCTCATAATGAATTTAGGTATAGAGTATCAAGGGTTGCAACACACTGTGGATGAAGAAAGAGGGTAAACCAAGTATACTCAATATTCCAAGCCTAGGTTTAAAAGTCTGATGGTCTTAAGCGTGAAAAGAAGGACAGCTTGTGAAAAAGACATTTTTGGAATTGCTTTGATCATGAATAAGCAACAGCACACTTAAGAATGTTATTCATTTCTTTCTTTCTTTTTTTTTCATGCGTACACACATTAGCTAGAGGACCAGGCAAAGATGGCTTGTACTAATATCTAGCTCATATATATCATCAATAAAGTGTGTGCTATAAAAGTGGTAAACACAGAGAAAAGAGGGAAAACTCTCAAATCCCTCAAATATCAGTTAGTAATGATTGATTACATAAACAGTGAAGATAAATTAAGGAAACAAATACTCTGTCAAGTAAATATTCTAATTACGTATTATAAAAGAATATGCATTTTTAAAACTTCCTAACTGTCAATCTTAGGTATGCTTCTGGTTTTATTGAAACAATGCAAATTCTATAAAATATATGAATATTTTGTGGTTGGTTTAAATCTCTAAAAATTAATAATTTACTTGTCAAATGTTTCTGAAAAATATATTTAACCACTAATTAAATGACTTAATAGGTAGAGCCTTATCTATTAATTGGTAATAATTATAATTTTCAATAGCTAATAACGTACTAATTCGGGCAATTAAGGGTATTTTATATACCTACTCTCTTCCAATAATACATTTTATCATTTCCCTAGAAAACAGAACAATACTTAAGGTTAAGACAATTTCTCTACAATATGACCACACTCATTTTTGGTGGCAAGAAAAAAATTATAGTCTTAAATGTATATAATTACAATTATAATTTTAAATAGAAAGTACAGTTTTAAATGTATATTTTAAATTTTGGATATCAAAATATTAAATACCTTGGTGGGGTTTTTTATAAAGGACATAAATATTGGATAAAGAAGTCCCCTACCGGGCTTCCCTGGTGGCGCAGTGGTTGAGAGTCCGCCTGCCGATGCAGGGGACACGGGTTCGTGCCCCGGTCCGGGAAGATCCCACATGCTGCAGAGCGGCTGGGCCCCTGAGCCATGGCCGCTGAGCCTGCACATCCGGAGCCTGTGCTCCGCAACGGGAGAGGCCACAACAGTGAGAGGCCCACATACCGAAAAAAAAAAAACAAAAAAAACCAAGAAGTCCCCTACGTCTCACTACTCCTCAAAATAATCAAAAAATGAAAGCACCTTAATCATCCTGCAAAATTAACAATATGCTCGTTTTCAACTTTTAGTTCTAATTCTCTCAAACTCTTCATTCTCTTTTTCTACGGTCACCACACGAGTCTAGGTTCTCATCAACCTCAGACCAAGTTACCCCCAAAAAAATATTTAGCCATGTGATCCTTTGGGTTCACAGTCTATTCCCAAGTAAACTTCTTATGTGACATGATTTACCATACAGCATCATAACCAGCCCCCTCACTTCTCAGTATACACACCCCTGCTCCTTGTTTCCTATCTAATGAGGTCCAGAATTCTTCCTTGAACTCCACGGCCCTGCAACATCTGGTGCAGTCATACCCATCCAGTTTCACATGCCTTTACTAGTTGCTAACAGTACAAAAGAACCAAGGTCTACTGAATCGCAGTCCAATTTGAATATCAAAGACAAAACTGATAGCCTAGATTAAATGCTTCCATTTTATACAGTGAGGCACGAAGAACACAAGAATGCCATGTGGGGACCATGAGATATTAAGTTTTTACCCCACGCCTGGTCACCTGTTCTGAACCCTCAACCCAACCATGTTTCACCCCTCATACTTATGAACTGCTAAAATCTATGTTCAGGGTTAAGAAGGTAGGTTAATGCATTTAATCAATTTGGTTACTTTGATCCTGCATTTGTTTCCAGACCAGTCTCACCAACAATGGCTTGGTTCAAAAGCACATGTCAATTGTCTGACTCATTACATTGTGCAATTTCAAAGGGTAAAAGAAATTGTTGGGGGGAAGAAAAAAAAAAGCCAAAAAGAAAAAATAAATAATTCTTCCATGCAATTCAGGCTGCCTACAAGTTTTCTTTGTTCATCTCTGGTGACATACAAACTGAAGACAAAAAGACACATTTTAGAGCAAGGAAAACCAGAATAGAGTTCTCCAGACAGCTCAGACTAGGGGATGGTTTTGCTTCCTGTAATTGCATCAAACTTACAACTAGGAAAACAATCAAGTACAATCTAAAGATGAGCATGGAGTTCATACCTACAATGTGAAGTTGGGCATCCATTAAAGAAAAATGAAGTCTGTGCCAACACAGAAAAATTCCCACTGTGTATCTGTTTGTGAGAAAGCAAGTTACAGAATAGCATATGCAGTATAATCTCATTTATATAATTCTTAGATGATAAAATTCTATTATACGTATGCTTGTATATGAATAGACAATATAGAGAGAGTAAACACAAGAAACTATTTACACTGGTTACATTGGAGTAGATGAGAAACTCCTACTTCCACATTGCAGTGCCTTGACATGTATTAATTATTCAGTAAAAGCATGTTTTAAAAAGGGCACAAAAGTGCCGAAAGCCATGCTGTTGGTCAAATCAAGTTGTTGTGGTCACACTTTGAAGTGATCTCCCAAATCCCAACCAAACGCTGAGAAATTGATGAAAAATGTTCCCACCTTATTTCAAAAGAAAGTGTGCAAACACTGCTAGCTATTTGATGTTCAAATAATGGATTGGTTTTAGTTGTCCAGGGAGAAAAAAACACTACTTCATTTCTGGGTTTCAAGCCTCAAAGGTTTTATTGGTTCTTCATTTTTGTTTGTTTATTTGTTTGGTTTTGGCGGGTTTTATTCTTGGGCTCTGTCGAATAAATGATCCTAGAAGCTATTATGTCAAAAATGTAACAGCAAATCATCTAACAGATAGATGAGTATATGAGCACATTTCAGAATTATATTTACTTAGATCCAAAAAACAATCTCTAAAACAGTTAACATGTGCTGACAATGGCATGTTAGCGTCCTAACTTCATTACTTACAACACATTGCTTCTCTATTAAATATGAAAATGGTTATTTCTCTAATATCTGCTTACATTATCACCTAACATCATCATAGACTAAATTACATTATTAACTGCATTGCAAAGATGGCTTCAGTATGGTTTGTAGAGCCGAAGAGGATATCATTAAAATCAAATTAAACCATCCACTGGCAGGGTAAATCTGCTTGGGCACTTAAGGGTTTAGAGAAGGTAAAGTCACACACCAGCAGATGGAACAACTGTTGAGTTCCTGCAGAAGTAGCTAAAGGTTTCAAATTGCTCAACTAAATAAATTATTCGTCATTTAATTGACCATGCTATTCACAATGAACACCTCTTTAATGAATGGCTTGGTATAGGGATATGACTTAAGAACCTAAAGCAGGTTATCCACTTAGAGAAGGAAATTGTTACCTAATGATGGAAGAACACTGCAGGCTTGTCAAAGCAATCTCCAGGCTATACGAAATGAAGAAAAGTGTAAAAAAGAAAAAGAAAGCAGGAAACTGATTAAGCTGTAGGATTGTAAAATAATAAAAATGGTAATAATGTAATAGAAACCACTGGAATTTAATCAGTTTCAGTCTTTCTTGCTTAGTTAAAAACTCAAAATAGGAAATACTAGGTAGACTTATGTAACTCACAATGCAAAAGGAAATTGACCTGAAAGTGAGACCCTTTGGCCATATACAGTATAAACAGGAATGGGAGTGTAACCTGTTCTCAGAATCTATTGACACTTTGATGCAAAGAAATATGAGGAAATACGCTGAAAAGTGAAAAGCATAAAAACAATCAATTTCAACAAAAGAACTCAAATCTACCAGAGGGAAAAAATGATTATTTTCAAGAAACTATAAAAAGGAGAAAAAACAAGAGGCTATCTGGTTTTGTAATGTTTTCTGAAGTACTGCCAATTTCACATGAGATAGATGTGAAATGACTATATAATTAGGATGCTTAGGTGTTTTCTAAGCCATAGTAACTTTTTTTTTTTTTTGCCACAGTAACTTTCTGAATGGTTTATTACTCACATATTATTGACAAGTACTGCATGTAACTTTCTTTGAGCATTCTATGAGGGGACCTATTTCTTCCTTAGCTTCTCTTTCTTTTTACCCCAGATCAGGAGCTAAAAATCATTCTTCTATCTGACTACCCCAAAGACCCTCCTGCCCCTGAACCCTCAACAGCTACCTGACATCCAGGTGAGAATTTTAGAAGGGTGGGTTCTTTAACGGTTCCCGAACCATGAATTTGCATCAGGTTTGGAGTCTGTCATAACTTCCACCATCTCTTTGATAGCCTTCCCGGTTAGAGTGTGGGTGCTTCGTACAGGTCAAGGGCTGCATCTTCGTCTATTTATTTCATTATTCGTTTACAAAGGGACTCGCTCTACAGGTTTTCATGAAGTTCCAAGCATCACAAGTTAACCATACAACATTTGAAGGAAGTAGAGCTTAGCCACAGCAATTATTTGGTAATTACAATAGACTTCCTAAGGCATGGCTGATTTCAAAAGCAGTGCGCGTCAATACGATGATGGTACTACCAGAACAAATAAATATATAAGTGGTGCTGTCTGTGCTTGTAATAATAGAAGTATGAGGTCCTGTGTCTGAAAACTTGGTCTCCCCCCATGACTGAAGATGTGTTGGAGCCTTGAAAACATTCATAGGAGGCTTGGGAGAAGATACTGGATGCCAGCTGTATTCAAATATCTAAAGGATTGTCCATGAAAGGAAAGGGTTTCTTCTGCATGTCCCTGCAGGGAAAATGTAAACTCAATGGGTAGAAGACGCAACTAGCCATATTTCATTCTCTGCAAAAGAATTATCTGAAAATCAGAGCTTTCCAGAGATAGGGTATGAGAATTTCCTCCACAGACATAGCGAGGGCCAGCTGGCCCTGCCCTATCCTGTTCTGATCCTGGAGGTCTAGGCTTCAGGGCCATGGTTAAGGCAATATCTGAATTCCTAAAATGGTGAGGATGTAGTGGTGCTTAATCCTCTGAGACTCAACAACTCCTTTTTATACCAGAAATGAAATTCATAGACAATATCACCCACCTACTCACATATTTTTTAAATCAGCAAAATGTTCTAACCATAAAACAAAAAGATTTTGCAGTTTGTAAAAATTATTTGTAATAAAAAATAGTAGTGTAGTACGCAATGCTGAGGCTAGACTTCACAAGAAGGCCATTAAGATAATGAAAGGACAGCTACAACTGCTGATGAACAAAATGTGTCATATCAGTTATTCCCGCACTAAGAGCAGTTTAGCCATCAGTCGCATGATTTGTTACAAGAGTGAATAACGCTTCGTAAAATATAGAACACAACAAAGTATAGTCTTTTCTCAATTTACATGGTAGTTGCATTTCTGAAAACTTTACTGTATAATAAAACGGTGGGAAAATATTTTTGTAATGTATAGTAGAGTTAGTTTCCAAACTCAGAACATTATATACAGGTTTTTCATTTACAGGAATGTCTTCAAGGATATTTGAAAGGCTTGCAAGATATGAGAAAACTCTGTGCATTGCAAGAAGTCAAGCAGCTCTACTTCCCAACCACTGCAAGCCAGTGGCACGCACTCAACTGCTGTGACACAGATATGTCATGTTTCCAAAGTGCCCCTGTGGGCAATCCTGGTTTTGCTTATTGTGCTGGTTAATTCTATGTGTCAACTTGATTGGGCTAAGAGACACCCAGATGGCTGGTAAAACATTATTTCTGGGTGTATCTATGACGGTGTTTCTGGAGGAGATGAGCATTTGAAGCAGTAGACTGAGAAAGAGATCTGCCCTCCTCAGTGTTGGTGGGTAGCATCCAATCCCTTAAAGGCCTGGATAGAACAAAAAGGCTGAGAAAGGGCAAATTCCCTGTCTCCCTTCCTGAGCCGGGACATCCATCTTCCCCTGTCCTGGAACACCCGGCACTTCTGGTTCTCAGCCTTCAGACTCAGGCAGTAAAACCAGAGACCCCTGGGGTTCTAAGGCCTTCAGATTGGGACTAAGTTAAACCACTGGCTTTCCTGGGTCTCCAGTTTGCAAGTGGCATATTCTGGGATTTCTCGGTCTCCATAAGCACATGAGCCAATTCCTATCATGAATCCCCTCTTCATATCTATATATCTATTTACCTATACACCTATATCAATATTCTGTCTCTCTGGAAAACCCTGAATAATACAACCACCCCATTGAGATGGACTTTCATTTGCAAATTCAACAATAAATGGAAGTCAAAACCCAAAGCTGAGGGAAACTGATGTAGAAGCAAGTAGGTAGAAGAAAGATGAGGCCTGGAAGAGTTCCTTCAATGAAAGGACAATTAGCTGCAGGGGTTTTTACATAGTTTCTGCAGCTGTACCTCTCTCCTGAGCATCTAAGGGCACAGTTCAGAAGCAGAGGGAGGTTGTAGTTTCCAGTTGGTCACAGGTGGTACCCAAGCAGAGGCTGGATGACCATTCACAAGGAAGACAGAAGTAGGGATTTGGACATCTGTGATTCCCTGAGACCATGTAAAATGTGTATTCACCATGGTAACTGGTCAAATCAGGCTTCCAAGGAATCTAGGGTGGAGCTGTCAACTTTCACAGCTAGTTCACACATAACCCTTCTCACAATGTACCCTATAGTCAGCCAAATCAGGTCACTCTGATAGTGCAAGTAGAACCTCTTAATGAATTACCTGGTACAACACATATAAACCAGGACTGTCCCAGGCAAAACTGGACCTGTGTTTACTGTATCTATGTTGGAATTTATTTCTAAGTAAAGAAGAACCACCAAGGAACAGTAGCATTACTAAATAAATAATATTCCCCTATGACTGCCTAACTATTCAGGGCTTTTTTTCTCCTATATTTATTTTAAAAGTTAAAACCCAAAATTATGGCATTGTGAAGATAATTAGAACTTACTATATTCCTATATATTTTTCCCAAGTAATATATTTGCTAGATGACTATGTTTATACTAAAGCATATATAATTTATAAATTACTTACACCAATTATAGTTTAAAATATCATATTATTAAATTTAAGGCTTCATTAATTTAGGAAAATACATATATAAATATATCACATTGCACACTATAATATATTACATTAACAGAGTGGTCTCAAAGTGATTTGATATATGTAATCTTATTAGAATCAGCCATCTAAAAATAAGAATAAGCATGAAGGGGTATATTCATACCAACCAAAATATTAGCAATATCATGAATTATCCTTATGTTTATATTTCAAGTCTAATAGTAAAATGGCTATTTTTAAAGTCGTTCTTTATGGAAAACAGAGATAGTTACATATTCAAATGTTGGCTCTACTCAGACCTTTTAAAACTTTTTGAAAAAACACATTGTTTATATTTAAAATAAGAATTATTTTGTATAATCTGCCTATAGGCTGTACAGTCTTCTGAAAAAAATTAAGACCTCTTTGAAGGGAGGAAAATATCTGAATCCATTCATTTTTCCAGTTTAGTACTTGGCTCATAATAGTACCTACTCAGTAAATGCTCATTAAATAAAACACTGAATGATTGACTGAATGAATGAATGAATGAACCAGCAATCTCACAGGGAAATGTTTAAGATGATAACTATTCAATGATCACCAATATTCCCAGTGGAAACAAACTAAATGCATCTAAAACATAGTGTTTATTGCATCTAAATCATAGTATTGCAATTTGCTCTTTACATTTCTTAACCATATATCATAAAGAAACATTAACATCTTAAATTAAAATTATAGAGTCAAGTCCTATGTGGCTGTACCAAAGTTTCAGAAACTAAATTATATATAGTTACAGATCCATTTATTTAAATTTGGTTAACAATTTCTACCAACATCAGAGGATTTACTATGAACAAATTACCTCTCAGTCACTGTGGATACAAAAGAGTAGCTTATGCCCTCAAGCAACTTTTTGTCTTAACAATAACATTTCTAAATTAAAATGAGTATTATTGTAAAATTTTATCACATCAAAGCCTCATGACTCGTAATAACTGATCAGGCGGTAAGTTTGGTTTATAACATTGGTATAGTGGTTTCTAAAACCATCCTCAATCATATACATAAACTCTCCTGAGTTAATAGAAAAAGCCCTTCACACTTCACCTGTGTCTCACTTCACCTGTGTCTCTCTTCATGCACAATTATGAATGATTTATAATTAGCATATGTATTATAATGATGATTTTTAAAGTACTCTGATTTTTTTTAAATTAATTAATTTATTTTTGGCTGCGTAGAGTCTTCATTGCTGCACGCGGGATTTCTCTAGTTACAGCGAATGGGGGCTGCTCTCTTTTGTGGTGCATGGGCTTCTCATTGCAGTGCCTTCTCTTGTTGTGGAGCAGGGGCTCTAGGCGCACGGGCTTCAGTACTTGTGGCACATGGGCTCAGTAGTTGTGGCTCGCGGGCTCTAGAGCACAGGCTCAGTAGTTGTGGCACACGGGCTTAATTGCTTGTGGGATCTTACTGGACCAGGGCTTGAACCCGTGTTCCCTGTATTGGCAGGCAGATTTTTAACCACAGTGCCAGCAGGGAAGTCATTTAAAGTACTCTGAATATTTTTAACTTTTCCCCTTGCACTCTAAATAACCATTGATGGAACTTCCTATGTGGTTAAGATTACTAAGCAAGGATAATTTCATCCCACTTCCCATTTGATTCATCATAAAATCTGAATTATTTGAAGAGAGAGACTTTGCAGTTGTGAAATAACAATGAGAGAACATGATCACTTTTGGTAGGTAGGATTTAACTTGATTAGGTAAACATAAGGCTATAATTCCACCCATACCATGAGTTACATTTCTACTACTGCCATATACATAACATCTTGTTAAAAATATGAACCTGTCGGGCTTCCCTGGTGGCGCAGTGGTTGAGAGTCCGCCTGCTGATGCAGGGGACACGGGTTTGTGCCCTGGTCCGGGAAGATCCCACATGCCGCGGAGCGGCTGGGCCCGTGAGCCATGGTCGCTGAGCCTGCGTGTCCAGAGCCTGTGCTCCGGAACGGGAGAGGCCACAACAGTGAGAGGCCCGTGTACCTCAAAAAAAAAAAAAAAAAAAAAAAGAATCTGTCAAATCTTTCTTTTTCCTCAATTCAGAATAAAGTTAGGTTAAGTACAAGCAAAATTCTACAACTGATTACCAAGGGAAGCTAGGATACCTCTTTCACTGGCAATATTTTAAAAGAAAAATGAAAAATAAAAATCCAAAAAGATTTATTAAGCTTCTAAGCTCCATTAATCTTCTAAGCTTCATTTATTGCTCTTCTAAGCTCCATTATGAGCACTAAGGATATAAAGATAGGACATGCTCCCTGCCCTATTCGAACTTCAAGTTTGGTAGGGGGCAGACTTATTCAAAAAGAAAAACAAATACGCACTGTGGAAAATGTAATAAGAGCCGAGTCCTATAGGATCACAAAGAAAAACTCTCAACCATACAGTATGTTTTTATATGCAACTTCAAAAAAAGATGGAGAGACAAAATGACTTGACAAGATTCTTTTTAATCCCATGATTCAATGAATTTAGCTTCCCTTGAATCTTAAGTAATATCAGATAGTTTCATATGACTCTCTTGGAGATAGAACTTATTTGAAGTGAAATCTAAGATCGATCAATTATATGAAATATTTAACAACTTTATTTCCTATGGTAAAGTATTAAATCTGTTTACTTTTGCTCTTAAAATTTAGAAGTATTATATTCCATTTTCCTCTCTGAAATCTGTTCCAAAAAATCAGGTCATCACATCCATCAAGCAGTTAAATAAAAGATATGTCTGAATATATTTAAGACCCAACTAAACAATGAGTAAAATAAGTTGGCCCTATTTTAATTATATATTGGCTAATAAATAGAATTTTCCCGCTCATAAACATCAGAAATCACACACACACAAAAAACTAGGTCACTGTAACAGCAAAACCTTTTAAATTCAGCATTTACTTTGATCATCAGTTTTCATCACATGCTAAACCCTTGAGCATTAGTTTCTACATTTCAACTTTCTACTATAAAATTATAGCTCTTTAACAAAAGATATGCAATAACTCTATGTCGGAATGTGACTGTTAGATCCCCAACTGCATTAGTTGAAGTTATATACTATGCACAAGTTGTTATGAAGCCTATTAATATTTCTAAACATAGTTTGAACTGAATATACTAACCCTCCATTCATTTACATAGGATATAAGCACACTGATGACTACTTTAATCTTTTAGTGAGCTCTACTTTCTGCTCTTTGGTTTTAATATTTTATTTTCTAATATAGTTCAGTGCATATGGGAAGCAGAAAGTTGATTGCTTGATAAGCACATTTAGAAAAATATAAGAAAAATAAAAACAAATTTGGAAAGTAGATTGCTTGATAAAGTCATTTAGGAAATAGCAAACTAAAATCAAATCTGGAGTGCTTTTCTGTACGAAATGCAACATAAAAAGTTTACAAAAATAAAGTTGTTAAGTCATCCATAACACATCTGTGGACCCTAATGTAAGACAACATGACTAGAAGAGAAGAGAAATATGTAAAAAGAAATACTCATATAGGGTAAAATAATATGCAAGAAATAAGAAGAGACGATGCTCTCTGCCTTCAGTAGTGTCCCTGTGGCTGTTTCAAGGATAGAGGTGGCATGGCTTTGGACATCAGAAAGAGAGGGTTTCAGCTCCCTCACTAATTCTGTCACCTTGAATAAATCACTTAACCCTTCTAATAATAATAAGATAATCATGCCTCACAAGATTGTTGGGAAGATTAAGTTAAATGATATCCATTGATGAGCTCACATGACCCTTAATATGTAGTCAGTACAGGATTTTATGTTCTGCTCCCTCCTCTAAAAGTTTAGGGACGTGATTAATGCTACAGTCAACTACCGGTTTACAAACGAAGACTCACTTTGCAGGGCAGCAGCCCCAAGCCCAGAAGGAATAAGTGACCTAGCAGAGTGTCCTAGTTAATTGGGGAGAGCGCCAGTTTCTCCTCATAACTCTTCTAACAATAACCACCAGTCATGGTCTCAAAATGAGAGCAAACTGAAATCCCCATCAGATGCTGACCAGGAGACCTTGTGTGTTTGGTCCTCAGCCCAAGCTGCTCTTCAGAGTCAAAAGAGAAGCCTGACAAGAAATACCAATGCTTGGACCCAACTCCAGAGATTCAGATTTCATTGGCCTGGTATGAGGCCAGATAGAGTTGCATTGTTGTGTATTTGTTGGTTGGCTGTATTAAAGCACCCCCAGATGTTTCTAATGAGCAGCCATGTTAAGAACCGCTGCTGTAACTCAAATGTAAATTATCTGAATCCTGGGGCCTAGCACCTACTCCAACCCCATGATCTCCAGAAGGAAGTAGGGAGTGATCCTATTGTGGGTTTCAAGGATCCTAAGTTCAGAAATAAAGGCTGAAGGGAGAAGTTTTCAGCCAGCACAAAGGTTAGTTGCCAAAACAGAGAGAGAAGAGCCTCTCTGAAATGACAATGACTCCCTCCTTAACCAAACTTCAGTCAGTCTCTTTTGAGCCCTCATCTTTTTAGTTAATTAATTTATTTATTTGTGTGTGTTTTTTTTTTCGCTGCATTGGGTCTTCATTGTTGTGCGCAAGCTTGCTTTATTTGCGGCGAGTGAGTGGGAGCTACTCTTCGTTGCGGTGCGTGGGCTTCTCATTGCGGTGGCTTCTCTTGCGGAGCATGGGCTTCTAGGCATGTGGGCTTCAGTAGTTGTGGCTCGTGGGCTCTAGAGCACAGGCTCACCAGTTTGTGGCACATGGGCTCAGTAGTTGTGGCTCACGGGCTCTAGAGCGCGGACTCAGTAGCTGTGGCACACGGGCCTAGCTGCTCCGTAGCATGTGGGATCTTCCCAGACCAGGGCTCGAACCCGTATGCCCTACTTTGGCAGGTGGATTCTTAACCACTGCGCCACCAGGGAAGTCCTCAGCCCTGTTCTACAGTAGTCTTGTCCTTGGCCTGCTGAGCGCAGTGTAGCAAGAATACCCCACCCATCCTTGATATCTAATCAAGTTCCTCTTAGTAAATTTCCATCCACTGACCCCCTTGCTCTGCCCATTTGCTATAAATCCCAAGCTGCCTTTGCTGTATTTGGAGTTGAGCTCAGTTCTATACTTCAGTCTCTCTCCCCTACTACAGTAGCTCCAATAAAATGTCTTGCTGTTTTAACAAGCACCAGAATAATACTTTAAATTTTCCTATATTCTCCAAAATATAGCTAAAACTACCAGAAACTTAACTCCATGTAGAAGTCTACGTACGGAGCCAGAGATTCCTTGGATCAGGGAGAGAAAAGCAAACGAAGGCAAGACCAGTAAATGGGGAAGGTTCTATAGAGATTTTCTAGAAGAGATCTGAGCAGGGCTCTGTGAAGGCCAAGAAGCGTGCCTAAAGATGAGGCTACCAACATCAACTACCAGCAGACACGCCAGGAAGAAGTCTTTGTAAATCTTGCACTGGTTGCAATGACTAATCCTTCACAGCCCCATTACCCTTGGTCACATCCCAGATTTAAGTCCTATGATAGCATTTTTTTGATGGTAGTATTTCCTCTTCTCTGAACAAGTCCCAAGAAACACCTCCTTTGCATTGTGTATTGTGAAATCTCTTTCAATAGTCTCCTCTGTATTTTCAAATCCTTTTTTTTTTTGTTTTTTTTTTTGCAGTACGCAGGCCTCTCACTGTTGTGGCCTCTCCCGTTGCGGAGCACAGGCTCCGGATGCGCAGGCTCACGGGCCTAGCTGCTCCACGGCATGTGGGATCTTCCCGCACCGGGGCACAAACCTGTGTCCTTTGCATCGGCAGGCGGACTCTCAACCACTGCGCCACCAGGGAAGCCCCTCAAATCCTTTTTATGTATATAAAATCGTTTACCTTAATTGCAAATCCTGTAGACACTGCCCCTGATGCCTACTCTTCTCTCACCCCATTTGGACCCTGGGATCAATGAATGGGGTTGGCATCCTCCCAACTCTGCATTGCTAATTCCATTATTATATTATCTTAGAATTTTAAAAATAGAATGAAATTCACCCATTCCATTTAAGAACACTTTGTTCCTCCACATTGTATCATCTATGTTCACTCTGACTGATTGAAAACTGGGCTCATACTCTTCATCAACCCAAGTCTCGTCATCACCTGGGCTTTACGCCGAAAGCTATTGTTATAGGTTGGGTATCTATGTTTGATATGCTCAAAAACTCATGAGATTTTATGTTTATAGATATTACCACTAATAATAATAATAATAATTCATATAGCAGTTACTGGTATCAGTTATTGATGCCTTCCTAAACACGTTATATGTATTAACTTAATTTTTCCCGACATTCATATGAAAGAAGAATTATTAAGGAACCAAGGTTCAAGTGGACTGAATAAGTTGCCCAAGTTCACAAGCTAGTAAATGGCATAATCAGAATCTGAACCAAAATCTGTGTGATATCAAAGCCTAGGGTTTCCCACTGCAGCATTCTGTCTTCCTCTCACCACGTCCTATGCCCTAACTACTCCTGGAGGGAAAGGATTGAGGCCGATACAAATATATTCTCATCTTTAGCTTCTGCTACAGGTATGCTACCCACACTCAAAAGTGGATTTTAATGGCAGACAAACTCAACTCCAGAATTTCCATTCAACCATGTATGTTTCCTAGTTTGCTAAAGACCTCTCTAACCCTATGAGGGACATAATGACTCTTCCCTAATATTCAGCCCCGTGGCAATCAAGTTATTCTTTGTCAACTTACACTATACACAAAGAACGCCAATACTACACTATCTAAATTACTTTACTATATACTCCTCATTGAATACAAAGTGCTATTCTTAAAGAACACCTGAGAAATGTCTTCCATTCCATATGGAAGTCCACTGGAAAAGGAGATAGGGCCTAAGAGTAACCAGACCACTTGAATGGTATTCCAGAAATAGATGAACTATGTGCTTTTTCATCATTTACCAGTATAAATTAAAGAATTTTACAATCAAGAAGACTGAAGTCAGTTAATACACACTACCTCAGGCAGGAAACATACCACATCCCACACATTTTAGAATTTAATGATTAAAATAGTAACATCCCATTAGCTAGAAAAGAAAGTGTTCCCACAGCATTCCCACATCCCATTCCCATTTATAAACAGGCCTTCATAACACCTTGCTTAACGCTTTCTGTATTCACAGAGGAAAATACACAGTGACCTAATTTTGTTCTTCTTTTCAGAAGTCTGAATAAATCCTATTTGATTTTTGCATGACTAAACCAAGTTCATAAGAGGAAGCTTTGCAGGGATGTGAAAATTGCTAAGATAATCTTGTTCGTTACGTTTAATAGTTCTAGTCAACTTGTCAAATGAACAATCTATCAGGGCTAATGCTAATGTGAAGCTCCAAAAATGGCTGCCATTTGTAGACATCTAGGGAAGTCCTAGTTGGTGTTGGATCTGGCTAAAAGAACCATCCCAACTGGCCAGTGAAGGATATCCTGGCCACAGCATGTCTCAGATCTTCGTCTCTCTAAGGCTGCATTCGTGCTGGGGAAGGAGGAACCATTATTGTAACAATCTCCCAGTTATCCACAAGCTATAAGAAGCCGTGTCCCCTAGGAGCTGATAGGAACAAAGTTAAATGGATCAGTGCTCCAACATCTGCCAGTGTGAAGTGGGTGTGACCTATTCAAGGTTGTGAAAGAGGCAACATACTCCCTTCTACACTTCCCCTTGCCCTCCCTCATCCCTTGCCAATACAAGCTGCATAAATTAACTGACATCAGCAAGGACACCAATCTCAGCATGGCAGACGCACGAAGAGAGTAACTAGCAACTATGAAGAATAACTAACACGTTTCCACCCTCTAGAAGGTTCTTTCTAGAATGACATATACAAGTCATTTTAAACTGTGCTTTCTCTGTGAAACCTTCTCAAGGTCCCTTCAGGAGGACCAGCAACACATTTCCAAGTATCACCATTTTAGCACATAAATTGTCAATCTGTGATTATTTGTTTACATAAAGCACCAAATTTCAGACTCGGGGCACTTTGAAATCGGGACTCTTCAGTTTTGCACGCCCACCACCCAAAACAGTAACAGTTGGCTAGTAAGGCTTGGAGTAACATATGTTGGGTAAGTGAATGAGTGAATGAATGAATGAGTAAACCTGAGACTACAGTAACGTCTACCGATTGAACAGGGTTGGTCTTGACATGGGAACAAGAATGTAAGCAAGTAAAGGTTTTCTTGAATTCTCTATAAATTTGGAGATAAGAATTGGTCTCTGTATTCTCTCCCCTATTGCCCTCCCTCCTATTCTTATACCTCAGTTCACAAGAAGAACGTGCTGAATTTACAAAGACTAAAGCAAGACTAAATAAATATGAATACTCACTTTCAGTAGTACAGCGCTAAGACACAGAGTCTCAGTGCACTGCTAAAATATAACCACCTGAAAATCCATTAGGGGTACCACTAAATGGCTTTGCAATCACCACACTTTCCTTGCTGCTATGCCCCTGCTTTGGAGCTGTGCATCATAATGAATGGGCTCCAGGCTGTCACTTGTGTTATGTAAATGGTGACCTTGGTGTGTATTTGGAGACAGAATCCCTCTCCACTCTGCAGGCTCACTACCTTATTTCACTGGGAATGATGGTTTTCCCAGGTGCGGCCACGCTGCAGCTTGGTGTAGCTGTTGACGTTAATTAATTTATGCAAATCAGCTAGATACCATCCCTGATTAATGCCTTCACTGCTTTATTAATTTTGAATACTTTAAGAGGCTGTTGGCCATGTATGATGCAATACCTGCTTGGAGAATAACTACTCACATGATTAATCGAGACCCTGAAGAACAGTACTTGATCTCTTCTAGTGGATGCTACTAATTACACAAAATTTAGACCTTTAAAAAAAGTAATTGCACCAGAAATGAAACTAAGTTTTATGAATTTTCTACAAGTGACATTGGCATATAGCACCCTTAAAATAGCCGTATGAATTTACAACCTAAAATTAATAGCAGAGAAAATGTGATGAGGGCCTATTCTGTGCCAGGCTCCGTGCTAAGGGCTTCCCATGCTTTCACCATCACAATAGACCAATCTCGCCAAGCAGACATGAGTGGCAATTCTGGGATTCTAACCTTGACCACTGGCACCAGAGCCCAATTCTTAACCACTCTTGACACGTGGACCAAAATAGCTCACGCATTCAACAAAATTCGTATAGAATTCATGGAAGTCATTTTAGTTATCACTGTTCCTTCCAAATGTTCATGTTTTCTGACCTTATTTGTGTCCGTTCCTCCACTAAGCACCAAGCTTCCATGAGGGCTGAATTCATATCCCACATTGCTCTCCTTTACCCACAAACATAAAAAACAGTGGCTGGTACTGAAACTGGTTTCACTGATTTAATTTTATGGTTAGAATTATTTTCTCTCAATTTGTTAAAAGGGAAAATCATTTAATTCTCCTCTTCAGATATTTTTCTAAGAGGCAAATACTTGAAGGCATTTGCGGTATAAAAGGGAAATGTTCATTATTAGGGAACCTGTGACTTTTTCAAAGAGCGTAGAAGCAAGATGGTGAAAAAAAATGACAACCCTATGGGATCATTTATTCAATAGTATTTACTGAGTTCAAGGCACTCTAATCGAAATGGTTCAATACGATATCTGCCACCATGAGTGCACAATCTAGTAGGTGGAATAACAGAAGTAAAAAAATAACTATAATGAGGCATCATGTAACTTATTCCCATTTTGTAAAAGAAACTACAAGAAAAGAGCTTTTGTGGTACCAAGGTACCAGGGAAAATGATTACTTCTGCTTAAGAGAATCAGAGAAACCTTCTTGAGAGACACCTCGTCCAGATTCCCAGAGACAGGGAAGTCCATGTCGGGCAATAGGAAGAAAATAATTAAAGGAAAAGAAACCCAGAACACTGGCCATGTGCCTGAGAGAGGGCCAAGGAGTCCACCTTGAAGATTTAGGAGGAAAAAAACCGAGACGATAACTAAAGCAAAGTCCTGAAAACCCTGAATGCTAGGCCAAAGGACAGGGTTCTTACTAGAATTTATTACTTAAAATATCTATAATTACTCTGGGCATATGCAAGGTTGGGGGATGGGGAGAGGTTGCCATTGCTGATGTTTGTTTCTAAAAATACATCTTTGTCTTGAAAATGCAATCATTCTGCTCACAGATCTGTCCTCTCTGATGAGTGCCCATGTCAGCACTGCGGGAAGAGACCTTGATTTTGGGTCTGATAATCCTACCATCAAGACGTGTTCGTTCCAGAAAAATCACTTTACTTTTTTCCCTCACCTCCAAATATTTTTTAAAAGGGAGGGTTAGGTCAGGTGCACCTAATATGTAATATCTACATTTTATGAAGCCGAAGTGGTGGCAGCTGGATGATGATAAGACACATACCACCTC
Source organism: Delphinapterus leucas (assembly GCF_059928025.1). Taxonomy (NCBI): domain Eukaryota; kingdom Metazoa; phylum Chordata; class Mammalia; order Artiodactyla; family Monodontidae; genus Delphinapterus; species Delphinapterus leucas. Next base: position 16,791,981 of record NC_143146.1, read on the forward strand.
CTCATAAAGGCTCCACCCTCCCACTCACTTACATTCCCCATAGCATTTTCTTCATTTAAACGACTCACTTGGATGACAGAGGCCCTGGTCTCAAGCTGTTCCTTTTCTAAAGAGAAGATCATAAATAAATAATTAAACGATAAACTTTTAATAGGTAAAGTGCTATGGTTGCAAACAGGTGGTGCAACTGAATCCATATTTGGTGGTAAAAGAAAGAATTCCTGGAGGAGGTGACATTTTAGTGAAAGGAAGGGTGTAGGATGGGAAAAAACACTTTACTTGGGATCATTTAGCTATAAAAGAACAGTCTCACTGAAGTCATTATAAGGTGGGGAAGTACAATAAGAAGTCACTCTAGGGATACATACACCAGGGAACCCAAGAAAAGCCAAGTAACTCAGCCTGAAGGAACGTCTAGGCCCACTGAAGGGACAGCACGGGGGCCTCACGCTCTGACGTGGATGTCTCAGCTTCTCTCCTCACTCATAACTGGATTTCTCACCCTTTGCTCTGCAGATCTTTTGTCTGCCTGACAGCTTCTCCTTCACGCTTGCACCTCCTCATGACCTTTGCTTGCTAGGCTTCCTGAAAGATCCCTCTATCTCCCTTGTGGCAACTGAAGCATTCATTTGGTCCCAGTCAATGTACCATAACTCCTTGTTTTCTCAGGATGGGATCTCTCAGTGGACGGTCTTAAGATATAAGGAATCTGATTGGCCCAGTTCATCCTTTCATACCTATGTACTGGCCCCTCCTGGCACAGATGCCTACATTCTGGCCATTTACTTGTCCCTGGAGGTGGAGGAGAAGGGGAGGGGACCGTGAAAAGCAGAGCTGCCCTCACTTCAGTGGGAACTCTGGGAAAGGCAGTCCCTTAAGACAAGTGCGGATATGGAAGGCTCTTGTCATATCCAAAGGACAGAGTTTCAAGCAGAAGGAGACCATGTACGAGGCACAGAGGCAGGAAAGAGAAAGGCATGGATGAGGAATTACAAGTTCAATACACTCAAGGCATAGCTCATGACAATCGATCTCAGGCAGCTATGTAGGACGTTAAAAGAAGATAATTTAAGGTGGGAAGATGCTTTGGGAGCCTACTGCCACAGTCCAAGTGGGAGAAGATGAAGACTTCCACAAAGACAGTGACACCGGTACTAGAGGGTAGAAGGTGGGTTCCAGGGGAATTTGAGAGGTACTATGGACTAGCCTACCTCACTAGTTATGGGTGGAAAATGCGGGAAGGAAAGGCATGAACTATCTTATGTAGATACCAAGTCACCTATTTCCTGAGGGGGAGGAATTAGGGGTTTGGAGTCATTATAAAGCAGTAACCGAATACTAAATAACAGATTCATTATTAAAGAATTGATCCCATCCAAGAGTTTCATTCTGTCAGTCAAAAAACCAAACACTTGATTATGTGTTTGGAAAAAAGAAATGTATTTTCCTTTTTGCTTTTTGAAAGCCTGGGTAAAGAACACAGATATATACATCTGCCGAAATTCATCCATCAGTTTATACTATCCATGAATTTTACTGTAGATAAAATAAACCTGAATTTAAAAAAAATACCTCTGGAGAGAATGTAACTGATTAGAAGAAGATAAGTCCTTATTTCTTTTTTTCTTTTCCCACCACATACCCATTTGTTAAGCACACAGTCAGATCCTTTATTAGTTGCTCAGAATATACAAAACAGGAATATGACAAAAGTCCTTGTTGTCAAGGAACTCATGGTTTAGAGTTAAGCCAGACATGAAAACAGATCATTACAATGGGTGACAGCTGAAGTGAGAATAGTGTCAAGGGTCAAACACGACTGTATAAAAATCTTTTTGTCTCCTCTGCACTCCTAGGTCAGATGTCCAGGGGGAAATGAAGCTGAAAACCTCACTTTCTTAACTCATGAGTGAATAAGTTACCAGAACTATGTGTATTAATTACACAAGTAACAAATTTTAAGAGACACAGGCAAAAAAAGGAAAACAAATGCAGTGCAATCATAGTGTGCTATTGGGTTTGAATTATTCTGTTTCAATGCAGTAAATAATACTGCCCCCATCATATAAACCATTGTGTGTATGATGTTCACTTTCGTCAATGACAAGTTCAATTCTACTCAAACCCAACCACTCAGCTCTGACTTTAGGCCTGAGTACTCCACAACCCTTAAACATATAATGATGCTTCAAGTGACATAGTTCTGACTCAGAAAGATAGACATCAGATTAATTTCTGGAAAAAAACAACCTCTCCTATAAAGGTACATTTTTTCCCCTGGATTTTCATTTACTGGAACTGCCAAAGGTTTCCCAAATAATATATAAACTTATTTTTCAAAAGTTAAAGAGATGTAATTATTGATTTTTTTTTATTTCTAAGTACTTCTAATATTGTGATACAAAGGCCAAGGATACAAAATCTAAGTATTTCTAATACCTTAGACACACAGGCCAAGAAAAAGGTGTCTTTGGAGAGCCATGCTAGTCAATGAGGTAATAAACCTTTATCAACCCAGTACACATTGTTTTCTGGAGTATCTTCTGATGCATGGTAAATTGTAGAAACTGACCTCTGCGGAGGATTCGAATACCGTATATTTGAATACTGAATGAATACAGGTATAAAAAAACCACCTAAGTATTTTGGTAAAGGCAAAAGAACCATGGTAATTATACACTTAAAGTAATCATGCATTTTAATCATTAAGAGTAAATTAACTGCCAAAAAAGGGGGGATTTCACTTCTATTATAGATACATCAACACACTGTATAAATTGTATTACTTATCATTTATTACATACATGTTTATTCTTCTTGACGTAAGTATACAGGCATGCACTACCTATCATGTCTTGGAAAGATTTTCTTTGAATATCTATGAGTCTATTTCTGAGAGTATCATATTATTGTAAAAATTTCATTTGGGTTGTTTTACATACTCTGAGATACTACTGAACTATACCTTTCATTCCTTTCAAAGATGCTATTCCTCTTCTCAAAATGTTGGAGTTCCCCTCAACTCTCAAAAAGCTTCTCTCTCTGGATAAGACTTTCATGGAAGAGGAGCTGCCCCTTGAGTAGGGAACCAAATCTTGAGTCTTCACAGAAGTACGCACATGAGGTAGAAGTTATACGTCCACTGGAGAGCGTCCGGCTATTTTCTGCATTTTAAGGGCGCAGGACATCTCCATTTTCATTTTGCCCCAACAAACAAACCAAAAAACAAACTCTGAAATACAATAAAGCTATTAGTTAGCTATTGGCAAATTTGCTACAAAATGCCTTGTAATAACAAAATTGCCTTTCAACTTAGTGATCATCACTAAATATTGTCAATCATATTTAAGTATTAGGATTCCTAATTGAACTAATAAAAGTATATTACAGTATTTAATATTTGCAGCATTTTAACCTTTATATTTTTGTAGCACACTGAAAAATTTTACCATTGTCTTTTGTTTCCAATATCTACACATTTTGAACTAACAAATGTTGGAAAGGCAATAAACTAAAATAAATAATGTCTTTCACAAGATGAAATCTCTTTGGATGGGAAATACAATACCAGTCCATATTTTACTGATGTTGTTTCTTATGTACGCTAGGATGTTTTTTTGACTGGTAACTTATGAAAAATTAGTTCATTCTTAGTATTTTTGCTGTAGGGTTTAATATTCCAAAAATAAAATGGCAAGTGGACAGACCTGATAAAATGCAAGTGGGATTAAAATGTTCAGGTAATGGATAGTATAATTTGCTGTGGCCTAATGATAAAGACTACTGGCTGACTGTTACAGTGGAGGATTCCTGGACTGAATGTCAATATTATGACATAGTATGAGTGTGTTTCGTGTTTGGTAATTGCAATCTTTGTTGCTTTTGTTACGGTCATCCGTTTACAATGCTTGGTGTCAGCTTATTTATCTCTTGTAAAAATAAAATACAGTGTGTGTGTGTGTGTGTGTGTGTGTGTGTGTGTGTGAAAAAAAGAACTTAAAAAAAAAAAAGTTAAGGTAACCTCTCAGTCCAAGTTAAAAAAAAAAAAAGACTACTGGCTGAAAAAAAGAGGCACATAAAATATAGGGAGTCATATAAAATATAGGGCTTCCCTGGTGGCACAGTGGTTGAGAGTCCGCCTGCCGATGCAGGGGACACGGGTTCGTGCCCCGGTCCGGGAAGATCCCACATGCCACCGAGCGGCTGGGCCCCGTGAGCCATGGCCGCTGAGCCTGCGCGTCCGGAGCCTGTGCTCCGCAACGGGAGAGGCCACAACAGTGAGAGGGGCCGTGTACCGCAAAAAAAAAAAAAAAAAAAGACTCAATGGAATTTTTAAAATTAATAACATTTATTTTTAGAGCAGTTTTAGGTTCACAGCAAAATTGAGGAGAAAGTACAGAGAGTGCCCTTATATCCTCTGTCTCCACACATGCACAACCTCCCCCAAAATCTATATTCTGCCCCAGAGCAGTATTTTTAATTTTTTTATTGAACTATACTTGATTTACAATGCTTCCAGTGTATGGCAAAGTGATTCAGAGATAGATAGATAGATAGATAAATAGATAGATATAGATAGATATACTCCTTTTCGGATTCTTCTCCATTCTAAGTTATTACAAGATATTGAATATAGTTCCCTGTTCTATACAGTAGGTCCTTGTTGTTTATCTATTTTATATGTAGCAGTGTGTATCTGTTAATCCCAAATTCCCAATTTATCCTCCCCCCACATTTCCCCTTTGGTAACCGTTAATTTTCTGTCTGTGAGTCTACTTCTGTTTTGTAAATAAGTTCATTTGTATCATTTTTTTAGATTCCACATATAAGTGATATCATATGATAGACAATGACATTTTTTAAGAACAGTCAATGGCATGTTACTTGTCTCATACCGTCAGCACTAAGGCAAAAATAACAACCTCACAGGTCAGATTTCCAAAGCAGAGGTCTGGCAACCAATGTACGGATGGTATAGAAATCGCCAGACTCTTGACTGTAAGAGTTTATAATCACTGAGTCCCGTTGTCAACCTAACTGGCTTCAACCTACATTAATGCAATACTATGTCAGCATTCATATCAGCCATCATGTGTCTGATTTTGAATAGTGATTCCTAATTAATTTTCTCAATAGACAATGCTTTGATTGGTTTCTTTACCCAAGTGGTCAGCCACAATCAGTATTTCAGGTCACAAAAAATATGCATAAAGAACTTAAAAATCATGGGGCATTAACTAGACTCTGACCATAATACTGAGCACACTTTTTAAAATAAACACTACTCTTATGCAAGTCTTCACATTTTCTTAAAGACATTTTATTTATCTAAGTAAGCTGATTCTTCACAGCTAAGTTATAAATCTGAGACCATATCCTGTATGGGGATAAAGTTATGAGATCAGTGTGGTTCCCAGAAGTTTTATTTCTGTTGAAGGTTGGAACAAATGACTCACCAAAGTTATACTAATTTTCACAGTAGTGGGTAGTATGTCTATGCACAGAAGTCTGGTGTGAAATGCACTTAGTCAGACTGGGCAATGAAAATTCCAGTGATAGGGAGAGGAAGCAGATTCCCCCAATATATATTGCTTTGGAAATCAGACACATCAAAGATCATTATTTGTATACAATTTCCTGAGTAACCGCAGAGACAGTATCACAGAGATTTCAATTAAATCGTTTGATTACTCTAAAATGAACCAATTTACTAGTTTTATTGTCTCTCTTTTTCCCCTCACCGTTAGAAAGAAACAGGAGTGCACCAGCTAAGGGCTGCATAGTGCAGATTACTACTGAACTCCTGGACAGATTGTGGAAATAGCTCTTAATTTATGTGCCCAGTGCACAGTATCGTATCTCAATGCTCTTGTTCATTTGTGTTATTTTTATTTGATTTCAACCCAGCAGTCACTGCCTGCATTTTTCATTTTCATGGTTTAAAATAAGTCACATGGAAATACTCCTTACTGGGGGGACGATTTAGACTACTTGACGAATTTGCACCTGGACCTTATCAAGTCAGCAAATGGTTCTGCATGATTGCCAAGTCTCGTTACACTGACTGCCCTGCTTCATTTAGAGCCCAGACCAAACACTATGAAACAAAAATGAATAACCCCATGCTCTGACTCTGGAAACCCTACCAGAGTCCGTTTCTTGCTAAGTACACGTTCAAGTGATGATACTTCTAAGTAGAAAACGTCTCTTTACTTTGTGAGTCCATGGGACACCAAATGATATCTTCCAAAGAGGGGTTCTTTTTTCCAGGAAATACCAATGATGCATGACCAACCAAAATGACAGATTCAGAAAATGTAAAAGAAGCTTCAATATTTATTTTCAGACTATGCTACCCACCTCTTGATCCTGAAGCAATGAAAGCTGTCCACATAAACAAATCCTTTTATATAGATTGGAATTCGCATAAATTTGAAATGGCTCAAAAGTACCAAATACAATCTGCCTGGATGCTGTTTGTAGGATTTGATCATCTAAGTTGAAAAGCTGAATTCTGCATACAAGTCTTATCAACACAGAGTGCATTTTTCCATATACATATACGTTTATTTGTCTTTATAAGTGGATATACGGATATAGATATAGACATGTTAGTAACTGGGGTGTATAAATATGTATGTACTATACACAGAGTGTTCATGGCATTTTTATTTCTAAAAAGGGATCATTACCTTTCCTAATAATACTTACAAATACACCTATTTCACCCTGTGGTTGTCTTTCAACGTACTAAAAATAATAGTTTAATGACACTCATACCTTTGCAGTATCTTTCAATACTTTCTCATATTTTGAAACTGTTCGACTTTCAAGGTAGGTATTACTATCTGTGTTTTACAAATGGGAATACTGAAGCTAAGAAAGATTAAATGACTTGGGACAGAAGAGGACCCAGGCATTCTGCTGCTGGGGCAAGGGCTCCTCCCCTTGTCACCTGCTGTTCTGTATGAAAGATGTTAATGCTGCGAGCATTAATAAAGCTACCGGTAGTCATTACACTAGGGTTTCAACATGGTACTAATAAATCCACTTAGCAAAATCGGTATAACAACATCACTCTCTAGGGAGATTATCACCCTCACCCTGACACTTCTTTATTTTCCATTTTAAACCAAAATGAGAAATTCCAAATGGAAAGCCATGTTCAGGTTCTCACCTTAGTTTCCTCAGCATCACAGCTCTTCTGTTGCTCATTTCATTAGCACACCTGGCTTGTGGTTATAGACTGCCCTATACAGGCTGTATGAAGACTAATATTCGTTCATCAGGTGGTTTAACCACTTGGTGGAAATCACCTGTAGTACCAGCAATCACCTTACCGGGCTGGGTATTTAGCGCTGAGCCTCTGTGCCTGAAAACATGGCCTACTGAAAACTGGAGATCATGCATTTGTTGTACATACATCAAATTGTCTATTTTTCATATACACACAGATTAAAACCCAGCAAAGCATCTTTAATCCACATAGAACAACTGCGTGGTGCCAGATGTTTTTATAAAAGAATATTCTTAAGGTAAATGCCATAGTAGAGTGTTAATACTGCCTAGCTTTTCAAAAATTTTCTGAAGGACCTTTTCAGGAAAATCAGTGAAAATTTTCATGTTATCTATATACTAAATATCTCAAATGCCTTTAATAAAATCTATCTCAGAAGTTTTCTTTCATCATCTCCACAGAATCCCTAGATTAGAGCCCCTGCTTAACAAAACAGAAAAGAAAGTTTTTAAAGATTTAGCGGCAATATTAATGTTACTCAAATCTCTTTTATCTGGATTGATTAATGTAATTCATTATTCACTACTCTTCTGGACAGATGTGTTAAATCACAGTTGATACAGAATACTGCTGATAGTTTATTTGATGACATTACTTCAGGCTTAAAAATAGCCACACTTGAAATTAAGAGAGAGCACACAGATTTCTAAAGAGGTTTTCCTGCTCAACATTTTTTGGGTATGATCCAGCTCAAATGGTTGTGACTGTCTCATTTTGGATATGTTTCTGCTAATTATCCTTTGTAATTATTTCAATTTTACAAGTAGTATTACTTTGTAGTTTCAAAGTATGGGAATGTGAGCATTTCTGATGCCACACAGCTTACTCTAGAAAATTTGAAGATGCATTTTATGAGGGAGGGCATTTTTGTCAACTTTACTTAAAATCAGAATTGATGAAGCTTAATGATAGTTTAATAAAATGGAATAAATTCAAGAGATTGCATATGACCAAATCATGATGATAATATTCATCTACCGTCACTGAAGTGTTTTTCCCGTGGGGTTATTTGAACAAAATTCAAATTATAGGAAAACTGAAAAAACGTCATATCCTTAAAAATGTATTAGTTTAAGTGAGAAGAAACTTTTAAAGTGCTATCAAATAGCCCTTTAAATATACCCTTTAATGAACTGTGCAAGTGAATCAAACACATGGATATCATTTCCCTTGTGATGCCTATGGGTAAAAGTTACAGGAAATATCACTATCAAAATGTGTTGCAGACTTGATTACACCTCTTAATATTTGAAAAATAGTTTGATGTGTTTTATAAATGCAACATGTGCCACATTCCTCATTATTACTCAATTCCACATGTCCTCTCTCATATCTTTAGAATATGTCGAGGTGAGATAATGTTCTTCAAGATGAAAAGAAGTCATGCTCAGTAACAGATGAGTCACCAGGTGTCTCCCCACAGGCTGGCTTCTTTCAGAGCAAGAAAAGAGCTGGGAGAGCTGCTGGCCACAGACACCAGGCGGGGAGGCTTTCTGGGAGGTTCAGCCTCACCCTTGAACCAGCCTTCCACTCCTGGCTGGGGAGGCGGGGTGGGAGGGGGGCGCAGGCCTCTGCATTTTATGTCATTGGCTTACTTTGTCATGAGGCCAATGTAGCCTCATGAAATTACTTTACATTCTCATGGTGACTTTTTAATTATCTAGACATTATTGCTAAGTTATAACTCAGTTTCTAATTACATTCTTTTATTTTATATCACTAAACACTAGGAGTATTGGGCAGGAGGAAGGAAAGAAGGAAGGAAGGGAGGGAGGGAGGGAGGGAGGGAAGGGGGGGAGAGAGAGAGGGAAAAAGTGTAATCTGGCTTTCACCACCACTACCCACATGCTCAGAAGGCAGGCAAGGAAGGCCTCTCCTTAGGCAATTCCCTCAGGACATAAGAGCTCCAAATCTTATCCATATTCCTTCCCTACAGAGGGTCAACAGTTGGACCACCCTTTAATGAGTGGCATGGAATGCTGAACTTTGTCTTTAACAGTATAAGAGTTACTGAGACACAAACTATATATGGTTTGTCTATAATTTAAATTATAGACTGATTCAGCCTTCTCCAATTTGGGAGGGAAAAAAAAATACTTACAAGAGCTATCTGTAATTTGAGTCATGAATAGCCTCTGAAGACCAGGCTTTAGAGATTCCAGTATCCTCTGAGCTTTGTTCTACCTCAGGTTGTATTGGGACTGCCTCTCTGAGTTTGTGGAATCACTGATTTGAGATGGTCCTCTGTGCTCTGTGTCTACTTTTTTAGGGTTACATCTGCTTCCCTGATGGGTCTTCCACGTACAAGTTTCTGCTCTCTCCAGGCTGCCAGCTTCTGGTATTTTCAAATATACCTGTTGTCTCCTAAGCTTTTTACCCATCTTTCTCATATAGGTTTAATCTGTATAGTATACATTTACACTGACAATCACTGAAGGAGAAATATCTATACTTCAACAATTTTTTTTTAATGTCCTCAAGGATAGTAATTTAGTACCAGTAATTTTCACACTTTTTGACATGGCCTAGAAAAACCCAACCTGAGCTTTGCTAACTTTTTAATCAGTTTTAAAAGATGTCACTCGTTACTTTACTTACCATGAAACACACCTGTGTACACACACACACACACACACACACACACACACACACACACACCTATATACATACACACATATCCCCTGAAAATAATTTCTCAATTTTGATGGAAAAACAAATTATACAAACTGATCTTCTAACAACAGGGTAAAGTTTGTTAAAGATATATAAACAGAACCATGATTTATAGTTTAATTGCCAAGCTAAGGCTACAGTTTAATTGCTAAACTAAGGCTATAATGACGTATGAAAACATCATTGCTTAGCTTATGACATTATTTCGTATTCCAAATATTAGTAATATAGCATGGTAATAAGGGCTGTATCTCCTTTAACCAGTTCAAGAAGAGTCTATGTTTACACATTTATTTTTATCTGTAAATAACTGGAAGGAAATTTATGCTTTTTTGAAATCAGTAACTTTTAAACTCTTTGTAGCTTTATTGAAGTAGAATTGAGAAATAAAATTTTAATTTAAAAAAATATAAAGATTAAGAGGCTATGGGTAATAGGATTATCAGTGATCTTAATTTTCTTCTCTGTATATTATAATTCTTCACAACATGCATGTATTATTCCAGGGATGAAGACCAAAACCCTTTGCACAGCTCACATGACCCACTGGCCTGGAACCCATCCCTGCCCTACTCTGAGCTCCAATCCATGGCATCCATTCATTTCCTTAAAGAGGCCTCAGGACCTACGAAGCTGCTATTCCTTCTGACTGGAAGGTTCCCCCTTGCTCCATCTTTGTTAACTCCTACTCAAACCTTCAGCTTAGCCCAGACATTTACTTTCACAAGGAGGCCTTTCCTCACTTCCCAGACCAGACAGTACCCCTCAGTAAAGTCACTGCACTATCCCCTACTTCTCTGGGACAGCATTACTGCAATTTATACTCATGCATTCATTTCATTATCTTATTTCTCTAAGCCATAAGCTCCACAAGGCTCAGTTTTGCTCAGCCTTGCATCTCCAGCACTTGACATGTAGGAGGCACTTGCTAAGTATTTGTTAAGGAAATGCAGTGAATGTTTATTACGCTATATGTTAAAATAGCCATGAGATTTATGTATTTACTACAGGATTCTTGGACAAATCTGAGGTTAGAAAAGCGTTAATTACACAAATGCATTATATAATGGTTTCCCGGAAATCTGACAAATACATGAAATACAGGGCCATATATCAAAAAATGTCTCCTATTATCAACATCACTGCAAGTGAATAAAGAGAATGTTAAATGACTACAATGTCCATACTAAAGAATTTCATTTGTTGAGACATTTCTGCTCATTATTCCTAATAAAAACGATTAAATATTCTCTGTAGCTCAGACAAAGCAGCTAACTACTGGTATAAATCTTCATAAGCCTCTAAAAGAACTTAAAGGACATCATAAACCCTATTTGTAAGACATACACAAGATTTGAGGTTGGCTTAGTTTGGGGGTCCAATTAAAATTATTGCTAACTGCATGGCAACTGTGCCCTGGGGGACTTATTCTGGGACTCGAACTCTTCGGCCCTGCTATTTTCTTGCACTGTAAAGTATACCCTTTTAAACGTAAAATCGGACAAGAAACTAAGCTTTGTTATTTCAAATGCACAAACAAAGCTAGTGAACCTAACAACAGTCAATTTTTAGAAAAGCATTGCCCTCAGAGAATATGAAATTAATGTACAGTTGTCAATTCCTCATCATCCATTTCTTAGATTATCTACTTTGTGAGTCTTCCAAAAGGAATTTGAAATTGCAGGTGGGCGTTCTGCAACCTATTTGCTGAGCTACGGACTTCCTCCAATTTGTTATAGGCATTAGGAATACCAATTAAATATTAATCAAATGAAAGGAAATATCAGAAAGTGGATAAATGTAATAGCAGCGTTCATAGTTATCCAAACATATGAAGATGTATATAAAATATCAAATTAAATATGTTTTAAAGTTTTTTATTACCTACAGTTTGGGATTATCTACCCACGGTCACATGTAACAGAACAGAGACCACACATGTAATTTCTCACATGCAATAAACTATTGACCTCTCCCTTTCAGCTTTTTACTGTTTTCTTTCATTCTCTGCAGATAATGAAAATTAACATTCCATCCTTCCAAATGAATCCACTGTATTTCTATTCATATCAGCTGGTCATTCTTCATTGGTCTACAGCAATGCTTCTGTTTATCTAACTCTCTAACGAATTACTGATAACAGCTGATAGCAGCTCAACCCTGGAAGATTAACCCATACTTTATTTTCTTGAGAAAATTGAGGCCACCTTGTGTGACCTTTCCTAACATTTTGTTTTTCTCAATCTCAAGATCTCACTTTCCTCTCTATTTTAGCTTATTTTCTATCAGAAAAACAAAGCAACGACAAAAACCTTCCTAGTTTGGAGCTAATCAGGGATAAATAACATTGGGAAAAAATAGTGCCAAATTCTCTTCCACCATAGTGGGCAACCAATTCAACATACTTAAATTTTAAAATTAATCACCAAAAAAAATTAAAGTGATTACCTCTGTGGAAGGAGATATAGGAATGGCAGCAGGCGATTTTTCTGTGTAAAATATTTTACTCTTTAAACTATGTTATAACTTTAAAATAAAAACACTCCTTCTGTTTAGCAAAAGTTTATCTCCCTAGTCAGTCTGTTCTTCTTATATTTAAGGAGACAATCCAGAGAGAAAATTGACAGGAAAGTTTTTTCACTCTAACCCATGAGTTAGATCAACTGAGGTGGGAGGGATGGGGACTCAGAACCATCAGAAGAATTTTTCATACAACACAACCAGCCCTTTTCTCCATAGACTCTGATAGTCTCAGGGGGTATCAGAATCTGGGAATGGAAGATGAGTGCTTTTGGTTTGAAAATTTCCCAAAATGATTCTGATAGATTCCCCTGAGTTAAGAACTTTTCCCACATGCTGAGGATAATTTTCACAGAAAATTCATGGCTTTTTCTCCTCAGCTCAAGGGAACGGGATGGCCCTATTCCAATAGGGATTTTTGTTTCTTTCACTCTTCCTCAAAAAAATTCAAAAATCTGATTGTCCTAGATAAAACAGCGTAAAAATATTTTATTTTATTGTACCTAGATCCCTTTAAACAATATATTGTAAACTTCTACTGTCAGAGGCTATAAAAATTTCCCAGTAAATGCTTGATTCAAAAAAACTTTATGGTAAATATTATCACTTATTACTGATTCTATTTCACTCAGGGTGACTATATTAGTACACATATCGAAGTATAAAAATCAAAGGCTAAATTGGCTCTACATAACTCATCTTACTACCTTTCCATTCCGGCACCCACCCAAGAGGAACCATGGGCCCTCTAATTCCACACTGTTACTTTCTTCACTTTCCAGGCAAAGTGAAGAAAGTAACAGAGGAAATTTAGAATTGGTTTCACTGCAATGAGCGCTAGAGCTCACTGGCTGATGTGGACCTAAGCTAATGCTTCAAGAACAGTCACTCACACCAGTGAGTGATGAGAATCACCAGAATGTTCACATTTTCAAATGTGAAAGAACAGAACAGTAGTCATGTACAACAAGGAGAGCCTACAGGGTGTGAGAAGATGTGGGACAGAGTGAGGCCAGGACGCAGACCACTGGCACCCTGCTGTTTTCTTTCCACGGGCAGCGTTTCCCCAATCTTGCCTCGTACGGTTCCTGGAGTAATCAGTCCACAAAAGGGTCAACGTTTCGACTGGCCAACAGGAGCTACCTTGAGGAGTGATGACTGAGGAACGAAAAAAATGACATCTGATCTCCCCCTTTCTGTGGTGAGAAAAAGAGAGCAGCAAACAAAGAATGGTCTTCAAACGAAGAACTGATTCCTAGGTAACTCTGTAGGAGCGAGGTAGCAGAGTGGGTGAATTTACTGGCTTAACCACTTAGGAAATCACATTTGTCCCCAAGAGTTACCAGATTTCTTACCATTTCTTCTGAAAGATTAGGTTACTTCCTTTTATAATATCTGAAACTTACAAAGGAAATAGCTTTTATTTCATTGCTTGAAGTATGATCTATGGTTTGATAGATCACCATTTTTCAAACACTATTTCTACCATCCACTCACACTTCAGCGTTTTCATATGAAGGACGTACTAGGGGCTTAAAATGACTGTAACTATATGATACCCAATGCAAAGGAAAAATAAGAGTCAGAATTAATACTGTTTTGAATACATGAACACAGCCAGTTCCTTATTCTTTTTTAAGTTTAAGGGTACCATAATGGCATTGGCGTCAAGAAATAAATATACAATAAATGCAATTCAGTGTTCACCCTTTTCTTTTTCTTTTCTTTTTTTTGGTCTATGTACTGAATATCAAAATTTTCTAAGTCAGTAGTTTCAAAGTACTGACTATTGAAGATTTTTCATTTAAAGTGCTTTCTTGACGAACTAACCTCAGTAGTTAGTACAAGATTTAACACAGGTGTTACAACTAATTATTTGGGATTATTTCTTATACATTTTAATAATTCCTTTCAATTAGAGAGGAGCTTTCAAAACTTAAGTCTGTTTTCCAGATAAGCCTCATTCTAGGCTTTTGTACTCTGGCCTCCTTTCCACTTAGTAAGAGGGAATGTGATGTGGAATTTGGAGGCCAAATTCCGGTTCAAAACCTGTTCTCACCGCTTATGGGCTGTATGACCGTAGACAAGTTATGCGGTCTTTCTGGATCTCCTTACATGTTAAAATGAGAGTAATAACAACTGCCTGTGAGAATTTGCTCGGCCACATGTGTAAAGCACCCTTTCCTGGGCACTCCCTTACGGAGCCCACCTGATTTGCGGCAATGAACAGGTTATATCATGCTAGGCATTCAGCACAATATGAAAATAACATATATATTAGGTATACATTTAATTCAGTATGTATTTCAGTATATATTTATTTTGTGTCTACCCATGTACATCATATTCAAACATAATATATCCATGTGCGATGTATAAATTCCAAAAAGAGAAAAGTGGGGGGATAACCAATGTGTCATGTTAGCTGTCACCATTCTTCATTTTTATTTACTTTGCATCTTTGCAGAAACTCTTATAGTTCTGGGCCAGTTACATTATTTGGCCCTAGATAAAAATTTTTTTAAAAATTTAAGGAGTGGTTAAAAAATCCACAGACAGGAGATTATCATATGCATACAAGGAATGGGATGTTTGCAAAGCTAAATTTACTTAGGGAATTAACATAGGTCTAGGCCCATTCTTGGCAGCAGGAACAGGAAGTGGGAGACTTCTTTACACTTCCTAGAGAGAATGCTTTGTTCTGATCCTTCTGCGTGAGAGCCTGAGGACTCTGAAGGATGATAACCACGTGCAAAAATCTCACCTCAGACACAGGAGTGAAAAGACGCATTCAGGTGAATCACAGGATAACCACAGATGCTTTTTAATCACTAGCTTGGCACTACCCTCCAAAACAGGCCGCCTGGTGCATTTCAGGCTCAAACAGGTATCATTATGCTTCCCAATTCTTGCAACCGGACCTGCCTCAATATTCATACATTCAACCAACTTGTGTGTATCTATTATTGTGAAATGTACACAGATCATAACTGAAAATTAGACAATTCATTTAAGATACTGATAGAACTTTTCAATTACAAACCTCAAGCACTGGGATAAAGGAAGCAAAGTTTTTATTTCCTTTATTTACTATCTCTGAAGAAACTTAAAGTGCTTGATTCAACAAATCCTTTCTATTCCTCTCTACATTAGGAAATGGAGTTCAATCATTTTAAAGGTAAGGAAGAGAGATGAACTACCCATTGCCCTGCCTCACCATGAATTTTTTTTTTTTTTTTTTTTTACGGTACGCAGGCCTCTCACTGTTGTGGCCTCTCCCGTTGCGGAGCACAGGCTCCGGACGCGCAGGCTCAGCGGCCATGGCTCACGGGCCCAGCCGCTCCGCGCCATGTGGGATCTTCCCGGACCGGGGCACGAACCCGTGTCCCCTGCATCGGCAGGCGGACTCTCAACCACTGCGCCACCAGGGAAGCCCCTCACCATGAATTTTATAACCCTATACTCTCAACCATAACGTTGAAACCTTATACTTGACTAATTCTTTATCCTAAAGAGCACTTTTTTAAGCTACACAGTAGAATATGAGGATCCCTCAAAAGGTAATAGATGTTAGTAAAAAATGGTTCTGTAATCAAGTGAATTTATGAAATTTTAGGAAATACAGGAAACAAGGTTAAAGAGGCTATTTTAAGGCAGTATCACAAGGAGTCTTTCATATACAAACGGAACAGTGACTCCTTACAAGGTGATTTCTAAACCCACTGGATAGGCCTTAACAAACTATCTCTAACTACCTTGAAGAGTATCCTGGGGACCGCTGCCCCAGACCAACAGTTCTCAAAGTGTGGTCCTCGGGCGCAAAGCATCATCAGCATCACCTGGGAACTAGTTAAAAATGCAAATCCTGGTGGCGCAGTGGTGGAGAGTCCGCCTGCCGATGCAGAGGACACGGGTTCGTGCCCCGGTCCGGGAAGATCCCACGTGCCGCGGAGCGGCTGGGCCCGTGAGCCATGGCCGCTGGGCCTGCGCGTCCAGAGCTTGTGCTCCGCAACGGGAGTGGCCGCAGCAGTGAGGGGCCCGCGACCGCAGGAAAAAAAAAAAATGCAAATCCTCAGGTTTCTCTCCTAACCTAGTGAATCAGCAGCTCTGGAGGTCTGGCCCAGCAACCTGAATCAAGAAGCTCTCCAGGTGATTCTGATACACACTCAAGTTTGAGGACCACTGATGTAATGAGACCATTCTTCTCTGCAGAAGTGACATGGTCTCTACAATCATCTTAGAAAATAATGAGTTTTCAAATTAAAGTCGGTCTTTAATAAGAGGCACTTTTAAAAAATATATCATATTGCTTCTTTCCTTACCTAAACCTAGTTTGATTCAGTAAAGTACCTACTGCTTTACAAATTATAGAAAACCTTTTCATTCGCTCTCACGGTTTTACTGTTTACCTTTAGCAAGGCAAAATTCCTGATCCTTACTTAAGAAAATTAGTACCTGGTTTGCTTGTATATGAATCAAAATGAAAATATCACTTAGTATTACGTGATCCAGACTTCCTATCTATTTTTGATAGACATAAATAAAAGCAGAAATAAAAACAAATATATAAATACGTCTTTTAAAAAATATTTGTCTATGAAGTATCTGAAGTAGTCAAAAATCACAGAAACAATGTAGAAGGGAGGGGACACTAGTGTTTAATAGGCATAGAATTTGAGTTTTACAAGATGAAAAAGTTCTAGAGGTCTATTGTACAACTATGTGAATATACCTAACACTACTGAACTATACCTACTGAACTATCCATTGTTTAAGATGGAAAACAATGTTATGTGATTGAAGCCACAATTAAAAATAAACATTTTTTAAAAATATGTCCCTATTCAGCTCATACAGTGAAACTGAATCATTGTGGCACTTCCTAACTTTTGGAAACATTATTACAATATCAATAGGCTCTACCCAGGAGCTACAGTATTGAAGGAAAAGATTTAATTCACTGGGACATAATATAAATTTATTTTCAAACTAATGAGTGTGATTAAAAAGTGAAGAGCACAGCATCAAGGGGCTGAACTCTAATATTATGTTAGGAAAGTAAACATGAAAACCCTTAATGTGAATAAAAGAAACATTCCCTAGTCTCAATTTATTCCACAAGGGCTTCTGTTGAGCTTTAGGCACTGAGCTTGCCAACTGCTGGGGAAACAAAGACAAAAGAGATTCCTGATTCCTGCCCTTAGGAGGCTTACAGTACTTTGGAAAGATATTTGCAAAGACTTACAAAAATTTCTCAAAAAAACACACAATTGAAAATTTTTTCTTTAAAAAAAAGGTGAAAGACAATCCAAAAAGTAAATGTTAAGAAAAAAAAAAAAATTTTAACCGTAGTCTTAATATATGCTTCCACAGTGTAGCTAAAACTCATTTTTTAGGTTTTAGGAATCTCTGAACATTTCAAGTTCAAGCTCAGATTGGGATTTGAGGAATTGGGTTATAATAAAGATACTTTAGTTTACTCTGAATAGACAAGATTTCTGAGAAGTGAAAGCATTTATTATAAGCTTTTAATGCCTCCAGTATAATTTCACAATTCGCTACCAGCATTCATCATTTCTATTTGTATAGTGCCTGACAGTTTATAAAGCCTTTTCCTTCATATTATTTCACTTGATCCTTACAACTCTTAATTAGGCTGGCAGGTCCCATCTTCATCATTTTATAAATGAGATGCTGAGACAGAGGGAGATGAAGTGACTTGCTAATGGTCACCAGGCTATTACTTGCAACACCAGCACTAAAAACCAGGCCTTCTTTTCACTGCACTACTGTATTTTGTTTGTGAATTCCTTTACTCACAGTAAAATTATGGGGCAACCTTGGCAAAGTATCATAATTCAACTAATGATTAACCAAGAAAAGTATGTATTTAGAGGCTGTATAGGGTTGCATACAGTTAAAGGTTACAGGAGATGTCATGGGGAGAGACTTTTGGGGGAAAATTTCCCTCCCTGGGTTTCTCTTCTCTCCAGTCACAGAACCATGTAATGAGCATGGTTATAAGTATTCTGGAAGCATTGATTATCATCTTTATTGCTTAAAAATGTTGAAATGGTGGATGTTATTTGTATGCGGCAGAATATAAGTCCCATAACATAGAAAGTCTTCTTTGCAAACCACTGAAGAGACTAGCAGGAAAAAAAGATAAGCTGGAAAGAAACAAGAACAACCTTGTCCAAGAAGTTGCAGAGTGGACAGCGCTCTGTTATATGACAATAGAATTCCTGCCCAGGGACTGAGGCTTTCCCAGGCCTCCCACTTCACTTCCCAGGTTCTCCCACGGAAGGTATAAGAGCTGGCAGCAAGCCACAGCATGCGGCTCCATGGTCAATCTCCAGTCCTGAGCTCCATGAACTGGTCACTGCCACCCTATATATACCCCTCTTCAGAGTAGCCCTGACATCCAGGCATTTCTGTGGCCAGCGTACACTTCCTCCATCCATTCTAGAGAATCTCATCCTATAACATCCTTCTCCATTACCATCGCACACTGCATACTCTCTGAATTCAAGGTCTCAAAGCAAGAATGTCAATAAATTTGCTGTTGAAAAGGCCAAAGCTTCAGGCATCTTTTTAAATGGTATGCTCCTGACCAACCCCAGGGTATAAAGGTCTCCTACATCAATGGTAAAATGGACCCTAATGAGTTCATTTGACTTTTCACAACCCAGAATGAGAAAGCTTAAGCAGAGAGTTACCTCTGGTGTCAGGAAGAAACTTGAGGACTCACTTCCTCATATTCCCTCACCCGGGGCTCCAGGACAATCCTTGGCTCTTGCTTGGCTAAAGGTAAGTGTTTTCAGCTTGATCATTACTGAGTACTTAAAAAAGGTCCTGTCCGTTAATGAGCTGGATTGTTCCCCTCCAGAAAAACTCATATGTTTAAAGCACTAACCCCTAGTACCTCAGAATGTGACCATATTTGGAGACAGGCCCTTTAGAAAGGTGATTAAGTTAAAATGTGGTCGGTAGGGTTGACCTTAATCCAATATGAAGGATATCCTTATAAGAAGAGGAAATTTGGCCACAGAGAGAGACACTAGGGATGCACGCATAGAAAAAAGACCAAGTGAGGACACCGCGAGAAGGTGGCCGTCTGCAAGCCAGGGAGCAAGGCCTTAGAAGAAACCAAATCTGCCCACCCCTCGATCATGGACTTCCAAACTCCAGAACAGTGAGGAAGCACATTTCTGTTGCATACGTCACCCAGTCTATGGTATTTTGCGACAGAAGCCCGCCCTAGCAAACTAATATACCAGCTGAATCCTGTGTTCCCACTTGTATCATGTTTGAGGTCTGTTGACTTCCTCCTTGCTATCTAGTCAGAGTGTGTAAAGAATGAAGCTCTCTTCTCATTTCTATGCCTCATAAAATTGTATAACGTTGAAAACAAAAAGAGCCTTTGGCACATGTTGCAAATGTGCACATACTAGGATCAATGACAGAAGAAACCATTTCATGTACCCAATTAAGTTCTTAAATGAACCATTTTTAGAAAAATAACCATTAAGAACTTTAAAACAGTCTCCCCTGTCGAGATGAAAACAGCTTCAATGTATTACTGCATCTGTTTGCAACATGTCAGAGTTGGCAGACAGGTTAGTCTCTAATCAGAAGAGCCTTGCATTTGGAAAGCAGGACGTGTAATATTCCTCAATATTTTGCCTGATTAAGTGCTTAAATTCAGAAGGCTTGAACAATCAAAATCTGTGAATATGTGATCTTGTGATTAAATCTCTCCAGTGTCTAACACCATCCTTACTAATTCCCTATAGCACGTTTTTCCCTTAGTCTTTCATGCAGTCTCAGGTTAAGACCCTAATTTGGGATACAACATTTGTACTTTAAAGCACTCTGAAAACACAGGAAATTGTCATATCAAAATTAGAATGAATTGCATCACGAATTCTAACCATTGGTTATACTGCTTACTTGTACTGATCAATTTCTAGTCGTGTGTTGACTTTCAGAGCCCTGTGTCGGAGGTTTAATTTGATGCATATCAAGCCTCCATTTTATCAACGGCTTTAGGAATTATCTGGATTGTAATTTTTATATCAAATATTTCTGACTACTTTTACCTTAAGCTTCAGCTGTTCCAGAAGAAGAAAGTTATTAATCAGTGTTTTCCAGACAATACCTTCGTTGTCTTAGGGGACAACAGGTGAGACGGGGAGACAAACCGATTTGATCATGAAATCAATTTCACCTAACTTAATTGAGTTAAAAATTGAGTAAAACGGAAGGTAACATAGAGTGATTCAAGGTCTACAGTGTGAGTCCAACTTTCTCCCCTCTAGCACTAAAGTTTCCACACTCCAGGCCTCTCCTGACCCCTTGAGCACAACTACCCAGGGAAGAAGTATTATCACAACTAGTGAATGATGGAGAAAGAATCCATCTTGCACTACAAACTCTCGCTTTTCCCTTGAATGAATCTGCTTTCTGTTCAGTGTTTTGCCCAGAGGGAACACGGCAGAGGCCTCCATTTGTCCAGATGTGCCATTAACTACAGGGGCAAGTCTATTAAATTCTGCTGGGAATTGGCAGAGAGCTCTTTTGACCTAAGATCTAAATGCTGATTTACAATCAGCTTTAATCTCCATTTGTCACTTTAATCTCCGTTTATCTGTGTTCTCTCTACTGTTTCTCATTTGGTCTGAAACCATGGAAGCAAAGGAAAGGGAGTGTTAGTTTTGACTCTCTAAAGCCTCCAAATTTATATAAGACACTGGGGGGAATGTCCCCTGGGATTTTACTCCATTTTTGAGGGAAATAAACACACAAATTTTAAAAGATGACAAATGCAAAAATGCTACGATAGAAATTCAAACTATATGGAGATGGTCAAGGCAGAAGGGGGTTCTGGGTGAGGGATTCTGGAAGGGCTGGCATGAGAATTTTGAGAACTTGAAAGTATTTTGAATTTGAAAGGTAATTTATAGAGAAGAGGAAGGAAAAATATTACAGGTATACAGAAACAAAATGATTTTTAATTCTTTGTTAAGTGGAGTTAAAAAAGCATAGTGGTTTACAATGCATACTATCCAATCCCCAGACATGCTATAAATGTTATCTACGTATCTATAAAGATATACATATAATATTGTCCGTGTGTTTACTCATATGTGTAAACCCTCAGAAAAATTCTGATGGGAAACATTAATTGAGAAGAAACTTGAGATTGCAGGTAGCCATGGGGACTTTTAACATTTACCCACACCTCTGGTGTGGTAAAGAATATGTACACTATATACTTCTATATATTGGCCTTGTGTTCATGTTAGACATATTTAATTGAAAAAGAGGAAAATAAAGACAGAAAAGAAGGGAGGAAGGGGCTTCCCTGGTGGCGCAGTGGTTGAGAGTCCGCCTGCCGATGCAGGGGACACAGGTTCGTGCCCGGGTCCGGGAAGATCCCACATGCCGCGGAGCGGCTGGGTCCCTGAGCCATGGCCGCTGAGCCTGCGCGTCCGGAAGAGAGAATTACGAAAACACATGATAATAGAATTACACAGGCCTTAATTTACTTGTTTATTTAGAAGGTACTCTAGGACTATAAAATGTCAGTGGGATATTTTATAACAATCAATATTCATTACACTGATGAATACAAAAGTAGAAATCAATCCTCAAATTTTCAACTGATAGAATGAGAAATAAATGTCATGTGGAAACTCATTTCTAAAAGTATAGGCTTTATATCAATACATCTGTCTTAATAAATCAAAATTTAATTGTATAATTTTTTCACTGATAGAACCCTAAGTCAATACTCTGTGAGATTATTTCCAAATTTGTGACATGCCTCCCATTACTCATCAAGTACACAATCACTCAGAAAATAATATTGCTAGCAAAAAACATCTTCTCTCTAGGGTAAAATACTGAATTCTAAACCTTTCCCCAACCTACTATTTCTCTCTTTCCATGAGTAAAAAATTAACTTATTCTATATGTTACATAAATTTAATAACCATCATCTTATTTGTTTCCACTAAGTTTGATTATGACAACGGTTACAAGTACTCCCCAAAGACATTAGAATGGGGAAGGAAGAGGGTCTGACCTTGGCAAAGAGCTCAAGGCAGGCTTTCCAAGGGCATGAGACCTGGGCTGAAATCTGAAGGATGCACAGGAGGTCATTTGTTGAGTGGGCGCAGGCAGAGAAGAGAGCAGGTGAGTCCTGGAGAGAACCTGACTTCAGGTCAATGTGGTGGGAGTGGAGAGCACCAGACAACAAGTGTCTTGGGCGCCATGTTAAGCAATTAAGTCTTCACTCTAGAAGCAGCGCAAGACACTGCAGTGCTTGAACTAGAGAAGTGCCATTTTGAGAAGACCTCTCTGGCTTCAGTGAGCAAACCTTCCCAAGCAGCTTCATACTCATGTGCTTCCAAATAAGACTGACCTGGCTGCAGCAAATGGCACCGACACAAAGATAGCCAAAATGCTTAGTAGACGGGGCATTCCACTGCTTCCATATAGAACTGGTCTTCATGTAGCTAGAAACGCTGCATCCACCCTCGTCATTCCCACTACACCTCCTTGTAGGCAGGAGCCCTGCTTGCCTGTTCATGGCTCTGTCCCCAAGCACCTAAAGTAGTGTCTAACATACTGTATGTAGGTTTTCTCACTGACTGAGGACCCTAATATTCAGATTTTAATATTCTAAATGGAAATTAACCCAAGACTTATCTCTACAGCTCTACTTTGCAGATTGTCCATATGAACTTGGAAGAGTGTTTGATACAGGTCAACACATCTGCAAATATACGGGCAGAAACAGCCTTGGGCACGTGGCATTGTAGAACCTACCTTCTATGAGCTACCTATCGACTGTCCAGGGGATTCTCAGTGTATGTAGAACAATGTATGAATGCACTGTTCAAATAATCCTCTCATATGCTTTTTTCCTACAGAAGTGCACATAACCCACTTTAAAACACCTTTTAAGATGCAAAACATGCTAAAAATGAGCCCTGAGAAAGCTATGCAAATATAGATCACTTATTTTTAGGTCAAAATGAATACAATCTAAATTAAGGGGCTAGTTACTAAGGTTACAAAGAATGACTGAATAAAGTAAAACAGTATTTCAGTCAGTCTTACCAACAAGCACAAAAAAAAACGTGCTTAACAACACATATCTCTACAGAGAGAGCTGTGACAATGCATTCTTCCTCCAGAGTTGAATGCCTGCTAATCTAAGTGCATCCATTCTGGGACTTCCCTTGTGGCGTAGTATTAAGAATCCATCTGCCAAGCAGGGGACACGCGTTCAACCCCTGGTCCAGGAAAATCCCACATGCCGCGGAGAAATTAAGCCCATGCACCACAACTACAGAGCCTGCGCTCCAGAGCCCCCGAGCCACAACTACTGAGCAGGCGTGCCACAACTACTGAAGCCCACGAACCTAGAGCCCGTGCTCTGCAACAAGAGAAGCCACCGCAATGAGAAGCCTGCACACCACAACTAAGAGTAGCCCCGCTCGCCGCAACTAGAGAAAGCCCGCATGCAGCAACAAAGACCCAACACAGCCAAAAGTAAATAAATAAAATAAATTTATAAGTGCATCCATTCTTTTCTACTTTTTCATCTGTTACATAAAAACTCTATCCCTAGACATATCTAAAAACCCTTGGCTCAACAAGCTGATGACAATTTAGGTGCATAATCTAATAAACTATTAATTTGTCCAGGTCACATTTGGCTTTTAAAAGAAAACAGTGGATACTGTTTTAATGTTATTTAGCCTTCTCCAAATTCCAAAGACCACACAAAAGGTTTTAGTCCTAAAATTTTGAAGTCCAGCATTGAAAAACAGTTATAGTGATTGAAAATAATATTATACATTCTTGTAGTTCTTTACAATTCGCAAAGTGTTTTCATTAGATCATTGAGAAATTTAAAAAAAAATCAAAGACAAGTGTGTAGGAATTGGAGTTATTAGCCTAGAAAACAAAAGAGTAGATGTAACTTTATATGAATCTGCAAATATACAGGCATACCTCATTTAATTGTGCTTTGCCTTACTGCACTTTCCAGATATTATGTTTCTAACAAATTGAAGGTTTGTGGTAACCCTGCATTGTCAGATGATGGTTAGCATTTTCTAGCAAAGTGTTTTTTAATTAAGGTATGTACATTGTTTTTTTAGACATAATGCTATTACACACTTAATAGACTACGGTATAGCATAAACATAACTTTTATTTGCACTGGGAAACCAAAAAGTTGATGTAAATTGCTTTATTGCGATATTCACTTTATTGAGTGGTCTGGAACTGAACCGGCAATATCTTCCAGGTATGCCTATATAAAGAGATTTTGCAAAAAAAATCATCTGAATAAAATGATGGAAGAGGAAAACTGGCATGAATCACTTCATGAAAAACTGGAGTCGATATTAAAAAATTCACCTTGTTGAAAAAGTCTGTTGAAAACACTAAATGAGTGATCTAAGAGCTCAAGGTGGAAACTGCAAAGCCTTCAATGATCTGACCTCCTATCTTCTTGGAAGAACCCGTGGAGTCCAATCTTAAATTTCCATCTCAGAGAAAATCACATTCTTAAAAATTTTCATTCTTAAAACTGGAATGAAATAGGTTGTAACAAATACGAATTCATCAGGACCCCACGAAACAAGTCTTCTTCAAATTTTCAAAGGCGAAACATGTAAACCTCTACATTTGAATAGTATAATATTGCTATTAAAAGAAACTAGCACAGCTGGCTTTCATTATTAGTAAATTATCACCACTCCTGCTTAATTGGGGTTTTACAAGTTATTTTCTTTATAGATCAGTAAGTAACAAACTAAAATAGGTGTCAGTGTCACAGTCTTCTTATAATCTCTTTTGCAGCCAGAAAACATAAGCCTCTCAGTTCATTTTTATGCAGGATTTCTAAGTAATCATTTCTTTGTGCCTCCTGAGTAATACATGACAGAGTACAGAATAATAAATCACATTTTACTACTTATGGAATGGCAAAAGCCACAAGGCTATACACAACTGTCTATTACTTCTGCCTTCCATAAATGATATTTATCAGCAGAGCCCTAAATGACACTTAATCTCCTTAAATTCTGATCAAGTTATTAACATTACCTGTATTTGACTGGATAACAGCCATTCTTCCCTATTTCAACAGTGAGGCAAAAAATTAACAACACAACCTCTACAGGTTACTTATTTGCATGCCCTAAAGCCATCAGCTTCCATATTCACACTCAAAGCACTTAAAACCTGGGTTATGTTGGACCAGGGCAATTCAAATACAAACTCGTATGACTCCCGATAGCATTAATTCCCATTCTTCCTTCTATTTATATTAGAGGGACTGCATCACAGGAATTCCAACCATCCTTTCAACTTTAAAGTGTTTCTTTCATTTCATAGCAGCCCTTCTGCCAGTTTTCCTGATCCCTGGGATCAAATATTAGGGGACCTTTTGGCTCGTTACAGTTGTGAGCTCCCACCATGGTAAATCATGCAAAGAGTATGTCTATAATGTATTATTTGCAAAAGCTTCCTTTGGTATGAAAACATTTAAAAGCAACCAGAAACTATACACAAATGAAAAGGAAACTATAATGGTACATATGTACATTATTTGTACTTATAAAAAGTAACAGTAATCCATAGCACATTACTACGGTTTTGTTAAGAAAAGTACAACAGAACTAATTTCTACTTTTTCCTGCTTACTGGAAATCAGACATGGTAAACAAATGGCCTTGTCATAGTTCTGAAGGTTTCATCATCTTGGACAGAGTATCAATTATACATACATATGTACACTGGTAAATGTTAAACAACCAGCTTTCTAGGAATTAAGGCCCCGATTTTTAGAGTTTGCCAATTTCTGTGGTATAAATACTCCACAGTACTTAATACTCCTCACAAAATGTCTGGAAAGTTAACAATTGGCTCTTATGGCCTAGGATGGCCTGGCTTCAGCACACCTCTGTGTTTATATTTGAAAGATATATATACACACATACATATACATACCGACATATATGCAAATATGTTGCTATATATTAGACACACAAAAGAGGAAACTTAAATATCATTGTTAACAAATTGATTTTTTCAAAGTTTACAGCAGTTCTTTCTAAAGGTCAGAGTTTCACTTTACATCTCCTGTCTTTCTAACCACATCTCTTATTACCATTGCCTCTGAGGTCCTTTAGAGTAATATCAATGGTTTTGAAATGCAATAGCATTTAGGCATATAATTAGCTATGGCCATACGTTTGGTGTCTAAAATGAAGCAAGCCAGATTTAAAAACTCAGCAGACCTCTACGTAATTTTGTGATCTGATCTTCTTAACATCCTTCGTGAAGTTCTTATATGAATGCATGTTGGTAAATGAATCCTGGGTTCACTTGGATAAAGGCTCATATATTCTATTCCAAATACAGAGATAAGCATTGAGTTTTCAGTATACCATTAACCCCACATATTTAACTGGTCTCTTTTTATTCACACAACTTCCTTCTGCAATGGTGCATAATCCTAAACGTTGCCTGAAGGGAATCCAAAAACTCCATCCGTTCATCTTCTCCATCTAAAGTTGAATAGCCCATACTCTGGAACAACTACCGAGACCAATGAGCTAGCATCAGGCAGGGCCAGAAATAGCTGCAGACAGAGCACAGGTCCATCCATATGTACCGTCACGTGAAGAGTCATGATAGTACCCCTCTGGGGTTGTGCAACACGGTGACTCTGAGTGTTGGCTGTTGCATCAGAGTAAACTGGCAAAACTAAGAGAGAGAGAAATGTGGCAATGCCAATCAAAATGTTCATACCTAAGACTTTTTCCCCAGCAATTCCACCTCCAGAATTTCTTTGTGAGATAAACTCGCACTATGTGAAAAGGTGTACATGTGAGGACATTCACTGCAGTATACTTTGTATAGCAAAAATGAAACCACTGGGCTTCCCTGGTGGCGCAGTGGTTGAGAGTCTGCCTGCCGATGCAGGGGACACGGGTTCGTACCCCGGTCCAGGAGGATCCCACATGCCGCGGAGCGGCTGGGCCCGTGAGCCATGGCCGCTGAGCCTGCGCGTGTGGAGCCTGTGCTCCACAAGGGGAGAGGCCACCCAGTGAGAGGCCCGCGTATCACAAAAAAAAAAAAGAAAGAAACCACTAAGATGTCCATGAATGGGATACCAGTTAAATAAGGTATAGAAAGTCTGTACAGTGGGATAAAAATGCAACCTCCAGCGAGGATGGCGAGAAAAAATGAGGCAAGTCTTTATGTACTGAAATGAAACAGGTTTCAAGAAAAGTTAAGTGGAAAAAATATCTGCATAAAGATGTATATAGTATATTCCCATTTCAGTAAATATATATAATATTTATGAATATTTTCCCATGCATAAAACATCAACTGAAGCATCACAAGTGCCTAAAAGAATGACTGTCCCTCATATATACACTACCAAATGTAAAACCAATAGCTAGTGGGAAGCAGCCGCATAGCACAGGGAGATCAGCTCAATGCTTTATGACCACCTAGAGGGGTGGGACAGGGAGGGGGGGAGGGAGACGCAAGAGGGAGGAGATATGGGGACATAAGTGTATGTATAGCTGATTCACTTTGTTATAAAGCAGAAACTAACACACCATTGTAAAGCAATTATACTCCAATAAAGATGTTAAAAAAAAAAAAAGAATGATTGTCCCTGAAGAGGGTCAACCCTTTGGTATCTTTTAAATATCTTTGTGGTATCAACCCATGTATTTTTAGAAATTAAAAACATCTGGAAGGATTTGTCATGATATGTCAATTGTTCAAGTTTTAAAAGACTGTAGGACACTCATTCTTCTTTTGGAACCTTCCTCCTTTTCTCTACAGAGGTGACATTTGAAACCAGTATCCCCAAGTTCACTGCCAGTGTCCCTAAGTACAACCATCTGTAGTGAGAAAGGTCAAGGTTATTTTGGGCTTGAAGAAAGTTCTAGAAATCAAGAAAAAATAATGGAAGGAGCTATAATATATTGTGCATACAATATGTTACCATTTTAGAGTCAGAATATATGTATCCTGAGTCCAACATCGGTACTCTCATGAATGACTTCCTGTCCAAAAATACATAATATATATAAATATGTGTAAGGTGTGTGTGTGTATACATACACATACATATGTATATATATCTGAGAGAGAGAGAAGACAAATGTGAATAATGCCAAAGTATCAAAGTTACTTCATCTTTGAGGGAGGGTGGGAAGAAGGGAGACACAAGAGGGAAGAGATATGGAAACATATATATATGTATAACTGATTCACTTTGTTATAAAGCAGAAACTAACACACCATTGTAAAGCACTTATACTCCAATAAAGATGTTAAAAAAAGAAAAGTTACTTCATCTTTATTAATCTTATTTTTCCTTCTAGTACTTGCCTATCCTCAAAATTTTTCACTAAACCCCAGGTTACCACCTCAAATGTGAACAGATAGTCAGTTAAATCCACCAGTTAAGAAGCTTATCTGTTTGTCCAACCCTGGGCAAAGTACCTAGGAAACAAATAAAACTGCATAAACCTAGCCCTAGAGGAGCTTAAAATCTTCAAAGAGCTACCACAGTTCTCAGACAATTTAGGAGTGGCGGATTTATACTCAATTTCCCTAGAAACCGGAAAGCTCTTTTTTTTTCTTAAATTACAAAATTAATTTATCTAGAAGTGGCAATTATATACTGAATTCTTCTTATACCTTAGAATGTTTTAAAAAGCAATACTGATACTGTGTCTCAACAGAGCTATTTCAAATCAATACAACAGGAAAAATTATTAGTACAAGAAGGTGGACTCATTAAACCATAGTGGATACTACTGTCACACTTAGAAATCAATGGCTGACAAACATAATGCTTAGAAATGGGAAGCTTGAGAAAAACCTGAAAGATAGGTAATTCTCTGAATTTGGAATATTTGCTTTGAAAATCTCCATGTTTTCTATCATAAAGGACCATTCTGCAATCAGTCTTGCTTCTTCCTCCCTCTTCTTGCTGCCAGAGCCATGCTCCTCTAACTCCCTTCTCCCTACCTGCCCACACCTCCTGGGACTGGCTTTGCAGGAGGAGCAAAGGATGCTCAGTAGTCAATAGGCTTCAGAAGAGGAAGAGGTAATACATCTTGGTCCTTAGGTCTGTAGGTGTAAGATCCTTCACTTTCCTTCTGGAAACATTATTTGTTGTGAGTGAAGGAGTTTGCTTTGCATCTCAAAGAGGAGGGGGAAAGGTGTCTGACACTGAGCCAGTGAAGACAATAATAG
The DNA here is from genome assembly GCF_059928025.1 of Delphinapterus leucas. Taxonomy (NCBI): domain Eukaryota; kingdom Metazoa; phylum Chordata; class Mammalia; order Artiodactyla; family Monodontidae; genus Delphinapterus; species Delphinapterus leucas. Next base: position 16,821,790 of record NC_143146.1, read on the forward strand.
TGTATCTCCATCTGAACACTCACCATGACAATATATAATTCAAAGTTAAATACTAGACTATAAAGAAAATGAAAGGAAATACAAATTCTAGTTTTTATCATGATGACTACCATATTGCTTGAAATATTCTTCCCAAAATACTTTCTGATGCCTCTGTTCACAAGTACCCAAAACACACTCCTGGTCTGCCTAATGGGTAACCCAACACTGGCTTTCATAACTTGCCCAGCAGTACCGTAAGAAACAGTACTAAGGACTCAAAAGCTAGTTTGGCCAAATATATAACAAAATAACTGTTAAATCTTGCCTTTGATTTTCCCCAGAATGAATTCTCCAATGTCCCCACTTCTTTGGGACAAAAACTAAAGTGAGTACGTCTCATTGGTTCATTCTAGGTCATGTGACTTGGCCTGGGAAAGCAAGCATCTGACTTTTTTAATTCCTATACCAGTAGGCGAGATCTGTCTTTCCTTAGACCCAAAAGGATGAGGATTTCTCTAAACCTAGAGAGGGGATTTAGATGCTAGAAAGGGGGTTCAAACCTAGAAAGGTGGTTCAGAAACAGCTAGAATAATAATTATGAAACAATATAATTTTACACGTGATGACTCAATCTAAACGAGAAATCAGTTATCACTTATCTTACTGGGAGATTCTAGAGATATCTCAGGGATAGAATCATGTTTGCTGCTTCTTACCTCCTCTAACAATGGAAAGTTAAGTGATTCATAATATTTTGAAAGAACTGCATAAACCGTTACATAGCCCAATAATCTGAAAACATTATATTAATTCTAGAAAAAGTTATTTTGCTCATGTGAAGAAGAAAATCATGTGATTCACATGGGTAGTAGTTAAATCCATGGGCTGTGGAATCTTCCTGGCTCATCTGCTAACCCATCTATTTCCTTGGACAAGTTAATTGCTCTCTCTGTGTCTCAGTTTCCTCATCTGTAAAATGTGAATGGTAATACCTATAATGGAGATGTTGTAAGGATTACATGAGATCCTACAAGTAAAGAGTTTAAAATTGTATGTGGGGCATAGAGAGAGCTCAGTCAATGTTATTATATAACATATACTCAGTGGTATAACATGAAGCCCATTTTTAACAATCCTACTACAATTTCTATGCTTTATCTTGATTCCATTTCATTTCATTAAAGGGCAACCTTCAGCTATATGGAAAGGTCAATCATTTGATACTTTTGTTAAAGCAAAAGAGAGCAGACAGTCTTCTTTATCCTTTCAAAAATATCAGTGCAATAAGACCATTCAACTCACTGTAAAAGTCATGGTTCTATAATATTGATTTTTTTCAGAAGCAAATGTATAGGTGAAATGTAAGGATGGTCTCTCTTTCTCCCTAGAAACTAGGGTGGGGACAATAATATATACTATTGAGCTGGACTAGCTCTAAATATAAATTTTACTCTCTAGACTACTAATTTACATGGTGGAGAAATATTTCAACATCAGTCTCAATAGGAAATAAATAACTTACATGAAACTTTGTATTGCATGCCCTTCTAGAGAGTAAACTTATTAAGGGCAAGATACTCTGACTTCACTTGTGCTCAATAAATCTGTGGAAATGAAAATTGACAATATAATGGCTGGAAGTTAGCATATGTCCAGTAGTATATAGAATGCCCTTCATAACATAGAATATACATGAGTTGGTCAACATCTATTGATACAAAGAGGTTGTTATCTAGGAATCAAGTGAAAGCCCAGGTCGTTGTCATAATTTGGTACATTCAGTATGTGTGTACTGAATGCCTTACTGACAGCCATGCCAAAATAAATCAGACATGGCCCTGCCTTCTAGGACTTTATAGACTAATGGAGACTAATCAGATATTTATATTTTATATTTGCAATAAAAGTTAGAAAGTGATTACTGCTCCAAAATGTTTAAATAAAATATGGCAAGAGGTAATAGATGGGAAGAATTTTTCCCGCTAAACGCATTCCTTCATAGAAAAAGAAATTGATCTCTCTCGTCCATAGGAAAGTACAGCACCCTTAGGGTCTGTCCCCTTTTTCCATGAGCATTGGTGGTACAGTATTGAGTATAGCTGTCCTCCATTTTTTTAAATGAACAGAGAAACTGCCTTCAAAGAGTAGAAAACAAAATTAGCATGTCTATCACAGCTGCAATGTATACTTTAGCAAACCAGATTTATTATTAGTCTATAACAAAACTTAGATTGTTATTATTTATTGTGGCAGTAGTGAGTTCACACACACCCCCATCACATTCCCCCATCTCAAAAATATACGCTGTGTATAGAGGCTGATACTTTCCAGGTTAGGAAATTGGTCCAGTCCCTGAGAACAGTGTCCCAAGACATACATATTTCTGACAGAGCGTTACATCTTTCATTCAGAAATCAGGCATACCATTTAAAAAGAAACAGCACCTTCAATGCTACTGCTATTCTGTTAGGAAAAGTTCAGGACACCCTGAGGATCAATATATATAACACCTAAAGAAATCCTAAATTCAGAGCTTCAATTCCATGTGGGAAGGAAAAACAACTTTGAACCTTGTTTTTAGAAAGAAATATCAATTTGTATAAATCAACTTTAAGAAAGACAAAATCATTTAAGAGAAATGAACTCCTTCAGGCATTCCCTTGTTTCATTACCCATTGCTTTCTGAAAAGACAGGTGCCTGCTGACACATGTGACCACAGGCTGCAGCGTAAGACCACCCGCTGCAAGAACAGAGCCACCAGCCAGAGCAGGGAAGTGGCTGCATCCGGGCTGCTCACCAACTCCATCAATAAGGCTCTCTTGCTCCAGGCTTTTAAATACCTTCATTTTAAAATTAGATTTTGATTTTTTTCTCAGAAACAGCTAAATCTCTGTTAAGCTACCCAAACATATTTCACAACTTAGATTAGTGTGTTCTGCCTTCCTGCTTTTTTTGCAGCTGTTACTTTTAAGAGAGCACATTTTGCTTTCCAAATGAGAATGGAGCCTTTTATTTAAAGGAGGAATTTTTCTGCTTGTTTTCATCTGGGCATCCTCCCTACTTTTTATGATTTCAGAACCTGCTTAAAACATCTTCATATGCAAACTGTACAGCAGCACGAGTTGAAACGTTCACAGTTTCAAAAGTGATAGAAAACATAGAAACTAACTAAAAAGTAAGCCAAGTTAGATCAAAGAGGGCACAAAACTCACTGGGTTTCACCTTTTCTCCAGCTGGAATCACTTATTACACTATCTACGCAAGAAAGTTAGTAAAAGGGATTCAGAGAATGAGCTGTTCCTTTCAGCCAACCATGGCCAAAAAAATATTGTCTCACCATTAGTGTCATCTTTGATTATCAAAATATTCATGTGTCTATTTATACACATCATACCCACTTCAACAGGGTAGCTATAATGTCTGTGAATTTTTAAAATACACAGCACAATCGTATGCTAATGTCACCAAAGGAAGGTTCGTATATGAAATGGCAGAATTATTGCCATTTAAAACTACATCTTTAAACAGAGATTGTCACATGGGATAAATGTGGTTATCTTTCTAATACTTCTGTAGAAAATTTATTAAAATATAGAAGCCAAAATAATTGGGGGTTAAATATCATTCTTGAGTAATTTATACAATTCCCTAAGGACAGATTCATGTTCTATTTGCTTGAACAAAGATTGATGAAACTTTTCAAAATCATTGTTGCCCATTTCTTAGGGAGTTCACAGGCATGATGTATTTAACAGAGGAATTTAACCTTCCCTATTTACTATATAATTAGGGTTCATCCATTTATATGGAAGGACAAGTAATACTGTATAAGAAATAAATTGTTCTAGTGGAGAAAAAAGGCATTTCAGAATCCTTGGTTCAGAGCCCTCACTTTCTCTCCCCCTCCGCCCCCAATATGTTACCAGTACCTGTCCTCCCACCTCCACCTGCTTTTCTTTAGGCTCCCAGCACCTTTATCACTCCATTCCCACATAGTATTGAGATTAATCATCTATATGTCTGCCTTCACTCTTCTCTGGGTACCTCAAGGGCAGGGCAACTGTGGGTGTTTTTCTTTAACCAACTAATTAAAGATAAATTTGTACTGACCTGAAACAAGTAAGGGAACTTAGTTAGCTAACAGTTTAAGGTGGAATTCACAAAATTCCAAGTGGTTCCTATGAGCACTCCAGGGGCACAACTTATTATTCAAAGCTTCCATCGTAAATAGATCATTCCAAAGGTGATATAATGTGATGGCTTTATCCCTTTAAAAAGGCCTGACTTTTTTAAACTAACTTTCCTCTCTATCAATTTCTTTATCTCCCAGGAAATGTCACTGCAATTTAAAGTACTCTTTACATTTAACTCCTCTAATCTTTTCAAGTATTTGAAAGTTGCTGTCAGCTAAAAAATGACACTTTAAAAAAAAAAAAAACATTCTGATAGTCATATACCTATATATAGCAGGTGTTTCATTGGAAGAAACGTTATACTCTAAAATAAAATGAAAGCAACAAAATGCATGTTCTACGCAATAAACTCTGGTGGTCTACACTTTCACAAATTGATTTCCCCTGTGGCTAAGCTAATATAACTTATCAGCCGCAATCTTTCAAAGAAAATATAAGGGTGTCTTTACACTACACCATTTAATTTTGATCTTACTGAAAGTTGTCTGGCAGCCCAGACGCCCCCCTCCAAAATCTCTTTATATTTCCGATTATGGAGTAGTCAACTATTTATTGAGTACCTACTATGCCCAAGCTCTATGTTCGAGGAGAGTACCAATGTGTATGAAAGTTCCCTCAGCTATCACACAGGCAAATTTGGGAAACACAAATTAAGAGACTCATTTAATGACAGGATACATGATAAGAGTCATGAGAAGGCAGAAGTTGATTAATTACCAAATGAATACACAAACATTCCACAAGCTTGGCAAAGAAGGAATAGTTAGGGACTGGGTGGCCTAGGACAAATTCAGGATGGGGAATCTGAGCTCAACTGGATTTTCATTAGTGGAGAAAAGTGAGGAGGACAGACCAAGCCTTGTTATGAGGTATTAGCAAATGAAATGAGACACAGAAAGAAAATGAAGTTTGGTGAAAAAGTTTTTATCAGACAGAAATTTCTAGAAGGATGCTTAAAAGTAAACTGGAAGGATAGTTTGAGATCTTGGATGTCAAACCAACAGGGTCGAAATTTATTCTCAAGCCACTGGAGAACCAAACTGACCTTTGATAGTTTAAGGCTTAAAATTTAAGCCAGTGGGTCTCAAAGTATGATCCAAGGACTATCAGTGTCACCTGGGCACTGGCCCCCATCTCAGAGCTACTACATCGGAAACTCCTAGCATGGAGCTCAGCAGCCTGCACTTGAACACACCTTCTGGGTGATTTTGAGAACGACTGGTTTAAGCCAATTAAAATAATCAAGGCAACGTAACAGCTACATATCCTTCTGCTGGTGGCATGCACAACACAAACCAGTGAGAATGGTCTGAAAGAGAAGTTTCAGAGCCATTTCCAAGTAGAAGACCAAAAAGAAGAGAAGTGTTTTTGAAAGATTTGCTATTTGACATTTAACAGCATTTTAGGATCACCTTTTAACGTTCCATTAAAGCTTCTCTCTTAGCAGGAAATTAAAAGTGACTAAGTCTTAGAGTAGGGCTTACAGCCTACTGGGTTTTCTCTCTCCTCTTCTGATTAAGAAATAGGCAGATTTCTCATCACGATACGTGTGTCAGGAGGGAATTGGGTAGAAAAGAACTAACATTTACTGAAGATTTCTGTCAGGCTGTTCACATGCATTATGCCATTTAATCCTCACCAAAAAAATGTTATAAGCCAACCTATAGTATTGCCCTTTTATATAGATATGGATTCTGGGATTCAAAGAGGTAAGAAAACTTTAAAATGATCAATTAGTAAGCACAAAACAAGGACTTAAGTCCTTTTGCTTCTATATGGTACCATCTTCCAGGAAGTCCAAAGATTCCCATATAAACAAGGAATTCATATTATTTCCAGTTCACTTCACGTTTGAGAGATTCTTTGGAAGCGTTCGTCTTGTTTATGGAATATGGGGAAGATATTTTGCAGATACTTAACTGATTCAATATTTTTGCCCCTTAATTCACCGTTTTCTTACAAGCTTCCACCTCCAGAGGCATGGGTATCTGTTACTGGACCTTTTCAGGAGAAAAGTCTTCAAACCTGGATGAAGGGCTTGAGGTCCAGCCAGGAAGAGAAAGGGTAGCAAACCCATCCTGGCCCCAGAGGCCACGGGAAGAAAGGAAGCACAGGGATGGTAACGGCTCCCCAAGTCTTCCAGTTTCTCCTCTCTGAGCTTTGCATCAAAACAGGAAGACAAAGAGAAGAGGGATTTCTGGCTCAAATTCTGCTTAGGACCCTGGGAAGAGATTGCCTGGTTGGCTACCTGACACCAACCTTAGGGTAAACTTGGAGACACAGGGCGCTCAGAGGGAGGGCTGCACTCACACCCAGGGGACACAGGTCTGGCCCAGCAGGTCATACAGCCCTGCTGGAGGCTCAGAAAGCAGCTGAGTGGTAAACCAGAAGGTAATGAAGGCTACAGGTGGGCCAGAGGCCAGGTGAGGGACAGGTCAGGGCTTCAGGAGGCCTACAGGGCCAGAATGGCCAACGTGAGGGTGAATACTTCAGGGAAGGGGGCTACCAGGCCCTTCCCAAGTTGCACAAGATCAGATCACAGATATCAGTTGTGCGGGCCAGCAGGGCCCTGGAGATGGGAGGAGCCCAAGGTCTAGACACTTCCTAGACCCATGGAAGAGACTGATTTCCTTACCTAGCGTTTGTTGTTTAACAAACATGTATATAGCCTTTATTAAATGCCAGGCACTATTCTAAGAGCTTAAATGTTAATTCATGTAATACAATCACAACACTGAGAGGTAGGGACTGTTAGTATCCCTGTTCACAGATGACAAAACTGAAGCACAGAGAGGTCCAGAAAAAAGGCTACATAGTAGAGCGAGAAGTCAAAGCCAGCCTCTGCTTAAAACCAGAGAAAGTATCCCACATGATCCACTGTTACTGAGAAGAGCTTAACTGATCACACTAAAATTTTTTACCCATCAAGTTACCCAATAAGTGGGAGGTCCTGAGAAAAACCAGATGGGTCACGTGAGTGAAGCAGCAAAGCAGGGAGAGGAAATCTTGTGCCTTTTCCCATTGGAGTGGCAATGTGTCTATATTTTCAACTTTGGGGGAAAAATATGGTGGCAGTTCACATACTTCCTAAAGGTCTTCCAAAAGCTTGTAAAACAGGTGAGTTCCCGGAGTGAGGAATCATGCCTTATCTGCATGGCTGGTTTTCTCTTGTCCAGTGACCACTGGAAAATTGAAATGCAGAAGCACTGCTTGGACCTAAGTGAAATCGAAAGACGTACTATTTCTCTATTTTTTTTTAAATGGAAAATGTCCAATTCGACCAGTGTTTCTCAGTAATGTTTAATTTTTTTCCCCAAAGCCCAAAAGACTGAAATACCAACCTCAGACCAAACCTTAGTTTAAAGGTCTTGAAGTTCACTTTGCAGGGAGCACAGAGCCGCCTATTCGGGAAACCCTTCACCCCCCTGCCCCACAGGTGGACAAAACGAACCGTCAAAACAACAGAAAGGAAGATAAAGGCAGACTGGATATAATTCTAAAAGCTCAGTGTACTGCTTTCAGAAATATACTGTCATTTTTAGGATCAAAATGAATGGACTGAAAGTACAAGGGGTTTTAGAGGCTTTCTGGGGCTTCATTAATTCTTTTTTTCCCTGATGAGGTATTACCAAACGGGGCCACTACTAATGGTGACACGATCGCAGCTCCTGATGGCCGGTAAAATGGGACACAGAGCCCAGCAAGGTGGCAGATGTATGGCACCGACAATATATTTATTGGAGATTTGGTTCAGTTTTTCAAATCTAACATGCCGCTGAATAGGTCCTGGGATACAGTGTTTGTACAATGTCTGTTAAAAAATGATTCTTTCCGGGAGGGGAAAAAAAAAGAACAGTGCTTTCAATGTTCACTATCCTTTACATCTGCTGCTCAGCTGGAAACACTGTTAAAAGGCCATTAGAACCTTAAGGTAGCAGACCTCGAAGGCTCTGAAAGCCAGGGAGCAATTCGCTGTTTGTGTGAGAGGATCAGCCCAGCCACTTCCTCTTCAAGGGCTGAAAACAGCTTCTGTCATGAGCCGTGAAAATCAATTCCACAGGAACCAGGCTGGAAAGTGGCCGAAGGTGGTAAACCTACAGGCTGGCGCTGCACGGCAGAGCCTCCTCCTGGGCATCCCTGGCACCTTCCAGAAGTCCCAGGCAGCGGCTCCCCGGCAGTGCCTGGGAGGAGATGGGCAGCCTGAGACTTCCAGAAACCTCCAGGCTTCTCTCTTAGGACACTGGTTCTCTCTAACGCTTCATTAGGTTAAAATGAGAATTGTCGCCCAGCACGAAGATAGCTTCAGGAAGTGTCACCCTGGGAAAAGCCTGCTCTCGCTTATTTGTATTCCATCTTTCTGTTTTTCTTGATGATACTAATTGGGAGAGAGGCTCTTTTTTTCCCAAAGAATACTGTTTCAAAGCCTTTCAAAACAGAGAGCAGTTTTAAACTTTTTTTTTCAAGTACCACATCATATTTTTGAAAATAAATATTTCAGAGGAATCACAATGGCTTTGTCAAGAGTTGTACTTTATAAACTAATGGTTAGAAAGGTTAAAACTCACTTTAAAATGCGTTACAGGTTTCTCAGTTATAGGAAATTGTTATTCCAGTGACAAAATGCACCTTTGTTACTACATAGAATTAAGATCAGTATAACCTATATTTTTATATACAGTCAACACTTTGTTAAACTGCAAACCTTTGTATAATTTAATAATAAGCATGTTCTGGATAAAAATAAATCGCCATTCCTTAATCATAGCAATTAGTTTATGTTTATGCATATAACTTCTTACAATATTAAATTATCTATCTTTACAGCAATAACCCAGGCTGAGAAACTGACTCAAAGTTTATTTGCTAAATTAATATAATAAAATGAAAAAGTACAATTTCATGGTTCTCTGCTGTGAATATCTGTTGCACCTAATGTACTGTTTTAACTGGAATTTAAGTGTGATAACCCAACATGTATTTTTTTAATTAAAATAGAAAAACATGGGTTTATACAATTTTTATATGTCTAGTATACAAAACACATCATGAAGATCTCTGATTTTAAGAAATCCCCAAGTTCCTTTTTTTTAAAGAAGGGAAAGTGGTAATTGAAGAGATTATATGTAATGATTTTGTTGTTGATGACATAAGATTTGCCGTTCGCAACCTATTATATTTAATTGAAATTGACCTTTTATGAGAGCCATATGGTAATATAGGTGAAATGAATATATTCTTTATGGCAGTCATATAAAAAGATTGGCCTAAGCTTTTTTTTTTCTTTTTTTTTGCGGTGCGCGGGCCTCTCACTGTTGTGGCCCCTCCCGTTGCGGAGCACAGGCTCCGGACGCGCAGGCTCAGCAGCCATGGCTCACGGGCCCAGCCGCTCCGCGGCATGTGGGATTTTCCCGGACCGGGTCACGAACCCATGTCCCGGACATCAGCAGGCAGACTCTCAACCACTGCGCCACCAGGGAAGGAAGCCCCTAGCCTAAGCTTTTAACATAGTACTTGACCTCCTGGTGTCTGAATACCCCCAAGTCTGTGAAAGAATATTGAATAAGATAACCGCATAATCAAATGAGTAGTAAAAGCACAGTAAAAGCCTTTCACACATTAGCACTTGATAATGTAAAAGTAACAGTCAACTATGTTCCCTAAATTCAGTGCAAACATATACCTGGAGGAGAGGCTGGAACAGATCAAGTAGGAATGTTCAGGAATCTTGCATTTCCAGATAATTAATACTTCAGAATTACAAATTTTATTTTCCAAATAGAGCTCCCATTATGTCAAAGAGCACTTAAACTCTTCAAAATCATTTGTTAAACTTTTTGCTACAAAAAAAAGTTAAAAAATCAGTGATCTTAAATTTTTTAAGTTTTAAAAACTCCCAGTCATTGGGATTTTAAGCAAACAGCTAAAGGACAACATTTCTTACTTCCTCAGGAAAAAAAATTAAGGCCTGTCACTTGAAAATACCTATAATAGCCAAAAGCATGGTGGCTGTTTCAAGTTCATTGCAAAAGTGCTATTGACTTTGATCTATTCTGACCCATTAAGAAAATAATAACTGAAAGTTAGTCATCATTTTTTGGAAGACCTCAGAGTGCTGTCTTTGCAAAGAAAAGAGTTGCCTCAACTTCATTGCAGCCTTGAGAGGAAACACCCCTAGTTCCCTGAAATTCAGCAGAGGAGCACTTGCCCCTGCTAATCTCAGCTGTTCTGGGGGCACAAAAAGAGGAAGTCAGTTCCTCAAGAAATCCAAGAAATGTAAGGAGCAAATCCACTAGCTGATAAAGCCTACAGGACACAGGTGTGCATGTCCAGAGTGTATTATGCTACATCTTTAATTAAATGTGTATAAAATGAAGGGTGACCAGCTCTAAATGTAGTCTCCTTGTACCTGGAAGTCAGGAACAAATGGCTAGATCTGCACAGGAAAAATAGCTCAAGGCGGGATGGGGCCAGGGAGGGAGGGGGGGAGGGTTGGAATTACTCTTGACCAGAAATGTTCTAAAAAAGACCCCCAAAATGAGTCCTACATACCCATAGGGAGCCTACCATATTAGCAAAGAATAACAGGGATCCTACCGTGAAAGAAACTTAAAATGACTTTTCCCAGTTCCCCTTTAAAGCAATGCTGTGGTTTTATTTTACTGGCGCAGAAGTGCCGAGGGCAGCTGGGTTAGGCCCCTTCTGCTCCAGGCACAGGTGATTACCGATAGAAGGAAGCCAGTCACTCTCTTTCCCTTGGGCCCCCTAGTGGTCGATGTAGACATTTGGAAGAACGCTGAGGAAACAGGGCCGGGGTGCGCAGCAACTCTTTCTGGGTGGAGATTCCTACCCAAGGTCAAGGTGAAAAATAACACAAAATCATTGCTCAAATATGACTGTCTCCCCTGACAAAAACATGTACTTAAAACCACATTGAATGCACCCAGAATGTGGCCCCCAGAAACTCAAAGGATGGTGCCCAGACCAACAGCATCAATGTCACCTGGGAACTTGTTAACAATGCAAATTACAGGTCCTATCCCAGAACTACTAAGTCAGAACTTGTGGGGATGACCAAAGCGTTCGCGTTTAACAAGGCCTCCAGTGATTCTGATGCATGACAAAGTTTATGAAGCACTGCTCCCGACCACTGGCTCTCTTCCCTAGACGCACATCAGGGTCACTTGGGAAATTTTCAAAAGAAAGGAAGAGAGGAAGGGAGGAAGGGATTAAGGGAGGGAAAGTACCCTTTCCAGACCAATTAAATCAGACTAGCTGAAGATGAAGCCCAAGTGCAGGTATTTTTCTTAATAGTTCACATGATTCCAGGATAGCCCTGGCTCTTTCTATCTCGAAAGAGCCAGTTGTTAAATCTTCTGTAATTTTGTGAGCCAGGTGTTGAGCTGTTAGTAGCTCAAGACCGGTCACAGTGGGAACATTTAAACCACAAAAATTGGCAAATGCTACAAATCAGGTCTCTCCACACACTACCCTCCAGAGAGCCAATTGTTTAACATTTATCAGTTCACCACTGGCCGGAGTCGAGGAACACTGTTTTAAAGCCAAGAATGCCAAATACTTAGATAGTCTGAGTCATTCCTCTCAATTCCTCTGTTACCCCTAAGTTCCTTATTAAGATTATGAAGATTAACCAAGCATTTCAGTGGCCATATACGTGAGAAAGGTGACTACCAGCCTGTCTTAGGGTATAACTGTGACTAGTTCAGATTAACAGCCATAGTCCTTTTCCTTTCTCTTCCAAGCATGGGCATAGGAGGCAATTCTGGAATGAGAAAGGTGGGTAAATTTGCTGGGGGACTGCTGAGGCTAGTCTGCCTCATCAACGGAGAGATGCACATGGGAAGAAATGGTCCCTTTCTATGCCTCTGGGCATTTCCCCTTTGCCTCTTGGTACTCCAGCAGCCATCTTGTTTCCATCATGGCCCTGACCTGGATGATGGATGGAATGAGGATGGAAGAGCCAAAAGATGAGGAGAACCTGGGACCGGGTGATTCTGTTAACTTTCTACTTTCTCACTCCTAGAACTGCTCTATGTTGGGACTCCTTCATATGTAAAAGAATGGCTCGCAGTGATCATGTAAACTGGAACTCCTCTCATGCTTTCAGGGCCTTCTTTCCATAAAGGCGATGTGTGTGCCCTCTGCTCCCCACCCCCCACCCCTTCTTGCTGACTCTGTACTCATGCTTCAGAGCCCATCGCTCTTCTTCAAGGAGGCATTTCCATAACCCTGTGATCAGAACACAGGATCCTATAATTCTTCCGTTTTTTAAATTTTTTTCTTTTTATTTATTTCTTTACTGTGGCCGCACCTCCAGGCATGGGGGATCTTAGTTCCCCCACCAGGGACCTGAACCCACGCCCCCTGCAGGGCAAGCACGGAGTCTTAACCACTGGACCACCAGGGAAGTCCCCACATGATCCTAGTGAATGCTTTCCCAGTGCCAGGTACCCTAGTGCTGTGCACTTATCTCAGCCGTTCACTGTTAAAGGTGCCCTTAATTTCTGCTTCCCTGCTGGGATTAAAATTCCCTGGGGCCCTATAGCCAGTCCCTGGCACGGTGACTTTCACATAGTAGGTAAATAAGAACTAGTTATTGGAAAAATGAAAAATAAATGCCTAAAAGAAATGGAGAATAGGTTATAAAAATAATAACCTGAATAATGTGTAAATGTGGAATCAAATTTCTATTTTTCTTTGTTACTAACTGGTGCATTTGTTTAAAAATATTTTTCATCCAGGGTTATTAAAAACTCTTAAATATTTCCATCCAGGATTATTAGAATTTTTAAATCTTTACCCAAGAGTTAGCACTATGAAACCCTTTATTTACAAACATGCCATCCAGGGAGTCAACTACACTTTCAAACGTTCTCATGTAAATCACTAAAAACTGAGTAATACTGGAGAAATCTATGAAGCTACTTAAAGTCTCGTTGTGTGCCAGCTAAAGAATTTAAGAGAGCAGAATTTGATCTGCAAAAGGATATAAGCACCAAGTTTGAAATATTAATTATTCTGTTTATACTGGCAAGACAACGCTAAGTCACCTTGCTGGCCCTGCTAGAAGTCTTTTGAGAGATGTGAACTAAGGAGGAAAAAAAAGTCCTATGATGTTACTTTTGTGGGTTTGAATATGAATTAAGACTAAGCTAATGAATTATTTTATCAATAATTCCTTTACTACAGTTTTTATCCTAAACTCATATTTCTATAAAAATCTAGTGACTGAATGGTAGGCCACTTTGGTTTAAAAGGACTCAATTTTATATTTTGTTAAGTGTTCATAATACTCACCCATAATTGTAAAAGAACACTAGTCACCCTCTCACATAAATTATAATGCAATGTTTATACTACAGTATTTTAAAGAACATAACGCTGTATATTTTAAATCACTTTTGATAGTGGCCTACATTTCTGCTCACAAGCTATTACAATGCGGCACAGTTAAAAGATATAAGTTTTATGTAAAAAAGTATATCAGTCAACTCAAATGAACTCTTATTCTCAACGATGACATATCATCTTCTAATTAAATCAGCTAAGATAACTCTGTTTGCAAGGATCATTCTAAAATTAATTCCCAGATCAAGAGTCTAACAAGCGGTACTCCTAATAGTCCAGATTTTAGATTGCTTTGATACCTGGAATTAATGTGAATCTTTTAGTAATCTAGTGACTTGACAAATCATTAAAAAAACATTTGAAGTTCCGCTAACTCATTTCCACCTCACAGTGTTCTTCGAAAGGATTTTAAAGACATCGTCTAACTAAACAGAGGACAAAGAAATCAGAACTCTGTGAATCAGGCAGCTAAATGGAAATTAAATTATTTATCCCAAACTAGGAGATTTAATATGTCTCCAAAAGAGTAAGACTTACCAAACTCTGTTTTTTCATTTATGTTAATGTGATATCTACATGTAAAATTGAAAAAAGAGTTGGGTTAACAGCAAACGTATCAAATAAGTTGGTTTGCTGGGGAGCAGAGGGAGGGAGGGCCTTTCCCCGGGAAGCCCACCAAAAAAAGGAAAGGACTGCTGGACGAAGGCCAGACAAAATGAAGCATTACATACTTTGAAATTTGAAAACAATAAAGAAAGACTAAAAATGTCACTAGTATATCAGTGGAATATAAGAGAATGTTTTTTTTAATTTTAGACTTTGAGACAGATTTTTAGGTTTCTGAGATAAATTGATATTAAAGAGATAGGAGAGGGCTTCCCTGGTGGCGCAGTGGTTGAGAGTCCGCCTGCCGATGCAGGGAACTCGGGTTCGTGCCCCGGTCCGGGAAGATCCCACATGCCGCGGAGCGGCTGGGCCCGTGAGCCATGGCCGCTGAGCCTGCGCGTCCGGAGCCTATGCTCCGCAACGGGAGAGGCCACAACAGTGAGAGGCCCGCGTACCGCAAAAAAAAAAAAAAAAAAAGAGAGAGATGGGAGAGAATTTACTGCTTTAATATCCAGCTATAGCCCGACTCTCAAAATACCTGAGATAGGAAAAAGGTGGCAAAGTAAATTATTGAGAACAGAGTTTGTTATATGTTTTTCCTAATCTGTGGGGATAAACTTCCCTCCTCCCTCTACCCCCATGATAATTTCCTGGAGTAGGTTTTTTTGGACTAACCCAATATTCAGAAAGTAGGTCCAGTATATTGAAAAAAAACCGACACATGTTTTTACTTTCTATCTTTCATATAACCAGATCTATACAATGATCGGGAAGATGCACGAGTACACAGACAGTTTAGTGGTGGTAGCGTAGCCAATTCCAGAGAACATAAAATCCAAATTCAAAGTGATTTTGAAAAATTGTAGATGTTGCAAGTAAATAGAAAAATACTCAGCTAGAACTGTGAGCGAATGCGTATGGTGATTGATAATACCAGGCTATAGATGTATTAGATGAGGAAAGAATTGATTTTACATGCATTCATTCGACAAATACAGAATGGCAGTGGGCAAGGTGAAGTGGATGGACTCCAGTGCCTGGGGTCAGAGTGCCTGCGTTTGAACTCTAGCCTCATCACTTGCTATCTGAGTCATCCTTGGGCAAGTTAATTATCTGTCTCTGTGTTGCTCGGTCTTTTCATCTTTAAAATGGGGATAATGATAGCATCTAAGTTATTAGAAAAAGTCAGTAAGGCAATGTTTAATGTTTTTAAAGTAAGTAATGTTTTTCAGATAGGTGCTGGGCACATAGTGATTTCTACATAAGAGATTGTTAAGTAAAGTTGCGGTAGATAAATGAAAAACATTAACCTGTAAGCCAATAAATTACCACTAGTAAGCAACACATGCATATTATAATGAATGACTCCAAGAAGGCTCAAAGCATAAAATAGAGGCACCGTAAGCATAAAACAACATTCCCTGAATTGCCCAGACTTTTAAGCAGATGCTCTTTTCAGTTGTGAGTTCCTTTAGAAGTTTAGCGCCATCAGGATGAGTTGGATTGGAAAATGAGATAATATTTCTGATGCTGGAAGAAAAACTGGCATGTTTCACACTGACCTTTGATCAGAGTAACAGTGCTAACAAAGAACTTGATGCTACATGGCTCAATATCTTCCCAGAAGATAGAACAAGAGAAAATAAGCAAGCACACTTTGCAGGTTTTTGGCTAGGTATCTGGAAACATTCTGATACCACAAAAATTACTAAGTATTAGAATGGATTGCTGAGAGGGGCTCAAGGGTCTATTCCTTTGGAGGTCTTTGAAACAAGAACAGATAGTCTATCTGATCTGCCTGGGATGGTTTAAAATCAGGGCTGAGGGAAGATTAATGGTACAAGCTGCCCCCTGAAGGCCTCTTCTTTCCCAAGCACTCTCTGAGAGTCGAACTTTATATACTACCCATCACAGTCCCTCATCTGTTGAGTTTGAAGAACTCCCTTTTATCCTAGAATGGAAAAGGGCACACTATTTCACAACTGTGAGTTCTGAGTAAAACTTTAATAATGTCATGATGAAACATAATGTCCTTATTACTTCTCAGTTATTTTACCAAGCAAGCTACCTGTAAATATCTTTCAACTAGAAACAGCTCTCAAGAACCTGAAATCTGAACAGCAGTTCCTTTAAATTCATGTTCCCTGGCAGACTAACAGCACATGCCGTTTCTCAAGCAAACCAGTAAAAGTCCAAACAAGGCAAAGGATGGAAAGGAGTTGAAGGGAAGGATAACCACGATATACTAGCTAATTAAAAGTAAATGGTATCAGGAAGGAGGGAAGAGAGGAAGAGTGTGTTCATTTAATAACAGGACACCTAAGTGATCATTCCAACAGCAATAGGTAGCACTGAGTAAAATTTACCTTGAAAAAATGTTGGTCCTTAATATACAGTTATCTTTCAATTCATTTCTTTTCCTATCAGATGTGCCTCTGACCTCCCAGTGACCTATAGCTTGAGTATTTCCACTGGCACAAAGGACAGGAGGGTTTAGGCAAACTCAACAGTGCCCTTAGTCCTAGAAAGTGATTTTAACAAAAGTGCACACATTTTAGAAATTCACAGCTGATTAGCAAGCACTGTAATTGTCAAGGGGTGGAGAAAAAAGGGGGAAAAAACCCTCTGTAGTTAAAACTCTACTGAAGGATTTATCTCAACCACTGGCAATGTTTCAGGAAAGTCAATGGGGCCTACAGAAATCATACACACCGAAAACCTTCCCTCTGATATGAAGGAGATTTGCCTCTGGTAAGGATGAACTGTAGTCTGCTGAAAGTCCCATTATCCACTAAAGAATACTGAAGCAATTTAAAAATACTTAACTCTTTTCTTCTTTGAGATATCTTATCTGAAATCATGTTGGGAAATATGCGTGTTTAAAAGACAGTTTGAAAAAGCCCAGATGAGAGGAGAAAAAGTTCCTACAAGAAGTGATCCATACTCTAAACCTTTAAAAAGTTTTATTCCCTGAGATTGGGGGGGAGGGGAAAAAAGCAAAGCTGATCCTTATCAATTAATTAAAAAGAATGAAATAACAGTAGACAAAGGGGAAGGAGAGTTAAGAAACTTAAGGAGCTGCGGGGGCAGTCTCTCTCTATTCACTGATTAACAAATTAAGGAGCTCTGGAAAAAGGGAGAAGAAGTGACAGGGAGAGAAAAGTGGTCTTATAATTCACCACAGGTTCCGCCTCCGACTCACCAGAGGCTGCCTATGTCTGGCTCAGAATTAAAAAAGGCTCCCTGTATATAATGCTCCGCGCTGTTAGCGTGGTGTGTAAGCTGTTTTTTTCGATGCCTGTATTTCTAGAAATGTGCTCATTCCGGTGTGAGTAAAAAAACCCACTTGTAGAGTTTGTGGATCAACCGCAATAAAACAGCAATCCCACCACGTATCGAAACCGTGATGTTTTAAGATCTCTGCAAAAATGCTTTCCCTCCAGCGACCAGTTCTTTGGCAAAACGCAGAGAGGCTGGTGGAAATCCAGCGTTTTGACTCGACCCTCCGAGGACCCTGAGGACTCCAGCTGCCGGGTCTGCGCAGCCCGCGCCCCCGGAGCATCTCCTGGCCTCTCTCGCAGCCACAGGATTACCTCTCCCCAACACGTTTCATTCACCGAGCCCCCGACAAGCTCGGGTTCGGTTGGAGCTAAGAGCCGGAAAACACGCACCCAGGCTGCCGCGCAAGTTGTCGGAGGGGCTCTCGGTGGAGGAATGCTGGTGGCCAGGCACGCGGGGGACGCGGGGTCCCGGGAGCCCGGGACGAATCCACCAGCGAGCCACCCGCTTAAGTTGACTCGGCTTCCCAGAACGGGCGGCTGAGGCCGCGCTCAGGACGGGGCGCGGCACCGGCTGGCCGGGGTGTCCCCGAACCGCGAGTAACCAACCGCAATCAGGGAAGCACTGAGAAACCGTAACGGGAAAGCCCGCCCCAAATCTCAAATGGGCAGCCCACGAACTCCCCAGACCAGCCCGGAACCGCCGACGTCGGAGGCCGAGTCCCCCGGTGGGGTTCCCCCCCACACACACACACAAGCCTCTCCCGCCCGCGGCCCGGGCGCCGGGCGCCCTGCCTCCCCGAAGGTCAGGAGAGGGGACAGAGGGGCGAAGGGAGCCCTCCGCGTCTCTCCACCGCCCCCGCTGGCGTGAGGGCGGGAGCGGAGAAGGCGCCACTCAGACTGTGGCGCTGTGCAAACTGCGGCCGCAGTTCTTCCAAGTTTGCCTGAGCGAGCGGCGCGGGGTGGCCGCCCCGCTCGGCGATCTGCCCTCGCGCCGCGGCCGCCCCGGAGGGTGCCGGGCGGGCCGGGGCCAACGACGAAGGGGGCGCGAGGGCGCGGGAAGAAGGGAGGGAAGGAAGGAGGGCGCTCCCGCGTGTGCACACAATGAGGCAGCCGAGACGCACACCTTCCCCCGCGGGCGAAGCCGCGGGAGCATCCGCCGCCCCGCACAGAAGCGCGGCGGCTGGGAGAGCCCAGACAGAAAAGTGAACACCAACAACTCAGCAACAGAGGGAAGGCGGAGGGCTTCCGGAGGCGCGGGAGACGTGCGGCCGCCGAGGGCTGCAGCCGGCCCGGGCCGCGCGCCCGCGCTTACCTGCGATCTCCTGGTAGGGGATGTCCGCCAGGCTGAATCCCTTGGCACCGTACGCCTGGCGGACCTCGCCGCAGCTCCGAGCCTTCACATCCGCGCCGGCTGGGAGGGACAGCAGCAGCCCGGAGAGGGGAAGAATCACAGCCCCGATCCAAGAAGGCATGGTGCAACATGCAAATCCAGTTCGGTGAACCCCGGGACCCGTGCGCTCTTCACCTTGCCCCTCAAGCCGAAAGCCCGCCAGAGCCGGCGGCGCGCTCCTCGCCGCTGCCCAGCGTCACCCCCTTCCGCCAGCCGAGGGGACGAGCAGCGCAGCCCTCTGGACTATGCTCAGCAAACTTTTATATGCCTGATGGAGGATGGCAAGCCAACCAGGACTGGCTGGGAAAGCACCCGCCTTGCTCCTCTGGCCCCCCAGGCCGAAAACGGTGCAATAAAAACGAGAAAGCGGAGGAAAAGAAATGTTTAGAAAACCACCATGGGGGATGAGAGCTGCGATCCGAGTTCCGAGCCGCAGAATTATCTAGCGCGCGGCGAGCTCGGCTCGCGGGAGTGTGCGGCGAAGGTGGGGACGCGCGCCGGCTCTCCGGGGAGGGAGATGGACAGGCGACCGCGGGGGTGTGCGCGCGCGAGTGTGTGTCGGTGTGAGCGCGGGGTTCTTGGGGCCGCGTGTGCGTGGAGGTATGTGTTGGGGGTATACGGGATCTAGGGGAAACCTCAGCTTCACACAGGCTGAGGGAGCCTGTGAGAGTCCTCCTGAAATAGGAAGAGAGAAATCCTGGAGACAGACACTGGAGGCAAGAGGGAAGGAAAAAGGAGGGGCGGGAGAGAAACGTGCTACACATTGCACAGCCGAAATTCAGAGGCAGAGTCGAAGGCAAAACCTGGACTGGATTTCTTTCTACTCGGTAGAAGAAGGGAGGGGGGAAAAAAGGGAAAGGTTCCTATTTTCTCATTCCCTGAACATCCTTCATGCTGATCCGAAATGCTTCCTTTAAATGCCATAACAAAGTCATCTAGACACAAAAAGCATTTTGCAGTCATTAACTTACGTTAGTAAGCTATATTTTTGTGGACGTAAAGGACAACACAATTCCAATTGTTGCTCTGAATATGAGAAACAATTCACGACCTACTGAAACCCAAAGGCAGCGTAGAAATGAACAATTATAGGGGAAACGCAAATAGCAGGGCACAGTCACTACTCTAATTGCTGGTCTCATTTCTCTTTGACTTTGTTTTTCTTCTGTAAAGGCAGTTCAGGCACACATGAGAGACCAGTAGTTTTTCTTATTTTCAGATTTTGGGTTCTGGACTCAAAAATGTCCGCCTTTTAAACTTCAAATATTACATACTCTTGGATCAAAAATCATGATCTTAGGTGTCTAGTGTGTGGAGGAACAGGAAAGCTAAGGAGAAGAAGCAGAACAAAGAAGCAGTGAGAAAATGAGAGAGCAGGGGTCTTTGGGGTACATGAAGGAAGATATTGGGGAGGGAAGTGAGGTCTTCCTTCCCTCTCTTCAAATACTCACATACTAGACTTACTGTTTTCTTCCAAGTTAACAGAACTCTCAAGTGGAGAATCAATTCCCTTATTTCTTCCTGTCTTATACTCAAGTTCTGTGAAATGGGATAAATATGAAAATTCTTATCAATCTTCTTATGTTAATGAACTCTGCTAGGCAGAAGTATGTGTTGAAACCCAAAGCTCATGCAACTACTGGGGTAGTTAAATCCAAGACCAAAAAATTTAATTAATAAATAAATGAATGTTTAAAAGGTGATGCTTACTTGTGTGGCTGTATGTATTTAGGTCAGCACATTATTCAGAAATAACTATTGGGTAATGTCCAGCTTTTTGGAGCTTACCTATAAAGCTATGTTTTTCAGATGACAGCTATTAATGACCAGAATGACTCATGAAATTTGTCATTCTGTTTGTTATCACCATCACAGTCGTAATCATCTTATCATCGTTACAACACATTAGGTACCTCTTCATCCTCTCTTTAATTAATTCCTTCTCTTTTACTCCACCAAAAAGACTCCTGAGTTTAAGATCCAACCTGATTGAAACTAAGGAAATGCTTAAAAATGAGGTTCTCTTATTTACAATTTGATTTTTTCTTCTTGAAAACTCCATAGCTAAATATATGTTTCTGAAAACAACACTCACATATTTTTTTCTCTCAAAATTTTAGCACAATGTTTGCCTTCGTGATATTGTACTAACTGGCAGAACTTAAGTGACTGCACTTATTTCCCTCAAAGTCTGAAATCAAGATGAGAACAAAATATACTCTAGTGTCTTTGTGGACAAAGGATAAGTTGGGTAGGATTAGGAATTGCTATAGCCAAGTCATTATTTCTATGATATTTGACATGACCTTCAACCTTCTGTTTCTGTCAGAGCCAGGTGGTGGGCATTTCACACTCCAGAGGAAGGGGGTAAATACACACATAATGTATCCTCTCATCTCGCACTGGGACTCATTGTAATTTATCCTTACTCTAGCAGTATATAGCAAATAATATAATAGAAAGGACACGAAGTGGAGGAAGAATAGGTAAAAATATAGTATATATGTTTTAAATTATTTGAAGATCAATCATGAAGTATTTAATGAGCATTCAATGCAACTGTACAACACTAGGTTATTGTACGTAGCTCCTACACTTGTACCAAGGCTAGTATGGAAAAAATTATAACTTAATCAGATGTAGATTAGTTTAATCCCATCAGGAGGGTGAAACAATTTAAGGTAAGTTTGTAAATTCCAATCAGACCAAAGAATTAACTAACTTGCTTTACTGGTGCTCTCAAACCCTGTGTAGCCCACTCACTGAGTAGTGAAATGGTGTAAGAAATAAAGTCAAACTTTCCAGCTAAGGGCAACATCAGAGCCTAGATGAGATATTGGAATGAGACTTGAAGGTCATGGATGTTTATCGAAGAGGCCTGACTAGAAAGATGAGAACTCATATTAAGGAGAAGTTGGTGTTTGATTTAGATAGGAAAAAGAAGGTTGGCTGAAGGACTTGAACCCTGGCAGTAATGTTTATATTGTACTTAATAGGGGAAAAAGTTAGAACATGAAGAACATCAAACCAAAAGAAGCAAGCACATAGAAGCCAGAGAAAGGTAAGTAGAAGAAACACATAGAACTCTGCCACAAAGGTCAAGATTTCAGGTGACTGAGACCAGAATAGGAAGATAGTAAATGGAAAGACGGTGAAGATAAATTTTGCAGAAAGGATTAGGATGATTTGGTCCTTGGTTCAATACACACAAGAAATTATTAAAAAGTTATTTTAAAATTGTTAGTCTATATACAGTGGAGTATTACTCAGCCATAAAAAGAAACGAAATTGAGTTATTTGCAGTGAGGTGGGTGGACCTAGAGACTGTCATACAGAGTGAAGTAAGTCAGAAAAAGAAAAATACCATATGCTAACATATATATGGAATCTAAAAAAAAAAAAAAAAGGTTCTGAAGTACCTAGGGGCAGGACAGGAAAAAAGACGCAGATGTAGAGAATGGACCTGAGGACACGGGGAGGGGGAAGGGTAAGCTGGGACGAAGTGAGAGTGGCATGGACATATATACACTACCAAATGTAAAACAGATAGCTAGTGGGAAGCAGCCGCATAGCACAGGGAGACCAGCTCGGTGCTTTGTGACCACCTAGAGGGGTGGGTTAGGGAGGGTGGGAGGGAGATGCAAGAGAGAGGGGATATGGGGATATATGTATATGTATAGCTGATTCACTTTGTTATAAAGCAGAAACTAACCACTGTAAAGCAATTATACTCCAATAAAGATGTTAAAAATATTTTTTAAATGTAAGTCTTGTTGGGAAAATATGGTATATCTCCTATGACATAAGACTCCTGTTTATACAGCACTTTCACATCCCAGCTGTTTTTACACAACAACTCCTTCTGGGCATAAGATGAATGGAGCCTAAGAGATTTTAAGATATGGGAGAGAAAAAGACTGGTCTAAAGGAGCGGCCATAGCTGATAGGTAAGCAGAGCTGCCCCTGTCAGTTGCCCACTCCATGACCGTCGGCTCTTCTTTCTTGCCTGACTGTGTTCGGAGCATTGTGCCAGCACCAAGGGGTGGATCACAACTGGTCGAGGCAAGTCAGGACAATTTCTTTCCCTTTTCCATTATAGTGTAGAGGTGGGCGTAACACCCATTTTTGGCCAATGAGATATAAGGAAAAGATTTCTGAGAAAAGCATTTTTCCTGATTAAAGGCAAGAATAGGAGCAGAAAGGTCTTTTTGCCTTTGCCTCCTGTCTTCTTAGAGCTAGTTGGCCATCTTGTAAGTAGGAGAAAAGACATTGCCAAGAGACAGAATGACAGATCAGAGGATGGAAAGAACCTAGATCCTAGATTCCTGTTTGAGTCACAAAATCAGCCCTGGGACCGCCAACCTCTTAACTTCTTGTTAAATAATTCATAAATATCCTGTAGTTTATGCCACTGTCATTTGGTTACTCTACTGTTTACAAATGAAAGCAAAATTAATGTATATAGCAACCTAAAGGAAGAACAAAGGAAGTGAAGGCAACAGACGGGGGTTCGTTGCAAATATAAGAAGCAAACAAAAATGAGGTACCATCATGGAATCCAAGTTAGAAGATTTTCAAACATGAAGCAAATCCCAGAGGATGTCAAAGCCAAGGAAGATGGAGAAAATGGTCCTTGGATGATGATAAAGAGGCTTACTGGAAACTGCAACAGAAACATTTTAGTAAAGTAATGGGGTAGATGCCATACCACATGGAACTGTATATGAAGTAGGTGGAGAGAATGCTGAAACATCACGTATAACTGATGACCACCGTGTGGCAACTCTACGTGGAAGTGGGAAGGGGTAGCCAGGGAGTGCTTTCGCGGGGAAGCTCCTAAGGCTACAGGCAAGAATAGGAGACTAGACATAGAAAGAGATTGAAATTCAATATATTATTTGGTAGGTTGATTTTAAATATTCCTCTTTCTTACCTGCATTCTAAAAGCTTTGTAGAGTAAATGTGAGTTCTTTTTATGATGAGAAAGATATCGTTTTACAATGAACATGTCACGCTTTTAACAAACACAGATGATACTATTTGTGCCATGTTTTACAGAGTAAAGGTGTCTTACCATTATCTCATATGTGTAAAACAAATGGGCGTTTATACTTCTTACAAGAAGGTAACAACTTTGTGGTAGGAAATTTTTGTCGTCGATCATTTTTTTTAAAAGCCGTGAATCAGAAAAGAAAAAAAAAGAAGGCAATTACACAACTTACTATTCTTCCGCTCAGTTATACCAATTCATGAATGCGAAGCTGGATGCATTTTAAGGTTTTTTTCTTTTCTTTGTGTGTTTAGATCAAGTAGGACAAATAAGTTCAAATGAAATCTTATGAAAACAAGAGAATGGACTTCAAGTGTCTATTACACACCTCAGCTTGGCACAAATCAAAATCGCTTATTTAACCTGCCTCTTGAAAAACAAGGGCCTGTAATGAAAAAGCCGTCAGAAATTTAACAACAGTAGCTCTTCCAGGTGCCTGGATAATGGGAAGGTTGCTGAGTTACAGAGAAAGAAAGGTAAACTTGGGTAAATAATGACCAGAAGTGGTAAAAATAATTTTTCATTTTTCTTATCAAGTTTTATACCAAACCAAATCCTAATAGTCCATTTAACATTTATCGAGCCTTAAGAATTTACCTAGTACTAATATAAACCCATTAAAATTACACCTTTAGGGCAGCTGAGAACCAGCCGGGTTGCTAATGATCTCTTGGGGTAAGCCAAACACGAAGGGACCACAGATTTTTCTTGTCTTGCAATATTAGTCTAAGGCTCTGAAGCCAGAACTATTTAGCTTCAGAGGAGAGAATCGTGTGATCTGCTTCATCAGATTTTTGCCTAATAGTTATGTCAGAGTTTAGCAAAGAGAATTGAAAGAGCTCTAATTATTTAATTATATTTAGTTTTCATCTATGTATGCTGGAAACATAAACAATGATGAAAGTTTCCATGTATTCTTAAACACTAATCATATTTACTTGAAATATTATTAACAGTCATCAAGAAGGTATAAATAGAAAATATGTTAAAGCATAACAATGATTTATACTCTATTTAAAATTTTTCATATTTATTAATGATCCAGAAATCTACTCTCCATTGATTGTGAGTTTCATGCCTAGAAATACATCTTAAGCTATTAAGTACATTTAAATATTAAGTAACAAAATATTTTTTAAAAATCGGTGTTAAGACCTCTTTCTGCCTTGGAACAATCTTGGGAAATGGCGTACTAGCTAAGCATCATTTTAGACCATCATTAGAAAAGCTTATTATACATAAGAGAGTTTTGTTCTGACTTTATGGCTCACAATATTAATAGATGCCTTCAACGATGTCATTATTTAAAGCTCATGTGTTTTTGAAGTGTTTCCAAATCAGATATGTAAATGTAAAAGTGACACAAATGAAAATCCTATTGCAGATTAATAAACTTGCATTTTTGTAGTTCATAAAAGAAGATCATTTAACCTTGTCTTACTTGTTATAAATTCAGATATTAATGTTATGAGAGACGATTCTGTAGCTAAGCAGTAATTTTACATCCCTAGATTATTGGAACCATACATCTTGGCAGTCATTACTCTAGTTCTTCTGCTTTTGTGAAAGATGAATGGAGCTTTGTGTAGTTTTCAGATCATCTGGCACCATAAACAATGACATTCCTTAAGGCAAATGGATGACAACACAGGCTAATTTGACAGAGGATAGCTCTCCTTGCTAACTTTCATCAATGGAATACCTTAATTCTCTATATTAAAATGGTTTCTCGAATTTTAAAAGCTCTGAGTTAATTAACTATCATTAATTATTTCAGCATTAAATAAGCAGTATGTCAGACTTGGTTTTTGGGAAAAAACTGATATGAACCCATAGAATATTGCTGTTATTAACTATTTTACTACATAGAGGTCTCTGCTCTTCAGCTTAGAAGGGCCCTGCTCTGAAGGAACAGGAAGATAATTTTCTAATTAGGCTTTTTTTTTAACCTAATGTTTCTACATAAGAAGAGGATGAAAACAAACAAAAAGTTACTGAGATAAATAAATTAGAAAAATTCTTCGATTGATTGGAGTCAGAAGAAATCCAAAGAAATTTTAAAAGATATTAATGTGATTAAACTTTTCTATTGATAATCGTACTTTGATATCCAGTTACTTTTAATAATGGAAGGCAATCTGAATATTCTAAAATTTAATAATCAACATATTCATAGCTTTTAATTTGGAGAGTTTTCTAATAACTTCTAATTATGATTAAATTCATTCAAGCTTGTTGTAAGTTAGCATAGATACTAGAAAGGAAAAAAGGAAGTGAAAAATTTGAATGGGTTCTTCTGCACCTACTGGTACGTTCCAGTCAATAAAACTTCTTTATTAAGTGTCACACCTTAAAGCAGTATTATTTTTTTCTGTAGAAAGCAGGTGAAGGAGGTTAGAGACAACGTTTTCTTAAGGCCAAGTGGAACAGTTAACTCTTCTCTCTTGAGGGGCTATAGTCACACAGATCTCAGCTAGAAACTATACAAAGACTATTGGTCATAAGAAAAAAAGGGTAGGAGTCAACAGCCAGGTTGTATTCGTATATGACTCTACAAAGAAAAACTCAGTCTTAATAGAACCAGTAAATAGTGTCAATCTGGTAGCATATCAATAACTTCATTGATACATTTTACTTGATCATTTGACAAAGATTATGATCGTGTTATTTAAAGGTTTCACTTGAAGAAGCCAGGCTAATTCCTTAAAAAAAAAAAACAACTGATTCAATTATAGCAAATGTCATCTCTTCTGCAAGTTACAAGGGCATTGTCTTCAATAATAATTCTTATTTATATAGGTTTTCAAACTCTACCGATTCACCTTCATGGTTGGAATGAATATACATGGACATCAGAAGTACAAAGAAAATGTATTTCCTCAACTTAGTCATTGCTCTGAATAATAAGTAGAAGAATTTATCAATAAAATATGCTCCTTATTAAGTCAGGAAAACAGCTTCTCGGTGTGTCCAGAAAAATCCTCTAACATATTCTCTGTCAATGCTAATATTTTCATTAAGAATTTTATGCTTAAGTGTTCTTTTTAGTTCAGATTAAAATGTTCACAGATGTACTCTCCTCACCCACACAGAGCAAAGTTTTCTAACCAGTTTATGGCTACACTACACCCCAACTTTGTCACATTTTAAAAGATCAGTAAACATTAAGGAAAAGAGTCATAAATCATAAGGTTTACAGCCTGCATAACAAATACAAACTAGCAATAATTTTTAGATCTATGCTTAAGAAAATAGCACTGATCATGATATATGTCGTTTATTGGTAAGTCAAAGTCTAGACAAACTTAATTCCACTGAATGTATATAAAACATTTATGGCCAACATCCTCCATTTTTTTCAGCCACAAACAAGCAGAAGATATTTAGTTTCATATAAAACATCACCATTTTTTAAAGAAGAATATGGTCTTATTTGTCTTCATAGCCTGAATTCACTTCCAAGCAATCATTTCTAACACTCACCTCTGTATTAACTTCACACATTTTGTTACATTTCAGGGGGATATAATTAAATATTTGGGATGGAGTAAACCTAGTGTATTTTTTACATTACTTGGTGAAAAGAAGAAGTCTGACTTTGGAAGCTCCATCCACTAACGATCTGTTTCCAGGGAGGTGTCTGAAGGAAGCAGAGAAGCACATAGCAATACTCTTTCAGTTTTCTCCTGATGTTCATCTGCAGTTATAGTCAATCAATGTTGAGGACATTACTAAGCAATCCAGTGCTGTTTGCTTTTTTTTTTTTTGCGGTACGCGGGCGTCTCACTGTTGTGGCCTCTCCCGTTGCGGAGCACAGGCTCCTGACGCGCAGGCTCAGTGGCCATGACTCACGGGCCCAGCCGCTCCGCGGCATGTGGGATCTTCCCAGACCGGGGCACGAACCCGTGTCCCCTGCATCGGCAGGGGGACTCTCAACCACGGCACCACCAGGGAAGCCCTGCTTTTAATTGGTAAACTATCTTCCAAAAATAACATCTTCAGGCTTCACAACACCCTAGTCATAGAGCCATTAAAGAATGAATGTCTTTACTGTACGGGAGGACCTCTATGAATAATGAATAGGGCTCTATTTTTCCTGGGAAACAAACATGCACATACTGGTGTGTTCTTGGTAATGAACAGCATTGTGAGTATGCATAACATAGAAGGACATTCCATCTGCTCTGACTTCTACCTTAATTTCAGTAGATAACTGATTCTAAAACCCCCTAGAGAGTCAAACAACCATATTCTAAACCTGTAACCTGCTGCCTGGCTTCTAGGTTGCTTTTAGGAGTTCTAAATGATGATTTAGGACAAAAATTGAAGAGATGATGGGTCATGTTACAGTCTTGAAGGGGCAAGACTGGCTTACACAAATTCAAGAGGAAAAGAAAAGAATATTTGAACATGGTACTTAAGAAACTCTAATTTCATCTTTATTCTACACTTCATGAAAACAGAGTTGAACCATTATTCTCCCAGGAACACATGAAAAGTTGTGCTGTGCAAAGTGCAACCAAATTTAGATATTTGTGCAAGAGATATTTCACAAAATAACTAATGAAAAGTAAGATCTAAGATTGTAAAATGATAATGACCTTGCAATGTGTTTAAAACTATTTGGCTTTTCCTTTAGCAAGATCATGAAAGGGCTTAATGTATTTTGTAAATTAGTTCCATAATGATTTCACTTACAAAGAATATAATTTGCTAGTCTATTTTCATAATGAATGAGAGCTTAATGAATCACACATACTTCCCCATTCAACAGAAATATGGGGCATCACAGCACTGAATTGAAATATTCATTATAAGAAGTCTTCAGACTTTGGCTGTAAGAATTCTAAAGTTCTCTTTTTCTTTCTCTTTTTTCAGATAGGGGATGTTTCTGTTCAAGTTGACTTAAAGGATTAGTTAACCATCATGCAAAATTATTGTTCATTGCAATTGGTTGCAGCTCAAATGGAAAATTTTATATTTGTGTAATGGTTATGAATTTTCACAGGCCACAAACTCAGGTGTAAGGAATGAAACTTCCTTTATTTTCCTTTAATGGAACTTAATTTCTATTTTAAGCCTCTCTTCTATTCAGCAGCAGAAAATTTAATCTTGCCAATTCAAGGTAAATTTAGTTGCATAAGAACATTCTTAGACATAGTTCCCTCCCCAGGGAGGGTTCATTTTTTCCATGTGGGGATGGTAAGACATTCAGACATTGGTAAAAACAGATCATCTATTTGTGGGTCATTGTTATCTTCTACGATGGCATTCTCTGAGTTATAAATAGGTCTTTTCCCAGTCCCTGGCTGCATGGTCCATACTACCTGGTCGGCCATGCTGTCCTAGAATCCTGCACATCCACCAGTGTGTGCGAACTACCAGTAGTGACGGCTGTCTTTTTCTCACTGATCTCTGCCCCATTGTTGATTGCACGAGGAATGTTGGGTTGCCCTCCTGCACCTCTCTGCCATTCCTTCACCCCGCCCCTGCATTCTTTGTGTATAGGTTTCACAGCTCCCATTCCATTGTAGTATAAGGAATATCAGAGAGATTACAGACGCCAGTGTCTCCAGATAGGAGAGTCAGAATACACATCTCCACCCCCTGGGGACCCTAATCCTATCAGAGTTCAGCCCACAGAGAGGACACAGGGCAACTCCAAGATGCATTAGCTTCCTCCAGCTTTCTCTCTTCCCCCTCACCCATCATTTTCACTTAGAATGAGATGAGAAAAGGGCTCTTGCTTCATGTAGTTTGCATTTTCTCATTTATTGCTTATGGCCTGCACAACAGAGCTTGCTTCCTTCAGAACTTAGAACTCAGAAACACCCCCTCTGTTTCAGAACACTTTTAGCTATTGCAAATTAAAGCCGTGCCTGTCAAGACTGCTGTCTCTGCACTAAGCTTGAGAGACTTCTTAGAAATTTAAAAAATTTGAAGGAAATAATATCTTATATTTACAAAATTTTAAACAACTTTAAAAATACTTTCCATAAACTCTTCATTTACCCATGTATACAAACATAAGTCCTAGAGCCAATGACTGAGTGCATTGTGCTACAACCACTAACAAAGCCAGGTCCCAGGCTTTAAGCAGCTCAAAGTCAAACCTATCAGGGACCTTAAAGACATTCTGCTGAGAAAAGTAGAGCTAGGTAGGAAAAATATATGGCACATTTCCCTACCAGAGATTAAAATAGAGTTCATCTTGTAGTTTCCTGCTCTAGGGAGAGGTGCACAATAATTTGATCACGCAAGGAATATAAATTGCTCTGAGTCACTAATGGTAGCTTCTTGCCATCCCCACCTCCAGCTTCCGGGGGAGTGGGAGTACCCAAGGCTCTAGAAGGTACTTAGGGAACCTGCTTTCAGGAGATACAGAGGAATTAAATTCAGCCTTTTGAATATTCGAAGTTCTAAAATATGAAA
Source organism: Delphinapterus leucas (assembly GCF_059928025.1). NCBI lineage: Eukaryota > Metazoa > Chordata > Mammalia > Artiodactyla > Monodontidae > Delphinapterus > Delphinapterus leucas. The sequence continues at coordinate 16,852,091 of NC_143146.1, forward strand.
TGGCAGTCCTGGGGACAGAGTTGGCACACACATATGTTTCGTTGGCCTTGAAATAATTTGAAAGAGTGCCAGTGCTTAATATTGGGAAATACAAAAGAAATTTAAAATGTGTGCTTTTCATGAAAATTCCAAAGATCTGGCGGAATGGGGCCCCCATTTGGCTGGAGCTGTGGTAAGGCAGCCTCTGTTTGTCAAGTTCTGCATTCAAATTCGGCCACCATCCCTCTTCCTTTCCTGTCCCTAACTGTCCACTTCACACATTGACTTTTCCTGCCACCCTTTCTCCTTCTGAGGCTGTGACCCCTGATGATCCCAGAAAAGAGACCCCAGAAAGTTGAAAGAAGGAGGGTGGGTAGAATAAGTTGAGGTATGTAGTGGATTGAGACTGAATCATGGAAGGTACACAATACCTACCACTTGTGCCTTCAGGCCAGAGGGAGAGGGGCCCTCACCCCCGGACCGCTGTCTGAGTTGCACATGGGTTTATCTGCTCCTGTGTCTCAGTTCCAGGCCCGCACCCCACCCCCGTGGCAGGACAACCTCTGCCCCCAGCCTGTCCCACATGGCTTCTGCCAGGACAGCTCTTCTCAGGCCCTTGAGTTGTAGTGAAGCACAAACTGCAGCCATACACCGAGGCTCCCAGCATCCTTCAGAGGGAACAAATGGGAACAGATCTCCAGTAAATCATAACCAGCCCAGTCATGACCCCAGAATGATCCTACAGGTACAAGTCCTTGAGCAACTTGAAGCGCCTGGTCAGCTCCATGTCTGTGCCTGCATGTGTGCCTACGTGCATGTGGACACATGGACACGCAAGAGAGGGTGGGTGTGAGTTGGGAGAGCACCCCAGATAGGAGAAAGGGGGCAGGGCCAATGTGTGTCCAGGTCCAGGCTTGGGGTGCCCTACCCCGAGGGATATGCCAGGCCTGGTCATCCCAGGGACTAGAGGAAAACTTGGAAGCTGTGTAAAAGACACTCCAAAGCCAGCCCCTCACCCCTGCAGTTTGGGAAAGTGAGCAGGGAGGGGCTCTGCTTGCCCATGTTTATGGGCTATACTGTCTCTGACTGACATTTATCCACCTGCCTCAGGTCCAGGGAATGTCATGGCAGTCTTCCTCGGTCTATCACTTCAACTCCACAATTTCTTACTACTTTGATTCCTCTAAATAGACTATCCATTCATCCAAACAAAACAAAATAAAACAGTTATTGAAGATGTACATCACATATTGTGCTAGAAACGTGTTGTGAAATCATGAAAAGATAGGCTGTGTCTCTGCCCTCAGCAGCCTCCAGTCTGGTGTCCTGTTGAGTTGAGGTCCTTTAGAGCTTAAATGTTCTTTTTTAAATAATTGAATAAGAAGTAAAGGTGGTACAGTAGAAGGCCTCAAGAAGAACAAACGAGTACAGAGACCAATGCCTTCATTTATTTTAATCTCATGAATAGTTAAAAATTTAGGTTTTACTATTATTTCTTGAAGGAATACCACTTCAATCCAATTAATTTGTCTAATATATTTGGATATAAATATGTGCCACATTATGATTTATGTCCTATGGATTGACAATCAAAGCGGGGGGCTGGCTACAATTACAATGGTGACTTTGGTACACATTAATTGAAGGACTAGCGGCTCAGAAAACCCAGAGCTTTTGATTTGGTTATTCTAGCCCATAGGAAAAGGTCTTACCTAAAATTGGCACTCAGTTAGGACTTGAGAAACTAATACACCTGAGAATACATGAAATGAGCAGTTTAATAAGTTTAGCTGGACCTCCTTAACACTCACCATCTGCTTCAGGTACCCCCAAACTCTACCAAGACTAAGGTAATCTTGAACCTTTGGAATATTTCTCCAAAATGGAGTTTAATATTTTAACTGGCCACAAATGACAGAAGAAACATTCATCTCGCGACTATTGCCTTGCAAAAGAATCTAAAATCAACAGTTTCCTATACTTTCAAGTATGATATTAATTCTGATTCAAAAGCAATGATATTATCATAACCTTTCAAGAAAATGAAATGTAAATCAGAATATTAACTTATTTTAGATTTTCAGAAGAGGGTTATGGGTCAGAAGGAGAGTCTCAATTTTGCAAATGAATCGTGCGCTATTAGAATTCATATTCAAGGAATACAGTAAATTTGTTGGCAAATGGTAAGGTTATGCACAATGTCCCCAGACTTCCAGATGCCTTTTATAGGAAAGAGATGGTGGGGGCTTCCCTGGTGGCGCAGTGGTTGAGAGTCCGCCTGCCGATGAAGGGGACGCGGGTTCGTGTCCCGGTCCGCGAAGATCCCACGTGCCGCGGAGCGGCTGGGCCCGTGAGCCATGGCCACTGAGCCTGCACGTCCAGAGCCTGTGCTCCGCAACGGGAGAGGCCACGGCAGTGAGAGGCCCATGTACAGCGAAACAAACAAACAAACAAACAAAAAGTGGAAAGAGGTGGTGATCCTCTTTTCAAACCAATTAAAAACCCCATCCCAACTCTACCATGAGCAACAGGCAAACACAAAGACATTGCAACCAACCAGGATGTCCTTCCTTATCCTCCACTAGGTAAACTAATCAACAGTTCATTCTTCCCCAAAGACTTGTATCAAGACTAGCACTACCCTAAATATGAGGATTTAAACATAAATGAAGATTTGCTTCTTTCTTTCCGAGAGCTTATGGTCTAGTTTTCACAGAAAGAGGGAGGAATGACAGATAACATTTATTGAGTAACTGAAATTATCCTGCCACTGTATATATTCTTTCATCTAAATAAACACCCTATGAAGTAAACATAAATCAAAATCGGAATTGCTCTTACCACCACACTGTGTCGCAAGAATCACAATTCATATTTTCAATGTCAACAATGGCATCTTCATTCTAGAAAACCTTTTACCTTTTGCTTCTTTTATCTTTTGACTATTTTCATGTTCAGAATCCTTGTAGAAGTCTAAGGACCCAGAAGTTTGGCCTCTGCTGTGATCAATTTATATGTTCAGAAATGTAAACAACTAACACAAATTTTATATATATATATATATATATGATGTGTAAAGTGTTTTGATTTCTTGTTCTTGTTTAGTTTTCATGGTAAATACATCCTGTAGGCCTGGGAATTCTGCAGTTTGAAGTATTCAATAATTACACAAAAACTAGACACTGTACAACTGTATCCATCTATTAATATCTCCATTACGGATATTTGGAAAAGAAATTATCCATATCTTCAGTAAATTATAGGAAGTATCAGTAACAAGGAACGTGTGATTGAATGCTGGTATTATAGTCATTATATATTAACTTTTAGTTTTTATTACAGTTGTTTTGGCTACTATTTGTTTTTCCCAGTGGTTTAGCAACATCAGTGAAGTAGTGAACTACAATATATTATAATGAGAATTAATAGTATTTGAAATAAAATGTTCCTAGTTAAATTATTTGATTCCTGCTAGACCATCAAATCAGGGCTGGCAAATAGCTCTTCTACCATGTGCGAACTCAAAGTGATTTGAGAAGGACTCTGAGGTCATCGCCAGCCTTAGAGACGAAGGTGCATTGCTAGATTAGTAATGTGTGTCATGGAAAGGGTTAGGTGAGTGGCGGAATTCATATTACATATTTGCCCTCTGCGATCTACATTACTAGTTAAATAAATCCCACAAATTATCTTTTCGAATGCAAAGTCAGTTTATCTATTAAGACAGAACAAACTGATGAACACATCTCTCTGCCAGTTGCCAAAACCAAAATTCATTTTCTTATCACGAAGAGTAGAAAAGAGAATCTGTGCGATGGGAGATTTCGATGATAAAAATTATTTTAATAAATGTGCTCTATATTTCAAAGTCACATCCTAAATTCCTGATTGAAGATCTAAGAAATAAAGAATAGCAATAGCTCTACATCTTCAGCATGTTCTCCTTGTCTTTTTTTTATCAGACTTCGTTAAAATCAGGGAGGAGAAAACAGTTCATATTTTAAGAATCAGCAGAATCATAAACCATTTCTCCTGACCTAACATCTTTATAATAAAAAATCTACTATAATAAATTCATTGCTAGGTTGTGTTTTTATTATTACAATCTCCCCCATGAGTTCTCAGTTAAAAATATTCTGGGAGAGGCAGAAAAATGTCATTTGTGTCAGAACATAATTCTCTACCTGCTGAAAAAAAGACATACAATTGTGATGGTTGCCTATTATTTTTTAAAGATTGATATATAAGCTTACATACTTATGGCAAATTAACGAAATAGATGGGAGTATATTATACTTTCAAGCTACTGTTACAGATGTAACCAACATAAATTTTGAGGTGTCTAATATCCATCCCAAGCTTCCATAAGAAAAAAAAAAAAAGCCCAAATCTCTAAAACAAAGAAGATTTTAAAAAAAAGAAAAATGGTACTGAATTCATAATCTTGCTATTGATTCATGAAAGATTGTCATATTTTTATTTTTTATTATGAAATATGGCTGTATTGATTCAATTCTGGAATCTATTAATTTGTATTGTGCTACTTTGAAAATTTGGATACATATATTCTGAGTTTTAAAATTTGCTGTATAACTATCTAAACTACCCCAGGCTCTAGCGAGGCCCCTTTGGAAGTTATCTAATGGCAGCTTCTCACGCAGGCATTTAAATCAGATACAAGTCATCTGGTGCCTATATTGGTACCCAGATTTGACTTACTAAATTCAAATGTGCTTGTGTATTTACTATAGGCTAAGGCAATAATCCAAGATGAAAAAACGCTATCTCAGCTCTGGGCTTAAGCAGGCAAATCATCAAGGGTAAAAGTGACTTACTCCCTTCATTCTAAAGATTCTCAGATCCTATTTCTGGAATCACTCTTGGGTTGACATTTCTTCTCCATCTCCACGAACACTGCCTCATTCCAGAACTTCACCATTTTCCGCCCATACGTAATCCCCTTGATTCCAATGGCTCTTAACGTCACACTCTCCATAGCACCAACAGAATCATCTTTGAGGGGAAAAATACCCAACAACTATAGCATTATTTACTACTTTAAAGGAGTGGTATCAATGTTGCTTCAAGATCTTGCTTCAGTGAACCTCTTCGGTGTTCTTTTTCTTTATTGAAACCTCCGATTGCAACTTTACTGGACTTTCAATATTCCCTGGATGCCTGCCACCCTTTCATGACACTATGTCTCATGCAGCTTTATCTTCTGCCATCTTTTCCTTAGTGTCTTAATGTATTCTCATCACCTGTCTTTGTTACCTTTTTTTCCATGAGTCAATATTTTGCCTTCTCTTTTGGTCTCTGTTAGGAAAAACTGTGAAAGACTTGAAAATGAGCAACAAAAGATTTCTGGGTAGACTTTCAGTGTAATGTTGGCATTTTCTAGCTGGCCCTTTGGAGATATATCATAGTAGGGCGACTCTGAGAGTCTTTAACTAGATTATTTTATACCTCTGTAAACTGTAGAACATTTATAGTAATGCAAATGATTACCGTCCATAGAAATACAAATAAACTTTGTTCAGTAAAGACACAATTGATTTCTGCCTTGTAGAAGAGATGATTTCAAACGTGACTTTATATTGTCCTACAGGGTATTAAACCATTTTTGCCTATTAGGATATTCATTTCAGCATTGTTGATGAGACAGACAGATAGATACATTTGGATTCTCCTTCAAACCGGTTTTAAAATTTTCCTGGTTCTGTCGTTAATAAACTAAATAAAACACTTTATATCTGTATGAGAGTCACAGATGCACATTTTTAAAAAACTATATTTGAACAGTTTTGAAGGGCCCACAGACATATGCAACAGATTCATCTGAAAAAGCCAGGCTGTAGGAGAAGTGTGCCTCATGGACTATTTAGTTCCAGTACATATTTTCTTGGCCCCCTGCGGACATCACAAGTGGCAATAAAATTTAAACTTTGCTGACACTCTGTTTCATTATGTTGCCCCTCTCTACCAATCCTGTGTGTCGGGGGTGTGTGGGCATGCCTGTGTATACAGTACAATAATTTATTCCATATTGGTGACAACAGTGATCAGAAAATTGACGTTATGGTGTGACTCTTTGATAATCTCTGTCAGATGGATGATGGAAATATATTCTCTGATGAATGAGAAAAGACAGGGAATCTGGTGTGAAAGTCTTTTCTGTTTGTGTTTATTTTTTGTCTATTTTTGTGCTTAAATCAATTAAGAAATTTCTGATAATGAGAACAACTCTTCAAGGTCTGAATCAGTAAATGAGCTGTTGTGTTTCTGTGTTTGGACCTTTGCCCAAAATTATAAAACTGAAGTTATATGCTCTCTATGTGTCTAGTATCCATGTGTCTGTACGCCTCTAATTGAAAAAGGCCTTGATCTCTCTACGTGACTATGTAATGTTTCCCAAATTCTGGACGGATTTAATAAATTGGACTGTGATGTCTCTTAAATTAAAAGAGCTCTCTTTGATTGGTTGTCTAGCTGACATTCTGGGCTTATGGAAGCAGGGCTGTGCCTCTGATTACCTCTGACAAGGCTATTTTACAACTCTTTAAGTAGTTGAAAACTGATAGTAATACAAATTATTCTTGTCCAGTGAAATGTAAATGAGTTTTCCTAGTAAAGATACAATTGATGTCTGCCCAATAGAAAGATATATTCCAAACACTGTGTTTTATTTCTCTAGTTTTGCGTTTGTAAACAGTCATTCCAACATCTTGATGTGTCTGCATATCTACCTACATCAACATCTACATCTACATCTGTTGTTCAAATTTTCCTTTCCACCTGCTTTAACATCTTACGGGCACTCATTAATTAATGGACTAAATAAAATCTTTGACATCTGTTCATTTTATATTTGAATAGAGTAATGGTTTCAAATTTTAAAAAACTGTGCATTACCAGCTCCCTCTGCACTTTGTTCATACTTATGCATTACAGAATAATTTCACTCTTCCTCCCCACTAAACTAGAAGCGTCTTAAAGGGACAAACTACATACTCACAAAGTCTAACAAAATATCTCTTTTATAGCAAGTAGTAGATACTAAAAATATATAGTTTTTATTATGACAAAAAAACTATAAGGCCTGCTAAGGAAGTTGGTGAACAAAAGCATGTAAGATGATAAGAGGATGACTAAAATTTTATAACACCTATTACATTTTATTCCTCAGTTGACTCTAAGTAATAGGAGTTAGTATTTGTCAATTTTGTTAAACAGAATTTATACAAAAATGACCAATTGAAATGTTAAATAACTGAAAACATTTCCACTACTCTCCCACCAACAAATTTCATTGTGGAGAGTTTGAAAAGGTGATACCTTTTTTATCATAAAAATTATAGTACTATATAAACATAATTCTCTAAGTGAAATGCAAATTTTCTCACTCTTAAGGTCTGACTTCACTTAGTCAATTAATTTTAATTAGTTATATTTTTTAAAGTCTGAAAAATAATAGTTGAAATTACAAATTTGCTTTCTACCTTATGCCCTGAATTCATTTGAATTTACATTTTGATTTTTAACCTTCTGAAGTCACTTTGCTAACAAATGCTTTGCACTGATTATTTTTTATTTCTCAGAAACATACAGAGACCCACAATTGTAAATTTCTGATAAAATTGTATTTCTATATACTTGTTATTTCTCTTAAACTTTACTTTTTATTACAGGTAGAGATTATCTTACCAAAGCAATTAGAAAATTTTTTGAATTTTTATTTTGATGTTCTTGTAATTGAGCAGTTCCATAGTGTTCTTTGTGTATTCAACATACAAATAAGCTGCATTCTGAGAGAAAAGTAAATGAACAAATTTTTTTTTTTCTGTGAATTTAAAACAAACTTTCTGGTTTAATGACAGATTCATTTCACTTTTGTCCCCAAAACACGTGAGCACCAAGATTATCAAAGAACACTTAATATTTAGTAAAACAGTAAGGAATGTAAAAATTAAGGAGGGGGAAAAGAGTTTTCAAAAGGCCAATTTTTAAAATTAAATTTTTATCTCTATTAAAAAACCTTCCAAAATTATAGAAAATATGCACAAAATTGGAAAAACATCGTATGTATGATACAACAATTCTGTGGTATATCTAACTCATGCAATTGATGAATAATTAACTATAAATTCTCATAGATGTTGATTTTACATATTAAACATTTTATTTGAACATCCTGTTATTTTCATTTGGAACAACTCTTGGAAAAGTCCTAGAGTATTTTCATAGTGTTACATTTGTTTTATGTTATGTACCTATCCTGTTGCTCAAAATTGAATGTTTCCTATGAGTTTTGGGTCAATTAGGGACAAAAATTCCCCTGGTAACAAATTCTTTCAGTTAAGAGAAAGAGACTGAGAAAACTACTTATCTACATAAAGCCTCATGTATTCCTTAGTGTTAAAAGTCCATTATGAAAAAAACATTAAATTCAACTCATAATGATAAAGTTTTACCTAAGAACATCTTAGCAAATCAATATTTTAAATGATTAAGCATAATCCAGTTCTGGCAATTTTAAGCATGATAATTGAACTTTCTAAATATTTATAGATACTAAGAAGAAAACCATTCCAGCTGCAGATTTCTTGGGGGGAAAAGTCCATATATCTTCAAAGTAGAAAGAAAGTCAGGCAGGTCATTCATCAGATCAAAGATTTTTAAATCATCTCTTTTGGGGACTTCTGATAAATTTTTCTTATTGGACAGAATATAAATTTTAAAGTAAGGTGGTAATTCATTGCAATAACGAAACAAAGAGAAAGTAAGTTGTACTCCTTTTGTGAGAATATACAAAATGATCAGAATTCCAAAAATCAGAATGGTATTATAGAATCTCATTTGCTGTAGATGTCAATTTCTGAAAAAATAAAATAGACACTGAAAATTCATGGAATTTAATATTTAAATGAGATGATAAAATGTTTGTGTGCACTTATAGCTTCACATGTAATAAAATTCACTCTATTTTTGTCATCACCTTTTTAAATAACAAGAAAAAAATCTTAAATATTTACCCATGAAGTTACCAATTCCGGTGCCCTTTATTCTTGGTGTAGATCTGTATTTCCATTTGGTATCATCTTCTGCTCTTTGTGCAGCTCTCTCCTCTCTGGCATCTTCCCTGCAAATTCTCGTTGTTTTGGCCTCCTCACGGCCTCTTCTCTTCCAATCAGGGAGCCCAGACAGCTCTGCTTAGGTTGCCCCTCTTTGCACTGCGGCCTGGAAACTCTCCAAAGGCAGGAAGCTAGGGCAGTCACAAGATTCTCCTCTCTTATCTTTCGGAGATCACTCTCCTTTGTTATCTGATGTCAAATGCCTTGCAAATCATTAGAAAATCATTACTCCATATACTGGTATCTGGTGTTTGTTTTTCTCAGTTATTTCAGGTGGGAGGGTAAATTTAATGCCTGTTGCTCTGTCTTGGTAGGAAGACGAAATCCTTGTCAGCAACTTTTTAAAAATCCACTTTCACTACTTCTGAGTCTAATGACATTTTACATATTCTAACACTTGGTAAACACCAGGGTTAGCAAAAATAGGGGATAATTATTTATTAGATTGTGGTCTATGAACTCTATCCCGCAGTGTATCTTAGTTGGGTCCTGCAATAGCAAACGCTGTAATAAGGCTTCAGGTGAAAGTGATTTATTAGAATGTGTCCCCAGGCAAACCTGGTGGGAACACTGGAGAAGTAAAGAGGAGGTTAGTCAAGGTTGTAACATCAAGCAAAGTACTCAAAGAGTAACTTGGGCTCAAGCCTAAAAGAGAACCATGGAGAAAACATAGTTCATACTTCAGAACTAAGGGATGGAGGGATAGAGTGCTATTTACTCCCCTCACCTGTCCATCATTGGCAAAGGGTTGCCCAGGTGGGAAGTATATTCTTAATGTCTTCGGGGGCCCCTTACTCAGAGGCAAAGTTTGTTCTGACAGCCTGATGGTAGAACAGGCACTGACTGTTGGGATTAATAGCAAACTGGTGTGCAAAAATAATAACTATCTGAGAGGTGTGAGCAAAACAGTAACAGCATCCAGTACCCAGTGCTTATGGAAACTTAACGCACAGGAGGCTCACTTAGGGATTTCACTAAAATGAAAGTGCTAGTTTAGTAGGTCTGGCAGGACTCCTAGGTGATGCTGACCCTGCTAGCCCACCAACATACCCCTCAACTCCTGGTAAGTCTTAAAGGACTGGGATGGTTTTTATTTTCTCACCTTTCCTTGCCCTCACTTCATCGTTTTTAACACTTTGGAGTTACTGAGTATCCTTCACGTCAGGTTACAGTAACTTGATAAACACTGCTGTTACACCAACATTAAAGAGGAAGCAAAAGGTAGATCAGGGGCTATAAAGTTTTTGACCAAGACCCACAGTATAAATATACATTCTGATCCACACACACGTGTTTATTTAAGCATATATGACCTGAACAAATGTGTCATGGACTATAATTGTTGATGCATTTTGCGTCTTTCTAATCTATTATTCTCTTCACTCTGTTTCATAAACAAAAATGTCATTTCCTAGCACACTACGAGGTCTCAACCCACAATTTAAAATAAACATGATCCCAATGATAATGGAAACTGAATTGACATTCTTATAGGTCATATTTTTTGTTCCATTTATGAAAAATTGTGTTCACTGATTTATGGTCTGCTTGAAACACTTGAGTGCTTTGAGGAAGATGAGGATTTTGGAGATCCTTCGAGCCTATATTTGTCAAATATTTTCTCTATGTTCATTTGGGGTGGAAGCTGAGTGCTACCTGAAAGAAGGATGGAGTAGGGAGGGAGCTGTGTTCTAGCAGGTTTCCTGCACTGAGCCGAAGGAAATCTCTGCAGAACTGGACTGACATTCCTTAGATGGCCAACTAGGTACCGCCTAGCATCACCCACACACGCAAGGAGGCGTCCCATTACCTCAGCCTCAACCCAAGTGGCTTACCTAAGTATTTCTTCCTAATACTTAGTCTCTTTGAGAGAAGTTCTGGTAAATATATTCTTCTTCATCTTGCCACAGTCCAGCTGACATTTTTGTGGCTTTTACAACCTGATAGTTGACCCACCGTGTAGCTGTCCCACACTTCAATTAACTTCTAAATTCATTTACATAACATGAACATATGAAGCACATATTAAGCACGGGCCACGTACTGAATGTTCAGTGGTTCACAAAACAGATCTATTCCTGCCCTTAGCTGCTAGCCGCCTAGTAAGGATGATACATAAAACATGAGAAAAGTGATGTTAGGGTCAATACAATGTCATAAGAGCATAAAACAGAAGTATCTAAAACAGAGGTTGGCTAACTTTTTCTGTAAAGGACTGGGTAGTAAATATTTAATACTTTGTAGGCCATATGGTCCCCGTCTCAACTGCTCAACCCTGTGAAAGCAGCCACAGACAATATGTAACAACGAGAGTGTCTGTGTTCAAATAAAACCATATTTTCAAACACAGGCAGCAGGACAGATTTGGCCTTTGGACCGTAATTTGTGCAACCCTGATCTAAAGGGATCCAGGGAGAGTCAGAGGAGACTTCTTAAAGGAACTCAGTGTTAAAACTGATTCCCAAACGTGGGGATGAGTAATCCAATAAAGAGAAGGGAGGTCCTGAAGAAATGGGCCTAGAAGTGAAGGACAGATCATGTTGAAAGACCGGAAAGATGTGGCTGTAGCTTAGAATTTTTTTTTTAATTTAGAAGGTTGTTTTTTTAGAGCAGTTTTAGGTTCACAGCAAAACTGAAAGTACAGGGATTTCCCATATATCCCTTGCCTCCACACACGCATTGACATTTGACAATTGAAGAATCTACACCAACACATCATAATCACCCAAAGTCCATAGTTTACATAGTTTACATGGTTCACTCCTAATTATGTATATTCTGTGGGTCTGGACAAATGTTTAATGACATGTGTCCATCATTTATGGTTTCATACAGAGTATTTTTACTGCCCTAAAATCCTCTATGCTCTGCCTATCCATTTTTTTCCCCATCACGATCCAAGGCAACCACTGATCTTTTTACTGTCTCCATAGTTTTGCCTTTTCCAGAATGTCATATAGTTGGAATCATACAGTGTATAGCTTTTCATATTGGTTTCTTTCCCTTAGTAATATGTATTTAAGTTTCCTCTATGTCTTTTCGTGGCTTGATAACTCATTTCTATTTAGCACTGAATAATTGTGCTAAATAGAATAATAATAACCAGTCTATTGTCTGGTTGTGCCACAGTTTATTTATCATTTACCTACTGAAGGACAGCTTGGTTGTTTCCAAGTTTTGGCAATTATAAACAAAAATGCTATAAACATCTGTGTGCAGGTTTTTGTGTGGATTTGAGTTTTCAACTCCTTTGGGTAAATAACAAGAAGTAAGACTGCTGGATTATATACTAAGAGCATGTTAGTTTTGTTAGAAACTTCCAAACTGTCTTCCAAATTGACTGCACCATTTCGCATTCCCACCAGTAATGAGAGTTCCTGTTGCTCCACATCCTCAACAGCATTTGGCATTGTTGGTGTCCTGGATTTTGGCTATTTAAATAGGTCTATAGTGGTATTGTTGTTTTAGTTTGCATTTCCCTGATAATATATGGTGTGCAGCATCTTTTATATGCTTATTTGTATATTTTCTTTGGCGAGGTATCCGTTAAGATCGTTGGCCTATTTTTTAATTGGGTTGTTTGTTTTCTTATTGTTGAATTTTAACAGTTCTTTATATATTTTAGATAACAGTCTTTTAGCAGATGTATTTTTTGCAAATATTTTCTCCCATTCCATGGCTTGTCTTCTCATTGTCTTGACATTGTCTTTCCTAGAGCCGAAGTTTTTAATTTTTATGAAATCCAGCTTATCAATTATTATTATTATTATGGACCATGACTTTAGCATTGTATTTAAAAAGTCATCACCATACCCAAGGACATCTAGATTTCCTCCTGTTTTAGAAGTTTTATAGTTTTGTGTTTTATACTTAGGTCTTTGGTCCAAAGACCAAAGTTAATTTTTGTGAAGGGTCTGTGTCTAGATTCTTTTTTTTTTTTTTGCATGTAAATGTCCGGTTGTTCCAGCACCATTTGTTCATTTGTTGAAAAAACTATCTTTACTCTCCATTGTATTGTCTTTGCTCCATTGTCAAAGATCAGTTGGCTACATTTATGTGGGTCCATTTTCAGGGTCTCAGTTCAGGTTCCATTGATCTATTTGTGTGGCTCAGAGTTTTGGGGGTATGTGGAACATTTTTTTATTCATCTGTCCATCTACCATCTGAAACCTAGTTTCATGTTTAGGCAATTTCCCCACTTTATGAGTCTTGGTAGGAAGCAAAACTTCCTTCCCTAAATGGGCTGAAAATGGTAGATGCTTGTATCTTCAGTCTTTCTTCTAGCTAAGGGACAGGTATGTGGCCTAATCTCCACCAGCCAGATACACCCATACGAGACTTCAACTCATAAGCCAGTGATGAAAGAGAGAGGGAGAGGAATCAGTCCCTCCCTCAATCTCTTTCCCGCTCTCTCCCTGTCTCCAACTGTCTTTTGCACATGCATCCAGTGTGGACTTAGTAGTGACTGCAGTTTTGAGATATTGAGGCTTAAGTGGCACCAGAACAGTTCAAGATCTGGTGCTTGTTGTTGGTGGTAGGAGTTTGTATGTCAGGCCAATCCTGCAATGAGATTATGGGCATTACTCCTCAAAACCGAGCTTTGTGCTCAGTTCTCCAATTCATCAACAATCTAGGAGATACTCTGTGTCCTTTAAATAAACTGCTTTTCTATGACTTCAGCTAGAATCAACTTTTGTTGTTTGCAACTAGGAAATCTGACTTATCAAGGGAGATTGGAACAGAGAGATAACTAGGGACCAGCTCTGGAGGACTCCTTAAACCATGTTAACATGTTTTGAATTTATTATTAACGTGGTGAGAAGTCTTTGAAAGATATCAAGGAAGAGACTGATATAAGCAGAGTCGCGATTTAGAAAGATCACCCTGTAAACTCCCATATGACAGGGAATTTTTTCTGGCTGTTTACTGATCTCTGCTCAGTGCTTAAACTAGTATCTAACACACAGTAGGTAATGAAAAAAGGTTTTGAATGAATGGTGGAGCTTTTCATGAATGAATTGGAGGCAGGGGTTCAAGTTTGAACGGGGTTGTATAAATCGGTGACAGTGGTGACCTAGACTAAGTTAGTGCCCTTGAGGATTCAGTGAAAAACATGGATTCAGAAGATTGCTAGGTAGGAGGCAGATTCTGAATAATGTGCACAGAAATTACAGATTAATATTTCAAAATGCAAACAAGCTTTAACATTAAACTTACAATGGTGTCAATTTCAATAATTATTGTAATATTAATGGAGAGGGAATGCAGGGAAGTATGTGTTGCGAAGAGTTTCTCTATTGCCCACTCAAGAGCACTGGTTCCATAGGTAGAGCCATGGCAAGGTATGATGCATGGATTGAATATAAGCAACTTCCAATGGCAAGAAAGTGAACAAACCAACAGTGTAAATAATCATTTAGTACTGAAGAGGTAAACATAATATCAAATACAGTTGCTTCAGCTGTTTAAGTATCCTATCGTTTCCTGCGTTATTTGGGTTATCCAGGCTGTCACTTTTTTAATAAGCCTAACAGTGGATTCAGTTACGTAGATAAGGAGGATTTAAAAGATAAAACCCAGCTTGGCGTTCAACACTCCTTTCTCCTAGGCCCTCGGAGACGATTTAATAAGAAGGAGACAAGAATATTAATATTTCTGAATTTTTGTTTGGTTGGATGACCTTGGTAAAAGCAAGTAGGCATATTTAGAAATTAGTTTAATTGACTGTTATTACCATTCTGCTTTTTCACTGGAATAATTCACTGGGCATTCAAGTTGATTCACTAATGGAGCAGGTAGATAAGTTAGGCAGGGCAAAAATCACCACTATATTTCAGTGATCTCCCCCAAAGCCTGCTGGCAAATTGCATATGTTAACATGAAATTTCACTTCACGTTCTCAAAACAATACTCAATAATATAGAAAATCATGTTATTAGTGAGCTACTAGCATAATACTTTTTCTGCAATAGTACGCAGCATTGGTATTCTGAAAAACATCCCTATCCCTTTAGAAACCAACCAAACTACTCTGATAAAATTAAGTCAGTAATATTCTGGGATACAATGGGAAGTGCATGTTGTCTAGTTTACTATATCCAGTGGAAACATTTAATTGTGAATGAGGCGTGGACTCTTAGCCTTTCTTGCTAGCCAATAAATTTGATCAACCCTTTGACATCTTCTTGCTGCATTTCAATTTTTGGGAAAAAAAATTGAATGATAAACTAGCTTATATATTCTTACCAGCCAACAACCTCTGGCCTAATGTATGTATTGAGCAGGCAGGACTCTTGGGGTCTAACTTGATGGCTCCAGAAAACTGACTTCAAACGTCTCCCCAACCGTACAGGCAAGTACACTGAGAATATCTTTAAGAGGAATTCTTGGCCTTACAATGATGCTAAATTAACACATTTATCAGCCGATTTATGTGGAGATCAGCCTATGAGGGAAAGGGGGTAGGAAAAGAGACAGTTCTGCTATGGGGAGGAAATGGAGCCCCAGAAGGATAGAGAAGCACGCAGACTCTCTCACGGCCTGATTTCATCAGACTCTGTCAGGCTCACTGTGATTTATTTAATGAAGGTCAGTGAGAGAACACACTCAACGCTTTGACTTGAGAAATAAAGCAGGAAATCTGTGTGTACCACTATAATAAAACAACAAGCTGAAAAGGGAAAACTTCACACGGCCAATAATTTTGTCGACATGCCACCAACTAATAAGTTTTGTTTTTACTGAAAAGATGGATTGTTTGTGCCTCAGCCACAATAAATGCAAAGCACTGACATCATTAACGTACTTTTGTCCCTGCCCCTAGCACAGTGCTTTACAATGGAAAGTGCAGAATAAACATTGCTGAATGAATGAAGAATTTTGTACGTGGCCTTCCCATTTTCATGGTCCTCAAATTCATAGTCCCTAACCTAAGCTCTGGCCTCATTCTGTCTACAAACCTTGTGAGTTTTCTCCATCTCCTTGTCTTGTTTATTTCTCAATGACTAGTCCAAACCTGCCCCATTCTCAAGACCTGACCCTACCAAAAAACCTCTCACCATATAATCTCTTTTCAGGTTAATTCCCATTACGTACAAATTTACCCCTCTCCCCCTTTAATTCCTTTCCTCTAGGCCAAGAAGACAGGTGCTCCCTCCGTGTTCAAGTCAATCCATCCGCATCTTATACTGGGCTATACCGTCTTCCTCACATTCTTACATATCTCCAATCCGTTTTCTTAACCATTTCCTTCCTCTTAGCCTGTGAAGAAGTTCTCTCCCACAAAAGAATAAATCCCCCTTTACCCTATATGCTCTTCTCAACTCACTGTGCTTTCCATCCCTCCTTTTCCCAAGGACCACTTCATCCACACTCAGGATTTCATCTACCTGTTTAAGGCAGAAGAGCTCTAATTTTAACTTTCCAGGTCAGACTGTTCCCTTGAAGATTTTATGTCCAATTGTCTGCTTGTCACATCACCCATGATTTCATTCATTCATTCATTCATAAGTATTTGTTGCATACCTACTTTGTGCCAAGAATGGCTTAATAATAGGAACGGAAGTTGTGTGAAAATAGATAAGGCCCCTACCCTCATGAAGCTTTAGAGATGAACAGTCCTGTGATGAAATCACAGAAATAAATGACAGATGTGACATGTGCAGTGAAAACGAAAACAGTACCCCTCATATGGAGCGTTCCACGCCGCTGTTTGCCTCTTGTTCGGCGTCATTTTTCACTTGGCACTCTCACAATCCTTCTAAGTTTCTCACTAAGATGTATAGGCATCGACCTTGATCTCCCCTGTAATCTTGATGTCAACCCATCTTAAAGTTCTGCTTTTTTTTTTTTTTTTTTTACAGCCTGTAATGTTTTCGTGCTTTACCTCAACAGCAGTGATACATCTCAGCCCCTCTGTCTTGCCTGCACCACCCTGATAGCAGTACAGTTGGTTGTCCTGTCTTCAGTCTTGTTTTATTCTCAAATCCATCCTCATGTATTGTCAGAGGGACTTACATAAACCACAAACCTGACAATGTCATTCATCTGCTATTTTGGTCAGGATAATTAGCACTGGCTGCTATAACATATGGCACTAGTACCGTAGAAGCTCAAAACAATGTGTGTATTTCTTGCTCATGTTGGATTCAGACCCAGGTCTGATGGGTCTCCTTGATAGCTCTCCTCCAAAGGAAGTCTCAGTGATTCCGTTCTTTCCAATATGTCAGACTGCCAATCAAAACTGTATCTTTGAGGTCCTGTAGAAGTGAAAGAGGATCAGCTGAGGCTGTCAGGATGATTTTCGGGGCAGATGTGGGCCACATTTCTGTTTATGTTACATTGGCCAGAAGATCAATAGAGTCCCAAACTAACTGCATGAAAGACTGAGAAGTTTAGTCTTCTTGGGTGCCAAAGGAAATTAAAAACACAGGAATGCAAGCATCTAGCTAATCTCTGCCTGACTTGCTTTCAGTCTTTAACTTCTCACAGTCTAGAAACTTCTAGCCCCTGAATACGGTTATAAGACTCATGTGCCAACATCTCCATTCTCTTTGCCTCTCTTCTCTCTTTGTTTTATAGACTTTTTCTCATTCTTGCCCTCTACCCCTCTTTTCTTTCTCTCTCCCTTAAAAAAATATTCAGTATCTGTATTTTCTTAGCTGGATATACTCTTCTAATGGTATTGCATGTTAAAACAAATTGCTTCTCACAATTTGTGTCTTAGGTATCAGAATCAAGTACAGTTTGAAACTACATTTACAGAAATCCTTGCTAAAGGAAGACTTTTCTTCTCTTTGTATGAATTACTGACTCAATGAAGTATTTTCTAGGTGAAGACTTAAGTCTCAGTACCTCAGCTGCACCTAACAGTTCAGAAATTATGCTGAGAGAAAATTTACAGGTATCAAAACATGTCCTCTGTCTAAAAGGGCAATTTTTTCAAAGATGTCAGGATGAGAAATATTTTCTAAATACCTAGTGGCCTCCTTCCTTAACCTTTTCACCAGAGAAAACACATGACTGTCACCAGAGTTGATATCAGAGCCTGGATAGGATTTAGTCACCAGGGCCCAGCATCTGAGGGGCTAGCACAGAACTGACTGTGACCTAAGCTTTACACCTGAAGATTGCGATTAAAGCCAGTTTGCAAAGGCCTCACCTTCAAAATTATTTTTTCCATGAACCATCCGATTATCACCATTTTCCCATCACATTGTCTGGATTGAGGGTTGAATGCCTTCTAGCTTCTTGACAATTATACAAAATATACTAATAATATCTACCTCATAGGACTGTTGTAAGAAAAAAATTTCACATGACATGAATAGTAATAAAATAGTAATAAAAACTGTTGGTTTTTATTACTATTAATATTACCTTGGCAAATCCATGGAAACATTTATAAACACTCAACACATAATAGATCATCAATAGCTCTTTTTATAATATTTCTTTATGGCTTTGAACATGGTCATATTTCAATTATTATCTATGGGAGATGTTTCTATTGGTGTCTTTGAGGGATATTATCTATGAGAAAAATAAAACCCAGTATAACATTGTCAGCAGAAGAAAGTGAATATAAATGTTGATACACCCTTTGTTATAATGCCCATAATTTACTTATTAACATCTTGGTGTTAAACAGTGTTATATATGTGTGTATAAATTAGATCTCATTCTTGGTGGGTAATTAACCAATGAACTACCATAACTTGAGGTCCACATTCTAGAAGTTTCTAAATAAGTCTCTGGATATCCCAAGTTTATGACAGAAGAATCATTAATTAGAATAAGGAATGTTAGGAATAATATTTATGTAAGAGATAACTGATGGTGATGATCTTTGGCTCCCTAGAAAGTATAAAGGGACTAGCTAGAAAGAGCTCAGTTTTCAGGTCAGGTGACAGCAGGCTTCCAAATTGGCATAAGGAGATGGAATTCAAGAACACAGGAGAAACTGTCCAACCCTGTGAACTGTGTCAAGCTGAATAACGGTCCTCCAAAAGATGTCCACATCCTAAGCCCCGGAACAGTTAACTGTGTTACCATATAAGGCAAGAGAAACTTTGCAGAGATAATTAAGTTAAGGCTCTTGAGATGGGAAGATTATTCTGGATTATCCAGGTGAGCTGAGTATAATTACAACAGTTCTTATAAGAGGGAGGCAGGCAAGGTCAGGGTCAGAGGAGAAAGTGAGGTGGTGATAGAAGCAGAGCTTAGAATGTGCTTGGAAGCTGGAGGGAGGGGTCGCAAGCCAAGGCTTACTGACGGCCACTATAAGCTGAAAAAGGTAAGTACGTGGATTCTCCCCTCCCAGACTGCTGATAGAAAGAACCTGTCCTGTAGACACCTTGATTCTAGCTCTTGAAGACTTCTTATTTCAACCTTCTAGCCTCCAGCACTGCAAGAGAATAAATTTGTGTTGTTTGAAGTCAGGAAATTTGTGGTAATCTGTTATAGCAGTAACAGGAAACTAATATATACATTCTTCACTGCTCTTTGAAGAATGTGAGACGCTATACCTTTAATTGACCTCATCTGTACCCGTACCCAAATTGGCCTTAGTTGAGTGAAATCATCTGAACTTGATTTTTTCACACAGGAAGCTGGGCACAACCAGCAGAGAGATAATGTAAAAAATTAAGGGGCTATCAGGGGCAGAATCACCCCATTTTTCCTACACTCTTGATTCAGAGAGTGTGTGGCTACTTGACTAGGAAAGGCCACATTTGAGGGCCATAAGTGCAGGATGAGTCCTGAAAACCAATGTTATATTGTTCACAATTTGCTTGGGTCAGCTTCCTTGAACCATAAAACCTGTGTAAGAAATTTGTGTGTGAGTGTACATATGGGAAGGGTGAGGGGAGGATGCTTTTGTCCAAATATATCTAATTTTAATGCTTAGTATAACTATGGGGTGTGTTTTTTTTAACAGCCAGCAGATAACTGGAAAATGAAACAAGAGCAACAAAGCTTCTCATACTTTAAAAGAACAAGTTGTCCTGTGTCAAAACATCCTGCCTCATGCAGTAACTGTAAATCCCCACAGAGATAAGGTGAAGATACTGGAAAATCTTTGCATCTAGACAGCTCCCTTTTGCTAGTTTCACTACAGGGAGCCTGTGCTCATCTTTGGAAACTACTTTAGCTTTTGGCTTAAGTAGCCTTGTTAGCTTTGAAACCTCTCTTAAGGCACTAGGAGGGTTTGTGAAGCTAATACAGATTGTTTGTGGAAGATGGGAAAGAAGTATGTTTAGTTGTGCTAGGAGCCCTCGTAAAGGAAAGCTAAGTCTTCCTAGCTTTAAGGAAGCCTGGCGTAGGTATGTGATTCCAAGCGTTACATGAAGAATACACCATATTCCATTTCTTAGAGCGAGGTCATCTGGGTATCCTGACTGACCCTCTCATTGAGAACAACTAAAAATGCCTCATAAAAGTATAAAGAAATGTCATTTTAAATTAGTTAATGAGCTGGCAACTGAGTAAGAATTATTCAGAGGCCATAAACTGAGTGAAAGTGGGAAGACAGGAAAGCAGAGGACTGATGCTGGCTTTTGTCTTAAAGGCATTTGCTGAACCAGACACCTTGAACTTTGGACTTCTTTCCTTCCCAAAATAAGATAAGACAGATACACAACCCAGAACCAGCCCAAGGTGAGTACCTTGTAGGACAATTCACACATAAATCTGGGACCACAAAGAGCTATACATATGTCATAAGGGTCAAGGAGAAATATTACCCCTCAGCTCGAAAACATCAAATATTGAATTCAGGCATAGGATATGAAATAAGTATTTTAATATGTTAAAAGTGAAGGATAGATGGATATTCACTGTATTGTTCTTATAGCCTTTACGATGTTTGAAATTTTTCAAACAAAAAGGGGGAAAAATCTAGGACTAGAAATAAACTTCCTTAATACAACAAAGGATAAATATAAAAATGTACAGCAAATATGTTACTTAATAGTGAAATGTTAAAAGCATGTGCCCAAGGCACTGGTGTCCAGTATCAACACTTCTATTTAAAAATGTACGGAGATCCTAGCAGTAGGACACAAAAAAGAGTAAAGGGGATAGGCCAGATAAAAAGAAATAAAATCCTCATTGTTTAGACAATATGGTTATCTACAAAGATTAGTTAAATATGTAAAAATAATAATGAGAGTTTAATAAATCTGCTCGGTATGAAACCAGTGTACGAAAATAAGTAGAATTCCTGCAATAGTTTAGAAAACATTTTTAAATGAAGGTACCAATTATAATAGCGTCAAAAATACAAGGTGGCTAGAAATATATCTAACCAAATTTGAGCAAGAGACATTTTTAGAGAAAGTCATAAAACTTAGAGGGAGGCCATTAAAGAAAACATATGTAAATAGACAGACATATAATATTTTTGGATTGGACTATTAACATTACAAAGATGTTGATTTACACAAAATTCATCTACAAGTTCACTGCAAAACCAATAAAAATCTCAATAGACATTTTTTGTGGAACTGATTCCAAAATTAACATAGAAGAATATAAGGACAAGAATACCCACTCTGAAAAAAGAACAAAGTAGAGGGATTGTATAAGCAGATATCAAGAATGATCATATAGTTGTATTAATAAACTGAGTGTCTTGCCAAGGAATAGACACATTGGCTAGTGGAATTGTCAATTTCGGAAACAGATTTACCCAGATAGTGAAACTTGACCTATGATTGAGCTGGTATTATAGAATGGGTATAAAAGATGAACTTTTCAATAAATGATTCCTTGACAAATGATCATATAAAAGGGAAAAATAAAATTAGACCTTACTTCACACCATAAATCAAAATTATAAAACTCCATGAAAACAATATATTTATAACCTTTGGGTTAGCTCTTTTTAAAAAGTATATTTAAATTGAGAACTTCTGTTCATCAAGGGATATAAAGAGTTTAGTGAAAGAAAAGTCACAATATGGCAAATGTGTGTGTAATTCATGTAAATGACAAAATATCAGTGTCCAGAACAGATAAAAAAACTCCTACAAGCTAAAAAGGAAAAGAAAATGGAGTATCGGGTAAAAGGCTTAAAAAATTCTTCACATAAGAGAAAAACCAAATGGTCAATAACAGGAACAATTTGTTTAATCTTATTAGTAGCTGGAGAAATGCAAATGAAAAACCATGATAAAATACCAACATATTTACCACAGTGGAAAAATTAAAAACATTGGATGATATTAAGCCTCGATGAGAATGTGGAGCCAGTGCACACATGCACAGGTGGTAGAATGGTAAATGGGCAAAATCATTTTGGAAAACAGTCTGTCTAGTTAATTTGAGATGCACATGTTTAGTGACTGAGCAATTTCATTCCTGTCTCAGAGAAGCTCTTGTCCTGGACACATGCACAAGTGTTTATTGCAGCACTGTTTGAGATAGCAAAATGCTGGAAACAACCCAAATATCCATTCACATTAGAACAGATAAATAAATTGTGGCATATTCATCTGATGAAATACTAGATCATTGAAAATGAATGAATTACAACTTGAAGCAAAAACTTAATTGATTCTCAGGTACATAATGCCACAGAAAAATACACTAAGTGTTGATATGTTTATACTTATATGAAGCTCTAAGCCATGCATATTTAAGTAATGTATAGTTTTAGGGATACACACTATGCAGTGAAGTAAACGTGTGAAGGAGAGGAAATGTATAACATTACATTCCAAATAATGGTTACCCCTAGGGATGTGGTGACTAAGTCAGTTGCCTTGGAATACACAGGGCTTCGAGATGATGGTAACTTTCTGTTAATTAAATTGGATCATGGGCACCCCAGTATTTGTGTTGTTTATTTGCCTTATGCATATTTAATAAAAATATTGTGTATCTGTTCAATATTTAAAAGAAAACTACT
Source organism: Delphinapterus leucas (assembly GCF_059928025.1). Taxonomy (NCBI): domain Eukaryota; kingdom Metazoa; phylum Chordata; class Mammalia; order Artiodactyla; family Monodontidae; genus Delphinapterus; species Delphinapterus leucas. The sequence goes on from NC_143146.1 coordinate 16,875,113, forward strand.
GAGTTCAGTTAGAGGCATTTTGATACATCTGCATACTTTCTGAGGGTTATTTTAAAAATTATTCAGTATTTTCAAAATATGTACCGTATTAAAAAACAAAGCCAATGATTTTTTTAAAGAGCACTTTTCTGAAAAACTTTCCCAAATATCTGCTCCTCTCAGTAGTTTTCTTTTATAGTCACATCTAGACCGTGTCTACTTAATTTCTACCAAATTTTGGAAAATTAAGTCATTTATTGCATTCTCGGTATCCCTTCCTCTTTCCTTGCATAACTACTTACTGCTCATCTGGCAGATCTCAATTACTTATTATGGGTTACTCCCTCTGGAAGCTTACTCTGACCCCACCTCATGCAGACAGGACAATAATTGAATATGTAATATGTGAAGGGATAATGAATAAAACTAATACACTTCCCTCAAGAAGCCTGTCGTCTAGTAGATAGTGGTGAATACAAGTACATGGCATTGCCCTTCAGCATCACTGATAAAACAGGGTAGTTAAAAAAACAAGTAGAAAAGAAATGATAAAAAAAGAAATAATTATGTGACGTGATAGAGGTATTAGATAAAGCTAAGGTGGTAATTGTATTGCAATATATAAATGTATCAAATCAATAGGCTATGCACCATAAACTTGTATAATGTTATATGTAAATTATATCTCCACTATAAAAATAAAAATGAAGGGTGGGATTTGGTGATTGTTGTTGGCAATGAAAATATTATTAACTAAAATTAAGGACTTGGTCTCCTTAAAATAATGAGTGTTTTTTTTTTAAAGGAACATATTTCTTAGCATAGGCTATTGGACATACCAGTGAATACTACTGATACCCCAGTCAGCATACTTAGCACCCAGATCCTGGTTTCTAATTAAGATTTTCTACTAAAAGAAACTCAGGCGTTTTAGATAAATGGCTGATTTACTCTGTGTTGCAAGAAATTAATTCTTTTTTTTCAATATTTCTATTGAAGTATGGTTGATTTACAATGTTGTGTTAATTTCTGCTGTACAGCAAAGTGATTCAGTTATATATATATATATATATATATATATATATATATATATATATAAAACTTCTCTGGGCTACACAGTAGGACCTTGTTGTTTATCCACTCTATATAAAAAGCTTACATCTGCTGACCCCAGCCTCCCACTCCATCCCTCCCCCAACCCCCTACCCCCTTGGCAACCACCAGTCTGTCCTCTATGTCCATGGGTCTGTTTCTGTTTCATAGATAGGTTCATTTGTGTCACATTTTAGATTCCACATATAAGTGATATCATGTGGTATTTGTCTTTCTCTTTCTGACTTACCTCACTTAGTATGATAATGTCTAGTTGCATCTATTTGCTGCAAATGACATTATTTCATTCTTTTCTGGCTGAGTAGTATTCCATTGTATATATGTACCACATCTTCTTTATCCATTCCTCTGTCGATGGACATTTAGGTTGTTTCTATGTCTTGGCTATTGTGAATAGTGCTGCTATGAACATAGGGGTACATGTATCTTTTTGAATTATAGTTTTGACTGGATATATGCCCAGCAGTGGTATTGCTGGATCATATGGTAATTCTATTTTTAGTTTTCTGAGGAACCTCCCTACTGTTTTCCATGGTGGCTCCACCAATTTACATTCCCACCAACAGTGTAGGAGGGTTCCCTTCTCTCCACACCCTCTCCAGCATTTGTTATTTGCAGACGTTTTAATGATGGCCATTCTGATTGGTGTGAGGTGATACCTCATTGTAGTTTTGACTTGCATTTTTCTAATGATTCATGATGTTGAGCATCTTTTCATGTGCCAATTGGCCTTCTGTATGTCTTCTTTGGAGAACTGTCTATTTAGGTCTTCTGCCCATTTTTGATTGGGTCATTTGTTTTTTTGTTGTTGAGTTGTATGAGCTGTTTGTATATTTTGGAAATTAAGTCCTTGTTGGTCACATCATTTGCAGCTATTTTCTCCCATTCTGTAGGTTGTCTTTTTGTTTTGTTTATGGTTTCCTCTGCTCTGCAAAAGTTGTAAGTTAGATTAGGTCCCATTTGTTTATGTTTGTTTTTATTTCTATTGCCTTGGGAGAAGGGATTAATTCTTAAGCCTGGAACGTCTCATGTCAGAAAGTAAGGAAGGGCTTGAAAACTGATGGGGACATATCAAAAGGACATCAGAGCCAGCCTGAAGGGCTTTCCACTGGCCAAATTTGGGACAATTGGGCATCAAGAGAATGATGGTAATAAATATAATACATTGAATTAAAAAATAATTCATGAGTCCATAGTAACAGTAAAAAAGAAATAGGGAACAAGGAAAGGGAAGGCTCTTCTTTATTGATGCATTCTAGCTGATATATGTGATAAAAATCATTGAATTGAGAAAAGTCAACATTTTGCAGCCATGTAATACTTGATTCAGGCAAGGATCATCAATGGATGCTAAAATTTTGGGGTGAAAAATTGTTGAGAAACAGAATATGTATACAGTTTTGAAGTATTGAAATGTCATATAATTACTTATAGATGCACATAAGTACCTTTATAATGAAGAAGTCTGGCACATCCCATCTTAACTGAGAGATTGAACCTAATGTCACCAGTAATGGGAGAAACAAACAATACTTACCCCCTGATGTTACGTACTGAGAAGAACTGACACCCATATAATTTTCCTGCCAAAAATATTTAGTCTGAATCTATTCATGAGGAAACCATCAGACAAATTCAACTGAGGGTCATTCTACAAAACAACTGGCTTCAACTTTATTGACTCTTAAAATATGTCAATCAAGATGAAAAACTGCTCTGAAGGAGACCAGAGAGACATGGCAGCCAAATGCAGTATGTGGTCCTTGATTGAATCTTCAGTGGGGGCAAAACATAAAGGACATTATAGGGAAAAACAGAAGAACTTTGAATATGTGATCCATATTAGATGATACTAATATCGGTGTTAACTTTCCTGAGTGTGTCAGTGGCACTATGGTTGTGTAGGAAAATGGCCATGTTTTTAGGAGATTTGCGCTGAAAGGGTGAAGCACAAGGAGAGGCAATGTGCAGATCTACAGGTCCAGTTTTCCTCCCCTGTTTTTGCGTTATCTCAACAGAGGCCCCAACGATGTGGGTAAATGAACCTTTAGTTGATTCCAAGGAGTCCACCCCAGCCTTCCAGTCTTTCCTGCTGAGTTTCCAGATATCTTGGAATAGAGATAAATCAACCTCACTGTTCCTTTTCTGAATTTTCGTTCTTCAGAATCTGTTAATCTAATGAAATTGTTCTCTTGAACCTCTGTGTTTATGGATAATCTGTCATGGAGCAATTGTAACTGGAACAGAGATAAGGGATAGGTTCTTTCGATGGATTAGGTTGGAGTCTAACATTAATGCTTCCTTTATATGATAGATCCCATTTTTTTCTTTCTTTTGGTTAGTTCAGGGACAGCTCCGTCCACACCCCTTATTGTTCTGTTGACACTAGGGATTCTCTGTGTTTGACCAGAGGTCAGGAACAGCACCTTCCTATTTATCTCTTCTAAGTTCTCCTTGATGACTGGCCTTTTCAATCTCTGTAACTAACTCTAGGTCTTCTCTTAGCCTGGAGGTAGGAGACGGACTTACGTTAGCAAAGCCATTTTTCTTCAACCCTTCACTTGTCCCAGGTAGATGGTCCTGCCCCTCACTTTTAGAATATGGGTGAGGGGTGATTATCATCTGATTGCATTCTCAGCTTAACTTTGAATCTCTGGACCACAGGAAATATAATGCTACATGAGGATTTAGGTATAACTCAGGATATATTTGGAAATCTATATTGCTTTTCTCTTTTATTTTCGCCAAAAACTTTGAATCAATAACTCAGTAATCAGCTGTAACTTTCTTTTTATCAGTGAAACTTCTAGCAGAATGAAGCAAAGAACCCCTCCTCCACTCTAATCTTTGCTTGTCAACCCTTGGTTACACATTATGATTCCTGAAGAGATTTAAAAGTGTACAGATTTCTAGGCTCCTTCTGAAGCCAATGAAATAAAAATATCTGGATGTGGAGTCCAAGCATGAGGATTTTTTTTTAAAACATCTCTGAGTAATTCTATTTTGTAATTAGGCTGGGAACCACTGCATTAAGTCTTAATTCCATCAAATACATAATGGCTACTTTCAACTCTTAATGTTCTTTTGTTAAGAATAGACTAGGGGCTAATTTTATTTTTTTGGAAAGTCTCCCTAAAATGCGAAATGAAAAAATTGAACATTCATATTCATCCACAAAGCATTTTGTTGCTCTGGAAACCTGAGTCATATGGGCTGTGAAATATAGGTATTTTAAAGCATCAGACAGTGAAACTTTGAACAATTACAATATAAAATCCATGAACTATACTTTTAGAGAAAAGCAACAATATTCACATGACTTGAAAAATAGAAATCTTATATATCGGTTAATATATTAATACTTGATTAAACATAATTAATAATTGATTAATCATACCTATTAACTGATGGTAACATTTATAATCGATGGTTTTATATTTAAAGAAAGAGAGAAAAAGATATTAATTTGATCATTTAATCCAGTGTTTAATAACCCAATAGTTGGAATATTAAACAACGATTTTTAGCACTATGCAAGATATTGGGGTAATAGGAAATGAAAGCTTCCCTTCCCTGATAAAACTTAGTAAGTAATGGATTCTAATGAGTTTTTCATGCTTTGAGGTAAACCAAGTTCTTCTCGTTTTCCATGGTTGAAGCAGCTGTGTCTCGTATAAGCGTGGAGAGCTGGGTTTTGAGGGGCCTAGAGCTCGTACAATTTGGGGAGGACTTTTCAAGTAAAACAATACAAGTAAATACCTTTAATTAGCTAAAGGTACCAAGAAGGGGCCAATGCAAGTGAGAGATCCTGCATGCACCCTGGCTCCATCCAGAAAGGAGGGAAAATGGAACATGAGCAAAGAGGCAGGTTCAGGGCCTGAAGACCTAGGTCAGGTCCTTGCAGGCAGCATTTTCAGTCACGCCCAACTGCAAGGAAGGCTGGGAAATGTAGTCTCCTGCTGGGTGGGCCCACGACCCTGCAGAAGGGGTATTTAGATTGCGAGACCGCTGGCAATCTTCCTCTCAGAAGGAAAGGCTGAGGACTCAGGATCCCAGACATTGTAGAGTTTCTCAGTGGAAGGAGCTACTTCAAAGAGGCCAGCTGTTCACCAGATCAAAGGTGAAAAGTCCCCAGAGTGAGATTATGATGAGCTGAGAGGAGGGCATGTGGAAACACATTTGCTGGGCTGGGAGGGCAAAACAAAACAGACAGGCAAAGAGCCTCCAGAAGCCTTCGGGTAAGAACCAGAGATGCTGAACTTATCATCCCACTGTGACTGACACCTATGGGGGAAAGAATTCCCCAGAAAGAAACTGGGATGTCTTTAGGAAAGGAGACACACACTTTTGTGTCCAAACTGACACACATGTCCACCACCCCTCCTTTAAGGGAGATAGAGAATGAACGGGTAAACACATAATTATGGAATGTGGTAAAATCCTTAGTAGAAGAAACAGAATGAAATTTGCAGTCATTTCTGGAATGCCCGAGGCTGAGGGAACAGAGGTGAATTTTAAGGTGAATCTTCAAAGTGTCAGGAGGAGTTTTCTAATTAGACAAGAGGGGGAAATACGCTCAGGGAAAAGGATCATGGACCAAGCTAGAGTTTTGAACAGGGGCCATCTTAAGGAAAAATAATACAAGTTTATGAATCCAAAATTAATATATGGAAGTGAATATGATTTTACAATGAGAAAACGTATCACAACAAATAACTAGAGTCTTGGAAATTTTAAGTCCCTTTCTTCTGAGATCCCTTTAGGCAATTTAATAGAAATGCTCCCACAGAAGTATTTCCTGATTGTAACTTTACTTTCTGTCCCTTCCTAGATTACTCAGCCACCTTCACCACCCACAGGGAAAGACTGGAGGCTAGTGTTTCACTAACTTCAGGGGCAATAGGCCTTGTGTTGTGAAGTGGTGTCATAGGTTTCAGGAATGCCTAGTGGCTTGACTTCTTGGAACCCAGGCTTTTCTGGATTACAGTTGGAGCTGAGGTTAGACATGTAGGCATATGTCGATAATAAAGGATTTCATATGCCATCCTATGGAGCTCTATCTTGTGGGATATGGAGGCTTTGAAGGATTTTATGTGAGAAAGGTACATGATTAAATTTACATTTAGAAAGATGCCTCTGAGACATTTAGGGCCTAGGTAGAAATCCAGAGAAGTGACTTTAGTAAGTACTTGTTGGGAACCATTTAAAATCACCTAAAAATAAACAGATTCCTGAATAGTGGAAGCAGACAGGATGGATTAAAGAAACAGTCATCAAGTAGAATTGATAAGAACCTAGATAAAAAGAGCCAAGTATGCAATAACTGACTGAATAAATAAAAGTGGACGTGGTTTGAGGACTGGAGGCCATTAATATTTATTTTGTATTTATATTTATGTAAGTGAGAAGATAAGGAAAAATATGGCAGTAAGGTAAGAAAAGTAGGTGAACACAATTTTAGAAAGACTACGTGATAGTCTTTCTATCAGGAAGAAAGCATCCATCTAATTAGACAATGCATCCTTCGATAACAAGAAAATTAGTTTAAAAAATGAGGAGTGAAAGATACTACATAAATATAATTATTATTCAATTTGATACATAGTATAATGTCTATGTTGTATCTTAATAAGCATGACGGCATTTATTACAGCTTAGCAGGGGAAAATAAAAACTGGTCTTAGCAATTCACCTTATCTACATGTAAATGAGATTAATTAGTAGTTTTTCCTGTCCAATCTTTTGGGGAAAGCAGATAATTGTAATTATACTGTTTATGCAAACTGTATCCAAATATGCAAAAGGACACAACAGTTTGCAAATTAAAGTTCAAATAAGAAAATTATTCTAAAATTTACTTTTAGAATACTAGGAAAGCAAATTAGAGCATGTAAATGACATATTATAAACAAATATGAACATTTTCCCAAGGGAAGTTCCTTTTTATTTAACTTTATTAATGCTTTTGCTCCCCACTTGAGTCATTCAATGAGGTTTAACATGTGTTTCAAACTTTTCTTTTACTTGTAATGAAGTAAGTTTGAAATTATTTTGAAGGAAAAAGTTTTTAAAAAGTTAATACAGTTTCTTCACAAAAATAGATCTTGACAGAAAAGCGGGACAAGTTTGATCCCCACTTTCTGGAGAAGGAAGTAGAAACAAATTTGATATTGTTACAAAAGTAAGATAAGAACTTTGGTGTTCTGATTTCTGGTTCATTATTCTTTCCCACACATTCATGACCTACAGAAAGGGGGAAATCATTTGTCTGGTATCAGGGTTTTAAGGTTTCTCTTACTAATCTGTTTTTTTCCTGTCGCCTTTTATTGTGGGAGAAATGAAATGCATACTTCATTTGCAGAAAAACAGAAAACAGTTCTTTTTGTCAGTTTCAGAGGTGATCAGAATACAATTTCTGCACATGCTTTGAGCTAAATGATTAAGATATGCATTTATTGCTTTATTTAGTGCACAAACTTTAATATTTACTCTGTGACAAGGTCTAACACAGACCATAGGGAAAGGGCTAGTACAATGTAGTTCCTGCCCTCAGGGAGAAGGTGTGGAGACAAAGAAAGTACATGATATGAAAACTTAACAGAGGTGTGTACTGCAGAGTGCACAGAGGCAGAACAACTAGCTTTTGGGAAAGGATGTGCTAAAGAACGTTTGATGGAAGAAAAAAGTAGGAGAGGTTGTGTCAGGTAGATAGGAGAACACGTGCAAGACCCCTTACAGACACATGGTGTGTCTATGGATAGGATTATGTGTGGGGCAAAGACTGATGGGAATGTCAAGGTCGGTTGGATTCACCGGGTCCTGTTGACAAAGTGTTTTTCAGACCACTTCTGTGTAGTTCCATGATAGTTTAAGTTACCATCTTGTTTGCTTAGACTAATGTAATAGCTACCCTATCTGTCTCTCTGAAAAAATACTTGTCCACCCATCAGTCTTTCTTCTGTAGTGTAGCCAAAGCAATCTCTACACAAAATGCTACGGATTATGTCATTTTCCTATTAAACTCTTTAATTTCTTATTGTCCTTAAGATAAAAACCAAAATCTTTAAGATGACTTGTATGATCCTCCACAATCTTTCTTGGCCATCCCTTCTACACACAGGGGTGTGCTCTCTCTCTCTCTCTCTCTCTTTCTCTCTCTCTCATATTACATCTCTTGGGGTTCTCTATCTTTTGTATTCTCCTATTTCTAATATAACTTAGTCAGTAGTCAGTGGGTAGTTGGAGTGAAGGCTGCCTTCTTGAGAGACCCATTTTATTTAGGAATTTATTTATTTGCAAAGGATATGATCAAAATGACCCCAAGATGAGACATAGATGAGACCCTTCTAGGGACTAAGCCATTGTTACGGTCCTTTCTGATTCTCAGATAACCTTGGATACCAAGGTTTGGTGTCTTGGCCCGCGTGTTATAAGACCTCCTCTGGATGCTGAGCTTATGATAAAAACCCATTCTCTTACTGAAAAGGGACAGTGACAAATATCCATAATCTGAGAATCCTGAATCCCTGCATTCAATTACTAGTATTTTAGGAACCGTCCTGTAGGAAATATCTTTCGTAATCCCTTGTTTAGAAAGTTAGGCCCTCCGTGCATGAAGTTTGCCTTTCCAGAGAGGAAAAGCATAATTTTTATTAGTCAGTGTTAAAATGGAGAAGCAGAATCAACATGTGTGTATGTGTATCTGTACCTATTTAGGTTCATATATATTTTCCTATCCATCTATCTGTTTACCTATCTATCTATGAGTTTCTATAAGTGGAGGGAATCTCACCTCTGCGCTCATATGGTTCCCTAGGAGGAGTTAGAACTTCTACAGTGAAGAGCTGGGAGTCCCACGTGGTTGAACCTGAGTTTTGGGGAAGATGAGAACAGTGTGGAACATCTCTGTAGGCTGTCGAGTGCCATCGTGTTAGACAATTGTGGAGGACCAAGGCTTACTGAGACGTAGCGTAGCAAAAAAAAGCCATGATAATAGTCAGTGATTATGGCTGTCTATTATTATGGACTTTGTGTAGCCTAAGGAACAATGAAAATGATTATCAAGTATCATGGGTATCACCTAGGCATTCAGGATTATCATTTGATCTAAAAATAGGAAGGAATATTGGATGACTTACCTGCAGAACTGTGGCTAATCAGAGGCAAGTTTTATTTGATTCAGCATGTTAAAGAAATGTGTGCTTGTGGCACAGATATTTTGCATGTCTACTCCCAAGTTACCAGAAAGTCAAGGCTTCTTGTCCAGCACATTTTTCCGCAGGCTGCTACAGCAATCCTAACCCTGTTGGAGAATTAATGTGCAGAGATAAGGGTAGCATCTCAAACATCTCTTCTTGTTTGAAACTTATCAGATGACTATAATACCGTTGAATTTGAAGGGATTCTACAAAATACTTAAAAACTTCAATGCAGAAATAGAGTCATCGGCAGAATGCTCAGGATTGAGAAGAGGTTCAAATGCAGCCTTATCTGCTGAAGTGCTGAATTTCTTTGGAAATACCCATGAGGATACTGAGACGGGAGAGACATTAAAGATGATTTTAAAGACCCCTCTTTCAGACATCACGTTTCCAAAACTACTGGCCTTCTTCCTGAAGAGGGAGCAGCTCCCAGCAGCTGGGAGTGGAAAAGACTTGGACCTGAGAAAACCTCTGTTTCTATAAGCCTAGGCAGGGTAACTGAGGCCCAGACTGAAGCACTGTGTCAGGGGGCGTGGGGTGTGCACAAGGCTCCTTCTCTTGTGATGGAAAAGATAAATGACCAGAAGTGAGTGTACTGGGATGGAGGAATTGGATCTTTGACTACAACATTTTTTATAGTCTAGTGCTTCAGTGTCATGCCTTAGGAGTTGAGGAATGCTAAGGATTGATAGACACTTTTACAGGCACCAGCTGTGAGGCCATTTCTTTCCTCAGAGCGGATGAAGTTTTGCTGACCGAGGTGTTGCAGTGCAGCAGAACTAGTCTTCAAATTTTGTTTCTGGGCATTAAGCGCCATGGTTTCATGTCACAACAAAAGGGCCCTGAGTTTTGACTCTATGTCTTAAGACAAGATTTTTGACATAGCACATAATATTTTAGAGTGATATCGTATCAGAATGAACCATTATCCCCATGGCTCTGGGGCTCCTTATCCCCTTTAAATTTGTGGCAGAAGGTACCTATTCCCCCAGATTTGAATCCAACCCTAGTGGTCCACAGACAATAACAAGAGGGGATGTTCCACCATTGAAAACCGTGGTCTGCTCGTTCACATCTTGAGATGCCTGTAGGCGTTTTACAGCTTTTTGGCCTGATGACCACACCAAACTGTACATATTTCTCTCTGACTTTATTGCCAGAACTCACTCCCTGGTACCAATTTCCATTTAATATTCTTTGGATGAAAGCACAGAAAGTGATTCTAAGCCTCTCATAAAAATGATTGGCTGGTACCTGCCAAAACTGAACCAAAAGCTGAACCACCAGGCTTCCCTGGTGGCGCAGTGGTTGAGAGTCCGCCTGCCAATTCAGGGGACGCGGGTTCGTGCCCCGGTCCGGGAAGATCCCACGTGCCACGGAGCGGCTGGGCCCGTGAGCCATGGCCGCTGAGCCTGCGCGTCCGGAGCCTGTGCTCCGCAACGGGAGAGGCCACAACAGTGAGAGGCCCGCGTACCGCAAAAAAAAAAAAAAACAGCTAAACCACCAAGTCTCAGAATATACAGAACCTTTGTAGCTCTGGGGATCTCAGCATAAGAATTTATAACCTTTACTCTTTTTAGCATCTGCTGTCAGATGCTATCAGATGATACACTGAAAGTAAGGTTCCCGGTGGAAAGAACATGATTAGCCGAACTTCGGTCACCCTGTCTATCTTTTTTTTTTTGCGGTACGCGGGCCTCTCACTGTTGTGGCCTCTCCCGTTGCGGAGCACAGGCTCCGGACGCGCAGGCTCAGCGGCCATGGCTCACGAGCCCAGTCGCTCCGCGGTATGCGGGATCCTCCCGGACCGGGGCACGAACCCGCGTCCCCTGCATTGGCAGGCGGATTCCCAACCACTGCGCCACCAGGGAAACCCACCTTGTCTATCTTTAAGGCATGAAGGCTGGGTCTAGAATCAGGATGGGAGAGGAAGTTAGGAATACTGGCCTGAAAGTAAGTAGCTACTTTATGTTATTATGTTTCCCTGCGTCTCTGAAGATGAGTCTAGTGATGCACGTACTTAAAAAACCAATGAAGTATTTTTGGGCCATAACGTTTTGTGGGCCACATACCTTAATAATTGGAGTGCACATATATATGAGATAAATGAATGGGACCATGTATATCATCCATTATGGAAAAAAAATTATCGTTAACAAGCCCATAGGTAAATACAAAACACATGATTTTGACCTCATCCTGGATGATGGTGATGGTGATGGTGATGGTGATGGTGATGATAATGGTTATAATACTGGTGACAGTCTGAGTAATTCCTAATTGTGTGGTGTTTTGCAAGTTAATCTTTCTGAGATATTTTCTTTGTAGAGATAACTACGGTATATGCCAGAATACTACATATCAATTCAGTTTCTGAGATGTGCTCAATGATCTGTAGCTGTCATCCCTTTAGACTAAGAACCACCTCCCTTTATTCTGTTTTCTTGGGTTTATGGATTTCTCAACATATTTTTATCTAACACCGTTTTCTGATCTGGCCACTGTCTTTCTGAACCCAGCATGTCAAAATTGCCTGTCTTTGATGATACTTCCCATAAGAAGATTCTATCTTTTCAGGTGATATTAGAGAAGGTATGTCATCATTTGTGCATATTTTGAATGATTCTTGGATAATTGCCAAACATGCATTTAAGGTGGAAGTACTTTCAAAATTAAATTTCTACATTATAATGTATAAACTTTACAATACGCATTAAGTAAAGATGATGATAGAAATATGTATTACTGAAGGCATTTTTATGGCATGCTTTTAGAGTGCTTTATCTGTAAAGAGCCTGGATTCTCAATCTATTTGCTCTAAAGCATACATATAAGTAATCATATCATATGTTTATACATTTGTTTAGTCTTATTGTCACTGTAATATTTCTAAGTTAACTGTTAGCATCCAGGCATTTTTTTATTATAAACCTCTAAAAGTCAAGGATGTCCTGTTAGTTTCACATATGCTACCCTAGTTGAAAATCATTGTATTAGTTATCTTGTGCGGTATAACAAATCACCTCACAACTTAGTGGCTGTATTAGTTTGCTAGGGCTGCCATAACAAAATGCCACAGACTGAGTGGCTTAGACAACAAAGATTAATTTTCTTGCAGTTTGGAGGCTAGCAGTCCAAGATCAAGGTGTCGGTAGGTTTGGTTTCTTCTGAGGGCTCTCCTTGGCTTGTGGATGGCCACCTTCTCGCTATGTCCTCACACAGTCTTAACCTCTGCCAAAGCCTTCAGTTAGCAACTTACCGATACATCCTTAAGAGTTTTAGCAATCACAAATCACAGGAGTACTTATGAGTTGTAGGGTTTTTTTTTGTTTTGTTTTTTTTTGCGGTACGCGGGCCTCTCACTGCTGTGGCCTCTCCCGTTGCGGAGCACAGGCTCCGGATGCGCAAGCTCAGTGGCCATGGCTCACGGGCCTAGCCGCTCCGTGGCGTGTGGGATCTTCCCGGACCGGGGCACGAACCCGCATCCCCTGAATCGGCAGGCAGACTCTCAACCACTGTGCCACCAGGGAAGCCCGAGTTGTAGTTTTATATTTGCTTTCATTTAAGATAAATTTCCCACTGACAGTTTTAGAAGAAGGGGTGTGTAGATGGCTGGTGGGAATGTAAACTGGCACAGCCGTTATGGAAAACAGGATGAAGTTTCCTCAAGAAATTAAAAATAAGACCACAATATCATCCAATAATTCTAAGTATATATCCAAAGGAAACAAAATCACTGCCTTAAAGAGATGTCTGTATTCCTATGTTCATTGCAGCATTATTCACAATAGCCAATGTAAGAAAACAACCTAAGTGGCTGTGGACAAATGAATGGATACAGAAAATGTAGTATATATAGCAAATGGGATATTATTCAGCCTTAAAAAAGAAGGAAAGTCTGGTATTTGTGACAAAATGGATGAAAATGGAGGTCATTGTGCTAAGTGAAATAAGCCAGGTAAAGAAAGGAAGACAAATGTTACATGGTATCACCTATATGTGGAATCTAAGAAAAAAAAAAAAGGCCAACTCATCAAAACAGAAAGTAGAATGGTTGTTACCAGGGTCTGGGAGATGGGGAAATAGGGAGGGATTATAAAATGAGTACAAACTTTCAGTCATCAGAGAAATAAGTTCTGAGGACAGAATATGTAGTATGGTGACTATAGTTAATTACACTATATTGTATTCTTGAAATTTGCTAAGAGGGTAAATCTTAAGCATTCTCACCACAAAAAAAAAAAAAAAAAAAGGAAAAGGAAAACAAAGGAACTGTGTTAGGTGATGGCTGTATCAATTAACTTGATTATGGGAATCCTTTCAGTGTATACATGTATCAAATCATCACATTACACACTTTAAATATATTACAATTGTATTTGTCAACTATACCTCAATAAAGCCAGAAAAAATTTTAAAAGAAGGGATGTATGGTAAAAATATGTAAACGATACTGTACATGTACACTGCATTGAACAAGAATAGATTTGACCTAAAATTCAGACTATATTAAAGTATACTAACCTATTGGGACTTTATTATATACCAATCTGTTCCTATTCTAGGGATCTCTCATACTCTTCTGTTTTGAAAATGTTGCAGTGTATTAAGTTCCTTATCTTTAAAGCCCAAAGATTTGTTTACTCCATGCTTTATAGGCTTGATCTCCAGATTGAACCTGGGCACATTTTCTGTTATTTTTTTTATTATTCTAAAGAAAATAAATTAAGTTCTACCAAAAATATTTCTACTACTTAGATGTTGGAAACGTAATTTGCTTGGAGAACTTGAATTTCCTAGGTAATTTCTCCAACTCTAAAATTCACCTGACTCTTGAGGAAACAGAGGAAGCTCTTAGCATCATTGACACTCCCTACACAGAAGACCAAACTGATGCTCATGTCCATTTGTGGGTTAAGATGCTCTATTATTCCAATTAATTTTTGGTTTTCATATTTTCTTAGCTATAGTAACAGAATATTTATCAGTCCTGTTACTGAAGTTTTTCCCCCCTACAATTAAAAAAAATATTTTCCATATTTTTCTTCTTTGAAAACTAAAACTAATTCTAGTTGTTCTGGAGCAAATGTTTTGTGGATGAGTAACACCGCATTATTACAAGGATGTACCTTCAACCTTGAATTTTAACTGTCATGTTGACACTGGAATATTTATTTTTCTTATGGAACTTTGCACATGTTATTAGGTTTCACCCTATTTCCATCTCTCACTACTATATCCTTGCAAATAGCTGTCTTATTAAATTTTACATTGTATACCCGAGAGTCAAAACCTTCTAATAATATATACTGTCATTGGCACACGATGTCTTGAGTTTTTCTGTTAGGGGTTAGAAATTCAGTTTCTTTTCCTCTGGACTGGAAGGATTATAGCTGGTGTTACATGTTTTGAATATTATCTTTTTATTCCAAGAAAGTGAAATCCTAAACTTTGCTTGAAGTGTTGTATACATTACTTCTGCATATGTTCTAGTGCCTTTGATAGTCCGTTTACATATTATTCACTTTTGCATAGGGTTTCTTTGAAAGTAATGATTCCCTATCACATTAGAATTTCACATTAGTGAAGTCCTCGGAATTTCTCTCAAAGCACAGTGACCCTTCTTAGGAAAGTGGCTTGTTGAAGATGGGTAGGAGAGTTGGGTGGATTGGAGGGATGGGAAAAAGACAAAGGCTTTAAGGAATACAGAATATAGGGCATTTCATTTTTAAAAATTTTGATGCTTGTTTTCCTACATTTTCACTGAGTCTACAGCTTTCCAATATGCAGTGTTCTATACTTTCAGAGTTTGACTGACTCTGAAAATAGTTTCTTTAATATGTGTGCCAGTGGTTTAGTGCAGTAATATTTTTTCTGAGTTTTAATATGACATGCTTACTAGATTGCCTTTGAAGCCTTCTATGTTTTTTCAAACTTTGAAGAGTGGGTAGATGCCTATTTGATCTATGGCTCACCTTTTTTTCTTGCTATTTGGGGAAGGGTTCTTCCCTATCCACACGGACGCAAAGAAATTACCATGTTGGTACACAGCCCAGAGGGGAGAATGGCTCTGGGATTAAAAGATGTCAGTCCAGTGTGGCTACTCATTTGCACAGAGAAAATATGCAATTGGAGGTGCTTTGTAGTGGCTGTTTTCTATCCTGAGCTTTGGGAAGCCGAGCCCTTGGTTTAGGCTGTGGCAGGTGAGGCTGATGGAGCACGAGCTCAGAGAGAGGCAGACCAAAGAGGGAAGATGCAGGGGTTTGAATCAAGGTTGAGTAGGTTCTGAGTCCCAGCAGCATCTTTGTTTTCATGAGCTCATTATTGCACTTTTAGTAAAGTCCGTATTTTGTCTAAGCTAGTTTCCTCTGAATTTCTGCTATTTTATAGATGTCCAATCTAAAGCATGCCATTTTTTCCTTTGTTTTGGTTGAGAAACCTCTAGTTACCTATTTTTACTATTCAGGTAGAATGCTTTTTAGTATTCACTGCCATTCATAATGGTATGTTCTTTATTGTCTTTTTAATGCAGTTCCTGAAGTGCATTTAATACAGTTCCTTAGGTGAAGGAGGTATTATTTTTATAGAGGTTACATAAACCATATAATGATTTAAAAATTCATAATTATTTGGCTAATTCAATATGACTACATTCACCCAGTCCACTAAGCACATCTTTGGACATTGAAAATAAATTAGGAAACAGCAGAGGGAATAGGAACAAGACATTATAATATGAAAAATCCAGTTTAGAGCAAGCATGATAAGATTATTTTGATAGTAAAAGCCTTGAGTCATCTATGCTGAACAAAGATAAGAAACGAATGTGGAAGTGCTTATTCTTCAAGACTTTAAACTTATTTTTCAATACCATCAAGATATAGTGCTTTATAAGAACTATGATTAATGTGTGGAATTGTTTTCAAGTTTAGTCAAACTTATTTCATACATTTGAACTAATCTTTATCTGTTCTTATCAGAATTCTTCTTTCTCAACAGTCCCCGTGTCTCTGTATGTATTGGAAAACCACGGAGTTGTTTGGTTCTTGTTTTGTTGAATTCTGAAGTTATGGAGAACACAGGGATGAGTCACTGGGGTGCCGAACTAGATAAGGCACCAGTCTCTGTTTCCCAGCTGATGGGCTACGTGCAATTTCTTGTTCTGAGTCTAATTACTGTAGAGATCTTATAATGGGCTAGATTGCAACATGAATTTAGCAAATTCTTCCAGTTCCCTTCAGAGGCCTCTGACAAAGCCATGGTAATATGGAAATTGACTCATTTTCCACTGTGAGGGCTGCTGGTGATATATTATGCAACTGATGTTCAATCAGCAACAGTCAGACAAGTCTGAATCATGATTTTTATCCTGTTTTTCTGTTTGTTTTGTTTTGCTTTTTAAAGATTGTGTATCTCCTTTGCCCCCTCCTCACTTACTTCCTTTAGATCTTTCTAGTAAATGACAATGTGATGCAGTGAAAAGGATCCTTGACTGGCATCAGACAGCCTGTGTTTCAGTCCTGGCTGTGCCCTTCTAACTCTTTGACTTTGAATGAGTCACTGAGCCTGTTTCCTCATCTATAAATTGAAGATGAAATGCCCATGTCACAGAGTTGTTGTAAGAATTAAGTGAAATAAATCTGGTATGAAATGCTCCAGAAGATCAAGGTATGATTCTTGGCAGTGTTTTTATTTTCGCTCCAAATAATAATAAATAAATCTACTTGTGGTTAAGCACATGTAATCTGGACAAACTATCTGAGTTTGAATCCTGTCTCTATTACTAGCCGTCTGACTTTGGTAAGGCATCCCACCTCTTTGTGCCTCACTTTACTCATCTAAAAATGGGTATAATAATAGCACTTCCTCATACAATAGTTGTGAGCATTAAAGGAATTAATACTTGCAAAGCACTTGCAAGTTTCTATGTATAGTAATTCTATATGTGTTCGTTAAACAAAGAAACGAGCAACCAACTAAATAAGTAAAGGGATTACCTGCCTTTCCTCGGTTGACCTGGGAAGTCCCAGATTTTGAGGTAGACACTGAAGCGTGGAGAGTTCTGTCTGCTATGGTGGTTGCTTCTCATACTGCAAGCCATCTCGCAGGAGGCGCCATCCAGAGCCCTGCCATACTGCTTGGGTCTTTTGAGGAAGTGGGATCCCGCTCCCTCTGCATGGAATTCTCCTAAGTGTGTCCTTAGACTCAGCTCTTCAGCCCCATAAGCATCCATCTCCGAAGGTACCAGTTTCCTAACGAGCGTGGTCTTGGACTGAGAACAGTGTCCTTCCTTATGGACGCTTTGCCTTCTCTGAGTTTCAGACTTCCAGTTTGGAACAGATTTTCCTTTTTAACCATCAAGATACTAAAGAACAGGGGCTTCCCTGGTGGCATAGTGGTTGGGGATCCGCCTGCCGATGCAGGGGACGCGGGTTCGTGCCCTGGTCCAGGAAGATCCCACATGTTGCGGAGCCGCTGGGCCCGTGAGCCATGGCCGCTGAGCCTGCGCGTCTGGAGCCTGTGCTCCGCAACGGGAGAGGCCACAGCAGTGAGAGGCCCGCGTAGCGCAAAAAAAAAAAAAAAAAAAAAAAAAGATACTAAAGGACAGATCGCCCCCTCCCCTCCCCACACTCTCCTAGGCAATGGATTGCTCTTGCCTGTGCTACCCTGTTGGGTGATCTTCCTTGAGAAATTCTCAGGCTCAAAGGGATTCATTATACTCCCTTTCCCTGGACACTTTTCTCACAAGATAGATCCTGTATATCTACTTGCAGTACTTCCAGAGATTGGAGACTGTGTCCCAGGTGGGGTGGAAGCTGCCCTCAGTGAGTCCATGTTGGTTTTTTGGAAGAAGGATCCTGTACGTCCTTTTCTGAATTGTTCAATCAGCTTTTGCCAACCAGAAATTAGCATCTGTGGTTCCAACCAATATGTGCACAAATTTATACAGTCAGTTAACCCTGGGTAATACATAACCTTGGGTAATACAAACCCCCTCCCCAATTTAAATTATTCTATGCAGAGTTACCAGTCTTGGTTTAGATAAATATTTAATTGTAGTTCTTAACTCAACTGAGGTCTAAGGTTTAAATTCCACAATTGCCTGAATATTTTGCTCACGGAAGAGAAGCATCTTTAGAAGAAAGTGGCATTTAGGAATCTTTAAGAGAGTGTTTAGGGAAGTGTAGGAGGTCTGGACAAGGTGAAGAGGAGAGAGGAGGTGATGGAGGTACAGAGGTGAGGGACCAGAGGAATAAGGAGGAAGAGAGGATATAGAAAACCAGCTGGAGGAGAGAGCTGGGCTTCACTGGGGAAATGAGTAGTTTGTTGTTGCTGAAGTTTGTCAAATTCCTCATTAGCTTTTGCTGGAGAATCTTTAATTGAAGCAATTTTTGAAGCAGAATTTTGTTTGGAGGCCTCTGCATACCAATTAAAAAATGCTACTAACTGAACCTGATATATCTTATTCCTTTTTTTTTATAATTAAGATTTAATGGACATACAGCATTATATTAGTTTCAGGTGGACAACATAATGAATTGTTATTTGGATATATTACAAAATGATCACCACAATAAATCTAGTTAACATCTATCACCACACATAGTTAAAAATTTTTTTTCTTGTGATGAGAACTTTTAAGATCTCTCTAGCAACTTTCAAATACGCAATACTGTGTTGTTAACTATAGTCACCATGCTGTACATTATGTCCGCATGAGTTATTTATTTTATAAATGGAAGTTTGTACCTTTTGACCCCCTCACAATTTTAACCCCCTCCCTTCACTGCCCACGTCTGGCAGCCACCAATCTGTTCTCTGTATCTAGAGCTTGGTTTTTTGGTTTCTTTTTAGACTCCACATATAAGTGAGATCATAGAGTAAATGTCTTTCTCCGTCTGACTTATTTCACTTAGCATAATGCCATCCATCTCTGGTCCATCTATGTTGTAGCAAAAGGCATTTACTGTTTTGTTTTTTTTTTAAGGGGCTTTTCAAGTAAGCAGTTTTATTCAAGTCAAATACTCCTCAGAGTGGCCTTAGAAGTCTCAGTCATCCTTGCTATATTTATGCCATTTACAAAGAGGAACATAAGCATTAGGAATGTAATGAGAGCACATATAAGATGCAGGAGTTTTCACTACGAGGAAAAGACTTGGACTGAGATGACCTCATGAGAGCTGGCAATGGTCAGGTGAAATGACGGGGGTACACTTTGTGTCTTGGGTCCGCAGCCTGAGGGTTAGCTGCCTCTGCACACAAACTGCAAAAATCTGCACGCTGGCAGGTGGACAAGCAAAGAAACCTGCTCTCAGGGTCAAAGACAAACTCTCCAGACAAAATGAAACATACGAAGCACTGATCAGGTTTTACTGGTGTCCCACAGCAAAGTTTGTCCAAATGGACACTGGTCAATGAGAACCAAAAACTCCCCTATCTCTGGGGCTGGCTTGAACAACAGGCTTAAAGGGTCTGTCTTGTCATCTTTTGCTTATCTTCTCCCTCTGATTCTCCTTATGACAAATGATACTGTTAGGTAATACAACACAAAATGGAAGCACAGAAGAGAACCAAAAAGAATGTTCTGATTCCATTCTAAGGATGGAATTAGAACCAATAACAATAAATTAGAACCAATAACAAAACCTGGGTACCTACCAAATTGAGAAAAACTAGTAAGGAACTCAATTCAACTCAAAGGGAGTGGACTTCAGACCTAGTTCTGACTTATAACATCACAGACTTGTCAAGCCATGAGCAGCAAGACCTAAAGAACCTCTCTGGATTCTGTTCCTCGTCAAATGCTCGGGTCTGCCACACCAGGCAGCAGTATACACTGTATTTTGATGTAAAGTATATATATATATGTATATGTATATGTATAGTAAAACTGTGGAAATAAAGACAACCACTCAAAAAGGAACAGACAGAGGTTATTTATTCCAAGCTTGCCATGGCAAGGATGTCAGCCACAGTCACTTGTATTTGGCAGAGAGTAAATGGCAAGCAGAAGTGTGGGAAAACTCTGTGGTGCGGAAAAAGAGAAGGCTTCAGGTATGTTCTGATTGGAGGCTGTTGGCATGAGAAAGCTGAAGGTAGGTTAGCTAGAATTGGGCATCTTATGTGATTGGTTTGGGGACCATACTTCACTTTTTCTGGTTCATCCTGAGTTGGAAGTGGGGGCAATAAACAGAGAAACTGACACTCATTGACCAAGCCCTGAGTGTTCTGAACCAATTACTGAAGAGGCTGTAGTTTAGTTTTCTGGACCAGTTGTTGCAGAAATTGTGGGTCAAAGTTCTGCTGTCATATATTGTCCTGCCACTGTCTGTTTGTATATTCAGTCTCTTAGTAGTTTTCATGTTAAACTTTCTTTTGGTCGTATGGATACATAATACCGACCCATTAAACTCAATGTGTTTAAACTGAAATTTGTCATTTTCATTAAATTTACCAACCTCAATGTGTCCTGTAAACCTAGGAGTTGATCTTTTTTGTTTTTCCGCCCATCTATTTTACTATCCATATCTAATCGATCACCAGTTCATGTGAATTTCACATCTTTAACCTCTCTCCAATCTGTACTCTTATCTCCGTCCCAGTGGTCACTGCCCTATGTCTCAAGTTTTCAGAATTTCTTCTAGGCTTATTAATACAGTCTTAGTTTTCATTGTCTTCCAATACATTCTCTAGATGTCTGACAGAGTAGCCTTTCTGAACCCACAAATCCCTGAATGACTGTAGGTCAATGTCCAAAATCCTTACCATGGCTTAACAATCACGTACAATCCAACCCCTGACCAGCTCTCCGATGTCATCTCTCTCCATTCCCATTCCTACACTATGTTGCACCATGAAGAGAAAATTCAGTTCCCCACTTAAGTCATGTTTCTGTCTTCCATATCTTGTGAACAATAGTTCACACTTACTTGAATTCTCCTCTCACTACATCTCACCTGCCCCACTCACAGATTTGGCCCAGATAAATAGTACTTCCCCTTGAAGACTGGGCTGAGGGATCCCCTCTTCTGTTAAGCCAGTCACAGTTCCTCCCAGCAGAATGAGATTGCCTTCTGATGTGCTACCATAGCAACATGTACATACGTCTACCACGGTACTTATCATACTTTCTGTTTACTTGACCATGTTCCACTTAGAATATTAATGTCTGTACAGCAGAGATTATTTTCCAGAGTCCTCTCTCCCTAACTGCAGTGTCTGGCATATAAGAGGTGCTTAATGCTTTTTTGTTGAAAGCATAAATGAAATAATGAACTTATAATTAGTTGCTGGATAACCTTTGTGCAAATTAGTGCAAGTTTGATTTCCATCCCCTCTTCACATACACCTTTCTTCAGAGGACAGCTTTCTCTAAAGCGTGGCAGAAGGAAGATGTTCAGTTTTATTGTATCTCTGGCATTTCTGCTCAGTGCCCCGCAGAAACTTGTGGTCCCTCGTCACTCTTCCCAGCATCACCATGGGCTGACCACTTGCTAGTCAACAACTATCACAGCAGGTGATGGACTTTTTGACTTAAAGATCTTTCATATCCACAGGAGAGCAGAAAAGGAAACCAAGTGGAGTGTGGCTTATTTCTCCTCTTACTGTCTTGCCTCTCTACAGCAGAATAACAATTTAGGAAGGAATAGCTAAAGTTCTTTACGACTTGGACTTTCCCAAGGGTCCAAGTGGGAAACCATCTGAGGGCAGCCGGAGCGCTGAGGATACATCTCGCCTTACCTTCTGTCCGTCTTCAGGTTCTCAACCCTCCCCCACGCCCCATCTTCTAGAGAGCTCTCTGTGAATCTCTCTCCTTGGGAGACTCATCCTTGTGCACAGGGCAACATCTTGGTCCCTGGATGTAATGCGTCACACTAGGATTTCATAATTTGAAAACACAGAGTGGAGGAGGAAGGCTGCCCTAGGTAATTCCGTTCAGGTTTTTTGTTTGTTTGTTTGTTTGTTTTTAGCACAACAGTGTTTTAGACATCTGCTGTGTTGTCTCTCAGGAATGCATCACAGCATCACATTTGTTTCAAATACACAGCTTGGCATTTTGTTTACTTAGCATTTACCTTAAGCAAAGACACTGGGGAATGGCTGCAGTTAGTCCACATCCTTTACTCACTAAGGAGCATCAGGTAGTTTCTATGTTTGCATTTCATTGTTCTGCTTCCTGATGTTTTTTCACTTTGTGCCCAGGAAGTCAGTGAGAAAGGGACTGAGCATTGTGTCAACCTGTCACTGTGATTTTTGTGCTTATGTTCACTCTCCAAAAATGCAATTAAAGGCTGCTTCCTTAGAGGGTGCTCATATAATAAAAACCAAACAAAACCCACAAAGTGATGTTCTTGCCTGTCATGCAGTCTAGAGGCTGCTCATCCTTTTCAGTATTCCCATGGCTGCGAGAACAGGCAAATCTGTGTGCTAATCTACGGAGCCTCTTATTTGTTAGAGCAGAGGGCGCACAGCGCATTTCTCAAGGACAGTCTCACTTTTTGTTTTGTTTTGTTATGTTTTTAAGAAGGGAGGGAACTATAGTGTAACCCCCTGTGTTGAGAATGGGAATATTTTTTAAGCAGCGAAGTATTACCATCATGCAGAACAGACTTACTTCTTTCCTTACTCTGCAAGCGAACTGTATTGCCCTTTAGTGGGAGTTTCTGTTAATGGAAGTTTTAATGGAAATTTCTGTTATCCCACAAAGTCTTTTAACATTTAGGTAAAGAGTAAATTTCTCCTTAGAGTAAGATAAAATTATTTAGTTCTCCTGCATGGGGATGTGATCGGTGAGGAGTGAGTCATGCTGGTGGTGGTAATTCATCTTGTTCCGTCTTCATGATGTTCATGGTCAGAGGCTAGATAACAATGTTTAAATAACTTCTAGCTGTATTCTGGGAAGAATGTGGTATGGCTGGGTCATATTATTAACTGTTAACAAATTTTAAGGACACATAGCATATTCTTTCTCCTTCATTTTCATTTCACCATCTAAGCAACTTGAATTGTGTTCCAACTGTCTCAAAAGAGGAATGCACAGGGCTGAATGTCATAGATAGAATTCCTGGCTTTTTATTCCCATAAGTTATTCTTATTAAGAAGAACTGAATTTGCAGGACAGAAAAATAAGACTTCTTCTCAGGTTGGAAACAAACTTCTGAACATGAGAGAGAGAAATAATGGTGGATCTAGGAGTAGCAGGTCTTTGTTCTTTCCTCTGGCAGAGCTCTTAGAACAGCTCATGGTAACTTGTGTGGAAATTACATGATAACAGAAGTCACTGCCTTCCCCTTGGCTATCTCTCTTGGGGGAACCAAGAAAAAATTATATACAATTTCCTTTATCTAGTGGGATGGGGGCTCAGATGCTTCTTTTATTTCAAGAAGCTGTGATAGGGCTTCCCTGGTGGCGCAGTGGTTGAGAGTCCGCCTGCCGATGCAGGGGACACGGGTTCGTGCCCTGGTCGGGGAAGATCCCGCATGCCGCGGAGCGGCTGGGCCCGTGAGCCATGGCCACTGAGCCTGCGCGTCCGTGAGCCTGTGCTCCGCAACGGGAGAGGCCACAACAGTGAGAGGCCCGCTTACCGCAGGAAAAAAAAAAAAAAAAAGAAGCAGTGATAGAGCTGTGATACGTCTGGCACATAAAGTTAGGGGACTAATTGTAAATCAGCTTCCACTTACTAACTCAGTAAAAAATTTGGGCAAGTTTCTTAACCTCTTCAAACCTTATGTATCTGTAAAAGAGGGAGAAGAAACTAACCTTGAAAAATTGTTTTAAAAACCAAAGTAAATGAGCTAACATTTGTCAGGGACCAGCAGGGCATCATTAAATGGCATCTATTATTACATTATTACTTTTACTTGTAATAAAGTGACACTTATGTTTATGGAATAGTTTGATAAAAGGCTTGTTTGATCTGATGTGAACCTCTCATTACTATGCTGTCATGCTGCCTGAATACACATTTACATTCTCTTCAAAAAGCTATAAATACAGTTTTATTGAGTAAGAAGCTCATTATTGGAGATAATGTCTCAACTTTGTGAAACTGACTTGGTGTTTAAGTCAAGAACATGGGTAATACAGCTTCTTTAAATGGCAAAGATTTACTCATACTAAATTCTAATTTATTGCCTGTACATCTCAAATAAATTTATGAGAACTTCATTAAAAACTGTGAAAATGTCAACATAGAATTATAATTATTGTACTTACTGCATACTTGAAATGTCACAAAATATCAGGATTATATGAGCTAAACAAATTAAAAGCATATTTAGGGAATAAGCCATTTCTAGTATAAAGTCATATGTCCTTATTCCCTCAACAATTTGTTGTTCAATAAATACTAATGGATGATGATACAATATAACATTTTGTGAATTTAATTTTCTCAGTTTCTCTCTTCTGGGAGGGTGCATGAACAGTACTCTTCAAATGTTTCTTTTTTCAACTCATCCAACTTCCTGTTAAAGCTACATTTGCCTTTAAGTACTTAATCTTTGGTCCCCTTAATCAGAGTTTTATAACTATTGATACACAGCACACGAAAATGGGTTACGAGTGTGCCTAGGGAGGATTCCCTCCACCTTCAAGTTGATGAGTGGGGTCTCAGGGTAGCAAGAGCTCCATGGTCCCTCCAGCTAAAGCAATTGCTTCTGTCTATGTCAGTGTTTTGTACACAAATTATTAGTTTCTGTATATGCCACAAAGTGAAAAATGCAGAAAGCCTGGCAAACAAATTTTTAAAAATCACAATTTGGTTCTAACTAACTTAAAATATCTCATTTAGCCCTTTTTTGTGTCTTTCCACATCTTAAAAACTTATAGAAATATTAGCTCCATGATTCTTTTCCCTAGATTCACATACATTTTTTTTTCTAGGAAAAATAAAAAGGCAAAAATCTAACAGTGGGAGGCATCTACCCTAAGAGTGAAAAATTAATAAGAACACAATAAGACGAATGTAATTTCAAGAGGTTGTACTGAACTTAAAAGCTAACTTTCACATTATCTTAATATTTAATACTTTACTTTTATGATAATGTATTCGTAACATAAAAATATTTCCCATTTATTAAAATCTTGTCTTAGGATTAAATAATTTAGAAAGTTTCATGGAATATCATAAAACATCCTCATAATGACATTTTATACACTGATTTGCATCATGTCCTACTGTTGTTTCCACATAAAGATAGTTTTATTTCAAATGGTGGAAATGGTAAAACAGAACACAATAATTTGTGAAGGACAAGGGTGAGTAAATTCTTCTAAAAGAGTTTATTGAATGGGTTGTAGGTTCAACTTCTATGAGAAAGGCCCAAAAAACAGTGATTTAAATAAGATTATTTCTCTCACAAAAGAATTCAGGACAAACATGATGGCTCTGAATGTCAGGGATCCAGGCTCTCTTATCATGTACTGTTCCAGGATCCTCCCAAAATTATTTTTAGTTCACGGTCCAAATGTCTGTTCCAACTCCAACCATCATGTCTACGATCTCACTGTGGAAGTGGAGGACATAACAATTTGTTTGTATTGGTTAAACTTGAAATTTCACACATCGCTTTCTCTCACAATGGTTGGTAAGGATTTAGGCACATGGCCATGAAATGAAGGATGGAAATGCAATCCAGCTAAAAATTTGATCACTCTGAAAGGGGAAAAGGGACATTATAAAACAATTAGCTGTCTCAACAGCAAGGGACTAATGTGGAAATGTCAATAAACGATCCCATCTGAGACAAGAGACAGGTTGATATTTATTGTGGAACTTAGTATACTTTGGTTTTACTGGAGGGCCAAAGGGAGTACATGGATGTCACATATATAGTGTGTTTTCCTTCAATCTAGGGTATGCTCTCAGAAAATAATTGTTTTCCATCCCGAGATTATTTTTACATAATAAAAATAAGGCAAATAAAGCAGTCTTCTTGTCAAGGAATTTATCCTGTATAAAAAAAGATAAAAATAAAAAATTAATGTCATGTGTTAAGTGTAATAAGAAAATTAATATATAAAGTTCAGTGGTGGAATAATAGTGATTAAAACAATTCCCTAGTTCAAAGACAGTTTTCAAGGATGCAGTTCTTGAGCTGGATTTGAATGGATAAACACTTGTGAGTTTTTATCTATTTCTTGGATAAAGAGCAATTACACACAACTTTAGCTTATTAAGGAATGATTTCTTATCCTTATAGCCAAAAGATCAGGCAGTGAGAGCGGGAAGAGACCCTCATTTTGTACAGGGTTGCTGGAAGCTGGCTGGGAACCTCCACTGAAGATAATGGCTGTGTTGGCCAGTGCCCTCTCTGCATGCAGCCCTCTCTTCCTTCAGATCTGGGATGGTAACTTGCTCTTACTAGTTCTGGAGTCTGCACTGTCCTTTATGGTTTTCCTCCCCTGCCAACCCTTTAAAAAAAAAAATAGTCCCTTAACTAAGCCTGCTTAAAATTGTTCAATTTGTGTCATTTATTTCCTACTTGAAACCTAATGGGTATAATGTGTAATTATATATTGAAATAAGGTAAAGTACACAATAAAAATAAGGGAATAAATGTCACTTTATTCTAAATTACAAAGGCAATGTCACAAATAAGAAGAACAATCAGATCAGTAATGCAAGTAGAACATATAAGGGCATGATTATAGTGAGATAATTTAATATTGCACTCTTGGTCAAGGGAATATTATATTAGCAAAAATAAAGACCTTAAGGATTGAATTGTTATAGTATAAAAAATTAATTAACACAGAGGTATATAATTTTGGATTTATATATTGTGCAATGAATTGAGCATATAATTCAAAATAATCATTAAATTCAAAATTAATCAGGATTAGCACATTGAGAGCCACTTCCAGTAATAGTATGGAGAGTTTCTAATTTCAGTTCAACAAATCAAAAAATAAATGACAAACAGAAAAACGCAGTGATCTTGTATTTATAAATACGCCCTTTTTGCACTGCTTATAAGCAGAGCTTAAACTAAATCACAGATAATGGCATATAGTCAATAACAATTAAGATATTGTTATTCAAAATGTGTGACAGTGCTAACACAACACTCAGAGGTAAATTCCTTTTTTTTTCTGTTGGCTGCAAATTATTCTGGGTTTTTTTTGAATTTTATTTATTTATTTTTTATACAGCAGGTTCTTATTAGTTATCTGTTTTATATATATGAGTGTATATATGTCAATCCCAGTCTCCCAATTCATCCCACCACCGCCAACCCCCCTGCTTTCCCCCCTTGGTGTCCATACATTTGTTCTCTACATCTGTGTCTCTATTTCTGCATTGCAAACCAGTTCACCTGTACCATTTTTCTAGATTCCACGTATATACATTAATATACGATATTTGTTTTTCTCTTTCTGACTTACTTCACTCTCTATGACAGTCTCTAGGTCCTTCCACATCTCTACAAATGACTCAATTTCATTCCTTTTATAGCTGAGTAATATTCCATTGTATATATGTGCCACATCTTCTTTATCCATTTTTCTGTCGATGGGTATTTGGGTTGCTTCCATGACCTGCTATTGTAAATAGTGCTGCAATGAACATTGGGGAGCATATGTCTTTTTGAATTATGGTTTTCTCTGGGTATATGCCCAGTAGTGGGATTGCTGAGTCATATGGTAATTCTATTTTTAGTTTTTTAAGGAACCTCCATACTGTTCTCCATAGTGGGTGTATCAATTTACATTCCCACCAACAGTGCAAGAGGGTCCCCTTTTCTCCACACCCTCTCCAGCATTTGTTGTTTGTAGATTTTCTGATGATGCCCATTCTAACTGGTGGGAGCTGATACCTCATTGTAGTTTTGATTTGTATTTCTCTAATGATTAGTGATGTTGAGTCACTTTTCATGTGTCTCTTGTCCATCTGTATGTCTTCTTTGGAGAGATGTCTAATTAGGTCTTCTGCCCGTCTTATGATTGGGTTTGTTTTTTTAATATTGAGCTGCATCAGCTGTTTATACATTTTGGAGATTATTACTTTGTCCATTGATTCGTTTGCAAATATTTTCTCCTATTCTGAGAGTTGTCTTTTCATCTTATTTATAGTTTCCTTTGCTGTGCAAAAGCCTTTAAGTTTCATTAGGTCCCATTTGTTTATTTTTCATTTTATTTCCATTTCTCTATGAGATGGGTCAAAAAAAGATCTTGCTGTGATTTATGTCAAAGAGTGTTCTTCCTATGTTTTCATCTAAGAGTTTTAGTGTCTGATCTTACATTTAGGTCTCTAATCCATTTTGAGTTTATTTTTGTGTATGGTGTTAGGGAGTGTTCTAATTTCATTCGTTTACATGTAGCTGTCCAGTTTTCCCAGCACCACTTATTGAAGAGACTGTCTTTTCTCTATTGTATACCCTTGCCTCCTTTGTCATAGATTAGTTGACCATAGGTGCATGGGTTTATCTCTGGGTTTCCTATACTGTTCCATTGATCTATATTTTCTTCTCTGATTGCTGTGGATAGGACTTCCAAAACTATGTTGAATAATAGTGGTGAGAGTGGACATCCTTCTCTTGTTCCTGATCTTAGAGGAAATGCTTTCAGTTTTTCACCATTGATAATGATGTTTGCTGTGTGTTTGTTGTATATGGCCTTTATTATGTTGAGGTAGGTTCATTCTATGCCCACTTTCTGGAGAGTTTTTATCATAAATCAGTGTTGAATTTTGTCAAAACCTTTTTCTGCATCTACTGAGATGATCATATGGTTTGTATTCTTCAATTTGTTAATATGGTGTATCACATTGATTGATTTGCATATATTGAAGAATCCTTGCATCCCTGGGATAAATCCCACTTGATCATAGTGTATGATCCTTTTAATGTGTTGTTGGATCCTGTTTGCTAGTATTTTCTTGAGGATTTTTGCATCTATATTCATCAGTGATATTGGTCTGTAATTTTCTTTTTTTGTAGTATCTTTGTCTGCTTTTGGTATCAAGGTGATGGTGGTCTCGTAGAATAAGTTTGGGAGTGTTCCTTCCTCTGCAATTCTTTGGAAGAGTTTGAGAAGAATGGGTGTTGGCTCTTCTCTAAATGTTTGATAGAATTCACCTGTGAAGCCATCTGGTCCTGGACTTTTGTTTGTTGGAAGATTTTTAATCACAGTTTCAATTTCATGACTTGTAATTGGTCTGTTCGTATTTTCTATTTCTTCCTGGTTCAGTCTTGGAAGGTTATACCTTTCTAAGAATTTGTCCTTTTCTTCCAGGTTGTCCATTTTATTGGCATAGAGTTGCTTGTAGTAGTCTCTTAGGATGCTTTGTATTTCTGCAGTGTCAGTTGTTACTTCTCCTTTTTCATTTCTAATTCTATTGATTTGAGTCTTCTCCCTCTTTTTCTTTATGAGTCTAACTAAAGGTTTATCAACTTTGTTTATCGTCTCAAAGAACGCAGCTTTTAGTTTTATTGATCTTTGCTATTGTTTTCTTTGTTTCTATTTCATTTATTTCTGCTCTGATTTTTATGATTTCTTTCCTTCTACTAACTTTGGGTTGCTTTTTTTAAAAAATTTATTTTATTTTATTTATTTTATCTTTGGCTGTGTTGGGTCTTTGTTGCTGTATGCACATGGGCTTTCTCTAGTTGTGGCGAGCAGGGGCTACTCTTCATTGTGGTGTGCAGGCTTCTCATTGTGGTGGCTTCTCTTGTTGTGGAGCACAGGCTCTAGGTGCGTGGGCTTCAGTAGTTGTGGCATGTGTGCTCAGTAGTTGTGGCTCACGGCTCTAGATCACAGGCTCAGCAGTGGTGGCGCACGGGCTTAGTTGCTCCGGGTCACGTGGGATCTTCCCAGACCAAGTGTCCCCTGCACTGGCAGGTGGATTCTTAACCACTGTGCCACCAGGGAAGGGCTAACTTTGGGTTTTGTTTGTTCTTCTTTCTCTAGTTCTTTTAGGTGTAAGTTTAGATTGTTTATTTTAAATTTTTCTTGTTTCTTGAGGTAGGCTTTTATTGCTATAAACTTCCCTCTTAGAACTGCTTTTGCTGCATCTCACACATCTTGGATCATCATGTTTTCATTGTCATTTGACTCTAGGTATTTTTTGATTTTTCTTTGATTTCTTCAGTGATCTCTTGGCTATTTAGTAACATATTGTTTGGCCTCCATGTGTTTTTGTTTTTAACATTTTTTTCTGTGTAATTGATTTCTAATCTCATAGCACTGTGGTTGGAAAAGATGCTTGATATGATTTCAATTTTCTTAAATTTACCAAGGCTTGATTTGTGACCCAAGATGTGATCTATCCTGGAGAATGTTCCATGTGCACTTGAGATGAACGTGTAATCTGCTGTTTTTGGATGGAATGTCCTATAAATATCAGTTAAATCTATCTGGTCTATTGTGTCATTTAAAGCTTGTGTTTCCTTATTAATGTTCTGTCTGTATGATCTGTCCATTGGTGTAAGTGAGGTGTTAAAGTCCCCCACTATTATTGTGTT
Source organism: Delphinapterus leucas (assembly GCF_059928025.1). NCBI lineage: Eukaryota > Metazoa > Chordata > Mammalia > Artiodactyla > Monodontidae > Delphinapterus > Delphinapterus leucas. The sequence continues at coordinate 16,905,873 of NC_143146.1, forward strand.
ACTGTTGATTTCCTCTTTTATAGCTGTTAGCATTTGCCTTATGTATTGAGGTGCTCCTGTGTTGGGTGCATATATATTTATAATTGTTATATCTTCTTCTTGGATTGATCCCTTGATAATTATGTAGTGTCCTTCCTTGTCTCTTGTAACATTCTCTAAAGTCTATTTTATCTGATATGTGTATTGCTACTTCAGCTTTCTTTTGATTTCCATTTGCCTCGTATATCTTTTTCCATCCCCTCACTTTCAGTTTGTATGTGTCCCTAGTGGGTCTCTTGTAGACAGCATATATACAAGTCTTGTTTTTGTATCCATTCAGCAAGACTGTGTCTTTTGGTTGGAACATTTAATCCATTCACATTTAAGGTAATTATTGATATGTATGTTCCTATTACCATTTTCTTAATTGTTTTGGGTTTGTTTTTGTAGTTCCTTTTCTTCTCTTGTGTTTCCCACTTAGAGAAGTTCCTTTAACATGCGTTGTAGAGCTGGTTTGGTGATGCTGCATTCTCTTAGCTGTTTCTTGTCTGTAAATCTTTTGATTTCTCCCTCAAATCTGAATGAGATCCTTGCCAGCTAGAGTAATCTTGATTGTAGGTTCTTCCCTTTCATCACTTTAAATATATCATGCCACTGCCTTCTGGCTTTGTAGAGTTTCTGCTGAGAAATCAGCTGTTAACCTTATGAGAGTTCCCTTGTATGTTATGTGTCGTTTTTCCCTTGTTGCTTTCAATAATTTTTCTTTGTCTTTAATTTTTGTCAGTTTGATTACTATGTGTCTCATCATGTTTCTCCTTGAGTTTACCCTGCCTGGGACTCTCTGCACTTCCCGGACTTGGGTGACTATTTCCTTTCCCATGTTAGGGAAGTTTTCAACTATAATCTCTTCAAATATTTTCTTGGGTCCTTTCTCTCTCTCTTCTCCTTCTGGGACCCGTATAATGCAAATGTTGTTGCATTTAATGTCCCAGAGGTCTCTTAGGCTGTCTTCATTTCTTTTCATTCTTTTTTCTTTATTCTGTTCCATGGCCATGAATTCCACCATTTTTCTTTATTCTGTTCCATGGCCATGAATTCCACCATTCTGGAATTCATGGCCATGAATTCCACCAATGTTTTCCAGGTCATTTATCTGTTCTTCTGCCTCAGTTATTCTGCTGTTGATTCCTTCTAGGGTATTTTTCATTTCAGTTATTGTATTGTTCATCTCTGTTTACTTGTTCTTTAATTCTTCTAGGCCTTTTCTTGCATCTTCTCGATCTTAGCCTCCATTCTTTTTCCGAGGTCCTGTATCATCTTCATTATCATTATTCTGATTTCTTTTTCTGGAAGGTTGCCTATCTCCACTTCATTTAGTTGTTTTTTCTGGGGTTTTATCTTGTTCCTTCATCTGGTACATAGTCCTCTGCCTTTTCATCTTGTCTATCTTTCTGTGAATGTGGCTTTCGTTCCACAGGCTTCAGGATTGTAGTTCTTCTTGCTTCTGCTGTCTGCTCTCTGGTGGATGAGGCTATCTAAGAGGCTTGTGCAAGCTTCCTGATGGGACGGACTGGTGGTGGTAGAGCTGGCTGTTGCTCTGGTGGGCACAGCTCAGTAACACTTTAATCTGCTTGTCTCTGGATGGGTGAGGTTGAGTTCCCTCCCTGTTGGTTGTTTGGTCTGAGGCGACCCAGCACTGGAGCCTACCCTGCTCTTTGGTGGGGCTAATGGCAGACTCCGGGAGGGCTCATGCCAAGGAATACTTCCCAGAAGTTCTGTTGCCAGTGAGCTTGTCCCTGTGGTGAGCCACAGCCACCCCCTGCCTCTGCAGGAGACTCTCCAACACTAGCAGGTGGGTCTGGTTCAGTCTCCTATGGGGTCACTGCTCCTTCCCCTGGGTCCTGATGCACACACTACTTTGGGTGTGCCCTCCAAAAGTGGAGTCTCTGTTTCCCCCAGTCTTGTTGCAGTCCTGCAATCAAATTCCACTAACCTTCAAAGTCTGATTCTCTGGGAATTCCTCTTCCCATTGCCAGACCCCCAGGTTGGGAAGCCTGACGTGGGGCTCAGAACGTTCACTCCAGTGGGTGGACTTCTTTGGTATAAGTGTTCTCCAGTTTGTGAGTCACCCACCCAACAGTTATGGGATTTGATTTTATTGTGATTGTGCCCTCCTACTGTCTCATTGTGGCTTCTCCTTTGTTTTTAAATGTGGGGTATCTTTTTTGGTGATTTCCAGTGTCTTCCTGTCAATGATTGTTCAGAAGTTAGTTGTGATTCTGGTGCTCTTGCAAGAGGGAGTGAGAGTTAAATTCATAGTGAAAATATTTTCTATATGTTTGTGGAAAGAATGAAAATAAATAAACTAATTATTAAAGTGAAGAATCATGAGAAAATTTTAAACAGCAATGTAAGAGAAATATTTAAAAAATTAAGTAAATTAAAAAAAAAGAAATGTATATTAAGCAATGAGTAATTCCAAGAGTTGATTTTTCTCATAAGTATGAAATATCAACTAAACTAATATTTTCTGGTGAGTCTAATCAATTTAGAAAGAGAGTGCAGAAAATACATTTGGAAGCAGAACAGACATAACTAATCAGAAAAAAATTAAAACTTTTTTTGAGTCTTGTCTAATATTGTTTTCAAAAGCATGTGTTATGATTAGTAAAAATGTTTAAAAAAATAAATTCTAAATGAGTGGAAGAGTGTAATTTAATTCTGGAAAAATATAAATAATGAAAATTGATTTAAGGAAAAAAGCAAAATCTAGAAAAATATAATAAAAGTATTTTAAATTATAATATCTAAAAAATTTCAAGATTCTCTCTGGGTTAGAAATTTCATTAAAAACACATTCAATTGTCTTAAGAAAGGATAGCAAGACAAAAGGAAAGACAGAATAGCACAGAAGTTAGGAGATTAAATTGCTTATTCCTGTGCTAGAAAATTTGAGACCTCTGATGAAATGAATCTTCTCTTTTACCTTTACAGAGAATAATGAGAGAAAGCTCCTTTCCAAAAAATTATCGATAATTTCTTGACAAAGGTTTAATGCACAAAATAATGTCCATCAAATTATTGTATATTTTGATTTGTGCTCCAGTCATGATGGAGTAACAGAGAATAGATTTATCTTCCTATTGGGAAGGGTATCCAGATCAGATCATGCCCATCTCTCTGTGTTGAGGAAAAAGAGATTGGATTCCAGTGAGGCTGAGGTGACCAGAATTTCAAGGACAGATTTTCAGAGAAGGAGCCGTTCTTGACATTTTAGGAAAAAAGAATACCAAATATATACAGATTCTTCTAGACACTTGAAAAGTATGAAACATCCTCTAGCTCTTTTGATGAGCTCAACATAACTTGGAGAACAAAACTTACAGGAACATTATTGACTAATGTCTCTTCCACTCATTTGAGTCATGAATACTGATGGAACAATTCTAACTAAAATACCAACAAACTGAATCCAGCAACATATAATTGTATACCATGTAAAAGGTTGGCTATACAATATTTTTTCAGGGATGCAAAGTTTGTTCAATAGTAAACATACCCTACAGTATTCCCTATAGTCCTCCTGTGAACAAAAATGATGGAGAAAAATATAGCTGCTGAAATAGCTACAGAAAAGCTTTTGATATTAGACATTTAGTCATGAAAAAACTTCTATAACATTAAGAATAGAAGGGAACATCATTAATATGATAAACCCCGATCCCTGAAGCCAGCACCATACTTAATGGCAAAATGTTGATAGCTTTCAGTTTGGGAGTGAAATGAGGCAGGGATATTTGCTATTACCATTTATCTTCAATATTGTACTGGAGGATTAGGAAAATAGAATAGAAGAGAAAAAACTCTAAGAAATGTATAATTTTGACTGTATTAAATGTAAAAGCTTACATTCCTTAAAATAACCATTTAAGAAAGTGAATATTAAACCAAATAAAAAAAGATATTTGTGACCCATTTAACTATAAATGGCCCAGATTTCTAAGTAATTCATAAAAACCAATAAGGAAAAAAATATCTGGTAGAAAATTGGGCAACAAATTTGAACAGGCATGTTGTAAAAGAAAATATCCACATTATGCAATCATTATACAACAGAATATGTGGTGCTATTTTATTAATAGTAATTGGGAAGCATAAAATAAAACCACAGTGAGATCCCATTAGACCCCACCAGAATGGCTAAAATTTTAAAAAGCCAGAAAATGCCAGGCTTTTTTTTTTTTTTTTTTTGCCAAAAAAATGAAACAATAGGAACTTTCATACAGCTTTGGTGGAAGTGTAAACTGGTGCAACCACTATGGAAACCAGTTTGTCTTAACAATTAAATTGAAGATATGCATTCCTTATTACCCATAAATTCTATGCTTAGGAACTTTTCCAGCAGAGGTACATGCAGATTTTCCCTAGAAGACACATACACAAATCTTTACAGTAACATTACTCAAAGAGCCCCAAGCTGGAAATAATTCGAATGTCTATTATAGAGTGGGCACATGAATTGTGGTTTATAATTACAATGGAATACTATTCAGGAAAACAAATGAACTTAAGCTAAAGGCAAAAACATAGAATAAAACAGATGTATAATATACTGTTGAAAGAATCCAGAATCAGAAAATATGTACTATTCAAATCCATTTATATAAGTTTCAAAAATAGGTTAATTAAACCGCTGTGTTTAGAGATGCATCCCTACAAGCATACAGAAAAGGAAGAAAAGGAATATGGGAGAGAGTGTGAGAGAGGGTGTGTACTGGGGGTTTCCGAAAGTCACTGGCAATGTTCTATTTCTTCATCTGTTTTCACGGGGGGTTATTTTATAATAATTCAATACACAAAACATATCTTAATGCACTTTTGTAAGTATGTCATAATACACAACAAAAAGTTTAAAATAATAAAATGGACACAATTTCTAGTCTTGTTGATTGTAAATCAAATGAGGAACTCTGAATTTACAAAGTTAAAATTAAGCTGAATACCACAAAGTAGAACAAGTCAACTAATTAATTTACTCATTTTCCTGTGCATTAGAATTTTTTTTTTTTAAATCGTAAACAGTGCTGGATTTTTATACAAAACACCCATATTTTCTCCTCTCTAGTTTTACAGATATTGTTGAGAGTTTGTTTTACAAGTAGTTTTGTACTGCTTTGTTTTTGAGGACATTTGTGATTAGTGGACATAAATGGATTTAAGCAGACATGGCCTGCAAAACACTCACTTTTCTGGCTTTTGTTCCACAAAAACCTGAGCCATTTAAGCAACTTTGCTAGGTGTTTCAGATAGAGACAGTGCTTTTATAAGGAAACTAGAGAACAGGGAGAAAATCTCCATGTCAACAGAGTGTGTAAAGTTCGTGTGTCCTGTGATTAAAGAGATTCACTCTTTGCACCTTTTTCCCCCCCAAGTAGAAGAGAATTGAAGCCCCAAGAATAATAGAGACTTCACTTTCTGCTGCTCCAATGGGAATGGGCTTAGACTTACATTTATGTTAATTTAATAATGACTATCTTTATGTATTTGGTGACGGGCACAAGCAGAAGCCTCTAAAGTATGCTTTAATTTTTAACTTGGATGGTGATTACATGAATGTTTGCTATGTAAAATCTCTACTGTCCATGTGTTTTGGACGCTGCTTTCTCTTGGTTTAGCCTATGAGCTCTTGAAAATCGAGTCAAATGCAAGGATTAAGTGCTGATGCTGTGTGAGGTGCAGTTCTAGCAAATGAGAGTGAGGGCAAAGGGAAGTGAGGCAGGGAAGGCTAGACAGGTGCTGTGGAAGGTGATGTAGTATGGTGCTAGCCCTGTTTCATGCTGTACTGCAACAGATACAGCTGGCTGCTTGGTGGGAGGCCTGCTGTGCCTTATAGGTCATCTCCTCGAGGCAGGGTCAACAGAGAAACTGGCTCAGAGTAAAACCTTGGGGAAGAAGGAGAGGGAGTTTATCTGACTGACTTCTTTTTGTCTCCTGTCCCTATTGGTCAAAGTTCACCACATGAAGTATCAATTCCCTTGTTCTTCTAGGTTGCGCTATTTGGCCCCTTTGGCAGCCACTTGGGAAGCCAGATATTATTCTCATTGGTTTCACTTGGGTTCAAAAATTCTTTGGAGAGCCAGGTTCTCCTAGACTATGATTGTTCATGTGATTGTGGTCAAGTTGGAATGCCAAGAGAGCAGCTGCTGTGAAGCAAATAGGGAAAGATCCAGGGGGCAAGAGAGGCCAAGAGGATATTTGAGAAGAATATATTTTAAAATAAAAAAGTGAAGTCATACATATTTTGTATATACTTTCTCTTATACATAAAAACTTAACTTGAAATAAATTCATTGCCTCTAGCACTCATCACTTTAAAATGCGTTCTTGCATGCTGATAAAAGAATGTCATCTTCTTGATTTCTGTGCAAAGAAAAGTAAATTTTATTTCTGAGATAGAAAACAAATCAGTTTGTAGCTTCGTATTGGTAGAGACAGAAATTAGTCCATAATCATCTCTTTGTGATAGTGTCTTAAAATTTATGTTTGGTTTCAAAAGGATTGTATCATTTATTATTATCACTGTATAAACTGTTTTTGATATATTAAGTGCAAATTTCCATTCATACTGCAAGTTACTTATTTTCAGTCATGATGGTTCAATATTGTGGTTCAAAGTACTTTTGAGAATAATTTCCTTATTCCCCATGATGTTAGTTTTTGTTTTTATTAATGGGGAAAATTATAAAGTCAAAAACTCTTTCTTTGGATTTAATGATGGTTGTAAATAAATTTTTAATTTTAGAAATCATACCACCAACCACAGAATTTTGAAAAGGAGTAACGCATAACAGACCCTTGACTCTCTTGCTCTTTATCCCACTCGGTAAAACCAAAGCATTGGTCAAATTCAACTCTGCACACTCTATGTCCAGACTATAACCAAAAAACAAACAAAAACAAAACAAAATGTGCTTACCGATCTCACTTTAAATTTATAATCTCTAAACTAAGAGGATTCTTCATGCTGCCCATTGATCAAAATACATTTTCCTTGTTGATTTTCTCTTTCGCACACTTCTTATTTTCTCCCCATTTCTTCCTACTTGCAACATGTCTTCTTATCCTTATTATCAGCTCATAACTTAATTTCTTTCCTCTTTGCGAAAATGGAAGTGATCAGAATAAGATTTCCAAGAGCTCAGACCCCATCTACCCAGGTATCTATTGCTGAGCTCCTGGGGACAACATTGTCTCATGTTATTATGAAGGAACCCTCCACATTCTGCACTGAGGTTGGCTCTAGTTGTGTGCCCTTATCCTACTTTCCCTTACTCGCTCAAGGATAATAATCCAGGAATTCTTTCATCTCCCTCCGACATCATCATTTTTTCCCTTTTCTTAGATTATTCAGAACATCATCCAGGTAGGATTCTTTTCTTTTTTACCACCATCATGAAATGATTTCCTCTTGACTCCCTGTCTCCCTCCAGCTCTCACAACACTTTTCATTTCCCCTTTTAAAATAAAAGCACCCTCTAAAAGACTCACCCTTTCTTGTATTCTCCTTTCATTCTCCCTTGAACTCACTGCAATCAGGTTTCCTCCTATACTATACCAGTGCACTAAACCTGCACTTTATCAAGATCAGCAGTGACCACCAATTGCCAATGATCATTTCTCACTCATCATCTTGATTTACAGGTAGCATTTATCATAGCTGATCGCTATGTCCATCTTGAAACACTTTCTTCACTTGACTTCCAACGCCACACTTGCCTAGTTTTCCTCTTACAGTTGTAGCCACTTGCTCTCATTGTCTTTTGCTGGTTCCTGTTCATCTACTCTATCTTCACATATTGGAGTGTCCCAGGGCAGAGTAGTTGGACATCTTGTCTTTTCTAGTCACACTTACTACCTAAGTGATCTACTTCACTCACGTGGCTTTACATATTATCTAAATGTTGATGACTCCCAAGCGCTGGATTCCAGAAATGCATATGCAACTGTCTTCTACGTTATCCCCACTACCACACATGGTCAAAGCTTTCAACATTTTTTATCAACATTCTTGTAGTATGCTTCGGATGGTCTCTCTGCTTCTGCCCTTACCCCATCCTATCTCCTTTTAACACGGCAGACAGAGTGATCCTGTTAAAATGTAGATTTTCTTAAAATGCTTACACTGCTTTTTAATTTTTTTGCAGTACACGGGCCTCTCACTGTTGTGGCCTCTCCCATTGCAGAGCACAGGCTCCGGACGCGCAGGCTCAGCGGCCATGGCTCACGGGCCTAGCCGCTCTGCGGCATGTGGGATCTTCCCGGACCGGGGCACGAACCCGTGTCCCCTGCATCGGCAGGCGGATCCTCAACCACTGCGCCACCAGGGAAGCCCTACACTGCTTTTTATCTCAGAGTAAACGCCAAGGCCTTAATATGACCTTCGAGGTCTGACAGGATCTAGCCCTGCGTTATCCTTCTAAATGCATTTTCTACTCTTCTGTTGACTCTCCTCAGCTACTCTGAATTTCGTGCAGTTCCTTGAATACGCCAGGTACTTTTGTACCCAGAGCCTTTTACTTGCTCTTCCCTCTGCTTATAGGGTCTTCCCCCATATAACAACAAATTACAGATTACAAATCTAGCCAAGTATAAAAATATGATACATTTTATCAAGTTGTGTTTATTTTCTAATGCAAGGATGGTTTTCCATCATGAAACATATTAATGTAATTCACGTAATTAATATAAGTAATATAAACATTAAAATGAAACCCATAGAATATCATTAGATGCAAAGGAAGTATTCAATAAAACTCAGTATCCAATCATAAGAATTCTTAGAAAATGATAAATATATACAAAACCTACAACAAATATCATATTTTATCATGAAACATTGAAAACGTTTCCCCAAAAAGTAAGAACATGGTCGAAGATAGCCACTATAATTTCTTTTCTAATTTTACCTTGCAATTCAAGGCAGGACAATAGTAAAAGAAAACAGAATGCAAATATATAAGAATAACAAAAGGTAAAACAAAATATTCATTTGCCAAAATATGATTGTCTTTACAGAAAACAACTCTTAAGAAAAGTGATTGGAATTTTATGAAATTTAGTAATGTTTGATTCAAAAATCAATATATAAAAAGCAATTTTTATTTCTACACATTTATAAAATATAATTAGAAAACACAACTTGATTGCTCCCTCACAACCATCTGCTATTCATACTTCTGTTACATGGAAGTCAGATATCTCGGTTTGTGAAAATTTTGTTAGTGCTATGGTAGTGCCAGTACCTACCATAGCAGTAAATATGGTAGAACCAGGATTTTTTTTTTTAATGTGCCATGTACCTTAGTCATAGCTATAGCTATGGATATCTAGTACCTTCAGCTAATAGCAAAAGGGTCTGCAAAAGAGATTTTGTATTTTCTCTTCTTTTTTCAACAACTATAGCCTTCTGACATCATCTGACTGGAAACAGCTTTTATGTTATGTATAGCATGAAATAAGAGCGGCCTGAAATTAAAATACAAAAAAAAAAACAAACACAATTTGAAAAGGTAAACAATTTACAATAGCTATAATAATGTGCAGTGTTTAAGAATAAATATAGCCAAAGATACAAAGGGATTTCATACATAAAATAGTAAACTTTTAAGGATATTTAAGAAAAACAAATAAATAGTGATACTTTCCAAGTACATGGATTCAAAGACTAAATATTTTAAACATGTTAATTCTCCCCAAATAGACCTACTGATTCAGTGAAATTTTATATAACATTTCAAACAAAATTTTAGTTGTTATGTGTATGTCTGTGTTTGTGTGTCCATGTGGAAAAGGACACGCTTATCCAAGTTTCTTTTATGTAATAACAAACTGAAAGATTTATAAAAACGTTGTAATACTTAAACAATATGTAGTACATACACGGCAGTAGACAAATTGATTAATGCAAGAGGTTACTGATCTTAAAGGAAGACCCAGCAAATATAGAACTTGAACTCGGTCAGGAGGTCTATTAGAAGTTCAATGAGGAAAAGGTTGAGCTTTCAATCATCAAAACAAAATAAATAGATAATAAGGCAGAAAATGGATCACTAACTCATGCCATATCCAAAAAAGAAAAGAAATAATTCCAGTTAGGTTCAATGTGAAAAATACAACTGTAACCTTTTAAAAGAAGATAACCAAAGACAATATTTTCTTGCCTTTTGGGTAAGAATGGATTTATTACAGACAGAGGTGCAAAATACAAGAAAAAGATTGATAAATTCGCTACCATTAAAATGAAGGACTTCTGGTCATCAGGATATAGCGTAATGGCAGCGAAATAGTAAGTCATGGAATGGAAGAGAGTATTTGTGACAAATATCCAAAAAAGTCTCAGTATAATAATTTGACTTCTTTAATACCAGGTGCACATTGGTGACTCTGGGGGAAATAAGCCAACAGAGGTTTCCTCACAAGGTCTCTAACATTGCCTCTGACCTCTCCTCCCACCCCCCAATTTTAAATTTTCAAAAAATGCCAATACTCTTTTAAATTTAACTGAAGAGATTTTAGAAGTTGAGTGCTAAAGAGGGAGAAGGAGGGGCAGAGAGAACTCAGCTGAGATAGCATAAACTACCTCCACTTGATAGGGTAAGACTGTTCGTTTTCTGGAAATACAAATATATACAGGTTATATTTCATAGTGCCATTTTAACATTATTATTAATGAATTAATTTTTTAAACCAAAGCAAAACACATTTGTGGTTGGAGGAGGCAAATTGTTACTTAACGGAAAATATCATATTCTTTAGAGTCAGCCAGATACAGGGCTTAGCTTCTCCCTCGAACATTAATGAGCAGCTAGCAAGAACAGATGATTTAACTTCTTGAAGAGGGTTATTCTAATAGGCTCAGTTTCCTCATTGGCTCCATGAACTAGATATTACCCACCTTGCAGGATTGGAATGAGGTTTAAATGACTCAGTACTTATAAAGACCATTGCACAGAACCTGACACTTTGTAAGCACTAAGTAAATGAAACCATAATAATTCTGTTTAATTTTACTTTCTGAATTTGAAGGATTTAAAATAGCAGCAATTTGCAACTCCTAAATGAACACCAGTTCTGGCAAGGATTATCAATTAGTGTAAAGACTACTAGGTTTGATAGGGATTGGATATTTGAAGGATACCAAAGTAAAACCACAGAGATAACTTTCTAGTCCCAAGGGAGAGAAGTAGCTATACTTGAAGGAATCTGACTATCATGGCCTAAATTCTGTGGTTAGTCTTAGTGTCATGAATGATGGGTCATCCAGATGTCTCCTGATGTGTTGATGTGCACTGCATCATCTATGGTGTGTTCTGAATCCACCAAGTATTTAGAACCAAATTCAAGAGAAAAGAATAAGCTAAGTTACTCTGTAGCACATCTAGAAGGTGAAGTATTCTTCAGTATAACTGGCAAAGTCTCCTCAACAAGTCAATACTGTGAAGGAAAATAACAACAGAAGGGGCAAGTGTGTTAGATTTAAAAATAAGAGATTCAAGGACTGTTAAAAGAAAACAAACAGAAGCCAACGTGTGTTCTGGTTTAGATACACCAACTGTAATGAGTATTTCTGGGTCAGTTGGGGAAATTAGAATATGGACTATGTATTAGGTAACATGAAAATTTATGGATAAGGAAACACAGAGGTTAACTAACTGAAAAAAAATGTGGGGTGTGTGTATTTGTGTGCGAGATACCAAAATATCTTGGAAGCTTTACACTGAGGTCTAGTCTAAAGAGTGTGTGTAGCAATCTATGGATGGTAGAAATATGGCATTTTAATTTTCTTGGTATTATTTATCTGAATTTCCTTACTTCCTACAATGCATGCAGACTGTATTTAGACAACATAAAGATGTTGCCTTTGTAATTAAGCAAATTTTGAAATATTTTTTGAGATAAATATATTTTAACAGATGTATTAAGAGACTTCATTGGCATTGCGTTTATATTACATAAGTTAAGAATCATTTAAATTGAATACATAGGCTTGGGTGAGCGTGAGGGCATTTATATACTGCCTTTTTCCTAGTTGGGTGCTTGCTGCCCCTAAAGCTTCAGGCTTTGTCAGTTACTTGGATTCCCATCTTGGTCATCACCAGAGTACAGCTAAGTATACAGTAGAGAAAGAAATAGGCCTCATTGTTTACTAATGAAATTATAATTTTACTGAGATTTCTCTAGAGAACATGTTTAGTCTGGCATTTAAATAATTAAACTCAAATAGCACTGTAAAAATTGTTTTTGTGTAAATATTAACAATGAATCGTATTTTTTCATAAAGTAATTACCAGGAATTGGTAACATGTCTAACTTGTCATGATTCCTCAGAATGTATTTGTTAAAAGGTTGCTCTTAGAAAATCACAAAACAACCTCATATTTATAATGTTGTGAGTTATACTTTCCTACATTTTACTCTTCTCCTTTGAACTATTTATTTTCTATCTTGCTAAAATGCAGCATCCCTAAACTTTGCATGCACTTCTTGCAATTTTCAATTATTTTCTATGAACAGTTGGTAAACATTCCAATCTTTTTTTTTTTTATGAAATTGTCATTGAAGAGCAGGTATAGAGCTTCAGTATGGGGTACTCTTGTAGTTTTGATCTGCAATTCCCTGACGTTAAGCCTCTTTTCATATATCTGTTGGCCATTTTTGTGTCTTCTTCGGAGAAATGTCTATTCAATTTTTTTACCCATATTTTTATATCAGGTTATTTGTGTATTTTTCTATTAAAGTCTAGGAGTTTCTTATTTAGTTTAGATATTAACTTCTTATCAGAAATATGGTTTGCAAATCTTTTCTCCTGTTCCATAGGTCTTTCCTTTGCTCTGCAGAAAATGTAGATACATTTGAATGAAACTTTCAAATATATGCAAAAGGTTTAAAATGCAAAAGGTTTAAAAAAGTGTTTATTGCTTGGTTATCATTATTACTTGTGTTTTACATGATTGCTTCAGAATATTGATCAAGCCTCACTCACTCCACTTTTTAACAGATAAGGTTCTTGTCATCTATCCTTTTCATCTTCCTTGCTCTGTTCTCTAAGACAGTTGTTCTCAAACTTGAACATGCATCATCACCTGGAGAGCCTGTTAAAACCTGGATTGCTGAGTCTCATCCCCAGAGTTTCTGATTCAACAGAGAGGTGGGGCCCAAGAAATTATGTTTTTTCAGTTTTTCATGTGACACTGATGGCGCCCATCTGAAGCCCATACTTTGAGAACCGCTGCTCAGAGGAAAAAAAAAAATCAAAATTCATTTACCCAAACCAGTAGAATCCAGTTCATGGCCTACCTCTTCACGGTTTCATTCTCTCAGACAAAATGACATTCTTCAACCTCCAAGTTCTGAACTATCAGAACCCTTGATCTCATGGTTAATGCCACCTCCCTGACACATCAACCATGAGTGGAACCCCCTGTCATAAAACACCTCTCCCAGTCACTCAGAAGTGTCAAATTCAGCTCTTCTGCGAATTTTCTTGTGTCTCCTTTTCCCACAACTGTTGAAACTTGCTTTCTGCTTTGGGAATTACGACATTACTCATCCCGGCCTTTTTTTGGCTAAAATCAAGCTTCTCTCAGCAGACCAAAGTTGAGTCCTTCCCACCATGTACAATGCTAAGCGGTCAGCTGCCTCAGTGCTCCTGCCAGCATTTTCGACTCCCTCGTGGGCCCTCCTCATCTCCAGCCTTGGATGGCGCCATGGTGAGCCTTCTGCTCGCAGACTGCAGACTGCTCCCAGAGAAAGTCCTGCGACTTCATGCAGCTGGTGCCCTGCTTCAGCCTGCTGTACTGCCTCAACTTGGCCAGGTCCGCCGGCTCAGCACTCCTTTTACTTATCCCTCACTGGTTCCCTGGATTATTCTCTGTAACTTTTTAGGACTTGTTTTCTTTCTTGAAGACCTCAATCCTATCAGACCTCTCAACTTTAATTTGATCTATCTATCTTTTATTCTTCTCTCAAGTCTCAAAGAAAGATATATCCTCTCTCAAAAGTTTTCTGATGTTTCAAGCAGATGTCCCTTGGCTTTTTTTTTTTTAAATAAATGTATTTATTTGTTTTTGGCCGCATTGGGTCTTCGTTGCTGCGCGCAGGCTTTCTCTAGTTGTGGCGAGCGAGGGCTACTCTTCGTTGCGGTGCGTGGGCTTCTCATTGCGGCGGCTTCTCTTGTTGCGGAGCATGGGCTCTAGGTGCACGGGTTGCAATAGCTGTGGCACACGGGCTCAGTAGTTGTGACTCGCGGGCTCTAGAGCACAGGCTCAGTAGCCGTGGAGCTCGGGCTTAGTTGCTCTGTGGCATGTGGGATCTTCCCGGACCAGGGATCGAACCCATGTCCCCTGCATTGGCAGGCAGACTCTCAACCACTGTGCCACCAGGGAAGCCCCTCTTCACACTTTTCTTTTCTTTTTTTTGCGTCACACAGGCCTCTCACTGTTGTGGCCTCTCCCGTTGTGGAGCACAAGCTCTGGACGCGCAGGCTCAGCGGCCATGGCTCACTGGCCCAGCCGCTCCGCGGCATGTGGGATCTTCCCAGACCGGGGCACGAACCCGTGTCCCCTGCAACGGCAGGCAGACTCTCAACCACTGCGCCACCAGGGAAACCCCCAAAATACTATTTTTTTGACATCTGAGATACTTTATTCTCTTGTTTCCAGATCTCTGGACCTTTCATGGTTTCACTTTTCTTCTCCTAACCTTAACGATTCTTCTCTCCACCAGCTTCCCCGCCCAAGCTGGCTTTGGCTTCCACATTCCGTTACTCTTTGGAGTATATAACCATCTTGTCTAGACTTTCGACCCTGAAATTCTCACCTTTGGTCCCAAATCCCTAACAATTCTAGGTACTTATTGATCTTTTCCTTTGAAAATGTAAAAGCTTTGTCTTTTCCCATCAAAATATTCCCCTTTTATCCTCTCTCCCTTTGTATTTATTTTTTAAATTTCTCTATTTGGAGCAGCACCGTTCACAGCGTCTGTATCTTGGGTGGTTTCTTTTACTTTTTGCTGACCTGTACCTTCTGATCCCAGGTGGCTGTGAGGTGACCGCAGCCTGCGGAGGCTTGAAGCAGGATCTCAGTTCCCTGACTGGGGATTGAAGCCAGGCCGTGGCAGTGAGAGCACTGAATCCTAGCCACTAGACCAGGAGGGCCAGTGGCTAGTGACAAGGCCCTGGCTCGTCTGCTCTGGAGAAAGGAATTTCAGCAGAGAGACAAAAAGTAGTGAAACAAGTAAAGAGTTTATTAGGAGGGAAAAAGTCATGTGTAGATAGACACACGGGCAGGCTCAGAGAAAGAGTTGTGCCTTTGGGGTAGTTTAAGTCACTTATATGGGGGCAGTTCTTCCAGGTTTCCTCTGGCCAATCATCTTGCTTTGTCTGGCTCTGAGTCCACATTTGGTCTGACTCAGGGCCCTCTTCTGTGTGCATGTGCACCTTCTAGCCAAGATGGATTCCAGCACAAGGGTCTCTGGGAAGTTGACAGAATATATTATGGTCTGGCGCCCCCTCCCTTCTCTGAGCCCTGAGGAACCTTTCTGTGCATGTGTAGTTTGGGAGGTCTCCTTGACCTCAAGAATGAGAAATATGTGGTCTCTATCTTTTATCTAAGCAGGACTCAACTCCTGCCATCATCTTTATCTTGGAGTATCTGTCCACAGGGAACAGATTCCAGCTGCTCAGCCTGGGGCCCATTTGTCTCCTGCCTCACTTCCACAGGCTACTGGTCACTGGGTTCATTTAGTGCTTTGGCATTTTTAAATCTTTCTTTCCTTTCCAGCGTTACTATCTATGCTTTCATGAACTTACGTTCGGTTTTCTTTAACGGTCACCTTACAAGAAACACAATGTATCTTTGGTTCAAAGAGCAGTTTAAATTTCTTGTCATGCTGCTTGTATCATGTCATTGAGTTCTGAAAATGTGTAATGACTCTTTGTTTCTCCTGGTAATCAGGTCCATCAGCCTTTGGTCAAAGCACATATTAACTGGCCCCCCAAGTGTCCTGCTTCCCCCTTCCCCCTCCACGCTCCCCCCCAAAAGCTGCAGCTCATTCCCTCACCATTCCCATGTACTTGTGTCTCACTTCCACGTTTTACTTCCATCTCTGCCTTAAATTAAACTGCCTCTTTTCTCCCTTTCTTCATACTTCTCCTTGATAATCAAATGCCCGTGCTTCTGTTAGGATGAATACTCCTTTCTCCTGAAGCCTTTTCTTATTACTGCAGCCCACTGACATTGTTCCACTACTCAACTTCTATAACTCTTTTAGAGCCTAACATTTAATTATGTACTCAACCAAACCGTTTTTAGAGATTTCACATATGTGTATTAATTTCCCAGTAAAACTTAAGTACCATATTCTTGAGTTCTATTCAACTGCCGGTATGCATTAAGTGAGTTCTCTGTGGCTTGTTCCATCAGGCCACAGCTCCTAGCCTTGTGCTGCATAACAAAAGAGGGCTAAGATGGATTACCTTCCTATTATTTAGAAAGATAGAAAGGTTTACTTCTTGACTCCCCTTAGGTTTTCCCTATGGCAAATTTGCATGATTGACTTTTTAAACTACAAAGTACTAGGTAATCATTGTTTGTGGTTGGTTCTTAGCTTAACACTATAATGATCAGCATCATTATTATCAGAAACTCAGCCTAAAGAACTAAATAACTTGCCTCAAGGCACAAAAATTTGTACCATAGATTTTGTGGACTTTTTAAAAACTAGAGCTATAGTCTGATTCTTCAGTCTCGCACTTTAGCACCTGAGGCCTAGTCAGACCTTAAATAATCGTGTTTCAGCAAAAACTTTTCATTACATTTGAATGAAATAGGTAATATTTTAAATCCTAGATCAAAAGAACCTAGAAAGAAAAATTTTGAGTGTTTAGAATAACACATACCATTAATAGTATATTTGATAATTTTATTTAAATAAAAGTACTCTAACCTAAAGATGTGTGAAAACAAAATATTACTTGATAGTAGAAGCCATATCTGTTTAGAACTTAAAAAAAAACTTGTAGATTAAATATTTAAGTGGTAAGAGATATTAATTTATTAATGAAGGTGGAGTAAAATAAAACTAAATGTCATAATCTTTATTTTTCTGATATATAAGGTAG
Source organism: Delphinapterus leucas (assembly GCF_059928025.1). Classification (NCBI taxonomy): domain Eukaryota; kingdom Metazoa; phylum Chordata; class Mammalia; order Artiodactyla; family Monodontidae; genus Delphinapterus; species Delphinapterus leucas. Next base: position 16,923,031 of record NC_143146.1, read on the forward strand.
TTCAGTTTATGGATGAGAAATGACATGGGAGTATTTTATTATACTAATGTTGAAATGATAAGGGATCTAAGGATATATTGTCTTTTTTCCTACGTTTTAGATAAGAAGTGCATAAAGATACTTTTGGAAAGACCTGAAGTCCTGCCACTGACTTGTCATGGCCACTGGATGTCACTAAGACCAATGACATGGATATGAGCCAAAATGTTCATGAAAGGCTTAAATACTAGTATTTCATTTTATTTTGAATTTATTTTATTCTCCAAAATGGGAAAATTCAAAATCTTATTAGGTATGAGTGATTTATAAAGAGATAGAGAAAGGAAGAATAGGACTATAGTGCAATTAAAGTACAAAAATAAATGGTAAAGGAAAAAGGGTTGTGAATTATGACAGATCTCAATGTGACTCCAATAGATAGTTTTAACTCTGGTAGGGTAGCCATTTGTCTTAAATGATGCAGATACAACTTTAACTGAGCATTCAAGTCATCCTGCTGAAGGAAAAAGCCAGATATAAATTGTACCTTATATTGAAACTGAGCAGGACCCTGTGGGGTCCTCCCAGGTACAAAACCCGTCTGGGTCCCCCGTTGCTTTTTATAAAAAAAAGCCTTTAGTCTCCTAGGCCTTTCTTGTGTTCCAAAGAGAAGGCTTAAGCAGTTACTAATTAGGGAAGGGAGGGAATGCAGAAACAAAGGACAAGCAGTTAAGCCAGATAGCCTGAACAATAGCTCAATAATAGAACAGAGTCCTAGTTCCTTCTCAGGGGATATACATAATAATCTGACAGTTATCTTGGAGATGTTACCTGGCTCAGGTGGAGAATGGTGACTACATTCTGACCACAAGCACGAGACCCCAGACTGGTTGAAATCAGAAGTTTGACGATTAGATTCTTAAAACATCACCCCAGTATTTCACCACCAACCAATCAGAAGAAAGTCATGCATCCTTCAGCCCTCACCCTAAATGTTGCCTTTAAAAACCCTTCCCTGAAAGCCATAGGGGAGTTCCAGTCTTTTGAGCATAAGCTGTTCATACCCCTTGCTTGGTGCCCTGCAGGCAAACACTGTAGTTTCCTTCACCACAACCAGGTGTCAGTAAATTGGCTTTGCTGTGTGGTGGGCCAGCAGGTCCAAGTTTGGTTCAATAACAATATCAAATATCTGGATTCTTGTTCTCTTGAACAGGGTTAAGCCCTTTTTAGTTGGTGTCTGTTATGGGTTGAGTCATATCCACCCCTAGAATTCATATATTCAAGTCCTAACCCCCGGTACCTCAGAATGAACCTTATTTGGCAATAGGGTCTTTACAGAGGTGATCAAGTTAAAATGAGGTCCAAAATGACTAGTGTCATTGTAAAAAGGGCAAATTTGGATACAGAGACATGCATAGAGGGAAGACTATATGAAGAGACACAGGAGGGAGATGGTCACCTACAAGCCAAGTAGCAAGTCCTGGAACAGATCCTGCCCTCACAGCCCTCAGAAGGAACCATTTAATTTTCATCACAACCTTATAAGTAAAAACTATTCTCTCTTTTACTCAGGTAAAATTTAGAGATAAGTGAATTATAAAAGGCAGACTTTATCTCAATCCAAAACCCATACTTTTTTTATCACCACAGTGCTTAACTATTTTTCTTTACTATTAGACTTAAAATTAAAAGGAACATTTACATTTTTATGAATAATTAGCATTATTTCTAATCATACTTACATAATACTGAAGAACTTTCTACTTGTGTTTCTAATTTTAACACAAACATAAACTATAAACAATAAATCTAAAACACATTGTAAGTCATAATCCAAATAGAAATATTATTGCCCAAAGAAAATTACAAAAATTTATATCATATAGAAGATACTTTCTAAATGTTGGCAACTGTAATTATTTGGATTAATACAACTTCAATAGATGGGACATTGTGAAAATGGTGTGACACTTTTTAAAATCAAGCGCACAGCAATGAGGAAGTTAGTTGATAGAAGCTGTTAATGTAATTGGGTTTTATTCTTTGAGCTTGTCAGATCCATGCCTTGTAGTGGGGAAAAATACAATGATGTATGTGAAAAAATTGTATACTGTTATAGGATATGTAAAGGCACCATTACTATTTCTCAAATGATAGGTTAAAAACCTTCTATACAAACTTAAATATTAACAGTAATGAACAAATATTCTTGGGTTTTGGGGATTCCATTGAAAAAACAAACTTGCTCCTAATTACCAAAATTATACTTACTAAAAGAAAAATTGAGATGACACAGGAAATGCAAACTGTTCTGCCTTTGCAATTTCATTGCCTAATATGCCACCTGTTACTAATGCTGATGCCAACTAGCTAAGTTTATGCCAATGCCCAATCCACATCTGAGAATTTTCTTGCAATCATTGCAGATTTGAAAGCATCTGTGAGCTCTTTTAATGTTTGGGCTAAAAACGTGGAATTAGCAATGGACTTGATGTACTCATCAAGTCAATGTACTCATGTGTGTATGATTTTGCATGTATATAAAGTTTTCAATAACACTCAAAAATGCTAAGTGGAACATAGATCATTTTGTTCATCTCAGTTCGGCCACTAAATTTTCATCAACAATACTTGATCTGTATTTAGACTTGAAAAGCTTTGCTCTTGAAAAGTAGATCCACATACCTAACTTGTTCCAAAACTACTTAAAAACTTTCTAACTGAATTGAGTATCAAGAAAAATTTCCCTGTAATTTTAGCATCCATGTTGACCAAGTTGGTTCATCTCTTTTAGAAGAAATGATTTCACTTTGAAACTCTGAAGCAAAAGGGTATCAGTTTCAAAACTACACTTACGTTGGTTAAATTTATTAACTCGTATGCCATTTAATTAATGCCAGTATTAATTATATCAAATTCAAAGGGATATTATATACATTAAAAGCAACTCTAGATTTATCAATATCAGCAAAACATTCTTAAGATTTTTCTGGTGTATGTATTTTTCTACACATATAAAATTTCATAAATACAATTACTCAAACCCATTTACTTCTGCTTAGAGTCATATGTTTTGTTTTAAGGCAGCAGGCAATACTAGTTTTGAAAGTATATGATAATAAATATCTCTATTTTGTTAAATGATTTAAAAAACTATACATATGAAAAAAATAAAATATTTAGTTAGAAAAAATTGCTTGCTTAAATAATGCAAGAAACACATTGAAAGCATAGAATATATTCTATTTGAGAAAGAAATTTATCACTGATCTTCTTTACTAGCGAGTCTTAAATATACCTGGCACCTGGGGAGGGAAGGACAATGAATAGCAAATACTGATTAGATCAACTGTTAGAAACTTTATGGGTGGCACTAAGGGCAACTTGTGATTTTTAAAGAACTTTATAAGCTCAACATTTTGTCTACATTTGTTGAAAAATTCATTCAAATTGTTTTTAATGGGAGGAAGTGACAAAGGGATGTTTGTCTTAATGACAGAACTCTGTTAAATCAAGCTTATCAAGGGTTGGTCATAAACATGACACGTTAAACATTTTTTTTCTGTTTTATAAGCAAGATAAAAAGGAGAGTCTATACTTTTGCACTTAATTTCTATAAAAATTAAACCCAGTCTTCAGATCAGACATGACAATTTCAGCTGAAGTGGTTTTCTTACAAGTGGATTGGCACTTGCCTATTGTGTTACTACAAAACTTGTAAATCATATCCTTATATTCAAAATATCAAAACTAAAATGAAAAGCCTAATATTGTTGATGAGATGCCATCTTAGACATACATAACAGTCTAGAAATTAACATTTACTAGAACCATCTGAATGTTGAAAAAAAAATAGCTCAAGCTGTAACTAAATGACAGCTAATGCTCATCCAGATTTTAACAAGTATCTGGATGTTTGGCATCGTGTAGGAAAGTTCCAGATGGTTGACAAGACTTCTCACTTTTCATTTGGATGTTTCTAACAAGAATTTCATTCAGTTTTTTTTTTTTTTTTTTTTTTTTGCGGTACGCGGGCCTCTCACTGTTGCGGCCTCTCCCGTTGCAGAGCACAGGCTCCGGACGCGCAGGCTCAGCGGCCATGGCTCACGGGCCCAGCTGTTCCGCGGCATGTGGGATCTTCCCGGACCGGGACACGAACCTGCGTCCCCTGCATCGGCAGGTGGACTCTCAACCACTGCGCCACCAGGGAAGCCCTTTCATTCAGTTTTAATGTTCATCCATGGAGATAACTTGTGACAGTCACATAACTTTCAGGGATATTCTTAATATATTCTATTAACAGAACATGAGTCATATTTGGGCATGCCATCCTTCAGTAGATTAAAATAACATTAGTAGGAATTAAATTACTTGCATATTTGAGTTCTTTGGTAATCACTACTAAACTTGTGCTTTACAATGATCTCAAAATACTGGTTAACCCTGTTTCAAGTAATATTCAGTGTCTGAAAGATAGTGGGCACTCAATAAGTGTTTAATTAATGTATAAAGAAAAATATAGTTGCAATGGAAAATATCTATAATAGGTGGAATCTACAGATCGTAAGCTAAAGGGAGAAACAGAAAATTAATAAGGTGTATGAAGGAAATTTAAATATTTGAACTATGAAGTAATATACAGGGTTGTTGTTTCATCTGATTCGCATGATTTGTCTCTCTGGCCATATTAAATAATCATCAACTTTCTCTTTTTGCTTTGTGCTGTGAAGTAGCAGACATGGCATGAAATATAGCAATCTGAGGGTATTCCGTTTTACCTTCTGTACTGTTGGCTGACAGCAACTGGATTGGGATGTCTTTTTTTGAACACATGACATGAAATGTTAACAGTTTATAAATATTGTTTTGCATGGGAATAGAAGTGATTGAAAGGCAGTTCCCTTTTATGTCAAAAGCTATTAAACTGGGGATGTGTTAATAAGCTCCAATTCTAACGAAATTTAGAGTGCTTGTGTAGAAATGCTAATTTTGGCTACTGAACAGGGGCTGGAATTGGGAAACTGGGTTCTGGGCAAGCCATCTTGTCATTTATGTGTACTTATAAATATACAACTTATGCTGCCAATGTGTGTGAAATTCTTTAAACAAACCCACCATTCAAGCCTAAGATGTCTGTCCTTAATATGGAAGATTGTAGAACTTTCTGCAAAAGAGATCTCACCTAATTTCCCTCTAGATTAATATTGTGAGGACAAGTAGAGGAGCTTTATAATCCACTGGTCTCTTCCACCTCTGTGTAAATAGCCCATACACGCTGATACGGAAGCATCAATTTTCCTGGGAATGGCGGCCAATGGTGGGGCTGCTGACTGCAGTTCTTTCCAGCCAAAGGCAAACCTGTGGAACGAGTCGCAGTAATTGGCTCTTCCTGGATGCTTAGCTATCCACCACCTCACAATTTTATGTTTTGTTAATGAATCGTCAGCACCTCTTGTTAGCTCCCAAGGTTTGGTGTTGCCCTATCTGTAGCCAAGAATCCCACATTTCAATTATTTTGGCTGGTAACTCACCACATATGTTTTTGGCATTGTTAACTGAAAAGGAAAAAGAACAAGTAGGGCTGCAATTAAAACAACACTGCAGAAAGGGGTAGTGTGTGGCTTTTTATCATGACCATTAAAATCACTGATTTTCTTGTCGGTGGGATATGTAGCAAAAGTGAGTTGCTATTTAAAGACATTTAATCAATACAGATTGTAAACATTCATTTTTTTTTAGAAGTGAAAGTAGTTTTACTTTTTTGTTTTTGAAAACAAAAAAAGTAGAATACGGTAATACAATCCTTGGAGACTCAAGATTGAATGCAAAAAATAATATGCCTCTGGTGTTTGCTAGCAGCAAGGAGAAAAACTAGTAAAATATCACAACTGATAAATATTAACTAAGGCTGTTTTGTGTTGAAATGTCTAGGCTTTAAGTGTCCATCGGCAGATGAATGGATAAAGAAGATGTGGCACATATATGCAAAGGAATATTACTCGGCCATAAAAAGAAATAAAATTAAATTGAGTTATTTGTAGAGAGCTGGATGGACCTAGTCTGTCATACAGAGTGAAGTAAGTCAGAAAGAGAAAAACAAATACCATATGCTGACACATACATATGGTACCTTAAAAAAAATTGTTCTGATGAAGCTAGGGGCAGGACAGGAATAAAGACGCAACCGTAGAGAATGGACTTGAGGACACGGGGAGGGGGAAGGATAAGCTGGGATGAAGTGAGAGAGTGGCATGGACATATATACACTACCAAATGTAAAATAGATAGCTAGTGGGAAGCAGCTGCATAGCACAGGGAGATCAGCTCGGTGCTTTGTGACCACCTAGAGGGATAGGATAAGGAGGGTGGGAGGGAGATGCAAGAAGGAGGGGATATGGGGATATATGTATACGTTTAGCTGATTCCCTTTGTGATACAGCAGAAACTAACACAACAGTGTAAAGCAATTATACTCCAATAAAGATGTTAAAAAAAATGTTTAGATTTGCTAGTCAAGATAGTGATATGTTCAAATATGCTCATCTTTATTAACAGTGGTTAATTAAAAAAAGAAAACAATGAAAACTAGTAAAATTTAAAACTTTTTATTTCTGAAAAAAGGGTTGAATTGTCATGGTAACATTCACCAAATCACCTGAGTCAGAAAAGCAGGAATCAACATGCACCCTTTCCCTCTTCCTCACTCCAAACCACGTAAAATCTACTCTAAGTTCATTCGTGTTTGCTTCTTCAATAGCTTACATAGCTGTTTTAACTCTGCACCATACCTTTTCTGATGAACTCGCACGCTCATCTTCTGTTTACAGGGCCCCATCAATCATCTGTGACTGTCATCCCTAATCTCCTTGTTTGTCTTTCATACCCCATCCTTCTTTTAAAACCATTTCCATTTAGTTTTCCCACGGTCTTAGCAATTGGATGCATGCATATAAATCCTTCCATGATTTTGGGCAGCCATCCTTCTCAGCATCATCACCTGATGTTCCCTCTCCTCCTTTCTATTCATCTCACCCCTCCATGTGACTTTCTGTGCACCAGTCAAGTGGAAACATTTGCAATTTCCTCTTGCATGCCATGCTCTTTTGTGGTTCAGGCTACTCTTCTGTGATGGAATTATTCTTCCAATTCTGTTTACCTGGTAAGCATGAATTCTAAGGTGGTCATCTCTCCTAGACAACCTTTCCTGATGCCCTGACTCCTCAAGGGAAGAGCCAGCCATATTCCTCTGCTATGTGTTACATTGCATTTCATAATCATTTTTTGAACTTATTTTAGTTTCTGTCTTATACTTTCGTTAAGTACATATTTATTGGATATTTGCCATGTGGAGTACACTGTCTTCTATATCTTTATATTCCTGGCATTGAGCACAGTCCTTGGCATACAGTAGGTACTAGAAGAAAGTAACCTTTTAACTGAAAAGGGAATGGTGACAGAAGTTCACCAGTCACAAAAGAGAGTTGTGACATGAGGAGAAGATGTTCTATGCAAAGGAAGGGCTTTTTAATGGAAGCTTGGCTGAGAATTTCAGGGTAGGGGAATTCTGTCTGGATATAGGGATCTAGAGGTTGAGAGGTAAGATTATTTGAGTTAGGCAGAAGCCGAGTCATGCAAGAATTTGTTTATGTTGGAAATTGTACAGATTTTTTTCAGTAGGTTATGGGGAGAATTTTCCAAGTATGTGAGTGCTATGACATGAAACCTTTTTGAAATTTCAGTATGGTGGATGTATCTGAAGTGGGCATGTTGGAGAAAGAACATGGAGAAGCAGATTGATAAAGAGATATAAGGTGGGATAAGAAGTACACTGATCAGTTAGGAACTCATTGCAGTATCCTAAGTAAGAGATAATTATGTTGAAGTAGGGTAATGGCAGTTGAAATGGCAAAAAAGGGGTAAATAAAAGAGATACTTAGATGGTCAAAAATTCATGCCCAGGTGTATGCTTTGTTAAGGTAATTGGGAGATAGACGAACCTAAAATGATTCCCAGGTTTCTAGCTTAGACCACTGGATAGAAGGAAGGCATTTAAGATTGGAAATAATAGTGGAATGGCAGATTTGGGGAAGGATTTCGATTAAGTTTGAAGAATGTTAACTTATAGATGCTTATGGGCCCACCAATTGGACATATCAAGTGGACAATCAAATATTATTGTTCAGAGATCATAAGAAAGATGTGACTAAAAAAAAAAAAAAGAGATTTGGGGGTCATCATAGTCTATGGACTGAATTGATGTATATAAGAGAAATTGCCTAGGGATCACTTAAAATGTGAGAAGAGAACAGAGTTGAAAGAAACTTGGAGAATATATTTAGAGGCAAAGAAAAGAAAGACCAAGATGGAGACTGAGAAGACCCTCTCCCCGCAAAGTTTAGAAATCCAGAAATTATTGGTTTTAATAAACCAAGAGAAGAAATATTTTTAAATAAAGGTGTAGTCTGTAGTGCCAAAGAATGCAGAGAAATAAAGTAAGAAAAGAAAAATGTGGAAGTCAATTAGATTGTGACCATGAGGCACCCTGAGATTTTAGAGGACAGTTTCAGGGGGGTAGTTGGGATATGGCTCCTATGTAATGGGTAGAAGTTCAAGTGGATATCAGGTACTAGGGACATATAGCAAAATGTTCATATTCTAAAAATATTGCTGTACATAACAGGAGAAACGGGGGTGATAGCGAGGGACTTTGGGCGTGTTAAGGGACGCATATCTAAGGTCAAGTGAGATTTTCTTCTCTCGACCACAACATTTGGTCCCTTACTCTCTTTCTTAACCGCTCCTTCAGTATCTAGTTCGCAGCTCTCTATTCCTAAAGGTATGACAGATTATTTTCATGTTCAGAATTATTTCTTTCTCTACTGGCTCATCTTTCAGAGATTTTCCAAATCCATGGCTTTCTTCCATATTAATCTCAATTTAAAAAAAATCTTTTATTTCAAATTCTAGTTCTTGATCTTAGGCTGCTTCTACTTTATAATATGAACTTTCCATCTTGGATAACATTTTGGAAATACCAGTTTAGCACTTATAAATTAGAACTCACCATTTCCTCCCAGGATACTTAACCCACCTCTTATGTTACTTTCCTGGTTTTGAAATGGTAATCGTCCATCCCTGTGTGTCAAGTCACCAGATTCTATCTGTGCTTTGCAATGTCTTTTCCATGGGTCCCATTTTTTTCTCTTTCTATTGTCACTATATTTCTTAGTTCCTTATCATTCTTGCTGGGATACTGATAGCAATCTCAAAAAATAATTTGAAAGATTTGCTGGTCTCTATGCATTATTTTGTTTATACCCATTCCTTAATGAAGAACCTTGAATGTAGCCTATCCACAGTACTGTATATGTTAAGATTGGCCTTCCAAAAAGTTAATTAAATCCAATGATTGCAAAGGATTCCATAAGTAACTTACTTAAGAAAGACCCATGATGTGCAGGCAGAGAATTAGGCCCTGGGAGAACAGCAATAACTCAGGCTTTAAATAAGCATCTATTTAAATGAAAATAAATTGTCTTAGTGAACAGGGTCATTTACCTGTGATCACATTACTAGGTACAAAGAATAATGAAGATTTCCCTTTTACTGGTAACCAGGTAGATCCCATTTTGTTAAGTCATCCAAAACTGCCAGACTATCTTTGCTGTCAAAAAAAACGAGGAGACAGAGTGTTAAGGTTTGTGACTGTGAGTATCTGAGTGTCTGGGTCTTCACCCTTTTAAATTCCTATCTGTGATCCCTGAGCCACAGTGCTCTGAATTTAGCTTTCAGAAATATCTGGCCAAACAAGCCCATATCTAGTTCCAGTCACTTCTTCTCCATTCCTACTACTTCCTTTGACCTGCAACATGGGCTCTTTCCTATGTCTCCGTCCTGGTAGCCTTTAGACCTGAACTGCAATGTTGCTCTTTCCTGGATCTTTAGGCTGAAGGCCTTTGACTTGAACTGCAGGACTATCTCTTCTCTGGGTCTCCAGCCTGTTGGCCTACCCTACAGATTTTGGATTTGCCAGCCTCAATCATATGAACTAATATCTTAGAATAATTTATCAAAATAAATTTCTAAAAATGAATCTATCTATCTATATATCATCTATATCTATATCTATCTATCATCTATATCTATCAATCATCTCTATCTATCATCTATCTATCATCTATCTATATCTATCATATCTATCTATTATCTATCTATCTATCTATCTATATCATGTATCTATCCTATTGGTTCCTTTTGTCTCAAGAACCCTTAATAATACACTAAGCAAGAAATGTTGCCTCCCACCAGGTAATGTTGTATACAGGGGACCCCATTTTTATAACCTAATTTGTTCCAAGACAATGGTCACAAGATCAAGTATAGAAGTCAAGAAATTTCTCTACTGATATTTGCCACATTTATCTTTGGTCTTGTCTTTTCTAATCCACCTTGAACATTGCAGCCAGAGGGGCTTTCTAAAACCACAAATATGATGATATTAGTTTCTTTTGTAAAATTATTTAATAACTCCACATAACCCTACAAAATGCCAAACTCATCTGTACGGCCTACCTGGCCTTTTGTAATCAGGATTCTGTGCCTCTCTAGCTTCTCCCCTCCTTCTCCTGCATGATCCAGCCGTGGGGAACCACCCCTGGCGTTCCACCTCTTTGAGCCTGTCTTCCTCCTGTACATCTTTAATCTTTAAGCTGTTGCTTCTGCTTAGAATACTCACCCCTAATTTGTCTGTCGTGTGAGCACCTAATTATCTTTCAATTCACACTTCAAACACTCCAAATGACATCATTTCCTACTTGTTTCAGCCAGCGTTGACTATCTTCTACTCTGTGCCCTCACAGAGCTGTTTTAGGCAACCAGGGTTCACGATATTGCGTGTTCCCTCTGCCATCCTATCTTTCCATATTCAAGGCTACAGCCTGTACTAGAAGTGACGACCGACACTTGTTTAACTGCAACCTCAGGACTCCACATGGACACCAGTCCCAGTCAAGGTTATTTATAAAAAATTGTATGCTTGCTTAGTCAATGGGAGACAATCTATATACCATTGAATCAGGCAATGATTTTAACAAAGGCAGTCTGTATGTGGGAAAGTCTGTATGTATTTAAGAACAAACATGGTGAAACAGTGAAAGAAAATGTTTTCAACTTGCACCAGGAGAATTTGGTCATGTTAAGAGAGAACGTTGATGTATCAATAACGTCAGAGTTCAGGGTGAATTGCAAGTACCATCACAGGAGACTCTTAAGATCCCTTTATGATCCTTGTTGAGGAAACAATTAAGTTACAAGTTTGGGGTCATCTGTACATTATTCATTCAGAGGCTTTGTAAGACTTCCTTTCATTTTTTAAAAATGAATCTGTTTTTCTCTAAGTGATTGAAGGCTCTCTTAAGGAAAGGGAGCACTGCCTGAAAAGAAGGATAACTGAAGACCTAGTTGTTGACTAAATGAGGGAAAGGATGGAAGCCGATAATAAAAGCTTAACTAATCAGCTTTTGGTTGATTGTGGTAAGTAATTGAAAATCAGTCATTTCAATCAGTAATTGAAAATTGAACCTCAATAATCCCTGGGATGTAGATAATTGAAGGGATGGACCTTTCCCTGTCTCCTATTGATTGTCTCCTTTGTCCTGCCCACATGGGAAGCGTTTTAAGTTATCTGGTTTGACCTTGTCAAAAATATAAGAGGTAAATATTATCTTCATTTTATAGATAAGAAAAATCAGGCTCAGAGGAGACAAATAAGCGTTCAAAGTCTCACATCTAGTAATAGCTTGAGCTCCAAGTCTCATGCTCTTCCTAGCCTGTATTTCAAGACTGGCCACTCTTATATAAAGCCCTTCACTCAAGTTAAATTCATCCACTTAGCACCCCTTAATGCTTTAGCCCTTTAGCCCTTTAGCCCTTTGTATTTATGATTCTTTACTTCCCTCTGTCATATCTTTTCTCTTCCATCCTTCAGCACTTTAGTAAAATCCTTTTTATGAAAACGGCTTAGCTTTAGTCCAGGGTTTCTCAACCTTAGCGCTATTGACATTTTGGACCAGATCATTCTTTTTTGTGGGGAATGGTCCTGTGAATTGTAGGATGTTTAGCAGCATCCCTGGCATCTATCCACGAGACACCCATATCCTTCCCCCTCCCAGCTGTGGCAGCCAAAAATATTTCCAAGCCTGTCTTGCTTAGCATTTCCGAGGGGGGAACAACTGTCCTCAACTGAGAACTGCTGCTCTGATATATCCTTCCCAGTAAGTCTTTGCGGATCTTTCTGAGGCCTCTGCAAAAACCACAGCCCTTTATTAGTTATCTCTGTATTTGCAGTTAAACACACATTTCCTTAAGACCTCCCTTTCCTGATTTTCTTTATATTTTCAGTCCTATGTTGCTATTTAACTTTTCATGTGCAGAACTATCTCTTCAACTTTCTAAAAGTTTCTTTCAAGTAGAAACGAAGCCCTTACAGAATCTCAGTAAGCCTTTGTGCTTTGCACAGAACACGGATTTGGTAATCTGATTATTTTGTGGCATGGAAATTTGAATTAACTAAAGATGTGAAATTATTTGAAACACCTAATGACTAATGATGCCCAGCAGCAGCTCAAGTCTCAGTTGTCAAGTCACCTGGGAGGAAAATGACAAATGCCATCTACTGTTTACTTTCTATTCCTGCACCGGGTTAATTTCTTAAACAGTAACAAAAATTTGGATTTCTACATAGTTTCTCGATTATATTGTAAAAGGCAAGAGATTTTAAAAAATGAAGTGAATTAATTAAATCATGAGATGGTATTAATACATTCATGTAAGAGCAAAGTCATTGTTTACCAGAGAAAGCATAGAAGACTTTTTTAAAGCTGCAATTTTGTACGTTACTGGAGAATACATGATTCTTACTGCATTTCCACAGGTGTGAAAACCAAGTAGATTCTAATATCTTTCAGGTGCCTAGGCCCAGGGTCCATTTTAGGAATCTTGGGTTTATGTTGTAATTGTGACTTTGGCATCTCACAGTCACTTTAAGTTTTGTTAATGTGGTGAATATTCCTTCAGGACAAGAAGACCTCTATGAAATCTGTTTTATTAAAACATTTTTAGTTGTGGTAAAATATACAGAACATAAAATTTGTCATCTGAATCATTTTAAGTGTACAGTTCAGTACTGCTAAGTACATTCACATTGTACTATTGACTCTTGTGCAATCAATCTCCTGGTGCTTTTCACCTGGCAACAATGAAACTCTACACCCAATAAAGAACTCCCCCTCTCCCTTCACCCAGCCCCTGCCACCACCATCCTGCTTTCTCTCTCTATGAATTTGACTACTTCAGATACCTCACATAAGGGGGATCATACCATATTTGTCCTTCTGTGACTAGATTATGTCACTTAGCATAATATCTTCAAGATTCATCCATGTTGTAGAATATGTCAGAATTTCCTTCCTTTTTATGGCTGCATTATATTCCATTGTATGGATAGACCACATTTTGTTTATCCATTCGTCTGTTGATGGACACTTGGGTGGCTTCCATCTCTCAGCTGTTGTGAAAAATGCTGATATAAACAGTGGTGTACACAAATCTCTTTGAGATGCTGCTTTCATTTATTTTGGGGCATATACCCAGAAGTAGAATTGCTATATCATATGGTAGTTCTATTTTTAGTTTGTTAAGGAACCATCATACCGCTTTCCATAGAGGCTGCACCACTTTACATTCCTACCAACAGTGTGCAAGGATTCCAGTTTCACCACATCCTTGCCCACACTTGTTATTTTCTGTTTTGTTTTGTTTTGTTTAGACAGTAGCCATCAATGAGTGGTATCTCATTGTGGTTTTGATTTGCATTTCCTTAATGATGCGTGATGATTTGAACAACTAATGATTTGAGCAACCTTCTTTTGTGCTTATTGGTCATTTGTATATCTTTTTTGGAGAATGGTCTCTTCAAGTCTCTTGCCCATTTTTAAATTGATTTGTTTGCTTTCTATTGTTTGGTTGTGGGAATTCTTTACATATTCTGCATAGTAACCCCTTATCAGATATATAATTTGCAAATATTTTCTCCCATTCCATAGCTTGCCTTTTCACTCTGTTGATGGTATCCTTTGATGCGTAGAAGTTTTTAATTTTGATGGAGTCTGATTTATCTCTTTATACTTTTACTGCCTATATTTTTGGTTTCAGATCCAATATATCATTTATATCCAATGTCATGAAGGACTTCTATCAAATTTATCTTCCTCACAGAACCTGAACCTAGAACTCATGAATTACTTCCATTTTGGTTGACTGAATGATTTAAATGTTAACTGCCAACCAAATCTTCATAAAGTTTCCTCACTCCAATGCCATTACATAAACATTTGTATTGTATAAACTGTGGGAATGTACTCTCTCCCTTTCCCTCTCAATCTATCTTTCCCTCTCCGCTCTGGCTTTTGTGCTCTCTTGTGTACGGCATACTCTTTTATTCTGTTTAATATTAGTCTCTGTGTAAAAATAAGAGAATTATTCTTATCACCAAACATTTTGTAAGGACTAAATTGAAGAAAAAAAGTATGTGTATGTTTGGCAACATTTGATAATAGTAATTGCTCATAAATGATGGTGATTAACTATTGACGAAAAATAATCAGACTTGCAGGACATAGAAAGTCCTTAAAATTTGCAATACTGATATTAAACATCTGCATGGCACTGTCAGGGTCTTACACTCTTTTTGGGAAGATAAGTTTAGATTAAAATGTGTGCATGAATAAAAAAAATGTGTGCATGAAAAGAATCATGATCATCAGTGAGTAAAGCAAATACTGATGTCCGCCCAAGTTCCAAGGAGAGGGAGATTACTATGGAATTGATCAGCAAGATAATGCTTCATAGAGAAGATGAACTTGAGCATCATCTTGATGGACAGCTGAATTTAGATGACAGGAGGGGAAAAGAAGGACACGCCAAGATGGTGAACACTTGAGGGATGGTTAGTCTATCAATTGGCCTTCAGAGTGTGGAAGGCCTTAAACATCATGTTATGGGTTCTGTACGTCATCTTCTAAACCAGGGGTTGGCAAACTTATTAACTTGTTCTGTAAAAGGCTAGACAGGAAATATTTTAGGTTCTGTGGTCAAAAATGTTCTCTGTCACATATCTCCTTTCCTTTTTTTTTTTTTCTCCAACAACACTTTAAATATGTAAAACCCATTTTTAGTTCTCAAGCTGTACAGAAACAGGCCAGAGGCTGGATCTGGTATAGTTTGCTGACTGAGAATTCTATCAAAGATTTTTTGAACAATTACTTGACATGATCAGAAGTACATTCTAGGAAAATGGCTGAGGGCAGTGAGAATCACCTTACACATTTTTCCTACCTAGATTTTGTATCATCAGAGAAAACATGTTTTACTAATTAAACTGGAAGGACAAAACTTTATATTTTCTGACTGTGTAACTGGAAGGACAAAGCTTTATATTTTCTGACTGTGTATATAGAGCAGAGAATGCTACCATCACTGAGAAGATTACAGTATATAAGTTCTTTAGGATTACATTTTCATTGCATCTCACCCTCTTGCTGGCTACAGTTGGCATCATAATTGCTATTAATAGCATTACAAATGGGTACATTGTAGACAATTAATGGCTGCTTTAAGAAGTGAATTTAGGAGGTGAAAATGCTTTATGGTCTCTGTAATAAAGAAGTTTTATTGCAGCTAGTTAAGAAAAAAATATTATGAGAAGAGCAGATTCTTCTAGTATGTATCATAAAGTATGACCACCTTTATGCTAGCAACTTAATTGTACACATTTCATGTGTTTGCATTTAAAGGTATTTCCATCAAAATGATGATATGCAACCAAAGACATATATTGTCCCTTTGCTCATCTCCTTATCAATTAATGATTACCAGGGAGATTTGGGTCAGCTTTACAGGAGGACTGATTAAGTAGTTCGTTATATGAACAAAATTAAGTTTCTTCATCTTTAAATGCAGTATAGGAGAACCCAAATGTTTTGAGTTTGTGATAATTTTATCTGTCAACTTGGGTAGGCTACAGTATCCAGATATTTGGTTAAATTTGGTTAAATATTCTTATAGGTGTTTCTGTGAAGGTATTTTAGATTAGATTATGTTGATCCCATATATATGTGTGTATATATATGTATATACACACACACACACACACACACACACACACATATAGTTGGTTCTGTTTCTCCAGAGTGCGTGTGTGTGTGTGTGCTCAGTATCTGACTTAGAATATAAGTTGTGTAGTATATTGGCATATACATAATTAACTTTTGGCAATGGAGGGGTGAGCTTCTAGGTAAGGAGGCATTTCACAGTGTGACTGGAATCAAAGTCTGCTATTTGCATGCTCTTATATGCTGTATGTATTAAGCAACTGGACAAAGAGAACAAATGACAATTTAAAGTATAAGCCCCCAGAGGACAGACAGCAGAAGCAAGAAGAACTACAATCCTGCAGCCTGTGGAACAAAAACCACATTCACAGAAAGATAGACAAGATGAAAAGGCAGAGGGCTATGTACCAGATGAAGGAACAAGATAAAACCCCAGAGAAACAACTAAATGAAGTGGAGATAGGCAACCTTCCAGAAAAGAATTCAGAATAATGGTAGTGAAGATGATCCAGGACCTCAGAAAAACAATGGAGGCAAAGATCAAGAAGATGCAAGAAATGTTTAACAAAGACCTAGAAGAATTAAAGAACAAACAAACAGAGATGAACAATACAATAACTGAAATGAAAACTACACTAGAAGAAATCAATAGCAGAATAACTGAGGCAGAAGAACGGATAAGTGACCTGGAAGACAGAATGGTGGAATTCACTGCTGTGGAAAAGAATAAAGAAAAAAGAATGAAAAGAAATGAAGACAGCCTAAGAGACCTCTGGGACAACATTAAACGCAATAACATTTGCATTACAGGGGTCCCAGAGGAGAAGAGAGAGAGGAAGGACCCAAGAAAATATTTGAAGAGATTATAGTCAAAAACTTCCCTAACATGGGAAAGGAAATAGCCACCCAAGTCCAGGAAGCACAGCAAGTCCCATACAGGATAAACCCAAGGAGAAACATGCTGAGACACATAGTAATGAAATTGGCAAAAATTAAAGACAAAGAAAAATTATTGAAAGCAGCAAGGGAAAAATGACAAATAACATACAAGGGAACTCCCATAAGGTTAACAGCTGATTTCTCAGCAAAAACTCTACAAAGCCAGAAGGGAGTGGCACGATATATTTAAAGTGATGAAAGGGAAGAATCTACAACCAAGATTACTCTAACCAGCAAGGAGCTCATTCAGATTTGACAGAGAAATTAAAACCTTTACAGACAAGCAAAAGCTAAGAGAATTCAGCACCACCAAACCAGCTCTACAACAAATGCTAAAGGAACTTCTCTAAGTGGGAAACACAAGAGAAGACAAGGAACTACAAAAACAAACCCAAAAGAATTAAGAAAATGATAATAGGAACATACATATCGATTATTACCTTAAATGTGAATGGATTAAATGCTCCAACCAAAAGACACAGGCTTGCTGAATGGATACAAAACAAGACCCATATATATGCTGTCTACAAGAGACCCACTTCAGACCTAGGGACAAATACAGACTGAAAATGAGGGGATAGAAAATGATATTCCATGCAAATGGAAATCAAAAGAAAGCTGGAGTAGCAATACTCATATCAGATAAAATAGACTTCAAAGAATGTTAACAAGAGACAAGGAAGGACACTACTTAATCTTCAAGGGATCAATCCAAGAAGAAGATATAACAATTATAAATATATATGCACCCAACATAGGAGCACCTCAATACATAAGGCAACTGCTAACAGCTGTAAAAGAGGAAATTGACAGTAACACAATAATAGTGGGAGACTTTAACACCTCACTTACACCAATGGACAGATCATCCAAAATGAAAATAAATAAGGAAACAGAAGCTTTAAATGACACAATAGACCAGATAGATTTAACTGATATTTATAGGAAATTCCATCCAAAAATAGCAGATTACACTTTCTTCTCAAGTGCACACGTAACATTCTCCAGGATAGATCATATCTTGGGTCACAAATCAAGCCTCAGTAAATTTAAGAAAATTGAAATCATATCAAGCATCTTTTCTGACCACAATGCTATGAGATTAGAAATGAATTACAGGGGAACAAAAGGAAAAAACACAAACACATGGAGGCTAAACACTATTTTACTAAATAACCAAGAGATCATTGAAGAAATCAAAGAGGAAATCAAGATATACCTAGAGACAAATGACAATGAATACACAACAATCCAAAACCTATGGGATGCAGCAAAAGCAGTTCTAAGAGGGAAGTTTATAGCTATACAAGCCTACCTCAAGAAACAAGAAAAATCTCAAATAAATAATCTAACCTTACACCTAAAGGAACTAGAGAAAGAAGAACAAACAAAATCCAAAGTTAGCAGAAGGAAAGAAATCATAAAGATCAGAGCAGAAATAAATGACATAGAAACAAAGAAAACAATAGCAAAGATCAATAAACCTGAAAGCTTGTTCTTTGAGAAGATAAACAAAATTGATAAACCTTTAGTCAGACTCATCAAGAAAAAGAGGGAGAGGACTCAAATCAATAAAATTAGAAATGAAAAAGGAGAAGTTACAACAGACACTGCAGAAATACAAAGCATCCTAAGAGACTACTGCAAGCAACTCTATGCCAATAAAATGGACAACCTGGAAAAAATGGACAAATTCTTAGAAAGGTATAACCTTCCAAGACTGAACCAGGAAGAAATAGAAAATATGAATAGACCAATCACAAGTAATGAAATTGAAACTGTGATTAAAAATCTTCCAACAAACAAAAGTCCAGGAACAGATAGCTTCACAGGTGAATTCTATCAAACATTTAGAGAAGAGCTAACACCCATCCTTTTCAAACTCTTCCAAAAAATTGCAGAGGAAGGAACACTCCCAAACTCATTCTATGAGGCCACCATCACCCTGATACCAAAACCAGACAAAGATACTATAAAATAAGAAAATTACAGACCAATATCACTGATGAATATAGATGCAAAAATCCTCAAGAAAATACTAGCAAACAGAATCCAACAACACATTAAAAGGATCATACACCATGATCAAGTGGGATTTATCCCAGGGATGCAAGGATTCTTCAATATACGCAAATCAATCAATGTGATACACCATATTAACAAATAGAAGAATAAAAACCATATGATCATCTCAATAGATGCAGAACAAGCTTTTGACAAAATTCAACACCCATTTATGATAAAAGCTCATCAGAAAGTGGGCATAGAGGGAACCTACCTCAACATAATAAAGGCCATATATAGCAAACCCACAGCAAACATCATTCTCAATGGTGAAAAACTGAAAGAATTTCCACTAAGATCAGGAACAAGACAAGGTTGCCCACTCTCACCACTATTATTCAACATAGTTTTGGAAGTCCTAGCCTCGGCAATCAGAGAAGTAAAAGAAATAAAAGGAATACAAATTGGTAAAGAAGAAGTAAAGCTGTCACTGTTTACAGATGACATGATACTATACATAGAGTATCCTAAAAATGCCCCCAGAAAACTACTAGAGCTAATCAATGAATTTGGTAAAGTAGCAGGATACAAAATTAATGCACAGAAATCTCTTGCATTCCTATACACTAATGATGCACTGTTGGTGGGAAAATAAACTGATACAGCCACTATGGAGAACAGTATGGAGGTTCCTTAAAAAACTAAAAATAGAACTACCATATGACCCAGCAATCCCACTACTGGGCATATAGCCAGAGAAAACCATAATTCAAAAAGACACATGCACCCCAATGTTCATTGCAGCACTATTTACAATAGCCAGGTCATGGAAGCAACATAAATGCCCATCCACAGACGAATGGATAAAGGAGTTGTGGTACATATATACAATGGAATATTACTCAGCCATAAAAAGGAGCAAAATTGGGTCATTTGTTGAGACATGGATAGATCTAGAGACTGTCATACAGAGTGAAGTAAGTCAGAAAGAGAAAAATATCGTGTATTAATACATATATGTGGAACCTAGGAAAATGGTACAGATGAACCAGTTTTCAGGGCAGAAATTGAGACACAGATGTAGAGAACAAACCTGTGGACACCAAGGTGGGGAAAGCGGCAGAGGGGTGGGGGTGGTCGTGGGATGAATTGGGGGATTGGGATTGACATGTATACACTGATGTGTATAAAATTGATGACTAATAAGAACCTGCTGTATAAATAAATAAATAAATAACATTCTTCCCTCCCACCAAAAAATAAATAAATAAAAAGTGAGTGGATTAGAGAGAGTCTGTAAGAAAAAAAAATAAAAATAAAATAAATAAATAAAGTATAAGCCCTCAAAATTAAAGTTATATGAACAGATGTTGGAGTATTACATGCTGTGATGGATACAATGTGAGGTGTCCCTCATGGAGGGTAACTGAGTCATGTGCTCTTTAGTGGGTGTGCAGGGATCTATTCATTGGTATCTTGATGGTTAATGACTCTTACAAACCATCCAGTAAACGTTAAAATTTTACTCTTTCGGACGTATTAGCCATTACCAAGGGCAAAGTTTCTTTATCAACAATACAAAATTTTGGGCTTCCCTGGTGGTGCAGTGGTTGAGAGTCCACCTGCCGATGCAGGGGACGTGGGTTCGTGCCCCGGTCCGGGAGGATCCCGCATGCTGCGGAGCGTCTGGGCCCGTGAGCCATGGCCGCTGAGCCTGCGTGTCCGGAGCCTGTGCTCCACAGCGGCAGAGGCTGCAACGGTGAGAGGCCCGCGTACCGCAAAAAAAAATATATATATATAAATAAAAAAAATTTAGGACTAAATTGGAGGTAATTCAGTTAAGTTCAAGCAACATTTACTGAATGACTCCCATGTGCTGGTAATAGGCACTGTTCACAGGTGAATAAGAGACAGTTCTCTCAAGACTACAGTTTCATGATGGCTGTTAAGCCTTAGAAGAATGTCTACATTAATGAATAAACACATGGTCTATATAGTCTAAGTTCATAATTATCTTTCTCAGAATAAGGAAAGTTTTCATCTTAATCACAGTTTCTTTTTTTTCCTATATTTTGGCCATGCTGCGCAGCAGGAGGGATCTTAGTTCCCCAACCAGGGATCGAACCTGTACCCTCTGCAGTGGAAGTGCAGTGTCTTAACCACTGTACTGCTAGGGAAGTCCCTTAAGCACAGCTTCTTTAACAGAGTGCATAACTGAAAGATGCTGGAGGTTGAATATCACTGATGTGTTCTGTGGGAACAGAGTTCGGGACGTGTATATTTTCATGAAGAAGACACACAAGTAAAGACTTGGAGAAATGGCGTGTTCAGAGACAGAGACATATGTGATGAGATCCATTGGGAGACATTAGGCAGATAAGGATGGAATTGGGCCCCAGAGATTGGACAGGATGAAGGAGCATGGGTGTTGGGAGGTGGGGACAAGGTGCTGCTGGGAATCTTTATCTTATTTATAGACTTGTCTATAATCCTTCAAATACTTTGACTAAGCAGTTATTTGATGAATACCTCCAAATGCTTCATGTGTAACCTAAATTAAAACTAATATTACAAAAAGGAAGCTTTTAGTTTTGTGCTGCTTCTTTCTGTTTAAACTGTTACTGAGGCTATAATTTTCCAGTGTTGTCTATCCTTGCTTGTTAGGTTTTATAGATTTTACTTTTCTGTTAGATCAACTAAATTTCATTGGCAGGGTCTGAAACACTTAAGGGATTTTTAACCATAGAACTGTTTTTTGCACAACCTCCTTGAGGAAAGGAACACCATTCTGGCATTTTATATTGTGGGAAGAGAAGCAATTTTATTTGTTCAAACACTGAAGCTGACAAAGAACCCATTGGCTCTCACGACAATCCTAAAATAAACTGTATTGCTATTTGAACCACGGGTACAATTACCTATATTCTACTTCTATTCAGAGGGAATTCAAACCGTTGTGAAGAAAAAATATTGAATGTCATAGTGCATTTGCCTTTGCAGAAATAGTCTGAGGTGTTATTAATGAGGATCTGCAAATAACCACAATTTTGCATGGCTCAACATTCATAAATAACTACTGGTTTAATCAAGGGAGCAATTTCTGCTTTCATTATATCTTGCATATGAAGTGTACATGTTATCTTAACATCAAAATGTGTATAGTACTACCAAAGGAAGGAATCTGATGGGCAGTATTTTGAGCCACAAGTTATCAATAGATCACTTAGTGGCATGGCAGTGTTCCAACCAGGCAGAGTTTCATTTATGCTGCAAACAAAGGTTGTTCTTTTGCTCATGTTTGAAATCCGCACTGATATACATGATTAGTTCTACTAGGCTGCTGGTTGATTTAAGTAGACGAGGATTTCTTTTGGCTAATATTGTGAACAGACACATGTGTATATATATATATATGTATATGTGTGTGTGTATAAATATATACATATAATTTTTAAAAGGTGATGAATAACTTTCCGGTAACAATACTTACCTGGCAGTATTCAGAAATCTAGTTGTTGGGTGGTGGGGCATGGCTCTCCTTGTAAAAATCAAATATTGATTACTTCTGTTAAATTTCCCATTTTAGCGTTATTTATATTTTAAGGTTTCAAGCTTGAAATTGGGAGACGAGCTACCACTAGTTAAAATGGCTCTGCTCTTGGCTTAGGTGACAGTAGTTTAAAATTCCTGCAAATATACTCAACCCCAAATGGTTTCCACATGTAATTTTTTGCTGGATTCTTGATACTACCAAAATTTGAAGTCGACTGTGATCTTGGATTCTGCAACTTTAATTCTAACCTGAACGCTGTTGACAAACACTAGCTTTTACTTTTGATTTTCTTTTTCTCTGCTTTGATTTTTGCTCATTGTTTTCCAGCCTTCGCAGCCATGAATGGTGTGTTGAGCTGTTGCTTGAGGCACACACTGCAGATCACTGAATAATGTAATTACAGTCTGTTAGCTGAGCTCTCAACTCCTACTGCAGGCTGTTTCTTGCAAAAGTGGTGACTCATGTGTACCATATAGCACAGTGGGCTCAGAAAGATCAAAATGTGATCTGCTGAAACTAAAGAGTCTTAAATTTTGAGCTTCGATTTCTGGTAAATTCTGTTTATTATAAGCATAATAAATTTGGTAAATTCTGTTTATTGTAAGCATAGTACGAGAAGTGACAAATTGCTGAGCTACATGGTCTTTCACATTTTGATATCATATAATTGTTTAGATGATTATAAATAGCAAAGAAAAAATTGATAATAAAAGATATATGGTGTTTTGGATAAAGTTGTCTTCCAGAAATTCTTGGTAAATTTTATTGAAGGCATAAAAGTCTCTTTTGAACTACTCTGGATATACTGGCGAGAGGGATTCTGAGTTCTACTGCCTTCCTTTAAATATTTAATGAACATTCACTGCTTGCAAAATTGTAGACATATAATTGTTTTTCTGCTCCTTAGGGATAACTTTGGGGTGATACAAGCCTTATAGCTTTTTTCCAGTGGATTTCCACTCATTTTCTTTATATGAAACTGTGTAGAATTATAAACTATATCTAAACAAAGAAATGTATCCATTTAAGAAGTTGAAGTGGATAGCCTTTAAGGAGAGTAAAGTAAATTATAACATTTATGTTACAAATATATAAATATATATCAGTTACAATGTAGGTGGCTTAATTTTAAGTAAGACCGATATAAATTTATGTAAGTGTCTTTAATGAGAACTCAGCTAAGGGGACTAGCCAGTATTAATGGCTACAATAAGATTAAATCTAGTTACCAGAGGAGCAAGATTTTAGTTGTAATTTAAATGAAGTTTTTCATGATGTGGAGTGACACAGATATTTTAATAATCCAATCCAACCTGCCACATACAAGTACAACAGAAATAGAAACACTGTGCTCTGTGGGCTAGACCTTCAGTATTCTTTAGATGTTCTATTGTTTGATGGAAAACTTTTTTCACTGATCCCCTGCAGTGCATTTCTGTGTAGATATATTGTTATACAGACATGTACTGTTATCTCGTGGATTTTACTTTTCTAGTCTTTTAATCGTTCTTCATCCTTGCCCATGTTCACATGCCATGCTGTTCAGTGTGCCACTGATGTGAATCTCATCTGCTATTTGTCTATTAATAACAGTATCAAGATGATGGCTTGAATGGAAAGACCCTAAAAACAGCTTGAATAGGAATCTTGAAATATTCTTAACTTTTATGAAGTATTGCTATAGCTTGGTCTACTTATACAGACCAGTGGATTCAAAATGTTATAAGTTCTAAGGAATCCTTTGATTCGGGCTACCCAATGGCTTAATAATTTTATGTTATAGAAAGCACAGACAAATCTAGGATTTATTAGGCTGAGTGATTATAGTTAGAATAGCCTCAGAACTGATTTTAACACCCCAGTTACACTTTTAGTGTCGTTAATATAAAAAGGTGGACTGAGAAAATTTAAAGAGCTTGATTTGAATGAGATCGTCTAAGAATGGCTCAAAGAAAATCAGTGTGCACTGAATGGAAATTCTAGAGAGAAAGAATGAAAGAAAATTCAAATGATAAAAAAGACCGTGAAGTAGACGGTTAGTATATCCTTGAGTATAGCAAGGTTGAAATCTGAAGGACTTTAAAATTTGGGAGTCTACTTTAGCAACATCAGTCTAATATTATTCAAAGGAAAGGGAATAGAGGAAATGTGTAAAACTTTTTGGAGAATGGTGCAGAAAGCTACACTAGAATAAGCAATGCGTGAATCTTCACTTTGGCCGTAGGGTGTGGCAACCAGGAGGAGAGCATGTTAGGTTCAGCAAAGATAGAAGCTCATATGTATATTCTCTTAAAATGAGACAAGTTTATGTCGTTTGGGAAAGTTTTTCTATCTCACAGACCTTTATGTGTCACTGTAATCTCTGCCTGCATGGCCCAGTGCATACAATAATGGGGCTTCATTTCTTGATTTTAGCCTTTCATCTTTGAAAACATTTCTTTCTTTGCTCTGGTTCAGGGATTTTTGTCTTGGGATTCTGGTTTTCCTCCAAATATAACACCTTCCATGCCAGTGTCATGTGTTCTGGATGTATCTGCTTTTCTGTGGAGAGGTCCATAGCTTTTCATCAGCTTTTCAGAGGGATCCATGTGCCCCTTACAAAATTCTGCAGTACAGGATAAAGGAAGTATCTCCAAGACCCTCCACGTCTCTGAAACTAATTCTTTTCATTAATCGATTTTCTGTTTTTACCTGGTTCTTAATTCACCAAATTTTCTTATGGCTTCCCAATCTTTCATGACCAACTTCCCCAAAGAAAGATTATTCTCAATCCTACATACATATTTGAATCACCTGGGAGACTTAATAATAGAAGTATGGCTCCTGGGTCCCATCCCCCGAGATTCTGAATAAATTAGTGTGTGGGGAGTGGCAAGCAGGTGGGGACAATATTATACATTTTTAAAAAGCTTCTCTAGATCATTCTTAAGTGCAGCCAGACTGGAGAACCACTGACCTAAAGTGTTATGGAGCTTCACATTTTAATTAGTCATGGTAAATTGGGAACAGTTTTGAAAATTGCATGGAAATGTCTTTCTTTGTTGCTTGTGGTGATCAGATTTGATTATGAAAATAAAGGGGGGAAAAGTGAATGGATCAGGCTATTATTTATATATTTCAATGCTTAACACCTGCCTAAAATGATGTCACCTCTAACTTCATTGTAAAGCTCTGTTAATATGAGGAGTTTATCTTTTCCTTAATAAATCCTGTGTAAACAATAAACAAAAATACAGATTACAGAAATTTGACTATTCAAAAGCATTTAACCAAAGCGTAAATATTGAATCATGCATGTTATTCATGAAACATTCATCAATAAAACATAACCTTCCCCATTTCTCTCTAGAGTCTGACTAGTTTTCAAATTAGGTCATTGACAAATCTCCTACAAGTATGCTGAGGTTTTAAAATAACATATTTCTAGACTTTTTAAGTCAGGTTATTGAAATGCAGGTACACATTTTAATTCCTCCAGTTTTAGTGTTTTAGCCTAAAGCCCCTCCTTCCAGTCTTATACAAAATCTATATTTATTTTTTTCAATTTAATTAACAGAACTTCCTGCTTTATGAAGAATATATTTTCCTGCTTCTCACACTTTTCCATTTCCCTTTGATTTTTAAATCAAAATTCAAACCAAGTCTTATTCATTGACAAGCTAAATAAACTGTTCTTTAGCAAAGAGGCTGCTTTCTAATCAGCTGTAGGATATAATTAGTACATTCTGGGCCAGTAAGAATTGGATTTACCAGATGCTAGCAACTGAAAATCTGGGCAGTGCTAGTGGTAAGCAGCCGGAAGTGTGGGTGGAGAAATGGGGATAAAGGAAGGGTATCCTTACTTCAGGGGGACAAGGCTGTCAGGATTTAAGTGAGGAAATTTCTGCAAAGTCAGTCACTTGTACTATTAAATATGTCAAAGCTTCAAGTTTCAATATGCAAATCTACCAGACCAAAAGGAACCATGGAGGATTCTGCATCAATATTCATGGCAATTAGTCCATGAAGTACAAAGCTGCCATAGATGTAAAGCATCTTAGTTGAAAACCAGAATCTTGGCTCAAAGTCAAAGTTTAATTTTTGATAGAAGACTGAACTTGGCTTCAGCTTTAGCCTAGCACCAGGACACCATGCACCCGTGATAAAATTATATTACTTCTTAATAAGAAACCAGAGCATGAAATAGTTTAACTCTACCTAATTTTCATGAATTTCCAATTTATCTAATCCAATTGCAGACACACATATGTGGATCAAAATGAAGATCTAAGAGCCTTCTGAGCTATTTTTAAGATCCGAAATAGCAGCATATTAGATTTCATTTTGAAATAAAAATACCTTACTTACAAATAGAGCAAAAAAGTTTCATGTTTGACTAAATCCTCTGAGAAATTTCTTGTGAAAAGAGATGGATCTAAAAAGGGGCATTGCAGTGTTCTATGAAAATAATCACCAGGGCCCTTCAAGCCCATTTTACTTGAACTTTTTACCAGTTCATAAACGAGGAAGTAATAGTTATTATGAATGCTTTAAAATATTCAGAATTGCCTAGTATTCAAAGTATAATAGTATTATCAGTATGTGTTGTAAAACCTTATTAACTCCAGCTCTACTGGTGTGAAATTTATGAAAATAAATTTATTCAATTCCTGCTACAAAGTATGTGAATTCTGGGTAAGCAAGAGTCATTGTCCAAATATATATATATATATATCTTCTAAGTATATATATTCCAAGTATATATATATCCATATGTGTATACATGTATTTAAGTTTTAATTAGAAGGCAGGTAATGTAGATAATCATAATTCTAATTTTCTGCACAGTTAACTCAGGATTATTCAGATTGATAGATCAGAAATGATTCAACATAAAAGATGTTTGAAGGAACTGATAGTGTTTATCTTGAAGAAGAAAGGACTTAGTAGGAATATAATAGCTATCGTCAAATATTTGAAGGCCTTTCATATGGGGCTGAAATTACTAGGAGCAAGGTCTTTGTGAGAACTCAAGGAGTTATTCTTCAGTGCTCTGAACATGTGCGTAGCACTTGATCAGTGCTTGGTAGGTGTAAAATGAGAAAAACATCCCAGAGAATTTAAGGGATCCACCAAAGATCACTGTCCAGTTCCTACAGTTGTCTGTGTCTCAGTATCCTATGTGGAGGTGCCATGGCTTGAGTTATATTCTCCCAAAGATATGCAAGGTCCTAAATCCCAGTACATGTGAATGTAACTTTATTTGGAAATAAGATCTTTGCAGATGTCATCAAGTTAAGATGGGGTCGTTAGGGTGGACCCTAATCTGATATGATGGGTGTCTTTATCAGAAGAAGCAAATTTGGGCAGACTCAGAATGCCATGTAAAGACACAGAAACACAGGAGAAGAATGCCATAGGAAGACAGAGACACACAGGGAGAAGGCCATGTGATGATAGAGGTAGAGATTAAAGTGCTGCAGCTGTGAGCCAAGGCATGCCAAGGGTTGCCAACAACCACCAGAAGTTGGAAGAGGCGAGGCAGAATTCTTCCCTCCAAGTTTCAGAGGGAGTCTGGCCCTACTGACACCTTGATTTTGCACTTCTGGCCTCCAGGTCTGTAAGATAATACATTTCTGTTATTTTAAGCCACACAGCTTGAGGTACTTTGCTATAGAAATCAGGGGTATTTAATAAATTCCTTGTCATTGGAAGGGCTTGTAGCAAGACTAATAGAACCATCAGTCAAGAGCGTATGGGGAAGAGTCCTTCCCTATGTGGAAAGTAGACTAAATCTAGTCAGTGCGACATTTTTAATTGAATGCCCATAATTAGGGCTGTAATGATAAGTTGCTCGTCTTATCCTTAATTATTTCATAGTTTAGATTACTTCTAAGGTTTATATAACTCTAAAATATTGTATTATTTTATGGTAATTAAATTGTATTAAATGTGGAAGATCAAACATCTTGTCAAATTGCAGATAGATTTAATACTAAAATCATACAAGGAAGTGCCTAGTAGAATGAGTTTGCTTATCAAAATAAAATTCTGATCCTAAAATAAAATGTCAGATGATTAAAGATGAATCTGTTAATGTAACTTTTATATACCAATTTTTTTCCAATGCCCAAACAAGACCCCTTCTAATACAAAGTCTGATACATGCATATGACTATAAAAT
Source organism: Delphinapterus leucas (assembly GCF_059928025.1). Lineage (NCBI taxonomy): Eukaryota > Metazoa > Chordata > Mammalia > Artiodactyla > Monodontidae > Delphinapterus > Delphinapterus leucas. The sequence goes on from NC_143146.1 coordinate 16,951,838, forward strand.
AACATCTGCAATATATTAAATAATGCTTAAGGTGTGCACACAGTTTATGCTTATGCAGACATATTATTTATCGGTACTTAAATAGAAGATTATATTTTCAAACTCTGTTAACTGGAAAGTGTACACATAATTGAGAAAGATGTAGAATTTTAAGTTTTAGAAAACCGCTGTGGACTACACATGCTTGCACTGGTTCCATGTAAATTATTTTATTTTTCAATTTTTATCATGAAAATTTCAAAATATACCCCAAATTAGAGTAATGTAATCAATTCCCATGTAGCTATCACCCTGCTTCAATGACCAACATTGTAAAGTATTTTAAATAGCCACTCTCATGATTCAAAGACCGCGAGCCCAGCATCAAAATGATCAAGCTTATTTTAATAAATTTGTTAATACTTGAATATTCCACACTGGGAACAATCACAGGCTCATGGTAGACTCAATATTTCTGAGTTAATAATATTGCTGTTTTATAATCCAAGTGAGGTTTTGCTTGCATTTTATTTTATTATGTTTTGCATTTTAAGAGTGCATTTTAGAAGGTTAGGGAAAAGACAGTAGAAAAGTTACTATTGTGATTGTATTCAAAGATCACTCACTGATGATGCTCAGCAAGTTGAAAGACGTCTTTTCTCTAGGCAGGAACTTAGAGTAGGTTAGAATGTAGTGAGACTTTTTAAAGGATTATTCTTTTAAAAATCTCTCTCCCCTTCAAAACATAGTTTAACTTAAAAAAGTATATAGTTGAGATCCCAGTGCTTTTAAAAACATTGTTATATTCAACATTTTCCTCTATTATCAAAATTATTTTTCATGCTGCATAGTTTTCCGTTGTGTGAACTATTCCTTATTCAGCCTTTCCCTGTTGTTGGCTGTTAATGGTCGTTTCAGGTTTTAGCTATTATACAGAACACTGCACTGAGAGTCCTTATATACGAACTCTAGTTTCATTCTTATTTCCTTAAGACACACACCTGTAAGTGAAATTACACCGTTAAGGATCCTAAAACATAATACTAAATTGCCTTCTAGAAGGATTACACAACTTTAATCTTCAACCACCAGAAATCCTCAGTAGTAATAGGCATTATTAAAAAAAAACCTAATTTAATGGGAAAAACCTATACTCTTGTATGTTTTCATTCACAGTTTTAGAATATTAGTAAGGTAGAGTATACTTTTTTCCTGTAAATAAATAGAACATTGTATTTATACTATGTATTCATTTTTTAGTTTCTTTGCCCGTTTTTCTCACAAGGTTTTATTTTAAAAAGTTATTTATAAGCAATACTTAGATAATAAAGATATTCACCTAAGGGGGTGCTCTGGAGATATATTCAGGAGTAGAGAGTTTTTATTTTATTTATCATCATCAAATGAATATTCAGTAGAATTCTCTGTTCATGTGACTCCTATGTATAAAATATCTCAATAATTCCCTGTAGTGGATGAATATTGAAGTCTCCTCCTCAATATGTTTCACTCCCACCACCATCCCTGCCCCCACCCCCAGTGTGGCCGCTGAGTGGTTGGGTGACTGACTTCTACCCCACGGGCAGCCCCAGGTGTCTTAACTCAGTCACAACAGTCCCATCCTCCTTGCTAGGGATTGGTCAGGGTTCCAGGTCTGAGCCAATAAGGGCATCGATCTGATGATGATGATTAATTCTGGATAAAGCAGGTGAATTAATTTGGCAAGTGAGATGTGAGTTCGAGTTCTCTGGAGGCAACTGGGAGCTGCTTCCCGACTCCTTAAGAAGAGTGCAATACTGAAAAGACCATTTCCTTTCCCCTGGACGCTGTCATCCATGGATGTGAAGCCTGAACAGTGGTAGTGATTTAACTACCAAGCTGAGGATAAAGCCAGTGCAGAGAGGAGGGCAGAGCCAGGAGAATAGCAGGGGTCCAAGACGGAGTGACAGAGTTAATCATCACCAGAGTCTACACTACAGCCAGACCTCCAGGTAGGAGCACTAATAATTTCCTTAGTGTTTTTTAAACTTGAGTTTTCTGTTAATTACAAAGAAAGTATTCTAAGCGATACTTATTAATATTACCTATTAAATACAATCCATATTTTTACCTTGGCCTGTCTTATCTCCTACTATTTCCTGATTTATTCCCTGTATACTAGCCACACTACTTACTTCGGCTTCCAGTTTTATTGTTTAAAATGTTGTTTCTCAATCATAAGTTATAAAAGTTTAATTTGTCTTGCAGTTCCAGCCAAAATCTTACCTCCTCTATAGGGCAATCCATGTTTTAACTTCAGCTGAAATAAATCATGTGCACCTGTAAATGATTAGACCATTTATTATTTGGTTTTCTCACTTGTTCGTTCATTTACTCAGTGCCTAGTCTATGTATTCTAATTCTCACATGTATTACATGCTCTCTCATGGAGTCTATTCCTGTCCAATCTTTTTTACAAGACTGATGGCTCCTTGAGGACAACTGTTGTATCTTTCTATGTTTACATCTCATCTAAAGTGTAGCAACATATAACTTTATTTTCTATTGGTCAGGGGTTGCCATACAGTTTTTAAAACTTTCTGTGATAAGGGGATAGTTGTTCTCTTTTATTTGTAAAGGTGAAGGAAGTAATTTCCTAAAATTAACCAGCAAATCAGTGGTTCTGTTGTAACCACTGATAAATATAATTTGTAAACTGGAGGCTCAGCTACTGATAAGACAAGTTGAATCTGAGATGGGACTTGAGTCCCATTGTATCCATAATGCCTTGAACTCTATTCAGCATATAGTCAGCTCTCAATAAATGTTATGTGAATATGCGAATGGGGCCTCCAACGAGGAAAAAGTAACAACAAGAACTCTGAGAATCACTGGAATGACATTAATTAGATGAGCAGATTTAAATGAGTTCCGACTTGCTTAAATAGCAAAGCAAAACCTGCATGATGTAGAGCTGTGACTAGTTTCATGGGCTCTGTAGCCTATAAAATACATGTTATTTAAAATTCGCAAATGATGAAGTTCCAGGTCTTTTTAATGAGCTCCTGAAGAAATAAGCAAGATTAAATTTTACTAAACATTTTTCATGTGCCAAGCACTGTGCTCCAATGCTCATACATTTTATTGAGACAGCTGAACTTCTGAGAGCTTGCTACGTTGCCAAGGTCACATGGCGAATAAGTAACAGAGCTGGGGCTGCAGCTCAAAGCTGTCAATCTCCAAGGACCTTGCTTCTTCCACTACATGCTTATGTCAGCTGAGTAACTGCCAAGCAATCTGTGGTGAATCTGTTGTTTTGCGTAGTTTCCTGAGGGTGGAGGGAAAGGCTGGATCATGCCGGGCCTCTGCTCTTAACACTCGGTGGCCTCCAGTCCCTTAACTCATTCTTCATTCATTCAATCCATAGTTACCAAGAGGCCATCGTGTGTTGGCTACTTAGTTATGTGTTAAGCATCTAAAGTGATTAAGGCATGGCTTCTTCTCTGAAGGAGCTCACAGAGTAGTAAGTGAGGCAAATAAGTAAGCTGCTAATGGAGGAATCCCCAGAGTCTACGCTTCTCTCTCTCTCTCTCTCTCTCTCTCTCTCTCTCTCTGTTAACGCCCACTGTTCCTTTATCATAAGCTACCCCATTATAGCTGTGGATCGTTCTTTCCTATTCTCCCCAATACCTTTATGTGGGTAACCACCAAGTTGACTTCTACAGTCCTAACTTCTCTTCTGCATCTCAGGCACTGATAGCCTACTCACCATCCCCAACTGGGTGATCAATAACCACTTGGACATTTCCAAACTACAATACCTGATTCCTCGCCCTCCCAACCCCAAACCTGTCCCTTCCTAGGCTTTTCCATCTTATCTGAATAAATCGTTTATTTTTCACATCTCAGAATAATTCTATTATACTTATTCAGTTGCTCAGGCCAAACATCAAGGCCTCCTGACATCTCTCTCTCTTCTATGTGCCACACCTACAGAGCAAATCACGTTGACATGACCTTCAAATTATATTACAGTCTCCACGGCCACAACTCTCATCCCATCTGGATGGAGGCCACAGCATCACCATCCCATCTATTTCCCCCTTCAAGCCCTGATGCCTGCTGTCTTTTCTCCACCCAAAGGCTAAAGCAGTTCTTTAAAAAAATAAGAAAACAACCACCACAACAAAAACAATTAAAAAGTAACCCAAATAGAATCACGTTATATTAGTTCCAAGTGATTTAACTATTTCACTTAAAATAAAATCTAAAATTCTTATCTCCTTTAAAAGGCCCTTCCTAATCTGACCCCAGGCTACCATTTAATCTTATCTCCTCCCACTCTTTTTTTTGCTACCTCAGCTTACTAACCCTTGAACAGGTCAAACTTGAACCCTTCTCTGGGCCTCTGCCTGGAATAATATCCCCCAATATCCATAGGCCTCACTTCCTAACTTGATTTAGACCTCAGGGCAAAGACCAGCTGCTTAAATATTTCGAGGAACACCCTATCTAAAACATAGCACTTCTCATTACACCTTGCTGGTATATTCTGCTTTATTCTTCTTCTTAGCAGTTATCACCACCTAGAAGGTATATTTAAAAGAGTAAAGAAATTCTTCTGTCTCCCTCTACTAAAATAGAAGCTTCAGAAGGATAGGGCCTGTGATGATAGGTTTTGTGTGTCAGCTTGGCTGGGCTATAGGACCCAGTTATTCAATTAAACATGAACTGAGGTATGGCGATGAAGGTATTATGTAGATATGGTTAACATCTATAATTGGTTGACTTCATGAAGAGACTATCCTCCATAACCTGGGTGGGCCTCGTCCAATCAGTTGACGGTCCTTAAGAGCAAAACTGAGGTTTTCCTAAGGAAGAAGAAATTCAACCTGTTGACTTCAGTTTCAGCTTCTCCTGGAGAGTCTCCAGCCTGCTCAGTAGATTTTGGACTTGCCAGCCCCCTCGATTGTGCAAAACCAATTCCTTGAAATAAATCTCATTATAAATATATATATATAATATATACATATACACTGTATATATTTTAATATATTTTATATTCATAGAAATTTATATATTTAAATTAAATATAAATATACTTTATATATAAAATATACCTTTCTATGTAAATCTCTGGGTGTGTGTGTGTCCTACTGATTCTGTTTCCCTGGTAGACCTCTGACTGGTGCAGAGAGTATGCTGAATATTTTTGCCCCTTCAGATCTCTCTCTGCTCTTCTTCACCAAGCTCTGTGGCCCTGCGTGGCCCTATTCTGACTGCACTGAGTGGCTCCTTTGCCTTCTAGTTGGGAGCCAGTAGCAAGAAATTGAGATGCAGGAGATGGGTTATGTATTCACCAGATTGACTCCCAGCTGTCACTGCAAGCTAATAGTGACCCTTTACTGAAGGCCACCCTCTTGTCAGACAGCCCTTTTCCTGTGTGTTCTCCTGAGGTCTGATAACTGCTCCCCATTTTTGCTTCAAACCTAGGGATATTAACTACTTCCCATCACTGCTAGATTTGGGGTATTGCACTATCCTTTGCTGATTTCCTTAACACCTCACACCTTTGTAAAGAGTCTTTAGGTTATACCCTTCCCTCTCACCCTCTTTAGATAAGCTATGCGTTTCCTGCTGGGACTGTAAATGATACAGCAGTTTATCTTCCTTTTTTTATGTATTTATTTTTGTTTCTTACTATTATATCCCCAGTATCTAGAATAGTAGGATCTCCATAAATATTTGCTGAATTGATGACCAAATGAGCATGTAAGCTTCATTTTAGTCATTGTGTCATAAATACATTTTACTATCTCACAAGCATCCCATGTTTACTTCCCCGTGCCCCACCTAGAACAGCTCTCCTGTCTCCCTCTACCTGTGTATCCAACCATTGATATCTCATTTAAATGTGAACTTCTTCAAGAAAATATTCCAAATTATTCTAACAGCCAGGATTGACTGTTCATCTCTTCTGAATGTATTGCCAATCTGTAAAACAGAATTTAGGACTTAGTCATATCTGGTCTTGCACTGGTTGTTTTTATTTACTGTGTCTTCTTCCATCCTCTCAAGGTGACTATAAGTTCCTTGAGGGAAATGATCAGTTTTCATCTGTTTCTTTTATAAAACGTGAGTAATGCTGATTGTTCATTCAAAATGGCTTAGATTAACATCCTTGGGTATTATTTCTGGGGACATGGAATCATTGGAACTTTCCCTGTTGATTTTGCAGTAGTTCCTTCATCTCAGTGTGGTGAGAATTTTAAAATCTATATACATCCTGACTGTAAGCACTAAATTTTATTTTAGGATATAATGCTGCATTAAAAAACTTTTTAAGGCCAACTTCAATCTGTGGCTGTACATCTTTCTCTAATAAACAGAAAAGCAATGACATTAACTGCCAGCAAGGGTAAATTGCGCTCTCCCTCATTCAATGCACAAAATATTGTTTTTTAAGAATTTAGGAGGCTACATGGCCTGGAGCTTAGAGCAAAGGGTTGTGATCTGGGTTTCTGATTTGAACTGAGCCACTAAATTTTGACGTTATCCCAGAGAAGTCATTTAATCTTTTCTGTACTTCTGTCAATCAAAGCCTCCATATCTTACAAAGCAAGAATCTATTATACAACAAAACAAAACAAAACTAAGCATACTATGTCTGAGTTAACAAATCTTGTTTCATTACACTTTTAGTAAAACTAAAGCCTTTAAGCGTTAACAGCTATGGCATTAAAATGGTAGTGTCAAAACTTACCAGATACACAAAATAGGCAGTCTTAAATGTAAGCCCACATTTACGTTGAATAAACATGCCTAGAGAAAATGCCCTTCGTGTTCATGTTCCTAGGGTTTTTCCCCTGTGAATAATAGAACCCCTCCTCCCCTGAAATCATCAGGACTAAGTGCACAGGGCTGAGCTGCTGTCTGTAATAGGCTTTGAAGGAGAGCAAATGTGCTTTGTCATTTAGCTAGTTATTGCCTCATTGCTTTTATAAAGATCAACTTGGGCCGATTAGAAAACTAGAGAAAAGGAACTTTTAACAGCAAGATGAGGACTTTAAAACCAATATTGTAGAGAACGAAATGGAAAGCATTAGAATGGCATTATTGATTGTTCAGCCTGAAAAAATATGGTAATTATTCTGCAAATAGCAGGAAAAATGGACTGGATCATCTACTGTGTCTCTTTCGGTTCTGTGATCTTATCTAGCTCTCTCGGGGTAATAAAGATGTGAATGGTACTTTCAGATGAATTTGGAGGTGTCTGTAATGGTGCTTGAATCATCAAGCCTTTCAAAAAACAGCACACAAATTCTCTGTCTCAGCCACATAGCTTGCAAAACCAATACCCCTGGCCTCTTACCTTAGACCTTATAATTTAATACAGTACTAGTAAGTTGAACCTAGTGGAACTCTGAGTCATGCATTTGAATATTTTCATGACTTTTAGAAAGCAGTATACTCAAATAAGTTATGTTTCTACCTGACATTCAAATTCAATACCAACATCTGCCCATTTGTCCTATTACCTTTTCTCTCATTGTTACCAATATAAGGATTTGAAATTTACAGAAAAAAATACTGTATATTCCCTAACACCATCTTTATATTTCAAAAATTTACAATGTCTTTCTGAAACTTTCACATTATTATCCTGTTAGGTGTCATTCAGCTAAAACAATGTACCACTAATATATAACAGTGATGTCGTGACATTTTCACTTGCAGAATATTTAAGATTTTCCAAGAAGACATCATAAAGTGCTAGCCTTCAGTACAAATATCCCCCCCTGGAGTTCCTTCCACAGAAAGCAATCTTGTTCAGTAGCCTGTTAACAGCACATTTTTTTGCATGAGAGGTAAGGCCCATTGTTGGCAACTAATCCATATTGGAAACAACAGGATGTGTATCTTACTGGGATCAAACAAAGCAATACTGAAATTTTAGTGAGAGAGATCACCAATTCACATTATTTCTAGAGGCATCTGAAAAATACAACATCTAGCTTGAGAGAGAGAATGATGGAATCAAAGGTAAGAAAAGAGAGGATGAAGAAAACTAAGAGACAAGTCTCGTAATCTGGACAAGCCCACAGAATGATATGGAAAATTCCCCTGAGCTGTAGAGCTTTTAGCCTGACAGCCCTGACATGTCTTTCTTCCTGAATATACACATCCTAATTGGAAATGTGGCATTTTATGCATACTCACACATGCAGTCAGTGTAAAAGGGCAATACATGTCTTAGAGAAGATTCATCTAACAGATAATATTCATGGGGAAGGAGTTGAGCGAAACATCACAAATCACCTTTTTGTAGTTCTATGAAGGAGAAAGAACCCCCCTCAATGTTGTCTACTGAGATTAAGAATGCCCCCCTGCCATTACTTATCTTTAAATACCTATCAATTTATATAGTGGTTCTTATGGATAACATATTTTATTATGTCCTTTCAGTAAATAATATACTACTTCTCATTTGGAGCATATTAACTCAATGTAGATGTTTTCCATTTCTTCAGTTGTTTTTTCCTTATGTTGTTTTACTACAAAGAATGCTACAGTGTGTAGTGGAAGAACAAGGTAATCTCCTATCCTAGTGACTTTGTTCAATGTCCAAAATGGCATTTGTGCTTCCATCCATGAAAGGGAAGGGGCTCGGGGTCCATCATGCAAGGTGCTGGGGAGCACCGCTGAGTGGGTGACCAAGCAGCTAGATGGTTAAGCCTAATCACTTACTAGTACCTTCTGGTACAGTGTAGTCACTGCCAAAGTCTGTAGTAAGGTATCTTTCATCTAAGCTGGATGGTCCCAAATACCAGGGCCAGTTACGACTGAAGCAATGAAGCTTTCAATTGTAATTCATGCCTGTTCCAAAGGCCTCTCCCTCTGTACCAATTCTGCCACCCTGTAATTCACTTTAAATAATTTGAGAACCATTCCATTGTGTAAGACTTATTACCAATGGAAATGAAGATGTACCCTTGAAGTAGAACACTTTTAAAAATTATGATTTTTGTATTATGTTCTGGGCTCTGGCCATGAAGGATGCTTTATGGGAAAAGAAAAGGTGGAAGTTTTTTAAAAAACAATTACTCCTAAACCAAAATTTTGAACTATCTGAAGAAAGTTTAGTAATATAGGAAAATTATCCAAACAATACAGAAAAAAATGTTTTGAGAAAATTATCATTTTTGCCTTTGTTTGAATATCCATATAATTGTGTTAAACTCCAGCCAAAATTAATCACAAGAAACATAGTCATCTAAATTTTCATGATTACTTTCACTATAATAATTGCTTGTCAAATGTCGAAACCAATCTGGCTTAATGCTGACTTTCTGCTCTTATGTACAACTTTTCTTTTGTTATATTAATTTTCAGACATGCTCATTTAGATCCACAAATAACTTAATTCATTCCGAAATTATACTCCTGAGATTCTTTTCTCTGAGCCTCCTAAAAGGTCTTCTTGCTGCTAATTCAATCTCCCCAAAGCATTTTCACAATCAACAAATATGAATCATGCTATAACATTTTGCTAAATCTAATAATCTACATTTTCTCGGTCTTGGATATCACTCACCTGCAATTACCTCAGTGAAATGGACTTTTGTAATTCTTACAGAACCAGATAACCAGATTATGTGAATTAAAGTTGGAAGGCAGGGAGGGGCCATGTGGTGTGAGATACAGAACGTGGCTATTTAGGGGATAACATTTTAGGGGCCGATTATTCTTTTTTTAAAATTTATTTTATTTATTTATTTTATTAAATATATATATTTTAAAATTTATTTATTTTATTTAGTTTTGGCTGGATTGGGTCTTCGTTGCTGCGTGCAGGCTTTCTCTAGTTGTGGAGAGCAGGGGCTACTCTTCGTTGTGGTGCGCGGGCTTCTCATTGCTGTGGCTTCTCTTGTTGCGGAGCACAGGCCCTAGGCACGCAGGCTTCAGTAGTTGCAGTACGTGGTCTCAGTAGTTGTGGCTCATAGGCTCCAGAGCACAGGCTCAGTAGTTGTGGCGCACAGGCGTAGTTGCTCCGTGGCATGTGGGATCTTCCCAGACCAGGGCTCTAACCCGAGTCCCCTGCATTGGCAGGCAGATTCTTAACCACCTGCGCCACCAGGGAAGCCCAGGGGCCGATTATTCTGAGGCTTTCTCTAAGCCTTTACAAAATGAAGATATACTAATTACTTATTCTATGAACTATGTGACAATGTTGAAAAAATTCTGATCTCAGGATATTTGCATGTAGACTTCTTCCCTCATGAGCTATTTGTGAATGGTGATTTCTCCCAGATGTGGTTTTAAAATATCATAACTTATAGAATAGTTCTCAGAAGAAGCCAATGAATGTATTTTTCCTATGTCATATCATTATCCTCACTTACCTTCATTTATTTAGAAAGTTGCTGATTTCTAGAAGATTTTGTTTACAAAATATAGAGAAATCTAGTCTCTTTACCTAATAGTTACATATTTAATGGGGGAGAAACCCTCTTATATTTTCTCCTAAATGAAGATAATGCTACAATAAATCACAAAATACCAAAAAAGTAAGTTGGGTTTTGGTTTGGAATTACGTCTTACATGTTCAAAGGGTGAATACTGACAACTTAAACAAAGCATACCCTTTCACTGCTTGAATTCTTGCTTCCTGGGATTTTGTTGAGGTTGCTGTGGTTTTGTGTTGAAAAAGCTTAATCTGGATATTGAATTGAAAAGCATGATCTATAATGAAATGCAGAAACATTATAATGCAAAGGTAACAATTCAAAATATTCCAGTAAAGAACAAATTTGGCAGTACTTTTGATAGAAACAAACAGCGAGGTTTAAAGGTGGTATGTATTTTTAGAAATATGGTTTACTCCTCCATTCAACACCAGATATTTCTTAAACATTACGTGCTCTGTAGGCACTGGGGCTAAAAAGGATTATGAAAAAAAGGCCTCTGTCTTTATGGAGTTCAGCCTCTAAGGCAGTGTTTTTGAAAGATGGGTCCTTTGCATTAGTATCACCTGCGATGTTTGTTTAAAATGTAGGTTTCTGGCTTCCCTCTCTATACTTGAATCTCTAATAGTAGAATCAATACATTTTAACAAACTCCCTTGGCAGTTCTCCCAAATTAAAGAAATGTACTGAAGAGACCTTGAATATTGCTGAGGGACTGAGTGCAGTCCACCATTCCAATGACTGGGGTGATCATGGGACCACCACTCTGCCTTTTTTCACATCAAATTTTTATTCCGTAAAACAAGAGTGAAAGAACTGTCTTAGAGAATGTCTAAGATTCCTTTCACCACTGATATTCCTTTCAGGTAGGGGATGATATTTTATATGGTACCCCGTCCTGGGTACTCTAGTACCTGGCTTCCCTCTTTCTTGCAGTGTTATATCTTGCTGTTATTACCTCTGACAAGGAACAACACAGCAAAACTACAAAGAGAATGAAAAGAATCAAATATCTGACTTTTGAGTTTCAAAAACCCACATCCGGGCAAAAGACATTAAATTTAGAAGACTATGAAATGAATCAGAGCCATTTTTTTTCCCTTGAACTCCCCAGATCAGGTGAAGATTTTATGGGCTCATAGGTGAGAGACCAAATTACTTAGATTAAATGACAGGACTAGGGTTTAATGGGATACCTTTGGTTATAGAAAAAGGATGTTGTCTCATATGTCCTGCTTTTGTGCCCTGGGATTCATGTCTCACTATACATTACAAACATAATTGCTTGTAAATGCCTCCCCATCCTTCTAGACCCAGGTTAAGAGTTTACATTTTTGTGAGGTCTTCTCATTCGCTTCTATCAAACCACAGGCATTTTTCCTTCTATATTCCCACTGCACCCTGTACCTATTTCTATTACAGCTCAGATTTCATTTTATGACCATTGTTGCTTGAACGCTGTCTTGCTGTGAATCTCCAAGAGCTGCCTTCAACATATTTCATCTGGCTTTTTGCCTGTGTGTTCTCATTAATGCCATAGATTACCATGTAGTTAAACTGCTCAGTAAACATGCCTAGGGTTTATTCCCATAGAATATGTGAAGTGTTTTGTAATATTGGAGAGATGAAGTGAATTTTTATAAAATGAAAAGGGCAGAATGATAAGAGTTGGGAAGCGGAGAAAGCTAATGAAGAAAAAAATGAGAAAACATCACAGCTTCCTAGCGGCCAGAGTGAAAAGACAAAGTGTTGAACTGAATAATTCTCATTTGATAAATGATGCCAAATCACTAGAAATAGCCGATATGTCTTAGTTCTGAACTCAGAAAAATATATTACATGTATTATAAGTGAGATGGAAGTTCATAATAAACTCTCATCATGTATAAACAACAATAAATGAAGCCATGTCCTTCACAATTTCATATACTCTCCAGGTAAGAGGCAAGGTTCAGTGTTCAATTGTAGTTCTGAGAAGACATTTCTATGTGGGAAGAATTAATGTAATGTACTAAATGCGTACCTCTTTCTCATGATCTGAGCTGATAACAAGGTGAGAATTAGAGAATCTCAGGAAATAAATGGCTAGTCTGTCCTTATCTGGAGCAGCAATTGTCTCCGTAGGTTTTCTGATGGGAATCGTTCAAGTTGTAAGGTTGCCTATCATTAAGAATAGACAATATAAATTTAGCTAAGGAAATGGAGGTACCAAAGGTTACCAGAAGGCTGCCTTTATCATGATTGTGACCTTGATAGGATTCACTATTCAGCATGATTGCATCATCATTCATGAATCTACGAATCAGGTTTCTGATTCATAAATTTCATAAATTCTGTGCATAGTAAATTTCTGTGTGCTCAAATGTTTACATACAAATTCATGTAATTTGGTCTCATGCATTTTTTCTCAAATCTGTTTACCGCTCCTACAAGCACAAGGCTATGTGCTAAATATCTGGCTCATTAAAAAAGCATTAATATGCTTATTGTGTTGGTGAGTATTGAGAATGTGTTTATTTGTTCTTTTAGCCAATAATGAAGAGGTTCAATAAGATGACTACAGCAATGATCTGAGTCTTAGAAATTTAGACAAATAAAAAGATATCAAAGATATTTTCAATATGGTTTTAACAGTATCTCAATTCATAAAATGAAAATACTTATAAGCAAAAATAAAATCATATTTTAGTAAAAATTAAGATTTCTTGATAAGAGGGTTAAGAGATACAGCAAGATTCATGAAAATGCATTAAATCTTTTATTAAAATAATGCATGTGGTGTTCAGTGAATTCTGCTGGTTATTTAAACTAGTTCTTATTTCATTCCTCAAACTAATACCTGCCCTAATTTTGGATTTATTTTTCCCTTTTAAATGGACTTTATTTCTTAGAACAGTTTTAACTTCACAGTCAACTTGAGCACAAAGTACAGAGGGAGTTCCCATATACCGCCCTACCTTCCACAAACTCACATCCGCTCCCACTGTGAACATCCAGCACCAGAGGAGTACATTTGTTGCAATGGATGAAACTACACTGACCCATCATTACCACCCAGAGTCCATACTTTACCTTAGAGTTCATTCTTGGTGTTATACATGCTATGGGTTTTGACGAGTGTATAATGACATGTGTTCACCATTACTGTAACAGAATAGTTTCACTGCCCTAAAAATCCTTCGTGTTCCGCCTATTCATTCCTCCTTCCCCACTAACCCCTGGTAACCACTGATCTTTTTACTTTCTCCGTAGTTTTGCTGTTTCCAGAATGTCATATAGTTGGAGTCATAGAGTGTGTAGCCTTTTATTATTGGCTTATTTCACTTCGTAATATTCACTAAGCTCCCTCCATGTCTTTTCATGGTTCGATAGCTCACTTCTTTCTGGCACTGAATAATATTCCGTGGTTTGGTTGTACCACAGTTCATTTATCCAGTCACCTACTGAATGACATCTTGGTTGCATCCAAGTTTTGGCAATTATGAAAAAGCTGCTATAAAATCTGTGTGTAGGTTTTGTTATGGATTTAAGTTTTCAACTCCTTTAGGTAAATGCCAAGGAATGTGATTGCTGTATCATATGGTAAGAGTAATTTTGGCTCTACCATTTTGCATTCCCACTAGCAATGAACCAGAGTTTCTTCTGTTCCACATCTTTGCCAGCTTTTGGTGTTGTCACTGTTCTGGATTTTGGCCATTCTTACAGGTATATAGTGGTATCTTATAGTTTTAATTTGCATTCCCTGATGACATATGATGTGGAGCATGCTTTCATGTGCTTATTTGCCTTCTGTATATTATCTTTGGTAAGGGGTCTATTCAGATTTTTGTGTATTTTGGATAACAATCCTTTATCAGATATGTGTTTGCAAATATTCTCTGCCAATCTGTGGCCTGTCTTTTCATTCCCTTGACATTGTATTTCACAGAGCAGAAATTTTTAATTTTAATGTTCAGCTTATCAATTATTTCTTTCATGAACTGTACATTCGATGTTGTATCTAAAAAGTCATCACCATATCCAAGGTCATCTAGATTTTCTCCTATGTTATCATCTTTGAGTTTTATAGTTTTGTGTTTTACATTTAGGTCTATGAGCCAGTTTGAGTTAATTTTTGTGAAGGGTCTAAGGTCTGTGTCTACTTTTAGCTTTTGACATGTGGATGTCTGGTTGTTTCAACACAATGTGTGGAAAAGATTATATATGTTTCACTGTATCACCCTTGCTCCTTTGTCAAAAACCAGTTGATTATCTTTATGTGGGTCTATTTCTGGGCTCTTTATTGTGTACATTGATCTATTTATCTATTCTTTTGCCAGTACCATACTGTCTTGATTATTGTAGTGGGATATTTTTAAATAAAAGGAAAAAAGTTATGGGGACACGATAAAGCAAAGGTTACAACAGAGGTAGAAATTATTGCATGATTTCTACACATAGATTAAAGGTCTATGTGTAAATATCCTGAATGATTCTCTTTAACTTTTAAGTCAAAAAATTTAGTGATTCCCATCTCTCCCGTTCACTGTCCTAATTCTTTCCTATCTCATAGAAAAATTTCACAAATATATTTGTTTATGCTTGTTGGCTCCCGATTCAACTTCTCTACTCTCTTGTTTTTCCAACAGTTTTATTTTGAAATACTTCAAACCTATATAAAAACTGGAAAGTTAGTACAATGAATAGTGTACATATGCATATAGCCATCACTCAGAATCACCAATTAACATTTTTCTACATTTGCTTTCTCTTTGTCTCTTTTTCTCTGGCTCACACAGTGTTAATTTTGCTAAACTATTTGAAAGTAAGTTGCAACTATCTTAACATTTCACCCCTAAATATTTTGGCATGTATGTTCTAAGAAATGGTATATTCTTCTATGTAACCACAACACTATAACTGCACCAGAAAAAATTAAGAATAATTCAGTAGTATTACCTAATATGCAGTTCTTTAAAACAAATGAATAAACAAAACAAATCAGTAGTAGACTTATATATACAGAGAGAAAACTGGTGGTTGCCAGAGGGGAGAAATAGGTGAAGGGGATTAAGAGATACAAACTTCCAGTTATAAAATAAGTCATGGCATATAATATACAGCAAAAAGAATACAGTCAATACTGTAATAATTTTGTATGGTGGCAAATGGTTACTGGACTTGTGATGATTAGTTTGTAAACTTTATGAATGTTGGATCACTATGTTGTACAACTAAAACTAACATAATGTTGTAAATCAACTATACATCAATTAAAAAAAGGTAGGGGCTTCCCTGGTGGCGCAGTGGTTGAGAGTTCGCCTGCCGATGCAGGGGACACGGGTTCGTGCTCCGGTCCGGGAAGATCCCACATGCTGCGGAGCGGCTGGGCCCGTGAGCCATGGCCACTGAGCCTGCGCGTCCGGAGCCTGTGCTCCGCAACAGGAGAGGCCACAACAGTGAGAGGCCTGCGTACCGCAAAAAAAAAAAAAAAAAAAAAAAGGATTAAGGCAAGACGGAAAAGAAAATGAATTCAAAAGTACTAATTGATTTCTCTAAATTGTGGGATAGAACGTTTACAGTTCATAGTGAAGATTTGTGTGGACTTTTGAAAAGTCTTTGTCTTCACCTTAAATGTCATTTGGCTTTTGGGTCTTTGGAAACAGAAGCAACATTTCGTTAGGTGTTTTTCCCTATTTCTAGGGGGAAAAAAGCTTATCTTGGAAGTATTTCTCAAGAGAAATAACTTAAAAAGCAAACAAAATAAAGCAACTCCTCTCTCCCCCACCAAAAGAAATCACTCACTCTGAAAATGAGTAGTGATGCCAAAAGATATCAGAAATAGACATTGCATGTATGCTTATATATACAAATACGTTCAACTTTAAAAAATTTCCCATTCATGTAAGTTGATCCTTATTGACTTGTTTTTTTTTTTTTTTTAATAAATTTATTTATTTATGGCTGCATTGGGTCTTTGTTGCAGTGCATGGGCTTCTCATCGTGGTGGCTTCTCTTGTTGCAGAACGTGGGCTCTAGGTGCGCGGGCTTCAGTAGTTGTGGCACACAGGATCAGTTGCTCCGCAGCATGTGGGATCCTCCCAGACCAGGGCTCAAACCCGTGTCCCCTGCATTGGTAGGCGGACTCTCAACCACTGCGCCACCAGGGAAGTCCCTTGACTTGTTTTTAAGTAATATTTTTGCTTGAAGTGACATCAGTTCGTCACCAACTTAAAACTTTTTAAAGAACTATCACCCATATTTTCTCCTTGAAAATTCAAGTTCATAAAATTTGTGGACCTTATCAGTTTAAATGGTTCTTTAATTAGTAATTCAAAAGAAGATTGTGTAGGAAGAAATCGATACCACTGTTGATCATTACTTGATTTTCAGTCATAAACTAGAAAGGGACACTTTTATTATTGATGTAGATGCTTCCAGAAATTTCTGTGTGTGTGTGTTTTTCTTTTGTTGTTGTTGTTTTTTTTTTTTACAATTTCCTCACCATTTTGAAAGTGAATGTCTTCAAATTAAGGTTACTAAATAAATCACTGTTCTAGAAAAAATAAAATCCAAACGTCTCAATTTTCTAATTTTGGTCCATTTCTGTTGAATAATATAAAGGGAAGTGAGCCTATTACCATGTGTCTGGTAAGTTTTTATAGCATCTTAGAGAGTCAAGCAGTTGGGCGTGCCAAGCTCACACAATTTCATGGCAGTAAGTCAGTAGGTGTGGTCAGAATGCCTGGTATGAGTAAAAAGAACCATACTGAATACAGTTCCCATCCCTTGAACACTGACCCTATGTTCTAATTTTGAACAATAAAATCCAGCTGCATAACTGACTACCGACACACTGTCCAGGCTACTTTGATTCTTCCTCTTCCTTGGGCGGAGAGAACCATGTGTCTTCTCTGAGCCACTGGCCCATGTTATTAAAGAAAAACACAAATCTGTTCCAGCACAAATTTACAGTTGCCCACGACATAACCCATGCGATTGTGTCTGTGGAAACAGGAGCAAAATCCAGTTAAAGTGAATGCTTTTTCCTATTTCAAGGAAAATGTATCTTCTTAGGTAATATTTCCCAAGAGGAGTAATTTGAAAAAAACAAGTAGCCCCTCCCCCTATTGGTCACTGTGTAACTAACAATACTAATAAACGTGAGAAATAGTTACTGTTGAATATACATATGCAAATACTATATTCTCAGGCAGATATGTGCTACGTAACCTGTGACCTGTTTTACTTATTACGGCAAAATTAATCCTACATTTTCTTCCTGAGAAAATGATAAAATATTAACCGTGCTGCTCTTATTCACTTAATTAACTCATTAAACACTTTTATTCAGAAGCTCTATACTGTGGGAGCTAAGGAATAGTTCAGCTTGCTTTTGTTGCATAACAAAACACCTCAAACACTAGGGGCTTAAAACAGCAACATTTTTTGCCAGCAATTCTGTGGGTCAGCTGGGCGGTTTTGATCTGGGCCAGCTTGGTTAAGGCTGGATCATGTTAGAAGCATCACTCCTATGTCTATGCCCATAGCTGATACAGTAGACCCTTTCCTCACATGGTATGTCATTCTGCAGGGGGTCAGCCTGGCCAGTTGACACGGTGACAAAGGAGTTCCCAGCAGCAAAGAAAGAGCCAGCAAGATGTAAACAGAGGATTAATTCCTCTGCTGAATCACATCTGTTATGGCCTCGGAAACCATCATGAGTCACACGAGCAAGTCAAACAGCAGAGAAGTAGATGGCATATCTTGACCGGAATTCGTGGAAAATATTGTGGCTGGGTTTTTGTTCTTGTTGTTGTTTTTTAAGTACCACAGGGAAATGTTGAGAAAGAAACAAAGGGAAGAGAAGCCACACTTCCATTTTTCTTTTCCTTAAACATGTAGGCTTTTTTGTAATTGGAATTGACACGGCTTTGGATTGGAGTGGAAGGGTGGGGGGATTCTCTGAGCTGCAGATATAAACAGAGATTTCTGGGAATCTGCAATCTAGCTAAGATCAGGGAGTAAGCTCCTAAATTAGCACTTGAAATTTCTGATGTTAAGAAGAGATACCTCTGCCCCACTCAATACAACCATATAGAAATTATGTCTTTAAGACATAGAGTTGCCCTTGGCAGCCAACATCAAGCTGGGCCTCCAGTGGATTCCCAGAAGTTCTTGTTGCAAACCCCAGGAGCTGACATCTTCTGCTAACTATTCCATCCAAATGGCTCAGTGCTGCTAAATCCATAACTACTACCTCACTTGACCACACAGATCAGAAGGTTGCTGGGATGCTTCTGCAATGGTCAGCCCTTTCCAGGAAGGGGATGAGGAAGAACTGTAACATGGGAAATGAGCATTCTGCATCATGAGGCCGCTCCGCTACTCAGCCTTCCCCTGGTCAGATTGTGGTGAGAGTTGTAGAGAAGGAAAGCATACTGGATTCTAGGTCTTTGTGCCTTGATACAGCTCAAAAAGATATAAATGCTTGTTCTGTAAGCATGCTTATATATTTTTTAAAGAAATAGATATAGTTACTTCCCACCTGAAAGTGATACTGGATTCGTTGGGATACAAACTGAGAATAATAGGATATACATAGAAATCAGGTTTTAGGGCTGTAGGTGTGGGAGAGATCTGGAAAATCCGGATGACAACCGTAAAAATAGAGTGGTGCCAGCATTATTCTGGCTTTGCTTTGGGTGAGAAGCTTTAATAACACATACCCATTTCATCTTTTCTGTAAACCAGAACGGTAGGTGTGATCTTAATGGTACTTGTAAGGCATTAGGCTTGGGTTTTAATGGGGGTAAAAGGTAAAGTGCTCACAAGGAGACCTTTGCATGGTAGCATCCAGCACTGCCTCCTTGTCCACCTGTAGCCTTCTTTCCCAGGGTGTGGCTATTATACCTGCAGCCTCAGGCTCAGAACGCCTTGGTGCCAAAGGAAAATTACTTGATGTGATGTTCTTCCTAGATTTTTACTGTAGTTATCATAAATGAAACGTAAATAACCAATTAGTTCTTCCGTAAAATGACTAAGTTTCTCATTCTTGTACCTAGTGTTCTACTTTGTTCCCTTGACACTTGGTGTCTTTGTGTAATCTGTCTGATCCTCTGATCCCTCTATGACCGGAGCCTTCCTCATCTCCCTTCAGAGACGAGTCCCTGAACCCCAACGTTGAAGCCGAGGTCCAGCTACTTGCTCTCAGACTTGATTCCTTCTGCTTGCGTGCCTTGGATTCTGAAGATGTTTCGCTCTTTCCCTCCATTACTCTTCTCAGGAATTCCAGAGCATGCTGCATGTACAATTACCCTTTACTCAAATTGCTTTCCTGAACTGTATCACTGTTTATAGTATTTATTGCCAGATATCATCAAGGTGTTTTCTCTAGAGGATGGGTCTCTTTCCAGTGTTCCAAACTTGGTCAGTTCTCGTATCACCTGCTTCATTCTTGGGCCTGGGTTGGGAGTCAGAGGATCTGGTTCAGGTGTGAGGTTTGCCCCATCTGTCTGTACCTGCCTCAATTAATCTCTAAGATGGGGGCTGTCAAGATATATAGGAGCATCACATTTGTATCTTCACTAGTTATATGCAGAAAAATGTTGATGAAACCAGAGAAGTGTATTTTGCAGGGAACTGTGATTCAGGGAGAATACTCAGAATGTTAAAAGAACAAAGGAGGGGCTTCCCTGGTGGCGCAGTGGTTGAGAGTCCGCCTGCCAGTGCAGGGGACACGGGTTCATGCCCCGGTCCGGGAAGATCCCACATGCTGCGGAGCAGCTGGGCGCGTGAGCCATGGCCGCTGAGCCTGCACGTCTGGAGCCTGTGCTCCGCAACGGGAGAGCCGCCAACAGTGAGAGGTCCGCGTGAATTAGTTCTGAATCATGAAAGAGGAATACATACCTTTTCAAAAATGTATGCAATAACCCTGTAAAGGTGTTTTTTGCTCTTTCAAAAGCTCAGATAATTTACAATAAACCCAGCTAAGTAAAAAACTTTAGGGGATTCTAGCTATTAATTAGCTTATATTTTATTTCATTAATTCCACATAAATGCCTTTTAGGATCACTCATGACCTGGAAGAGTGGTCCAAGGTATTTACAAATTGGATGGATCACTTGCACACTATTAAAATGATCAATGTTGCCTTGAACTCTTGTTCCCATGACTACCATATAAATTTTCCAGCAATCATTTAAATGGCCGCATAAAATTTTAGATGATTTCCTTTGGAGGGTAAGAGACCTTGAATTAATGGGACCACTCTTCTGGATGTTGAGAGTGAAAAAGGAATTATTCCCTTTTCTCCTTGAAATGGAAAGACTTATCACTGTACTTGTGTCTTACACACTGACTTATTAAGGAATAGTAATTGCACTTTGTCTAGTTTGGCTACCTTTTTTAAACCTTATAAGACTGGGCAAAAATGCTGAATTCTCAAAATGCAGAGAGATCAATTGCAGATTTCACTGAGAAAAATTATAATTATGACCGGCTACCTGTTTTTTTTTATTTATTATTTTTTAATTTAATTTATTTTATTTTAACACCTTTATTGGAGTATAACTGCTTTACAATGGTGTGTTAGTTTCTGCTGTATAACAAAGTGAATCAGCTATAAATATACATATATTACCATATCCCCTCTCTCTTGCATCTCCCTCCCACCCTCCCTATCCCACACCTCCAGGTGGTCACAAAGCACCAAGCTGATCTCCCTGTGCTATGCGGCTGCTTCCCACTAGCTATCTATTTTACATTTGGTAGTGTATATATGTCCATGCCACTCTCTCACTTCGTCCCAGCTTACCCTTCCCCCTCCCCATATCCTCAAGTCCATTCTCTAGTAGGTCTGTGTCTTTATTCCCGTCTTGCCCCTAGGTTTTCATGAGCTTTGTTATTTTTTCTCTTAGACTCTATATATATGTGTTAGCATACAGTATTTGTTTTTCTCTTTCTGACTTACTTCACTCTCTGTGACAGTCTCTAGGTCCATCCACCTCACTACAGATAACTCAATTTTGTTTCTTTTTATAGCTGTGTAATATTTCATTGTAGTACGTGCCAAATCTTCTTTATCCATCCATCTGTCGATGGACACTTAGGTTGCTTCCATGTCCTGGCTATTGTAAATAGAGCTGCAATGAACATAGTGGTACATGAAGCTTTTTGAATTACGGTTTTCTCAGGGTACATGCCCAGTAGTGGGATTGCTGGGTCATATGGTAGTTCTATTTTTACTTTTTAAAGGAACTTCCATACTGTTCTCCATAGTGGCTGTACCAATTGACATTCCCACTAACAGTGCAAGAGGGTTCCCTTTTCTCCACGCCCTCTCCAGCATTTACTGTTTGTAGATATTTTGATGATGGCATTCTGACTGGTGTGAGGTGATACCTCATTGTGGTTTTGATTTGCATTTCTCTAATGATTAGTGATGTTGAACGTCCTTTCATGTGTTTGTTGGCAATCTGTATATCTTCTTTGGAGAAATGTCTATTTAGGTCTTCTGCCCATTTTTGGATTGGGTTGTTTGTTTTTTTTGGATATTGAGCTGCATGAGCTGCTTGTATATTTTGGAGATTAATCCTTTGTCAGTTGCTTCATTTGCAAATTTTTTCTCCCATTCTGAGGGCTGTCTTTTGGTCTTGTTTATGGTTCCCTTTGCTGTGCAAAAACTTTTAAGTTTCATTAGGTCCCATTTGTTTGTTTTTATTTCCATTTCTCTAGGAGGTGGGTGAAAAAGGATCTTGCTGTGATTTATGTCATAGAGTGTTCTGTCTATGTTTTCCTCTAAGAGTTTTATAGTGTCTGGCCTTGCATTTCGGTCTTTAATCCATTTGGAGTCTATTTTTGTGTATGGTGTTAGGGAGTGTTCTAATTTCATTCTTTTACATGTAGCCGTCCAGTTTTCCCAGCACCACTTATTGAAGAGGCTGTCTTTTCTCCATTGTATATTCTTGGCTCCTTTATCAAAGATAAGGTGACCATATGTGTGTGGGTTTATCTCTGGGCTTTCTTTCCTGTTCCATTGATCTGTATTTCTGTTTCTGTGCTGGTATCATACTGTCTTGATGACTGTAGCTTTGTAGTATAGTCTGAAGTCCTGGAGCCTGATTCCTCCAGCTCTGTTTTTCTTTCTCAAGATTGCTTTGGCTATTCAGGGTCTTTTGTGTTTCCATACAAATTGTGAAATTTTTTGTTCTAGTTCTGTGAAAAATGCCATTGGTAGTTTGATAGGGATTGCATTGAATCTGTAGATTGCTTTGGGTAGTATAGTCATTTTCACAGTGTTGATTCTTCCAATCCAAGAACATGATATATCTCTCCATGTGTTGGTATCAGCTTTAATTTCTTTCATCAGCGTTGTATAGTTTTATGCATACAGGTCTTTTTTCTCCCTAGGTAGGTTTATTCCTAGGTATTTTATTCTTTTTGTTGCAATGGTAAATGGGAGTGTTTCCTTAATTTCTCTTGAAGATATTTCATCATTAGTGTATAGGAATGCAAGAGATTTCTGTGCATTAATTTTGTACCCTGCTACTTTACCAAATTCATTGATTAGCTCTAGTGGTTTTCTGGTAGCATCTTTAGGATTCCCTATGTATAGTATCATATCATCTGGAAACAGTCACAGTTTTACTTCTTCTTTTCAGATTTGGATTCCTTTTATTTCTTTTCCTTTTCTGATTGCTGTGGCTAAACCTTCCAAAACTATGTTGAATACTAGTGGTGAGTGTGGGCAACTTTGTCTTGTTCCTGATCTTAGTGCAAATGGTTTCAGTTGTTCACCATTGAGAATGATGTTGGCTCTGGGTTTGTCATATATGACCTTTATTATGTTGAGGTAAGTTCTCTCTATGCCTACTTTCTGGAGAGCTTTTATCATAAATGGGTGTTGAATTTTGTCAAAAGCTTTTTCTGCATCTATTGAGATGATCATATGGTTTTTCTCCTTCAGTTTGTTAGTATGGTTTATCACACTGACTGATTTGCGTATGCTGAAGAATCCTTGCATTCCTGGGATAAACCCCACTTGATCATGGTGTATGATCCTTTTAATGTGCTGTTGGATTCTGTTTGCTAGTATTTTGTTGAGGAATTTTGCATCTATGTTCATCAGTGATATTGGCCTGTAGTTTTTTTTTTGTGGCATCTTTGTCTGGTTTTGGTATCAGGGTGATGGTGGCCTCATAGAATGAGTTTGGGAGTGTTCCTCCCTCTGCTGTATTTTGCAAGAGTTTGAAAAGGATAGGTGTTAGCTCTTCTCTAAATGTTTGATAGAATTCACTTGTGAAGCCATCTGGTCCTGGGCTTTTGTTTGTTGGAGGATTTTTAATCACAGTTTCAATTTCAGTGCATGTGATTGGTCTGTTTATATTTTCTGTTTCTTCCTGCTTCAGTCTCAGAGGGTTGTGCTTTTCCAAGAATTTGTCTATTTCTTCCAGGTTGTCCATTTTATTGGCATAGAGTTCCTTGTAGTAATCTCTCATGATCCTTGGTATTTCTCCAGTGTTAGTTGTTACTTCTCCTTTTTCATTTCTAATTCTATTGACTTGAGTCTTCCCTCTTTTCTTCTTGATGTGTCTGACTTATAGTTTACCAATTTTGTGTATCTTCTCAAAGAACGAGGTGTTAGTTTTATTGATGTTTGCTATTGTTTCCATCATTTCTTTCTGATCTGATCTTTATGATTTCTCTCTTTCTGATAACTTTGGGTTTTTTTTTGTTCTTCTTTCGCTGATTGTTTTAGGTGTAAATTTAGGTTGTTTATTTAAGATTTTTCTTCTTTCTTGAGGTAGGATTGTATTGCTAAAAACTTCCCTCTTAGAACTGATTTTGTTGCATCCCATAGGTTTTCGGTCGTTGTGTTTTCATTGTCATTTGCTTCTAGGTATTTTTGATTTCCTCTGATTTCTTCACTGATCTCTTGGTTATTTAGTAGTGTATTGTTTAGCCTCCATGTGTTTGTATTTTTTACAGAGATTTCCCTGTAATTGTCATCTAGTCTCATAGTGTTGTGGTCAGATAAGATACTTGATACGATTTCAATTTTCTTAAATTTACTGAGGCTTGATTTGTGACCCAAGATATGATCTATCTTTGAGAATGTTCCATGAGCACTCGAGAAGAAAGTGTAATCTGCTGTTTTTGGTTAGAATGTCCTATAAGTATCAAGTCCATCTCATTTAATGTGTCATTTAATGCTTGTGTTTCCTTATTTATTTTCATTTTGGATGACCTGTCCCTTGGTGAAACTGGGGTGTTAAAGCCCCTAATATTATTGTGTACTGTTGATATCCCGTTTTATAGCTGTTAGCATTTGCCTTATGTATTGAGGTGCTCCTATGTTGGGTGCGTAAATATTTACAATTGTTATGTCTTCTTCTTGGATTGATCCCTTGATCATTATGTAGTGTCCTTCTTTTTCTCTTGTAAGAGTCTTTATTTTAAAGTCTATTTTGTCTGATATGAAAATTGCTACTCTAGCTTTCTTTTATTTCCATTTGCATGGAATATCTTGTTCTGTCCCCTCACTTTCAGTCTGTATTTGTCCCTAGGTCTGAAGTGGGTCTCTTGTAGACAGCATATATTCAGGTCTTGTTTTTGTATCCATAAAGTGAGCCTGTGTCTTTTGGTTGGAGCATTTAACCCATTCAGGTTTAAGGTAATTATTGATATGTATATTCCTATTACCATTTTCTTAATTGTTTTGGGTTTGTTTTTGTAGGTCCTTTTTTTTCTCTTGTGTTTCCCATTTAGAGAAGTTCCTTTAGCATTTGTTGTAGAGCTGGTTTGGTGGTGCTGAATTCTCTTAGCTTTTGTTTGTCTGTGAAGGTTTTGATTTCTTTGTTGAATGTGAATGAGATCCTTGCTGAGTAATCTTGGTTGTAGGTTTACCTGGGTTTACAGTTATCATATTTTAAATAAATTAGCCAGCCAGATGGCACTGCTAATTTTACTTTTCATTTTGTAGTTACTTCTTTGAAAATCTTATGTGAGCATCTTAATGTTTCCACAGTCTTCTCCAAAGTGTGATTATAAAAATGAATTGATATTTTAGAAATTCTGGTTCTATAGTGTAAGGTCATTTAAAAACTTATCTGTACTAATGTGAAATTAAGTTTTGCTGAAAATTAAACAATCAAGGTCTGCCTTATTGTAAATATTCCAATATTTGAATGAAAACAGATCACTTACAAATTTTTAGTATATGCAATGTTATGAAATATTTATTATTTGAGTAAAAGCTGTGTAGAAAAATCTCTGTTCAAAAATGTTTCTAAATGTTATATGGAATAAATTTAAAAATAGGATTAAAAGGCATAAAAGAATAAGAAGAATAAAAACAATATCATTTAGTTCAGTATAGGATGAGATAATATAAAGTTATAATTAGCCTCTAATTGCAGTTATTGTAGAATAAACTAAGCCCAAATGAACATCAGCGTTTCTGAAAATGTTGTTGATGCTAAAATTTCCCACTCTGTAAATATTCAGGTAGTAAACAATGTCTTATTTTCTCAAATTTTGTTTTATATTACAGTCCAGAAGATATATAGCTGTATATATATATATTTCCCAAGGCAGCCAGTTGCAACTCCTGAGGCAACAAATAATAGTAATTTAGTTTAGCCTCCTGAATTTCAGGAGAATTTGATGCAGCCCACATATTATATTTATTTTATGTTTATGGTTTAATCAAAGGATTAAATGATTTATTTCTGAAATAGCTGTTTATCTCTTTCCTTTTTAAAACTAAACCTTTTTTTCTATTTATATAGCAAATGATGAAAAGTGAGCTAGTCTATACATTTATAGAATCATGTTATTTGCTACTGACATTACCATATAATATAACATTCCTTCTTTTGTGAGAAAAAAATGAGATATTTATTTAGTTTGAATAATTTATCTTTATTTTGGCAAGAATACTTTTTGTTTTAAAATGTATTTTTGGAAAGATTAATCCAAGAGGACTGACCATATTTTGAAAACCAAAACACTGAATTAGTTATTCTCTTCCTGTTTTTCTAGTTAAAAGGAGATAAATTGTGATAGTAAAATTTAAACTTTTACTCAGTTTTCCTATTTGCATTAAGAAGTACTTATTTTCTGATCCTGGAGTTGGGAAACATGTACTGTGTTAGCACTAGTGTGGTGTGAGAAAGGGTGTGAGGATAATTTGAAGAGTATTGGAAAGATCATTGATTAAAATATTTCAACTTATACTCAGATTCTGCAATCAAATATTTATTTATTTTTAATGGTTCTCCTATAAGATAATTAAGACTGAAATATTTCATCAGTCTTTTTGAGGAAGTCATTAAGATCGATTATTTTTACTAGAAGATGTAATGCATTCGTTAACATTAAATTTTTCAGCAGTTGTGAAAAAGTGCTCGTAGGCTGGGAGTTGTATTTTTTAGGACTGATTGCAAATAATAATAAAAAAATTAATGTGGTTTAAGCAAACTGAAAGAATTTATTACCAGACTTGAGGAAAATCTCATTAGCCTCAGTGTCAGGAGGGCAGCTAGACCTGGAACAAAGACCTCAGATACTGTGAAGACTCTCTGTGTATCTGTCTCTCAGCTCCTTTCTGCATTTCTGCTTATGTTTCTCTCTCTGAAGACCTTAGTTCAGATGGCATGATGAAGGCTGCTACTTCACAGTCTCAGGATTGTAAGGTCATGGGCTCAGTGCAATGGAAAGATTGACTTCAGTGGGTCAGCCCAGATTCCAGTTTCCCTGGGAAGACCAGCTGATTGTCCCATCTTGGATCAGGGGTCCATCCATGGTCAATTCGAAATAGTCTGGTCACAGAGTAGGGAGTCCCCATGCTCACTGGAGAGAAATGGGGAATAGTTAGCTCAGAAAAGTAAATCTCCGTGATTGGACAGATGTCCCAGAACGTTTTGTCTGTAAGAACTGTGGGTCAGAGTAGGAAAGAGATGGCAGGACGCTGAATATAAATTTCATATACCTGACATTTTTTCCTGGAATCAGTGTTTGTTTTTTCTCATTCTTTTCCACATTTTCCTCTTTTTTGCATTTTGAACTCAGCTAAGAAAGAAGGTCTTTGACTCATTACAGTGGTTTCCACTGCGGGAAGGAGATGCCTTAACATTTTTTTTTTTTTTTTTTTTAATGTGCAGGAACAGACATATACATAGTGAAGGAGGTATAACAGAAAGAAATCAAGTCTTGGAGTCTGAAGACCTATATTCAAATTTTGTTTATGCCACTTACTATCTATTGTCATTCTCAAGTTACTTAGTTTCTGTTTTAGACAAGATGGCTAAGATATGAAATGGTAACAGATAACTTCCAAAATTTCAGCTGTATTTCTCTCTCTTTGGGTGTTTGTTGCATCAGGTCATCCTCAAGCTGAGACTTAATATCTGGAACTTGTCAATGGTTGTCACGAAGGGAAAAGAGCTCTGGAGGATCATTTGGCATCAATTAAATCTCGTAACGCATTGCCTGAAAATAATTAGATGGCCTCACTTTACTAGAAAGAGGCCCAGGAGCTGCAACCCAATCATGTATTTAGAAGGCAGAGAATTGCAACTCCGAACAGTATGAATGACTGACACGGCTCTTCTGAGATTCAGTTTCTTCACACATGAAATAAAAATGTTGGGAATAAAACATGATAATGTGTGTAAAACACCTGCTAGGAATAGTGCCTTGTACATAATAATTTTAATAAAAGGCAATTATGAATGTCATCATTTATTATCATTAGGATACTGAAGCTCAGGGAGATCTAAGCATATCCTAATGAATTACAAGAATTTAGGAGATTCACGGGGCAGTGATCCATGCGTCATAGGCCAAATCAGGCCCACCACCAGTTTTTATAAATAAAGTTTTATTGAAATGCAGTCAGGCCCATTCATTGTGTATTGCCAATGGCTATTTTCACTCTAAAATGGCAGAAGTGAGCAGCAGCAACAAAGACCATATGTACTACAAACATTGACGATCTGTCCCTTTAGAGAAAAATTTTATGGGTCCTTGCTTTAAAGCAAGAACAGGTAGTAAACAAAGTTAAGTGTCTTAGTTGTGTGTTTCCTTGAAAGTGAAGCTTGAGACAAGGACCTGGATGCAAGTAGCTTATACAAGAGGTGATCTAGGAGGCGGGGGTAAAGGAGAAGGTCATGAAGGGATGTAATGAAGTTAGCATGCAGGTGTATAACTGAGGTAGCTGCTTTTGCTTGTACAACATTCTCTTGATTCCATCAAGTTGTCCTGAGAAGTAGACAGAATGTCTACCTGAATTTCCTAAATTGCCAACCTCAAGGGCAGGAGGCAGGAGCCTTTACCCACTGGCTCCTGTCCTGCAATAGTTTAGAGTTGCCACTGGAGTATTAACCCAGTACTTTTGGGTTGTGTTTGTATGAGGGGCAAGTGGACCTCATGGTGTTGAAGCATGTTCTGGGCAGAAAGTAGAAAGATATGTGGAGCATGCTTGAGAAGAGTGACCATCAGTGGGAACTTACACAGCGCTGTCCGTCCCAGCTGAGGCTGAAATCAGAGTTGGAACTGGGGACATGATACAGGGAGCCAGAGGGCTGACTTGCATTACCTGATACCATAAAGAGGTCTCTCTTCTCTCAGTTGTCATGTGGCTCTTGAGTAAATTCTATTGATCACAGTTATGAAGTGCAATGTAAGGAATAGTGTATGGAGGAGCTATGAGAAAAGATTATTTCATCACTGGCATTGTATTTGTGCTTGTAATGGTAGTGTAAAGAGGTAATAAAAACAAGTGCTCAGAAGGTGGTAAGCGATGAAAAAGATCATTTACTATTTCTAGTGACTTTTTTTTTCTGTAAAGGAAAAGTGCCTATTAGATAATAACTATTATATACTCTGATCCTCTTAGGTCTGATAGAAATGCCACTGATAAAACATTTCCTGTTTATCTCTGTTAGGGGTACATACTGCTGAACTCTGAGAGGGTATCCATTACGTGCAGATGCCATCAGCCCTTGCCTAAATTTGTAGTGCAACTGAAACTAATAATTTTCAAGTACATGAGTTTAAAGCAAGAAATAAAACCATTTGGAATCAAACTAGAGATAAGTGTTATGAATAAAAGAAAACCTGATTGAAGAGCCTATTCAACTTCATGAGGGTAACAAGAAGTTTTTCTCCTTCAGCCATCATCCAGCCTCAGTGAAGGAGGCAACATGAAGCCCTAAGTCTGAGTCAGATCACTGAAAGCATTTATCTGCTAAATAAGTCTCCATTAGCAATTAAAATTACCTTATTTTTTTAAAATAAAAGGAACAGTGTAAAGAAAGTTACATTTTTCTGCACTTCTGGATTTTGGGGGCTGGTGTCTTGCAGTCTATTGAGCTTTAGTTATGACTCTGAAAGGATAATACAGTAAGTCCCCTACATACGAACCTTCAAATTGTGAACTTTCAAAGATGCAAAGGTACATGCCAGCCCCTGTATGCCAGCTGTTGTACTATACAACTGTACTTTTCAAGGTATGGTAAGATTAAAAATGTTTTATTTTTTGTGTTTGTTTTTTATGCACTTATTATTTGTGTGAAAATAATTATAAAACTATTATAGTACAGTACTATGTAGCCGATTTTGTTAGCTGGGTACCTAGGCTAACTTTGTTGGACTTACAAATGTGGTCTTGGAACGGAACTCATTTGTATGTAGGGGACTTAGTGCATATTAGATAAGCTATAGTGAGAAGACAAAAATGTTTTCGTTTTTAAAATAATTTTGTTTAAAAAATTATCATCCAACTGTCTTTGTGGGAGAAGAAGTAAATATGAGTAGACACATAATTTAAAGAAGACAATAGTGCTTTATAATAGCACTAATATATAATGATTTATAATGATTTATAATATTAAAACTTTATCTATACAAGGACCACTGCTCAAATTTTTAAAATGAATGAATGAGTATGCAGTTTAAGATGATGTGCAATGGCAAGGAAACCCTGTAGAGTTCTTCCAAAAACCTCTCAAGTTAAGATAAAAGCTATTAAGAAGGGGCTTCCCTGGTGGCGCAGTGGTTGAGAGTCCACCTGCCGATGCCGGGGACATGGGTTTGTGCCCTGGTCTGGGAAGATCCCATATGCCGCGGAGCGGCTGGGCCGGTGAGCCATGGCCACTGAGCCTGCGCGTCCGGAGCCTGGGCTGCGCAACGGGAGAGGCCACAACAGTGAGAGGCCCGTGTACCGCAAAAAAAAAAAAAAGCTATTAAGAATTTTTATCCTAGTTAAGCACACATTCAACTCATGTTGGTCCCCTCACCAGACCTCGGCACCATGCTCTTTTTGCAGTCCTGTATGATCTCCTTCTTCCCCTCCAACATACATACCTGCCTGTGTTCAAGGCTCTAAGTCAACTTCACTTTTCTAGGAGGCCCTTCCACCACAGCTTCTGCCTACATTAGAGATGAATGCATATTGTTTGTGAAATTTCTTCATTAAGTAGATTATCTAGTCATAAAATTAATATTCTGTGCAAGAAGTTTACTTTTACCTAATAATTTTCATGTGTATGTATATTTGCTCCCTTAAATTATTTTAAGTCCCTGGAAGGGAGCAACCATTTCTTGTAAACCTTTTCTGTCCCCTCATTCAACCTGTTGCTAGGTTGAATGCTTATCTTGGCTTCATATAATACTGTGCTTATGTTAGCTAGTCATGAGTTATTTTTAATGAATACATCGATCATCTCTACATTGCCACAGTTGCCATGTTAACACAAGTCTAAAAGTGCCTTTGTCCTATATTCATGTACAATTAAACAAAAAGTGTGATTCTTGTTCATTCACTTACAAGATGATAAAATTGTCTTCTAAAACAGACAAATATGCATATTTTTCTCACAATTTATCTTGACTCTCTCCTCAACTCAAGATCTGCTCATTTCTTTCATAGAGAATCTAAGTGGAAAGCAGTGTTCCCCAAATTGGCTGCCTCTAAAAAAAAAAATCTTTGTAGCTATGTATTTAAAATGCAGATTTTCAATCTACATCCCAGACCTACTGAATTAGACTTCAACAGAGAAGGGGCCTGTAATATGGATTTTTATCAAGTTATTGTTAGTTCTTATATGCCTACAAATTTGAAATACACTTGTATATGGAAAACTGAGAATTTCTTTTAAACACTAAAATGGACACAATAATACCCAATTTATAGAGTTACAGTGGGGATGTGATATCAATGTGACTAGATATTATACCTAGGAAAGCCCAGGATCATAGAAAACCATTGTTAAACCGTAGCTGAGATTTTCCTATTTCTTATCATACTATTCTATAAAATCTGATTTTGAGAATTTAGAAAAAAAAGTAAATCAATATGCATTTCCCTTAGAAAGCCCCAACTTCATGCTTATTCTCTTACTATCTGAGTTTACTGACTCATTCCCACCTCTACTATATTTTTCGGTGAAGCTAGTTTCAGTTGGATCTCTTGGACTTCCCATGTTTTAAGGTAGAGATCAGTTCCAGGGGAGTCTTGTGTCTTTTCTTCCAGGAATTTTAACACCAAATAGTCTGATAAGTCAAGAAGATATTAACTAATATTAGTCTGTCAATGTTACAAATTAAATTTTGCATCCCCTTTATCCCTATACCTTGAAAATTCCTTTTAATGAGTTCTTCCGGGAATTTTAACAGAAATCATTTCCTCTCTGTCTGTCTGTCTGTCTTTCTGTCTATCTGCCTTCCTACCTGTCACCTCTCAGGGCTTTTAGAAACTAAGCTTATCCTAAATAAAGTAACATTCTTACCTGCCAAAGTATTTTATATTCAAACATATATTTACAGCAGATATTCTAGTTATTTATTGACTTCTGTGAAACCTGTTAAAGGGCTGGCCTCCACCTATTTTCCTGCAGAGAGCAAGGTGTTGTTTTTATTTTTGTTAAGCTTCCAGAGGACTATCTTATTTCAAGTTCCCTAAATATAGATATGGGGTTTAATATGGGACATGGATTTTGTTCACATAGCTAACTTAATTAACCATGCTGAATTGAATGAGCTAGAATATTTTTTGGTACCCTAGGAAGCTCCAGTTGATTTTATCAATTTATTTCAGAACTATAAATTAGAGCTTTAAAAGATTTCCTGAATTTATCAGAGTTATATATATATC
The DNA here is from genome assembly GCF_059928025.1 of Delphinapterus leucas. NCBI lineage: Eukaryota > Metazoa > Chordata > Mammalia > Artiodactyla > Monodontidae > Delphinapterus > Delphinapterus leucas. The sequence goes on from NC_143146.1 coordinate 16,984,400, forward strand.
TCAGTTGTCAAAAGCCAAAAAATAATTTGTCCATGTACGTGTCTATGTATCTAAGTATCTCTGTATCTATCATTTATCTACTTAAAGATATTCAAGAATGCTGAACAAAAGGAATGTACCATAATGACAATATATTTGTTATTTGAAAAATATTAACATTTTCTTTCACTTGTCCCCTAGTAATTATTTAAATCTAACTCTTTGAATATAATTTTGAACTTCCTTTATAATGATATAAGTATACTTAAAGAGTACAAAGCCAATCTCCTGATTATACTAAAGTTTGCCTGTGAAATATATTACAGCTTTCCCTCTATGATTTATCTGGTCAAACTCTCAGAAAGAATTATTCAAGTCCCAAAAGTATATTACTTTTTCATTTTAGCATTCTTTAGCACAGAGGTTAGCATTGTCTCTCCGAGGGTTCTAGGATTCTGATCCAAAGTCATGGAGAGAAATAACCATTTGCCTGATTGCATCTTGCAAGTTCACTCTCAAGCCAGTAACCACTAACACCCGTAGGGTATCCTGAGGCATCCATGACTCTGATAGTTCATATGGGAACTAGCATGAATTCTGGGAAATTTACTCAGCATTTGAAGGACACTTTTGAACAACTAGTAAATGCTGGAAATCCTGGATGACAAAAGTAGAATCATGTTCAGTTCTGGAAAAGGTAAATGTGTGGCTCCATCTGCAATGTTGCTAAGAATATTTCCTCAAACCCTTATGATCTTCCTGTAATCAACCTTGTAAATGATGCAATCACTGGACGAAGACATGGACAAATGTATTTTGGAAAAAGAAACCTAGTTAATTTAGGGAGAAAAAATTTAAATTGATTAGGTTTCAAAGATTGCACAAAGCTATATGGAAAAGATTCTGCTTGGTTCATATACACATAGTAAATAGAATAATACAGTTACTTGAAGCCTTGGTAAGTTTAAGTGTGGGCAAGTTTCTTTATTTGTCGTAACCTAGTTAGATCATATTTTAAATTTTGGTAAAAATACCTACCTTTCAGGCTTGACATAAAGTCTGAATGAGATAATGTAAGTCTAGCTGTCAGATTACTGCCTGCCACATAGTAATGAATGGATACTGTTATATGATAACAGTGGTTATTCTTTTGAAAAACATTTCATAAAACAGAACAGAATGGAACATATTAAAAGAAACGCTTTGAGGGAAATGTTTTGTTGGATATATTCAGTTCTTATTTTTTAAGATACTGCTATATGTCTCAGCTCCAAAATGATTTGTTGCCTTTGTGTAGAACTTGCCTCTTTAGTCATTTTTACTCAGGTGCCTTAATGAAATGTCATGGAAACTCTCTAAATCACACAAAAAAATCTTGAAAGGGGAGGACCTTCAAGATGATGGAGGAGTAAGACGTGGAGATCACCTTCCTCCTCACAAATACATCAAAAATACATCTACATGTGGAACAGCTCCTACAAAACACCTCCTGAATGATGGCAGAAGACCTCAGACTTCCCAAAAGGCAAGAAACCCTCCACATACCTGGGTAGGGCAAAAGAAAAAAGAAAAAACAGACACAAAATAATAGGGACAGGACCTGCACCTCTGGGAGGGAGCTGTGAAGGAGGAAAGGTTTCCACACACTAGGAGCCCCTTCACTGGTAGAGATGGGGGGTGGGCAGGGGGCAAGCTTCGGAACCACGGAGGAGAGCGCAGCCACAGAGGTGCGGAGGGCAAAGCGGAGAGATTCCTGCATGGAGGATTGGTGCCGACCGGCACTCACCAGCCTGAGAGGCTTGGCTGCTCACCTGCCGGGGCGGGCGGGGGCTGGGAGCTGAGGCTTGGGCTTCGGAGGTCAGGTCCCAAGGAGAGGACTGGGGTTGGCTGCGTGAACACAGCCTGAAGGGGGCTAGTGTGCTACAGCTAGCCAGGAGGGAGTCCAGTGAAAAGTCTGGACCTGCCTAAGAGTTAAGAGATCATTGTTTTGGGGTGCATGAGGAGAGGGGATTCAGAGCACTGCCCAAATGAGCTCCAGAGAAGGGTGCGAGCCATGGCTATCAGCGCGGACACCAGAGATGGGCATGAAATGCTAAGGCTGCTGCTGCAGCCACCAAGAAGCCTGTATGCAAGCACAGGTCACTATCCACACCTCCGCTCCTGGGAGCCTATGCAGCCCGCCGCTGCCAGGGTCATGTGATCCAGGGACAACTTCCCTGGGATAACACATGGTACAGCACAGGCTATTGCAATGTCATGCGGGCCTCTGCTGCCACAGGCTCTTCCTGCATTCCAAACCCCTACCTCGCCCTCGCCTGAGTGAGCCAGAGCCCCCAAATCAACCATTCCCTTAACTCCCTCCTGTCTGGGTGGGGAACAGACACCAGAGGGTGACCTACAAGCAGAGGTGAGGCCAAACCCAAAGCTGAAACCCAGGAGCTGTGTGAACAAACAAGAGAAAGGGAACTTTCTCCGTGAGCCTCAGGAGCAGTGGATTAAATCTCCACAATAAACTTGATGTACCCTGCATCTGTGGAAGAGACAACGAACCATCCCAAAACTGAGGCAGTGGACACTGGGAGCAATCTATAGGCTCGGGGTTTGCTTTATGTGTCTAATTTGTGTCTAGTTTTACGTTTATCTTAGTTTAGTGTTTAGAGCTTATTATCATTGGTAGATTTGTTTATTGATTTGATTTCTCTCTTTTTTTTTAAATATTTATATTTTTTTCCTTTTTCCCTTTTTGTTAGTGTGTATGCCTATGCTTCTTTGTGTGATTTTGTCTGTATAGGTTTGCTTTTAGCATTTGTCCTAGGGTTCTGTTTGTCCATTTTTTTTTTTAAGTATAGGTTTTATCGCTTGTTATCATTGGTACATTTGTTTATTGGTTTGGCTGCTCTCTTCTTTTTTTAAAAAAATACTTATTTTTATTTGAATATTTTTTAATTTTTTATTTAAATAACTATTTTTTTTTTCTTTTCTTTTCTTTTTTTTTCTTTTCTCCCTTTTCTTCTGAGCTGTGGGGCTGACAGGGTCTTAGTGCTCTGGCCGGGTGTCAGGCCTGAGCCTATGAGGTGGGAGAGCCGAGTTTAGGATATTGGTCCACCAGAAACCTCCCAGCCCCTCATAATATCAATTGGTGAGAGCTCACCAGAGATCTCTGTCTCAACGTTAAGACCCAGCTCCACTCAATGATCAGCAAGCTTCAGGGCTGGACACCCCATGCCAAACAACTAGCAAGACAGGAACACAACCCCACCCATTAGCAGAGAAGCTGCCTAAAATCATAAGGTAACAGACACCCCAAAACACACCACCAGACATGGTCCTGCCCACCAGAAAGACAGGATCCAGCCTCATCCACCAGAATACAGGCATCAGTCCCCTCCATCAGGAAGCCTACACAAACCACTGAACCAACCTGAGCCACTGGGATCAGACACCAAAAACAATGGGAACTACAAACCTGAAGCCTGTGAAAAGGAGACCCCAAACAAGTAAGTTAAGCAAAATGAGAAGACACGGAAATACACAGCAGATGAAAGAGCAAGGAAAACCTCACCATACCAAACAAATGAAGAGCAAATAAGCAGTCTACCCGAAAAAGAATTCAGAGTAATGATAGTAAAGATGATCCAAAATCTTGGAACTATAATGGAGAAAATACAAGAAATGTTTAACAAGGACCTAGGAGAACTAAAGCACAAACAAACAATAATGAACAACACAATAAATGAAATTAAAAATTCTCTAGAATAAATCAGTAGCAGAATAACTGAGGCAGAAGAAAAAAGTGACCTGCCTGGAAGATAAAACAGTGGAAATAACTACACAGAGTAGAATAAAGAGAAAAGAATGAAAAGAATTGAGAACAGTCTCAGAGACCTCTGAGACAACATTAAATGCACCAACATTTGAATTATAGGGGTCTCAGAAGAAGAAGAGAAAAAGACAGGGACTGAGAAAATATTTGAAGAGATTATAGTTGAAAATTTCCCTAATATGGGAAAGGAAATAGCCACCCAAATCCAGGAAGTGCAGAGTCCCATACAGAATAAATCCAAGGAGAAAAATACCAAGACACGTATTAATCAAGCTATCAAAAATTAAATACAAGGAAAAAATATTAAAAGCAGCAAGAGAAAAACAACAAATAACATAAAAGGGAATCCCATTAAGATTAACAGCTGATCTTTCAGCAGAAGCTCTGCAATCCAGAAGGGAGTGGCAGCACACATTTAAAGTGATAAAGGGGAAAAACCTACAACCAAGATTACTCTACCCAGCAAGGACCTCATTCAGATTCGACGGAGAAATTAAAACCTTTACAGGCAAGCAGAAGTGAAGAGAATTCAGAACCACCAAACCAGCTTTACAACAAATGCTAAAGGAATTTCTCTAGGCAGGAAACACAAAAGAAGGAAAAGACCTACAAAAACAAATCCACAACAGTTAAGAAAATGGTAATAGTAACATACATATCAATAATTACCTTAAATGTAAATGGATTAAATGCTCCAATCAAAAGACACAGGCTGACTGAATGGGCACAAAAAACAAGACCCATATATATGCTGTCTACAAGAGACCCACTTCAGACCTAGGGACACATACAGACTGAAAGGGAGGGGATGGAACAAGATATTCCATGCAAATGGAAATCAAAAGAAATCTGGAGTAACAATTCTCATATCAGATAAAATAGACTTTAAAATAAAGACTATTACAAGAGACAAAGAAGGACACTACATAATGATCAAGGGATCAATCCAAGAAGAAGATACAACAATTGTAAATATTTATGTACCCAACATAGGAGCACCTCAATACATAAGGCAAATGCTACCAGCCATAAAAGGGGAAATGGTAACACAATAATAGTAGGGAAATTTAATGCATCATTTTCACCAATGGATAGATCATCCAAAATGCAAATAAATAAGGAAACACAAGCATTAAATGACACATTTAACAGGATGGATCTAGTTGATATTTATAGGACATTCCATCCAAAAACAACAGAATACACTTTCTTCTCAAGTGCTCATGGAACATTCTCCAGGATAGGTCTTATCTTGGGTCACAAATCAAGCCTTGATAAATATAAGAGAATTGAAATTGTATCAAGTATCTTTTCTGACCACAACGTTATAAGACTAGATATCACTTACAGGAAAAATGTAAAAAATACAAACACTTGGAGGCTAAACAATATGCTACTAAATAACCAAGAGATCACTGAAGAAATCAAAAAGGAAATCAAAAATACCTAGAAACAAATGAGAATGAAACACAACAACCCCAAAATTAAGGGACACAGCAAAGGAGTTCTAAGAGGGAAGTTTATAGCAATACAATCCTACCTCAAGAAAGAAGAAACATCTCAAATGAACAACCTAAATTTACACCTAAAGCAATTAGAGAAAGAAGAACAAAAAAACCCCAAAGTTAGCAGAAGGAAAGAAATCATAAAGATCAGATCAGAAATAAATGAAAAAGAAATGATGGAAACGATAGCAAACATCAATAAACCCAACACCTGGTTCTTTGAGATGATAAACAAAATTGATAAACCATTAGCCAGACTCATCAGGAAAAAAAGTTGGAAGACTCAAATCAGTAGAATTAAAAATGAAAAAGAAGTAACAACTGACACTGAAGAAATACAAAGGCTCATAAGAGATTACTATAAGTGACTATATGCTAATCAAATGGACAACCTGGAAGAAATGGACAAATTCTTAGAAAAGCACAACCTTCTGAGACTGAAGCAGGAAGAAATAGAAAATATAGACAGAACAATCACATGCACTGAAATTGAAACTGTGATTAAAAATCTTCCAACAAACAAAAGCCCAGGACCAGACGGCTTCACAGGCGAATTCTATCAAACATTTAGAGAAGAGCTAACACCTATCCTTCTCAAACTCTTCCAAAATATAGCAGAGGGAGGAACACTCCCAAACTCATTCTACGAGGCCACCATCACCCTGATACCAAAACCAGACAAAGATGCCACAAAAAAGAAAACTACAGGCCAATATCACTGATGAACATAGACGCAAAAATCCTCAACAAAATACTAGCAAACAGAATCCAACAGCACATTAAAAGGATCATACACCATGATCAAGTGGGGTTTATCCCAGGAGTGCAAGGATTCTTCAGCATACGCAAATCAGTCAGTGTGATAAACCATATTAACAAACTGAAGGAGAAAAACCATATGATCATCTCAATAGATGCAGAAAAAGCTTTTGACAAAATTCAACACCCATTTATGATAAAATCTCTCCAGAAAGTAGGCATAGAGAGAACTTACCTCAACATAATAAAGGCCATATATGACAAACCCACAGCTAACATTGTTCTCAATGGTGAACAACTGAAACCATTTGCACTAAGATCAGGAACAAGACAAAGTTGCCCACTCTCACCACTATCATTCAACATAGTTTTGGAAGGTTTAGCCACAGCAATCAGAAAAGAAAAAGAAATAAAAGTAATCCAAATTGGAAAAGAAGAAGTAAAACTGTGACTGTTTCCAGATGATATGATACTATACATAGGGAATCCTAAAGATGCTACCAGAAAACCACTAGAGCTAATCAATGAATTTGGTAAAGTAGCAGGATACAAAATTAATGCACAGAAATCTCTTGCATTCCTATACACTAATGATGAAATATCTTCAAGAGAAATTAAGGAAACACTCCCATTTACCATTGCAACGAAAAGAATAAAATACCTAGGAATAAACCTACCTAAGGAGACAAAAGACCTGTATGCAGATAACTGTAAGACACTGATGAAAGAAATTAAAGATGATACAAACACTTGGAGAGATATACCATGTTCTTGGATTGGAAGAATCAATACTGTGAAAATGACTATACTACCCAAAGCAATCTACAGATTCAATGCAATCCCTATCAAACTACCAATGGCATTTTTCATAGAACTAGAACAAAAAAATTTCACAATTTGTATGGAAACACAAAAGACCCTGAATAGCCAAAGCAATTTTGAGAAAGAAAAACAGAGCTGGAGGAATCAGGCTCCAGGACTTCATACTATACTACAAAGCTACAATAATCAAGACAGTATGGCACCAGCACAAAAACAGAAATATAGATCAATGGAACAGGATAGGAAGCCCAGAGTTAAACCCACACACATGTGGTCACCTTATCTTTGATAAAGGGGGCAAGAATATACAATGGAGAAAAGACAGCCTCGTCCATAAGTGGTGCTCGAAAAACTGGACAGCTACATGTAAAAGAATGAAACTAGAACACTCCATACCACCGTATAAAAAAATAAACTCCAAATGGATTAAAAACCTAAATGTAAGGGCAGACACTATAATACTCTTAGTGAAAAACATAGGCAGAACACTCCATGACATAAATCACAGCAAGATCCTTTTTGACCCACCTCCCAGAGAAATGGAAATAAAAACAAAAATAAACAAATGGGACCTAATGAAACTTAAAAACTTTTGCACATCCAAGGAAACCATAAACAAGACGAAAAGACAACCCTCAGAATGGGACAAAAGATTTGCAAATGAAGCAACTGACAACAGATTAATCTCCCTAATATAGAAGCAGCTCTTGCAGCTCAATATGGAAAAAACAAAGAGCCCAATCCAGAAATGGGCAGAAGACCTAAATAGACATTTCTCCAAGGAAGATATACAGACTGCCAACAAACACATGAAAGGATGCTCAACATCACTAATCATTAGAGAAATGCAAATCAAAACTACAGTGAGGTATCACCTCACACCAGTCAGAATGGCCATCATCAAAAAATGTACAAAAAATAAATGCTGGAGAGGGTGTGGAGAAAAGGGAACCTTGTTGCACTGGTGGGGGGAATGTAAACTGATACAGCCACTATGGAGAACATTATGGAGGTTCCTTAAAAAACTAAAAATAGAACTACCGTATGACCCAGGAATCCCACTACTGCACATTTATCCTGAGAAAACCATAATTCAAAAAGAGTCATGTACCACAGTGTTCATTGCAGCACTATTTACAATAGCCAGGACATGGAAGCAACCTAAGTGTCCATAGACAGATGAATGGATAAAGATGTGGCACTTATGTACAGTGGAATATTACTCAGCCATAAAAAGAAATGAAATTGAGTTATTTGTAGTGAGGTGGATGGACCTAGAGTCTTCATACAGAATGAAGTAAGAGAAAAACAAATGCCGTATGCTAATACATATATATGGAATCTAAAAAAAACATAGTTCTGAAGAACTGGGGACAGGACAGGCATAAAGATGCAGGCGTAGAGAATGGACTTGAGGACACAGGTAGGGGGAAGGGTAAGCTGGGATGAAGTGAGAGAGTAGCATGGACATATATACAGTATCAAATGTAAAATAGATAGCTAGTGGGAAGCAGCCCCATAGCACAGGGAGACCAGCTCGGTGCTTTGTGACCACCTAGAGGGGTGGGATCGGGAGGGTGGGAGGGGGATGCAATAGGGTGGGGATATGGGGATATATATACATATAGCTGATTCACTTTGTTATACAGGAGAAACTAACACACAACTGTAAAGCAATTATACTGCAATAAAGATGTTAAAAAAAAAATTATCGAGAGGGTTATTATTGTTCCCAGACTTTTCAGTTGAGGGGGGGAAAAGAAAAATTGATAAATGTGAAGGGAAGTATAACAATTATTGTAGCTTTGGATTAATGTAGATCATCTTATTATTTTAAATTTATATGTTAATATACACCTAGATACATTTTAGAGTATAATCTAAATAACACAAATATTAAAATTCAGTTCTTTTATCTATATCGACTTATATGCTTAGAGGTTTTCTTGAAATTTAGTGCTAGGCCAAATAGATTTTAATCAGGCACAGTTAATTACACTCATAAAATTACTAATAAAGTACTAAAATAAAATTATATTACTTACATTGACATCACTTCTGATGACAAAGAAGACTAATAAAAGAAAAATCATTGTTTTATATTTTGGTACAACTTTCCAGTTAAGATATAGGACGTCAACATAAGTTTTTCACAAGTTGTTTTTATCATGTTTTTAGACTAGTGTTGAAATCATTTGTTGCATTTAAAAATGTAATTAAAGAGCTTTATCCTTAAAATGTGGTGATGGTCACATCACCTTTTAAATCATTTCTAGTAGAAAAGATCTATATGTAGCTTATGATGGAAATAATCAAAATTTGTTGACTAATGAAATCTTTTTTTAATCAAAAGAATAAGATAATTATCATGAAATCAGAATAAAATGCTAAGAAAACTGGAAGAAACAAAATTTAAAAGAGTTTATTTTGGTTGGTTTTTCATATTTCTGTTTCTTTTTCCTTTAGAGCAATTTTTTTTTTTAATTGCGGCCAGACACTGTACAAAATAACTCAAGCTGTTTTTAGTGTTTCACCACACAAAAGAACAAAGTTTAACCTTACCGGATTTTAATATTTATTTTCTGAATTATTTATTCTCTAACCATTCTAGTCATTGCCCATATGTTATGTTCATATTCTCTCAGGTTTCAATAAAATGAATAAAATATCACAGAGGACACTTAAAATACTTTATGGTGTTATCATGGGAAGAATGTGGAGAGGAGGATTCCACAATGCCAACCAAACACTGTAGGATGTGAAATATTTTTACAACTATAGAACAGGAAATTATTAAACAAGTGAATAAAATTTACTAGAAAATATAAAGGTTTAAAGCTCTTTATGTGAATTAATATGTCAAGGTCACATCAGGACCACACCTAAATATCACTCACAGGAATTTCTACATCCCTTATGCAACAATTCCTAGGTGGCACATAACTCCAAAGAAAGAAAAGAAGAGAAAAAAGAAAAGAAGCTAGTTGCTTATGTATGGAAACAGGGAGTAAAGAAACTAAGGAGACTGAAATTCTTAATTTTTAAAATTATGTTTACGATGTAGGTGAAGCATAAGAACACCAACTTGAAGGCTATTTATGATGCAGAAAAATCTATTTGGAAAGGATATTCAGGGAGAAAAGTGGGGTAATATGGGTTATTATAAGCATCTCCAAGTCTCTGTTTCAACTATACAATGAGAAAAATAAAGAGGGATTTTCAAGATAAGTGTTTATTATTGTACTCCAAGTTATAGACATTTTCTTAGGGAAATTTTATCTCTACATTGAAAGCATAGCATATGTCAATAAGTAAATTATAGGAATTGGGATGTGGTTACAGGTGAAACATAAGGTATAAAATATTAAATTGTGTTCATATAACGCCTAGACCAGAACAAAATCACTTAGGTAGCATATCTTTAATATGTGTGGTGGTCACTAATGCTGTTTACAATGGTTCCAGTTCTTATTCTGGGCACAAGGGAGAATTTCATTTTGTCTCTCCTTTTGAAGTTAGATGTGGCCATGTAATTTGTGTTAGCTAATGAAATGTGAGTAGAACTGTGTATCATTTCAAGATGGAACCTCTGTCATCCTGGGTGCCCGAATGGCTGAAGAATGGATTCTCCCACACAGCAATCATGTGAGATTTTAATCTCTTTAGGTTGCAGAGAGCCCTTGAAGTCTATACAATAGTAGTACCTATGTTCTAAGATGGTCGTGAGAATCAAAGATAACTCATCTTTGGCACTTGATGTGATGTCCAATAAATGTTCACTATTAGCACTACTGTTAAAAATGAAAACAAAATGCTTAAAGCTTTTTCTGGAAATTTTATATTTCTCTTCCTAAATGATAACTTTAAAAAGTGAACCATTTTATTTATCGTACTAATTTTGTGACATTTTTTCCTTTTCCTTACATTGTGACTTGCTTCCAAAGAAAGAGTCAGCAATCAAAAGCCACAGAGTTTCCACCTATGCTTAACATAGAAACCTCATGAATAATCTCACTAGACAGTAAACTAGGTAAGGCACAAACATCAGTGCTTAGCAAAAAGGGCAGAGAAGAGAATTATAGTGGGTTAGCCTCTGGCTGTCCAAGGGGTTTATGGTGTTCTGGGAAACTAGAAGTGAGTGGTCAAGAATTACGTTTCCAATATTACCGAAAGAGCGAGGGAGTTTTTAGCTGAAATATTGTAACTCAAATCTACTTGTAACCTCAGAATCACTTAAAAATATGATAAAATAGTGAAGGTCATCACTCTCGAAGAGCTTTGGCTGTGAATTTTCCATTTGATAAGAAAAGAGTTAACTATTCTTGGAAAGAAGGAGTACACATAATAAGATATAATGTAAGCCAAGTAGGGCAAGTTCCTTTTCTTTAGTAAATAATTTCGGTCTACACTGTAGACTTTGGACAAAGCTCACGGATTGGCAGTAGAATGCATTTGGTAAGGAAGCTGCTGGAAATAGAGTCCTTCACTCAGGCCCTTGTTGTTGTTGTCATTGTTGACCAAGGTTTTTCAATGCAAAATGGGGCCACTTAAATCAATTTATTGACATGTCATTGATTAACAGAGACAATATGACTTATGTAAATTGATTACAGTATGCAAGAGAGCTAGCTATTTCCACACCACCTTTAAAGTGAGGCTTTCTGTAAAATGCAGGCTGCTCAGAGGTTATTTTCAGAGTCACCTCTGTCTTAATATTTAGAATAGCCTTGTGCCTTTTTCTCAAATTTTTCCATTCTACACCAATATTTTACCAGCCCACTCTTCCAGTGGAGATTGATCTGTTAAATAAGATGAATGAAACTACTATTTAGTTTTGTTTATTGTACATATAGTTCCTCTCCTGTGCCTGTTCTGTGAAGAAAACAGGACCTGATTCACTTTGGCACCTACCGGAAGTCCTCAATGCCTTATACTCTATTCTGCTGTTTTTCTGTTCAACTCACCAATAAAACAAATTTACTAAAGTGGATTGCAGGCAATAGCTTTAAAGTGTTAAAGGCAACCACTAGGGTGGCCCAAATATTAAAGAACCTGACTTTTTCTACCTTAAAAATCAGCACTTTGGACTTCTGCTATAAAATAGGTTCTTGGTATTTTGGAAACTTCTTGGCATAGAGTTTTACAGCTTAACAAGGGCCAACCTTGCTTTTCACAGTGATTAAATAGAAGGTCGACTAACTCTTAACCTTCATTTAGCTTGCAATTCAAATGTACACTTGACTAAAAATAAAATATCTGAAAATAAGTGGCATCTGCCCAGTACTTTGGGGTTTTTCTAAAGGCCTTTACATAAGGTATTTTATTTAAGCCTTATAACAGTCTTGTTTGCTCAACATTATTACCTTGATTTACATAAAAAATAAAGTTCAAAAAGGTTAAGTGAATTGTTCACATAAGTATAAACTGAAGGAGCCCAGGCTTAAATGTATTCTATGTATTCTACACTACCAAATTTGTCCTTTGCAGCTGTACTGTCCAACAGAAACATAGAAGGGGACACACATGACATTTACATTTTTCCTGGAGCCACATTACAAAAGGTAAAAAGTAATCAGTGGAATTAATTTTAGTAATATATATATTTTACTTGATCCCAAATATCAAAAATACCATCATTTCAACATGTATTCAATTTAAAAATTGGTAATGATTTATTTCATGCTTTTTTTTTGTACAAAATTTATGAAATCCAGTTGTACTTAAAGTACATCTCACCTTGGATGCTAAATTTTCATGAGAAATGCTTAACTTGTATATGACATCAAATTTAAAGTCGAAAAAGCAGATTCACACACTCTAATTATTCTAAGCATACTTAAAACTTTTTTCCAACAATGAAATTCAGTGTTAGTTTTCAAACTTAAATTTAATTTTAAAATTTAGTTCCTCAGTCATAGCAGCCATGTGTGAAGTGCTCAATCGTCTCATGGGACTGCCATATAGACAGAGACCTTATAGTGTCTGTGGATTAGCAGTAGAGTTTAAAGTCAGTTTCATACTGTTTATTTCATCTTTCACCTACATCAATTATGAAGAAAGAGATAACATGTTAAAGGGGGGCAATTACATATTCAGATGGGCTGATTTTCTTTCTTGGTTTCCAGATAAATTTTTACAGGTTGAGCTTTACATAGAAACACGTAGACCTAAAAGAAAAAAATAAAAACCAAAACCTTCCTTTGTAGGTCAAGTAAATAAACAATATTTAAGAAAATACAACTCATTTCCTTTACCACTCAATCAAAATCCTGGTTGTTAGCAGTTAGCTCATACATTTTTGTTGAAGGTAAACATAGTTTGCTTCTCCCTCTGCACTACTGCACCCTTTTCAGCTCAGTGAATGTAGAGTTTATAAGAATTTTTATGAAATGTTGGAATGTGATAAAATAGGTGAAATTTGCCTTGCAAGCTGGAATAAACTTCTCTTCACCTGTCTCTCCCTTCTGTGGTAACTCCTTCACCACTTAAATGCTGTATGTTTCTCTGCTGCCCTTAGTCATGAAGCCGGATGACTTTGGACTTGAGTCCTTCCTCTTTCTTGTCATCATTTGACTCACTCTGTGATTTATTTCTCTCAGGAAAGAACGTTATAAACTTCTTTCTCTAAGGGATGATTGTCACCTTTCTAGAGATATTAAACATGAGAGGAGGATTTGAGGTAGCAGCAGGCTATAAAGAATATATTTGGGGGTCAGGAGAGGTGTGAAGTCGTATCACTTTGTCAGGAACTCCTTCTGCCTGCCCTCCACTGGAAGCCTTCAGCCAGCTTCTGGTGCACAGACTTTAATATAGAAAGTATTGCTTCTCATCTGAGTTTTAATATTGAAAAATTAAGTTATGATCATTGTTAAGAAGCTAGCTAAAAGGAAGCCACCTTTAGTTCATAAAATTCAATTCACATACCCATCTCCGTAAGGCAGGGCTATAATATCCCATGGGTTTGGGTTCGTGGGCGCCCTGTTAGAATTTACTCCATGCTGAGAGGCTTGTCTTCCTTTGTGAATACATTTCTTTAAAAATCCGTAATAATTTATGACTAATTATTGGACATTCCGAGATCCATTGGAAGGATTTCCTCTTGATTAGCCATTATAAACTTCTGCCAATAATACACTGCATAAGTTTACAAAAGGGCTTTGGTGTAGAGAACAAATGTATGGACACCAAGCGGGGAAAGCAGGGTGGGGGGGTGGATGGTGGTGGTGGGATGAATTGGGAGTTTGGGATTGACATGTATACACTAATATGTATAAAATAGATAACTAACGAAAGCCTGTATTTAAAAAAGAAAGGCTTTGGTTGCCAGAAGTTGCTGAGTTCCAAATATTGTGAAATATTCTGTCTAGGCTGTGGAGCCACTGTACCATTTCTGGGAAATTATGGGCAAACTATTATGGCTACTTAGAGTCAGTCTAGGAGAATACCTAAACTCTTCTTGAAAATTGTGCTTACGGTTTGAATAGTTACAAAGGATTATTTATAAGACAGATGTCAGATAGCAAGAATTATGAGATATTGAACGAAGTTTAACAAAAAAGAGCGTAACCGTTATCTTTGAATTCCCCAGTGTATCCATCAGAGGTAATCACTACCTGGCCTATGCCTTAATCATTACCTTATACTTTGGTTTTCTTTATAGTTTTACTACCTATGTTTATTTCCCTAAATGATGTTTGGCTTCATTTTCTAAGTTTTTGGATTTCATATAAATGAATTAATGTTTGTTTGCAATTTGCTTATTTTTTTGTTCAAGAATATGTTCTCCCACCAACACTAAATAAATTGTTCTAGTTGTTTTTCATCCTTTACAACACTTGGGGTGGTGAGTATTAAGTGTTCTTCTTATTACATTATTTTTTCTTTATTTATGTGTAGATGTTTTTATATATCTGAGTACTAATATGCCACAAATACTCCTAGTTTGTGGCTCTTCTTTTTATTATATGATGTCTTGATGAAGAGAAATTCTTTAGTCATCAAATTTCTCATTATTTCTCTTTTGCTGTCTATTTTTGTGCCTTGATTAAGAAACCCCTCCCTTCCTTGAATTGATGAATAGATTTTACCGTCTTTCAAAATTTTGCCTTTTACATTTGCTTTAATTTACCTGAAGACAGTATTTGTGGATGGTGTCAGGTAGGGGTCTAATTTCATATTTATTCCACACATGGATACCCAAATGTGCAAGTATCCTTTATCAAATTGTCTCTTTCTTTTCCCAGGTATCTGCTCTGCCATAGACATGTGTCTTATTTTGGGGATCTTCATGGTCAAATGTGTCCATCTTTGCACTAATACAAAAATGCCATTATTTAAAGCTATCATTTTGTTGCCTTGTGATTCAAATCTTCTCACCTTTCTCTAATTCTTCAGAATGTCTGTTTATAGTTTTCTGTTCTTTGATATACATTATAAAATTAGCTTGTGACATTCATTCTGTTTCCTCCAAAGTTGTGATTCTGATTTGAAATGTCTTGATTGGAAATAACTTTGACTGTATAGATTAATTTGGGGAAAAGTGCCACCTTTATAATACTGTCATCCAATCCATGATTATAGTACATTTCCTAGATTATTTAATTCTCTAATGCCTTATAGTAATGCTTTATAAGTTTCCTTATAAATGCCATACACATCTTTTATTAGATATATTTCTGAGGGCATCATATATTTTGATGCTATTGAATATGATATATATGTTCATAATTTTTAAATCTGCACCTTGATGAATGTTATGTATATATGATAACACATATATCTTTTTATTTTATTTTATTTTTTTGCGGTACGCGGGCCTCTCACTGTTGTGGCCTCTCCCGTTGCAGAGCACAGGCTCCGGACACGCAGGCTCAGCGGCCATGGCTCACGGGCCCAACCGCTCTGCAGCATGTGGGATCGTCCCGAACCCGTGTCCCCTGCATCGGCTGGCGGACTCTCAACCACTGCGCCACCAGGGAAGCCCCTTGAGCTGCACTTTTGAGCTGGCTCTTCTTGTCCCAGTGCGTGCACACGTGTGATGGTGATGGTTGTTTCTGCCTTGGTTTGAGGCTTGTTTGGGGCCTGATGGGTTACAGCTGCACTTCTGAGCTTGTTCCACTTTTCCTCTAGTGTGTATGCATGCGATGGTGATGGTGCCAGAGAGGAGGGGCTGGGGAAGGAGCTTGGTCCCGGCTGCGTGTGGTGTGCAGTGGCAGTCCTGGCAGGCTGGCCAGAGCACCAGACAGTTTTCAATCTGCTGCCTCTGTGCTGGGGCAGGGAGCTGGGAAGTTCATTCATGCACTATTCAAGAGTGGAGTCTCAGTTTCTCACAGCTCTCTGGTAAGCCCCACTCTGTTTTCAAACCAGCTAATGGGGCTTTTCTTCCTTGTGCTGGACCCTGAGGCTGGCATGCCTAATATGGGACTTCAACCCCTTGCTCTTTAGAGATGATCCCTGAGCCTATAATCTCCCCCTCCTCTTCTGGGTCTCCTGCTAGACGTGTGGGTCCTAACTATATTGCTTCTCCTCCCTTCCTACTACATTGTGTATTGTTCTAACTTTATAGTCTTGGTTGTAGAAGAGCTGTTCTGTTAGTCTTCAGATTATTTGAGTTGTTCTATATGTCGTTGTAGCTTTGCTGTGTTCCACTGGGGGAGATGAGCTCAGAGTCTTCCTACTCTGACATCTTAATCCTGCCTCCTACGTTCCTTAAACTTTATTTCAACTTTATATGTATTCATTTAAGAATACGTATTTGATTCTTTTTTTATAGTTTTCAGTTATCAAATGACACTTTCCAAATTATTATTTTGTTTGTTTACTAGACAAAATAAATATATTTTGTTTGTGATAACTCCAACATCTGGGTGACCTCCAAGTGTTTTTCTACCATGTTTCTCATCTTGCTTGATCATATGGTCTTGTGACCTAGTATTTTGGGTAATTTTTTAGTGATGCTGAACATGGTGTAAGCAAAGTTTTAGCGGTAATACGATTCTCTGGATGTTTTCTTGTCCCCTAGAAGGGATATAATTAGAGGCTGAGCCTCAGTCTTATGAGATCTGCTCTATTTCTGGTTCAGTTCTATTCCTAGCGTGTAGCCTTTCATTAGTTCCAGCTGAAAGCATGAGGCGTTTATTAGGGATTTTTCCTCTATGGAAGGATCAGTTACACTAATTGTTGGCTCCATAGCCCCTTAAGATTGCTGAAAGTTGTGCTTTTAGCAAATCAGCAAATGTGTTGAGAATAGAAGTGGGAATGAATGAAGCTGAAGTGGGCTGTTCTTCACTTCCTCCAAGATATTTGTCCGTTAAATCTTCATTGCGTTACTGTGTCTTAAATGTCTTTGGACTGATTGTTTTTATATTTTGTCAGGGTTGGTCTATAATAAGAGAACCATTATTACCAGAATGAGAAATAATCCTTTATGTAAGCTTGAATCTAATATGTGTTCTGAAATTTTAGGGTGCATTGTTATATCTGTGTGTGTTGATCATCTATAAATGTTTCTGTTTACCTCTTCCATATGACTAATGATTTATTATGTTTGCTTAATCAATAATTACATGTGTCAGAATCTACCAGTACAATTACGAATTTGTCGGTTTCTCTTGTTTTATTAATTTTTACTTTGTATGCTCAGAAGTTATTAGTCTATACTGTCAGAATCTTTACTTTTTTTTTTTTTTTTTTGCGGTACGCGGGCCTCTCACTGTTGTGGCCTCTCCCGTTGCGGAGCACAGGCTCCGGATGCGCAGGCTCAGTGGCCATGGCTCACGGGCCCAGCCGCTCAGCGTCATGTGGGATCTTCCCGGACCAGGGCACAAACCTGCGTCCCCTGCATTGGCAGGCGGACTCTCAACCACTGCACCACCAGGGAAGCCCGAATCTTTACATTTTTCTGGAGAATTGAAATTTTTCTCATTATTAGTATCCCTCTCTTAGAGTTAATAATATTTTATGTAATCTTATAATTGTTGCAATCAAAGATAGATTTATTTCCAACATAATGTTTTCTTCTTTTCTTGTTTTCTTTTGGATTTATCAAGTATGTTTTCTCACAGAATTAATTATATTCCTCAGTTCATGGCACATTACTATTATTACCAGTGGTTGTGTGCAAAATCCTCTCTTGTACTATGTACATATTTTTATATATGTTCCTTTTTCCTTATTTTTCCTCATAATTTACCTCATATGAATCTTTTTGATTTTACGTGGTTTTACAAAATGTGGATGGTTTCTGTATGCATGTATTTTTTAAAACATATTTATTGGAGTATAATTGCTTTACAATGTTGTGTTAGTTTCTGCTGTATCACAAAGTGAATCAGCTATATGTATACATAGATCCCCATATCCCCTCTCTCTTGCGTCTCCCTCCCACCCTCCCTATCCCACCCCGCTAGGTGGTCACAAAGCACCGAGCTGATCTCCCTGTGCTATGAGGCTGCTTCCCATTAGCTACCTATTTTTTACATTTGGTAGTGTATATATGTCCATGCCACTCTCTCACTTCGTCTCAGCTTATCCTTTCCCCTCCCCGTGTCCTCAAGTCCATTCTCTACGTCTGTGTCTTTATTCCTGTCCTGCCCCTAGGTTCTTCAGAACCTTTGTTTTTTTTTTAGATTCCATATGTATGTGTTAGCATATAGTATTTGTTTTTCTCTTTCTGACTTACTTCACTCTGCATGACAGTCTCTAGGTCCATCCACCTCACTACAAATAACTCAATTTTGTTTCTCTTTATGGCTGAGAAATATTCCATTTTATATATGTGTCACATCTTTATCCATTCATCTGTCTATGGACACTTAGGCTGCTTCCATGTCCTGGCTATTGTAAATAGAGCTGCAATGAATATTGCAGTACATGACTTTGTGAATTATGGTTTTCTCAGGGTATATGCCCAGTTGTGGGATTGCTGGGTCGTATGGTAGTTCTATTTTTAATTTTTTAAGGAACCTCCATACTGTCCTCCATAGTGGCTGTATCAGTTTACATTTCCACCACCAGTGCAAGAGGGTTCCCTTTTCTCCACACCCTCTGCAGCATTTATTGTTTGTAGATTTTTTGATGATGGCCATTCTGACTGGTGTGAGGTGATACCTCACTGTAGTTTTGATTTGCATTTCTCTAATGATTAGTGATGTTGAGCATCCTTTCATGTGTTTGTTGGCAATCTGTATATCTTCTGTGGAGAAATATCTATTTAGGTCTTCTGCCCATTTGGGGGTTGTTTGGATTGTTTGTTGTTTTGATATTGAGCTGCATGAGCTGCTTGTAAATTTTGGAGATTAATCCTTTGTCAGTTACTTCATTTGCAAATATTTTCTCCCATTCTGAGGGTTGTCTTTTCATCTTGTTTATGGTTTCCTTTGCTGTTATGCATGTAGTTTTAATTTAGATAAGCGTTATTGTGTTAGATCTCTCCATCTTCTTTACTTTTTTTTTTTTCACTTTAAAATTTGTGTTTTTAGTCACTGTGCATCTTGTCTGCCTTCTAATTTTTGCCTAGAATTTCATGGTGTGCATCCACCACGTTTTAACTATCTGTTCTTCCTATTGTCTGCTGCCACAAAAAAAAAAAAAAAAAGCAGCAGTGAAGCTTATTCAAATATGAATCCTAGAAATCTATTTACTCTCAACATCCATTGTCTTGCCTTCTCCATCATAGTCTCTGCCTCAGGAGACTGACATGTAAGAACTACATCAATATATTTCTTTGCCGTCTATTTCCTGGTTGGATTCAGTTAACAACAAACACTGGCAGTGCGATGATGATAGATAGCAGAAGGATTCAGGGTATTTATTACTTTGTGTGGTCATCTCAGGTTGACTTTGTCACCTTATTCATGTTTACAGTTCCTCTCAAGGAAGCCATCTCCGTAGGCTTCTGTCCTTGAGGATTCTTCCCTCATCCCATTGGGTCTGGAGGTGGTAAGAGCCCAATATACTGAACTCTCCCTTTAGGTTCCCCTGCATTATACTCATCCCCTTTTAATTGTCTTTTTAGTAACTCCCTTCAAATTATTCTAAAATGCTGGGATCTTGGCTCGTTTTAACCTTTATGGAATTGTAAGAAAATTGACATTCTTTTACTCTTGCTATTATTGATTTTTTAATTGATCAGAATCTAAAGCTAATCAGTACCGTAAGCCTCACAAATGATACAACAGCTAAAAAAACTTTTTCCTTGTCATGAATCCTCTGGATTTATGTACTATTTTTTGTCTCATATGTTAATCTTTTTTTTTTTTTTTTTGCGGTACGCGGGCCTCTCACTGTTGGGGCCTCTCACTGTTGGGGCCTCTCCCGTTGTGGAGCACAGGCTCCTGACGCGCAGGCTCAGCGGCCATGGCTCACGGGCCCAGCCACTCCGCGGCATGCGGGATCTTCCCGGACCGGGGCACAAACACGTGTCCCCTGCATCGGCAGACTGACTCTCAACCACTGCGCCACCAGGGAAGCCCTATCTTTTGTATTTAAAAAAAACCCATCAAGTTGTAATTATTAATGTTGTAAAGAGTTATTTTTTGTTTAGTCTTACATATTTACCATTTTTAAATTTTCATTCCTTTTCATGACGTAAACATTTTATATTGGGTCAATTTCCCTCTTCCTGAAGTATAGCCTTTATAATATTTTTTGCAAAGTATCTAATTTGAAGTTGATGGATGTTTTCTTTCAGTACATTGATGATGTTATTTCACTGTATTCTTCCTGTTGCTGTCAGTAAGTTAGCTGTCATTCTAAATACCCTTCCTTTTAAGCAATCTGTGTTTTTCTGTTTGGCTATTTTATGATTTTCTCTTTTTGTCTGTGTTCTCTACTGCCACTGTGGTATTGATTTCTTCTTATTTATCCTGTTTGTAATACGTTGGCCTTCTTGAATCTGTATTGGTGCTTTTCAACTTTTGTCAAAATTTCTATCATTACTCTTAAAATTGCTTCTGCGCTATTCTCTTCTTTTTCCCTTTATGCAGCTGCAATGGAATATAAGTTGAACTGTCACTTGGTCTGCATCTTTCAAACACTGTTTTTTATAACTACATCTTTGTATTTCTGTGCTGCCCTTTGGATTTTTATATATATATATGGGAATTTACTATTTCTGTCTTCAACTATTCTAGTCTGTTAATCTCATTCATTGACTTTTTAATGTCTTTTTTTTATTTCTAGAACTTCTATTTGTTTACATTTCAAATATATTTGGTAATTAATTTTTTCCCTTTTGTTCCTTTGTCATTCTATTATTTTTGCTTTAGACTTTTAAATTATATTATTTCTTTAAATTTTGTAAAGTACAATTACATGGTATTTTATATCTGACAATCCCAACACCTCATGTCTTTTGAAGGACTGCTATTGTTGTCCCTCATGGTGTTTTGTTTCCTTTTGTGTTTGTTTTTTGACTGAATCCTCCTATTTACTGAAAACTTTTTTGTGTTCAATATTAAGAATTTATATGGAAGTTTTTCCTCCAGTAATGATTTACATTTGTTCCTTTCGGAGGTCTGAGGCATTTCCAATCCATGACCTCTTTAAATCAAACTCTTAACTTGAAGCTTTTTGAACTGGTTGTAAACTGAGGGAAGACACACTTATGGTTGTAAACTGAGGGAAGACACACTTATGGTTATAAATTCCCAGCAGATACCACCTCAAAAACTCACCACTAAGTTTTTGCTTGGCCAGTTTTCTGAAAATCGTCCATAGTAGACATTTGGGGTCCAGGATTATTTCTAATTCACCTTTAAATCAAAGGTGAAGAACTTTGAGTTCCCAGGGATATCTGGAAGTTTTCTAGTAGCCTCTCTACCTTGGATGTTGCTTGGGCTTTCCTTTAGGCATCCATTTCCTAAAGCCTATGAAAACTAAAGCTGAATTTCTCTTGGTCAACAAAATCTTTCTCTCCATTTGTGAGGCTCAGTGCTCTGCTTAATTCTCTGAGATACACCTTCTACTTTCTTTTTAACCTCTTTGTATTTCTCAGTGCTTTTGTCAGTTCATTAATGTGTTTTAAACGATTAGAAAAATATTTTATTCAGCATTTTCAGTTATTTTTCAATGATAGGAGCAGTGAGAGAATCTAATCCACCATTACTCCTAGAAACACAGTTTTAGTATTGTAGGGCTTTGGCAGTACTAAAAATACTTCAGTTATTCAAACATTTATGCTATTGGCATGATTAATATTTAATTTGTTTAGAACAATATTTAGAACCTATTACTAAGACACATTTCTTTCTGATTATTCCAGTTGTTCTTTTATCACTGCTATGGGCAGTGGATTCTCCTGAAATGTGGTTTCTCAAGGCAATTTTCTATATTTGTCTTCTGTGATTCACTAACAGCTTGTTTGATTTCCATAACAGAAAATAATTCTCTCCGTATGCCAAAAGACAACTTATTTAAATAAGCCTGGTTCATGGTTTATCAACTTGATTACATCAGTTCCTTGAAAATATAGGAGTTTATACTATGGTTTTAGAATAAATTGCCTTCTCTAGTGTCACTTATATTGTACTAGAAAACAAACATGTAATTTGTAAAGCTGTGCCATCATACTAATAGAACAAGGAGGGATTTATCCCTCTATTTCATCAAAAAGTCAAATGCATAACAAATCATTGTCAATGATGAAACTATTTCTTGTACATTGTAAGGATCAAAGTAAACTAAATGACTTCCTCAAGGCAAGGCCATTGTGACCAGTTATCAGAGTGAAGCAGAGACATGATGTAGGATGGAGAACACTTTTGTTTTCGCACTTGTAATACCTGTTTAAGTTAGTATTTCTACCATATAATTCATATCAAAGGAGTGTGAACGCCTTTCCAAAATCAAAACACATGGTATATGCTGATAAACTGTTTTTTACAAAATTGTATATTCTTGCCTTTCCAAATAACCTTGTAGAGCCTGTGACAACTAAAGAAGTTATCCTGTTTGTTTTTTCCCACAAAGAATAAGAACAATATGAACTAAATATCAAATGTACTACCTAGTTAGAAACAGATATAAAATATTATATCTCTTAGTCAGATATTGTTACAGTTTTGAAATTAAAAAGTTCAGAAGTCTCTACCTAAGATTCTCTGATGGTTGTCATTACACATAACTGATAAAGAAACATGAGTCCATTTCTTCAGTGGTTCTTTTCTATGAATATTCTTTTTTAATGTATATTTTACATTTTATTGAGCCTAATTCTTTCCACAAACGGACAAACCAAAACAATCGTTGTGTAATTTACATGTTACACATAGCACAACCACAGTGAGGACAGTTATTCAACCGAAAAACATTTTACACATTAATATATTCTTTTTAATTGAAGTATAGTTGATTTATAATATTATGTTAGTTTCAGGTACAGCATAGTGTTTCAGTATTTTTGCAGGTTATACTCCATTACAAGTTATATAAGATAATGGCTATAATTCCCTGTGCTACAGAGTATATCCTTGTTGCCTATCTATTTTATATATATTAGTTTGTATCTGTTAATCCCATACGCTTAACCTGTCCCTCCCCCATCCCCTTTCCCCTTTGGTAACCACAAGTTTGTTTTCTATATCTGTGAGTCTGTTTCTGTTTTGCAAATACATTCATTTGTATTATTTTTTAGATTCTACATACAGGAGAAATCATATAATATTTGTCTTTGACTTACTTCACTAAGCATAATATTCTCTAGATCCATCCATGTTGCTGCAAGTGGCAGTATTTCATTCTTTTTTGTGGCTAATATTCCATTGTGTATATATATATATATCACATCTTCTCTAATTGTCTGTTGATGGACACTCGGGTTGCTTCCATGTGAATATTCTTATTTTTAAAAACAAACAAACACCCAAGCAAAGCCAAACCAAAAACTTAAAAAAAAATTAACCTAGTCAGATTCATTATAGCCTTATGAGTATCCTGTACTTAAAAAGTGAAATAAGGCCAGGGCGAGGGGTGCAGCCTTGGAGTTGGGTGCATGGAAAGCAAGGGCTGGTGGGCTGCCCATACCATGTGGACCTGTGGGCCCACCTGGCCCCCGCTATCCTCACAGAGAGCGCCCCTTTCTTCACTTTAAAAAAAAAAGGGAAAGAGGTCACATATTAGTCAAATTCTATACCAGCTTCAACTTTTTAATCTCACTACAGTCTATGAGATAACTGTGAAATAATTAAACACATAGTTTGTTTCAACTAGGATCTAATGCCTCTCACCCCTCCCCCACCCCAACCCATCATGTAAAACTAGCTTTTCTTGAAATCATTGGAATACCTTTTTGGTATGCAGAGAAAAGAACACTAGAAAAATACAGAGCAGGGAGAATAAAATGGCATTTGAAATATCCTTGGTTTTATTTAAAATAATAATAATGATGATAATGATGCTGAAGGAAGGACAAGAAGACATGATTACATTTTATTTGACATGCTAGGAGTGCACTGTTCCTTTTTATTTCCAAGTGGAATTTGTAGATTATGGATAACAAAGGAATATGTAAAAAAATAATATCGGTAATTTATTTCTGAGAGAAGAAGACAGAGTATCAAATGTGTCCCTGAGTTTTTTCTTCTGATTTTTTTGTAGACCTAATAAAACTATTTCTCACTTTTCTAAATGCAAAGTATAAAGAATATAAGTAAATATAAAGTATGGTTCTTATCCTCAGGCAAGTTATAATCCAGCTGGGAGGAAAAAACTGTGCAATTCTTATTCATGGAGATATCCTTACCTAAATGTGCCCAGGTTGCTTTTTTGGGCCAGCCATGGGGATAAAAGTTTGTTACCGAGGACGTTGGAGTACATTGTAGAGGAGGCTTGGATCCTCAGTGATGTCAAATATGAAATGGAGTCTCTAAACTGAGGGTGGGCAAACTTTTCCTCTAAAGGTTTGCAACCACTCATCTCTGCTATTGCAGTGAAAAGGAGCCATAGACAATATGTACATGAATGGCTAGGACTGTATTCCCATAGAAAGAGCAGTAGTTTACTGATCCCTGCTCTACATCCTCTGCACTGCCTACCACCAGATTTCATTTATCTGTTGAGATAAACCCTTTGGAGTTCAAGCTACCGGCATATTCCTCTGAAATCTGATGTGCTAAGACCAGATTTAAAGAGTAATACCTGAAAACAAATGAACTGAACTACAAGGTAGAGAATATGTTGAGGGGGCCCCACCTGGAACTGTTTCATGAACATGGGATCTAAAGTGCATCTTGAAAAAAGGTCACTTTTGGTATGGGAGAGAAGAAAAGCATTCCAGGAAAAGAAATGACTGGATACAAGAGGAGATGTGAGAAAATGCAGCGTGCACATTGAGGACTTCTTTGACTAGAGTGGTGGACTAAAGAAAGAAACAAACAAACAAAATTGGAATTATATTCTATGGTTTTGCTGTTTAGTGGCACTGAAAGCCAGGCTAAGCAATACATGTTTTCCTTCTCTTTAATTATAATTCATTGTCTTTGTCCCTCCCCTCCCCCCTATTCCTCCTATCCTCTTCCTCTCTCCTAACTCTGTTTCTTGATCAGAGGTCAGCCTTGGCTAAACAATAGGTAGGACGATCTAATGATGTCATCAGCAAAGGGTATATGTGGAAGTTGCACAATTATTCTCCCTTAATGCTTATTCTAGGGGTTCAAAAGGCACTTTTCCACCTATCTTTCACCATATGCAGAATACTGTAAGATAGTGTATTTACTTTCAGGAGATTTCTAGGTGTGAAAAGACAGTGCAGGTCAAAGCAAAAGATGAGATAATTTAGAAAAATCCAAAGCCCCTCTTCCTGTAGTCTCTGTGTACCTCTCTGTCTCATCAACTCCAACTAGGTTAAAATCTCGTTTTACGTGTATTTTTTCACTTCTTTCCAAAATTGGCATAAAGTATAGAAGTTGTTATATATCAAGTACTCAGAACGATACACTTCTTTTCTTTTTTGGAGTAGTTGTGGTTGGGTTTAATTCTTGAAGTAGGGTGTTAATGGCAAAAAATGTATTTAAACTTTATCCTTTAAAAAAAAAACAACCTGTTAACAGAATCCTTGACATTTTCCTTCTCTTCTAATTGCTAAATTTTCCTAACTTTTAGTAACACACACAAAACCAATCATGTCTGCTTAAATAACTTTAATAACAGTCTGAATTTTAGAGAATTATCTTTCCAAGACAGTAGTTACACAGAAAAACAGTAGTTACACAGAAAAAAATCTTGAAAGGAGTTTGGCTCAAGACAGAGCAGAGTGGAACTACTGAGTTCACTCCTTCCATTTTATTGTCAGCTTTACTTTAAACAATTGCGCATGAGCCCTTCTCAAAGTTGTTTCACGTGAAACTAAATATGGGAGGAGACCCACATGGGTCTTCTTTATTCCTCAGATCAAGCCCTACGTATGAAGAAAAAATAGTGACCTCAAAGTAATATGTGCTGCAAAGACAATTTCTGCCTGATTTGTGGTGAAGACTGTAGTAGGCACTCAATAAATGATTGCTAAGTGGCTAGTCCTCAGTATATTGCTGTCCTTAAATCATTTCTCTGAGGAGTGGATATGTTGCAAAGCGATATGATCTAGTATATCCATGTGTCTGCCACACGTTCACTGGGTTGATCTATGAAACCCCATCACACCTCTTCTACAGCTTTACAGATTAACACATCTGGGGTTAGGTTTCTAAGTACAAAGGGTTACCTATTGGACCAAAGCTGTCTTTGCTTTAAATCTCCTGAATGTGCAGACTTCATTTGACACTTCGGTCTTTTGACAGGAGAGCCTCACCTCCTGAATAATGTTAAGTAGTGCGCTCTAATAAACGTGGGCTTGGTAAATGAATGGCATCATTGTGTGTGCTCTCTACAAGCCTGGGAGATGAGACTGACAATTTATAGGAGAAT
This sequence comes from Delphinapterus leucas, assembly GCF_059928025.1. Taxonomy (NCBI): domain Eukaryota; kingdom Metazoa; phylum Chordata; class Mammalia; order Artiodactyla; family Monodontidae; genus Delphinapterus; species Delphinapterus leucas. The sequence goes on from NC_143146.1 coordinate 17,011,187, forward strand.
AATACCATGTCTAGTCCCTTTACAGAAACTAGGTATATGGCTTTTTAGTGGGTATTTCAGGAGGCTGTCATGCTCAAGGATTTTGAGAAATGATGATCAGATAAAGAACTCTAAGAAGTGTTAAATAATGATTTAAACAGGAGTATAGGAGCTAAGGGGGAAAATCTTGAATGATCCACTCTAAAGACTATTAGTTGAAGGAGAAATTAGATTCTAAAGGTAAAATATAAATGATTATATTTTACATGCCGTACAAAAACTCCCACTAAATCTACTTAAAAATTCTAGGCGGGGAAGAATGGGGTGGCACAATTATTATTAGAAAAAGCACAGAGAACAAATGCAGGAGTTTCATTTAGTGCTAACATCCTATCTGTACTGAGTCATATACCCTTTGTCTTTTGGAGAAAACCATAAATATTGGAAGTGGTGCTAATTCGGGTTTGCAAAAGACCACTATTATTCTCAGAGGAATGGAAAGATAAAAACAAAAGCACAGAAAAACTACAAACTATGTTTCTATGAACATGAAAATCTGATACTCTTATATGGATGACATTAGCATATGTTTATATACAAAGAACACAGTATATTAAGTATTCTCTAAAAGGTATCTACATGTACGAGCAATGCAATGCTATTGTGATTTTAAAAATAGTATGCAGGAATAAGAAATCTCTGACTATGTAATAATTTTGGTCTAATTATATTGCCTTGTATAATATAATTCTGAAATACAATGAAGTTTGGATCCTAAATCATTATTACTGATATGTTAAAAATTACACCTAATTTAATGATTTTTATTCTCTTAAGTAAAATGACTTGTTTCATTTTAGTAGAATAAGGTGGATTCTTCTATTCTCATCATAAAATAATAGTATTATTTTATTATATGTTATATTTATTATATCAATATATAATTTAATTTAAAATATATATTAAACTATCAATTTATAACCACATCATTATGATATAAGTATATATTATGTTTGTCTTAATAATAATAAACAATAATATATTTAAACAAATGAATATTATCATCTTTACCCAGTTATCTTACCTGATCTTCTTGCTTCCTTGATGTTTTTATTAAGACCCTTTTATAGTCACTTACATTTTGCCTTCCATACTAGAGTTTATGCTCATTGATGGTACAACCCATGATTTATTGCTTTTGCCACCTTCACATTGTATTAAGAAAATACCTGTTTTAAAACATGATTTTTATGGTTAGGTAGCTTCTTTCATCATAGCTGAAGTATCACAATGGAAAATATGATTTTTGCTACTCAACAGGCTTCTCTTTTACTACCAGATTTAGTGTTAGGGTGCTAAGTCTTTTTGGCAATGAAATAATCTCTATCTCCTCACTTCCTTTACATTTTCCAGTAATTCTATTTCCCTTGACCTAATCTTTTATTCTTCATGCCAGTTAATCCATAGCTATTGGAAGTCAATAGAGTGACTCGCTTAGAGTTCAGCTTTGCTTAGTGTCCGTTCCTGGCTCTCACTATTATCTCCTATAACCTTGGAGTGAAGTTTCTTAATCTCTCCTTCTCTTTGACACTTCTTGCAAATCATGTTTACAGATTGTACAGAAAAAAATGTACACATATCTAGGGTTGGTTGAACAATTTAGATTTTCATAACTGATATAAAAACTATAGGGTAGGACAAACCATGGGTGTTAGCATAGGATCAAAGAAGAGAGTTTTTTTAACAGGCTCTGGGTTTCATTTTTTTCTCTCTTGTGTTTCTTTGAATTTTGTAATAATGAAAAATTATATAATTCTTTATCCTTTTTAACACTGAAACTTTTTTTTTCTTATGAAACAGGCTTTAGAAACTGTACTGTTCTGTAGAAGTGTAATTTTATAGATGATTTAGGAGGAAAAGATTAAAGATAGTATCAGAAAACAAATATTATTGCACGATTAATGATATTTAATAGGAGCTCAAACATTTTCCAATAAAACAAAAACATAAACAAAAACCATAACCCTTTCTGAAGAAGGAAATATCTGGCTGCTTTACATGCATGAGAAAATGTACGTTTTTGAGCTATTTATGCATTTGTTTCTCCCAAAATATCCTGGAGGATTTTTGACAGTAAATGCCAGAGTTATTGAAAGTTTTAACTTTTACCTTGCTGTTTTGCTGTTATCCAGATCCTTTAACTACATATTAAGTTTAGAAATAGAGTATTTTTAAAGTTTTTAAAAGAGTATTTTAAAAAAATACAACTTTAAACTTGCATGAATTCAAGACATCTATATAAAATTTGTTCAATCTTTCTGAAAGTATTCTAATTCTGTGATTACCCAATTAAAATATGATCTAAGGAATACTACTTTTATTCATTAATCTTATAATGCCAAAAGGTAGCTTTGTATTTGTTCTTTGATCAATGTTGCAATGATTCATTTACTCCAGGGATTAATCTAAACGCTATTATTTTAGCAGTATTTATTTACATGATTTTGAGTGATATAAAGTAAGATGTCTTATTTCGTTTTATATTTTGCAGTTACTTTGCCCTCTTAAAAATACAGTTAGACATTAACATGCATATTTACTTCTCTCTCCTCTTTTTGGCAAAGCCATTTGTTATGGACTTTTGTTTGCATCCCCTCCCAGAATTCATATGTTGAAGTTGGAATCCCTAAAGTGATGGTGTTAGGAGGTGAGGCCTTTGGGAGGTAATAAGTTTTAGATGTGGTCATGAGGGTAGGGCCGCATGACGGGATTAGTGTCCCTTTCCCCTACCTTGTGAGGACACAGAAGGAAGAAAGCCTTCTGTAAGAAGGAGCGCTCTCTGCAGACACATTGATCTTGGACTTCCCAGCCTCCAGAGCTGTAAGAAATAAATGTCAGTGGTTTAAGCCACACAGTATATGGTCTTTTGTTTGGCAGCCCAAGCTGACTAAGACATAATTTTATTTCTGTTCTTGGGTTTAGATTTTGTAATTATAGTCTGAAGTTAGGGAGCATGATTCCTCCAGCTCCATTTTTCTTGCTCAGTATTGTTTTGGCTATTCAGGGTATTTTGTGTTTCCATACAAATTTTAAAACTATTTGTTCTAGTTCTGTGAAAAATGCCACTGGTATTTTGATATAGATTGCATTGAACATGTAGATTGCCTTGGGTAGTATGGTCATTTTAACAATATTGATTCTTCCAATCCAAGAACATGGTATATCTTTCCATCTGTCTGTGTCATCTTCAGTTCCTTTCATCAGTGTCTTATAGTTTTCAGAGTACAGGTCTTTTGCCTCCTTAGATAGTCTTGTTCATAGGTATTTTATTCTTTTTGATGAGATGGCATATAGGATTGTTTCCTTAATTTCTCTATCTGATATTGCATTACTAGTGTATAGAAATGCAAACGATTTCTATATATTAATTTTGTATCCTGCTACTTTACCACATTCATTGATTAGCTCTAGTAGTTTTCTGGTAGCATCTTTAGGATTCTCTATGTATGGTATCATGTCATCTGCAAATAGTGACAGCTTTACTTCTTCTTTTCCGATTTGGATTCCTTTCATTCCTTTTTCTTCTCTGATTGCCGTGGCTAAAACTTCCAAAACTATGTTGAATGATAGTGGTGAGAGTGGGCAGCCTTGTCTTGTTCCTGATCTTAGTGGAAATGGTTTCAGTTTTTCACCATCGAGAACAGTGTTGGCTGTGGGTTTGTCATATATGGCCTTTATTATGTTGAGGTATTTTTCCTCTATGCCTGCTTTCTGGAGAGTTGTTATCATAAATGGATGTTGAATTTTATTGAAAGCTTTTTCTGCATTTATTGAGATCATATGATTTTTATTCTTCAATTTGTTAATGTGGTGTATCACATTGATTTGTGGATACTGAAAAATCCTTGCATCCCTGGGATAAGTCCTACTTAATAATGGTATCATTGGATTTGATTTGCTAATATTTTGTTGAGAATTTTTGCATCTACAGGAGGCCTATCTGAGGAATTGGCATTTTAGGTGGTACTGAATGGTGATAGAATGGGATGATAGATAGCAAAGAGTCTTCTAGAGAGATGAAAACAAGTGAATCAGGAATGAGAATAGCATATACAGGGATATAAATAAAGCCAGTGTGGTTGAAGTACAGTCAACAAGTTGGGGTGTGATAAAAGGTGATAACAAAAAGGAAAACAAGGGTTAAATTATGTAAAATTTTATAGGCTATGAGAAGGAGTTTAGATTTTTATTACAAGTGCAGAGTATTGTAAGTGGGGACAGGGTTAACAGAACCTAATTTAAACTTTGAAAGATCATTCTGGCTTCTGGGGAAGGGAAATGAGAATAGAAGCAAGAAGACAAATTAGGAGGCTCTAACGGCAGTCCTGGTGAATGATGATGGTGCCTTGGCTCAAGATTCTACCAGGAGCAATACTTCGTTGTCGTCTGGTTCAGGATACAACCTTGGAGCAGTGGTTGATCAGTTGGAATTGGTGTGTAATGAAAGGAAGGAAACCAGAGACAAGTTAATTCTGAGATTTAATGTGTTATGCAGTCAAGTGGAGATTTCGACTAGGCAGCTGGATATAAGAGAATGGAGGTCTTTGGTGAAGCAGGAGCTTGGAAAATAATTATAACTTAAATGATTAGGGAAGGGGGAGCTCTGATGAACTGTTTCTTTCCTGAACATTTGAGAGTTGACAAGACATCTTTTTGGCTTTTAGAAAATCTTTCCAAAATATGTCTCTGCTTACCTGTCTTAGGCCTTCATAATGCAACATGGAATGTATTCAATGCACATAACATGTCCAATGAATGCTTACTGATTAAGTGGTTAATTAGTAGTTTATCATACTGATATTCTTTACCTTTCAATGTTGATTGAGGCATCTCTTTGGATAAAGGGCTTACCTGAGCAGTTTCTTCTAAAATGAGTATAACAATATGTTTCTTGCAGGGTTGTGAAAAGGACCAGGCACATAGTAGGTATCAGTGTGTAATGACTATTACTGAATATTGAATACTGGTCAATGTAGATCTAACAGTAAGGCAGTCTGAGAAATTGTTTCTCTGAATTGAAAGAGCCCCAGTTGAAACTGCCTCAGCAAAAGTATCATTTCAGAAAATAATACTCAATAGGGTAGCATTTCCTTTCAGAATGAAGAACATGGCTTCTGAGCAACCTGTGCTTTATTCAATCTTTGACTTGTATCAAATACCTGTATTGTTGGCTCCAAGAAATCCAGTGGTACATGTTTGGTATGTATTTTTATTAGTCACGGTTTTCCAAAGAAACAAAACTAATAAAATATGTGTGTGTGTGTGTGTGTGTGTGTGTGTAAAAAGACTTTGTAATTAACCTCAAGTCCAGATAATCCAAGGAACATAGTATGGATTTTCATGGTTCTAGTGTTTCATAACCCAACAACTTTATTATATTTTATCCATATAAAAGAGGTTAAGTCAGATTTGTCTAGATGATATATAAATAAGGGGCCAAAATAATTTTAAATGAATTAAAAAGAGATAAGGCAATTAAAAAAGGGGAGGTAGAATTGAGAAATACCTGTTGAAGATAATATAACATACCACTATTTATTAACATTACTCTAGGCTGTTCCAGGGACTTTGTACATAGCAACTGATTTACAAAGTGTGAAACTTGCAAAAGGTCAGGAAGGCTATGATTGGGGTGATCTACTAGGGGACTATACATTATTTTGGAACACATATTAGGTACAGATTGCATGACAGTTTCTTGGTCATAGATGCAGAGGAGAAATTTAGAGAGATTAAGCAGCTTGTCTGAGGAAAGCCAGCTTAGAAAGAGCAGAGGTCATGATTGGAGGCCATACTCTTTCTGTAGTATCATGTTTTCTTGCTACTTTGGACACTCTACCTTGTTAGTCCTTTTTCTCATTTCTTTTCTAATTGGTCAATAGCTCTCTCTCTTAACAGTTAAATCCTTGAAACAGAGACAAATAAAGGTCCCTGGCATAACATAAATAGCAATTGGCTCTACTGCCAGTAACACAGTAGTTTTAATTCACATCTTTCTGACTCAGGAAACACACAATGCACTTAGATTCTCTCACTCTCTGTTTTTTCTTTCCTTCTAAGTACTATAATTTTCATTATTCCCAAAGAAATATTACCATGTTTGTGCTGGATGAGGTTTAAAGGGTTAACTTTGCTGGATTTAGAATATATGTTTTCTGCTTTATTCTGTCTCTATTGCCACAAAGATGAGAAGGGTATTAACTGAAAGGAGAAAACATCTTGGTGTCCATTGTATGTAGCTTCTACATTCTGGGCTCCCAGAGTGATATTGGGTCTGAACATTTGGGGAACTAAATCCCAATCTTTATACACATAACATATATTAACTTTATTCTCAAGACTCTTTTATATGTGTATAGTTTTCACAATTCTTCCTCAGCTTTTCAGGTTTACATCTTAAGGCCTGGAGGGTTATATTCTAGAGGCTTGAATACATCTGTTTTCAATAGATATATTCCATGGTGAGATAGAGGGAGTGTTGGACTATGAAACAAAAGGTCAAATTCTAGTTCATTTCTAACACTTTTCTTTGCTTTGTGACACTTCCAGCTCAGCGGTCTATAAACTTTTGTCCCTTAAGCTCTTTAGAGGAAGTAATGTGAATCTCACAAAAATTTTGTTACAAACTGGGAAACGATTCAAATTAGGTAGGGCTATGAAGTTGCTGGTTTAGATATTTGTGGTCATTGTTAGTGCATGAGATACAATCAAGTATTTTGTGACACACTACTCCCAAATGAGTTGGCATTGTATCCCTCCCTTGTGGTTTTGGTGTGGGTGAGAGAAGAGAAGGAAGCTCTGCTGATGAGATTCAGAGGGTCTCAGGCTCATGGAGTATGGAGGGCTCTCTCCCCTCAGGACCTGGATAATACTAAACTAGGACTGTAGAGCTAAGAGTCAGGGGAGAATTCAACTCATCAGCAGCTCAGCAACAGCACATGACCTATGATTTAGTTATCTTCAGTTATGTTCTAGACACTTTGGAGAGCAATTAGCAAACATTCTTCTGTTTCCTTCATTCCTTCACGCAAGTTTCTAAGTGTGTGCTGTGTTCCAGGTGCTGTTGTGAGCATTGAGATTGTAATGATGAGCAAGGCACACGAGTCCCTGCTTTCATGGAGCTTAATTTTAGTAGGAAAGACTGACAATAAATAAGAAGTGAACAGACCAAAACATAAGATTATTTCAGAAAGTGCTGTGCTAGGAAGAAAGCAATACAGGTAATGTAGTAGAGAGTTAAAGAAGGGGAAGGGAACGTAATAATAGATTGGGTGCTCAGGAGAGGGCTGAATGCAAGGCAACATCTGAAATGAGAGCTGAATGATAAGAAGTCAGACATCATAAAGATCAGAGGGAGGCACAATCTAGGTAGAGGAAAGATCAGGTGCAGAGGGCCAACTGAAGAGGGAATCCCTTTGGATTATCAAGGAATTCAAAGAAGGCTAGTGTGACTGGAGCACAGTGAGTGGAGAAGAGAGGAATGAGAGTTGACACTGTGGAGGTGGGCAAAGGTTAGACCATACTGCAGTTTGTATGCCGTGGGAGAGAGTTTGGATTTTATTTTAGGTGTAAAGGAAAGGTTTGTACAGGGCAATGGCATGACCTGTTTCATGTTTTAAAGTGACCATTCTTTACTTAGATAGAGTATGGATTGCAGAGGGATGAAGTGTGAAACCAAGGACTGAATGGGAGGCTACTACAGTACTCTAGGCAAGAGATGCTGGTGGCTGGAATTAGAGTGGTGGGCATGGAGGGAGAGAGAAGTAGAAGGTTTGGAGATGAGGTTTGAAGGATTGCATAAGATGTGCTAAAGGATTGAGTGTGCTTTTTAAGTGAAAAAGAAAAACAATCTAGTAACCAGAGAAGTAGACATACTAATTTTGAGATGCAGACTTAGTTAGGATACTGGTTGAACTGTTGAAAAACATCTGAAAATAAAAGTGGCTTAAATAAGATAGACTAGCCCTGGTCCGGGAAGATCCAACATGCCGCGGAGCAACTAAGCCCATGTGCCACAACTACTGAGCCTGCGTTCTAGAGCCCGTGAGCCACAACTACTGAGCCCGTGTGCCACAACTACTGAAGCCCGCACACCTAGAGCCTGTGCTCCACAACAAGAGAAACCACCGCAATGAAAAGCCCGCGCCCCACAACGAAGAGTAGCCCCCACTCGCCACAACTAGAGAAAGCCCATGTGCAGCAATGAAGACCCAATGCATCCAAGAAAAAAAAAATAAGACTATTTTTTGTAACAGTCTGAATATAAGCAGTTCATGACTGAGGTCCTAGGGAATGATGGGAACCTAGAGTTCTATTATTTTGTTCTTCTGTTATCTTCAACATTGAATTTTCTCCCTATGGTTTATGATAACTGCTTTGAATCCTTTTATCACTTTCCAAGCACTGGAAAGGGAGAATGGGAAGAAAGAGTGTGCATTTTTTTCTTCTTAAGAATACAACTCTAAAGTTACATTTATCACTTCCACCTTTATCCCATTGTCCAAAATTAAGATATATGGTCCCACATACCTACAAGCAGGGGTCAGGGTAGGAAAATGTGGGTGGTGACATGACTGAGAACTCTGACCACCTACATCAATATGACATAACTGTCAGTACTAAGAACCAAGAGCATCTGGGTCAACATGATGTAGTTGCTTGTTTCAGCCCAGAAAAGATAAGACTGCAAATCAATAAATAACTTTGCTATATGCTTCAGGAAATTCTTATCAGTCAGGTTGTCTGTTGCTCTCATCTGTTCAAACAGGTTGCTTATCAAACAAAGTTTACTTTACAACACTTACTTCAAGACCCTTCCCTTACTATCCCCACCAATCCTGAGCTACTATGTCTTGAACTTTGATCCCAATCAGTTCCCTTCTTTGAAAAGCCTGCTTTAAACCAAATGAGGCCAGAATCCAAACCCTATAAATATCTCACTTCTAAAATCCCCCTACTGACACCTTAAAGCTTTGTCAAGATGGTGTTCTTTCTATCTTACTGAAGTGAGTTTAAATAACCTTAGTTTTTACTTTATTAAAACTATTTTGGAAATTTCAACTGTCATGAAGTTCACTTAGTCCAACTAAGATGCCTCTCAATGCTACAGCATAAGACCCTGGAGCCTCTCCTGGCTAGAATGGGGGTGGGGGGCAAGTCTTTAATTGGATCAGAGCTCCAGTTATTTTACATTGAGCCATAAATGGTAAGTTTATATTTCTCCCTAGGAAAGTATTTCTCCTTTGAGAATTTTCTGGTAACTAATTGGATTGATGAACTCTCATCCTTGATTGGAACTTGCCTTGTGGCTAATAAAACCACTGTTTGTCTTGTCCTTGTCTATTCTTGTCTCTGTGTGTTTTAAATTGACTAGAGTGAACATGTAGGAAGAGGATGGGTTTAGATTTGATAAGCTCATCTATGAAAACAAGTTCAGAAAGTCTTGTTGGACATCCCTGTAAGCTTTATTCCTTGGGTCATCTTATCTAGACATTATAAGAATTTCCTCAGTCTTATTTTTATATCCCCTAGAATGATTTGGCTTAGTCCCAGCTCCATGGAGTCTGGAGTTTTGTCAGATTCTCAATCAGGGTGATTAGTCAGTTGGTTACATTCTGGAGGCATGAAGTTGCACACTCAGCACTCTGACTGATCATGGCAGTGCTCTTGGGATGGTCTTAGTCTAAACCTAAAGATTGTTTCTCCCCTGGGCTATACCCCTTACATGTATTTATACTGTAACTCTACTCCATGTGTCTATCTTACTGAATGGCACAATCTCACAAGCATCATTTAGAATTACTTTTAAAAAATTATTTTTTTAACATTTTTATTGTAGTATAACTGCTTTACAATGGTGTGTTAGTTTCTGCTGTATAACAAAGTGAATCAGCTAAATGTACAGATATAGCCCCATATCCCCTCCTTTTTGCATCTCCCTCCCAAACTCCATATCCCACCTCTCTAGGTGGTCACATGGCACTGAGCTGATCTCCCTGTACTATGCGGCTGCTTCCCACTAGCTATCTATTTTACATTTGGTAGTGTATATATATGTCCATGCCACTCTCTCACTTCATCCCAGCTTACCCTTCCCCCTCCCTGTGTCCTCAAGTCCATTCTCTATGTCTGCATCTTTATTCCTGTCCTGCCCCTAGGTTCTTCAGAAGCATTTTTTTTTTTTTAGATTCCATATATATGTGTTAACATTATGGTATTTGTTTTTCTCTTTCTGAATTACTTCACTCTGTATGACAGACTCTAGGTCTATCCACCTCACTACAAATAACTCAATTTCGTTTCTTTTTATGGCTGAGTAATATTCCATTGTACATATGTGCCACTCTTCTTTACCCATTCATCTCTCGATGGACACTTAGTTGTTTCCACGTCTTGGCTATTGTAAATAGTGCTGCAATGAATATTGTGGTACATGAGTCTTTTTGAATTATGGTTTTCTCAGGGTATATGCCCAGTAGTGGGATTGCTGGGTCGTATGGTAGTTCTATTTTTAGTTTTTTAAGGAACCTCCATACTGTTCTCCATAGTGGCTGTATCAATTTACATTCCCACCAACAGTGCAAGAGGGTTCCCTTTTCTCCACTCCCTCTCCAGCATTTATTGTTTGTAGGTTTTTTAATGATGGACATTCTGACCGATGTGAGGTGATACCTCATTGTAGTTTTGATTTGTGTTTCTCTAATGATTAGTGGTGTTGAACACCCTTTCATGTGTTTGTTGGATATCTGAATATCTTCTTTGGAGAAATGTCTGTTTAGGTCTTCTGCCCATTTTTGGATTGGGTTGTTTTGTTTTTCAGATATTGAGCTGCAGGAGCTGCTTATAAAGTTTGGAGATTAATCCTTTGTCAGTTGCTTCATTTGCAAATATTTTCTCCCATTCTGAGGGTTGTCTTTTCATCTTCTTTATGGTTTCCTTTGCTGTGCCAAAGTTTTTAAGTTTCATTAGGTCCCATTTGTTTATTTTTGTTTCTATTTCCATTTCTGTAGGAGGTGGGTCAAAAAGGATCTTGCTGTGATTTATGTCATAGAGTGTTCTGCCTATGTTTTCCTCCTAGAGTTTTATAGTGTCTGGCCTTACATTTAGGTCTTAAATCCATTTTGAGTTTATTTTTGTGTATGGTGTTAGAGAGTGTTCTAATTTCATTCTTTAACATGTAGCTGTCCAGTTTTCCCAGCACCACTTTTGAAGAAGCTGTCTTTTCTCCACTGTATATATATATTTTTTTGCGGTACGTGGGACTCTTACTGCTGCGGCCTCTCCTGCCATGGAGCACAGGCTCCGGACGCGCAGGCTCAGTGGCCATGGCTCACGGACCCAGTCGCTCCGCAGCGTGTGGGATCCTCCCGGACTGGGGTACGAACCCATGTCCCCTGCATCGGCAGGCGGACTCCCAACCACTGCGCCACCAGGGAAGCCCCTCTTCACTGTATATTTTTGTCTCCTTTAGCAAAGATAAGGTGACCATATGTGTGTGGGTTTATTTCTGGCTCTCTATCCTGTTCCAATGACCTATATTTTTGTTTTTGTGCCAGTACCATACTGTCTTAATTACTGTAGCTCTGTAGTATAGTCTGAAGTCAGGGAGCCTGATTCCTACAGCTCTGTTTTTCTTTCTCAAGATTGCTTTGGCTCTTCGGGGTATTTTGTGTTTCCATACAAATTGTGAAATTTTTTGTTCTAGTTCTGTGAAAAATGCCATTAGTAGTTTGATAGGGATTGCATTGAATCTCTAGATTGCTTTAGGTAATATAGTCATTTTCACAATGTTGATTCTTCCAGTCCAAGAATATGGTATATCTCTCCAAGTGTTTGTATCCTCTTTAATTTCTTTCATCAGTGTCTTATAGTTTTCTGCATACAAGCCTTTTGTCTCCCTAGGTAGGTTTATTCCTAGGTATTTTATTCTTTTTGTTGCAGTGGTAAATGGGAGTGTTTCATTAATTTCCCTTGCAGATATTTCATCATTAGTGTATAGGAATGCAAGAGATTTCTGTGCATTAATTTTGTATCCTGTTACTTTACCAAATTCATTGATTAGCTCTAGTGGTTTTCTGGTAGCATCTTTAGGATTCTCTATGTATAGTATCATGTCATCTGCAAACAGTGACAGCATTACTTCTTTTCCTATTTGGATTCCTTTCATTCCTCTTTCTTCTATGACTGCTGTGGCTAAACCTTCCAAAAGTATGTTGAATGATAGTGGTGAGAGTGGGCAGCCTTGTCTTGTTCCTGATCTTAGTGGAAACGGTTTCAGTTTTTCACCATCGAGAACAATGTTGCCTGTGGGTTTGTCATATATGGCCTTTATTATATTGAAGTAAGTTCCCTCTATGCCTACTTTCTGGAGAGCTTTAATCATAAATCGGTGTTCAATTTTGTTGAAAGCTTTGTCTGCATCTATTGACATTATATGGTTTTTATCCTTCAGTTTGTTAATATGGTGTATCACATTGATTGATTTAGTATATTGAAGAATCCTTGCATTCCTGTGATAAATCCCACTTGATCATGTTGTATGATCCTTTTAATGTGTTGTTGGATTTTGTTTGCTAGTATTTTGTTGAGGATTTTTGCATCTATGTTCGTCAGTGATATTGGCCAGTAATTTTCTTTTTGTGTGACACCTTTGTCTGGTTTTGGTATCAGGGTGATGTTGGCCTCGTAGAATGAGTTTGGGAGTGTTCCTCCCTCTGCTATATTTTGGAAGAGTTTGAGAAGGATAGGTGTTAGCTCTTCTCTAAATGTTTGATAGAAGTCGCCTGTGAAGCCATCTGGTCCTGGGCTTTTGTTTGTTGGAAGATTTTTTTTTTTTTTTTGGCGGTACGCGGGCCTCTCACTGTTGTGGCCTCTCCCGTTGCAGAGCACAGGCTCTGGATGCGCAGGCTCAGTGGCCATGGCTCACGGGCCCAGCTACTCCACAGCATGTGGGATCTTCCTGGACTGGGGCACTAACCCGTGTCCCCTGCATCGGCAGGCGGACTCTCAACCACTGCACCACCAGGGAAGGCCTGTTGGAAGATTTTTCATCACAGTTTCAATTTCAGTGCTTGTGATTGGTCTGTTTATATTTTCTATTTCTTCCTGGCTCAGTCTCGGCAGGTTGTGGATTTCTAAGAAGGTGTCCATTTCTTCCAGGTTGTCCATTTTATTGGCCTAGAGTTGCTTGTAGTAATCTCTCATGATCCTTTGTATTTCTGCAGTGTCAGTTGTTACTTCTCCTTTTTCATTTCTAATTTTATTGATTTGAGTCCTCTCCCTCTTTTTCTTGATGAGCCTGACTAATGGTTTATCAATTTTTTTTATCTTCTCAAAGAACCAGCTTTTAGTTTTATTGATCTTTGCTATTGTTTTCTTTGTTTCTATGTCATTTATTTCTGCTCTGATCTTTATGATTTCTTTTCTTCTGCTAACTTTGGGGTGTTTTTGTTCCTCTTTCTCTAACTGCTTTAGGGGTAAAGTTAGGTTGTTTATTTGAGATGTTTCTTATTTCCTGAGTTAGGATTTTATTGCTATAAACTTCCATCTTAGAACTGCTTTTGCTGCATCCCATAGGTTTTGGGTCGTTGTGTTTTCATTGTGATTTGCTTCTAGGTATTTTTTGATTTCCTCTTTGATTTCTTTATGATCTCTTGGTTATTAGTAGCATATTGTTTAGCCTCCATGTGTTTGTATTTTTTACAGTATTTTTCCTCTAGTTGATATCTAGTCATATAGTGTTGTGGTCACAAAAGATACTTATATGATTTAATTTTCTTAAGTTTACCAAGGCTTGTTTTGTGGATATGATCTATCCTACAGAATGTTCCATGAGCACTTGAGAAGAAAGTGTGTTCTGTAGTTTTTGGATGGAATGTCCTATGAATATCAATTAAGTCGATCTTGTTTAATGTATCATTTAAAACTTGTGTTTCCTTATTTATTTTCATTTTGGGTGATCTGTCCATTGGTGAAAGTGGGGTGTTAAAGTCCCCTACTATGATTTTATTACTGTCGATTTCCCCTTTTATGGTTTGTAGCATTTGCCTTATGTATTGAGGTGCTCCTGTGTTGGGTGCATAAATATTGACAATTGTTTTATCTTGTTGGATTGATCACCTGATCATACTGTAATGTCCTTCTTTGTCTCTTGTAATAGTCTTTATTTTAAAGTCGATTTTGTCTGATATGAGAATTGCTACTCCATATTTCTTTTGATTTCCGTTTGCATGGAATATCTTTTACCAACCTCTCATTTCAGTCTGTATGTTTCCCTAGGTCTGCAGTGGGTATCTTGTAGACAGCATATATATTGGTCATGTTTTTGTATCCATTCAGCCAGTCTATGTCTTTTGGTTGGAACATTTACATTTAAGGTAATTAATGATATGTATGTTCCTATTACCATTTTCTTTATTGTTTTGGGTTTGTTTTTGTTGGATTTTCCTTCTCTTGTGTTTCCTGTCTAGAGAAGTTCCTTTAGCATTTGTTGTAAAGCTGATTTCGTGGTGCTGAATTCTCTTAGATTTTGCTTGTCTGTAAAGGTTTTAATTTCTCTGTTGAATCTGAATGACACCCTTGCTGGATAGAGTAATCTTGGTTGTAGGTTTTTCCCTTTCATCACTTTAAATATGTCCTGCCACTCCCTTATGGCTTTCAGAGCTTCTGCTGAAAGATCAGCTGTTAACCTTATGGGGATTCCCTTGTATGTTATTTGTTGTTTTTCCCTTGCTGCTTCTAATATTTTTCCTTTGTATTTAATTTTTGATAGTTTGATTAATATGTGTCTTGGCATGTTTCTCCTTTGATTTATTCTGTATGGGACTCTCTGTGCTTCCTGGACTTGATTGACTATTTCCTTTCCCACTTTAGGGAAGTTTTCAACTATAATCTCTTCAAATATTTTCTCAGTCCCTTTCTTTTTCTCTTCTTCTTCTCAGACCCCTATAATTTGAATGTTGGTGCATTTAATGTTATCCCAGAGGTCTCTGAGACTGTCCTCAATTCTTTTCATTCTTTTTTGTTTATTCTTTTCTGTGGTTGTTATTTACACTATTTTATCTTCCAGGTCACATTTCTTCTACCTCAGTTATGCTGCTATTAATTCCTTCTAGAGAATTTTAAATTTCATTTATTGTGTTGTTCATCATTGTTTGTTTGCTCTTTAGTTCTTCTAGGTCCTTGTTAAACGTTTCTTTTATTTTCTCCATTCTATTTCCAAGATGTTGGATCATCTTTTCTATCATTACTCTGAATTCTTTTTCAGGTAGACTGCCTATTTCCTCTTCATTTGTTTGGTCTGGAGCGTTTTTATCTTGCTCCTTCATCTGGTGCATATTTGTCTGTCTTCTCATTTTGCTCAACTTACTGTATTTGGGGTCTCCTTTTCATAGGCTGCATGTTCATAGTTCCTGTTGTTTTTGGTTGTTTTTGCCCCCAGTGGGTAAGGTTGCTTCAGTGGTTTGTGTAGTTTTCCTGATGGAGGGGAATGGTGCCTCTGTTCTGGTGGATGAGGCTGTATCTTGTCTTTCTGGTGGGTAAGACCATGTCTGGTGTTGTGTTTTGGGGTGTCTTTGACATTATTATGATTTTAGGTAGCCTCTCTGCTAATAGGTGGGGTTGTGTTCCTTTCTTCCTAATTGTTTGGCATGGGGTGTCCAGCCCTGGAGCTTGCTGGTCGTTGAGTGGAGCTGGGTCTTAGCGTTGAGACAGAGATCTTTGGGAGAGCTCTTGCTGATTGATATTTCGTGGTTCTCGGAGGTCTCTGGTGGTCCAGTGTCCTGAGCTCGGCTCTCCCACCTCAGAAGCTCAGGCCTGATACCCAGCCAGAGCACCAAGACCCTATCAGCCACACAGCCAGGTACCTGAGGAGTTTCTTTCCTTTTCAGAAATCTGAGGTCTTCTGCCAACCCTCTGTAGGTGTTCTGTTGGAGTTGTTCCACATGTAGATGTATTTTTGCTGTATTTGTGGGTAGGAAGGTGATCTCCATGTCTTACTCCTCCACCATCTTGAAGGTCCTCCCATTCCACCAAGCAGTGACTGTGGCACTATGTGTTAAGCTTATTGTTCAAATAGCAGTGGGAGGATGGGGCTGGATGACCTTTAAGTCATTAGATGGTACGGTTCACATCTTTCACACTGTGTGTCTGTGTGCTCGTGCATGTGTGTGTGTGTGGAGTTGGGAGGGAGGCGACAAAGAGACACAGAAACGGAGACAGAGATCAGAGATGAGATGAGGTGGGACGCAGTACAGTAAGAGCAGATCTGTGGATCTTTAATATGAACAAAATTCATTTGAGAAGTGTCATACTCTGAAAAGGGACTAAAATTCCAGACATTCAATAGCCATTAATTTTTTCATTGGTATAAAGAAACGTTCAAAATAAATTTAGATTCCAAAATTCCTTTCTTAGTAGAGTGTTTGTCAAAGGCAAATAAAAAATGTGGAAAATCTGAAACTAGATTTCTTTTAATCTCCCCAAATCAGGACCTGCACCTAATGAGAAAAACATTACTATTATATTAAATTGGCAGAGGAGGAAACAGGCTTAAGGAACAAATAACTTGTCCAGTGACAGACAGTTAGTGTGGTAGGCATAATAATGACCTCACTTCACTCCCAAAGATGTTCATGTCCTAGTCTCCAGAATCTGTGGATGTGTTTCCTTATATGTCAAAAGAGACTTTGCAGATGTGATTAAGAATTTTGAGATGGTGATATTATTCTGGATGATCTAGGTGGGCCCAATTTAATCAAAGGGGTCCTTATAAGTGAAAGAGGTTGGTAGGAGGGTCAAAGTCAGAGAGAGGTTTGAAGATGCTACACTGCTGGCTTTGGGAATAGGGGCAGGGTCATGAGCCCAGGAATGTGGGTGGCTTTGAGAAACTGAAAAAGGCAAGGGAACTCATTCTTCCCTAGAGCATCCAGAAAAAATGCAGGCCTGCTGACACCTTCATGTTAGCCCAATGGAGCACATTTTGAGGTGTGACCTCAAGAAGTGTGGATGAAAATTGTGTTGTTTCAAGCCACAAAGTTTGTGGTGATTTGTTACAGTAGCAATAAAGAAATAACACAGCTAGTAAATGTTGAAGCAGGTACCTGTCTGGTCTGACAGTAAAACACATATTTTCAACCAGCCCAGATAGCTCCCCCAGAAGAAAAGCACCAAACAAGAAAACCTCACAAACCCAAAGGGGGCTGAAAACAAAATGGAAGCCAAGGTAAGGAACGAGGAACAAAGAGTAAAATCCGATTTAAAAAATGTGTGTGTGAGCTTCCCTGGTGGCGCAGTGGTTGAGAGCCCGCCTGCCGATGCAGGGGACATGGGTTTGTGCCCCGGTCTGGGAAGATCCCAGATGCCGCGGAGCGGCTGGGCCCGTGAGCCATGGCCGCTGAGCCTGCGCGTCCGGAGCCTGTGCTCCACAATGGGAGAGGCCACAACAGTGAGAGGACCGTGTACCGCAAAAAAAAAAAAAAAATGTGTGTGTTTGTGCTGTGTGTGTGGGTGTGTGATGGTGATGGTGGTGAGGGGAAGCTGTGAAGTGAGGGAGCTGCTTTATTTTTTAAATGCTCAAATAAACATTGGTATTACACTCTGTTCAAAGTGTGTAACTGGGAAGTTCAAATAAAAAAATGTCCAAACAGGGCAGGCACTACCTACAACATCCAACACTTCAGAAATATTTTCTTTTGAAAAGTGTCCCTATCTTTAATTGATTTGCACCTCTGTTCATTTCAGGAAAGCTCTTACTAAATTTAATGTGCTTCAGTTCAAAGGTGGTATTATCAATGGAAAAATATCTTTATCATGTTTTCACTTTCTGTTTTAGGTCCTCCTGGTTAACAGAAAGGTTTTTGACATTACTTCAGGCAGGGGAAGGTCACATGATAAACCAAAATTAGAAATGAGTATATGTGGTTTTCACAATGTTATATCCTTGTACACTCACACTGATACAGTAACAGACGTGCTAATTAGTGTAAAGACCTTAGTAGCCAGTGTTCTAAAGGTTCTGTGAAACTGCTGCCTATCACCTCTGCTCTCATTACTATAATTGCCTACAACTATCTATAACAAACTCTCTGATTTCAGTCATATCCTGAGAAAGCTAGAAAAAGAGAAACCTTACCATAGCTCCTACTCCATATTTATATATGCTATTGGCATGTCCCCTTATCCCTGACTTGTATTTATGAAGACAGATTTAGAGATTCCACAGTTCTACCAAATATTTATTTTCATCTCCTAATCACTTCTTGTCTTCTTTTCTACCTCAAGCAAAAGCTTTCTGAGCAAATAATAAGTGTGGTATCATGAGCGCGCACGCACGTGTGTGTGTGTGTGTGTGTGTGTGTATTTCTTGAACAAAGTTTTGGTTTACTTTAAATTCCTATAAAGACACCTGAAACTATTTTCAGTGATGGTGCTTACATTAGTACTATGCACGGGATACTCTTTTGTGAAACTACAGTAATAAAGAGCCCCATGTTCTCACTAAAAAAGCAAACTCTAATCCTCTCTTCTGCCCTTTCTATTTCCCAACTGAAATTTTGGAAGAGTGTACATTTGCTTCTCTCTATGTGAAATATACAAAGCATGTAATCTGGTCACCCTTTTCAGCACTAAGTATGGACAGCAACAAGGATGACAGTCTATCCCAGGCAGGAGTTTTTCTTCCTGGGTAAAACAGATTCGGAGGTAGATGTTGGGAATTATAATCTTCTTTAAGTAATCTGCTTCTTGTACTGACCACAAGACAGAAGCCACTCTTCAAATCACTGTAAACAGGGAGAATAAAATGCTGTTTTTTAATAAAATTATTTCTTTTTTGATTCAGTAATACATGCAAGTGATATAAAATTCCCCAAAGTGCAAAAACCTATTCTCTAGTCACCTAGTTGCCTTCCACAGAGTTTCTACTGTAGCCATATTTTTTTCTCCATCATATATTTTTCTCCATCAGGCACATCAAAGCCTTTTTGTGCTGAGTAAAAAAGGCTTTTGGACACTATGCTTGGGGGCATTTTAAACAGCAAAATCTCGAAAAAAACCCCCAAAATATAAAAAATGAGGCACTAAACAGAGCCCCCGAAGAATACTTCTTTACAGTATAAGAATGAAATAAGAAGGCAGAGAGTCACCTTCTTTGACTTCAGATAGTGACATGTGCACTGGTGGACTCAAATTTTTTGCTGCCCTGTGCATATCCACAAATGAATGCAAAGTTCGAGTATTGATTTTGAAATTACAAAGAAATTTTACCAAGTAGGTGAATCTGCAGATGCAGAAAAATGAATAATGAGGATCGATCTCCTTAACAATATACCTTGGCAGTCTTTCTTAATAGTACATAAAATGCTGCCTGATTCTTTTAGATAGTTACATTTTATTCCATTTAGAAATACAACACAATAGATTTAACCAACCTCTTGTTAATGAAGATTTAGATTACTATTTTTTGTTGCTGTTGCAAACAATGCTACAAGAAATATACTTGTAAAGTGATTTTGCACATTTGTAAGTATAACTGTAGTATATTTTTCTAGAAATTGGATTGCCAGATCAAAGTATATGTAAATTTTCCTTTTTGATATTTTCCTTTGCTCTTTTGTTACTTTTAACTCATAAAGCTACTCCACAAAATATTGCTCTCTGTGAGCAAACATGTCATCTTTTATTAACAGAAGTATAGCATTCCTTTAAGAAGGAATATCATATTTTTAAGTGGAAAATCTAAAACTTGAATTGAGTTCTATCCTGTAGGACAAAAGCAATATTCTTTTTTTTGAGGTCAAAACAATGGTCTTTTTAAAAATAGAAGTATAGTTGATGTACAATATTATGTAAAGTTACAGGTGTATAATGATTCACAATTTTTAAAGGTTATACTCCATTTATAGTTATTATAAAATATTGGCTCTATTCCCTGTGTTGTACAATATATCCTTGTAGCTTATTTTATTTTATCTTATTTTTGAATTGATTTTGATACTATGAGACAAAAGTAAGTTAAAAAAAAATGGTGTGTTTTGCCTCATTTCATACTGGTTACTGGGACTTGGTAAAAGTCCAATGTGTTTCAAGCAGAACATGATAATTAATAAGCGATGACAAGGTTCAAAGGCAGTCACACAGCCAGGCTGCTACAGGCAGCTCCCATCTCACCATGCTTCTTTTGGCAGCAGACTTGTTGGTACTGGATAATGGTAACAAGAATTCCGTGACTGTCTAGGGAAGGAGATATGCATATTCTTCCTGTCAAATAAAAATGTGGAAGGAGATATAGAATGACCTTGCATACATAGCTGGCCTACTCAGAATTGTAAGTTTCCTTATAACTGTGAGAAAAAGAGTATATTCTGGCATTTCTTTTGTTCAAGGCACTCTACTGTTGTCAACATAAACCCAAGCTGGTTTTGCTAATGATATTTGACCTGAATGTTGACTTTTCCTTTTTTTCACCTATATGACTGAAAGAATGGGGAAATTTGACTCTCCATCGTGGGAAGAAAGAGCTTGATAAGACTGCTCACTATACAAGAATCTGGGGACATAAGAGGTTTGAAACTCAAGAAATGTTCTTTAGATAAGAAGCCCAAAGCAAAATATAGAAAGTAGATTTAAGTAGGTGATAAATTTATGAGCTATCTGTGCGAAGAAAATAATCAAATCAGAACCAGAAAGAGAATGAAATATCAGAATTAGGCAATGAGTCAGAACAGATAGGTCTTGGAGGACCCAGAAGGCATTGAAGTTGAAAATGAGCATGACATGTGCGGATTATCAATTATAGATCCACTAAAAACTGAAAACCATGATTAAGGAAACCAAGGCGATTTGTGTAGGTCAAAACTTTAATACAGTGGATCCATACATTGACTAATGAACTATCTCATCCTTGGTATATTTGGGTTTCTATCAGAGTAAGAACTAATTTCCAAGTTTGGCTCTTCTGGATTCTATAGTTGAACTGAAGCAGGAGCACAAGGTAGTCTCAAAAGCTTTAGGTACCATATTTGCTCAGTCTTAGAAAACTTCTATTATATCAATATTATAAGTTCTGCTTAAAAAATGATGCTTCAGAATTCTACTACCTACAGGATCAATTATAAACTCTTGAATATGTCAAAGAAAGGCCATCACTTTCATCCCCAACCATCATTCTTGACTCAGCTCCCAGCATTCCACCACATCTACTACTCCGCAGCATTAGAATTTTTTTTACTGTACCACGTTCTCTCTTGCCTAAGATGTTGTACATTCTGTCTCTTCTGCTTACAACACCTCACCCTTCCTCTTGTCCACTTGTAAGACTACCTACCAGTCAAGTATCCCTCCTCTTTGAAGTCTTCCTTGACCATCCAGTGGAGCTAAGTCCTCTTCTCACAGTACCCATAACATCTTGCACAAATCTCTTTGTTTATCTCATCCCTGCTGCTATTGATAGTACTGGAAATTGAAGCTCAGAAATTACAGCAAAAAGGCACCTGCCCTGAATATTGTTTTTCCCAAACCGTAATCACTGATTGACCTTATTCAAGAGGTTTAATTGTCTATCCTTTCTATTATAGAGTATTTGATACTCAGTCTTTTTCTGTCTGAATGGGATAAGATGTATGCCTGGCTGTAAAAATACAGTGATAGCTGAATTTATTTTTAAAGGGAAAAGGCCAATAACCTTGAATTAAATTCCAGTAAAGTTACATATTTCTAATGTGAGAATTACTTTTTCCTTATCTACCTCCAATTATTCCTAAATATCATGTGATGATACTGTTTATATTCCTAGTCATAATCATTACAATAATACATGGAACTAGTGTGATTTACAAACTACTCAGAAATTCCCTGGTCTTTTTCTTCAAAACAAGCCATTAGGATAGTTGTTGAAGAATTATTACAGACAAGAAAGTGTGTTTTACTCAAAGTAATACTGTCAACAGTGGTGATGGGACTTGAACACAACTTTTCTGATTCTTTGTATACTGATCTCTCTATTATCTTGTTAAATAAATAAAATTTCTGTTGATTTCCCACATAAATTCTCAACAAAATTTCTACAAATTGAGTATTATCTGGTATCATAATAAAAAACGAGCACTTAGAATTTTCCATGGGCATGAATGTCACGCTACAAATTTGGCGAGCAAGGAACAATACACTTCTCTATTTTCCATTGATCAGTTGATTCCCACATTAAGCCCAATATCCTACCCAGAGGGCACAGAAATTAATCTCAGTTAATCTTGGGCTTCCCTTCTTTTTCAAGGTTATGTAAGGGTCTGGGACTTCGCAGTGTTAGATTTGTCGGGGAAGGTTCACCAAGTCATACATTTCCACAAGTTACCCTAAGACAACCAATATTCCTGACCAAATAGCACCTTCAGGTCTGCAGCTTTGTGCCAGAGACCCAGAAATACATTTCTTTCTGGGGTCGTGTCTGCACCAAGTCAGGTGATCCACCACAATAGACCCCTTCCTCCTTCCCTTCCCAGCACAAAGTGATATACATAGTTTGTGTAGGGGTTGAAAACATGGCTAAAGGATGTCTCCTTGAGCTCTTCAAATCAACCATGCCTCTACTTTCAATCTGCTGCTTTTCTTTTTCAACAAACTTACTAATTTTTCTAAAATGTTGCAGGCTACTCATTTTTTGAGTTCTTTTACATACCTTCTTTCCTCTGAGCTGGCTCCCTGTTTGGAACAGGAAAGAAGGCAGATGAAATATGTATGGTGAGGGGAAAAGGGAAAATACAGCAGGGAAAAAATTGTAAATCAATCACAAATCTCAAAATCGCAGTATTACCTGTCAATGTTTCTAACCTTACAGTAAACCTCTTTTCCGCACTATAGATGCAGGAATAGGGTATAGGATTAGGAGAAAAAAAAAAGCATATGTAGGGGCATAATTTTTAGGATATTTCAACATCAGGCCATTGCCTCTGAAAATATGGTTATCATATCAGATATTAACAAGCACATGACTTTAAAACCTGGACTAATCAGTGAGTGTGCACACAATATTTTAATGAAAGTTTAGTCATTTAAGAAACTGCTTGGCTTCTGAGCTCCCATAATTGATTTTCTTTAGGAAAGAGGTGAATTCTTTCTAAACATTTGATGCTTTTGTCCTGTGTCAGTGTTGAACTCTAGGGTTTGGGTTTTTTAGTTCCGTTATGAACTTTAGTTTCCTGATAATACTTTTGGGTGGAAGGGAAACTTTCATGACAGTTTCTGTGTAGGAGGATATGTTTTTGTCTAAATACTCTCAACCTTGAATCCTAACATTTATTTCTCCCCAAGGAGGTGGAGAGAGTTCCTTCACTGTTGACTTTGGCAGAAGCACTGGGGATCCGACCTCAGCCTTTCCCCACCCTTCTCTCCGGGGTCAACCTGCCTGTAGAAAACAGGCCTTCTGGGCTCTGCCTGGAATGAAGTTTGACAGAGAAAGGCTCCATGTAGGGAGTTTTGCCTCGTTCAGCCTCTGAGTGGGTGGGTGAATTGTCCCACTCTGGGCAGCCTTGAGGGAGCAGTTGTATTTCCCTTTTAAAGCCACATTAATCAGTGTTAGTTTTATCAGTAATACAGATGGTTTTTAAAATCTTCATTCTGTCTAACTTTTTGTCTTATTTTTTAATTGGTTCAGCCTTTGGGTGTGGAAAAACAACAATATAATTAATTGGGTTTCTTCTAAAATATTAACTATCAGTTTGACAAGCTCTTTAGTTTCTGGAATTTAAAGCTGTGGCTCACATGGAACAAAAGCAACTGGCTGAAAAGTTCAAAGCAAAAAAAAAAAGAAAAGAAATTAATCAACTTTTCAACACATTGCCAAATAAGGATGACTGTATTGTTTTTTATTACTTAATTGAATTTCTAAATTGAGGTCAACTAAATCTACCATCCATTTTGTTGTCATAGTTTTAGTGTCTAATACAGTTAAATTCTTTTTGGGTATTACTTTAAAAATTTCCAACTAAAAGGTAGTCTCACTTATTTCACAAATATTTTTGAATATGACTCAGACATACACATTTATAGCCTTAAACCCAATCATTTCTTTTTCCCTTCCAGTTCTTGCATCAAACACAAATTTTCCTACAATGATACTGGTCAGAGTAGTCTTTGCCTTTTGGATATTTTCAATAATACTGAAAGTGGAAAATAAAAAAATTTTGACTTGTTCATTCTAGATCTTATGAATATGACTGCAGAACAATTTCAGAACTAAATGGATATAATCTTCCCCAGTGTTGATAAGCTATGACCTCAAGACAGAATTTTCAACAGAAGTCCCCAGTGTTATTTGGTCTTTTTTGGTACTAATTAGGAAATGAACAGTTTGAATGAAAATAATAATAAGAGTCTAATTTTAATGCATTTTTACTGGGCTTAAAGATAGTCCAAATGTAGAGAACAAAGTCAATGCAGGTAGGAGGAAGTTGAATTAGTTTTTCCCAATAATAATTAACATTGACTTAAAGACAACCAAAATTTTTATAAAGTGATTAGCAATTGAGTATGGCTATAATTTCAGACTTTGCCTATACGTATGTAGACCATGTGTAAATTTCTTAGGTTTCTCAGATTTTAATATTAATAATATTGTGTCACTTGGTCTATAAATGTAATGGGAAAATAATGAGTATGCAATAAGTGGTTTTGTGCATGTACTTTCCATATCTTATTTATTTATTTATTTATTGAAACTTTCCACTTAGGATGACATCATTGAAATGAATCAATGGTTTGTTCAGTTATTATTTAATAACAATTTAAAAATCCTAATTCTTTAACCATGTTGGCCATCCAAGAAGTAAATTTTGAACTAAAGACCTTTTTCCATTACCATCCTATACCCCTGACTGCTCAAATCCTTCAACATTCATTTTCTCATTTTCTTGGTAATGAGATTCTTACTTTTATGAAAATGTCTATCTCATTTGTGAGACCAACTATGATTATTCATTAACTATGATTAGCCCTAATAAGTTAGCAGTGGAGAATGAACTGTCTCTGGCATATTCTTTAGAAATGGGTGATCCTCCATACACAAAAATAAACTCAAAATGGATTAAAGACCTAAATGTAAGGCCAGATACTATAAAACTCTTAGAGGAAAACATAGGCAAAACACCCCATGACATAAATCACAGCAAGATCCTTTTTGACCCACCTCCTACAGAAATGGAAATAAAAACAAAAATAAACAAATGGGACCTAATGAAACTTAAAAGCTTTTGCACAGCAAAGGAAACCATAAAGAAGATGAAAAGACAACCCTCAGAATGGGAGAAAATATTTTCAAATGAAGCAACTGACAAAGGATTAATCTCCAAACTTTACAAGCAGCTCATGCAGCTCAGTAACAAAAAAAAACAAACAACCCAATCCAAAAATGGGCAGAAGACCTAAATAGACATTTCTTCAAAGAAGATATACAGATATCCAACAAACGCATGAAAGAATGCTCAACATCATTAATCATTAGAGAAATGCAAATCAAAACTACAATGAGATATCATCTCACACTGGTCAGAATGGCTATCACCAAAAAGTCTAGAAACAATAAATGCTGGAGAGAGAGTGGAGAAAAGGGAACCCTCTTGCACTGTTGGTGGGAATGTAAATTGATACAGCCACTATGGAGAACAGTATGGAGGTTCCTTAAAAAACTAAAAATAGAACTACCATACGACTCAGCAATCCCACTACTGGGCATATACCCTGAGAAAACCATAATTCAAAAAGAGTCATGTACCAAAACGTTCATTGCAGCTCTATTTACAATAGCCAGGACATGGAAGCAACCTAAGTGTCCATCGAGAGATGAATGGATAAAGAAGAGTGGCACATATATACAATGGAATATTACTCAGCCATAAAGAGAAACAAAATTGAGTTATTTGTAGTGAGGTGGATGGACCTGGAGTCTATCATACAGAGTGAAGTAAGTCAGAAAGAGAGAAATAAATACCGTATGCTAACACATATATATGGAATCTAAGAAAAAAAAGTGTCATGAAGAGCCTAGGAATAAAGATACAGACCTACTAGAGCATGGACTTGAGGATATGGGGAGGGGGAAATGTAAGCTGGGACGAAGTGAGAGAGTGGCATGGACATATATACACTACCAAACGTAGGGTGGATAGCTAGTGGGAAGCAGCCACATGGCACAGGGAGATCAGCTAGGTGGTTTGTGACCTCCTAGAGGGGTGGGATAGGGAGGGTGGGAGAGAGGGAGATGCAAGAGGGAAGAGATATGGGAACATATGTATATGTATAACTGATTCACTTTGTTGTAAAAGCAGAAACTAACACCATTGTAAAGCAATTATACTCCAATAAAGATGTTAAAAAAAAAAGAAATGGGTGATCTAATAGTGAAATTTTAAAGAGTTATATCAGACTAATAGAAGGCTTGTTTGTGACATTTAGAACGTAATAGGCCAATAGAGGAAGTATTTGAAGTAATTTAGAACTTTCATGTTGTCATTTAGCAAATCATTTATACATTGAACAAAATTTCCTCCTCATCAACTGTATACCAGACACTACAGTACTAAAGGCTAAGGTTGCAGAGCCTCATGCAACTTCTCAGGTCATCTATTTTAGTATGCATTCCATCCATCCATCTGTCCATCCGTCTGTCCATCCGTCCATCTAGTTATCCATTACTGAATGTCTTTTACGTGTCAGTCTCTAATTCAGTGTTTGTCTTTCCCGTCAGAATATAGTTTTATGGAGGAGTTTCCAGTGTTACATGCCTGTGCATAGCATAGCGTTTTGCATATTGTAACTTAATAAAGATTTATTGAGTCAGTGAATGAATATGCCAGGTCCTGTGCTTGGTGATGGGGAAATAAGATCAAATAGCACACTGCCTTTGCATACTATATCTGAATGCCTATTTAGGAGATTATAGTAAATTCAATCTTGAGTGATTAAAGGGGAAATTTAATGTTATTTCTCCTAAAGAAGAACCTAATTTCTTAAAACTAAATTTTTCCATCTCTTTACCATAAGCCAATATTATATTTTCCACGTCCTCTTCATTAGCCTAAGAATGCTTTACCTCTCTGACTTATTTTAACACCTTCTTTTGCTCTTTTTATTAAGTTAATATAAATAAAATACTTTTATGTGCTAAGAGCCTTTCCCTCCCTCCCTCCCTCTCTTCCTTCCTTCCTTTCCCCTACAGTCACCATTAAAGTGGAATAACTGGATATAGTTCTGAATTAATACTTGACTTTTAGAATATATCTGAAGGTTGTGTGAGAATTTGGAGACCATCATTTCTTAAAAGGTTTTATTTCATTGTCATGTCTGCATTTATCTACTGATATTAGAGTGTTGGTAAAATTTACATATTCCATCAAACAGTTAAAGGTAAATCTGTCACAGAGGTTGCCCTGGCCCTTATTTCAGTTCAGATGTGTATAAATTTGGCAGAGTAAGCTGTCTCCCAAGTACTCCCTGGGCAATTCCTAAAGCTTAATATCTTGTCATAGACATGTTGAAAATATATCTGGACTGAGGTTTGACCAATGGACACACCTAGTAAAACACATTTTTACATGTTTGTATTCACATTTAGAGCAGGCCCAAGGAATGAAGATGTCTTCAATGTTATCTCAGAAGAGTTATGATTTTTCTAGTTACCATCAAAGTACTTCCAAGAAGCTGCTACGATGCAATGACAAACACCTGAGGAAACAAAATGTCTGTTACTAGGAAAGTACCATTAGTAAAACAACCAGTTGCCAACCTGAATTAGATCACAATTAGAACTGGGGACATCTCAGGAAAAATGTTGAATTGTGGTGGTGGGGACTGCTGGCGTTTTGGCCTCTTTGGACCTTTGCACACTTCAGTGACTTTTCATTAATTATGTTGTCAGTGCAGCAGACCCTGGACACCTGAAACAGCCAGTCTACTCCTCGGAGGAAAATGTAATGGAAACATCTACAAAGTATTTGCCAACCAAGTACTTGTCAGAAATACTTACTTTCTACTTAAATTAGTGTGAAAATAAAGGAAGTCAAGAAGAAAAATAAGGATGTTTTTTCTGACTGGAGATCCTTGTGCTCACAATGCAGAAAATTTGAAAGGATTTGAGTTGCTCACATACAAGTTGTTTTCTTTCCGATTCCTGGAATCCACTTAGCTTATGCAAATTTGGAAACAGGGTATTGTAGCACTGTAGACTGCCATGAATCAGAAGTAAATCTTATTTTCTACTTTTCTTTAAAAAAAAACATGAAAAATGAGCATTTCTGCAGTTCATCATAGAGATGAATGGGTTAAATTTTCTATCCATATTGTCAAACAGATCAAAGGATGGAAATTTAAACCTAATTTGGATAAATTAACTAAAAATATAAAAGGCTAAAGTCAACCCAAACTTCTAGGGCATCTATATCAACAAGATAATTAATTTGAATGATATTTCCTTACTATGTAGCCATTAATATTAGCGTTAATTAGATATGCTAGGCGTTAGGTTTCCAGAAAAAAATAACAGATATATATATATTTGATACATATTGCATGTAACATCTGAAATGTAAAATGTATATTAATATCTATTAAACATGTATCGTTTTGAATTAGTGTTTTTATTTTTTTGGATATATACCCAGGAGTAGAATTCCTGGGTCATATAGTAATTCTATTTTAAGTTTTTTGAGAAACCTCCATACTGTTCTCCACAGTAGCTGTACCAATTTACATTCCCACCAACAGTCTAGGAGGGTTCCCTTTTCTCCACATCCTCCCCAACAGATGCTAATGGCATCTGGTAGGTGGAAGTCAGGGATACGGCTACTCATTCTGCAGTGCCCAGGACGCTCCTCCACAACGAAGAACTATCTGGCCCCAAATGTCAATAGTGCTGAGGTTAAGAAACACTGCTCTAATTCATTCTCATCACTGCCTCCAGAATCATTTAGTAGGAAAGCAAATTTGATTAGACCCGACTCCTGTGTAAGAACTTTCAGGTCTTCTCATTGTTTATAAATTCACATTCAAAAGTTTAACGTTGCCCTCCCTGCCAGATTTGTGATGTGAAACTTTCCTTCTCATTTGCCAATGTTGGGACATATTCTACTTTTTTTTTTTTTTTTTTTGTGGTACGTGGGCCTCTCACTGTTGTGGCCTCTCTTGTTGTGGAGCACAGGCTCCGGACGCGCAGGTTCAGTAGTTGTGGCTCATGGGCCCAGCCGCTCTGCGGCATGTGGGATCTTCCCGGACTGGGGCACGAACCCGTGTCCCCTGCATCGGCAGGCAGACTCTCAACCACTGCGCCACCAGGAAGCCCCATACTCTACTTTTCAACATTCTTTCATCTCACTATATTCTTTCTGGAGAGTGATTTTGTATTCATTCTATTGTCTGTCTGGAATGCCCTCTAACCCTCTCCCTTCATCTGGCCTAGGTAATCCTACTCACTCGCAGGTCCGAGGATAAATGTCACTTCTTCAGAAGCCTTCCCTGATTACTGAGACCAATTTAGTTCTCTCTGTTATACAGTTCTTAGCATTCTGTATTTCTCTTTCATAGTGCTCATAAGACTTTCATTATTGCTCCAGTCATCCGTTATCTGGCAAACTAAATAAAGGTGTAAATTGGGTCTATATTGTCTATCTTATTTCTAGTGCCTGGCACATACAAGGATCTCAGATTGTTGTTAAATCAATTACTGTTATGGAAATCAATCCTATTTACACTTATTGTCATAATACATCAGTGTCATAATATTTAGATAAGTTTGTGGTTTTCCATCTTGTTTATGTTTGCTCTAGACTTCTTTGTTGGTTTCAGTATTTTCTAAATTTTGCTCTATTGTCTGTTACCCAATCCCTAGCCACCACTACCAGTAATTTGTTAGGTAGGCTGCATGTTTTCAGTTCAACTAATTATTACTTTTATGACTTCAAATAATAAAGTTAAATGTATATGTAATGTATTTCCTAACTTGTAAACTTCTGAAATTAAACAGCAGACACTGAATTTCTTTATCCCCAAAGATGATGAAATTCTCCACTTCTTTTTTCTTTTTTTGGTAATACAATCTTGGGTTTTGGTACCAATCTATTATTCAGTTTTATTACTATTATAATTTAAATTCTTTCTTTATATCATTCTTTTAACTTTTACAATAGTTCAGCTGTTGGGAATATAAATACTACCAAAATTTAAGATAAGTCTGCTTATATTTATTCTCTGATTCCTATTAGCCAGTTCATGCTCTAAGTTCTTCATTTGTGAGTTTTTATTTGAATATGTTGGTTGCCAGGATTGGGTTAAACATTTTTCTCCCCAGGAAATGTCTGTCTGTCTATCTATCTATCTATCTATCAATTCCACAGTCCCTGAATATTTAAGACTACCTGTTTAATCCCTTCAATCATGATTAATAACAGACTGATTGAATATATAATTTTGTCAAAGACTTTTCCCATCAAAACTTTGTTATCTGAGGTTGCTGAGAATGTTCAGGCCAGTCACATATTTCTTCTCTGATTGGTAGATAATCTCTTCCTTTTTTTCCCTATTAGGTAAGGTTTCCTTCTTGCCCCTTGAAGCTAAAGAATATCATCATTAAGGTATACCTTGTTTTGTAACTCTTTTTTTTGGGGGGGCGGGGATAGGGCGGCCTGTTCAACTGTAGATTCCTTAATTTCTTCTGTTTTCTTCTTATTTAAAAATGCGTTTTGCTTCATTTGTACACACCTCTTCTTTAGATACATCAAATACCTATATGTTAACTCATATTTGTTTGCCCTCAATATCCTTCACCTTTCTTCCTCATTATTCTGCTCTTTTATTTTTCCTTCTGTGATTTTTCTCAGAATATCTTCCCCATCGAAATAATGTATATTCTCTGCTTCTCTATAAAGTTTCTATTCCTTCCAAGTTAAGTCTTCAATTGCATTATTATCCATTGAATTTCTTTGCTCAGGCAGTAACTATCTGATCAGTCAGCAACTGCTTCATCTTGTTTTCTTACTGAATAACCCATTCTGAATATTTTGTTTCAATGTCTACATCTTCTTTTATATCCTTGATAACATGAATCAGTTATATTAAAATTTCTTTTGTTTTCTGGAATAGTGAATTAAATTTCTTAAAGTATGATCTTAACATACCTTTCTTCATGAACTTTTTATTTTCCTTCCCCACACCCAGTACACAACTACAGTCCATCCCACAATACCCTTTAATTGTTGCACAGTTTTGTATTTATTTTGTTTGTTTAACTCATCTTACAATAGGAGACATTTTCCCTTGAAATGTTATACATCCCACTTCCCTGTTACCTAAATCCCTCTCTTAAACCTGAACAGAGCTGGATATTGACAGTTTATATCATTTGTTCAGCAACTCACCTGTGTAAGATGTTGGAACAGTACTTTGAGCTGTGAATGATTTTTTGGGGATCATTATCTCTGTGCTTCTCTAGAACTATCTGCATTAAGGATTGCCTTTCCAAATTGTTGGCATACAATTTTGAATCAGAGAAAGGCTCTTAAAGTTTTCCTTAAAATCTCTTTATTCAACCACATTGATCTTATTGGTAAGATTGTTATTTGATTATTGTAAGTCAGGTTTGCAAAAAATATTACAATCCATTGGCTTTTGTTTTGTAGTAACTTCAAAACTATTACTGTTTCCCACGCTTGGTGTTAATAAGCAACAATGTCCCCCTTAAAATTGTTTCCAATCTATACTGCTTTACCCACTTCTCAGATAAAATTTTTGCTTTTGGTAAACAATGGGACAACAGGAATAATATTTAACCTTGCATCAAAAACAACTAGAAAATAAGAAAAAAAAATATGAACAGGTTTCATATGTTGGAAAACATCCAGTGCAGTACTGTGATTCTTGAGAATGGATAAGGAAACAAGGTTATCCCTACAGTCACCTTGGCTTTCTCCTTGGAGGCATGATCTAGACCTTAGAGCAGGGCGAAGGATCACAAGTAGACCATGGTTGAAAGTTGTGGCAGTAGATTTTGAAAATAAGGGATTTACACAGAACAAGTCCTCCATAAATCTGCCTAAGTGCCCTATTGATTCTATTCTGAATATTAAATTGACCAAGTATAGGATGAAACCCCATATGGTTTGACAAAGAAGTATGAGTGAGCTGTGAGCTGAACTGTTTCTAGACCTTGCACAATGGGATTGAGAGATGTTTAATTTCCCAGTAGTCAGAGTTGCAAGTCCTCATTGATCACTCAAGGCATTCACTAGACAGCCAAAAAGTTATTCCTTAGAAATGTGGCTAAACATTCCCTAGAGTATAAGCTACTATAGAAGTACCCTAAAAGAGTTAAAGTAAATATTGAAAGGATCAAACTTAACTTTAAATAACATAACTGATAAGCAGAACAATAATCAACACCCTTTAAAGGTAGTGAGCAAAGACCAGACATTCAACAACATAAAGTTCACAATGTCTGGCTTTCAATTAAAAGTTCCTAGATATGCTGATAGGTGAGACATTTTAACACAAAATCAGAAGAGAGATAAGTGTATAGAAAAAGGTCCACAAGTGAAAAGTGATGGGATTACCAATATGTTATTACAAATATGCTCAACTACATAAAAGAAAATATGAAGATAGGTGAGAAATGGAAGATATACAAAAGAATAAAATAAAAGAAAACTTCTAGGAAAAAACCAGTATCTAAGATGAAATAGTCACTGATGGTATTAGCAGAAGATTAGAAACTTCAGAAGAAAATCAATAAACTTAAATCCTAATAATAAAGACTATGCACAGTCAGAAAAAAATTCTGAAAAGTAATGAGCAGATATTTAGTGAATTGTGTGACAGTAACGTATCCTAACATATATGTAGTAAGATTCCACAAAGGGAGAGTGTCAGAAAAAATATTTAAAGGAATAATGGCAAATTTATTTCAAATTGGATGAAAAATGAATACAGATCTAAGAAGTTCAAAAATCTCCAAGCAGGAAAAATACAAAAGGCACCTCATAATGAAATTTCAGAGAACCAGTGATAAATAGAATTTCATAATAGTAGCTAGAGAAAAAAAATACACACTATATATGGTGGAAAAAAGATTAAAAGACTATAAATTTTCATCAGAAACTATGCAAGAGAGAAGACAATGGAAGGAAAATTTATGTAAAGTACATAAAAACAACTGGTAAACCTAGAATTTTCTACCCTGCAAAAGTGTCATATAGCATAATCTATACTTAAACCCAACAATACCAATACTTTCATTAGATGTAAATAATCTAAACACTTCACTAAAAATCAGAGATTGTTAAATTGGATGAAAAAATCCCAACTGAACTGTCTTCAAGAAACTCTCTTAATATATGTAGAAACAGCTAGATGACAATTGGAGGGATGAAACAATATATACTAGGTAAACAATAATCTTAAAAACATTAACTTCACAACAAGGGATGAAGAGATGAATTTCAAATGACAGAAGGTCAATTTATTAACTAGACTTAGTAATTTTAAATGTGTATATAA
Organism: Delphinapterus leucas; assembly: GCF_059928025.1. Lineage (NCBI taxonomy): Eukaryota > Metazoa > Chordata > Mammalia > Artiodactyla > Monodontidae > Delphinapterus > Delphinapterus leucas. The sequence continues at coordinate 17,044,754 of NC_143146.1, forward strand.
TTAATAATAGAGCTTTAAAATGCATGAATCAAATACTGACAGACTGAATGGAAAAATAGCTAAATCTACAATTATATTTGGAGACTAAAACAGTCTTCTGTCAGTCATCAGTGGAATAAGGGGACAGAAAATCAGTAAGGATATTGAAGACTAGGACAATATTGTCACCAACTTGACCTGATTGACAATATAGAACATTCCACCTAGCAATTGCAGAATACACATTCATTTCAAGTGCACATTCTTAAAGCTAGACTATATGCTGCTATTAAAAAGTCTCAATAAATTTAAAGGACTAAACCCATACAAAGTATGTTCTTTGCCAATGATATAATTAAATTAGGAATAGACATAATAAGATATCTAGGAAAGATTCAAATACCTGAAAATTAAAAAAAAACAAGCAAACATATCTCTAATGGGTCAAAAAAGAAATCACAAGGGAAATCAGAAAATATTTAGAAATGAACAAAAGCAAAAATATAAAAATCTGAAATTTTAGGATGTGGCTAATAGGAAACCAAGAGAAATTTTACAGCTTTAAGTATTTATAATTAACAGAAGCAAGGTCCAAAGTCAATTATCTATGTTTCCACTTTATGAAACAAGAAAAGAAAGAGCAAATTAAATTCAAACTAAATAGAAGTAGGGATATAATAAGAAAGCAGTGAAAGAGAAAATGAAAAGACTCAGTGAAAACAAAAGCTTGTTCTTTGAAGAGAGTGATAAAATCAAGGAACTTCTAATTAGATTAATCAAGAGAAAAGAGGAAAGACACCAATATCATGGATGAAAGGACATCAACACAGATTCAACATTATAGGATAATAAGGAAATACTATGAGCAAATTCATATTAGCAATTTGTACCACCTTCATGAAATGAGCAAATTCTTTGACAGACACAAATTACCAAAATTTACTCAAGAAGAAATAAAAAATTTACATAGCTTTATATCTATTGAGGACCTTGAATTAATAACTGAAATCTTCCCACAAAGGCAACTCTGAGCTACAATGCATTTGCTGGTAAATTCTATCAAACAAATAAAAAAATAATAACACTAACTCTACCAAACTCTTTTAGAAAATAGAGCAGGAAAGGAATTCTTTTAGATCATTTTATGAGGGCAACACTACTCGGAAGTGAAAATCTGCAAAAGATATTAATAAAAAAAAAAAACCTATACACCAAAATCCCTCAAAAAAACAGGTGTAAAAACTTTTAAATAGAGACACTGGAACTCACCAGAAAAGATACCCCACATCCAGAGACAAAGGAGAAGCCACAATGAGATGGTAGAAGTGCCACAATCACAATAAAATCAAATCCCATAACTGCTGGGTGGGTGACTCACAAACTGAAGAACACTTATACCACAGAAGACCACCCACTGGAGTGAAGGTTCTGAGCTCCACATCAGGCTTCCCAACCTGAGGGTCCAGCAACGGGAGGAGGAATTCCTAGAGAATCAGACTTTGATGGCTAGTGGGATTTGATTGCAGGACTTCGACAGGACTGAGGGAAATTGAGACTCCACTCTTGAAGGGCACACACAAAGTAGTGTGTGCATTGGGACCCTGGGGAAGAAGCAGTGACCCTATAGGAGACTGAACCAGACCTACCTGCTAGTGTTGGAGGGTCTTCTGCAGAGGCAGGGGGTGGCTGTGTCTCACCGAGAGGACAAAGACACCAGCAGCAGAAATTCTGGGCAATACTCCTTGGTGTGAGTCCTCCCAGAGTCCACCATTAGCCCCACCAAAGAGCTGGGTAGGCTCCAGTGTTGGGTCGCCTCAGGCCAAACAACCAACAGGGAGGGAACCCAGCCCCACCCATCAGCAGACAAGTGAATGGAAGTTTTACTGAGCTCTGCCCACCAGAGCAACAGCCAGCTCTGCCCACCACCAGTCCCTCCCATCAGGAAACTTGCTCAAGCCTCTTAGATAGCCTCATCCACCAGAGGGCAGACAGCAGAAGCAAGAAGAACTACCATCCTGAAGCCTGTGGAACAAAAACCACATTCACAGAAAGATAGACAAGATGAAAAGGCAGAGGGCTATGTACCAGATGAAGGAACAAGAGATAAAACCTCAGAAAAACAACTAAATGAAGTGGAGATAGGCAACCTTCCAGAGAAAGAATTCAGAATAATGATAATGAAGATGATCCAGGACCTCAGAAAAAGAGTGGAGGCAAAGATCGAGAGGATGCAAGAAATGTTTAACAAAGACCTAGAAGAATTAAAGAACAAACAAACAGGGATGAACAATACAATAACTGAAATGAAAAATACGCTAGAAGGAATCAATAGCAGAATAACTGAGGCAGAAAAACAGATAAGTGACCTGGAAGACTAAATGGTGGAATTCACTGCTGTGGAACAGAATAAAGAAAAAAGAATGAAAAGAAATGAAAACAGCCTAAGAGACCTCTGGGACAACACTAAACACAACAACATTTGCATTACAGGGGTCCCAGAAGGAGAAGAGAGAGAAAGTACCCAAGAAAATATTTGAAGAAATTATAGTCGAAAACTTCCCTAACATGGGAAAGGAAATAGTCACCCAAGTCCAGGAAGCGCAGAGAGTCCCATACAGGATAAACCCAAGGAGAAACATGCCAAGACACATAGTAATCAAATTGGCAAAAATTAAAGACAGAAAAATTACTGAAGGCAGCAAGGGAAAAACAACAAATAACATACAAGGGAACTCCCATAAGGTTAACAGCTGATTTCTCAGCAGAAACTCTACAAGCCAGAAGGAAGTGGCATGACATACTTAAAGTGATGAAAGGGAAGAACCTACAACCAAAATTACTCTACCCAGCAAAGATCTCATTCAGATTTGATGGAGAAATCAAAAGCTTTACGGACAAGCAAAAGCTAAGAGAATTCAGCACCACCAAACCAGCTCTACAACAAATGCTAAAGGAACTTCTCTAAATGGGAAACACAAGAGAAAAAGAAGGACCTACAAAAACAAACCCAAAACAATTAAGAAAATGGTAATAGGAACATACATATTGATAATTACCTTAACCCTGAATGGATTAAATGCTCCAACCAAAAGACACAGGCTCACTTTATGGATACTAAAACAGACCTGTGTATATGCTGTCTACAAGAGACCCACTTCAGACCTAGGGACACATACAGACTGAAAGTGAGGGGATGGAAAAAGATATTCCATGCAAATGGAAATCAAAAGAAAGCTGGAGTAGTAATACTCATATCAGATAAAATAGACTTTAAAATAAAGAATGTTACAGGAGACAAGGAAGGACACTACATAATGATCAAGGGATCAATCCAAGAAGAAGACATAACAATTATAAATATATATGCTCACAACATAGGAGCACCTCAATACATAAGGCAACTGCTAACAGGTATAAAAGAGGAAATCGACAGTAACACAATAGTGGGGAACTTTAACATCTCACTTACACCAATAGATCATCCAAACAGAAAATTTCTAAGGAAACACAAGCTTTAAATGACACGATAGACCAGATAGATAATTGATATTTATAGGACATTCCATCCAAAAACAGCAGATTACACTTTCTTCTCAAGTGCACATGGAACATTCTCCAGGATAGATCACATCTTGGGTCACAAATCAAGCCTCAGTAAATTTAAGAAAACTGAAATCATATCAAGCATCTTTTCTGACCACAACGCTATGAGATTAGAAAAAAATTACACAGAAAAAACACAAACACGTTGAGGCCAAACAATACGTTACTAAATAGCCAAGAGATCACTGAAGAAATCAAAGAGGAAATCAAAAAATACCTAGAGACAAATGACAATGAAAACATGATGATCCAAAACCTATGGGATGCAGTTCTAAGAGGGAAGTTTATAGCAATACAAGCCTATGTGAAGAAACAAGAAAAACCTCAAACAATCCAACCTTACACCTAAAGAAACTAGAGAAAGAAGAACAAACCAAACCCAAAGCTAGTAGAAGGAAAGAAATCATAAAGATCAGAGCAGAAACAAATGAAATAGAAACAAAGAAAACAATAGCAAAGATCAATAAAACTTCTCAAAGCTGGTTTTTTGAGAAGGTAAACAAAATTGATAAACCCTTAGCCTGACTCATCAAGAAAAAGAGGGAGAGGACTCAAATCAATAAAATTAGAAATGAAAAAGGAGAATTTACAACAGACCCCACAGAAATACAAAGTATCCTACGAGACTACTACAAGCAGCTCTATGCCAATAAAATGGACAACCTAGAAGAAATGGACAAATTCTTAGAAAGGTATAATCTTCCAAGACTGAACCAGGAAGAAATAGAAAATACGAACAGACCAATCATAAGTAATGAAATTGAAACTGTGATTAAAAATCTTCCAACAAACAAAAGCCCAGGACCAGATGGCTTCACAGGCGAATTCTATCAAACATTTAGAGAAGAGCTAACACACATCCTTCTCAAATTCTTCCAAAGAATTGCAGAGGAAGGAACACTCCCAAACTTGTTCTACGATACCACCATCACCCTGATACCAAAACCAGACAAAGATACTACAAAAAATATTACAGACCAATATCACTGATGAATATAGATGCAAAAATCCTAAACAAAATACTAGCAAGCAGAATCGAACAGCACATTAAAAGGATCATACACCAAGATCAAGTGGGATTTATCCCAGGGATGCAAGGATTCTTTAGTATATGCAAATCAATCAATGTGATACACCATATTAACAAATTGAAGAATAAAAACCATATGATCATCTAAAAAAAACTTTTAAATATTAACAAATAAAATCCAGGTAAAAAAATAAAGGTTAGTATATCAAGTAATTAACCAAGTAATGTTTATATCAGGAATGTAAAATTTGGTTTTACATTTGGAAATACATTTCACCATATTAACAGAAAAAAGGAGAAAATCCATATGATCATCTAAATAGAGGCAGGAAAGAACATATAACAAAAATTTAACAACAAATTTGTGAGACAACTATCACCAAATTAGGAACAGAAGAGAACTTCCTCAATCTGATAAAGAGCTTCTACAAAAAAAATATAGCACTGACACCATGCTTAGTTATCACAGTGAATGTTCTTGCTCTAAAATTGGGCACACAGCAAGATTGTCCTCTGTCATCACTCTTATTCAACATTTCAGCAATAATGTGTAAAAAAGAATTAAAAGGGGCTTCCCTGGTGGCGCAGTGGTTGAGAGTCCACCTGCCAATGCAGGGGACACGGGTTCGTGCCCCAGTCCGGGAAGATCCCACATGCCACGGAGCGGCTGTGCCCATGAGCCATGGCCGCTAAGCCTGTGTGTCCGGAGTCTGTGCTCCGCAACAGGAGAGGCCACAACAGTGAGAGGCCCACATACTGCAAAAAAAAAAAAAAAAAAAAGAATTAAAAGACATTCAGATTGGACAGGAAGAAGCAAAGGTGTCTTTATTTGTAGATTTCATAATTGTTATTTTAAAAATGCTAAGAAATATACACCAAAACTATTATATTTAATAAAGAAATTTACCAACATTAGAGAACAATAGGTTAATGTACAAAGATTAATTTTATTTTTATTTACTAGCAGTAAACAATTGGAGATAAAATCTATTGAGATAGACGCCAATTTTTCAGAAAGGACATAAATGCACAAACCATAAAAAAATAAACTGATAAAGGTGCTCAGGAAAAAAAAAACTTCTTACAGAAGAAATTTCATAAAGTGACAGGGGGAAAATCTTTTCAATGCATATGTCTGATGAAGGATCTGTGTCCAGAATATGTAAAAAGTCTTACTACTCAATAATAAGTTGAGCCAATTAAAAACAGGCAAAATGTTGAAAATACATGACAAAAAATAATATAAGCAAATGGCTAATAATCACATGGAAATTTGCTCAACATCATTAGCCTTCTGAAAAATGCAAATTAAAGTCACAAAAAAATACCATTACATACATACTATAATGATTAAATTAAGAGGTATGACAAGTACCTGTGTAAAAACTAGGGCAAGAATGTTATATCAGCATTTTTCATGATACCCTTGACTGGAAAAATCTCACATGTTCTTCAGCAGTTGGATGGATAAACAGTTGACTGTATAGACAGTGGAATACTACCCAGCAGTGTAAAGGAATAAACACACTGATACAAGCAACCATATGAATAAATCACACTGAAATCTTGCTGAGCTATAGAAGTCAGATACAAAGCCTGATGTAAAACTTCATTTATATGAACCTCTACAAAATAGGCAAGTTTAATCCAAAGTGAAAGGAAGCTGGTCAATGTTTGCCTGTGGCTGGGGGCAGAAGGAGAAGGATTGATGGAAAGGGGTACATGGAACATTTTGGGGGTGATGGAAATGCTCAATATCTAGATTATGGTTAAGGTTACACAGGTGTATAAATTTGTCAAAACTCATTGACATGTACACCTAAAATGTGTGCACTTTATTTTATGCCAAGAAAACTTAAGATGCTGTCCTTAAGAGTATTTGCAGGGACAAAGTATCAATAAATATTCTGGAGCTGGAGAATATAAGTGGACTTATTTATAAGCATGCACAGTGCAGACTGGGGACTCCTAAAAATGATTCAGTAGCTGTGTGGCGTTTGGAGGTTGGAGCTGTAGCAATTGACAGGTGGATTACAGAACCAGTAAAATGTGATGTGGTAAAAAATCTGATGTGACCTCATTCATTTCTGCAGGCTGGTAAGGTCTGAAGATATATGAATTACATCCAAGGGTATACAGAATCTGTTTTTTATCTCTTAAGTTTAAAGAATGGTAGTTAACAGATTTTCTATGTAATTTAACTGTAGTCCTCCCTGGAAATAGAACAATAAATGTATTACATAGCTTAAAGCATCTGTAGTATGTTATAAATTCAATCTGCACAGATACCTATGATTAGTAGAGTAATGAAAACAATTTGGAATTGTAAAGCAATATATTGAGAAGTTTATACAGAGCCATAATTTTAGAGATAGAAAGGGCCTAAAAATATCAAGTCCAATTTCCTTATTTCAAATATAGTGATAACAGGCTAGCTGGGGGTGTGGTGGTGGGTTGCCTTATGGTCCATGATTTTTTATCTTTCTCTCTATCTGGGCCTTTTGACATGTGTTTTTTTTAGTTTCTCACGTAAAAGTGAAATGTATTCCCTGACCATTGGCTTTTGCGTTTAGTTATGTGACTTGCTTTGGGTAACAAAATAAGGCAGAAGTGACAGGGTGCCAGTGCCAGGCCTTGAGTGAATTCAGAGTGGCTCTGTTGTGTTTCTGTTAACACCACAAAGAGAACATTCCTGAGTTAACTTGCTGGTCCGAGGAAGTGAATGAGATAGGTGAGCAAAGTTGCCCCAGTTGAGATGTCCCATCTAAGTCAACTCTAGAATAGCAGATCCCGAGGCAACCTGCAGAAGCAATGTCTTCTTGTCAATGTTAACTTATTACTTTTCGAATGTCTAGTAAAATAAGTTATTTGGAGAGAGTCTGGTGTTGGTATAATATAGGCCATGGGATTAGAAGCGTTCAGTGAAATCTAGTGTTTCTCTATTAAATGGAGAATGGACTTTTATGAAAGTATACAACAGTATAAGGCCCAAAGCAAAATATGTAAAAAAAACCCAAAATCAGCTCTGATGCACGTTTAATCTATTAGAAGCTAAGTATTTTCAGGTGACCTTTAACCTGGCCTTGGAGGAGGCCTCAGAAGTCAGTGTAAAGCAATGTAGGAGACCCTGGCTAGGTCAGCTCAAATAACCACATGGTAAGACCTGAACTAAGCACAGAGTGTTCAATACATAAAAGAAAATGATTTAAAAAGTCACAAGTTTTCTGATCAGACAGAATAAAATATCTCCTATTTAAGTAATGTCGAGTGTAAAATAGATATGGGATAAATAGAATTAGTAGCGGAATAGCAGCTCTAAACGCATATAAAGGATAATCCTTACATAATTGAGATCTGACTTCAATAAAGCAAAGGGAAAGGAATTTGGCAGTCGGCAAAACTAAAAAAAGAAAACAAACCCCTGCCCCCCCAAAAAAAACCAGTCTACTGTGTCTACCAGGAATCCTTCAATAATCATCATTAAGACTTGGCTGGGGGAATGCTGGCACCTCAACAGACTGACAGTGGGTAAAATGGACGAAGTTAACCGGGTGAGGCTGAAGTTAGGGAATTAACTGCACAGAGGGGCTGGACTCAAAGGGGGTGGCTAGCTACTGCCCTGTGCTTTGGGCATTAGGAAACAAAAGCAGCAGGAGCTAGCTGACATGAACAACAACAACAGAAAAACATTTGTGGAGAAGATGCAGACTTATCTTTTACAAAACTGAAGATCATGGAGGACAGTTTGGTCTTCAGCAGGACTCACTGGGAGTCGATGCACTCACACTGAGCCTCACTGTTCCCGGGTCTCGTGGCCTCTTGCCTCTGATTCTCTCTGCCTGTTTTTGTCATTTTCCATTCTTCAAAGTCTAGCTTTACCTGCTCCTCTGTGATCTTAACAGAGGATGCTAACCTCATTTCTGCTGTTGTCGCATGATCTCAATTTAAGTAGACTGTCAGGCTGACCTAGAATCTCAAACTGCAAAATTCTAGGAAATATAACTTCACTGGTTTAGTTTCAGTGATGTGCCCACTTCTGTTCTATCAATTATGCCCAGAACAGGGTATCTGCATAGTCATGTTGTATAAACAGACTGCTAGAGACGTTGCTCTCCTCTGTGGGTGGAAAGGGTCAAATGCCATAGGAAGAAAGTTGTCATGGGGTGGGAGACATTGTCTGAGGTGTCTCCCTCGTGTTATTTCTTGGCTGATCAACAGAAGAATGACGTTCGTTCTTCCCACATATTCACAGATGTTCTTGAATATCTCGTTCCACAATTTTCTAATACATGACAACCCACAGGGCTAGGCAGCTATAGTGCGCAGAGGAAATGCTCAAAGACTACTACTACCTGTAACCTATGGGAGAAGAGGAGTGGAAGAGAAAACTGTCATTTAAAAAACAAAGAAATCCCATCAGCACAGAGGGCAAAACCAACATCTCCAAAATAGCTCATGCAGTCATGTGTCCAAAGGTTAATTAAACAGCATCCTGAAAGAGGCACATAGGAAAGTAAATGAAAGGACCAAATGTTTATTGTAGCAATGTGTATTAATTGGCTCATAAATATGAACACTATTTTTTCCTCTACTGAGTGGCTTTTTCTCATGTAGGATCTAGGAACCACTGGGAAGATCTGGGATAGCATACCCTTTGGGGGTGATAGGTGGCCTTCATAGGCCACTTCTTTGTATCTTTGTAATCAGTCCTAGGGCCTGCAGAGGGCCTATAACCGACTGCCCTAAGGTGCCTCTTTTGTATAGCTGGTATTTTTTGATACTACAAATCCTATAACAACAACTTCAGTTTTATATGTGAGCCTTTAGTTTACTATAATACCTCTTAAGAATTCTTAAAAAGTCATACTCTGGGAATATCCTTGCTGATTTGAATTAAAAGCCAGATTTGGACCATGGGTAGTATAAAACTTCAGTTTCTTAGCAGCAAATTGGGTTGCTACTCTAGCTCTATTATTCACCTTCTCAGTGGCCTTAACCTCAGGGCATTATTGATAATAAAAATGTGGAGATAGTGGAGACTATTTACATTCCATCTTTAGAGATCAAGGTGTTTTGTTTTATTTTTACTTTCTGTTTGTTTTTATTTATTTAGGTTATTTTCATTCCATTGGAGCTGGGTCCTTGGAGGACCTTAGTAATGGTCTCAAAGTTGGATCCTTTTTGTTATTTCTATTCTAATGGCCAAGAAGCTACCTTCTTTCAATCAGCTCATTAAACTTTTTTACAGTGTGTATGTGTGGGGGTGATTTATTAGCAAAGATAATTTTGGGAGTTGACAGATAAACCCCCAAACCTCAGTTTAACACAGTAGAAGTTTCTAACTCACAAGTCTGGTTAGCTACCAATGGAGAAGACAGTCATTCAAGAACTTACCCTAATTCTGCCATCTTAAAAAATTCGCTTGCAAGGACTTCATGGGATTGTGCCTCCAACTAGTAGATGTGGGAAGAGAGAGATAATTGGTTCTAAGTGTTTTGTATTGTGGAGGTTCAGAACTGGAAAGGCCTCTTCCAGTTGAATAGAACTCAGTCACATGACTGCACTTAATTGCAAGGGAGGAAAATTTGGCTGTGTGCCCTAGAGGAAAATCACCTTAATTTGGTCAACAGCAAGCCCCTCTCTGCCACGTCAATAGTCTTCTCTTTTGGTGACCAAATATCTGTTTCACTCTTTTCCCTACACATAGAGATAACCCAGAGTCCCATCTGGCCACCATATTTGCTCAAAGTCCAGTATTTCTAGGTATTGCTCATAATCTCCATCAGACTAAAGTGGGGAATCTTCACTCAGTGACCTAGAACTAAAGACATGTTATCTCCTCCATCTTTCCCCCCACATAATTGTGAACCAGCAAAAGATAATAGCAATAAAACTCCTATGCAGAAATAGGAAAAATGGTAGAGATATGGCAAAAATTGGTTCATAAAAGTTACAAAATCTTACCCAAAGAGTAAGGAAATTTCCTTGATTAGAACATGATTCTGCTCTTTTGGAGGAACTGGCTTGTTTGTTGTTCTCTGTGAACTCAGGCTCCATCTTCTGAAGATGCTTTCTTTTAAATTATCTAAAATCTACACTGAAGACTGTTCTCTCCTTAGTGGCTACATGGTTTTCTGAGCCCATCTCCTGCTGGTGCAAATTTGAGTACCCAAAATTTATATTAAGCCTGATACAAACAAAGGTGTATTAACTCTGGAATTTGCTTTTGGTAATACAATTCCCTTGTAAACTTAGGCTGCTGATGTCCTTGCTTGTAGTAGGTTTCATGTATCAGTGACCACCAGCCAAATTCTTTCCTAGATATAATGCTCAAGCTTGATTTACATCTATTCTTTTTTGCCCTCATGCCTCCATCTCAGTTTGTATCTGGCCACTTTAATGCCTTCTGAAAGAATAGGTGGGATGACTACAGTCTGAATCTGATCATTTTTGTGGGGCTGAGTATTAAGGGACTTTTGTAGCTCAATTTTTTTTTTCCAGGCTTAACTCTTGTTTGGAGTCTGAAGTAGGCAGTGCTTTAACTGTCAAGGCTCCAAACTTCTGGATTCTCTCTCTTCCCCCATCTACTGCCTGGATACAGAGAATTCAACAATGGAATCAGAGTTAGGGCATAGTAGAGCCACAGATGGATGGAGTTTGTGTCCCTGAGATATTACCTGTAGGATATCTGTCCAAAATTGCTGCCTTAAAGAGAGCTTTTGCTGGAGTGAGAAATAATCCTTTAGTGTGCTAAGCTTCTTGATGCTTGTCACAGTAGTTAACCTATCTTTACTGATTACAGGGGCAAAGCATAGAATTTTCTTATCATAAATTTCTTGATCTAGACCTCAGCTGTCTCTATGTATATGCCCTAATTTTCTCCACATTCAGTATAAAAAGCCTGGATTAGAGTTGATCTCTTTCTGGTTTGGTATACTCAAAATCTCTGAGAATTACCAAGCACATTTTCATACTCTTTCAGTATATTTCCAGAGAGTGCTAACTTCAGGCTTGGCTCAGAGGGAGCCCTCATAGCTAAGCTGTTGTGGCTCAGCCAGTACCACACTTTCTCTAAGAACCTGTTACAAGAGATGCTATTTCCTGGTATGAGTGTATGGTGAGGATTCAGAGGTAGTTTACGGAAGGCAAAAGTAGAAAATATAGCTAAGCCTTGAAACTATTGATAGAAAGTCATCAGGAACTGGAAAATGATGCGGAAGCAAGGCAGTCTCTCTGATCTTTGCCTGGTCTTTGCCTCTGCTGCTCTCTGCATGTCAGCTTTACTCCTGTCTTCTGCTGACACTCTTCCTACAGTTCTTCTGGCTGCCCTGCAGTCCCAGAGTTTCCATTACTTCAATTCAAGTGAATAGCTCAGAGAACCTCTCTGTTACAATGCTAAGATCCTAGAGTGAGAATCCTATTGGTCTAACTCAGTCCAGCTCCAATGTCCGTCTATAGCTGGTAAACTGGAGGGTTGGGTCATGTAGTACAAACATGGCTACAAGAGGTCCAGTCCTTTGAAATGTCAGGGAAATTCCCAGAAATAAAAACGGGGAGGTTACAGGCCAGACAGATACTTTGTAAGATTTACATGCTAACCAACCACAATGCTTAGGGAACTGCTAGGCTCATATTCAATCTGGGATGATGACTGATGTCTACATTTGAGAGAAAAAAAAAAAAAGTTCCATTTTATACAAATAAGTAGCCATGGTATCGAAGACCTATGGTGTGGCTAAAAAAGTATTTGATTTAAAGTCAGCAACCTGGTATAAGCTGTGGCTTTGCTTATGCCAGAAGTATGACATTAGACAAACCGTTTAACCTCTTCGGGTCTCATAGTTCAGTGCTTGAAATTGGGCTAAGGGTCTCACAGTTTCTTTTTGTAGATTTGATAGGCCCTAACTGGTTATTTTGACTATATAGTTTGATAAATACTAACTGTTGCTGTTCAGATGGTGATAGTTTTATCTTTAAGGCCTCAGGCTGTCTTTCTAATGAACTGAGTGAACAAATGTATTCTAAACACCCAAATTCATTAACCTTATACCAGTCCCTATACACTAATGTCAGTGCAACAGGATCTTTCCCAAACAGGCACTAGTTTCTAAACAATCCAGTGTGGAAAATCTATAAATTAAACCTTAATTCATTATTAAAACCATATTTGCTTAGATCACTCAACTGCCAAATCTGAGAGTCTTATCTGCCACAAATGAGATTTGCCTAAATGTGTTTTTAATCACTTTGTTTTCAGTGTACCATAAGTGTCTTATCTAATCTAAATAAATGTTGGTACTAATTCATAGAGCAGTCAAACAGTTTCTTCCTCTGTATATTGATAGCACTCAAGAACTCTTTGACCGTGCCTGCCTTCTGTTCAAAAGGATTGCCGCAGGCTCAAGGGTTAAATTGTTCAAGTGGGTGGTTTGCCTTGCACAGCTTTAATTCTCCAACTCAGCCAGGAACCCCAGGAAGAACTTCCATATTAATTCATCACTAGCTACACAGAAGAACCTCATCCTTTCTAGTGATGCAAGGCATATAGACAATGCAGGAAATATCTCCTTCCCCTTCATGAAAATTAATCAATTTCCCATGAGTAGAGTGTTCTTTCAGGAACCTATACTTCAGTGGAGCAATGGTAGCAAATTAATCTGAAGCTAAATGGATAATGCCACTCCTTTTGGCTACTGGTGTTACTGGAGTCCCCCATGATCCACTGTTATGGTTACAGTTATTGTTACGGTTATGGTTATGTTTATGGTTATGGTTATGCTTGCCTCTTAAACTTCACCTTTTGCCACTAAAGTAAGGATGTTTTACTGTCCGTTATTGTTTAACTCCCTACACTTCCCAGGCTATCCCATACAGATTGTTACATTATTTCTCCTTGTAATCCCATCTCCATATTTTCTATTAGGTGGACACCAAAAAATTTAAATTGCGTGCTTCTGTGAAGAGTTTCTATACCAAATTAAGCACAGTGATTTATTAACCTTTCTTTGTGTCTCAACTCTTCAATACTTATCTCCAAAATAACACTCATCAAAATGTATTACAATGATTTAATTTCATGTTTAACATCCCACTAGATAATAAGGACTATTGAGAGAAAAAACATCAATTTTTTTTTTATACAGCAGGTTCTTATTAGTCATCAATTTTATACACATCAATGTATACATGTCAATCCCAAGAAAAAACATCAATCTTATATTTTTAGTATGTACCCATTTCCTACCAGGTTATCTGGCACTTATAGGGAGATCAAACTATTTTTGTTGAATATAAAAATAATAATAGTTGTTAAAATTTCAGAGAATTAGTGTGTCAGTGCCAAGAAAACAATGTTTTGGACAAGAAAAAATAAAATCCCTTAAGAAAGTATAATGTTTAGATCTGAATTTTTATCCAAGCAATGTTTCCGTCTTCTATACTTGTAAAATCATAGCACAAGTATTGATTGCTGGGTTTAAAGTTGTTGCTAGTATTAAATATTTGGAAAATAGTTGAAAGATTTTGTCATCTGATTATCAGTTCCTTGAGTAATTGACACTGTGTAGGACAACTGGCACTTGGACTTTTATCTAGATGTTTGAGAATAATGGCAAACAAAATCAATGCTCCTACATTGCTTTGCATACACAACTCATCATGTTTGTTTCAATTCAACATTTTCTCATGAGAAGAAGAAAAAAAGTCTAGCTATTTTTGACAAGGAATATATATATATATATATATATAAGGAATGTGAACCTATAAAATGACAGAAGCTGTTAACATTTTTTCTTGTTAGTATTAAATATGTAAAATAACAACTGAAAAAGTGTGTAATGGGATTCTTTCTAGTATGAAAGAATGCTTGATGATTTTAAAATATTGTATTTTATTAGCAGACAATAGAGATTGTGTCACCCCTCCCCCAACATTTTTCCTCTTAAGAGCCAATAAAATAGAACATTTTCTTTTGACTTTGTAACCCTTTAGGTAACACATAATCATACTGTCCTGATTAAACGTTTGGAAGGCTACTCCTGTACATCAGCAACGTGCTCTGCTATTTTGGCTTGTAACTGTGGTTGCATGAATAATTTGGGCTTAATTCTAGCTCTTTCATGGTAACTTTAACTGAATTAGTCACAGATTTGAGTTAATAATTCTTTAACTTGCTCAGAAAAATGGCTAATCCCCCAAAATTATAATTTAGGGACAAAGGCCAAGGTATTTTAGCGTGAGGTGTTGCTCAAAGATCTAGGGTCTTTTGAATACTGTAAGTGTAAAAGAGTGTTTTGGTTTTTTCATGTCTGTATAGTCCTCTGAAACTGTCCTACTTTGCTGAATTTCTATATTCTTTTGTAGTACTGATGATCTAAAAGTTATTTTTAGGTGTTTGACCAAGTGAAAATATATTATAGTGGTGCATTGGTCCATGTGGGCTGCTATACAAAAATGCCATAGACTGGATGGCTTAAACTACAAACATTTATTCTCCACAGTTCTGGAGGCAGGAAAGTTCAAGATCAAAGTACTAGCAGATTTGATGTCTGATGAGGAGCCACTGCCTGTTTTATAGATGGCCATCTTCTCACTATGTCCTCACATGGGGAAAGGGCTGAGGGAACATTCCGGGGTCTCTTTTATAAGGGCACTAATCTCATTCATGAAGGCTCCACCCTCATGACCTAATCACCTGGCAAAGGCCCCACCTAATACCATCACATTGGGGTTTAGGATTTCAACATATAAATTTTGGGGGGACATAAACATTCAATTCATTGTAAGTGATTAATCAATTATTAATTATATTTACTGAGTTTGTTGAGGAAATCTTAAGGAGTAAGGGCCTGGTTCCAAAATTTCCTTAACTACTGTGTTGGTTTTTTTTTTTTTTTTCTGAGTTTTATGTACTATTAAAGACATATAGCGTTGAACTTTTTTCATTTTTAGTTTAATTTTTTACAAACAGAGTCCTGTTGTCTCAGTTTGTGTTTCCTTTCACTAGTATTTCTCAAAGTGTGGCTCCTGGAGCAGCAGCCAGCATCCTCTGAAAACTTGTTGGAAATGCAGTGCTTCAGACCCTGACCCAGATTTATGGAATCAGAAACTATGGAGGCAGAGCCCAGATATTGGTTTAACCAATCTATCCAGGTGATTCTGATGGTGCACACAAAAGTGTGGGAATCACTATCTTAGGATGTTTTTGTAACTTTTGCCCTTCCTTTTGTTGATCTGTTGGGTTCATATCATTTTAATGTTTTCCAGTTTTATTCTATACCTGTCTTTGGAAGCCACATAGTGTCACTTGTGATGCATTCTATTGGTCACAGTCACATAATTCTGCCCAGGTTCAAGGGGAAGGGCTAGAGACTCCATCTTTGATGAAGGAGCAGCAAGCCCATCTTGTAAAAAGAATATACAAGATGAGAAATAGCATCATGCCATCTTTGAATAATATAATCAGCAACACCCTGTGAACCCTAAACATATTTAAAAATGTAAGACAGAATAAATGTGATTATCCCTGCTTAAACAAGGCATCAATGAATAAATAGCTAAAAATGGAATCAATCTTTATGCACAAAGAAAATAGACCTTTATGTTCACTGGAGACTTTTTGGTTGAAAAAAGATTAGATGTTTCTTTTCCCCTTAAAAATCCCTCCTACTGAAGTTAAGGGATTCGAATGAGATGATAACTTCCTAGTATTCTGGTCATAGTGTGTAAAGTAAGAAAAATATTTAGAAGAAAATAGAGAAACTCAAATCTACAACTTAATAGAAGTTGATATTATAGGTTTACATTTTCCCCCTGGAAAGGAGTATGTGGGTCCCATAAAGTATTATCAGAGTCTGTTAAACCATACAACTGGTCCTTGAGAAGTTTGAGCCAATGTGCATAAAGTACTCATTTGAGAGGCATTCCTGGCAATTGAAACTAGCCCTATGAGTATGGCAGAAGGTTTTCCAGGCTATTGTACATGCAAACACAAGGAAACCAAAACACAGCATCTTGGACTGAAGAAGGAAGTGGGAATCAAACAAGCAATTGAGTAGAATAATCAACTTAATGGACTGAGAAGAATGAGAAAATCCATGATGAAGGCAATAGAATATACTGAATAATCCTAAAGCAAAATGGGAAACTAGGGCCTTGGAATGTTCCTGGGGGCTCCAAGGCTAGCTCTAGGCTTCTGTGTCCTGTGGTTGATGAGGATACTATGTCAGATTGAACATTCAGTGCTGTTTACTGTTAATAGGTTACAATCACAAGTTTATAGATCAGCTGAACATTTTTGCTGGTCTGGGCCAGATTTGGCTGATCTTGGCTGAGCTTCCTTTTGCATCTGTGATCAGCTACATGCAGAGGAGATAGACAGATTTGTAATTTTGGTTGAGCATATCACATGTCTATGGCCTTTGCTGGCAAAAATGAGATGAACCAGCTCTGACCCATAAGGACTTCCTCACTGGGCCACTGGGCAGGAGTCTGAGAGGTATATGGAATTGTGCGAGGCCTTTTGAGGCCTAGAATTGGGACATGTGCAACCTTATTTCATCTTTATTCTACAGACTCAAGAAGAGCTTGGATATGAGGGGTGAAGAGATAGACACTGCTTCTTGATGGGAGCTTCTGCAAAGTCACATTGAAAAGGAGAATGGGTGTAACAGAGGTAATCCTGGCCATTTTTACTATCTACCATGGTTCCTGATAGAAGGAGTTTACTTTCTAGTGAGGGGAAGATTGACAATGTTTATGCAAACATAAAAGCAAGGAAACAGCAGGGAAATAAACAAATAGACAAAGTAATCTTACATTATAATAAGTAAAATGAAAACAAAAATACTTGGAGAGTGAGCACCCAGGCAGAGGAACACTTGTATAAGAGTTTTGGGTTAGAATGAGCTTGAATATTTGCACATAGTTAAAAGAAAGCCAATGTGGCTACAGTGCAGTGTTCCAGGGGTGGGAAAAGCAGGTGAGATGGGTACTTGAGGGGGCTCAGATTATACTCAGCCATGAAGGACAAAGTTGAGTTGGTATTATATTCTAAATATTGGAGGCTTTTAATCAGGAAAGAGATCTGTTCTAGGTTAAATTCCACTTTGTGGCTTCAGCAACACAGATGTCCTCAAATGACCTTTATGGCTGGAAATGCTCAAGAGTGTTCTTTATGTTACATGTAGTTTTCTCTGTCAATTGCAATCTTGGCTGCTAAGAGTACTGTCAACAGGCACTTTACCTGGCAAATACTGCTTTCAGTTCAGTGGCCTCATGTTACCTCAATAAACCCAAATTGTCCACAGGGTCAACATGGGAGAGGTAAGACCTGAACTCCAGAGGAAAGGGGGATTGTATTATAATCACCATATGTAGCACTTCATTCTACCTCCATATTTGTTCCTGTGGCAAATAACTAAGGGATATGAATGAGTACATTCGTTGTGAGAAAAATTTGTGATTAAGTTCCTAAACATAGAATCACTGGAAGCTATAAAGACTATCAAGTTTTCACCTGATGTTTTCACCCACTAGAGATCCAGATAATGAAATTCTTCTAGACAGAATACTATTAAATTGTATGGAACTTGCTGTATCTCTCTCAGAGGCAGCTGTTAGATACTGACTGACTAAAGAACATTCTTGCAAGCCATGCCTGCACAAGACCAAAACACTAGTTAGGAACAAAGAGATAAGCCAAAATATTAAAATCAAATATAGACACACACACACACACACACACACACACACACACACACACACACCCCGAAACATAAAGCCTCTTTCCTAAAACAATTCCTCCTGAATTTTTCACATCATGGCACACATAGAAAATTTTAGAATTTGTACAGTACACTCGGATAATAAGGGAAGGCTGTTGGTTGAAGTAGGTGACTGACAGAGTTCTGTAAAGGTGAGGGATAGGACTAGTTAAGAAGGGTTACATGCTTATGTGGCAATTCTGAATAGAAAACCAAAATACAGTGAATAGTTTATGAACATATCAACAGGGAAATGAATTTGCCTCTTTGCTGTGTTATTTTCATTAGTAGCACGTTTTTCGGGTTAGCTCTATAAAATGAATATGTCACTCTTGACATGCGCCTCCTGTCACAGTTGTTTACAATAAATAGTTCAGCAATCATCAAGATACCAGCAAGAGGCAGGCTGTGCATGGGATGAGTTTTAGCACCACGCAAGTAGCCATGTTTACTTAATTTGGAAGATAGCACAGTAATTTTCCACTTAAATTTCTGTCTGTGAATCTATAATAGAAACTGTTTCTTGGTTGTGGCTTTGGCTGTTTTAACATTGTAGCAGTTGTTGTTTCAGTTATGCATTGCTAGCCTTACTTTCCTTTTATGAATTACTTCCAATTATGCACTAACTTTGAGAATGTATCTTAAAGGGAATTTTCTGTTTTCCTAAATGAGTTTTTGAAGCTCCTCTCCGTGTTCAGGTAACCATTTCTTACAGCTTTATTGACTTAGGTCTAATTACTTGACCCAATTTGTGTCATCTCTCTGTATTAAGGATATTTGATGGCTTTTTGTCTCAGGCTTTTAGTTTATACTTCATTAATGATGTTTTTTAAAGGTTACAGACATTTCCTATTGAAAGAACTCTTCCTTAATTCATCATTTTAAAATTTGCAAGTATATTTTCTAAGCATTTAATATTGTTAGTATCATTAATATTACTAAAAGCATATTAAAGAAGTGCCAATACACTGAATAATCTAGAGCACATGGAGGGAAATATTCTCCCTCCACAGCCAGCTCAAAATTTGTAGAAAACATTATATTCTTGTCTCCCATTGAGTTGAGAAAATGAAACTTTTGGGGTGGATGGAGAAGATGCTGACATTTCACGCATAGTTATTATTTCTTCAAATATCTACGGTGTGAGTGGGCCAGGTGCCATACGTCCTGGAGCATAATGAAGTAGCTGGCTCCAAGAGTTGTATTTTGTTCTATTGGCAGTAGATTCACATTTTCCTTCCTTTTTGTGTATACTTTTTGATGTGGCATAAATGATGGCAGCAGTGGTAAGAGACAGAGAAAGAAACATCCTGCCATCCAGAGGATACAAGTGGACTCTGACATTTGCTTCTGCACCATCTGCCTTCTTACCTATAACACACTCTTGAGAAACAGACACAGAGGCTCACCGAGACTGTGCATGGTAGAAGGCAACTGGCCAAGGTTCTTCTTCAGAACATGAGGATAAAGACAAGAAACTTTGGACCAGGTATTTTCAATTGCTGTGTCTCAGATTCCATGTCAATGAAATGTTTCTTAGAAGTTGGAAACATGGGTGAATGACAGTCATGCAAATCCACTTACCTCTAAATTGTTCACCAAAGACAATTGCGTTCACTTGGGGCAGATACCTGGGTCCTTGAATATTGTGACTCTTTTGTGGAGCATATCAGGAGGTTTGGGTTTTCTTTAACTCTGCTCTCTCCCTTATCCCAGATCTAAGTATAGGCATACCTTTGTTTTATTGCCCTTCACTTTATTGCCCTTTAGAGATACTGCATTTTTTACAAGCTGAAGGCTTGTGGCAACCCTGCATCCAGCAAGTCTTTCAGCACCATTTTTCCAGCAGCATTTCTCACTTTGTGTCTCTGTGTCACATCTTGGTAATTCTTACAAGATTTTAGAACTTTTGTTATTATTATATTGTTATGGTGATCAGTGATCGCTGATGTTACTATTGTAATTGTTTTGGGGCACCAAGAACCGTGCCCATATAAGATGGCAAATTTAACTGATAGATGTTGTGTGTGTTCCGACTGTTCCACCAACCAGCCCTTTCTCCATGTCTCTCTCTCTCCTCAGCCTCCCTATTCCCTGAGGCATAACAATATTGAAGTTAGGCCAATTAATAACACTACACAGGCCTCTAAATGTTCAAGTAGAAAGTAGAGTTGCAGGTCTCTCACTTTAAATTAGAAGCGAGAAATAATAAGCTTAGTGAGGAAGGCATTTCAAAAGCCTAGATAGGCTGAATGCAAGGCCTCCTGTGTTAAACAGTTAGCTAAGTTGTGAATGCAAAGAAAACATTCTTGAAGAAAATTAAAAGTGCTACTCTAGTGAACACACAAATAAGAAAGTGAAACAGCCTAATTGCTGATATGGAAAGGTTTTAGTGGTCTGGATAGAAGAGCAAATACGCCACAACATTCCCTTAAACCAAAGTCTAATCCAGAGCAATCCTACCTCTCTTCAATTCCGGGCTTAGAGTGGTGAGGAAGCTGCCAAAGAAAAGTTTGAAGGTAGCAGAAGTTGGTGTGTGGATTTTAAGGAAAGAAGCTGTCTCCATAACAAAAAAGTACAAGGTGAAGTGGTAAGTGCTGATGTAGAAGGTGTTGCTTCCAGAATTTATCCAGAAGACCTAGCTAAGACAATTAACGAAGATGGCTACACTAAACAACAGATTTTCAATGTAGATGAAATGCCTTATATTGGAAGAAGATGCCAAATAGGACTTCATAGCTAGAGAGGAGAAGTCAATGCCTGACTTCAAGGCTTCAAAGGACAGGCTACCTCTCTTGTTAGGGTCTAATGCAGCTGTGGACTTTAAGTTAAAGCCAGTGCTCATTTACCATTCTGAAAATTTTAAGGCCTTTGTGAATTATGCTCAATCTACTCTGCCTGTGCTCTATAAATGAAACAACAAAGCTTGGGTGATAGCACATCTGTTTACAACATGATTTACAGAATATTTTAAGCTCACTGTTGAGACCTACTGCTCAGAAGAAAAGAATCCTTTCAAAATATTACTGCTCATCAGTAATGTATCTGCTCACCCAAGAGCTCTGATGGAGATGTACAATGAGATTAATGTTTTCATGCCCGCTAACACAACATCTGTTCTACAGCCCATGGATCAAGCAGTCATTTAGATTTTCAAGTTTTATTACCTAAGAAATACATTTCATAAAGCTATAGCTTCCATAAATAATAATTCCTTTGATGGACCTGGACAAGGTAAATTGAAAACCTTCTGGAAAACATACAGCATTCTAGATGTCATTAAGAACATTCATGATTCATGGGAAGAAGTCAAAATATCAACAGAGAACTCATTCCTGAAAGGGAGAGTCAGTCGTTGTAGCAAACTTCATTGTTGTCTTACTTTAAGAAATTTCCAAGCCACCCCCAACCTTCAATAGCCACCATCCTGATCAGTCAGCAGCCATCAACATCAAGGCAATACCCTCCACCAGCAAAAATTCACTGAAGGCTCAAATGATGGTTAGCATTTTCTTAAACAATAAAGTATTTTTTAATTAAGACTTTTAAGACTTAAAGACTTTTAAAAGACATGATGTTATTGCATAGAGTACAGTATAGTGTAAACATAACTTGTACTGGAAAACCAAAACAGTTGTGTAACTCACTCTATTGCAATATCCCCTTTATTGTGGTGGTCTGGAACCAAACATGCAATATCTCCAAGGTGTGCCTGTAATACAAAGCCTTGCCAATTTTATCTTTAAACATTTTTCAATTATGTCCCCTTCTCCATCTGCAAATGCTATCTTGGGTGACACCCGCATCATCTTGCAAGCTGACCCTGAAACAGTCTATAAACCAGTTTTCCCAACTTCAGCCTTTTCCCTTCAAATCCATCAGACAGACCTAAAATAGCAACCCGACCCTGCCATTCCTTTGTTTAAAACTCTTGAGTGGCTCCTGTTGCCCAGAGGATATAGTCTAAGTTTCTTAACACAGAGATCAAAGCTCTGCCTACAGACTCTCCACGCCTCTGGCTTTGCCTCTACTCTGCTTCAGCAACACTGAACACGTGTCATGCCATTTCTCTTTTTATGACTTTGCTCCTGATGTCCTAACTGCTTGGAATATATCTTTTCTCCTATTCATGTCTGACTCTTTTTCATACTTTAAAACTGCACAAATATCAACTCCTCCAAGAATGCTCTCTACTCCCTAAAAGGCAGGGTTAGATGTCTTTACTCTGTGCCTCATATGCTTGTAATGTATTTCCTTTATAATGACACTTACTATATCATCTGTGTGCTCATTTTCACCACTATACTGCAAGCTCTTTGAGGACAGAGGATCTTATTCTTTGAATTTTTGGCCCCTTACCAAGTACATGACTCATTAAGAACACTCAGCACATGTTTGTGTAAAGAACGAACTAAAATGCCTCTGTGAATCGATGAAACCCCTATGAAGTGAGGAGAGAGAGAGAAAGAGAGGAGAGAAACCTGGAATAAGCCTTTGGAAATTCCCACAACTTATG
This sequence comes from Delphinapterus leucas, assembly GCF_059928025.1. Classification (NCBI taxonomy): domain Eukaryota; kingdom Metazoa; phylum Chordata; class Mammalia; order Artiodactyla; family Monodontidae; genus Delphinapterus; species Delphinapterus leucas. Next base: position 17,067,645 of record NC_143146.1, read on the forward strand.
TTCTCTGTTGTATTTTACTTCATCTGTCCTTTTTATCTTTAGATCAAGGGCTATAGCTGATTTCCTGCTTTCTCAGAACCACTTCAAAATGGATGGTATGGTTCTCAACACACACACTGTGTGTTCAGTGAATATTTGTGATTGACTGATAATCCTTGGGACACCACTGAGATATTGCCCTGTGTCATGACTGAGCAATGTATAAGAAAAATTGGTTCAGAGCAGAGATATAAATACTCAACATTATATTGCAAGGAATGTTATTGTACTTTATAGAAAAACATATGAGAACATTTGTGAAAGAAAGAAAAATGAAAAGCGGAAAGATCCATCCTTTCAGTCTATCTTATAATTTATCATCCATCTGTTACCTTCCTAATCCATCTCACTTTACCCATCATCTGTTTTCCCACCACCAAACATTGCATTAGTTTAATGCAGTGGCATATATTTTATTTCTGTGGCACCAAATGGATATATTTGTAAATAGGAGGGCAAACTGAATGCCAACTGTAACTGATAACATACATCCTACACTTATATAGAAGCCAAGGTCATTTTCTTCTTCCTGTCATAACTATACAAGTATACAACTCTTTACCCAGTGAAACAGCAGCAGTTATGTCATTCTTATATACCTAGAAAATCAGAACCAAGTGCTTTCCATAAAATTGTTCCATGTGAAATTGGCATCAATTAATGCACTGAACTATTCTTTCTCCTGGATGGAAATGTCATTTAAGAAATATGAAGATATTATTTCATTGTACTAGGAGGAAAAACTAGGCATCAGGAGGATTCTTCTTCAGGCACAGATTGCTATTAAAACCTTACCTGAGGTGCCCTGTAACAGGGTCTCTTTCACTTCCTGTCTTATCTTTGACAGCCTGTCTTAATGCAGACTTAAGGCCAGAGCCAGGCCACAGCTCAGGAGGGGTGAACACTGTGTCTATTGCACTAGATTCTATAGTAAATGCTTTTATCCATGAATCCCAACAGTCACTAACTTTCTTTATAGCTGTGTATGTCTATGAAGCTCATGACGGTTGACATATGTCAATAAGAAAAGGTTTACTTACCCCCCTTGCCGCTCACAAGGCACTTAGAGGATTGAAGCAACACAATTCCATTGAATAGTATATTTGGCCACAAAAGGATGTTTCACATTTACTTGAAGAGCAGCAAGCTAGCATGAAATGAGGCAGGGTTAGTTCCAATTATACACTAGATCTCGTCAGCAGAGATAAAATTCCTTGCTGAAATATCTGAAATTCTTAATAAAAATTCCTGGAAGCCTGTGAACTTCTTGGCAGCATATGTAAATTTAGGAGAAAGAAATAATCACAAATCTGTCGTGCTGAAAGGGCTGATTGGGGTTTTGGGGGAACACTGGAAGAGTTACTAAACATTGACATAGCTCTTTTCCCTGAATAATGAATATATTCAATATTCCCTGAATATTGTGCATATTTCCCTAAGATATGTAAAATATATGAAAGAAAGGGAAAACTAATCTATAATGAAACCATGGATCTTGAACAACCTCTTGACACACTTTATAAAGAAAATCTGGCACACACAGGGAAATTTTGAACAAAATGAAAGAGGGCTCTGAGATTCACAATAACTGAAAAATGGCGAATATGATGTTGCTCTCAATAAAGAAAAAGATAGATTTGGGGATCATAAAAACAATAGTCCTCATCATGGAAAAACAAGCATGAGGCACATGAAGGAGCCTAGAGTGAAGTGCAGTGAGGGGCCCACTGCTTGAGGCCTATTGTCTTTTTTTCAAGAGAGCATGGAATTGGGCCTGAAAGAGCTCTTGAACTTCTGTGTCATCTTACTCTACATAGGGCTTAAACAGAGAGGTAGCCTGGTGTCAGATGATACTCTAGAAGCAAAAAGAAGACAGGCATTGGTGAAAGAACAGTAGGCCATCTGAGAAGACATAGTTTCTGGAGGAAGTAAGTAATAAATGTCATGACTGAGAGATGAAGGATGTCATCTGAAGCCAAGGAACGGTTTCTGTGCAGAGGACAGAATAGACTTGGAACTTAGAGATAAATGTTTATACATTAGCCGAGTGTTGCCCTGAGACATTTATCATTTCCATTGTTTTCATATTTTCAACACTCACAATCAGTTAAAGAGGGAACCAGAGAAACAAAATAAACAAACAATATTTACTTCTCCAGCTGGAGACATAGAGGAATGATTCTAAGGACATCTTACTGAAAAAGGAGGTAAGCCAATGAGGTTCACCAACACTATCTTTCTGCACGTTGTAAATCAGATACCATGGTCTGCATTTAAGGATGACTAATAAATACAAAAGATCTGGCATACACAAACAAATGAAGAAATGGTTAACATTCAAAAGACTATGAAGATTGAATTTTAGAAGAGGAACTTAGGAAAGAAAAGAATGTTAAAAATTATCTGTATTCTCAAGGAAATTAAAGTGAGTATGGAATTTCTATGTAACAAGGGATCATATAAAATGGGGTTACTGACAAATTCAGGGAAAGACATTGAGAAGAAACATAAAATGTGAAAATACTTAAAAACCACATTTGAAGAAACTAGAACTGGTACAGTGAAAATCAAGAAAAACAAACCACAGTAAATACTAAAAAACAAGGAAGTGATATAGGAGGTAGGGTAGATAAGATCATACATACTGAATATGTAAGAACAAAAATGACTAGACAGAAAATGATAGTTATGAGGGAATGGCTATATATCCCCACAAAATATATGGATAACTAATGGACAGTTAGGGTTTCTTAGGAAGAGAACTTAACAATGAGATTATAAAAAATATTTAAGGAAATATAGACAAAAACTTTCTTTAAATAAAGGGAGATATAAATATGCATATTTATCATTATCTGTTGATGTATAACAAATTAGTCCAAATCTTAAAAGCTTAAAACAATAACAACTTATAAAAAGAATCTCTCATGGTTTCCTGAGTAGTTCTGGCTCAGGGCTCTCATAGGGTAGCTAGAGCTAGAACAGTTGAGGCTTGCCAGGCATCTCTCTCTCTTTATGGAATGGTTAGGGCCTCCCCATGGGGTCTCACAGTTGTCTACTTTGGGTCTCTTCAGAGCATTAGGGCCTCAGGACAGTTGGACTTACCAAGTGACTGAAGACTTCCAAGAGAATGTTTTTTAAGAGAACAAGGCAGAAGTCTAAGGCATTTTCATCACCTACCCCCAAAAGTTGCTTAAGGCCATTCTCTATGTCTACGTCTTTATTACTGCCCTGCCACTAGGTTCATCAGTACCATTTTTTTTTTTTTAGATTCCATATCTATGCATTAGCATACGGTATTTGTTTTTCTCTTTCTGACTTACTTCACTCTGTTTGACAGACTCTAAGTCCATCCACCTTGCTACAAATAACATAGAGAATGGACTTGAGGACACAGGGTGGGAGGGGGAAGCTGGGGTGAAGTGAGAGAAGCATTGACATATATACACTAGCGAATGTAAAATAGATAGCTAGTTGGAAGCAGCCGCATAGCACAGGGAGATCAGCTCAGTGCTTTGCAATGACCTAGAGGGGTGGAATAGGGATGGTGGGAGGGAGGTTCAAGAGGGAGGGGATATGGGAATATATGTATACGTATGGCTGATTCACTTTTTTTTTAATTTAATAAATTAATTTTATTTGGGGCTGCTTTGGATATTTGCTGCTGTGCGAGGGCTTTCTCTGGTTACAGTGAGCGGTGGCTACCCTTCGTTGCAGTGCGTGGGCTTCTCCTTGCAGTGGCTTCTCTTGTTGTGGAACACGGGCTCTAGGCACACAAGCTTCAGTAGTTGTGGCTCACGGGCTATAGAGCACAGGCTCAGTAGTTGTGGTGCACGGACTTAGTTGTTCCGTGGCATGTGGGATCTTCCAGGACCAGGGCTTGAACCTGTGTCCCCTGCACTGGCAGGTGGATTCTTAACCACTGCGCCACCAGGGAAGTCCCCAGATTCACTCTGTTGTACAACAGAAACTAACACAGCATTGTGAAGCAATTATACTCCAATAAAGATGTATAAAAAAAAAAAGTCACTCAGAGTCATGTCTCCTAGAGTCACAAGCCGGCCAACATTTCAGATAAGGGCCCATACACTCCACCTCTGTATGAGTGATGGTGTCACATTTTAAGAAGAGCATGTGGGCTAGAGGATATTGTGGTGATTTTGAAAACACAATGTCACACATACTGAAAGGGGTTACTGTGAGTGTAGCAAGACAATGAAAAATTAATAGAGAATAATAGAGACATAACATAGTGAAACTTTTGAAATTTAAGGTTAAGGAAAGAACAATGTAATCATTCTGAAAGAAGAAATAATCACATGCAAGGGGAAATTCAGGCTGGGCTGAGATTTCCACACAGCAATGTTCAAGAACAGGAGATGATGGAGCACTTTCTTTAGAGTTAGGACAAAAGGCTTTTTCCCCAATAACTTATATCTAGTCCATACATACAAGTGTTGTGTATAAAGATGACAGGAAGAAATGTTTAAATATGTAAAGGCTCAGAGTATATATCATCTATTAACCATTATGAAAAAATCTTCCTGAAGACCAAATCTAGCCACATTAAAAATAAAGAATGAAAACTCAAAATAAAGGAATCATGAACAGATCTCTTTGTTTGAACATAGAAATGTAAAAATCAGCATTTTCCCCTTATCTTCTAGAACTCATCCAAAAATGAATGAAAGACAGAAAAACCATGTCTGGTGAAATTGGAAGACAGCTAAAGTCCAAGATCACAAGATATAAAAAATAATAATAAGTAAAAAGAGTAGGAGGAAACTTTTGGGGATGATGAATATGTTTATGGCATAGATTGTGGTGATAGTTTCAAAGATGTATCCTTATCTCCAAATTCATTAAGTTGCATATTTTAAATATGTACAACTTTTTGTACGTCAATTGTACCTCAATAAAATGGTTTTAAAAAAAGATATCTGGAAGAATGGCTTAGAGCAGAAATCATGCAGTGGGGTGAGTAGAAACCAATAAATGATGATGTAGAGATGGCATAGAGAGCTTCAAATCAGAAAAAGAGCCAGCAAAAAGTACAGTATCAAAGAAGAAGGTCATGCCAGGTCATAAACCCAAGTTTCTTATTTTCAGCAGCAGATAGAGTGATACATCTGGCATTAGTTTTACTTGACTCAATATGGTCCCAGGAAGCAGAGGAATTGGGACTAAATGAGCAATCCTATGGACAACCCATATGTGCAAGCAGTACTGTCTCTGTTGCAGCAGAAAGGAGATTGCATTGAGAAAATGTTCGGTGATACCTGTCTCCATTGCATGGGGAAAATCACACCCAGAATCCTTGATCACAAGAAGAATTCATGCTTGTCCTGAATACTATTGTTTTTTGTCTGACATATACTCCTGGCAAATAGTTGGTGCAGGAAACACATTTTTCAATGATAAATAATACAAGAAAGCACCAGCACAGGATCTGTTCAAAGACAGAATTGGAAAACAGGAAGGAAATTTTTCATTATAAAATTAAAAAGATATCAATATGTAAATTAACTCTCCTATCAAGGGTACAAAGCAGAAGCGCAAAAGCTCTGGGAAGATATGTTGAGGCAATAACAATTATCATCTGGTTGAGCTCAGGGAAGTATAGAAAAAACACAAAACTATTAAGCAAATTAAGCTGAACTTGCAGGAAGTTCACTTAAGAATAGACTGTTCTGAAAACAAAGACAATGGAAAAAGTAAATGAAATTAAGTAGAAAAATATATTAATATGAGAATTATGCAATTAAGGAAAAATGACATTTAAAATATGACTGATTTGGAAGTCACATGCTTAATTAGAATCCTCTATGAAGAGATGGTAATTGTGAAACAATGAATATATAAGGATATAAGTTAATAACTATTTTTGAAATTAAAAAAAAATGAACTTGCAAATTGAAAGGCTATATTGTGTTGTTCCCAGAAGAAAATGATGGGTAACAATGAGACATACTTCAGGAAAGTTATTTGTCTTTTAATGTACAAAAAGAATTCATCTGGGAAGCCTGATGAGAATATAAAGCAACTTATTTTATTAATTAATTCAACTTATACTTCTCCACAGCAATCTTTTATGCAAGTAGTCATAGAACAATACCTACAAAATGCTACAGGAAAGAGAATGCACCCAAGGATTTTATGTCTAACCAACTGTCATTTGAGTATAAAGGCAATCTACATGGTTTTGAGTGTTTTAAATACTTTTTACTTATTCCCTCAAATTTTATTTTAGAAATTAAAAAAAATACTAGAATAGTTTGATAAATACTTGTATATATCCTCCATTTGAATTCAACAATTTTTATCTTTTTTGGTATATTTGGTTTATCTCCAACCTCAGCTCGCTTCCTCCTTTCTTTCTATGCTCTTAGCCCCTCCCCTCCTCTCTCTCTTTCTCTGTCTTTATCTATTTAAAAGTAAGTTTAAAGGCTTCCCTTGTGGTGCAGTGGTTAAGAATCTGCCTGCCAATGTAGGGGACACGGGTTTGAGCCCTGGTCCAGGAAAATCCCACATGCCGCAGAGCAACTAAGCCCATGTGCCACAACTACTGAGCCTGCGCTCTAGAGCCTAAGAGCCACAACTACTGAGCTCGTGTGCCACAGTTACTGAAGCCCGCACACCTAAGGTCCGTGCTCTGCAACAAGAGAAGCCACCACAGTGAGAAGCCCACACACTGCAACAAAGAGTAGCCCCTGCTCACCGCAACTAGAGAAAGCCTGTGCACAGCAACGAAGACCCAACGCAGCCAAAAATAAATAAATAGAATAAATTTTTTTTAAAAAATGTAAGTTTAAGACTTCAAGTCACCTCATACCTAATTACTTAAACATTCATTTCCCAAGGATAAGGATAATTTCTTATATAACATTATGCTGTTATCACATCTAAGAAATAGATTCCATAATTTTATTTAATATCCAGTCCATACTAAAATTTTCTAAATCATCACAATTTATACATTTCACAGTTTGCTATTTTAGGAACTGAAATCCAGCCTAGGTTGTTGCTATGCCATTGGTGATTTTGTCTGCTTATAGTTTATTTTAGTAAGAAAATCCCCCTGCCTTAAAATTTTTTTTCACTACATTCACTTTTTGAAGAATTCAGGACAAGCAACATACATATTGTTCCAATTCTGCATTTATCTGATTCTTTTCTCTTGGTGGTGTTTAACCTGCTCCTTTATCACTCTTATTTCCTGTAAACTGGAAATTAGATATAGAGGCTTGACAAGCAGTTTCTGAGTTGCACAACTGTAGAGAATATTTTCCCCATGAATTCTTTTTGAGGAATGTACCAAAGGAAAAACTTCAGCTTATCAAGATGTGACTGGAAAATTTACAAAAAAATTTAAAAATCAATGATGATCATTGGATTTATTTTAGTATTATCTACAGTAGAGGCTAATCCACTGTAAGAGAATGACTCCAAATTCACTGTCTTAAATTGGATAAAAGTGGGTTTTTTTGGTTCTGTTTTCATGAAATAATCCAGGTATGAGTAGCCCAGGGCTGATACAGTAGCTATACTCCAGGAGGGCACTCAGGGACCTAGATCTACACATCTTATTTCTTCACCGTCTCCCAGGATGACTACAGATTTCATCTGCATGGCTTATACTGACTTATCCCCAATCCATACTCCTAGGGAATTATGGAAGTCAAGAGCAGGCAGCTTCTTCTTTAAGGAACTATCCTGGAAGGAGAACACATTGCTTTACTTCACACTTGACTGGCTTGAACATAGTCAAAAAGACACACCTAGGTAGATTGGAGGCTGAGAAATTTACCCTATTGTTTGATGACTATGAGTGCAGCTAAAATGAAAGGATCTTATTATTAAAATGGAAAATAATATTACTGTGGGACCACTAGCAATCTTTACTACAATTTGAATGTACTAAAAACACTAAAAAGCGTGGGGATGGGGGGACAGTAGAATGTAAATGCTAAATGCACTGGCAATGTACAAAATTAGAATTAAAAGGGAAGAGAATTATTACATATTGTCAAACAAAATGGAGTATTATCTGTATTAGATAAGATTATACGCTAAGTTATAAGCATAAACACAGGACATATTAAAAAACTTTAAAACATGACAGTGAAATGTTTTAAAGTAATGGAATCAGAAAATATAGCATAAGTTAAATTAATTAAAATCAAATTTATCAACAAATGTAAAGAACTAGACATGTCAGTGAAGAAGACTTTCAGATTGGATTACAAAGCAAAGTCACGTACCATGCTATTTACAAGAGAATTGACTTCCAAAATAATTTAGAAAGGTTAAAAAATAAATATATGGAGAGAGAGATGTTGGGCAAATGCAAAAAAAAAAAAAAAAAAGCATAGTTATGATTTTACTTTCAGTCAAGTTTGAATTAAAGAATTAATTGAGGCAATGAAGAGCGTGCTAAGGCGTGCAATTAACAGTGAAGATGATCTAACAGTTATAAATGTCTATGAATGAACAAACCTAACATCATTATGCATAAATTAGAAATTACAGGAGATACAAAGAGAAATGAACATATATCATTGGCAGTAAAATATAATTTAATTCATAGATTTTAGTCCATGACAGATGTAAACAACAATTATGTAAAGGTATCAAAGACTTGAATGGTATAATTAATACAACAGGTATCCTTGAAATATATAAAATTTCATACCTAAAATTTTATATCCCTTTACCTACTCTTTTTTTTTTTTTGTGGTACGTGGGCCTCTCACCGTTGTGGCGTCTCCCATTACAGAGCACAGGCTCTGGACGCGCAGGCTCAGTGGCCATGGCTCACGGGCCCAGCCGCTCTGCGGCGTGTGGGATCTTGCCGGACCGGGGCACGAACCCGCGTCCCCTGCATCGGCAGGCGGACTCTCAACCACTGTGCCACCAGGGAAGCCCTACCTACTCTTTTTTATTTTTTATTTTTTTAAACATCTTTATTGGAGTATAATTGCTTTACAATGGTGTGTTAGTTTCTGCTTTATAACAAAGTGAATCAGCTATACATATACATATATCCCCATATCTCCTCCCTCTTGCGTCTCCCTCCTTTCCACACTCCCTATCCCACCCCTCTAGGTCATTGCAAAGCACCGAGCTGATCTCCCTGTGCTATGCAGCTGCTTCCCACTAGCTATCTATTTTACATTTGGCCTTTACCTACTCTTGAAGGAGTTATAAAAATATATACACTTCAAGGGAAATCCTAATAAATTAAAAAAGTGTCAATTTAAGAAAATATTGAAACATTGCAAACTGAAAACAAAGAGATACAAATACATCTAGAAATTAAATACACAGGAAGTCACTACTTTTTGTAAACTAAACAGATAAATCTACAAAAACAATAAAAATTTCTTTCATTGATTCCTTTTGTAAGAGAAAACCTCAATTGCAAAACATCTGGAATATTATAAAAATGAAAACACTACTAATGAGAAACTTTTCAATAGAGCTAAAGCAGATCTTAAAGAAAATTTTATATCCTTAAATAGTTATATTAATGAGCAAAAAATAATAAAAATTAATCAGGATTTACCTGAAAAAGTAGGAAAAGAACAATAAAACAAAATTTAGGGTATTGTTAATGATATTAATAAAGATAAAATGGGAAATTAGTAATTTAGAATACACTGAAAACTGGATAGAAATAGATGCACAAGTGTGTTCATTGAAAGAAAAAGTAAAGCAGATAAACTGCTAATCTGATTGAGAAAAAAAATGGGAGGACACACAAATACTTAAAATAGGATAGAAATGAGAACCACAGATACAAAGAAAATAAAAATGCTCACTCTAGACTATATAGTTAATTCTACTCAGAGATTAAAAAGAATTGAAAAATTAATTTTTGTAGAAAAAATTAACCAAAACTAACTTTAGAAGTAAAAAAACAAAAACACATATAAGGACAAATTATCACTGAAGACATAGAGAAAGATGTCAAAGAACTATTACCCAGTATAGCACTAAGCTATGTAGTTCCAAGGGAGAATTCAACAATATCATTATAACCAATATCTCCAGGGCTATTTAAACAATTACAAGACACTGAAAAATTATTTTATGAAGTAAATATCTTAATTGAAAAAACAAAGAAACTCCCAACAAGTTATTTCATGGACATCAAAAAACTGATTTTAAACATTATATAGAGAGGAAAAGACCCAGAATAGCCAGCACAATATTGAAGAAGAACAAAGTTGGAGAACTGACTTAAAACTTACTACACAGCTACAGTAATCAAGAAAATTGTGTCATTAATAAAAGAATAGACAAATAGATTGATGCCAGAGAATAGAGAACCCAGAAGTGGACCCACATATAAATAGCAACTGACCTTTGACAAAGGAGAAAAAGCAATTTAATGGAGCAAATATAGTCTTTTCAACAAATGGTCTGTAACAACTGGACATCCATATGCAAAAAAAGAGAAAAAGTTAGATACAGACCTTATACCCTTCACAAAAGTTAACTCAAGATGGATCATAGACCTAACTGTAAAACACAAAATTATAAAACTCCTATGAGATAACATAGGGGAAAACCTAAATGACCTTGGGTATAGTGATGACAGTGATAACTTTTTAGATAGAACACCAAAGGCATTATCCATGAATAAATAATTAATAAGCTGGACTTCATTAAAATTAAAAATGTCTATTCTGTTAAAGACAATGTCAAGAGAATGAGGAAGAAACCACAGACCGGGAGAAAATATTTGCAAATGACAAAACTGATAAAGAACTGTTATCCAGAATATACAAAGAACTCTTAAAACTCAACAATAAGAAAACAAATAACCTGATTAAAAAATGGACCAAAGACCTTAACAGACACTTCACCAGAGAATATATACAGATGGCAAATAAACATATGAAAAGACGCCCCACATAATATGTCATCAAGGAAATGCAAATTAAAACAATGAGATACCACTACACACCTATTGGAATATCGAATACTGACAAAACCAAATACTGGCTAGAAGATAGAGTAGTAGGAACACTCATTCACTGTTGATGGGTGTGCCAAATAGTCAAACCACTTTTGAAGACAGTTTGGCACTTTAGTACAAAATGAAACATAATCTTACCATATGATTCAACAGTTGTGCTCCATAGGGTATTTACCCAAAGGAGCTAAAAATGTATGTACACACAGAAAAGTGCTCACAGGTGTATAGCAGCTTTTTCATAAACTGCCAAAACTTGGAAGCAAACAAGACGTCCTTAGTAGGTGAATGGATACATAAACCGTGATACATGCAGACAATGAAAAATTTTTTTAACTTTTTATTTTATATTGGAGTATAGTTGATTAGCAATGTTGTGTTAGTTTTAGGTGTACAGCAAAGTGATTCAGTTATACATGTATCTATTCTTTTTCAAATTCTTTTCCCATTTAGGTTGTTACAGAATATTGAGCAGAGTTCCCTGTACTATATAATAAATCCTTGTTTGTTATCTATTTTAAATATAGCAGTGTGTACATGTCAATCCCAAGCTCCCTAACTATCCCGCCCCCCCCACACCCTTCCCCCCTTACAAATGAACTTGTAAATAAATTCATTTGTATCATTATTTTTTAGATTCCACATATAAGCGATATCATACAATATTTCTTTTTCTCTGTCTGACTTACTTTAGTCAGTATGACAATCTCTAGGTCCACCCATGTTGCTGCAAATGGCATTGTTTCATTCTTTTTAATGGCTGAGTAATATTCCATTGTGTATATGTACCACATCTTGTTTATCCATTCCTCTGCTGATGGACATTTAGGTTGCTTCTGTGTCTTGGCTATTGTAAACAGTGCTGCAATGAACATTGGGTTGCATGTTTCCTTTTGGACCATGTATTTCTCTGGATATATGCCCAGAAAGGGGATTGCAGGACCATATGGTAGCTCTATTTTTAGTTTTTTAAGGAAACTTCATACTATTCTCCACAGTGGCTGCACCAATTTACGTTCCCAACAACAGTGTAGGAGGGTTCCCTTTTCTCCACTCTCACTCCAGCATTTATTGTTGAATCAGGCTCCCTGACTTCAGACTATATTACAAAGCTATAGTCATTAAAACATTATGGTATCAGCACAAAAAATAGAAACATAGATCAATGGAACAGGATAGAAAGCTCAGAAATAAACCCGTGCACCTATGGTCAATTAATCTACGACAAAGGAGGTAAGACTATACAGTGGAAGAAAGGCAGTCTCTTCAATAAATGGTGCTGCGAAAACTGGACAGCTCCATGTAAAAAAATGAAATTAGAGCATTCTTTAACACCATACACAAAAATAAACTCAAAATAGATTAAAGACCTAAATGTGAGACTGGACACTATAAAACTCTTAAAGGAAAATATAGAACACTCTCTGACATAAATCACAGCAATATCTTTTTCAATCTATCTCCCAGAGGAATGGAAATAAAAACAAAAATAAACAAATGGGACCTAATTAAACTTAAAAGCTTTTACACAACAAAGGAAACCATACACGAAATGAAAATGCAACCCACAGAATGGGAGAAAATATTTGCAAATGATGTTACCGACAAGGGATTAGTCTCCAAAATTTACGAAGAACTCATGCGGCTTAATATCATGAAAACAAACAACCCAATCAAAAAATGGGCAGAAGACCTAAATGGACAGCTCTCCAAAGAAGACATACAGATGGCCAAGAGGCACATGAAAAGATGTTCAACATTGCTAATTATTAGAGAAATGCAGATCAAAACTACAATGAGATATCACCTTACACCAGTCAGAATGGCTACCATCAAAAAAATCCATAGATGATGAAATATTATTCAGTGCTAAAAACCATGAGCTAAACCATAAAAAGATGTGGAGGAAACTTAAATGCATATTGCTAAGTGAAATAAGCCAATATTGAAAGGCTACGTACTGTATGATTTCAACTATATGACATTCTGGAAAATGCAAAACTATGGAGACAATAAAGAGGTCAATGGATGTCAGTGGTGTGGAGGGTAGATATAAATAGAGCACAGAAGATTTTAGGACAGTGAAACTACTGTATGATATTATAATGATAGATAAATGTCATATGCATTTGTCTAAAACCATAAAATGTACAAAAACGAGTAAACATTGAGGTAAACTGTGGGCTTTGGATGATTATGATGTGTCAATGTAGATTCATTCTTGGTAAAAAATGGTACCATTCTGGTAAGTGATGTTGATAACAGGGAAGCTATGCATGTGTTGGGGCAGGGGTGTATATGAGAAGTCTCAGTCACTTCCTTTTAATTTTGCTCTGAATCTAAAACTGCTCTTACAAAATAAAGTTTTTTTTCTTTTTTTAAAAAGCAAAGAAGAATAGTAAAAGAAAAACAAACACAAACCAAAGGAGTTTAATATACAAAAAGAAAACTACAAACCAATGTCACTATGAATATGGAAGCAAAATGCCAAAGTAATCAGCAGCACATAAGACCATCATACACCTCTTCAAAGTGGTATTAATTCAAGAAATGATAGTTCTATAATGACTAAAATTATTTATAATAATTGATCTAAGAAGAAACAGCCTACCATCATTTCCATGTTGAAAAAGCATTTTCCAAGATTATTTATCTATTCTTGACATGAACACTTAAAAATATCAGAACATATGAATACTACCTCAACATAATAAACATTTCAAACAAAAGGCTGAAACAATCCTTATTGATACAACTTTAGAAGTATTCTCATCTATGTCAGGAACAAGACACACACTCCACTATTACCACTATTAATTAAATTGGGATTGCAGATACTAACCAACATATTTAAATAAGAGGAAGAAACTACAAAAATTGGGGGAAAAAAGAGGTTAAGTTATTACTATTTACAGATGATGTGATTATATATTTGAAAACTTAAAAATTTTCAACTAAACCCACTAATTCAGTAGGGAATTCAGTAAGGTGGTAAGGTACAAAATTAATATACATAGTCAATAGTCTCCACTGATACAAATAATATACATAGTCAATAGTCTCCACTGATACAAATATATGACATAATGCAATAGAAGACCTTATTTATATTAGCAACAGTAAAATACAGAATGCCTAGTATATTAGTATTTTGTGGTGGCCGTAACAAATTACCATAAACGTAGTGATTTAAAACAACACAAATTTATTATCTCACAGTTCTGGATGTCAGAAGTCCAGAATGGTTCTAAATGAGCTAAAATCAGTCGTATTGTATTTCTTTTGGTCGCTCTAGGGAGAAACACATTCCTTGCCCTTTACCATTTCTGGAGGCTGCCCACATTTCTTGGCTCAGGACCTTCTTCCATCTTCAAAACCAGGCCAGTTCTTTTTGCACTGCTAGCTCTCTGATTCTTCCTCATCTGCCTCCTTCTTCCACTTATAAAGGATATTTGTGATTACACTGGGCCTACCTGAATAACCCAGGATAATCTCCGCATCTCCAGGGCAGCTGATTAGCCATCTTAATTCTATCTGCAACTTTTGTTCCCCTTTGCCACGTAACTAACATATTCAAAGTTTCTGAGCATTAGGGTGTAGACATCTTTGGGGCAGGGAGGGGCATTGTTCTTCCTACCATATCTAGTAATAAGTTTAACAATAAAATTGCAATGTTTATTATAAGAAAACTTTGAGATGATTCAGGGAGCTATAAAATAGCGCTTGAACAAATGAAACGCATACTATTTTCTTGGCTAAGAAGAAATAGCATCTACTTTAATGCAAAGAAACAACATCACAAAGATATGTTATCCCTAAATAAACCTATACATTTAATTAAATACAATAAAAAATTGCCTAACTGAATACTTTTGGAAAGAGACAAGTTAATTCTTAAAATACATGTGGAAAACAAAAGCTAGCAAGAATAAATAGGAAAATTCTGAAAAGGAAGAGTAAGGAGGTGTTACCAGATATTAAAGCATATTACTAAGGCTCAGTGATTCAAACAGTGTGATATTACTCATAAATAAACAAACACATCAATGGAATCACATAAAAAAGTCCAGAAATAGGCCCAAATCATATGGGAATTTACTAAATGATAAATATTGCATCCTGGTGAAAAAATTGTTTATTAAAACCGAATGGTGTTGGGACTCTTGCTAGCCATCTGGACTGAAAAGTTTTCTTCCATGTCTCATATTTTATATCAGGGTATCTTCCAAATGAACACAAAATTTAAAGACAGAATTAAAACCATAAAAACACTATAAGAATCCCTGGGTAAAAATGTTATATCAGAACAAGGAAGGCTTTTCTATGACAGAAAACCCAGAATCCATAAGAGAAATGACTGAAATTTTCAGCTACTTAAACACAATAAAAACAGCAATAAAAAAAGGCCCAAATTCATCACAAGTAAATTCAAGCAGGGTAAAACTATTTGTAACTCATAGACAAACGTCTAATTTCCCCCACGTATAAAGCATTCCTACAAATTGAAAAAATAAAGACCAATAAATAAATATAAAAATATTTAAGAGGTTATGAAAAACAAAGAAAAGGAAAGACAATTTGGATTTTAGATATGTAGAAATATCCTCAACCAAACTCACTCACAATGAGAGAAATAAAGAGTAAATCTACAGTGAGACACCGTTTGTCACCTTTTAGGTCATCCACAATCCAAGAGGTTAATAGCATCTGCTGTGAGTGAGGGTGAAGAGAAAAGCCACACCCTTTTATTGCTTGTAAGAATGTAAATTGGTACAGTCCTGTTGTGGGGGTGGTATTGTCTATCAAAATTACACACCACATACCTTAGCATCCAACAATCTGACCCCTACAATGTATCCAGTTATGTACAAAGTGAAAACATTAGTCACTGCAGCAATCTCCTTTTAAAAGAAAAATATTACAAAAAACTTAACCATGTATCAATAGGGGACTAGTTAATTAAATTATGGTACATCAGACAATGAATATTATTTAGCTATAAAACATAATTATAAGTCTTTATGTAGAGTATGGAAAAACCTCCATGATATATTTTTAAATAAAAAAAGCAAAGGGTAGACCAATGTGTACAACATTGAGTTGTGTGAAAAAGAACAAAGAATATACATGTAAGCACCAACACTTACAAAGCACTTCTTATCCCTTCTAGTAGAAATCACTCTGTAAGGGAGGTACTGTCATTCCTTTTCCTACACCATAACCAGCACATCTGTATTATTTACTGCTCTAAAAAAATTAATTTTATTTATTTTGGTTGTGCCAGGTCTTATTTGTGGCTTGCAGCCTCCTTAGTTGCAGCACGTATGTTCCTTAGTTGTAGCCAGTGGGGTCCTTAGTTGTGGTATGCATGTGGGATCTAGTTCCCTGACCAGGGATCGAACCCACATCCCCTGCACTGGAAGGTGGATTCTTCACCACTGTGCCACCAGGGAAGCCCCATTATTTACTGCTTTATCTTCAGTACCTACCACAGAGCCTGACACATAGAGTGCTCACTAAATATTTGGCAATAAATAAATAATTTCCTATTTAAAGATGAAAAGACTAAAGCTCAGTTAGATTAAATAGCTTGACCCACGTCACACAGCCAGTAAGGGAAGAGTCTCATTTCTGGATAAAATATCTTTGGAAGAATACATGCCCCCTCACTCAAACACACAAACTCATCCCATTAGTTATCTGTGAAGACAGAAACTGGCTGGAGGGAGCTGAGGACACAGGTAAAGGTCAGACTTTTTCTATATGCCCTTTTATAGTTTTTGAATTGTGAGGTATTTGGACATATTACATATCCCAATGAAAGTACATGAAAATACAGCTCACAGATAGGAATGTTGACAAATAAAACACCAGAGGCAAGCACACGATTTGTTTAAAATATAAATAATACAAATAAATTATATAAGTAAATGTGGTTTATACTGTTACACAAAGGACAATTCTTGAAATATATCTTAAGAGAGTTATGATTTGAAAATTAATAGACTGAGAGGAAACCTCAAATAGAACCACAAAAGCTGGGTGGAAAATTACAAGGAAGAGAAGTAGTGGGCTTACTCTAGTTTCTCTGTCTCTCTTGAATGGTAGCCTCTCTGGACAGTTTTTCTGAAGAAGGTACATTCATACATAGGCAGCTAACAATCTTATTTAAATGTATAAACATAATCTCTAACAGTAGTAAAAACAGTTTCTACTCCTGTGGGCAATGAAAACAAAGCATAACAAAAAATACCACTGGAAGGAATATTATATGAATATTAAGTGCACAATCACCCCATATGGGCTCATAACTAAATTCCAAATCATGTTAGTAAATTGTCCAAAATAACTAGGAAATCTGAAATAATGGGCTAAGATATAATCAGCATATGTAAACAAAAAGAAGGTAATATCAAGGTTATGCAAACTATAATTTTAGAAAAAAAATTATTAAATGGGAACATGGTGGCTTTAAAATTATGAATTAAACAAGTTCTCAATGAGCCTTTCTGTTCCACTGACATAACATCAGAATACCTGAAGAAAATGTTGTGGGAACTGAAATGAGAAACAGATGGAAGAGCAGTGGGAGAGAGAGAATTTAAGAGATAAATCTTTTGTCCTTGAAATATCATGAATATAAAAGTTGTCCCTACATGATAATCAAACAGTGTTGGGAAAGATTGATATATTCTAGTCTAAAATAAACATATATACTAAAAGCTATAACCTATAAAAATTTTTTTTTCAATGGCCCCTGGAGCATTTTACAAAAAATGTAATCACATATTAGCCAAAAGAAATACTCTTTCAGTTCCAAAGAGGAAAAATACTTTAGATCATATTCTAAAACCACAATCTAATAAAGTGAAAAATAAATGTCAAATTTAGAAACAAAAAACCCAAAACATTTGACATTTTAATGCCTTTCTTTTCTAAAGAACTCTTGGAGCAAAAGGAACTAAAAAACCAATTTTATAGTATTTATAAAATAGTGATAATAATAGTCTCAATATTTTTACTGCAAGCAAAAGTAATGAAAATAATGAATAAAATCTATAAGTGATGAAAAACAACCAAGTGAACCTAAGGGACACAAATGGAAAAAAAATTAATGAAGACAAAAGCATAAATAAATTAATTAGGAAACAGAAATGGTAGACTTGCCAACAGCTTATTTTAACAGAAAAAAATAATTTGAACCACTTAGGAGAAAAAGAGAAAATGCCACTGAAACATAAGAACATTAGATAGGAGAAAAGAAAACTAATTATTGATGACATTAAAGAATTTTATGATAATACTTTACTATTTCACCCAACTCCATGTTAATAAATCGATAACCAAGGTAGGTAAGTTATATTGTATTAAAATTGGACTATCTAAAATGGACCTAAGAATAGTATGAAAACATGAAAGCCAAAAATACAAATAATCAGAGGTAAAAACTCTCAAAGTTGTCTAAGAGTTATACTTAAAAAGATTACCAGGTTCAGATGACTGTATGGTTTAACTTTATCAATCCAATCTCAGAACATCTAATTTTCATGTTGAATGATTCCACCAAAAAAGCACACCCCCCCAAAATAAAAGGTCTGCTTTCTACTTCTTGTTATGAAGCCATGGGTCTAAGATGACAAAATTCAACAAATATGGCACAACTCTAAAGACTAATATTCAAAAACTCACATAATAAAGCCACATATTAAATATAATTCAATATGACTCCAGTAGGGTTTATCTCAAGGTGTGCAAATAGGGTTTAATGTGAGGAAATTTATTAGTACAATTCACTACAGTTAAAGAATAAAAGCCATATAATTATTTTGATAGATAGGAAAAGCCTTGGATAGAATTCCATCTTTGTTCCTGATAAAACTTTATATATACATTATAATAAGCAAACACTCCAAATACTTCAAGCTGTTTTGAAAAAATCTTCAACAACTTCAAACAAAATTTTGAAGCTCTTTGTTAAGCCTCTAAATCTTATTTCCAGTTTATAGAAAATAGAAGTGATAATGAAGTAAGTTAACACCAAGAGAAAACAATCAGATAGAATCAGATTTGGGGAAAATATGTAAGACAGTTTATAATTATATACATATATACACTTATAGAGATAGCAATTATATTCCTATATATGATTCTTAAGTGTTCAGTGATAAAACATTGTTAGAAACAATGGAAAAGTTATTACTGAATCACCATTATTTTTCACATTTTCTTGCAGATACTAGCCAATGCAATTAAGACAAAAAACTAATTGGCAAACATATTTTAAAAAATAGGGAGAATGTATTTATTTAGGGAGGTTAGGCGAGAAGTAAGAATTAAACTAAATTGATTCCTTGAAGGCTTGCATCTCTAGAGAGCTCTATGGATCTGAGGTGATGTCCAGAGGTTCTGTGCTTCACTGTCAACTACAGATGAAAAGTTTGAATTCCAGTCTTATCCCACCTTTTAGAGGAGCTGATGTTTCCTTAAACATGAAGGTTAAAGACTTAAGCTCAAGGTCTGGGGCCCTCTCCCAGAACCTGAGGCCCAGCTCTGCTAGATCTCTGTGCTCTGCACTAGAATACAAAAGACAACAGGAGAACCACTCACTTGATACTCCTGCTAGCTCTACAATCACCTCAATAAAAGCTGTACTTTCAGCCTTGGGGAAATCCAAAAATAAACAACTAAAAAATAAAATTTTTATAAACAATAATAAAGTTTAATTAGATTTTAATTATTATTAAAAGACCATTAGCTTTGCTATATACAAACCAGCATCTGTTAGAAAGAAAATGAAAACCAACATCCAGACTAAAAAATAAATATCCAGCCTGTGAAAATAGAAAAATGGAGATACTGATATGTATGGATACTGACGATCCTTAAGAATTGTCTAAGTCATAAGAATCGATCATAATCTCACCAGCCACAGATGTTATTTACAAATGCCAGCAGGGCAAGTGGAATCTGACTGAGCAAGGAACATTTGAAATGATAAGAGGCTAGAGGAGATAGAAGCTAGATAATCTTAATTCTTCTCTACACTGTGAGGCTTCAAAACCATACCCTTTTCCCTCCCAATCCCCATACCGAAATGTCATCTTGAACATAAACTGGGTTTGGAGAACCTAAAACAGAGAAATCTGAGGGATCGAATTAGCATTACGTTTCCCTAAGCACAGAACACATATACTGAGAGGTGCTCAAAATTGCTCCCCACCAAAGACAAACCTATTTAAATTATGGGATGAGACTAAACTGTACATCACATTGGACACCATTACTTGTTTTATTCTGCAAGCTAGTTGTTGGGGGTGCATGAGGAAGACTAGATTCACTGTGTAAAATGAGTGAGTTTACATTTTCTCTGAACAATTGAATTGTAGGGTGAGCTAAGTTTTGTTATCAGAGGTATATAGATGGATTTTTTTTTCCAAGGCACCAACAAAATATGAAAGAAAATAATAAATGCCAACATTTTAACATGATTTTCTCAAGATTGGTTAAGATTTCAGAGACCTTTCTCCTTATTTTTCACATCTTTAAATAAACTTATAATATGGATTATTTTGGCAATTATAAAAAGTAAACTTAGAGCAAAAAATAAAGAGGATAGAAAAAATAATAGGTAACAATTTTTAAGACATACCACATGCCAGGTAGTATGCTAAGCCCTTAACACGTGTTAACTCATTTAATTTTTCCATCAACTCCATAAATTATGTTATTACTGCCATTTTACAGAATTGAGGCTTGGAAAGGCTAACCTGACCATGGTCATAAAATTAGGTAGTACTGTATCATAGATTCACAACCAGGCAGTCCAACTTCAGAGCATCTAAGTTTAATTAACTTGCTCTATTGCTTCTCATGAGACACCATAGACCTCCCATTCTATAGGCTCTATCTGGCTCCTATACCTTTTTTTCCCGTCTCATCATTTCTATGAGCAAAATTTCTGCTTGGCTCATTTAGGACTCCAAATGCACTTTATGTGCTATCTGTGGAAAAATTTGAGAGGAAGGGAAAACATAATGTCACCTGTATTTTTTTCCTTTTAGTTACCAAACAGCATTTCTGGCATTCCTAGAAAAATAAACTATCAAACCCACAAGAAAGACAAGACACCATCTAGTCTACCATACTCGGTCACTTCAAATTATGTTAAAATGTGTTTACCAGTGCCTAGAGCAGTGCTGGTAACATATTAGGTGGATAATATGATTTATTGCTGTTATATCAATAACTCTTTTCTTTGTATTGATAACGTATTTTCACAGATCTTTCTGGCCGCTCCGGCCCTTTGTGCTTTATTTTTAAAAGTTCATTTATTGACCATCTATATTGTAACCTATTTTAGGGGATATAAAAATAAGACCCAGTACCCATCTTCAGAATGTTGTAAGCTAGTAGTGAAGATAAGACACATATATACTCTAGGCAGAAGGCACAGATGTAAATGTCTATGAAAATTTTGTGTTGAGAGAGATCATTTTTAGTCAGAGAAAAAAGAAAGCTTTATGAAGAAAATCACATTTAAAGTGAGATATGGGTAGGATTTGAACTAGAGGAAATGGGAGAAACTATGCTGGACAGAAAATCGATATGTGCAATAGCATGGGGGATTGGAAAATGAAACATGCACAAAGATTTGTGAATAATCCAGGTAGATTTTAATCAAGGTAAGTTTTAATGAAGGCTAAAAACATAGATTGAGAACACATCTGATTATCCCCAAATGTCCAATAAGAGAGTATGCACTATATTCATTAACAAGGGAAGTCATTTACAGTTTTTCAAAAAGTATCACAAGTAGAGATTTAATCTTGTGACCATGCACTATTTTCATTAAAGAGGAGAGAAATTAAATGTTAAAAAATAAATCAGAAAGTTGATATAACAGCTCAGGTAAGAACCTATAAGAGGAAAGTAGTCCTAGAAATAGGAAAAGAGAGGGCAGACAGGGCTGCAATGTCAAGGAAATATCTGTGGGACTTAGTAACAGATTGTGAGGAAAGAAGGAAATAAAAAGATATGATTCTGAGTTTGCACATCAGGAAGAATTTTGGTATTTTGAAGAAAATAGAAATTCAGGACTAGGAACTGGTCTGAGAAGGAGAAATTACTAATCTACTTTTGTACATGAAGAATTTGAAATACCTGTGGTACTTGGAGATAGATATTAATGTCCTACAGGTGGTTGGAAATATCAATATACAACATACAATTGGAAAGAGTGGTTAATTTTGGGAACTGTAAATTTTGGAGTGATTCACGTTATATGACAGTCATAATGTTGAAATGGTCAGTCTATGCATGGTGAAGATTGAGAGAAAAAAAAGAAAGCTGTGCACACAACTTTGAGGAATGCCTACCTTTTAGGAACAAAAGGATTAGAAACAATTAGGAGAGGAGACAGGAGAGAAATGGTCAGAGACTGAGAAAGAAAATGAGAAATAATGGATACATTAAGAGGAGTTGGTTTTATAAAAGAAGAGTTGGTTAACAGTTCCAAATGCTGGAAATTTTGAAGTTGGAGAAGGGAAGGCTTTGAAAGGAGCATAGGAATAAATGTTGATAAAAGTCATTATTGACAAATACCTCTAGTAGAGTAATTGAGAAAGAAGCCAAAATGCAAAATTTGGGGCTGTGAGTTTATTACTCCCGATTTCCCCTTCATCCTATAGCTTGTTTTGTGCACTGTATATTTTTGTGGGTGCTAATCTTATAATCTAATCTTTACTTAGATTTAGTAGCTAATAATGGCCTACCAGTTTTATTTTGCCTAGGGAACACATTTCACAAGTGACTTCAATTTTCTAAGGAAAGCGTTGGTGAATAATTATTTGTTGAGAGGAGCTGTATTTAAAATATAGTGGAAATTTTAGATTGGAGATATTTTAAGACATGGAGAACATAAAATTTTGGTGTCCTTAAATCACAAATAATGCCTATTTAACCTGCTTGATAAACTACTTAGATTCCATCCACTCAGAATATTCACACACCAATTATCAACCATCTTTGTATCTCAAACATTAAAAATATGGGGCCACCATATCTTGAGAGCAGTTAATTACCCAGAAAAGGAAAAGATTGTTTCTTGCATTCTTCTGACTAAGTGGAGATGAAATTTCTGGAACAGTAAGCTTTTCACTTGTGAAAAGATCATAGGTTATTCATTAGATGGTTAATTAGCACAGAAACACATTTTATCTTATAGAATATTCAGCTGAGATATTTTTTTTTTGAAACCTTAGCAACTCTGTTTTGAAATGGTTTCAAGATTCCAGGTAATTATTCAAACTTCAAAAGCAATGGTTAAAGCCTATGACATTTCTTTCTGAAGATAAATATAGACTTTTAATTGTGTGTTTATGTGCTTATGTGGTGTGTGTGTGTGTGTGTGTGTGTGTGTGCGCGCACACATGCTTGGAGATGATAGCGTATTTATAAAAATGAAGTGAGTTAAAAAGTGAATAATAATGAGATCAATTCCTTTATAACGGTACTTTCTATATACTTTTATGAAGGACAAGTAGGAGAAAAGTAAGAATATATTTAAAAATTCACAAAGGAAAATAGAGTTCACGTTGAATTTGAGAATTCTAATTTTTTATTTCTTCTACTGCTTTCTAGGAGAGAAAAGCAAATCAACACTAGTCTCAACTTTTCAAATTGTTAATATTTTATACTGTGAAAAAATAAAGGAATGCCTATATTATTTGATGACACACTAGAGAAGTAATTCAGTAATTTTAATTTTAAAGTAAATACAAAATTATTTGGTAGGTTAATCAGACATGGACATTATAATCCAGTGGAATAAATTTTATACAATACCAATGACTATGATTACTCTGCAGCAAGGCTTAAATACAATTTCTAGCCTTGAATTCATATTTTTCTTTGATTTATATGCTAGGTATTTCCTATAAGATAATGTGCATAAGTATTTTCTTTAACAAAGCATCTTTTTTGAAATATAATTTAATAAAATAAAATTCACTCATTTTAAAGTACAGTTTATTAAGTTTTGACAAATAGGTAATTTGTGTAACTACCACCACAATCATGATATACAATATTTTCATTTTCCCAGTATTTCCCACATATCCCTCTGCAGTTAATGTTTTTCCTCTACCGTTGGACAACCACCGATCCACTTTCTGTCATTGCAGTTTCACCTTTTCTATACTTTCATACACATGAAACCATACAGTTTGTAATCCTTTGTGTTGACTTCTTTCACTCAGCCTGATGGCTTTTAAGCTTTATCCATGTTGTTGCCTGTATCAGTTTATTCTTTGAATTGTTGAATAGTATTCAATTGGTAAATATGACACAATTTGTTTATCCATTTGCCAGATGATAGACATCTAGGCTATATTTATGTTAACATATTTCATTTTTGTTTGGATAAATGTCTAGGATGAGGATTGCTAGGATGTATAATAATTATATGTTCAACTTTATGAGAAAAAGCCAAATTAGTTTCTAAGGTATCTTTGCCATTTTGTTTTCCCATGAGCAATGTATGTGAGTTTCAATTGCTCCTGTATTATGTTCATTTAATTTTAGCTCTTCTAGTGTATGTGTAGTGTTTTTCCATTGTGGTTTTATATTGTACTTCCCTGATGATTAATAATGTTTCCTTAATGATGAATTTGTCTTTTGCATGTTTCCTATGGTGAAGTATTTGTTCAAATCAATTATCCATTTTTTAAAATGTCAGGTGGTTATTCTTAATATTGAGTTGTAAATGCTCTTTATATTTTCTGGATAGAAGTGTTTATCTGATGTTTACATTTTGCAAATATCTTCTCCCTAGGTACTTTCTAAATTATTTTTTGATGCTATTGAAATTGGAATTGTTTTGTTAATTTCATTTTTGAATTGTTAATTGCTAGTGTATAGAAATACAATTGATTTTTGTGTAGTGATCTTGTATCCTGCAGTCTTACTTAATTTGTTTATTAGTTCTAATAGTTTTTGGTGGATTCCTTAGGATTTTCTATATATAAAACCATGACATCTACAAATAGAGATACATTAATGTCTTACTTTTTAGTCTGTCTTTCTTTCTATTCTGGATGCTTTTTCTTATCAATTTCCCTGGTTAGAAACTTCAGTGTAGTATTAAATAGAAGTGGTAAGAGCAGGCATTTTGTCTTGTCCTTGGTGATGGGGAAAGCATTTACTCATTTACCATTAAGTATAGTGTCAGCTGTGTTTTTTTCATAGATGCTCTTTATTTGATTGAAAAAGTTTCCTTGCATATTTTGTTTATTAAATGTTTTTATCATGAAAGAGTGTTGGATTTTGTGAGATAATTTTTCTGTATTTGTTGAGATGATGTAGTTTTTGTCCTTTATTAATACGATGCTTTACATTAACTGACCTTCAGATGTTAAACCTACTTGGTATTTTGGGGATAAATTCCACATTGTCATGTTTTATAATCCTTTTTATATGCTGGTGAATATGTTTTATTAGCATTTTGCTGAGGATTTTTGCACCTATATTTATAAACGTTATTGGTTTGTAGTTTTCTTGTAATGTCTTTGGTTTTGGTAACAGGGTAAAACTGGCTTCACAGAATGAATTGGGAAGTGTTCCCTTTTCTTCTGTATTTTTAGAAGAGGTTGTGAAAAATGGGTACTAAATCTCCTTTGAATGTTTGGTCGAATGCACCAGTGAAACTATCTAGACCTGGGTTTTTCTTTGTGAGTGGACAATGATGGTGATGATGACTACTAATGATATTTCTTTACTAATTATAGATCTATTCAGATTTTCTATTTGTTCTTGCACCAGTTTTGGTAGTTTATATCTTTCTTATAATTTGTCCCTTTCATCTAAGTTATCTAATTTGGTGACATACAGTTTTTTATTTTCCCCCAGCCTCTGGCATAGAATATTTTTAAATAGTATTCCTGTTTTAACTTTTTATTCCTGACTTTAATACTTTGTCTTCTTTTTTGCCTTCTTCATCTGTCTAGCTAAATGTTTGTCATTTTTTCTGATCTTTGAAAGAACCACCTTTTGGTTTTCTTTATCTTTCTCTACCATTTTTTATATCCCCTGTTTCACTTATTCTCACTATAATTTTTAACTCTTCTGCTTGCTTTGGGTTTCATTTGTTTTTCTTTCTTAAGGTATAATCTTAGTTACTGATTTCAGATCTTTCTTCTTTTCAAATATGGGCATTTATCACGATAATTTTCCTCTAACTACTTCTTTAACTTTACCCTATGAATTTTGGTATGTTGTATATTAATCTTCTCTTATCTAAAAGCATGTTCTAATCTCCCTGTGATTTCTTCTTTGGTGCATATTTATGGATTACTTGTTTAATTTCCACATATTGGTGAATTTCCCAAATTGATTTCTGATTTAAATATTCTAAAAATTTTAGTCCATCTTAGTTTATTCTCTTTTGTCAATATCCAACTATTATTTCTGAATGGTATATTTATTTCTAAGTCCTGCCAGTGCTGGTTTCATGTATTTTGGTGCTCTGTTGTTAGATGCATATATGATGTCTCTGATCACTTATCTTTTTCTTAATTTTACATCTGGCCTCCTAGAAGTTGTCCTGGTCAGAAGTATTAGTAAATGCTCAGAGATTGTCTTTTGAGATTGAGGTTTCTAACTTTTATTTTTGGATCTGTATGTGGCTAGGTGATTGCTTTCACTGTACAGAGAGAGAGTCTGTGAGGTTATCCCATTTTCAACCATGACTTGTAGTTCAGGATTTCTTTTTCTGGTTATTTATTTTCATTCTATTTTATTTTATTTTATCTCTCTCTGTGGCTCTGTTTTTGTTTATTTTTCCTCCTGGTTATGGGTAATATTTTTCTTATTTTCTTCATACCCAATCATTTTTGATTAATGTCAAACATCATGCATTTTACATGATTGGAAGCTGGATTTTGTTGAGTTCCTTTTAAGAGTGTTGGATTTTGTTCTGGCCTTTGGTTAAATAACATGTCAATTAGATGAAACTTTTCAAAAATTTTTATGGCATTCAGAGTGGCATTTAGTCTGGGACAAATTTAGCTGCACTCCTAAGGCATGACTTATTGGAGGACTCTATCCAATGTACAACATGTCACAAAGTATCTCTACTTTGAATAATGGAGGTATTTTAGTGGTGAAGACAGCAGTGAGAGGTATGAGGATTGTTTGCCATGCTGCTCTCTGGTCATTCCTTTCTGGCTTCAGGTAGTTCCCTACTGCTCATGTGTTGATGAGTACTTAGCCAACCACTCAAGGAGAGTTCTGTATAGATTTCTGGAAAACTCTATCTCCTTCTCTTCTAAACTCTGCCACACACATTCTAGCCACCACGGCCTCCCCAACCTCTGATCTTGTTTTTTTTTAATACTCTATGAGTCTGCCAACCTCTGTTTGCATTGTCCCTCCGTTTACTGAAGCCTCAAGCTGCCTCTAGGCAGTAAACTGGAGAGATCATAGATTCACTTTGTTTCCCTTTTCTAGGATTACTGTCTGAAAAGCATTTTAAAAAATATATATTTTGTACCATTTCCTAGTTGTTAATGGTGAAAAGGCAATTGCTATAGCAATTAATCTTCTATGGGCATAAGCCATGTGACTGCCTTTTTTAACATAAAATTTTCTATCTAAATGAGTGATTATCTTTCAGAGTAGTAACAGTGTTCCAACATTGTTAATATTTCATAATTAAAAATAAATAAAAATAGCTAACATTAATCAAGTGCTTACAACTGTGCAATAAAACTTAGAGGCATTTTATAAACAAATTTTGAATTTCTATTAGAATCCTCTGCACAAGCTGATGCATCATTTTAGAGTATCTTCTATGATCATAAATATTCATCTTGAGGATTGATTAAATCATTTGATCAAGTTAATAAAATATGAGGAGCTTGAGAACTTAATAAAATATATGGTCAATATGAATATTCAGTTTTTGGAAGTAAATAAGTTGTGATTATTTAAAAAGATTAGACTCCCTATAGTTTTACACTTGTTTTCCCTTTCTTTTGCCCTGGTTAGCTCTTACATGTGCTTCGAGACTCAACTTAGATGACATCTTTACAAATTTGGACTCTTTTCTAGCTCCCCGTAACTGTGTTTGGCGTTCTTATGTGCTTTTATATCTCTCTGCTCACACTACATTTTGTGACATCTACCACTCCAGATAATATAGTCTGTTTCCTTTTCCACTTCTTCCTTTTCATGTGTTTTTCTTCCCCATTTTGGAATCCCTGACATATTCACCCTTCACCAAGTATGCTAGATTATATTTTCCCAATTATTTTTATATTTCCTCCTTTTCTTTATTTCCACCCTATCTGCTTTCCTTAGGACACTCGTTAGCATTCTTATCTACTTTAGTAGTAATATTTTGAGTATATTTTCCCATCTCCATATAGACCCACCTTCTAATCCTATCTGACTAAATGATCTTTCAGTCGCTCCCCATTATTTCACCACTGAGTCCTGTTTCTTTAGCAGAACGTAGCACACTCTGATTATTAAGTTCCCTATTTACTTGCATTAACACTGTGGGCTCCTCAAAAACAGAGGTTCTATCCTTGATTGTATCCCTTCTAGCACCAGCACCTGGCACAGTGCAGGAAGTAGTTCAAGCAGCTGGTTTGTAATCGCTTTCCCTCTCATTACCAAAGGATTCTCCCAAGGAAAGAAAGCACATAATTGGTCTAACTTATTTATACACATGCTGATGATAATGAGCCTCATGGTAAACAGATTAATGCTATTGGCTAGAGAAAAAGTACTTATCAGTACTTTTATACAGTAGAAAGATTTTGGCAGAATATCCATGTTTTAGGATTTCTTATAATAGACAAATATAATATGTGGATTTATGAAGCAAGGTTCCCTGGAGGATATCATGTAAGCCATTAAATGATCTGAGTATAAATTGAAGATGATCAGCAACATAAATGCTCCTTGCTTGCTGAAAAAATAACTTCTGTATCTTACTTAGAGATGCCCTCTGTTCTGGATGGGCTAGAGAGTGCATATTTAGAATGGTGAGGACTTGGGGAGCTACATGGATGGCCGACCTGCCCTCCCTGTGCCTCTTAATTGCTTGTTTTCTTCAAATCATTAGTAAAGCTTGAAACTAGCTGTGGTAGGCAGAATATTGGCCCATCAAATGCATCCACATCCCAAATCTCAGCACCTGTGTATATGTTATGTTATAGGGCAAAGAAGAGCTAAGGCTGTAGATGTAATTAAGATGATTGCAAATCAGCTGATTTTGTTATGGAGTGATTAACCTGGATCATCTGGATTGGTCCGAGGTAATCACGAGGCTCTTTATAAGTAGAGGAGAAGGGCAGATGAGTGAGAAGTACAGAAATGGTAGCGTGGTAAGGACTCAGAGCCCCAACTTAGCTGGTTTTTGAAAATGGTGACTAGGACCGTGAGGCAAGGAATACAAGCAGCCTTTAGATACTAGAAAAGCCAAGGTTATGGATCCTCTCCTAGTCCCTCCGGAAGGAATGCAGCCCTGTTGACATCTTGATTTCAGCACAGTGAAACCTATTTCAGACTTCTGACTTGAGAATGGTAAGATAAAAATTACGTGTTGTTTTTAAGTCACTAAGTTTGCGGTAATTTGTTACAACAGCAAAAGAAAACCAAAAGCAGATAAGACCTCTGATTCATGTGGTTCTAATTTGATAACCCTAACACTTGTGTTAGTTCAGTAACTTAAACATAAAATAGGTTTTCTTTTCTTTTTTAACATCTTTATTGGAGTATAATTGCTTTACATTGTTGTGTTACTTGCTGCTGTATAACAATGAATCAGCTATACGTATACATATACCCCCATATCCCCTCTCTCTTGCGTTTCCTTCCCACCCTCCCTATCCCACCCCTCTAGGTGGTCACAAAGCACCGAGCTGATCTCCCTGTGCTAGGCAGCTGCTTCCCACTAGCTATCTATTTTACATCTTTGTTCCCAGCCATATAGCAACCAAATGCTACATTTGGTAGTGTGTATATGTCCATGCCACTGTCTCACTTCGTCCCAGCTTATTTTTCTGGGCTAATGAATGGTGTACTCACTGTCTTGTAAGATTGACTTAATCATTGTTAGGTTTTTAAGCATTTGGTGTTAGAAAATCAGTTATATAATGGGATACAGGTTTACAGCTATAAAAGCTAAACTCTCTATTGGTAAGAGGGCAAATGTGAGTAAGTGTGGTCAATAGAACTCAATTTAATTCAGTAAGTATTTAACATGGTCTATGTTCGAAGCACTTTAGCAAGTTCTATGAATGAATTTTTAAAAAGACAATTACAAGAGTCTGTCCTCCACAAAACAAACATCTATTAGTAGATATAGATAATGCAAGACAGTATAAGAAGCATTAAAATATAGCTACAAAAACACTGTGAAAATGCTGAAAAGAAAAATTTGAGGCTTTGTAAGGAAGTGCTCTTTGATTTAATAAATAAAGAATTAATAGAACTTGGAAAGCCAGAGGTGGGCTATCATGTAGACTGGTGTGGGAAAATTGTGGAATAAAGCCTAACTACAGGCATTGAGGTGACTTGGTATAGGGCATATTTAAGAAGAGTCCAATATTCTGCTTTGGTGGTATCTTGCAAAGCCAAGCCAAGCCGTGTTCTGTGCACAGTAGAAAGTGTGGGTCAGATTGTGCTGTGTCTTGGATCAAGCAGGTGAAATTCTTTTCCTATAGCAGGTGGGGAGCCACTGAAGGTGTTTCAACAGGGCACTGCTATGATTTTAACAGTACCTGAAAGGATTTTGTGGGCAGGTGTATGTAAGAGCAATTGGAAGTGGATTGACCTTTTCGTAGGCTATTACAGTTTTCAAACAGAAATTCATCAGTGCTACTCTAAATATGCTGGCCCCTTCCATTAGTACCCTGAGTTATGGCATCTGGAATGCTGTTTTTGTACACAATCAGTTCTTCTGTGTGTTCTCTTACCTGCCGTTTGTAAATATTTTCTTTGCAAGGTACACATTACTTTTAAGCTGTGCAATTAAATCCTGAAAATTAACAAGCAGCAAGAAGAAAAAGCAATTTTAAATATTCTAAAGACAAGGCCTAATGGATCACTATGTTATCATTGTAAACTCATGTTTACTGAGTATCCAGTGGAGATGTATAAACTCTACTTGACTTTAGAATTATCATTACCCGAACGCTAAGTATCTGCAGTCATACGGAGCCAGGATCTTAATGCCATAAGAGTAAAAAGTCTGCGATTTCTTGCACCAGCAATATACCTCTTCCACAATACAGAGCTCCATTAGTACAGGGAAGATGCTATTTTAATATATTAATGGAATTTGTGGTACTTTCTCATAAAACTAGCTCTTCTTCTTTGTTCCCAGCCATATAGGAACCAAATGCTTATTCGTTGAGGTCAGTAATAATGAAATTAACATCAGTGTGTGTCAACTGTGCTCTAGACATTGTTGTAAGAATTTAAATGCATCATATCATTTTATGTTCACAGCAATTTTAGGAGGTTCTATTACTAATCCTAATTTAGAGATTTAGAAATAGGAGCACATAGAGAAGTCAAAGTAACTTGTCTGAGATCACAGAGCTAGTCAGTGATGGAGCTGAGATTTGAACCCATTCAATTGACCTTTAGAGTCCAAATTCTTAACTACTACACCACATTCCTTCCAACAGTGTATTTCTTGGTGATTTATTTAGATACACCATGTATTGGTATCATCTTCCAATACAATGTCGATATTGGTATGCACTCCCATCCCAACTGGCTCATTTGGTAGGAGCAACAATCAGTAGTAACACTGAATAGAGAAGGTGAGGGCAAAGGGACAGGAGAGGCACAGGGGGAAGAAAAAGACATAGGTCATTCTTAATATAAGCAATGAAACCTATTCTTCAAGCAATTAAAAGGTTGAATACAGTATTATTTTGTAACAAAGTCTATGTTCCAGAAAAAGTCTTAAGACATTAACTAAAGACTGTATCGGTTTTAGATAGGTGGAAAATGGATTCCTAAGTGGTTAAGTTACTAGCCCAAGGCCATGTACTATTAGTGGGAAAGGAAGTATTTAGCTGTCTTAACTCGTGAGAATGTTCAGTCTAATGCTGTATTTTGATAAATGTGATTATGGGGGAAAAAAGCTCTTTAGAGAACTCCATGTGTATGTGGGCCTTAGAATGATTTATCATTATTATTTGTCATTACAGCAAAAGAATTACCATTATTTGTTTCTTTTGTTGAGTTTCGTTTGTTTTTATCAGAGTTACAAATGCACATATCTACATGCACTCTGCAAGTCTTCAGGTGAAAAACAGCATCACCCTGCCCTCACTCCAACTTTCCTGTTCCTCAGAGGTAACCAATGTTTTCAGCTATTAAAAAACCTATTAGCTTTACTATTCTCTCCATATCTTTAAATAATATGCTTTTATCTCTACTCTTTGCTTTTTCAACTTTAAGCATTAAGTGTTCATATCTTACTATGGAAGATGATTCAGCTCAACCACACACACATTTCCCATGTCCTGTCCTTCCAACTCTGTTGTATCACGATTTTGGTTAGATCAGTACTTTGTGTGCATTGCAAATTGGGTTGCTTCTTGGTTCTTTTCAGTGCTTGCTTGAGTTTCAACTTCTTTGGGTCTGCTGATTCATTATTGCTTGTTCTGTTTTACAGTTGGCAAAATTGTGTGGCTATCACCTTCTATCCCTTTTTATTTGTCTTTGTATGCTTATGTCTTTAAACATGTCTCCTTGCTGAGGGATATGTGTTTGTGTGTGGAGGGGCTGCCAGTGTGTTCAATATGCTCTTTTCCCAGATGTCCTTTTAGTTCCATAGTATCCATTAGAAATCTGGGGCAAAACCATAATCTAGTTTTCACTTGTACAGGATCAATGCCTTGAGGGTAATCAGAACTTTGAGTCAGGTAAATAAAGACAGTAGAAAATGAGCTGTGTATTTTGTAAAATGGATTTAGAATGTGAAGAACTCTGCCACGGTGCCAAACTCATTTTAGTGACAACAGTGCTCCTATAAAAGGTGGTTTGGTTTGTAACACAATATTAAAATGGCTCAAAGACTGATAATTTGGAAATATTTTTTACAAAGGTGGATTAAATTTTTGTTTACATGATGTTATAACTCCCTTTTATACAAATAGTGATAAACTTAAATTATAAAACTGAGATTGGTAATCTCTCTTCTAACTCAACTTAAAGGATGTCTCATTCAAGATAGAAAAGATGGAAGAGATATTAGTGTAGAAAAACTGGAGTTTTTAATGCTTATAGCAAAGTACTGATTTGTATTTCTCAAGCTCTCAGTTCATGTAGATAGATAAATTTGGATGGAATATTCAGTTATTTTGAGGATTTCCTAAAAAAGCAATACTTCTTGGATGTTAGCAAATTATAGTTATGAATCATTTGAACCTATCAAGACTGTATATATTTTATTTTAGTTACAGCTGCAACTTTTGGTATGCTGAATTTGGACGTTCATATTCTAATACATTACAATTATGCCTTTTCAATATTGGAATGTACTCTTGGGTTTTTTTCCTTTTAAATGTTATAAAATTTTTTCCTGGAATAAGAAACACATTTTGAAAAAAATTCATATAAAGGTTAAAGAATTTGTATTTTTTTCAGACAAGTCAAATATATCTGCAGAACTAACTCATATTTAGATAAAAATTTCAGTCATTCATTTATCACCTATAAGGCAATTAATTCATTTGTTTATCTAGCATTTATTGCAAATATTCAATGTGTGACATATCATCATTAGCCCTGCTGATGCAATGAATGACATACACTATGGTCTTCAAGGAGCTTGGAGTCTAAGAGAAATGCCATTGTGCCATTGTTGACGTTGTTATAAAATAAAACCTGGTGTGTTTACATTTCCAAGAGAATGTTAATGTATAAGGCGAGCAGTGTTGAAGAAAGTATGTGGACTTTGGAGCTATTCAAGCTTAAATTTAATTCCTGGCTTTTGCAGTTACTGACTGGCATTTCTACAGGCATAAGTATCCTACAGGCTCGTTGTTAGGATTAAAAGATATAATGTATGCAAAACAGCAGACGTATAGTAAAGCTTAACAGTTTCCTTTTTTTTTTTTTATTGATTTTGGAATACGCAGTATCCCCAATATAGCATTTGCTCCCTGGGTAAAGAGTCACCACTGAAGTGCCAACAATTTCCGTGAGAACACTGCAAATACTTCGAGAAAAACTTTCGAACCAGAAGGGACTTCAGAAATGATCTAATCCATCTCCTTTGTAATGACCTAGCTCAGTCACACAGCTAACTGAATCAAAGCCAGGACAGAACAGAACTCAGATTCCTAAGTTTTATGCTCTTCAACCTTTAAAATAGAAAAGATATGAAAAATAATTTTTAAATGGTGGTCCATTATGAAATAAAAATTGGGCATTTCAATACCATCCTAGATAATAATTTTAATTTAGTGCTTTGCTATGTCTTACAAGAATTAAAAAATCTATGACCTTGAGCTTTTGGAGATTTAAGTGACTGAAAAAGAATTCACCAGATGTTTGTGCTATTGTTTCCTAGCTCTGTTTTGAAATTGTTGTGGTTGATATTGGATGTTCTCTCCCAGTACTCTGTGTTGTTAAGTCAGAAACCATAAACAGCACTGGAAAACAACTTCCAGTCTTACTGGAAATGTCTAACTCAGTTGATAGTTGGCCACTTTCAGAATTGTTCTCTTTGATACCCTTTCTGTAATCTGTTCCTCCTGAGAAGAAAAATGGTCTGGCTGCTTCTGTTCAAATCACCGTCAGATACCTGGG
Organism: Delphinapterus leucas; assembly: GCF_059928025.1. NCBI lineage: Eukaryota > Metazoa > Chordata > Mammalia > Artiodactyla > Monodontidae > Delphinapterus > Delphinapterus leucas. Next base: position 17,102,506 of record NC_143146.1, read on the forward strand.
TGAGAAAAAACAATGAACTGTAGGAACATCTATTTCTGATGGACTGTAACGGTTTGGAGAATAATGGAATACTACCTGATTGGAGCTTTCTCATAGCAGTTTTTAAACACAGATAACAATAAGCTTTAGTTTGAAGAACTTTCTACTACAGCACACAAATTTGAAATCTGTCCATTCTTGGGGGCCCTCCCTGAGTTACACTGGGTCTTATTAAAACAATCACAAAACAGATGGAATCTTCTTAAAGATGGCACTCCTCTTGTTGCCTCTTTCCTTGGAAGGTGTTGTGTGAGCATAGCCCCTAAGAAGGGAGGCAGGCAGCAACTTGCTCAGTTGCCGAGCCTTTCAAGGGGTTATGATTCAGTTACTTTGACAGGCCATTAGATTTGGGGACCCCCTTTCTCCCTTGTTTTTGTTTTTCACTTGAATCAAGGGAAGTGGCTTCCCCTCTGTGAGTATCTAAATCACGGTGAAATAAACGAATGCTGGGGCAGCTTAAACACTTGGCCTTTAGGGCTGAATTCAAATCTCAGACTGCTTGCTGTAGAGCAGCCGGAAAATGTCGATTTACGATGAGAATAAAAGAAAGGTGGCCTCCACGGTCCTGTTTCATCCTACAAAGCCATGGCTTTTCAGATATCTTAAAGATGAATTCCCGTTTTAAAGATGAATTCACACCCCTTCCATTGGAATTCTCTCATCCTTTAGATCTGTGGACACTGCAGGGTTTACTCTTCATTTCCTGTGGACCCATTCTTTTATCAGAATTGAATTATCCTCTTTTGATGCGTATGTGTTACATTATTTGTCAGGCACTTTCCCTCTGCCGTGGGTTGAAATAAAAGCAATTATCCTGTAGCCACAGGATACATTTTTCATTCCTCTCCTGGACTTTCTGAGTACAACTAATCAGACCGAAGCAGACATGAGCATTTTCCGCAGTAGACACTGACCCAGTGTAGAGACTGCTTTGAAAGAGACTGATCATGGTTCTTGTGTTGCCGTCATTCTCTTGCCTGAGTAAGAAATAAATAAGAAACCACCAGTTCTCAAAAGGAAGGTAACTTTCAGACTTTTCAGTTGATGGTTAAGGTGCTCTCGATTATTGGTCTCTCAAAACATACACACTACTGACCTCACGTTGATTGCTGACATGTAAAATATGATGTGCAACTAGCATGGGAAACCATTGTGAATAAAGCAGAATGATACCAGTGAAGGTTCAATGACTATGAGAACTGTTTCTGGAGCTCTTTTCCCTTCATCGTTCATATTTATGTGGCCTTGCCCTGTACCATGTACGTTAACTGTTGGCTAGAAATTTCGTTGTACAGCATGCGTGGGTCCTTGTAAGCTGGTTGTTGGGAAAATGAGTACAAGACCCTTGACTCTTATTCTCACTGCATGTGGGGAGTAAGTTGATGCAAAGACCTCTTAGTGTGTCAAAATGGAATGAATTGCATCTGAACCGATGCCTCCCTCATCGCCTTTCTATCTTGATACCTAAGGCTCCCAATTTCCAGCGGCAGCCTCAGGGCTTGCAGGAGGCCCTGGATGCTGGTATGTTACATAGTTATTTGTGGTGGAAGTACAAACAATGTGTATACATGCTCACACTGGCAGATACACACACACTTTATTTATTGAAAATCTATGTGCCAGGCCCTACATGTCAATGAATTCGTGACATACCTGTCTCTTTCAATTCTTACAATGGTTCTATTCCTTCAGTTAACTAATATGCTGAAGGTACCTATTCCGAGGAAGGTATTTGTATTCTCATTTAATGTGAGAAGACTGAAAGTCAAGATGATTAAAGCTTTTGCCTGAGTGATTGCAGAATTCCCAAATCCACGCTACGCACTCTTAATTGCTCCATCCCAGTTCAATTCCCCTCCCCCTACCTCACCTCCCTGCGTCCTCTGACTGGTACCAGAGCTTCTCAGGCTGATCAAGACAAAAGCTTCTGATATATTACCTTGAGCGCATCTTGCTTCACTGCTCACAGCTGCAAATGAGGAACTTTAATAGATCTGGGATTTTAAAAAACTATTTTTTGCATTGTCCAACGTGTAAAGCAAGCTATTTGCAAAGCTGCTTTAGCTGCAGTAGGACTAGGGTCCAGGGTCCAGATCTTGGCTTCTTCTGCTGAAGGGGCGTTTCCTCATCTTGAATCAGAACTAGCTGCTGGTCTACTTGCTTCCTTCCTGCTGGTTTTTTTTTTTCTTTTGAGATTTTAAATATCTATAAAATGAAATTAGTAAAAATGAATATAAATATTACCTAGGATTCATAGAACGGTTGGTTCTGCTATAATGATATGTATGTGTTCTAAAAATCATTGTGCTATGAAAAATAACAAAACTATAGGGATTATTGAACAGAGTGGAGTCAGGGGCACAGCACTCAAAACCTGTCACTGACACCTGGTGCAGTTGAAGAGGACTAACCACCCCAGCTCCTCAAAGGTGGGGACCTGCTCTGATGATCCCTTCCTGACCTGTATATGTGGCCGTCAGCCTGACTGTCATAGTGGTCGAGTGATGTGTACTGAGGCAGTTATTACAGATGAGGTTCTACTGCTATCTCTTTCTTCCTCCTTTTTATCCTCTGAGACCCTGAAAACCAAACTCCTGACTTGCTTGCTCCCCAAATTTCATTTACAGACAATTAGACCTAAATTCTTAGGGGCTAACTAAAGATCTCAGGTGATACAGCTAACATTAGCGGGAATGACCACCATGTAGCAGGGATCAGGTGAAGTTCTTTAAAATCATTACTTCATTTCATCTTCACAACAACATATGAGGCATGGAGGATTATTCTCCATCTAGCAGATGTATAAAAGAGACTTAGAGAGGTTTAGAAACTCATCCTAAATCTGCAGAGGAGATAAATGGCTGACTTAGAGATGGAAACCTCTGATTTGTTTGCTGCCTGACTGATGTATTCAGGACGCTGCACTAAGCCCTGATGCTTCCTGAGCAGAGTCCTGGGCACTGAAGCACAACCCAAGATGTCTTCACTTACCTGTGTACTGACCCCTCTCGCTTCCCACTTGTAACTCCTCTTGCCAGATTGGATGCCCTTTTTTCCCTCTGACACCCCTTTCTCCCTTCCACTTCTCCTGCCATCAGCTGTCTATCTTTCCTAACTAGATGCCCAAGGTTTCTGGGATTGAGCCTTGGATTAATGGCATCCATTTGTCACTGTGTCTAGCCTGCCTGACTTGACCCAAGAGTCATCTTTGCCACTAATCTGGCCACCTTATGCCTACCTGGACCTGGATTTGGTTCTCCCATTAAGGGAGCTGAGACCTGACTTTTGGGCCACAATCTTCCTCAAGGACCCTTGCCTTACACCTGATCCTGAATGAATCCGTAATGAAACACTTTATTTTTGATCATGAAATAAAGTTCATTTCCTCTACAGAAATGAGTACTTCCCTACCTAGGTTGGCCCTGAACCTTACAAACAGACCAAGAACACTCATGTTTCAAGTAATGTAAAACAAAGGCCAAGTCTTTCTCTTTTTCTCAGGAACATCTAACTTTCCAACCAGCATCCAGTTCTAGCATCAAAATTCCGTGTATCTTCAAGTGGGTTCAATTTTTTTTCCCCCTTATGATGTAGGTTATTGAGCTTTGAACAAACTTGCACTGAATTGTTCGTTTCTACAGGGAATTTATTATCTTTGCTATTTCTATTTTCAAAACCAGGACACCTACTGCCCTTTCACACTCAAAATGATAGCTGTCACAAGTAGATTAATGCGCATTATCAGGCTGGTTTGGAAAAGGCTGGAGCAGTGATAATTGTGTCACTAAGAATGGGTGATTGAAGCGAATGAGTTAATTGATTTGTACACCAAACCAATCTTTTAGAAATCAAATACTTTTCAAGATTTAGGAAAGGATGGTCAGTTTTTCTTGGCAGTCAACCCTGTTTTCTGCTACATAAAGTAATTGTGTGACAACCTGTCTGTCCTTTCTGAGAAAAAGACTTGCTGCCTTCAAATTATGCTCTCATGTACAAGTTAGATTTTTGCATTGATATTATTCTTCTTCTTTCTATTAGGACCTGAGACTTAAAAGAAAGTCTTATTCTCTGGGTGGTTGTTTTGGTCACAGTGTTTTAGTGTAGAAACGACTCTTTTGAGGTAGTCAAAAAAGAGAGCAGGCAAACTGTTCAAGCAAAACCAAATCGCAACTCAATTGTTGGGAAAAGGAGGCAGGGCTGAAATGTACCATCTACACAAGGCCTCCTTTCTTTTGTCTCCATTTTATACCTTCACAAAAGTTATTTGCTTTAAGTTATTTTCTGGGACAGATATACTTCCTTAATGTACTTTAAAAAAATGTATTTATTTACTTGGCTGCATTGGGTCTTCCTTGCTGCACGCGGGCTTTCTCTAGTTGTGACAAGTGGGGGCTACTCTTCTTTCCGGTGCGCCGGCTTCTCACTGTAGTGGCTTTTCTTGCTGCGAAGCACAGGTTCTAGGCACGTGGGCTCAGTAGTTGTGGCTCGCGGGCTCTAGAGCGCAGGCTCAGTAGTTGTGGTGCACGGGCTTAGTTGCTCCGTGCCATGTGGGATCTTCCCGGACCAGGGCTGAAACCCATGTTCCCTGCATTGGCAGGTGGATTCTTAACCACTGCACCACCAGGGAAGTCCCCTTAATGTACTTTTAAATGCACTGAAGGAAAAAAAGGCCGTTTGTCAGAATCCAATTGATGAGAGAAACTGTTTTTACGTTGATTTTGTGCATTGACAGCCAATTCTCAGATTTTTTTTAAAGGAAGTGAGGATGCGTGTTTTTATGCTAAGAAAATGCTATTTCCTTCCTTATTGTAAAATGAGTGCTTTTGGGGCAAAAAAAGTAGTGTTTTTTTCCACACCCTCCCCAAAGCATAGTGTCTCAGTTGATTGATACAATAACAGATTTCCTGCTATGTAAAGTAAGTCCTACTGAACACTCAAATATCCTTCTTTTATTAAAAGGAAACTTGGAGGTCACCTTTCATCCCCTTTATTTTACAAATAAACAAATAGAAACTTCTAGAGGGTCAGTAGAGTTCTCACAGATCTTCAGAGGCCGATTGGAGTATGCCACTGTCACATTGTTCTCTACTTATGATTATATTTTCTCTGTGAACCTCCATATATTTATGGGCTTATGACTGAAATAAAATTTGCCCCCTGGAACTTTGCACATCTGGAAGAAAAGGAGAAATAGAATAGGTATACTCACCACTGGTGGAGAGGCCCTGATGTATCCCCAATTCTGGACTAAGGGGAGGCCCAAGGAGGCTCCAAAGATCTTTAGGAAAGTGCCTGGGCTTGGCCAAAAACAGGATTATAAAGATTAGGCAACCCCTTTTATCTTTCTTATGTCCTTCTCCCTGTTACCTCCATTCAGTTATCCCACTATCTTGGGCCACTTTCCTGGGGAAATTTATGACTGCCAGGCCATTTCAGTGAAGGAAAAAAAAAAAAAGTACTGTTATTTCCATTTCAACATGTCAGAGATATACTAAATTTCACTGATTTTATTCTTGAATATATTTTGTCCTACGTTGAAAATCTGGTTTGAATAATATCAAAATTATGACTTATTTACTTTATCCTAATATATTGCTTATGTATGTAAATATAAAAAATATAAATACACTTTTAATAAAATATATTACTTACATATTTATATTAAGATTAAATTTACTATATATTTTGAATTAGAAAATATATAAAACAGCAATTTCAATATTACAAATAATAATTGTTTAGTGCAGCTTAAAATTTCCTTCTAGTTCTTTGTTACCATAGGGTACATTCTATTAAGGATGGACAAGTACTGAAATATCTTTTTTTCTCTGAGGTGGTTTGCTGTTAATTTGTTATACAATTAGGTTTGCTTGTTTTATTTTGGTTTCAATTTTAGGTCTTGCTTTTTTGTTCTTTTTGACTGGATTTTATTTATTTATTTAATTTATTTAATTAATTAATTTATTTTTTGCGGTATGCGGGCCTCTCACTGCCGTGGCCTCTCCCGTCGCGGAGCACAGGCTCCGCACGCACAGGCCCAGCAGCCATGGCTCACGGGCCCAGCCGCTCTGCAGCATGTGGGATCCTCCCGGACCGGGGCACGAACCCGCGTCCCCTGCATCGGCAGGCGGACTCCCAACCACTGCGCCACCAGGGAAGCCCTGGATTTAAAATTTTAATATGTAAAACATTGAAATGGTCTCCCAACCAGAGCTATAAAGAAAGGCATACTTAGAAGTCTTATCTGTGTCACCACTTCACTCTTCTTACTACAGTATGTACTGTATGTAACCATCATTTTTAACTTCTGGATTATCTTTTAGAATTTTTGTGGTGGTAGTGATTGTTTTTACAAGTATGTGTGTATTGCATGTATTTGTTCTTTTTCCTTCCATTTCTTACTAAACATAGCATGCAATATCCACTTTCCTGCACCTTGTTATATTTACTTGACAATATATCCCGAAAGTTCTTCCATATCAGTATAGAGAAATCTTCCACATTCTTTTTGTTGAGAGCTGTGCGTGAGGTGGGGGCTATATATTACTCCATTGTTTTTATTTTCCAAAATTTATTTCACCAGCTCTTTATTAATCAACATTTGATAGATTTCCAATTTTTGCCCATTACAGATAATGCTGCAATGAATAATCTTTTCACAATGTCATTTTGTATTTATAAAATGTGTCTTTCGGATAGATTTCTAGAATTGGGGTTGCTGGATGAAAAGGAACATTCATCTGTATTATTGCTAGAAGTTGCCAAATTCTTCTCAAAAGGGGAATTATCTTGTATTCTGCTATTGGTATGTGAGAGTGAGTTTTTCTAAAAGTCTTGACAACCCAGTTTGTAGTCATTTTAAATTTGCCAATCTGATATGTGAGAGGTGATTCTTCATAGTTTGATTTTGCTCTCTAAAAACTGAGTGAAGTAAGCATCGTTTTGTATCATTAAGAATGATGATTTAAGTGTTGTTTTGAAGTTCAGTTTTTTTTTTAACATAACAGGATTAAAACTCTGATAAAATTTCACAAGGATATAATACTTCTTTGTGAATTAAAATCGATTGCATTTCATATTGTAAAAAGTATGGGGATATTACATAAAACAAAACTGTTAATCACTGAAAGTTTCTGAATTAAGCTACTGATTCAAAGTAGGAGTATTATTTTCCTCTTATGAAAGTAATGTATGCTTTTATTTGGAAAGTCTATAGTGTAGAAGTAAAAACAGTTATACCACCTAGAGGCCACATATTTTGGGATATTTTCTTTCAGTCTTTTTCTGTTCTTTTGAAACATTATTGTTTACAGTAATATTTTTCATTTTATTAGACTTTATTTTTAGAGCAGTTTTAGGATTCGAGAAAAACTGGGCCTAAAAATACAGAGTTCCCATGAATTCCCGTGGAATATCTCTTCATTTACTTAGATCTTTGATTTCTTTCATCTGATTTTTGTAGTTTTCCTCATTTAAATCTTGTATATATTTTGTTAAATCTATACCTAAGTATTTCATCTTCTGTTGCTAATATAAGTTGTGTTGTTTTTAAATTTCAGCTTCTAATTGTTCATTGGTAGCATTTGGGAAAGCAAATTTACTTTTGTATATTAACTTTGCATCCTCAAAACTTGCTACTATCACTTACTAGATCCAGAAACTTTTTTGTTGATTCCTGGGGATTTTCTACATAGACAGTCAAGAAAACTACAAAGAAACACTTTTATTTCTTCCTTTCTAATCTGTATACTTTTTTCTTGTCTTGTCTTACTGCGTTAGTCAGAATTTCCAGTACAGTATTGAATAGGAATGGTGAAATGATTTTTGCCTTGTTTCTGTTCTTAGGGAAGAGCATCCAGTTACTCACCATTAAGTACAATATTAGCTGTAGGGCTTTTGTAGAAGTTATTTGTTAGGTTGAGGAAATTTCTCTTTATTCCTAGTTTGCTGAAAGTTTTTGTCCTGGATGAGTGCTGAATTTTGTTAAATGCTTTTTCTGCATCGATTAATATGATCATATAATCTTTAATCCTTTGTTGATATGATGAATTACATTAGTTGATTTTTGATTGTTAAACAAGACTTGTATAACTAGAGTAAATCTCACTCAGTCATAGTACATAATTCTTTTCATACATTGTTGAATCTGCCTTATTGATACTTTGTTAGGGATTGCAACTATGATCATAAGAGGTATTTGTAGGTTTCCTTTCTTGGTAATGCTTTTGTCTTATTTTGGTATTATCCTGGCTTCACAGAATACGTTAGGATGTATTCCCTCTGCTATTTTCTGGAATAGATTGCAGGGATTGGTATCATTTCTTTCTTAAATATTTGGTAGAATTCACTAGTGAGACCATCTGGGCTTGTTGTCTTCTGTTTTGGAAGAAACATTAATTATTGATTTAATTTCTCTACTAAAACCACTCTCAGTCTCTGTCTTTTAACTGGTATATTTAGAACATTAATATTTAAAGTCATTACTGATATAGTTGGACTAATACCTTCTATTTTGTAGCTGTTTTCTAGTTGTATTTTATTTTTTTCCTTCCATGACATTTATGCTTTCTCTGCTTTTTAAAATTAATTAATTACTTAATTTCAGGTAACATTGGTTTATAACATTATCTAAGTTTCAAGTGAACAACCTATTTTGACATCAGTACACACTACAGTGGGCTTATCACCAAAAGTTTAATTTCTGTCTGTTACCACACAGCTGACCCCCTTTACCCATTCTGCCCTTCCCTTCTGGTAGCAATCTGTTCTGTGTCTATGTGTTTGTTTTTGTTTTGTTTGTTTGCTTATTTATTTATTTAATATTCCACATATGAGTAAAATCATACGGCATTTGTCTTTCTCTGTCTGACTTATTTTACTTAGCATAATACCTTCAAGGGCCAGCCACATTGTTGTAAATAGCAAGATTTTATCTTAATGGCCAAGTGGTATTTCACTGAACTTATATACCACATCTTCTTTTTCCATTCATCCATCAGTGGGCACTTCGGTTGTTCAATATCTTGACTATTGTAAATAATGCTGTGATGAATACAGGGCTGCATATATCATTTTGAATTAGTGTTTTCAGATTCTTTGGATAAATACCCAGAATTGGAATAGCTGGATTGTATGGTAATTCTATTCTTAAATTTTGAGGAACCTCCATACTTTTTCCCATAGTGGCTGCAATAATGTACATTTCCATCAACAGTGTATGAGTGTTCCTTTTTTCTCCATATCTCCAACACTTGTAATTTCTTGTCTTTTTGATAATAGCTGTTCTAATGAGCATGAGGTAATACCTCATTATAGTTTTGATTTGCATTTCCCTAATTAGTGATGTTGAATATATTTTCATGTGCCTATTAGCCATCTGTATGCCTTCTTTGGGAAAGTGTCTGTTCAGATCCTCTGCCAATTTTTAATCAGGTTGTTCTTTTGTTGTATGACTTCTTTATATATTTTGGGTATTAACTTCTTATTGGATATATCATTTGCAAATATATCCTCCGATTGGTAGGTTGTCTTTTTGTTTTGTTGATGATTTTCGTTGTGCAAAGGTTTTTTAGTTTGATGTAGTCTTATTTGGTTATTTTTGCTTTCCTTTTCCTTGCCTGAAAAGACATATCCAGAAAGATATTGCTAAGACTGGTGTCAAAGAGCATACTGCCTATGTTTTCTTCTAGGAGTTTTATGGTTTCAGGTCTCACATTCAAGTCTCTAACCCATTGAGTTAATTTTTGTGTATGGTGTAAAATATTGGTCTAGTTTCATTCTTTTACATGTGGCTGTCCAGTTTCCCCAAACTGTTTGTAAGAGACTATCTTTCTCCATTGTATATTCTTTGTTCTTTTGTCGTAAATTAATTTTTTATATATATGTGGGTTTATCTCTGGGCTCTCAATTCTGTTCCATTGACCTCTGGTCTGTTTTTCTGCCAATATCATGCTGTTTTGATTACTATAACTTCATAGTGTAATTTGAAATCTGGGAGTGTGCTACTTCCCTCTTTGTTCTTTTTTCTCAGGATTGTTTTGACTATCTGGGGTCTTTTGTGGTTCCATACAAATTTTAGGATTATTTGTTTTAGTTCTGTGAGAAATGTCATGGATATCTTGATAGGAATTGCACTGATGCTGTAGACTGTTTTGTGTAGTATGGACATTTTAACAACATTCTTCCAATTTATGTACATGGAATATCATTCCATTTATTTGTGTCTTCTTCATTTTCTTTCATCAGTGTCTTATGGTTTTTAGTGTAAATGTCTTTCACCTCCTTGGTTAAATGTGTTCTTAGGTATTCTTTTTGTTTTGATAGTAAATGGGATTGTTTTCTTAACTTCTCTTTCTGATAGTTTTTTCTGATAGTGTACAGAAACACAACAAAGTTTTGTATATAGATTTAGTACTCTGCATTTTACTCTATTTTTTTATTATTTCTAAATTTTTTTCTTTTTTTTTTGGTGGAGTCTTTAGGGTTTTCTGTATATAAAATTATGTCATCTGCAAATAGTTGCTGTCAATTTTTTCCCTTAGGTCTCTTAATATGTTTTATATATTTTGGTACTCTTATCTTAGGTGCACATTTATTAATAAATGTTATGTCTTCTTAATAAATTGCCTGCTTTACCATTATATAATGTCCATCTTTGTCTCTTGTTACATTTTGTCTTGAAGTCTATTTTGTCTGGTATGAATATGGCTACATCTGCTTTATTTCAGCTGCCATTTTCTTGGAGTATCATCTTCCATCCCTTCACTTTTAGCTTATGTTTGTCTTTAGAACTGAGATGAGTTTCCTGGAGGTAGCATATAGTTGGGTCTTGTTTTTTAATCCATCCAGCCACTCTTTGTCTTTGACTGGTAAATTCACTCCATTTACATTCGGGCAATTATTGATAAGTGAGGACTTAGAACTGCCATTTTATCTTTTGTTTTCTGGTTGTTCTATATCTCCATTGTATCTTTTTCCTTGTGTTTCTGTCTGCCATTTTGTTTGGTGTTTATATGTTTATATGATGTTTTCTCAGTTTCTTCTTCTTTATGTTTTTTATCTGCTCTAGATGTATGTTTTGTGGTTACACTGAGGGTTTGTATAAAACATCTTATAGATAAAATAGTCCTTTTTCTGCTGATAGCATTTTATCTTCATTTACCCATATAGTCACTTTCCTCTTTCCTTTTAATGTTTCTGTTGTCTCAAATTATCCCATTTTATTTTGTGAATTCTATTATCAGGTTGAAGTAGCTCTAGTTATTTTTACTATTTTTTCCATTTAATCTTTATGCTGTAATTAAATGATTAACCACCTTCTGACATACAGTTGCAGTTTTCTGATTCTATCATCATACTCAAAGTTTTGTGTACTTATGCCTTTTCATTTCAGGTAGAAGATCTCCTTTCAACATTTCTTGTAAGGCTACTCTAGTGGTGATGACTCCCTCAGCTTTTGTTTGTCTGCGAAAGCCTTTGTTTCTCCTTCACATCTGAAGGATACCTTTGCTGGATAGAATATTCTTGTCTGACAGTTTTTATCATTTAATATTTTCTGTGTGTCATTGCACTCTCTGCTATCCAGTAGTTTCTCTTGAGAAATCTGTTGGTGGCTAATGAGGGTTTCTTTGTAAGTTACTGTCTTTTTTACCTGGCTGCCTTTAAGATTCTTCATCATTGACTTTTGACAGTTTTAACATAACGTGTCTTAGAGGAGGTCTTTTGGCATTGAGATAATTAGTTGTTCTCTTAGCTTCAGAGATTTGGTTATCCAGTTCCTTCCCCAGGATTGGGAAGTTCTCAGTTATTATTTCTTTGAATAAACTGTCTGCACCCTTCTCCCTCTCTTCTCCTTCTGGGATATGCATTATCCTTGTGTTGCCCTTTATAATGGGCTCTGATAGTTCTCATAGAATTTCTTCTTTTTTAAAAAGATCTCAGGGCTTCCCTGGTGGCGCAGTGGTTGAGAGTCCGCCTGCCGATGCAGGGGACATGGGTTCGTGCCCCATTCCGGGAAGATCCCACATGCCGCGGAGTGGCTGGGCCCGTGAGCCATGGCTGCTGAGCCTGTGCGTCTGGAGCCTGTGTTCCGCAGCGGGAGAGGCCACAGCAGGGAGAGGCCTGCGTACCCCCACCAAAAAAAAAAAAAAGATCTCAGTTCTCTCTCCTCTTCTACCTGAATTATTTCTAGATTTCTACTATTGAGTTCACTAATTCTGTCTTCCGTATGGTCTCTGAGATCTGTCATGAGGTATCTTGTCATGAGGTGTCTGTAATTAATTTTGGTAAAGTTTTAGTAATTATTACTTAAAATATTCCTCTGCTTCTTTCTCTCATTCTCCCCTCTCTGATGTTTCCATACATGTATGTTACACCTTTTGTAATTGTCCTACAGTTCTTGGATATTCCATTCAGTGTTTTCATTCTTTTATTTTTTTCTCTTTACTTTTCAGTTTTGGAAGTTTCTATTGACATATCTTCAAGCTCATTTGAGATTTTTCTCAGTTGGGTTTAGTTTACAGATGAGCACATCAAAGAGCATTCTTCATTTCTGTTATAGTGGTTTTGATTTCTAGCATTTCCTTTTGTTTCTTGGTGTTTCCATCTCTCTGTCTATACCACCCATCTGTTCTTGCATGTTGTCCAGTTTTGCCATCAGAGGCTTTAGCATATTAATCAGAATATTTTAAATTCATAGTCTGATAATTCCAAAATTGCTGCTGTATCTTGTTCTGAGGCTTGCTTTTTCTTTCCATCCTGCATTTTGCCCATTTATCATATCTTGTGGGGTTTTTTTGCTGAAAGCTGGACATGATGCCTTGAGTAAAAGGAGGTTAGGTAAATAGGATTTTTATGTGAGGCTGTGTTATGGTTAGTAATTAGGGTGTGTTCATTCTTTGCTGTAGCTGTGGTGTCAGATAATAAAATTTCCTTTAATGTCCTTATTTTTATCTCACTGCTGTCTTTGGTTTTCCCTAGAGACCCTTTCTTAAATAGAGCCTGAAGCATGCTATCCTTTTAGCTGTAATTCCCTGTTATACATAAGCCTATTGTGAGGTGGTAAGGTGTGGGGAAAGGGAAAATATTTTATAACCTTTTGATTAGGTCTTGGTAATTTTAGTGAACCTGTGTGCCTGGGCTGTGACCTTCACAAATGCTTCTCAGCTTTTACCGCCACCCCCTCAATGAGGAAGTCTACAGGGCTTGGGGATGGGTATACCTTTCCCCCACTTCAAAGGCTAGAGGGGGCTGGAGTTTGGGTATTTTCCTTCTAAGGTCAGTTAGGGTCTTGGAAAAGCCAAGTGGCTTTGGCTTTGGTAAAATAGTTTCCCTTGCGGGTAGGCCTTTTTTAAGGAGAAGAGAAAGCTCTAGGTATATTTCAAAGCAGTTACTTTTCCCCTGCCCCTGAGAGAAGCTTGAGGGGACTTTCTTCTAATCTTTTATCTGAGAACTGGGAGGGCTCCAGGAGGTAAATGCCATGGAAATGTGGGTATCTCTCTAAGGACAGGCTCCCCCCAATTTTTAATTCTCAAGTTAGTCCATGCTCAGCTGCCAGTAATTAGGCAACTATACTTAAATATTCTTACCGGTTGCTGGCTCCAGTAACACTTCTGCTCCCTGCAAGATGTGATTCTCTCTATTTGCCTATTTCTCCAGTTTGGGGGCAGTAGTTTTTATAGCCTCAGTTCTCTGATGGATCTAAAAAGCATTACTGATTTTCACTTTGATTCACTTTTTGTGTGTGTGTGCAGATGGGAGTGAGGACTTCAAGCTCTTTGCATGTCTGACCAGAAACTGATGTATCTTACTGATTTTTACAAACATAAGAAAGAAAGATGATAATCTGGTATATTTAGTTATTTCTAGTTTTTTGTTTTCCCATTAATTTTCATGGTTTTTGATTTACACAAATATTTCCTTTTAATGAGAATTTAGTAATAGAAATTCATGGATATGGGAATTTTAGCACTGCCTTTTAAAAACTGAGTAAATGTCCTTCTAAACTAAATGATACAAGTTTATAAGATTTTATTTGGAATGTAAAATTTTAAATTTTTTCTTGATATATGTATACAACCCTACTTGTAAAAGATTCCTTCTTGAGATACCAATTGAATCTTTTTCCAACCAAGTAATTTTCCAGATATTTTCACATAGGTAAATATCCATTTGTTTTGAAAAATAAATCTTGTGGGAGAAAAATTATTCAATTTTTATGACTAACTTTTCTCAATAACAACATCTATAACAATTATATATTACATGATTTCTCTTTTATGGGAGCTAACATTCATAGTGTTATGACCAATAGAACCTCCTCCAAAATTATTGGTGGCTTTGCTTTGGAAAAATAAAATTAGACTTTGATTTTATTCTGAACTTCCTAGTAAAGTAATAGTAAATTAGTACGACCTCTTTAAAATCCACCGATACCAAAGTCACATCTGTGGAACCATTTTTGTTTCATAAAGCAATGGATACTTCCCAACTGCTAAAGTAATTCTATTAGAGTACACTGGAAAATCCAAGTTATAAATGAGGCACATGGAGCCAACATCCTCATCACTCTTTAGGGACAAAAGCACATATGGAAACACTTTATGGATTCATTAAATACCAATCTGAAATAACATAACATCAATATTGGTAGCTCAAAAATGATAACAGCTGACAGATGGCAACCAATTAGAGCAATTAGCAATTAACTTGTGTGTCCCTGTCCCACCTTCATTCTCCTTCACTTGCTGCATGAATTCCTATAATCCCTGGAAATGTGCCTGAGATTCAGTCTCTGCTATAGATCATTGGGATAATATATTTGGGCCAGTTATTGAAAATGGATTTGGAGATAAAGAGCATGTCATTTTTAGCTTTTGTTTAAAATATGTCTATTCTTTTTAGGGAAAATCTAATTTAAAATACATACTAAGATATATTTTTTCTAGAATGAAAAAGAATGTTATAAATAAAGTTACAAAACTTTAAAAATATTTATATACTAACACATAGTTTTACTATATCAGTGGCCCTATAAAATAGTTCAACTCAACAAACCTTTCCAAAAATACTTTTTTCTTAAAAGCGAAAATACAGTTGTGAAATATATGTCCACTACAACCTATTCCAAGAACATCTCTGTTCTTTAGGCTTTCTTAACTGAGCAATAATATTGTTTATTTCATGACACTCAACATTGACCATTACCAAAATCTGTGTTCATATTTTCACCACAGAAGGATTAATTTTTTCTTAATGTTGAACATTTAAAGTGATTTTATAATAGCTTTACAATGATATTAGCTGTTTCACCTTTGACAGCATACGATTCAAAAATATTTACTTCGATTCCATGAACTGAATGAAAAAAATTGAACCATTATTGGAATTATCTGATTTTCTGGCTTGAAGCATCCAATGTGACTGATATAACATTGGCATTATTTAACACTTTGCAAAGTTTTCTCTAAAGAAATCAACACAGGCAAACTTCAATGAATGCTCCCTCCCTTTTAAAGACCATCTTAAGTTGTTTTGCCATGTTGATTGTCTTCAATTAGTAAATGAAGGAACAAGAAGATTAGAGCATGGTCATAGAGGTAGGGAAAAATGTGCCCTACACTGGTTTGAGCCCTGTACAAAGTTATTCCCTAAAAAAAGGAAACAATCTGGGTCACAAAATACAACCCTTTCTCTACTCCCTAAGCCATGGCGCCCTACGGGGTTTGCATCAACCTGGAAAAGTGGGTGAATTTTTAAATTAGCACGAAGTCACTGACTACTTTCAAACCATATGTCCACAGAGCTGCTGCTGCCCACTCAGATGGAGCTTTTTTCTAAATCACATGAAGGTTCCCTTTAGACTAGGTGTTGATCTGAATACAACAGTGAGGGAAAAATCCTTTGAAGGATCAGAAGAAAAATTAGGCTTCCCCAAATCATTTCCATCTAGCTCTGAACATATTACATTTCCAGACACCTTTGATTAATTTAAATTTTATTTGAATAGAGAGACCATTCTACAGCTCTAACCTCTTAAAGTTCAATCATAGCTGCTCAGCATGAAACATTTTAAGGGCTTTTCCATCAGGTTTGACAAGTTTTTTTGGTCTTTTTGAATGTGCTTCCATATGACTGTCAAGGAATACTGTCGGAAAAGCTTTTCCTATAACTTTATGGTGTGCCAAAAGAGACATTGGTTTGATGAAGTATGTAATTTTTCCAAATATAACTTTGTTTTTCTTTGGGGGGGTTAATTACAAACCCTATCAATTTATAGGGAATTATCATTTCAATAAAGAAACAAATCATTATCAGCTATAAAATATTCCAATTAAGTAGCTTCTAGAACTAGTCTTTTCCCCAAAGTCCCTTCTAACCTGGCATTTAACATAAGCTGTATTCTACAGATTGGAGGCATACACGAAATTTTGGAAAGATGAAGACAGAGAAAGAGCTTCTCTCTTCTGTTCTTTGGACAGAATTTCACTTGTTCTTTTTCTAGTTCAGAGAGAGACTGAAAAACAGCTAAAGATAATTCACTAATATGAAGAATTCAACTCTCAAAAGAATGCCTTTTATGATAAAATAACTTTTATCTATAGAAATCCAAAGACTTAAAACATATACATAGGGCTTTCCCCAAACTGTGTGAACAGCGTGACCGAACTATATATCATTAATCAGATAACAATAGCATTATACAAAATCAACCATAGCATAGCCTCCTTACACAAAACATGTAAGATTAGGGCATGATAGCTTTCATTTTCTTCATGTTATTTTATTTATTTATTTTTTGTGGTACGGGGGCTTCTCACTGCTGTGGCCTCTCCCGCTGCGCAGCACAGGCTCCGGACGCGCAGGCTCAGTGGCCACGGCTCACGGGCCCAGCCGCTCCACCTCATGTGGGATCTTCCCGGATCGGGGCACGAACCCGCGTCCCCTGCATCGGCAGGCGGACTCTCAACCACTGCGCCACCAGGGAAGACCTATTTTATTCTTTTGCTCATGGAATAGTAACAAAAACTATTGAGTTATTTACCACTCCTTTATCATTTGTGCTTATCTTCATTCCGCAAAATAATAATTAAAAAATCCCATACGAATTGAAATGGGATAAAAGAGCTCAACAGATGTAGCTGTATCTCCCATATGAAAATAAACGGAATATTTTCCTTAATCAATCAGAATGAATAATGTTGATGGGCTTGGCAGTGACTAAATCAGGGCTGCCAGCTCCAGCTACCTTGTGTGATTTCATCTTTTCAACCAGACTAAAAAATGCTTTCCCTCCTTCACACTGGACAACTTCATTTTCACACGTTCAGTTTAACAAAACTCAAAAGGAATTCTAAAACCTTCGCCTGTCTCATAAAATGTTTACCAGATATGTCTACAGGATGGCAGCTGTGCTAGCATGTTTCATAATAAGGAGAAATAAAGTGGCCAAGTAAACTCTACTGAGGAGCATAAACAATCATAATCACGGGAGGTTGTTTATTGTCGGTCATGCTACAAGGTCACATTTTTTGGCAATTTTGTTTAAAACTTCACTTAAACAACTGCCTGCTATAGAACATCCTGGACAACTGGAAGGCTGCCTTTGTTTAAATCAGCTTTGAGAGTATGACTGAGTCAGTGACACCCCTTAACTTTCTATTTTTCGCAGGAGTTCAAATGCATCTGTTTTTGAGCTTCAATGTATATTTCCACAATTATTACCATAACAACCCAGCATAAGCACATTAAAAAAAAAGGAGGCATTGGTCTTCTTTACCAATCCTCCTGTTTACAACATAGTCAACACAGCAAGACCTTCAGGGAATAAGAGGTAAAAGAATAATAAATCTAATATGCTGAGACTTTTGTGCATTTGTTATTATAAGCATTTATATTCCAGTTTGAAATAATTTACATAGATTATTGCTCTATTGTTATTATCCTATGAATAATAACATTACTAATTGTATCTCTATTATCATTATATAACTATTATATAAATATCTATTAACTATTATTATTCACAAAAATTCCATTTTACAGATGGTAAACTGAGGCATAGAGATTTCAGTTCCTTAACCAAAGTCACACTGCTTGTAAGTGGTGGAAACAGATTCCATCCTCAGCCAAATCTGATTACAGAACTCATGTACCTGACCTCTACCCTATATAGTTTTGTAGGGATCAGTTTTCTTCTTTGTTTGATCTTCTTGAAATATTCCTTTCTACTCTTTCTGAGGGTTGTGGGGTCTCAGACATTACCAAAGCTAAGCTAAGATTTACACTTCTGTTTTCATGAGTGGTGTTGGGCTGTAAGTGATGAAGAAAGATATATACATAAAAATTTCCAGTAATTACATTCCTGGATTACTTGCAGTGAAGAGAAAGGAAGTCAGTCACACTCTTCTTGAATGCTGCCATTAAGTCACGCTTTGGCATTTCTACACTGACCCACAAGTAAACTATGGTTTTCATCATCTTAGTCCAGTCTGTAGCCGTGCTAGTTATTATTAAACAGAGAAGCACTCATTCTCTTATGACCAGTTGGTGCCTGAGATGTCACTGGTGGGCAAAGAGTCTTCTCTGAAAGCCATGCAGCCTGTGGCCACGTAAAAAAGTATACATCCTAGAAGGTGGTCAGTCATTGCCACCTGGTGGTTAAAGCGATTTAACCTTCTATGTAGGTAGAGAAATCAGCAAGGCCATGGCTGGCTAGTTCACTCAATTTTACTGACTTTTGGCAGTGGAGACACTTATTTAGTGACAGATGGTTTTAAATGTTAAACAGAGTTAATTCCTACCCCAAATTCATTTCCATCTCCCATATTTTTATATCTCCTCTGATTATCTTACTTTTCTGTTTCTGCTCTACTTTCATAGAGTTGGAAAAATATCCTACCAAAGCTCTAGATTCAGGACTTTTCACAATGCAGTCCATTCTGAGACAGATTTTATTATCTCAGAATATATCTTGATTGCCCTGAAGACATAGTTGTAAATTTTTTAAGGACATTATTCAAAGATGGTGGTTTCTGAAGGGCTTTGGGATCTGATACAGGGAATATATTCTTTAAATATTGCCTGTTGGTATTGTCATGATGTGTCAGAAGCCAGATGTGTGATTTGGGGTCCAGAAATAAAAGAACGATGGGGTAAATATCTAAATCTAAAATGAAGCCAGTAATGACTGGCTCGTGACATTAAATAGGCTAAAAAGAGAGGAGAACCAACAGAAAAATTTACAAAACTGGTGCATATAAATTGCAGTCCTTCTGATTTCATTTAATAGCAAGGTGATGGTATATATAAAAAAGATCATGGTGCTTAAAAGAAAGACATACTTTACTTACAAATACAATAATAAATGAATAAAGTGAATATCCTAGTTACTTCTCACAGTTTTTGTCCCAAGGCAAGAAAAGAGCTGGCTAAAGCCACACAAATGTAGTCAGCAATTCATGTCCTTCTTTCCTTGGCAATTTTCTGTCTCCATAGTTTTAGAAACATTGTAGAAAATCAAGTGTCTCAGATGAAGTCTCTTCTTTTCAGATATGAGAATAACTTGGTCCATGTCTCACTCTTTTTGTGACAAGTTACCATCTTAGAGAAGGTTCTGTAGCTTTTATTCTATACTGTGTGGGGTGTCTATTATTAACCCCTCTTCCTTTGTCTTTTCCTTCTAGCAGGGACAGAGTGATCTGAGGAAGTATTTAAAACAAATTCACATTTTCTGAAGCCATATTAAAATATACCACACGGTCAGTGTTATCACTAGACAACCACAGAAGCAAGCTTTGGACCATTAAGCCGAATAGATAATATTTTGACAACCATTTTAGAGACCATACTTATCTCCTAATCTCGAGCTATGGTTTCACTACCTATACATATATTTTTTTTTCTAGTTCTATAATCATGCATAAAAATACAATAAAAGGGGATTAAACACCCCTCTCCCTTGTTGTCAGCACCACATCTCATTGTACATTTTATTTCTACAGGATCCCATAAAGACAGCTATGCATCCGCAGGAAAATATACTTCCTAACATTCAAATTCAATGATGCAGATAATAGGGAACCAGCATCCTCAGTGTGAGATATATACTGTCCTTGGTCCCTGGCCCAGATGTTGGTAGCAACCAATAAACTGTATTATACACATATATATAAAAAAGCAGCTTGAAGGAATGGGCTGTTTAGCTTAGATTTATTAGGAGACGTCTTTAATATGCCATATGGCAGCTTGGCTCTCGGAAGCAGTGCAGCCTTGTGAAGGAAGGGATTGAAGTGTGATGACCAGTCCCAGCACAAGCATGGATACCCCTCCAGGGAAACAAGTGCTTGCTGCAGGACTTTTCACCAGTGTCACCCATGGTATGTGTCTTAGTAGTCCATTATGTCTCAATATGTTTTCAATCAGAGCCGGGATCTCCATTATTCCCACTGTTTAGAGAAATCTCTATCCATCTCTAGGATGGGGGATGAGAGGAAGAGAGGGCAGGGCTGAGATCCATCATGTTATTTAACCTAGCTTCTGCCTTTTATTGAAACACTTTGTGTAGAAATACAAACTAGGGGATTTGCAGTGTTTTTAAAAGCTATTATTCAAGTAAATGGAAAAGTGGCATCGTGTAGGTTGTTTGGAATACCAGAGAGCACAAAATAGATTTTTCTTCTACTTGAAGATGGCTGTGTGAGAACTACTTTCCTTTATTCGAACATCATGCCTTCCACACATAAAGGCCTTTTATTCAATGATCTGTATCAGTCGTGCGCTAGGAAGGTAATGAAAAGGTTTCATTAACATGCAAGATAATGTTATCAATATGTTAAAGCCGATAGGGAACAGTCACTGTGATACATGTGCACTAAATGCATCTTTGCGAGTTAAAAATGCAAATATACTTTCTAGGCAAATGACAGGGCAAGTTTTATGGCTTACATTTTTGTAAATTTATTATTTAATTTTTTGTAAATATTTCAGGTCCTTGCTGAGTCCAAGAGCTGGAGTTATTAAAAAGGAATGTCATAACATGTTTTGCACATGCAAACTCAGTGAATAGAGGCATATTTAAAATTAAGCCATGAGAAGAATACACATCACTTATCTGATAATTCTGCTAAAATGAAAAATCTGAATCTAATCATGAGGCAATATCAAACAAACACAATTTGAGGAACATTCTGAAAAATGGCCAGCCTGTAATCTTCAAAAGTGCCAAGGTCATAAAAGTCAATGAAGGACTGAAGAATTTTCCTAGAGTCAAGGAGACATAACAGACATGAAAACTAAATAAGACATAAGATTCTGAACAGGACACTTTGGCTTAAGTAGGGACACTGTTGGGGCAACTGGTGAACTTTGAATGGGGTCTGTGGCATAGACTGAACCAATAATGTAAATGTTCTGGTGTTGATGGTTGCATTGCGGTTATGTAGGAATTGTCCTTTTCGGTAGGATATAGAAAATAAAATATTTAGAAGCAATGGAGCATCATGTTAAAAATTTACTCAAGCGATTCTGTAAAAAAAAAAATGTTCTTTATACTATTCAACTTTTCTGAATTGCAGTTATTTCAAAATAATAAAAATTAAGCTGCCTTTTATCTCTGATTTTTAAATTTCTTTGGCGGTTCCTTGGGAAAGGAAGTACTTGCTAATTCAATTGGTAAAAGCAGCCAAATCTAAGAATTACATAAAAGAGATAACTGGCTAATTACTTATCATTATTTCTGGAATATATTAGTGATATAAAATTAAAATAATTATGAAATAATTGCATGAGTAAAATGGCATTTAATATTTTAATTTGTTCCTAAATCATTTGATTAATTGTTAGGTAATATTATTAAACTGAGTAAATGCCACAGAAACAGTCATGAAAGTATTATGCTATTAAAATATAACTCATGCTGTTCAGTTCAATGAAAAGTTTCTCATTAACTTTTTAAAGTGCAATTTTCTCTTTGTAACAAGGCCAACTTCATCTATAAATACTGCGTCTTTGACAGAAAACTTGTAGTACTATAGACACTGTCTTGTTTAACCTTTGAGCATTAACTGATATTTGAGTAGTGATATTTGCAGAAGAGCTGCTATGGTTTCAGGTTGACAAGCCATTAACTCTTCTTTCCCTAAAGCAACTACTAAACAATTCACTTGGAAATTTTACAATTAGATTTTCCACTTAGCTGTTTACCACTTATTACTTCATTCCTCCTCCTTGAACCTTTGAATTCTTTAAATATCACTGATGTATTTGGTTTTTATTTTTCCGCCAGTTTTAAAAAAAATTTTTTTTAATTGATTGGCAACTAATTGTGGAAGAAAAAACTCAACATGGGCATGCATTCAATTTGACTGTGTTCATGTTTATCTTTAACAGCAGTTTATTTTAATGTGGCAGGATGTTTACTCAGGCTTTTGAGCCAAGGCATGCTGACTGAAACAGTATTGCTTGCTGAGTAGCTGATAGGGTGTTTGGGGGTAGACTTTTTGCAATAATGAGTGAAGAGAAAAATGTAACTATACCTAGGCAGGGATTGATAAAAATCTTAAAAATCATCAAGTTCATGTCTTTAGTCTTCTGAAATGAAGACCCTGTGACTACACGAAGCTACAGGAATGGTCCATTGATCCTCAGGTATCCACAGTGATCCATGGAAGCACAAACACCAGATAGAGACACAGGCCCATTACAAATGTCATATTGAAATAAACCCTAAGGGATTTTCTATAAATATCTTCTTCTGTAGAATTTTAAAAACCTCTGCATTACTTTCTTTATGTCCTCTTTTTTTTCCTTTCCTTTTTTTTTTTTTTTGCATGTTAAATGGGGAATTTTTTTGGCATTATTTTCTTTTCATAATTTTATCCTGGTGGCCCAGGTGAGAAAGAAACCGTGAAGAGGAAATTAACTTTTATCTATAAATTGGCAATGTTAAGCTTAATGGGCTTTATGTGTTCTTTGAGCTCCAAGCCGTTGACAACTTGGTACTCTCTTTGTACAGTTATGCTCATTCCATGACTAAATATTTTATCTTTCTCCTCCACTCGGAGGAACATTTTCAGAGGTTGGGCAATTTTCTTCTTCCCTGTGACAAAAGAAACATCTGTGTTCCATCTTATTTCATTCATGTTTTCTGTCCTGAACAGACTGGAAATTGTGTGTTGCCGGGTGTTTGAGAGCACAGGGGCAGTGCTATTCATAGTGATGTTTCCCTAGGTCACCTGCTACTGGGGAACCATATGGCATCTGTGGTAGACGTCCAACTGTAAAGTCCAGAGCAGGAGGGAGGAAGTTCTCTCTTCTTTCTGGTCTGAGGGATTTTTTTTATCCATCTTGAGTGTAATAGGAATATCTAAGTGAGTTGACAACAAAAATTTTAGAAGACATGGTAGGATTATATGCATTACAAGCCATAATTTATCGTTTTCTAAGTAAAGGGCAAAAAGAAAAAGAATGTTGTTTATTTTCTTTGCTTTAAATTTTCATTATGGGAAGTTTTTAGATAGCTTATGTTTTCCTAATAGGTATTTTACCAACTATAAGGCAGGAATGTAGGAAGAATTTATTTTTTGTTATAGTTCTGGCGTCTAAGGTCAGTAAGAAAAGAAGTTATCTGAACTTAAACTTGCTCTTAGTTATGACTAGATCATTTTGGCATTCCAAATATTTATGTATTGGCTTTATAGTCACACATTTAGTCTAAAAATATTGACATGTTATTAAAAATAGAAGATACTGGGTCTTATGTTTTTACCAAATTTTTTCATATTTTAGCACATTATGTACAGTACATTTAAATTCTAAAAAAAAGTTTCGATGGAGAGAATTTTTAGAGCTAAAATAAATGCTGTTTGAAGAAGAATGTATTCAAAGAAAAGAACCTTCTTAAGGAAACCTTTGTAGCAATAACATTTTTCAAACTTTTAAGCTCATAATGTTTATTATAAAATGTGGTGCACTTCATCTGGAGGTCGGGTGTAATAAGAAATATCAACTTCTGAAAGTTAGTATTTAATAAGGTAAGAGATTTATTTCCATGGAACTTCAGCATCTAGTTTAAAAATGTTAATTAGGGTTTCCCTGGTGGCGCAGTGGTTGAGGGTCCGCCTGCCGATGCAGGGGACACAGGTTCGTGCCCCGGTCGGGGAAGATCCCACATGCCGCAGAGCGGCTGGGCCCGTGAGCCATGGCCACTGAGCCTGCGCGTCCAGAGCCTGTGCTCCGCAAAGGGAGAGGCCACAGCAGTGAGAGGCCCGCGTACCGCAAAAGAAAAAAAAAATTTAATTAAATAATTCAAATATTGCTTAACATCACTGATCATTTAAACTCAACCAAATTTTACAAATTCGGAGCAACTTAAGACTTCCCCAAACAAATATTATTGAAGTGAATCTAAAATATTAAAAACTATAGACAAAGAAGAAAATAACCTGAACTTTCTTCAAAACTTAAAAAATCCTCATGATTGTTAAAACCAAAATATTGCTTTAACTTTTATAGCTATGAGACAGCTTCTGGTAGTCTGCTTATTCTACGTTTAGAAATATCCAGTAATGTCAAATACTTAGCTGGTATGGTTTCTTGATTCAAGTACATTAAAAATTTTTTCTTTATATGTTTAAGCATGCCCCAACTTCTGAATTAATTATATTCAAATATTATTTTGGTTGGTTTTTGGAATTTAGAATGTATTAACCTGTAGAAACAATAATTTAAACAGTGACTTGGATTATGGCAAATCTTATCCCTGTTTTTGGCTGAAAGGTAGTGTGTTTTAGTCTGTTCAGGATACTGTAACAAAATACCATAGTCAGGAGGAAGCTTATAAAAAGTCAGAAACTTATTTCTCACAGTTCTGGAGGCTGGGAAGTCCAAGATCAAGGTGCCAGCAAATTCTGTGTCTTGTGGGAGCCCACTTCCTGGTTCACGAACCAATATCTTTTCACTAGTCCTCCCATGTAGGAAGGGGAAGGGAACTCTCTGGAATCACTTTTATAAGGTCACTAATCTCATACATGAGGACCTTGCCCTCGTGACCTAATCACCTCTCAGAGGATCCCCCTCCTAATACCATGACACTGGGGATAGGTTTCAACATAAGAATTTCGAGGGGACACAAACATTCAGTCCATAGCATAGTGCTAGTACTTTTCTAGCCCTTATGTAAGTTTATAGCAATATTTCTTGAGGTTCCATCTTAGAAATAATAGAGATGCATCTTCACTCACAGTTTTACCTTTTTTAAAAAAAAATTAATTTATTTCGGCTATGTTTGGTCTTTGTTGCTGTGTGCAGGCTATCTCTAGTTGTGGCAAGCAGGGGCTACTCTGCGTTGCGGTCCGTGGGCTTCTCATTGCGGTGGCTTCTCTCGTTGAGGAGCACGGGCTCCAGGCATGCGGGCTTCAGTAGTTGTGGCACGTGGGCTCCAGAGCGCAGGCTCAGTAGTTGTGGCACATGGGTTTAGTTGCTCCGTGGCATGTGGGATCTTCCCAAACCAGGGCTTGAACCCATGTCCCCTGCTTCGGCAGGCAGATTTTAAACCACTGCACCACCAGGGAAGCCCATGCACCTTTTTTTATTTGCCTGCTTCCATTCCCCATGTATTTGTCTCCACTCTCTACTACTTCCCCAGCTCATGGGGGATAGTCAAGTGTTCAAACAGAAACAGATGTTAAATGTCACAGCTCCAGAGTTGTTAGAGAATGGGCAAGTTCTCTCAGTACTAAAGATGGAGTAAAGACCCCTTCTGGAGGTGGAAGCAGGGGTATGGGTATAAGAACTGGAAGAAGGGCAGGAGATTACATAGATAAAGCTAGATTACCTCTGGTAGAAGAAAAATGTCAGTATCAGAGGAAGGGTTTTGAGAGTTCTGCTACTCAAGGTGTGGTCCCTTGGCCAGCTGCATTAGTATAAATGAAAATCTTGTCAGAAAAGCAGAATCTTAGGCCCTACCCCAGACCCACAGAATCAGATCTATATTTTAATTGAAGAAGAATTTAATATGAGAAGCATTGCTTGGGAGGAGTGCAAGATTTTATATCAGGGGGGACACTGTATGCTCTCTCTGTGCTTTTACCAGCCCAGCGTACTCATGTATCCTTTAAAAAAAGATTTTGGTATTGTTTGGGAAACTGACCTAGATCCTCTAGATTGTCATTAAACCACTGGGGCTCTTATCCTAATTTCTTCTGATTCTTTTTCTCAACCGTCATCCTGAGCCTCTGCCCTTTGGACATGACCTTCATTTCTGTATTAACTCTTAGCTCCTGTTCAAGGTCCTGATGTATTATTCTTTTCTTCCTAGAATTACCACTGGCATTTATTTTGCTTTCCTCCCTCTGTATGCTTTCTTAGATTCCATATAATACATTCTGAGCAAGTAACTGCCATGTTTGCCAGGCATGCTGTACCTCTCAAAGAGGGATTCGGACCATGTCTGGTATCCTTTTGAGGTTAGAAAGCAGGACATATATCTTCTTTGCATCAGGCTTGTCAGAGGGCGAGAAGAAAGAGGAGTAATACTATATTGGTGATTAGAATGTATCTTAGTTTGTTCAGGCTGCTATGACAGAGTACCATACATCAGGTGGCTTATAAACAACAGACATTTATTTCTTAGAATCCTTGAGGCTAGAAGTCTGAGATTAGAGTCCTACTGTGGTCAGGTTCTGATGAGACCCCTCTTCTGAGTTGCAGGTGCCTACTTCTCATGGTATTCTCACACGGTAGGGAGCAGAGAGTGAAACAAGATCTCTCATGACTCATATAAGGGCACTAATTCCATTCATGAGGGCTCCACACTTATGACTTCATCTAATCCTAATTACTTCCCAAAGGTTTCTCCTCCTAATACCATCATACTGAGGGGAAGGGTAGTGTCTCAATATATGAATTTTGGGGGAATCTCAAATAGTCCTTAACAGGAGGCAATAGAGTGAGTTCATATATTCAGTGTATGTTAGAGATGAAAGGGAATCTTGGGACCAAGGGTGGTCAAATGACTTGGTTAAAATTTTAAAGTTAGTGAGAAAGCTGAACTTGGTGCGCAATTCATTTGCGTTCTATCACCATGGTAACCACTAGTTTCTGAGGCTGGCTTGTGTTGTATATTTAGATTAATAAAGAGACTAATAATGAAAGAAGCATCCTTGTTTTAATTTCTACTACGTATATGGTACTGTTTTGGGCACCGTCTATCTATGTATTTAGCTAGCGAGCATTATATATGTGTGTATATGTATAAGCATATATATATGTCTGTATATATATATATATATATATATATATTTTTTTTTTTTTTTTCCTAATCTTCATATTAACCCACTCAGATAGGCATTCCTCTCCTTATTTTTCAAAGAGAAAACTAAAGCTCAGGAAAGTCAGGTCACTTGCCTAATATCACATACTTAGTTACTGACAGAATCAGAATTTGAACTCTGTCCAACTTTAAATCATCTGGAACTTTTATTATTCCCCTAGGTCTAACTCTTATCATAGATAGTTCCTGCCTGGGTCATCAATTCACCTGAAAAGGTAGAATAATATAGTAATTAAAGGCATAGACCCTGGAGCCAGAACCTGGTACAAATTCCAGCTTTGCGTTTGTAAGCTGTGTGATCTCTGGCAAGTTACAGAACCTCTTTGTGCCTCAGTTTCCTCAACTGTAAAATGGGACTGATAACCAGAACATCCATCTAGTAGAGTTGCTACTAAGATTAATGTAAGGCATTTAGAAGAGTTTCTGGGCATGAAAAGTGACTAATAAGTGTTATCTATAATTGTTATTATCATTAAAGATGCATCATAATTATTTTTAAGCATAATCGGGAAGTAAAGATATTCAATAAGTGTGAATTATTTGATTAAGTTTGTGGTACTTGTAAGATCCTTTCCACTGTCTGTTTATACAGGTAGCTGGTATATACAGTGGTTATGAAGATATGTGTTGATGATATAAATTTCCAGAGAGTTCTCAATTTTGGTTTTGATTAGCAAGGTTAAAAAATACAAAATAATTAATTTTTGCATGCAGGGTGTATTCTTCTGAGGTCAGTTGTGATTATCCTAGCTTTTAATAGATTTCAAAACCAATAGTTACTTTGAAAAATAATATGTTAGCCTAGTTTTGAGCCCAAAGGGAGACATGCCCCATGAAATGATTAAACATATGAGAAGATGCATGGGAAATGAGCATCTAAACTCAGATAGAAATTTATTACCTGGAATGGTAAGTTATATAAAGTTGTATGAATTAGGGATCTTAAAAGGGTTCATGCAAAAGCCAAAGCTCTAGTGTATATATATATATATATATATATCAGATTTTTGTTTATGATCAATACTACAATCAGAGATCACTCCATTATTTTAAATCATGCTGGCCCAGTGAACTCATTGACATTCACAGTTATTTACGTTTGCTCAATACCAGAAGGCAATTCGCTTGATATGAGTGATGTCACACAATAAAATGACTCGATTGCATATTTGAAATTATATCCTTCCGTTTCATTCAAAAAAGAGCTGCACTTTAAAAATTGTTAAGCGCTTAGGAGTGCAATAAAGACTAAAGGAAACCATTGACCTAATACTGTTGATCAACATTTTAGTTTTTTTTCTTTTTTTAATCTCAGAAATTGAGCTAAACACGCAGCTCAAAGGTTCCAAGAGAGAAAGTTTTCAAGGCCAGTCTCTTTCTACCCTGTGGTTTAAAGCCAAGGCGTCTTATTTAGGTAGCAATTTTTATGCGGGTCTCTCACTGTTGTGGCCTCTCCCGTTGCAGAGCACAGGCTCGGGACGCACAGGCTCAGCGGCCATGGCTCACGGGCCCAGCCGCTCCGCGGCATGCGGGATCTTCCCCGACCAGGGCACGAACCCGCGTCCCCTGCATCGGCAGGCGGACTCTCAACCACCGCGCCACCAGGAAAGCCCATAGGTAGCAATTATTTTTTAAATGGCCTTGAAGATTTGTGATCTTCGGTATAGAATATGTAATAAGCATTGATTACTTTTATTCTGTTCTAATTTAATTTTACTCTTTGTGTCTTTTATACCTTAATGCTTTTATGTTAAAAATAAGGATCGAATGAGTAAAGTAATGATAGAAGACATTCATCAGCTCATAGAGTTATATGCATTTCTATTTTTAGAAAGAATTCAGTCAAGATGGTTAACTTATATGTTCTCTTAAAAAGGTAATTAGTAGTAGAACATTTAAGTACCAAAGTATAATCCCTTGCAAAAGTTGGGTTGAGGCAACCCAACCCAGGTCCCTGTCCAGCTGTGCAGTCATATTGGGTCTAGCGCATTGATGGCTTACTCTGTGTCATTTTTAGGGTGTGGCTCTTGTCTCACAGTTCAGATACTGGATTCACATTCTGTTGCAGTAGGTTAGAGAAGGCAGGGAGAAGGGGAAAAGTGTAAATTCTCTTTTTTTTTTGCCCTGAGAGCAAGAGAAGAAGATGGATGTCCCAGCTTAAGCAGAGAGAATAAATTCACTCTTCTTGTGCCTTTTTGTTCTTTTCAGGTCCTCATTGGATTGGGTGATGCCCACCTGCTTTGGGGAGGGGGATCATCTTTATTCAGTCTACTGATTCAAATGCTAATCTATCTCTTCCTGAGACCCCCTCACAGACACACCCAGATATAATGTTTTACCAACTATCTGAGCATCCCTTAGCTCAGTCAAGCCGACACATAAAATTAACCATTGCAACTACGGCTTACATTTCATTGGTCAGAATAAAGTCATGGCCTCATCTAGTTGCAAATGAGACTGGGAAACCTTGAGCATCCTTACTGAAAAATGAGTGAGTTTAATTACCAAAGAAAGAGAGAATGGATATTAGGTGTTTATTAGCAGTCTCAGTCACCCATCTATTCAATCGATCTGAATAGTAAGTTGTTTAAGGGCAGGGATGGCAACTAACTTTGTACCCTATAACAGTTCATGAAGAGAAAACAAACATTTCCAGACACCTTGTAAGGAAGATGAGAGAATCTCAGGTTACCACACCTGGAGGAGCATTGACACATCATTTTCGAATATATGTTAGGGAGTCAGTGTTCACACTTCTAGACTAAAGAGAGAAAGAATGACAGGAGGAAGAGTCAGAACATGTTTTATTTTGAGAGTGATAAGATAAACATGTCAGCTTCTCAATCTGATAGCATCTCAGAGGGTGGCATTTCCTTCATGGGACAAGCAGGGGAGGGCAAGAGCCAGAAACTAGATTTGGAATTAACTTAACAGGGAGACATTAGACAAGTTCTCCAAAATAATAATAAGAAACTGGTATATAAATTGGAATTCCAGTTGAATTTATAATGTGCAGTTTGTAGCTCATTTTCAGTGCTTGTAATACTTTTCTTCATTGTCTTTCACTGATAAATATCATGATGCATGGAAATCTCCATTAGCAAATAGAATATTCTGAACAAGCAGGGAATCAAAGCAAAATAAAATTGAATCGCTTTCAGGGATAGTCCTGGTGATTTCTAATAAGCATCCTTGTCCCCTCAAAATGGAACATCTTTCTAGCACTTTCTAAAACATATGTGTACCAATTAGGCTCTTTCAGAATGCAAGGAATAGCAACTTGCTCAGTTTACCTTAGTCAAAAGAAGGTGGGTATAGAGCTGGAGACAAGGGGTGATGGTTATATAGAGCTCCTGTGCTAGGTCAACTATAGGAACCTGCTAAGTTATGCTTTCCTGCTTGTATTATTCATGTCCTGCTTTGGGGTCTTCCTATTTATTAGAATCACAAGCAGTCTTAGATAAGAACGTAACTGCCTGGGCAGTGGTAGTGAAGTGTTAATCAATCTGTATAGACTTCTGCCTGGGATGTTCTGTGTCAAAGAAATGTGTTCAAAGGTCCCAAGCTGATAAAGCATGATGGAGTCAAAGGTTTCTATGTCAGATGGATGGGCATGAGGACAGGGGATGGAACAACTGAACAGATAAAAAAACAGACTTAATTTTGCAACTGACTACTTGGAAACCATGTCCCAACACAGATGCTAAGGCGTGGATAACACAGGCATGGCAGACCACCGATTGGGGGCAGATAATACCCACAAGCAGCATTCCAATGTGAGACATAATCATATACATGGATTTGCAGGATGTATAATCTGCTTTCTTCAAGGCATTCTTATTATGTAAATATTTGATAAGCCAAAGTGTTTAATATCTGGGATGGGGCAGCTGGAAGGAGAGAAGCAATTCTAACAGCATTTGCGATGTGGAACTAAAATCTACCCTTGGATATTGTAACCACCACCAGAAACTGCATTGGGAGGGCCTGCCATAGCACCAACCTGGAGAGTTGGTGCCTAAGTGTCAGGAGGGAAATTCAGAGAGATTTTCCACTTGCTGGGAGATGACAGTGGATTCTAGTGTGGAGGATCGACACACTTCCTCAAATTACTCTCTATCGAGTTCAGTGATTTATTTTTCATCTCTTTTAAATCCCATTGTAAATTGTGAAGTATCATTTATGGCAAAAAAATTTTTTTTGTAGTGTGTTAAGTTCAGGCTGCTATAACAATACACCATAAACTAGTTGGCTTAAGAACAATAGAAATTTATTTTTCACAGTTGTGGAGACTGGGAAGTCTAAGATGAAGGCACCAGCAGATCTGGTGTCTGGTGAGTGCCTACTTCCTGGTTCAGAGACAGCCATCTTTTGGCTGAAATCTCCTAAGGTAGAAGAGGACAAGGGAGCAATCTGGGGTCTCCTTTACAAGGGCACTAATTCCATTCATGAGAGTTCCACCCCCCATGACCTAATCACCTCCCAAAGGCCCCACCTCCAGATACCATCATATTGGGGATTAGGTCCAACATATGAATTTTGGAGGGACACACACATTCAGTCTACAGTAGTAGCAAAGACGTGTTTCTGTGAACAAGAAGCATTGTCTTTAAAGGCTAAGTTCTAAGCAGTAAGTTTCTTTGGCTGCCTGGGATGCATGTGTAGCTTCCTGTCCTGGGCATGGTAGCTCTTCCAGGGCATCATCTCATTCCTCAGGGTTAGGTCAGTAAAGGGAGATCACACCAGAATGACAGACTTCCAGGAGTCTCCCTTTGACACATTCATACAGACATATAACCAGGCCACTACTCTTAACCCCCCCAACCCCATCCAGGGTCTTCTAGTAATTGCCACTTCAGTGTCTCAGAAATTCCAGCCCTCTTCCTTTCCAGGATCTGTCCCGGGGTTTGGGAATTTTATTCTGTGAGGGAGGGATTTCTCTATGCTGCTATTAAGACTTGGTTGGGAATCCCCTTGACCTAATTTTGAATCAGGAAGAAAGGAATGATTTTTAAGAATTCAAATTCTCCTATCCTTTTCTTTTTTAACAGCTTTATTAAAATATATTACATATACCATAAATTTCACCCATTTAAAGTGGACAATTTAGTGGTTTTTAGTATATTCAGAGAGCTGCACAACTATCACCGGACACTTTCATGACCCCCAAAAGAAACCCATATGTATTAACAGTAAATTCTCATTCCCTCAACCCCCTGACAACTATTAATCTACTCTCTGTCTCTATGGATTTGTCTATCCTGGATATTTCATAAACATAAAATCATACAATATGTGGTCTTGTGTGATTAACTCCTTTCACTTAGGATATTTTTTTAAGGCCTGTCTATGTTGTAGCATATATAAGTAATACATGCTAATGTATTACTAATGTCAAATAATAATGTCAAATAATATTCCATGTGTAGACATACTATATTTTATTCAATTGATGGTTATTAGGTTTTTACTTTTTGGACATTATGACTAATGTTTAATGTACAACCTTTTATGTGGATGTATGTTTTTATTTTTTCTTGGGTGTATACTTAAAAGTGGAATTGCTGGATCATATGTTTTAACATTTTGAGGAACTGGCAAACTGTTTTTTAAAGTGGCTGCATCATTTTACATTCTCACCAGTGGTATATGAGGGTTCTAATTTCTCTACATCCTTGACAACATTTATTATTTTTCTTTCACTTTAGTGGATATGGAGTGGTATCTCACTGTGTCTTTGATTTCCATTTCCCTAATGACTAATTACGTTGAGCATTTTATCATGGGTTTATTGGCCATTTGTTTATTTTCCTTGGAGAAATGTCTGTCCAGATCCTTTGCTCATTTTTAATTTGATTATGTATCTCTTTATTATTGAGTTGTAAGAGTTATTTCTATATTTGGATGCAAGTCATTTATCACATATATAGTTTTTAAATACTTTCATACATATGCTTTTTGATGGTGCCCTCTGAAGCACAAAAGCTTTTAATTTTAGTGAAGTTCCAATTTATCTCTTTTTGTTGCTTCTACTTTTGGTGTGGTATGTGAGAAACCATTATCTAATCCAAGATCACAAAGATTTACTCATGTTTTCTTCTAACATTTTTGTAGTTTTAGTTCTTGTATTGAGGTCTCTGATCCACTTTGAGTTAACTTTTGTGAACAATGTGAGCTAGGAATTCAATTATGGACTCACAGTTCTATTCCATTGACTTATACATTTATCCTTAAGCCAGTACCACACTGTCTTGATAACTGTAACTGGGTACTAAGCTTTGAAAAGAGGAAGATTGACTCTTCCAACTTTGTTCTTTTTAAGATTGTCTATTCTGGGTTTCTTGCATTTGCATATGAATTTTAGGATCAGCTTGTCAATTTCTGCAAAAAAGCCAAATGAGAGTTCGATAGAGATTGCATTGAGTCTGTAGATCAATTTAGCCATTTTAGCAATATTAAATCTTCCAATGCATGGGGTATCTTTCCATTTATTTAGATCTTTAGTTATTTTCAACACTGTTTTATATTTGTGTGTATAAGTCTTGTGTATGTCTTGCCCTTATTTTGCTAAATGTATTTCTAAGTACTTTATTCTTTTTGATGGTATTTTAAGTTGAATTGCTTTCTTAACTTTGTTTTTGGATTATTCATTGCTAGGATATAGAAAAATAATTCATCTTGCAATCTTGCTGAGCTCATTTGTTAGTTTTAATATTTTTAGTGGATACCTTATATACACACAAGTTCATGTCATGTGTAATTTAAGATAACTTTACTTCCTTCTTTTCAATCTAGATGTCTTTCATCTGTTTTTCTTGTCCAATTGCTTAATTGTCCTGGCTAAATCCTCTAGCAGAATGTTAAATAAATGTGGGGAGAGCCAACATCCTTCTATTGTTCCTCATATTAAGGGGAAAGCTTTTCGTCTTTTACCATTAGGTATGATATTAGATGTGGGGTTTATTACAGATACACTTTGTCAGGTTGAAGAAGTTCCCTTTTACATAGCATCTCTAGATATTGATTCCTCTCCAGAGATTATTGTTATCATTGTTTGTTTGCTTGCTTTTTGTTTTGTACTTGGTTACACTAGTACTTGGCTGGAACTTGTATCTCTGCTGGCTTACCATTACACCCAGTATGGATCGTCTGCAGAACATGGGAGGATGGGATCTGCTGGGACTGAACAGCTGCCAAATCTATCTGGAGTTGCTCTTCCACACTGGGGAGCCAGGGGAGGTGGAAGCTGCAACTCGAGTTGCCTGAGAAAGAGGGACTGCACTCTTCACCAACTGCCCCAGCCTATATCTTCCCTATTAAGTGGGAGTTAGGAGTGAGAGAATATGCATTTCTACCAGGCTGCAGCCAGACCCAATATAGGTCTCCTATAGCAGTAAGCTGTGAAAAATGGAATCTGCTGATGATCACCTGCTGCTGAATCTACCTAAAATGGAAGGAGGCAGGGGAGCGACAGGGTGGGGTGCAGATGGAAACTGACTTTCATCTATGGCTCCTGTTGGAGCAGTTTTCCCCCAAGGCTTACCTGTGGGGGATGGCTGCAATCCTAACTGGAATGCCACTGCCTCAAATAGCTCTTACTGGATTTCCTTAGATTTGATGAATAAATGCTTCTCCGTTTGTATAAACCTCTGAGCAATTTTTAGAGAATTTGAAAGATTATCATTGCTAATTTTGACCAACTTAATAGATGCCCTTTTCTGGGAATGTTTCCCTGAGTCTTCACAGTGCCATTCTGAAAGTCACAACATTTTGTTAAAGAAAAAAAAGTATTAATGACACTTGTTAAAACTGTAAGGCAGACTTTATTTAGGGGGGCAATTGACATAGGTTGTGAAGACCACTGCAGTGGGGCTTTGTAGTTGGGAAGAGAGGTTGGGCTTAACTCAGAATACAAGAATAAGTGGGAATTTATAGCCAAAGAGCAAGATGGGCGTCAGCTGATGGAAAATTACTCAAGAGGAAACCTCACGGGTATTGGGAAATTCTGACTAATGTGACCCAACAGGATTCTTGCTGAAGGCAGTCTAAGATGATCAGAATCAGCTGGGGAATGGTAAAGGATGAAGAACCTGGGTATTGAGGTAACCGGATATAGCAGATGGAAGATTCTGGCTAAACTGACCTAGCAGGATTCTTGCTAAAATTGGACAATGTGGAAACCAATATGGAAACCCCAAATCAGGGCTTAGTTAAGTAGAGAGTTCAGAAAAGGCTGAGTAGAATTTGGTCAAGGAGAGAATATTTGTCATCTTCAGAGACATCTCTTTGAGTTTTCAATTCCTATCCGTGTTTAGAAGGACATGTTTTGCTAATACATTTCTCCAAATTAAAATATATTTTCTTGCCTCAGATTTATGACTAAGGGAGCCTTCTCATGTTTTCCCCTTATTAATGATCTTTTTTCTCAAGGTACCTTGGTGTCTCCACCTCTCTCTATGTGTTATCCAATACAAGAACCACTAGCTCAGCAGCTGCAACACAGTGTGTTCACATTGAGATGTGCAGTAACCACATGCTGGATTGCAAAACAATGAATATAAAAATGAATATAAAATATCTTACTGATGATTTTTATACTGACTACATGTTGAAATGGTGGTAATCTTCATACATTGGGTTAATGTATTATTAAATATCAACTGTATCTTTTTACTCTCTCTCTCTTTGTTTTTTTTTTTAGTATGGCTACTGAGAAATGTTAAATTTCATAGGTGGCTCACATTACACTTCTATTGGACAGTGCTGTCCTAGATCACCCCCACTCAGTCAGCTGTAAAGGAAAGGGGATCATATTTCAAGTTTCTTCAGAGGGCATTCTGAGCTTGGCAGGCACACAATGTCTAATAAACTCCTTTTCAGTAAAGACATCTTCAAAGTATTGTGGCTCTCAGGTTATATTTCACTATTAAGAGGTCAGATGTGAAATAATAAAAAATGTATAAACCCCCAGCAAATAGTCCATTTGGTTGTAACAATAACAATTATAATCTGAATTATTTTCCTATTTACAAATATTTTCACATACTAATCTCATTTGCTCCCAAGTTTCCTTTGATACAGACAGGAATTATTATTAATATTACAACTGTTTTTAGGATTTTTTGAGGTTAAAAGTTTCTAAGGTTAATGAATTATAACAAATATAGTAAAATAACATCTTTTTTTGCAACCTGTTGTAATTAGATTTGATTCAACACATATATATGGACATCTAAGTTCAAAGGACTGTATTACCACAAAGTATTCAGAAAGCCATTAGTAACCTTTAATCTGCCAGGGAAAATAAGATAAATACACAAATGATTGTAGTCTGGTTTTGTAGTATATTGATTAAGGAGAGAATTACTTTCAATTAAGGGGAATCAAGGAAGCATACAAGGAAGCATACAAGGGTCACACATTATGAAAAAAATAACTCATATCTTTATTATTGTTTGTTTGGTTCTTGGCTGCACTGGTCACTCCAAGTGGAATAAAGCATCTCCATTTCCTATCCCACCTAAGGAAGGAAAACGAATCTAAGAGTATAATCATGGAGGTGTGTAAAATTTAGTTTATAAAGATTCTCATTGGAACATTGTTTATGACATATTGGGAATAATTTAATGTTATTCAATAGGGAATTGATTAAATAATGTGATATTCATGTGAAAAAATACATGAATCAATTATAATTATTTTTAGAATTATATATACTGGCCTAGAAAACATTCGTGATATATTGTTAAGCAATAAAGATGGCTTAAAAAGAAAACATCACATCTTAAAAAACATCTTAAAATATCCTATCTTTATATATTTATGTAAATATATAATGACTATATCCATCTATCTATATGTAGATATACATGTGTCTTCTATATAGGTATCTGTAATTTAATACAATGCGTGTATATTATATATAGCTGCATTTCTACAAGCTAGATTTTTTAAAATGCAGCAAAATGTGAACAGAAGTTGGAGAATTTTTGATGATATTTATTCCGTTTTCAAGAATTTTCAATGGAAATATTTTTTATTCAGAAAAAAGTTGATTAAAATAAAGTTTCATATGCAACCTTGTATTTTAGATAAGTCTTGAAGGACAACATGACTGTAAATTGTTCATAGTTACTACCAGAGTTAATGTCTACGAATATACTGTCTATTAAATTATTTTCTCTATATCCTACAGTGGAATTCATCTTTTAGTAGCTAAAATTTCCTGTTATATGGAGATAATTTACTCTGTTATAGAAAAAAATAGCTAATAAGAGAAGTATAAGAGGATTTTTCTTTTGAGGCCAATGAAGACAAATAGCTAACAACTCTCTGGATTTTAAGAGAAAAATAGAACTACAAATGAAAGATTACATACTTCAACTATAGCTAACTTGCCATTATATCTTATAACATAGTGAAATAATGCTCCTCTAAAGGGAAGTTGTTTAGAAAGATTTCAAATATTCATATTTTCTCATTATTTTAAAATCACTAGAAGATGCTATAGTACAATAAACTTGTTTAATTTTTAAATAACAAAGAATTTCCAATTAAAATGAACATGAGTGATGGCCGTTCAAGATGGTAGAGGAGAAGTATGTGTGCTCACTCTCTCTTGTGAGAGCACTGGAATCACAACTATCTGCTGAACCATCGTCGACAGGAAGACACTGGAACTCACCAAAAAAGATACCCCGCATCCAAAGACAAAGTAGAAACCACAATGAGATCGTAGAAGGGCACAATCACAATGAAATCAAATCCCATAACCACTGGCTGGAAGACTCAAAAACTGGAGAACAATTATACCACAGAAGTCCACCCACTGGATTGAAGGTTCTGAGCCCCATGTCAGGCTTCCCAACCTGGGGGTCCAGCAACAGGAGGAGGAATTCCCAGAGAATCAGACTTTGAAGGCTAGTGGGATTTGATTGCAGGACTTCAACAGGACTGGGGGAAACAGAGACTCCACTCTGGGAGGGCACACACAAAGTAGTGTGCACCTCAGGACCCAGGGGGAAGGAGCAGTGACCCTATAGGAGACTGAACCAAACCTACCTGCTAGTGTTGGAGGGTCTCCAGCAGAGGGTGGAGGGTGGCTGTGGCTCACTGCGGGGACATGGACATTGGCAGAAGAAGTTCTGGGAAGTACTCCTTGGCATGAACCCTCCTGGAGTCTGCCATTAGCCCCACCAAAGAGCAGGGGGTAGGCTCCAGTGCTGGGTCACCTCAGACCAAAAAACCAACAGGGAGGGAACTGAGCCCCACTCATCAGCAGAGTAAATTTTTACTGAGCTCTGCCCACCAGAGCAACACACAGCTCTACCCACCACCAGTCCCTCCCATCAGGAAACTTGCACAAGCCTCTTAGATAGCCTCATCCACCAGAGGGCAGACAGCAGAAGCAAGAAGAACTACAATCCTGCAGCCTGTGGAACGAAAACCACATTCACAGAAAATAGACAAAATGAAAAGGCAGAGAGCTATGTACCAGATGAAGGAACAAGATAAAACCACAGAAAAACAACTAAATGAAGTGGAGATAGGCAACCTTCCAGAAAAAGAATTCAGAATGATAGTGAAGATGATCCCGGACCTCAGAAAAAGAATGGAGGCAAAGATGGAGAAGATACAAGAAATGTTTAACAAAGACCTAGAAGAATTAAAGAACAAACACCTAGAAGAATTAAAGAACAAACAAACAGAGATGAACTATACAATAACTGAAATGAAAAATACATTAGAAGGAATCAATAGCAGGATAACTGAGGCAGGAGAACGGATAAGTGACCTGGAAGACAGAAGGGTGAAATTCACTGTCACGGAACAGAATAAAGTAAAAACAATGAAAAGAAATGAAGACAGCCTAAGAGACCTCTGGGACAACAGTAAATGCAACAGCATTTGCATTACAGGGATCTGAGAAGGAGAAGAGAGAGAGAAAGGACCCGAGAAAATATTTGAAGAGACTATAGTTGAAAACTTCCCTAACATGGGAAAGGAAATAGCCACCGAAGTGCAGAAAGTGCAGAGAGTCCTAGGCAGGATAAACCCAAGGAGAAACACACCGAGACACATAGTAATCAAACTGACAAAAATTAAAGACAAATTATTAAATGCAACAAGGGGAAAATGAAAAAAAACATACAAGGGAACTCCCATAAGGTTAACAGCTGATTTCTCAGCAGAAACTCTACAAGCCAGAAGGGAGTGGCGTGATATATTTAAAGTGATGAAAGGGAAGAGCCTACAACCAAGATTACTCTACCCAGCAAGGATCTCATTCAGATTCGATGGAGAAATCAAAAGCTTTACAGACAAGCAAAAGCTAAGAGAATTCAGCACCACCAAACCAGCTCTACAACATTTGTTAAAGGAACTTCTCTAAGTGGGAAACACAAGAGAAGTAAAGGACCTACAAAAACAAACCCAAAATCATTAAGAAATGGTAATAGGAACACATATATTGAGAATTACCTTAATCCTGAATGAATTAAATGCTCCAACCAAAAGACACAGGCTCACTGAATGGATACAAAAACAAGACCTGTATATATGCTGTCTACAAGAGACCCACTTCAGACCTAGGGACACATACACACTGAAAGTGAGGGGATGGAAAAAGATATACCATGCAAACGAAAATCAGAAGAAAGCTGGAGTAGCAATACTCATGTCAGATAAAATAGGCTTTAAGGAATGTTACAAGAGACAATGAAGGACACTACATAATGATCAAGGAATCAATCCAAGACAAAGATATAACAATTATAAATACATATGCACCCCACATAGGAGCACCTCAATACATAAGGCAAATGCTAACAGCTATAAAAGAGGAAATCGACAGTAACACAATAATAGTGGGGGACTTTAACACCTCACTTACACCAATGGACAGATCATACAGACAGAATATTAACAAGGAAACAAACTTTAAATGACACAGTAGACCAGCTAGATTTAATTGATATTTATAGGACATTCCATCCAAAAACAGCAGATTATACTTTCTTCTCAAGGGCACATGGAACATTCTCAAGGATAGATCACATCTTAGGTCACAAATCAAGCCTTGGTAAATTTAAGAAAATTGAAATCATATCAAGCATTTTTTCCGACCACAATGCTATGAGAGTAGAAATCAAATACAGGGCAAAAAACACAAACACATGGAGGCTAAACAATATGCTGCTAAATAACCAAGAGATCACTGAAGAAATCAAAAAGGAAACAGCAAAAACAGTTCTAAGAGGGAAGTTTATACCAATACAGTCTTACCTCAAGAAACAAGAAAAATCTCAAATAAACAACCTAGCTTTACAAAAGGTTATGGGATGCAGCAAAAGCAGTTTTAAGAGGGAAGTTTATAGCAATACAATCCTACCTCAAGAAACAAGAAAATCTCACATAAACAACCTAACTTTACACCTAAAGCAATTAGAGAAAGAAGAACAAAAAACCCCAAATTTAGCAAAAGAAATCATAAAGATCAGATCAGAAATAAATGAAAAAGAAATGAAGAAAACAGTAGCAAAGATCAATAAAACTAAAAGCTGGTTCTTTGAGAAGATAAACAAAATTGATAAACCTTTTGCCAGACTCATGAAGAAAAAGAGAGAGAGGACTCAGCTCAATAAAATTAGAAATGAAAAAGAAGTTACAACGGACACCGCAGAAATGCAGAGCATCATAAGAGACTACTACAAGAAACTCTGTGCCAATAAAACAGACAACCTGGAAGAAATAAGAACGTGCTGTATAAAAAAATAAAGTAAAATTCAAAAATAAATAAAAAATAAGATGAACATGAACATGATCTATTGATCTTCATGTTTCAAGATATAACCTAATTATAATCTGGTACAGAGATGGTAAATCTAAAGATTGTGAATCAAAGTAATAGGGTAGAAAACAATAACAGCAGCAAAGAAGAAATGTTTCTTTTAATACCTTTAAATGTGACATAAAATATATATTAATTTTATTTCCTATAATTTAAAAGTAAAATAGTGATAAATTTGAAAATTGTAATCTGTGTTAGAATAGGTTATTTATCAAGATGTCCCACATACTTTAGCAAGTTGGTCAGTTTATCAAGAATCAGAAGTGAATTCGAAAAGAGATTTAACATTTATATTAAAACCATTACATTCAAATTCTATTACATTATCTCTACTATTTTAATCAATGTCAGTGTAGTGTTAGATTTTATAAGTTCTCTAGGTAGCCTTATTTTCATTTTCTGAAAATCATGCATCCAAGCATAGTCTCCCAAGTTGGTAGGTTTGCCTGTCCCTGTGGTTATGGTGCGATTTCTGTTGAATATTAGGATATACAAACAAGCATTTTGATTCATTACAGTGTACAGAACTTAAAAAATGAGTGTTTGCTGGTCTTTTGTTTTAAACTAGTTGTGTTCTTACCTTGGGTAATTCACTTATGTGTTCTGGATTTTAGCTTTCTCTTCTGCAAAATACAGAAATACAAGATATTTAGGTTTCCATATAGTTTTTTTCTTTCATTTTAAAGAATTTATTGGAGTATAATTGATTTACAATGTTGTGGTAGTTTCAGGTGTACAGCAAAGTGAATCAGTTATACATATACATATATCCACTCTTTGTGGATTCTTTTCCCATATAGACCATAACAGAGTATTGAGTAGAGTTCCCTGTGCTATATAGTAGGTTCTTATGTGGTCTCCCAGGCCACAGCCCCCTCTTATTAGTGATCTCTTTTATATATAGTAGTGTGTGTATGTCAATCCCAATATCCCAATTTATCCCTCCCCCCTTTATCCCCTGGTAACCATAAATTTGTTTTCTACATATGTGACTCTACTTCTGTTTTGTAAATAAGTTCATTTTACCCTTTTTTTAGATTCCACATATAAGCGATATCATTATATTTGTCTTTCTGTGTCTGATTTACTTCATTCAGTATGACAATCTCTAGGTCCATCCATGTTGCTACAAGTGGCACAATTTTGTTCCTTTTTCTGGCTGAGTAATATTCCATTGTATATATGTACCACATCTTCTTTATCCATTCCTCTGTTGATGGCCTTTTAGGTTGCTTCTGTGTCCTGGCTGTTGTAAATAGTGCTGCAATGAACATTGGGGTGCAGGTATCTTTTTGAATTATGGTTTTCTTGGGTATATGCCTAGGAGTGGGATTGCTTCCGTATAGTTTTAAAATCAGACGATTCTTCATCAAATCAGTCACTTACATCTTAGTGTGAAAGATTTCACCTAAAAGCAAGTCTAGATAAAATGCTACCTCATATTTACTTAATCCCCACAATGTGCCGGTCACTGTAGATACAGTCACTCAGTAAACCTTGCCAATAAATCAGTCAAGGGCGGGGAGGTATGGTCATCTCAATTTCACAGATGTTTCAGAGAGCTGATATTCAAAACCAGGACTAGTCTTATTTCCAAGCCTGAGTTCCATTTTGTAAATAGTGTCCCACATAGGCACTGAGAGTACAGATAACAAAGGCAGCGGGACAATGAAAGCTGAGCATCACTAAGGGAGAAGACAGCACAACTGGTGACTTGAGGAAAATGAGGATACATTTGAGTTCCTTTGAATTGTCATTCCTTTCTTGCTCAGCTTAACTTCAGTTAGCTGCTAACCTAAAAGCAAGTGAGTAGTTAAAGTCACACTTTTACATATTTTATAGTAAGAAACATAAGCTAACTATTTGTGCTTTTGCATTGTGTTCCAGGGAATAGTCTCTTAAAGACAATAGAAAGTGTGTATATAAGGCTGTAGCAGTGAGGCTTTCTGCAATATAAACCTTATGTATGCGTCCTCTTATTGCCGCAGTGGCCCTATATGCTCTCTTGTGTATATTAAGAGCTTTGTTCAATGTTGATCCATTTGAAACGAAAGATGAAAGTCCATATGGAAAAATAATAAGCAGCAACTTTATAAAAATTATCTATTTCACTGACCTTCTCAGTCTTTGATTGAAAAGCCAGAAATAATTGATATAAAGGCAAGTTTTATGAAAATGTAACATAAAAAG
Source organism: Delphinapterus leucas (assembly GCF_059928025.1). Lineage (NCBI taxonomy): Eukaryota > Metazoa > Chordata > Mammalia > Artiodactyla > Monodontidae > Delphinapterus > Delphinapterus leucas. The sequence continues at coordinate 17,145,912 of NC_143146.1, forward strand.
CCTTTATATGTTATATTTTTTCTAAATCTATAAATATATGAATGTGTATTTTATAGATACATGTGTATATGCGTTCACATATTTACATTCAGTTACATCCATACTGTAATAGATGTGTAGGAAAAGTAGTAAAGTAGAATTAATTTATTATAAATTTATTGCAGTTAACCATCTGTAATGAAATTCTCATAGATTCTCATTAATATTTTTAATAAATGAAGAAAAAGAATATAAAATTACCAACGCACAATATTTAGAAACTATCTTTTCAGATAAGCTGTGATTACCAGCTTCTGTCTGCTTGCTCACTGGATGATACAGAGCATTTCCTTCAACTGCTGCACTTCTGGTCTCTTCATTTTCTGAATTAGCCCCTATACTACAGGGGACCAGCTAACACGCCCCTGTGCTCCGTCAGCTTGTTCTGCAATAAATCATTAGAGACAATACCATTTGTTTAGGCCTATTTAAAAGGGTCTCCTGGGAAAATCTGTGAGAAGAGAAAATACTGTCAAACTCACTTTTATTATTCATCTCTGACTTCCCTACACTATTATCTTTTGGTCCCTCAATGGTGCCACTCTATGTGCTATTCGTTTTTAAATATTGTGACACACCATAGCTGAATTAGTGAAGACCCAATATCATAGCTGCTATAAGATTAGCTAAAACAATAAGCAATTAGTTGTGAAACATTTAATGACAGGATAGATTACTTTGCTCAGGCATATTGTTCTGTCCATTAAATGAAAGCTAAAGAACTTTTGTTCTAGCTATTCTCCCCTTCATTTATGAAAAGATAATTCCACTCAATCTCATGCAGAAAAGCCACATCCCTATATGTGATCAACAAATTAGAATTATCACCATATGCATAAAGTTGTAACTAAAATCACATTTTATGCATTATTTTTAAAGTGCTTTTTATGTATTAAGTAATAGTAGGTTATTATACAAGATATCGAGTAAATAAATGTTCTGTATCACTGCATCAGTGTTTTCTGTTTTAGACTAGAGATCTAGAAGGAAATTTAATGATCATTTGGCTCAAGCATATTATTTTACAAATGAGGAACTGAAGTTCAAAAAGGTGGTGGGACTTGCTGAAGGTCATACAGACGGTTACGTCTAAAACCTTTGAAGCTGTGTTTGTTCTGGTTTTTCCAGCATTTTTGGATGACTGTGAGTCAGTGGTTGAGCCAATCTCCCCATCAGATGGCCACACTCGGGCATCTGGCATATGGAATCTCTTCAGGATGCTCACCTTATTACCAGAGCTAAATTTGAGAAGAAAGAAAGACGGAAGAGAAAATTATCCGAGAGACTAGATGAGAATAAAAAGTGAATGGAACAAGGGAAATTTTAAAAATATCCCGTAAAACCTACAAATAACCTAAAAAGTAACCTAACTTAATCAGCTTCCTTCTTAAGGGTTTTCTGAGTTCAGGGATATTGAGTGGTGCAGTGGAGAGGATTTTGAAGTCTGACCTGTTTTAGAATACTTGCTTTCTCACCTGTTAGCAACATGAACTTAAGGAAGTGATCTTGCCATTCAGAAATCTCCACTTGGTGGTGACTTTAAGGGAGATACTCAGCAAATACACTGCTTGCTCATTGATTATTAGCTCCCACCTCACCTTGGGCTGCTCTCTAGCCCGTGCTGTAACCACTCTGACATGCGGTCTGAACCCACCAGTCAACTAGACTTTCAGGTGGGTTGGGGGGTGTTGAGGTTTTCAATCTGTTATAGTTAGAGACCAATTCACATGTAAACACTGGGACAGGGCTAACATCCCTTTATAATCAATAAAAGCAAGACCCCTCTCTAACTCCCTATATTTAGGAAATACATTTTCAACAAATAAGCCTTGTAGCCAGGATGAGGCTAAGCAAAACATGAGACATGAAACAGGCAGGTGGGTCTCTCCTGCACTTTTACTCTGCCTTCTTTCTCCTTCCTAAGCTCTATTCACTCTCCACTCTGTTTCCCTATCAAAAGCTTATCCACAGGCAGAATGCATAATTCTATAGTTTGGTATTGTCCCAACCTGGGCACACATGCATTTTAACAGAAGGCTTAATGGGAAAGGAACAAACATGGATTATTAAGGCTTATCATGCGCCAGGTGGGTCATAAATATGTGTTGCATTATCTAGTCCTGTAAGCAATTCTGAGTTAGATACAGCTATCTCAATTTTACAGATAAGAAAACCAAAAGGAAATAGAAACAATAGCAAGAAGAAAATGTGTGTGGGGCGTGAGAGTGTGTATGTGGGCGGCAGGGAGAGGGGTGAGAATGTGGGGTGAGTTGGAAAAGCACAATGACTTGGCTAATTGTATTCTGGAAGTCTTTGACAATTTTGACCACAGTTTTGTAGTTGGAATCCTTCTTGATTCTATGTGGGTCTTTCAATGTTATTCTGAAGAAATTGCAGTTGTTAAAAATTGTTTACTGGTCAGTGCCTAGATTTTTTGAAGAGGTAGAATAAGACAGGTGCTTGCTAAACACACTGTACTGCTCATACATTTATTTTGCAAATTAAGCTTTTTTTTTTTCCCCCTTCTAATGCTGCTTGCCTTGGCTGGGTAATCTCAGGCAAAGAGAGACCCCCCGCTTCCTCTCCTTCTAAGACCCTTAGTTCCTTCTAGTTCAGTGGTGCTCAAAGGTGGGTACTGAAACTCATAAATGTAGAATTTACTCACCAAATTACCCAAGTTATTGCTAAGTGTCAATCCCTGTCTCCAGCCAGTTTGATCCTTAGAAATTCTCCAGTCTGTTTTTAATTCTATGGCATTTCACATTCCTCTATCCCCTTCCCTTTCTCTTGCTCTTTGATATAGTGAAAGTAAAAATTTCCAGGGAAGGTGAGATGCATGGTCTTCTCATATATTTCATAGTGAAAATGATTCCAATGTGACAATTGACAAGTGCAGGAAGGGGAGAGACTCTTGCATCAGATGTTTGCAAATTTATCCACAAACATGCATCTCTACCACGACCATGTTCCAAATAAGTTATTGCCGTTGTTACAGTGGAGATATTAATCATATCGTGATGAAATTCTTCAGGTTTTTTTTGCATATGGAGGCAGACAGGATAGCTTAGGAACTGCATTTGATTAAATCTCCATTTACAAAATAATGATATAAGAGTAATTCAGTCATCATGTAATTCTAGCAAAGGCAAAGAAAGCAGATTTTAAACCTGAGAAATGTTTTATCTATATTTTAATCAGAAATGATTGATATACAATTAAAGAAAAACTTGATATGCCCAATGTCATACCTGACAATTATTTCTGTTTTTGTACAACCCATGTCGTTGTACAGGATACCAAGTTTGCAACCTAAAGAAATACTGATATCACAGACTGCTCAGTGAATATCTCATAGAATCGCAAGTCTAGGTTGAATGATTCACTCAGGAAGAAACAATTTTAATTGTACCTAAACTGTTCTGATGACAGAAACAATATTTTAAGTGATTGAAAACAGTTAGCAATAAATTGAGTCCTTTTCAAAACATCATTATTGAGTACTTCAGAAAATCTGAGTTTTTGGGAAGAAATAGCTTATTCACTTCTGTCCCTTAATTAGAAAAGAACACTCCAGGCATTATTTCATTGTTTGTTCCTGAAAAAATAGAGGATAAAAGGCAAATCTAAGATTTTTAAAAATTATATTCTGCCACACCCTTCCTCCCTCCCTCCCTCCCTCCCTCCCATCCTCCCTCCTTTTCTTCCTTCCTTCCTTATTCTTTATGCCATCCTTTGTCTTATGGCCAAAGAAATGTTTCAACCCTTCAGTTGCACAGAAAACAAAATGAAATTTCATGATTCTATTATAGCTTAAAAAATGTGTGTGTGTTTTCTCATTTTTGGTAGCTGGTTTATTTTAGAGGCTGATGTGTTTGAATAGAATTTTCACATGTGGGAGAGTATTGATTGGTAGGGAAGAAAATGTTCATGTTTACATTTTTCCTTTTCACTATGCTTTTACACTAATATGCAATTTGATAATTATACAATTAGAATTGTAGAGTTAATTTTATTATTTTTTTTAAATCCTTGTTTGGAGACTTAAATCACCCCTGAATGACTTTTATGCTAACCTCAAGATTCTTTACCACTGTTCTAGAACTATTATAGCTTTTAACCAGGAATGTATATAGTTTATTTAGAGTTATTACTTAGCTGTCTGATTCTACTCTGACTATTTGTATGACAACAAACAAATTACATAATATTTCTAGCCTCAGTTTCCTCATTGGTAAAATGGAGGTGGTAATGTTATTGGGGAGATTGTGCATAAAAGCATTTATCATGGTATATATATATGCAAAGGGAAGGCCAAGTGAATGTTAGCTCAGATTGTTAACTGATTATTCCCCAATACATGCGAAACACTGGACTGTTTCATGATTAATTTGTATAAAAATAACTCAGAAATTCAAGAAAATTCCTTTAAGTGATCCCAGTATGTGACTATAACTATGTGAGCAATAATTTAAAATACATGTATATTCACCTGAATGCTATACTTTAAGTCATCTTGAAAAGTACACATGTATGCTAACAATTTTACCATTGCTTAAGAACTTTTTAGACTTTACTGATGGAAAACTCTTCCATAGCAAATTCTGAGCCATATTAAAAAACACAAAAACCTCAGTGTTATTGCTTTTATTTGACTAAAAATTGAGCTCATCCTTGAGGGGTGAGGAAGGTCAGATGAGGTGTTTTATCTCATCTGAAATAGCCTTGTAAATTATAAAGAGCTATACAAATGTAACCTGCTACAGAGTAGAATATTAAAGAATGTATAACCTCATTGAGGATATTAATAAAAGTATGCCTCGGGCTCTTCAAGAAATTCTGAAAACCTCCAAGTGTTTTGAGCTCTAGCTACACGATTATGGTATATATATGGTCTCCTAAGTGCCTATGTGGAGGTAGACAACACCCATTTGAGTATGTAAAATTTAGTTGATAAAAAATATTCATTCATACTATTTTTTTTTTTTTTTTTTTGCGGTACGCGGGCCTCTCACTGTTGTGGCCTCTCCCGTTGCGGAGCACAGGCTCCGGACGCGCAGGCTCAGCGGCCATGGCTCAGGGCCCAGCCGCTCCGCGGCATGTGGGATCTTCCCGGACTGGGGCATGAACCTGTGTCCCCTGCATCGGCAGGCAGACTCTCAACCACTGCGCCACCAGGGAAGCCCCACTCATACTATTGATTTTGTCACTACTCTGCTTTTAACCATTTCCTGCGATACCTAAACTTATCTCTTATCAACCGATTTTATCCAGGTACATCTCAGACTGCTGAACCACATTCCTCAGTTGGTTTTTCTTACTGTCGCCTCAAGGTTTGGCTCAGGAACATTGTCGTGGCAAGCCAACTGTGACTTGGGCTGGAGTGCCACAAACGGTTGACTTCATATTACTCATTTCAGAGCTATTTAAATAAAGAGCTGAAGTTGAAATGAAAATTTTAAAAAATATGTTAAGTTTGTAATTTTTGGAGCATGGTGGTGCAAATGAGCTATGAGCCAAGCAGATCATGGAACACATATTAAGGTGGAATGGAAGCTTAGGAAAATGACCTCCAGAATTGGCAGGTAAAGTAACACTTCCAGTTCTGAGGCATGTTTTAACAGACAAGAAAATGTGACTGGGCGGTATAAACATAGTGTGGTTTAAGGTGACGATCAACAGATCATTTGAATAATTGAGAACCTGAAGGAGAACAGGGTTTGATCATATAGAGTTTCCTCATTTGGACAAGTTGATTTCATCTCGCAAATCTTTGCTGTTGATCGAGTCCCCTTCAGTTCTTTTACAGAGGTCATTTCAAATCCTTTTGAATTTTGTTTTTAATTTTATAAGTTCAGCACTTCTCTTTTCTATTCTGTCGCTTTGTATTAATTATATTTCCTGGCTATCAACTGGATGTGATACTTCTTAATAAAAGCTGACTTATCTCTTCCTCCTAAGTACAGTGATAGACACATCCTAATCAGTGCCTGCTGAGGTACCTTATCACAACTGGGAAATCAGGGACTGTGGATTAGCAGCTCTGCTAATGTGAAAATAGGAAAAGAGCTAAAACAGTTCATGCCGTATTTTCTGTATTAGTACATCTTTACATATTCATAGGAACCTTAGAAATGTATAGACAATTGTTTGTTCAATATCAAGTTTAAAAAAACAGCAAATAATATTTTGAAAATGGATGAAAATATCATTTTTCCAGGAGAAAATGATCAATATTCTTTAAAGTTTTCCACCAAATAATTAACAGCTTTATTAGCGATATTCCTAGAGCAGGCGTGTGTTTGCAATGTAGCTAAATCCATTCAGCAAAGAGAGAGGAGGGAACAGAGAGAGTCACGATACCAAAGATGCATTTTGTATATAATGGGATACAAATCAGATGTTATCAAAATACTCAGCTGTAAGGTTTGTCAGTGGCTAAGTTACAGTGGATAAAAGTTATCAAGCATCTTCAATGAAATTGCATGAAATGCTCCTTGGCAATCTACTCTATAACTTATAGTCTTTCAGTAATTTCTTTCTATAACTTGCAAAATGGAAGAATCTCTTGAAAATGCATGCATACTACTTGCCATTGTTTGTTTTGATTCATTTAATGGAATTCTAATTCCAGTATTTTAAGAAACACTATGTACTGTTTTCAGTGTCCTGAAAATATACCTTCAATTTAAAACATTTTCCTTTTAAAAAGGAAGAGGTTGGAATTGAGGATAATAAAATTACAGATATACTAAATCCTTCTTATGCAAAGTCACTTCTGTGCTCTTCACATATGCAGGTTTAATATGTTAGAATTTAAGAATGTTTAAATTAGATTCAAAGAAGACATGTTTTCAAACAGTCTTTCATTTAAACGTTGATTTTTAGATACTTTGTGAACATACCAACTTGGCTTCTAAGTTAGTGTGACATACCTTTTCATAAATATAATTGTTACATTTGAAAAGATCTCTTATTCTACTTGGAGAAAGAGGGGAGAAGTTAAGACTCTAATAAGACATATATATCAGGGCAGAAGAGTTCAGTTACCAAAGCCCAGGAAGTAACATCACTGCACCCATCAGAGCCAATGCCATAGTTTCAGTTGTTGCTGTACATCCTGCTCCAGTTGTGTCTAAAGTACTACTACCGTCTGTTTGATGGATTTGCTTTACATCACTGAGGTTCATCTCATCTGGCATCCCTGTAGAGGCAAATAAGAAAAAACAGGATGATGGATAACTAGCTCACCATGATACATCTAGAACAGCTCTTAAGCCAAATCATGGACCCCATTGTTTTATTCTTTTTGTGTAGCATTCATTGTGTGTTTCACCTAACTCTATAAGATGAATATGACACATACTTCTGCTCTTCTTAAATTGGAAGGTACAGGACCTTGAGTGGGAGTGTTCAGAAACTTTATAAGAACAAAGCAAAGCACTTTCCAGCTTTTTAAAGCACTTGGAATGTTTCTCTAAATGTTATTGAAGTAAAGCAATTTAATTAAAATGATCTGAGGTATAGCATTATTGCTTGTCCCAGAGATGTAACAACTGTAGGAACTGTGTGAAATCTTTTCTTACGAAAATAAAACCATGTAAGGAGAAACAATTAAGTAGGACATTTTTAAGAAATAAAATTTATACAGATCATATTTTGTATTAGGCTAAACTTTGCATAGGATCCTTATTGAAATATATCAAAGAATAATAACAAATATTAAATATTATCTTTTATATACATGCAGAGCTATGGGGATACGGGTATAGTCAATAGATCAAAGAATTTGTTAGTAGGATGGATTGTGGCTTGAAGTTAGGGATGAAGTGTTTGATTAAAGAAAAAAAATGTGCAAAGTTACAGACCAAGATCTAGTCACATCCTGGTTATTACTTCTGTGTGTTGTAAAACCTGACAAACTGAGGAGGCCAGTTCTCAAATTATTGGGAATGAAATAGTTATTTTCTTAAAGAAGTTTACCTTACTATGGTATACCTAGGGAATTACTGATTTATCAGTTACTATCTAGTGCCACCAGTGTGTTGAGACTGTAAGACTGTCTGGATTATCCCATGGCATGCCACCATCAGTCACAATTAACAAGTTTAAATTCAGTGTTACCACAGCCACAAATATTGACATCGTAATTACAGTGAGACTGGAAAAACAAAGCTTCATATAAGGAAGAGTCAATATTTATGTAATTAGGTCAATACATCTATATAATTCAAAGGTAAACTCTACTGCATTTAGGGATGAGAGCATTAAAACGAAGCTCAGCTCTACTGATCTGACATATTGATTTTACAGTCTGAGCTCTTGCATTATTATTCATTGTCTGGGTACTTGTTTTGCCCTTCTGTGTCATTAGGCAAGATGAATAAACTAGCAATTCCTTTTTTTTATAGGGACTGGAGTGGAGTGTGAATATTTTAGTCATGGTTTTATACTCCTTGTTATGCTACAGTATAACAAGGAGCTATGCAGACTCTAGGCAATTAAAATTTTTTTTCCAAGATAACTACATAAATTTGAGCTTTAAGGGATTTACTTTTCTTTTTAAAAGCACTGTGAGGAGGTGCCTGGATTGGATTCATGAATAACTTTTCCTTATACCTTCCTGAGCTGGCATTTTCCTCATTCATTCATGAGCCAGGCACTGGTCTGGGTTCAGGGGGTACCATGGTGAGTACAGATATGAAAATAGAAACATGTTAAATCTTCTGCCTGCAAGTCAGGCAGTGCCAGGAGGGATATCCCGTCTTCAGTCAGATGCCATTTTAACATCAGAGGTAGAGATTTGATAGTTCTAAGGATGATGGTCCCTTGAGATAAGAATTATATGAAAAGAAAAAAGATCCCTTGAGGAAAGGAATTTAATTAACTAAGTGTGTAAATTGTACCAAAGCTCAACCAAAGACCCATAAAAGAAAAATTGGTTTGGAGATTTCTCACATTAATAAACAAAAATGAAGTAATTTAAAATAACCTTTTCTACGCATAATAGTGACACACAAAGATGACAATAAATTCATATTTCTGCCTTTGGTGGCTTACAGTCTGGCGGGGGAAGACAGATAGCCGTGCTATTACAAAAACAAATGTAATATTAAAACTCAGGCACATGCCTGATGGTCGGTGCTACGAATTGATACAATCTTATACAAGATGAGGTGTCAATTATATACCGACTGGTTGACAAAGGCAGGACAGAGAGGCGATGACGTCAGTTTGGCAAGGATTAACCCGTTATCAAGGAAGATTGCCAAAATATACCAAAAGTGTTTAAAATGTACACTTACCTAGACCCCAAAGTTCCACTTTAATGGAGAAATTCCATGGGAATAATTTTTAAAATATGCACATATTTATTCACAAAATGTTAATCTGTGTGTTGTTAGTGCCATTAAGTGTCCATTAGTAGAGAACTAGGTTAAGAAAAGTGTATTCACTTATTTTAAAAGATTCAAAAAGTAGATATTGGTACATAAAAATGTTTTAATATAATTTTATACACATATTTTCATGGTCTTTAAGAATCTGAACTCTGTTAGTCTATGGCTGCCTTTCTTTGAGAGTACAGAATCTGTCATTAATTTCTGTATTCACCTAGTAAGCATTTAGTAATCACTAGGTGAATTAATAAATTGATGAATTTAATCCAGGGCAGAGAATTACAAAACTGTAAAAATACATTTCTCCAATTCAGTTTGATCCCCGCCCCAGTTTTATTGAGATATAATAGATATAAAATAGATATATAGCATTATTGCTTGTCCCAGAGATGTAACAACTGTAGGAACTGTGTGGAATATTTTCTTATGAAAATAAAACCATGTAAGGAGAAATAATTAAGTAGGACATTTTTAAGAAATAAACTTTATACAGATCATATTTCTCACTTAGCACTTTCAAGTATATAATTCAGTATTAATCACTGTAATCACCATGCTCTACATTAGCTATCCAGAGCTTATTTATCTTATAACTGGAAGTTTGTACCCTATGAACAACATCTCATGTCCCCCCCACATCCCAGTCCTTGGCAGTCACGAATCTACTCTGTTTCTATGAGTTTGGCTTTTTTAAAGTTATAAGTGATATAATATGGTATTTGTCTTTCTCTGTCTGACTTATTTCACTTGGCATAATGCCCCCAAACTTCATCTAAGTTGTAGCAAATGGCTGGGTTTTCTTTTTTCTCATGGCTGAATAATATTCTATTGTTTTTATATACAATACATCTTCTTTATTCATTCATTCATTGACAACTGTTAGGCTGTTTCCATATCTTGGCTATTGTGATTAATGCTGCAATGAACATGGGAGTGCAGATATCTCTTCAAGATCCGGTCTTCATTTCTTTTGGGTATATATCTAGATGTGGAATTCCTAGATCATATGGTAATTCCATATTTTAATTTTTTAGGGAAACTTCATACTGTTTTCCATAGTGGCTCTACCAATTTACATTCCCACAAAGAGTGCACAAGGGTTCCCCTTTCTCCACATCCTTGTCAACACTTATCATTTGTCTTTTTTGATAATAGCCATTCTAACAGGTGTGAGGTGATATCTCATTGTTTCTGTTTGTTTGTTTTGGTTTTTTGCTTTTTTTTGGCCACACAGTGCGGCATGTGGGATCTTAGTTCCCTGACCAGGGATTGAACCCGTGCCCCCTATAGTGGGAGTCTTAACTACTGGACCACCAGGGAAGTCTCATTGTGGTTTTGATTTGTACTTTCCTGATAATTTGTGCTGTTGAGCATCTTTTCATGTACCTGTTCACCATTTGTATGTATTTGGAAAAGTGTCTATTTAGTTTCTCAAATTCAGTCTCTTTTAATATAAAGACATAGAATTATATTACAGCAACACCAAGTGTAGAATAAAATATTAGAATTAGATGTGAACTTAGAATTTTCATCTAAGAAGAAAAGTGGTGAATGTAATGGAAAAGATTCAGTATGAGAATATTAACTTACTAAATACTTGTTAAATAAAGTTGCTATGGATCTTGTTATGTTAAATAAAAACTATTACCCTTGGTCATTGCTTGCTGGACTTGGATGGTCATTTATACCCAAATCAGTCATATTGGCAGGACATTTAGGAGTCTAATAAATCTGATATGGCTTATATAACAATTTACCAATTTTATTAGTGATTACTCCATTCTTATCTCCCAGGAAATATGATTGATAGTTCCATCCAGGGTACTGAGTCACTTGAATCTAGGGTACATCCTGAAAAATGCTGAGTAATTTTCCAGTTTTCCTTGGGGGCTTCCATGTAATCCAATAACAAAAGCAGAGTAATTGTATTTTTGAAGAGAAAAGGTCCATGGTAATCATGAACACCCTAACTGAAGGTGGTCTCTGTGATTATATATTTGACTTTCAGACAGTCTGACTAGTAAATGGGGCTATTTGCATGACAACCTCTTCCATTCTCTACGGGCAAATGTCTGAGATTTATTTACAGTCCCATTGGTCAACGCTTTATAGCCATGAGTAGTCTTCCTTTTTGACAGTTGTGTAAGAATAATGAAGTAATTCTAATTGCTGATAAATTAAACAATGGATTAAAACATTAATGGGAGATTCTGACTATAAACCAAAGTTTACTTTAAAGTAGTATGATGTATTAAGATATTTCAGCTCTGGGTAATGTTGGGGATTGTTATTTATTTGTTACTGCATCAAATGAATTATTGGTTATTCTCCAATAATTAATGATAAATAGATTTTATTTTTCAGGATAGAGTTGGTAGCAGAGAAAATATTGTTTGGATCTTTTTTCAGTTCCTGATGCTATTTTTTTTTAACATCTTTATTGGAGTATAATTGCTTTACATTGTTGGTTTCTGCTGTAAAACAAAGTGAATCAGCTATACGTATACATATAACCCCATATCCCCTCTCTCTTGAGTCTCCCTCCGACCCTCCTTACCCCAACCCTCTAGGTGGTCACAAAGCACAGAGCTGATCTCCCTGTGCTATGTGGCTGCTTCCCACTAGCTATTTTACATTTGGTAGTGTACATAGGTCAATGTCACTCTCTCACTTCATCCCAGCTTACCCTTCCCCATCCCCATGTCCTTAAGTCCATTTTTGACATCTTCATCTTTAATCCTGTCCTGCCCCTAGGTTCTTCAGAAACATTTTTTTTTTTTAGATTCCATATATATACGGTATTTGTTTTTCTCTTTCTGACTTATTTCACTCTGTGTGACAGACTCTAGGTCCAACCACCTCACTACAAATAACTCAATTTCATTTCTTTTTATGGCTGAGTAATATTCCATTGTATATATGTGCCAAATCTTTATCCATTCATCTGTTGATAGACACTTAGGTTGCTTAGATGTCCTGGCTATTGTAAATAGTGCTGCAGTGAACATTGTGGTACATGACTCTTTTTGAATTATGGTTTTCTCAGGGTATATGCCCAGTAGTGGGATTGCTGGGTCATATGGTAGTTCTATTTTTAGTTTTTTAAGGAACCTCCATACTGTTCTCCATAGTGGCTGTATCAATTGACATTCCTACCAGCAGTGCAAGAGGATTCCCTTTTCTCCACACCCTCTCCAGAATTTATTGTTTGTAGATTTTTGTTGATGGCCATTCTAACCAGTGTGAGGTGATACCTCATTGTAGTTTTTATTTGCATTTCTCTGATGATCAGTGATGTTGAGCATCCTTTCATGTGTTTGTTGGCAATCTGTATATCTTCTTTGGAGAAATGTCTATTTAGGTCTTCTCCCCATTTTTGGATTGAGTTGTTTGTTTTTTTGATATTGAGCTGCATGAACTGCTTGTAAATTTTGGAGAGTAATCCTTTGCCAGGTGCTTCGTTTGCAAATATTTTCTCCCATTCTGAGGGTTGTCTTTTCATCTTGTTCATGGTTTCCTTTGCTGTGCAAAAGCTTTGAAGTTTCATTAGGTCCCATTTGTTTATTTTTGTTTTTATTACCATTTCTCTAGGAGGTGGGTCAAAAAGGATCTTGCTGTGATTTATGTCAAAGAGTGTTCTTCCTATGTTTTCCTCTAAGAGTTTTATAGTGTCTGGCGTTACATTTAGGTCTTTCATCCATTTTGAGTTTATTTTTGTGTATGGTGTTAGGGAGTGTTCTAATTTCGTTCTTTTACATGTAGCTGTCCAATTTTCCCAGCACCACTTATTGAAGAGGCTATCTTTTCTCCATTGTATATTCTTGCCTCCTTTACCAAAGGTAAGTTGACCATATGTCTGTGGGTTTATCTCTGGGCTTCCTTTTGTTTTCCATTGATCTATATTTCTGTATTTTTGCCAGTACCATACTGTCTTGATTACTGTAGCTTTGTAGTATAGTCTGAAGTTCAGGAACCTGATTCCTCCAGCTCCATTTTTCTTTCTCAAGATTGCTTTGGCTATTTGGGGTCTTTTGTGTTTCTGTACAAATTGTGAAAATTTTTTGTTCTAGTTCTATGAAAAGTGCCATTGGTAGTTTGATAGGGATTGTATTGAATCTGTAGATTGCTTTAGGTAGTAAAGTCATTTTCTCAGTATTGATTGATTCTTCCAATCCAAGAACATGGTATATCTCTCCATCTGTTGGTATCACCTTTAATTTCTTTCATCAGTGTCTTATAGTTTTCTGCATACAGCTCTTTTGTCTCCTTCGGTAGGTTTATCCCTAGGTATTTTATTCTTTCTGCTGCAGTGGTAAATGGGAGTGTTTCCTTAATTTCTCTTTCAGATATTTCATCATCATTGTATAGGAATGCAAGAGATTTCTGTGCATTAACTTTTTATTCTATTACTTTACCAAATTCATTGATTACCTCTAGTAGTTTTCTGGTAGCATCTTAAGATTCTCTATGTATAGTATCATGTCATCTGCAAACAGTGACAGTTTTACTTCTTTTCCGATTTGGATTCCTTTTATTTCTTTTTCTTCTCCAATTGCTGTGGCTAAAACTTCCAAAACTATGTTGAATAATGGTGACAGTGGGCAACCTTATATTGTTCCTGACCTTAATGTAAATGGTTTCAGTTTTTCACCAGTGAGAGCGATGCTGGTTGTGGGTTTGTCATATATAGCCTTTATTATGTTGAGGTCAGTTCCCTCTGTGCCTACTTTCTGGAGAGCTTTGATCATAAATCGGTGTTGAATTTTGTCGAAAGCTTTTTCTGCATCTATTGAGATGATCATATGGTTTTTATCCTCCAGTTTGTTAATATGGTGTATCACGTTGATTGATTTGCGTATACTGAAGAATCCTTGCATTGCTGGGATAAACCCCATTTGATCATGGTGTACGATCCTTTTAATGTGCTGCTGGATTCTGTTTGCTAGTATTTTGTTGAGGAATTTTGCATCTATGTTCTTCAGTGATATTGGTCTATAGTTTTCTTTTTTTGTAACATCTTTGTCTGGTTTTGATATCAGGGTGATGGTGGCCTCGTAGAATGAGTTTGGGAGTGTTCCTCATTCTGCTATATTTTGGAAGAGTTTGAGAAGGATAGGTGTTAGCTCTTCTCTAAATGTTTGATGGAATTCGCCTGTGAAGCATCTGGGTCTGGGCTTTTGTTTGTCTGATGATTTTTAGTCGTAGTTTCAATTTCAGAGCTTGTGATTAGTCTGTTTATATTTTCTATTTCTTCCTGGTTCAGTCTTGGAAGGTTGTGCTTTTCTAAGAATTTGTCCATTTCTTCAAGGTTGTCCATTTTATTGGCATATAGTTGCTTGTAGTAATCTCTCATGATCCTTTGTATTTCTGCAGTGTCAGTTGTTACTCCTCCTTTTTCATTTCTTTTTTATTTATTTATTTTTTTGTGGTACGTGGGCCTCTCCCATTGCGGAGCACAGGCTCCGGACGCACAGGCTCAGCGGCCATGGCTCACAGGCCCAGCCGCTCCATGGCATGTGGGATCTTCCCGGACCGGGGCACGAACCCGTGTCCCCTGCATTGGCAGGAGGACTCTCAACCACTGCGCCACCAGGGAAGCCCTCCTGTTTCATTTCTAATTCCATTGATTTGAGTCTTCTCTCTTTTTTTCTTGATGAGTCTGGCTAATGGTTTATCAATTTTTTTTTTTATCTTCTCAGAGAATGAGCTTTTAGTTTTATCGATCTTTGCTGTTGTTTCCTTAATTTCTTTTTCATCTGATTTTTATGATTTATTTCCTTCTGCTAACATTGGGGTTTTTTTGTTCTTCTTTCTCTAATTGCTTTAGGTGTAAGGTTAGGTTGTTTATTTGAGATTTTTCTTGTTTCTTGAGGTAGGATTGTATTGCTATAAACTTCCCTCTTAGAACTGTTTTGCTGCTTTTGGTTTTGGGTTGTCATGTTTTCATTGTCATTTGTTTCTAGGTAGTTTTTGATTTCCTCTTTGATTTCTTCAATGATCTCTTGGTTATTTAGTAGTGTATTGTTTAACCTCCATGTGTTTGTATTTTTTACAGTTTTTTTTTTTTTACTGTAATTGATATCAAGCCTCATAACGTTGTGGTCAGAAAAGAAACTTGTTACGATTTCAGTTTTCTTAAATTAACCAAGGCTTGATTTGTGACCCAAGATATAGTCTATCCTGGAGATTGTTCCATGAGAACTGTTGTTTTTGGATGGAATGTCCTATAAATATTATTTAAGTCCATCTTCTTTAGTGTGTCATTTAAAGCTTGTGTTCCCTTATTTATTTTCATTTTGGATGATTTGTCCATTGGTGAGTTGGGGTGTTAAAGTCCCCTACTATGATTGTGTTACTGTCTATTTCCCCTTTTATGGCTGTTAGCATTTGCCTCATGTATTGAGGTACTTGTATGTTGGGTGCATAAATATTTACAATTGTTATCTCTTCTTGGATTGATCCCTTGATCATCATGTAGTATCCTTCTTTGTCTCTTGTAATAGTCTTTATTTTAAAGTCTATTCTGTCTGATATGAGACTTGCTACTCCATCTTTCTTCTGATTTCCATTTGCATGGAATATCTTTTTCCATCCCCCCACTTTCAGTCTGTATATGTCCCTAGGTCTGAAGTGGGTCTCTTGTAGACAGCATACATATGGGTCTTGTTTTTGTATCCATTCAGTGAGCCTGTGTCTTTTGGTTGGAGTATTTAATCCATTTACGTTTAAGTTAGTTATCAATATGTATGTTCCTCTTACCACTTTCTTAATTGTTTTGGGTTTGTTATTGTAGGTCTTTCCTTCTCTTATGTTTCCTTCCTAGAGAGGTTCTGTTAGGCTTTTTTGTAAAGCTGGTTTGGTGGTGCTGAATTCTCTTAGCTTTTACTTGCCTGTAAAGATTTTAATTCCTCTGTCGAATCTGAATGAGATCCTTGCTGGGTAGACTAATGTTGGTTGCAGGTTTTTCCCTTTCATCACTTTAAATATGTCCTGCTACTCCTTTCTTGCTTTCAGAGTTTCTGCTGAAAGATCAGATGTTAACCTTATGGGGATCCCCTTGTATGTTATTTGTTGCTTTTCCCTTGCTGCTTTTAATATTTTTTCTTTGTATTTAATTTTTGATAGTTTGATTAATATGTGTCTTGGCATGTTTCTCCTTGGATTTATCCTGTATGGAACTCTCTGTGCTTCCTGGACTTGACTGACTCTTTCCTTTCTCATATTAGGGAAGTTTTCCACTATAATCTCTTCAGATAATTTCCCAGTCCCTTCCTTTTTCTCTTCTTCTTCTGGAACCGCTATAATTCGAATGTTGGTGTGTTTAATGTTGTCCCATGGGTCTCAGAAACTATCTTAAATTCTTTTCATTCGTTTTTCTTTATTCTGGTCTGCTGTAGTTTTTTCCACTATTTTATCTTCCAGGTCACTTATCCGTTCTTCTACCTCAGTTATTCTATTTACCCTTCTAGAGAATTTTAAATTTCATTTATCGTGTTGCTCATCACTGTCTGTTTGCTCTTTAGTTCTTCTATATCCTTGTTAGATGTTTCTTTTATTTTCTCCATTCTATTTCCAAGATTTTGGATCATCTTTACTATCATTACTCTGAATTCTTTTTCAGGTAGACTGCCTATTTCCTCTTCATTTGTTTGTTCTGGTGGGTTTTAACCTTGCTCCTCCATCTGCTGTGTATTTCTCTGTCTTCTCATTTTTCTTAACTTACTGTGTTCGGGGTCTCCTTTTCACAGGCTGCAGGTTTGTAGTTCCCATTGTTTTTGGTGTCTGCCCACAGTGGGTATGGTTGATTCAGTGGGTTGTGTAGGTTTCCTGGTGGCGGGGACTAGTGCCTGTGATCCTATGGATGAAGCTGTATCTTGTCTTTCTGGTGGGCAAGACTACATCCGGTGGTGTGCTTTGGGGTGTTTGTGAACTTATGATTTTAGGCAGCCTCTCTGCTAATAGGTGGGGTTGTTTCCCTGTCTTGATACTTGTTTGGCATGGGGTGTCCAGTATTGGAGCTTGCTAGTTGTTGAGTTGAGCTGGATCTTAGCCTTGAGATGGAGATCTGTGTGAGAGCTCTCGCTGACTGATATTACGTGGGGCCGGGAAGTCTCTGGTGGACCAATGTCCTGAACTCGGCTTTCCCACCTCAGAGGCTCAGGCCTGACACCCCGCCAGAGCACCAAGACCCTATCAACCACACGGCCAGGTATGTGGGGAGTTTCTTGCCTTTTGAGAATTCTGAGGCCTTCTGCCAGTGTTCAGTAGGTGTTCTGTAGGAGTTGTTCCACATGTAGATGTATTTTTGATGTATTTGTGAGGAGGAAGGTGATCTCCACTTCTTACTCCTCCGACATTTTTTTTTTTTTTTTTGCGGTACGCGGGCCTCTCGCTGTTGTGGCCTCTCCTGTTGCGGAGCACAGGCTCCAGATGCACAGGCTCAGTGGCCATGGCTCATGGGCCTAGCCGCTCCGTGGCATGTGGTATCTTCCCGGACCGGGGCATGAACCCGTGTCCCCTGCATCGGCAGGCGGACTCAACCACTGCACCACCAGGGAAGCCCTCCTCCGCCATTTTGAAGGTCCTCTTCCCCTGATGTTATTTTGTATTCCATAATGATCATCCAGAACTTTTTCCTCAGTTTGTTTTATTGATTTTTGAAGACTTTAGAAAGGAAACATACATCTCATATGAAAAAAAGCCCAATTATTTTAAGCTATTTTATAATATTACTATTGTGGGTATTTTAAACGATTATTGTGAAATTTCTTCTAGAAATAATTTTTCAATAGAAAGTTTAAAATGCCATTCTTTGTGCAATTGGTAATAAAAACCAAATAATAAAAGTAAGTCTATTAAATATACTAGTTCTCATTTATATACTACAGACCTTAGTTAAAAGAATTTACAGGTATTGGAACTATTATAATTAATGCTTCTGAAAATTATTTTTAAAGAGTGTAAGACTTATCAAATATGCCTAGTTAATCACAAAATATTTGTAGTTCCTCAGTTAGTAATAATATGGGGTTAAACACTACTAAAAATTAAGATAATAAAATATCTATACCTAGACACATAGTAGTAATAGTCAATGGTATCAAAAATAGGAAGATTTTAAAGCACTCAGAGAAAGGACAGGTTCCTTTGAACAGAACAAAATACCTGTATTGCATTAATTTTCACGAGCAATAATAGAAGTTAAAATTTAAATTTTTTTCTAATTATGAAAGAATATATAATTCTATAAAGAGTTAAACTATATGGAAGAAATAAAGGTAAAAGTAAAGGTATTTTAACAAAAAGTATTTTTAATACTCCCCAAACAATTCTAAAATCATTGTTAAAGAATATATGTAAAAATATAAGAAAATAAGCACAAATAAAGGAGTGGGATGAACGTTATAATAGTGTTCAAAATAATTGGCAAACATCTTGGTTACTGTATATAAGTGTGTTGGTTAAGTAAACAACAACAAAATGGTTAATTTCGATATAATTTTAAGAGATATAATTAAAATACTTGAAAGCAATTGTTAAAACATTCTAAAGTATTTGTATGTTTGGGAAGAAATGAGAAATATCAACTTAAGGTTTTGTCAAGACCACTATGTATTTTAATGAATGTTAAAAATTCAAGCCTAAGAACTTAAAAAATTCATATGGAATATATATGTTCCTAATCCATTAAGGCAAAGAGGATTAATAAAATTTAATGGAAGTCAGAAAAGAATAAACACACAAACAAATATGCCTGGCAAATAGAAAGCACAAAATCAGATGTTAAAACAATATGCAAATAATTCAATAATCGCTAAATGAAATGAACAGAATAAAATTAGAAAGGAGACACTCAGTTTGGATTTCAAAAGAAATTTAGCCGCATAACAAAATGATACATAAAGGGTGAGAGTAAATGTTTGTAAAAACACACTTCAAGCAAATAATAACCAAAAGAAAGGTGATGTCATTATATTAATAAAAGATAAAATAGGTTTTGAGCATTAAAAAGGATAAAGAAGGTCTTTATATAATAACAAAAGAAATAATTTGACATATAGATATAACAATTCTGAGCCTATCTTACTTTAGCATATTCTCAAAATAAATCGATATTAATAAAGGAAAATAATTGGGTAAAATAATAAAGCAAAATGGACACATACACATTCAGTGGGGGATTTTAACCATGCTATCTTATTAATTAATAGCTCAGGCAGATGAAAATTAGTGAAGATATGGATGACTTAGTCATCAGAATCTTTGGGGCAAGAAAAGGAGAACTCCATTGCCTTCTAGCCTTGGTTCTAGTAACAATACTAGTATCTCTTTGCCCTACATCCCCATTCCTTCACATGCAAAGAGAACAGATTGCCCTGATTCCTAAGTTGGGAAGAGCCAGAATGCTGAGCTTTTGGATTTCTCATCCTCTTTTGGATTTGCTTGCCCACAGTAAGGATGCATTCTTCCTGCTCTTCACCACGGCATAAGTTGAAGTCACCTTTTGCTGCAGGGAGGACCTGTAATTTTCTAGCTATGCTTCTGACTTGACAGTAATTCTTGGATGAAATAATAGGTGTCATATGTCAGGACATTCTCTAGTCTAGCTTTTAACAATAAAATGTTTTTATCTGTCTGATATGTGTGCTTATATTTTAATTGGTTCTAACCTCAGAAGAAGAATAAAGGAGTATTATTTATTACACTAGCTCCAAATACAAACTTTCACAAGCTTGGTTCAATAAACAAATAAATACAGCTAGCTAGCCAGATTAGATAGCATCATGTAGTTAATGACTAGTGGATATAATGTGTAAATATTCTTTTAAAACATACCTAAGATATTAATAAAAGTGATCACATAGCAGGGTACAAAGCAAATATCAACAACTAACAAGGAATTTTAAACAAAGAATATGAATTCTTTGACAGTAACACAGTAAAATTAAATGTCAAAACTAAAGGAGAACCATGATCCCTACAGCAAACCTTATCTAAGGACATAAAACAAGACCTAAATAAACAGATGTATCAAGTTCACAGTTGAGAAGATTTAAGTTTATATTGTGTCTCTTTCACTATATTCTGAAATTCCATCATGATGTCCCTTGGTGTGGGTCTATTGGATCCATTGTTCTGGGCACTCAGTGACCCTTTCTACCTAGAAACTCATGTCCATCTGGGGAAGTGTTCTTGAATTCTTTATTGATGATTTCCTGTCTACCGTTTTCTCTGTTGTGTCTAGGTGTCCCATTATTTAAATGTTGGATTTCTGGAAGGTGTCCTCTGCTTCCCTCTTCCAGTTTCCATAATTTTACTCTAGTTTCTAGGAGATTTCTTAAACTTAAGTCTTTTTTTGAGGTTTTCATTCTTGTATTCAGATTTTAGATTTACTAAACTTGATATTTTTTCTTCTAAATATCCCTTTTGTTTTGTTTGTCTTCTCAGACATTATTAAGATGATAATTACAGTATTTTTTCAAAGTTCTCTTCAAAGTTATTTCAAAGTTGTTTCAAAGTTCTCTTCTCTCTGCAGTCTTTAATACAAATTACTTGCTTGTGGATATGACTTTTCATGTTACTCACTTAGATAAGTGGTAATCCTTGATTCATGGTTATGTGCTAATATTTAAGAGTAGGAAGTGAAAATTTAGTTAGAACTCTGAGTGTGTGAATGGGGTTCTGTAATTAGTAGACAAATGTAGTCTTGTTTACATGTCTGTTGGTGAAACTACCTGTCAGTAAGATAGGGTAGGTCAGGCTGAAAAAACAAATGCCTCCAAAGTATTGGTAGCAATGTCTACTGCCAGTTGAGGTAACTCTGCATTGTAACTTAGTACCTCACCTCCATATCGACACATCCTTCCATGATCACCACAACATGGGGAAATGGGTGGAGAAACAAATTGGCAATTATAAGCCTCCATCTGGGTGGGGTACATGGCACTTCTGCTCACTAGGTTTATTGGACAAAGCTAATTATATGACTGTCTCTAACCTCAAGGGACAGGGATGTGTAGTCCTACTATGTGCACAAAGGGGACAAGACACAGAAATATTGCAGACCAGAAGTCATGTCTATCAGGTCCCCTTTAACTGCCTTTATTTGTTTCTTCTTAAGCTAGGTCTTCTCAGCAGAGACCTTACAATATCCTGCCTAAGAGTAATTCCCTGCCTGCAAGAACTCTGGGAGCCAAGTGGGAGCAGGGTTGGGGGAGCATATAGGTTTCAACATTCATTATAGGTAAATAGGTAGATAGGTAGGTAGATATAGATATATATATTTGCTAAGTATTATTTTTGAGAATAATACTCCTGCTTTCAACTGTGCCTGGCATTCCCCAGTCCAGAGACACTTTCCAGATTATACTTTCTGTAGCATACTGACTTATGGGAGAGACATACACCTATTGGTCAGGAGTGGAGGAAGAAATCATGGAATGGTACAGCTATTGACTAGTCCTTCTTTTGTAGACCCTCTTCTGTCAACCCCTTCTTACTAGAAGTGACAGATGATGCCTATTCCTGTCTCTTTTGAGGATTCCATTGAGCAAACTGGGTTGGTTCTCTGCTTTCTTCAATGGTGCTTGGGAGTTGGCTTCCCTGGGTATCCTACATTAGGCACCACTCATCCGTTTGCTTTCTGGCTTCCAAGTGTTGTTATCAAACTTCTTCAGTTTCCTCTCTCTCAGTAAATTTAGATTTTTGTTAAAAAAATTCTTATAATGTATTTTAGTGGGGTGGCAGGAGGGAATAAAATTAACTGTGTTTGATCAATCTGTCATCTTGAGGGCAACTTGCTGAGCATTTCCAGCATCTGGGCACTGAAGCTCCAACTTGACTCTCTGGATAAGTCTATGTCTCTTCAGCCCATTCACACTGGTGTAGTTCAGGTTGTTCTGGTTGATCAGTGTTCCTGCTGCTAAATATTTTTGATGACCATGCCTGATAGGGTGATTATTTTCATTAAAAGTACTGAGCTGTGTTGCATTTTGGCCAGGAAACTTACCAGTAAAGCATGACTATTCCCTCCCCACTGATAGTAAATAGTGCAAAACTGCCTTATGGAAGAATGATTGAATGCACACTGGAAGACTGGAAGGCAGGTTATTTTGCCTCTGCATTGCCTAATCCAGGGTGCATTTGCTGTATAATATTGTAAAGACTGGTAAATATGCCAGAAGAAGGCCTAGCTGGCTATAGAGCTAGGGGGATAATAGGAAAATTGAGACTTGCCATAATTTGGGCCCTTTAAATATTTTCTTTTATTTGGACTTTTTTGTTGGACCCATAATACATATCTTTAAGATACTGGGTTGGGCATTGATTAAACAGGTGACATTTCACTTACTCGTAGTTGCTAAAAACTAGCTGCAGCAAGTAAAATGTGAACTCTGATGAGGAGACAGTTTTTCTCACAATGAAATGTGAAAATTAACTTCAGACAAAATTTGCCTGTTTTACTTCAGTAAGGGAAGAATATTAAGTAGCTAATCCTTAGAGCCTAAGAAAAATTGTCAAAATGCCTAAGAATGTTGTGCAAGAGAGATTGTGAAGCTTATTACATTTATTAAATGGAAATGAATTATCTTGGCTTGCATATCTGATTCACCATGTGTATTATAAATCAATATGTTTAACTTAGTATTTCAAGCCCTAAATATTTTGTATGTTATTTTTTAAGAAGAAATTCCATTGGCCCAAGGGATAGCTAAACAAAATATAGCAAACTAGCCATTGTCATCATCCCTGAGAAGAATATCAATGTTATTCATAAAAATATCCACAAAACACAGCACACGTGAGGACAGGTACTTCGGTTGTGGGGGATGGCTGTCTGCTCACCCTCGTGGTGTTCTCAATCGGATGTTTGTATTTAGATGGGACTATGTAACATTTTAAAGTATGTTATTTGCTCTACTTTGGGTTGACAAGACGTTATGAAAATAACAAGGCGTGTGTGAGGAGGGAAGACTCTCATACTGAAAGCAGGGGAATTATGCGGATGTTGAAAATTACAGGATCACCTTCCCTGACCCTGTATGGAAATGCATCCGTTCTTGCATTATAACTCCTAGAATAAATAACATCCATACTCATTCTCTCTCAGACCCATAATTCATTGTTGTCCCAGTGTCTAATTCCATGTGATATATTCTAATAAGTGGCACAGTTTTCCAACCACTGTAAGTCTTCTGGCATAAATGTTTCTGACAACAGTCATATCAATTCTTTCTGTCCTTGTCTCTATCTGTTGTCCAGTTACAAATACTGCTGTGTTTTTACCCTAGGTGTGTGTATGCTTTCTTGTCATCATTACTCAGCTTAAGACTGTTTAAACATATATATCTATATCACTTATATTTAGGTTTATATGTTGATCTCATTCACTTAACTTTAAGCCCATTGAAGTCATGATTATATTTATGTTTTCTGTTTCTTGGGCTTATAAGTAGCTATTCACAGTATTCTACATTTGGTAGAAATGATATTTGAATATATGACTTACTATAAATATTTGATATGTTAATAAGCACTTAACTCTTTTTAATTTATTTAAATGGGAGCTACCCAGACTTTTAGAATTCATGATAGAAAGCAGTGGAGTATTGTAGAAAGGAGCTAGGTTCAAGCCCCAGAAACCTTAGAAAATTCATATAGTCATTGAGATTCAGTTTCTTCATCTGTAACATTTACATCATAATAATGCCTTCTCCCAGGATAGATGTAAAAATTAAATGAAATCATAAATATGAAAAACACTTTGTATTTTTTTTTACATAGACAAAAAATATGGTTACTATTTGAACGTTAGAGGCTGAGGCAGGCAAAGTGAGTTGAACAGCAAAGTTTCTTTGGAGAATAGCTGATACAGCCCGAAATAGGATGCCAGTCTCCTGATTCCCAGTCAGGACCTGGCAAGGGGACTCATCACCTTAGATGAAATTACCTGCACTATTAAAAAAAAAGAAACTAGTCTGATGTTATACAATGTAAATCGGAACCCAATAAGTTAGAATCATCTCTATTATCAAATAATTGTTATTATAAAGATAATTCAACTGCTTATATACATATATGTCCTTATTATATACATAAGTACTTAAATGTCAAAGTTTAGCTAAGATGATTCTTTAGTTTATGTGTAGAATGAGTCCCTACATAGTTGGCACTTGATAAATGTTTTTGAACAAAAAAATTTGTATGAAACCGTGGCGTCAGTAAGTATTAGCCACACACAAAAAACAAACCTTCACTACAACACACCTGACCCCTGCAATTTCCTGTAAAGACAAATGTTCACCTTGTTCCCAGAGATTTTTTAAGACTTTAAGTTTTAGAGCAATTTTAGTTTTACAACAAAATTAAGAGGAAGGTACATAGATTTCGCCTAAATGCCCTGCTCCCACACATAGCCCTTCCCCCTTATCAACATCATTCACCAGAATGGTGCATTTTAAAACTTTGACCAAGGATGAAACTACACTGACATATCATAATCACCCAAAGCCATAGTTAACCTTAGAATTCCCTCCTGGCATCATACATTCTACAGGTTTGGACAAATGCATATGACATATATCCATCATTATAATATCATACAGAGTAGTTTCACTGTCCTAAAAATCCTCTGTACTGTCTATTCATCTCTACTCCCCACACTGCTGGCAACCATGGGTCTTTAAAACTGCCTCCATAGTTTTGCCTTGTCTAGAATATCATGCATGGTATCATACAAAATGTAGCATTTTTAGATTAGTTTCTTTCTCTTCGTAATATACATTTATGGTTCCTCCATGTCTTTCCATGGCTTGATAGCTCTTTTCTTTTTTAGCACTGAGTAATCCATTATCTGCCTGGACCACAGTCCATTTATCCATTCACCCACTGACGGACATCTTGGTTGCTACCAAGATCTGGCAATTATGAATAAAGCTGCTGCAAACATTTCTGTGCAGATTTATGTGTAGGGATAAATTTTCAACTCTTTTGGGTAAATACCAAGGAATGTGATTACTGGATTTTATGGTAAGAGTATGTTTAAGTTTATTAAAAAGAAGAAGCCACCAGAGTGTCTTCCAAAGTAGCTATACCATTCTGCCTTCCCACCAGCAATCTATGAGAGTTCCTATTGTTTCACCACCTTGCCAGTATTTGGTGTTGTCAGTGTTCCACATCTGGGCCTTTCTAATAGGTGTGTGGTGGTATCTCATTGTTGTTTTAATTTGCATTTCCTTGATGATACAATGTTGAGCATATTTTCATATGCTTAGTTTCTATCTGTATATCTTTGGTGAGATGTCTGTTAAGATCTTTGGCCCATTTTTAATCAGGTTGTTTTCTTATTGTTGAGTTTTAAGTGTTCTTTGTATATTTTGGATAGCAGTTATTTATAAGATGTGTCTTTGAAAATATGTTTTCCCAGTCTGTGGCTTATCTTTTCATTCTCTTGATAGTATCTTTTGCAGAGCAAAAATTTTAATTTATTCTTTAAATCACAATGCTGTGTATTAGAGCTTCAGAACTTACCTTCTAACTGCAACATAAGTGTTAAATGTTAGTGAAGTCTAGTTTATCAATTATTTCTTTTATGGATTGTGTCTCTAGTGTTTTATAGAAAAAGGTAGTATTCCTAAAGAATTTTAGGTAAATTATTTCCCTGAAGGTTTCCCACGGAACACTGCTTCCTGACTTTTAGGAGTGTACAGGACTTTTGTGCACAAATAATCTATTATTTTAAGGATATTCTGATGTAAAAAAGGAAACTGGGTCTCTAAATGATAGGTGTTATTCTGAGGAATGGTCAGTTTCAACACAGAATGAGGTGGGAAAAAATCATTTCCAAGTGGAAATCCAGAGAGAATGTGTCCATGGAGGTGGAGTTGGAGGATATTGCACAATAAAACATGAGTAAATGGGGACCAGAGGGAAATGATGCTCTCTGAGCACTTCCAAGGAGTCTTACAATATCTCCCTACCTCTGCATACTAGACCAAATGTGAGCGTATACTTCTAACTCTAACAATTAATGCATCATGAGTAGGAATGGTGACAATGAAAGTATTAAAGAAAGACTTTAAGATGGATATAATCTATAGTATATGTACCAACTCAAACATTTTGTACACTTCTGTTTTCTAAAATTTTTTTGGATTGTGAAGCAAAGTTTCAGCAGCTTGTGCAGATAAAGCTTCTAGAAGTTATTTAAATATTAGTTAAACCAAATTTGTTGTATGTAACTGTCACTTACAACCACATGGTACACATTATGCACATGATAAAGGTCTCTCATAACATTCTCATGGGATATTAGCTTGTTTGTGGAATACTAAAGCTGGGACATAAACTGACAAGCTCTGGGATGCTGCCATTCTAGTCTCAACTCATTCTGCAGTGCATAAATAGAGTAGCACAGTGGGTGCTAGGTAGGATCTCAAAAATCATTACAACAATAGGATTCAGTTAAGGACAAAATGAATCCCATATTCAATACCAAATTTCTCCCTTAAACAATATCTATACTTCATTGTCTTGAGACAGTGGCTATCTTTCTATGTAATATAGTTTCTCAATCTTGTTTATGTAACTTAAGGCCAAATTTTTTTTTTTTTTTTTTGTGGTACACGGGCCTCTCACTGCTGTGGCCTCTCCCATTGCGGAGCACAGGCTCCGGACGCGCAGGCTCGGTGGCCATGGCTCATGGGCCCAGCCGCTCTGCAGCATGTGGGATCTTCCCAGACCGGGGCACGAACCCGTGTCCCCTGCATCGGCA
The DNA here is from genome assembly GCF_059928025.1 of Delphinapterus leucas. Classification (NCBI taxonomy): domain Eukaryota; kingdom Metazoa; phylum Chordata; class Mammalia; order Artiodactyla; family Monodontidae; genus Delphinapterus; species Delphinapterus leucas. Next base: position 17,173,119 of record NC_143146.1, read on the forward strand.
GGCGGACTCCCAACCCCTGCACCACCAGGGAAGCCCAGGGCCAATTTTAAATGAAAAAAAACTTTTTTTTCACTGCCCCAGTTTAGAAAACTGATTTTAATTACAATATTAGTTAAATATGTGTAACAGTACAACTACACAGAAACTTTTAATTAATGATGTAAAGCTAAAATAAACTTACAAATTGAAGTCAAACAACTGATGAAATTAACATTAGAATTATCACTCAGTGTGATGGATGATAGTCCTCCCAACTCTAAATCCCCAATATCCTATGAATACAGACAGTGTGATGGTTAGTTTTATGTATTGACTTTATTGGGCCACAGAGTGCCCAGATATTAGGTCAAACATTCTTTTAGGTGTTTCTGTGTAGGTGTTTTTGGATGAGATTAACATCATAATGGGTAGGCTGAGTAAAGCAGATTGCTCTCCCTAGTGTGCATGGGCCTCATTTGATCAGTTGAAGACCTGGCTGGAATAAAAAGGCAGAGCCTCTACCGAGTAAGAGAGAATTCTTTCTGCATGACTGATGTTAAACTGGGGCATTTGCTTTTTCTCCTGCTTTCAGATTTGAACGGAAACATTGGCTCTTACTGGTTCTCAAGCTTACCAGCCTTTGGACTGGAACTATACCATTGGCTCTCCTACGTGTCCAGCTTGCGGACTCACCCCACAGATTCTGGAGCTTACTGGCCTCCCTAGTTACGTGAGTCAATCCTTATAATAAGGAATAATATATATACATACATACATCCTATTGGTTGTGTTTTTCTAAAGAACCTAAAATAATAGAGGTTTTGGTACCAAGGGTGATTCTAGAGGAACAGAATTTTGATGAGTTTTCTGACTTGGTTCTGAGATTTCTGGAATTGATTCTCTGATCTGATTAGATTTAAAGATGCTAATGATTCCATTTCTAGTAGTACAGAGAACACTGATAGTCCTTGGCATAATCTGGCAATAGAAATACACGATATTTCCATTGGATACTTTTAATCACCTATTTATAAGAAGCAAAGATCTGGGTAACTGTGTATGTGATACTTTCTAATATTTTGTTAAACTAATGGATTGGCTGGTTGCTCCTAGTGTTGATGGACGAAGTAGGGAAAGAAAAGGATGAGCTCAAGGATTTGAATTCCTAGTTCAAGTGCTGTTTAAATGACCTGAAAACTTCTACCTGAACCCTGAAGAATCCTCTTATCTTCTATAGCTGCAGGGCTGAGTTTGCTGAAAAACCTGGAATCTCATCCTGCCACTGGCTGAATTACAACACAAGTTAAAGTCTTAGTCTTGAAGGGTGTCTACTATTAAAGTGATGGTATTGATTGGAAAGGAATGGGATCCTTAAAGTTGGAATGGGGATGTGTGAGAAGACACTGATGAAGCTGGGGACGTTGGGCCCCTAAATCCTAATAAGTTGTCTTTGCCAGTGGAAGCAGTTTCCCCACCCCTAATGGAAGTGGCTTCTCCACCTACTTTTGATGGAAATAACCCTACATTGCCTGAGGGAAACATAATAGCCTCCTCTGAGGCAGTTGACATTGAGATAGTATAATTCCCTCCAGGGTCCTCCCCTGACTACCCTTTTTTACTTCTAGACTTATAGATGGATTCAAGTTCTATCAGGCCCCTAACAATAAGAAACAAATTGTAGCCCATGAGGAGGTGCTCCATATTCCAAAAGAACTACTTGAGTTTTCTAATTTATACAGCAGAAAGCTGCTAGGGAACATGTGTGGAAATGGATATATAAGGTGTGGGTTAATGGTGGAAGGAACATACATTTGGGTCAGGCTGAATTTATTGATGGGGGTTTACTAAACAGATTCTGCATGAAATGTTGCAGCTGGAGGAGTCTGATAGGACGCTAAGAGTGTGTTTGGTTGGTTAGCTGAAATATGGTCCAAAAAGTGGTCCAGAATGAGTGAGTTAGAGATGTCATATGGGCCTTGGTTTAATGCAGAGGAAGGGGTTCAAAGGCTTGGGGGGATTAGAATGTTAGTGTAGATTTGTCATTTAAGACTTACTCATCCACCCTGGGTACATCCAAAAGAAACAATTTTCACCAAAACTGTGAGAAATAGACTTATGAGGGGAGCTCCAGCTTCCTGAAAAGATGTATGATTGTAGGACAGTCTTTACAGTGAAAACTGAGGTCACTGAATCAGGAAACCTAAATGCAATGGGAGTAATTAGATCCTGAGGTAGAAGGGGCTAAGTGGTAGCACTCAACCACCAAAGGCAGGTGGGTATGGTTACCTTATCTTCATAGCACAGTCAAAGCAGCAGTCAGAACACTCTAATGCAGTCCTGTGGCCTAGTTGATCATGGTGCTCCTAGAAGTGAAATAAATAGGAAGCCTACTAAATTCTTACTTGATCTGTATAAGCACAGAAATTCTAGGTCGAGTGAACAAAAGTCTAACCTGAATCATAAAAACAGAGAGGCATGTCTTCTCAATCAATTCCTAGACTTGAACCAGTTTATAGATCCAGAACCCTTTGAATGAAGGGGAAGCCAGGTCCCTTTGTGGAAAGATCTGATAAAATGCCCCCAATTTATACTTTTAGTCTTTTTCCCAACCTTCACCAAAGGGACCTATGACCTTTTACTAGGGTAAGTATGCATTAAGGAAAAGAAAATAAGATATCTTAGGTACTACTGGACACTGATTCTAAACTGACACTGATTCCAGGAGACTCAAAATGTCACTGTGGTCTACCACTCAGAGTAGGGGCTTATGGAGGTCAGATGCCCAATGGAGTTCTGGCTTGGATCCATCTCACAGTGAGCTCAGTGGGTCCCTGAACCCAGCCTGTGGTTATTTCCCTGGTTTTGGAATGCATAATTGGAATAGAAATATTCAGTAGTTGGCAGGATCCCCATATTGGTTCCTTGACCTGTGCAGTGATGACTATTGTGGGAAAGTCCAAGTATGAAGCCACTAGAATTGCCTCCATGAAGGATAATAGTAAAATAAAAGCACTATTGAATTCCTAGAGTGACTGCAGAGGTTAGTGCCACTATCGAGGACTTGAAAGACACAGGGGTGGTGATTTCCACAACATCCCTATTCAACTCAACTATCTGGTCTGTGTAGAAGACAGATGGAGCTTGGAGAATGACAGTGGATTATTGTAAGCTTAGGCAAGTGGTGAGTTCAATTGCAGCTGTTGTGCCTGGTTTGATTTTATTACTTGAGCCAATTAACACATCTCCTGGTACCTGATATTCAGCTGATAATCTGGCAAGTGCTTTTTTCTCTAACTCTGTCATGAGGAACACCACAAGCAGTTTGCTTTCAGCTGGCAAGGCTAGCAGTATGCCTTCACTGTGTATCAGGGGTGTATCAGCTCTCAAGCTTTGTGTCATGATTTTTGTCATAGAGAGATCTTGATCGTCTCTCTCTTCCACAAGGTATTATAATGGTTCGTTACATTGGTGACATTCATGCTGATGGGCCCTAATGAGTGAGGAGTAGCAACTGTTCTAGACTTAATTGTAAGACGTTTGCATGTCCGAGGGTGGGAAATAAATACTACAAAAGTTCAGGGACCTTCTACCTCAGTAAGATTTCTGGGGGTTCAGTGGTGTGGGGCATGTCAGGATACCCCTTTTAAGGGGAAGGATGCAGATGTCAAGTTCTGATTTGGGCAAGCGCATTCTTCTATGTGTTACATGATAACAATTCCTGTGCCAATTTTTCTCTGTGTATTTACATTTAATATTCATTTTTACTGTGAACCATGATGACATTTGGCCTTCACTTGATGGAATCAGACCTTCACATTTTTAATCGCTGTGTTCCCTTCTCATTCATTAGATGTGGGCAAGTAAGTAGTGTTATTTTTCAATGTGATTCTAAACACAAACATGGATATTTACATTGGTGCCTAATATTTAATTATTAAGCATTTTCCCAGGTGATTCAGAATGAACATGGACATTGACATGAAATATTTACTCAAAAAATCAACTTTACAGTGGATCACAATCAATAATCATCCATGGGTATTGCAGTGTTCTGCATATTTCTATTTGAGAAATACTATAGTGAAGGGGAGTGGTTAAAATTTTAAAAATAGAATCAGATCAAACCCAACTTAAATCCTAGTTATTTTATTAGCTATGCGTACTTGAGAAATGGGACAGTGCATATATAACATTTAACACAGTGACTGGGACATGGTTAGCAATAAATACAGATGGTTATTATTAATAAATAATAATTCAATCCTTATGACTTTGAAGATTTTTTTCTAATCCAGTGCCTTTCTCTGCCAACTTTCTACTCTGGGAGACCTATTCTGTCTGTAATATCGTTCAATCATGAACATGAAAAAAACTCCTTCTGTATTCAAAACAGCAAGAGATGAGAAACTCTAGGAATCTTCGTATACATTCAGCCAGTTGTTTTCAAACTTAGACACATATTAGTGTTACCCAGAGCATACAACTTCAAATACTCAGGTCCTGTCACCAGAGATCTTGTTCTGATTGGCCTGAAGTGAGGTCCTTATATGCTGTAGTTTTAAAATGCAGTAGGCTTGGGAAGGCATTATGTTTAGTTCTTTTTCCTTATTATTTTTTTTAGGTGTTAGTAATATTTAGAATTTTAAAGAAAGTATTTAGACACAGCTGTTCAGAAATGTTAAATTTTTCCTGTAGGGCTGTTAGTAATCATGGAAGCAATAGACAACTGCAGACTGGTGGAGTATCTTAGGCAAATTATATTGTATCAATGTGGAGGGCATATCAGAGATAAGTGTTGGGCTCCTTTCCAGCAGCCTCCTTTGGCAAGTAGGCACCAGTGGTGCTGATAAGGATGTTCAGCAATTACCAACTGAGTTCTAGTCCCCAAACTTTCATGCACAATGCAAAATAAAATAAAATGATTTTGTTTTAACCCCCCAGTAATTTCAAGTACATTGAGAACATGATTGAGTTTGCTGAGTTGTTTTCTTTCTCTTTCTACCCTTCTTCTGCTATGCTACCAAATTTAATATGGCTGTTACTAATAAATAATTTAATGCTGTTTTATTTCATATTGATTTTTTGGAAAACCCCAAAATACTTGGGATATTTCAGTAATATTAATATATCATACCTAAAAATTAATAGTTCACATTTAAGTTTCATAGGTGAGCTACATGCTGAGCTATCATAGGAAGGAGATTTTATGTGAGGGTCTATAAGCATAACTACTATGATAAAGTTGAAATAAAAACCTCCACTTCTAGAATTTGAGAGCAACAGAAATATCATTAAAATTACTACTTATATCACACTATGTATTTATATAGTTTTAAATGCTGGAATTTAAGTTCACTGAAGGGAATCTAACGAGAATTGAGTTCAGGTGAATGCAACATAAACTATTTTCAGCGTGTAATATCTGATCATTCTCTTTCTTATAAAAGATATTCTTTTTGAATAGACTATATGCAGATTTGGATGAGAGGCTCCACATTGGGCCTGGTATCATTTAGAAAATTTGGACTCTTCTCTAGTGAATCCATTCTTCTAGTGTGAAAAGATGGACATTGAGATGATTGAATAGAATTAATTAATTAGTTTAAACTATGAGAAAAAAATCACTTAGGGATAATTAGATTTACCCGACCTAGTCTATCACATTGAATATTGTTTTCATTTCCAACACATGGATGTGGTCCAGTGTTAGGAACCTGCAGGTAATCATTCTGACAGAGCCAGGTACCTTCTGCCTCATTTTTATAAGACTAAATAATACATAAAACACAACTGTACTCTTTCAGGAGCAGCACATTGATAAAGCTTTATCCAGAACAAGAGTGAGAACATGGAGGGTAGCATCTCAGTCAAGGACACGTTAAGTCAGCATTCTCTGGAGACATTGTTTTCTTTTCATATGTTAAATATATGAAATATTCAGTTTACCAAAAGTCTTGTGCTCCAATTTTGCATCTTTTGAAACCCGTAGTAAAATGCTTTACATAAAAAGCATGTAATTTTCCTTTATGGACAACAATGTATTCAATTAAATCAGGAAGGGGATAAAACATTACAAGCTGTCCTGACCACTGAATGGCAGTTCCAACAACTTTTCTCAAAATTTGCTGAGAAGGAAACATGGAAGCCTGTGGAACAGTTGCGTCCCCAATTGTAGCTATGTTGGTTACTAAGCAAACGTAGAGAAAGAAAAATAGAGACTCAGAAATAATTTTCCTCCCAGTCATATCTTTGTGCAGCGTAAGTATGGAGGATATAGAAGTTCAAGGAAAACTTCTTGCTCTCAAGTGCTCCAGAGATAAGCCTTCTCACTTGGAAATGCATTGGGCATTTATGGGTATAAATATTTCAATTCAGTAAACATTTGTTGGCTTCTTACATAGTTCCAGGAATTATACTAGGTATATTTTGTATTATTTGCTATATATTTATATATGTTTTATAGATAGTACTGATCAGAATATTCCAAAATACCAGGTTAGTATATGTGTAAGTCAAAAATAACTAATTGTTTACTTAATGGAATGAATACTTGTGTCCAAGTCATAATACAGAATGAAGAGAACCTAAGCATTTACCTAAATGGATAAAATCAGAGACTCAACACATACACACACACAAAACACACACACACATGCACACACACACACGCACGTGCACACGTGCACACACACACACACACACAAATTGTCCCTGTGAAAATAAAATGAAAATACAAAAAGATTTGTTAGGAAATCTATTGTATTTTTAGGTTTCTGTTAGAACTGACTCTGGTTAACCCCTCTGCCGGCTTTCCATTATATCTAAAGTACTTTCACACTATGTGCTTATGGACCCTGGTTTAGTTCCATGCCTGTTTTATGTGGTGGGTGAGTTTTCATTAGACTCCTCCTTAATATATCATGTTGTGGCTGAGAGTCAGCATTCTAGCAGTAGAAATATCACTAAGTGAATTTCCCTGCTGTTGAGACAACTGGTAGCTGGTTGCTAAATATTTTTTTCACTATAAATTCTTCTGGAGAATTAGTATGAAAAGAAGTCTTTGCTATAAACAAAGTTCTTAAATAGCAGGTTTGTGACAAAATAATAAGCAACAGTCACTTGTAAAAATCAGTCAGCCCATTTCTCTCACCAGCATGTGCCTTTTGAGTCCTCAGTTTCCTCATTTGTAAAGCGAGGTGTTTGGAGAAGACACCTCCAAAGTCTCCTCCAGCTTGGTCATCATAAATCATAATATTTGAATGCCATTACCGCCTAATAGCCGGGGTTCAGGATTGGGTGGGTAAATTCTGACCATCTGAAGCCCCATCCCTCTGTCCTAAGATCCTGTCTTCCACATAAAGATAACAGCTGCACTGTTATTCTGGAAAGACTATTACTTTAAAAAGAGTTAGGCTACCCAGTTACATCTGCTGCGTAATTTTCTCACTTGTCAATTAGCAACATTGATGACAGATTTAGTCAAATTACAGCTGTTTTTTTTTCAAGGACAAAGATGATGTGATGCACTTGTAATATTTAGAAGTAATGAGTGGTGTACAGTTAATGAACCAAGGAGTCTTTCTCGCTTTAGACATTATAAAATGCAGAGCCACATCCTGCTTTTGATCTGTTTGTTCTTTGTGATCTAACCCTTCAGGCGTGAGCTATTTTTATATGTGCTATCCATCTAAGATTCTCTCTAAGAATACCAAAAGAGTGTAGGGCAGGTGGATGCCTTTGGAAATGTCTTTGTCTTTCTTTAGCCCCCAATTCAACTCTGTATTGTTTATACAGTTTACTGTTCCTTTTGCTCCCACTGACTTTATTTTTGGCATTGATTAAGCACAGATATACTTGGATCAGTTTAATTCAGTTCAACTAGACTCAATTGAATTCAGTTTATAAGTATTCGCTGAATGCTGGGAGGATGAGAGACCTATACCAGAAATTTGAGTCTGTGGTTCTAAGGGATTGAATAGTTGGATTGCATAGCATTTATTGTTTCATAAAAGGAAGTACATTGGTTCATCATGGGAGGTAAAGTTCACGGTTAAGAGGCCGAGGAAAGAGAAATATTGGCTGCTTTTAAATTATGCTATAAAAGGATATCAAAACTGTGAAAAACAATCTGTATTATGTGATAATTATGTGATTTCATCCAATTTCAATTACAGAAAATAATGTGATAGACATTATTGCTTCTTGAACAGTTATAATCCCAGTAGCAAGAAAAATACCTGGCACAAAGGAAGTGCCTAATAAATATTTGTTGAAGGAGTAAATAAATTACTGGATCTGTGTGCTTCCATCTGGTTTAATTTTCTTCTTCCGGGCCATTGTTTTTTCAATGGGGATCTTAGTGATAACATCTTACTTTAAAAAAAACTATAAATATCTTTTTCCTCTCACTTTTGAATGATTGGTAAGCATCATATAAAATTTATTTTAATATTTTTATCTTAGCAAGTTGAAAATACTACAGTATTTTGACATTAATTTTTATTGATGAATATATTTGTTTCTCTAATTGTAATTCCTTCATAGGTAATCTTTCTTTTCTGGTTGCCTTTTTAAAAATCTCTTTTCTTATGTCAGTATGATTTGTCTAGGTTTGGATTTATTTTTATTTGGGATTCATATATTTGAGTATTCACATTGTTTTATTAACTCTAGACAAATTTTTATCCTTTGCCCTATCTCTTGCAAATTGTTATCGTGGGAACATTGGATGTTTCTATCCCATTGGCCATGCCTGTAACTATCTCTTTCACATGTTCCATTTCTTTATCTTACTGTTTTGACTTTTGAGAATTTTTGTTGTTGTTGTTAACCTTCTGGTTTATTAATTCTCAGTTTTGTCTGATCTGAAACGATCCCATTATTTTAGATTTTATTTTTCATGATTGTTTTTTAGTTTTTAAAGTTTTAGTGTTTTATCAAATAGTTATTTTTCATGTCTCTTTGTAATTTCTTATACTTTTGAAGCTTTCTTTTTAAACACTTAAAATATTCTTACACTACAGTCTCTATCAAATTGCTCTATCAACTAGTGTTCTTGTAATGACTGCTGTCTCTTGCTTCTGATGAATTACTTCCTTGTATATTCTGTAATTTTCAAATATATACTAATATTTCTTGGGACTTGAATCTCAGTAATTCTGTGACACTTAATAGAGTTGTGGTTTTCTATAATTGCTTTATATTTGTTTCTTTTAGGAATGCAGAAATTTTATCTTGGGGCTTTCTCGATTATACTAATAATGCAAATTTGAAGTGTTGATTCACATTTGATTCAAATTTGATTCAAATTTTTTATTTTCTGCTACATTTAATTCTTAGTCAGAGAGAAGCTTCCTTGTCACCTCCCTGTGCTGCTAAGTTAATTTTCTTCCAGTTCACTCTTTAATGATGGTTTATAGAGGGCATTTCAGAATGCTTAGATTTTAGTCCTGACTCTGTTGTTTACTTTGTGACCCTAATTCACATGGAGCCTTAATGTCCTTTTTAGAAATGTGAGAAAACAATCTACTGTATCTATTGCTGGAAGAATACTCTTCCTTGGGCCTATAGCAATCCTACTTGTCTTTCCAGTGTGCCTATAAGACTCTAACCGCTCTTCCACAGGCCATTTTTCAAGATTGTTTATGTACCTGGTGAATTTCAGAGGTGAGAGAATTACTCATCTCCTGGCCAAAGAGATGCTTTCTTACTGCTTGCTATAAGTTTTGTCGACCCCCCAAGCTAAGTGTTGTTACTCAGCTATGACAGATCCCCACTGCATGTGTAGAATCCATTTGGGCCATTTCCCATCACTCCCATGGGATTAAGAAGAAAAGGAAAGCAACACAAATAATGTTGATGTTCATGAGTAATGCATTCCTTGCTCTGTGACCCAGGAGTCTGTTGTTTTATGCCAGTATCTATGAGTAATAACACGTTAACTTATTAGTTTGTAACTGGGTAAAATCAAGTCCTGGACCTAACACCTACCTTGCAGCAATATTGTAAAGGTCAGTGTACTTGTGTATATGAAAGTAATTTCGAAACTGTAAAATCCTATGCAATGATAAAAATTATTACTCTAAAATAATAATAATATTTAAGGAAGAGTAAAGCTACTTAGAGAAAATCAGCCATGAAACTCTTTTGAATGGAAGTATCCAAGACCACTTATGAAATATTTTTGACAAACATATACACGCACACACAAACACAACAAACAAAAAAGCCCTGAACTTATATCTGATCAAATTTCTAGATCTTGCTACCAATTTAAGGCGATATAGGGAGAGGGAACACATCAAGCAATACCACTGGAATGCAATCAGTAAAATCTAAACTATAGAAAACTTCTCTGGACAATTGACTCAATTTTTAAAATAAATTGTAGAAAAAGGAGAAATATATAAACCACATGAAATTTAAGAAATGTAGCAACTAATTACAATATATAGACTTTATTTTTATAGTTATTTGAACAACTGCTCTAAAAGAAATTATAAGATAGTCCAGCAAATTGAACCTATAGTAGATATTTGATAATTGAAGAGGAAGTGCTTAAAATTTTAGTGTGATTATGATATTGTAATTAATTTCCTCTTACACATATATTTTGAAATATCTGTGGATGAAACAACATCTTGGAATCAAAATAATCTGGAAGTGGGGATAAATGGATGTGTGAGTACATGGAGGTTCATTATACTATTCACTGTACTTTCTCATATATAAAATATTTTCAATAGCAAAAATTTTTTAAATACTACTTTTGTTACTTCATTGAAAAATATTCTCTTCACATTCTATCATTAAATTGCTGATTTTAAAATTAGATGTATTGGAATATATAGGCTTTACTAATCTGATGACTTGTTCAATAAGACTGAATGTTAATATTATTAACAGACACAACAATGACAATATCAAAAGCCAAATAATTAATGAATCACAAAAATCAAACTTACCAACTAACCAGAATACCTAGACAGAAGAATAAAAATTAGAATGCAGAGCAATTAGATAAGAAAATTAAACAAAAACATACAAACTGGAAAAGAAGAAGTAAAATCACCTCTGTTCATGTATGACATAATCTTATATGTAAGAAACCCTAAAAAGTCAACAATAACTGCTAAAACTAATAAATTCAGCAAAGTTGCAGGAAGCAAAATCAATACACAACCATCAGTTGTTTCTATGCACTAACAAAGAATTATCCAAAAAATAGTAAGAACTTAATTCCATTTATAGTAGCATCAAGAAGGTGGTAGAAGACTTGTACACTGAATACAACAAAACATTTCTGAAAGAAATTAAGATGACACAAAACAAATGGAAAGACATCTCACGTTCATGGATGGGAAGACTTAATATTGTTAATATGTCCATACCACCCAAAGCCATCTATAGATCTGATGCAATAACTATCAAATTCTCAATGGTATATTTTTCTATTTCTGCAAAAATTATCCTAAAATACATATGGAATCTCAAGGGACCCTGAATAGCCAAACACTTTTAAAAAAGAAAAAAATTGGAAGACTCACACTTCCTGATTTCGAAACATAGTATAAAGTTACAGTAATCAAAACGGTGTAGTTTTGATTACAAATAGAGACATATCCATAGACCAATCCACAGACCAACGGAATAGAATAGAGAGCTCAGAAATAAACCCTAGAATATATAGTCAAATGATCTATAATAAGGGTGCTGAAACCACTCGATGGGGAAAGAATTGTCTCTTCAACTAATAGTGTTTGTAAATGTGGATATCTACATGTAAAAGAATGCCATTAGAACCTTATCTTACATACAAATATTAACTCAAAATGGATGAAAGATCTAAATGTAAGACTTAAAACTACAAAACTCCTAGAGAAAACATAGAGGAATAGCTTTAAGACATTGTACTTGGAAATGAATTCTTGGAAATGACACCAAAAGCAAAGGCAACAAAAGCAAAAACATACAATGGGACTACATCAAACTTGAAAACTTTTGTGCACCAAAAGACAGAATCAACAGAGTGGAAAGGCAACCTATGGAATGGGAGAAAATATTTGGAAATCATATATCTGATAAGGGGTTAATATCAAGAATATAAAAAGAAACCTACAACTCAGTAACAACATCAACAACAACAAAAAAGTCAAATAACCTAATTAAAGAATGAGCAAAGGCCTTGAATAGATATTCTCCAAAGAAGGTATACAGCTGTCTAACAAGCATGTGAAAAGATGCTCAGCATTAACAATCGTGAGAGAATACCAATCAAAACCACAATGAGATATCACCTCACACCCATTAGGATGGCTATTATCAAAATAATAGAAAATAACAAATGTTGGTGAGGATGTGGAGAAACTGGAACCCTTGCACTCTGTTGATGGGATTGGAAAAAGATGCAACGGCTATGAAAAGCAGTATAGAGGTTCCTCAAAAAATTAAAACTAGAACTACCATATGAGCCAGCAATCCCACTTCCAGATATAAAGAATTGAAAGCAGGGTCTTGAAGAGATATTTGCATACCAGTATTTATAGCAGCACTATTTACAATAGCCAGGAGGTGAAAGCAAAAAATGTCCAACTGATGAGTGGATAACAATGTAATATACAAATACAATGGAATATTATTCAGCCTTAAAAAGAAAGGAAACCCTGTCACATACTACAACATGGATATACCTAGAGGAAACCATGCTAAGTGAATTAAGTCATTCAAAAAAGACACACTGTATAATTTCACTTATATGAGATATCTAAAATAGTCACATTCAAAGAGACAGAAAGTAGAATGGTGGTTGCCAGGTCCCGGGAGGAGAGGGAAAAGGGGAGTTGTTATTTAACAGATATAGAGTTTCAGATCTGCTAGATGAAAAAGTCCTGGAGATCTATTTCACAACAATGTGAATATATTTTACTATACTATACACTTAAAAATGGTTAAGATGCCAAATTTATTTTTTTTTTTTACCACACACAAATTTTTTTTTGAGGAGTCCACTTATAAAATGTAGACATTTCTGATGAGGGTAACTGATCAGGATGAAAATGTATTATTAAAATAGGAAAAAATAAGTTAATATGCAGGAGGTTCTTCATATAATTTCTGTTTATAAAATATAAATACTATGTTATTTTGTATTCATTAGATGTCAAATGTGTGAAGTTAGTAGAAGTAGGTGTGTATGATTTAGCAAAGAGAAACTTTTTGGATCAACATGAAACTTGTAAATTCAAACATATTAAAAAGGAAGACATTATTAAGTTATGACATTCTGATCACAAGAAGTGGTGAGCCAAGAATACAGCCCGAAGTCTACAAACTAGAGCCAATATATAGACTGTACATCATATATGCAAGCTCCATTCTTGGTTATTTCTGTTAACAAGCCCTGAATTTATGCCAATAATATCACAATGAACTAATTTTTATGCAATTAATAGAATAGTAAGCTTTCGGAGGGCCGTGTATGTGGATATTCCTATTCAAAGAGTTTCAAATGGGATTTAGAAGTTTACAGAGAGGAAAATGACTGAGAAGATATATGGGAAAATTTGGGTTATGGATAAAAAGTAATATAGTCAAACAGTGGTTGGCCTGGCAATACCGGTGCTTCATTAACAGGGTTTCTATCTCAGAAGTGTATTTGAAATATAACAGACACATAAATACATATATAAATCTCTTATAGAATTGAACATTACAATTAATATAAATTTTTCTTATGACTAGTCAGTATCATAGTATATATACTATCATAAGTGCTCAATCTATTATTTTCTCTTGGATTTTAGGTATATGTTCCCATATTTTCATGTGTCTACTAAGTTTTTCTTGAATTGTGTGTAAGAACTATAGAGTTGCTAGGTGATATCATCTATAGCAGGGGTCCCCAGCCCCTGGGCCATGGACCAGTACCTGTCCCTGGCCTGTTAGGAACTGGCCACACAGCAGGAGGTGAGTTGTGGACAAGCAAGCGAGCAAAGCTTCGTCTGCCACTCCCCATTGCTGCCCATTGCTCGCATTACCACCTGAACCATCCCGCCACCCAGTCCGTGGAAAAACTGTATTCTGTGAAATTGGTCCCTGGTGCCAAAAAGGTTGGGGACCACTGATCTATAAGGTAGGTTCCCCTTCCATCTGCTGGAGATAGAGTTGAGGTCAATCACCTTAAACCAATCAAGAAAAGACTGAGTAGAACTTGGATAATGACCTTGCTGAGGCCCCCTTTACCTCTGGTTCACCTGGGTCTCCAGAGTTCTAATTAAGAGGCTTGTGTAGTTTCCATGGCTCCTCTTTCTGACAGGTTTTACACCCTGGTATTTGTTTCTTAAGACTATTGAGTGTGGTAAATTGCTTTTTGGAGGCATTCTTCTTAGGTGTTTGGCTCTGCCCATTCTTTGCCCAGGCCCAGAATTCAGCAAATATCTTGAGAGAAAACTTGGCCATTTTGGTTGTCTCTCCCCACAGTGGCATACCTCTGCAGGTGCAAAACCTGGGATCTCAGTCTGCTGTTTGGCTCCTATTGGCAAACACTCTTGCTCTACAAGTCAAAGCTGCCCCATAAATCAGCTCATTTTTTCAAAGTTCTCCCCACTCTGAAATCTTATCCTCTCCAAGTATGGCTGTCTCAGCAGCACTCTGCTGTTTTCTAAAAGATGATTTGTGTTTATTAATCTGCTTTCTACTACACTCCCCCTGCCTCCGCAGTTGGGAGTGTGGCCTCCTGCTTACTCCATCCCCCAGGGAAGTGGAAGGTCTTGCTCTCTGAGTTCTTCCACATATGTAGTTTTGGTTGGATATATCTCGGAGTGCATTTCTTTTCTCTCAGTAATCAACAGGTGCCATTTTGGAATCTCCTAACTTCCAGTGAAACAGATATGAAGTTGATACCATCTGATTATTTAGCCATTGAAAGTAATACTATCATTTAGTCTGGAAGCGTCTAAGATTTTCTTTTTATCTTAGATATCAGGGGCTTTCCCAGAACGTGCCCAAATATTCAAACTTATTTCCATCAATTATTCTTAGCTATTCTACTATTTATCCCTGCTACATTCCTTGTCACAATGTGAAGGGATCTATTAGGAATGGTATCGATTTCTTAAGCTTTTGTTGCACTTTCCTTGTCTTTTACTCTGTGGGACAGCAGTTGATTATGGACTAATTTTATGATTTCTATACAGATACTATGTTACTGATGCTTGTGAAGAACTTTTCCCTTCATATGACTTTTGGAGTCAGGGTCAGTAGGAACAGCCTTTGGATAAATCATGTAACAATACCCATTAGGATACAACAGGGGTACACTTCAGTTTCTTTCTTTTAAATCTTGTACATTACAATTTGATAACATGTTTCTGTAACATGTATGTAACATTCCCCCTACAATTGAAATAGAGAATAAAAAAGAAAGGATTATCTTGCATGTGGATGACACAGCTTTATTTCATGAACTAATAGGCAAGAATAATAACTAATATTTTTTGTCTTAGTAGGCAATTTGATTTTTTATCTATCAACTGTCTGGAAGTGAAATCTGTGTATCTCCTCTCCAATAAATCACTGAGTCTTGGCAGTTTTACCTTCTGTCTCTTTAATCCATCTCACCTGTCCAGTTCCACTGTCACTAGTCTAATCTAGACCATCATCAGTTCTTTCCCGACTTCTGAGCTAGGGCTACAAAAATTCAAATCAGATCATATTGCCCTGCTACTTAACATATTTCAGTGGCTTCTATTGGTCTTCGGATGAAATCCAAACTCCTTCTCATGCCTTACAAGGCTCTGTATGAACTGGTTCCAGCCTCTGTCTGCAATTTCAACTCTTATTCTGACTCGTATTTACTATCTGGTTCCAGTTTTGACATAACTTCTCCCATGAAACTGTCTCTGCCCTCCTTAACTAGCTTAGCATTTTCTGCCATATATCCCATAATACCATATATCTCACAATAAATATTACAATAAAATACCAATCTCATTGTATTATAGAAAAGCTTGTTTGATGTCTGTATCAGTTCCCAGACTACAAGTTCAAGATAAAGGGACAGTTTCTCTCTTTTATATGCTATATTGTACAGTGTGCAGAATAAAGAAAATCTAAATCAAGAAGTTCTCATGGAATTAATTAATTAATTAATGAGTGAAAAAAAATGTATTTTACCTATTTATCCAGATTTTCTAAAATTGGTTCCAAGGTTAACCAGATAATCAGAGGACAGGTATTTGGATCACAATGTTTTGACTCTACATCAATTTGCTTTTTGTGAAATCTACTTAAATATTGTGCTACTTCCTTTCATGTTGTACCGTTTCCTGGGAGGATGGTGTCCACCCCATAGTCATGAGGTGTTTGACAACAATTCTCTCTGGCTTTGGTAGTAATCACAGTCATGTGATTCCTAAGCAGTTGGTTTGATTTTACCAGATGTTGAGAATCATGTAAGTGATCTACTTTGCCTCTTTCTGTTGGCTCCTGGAAAGCTCAAATTCAAGTAGCTAGTCTGTCTTTCAAAGGTTACAGGGTTTAAAGGAATACATTTTTTATATTAACTCAAACCCAGGTTTCATTTTAATTTCTCAGTTGCTACTATTTCACTGTAAATGTATCTCATTGTGCTATATTATGGGTATTTCTGGAAACCACCTTGTATCCCTCAAATCATGGGAACTTGGATTCGGGTGGGTGGGGAGGTGAGTGAGTGGGGGTCCAAAAGAGGTGAATAGGGACTAAAATATGTAGAACTAAGTAGCTGTGGTAAAAAGTGTAGACTTCAGGTAAGGTGAAAATAAATAAATTAAAATATTAAGTAGTTACTTTATTCACAGACTTGTGATAGCAATAGCCTGTTAAAGAACATTAGTATGGAGTAAAAAAAGAAAAAAAAGATTAGAAATACAAATAAAATACTTTTATTTAAGTAATCTTCAGGAATCCATTGTATAACTAATTGGAGAGTTAAGTGACCAGTTACTCCCATCATTTCTTTGAGTAAAAAGACAAATACGAGGAGGGCTCTGAGCTCATGGAGCTCATAGACTGGAAATGAAATAATCTTGTAATGAAATATTATGGCACCAAAAGGCCTATTTGAATTAGACTTTTTGGAATAAATAATCTCAAAATAATACATATGTCCTAAGTAAACAAAAAATAAAGGTTAAAAAGTTGCACAAATTCAAGTAGATCTCTTTAAGTGCAAGAAATGGTGATTTCCTCTAATTTAGGGCAAATAAAATCTGCTGCACATCTAGTACACAGGCACAGGAGTTTAATTTTATCGTTCTACTGATTCAAGCCAAACCTACTCATGAATACAACTTTGTATAATTTTCTCACCGGGATCATTTCCTGGTGTTTTATTTGCGAACATGAAATCTTTGTGAAAGTAAGCTTTCACCAACCGAATGAGGCTTACATCAAGTCCTAAACCGAGAGCAAACAAGTAGACTGTTCTCAGAACATTTTCTTTGGATTTCTAATCAAGCAGATCTACATCGAAACAGCCAAGTACCACTGCTCGAAAACAGAAAACTCTTATTTAAAAATAAAAAGGCACTTTTTCTTTCTCCAAGTTAAATATGTTCTACTTTTCTGACAGAATTCTTTCTCAATTTACCCTAAGAAAGATTAACCACATTTCAAAATTATTTGCAGTTAATATTTGGGAAATTCAGTGTTTTACTATTTCATAGTCTAAAAGCTTGTGTAGTATTTGTATGTTTAAATCTTTTTTTTTTTTTCCATCTCATAGGATGCCAAGGGTGGCTGAAAAGAAATTGTCTTAAATGGTGGCTTTTAATAACTCTTAATAAATAGAACTCCTTTTTTACTGATTGTACAAAGTGTTAAAAATCTCATAATGTGCAAAATATTGTAAATGTAAATAGCAGTGTTCTGAATATACATTTAAATATAGACTTGACTTTCAGAAGTGGCTTATTTTATATTGTCCATTGTTGTTCTGGAAATAACTGAAATATAAAGCCATGCATAGCTGTGGTGTGTCTGTTTTGCAATACTGTATTCAGAAAGATTTTTAAACCATTGAGCTCTATGAGGTTTTTTTTTTTTAAACATCTTTATTGGAGTATAATTGCTTTACAATGGTGTGTTAGCTTCTGCTTTATAACAAAGTGAATCATCTATACATATATCTCCTCCCTCTTGCATCTCCCTCCCACCCACCCTATCCCACCCCTCTATGTGGTCACAAAGCACTGAGCTGATCTCCCTGTGCTATGCGACTACTTCCCACTAGCTATCTATTTTACTTGGTAGTATATATTAGTCCCTGCCACTCTCTCACTTTGTCCCAGCTTACCCTTTCCCATCCCCATGTCCTCAAGTCCATTCTCTACATCTGCATCATTATTCCTGTCCGACCCCTAGGTTCTTCATAACCATTTTTTTTTTTTAGATTCCATATATATGTGTTGGCATACGGTATTTGTTTTTCTCTTTCTGACTTACTTCACTCTGTATGACAGTCTCTAGGTCCATCCACCTCACTACAGATAACTCAATTTCATTTCTTTTTATGGCTGAATAATATTCCATTGTATATATGTGCCACATCTTCTTTACCCATTCATCTGTTGATGGACATTTAGGTTGCTTCCATGTCCTGGATATTGTAAATGCAGCTGCAATGAACATTGTGGTACTCATGGAACATTCTCCAGGGTATATCATATCTTGGGTCACAAATCAAGTCTTGGTAAATTTAAGAAAATTGAAATTGTATCAAGTATCTTTTCTGACCACAACGCTATGAGACTAGATATCAATTACAGGAGAAAATATGTAAAAAAATACAAATACATGGAGGCTAAACAATATACTACTTAATAACCAAGAAATCAATGAAGAAATCAAAGAGAAAATCAAAAAATACCTAGAAACAAATGACAATGAAAACACAACTACCCAAAACCAATGGGATGCAGCAGAAGCAGTTCTAAGAGGGAAGTTTATAGCAATACAATTCTACCTCAAGAAACAAGAAACATCTCAAATAAACAACCCAACCTTACACCTAAAGCAATTAGAGAAAGAAAAACAAAAACAAAAAAACGCCAAAGTTAGCAGAAGGAAAGAAATCATAAAGATCAGATCAGGAATAAATGAAAAAGAAATGAAGGAAACAATAGCAAAGATCAGTAAAACTAAATGCTGGTTCTTTGAGAAGATAAACAAAATTGATAAACCATTAGTCAGACTCATCAAGAAAAAAAGGGAGAAGACTCAAATCAATAGAATTAGAAATGAAAAGGAGAAGTAACAACTGACACTGCAGAAATACGAAAAATCATGAGAGATTATTACAGGCAACTCTATGCCAATAAAATGGACAACCTGGAAGAAATGGACAACTTCTCAGAAAAGTACAACCTTCCGAGACGGAACCAGGAAGAAATAGAAAATATAAACGGACCAATCACAAGCACTGAAATTGAGACTGTGATTAAAAATCTTCCAACAAACAAAAGCCCAAGAACAGATGACTTCACAGGTGAATTCTGTCAAACATTTAGAGAAGAGCTAACACCTATCTTTCTCTATGAGTTTTTGACTGGGGAATCAGGTGAACCAAGGCACTGAATCTTCCTAAAGGAAAATATCTGGAAACGTAAAGGGATATCATGAAGTAAATTTTGTAGGATCCAAGGATATGCATCAGACATTTCCAGCACATCCTATTTCAATTTATTTTTGGCTTATGTAGACCAATCTTAACCTAGAGATGAAACATGGAAAAGGAACATGGAAAATGGTTAATTTGATTTAAGATATAAAATAGGAATTATGACACAGAATAAGAATTATGGCAGAGCCAAGGACGTTTACACAAGCACATATCATTAATCAAATATGGAGGGGAGTTGCATATTCAATAAGAAGCAGCAGCTCTTCTGGTAGTTAGGAGGTCATGAGAGCCTCAGTTTGAACTTTCTTGACTGGTCTTTAACATTAAACTTAACACCTCCAACTGCCTGAATGACTCAATCTTTATATCTTGGGTTGAGCCAAAAATCTCAACCTGCTTTAGAAGCAGGTAATGAAAATAATGTAAAATTTTTGAAAATTAGTTTGACAGGTAGATTTTATGTTGTGTAAACTACAAATGCCCTAAGTAAAAAATATATAGAGACTTGATTCTACTGATAAACAACTTTAAGTGGCATCCATTCAAGATCTGAAGCACTATAATATTTTATATATGAATTTTTGCATTTGAAGGTACTGTGTTTTTGAATTAATTATCCAAAGACATTTAGTTCTAAAGACAGCAATGAATGAAAATATCATGAGATTAAAATTTGTTCACTGAAAACTGTATTTTGTTTTGACTAACAGAAGATGAAACCTGAAGATGCTGTCGTATGTGTTTTGTTCTGCTGCAACCATGCTCTGGCAAAACAAAATATAATAATGGGCTTGAGACTTTATTCCATGTCCATGTTCAGCATATTCAGAATAACGTGAACAAACTTAATTATTTCTGTAGCAAGTCTGAATATCTTCTGATATAAAAATGCCATTTAAATAAGTATGTCTTAATTTGGAATAATATTTTATGGTGTTCATGTGAGCTGGCATCTTTACGGCAATAACTTGTCATATCTAACCAAACTCACTTTCTAGAAATACTTTTTTCCCCACATCAAAGATTGAAGGAAAACGATTCCTGTTTTAGAAAATGTGTTCCGACTTTGTGATGATTCTCTTTCAGTGTTCTGAACATAGATTCTGGGATACATATGGGCATTTATAGTCTCTTCTGGGCATGAGTGGGGTGCTTTGCCTAGATATATTACATTCGTTTCCATTTCTCACTTGAATTCCCTGATTAGATTGGGAGGTGACTCTTCATAATACATCTGCCATGATGAATGTGTCCCAAGGGTGCACTTCAATTTAATGCCATGCTTGTGAAGTTTTAGCGCATGTCTTTGAATGTGAAGTAGAGTACTATGCTCATTTTTACAAAGTTCCAGCCATAGGATCATTCTAATAGTATGTTAGCGTTCAGCTGAGTTTTCCTACAGTACGTGGTCACACTCCACCAAAGAAAGATCATCTTAAGACAAATGGAGGTCCCGGGGATCCAGAGCAGCATTAAATGATTCACAGCTGTGTCGGATTATGTTGTGATGTTTCTAAGTGTTGGACTGAGTCTACATCACATCCAACATACAGTGAAAAAGTGCAAAATTTTGCTAGCCAGATGTTTTGCATGCAACTGAGCAAACCTGTCAACATAGGGTGAAACATCTGGGAGTTTCAAGTATGATTTAACTGACACCATGAAAGAAGACATTGGTATGAATAGCTAATTTTAAATAACTAAATGAAAACAAAGATGTTTTTAACACTAAGCGGTCACAGTCTTTGAGTGGCCTCGTATTTATATGAAACAGGGCAGGGTGGAATGTTTAAGTCACACTGCTATGCAGATGTGCAAGTGGAAAAAAAAAGCAGCTTCTTTATTTTGTCTGTAACCAACCTGGTCTTCCTTCTGAGCCCCCTGCAGTTGGTGTGGGAATGGAGTGGAGTAAGGTGGAGAGTTAGCATTGACCTAAAAGTCTTTCTGGTTTGAACTGTTTCTTTTGGATAAGGTGCGAGCTTCCTGTGCTTCTTTCCTTATGGTTTGCCTGTGTGGCTGGGGGTGTGTGTAGCTAATGGGTCCTCGGCTAACAGGGGAAGGGTTGAAGTCCTCAGTGTGGTGCCTTGCAGCTCCCTCAGGGTCTCTTGTGCCTCTTCCACCTGGCAATGGTTGGTGGAGTTTTTAGTCTGTCTGTCTATCTGTCTCTCTCTCCCCCTCCCTCCTTCCATCCCTCCCTCCTTCCTTCCTTCCCTCCCTGTTCAGGTTTCCATGATTCTCCCTGTTTACTCCACTCATCTCGTTTTCCAGCTGTATCTCCCATGCAGATTTCATCTGGAGGTCTGATCTGTAGCCTCCATGTCAGTGCTGCAGAGTCTCCACTGGCTTTCCAGTCAGGTCTGTCAGCTACCCTAGGTTCCAACTATGCCATCAAGGAACCAAGAGGACTTAAGAAAAGTAAACATTGTGCCAACTACTGTCCGGAAGTAAAGCAGATTGGTAGGGGTGAACACACAAAGCAATCCATTCCCAGACTCAAATTGCAAATGGGGCCAGGATACTTCTTTCATCTCAATGTTAAATTGTTTAGCTAAAGTTTCTCCCTCTCTCTCTCTTGCAATTTAGTATTGGAAAACTTGAACACACTCCTGACCTACTCAATCTTTGTCTCCCCTGATTTACCAAAAACTCTCAGTCTGGAACGTTGTGAGTTTTTCTTCTAGGTCATGAACTCCCTCCTCCAATCTTATAAATAAGAATAAATCATGTCCAGAGATGTTCTTGCTACACTTTCAGAGACATATGATTCTAAATCATCCAGGATTAGCCATTGCTGTGTTAAAGGCACAAGAATATAACAACAACAACAGCAAAAATTCGTCCTGTCTTTTTTTTTTTTTTTTTTTTTTTTTTTTGCGGTACGCAGGCCTCTCACTGTTGTGGCCTCTCCCGTTGCGGAGCACAGGCTCCGGACGCGCAGGCTCAGCGGCCATGGCTCACGGGCCCAGCCGCTCCGCGGCATGTGGGATCTTCCCGGACCGGGGCACGAGCCCGTGTCCCTTGCATCGGCAGGTGGACTCTCAACCACTGCGCCACCAGGGAAGCCCCCTTTTTTTAAATTAATTAATTTTTATTGGAGTATAGCTGCTTTACAGTGTTGTATTAGTTTCTACCGTACAGCAAAGTGAATCAGCTATACGTATACGTATATCCCCTCTTTTTTGGAGTTCCTTCCCATTTGGGTCACCACAGAGCATCAGGTAGAGTTCCCTGTGCTGTAGAGTAGGTTCTCATTAGTTATCTATTTTATATGTAATATCAATAGTGTATATGTGTCAATCCCTATCTCCCATTTCCTCCACCCCCTTCTTTTCCCCCTTGGTGTCCATACATTTGTTCTCTACATCTGTGCCTCTACTTCTGCTTTGCAAATAAGATAATCTGTACCATTTTTCTAGATTCCACATGTATGCGTTGATATACAGTATTTGTTTTTCTCTTTCTGCCTGACTTCACTCTGTATGATGGTCTGTAGGTTCGAAAGGCTGCTTTCTGGATGCCAAATCCTACTCTTGACTGTCAGAAGCTGTATACTCCCTACCTTTCTCTTTGCCTTCCTCCTGTGTCTGCTTCCCAGTCTGTGTCCTGTATCTTTCTCGCCTCCCCTACGTATTTTTTAGGTGGATGAGACCTCAGACTTATTAGTCCTACACAGAGATGTACTCAAATGGTAAGCTTCACTATTAAAATTATAACTTTCAAACTTTGAAGGAAAATATTATTGAATTTGATGACATTAAAAGTAAGGATTTATTCCAAAAAGCTAGCATGAAAATATTTATAAATAGATGACAGATAGGGAAAAGATGTCTGAGGTGCCTAGGACTAATTAGGATTAGAATATACAAACAGCGCTAGCAAAACAACAATCAAGTCAGCAAACCTTGTAGAAAAATGTCAAAAAATATGAACAACCAAGCTACAGAAGAGGAAACCCCCCAAACTAAGGACGTAAATAAGCAAATGAAAGTTGCATAAACTCACAAGTAATAAGAGAAATATAATATCAATGAGACAGATTTTTACAACAGTTATGTTGGCAAAAATTAAAGTAGAGGCAGGGACATTGAAATTATAGGAACCCTCAGACTCTGATGGTCAAGTTAAGTATTACATGTACCTAGTGACCCAGAAATTCTGCCCTTTGAGATATATCCTAAAGAGATTCTCAAACATGTCCAACAGGATATTATTAGTTTTCCATAGTCATAGAACAGACGATCGCTACCTTGATGGTTTCAAACAACACACATTTGGCTCACAGTTTATGTGGGTCAGAAGTCTGGGTTTTAGCTGGGCTGTTTGCCTAGGGTCTGACAAGGGTGCAGTTTAGATGTTGTCTGGGGCTGTGGTCTCATCTGAGGCTCGGGGTTCTTCTCCAGGCTCAGGTGGTTGGTGGCAGAATTCATTTCCTCACAGCTATAGAACGCATGGTTCTTTGGTTCCTCAAGGCCAGCAAGAGAACTGCTCTTCAGGAAGGATCAAGTTCCTCTTTTAGGGACTTTCATTATTAAGTCAGGCCCACCCTGGAAAATCTACCTTTTGATTAACTCAAAACCAACTGATTTGGAACCATAACTACATATGCAAAATCCCTTCCCTTTTACTAGGTAATGTGATCTAATCACAGGAGTGAAATCCCATCATGTTCTGAGATCCCACCCATATTCAAAGGGAAGATTATACAAGGGTCCTTGAGGGTTATCTTAGAAATCTGTCTTCCACAAGGGATATGCATGAGGACATTCACTGGAGCATTGTTTGTCCTGGCAAGGTGTCGTAAGCATTCTGAAAGCCTATTGCTGGGGAATGGATAGATAAGAAATGAAAAATGTTTTCCAAAGATAAATATTCTGTTTTTAGAATCAATAGATTTTATGTATTCACAGCATCATGAATAAGTATGAGAAACATAACACTGAGTGAAAAAGGTATGAAGCAGAATGAGATCTATAACATAATGCCATTTATGTATACCAAAAATACATGTACTTTTAAATGATATAGATTTGTACAAGGACATAATAGGGGAAAATGAAAACTACCCCTAAGCATTGTATAGCAGGTAGGTATGGTAAGGAGAATTAGAGGGGAGAAGAGAGTTAGAATATTAATTAATTAAATCAATATATAAAATTCTTGGTAGATATCACTTTTGGCACTCTATTTGGTATGCTTTTGATATACATACCATGTTAAGGTCACATATGATACCTTACAAATGTATAATTCATGTTATATTGCATATACAACAATATATATCCAACATAACTTGGGGTTATTTCAGCACTTTAATACTTTGGGAAAATGCCAACCGGAGTTCTTAAAGTGACCATATATAGCCCATAATACATATTGCATTTATAACATTTGTATTGTTTTGTGCTTTCAAAATTATTTTATACTGCTTTTTATTTTTTTCCACTGGTGGATTACACATATCTTTCTACTAATTTAATCTTTAGCACATATAAAATTTTAGGAATATCTTTAGGGTCCTTAAAAATTCAATGTAAATTTATATGTACCATAAATTATGAATGTTCTACTGCTTAAATTCTTCATTCTTAATGCTTTTTGGCTTAAACTGGAACATCAGAAAAGAAGGAAGCTCAGGTACATAGATCTTGTGGTGATTCTATTTAGAGAAGGGACCTTCCCAGGAATAGGGCTATATAGATTTGATCAGAGATCATTAGAGATGAACAGAACTTCAAATTCCCTCTCTAGGAGGTGTCTTAGTCCCCCAAATAGAATTGGATGCCTAAATGATACAGTCTGTCTAACTTGTGTTAATAGATTCACAAAAGAAAAGTTTTAAAATTTCTCCTTCACCTTGGACAAGAATTGAGTCAAGAAGCTTCATAATAGTAACACATTCAGAAAATTTCAGTGCTTTTTGATGCCATGCCATACAAAATATTATTGGAAAAGAGAAGAATTAATTTTTTTTTCTTCCAGATGAATGTAATTATGGAGAGAGGCTGGTAGATTGTTTACCACAAGGGATAGTTTTCTTTCTGAAGTATATGTATGCTATGCTGGAATGTAGTAAGATTTTTATCAAGGTGTTTGCTATTTTCAGTTAAAATAAGACATTAAAAGTTGCAGTGTTCACTTTACTGATACATTAATATATGTATTAGAAAAGAAACGTTGGTTGTTGGAGCCAGAGGACGGTAGTGTCTACCCTTTTTTTTATTTGTCTTCTCTTCTGCTCATCCATTGAACACAAATATTTGGGCACCTTATGCATTACAGTGTACTAAGAATTATGAAGCCATTCACTAAGAAGCTTACATTCCAGGTAGCCAGTCCAGAGGGCTTCCCATGAACCTATAGCAAGCAAGAGAAGAAGGTGTCTTAAAGGATCTGGGAGAAGCCAGAGATGATTGAGGGCTAGAAATAGCCAGGAATGACTTCCCAGAAACCAGAAATCACCAGAACTGGGTTTTGAAAGGCAGGCCCCCCAAAATGAGTCAGCTTAGAAAAATTTCTGTCAAGTTTGCTGCACACTGAGAAGAAGGGTTTCCCTAGAGAAGAAGGTTTCCCTAGAGAAGAAGGTGTTTTGTATCCCTGGAGGAGTAATAGTCCTGAAAGGTAGGTGGAACTAGGGCAATGCAGACTGGTGAAAGGAAATTAGAGGAAATGGAAGCCAGGGGAAGAGACAGGGATTTGAACAAGCAACTGTGTTTTAGAATATAGAATTTAAGAACGTTAAGTACGACACTAGG
Source organism: Delphinapterus leucas (assembly GCF_059928025.1). Lineage (NCBI taxonomy): Eukaryota > Metazoa > Chordata > Mammalia > Artiodactyla > Monodontidae > Delphinapterus > Delphinapterus leucas. The sequence continues at coordinate 17,199,510 of NC_143146.1, forward strand.
AGGAAGCTACGGAAGTCATCTCTAGCTAGGACCCATTACTGCACTTCTGATGGGAAGAAATTAGAGTACAAAGTAGACAGTGTAGGTAGAATGGCAGGGCCAGATATAAATTTAAAGAAAAAAACAAAAGCAAAGGGGATAAAAGGATAGCCATAATGCCAGCCCAGGGAAATCAAGTTGGTATTGAGATGAATGATATGGAGAAGTAAACTTGGATGTTGGTATTTTAATAGGATAGAGTATTTAGAATATTTCCTCACATACATATGGCTTTAATGTGTTGTGCTATTACTCTCATTCGAACTCAGTATTGTTTTCTTTGCATGGTTTACCATTAAAGCTCATTGCAATTTTTAAATCGCAAAGCTAGTAGTTAAGCACAGCTCACTGTGCTTTTTAATACAAGTTTTCGAGATCAATAAAACTTTTGCCTGGTCCACATATTTAAAATGATTTTGTTTTAGTCCATGTCCCTATTGTTTAGCTTTTTAACAATCCTAAACAGATGTTATGAACATGGGGGAACATTCCATGGTATTTAATCCTTCCGGGGTAGTTTCTCTCTCTGTTCACTCGAGATTTAATATAATTTTCTAGACATACTCTCTTTTATTTTTATTAAACCATATGGTAGCAAGCCAGCTGAATCCAAATAATTACACTAGTAAGTTGTATTTGTATGATCCTTTGTATTTTCCCAAGTCATTTCTTATACATTATGTCATCTGAAAGAAAGTAAAATTTTAGATAGATACTGACATTTAGAAAGAATGCTTTATTTACACAGCTGGTTAATTTTTTTATGATAGGGAGGTTTGTTATAGCCAACTATTTTTCCTATGCACCTGGTTCACCTGTTTTTACAGGAATATATTAATTCTCTACTTCTCAGTTTAAGTGACAGCAACATTTTTGAAATGGCAGTTTAATTTGAAAGTAAAAAAAATGTATAGTTGTTTTCATCTGTTGATCATTTTTGTCCTTTTACTAACTATGGTCGTCATCTTTAACCTTTTAGTGGGAAAAATAGCAAGAAGTCTGGTACCTTCTGTGGCACTCTCATGATTTTTTCACACTTTCTCAGAAAAGCATTCACTGTAAAGAACCCAGCTTCTTTTCAAGTAATACTTTTTTAATGAAAACAATCTTTATCTGGATTTTGACTATCTGCTGAAAAGCTGTCACTATGACAGTATCCCAGGTATGATCCCCAGATGCTTTACATTGTTTTTGAAATTTCTATTTCCATAAGATACATCTGCTTCTCTTTGTGAAACCCAAGGATAATCAGCCTATTCAATTATTGATTTGTTCCTCTTCTGCAGGTAAAATACAGGTATTTTACACAAGTGTATGATGCTATTTCCTTGGGAAACAACAGAGGCATCTTTTAAGATTCTCCTATCACTTCTGCCTCTTAGTTCACCATTTCATATTGGTGGTAAATTTAAAATCACTATAGGGTCACAGTTCAGTGTCTATTGAGCTGCCTGTTCTTCACCTTAAACTTTATATTAACCACAGATATCCTAGTCATTTACCACTAATAAGGCTAATATATTTTATAATCAGCAATGCAGAGTACATTAAATTTCAAATCAGAATTTCTGGGTTTGAGTCCGAAGTTCCACCACTTACGAACTTCTCTACATTTCAATTTCTTCATTTACAAAATGGGGATAATAATATTCCTTATGTCATACAGCTGTTGTGAGGAGTAAATGAGTGAATATATAAAATGAGTATATGTCCAGGGAATGCCATATATTCAGTGCTAAATAAAGGTTCCCTATGGTAATCATTTTACTATTCCATAAATTTTACTGTGAAAATATATTTGCATAATACAAATTTGTGAGACAGATAATATTAACGTTAATGGAAAAACAGGTAATAATCAGGAGGCTAAATAACTTTTCCAAAGTCACATAGGGATTGTTTACTCTAGCTCCAAAGCCTATGTGATTTCTGTAATGCATACGAATATTATACCTTCCTGATAAGCATGTAAATCCCAACTTTTTATTCTTTCCCATGGGCTAAAAAAAAAAAAAATTGTGGTCACCCATTCTTTGAAGGCTGATGCAAACAAATCTCAATTCACAACAAGATTATGTTCTGTGAGCCCATTTCTAAACCTGTGGTTGTTATCATAGAATTAATTTTGCCATAGGAAAAAAATATTAAAGGTGATAGTTGAGTTCCCAGGAGAATACAGAAGTTATCTGATATATAAAACTTTTTATTTAAAAAATAATATTTGGCCATTTCATTTTAGCAGTTTCTGTATTTGGATCAATTAAATATACATTTGTGGGACAGCTCAGAGATGCTAACGTACTTTAAAAATATTGGTTTATGAGAAAATGCATTCTAGGGCAAATGATAAGTATGCAGCGTAGAAGATGGAAGAAAATCCAGGCTTCCAACTATAGCTACGACAACGAAAAGAGTAATTCTGCCTCTGATGGACATTGCCTGATGTTGTACAAGCATGGCCAGATGTAGAGCAAGAGAAGACTGGGAGACCATTTGTAACTCTATGGGATTGCTGAGGCGAATGTGTCGAACTGTGAAGTTTACACGATTATGAATTGGCTGTTTTTAAGAGGAAATGCCTACCTAATTCTAATTTCACAAATTGTGAAAAGGAAGTACTGGAAATACAGATAAAGTCTTTGCCTGAAGTCCCGGGAATCTTTAACAAATGCCAATGGATGTAGAGTGTTAATAGTTCTCTTTCGGTCATTCATTTATCCATTCCTTTAATAAATGTGATTCCTGCCCTTGAGAAGTATATAGTCTGGCAGGAAAGATAGTTCAAAGGCAGTGACTTAAAATGCAAGTGCTTTGGGAGGGGGCGCAGGTGACATGATGTCGGGAGGTATGTCAGGAGCAATAAGCCTGTCTGGGTTTGAGGCTGGTGGGGCAGAGATAGCACAGGTCTTAATGGGGAAGATGACTTGAGCATAATGCTCAGGATCATAGGCTCTGCCAGTTACTGCCTTTCTGATTTGGGCTGTTCCTTAACGTCACTGTATTTTTTTTCACATTTCTCATTATAAAATAGAGATAATAATAATAAATAGAGCTGTTATGAGAATGAAACAAGTAAATATTTGTAATATGCTTTAGAATAGGCTATACACCTAGAAATTACTCAGAGTACTTTAAGGACAATTATTTTCTGCCTCAGCTGAGAACTGAACAGAAAGAAAAAATGTTTTCCAGGCAGAAGAAATAGGGAAGAGCAGAGAAAGGGATGACACATTTCAGGAACTGAAAAAAATTCAGCATGGCCGTAAGCTTAAGTTTGAGGCAGGAAGAGGGGAGAGATAGAAGCCAGAGGATAAATGAATATCAAGTAATGAGGGGCTTGATGAGCCTTGTTAATAAGTTTGGATTTATCCTAATGTTAATGGAAGACGACTAAAGGGGTTTAAGTAAGTGAGTAATATGATCAGATTTGCATTTTGGTAGAGTCACTCTGTCTGCTGGGAGGTGAGAGTGACGAGTAAGGAATGGATTTCAAAGGGGAAAGACCGGGAACAAGATGCAACTGAACGAGAATGGTTGCTTGGATCTAGGCGTGAGAGTGGATTTGGGGGGAGAAAAGTTTCAAGACATGTCTCTCAAGGTAAAATTGATTGCACATGGTTGTTGCTTAATGTAAGTTTGAAGGAGAAGCTAGTGTTTTTTGACGATGTAGGGACTGAACGGTGGATGGTGAAATTCACAAAGAAGCATTAAGAAAGGAGCAGACCGGGGTGGCGGGGCATGAATGTGACTTTTATCCACGTTGAGATTTGTGGCTGTGAAACAGTCAAACAGGGATGTGCACCAGGCAGTTGTATATACTAGTTCGTGTCTCAACAGAGAGTTTGGGTTGGGGAAATTGATTTGGGCATGTGTTAACATTTGATGATTGAAACCTTGGGCACAGATGAGATATTCAAGAGAGAAGATGCAGAGAAGAGAAGAGAACTTAGGGTAGAACACCAAAAAAATAGACGAGGAGCATATAATGGGGACTTTGAAGGAATAGTGGAACAAGAGAAGGAAAGCCAAGAGGCCAAATACGTATACACCTACATATATGTATATTTTTAAATAAGGGAGGAATTGGTTATGTTGAAAGTTGTTTAGAATTTAAGTGAAATAAGAACTGAAAAGTGTCCACTGAACTTAACTGCAAATAGTTCTGAAAAGTATAAGCTAAAAGATTCCTCCCCATCCTGCCTACTACAAATAAGATCATATATAATACTGTGCCTCATATTCTGAATTCTATTAAATCTTTGGGTTTTTTGGTCAGCCAATATCTACCCCGGGGGGATGAATCTGGAATAACAGATAATACACACCCTCCGACACCAAGTGAGAACTAGAAAAACATATGACTTAAATGAAAAAAAACAATGAATGAGTAAAAGAAAATTTTTCTGCATAAAATGTAATTTAGATACACAGACCATTAGAACTAAAAGACATTTTACAGTTTACCTAGTCAAACAGCCTCATTTTTTCAAATGAAGGAATTAACGTTCAGCAACTTAGCCCAAACTTATATTCTTTGGGATCAATTTCTTCACTCCTTTTGAATGTGGGCTGGAGTTTAAAAATTATTTCAGTGCTTATGAAGTCCACATACAGAACACTGGATAAAAGTAATCTGAGTCAAGGCAATCTAAGCCTGTGCTAGATATTTTTTACATATAAATGAGAGGAAAGCATCCTATATGTTTTAAAACCTTTGTTATGCTATCACACGTTGTTAAATAAGACTGGTTCTTTATGAGGATTGAAGAAGTGAACAAAATCACTTTTCATAGGGTGGGGATGCAGTATGAATAGCACCTCATGTACATAAGAAATATACCCTTAAAACACTGGTAATTTCTGTGCAAGATTTTTGTTTCCCTTTGTATGTTTTTACTTTTGATGGAATGAAGCAAGCAGCAAGCAACAAACAACGAGAGACAGTCCAAATAAGCCTTAAGGAAACCTAATTTAAGCCCTTTCCTTATGTGATCTCTTTACAGTGCTTTAGAAAGAACTGTATTTGCCAGTGGGTTAGAGCTGTGTATTATTTTTGAATCAATCTTTCCTTTTTTCCAAGTTCCTAATACTTCTCATTCTGCCCGAGTCAGATACTTAAATGAGGGAAGTTCTGTATTATTCATCAAATACCTCAAGCTGTTCCTGTCAAGCTTGTAAACTCATTTCCTACAGATAGTCCACAAAAATAGAGGCAAAAAACTTCGCTGCCAGGTATAAGCCCATCTGAATAAAGAACGCAGAAGCCAGACATTTTGCAAGAAAAGGAGAGAAACTGAAAACCTGTACTCTTTCAATACCTCCAGTTTGTTTACTTTCTACCAGCTGTTAAACCGTATTTCCAACAATCTGATTATTCATTTTTAATCTTGTTCAGCCTCCCTCACTAATAAAGGGTAACTCCTTCCCCAGGAAAGAAGGATATATTCATAAGGAGAGCACAGTTTCCTATCTTCTCTTTAGTTAGGTTAAAAGCATTTAGTTTTGAGTCAGCGAAATAGTTTTTTGCAAAGCATATGAAATAAGTAATGAAAGAGTTAAGAATAAACTTTAAAATATAGAAAAGAAAACAGGCAGTTTATGCAAGATGTCCATTACCTGGGTGGAACATTTTGTAAAAATGCTAGTTTCTAACCTAAATGTTCTGCCATGTAAGTTTTTGAAAAATTCAGAATATTTAAATAAGAGATAAATAGAAAACCAAAATATTATTTTTCATTAAAACATTGTTCTATGTGTCTTATGATTAAATAACATGATTTGGAAGACTGAAGTGGGAACAAAACACACTAAAAATGCTTGCTTTTCTTCATCAGTTTTAGTCTTGTTTCCCAGGCCTTTAGTAAAGGGGTGTATTTGTATGACTTGAAGAGGGTCCCAAGAAAAAATAAATATGTTGGTTTAGAAAATAAATTTCCAAAGAAACATCAACAAAGAACAGAAGTGTTTCTATAATAACTATTCTTATTAATTTTACAAAGATCAAAATATATTCGAGAAATGGTAAACACTAAAATAGTTTGATTGATGTTGGTATTTAAACTAATTTTGTAGGCTTCATGTAGAACAGCCTTACAACTTAGAATGTAAACAAAAAGCTGCTCTTCACTCAGTCTTAATCACCAGTTGGTATATTTCACTCAGGGTAGATAATAGAAGAAAAATTTCCTGATAAAAGAATAGCTAAATATTAGAATTTTAATTTAAAATATGATTCTATCTGTAACTAATGTATAGGCCAGATGAATTATCAAAATCAACACTTAAAGTCTTAAATTCTTGATTTTAAAGACAACCAAGCATTTCAGATAGTAAACCATAATTTACATTAAAAAATTTAGATTTTTAAACCATAAAAATCCATGGGTAAATATTTTTACGGTGACTTCTTTGTATCCATTACTTTCTTAGATGCAATGGAGAAATTGCAATGGAGAAATGTCAATAAATTTTTCATTTCCTCTAAGAATATAAAGTACATTAGAGTGCAAAATTATTACAGAAATAGTCAATAATATGAGACAGTGCTAGGGGAGTTCAGAAGAAAGGATTATTAACACATGTGAAGGTCAGGAAAGCCTTCATGTCCAAGGAGCGCTTATCAGATAATTTCAATCTTTGCAGGAAAATATGAAACTAGTTAACTCGTGGAGGATAAAATGGGTAAAAATGAGTTTAGGGGCTGTATAATATAACGTAATGCTTAAGAGCCTGGGCTTTGGTGTCAACTACCTAGATGGAGAATCCTGATTCTGTAACGCATTTTTTATATGACCATGGGTGTAACCCTGTGTTCCTCACTTTTTTTAAATTGAAGTATAGTTGACTTAAAGTATTATATTAGTTTCAGGTGGACAACATAGTGATTTGCTATTTTTATAGGTTCCACACCATACAAAGTTATTATAAAATATTGACTGTACTCCTTGTGACTTATTTTATAACTAGTAGTTTGTACCTCTTAATCCCCTTCACCTATTTCACTCCTCCCGCAACCCTTCTCCTCTCTGGCAACTACTAGTTTGTTCTTTGTATCTGTAGTCTATTTCTGTTTTATTTGTTCATTTGTTTTGCTTTTTAGATTACACATGTAAGTGAAAACATACAGTATTTGTCTTCCTCTGTCTGACTTATTTCACTAAGCATAATACCCTCCAGGTCCATCCATGTTGTCACAAATGGCAAGATTTCATTCATTTTTTATGGCTGAGTACCTCACTTTTATTATCTGTGAAATAAGAAAAATAACACTATATACTTGGACAGTGGTGAAGATTAAATAAGTTAATACCTATAAGTTATTAGAATATTGCCTAGAACTCAGTGAATGCCAATAGTTGCTAGCTGATGTTACAATTATTATTAAAAATTCGGGGAATAGTTTGGAAAGGGCTCTTCAAAGATTATAATCAATAACAATTAGTAATTATTGAAGAATTATCAAGGAACTTGTCAGATTTTCAGTTATGATTGGGTAGTGTAATTTCATATTTTACCTAGTCTATTATATACAATAGATTTAGTCTATTACAGTAAGTATCTCTTTATTTTCTGTTATACTTACTTATGTACAAGTTCTGTTTTACCTGGGAGTTGTAAGATCCTAGAAGACAATGATGGACCGTACTAATTTATTTCCAAATCTTCAGAGCATGTGGGATAGCACCTTACAAACAGGAGGTGCTTACTAGCTTTAGTTGAATGAATGAATAAATAAATAAATAGTTGTTGTTAAAATATAATACTAAGTTTGTGTGGAATCTTTAAGCAGAGTTAAAAGGACTAAATCTTCGGACATTATCACCGTGAGGAAGTAGGAGGAGGGGAAAGAGCCCACCAAGAAGGGCAGTTAACGATATGGAAGGAGAAACAGGATCCAATGAAGCCTTGAATTCTAAGTAAGATGTGGCTTTCACAAAGATTGTTTTCTGTCCAAGTTTATAAAGCTGCACTTGTTCCAGGCTTTATATTTCAACTTTCTGAAGACAGCAACAAATAGTTCTTTAATAATAACTAAAATGTATAATATCTGTTATTTTATTGGAAGGATGATAAATGTTTTATTATTGCAAGGATGATAAATGATCAGCACTGTGAAATCAGCATGGACTTTGAATGCATATGGAAGAAAGTAAAGAATTTTCCTTGAATTGATATAGTTAATTCCTTTCTAAGAAAAATTAATGTCTTCTACTTATGTAATATTGATAGAAAGATACATTTTGTTAGAAATTCATCCAAATGCTAAGAAGAGTTGTTTTTTTTTTTAAGACTTCTTGGTCTAGCAGTCAAAATGCACTTTTAGTTCTGTGGGGAATTTGTATTATTTATATTTGTGAGGAAACAAGACTTAAAATATGTCCATAGTGATTTTACCACATGTAAAATATGGTACTAACGAAAGGCTTTAAAAATCAAAAAATTATGTACGCCAAACAAAATATTTGTTTTATGTTTTAGAAAATATAAATCATATTTATATTACTCTTACATTTGCTGTTGCATAATAACACATGAATGTGTGGTAAGGTGGGTGGATCAGAATAATTTAAATATGATAACTTAGAACAGTTCTTTACCCCCTCCATCTCTCCCTCTCCCTCCGTCCCCTCCTTCCTTCCTTCCTTCCTTCCTTCCTTCCCTTCTTTCTTTCTTTTTCTTTCTTTCTTTCTTTCCTTTCTTTTCTTTCTTTCCTTTCTCTCTTTCTTTCTTCTCTCTCTCTCTCTCTCTTTCCCCTTCCCTCCTTCCTTCCTTCCTTCCTTAAAGCCATTTAGGGGTAGCTTCATTCTTCTTTTATGAGATAGCAACTGAAGGTACGAGATATCATCTGAAGGTCCCAACCTGAAGGTTAGAATCCTTCAAGCATGTTTATGCTACATGAATCCACCCTTGCTTGGTCATAGCTAACTAGACCAGGGATGGCAACTGATTGACAAAGCATCAAAAGAGAAGCTGGGGGCTTCCCTGGTGGCGCAGTGGCTAACAGTCCGCCTGCCGATGCAGGGGACACGGGTTTGTGCCCTGGCCCGGGAAGATCCCACATGCCGCGGAGCGGCTGGGCCCGTGAGCCATGGCCTCTGAGCCTGCGCGTCCAGAGCCTGTGCTCCGCAACGGGAGAGGCCACAACAGTGAGAGGCCTGCGTACCGCCAAAAAACCACCCCCACAAAAACAAAAGAGAAGCTGGGCAGAGCCAATCAGGTTTTCTCCCCCAGGAATTTGAATTTGAGACATATAGAGACTAAGTCTACTATCTGTGGAGACTGGACTTGTAAATGTACATATTTCAGGGGTTCAAGGCACTTGTTGGTGGAGTCAGGACAGATTTTGTTTAAGTAAAGAATGAAGACTAGCAGCCTTCTGTTTCTTGTTTCTGTCTCAGGAGGCCTGGAAGCACTTCCTTGCCCTTGAGATTTGCAAGATACCCTGGACCTTCCAACACATTCTCTTTCTGCTCAAGTTAGTTTCAGAGAGTTTCTGGCTTTTGAAAACAAACCACCCCTAAGTTATAGAACAATAAATTTAAGTGAAAAGCAACCCAAAAAATAAGCCAGTGCTATGCAAGTACAGCTACAAAAGATTTAGGGGTCATTACAGATGACATAAGTCAGGTTCAATGTAGCTAAATCTTCTTTCCTACACTAGTAGCTTTCCTGCCAGGGAACCAATGAATCTCAAAAACTTAGTGTTACTCTTTTTTCTTATTCCTCCTGCTCAAACAGTCAACAAGCTCTATTATTTTAATTTATAGATGATGAAACTGAAGGCCAGGGAGGGAGGTCATATAGCTCAAGGGCATGGATCTAGTTTCCAGCAGATCCAGGGTTAGATGGCTTAGTTCCAGGATGTGCCCAATAGCCCTTCCTATTATATCTTTACTTCTGTGCCTATAATGCCATAACAGAATAAAACAGAATGAAAAATTCTGTATAATAGACACATTGAGAAAATCTGTTCTTAAATAGAAGCAATTTGCATACATTTCAGGGTTCAGTCTTTGGCCTTCTCCATAAACATTCATTAGCTACTTGAGCTGATGCAGTCATATGGTTTTAAATATCTTATATATGCTCATGACTCTAAAATTATATTCCCAGCTCTCATCTTTCCTTGAGACTCAAGAGTTTTATTTCCCACTGTTTATTTGACATTTCCCCCTGGGTGTTTAATAGTTATCTCAAACTTGACAAGTACAGAGCCAAACTCTTGGTTTCTATCCCCTTAACTATTCTTCCCTTATGTTCCCATTTCTGAATATGGCACCTCCATTCATCAGTCATTCAGACCCAATGCCTGGGAATTATCCATGACCTTCTCTCACATTCCACACATGTCAGTTCTGCCTTCACCTGACCACTTTCCCCCACTCTACCACTCCCACTGAAGTCCAAGCCGCCACCACTGACTTCTATTGCCTTTGTATAGTCCATTATCAACACTCCTGCCAGACTACTTTTCTACCCACCCAAATACGATTCATGTGACTTTCTTCTTTATAGTATCCCAGTAGTTATCGATCACATGTGGAAAGAAATGCCAAAGTCTATAAGACCTACATGATGAAGCTCTGATAACCTCTCTGTCCTGGTTTCCTGCCTCCAATCATCTCCTCTGATTACTTGCCCATCCACACGGGTCTCCTTGCTCTTCCTCCAACACAGTAAAATTTTTCTTGCCTTGGGATTTTGTATTTAGGGATTCCTCTTCCGGGAAGTCTTTCCTCTGTGTTCAAATGTCCCCTCTTCATGTAGCCTTTCTTTGATCTCTCTACCTAGTGTAGCAGTCCTATCCCCTTCACCTTGATCTCCTTACACTGTCATTTCTTTCATAGCACTTAACGCTATGTGGCATTATTGTTAATCTCTATCAGAATTAAGCTCCAAAAGACAGAAATAATATTCATTTTGTTCACTGAAGCATCCCCAGAACATAGAATCACATTTGGCATATCACAGGTGCTAAATTAATACATATTGAATGTATCTAAGCTTTCCAATACATAAAATTATTTATTGTTCTTAATTAAACAGTTTTTCAAAATGTGATTTTGGATTTGGGAAGATGGATAAGAGTTTTCAAAACTTGATACTTGGTGTATTTAAAGTGTACAATTTGTTTATGGAAACATGTTTAAAGTGTACAATTTGTACATGCTTAAATGTACAAATGTACTGTTTAAGGTGTACATCTTGACTATTTCAACACATGTATATGCCTGTGAAACATCCAGGACAGTCAAACAACCAAGACTGAAGCTATCCTTCACCCCCCTCCAAATTTTCCTTAAGCCTCTTTGTAATATCTCCTTCCTGCCCCTCTTTATGCACCTTACCCCATCCCCAGGTAACCACTCATCTCTTCCAGTCATTGCAGATTAATTTGCATTCTCTAGAATTTTATATAAATAGAACCGTACAGTATGTGCTCTTTTTTTAAAATTTATTTTTTATTTATTTTTTTGTGGTACGCGGGCCTCTCACTGTAGTGGCCTCTCCCGTTGCGGAGCACAGGCTCCGGACGCGCAGGCTCAGCGGCCATGGCTCATGGGCCTAGCCGCTCCGCGGCATGTGGGATCTTCCCGGACCGGAGCACAAACCCGTGTCCCCTGCATTGGCAGGCGGACTCAACCACTGCGCCACCAGGGAAGTCCAGTATGTACTCTTTTAATTGTTGTTTTGTTTTGTTTCAGTTCTTATTTTGTTTATTTGGGTTCTCTCTCTTTTCTTCTTGATGAGCCTGGCCAGAAGTTTGTCAATTTTGTCTACCCTTTCAAAGAACCAACTCTTGGACTTGATTTTTTCTATTGCTTTCTTAACCTATTTTATTTATTTCTTCTCTGATTCTTTATTATTTCCTTCCTTCTGCTGACTTTAGGTTTTGTTTGTTCTTCTTTTTCTAATTCTTTTAGGTGGTAGTTTAGGTTGTTTATTTGAGAATTTTCTTGTTTTTTGAGGAAGGCTTGTATTGCTATGAACTTCCCTCTAAGAACTGATTTTGCTCCATCCCATAGATTTTGTACTGTTGTATTTTCATTGCCATTTGTCTCAAGGCATTTTTAAATTTCCTCTTTGATTTCTTCATTGACCCACTAGGTTTTTTTAGTAGCATGTTGTTTAGTCTCCATGTAATCTTTTTTTTCTCATTTCTTTTTCTGTGGTTGATTTCTAGTTTCATGCCGATTTGGTCAGAAATAAGTTCTATACTCTTAAATTTGTTGAGGCTTGTTTTGTGCCCTAGTATGTTGTCAATCCTAGAGAATGTTCCATGTGTACTTGAAAAGTGTAATGTCCTGAAAATATCAAGTCTAACTGTTCTACTTTATCATTTAAGATCTCTTCTGCCTTATTGATTTTCTGTTTAGAAGATCTGCCCACTGACGTGAGTGGGGTGTTAAAGTCGCCTCCTATTATTGTATTCCTTGTTGTTGATTTTTTTACTCAGAATGATTTTGAGATTCATCCATATTATTGCATGTATAAACCCTTCCATTTTATTTCTGAGTTCTAGTTCATTGCACATCACTTTGTGTCATTGAACCACAATTTGTTTATCCATTCAGCTTTGATGGGCATTAGGGTTCTTTCCAGTTTTGGTTATTAGATATAAAGTTGCAGCAATGAAAATTCAAGTGAATGTTTTTATATGGATGTATATTTTCAGTTCTGTTTTGTGTGGAATGAGAGGAGTGGAATGCTTTTTCATATGGTAGGGATTAAACTTTATAAGAAATTGACAACCCATTTTCCAATGTGGTTGTACTGTTTGTATTCCCACTAGCTGTTCCACATTCTCACCAACACTTGTGATTGTGAGTCCTTTTAGTTTTGGACATTTTAATAGGTGTGTAGTGGAATTTCATGATTTTAACTTATATTTCTCTAATGATCAATGATGTTGAGTGTTTTTCATGTGCTGATTTGCTATCCTTATATCTTTTTGGTGAAGCAACCTTTCAAATTTTTGCCCATTTTAAAAATTAAGGTATTTTCTTTTTACTGAGTTTTGAGGTGTATTTATAAATTATAAATTAAAGTGGTTTGTTTGTAATTTGCAATTTTTTCCCAGTATGTGGCTTGAGTTTTTATTCACTTAATATTATCTTTCAAAGAGCAGAGTTCTTAATTGTGATAATAAATTCTTGTCTATTATGGATTATGCTTTTGTTGGCATATCTAAGAAGTCTTGCCTAACCCAAGTTAGAAAGATTTTGTTCTATTTTGTTCTGCTAGCTTTATAGTTTCAGGTTTTATATTTAGGTCTATAATAATTTTTGAGTTAATTTCTACACATGGTGTAAGGCATAGATTAAAGTTTGTATGTGTATATCCAATTCTTCCAGAAACATTTGTTGAAAATACTATTTTTTACTTCACTAAATTACCTTTATACCTTTGTTAAAAAATCAGTTGACCATGTGTGTCAACACACACACACACAGAAACACACACACAGAAACACACACACACATATTCTGTTCCTTTTATCTTATTTGTTTACCTTGATACCAATACCATACACACAATCACTGTCACTTTCTACTAGGTTTTTAAGTCAGGTAGCATAAGTACTCTAACTTCACTCTTTTTCAAAATTGTTTGGGTCTTCTACATCTTTTACTTTTCTGTATTAATTTAGAATCTGCTTGTTAATTTCTGCAAAAAACTGCAAGGATTTTTATTTGGATTTCATTAAATGTACATATCAATTTAGGAAGAAGTGACTGCTTAATAATACTGTATTTCACAGTCCACAAGCATGCTGTATAACTCCATTTAAGTCTTCTTTATTTTCTCTGAGGAATGTTTGCAGTTTTCAATGTATAAGACTTACATACTTCAACAGTTTTTAATAATTTGCTAAAGAATATTGTTTATATTACACCAAAGAAAGTTTTGACTAAAATTTTTATTGTATCATCTTTGCATCTTCCATATCCCCTGCACACACACTTATCATTTTGTTACTTGAATTTATTACATGCTGTCATAATAAAGAATCCCTAAAAACAATTATAACCTGAATATTTATGTAAAAGTACATTGGAATTACAGAGAAAGGGGGACAATATAAGTAATAGAAATGTTAAATAAAAGATAATGACCTGAAGGAATTTTAAGGAGCAGAGATTTAAGATTATTAGAATTTTCAAGTAAGTGCAGTTTTGATTTTAAAATATATTATATGAATTGTGCCTATCATTTTAATCAAAATCAGTACTAAAAGGAAGACTGCAAAATTATTTTTATTCATCTTCATGGTCTTACTGAAAATGATTCAGCAGTTTCCTTGGTGAATTCCAGTCTCATTTCAATAAAAGTGGAACAAGAAGATTTTTTCTGACACTTCTTGGAGTTCTGACCAACCATCATTTCAGAACACCAACTCAGAGTAGTAAAACCAGGGCTCCATGCCAAGGATTGTTTAAGATACACTATTTTTCTGTAATAAACTTTGAAACTCTAATATTTAAAATAGGAGTCTTTTAATGTTATTATCATTTTTCCTAAAAGATAGAAATACTATTCCACAATTAGTTCATTAAGTTTTAGGTTTTTTAGCACTTACCAGGAAAATCAAGAATGAATTATTTGGAGAGGTTCTGAGATGATGAAAGTTGGCAAAATTAGGAACTATTCAATATTTGAATTTATAACAAGTATTACATAAAACTAAAAATCTATGTCTCCTTTTCATTGTTGTTCACTGCTGGTGTATAGAAAGATAATGGATTTTTGTGTGATGATCTTATACCCTTCAACTTTGCTGAATTCATTTATTAGCTCCAGCGTCCTTCTTGTGGATTCTTTGTGATTTTCTAAGCATAGGATTATATCATCTGCAATAGAGATAGTTTTTATTTCTCCTTTTTCAATTTGGATGCCTTTTATTTTTCTCATATATAATTGTCTTAGCTGGATTTGCCAGTAATGTTCAATAACAGTAGTGAAAGCAGGCATAATTGTCTTGTTGCTGACCTTAGAGAAAGGATTTTACACCATTGAATATGATGTTGTGTTATTCATAATGCCCTTTTTCATATTGAGGAAGTTCCCTTCTATTCCTACTTTTCTGAGTAAGTTCATCATAAAAAATATGTTGAATTTGATCAAGCGCCTTTTTTACAACAATTAATATTATAATGTAGATTTTTTTCCTTCATTCTATTTATATGATATATTCATTAAGTCAATTGTATTTTATACACTACCAATGAATAATCTAAAAAGAAAAAAAATCCCACTTACAATAGCATCAGGAAGAATAAAATACTTAGAAATAAACCTAACCAAGGAGGTGAAAGATTTGTACACTGAAAAGTACAAAACACTGTTGAAAGAAATTAAGAAGACAAAACAAATGGAAAGACTTGTGCTTGTGATTGGAAGATTTAATATTGTTAAGATGTCAATACTACTCAAAGTGATCTGTGGATTCACTGCAATTCCTATCAATATTCTAACAACCGTTTTTTGCAGAACTGGAAAATCCTATCCTCAAAATCATAGGAATTGCAAAGGGTTCTAAATAATCAAAACCATCTTAAAAAAGAAGGGCACACTGGGAAGGCTCATACTTCCTGATTTCAAAACACTACAAAGCTACAGTAATCAAAACAGTGTGATAGGCATATTTTAGATATACAGACCAATGAGCTAGAATTGCGAGTCCAGAAAAAGAAAAACAAACCTCACATATATCAGTTTATTTTTGACAGGAGTGCCAACTCCTTTCAATGGGGAAAGAACAGTCTCTTCAACAGATGATGCTGGGAAAACTGGATTTCCACATACAAAACAATGATGTTGGACACCTACCTGACACATAACAAAAATTAACTCAAAATGGATCAATGACCTAAATATAAAATCTAAAACTATAGAACTCTTAGAAGAAAACTTAGGAGACAATCTTCGTGACCTTGAATTTTGCAACGGATTCTTAAATATGATATCAAAACAACAGGCAAAAACAACAAAATAAATTGGAATTTATCAATATTAAATATTTTTGTGCATCAAAGAACATTACCAAGAAAGTAAAGAGACAACCTACATATTGGAATAAAATATTGCAAATCATATATCTGCTAAGGTTTTAATATCCAGAATATATAAAGAATACCTACAACTCAACAACAACAACAAAACACTCAAATTTAAGAGTGGGAAAAGGACTTGAATAGATATTTCTCCAAAGAAGATATACCAATGGTCAATAAATACATTGAAATCATTAGTTATTATTATTTGTTGCAGCATTATTCACAATAGCCAAAAACTGGAAATAGTCCAAGTGCCCATTGACAAATGAATGGACTCTTGTGCTATATACATACATCCCTAAGAATGAATGAAGTTTTGATACATGCTACAACATGGATGAAACTTAAAAAATTACTCTCTGTGAAATAAACAATACACAGAAGGGCAAACATTATATGGTTCCATTTGTGTAAAGTATCTAGAATAGGCAAATTTATAGGGACCAAAAGTAGATCAGAGGCTACCAGAGGGTAGAGAGAGTAAAGAATGGGGTGGTTACTGCTAAATGGTTACAGAGTTCTGTTTGGGGCAATAACAAAGTTTTGACAAGGTAATAAATAAATAAATAAAAGTGGTAATGGTGGTAAAACATTGTGAATTAACGCTATTGAATCATATACCTTAAAATATCTAAAATGGAAAATTTTATGTTACATGTTTTACTACAATAAAAAAATCATTTTCCTGGTAGCCTATCTTTTAATAAATTAATCACTTAGAATTAAAGTTTTCTTTGTGAGATATTTTTATGCTAAGCTGATTTATTTACATAGATCATCCTTTGTGAAATTATGTTTGACCTAGAAATGTATATGACACTAATTCTTTTCTAATAACTTACTATAGAAAGATGACCTTTATGGTCACTATCAGCTACTTAATAGGAGTGATTAATAAAGGCAGAACTTTGTGATTACTTAGTAGAACTCATTGTTTTAAAAGTATAAAGTTTTTAAATAAATGAGAGTTTGAGGGCTTTATTAAGGCAGAATAGGGACATTCTCAATGTGATACAAATATAAACAAGGTCTCTTTTATAAAAAAAATTCCTCTCAAACAAATGTTATACAATATTTTTTTCAGTATGTGAACACAGTATTTAGAGAAAATGAATTAATTCATTTTATTGGTACTATACTAACTATATATATATTTTTTAAATATATGAGAGATTTCATATTCTAGAACTGCATTTTTGCTAACTGGTTAGTTTAGTTTGTATATATTTTAGGGTAAACATTTATTTTGTATAAAGTCGGGCAAAATTTGAGTTCTATAGTTACTTGATAACAAACTGAGACCTTTTAAAAGGAAGTTTCGTGTGATATGACTTGAGGTTGAAACTAAGTCACTCACTAGAAATACCCGCTGGAACCAGCATTATCATGATCACTCCATCCAACAAAATAATTGAGTGGACATTTTTTCCAAAGAAGACACACACATGGCCAGCAGGCACATGAAAAGGTGTTCAATATCAGTAGTTATCAGGGAAATGCAAATCAAAACTACAATGAGATATCACCTTACACCTGTTAGCATGGCTGTCATCAAAAAGACAAGAAACAAAAAATGCTGGTGAGGATGTGAAGAAAAGGGAACCTTTGGTGAGAATGTAAATGGCACAGCTACTATGGAAAACAGTATGGAGATTCCTCAAAATATTAAAAATAGAACTACCATATGATCTAGCAATTCTACTTTGGGGTATATATTCAAAGGAAATGAAAACAGGAGCCCCAAGAGCTATCTGTACTCCCATGTTCATTGCGGCATCATTCACAAGAGCCAAGATATAGAATCAACATAACTGTCCATCAATAGATAAATAAAGAAGATGTGTTTATACACACACATACACACACACACACACACACACACACACACACACACACCACTAGAATATTATTCTTCCATGAGAAAGAAGGAAGTCCTACTATTTGTGACAATAGGGATGGACTTTGAGGTCATTATGCTAAGTGAAATATGCCAGATAGAGACAAATAATGCATGGTATCCCTTTTATGTAGAATCTAAAACAAACAAACAAAAAGGTCAAATTCAAGAACAGAGAGCAGGAAAGTAGTTGCTAGGGGCTTGGAGTTGTGGGAAATAGGGAGAGGTTGGTAAAAGGATATAAATTTTGAGCTATAAGATGAGTAAGTTCTGAGGATCTAATGTAAAACATGGTGACTATAGTTGATAACACTGTATTGTAAAATTGAAAGTTACTAAGAGAGAACTTAAAAGTTCTCACCACAAATAAGAGAAAAATATAAATATGTGAGGTGATGAATGTGTTAATTAACTACATTGGAGGAAACCTTTCACAATGTGTACATCTATCAAATCAAAACTGTGTACATTTTAAATATCTTACAATTTTATTTGTCAATTATACCTTAATAAAGCTGAAAAAATAGAAAAAGAAAATGCAATTGACATTTACTTAAGCATAGTACTCTTCGCTATAACTTGGGTACACTGTATATTTCTAAATAAATGAATTAAAAGAATATCTCAAACTGTTTATGAAGCAGTTGTGCAATTTAGTGTGTGTGTGCATGAACGTTTATGTGTGTTTAATTTTCTTAAGGAGAAAAGCAGTTCTTTTACAAAGCATTAAAATATGCAAGCAAGTAACCTCAGACCTAAACAATTGGGATGTTTGTAATAAAACTTGTGCAGCAGATTTCTAGAAATGTTTTACTCATTTTTTTAATGAATACATATGTTTTGGGAGAACAGTATATGCACTGTTGCAAATGTTAGACTTCTTCCTGTAACCCTGAATTGGTGCTGATGCATTCATATACCTAATCAGTCCATGCAATCCCTATATAAACATTTAAATGATTGATAATTTTGATACGTTGTCGACATCGTATATATTTATGTGTACAACTGCTTTCACATTTAAAATAAATCACCCATTCAAAATAAATTAGTTAAATTTAGTATCTGGCACATTCATTCTGGAAAAAGCCAAACCAGTTGTCCAGTGTTACATATTAAAATACCTAAGGATATACCAGTGTACTGACTTATAGGCACTTAAAAAAATCCTGCTATCATTCTAATTTTACAATAAAGGAAATAATTTTTACTGTTTGCAATTTCCCTCATGGTTTTCCTTGGGATGAAAGCCCAAAGGTCAAAAATGTTCCCTAACACTGAGTTATTCTATAAACGACGCTCTCAAGTCACCCTCCTGCCCCTTCTCTTTGTCAGCAGAAACAACTGCTGGTCGCTTTCATGCAGTCAATGCTGAATTTTGACAAGGAGGCAAAATGATGCAAAGCCAACACATGCCAGAAGAATAATGCAAGAAATCTCACCTCAAACTGAGAGCACACAGTCAAGCAGTGGCAATGGGAGAGCTGACTCTAATCTTGATTTTGATAATCTCCCTCAGGTTTCAAAGCATGACTAAAAATAATTCATTCTTTTCCATAAACTGACCTTGTGAACAAGTTACACAGATGATTATCAACCATAATAGATATTTTGAGTTTTAACACTTTTCCTCCTCCTCTTTCTTTTAGTTGTTTTTCTTTATTCTAGTAGCTTCTATAATGTTCCAAACTGTTGAAGTCTGTTTTTGTGTATGCAGATTATTAGTAAACCAGCTCTCCATTACTGCACATAGTTAAACAATCATGGTATTAAAAATAAATATACAAATATAGCAACAAAATTTTTTACAGAGCTTGCTAAATTTCAGGTGTTGTGCTAAGGACTTTACATATATAATCCCTTTCACAACAACCCTATGAAGTATTTTTTTAATTTTATTTTATACTTTATTCTGTAACCAAACTATGATGTATTATAATCTCCATTGAGCAGACTAAGAGATTAAAAGTGAAAAAAATTGTCTCATAATTCACAACCAATAAGTGGAAGAGCTTTTCCTTTTCCCAGTCATATCTAAGGCTGAAGGCTGTTCTTTACCACTATGTTCCTCTGCGTCCTAATAAAAGGCACTTTTGTCACTTGAGGGCTCTAAGAAACATCTATTTTAGAACTAAATATTAGAGGACAAGAATATTTGTGTTTTACTTTAAGTATTCTGTAGGGTACTTCATATGAGTCATATGGATTTTGTTGTTTACAAACTACAAGATGATTAATGCAAAGAATTCCTAGTGGGTAGAGAAAATCCTGGGGCCCCAAAGTAATTTTCTCCTCAGGAGAACCTGAGTTCTCACCAGCTGTTTATACCACTACTTCATTTCCTCTAAAGACCAAACTTCGGCCTTCTTGTTCAGAAAAGTCTTTGCGTTGCCTTCTACTGGTTTAGAATACACAATCTGAGTCAAAATAGATTACATTTTGGGGTGAAAATATGAATGTGGTATCTACATTATGCTGAACGAGCCATTGTTAAGGGAAACAATAAATAAATTAGCTTGTGCCATATAATACCTATCATCCTCTTATTAATTTCAGATATGATGATATTAGTCCTTTTAATACAAAATTAGACTCTGTTGTCTTTTCAGATCAAAGTAAGTGAACATAAAAGGTTGAAGAATAAAATCTATGAGGAAAAGTTAAAAATGTAGGGTTATATAAAATTAGAGAAGACAAAGCTGTTAATGCAAGACCCTAGCTTATAAATAATTATTTCAATGAGAATAGAACAAGAGATTTATACAGTAATACTACAATAAGAATGTAGATATTACACAAAAGAAAAAACTTCTCTATTGTAAAGGGAATTGGGCTCTGAAAGAAATTTATGAAATTTCCAATAGGGAGATTTAAAAAAAATTAAGATCTTAGAGAATCATCTCTGCTGAATAGTTTAATTGCTTAAGGCAAAGGAACTAGGACATATTACTTGAAGTTGCTGAATTTATGCTTTGAGATCTGATTATTCATAATCATGGAAAGGCCATATTAGTCAGTGGTACATTATTGGTACAGTATTCAAATCAGCATTATTTCCATAAAACATTTAACTACTGATTAAAATAAATTTAGACACACTTTCCTGAGTACCATTTTTATGTTGGTTCTAAAGTAGAATATTTTTTATTTGCTTAATAAATATTAACATATTGAGGAAAGTGGTTTTCAAAAAATTTTTGAGCCAAGTTAAACAAAGAAGTGACAACATTTCTTTTTACATTTTCCAAAGGTACTTAACATTTTGGGGGATGTGTTCAAAATCTAGAATATTCCAGCCCACATTCCAGGAAATTCTTTGGCAGTATTCAAATTATGAGCCTCAGGCACCAAATAACTCAGTAAAAATGTTGTGTCTCACTCATCTTGTAGACATGTGAATGTTTTTGAACTGTATTCATTTTGTCAGATCCCAAATACTTTGAAATGGTCATAAGTAATATTTAACCAAAGCAAGTGTGTTGAAAGGCATTAATCTTTAAGGTGGTTTAGAGAGATTGCAGAGAGATATTACATAGCTAGAACATTTAGGTATGTAAATGTATATACATTCATTTATACACACACATACACACACATACACATATACATATAATTTTAATCACAATTTTGGTAGATGTTCCTATACAAAAAAGCTCTCTTTTTTCTTTCTTTTGTCACATTTGGAAGTCAAGAGTAATTAGAGATAGTTTTGTAAATTTTGAAATGACCTTACATTCTTTCTAATAGTAACTGTTGACATTTACAATAATATGAAGATTGGAAGGTCATCATTTTAGGGAATTATAAATGACTAAAAGAATACTAAAATTATTATTTTAGGGTTGGAAAATTTGACATTTATTCACGCTCCTCAAAAAAAGGAACCCAAACTAGGGTATTATTGAGAATTGAGAATATCAAAGTTAAATTCTTGTTCTGCTCTTAACTAGTTCTGTATAACTGAAGAAGTCATTAAATTGCTTAGGAATCTTTATCTGCAAATTGAGGGAAATGGGCATTATAGGGCCCTTTACCACTTATATCTATATCATTCTTCACCTCTGTTTTTTTCTAAACTACCTCTTATCTTTCCCCAAAACTGGGGAGCAACACCCACTAAAATGTTGGTTATTCCAGTTGTACAGGGTTCATTAGTTAGTCGAAAGTCACGCTTAGGAAGATTAAGACATGCTTCTGTCAAAAACATGTGATACTGTTTGGACAGAGCTTTCACATTCTACAAATTGCTGTAAAATGTGTTATCTCACAAGGAGACAACCCACAGGCTGTGCAGTTAGGGTTAGGCTTGAGCAAATGACTGAAGGAGGGGTTGCCCTTTGGTTCTTATTAAATGACCTTCATATCTTCAGGAAGTGAGGAGAGACCATGGAATGTGTGTCAGAGGAGTGATGGCGGTGTGCTCATCTTGGTTCTGAGAAGAAAGTATATTGATGTAAATCCCATAGTGAATACCAGTGATTAAAATGACAGTGTTTATACATAGCCCTTACTTCTGAAAGAAGGATATTTTTGTCAGAAGTGTGGCAGCTTTGAACACGCTATAAACTGAATACTTGGATCAAAGTAAATGGTTCGGTAACTTTTACCTTGAGTGCAAGGAAAAAAGAGTGAGTGGTTATTTGGTTTTGGATATATTTGAAGATCCAGATCTGTTATCATGTCTCTGGAATTGGAATTGATAATAAGGTGAGAACTAGCCAACATATCTAGTCAGGACAAATTTTAAATTCCAGCAACATGATATAAAGTGATGGGAAATGTAAACCATGGCAGCTGATGTTCTGTCATCTGTATTTCTCTTTACTTTCTCCTCTCTTCCCTAATGGCACAAACTATTTGAATGCATACTTATCTACAGTTAAATGGCAAAGGAAAAGGGGAAATTAATAGACATGCATTTAGAAAACATGTAGGTAGAGAGGGGGGGTATTTTTTTTTTATTGGAATGACTCCATGGTAGTGTCAGGACTAACAATCAAACCCCGACATTTTTATAGGACCCAACAATAAGACGGCCAAAACAATTATAAAATAGAAATCCACTGAAAGGATCCCTCTGAAACGTGGTACGCATTACCACCTATCACCCCTCATTTCTTACCTGATTTTGCTTACATTTCATTTTCAATACCTTGTGCCTTTAAATTCATTTCCCAGACATTTCTGTTTCCTTCCTCCTGTTCCAATGCAAATTTTTAAGTATCATGTGCAGCATTTCTCGTGCCATCTTTTCAAAAAAAATTTTAAGATTATCTGATTAGCTATCATGTGTTAATATGGTCATGGAATAAAAAAACAATGCCTGGCTCATGTAAGCATGAAGTAATTTTGGATGAATGAATATACAGAGCAATGTATAATGTAACATATAAACATTGTATATGAATATGTGTTCCCTTGGACACAGTAGCTTAATCTGAGATTTTAAAGTGGATGAGAGGAAGATTTTCTGGACAGTAGAGATTTTAGAGTATGTGAAATCAGCATGAGGCAAGCCACCTTCCCACTTATGTATATGTCAAAGACATTTATACACCCTCATTTACTCTAGGAAGGGGGAAGTAAGCTACAAAGGGATTTTTGTTTCACTGAAAGAAAAGTGTAAGTCTGATAACAAGTCTTGCTAAATATTCCAACAGATTGCTAAAGAAAGCATAATTGGAATCTTTTCTGAAGGTCTTTCTAATTGACCTATCCCTGATGACTTTTATGCAAACTTTCTTAGAGACAAAGCAAAGAAGAGGTGAAGGATGAAGCATATTACATATTTGAAGACTGGAGTTCATATACAACAGTTAATAGATACAATTCATAAACTTACTTTTACTTCTTTTAAAAAATTTTATTTTATATTGGAGTACAGTTGATTAACAATGTTGTATTAGTTTCAGGTATAAGCAAAGTGATTCAGTTGTACATGTACATGCATCTATTATTTTTCAAATTATTTTCCCATTTAGGTTATTACAGAATATTGAGCAGAGTTCCCTGTGCTATACAGTAGGTCCTTGCTGGTTATCTATTTTACATATAGCAGTGTGTACATGTCAATTCTGAACTCCCAGTCTATCCCTCCCTGCCACCTTCCCACCTGGTAACCATAAGTTAGTTCTCTAGGTCTGTGAGTCTGTTTGTTTTGTAAATAAGTTCATTTGCATCATTATTTTTAGATTCTGCCTGTAAGCAGTATCATGGTATTTGTTTTTCTCTCTCTCACTTACTTCACTTAGTATGATAATCTCCAGGTCCATCCATGTTGCTGCAAATGACTTTATTTCATTCTGTTTAATGGCTCAGTAATATTCCATTGTATCTAGGTACCACATCTTCTTTATCCATTCCTCTGTCGATGGACATTTAGGTTGCTTACGTGTCTTGGCTATTGTAAACAGTGCTGCAATGAACATTGGGGTGCATATATCTTTTTGAACCATGTTTTTCTCCAGAAATACGCCCAGGAGTGGGATTGCTGGATCATATGGTGGGTCTATTTTTAGTTTTTGTTTTAATATTTTAATTTTATTGGAGTATAGTTGATTTACAATGTTGTATTAGTTTCAGGTATACAGCAAAGTGATTCAGTTATACATATACATATATTCACTCTTTTTTAGATTATTTTCTCATATAGGTTATCACAGAATATTGGGTAGAGTTCCCCGTGCTATAAATTCCCATCAGTCATCTATCTTATGATATAGTAGTAAGCGTGTGTTCATCCCAAGTTCCTGATTTAGCCCTCCCCCCACACACTACGTTTACCCTTTGGTAACCATAAGTTTGTTTTCTATAAGTGTGCTTCTGTTTTGTAAATATGTTCATTTGTATCATTAAAGAAAAAAAATTAGTTCCATATGTGAGAAACATCCGTACTGTTCTGTATAGTGGCAGTACCAATTTACGTTTCCACCAATAGTGTGGGAGGGTTCCCTTTCCTCCACACCCTCTCCAGAATTTATTTTTGATGATGGGCATTCTGACTGGTATGAGGTGATATCTCATTGTAGTTTTGATTCACATTTCTCTAATAATTAGCAATGTTGATCATCTTTTCACGTGCCTCTTGGCCATCTGTATATCTTCTTTGGAGAAATGTCTATTTAGGTGTTCTTCCAATTTTTTGATTGGGTTATTTGATTTTTTTATATTAAGCCCTATGTGGTGTTTGTAAATGTTGGAGATTAATCCCTTGTCAGTCACATTGTTTGCAAATATATATTCTCCCATTCTGTGGGTTGTCTTCTTGTTTTGTTTATGGTTTCCTTTGCTATGCAAAAGCTTTTGAGTTTAATTAGGTTCCATTTGTTTATTTTTGTTTTTATTTTCATTACTCTAGGAGATGGATTGAAATAGATACTGCTGCAATTTATGTCAAAGAGTTTTCTTCCTATGTTTTCCTCTAGGAGTTTTATAGTATCCAGTCTTACATTTAGGTCTTTTATCCATTTTGAGTTTATTTTTGTGTATGGTGTTAAAAAATGTTCTAATTTCATTTTTTACATGTAGCTGTCCAGTTTTCCCAGCACCAATTATTGAAGAGACTGTCTTTCCTCCATTTTATAGTCCTGTCTCTTTTGCCGTAGATTAATTGATCATAGGTGCGTGGGTTTATTTCTGAGCTTTCTATCCTGTTCCATTGATCTATATTTCTGTTTTTGTGCCAGAACCATACTATTTTAATGATTAGCTTTGTAGTATAGTCTGAAGTCAGGGAGCCTGATTCCTCCAGCTCAGCTTTTCTTTCTCAGGATTGCTTTGGCTATTCGGGGTCTTTTGTGTTTTCATACAAATTTTAAAATTATTTGCTCTACTTGTGTGAAAAATTCCATTGGTAATTTGATAGAGATTGCATTGACTCTGTAGATTGCCTTGGGTAGTATAGTCATTTTGAGAATATTGATTCTTCCAGTCCAAGAACATGGTATATTTTTCCATCTTGTGTCATCTTCAATTTCTTTCATCAGCATCTTACAGTTTTTGGAGTACAGGTCTTTTGTCTCCTTAGGTAGGTTTATTTCTAGGTATTTTATTCTTTTTGATGTGATTATTATAAATGAGATTATTTCTTTAATTTCTCTTTCTGCTCTTTCACTGTTAGTGTGTAGAAATGCAACAGACTTCTGTGTATTAATTTTGTATCCTGCAACTTTACCAAATTCATTGATGATCTCTAGTTGTTTTCTGGTAGCATCTTTAGGATTTTTCTATGTATAGTATCATGTTATCTGCAGTGACAGTTTTACTTCTTTTCCAATTTGTATTTCTTTTATTTCTTTTTCTTCTCTGATTGCTGTGGCTAGGACTTCCAAAACTATGTTGAATAAAAGTGGTGAGAGTGGACATCCTTGTCTTGTTCCTAATCTTATAGGGAATGCTTTCACCTTTTCTCCATTGCATATAATGTTAGCTGTAGGTTTCTCATATATGGCCTTTATTATGTTGAGGTAGGTTCTCTCTATGCCCACTTTCTGGAGAATTTTTATCATAAAGGTGTTGAATTTTGTCAAAAGCTTTTTCTGCATCTATTGAGATGATCATATGGTTTTTATTCTTCAATTGGTTATTGTGGTGTATCACACTGATTGATTTGCAGATATTGAAAGATTCTTGCATCCCTGGGATAAATCCCACTTGATCATGGTGTATGATCCTTTTAAGTTATTGTTGGATTCAGTTTACTTGTACTTTGTTGAGGATTTTTACGTCTATGTTCATCAGTGATATTGGCCTGTAATTTTCTTATTTTGTGGTATCTTTGTCTGGTTTTGATATCACGGTGATGGTGGCCTCAACGAAAGAGTTTGGGAGTAGTCCTTCCCATGCAATTTTCTGTAAGAGTTTCCAAAGGATAGGTATTAACTCTTCTCTAAATGTTTGACAGAATTCACCTAACTGGTCCTGGACTTTTGTTCATTGGGAGTTTTTAAATCACAGTTTCAATTTCAGTACTTATTATTGGTCTGTTTATATTTTCTATTTCTTCCTGGTTCTGTCTTGGGAGATTGTACTTTTCTATGAATTTGTCCATTTTTTCTAGGTTGTCCTTTTTATTGGCGTGTAGTTTTGCTTTTAAATAGTAATCTCTCATGATCCTTTGTATTTCTGTGTTGTCCATTGTACCTTCTCCTTTTTCATTTCTAATTTTATTGATCTGAGCCCTCTTCCTTTTCTTCTTGATGATTCTGGCTAAAGGTTTATCAATTTTTTTTTTTATCTTTTCAAAGAACTAGCTTTTAGTTTCATTGATCTTTTCTATTGTTTTCTTCACCTCTATTTCATTTATTTCTGCTCTGATCTTTATGACTTATTTCCTTCTACTAACTCGGGGTTTGTTTGTTCTTCTTTCTCTAGTTGCTTTAGGTGTAAAGTTAGGTTGTTTATCTGAGATTTTTCTTGTTTCCTGATGTAAGATTGTATTGCTATATACTTTTCTTTTAGAACTCTTTGTGCCACAACCCATAGGTTTCTGATTGTTGTGCTTTCCTCTTCATTTGTCTCTAGGTATTTTTTGATTTCCTCTTTGATTTCTTCAGTGATTCATTGGTTGTTTAGTAGCATATTGTTTAGCTTCCACATGTTTGTGTTTTTTAGAGTTTTTTTTCTTGAAGTTGATTTCTAATCTCATAGCATTGTGGTCAGAAAAGATGTTTAATATGATTTCAATTTTGTTAAGTTTACTGAGGCTCTCTTTGTGGCCCAGCATGTGATCAATCCTGGAGAATGTTCCATGTGCACTTGAGAAGAATGTGTATTCTGCTGCTTTTGGATGGAATGCTCTATAAATATCAATTAATTCCATCTGGTCTAATGTGTCATTAAGGGCTGTGTTTCCTTATTCATTTTCTGTTTGGATGATTTGTCCATTGATGAAAGTGGGGTGTTAAAGTCCCTCACTATTATTGTGTTACTCTCCATTTCTCCTTTTATGGCTGCTGGTGTTTGCCTTATATATTGGAGTGCTCCTATGTTGGGTGCATTTATGTTTACAATTGTTATGTCTTCTTGGATTGATCCTTTGATCAATATGTAGTGTCCTTCTTGTCTCCTGTGACAGTCTTTATTTTAAAGTCTATTTTGTCTGATATGAGTATTGCTACTCCAGCTTTCTTTTGATTTCCCTTTGCATGGAATACCTTTTTTCATCCCCTCACTTTCAGTCTATATGTATCCCTAGACCTGAAGTTTTTAGAGTTTTCTTGTGGCAATATGTATTTATAATTAAATTATTGTCAGTTTAATTTTTGAGTGTTTTGTATTTTGGTTTAATAGCCATCTGACCATAAATTAGAAATATTTCAATACCATGAAAAGGAAAATTTGCCACAGCCTAATCCAAAGTTAGGTTTTTCCTTTGTAAAAATTGAAAATTGCAGCAAGGGAATCATATTTCATATCTAGTATGAAATTTAAATATTAAATTAAAAACAGATATGAAAATTCCACAAACAGCTGAGATAATATTCCTATCTGAATACCTTGTATTTTTATATCCTGAGAAATAAATTTGCTTGAATTACAGTGTAGGTTATCATCACAAAAGGCAAACTAATTTTCCCTTCTCAAATACTCTAGAAAATCTTCAACAGGGAGAATTGAGGATTCCTTTCAACTTCCAGGAAGAAAAAAATGGAAACCAAAAAAGCACTGTATTCTGTCTGCATCAATTTAGTAAAATTATGAAAAAGCAGAGAAAGTGCCTGCCTTTGCTGACTATTGTGTCCTGCAAATTGCTGACTACCTTTCATATTATGATGCTCAACAAATATCCATAAACTCTGTCTGATATTGGAATTTGATAGAACCACAAAACTATGCTTAGGCTCATGGGTCCAGTTTTCCCAGGGGGGAGATTTTCTCCTCAGTACTGTTGTGAATGCCAAGTCCAACACACATGAAGCAGCATGGCTTGCTGGTGCTGAGTGATATACTGGTGTTTAGGGGTAGGAATTTAGTACTGAGAGTTATTGAGAGATGGGGAGAAAGGTGAGGAGTGAAGAGGGAAGGAACTAATACTATGCATTCCATAGTCTAGACTGTATCTTTCTATCACATTTAATGCCTAGCACTTAGTAGTTATTCTACAATTTTTTAGAAACATTGGTTGAACTTTCAAAACATTTTCACGTCATTGAAAATTGAGATAGATTTTATTTTCTCCTTCCTTTAAGAGATGGAAGAGCTGAGCTCAAAAGCATAAATGGCTTATGTAAATTTATACAATTAGTGAGTGACAGAACATGATTCAAGGTGAGATTTGTTGGATCCTCAAACCTATCTTCTTTTGGTACCCCCTAAGGAAGGCAAACTATTTGCATAAGAAACAAAAGAGAAAATAGAGCAGTTGAAAGAATAAAAGATGCATTGTCATGTAATTATTGAACTGGAAGGACTCTTAACTTATGTGTTTGAATTGCCTTATTTTAAAGATGAGAAAATACATCAAGAAACAGGTTAATAAACAGGTTAATTAAGAAACAGGTTAATAAGGTTAATAAATCATAAAACAGGATAATGAGTCAAAAGTACAATAACAGAAGGTCTTCATATTTTAAGTGATCACAAATCAATAGAAGGCTGAAATTCTTTGTTGAGTTCTACAATTATGTTTTTGAAGACAGGTTTTACATTTAGCGAGTAAATCGACATTCATTATTATTAGCCTTGATATTTTGATCCTCTAATCAGAAACCAAGATAGAAAGCTTTAGAAAAGTTCTCAGTGTCATCACTGTCAAAAATGTGGTCACCATTCTTTGAAATGTATTCATATTTCTTTTTCATCTATTATGTGGTCAACTTTTGTTCAGGTTCCATGCATGCTTTAAAAAAAGCATATATTTTATATTTGTGGAATTCAGGTTTCTCTATAAGAGAATGTTGTTGTTGCTGGTTTTTAATTTCACATTGTCTGTATCCTTGTAGACCTTTTTTTCTACGTTTTATCATCAGCTGAGAGAGATATTTTGACATGTCCCTATATTTCCTTGTAATTTCTCATGATTTTTAAAAACATTTATCTATGGTTTTAGGTGCACACAAATTCAAAATTGGTATATGTTCTCACTGGCCTCTTCCTTTATCTTATTATGTAATACCCCTTCTTTTCCTTTCTAGTGTTTTATAGTTAAATTCAATATCAAAGTATACATTTATTTCTCATGCTTGTCAGCAATAGATATGCACTTTTAATCAAAAACCTCATGTCATTCTTTACATCTGGAAAATTCTCAATCATTCTTAAAATATTATTTCTACCATCCAATGTTTTCTCTCCTATAAAACATATTGTGGCAGTTCTAACTTGTTTTCTATGTTTAAAATTTTTATTTCATTTAAAAATTTAAAAAACTTTCATTAAAAAAATTTACTGTATCCTACATTACTCATTTATTATTTTACTACTATTTTCCTTTGACTGATTTAAGATCAATTTAATTGTACGCATTTAATTTTGTTTTCATTTTAATAATTACATTTTTTAATTTCCTAGTTTCCTAAGGGAATTGTTTTGGTCCACTTCCTCTTGGTTCATATATATCTATTTTTTGTTTCAAAATTTATCTTTTTTTTTTTTTTTTTGCGGTACGTGGGCCTCTCACTGTTGTGGCCTCTCCCGCTGCGGAGCACAGGCTCTGGACGCGCGGGCCCAGCAGCCATGGCTCACGGGCCCAGCTGCTCTGCGGCATGTGGGATCTTCCTGGACTAGGGCATGAACCCGCGTCCCCTGCATCGGCAGGCAAGCTCTCAACCACTGCGCCACCAGGGAAGCCCTAAAATTTATCATTTTTAAAACAATAAGTGTTATTAATTTTATACTTTTGGGTCATAACTTTCACATTTTAAAGACAGTTTCTAATTACTCTTCCATTTTGACAGTGAATTTATTTTTCAACTGGTGATTTTGTTGGTCATTTTTCTTTTAATTTTTCTTCTGCCATTGGGAGTATTATTGTAGGGAGCTTATGTTGAATTCAATATTCCCTCTGCTTCAAGTCCAATAATCAGTTCCAAATTGTTCACCAAGGGCTCCTTTCCTTACATAAATTTGATAAAAGATTAATTTGGAGCAAGTTCCATCCAGGTGGCTTTTCATGCTTTCTTCAGGTATATTTACCTGTGTAGAAGCTGAAGTTCCGGTCAGCTGGGCAGCTGTGTTCAGGCTTTTTCCAGTTAACAGTGAGGTTCTTTGGTTACCCATGTAGAACAGTGAGTCTGCCTGTACTCCTGCACCATGCTCATGGTTCTTGTTTTCCTCACTACCTCACAAGTAACTCTTCTTGCTTTTTATTTTTTATTGAAGTATAGTTGACTTACAGTATTAGTTGCAGGTGTACAACATAGTGATTCAATATTTTTATAGATTATGCACTATACAAAATTATTACAATGTTACTGGCTATATTCCCTGTGCTGCGCATTACATCCCTGTGGCTTATTTTATAACTGTTAGTTTTTACCTCTTAATCCCCTTCACCTATTTTGCATAATCTGTTTCAGTTTTGTCATACTTGCTCATTTGTTTTTCAGATTTCACATATAAATGAAAACACAAAATATTTGTCTTTCTCAGACTTATTTCACTAAATGAAATAACTCTTCATACTTTTGGATCAAAATGCTAGAGGATTGAAGCTTAATGTCAGAGTTCTCACAACTCTGGGTTTTTGTTCCTTTTCCAATCCAGAGAGTATTACTTTGTTTTTGAGTGTGGCTACATTTGGTATTTATTATTTATTTATTTTATTTTATAATTTCTGTGTACTGTGTTTGGAGTGGATGTGGAAGTTCAAAGCATAAATTCAAAGCACTATAAAAGTTTCACATAATTCTCTATACTACTGCCAATATTATATTTCTAACAATCAGATTCAACTTTATCTCTGCTCTGTTTAAACGCTTCCACTGGCTCTTTCATCTCAATATATGTCAGTCTCCTTTGGGCAGCATTTAAGTTCCCTGACATTCCCAAGCAAGACCTAATCTATTTGTCTAATCATCTCCTACTATACCTCTCTGACTCCTTAGCCACAGAAAAACTACATTATCCAAGCAGGTCCACCTGCCAAAATCATACACATATTTCAGTCCAAATATTTCATCCAAATAAAAAAAAACTTTGAAAGGTCACTGGAATTAAATAATGCCCATGCCTTTATTCAGCACTTTCTATATCCTGCATTTTATTATAATCCACTATATTTCTTTTCATCATGGGATTATAATGTCCTTCATGTGAAAAGCCATGGTTTATTTGTGTAAACATTTTATATAATCATTATAGGTCAATTGGCCAAATTACTGACATTTGGAATCAGCTCTACCAATTTCTAATACGTATTCCAATTCAGTATTACAACATTCATCACTGGGGAATATTTACTCTCCATATTTTGAGAAAGATTGATTTTTTTGAGTAACTGAGACCTAGGAAGCACATGTAATCTCAGCAATGAAAACTCATACTTATACAAAACTTCTCATGTACCAGATTCTGTGTGAGCACTTAACATATGATAACTTCTTTCATCCATGCAACAACCCTATAAGGCAAGTACTGTTAGTGTTCCCATTTTACAGATGAAGAAACAGTCATGGAGGCTGGTAATGCACAGAGAAGTGTTGTCTGAAGTTACATAGCTAATAAATTGCAGGCTGGGTCTTGCACAGAGGCAGTCTGTCTCCTGGGTCTATGCTCTTAGCCACCACATCTTACCAACTCTCAATATACATTTGTGACCTCTTAATGGACTAAACAAATGACTGGTGGAAAGATCACTTCACATGGCTTTCAACAAACAAACCAAACAACTATGTGATGGATTCCTTGATTGATTGTATATTCCATGGAGAACTGAAGTTAATGATTTTATCCTGCCATGATAATTTCAACTCCATAGATGTGACATGAGCTCTTTTCTTTCTCTTATAAATGTTCGTGGTTGCATGACTTAAAAAGATTAATTTTCTCAGCTACCTTCTCCTGTATGAAAAAAAAAAAAACAACTTCAAAAACAAGCACTAACTTAACAATTTGGGTAGAGGGATATGGAAAATAAGTTAATGGTTCTCATTCCTCCATGCCCTATGTTTAACCATATACAAATGATGAGAAAGGCTGTATTTTCTGGAGGATCACTTCACATGTTTTCAGACAGGAGAAGAGAGGGGAATCAGACATTAAATATATAAATGATTTAATAAGGTTTTTAATAATTTGTTACACATTTATATTTGGATAATATTTGTTTGGGCTTGTTGCCTGCAAGAATATATGCTTCTAGAAAGTGATCAATTCTTTCAACACTAAAGGTATCCTGATGTATTTTAAGAGCCCTAGGTAAGTTTTTCATATTTTAGTTTGACTTGTGAAAGCATCATCATCTGTTGATCCATTGCTCAAGGGAGATAAATATAATCTCCAGTTTCCTTCTACACTGAGTGGCTAGAAGAATTACAATGGCTTGGCCTTTGCTAAATGTTTTTAAAAGTAAACCACACACGAGTATGACATTTACTCTTGTCTTAATATTGATGGAAAGATTACCAAAGAATGTCACAGATGAAGTGACCTTTTAGATAGACTGTATTATCAACCCATTCATTAATATTATGCAAAAATCAGACTTCTGAATGCAGTGAATCTTCTCACATCTATGAGTTTAATGATTAGTCATGCTCTCTTTGGTAGTTTTCATCATGGCTAAGCTTACCAGTCTTGTGGCAGAACAACTTTCTTCATAAACATTAGTCAAATTATTACATAATAGATACTCACTTAAAAGCTGGGAGCAAGACATACCCACTAATTATAGCAGTGATTTCATTCACTCAAATTTATGGTGACATTGGTTCTGTCTCTAAGTGTAAACCAACCTACTTGTTTGATTTTCTTTTGACTGAAGGGAACTCACTGAATTGACCAAACATTTCAAACCAAATTGTCAATGATTCTTTGCTGTTGGAACAGTTGATGTTTCCCATGAAACACCCTTGTGCATTTCTTTGCTTTTGGGTAAAAGGAATTTAATTATAGCTTTGTCCTAAATTCTCTGTTCTTTTAAAAATAACTCCTCTTTCATTAGAGATATTATACCAAGCATGTTTTAAAGATCTGGATTTAACTACTAAAAGGAATGATCTTTTCCAGTTACATTTAAGCAGAAGTAAAGTATGTTTCTAGTTCATTTTCTTTCTTAAAATTAAAATTTTCCCTATATGACACATTCTTTCTAAGCTGAATTCTGAGTTCACTCTTTTCTCTCTCTGAAGAGCCAATATTGTAGCCTCTTTTCATTTTCTTTTAAGATGTCATATGGCATCACCTTTAATTTCAACAGGGAAGTAGACATAGGGGCAAAACAAATACAAAATAAGGAAGCCCAAAGTTTGAGAAAATATCTAAGTTTCATTATTGTTTTTGGCTTATAGCATCTAATTCTTTGCTAAATGGCACCAGAAAATGTTGATGGATTTTGGCCCTTTTATTGGGAAGGGGAGGGTTATTAAATCATCCACCCCCTCATTTTTGGTACCTCTATCTGTAACAGTTTAGCTCTTAGAGCTTGAACAATCAAATCTAGGCTGTTTAAAAGTCCCTTTATTTAAAGTGAAGAGTTTAAAAATATGAGATTTTCAGTTCAGTGGTTCTCACATCACTGTGAC
Organism: Delphinapterus leucas; assembly: GCF_059928025.1. Lineage (NCBI taxonomy): Eukaryota > Metazoa > Chordata > Mammalia > Artiodactyla > Monodontidae > Delphinapterus > Delphinapterus leucas. The sequence goes on from NC_143146.1 coordinate 17,234,186, forward strand.
TGACCATCCAGAGATGAGAATAGGGAAGATCTCCCACAGGACATTTCTTCCCAACATCAATGAACATTTTATTAAATCAATCAATATATATGGCCTGCTAAATGCAATCAAAATGTTCAGTAGTCTAATGGAGCAGATGAATAACATTGTATAATCAATTGATAATGGTATCTAATAGGTCTGGAGAGAAGCATGAGAGAGGAGAGGGGGTGACTGGAAATCTTCCTGGAGCAGGTGATACCTGAAGCATGCTTTGGAATTTACCAGCTAGAAAATGGGAGGAGGGGGCAGTTTGTGCAGAAAGAAGAGGGATATAAACCAGCATGAGTTCTTTGATATAATGATAACTGAACAGTAGAACTGTTTGGTAGCTAATATATAAAATATATGAAATAATTGAAATAATATTACTAAGATGTTAGTACCATATTGAGGCTCATTGATAATCTGGTTTCCTGAAAGTATTCTGATGATACTGTGTTACTTTCTAAGCAAATATCTTGATTATACTTTCTATCCTTTGCTAGAAAGTGAAATGAAACCATAGCTAAATGGGGCCTCTGACTTCATCTCTAAAATTCAAGCTATGAATCACAGACATTCACAAGTAAGTCTAACATAAAGTCCATAATATTTTATGGTTATAGCAATGTCTGAAGCTCAGAGTTGCCTTTGATACCTTAGATTTTGGGTATGGTAACCAGAAACAAACCAGTCCTTAGTCACAGCAGAGTTAATTGGATATTGATTATATTCATGAAAAGTGAAAAAAAAAAAGAAAAGCAGTTTTTTATGTAGTATTTCACTATGATAAACGTGTTTGGCCACCTTAGGGTCTTTGAACATAATGTTCTCTCAAGTCACAATGATAGTGCCTCCTGTTGTCAGAAAGTCTTTCTCCTTTCACGTTCTTTAGGATTCAGTTCAAAACTCACCTATTCAGAACCTCCTCGGTGGGATGCCACAGTCCTTGTTCCTCATTGTCTTCACATCCCTGGACTTTCTTTATAGAACTTGCCATGATCTGCAATTACCTTGCTTGTTTATGTGCATCCTTATTCTGGAGTAGATGTCCCATAGATGCATGACCTATTCTCCTTTGTACATTAGTATATACCCAAGACACAGGCAGAAGTTCAATAAGGATTTGTGGAAGGAAGGAAGGAAGGAAAAAAAAAAAAACTTGTTCAAAGTCGTAGGGAGATGAATGGTGATGGTAAATTTGTGATTCCTTTCCTTGCTTCCTTCCTCCCTCCCACCCTCCCTCTGTTCCTTTCTTCTTTCTTTCCTCCATTTATTCATTCATAGGTCAATGGGCCAGAGTGCCTTTCACACTGTATTCAATACATAATAATATTGCCCCTTAAAATTGTGTGGAAATTAATTTTATATGCATTATTTGTAATTATTTTGGCAATTAACTTGCTCTGCAGCTTCACAGCTGCTCAGTCTCAATTTCTAGTTGATCCTTGGCTGGCAGCAGCTACTAACGCTGTAGTTATGATACATTATCTCTGCTTATTGGTCACAGTTAATATTGTAAATATTTCTAAATGCCCAGGAGAATTTGCCATTTAAACAAAAATTTGTGTGAAATTCTTAATAATATCTTTAGTTTATTTATTTTACATATCCTCACTTGCATTCATTGGTGATATTCAGCATGGAGCCTGAGAAATAGCAGTAGGAAGAGAAATGCTCTTCCCAATGTTAATTTTACAAATGGTTCCATTAACACTCAGTGCTTTCTTATTTATATATAAGAGCTGGAAACATTTATTTGGCACTGGCTATTCTGTACCATCTACGGTTCTACTAAACAAATCTATACAGAGAAACAGATAAAAATTATACTCTTCTGAGTGCCCATTATATTTGTGTGTATGACATTCAGATTTCTGGATGAGTGTGGTGCCATATGGTATGCACGTTGTATTCATCAAGAAATTTTAAAGTATTTAGAGAAAGTTATCAGATACCCAGAAAAATATTAATTAATTTTTAAATTTACCACACTATCATGTAAGCTATATGACTCTTAAAAAAAAAAAAGAAATACAGTTAGCCCTCCATGTTTGCAAGGTTCTGCGTCTTTGGATTCAAACCCCATGAATGGAAAATATTTGGAAAAAACAATTCCAGAAAGTTCCAAAAAGCAAAACTTGAATTTGCCACAAACTGGCAACTATTCACAGAGTATTTACATTGTATTTCCAACTCTTTACATAACAGTTACATTGTATCAGGTATTATAAGTAATCTAGAGATGATTTAAAGTATATGGGTGGGGTGTGAAGGTTACATGAAAATACTACTGCATTACATATAAGGGGCTTGAGCACCCATGGATTCTGGTATCCTCAGGGGTCTTGGAAACAATCCCCCACAGATACCAGGGGGCAACTGTATACACAGAATAAAATTGTTTAGCAATAACTGTTTGTGAACTTTGGAAATGGAATGAATATATATAAATTCATATATTTACACATATATATGTGTTGAATATATATGTATATATATTCTGTAGATACTGTATTAGTTCTTTTTAAATAAAAAAGAACATTAAAAAAAAAGCACCATTTGTTACAGCAGCTAAAGTGTAAATTTCCAGAAATGCATTATGTTTATATAATCCCTTTATTGGCTTCCAGAATTCTGATTTGCCAAAGAAACTTGAAATGGACTTATCTTTTTCTCAGTTATTACGTTATTGTCTTGGTTAAATAACTCTGATGTAAGGAATACGTAGTTTTATTCATCATAGCTATTTAGTTAAGGAAACCCCTATCAAAATTGTCATAAACTTTTTGATGCGAAGATGTGTCTGTGAGTGTGCATTTATATTAGGTTGTCTAATGTCAAGTGTCAATTCCCTTTACTTATGTAAGTTGTCTAAAATAATGAAGATGTTGATTCATATAACGTGGATATACATGCTAAAATAAGTTAGAGTTTTTTTTTTCAAAATCATGTTTTTTGCCAAATTAAAAAAAATTCCTTTAAAAGAAGGACCCACTGTGGATAAAATAATTTCATTTTTAACTTAAGTGACTGACATTCTAAGACTGAATATATTTTCATGATGATTTTTGCTTGTTGTCATCTTGCTGGTGATCTGTTGCTGTCATCTAAAGACAATCATAATCAATATTTTCACAAGTGTGTTTTACATGGAGAGGTTTTGGATTTTCCAAGAGGGTAGAATCTGGAATATAGATTCTGGACTAGAGTCTGGACTCAAGATTATAATGATAATTTCAGAAAACATCCCCCTGACTTTAAGCTAATGTGAATTATCTTTGATATTAAGTTTTATGAACTACCTGTTAGCAAAATCTCAGAAATAAACTAGAAATTATCACTTGGTGAGAGCACTTTGATGAAAATCAGGTACTAGAATACAATAGCATTAAATGAATTATAAGTTAAACTAAGACATTGTAGCAATGATTAATAAATACTTTGCTGATACAAATTTTGAATTATAAGGAATTTTGGCCAGGTAGATTTAAAGGATAATATTTAGTAACTGTGTTTCCAGAAAAGTAAATGAATGGAAATTATACAGTAAACAGACTGGAATATAATGATCCACTTAACAGACATACCACTATGTTAATTAATCCACCTTTAATAAAGGTGAAAATTTTGTAGCTTAGGGATATAAAAGAGATTGCTTAACTTTGTTCACTGATGACTTTCAACTGTCAACTTCCTAATTTTAAAATTAGTACAGAAGAGGTTATCTTCTGTAAAGAGATAGCTTACTAATACTTGTGTTTTGAAACACTTGGAATTACTATTTCTAAACACAATGAATAAATTAGCTATCTGATTTATGAATTTGTCATTAAATTTTAGTTAATTTGTATCATCTTTTGGAGACCAGTTACTTCTGGGTCAGCTGATAAATTAATATTTTGAACTTGCATATTTTTTACAAAGCCTTAGATCCCTTGTGATTCCACAAGACTTCACAGAAGAGTAGTTGTCATCCATATGCGGTAGGTTTAAAAAATAGATTGAATAGTAAAACCCATAACTGTTCCTACTCCAGAAGAGAAGGATCGTTGCTAATACAACCTGGGAAAAAAATGTAGAGTAAATGTTTTATTTTTTCCCTAGATGATGCTCAAATTAGAAGTTGCTTTCTTCTAACTAAATTATCAGGCTAGTCCAGGTAACCTCTCCCAGCTTTAAAGCATAGTTGAGAAAGAGGAAGAGGGGGAGATAGAAAGAGGAGCATGGAGGGAGAAGGAGAGGAAAGGGGAGTTATTTATATATGAATACACACACACACACACACAAACACGGAGAACAGTTACACTTTTATGTTCTAGTATTTCATAGTTGCAAACAAAGGCAAGTAAGTAGCAAAGATTAAAGTGCTTTTAAAATTATTGATCAAATTTTATACTTTGTAATTTTGAGTGAATGCAGATAGAGAAAAAACTGGCTACACTTAGTATAAAATACAAAATATATGAATACCGTTACCTTGTTTAAATTGACCTACAGGGAATGCAGATGAATATCAGTGGCAAAACTCAAAATAATCAAAGTAGAGGATGTGAATGAGACATGATTCCTTCCCCAAATCTTCCAGATTCACCAATTCCTTATTGGGGTGGGATTGGACCTAATATCGGGACAACATGCCTTTGGAGTTAATGCCACATGCATTAAGTACACGTTAGCAGTTTCATAAATAATATGTGATTCAGCCCATAATGTAGGCCAATCTAAATTAATATTTACTCTTAACAAAGACCCAAATTGAAATAACTTTCAAAGAATTGTTCTTCTGAATCTGGTGGACACGAGCAGAGAGCAAATTGTGAATAGGTCATGTCAGCAGCACTTCTTAGAAAAATAATACCTTTAGAAGCCGGATTCATGTCTAGAAATCCACACATTAAAAGCACACCATGAGATACAACCTCAAATAGTCAACAAGTGGAAGCATTCTTTATAAGACATATATAATATCATTAAGAAGCTGTCAGTAAAAAATTATTAAAAATAAGTATTAAAAAATAAGGCAGGTTATTTGAATTTGGACAAAATACTTGTGAAAATGTTTTGTGTTCGTGTACATTCACCTTAATATATGACAGGAAAGTCTGCACTTTCAGTGTTGTGTTATAACCTTCAGGCGTTGCTTCATTCCCATGAAAATAATTTAAACATCCTAGTAGTTCAATAAATTTGCGACATCCTGTGGCCTCAAGGATCCATTAGCAGACGTATTTTTGAGTGTACCCTTTCCAGAAAAACCTTGCTTAGTAACTCAAACTTTAAATTTTTATTCAGTGGCGGTGCTGAGCACTGTGATAAGTGCTACAGGTACAGAAAATCAAGGGCAGAATCCTTGTCCTGAAGTCATGTGGAGGTCAAGGGCAAAGGTAGGACATAAATAAATCTGTAAAGTTCTAGAAAAGAGGAATCTGTACTCTGGAGGGAAAAAGGAGGCAGCAGAGTGGCTGTGCCCCAGAGCGTCAGGGAAGAGCTAGTAAAAGAATAACCTTTGTGCAGGGCATTTACCGCATTGAAAAGCTGGGGTAAACCTTTCCCCATTTCTATGCAAGAGGCAGAGGCGTATAACAACGGAGAGTCTGTGAAGGGAACTGTGAGTGTCCTACTGTGTAGTCTAGCGTGTGCGGGGCCAGAGGGCTGGCACTTCCACCAAGAAGACAGTGTGTTAACAGTCAGCCTGCCTGGGCCTCTTCTATATCAGGATGGAGACTCTGGATTCCATTTGATAAATTGATTGATAGGGTATAATTTTTAGAGTTAAAACATTTTCCCTACAACTAGAAAGTTAGTATTTATTTTTAAAAATGTATTTATTTTATCTACTTATTTTGGGCTGCATTGGGTCTTCATTGCTGCACGTGGGCTTTCTGTAGTTGTGGCCAACGGGGGCCACTCTTTGTTGCAGTGGCTTCTCTTATTGCGGAGCACGGGATCTAGGTGTGTGGGCTTCAGTACTTGTGGCACATGGGCTCAGTAGTTGTGGTGCATGGGCTTAGTTGCTCCACGGCATGTGGGATCTTCCTGGACCAGGGCTCGAACCCGTGTCCCCTGCATTGGCAGGCAGATTCTTAACCACTGAACCACCAGGGAAGCCCCCCAAATTAGTATTTATTAGTATGAGAAAATTTGGAAAGTATAGACGAGTAAAAAGAATTTGAAAATGCCACCAAATATCTGCCTATTCTATAAACAAGGATGGTAGATACAGTAATACTGGCCTCCCCTACCCCGAATGCCTCTGTCCTAATCCCCAGAACCTGTGATTATGTCACTTTACAAGGCAAAAGAGACTTTGATGATGTGATTTAAATGAGGATTTTTATGACATGGGAGAATATCCTGGATTTCTTGGGCAGGCCCAATGTGATTTCAGGAGTCTTTATGAGAGTTAGAGACAGAGAAGGAGATGTGGCTATGGAAGCCGACGGGTGTGTGTGTTTGTGTGTGTGTGTGTGAGAGAGAGAGAGAGAGAGATTTAAAGATGCTACACCACTGTCTTTGAAAATGGAGACAGGAACCCAGAGTCAAAAAATGCAGGCAGCCTCTGGAAGCTGGAAAAGGCAAGGGAATGGATTGTCCCCTAGAGCCGGGGTCCCCAACGCCGGTCCCCAGCCAGGCCGTACAGCAGGAGGTGAGCAGAGGGCGAGCGAGTGAAGCTTCATCTGCCACTCCCCATTTCTCACATTACAGCCTGAACCATCCCCCCCATCCTGCCCCCCATCGGAGGAAAAATTGTCTTCCACGAAACCAGTCCCTGGTGCCCAAAAGGTTGGGGACCGTTGCCCTAGAGCCTCCAGAAGAAGGGCAGTCCTTCAAACATCTTGATTTCAGGATTTCTGACCCCCAGAACTGTAAGATAATAAATTTGCATTGTTCTAAGCCACTACATTTCTGGTAATCTGTTACAACAGCAATGGGAAACGAATGCGGCAAGTAAGCTCCAAGGGGGCAGGCGTTAAATCTCTCAGTGATGAATCCCTCTCAGGCTTGCCACACAGAACGTGCCGAAAGCTGATTTGGTGATGAATGAGAATTTCATCAGGAACACTAAAACTTACAGAAAGTAAACAAGAGCCTGTATGATTTTTTTAGAAACTGATGTCAAAGAAGGTGTTTTTAAACAGGGGCATGATATGATTAGATTTGTGCTTTAGAACTGTTAACTCTTGTGGATGTGACCTAAAGAAAAGAAAAGAAGAGAACCCAGCTAAAAGCCTATCCAAAAAGTTTAGGCACAAAGTCATAAAGTTTATACCAAGACAGAGGCTGATTGGAAGGACAGGAAGGGAGCAGGCACAGAAGTTGTGATTGAAGGTATGTAACAGGCAAGAGGACTTGGTGATTGGGGACTAGCTGGACAGCAGATTCCAGCCTGATTTTTGTTATTAGCCTCCAAGTGTGACCTGTAAGAAGGCATTAAATGATTGGTAGCTCTATTGTTCTAGGTTACTTTAGGGGAAAAAAGACAAGGATCTGTTGATAAAACATACTATAATTGACTCACAATTGGCTTATTTGAAGTGAAATCTAAGCTGCAGAATTGTGTTACGTGGTTTTTCTTAGAGGCCGAGTACTTATTTATTGGTCACTATGTTAATATTTAAGCTTCTTTTGCTATTTATCTCTTTGTTATTTGAGGAAAATGACACTTTATGCTTTTTATTCTCTGCTGTGAAATGCCATTATTTCCTGAAATGGCTTAGTTGCACTTAATAGTGAAGCTTATTCAAGAGTTCTGTTTTCTTTGTTTCAAATTGTGTTATATAAAACACAACAGCTGCAGGACAAGACCATAAATGAATGATATTACTCAGTTCACAGCCTTCAAATACTGTGACCATTAAAAACCCTGATGGGTAAATTGCCTGGTATCTCATTTTCAAGGTAAAGAAATGGAGGACAAAGGGAATATGGGGCAGTGTCCTTTCAGCCTAGACAGAACTGCCACAACATCACATAGAAATAAGTTAATTTTGTCTCTATTTTTTGTCAGTGCTAACAAAGGGCAACTTTATTTTAAATTATTATTTAGTATATTCGAACCACACACATCAATACAAATTCTGCCTAACTAAAGGATAAGGATTCCCCCACAAAGAAATTATTAAATAATTTTTTTCTTTATCAAATTAAAAGATTTAAAAAATATTTTACCTTGGGAAAAACCAAAAATTCAGATGGTTAATCTTTCATGATGTCTTACTTTCTTGATCCCAAACCTGCAAACATTGAGCTTGCACCTTCTCTGTGCTAAATTGGGCCAGATTCAAGAATAAAATGGAAGATTAAGAGAAGGTACTATCTGGAAAAGTACAGAATTCAGTGATAAATTTAGATATATACTCAGCTTGTTATGATTAAGTCAGGGGCCTAATCTAATTCTGATCAGGGAGGGATTCAAAGGGGAGTGGGTGGAGGAGGCTTTACAGCCTGGAAGCTCCAGGAAGATGGGATCTATGTATTATTCACACCTAAGCAATGTCAGAAACCTGAAAAGTTTTCAGAATTTTCCTTCAATAAGGAAAGTGACTTTTAAGTCAGCCTTGAAAAATATACAGAACATTCCTAGTTAGACAAGAAAGAAAGGTGCTTGAGGTAAAAGTATAAGATACTTGCAAGGTGTGGGTTGTTAGAGACCTAAAATCTGTACTTGCAAGGCTTGGTAGAGATGATGTGGCTGGAAAAAGTTGAAGGGGTTAACCCATGAATGGCTTTGTTTGACATGTGAAAGATGTAGGCTTTTTCTTCTTTGCGCATTTAAAAGCCACTGGAGTATCTCTGAAAGATAAACTTTGAGATCAGTGAACACTGTTGTAAAGAGAGAATGCGAGATGGATTGGTAGGCAATTAAAATAGTCTGGTGGCAAGAAAACTAGTTTGTAAATCATTGCAATCAAGAGAACTGAAAGGCCTGATAAGACAAAGACATTTATAAGTATGGAAGCATGAGTTTTGTGCTTTGCAAAATAATATTTGTGATTTTCTTAAATTACTGGGTGAATTTCATTCTGACTAACGATACAGGAAAATCATTGGACACTGGACACATCTGAAAATTTTAGTAGAAAAATCCTTTTGGCGGATGCCCAATTATTTTTCAGAATTATCATGAAAAATGTGAACTCTAACTTCAGAAATAGATTTCACTCATGTTCAACCAGCAGAAATTCCCAGAAAGTTTGCAATCAATCTGGGGGAAAAAAATGCAATACAACAAATTCTAGCAGCTCGTAGGGTAATGCCTCCATCTGCAATTAAGAGATTATCAGTTCACAAAGAAACAGAAGTGAACATAAGAATTAAATCCTACCATTAAAACACATAAGCTGATGATAAGTATTAAACAGAATGTATATTTCATTCAGAAGTAACATACGATTCTAAATTCTGGAAACACTACTTTTTCCTATTATTTCTGTATAACATAGGAAAGAGTATTTTAATGGAAAATCTCTAACATAGGAAAGAGTATTTTAATGCAAAATCTCTATTTCTAGCAATTTGTTTAAAAGAAGATAGACATTTCAATGAAAGAAGAATATAATAATAACCAGCTCTGAATGCACAGACTTTTAATAAGAATAATCATGACTTGTTTTCTGTTATGATTTGGTACTAATTTAATTGCATGCTTCCTTGGGGAAAAAAAAAAAGGAGATACACAAAATGAGAGCTGAAACATTATATGTTAAACATATATCTTTGATTTGATCTTTCCTTTATTTGGCAGGGGATACATTAACGAGAAAAAAAGTTTTTCTTAATTGTGGTAATAAATATTTTGACTAATTTTAAATTGATCAACAAATACTTATTGAGCACCTACATGTGCCACTAACTCTTCTAGGCACTGGAGCTTTCCTTGGAGAAAATCAGAAAGCAATGACTAAACAAACTACTGTATGTCAGTTGGTGATAACAACTATGAAGACAAAGCAGGGTGAATGAGATGAAGAAAATTGGGAGAGTACTAAAATAGGCTAGGTGATCTGAGATGTCCTCTCTGATAAGGTAACATTTGAGCACAGATCGGAACAAAAGAAAGATAACGAAGATATCTGGCAAAAGGATTTTCTACAAGTGTAGAACAAGTGCACGGATCCTGTGCGTGTATTGTGCTTGCCCTGTCCGTTGGTCTGTAGGGAGGTCAATGAGGTAGAACAGTATGAACAAGATGGATGGTGGTAGCGGTTGACGCAGAACTTTGTACATTACTGTGAGTAAAATGCGATGACTTTGGAAGTTTTGAGCAGAGGACTCGGTTTCCATCTTAAAATAATTACTCTAGCATTTGTGGGACTAGACTCAGGGAATAGAAAAGGTTGGAAACAAGGAATCAGGAGGCTATTGCAGTGGTCCAGGTGAGAAGTGATGTTGGCTTAGGCTCCGATGGTAGCAGTAGGGTTGTTTTTTTTTTAATGGTTAGCAACGTATCTTGAAAATTGAGCCTCTAAGATTTCCTGTGTGATTAATTCAGTATGAGAGGTAAAAAAAAAAAAAAGGAAGAATTCATAGTTTCCAGCATGAGCATCTGAAGAATGAAGTTGCTGTTTTCTGAGGAGACTGAGAGAGAAGCAAATCTGGGAGGCAGCAGTAGAGATGGGAGGAATCCAATTTGCTTTGCCTATTAGATGTCAAAATGGAAATGTCATCTAAGCAGACATATATATGAGTTTGGATTTCAGGAGAGAGACTGATGCTGGAGACAGAAACTTAGGCGGCCAAAGAAACATAGAAGTTATTTATAGGCATGGGATTTGATGAAATCATCTAAGGAATGAGTGCAGGTGGAGAGGTAAACGTGGTTGACTAAGCACTAGGAAACTATCATTTACAGGTATCTGTCAACTGTTAATGCTTCAGAACAACCGGATATGAAAAGAAGGTCTTCTGAAAGATAAATCAGTTCAAAGTCTAGATTCTAAATATTTCTTAAGATAAGTGGTGGGAATCCTACAAAGCCAAGGGGTGAGTGTAGAATCCCACCTCTGCCAGGTTGTGATGAAGCTTTCAAATTCCCTGCCAGGGTGGTGTCAGACAAAGTTGAGCAGACAGACCTTTATCCCTGCCAGGATGTAATGAGGTCCCATTCTGTTGTGTCGGTGAGGGATGTGGGGGTTGGAGTCTGGACTCCAACCCTTCCCCTCTAGGGCAATGTCAAGAAATCCTTGTGGAGAGTGGGGACTTTCACTCCCACCTAGTGGTAATAAGGACACCCCCAGTCTCCTGGTGTTAGTGAAAGCCTAATAGGGACCTAGAACCCACCAGAAGTAGTGAGGAATAACCACCCCACCCCCAGTGGCAACAGGCTAAGTGGGGAACCTGGACTTTTACCCACACCTATCAGTACTCAAGTGGTACTTTCCCCTGCAGGGATGGTATCAATGGAAGCCAAGGAAAACAGAAGGTTGAACTAGGATCTAGAGACTCTTAACATAATACCCAAATACCTGGGTTTCAAATGAAAACCACTCCTCAAACCCCAAACCAGAAAGGTGTCAAAGGTAAAGGGGTGAGGGCGTGTGGATAATCAACAGATGCCAATACCGAGATGGCAAAGATGTTAGAATTAATTGATTAAGGTTTGAGAACAGCCATCATGAAAATGCTTGAACCAGCAATTACAAACCTGCTAGGGGCAGATGAAAAAAATAGCAAGTCTCCACAAAGAAACAGAAGATGTAAAGAAGGTCAGCTAAGAAATATAGGACGTAGTTTACGGTCAGCAGAGAAATTATTTTAAATGGAAAGAACATCATGAATAAAGTTGTGGATGTGAGAATGTTCACAGTGTCTTTCCACGTGGAGAAGTTTTGGGGTAAGAAAACAAGTGAGGCATCAGGAAAATCAAATCTGACTGCAGAAGGCAAAAAACAGTGAAACAAGCAATAAAAGGCATTCTTTAACTCAATAATTAATCGATGAGAACTTTCAGTGAAGATTAATATGTACAGTCTTGGATTAGGGTCTGAAAGTACAAAGGGGTTTAAACTATGCTTCTGCCTTTAAGAAAATTAAAATCTAGATGAGACAGGACACACATATGAACACATTTAAAGAAAACAAAGTCTTCTTGATGAATAGGTAGAACAGTATAGCATTAGAGAATCAGTAGATAAGCAGTATACTATCATTTAACTCAACGCATTTAAACTCAGGTCCTCTGATACATTTTTAGATATAGCATATTTTGGGTTTCAATTTAAGTAATAATCTATAAAATAATGTAAACGTATTGTATGCCATCTGGATGCTAGCCTCCTATCTACAGACTGCAAGATTATTTCATTTGTGTGTTATCATTCATTGCATGGCAATCAGGTAACACTGCTTTATTTTAGTGAACTAATGGGAAAAGAATCCAGGTGGACTTAAGAGGTAATTGATGCATTTGAAACCACTGAAGGTAAATGACAACGCAGCACATAGAAGGCATGAATGTTTTGGAATATTTTGAATGTAGAAAAGTTTGGGGAGGATTACATCACCTCACATTACAGGGCATTATTTATAGTCCTGCCATAATACTGTGTTCCACAAGATGATGTAATCCACCCAACACTTTTCTTAGGCTTGCCAGTTTGCAAAATGTAGCAATTATTCCAATATTCACAGAGTGGGTGGAATTTATTTTCATTCATCGTAATCATTTGAATTATATCAGCTCCATGATTTTGTTAGTATTCGTTGACAATTTATTTGATTTCATAGTTACATAGGCTCTGTAAGAAGAAGGTACTTATACGTAGGCTAATGATACTACTTATTTATATTATACTCTAATGAAAATCACTTAGGTCAACATTGGTGATCTATAGGGTATGCTTGATTTTAAAATGGATCCATGCATTCTTGAAGAAGGAGAAAGAGTGATTTAAGTTGTTCAGCAGACTTGCCTGATGCCGTCAGGGAGTTTATAGTAGATGGATTGCAGCTGGGAGAGGGTGGACCAGGCAGGCATGTCAGATCATCAGAGCAGCCAGGGCTCCGGCGATGAGAATCTGAATTTTGAGCAGCAGAGAGAAGACAGTGGAAAAGGCATAGAAGGAATCCCACTGGCCAGCTTTGGGAGTTGGTAAGTAACAGAAATGAAGGAGCGTTTGGGGGAAAATGAGGGAAAGATTTTGTTTGTTTTATAAAAATAAGATAAACCAAGCAAGAGGAACAATAAAACATCATCCTTCCACCCAGAGAAGCTAAGTGAAATTAGTATTGTGCATAGAAAATGGTTCAAAGATAGGATTGAGTTAAATAAGAACAAAAATTTGCAAAGGAGCACGGTATAGATTAGAGGACAAAATGACATGAAATCCAAACAATATATAAGAGCCACCAGAGTAAAGTGAATTAACCCTCAAAAATTAGGCTCATAAAGTGTGGAGTAAAGTAGATGAAAATTATAAATTTTCTTAAAGTAAAGCAATTTATCATGATGGACTCCTAGGTAGGTTTTAAAATCTACAGGGTCTCAATAATCACTAAAACATACAAATCTTCAATTAATTTTTAATTTGCATTTAGATAAATCATATCTATACTTCTAATTCTACACGTGAGAAAATTGCAGTTATATTAGATAACAGAAGAGAAATAGCACTACATTATTTCTATTTGGCTAATGCACTGTGTTAGCATTCATCCACCTGGACAGGAGGTTTTTACATATTCTCCAGGGAGATGAATGACCTGGGTTTATAAATTGTGGACCCCAAATTGTGGCTGTTTCTATACATATCATAGACATAGCATTTAAGAACATATCCAGTCAGAGTCAATGATTTTGAGCAAAAAGACACACAGAGAAGACTACGACTGCATAAAATTCTGTCTATGGTGATATAAGTCACAATAGTGTTTACCTCTGGGGTTGGTATTGACGGGCTATACAGTGTGGACAACGTTCTCTCTTGTGACCTGGGGGTGGTTACACACAGGCATATGTGTACAATTTCATTGAGATGTACACTTAAGACTAGTGCACCTTATGTATGCTACCGTGTGTCTATTTTACCTCCCTAGAAAATGAAAAAGAAAAAAGAATAAACAGTGAATCTGTATGTCAGTGTAGCCAACAGAGACAGCAGGAATCCGAAGTTTCATTCTTTTCTAAGGAGAAATACCAGTGATTGAGACCCGGCATGAAGATATCCTTACACCTCCTTTTGGAAATTTTGCTGCACCGTCCAAAGCAAATACCAAAGAAAGTGAAAAGAGCTACTTTCCCACCCGTTCAGGAAGGAAGACATTTCTGGTTTTACATTATGAACCAAAAACTAACGTTTCACCAGCCCTCCCGAATTCCATTCAGCCGACTGACTCTCTGCTTGATGCTGTGCACTTTGACTCAATTCTTAGCAAATGCACACGTGCACAATTCCCACAATAGATATCCTCACACCAGAGCGGGCCGGTGAACTGCGTTATTCACATACTTTTGGGGGGATACTGAGCTCTTCTTCTGCATAGCAGAGAGCATAGCAACTAGAGGCACTGCAGTGGTTCTGAGTCAAGGGGTTTGGAGAAAAGCCCAAGTAAGGTTTAAAACTGAATAATCATACCCTTATAAATGCCCTAAAGAATGTATAAAGAAATTAAACTAGTCAATTGAATTAATTGCAGGAGGCAACCTTCTGGCAAAAGCAAACGGATTCCACTAATTTGTGCCCTCTCTCTGTTTTTACTTAAGATGGAAACTTTGATTAAAAATATCCGTTTCTCGTATTCCCACCTGGATGGGTAAAAGAAGATCTGAATACTGTGTCTCATTCAGAGTTTGATAATAGATAATTGCTTGAGATATTAAGTTCCTACTATATCTTATTTAGAAGAACATATGACTTTGATAGGTTTTATTTTGGTTAAGCTCTGCAATACTGCTGACTGTTAACAGTCTTTGCCCCAACAGAAAATAAAGAACTCATGAAGAATATTGCTGATGGATGCTATATCATATTTAAGGTGTATCTACAAGACGGATATTAGTATTTCGCTTCACTCTGGAAGAAATCAATTCAGAAATACAAGAACCCATTTTGGACTTTATATTTTGCCCAGACCCTTACTGTTTAGTTTTTGTGAAAGATCTACATGTAGTGGTGGTGCTGGGTGGATGGGGTTAGGTTGAGAATGGTGTGTCAGAATTCATAATTCGGGTTTTTAATTTTTTTTGTTTTTAAATTTTATTTTATTGTATAGCTGATTAACAATGTTGTGTTAGTTTCAGGTGTACAGCAAAGTGAATCGGTTATACATATACACGTATCCATTTTCAAATTCTTTTCCCATTTAGGTTATTACGGAATATTGAGCAGAACTCTATGCTATACCATAGGTCCTTGTTGGTTATCTATTTTAAATATAGTGGTGTGTATATGTCAATCCCAAACTCCCAATTTCCATCCCCCCCCCCGACCTTTCCCTTTTGGTAACCATAAGTTTATTTTCTAAGTCTGTGAGTCTGTTTCTGTTTTGTAAATAAGTTCATTTGTATAATTTTTTTAGATTCCACATATCAGCGATATCATATGATATTTGGTACAAATATCATATAATTGGGGTTCTTAATTTTATCCAAAGGAAAAATTAGAGATAAAGAAATTTAGCATTGATGCAGGTAGACTCATAAATGGTGGAAATGAAAAGGACTTAGAGAGATCCTCTGTATCAGGGGCAGCAAACTCTGGCCTGCAGGCCAAATCCAGCCTGCCACCTAATTTGTATGGCCCAGGAGCTAAGAATGAATTTTACACATGAAGCTATGCAATCGATTTGATGATAGGAAACATTACTGTTGCACTCCAACTCAGCAAAAGAGTATCCTTTCTCAAAAGGCTTCTATTTTTTTTCATTAGTAGACATATACAACACAAACTTGCTCTTAATCACTACTATTACTGTTTTAAATTATGTTAAGAAAAAATTTTTTCTTTTTATTTAAATATCTGCATAATATCCTTGATTTTGCTTCCCACACAGCCTAAAATATTACTATCCGGTCCTGTGGAGAAAATGTTTGCTGAACCCTGACCTACAGCAGTGGTTCTCAGACTTTATTATGAATCAGAATCACCTGGAGTGCTTGTTAAATCACAGCTATCTTGGTCACATCCCCAGAGTACTGACTCAGCAGGCCTGGTATGGGACCCAAGAACTTGCATTTCTAACAAGTTCCCAGGTGATGCTGATGCTGCAACCCTGGCATCACATGTTTGAGAACAACTGATCTAGAACAGTCCCTACATTGGAGGAAACTGAGGCCCAATAAATTAAATCACCAGTCTAGGCTGAATTATATGGCGAATATAGATTTCAGTCTCAGGTTTAGAGTTCTTTTCAGCAGAACCAGACTTTTCTAGGCCTAATGAATTACATACAGATCAATGAATTAAGAGAGAAAAGTCAAACTGAAATCTATTTGTGGAATGATGTCTCAAGGATGCAAACCCTATTTTTTTGCAGGCCTAATGACTTTTGAAAGCTGTTTGCAAGGCTACATTAAGCAGTCATTAGAAATTTGTATGGAGACACAAAAGACCCCAAATAGCCAAAGCAGTCTTGAGGGAAAAAAAAGGAGCTGGAGGAATCAGACTCTCTCACTTCAGACTACACTACAAAGTTACAATAATCAAGACAATATGGTACTGGCACAAAAACAGAAACATACATCAATGGAACAAGATAGAAAGCCAAGAGATAAACCCACGCACATGTGGTCAACTAATCTATGACAAAGCAGGCAAGGATATACAATGGAGAAAAGACAGTCTCTTCAATAAGTGGTGCTGGGAAAACTGGAAAGCTACATGTAAAAGAATGAAATTAGAACACTTCCTAACACCATACACAAAAATAAACTCAAAATGGATTAGAGACATAAATGTAAGACTGGACTTCATAAACCTCCTAGAGGAAAACATAGGAAGAACACTGTTTGACAGAAATCACAGCAAGATCTTTTTTGATCCACCTCCTAGAGTAATGGAAATGAAAACAAAAATAAACAAATGGGACCTAATGAAACTTAAAAGCTTTTCAACAGCAAAGGAAACCATAAACAAGACAAAAAGACAACCCTCAGAATGGGAGAAAATATTCGCAAACGAATCAACGGACAAAGGATTAATCTCCAAAATATATAAACAGCACATGCAGCTCAATATTAAGAAAACAAACAACTCAATCCAAAAATGGGCAGAAGGCCTAAATAGACATTTCTCCAAAGAAGACATACAGATGGCCAAGAGGCACATGAAAAGCTGCTCAACATCACTAATTATTAGAGAAATGCAAATTAAAACTACAATGAGGTATCACCTCATACCAGTTAGAATGGGCATCATCAGAAAATCTACAAACAACAAATGCTGGAGAGGGTGTGGAGAAAAGGGACCCCTCGTGCACTGTTGGTGCAAATGTAAATTGATACAGTCACTATGGAGAACAGTATGGAGGTTCCTTAAAAAACTAAAAATAGAATTACCATATGACCCAGCAATCCCACTACTGGACATATACCCAGAGAAAACCATAATTCAAAAAGACACATGCACCCCAGTGTTCATTGCTGCACTATTTACAATAGCCAGGACATGGAAGCAACCTAAATGCCCATCGACAGGTGAATGGAAAAAGAAGTTGTGGTACATATATACAATGGAATATTACTCACCCATAAAAAGGACCGAAATTGGGTCATTTGTAGCGACATGGATGGATCTAGAGACTGTCATACAGAGTGAAGTAAGTCAGAAAGAGAAAAACAAATATCGTATATTAACGCATATATGTGGAACCTAGGAAAATGGTACAGATGAACGGGTTTGCAGGGCAGAAATAGTGACACAGATGTAGAGAACAAATGTATGGACGCCAAGGGGGAAAAGTGGTGGTGGCGTGGGGGTGGTGGTGTGATGAATTGGGCGATTGGGATTGACATGTATACACTGATGTGTATAAAATGGATGACTAATAATAACCTGCTGTATAAAATAATAAGTAAAATGCAAAAATTCAAAAAGTAAAAAAAAAGCAGTTATTAGAGTTAAATTCATTAGCCTGTAAGCAACATGTGTCTGACCCAGAATCAGTAAGAAGACCATGGGGAAAATACCCATGCAGTGAATTTTATATGGCAGCTTATTAATCTAAGGAGACTGTTCCACACTGATGTCAACAAAATCAACAACCTGCCCATTGCTTCTCATTCTCATAGTGTCCTTTCTTATCCCCCAAATAAACCGTATAAAGAAGTCTGAAAAAGAAAATCTCTAAAAAATCTAAGGAAAGAGCTTGGTAATTCTGTCAGCATTACAGAGTGATTTTTGCAATTAAATTCCACAGAGTGTGTGGCCTTGGTCATGACATGTTAAACTCAAATTTTCCATAACTTTTGCTTGGAAATCGGAGAGTGAAATTACTTCATCCATTGTAATGATATAAATTTAAGTCTTGAATCCTTTCCACATAAAATTGAACAATTTATTTCCATTGTAATTTTTGGCTTATTGTTACAGGTAAAGGGAAAATCATTACTCAATATTATTGAAAAAGAGAAAAGAAATAGGATCAATATAATGAGGTTAATAATCCTGAAAATAAATACAAACAAACACAGGTGATATCAACCCATCTCATGGCCAAATGGTTGCAGTGGTCAAAGAATGGCCACCCTATGTTCAGAGCAGTTATCACTCATAATGTTCTGCCCATGGTAATTATAATCCCATAATTTCTCCATACACTATTTGCCAGATAAGGTTCTAAGCATTTAGATTTTTTCCAAATCTTTACAACAATTCCATAAAGTAAGTACAATTATCATTTGTATTGTTTCCATAAGGGTTGGAAAAATAAACTAGGCTAATATTACTATAAAGTAGTGGTTCTCAGTCAGGGAACGACTGGCATTGTGTCCTCCAGGGGACATTTGTCAATGTCCAAAATGAGGTATTTTGGGTGTCACAACTGTAAGAAGGGGAGTACCAGTAGGATCTAGTGGGTAGAGGCCGGGATAATGCTAAACATCCTCTCATACACAGGACAGCACCCACAACAAATAATGGTTTGTTCCAAAGTGTAGCTAGTGTTGAGATTGAGAAACTCTGCTCTAGAACCTTTGCCTTTAACTTGTACAATATACAGTTTAGAAGGACCAAGACTCCTCTGGTGCCTGAAAGTGACTTGATATATAAATTTGGCAGCTGCTAGGTAACTCCTCAGTATCTCTTAGGCAGAGAAGCTTTCTTGTATTTGTTAGACTGGCATAATACTAGGCTTCTTTGTTTTCTATAATGTTCCAGATTTCATAACTGGAGAAACTAAGGACAAAATACTAAGGCTTTATGAGTTTGGGAGGTAAGCTTCTATCTTTCCTTCTGGTTCATTTTATTAAAAAATAATGAGGTTGTGGATGACCAGATTTTGAAACTTTTAACTGGTAGTATATCTAGTCAGTAGTAGTATGGAGCATATTGCTTATGCTAAGACCTTGTCCATTTATTTTCCTTTTTGTACACTTATCTGTCAAACTAAACTCTTTTTTAACACTTTTTATACATTTCTCCCACCCTCCAGCTCTCACTTCTGGTAACCATCAATCTGTTTTCTGCATCTATGAGCTTATTTTTTTTAGATTATATATGAGAGAGATAATATGGTATGTGTCTTTCTCTGATTTATTTCACTGAGCACAATGACCTCAAGGTCCATTCATTTTGTTAGAAATGGCAAGATTTCATTCTTTTTTTTTTTTTGTGGCTGAGTCTTTACTACTAGATATATCTTTTTGAGTTAGTGTTTTCATTTTCTTTGGATAAATATCCAGAAGTATAATTGCTAGATGATAAGGTATTCTCTTTTTAATTTTTTGAGGAAGTTCCATACTGCTTTCCATAGTGGCTGCATCAATTTATATTGCCGCCAACATTGCAAGAAGCTTCACTTTTTACCACATCCTCACCAAAACTAGTTATTTCTTGTCTTTTTGATAATACCCATTCTAACAGGTGTGAGGTGATAGCTCATTGTGGTTTTGATGTGCATTTCCCTGATGATTAATGATGTTGAGCCATCTGTGTATCTTCTTTGGAAGAATGTGTATTCAGATCTTATGCCCATTTATTAAATCAGATTTTTTTTTTTTTTGGCTATTGAGTTGTATGAGTTCTTTATATATTTTGTTTATTAGCCCCCTCATCAGATTCATGATTTGTAAATATTTACTCCCATTCAGTAGGTTGCCTTTTCATTTTGTTGATGGTTTCCTTTGATGTGCAAAGCTTTTTAGTATGATGTAGTCCCACTTACTTAATTTTTAATCTCAGGCCAATATCCCTGATGAACATATATGCAAAAATCCTCAACAAAATATTAGCATTCCATCTGAAAGCAGAATACACATTCTTCTCAAGTGCACATGCATTCCCCAGGATTGATCACACGCTTGGCCACAAAGTCTCAGTAAATTTAAGAAAATTGAAATCATAACAAGCATATTTTTCGACCACAACACTAAGGTTAGAAATCAACTACAAGAAAAAAAAAAACCCTGTAAAACACACAAACACATGGAGGCTAAACCATATGCTACTAAATAACCAATAGAGCACTGAAGAAATCTAAGAGGAAATCAAAGAACACCTAGAAACAAATGAAAATGAAAGCATGATGATCCAAAACCTATGCAACACAGCAAAAGCAGTCCTAAGAAGGAATTTCATAGCAATACAATCTTACCTCAGGAAACAAGAAAAATCTCAAATAAACAACCTACTTTACACCAAAAACAACTAGACAAAGAACAAACAAAACCCCAAGTTATCAGAAGGAAAAAAATCATAAAGATCAGAGCAGAAATAAATGAAATAGAAAAGATCAATGAAACTAAAAGCTGGTTCTTTGAAAAGATAAACAAAATTGATAAACCTTTAGCCAGACTCATCAAGAATAAGAGAGGGCTCAAATCAATAAAACTAGAAATGAAAAGTGAGAAGTTACAACAGACACCACAGAAATACGAAGCATCATGAGAGACTACTACAAGCAACTATATGCCAATAAAATGGGCAACCTGGAAGAAATGGACAAATTCTTAGAAAGATACAACCTCCCAAGAATGAACCTGGAAGAAATAGAAAACATGAACAGACCAATCACAAGTAATGAAATGGAACATGTAATTAAAAAAACAAGTGTCCAGGACCAGATGGCATCACAAGTGAATTCTATCAAATATTTAGAGAAGAATTAACACCCATCCTTCTGAAACTTTTCCAAAAAATTGCAGAGGAAGGAACACTCCCAAACTCATTCTATGAGGCCACCATCACCCTGATACCAAACCAGAAAAAGATACCACAAAATAAGAAAATTGCAGGCCAATAGCACTGATGAACATAGACCAAAAATCCTCAACAAAATACTAGCACACTAAATCCAACAATACATTAAAAGGATCATACAACATGATCTAGTGGGACCTAGTGGGATTTATCCCAGGGATGCAAGGATTCTTCAATATCTGCAAATCAATCAGTGTGATACACCACCTCAACAAATTGAAGATTAGAAACCATATGATCATCTCAATAGATGCAGAAAAAGCTTTTGACAAAATTCAACACCATTTATCATAAAAACTCTCCAGAAAGTAGGCATAGAGGGAACATACCTTAATTTAATAAAGGCCATATATGACAAACCTACAGCCAACATCATACTCACTCAACAGTGAAAAGCTAAAAGAATTTCCTCTAAAATCAGGAACAAGACAAGGATGTCTACTCTCACCACTTTTATTCAACATAGATTTAGAAGTCCTAGCCATGGCAATCAGAGAAGAAAAAGGAATCCAAATTAGAAAAGAAAAAGTACAACTATCACTGCAGATGACATGATACTACACATAGAAAATCTTAAAGATGCTATCAGAAAACTACTAGAGCTCTTCAATGAATGTGGTAAAGTTGCATGATACAAAACTAATACACAGAAATCTGTTGCATTTCTATACACTAACAATCAACGATCAGAAAGAGAAATTAAAGAAACAATCCCATTTACCATCACATCAAAAAAAAAATACCTAGGAATAAACCTAGCCAAGGAGACAAAAGTCCTGTACTCTGAAAACCATAAGATGCAGATGAAAGAAACTGAAGATGACACAAACAGATGGAAAGATATACCATGTTCTTGGATTGGAAGAATCAATATTCTCAAAGTGACTATAATACCCAAGGCAATCTACAGATTCAAGGCAATCACTATCAAATTACCAGTAGCATTTTTCACAGATGTAGAGCAAATAATTTTAAATTTTGTATGAAAACACAAAAGACCCTGAAAAGGTGAAACAATCCTGAGAAAGAACAGA
This sequence comes from Delphinapterus leucas, assembly GCF_059928025.1. Classification (NCBI taxonomy): domain Eukaryota; kingdom Metazoa; phylum Chordata; class Mammalia; order Artiodactyla; family Monodontidae; genus Delphinapterus; species Delphinapterus leucas. The sequence goes on from NC_143146.1 coordinate 17,256,597, forward strand.
GCTGCAGGAATCATGCTCCCTGACTTCAGACTATACTACAAAGGTACAGTCATCAAAGCAGTATGGTACAGGCACAAAAACAAACATAGATCAATGGAACAGGATACAAAGGCCAGAAATAAACCCACACACCTATGGTCAATTAATCCACAACAAATGAGGCAAGACTATATAATGGAAGAAAGACAGTCTCTTCAATAAATGGTGCTGGGAAAAATGGACAGCTATATGTAAAAAAATGAAACTAGAACATTCTCTAACACCATACACAACAATAAACTCAAATGGATTAAAGACCGAAATGTAAGACCAGACACTATAAAACTCTTAGAGGAAAATATAGGATGAACACTCTTTGACATAAATCGCTGCAATATCTTTTTTGACCTGTCTCCTAGAGTAATGGAAATAAAAACAAAATAAACAAATGGAACCTAATTAAACTCAAAACCTTTTTTGCAGCAGAGGAAATGACAAACAAAACTAAAAGACAACACACAGGATAGGAGAAAATATTTGCAAACGATGTGACCCACAAGATATTAATCTCCAAAATTTACAAACAGCACATGTGGCTCAATATCAAAAACAACAAGCAACCCAATCAAAAAATGGACAGAAGACCTAAATTAACATTTCTCCAAAGAAGATATACAGATGGCCAAGAGGCACATGAAAAGATGCTTAACTTTGCTAATTATTAGAGAAATGAAAATCAAAACTACAATGAGATATCACCTCATACCAGTCAGAATGGCCATCATCAACAAGTCTACAAATAATAAATGCTGGAGAGGGTGTGGAGAAAAGGGAGCCCTCTTACACTGTTGTTGGGAGTGTAAATTGGTACAGTCACTATGGAGAACAGTATGGAGGTTCCTTAAAAAACTAAAAATAGAGCTACCATATGATCCAGCAGTCCCACTCATAACAGAGGAAAACATGGTTCGAAAGGATACATGCACCCCAATGTTCATTGCCGTGCTGTTTACAATAGCCAAGACATGGAAGCAACCTAAATGTCCATCGACAGAGGAATGGATAAAGAAGATGTGGTACATATATACAATGGAATATTACAGTCATTAAGAAGAATGAAATAATGCCATTTGCAGCAACATGAATGGACCTGGAGATTATCATACTAAGTGAAGTAAGTCAGATGGAGAAAGATAAGTATCATATGATATCGCTTATATGTGGAATCAAAAAAATATACAATTGAACTTATTTACAAATTAGAAACAGACTCACAGACTTAGAGAATGAACTTGTGGTTACCAGGGGGTCAGGGTAGGGGGGGAGGAATAGATTGGGAGTTTGGGAATGACATGTACATACTGCTATATTTAAAATAGATAACCAACAAGGACCTACTGTATAGCACAGGGAGCTCTGCTCAATATTCTGTAATAACCTAAATGGGAAAAGAACAGATACATGTATATGTATAACTGAATCACTTTGCTGTACACCTGAAACTAACACAACATTGTTAATCAACTATCCTCCAATATAAAATAAAATTTAAAAAAAGAAAATCATATGATCTCAATACCTATAGAAAATGCATTTGAAAAAAATTTAACATCCATTTATGGTAAAAAGTCTCAACAAACTAATTATAGAGGGAACATATTGCAACATAATAAATGTTGTATATGACAAGCCCAAAGCTAATGACACTTTTCCTCTAAGATCAGGAAAAGACAAGGACACTTACTGTCACTACCTTTATTCAACATAGTATTCAAAGTCCTAGCCAGAGCATTTAGGGAAGAAAAAGAAATAAAAGGTATACAAATTAGAAAGGAAGAAGTAAAATTGTCATTATATGCAGATGACATATTATATATAGAAAACCCTAAAGACTCCATCAAAAAACTGTTAGAATTACTAAACAAATTCAGTAAAGTTGCAGGATACAAAATCAATGCACAAAAATCTGTTGAGTTTGTACACACTAATAACAAACTATCAGGAAAATAAAGAAAACAATTCCATTTACAGTTGCATCATAAAGAGTAAAATACCTAGGAATAAATTTAAGCAGGGAGGTGAAAGATCTATTAAAGTCTATAAGACATTAATGAAAGAAACTGAAAAAGATACAAATGAATGGAAAGATATTCCATGTCCATGAATTGAAAGAATCAACATTGTTAAAATTGATTACATAATACACAAAAAATCTACAGGTTCAATGCAATCTCTATAAAAATGCCAATGGCATTTTTCAAAGCAATTGAACAAATAATCCTAAAAGTTTTGTGGAACCACAAAAAAACCCAAATAGCCAAACCAATCTTGAGAAAGAAGAACAAAGCTGGAGGCATCACACTCCCTGATTTCAAACTATACTACAAAGCTACAGTAATTAATACAGTGTGGTACTAGTATTTAAACAGACACATAGATGAATAGAACAGAGAGCCCAGAAATGAATCCATACATATGTGGTCAGTTAATTTACAACAAAGAAGCCACGAATATACAATGGGAGAAGGAGCGTCTCTTCAATAAATGACTTTGGGAAAACTAGGCAGTCACATGCCAAAGAATAAAACTTGACCACTACATTATACCACTTATATTAAAGTTATTTTATCTTAAAAATAACCCAAAATGGATTAAAGACTTGAATGTAACACCTGAAACCATAAAACTAAAAGAAAACATAGGTGGTAAGCTCCTTGACATAGGCATTGGCAATGGCTTTTTGAATCTGGCAACAAAAGCAAAAATAAATGAGACTGTAGGTACCTCTTCAAATGTTTCCACACACTGACACAGTCATGAAACAGTATGCTTTCTCTAGCCCAGTCTTTGGAATGTGTTCACTCACAGTAGCAGAAAAATGTTCATATCTTAGGTTGTACTTCTAGTGAAAGATGAATTTTATTATGGCATAGCAAAAGGTTTCTAAGTATCAATTTTTCATAAACAGTACATTATGTGCTTCATTATTACCTTAGAAGAGCTGCTTCCAACTAGAAGCATGTCTATTTTAAGCAACTGGTGAAAATAGAAATCCTAGAACAATGTAAGTAATAAGTATTTTCCTCATTCTTTTTTGTTTCTATAGAAATGCTTTTAGTGTGGGAGTGTTGTAGACATAGCATTGTTAAAGGTCACAAAACATACATATCATACTTGGTTATAAACGAGAGAGATAATGTGTTACCTAATGGTTCAGATCTCTGAGAGGGAAAATGCAATAACATGACACTATACAGACCTAAAGCCTTTCCATTGTTTTGGAGTTTGTGCTTAGTTCAGAATAAACTGAATTTAAGAATTAGTCCTCTTTGGGACTAAGGGTCATGTGAGCCTGAGCGATTGCCATAAGTATAGAAAATCATTTAAATACTAGGAGTGGTACGTTGATTCAAGAGAGCTCTAAGGAAGTACAGATACTAAAAAATTAATAAAGACAATCTCCTTTCATGCAACTAGAAGATGCTAGTTGTACAGCCGTACCTGGTCTCTTAATTCCTCTTCTTAAGACTTATTGTCCTCTCATTTTCTGCGTTATCTGCCCTGCTTTTCCCTTCATTTCTTTTTCTTTTCCTCTTCTAACATTACCTTTTCTCCTCTGTAATATTGTTTCAAGCAGGTTTAACTCAAGAAAGGAAAACTGAAAATGATAGAATTCACTAATATATAATCACCTTGACATAAATACCCTTAAGAAGGACAAGGCAAAAGAAAATGCATTTGTCTAGAGAATATCATCACAAGTTGGAGATATAGCCAGTTTTCTCATAGTTTACAAAATGATTGAGAGGAAGCATCTTCTTCCTAGAGTCCTAGGAATCAGCATTAATACGTCTCTTCTTTTTATTACTTTTCACATTGTGTAGAAAAGAAAAGCTTAAAACTTTTCTAACTATTATTTGGAAATTGAAGAGATCATTATGGAGACACTCGTTCAAATGCTCCGTTGAGATTATTCTGGTTCAGCCTACCTTTTGTGTCTGTGGATAGAAGCGAAAAAATATTCAGTCCAACTTCAATACCTGTGGCAATTATAAAGCTGCAGAGCTTAGTGAACCAGACTCTAGCTGGGAGAGAAGTAGTCTGGCTCAGGAGCTTCTACTATAAAGCTCCCATGGATTTTGTTGTTGTTGTTATATGTAAATTTATTTATTTATTTTTGGCTGCTTTGGGTCTTCGTTGCTGCACGCGGGCTTTCTCTAGTTGTGGCAAGCGGGGGCTACTCTTTGTTGTGGTGCGTGGACTTCTCATTGCGGTGGCTTCTCTTGTTGCAGAGCACGAGCTCTAGGCACGCGGGCTTCAGTAGTTGAGGCACCTGGGCTTCAGTAGTTGTGGCATGTGGGCTCGTTAGCTGTGGCTCAGGGGCTCTAGAGTGCAAGCTCAGTAGTTGTGGTGCACGAGCTTAGTTCCTCTGTGGCATGTGGGATCTTCCTGGACCAAGGATCGAAGCCATGTCCCCTGCACTGGCAGGCGGATTCTTAACCACTGCACCACCAGGGAAGTCCCACTCCCATGGGCACAGAGAATCTGGCCCTCTAATTTTTCCCCAATACTTGCTATCATTCATTACGCAACTATGAGAAAGTTGAGTTGAATTTTCTGAATAGGTTTCTTTCCTTATTGAATTATACAAACTAGTGGCTCTTTGAATTTCAGAGGTCATTCAGCATAATTACATATTGCTCTATTTTCTACTCATGTGCCTCCTGTATTTCACTGAACTAAAATTATAGCAAGTATGTTCATTGAAATATGTTACTGGAAACCATATAAACCAGTCGAGAGAAGCATATTAATGTTAATATATATCTCTATATACTTTAGAAACATTAAACATTTTGTCAGAATCAATTGACCCCTTGGTGTCTGAAGTACTGTGCTTAATAGTCACATTTAAATGGTGTTGTCACTTAATTCCATCACAAAGGGCACTAAGCAAAACTAAAGGTCTTACAGGTACTGTGCAAGATAAAATAGCATGCATTGTTTTCTCATAAAAAATGAAAGTGTTTTGTATGTAATGGCATTCTAAATATTATTAGGTAGTTAATATGACATGATTTAACAAACTTCCACCTCTGTTAGCAATACCTAGCAATGTTGTAAGAGTATGATATGAGTATATTGAATATAATATACCATATACTCGAAGGATGGCCCAATGGTTCCTTAATTAATATCTAAAATATGCTTTTTAAAGTAATAAGCAAATTCCCTTTAGTTTACATTTTACCAATTTGGTGTAAAACAGCTATGCTGTTAATTTGGTTTTCCTGGTGACATTTAATAATCCAGTAGACACCCTAAAATCTCTTAGAATATAAAAGCAGTCCAACTTGAAGACACAGGGTGGGGAGGGGGAAGCTGGGGAGAAGTGAGAGTAGCATGGACATATATACACTACCAAATGTAAAATAGATAGCTAGTGGGAAGCAGCTGCATAGCACAGGGAGATCAGCTCTGTGCTCTGCAGCTACCTAGAGGTGTGGGATAGGGAGGGAGATGCAAGAGGGAGGGGATATGGGGATATATGTATGCATATGGCTGATTCACTTTGTTGTACAACAGGAACACAGAATTGTAAAGCAATTATACTCCAATAAAGATCTATTAAATAAATAAATATGAATAAATAACCTAGGAAACAAATAGGCTTTTCCAAACCTTAAAAAAAAACAAAAAAATAACAGTCCGAGAGTATATCAGTATATTCTTGCCTGGCCAAGAACTCCCCATATATATTTGGAACAGTGCCCACAATCAATGGTGCAAGAGGTCTGAAAAAGCTTTTTTTGTTTGTTTTTTTGGTTTGTTTTTGTTTCTACTTCTGAAAGGTAAATACAGAATGGATGTTTTAAAGTAAAAGCTGAAACTGATACTCTCCTGACAAACTAATATTCAAAATATCATTAGAACTAGAGAGATGAAATCAAGATTCATCCGTGTCCTTCATTCATTCATTAAGTCATCCAGCAAACATTTAAATGCCTACTCAAAAGAGAGAAAAAAATGTACTGGATGCTTAAAATAGTATCACGTTCATAAATACAATGGTGTGGAAAAGAGTATTTCTGTCAAAAATTAAAGACAGAAATACCCTTTTAAAGTTGATTGTGTTCCAAAATCAGACTTTTATAATTTAAATAAAATAAAAATAATTGCATATTTAAAAATGTTCTCAGGGTTGATTAAATGACAGATGCCAGTTTCTTCAGCTTTTCAGTTTAGAATAAAACTTGTTATTGTTTTAGCAATAATGTCGTATATCAAACTAGCTTAAGTGCCAAGTGTATAGTTAATGATTTAAACTCAAGGAGAAACTGGCAACATGTCATTTTCCATTTCCCACTTTTAAGACTGTTTCTTGTGGTCGTATGAGGTAGACCAGTAGAGCATATCATATTAAATCTTCTTTTCAACAAGAAGTCTTTATTACATATTCACACAATTCATAGACTGGCTCAGGCCTTCATTTTTCTGGTTATCCAAAGAAAATTGAAGTTACTAAATAGGTATATATGTATTTTAATTGTGGAAAATAATTTACAGTCAAAGTAACTGCCTGTTACGTGTCATATCACTGGCTCATTTTACGGTTGAGCTACAAGCTTCTAAAAAAAAAAGGATTTATAACAGAAATGCTTACAACCTCTCAGCTGTGGCACTGTGAATGACAATATCATAATACATTGTAGAGGTAAACCCCCAATCAATAGCAGCTCATTAAAGTCAGAAGCATTGATTTAATCAGGGAGAATCTACATGTTTTCAATGATCAGTGGAAGGTCTTGTCCATCAATGTCTAGTTCAATTCTTAAGTTGCATCTGACACATTACAATAGGTTTCACTAAGAGACTTGTGTGCAAGCTAATGTGAAGGCCATCTATCATTTTAATATATGATCAATACAATCCATAACCAGTGTTCGGACTCAAAAGAAAGAGGTCAGTGCACACCCCAGAGACCTGCTTATTATTTCCACAGATCTCACTTGCACTCTCTCTTGAAAACACAAAGTGTCTTCTCTTTTTCCAACATGAAACTAAATATAACCACTCAAAGGCTGAAGAAAATGGTTATGCACTTGTTCTTTGATTTTGACATTTCTTCTTTTTCTTATTAATTTCCCTTCCCTCTGTTCAAAGGTATAATCCAAGAGAATACCACTGGGGTTAAATGAATGTGATGCTTTTAGCCCTTGAATGCTATTTCCTCATCTACAAAATGGGGATAATATAAATTACTTTGTGCACATAAATCACAAGTAACTGTTTAGCCAGTTTACCAAAACACTAAAAATGGATGTGTCAGTGAGGAGTATTCATATATATGATAATAACTTAGGAGCCAAATTCTACCATTTGTGAACATTTGGGATGACATCATATTAATAAAATTATGAGATGAATACTTTTATTTAAATAGAATGTTATCATCATCAAGATATCCAGTGTTGTCCTTAAAATCTACTGTAAGGCCCTCCATATTGAGTAATTAAACAACATTGTAGTAAACTTTCAGTACGTTCAAAATGTGACCTGCATTTATTGATAGACAAATTGGGTAGTAAAGCTATCTTACACAAACAGAAGGCAGATAGAGAAGCCTATAGGAATTCCTCTGCCTTTAGAGGTAACTTCAGAAGGGCTATTGGGAAGATGTATCATGCCCATGATTATTTGGGGGGAGAATTACTTACAATAAAATGCAAGTAAAAATTAAACAAATGTAGGTAGTTCAAAAGCAAATATTGTTAGTTCTCCAGGTTTGTAAAAACCTTTCTAGTTTGCTTTTATTACTTGGAAGCTCTTACTTGGAATTATAGTGAGCGAAATACTTATTTTGAAGTAAGTTGGTTTTGCAGAAAGACCAAAATCAAAAATTATTAAATATTTAAAATTTCAAATGAAAGCTGAGGTATCCCTATGAAGTAACTCTTAACACAGCTACTGTACTCATTATGGCTTAATCTTTCAATATGATAAACTTAGATGTATGTGCTGAGTCAATACCCCATTTTGATGAAACTATTAGATGAGAGGTTGGGGACCAATATTTTTATTGTTTTTGAACTAGTGACTGATAAAATGAATATCCTAGAACTTAGAACTCAAAAAAAAAAAACTGACTAAATGTAAGTAATGGATTATATACTATGTGTTTTTCTAAAGGCTTGTGTTCATCAATAATGCTGAATGCTTTGAGAATTCTTTAATACAGAAATGATGAGCTCAAATTTGTAAAGAAGAAAATTTCAGTTAAAAAAGAATCAGCCAATAAGATGTGGCATATACACATATACACACACATACAGTGGAATACTACTCAGCTATAAAAAATGAATGAAAATTTGCCATTTGTAGCAACATGGATGGACTTGAGAGGGTATTATGCTAAGTGAAATAAATCAGACAAAGAAATACTGCATGATATCATTTATATGTGGAATCTGAAAAATACAACAAACTAGTGAATATAACAAAAAAGAAGCAGACTCACAGATACAGAGAACAAACTAGGGGTTACCAGTTTGTGGGGAGACGAGTGGCAAGATTAAGGTAGGGGATTAAGAGGTATAAACTATTAGGTATAAAATAAGCTATAAGGAAATATTTTTTTCTCTTAAAAAAATGAAAATTAAAAAAGAATCAATCACATTCTTAAAGAAGTCAAACAATGGCTTAGAGTGTAAGCTACTTAAAGGTAACTTTATGTTTAACTTGACATTTACAGAATCCATGTATATATGTAACTAACATGACTGAAAAATTGAACTATTAGTTTTTACTTGATGATTAGCTTAGAGTTTTAAAAATGCCTGACATCAGTCAAAAATATCACGAGTTAAAAACTGTATATTCATGATCAATGAAGTGAATAATAGTTATAAGCAACACTAACCAAGGACTTACAAATAAATACTATTTCACCTCCATGACCAGAGGAATCAGCTTGTTCAGAAAGGCAGTGCCATCTGGAGTGGCAAGCTGGCTGGAGGGAAGGTTTCCGGACCATGCCCAATCTCTATAAACCACGTGAGTCCAAATTATGAGGAAAAGAAACACACAATTATTTCAGACTTAAGCATTACCAAGAGACCTTCTGCACCACTGATTCCAGAGGACTAAACTTCAAATGGTTCAGATGTGTCTTTACATTTTCAAAGGTGCCAGGTGCGCTGTAGAAATGCACCCAGCTTGTGGAGGTGTCAAATGTGCTAAAATATGAAGAGTATGTGGTTCTTGCTACTGGCATCTCAAAGCATAAATCACCACTTAGAAGACATCAGTAAAAAAGACCCATGTTGCGTCTATGCTGGACTAGCAGAATCCTAGTTTGCTTTAGACAGCTGATCCCTTAGAAATAAGGTCATCCTAATGTGAGATGCTGGTCAACATTGTGGACCAAAATCTCAAAACGAATCCCGGGTGACCAGAGGAATAAATCTGGTCTTTCCATAAAGAAGGCATCCTGCATATCTCAATATATTATCAGTCAGTAATTTTTTAGCGTTTTGCAGTAACCAACTATTATACTGTGGATCATAGGATATTGTATATAGTATAGACATACTCTGGGGTGGATATCTCTATCTACCTACATCTATCTATCTACTTCTATTTCTATATAAAGTCTCACTTTATTTCTTTCTAGGACCGAGGTGTGCTATGGTCTGAATTAGGCTTATTCTCTTCTCTAGATAATCCCTCACTGTCATTACCAACTGCTATAGCTTCACTGAAATCTTTTTTCAACCTGGTATTATGTAATTGCTTTAACTGATTCCCTCAATATTCTCATGTCTGATTTTCTGACCATTATTTCATGAATCCCAATCTTGCTTGCCACCCTATATCCTTGGTAGCTTCTTTTTAGATACCTCTGGGTGTTCCTGAAACATCTGCACTCTCAAGGTTCTTTCTACACTCTTCCTAAAGTCAATCTCATCTCCTCTTAAGTACTCAATTATTACTTACAAATCAGAGATTCCAAAATCTTTAGCCTTGATCTCTCACCTGAGTCCAAAGCCATTCAGTACCTGTGCACTGAGCACCTCATCTTGGGTGGTTATGGACACCGTAGAATCCTCCTATCCAAAAGGAGCTTCAGGACTTTTTCTCTCAAACATCTTTTGCTCTCACTTACCCTATCTCATGGATGTTACCTCTATCCATCTAGCTTTTCAAACCAGATAACTAAGTGTTATTCAATCTTCTCCCTCATTCTCACATCTAAACAATTACCAAATTTGGTGAAATTACTTTTGAAATCTGTCTTTCTGCTTTTCTCTATCCATACAGACAGTAATCTAGAGGAGATGACCTGAAACTCTTCCCTGCATCTCTGGATCACTGCAATATTCTTCCCAATCCTTCCTTTGATCTCTATTCCCTGCCCCCTACTGTTTTACCCACTATTCAGAGGCCAGGAATATTTCTAAAATTCAAATTAGATTATATTTCTCCCCTGTTTAAAGCTCTCTCTGTGTCCTAACACCTCATCAAGATAGCCAGAGACTTTCCTTATATGGCCTTGGAGCTCTGATCCATCTTCATCTCATGCTATAGTAACCCATGCTATATTTGCACAATATGCTGGAGGTTATACTAAACGTCTTGCTACATTTTGTACTGGAGTTTTTGTTTACAGTGCTATGACTTCCAGAAAACCTCCTCTCATACTTTCCTGTTCACATTCTCTCCCATCCTGGAGGGGGCAGACGAGAGAGTACATATTCCTTTATCCAGACAAATCACGTCACATCTTCCTTCTGAATTCTCATATTTCTCTCCAGTAACAGATCCAACCTCTGGCTCATTGGTGCCCTTAATGGAATATACAGATGTTTCCAGCATCATAAACAATACATGTCTCTGACTACTATACAGGAAGCACCTTGAGAGGTAGAAATCAGTTTACCAAACTTTTTAATCCATGTACTTGACAAAAAAAAAAAAAAAAAAGACCACAGTGAATATTGGCTGACGTGAATTAATAATTAGTTGGTAATATCATACAACAAATAAAAACTAGAAGTTAACTCTATAGTAACCCAAAAAAGAATACTACCATGATATTATTAAACTCTGTCCCTATGTAGAGATAATTTTTTAATTATTATTCAAATATATTTACTACCTTTAGTTTCACCCAAATTTCTGCTAATTCTTTATCCACAAATTCACTTGACTTATTTTCTGTTTCTACTTATATTGTTATTATGGATTTTTATTGACAGATCACACCTGCACTAATTCAAAAGCCAGCTTGTAATTTTTATCTCTTTCACTCGACTCTAACTCATCCAAAGAAGAACAATTATAATAATCAACCAGAACTTTAATCATTAGCTCCTTGCAGGTGTACCCAAAATCTATACTTTTAGCATTGAGCTCTTTCCTTAAACTCAGATATAACTGCTGTTTCCTAAACAAACATCTCTACCCAGACGGCCAAAGGCACCCCCCCAAGTCTAAACCCCAAATCACATTTTATCAAAAACTTTCACATTTCCCTCTTTCTGACAATGGCTCGACTTTCTTTAAATCTCTCAGGTTTAAAATCTTGATGTCATAATTAAACATTCTGTGATGTTCCCTAAAATGAGAACCTGCTAAGTCTTATAGCTGATACCTAACAATAGTCTTCCTTTTTGTTCTCTCTTTCCCATCTTCATTTGTTCCACTCTACTTCAGATACTCATTACCTCTTAATTAGTTGGAATTACCTATTGGAATTACCTCCCAGATTGCCTCCCTGTTCTGAAACCTCCCTGCAGCAATAAAATCTATGATACTAGATTAATCTCTCTAAAGTACAAGTTGGATTGTGACTTTCAAGTTTAAAAATTTTGTTTAGGCTTCCATTTCCTACCACAAACTCAAACTGGCTAATGTTAGAGAATCTCTAAAATCTTTCCTCATTCTACATTTTCAATATTTTAGCTAGGTAATTTTGCAATTAAAGACATCTGACTTTATTAATACAACAAACTTTTATTGAATGCCTACCAGGTAGAAGAAGTCATCTTAGCCAGAAATTTAAATAAGTATATGAATCAGGTGGCTTTTACCTTTGAGGAACTTATTCTAGAACAGGGGATATATATACATACATATCCATAAACATACATACATAAATAAATAATAGTTCATGGTAAAACTAGTCAAATTAGAAAGGGCTATACAATAGATACAGATAATGTAAAGAGATAGTGCCTATCTCTGAATTTAAGAAAAAAGAAATATAGATTTACAAATATTTGAGAGGAGGGGAAAGGCTATTTTGATATTTGGGCTATTTTTTCAATATATTCTACCTGATTTCCAGCTCAGTAGCAAAAATCCCCAAATACCTTGATTTAAAAATGGAGAAAAACCTGAATAAACATTTTTTCCAAAGAAGATGTACGAATGGCCAGCAGGCACAGGAAAAGTTGATCAACGTCACAAATCATCAAGGAAATACAAACCCAAAACACAATGAGATATTACCTCACATCTATTGGCTACTATCAAAAAGACAAGAGATGACTAGTTGGTGAAAATGTGGAAAAAAGGGAACCGTTGTATGCAGTTGGTGGAAATGTAAATGGTACAGCCACTATGGAAAAGAGTATGGATGTTCCTTATAAAATTAAAAACAGAATTACCATTTGATCCAGCAATCCCACTTCTGGGTGTACATCTAAAGGAAATACAATCACTATCTTGAAGAGATAACTGTACTCCCATGTTCATTGCAGCATTATTCACAGTAGTTAAGATATGGAAACAACCTAAATGTCTCATGAGGAATAAAGAAAAGTTTATATATATAAAATACTCCATTATTCAGCCTCACAGAAAGAAAGAAATTTGCCATTTGTGACAGCATGGATGAACCCTGAGGAAATTATACTAAGTGAAATAGGCCCAAAACAGAAAGACAAACACTGAATGATTTCATTTTTATGTGGAGGCTTAAAAAAAAAAAAAGAAGCTCAACCTATAGTAACAGAGGGTAGAATGGTAGTTACCAAAGGCTAGGGAATGGGGTGGGGGGGGGAAGGGAAATTTAAAAAAAAAAATAGAATGATGATAGCCAGGGGCTAGAAGGAGGGGGTCCTGGGGAGTTACTATTTAACAGGAACAGAGTTTCAGTTTTGCAAGATGAAAAGAGTTCTGGAGATGGATGGCGGTGATCGTTGCACAACAATATGAATGTACTTAGTACCACTGAACTCTACGCTTAAAAATGGTTAACGCAGGAAATTTTATGTTATGTGTATTGTACCACAATTTAACAAATTAGAAAAAAACTCTACCTGTTTCTTTTCATTCTCAACCACACTATCTGTTGTTTTCGACAAACTATGTTAGCCAAGTGTTTCCCCAACACTTTTCTACCTTTGTGCTTTGTTTATTTTATGCTTGGAATTCCAAAGCACCCCATGTGTGGATATCCTACTAATCTTTCAGGAGAAGTCCAGTGTCATCCATGAGGTCCTCCTGGTACTCTTAGCTAGTATAGCACCATTACAAGGATCAATAAACCTATATTATTCATAATTGAGCTATTTAATTCCTAATCTAATGTCTGGTACATACCAAGCACTTGATATGTGTTCACATTCATTAACTCAGCAAATATGCAAGGAGTACCTATTACATGCCAGGCACTACTCTACAGCTAGGGATGCATCTGAGAACATCGTAACAAAGCATCTGCCCTGTGGCACTCACAATGTAGTGGTAAAGTAAGTGAGACCGACAACAGTTGGTCATTACTTCTAGGGCAAATGAACATTTCGAACAGTTATTTGTTCTACTCATAAGTGCTGATGAGAAAATAAAGCAGGGTACCAGGTGATATAAAGTGCCAGAGCGTAAGGTACTTAGTCTGTGTAAGTGGTCAGAGAAAGTCTCGCTACTAAGGTGACAATTTATCCAGAAACCTACAGGCAGTGGGGGCATGAGCTCTCTGAATATCTGAGAGGAGAGAATTTCAGGCAGACATACACCAAGTGCAAACACCCTGAGAAAGGAGGCTGCTTGGCACATTTTAGGACCAGCAAAGGGCAACAAGACGAGAGCAGCAGGGGCAAGGGAGAGAGATGAACAGAAGACGAGCTCTGAGGAGGATCAGAGGAGGCTGTGGGCCTCAGGGAATACATACTATGCAGTTATGGGTGGCTTTGAAAATAGAGGGATAAAACATCAATCGTGTGAGTTTCGAGAAGGAACTTGAGGAGAAAAAATGAAAAAAATAAAGTATAAATATCGCCTTCTAGCGTTCTTACTATAAAGGAAGCAGAAAAGTGGGACAAGAACTAGAGAGGAACATTGGATCAAGGCATTATTATTATTGTCATTATTAAAGTAATAACAGTAATCTTGTAGGATGTTCCAGAAGGGAGAGAAAAGTTGAGGGTGCTGAAGAGAGATGATATAATGATGGTCTTGCCAAGGTGAGAGGAACGGGCTTTAGATCACATCCTCAATACAATCATGTTCAGTTCATTCTAAGAAACATAAAGGAAGGCAGAGTGCGGATCCAGTGACAGAGAAATGGAAAGATGTGATAGAAGCTGGCAGAAAGTCTAGTCCAACTGCTCCTCTTCACTGAAAGCAATCTGCAAGTAGGCTTAAGAATTTTGTTCCTTGTTTAAAGAAACAAAACCCAAAGCCTATCAGTGGCTTCAACACATAGCCTCTAACTTTAAATTTCTCCTCATGCTCTTAACTCTTAGGTCAATTATTATTTATCTTACCTAATTAACTGTATTTCCAATTTTCAGTTTAAAATTCTAGCTCTGTTCAGGCATACTAATTGTCAAATCCAGCTGGCAGTCACTAAATTTAGAATGAAGAGTGAATACTCTGAAATATCTTGGAGTTATTTTATGCATAGGAATTTGCTAAAAACATGCAGAGACATATGTTTATAAATAATGACATTGTATGTGTATTTAAAAGTCTATAATGACCCACCAAATTCCCATTTCATGCAGAGGCAGTAAATTAATTAATTAAGAAGAAATACTATGAAAATTGATTGCAGCCAGCAAAGCTGTAATTAACATAATATAATTTTCATGGCTATTATGACAAAGCAAGGATCACAATAACTGTTCCTGTGGTTTATTAACAGACATCACAAGTAAAAGAGTACTACGGTCAAATGAGTTTGGAAAATTCTAGGTTAAACTTAGAACTTCACTCCTGAATTTCTGTGAGCCTTTTAGTTTACTCTATGCATATAAATTCTCAAAAGGGGGATAGGTCCTTTTGAGAATTTACATGCATGGCTTCTCAAACCTCTTTGACCATGTAACCCCTTTTCTTTTGAAAACACTGTAGGACTACTTGTCTACAGAATAGACTTTGAGAATGCTGGGTAATGTGAGGCTTGGTTTGAGAAGCAGAATAACATAAGCAAAAATAAAAGAAAATACTCCCTTGAATTATGAGCAGAACAGGAATTGGTCTGAAAAAATCTTTTAAGTTGTTATTTTTGAATAGTTGGCTTTTCACCAAACATCATTATCTCTTTACAGTCAGATAGCACATTTTCAACATTAACTACAATGGGATCATTGCCTAATAGAACCATCCCTACATATGTGTTTTCTCAAATTTTCAATTTTTAAAATAATTCATCACTAGAGTGTCTGATGAAGAGTCAATGAAAAAAATTAAATTTTAAATGAATATAAAAATACATGTTAATCTCCATATCTAGAAAAGCTATGGGAAATGACAAGAAGCAGTCATCCTTTACATATTTTAAGAAGTGGTCTTTACTATTGAATAAGAAAGGGTCTTAGAAACTAGATTGCAATTATTAAGAATGCTTATAATCTCATAATTTCTAAGAATTTATGTGTAGTAATTTTATCTCTTTGGAAAAGGTAAAAACTTTTGTCAGAGTGCTGACATCAATATATATAGTACAAAATATATTTCAGTATGGCTGTGGTCAATTTTATATCCTGAACCAATATACTTGAGAGGTGACACACTTAGATTTCCAAAATACTAGAAGAGACAACTTTTAGGAAAATATACCATTTCTCATTTTAGAGTTAGATTTGCAACATAATTCAAAAGGTGGTATTTATTCATATTACTAATCTTTTAGATGAAAACGCATAAGTAAAAGCAAACACATCTTCTGTACCATTCAATGAGAAAAAAAAAAAAACCCGAACACATGAAGCAAAACAAGTTGTAAATTGTGTCTACTTGACATCATACTTCTAAGTAAATACTAAACTTTCATTCAAACTTGCTACTTGATCAGTTTTCTTAATTTCATAGTGAATTCAATATCCTGTTTAAGGAAAAATTGATATGATGGAATGAAGTAGATTTCCAGGCATATCTGGTTCAGATTTTTCTTTCAATCAGATTCTGTATGCAATTTCTGATAGGCCTAGGGTGAAGCTGTTTGCAAATACCACAGAAATATGAGCTGCTTAAGTGGACATGTCTCCCTTCTGCTTTTTTTCTGAACTATTTTAGCTGTAGTTTCATACTAAACATGGAAGGAATTAAATTTAATTCACCATATATTTATTGAGTATCCTCTGGGCCCAGGTATTAGGAATGAAGAGATGAAAATATATATTTGCTGCCTAGAAGTTGTCAGTTATCTAGTTGGATAGGGAGATACTCTGTGATGTAGATACGATAATGAATTGTTTTATAATAGGAGGAATGCCACACTATCACTTTGGAAATGGAGGTGGAAGTAACTAATTTGGGGAAACACAAAAGACCCTAAGTAGCAAAAGCAAACCTGAGAAAGAAAAATAGAGCTAGAGGAATCAGGCTCCCTGACTTCAGGCTATACTACAAAGCTAAAGTAATCAAAACCATATGGTACTGGCATGAAAACAGAAATATAGATCAATAGAACAGGATCGAGAGCCCAGAAATAAACCTATGCACCTATGGTCAATTAATCTATGACAAAGGAGGCAAGAATATACAATGGAGAAAAGACAGTCCCTTCAATAAATGGTGCTGGGAAAACTGGACAGCTACATGTAAAAGAATGAAACTAGAACATTCTCTAACACCATACACACAAAAAAACTCACAATGGATTAAAGACCTGGATGTAAGAAAAGATACTACAAAACTCTTAGAGGAAAACATGGGCAGAAAACACTTTGACATAAATTGCAGCAATATCTTTTTTGATCCACCTCTGAGAGTAATGAAAATAAAAACAAAAATCAACAAGTGGGACCTAATTAAACTTAACAGGTTCTGCACAGCAAAGGAAACCATAAACAAAATAAAAAGACAACCCACAGAATGGGAGAAAATATTTGCAAACAAAGCAGCTGACAAGGGCTTAATCTCCAAAATATACAAACAGCTCATGTAGCTCAATATCAAAAAAAAAAACCCAATCAAAAAATGGGCAGAAGATCTAAACACACATTTCTCCAAAGGGGAAACACAGATGGCCAAAAAGCACATGAAAAGATGCTGAACATCGCTAATTATTAGAGAAATGCAAAGCAAGACTCAATGAGATATCACCTCATGCTGGTCAGAATGGCCACCATCAAAAAGGCTACAAACAATAAGTGCTGGAGAGGGTGTGGAGAAAAGGGAACCCTCCTACATTGTTGGATGTAAACTGGTACAACCACTATGGAGAACAGTATGGAGGTTCCTTAAAAAACTAAAAATAGAACTACCATATGACCCAGCAATCCCACTACTGGGCAAATACCCTGAGAAAACCATAATTCAAAAAGAGTCATGTACCACAACATTCATTGCAGCACTATTTACAATAGCTAGGACATGGAAGCAGCCTAAGTGTCCATTGACAGATGAATGGATAAAGAAGATGTGACACATATATACAATGGAATATTACTCAGTCATAAAAAGAAACGAAATTGAGTTATTTGTAGTGAGGTGGATGGACCTAGAGTCTGTCATACAGAGTGAAGTAAGCCAGAAAGAGAAAAACAAATACCGTATGCTAACATATATACGTGGAATCTAAAAAAAAAAATGTTTCTGATGAACCTAAGGGCAGGACAGGAATAAAGATGCAGACGTAGAGAATGGACTTGAGGACAAGGTGGGGGTGGGGAAGAGGAAGCTAGGACTAGGTAAGAGAGTAGAACTGATATATATACACTACCAAATGTAAAATAGATAGCTAGTGGGAAGCAGCTGCATAGCACAAGGAGATCAGCTCGGTGCTTTGTGACCACCTAGAGGGGTGGGATAGGGATGGGTGGGAGGGAGACTCAAGAGGGAGGGGATATGGCAATATATGTATACATATAGCTGATTCACTTTGTTATACAGCAGAAACTAACACAGCATTGTAAATCAATTATACTTTAAAGATGTAAAAAAAGAAAGAAAGAACTACCATATGATCCAGCAGTCCCCGTCCTGGGCATATATCCCAGGAAAACCATAATCTGAAAAGATACATGCACCCCAATGTTCACCGCAGCACTATTTACAATAGGCAAGACATGGAAGCAACCTAAATGACCATCGACAGAGGAATAAATAAAGAAAATGTGGTATGTATATATAAATATATACACACACACACACACACACACACACACACACACAGTGGAATGTTACTCAACCTTCAAAAAGAATGAAATAATAATGAAAAAAATAAATTTGCAGCAACACAGATTGACCTAGGGATTGTCATACTGAGTGAAGTAAGTCAGACAAAGAAAGACAAACATCATATGATATCACTTATATGTGGAATCTAAAAAAAAAATGATACAAATGAACTTACTTAGGAATTTGGGATTAACATATACACACTACTATATACAAAATAATCAACAAGGATCTACTGTATAGCACAGGGAACTCTACTCAATACTCTGTAATAACCTATATGGGAAAAGAATCTGAAAACGAACGGATATATCTATTTGTATAACTGAATCCCTTTGCTGTACACCTGAAACTAACACAACATTGTAAATCAACTATACTCTAATATAAAATAAAAATTAAATTTAAAAAATGGGACAAAAAAATCTTTACAGAGGCGGCCTTTGAATAGGTACTTAAAATGTTAGGCCTAATTCAAAATCTAGTGGATTAGCAAAAAGTGACTATTTAAAGAAAATGTGGCCTATGTACTTGTGAATTTAATCATTTCAATTTTTTTCATTTATGTATTAATTCAAGCCATTAATTAAATATATATTTAGTGAGCATATATTATGTATTAGGCATTTCTTTTACAGAATTTAGTTGTAAAACTGAACAAGACAGGTAAGGACCCTGCTCTCATGCATGTTATATTCTCAGGGTGGGGAAAGACATGGGTGAGAACAGCTAGGAAGCATGTGTGTCTCTGTGTGTGTGTGTGTGTGTGTGTGTGTGTGTATATATATATATATATATACACACACATATATATAAATATATAAAATTTCAGAATGAGGTAAATTTAGTGGAGGATCTAAGTAGGATTATATGAGAGTATCAGCAAAATTAGAGCTGCTTTCCTTTGACAGCTCAAGAACAGCTTGAGAAAGTGACACGTGTGAACATGCACAGTACGAAAAGGAGGTAGTTAGGCATAAAGAGTTTAGGAAAAAATGTTCAGGGCAAAGGGAATATCAAGTTCAATAGCCCACAAGTTTACTGATATTGCAAGGACCCAATGAAGAAGGTGGGTGATGGGTAAGTTGACCTTGGGGTATAGGAAGGAGCTAGGATAGAAGTCTATAAAACAACAGGAGATTTTAGTTTCATTGTACTTTCAGTATGGTGCAGGTGTGGCAAGGACTACCTAATTATGTTTTATAAGTAACTCTGGCTGCTCCGAGGAGAATGCGTATAGGTGAAGAAGTAGGAAGGTGAGCAGGACATCTAGTTTGGAGGCAACTAGTGCATTAAAAACAAGGATGGTAGTTTCCTTTAGAGTGGTGGCAGTGGAAATAAACATAGGCCTAGGAACTGAAAATACAGTTTGTTGGTAGATCAGAAAGACTATCCTGTGAGAAAGTGGATGGGGAGTAAATG
Source organism: Delphinapterus leucas (assembly GCF_059928025.1). Classification (NCBI taxonomy): domain Eukaryota; kingdom Metazoa; phylum Chordata; class Mammalia; order Artiodactyla; family Monodontidae; genus Delphinapterus; species Delphinapterus leucas. The sequence continues at coordinate 17,276,631 of NC_143146.1, forward strand.
GAAGAATCAAATAATGCACTTAGATTTTGTTTGTTTGTTTGAAGAACTGGTTAAAAGGTGACGTAGTTCTCTGAGGTAGGGAAGACTGAATGAGTAGTCATTTCCTTGTGCTCTCATGTATTTCTGTATACTTATGGGATGTATCACACAGCATGTACAGCGGAGCCCCTATTATGACACACAACATTCTTCTTTACATCATAGCTAACACTTACAGGGCAACAAACACTGAGAGAGGTGCTTTACATACATTTTCTCATTTAATTTTTACAATAACTCCATGATGAAGGCACTATTTTAATGACTATGATATAGATAAGAATGCCGACATATAAAGATCCATGATTTGCTTGTGTTGATTTAAGGAATGAATGTCAAGAATTGGATCTTAACCCAGGCTTGGATCTAGTTCCAGACATGGGCTTGGGCTTGTTTAGAAAAATATGATGTAGGTAACATTCCTTTCTCAATTATCTCTCTGGAGGGACTGACTCTGCGTAGTACTTTGTAGTTTAATATTTTCTCATTCAATATAGGTCTCACAAAATCTGCAAGATATTCAACTTTAAAGGGGGAATATATAGCAACAAATTTAGTGTAGTTTATCGAGTTCATACTGTAAGAAGAATCAATGGTTAAACAAAGTCCATTGGAGGCAATAATCTATGCTCATTCCTCAGCATGAGCTACTGTGTTAAATGGTTGGCCAAAGCATGACTTCAGTGGGAAAACATCAGCCCAGAAGGAAAACGTAGTCAACTATGCATTATTTGGCTGAAGAAATGTAGATGACATGGTGCTGAAAGCAAAGAAATCTATACAATAAACAGAAATTTAATTTAATGAGATGACTATATTTTAAAATATCTGTACTATTTAAACAATAGGAAAATCAAACTTTGTAAAGATTACAAATGTTACATTATATGTATTTTGAGACTTTGTAAAAGACTACAAATGTTACATAGTATGCATTTTGTTTTTAAGCAAATATTTTTCTATGTATTTGTCAACAATAGATAGTGAAAACAGAATTTGATAAAAGAGCTGATTTGTTGATTCTAAAGCACAGAAACTTCAAAAGATAAAATACTGTCATTACCTGTATTTGTCCCTTCTGTATTCAAATACAATATAAATTATTGATAATAAAGATCATGTCTTTTAAAGAATGTTGCCATGGTGATAGGTTTCTGTGAATGTCTGCATACATTTACAATTGTATTGTATGTAGAATAGAGAAAAATAACAAAGTTAATGTTTTTAGGAAGACTCCAAAATATTTGTGTTTGAATCTAAATGCCATGGATATTTTTCTGCAGTAGAATCTAGAGACAAAAGTACATAAACTAAAGGTGCTGCTTCAGCAATTTGTTTTCCATTGAAAAACAATAAACTAAGAAAAAAAAAAAACGAGTATACCGAATACACTAATTTGAAAATAGTACTGTATTTTGTAAGCATTGATACAATAGTGTTTATATAGACTATCAGGGAGAACAGGAGAATGACTTCAAAATATGTAAATGGAAGTGATACAGACAATTTTTAGAATTCTACAAATAAAGACTGCTCCTCTCATTTAATTTGGAATTGTTATTTTTATCCCATAAATTACTGTCTTTTAATAAAAATAATTTTTTAAAACAGAATATATTTATATTAACATTAATCTCTGATATCTGAGAGCTCACAGAAGGATGATAGGAGGAAGGGCTCCAACGGATCAACCAGGGCTAACCTGGGAATGAGTGGGGAGTCACTGAGTCTTAGAATCTGAGAAATTTAGACTTGGAAGCTACCATGGACACCTTGCCCAAATCCATCCTTTCAACACGAAGAAACTGTGAGTCAGAGAAGGCAAGCAATCTGCCTAAGACATGCTGTGTTTGTGGCAGTGTGGTATATGGTGACCACAGGCCAATATCGCACAGAAAACTTTGAGTAGAGATTTAAATGAGACACAAAGGAGAGAAAACCAATTATTTCAGCACATTGTTCCGGCTGCCTCAGCTATTCTCTAATAGTTAAAGAACAGCTCAGACACTTAACACTTTCAGATTTTGGTAGCTAACATTTATGGAAGCAGTTTTCCAATGTATAAAATTATTTCCCGAATTCTCACACCAAAGTTAAAAAAATAAATGGACAATGACCTATTTTAAATAGAACTAACAGCCCACTGTAGCTTAATGCAATGCCATGTTGTTGTAGTAATTTTACTGTTAAGAAAAAAAGTTGTTCATAATGATAAAAAAAAAGAATTAAGGGAAAAATACATGTTTTGTCGATTAAAGACAAAATAAGACACAATAATCTACTTTGGAAACACAGAGAGTACCTATTGTGCTGAAAGGATTCAACCCTCAGAGAAATATGAACTTTCATTGTAACAATAAAATAATTGTTATATTTGAAATTCTGCAGGTTGCCAATTTTGGTCACATTCTCTTTTCATTATGTAAATATTGCTTGCATTTAACTTTCATACAAATTATTTTAATCAACTCAAAGGTTACAGCTCAGAGAGTGTCTAACCCAAGCAATTTAACAAGAACAACGTTCACCAATCATGGGTGAATGATTGTGAGTAACAACAGTAGTTTCAACTTTCTGCCTATTGGTACCAATGAATAAAAGACAAAATATTTGAAAACAAAGATGATTCACTTACCACAGAAAACTTCAATCCCCTCAAATACAAGTAAAAAGAAAAGACCAAATTCTAATATAATAAGGCAAATGCTTTGCATATCAGGTTTTGAAGACAAGCACAGTATTGGGCTTCAATTGATCCTCTACATCTTCACTATGGTATCAATTGACTCAACAATAATTTTATGTATCTATTCTTTTTTAAAAAATGTAAGTCAATAAATTTAGCTATTGGCCATAAAAATTTATAACATTTTATATATTAAAAAAAAAGAACAGGTAAAAAAATGGTAAGGTAAACTTTAGACCACAATAATAAGATAGGATGCAAACATTATATTCAATGTAAGAGAGTGGTAGGTCCATATCATGTTCAAAAGAAGGATAAAAGTACATATCTTAAAATTATTAATGAATTTTTATAGTGAAGTGTGTATTTTTTAATTGAGGTATAGTTGATTTACATTATGTATCTATTCTTGATGCTATGAGTAGCTTCCACTGTGATTTTTCAATTATTTCTACTTCTCTTAAGGTATAAATTGAATAATGACACCATCATTATTCATGATAAACTTGTACTCATTAACTACTGAGAGCAAGATTATCAAATGAAGAACCTTTCAATTGTTCCCTTGTATTGGTACAGCAGAAAGAACTTGGATGCTGAAAAACCTCAGGAAGAGTGAATAAAATCAGTTCCCAGATAGGATCTTGGGATCTTAGGGGAGGGATAAGAATCTGGGAGCCAAATTTGAGTGGAAAGAAAGAACTAGGAACCAGATAGTCATGTCAGGAAACAGTTAAGTGAGGCAGACAGCATTCAAAGAGCAAACAAGTGGGTTATCAGAACACTGAAGACCAAAATAGTAGTCACACTGGTGAGTTCATGTGGAAAGTCAAACCATTCTTCAGGAAATCGTGCAGCAGGCTTTGTAAGAAGGAGTTAGGGATTGACAGATTAACTCCATCCATTCTTAAAGAGGTAAATTATCTTCCAGAAGTTGTCTAAATCTGACATTACTTTAAACCTCAAAATTCCTAAATCTTCTGTTTGCTTTGTTTTCTTTTCTCACTTTAAATTATACACAGATATGTATAATAAAACGTCCAAATTTACAGGAGGATTAAAGGAACTAAGAAGATGCAACTAGAGATTATCATACTAAGTGAACTAAGTCAAAAGAGAAAGACAAATACCATGATTTCACTTATATGTAGAATCTAAAATACGACACAAATGAACCTATCTATGAAACAGAAACAGAATCACGGACGTAGAGAAAAGACTGGTGGTTGCCAAGGGGGAGGAGTTGGGGGAGGGATGGAGTGGAGGTTGGGGTTAGCAGATGTAAGCTTTAATATGTAGAATAAACAACAAGGTCCTACTGTATAGCACAAATAACTATATTCAATATACTATGAAAAACCATAATGGAAATGAAAAAAAAAGAATGTGTGTGTGTATATATCTGAATCACTTTGCTGTACAGCACTAATTAACACAACATTGTAAATCAACTATGCTTCAATAAAAATAATTTTTTTTACTGTCAAACATTGCCTAAACCCAAATGATCATCACAATAGCAATGCTGACCAAGGATAAGTATTAAATATGAGGGAAAATCAAAAGATAAATTTCCTCAAATATAAAATTACATAGTAAGATGGACAGCAATATCAATAATTCCTAAGAGGCAGATTATCCTCAGAAATTTCCCTTTTCATGAATTTGTTTTCATAAAATCTGAAAACTCTGGTGGAATTTGCACTTCAGAAATACATTTCTCTTTGTTAACAGGCTGCCAGTAAAATCAAGATTTTGAAAAATAGTTGAATAAATGAAGACAAAGATAAATATTAAAATTTAAAATATTCCCAGTATCTTAATGTAAATATAATGCATATTTTAAAATTAATTCATGCTTTTAAAAGATCAGATAGATGAATTGTGTTAATTAGAATCTAACATTTTAAATGACGGCAAGAGCCTGAACCAAGATGGCAGAGTAGAAGGATGTGCTGTCATTCCCTCTTGTGAGAACACCAGAATCACAACTAACTGCTGGACAATCATCGACAGGAGGACACTGGAACTCACCAGAAAAGATACCCCACATCCAAAGACAAAGGAGAAGCCACAATGAGACAGTAGGAGGGGCACAATCACAATAAAATCAAATCCCATAACTGCTGGGAGGGTGACCCACAGACTGGAGATCACTTATACCACAGAAATCCACACACTGGAGTGAAATTCTGAGCCCAACATCAGGCTTCCCAACGTGGGGGTCCGGCAACTGGAGGAGGAATCCCTAGAGAATCAGACTTTGAAAACTAGTGGGATTTGACTGCAGGGCTTCGACAGGATTGGGGGAAAGAGACACTCCACACTTGGAGGACACACACAAAGTAGTGTGTGCATCAGGACCCAGGGGAAGGAGCAGTGGCCCCAGGGGAGACTGAATCAGACCTACCTGGTAGTGTTGGTGGGTCTCCTGCAGAAGCATGGGGTGGCTTTGGCTCACCATGGGGACAAGGACACTGGCAGAAGAAGTTCTGGGAAGCACTCCTTGGCGTGAGCTCTCACAGAGTCTGCCAGTAGCCCCACAAAAGAGTCCAGGTAGGCTCCAGTGTTGGGTTGACTCAGGCCAAACAACCAACAGGGAGGGAATCCAGCCCCACCCATCAGCAGACAAGCAGATTAAAGTTTTACTGAGCTCTGCCCACCAGAGCAACAGTCAGCTCTACCCACCACCAGTCCCTCCCATCAGGAAACTTGCACAAGCCTCTTTGATAGCCTCATCCACCACAGGGCAGACAGAAGAAGCAAGAAGAAAGACAATCCTGCAGCCTGTGGAACAAAAACCACATTCACAGAAAGACAGACAAGATGAAAAGGGAGAGGGCTATGTACCAGATGAAGGAACAAGATAAAACCCCAGAAAAACAACTAAATGAAGTGGAGATAGGCAACCTTCCAGAAAAAGAATTCAGAATAATGACAGTGAAGATGATCCAGGACCTCGGAAAAAGAATGGAGGCAAAGATCGAGAAGATGCAAGAAATGTTTAACAAACACCTAGAAGGATTAAAGAACAAACAAACAGAGATGAACAATACAATAACTGAATTGAAAACTACACTAGAGGGAATCAATAGCAGAATAAATGAGGCAGAAGAACGGATAAGTGACCTGGAAGACAGAATGGTGGAATTCACTGCTGTGGAAAAGAATAAAGAAAAAAGAATGAAAAGAAATGAAAACAGCCTAAGAGACCTCTGGGACAACATTAAATGCAACAACATTTGCATTATAGGGGGCCCAGAAGGGGAAGAGAGAGGGAAAGGTCCAGAGAAAATATTTGAAAAGATTATAGTCGAAAACTTCCCTAACATGGTAAAGGAAATAGCCACCAAAGTCCAGGAAGCGCAGAGAGTCCCATTCAGGATAAACCCAAGGAGAAACACGCCGAGACACATAGTAACCAAATTGGCAGAAGTTAAAGACAAAGAAAAATTACTGAAAGCAGCAAGGGAAAAACGACAAATAACATACATAACCATAAGGTTAACAGCTGATTTCTCAGCAGAAACTCTACAAACCAGAAGGGAGTGGCATGATATACTTAAAGTGATGAAAGGGAAGAACCTATAACCAAGATTACTCTAGCCAGCAAGGATCTCATTCAGATTCGATGGAGAAATCAAAAGCTTTAGAGACAAGCAGAATTCAGCACCATCAAACCAGCTCTACAACAAATGCTAAAGGAACTTCTCTAACTGGGAAACACAAGAGAAGAAAAGAACCTCAAAAACAAACCCAAAACAATTAAGGAAATGGTCATAGGAACATACATATCAATAATCACCTTAAATGTGAATGGATTAAATGCTCCAATCAAAAGACACAAGCTTGCTGAATGGATACAAAAACAAGACCCATCTATATGTTGTCTACATGAGACCTACTTCAGACCTAGGGACACATACAGACTGAAAGTGAGGGGAAGGGAAAAGATATTCCAAGCAAATGGAAATCAAAAGAAAGCTGGAGTAGCAATACTCATATCAGATAAAATAGACTTTAAGATAAAGAATGTTACAAGAGACAAGGAAGGACACTACATAATGATCAAGGGATCAATACAAGAGGAAGATCATGAAACAATTTATAATAATTATAAATATTTATGCACCCAACACAGAAGCACCTCAATACATAAGGCAACTGCTAACAGCTATAAAAGAGGAAATCGAGAGTAACACAATAATAGCGGGGGACTTTAACACCTCACTTACACAAATGCACAGATCATCCAAAATGAAAATGAATAAGGAAACAGAAGCTTTAAATGACACAATAGACCAGATAGATTTAATTGATATTTACAGGACATTCCATCCCAAAAGAGCAGATTACACTTTCTTCTCAACTGTGCACGTAACATTCTCCAGGATAGATCACATCTTGGGTCACAAATCAAGCCTCAGTAAATTTAAGAAAATTGAAATCATATCAAGCATCTTTTCTGACCACAACGCTATGAGATTAGAAATGAATTACAGGGATAAAAGCACAAACACATGGAGGCTAAACAATACATCACTAAATAACCAAGAGATCACTGAAGAAATCAAAGAGGAAATCAAAATATACCTAGAGAAAAATGACAATGAAAACACGATGATCCAAAACCTATGGAATGCAGTTCTAAGAGGGAATTTTATAGCAATACAAGCCTATGTCAAGAAACAAGAAAAATCTCAAATAAACAATCTAACCTTACACCTAAAGGAACTAGAGAACAAAGAACAAACAAAACCCAAAGTTAGTAGAAGGAAAGAAATCATAAAGATCAGAGCATAAATAAATGAAATAGAAACAAAGAAAACAATAGCAAAGATAAATAAAACTTCTCAAAGCTGCTTCTTTGAGAAGGTAAACAAAATGGATAAACCCTTAGCCAGACTCATCAAGAAAAAGAGGGAGAGGACTCAAATCAATAAAATTAGAAATGAAAAAGAAGTTACAACAGACACCGTAGAAATACAAAGCATCCTAACAGACTACTACAAGCAAATCTCTGCCAATAAAATGGACAACCTGGAAGAAATGGACAAATTCTTAGAAAGGTATAACCTTCCAAGACTGAACCAGGAAGAAATAGAAAATATGAACAGATCAATCACAAGTAATGAAATTGAAACTAGCATTAAAAATCTTCCAACAAACAAAAGTCCAGGACCAGATGGCTTCACAGGTGAATTCTATCAAACATTTAGAGAAGAGCTAAGACCCATCCTTCTCAAACTCTTCCAAAAAATTGCAGAGGAAGGAACACTCCCAAACTCATTCTATGAGGCCACCATCACCCTGATACCAAAACCAGACAAAGACACTACAAAAACAGAAAATTACAGACCAATATCACTGATGAATATAGTTGCAAAAATCCTCAACAAGATACTAGCAAACAGACTCCAACAACACATTAAAAGGATCATACACCATGATCAAGTGGGATTTATCCCAGGGATGCAAGGATTCTTCAATATACGCAAATCAAGCAATGTGATACACCATATTAACAAATTGAAGAATAAAAAGCATATGATCATCTCAAGAGATGCAGAAAAAGCTTTTGACAAAATTCAACACTGATTTATGATAAAAAGTCTCCAGAAAGTGGGCACAGAGGGAACCTACCTCAACATAATAAAGGCCATATTCTACAAACCCACAGCAAACATCATTCTCAATGGTGAAAAACTGAAAGCACTTCCTCGAAGATCAGGAACAAGACAAGGAGGTCCACTCTCGCCACTATTATTCAACATAGTTTTGGAAGTCCTAGCCAAGGCATTCAGAGAAGAAAAAGAAATAAAGGGAATATAAATTGGAAAGGAAGAAGTAAAACTGTCACTATTTGCAGACACAGAGAATCTTAAAGATGCCACCAGAAAACTACTAGAGCTAATCAATGAATTTGGTAAAGCTGCAGGATACAAAATTAATGCACAGAAATCTCTTGCATTCCTATACACTAATGATGAAAAATCTGCAAGAGAAATTAAGGAAACACCCCCATTTACCACTGCAACAAAAAGAATAAAATACCTAGGAATAAACCTACCTAGGGAGACAAAAGACCTGTATGCAGAAAACTATAAGACACTGATGAAAGAAATTAAAGATGATACAAACAGATAGAGAGATATACCATGTTCTTGGATTGAAAGAATCAATATTGTGAATATGACTATACTACCCAAAGCAATCTACAGATTCAATGCAATCCCTATCAAATTACCAATGGCATTTTTTACGGAACTAGAACAAAAAAATCTTAAAATTTGTATGGAGACACAAAAGACCCTGAATAGCCAAAGCAGTCTTGAGGGAAAAAAATGGAGCTGGAGGAATCAGACTCTCTCACTTCAGATTACACTACAAAGTTACAATAATCAAGACAATATGGTACTGGCACAAAAACAGAAACATACATCAATGGAAAAAGATAGAAAGAGATAAACCCACGCACATATGGTCAACTAATCTATGACAAAGCAGGCAAGGATATACAATGGAGAAAAGACAGTCTCTTCAATAAGTGGTGCTGGAAAACTGGACAGCTACATGTAAAAGAATGAAATTAGAACACTCCCTAACACCATACACAAAAATAAACTCAAAATGGATTAGAGACATAAATGTAAGACCAGACACTATAAAACTCTTAGAGGAAAACATGGGAAGAACACTCTGACTTTAATCACAGCAAGATCTTTTTTGATCCACCTCCTAGAATAATGGAAATAAAAACAAAAATAAACAAATAGGACCTAATGAAACTTCAAAGCTTTTGCACAGCAAAGGAAACCATAAACAAGACAAAAAGACAACCCTCAGAATGGGAGAAAATATTTGCAAATGAATCAATGCACAAAGGATTAATCTCCAAGATATATAAACAGCTCATGCAGCTCAATATTAAGAAAACAAACAACCCAATACAAAAATGGTTAGAAGACCTAAATAGACATTTCTCTAAAGAAGTCACACGGATGGCCAAGAAGCACATGAAAAGCTGCTCAACATCACTAATTATTAGAGAAATGCAAATCAAAACTACAATTAGGTATCACCTCACACCAGTTAGAATGGCCATCATCAGAAAATCTTCAAACAACAAACGCTGGAGAGGGTGTGGAGAAAAGGCAACCCTCTTGCACTGTTGGTGGGAATGTCAATTGATACAGCCACTATGGAGAACAGTATGGGTTCCTTAAAAAAGTAAAAATAGAATTACCATATGATCCAGCAATCCCACTACTAGGCATATACACAGAGAAATCCATAATTCAAAAAGACGCATGCACCCCAATGTTCATTGCAGCACTATTTACAATAGCCAGGTCATGGAAGCAACCTAAATGCCCAATGACAGATGAATGGAAAAAGAAGTTGTGGTACATATATACAATGGAATATTACTCAGCCATAAAAAGGAACAAAATTGGGTCATTTGTTGAGATGTGGATGGGTCTAGAGACTGTCATACAGAGTGAAGTAAGTCAGAAAGAGAAAAACAAATATATTAATGCATATATGTGGAATGTTGAAAAATGGTACATATGAACCCGACTGCAGGGCAGAAATTGAGACACAGATGTAGAGAACAAACGTATGGACACCAAGGGGGGGAAGCGGTGGGGGAGTGGGGGTGGTGGGATGAATTGGGAGATTGGGATTGACACGTATACACTGATGTGTTTAAAACTGATGACTAATAAGAACCTGTTGTATAAAAAAATAAATAAAAAAAACTAATACTAAACTTTCTTTGGGTTATTTGTATGGAAATATGTTAATATAAATGTTTCAGATATTACATGAATTCCTAAAAATCTTATATGTTCTGGTATAACGTTATATGTCATAATTCTAGTTATTACTTTAAAATGTATATCTCAGAAATAACTAAATTTCCTTGTCAATTGCATCATCATGAACTTTCATCAAATCTTTAACTGTGGTCATTTTTAAGTCTCTTGTCATTTACAGAGTTCTGGGTGTACTCTGATGCTTTTGCAAAAATGTTCCGATAAAAGGGTTTCATCTTCAAGGAATTCATGGAAAAGACTGACAAGTACAGGTTTCTGGTAACTGACTATACTGCTGAACTGAGTGAATAAGCATTTTCAGAACTCTAATGGAAAACTGATGAATTCATAAAAGTGCTAACAAAAGATCAAGATAAAAAAAAATTAATTACATGGGACTGAGTGAACTGATGAGGATGATTATAATTTTTGTGACTTTCTGTTTGAGTAAAAAAAAAAGAAGAAGTACTAAGAAACCAGGTAGTATATCCTCACCATCTTTATACTGAGCATGGAAGAAAACCAAAGTGATTATAATTAGTTTATATTTTAATTTCTGTGTCCTGGGGCACACTAAGTGAAATATATTTTCAGCACAGTTAATAATGTAGACCTCGGCTAAGCTATACAAGAATTAGAAATCATTTTTGAGTTGCAAGACTGGTTTGTTTCAAGGTGGCCAACCATTTTAACAAAACAATTAGTTTGATTTTTCTTTTGCATATATAACTTAGAAAAACAAGGTCCCACACATTATAATAAATTGATTTGTGATGCTAAAGCATTGCAGGATGAATCAGAAGGTGTGGGTTCCACGCCTATCTTTCATGTCTTACTTTTGTGATTAGAGCCATTCGAGCAACATCTGAAACTGTATCAATCAACATCAACAAACAGATAGTGATCAGTAATCTAAGTGCTAAAGCCTTTGGTGATGGGTATGCAAAAATAGAAAACCTTGGTCATTTTAAGGGACCATTAATAAATTTATGGTCTGAAAGCAACGCTGTCCAATAGAAAAATAAGGCAAACCACATATGTAAATTTAAAATTTTCTAGTAGCTACATTAAAAAAAAGATGAAAAAGAAACAGGTAAAATTAATTTTAAGAATATATTTCAGGACTTCCCTGGTGGCGCAGTGGTTAAGAAACCGCCTGCCAGTGCAGGGGACACGGGTTCTATCCCTGGTCCAGGAAGATCCCGCATGCCGCGGAGCAACTTAAGTCCGTGCACCACAACTACTGAACCTGCGCTCTAGAGCTCGCAAGCCACAACTACTGAAGCCCGCGCACCTGGAGCCCGTGCTCCGTAACAAGAGAAGCCACCACAATGAGAAGCCTGCGCACGGAAAGGAAGAACAGCCCTCGCTCACCTCAACTAGAGAAAGCCCGTGCGCAGCAACAAAGACCCAACGCAGCCAAAAAAAAAAAAAAAGTATATTTCATTTAACCCAACATATCCAAATATTATCATTACAACATGATGATACATTTTACACTTTCTTAAACTATATCTTTGATATTCAAAGTGTTTTATTCTCACAACATATCTCAGTTTGTACTAGCCACATTTCAAATGCTCAGTAGAATATGTGGCTAGTGGCTATCACATTGAATAGCACAGGTCTGGAAGTAGAATAGATATGGGAAAAAACACGATAATTTAGGTGGTGGGTGGCAGCACACATTCCTACCTCATCTTAGGGAATTTAGAGAACATATCATAGAAGATCACAATTGAGTGAAACTTTAAGGCTGTGTAGAGACAAGGCAGATATCAAAGGAGGAGCAGCCTATGAGGACCCTCAAGGGGAGACAGGCACTCTCAGTGAAGGAAATAGAAAAACAACAGGCATCTAAGCTATGCAGGAAATGTTTTGCAGGTATATTGTGTGTGAAATGGATGGAGGGAGTTGAAGCAAGCAAAGCACCAAACCTGGATGAGTATTGAATTCTGGGGTAGTGTTACAGAAATAGATTTTATGAGAAGGTGAGTGAACTGACTCCTTGCACCAGTACTGCTTTTAACCAAATATGGGACCTGATTTAAGTCACTTAAGCTTTTTAGCTCTAGTTCCTAGTTTCCACAATTGTAAAATCAAGGAATCGAACTTGGTAATCTCTAATTATCTTTCCAATTAAAAATGCAATGTGCAAAAATTGCTAAGTATGAATTAAAATGGTTCAAGATTTAAATATATGCAAAAATGTCAAAGATGGTATTTAGACGGTAGAACAGTATAATTTTGTAAATGGCTATTTAACCCTTTTCTGGGAAAATGCCAAGATAGCAATTGAATTTTATAATAATAACAATGTTATATTCCATAGTGTCATAATTTCTTACCTCCTTCTTTCCTGGAAGGAGAAACTATTTTAATATAGTCAATCAGGAGGTTTTCTCTTACTTTTCATGCCAAATGAATTTTGAATTTTAAGCCCACTAAATCTCTGTGTATTTTGCTTAAATACATTCTTCAGAAGTAAACTTGGAATTTGGTAAAATTGTAAAATTGGCTGACTCATAGGAAATCAACAAAAATTCATATTCAATTTCTATGTCTACTTCTGTATATAAGGCCAATTAAACAATCAAGAAAACTATAGAAATTTAAAAGGAATTAACAAGAAGTTAGGATCTAAGCAAATTAAAATTGTCTGTGGCTGACACATTTCATCAAGATGGACATGTCTATCAAACCTTCCTAGAGCCACCTGGAAGAGAAATAAACTATCTTCGGCTTCAAAATAATAAAGAAATCAGTTTGTTTATACAAAAGAATTCCTACAGCAAATGGGGCATTGAGAGACAAGCTACGTATAAGGCAAGCAGTCCTAAAAGGTAACATACTAGAAATTATCTTCTAATTCTATGCTGCTTTCTTTGAAAGTTATAGTCCAAAGACTTAAATTATACCATGAAAAAAAGTCATCAAGGGTCATCAAACGAACAAAAAAACCCACAAAAGGTGAAAATTTAAAGCACCGAAAAACACATATCAATACATATTTTCATTTTAAGTATGAAAATAGACTAAGTCAATGAGTTGGAGATGGGAAAATGCCTGTTAGAGAAGATGAAGATGCAAAGAAGATGTGGTGATTCAGAGACCAGATGATATGGTGACAGCAGATAAAGGATGGAGGAGACAGTTCTCAAGGAGGCTGGTGTATAAAGAAGGCCATCTCCCATGAAGTCTTGAAAATGAATGGAGAGTCAGTAGAATCCATTAAGAGCATGTTACTTTTCACAAGGGAGAAGGTAGATAGCAGAATTCTGCACAGCAAATGAAGCCTGAAGAAGTGTCTACTGAATTGAGAATCCATAAAGAAGACAGTGGATAATAAAGAGATGAATTGCTTGGGATTTCTGCCAAGGTTGAGTGGGGCCACTTGTAACTTTATTATGGAGGTTGTGAGGCCTAACAGGAATTCAAAGGTAGACATCCACACACAGACTGGTTGGAAAGGAAGCTCTTGATTTCTGGGAGGTCTGTTAGGAGGCAAAGGGAAAAGCATTGTGAACGACGGCAACATCTGGACTGAAAATAGAGATGGAGGAAGTTGAATTGTGTTTACATTAAGTGAGCTTTCTTAGTGCTGAGACCAACATCTGGCTTTGGTTACATTTATCTGAACATAGTGAAAATGTTTGAACTAACCAAAAAAAGATTAGACTAAATTTCATAACAGTGTTTACACAGCAGAATAAATGACAAAACAGATACATGGAAAAAAGTGTCTGTTTACACGCACATTTCAAAGAGCATGGATCTAGCACCCGAAGCTACATTATCTTAGTGTGGTTGACATAAAACAGGGTCCACATAAACTCCTAATGATGGCCATTACAAATTATGTTAAGCCGAGGTGGTTTAAACACAGATATCCTATGTCTTTTGTTTATTACTATGATAAAAAGAATTTGAGTGCCTTTCTACCACAATAAAGGGAAAACATGGTTAGGAAGTATATTTACATTTTATTTTCCACTATCAACAGCATTTCAGGTGACATCCTTATTCCTAGGAATCATAGCTCTCAATAAGGTTTTCCCCCTTTTCTTTCCATAAATAGATGTATTTGGGGGGCTTTAATTTGTTAGCAAATTCAGAACAGAGTATTTATCTTTACAGAAGCAATCTCAATTTTCTATGGCCATATTGATGGGGTCTTTAAAATCTCATAGACCACTAATAAAATACATTGTTTATTGCCTGACCTTGTTTTGGAACCTGATCTTCTGCTCTCATCACTGCAACACCTGCTTTTGAACAAGGAAACAATGGCAAGTAACATATGCTGGGGAACAAGCTGTGATCCCCTATCAAGAGAGAAAGTGAATTTAAGCACAAGGATAAGCAGTTAAATTTGGAAGGCTTTATCATTTATTAAGAAATAGTTCAGAAGTCCTCGTTCTGAAGAGAAACAATTGGGTTGAAAGGGTCACAAGAACAAATACAAACATTATCTTTCAGTGACTTAAATAGAATCATCTGTTCATAGAAAGAGAAACACAAATGCATTGATCTCCAGTATGTTGAACAGATTGAATCATGTACGGCAAAGGTGTTTTAGTTAATCTTAAATCATGTGCCATGGTTTCAAGACATCATGATGGGAAAAGTGACTGAATTAAATGCAGTTAATATCAAACCTGAAATGGTAGAGAGATTCAAATAAAAGCATCACCTTTTCTAGTACTTTACAGATCATGTACTCTCTCCTGGAGGCCTGCCTCTAACCTTCAGCTCTTCTGTGAAGCAGCTAAGTTTATGTCATGAAATAATGTGACTTTTGGCAGAGACTAGAAGACACTCAGAGCAACACTCAGGACCATCCATCAGTGCAGGAAGGTGAAGCCTGGTACTACCTAGTCACTCCATAAAATGCTTGTTTCCTAGCACATGATCTGCTACTTTAAAAGGCAATGGGAACCACTAATTGGACGTATCATTATTTGAAAAACAAGTTCAATATGAAGTCATAAGTTATACTTTCAGGTTATATTAAGAGTAAGTGATCAAAAAACAGTATAAAAGCCATAGTCATTTCATTCCATTTAAAATCTAAGGCTCTCTCAAATTCTCTGTTTCATAGTTAGGTGAAGTGGAAGTGTTCCATTTTGATCATTTCTAATCAGTTTAATTTGAAGCAATGCTCAATTTTCTTAACATTTAATATGGGCATTTAAACAATATGTGAGTTTTATCTCACAGAACATTGGCTTATTAAAAGTAACCTCACTGAGAACTAATCTCCAAAGAGAGACTGATAGATTTATCTATTGATAGGTAGACTTAATTCCTCGAGTAGACTTCCTTACACACTCAAATTGATCCTAGATTCCAAATTGCCAAACTAATGTCACTTATTTGTTTTGAAGAAGGAGTTTTAATTCAGGTCATAGACTTTGCTCACCCTTGCTCAAGTCTGAAACTGAATTGTGTATTTCTAAGCATTTCAATCTAAAAGAAGGATAGAAGAACAAATATGTACTTGGAAAGTTTATGTCATTAGGCAGTATGGTAATAAATTTAAAGGAAGATTATAATTTAAGAAATAGTAACATAGCTGTCATAGTAGTTGGGAAGTGAAAGTTGTACTCTTATAGCAAAAGGATATCTTCTAAAGTTCAGTATCTAAATACCAACTTTAGGAAGATGATAAAACTGTAGACACCATGGTTGAATTTATTAAGTAGGCCTTTGTAAAACTCTGACCAAGGTTTAACTTAAAACCCACTCTATAGGGCTTCCCTGGTGGCGCAGTGGTTGTGAGTCCGCCTGCCGATGCAGGGGACACAGGTTCGTGCCCCGGTCCGGGAGGATCCCACATGCCGCGGAGCGGCTGGGCCCGTGAGCCATGGCCGCTGAGCCTGCGCGTCCGGAGCCTGTGCTCCACAATGGGAAAGGCCACAACAGTAAAAGGCCCGCGTACCACAAACAAACAAACAAAAAAAAAACCACAAAAAACCAACCAAACAAACAAAAAAACCCCACTCTATTGTCCTACATCTGAAGCTTTCAATGTTGCATTTGTGAAGAGGTAGTCTGACAGGTGATACAGTTCATCACCCGTAGACCATTAATACACATTCTAAACATGTGTAAAAGTATATTGACCTAACATGATAAAGAAGGCCAATGCTTTATTTTTATTAAGAAATTGGTGGGCCTGATTTCTTTTCTAAGAATTTTCTGCCCAAAATTCCTGACATACAAATTCTATAGGCTGAGTAAAAAATTTTAAAAGTATAAGTTGTCTTTGAGAAAAAATTTCTGATTCTGAAGAAGCAATATTACTTTATTTCTGACCTAGCATAATTTCAGAACTTAAACATCTTTGAAAGCAATAATGATAATTTAACATATTTTTCCATAAGATGAAATTTAAACTTATGGATTAAAATCAATAAGACAAAATAAATTCATATTTGGAGTTTTCAAAAAATAACCTATTTTTTCTCAGACTACAAACCCATTTACAAAACACAAGGAAACTGTTCAATTAAGACAATCATTACTTAAAATGAGAGTAACAGGAAGGGGGAAAATAGTTTTTTCCAATGTGGTCTTTTATTCTTTAATTATTCTACGGTAAAAGACTCTCACCATAAGGTAGAATTTGATTTCAGACGAGATATACACCATTCTGACCTCACACTGACCTAAAATTTTTTAGTTCTGGAAACAAATATGCAGTGAGAGCCTGAAGAAACTAAGCTAAAAAGAAATATCACAAGGCATGCAAAGACACATTGCCTATTACTTTCTATCTTAGCAACATCCTGACTGAGATGAAAGAAGGGGGGAAATAACAATAGAAAAAATCTTTTTTTCATAGGAATATTTACTGTGGACTCAAGTCCAACTTTTCTCCAAAGTTTCTTTCCCTATTAAAAACTAGAAAATAGAATTTACTTGGAGGAGGGCTGGGGTGAGTGAGAAGTCCTGTGGTGATTTTTCAGTGAATTTATGAAACTAAGAGAGTCACGTCTGGCTAAAGTGATACATGGCCATTATACCAATATGGCCGTAATACTGAGGCACTCTAAGTACAAATCATGATTTTCAGTAGCAAGAAATAATGAGGTACATTTGACTCCTTATCAGATTTGACTATGGGTCTGTGATTAACTTAAATATTTTCTATTAGGGAAAGGAAATAAGGAACTGCATTTTGTCCAATGAATACTAAGAAGAAAGTTATTTGGAGAGTTAAGACTCTTTGCTTGATCTAGTAAATCAGGATAGATGCATATTTTATTCCTGTGAATGTAATGCTGAGTTAATATGAATCTTAACCTTAATTGTTTGAATTATGAAAAATGAATTGCAATCCTCAGTAGCAGGATTGGATGTTTCATGTAGCTATCTCTAATCCTCCCAACAGCTCTAACAGTAGATATTATTATCCCATATTTTCCAAAAGAGGAAATCAAGCTGTAGGTATGCTCAAAGTTACTTTGTTAATATGAAGCAGAGCTGGGATTTGAACCCATTTCAAAACCCATGCTATTTCCATTATGTCGCATATCATCTAAGAACATATTTTTTTGGCTTAGCCCGATTATACGGATTCAAAGTGAAAATACA
Organism: Delphinapterus leucas; assembly: GCF_059928025.1. Classification (NCBI taxonomy): domain Eukaryota; kingdom Metazoa; phylum Chordata; class Mammalia; order Artiodactyla; family Monodontidae; genus Delphinapterus; species Delphinapterus leucas. Next base: position 17,294,775 of record NC_143146.1, read on the forward strand.
TAATGGGAAATATGAGTCATGTACTGAGTAGCAATTTTTATAATTTCTGCTGAAGAATAACTTTAAAATTGGCAAGTAATCTAAACTCTGTATTTAAAATACATGACTGTCTTGACTTTAGGCATTCCTAACTAAATTAGCTTTTCTTTGTGTAATTAAATCACACTCTGGAATTCTAGTCTTTATTTCTATCAAAACAAATCAACACTTTTTTTGTTGTTACAGTAAAGAATCTGCCCATATCCCATCAATTTGTTTTCCTTTTGTTTTATAATCCAAAAGAGAGGTTTGATAGAATGTTTTCCCTCTCATGTTTGGGAACTCTTAACTGGAGCCCATGTATTTCTTAAGTCTTATGAAAATATATGCAACATTTTGTAATAAGTGACTAAGTGCATTTTTCTGGCAATGAGTCCCTTGGCTTTCACTGGATTACAAAAGAATCCATGGCTGAAAAGAAAGATAAAAACTACTTACTTCCTAGCAGAGACTTTTTGTTTTTTTTGATAGTGTCAACTTAAATGAGATGGAAAATACAATACAATGATGTTTAGTTGTACCCTTTCAAACAGAAGCAAAGTATTTACCCTTGAAACCATACATAAACTACATACATTTTATAGTCATTTCTTTCTTTTTCTTCTGTCTAGGTCATTTGAAATAAGCTTACTTGTTTAAAAAAAAAAACTTTGGAGACAAAACTTTAAAAAATTCTATGGAACAATGCAGTGTTTTTCCAAAATTGGAAGGAAAGTTGAGATGAAGTCTACTTTATACTGAGATATATAGCCCAAACTCGTCTTGAATAAAGACTAAAATCAAAAGAAAGAAAAATAAATAAAATATGATTAAAAATCAAAAGAAAAATAGTAGGTTGGCAGTTTAAGGGTTTCTCATCAAAGTTTCAGCTAGGTACCCATCTGCGTTGTCTAAAGAGTCATTTCTCAAATTTACCCTTGAACTGGATATTTAATGATAGCTTTATAATGGCAATGACCCCTAAATAGGACAGACGGAGGTTTTTCCTTGCCTCATTAAGCCTGGAAGAGGTCAATGTTATAAGCCTCTTTGATTTTCTTCCATAGGTAGTGACTTAACAGCATGTGTGAGTAAGACATTTACTTAATCCATCATGTCAGAATGTTTTTTCCTTAGATAATACTAATCCCAAATTATATACACCCCTTTTATTATAAAAGAATCCAGTCCATCACTTCTACAAGAGTTATTTCTTTTCTAAGCCTAGCTGTTCAAAGTGGGATGCAGAATAATACTTTTCTGAGCACTTTAACAAAGTTGGCAATACATGGAAAGGCACCGACATGGTACTAATTAAGGGCTGGGGAGTTTGGTGAGTTTCCTGGTCACAGATTTTGGGGTTTTGAAACTAGCAATTCTTTACTCTTCCTTGTTCAGATAGCCTAAAATAATGGTCATACTTCATTTGGACTATACGTTGATTTTGGATATAGACTTTTAAAAAATCTGAGTTTTTTGGTTTTAACTGTGTTATTAAGAAATGCTCATTCCTTAAGCCTAGAAATAAAGAAGTTACATTTTTTTCCCCTCACTTTCTTACATTCTGCTCCAGAGTCTAAATTCTGCTTATTTGTGGAGTGGCATTATTTTACAGTTTAGTGGCTCCCAGCTGTGCAGTTTTTCTGGACATCACAGCGATAGCAAAAGCATAGATTTTGGTTGTCTTCCCTGTGCACCGAGAAGAATTTTTGGCATTACACTCAGTTCACTATGCATCTAGCTCTCTGTATAATGGATGGAGTTCTTCTGTTTCCATGGAAGGAGGAAAGACTTTTGGAACATACATATCCATTGACCCTTGCTGGATTCTTTTTCTGCCTATATCCAAGTCCATCTCAACAGTAGTCGGGAGACCGAATATATACAGCACTTAAATATCCAGGAAGAGAATCGCTACACCAAGTATAGAAGATCAAACCCAAGCTTGCATTTTTCCTACACTTTGCCTTAACAAATTTGAGTGTCTCCCTGGGTGGCTCGTCCTTGACTTTGCTGCATGATAACTTTTGGTAGAGGAAAACACATTGTACAACCTTGCAGTCCTTTGTAAAAAGGAGCAGAACTAAATACATTATCTGTTTCACACGTCAGAAATTCCCCCCCATATAATCTTGTCATGTTTTTCCCCTGTAACCATGGCCGCATTTGTCAGGCAATAGCAACAAAATATTCTCTGTAAAAAAGAAGCAATATGTTTGATTTCAAAATGTATTTGAATTTATGTGCATCATATAACAGGAAACTTTTCCTTATTATGTTCATCAACGTTTATTCTTGATAACTGCAAAGAAAAGTCCTGAGATTAATTATAAAATAATTTTTCTATTTATTATTTTAGGATAACCACAAATTTTATTCAAATATAGGTCCATAAAGAATCAAGTATTTTAAAGGCTTAATCTTTAAAGTAGGATCTATTATTTACTTTCTTTTCATAACATTTCCAAATGCCTCTGGTTATGGTGTTTGTGAATGCCTCTTTAAATCATTATTTTTCTCAGTCTAGCTTATTTAATGCACCAGTTGCTGCCTACATGTATGATAAATATAAAGTAAAGACCAGCCCTTCAATGGCATTTTGGGGCACTGTAAAAGGAGCGTTTTTCCTTTACCCTTGACTTATGTTAAGTATTCAGTTCAGGTTAGAGAAGATGGTTGTCTGATTGCTTGTCCTATTTTTCTTTGCCAGAGCAGATAAAGTATGCTTATCTATTAAAAGCACTCCAGAGTAACATTAAGCCAGGAAACCTGTGGAGTTTGAAAACGTAGGTTCTCAAACAGGTCACTGGCTGCTGGGGCAGCTTCAAGAACAGAATAACAAGCACTCTTTAGTATGGGAAACAAGGATCTCAGTGCTTTCATATGGTCTGTGTAGAAGGAAAATTTATCAACAGTGAAAGAGAAAGGAAAAGATCTTCATTTCCCACTTTTCTTAATCAGTCATTAATCTATAGATCTATTCTTATTTTTAAATCTGTGTCTTAGGGGTCCATGCCCATAGCAAAATGTATCATAAATATTTGAATAGAAGCTGTGTGGTTTATAAGGGCTTCACTTTTCTTAAGTTTGAAGACAATATGTGACATTAATTTATAGCAAATGATGCTTTGATTGGTATCCCAACCATTTCCCTTTATAATAATAAAAAATCAGCAAAGTAGGCAAATTTGGGGGTATAACTTAGAGTTGTTAGGAGTTTGGGATTGTTAGAATCATTTGAAAGGAGGTCTTTTTAGTGTCATAAAATGTCTAAAATAAGTTCTTGATAATTTTGTAAACTTAAAAAGTGCAATAATTTATATTTAGATTATTCAACTGGCAGTTAGTAGGTAGCAGAATAAAATAAATTCTAAAGGAATATAACACAAAAACTAACTAGTCATTGTCCAATTATGGGATCACTGTAGGAATTTATGTAGAAATTGTATTATGAGCAATATTGCTTTTTGGTGAGAACTGGCTTTTTTTTTTTTTTTTTTTTTTTTAGCTTAAAAGTGAATGGTTTGTGGGAGATTGGTTCAAGATGGCAGAGTAGAAGGACATGCTCTCACTCCCTCTTGCGAGAGCACCAGAATCACAACTAACTGCAATCATCGACAGGAAGGCACTGGAACTCACGAAAAAAGATACCCCGCATCCAAAGACAAAGGAGAAGCTACGATGAGACGGTAGGAGGGGCACAATCACAATAAAATCAAATCCCATAATGGCTGGGAGGGTGACTCACAAACTGGAGAACACTTAAACCACAGAAGTCCACCCACTGGAATGAAGGATCTGAGCCCCACATCAGGCTTCCCAACCCGGGGGTCTGGCAATGAGGGAGGGATTCCTAGAGAATCAGACTTTGAAGGCTAGCAGGATTTGATTGCAGGACTTCAACAGGACTGGGGGAAACAAGGACTCCACTCTTGGAGGGCACACACAAAGTAGTGTGTACATCAGGACCCAGGGGAAGGAGCAGTGACCCCATAGAGGGCTGAACCAGACCTACCTGCTAGTGTTGGATGGTCTCCGGCAGGGTCGGGGGGTGGCTGTGTCTAACCATGAGGATGATGACACTGGCAGCAGAAGTTCTGGGAAGTGCTCCTTGGCATGAGCCCTCTCAGAGTCCGCCCTTAGCCCCACAAAAGAGCCCAGGTAGGCTCCAGTGCTAGGCGGCCTCAGGCCAAACAACCAACAGGGAGGGAACCCAGCCCCAGCCTTCAGTAGACAAGTAGATTAAAGTATTACTGAGCTCTGCCCACCAGAGCACACACAGCTGTACCCACCACCAGTCCCTCCCATCAGGAAACATGCAGGAGCCTCTTAGACAGCAGCATCCACCAGAGGGCAGACAGCAAAAGCAAGAAGAACTACAATCCTGCAGCCTGTGGAACAAAAACCACATTCACAAAAACATACACAAGATGAAAAGGCAGAGGGCTATGTACCAGATGAAGGAACAAGATAAAACCCCAGAAAAACAACTAAATGAAGTGGAGATAGGCAATATTCCAGAAAAAGAATTCAGAATAATGATAGTGAAGATGATCCAGGACCTCGGAAAAAGAATGGAGGCAAAGATCGAGAAGATGCAAGAAATGTTTAACAAAGACCTAGAAGAATAAAAGAACAAACAAACAGAGATGAACAATACAATAACTGAAACGAAAACTACACTAGAAGGAATCAATAGCAGAATAACTGAGGCAGAAGAACGGATAAGTGAGCTGGAAGACAGAATAGTGAAATTCACTGCTGCAGAACAGAATAAACAAAAAAGAAGGAAAATAAATGAAGACAGCCTAAGAGACCTCTGGGACATTAAATGCAACAATATTCGCATTATAGGGGTCCCAGAAGGAGAAGAGAGAGAAAAAGGACCTGAGAAAATATTTGAAGAGATTATAGTCGAAAACTTCCCTAACATGGAAAAGGAAATAGCCACCCAAGTCCAGGAAGCACAGAAAGCCCCATACAGGATAAATCCAAGCAGAAACACACTGAGACACACAGTAACCAAATTGGCAAAAGTTAAAGACAAAGAAAAATTATTGAAAGCAGCAAGGGAAAAACGACAAATAACATACAAGGGAACTCCCATAAGGTTAAAAGCTGATTTCTCAGCAGAAACTCTACAAGCCAGAAGGGAGTGGCATGACATATTTAAAGAGATGAAAGGGAAGAAACTACAACCAAGATTACTCTACCTGGCAAGGATCTCATTCAGATTCGATGGAGAAATCAAAAGCTTTACAGACAAGCAACAGCTAAGAGAATTCAGCACCACCAAACCAGCTCTACAACAAATGCTAAAGGAACTTCTCTAAGTGGGGAACACAAGAGAAGAAAAGGACCTACAAAAAGAAACCCCAAAAAATTAAGAAAATGGAACATACATATTGATAATTACCTTAAATGTGAATGTATTAAATGCTCCAGCCAAAAGACACGGGCTCACTGAATGGATACAAAAACAAGACCCATCTATATGCTGTCTACAAGAGACCCACTTCAGACCTAGGGACACATACACACTGAAAGTGAGGGGATGGAAAAATATTCCATGCAAATGGAAATCAAAAGAGGGCTGGAGTAGCAATACTCATGTCAGATAAAATAGACTTTAAAATAAAGAATGTTACAAGAGACAAGGAAGGACACCACATAATGATCAAGGGATCAATACAAGAAGAAGATATAACAATTATAAATATATATGCACCCAACACAGGAGCACCTCAATACATAAGGCAACTGCTAACAGCTATAAAAGAGGAAATCGACAGTAACACAATAATAGTGGGGGACTTTAACACCTCACTTACAACACTGGAGGTCATCCAAACAGAAAATTAATAAGGAAACACAAGCTTTAAATGAAACAATCTACCAGATATATTTAATTGATATTTATAGGACATTCCATCCCAAAACAGCAGATTCCACTTTCTTCTCAAGTGCTCATGGAACATTCACCAGGATAGGTCACATCTTGGGTCACAAATCAAGCCTCAGTAAATTTAAGAAAATTGAAATCATATCAAGCATCTTTTCTGACCACAACTCTATGAGATTAGAAATCAATTACAGGGGAAAAAACATAAAAAACACAAACACATGCAGGGTAAACAATACGTTACTAAATAACCAGGAGATCACTGAAGAAATCAAAGAGGAAATCAAAAAATACCTAGACAAATGACAGTGAAAACACAATGATCCAAAATCTATGGGATGCAGCAAAAGCAGTTCTAAGAGGGAAGTTTATAGCAATACAAGCCTACATCAAGAAACAAGAAACAACTCAAATAAACAATCTAACCTTACACCTAAAGGAACTAGACAAAGAATAACAAAACAAAACCCAAACTTAGTAGAAAGAAAGAAATCATCAAGATCAGAGCAGAAATAAATGAAATAGAAACAAAGAAAACAATAGCAAAGATCAATAAGACTAAAAGTTGGTTCTTTGGGAAGATAATCAAAATTGATAAACCACTAGCCAGACTCATCAAGAAAAATAGGGACAGGACTCAAATCAATAAAATTAGAAATGAGAAAGGAGAAGTTACAACAGACACCACAAAAATATAAAGCATCCTAAGAGACTACTACAAGCAACTCTATGCCAATAAAATAGACAACCTGGAAAAAATGGACAAATTCTTAGAAAGGTATAACCTTCCAAGACTGAACAAGGAAGAAATAGAAAATATGAACAGACCAATCACAAGTAATGAAATTGAAACTAGCATTAAAAATCTTCCAACAAAGAAAAGGCCAGGAGCAGATGGCTCCACAGGTGAATTCTATCAAACACTTACAGAAGAGCTAACACCCATTCTTCTCAAACTCTTCCAAAGAACTGAAGAGGTGTGAACACTCCCAACTCACTCTATGAGGCCACCATCACCCTGATACCAAAACCAGACAAAGATACTACAAAAACAGAAAATTACAGACCAGTATCACTGATGAATATAGATGGAAAAATCCTCAACAAAATCCTAGCGAACAGAATCCAACAACACATTAAAAGGATCATACACCACGATCAAGTGAGATTTATCACAGAGATGCAAGGAGTCTTCAATATATGCTAATCAAGCAATGTGATACACCATATTAACAAATTGAAGAATAAAAACCATATGATCATCTCAATAGATGCAGAAAAAGTTTTGACAAAATTCAACGTCCATTTATGATAAAAACTCTCCAGAAAGTGGGCATAGAGGGAACCTAATTCAACATAATTAAGGCCATATATGACAAGCCCACAGCAAACATCATTCTCAATGGTGAAAAACTGAAAGCATTTCCTCTAAGATCAGGAACAAGACAAGGATGACCAACACTCACCACTATTATTCAACATAGTTTTGGAAGTCCTAGCCACGGCAATCAGAGAAGAAAATATACATCAATGGAACAGGGTAGAAAACCCAGAGATAAACCCATGCACCTATGGTCGACTAATCTATGACAAAGAAGGCAAGGATACACAATGGAGAAAAGACAGCCTCTTCAATAAGTGGTGCTGGAAAACTGGACAGCTACATGTAAACGAATGAAATTAGAACACTCCCTAACACCATACACAAAAATAAACTCAAAATGGATAGAGACCTAAATGCAAGACCGGACACTATAAAACTGTTAGAGAAAAACATAGGAAGAACACTATTTGACATAAATCACAGGAAGATCTTCTTTGATCCACCTCCTAGAGTAATGGAAATAAAAACAAAAATAAACAAATGGGACCTAATGAAACTTAAAAGCTTTTGCACAGCAAAGGAAACTACAAACAAGACAAAAAGACAACCCTCAGAATGGGAGAAAATATTTGCAAATGAATCAATGCACAAAGGATTAATCTCCAAAATATAAAAGTAGCTCATGCAGCTCAATATTAAAAAAACAAACAACCCAAACAAAAAATGGGCAGAAGACCTAAGTAGACATTTCTCCAAAGAAGACATACAGATGGCCAAGAAGCACATAAAAAGCTGCTCAACATCATGAATTATTAGAGAAATGCAAATCAAAACTACAATGAGGTATTGCCTCACACTGGTTAGAATGGGCATCATCAGAAAATCTACAAATAACAAATGCTGGGGAGACTGTGGAGAAAAGGGAACCCTCTTGCACTGTTGGTGGGAATGCAAATTGATACAGCCACTATGGAGAACAGTAAGGAGGTTCCTTATAAAACTAAAACTAGAACTATCATATGATCCAACAATCCCACTACTGGGCATATACCCTGAGAAAACCATAATTCAAAAAGACACATGCACCCCAATGTTCATTGCAGCACTATTTACAATAGTCAGGTCATGGAAGCAACCTAAATGCCCAATGACAGACGAATGGAAAAAGAAGTTGTGGTACATATATACAATGGAATGTTACTCAGCCATAAAAAGGAACGAAATTGAGTCATTTGTAGAGACGTGGATGCATCCAGAGACTCATACAGAGTGAAGTAAGTCAGAAAGAGAAAAACCTGTATTGTATATTAATGCATATATGTGGAAACTAGAAAAATGATACAGATGAACCAGTTTGCAGGGCAGAAACTGAGACACAGATGTAGAGAACCAACTTATGGACACCAAGGGGGGAAAGTGGAGGCGGGCGGAAGAAAAAAAAATTAGAATGTTTAACCATAATATTTAGCAACTTAAAATCACTAGAATAAAATAAACATTTTGTTTTAATGAAAAAAAAAAGTGAATGGTTTTATTACTTTGGTAGTAGCATAATTTTTTTTTTCCTAATAGACTAAAACCCTCATTTTATATTTGTGCCATTTGTAGAAGCTAAATGGAGATATTGAGAAGTCAGCTAGGAATCAGATCACTGGAACTTATATTTTACCTTCATTTTATGAAATAATCATTTTAGGGGCTCTAGGTACCATTTATGTATTTTCAATGCATTTTATAGCAATTTGAGCAACATTATTTCAAATGAAAAATCACATTCACTACTAAATAGCAATGAATGATTTCCCCAAGTTACCTACATATAACCAATCCTCAGTGTTTGTACAAATTGAAGGAAGGAGAAAATGATTTCCAGCCCCAATTATTTCCCAGAGGTTTTTGCGTTTGGCTTTTTAATACACGTTGAATTTCTAAAACAATTTATTATTTGCTCTAACAACTAAATTGATAAGTATGTAATGAAGCTGATGACTGCTGAAGCAAATCAGCATTGGGTGTGCGGTAGGAATAAAAGAAGAAAGTGTAGAGTATTAAAATGTAGCAATAGCTTCTCTACATGTGAAAAATCCCTGGATGAATGAATTCTTAATCTGGGAGTAATTTTTGGTAAATTAGAATAAAACTGTTTCTTTAATAGCTGAACATGACACTGGGTCAAATTGATTTTTTAAAAAATATTACCCAAAAGAAAGTTAAATATTGTAGTCATGTTATATATCCAGAAGCAAAGGGATGTGTAGGGGTGTGTGTGTCTATTTTTCTTTTTTTGGTAAACTAATGTTCTTTTTAAATTTCTCTTGGATGAATTCTTAGAAGTAGAATTGCTATTACACAATGAGTTATATGCTTAATATTAATAAAAAGTTTTTAATCTTCCAAAGTGGCTGCACTATTGTAGATTCTCACCAACAATATGAGAGTTCTAGCTATACCACTCTCCTGCCAACTTTTGGTAGTGATCAGTCTTTATTTTAGCCATTTTAGTGGATGCATTGTGCTATCTCATTATGATTTTCATCTGTAATTTCCTGATAACTAGTGCTGATAAGCCTTTTAAAATGTGCTTATTGGCCATCTGTATATCTTCTTTTTTGATGTGTCTGTTAAATTTTTGCTCATTTCTTATTTGAATGTATTTTTATTATTTAATAAGAGTTCCGTATATAGTTTGGATGTGAGTCACGAGGAGGGTGTCTTTGCTTGAGTCTACCATTTAGGCAAGTGATGAATTTAATAATTCATATAACTAGCATCTCCTGCTCTCCAGCTGGGGCCCCAGACCCTCATCAATAATAGACAGTACATTGATCATATCTCATTCAATATCTAGTGCTATGTTATCAAACATGGGTATTTGCTGAACTTGACCAACAGATACAAGGAATGGACTAATATTTTGGAGGAGTAATCATAAACATATCAAAAAGGATATGATTTAAGAAGTTTTATAGTCTCATGCATCAGTGCACAGATTTGGAGTGAGTCAGAACAGGGCTTGATTCCCAGCTCTTCTGTTTTTGTGTATACTGTTTTGGGAGAGTTACAGAAGCTCTGCAAACTTCAGTAGTCTCACTTGGAAGAGGGGGTAAAGTTATCTATGCTTCCTTCTGCAGAGTTGTCAGGAGGAGTAAATAAAATATTTTTAAATGGCTTGTGCACAGTCCCTGTATGTTAAGTGGTACTAAAGGAAGCTTCTGCTGCTGCTTCTTTATTTTTTTGGTTTTGTTTGTTTATTTCAGTATATAGAAGACTGGTTTTCAAGTCTAAGTTTCAACACCCAACTAGTGTGAAATGTTCATCTCTCTGAGCTTTAGTTTTTTCATTCTGCTCTAATTACTTCTCAAAGTTCAATAAAGGTAACATACTGGGAATCTATAAACTCTGTATTTTAAAATAAAAGGTAAAAAATAAAAAGGAACTCTCATATACTGTTGGTGGGAATGTAAATTGGTACAGCCACTATGGAGAACAGTACAGCAGCTTAAAAAACTAAACATAGAGCTACCATATGATCCAGGAATCCCACTCCTGGGCATATATATGGAGAAAACTCTATAATTTGGAAAGATACATGTACCCTGATGTTCATAGCTGCACTATTTACAATAGCAAAGACATGAAAGCCACCTAAGTGTCCATGAACAGATGAATGGATAAAGAATATGTGGTATGTATGTGTATACATACATACACACACACACACACACACACACACACACACACACAGTGGAATATTACTCAGCCATAAAAAGAATGAAATAATACCATTTGCAGCAACATGGATGGACCTAGAGATTGTCATATTGAGTGAAGTAAGTCAGACAGAGAAAGAGAAATATCATATGCTATCACTTATTTGTGGAATCTAAAAAAATGATACAAATAACTTATTTACAACATGGAAACAGACTCACAGACTTTGAAAACAGATTTATGGTTACCAAAGGGGAGAGTGGGGTGGGGAGATAAATTAGGAATTTGGGATTAACATATACACACGACTATATATAAAATATGTAAACAACAATAACCTACTGTGTAGCACAGGGAATTATACTCAATAGCTTGCAATAACCTATAATAGAAAAGAATCTGAAAGAGTATGTATATATATGTATATATATATGAATAACTTTGCTGTACACTTGAAACTAATGCAACATTGTAAATTAACTATACCTCAATTAAAAAATATCACACAGGGGGCTACCCTAGTGGCGCAGTGGTAGAGAGTCCGCCTGCCGATGCAGGGGACACGGATTCGTGCCCCGGTCCGGGAAGATCCCACATGCCGCGGAGCGGCTGGGCCCGTGAGCCATGGCCGCTGAGCCTGCGCGTCTGGAGCCTGTGCTCCGCAACGGGAGAGGCCACAACGGTGAGAGGCCCGCGTACCACCAAAAAAAAAAAAAAAAAAAATCACACAGAAAAATCCATTGTGAGGAAAAAAAAAGTAATACTAACCATACATTAAGATTTATCACACATCTTTTGCACACAAAAATTGTGCCAGATACTGTTTTAAGCACCAGGGATACAGTGATACTGTTTTAAGCACCAGGGATACAGTTCTTCACTCCACGGAGCTAGCCATCTAACAGGGGGGCAGAAGAACAAATAGGTATTACAATCTAGAATGAAAAGGATTAAGAGAGGGATAGCAATGGTACCCTCAGCACCCTAGAGGGAAGGCTTTCCAGATGTGATCAACCTGGAGCTGAGCCTTAAAAATGAGAGGAAGACAGCAAGGCAAACAAGGGAGAAAGGGCAACCAGAGAGCAAAAGAAAAAAAAAAAAACAACCACAAGTGTAGGGTTTTCAGTGAAACATTGACAATTCTGTGTTGACGGCATATAAATCAGGAGGCAAGAAGCAGGAGAGCACAGAGGAGGAGTGGCAAGAGCACACTTCATATGAATATGAAAAGAAATCATTATTTTCATTACTTGTATTATCAGTGACAGATTATATGAGGAATAAAGCCTTAGACAACAGGTTTCCAGACAGAGATGGAATGATCGACTTTTGGCTTATTCACTGAATTCACTGGCCAAAGGCAAAGACTTCAGTCACTGCTTCTTATACCCTCTGCAGCCTTTCGTCTTTTACAACGAGGACAAAGAAGGAAAACCTAACAAGCAGAAGTGTGTGGTGCATTTTAGAAAGAATTTTATAGGTAAGACACCTGCAAAAAACAGTCACATTTTGCGTAGTATCTGTTAGATCAGAATCTTCACTAACTAGAAAAGCTAACTATTTAAGCATTCTATGTGTGCGTGCACATACACAAGATCAGATTATAGCTCAGGAATTGATATGTAGACAGAATTGGTATGTATTGTGTAAATCCCTGTCCTTCACTGCAACATGATTTTTCTGTAATTGTCTTTTGCTCTTTATTTTTCCTTTCCTATGTAAACTCTAGGGTCAGCTGTGGTTCAGGATGTCTGTAATTTCTCTACCATTTACAGTGGTTAATTCTTAATACAGTATAATAATAGTTAAATGAGATTCTCCAGAGTTGAAAAAATTTATGAGAGATAAAATTCCAAAGCAACTGTAAACAGCCAAGTCAAGGACTGCATGCAGTTCAGATACATTATTACTGATCATGAATGAGGTCACTATATTTTCTTGTTAATTGTTAATTCTCTGTATTACTTGCTATCAGGAGACCAGAGACATTCTGATTAAATTAGCTTGTTTAGTTTATCATTTGGAATTATTTTTCCCTTCCTAGGCCTTACCTTTAAGCCCTGTGTTTCTTGAACTTAGAGCTCAAGCTGGGAAAGGAAGAAATAGCAGCAAACTCTGATACATAAGTAGCCTTGAGGAATTGGTTATTAAGAAATGTTCAAAATGTAAGAGTTTTGCATTCTCACAATCTGTAGTAAATACTTCCAAGGTCACTCTGAACAAGAGGCATGCTGCACACACTCTTCGTTGAAAAGACAGATCTTTTATTTCCCAGCAACATGCCTTGGTAACTCGATGCTACTCTTTTGAGAGTAATCCTTAATTTTATTTTTTATTACGGCATGCATAGACGTAATGTCTGAACACTCAACCATGGAAGGAATGGAGTTATTGTGTTGCTTGACCAAGTCTTTTTAGGGGAACAATGCTATATGGGGTATGGAAAGAATATTCACATTTAAGAGATACGTCTGCCAATTGCAATTAGAGTAACTTTACACATATCACTTCATTTTCCTGAACCTCTCTTGCCTCATTTATAAAATGGGAATGGTAGACACCTAAGGAAATTCATATTTTGTTTAAATGGATAATGAAGGTGGAAGAGCTTAGTCAACTGTGAAACTTTATATGAATCTAGGGTGCTCTTTTCTCACAATTGCTGGCAGCTTTATTCTTTATTCAGATAACCAAAGTGAATAAAACACAACAGAAGACAAAGAAAAAAATCCGAACTTAAATGGGAATTTCTAAGCCTATCTGGCTATAATTCTTTTGTTCATGTTCATATCAAAAATAGCTATGGGTTATCTATCAACAGTTTCCCTGGCTCTACTCTGTGCTATAATGCCCCTTCAAAGTCTATATAAATAGCCAATATAGGAAGGGGCATAACATGGTCAAATAGCAAACCTTTGAGTAGCAGAGGGAAGGGAAAGTGGACATTGAACATAATGACCCAGGAAGTTCCTAGATTTAGTGATTTTTGTGTGAAGCCATGTCAAAATGTAGCGGGGAAGCTATTTTCTTCCCATCAAGAGCCAGAATGGCACCTAAACCTGCCTTCAAAGTAGTACAGGGCAAATAACAGTAAAAAAAAATTTGTTCACAAATGAGAAATGTGCCAGATCAGAAATAAAACTGGGAAGACAGAGACCATCCCTTAAATGGGATCAGCTATTTTGAAGAATCAACAGCCTTTTATCTTAATTACCTTCTTGAAGACTCTTTTTCCTAATATAGTCATATTTTGAGGAACTAGGGGGTAAGAACTGCAACATATGAATTGGGTGGGGGAGGAGCATATTTCAGTCCATAACGTGTGGTTTGCAAATATTTTCTTCTAGTCTGTAGTTTGTCTTTCCACCCTATTAAAAGGATCTTTCACAGAGCAAGGATTTTTAATTTTGAGGAAGTCCAGTTTATCAATTGCTTTGGTATCAAACAAATACCAAAGATTTTACCCTATATTTACTCCTAAAAATGTTATGGTTTTACCATTTACATTTAGTTTTGACATCATTTTGGTCAATAAAATTAACAGGCCATAAACAAGACTGAAAAATTTTGTTAGAGAGAGAAAACAATCAATATTAGGAATGAAATGGGGTATATTACTAAAGACCTTGCAGACATCAGAATGATAATAAAGGAATATGTACTAGGAATAACTCTACATACATAAATTTGACAAGTTACATGAAAAGGACAAATTCCTCAAAAGTACAAGCTACCACACCTAATCCAAAATAAAATAGATAATTTAAATGACCTTATTAAGGAAAATTTATTTGTAATTTAGATGCCCCTCCCAAAACATCCAGACCCAGTTAGTTCTCCCCAGTTGGAGAATTCTAGCAAACACTTAAAGAAGTATTAATACCAATTTTACATAACCTGCTCCAGAAAACAGAAGAGAATAAAACACCTCTGAATCAATTTTATGAAGCTAGAATTACTCTGATACCAAAATGAGACAAAGACAGTAAAAAAGGGAAAACTGCAGACCATTATCCCTCATAATTATATATTATCAAACAAATTTCAACAATACATAAAAAGAATTATACACCAGAGTCAAGGGGGTTTATTCCAAGGATGGAAGTTTGGTTCAATATTTAAAAATCAGTCAATATAATCCACCATAATAACAGGATAGAGAAGAAAAATCCTATGAATATATCAATGAATGCAGAAAAAATCTGACAGGAATTGAAACACCGGATGTTTCCCTCTTTTCTAATGCAAACATTTAGTGTTATAAAAATTTCTTTCAGGTAATCAGTGTGCCACAGTATTCATATATTATATTTTCATTTTTGTTCAGTTCAAGGTACTTTTAAAAATTTTTTCTTGAGACTTTCTCTTTGACCCATGGATTAATTCCAACTGTGTTTTTAGTTGGTTGAAATTTTTCCTGTTATCATTCTATAGGATTTCATTCAAAAAATTCTTTTAAATTTTTTGTGGTTTGTTTTAGGGCCCAAGATATAGCTTATCTTTGCATATATTCTGTGGGTACTTGAAAAGAATACGTATTCTGTTCTTTTGGAGGATACTGTTCTATAATAAATGTCAGCCAGAGCCCATTAGTTGATCATGATATTTTCTTGTATTCCCTTGCTAAGTTTCTTTCTTGTTCTATCAGTTGTTGAGATAGAGTATTAAAGTCTCCAAACTGTGGATTTGTCTCTTGAACACTGAACCAGGGGTTAAAAATAAAACTGTGGAATTGAAATATATATATTACATGATAAAATATATATTTTCTACCCCAAATGCAAACTATGCTTAATTTTATCATCCAGCCATGACAGAATAGAAGGCTTCTTGAGGCAAGCATTTTGATAAAATTGAAAATTCACTCATATTAATTCAAAGCTTTGTGCAATGTTATAACCATATTAAATGAAATTTTAATAAGTGGGCTCATGGCAAAATGTTTTGCATATAATGTTTACACTGTTAACAAAGACAATCTGTCTCTTGTGATTTGACATATTTCTTTTTGATGTCAGAGTATTCTATTATTTTTAAAATGTCTGTCTTCTGTATCACAAAAATACATTTAACATCTAAATATAAAATTACTTTGAAGAAATTGTACTGTACACATAATGTACAAAACCCAATTTTAAAATTTTAGTACATTACATACTTTTGACTAGAGTATAATTAGTAACTTTCATAATAAAAACTGATTTTTAAAATGTCAAAACAGAATAAAATTAATTTATGAAAATTGAGTCATTATTCAGTCTTCATTTTTTAAAATGCTTTCATAATTATCTTATAAAAATAATCCTTCCTGGAATACCATTAGGTGTTAATCTAAAAAAATATTTAAAAGATCTGATTTTTGGTTCTATACTTCACTGTTTCTCAAAGCATGGTCATATCTCACAAGTGCTTATTAAAATCGAGGCAACCAGACTCCACCAGGTTTGCTGAGTTAGCAACTCTGAGCCATTGCCTGGGGAATTCTGGGAAATAAGTGTTTTAAACAAGTTCCCCAAATGGTTTCTATGCATTGTATAGTTCGAGAATCTTGCCCTAATTGCTTAAAATTCAATGTGGGCTACCAGACCACCAACTTGTAATTTAAAATGTTAATGAAGAGAATAATATTTAGACCCTTCTATTTATTGTAACTTGTTCTATTCTCTACTATGTGTTACATTCAAATCTCTAATAAATGTTGTTCTACATAGTTTTTGCAATTCTGATAACTTTGTGTGATTTTCCATGTTCTGCTTCACATTTCCATTCTTCTGTACTGTTACACTTCTTCACCACCTTGGGATGGCAAATTATCTAGAGGTAAAAATATTAATAAGCTCAATATTTATTTCCTACCTTCCTTTGAATGAATAACACCAATGATCTGTTAGATCTTCACTACATCCTTTCAGGTACATATAATATTTTTAATTATTTACAGAGATAATTCCTAGGTTTTAACAGCTGCCATGCCCTATATGACTGTGGTAGGATTATTTATGAGGCTTAACTACTGTGGATTTTGGAGCCTTTGGAGTTAGTCTGGAAGTTCACATGAAAGCTGGAAACTCTTGTTGTCTCAGTACCATTTTCCCCCCACAGTTGTATCTCTGCTAGTGGCTATGAGTCCCTAAAAACTCCAGGTGTCCTTTGAGAGCCCCTGGGATTTCATCCCCTTTATACAAATTCCTACTTAGAAATCTTTGTCTCTGAAGTTTTCTTAAGCTATGGCATTGACCTAAAACAGCAGGAGGAGGTATGGCCAGGACCAAACTGCTTGAGTCCCATTATTCTTGCATTTGGAACACTCTCTGTGGCAGACTATACTGTTGTTCCTAACTGTTGGATCACTTCGTTAAAAGAGGAGGACATACCTGCTCATTGCCATATGACACGAGGTGCCTCACTAATGGTACATTACATATTTCCACCCCATTATCAGGCTTGATGTGAGCGAGTAGAATGTGAGAAAAATGACAGAGAACTAGATTTGAGCAGAAGCCTTAAGTGACATCCTGTGCTTCTCTTCCTATCAGCTTTTCCTTCCTGTAGTCCTTTCCCTCTGCCAATGAGGGTCCCAGAATGAGAAGACCCAATGCAGCAGAGCAGCACTTGCTGACCTGCCATCGCTGACATAAAACATGAGTGAAATTAAATTTTTTGTCTTCAACAAATGGTGCCGGAACATCTGGATCTCCACATGAAAAAATTAATCTAAACACAGATCTTATACACGTCACAAAAACTTACTCAAAATGGATCAGAAACCTAAATGTAAAATGTAAAACTATAAAACTCCTAGAAGATAACATAGAAAAAACCTAGATGACCTTGGGTATGACGATGATTTCTTTAGATACAACACAGAAGGCATGATCCATAAAAGAAATAATTGATAAGCTGGACTTTAATAAAATAAAAAAATTCTACTCTGTGAAAGACAATGTCAAGAAAATGAGAAGACAAGCCACAGAATGGGAAATAACATCTGCAAAAGACACATCCAATTAAGAACTGCTATCCAAAATAGACAAATTCTTAAAACCCAACAATAAGAAAACAAATATCTGGTCTATTAAAAAATGGACTAGAGACCTCACCAAAGAAGATATACAGATGGCAAATAAGGATATGAAATGATACAAATTAAAACAATAGTGAAACATAATTAATACCTATTAGAATGGCCAAAATCCAGAACACTGAAAATGTCAAATAATGGCAAGGATGTGGAGCAACAGAAACTCTCATTCATTGCCAGAGGGAAGGCAAAATGGTACAGCCACTTTGGGAGGGAGCTTGGCAGTTTCTTAAAAAAATAAACATACTGCTACCATATAATGCAGCAATTGTGTTACTTGGTATTTACCCAAAGGAGTTGAAAAATTATGTTCACACAAAGATCTGCACATCAATGCTTATAGCCTTTTTATTCATAATTGCCAAAACTTGGGAGGATCCAAGATGTCCTTCAGTAGGTAAATGAATAAATAAACTGTGGTCCATCCAGGCAATGGAATATTATTTAGTGCTAAAAATAAATGAGCTATCAAGCCATGAAAAGACATGGAGGAAACTTAAATTCATACTACTGAGTGAAGGAAGCCAATCTACATACTGTGACACCAAGTATATGGAAAAAGCAAAACTGTGGAGGCAGTAGAAAATTCAGTGGTTGCCAAGGGTGAGGGAGCAGAAGGGGATGAATAGGTGGAGAATGAGGATTTTTAAGGCAGTGAAAATACTCTGTACAATAGTATAATGATGAATACATGTCATTATACATTTGTCTAAATCCAGAACGTAGAACATCAAGAATGAACCCTAAGGTAAACTCTGGACTTTGGATGAAATTGATGTGTCAGTGTGTGTTCATCCTCAGTAAAAAAAGGCACCACTCTGGTGAGCGATGCTGGTAATAGAGGAGGTTATGCATGTTGCGGGGAGGGCAGGAGTTATAAGGAAAATCTCTGTACTTTCCTCTCAATTGTGCTGTGAACTAAAACTTCTCTTTAAAAAAGTCTTATAAAAATCCTTGTTGTTATAAATCACCAACATTTAAGGTTGCTACTGCAGTAGAATGGCGAAAAATACTAAACTTTCTGTGGACATTAATGCTATATTGATGAGAACCATTATCTCGAGAAGGATTTCCATAAACAGCTAAGTCCCACACTCACTGAGATCTCTGTGATTTTAACGTATTTCACAATGAGTATTTTAAGGATACTTTTGCCCTTGCTGGACTTCCTAATAACATCTCTTGTCCCCAACCTTACTTATGTCTCCACAATTTTTTTCCAATCCCACTATCAAACTTTCACTCTCTGAGTTTTCTGTACAAGAAATTTAGCTCTACCAATAAATTAGAGCTGTCTTTCTCATAAACACTAACAGGAATAGTCCAACAAGGACTTTCGACCTTTCAATTGAAGTATGTCTTTTCCAATTTATGGTGTTTATATCTGCACTAGAATGGAGAATTGCTTCAAATGCCCAATATAACATAAAATATATTTTAAGCACCCAAGTACACTTAGTACTCTATTTAAAGCAATAGACAGTATATATCCAGAAGAACCAGGTAAGAAGGAAAAGAATTTTGACTGCCATTGAAACTTTTGAGTGTATCTTAAAGTATACTTCTTTGAGGAAAAACAATGAGCACAGATAAATCCAGGAATCATGGAAAAATGTTCTATGAACTTGGAAGAGGCTATGAATTTTATCTAATCTACTATCATCTTCTCCGAATCATCAAATTGAACAAAATTAGTTTTATAACCTCTGTATTTGAAATTGGTTGAAAAATAATCCAACCACCTGAGTATGGTGTTTTTCAAGTTGATTCTACCTCTGCTGGAAATCAGAAACAGATATCTTTTTAAATACGTACTCACATGACAGGGCCTATGACCATAGCCTCAGTTCATCTTTGGAAATACTCTACTCTCTGTTTTGGTCACAAACTTCCAGAACTAATTATCCACTGAGATGGTTTATCCCTGTAACACTTGCTCATCCATGCCCATGAGCTTTTGAGATCTGGAATCTGATTGTCTTGTTGGCTCATTGCCTCTGCCCAAAACATAATTCAGGGAACATTCAGAAAAAGAATGAGAGATCCAACCAAGCAAAAGCCTTCTCATCATCTTGCCACTGATTAGGTCTCACTTCTGGTCATAAACATTTTTATTCTTTCCAACCAGATATACTGTATATTTTGGAGAACTGTAGACCAAGTTTAGAATCACTAAAACTGCTCTCATTAGAACTTGTCTGGTCTTTCTTGGATTAAGGGTGTATGTAGTTCTGTAGTTTAGTACACATGTATTTACAAAAAGTAAGAGCTTGCCCTTTAAATAATTATAAAGTATTACTCCCACTATGATTACGTGGGAAAACTGGCTGTGTTTCTCAATTAAACTTAGTAGCATGCAATTTCTGCACTACCACATAGCAAATCTGTGCTTTCAGCAGCCTCTTTTATTCGATTTGCTCTGTTGGCTATCAAGCAAGTCCAAGGCAATTGGGAAAAAACAACAAGGAAACAGATTCTAGAAAACTAGCCAACATGTTCATTGAGTTGAATCTGCATTACATATCTGAGAAGCAGATGGGCAGTCAAGGGTGAATTTCCTCCCTGGTAGGGTCAATTTTCATTATCCAACTCTGAAGGACTTTATGTTCTAGACTTTTTGTGAATGGAACTTAAAAATACAGATACATCAAGGTAGCAGGGTGGTAAAATAAGAAGATGGAATATGAAACACAAATTACTTCAAGTGGGTATAGTTTAATTAAAATGTTTTATAATATGTTGTGTGAGTACTTCACTTTGTCTTGGGATTTAAAGGAAAATATTGGTGACTGCTTCATTAATAGGGGAGGCCAATGTTACCCTAGAGGTAGAAGAATTATATTGGCAGTTCAACTCTCTTTGCCAGAAAATTCATGAGAAGGCAGAGTAAGGAGCTGTCTAATGGTCATTTGTTGGCTGAGGACAGTAAGTTGAGTTCACCAATACTAGGGCAAAAGAGAATCTAACTATGGCAGCTGGCTCCATCCTTTCTTGGAAACTTTGTTTCACAATACTATTATTATAAAAAAATTTTTCCAGTTGAAATCCTCCACTTTTGGTCAGGTTATCAGATCAATACATTTTAATAGCATGCTGGATAAAATCACTCATGAGGTAGAATAAAAATGAGGTTAATTCATATTTATATGAAATTTATATACAACTAGAATTGTCATTTCAAATTTCTGGATTATATATAAGGCACCTGCAAAATGCCTGTACCCTACAAATATACAAAGTGAATCAATTATACAATAAAGGAAAAAAGGGAAGGAATTGTTTATCTATTTAATTGGATATTATTAATATTTACTGATGGATTACATCTGGGCTGGATATCTGAATAGAGCAGGGGAAGAGTACAGTATAAACAAGAACCTTTCCATTACGTTTAAAAATCTTGTAATATCATTTTTTTTGATATTATTGGGTTGGCCAAAAAGGTCATTCGGGTTTCCATAAACTCTCTGTAACAGCTTACAGAAAACCCGAACGAACTTTTTGGCCAACACTATACTTACTATGAGAGAAATGGAAGCTTAAAGCAATAATCTTACATAGTGCTGTCCAGTACAAATACCTTGTGAGCCACAAATGCAAACCACATTATTTTAAATTTTTGAATAGCAACATTAAAAATGCAGGTGAAATTAATTGCAATATATATTGATTTCACCCAATATATGCAAATATTACTATTTCAACATGTAATCAACACAAAAATTATTGAGATATTTTACGTTCTTTTTTATACTAATTTTCCCAAGTCATGGTGTATACTTTACACTTACACCACATGTCAATTTGGAGTAGCCGCATTCATAAGCTTCACAGCCACATGTGGTCAGTGATTTCTATATTGGATAGCATTGCCCAATAAAAACTTATTAAGAATGAAGTTTGTATCTTATTTAGCCTTTGTTAACTACATAATAAACTGACTTGAAGAAAGAGCAGGAAAATGAATTTTCAATAGAAATCAAAGTGGGAATATAGAACCTCGTGGGAAATAGTACATTATTTTTCTTACTATACCAGATTCAAACCTTTTTAGAATGGATGGCCAGATAAAACTTTGTCAAAGTCAGTTTTAAAATATTAGATGGGGTTTGTTGGCAAGACAATAAAAAAATAACAACTAGAAATTATTTCACATACTCTAAATTTAATCAGAGTAAAGACATACTAGATTTTTAGGCATAATATCAACTCTAGTACAATCCATATTTGCACCCCTCACTAGAAGACTGATGAGCACTGTCAATACTCAACACATCAAGATCTTTAAATGCTTACTAAGTGCATAATACTTATGTACACATACATATTTATGTATTCAAGTTTATATGTATATATGTACATATATATGTGTGCATGTGTGTCTGTGTATAACTTCTTAAGCAAAATATTTGACCCTTAAACAAAGAGGGGGTTAATTCAGGTGTAATTTATTGTGGGCCCTCTGTAGCTTTAGCCATGGTTCATCTGTATCATCAGCTCCTACGTGGTTCCTAGGTAGATTCAACCACCCACAGATCATGTAGTACTATTTAATATATTTACTATTGAAAAATATCCACGTATAAGGGGTCCTGCTCAGTTCAAAGCCACGTTGTTCAAGGGTCAACAGTATATAGAATTCCAATTATCTTAGTATGCCCAGTAATGCAAAAATGACTACTTAGGAGAAAAAATGTAAAGGAAACGTCCCACCCTATGTAGAATTCCTCCTCTCTTTTTAAACCTAAGCATAATCACTAATAGGTCATCATTCATTTCTCATCATTGATATCATCCAATATCAGAATGATAATAAGGCCCTCTCTTCTGTAAAAACACATCAGTGGTTTTGGGATCTAAAAAGGGAACTATACATAAAGGACAATTTAACTTGATGAATTTTTAAATCATGTATTCTTGAAGGGATTTACTTCTGATAATTTTCCAATTGGGAAAATAACTTTCAAAAAGGCTTAGCTAAAACCCCACAGCTAAACTTCCTTTTTAATCGTGAAACCCTATTACTAGTCAATATTCATTCATGGAAATTCTCTTATATTTCCATGCAACTTCAGTGTTCACAGAGGTCTAAGCAAGGAGTCTTAATACTATCTGACTTTACTGTAACTGTAGTTTATTGGTTTTTCTAAGTTTGTTGCCTTAGAGAATAAGCATTATTTTGGGAACATAAAAATTTAGAGAAGACTTTGCAAATTAGAATTTTAGCAAAGCATTTTTTTTCTTGGTTTACTCAAACAATTTAAATGTAATTTGGAAATGTAAACTTCTAGTGCCAAGGAGAGAAACTACTTATCGGGTCATTCAACCAGGATTACCCGTATATTATGGCACAAATACTCCTGAGTACATAGTCTATATTTTTTAACATATTTAATATCCTATTAAAGAGATTATCAGAGTATAATGTTATCAAGATAATTATGCACCAAACATACATTCTATTCCTTTTTTGGAACAATGATATTTAGCAGAATAAGAGGTAAAGAATAAACCAAGAACTTCAAAGCTCTAAAAAGCTACTGTGTTAAACAAATTACAGTATGTATCATACTGTTTGTACTATTTTAGGTGATTTACTTAGTCCCAAATATCTATTTTAGTTCTTTAATATAAATGGGCACTTCTAGGAATATATTAAATCTTACTGAACAGAACAATTAATTAAAATCTACCATTTAGTTTTTTGCATACCCTTCCTCAAATTAATAACAACATACCACTCAAATCTCTGAATATTCGTAAAGTATTTATATTATTTATAAATGAATAATGTACTTACAAATAAATGCTTTATAATTTTTAAATAAATTCTTTAAAAATAAATAACTTGGGCTTCCGGGAAGATGGTGGAAGAGTAAGACGTGGAGATCACCTTCCTCCCCACAGATACACCAGAAATATATCTACATGTGGAACAACTCCTACAGAACACCTACTGAACGCTGGCAGAAGACCTCAGACCTCCCAAAAGGCAAGAAACCCCCCACGTACCTGGGCAGGGCAAATGAAAAAAAGAAAAAACAGAGACAAAAGAATAGGGACGGGACCTGCACCAGTGGGAGGGAGCTGTGAAGGAGGAAAAGTTTCCACACACTAGGAAGCCCCTTCGCGGGCGGAGACTGCGGGTGGTGGAGGGGGGAAGCTTCGGAGCCGCGGCGGAGAGCACAGCAACAGGGGTGCGGAGGGCAAATAGGAGAGATTCCCGCACGAAGGATCGGTGCCGACCAGCACTCACCAGGCCCAGAGGCTTGTCTGCTCACCCACCGGGGTGGGCGGGGCTGCGAGCTGAGGCTCGGGCTTTGGTCTGAGCTCAGGGAGAGGACTGGGGTTGGCGGAGTGAACACAGCCTGAAGGGGTTAGTGCACCACGGCAGGGCCAGGAGGGAGTCCGGGAAAAGGTCTGGAGCTGCCGAAGAGGCAAGAGACTTTTTCTTACCTCTTAGTTTCCTGATGCGCGAAGAGAGGGGATTAAGAGCGCTGCTTAAAGGAGCACGGACTCCAGAGACGGGCAGGAGACGCTAAGGCTGCTGCTGCCGCTGCCAAGAAGCCTGTGTGCGAGCACAGGTCACTATCCACACCTCCTTTCCGGAGAGCCTGTGCAGCCCGCCTCTGCCAGGGTCCCGGGATACAGGGTCAACTCCTCCAGGAGAACGCACGGCGCGCCTCAGGCTGGTGCAACGTCACGCCGGCCTCTGCCGCCCGAGGCCCGCCCCGCACTACGTGCCCCTCCCTCCCCCCAGGCCTGAGTGAGCCAGAGCCCGAGTCAGCGGCTCCTTTAACCCCGTCCTGTCTGAGCGAAGAACAGACGCCCTCCAGCGACCTATACGCAGAGGCGGGACCAAATCCAAAGCTGAGCCCCTGGGAGCTGTGAGAACAAAGAAGAGAAAGGGAAATCTCTCCCAGCAGCCTCAGAAGCAGCGGATTAAAGCTCCACAATCAACTTGATGTATCCTGCATCTGTGGAATACATGAATAGACAACGAATCATCCCAAATTGAGGAGCCCTGTGGATGAAAGGCTCTTGGTGCTGCAGCCAGGAGTCAGTGCTGTGCCTCTGAGGTGGGAGAGCCAACTTCAGGACACTGGTCAACAAGACACCTCCCAGCTCCACATAATATCAAACGGCGAAAATCTCCCAGAGATCTCCGTCTCAACGCCAGCACCCAACTTCACTCAACGACCAGCAAGCTACAGTGCTGGACACCCTATGCCAAACAACTAGCAAAACAGGAACACAACCCCACCCATTAGCAGAGAGGCTGCCTAAAATCATAATAAGTTCACAGACACCCCAAAACACACCACCAGATGTGGAGCTGCCCACCAGAGAGACAAGATCCAGCCTCATCCACCAGAACACAGGCACTAGTCCCCTCCACCAGGAAGCCTACACAACCCACTGAACCAACCTTAGCCACTGGGGACAGACACCAAAAACAACGGGAACTACGAACCTGCAGCCTGCAAAAAGGAGACCCCAAACACAGTAAGATAAGCAAAATGAGAAGACAGAAAAACACACAGCAGATGAAGGAGCAAGATAAAAACCCACCAGACATAACAAATGAAGAGGAAATAGGCAGTCTACCTGAAAAAGAATTCATAATAATGATAGTAAAGATGATCCAAAATCTTGGAAATACAATAGACAAAATGCAAGAAACATTTAACAAAGACCTAGAAGAACTAAAGATGAAACAAACAACGATGAACAACACAAAAAATGAAATTAAAAATACTCTAGATGGGATCAATAGCAGAATAACTGAGACAGAAGAACAGATAAATGACTTGGAAGATAAAATACTGGAAATAACTACTGCAGAGGAGAATAAAGAAAAAAGAATGAAAAGAACTAAGGACAGTCTCAGAGACCTCTGGGACAACATTAAACACGCCAAAATTCGAATTATAGGGGTTCCAGAAGAAGAAGAGAAAAAGACAGGGACTGAGAAGATATTTGAAAAGATTATAGTTGAAAACTTCACTAATATGGGAAAGAAAATAGTTAATCAAGTCCAGGAAGCACAGATAGTCCCATACAGGATAAATCCAAGGAGAAATACACCAAGACACATATTAATCAAACTGTCAAAAATTAAATACAAAGAAAGCATATTAAAAGCAGCAAGGGAAAAACAACAAATAACACACAAGGGAATCCCCATAAGGTTAACAGCTGATCTTTCAACAGAAACTCTGCAAGCCAGAAGGGAGTGGCAGGACATATTTAAAGTGATAAAGGAGAAAAACCTGCAACCAAGACTACTCTACCCAGCAAGGATCTCATTCAGATTTGATGGAGAAATTAAAACCTTTACAGACAAGCAAAAGTTGAGAGAGTTCAGCACCACCAAACCAGCTTTACAACAAATGCTAAAGGAACTTTGCTAAGTGGGAAACACAAGAGAAGAAAAGGACTTACAAAAACAAACCCATAACAATTATTAAAATGGTCATAGGAACATACATATCAATAATTACCTTAAATGTGAATGGATTAAATATTCCAACCAAAAGACACAGGC
This sequence comes from Delphinapterus leucas, assembly GCF_059928025.1. Taxonomy (NCBI): domain Eukaryota; kingdom Metazoa; phylum Chordata; class Mammalia; order Artiodactyla; family Monodontidae; genus Delphinapterus; species Delphinapterus leucas. Next base: position 17,321,359 of record NC_143146.1, read on the forward strand.
TCACAGAATGGATACAAAAACAAAACCCATATATATGGACAACCTGGAAGAAATGGACAAATTCTTAGAAATGCACAACCTGCCAAGCCTGAATCAGGAAGAAATAGAAAATATGAACAGACCAATCACAAGCACTGAAATTGAAACTGTAATTAAAAATCTTCCAACAAACAAAAGCCCAGGACCAGATGGCTTCACAGGCGAATTCTATCAAACATACAGAGAAGAGCTATCACCTATCCTTCTCAAACTCTTCTAAAATATAGCAGAGGGAGGAACACTCCCAAATTCATTCTACAAAGCCACCATCACCTTGATACCAAAACCAGACAAGGATGTCACAAAGAAAGAAAACTACAGACCAATATCACTGATGAACATAGATGCAAAAATCCTCAACAAAATACTAGCAAACAGAATCCAACAGCACATTAAAAGGATCATACACCATGATCAAGTGGCGTTTATTCCAGGAATGCAAGGATTCTTCAATATACGCAAATCAATCAATGTGATAAACCATATTAACAAATTGAAGGAGAAAAACCATATGATCATCTCAATAGATGCAGACAAAGCTTTTGACAAAATTCAACACCCATTTATGATAAAAACCCTGCAGAAAGTAGGCATAGAGGGAACTTACATCAACATAACAAAGGCCATATATGACAAACCCACAGCCAACATCATCCTCAATGGTGAAAAACTGAAAGCATTTCCACTAAGATCAGGAAAAGGACAAGGTTGCCCACTCCCACCACTCTCATTCAACATAGCTTTGGAAGTTTTAGCCACAGCAATCAGAGAAGAAAAGGAAATAAAAGGAATCCAAATCACAAAAGAAGAAGTAAAGCTGTCACTGTTTGCAGATGACATGATACTATACATAGAGAATCCTAAAGATGCTACCAGAAAACTACTAGAGCTAATCAATGAATTTGGTAAAGTTGCAGGATACAAAATTAATGCACAGAAATCTCTGGCATTCCTATACACTAATGATGAAAAATCTGAAAGTGAAATCAAGAAAACACTCTCATTTACCATTGCAACAAAAAGAATAAAATATTTAGGAATAAACCTACCTAAGGAGACGAAAGACCTGTATGCAGAAAATTATAAGACACTGATGAAAGAAATTAAAGATGATACAAATAGATGGAGAGATATACTCTGTTCTTGGATTGGAAGAATCAACATTGTGAAAATGACTCTACTACCCAAAGCAATCTACAGATTCAATGCAATCCCTATCAAACTACAACTGGCATTTTTCATAGAACTAGAACAAAAACTTTCACAATTTGTATGAAAACACAAAAGACCCCGAAGAGCCAAACCAATCTTGAGAACGAAAAACGGAGCTGGAGGAATCAGGCTCCCTGACTTCAGACTATACTACAAAGCTACAGTAATCAAGACAGTATGGTACTGGCACAAAAACAGAAAGATAGATCAATGGAACAGGATAGAAAACCCAGAGATAAACCCACGCACATATGGTCCCCTTATTTTTGATAAAGGAGGCAGGAGTGTACAGTGGAGAAAGGACAGCCTCTTCAATAAGTGGCGCTGGGAAAACTGGACAGGTACATGTAAAAGTATGAGATTTGATCATTCCCTAACAACATACACAAAAATAAGCTCAAAATGGTTTAAAGACCTAAATGTAAGGCCAGAAACTATCAAACTCTTAGAGGAAAACATAGGCAGAACACTCTATGACATAAATCAAAGCAAGATCCTTTTTGACCCACCTCCTACAGAAATGGAAATAAAAACAAAAATATACAAATGGGACCTAATGAAACTTCAAAGCTTTTGCACAGCAACAGAAACCATAAACAAGACCAAAAGACAACCCTCAGAACGGGAGAAAATATTTGCAAATGAAGCAACTGACAAAGGATTAATCTCCAAAATTTATAAGCAGCTCATGCAGCTCAATAACAAAAAAAAAAACAACCTAATCCAAAAATGGCCAGAAGACCTAAATAGACATTTCTCCAAAGAAGATATACAGACTGCCAACAAACACATGAAAGAATGCTCAACATCATGAATCATTAGAGAAATGCAAATCAAAATTACAATGAGATATCATCTCACACCAGTCAGAATGGCCATCATCAAAAAATCTAGAAACAATAAATGCTGGAGAGGGCGTGGAGAAAAGAGAACCCTCTTGCACTGCTGGTGGGAATGTAAACAGATACAGCCACTGTGGAGAACAGTATGGAGGTTCCTTAAAAAACTACAAATAGAACTACCATATGACACAGCAATCCCACTACTGGGCATATACCCTGAGAAAACAATAATTCAAGAAGAGTCATGTACCAAAATGTTCATTGCAGCTCTATTTACAATAGCCCAGAGATGGAAATAACCTAAGTGTCCATCATCAGATGAATGGATAAAGAAGATGTGGCACATATATACAATGGAATATTACTCAGCCATAAAAAGAAACGAAATTGAGCTATTTGTAATGAGGTGGATAGACCTAGAGTCTGTCATACAGAATGAAGTAAGTCAGAAAGAGAAAGACAAATACCGTATGCTAACACATATATATGGAATTTAAGAAAAGAAAATGTCATGAAGAACCTAGGGGTAAGACAGGAATAAAGACACAGACCTACTAGAGAATGGACTTGAGGATATGGGGAGGGGGAAGGGTAAGCTGTGACAAAGCGAGAGAGAGGCATGGACATATATACACGACCAAATGTAAAATAGATAGCTAGTGGGAAGCAGCTGCATAGCACAGGGAGATCAGCTTGGTGCTTTGTGACCACCTAGAGGGGTGGGATAGGGAGGGTGGGAGGGAGACGCAAGAGGGAGGAGATATGGGGATATATGTATATGTATAGCTGATTCACTTTGTTATAAAGCAGAAACTAACACACCCATTCTAAAGCAATTATACTCCAATAAAGATGTTAAAAAAAAAGATTTTTGGTCAAAGAGAGAGATGGATAGAATTACCACTAATTGAGATTGGGAAAAATACAAATGAAGCAGAATTTCTGAAGCAAGAGGAGAGGGAGAGAATTCATTTTGGATAGTCAAGTGTGAGATGTTGATTAAGCATCTTGATAGAAATGTCTAAGTTAAAATGGAGAATTTAGAGACAGGGAACTGATCTCTAGGGGACTGATCCCCTAGAGATTTAATTAGGATTTCCAATGCTAAAACCTTAAAGTACAGAGGAGAATCCAGCCAAAGAGACACCTAAGGAACATGCCACTGTGATGCATGTGGCAAGCTGTGAGCCCCTTCCATTCAGTTTCTCTGGAGAGGATACTTCCAGTCTCCTGTCACAGTGGAGAAGAGCAGTTATCTCCGAATTGGAGTGGTTCATAAGCACTGAATGAGTTCAAGAGTTTCAAAGAAACCTGTTTTTCAGTCCTATTCCTGTACTCTGACATTTGAAAGATATCCAAAGCCTTTATTTCTTGATCTTTCGGAGTTCTGAGATTGGAATTAGCTTTTATTTTCCCTAGTATGTACTTCACCCATGAGCTCAGTTTTTAGATGTCTCTGGTATGTCAAGTCATTCATTACTTTTCATTCATTCTCCAACCTTTCTAAAATAGATCCCCAGAACATGCATTATGACTTAAGGGGTATGAAGAAACGTAGGATTTTTGAAATATACAGGAAAGGACGTATATAGATTTTGCATATGCTCCTCCTTTCTTCCATCATCGACGGATTCGAGTTTGTACTATCTAATATCCCAGTTCTGATTTCTAATTACATCAATGTGCTACTGGACTGTGATGTTGCTGAAAATCACGCGGAGCTACTTCACCACCATGTAGTTCCTTCCCCTGGGAGCTATTTCAAGATTCAGAATCATTTCAGATCTCAGGGAATCCCTGAAAACTGATTTCTAGATAGTAAACATGTAACTCTATATATCTGAATTTTCTAAATACTTGCTAGTTGTAAATTCTTTTACCACACGGGTAGATTTAATGCAGGTGATTTTCACACAATGAGAGTCAGTAGGTAATATTTTACAGTTGGTCTGGAGAAGTACGTTTGATGACTCAGAAAAAATACAACATAAATATGTGATCTCTAATATCATTCCTTATGTGATTTATTCTTTTATAACTATCAGAATATTTTTGTTATTTCTATAAGTTAAAGACAGTATCATGTGTTCTAAAAGGACAAAAATAAATTAGACATATGTTTATTAAATATCATACTTTGGATTCTCTACTCACATTTTATTGACCAAAGCAAGTCAAATTACTAAGCACTTGATGTCAAAGACTTAAGTGTAATCCTCTTTGGTGGAAACAGCAAATGATCAGGAGCAATGATACAATCTCACGGTGGATTTCATTATCACACTCAGAAACTAACATGAAACCTGAAAGGAAGCCCTGGGACCTATGGAATGGAAAAGAAGGGGACTAAATGCCAGAAATCGAGATTGATCTGAAGACAGTTTTTTGGCTTATACTCTTTCCTCTATCCCATAAAGACCTGAGCAGAACAGTACCTGATTCTCTCCTTATTTTCCACCGTGAGGCAGGAGAACTGATCAGTCAGATGTGGCAGGGTAACCTCAGAGAAAAGTTGGAGACTACTTGATGTGGGAAGTCTATATAAGTAGATGGTTCAACATTAGAAAGTTTAACAATTCAACATATTCATAGTGTACAAGAGAAAAAATCAAACAGACATTGCAATAGAAGCAGAAACTTGAGCTTTTTCAGTTATTTATTTTTTAGAGGCTCATAAAATTTTGAATACAAGGGAACTTCTTCAAGTTCATAACTCTATTGATCAGAAATCTATAGCATATGTCATACGTGATAGGGGTATTTTGGATACATTTCCTTTAATTTGGGCAAATATATATGATGACCATCATTATCACATCTGCTAGCATAATATTGGAGAGATTGGTCAGTATCATAAGATTGTAAAATTAAAAAAAAGAGAGGTAAACACTTAAAAGGAAAACACAGAAGTGTCATCATTTGAAAATGCTATGATTTTCCATAGAAAAGTTCACTTAAACACAAAGCCATTAGAACTTATAAGCAAATTCAGCAAGACTATTGCAAATGATGAGCAACCACACACACACACACACACACACACACACACACACACAATCCAAAATTTTCTCCTATACCAGCATTAATTGAATTGAAGGTGTAAAACTGTAATAGAAGTTGAGACACTACAGAGTACCTTGTATTTAACCTAGAAAAGAATCCTAAAGTCATTTATATACAAAATTTTAGAAACCGATTTGACCTAAATAAATGGAGACTATGTCACGTTAATATATGTGAAAATGTAACGTTTAATTATGTAACTTCTCCCAAGAAATCCAATATGGTCATTGATTTTTATAAAAATATTTAATTCTAAAATGTTCATAGAGTATTAAATTCTCATAAATAATGTTTAAAAATGTACAAGTAGGGCTTGTTAGTTGAAAACTTACATCTATCCAAAAACCCGTACACACAACTTTATTCAAAATTGCCAAAACTTAGAAGCAAGCAAGATGTCCTTTAACAGGCTAATTGATAAACTATGGTATATACTTACAGTGGAATATTATTAAGCTAAAAAGACACACACACACACACACACACACACACACACACACACACAGAACTTTAAATGAATATGACTAAGTAAAAGAAGCCAATCTCAGACAGCTATATACTACTGGATTTCAACTATATGACATTCTGGAAAAGGCAATAACTATGGAGACAGTGAAAACAACAGTAATTGCCAAGGGCTCCTGGGGAGGGAGAGAGAAAGGGATGGATACGTAGAGCACAGGGGATTTTTAGGGCAACGAAACAATTCTGTATGATGCTGTAATGGTGGTTATCTATAATGGCGGATACAAGTTGTAAAACCCTTAGAATGTACAACAAAGAATGAACCATAATGTAACTATGGACTTTAATAATAATGTATCAATATTGGCTCATCAACTAGTACAAATGTAACATACTAATGTTAAAAATATCACATAGGGACTTCCTTGGTGGTCCAGTAGGTAAGACTCGGTACTCCCAGTGTAGGGGGCCCGGGTTCAATCCCTGGTCGGGGAACTAGATCCCGCATGCATGCCACAACTATGAGTCCGAATGCCTCAACTAAAAGTCTGAATGCCGCAACTAAGAAGCCCGCATGCCGCAGCAAAGATCCTGTGTGCTGCAACTAAGACCCTGTGCAGCCTAAATAATAGATAGATAAATAAATAAATCAATCATATAATATTAAAAATAGGGGGATTGGGGAAGGGAATAGGAGTACATGGAATCTCTTTTCTCTCAATTTTTTTCTGTAAACATGAAACAGATAAAAAAGTAATGGCTATTGATTAAAGGAAATATATGGCTACTTCCATGTCCCATTTAGATGAACGTACATGGAGGGGACATGTCCAAGAACTGACATAGTCTTTCATTTGAATAATAATGTTGAAATACCACAATAATAAATTTAACTCTAAATTAATATAGGAAAAATAAATGAATATTTTATATGAATTATTTACAACACTTGACTATTGAAATAACACACATTAGTCCTCATCTCTAAAGACTGATACTTATGTAGCTCTGATCCCTACGTAATAATTAAAGGCCTCCAGAAGGACCAATGTCATTCATTCCTTGAACCAGTACATTTCTCTCCAGCAGGTCACAAGTAAGAGTTCGTTCAACTAACAATGAACTCGAGGAAAGAAAATACTGTGTTCTATTTTTCCGTGGAGATAGGCAGAAACCTGGGCTTGAGTGTGGCACGATCTTCCAGGTTTCTGTGTAACCCATCTTCCCGAGGAGCAGACTGTACGGAAAATGCATTGGTCTGGATCCTTCTGGTTTCTTCTCCTCTACATTTTGTTTTTCTTGTTGTTTACCATTTTCCCCCTCTCTGACCAATAATTCTTATCATTCCATTTGCCCTAGGACTGGGGCTCATTTATCATGCTGGGAATGGTCCCACCCCTGACACTGGCCTTGTTCCCAAGTTTACTCACTTCATACCTAATTGTTCTGTTGTAGATACCTCATCCCATTGTTAGTCATAACTCCCAGAATCAAATTTCATCTCACACCTCAGAGTCACAACTCCCTTGACCACACTGAGTTTTGTTGCATCTTCCTCGCTCTGGGCCCTGTGTTTTTGCCCTATCCTAGAAATGGGTGGCAGAGTGGAGAAGAGCTTTCTCTTATGTTCTAACATTATCCCTACTCTTACATGCTTTGCAGAAAGCCATGAAATATCAGCACCAATGTTTTCCATTCGGTTTATATTTTATCTCTATTTAACTTTTCAATTGAACATGAAAATGTTGAAAACTTCTTGAAATATCATTAAAAAATTGATAGAATCTTGTAGGTAAAACTCACACAATCTGTATTAAATAATTTACTGACATATAAACTTATAATAAATATGTTGTTTCATCATGCACTAATTCAGTTACTCTATTGAAATAAAACTACATTTTTTGATATAATTGTGCTTTGTAAGTCTTTTCCTGTGTTCTGCTTATGATTCTATTATCTTCTAGATGAGCACTTTTGTATATTTAATTTAGAAGTCTTACATTAAAAATTAAAGAAAATCCTTTCGTCTATATTTCTTTTTAAGGTTATAATAACATGTACTCCATCACATACAGATCTTCACAAAACATAAGCAAATATGAATATTTTATCATAACTACTTATGAAAAAATAGCAAGGTTCCTATTTCCTATTCTCTAACAAATTAATCTATAAGGTCATAACACATACTTTTTCTAAAGTCGCAATGGGTAAAAAAGGAGAGAAAGAGAGAGCACAGTGTTGTACCCAGAAGACACTGAATTTATTGCTACCACAAAAGAAATTTTGGGGAGGGTTGAAGCTTCTTGATAACATATATAACAACAACAAAACCAGACAAACAGAGGTATATGAACTGGAATCTAAAGTTGAATCAAACTGTTTGTCTATAATGCAGTGTAAGAGACAGAGAAAAGCTAGCAGTTGTTAGTTTCTCTTTCATCCATCCATCCATCCTTCCATCCAGCCATTCATTCATTCATTCATTCATCTAATACTACAAATGTATGTACACTATGCTAGTCCCTGGGAATACGAAATGGTTATAAGACTGTCCTCAAGTTTCTCAAAGCCAGCAGGGAAAATAGGCATATAAACAACAAATATCATACACCGTTATATTGGACATTTGAAGAATGCCTAGTGTACTAGGCATATCACAAAATAAGATACTGTCAATTTATCATAGGAAGGTCATTCACAGAGAAGAGAAAACTGAATTCAGTCTTAAAGGAAGGGTAGAAGTTTCCAGGTTAACACGGAGAACGGAATGCTATTCCAGATTGCAGGAACACTGTGTGCAGTTAAGAGGTAATAAAACAATAGGATGGGTGGAAGAGATGGAAGGAGATCCAAGTTGTCCAATACAAGGGGTAGAGGATTAGGTGGAGAGAAGTGAGACTTAGGAGAGAGAGACGGGTAGGGTCAGATCAGAAATGGTTATGGTCAATCTAAAGCTAAGGAGTTTAGATTTTGATCAGGAGGCAAGTGCACAGTTGAAGGGTTTTATGAGGTGCACCATGATGGGATTTGCATTTTAGAACCACTGCCCTGATAGTGGTGTGGAGGCTGGATTATGGATGAGGTTGGAGGAGTTGTAAACTGTGGGGATCACATAAAAAGTCATAGAGCAAGAGAGATGAGGCTATTTATTGGTGAGAACAGAGAGAAAACAGATCTAAGAGGAGGTGGAGGTAGAATTGAGAGGATTTGGTACTAATCTGAATAACAGAGCAACTGCTGATTGAGAGCCCAAGAAGTACCAAACATGTTATTTTAATCCTAACTATAATTAATTTTGAAAAAAATATTTATCCATACATTGACCTTCAAGGGAGATAAGTAGTTTCCTGAAGGTCACACAGATTTTAAGGTGTAGAATGAGGATAAAACTAGATACTACTGGACACAGAGCTAGTGTCCTGTTGATTATATCATCTCAGCCTCTAAATTAGACCACACATATGAGGGAGGACAGAGACTAGACCAGCTCATAATTCTCTGTCTTGGATGCTACTACTTGTTTGAAGAAAGATAATGAATTAAGTGGAGGTACCTGGATGATATCCAGGTAGGAATGACAAACAAGCCGTTGGACATATGGATCTGAAGAAGTCTCCTGATAATACTGTTTTGTAAATGCACTAGAACTGAGACACGCATGCAGTCATAATTCTGTTGCTCTCTGTGTCTTCCTGCTGCATTTTATGGGCCAGCTTAATATATATTTCCCTCCATAATTTAAGAATAGAATTTATGATACATGTCTATTAGTTACTTCCTAAAGGATAAAAATCTTCTAGTTTTTCATTCATCATGTTATTCATTAGTATTATCTTCCACAAATATGTATTGAGTAGCCATCGGGTGCATTGAGCAAATTATGCTATGCAATTTGATTGGAAGAATGAGGTCCCTAAGTGATGATAGTCATCTATCTTCAATAGTTGGCTTCATTTTCTCTTAACACCAATTTATTTTTCTATCTATTATTCATCTTATTACATAATATTTTTGCTCAGCTGTTTCAAATCCTCTTTTGAATAAAAAGGACCATAAATGAAAACACACAAACAACTATAAAGCTTACAACCTAATAGTTGACACAGACATAGTTGTTGTCAAAGCAAAAACATGAAACTTTTGCAGGTATGACTTTTGATTTGAGAGAGCAGGAAAATTAAGTGGCCAAAAGGACTTGGATATGAGTAACAAAAAGGAGATGCCAGGGACAGAACAGATACTACAGGATGGACAGAAATTACTTTTCAGACTGACTCTACCAGGGCAATTCTTGGCACTTCCCTAGAATAAATTATTTCCTGGTTTAGGTAAGAAAATATGAGACTACCTCAATTTCCTCAGGGTTAGCACATGATATTCCATTTTATTAGCCCTGGAACAACACAAACAGAAGGTTTAGTGATAGTGTTATATTCCACACTTGAGGCTTGTTATCAGTGCATTATTTTGTCTGTTCTAAAAGATGTTGTTTAGTTCAGCCAAGTGACTGGAGGTCACTAAAATACTTTTCTCTTAAAAAAAAAAAGAGAGAGGGATAGCTCTTTCTTCACAGAATAATTCATATTAATTCATGGACCAATAGCCCTGAGATCCATTAATTAAATTAATTAGATTTCATAGCATTCACTCATGAACCAAGATGAAAAAAATTAGGAGGAAACAGGAAACACATACACTGCAGCATATGGTTTTGCCAGTGTTGGGCCCTTGATAATTATTAAATGATAGCTTGACACAATACAGAATTAATAAACTCTGTTCTCTGAAGGTGTATATTTTCTTAACTTAGGTAACTCATGCAAATTAACTTAAAACAAAATGTGTGCTCTGTTGTTGCCCATACATCACCATGATTTCACAATTTATAACTAGTTTCACTAGGCAATGAAACAATTTTTCTATGAAATTAAGTGATATAGTTCTATCTGATTAAGAGTACTATACCTAGAAAATATTGCTAACAAATATAGGACCTATTTCATATTTTGAAGATTTACAAGGAATTAAATGTAATGGAATAGTAAACCCTACTGATGTCATACATTTGAGAACAACAGGTAAATCAAATCCTCATTCTTGTGGAACTTACTAAAGAGTTTTTTTTAATGGCCAGAAAATTTAAAGTATCGATCATGCTGCCTGAAACATGATATGTTAGAATGACCTCATCCAGTCTCATGGCTTCAAATACCAGCTACAGTCTCATGATCCAAATTTCTGTGTATCCATCGTCCCTCAGCTCAAATTTATCTACCTAACATCTCCATTTTCTTTCTCTACCTTAACAGATCTTAAAACAAACTCTTATCCTTTCTTCCCAAATCTATTCCTTCTTATTACACCTAATTAAATAGAAACTTTACCTTCCTGTCAGCTCAGGCCACACCACTTGGCTCACATCCCATGTGAAATCCATCAGCAAGTCCTGTCAACTCTACTTTCAAAATTTCTAAAACATTACCGTCTCTTACCACTACGACCCTAGTGCAAATCATCCTGTGTCTTTCTGAGGTGGCTGAAAAGCATCTTGACCATTTATCTGTTTCTACCCTTGTTTCCTACACTCAATTCTCATCTCAGCAGCCAGCAGAGCATTTAAACTGTGAGTCATATCATTCTCTATTCAAAGATTCCATCTCACCCTCAGTAAAACCCAAATCTCTAAATCACGTAGCCTTCCATGGTCTGGCCACCCCTTTGCCTTTCATCTATGAACTTTTCTACCGTTTCCACCTCAGTCGCTCTGCTGTAGCCTAGAAGAGGCGTCTTTGCTGTTCCTTGAACACACCATGATCCTATCCTGGTCTTTGCTTTTGCTGGTCCCATTACTTGGAGTACTCTTCCTTTCTACATCCACTTGATGACTTCTCTCAACATTGTGAAGTCTTTGATGGAATGTCATTCTTTTATTTAGTAAAGACTTCCCTGACCACCGTATTTAAAATGAAAGCCTCAGTCGCCTGCCTGGTGCTCTTTGCACCCCTTCTCTGTTTTAGTTTTCTCCATAGCACTTACTCTCATCTGATATAATTAAAGCATGATAAAAATCTATTTCTGAATTATTTTATTTCTTGAGTACTTCCCTCCACAACCAGGTGGTTAGTGGGAATTATTGTCTATTTTATTCACAGTCGTATTCCTAATGCCAAAAACAGCATTTGTTTTGTATAAAAGTACACTAAGCGTTCTTTGAATAAAAGCACTAAGCATAAAAACATGATCAGATATGTGAGAAAACTTTTACTCTCTAAACAAATTTAATTAGACACCTGATAAGTTGTGATATAGTTACTTTGGGAAATATACTTTTTTCTCTTATCACAATTGAGGGAAACCTTGTCAGGTGTGCTTTGCTCTATCTCCAGGTCTTTCCATTGAAAGCCCCCTCTATCACTTTCAAATCTGAAGCTGCTGTGGGATGAACCCAGCTGAAGATTAGCTGGGACACCCAGTCCCTGTTCCCAGTGTGGGGAGCCCTCGGCGGATTGTGTAGGTAAAGAACATGGACTTCCAGTATTAACGTGGTCTGGGGCATGTTATACTCATGAGCCCATTCCAACCATCACTCAGCAATACGTACTCGCCTCCTAAGCAAGACCACGACTCATGTCTACTCCTGCCCTAGTCTCAGATTCAATTTCTCTCTATTTGGGATAAACTCCCTATGTTTTTCCTCCTTTTGAATCTATCCATCTTCATGAATAAAAATTTAAGTACACATTTGACCTGCTACTGGAGCTTCCCAAATTATCTCTCCCTTTTCAGAATGCTTATTGCTCTATAAGTCCTGGAGCAAAAACAGAATTTAAGACCTTGTTTTACCTGAGCTCCATTTAACTAACTTAATGGATGAGCTGATGCTGTACATTCTCCCTGTAAAATGACAGCATGCTTTCTATTAAGTCTATGGGGGTTGGCTGCCTCAACTTAGTTTTACGTTAACCAAAATTCAGATATGCTTGTTCACCTACCTGTTTATTTCAGGTGTATGCAATTTAAACTTTATTATTTTATTACCTAAATAAAACCAATGATGTGATTTTTAAAAGAGAAGTTTTGTCCCTATAAAAATATATTGTGTTTTGAACAGATTAGAAAAAGTTACATTCAATTATATGAGGACTAAAGGACTATAAAAATTGAAGAAGAAATCACAAAATTATAATAAATAGAATAATAAAATTGGGACTTCCATGGTGGTCCAGTGGGTAACACTCCACGCTCCCAATGTAGGGGGCCCGAGTTCAGTCTCTGGTTGGGGAACTAGATCCCGCATGCATGCTTCAACTAAGAGTCCACATGCCGCAACTAAGCACAACTAACCATGTGCTGCAACTAAGACCCAGTGCAGCCAAAATAAACAAATAAATAGAATAGAATTATAATTATTTTAAAGAATTTGACATTTATATTATTGTTCTGTTCTTCTAATACATAGAAAATGAAAATTCTAATTGATTATGATTTATATGAGGCAGAAAATGCATAAATCTTTAGTCATCAGAGTGATAATCAAGGGGGTTCTGACCTTACATCAAAATGTTGGCCAATTACTATGCATTTGTATGTTTTTTAATTCCCCTCTTTAACTGACTTTTTATATTAACCATCAAACAACTGGTTCCAATCACATTAGAATAATAGGCTTCTACACTTAACGTTTTCTCATTTGTGCTTTTATCTTGTATCCCCAACTAGATTGTATAATGCTTTAGGATAGAGTCCTCATAATAGAACTTATGTTTTCTTCCCAATTAGTTATTTGCGAGCTAGCCAATAAAGGGCAGGTTGAAGGATCTTGGGCTGAACGAATGTTAGTCTGTGGAATGCTAAGATCTATATGTTTTCCACAAACCTAAGGAAGGAAGGTAAGAAAAAGAAATGGCACCGTTGGAAAAATTATCTAGTTAATGGCAGAGCTTTGAGATTTTACTGATTATATAATCCTTGGCCTTATCCACAGTATCACATTACAATTTCTCTCATTTCTTCACTTGAAGAAATCTTCAAAAAAATAGTTCCATGCTTTGATTTTTCCAATCAATGATTTAATCTGAATCTATCCTATCATATTACAATGGCAACTGGATCTCCTGAAAACTTCACAGTGAGAATAGACTTGGAATAAATGCTGAGTAGTACATTCTACAAACTATCTCTATAGGCCCTGGCTTACAAATAATCACCATATGATGTTGGAAAAACAAAACAAAAAGCTCCTCAAAATATACTCATTGCTTTGTATCCCAAATGTTGTTTTGACCAACTATCAATTGCCCGTGTTTATATATTTACTTGGTAGTACTGTTATTTCAAAAATCTTGGCCAATAAGATTTACTAGAGTTTTAATTTTCTTATAACCATAACATGTCTTTGGAAGTAATGTAGTGTTGACATTTAATGCAAAAAATATCTGTTTAGGATTTCAAAATATAAACCATTGAATAAAATAGTACCATTTGCACTACCAAATGTAAAACCGATAGCTAGTGGGAAGAAGCCACATAGCACAGAGAGATCAGCTCGGTGCTTTGTAACCACCTAGAGGGGTGTAATAGGGAAGGTGGGAGGGAGGGAGATGCAAGAGGGAAGAGATATGGGGATATATGTATATGTATAGCTGATTCACTTTGTTATAAAGCAGAAACTAACACACCATTGTAAAGCAATTATACTTCAATAAAGATGTTAAAAAAAAAAAGTAACATTTGCTTTCAAAACAAGGACGCTATTTCAATGGAAGGAAATATACTGCTCTATAAAAAACAGAATGACTGGGGGCTTCCCTGGTGGCGCAGTGGTTGAGAATCTGCCTGCTAATGCAGGGGACACGGGTTCGAGCCCTGGTCTGGGAGGATCCTACATGCTGCAGAGCAACTGGGCCCGTGAGCCACAAGTACTGAGCCCGTGTGTCTGGAGCCTGTGCTCCGCAACGAGAGAGGCCGCGATAGTGAGAGGCCCGCGCACCGCAATGAAGAGTGGCCCCCGCTTGCCACAACTAGAGAAAGCCCTTGCACAGAAACGAAGACCCAACACAGCAAAAATAAATAAATTAATTAATAAACTCCTACCCCCAACATCTTCAAAAAAAAAAAAACAGAATGACATTTAGGCCACATAAATATAATAAATATTCACACTTGGTACTATATGGGAATGGCAGTGGTCATTTCCAATAAGTAGTGTGTGAAAACCAGTAGGACAGTTACAGAAACACCTCCTGCTTGTTCATGGCGTAAGGCCTAAGTTCAGCTGTATGGGTATTACGTTTTCGACGAAACACCTAGTCTTACACCAGACACAAATTTCTAGTTTCCTGAGCATGGAACTTTATTAATGTAAAGCATGTGCTAAGCAAACTGTAAGATTCATATAAAAAATTGTTGTCCTGTAGCTGTGTTTATTTTGGACTGAAAAACTGGCACTGTTGTACATGCACTTCCTTTAAACGTTAAAAAAAAGTTGGAAAAATAAATTAATCAGATACTCAATGAATCAAAGATATCAATACTTCGAGTTGAAGAATGAATCATATCATTACAGGGTCATTTTCCTTTGCATCATGAAGTCACACAGGACTAATGTCAAATGGAGTAAGAAACAGGCAAAATTTTCCTTAAATTGTCTCAGTTAATAGATTTAAACAAGACCTGGCTATAGTTTTTGAAGCAATGGGTGATTAAAATCAAACTACTTGGTGAAAAAATTAGGAACGAGGGATTGTTGTAGTGTTGGGGAAAATTTTGTATTATAACAAATTAACTTTTAACTAATGGAAGATAAACGAAATGATAAAAGGTTGATTTTTAATATACAAAATTGATGACAAACTATATCTAACATGAGTTTATTATGTCCAGTACTTTCCTTACCTCCCAAATATTATTTTTGCAACTCTATGGGAATAATCCCAAAAGATACTCATCAGATAAATACTTATGTCCAAAAAAAAAAAAAAATCAGTATTTTGAGCTAGCATCAAAAAGAAAGTATACTGTGTAGTTTTATTTACTGGTTTTCTATATAAATAAGATTAAATAAAAATAATGATAATAATGAAAACTGCATACTCACAGTTTTGTATTTGCTTTTCCTCTATACAAAAAGGTGGATATGTCCAGTGAATACAAACTTATTTAATTGCTTTTTGCTTTTTCTATAGTTTGATCAGTCAGCAAAGTGTAAAAAAGTGTTGAGGCTGAAAAATTCTATTATTTTCTCTCTAAAGTGTAGTGCTCAAAGAAATATATAATTTGAGTTTGTGAAGAAGCCTTTCTTTTTTAGGGCTAACTTCTTTCTTTTGTATACTCTTTAGAAGTACATTTTTAAAAATTCAACAAAAGAAAGAAATAGGATAAAACCATCATGACATAAAGGCTTTTAGAAATTAATAATGTTCTTTATTAATAATGGTATGATGATCTGCCATCTTATAAGCTCCTAATCATACCATTGTTTGATTATTGCCCAGCAACATGGAAACAGTCTTTGTCCTAACTCAACACAGTGCCTATAGTTTTGCCACAGAAACAGTCATAATTTTACCTGCTTTGAAGTAAAGCAGTTTCTGCGTTAACTTCACAGAGGGCAGCCAGGTAACTTTTAAGAGTTTGAAATACTAAAGGCCACTCAGCTAAGTGCCCCAGGGAAAAATTTAAACTATGATAAAGGCATTTCTTTGACTCATAGTGCTAAAGTTGCTGACTAAATAGACCCACTATAGGCCATAGACAAAGCCACTGAGAAGAAAATGTGAAAGTTTGAATGTGAGGCCCCAAGTTTGAATGTCAACCCTTTTCCAGTGGGTTTACTGAGGCTAGGAGAAAAGCAGTTATCCACCAAAAAAAAAAAAACCTCAAAAAACCCACAAAAACAAACAAAACATACAGCCAATCTAGTAGAAGCTATGTATTTAGTAATCCAATGCAAGTATTTGTCATTTCCTTTAATAGGGCCTTAAACAGGTAACCTAAATGGTTTATGTTCCATCTTCCAGATGTGAGCATGAAAATATTTTTAATTAATGGCTGTATTACTATATTTAAATATCATTTTTTGAAATTGGAAAACCAGTCTTATTAATATTTCCCTAATTCTCTTATGTATTTAATAAATAGTCTGCTTTTTTCTGCAAAGTGGTTTCCTTTTTTTCCTGGGTTTTTTTTTTTTTTTAGTTCCCTGACCATGAATTGAACCCTGGCTCTCGGCAGTGAAAACGAGGAGTCCTAACCACTGGATCACAAGGGAGCTCCCCTGAAAAGTACTTAAAATTGCTAGCTTTGTGCAGTTATTCTTAATGCTCATTCTCTGAGAGTTTTATGCTATAAAATATCTTAACATAAGGTCAATAGTGTGCCTTTAGGTTCTAATTTTAGATGAAGATGTTATTTTCTCATTATCTTAGAGTATTATTTTATCTACTGTAGAATAATAACAGAATTTATTAAGATAAAACTTTTCAAGTTGCCATTTATTCTATCAGGTTTTTCTGTTGGTTCCTCAAAATGTAAACACAGAGAAGCACTAAAATATATGAAAAGAGCATCACTGAAAGTAATTCATTGGAGCAGAAGCAAGAAGAACTACAATCCTGCAGCCTGTGGAACAAAAAACACATTCACAGAAAGATAGACAAGATGAAAAGGCAGAGGGGTATGTACCAGATGAAGGAACAAGATAAAACCCCAGAAAAACAACTAAATGAAGTAGAGATAGGTAACCTTCCAGAAAAAGAATTCAGAATAATGATAGTGAAGATGATCCAGGACCTCGGAAAAAGAATGGAGGCAAAGATCGAGAAGATGCGAGAAATGTTTAACAAACACCTAGAAGAATTAAAGAACAAACAAACAGAGATGAACAATACAATAACTGAAATGAAAACTACACTAGAAGGAATCAATAGCAGAATAACTGAGGCAGAAGACCGGATAAGTGACCTGGAAGACAGAATGGTGGAAATCACTGCTGCAGAACAGAATAAAGAAAAAAGAATGAAAAGAAATGAAAACAGCCTAAGAGACCTCTGGGACAACATTAAACTCAACAACATTCGCATTATAGGGGTCCCAGAAGGAGAAGAGAGAAAGGTCCAGAGAAAATATTTGAAGAGATTATAGTAGAAAACTTCCCTAACATGGGAAAGGAAATAGCCACCCAAGTCCAGGAAGTGCAGTGAGTCCCATACAGGATAAACCCAAGGAGAAACACACCGAGACACATAGTAATCAAATTGGCAAAAATTAAAGACAAAGAAAAATTATTGAAAGCAGCAAGGGAAAAACGAAAAATAACATACACGGGAACTCCTGTAAGGTTAACAGCTGACTTCTCAGCAAAAACTCTACAAGCCAGAAGGGAGTGGTATGATATACTTAAAGTGATGAAACCTACAACCAAGATTACTCTACCTGGCAAGGATCTCATTCAGATTCGATGGAGAAATCAAAAGCTTTACAGACAAACAAAAGCTAAGAGAATTCAGCACCACCAAACCAGCTCTACAGCAAATGCTAAAGGAACTTCCCTAACTGGGAAACACAAGAGAAGAAAAGAACCTACAAAAACAAACACAAAACAATTAAGAAAATGGTCATAGGAACATACATATCAATAATTGCCTTAAACGTGAATGAATTAAATGCTCCAACCAAAAGCCACAGGTTTGCTGAATGGATACAAAAACAAGACCCATCTATATGCTGTCTACAGGAGACCCACTTCAGATCTAGGGACACACACAGACTGAAAGTGAGGAGATGGAAAAAGATATTCCATGTAAATGAAAATCAAAAGAAAGCTGGAGTAGCTATACTCATATCAAATAAAATAGACTTTAAAATAAAGAATGTTACAAGAGACACGGAAGGACGCTACATAATGATCAAGGGATCAATCCAAGAATAAGATATAACAGTTATAAATATATATGCACCCAACATAGGAGCACCTCAATACATAAGGCAACTGCTAACAGCTATAAAAGAGGAAATCGATAGTAACACAATAATAGTGGGGGACTTTAACACCTCACTTATACCAATGTACAGATCATCCAAAATGAAAATAAATAAGGAAACAGAAGCTTTAAATGAAAAAAAAAGTAATTCATTGAACCACCAGCTTGCAAAGCAACAGAAAGGCCTTGATATATTCAGTTTTTCTCATTTCAAATGTAACATTGTCTTTAAAAACTCTGCTAAAGTTTTGCATGCTTACGAAGAGAAATTAATATATACATTTCTGAAGGCTTTTCTGGGGCAAGACTGTAGAGATTAACAAAATGAGGTTGGGAGAGACAGAACTAAATTTAGGGACAAATTAAGCTATCCTAGAAGGAAAAAAAACCCCCAGAAATCCTAAACTTATGAATAAGTAGTGCTGACTTCCTTCTCTCTGCTAAGGGTGGATTGTCAGATTTTTTTTTTCCCCACACTGTGCAGCATGCAGGATCTTAGTTTCCCAATCTGGGATAGAACCTGTGCCCCCTGCATTGAGAGCATGGAGTCTTAACCACTGGACTGCCAGTGAAGTCCTGATTGTCAGATTTTCTCACTGAGTTGTCCTCACCCACTGCTTGGGTCATCTAGTCAATGGCCCTGTCCTTGGCAATTCCATGGCAATGACTTTATAATGAATTTAGTTCAGCCTCTTAGCACTTCGAGATCATTTTTTTCCTTAAGTCCTCTCTGCCTTCAAAGTCTTCAGTGTTTTATCTGGCCTGCACATGGAACAGATTATTTATCCTCAAATACTATTTACTTATGTCACTCTTGATTACCTACAGGATAAAGCACAACCCTTTTAAACTTACCCTAACCAATTTGGAAAAACTTAACCCCCATATTTGCTGTCTCATAGATACTACTTTTTGTTTTTTAATTTTTTTTAATTTTATTTTTATAAAATTTTTAAGGGTTACTTTACATTTACAGTTATTACAAAATATTGGCTATGTTCCCTGTCTTGTACAATACATCCTTGTAACTTATCTTACACCCAATAGTTTGTACCTCCCACTCCCCAAGCCCTATACCGCATCTCCCCATGCTGGTAACCACTAGTTTGCTCTCTATATCTGTGAGTCTGTTTCTTTTTTTGTTATATTCACTAGTTTGTTGTATTTTTTTATATTCCACATAAGTGATATCATACAGTATTTGTCTTTCTCTGTCTGACTTATTTTGCTCAGCATAATGCCCTCCATGCCAAAGAGCCCACTTGTAATAATCTCCCCAGTCTCTTTTTGTTATTTATATGAATTTTTCCCATTTGATATCATTGATCACAGTAGCTAATCATAATAGCTCCTGATCAAGAACTCCTGGAGCCTTAGTGTTTATACTTTGTAGACTTATCTTTACACGTATATTTCATTTATACAATATGAAGACTACAGCTTCCATAGAAAATAGCAAAGTGACCTACATGAAGGTGCCCTTCCTCTCCTTTTTTATAAATGTAAATAAGATACGTGTGTGTAGTCATACATATATACATTATATATTCACCATCATTTATTTGAATTTTCAAACTTTTTCAAATTTTCATTGATTGTAGTTTCTACTATGTGCGAGGCACTGTGCTAAAAAAATATGTCATATCCTCAAGGAACACTAGGTAGTGACAGTCGTAAATACGCAAGTGAGTAATTTAAAGCAGAATGATAACTATCTACATAATGATAACTTTGTATAAGGTGACTGACTTGAAAAGTTATTGACTAGGACAAAGTTTTTATTTATTTTTTGGTAAATTAGAATTGGGGGAGTCATAGAACTAATACTAATATTTAACAATGATCAATTAAGCATTTTACATGTGACTAAATCAAAGAGATTATCGTTTAAGCTTATTCCATCTTCAAATCAAACCTCTGAGGTAGATACATCATTATCCCATTTTATAGATGGGACAACAGATGCTCAAGATGAGACAACAGATGCTCAAGATGACTAAGCCACTTTCCCTAAATAATTCTCTCAGTAGGTGTTAAGGAAGGTCAGGAAAGCATTTAAAACATCTTTTGCTCTTATGCTGAGATGTAAAGAATATAGTGTTAGCTAGAAAAAAGCATTCCAGGTAGAGGCACCATCATGTACTAAAATGCAAGAACTTTACTTATATAATTAAAAGTATATATATATATATATATATATATATATGCGCTGCTATTTCAAAATTTTCAAAATTTCAAGATACTGTGCTATTGCATCACCTACTATCTCTCTGAGCTCCAAGTCCACCATCCTGTATTCTGTGCTGTCAAGCTTGCAAACATTTCTCCGACTCTCCTGCCAGCTGACTTTCTCTTGGCGGGAAACACAAGAGGGAGAACGGAAGGCAGGACGAAGGCAGAAGGGATGACTTTTCTGCTTATACTTCACGTCAACTTCTCAAGGCAACAAAAGACAACCACAACTTCAGCCTCCAGCTTCTTTTGACACACCGAGCACCAGCCATTCTGTGTCCTCTTTATAGGTGCCTGCACCAACTCACAGTCCCCCTGGTGGTCTGAACACCAATTACATGGCTTCACCTGTAGAGTAACTGGTACCAGTTGTTACGAGGCCCCTTCCTTGCTATATTCTGGCAACCCCACCTCTTCCTTTTTGTTCCCCCAGCTCTGGTGTGGCAGCTGCTTCCTGCAGTTATTAATTTATGGACTATTTTAGCATCCCTTCCTTGATATTTCAGCCTTTGAACATCTGGTGGCCAATTTCCTGCTTGAAATACCTACCATGGTTTCAGTTTTCCTGACTGTATCTTGATTAATACAGATCCCTTTATTTAGGTGTCTCTTTAATAATCCCTTGAGACAAATGTCACATCCTCTTTATTGCCTACCTGCCAGTTTCTACTTTTCTTCTATTAGCAGAAACCCAACTTTGTTTTTATGGCAGGTAGCCATAGTCGAGAGAGGAGACTAGGCTCCTCTACAGATCCGGGGTGGAACATAAATTCACTGAGCTAATCCTGCCATAGAATATAACTTTGATGCGAGGAGACATATGACGGGGGTTCTTGAAGGAGGTTTATCTCACACTTAACACTGAAAGGAACACCTTCTCTTCAAGCTTTTTAAATATTTTTCCTGAGACTATGAAAGATGGAAGCTAGTATGTTATTTCTAGTTGATGAAAAAAATCAGTTGACACTGAGGATAATAGTAATAACCTAAGCATTTGATAGCACTGTTGGGCCACAGAATCAATTATCCTTAAATGTTTGCAATCTCTGGATTTCTCTATTTCTCTATTTTGTAAAATGAGACATTTTCATTGTTGGTTAAAACACTTTTAGTCGAGCTGTCTTACATGTTTAAGATAGAATGTAGTGACTAGGAAAGACCTGAGTGAGTCTGTTAAATAAATAATGCTATTTTTTCAGCTCCCTTACTGCTTTTATCTTAGGATCTGCAACACTCTAAAACTTTAGAACGCCCCTGTGCTATGCTTATGGGTGTTCTTTTGCTGAGGTTTACTGAGGGGCAAACTGATGGATCATAGGCTGCCTAGAAAGTTACCTGGAAAATGCAGATCAGACCAAGGAGCAGCCTTTTTGCTGTAACAAGTAGTCACGTTCCCTCTACAGGACTGCCAGATGGACTAGATGAAAGCATCGTATATGTGGAGAGGCAGAACAGTGCGAGGTATTTGAAAAGGTAAAAGCTTATCCTTAGAAAAAAAGAAAAAGCTGAGGGCTAGTAGATACACAGTAGAGGTGGCTCTGGATACCTGGGATGGCAAGCTGATTTTTTTTTTTTTGCCTTGAATGCTGGGCAGACTCTTTTTGTAACTTTCTGTGGTCCAGTTTTGCCAACTAGCCTCTCTATAATCTTAGTCACATACCTACATAGGGTTGACCATCTTTGCATCATTAGTTCAAGCTTAGAGAGAAAGAATGAGAAAGCAATCTAAATGGAGACACAGAAAGGATTTAGCAGAAAGAAAAAAAAAACTGAACATCACTGAGAAATGGGTCCTCTATAGTTTGAAACATAAGTTGGTGAGATATTTAGAGAAAATACTTTTGCACTCTTGTCCCCAACCAAGACAGACCTCTAGACCATGAATAAAAACAATGTTTGGGGACAACCAATCATTCCTGGAATCTGCTTATGAGTTTCCAGTAGACCTCCCTAGCTTTTGGCTTCCTCGTGTTGATCACTGCTCTGTGTACCCAGTGTTTACCCAGCCACGTTGTCTTGACATCCATATGGATTAGCTTTCTGGCTCCCAGTTTAGCTCCATTTCCTTGATTCTGGCAACTTTCACTTTGGTTTATTGTCTCCAAAAATGATCACCACATATTCCACATGGCTGCCTATACATATGTACAGCACCTATTAATTCATTTCTTTATAAAATCTAAATTCGGTGAGTGCCAACCATGTACCAAGGACTAGCTAGGTGCTGGAGATCAGTTGTGAACAAGGCTCTGATCTTCTGGAGTTTACATGTTAAGGGGAAAGGACTGAAACATTAAAAATTATTTAAGCAAAAATTATTAGTATAAATAAATGCTATGTAAGAAAAACGTAGGGTATGTGTTGGCAAACAACCAGGTTTCTTGTCTGTGTTTCAGGAACATTATCCCAGAGGAAGCGACTTCCAGACTAACATCATGACTTGAATATACAGGGACATGAAGTGGGGTGGAGTAGAGAGGGCTTCTGGGCAGGACACCTTGTACAAAATTCTGAGCTGGGAAGGGTCTACTCTCTCTGAGGAATGAGAGCAGGCCAAGGATACTGGAGCAGATTATCACAAAGCAGGGAGAGAGGAAGGTTTAATGGACAAAGGCTCAGTGGCAAAAGGAAAAATGAAAAGAAGGAGATGGATTCAACTGCTGTTTGCAACCTGGGGACACCTAAGGAGTGGAAATGAAGGGAGCAAGGTGTCTAGCATGATTCCAAGTTTCCAGATGTTGAAAGGACCTCCCAAGTCTGCCTGATATGCTCCAAACCTGTGAGGCACAGGAAATGTGTGCCCGACCTACGGGCAAGAGTCATGAAAATGTAGCAACACAGTTCCCCTTGTCGCATGTCTGTGAAAGTCTGTGTGTACATTCATGTGTGCCCAAGTGCCTATGTATATGCAGTGTGTGTTTAAGGTATGGAGATCAAGGAATGACAGCAGTCATGTCTGGGTGGTCTTTGAGTAGAGAGAGGAGGGTAGTCTCAGGCAACAAAACGTGAATGAGATCCATAGCTTTGAAGTAAAAACAAAAATGGAATGGGAAGTGACCATGAATTAGATCCTTAAGGCTGAGTTGTCCTCGTGAGAACATAGGATAGGCAGCTTAGCTGTTGGTTACAAAAGCGGTACCCTTGCACTTACACAGAAGTACATTACTGTAAGTAATCTTTGGTATAATTAAAGGCAGGGCATTAATTACTGAGCATTATATATAGAGAGCCATCATTTTATATATTTTGTTTTTCTATTCCAATTATAGTGGTATTATTATTATGGGAATAGAATATTATTCAGAGTATTATCTGGAAATTAAAATCAAATGTGCTATAAATGTTCTACAAATTTACAAATGGTTTTATATACAGTATAAGCAGTTATTGATTTATAACCACTACTGTCTTCATGTTTTAAACATTTCAAATCAAATTCATTAAAATATTTTAATTGATTCAAAATCTATTTCTATAATTCTAGTTTGAATGAGGCCTACATAATCATTATTTTCATGAGAACAAAATGTTTAAAAGCCAAATATATAAGGTTAGAGTTTTACTGCAGACCAAAAACGAATTCAGGCTTATTTCTCAAACAAATATATTTTCTCTTAATGTCAAATAAAACACTGTTGAGCTAAATATTACTTTGCCATGAAAAGAAACAAACAACAAAAATCAAAATCAGGACTTCAGCCAAGCAAGAATCAAAAACCTTACGGAGCTCAGTAGTCAGAGGCAATTTTAGCATTAACTATGCAATCTCTTAAAACGACACACAGCTGTGGAAAGACTGAAACATGCTCTTGCTGGCTGTGATATTGCAATTCTAAAGGAATGCTGACAAGCTTTGGCTTCTAAACTGCCTAAACTCAGCCTGAAAACACAGATTGCTGCTACTCTCTCTGCCCTCCGCAGTTTAGATACCTGGATCTTTTAGTCTCACCATTTCTGTTATACCCAAGTACGATGAAACAGGAGCAAGAAAGTATGTTTTCATTGCCTTAGGATGATTTATTTTGTCAAAGTTCCCAGCGAATTTTCATAGTATCAGAACTTCTATCATGGCAATAGTTACTACTGAGAATAAAAGGAATCCTGAAATTTTCCCGTAACGAAATATATTAATATTAGAAAGGTTTATTTTAAATTATTTAACTAGTTCATTAAAAAGTATGTGCAATCACACACATGCATATATTCACAAATGCCTACAAATGAACAAATTTGCAGGAAATTCGTAGCAAATTTGTAATAGAGACAAATTTGTAGAAAATGAAGTTTAAAGGAAACACATTTTAAAATTTGAAAGCAAAGACCATTTATAGTTCTAAACAAAATTTTAAATATTTCTTCAGTGTGTCTAGCATTCATAGGAACATAGAAATCACTCCTGATTGATTTTATTTCTGGATACTTTTTGCTCATTTGAAACTTCTAGGAAATACGCCTGCCATATTTACAAAACTTTTAGAGCAACTTATGAATTTATCTACTTTTAGGTAAAGCATCGTTGGGCTATATCTCAATCCACAGGTAAATCATGATTCAGAATTATCTGAATTTTCTATATATATAAAATATATATAAAAATATATATATACTTTAGATGCAATCAAAGTCAAACATGTCCCAAAATAAAATAAATACTTATTCACCTTATCGGCATGGCTCAATGGCAAGGGTCTACCCCAGTCATCGATTACAGCCATCCTCTCTAATCTTCACAGACTACTCGCAGCTCATAGATGAAAGTATGTCCTTTGCTATGGGCTATTCTCTCTTGATTAAGTGGAAATCCTCAATTTCATAACCTTTATTACCCATGAAGGCAAAGAGGAAAAACTCTCATTCTTTCATTCTCTATGGTGCCATCTTTACTGTTTGCTTTTTCTCTTTCTGTCTCTCTATTTTTTGTATCTCTTTGTGTCTCTGTATCTTCTTTTTAGGAAAAAAGTATGTGCTTCTGGTTCCAACCATGGCCTCTTTTGTACATTTTTATTTTCCAAGACTTCTCTGCATTATCTGTCCCCTAACTCCTATTCCACTCTAGAATGCATCTATTCCCTCTTTTTAAATAAATCCAGTTTGGAAATACTAGCTGTGGCCTTTTTACGAGCACAGCATATTTGTGTACACACAGACACTCACACACATGTAGACACACATTAATATATCTCTGTTCACTAAATCCCAGAAAGCTCTGAAAAACTAGATCAGAAATGTACTTTCTTTCAACAGATGTCAGGCAAATTTGGGGACAAAATATCTTTTTATGACTATATATATAAACTTATATTCTCATCTACTGAAAATTAAGCCTAATGCCACCATTAATGTTGAGAGGCATGTAGTACAGGGCAGGCTTTTTCCCTATTTAAGAACTCAATTGAATTTAATATTAAGGAGTGACAGATGAGATCTTTTCTTGAAGCAGAGGGGGAAAATATAAGGCCCATAAAACAGCTCCTCTGTCAAATATTTGTGATTAACCATCAAATCACACTAGTCTCCTTGTTAAATCCTGCATTTCAGAAGCATGTATGTTACTGGGAAATTACAGAATACATGTAAGTCCTCTACATATGTAGAGATTTTAGTCCAAACACCTAAAGATAAAATTTAAATCCTGAGACTAATATCTACACTTCAAATTTCAATGAAAGTGTTCTCCAGCACAGGAAATGGACATTTTACTTCACTAGTCTGCCTCAACTTCAAGTTAATCTTCTTATAAGACCATCTATCTTACAAAATATATTTACACATCAATTTACTAAACTGGAATCAGAATGTGTGCAAGAACTGATGTATGTACAAAAATGTTGGTTATATGTAATATAGGATTCTCATTGTTGACAGTATTTTTCAGTTAGAAGAATTATAATTTATTATATTATAGAAGGAAGCAGAAACATTGACATATTGCCAGATTTTATCTTTAAATATTTACCAATTTTTGTTTCCGTTTTATCTCTCCCAGTTTATTAAATTAGTAATATTGAATTTGGCAAATATATTGGGTAAAACTGCTATGTATCCATTTCAATACCTAGTAAAAATCAGTGGAAATTTGAATGAAGCATTGGAGGAAGGATCCTGAACAAGACTAGGATGGAATTCATTGCGAATGTACTGAAAGTTACATACAGCAAATCCATCCCTGTTTTCCTAAAGCAACAAAATGTATTTGTAATTTCCTAGAAGTAGATGGGTAAAGTAATTAAAAAGTTTTCTTGGATAGTAAATCATTTATTTTTTTCAATATAAGGCAATTCTAACTAAAGGAAGCACATAATAGTCATTTCACTCACATTTTAGTGATGGCTTCTCATTTTCCAGAGTGATATTTGAGATTTTATAAGATTAGGCATTTATACTTTATAGCAACAAACTAATCAGTTGGTGCTGCCCCAGATCATACGTGCTAATATTTCACTTATACTGTGCTTAGGAGGAAAATTATTGGAGATATGTCAGCTTATCTGTGGAATAGGTAAGCTGTTTGGCATACTCTTCCTTACCAAGCTTTACAGTGCTACTGCATAGTTTATTTGCCTCCAATTCAAAATTTCTCTTGTATTAAATTAGGGACATAGACGAGCCATATTTCTCAGTGCTTTAGAAAGCATCCTTTTAGGGGGATGGTGTTGAATTGAGATATTCTGAGCAGTATACATCAAAACTTTAGGGTCCCACAGCCAACTCTCCAAAATTTCTGGCTTATTTAAGAACTCAAAATCAATCCCGTATATTCAGAGAAGGCAGAAATAATGGCTGAGAACATTTGCATCTCAGTTGATTCGATTTTCTTGTTGTAGATACTCTATTGCTTAAGATAATGGAGAGAGCACCAGGGAAAGGGTCAGGAGATCTGAATTCTAGTCCTTCGTTAGGCATGGAGTATGTAAGGAGCCTCTATCTTCCTATATGTAAATGCACCTCCTATTTTAAGGTGTTAATGTGAGGATTTTATTTTTATTTAATTGTATTTAATTCCAACAGAATTACATAGAATTTTTATCTCCCATCCCCTCTGTTCACACACATGTAAGAAACTAAGCTGTTCCTCCTCATTATACCATTATTGTTCCTTTCTTTTCATTTATTTTAAGGCCAAATTACTGCTGGTAATGGGAAAAAAATATGGCAATAGTGAATAGACAGCATTTGCAAGCCCCAGTGGTAAACTGTGTTAGCACTTTTTTTTTTTTTTTGACAAGAAAGTAGGGTTTATTGGTGGGCATGGGTAGGGGAGGGGGCAGCGCCAAGGCTCTCACGAGTGCAGGGCCCGCCATTTGTCCAGGGGACCACGATTAGGGATGTACTTGACTGCACAGCCATCTGGGATGAGCCACTTTTCTGCCACCATGTTTTCAAATTCATCTGCATTAAACTTAGTAAATCCCCACTTCTTGGAGATGTGGATCTTCTGGCGGCCAGGGAACTTGAACTTGGCCCTGCGGAGGGCCTCAATCACATGCTCCTTGTTCTGCAGCTTGGTGCGGATGGACATTATGACCTGGCCAATGTGGACCCTGGCCACTGTGCCCTGGGGCTTTCCAAAGGCACCACGCGCACCTGTCTGGAGCCTAGACTGGGGACAGCATGCCAGTCATTAATGTCCACTGGAAAGGGCTGTCTCCAAGGTCCCTTAGGGCAACCCACACAGGCAACAGGCCACATACACTACCGAGGAGGCTGCTGTTTGCAGCCATTGCGCACCGGGCCCCCATGGGGAAAAGAGCACAGTCGGCTTAACTGGCTGCAAAGAGTGTTAGCACTTCTGAGTGCATCCTTTTAGAAATTTTTAATGCATGTATATTCTCACTATGTGAGTGCAAGCCCACACGCTACAAACTCATTTCACTATTCTTTTGCAACAAAATATTTATTGGCCATTTTCATATCAATACTTCTTTATAATATTTGCATAATATTCTGTAGAATGACCATTTTATATTTAGTTTCTATTAATAGACTTTAAAATAAGTTAAGATCTTTGCTATTACAAATATACTGTAATAAGCACCTTCATATATTTATCTAGATTGACTTTTATTTTAAATTATTAGCAGTGCCATTGCTGGATCAAAGGAAATGAGCATTTTAATTTTAATATGGGAGATAAAATAAGTTTATTAAATAAGTTTAATAAATAAAATTAAGTAACAATTATTATTTAATTGTTCTCCAAAACTTTGTACATGTTACACTATCACCAGTAATGCATTAGCACGTTTTCTTCTTTATATTTGCCAAAACTGGATATTTTACACTTAAAATTTTTGCTGATCTGATATTATTATTTTTAGTTGACATTTCTTTGGTTACAAGTGAGGTTGGGCAGTTTTTTCACATAAACTCTGGTTATTTTAAATCCTTTGAGGCATTCATTTAAGCAGTTCTTTAGTAAGTAGTCTGTACATTATAATTCCAGTTTTAACTACCTATCTTATTTAAAAAGTGAATTAATAATAGATGAAGAGAATTTGGAGAATATAGAAAATCTATCAAAACAATTGAACGAGAACTTCAGAAGGAAGGGAAATGCTGCTATCAGATTAAGTAAGATGAAGACTAAAAAATGTCCAATGGATTTGGTCATTGAGATGGGTCCAAAGCCTAGAATCTTCTATCTCTAGCCCCAGACCTAATAGATTACCAACTATTGCCAGTCCTTCCTTCTAATATTTCTTATTATCTCCTTCCTAAGCCTTTCTTACCCACCATATTTAATTTCTGATTATCTTTTTCCTGAATTAAGCCTAAGGCAACTATCAAACCTTCACTCCCCCAGCCCTCCATGATGCCTCCAGAGTAACAGTTAAAACTCTAAACCTGATGGCATCACTGGTCTGGTTTCTTCATTTGTTTACCATATTCAAAAGATAAAACAGATGAAGTCCTTCTATGTCACTTAATGAATGTTTTGAGTGCAGATTTCTTCCATGTTACTCACCTGCCAGAACCAATCCTCTGTCCCTCTCCTTGTCCTTTGATAATAATAAATAATTTGAGTTATTTGCATTTCCTGAAAATTTTCATGCTTTCATATCGTAGTAGCTTTGCCCATGTTATTCCCTATGAAGAGTTTCTCTTTGCTTCCTTCCTGCTTCTCTCTTCCTTCCTGTAAGTAAAAAGTCTTACTTCTTAAGTTCAGGTCGGATGTTACTTTCAGGTTGCAGACATCCCAGTTTGAATTCTCTCATCTGGGGTAGGTATTTCTTCTCTTCTATCTCACTGGAGTTTGATACCACCATTATTATAGTAGATATCATATTAAAGTTGAAAGAGTTGGTTCACACACCTGTTTTTCTACTTGGTGTAAGCTCATTTGCAGTAGTGATTATGTCTCTGGTTTGAATAAAAGTGTCTTAACAAGGTTTTGTTTGTTTGTTTGTTTGTTTTTTTAAGAAGCAGACCCTAGGAACAGCAGAGGAGAATTCAAGTGCAAGTCATTTATTAAGGAAATACTTCCAGGGTAGCTGGTAGGTAAAGCTGGGTAAGGAACAAGAGGAGGCCAGGTAAGGATGTAACCCCAGGAAAAAGGCCCACAGAGGGTAGGCTGCAGCCTGATGCTATGGGGAAACTTTGGAATGTAATCTAAGCCTCAGAGCTGCTAAAATCCAGGCAATGGATCTGGGGCTTTCTTACAGCTGCATTTCTCAGTCATATGCTAGTGGAAGCCTCAGGGGAGGTCAACTCCCAGGCACTTCCAGACCTCTTCACGCTAGGGCCTAGTATCTCCAGTAGCTGAATGTCACTGCTCTACACATAAACCGTACGCAGGCACTCAAATTTTGAATGGCTGGCTGGCTGGATACATGACAAACTATGAAACTGGGGGTTACTTAGAGGACAACAGGGAGGCATTGAAAGCTTCTGATGAAGAGAGCCGTACCCGCCAAGTGATAAGTTAAATAGATGAATTTAGAAGTATTGTGAAGACTAGATTAATAACAGAAAGTCTAAAAGCTGGAGCATTGTTTAAGAGTAAATTGCCATGGTAATAAGGGCCCGTTTTAGCATGTAAGAGGCAGTAATGGAAGGTTAGACATGATTTGATTGAAACTGCAAAAAAACCTCACTTTTTTTTTTCTTATCTCCTTTGTCTCACATATTCAGTCCGTCATCAATGAATGATTGAATTCATTGATGACGGACTGAATATGTGAGACAAAGGAAATAAGGAAAAAAAAAAAGTGAGGTTTTTTTGAACCCAAGTAACAATGAGATTACTTACATAAAGGGAAAAGGAGAACATATAGGGAGTAGAGTTAGGGTGGGGTGGGGGCAGGGATGATGTTTAAACTCAGATCCTAGACATGATGGGTGACAGTAGGGACAGGCATACTTGATCTCTGAAGACATGACAGCCTGGAAATATAGATTTAAGAGTTAGGTTTGAAGATGGGAGAGCTGAATAAGGGACGGGGAGGGGACTTCATGAGAGGTTACGGAACAACGATATTAAAGACCAGAACTATGGCAAATGCCACATGTAGAGACAAGAAAGAAAGGCAACAGGAAGAGGGAGAGGAGAAATAGAAGAACAAACTCACAATAACACAGTGTTAAGGAGGCAAATACAAGAGAAAGTTTCAAAAGGGACAGAGTAGCTTAAGCCTTAAATCCTCAGAGAGTTCAAATATAAATAGAATTGAGAAAAATCCTGCATATCAAACTGAGGATATGCTTTATGTCCTTAGAGAGTTTATGCTGGGTGGTAAAAACTCAAGTCAAATGATAAAGCATAGATCCATAAGAAGAGGCTGTATTCTTATGTTTCTCCAATGGAAACAAATTGGTACAACTTTTCTGGAAATCGATTTAATATATGACAAACACACTTAGTCAACGGGTACTCTATTCTAGCAATCCCACCTTAATCTCAGTAATCCTAAGAAATCAACTAGATTTAAAGTCCATATTTTAGGTTCACAGGCTATTCATAATCCTGTGAGCAATAATAGCAAAATATTGTAAAAAGTCTAAATATTTAGCAATAGGAGAATATTTAAATCTAGACAGAAACAAAAGAGGACATCTTACATAATCGTTATAGACAATTATTTTAGAGACTACTTAATAACAGAATTCTTTGATAAATGTTAGGTGAACAGGGAGGGCTATAAAAGTACCTATAATGATGTTGCAAAAATTTATCTTCTGTATATTACACATATGTGTGTGTATTTGTAAACATACATAGACAATCTCAGACACAAATATACATATATATGTGTATATATATAAGATAAAATATGAATGTTGATAAGTGAATCTTGCTTAATTGATTATAATTGTTTTTTTTTTAATTTTTCAAATGGAGCATGTTAAGTTTTTATTTTAAAAGTGTAAGTGGATGGTGAAAGTAGAATAATTATAGAATCATAATATATAGACCTTTGTTGTCTAATATGGAAGTTACTAGAAATGTGTGGCTATTTAACTTATAATTTTAAACAATTCAAATTAACAAAAAGTTCAATTCTTCAGCTTCATTAGCTACATTTCAACATATCAATGGCTATAAGTGGTTGGTTGATATTTTATTGCACAATACTGATTTATAGGACATTTCTATCATAGTAGACAATTGTATTAGATAGTGCTGATACAGACTGCTCATTTAAAAAATCTGTCAGGCAGGTCTATTTTTTTAATTTTAAAAAAGAGACTAATAGAAATTTTGGAACAATGCAATGACCAAAACAGTAACCTAAATTAAGAACTCAATAAGATACAGAAGAGAAAATTAATTAACTGGAAGATAGAGAAGCAGGAATAATTTATAATGATGCAGAAAGACAAAATAATGAAAAACAGAATATAGGAAAACAGATATAATAGTATGTAACATTACATTACTATTACATGTATGCAGGTTTACATATATTCTTATGTAGGATGGCATATACCTCTGAGTATTTTTTCCTAGGGAAATGTCATGTGTATGTGTTCCAGGATATTCAAAAATGCTCTCAATAGCATTACTTGTAATCAGCAGAAGAGAAACATTGAAATTGTCTGTCATCAAGACAATAGGTAACTAAATCGTTGCATACAAAGAATCCTATATAGTCCCCCAAATGAATGAACTACATATATTCATTTAAAATGAACAAATTGGAAAAACAAAATTTACAGTGAGTGAAGTCATACACAAATGCTTACACATATGCTTTATGATTCCATTTATAGAAACATAAAACAGGAAACTAATGGTTAGGGATTCGTATTTAGATGGTAAGTCTATAAAATAATAGAAGAATAATTACTATGAAACTTCATACAGTGTACTATCCTTTCAGTGGGAAGAAGGGAGTTGTGATTGGAATAGAGGTACAAAGAGCTTCTGGAGAATTGGCAATGTTTGATTTCACCATATAAGTGGCGGATCCTTGTTGCTTACATTATTCAAATTTATTGCGCTATATATTTACGTTTTATGGACGTTTCATAGGTGTGTTCTTTAGCAAAGTTTTAAACAACTAACAGCCAACCCAGGGGATAAAATACGCTTAAACGTACACATAGCCAACTTAAATGCAGTTTAGAAGACAGACAGACAGACAGACACACACACACACACAATCTGGTCATGCTGAAATCCTCTCCCTGGTTTTTCACTGCTCAAATAATAAAGACTCAAGTCCTTAAAGTAGCTCATAAGCTCCTATGTGGTCAGTTCTCATCTGGTCTGTAACCTTCTCCACCTCGCTCTGTGTGTTCCAGCCACACTGGCTCTCACAGATGCTTTGCAGTGCTTCACCGCAACTGAGAGTCTTCCTGTCCTCTTCAACCTCCTATCTTAGCTCAGAGATCACTTCCTCAGTGAGCACCAGCCTCTCTGAGAGCAGAGTAACTTGTTCGTACACACCCTTTCAGAAGGGCATTTTTTCCTTCCTTCAGGGCATCCTCCAGTTTGTAGTTTTTCTCCCTCCGTGCAATTACTTGGATAACGTCTCCTTCCCTATGAGTCAATAAGCACTGTCAGGGATATGACTTTCACCATTGAACCTCCAATGTCTAGGGCACTGGCTAATAACATTGTTTAATGAATGAATGAATGAGGTTTTAAATAAATTAGCTTTAAGATGTCTACAGGATGCACAGGTGGATAGGTCCAGGAGGCAGCTGGAAAAGATCATTCCTAGGAATGATCTGTCTAGAATTAGTGATCTGGGAAATGTTAACAGATACATGCTAGCATAACTGACAGTGGATTTAATTGCCCTGAAAGAGGCTATAGAAAGACGAAAAAGGTAGGAGCAAAACATAAGCCCCCTATACTGTAACCTTGATGCATTGTTCCAGCTATATTTACCACCACTCAACCCCTTCCCACGATCTACACTCCCAGCACTCTGGGACCCATACCTTTTCTGAAGTTATTTCTTTTCCCACTTCTCTATTTCCTCATGCTTCCTCCCACTCCCTAAAATGCCTATCCCTTCCCTCTCTCATCATATCTGAAACCTGTTCATACCTCTCTCCTAGTAGATATTGATTCTATTGTTTCTCCTTCCCTTGCTTAATTTGTGACCCTTAATCAACATGAACTATCTCCTGCTTCCTATTAAAAACTTATTTTATCTCCCATATAAAATGTTAAGGTCTTTCAGAAAAAGAGTCCTAGTCATCATTCTTTGTCTCACAATATGTTTGATGGTATCTAATTCTGAAATTTAAAATAAAACGGTTAAAACCAGATTTTTTATATTGTATTTGATTTGGCACCAAAACCTGATCTAATTTAAATTTATTTGATGGCAAAACCTGACTTGAAATGATAGGTGTTCAAACATGGTGCTGTCCAAAGCTTGAATAGGTATGGCTTTAAAATGGTGCGTTCATCACATTATCATTCTAAAATCTAAAAAGAATTTTTAAGAGTCGAAACTCTGAAACACATATATCCTCAAATGCTTCATATAAGACTGTAGGTTTATGCTTTGTATTGTGCCTTGGATTTAATAGTATTTGATAAATATTAATCATTCCCGAATAGAATGCCAAGTGAATAAATGATTGTATGGTTTTATGAAGTCCTGACAATTTCATACAAGGTATAGAATCCTTACCTCTGTGGGATGCTGGAACCTAGCTGATATAATTATGAATAATGTATGTGTTTTGCTCCAAGAAGGTCCCTGTCTACTGATTAATGCTTATACAGACAACAAGAAAGACTGTGACAGTCTGGTAGAAATTCCATGTATGATAAACATGTCAGGATGGAGAAATTCTATAATAAACCTAAGAGCAAAATTCTGCGATGTTATATATTAGAGTAGGTAGTTTCACAGTTTTTGAAGAAAAAGAATCTATTAATGAACATGATTGTTTACAGAAGTATTATTCATATCAGTGTGGAAAAAATAGATCGGAAATCAATTTACATGATCCCAATTTTCTTAGTTTTCCAGCAAACACTCAGGTTGAGTATACAGACTCTAGCAGCAGTGTGAAGAGTTAAAAGAGTATTATTAACATTAGAAGTCAAAGACTGAAGAATCCATTTCCTGTTTTCTACAGATTTTTTTTTTTTTTAATTTGTGTGACTTGCTTTACTGTACACCATCCAAGGCCGCCAACCCCACCAGCTCAGGGACAGGGAGCTGCCCCTGAGGGCCCAGGGGGACCCATCTCAATGGTACAAATGTTGGTAAGACTTCTGGGTGGGGTGGAGGTGTGTGGGCAAAAGATTTGTCAAGAACCTGATTAAAATTTGTGTTACTTTTAAGCCAAATTTGTTTTCTGTCCATGGGATTTTGTTTCCTAACAGTAGTAGTAGCCTGACAATGGAATCCAGGGGCTGCGTGGCTGCTTCCTGCACCACCTGTGTTCAGCAGCCTTGCACAGGTACCCAGGACTCTCCCTAAGAGCTTACTGGTGGTCACGATCAGCCTCTGAAGATAGAGACGTGCAGAGTTAAACCAGCTACGGCCTCCCGGTCCGCTGAAAATACCCCTGGTTGGTTGGCAGGGGGCAAAAAGACGCAGGCCCAAGTCACCCAGCCACGCCTCCAGGCCCGAGCCAACTGTCATAAAGCAAACACATATGGAGCTTCTGCAGTGGAGGAAGAAAGGCCAACGTCCCCTTTCCTAGAAGAAATAGGCAGGAGAGAGCTGCACTTGGCCGAGTGTCAACCTGGCAGAACCTCTGGGGCCACTTCTCTGTGACCTAACAGGCGCTCCAAGAGGGGCCTGAAGGTGTGCCCGTGTGACACCTCTTGGACACGGGGCATCTGTGTGCTGAAGGGCTGGGTGACAGGGGTGCAGGAAGGTAGGAGGGCAGTGACCACGAGAGTGACCGGGGCACCCCGTGGGGTCTGCGGCTGGGCTACCACTGCATGTGGGCACCTCAGAGACAAGGAGGACTGTGCGGGGACACGCCTGGGTGTCAGGGCAGTGAC
The DNA here is from genome assembly GCF_059928025.1 of Delphinapterus leucas. Classification (NCBI taxonomy): domain Eukaryota; kingdom Metazoa; phylum Chordata; class Mammalia; order Artiodactyla; family Monodontidae; genus Delphinapterus; species Delphinapterus leucas. Next base: position 17,357,625 of record NC_143146.1, read on the forward strand.
CAGGCCTCTCTTCCTGCTTTACTTTTAGTTCACACGACTGTCCTGTGGTTTAATAACGACATAAGCCTCCTAAGCCACAAAGCTCCTGTTTTGTGCTCCGAATCGTCAGCGTCATTGAGCGGGTGTTGTTTGGTCTTCACTTTTCCTAATTCTTAACCCAAAGTCCCTGAGGCAGGCGGGACAGGGCCCAGGTGACCTTGACAGTGGTGCCAGTACCCCAGGGTCCTCACCATGAGCCCAATGCTGCCTGTGACAGCTTCCCACCATCACTGGGAGCTGGGACTTTCTTTGTTTTTTTTCGTTACACTGGCCTCTCACTGTTGTGGCCTCTCCCGTTGCGGAGCTCCGGACGCGCAGGCTCAGCGGCCATGGCTCACGGGCCCAGCCGCTCCGCGGCATGTGGGATCTTCCCGGACTGGGGCACGAACCCGTGTCCCCTGCATCGGCAGGCGGACTCTCAACCACTGCGCCACCAGGGAAGCCCTGGGAGATTCTTTTTTATTCACTTTATCCTTAGAGAAAAGAAATTTAATTTACAAAGACCCAAAGCAATAATTTGTCAAAGTAAGTAACCCATCCAGGATTTACAGACACCAACGGCACGAAAAGTGGATTCCAACACAGAGCATGCGTGACATGACTTCCAGCTGAAGCCAAGCTGAGATGCCCCCGGGGTCCAGGCCTCGGGGCAGGGCTAGCCGCCCGGGGTGGCGGCTACAGCAGCACCTACCCACCTATAAGGCTCCAGGGGCAAGCGGGGCCACTTCCTCCCTCTGGCCCCAAAGGGCTCGGCCCCTCCTCTCACGGCTGTGATCTGCTTTGTGGACAATTTACAAGATGAGGGTGACCTACAGAAACCATAGGAACTGACCGTACATTCTTTCTTCATATATGTCTGTGTGCAGTGTCTCACCACGGAAAAGTTCATATCCAAAGAGAGCAGGTATGCCACGTGGAAGGTCTGCGCTGGGAAGACAGTTGGGAGGGCGGGGCAGGGAAAACGCCGTGACCGTGACAGTGACCGGGATGGAAATCATACGTGATGTCAGTGGATCCAAGTGGAGGTTGGAGAGCTCCCCGCGCTGTGCTGCGGCCGCTGCCCCTTCCCTCCCGGTCCTGCCGCCCCCTGGCGTCGTGCTCCCGCCATCCATCCCCGGTGGCGCTGGGCGGGCAGGGACGGCAGGGCCCAGGGGTCGGGGTGGGGCAGCTCCTTCTCCTCGGCTCCGGTGCCGCCCGCACAGCGCTGGGGTCCTCCGACCTTCAGACAGTGATGGAACACTGAGGTATACAGTTTCTCGGAAAGTTTAAGAAACAGAATCAGTCACGTTCTGCTCGTCGGCTTGCTGGGGCGGGAGGACGCGGGCGGCTCCCCCGCTGCTGCAGGTTGAGTGAGAACTTCCACCGCTGGGACGACGCCGGGCCGCACACCGAGATCTCCTGATCACTATTTATCTAACTATATTATGTCTCAGGCCCTATGCTGAGAGATACCAAGACAGATACAGTCCTATTCCTTATTTTAGGACTAGACTAAGGAGACAGATTAGGAAAGTCAAGCAGAATATGCAAACTCCCAGCTGCAGAGCCCACATCTGCCCAGAGCTCTGGCCTCCCCGCTACACCGCTTCCGACAGGGAGGCTGTCCTAACATCAGCTTGAGTAGAGTGGTAAAAACAAAAGGTAGTCTGCAGAGAACTGACAGTGCGAAAAATAGACAGGAAAGCAGAAATAACTCGGGTAGACAATGCTTTCAAGTAGTTTGGCAGCAAAAGAAAAAAGAGATCTGGAGTAACTAATAGGCATAAGGTGGCTTTTTGTTTTGTTTTGTTTGCTCGTTTTTCTTTTTAACCCAGGAGAAACTTATTCCTGTCTACGTGCTTAGCAGAGGATACACTGGAAAAAAATATTTGATGTTACAGGAGTTAAAGAAAATAATTGATTAAGGAAGGCTTGGTAGCAGAAAAGATAAAATATATACAAAAAGTTTATTTTAAAGCATACGTAACTCACAAATATCGCAAATACATGCTCATTATAAAGTATTCAAATAAGAGAAAAGAAGAGGGAAAGAAGTCTGTACCTACGTGTACCCCGTTAGCTACAACCCTACACACCGCTGCGACCTTAAGATAATCACACTTTAGGATGCAGCCTTACAAATATTTGTGTGCATGTACATGTGTGTGTTTAAATTTTTGCATAAAATGAGTTACAATGTTGTGCTCATTGTTAATGGAGTGTGATTGCTCCTAGGCCCTCTCAGCTGGTAAATCAAGGAAATATGTGTTTATAATAACCTGTGCATAAACACATGTCTAAAAATATGTATATGTGTAACCATCTCTATCTACATTAAACTAAACATGAATTCATACTGATGTCTCCCAACTCTAATCCTTTATAACATGGATCATTCTAGCCTCTGCTCCTTGCTTGTCTGTCACCTCCCACTCTAATAGAGACTTAGCTCCCATCGTCTGTTATCCATTTATTTACTTCCTCAGTTTTGGTACACGTGTGTAGTAGTTTCAGAATTGTTAAACTCCATGCCCTTGTAAAACACCTGATTAACCAGTCTACAATGCTTATGTATTGCTCTTTTTGCCTTTAGTCTTATAGAATCCACTCATTTCCAAAGGTACTTAGCTCAGCACCTTTCCCCACACTCCCTTCAATGAGGCTATAACACAGTTAGTTTTGCCACTTTCTGCATTCCATCCTAGGATGGAATATATATATGTATTTTTAATTTGCATACATTAATGTTCGCTTTTGTGTTGCAAAGCTCAATGGATTTTGACAAGTGTATAGTGTTATGTATCCATAATTCCAGTATCATACAGGGTATTTTCTCTATTCTAAAGAATGTCCTGTGTTTTTCCTACTCAGTACCTCCCTATCCCATTCTGAACCCCTAGAAACCACTGATCAGTTTATCTTCTCTATGATTTTGCCTTTTCCAGAATGGAAATAATAATGGTAAATGAAATAATACAATATATAGTCTTCTCATCCTGGCTTCTTTCACTTATCAATATCTAGTTTAGATTCATCCACATCTTTACATGCCAAGATAGCTCATTCCTTTTTACTGCTGAATGGTATTCCATTGCATGAAAGTACCACAGTCTGTTTACCCTTTCACCTAATGAAGAACAGCTTGGTTGATTCCAATTCTTGATAAGAATGAATAAAGCTGCTGTAAACACTCATTTACAGATTCTTCTATGAGCCTGAGTTTCCAAATCAGTTGGAAATATGTAGGAGGATGATTGTGGGGTCAAAGGGTTTAGCTATGTTAGCTTTATAGCATATGATCCAGCAATCCCACTCCTGGGCATATATCCAGAGAAAAGATTCATGCACTTCACTGTTCATTGTGGCACTATTTACAATAGCTAAGACATGGAAACAACCTAGATGTCCATCGACGAATGGATAAAGAAGATGTAGCACATATATACAATGGGATATTACTCAGCCATAAGAAAGAATGAAATAATGCCATTTGCAGCAACATGGATGGACCTGGAGACTGTCATACTAAGTGAAGTAAGTCAGACATAGAAAGACAAATATCATACGGTATAACTTCACCAAAAAACAATAAAGATGGCAAACGTGAAGATGATTAACATAATTAATCATTAGGGGAATGCAAATTTGAAATCACGAGATACCACTACATATGTATTAGAACATAAAACAAAAATAAAGACGTGGTAACAATGATAACAAAACCAAGTTACGGCAAGGATGTAAACCAATTAAATTCTCATAAAGTTCTTATGAGAATGTAAATTACTATAGCCACTTTGGAGAACAGACTGGTAGTTTATCTTATAAATTCATGCATGCACTTACTGTATGACCCAGGAATCCCATTCCTATATATTTGAATGAAATGAAAATGTATGTCCACACAGAACCTGTACACAAATGTTTAGAGCAGCTTTATGTAGAATAAGCCCAATTCAAAACAACCAGTGTCCATTAACTGATGAATAAATGAACCTATCATGGTATACCAGCACAATAAGATACTACCAACAAAAGGAAGGAATGAACTATTGGTGGAGGTAACAAAAGGAATGAGTCTCAAAAGCGTTATGCTGAGTGAAAGAAACCAGGTTCGAAAAGCTACCTAACATATAATTCCATTTATATGAAATTCTGGAAAACACAAAACCATAGGGACAGAAATCAGATCAGTGGTTCCTAGGAGCTGGGTGTGACAGAAAGATGTTGATTACAAAGGGCCACCAGAGAGGTTTCTGGCTTGTGTTCTATATTTGATTGTGGTGGGGGATATACAACCATGCATTTACCAAAATTCGTTGAACTGTACAAGTAAAATTGGTGAATGTCACCTAATCAAATTATGCTGCAATAAAGCTGAATAAAGAGAGAATCCCAACCATCTATTTGTGATGGTCTATTTCGCAGTCCGATAATCACATTCATATCTAACAAAGATTCGCCTTACATAGTTCCCACCTGGCATGCACTCTCTCCTCTTCCCATTTACTGGAAGTATCTGTGGGTTTTCATTTCCAGTCCTTTTCTACGAGCTCAGCACTATATGTACATAAATATATACACACATCATTTCTATTTTTATCCAGCGTTTTAATTGTTTGTAACAGAAAGCATTTTGTACTCACTCAATTATCCATGTCCCCAAAACAGTTCTATTTTATACTGTGTATGTATATTAAATTATGTATTAAATGAATTATATTACATTTTATATATATTAATTCCCATGACAATACTTTAAATAATATAGAAGGACATAAAGTAAAAAGTGAAGATCTATTTTTATACCCAATTAAATCCTTTCACTAGGGGAACTGCTATTATTAATTTACAATATATGCTCCCAGAGCTTTTTCATAAGATAGGATAATTGTATCTGTATATTGGGCAGCATATCTTTTTCATATAACATTATGTCTTAGAAAACTTTACGTCAACTTATATAGATATATTTCAAACTTCGTAATTGTGGCATGTATGAAATAGAGCATAGGTATTATAATTTGTTTAGTCATTTCTCTATTGTTTGGCACTTTGGTGTTTTCCAAATTTGATAGTTTGTGTTGAAATGCTAAAATAGATTCCACTGGATATTTATTTCTAAAGCTAGCAAAGACTGTACAGGTGTAACATCTTAGGCTCAACTCTTAAGCAAGTATGTAGCCTACTATGTGAGAAGCGCTGTGCTTGTGTAGAGAGAGAAATAAGTCTGAGAAATCAGCAAGGACGTCCTGCTTCTTAAACACTAGACGAAATTGCCTTAAGTCTTCTGTCCACATTTTCTGGAAAATCCTACTCATGATTTTAGCAAATTATCTGTCGACTTATAATTTTGTGGTCATCCCTTCCTTCTGAGTTTCTGCTTCTTCTGATTTGGTTTCATTTCACAATTGTGTACGTGTTCCATGCCCATGGTTCTTATCCAAATTGTTTTGAGCCAGTCATGTAACTTCGCATTTTCCTTCATGCTCATACAACGAAAATCTTATACACATTGTATATATTTTAACGTACTCAAGTTTTGGAGAGCCACAAAAATGTATATTGCAGCCCACTGTAGCATTGCAAATACCTGAAGTTGTGTGTTAATCGTCGTCCTTCAAAATACAACAGCTCTTGGCCTGGTCTGGATTCTAGCTTTAGTTTTCTGTCCTGTGGTGCAGACTGCCTCTCTACTTTCTCTCTTATTTATTCTTTGCTTCTTTTCTCTCTACCCATTTCTTTTTGGGGAAGACCCCCCACATTTCTCCTGTTGCTCTACACAGAACATTTAGGGTCCCCTCAGCTAAGAGGTCTATGCACACATCCAGCTCAGGACACTTGTGATGATCCCACCCCATTCATTTAGTACAGAGGTGGTGTCCTCTTAAATCTCTCTGTGGCTGGAAGGGTTGGAGTGGCTCCTGCCTTCGAGGAATTCATAGTCTAATAGTGTACAGACCTGCTGAGCCACCACTGAATGACCGTGTAATGGAAGAAGTGCGGGCCACTGAGCTGGGTAGGATGAATTCTGCCTTGAGGCATGAAATTCTGTTAAGAGGAGGCTATAATTGAGGATGAATCCCAGGTGAGAGTGGCTTTCCATGAAAAGATAGGAACTCTCTGAATTTCCAAAAAAAAAAATAAACCAAATAACGAAAATCACGGCAGACACCTGCTGTACTGCTGACCAGGAGCCCACTCAAAGAAACCTTACAATTTCATTGCCTTCAACAATAAATTACCAGCCCAATGAATGTGGGCTCCTTCACTCACAGCAAACACACACTATTATTCAGGGGAACCAAAACACAGGAAAAGCAGAAACAATACAATTGTCATGATATGCTTACAATATACATTCCCAGCTTCCATTTCAGAAATATTATTTTCTCTGTCATCCTCAGCAGTGAAAGTAAGACTCTGTATACTTTAAACATGGCTTGAAGTGCTAAGCGTTTGGGCTTGTTGAGGAATTTGGTAACGGAAATAATGAAGGAAATTCTGGTTCTGAAAAATAATGTCAGTTGCCTATTTGACCTGCATTCATGGCAGTGAAAGGACAAAACAAAGTAAAAAGGTGAAATTAAGGAACATGCATCAGTGAAAGAGAAGCAACACATGCCAATGACTCTCTTTCTACCCAAGCTGCCAGCATCTTCCACTAAGGAAACTGCACTTTGCCACACTGGTAAAAAATGATGTTCTTGAACTGGGAACCCTGTCCACACAACACCTGACAATAGGGAAATAAAGAAAGAAAAACCAAAATTCTATGGCAACAAAGCTACAATAGAAGAAAATAGAAAATATGAATCAAAACACTTCAGCTGAAGAAATTCCCTAAAACCGACCATGAAGTAGAAGAAACAGTGGTATGACTCTCCAAACTTAAATAAATAACTGGAAATTCAGGAAATAAATTGCGGAATAAATTTTGGAAATTTAACACTGAGATAATATTTTCATCTAATCTATAGCGCACATGCCAAGTCTGGAGTCACATACTGTGTTTATAATTTTCATATCTCCTTCAATCTACAGGAGTTTCTTAGCCTTCCTTTGTCATGATGTTGGCATTTTTGAAAACTTCAGGCTAGTAATTTTATAAAGTTAGAAATTTTCTTAAAACATTTCCAATTTTATAAAATTTCTTAATTTGGGTTTGGCTCAAGTGTTCTCATGATTAGACTCAGGTTATGCCGCTCCAACTGGTATATGCAGGAGTGATAAGGTATCCTTCTCAGGGTATCATATACCAAGACACATGATGTGTATATGCCCCTTATTGAGGACATTAATCTGGATCATCAGGTCAACTCGCTTTTGTTTTCTCCACTCTTTAGTTTACTGTTTTTCTCCTTGTTACTACTCAACAGTCTGTGATGAGACACTGAGAACATGCAGACAGCTCACTCCTCATCCAGCCATTTCCACAAATATTGTATCCAGTGATGTGTCTTGCCTGAATCAATCTTTACTACAATGGTTACAAATGATATTTTTTCACCCCATCACTCCTTCCACGTTTAGCAGTCTGCACACTCATTTAAGAAAATGTCATCATTTCTCTTCTGTTTATGTATGTATTTCCTACTTCATTCAATGGGTTACAATCCACTGACATGCTCATTTATTTTGATGATCAAGCTGTCTTCAGCTTTAGCCAGTTGAACCCTGTCAGGCTAACTCTGTTCTTTTGACAGGTTTCTATTATTTTCCTGAGCACTTTCTTATTTTCTGTCATACCAATATGTTTCAGTTTCATCTTGTACCTTCTTTGCCCCAGCCCTGGAATCAGACATTCCTCTAAGAAGCTCTTGTTTCTTTTGGTAGGGATGGATACTTAAAAACCAAGATCTGGACACAAGATTTGCTTATGGCTACTAAAGTATCAGTTCAGCGCTTCTTTCTGTAGATGGAGGTAGAGGAAAATATTTGTCTCAGGCTCAGTCTCCGGTCTGTCCCCTTAGCTACATATTTGATCTCAGGTACCTGTTTCAGTGAGAACAATAAGAGAGAGACGTTCTCATGATGTCTTATAGAGTAATTTCTGGAAGCAGTGAGTAGAAGAAAGAAATCTTGGCTGCATTTTACTTCTAGACCCTAAACATATACTTTGCCCATTTTTATCTTTAATGATGTTTTCTGTTCAGATGCTTACCATCTTCACCTGTTTGCTTTACAATGCCTCCTGCATTTTACTAGGTCCTAGAGGATTCCCTATGCAGGTGCAAAGTACAGTCTGTGCTCAGTAAGTTTTGGGAGTAAAAATTGTAAGATAGGACTGAAGGGATAATCTTTGAGTAACTGGTTTAAAAATGCTCAGACCACCCTGGAGAAAAAGGAACACTGTATACAGATTATGTTATCATGTCCACAGATCACTGTGATAAATGAGACTCCAGAGACAAACGTGAATAGTGCACTGTTCTGTGAGCAATGCATTTGCCATCTCAAGAGAGCCAGCTACTCACAGGACTTAAATCAGGCAGGATTTCACAGTATCCATGATACAGTCCTTTTAAAAACTACTTTAGATAGTCATTTGATTTTTCATTTTATCTTTAGCAAGCAAAGAAAAGGTGGGAAATGGCTTAGCTTCAATGGGACCTAAGAAGATTTGATACTTTTTTTGATACTCTTTACAATAGAGTCTATTCTTTAATGATGAGCAGTATGAAAGAAAATAAGATTATAATGGAATAAAAAGCTATTTAATGTTCATCACTGAATTTAGTGGCTGATAAGTTGTGACAAGATTATTTCTAAAGTCACAATACATTTCTTGATTCTGTGGCTGGTGTTAGTCTATAATTTCTATGCCCTTTACCTAAAATACCTTACTGAACATATTAAAACATATTATGAAAAAGATAGGGATCTATGGTGCAAGATGTTACACAACACGTGGCCTGATTTTTTTTAACCATCTCTCCATCTATTTATACTCAGATCTTACATGGTGTCAACAGATGGCCAAATACAGTAATTATTGCAAAATGATTTTGTAAAAATCCTTATTTCTGTATAATAAAAGGCAAACAGAATTATGTCAAACTAGAAAGTCAGAATATGTCTCTTGTGTCTAGAAATCGCTGAGATATAAAGTTTCTTCCATGAATGCTTTCCCCGTTGTTTCCTTTTCCAGCTGAGTTAACAAGTGGACAGCCCCTGGGCTTTGCTCTAGATACGGACCAGAGTGGGTGGTAATGGTCGCTAAGAAACAAATAGCTCACAGGTATTATTGACCTCTGTTTTATGGAAGCTTTAACCCTTAGGGGACAGTAATTCATAGGTAGATATAAAATATTTGAAGAAAGAAGAAAAGAGAAGTTTTCACAGACATTAAAGAGAGACCAAGGATATCTGGAAGAAGAGTATAAAAGAAAGCAAAAAGCTGATAGTTTATCAGGGGACGAGTCTAAAAGATGGTGTGAATCCCAGAACTGCTGCCGGGTGGGTGAGTTATCCTTAATAGAACCATCCTGGTGTCATAGCGTTCTAACTCTGCAACCAGGTGATCATTCACCCCAGCATTTCTTTTGGTGAGGATCTGGAACTCTTTCTAGCCCTGTCATGTACATTGGTCAACAGGAAGTTTCCTTTGCTTTGTCTCAGCCTCGCTTATGCCACGTGAACTTGTCTCTTAGCAGTGCTTAATTCAGTAGCAAGTTCAAGACAGGGAGACGAGACTTTGGACGTTCACTGGGCCGAAGAGGGCTCTGTTTACCACATTTATACGGTATTCAGCAATTATTCCTTCAAATATCATTTTTCTGCAACTCTTTCTCCTCTCCTTTGGGATATCTAATTACCCATTTTTAGGTCACCTGAAGTGTTCTCACATCCCACTGACACTCTTCTTTTTTTTTCCCAGTCTTTCTCCCCTTCTCTTTCATTTCAGATAGTTTTTATTATTATGTGATTAAATTCACTAGTCTTACTGCAATGGCTAATCTGCTTTTAATTGTATCTAGTGTATTTTTCATCTCAGACATATTTTCCTCTGGAAGTTTATTTAGGACTTTTTTATACCTCCCATATTTCTCCTTTCGTGCTTTCCTCTACCTTCTCAAATAGATATATAACTGTTTTAATGTTACTGTCCACTAATTCTATCAACTTTGTTATTTCTGGTTGTTTTTCTATTGATTACTTTTTCTCTACATTATGAATTATATTTTCCTGCTTCTTGGCTTGCTTGTAGGTTTTAAGAGGATGCTAGACACTGTGAGTTTGATAGGATTCTAGACCTTATTTCTGTGCTGAATATCTTTGTATTCTTCTAAATATTCTTCACCTTTGTTCTGGGATGCAGTTAAATTATTTGGTAATAATTTGCTCATTTTGAAGCCTACTTTAATGCATGGTTTGGTGGAACCAGAACAGCTTTTAGTCTAGGTAGAATGTTTTCAACTAGTGAGACAGTACTGTTCTGAGTATCCTGATACTCACCTGATCACCTGATTCAACAGTTTTGCACTCTGGTTAGTAGAAACACAAACTATCCATGGCCTTGAGTGAATTCTGGGTGTTGTTCTACTTTCTCCTTTCCAGTGGTTCTTTCCTTAGCCTTGGGTAGTCTCCTCATACATGTGTGTTGATCAGTATTCTGATAAAGATTCAAGGAATATTCTCTACAAATCTCTGAAGTCCTCTCTTTGTATAGTTTTTATTTTCTCGGATATTCTGCCCTGTCAATTCTAGCTGCCTTGCCCTCTCTGAATTCTCATCTTTGTCAAGAAGAGCTAAATGTAACTATGAGCTAAACTTAATAATCATATTTTTGTTTTAAAAAATAATATTTGGCGGGAATCTAGAAAATAAATTGGAAGGGATAGGACTATTAAGGAGTCATTAAAAACTATGAAGGCCTTGATCAAGACCATGAGAGTAGAGAAGAAGGAGGTCATGGATTCAAGAGCTATTTAGGAAGGAAAATAGATAAGACTTGGTTATCAATTAGTTATTAGCACTGAAGGGAAAAGAGAAACACATATTGGCTCCTAGGCTCCTGGCCTGTGTAAATAGGTGAGAGTTTGAACTATTCATCAAAATAGGAAATACAGGAGGAGAAAAACCAAACTGAGTAGAAAACAAGGGTGGAATGATGAGTTTAGTTTTCTACACCCTAAGTTTCAAATGCATGTGGGATATGGAAGGGGGCATATATAATCAGTACTTTGGTTCAATTCAATTTAATATTCACTGAATACCTACCATATGCCAGGAACTTTGCTAGGAAGAGAAGGGTGAATAAGATACAGTACCTTCCATAGGTGAGGAACACAGAGAACTGGGCTACATATATAAGTTTGGCCTATAGTAATATCTTATTTTATCTAACAACCAAACCTGAAAATTCTAAATAACAGCTGTAAGTGTAAAGTAAGGAAAATCAATGAAATAAAGATTTTTATTCTTTTCTCCATAAATAAGGCCCCCAGTCCATTTTCAGAGACATGTGACCCTCACTTAATACAACATTCAGGCTGGCTCTGACTCTCAGCCAAACTAATTTTCTGCTTCTGCTTCAAAGCAGGAGATTAGAAGCAGGGAGGGAACTGCTAAAGGCAGTTATATTTTCAGTCGTGTGAAGTCATCACTGACAGCTTGACAAGAAGGACAGGAAAACAAAATAGAGAAAGCACATCTAAACCCAGGAATCTAGGTCCTACACATATCTCTGTGTTTACTTCTGTATTGCAACCCAAGACAAAGATGATTGTTTACAGTGATGTCTCTCAGTCAACAAGAAGAATTTTCATTATGCCAATTCATTTTATACAACATCTGTTGCATACAAAATAAACATTTAACAGATTTTATTATGTCGTTTCTTACAAATGTTTTGTGGTCTCATTAAAACACAAAGATATATTTTCTACACTACCATAACGAGGAATATTGGTTAATATTTGTCCAGACTCCAGTAGTAAGGTTCATTAATAAAAAGGCAAATTCAGTGCTCAAGTAGAACAGTAAAGTCTTTCGGTAAAAAAGAGTAGATTACATATTCATTAATCCACTCTATTTTCAGTCCATCTCCAATTCCCTTGGTCATTACTGACCATGACCAATGGACAAGACCTGACTGAAAAACTGGTCATGGTCATTTTATGCCTTCAAATTTACCATTAGCTCCTTTATATCTGTATCTATTCTAGTCCTTGTATTCCAAAAGGTTCAATTTATGTTGAAAGTGCAAGTAAATGATAAGGGCTTTTACTAGGAATGTAAACTTGGCAGAAGAAAAGAGCTAAGCTTGGCAAAGGTGTGCATCATTTCTAAATATCTAAGATTGATTAAAGGCTGGGTCTATCAAAGAGTCCTCAACCTATGTCTGTTGAGAATTCTGCCAGTACAGATGGTCCTTGACTTATGATGGTTCAACATGATCTTTTGGACTTTGTGAAGGTGCAAAATCCATACATGTTCAGTAGAAAACTATTTTTCAAGTTTTGAATTTTGATCTTCTCCTGGTCTAGGGAAATTTGCTCTGATAGCCTCTCATGATGCTGGGCAGTGGCAGCAAGCACAGCTCCCATTCTGTCACCTTTATTATAAAGTAAGCTTTGTATTAGATGGTTTTGCCCAACTCTAGGCTAACATAAATGTTCTGAGCACATTTAAGGTAGACTAGGCTAAGCTACGATATTCGGTAGGTTAAACGTATTAAGTATATTTTCAACTTACGATATTTTCAACTTACCGTGGTTTTATCAGGATATAACTCCATGGGAAGTCAAGAAAGCTCAAATCGATAGACAAGGAGTTGAGAGAAATTTACACACACTGTTTATGGGAAATCAAGAGAATATGTAGATCTTGCCTTATTTAAAAATTAGTATATGCACGTATACAAACAACATAGGAGTTTTAAAAATGTTTAACAATGTAATAGGCAAACACAGAAAAAGCTAACAAATAAAGGTTTCTTTTCTGAATAAAATATGAGGTATACCTGTACATTTTGGAAAAAAATATTTTACTGTGTTAACATATTTAAAAATGAAAAGATACTATAATATAAAAGTTAAAATATAAGATACAGAAGCTATTTTTTTCTAATTACTAGCTTCAAAGAGTTAGCTGAATTAAAGGAACATTTTAAGGACACTTGATATATGAAAGGAGATTAAAACACTGCGTTAGGGACTTCCCTGGTGGCGCAGTTGTTAAGAATCCGCCTGCCAATGCAGGGGACATGGGTTTGAGCCCTGGTCCAGGAAGATCCCACATGCCGCAGAGTAATTAAGCCCGTGCACCACAACTACTGAGCCTGTACTCTAGAGCCCGCAAGCCACAACTACTAAGCCCGTGTGCCACAACTACTGAAGCCTGTGTGCCTAGAGCCTGTGCTCTGCAACGAGAAGCCACCATAATGAGAAGCCTCCACACCGCAAAGAAGAGCAGCAACCCACTCTCCGCAACTAGAGAAACCCCACGCACAGCAAGAAAGACCCAATGCAGCCAAAAATAAAAATTAATTAATTAATTAAAAAAAAACAAAAACAAACAAACACTGCATTAGAAGCAAAGAGGAGAAGAATTGAAGCTTTAGAATACTCAGTGACGGTTAATGCAAACTTAGAGGAATCCTGCTCAGGTTCTAAAGGAGGAGGCAAAGAGACTAAAAGAGATGCAAAAGAAAATGATACATATGGAGGAATGAAAATATACATCCTAGGTATAAAACTAAGTGTTTTTAGGAAAAAAAGAGAAAAATAAATGAAATTGGTGGAAGAATCTAATATTCAATATAAGAAAATACTCCTGACCCAAGGAAATGCCAGGGGGACCACAGAATACAGACAAAATAAATTAAAAGAGAATAATATCTAGAGTTCAAAGGCATCACCTCCTCATCTTCCTTACTTCCCCTACTCTAGAAGGACACCAGGGCTCACCAGTGTCTTGAATTAAATCTAACCAAATTTTGAAGAATGGTTAATTCCGTTGATAATTAAAATATTTCAGAACATGTGCAGAGAAAGACAACATTGGGATTCTGTTTATGATGTCAGCATAACATTACCATAAAACCTGACAATGGAGCCTGATAAGTGATGTAAAAAGACACTAAGTAAAATCTTAGCAAATTGAATTGAGCAATCCATTAAAAAATAATGCAACATGACCAAGTGAGACACACAGTAACAATGTGAGAATGGCTCCATATTGGGAGAACTGTTGGTATATTTCATCCTATTAATACATGAAAGAGGAAAAATCATACGATCATCTCCAAAGATACCAAAATACATTTGAGAATATTAACATTATTTCTAAACTTAAAGTAAGTTTAATAAAGTAGGATAGTCCTATTTCTTAGCATGATAATTACACACACATACATAACCCATGTATACACAAAAACAAACACAAATATATATAAAACATACATGTGAATATATGCAGACACACATTGTCTTTAAAGGTAAGAAACCTGATGCACTCCAATTAACAAGGGAACAAATGATGGTGTCTTCTATTATAGCCATTAACAGTCTTTAGAACTACTGGTTAATAAAACGAAAAAGCATAATAGGTAAAATCTTTAAAAAGAAAAAAGCAGGCTTCCCTGGTGGCGCGATGGTTAAGAATCCACCTGCCAGTGCAGGGGACACAGGTTCGAGCCCTGGTCCAGGAAGATCCCACATGCCGCAGAGCAGCTGGGCCTGTGAGCCACAACTGCAGAGCCTGTGCTCTGGAGCCCGTGAGCCACAACTACTGAGCCCACGAGCCACAAGTGCTGAGCCCACACGCTACAATTACTGAATCCCGCATGCCTGGAGCCCGTGCTCCACAACAGAAGAGGCCACCACAATGAAAAGCCCACGCACCGCAACGAAGAGAGTCCCCCACTCGCTGCAACTAGAGAAAGCCCGCACATAGCGACAAAGATCCAATGCAGCCAAAAATAAATAATTTTTTAAAAAAAGAAGAAAGCAAAATCATCATTAATCAATAGGTTCGGATTAAATTACTTGTGAAAATAAAACTACTGTAATAAAAATTCAGTAATATGTTGGGAAACAAAATTAACTTAAAATAAGATATAAATATAACTAAAATGTCTCCTGATGAATAAATGAAGTGTGAGATATGCACAGAATGGAATATCATTCAGCCTTAAAGAAGAAAGAAATCCTGCACTATGCAACAACATAGCATAACATCCTCAAGATTCATCCAAGTGAAATAAGCCAGACACAGAACACTAGAAAATAAGCCAGACAAGTCGTGCATAATTCCACTTATATGAGATATCAAATAGTCAAACTTATAGAATCAGGAAGTAGAAGTGGTGGTTACCAGGGGCTGGGAAGAGGGGAAAGTGGGGATTAGGTAATCAATGAGTATAAAGTCTCAATTATGCAAGATGATTAATTTCTAGAGATCTGCTGTGTACCACTGTGCCTAAAGTTAATAGTACTGCATGGAACACTTAAAATTTGTTAAGTGGGTAGATCTTATGTTACATGTTTTTACCAAAATAAAAATTTTTTTTCAAGTATAAAAGTCTAGAAATAGCTAACCAGTCAGAAAATTTAACATTTAAGTTTAAAACTTGTAATACCCAACAAAGGATAAATAACATATCTTTTTATGCATATAAAACCAAATACTGCAAAGAAGTCAATGTTTTAAAAATGTATACATTTAAAATGATCTAAATAAAATGCCAGTTTATATCTTTGTTTCTTTGACTCAGATAATCTGATTCTTAACTTTTATCGGAGAGCAAAAATGCAGGGATAGGATATATCTGAAAAATAAAACTAAGATGTTTGTGTTATTAAAAAATTAAATACCAAAATGCTACTCTGAAATTTACCTCTTTAAGTCTATCTGAGCTTAATTATCAAATGTAGAATTAGAATTCAGACACTGTTGTTTTGTATACGTTCTACATATTAGCCAAAGGACTACACGGGAAAAAGAAGGGCATGATTTTATTTCATTACAATAAGGAAGAGTTTGTAATCTTCTTATGCCTTCATTTTCACATGTAAATATTTGCTTTTTTCTCAAGCTCAGCAACAGATGTTAACTTTCCTCTCTGTTATGCCAGCTTAGTCTATCTGGAGAGAAGATTGCTTTACTTGTACTTAATCAGGTACCAGAATTCTAAGGAAATCAAGTCATATTTCATCCTAGTAAAAGTTTTTATTCTCTCCTTCCTTTGACATTCAAAAGTGTCAACCAACACCTTCGAATGTTACTGCAGATAGACAGCCAGAGAAGGATGTATTATATTTGTGATATCACCTTCCAGGTGTCTAGGAGTCACACATGATACTTTCTCTCAAAGTAAATGCACGTGTGGCTGAATTTTACAGTTATTACATACCTAGTATGTTTTCCTTGATACTATGTCACCTTTTAAATTTTATTCCATCTAATTTTATACTGAGTTGAGAAAGAAAAATAAACCTTGGCTGTCTGGAAATGCAAAGAATACATGTGAAGCAATATCATGGTACTGCATTAGTTGTGAAAGCATGTAAAATATTTGATTTTACAAGTGGAGTTTTACTGTTATTTTTTAGAATAGAAGAATAAGCAAAAATGACAATTTTCTTCCTTGGGGTAAATAATACCTTGGATTTTAGAAACAAGTGGACAAGCATTTACTCATTTTGTTCTCTCACCCATCTTTTAATGTAAAGTATCATTATTTCATTTTACATTTAAAGAGAAAATTAGCAAAAAATCAACTGAATTTATGAAAACCTCATAGATAGTACATGAAATACTTTATATATATCTTCTATAGTCCAAATCCAGTGGTTTTCACATTCAAAAATGATGCTTGATCAGCAATATGGAAAGAGAAGTTTAGGGAGTGTATTCCCATATTCCAGATGACTAAGGGAGTGTCTATCACATGTTTAATTATTGGCAACTGGACTTTTGTCATAAATAGAGAAATTAGGTGCAGGCTTTCCACACCAGAAGGTGGGTATATTGATGTATAATATTGTTTAGCAACAGTTTTCCTGGGACGAATTGAGACACAAGTGGCCATCCAGGCTTACAGGTTGTAGCTAAGCTGTTCAAATTATTTTTAGCAATAGAATCATGTTTCTGTGATGTTCTAATGTCTCCATTTTGATTACAAGAAATTGGTTATCTCTCATATTTTCATTTTGTATAATCAGAAAGTATTTCCTTAATTTTAAGATAATATTAATAAATTTGATAGTATTAATAAATAAATGACAAAAATGTTTTGCCCAACAATCCACTTCAATTAATCTGATAAGTAAAATAGTAAAATATGATAATATACCAATAAAAATACTTATATAAATATCTTGTTTTTCTAGTGTAGGCTTAGATTATCTTTTTGAAGATAGTAAGGAAAATACTTGCAATTATATATTATTTTAGTCTTTTATTATATTGCCAATTCTTTCTGCTCAATTTCTGCCTTGGTATCATTTAATGTTCTTTCAGATTAAATATGTTAGTATATTTAAGATAACTTACTATAGTGCATTGCATATAATAATTGCTCATTAAATGTTAGCTGTGTTAGTAATACTTATTATTTATTTTCCAGCCACCCTTCCCCATTCTGTAGTAGACTTATACATTCTGTTTTCTACTTTAAGTACATAAATTCCTGCCCTTTTGGTCTCCCTTTATTCAAATGTCAAATGAAAATTACGTATCTCCTGAAGGAATGCCACGACAATAGTCACATCTCTTGCTCCAAATGAGTTAAAACTGTAGATTTTTAGGGTTGTTTCTCTCAAAGGCTTCCCTTAGGACCTGTCTTCAAGTATTTGAAGATAATCAGAATCAACTGAATTACAGAAAAATCACCAATCCTGCGTTGTATTGTCATTATTTGCTATGAATGCAGTCCTATTGATTTTTTGGTACTCACGCCTTGTGGATTTTACAAGTCTGCATTTCCCCAAACATCAGTCACAGGTAGCATTTGTCTAATGGCACAAAAATAGCTTGAATTTGGGGGGGAAAAAAAGAATAGAATCATTGCTGACCCCTCTTTAGGCGGTCCACATTTTATTATGTTATTATTATCTTTGTGATCATCATGACTATGTATTCAACAATGTTTCTATACATTCCTAACTGCCATCTTAGGAGATTTTTGCTTTCCTAGGCTTAGTTGTCGCATCACAAGTTAAATCACTCTTTTTTATATGTACCAGGTAGAAGTTCAGTATACAAATTAGGGGCCAGGACCAGAGCTAAGAACAAATAAATAAGTCTCGCAACACTGTATACAGAGCAGACAGCTGGTTAGGAGCAGTCGGGACATGACAGCTCCTAGCTAAGCCTCACTAGGAAGAAGCCAAATCGCTCTGCTTCCTCAACCATTCCTCATGCTCTTCCCCGCCTCCAATCAATCTAAGAAGAGAGCTGAGCTAGCTTAATGAGAATGAAGGATACATTTCTATCATAATTCGCCTTGGTTTAACAGGAATGAATATGAGTTATCATTTCTAAAACCAAGTGAGGGGAGCACCAAGAGAATCCTGGTTAAACAGCCAGAGATCTCACGGAAGAGAATCCTGACATCTCATTCCTTGACGGCCCTTCCTTGTGCTGAAGTACCGGCAGACTTACTCTAGGACTGTTGTTGAAGGAAAAGTCTTTCCTATGGGTGACTGAGATTGTGTGCCTGCGGTTGGCAGGGGGGTGGGTAACAACAAAGCTTGAAGGGAATTTGGTGTAGTGTGACTGAAAGGAAGATGGAAAACCATTCCCACCACTTTCTAATTCCTTGAAGGCCTCTCTTAAGACGTGGAAACATTTCCAGAAGTCTTCCTGGTTCCATGAGGAGAGGACGGAAGTTAGAAAAAATGACAGGAGCTGTGGGATAGCCCAGTGTTTGACAAACCAACAAGATTCTCAACTTGGAGTTGGAGCTAGAGGTTTGAATACTTGAACAAGGCAGATGGGAGGTCCAATTTCCTTTCTAAGGTGGTCTTCAGAGGTGAAGGGGGCCCTAAACCAAGCTCATCATTTCACATTGGACCAGTATGAATCACAACGATGCTGGGAGCACATTACCACCAGAAGAGGCAACCATCAGATAAGGATTCTGCCACATCCCCTGGCCCTACTTCCCATCCTGGACATCTGAGAGCTAGGGCTGGGCCTGGAAGAGCCAGCGTCCTCAATCTGCTGACCTCCCACGAAGCCTGCATCATGGCTCTAGCCTGGGGGAGGGGAAGTATGAATCCTGAAGATCATAGTTTTAAAGGAAAATGGGATTGAGTCTTAGGAACAGAAAATAAGACCTACTAAGTTGTTTCTATGTGACTTTTAGGTGATGAAGGAAATTTAGCTGCGGCCCCTTCTCTCTTTTAGTGTTGGGTAAGTGGGAGGGATGTCAGGCTGGGGCTGAGAGGAGATCGCTTAAGGCTTAAAATAGCTCAAAAGTAGGAGGTGTTCAACACCTCCAGTCTAGAAAGTTCAGTCTACCTCACCAATGTCGTACTAGAGAGTGTCAAAAAGAACAATGCCCTGTCTGAGAAGACAATATATGCCATTGACATAAATTCATTTGTGCTATTTCAAAACTGCCCAAACACGTTGGGCAGGCTACAGGAGGGGGAGTATACACTGATAGGAAAGTAGAGATAGATAGGAGAACAGATATATTTTTAAGCTCATTTCAGTTGTAAAATATATTTTAAAGCCAAATTCTAGTGTATCACTTGAAAGAATTCTAATTACTACTTTGTAACTGTTCCTTGACTTATAGTAATCTGTTGAGACTGAAAACAAGGAGGGAACCTTCTTACATAATTCAAAACCAATAATGTGTCATCATGGAGTTTTTGCTACTAATGAATGTAGAAGTACCATATTTTATTTTGTAAGTTGCAGTAAATATGGTTGTGACATACAGTAGAATATATGAGTGCATATTGTAGAAGTACTGTTGTTGTTCTTTAATGTATGATAAGGAAGAAACTTTTTGCACATATGTAATTTTGCCTGACCACTAAATTATCCCAGGAGCATAGTGGCTAAGGGATGAAACTTGATAAAGGAGAGCTGTGGAAAGTGCAACCAATAAACAAACCCAAGCTGTAGCATGGTTCTATAAACTGTAGCTGCCATGCTGAGTGAGTAATTATGGTATTGCACAAGTGATAAATAATGCCGTGCTATCTTCACTGGGAAAATGAAGTATTTCTTGCCCCTCAAATTGGTAAAGGTGAAACTTGCTTTCTGGGCCCAATCTGTTAGAAGGGAAATAATCTGACAAGATCATTCTTCTTAAAGTCCTACATATTTGTCTCTATGGCATGAAAATATTTAGTTTATAAATTTTACCCACTTTCCTTGTGGTGTAGTGAGGTGGAAAATTAAGGCCTAATGGAGATTCAAACAAAGATGTTTTTAAAAGATCAGAATCTCAGAATAATCTTGATTATGGTTGGTATGCTTATTTAGTTAGTTTCATTGCATTAATGAAAATTACTTTTCAAAGTTTCATTTAAAGGGGAACAAATAATGGATTATTATTTGATCATGTTGTGGAAGTCTAAATATAAAATAGTGCAAGATTTGTGTACAAACTGTTTGTATATGTTATTTCCTTGCACGGTGAAGAGTCACTGAAGCTACTAGTAAGTCTAAGCTATCACCATACGTTAATGTTATATTTGTTGAGATAATATTGTACGATAATTTTGCTCCCATCTTATTTCCATATGTGATTAGTAGAGTTATATGTAACTCATCTAAGTTGGGCTACCTCTCATCTAAGGCAGCATTAAATCAGCATCCCACCCAAAAAGGCATCAAGCTCTAAATAGAGACTCAAGATGAATACAGACATTTACGAAAGATGTTTTGAGGAAGCAGCAATGAGGCAATTCATAACATGGCCCAGAGCACAACATGCTTACAGCCCTCTTTAGATAGCTCTTCCTCTCCTCAAAGTCTTACCTCAGGTAGCACAGCTCATATTGTTCTTCTCCTTCTCATTTAAAACTCCTTCACATCACGTGGATTCCCTCTTGCCCTGCCTCCTCTAGTCTGTGCCTATTACTCTCCACACCCTTAAAATTCCATGCTACTAACACAGGAGCCTCCGCACAGCACAGGTTCTTGAAAGCTGAGCTCCATTTTCTTTGACTGCTCTATTGGGATCCTGAGGAAGGAGCTTCCCCTTCGATCCCGATATTTTCAACAAAATTCATAAATTTTTCTTGGAGGATTTTTCTTGAAGACTTTTTCTTCAGTTGCCCATAGAGTTCAGCATCTGAACTCTTTAACTTCTTAACTTTGTCAAGATTTTTATTATACAATCCTAGTAAATATTACAATTACAGAAAATAACTAACAGTTTTATTTAATTGTAAAACGTAAATTGAGATAAGTGGTCTACTTTGACTGAGTTTGTAGGGTGACAATTAAAGCAGAATGCATTTTCACTGCAATGAGATGGAAAGATAGTTAGAAGGGATCTGGAAGTCCAGAATCCTTGATTTGATACCCATGGTGGACATAAGCTTCTGAAAGAGCTACACAGTAGGGACCCAAGAGAAAAAGAATTATATTCTATACTGTTAAAGCTTTGTCCTATATGGTTAACTTGCCCTGACCTCCTTAGTGACGTCACCTATAAATCTCAAGAACTCCTCCCGCCCTTCGGACAAAAGGCTTAGATACTATGTCCTATGCCTACGCTTAATCTAGACATTTAGGTCTTATCCAACGCAATGATGAGAAAGGGCCAGTAACAATAACTTTAAGAAAAAAGACTGCTAAGGGAAGAAGAATTCTTCTCCCTAAAGCTGAGAACGCTCAACTTATGTCCACTGTGAGAATCCTTCCCAGTCCTGTAAGGTCTTGGTTAGTGTGCTTGGGGGAAGTTGGCTGTAGTCCCAGCGTAAAATTACATTGGGACAAATACTTGTTCTCTCCCACTGAACTCCACGTTGATATTCCAATTTTTTGTCTTTGCCTAATAGCATCTTACTTCTTCTCTTGGTGTAGTTGGAATATTGAGTTTACACTATACATTAAACTGTGTGACATAATTATAGCTATGTCCTAAAAGAACTTCATCATTAATAAATTCCAACTCAGATGTTAGGTAGCCAAAAAAATTTTCCAGTGATACTCTGCAGCCTTTTTGTAAGTGACCAAGAATACTCATATCCCAACTGATATAAATTTTATAGTTATGCATTCTTTTTCTGAAAATTCAGTGTTACGCATTTTTTCTTGGAAAGTAAAATTTACAACCTCAGTCCATGAAAATCAAATAAACTAATTTAATATGGGAATTCCTATCATCAAACACTTTTAAAGCCTTGTATTAGTAAACTTATTTGAGATAATAACTCAGATTCAAAGTTATGAAGCTGCTTTTGCCATCATTAGCCCATTATTTTCTTCCAGGTTAGATAAGAGTACAATTTAGTATTAAGTTTTGCAAGACCAGGATGAAGATTTTTTTAAAGAGAGCACTTAGCATATTAATATGGAGAAGTACAGAATGCTAGAGAGTAACATGGAGGGAGTAGGGGTGCTTCCCTTCACTTCAATCCAAGTGTAACATTCAAGGTCCCACTAGGAAAACTGAAGTGCTAATTAATAACATTTTAATAAGGGGACAATTTAAAAAGTTGTGGAGAAAGTTGTGGGAAAACAAAAATGGAACAGGAAACAATCTGGAGCAAGCAACAAAGGGGAATTATTCCCATCTCTAAGCCTAAAGGGGAAACAGAAACAGTGGTTCTCACAACTCAGAAGAACTGGAGTTCCATAGCTGTAGGAGAGGGCCTCCAGGAGGAGGTGTGCCTTCAGGAAATGAGCAGAGCCCCTGCCAACCTGTAGCCTGGCAAGGGTGGGGCAAGGAGAACAAGTCCCACAGCTTCCATTCCTCCTCTGGACCTAACGTAACCAGAAACCAGAAGAAGAGAAGCTGGGGCCAACCATCCCAGGGTACACAGAGCAGGCTGGAGGTGGCTGGAGAATAGACATGAAGGGGCAAAGGAAAACACAGAAAGTATCAACTAAGAGGCCCTTTTGGAAGAATACATAGCAGGCTAATTATATTTGCTAATTATCATTATCAATTATCATTACTAATGATGTATATATATATTTACTAATTATCATTATTACTATTAGTGGATGATAGGTAGGGACTTTTACCTAATTCTTGCATTAAAAAGTCTAAAGATTAGAGACTAGCTTGACCGGAAAGTGAGGAAAGATAACTAGGAGTGAGATGCTTCAACTTCACCAGAAGTCAGGGCAAAAGCTTAGCATGTTTACTGTGTGCTAGATGTAGACCTCATAAAAGAAACCTAAGAGAATCTATCTTTAGTAAAAGAGATTTTACCCAAGAATATCATCATAGATGACCTTAACTGAGTGTTGGATCTCTGGAAGCTAAGACTTGAGGCCAAAGTCATAAGCATCCTGCCCAATATGGAGGCTGGGGATGGGAGTGGAGGCTGGGAGTAGGGTGAAACCAGCAGTGAGTTTTCAAGGAATCTAAGTGACCCAAGGTAGAGTCAGCTTTGGACATTTGCTTCAACCAGCAGGTACCGTTGTCTGACGTCAATACTTTGGTTATGCAAAACCATCTTTTCCCTTTCTTCCAATTTCATTCCCTGGACCTATGCGGCAGCTCGTGAGTGGGGTATAAGAAGAGATACGAGAGAGAGAAGTCGACTCCACCCCACTTTCCCCCAAATGATTCCCAGCTCATGTAGGAATGACTGGTGGAATAAGCATTTTATATTAGCTGGTTTTGGATTTAACAGATTGGACTGGAATATTTAATCCTTCAGAAATGAGAATGTAATTTAAGGCCTGAGTGTGAAAAGGGAAGCTATACTATCTTTGTGAGATTTCATCCAGGGATGACGTGGAATAAATCCACAGAGTTTGTTCAAAGACAGTGGTATGGGAAGAGAAATCCATTTTGTAATGTCCTCCATTAGAAGTCCAAACCTTCAGTAAATTATAACATTTACAACTACTGTAAATCTACATTCCTTTCCCCCTGGGTTCCCACATTCTGCCTGCTAACATGCTTCAGTCTCCCACATTCTAAAAGTCTTCTCAACTCTTGATATTGCTAATCCCTCTAGCCATGTTTCAGCTCCTTCTCTTCTTTGCCAAATACTTGAAGTGGTAGCTTTTGGTGCTATTCACTCTCCTGACTTTATCTTTTTAATTATTTTGATTTACTTCTATTAGTATTTTAAGCTCTAATTAACTTTTGGAGTTACTTCTCTATGAACATTATCAGTGATCTTATATTTAAAAAAATGCATTTAGTAGATCACCCAAAGATCTCCTTTCTGGAGGACCCTGAACTGCGTTGATCAAGACTGTGATTCTAAGGCTGCTGTACTACATTTTGATAATTGCAGAAGTCCCCTTCATCAAATGATAGGCCTTCTGGAATGATTCACCAAGTCTCTTCTCTTTTGTCTCAATTGTTAAAAATTGCTTATATGTGGAATCTAAAATAATGGTACAAATGAACTTATTTACAGAACAGAAATAGAGTCACAGATGTAGAAAACAAACTTATGGTTACCGGGGGAAAAAGGGGTGGGGAAGGATAAATTGGGAGATTGGGACTGACATATACACACTACTATATACAGAAGAGATAACTAATAAGGACCTACTGTTTGGCACAAGGAACTCTTCTCAATACTCTGTAATGACATGTATGGGAAAAGAATCTAAAAAAGAGTGGATATATATATATATATGTATAACTGATTCACTTTACTGTACAGCAGAAATTAATACAACATTGTAAATCAACTATACTCCAATAAAAATTTTTTAAAAATCTTTACTTTTTATTACGTATTTTTCTGAGATATTTTTTTCTTAAATTTTTGGTTTTCTAAGTTCTTTTCCTTCTTGTCCTTATTTCTTCAATTATTTTTCTTTATGTCATAACATTAAAAAAATTATACATGCATTTTAAAAATAAAGAACCAAGTAGTAATGAAAATTAAAAATTAAAAAAAAAATTTTTTCATCGTCTAATCCTGTTATGCTCTTCGAAGGTAATATTAATTCTCATCGCTATTTTTCTGGTATTTATTACCATCTGTCTAACTAAAATAAATTGTTGTGACAGCTTGATTTATTTATTTTAAATATTTTAAAATTACATATTGTCTTCCTCCACTTGTAGATTAGTAATATAATTACTACTAATAAACAAATATTAAATAGTATCACAATATTCAAGTAAATCAATAAATCAGTATTAACATAATTTGGACTAGCAAATATTACTTAATGTGAAGTCAATTAGCATATTATTTCCTTTATAATTCAGTACAACTTCTGATTTTTCTAGAGATAGAAATTTTACATTTTGCTTTGTCTTTCTTTTCATTTTTTAAAATATACTATTTTAATTACCAGCCAACCCTTGTCTTACTTCAAATGATTAAGCAGTCATTTATCTATGATCTCTCCTGCGTTTGATGTCCCACAATCATTTTTACCTTTAATAGTAATTATTTTCTTTTATTTTAAAATTCTTTTTATCTTTCATTTTCAAATTTGTATATATGATTCGCCTACATTATTAGATTGAAGTTATTTAAGAGAAGAATCTTATCTTGCTCTTTGTACTCTTCACGATGTTTATAAGATGCATGTTATTTTAATTTAAGTAAGTTAGTTGATTTTAAAAGGTACATGCTATATATGCAAAGAAATGTGTCAACCTAAAAATAATTGGTGATTTATTTCATCAAGTTGCTTACACAATAAATACTAGTATTTTAAAGTTTGCTGTTCTATTGCAAATAATAAACGCTTTTTAGTGCCTGCAAATATAAAGGCATCCATAATAAAAATGCAGTTATCAGGGCTATAAGGAAACTCAATATGAAATAAAAATGAAATATGCCACTTTAAGAATAAATAAAAGAACACATGGGTAGTTATTAATAATTTGTTAGAAGTAATCTTGGCTACTAATTCTCAGCATATTATCTCTGTGCATAAGTGATAATGTTTTTATTGATATAGTAAAGCATTTTTCACAACTGCTTTACAAGAAGCCCCTTAAGTGCTTTCTTTATTTTTTAAAAGACAAAGTGA
Organism: Delphinapterus leucas; assembly: GCF_059928025.1. Taxonomy (NCBI): domain Eukaryota; kingdom Metazoa; phylum Chordata; class Mammalia; order Artiodactyla; family Monodontidae; genus Delphinapterus; species Delphinapterus leucas. The sequence goes on from NC_143146.1 coordinate 17,383,758, forward strand.
GTGATTTAGTTTTGAGAAAATTAATGATCATTATTCTGCAATTATTTTTTGCATTTCCTATTATAAAGGGACAGTTGTGATTTAACAAAATATTTTTAACGTTACTGAATTTATTCTTAGATACTGAATATGTGAGCCAATATGGACAGAAACTTAAATTTAATAAATTCTTAATTTGTTTTACTTCAGTATTTTAGTACTATTAATAACATAAATGATGACACTGAGATAAAAATTAAGTTAATATTTTTATGATGACACACACATTACCTAACAACATTCATCTTTATTTTATCTGTCTCTAGTTATGACATGCATGTGGTCAATATTATTGAGGACATGAATATTAAGCTACACTTAGTCATATTGCTTTCCCTTTTATACTATTTTTTAACATTTTCAGACAATTTAAAGTTATTCAGTTTGTCAACAGCATCTCTATTAATACATAAGTTGAAACCCACAAACACTTCTTATGACAATCTTTAGAAAAAATGAGTAAAGGAGAATTAAAATGATCCATTTTTAATCACTGGTATATCTAGTTCCCCATGCTATCCTTGTTCCCCATTATTAGTATTAGAAAGAGTTAGCTGTTAACGCTTAAATCTTCTATGGTTTATCAGATCAAAAGGAGTGACTAATGTTAAGCATTGGTGGCAGGGGTGGAGGTCAAAATAACCCAGAAATTTACCATCTTTGTTTCTATTTTCCCTTGCAACAATCTATCTTTAGTTTGTCAGTGATCAGATTATCCATGACGACCTCTTGTGAGGAAAACAATACTACTTTAGTTTGGCCTGAAGGGAGCATGTTAATAAAAACTTAGTCATGGTCATTTGTGCAAAAAACTGTATAATTAAGATATCCATAGAAATTTGCCTTAATTTTTAGAAGTTATTTAGTAAGAATCAGAAAGGACAAAAAAAAAAAAAAAGTGCAGAGAGCCTAGCTTTTGTTCTTAATTCCATTGGTGAACCATTTGCTTGACCAGTTTTCATTAATTTCACCATGGCAATCACCATGGGAGGAGTACTGAAGGGCTGCACATAGCTGAGGCATTAGATGTTATTTGCTTTTAAGCTACTTCGAAAAAAGAGAGGGGGTGCCATTTTAATTTAAATGCCCGTAAAGTATGCAATTCCTATAGTTTGAGCCTAAATTTTGTAAATCCTAGAAAAGGGTGACAATTATAATCCTTGTTGTGTTACTGCCCGTCATTGCAATTTTTACAAGTTCCCTGAAAGTATATACAGCACAATTTTTGGATGATCACAGTTATCTCTTCAATAATGAAGATGTATGGCTAATGCCTGGAAAGGTAGAAAAAAATCAGAAACATTTGTCAAATGAATCTTTTGTGAGAATCTCACATGGTGGGAAATAGGGATAGAAGGTAAGAGACCTGACTAGGATATTTAGTAACAACTGAAGCCTGGTAGACCAGAAATCTAAGGTAAGGCTTGAGTTAGGATGAATAAAATAAGGCTTAGAATGTGAAGAATAGCTAAAGGAATTGAAAGCTGGATTGTCAATTGCTACTTAAAATGATGCCACTGGCTTCTATGTGGAGAATGAAGTCCCAGAGGCAATACTTGATGTGGGGAGACAAAGTGGAAGAAATTGCAGCTGACCAGCGGTGAGATGATATAGCCTTTGAGGAGAGAGATAAGAGGGGCAATAAGGAGTAGTAAACGTGTTTGTGATGTGCCTTGAAGGTAAAGTCGATTTAATTCAGTGTACTCAGGGATGGGATATAGAGGGAAGAGTAGAATCAATGATTACTCTTGCTACTGGGTTGAACAACCAGAAGAATGATGGTGTCAGAGTGGATTATCATTCGGTGGGGAAGCCTGAGACTAAAACAGATTTTGGTGGAGGTGGAATCAATAGTTATGGTGTGATTATCTTAAATTGGATAAGGGGAGAGGTCAGGTCTGTATTTCAATCTATTTTCTAATTTCTTTTTATTTTCTTCTTGTGATTACATATGTGCCTTCTTCCTTCTCTGCTCCCCAACTCCCACTCCCTTCCCCACTGTTAGGTTACAGTCCAGCTTAACTATTGTAAGTTTGTTGCTGATTTTAAAAATTAGCTCCTGGATTTATTCATCGGCACTTTTTCCCTTTTTCTAATTTACTAATCTATACATCTTCTCACTAGTTGATTTTGTCTTTTCAACATTTTTGAAATTAAATGTTTAATTCATTTTTTATTTTACTTTCTTTTTTAAGCAACAGGAACACTTAAAGCTATTTTGTATTTGTTCTCAGAGCACCATTTTTCTGTGATCCATAAATCTTAATATGAAATATTTTCACTACCATAGTTTAAAATATCTGCAAATTCAGTTTTCTTTTTTAACTTGGCTTAGAGGTGTTTAATAGAGGATTTTATCAGTGCTTTATAATTTCATTATTCAAGTCTTACAGCATCATGTGTGTTCTTTTTCCAGTTTTGAACTTACTGTCTGATTTCGATATTACATAATACTTGAAATAAGGGTATTCTGCTTTTTACGTAATTAAATATATAAACACATATGTTTATATATTATATTCATTATTTTATTTATATTTTCCTGATCTTTATTTATATTTGGCCTATGTTTTTTCCATGGTCTTAGAAAGGGAAATTAAAGTATCAATATGGTTTCCTATCTTTTTCTCTCTCATTTCTCTCATTCACAGTTAATGCTTTAAGTATTTTTAACCTATGCTATTTGGTACATAAACACTCATAAGAGATAGGCTTACATCGTAAAATATTTTTATGTCATGTTCTTATTACAATGCCCATCTTTATAGGTGAAAATTTGAGTAATAAAATATTCTAAGTCTTTGCATAAATATATTCAATATTATCAACAGTATGACAGATCTAGATGTGGTAGTTTAAAAATGCACTTACTAAAATATATTATAATAGAGTCAAATTTATATAATAAATTCCTTGCTAATTTTACTCAATATTTAAATATTCAAAGTATAAGGTGTTCATAAATCACTGCACACAGTCTATTTTATGTTTACCAGTGATGTCCCACAGAGTATATGTAGACTTCTCCTTGTATCATTTCCTGCATCCTGAGTATGTGACAGTCTTGTTAAGTAAGCATATTTGATTTAAAGATGTAAATTCTGATTGATGTACATTATCAGAAGACTAAAAACATTGAATACTCACTTCCTCTATTTTCCTGTATTGAGAATTTACTGAAGAGAGCACACACATTAATTTTTACATTAAAGTACCCTGTAGGTATCAACATATTTTTCTTCAGAAAACTTAATTTTTTCCCATTATTCCTTTAGGTTCCCCTGGGGAAAAAGTGAATCTTTATTTATATCAGCTTTTCCATTTGCCTTACATGATTTTCGGGTGTATATATGGTTGGTGGGGGAGGTTTTCTTGGTCAAAAGAGTTTGGGAAACATTGCAGCCCTCCCACCCTTTATACACCTTCTCAGAGATGTAAAATGAACATTAGCTGGCATACTTCAGGCTCTAAAAGATCTATTTTGCTGTCTTTGTAAAATTTAACACAAATTATTTTTTAAAAATATTTTTTAGCATCACAGAGAACATACATTGGTAAGGCTACTCTGGACATATTTTTTTAAAAGCGTGTTCAGGATGCATATATAGCTTTTTAAAGCCTATAAAAGATCAATCTTGACTGTGAAGTCAAATAAATAGCCTGAGGTCAGGCTCCTTCTGTAATCGCTGTTGTGGGTCCCACCCCACCCCCCCCACCCCCCGCCGCGAGTGCTTCTGCTACATTGCACGTTCTGTAGAAATGTGGGCACACTGATGGTTCTACATTTCCTACTCTATACACAGCTGGAAATGCAAGCATCTCTTTTTGTGGCTTAAGTGATCGATACATTTGATTTTATGCCTATTATCTTTTTATCACCGTTTGACTTAGAATATTCCCATCATTTCTGAAATTGTCTATATCACTAAGTCTTAATTGTCAACATAAAACAACTCTTGCAGGAAAATGAGCAGTGAACTTGAAATCAGAAGACAGAAATTGAGCCTCCAGCTCTGCCACTGCTCAGCCAGGTGATGCTTGGAAAGTCACAAATTACCTGACACTGCTTCCTTAAATACAAAATGGAGATAATCCTATGTATAAAATGATTTTTACAGATTTCATTATATGACCCTTTTAACGAGGAAAGCATTATCACTATGTCATTTTAGTTTCATATTAAATGAATGACTTGAATGACTCCTGTTAGATGTGTATATTAATAAAAGAAATCAGTTGCTCACATTAACATTTTGCCTTTCCATAGAGTTAAATCTATTTTGCAAAAGATACTTCTAAAAGAAATCTAGATCTGGAATCAGAACTTTCTTTTGTGTAGGGTAAGATTAGGATCATAGACTAAAGATATAAGAACTTGAAAAGGCATAGGAAATGAGCTTGTCTCCCAGAATCCCTCCTTCACTCCTTCTGTTATTGAGGAAATGGAAGGCTGGAGAGGCTAAATGACTTGCCTGAGGTCACAAAACGAGTGAAAGACCTGGGAATTGAGTCTAGTACCTGCAACTTGCAACCCTACCATGCTTTCTTGTAACCAACCATCTTAAGTATTCACAGGTGTGTAAGAGGATGGTTGCTCTGCCCCAAATCATCTCATCATTCTGCTTAGTGGCCTGAAATTACAATATTAGAAAACACGAAGCCTTTGTAAGTCTTCAAATATTCCTTAAAAAATTCAAATATCTTTGGAGAATAATTTAGTGACTACTCATTTATATCGAATTGTTTTTTTTTTTTAATCGGTGTTAGTCAGCCAAGGAAGCCAAGACAGCAAGAAAATGGGACAATACATTACATTTCCTGAGTGAGAGCTAGTAAGATTAAAAGAGTTATTCTTGTGCTGAAAATCTGTGGGTGGAATGAGCCTCCTTAGAACCGGGGCGGGGGGTGGGGGTGGGATGGGGGTGGGGGGGTGGGGGGCGGGAGTTAGGCTCCGCTGGGTGCAGCCCTTTTTTTCTTTCCATTTCTTATAGGCAAGACTCCAGTGTCCACGACCTCCCCTGAGTTCCAAAGGGCTGATTCAAACAGTTGTTAGTCAAGGGAGAAACAGCCAAGAAACTACCTGAGGCAAGATTGAAGGGACCCGAGAAGCTCATGGAGATTAGGAGACCACCTGAGACGCTGCACACACCCTAATCTTGTCAGCAACCCCACCCTTTAAGTATGGTCATAAAACTCCTCATCAAGTCCTCCTGGGTTGGGGCACATAGTTTTTTGAGGCAGGAGCCTGCTGGGTCCCCCTTTGCCTGGCAAAGCAGTAAAGCTATCCTTTTCTACTTCACCCAAAACTCTGTCTCTGAGATTCGACCCAGCCATACGTGCAGAGAAGCCGCGCTTTAGGCGTCAGAACTCGTCATAAACTATGCCTTCTTTGGCTTCATTTCTTTGCATGTTCCCCTTCTATCATATGTGCTGGGTATACTGAATACTCATTTGGAGATTCCCAAACACTGTATATCTGTTTACATCTCTGTGACTTTCTCACATTCTGCGAAAACAACCCTTATCTGATTAATTTTCCTGATCATGCCAATCCCTCATACTTTAAGAACTCTAATTCAGGTTCCTTCCCTCTATAAAGCCATTAAAAATATATTTACTTTGTTATTTATTTATTTATTTTGGCTGTGAAGTATGCAGACCTTATGAAGTATGCAGACTCTTAGTTGTGGCATGCGGACTTCTTAGTTGCAGCATGCACGTGGGATCTAGTTCCCTGACCAGGGATTGAACCCCAGCCCTCTGCATTGGGAACATGAGGTCTTACCCACTGGACCACCAGGGAAGTCCCTATAAAACTATTCTTTATCAGACTTTGAACCACTAGATAAAATTAGGTTTCCTTTCCTTGGCAATACCCTTTGGTACTTAACTGCACTGCATCTCAGTTTCCTCATTTGTAAAATGAGGAAAGTGATAGCATCTACTGGGTTATAAAGATTAATACGTGTAAAGTGTTTAGAGGAGTTCCTGACAACTAAACATTATTTGTTATTTTGATTATTTTTATTATAGCACACACTAACATGTGTCCATTTTTCCAACTGGATCATGAATTACTTTAGGGCAAAGAATATTAAAAACAGTGTATCCCAGTAACTTTTAATATATATATCTTGTGCCTGACATAAGAGCATTCAAGAATCCTATTCTTTCTCTGATTAGATGGGTAAATTTTGTTGGGGGAATGAATATACTTTCTACCTAAGAGGTCTCTATAGTGCAATGCTGGGTACCATAGACCAACATGAAGGTCCTGAAACTCCATAAGAGGAGGTATAGATCTATCTTTGATGCAAGAGTTGCCATGCATTAACAGTACATGCACAGGGAAACATGATGGTATCAGGTACAAGTTGACACAACTTTTTAATTTTTCTCAGAAACAACCCTCTCTGTCAAATATGTTTTACTGGCCTCATTAAATAACTTATCCTCTTACTTGGATCAATCTTATGAAGAATAGAAAAATTTTATGATGTAAGATTTGTATCATTTTTGGACACCAAGGGGGGAAAGTGGTGGGGAGTTGTGGTGGTGGTGTGATGAATTGGGAGATTGGGATTGACATATATACACTAATATGTATAAAATAGATAACTAATAAGAACCTGCTGTATAAAATATAAATAAATTTCAAAAATTAAAAAAAAATTTGTATCATTCTCCATATGTATTCAAGTCTCCAGAAGGTTAATAGTAAATTATTCTAGTGATAATGACTGAAACTCAATATTTATGGAAAATTTACACAAATGTAGATAATAGCACAATTCTTGATGTGCTTTGTTCTGAAATGGCAGTTTTCAATAAATATTGAAATTAGGTGATAATAGCTCACATTATGTATTATTTATCAGCATTCAGATTGCCATGAATAGGGATGCCCTTTTACACATTAACCTCCCTTCAAAGAGCTTAGAGAAAAGAGCTAATTTGAAATGCAGTATTATCTTCATACCTTTTTCATTCTTCATTATTTATTGTAGAAACGTATGTGTGTTCTTGGCGTAGTAAGGGAGTTTCACTTTTTCCCAGTAATGTCTAAAATAGCTCTGAGTTAAATTATTCTCCATGGTATCCAATGCAAATAAGCTGACCATGCAATTTTCATGGCTGATTCTTTGAAACTTTTGAAAACTTAAGTTCTAAAGTATTTGGGATCTCAGAGAAGTAGAAATAGTAGGAACATCATGTTTTATATACTGGCATAAAATAGACACCGAAAAACACAAATTCCCTGCCTCTGGAATTCGTTGCTTGATTATACTGCCTGAGAGAAAGATGCATGTTTCTCTTAGGCAGTATAGATGTATATTAGAGAGGACACTGAATGCCTTCAGTATTTTAATAATAATTAGAATTTCTCCTTCAAATTTATTAGCGAAGTTTTTTGGAATAACTCCTATAACTAGAATTTTTAAATGTTCTAAAAATTTTTTAATTTTTTTAAGTTATTTAAAAATAACAGGGTTATAAAAAGTTATTTGCAAAGGGAAAGAACATTGGCCTGGTAAGTATAACAGTAAGAATCTTGAACACAAATGACCAATTCCATGTTACAGACATTTAAGATACTATAGAATTTTGAAGGTGGATTTTTGTCAAAGGAAAATATTTTGAATGGATTATTTTAATGGAACTTAAGTATGATGTATCCTTGTTCTGGACATCTGTTTCCTGAAATATTGGTGGTAAAGATGTTGGTTGTAAACTCTAGTCTCAACAACTGTTTCTAGACAAAGTGAAAAGAGAACAAGGATGGCAGACATCTGATGGTCCCTGTTTTTAACTGTATTTTTAATGCACTTGTTTTATCGGACTTTAATCCTGTCTGCCATTTACACTAGTCCTTTCTTCAGAAGCAAAACCTGATTTTGTTATGGCCATGATATAATCTTAGACTTCCAGATACCCCTTAGAAAGGTTTGGACTGCCCAGGGACTTCTGGGATTTTGGTGTAGTCTGTAGGACCCACTGAATGATTTCTCAGAGAAAAGGAATCTACTCAGATTAAGAGGAAATGTATTGCTGTGAAATCCTTTTTTCTCTTCTGAAGGTCAGAATGTTGTTTGTAGACTTGCAAGAGCAATACATGTCTAAGCTACCTCAGTGCGCCTCAGTGAAAGCGACACTTTTCTTTAGTGAGACAAATAATCGAGGTACTGTTTTATTACCTCGGAATTGTCATGAAGACAGTTTTAAAGCAAGAGGGGAGTACATTTTTTGACGCTCTCCCTAATTGAAAATGGAAAACATTTATAGACTATAATCAAGATTTCAATGGGCAAACTATGAATTATATGATAAACTGCCTTGTGAATTATTCAGAAACAATTAATGAGCTGTCTGGATTAACTGTACTAGGGTGAAATCGAACGCTCCTATTTATTTTCTTTCACAAAGTAGTTGTTCTTTAAAGAATCAAATATCTATGTCAGTGATGAAACCTGAGTGTGTTTATTTTACCTGGCAGCAATTCTAGTTCAGTTCAAAGTTCAATAGCCACTTTGCTTTTTTCTTTTTTTTCCTTTAAACAGAAAATTCAACTTTGTCCAAGGAAATGTTAAGGTTGTTTTTACATTGGAGTTCAATTTTAAGACCACTCAAGTCTTGATTTAGTTTAACTAGTGTGAATCTTATGTTTTCTTTACTTAAAGGCCTTAAAAAAATCCATTTTAAGATTAGGTGCTTGTGCCTCATAAGGTTTTTATGCGTGAAGGCTGGTCAACACAGCGAGAGCATAAATCTCATTACTGGGAGTGGTTCAGGTCCATTGCATTAACTGATCTCATCACAAAGCACTCTGATTTTGCTTATACACTGAATAGTAAGTGGAAGTTAGATAAAGTTTTATCTAGCGAAGCGAAAGATCTGGCCATTTCTAGTGGTTTTCTTTTACCTTTCTTTTGAGTCTTAGGACAAACCTGTTAGATACCTATCATTTTCCCCTTCAGAAAGCTGAAAGAAAAGAGGTAATGGTTTGTCCAAGGTAGTCAATGTCAGAATCTATATCTGCTTTAACCACCCCTCTCATTCCCCCTTCATCTTTCCTCTCATTCTTCCCTCTTCTTTTTTGTCTCTTACCACTAAATATGGAAGTGTGTTTTCATAGGGAAAAAAAGACATTCACTTACATACAACAGTGAGATTATGAAAATCTGGAAATTTAACGTTGTTACAATACTTTTACCTACAGACTTCATTAAAATTTCACCAATCATCTTAATAATGCCCTTTGTAACACTTAAAAAAAATGGCCAGAGTCGAGCACTGCATTCAGTTTCCAAGTTTTTATGTCTCCTTACTATTGAACAGTTCTTCAGACTTTGTCTTTTGTGACATTGACATTTTTGAAAACAACAGGCCAGCTATTTTCTAGAATGTCCCTCAGTTTGGGGTGGTCTGATGTTTACTCACACTTAGATTCAGGTTATTTATTTTTGGCAGGAATACTATACAAGTGTTGATGTGTTCTTTTCAACACATCCCTTCAGAAGGCACATGATGTCAATTTGCCCTATTATTTGTGATATTAACTTTGATCACTTGGTTAAAATGGTATCTTCCAAATTTCTCTACTATAAGTTACTATTTTTCCTTTTATAATTGTCCATCTTATTGATACATTTATTAAGTACCAAGTATGTGCTAAGCCTTTTGCTTATTTCCAGGGTTTTGAAGATGGGGCACTATCTTTTGCACTCAAGTTGCTCAAAGAGTATTGGAAAATCAATATTCAAATACAAATAATAAACTAGCATGTCATATGATAATCAACAAAGAATAATGCACAGAATCTCCTGCAAAGAAAAGGAAATAGTTAACACTTTTGTGGGGAGAGAAGTCAAGGAAAACAATATAGAAGCCACTTGGACACATCAAAAGAGCAGTAATAGCTTTTCAAGGAGGAGAGGGAGAATTCAGGACAAAGGGATTGCAGATGCAAAGTCACAATGGCATGAGATAGGTTATATATAAAGACTAGAATGATTGATGCCTATGCAGTATGGTTAGAACATAGAAAAAAATGGACAGAAATAGGCTAGACAGTGTGAATGTAGCTAAGTCATGAAGATAACGATGATCATGTGTAACAAATGAGCGTTAAGATCACAACTCCGTACAATAACATCTCACAGACAGGGTCACACGATAGAATTTGGGGCTGCAATTCATCATACACACAGGCACAAACATATATACATAAGTTTGGGTGAGTGTTTTTCTACTTTAAGTTGAATTAGAATGTCATTAGTTTGAGCATCCATTCTTCATGTTTGACAATTCCTCCCACTCCCTATTACATTTAGGTTCAATAACACACTTATTAGAAGAAGGGGAACCATTTAAGATTTAAGATTTTACTTAAGATTTCTAGGCAAAACCAATGGAGTAAAGGAAGAAGCAGCAAATTCCAATCTCAGCTGAGCAAGTACTTTTAGAGAACTAATCTGTATGGGTTCTAAGCTTTCAAGTTGTACAATGAGGAAGTAAGACAACATGATCCAGGTTTCTTTAAAATTCTATAAAGCAGGAGGAACTCTACTAATTTAACTATATAAAAGTAAAACTAATATAGAGCATAATTATGTTATTTAATTATTTGTTTAGTTAATCTGTGCAACAGTGTGAAGTTTATATTTTCCTGTTATGCAGAATAACATTCAAAACCTTACTAATGCAAGGATTTTTCAATATCTACAAATCAATCAATGTGATATGCCACATTAACAAACTGAAGAATAAAAAATGTATGATCATTTCAATTGATGCAGAAAAAGCTTCTGATAAAATTCAATATCCATTTATGATAAAAATTTTCCAGAAAGTGGACATAGAGGTAACATACTTCAACATAATAAAGGCCATATATGACAACCCTACAGCTAACATACTCAATAGCAAAAAGCTGAAAGCATTCCCTCTAAGACCAAGAACAAGACAAGGATGTTCACTATCGCCACTTTTATTCAACATAGTTTTGGAAGTCCTAGCCATAGCAATCAGAGAAGAAAAATAAATAAAAGGAATCCAAATTGGAAAGGAAGAAGTAAAACTGTCACTGTTTGCAGATAACATGATACTTATACATAGAAAATCCTAAAGGCTCTATTAGAAAACTACTAGAATTCATCGGTGACTTTGGTAAAGTTGGAGGATACAAAATTATTTTACTAAAATCTATTGCATTTCTATATACTAACAACAAACTATAAGAAAGAGAAATTAAGGAAACAGTGCCATTTACCATAGAATAAAAAAGAATAAAATACCTGGGAATAAACTTACCTAAGGAGGCAAAAGACCTATACTCAGAAAACTATAAGACACTGATGACAGAAATTGAATAGGATACAAATAGATGGAACAATATACCATTTTCTTGGATTGGAAGAATTAATATTGTTAAAATGATCATACTACCCAAGGCAATCTACAGATTCAATGTAATCCCTATCAAAATATCAATGACATTTTTCACAGAACTAGAAAAAAATTTTTTTAATTTGTATGGGAACACAAAAGACCCTGAATGGCCAAAGCAGTCTTGAGAAAGAACAGAGGTGGAGGAATCATGCTCCCTGACTTCAGGCTATATTACAAAGCTACAGTAACCAACATAGTATGGTACTGGCACAAAAATAGACACATAGATCAATGGAACAGAATAGAGAGGCCAGAAATAAACCCACACACTTATGGCCAATTAATCTATGACAAAGGAGGCACGACTATAAAATGGAGAAAAGACAGCCTCTTCAATAAGTGGTTATGGGAAAACTGGACAGCTACTTGTAAAAGAATGAAATTAGAATATTCTATAACACCACATACAAAAATAAACTCAAAATGGATTAAAGGCCTAAATGTAAGACCATAAAACTCCTAGAGGAAAACATAGGCAGAACACTCTTTGACATAAGTCACAGCAATATATTTTTTGATCCATCTCCTAAAGCAAAGGGAACAAAAGCAAAAATAAACAAATGGGACCTAATTAAACATAAAAGCTTTTGCACAGCAAAGGACACCATCGACAAAACAGACAACCTACTTAATGGGAGACAATATTTGCAAATGATTTGACTGATAAGGGGTCCATATCAAATATATATAAACAGTTCATAAACTCAACACCAAAAAAACAAAAAAACTGATTAAAAAATGGGCAGACGAACTGAATAGACATTTTCCCAAAGAGGAAATACAGATGATCAACAGGCACATGAAAAGATGCTCAACATCGCTAATCATCAGGGAAATGCAAATCAAAACCATAAGAAAATATCACCTCACACCTGTCAGAATGTCTATCATCCAAAAGAACACAAATAACAAATGTTGGTGAGGACATGGAGAAAAGGGAACCCTTGTACAGCATTGGTGGGAATGTAAATTAATGCAGCCACTGTGGAAAACATTATGGAGGTTTCTCAAAAAACTAAAAATAGAACTACCATATGATCCAGGAATTCCACTCTTGGTTATATATTCAGAAAAAAACAAAAACACTAATTCAAAAAGGTACATGCGCCCTGATGTTCATAGCAGCATTATTTACAATTGCCAAGGTATGGAAGCAAACTAAGTGACCATTGCCAGATGAATGGATAATGAAGATACACATACACACACACACACACACACACACACACACACACACACACACAATGGAATACTATTGAGCCATAAAAAAGAATGAAATTTGCCATTTGCAGCAACATGGATGGACTTGGAGGGCATTATGCTAAGTGAAATAAGTCAGACAGAGAAAGACAAATACTGTATAATATTGCTTATACTCTGACTGTATAATATTGCTTATACTCTGAATCTAAAAAATACAATAAAGTAGTGAATAAAACAAACAAGAAGCAGACTCACAGATATAGAGAACAAACTAGCAGTTACCAGTGGGGAGAAAGAAGGTGGGGGCAATATAGGGGCAGGGGGAAAAAAGGGGTTATTATGGGATTATATGAAATCATGTGTTGAAACTTCTGAAAATTGTAAAGTACTATGGAAGTTAAAGAATCTTTCATCCAATAAAAAAAGCACAAAAAAACCCTTATATTTTTTAAACTTTCAGAAATAGACCATCCATAAATAATGCAGAGGGGATAGTTTTCAATTACTTTTTAACCAAATATAAATAGGATTTGTTTACACTCTAGAGCGAGGCTTACCATGACACCTCATCAGGTTATACAGGTCTCCCCTGCTTTTCAAAAGTTCACTTTATACCACTTATGGCATAACTGCATATGAAAGACCTACATTAGTACCTGTTTTTGCTGAGAGAAATCTGTAGAGGATTTCTGCTTTTATGAATAAAGGCCTGAAGTGAAAATAGCATTCAGCATTTGTTTTGCAGCGAGCCCTTAGAGAAATGGCCTGCGCTTGAGCAGGGAGGGTATCACCACCAAGCTCCTTCCCTGGGAACTACATTTAGCCTCCCAGCATCCAGCTGCCACAGCTTTGTACAGTGTCTGTGAGCATCTGTGCTTTGTCTCGATTTATTTTGTGCATCTGTTAGCAAGATGTGTCCCAAGGTAACTTCTTCTTTGCTTTACATCATTTGAGCTACAAAGGGTTTCACAGGAACACTCTACTTCCCAAGAGTGGGTGAAACCTGTATTGTGATTATTACATCTATCAATATACACCTATATATCTATATCAATTTTCAGAATTCTTTGTTCTGTGGCCATAGAGATAGTCATAACTACAACTCGGTAGCAGGAGAAAAAAATCCAGCAATATCCAATCAATCTATTCACTTACTACTGGCACCCGTTGTGAGACGACCTTCCCCAATCCACACTGCCAGCCTATGTGAAGCTATGATGCAGGAGATGCTAATGTGACAAGCTCCCTCTTAAAAATTAATTATTAAGAAAAATGTTCCAAAGTAAAAATAATGCAGAAGATACTAGATTAAAGCACATCTTTTCAACATCATACAGGAGTACTGTCTAACAACCCACCCAAGTATTATTTAACTCTCTAAGAGAATATATCTGTGTTTGACTTTGCTATTTACTATTTGTTTAGAGCCCAGACACTGTGAAATTACACATTAGCCTGTAGGTTTCTGTCTAGTTGAAAAATAAATCTGTAAGCTATTGGCCAGTTGCATATCAACCTTTTTAATAGTCTCTATTTTTAATATGTCAATAAATACCCTGTTCTTCAAATGACCTTATAACCAGCTTTGATATCTTACTGGTTTCCCATTAACAAGTTAAATAAATTTTTGATAGACATTTATTTTATATTTTCATGACAATCATGCATTTAACTTTTGACACTTTTAACACTGACACGAAAATTCATTGGGCATTTACTATGTGCACTGTTCTAAGAACTTTAGAAATACTATCTACTTTAAAATTCACAAGTCCATAAGGAAAATATTATTAACACCACTTACTCAGATAAGGAGCCTGAGTATGTGAAAGGAAAATTAAGTATTCCAATATCAATAACAATACATTTATTTCACTATTTATGCATATTTATTGAGCACTTATTATGTGCCATTTACACCTCTAGGCACTTGGAACAAAACTGGCCAAAACAGGTATTATTTCTTATTCTCATAGAGCTTACTTTCTAGTCCATATAGGAGAGAATGGGGGAAAGACAGACAACAAATAACATAGAAAATAAACAAATCTAATACTTTATGGAAATTGGATTAGAATTTAGTTGTCTGCTTTCACACACCATAATCTTAATTACTTCACCTTAAAATCAAAAGTGTTATAAATGAAAGGAAATTCATGTGGAAAATCTAGGTGACTATAGTTATTGATTCTCTCATGTCCATGAGTCAGCTCACCTTGAACTACAAAAATGAGACTTTATGAGGGAAAGTTATCTGATTACTTGTTCCTCAAATCTGAAAATACCTCTAATGTTCTCAAATCAGGTTAAATATACACATGCAATCTTGAAAAGGACTGTACACAATTGCAGAGACAGTACGAGCCTCTATCTAGTAGATCAGGATTAAGGATCTTCTTTTGCCTTCCTATCAATGTCTTCTATTGGAAGGGGAAGAATAAAAAATGTCTGCTCTTACTTTTATATCTGATATACCTAATTTTCTTTTCTGTCCCCTTCCATTCCCTTAAAGGGACCAGAATATAGGCAGCATCTTCTAAAATGACAATTATTATGTCTCTACTATGAGCTACTATATTTGGTCCACTATGAACAGAATTGTAGGTACCACTAGTAGATAAGGAATTTGACTACGTTGCTCTACACAATCATTAAAAGTAATTGTATTGGTCTTCAGGAAGAGTAAGGTAAGATGGGACAGAGAGTTTTATATTTCTTTTCATAGGATATCATTTGCAAAAGACAAAAAAAAAATCCCCGAATTATTTTGTTTTCCTGATTTTATTATTTTATGGTCCCACTCAAACTATTATCATCCAGATAATTTTCCACATAACCAGGTAAATTCATTAAAACCTCTAGAAGTTTCAGAACATCCTTTTCACCTATAAAATGTAAATACTGTCAACCACTGAAATTATTAAAAAGATAATTTTCCTTAAGATTTGATGGAAATTCCAAAGAAAGTATAGCAATTTTTTTAAGGGAAGTCAGTTTCACATGAACTGAAGTCATTACTTTGAGGCGACATATGTGAGTTAATAGTTGATGAAATATTTATAAAATGACATGTGCATTTTGCCATACTATTGAACTTAAGATTTCTTCATGGCCAAGATGATAGTCATTCTGTTCCAGAGGAAAGCAAAAACAAAATAAAACAAAATATAAAACAAAGAGAAAAAAAGCACGATAAAACTCAAACACAAAGTCATCTTCCTATTATAGCAACAAACAGCAAAATAGTGTTAAATATCTAGGACTTGCATTCCAGCTTCTCATAGTTAATACAAACTTTCTTCCTCTCTGAACACTATGGAAAGGAAACAGTAGACAAGAGCCATTTGCAGGAGAAAGCACCAAACTCAATATCAATCTATAAACAATCTACACATCTATAAAAGTGAAAGGAAGGAGTATGGTTTTATTCAAATTTGATCAAAATCAGACTAAATTACCAAAAAGCTGAATTCCTTTTTAAAGTAAGTTTGTAGAAAATAAAATTTTAAAAATTTCAACATATTTGAATTCAAAATGTTTTCCCTCATTACCTTACATTTAGCCTAACATATAGCACTAATATCAGATAGCACTATCCAATTTTCTAGCTCTTTAATCAGTGATATAAAAGAATTAATGTTATATACCTTTTTTTTTAAGTCTTCTCATGCTATCGTTAAAAAAAAACCAGGCAAACTTCTCCCCCACCCCCTTGTGTCCTAACAGTATATTTTCTAAAACTAGTGAATACGGCTGCTCATTTATTTTTCAGATCTGTCTGATGCAGAAA
This sequence comes from Delphinapterus leucas, assembly GCF_059928025.1. Classification (NCBI taxonomy): domain Eukaryota; kingdom Metazoa; phylum Chordata; class Mammalia; order Artiodactyla; family Monodontidae; genus Delphinapterus; species Delphinapterus leucas. The sequence goes on from NC_143146.1 coordinate 17,400,238, forward strand.
TGTTTCAAAGGAATAAAGTACATACAGAATTCTAATTTAACTGTTTGCAAAATACTACTCTTTGCCAAAACTGATTGAACTTCAAAGCCTCCCTAAAACATCATACATAATTTATTTTAGGGAAGAAAACAATAAAATCCAGGACCAGAGATAGAACAACAGTATTTTAAATAAGCCATAGTGACAAGCAAAGGATTTGCTTGGAGATGAACATACTTTTTATCAGCCAAACCATTATAAAAAAAAGTATAAATCTCATAATACTGTAGGATTAATGATGATAAGAACACTTCTAGTAGAGCACAGGAAAGTGCAAAAAAGAGCAAATAATTCAGCATATTTGACTTCCTTTTTTTATAAACTCTGAGTTTAATTTTTCCTTAATCATATATTCCAGTCACAAATTTTTAATTGGTTTTTGACCTACATACCATCATGGGTTGATTAACAATTCTCTAATCAAGTTTGCATAGAATTCATGTGTGTTCAATAATTCAGCCACCCGTCTGGGAAATGTAATGGGACTCAGGGTTCTGCTGGGCATTCAGTGACTGCTGAAAGAACCAGAACATTTTATGCCCAAATTGCACTCAAATTCCTTAATGAAGAATCAGCAAGATTCCACAAATGCACTTACTGCTACACACTCTAGGTGAATGTTGATGAGAAAAACTAATCTTTATTGTCTATTCCATGCCAGGCAGTGCTGGGTTCCAGGAGAGACAAAAGTGGGGCAAAGGTAGCCACTGTTCCTTTACTTGACAGAAGCCTTCCCTAAGTAATCCTATAAACACATGACATATCACACCTGTGATCATCCTGGGTCCCGACTGGGTGTGAGTGATGGGGGTGGGAGGCTTGAGCTAAGATGGGAGGCTGAGGAAGAGTTAATTATGGGAAGGCTCCACATAGGCCTTTCTAAAGAGGTTCTGAGGGTTTTGGTTTGGTTGATTTTGCCTTGTATTTGTTTCAAAGAAATTTACTAAATCTGGATTATACAATTAAGAAATGAAAAACCCCATAGAAAACGTCTGAATTTTTTTTTTTTTTGGTACAGCTGTGGTATCAAAAATAGAAGCCCATATGTTTGTTCTCTACCTCTGTGTCTCTATTTCTGCCTTGCAGACTGGTTCATCTGTACCATTTTTCTAGATTCCACATATATGCATTAATATACGATATTTGTTTTTCTCTTTCTGACTTACTTCACTCTGTATGACAGTCTCTAGATCCATCCATGTCTCTACAAATGACCCAGTTTCGTTCCTTTTTATGGCTTAGTAATATTCCATTGTATATATGTACCACATCTTCTTTACCCATTCATCTGTCAATAGACACCTAGGCTGTTTCCATGACCTGGCTGTGGTAAATAGTGTTGCAATGAACATTGGGGTGTATGACTTTGTGAATTATGTTTTTCTCAGGGTATATGCCCAGTAGTGGGATTGCTGGGTCATATGGTAATTCTATTTTTAGCTTTTTAAGGAACCTCCGTACTGTTCTCCACAGTGGCTGTATCAATTGATGTTCCCCCCAAGAGTGCAAGAGGGTTCCCTTTGCTCCACACCCTCTCCAGCATTTGTTGTTTGTAGATTTTCTGATGATGCCCATTCTAACTGGTGGGAGCTGATACCTCATTGTAGTTTTGATTTGCATTTCTCTAACAATTAGTGATGTTCAGCAGCTTTTCATGTGCCTCTTGGCCATCTGTATGTCTTCTTTGGAGAAATGTCTATTTAGGTCTTCTGCCCATTTTTGGATTGGGTTGTTTATTTTTTTTAATATTGAGCTGCATGGCATGAGCTGTTTATATATTTTGGAGATTAATCCTTTGTTGATTCATTTGCAAATATTTCCTCCCATTCTGAAGGTTGTCTTTTTGTGTTGTTTATAGTCTCCTTTGCTGTGCAAAAGCAGCAAATGTTTTAAGAGATTAAACCTAAGCGTTACAACACAAACTGTCTATTCAAGCTTCAACAATATCAAGGGCTGATGGACCTCTTTCATGGTTGTATTATTTAGGGTAAAGCTAGATGACTTTAATGAGGAGACTCAATATTAATTCATTCACTTAAAGAAGAAGATGTCTCTTGCGTTACAATTTGAAGTGAGCAGTTAGGTCTGTGGGAGACTCTGTTATATGAAATCATTCAGGAATGAAGTTTCCTTCCACTGTATTACAGCATCGTTCAGGGAACGGTCATCATCCACAGAACCAAAGCAAAATCAACGTGGGTACCAGACAGGAAGAAGAGAAAAGAGAAAATACAGGGCCCATACCACTCTCTTAAGGACCAGGTCTACAAATGGAAAGCATCACTTCCAAACCCCTCCACTGGGGGTCACATGAACACATTTAACTTTAAAAGGCCAAAAGAAGAGAAGAATGGATTTTTGATACTCAACCTGCAGTTTCCACTTCATGTAGATAATTTTTTTTTTGAGGGAAATGAATAAATTGAATGCTGACTAAAAGATCGTAAAGCATTTTGAAAAACATCTTTTTTGGATTAAAATTAAAAAGGATCTCTGTATTTCCTAAAATATATTTAGGCAGTTACATGTGAAAAGTTAGAATTGTTTCAGAAATAGATATTTTATTTAAATGTTCAAGTGATTTAACACAATATTTTAAAATATTTGGTATATGCATTAAAACTATAAGGCTACGCAAATAAAATAAAATAAATGGCATAGACTATAAGCAGCCTGTATAAAATAGCACAGCCAAGTGCATTTTAAAAACTGAGCTCTCACACCTTCCCTTTCCTGGGCATCTAGAACTTTCTAATTTATATATATATTTTTTTCCTCAAATTAACCCTTTTTCGTGGGAGAGATTTGAAGCAAACCATGCTGTAATTGTGCTTTGTGTAATTTCACACTCACTCTTTTTCATGCTATTTTTGCTAACTTGAGTCAAGAATTGAGTAGAAATAACCTGTTTTATTTTAATCAGAAAAATTACTTTTTAATGAGCATTTACAACATATGTTAAAAGTCTGGCACTTTTAAGGAATTTTATCTCAGTATTGCTGGTTATTAGGTGCCTACAAAGAAGATGATATTACTATGTGTTTTCATTTTACATTTATGTTTCAATATTTCACATACAGATTTTTCTAGATGATACAACCACTCCTTTTTCTTGTCAACATTCACTGGTTTTCTATTCATCTAGAAAGTGTAGCAATAAGTGCATTCATAGAAACTTGCTGATTTTTCATTAAGGAATTTGAGGGCATTTGGGGCATAAAGTGTTCTCAGAGAGCTGGGGTACAAAGAAGCCAGTGCTTTATACTCCTTAGAAGTCAGAGGTTACAATGGTGTAGAAGAGAACAAGTTTCTAAATTAAAAAAACTGCCTTAGTAGCCATGATGAGAATTAGAAAAGCTAGTTGGGAAAACAGCCCAAAGGGAAGGTTTCTGTTTACTTCAATTGGCAGAGCCCTAGGCAAGCATAGCCCAACCAACTGGAAAGCAAGTCAGAGTAAATGTGTGTTAAGGTTACTGAATATTTGTTGATGAATTACTCTTGTGAAAGATACAGCAGGCTCAGGAATTATCTTCCATAGTGTACCCATAAATATATTTATGTGTGTATGGATACTTCCCTAAATGATAACTTAAGTAATTAAAATACATAAAATACAAGCCAACAATTATTTTCAAGGCATTGGGCTCTGGGGGATGTATACATAAATACTACGATTTTTGCCACCATAAAACAGAATTGAGATATGTACAAAACTGATTTATAACAGGTCTGAGTAAAATAAATAGCAATAAAAAGGCAAAATATTAAAAATATATTCTTTAATAAAGAAAGCTTTTGGAAAATGGCATAGAAGAAATTTCCATGCATCTGTCCTTTTCATCATGATCCACAGATTTCTGGATTTCTCTCCCATAAATTTAGCCTCTATAATTTAGCTAAATTCCACTTCTATCTCTGTACTTAACAACACTAAGATACAGCATATTAATACAATCTTATAAAACACTTTTTATTATGTTGAAATTTTAAAATGTTTGTTTAAAACACATAGGCCAAAATCTTATTATGTTCCAGGAACTACGTGGTGCCTTTGGAAGATATACTAGTGAACAAAATTTGGTTCTCGTCCTTCAGAAGTTTGCTCTTAGGACGTACAAATAACTGTATCATAATGAAATAAGCTTAGCATTGGAAATGAGGTAAGGAGAAAAATCAAAATCAAGACACGTTAGAAAGTTTTCAAAATGTTAGAGTGTAAATGAAGATAGAGGTTAAAAAATTTATTGAGTCTGTGACTTATAACTATATTACTGATGAATGAGAAAGGTATTTCATTTGAGTGTTTGGGATAGAAGTTATACTGCAAGAGACTGAAGTGAAAGGGTGGTAGGATGAGACAAGGACAAATGTATTTCAAGAAATTTGGGGTCGAAGAGGTAAAGTCATGAGAGAGTTGCTTGTAGGGGAGTTTAGGGTGAAGGGAAGGTTACTTTTATATTTGGGTAAATTTGGGTAAAAGTGACAGGATAGAAAATTCAAGAAAATATTTAAAAGTGAAAACCCGTGATAACAAGAATAATAACAGGCAATATCTGATCCTCTTTTTGGGTGACTTAGATATTCCACGTTCCAATTCTCTAAGCCAGAGCCCTGGACATCAATCTTTACTACTTCCTCCACTGTACATTATATAAATCACCAAATCCTGATGTTAAATATGTCTTCAATATTTTAAAATGCAACCCTCCTCTTAATCCATAAAACTTCTTCATTACTGAAGGCCCCTTAAACAGATAACTGCAATTACTTCCTAACTGGGTTCCTTGCTTTCCGTGTTATGTCCTTCAATCTGTTATCTACAGTAAAACCAGAGTAATCCTTATATCACAACACCCTCCCCCTGCTGTCACCAATGGTTCCACTTTGCCAGCAGGTTAAATTCCAAACTCATTAAATACCTTATCAGCTCCTTCATTTTCCACACCCTGCTAATCTTTGATATTTAATCTCATGATAAATCCTCCACCACATCTATGCGCTCCTCAAACACCTGTCTTTCAAACAAAGATTGTGAGGCTTTTCCTCCTGCCTAGAACACACTTTCCCTTTTCCTTACTCAGTCTTCAGCCTCTCTTTTCCCATCTCACTGCTACCCTGGCTCACCTCTCTAGCTAACCCCGCCTAATCTTCATGTTGTTGAATAGACATCCCTTCCCCCAGAAGCTTTTCTGATGCCCTAAATACAGATTAGGTTTATATTTATGTTACAATTATACTTAGCACATAGTATGAGAATCACCTGCCTAAGAGTCTGTATTTCCCACTATATTTTAGGCAATAAGGCAAGAGATGTGCCTATCATGTTGAGCATTTAACCTCTGGATCTAATACTTTACTAAATAATTATTTGTCAAGCCACTTACAATGAAAATGTTATTTATTATCTTCTAGAGACCTATACAAGAAAATCTCTGGAATGATAATAGTAATTATGCTCATCACCAAATAGTGCTAAATAGCTATAATGTCAATTCTGGATTAGTCTACATTTGGGGTTACATTTGGCTGAAAAATCTTTCCTGATATTGACCAAAAGGCAGAAAGGAACAAAACCTAAAGAGTCTCCTCTTAACATGATAATTGGTTAGGTGTCAGTTTAGTTTGAGATGGTATCAAAAGTATGTCTTTATACTTCTACATGAGCCATTAGCCAAAAACAAACACTAATTTCACGCTAAACTTCCACTTATTATTATTATTTTTTAAATTAATTAATTAATTAATTTTTGGCTGTGTTGGGTCTTCGTTTCTGTGCAAGGGCCTTCTCTAGCTGCGTCGAGCGGGGACCACTCTTCATCGCGGTGCATGGGCCTCTCACTGTCGCGGCCTCTCTTGTTACGGAGCACAGGCTCCAGACGCGCAGGCTCAGTACTTGTGGCGCACAGGCCTAGTTGCTCCGTGGCATGTGGGATCTTCCCAGACCAGGGCTTGAACCCGTGTCCCCTGCATTGGCGGGCAGATTCTCAACCACTGCACTACCAGGGAAGCCCTCCACTTATTTTTATAATTTTTTTTTTTTTTTTTTGCAGTACACGGGCCACTCACTGTTGTGGCCTCTCCCGTTGCGGAGCACAGGCTTCGGATGCGCAGGCTCAGCGGCCATGGCTCACGGGCCCAGCCGCTCCGCAGCATGTGGGATCCTCCCGGACCGGGGCACGAACCCGTGTTCCCTGCATCGGCAGGTGGACTCTCACTGCGCCACCAGGGAAGCCCTATTTTTATAATTTGACAATTATCTAACATAGATAAAAAAGAGGTAGGTAAAAGGAGATCAGAACTAACAAACTTCATCATCTAAAAGCTAAAATCCCCATGAAAAACAAGCTGGAAAGCTTTTAATGAAACTAAAGCAACAAAGATATCCAAGTTAGAGATGATAAGCTAAAAAAGAAAGAAAAGAAAAAAATGATCTGACATTCCAAACACATGAGAGATTGGTGAGAGGAAATTAAAAATTAAAACAACAGAACACCTTTTGCTAAAGTCTAACCTCCCTAGCAAATATCTGCATCCATGTGCATTTTATATTCCATAGCTTGACTGTGAAACTTAATTAAAAACAATTATAAACATAGCTCCCTGAGGCTACTGAGGGTTTCACAGTTGGAATCTTTATTTCTGAAACATTTAATTCTCTTGAAAAAGCAGGCATCATTAACGGTAGTGTCTTCAAAGTTTGGTTTGAGAAGAATTGACTACTTGTCTCATTTATATACACCCAGATAAGCTAAATTTAGATGAAATGACCTAGGCACCTTGACCCAGAATTGAGTCAATACACCAAATGAATAAACTGAAAATTGTTCCTGTGGTTCCAAATTTGGACTTGATGATCATTCATTTCAAATGGAACTCCAAAGAGAATACAACGATAGAGCTGTCTTCAGTACTACTGGAGTATGATTCTGTGAGAAGATACTGGATGAACAAAAAATAAAATAACAAATAAAAAGGTCAGTTGCCATAGTACAAGCGTTTTAGGGCTAGAGAAGGTCTAACATAATGATCTATCCACTTAAGACTATTCAGTTTGTGTTCCCTTTTTTCCTTATTTTCTTCTGACCCTAAAGTAAACCTCCATGAAAAATGCCAATGTATGGAACCCTAAAATGAAAATGCAATCTGGTTTGTTTCCTCAGCATTATTTGGAAAAATTGCAGCCCTTTGCTTCTCTTTGACATTATCTTAGATTTTTTGTGAAGTAAAAAGCCTGATGCTGACTCCTCTACTCACAGCCCAGACATACTCAGTGATCTCTGTGGAAACGTAATTGATTTCTTTTTGTTTATACGATAAATTCAACACTTTAGCTAGGGGGATGTCAGACTTAAATGCAGTTTTATAGTCTCTTCTGAGGATGCAGTTAGTCAAACATCATGTAGATAAAATATGTGTCTGGCTCCTGAATGTCTTCAGAACGTGAAAGTAAGTGCCCTGGTTACAACGTATTGTTTTTCCAAAGGTGCATTAAAAGTATTTCCTTTTCTCTGCCTCCATGTTGAAAGCATTGTTTTCCCCCTGGCATTATATACTTGGTGTATTGGTGTACGTTATGTACTTGGTGTATTGACTCCAGGAGTCGAGGCTGTGGAAGGATAAGATATGCTTCTGGAACTCGGATGTAATAAGAGTAGGTTCTAATTTTCTGAAAGTATCAATATTAAAAAAAATAAGACCTGACACTCCCTGGTAAATCGCTGTAAACAGGATTCTAACAGAGCGTTAGTGATTCATTAAATATATACATATTTTTAAAAAGTGTTCTGAATTCCCAAAATATTTACACTACAGTGGAAAGAGGGAAATTAAAAACAAACAGGTGAAGCACTTGTCTTTTCCTATTGTGATTAGAGAGCCTCAGAGCCGTTGTTCATGCCAAAAAAAGTTCTACAATCTGTGTGCCTTTTGAGAATCCTTTAAATTATTAATTTTTTTTAATGTTGTCACTAAACATGTATAGAGACAACTCATAAATAAGGAGCCAGTTTTTAAGAATCAAATTACCCATCAGTATTATGACTCTAGAGTTATACGGAATATATGTTGCTACCAATCTTTGAATAAAAGTATAGTTAAAAGAATCTCTTTTCTTTCCATTTTTCTAACATTTAATTGGGGCATATTATGTGTCATCTTGAACATTCACTCACAGAGTCTCATTTCATACTGTATTTATGCCTTATCAACATAACAGGGCTTTCAACATTAAGTCCTAATTTTTGAGAAACTAACTGGGTGTAGTTCCCAAATAGTGTGGATTCCAGAGGACTGAGTTTTAGTCCGGGGTCTGCCACCAGTTCGAGGTGTGGCCTTGGTTCGTCCTTAAAATTTGATGGGTGAACATTTCTTCACCTGCACAATTAAGAAGGTTAAATAGATTATGTGAATCAACGTACTCAAGACATATCTCTTTGAATGAATGAATGTGTATAGTGTGAAACAAGTAGGGAATTTTTCTGTCAGAACAGAAGAGTAGTGATAAATAGGTCCTGAAAAAATCCCCAAACGATAAAACTATTTTTTTTTATGCTTCATCATCTTTGATTTTATTCTTATTTTGAGAGATTCCAGGAGGAGGATTCCATTTTACAGTGACAGAGAATGAGGATCACTAAAGATGTGTGACTTTCTCAAAATTACCAAAAAGATTACTCCATAAAATAGAATGAATGCTACCTTCTGACTTCCAGATAAGGTCTAAGTACAAGTCATAATCGTGAGTATATATAAGATGGGCGACTCTTACTAAAACTATTGTTTATGACAACATGAGACATTAATTACAAGCTAATATAATTGTGCACATGCTCTTGTCAGAAAGATGTGGATGAACAATGTCTGATTTTACTGATGGTTGCCCTGGCCTAAAGCATCTAGGTGTTTGGTTTGCTTTGTTTTTAGATCTCCATTTAAAACTTTGGAAAAGGGGACATAAAGGTTATAACAGCGCTGTGTGCTTGATTCTGAAAGTCTTCTATGACAATTTATTTAAAAAAGAACAGTTAATATATGAATTTCATAATGATGTGCAGAAAATGTGGTAAGGCAGCTGGATCTCTGTCTCTTTGAATCTGAGTAATGATTTGGAAAGCTGAGTTTTTTTTCAAATTTATGTCATCAAATATCATTAAACACCTAGATGCATGTGTTGTTGTGCCAGATCTTCTATCTATCACCATGGACCATATGTGTTCACACCAGAAATTACAATAATGTCTGCACATATTTTAGTCACATCCAACTTACAAAAAAAATTAACAAAAAAAACACAGTAAGATGAACTGTATTAAACAAACAGCAATGATTAGTTATAAATATTTTACTGTTAATGTCCTCTTGGGTTTGATATAACACTCTAAGCTTGGAAATAAATGGGAATGGGGACATTTCAACTGATGGTTTTTCATTTTTTGTAAAGAAGATAATGTCCTCTGGATTAAATTTGGCTTTTTCCCAATATAGGAAGCCTCTTGAGAGGTTTCATTATTGGTAGCAGAAAAATTGGATGGTGTCAATGAAGATAAAAGTAAGCAAAGATGTAGTAGGAGAAGTGGGTTATTGTGATAGGATCACATCCTTAAAGCTGAAGGTGTTTTGTTGTTGTTTTGCTTTTTTAAATTTTTTTGGCCGCACCATATGGTATGTGGAACTTCCCCGACCAGGGATCAAACCCACGACCCTGCAGTGGAAGTATGGAGTCTTAACCACTGGACCGCCAAGGAAGTCCACGAAGGTGATGTTTTTAGATTGATTGATAGTGGGAGGGCAGTGGTATAGGCCTGGCAGCCAGCTTTGTGAAGGTACAGCAGAGAAACAGCCAAGGAGCTGGAGCCTGGAGTGTTGACCATTCTTTAAGAATTTTACTCAAAAACTCTGTTTTCAATAAGATACTGCACTCCTGCCCTCACTTATGTCTGGTATCATCTCCAGAGGCTAACCCTTTTGTCTAACTTTTCCAGGGAGTGATTTTCTAGGCCTCTGCTGAGTCCAAACAGATAATTTCCTATCCGCCCTAGTCTGGAGAGTGAAGCCTGCTGTCTAGTAACTACTTAAAAAGACTTTCCATCAATCTTCCTGTTTTTAATAACAGCTCACACTCCTGCTATTCAAGGAGACTGATTCTCTAATTTCTGAGCTCTCTTGGGGTTTATCCATATGTAGACTTGCATCTCTCTGACATTCTTGATGTAGGGTTACATTTCAGATTCTCTGGTCTACTGAATCAGTTACTACTACTTCATGTGTCTCCAGATGATAAAATTTTGTTGATATCAGTGTTCTGCTTGTTGTCTCCTTTTCTATACTCTTTGTCCTTGTAGTTTATACCAATTAAAAAAAATTCTACTACATACATTTTGGGAGGTGTGGAGATGAAGGTATTTAACTAGAAGTTTTCCCTACTCTCTCTTTAATCCTCTCCAATCAGACTTTCATCCCCACAAATCCACTGAAATGCCTTTGTCAAGGTTATGTCTTACTTGCCCTTTTAGGGCATATGATGTGGTTACCTCCTTCTTGAAATTCTTTCCTAACCTCTTGGACATATTCTGCAGGTGTCCTCATCTGATTTGTTGCTTCTTCTCAGTCTCCTTCACTGCATCCTTCTTCTTAAGAAGGTCAAGGTACTCAGACCCTCTTCTTTCCCCATTATAAACTTACTCTGGGTTGATCTCATCCAGTCCCCTGATGCTAAACACCATGTCTATGCTGGTGATTCCCACATTTATTCTTCCTGCCCAATCTCTCTCCTGAGTTCCTGATTATTTATCCAGTTGCCTATTGACATGGCCACCTGGTTGTTTAATAGGCATTCAAATGTTTTCTTCCCCAAAATGAACACTTGATCCCCTCCCTTCAACACCTCAACCTCCAGTCTTCCTCATCTCAGTGCATGGCCTCAATATTCACTCAACTTTTACACATTCATTCCATCAGCAAGCACCTTCATCTCTACCTTCAATGTATATCAAGTTGCAGTCACTTCTCCACCATGCCACCAGCCACTGTCATGAACTCCCACAAATGTGTTTATCTTTTCTTCTTGTTTCCCCTCTTTTTTCTACAGTCAGTTCTACACAGAGATGGTTTAAAAACTTCAACAAGTCTTGTCACTCATGCTCAAGTCACACCAGTAGTGCTCAATCTCCCTGATCTGGTCTCTCCTGGCCTCTCCAGTTCATTCCTAGCTCCTTCCCCCCTCACTCACTCCAGTCTAGTCCCAGTGACCATATTGCTTTCCCTCCATCACGTTACAGGTATTCCAAACTTGGGACTTGTGCAAACACTGCTATCTCTGACCAGAAGGCACCCTGCAGATTTTGACCTCACTCACTCCAGTATGACACTCAAATAGTGCTTCTTCAAAGAGCTCTTCCAGGATCGCCTACCTCTTTTCCAGTCACTTTCTACTCCCTTCATTTTTCTTCATGTGATTTATCATCTCTTGATATTATTTAATATATTTACTTCTCTATTATCTATTTTCCTTTCTGGAATGTAACTTCCATGAAGGCAGAGAATTAGTCTGTGTTGTTAACTACTCATCCCCCATACTTTAGAACAGTGCCAGACAGGAAGTAAACGTTTGTTGAATAAAAGAAAGAAGGGAGGAGAGAAAGTGGAAGAGAGGGAAGCAATGAGACATGCATAACTTACTCTGCCTACTCTTACCTTAGGCTAGGAGAGGATGTGGATATCTGAAATAGAAATGAAGGTTACCTGGGTTGATGAGAGAGTGAAGGTGGGATATGGTCTCAATCCATATGGAGAAAAAACATACTCCTCCCATGTTTCTCCTCTCCTCACACACTCACAATACTTCTGACACCACGTGTGTGGGTTTTCCAAACATCAAACAATTCTCTGTGACACTAGCAGGTTGTCCTACAATTTGACTCAATTCTGGGGATAGGTTAAGGGCTCAGTCCCACAAGTCCTCCGCCTTACCACACACACACTTCAGATGTCAGTTGCAGGTCCCAGGTTGTCACCAGTATTTCTAACAGACTAGCTATGAATCAGGGTTCCTATGACCCCCTCCTTTGGTCCCCCAATTTGCTAGAATGACTCACAAAACTCAGGTAAACACTTATACTTACTGGCTTAATATTAAAAATGTAATAAAGGATATGAATCAACAGACAGATGAAGAGATACACAGAGTGAGATCTGGAAGTGTCCTGAGCACATGAGGTTCTATCCCTGTGGGACTGAGGACCACTACCCTCCTGAAATTTAGATGTGTTCACCAGCCCAGAATCTCTCCAAACTCTGTACTACTAGGATTTTATGGAAGCTTCATCACATAGATATGATTGATTATAAACTACATTTCCAGCCTCTCACCCCTCCGCAAAGAATGCGGGGGTGGAGGGGAGTTAAAAGTTCCAAGCTTGTAATCACACCTTGGCCTTTCTGGTAAGCAGCCCACATTTTGAAGCTATCTAGGAGTCCACTAAGAGTAATCTCAATAGAACAAAAGACAGTCTTATCATTCAGGGTATTTCAAAGGATTTAGAAGCTCTGTGTTAGGAAACAGGATCAAAGATTAAGCATCAGAACAAAAGATGCTCCACAGGGAACTTTACTCAGTATTCTGTAATAATGTATATGGGAAAAGAATCTGAAAAAGAATGGGTATCTGTATATGTATAACTGAATCACTTTGCTGTACACCTGAAACTAACATAACATTGTAAATCAACTAGACTCCAATATAATTAAAAATTAAATTAAAAAAAAGAACAAAAGATGCTCCTAGTGCTCTTGTGACTTAGGAAATTACAAGATTATATAATTATAATATAGATTTATATATATATTATATATAACATTTATATATTAATTACAAGATAAAATATCTAATTTTTAGAATTAGATATCTATATATATATATTTCTTATTATTTCACAACCCACTTGGATACTGTTCATAAATTTATAGAGAGGAAAGCTTATCTGAGGTTTTGTTTTCAAAGCCTGTCACCAGTCCTCGTATGACGTAGATGGATCAGTAGACCGAACACGGTGGCAGTCCCTTTAGGGCAAAGTGGCCCTCATTTGGGGTTAAGACTGGACCTCCTCAGGTCAGTGAGCTGAATGAAGGACTTGGAAGGGGCTCACATTCACTGACAAAGAGAGCTTTCTGGAGTTCAACTGGGTTGGTTCGCCCTGCGATCACTGCCAAAGACGATGGAGAGACAAGCCAACAGTAGAAAGAGCACCCAAGGAGAAAAGGCATTGCCCTCGAGACACCCAGACACGAGCCATAACACACACTGGAAGCAACAGAAGCCCAAGGTACATGCCCAGGAACAGGAAAGCACATTAGCTTCCCTGGTCATTACATCCAAATGTCATCTTAGGGAGAGAAGTTTTGAAAGGGGAAGGTGATCTCTGAGACACAGCATTTTCCAGATGAGAGATTGAGGCTTTCAACTCTTGCATGCTGTTGGTAGACATGTAAATTAATACAGCTATAGTGGAAAACCAAATAGAGGTTCTGCAGAAAATTAAAACTAGAACTACCATATGATCCAATTCTGTGTAGATGTCCAGAGTAAATGAAATATCTTGGAGAAGTAGCTGCACTCCCATGTTCATTGCCACATAATTCACAATCACCAAGATATGGAAACAACCTAAATGCCCAGTGATGGATGAATGGATTAAAAAATGTGATACTGTAATATATATATGTATATCTGATATTATTTAGCCATAAAAAAGGATATCCTGTCATTTGCAGCAACATGGATGAATCTGGAGGGCATTATGCTAAGTGAAATAAGCCAGACACAGAAAGACAAATACTATCAATACATGTTTGTCCTGAATCAAAGCAGTAAAACTTATACCAAAATATAGAATTATGTAGCAGAGCCACATAAGTCAACTCACTAAAATTTGAAAGCATGAAAAATAAATGTAAGTGTTTAGAAATAATTCTTCAGGACTCCTTCATAAGCCCCTATATGGTGACTAGGAAAATAAATTAAATGTTTAGATCAGTTTAACTCAGTTCAATCAGATACTTTTCCAGCTTTATTGAGGTATAATTGAAAAATAAAATTGTATATATTATAGAAAGGACAGTGTAAGGGTATAAGCCTAGGAAGAGACAAACATAACACAATAAAATGCACTACATTACACAAGGTAATTACTGAACGACAAGATCATGGCCAAATGAATAAGGAAAACTATTTGGAAAGGTTCATCTAACACAGGCCTTGACAAACACAAGTGTCCAATAAATAAGGTCAGTGAGGAAACAGAACGGGGGGTAGCCAGTGAAGATGACTAATGTCTGTTTCAGAGAGCAACACACGCAACATAGAATCTGCCGTAAGAACGTGGGCTGAGACCTTGACCTTCAAAACTGAATTGGTAGAGGAGTGCTCAGTTCTAACACTCCTAGAACTGCAAGTGTACAGAAAGAGAAGGAGAAGTGAATTCAGGAGGCATGTTTGGGGGAACTGTTGAATGCCAGGACTGCAGGTCTGACAGCAGATTAGACAACCATGAGTTTTGTTTTGTTTTGGTTTTTTTTGGTACGTGGGCCTCTCACTGTTGTGGCCTCTCCCGCTGCGGAGCATAGGCTCCGGACGCGCAGGCTCAGCGGCCACGGCTCACGGACCCAGCCGCTCCGCGGCATGTGGGATCTTCCCGGACCGGGGCACGAACCCGCGTCCCCTGCATCGGCAGGCGGACTCTCAACCACTGTGCCACCAGGGAAGCCCGACCATGAGCTTTACAATGGAAGGGAGCCAACGAAGTGACTGGTGACTTCAAGTTGAAGGTTTTGTTCAAATAATTTGATTGGTTCTTAGCATATGTACATCCTGTAACACCAATGCTCGTAATTTTTTTTTTGTTTGTTTTGGCTTAAATAGAAGAAAACATACCTCACAAACGTGAAATCATGACGCATGCAGTACTTCCCTAGAACATAAAATACTAATTCCCAACTCTGTGTGGACTGCTCCCTGGTTTAAATAATTTTATACAAGTGGAGGAAATTTTTATTAGGTCACCAAAGACGTAATTACCTTGTACTACCGTTGTTTGTTATAAGAATGAAATCAGACATGCGATTTAGGAAGAAATTTTTAGAAAATTAACTATTTATTTGACTGGAGAATAACACAGTCGCCATAAGAGCAAAAATCTCATGAGTTGTTTCTTTGCTCACTAACAATTTCATGATATTAAAAAAGAAAATAATGTCTTTCATGCTTTCAAAATAAAAGGAACCAAGATCTGATCTAAAATGCAGAGCATAAAGGGACAGGAATGGGATTTAATCTGTAGAATAATTCTGAAAAATAATATTTGTGACTAAAAGAATACGGCTTCTGTCCTCAGGAATTAAAAACAAGAGGAGAAATTTGTAGCCCTATGTGTAAACGCACGATGCACTTAAGTAGTACTTCTGAAGATTTCAATAACTCATCTTATTTTCAAAGGCAAGAGAAAAGAAATATTCCTTCAGCCTTTTCTATGTCTTGGTACAGATGGAAGAGAGAACTCTTTCCAGTGTTCCTCAAGCCTGAAAACAGCCTCACGGTAACAGGACATCATTAAAATTAACTGGGACCTACGAGGAATGCATTTGGCAACCAGATTCAAGCAAAGTTTACTCGTCTGACTTGGAGACATAAGAGACAGATTCAAGGTTCTGGCCACTTTGACATATTTACTTGTAAACCTTTGTGCATCACATAACTCCACGAATCCCCATTTCTTCATATTAAAATAAAAGAATATTAATTCCCTGTACCTCCTGAGTTTTGTATGGGTAAATTAAAATATCATGTGTATGGTAATTTATAATTTCACAGACATATAACCATTATTAACTTTCTTTAGGTATCAATCCTGTATGAGGTATGACAATTCAGGTTATTGAAGGAGAACCCAGAAAAAAAGTAATTCTTTTTTTCCTTTTTTTTTTGGCCACGCTGCGTGGCTTGTGGGGATCTCAGTTCCCTGGTCACCAAAGTGGCCGCTTAAAGTGCAAAAATTCATCACGACAACGCAAGGCTAAAAATCCACCTTCACGTCCTGGGCGTCTAAGCCTTTTCACTATCCATCCGCAGCCGGCTTTTCTGAACCGGTTTCTCGTACTCTTCTCTGCTCTCTGTTCATGCTGGGGTTACTTGCAATTCTAAGAATACCGCATAGTCTTTTATTTCTCTGTGCTTTTGCACACGATATGCTTTCTACATGATAGCCTTCACCCTCATGTATCTATGAGAGTTAGCTCTTCATTTTAGATTCTTTTCAGACCTCTCCCTGCAACTCCTCTAACCTTACTGTTTCCATGACACACACTGGAAGCTATGTCTCCTGCTTACCACCACTCCGCCCCACGGCAAAGGCAGACATCGGGAACCTCTCACAGCGTCCTCATGGGATATAGGATCAGAATAGGTCTTCACACCCCTTAAAAGTTGTTTAGCATGACCATATAAACTACATGTGCC
This sequence comes from Delphinapterus leucas, assembly GCF_059928025.1. Taxonomy (NCBI): domain Eukaryota; kingdom Metazoa; phylum Chordata; class Mammalia; order Artiodactyla; family Monodontidae; genus Delphinapterus; species Delphinapterus leucas. Next base: position 17,416,784 of record NC_143146.1, read on the forward strand.
ATCAGGCTCAAAACACTGCATCGCTCACAGGACACTGTATTCTGTATACATGGTGTCCCTCGCAAGCCAGGGACCCTCTTTTCTATCTCTGCTATAACCACATGGATGGAACTCATTCTACTCTTTTAAATATTTGTATGCTTGAATGTCTTTTCATCTAGACTGTCAACTTCTCTAAGGCAAGCATGTTTCACTTTGTACCTCTAGCACTAAGAGTAGTGAATGACACATAGAAAACGAACACATATACACTGGTTGAATGAATAAACGAAGGCAAACGTAATTTAGTCAAAGCTGTTACGCTTAGATCTAAATAACTGAAAAATATAGGAAACTTATGTAAACTCCGTTAGAGGTTTATTCTCTTTATATTTCTGTATATGATAAAAAGAGTGAGAGTTTTGGTACACAGCTCCATACATCTTAGTATCTGATCAATGGTGTCTCTGTGAGGCAGTGAGATATTCACTAATATTTCTCAGGAGTGAGTTAAATGTATCTATAAACCACTAAGAAAGAATAGAAAATATCTGTGTTGACAGATAAGGCCTTCTTGGTGAAGTAACCTTGTACTTTTCTAGCGTAAGTGCCCTCAAGGGATTCCTAAGGAGGTACAGTAAATATCTAAGATGGGGCAAACACTTCCACTTACAAGGGATATGAAAAAAAGTAAGGATGAGATAATGCGGATGTAAGATACTTTTCTTTTAAAATCAGGTGGATAAAATTGATTTACTTTCTGAATATAAATGCAATTTTTATTAAGTTTTACAAATGTGAAGATGCCGGTATCACTGGATCTAGGTATGTATGATCATATGTACTCTATTGATGTGCTAATATAGCCACGTTAAAATAGAGAAGGCCAGTACTCGAAGCCTAAGCCCTCCGCATCTCATGCCTGGACCACTGTCATAGCCTCCTGGCTGGACTCTTCCCTTTCTCCTTTGACCCAGCTGGTCAGTCTGTGCTCTCACACCAGCCACAATGATCCCTTAAAAATCTACATCAGGGCCCTCCACTTCACTGCTCAAAGACACCCCATCAGCCTCCATCTCACTCAGAATAAGAACTGACCAAGGTCTACAAGGCTGTGCACCCTCCGGCCTCTGCCCCCTTCTCATCCACGTCCTTTGTGTCTCCCTGGTCTCTTCTAGCAGTATTGGCCTTCTCGCTCTTTCTCAGCAATGCCTCGCGTACATCCACACCAGGGGTGCGCATCTGCCCATTTTTCTGTCTGAAAGGCTCTCCTCTCAACTGTTCTGTGGTCCATTCCTTCACTTCAGTCACCTCCATTTTTCACAGAGGCCCTTCCTTCCTGATCCCCTACCTCCTACAACTGTTGCCCCTGTTTTGCTTTTCTTCCTAGAATTTATCACATTAGACGTATTACACATGTACTTGCTTCTGTGTCTACTGTATGTCTCCTTGCACAAGAATATACATTCCATATGAGCTAGAACTTAATATGTCACCCTGCTGACTGCGCACCCCACGCCTAGAACAACGGCAGGCACCTGGTCCAAGCTCCAGAAATATCCGCTGAAATTTGCAAAACCAGTATAATTGATTTTGCTGATGATCATACCGCTGTCAATATATTAAACATCACTGAAAAATGCACTTCAAATGGATGACTTCTACGCCAGGTGAATGACTCATATCTCAATAAAGTTATTACAAAAAATTAGGAAAGGCAATAATTCAGGCAGGATTATATGCTTGTTATTTACCTAAGAGCTTCAGGATTTTCACAGGAGGTACAGGGCTGTTCATTTATAAATAATGTATCTTTAAAGTAAATTGTTTATCAGTGGGTGTCCATCAGCCCAATTTCTTCAGGCTATGCTTTAAAAATCCAACCATAGAGAGAAGTTGATTTGCATGTGGGATTTTAAGATTATCATTTTGAAATATCTATACATGTGTTAAAGACTGGTGAAGAAACTTCAAAAGGTGAATTATATTTTTAAACTATTTTAATAGCTTGGCTTGCAGTGAGAGGCAGTGGGGAGAATCTTATCACAAAGTGTTTGTATTCAGAAAAGCCTAGTTGTCATACTTTTACAGTTCACTGGAAACGTAACTGCAAAACCAATTTAACAACGTCATTATTTACCAGATATGACATATTTTGGAGCTAATTTTCCTTAGTAAAGATCACTTTGGAGATGAAATAATGATTGTTTGGTTTTTATTTAGCCATGGATAGAAACAGAGAAGTTAGAGCTATAACTTTATGGTTGAAACATTCACCTTTCTGGTTCCATCATGAGGTGAGCAGGGCTAAATAAAATATCCTCATGACAATTAAGCTCTAGGTCACTGGAGGTAAATTACTGCTTTCATGTTCACACTTGACATGCAGAAGAGAAAGTTTCTGAAGCATCTATCTCAGAATTAAACTATATCATTAGGCTACTAGAATGTGTAAAATAGAGTTTTATGGCCTGTAGTCATTTTTGTGGTATTGTCTTTTCTGTGAAGATGCTTAAGAGAAAGGATACAAGTTTTACAGGTATATATATGTATATTTTTCAACTTGACACTGGATGATTTCATACCCTGCAGGTTGGCACTTCCTGCTGCATTTGTTATAGCAATTTTTACTTTGTTATATATAATTTCTACTTCCTTTGATTTGCCTACTCTTCCTTGAGGATACTGTTCTTAACAAGACTTCAGGCAGCAGCTACTTTTCTACTTTAATACTCCTTTAAATATTTATTTATCTATTTATCTACATGCAATCTCCCCTGTGGACTGGGAACTCCTGAAGTCTGGCCTCTGCCTTAGTCATCTGTATGTCCTGAGGATTCCACTACAGTTATTTGGAATAGAAGACCTGCTGTGGAAAATAACATCCATTCCTTATTCCTAAGTTTCTTCACCCGTTAAAAAAGGAGTCAATTGAATAAATGATCTTATAATTGCACATGTGACTTGGGCTTTGGACCAGATAACTTCCGCTTGCTCCTCTAGGTCCGGTCCACCCTTTTAAAGCCTGCTCTCTTCTCTAGAAAGCTGATCTACGTGAATGACAGCTGCAGGCTGCCTTGTTTCTGGCTCCTAGTTGGGTGTGGCCACAGGACTCGTGGGCCAGGTTTCAGAGATGGGAGTAAATGAAGCTCAGCACTTATTTATCTGGATCCCTTTCTGTCTTGTAACCTCAGTCTGAATGTGTCCTTCAAGCAAAGGTGACAGCCACTCTCAAGCCCTTTCCTCAAGACTGTCTCATTCTAGCTTCCAGAAACCCCTCCACTAGCCTATTCAGGCCTACAGATTGTAGTGACTTTGCAGTCACTAGTAGGGGATGCTGAACTCATCCCTGTGTTTTCTCTATGTCTTATCTTTAAGCTTTGTAAATAGGTCCTTAATAAACCTTCTCCATCTACCCTGATTTGTGTGTGACTTCTGTTTCCTGGTGGCACACTGGCTGGTATAGATATTATAGAATTACCTCTCATCATACCAAGACAATTTTCGCTATTTCAGTATATATGAATAGGTATATTTTATATGTATATGCATATAGATTATGTATGTGTCAAGTTTACTTGTGTTTATATCTATACTATGTATAATCATTAAGATATACTATTCCTGATGACACAAATGCTACCTTGGTGTGCAGTTTAATGGACTAGTGACCACAGTTCCTGCAATGGATAATCATCCTTCAATCACATCTGCCAGTCTTTGCAAAACATCACTATGTTTTGGATCTGTGCTTAGCCCAAAATTTTGCTCGGAATGGGCCATCCCACTCTTGAGATGTATTTTTTCATGTTTAACGTTTACCTTGTCACCTTTCTTCAGTTTGAGTTCTCTGATTTGCCCACAGCATTTTCCCCTTGAACATACTGTCCTTAACAAGGGTTGCATGCAGCCGTTACATTTCAACTTAAAAATGTATAAAGTTATCCAAACTGAGCAATGAAAGTGACAGAGGTCTCTTTCACCTCCATAATAAAGTCCTGTCCTTCAAATGTGGAGGAAGCTGTTGGAATGTTGTGCTTGCTTTATGGAGAATATTCAATTCTCTTATAAAAGACAAATAAACAGGAATGATGAAACTCATAAGAATGTTAAGCACCGATAGTGAGAAAGCTAGTAGCTTATAAAAGAGACAAATCTCCTAGGAAGTGTTAAGCATGAGTACGAATAAGCAAGCAGCTTGTGACACACAGGCAGAATTCAAAAGAGATATTAATGATTTCTCAGATATGTTAATGGCAGAATAAGTGGAATATATGATACAAGTGTTTCTTCTAGATAGGAGGGGATAGAGAGACTAACCCTAAATTGGCTGCCCATTCGTAGCACACATAATAGCCCTATTCTGGCCCCACGTACGCTCTGCCCAAGAAAAGCTGATAAAAGCCTCACCTGTTCAGTGGGCTCACCTGTGGACTCTTCCGTGGCCAGACACCCTTGCCTGATTCTCTCAAATACAGCACACGTTTCCTGTTGCTCCAGGCACCACCTCTTGGTCCCCTTTGTTCAAACATCAATTCTAGTCTTCAAAACGATACTGCCTATGAGGAAGGGTGATGAGGCAGAGAGAAGAGAGAGAGAGAGGGGAAGAGAGAGAGGCATAGACTAGAGAGGAGAGAGGGAGAGAGAAGAGAAAGAGGTGAGAGAAGAAGCAGAGGGGACTCCTAAATGCTGCTAATCTAGAGTCTAGGATTCAGGGAGAATGGTCCTTCTATCCTCTTGCATCCTATCCTACTTCATCTTGTTCCTCTATTTCTCGCTATGAGTTTAAAACGGATTTACTTTCTGTGTGATTGGAGAATCTTAATTTTAACTATGAGCCTTTCTGTTCTACATCCTCTAAGATAACCTTCCTAGAAGTGTTCTGGGAAGCTACTATCACATCAAGGGAATTTTCCACATAACGGTTGTACTCGCACTGAATAAAAGTGGCATGCCATTGTTTTTGTGCAGAACTGCCACAGGATTTCAGTCCTTCTGTGTGAATTCTCTGGGGTTATCACTTACTGTGCCTGCATAATGTATTTTTTCAAGATGGCTGACTCATGCCATTCATCCATGTGGTGCTAAAGCTCCTAACTTGGCCCCAATTCTCTTCTAGAACAAGTCCCTATGCTGACACTATCCTATTCGTGAAGGCAGTAGTTTGCAAATGAAGCAACTGACAAGGGGTTAATCTCCAAAATAAACAAACAGCTCATGCAGCTCTATGTCAAAAAAGCAACAACCCAAACAAAACGTGGGCAGAAGATCACAATAAACATTTCTCCAAAGAAGATATACATATGGCCAAAAAACACATGAAAAGATGGTCAACGTCACTAATTATAAGAGAAATACAAACCAAAACTACCATGAGGTATCACCTCACACAGGTCAGAATGGCCATCATAAAAAGTCTACAAACAATAAATGCTGGACAGGGTGTGGAGAAAAGGGAACCCTCCTACACTGTGGGTGGGAATGTAAACTGGCACAACCACTATGGAGAACAGGTTCCTTAAAAGACTAAAAATAGGACTGCCACATGATCCAGCAACCCAACTCCTGGACATGTATCCAGAGAAAACCATAATTTGAAAAGATACATGCACCCCAATGTTTATGGCAGCACTACTTACAATAGCCAGGACATGGAAGCAACCTAGATGTCCATCAATAGAGGAATGGATAAAACAGATGTGGTACACATATACAGCGGAATATTACTCAGCCATAAAAAAGAACAAAATACTGCCATTTGCAGCAACATGGATGGACCTAGAGACGATCATACTGAGCGAAGTCAGACGAAGACAAATATCATATGTGGAATCTAATTAAAAAAATGATACAAATGAACTTATTTCCAAAACAGAGACAGACTTACAGATATTGAAAACAAACTTATGGTTACCAAAGGAGAAATGTGGGGGGAGGGTAAATCAGGAGCTTGATATTAACATACACACACTACTATATATAAGATAGACAACCAACACAGACCTATACTGTAGAGCACAGGGAACTCTACTCAATATTCTGTGACAACCTATATGAGAAAAGAATCTGAGAAAGAATGAATATGTGTATAGGTAAAACTGAATCCCATTACTGTACACCTGAAACTAATGCAACATTGTAAATCAACCATACTGCAATAAAATTAAAAAAAAACAAAACAACGCAGTAGATATCACCTTTGGTCGCCCACTGGAATTGCCTCAGGGGGAGTTCAGAAGAATAAAGATGTTGGCGTTTTCCCCCAAAAGACTCAGATATAATCCACCTGAGATGTGGCCTGTGCACCAGGATTTTAAAAGCTCCCCAATCATCCTAATGTTAGCAAGGTTTGAGGATCACTGCATCTAACCCACTGATGTAATGACATTTAGTTTCCTTAGGCAGTTTTTAAGTACAACAAAAAGTAATAAATGAGGTTCAAAAAAATTCACCCCAGTGGTTGTCTTGTTGCGTGGTTAATAAAGTGACCTGGGGAAAAACTGCACATCTAGTTAGCCCAGAGTTCAGACCCTGAGATGCAGATTCATTGAGGCCCCAGCTGCTCTTTGGCACCAACTGGTGGGAGAAGTCTCCTACAGCTTAATATCCGGGGATAATTTTAGGGGTTCTGTGGCTGAAAAAACTTTAAGGAGAGGAAAAATAATTTCATCAATCTCCTCCTCAGTTGGAGCTTATTTTGTTGATTTGGTTTGAGATCTTGGGCTGAGAGAACCCAGCTACCGTAATACTACCGTATTTACTGCATGATCTGCAGTTGGTTGAATCTGAAGATACGGAACCCCAGTTACAGAGAAGCCGTGGATAAGGAGGAATGAGGGCCAACTATAAATTACACTTGAACTTGCAAGTGCATGGAAAGTCTACTCCCCTAGCCCCTGCATTGTTCAAGTGTCAACCATACTAGGTAGAAAAGACCCTCCCTATTCCAGAAACAGTATCTACTTTCAGCATTCTCTGGGGCTAACACACATGCAAGGGTTGCCTCTTATTTTTCCTATTACCCTTACCTTGCCCTCCATAAGCTCAATTGCATTACCTACAATAGAAAATAGGAATGCCTGTCCACCTCTATTAAAACAGGTGTATGAAATCGGGAGCCAATGATCAATCTTCTCATAGGTAAATTTATAGTTTTGCACAGCTTCACGACATTTGCAGTCACCAGTATTTTCACAAGTAACCTTTGTCACTATGACATCATCTGTCCTTATTGGCTACCAAGTGTACATGTTTTGTAAAATCTTCTAAAAATATCCACAAGATGACATCATTTTTCTTGAAAAATGACCGATAAGGCTATTTATTCTCAATGTTTTGGTTTACCTTGTTCTTTTTTTTTTTAACTTACTTTTTCTCTGTCAACTTGCTTTCACGTGCTCCTAAGTGATTTCCATTCACTGCTTTTTATCATGAGATTTGTAGTTTGTGACTTAAAAAAATATTAATTAATAAAAAGGAAAACGTTTAAACTCAAGGATTCAAAGAGCATTTACATTCATTACAGTTTTATCTTTTTATCATCTGAAACCTGAAGTTTTGTTAGTGAGACAGGGTGACAATCAAAACCACATGAAGTTTGGAGGCAGATTCTAAATTGAGGTTTGCCTCCTTGTTCGGTTACCCTATAACCTCAAGCAAGCTATTTATACATCTGCGAAACAAGGCTGATAATACCACATTCTCAAGGTCGTTGACAGGAATATACACATATATACATACAGGTACATGCATCTATATCTACATTTATAACTATATTTATCTAGCTATCTATATAGTACTTGGAACATATCAGTGCTCCAAAATGATAGTTACTAATAGATTGCCGACTCTGGGCTGAAGCACGACTGACGACCTGGGTGATGGGCTGGTGGAAACACAGGTCTTGGCAATTATTTTCCAGACATACTTTCACATTTATTTTAAGTAGAGGGCACCAAAATCTCAAGAGAGGAGAATTCAAAAGACAAGTGTGGCAGCTAGAATATAGATTGAACATAACGGACCCATGAGACTTTCCCCTTGACTGATGATTAAGGGTAGATGACTTCTTATGATTTTTAACATTGCAGATGAAGTGATACAGCCTACTCTATTGGAAACTTTAGTTAAAATCTGAATGCGTCTGAGTGATCCGTTTTATTTTAAAGTTTACTTCACTTCAGTTTTTTAAAGTATTTACTTCAGTGAAGGAGTAATCTTCAAAAGAAGATTAAGATATGGTTCTTGGGCTTCCCTGGTGGCGCAGTGGTTAAGAATCCGTCTGCCAATGCAGGAGACATGGGTTCGAGCCCTGGTCCGGGAAGATCCCACATGCCTCGGAGTAGCTAAGCCCGTTCGCCACAACTACTGAGCCTGCACTGTAAAGCCTGTGAGCCACAACTAGTGAGCCCGCAAGCCACAACTACTGAAGCCGACATGCCTAGAGCCCATGCTCCGCAACAAGAGAAGCCACCGCAATGAGAAGCCCACGCACCACAATGAAGAGTAGCCCCTGCTCGCCGCAACTAGAGAAAGCTCACGTGCAGCAACGAAGACCCAACGCAGCCAAAAAAAAAAAAAAAAGGACACGGTTCTTGACCTCATTGGATTTGTAATCTCAATAGGGAAGCAAGATATACACAAGTGAATGAGTTTAGATGTGGCTACAAAATGGTGTATGATTATAAGTTGATAATTGACATAGATAAATACAGATAAGGTCTTGAAGAAAGACCTTCAATGTGGGTTGGAATTATTCGAGAAGTTTTCCTAGAAGACATGTGAGTTGAGCTGGCTTTAATATATTAAGGGTTAAGGGATGGAGAGTATTTTCTGATATCAAATGATTTGAACTATGGTTTCCTATCACACAGGGATTCATTAAATTATATCTTACTTGCTCTAATTTTTCTTAGAGTTGCAGGGTTATTCATTTTTAATGCCTAATTTTCAGGGTCTGACATCAAAGGGAGATATTTAAGGAATGCTCTGTTGCCTTAGCGCTGAGCACCTTGCTTAGCGAAAGTGCCACACAGCTTCTCATTTGTAAAACTATATGCATTTACAGAGAACTTATTGCAGTAGCAAGGTACAAAAATTCTTTCAATTTAAATTATCTTCACACTGAGAGCTAAACTTTATAATGTCTTAATGAAGAAAAACCCATGTGACCACCCAGGCTATTCCTAGGTGCTGCCTTTCAATGCCCTCTTCCCATTTACATAAACTAATTCTTCACTGGCAGAAACAGAACACTGCGTGATTTTTGCTGGAGGAAAGACATAGTAGGAGATCTTTGTAAAGCACGCTTAGGTCTCCGAATGTAAAATTTAATGTTATAAAGGGAACTGGTTTTATACTTATTCTGACTGAAATTAAAATGAATATTGGATATTTCTGAAGGGATCTTGTGAAACAATGCTAGTGGAAAAATTAAGAACTTAACATATACACACATACACATACCTTTACGGCTGAAATGGCGTGGGAACCAATGAAGCTCAGTAAGTAAGCTGTCAAACCCATCAGTCTAGATTGGCTTTCATTTTAAATGCAGTTGTTCCTATACCATTGTACCTGGGGAACACGTACTCTCTGTGCCACAGGACTGAAATTAAATCTCCTTTCTTTTAGTTGAACGCTTTCTCTCAATTTAACCTGAATCTGGATATGAGGACAAGATTGAAGATAGAGTCGATTTAAATATTAAATACTATTTTAAAATTTTCAATGCAGACTGAGAGTCGTTAGCTTCCGTTTCAGTCAAAAGAAACAAAATGAGATAAATACAGAGCAGTGTTGAGAAGAGTATAGGGCCAGGGGTCACATGAGCCGCTCAGAGATTTTGGAGGACTTCTGAAAGACAGGATGGTAATAGAAATCTATTTATATTAGTTTCCCAAGGCTGCCATAACAAATTACCACACACTTGGTGACTTAAAACAAATGAAATATTTTCTCTCACTGTTCTGGAAGCCAGATGTCCAAAAGCAAGGTGTTGGCAGGGCCACATTCCCTCTGAAGGCTCTAGGGGAGAACGCTTCCTTGCCTGTTCCAGTTTCCGGTAGCTTGAGGCTGCATAACTCCATTTTCTGCCCCCATCCTCATGTGACCTTCTGCCTGTGTCTCAAATCTCCCTCTCCTCTTCCTTCTAAGGACACCAGCTCCTGGCCTTAGAGACCATCATAAATCCAGAATGGTCTCATCTTGAGAGCCTTATCTTAATTACATCTGCAAAGACAGTCTTTCCAAATAAGGTCACCTTCACTCTTACCAAGAGTTAAGATCTGAACATATCTTTCGGGGGCCACTATTCAACCCACTGCACCATTACAGAATAAAACAGGACAGGGGAACCAATTGTCCCAAACTTGCCAAAGAGGAAGCATCAGAAGTGATGAAGGTAAGAACTGTTTTTCAGGGCAAAGCCTCAAGAAGTTCTGAGCTCCACATGAGTGACTGAGCAGAGCTAGAGTGGGGCATGGAAGAGAAATCAGGGGAACGATGGAAGTTCTACAGAGGAACAACTACATCCCTCTTTACAGCTCTCCTGCCTCTTCCTCCCCTTCTCTTCCTATCCTAAGAAAAATCTGGCATTTGTAGCTTTCATTCCTGATCTTCTTACCAGTGAAGACCAGAAAATAATGCTCTCAGGTAATAACCATTCTTCTTGAGGAGGGTTAGTCTTTTGAGCTATTATTTGGGTTATTATTACCCCCTGGCATTTTAGGGAATATCAGTTTCTCCCCTTCTGCCTACTTTAAAGTTGTCCTGTTGTGCCTGTCCACATGCAGAGTTCAGAACCAACTTCCTGCTCAGGAGAAAGACCTGCTGTTGAACAAATAACTGACTCATATAAGCTACGTGCGGTCATCCATCCAGTCCACACACAGGAGTAAAAATAGGGAACCAAGGATCATCAGACTTGTGAAGAAAAGTCAACACCATGGGAGAGAAAGATCAATTTTTTTTAATAATTCATATCAATTATGATAACTTATAACACTTAAATAGTCCTTACAGTGTGCTAGAAACTGAATAAAACTCTTTAAAATAAAGCAAACTCTGAAAAAACTCAAATTACTATTTTCAGCAAGATTTCAAGGAGCTATGGCCTTGATTTCCCATATCTGTGAAATAGGGTGGTTAGAGGATTAAGTGAGTCCACAGATGGAAGCACCTAGAACAGGTTCTAGCATGACTACATCAAAAGAGCAACACTCATTCGAGATTTAGATAAAAATCATTTTCTCGGAAAATGTTCTTTATCTTATCTGTATCTCTCTGAGTCCAAGCAAGAGACAGACATGTGCCATTGTAAACAAGGGAGGACCCTTAATATAAAGAATTATGGAGCAATGAGAGGACAATGCTAAGATGCAGCGAGGAAGGTAAAAACAAACAAACAGAAAGAAGCCAACCAAAAAACCCCAAGTATTCTAATACTTGCACGAATGTCATGATGATAGTTTTGATGAAATTCCACCTCTGTATACTTACGGTCTTATAAGAAAACAAATATTGGGCAGGGAGCAGCTACTGGTAAAATTGAATTCAACAGACCACATCAAATACAGTTAATTATTTTTATTTTTTACTAAGAATAATGGAAAGTACTTAGAAACATTAGCTGTGCTTTAGCACTCAATGAGGTCAATATCTAAAATATCTAATCCTTCCATAAGAGGTTGTTACTTTTCTTGGGGTGAGGAAAGTGGGGAAGAGCTACAGGCATAGAAAACGACAATCCCCTTGGTAGAACTGTTCACTTTTTATTATTGTTGTTGTTACTTTGCTAACCAATCTTTCTTGCTTTCAGTTGAGTATATAATAATATATCATAGAGCTAGACTGGTCTTATGGTGGGCTTTTTGAGTCATATGCTGGGATAATATTTTGAGGAAAAATACCTTGGGGGAAAAAGTTAATGTAAAGGGGAACACTTCCTTTATTCTTAAAGGATCATTAAAGCTTAAATCTTAGCACTGATCAGGGCATAGAGAACCATATGCAAACTCTAATGTCATTTTTTTCTTCGAAAAGAAACTTTTTGCCTAATGAACACCATGTAATAGAACATGCCACCTGGCACTACTGTCCCTTCCCTGTCCAGTGGGAAACAGAACAATGGTATTCAGCTTGTGGTGAAAGGGCAAAATGTCCCACCAAAAGTGATGCCATTAGGAAAAAAAAGACAACATTGCTGGAAGCTCAAAAACTTCTTGACAACCAAACTTTGCTTTGGAAAGATTAGCTTTCTTTAGCATAGTATGTTCACTCTGAACATTAAGAGATCGTACTTTCTATTGTTTTTTCACCTCAGACCAAATTCTTTATTCTGAAAGAAAATTAACATATACATGAACAAGTTTATTTTAAAATATTTGTATAAATGTTTATTTCAAATATCTCAATCAGATTTTTTTTTCTCATTGCACTACTCCAGGGACAAGAAAGCAGCTAATTTTCATTTATACTAAATTATTTTCCAATATGATTTATTAGATTAGTTAGCAAAACAATTTTAACTTCACATTAGAATTTAATCATTCAAGATGCTTACTTTGACAGCAACACAATTTTTCAAAATCACAGCCTGTTATCTTCAATGCTTCATCAATTTCTTGTGTAGTTTTAGTCTGCACCATTGCAGTTGCTAAATTACAATTTATCAGTAATCTTACTTTACCTAGATGAAGTAGAGTTATATTTTATGGTAATTTAATATTCCTGGTAGCTCATAGTTTTATATATACAGAAAGTAATACTGAAAATGACGTTCTGAGGTACTGGATGTGCCAAACAAATTTTCCATATTTAAGTTTGCAATAAAGTTCCATCTTTACATTTAAATTTGGATTTATTTGATTATTTGGAAACTTTATATTACTGGAAAGATCATGAAGCACGCTGATCTCCCTGGCTTCTGTACTGCTTCCTCTTTTCACTTACTGCCTGAATTATACTGTTCAGGTCATTTAATTGCTCTGTTAGGAAATACGCCTAATTGCTCTCTCTTTATCCTTTAAGATTGTGAGGGTAGGATTGGAATCATGCATGGGGCAGCAAGTTGTCTGAACAATCAGACAACGCTCTAACACTCCTTTCTGGAATCCTTGCTTCATCTTCTTATCTGTTCCTCCCTCCTTTTTGGAAATAGACAAAACTGGCCCCCTCCCAAATGACACATGCAGCAATTCACTGCATACTTCCTCAATGGAACGTTTCAGACTGGGGCTGTCTCCCAAACTCTGTAGACATAAGCTTAAACAGAGCTGGTGATAAGCCTTGGTGGAAAGAGTCTGAGTTTTGGAGAGAAAAGATGGGAAAAAACATGGACCAGTCACCACCAGCTACGTGGCTTTTGGCAGTTTGTTACTGCTCAGAGCTTTAGTTCTGACATTGGTAAAACTGAGATAATATTTGAACTCAGCAGGCTGCGTGGCTGTTGTAAAAATCAGCTCTAGAAATGTAGGTTAAAGTACTTTACAAACCATAAAAATAGACATGTTATAAAAATAATATTCGGAGGCATAATGATAGATGATAAATTTCAACTCAGATGTACTTTCTTTGGAATATTTGTTATGCCCTGCTGTGTTGATTTTACATGGGTTTTCTCCTGTACCCACTTTTTGGATCTAATTTTACCTTTTTTCCATATTTAAGCATATCATGGGACCCTATGTATTACTTAACTGAAAGTTAATTTTATTGACCAAGGAAAATAAATCTTTAAACAGTAATAGTGCAATTTGTTTATACTCGGGTTATAAAAAAAATTGCTAAAAGCTTTTAAGTTGAATATTTTTTTACTATGTTACTAAAAGGCGCTGGAAAAAGCAGATGGAGTTCAGTATGCCTAAGGGAATTATTTTTAAAGACCCACTGAGTGAACCAAAAAGAAAAACTCATTCCAAATCACAATTGGCTTGCTCAGAATAATTTTCAGGATTTAATTTGTAATTGATAAAGAAATTAATTCTTCCCAGTTTGGGAACTATTTTCAAATTGAACCTGAGTTTTCTTGGGAATGATAGGAAATAAATTCGCTAAACTCTACTAACTCTTGGGATTAAAACTATGTTTTTATCATTTCGATTTTGCTTGCAATTTTACAGCTTACTCTGATTTTCCTCTTCTTTTATGATTTTCAAATATTACCAACATCAAGCTTGTATAAAACATTGTCTTTCTTTAAACACGTATGGTGAAAATCATTCAAGCAGATGGCTATCTACCGTGGTTGGTAACCAAGGATCCAGTGTTGGCTCAGTTGTTGCTGGAATGGAGTCCAGTTTAATAACTCACATGAAGACAAGAATTAAATTGGAAATTGCAGGCTGAAATAGTCTGCATTTGATCAGAAAGAGATTATAGGAAGGAAAGAACACAGTGAAACAGCCTGTATTTTAAAAGGAGCCGGGTTTCTGACAGTTCTGTGCTTTAACAGTTCATAATCAAAGTAAGCAATATAAACCCATTTTTAAAACACTAATATATGTTTTTGTTTTTGTTTTCTTAGGAGAAGCCAATTCCTTGCAGATGTTAGTGGCATTAACATTCTCTTTCCTGACATTTAGAACCATAGTGTTCTGGACTTGCAAAAGAAAATTTAGTTTTGCTTTGTTGGAGGTTTGGGGCAGGTAACGATTCTAGCCTGTCCTCTGCCCACTCTAGCTAGGTGTTCAGATGTTTCTGAAACTTCCTGTTATTTCCAAGCTCCCAAGATTAGGGGTGGGTAATCTTTTTTAGCGCAAACGAAACCTTGTAGGATGAGGCAAGATTGGGGTTGGTCACGATCTCTTACTTGTATAACTATATTATGCACCAACTGTATAGCTAGTAAAATTGATTCTACTGTACCACAAGATACAAAAGCCCATTTGGTGAAATTTAAAATATTATGGAGCAGAGAGATTAGGGCAAGCCATGTAGCCTCTTTAAGCCTTAATTCCCTCCACAGCAAATGGGTTTAATAATAATACCTACAGGAAGACATTATGAGGAGTTGTTGACACAATCATATGAGATTCACAGAATATTCCTGACCTTGAGAGAGCAGAGCAGTTAGGAGTACACAGTATCTCTGAGTCCAAATCCTGACTCCATTACTTGCTTGCTGTTGGACCTTGGACAAATACCTAACCTCTCTATTCTTTGATTTCCTCAGTTATAACATGGGATTAATAATAGCTCGTTCATAAATATGTTATGAGGATTAAAAGAACAAATGTTTATAAAGCATTTATTACAGGGCCAGCACTTAGCTATTGTTTGCTAACTAAATAACTTAGCCATAAGCACACAAATGTAAGTTTATCATTATCATATTTTCCCAAAAGAAAAGGAATATTTTTGGTAAAACTTAAAAATTGCCATATTAAGAAAAAGAAATAAAAGGTATCCAAATGGGAAGGGAGGAGGTAAAATTGTCACCATATGCAGATGACATGATACTATATGGAAAACCCTAATGACGCCACACAAAAACTACTAGATGTAATAAATGAATTCAGCAGAGTAGCAGGATACAAGGTTAACATTCGGAAATCAGTTTCATTCCTTTACACTGACAATGAAATATCAGAAGGCGAAGGTAAAAAAACAGTACCTTTTAAAATCACACCAAAAAAAAATAAATAAATAAAATACCTAGGAATAAACCTGACCAAGGAAGTGAAAGACTTATACACTGAGAACTATAAAACATTAATAAAGCAAATAAAAGAGGATTCAAAGAAATGGAAAGATATCCCATGCTCTTGGATCAGAAGAATTAATATTGTTAAGATGGCAATACTACCCAAAGAAATCTACAGATTTAATGCAACCCCTATCAAATAACCCATAACATTTTTCATAGAAATAGAAAAAATAGTCCAAAATTTCATATGGAAACATAAAAGACCCAGAATTGCGAGAGCAATCCTGAGGGAAAAAAATGAAGCAGGAAGCATAACTCTCCCAGACTTCAGACAATACTACAAAGTTACAGTAATCAAAACAGTGTGGTATTGGTACAAAAACAGGGATATGGATCAACGGAACAGAACAGAGAGCTCAGAAATAAACATACACACCTATGGTCAATTAATCTTTGACAAAGGAGGCAAGAGTATAAAATGGGATAAAGAGTCTCTCCAACAAGTGGTGCTGGGAAAGTTGGACAGTTGCATGTAAATCAGTGAAGTTAGAACACACCCTCACACCATTCACAAAAACAAACTCAAAATGGCTTAAAGATTTAAACATAAGACACAACACCATAAAACTCCTAGGAGAGAGCATAGGCAAAACATTCTGTGACATAAATCGTACCAACGTTTTCTTAGGTCAGCCTCCCAAGGCAATAGAAATAAAATCAAATGAACAAATGGGACCTGATCAAACTTACAAGCTTCTGCACAGCAAAGGAAATCATTAAAAAAAAACACACACACAAGACAACCTATGGAATGGGAGAAAATATTTGCAAATGATACAACAGACAGGGGCTTAATCTCCAAAATATACAAACAGCTCATACAACTTAACAGTAAAAAGACAAACAACTCAATCAAAAAATGGGCAGAAGACCTTAGCAGACATTTCTCCAAAGAAGACATACAGATGGCCAGCAGGCACTTGACGCTTGACATCACTAATTATTAGAGAAACACACATCAAAATTATAATGAGGTATCACTTCACACCAGTCAGAATGGCCATCATTAAAAAGTCTACAAATAACAAATGCTGGAGAGGGTGTGGAGAAAAGGGAGCCCTCCTACTGTTGGTGGGAACGTAAGCTGGTACAGCCACTATGGAAAACAGTATGGAAGTTCCTCAGAAAACTAAAACTAGAATTACCATATGATTCAGTGGTCAGACTCCAGGGAATATACTCAGACAAAACTATAATTCAAAAAGACACATGCTATTTAGGTCTTCCACCTATTTTGGGATTGGGTTGTTTGTTTTTTTGATACTGAGCTGCATGAGCTGCTTGTATATTTTGGAGATTAATCCTCTGTCAGTTGCTTCATTTGCAAATATTTTCTCCTATTCTGAGGGTTCTTTCTCCAAAGAAGATATACAGATTGTCAACAAACACATGAAAGGATGCTCAACATCACTAATCATTAGAGAAATGCAAATCAAAACTACTATGAGGTATCACCTCACGCCAGTCAGAATGGCCATCATCAAAAAATCTACAAACAACAAATGCTGGAGAGGGTGTGGAGAAAAGGGAACCCTCTTGCACTGTTGGTGGGAATGTAAATTGATACAGCCACTGTGGAGAACAGTATGGACGTTCCTTAACAAACTAAAAATGGAAATACCAAACAACCCAGCAATCCCACTCCTGGGCATATACCCTGAGAAAACCATAATTCAAAAAGAGTCATGTACCACAATGTTCATTGCAGCTCTATTTACAATAGCCAGGATATGGAAGCAACCTAAGTGTCCATTGACAGGTGAATGGATAAAGAAGATGTGGCACGTATATACAATGGAATATCACTCAGCCATAAAAAGAAATGAAATTGAGTTATTTGTAGTGAGGTGGATGGACCTAGAGTCTGTCATACAGAGTGAAGTAAGTCAGAAAGAGAAAAACAAATACTGTATGCTAACACATACATATGGAATCTAAAAAAAAAGAAAAGGTTCTGAAGAACCTAGGGGCAGGACAGGAATAAAGATGCAGACATAGAGAATGGACTTGAGAACACAGGGAAGGGGAAGGGTAAGCTGGGATGACGTGAGAGAGTGGCATGGACATATATACACTACCAAATGTAAAGTATGTAGCTAGTGGGAAGCAGCCTCATAGCACTGGGAGATCAGCTCGGTGCTTTGTGACCACCTAGAAGGGCGGGAGGGAGACGCAAGAGGGAGGGGATATGGGGATATATGTATACACAGAGCTGATTAACTTTGTTATACAGCAGAAACTAGCACAACATTGTAAAGCAATTATACTCCAATAAAGATGTTAAAAAAAAAAAAAAAGATGCACGCAGCCCTATGTTCATAGCAGCACTGTTCACCATAGCCAAACCATGGAAACAATGTAAATGCCCATCGACAGATGAATGGATAAAGAAGATGTGGTACATATATACAATGGAATACTACTCAGTCATACAAAAAAAACAAAATAATGCCATTTGCAGCAACATGGATGCAACTACAGATTAAGTGAAATAAGTCAGAAAGAGAAAGACAAATACCAGATGATATCAAATATATGTGGAATCTAAAATATGGCACAAATGAACCTATCTACAAAACAGAAACAGACTCATAGACATAGAGAACGGACTTGCAGTTTCCAAGTGAGGGTTGGGAGAGGGATGGATGGGAGTTTGGGGCTGATAGATGCAAACTATTGCATTTAGAATGGATAAACAACCAGGTCCTAATGTATAGCACAGGAAACTATATTCAATATCCTGTGATTAAACCATAATGGAAAAGAATATAAAAAAAGAATGTATAGAAAAATTGCCCTATTAATACATTGTGAAATTTAGAAACCTAAATAAGGATGTAATAATGAGCTAAATATTCTGTTAACACAAACATATTTTAAACAAAACAAGCTAGAATGATATTTGTCATAAATTGACACTAAAAAAAATTATTCTTCCATGCTGACTAATGCTAAAACTAATTTTCATTCTTGTAAATTTGTTTGTTTAATTTTGGGCAAAAAATATTCCATTCTAAGCACAGTTTGGGAAATGTCAAACAAAAGTACCTGCAATTTTTTTTATATTTTAAAATCACTCTCACAGGTACATGAAAGGGTGCTCTACATCACTAACTATAGAGACATAAAAAATCAAAACCACGATGAAATATCACTTCACACCTGTTAGAATGGCTATCATAAGAAAAACAAAAGATGATAAATACTGGCAAATATATGGAAAAAAGGGAACCCTTGTGCAGCAGTGATGGGATGGTTAATTGCTGCAGCCACTGTGACAAGAAGTATGGATGTTCCTCAAGAAAGTAAAAATAGAACTACCACATGATCCAGCAATTTCATTTCTGGGAATATATTTGAAGGAAATGAAAACTCTATGTTAATGATATTTCTGCACCCCCATGTTCATACCAGCATTATTTACAAGATGCAAGATATAGAAACCACCTAAGTGTCCATCAATGAATGAATGGCTAAAGAAATTGTGGTATATATATACAATGAAATACTATTCAGCCATTAAAAGGAAGAAATCCTGCCATTTGTGACAGCATGGATGAATCTTGAGAGTATCATGCTAAGTGACCTAAGTCAGAGAGAGAAGGACAAATATCATATGACCTCACTTATATGTGGAATCTAAAAAGAAAAAGAGATCCAGATTGTGGTTACCTGAGGTGGGGAGTGGAGGGAAGGGGGACTGGATGAAGGTGGTCAAAAGGTACAAACTTCCAGTTATAAAATAAATAAACACTAGGGATGTAAAGTACATGACTCTAGTTAACGCCACTGTGTGGTATATTTCAATGTTGTTAAAAGGGTAAATCCTGGGATCTGATCACAAGGAAAAAGATAATATTTTTCCTTTTTCTTTTTCTTCGTGTCTGTATGAGATGAAGGATGTTAGCTGAACTTACTGTGGTCGTCGTCTCATAACATTTGCAAAACAAATCATTACGTTGTACACCTTAAACTTATGCAGTGCTGTTTGTCAGTTATATCTCAGTAAAGCTGGGGGAAAAATCACTCCCAACAAACTGGTTGATTAGTATTTTTTTCAAATTTCAAAATTCAAATTTCTATTTTAATAGATATATGCAAAAATTATTTGAATTGGTAATAAACATTAGTAACTTAAATATTTCTTTTACTTTCTTTTCATTATAATTCATTTAAATTACTCGGACCTCATTAAAACCGGGGAAAAAAATTAAGATACGCCAAAAGCCGGTGTATCAGTTTTATATTGCTGCCAGTAACAAATTGGCCCAGAACTTGGTGGCTTAAAGTAATAGTTAATTCAATAATTTATAGTTCTGTAAGTCACATTCTGACACAAGCAGCACCAAGTGGAAATCAGGCCATAAACAGTGCTGTGTTTACTTCTGGAGGCTCTGGGAGGAACATTTGTTTCCTTGCCTTTTCAGCCTCTGAGGCTGCCCCCATGCCTTGACTCTCGGGGGCCTCTAGCAGCTGGGCATCACATGGCATCACCTTGATACTGACTCTTGTTCCTAATTAAGACTTTTATTTTTATTTTTTTGCTGTACGCGGGCCTCTCACTGTTGTGGACTCTCCCGTTGCAGAGCACAGGCTCCGGACGCGCAGGCTCAGCAGCCATGGCTCACGGGCCCAGCCGCTCCGCGGCATGTGGGATCTTCCTGGACCGGGGCACGAACCCGCGTCCCCTGCATCGGCAGGTGGACTCTCAACCACTGCGCCACCAGGGAAGCCCTCTCCTCCTTAAGACTTTTAATAACCCTGTGGTTATAGTGGGCCCACCCGGTTAATCCAGGATAAGCTCCCCTGTTTTAATATCAGTTGGTTCATAGTACCCTATCTGCAACATTAATTTCACTTTGTCATAGAACCAAACGTATTCAAAGTTTCTAGGGATTAAGTCATGGACACCTTTGGGGAAGTAGCACTATTCTGTCCATCACAGTTAGCAACCATAATCAGCCTGTGAATTCTTGTATCTAACTGGGTTATTATGGGTATCAATTATGTGATGAAAAAGATAAATTTCATTCACCTAAAAAGCTTAAGATTAGTGTAAAGATGGTGGGTTTTCTGCCCACAAGGTGAAGCAGACAAAGCAAGAAGATCTTTTAAATACCATCAAATCTCAAGGAAATTTTGGCGTAGGGAAATTTTTAGCACTGGCAACAAGATTAAAAGGATTGGTTTTCACACAGCCTCTAAGGCAATGACTGTGTCCATTATTTGTGAATATGTGATGTGGGCAAAGACCTCCTCATTCTTTCAAATAAAAGGCAGCTAAATATCAAAGTTTTATCAATTTCTATGACACCTCTCTTTGGAGATGGTACTGAAGACTTCCCCAAACTATTGCTAATATAACAGATCTTAAAGATGAATCATGGAGAATTTCAATGTGTCATCAAATACTTGTTATGTATTATACTCTCCCAGGCAGGCTAGAATATACTATAATGATTTAAATAATAGTTAAAAACCAAAAGTTCTTCTTTTACAAAATGAAGGCTGAATTTGCAGAATAAATTTAACTAATATGGTAATCTCTTAGATACAATTTACATATTGATATTTTTTGGTATCATGATATTTAGTTTTTGCAATTTGGGCTTTCCTGATTAGGAATTTGGAGGGTATGATCAAAATGCATCAACACAATTGAAGAATAAATTTACACTTTGTAGGTCTTGGAAATAGAGTACACTGGGACATTGAAGGATTTTTATTTACTGTGTTACCACAGAAGACCATACCATAACATTGTAGCCAGTTTACCATGAAAATCAAAAAAAAGTTGAAATGTATTCAAGCACAATTCCATTTGTTTACTAACTGTGCCAGACTGACTTTAAAATGCATTAGCCTCTTTAAGGGCCACGATCAATACTTTTAAAACTTTCAACTCTCCTGGGTCTCTTAAAACCCATGGGCTGTGATGTAATCAACTGGCGGTATCAGTTGCCTTTCAATATTCTTCTATTCAGTCTCCTAGTCTGTATCCCTGATTGTTTTCACCCAAAGAAAATCAAAAGGGGATTTCAGAAATTGGAAGCAAAATTCTTTTGAATTAAGTTCTGTATGCCTCCAAACGTTTTGATTTTAACTCATGAGAAGATGGGCACTGATGATTTCTAAGCTGATGTCTACTCACCAGTTCTGAGCATAAGATCGTCTTCCGGCCCAACTTCTATTAAATTCTGCCTGTACGATCCGTTTTTCTATAGTGAATAGGATCTTCAGTTGTCTGAGGAAACTTTTCTTATGGCCTCTGTTCAACAACTGATCTAGATAAAATGACAACGTGCCTTACACTCAAGCAGATCTTTGCTCTTGTTAGCTGGGTTTTAGCTATTCCCTAATCAGTTTGTATTTATTATTGTAATTATATGATTCAATTAAATTATTAAGTGACTGTGAATAAAACTAAATTTGGCTTACTATAAATAAACTAAATGGAATACTTTGGAAAGTCTGTTAAATGTTAATCACTAAAAGCTTATGTCAAATTTGGGGTGGGAGAGGCACCTCTAAACCAAAGGGTAAAATCTCCACCCAGATTGAATTAAAGCAATCTTAAACAGAGCTTGTAATAAAAGTTTATGGTGTTTATGTAAGAAAGATGAAGTGCAACTCCAATTAGCAGTCTGAAAAAATAAAAAAGGAACTTGGTTTAATCAAAAGTTTGGCAAATGAATGTGCATTTCTATATATTTAACTGAAATAAAATGTTGAACATATATATATATTTATATGCTCCTATGAGTTTTTACAACTTTGTGTTCTAACCAAGTTTTTCGATTAACTGACAAATTCCTGGTCTTAGTTTGAAATAGGAAGACTTTACAGAAAATTATTAACCTTTTCTTTTAATTATCACTGTAACCACTAAGCACTGTGGAATGCTGGCTCACTGAAAATGAACTATGTAGCACTGAAAATGAACTATGTATTTGACAATATCAACCAGGGATAAGAACTATGGCTTTGAAACTAATACAACATTGTAAATCAACTATACTCCAACAAAAATTAAAAAAGAACTATGGTCTTGAAGTTAGCTTGGCAACTCTTATTTGCATGACCTTGGAGAAAGTTCTCAGCCATGCAAAAATTTAGTTTCTTTGACTCTGAACAAAGTTCTTAACCACTCGGATTCAGTTCCTTCATTTTTAAAAATAGAATTTAAAATACCAATCTTAAGGAGATCACATTAGTAAATATATGTAAAACTGCCTGGCACAGAGCTGTCATTAAATAAATGTTAGTTTCCCTTTTTTTAACTGGAATTATACATATGCTGTTTTAAAAGACTATGTAGTACTGTGTTGATTTTCTTCAAGATCTATTTTCCTTTACATTTTTATCTACAAAACTTAATATTGCAGCAAAAATTCTACTTAATTTGTGGATATACAATAGGTATTTGTGAGTTATAAAACTCATAAAGTTTTATGAGTCTTAAAAAAAAAATCAGTGTATTTCCACCTTATTGAAGAATCCTGCTTTTCTTGCTTAAATATGAATACAAGAACACTGTAAGAGGTGTCAGGACTTTTATAACTAGGTACTTAATGCAATTCTCCCCTTGACTTGCCTTCTGTAAACTTTATCTGATTGTCTTCTAAAAAGTTCTGATTAGGGTAAATAAAGAATATAACATTTTGTTTGGATTTAAACATATTTACTCAGAAGTAAATTGTCTCAAAATAATAGTGTTGGCCATACTGCATTAAAATGCAACACAAAACACACAAACCTACTTAATATCTGAATTTTCACTAGGCTAGTGAATAATGAAAGTCATAGAAAAGCTCTAGTTGTAAATTTCATAATCTAGGACCCTGATGACTAAACTAAGCTCTGTTACTCCGCAGATGGATGTAGGCAAAGCCTATTCATGCAAGAAAAGAACAGACCTCCATGGATTTTCATTTACCTGCAAAAATGGAATTATTACCTCCTGAGTGACCATTTGAACAACTACAACCTGGAAGAAATCTTCCTGCTCATATGTTTACAACATATTTTATATGATAACTGCTTTTATTAAAAAAATTTCTTGAAAGAATTATTTCTGCCCAAGTACTAGGCAATAACAAGATAAAAATGCAAGACTTTCCCCTACAGTTTGGGTGTTCCTCAATCCCTCTTATTTTCCTTTTTTAAGTAATAAAGTGTATAGTAGTTGGGTGTAATAAAAAAATTGATGAATGATTAAATGCATAATGAAAAAGACTATCCTAGACGTTTCTCCTTGTATGTAAATTTCTAGATCCACAAGAGAGATGTGGCATTAGTGGATGAAAGTGTTTAGCATATAGTAAGTCTGTAATAACACTGATTAAATAGGTAATGTAAAATGGTATTGTCAGAGAAAAACTTCTCATATTACCACAATCAATAAAACATATCAATAGATACCATCATTATTATAAAAACTTAATCCTATTTACCAGTTCAGATTTGATCATACGTTTTGAACTAATCTGGATTCAAAATATGGTACTCTGTATGTTACTGTAACTTTTGATAAAATGTCTGTTTCGCTATATTATTTAATGTAGACTAATATATACTATTAAGCATCGGATTTTAACAGAGAATGATTCGTCTAGCATATATTCATGGTTTCTTTGCCCAAGCCAAAGAGATAATGCATTAATCAAGTCCTTTTTCGACATAGAATGTATTTCATACAAGTCAAACAGAGAACTGCGCTTAAGTAAATGGTGATAAATTCAAACAGAAGAAATCAGTGTTTGCTAGCCCTTTTTATGTTTAGTCATCTATGATCTTATTTTAAAAGCCATTAGATAAGAAGCTTAGGTAGAAAACAAAACTAAAATAGCCTTTTCATGGGGAGGAGCTCTTTTGTAGACAGTGCTCAGTGCAATAAGGTTCTTTTTTATTTTATGTTAAAAGCTTACATGGAAGTATTCATTCTAAAATGCTAAAAGATGTTACAGACTCTATAGATGAGATACAGAAAGAGACAGAAAGCAAAGTGTCATTAGCTTTGTGCCAGGACCTTAAAAGTTTAAGCCAAGAATAGAGAATGATGTTGGTTGGTACCTGCCCGTCACCAGTTTGGGGTGGAGGCATTTGGAATTTAGAGATCGCTTACATTTTTTGTACTTCAGGCTAGTATCATTGAATTGGTCATCATTGACCTGTCTCAAAGTCTGATGCCTGACTTGTATCATTCTACCACGCTAGGGGAAATAATACGATGGTCTACCATTCAGCCATATCTTTGTTTTCACACAGCGGCGGTCCTGAGGGTGGTGTTTACACAATCTCTCATAGTATGGATACTGTGGCTTTTAAATTCAGTGCTATTTTCAGTAGATGTGAAAGACAAAGTCAAAAAAGGCTGTTACCGTTTTAGTGACTTCATCCACTTTTCTAAGACCTAGGAAGAATCATGTGCAAATATTTAATTCTCTTGGACTGGAATCTAGTGCCTGTACCTATGATGACTGTTTCCCCACATTGAAGAGATAACAAAGGAAAAGGGAAGAAGAGCCTACATGGGGGTCTCTTCCTTCTGTTTCAGGAGGCCAACATGTTCTGATTGCTAAAACACAAACAGAAAATGTCAGAGATTGAAGGAGCCTGTAGAAACCACAAATCCACCTCCTACTGTTTGCGGGAGGTGATGGAGAAGATGATTCTTTGCCAGCTGTGTGTCTATGGCCTCCATTCCACCACTGAAAGCTCAATGTGTGTGAGCTAGAGGGGGTGTTTGTGAACGAGCATCCCAAGGACGGAGAATAGAGAGAACTTGGTAAAAGCAGAACACAAACTTCCTGCCTAGACGCTGACAAATTGAGGGAAGGCCACACAGAGGGAGCCAGTGTGCCCAGGAGAGGAGTTCACAGGAAATTCATAAGAGAATTTTCCCAGATTTAGAACATTGCTGACAGCTGGAGAGCTGGTGAGTAGATGAGAAAGAATCTTAATAACTATTACTCTGTTCTGTGTTTGGATCTTATGGTAACAGTTCTTTGAAGGCATGAGGGAAGAATTAAAGTTGTTTCTGAATTCCTATTGGAGGTTAAAACTGTTTTTTTTTTTAACCTTGCAAAACATCCGGAGCTAAATCAAGTGGTTCTCTAAGATCAAAAGCTTATAATCCTAGGAGGAAACAGAGATCAGGAAAGACAAGATACTTATCTAACAAGTTGATCTCATTGGTCACTGTGGCCAATGTCATTCACCCAGGGCATGGTTCCTTCCTTTCTAATCATCCCCAAGTTCATCTCCTGCTAGAATCATTTTCAGCAGCAGAAACTGATTTACGAAGATGTATCAAAGCAGCTGCCCTCCTGCCGAAGTCCAAACCTTCTCGTTTCTCTTAAACTTGCTCTCGTAATAGAAGATGCAAGGCAGAATTCCTAATACAAAATGAACATTACTAAAACAGTTGCAGAGAAAGAAGAAAAGTTTGGTTGGAATTAGTGATAATACTACACAGTACACGCTTTAAAGAAATATAGGGATTTCTCCATTTATTTATGACTGTGGCACATATATAGAAATTACCAGCTGCTATTTGCAGAATAGTTTTCTACCTAAGCTTCTTATCTAATGGAATTAACACAGGTTAATTCATTCAGTTCTCACAGGCTGAAATAGTTTCTGTTGGGATCATTCACATTTTTCCTATAAAGAAACTGAGGCACTAAGCACTGGGGGACTCGCTCAAGTTCACACCTTTGGTAAATAGCAGAGCTGGGATTTTGATGCTAGAGACAACATGCTCAACCATCACGCACACAGGGACAGCTTGGAGATGTTGCAGGTTGGGTTGAGGACCATCACAATAAAGCCAATATTGCAATAAAGTCACACAAGTTTTTTGGTATCCTAGTGCATATAAAAATTATGTCTACACTATACTGTAGTCTATTAAGTGTGCAATAGCATGCTATCTAAAAAAAGTACATACCTTAATTTAAAAATACTTTATTGCTAAAAAATGCTAACCATCATCTGAGCCTTCAGCAAGTCTTAATCTTTTTGTAATATTAACATGAAAAATCAGAGATCACCATAACAAATATAATAGTGAAAAAGTTTGAATACTGTGAGAATTACCAAAATGTGACACAGAGACTCAAAGTGACCAAATGCTGTTGAAAAAATGGCACCAATAGAATTGCTTGACACAGGGTTGCCCCAGACCACCTTCAATTTGTAAAAAAAAAAAAAAAAAAGCAATCATGTTCAAAGTGCAATAAAACGTGGTTTGCCAGTAGTGCCTTTATGGACTCAAGTTAACAAATGATGTCTGGTTAAAATTCCTATTAGATGTTCCTCATCTTTATATAATCCTGGCAATTAATATGACAATTTTACGTAAATAAGCATTACATAATTTTTGAAAAGATGTAATCTTTTCAAGTAGGCTTACTAGAACTTACATATTGCACCAGTACTTTTCCAGACGAGGATGTTAATATTATGGCTAGTGTCACGGATAATGCTATGGCTAAGTCAAGGTCATGTCTTAAAAGTAATCCTCTTCCCAATATTGTGGTCCAAATTACAAAGGTTTTAACTGTATATATTAGGCCGTGTTTTCTTTGAAATGTACTTAGGGAATTTGGAATTGTGCTTTGGTAGACTTCACTGGCTCCCCAACCCTTTATGACCTGGCCCTCAGGATAGGATCTATCTACAGTTTGTTTTTCACTCTAATATTTGTACTCACTGGGGAAAACCTGGCCTTTTTCCTTCTGAATGCTTACTATAAAATGGACATACCTGTTCTCTGCTCTGGTTAAGGATGGTGTTTCCTGGTATCCAGGGGAATCATTTTAATTCCCCAAATCTGAGACAGAAAGATTTCCTGTGTAAAATAAAGTGAGGCTGTTCCTAATCTGGGATTCTACTTTCTGCTTGGTAAGGACTCTCATCTGTAAGTAATGCTTTCACACCAAGGTATCAGTGATACAGAGGGCCAATGATGTTCTAGATTCCTGCCATCCGCACATGTCCTTTCCCCAATACTTCCCCGCCCACATCATCATGGCGGTCAATCTTAAACCTTAACCATTTCTGCTACAGCCCGATCCAGAACTTTTCTGGCCTGTTTGCTAGTTAGAAATGGCGGGACCTGGAAGGGGCAGAGGCCATTTTGCTTTGTAGTTTTGACATCGGCAAAAATCATGAGGCAATGGCTCAAGTGGGGGTCCCACTGGGGTCTGTGGATAGAATTCAGAGGTGGGGAGTTCATGAACTTTGAAGGGAAGAAGATACACTCTTATTTTCACTAACCTCTAGCTGACATTATTTCCCTCAACCATTATTAACCACAACGGTAGTACTGGTTGTGACTTTTTCACTAGGAGAAACTGGATATTTTCCTATCATGGTTGTTGTAGAGATCTCCAAGTATCATATACACACATCACAATTTTATAATCAAAGCAGCTCCTAGACTTACTAGAGATTTTATTGCTTAATATGTTAAAAAATAAGCATAGGCCTTATTACAATTTGTATTTTGATAACAATATTTAATAGAATTGCTTTATTTTGCAATTCTATCTATCGTATTTTATGCATTTAAAGTCATGATTCGGGGGAACAAACAACAAGGTTAAGAATCTCTGTTATGCATAGAAAACAAATGTATGGCTACCAAAGGGAAAATGTGGGGGGAGGAGGGATAAATTAGGAGGTTGGGATTAACAAGGGCATGCTACTTATATAAAATAATCAACAAGGACCTACTGTATAGCACAGGGAACTATACTCAATACTCTGTAATAACCTATATGGGAAATGAATCTGGAAAAGAATAGATATATGAATACGTATAACTAAATCACTTTGCTATATACCTGAAGCTAACACAACATCATAAATCAACTATACTCCAATATAAAATTAAAAAAAAAAGAATCTCTACTATAAGGTGATATCCAAGGGGAAAAGAGTAGAAAAACAAATTAATTGAGGACCTTCTCTGCTTGTTTTGGAAGTTAATGCTGTACATCTGGTGCCTGCACAGGGGTGCCAGAGAATGAGGATCTAGGGAAGCCAGTGGAGCTGTCCAGATGATGACATACTGTTGTTAATGCATATACTTTTACCCCAACACACTGCATTGTACTCTGTCCATTAAATGTAAGAAATCTCACACTTAGAGACATAGTGTTGGAGTTTCTTTAGAGACATAGTGTCTCTCAACTTTGTTTAGAGACATAGTGTTGGAGTTGTCTCTTTCATATTATCAATCACCAGGAGAAGTGTGCCCTGGGAGAGAATAAGCCAGGAACCATGTGTGGAACTTGATCTCTTCCTAGCCAAGCAGAAGTTGAAAAAGGAGGTTGGTAGTCTTTTAAAAGAACAGTCAATGGACTGCAACACCACGACTACAAGTGTGTCTTTTGAGGTTTTTCCCTGCTAATCATACCTGCAAAACAGTGTAGAAATCAGATGCGTCAGAAGCGGACTCTACCATGCTGACTTCACTGCACCAGTATCACATGGAGCCCCGAGGCAAAGGGAACTTTCAGGACACTACTTCCTGAATGTGGTGAAAGTATATTAATATTTATTCAGATATTTGTTTTATTTATTTTCTATTGCTATATACACTAAATAATACAGTATCATCCTAGGCTATGTTCCAAGAGTTAGCAACAGAGTGCTTTGTTTTATGCCTTGTATCTGTGATCTTAAGTGTACAACAGAATCACCTGTAGCACCTAAAAAAAAGTATACATTCCCTGTCCATCCCAAAGATGTACTATATCAGAGGCATTGGTAGGTTTTCATACAACTGTGCTTTTTAAAAGGCACATATATAACAAACACAACCCTAGGTGAGAAAAATTACTGAGTCCATGAATAACTAAATCCTTAATTATTTTGATTAAGATAATGAGTTTAAGAACTGATATAATACTAAGGTGACATGAGTTTATAGTTCATGCAATTATGTACATTTTGTAATTTTTGGAAAAAGTTACAAAGTAACTAATTCTAACCTATAACATCTAATTTGCCTCTGTTAATTTTTTGTATTATAAAATACACAATTAACTATACACAGTGAAGAGCATAGAGGCAATCATTTTAATTTACTTAGTAAATTTATAGGCCTCGTATAAAAGCTGTAAAAAGGTTATACAAGCATTGCTTCCCTTTATTGAAAGCACTACCTTCACCAGCTTTGCTAAAGTCCTGTGTGCTTGATCTACTGCAAATCATGACACACATCTCTAAATAGATAACTTTTATCTAATATTTCCATTGTTTTTCTTAGTCCCATCTTGATTTGCCAGTTACCTGCTTTTACTAATGATGAAAATATATCTTCCTTTATTAACTTAGATCCCAGGTTTTTACTCTCTTGAATCCCACTCTCTGTATTTATCATTTCCCATCTTATCTGGATATAGAATGTAATTTTATTCTTCAAACACAGTCTTCCTCTATTGTCTCACTGATTAAATATCAAGGAACATCTGATGTTAAAGGTACTGTGTCAGACTCTGGATATATGGAGATAAATATTTAGTCACAGTCTTTGGAGGGAAAACAGGCAATTACAACATCGTGTGACAATTGCTATACTCTAGGGAAAACTGAGGAGCTGATTTTGGGGTGACTTTGTCCAGGCTGGCCAGAGGAAATGATTCCTGAACTGATTTAAGTCATTAGTGGAGTTAGGTACTCAATAAAGGTGGAGCTGATTGAAGCACAGGCGGGACATGGAGTCTGGGGCAACTGAAGATAATTATCTGGGTCTCAGTATGGATTGTAATTGATGGAGAAGTTTGGAAATGGGTTTGAAAATATGCTGGGGGGCTATAGCATTACCTTCTCTGCCAAACAAAGGGATTTACATTTTAAGACAATGAGATTTCAATCAGGGGGAACATATCTAACTTACTTTTTATAAAATCTACTTGGACTTCTTATGTAAGCTTCATCTTTCTAACCAGCCTGACAGCGTTTCTCCCAACCTCTTACTAAAGGACCTAACAGATTAAGAAAAAAAAAAAACATACTTTAACAACATCCAAATGTCAAGACGGAATACCTATGCATAAGAACCTACAAGAAACTTCTACCTATTTGTGAAGCTGGATTGAGAAAAGTGATTGGCGGCCTAACCATTACTTCTGTGACAAAAAATGCAGACCTAAGCCGTCAAACAAAGGTAGGAAAGCACTATATCTCTCTTGTGTTGCTTGCTTGTTCAGAGATCCAAAACACGTTCTAAGAACAAAACAAAACCAGCAACCAAAGTGGTTATCCCTATACTCTGTGACAACTGTTGTACAGATAAAAACACTACTCCTCTGTCTCTCCTTTCCTTCTCTCCCCACTATCTTATATTGTTTCAGAGATGCCACTAAGAAACTTTTTTCCCCTTCTGTTTATGGACTACTTAAATGAAACACCTATACACCAGACTACAGAGACTATCTCAGCATATACAAAAAAACATAAGCTGTGCAAGTGACATTTAGACCACAGTGAATACAACTAGACACTGCTAACACAATTAAGAAAATATAAAGATCTAGAACAAAATACAAATGTACATGCAGTTGATCTCTGGATGGGCAATGACTTCCCAAGAATTTAATTCTAAAAGGAAAAAAAAAATTACATAGGTGACTATATTAAAAACAACAACAACAACAAAAACTCTGGTTGGATGCTTCTCTTTGCTCCCTAGCAGTATTTGCTTGCTGTTCCAGAGCACTTATTACAGTAATATCAACACTGAGCAGATCCATGTCTGTATTTCATACGCTTCCTGAAGGTTGCAACTGTGCATTTCTGGTCTCTACCTACTGCCTGTCACATATTAGGTAAGAATAAATATTTCTTCATTGACTTTTTCTAAAATCACAAAGATAGAAAAAGAACTTTCAACAAACATAAAAATAAAATTTGCAAGTCAACAAGAAAACACTACTACTCTAGTAGAAAAACATGTTTAAAATGTCCAGATTCTTCAGACATCTGAATTATTAATAAAATATTTCTCAATGTTTATTCTCCCTTCCAGTAAAACCAGTAAAATTAAAACTAGTAAAACCAGTAAAATTAAAACTAGATAATACAAATTTTGCCTATCAAATTGGCAAGTTGATGTACCCTGTGGCACAGGATGGTGGTGTGAATATAGATTTATCACGGTCTTGCTAGAAAAATTGTAAAGAGCCAAAGCAGGAGACATAGTACCACAATTTCAAAACAAACAAAACAAAACCCAGTCATGTTCTTTATAGCCCTGTTGAACACAATAAACTCCAAATAAACAATGTATAGGAAATAAAGGGAAAATACAAAAATACATATTCATGAATGAAATCAAATAAGATTACTGAAAATAATCCAGCCACAGCCCCCAAACATTCCTTATGTTATTCTCCATGAAGGAAACACTTGTGTATAAAATACATTTCCTACTTGATGATATTCCAGACTTAATTCTCTCGTATTCTTAGATATATTATTCTGATGACTTTCACTAAGGTTAAGGGTGCAACACAGGGAATAGATGTATTTTGCTAACATATGGATTATGTATGTTCACATACTGTGTTAACATACAAATTTGTAACATATTCATGTTTTATTCTGTATGTGATTTTATTATAATTTTATTTTTAAGTTGAAAATCAAAACAAATTATATATACTTTTATATTATGTATATTCATATAACTATATTTTCTAATTAAACATGTTTAAACAGTGTATAAATTTGTGCAAACACTTTTGATGATGATGGCAAACCTGTTCGTTTCTGGCTTTATTAGACATCTGTTCATTTAAGTAGGTTTCTGCTGCATATGTGAATAGGATTTTGTTTTTATTCTAAAATTTGTTAAAAGTTTCATTTAAAAAATAGATGTTTGAGTTATTAAGTACTTTTGACATCTTTCAAGATGATCACTTGATGATTATTTTTAATATGTCTGAATGAATATTCTCTAAAGTTAATCATTCCTTGCTTTCCTGGAGTAAATCCTACCTGATCAGGATGTTCTACTATTTCAATAAACTTCTGATTTTGATTTGGTAGTATTTTATCTACTATTTTATACATATGTTCATAAGTGAGAATTTGGTAGAGAGAAACAGATTAGATAAACAGACATACAGATACAGATAGACAATGCATGCACACCTTGTCTGGGTTTATTTCGCTAGCTTTGTAGTCTCGTATAATCTTTTTGGAAACTTTCCTTTCTTCCTATGTTCTGGCACTGTTTTAAAAAACCAGAAATGGGGAATAGGGAGTTACTGCTAATGGGAACAAGGTTTCTTTTTAAGATGATGAAATGTTCTAAGATTAGATTATAGAGATGTTTGCACAACTGTGTAAACATAAAAACCATGGAACTGTACACTTTAAACATGTGAATTTTATGGTACGTAAATTATTTCTCAATAAAGCTGTTTAAAAGAGTATTATTTGTTGAAGATTTAACAGACTCATCCAAATGTTTTAACCTAGTAATTTTCTTATCGAATTTTCAAATTTATTTGTACAAAATTCCATGTAATATTTCATATGTTTTATCTGTTGTCATGTTTTCTATCTCTTTCCTAACATCAATACTGTCTCCTTTCTGTCTCTGTTTATATTTGAGAAATAATTTCTTTAGTAGCCTATTCAAGTAAATTTTTTTTTCAAGTTCATTTTAGGTGAGTTTATATTTCACTTAGTTTTTTCTTATAACTTCTTAATTTTTAACTTATGTTGGATTATTCTGTCGTTCTTTCTCTAGCTTCTTGGTTAAACCTGTGTGTATAGAAGAAAACAATGAAAAGAAATAGATTAAAACTAAAAGTATGGTGTAGTTGGCTTAATGGTGATATTAACTTCAGGTTTTCTATATTTCTGGTGTTATCTAGAGTTAGCATGCAACACTGTTATAATAAAAAAGTACCACTATTTTAAAAATTACATTTATATGAAAATACTGAGGCTGTTTTTAAGTAGAAGAATTAACAGTAGGACATTTTGATTGATAACGTTCAAAGCATTTGTGACATGGCTGTTTAGGAGAATCTGTGTTAAAATGGAAATCTATTTTTCCTTATCAGATAATTTGTGCATAACGTTTCCTCTTACTCTGTCCCCGTTTGAACCATGACTATGAGAAAATCTTAATTTTGGTCTTCCTTTTCTTCTCTTTTGCATGGATACATATTAATAAATATATAAATTATGTGTCCTTTGTCTTTTATCATAAGATCTACAAAAAAGATTTCTAAAATTTTGGTTATAACTGCATTTGCCTGGGAGAAAGCATCAGTCATACTGTCAAATGCCATCATTATAAAAGTGTGAGCTCATTAAATATAAGGGATGGAGTTTGTATGTGTGGGAGAAATGTTAAAATGTTAACTGAGGAAATCCTGTGAAGTTATGAGAGGACTCATTCTC
The DNA here is from genome assembly GCF_059928025.1 of Delphinapterus leucas. Lineage (NCBI taxonomy): Eukaryota > Metazoa > Chordata > Mammalia > Artiodactyla > Monodontidae > Delphinapterus > Delphinapterus leucas. The sequence goes on from NC_143146.1 coordinate 17,450,904, forward strand.
GGGCACAAATAGATTTCTCCACATTTTTATAAAGTTGAAGAAATCAGAGTATTGGAAAGGCAGACCATTCAAGATCCTGGGAAGTTGTCAGATAATAGAGAACAATTTTTCTTAGGGAGATTAATTGATCTTACAGTTTAAATGTGTGATTTATCTACCAGATGGTTCATTCTCTGTTCCTTCAGCCTGGATCCATTTTCGATACCTACCTTCTTTGGTCCCATATTGTATCACACTCACAAGTTGGAAATGTTTTGGGACATTACTATGTAGTTTTATTGAAATCGAAAACTATATGTGTGTGTGTATTTGTTTCATAATGTCCACATACCAAAAAGGTTGTTTCCAAGTAGGCACCTCAAACCAAAAATAACAATATTAAAATAAAGATTTGTGGTGACTGACCCAATCATCAAGGTGAGAAGTGAGGAGGACTGAACTAATGCAGTGACACAGGTGGCAGAACAGACATTAGTTTTGAGACAGGGTAGAACTGCCAGGTTTGATAACGGGTTAGAGATCATCATATTGGATATGATGGGCTAGAGATTAAAGTCGATGTTGTCTAACAGATTTCGCTTTTGACACACAAGTTATCTGAAGGTTGTATTTATATATATTGAACATATAAATGCAGAAACAGATGGTAGAAGTCAGAGATCAGTTATGTAATTTTTGAGTTTGTACTGCTCATAGTGCATATGGGTTGAGGTGATGAGGAGGTATGTGGAGACCTAGTCTGGAAATCAGGAGGATATTATGGACTGGAAATATCAACACGGTCTAATTAAAATGCAGTCATTATGAAGCCATGGGGTATGTTAGCCACGGAGAATGAATAGACTGAGAAGAAAAAAGTCCAAGCCAGAATCTTGGGAAATAAAACAGAAGCCTTTGAAGCAGACACAGAAGTTTCAAAGTAGAAAGAATAGAGAGGTTGTTGTGGAGACCAAGGACCTATCAATGAAGAGGGAGTCATCAACAGTATTCAATGCTTTAAACAGGTCAAGTTATTTAAACACTAAAAAGTATTTCTTGGACTTAGAAATCCTAGAAGACACAGGGAAATATCAGAAGAAATCTGTTGAGGATGTGAGTTCAGAATGCAGAGGTAACTGAGTTGAGGAATCATATGTAAATGAAAGAAAATTATTTCAAAGAGTTTGGCTCTCAACTCAAAAGCCTTTACAATTCATACTCCTGAAATGAATAACATTGTGATGGATGCCATTGGTAAGTATGAGCCTTTCCGCTGGTTTAGTCTTTACACATTTTTTTCCCATTTACCATTCACTTACAAAAGTAACTTAGGGTTTCAAAATTATTTTCAATTATTTATTATTTTATTTTAATTTCTTTAAAATTTTCATTTTCTTTAAATAAGAACCCTGCTCTTCTTAAATTTTACAAAGTTAGACTATGTAAAGTCCCAGTGACTCCTACATGCATATTTTCTTTCTTTCATTCTTCTTTATTTTTTCTCCCTGTCAATCTTTCTTTTGTGACATCTTTCTGAGACCACAGGTATGTTCTTGGGGGCAGGGGCTATATCTTATTTGTCTTGGTATCATGGCACTAAGCACCTCTATTTCAATATACGTGTTTGATGGGTATTATTCTCTTCCCTCAATCTTCAAGCTCAATTCAGTATGTCTGAGAGGGTTTTGTGGAATACTGGTTGCTCCAAAGTCTCAAAGTTAAAAAAAAAAAAAAAAAGATTCTAGCTGAAGTTTGGGAAATGCTGTATATTATTTCCCTTCATGGAAATTCTAAATGTACCTTAGCATAGAAAAATCTCTGAAAAGTCTTAAATAATTTAATAGTTTAAATTAATGCATATCAGTATATTACAGTACTAATTAGAAAATAATAAACTTTTTGAACACCTAAAAATTAGTTTTAGTTTGTCCTTCAGAGAAAGTCTCCAGACGTTAACTTGATTCTTGCTCACCAAATGGTCTACGCGTTGATTAATTTTGTATTTCCATAGAGGGTTTCATAGTTCCCTTTTTTTTTGTTTCTTCTTCTCACATTATTCTCACACAAGCAATATATATTGTTACACCTCCTACCTCCTACTGTTTCTCATACCAAATGAGTTTAACATCTAGACTTCGTCTCAATATCCCTTATGCTTCACCCCAGTGAAGAAATTTTCATGCTCTGCCATGCCAAATCTAAATCAAAATCTAAACGGGTTGCTTTCTTCATGTCTTTACACTAAGCCTCTGTGTTACTCTTGTAGCCCCTCCAGTTGAAGTTGTGCTCCTAAGTGTAATTCAAATATGGCAGTTTTCTGGTCTTGCCAAGTAAATGACTTTGGAGAAATTTTTGGTTGCTAAACACCTCAAGTTTTCCTTTTATTTAGATGTTTTGTTTTATCTTTGAAGTTTGTGCTTAATCTGACCAGTTTTGACTTTTAAGAATTTAGGAAGGTTTCTGAGACCCCAATTTTTATTTAGTTTTTTTTTTTCTCTTTTAGCTGCCTGTGTTTATTTCATCAGTGTTTCTGGGTGATCACCATAGTAATAAGTACATAAATCTTAATCTATCATATATTGGGCTGTACTGTGTACTTCAATTCTTTAGCCTTTTGATTCAGAATACAAAGAAGTTTTTGTTTATTTCTGAATGCAAAGAATCCTAGAATCAGTTTTTTTTCTATATTTATTGAATATCTGGTCCCGGGATTATAAAGCTGAGTATAACTAATACCAATGACACAAAATCTAAAATACAATGCCAGTACCATTTTCTGGACACACTGCATTCACCATTAGAGTTAAAGCTCTATTTATTTTCCCAGAGCATATATAAGGGCACTCTCACTCTAACATCTTGAAGAACATCAATCACTTGACTATATTTAGTTTATTTTAAAAAACAAACAAACAAGAAAACAAGGATAGGCATGTGTTTCTTTCCTCTCGCACTGATTCAAATATTGCCAAGATAATGACTTTGCTGCTTATGCTACTACTGCTGCTGATAATGATATATACTTACTGATGTTTTTAAGTGCCAGAAAGCAAGTTGTTTTTACATAAAATGAAATGCATAAATCTTAAGTGTACATATATTGTATCTTAATTTCTTATTATATGTATTACATACAGTATTAACATATTAATAATTACTATTATTACCATTAAATATCTCAAATTCCAGTCAACAAATAGATCCCAAACAAGTTTTAACAATCCTCTTTACAGGTTTTATATAAATACTTTTACATCCGACCTTGGTATATGCTACTTGACACACACGTTTTTAATCTTTGCCTCTGGATCCTGACAAAAGAGGTTTATTTCAACATCCAGTTATTTCTGTAATTTGGTAAAGTTAATCTATATTCTATTTCTGGTTCCATATATGCCATAAACTATATATATGTATATACATATATAGATTTTTTTTACTGATTACTTATCAGAATGACAAAAGTATTATCAGAGACATGTATACTGAGTAGAGATAATGTATTTCCTTGGGGCTGAAGAATTTAACTCCTTAGAATAGTTTAATAAGTAGTGACAGACTGAATACCTGGATAATAATGCTTACTTCCTACTGAGCATGTACAAAAATGTTAGTAAGATTCTTATGTGCTTATTTTTTATTAATTCTATTATTGGAATGAAATAATTTATAAATGGATACATATATAGCCAAATAACATGTAAATAATATCAATGGAATGAAACTAATTATAGGTACATATAAGAAATATCACAACCCCTAGATTTAACATGTTTAAAGTGAAAGCACTGAAAATAAAAACACTTTCCTTTCTCTGAAGAACAGATATTTCTGGCTTAAGTAACAAGGGAAAATATTTAGTATCCTTGCACTGTAGTTGTCTGTGTTATTTTATGTTACAGAAAAATAGATATAGCTATTTTTCTGTAAAAAGAAAGACATAAAAAAGTGTAACAAGGCCAAGACATATGAAAAAGAAAATTTCTTTTGGTAAAAGAAACTTGCCCCTTCTCACCCTCTATCATCCAGACAAAAAACCTTACTTAGCAAAGGAATGTTTTTTATCACTTAAAATCAGAAAAGCAAAATGAGAAAAAGGCAAACCGTTCGAGGATGTAAGATGGAAAAATACTTCCTTCTGTAACAGATTTCATTTTCTCTTTGACTGTTAATGGGCAATAAGTTCTAGTTTATTTTTACTTTGTAGGAGGGGGTACTGTTTGTTCACATTTTCTGAATATTCAAGCTCTGTATATACTAGTGCATGATGGTAGCCCATACAAACATAAAACCATTTCAATGCCAGGAAGTGGCACAAGACATAGTGAAAAGTATAGATAAACTCTAAATTGGTTTTGATTTTGTTCAAGGTCTCTGAACAGAGCTGAACTCTGCCTTAAAACCCACAGAAAGAACAGCTTGTGAAGAGGTGGATTCTCATTGGCTTTGGTTGAATGAGAATTATTAATTTAGGTCAGAGAGAACATTTTTAAACACAGCTCTTCAAGAAATAAATATCATTCATAACCTACATTGTCAGAAAAATTAAGGTTTTCTCTCTCTGTCAGCATGATAAAATAAATAACTCAACCACATAGAAATGAGCCGCAGTACAGTAGTTCTAGTTTCATGTCTAGTTTCATTCACCTGACATGTTGAGTGGAAAATAAGAATAATACTCGTATTTGTAGTATGGGCCTAACTCAATAAAGTCCATAATTTAGGAAGGTCACTATGGTTAACCCGTTGATATATTTCACCATTTGGTAATGCAGTTTCACTTTCTGTCATTTGGAAAATGACAGCATTAATATTTTAGATATAGTAAGATAAAAATACTGGGCATTAGTATAAGGATGTCCATTGGAGATAACTTATTATCTATTTTAAATGCTTCTAAATTTCATTTATTATATTCTCCTCACTTTCAGCATTGTATAATTTGAAGAACAGATTCTGTATGGTGAACTGCACAAAGAAATAGCACCAAGAAATAAGAATTCCTAGAAAAGTCATAGAAAGACTCAAGTGTTGAGACTATACCACATGTAAAAGAAAAGATCAACAAAGCGAGGAAAGTTTTAAAGTTTATATGCATATTTTTTGGGGGGTACACTGTTTTATTAACATTTAAATTTCACTAGGAGTTGAAGTATATGCTAACCATATGTTCAGATTTTTAAATAAAGATAAAATGGAAAAACAACTTTAAGGGTGCAATGTATTTAACACTGCACAATATATTCACCAACTAGACAATCTAGAGGGTGGTGTAACTATACACTTAGGAGCACAAGTAAAGGGACAAGCCCTGGAATTGCGAGGAAAAACCCACCATTCAGGACTGAACAGAGGTCCTTGGTTGCTGACAGAATCTCCCCTTGACTTCAGACTTGAGACAAACAAAGCGAGTCTGACAGTATACAAAAATCACTGATTCAGGACAGACAGTAACGGGATAGATTGGCCAGAGCCAATTCGGATTCTGGGGGCCCATCTGAAGCGAGCAGGGTCAGCTGGAGGTGGAAATGTTGCAGCTGAAGTCCAGGATCGGTAGACGAGAGCAGCCATCTTCTAAAAAAATCGCTGATTTCTACACAAGCTCCTAAGATGCATTTCCCAAAAAGGGATTAAAGTTTATATACGTATTTTTAAAAGAAAGCTGTGACTGGCCACCACTTTTCCAGAGAAAAGTTTGCATATATTTTCCTTAGAACATGATAAATCTTAATGCATAAGTATTTCTAAACATCGTAATTATTATTCATTTTAAGAATTTTTGTGTGTGAAATTTGACAAACACAGGAGCGGAAGGTTTGGAGGTTTTTTTTCATGGCAGTTATTAAAATAAACAATATTATTATTTGTTTGGCACACCTTAAATATATTTTATATATTTATACATAATATATATTTTATATCTAAAACATTACATTTAAATAATTTATATACATTAAAAATAGAGGAATTCACCAATATATGAGATCATTAAAGTCTTTTTTATAACTTTGATTCTTTAGTTCATACTTGGTATATTTACTTTAAACATTTGATATTCTTTAAAAATGATTTTAGGGACTTCCCTGCTGGTCCAGTGGTTAAGACTTCATGCTCCCAATTCAGGGGGCCCAGGTTCCATCCCTGGTCAGGGAACTAGATCCTGCATACTGCAACTAAGAACCTGCATGCCACAGCTAAAGACCCTGCATGCTGCAACTAAGACCCAGTGCAGCCAAATAAATAAATAAATAAATAAAGTAAATAAATACTAAAAAATAAAATAAAGGGACTTCCCTGGTGGCGCAGTGGTTAAGAATCCACCTGACAATGCACGGGACACAGGTTCCAGCCCTGGTCCAGGAAGATCCCACATGCCGTGGAGCAACCGAACCTGTGTGCCACAACTACCAAGCCTGCTCTCTAGAGCCTGTGAACCACAACTACTGAGCCCACACGCCACAGCTATTCAAGCCCACGCTCCTAGAGCCCGTGCTCCGCAACAAGAGAAGCCACCGCAGTGGGAAGCCTGCACACCGCAACAAAGTGTAGCCGTCGCTCGCAGTAACTAGAGAAAGCTCATGCATAGCAACGAAGACCCAACACAGCCAAAAATAAATAAATAAATTTATTTTAAAAAATAAAATTAAAAAACTGATTTTAAACCAATATACATTCTATTTCATGTCCTTTTTCTGAATATGAAATTAAGTTGATCACAACAAATTTTTATATTCATCATGAAGAAAAAATAGCAGTAACAATAATTTAGCTTTTTATTTTGGATTTTTTAAACTAAAAGTCATTTTATATTACCAACAAAGCATTATGAATAGAATATAAAGATTTTTCACAGGGAGTTCTATGCCCTTTAGCCTGGAGGCAGGTTTAAATGCTAAACTGCTATATTGATTATAGAGAATAGCTGCTCAAAGGTTGGCTGTCTGGGGCTACCCTATCAGAGCATGATTAATTTATCCAGTCTAAGGTTGGCCAGTTCACAGTAAGAACAGAATTCCTTTAAAATCCTACTATTTTATTCCTGGCAACTCATTTTGAATTTCTCTCTTGATATCAGTGAATCACTAAAAAAGATTTCCTTCCTTCCACATATGCCTCCTATGACTAAGACAGCTGAGAATAAACAGATAAAAATACCTCAAGCATCAGCATAGACTTCAGGACTTATCATCAGGTCACTTTTCAAACAGAAAATTCGGGGTAATGTCATTCAAACATTGTCTTTCCTTATAGTTAAATTTCTATCTCCAGCACTTGAGCAAATACATTCCTTGACTGCTTCTGCTTTATGTTTATTATTATTTTAGTTCATCTTCCTCTCTTCTGTTTCCCTTAAGATAGCACAGCTCATTTCACCCATATAAACATTCCCCTTCCAAACAAAATGATTTCTTACTTTCTCATTAAAAACACCAACATCAATTTATTTCTTCCTAAATGTATATACACCTGGAATCATCATACTAAATTATCTTTTAAAATTAGAAACTTCTAGACTCTCAATGGGAAAATACTTTTTTACATTTCCCCTCTCCATTCACATAAATACGGAAACCTCATGATCAGATACCATAATCCTAAATCAAATTTTTAAAAATCTCTGAACAATATGGAAACAAAATTCCTATTTCAAGTTAGTGATTTTAGCTCACACAATTAATGTAATCTTCCTCCCAAAAGTTTATTAAATGACAAGAAAAGAAGTAAAAAAGTAAATTCTGCTTCAGTAGTAGCATAACATGCAATTTTGTGAGACACCACTTCAGCAGAACCAGAAGGGGGGGTCGGGGGAGCAGGGTACCAAGTAACCATGTGTTTGTTATTCAACACATGGGCTTGGAAAAAAACAACCAAACAAACCCCACTTGGAATGTAAGATGGATAAAAGCTGAGAAAAAAACCAAAGGATGAAAATAGAAGATACAATCAACAATAAAGCCTAAATTCTATCACTTGAGAAGCTGTCATGTAAAAATTTCACACTGTTCCATTCTGGCAAAACAGTAAATTTAAATGTTCCTTGAGCAATGTTAAACTCCTTATGAGACAATCCTATAAATGGGTCTTTTTAGTTATAAAAATGTTAACAAAACATTCTTTTATGAAATATCAATGTGTTTCCAAAGAGTCCCTGTGGTTCTGGAATGAGGCTGTAGAAATTCAGTTCATTCCTGAGGTTTTGGCTAGTTCCCTTCAACACCTGTTTACCCTTTAAAACCACAGCTAGGACAGAAAGTTATGAGAATACTAAGCAAGTCTACCAAGGGAACCCAGTTTTATGGAAAACACGTAACCAAGCACAATTTTCTCCCAACCCAGGTTGGTCATAACTGGCAGTTGACATTAGTCAGTATGGCTAAGTAACTTGTAGAACATCTCTACTTCTTCAATGCATGTTCACTACATCAAGAGTACTTCTGTTTGGATCCAGTATAGGAGAAGGGTCCAACATAGTAGCATAGAAAGATTGTGAACTCACTTCTTCCCATGAACACACTGAATCTGAAGAAGACCTAAAGGGTGATTAACTAGCTACTGTACATATAAGGACCAGATAGAAATGAACAGAAAAGATAGAGACACAGTATACACAGGAACACCACCCGCAATGTGGTGACCTGCAGGGAGTGATATTGCTGAGAGCTTGAGACAGATATTGCTGAGAGCTTGAGACAGACTCACTTGCCCCAGGACACAGTGAAAAAACAGCAGTTCAAAGGGCATCTAGACTATACAGGAAGGATGCCTTCATACAAGGCCACTCCTTCAAGACCAGGAGAGGTAGCTGTTTTGTCTAATTCATAGAAACAAAAATGAAAAGTCAAACAAAATGAGGAGACAGAAATATGTTCTTAACCAAAGAACAAAATAAAACTCCAGAAAAATTCTAATGAAACAGAGATAAGTAATTTACCTGATAATAAAGCTCAAAGAAATGGTCACAAGGTTGATTACTGAACTTGGGAGAAGAATGGAGAAACTCAGTGAGAACTCCAACAAAGACTTAGAAAATACAAGAAAGTCCCTAAGACTGAATCATGAAGAAATAGAAAATCTGGGCTGACTGATCACTAGTAATGACATTAAATCAGTAATCAAAAAAATCCCAGCAAACAAAAGCCCAGCTGTCTTCACTGACCTTCACCAAATATTTAAAGAAGAGATAATACCTATCTTTCTCAAATTATTCCAAAAAAAAGAAGAAATGAAGAAAAAGGAACATTTCCGAATCATTTTATGAGGACGGGATTACCTTGATCCCAAAATCAGACAAGGAGATAGAAAAAAAAAAATTAAAGGTCAATACCACTGATGAACATAGATGCAAAAATTCTCAAATATTAGCAAACCAAATTTAACAGCACATTAAAAGAATCATACAACATGATCATGTAGGATTCATTCCAGGGATGTAAAGATATAACATTTGTAAATATTTATGCACCCTATATAAGAGCACTTAAATACATAAAGCAAATATTACCAGAAATAAAGGGAGACATAAACAGCAATGCAATACTAGTACCCCACTTACATCAACAGATAGGTCATCTACACAGAAAATCAATAAGGAAAACTGCCCTTAAATGGCACTTTAGACCAGATTGATTTTATAGATATATACACATCATTCCATCCAAAAGCAGCAGAATATGTATTATCTTCAAGTGCATATGGAACATTCTCCAGGATGATACACCACATAAAAATGAAGGATAAAAATCATATGATCATCTCATCAGATGTAGAAAAATATTTGACAAAATTCAACATTGATTTATAATAAAAGCTCTCTACAAAGTGGGTACAGAGAGAACACAATAAAGGCCAAATATGACACACCTACAGCTAAGATCATACTCAAAGGTGAAAAGCTAAAATCTTTTGCTCTAAGATTGGGAAGAAGACAAGGTTGCTCACTCTCAACACTTTTACTCACACAGTATTGGAAGTCCCAACCACAGCAATTAGGCAAGAAAAAAAGGCATCCAATTTGTAAAGGAAGAAGTAAAACTGTCACTATTTGCAAATAACAATATATATAGAAAATTCTAGACACTCCACTAAAAAACTATTATAATAAATGAATTCAGTAAATTTGAAGGATACAATATTAATATACAAAAATATGTTGCATTTCTATATGTAATTAACTATACAATAAAAATAAAGAAAACTATCCCATCTACAGTTGCACCAATAAGAATAAAATACCTAGGAATAAACTTAAGGCAGTGAAAGACCTGTACTCTGAAAACTATAAGAGACTGATGAAAGAAATTGAAGATGACACAAATAAATGGAAAGATATATCATGCTCATGTATTAGAGGAATCAATATCATTAAAATGTCCATAATACCCAAGCCATTCTACAGAGTCAATGCAATCCCTATTAAAATACCAATGTCATTTTTCACAGAACTAGAACAAATAATTCTAAAGTTAGTATGGAAACACAAAAGACCCCGAATAGCTAAAGCAACCTTGATAAAGAAGAATACAGCTAGAACTATAGTGCTCCCAGACTTGAAACTATACCACAAACTATCAAGTTATCAAATCAGTATGGTACTGGTGCAAACACAAACACAAAGACTGATGGAACAGAATAGAGAGCTCAGAAATAAACCCATGCTCATACAGTCAGTAAAGCTATGACAAAGTAGCAGGCAAGAATACACAATGGGGGAAAGATAGTCTTTTCAATAAATGGTTCTGGGGAAATTAGACAGCTACATGCAAAAGAATGAAACTGGACCACATTCTTATACCATATACAAAAATAAAGTCAAAATGGATTAAAAACTAAATGTAAGACCTGAAACTATAAAACTCCTAGAAGAAAATATAGTCAATGATCTCTTTGACACTGGTCTTAGCAATAGTTTTTTGAATATATATCCTCAGGCAAGGACAACAAAAGCAAAAATAAACAGATGGGACTACATCAAACTAAAAAGTTTTGCACCATGAAGGAAACTACCAAGACACAAAGGCAGCCTACTGAATGGGAGAAGATATTTGCAAACAATATACACAGTAAAGGGTTAATATCCAAGATATATAAAGAACTCACACAACTCAACAACAAAAAAACCCTGATTTAGAAAATGGGCAGAAAATCTGAATAGACATTTTTCCAAAGAAACATACAGATGGGCAAGTGGCACATGAAAAGATGCTTAACACCACTAATCAGGGAAATGCAAATCAAAACCAGCTCACACCTTTTAAAATGGCTCCTATCAAAAAATGCAAGAAATAACAAGTATGAGAGAGAATGTGGAGCAAAGGGAATGCTTGTCCATTGTTGGTGGGAATGTAAATTGCCACAGCCAGTATGGAAAATGGTATGAAGATTCCTCAAAACATTATGAACAGAACTACCATATGATCCAGCTATCACAGTTTTGGGTATTTATCCAAAAATATGAAAATACTAATTTAAAAGAAATATGCATAATAGCATTATTTACAACAGCCAAGATATGGAAGCAACCTAAGTGCTGATGGATGAATGAATGGATACAGAAATTGTGATATATATATATGTATATTTACACACATACACACATACACACATACACACACACACACACACACACACCCCACAATGGAATATTACTCAGGGATAAAAAAGAATAAAATTATGCCGTTTTTGGCAACCTGGGTGGACCTGGAATGTATGATGCTAAGTAAATAAGTCACATGGAGAAAAACAAATACCATATGATTCCATTTATATGTGGAATCTAAAAACAAAACAAATGAACAAACAAAACGAAACAGGAACAGACTAACAGACACAGAGCACAAACTGGTGGTTGGGTGGGAAAGTGGGAAAGTGGTGGGGGCAGAGACAGATTAGGGAAAGGGGATTAAGAGGTAAAAAACCCAGCTATAAAATAAATAAGTCATGGTAACATAATGTAAGCAGAGAAAATACAGTCAATAATATTGTACCAACTTTTTATGGTAATAGATGGTAACTGGTCTCATTGAGATAACCATTTCAGAAAATGTCTATTCACTAGGCTATTCACTATGTTATATACCTGAAACTAACATAACATTGTATGTTAATTACAGCTCAGTAAAAAAGTACTTGTTTGGCATTTTTAAATTTCAGTGTGGCAATCTAAGTTTGAAAAATAAAAATAAAAACAGAACAGTACACCCCAGCCACATAACAAAAGAACATATTTGGATCGGCATACAGGAACTCATAACTCTTGTACACATATGAGCTGCATTTTTATTCTGCAAAAGATAAACTGCAATCTGGTTGAAAGATAACAAAAGTGCTAAGCCAATTTTAAAATATATGGAAACGATCTTAGAGGAGCATATTTTGGGAGGCTGTTCAAGTAAAATATATTGAAAAAGGCCAAATTTAAATGATACATTTTAGTATTCTTTAAGTTGAAAAAAAGACAAATCATCACGTAATACTGAAGTGTCCATACAATATTTTGCCCTTTTCCTGATGAGAGTTAAAGGAAGCTGTACTATCCCAGACAAACCAAGTTATAAGGTCACCCTATCTCAGAAGAAACACAAAGAAGGGAAAATTTTAGTATTTTTTTTCTTCTACAGAACAAATAAGAATAAACTGATGAAAGGGTTACTGAATCTGGGGCAAAATCATTATTTTATATACTCGGATATATTTGAAACATATATAGTAAGGAAATAGGCTTTCAAAGAAAAAATGTAATTTATAAAGAGCTGTTAAAGTACTTTCACCTTAAACATGTAACTTAATAGTCTCAATAGTTGCTGATGAAAGTGGCTTAGGAATTATTATTCTCATGTTACACATGAAGAACCTAAAGAGAAAAAAATATTAAGTTCAGTGCTTGCCCAGGCACTTTGTAAATGGGCAAGTTAGAACTAGGACACTTTATACTTAAATTAACATTCTCCATCATATCATACTATCTTTCCAAATACATTTTTATCAAAAACCTTATCAAATCTTATAAATGAAGTTAGCAACTAACATAGGAAGTATACATCTAAAAATCCTCCCATTATAGTCCACATGATAAAAGTATAGATGGAGAGTCTATATGGGGTAGGTTTTAAGACCATGGGCTTTCCCAGTAGGCAGGCCTGGGCTTGGGTCTTGTTACTAGCACAAGCCTGCTACTGTGACCTATACCCACAGGTCCTGTAGCAAGACATACTGAGAGTGAACAAATACCAGGGTCAGGCACACTGTAAATGCTCAATAAATGTTTACTCTTATTACCTACTATTATGTAATAAGTATATATTATGCCATTTGATTTTTTATCCTTCCTTTTTCTTGAAATATAACATACAAACCCTAGAAATATAAACCCCTCCCCCTGAAGAGTAATTAAGGACAAGGTAAAGAAATGGAACTTGTTCATGAATTAGAACACTTGGCAGTGTGAAGTCAGTTCTTTGCTAAATTGATATACAGACTTAATGCAATCACAATAAAAAATCAGAAGAAATGTTTCTGCTTGTTTATTTTTATTGTGAAAATTGAAACAATTAAATCTATCATTTATGAAATGCCAAGGACTAAGACCTGTGAAGATATTTTTAAGTAGAATAAAGCTGGGGAACTTACACATCTGCTACAAAAATTTATTACAGAACAAAAGGAGTCAAAGTAGCATGTTTTTGGTAGAAGATTAGAGAAGTAAATCAACAGAACAGAATAGACTGCAGAGACAAACTCACAAGTATTTACTCATTTGATTTGCAATAAATATGCACAGGAATGAAGTGTGAAAATAATGTATATCCAGTAAATGGTATTGTATCAATTAGATATCCTTATGGAAAATATAAAATGAAATGTTGGGACTTCCCTAGTGGCACAGCGATTAAGAATCCATCTGCCAATGCAGGGGACATGGGTTCGAGCCCTGCTCCAGGAAGATCCCACATGCTGTGGAGCAACTAAGCCCGTGTGCCACAACTACTGAACATGCCCTGCGCACTAGAGCCCGCGAGCCACAACTACTGAGCCCGCATGCACAACTATTGAAGCCCGGGCACCTAGAGCCTATGCTCCGCAACAAGAGAAGCCATCGCAATGAGAAGCTCGCGCACCACAAAGAGTAGTAACCCCCATTAGCCTCAACTAGAGAAAGTCCGTGCACAGCAACAAAGACCCAATGCAGCCAAAAATAAATACATAAATTTATTTTTAAAAAATGAAATATGACCTCATTTACATGACACAAAAATGAATTCGATATGGATTTGTAGGCAGAAATGTGCAACACAAAGCAACTTTTAAAAAATAGCATAGGAGAATATATTCATGATCTTAGAATGGGCAAGGATGTTCTTCAAAAACATTATCCATAAAAGAAAAGTAGAATGGACTAGACTTCATTAAAATTAAGAACTTGCGTTCATTAAAAAAAAAAAAAACATTAAGATATAGTAACAATATAACTCATAAGTAAAAGATAGAAAATTCAATAAGGCTGAGCAAAAAGAATTTAACAGGCACAACACCAAAACAGAATATTCAAATAGCTAATATACTAACTTTTTGTACATGCAATAAATTGAAGATTTTGCTTCTCAAATTGTATCTTTATTCCATCTAAGTTTAGGATTTTTAAATTATTATTTTCCCCGTAATATATGTGGCACATAATATTTCAGAAACATTGGGAAGTAGCACATAGCTACAAAACCATCCACCATGCCCTACCCTGACAAACACATAGTAACTCACAAAGGATTCACTGTCTACATTTTCCTGTACCACCATACATGCACTTGAGGAATATTTAAAAAATATATTTGTGATTACTAACAGATTTTTCTCATATTTTACACAATATTATGACCTCAAGTTTTCTATATAGTACTCTATAAACTTTATAAATATAATTTTAATAACACCATTATTATAAACCATTTGTATATGTCCTTATGTATTTGAGTCACCATCCATTATTTCCAATATGAGGATCTAAAGGTTCTATGAGCATTTATGTATCTTTTTTTCCCTCTTTGGTCAAAATCCACTAATGCCTTATTTTTTATTGAATGAAAGGTTTTTAAATTTCTATAGTTCTTTATAATATTCATAAGTTTCACACACATTTTCACTGGACTGCCAGAGAAGTCCCCCATAATAACCCTTTTTAAAAATCCCCTTCCCCTATATTGCCTCTCCCTTCCTTCACTCTTCCCACTGGTAACCACTAGTTTGCTCTTTATATCTATCTGTGAGCCTGCTTCTTTTTTGTTTTATTCATTAGTTTATTGTTTTTAGATTCCACATATGAGTGCTACCACACCGTACTTGTCTTTCTCTATCTCACTTATTTTACTTAGCATAATGCCTTCCAAGTCCACCCATGTTGCTGCAAATGGCAAATTTTCATTCTTTTTTTATGGCTTTTTTATAGTTAGGGAGTAGCATTCCATTGTGTGTGTGGAATCTTCTTTATCTATTCATCTGTTGATGGACATCTCTTTATTCATCTGTTGATAGACACTTAAGCTGCTTCCATATCTTGGAAATTATAAATAATGCTACTATGAACATTGGGGTGAATGTATCTTTTCGAATTCCGTATCTTAACATTTTAGAAGCAGCAGCTTCTGGTCCAGTGATGTCTGAAAGGAGCTTCAGGTGCTAGCATTCCCTGTAGGCCTCCCATTATGCTTCACCCAACTGGGTAAGGCTCCTGGTCTCCATGGAATTTAGTGTCCTCCTTGTTTTAAGATAATTCCCACTCTAAGATGTTGTGAGGATAATAATCACATAAGAGAAACAAAAGCTCTTTAAAATGCAATATATGCCAAGTCATTAGGCCAAAATTTCCTCCGTCCCTGGGAGTATTCATCATTATAATGTTGTATAGAGGGCACAAGTAGACATTTCATTTTCTACTGAATAAAAGTTTCTTTCTTTCCCCAAACCTTCCTCCATTTTTCCCTAACCAATCAAATCTATTTTTGAATCTGCCCACTTACAAAACAGGCTGTAAAATCAACTAAAGTACACCCACATATTTGTAAATGGGTCAAATGTTGTAGATATATATTACATCCACTTTAAATGTAATTATAAATATCATTACTAAATATCACTGGTAAGAAAGTAACTTCTATTCCCACTGCCTCATCACCGAAAACTAATATTCCTTTTTATCACAAGTTATGTTTCTCTTTATAATTCACAATTCTTGACTATACTTCTTTATAGGGCCACTATTATATTATTCATCTTTGTATTCATCTAACATCTTAACATCTACTTCATATAGTTAGGGAAGTATGTAACAGTTGCTTTTATGTGTATTTTAGAAGGTAAAACTGCTACCCAATACTTTTGCCTAAAACGGTTTTCTTCAAATAGACTGTCATAGTATTAGTGATGATGCTTTTTATATTAATTAACAGACATCATCATGCAAGAGAGTTTGTTTTAATGTATACCAATATATTATTATTCTGTAGTTCCTAGGGTGTGGCAAGGCTCCAATAGTCCACACACTATTACATAATAAATATGAAAATCAAAGTTAATTAATCTAAAGTAGATGATATAACATCCTTAAAAGTACACTCTTAGGGAAAATATTTCTATAATAATCTACAAAATTCCCCAAAGAATATTACTGTCAATTATTCTGTAAAACCATTTGATTAATTCTGACCGTTTTGGCCCTTTGACTAAAAGCTATAAGCATATGGCTTAAGGAACTGGAGGACAGTAAATAATAACAAGCTCTGATGGGCATCTTTCCAAAAATCAATTGTCGTGCAAGAGAAAATGTCATACAAATATCATATGTAAAGTAAGTGCATATAGAGAGGTGAGTAACAGCGTTGCTTAGATACTGGGGCAAAACAGGTATAAAGGAGGGAACTGAAGGAGGGAGAGAGGAAGGGAAAAAGAAGGAAGGAAGGAGAAAAGGAAGGAAAAGGAGGGAAAGAAGGAAAGAAGGAAGTGGTGGAGGAAGAAAGAGAGGGAGAGAAGCTGGGAGAGATGGATGAAAGGAAGCAAGGGGACGGAAGGAAAAGGAAGGAAAAGGAAGAAAAAGAAAGAAGGAAGGGGAAGGAAGAAAGGAAGAGCAAGTGAAGAGGGGATGAGAGGGGAAGGAAGAGAAAGGGAGGGAGAAAAAATAGCTAATCCTTTTTTAAATATAATGAAACGCAGTCGCCCTAAGCAGACTCACCTGGGAAATAAGTTATTTGGTGAGTTAGCCCAGCATAATGGAATTGACACTAGACTAGGAGTCAAAATACTTTAGTTCTACTTCTAAATAGATCACCAGCTGCCAGTGTAATTTTAAACAAATATATTAACTCTTATCTTCAATTTCTTAATTTGCAAATTTAAATGTTTAGACTAGCATCTTTAATGTCTCCTCTGGTCTTAAAAAACTGTGCTTTAAAGTATTTCCATAGTAGAGGACAAATTGATTTAAGGGAAATGAGAAACGACTGAGACAATGATGCTGTTTAGATAAGAGACATTCTGTCTTCATAATTGACTGGACTTCTAAAATGCCTTCCTTGTGCAACTAGCGCAAACTTTGTATATTAAGCGTTGTTTGATTATGGAGCTTCCAACAAGTGCCGCACTTGGTGTGTCGGCGATGAGACATGCAGATGGATAATATACTCTTAGGTTGGCATGATTCTGACATTCATTGTCAAAGATGTCACTGTTTGTGATATCTGTGGAGAGCCATAATGTACTAGTACCCCGAGGAGACCGGCTGTAAACTTATATTAGGTAATCAGGGAGATGATGATAAACACGACCTGAAAGAAGCTAGAGACATGAACATATTTTCCTAGATGCCTGGAATACAAAAATTCAGATAAGCCTATGCATATGTTTAGCTGTGGCAGCAGAATTTATACCCTGCGAGTTGATCAAATCACATAAAAATCAAGACTCCTTGAAGAGGTCAGTCGTCTACTTTCACTGATCTCTTGAACTATATGGTGCAGTTCGAGCTGCCTTTGAAATGGAAAGTATTTATTTAAGCCACAGATAAAAGGTTGTTCTCAGGAACCTTTCAACCACTATTTCAATTATTTTCTGGCATGATACATTTTCTTTCACAGATGCTTATGTCAACTACACTACTGTAGCTCAGCACTTGAAACATGCCTTAATTTTTTAACTTTGAAATATGCATTCAGGTATTTGCATTTAAGAGATTGTTCACAAGTTGCTAAAACAATGTAAATGAATACCTTTTCTTCCTATTGCTTTGGAGATAGCATTTTGGTTTTTTTAACATCTTTCTTGGAGTATAACTGCTTTACAATGGTGTGTTAGTTTCTGCTTCATAACAAAGTGAATCAGTTATACCTATACGTATGTTCCCACATCTCTTCCCTCTTGCGTCTCCCTCCCTCCCACCCTCCCTATCCCACCCCTCTAGGTGGTCACAAAGCACCGAGCTAATCTTCCTGTGCTATATGGCTGCTTCCCACTAGCTTGGAGATAACATTTTAAATGTGGTAACAGTCCTTGGAACATACCTTAATTATAAGTCAAAACCAGGGAGCCTAAATATTTTCAGAGTTAACAACTGTATCATACCTTGTTATATATTTTCTCTGATAAATATGCAAAAGTAGAAGATTTGGAAAATGTCAAGAGATGAAAACAAAAAGAAAATTAAACACACAATTGGCCACTTTTTTCTTAATTTTATACCAAGAGACTTGGTCCAGATGATTAAATATTCTTCAAAACCATGATGTTAGTGACTATACAATATTATATTTATACACATGCCATAATTTATTTCATAATCTGCCTAACTAAAAGTACTTGCTTCAGGTTTTTTGTCTTATAAATGATGCTAACATGAAGATCTTGACTCAAAAACTTTCTTTCACTCTCTGGTTCTTTCCTCAAGCGGGACACCTAGAATGTAATTACAAGATCAAATGATATGCCCTTTCTCAGTGCCATTGATAGGAATCACCAGACTGCTTTCAGATCCAGAAGTTGTGAGAGGTCTCTCTAAATATTCCACCCTCTGCAACAAAAAGTATGTTAATTGGTTTAAAACAATCATGTTGTTCAAATTTGCTTCCTTCTTGGTAGTGGGGTTTAACATTAGGTTACTTTTATGGGTACATAATCTTTCATTCATACGTTTATATATCTGTGTATATATTTGACATTTATTAAGACTATTAACTGACCTTCTCATTGGAGATGTATCTGACATAAAACGTTGGGGACTGCAGTCAAATGATTTAAAAATGCTACTAATTGTACTTTCACTTGAAGAGTAATAATAAACATTGGTGTGTGAAAGACACAGATGATGCAGAGTGAATTAATCTGTTGAACTTTATGTAGTCCAAAGATACTTAAATGCATTTTAGTATTAGTCTATTGTTCATATAATACTTATACATATCCTGGTGAGGTAATGCCTATGAAAAACACATCCTGGAAGTTCACTATTAAGTATATCAGCTCCTTGTCATATTTTTGCAAATGTTTTTTCCATGCTTGCTTCTTAAAATGTTTTTTGTTAAAAATCACCATGGTTATCAATACTCACTCTACCCCAGTGAGGTCAAGCCTTACATTATCCTCACACTTCCTGTACTTATTCTAACCTCCATATCTCTGCTCACTAGTTCCATTGCTAAAGCACGAGTGCCAGGGAATGCGCTGGTTCAGTGTGAAATTTGTAAAGGTCAAAGCCTTTTGTTGTAGTATAATCATGCGATCAGAAGAAACCACCATTTGTTTTCAGGTCTTCACTCTGACTTTTTCTCAAGGCTTTTGTTGTTCTCTGGGTGAACAGAGTAGTGGTGTGTGTGTGTGTGTGTGTGTGTGTGTGTGTGTGTGTGTGTGTGTGTGTGTGTGTGTGTGTGTGTGTGTGTGTGTGTGTGTGTGTGTGTGTAATAAAGTAAGGATGTAGAGAGGAGAAAGTACTGTTCGTCTAAAATTTTCTTCTGCTCTGAGTGCTCATACTTCCTAAAATTGTCCAGCTCTTTACATAACACTCGGTAAGTGCACTGGACCTGACAAATTGTTCTCAGCTCTGAATTTCCCCTCACAAATTTGTAAGCAACATGAAGACAGAGACAGGCTTCCTTATTTTCTCTTCCTGCATGCCCTTCTGCAGAACTTGCCTTCTCTATAGCAATACATGCCACGCCATCCTCCCTACCCATCTTTGTTTGGCCGGAGCAGAAACGAGCTCCTGACTCAGATCCAGGCAATGCATCTGCAAAGTGGGTAAAAATTCAATTATTTTTTCCTTAAAATACCATCTAAGAAACCTAGAAACTAGCAACAGTCATGGCTAGGCACTTGAGGAGACATAGAAAGATACAGACCTGAGAAGATAACATGGCAAACCAAAGCAGTGTGCAAAGTTAAGTTATTGGCAAAGATGACCATACGTGAATTAGAGAAAGTGACTGGTTAAGAAAGAACAGAATGATGCAGATAGGACAAACATATAGACCCAGAGAAGGAATGATCAAGAGAGCAGCTGCTCTCATTCTTGATAAATTTCTATTTTCCCTCTTAGAACTACAGGAGGTCCAGCTGTAGTCTTGACCATGGTAGTCCATCAAGTTTCCCAGAATTATTCAATAGCAAACCTTTGAAACTAAACTAATTTATATGGGTTTCTAATTCTTGCAATACAACGAGTTTTGATTTGAATGCTAACAGTCTTATTTGATGTTGTGGCCCTAGAATCCAGCACAGAAAGATTCAAAGACTGAGGAAATGATTAAATGCATAGGTATCTTCAGAGTTCAACTGAAAACCTAACATGAAGTTCTTCCTTAAATCTCTGGACTTGTACATATTTTTCTTTCCTATCCTCCTCTAAGAATTATTTCTTGCACTATGTATTTTTCATTTTATTATTTTCTGTTTTGTACTGTTCTTGAATTGTTTTACATACTGAATGTACAACCCATTTGAAATTTAATTATATATTGTTCCATATTATTATTAATTCATGTTTTGTTTCCTCTACTACTTATAAGTCCTTTGAGTATAGGGAATACATCAAAATCTTACATTTTCCATATATTAAATTCTCACTAAAAGGTAATTAAATTCAGTGTCTTCTTGTGGTAGAAAGGCTCTGGAGAATGTTCTCATCTTACTAAAAGCTTCCCTTTTTCTACCTGTGAAATATGGTAATGATTCCACCTCCCAATGAAAAGTGCTACACAAAACATACGTAAAATGTCATGAGCGCAAATGACAGCATTGGTAGTTATCGTTATGAAGTAGAACGTGTATGAAAGAAGTGACTGCATGCCATCACCCTTCCTCACCGAGCTGTTTTTTTTTTTATTGAAGTATAGTTGACTTACAATATTTTATTAGTTTCAGGTGTACAACATAGTGATTCAATATTTTTAAAGATTATACTCCATTTAAAGTTATTATAGAATACTGGCTATATTTCCTCGTGCTGTGCAATATACCCTTGTAGCTTATTTTATACATAGTAGTTTGTACCTCTTAAGCCCCTACCCCTGTGAGTTGGCTTCTGTTTTGCTGTATTCATTTGTTTGTTTATTTTTTGTATTCTACATATAAGTGATAACATAGAGTATTTGTCTTTGTCTGTCTGACATTTCACTATGCACAATACCCTCCGGGTCCATCCATGTTGTACATACGTGAAGAAAATGAAAACACTAATTTGAAGATATTCACCAACCTTATTGTTGTTGTTCTTTGGTGTGTGCAAAGGTTTATTATTCCAAAGTGAGCCCTGAGAAACAAAGAAAGCAACATAGAACAAACCCACCTTTCAAGGAAGCCCAAGCTGTCATTTAGTGTCAATACCCAAGTAGGGTGGGGGGGAAAGGGCTTGTTTAAGAAATTAACATCCTTAGTTAAGTTTTTCAATTTTGAACCTAATTTGCGTGTAAAAGGTTTTATTGATGAGATAAACAAGTTCAATCTTATATATTTCTCCAAACACCATGAAAAAGATGCAGTGCCTATGGTTAAAAAAACAAAGGGAGGGGGATGGATGAAAGAGCAAACTCTTTCCCATCAACTGGGGCAAAGTGAGAATAGCATCGACATATATACACGACTGAATGTAAAATAGTTAGCTAGTGTGAAGCAGTAGCATAGCACAGGGAGATCAGCTCGGTGCTTAGCAATGACCTAGAGAGGTGGGTTAGGGAGTGTGGGAGGGAGACACAAGAGGGAGGAGATATGGGGATATATGTATACATATAGCTGATTCACTTTATTATAAAGCAGAAATTAACACATCATTGTAAAGCAATTATACTCCAATAAAGATCTATTAAAAAATTAAAAAATAAAAAATCCCTCAAAAAAAATCTATTAAAAAAATTGAAAAATAAAAAAACCCTCAAAAAAATATTTCCCATTAATTTTACTTTGCCCTACCTGATCTTTTTACTCTTATAAGGCAATGGCGTATAATATGGCAAGAACATATTTCTTCTGCTGGAAGTTAACTGTTGAGACTTTTTGAAATAAACTTTTATCCCCTAGTGACTGCTCTGGGACAGCTGTTCCTACTGAGCATATATTAAAACAAGACTTGGAATTGAGAGGATAGCTATCTAAGGTGACTATTCAGATACTCTTCTTATCTAACAAATGTTTATAATAATACCCAAAGCTATTGATAATAAGTCTCAGCATAATACGCTAGTTTCTTTCAACACTGAGACATAATAGTGCAGGTTAAAGAATATTCTCATAATAAGTAACTCAATTAGTGTAAAGAAATACATTTCGATGAAAATTCTAATGAAGAAAGAACGAGATGGAAAAAAGGAAAGGACTGAAGGGCCATTTGACAATATATTAAGATAAAAGTATGAGCTATTTTATTTTAAACAAATGAACTTACAATGTCTATGGTTTTAGAGCATATAATAAGGGTGACAGTTAACTTTAAAATTTTATATACATTTTCCAGCCTACATATTTTATAGGTAAGTTATCTTTAAACCAAGATTATGTATATTAAAATCCTTTTTTTTCCCCTGAATTCTTCAGTACAATTTAAGATTAATTCCTAGGATATAATAGATATCAGCAAAGAATGGGTAAACATTAAAGTCTCTCTGAAGATGATATCTTTTCTGATAAAGTAGTAACAATTATTCTCAAGTTTGTCATAAAATGTGAATATCATATTGAAAGGGTCATGTTAGCTCTTGCCAAAATAACTTAGTTCTAAAAAGGAAAAAGGCAAATGTCAATTTAACTAAATTTCCACTTACCATCCACCTAAACCCCACATTGTTTTGGTAATTTATAACTCTGTTATATATTCTTTTATTTATAAAACACGTGGTATTTTAAAAATAAATTGGTTTATTGGGACATAAGAGAAAGTGAAACAGGAATATAAAATAACCACTCTTGAAAATGTAATTATCAGTGACTAATGCAGGGCTCTGGACCTGAAGCCCCCAGTGAAAGTAACTCTGAGTTGTCATATAGTTTTACCATTTTCATAATTTTACAAATTCATGGCTAACCTAGACTGAGAGGATATAAAATGTACAGAGGGGGGAGATTAGACCCACAACTTTTGGGGGATCCTCTGATAGTGATGAAAGGAACTGGAGAAAGGTTTTAACAATCCCTTTTGGTGTCACACATGACGTGCGTTGTTTGTTCTTTGGGGATTTAGTAACCTAGATTTGGGTATTGTACTCTTTGACTCTACTGGCTGTGTCCCATTAATCATTAACCACTTATCTTGCATCATTTCCCTTGTTATCACATATCCAGATCTGTCCCATGAAATCTTTTTATTTATTGTCATCTTATCCCTAGAAAATAAGTTCAGTGAGAGTAGAGATTGTTTTCTTCATTTAGATTACCACCAGTGCCTGGTTCAGAGTTGGTGCACAATTCACATCGACTGACTGACTGAATGAATGCCTTCATGAATGCATGAATTCTGTGTGGGAACATCCTATTAAGGCCAAAGGGCTAAACCACAGCCTTGCGGATAGGAGGTTCCGCTGAAAGAAATTGACGTTTGTAGTATGATTTTGGGAAACGAGTGAATTCTAAGGCATTACATGAGGACTCAGGAAACTGAGCAATACATTCTCTTCTTTTGGGAAATGAGTGATAAGTTTTATATTGAGGCCAGAGATATGGATATAGGGGATGAACCATCACCTTTAATTAAAGACACTCTCAGAATGAGAGAGAGAAGCAGCCCCACAAAAATCTCTAAAATGAATCTGGAAAGGTGCCAGAGTATACAGGTAATATACTGTCACTATACAATCCAATGTCCCACATTTCATTACTTTCAAATGAAAATATCAACCTGATCTCACTTGGGCTATGGGGAATGATGAACATGCTTCTGCCTACCCTGAGGACAACATAATTCGTGGGAAAGCAGGGTATCCTCCCTACTATGAAATCAGAGTGGTGGCACCTGCCCTGGCCACCAAGAGTGGATATCACGGCTGGTAGAAAGGCAGCCTTAGTTGCTGACACAGGCAATGGAATTCTGCAGTGGAAAAGGAGCAGAGGAGCCTGGGGGACAGTTCTTGAACTTAAGCAAGGCAGAGCATACACAGGGAACATTAATTTCTGGAAAGATCTGACGAGAGTGATTATCAGATCTGTACATGTACATACATATATAAATATATTAAACATATAAAGTTATTTTCACTATAAATATTACTTTATTGTACACTATAAAACTAGTATACTTCTTTTTATGTACTAGAATAGTATATCCTAAAACTAGTGATTAATTCAATATCCAAGCATTTATTATTAAGCTGCAAATACGAAAGCCTCTGTTTCAACAATATTATCCAAAGTTAATATTTTATCAAATAGGTATGCTTCTTTGAAGTTAAGACCAAGCAAAAACTGTGGATGATTCACATTCATCCATGATTCATTCCTCAGAGAAAAAGGGTATAAGCTTTGGCTTCAGAGAAAGCTGCCAGATTTCAACATCTAGGATGTGGTATAAGCAGAATGAGGGATTTTCTGCGGTCATAATGCTGGCCTTGATGTTAACAACTATCACTATCTATCAGAATGTGCCAAGTATTTATTTAGGTCATTATAATCGCTGCTAAGTAGTTTAAACGTCTGCTATAGAGAAAGGTAACTACGTCAGGATTTAAGCAGGAAGTGACAGGATCACATACGCTTTTTCAAAGATCACTTGGGAATCTAAGTGGAGAGCCCTGGAAGACATTCAGAGGAGAATCGTTTGTTATGTGCGTGGTTCATCGACCTTGATTAGAAAGAGGAAGGATCTGAAATAAGACGGTAACATGAAAAGACACACAGAAGTGTGTGATTGTGTTAGATCTTAAGAAAGAGTGGTGGACAGCATTTATTCACGTATAAGAGGATGTGAAAAGGGTGTCTGCATAGAAAAGAGAAAAACACACGACCCACATTGATTTAAGCTATAAATATTCAACAGCTAAGGTAACGCCTTGGGTCTATGAAACCCTTTTCCTCCTTTGTATACAGTTAGGCAACCATACAGAAACCTGGAAAATGTAGGCTAATGCCACAGGGGTGAATTCTACCTAATATAATTGGATGGAAATGTGTACTTCATTTTCTTACTGCCACTTGGCTGCATCCAGAAAATACAGTGGAGAACTGAGGCCTTAGAAGATGGATGAAAGAGCCACTACATAGGGTTTTGAGTAACTGCAGAGAGCTGAGCCCACCTCTTCACTCTGTCCCCTCCCTCATGACCTGAGCGGGGAAAAAGAAACAGCACATTTCTGTGTTAAAGCCTCTACATTTTTACTGTATCTTTTAGTACAACTCACTTCCTTCTCTATGGTTGTTAAGTGTTCTACTAGTTCCCTAGTGACTAGAGATTGGATACGAACTCTAGAATAATGCTGTAAATTATTTGTAATGTAGTACAGATATTTAATGCTTAATATAACTATCTAATTCTTATTCCACGGTATGGGCTTATTTTTTCAATTAATTATTTTTGCTGTCTTTATAAAATTCTGAGTTAAACATCTTTCCTTAGATCTTTTATGAGGAATATTTGAACTAGGTGAATTCAACTGAGAATTGTGATCCGAATTCTGGAGGCTGGACTGGGTAGAGCAGCTCAGCAGCAGGTTACTTATCTGCTAGTTACATTCATGAGCTAGATTGTCACCTAGAGACTGTTACTATTATTGTTTTATTTTTATTTTTTTGCGGTATGCGGGCCTCTCGCTGCTGTGGCCTCCCCCATTGCGGAGCACAGGCTCCGGACGCGCAGGCTCAGCGGCCATGGCTCACGGGCCCAGCCTCTCCGCAGCATGTGGGATCTTCCCGGACCGGAGCACGAACCCGCGTCCCCTGCATCGGCAGGCGGACTCTCAACCACTGCGCCACCAGGGAAGCCCGTGTTACTATTATTTTTGATGTATTTTGTAACTTATTTGATTTTATGTGTTGCTGGTTTTATTGTTTGTAAGCCTGATATTTATAATATTTTAATATAAGGCCTTAAATAATACATCATATTACCTATTTTTCTGTAGATGCTGATGTTTGAGTTTGTTTCCTGTTGACAATTTGCAATCTTCGATTAACATGAAGGCTGTTATATTTTCATATATCTAATTTATTTAAAATCCATCCTAATTGTCATACAGAATCTTTGCAAATTGTTGATTTAAGACCCCTTGAACTGAGAATTTTCAACTATTGGGCACGAAGGAAAAATTTTACCTACTGATAAAAATATCCCGATCTGCGTGATGCCTCTTGTCAATTAACAATCGAATATTTTGAACTCTTGTTCTTTTACTAAGTATTCTCAAAAGAAGGTTTCGTTTGCTCTTAAATTCCTTATTTCAAAGAAGAAATGCAGATATAATTGGCAAAAATAATTTGTTTCATTTTTCCAATGCAGAAAAGATTAACAATGGTACAGCAATAATTCAGTACATCCCAGTTAAACTAAAATTTACTTCATTAGGTTTTTACAGTTCCTACCATGCAAAGGCATAATTTCTAAGTTTCACAATCACTAACAAGTATATCTTTATTTAAAAAATAGCCTAACCCTATTTTACAGAAATTTTGTAAACTAATGGTATTTTATTAGATAGAATTATTTTAGTGACATATTTGAAACAACACTAAAAACAGTGCTCAATCTTTCAACTGGGTTTGCCTAAAGAACACTTACCACATAGGTCAGCTTATTAAATTTAAAATTCATGTTGCCATCCAAAAAGTTCCTTTTCTTAGAATACTTTACATTAAGCATTTACAGAAGATGGTGAGTTAATGTAATATTTTGTTATATCATTTTATCAAGAAATATGGCATTTATTAAATCCTTTAAGTTTTGATGGGTCCCAAAATGCTTATTTAATTCCAAAACTTACTTATCATTTAGAGACAGAGATACTAGTGATTAATATGGATTTCATTCCACGGTAAAAAAGATAAACCTGTAACTGGAATTCTGTATTGACTAGCATAAAAAAGTACTCCATATAGGGTACTACAGGTTCCCTTCATAAAGGAACTATGTAAGCTAAGCCAAGTTTTATTCCAGTTGGCAATGATTTGCATCAGTCAACAGGAGGTAGCTGGCCAAACTTCCGTCTTCCAAAGTTTACAAAAATGTGGCCAACTGCTAATAATTCCTAGAAAAATTAAGAAATCTTCAATAGTAAGAACAGGTGGCAGATGTACTACAGCTTTCCCAACTAAAATGTGCAATGTTTCACAGTGTTTGCAGAAGCTCAAAATTGCACAGTTGAGCACAGAGCCTAGTTTTATTCTTTTTCTAAGTTTCAAATTAGAGTAGTGAATAAAATTTGTTTTTATACTCGAAATTATTATTGAATGAAATGATATTGAAAAAGCAGCGATCAACCACCTTCTGGTAGTTTAGGCAGTTCCATTAAATTCAGTAGGAAAATAGCTTATATATCCCAGCTAAGTCATATTGAAACTTTTTTTTAATCTAGGTTTTTTTCCCCCCCATTTGTGGCTTGAATTGGTGACTTGCTTCATACTCAAGAAGCTGAACAAGCCTAATAAATCAAGAGAAAAATCTGGTTATTTAGCATCACAGAAGTAATGTATCTGAAGACCACTTGAAAGTCTTAGCAAGAGGCATTTTAGTATTCTGCTGGAGGCGACCGCAGCAAGTTCTACTGAAAATGATGATACTGAGATAACAAGTTTATAAACTGAGCTGTTTTCTCTCCTGCACAGTAAAATTTCATAAAAGAATAATAGCTTTCTTTTTTCTACCCACACCACTCTACCTAAGATCCCTGGCTTTTCCCCCTCTGCTGGGCCTCTAAAAGTGGTAGTTCCCTTAGCCTTCTTGGACTCTAACAAAACCGTAGACTGAGTGGCTTAAACAACAAACATTTATTACTCACAATTCTGGAGGCTAAGAAGTCGAGATCAGGGGGCCAAGCTTGTCAAGTTCCCCTGAGAGGCCTCTTCCTAGTTTCCTTGAATAGCAGAGAGGGGAAAAAAGAGGCTTCTCTCTTCCTTTTCTTATAAAGACACTAATTTCAAAATGAGGCGTAACTACCTCCCAAAAGCCTCCACTTCAAATATCATTACACGAGGGCTTCAACATGTAAATTTAGGGGGAGAGGATAGAAACATTCAGTCCATACTACGTCCTGCTTTGGGATCCCTTTGTTTTTTCGGTGGATATTTTCTTTCAACAGAATTATATATGTTCCAGAAATCTTTATATTTAAACGTTTACTCTGAATTTATAAGTCCAGCCCTGGCCATTAACTTAAACTCCAGAACTATATACCTAATTACCTTAAGTTTAACATGATCTATGGATTCTTTCCTGCCCTTGTTTCTTACCTGCACCTTTGCATCTCAGTCACAAATGGAGACGTGTACCTGTTTACTCAAGCCAAAATCTTAACAGCTATTCTTAATTCCTAGATTTCCATTACATCTCATATCCAACACTCTAAGATGTTTTGTCAACTCTAAATGCAAAACGCATTTTAAATCCTTCTGCTTCTCTACACCTACTGTATTACCTCCCTAGTTTAATATTAACTCTAGTTTCCTAACAAGTTCTATAGTTTCCTAATTGGTCTTCTTGCTTCTATTACTCTTTCCTTGGTATCCATCGGCACAAAACATCCAAAGGTAAGGCTAAAAAGCCAATTAGACTATTTGACTCCCCTCTTTAAAACCATCTTATGTCTTCCCAATTATATTTTAAATAAAAACAACACTTCTTACCTTGGTCTACAAGGCCCTGTGTGATCTGGGTCCCGCTCACCTATCGGAATTTTCTCACGTTTCCCACTGTATACCTCTGTCACTCACACTGGGACTTATTTCTGTTTTTCAAATATATCAAATTGCAACCTTGTTTTGGGGTCTTCACACGAACTATGGAGCTAGTGAGTGCCCAAAGCACTCTGACTCAGATGATCACACAGCACAATTTTCTTAGCATTCAATTCTCAGTTTAAATGTTACTTCTTTCAATGGCATCTTCACTAACCACTGCAATCTAAAATTGACCTTTAAGTCAACATTTATCATATCTTTTATCCTCCCTTTATCTTCCCCGTAATTATTTATCATTTTCTTACATTATTTGCATGTTTATTTCTCCACATTTCTATAATCTCAGACTGCCAAACACTCATAATACATGCACCCACCCCCAAAAGAAAATCTGTTGACTAAAGGAACAAGTCAGTGAATATTATATACCCGTCAGGGAACATAAAGTCAAGGGAGGTTTCCTGTGTGTTTATAGTAACATTTAAAGCAGGAGCTGCTTGAGATGCTTATATAATGGAGGGACCAGTGGAAAGCAAGCTGGAGATTCTGGAAAGGGCAATGATAATCGATAGAGCCTGGAGGTAGTAAAGAGACATTCAATGACTAGCACTGGAAAGAACAGTATGTATTTCTTCACAGGACTAGGAAAGAGGTAGATAAGGAAGAGTTTCAGTGTAGATGAGTATATTGTTGTCAATATTGTGATCAGAGCCATTTCCCAGAAGGAGAAGCTAGTGCCAGAGGTAACCTCCTTTTTCTCTTCCCTTGCTCTTTATTTGGGAACAAGAAACATGGCCTTAAAGAAGGATCAAGGAGAAGAGAGAACATCAAAGGACTGTTTACTCTGATGGAACTCTGCTCTTATCTTTTACAGTGGTCCCTTTGGAGATTTAATTAAATATGCTGGCTGCAATCTCTGTTTTGATTCCAACCCGATAGACATATTACAGACTCTCAGCTTTCTCCACTTATATTTCTGCTATATTTTCCTCTTTTCATATACTTATTACTCTCATCCAGAATACGTTTGATGCTTTTCAATTCTGATTATTATTCTTCTCAAACACAAACACTTTTTGATCTATTTACTTCCGATTCATTTGATACTACCAGTTTCTTCCCTCTGTCAAATGGGATCTTCAAATGAAGCAATCCATATGCTTCCTTGACTCACTGAAAATGTAATGTTTTTCTTTGAATCTATTGTTTACAATTCAGAGTATAACGATAGAGTAATGTATTTCCACTGTGTGGTTTCCACTGGGAAAAAATAAACACTAGTAATAAAAGGAGAATTCACCAATAATTAACAAATGATAGGCCAAACAGAAGTCATCCACTGTGTGATGGTTGAAGAAAATAGACCAGCAGGCCACCGAGACTGTGCTGAATTAATCAAAGTGATGTACCATCACATGGGATGACCTTTCAGTCCTAACTGCCTTAAGAACAATTTGCATTTAAAGGTGGCAAAATTTAAAAGCATAAACTTGTTTCTCTTAGTTGACAAGTCTCACTAAACTTTTTTTTTATTTTTCAATACAGTTAGAATCCCAGCATGGATCATTATCTGCAATGAAGAAGGAACTTAAAAGGTTTTCAATGTTACTCATCCTTCTATTTGTTCTTACAGAGAGAACCCCTGCCCCACATCTGCTTCTGGACCTTCTATTGAGCTCACAAAACTTCATATTTAAAAATGATATTCCCCAATATTGATGTCTATCTAGGAGCTTTGGCCAAATAATCCAAAGCAAATAGACTCTGCAACAATAACTGCTTTTGCTTTCAAGTGAAAGAATAATCAAACTATAATAATCCATCTGCCACTTTCCTTCTCCTTTCTTTTCTGACAGGCTCTCAGTGGAAGGACTTTAGAAGGAGTTGGCCTCACTACAGACCTGGAAGAGGTAGACGGAAGTTTAATCTGACTTTAGAAAAATAAATGACAAACTTGTTATTCTTTTGATTCTACGGGGAGGTATGAGATATATATATATACTTACATCTCACTGCTAAAATAGTGAATGTTTTATTGTTAGATCTGTTAAAAGCAAACTGCTGGGATACTGCTTCATCTTGTGAAATTCTGAACAGGTTCTAGAATCATCTAAAGTTTTTTTTTTCTATTGAAATTGCATTGTTTTTGCTTTATTAAACTATAACTACTATTTATTAGGTAATTTAAAAGCTACTATGAATTAAGTAATAAAAAGCCATACATAGATCATCGTACTCAATTTCCTACAACTTACCAGAAAGTTAAAATGCCATTATTGACATTTCATAGATGTGGAAACTAATGCTCGTAAAGGTGGGATAAGTGGCTCAAGTGAGAAGGGCAAGTTAGTCTTAGAAATTCAAGTTAGTCTTGAATCCAGTCTGACTCTAATATTTATTATTTTAATCAAAATACTGTATTGATAATGCTATTGTTAACTATCCTATGTTATCACTGAATGCTTAAATTCTTCACGAGGTTACGATGATTAAGCAGTTTTTAATGATACAATTGGCATGTGAGAGTCTCAGACCCCAAAATGGTACAATGCTACCATTTGGCTTAGACCTCCAAATTTTGTTTAAAAATAGCCATACTTCAACAAATGTGCACTTCCTTGTTGGTATATTATATGAACTATTTACTGTAGTAATATCTTATATATACTTCAAAACTTAAACTGTCGAAAATAATCCTGAATAATATAGAGATGAAATGTATAACTTTAAAACCAAATTTCATTACATTTAACATATTACATCTTCGTAATGTTGAGAAAAAAATATTCTTAATTACTTTTAAGTGTTTATTTTTAATAGAGCACAGTGATTTGGAAGTCTGGTTCTAGGTTTGGTTTACTTTATTCATTAGTTTAATAACCACCATAACTGAAAGAGGTGCCTCACAAAAATATTAATTCAAGTGAAATGATTGAATTGTAGACTATACTGAATAAATATTGATACGATGATGCAAAAGATTCTGTTCAAAGACGGCTGGTTGATTTTCATCTTCCTTGACGTTTGTTTTTCTACAAACAGATCATTGAAAATTCACTGTAGTGTTTATTTGGAAGATCTAGAAATGTCTGATTCTCAAGTAGTTTAGAAAACTGCTTCCATGTATTTGAACCATGGAGATCTGATAATTTTTTGCATTGACAAAAGCACACTGATTTCAGTTACAAAATCAAATGCTCAAATACTACAGATATTTTTCTAAATTCTTTCTACTTATTAGCAAGAGTTATCTACTAAACAGAGATTTTTGTCAAACACTGATCAAATGACACTTTTGCCATGAAGGAATAGATGAGGCATGCTTATGTTCTGAAACACTATGCTAGGTAGCGTATCCTATGATTGGTATCACAGAAAATGTCGGCTGATTTGAAACATTTGCCATTTTTTTGAAGGTGTTACCTTTAAGTCTATCAACCCTATAGAGTTCCTTGCCAGAAGTCAATGAGTGAATATTTGGGTACTACAAAAGATTTTCTTGAAAACTCTAAGTTTTATTACAAACTATTGTTGAATTTCTTTTTGCTGATCATCTTATTCTCAATACACAGTATTCTGCCAATACACAGTTAATCTATGTTCAAAGTACACTTCTTTTAATAAACTCTTACTGAAATTCTCCTAGCCTGAATTAACAAAGAATAAAAAGGAATGTCTTGTATACCTTAATAAAATAAGAAAAACTAGAAATGTCTTTGATTTTTAACTAGAGCACTAAAAAATATAGGTATAGATGTTTATTTCAATATGACAGCAGTCCATGTAAATTAATTCACAATAAATACTTCCAATTTTGATTATTTCACATTTTTGCCAAAACTTTGGATATAAAAGAATTACACATTCTCCCACATTTCACTGTCAATTTTTCCTAAAGGGTGGTTTCCAGAAGGTTTGGAAATGAAAGGAGCCCTAATCCTGTTGATTGGTACCTGTAGGAAAGCAAGCCCTGTGGATTTCCTCACTCCTCGTAGAAGAACAAATTCAATGGTAGAAATCATACTCTGCCTGTCCCTCTGAACCTAAAATGGTCTTCTTCCCAGTGACCCTTTCAAGACACAGCACTGTGACCCTGCTGCTCCGTTGTGCCTCCCAACATCTGTGTGGAAGACAGACGCCCGGATGCAGCAATGTGGCCCTCAGCCAGGAACTCGGTCACAGTCATTCCACCCCATGCTGGCCTTGTTCAATTTATGAACAAAACCAAAGACCTAAAGACTTTAATAATAGGAATGAGGACTGTACTACCAGTGAACAGAAGTGAAATGAACCTTTCAGAGCCAGAAGCTATAAAGCCAACTGGCTCAACTCCACAGAAAACAGATTCTAAGTGTGTTAATTGAGCATAAATCAATGTGAATGCAGTAATGATCCATGTGAATTTTAGATGACTGACTATATCACTCATTGCCAAGGCATGAAGAGGAGCCACTCCCCTTCTCTTCTAAATGATTATTGAAAATACAGAAAAGCTCACTGGATATTGGCTTAGGGGAAATGGAAAAAGCAGAAGTGGGGGAGAGTAACTCATCAACATCTGGAATACTAAAATCCAGAAGATAACTTTCTTAAAAACCCTTCCTTATTTGCTTAATATAGCATTTGTAGCACAGTTATTTCTCAGAGCTATTTCTTTCTGTCTTAATTACAAGATGTATCTTATCTACTGAAATTTTCACAGATAATGATCTTTGAAAACTTATCTATTATTGGATTTTTCATTTAAAAATGCATTTGAAGTGGCTAGACTTTCTGTAGTTTCTCCCACTTGTCATTAATGTATTTAAGGTGACTTGGAAATAGGAAAAGATACATTTTTCACAAAACAAAATGAAACAGGGAAAAAAAGTCCCACCTAGAACCCAATGATTAAGCTATTGCGAGGACAGAATCTGGAAGATATTTCAATGAAATGTAAGGTGAATGGGTTGGATTGAGCAAAATTGTCAATAGCTCATTAATACTTGATTTGTTACTGAAAGTAGGACAAGCCTGCTGGTCTCCAAGAAGGTCAGGAGCTACTTTATTCCTTTCCTACCAATGGATTCTAGCCCAGACACCCAAGGTACAAACCAACCAGAAATGAAGTCCTCCCCTGAAATTTACAACAGTAATGCTGCACTTTGAGACTCTCAGCTGCCCACTTCGTTGTAACCGTATGACTAGCACAGCCTGGTGAGAGGTAAAATGACCACAGGGAAAGCTCTGCAGGAGACTATGGAGTTAGGAAGGGGTGGGGAACCACACAGGCTGTGAATTGCTGTTCTCCCTTACTCCACTGGTGGCAAATGTCAAAGGACTAATCAGAGATAGGAGACAAACTCAGGCAACAAAATGACTTTTTAGAGAATGTGCATCTCTTTAGGTTAAAAGGAAAGTAAAACAAAGAAAGAAGCATGGGGTTTGTGGGGAAAAAAGCCCAAACAAACATGGGAGAACTATGAGAGGAAATACAAATTCCAAAAAATATTCACAGAAATTATATAGCCTGGGACAAAGTGGTATTACAAGCAACAGAAAACATCTTAAAATGTTTGCATTTTTTGTAGAATGTATGGCAGACTTACCTGTGATAAATATAAAAATTGATTAATAAAGAAGATTCCTAGATAAATAACATAGTAATTAAAAGTGGAATTGGGGTTTCCCTGGTGGCGCAGTGGTTGAGAGTCCGCCTGCCAATTCAGGGGACATGGGTTCGTGCCCTGGTCCGAGAAAATCCCACATGCCATGGAGTGGCTGGGCCCATGAGCCATGGCCACTGAGCCTGCGTGTCCGGAGCCTGTGCTCCGCAACGGGAGAGGCCACGGCAGTGAGAGGCCCATGTATTGCAAAAAAAAAAAAAAATCACTTATATATTCTTTCATGTTAAGCATTCCATGTTCAGAGAACGTTTAGAGTACACATTGCAGATGATCATTGAACAACATGGAGGCTAGGGATGCTGATTCTCCAAGCAATTGAAAGTTCATCTATAATTTAGAGTCAGTCTTCTATATCCACAGTTCCTCTATATCTGCAGTTACTCATCCAAGGATTCAACCAACTGCAGATCGTGTAGTATTTTCTATTGAAAAACATCAATGAATAAGTGGACCCTGGCAGTTCAAATTCCCATTGTTCAAGGGTCAACTTTATATTAATTAGCAAAATGTGACTGCTATTTCAAGAGTAGTAATTTAGGACTCTTGTCTCTACTAAATATTGATTTCATTTGCTATCAGACTGGGGAAATGTATCTATTCCTAGAGTCATTTCTCAGAGCCTCCTGTACTAAAAACACATTTCATTTACAGTACTTTTCTTTTTCTTTTTTTTTTTTAATACAAACTGAAGGTTTGTGGCAACCCTATGTGGAGCAAGTCTATTGGCATCCTATTTCCCGTCCACATTCCCTCGCTTCATGTCTCTTTGTTACATTTCGGTAGTTCTCGTAACATTTTTAACTTTTTATTATTATTATATTTGTTATGGTGATCTGTGATCAGTGATCTTCAATGTTACTATTTTAATTGTTTTGGCGCCACAAACTGTGCCCATATAAGTCAGCAAACTTAATCAATAAATGTGTGTGTTCTGACTGCTCCACCAACCAGCTATTCCCCCATATCTCTCCCTGTCTCTGGGTCTCCCTATTCCCTGAGACACAATATTGAAGTTAGGCCAATTCAATAAGCTGAATTGTTAAGTTAGACTTAACCCAACAATGACCTCTAAGTCTTCAAGTGAAAGGAATGATCTCACCTCTCTCACTTTAATCAAAAGCTAGAAATGATTAAGTTTAGTGAGGAAGGCATGTAGAAAGCTGAGACTAGTTACCCATGTTGTGAAAGCAAAGGAAAAGTTCTTGAAGGAAATGAAAAGTGCTATTCCAGTGAACACATGAATAATAAGAAAGCAAAACAGCCTATTGCTGATTTGGAGGAGGTTTTAGTGGTCTAGATAGAAAATCAAACTAGCCACAGCATCACCTTAAGCCAAAGCCTAATCCAGACCAAGGTTCTAACTCTTTTCAATTCTTTGAAGGCTGATAGAGGTGAGGAAGATGTAGAAGAAAATTTTAAAGCTAGCAGAGGTTGTATCACGAGATTTAAGGAAAGCAGCAAGTGCTGATGTAGAAGCTGCATCAACTTATTTGGAAGACCTAGCTAAAATATTTAATGAAGATGGCTGCACTAAACAACAGATTATCAATGCAGATAAAACAGCCTTACATTAGAAGGAGATGCCATCTACAACTTTCATAGCTAGAGAGGAGAAGGCAATGCTTGACCTCAAAGCGTCAAAGGGCAGGCATGACTGTCTTGTTAGGGGCTAATGCAGCTGGAAACTTGAAGTTGAAGCCAATACTCACTTATCATTCTTAAAATCATAAGGCCCTTCAGGGTTACACTAAATCTACTCTGCCTGTTCTGTATCAATGGAACAACCAAACCTGAATGACAGCGCTCCTTGTATATAACAGGATTTACTGAATATTTTAAGCTCACTGTTGAGACCTATTGCTTAGAAAAAAGATTCCTTTCATAATGTTAATACTTATTAACAATGAACCTGGTCACCTATGAGCTCTGATGGAGATATACAATGAGATTAATATTGTTTTCATGCCTGCTAACACAAATCTGTTCTGCAGTCCATGGATCAAGGAGCCATTTCAACTTTCAAGACTTATTATTAAATGAATACATTTCATACAGCTATAGCTGCCATAGATAGTGATTCCTCTGGTAGATCATAGGCAAAGTCAACTGAAAACCTTTTGGAAAGTATTCACAATTCTTGACGTCATTAGCATTTGTTATGCGTGGGAAGAGGTCAAAATATCAACATTAACAGGAGTTTGCAAGAAGTTGATTCAAACCCTCATGAATGACTTTGAGGGATTCAAAACTTCAGTGGAGGAAGTAATTACAGATGTAGTGGAAACAGCAAGACGACTATAATTAGAAGTGGCACTTGAAGATGTCACTGAATTTCTGCATTCTCATGAAAAGATTTTCACAGATGAGGAGTTGCTTCTTATGGATGAGCAAAGAAAGTGGTTCCTTGAGGTGGAATCTACTTTTGGTGAAGATGCTGTGAAGACTATTGAAATGACAGCAAAGGAATTAAAATATGACATAAACTTAGTTGATAAGGCAGCAGGGTTTGAGATGATTGACTACAATTTTGAAAGAAGTCCTACTGTGGGTAAAATGCTATCCAACAGCATTGCGTGCTACAGAGAAATCATTCCTGAAGGGAAGAGCCAACAGATGCAGCCAACCTCATAGCTGTGTTACGTCAAGAAATTACCACAGCTACCCCAAGCTTCAGCAACCACCACCCTGTCATCAACACTGAGGCAAGACCCTCCACCAGCCAAAAGGACTTGCTGAAGGCTCAGCTGATGCTTAGCATTTTTTAGTAAAAAAGTGATTTTTAATTAAGCTATGTACATTTCTTTGGACATAATACTATTGCACACTTAATGGGCTACAGTATAAACATCACTTTTATATGCACTGGGAAACCAAAAAAATCCTGTGACTTGCTTAAATGTTAGATTCATAATGCCAATTCCAGCTGCACTATTTACTGTGTGTCCTTGGGCAAGTTACTTTATCTTTCTGTGTGTTTCCTCATATGAGAAAGGATATTACCCACTTCACCTGTTCATTATGAAGATTTAATTATATAAACTCTGTGAAACTCTTAACACAGTACCTGATACATAATATGTTTTGGCTTTCCTTGTATCAATAGCTATAAGTGTGCTTGTCCATGACCCTCATCATTGTACCCAATTTGAGGACAAGGAATAAGACTTTTTTTTTTTAATCTTCATTACCTACCATGATGTTCTTAATATAGTTGGGTGATTAATAAACTATTGTTCATTTATTGTGCCAAGTCAGAAACAGTACTTTCTTTTCAGCAATAGATCCATTCAATGTACATGAAACGGTTTCATAGATTTAAAATACATGAACAACTATTTCAGATAGAAAAATTAAAATCTTAAGGTAAACCATTAAATGTAGGAGGTTTTCTTTCTCTCAGTTACTGAAAATTTTCACTTGCACATGGTATATTTTGTTTCTATGAACCCACAAAGCTATTTCCACTTAATTCTAAATAAGAGTACCTCAACATTTTTGTTCATTCAAAATAATGTACCAGTTATAACATTTTCAATTCTCAATGGCATAACTTGTAAATAACTTTGCTTTGCTTTCAGAAATTCTGCTAACATCATAGCAGAGATGCTACAGGTAGTGTGGGGGTGTGAGTTTATTCAGTGTTGTCTAAACTGGTTATGAAAACAATCGTGCAATCTTTTGTGAGAAGGGATTTCATCTATGCTGCCAGCTTTTCTAAATAACACAGTTTCAAATATTTCACATACTGCAGAACGAAAACAACACATTTTATAGAGGATATTTTATAGAGAGTTTATATCGAAAGAACTGGAGCCAAGAAACGAATTCATTCATGCATGCATACATTTCTCCATTTATCAATCAAAACTTCTTGAATGTCTATAAGTATTGCTGGCAGCATTGGAAAAGTAAAACATAAATGAATTGGTAAGAGAAAATTTCCTCATGGTGCTGTTTAGTTTGGTAGGCAGACAAAATTAAAATATAATGAAGTAATAAGATAAAGGCAAATTCAATGGACTGTGAAGACAGTGGTGAATGGGGTGATGGAGGAGGTAGTCGGTCTATCGTGTGAGGAACAGAGAATAATTAGGGCAGATATGATAAAGGAAGAGCTTTTAAAAGACAAGGTAGAAATTATTAGGGTAAATAATGGGGGAAAGCATGAAGAGAATTCAGGTGGATTTAGGGAATTGTGTATATTTGGGGCTGCCAGGTAAGTGAGGAGAAACCAAGCTGCAGACATGACCAGAGACAAAAAAAAAAAAGAACAACTTCAGTACAATGACCAGTAGGTATGTGGATAACTCAAGGACTCAAAGGGATTCTACTGATTTCAGAAATTTTAATCAAGCCTGACACAGGTTACAGTCATAAAGCGAAGAAATGTACTCTTCTGAACCTAACAGTATTATATAAACCAAAGGTAGAAAATGCCAAAGCAATCACTCAGAAGCCTTGACACAAAGAAGTGACTCCAAAGTTCCCATCAAGAATGTTGTATACCTGAAGGACCACAAAAGAGAGAGAGAGGGAGGGAAAGTGAGGAGAAGAAAGAAGAGAAGGAAAAGAAGAAAACAGAGGCTGGAACTGCATTCTCTGATATTTACTCAGAACCACCAAATAAGAGTTGCAGTTGGTAGGTTAGGTTAATTGAGAGTCACAATTAAACTATATTTTGGTCACCCTCAAGAATTTATTTGGGGCAGAGAATGCCTCGGTTTGGGTTTACTTTCCTTGAAAAAGATCTAGAGTTTTCTTTGTATTATCCTGTCATCAACAACTTTTTTTTTTTTAATGTACCTCATGTAGTCTTTTTTTTATTTTTCTAAACTGGCCTTAGAATTTATCTTATTTCTAATCAAAATTTTATCTTGAAACTTTAATTTTGGAAATAAAAAGTGATATATTGTTTCTTAAAGCTTTTTAATTTTTTTCCCATGAATTTTTAGAAAATGTATGTGTGTGTGTGCATGTGTGTCTACAATGATTTTCCTTTTCATCATCAGAGACAACCTTCATTTTGCACTTTCACATAGCTTTTCTTCTAAGCATTTTGCCACTACACACTAGGTCTGGTATTTAAAATAAAATTTAAATGTTTATATTAACATACAATTGTCCTTTGTTTGTGGTATACAGTTGTATAAATTTTCTCTTATGCATATACTCATGCAACCACCAACCAAGTAAAGGATACAGAACAGTTACATTACCTCCAACCCAAATCTCTCATTTTATCCCTTTGTAGTCCCACCATAATCCATCCTTACACCCCGTCAATCACTGACATTTTCCATAACTAAAGCTTTATCTTTTTAGACAATATTATATACATAAAAGCATGGAGATTATAACTTTTTGATACTGGATTTATTCACTCAGCATAAGGTCTTTAAGGTTCATTCAAGATTTTGTGTATACAAAAATAAGTTCCTTTTAATTACTTAGTAGGCTTCTAAAATATGGATGTACCATAGTTTGCTTATCCATTCAACCACTGAAGAATATTCAGGTTGTTACTAGATTTGACAATTATGAATAAAGCTGCTACAAACATTTATGTATAAGCTCTTGTGTGAATGTAAGTTTTTTATTTTTTTTCGGGGTAACTACCAAGGAGTGAGATTGCTGGATCACATGGTAAGTTAATGTTAAACATAAAAAGGAAAAAAAAAACCACCAAAACTATCTTCAAGAGTGGCTGTACCATCCCATCCCTCAAGCAATGTGTGAGAACTACTATTGTTCCTTATACTCACCACCACTTAGTATTATTAGTAGTTTTTAAAGCTTATTCATTCTAATGGGTATGTAGCAGTATTTTATGGTTTTAATTTATATTTTCCTAATGGCTTTGATTTTGATTATCTTTTCACGTTTATCTGACTTCCAAAAGTCTTCTTCAGTGAAACATCTATACAAATCATTTGCATTTTAATTTGATTTTTACTGTTGTATTTTGAGATTTCTTTATGTATTCTGGATACAAACCCTTTATCAGATATATGGTTCGCTCTTTCTATGGTCTATCTTTTCATT
This sequence comes from Delphinapterus leucas, assembly GCF_059928025.1. NCBI lineage: Eukaryota > Metazoa > Chordata > Mammalia > Artiodactyla > Monodontidae > Delphinapterus > Delphinapterus leucas. Next base: position 17,491,925 of record NC_143146.1, read on the forward strand.
CTCTTAAGTGTCTTTAACAGAGCAAATGTTTTTAATATTGATAAAGTCATATACCTTTTTTTTCTTTTCTTTTACAGACTTGCTTTAGGTGTGAGATCTAAGAAGTTTTGATTTCTTTCCATGTTTTCTTCTAAAAGGTTATAGCTCTGTGTTTTACACGTAGATCTATAATCACTTTTGAGCTAAGTTTTAAAGTGCATAGTTTAGCTCTTTGGTATTTTTTTTCTCTGAATGTGAATACCCAAATGTACCAAAACCATTTGTTGAAAAGCCTATCCTTTCTTCATTGAATTGGCCTTGTATCTTTGTCAAAATATTGACTATATTTGGGTGGGTCTACTCCTGGACCATCTTCTCTGTTCCATTGATCTATGTGTCCATCCCTTTGATACTACTATACTGTCCTGATTATTGTAGCTTTTATAGTTTTTGAAAGTTTCTTACTTTGCTCTTCTTCAAAATTGTTTTGGTTATTCATTGACTTTTGTGTCTCCTACATACATTTTTGGAATCAACCTATCTATATAAGCAAAAAATCCTATTGAGATTTTGATCAGCTTTGCATTAAATCTATAGATAATTGTGTTGAACTGACATCATTACTATGTTGAGTCTTTAAATCCACGAACATACTGTGTCTTCATTTATGTCTTCCTTGATTTCTTTTTTTTAAAATTTTTATTAGGGTGTAGTTTATTTACAATGCTGTGTTAGTTTCAGGCATACAGCAAAGTGAATTTGTTACACATATACCCACTCTTTTTTTAGACTCTTTTCCCATATAGGCCATTACAGAGTATTGAGTAGAGTTCCCTGTGCTATACAGTAGGTCCTTATTAGTTATCTATTTTATATATAGTAGTGTGTTTCTTTGATTTCTTTTGACACTTTCATATTTCCCAGCATTCAGTTATTGTATCTTTTATATTTATAATTAAACATTTCATTTTTTGGATCAATTGTATAGCTTCCAATTGTTCATTTTTACTATATAGAAATGTAATTCATTTTGCATGTTGAATTTGTATCCTACAACTTTGGTAAAAATCTCATTAATTACAGGATTATTTTTGGAGGTTCCTTAGAGTTTTCTATATAGAAGATGTCATATACATAAGTAAAAATAAGTCTTATTGAAATGTTCCTTAGAATGTTCCAGAAGCAATGTGGGCCAGTGATTTTATTTTTGGAAAAAAATTATAAATTCAAGAGTTGTTTGACTATCCAGGCTACTTAATTTATTTTGGGTATGTGTGGATTTTGGTTTTGAGAAATTAACATATTTCATGCAGTTTGTCAAAATTGTGTATGTGGAGTTTTTTAAGGTATTCTCATACTGTCATTCTAATATTTCTGGAATCTATAGGGATATTCTATCTTCTTTGATCTTGATAGTTTGTGTCTTCTATCTCTGCCAGTCTTACTAAGGGTTTATCATTTTTTTACCTTTCTAAACAACAGCTTTTTTATACATATTTTCTTTATTGTTTTCCTAATTTTTTAAGGAAATTCTGCTCTTAACATTTTTATTCTCTTACTTCTACTTGCTGTGGAGTTATTTTCCTCTTCTTTTTTTCAAGTTCCTTAAGATGGAAGCTTAGATTTTTTATGAAATCCCTTTTTTCCTTTTCTAGTTTAATCATTTATTGCTATAGGTTTCTAAGAACTGTTTCAGCTGCATCACACACATTTGGATATGCTGAATTTTCATTTTCACTTATTTCAAAGTATATCCTAATTTCACTTGAGACCTCTTCCTTGACTGCTGGATTATTAAAATGTGTCTATTAAATTTCTAAATATTTGGAGAGTTTATTATTTTTCTATTATTTATTTTAATTCAATTCCATTATGATCACAAAGTATACTATGCATGATTTCAATTCTTTAATATTTGTTGAAGTTTGTTTTATGACCCAAGATATGGACTATTTTGGTGAATGTTCCATGCGAATATGGAAGGAATGTGTATATTGCAGTAGCTAGGTGAAGGGTTCTATAAGTATCAATTAGAATCAATTGGTTGATGATGTAGTTTAGTTCTTCTATATCCTTGTCTATTTTTGGTCTTTTTTTCAATTACTGTTTTATCAATTACTGAGAAAGGAGAGCTGAAGTCTCTAAATTGTGGATTTGTCTGTCTTTGCAGTTGTGTTAGTGTTTGTTTGCAGTTTGTTCGTGTTTGTTTTGAAGCTCTGTTAGCTTCAAAATACATATTTGAGGTTGTTTTATCTTCTTATATAATGCCCCACTTTATCTCTGGTCATTTTCCTTGCTCTGAAGTCTATTGCGTCTAAATAATATAGCCACTCCAGCTGCCTTTTGATTTGTGTGTGCATGTATGTTTTCTCCCTTTCCTTTACATATAATCTACCTATATCATTATATTTGAAGTGGATTTCTTACAGTGTATATACCTTTTATATTTTTTAATCTGTCCTGATAACATTTGTATTTAATTGGTGTGCTTAGACCTTATGCATTTAGTGTACTTATGGGTATATTTGGATTTCAATCTACCATTTTATTATTCATTTTCTAATTAGTCCCTCTGTTTTTCATCCTTTGTTTTATTCTTCCTGCCTTAAGGTTATTTGAACATCTTTTTAATTCTATTTAAATGTATCTATTGTGCTTTTGGCTATTTCTCACTGTAAAGTGTGGGGGTTGGCAGTTGCTATAGAGATTACAGTACAAATACTTAACTTTTCTCAGTCTACTTAGGCTTAAAATTTTAGAACTTCAATTAGACTGTAGAAAGCTTACGACTATGAAGGTTTTTTTTACCCTCCTCCCTTTATGATATCTTAAATAATTCAGACATTGAGAACCACATCAGATGTCATAATTTTTGCTTTCAATGGTCAAACATATTTTAAGGAATCAGCAATCTGTTCTATTTATCCAAATACTTGCCATTTCTGTTGCTCTTCCTTCATTTCTGATGTTCCAAGTCTCCTTCTGGTATCATTTCTTTAACAGTTCTTTTAAAGAAATTCTGATGGCATATAGTGCTCTATAAATTTTCCTTTAACTAAGAATTTCTTTATTTTGTGTATAACATTATATATTCCTGGAGATATCTATTGCTTGACTTAGAATTCCAGGGAGAAAGTTCTTTTATTTCAGCACTTTAAAAATATTTTCTACTTTCCCTGGTCTTCATAGTTTCTGATAAGAAATCTATAGATATTCAAACAATTGTTTTTCTCTGGATGCTTTTAAGATTTTTCTTCTTTCTCTTTGGTTTTCAGCTCTTTAATTATACATGTCTAAGCATAAATTTATTTGAGTTTATCTTTTTTGGGGGTTTTCTGAGCTTCTTGAATCTGTAGCTTTATATCTTTCTTACATTTGGGAAGCTCAAATATTTTCTTCTGCTCTGCATGGTTTTGTCTCTCCTTCCAGGATAATAATGACACAAATGGTAGATGTTAAGATTTATTCCAAAATCTGTTAACATCTGTCCATTTTTTTTCAATCTTTGTTCTCTCTGTTTTTTATCTTGCATATTTTCTTTTTATCTGTGGTTGAGTTTACTCTTTCTTCTGTCATTTCTATTCTGCTATGGAGTACATTCGGTGATTTTTTTTTCCAGTGCTAAATTATCTATTTATTTCTCCTTTATAACTTTTACTTATTTGCTGAGATTGTCTATCTTCCCATTCCTTTCTTGAATATTCACATTGTCAGAATATTTTTATAGTAACTCTCTAACCTGTGTCTAGTAATTCTAGATAACGTGCCACACCAATGTCAGCATCTTTTGACTGGATGTTCACATATGAGTTGATATTTTCCCTGTTACCTATATGCTAGGTAATTTTCAATTTTATCCTGGACACTTTGAATATTAAATTGTGAGAACTTGGGTCATATATACAGCTTATGGAATATCTTTTAATTTCTGGAGCTAGAAGTCAACTCATTCGGAGTCACATCACAAGATTTGACCAGCCTTCTGTGATGTGTGAATTGAATGCCAATTCCATTTTCAAGCTCTTTGCAATGCTGTTCAAATGTCTTACATGTGCACCACTAAGTTATGTGTCTGGAAATGGTGCTGTTGTCTTTAATTAAATTCCATTCTCAATGTCTTTGTTGTGTAGTTTAGCAGCAGATCTACTCATCTGAAGGTGATCCCAGGGGTTCATTTAAAAAAATGAGTTAGCTTTTCTAAGCTGCTCTGTCTCTCTCTCTGTGATCTCCCCAGTACTTTCCAATACTCTCATGGTCCCTTTTGTTTTTTTTTTTTTTTTTTTTTTTTTTTGGTTTTACTAGCCAGAAAGCTTGGGATCTGTTTATTCCATTCTGGAGCTCTTTTAGTGAGCTGCATACATGTCTAGGGCATGTGGTGGGAGGAGCAATGGGAGTGGCCTCACCCTCTTGAAGCTACAGCTACTTCAGTCAAGAGTTCAAGGTGTCCCTCCAGAGTTTAGGTGACTGCAGGCCTTTGCTGCTGCAGCTGCTGCTACCAACAAGCCATTTTCCTCCTCCTGAATCCTAAACTAGAGGGCTTCCCTGGGGTTCCCTACATCCTTGCTGATACCCACTTCCATGTTTCAGTCTGTCCCGAGTCTAGGTCAGAGGATACTGGAGGAAAGAAGAAAAGGTAAACTCACCACCAGTTCAGTGATAACTTTGAATTCTGGTCTTCTACTCCGATCTACCTGCCACTATTTTCCTTTCTGAGTCCTCGAAGTGCTGCTCCATGAACACTGTTCAGGTTTTACAGCATATTCTATCTTATCCAAAACTAGAATTCCTGGATTGATGATTTTGAATTCATGGTAAAAATAGAGTCAAAGCTATGATTCTGTTTCTAGTGAAGAAAAATGCAGCCAGCATAATTGGGTAACAAGAAGATTCACATGATCAGATGAGAATATTTTCCTGCTGAGTGGGTTAACCAGGGTATTAATGTACATGTATGACATTATATAAACATGGTATAACTTTTTTCTTACTTTAATATTGGTTCCAGTATTTATATACTCTTGTAGCTCATTATGATGTGACTCCTATCTGTGAGAGATACAAAATAAATGAATGAATTTTTGGATTGATTCATTTAAAAAATATATAGTCCTCTTCATGTCTCTCAATCTCTTCCTGTGCTACTATCTTGACTAAATATTTTGAGAGCTGTCAATACTATTTATGAAAATATTTCCAATATTACCTTGTCAATTGATTCTATTTATCCAGCCTTAAAGAATTATTTGTTCATTGAGCAGGCAAAGAAAAGAACAACAGATTGATTTTTCACAGTAATTTTCATGCTTATTTTCTGAGATCATTCCTCAGTACGAACTGTTTTGCTCAAACACCTCAAATGTGCTGTTGCCAGTAACATTGGGGAGAACATTTTTCCTGTTAGAGCGATTCCTATTATGTTGCCCACTGCCAACTCTTTTGGCAGTTTTGCTGTTCTTTGAACCCTGAAGCCACTTAATGTGACTACTTTTGAACACTGTTACTTTTCCCTTATGAAAAGAACACTGTTACTTTTCCCTTATGAAAAGAATGTTCCTTGGTGTATATCTCATTTGTATGTGTCCTATCCTTATATCCAAATTTTTCCTTTCTACATTAGGAACATTCCAGAATCGTCTCTATTTTGTCTCCTGCACGCAAACATAGTGTTGTATTTTTTAGGATGGAACTGGGAGACAAGGTCCCTGGTGAATTCTTTCAGCATTCTATGTATCAGGCAATCTTTTTTTTTTTTTTCTGTACGCGGGCCTCTCGCTGCTGTGGCCTCTCCCGTTGCAGAGCACAGGCTCCGGACGCGCAGGCTCAGCGGCCATGGCTCACGGGCCCAGCCGCTCCGGGGCACGTGGGATCCTCCCAGACCGGGGCACGAACCCGCATCCCCTGCATCGGCAGGCGGACTCCCAACCACTGAGCCACCAGGGAAGCCCCAGGCAATCTTTTATTGCCAATTTATGGGAAGAGAAACGGTTAACACCTAGCCTCAGGGAAGCCTGAAAATGTGGGACTTGCTTTTTTGTTCCTCCCTTTGCAATATTAAGTCAAGGAATTATTAGGAATTTACCTATTCTAGATGAGAGACAGAGAGAGACAGAGAGACAGAGAGACAGAGAGACAGAGAGAGAGAGTGAGAGAGAGTGAGAGAGAGAGAGGGAGGGAGGGAGGAAGGGAGGGAGGGAGGGAGGGAGGGAGGGAGGGAGGGAGGGAGAGGGAATGAATGAGCATATCTGATCAAGAACCAAGGACTATGTACCAGGCCAAACTCCCACACTTCATTGTTGAAACTGGTTATGGAGTAATGAGTAATCTGTATAGATGAGAAAATACACTAATGGGTCTGACTAGTTAGGTATGAAAGGTGGAAGAGCATCAGCTTGGCTACATACTCAACCACCTTTTAATGCATGTTATGAGTCAGGCTGAATGGGATATCATGGCTGAGTCAAGAGAGTCATGACCTCTATTCTGTTGCTAAGTATGCTATATGTTTCCTGTCCTGCATTTTCTCTTAAACTTAGTAAACTTGGTCCTGGCTAAAGCCAGGTCTCAGTTTGACTGCCAAACTAAACTCAATATCATTGCTGTTAGTAACAGAGTGGCTATTGAAGCAGTTTCCTTTTGTTTTCAAAGGTAAGTTTTCCTCATTTTGCATTTAAAAAAGAATTTTCATGGAGGTATTCAGGACAAGAGGATGAGTTATTTATTCTCTAGTTCCTGATTTGCTTGGGCATTATGTTTGATTATGAGAAAACCCTACTGAGTAACACACATTACATATTTGTCAATACTTCCTTGTTTTGTTCTTCTCAATTTGGAAAAACTGAGCAAGTTATCGAAATAATTTTGCTTGAAATTTTTTAGCTATGGAAATTGATGTGTTGTGAGACTGATTTCAAAATTACTTTGCCAATGTTTTTGTATCTCAGTAATATTTTCCAGTAGTACTTAAAATTCTAGCTAAAAAATTTAAATAACATAAAATAAAAATATTTTACATTTGTTATGTTTAAGTTATTCTCCTATAACTCTTTGCTATTATAAATTGTTGGTCTTGATCTCATGATACTATACATGATCTTAATTTTTTTCCAACATGAGTAATTAATAATTAAACTTGAATGTAAAAAGAGCTATACAATTTAGAGAGAAACTTGCAGCACTACTGCCTGCAATGTGGAGGATTAGGAATTCAGATATATCCTCCATTCACAGAAAATACTCAGATTCAGGAAAACCACAACATAATACATGGTAATTCATTGCAGAGCTCAACAGAAAATACATGAAGTCTCAGGGGATAGAGAAAACTAAGATAAAGCTAAACCTTAAAAATTTTTTCTTGAAACAAACTTTGGTGCCAGTTTAACTCTAAAGGTCAAGATAGTACTAGAAATTTCAGAATATTTGTGATGAACAGACACTAAGGGAAATGGGAGACCAGGGCTTATACTGGTACAAAATAGACTCTGACCTACAGATTCATGAATAAGACCAGCACAGTTCTAAGTGTTATAGTTTAAATGAAGATATAAGTAGGGGGAGAAACTGTCTAGAAAGAGCTTCAATGACGACAACTCTTAGTTCTGTTCCTTCTCTCTGTGGCACAAAATAGTCACCTTAAAATGTGTAACCACAGGCTTACCGTTTCATATTACTGGGTTTTGAATTTACATTCCCCCCTGAATCTGGGCACCCCAGCTTGAGAAGTCAAATTAAAGTGTTTTCAGACTGGTGGGACACACTGACACCATTCAGAACAAAATTAAAATATTTTTCTGGAGAAAAACATAATCCAAGTTATTCAAGATTCCCCAGTGGTTAAATATAAATTCATAATGTAAAGTCCCCAAATACAGGAGGAAAAAAAATGCACTGTAACTGAAAATACTAGCAGAAAGAAAAGCCAACAGATTTATCCCCTCAAACATAGATACACACACTAACCCAGTCTAGGGAAATTTCAGATATCAAAGACAAAGGGAAGATCTAAAAGAAGCCAGGGATAAAGGCCACATCACCTACAAGAAAGTGTAATTTCAAAAGACAGCAGGGCTTCCCTGGTGGTGCAGTGGTTGAGAGTCTGCCTGCCGACACAGGGGACACAGGTTCGTGCCCTGGTCTGGGAAGATCCCACATGCTGTGGAGTGGCTGGACCTGTGAGCCATGGCCGCTGAGCCTGTGCATCCAGAGCCTGTGCTATGCAATGGGAGAGGCCACAACAGTGAAAGGCCTGCGTATCACAAAAAAAAAAAAAAAAAAAAAAAAAAACAGCAGATTTTCTAGTGTCCATAATGACATAGACAATGTGATATTCTTTTCAATCTGCTGAGAGGAAATATCTATTTTTCTGGATTTATGAACTCAGAGCAAGTGTGAGAGAAATACAGCTTCACACAATACCTAAGAGATTTTACCAACAAAAACTAAGAAGAACAATATTAAAGAAAGAAACTATCCCAGATGGAAAATCTGAGATGCAAGAAAGAATGGTGAAGGCAGAATTTTAAGTATTCAACTGAAATTAAAGAAACATCACCTATATAATGCAATAATAATAATACTTTTGTGTGGGTAACAAAAATAATATAAGGGACCAGTCCCTCCCATCAAGCCTCTTAGGTAGCCTCATCCACCAGAGGGCACACAGCAGGAGCAAGAACTACAACCCTGCAGCCTGTGGAACATAAACCACATTCACAGAAAGATAGACAAGATGAAAAGGCAGAGGGCTATGTACCAGATGAAGGGACAAGATAAAAACCCCAGAAAAACAACTAACTAAAGTGGAGATAGGAAACCTTCCAGAAAAAGATTTCACAGTAATGATAGTGAAGATGATCCAGAACCTTGGAAAAAGAATGGAGGCAAAGATCAAGAAGATGCAAGAAATGTTTAACCAAGACCTAGAAGAATCAAAGAACAAACAAACAGAGATGAACAATATAATAACTGAAATGAAAACTACACTAGAAGGAATCAATAGCAGAATAACTGAGGCAGAAGAATGGAAGAGTGACCTGGAAGACAGAATGGTGGAATTCACTGCTGTAGAACAAAATAAAGAAAAAAGAATGAAAAGAAATGAAGACATCCTAAGAGACCTCTGGGACAACATTAAACACAACAACATTCACATTATAGGGGTCCCAGAAGGAGAAGAGTGAGAGAAAGGACCCAAGAAAATATCTGAAGATATTATAGTCGAAAACTTCCCTAACATGGGAAAGGAAATAGCCACCCAAGTCAAGGAAGTGCAGTGAATCCCATACAGGATAAACCCAAGGAGAAACATGCCAAGACACACAGTAATCACATTGGCAAAAATTAAAGACAAAGAAAAATAATATACAAGAGAACTCCCGTAAGGTTAACAGCTGATTTCTCAGCAGAAAATCTACAAGCCAGAAGGGAGTGGCATGATATAATTAAAGTGATGAATGGGAAGAACCTACAACCAACATTACTCTACCCAGCAAGGATCTCATTCAGATTCGATGGAAAAATTAAAAGCTTTACAGACAAGCCAAAGCTAAGAGAAGTCAGCACCACCAAACCAGCTCTACAACAAATGCTAAAGGAACTTCTCTAAGTGGGAAACACAAGAGAAGAAAAGGACCTACAAAAACAAGCCCAAAACAATTAAGAAAATGGTCACAGGAAAATACATATCGACAATTACCTTAAACATGAATAGATTAAAGGCTCCAACCAAAAGACACAGGCTCGTTGAATGGATACAAAAACAAGACCCATCTATATGCTGTCTACAAGAGACCCACTTCAGACCTAGGGACACATACAGACTGAAACTGAGGGGGTGAAAAAAGATATTCCATGCAAATGGAAATCAAAAGAAAGCTGGAGTAGCAATACTCATATCAGATAAAATAGACTTTAAAATAAAGAATGTTACAATAGATAAGGAAGGACACTACATAATGATCAAGGGATCAATCCAAGAGGAAGATCATGAAACAATTTATAACAATTATAAATATTTATGCACCCAACATAGAAACACCTCAATACATAACACAACTGCTAACAGCTATAAAAGAGGAAATCAACAGTAACACAATAATAGTGGGGGAATTTAAAACCTCACTTACACCAATGGACAGATCATCCAAAATGAAAATAAATAAGGAAACAGAAGCTTTACATGACACAGTAGACCAGATAGATTTAACTGATATTTATGGGACATTCCATCCCAAAACAGCAGATTACACTTTCTTCTCCAGTGCGCACAGAACATTCTCCAGGATAGATCACATCTTGGGTCACAAATCAAGCCTCAGTAAATTTAAGAAAATTGAAATCGTATCAAGCATCTTTTCTGACCACAATGCTATGAGATTAGAAAAGGATTACAGGGGGAAAAAAACGTAAAAAACACAAACACATGGAGGCTACATTACTAAATAACCAAGAGATCACTGAAGAAATCAAAGAGGAAAGCAAAACATACCTAGAGACAAATGCCAATGAAAACACGATGATCCAAAACCTATGGGATGCAGCAAAAGCAGTTCTAAGAGGGAAGTTTACAGCTATACAAGCGTACCTTAGGAAACAAGAAAAATCTCAAGTAAACAATCTAAATTTACACCTAAAGGAACTAGAGAACGAAGAACAAACAAAACACAAAGTTAGCTGCAGGAAAGAAATCATAAAGACCAGAGCAGAAATAAATGAAATAGAAACAAAGAAAACAATAGCAAAGATCAATAAACCTAAAAGCTGGTTCTTTGAGAGGATAAACAAAATTGATAAACCATTAGCCAGACTCATCAAGAAAAATAGTGAGAGGATTCAAATCAATACAATTAGAAATGAGAAAGAGAAGTTAAAACAGACACGGCAGAAATACAAAGCACCCTAAGAGACTACTATAAGCAACTCGATGCCAATAAAATGGACAACCTGGGAGAAATGGAAAAATTCTTAGAAAGGTATAACCTTCCAAGACTGAACCACGAAGAAATAGAAAATAAGAAGAGACCAATCACAAGTAATGAAATTGGAACTGTGATTAAAAATCCTCCATCAAACAAAAGTCCAGGACCAGACAGCTTCACAGGTGAATTCTATCAAACATTTAGAGAAGAGCTAACACCCATCCTTTTCAAACTCTTCCAAAAAATTGCAGAGGAAGTAACACTCCCAAACTCATTCTATGAGGCCACTATCACCCTGATACCAAAACCAGACAAAGATACTACAAAAAAAGAAAATTACAGACCAATATCACTGATGAATATATATGCAAAATTCCTCAACAAAATACTAGCAAACAGAATCCAACAACACGTTAAAAGGATCATACACCATGATCAAGTGGGATTTATCCCAGGAACGCAAGGATTCTTCAATATATGCAAATCAATCAATGTGATACACAATATTAACAAATTGAAGAATAAAAACCATATGATCTCAATAGATGCAGAAAAAGCTTTTGACAAAATTCAACACCCATTTATGATAAAAACTCTCCAGGAAGTGGGCATAGAGGGAACTTACCTCAACATAATAAAGGCCATATACAACAAACCCACAGCAAACATCATTCTCAATGGTGAAAAACTGAAAACATTTCCTCTAAGATCAGGACTGAGACAAGGAAGTCCACTCTCACTACTGTAATTCAACATAGTTTTGGAAGTCCTAGCCATGGCAATCAGAGAAAAAAAGAAATAAAAGAAATCCAAATTGGAAAAGAAGAAGTAAAACTGTCACTGTTTTCAGATGACATGATACTATACATAGAGAATCCTAAAAATGCCACCAGAAATCTACTAGAGCTAATCAATGAATTTGGTAAAGTTGCAGGATACAAAATTAATGCACAGAAATCTCTTGCATTCCTATACACTAATGATGAAAAATCTGAAAGATAAATTATGGAAACACTCTCATTTACCACTGCAACAAAAACAATAAAATACCTAGGAATAAACCTACCCAGGGAGACAAAAGGCCTGTATGCAGAAAACTATAAGACACTGATGAAAGAAATTAAAGATGATAGCAACAGATGGAGAAATATACCATGTTCTTGGATTGGAAGAATCAATATTGTGAAAATGACTCTACTACCCAAAGCAATCTACAGATTCAATGCAATCCCTATCAAATTACCAATGGCATTTTTTACGGAACTAGAACAAATCATCTTAAAATTTGTATGGAGACACAAAAGACCCTGAATAGCCAAAGCAGTCTTGAAGGAATAAAATGGAGCTGGAGGAATCAGACTCCCTGATTTCAGACTATACTACAAAGCTACAGTAATCAAGACAACATGGTACTGGCACAAAAACAGAAACATACATCAATGGAAAAAGATAGAAAGCCCAGAGATAAACCCACGCACTTATGGTCAACTAATCTATGAAAAAGGAGGCAAAGATATACAATGGAGAAAAGACAGTCTCTTCAATAAGTGGTGCTGGGAAAACTGGACAGCTACATGTAAAAGAATGAAATTAGTACACTCCCTAACACCATACAAAAAAATAAACTCAAAATGGATTCAAGACATAAATGTAAGACTAGACACTATAAAACTCTGTGAGGAAAACATAGGAAGAACACGCTGACATAAATCACAGCAAGATCTTTTTTGATCCACCTCCTAGAGTAATGGAAATTAAAACAAAAATAAACAAATAGGACCTAATGAAATTTCAAAGCTTTTGCACAGCAAAGGAAATCATAAACAAGATGAAAAGACAACCCTCAGAATGGGAGAAAATATTTGCAAATGAATCAACGGACAAAGGATTAATCTCCAAAATATATAAACAGCTCATGCAGCTCAATATTAAAGAAACAAAAAACCCAATCCAAAAATGGTCAGAAGACCTAAATAGACATTTCTCCAAAGAAGACATACAGATGGCCGAGAAGCACGTGAAAAGCTGCTCAACCTCGCTAATTATTAGAGAAATGCAAATCAAAACTACAATGAGTTATCACCTCACACCAGTTACAATGGGCATCATCAGAAAATCTACAAATAAATGCTGGAGAGGGTGTGGAGAAAAGGGAACCCTCTTGCACTGTTGGTGGGAATGTAAATTGATACAGCCACTATGGAGAACAGTATGCAGGTTCCTTAGAAAATTAAAAAATAGAATTACCATATGATCCAGCAATCCCACTGCTGGGCATATATCCAGAGAAAACCATAATTCAAAAAGACACATGCACCCCAATGTTCATTGCAGCACTATTTACAATAGCCAGGTCATGGAAGCAACCTAAATGCCCATCGACAGATGAATGGATAAAGAAGTTGTGGTACATATATATAATGGAATATTACTCAGCCATAAAAAGGAACGAAATTGAGTCACTTGTTGAGACGTGGATGGATCTAAAGACTGTCATACAGAGTGAAGTCAGAAAGAGAAAAATAAATATCGTATATTAATGCATGTATGTGGAACCTAGAAAAATGGTACAGATGAATCTGTTTGCAGGGCAGAAGTTCAGACACACACGTAGAGAACAAACGTATGGACACCAAGGGGGAAAAGCCGTGGTGGGGTGGGGATGGTGGTGTGCTGTATTGGGCCATTGGGATTGACACATATACACTGATGCGTATAAAATTGATGACTAATAAGAACCTGCAGTATAAAAAAACAAACAAAAACAACTAATACTAAACTTTCTTTGGGTTATTTGTATGGAAATATGTTAATATAAATGTTTCAGACATTACATGAAATTTCTAAAAATCTTATATGTTCTGGTATAATGTTATAAGTCATAATTCTAGTTATTACTTTAAAATGTATATCTCAGAAATAACTAAATTTACGTGTCAATTGCATTTTTATGAACTTTCATCAAATCTTTAACTGTGGTCATTTTTAAGTCTTTTGTCATTTACAGACAGTTCTGGCTGTACTCTGATGTTTTTGCAAAAATGTTCCTATAAAAGGGTTTCATCTTTAAGAATTCATGGAAAAGACTGTGACAAGTACAGGTTTCTGGTAGCTGACTATACTGCTGAACTGAATGAATAAGCATTTTCAGAACTCTAATAGAAAACTGATGAATTCATAAAAGTGCTAACAAAAGATCAAGATAAAAAAACAATAATTACATGGGACTGAGTGAACGGATGTGGATGATTATAATTTTTGTGACTTTCAGTTTGAATTAAAAAAAAAATCCCACAAGGACTCAGAGGCAAAAAATATACAAATCAATTTTCACTACAAAGTAAAGGAGCTGTTACAGTGGAGGATTACTGGACTGAATGTCAATATTATGACATAGAAAAAAATATATATATAATATGTGTCACCTTGGGCATGTTAGTTAACTTCTTGTCTCATATGTAAAATGGGATAGTAGTAGTATTGTTGGGAAATTATGTGAGATAGTATATGTAATGAAGAGCACTTTGAATGGTATATGGTTCAACCAAAGACTATATATGTGTTTGCTTTCTTCATGGTATTTTATTGTGTATATGCAATATAATTAATTTAGCTAGTTTCCCATTGATCAATGTATAGCATTTTCAATTCCTCTGCTATTCCAATGTTGTTGTCAATATCCTTACATATCCATTACCATTGGCAAAATAAAAAATAGTCTCCTTATTTTTCTCCTAAAAGATTAGCTTTTCATATTTATATTTTCATTATTCTTATGGTTGTTTGATTTTTGTATTTGGTTTGTATTAGAAATCTATGACTATTCCCACTGCCACCCTTAAGTAAAATAAATCACCCTTAAATAAAATAAAATAAATCTCAAAAATAAGTTAGCTATGGTGTTAGAAGTTAGGACAGTGGTCACCTTTAAGGAAGAAAGAAAGGTATAATTATATTTACTGACCAGGGTGGTAGGTGTGTTCACTTTGCTGATATACAATGAGCTATAAACTAATGATCTGTACATTTTTCTGTATACATGTTGTAGTGGTGTGCTAAAGCTGGTTCACCCTAGTTCATGAGGATCAATTGTTAAACAGGATTTTGTGAGTCAAGTGTCAAACTGTTGGTAGCTTAAAATTAACCATTAAGAGAGAATTTACATCATTAATTTAACAAAAATTACAAATGAGCAATTTTTCTTTTCCCAAACTGCATGTATTTCTGTTACACTGCAATAAAAAATGTTTAAAAATAAATAATATAAGGAAGTTCTAGGACAGCAAGTAACAATAATTTATAATCAGAGTTTCT
Organism: Delphinapterus leucas; assembly: GCF_059928025.1. Classification (NCBI taxonomy): domain Eukaryota; kingdom Metazoa; phylum Chordata; class Mammalia; order Artiodactyla; family Monodontidae; genus Delphinapterus; species Delphinapterus leucas. Next base: position 17,507,134 of record NC_143146.1, read on the forward strand.
GATGTTAATAAGAATATTTCAAATTTATTGTTTGATTCAAGATGATATTAAAGAAATTTTTAAACTTCAGATACTGTTTTGGTGAGTTTGATAAGTTTAGATATAAAATACAAACCAACAATACACACACACACAGACACACACAGAACAGAATGCTTAATTCTCAAACTGGCAGAATAAAACTAGAAATAAGAGAGCAATCAAAACTTAGGTCTCAGGAGGAAGTACAGCAGTTTTGGTTGCTGGGAAAAGAGAGAGAGGAAAAAAAAGACATCGAGAAAGACTGCATCCTGAATCCCGAGGTCCGTCTTCAAGTCATCTTTGTTAATGTGTTCAGAGTGCAATTATTTCTAATTTACCAAAGCTCTTTTTCTTCCTTTTTAATGAAACACTAGAGGCACAGAAACATTCCCCATATAGTCAAAGTATTTAAAATAATTTAAAATAAACTAATACAATATGTATTAATTAGGGGCTAAAATAACTTTAATTTGGTAGTATTTAAGATACTTTTTTAAAGGCAGTATTTGTATTTAAGATACATCTGTAATTATTTTACATTATGGTCTCCACATACTGAAAGTAAAAAATTAGAATCCTAAAAAATGAAAACTTTGCATTATCTTAATAAAGACTGTTCATACACTAATTCTGGGACCCACAGAAAATCATATTTTATCATTTCCTTTTAAGACTGAGAAAAATACAGTCGAAGAACTCAAAAACTGAAGATGGGTAGAGTCGAATTCTTCCTATGATTAGATCCAGTGTTCTGCAAACTCATATTCTGCGTTAATCTCCATACCTAAACAGTGTACATATATTTTTGTAACCTCTAAAGATATGATAAATAAAATTCATTGAATTCTTAGTATATACCAGACAATGTCATAGACCCGTATCAGTCATTTTATTTAGTCTCCACAGCAATGGTCTGAACTATTATTCCCACTTTGCCTATGAGGATACCTATTCAGGCTAGAAGTAACTTGTCAAATTGGTAGAGCCAGGATTCAGAACTAGATCTTTCTGAATCCAAAGCCTTTGCCTTAATTAACTACCACTCAGCACCTCAATAAAATCAGTTGAATGTTCAAGTAATTGGTCAATACTAAAGTAAACAAGAAGTAACAAATTCCCCTATTTCATTAAATCCTGTTATAATGGTGTTATACTGAAGAAGAGAGTGTTTCCCTTAACAATTTCCCCTTATCTATTAAAATCATATCCATACAAATGATAGTATAGCTTATTTCTCTGAGAATGATTGTTCTGGTCAACATATGGAAATATAACTACAAAGTTAAATAATGTCTGTCAATTTTTATTGTTAAGAAAGGATTCCAATTTTAAATTATGTGTGCATTTCAATATATGTGTCTCAAACATGTCTCATATGGATGAGAATTTTAAGAACACAACTTCTGCAGAAATTCTATTAAAAAATAACACCAGGAGCCTGTGGAGATTGTGTTAAGAAAAGAACAGCTGCACACTTGGGGCCCTGGAAAGGGGGCCATTCGGTGTGAATTTAAAAGGCAAACAACAGGTTTATTATCATTTATTCGTGAGAGAACAGTCATTGGTTTGACATACTGATGTCAGACTCAGGGTGAGGCTACTTTGTTCAACAACTATCAGACAGGAAAAATTATTCCCCATCCTCTTGATAGGGAGTCAAAGAGAACTCTGTGATAGTGGTGTGTAGAAAGAAATAATGGGCTGGACAATGGTGTGGGGATATCTAGGCACTGTTAACAAGAGGCAGATTTCCTTTATTTCTGAAACACTAAAAACTGTGTTTCAAGATTCAACAAATTTATGAATATTTACTTTTTTGTGTGTGTGTGTGTGCATTACGGGGGCCTCTCACTGTTGTGGCCTCTCCCGTTGCGGAGCACAGGATCCAGACACGCAGGCTCAGCGGCCATGGCTCACAGGCCTAGCCACTCCGCGGCATGTGGGATCTTCCCAGACTGGGGCACGAACTCATGTCCCCTGCATTGGCAGGCAGACTCTCAACCACTGCACCACCAGGGAAGCCCTTGAATATTTACTTTTATTCACCTAGTTTTCCCAATGAAGGGTAAGAAGCATTGTGTTTACAGGATTGTTTGCTTGAGCTTGGCTCTGTTGCCTGTAATACCATCCCTTTGATCAAATACATAGCTAGACACTTGCAAGGTTTAGTCAATTATTTTTTAAGGAAATTAGTGTTCTACTCTATTAAAAATGAAAAAGAATAAAAATGCAATGTTGCATCATTAGAAAATTATGATGTATTAAAACACACACAATAGTTTTTGTGTGCAAGATACTGAATCTATACCTGCTTTTCACAAATGGTGTTGCTCTACCTCAAGGAAGATAAAATGAAAGCCTTTTAGGTCCAGATCACAGCATGCAAAAAAAAAAACATCAAAGGGAAAGGAGCCTGCCTTTTGAGGACAGACATAAATGATGTAGACTGTGGACTAAAAAGATTAAAAAAAATCTGTGAAGTTGAAGAAGGAATGATTCTGCAATTATGGATATATTTTAACTGAATTCGGTTAAAAAGAACCTCCTTTGAACCCAGAGAGAAGAAAATTGAGGGCATAAAAGAAAATACTACTTGACACAGTATAATAATTTTATGAGGTTTAGTTTTCTAGTCAGAATTGACATAGTCTGAATTTATAATGTATTAACAAGATTTAGGAAACATTTTGAATGAAAGTGATAAAGGAGTAGTTTGAAAAATGGATAGTTTGAGAATGCACTGTTAGTTTTAACAGTAATATTCAGGAAAACAACAGGACATTCTACAATCTTTATCTTGGTCTCCACATATTGAAAGTAAAAAATTAGAATCCTAAAAAATGAAAAGTTTGCAAATTCTTTATCTTGGTGCCTATTAGAAGAAAAATGCTGAGTTGGATAACTTACATGGTTTCCAAGCACAATAATTCTTATATTCCATTATCACGTTATCACTGAATTCTGTTCAGCCACAAAAATGATTACGAGAATGATTACGGAGAATACACTGTCCTTGTATGTTGAGAGAACCTTTGTTTTCACATGAGAAAGTATTGATCAAATAAACTTCTTCAGACATACAGATGGCCAAAAAGCACACGGAAAGATGTTCAACATCACTAATTATTAGAGAAATGCAAATCAAAACTACAATAAAGTATCACCTCACACTGGTCAGAATGGCCATAAACAAAAATCTACAAACAATAAATGCTGGAGAGGGTGTGGAGAAAAGGGAACCCTCTTGCACTGCTGGTGGGAATGTAAGTTGGTACAGCCACTATGGAGAACAGCATGGAGGTTCCTTAAAAAACTAAAAATAGAACTACCATATGACCCAGCAATCCCATTCCTAGGCATATACCCAGAGAAAACCATAATTTGAAAAGATATATGCACCCCAACATTCACCACAGCACTATGTACAATAGCCAGTACATGGAAGCAACCTAAATGTCCATCAACAGATGAATGGATGAAGATGTCATACATATATACAATGGAATACTACTCAGGCATAAAAAAGAACAAAATAATGCCATTTGCAGCAACATGGATGGACCTAGATAGAGTCTGTCATACTGAGTGAAGTAAGTCAGACAGAGAAAGACAAATATCATATGATATTGCTTAAATGTGGAATCTAAAATAAAGGGTACAAAGGAACTTATTTCCAAAACAGAAGCAGAGTTACAGATGTAGAAAACAAACTTATGGTTACAAGGGATTAAAGGGGGGGAGGGATAAATTGGGAGATTGGGATTGACATACACACTACTATATATAAGACAGATAACTAATAAGAACCTACTGTATAGTACAGGGATCTCTACTCAATACTCTGTAATGGCCTATATGGGAAAGGAATCTAAGAAAAAGGGTGGAGATATATATATATATATATATATATATGTATGTATAATTGAGTCACTTTGCTGTACACCTGAAACACAACATTGTAAATCAACTATAATCCAATAAAAATTTTAAAAAATAAGCTTCTTCAGCATACAAATCATTAATCTGAATATGCATATAAAACATTAAAATATGTATTAATTACATATTTAAAAATATACTAATTTTAGAAGTGGAATCAGTGGTTGAACTTTAATCATATAAAATTTCCCTTTTATCAGGCCATATATTCGTGAGTTTGAAGACAAAAGTCACATCTCTTTTCAGTATATCTTGTGATTATGTTGAACCCATCAAAACTAATCACGATAGCACTTTTATCAAACATATTTCAAATAGTTTTCAAATTGATATTTTAATTAATATGGATCTGACAGTAAGCCATTAGCACAGGTTTAATCCTGAAATAATCTGCAGTTGAGTAGTCATCTCCTGACAAGAAAACATATTAACAATTTGATTTGTCACTTAAGCAGAAGCCTAGTTCCATATACTAAAAATTCCACCTGAATCTTTCCCAGTTTCCATAGGTATCCTGCAGTTTTTTTTCCTGTATGTATTTTTAATGCTCCCTTCATGATAATGAGCACAAAGTTTTCCACTGAACTTTTATTTCACCCTAAAGCAGGATGGCCATTACATTTGTTGGGATTTATTGGAGTATTACTAATACTAATATGGGTTCAACTCAATACATGTTTTTGGTCAATTATTTTTAAGCTATTCTTTTTTTTTTTAATCCACAGTATGGTTAATTCCTTCCTATAAACCTATTTTGACTAAATATAGGTAATGTTTGAACTAGTCATAGAAGCGAATAGGTAAAGAATACAATTTACAAAGCACTTTTATATATGTTAGCCATTGTGACCCTAAGTAGTCCCACTGGGACAGGCATTATTCATATTTGTTTATTTTAGAGCAAAGGAAACAGAAGCATACTAAAGTGTTTAAAATGGCACAGCCTGCAGTGGCAGAGTCAGACTTCTAACTCTAAGCCCTGTGGGAACACCCTGTGTTCCTCTATAAAGTGCATCAGGGATCCTGAGGAATAAGCAATCACTTTGGTGAGGTCCCACACATTTTTTATAAGAGTAAGTTAATTATTTGCTCATTTATTTATTTGAAAAACATTCATTAATATCTTAAGATGTACAAAGCACTGAAATCTACATTGGAGAAGCTGAAAAGATGATTTTTCACAGGGAAAATAAAGATTTTTAAATATTCCAATGGAAATAGGCAGAGTCTAGAGGTTAAATAGAGATTGTTGTAGAAATTCAGAAAGAATGATGAACAGTTCAGCCTGGAGATTTCAGGAAAGAATGCACTGAAATGTTGAACTGGGCATAAATAAAATAAATAAGAATGCCCCACAGGGGTGTAAAAACCATGCCAGGAAAAAAGGACCAGTATGTTGAAAAAAGAAAAGACATTTGTAATGTTTAGGGACAAAGGCATCATAATGAAGTTCCAAAAAGTCATTTACAAGAGACCTGCCCTACGTTACCCTCTTTTAGGAGCTGATATTTGTTTTTTCTGAGTTTGAAATATTATCCTCCTTTCTGATTTTCACCTTCAGCTGAGAGTCTCTGGCTTGTGAATGAGTGAATTAGACCTTAGTCCCAGTCCTGTGTACCCTCCAGGTATTGTCAATATTTTGTGCTTCTAGACAAACAAAAGAACATGGTGTTATTTACTCATCCATGCTGTAGGGAATGTCAAGAAAATTAAGTTCATATTCTGAGGTCTTCTGAAAATAGTTATTGCAAGGTCTGTGTGATTTTCGGAGAACATCCATGCCTCAAGCCTTCACCTGGGTATCCTCACGTCCTTTAGTTATCTATCTGCTCTAATGCCCCCATTCCTGTGACTCTGTACCACTATCCCTTAGATAAAATAGCAACAGCAATGCCCCATCTCACACCACACTTTCTATCCACATTATCTTGCCTAATTCTTCCCTGTAGTATTTCATCAATATCTGACACATATTAAACAATTTAATGGTTTCTATTCCACCATCTCTCCACTAGAATAGAAATTCCATGAGGGCAGAGAATTGGTTCACTGTATCATGTATCTCTAGCAACTAGAACATTGCTCAACACATTAATACTCAATAAATATTTATGGACTAATTAGGTAGGTGAATTGGCATAAATAAATGTCAATAAATGTCAATAAGATGTCAATTTTTTGTGGGTTTCTTTTTTCAGTAGTTAAATCATTATCCTTTGTCATTTCATCAGATTTCAGTTGTAGAATAGCCATCTTGAATTTCATCATCATTCTCTATTCCATAATTATATAATTTGTCAAACAAAGAAACAAACATCCTGGTTAAATTACAAGTATGCTGACTTAGGTACAAATAATTGAGTTGGCTAGAAAATTATGGATATATTAATATCAATGTCTGAGAAATTAAACATAATTCTGACTAAACTTTAAATGGCTCCCACAAACTTTACTTGTTAAAAAAGCCACTTCTAACATTTCATTTGTTAATAGCTGCATTTTTCTCAAGCCTTTAAATGATATTGCTATTAAATGCTCTTAGTGCATTTATTCACATCGGCATGGACAGTTTTCCAGAGAGCAGTTTCACAAGGAGAATTAATTTTAGTCGATTTCACTTTCAAAGCCCCAATCATCATGAATCAAGTGAAATGGAATGCCTGTAGGAGACCACCACCTATGACACAGAAAGACTGAATTCTGAGCATATGCACTGTAAACACCAGATCTTATATCATTATATTTCCTGCCTGGCTCTCAATGAGTTCTGCCCTGCAGAACTATTAGCAAACAACAAAAATGTTAGCAATTCACAAGCCAAGGGATAACCAACCTACTGAAATGCGTCTTCCCTTTGGACATATAAAAAAAAATGCCAGCAGTTAAGCAAGCTGATGTATAATCACGCCTTGTAGGGCAGGGATTTCTCCAAGAATATGCACTTATATCAAATATTGCTGTTCCCGTCACTGCCTGGAATTTATGTAATTTAATTAATTTATGCTTCAGTGGCATTTTGGAAGCGAAGTGGTTCTGAAGTAAGCATTGGATATGATCTACTTACCATTCCATCATGGAAGAGTGATGAATAAATCTAAGGCTTTCAGTAAAATAATGCTTTAATATAAATTAGTTTGAAAAGTTTGGGACTGTTTAATAAGTTTTCTATCTTTAAGTAACATAGTGATAGTCACACTGCAGGAACAATTGAGGTTTTCACACGAGATATGATATTAGATTGAACTCAGAATACACACACACATACCCATACATACATATATATGTAGATATATATGCATACACATATCTCAGTGTGTATGTGTATGCATGTGTTTAAATTTTTATTTCAGTATAATATACAGATAGCAAAGTGAAAATATCATAAGTGTACAGTTTGATGAATTTTCACAAACTATGCATCATGACCCACATCAAGAAACAGAAGTTGACACATCCTTAAGAGTGCCCGTCATATTCCTTTCCAGACAACAACTCTTACCCCATCCCTAGCAAAGGTATCCATTGCCCTGACTTCTAACTGTAGAGATTTTTTCTGTTTTTGTATAAAGCCCATGTTTGGAAGCATGGTTTTCTTCACAGGAAAGCAGCAGAGTATGGACGAAAACTGTTGCACAGCTCTAGGCAAGCTACTTGGCCTGAGACACTGTTATAATTGAGATGATGATAAGAATTAATTTAGTTTATATCAAAACACAACAAAATTGTATAAACAATCAAATGGAAGGTTTTATTATGAATCATTTTCCTTTCAATAGTCTCCCCATCAAGCTAAATTACTACTGCATCTATTTTTCCTAAAATGTTTGCTTATGGCTAGTAAGCAAATACAAAATAAAAGGTAATAATATACACTCAAGTACATGTACTCTCTGAGGTTAGGGACTGTTTCTTATTCATCTCTGTATTTTCCGGTAGTAAGAGGAAAGTATTTGTAATAAAATTTAAGGCACTAAAAGCAAACAAACAAACAAAAATCCTAACTGAACGAGTAACTGATACTAGGACATTGACGAGACACTGTCAATTACATCCCATCATGGCTGAAAAACAGCAAAAGCTTTTCATGTTCAGTGAATACTTAGACTGTGCCATAACTTGTTCTAAGTACTTTTGCTTGCACTTAACTTATTTAATCATCATAATAAATCCATGAAGTGAGCATCTCTATTACCCTCATCCCCATTTTACAGATGTGTTCAGTGGGTCACAAAGTTATTAGCACACAGCTAGTAAGTACTGGATCCAGAATTCAATCTTGGCAGCCTGGCTCCCAAGCCTGAACTCAACCCTGACTCTTTACAACATGGGCATATTTGATACTCTTGAAAAAGAGGAGGGTAAGACTGATGACGTTGATGTGGATTAACGATAAGAAACCATACTATGTTCTTTTGGAGTAAAATTTACCCTTCAGACCACATGCATACAACTTTGATTAATTTTTCCTCCTAAGTACATTATATATCAGGTAGGAATAATGCTGTCTCAAGGGCCATGATAGGCTATTAGAAACGAATCATAAGATGTAAAAAACACTCTAAGTAACAATAAAGATTAGGCAACTCAAAGAGGACAAAAGAACACAGCTCTGGCAGCAAACCCCCTAGCATAAATAAGCTGTACTTCCCTGTGTTGGACTTAGAAACTTGCATAGAACCTGGGTCAGGGCCAGGATTTTGGATTTTACGGCTGCTCCTTAGAATAGATACCAGTATTTCCATTGTCAATTAACATAATATATCCTATCAATAATGACATTTAACATGGAGTAACTAATTTATTTCTCACAGGGATTCCACAAGTAACAAAAAAGAATTAATATTAGCTTTGTCACACTGACAATGTAACTGTCACAATGTGACTATTATCAGAATAAATTTGGGATACATAAGTAGCATTTTTAAAATGGCTTGGAAATAAACATCTCCACTGTTGAATGATGAAAATCACTGCTCTCTGAAAGACAGAAAGTTCTCCACTCATTAAAACATATGGACGTTTATTTCTGGAAGTGGCAAATCTCATAATCATACCATCTTAAGTTATGATCTTATCTTTTGTTTGTTTGTTTGCAGTATGCAGGCCTCTCACTGTTGTGGCCTCTCCTGCTGCGGAGCACAGGCTCTGGATGCGCAGGCTCAGCGGCCATGGCTCACGGGCCCAGCCGCTCCGCGACAGGTAGAATCTTCCCCGACTGGGACACGAACCCGTGTCCCCTGCATTGGCAGGCGGACTCTCAACCACTGCGCCACCAGGGAAGCCCAGTTATTATCTTATCTTAAAATACACATGGTGCATCATGACATGCCTTGGTGAATCATGACAAAGCAATTTCAGAAACAACTAAGTATATAAATAGTCTACTGATTGTAAATTCCTTTAGACTCTGGCAATCACAGTTATAAATTCGCTCTCTCCCAATCACTCGGCTGTCATGTGTACCAGTGGTCTCATGAGAAAACCCATTTCTCACCTTGGGAAATCCCTCATCCTCCTCTAAGCATTCCATTAACTTCCCAGGGATGACGAGCAAAACTATGATTGCATTAAAGCAACACTGTCCAATAAGGCTTCCCAAAATGATAAAAATGCACTATACCAGTGCAGTCTAACAAAACAGCCACTAACCACACACGACCACCAAGCACTTGACATGTGACTGATGTGACTAAAAAAACTGTATTTTAAATTTTACTTAATTTTAATTAACTTTAAATTTAAATAGCCACATGCAACTAGTGTCTGTCATACCGCTCAGCACAGCACCAAGTATATTAGAAATTAATGTGACCCTTACCTCCCCATCCTTATCATTTTCTTTCATGAAAGTAACCAAACACTTCTAAATTGTCAAAAAGACAAAGGTAAGATTCTGCAGGCAACCTGTGTTTGGGCTGCAACTCTTCGCAGAGTCTCTAGCCTGCTGGCCTACTACATCAGATTTTGGATTCACCAAGCCTCCACAATCATCAAAAATAGAAAGCCTATCCTGGAGGACCTTCAAGATGGCGGAGGATTAAGATGTGGAGATCACCTTCCTCCCCACAAACACATCAAAAATACATCTACATGTGGAGCAACTCCTACAGAACACCTACTGAACACTGGCAGAAGACCTCAGACCTCCCAAAAGGCAAGACACCCCCCACGGACCTGGGTAGGGAAAAAGAAAAAAGAAAAAAACAGAGACAAAAGAATAGGGATTGGGGGGGGGCTTCCCTGCTGACGTAGTGGTTGAGAGTCTGCCTGCCGATGCAGGGGACACGGGTTCGTGCCCTGGTCTGGGAGGATCCCACATGCCGCGGAGTGGCTGGACTCATGAGCCATGGCCGCTGGGCCTGTGGGTCCGGAGCCTGTGCTCAGCAATGGGGGAGGCCACAGCAGTGAGAGGCCCGTGTACCGCAAAAAAACAAACAAACAAAAAAGAACAGGGACAGGACCTGCACCTCTGGGAGGGAGCTCTGAAGGAGGAAAAGTTTCTACATACTAGGAAGCCCCTTCACTGGCAGAGACAGGGGGTGGGCAGCAGGGGAGCTTTAGAGCCACGGAAGAGAGCACAGCAACAGGGGCACAGAGGGCCAAGTGGAGAGATTTCCGCACAAAGGTTTGCTGCCAACCAGCACTCACCAGCCTGAGAGGCTTGTCTGCTCACCTGCCAGGGCAGGTGGGGGCTGGGATCTGAGGCTCAGGCTTTGGAGGTCAGATCCCAGGGAGAAGACTAGGGTTGGCTGCATGAACACAGCCTGAAGTGGGCTAGTTAGCACCACCGCTAGCCAGGAGGGAGTCGAGGAAAAAGTCTGGACCTGCTTAAGAGGCAAGAAACCACTGTTTTGGGGTGCATGAGGAGAGGAGATTCAGAGCATTGCCTAAACGAGCTCCAAAGACAGGCTCGAGCTGCAGCTGTCAACATGGACACAACAGACGGGCATGAAATGCTAAGGATGCTGCTGCTGCAGCCACCAAGAAGCCTGTGTGCAATCACAGGTCACTATCAACACCTCCCCTTCCAGGAGTCTGTGCAGCCCGCCAGTGCCAGGGTCCTGTGATCCAGGGACAAGCTCCCTGGAAGAACACATGGTGCGCCTCAGGCTGTTACAACGTCACACCAACCTCTGCCACCACAGGTTTGCCCCACATTCCAGTTATAACTACTGTACCCCTCCTGCCCCCTGGCCACAGCCAGAGCCCTGTAATCAGCCACTGCTTTAACCCCATTCTGTCTTGGGTGGGAACAGAAGCCAGAGAGCAACCTACATGCAGAGGAGGGGCCAAAACCAAAGATGAACCCCAGGAGCTATGCAAAAAAAGAAGAGAAAGGGAAATTTCTCTGTGCAGCCTCAGGAGCAGCAGATTAAATCCCCACAATCAACTTGAGGTACCCTGCATCTGTGGAATACCTGAATAGACAACGCATGTTCCCAAAACTGAGGCAGTGGCCTTTGGGAGCAACTGTAGACTTGGGGTTTGCTGTCTGCAACTGACTTGTTTCTGATTTTTGTGTTTATCTTAGTATATTTTCAGCACTTGTTATCATTGGTGGATTTGTTTATTGGTTTGGTTGCTCTCTTTTTTTAAAATTATTTTTAATTCTTCAATTTTAATTATTTTATTTTATTAATTTTTTCTTTTATTATTATTTTTTTCTTTTTTTCTCCCTTTTCTTCTGAGCCATGTGGCTAACAGGGTCTTGGTGCTCTGACCAAGTATCAGGTCTGAGCCTCCAAGGTGGGAGTGCTGAGCTCAGGACACTGGACCATCAGAGACCTCCTGGTCCCACATAATATCAATCGGTGAGAGCTCTCCCAGAGATCTCCATCTCAATGCTAAGACCCAGGCTCCACCCAACGAACAGCAAGCTCCACTGCTGGATGCCCCATGCCAAACAACTAGCAAGACAGGAACACAAACCCACCCATTATCAGAGAGGCTGCCTAAAATCATACTAAGTTCACAGACACCCCGAAACACATCAACGGACACAGACCTGCCCACCAGAAAGACAAGATCCAGCCCCACCCACCAACAGTCCCTTCCACCAGGAAGCTGACACAAGCCACTGAACCAATCTTACCCACTTGGGGCAGACACCAAAAACAATGGGAACTATAAACCAGCAGCGTGTGAAAAGGAGACCCAAACACAGAAAGTTAAAGCAAAATGAGAAGACAGAGAAATATGCAGCAGACAAAGGAGCAAAGTAAAATCCCACCAGACCAAACAAATGAAGAGGAAATATGCAGTCTACCTGAAAAAGAATTCAGAGTAATGATAGTAAATGTGATTCAAAATTGTGGAAATAGAATGGAGAAAACACAAGAAACGTTTAACAAGGACCTAGAAGAACTGAAGAGCAAACAAACAATGATGAACAACACAATAAATGAAATTAAAAATTCTCTGGAAGGAATCAGTAGCAGAATAACAGGCAGAAGAACAGATAACTGACCAGGAAGGTAAAATAGTGGAAATAACTACTGCAGAGAAGAATAAATAAAAAAGAATGAAAAGAATTGAGGAGAGTCTCAGAGACCTCAGGGACAACATTAAACACACCAACATTCGAAGTATAGGGGTCCCAGAAGAAGAGAAAAAGAAAGGGTCTGAGAAATCATTTGAACAGATTATAGTTAAAAACTCCCCCAACATGGGAAAGGAAATAGTCAATCAAGTCCAGGAAGCACAGAGAGTCCCATACAGGATAATTCCAAGGAGAAACACACAAAGACACACATTAATCAAACTATCAAAAATTAAATACAAAGAAAAAATATTAAAAACAGCGAGGGAAAAGCAACAAATAACGTACAAGGGAATCCCCATAAGGTTAACAGCTGATCTCTCAGCAGAACTCTGCAGGCCAGAAGGTAGTGGCAGGACATACTAAAAGTGAGGAAAGGGAAAAACCGACAACCAGGATTACTCTACCCAGCAAGGATCTCATTCAGATTCAACAGAGCAATTAAAATCTTTACAGAGAAGAAAAAGCTAAGAGAATTCAGCACCACCAAACCAGCTTATACAACAAATGCTAAAGGAACTTCTCTAGGTAGGAAACACAAGAGAAGGAAAAGACTACAAAACAAACCCAAAACAATTAAGAAAATGGTAACAGGAACATACATATAAATAATTACCTTAAATTACCAAAAATTACCTTAAATCGATTAAATGCTCCAACCAAAAGACATAGACTGGCCGAATGGATACAAAAACAAGACCCATATATATGCTGTCTAAAAGAGACCCATTTCAGACCTAGGGAAAAATACAGACTGAAAGTGAGGGGATGAAAAAAGATATTCCATGCAAACAGAAATCACAAAAAAGCTGGAGTAGCAAGTCTCATATCAGACAAAATAGACTTGAAAATAAAGACTATTACAAGAGACAAAGAAGAACAACACACAATGATCTAGGTATCCATCCAAGAAGATTTAAGAATTGCAAATATTTATGCACCCAACATAGGTGCACCTCAATACATAAGGCAAATGTTAACAACCATAAAAGGGGAAATTGACAGTAACACAATAATAGTAGGGAACTTTAACACCCCACTTTCACCAATGGACAGATCATAAAAAATGAAAATAAACAAGGAAACACAAACTTTAAATGAGATATTAGACAAGACGGACTTAATTGACATTTATATTTATAGGACATTTAATCCAAAAACAACAGAATACACTTTCTTCTCTACTGCTCATGGAACATTATCCATGACTGATCCTATCTTGAGTCACAAATCAAGCCTTGGTAAATTTAAGAAAATTGAAATCATATAAAGCATCTTTTCTGACCACAATGTTATGAGACTAGATATCAATTAAAGGAAAAAAAACTGTAAAAAATACAAACACATGGAGGCTAAACAATACATTACTAAATAACCAAGACATCACTGAAGAAATCAAAAAATACCTAGAAACAACTGACAATGAAAACATGATGACACAAAACCTATGGGATGCAGCAAAAGCAGTTCTAAGAGGGAAGTTTACAGCAATACAATCCTACCTCAAGAAACAAGAAAAATCTCAGATAAACAAGCTAACCTTAAACCTAAAGCAATTAGAGAGAGAAGAATGAAAAAAACCCAAAGTTAGAAGGAGGAAAGAAATCATAAAAATTGGATCAGAAATAAATGAAAAAGAAATGAAACAAAAGCAAAGACCAATAAAACTAAAAGGTGTTTTTTTGAGAAGAAAAACAAAACTGATAAACCATTAGCCATACTCATCAAGGAAAAAGGGAAAAGACCAAATCAACAGAATTAGGAATGAAAAAGGAGAAGTAACAACTGACACTGCAGAAATACAAAGGATCATGAGAGATTACTACAAGCAACTCTAGGCCAATAAAATGGACAAACCGGGAAGAAATGGTCAAGTTCTTAGAAAAGCAGAAACTTTCAAGACTGAACCAGGAAGAAATAGAAAATAGAAACAGACCAATCAAAGGCAGTGAAATTGACACTGTGATTAAAAATCTTCCAGCAAACAAAAGCCCAGGAACAGATGGCCTCACAGGCTAATTCTATGAAACTTTTAGAGAAGAACTAACAACCATCCTTCTCAAACTCTTCCAAAATATAGCAGAGGGAGGAACACTCCCAAACTCATTCTACAAGGCCACCATCACCCTGATACCAAAACCAGACAAATATGTCAGAATAAAAGAAAACTACAGGCCAATATCACTGATGAACATAGATGCAAAAATCCTCAACAAAATACTAGCAAACAAAATTCAGCAGCACATAAAAAGGATCATACACCATGATCAAGTGGGGTTTATCCCAGGAATGCAAGGATTCTTCAATATACGGAAATCAATCAAATCAGTCAATGTGAACCACCGTATTAACAAACTGAAGGATAAAAACCATATGATAATCTCAATCAATGCAGAAAAAGCTTGTGACAAAATTCAACACCAATTTATGATAAAAACCCTCCAGAGTAGGCAGAGAGGGTACTTATGTCAACAAACTAAAGACAATATATAACAAACCCACAGCCAACATCGTTCTCAATGGTGAAAAACTGAAAGCATTTCCTCTAAGATCAGGAACAAGACATGGCTGCTCAAGCACCACTATTATTCAACATACTTCTGGAAGTTTTAGCCACAGCAATCAGAGAAGAAAAAGAAATAAAAGGAATCCAAATCAGTAAAGAACTAAAAGTGTCACTGTTTGCAGATGACATGATACTATACATAGAGAATGCTAACTGCCACCAGAAAACTACTAGAGCTTATCAATGAATTTGGTAAAGTAGCAGGATACAGAATTAATGCATAGAAATCTCTTGCATTCTTATACACTAACAATGAAAAATCTGAAAGAGAAATTAAGGAAACACTCCCATTTACCACTGCAACAAAAAGAATAAAACACCCAGGAATAAACCTACCTAAGGAGAAAAAAGACATGTATACAGAAAACTATAAGACACTGATGAAAGAAATTAAAGAGGATACAAACAGATGAAGAGATATACCATATTCTCGGATTGGAAGAATCAACATTGTGAAAATGACTATGCTACCCACAGCAACAGAATCAATGCCATCCATATCAAACTACCAATGGCATTTTTCACAGAGCTAGAACAAAAAATTTCACAATTTGTATGGAAACACAGAAGACCCTGAAAGCCAAAGCAGTCTTAAGAAAAACAGAGCAGGAGAAATCAGGATCCCTGACTTTAGACTATACTACAAAGCTACAGTAATCAAGACAGTATGGTACTGGCACAAAAACAGAAATATAGATCAACTGAACAGGATAGAAAGCCCAGAGATAAACCCACACACATATGGTCACCTTATTTTTGACAAAGAGGGAAAGAATATACAATAGAGAAAAGACAGCCTCTTCAATAAGTGGTGCTGGGAAAACTGGACAGCTACACATAAAAGAATGAAATTAGAACACTTCCTAACACCATACACAAAAATAAACTCAAAGTGGATTAAGGACCTAAATGTAAGGCCAGACACTATCGAACTCTTAGAGGAAAACATAGGCAGAACACTCTATGACATAAATCACAGCAAGATCCTTTTTGACCCACCTCCTGGAGAGATGGAAATAAAAACAAAAATAAACAAATGGGACCTAATGAAACTTAAAAGCTTTTGCACAGCAAAGGAAACCATAAACAAGATGAAAAGACAACCCTCAGAATGGGAGAAAATATTGCAAATGAAGCAACTGACAAAGGATTAATCTCCAAAATATACAAGCAGCTCATGCAACTCAATATCAAAAACCAAACAACCCAATCCAAAAATGGGAAGACCACCTGAAAAGTCATTTCTCCAAAGAAAATATACAGATTGCCAACAAACACATGAAAGGATGCTCAACATCACTAATCATTAGAGAAATGCAAGTCAAAACTACAATGTGGTATCACCTTACACTAGCCAGAATAGCCATCATCAAAATATCTACAAACAATAAATACTGGAGAGGGTGTGGAGAAAAGGGAACCCTCTTGCACTGTTGGTGGGAATGTAAATTGATACAGCCACTATGGAGGACAGTATAGAGGTTCCTTAAAAAACTACAAATAGAACTACCATAGGACCCAGCAATCCCACTACTGGGCATATACCCTGAGAAAACCATAATTCAAAAAGAGTCATGTAGCACAATGTTCATTGCTGCATTATTTACAACAGCCAGGACATTGAAGCAACCTAAGTGTCCATCGACAGATGAATGGATAAAGAAGGTGTGGCACATATATACAATGGAATATTACTCAGCCATAAAGAAAAACGGAATTGAGTTATTTGTAGTGAGGTGGATGGAAATGGAGTCTGTCATACAGAGTGAAGTAAGTCAGAAAGAGAAAAACAAATACCGTATGCTAACACATATATGTGGAATCTAAAAAGAAAAAAGTGGTTCTGATGAACCTAGGGGCAGGACAGGAATAAAGACACAGGTGTAGAGAATGGACTTGAAGACACAGGGAGGGGGAAGGGTAAGCTGGGACAAAGTGAGAGAGTAGCACTGATATATATACACTACCAAATATAAAATAGGTAGTGGGAAGCTGCTGCATAGCACAGGGAGGTCAGTCAGTGCTTTGTGGGGGGGGGGGATAAGGAGGGTGGGGATATGGGGATATATGTATACATATAGCTGATTCACTTTGTTATATAGCAGAAACTAACAAACCACTATAAAACAATTATACTCCAATAAAGATGTTATTTAAAAAAATCCAAAAAAAAAAGACAAAGGTAAAGTTAAGTTGGATTTTTGGATGCTGGGAACTAAATTCTTATTTTTCAATTTCACTTTTCATCTCCTCATATCAAGAAAGCAAACTCTTTTTTAGAGCACTGAAAATTTATGTTTCCTCTTCTTTAGTTGAAAATGATGTCATTTTTAAAACGTGTCCTATGCAGTTTATATTCTATATATTTTAAGTCCTAATCACTATTATCATAGTACATGTGATTATAATCAGGGTGATACCAGCTGAAGAAAAACGTTTATCTAAGGTAGGACATAAATATCCCTCATCAGTATGTTCCCTAATGGGAATCAGGCTAAATTTTGTTCTCATTGAAATCCATGTGTCAATTTCACCTGACAGCCCATGTAATTAAGTCAGGGAACTATCATGTTAACCAGCATTAGATGTTTTGATTAGTATGATACATTCCAAAATAGACAGGACATTCAAGCCATAGTGAGACAATACAGAATGTGATGGAGCATGTGGTAGTTGCATTTATTTAATATTAAAATTAGAATTCTGGATTTTCAGACCTCCAAGTGAATTTTCAGCCTGAAATATCACTGCCTCAGATTTGTCCATCTAACTACGTTAAGTTTTAATTGTCCCTTTTCATTTTACTCACTTTTTGTAAGGTAGGTCTGTAATGATTCAAGGTGTCATCATAGTATTTTTTTCAATTTTTACCATCTGGAAATATCTTGATTATCCAATTAATAAATCTACTTGGGGTTCCAATTAGTAAATCTATTGTTTGCCTAATTCTGCTGTAGTTACCATGATTGAAACAGGAGAAATATAAAGAGTGATTTCTTCTGCTCTCAATGAACTTGTGATGTTGTCTTAGAGACAAAATAAAAACCTTTAAAAATTAGAGAAAAAGAACTTTTCTATGAGAGCAAGAACGATGTCTTTATTTTTCTGTCACTTATCTCGTGTGCTTATTTTGAACTCTGACAATTAATTAGTACTCAAAATGTATTTGTTGAATAGATGGTGAATAAATAAGAATGGTATGACTGTACCCAAATGTTAACTTCCTACAATACCGTACAGCAGAAACTAACACGGCATTGTGAAGCAATTATACTCCAATAAAGATCTATTAAAAAATTATATCACTCATATCTTTAGAAACAAAAATAACACAACAAAAAATTAGAATTTATTTGCATAGGTTTGCAGTGTTTGCTAACTTCTACAGCCTGATCTTCACAAACTTCCAGAACTCATTTTCTGTTCCATCCCTCCACTCCCAAAGCCATCTCAGAGTGTGAAATTAGGTCTGTGAGTCTGACTTATTCTTCCACATCAACCTGCTTCAATATGTTTTGTTCACTAAACCTGAAATGTCTTATCTTCCAACATCACCTTAACTGCATCTGTTAAATCCACATTCTAGGCTCAGATGACTTGTAAAGGTCCAAATTCAGGTCTCCTGTCTTTCTAGAATGTAACTTTTATCATTTTTATTATAGTCATTTCATTATTTTTCCCACTGATCAGTGAATTTTGGAGTTTAAGAAATGTTATTTTTTCTTGTTTTGGGGTTTTTTTTGGTTCATTATTCATTCTCTCTATAGTTATAGTTTAAGTGCAATACAATATTGGGTAAAATTGGACCTGGTTTCTACTATAGTGGAGCTTATGACTTAAAATAGAGGCATTAGTCAGATAATCACAAATATGAGTGCGTAATTATGAGCTAAAATTAAATCCTATAAAAGAAAAGAGTACTCAAAATATAAATAAATAACATAGCCCAAACATGAAACCTTTGTTAAAGGATCTTTCTTCTCTGTAAGCAATACTTGAAGAGACATAAGGCAGTCAAGGATTTTTATCCGAATTCTAATTTCATTGAGAAGTTGTTAATCAAAAAACAAGGGATTAATAAAAATACATTTTTAGAAGACTATTCTGGCTGCATAATGATGAAAAAATAAAATAGGGTTGAGTCTGAAGCAAAATGGATCATATGAGGAAAATTAGTTGATAATTTTAGTATTCACAAGAGACATGATGCTCAGTTGAACAGAATGTTGGCTGTGGACATGAAGATAAGACAAATTTGAAATATATTTTTGAAAGGAAATAGTGACGCTTGCTGGTAGATGGGAAATGATGGGCATCTTGGCAGACACCATCTGCTACACACCCAACTTCCCAAACACCTTCTCATATCCAACATCTGCTCTTCACCCTATGTCTCAGTATCTGCTACATGTCCAGTGTGCCAATGACTGCTCTATATCCAGCACCTCATCATTGGCTATGTAACCAGGGTCCATTCCTCTTCAACCTCCTACTTCCTTTCCAACAGATTCTGTTTTTTCCTACTAATGACAGAGATCAATGGATCTTAGAAAGGAAAACATCTCTTGCTTCAGGCCCAGGGCATGGACCATAATTGTCTAATACTATGACATTTAAATTATCTTTGGTTAGTGACTGAATTAGGTTGGCCATGGGCCCAATTCTGGATTAAAAGATACAAACAAATGCCAACTCATAGCATTTCTAGGAAGGCTTTTGCTTTCCTAATGTAACGTGACAAACTCAACTGGCATGTTTCTTTCTCCCCTTTTGCCCATTCACATTTACATTAGTTTCCTATTGCCACTGTGACAGATTACGACAGATTACCACAGATTACCTGGTGCCTTAAAACAACACACATTTATTATCTTATTATCTTAGTTATGGAGTTCAGAAGTCTGAAATGGGACTCACTGGGCTAAAATCATCTGGAGGTTCTGGGAAAAATATGTTTTTTCATGTGTTTTCCCACATCCCTGGAAGAAGCTACCCATATCCATTGGCTCTTGGCCTCCTACCATATTTAAAGCCAGCATCTGCCAGTTGAATTTTTCACACTCTGTATCACTTTGCGTCTATCATCGCCTCCCCTGCTGAATCTCCTGACCCCTTTTACTTATAAGGATTCTTGTGGTTATACTGGGCCCACTCAGATAATCCAGTATAATCTCTCCACCTCAAAATCCTTAACTTAATCACATGCACAAAGTCTTGTTTGCTATGTTAGGCAACATATTCACAGGTTCTGAACATGAGGACATGGATGTCTTTGGGGAGGGGCATTTTTATTCCTACCACAGTGCTTTTCATTTTTAGAATGAAACATGATGACCTAGCATGGAATAGTCTGCCATGGCACAACAAGTACGAGTGAAAGACCATCCCCAAATGCAAACTCTAACACTATCTGGCTACTGGACGCTTATTAGTAGATGCATATCTCAGTGACACAGTGAACTCTGAGTTGGTTAAGCATTCTTATTTGAATTTTCTTTTCTTGCAGCTATCCACAGTAAGAAATACATTTTCATGTTATGATCTACTATGTGTCATAGCACTTATTTTGAAAAAACACTGCCCTAAGAATAAAGATAATTTTTTAAATTTTGTATAATTTTCTGTTGTCTTCACGTTATAATATACTTCATTTGAACTATGTAAAAAAAGCAGCATTCACATTGAAATCACTTGTTAAAAGCTCCTCTTTCAGTACTGAACTCCAGAAAGCTCTTAGCAGCACCCGATAATGTCAATTGACTCCTACTTCATGACATCCCTGATCTTTGCATTGAAGATGCTGGGTTTTTTTTTGAATTTTATTTTATTTATTTTCTTATACAGCAGGTTCTAATTAGTTATCCATTTTATACACATTAGTGTATATATGTCAATCCCAATCTCCCAATTCATCTCACCACCACCATCCCCCCGCCACTTTCCCCCCTTGGTGTCCATGCGTTTGTTCTCTACATCTGTGTCTCAATTTCTGCCCTGCAAAAGGGATCACGTGTACCATTTTTCTAGGTTCCACATATATACATTAATATACAATATTTGTTTTTCCCTTTCTGACTTACTTCACTCTATTTGACAGTCTCTAGATCCAACCACATCTCTACAAAAGACCCAATTTCATTCCTTTTTATGGTTGAATAATATTCCACTGTATACATATACCACATCTTCTTTATCCATTCATCTGTTGATGGGCATTTAAGTTGCTTCCATGACGTGACTATTGTAAATAGTGCTGCAATGAACATTGGGGTGCATGTGGCATTTTGAATTAAGGTTTTCTCTGGGTATATGCCCAGTAGTGGGACTGCTGGGTCATAAGGTAGTTTTATTTTTAGTTTTTATGAAGAACCTCCATACTGTTCTCCATAGTGGCTGTATCAATTTACATTCCCACCAATAGTGCAAGAGGTTTCCCTTTTCTCTACACCCTCTCCAGCATCTGTTGTTTGTAGATTTTCTGATGATGCCCATTCTAACTGGAGGGAGCTAATACCTCATTGTAGCTTTGATTTGCATTTCTCTAAATATTAGTGATTTTGATAAGATTTTCATGTGCTTCTTGGCTATCTGTAAGTCTTCTTTGGAGAAATATCTATTTAGGTCTTCTGCCCATCTTTTGATTGGGTTTTTTGTTTCTTTAACGTTGAGCTGCATGAGCAGTTTATATATTTTGGAGATTAATCCTTTGTTGATTTGTTTGCAAATATTTTCTCCCACTCTGAGAGTTGTATTTTCGTCTTGTTTGTAGTTTCTTTTGCTTTGCAAAAGCTTTTAAGTTTCATTTTGTTCCATTTGTTTATTTTTGGTTTTATTTCCATTACTCTAGGAGGTGGATCAAAAAAGATCTTGCTGTGATTTATGTCAAAGAATGTTCTTCCTATATTTTCCTTTAAGGGTTTAATAGTGTCTGGTCTTACACTTAGGTCTCTAATCCATTTTGAGTTTATTTTTGTGTATGGTGTTAGGGAGTATTCTAATTTCATTCTTTTACATGTAGCTATCCAGTTTTCCCAGTACCACTTATTGAAGAGGCTGTCTTTTCTCCATTGTATATCCTTGCCTCTTTTGTCATACATTAGTTGACCATAGGTGCGTGGGTTTATCTCTGGGCTTTCTATCCTGTTCCATTGATCTATATTTTTGTTTTTGTGCCAGTACCATATTGTCTTGATTACTGTAGCTTTGTAGAAGAGTCTGAAGTCAGGGAGTCTGATTCTTCCAGCTCCATTTTTTTCCCTCAAGACTGCTTTGGCTATTTGGGGTCTTCTGTGTCTCGATACAAATATTAAGATTTTTTGTTCTAGTTCTGTTAAAAAAAAAATGTCATTGCTTGTTTGATAGGGATTGCATTGACTCTGTAGATTGCTTTGGGTAGTATAGTCATTTTCACAACATTGATTCTTCCAATCCAAGAACATGGAATATCTCTCCATCTGTTTGTATCATTTTTAATTTCTTTCAGCAGTGTCTTATAGTTTTCTGCATACAGGTCTTTGGTCTCCCTAGGTAGGTTTATTCCTAGGTATTTTATTCTTTTTATTGCAGTGGTAAATAGGAGTGTTTCCTTAATTTCTCTTTCAGATTTTTTGTCGTTAGTGTATATGAATGTAAGAGATTTCTGTGCATTAATTTTGTATCCTGTAACTTTACCAAATTCATTGATTAGCTCTAGTAGTTTCCTGGTAGCACTTTCAGGATTCTGTATGTATACTATTATGCCATCTGCAAACACTGAGAGTTTTACTTCTTCTTTTCCAGTTTGTTTTCCTTTTATTTCTTTTTCTTCTCTGATTGCCATGGCTAGAACTTCCAAAACTATGTTGAATAATAGTGGTGAGAGTGGGCAACCTTGTCTTCTTCCTGATCTTAGAGGAAATGCTTTCAGGTTTTAACCCTTGAGATTGATGGTTACTGCGGGTTTGTCATATATTG
The DNA here is from genome assembly GCF_059928025.1 of Delphinapterus leucas. Lineage (NCBI taxonomy): Eukaryota > Metazoa > Chordata > Mammalia > Artiodactyla > Monodontidae > Delphinapterus > Delphinapterus leucas. Next base: position 17,530,152 of record NC_143146.1, read on the forward strand.
CCTTTATTATGTTGAGGTAGGTTCCCTCTATACCCCACACTCTGGAGAGTTTTTATCATAAATGGGTGTTGAATTTTGTCAAAAGCTTTTTCTGCATCTATTGAGATGATCATAGGATTTTATTCTTCAGTTTGTTAATATGGTGGGCCACATTGTTTTATTTGCGTATATTGAGGAATCCTTGCAATCCTTAAGTATATTGAAGAATCCTTTGCATATACTAAAGAATCCTTTATCCCTCAGTGATAAATACCACTTGGTCATGGTGTATGATCCTGTTAATGTGCTGTTAGATTCTGTTTGCTAGTATTTTGTTGAGGATTTTTGTATCTATATTCATCAGTGACATTGGTCTGTAATTTTCTGTTTTTGTAGTATCTTTGTCTAGTTTTACTATCAGGGTGAAGGTGGCCTCATAGAATGAGTTTGGGAGTGTCCTTCCTCTGCAATATTTTGGAAGAGTTTGAGAAGGATGGGTGTTAGCTCTTTTCTAAATGTTTGATAGAATTCACCTGTGAAGCCATCTGGTCCTAGATTTTTGTTTGTCAGAAGATTTTTAATCACAGTTTCAATTTCATTACTTGTGATTGGTCTGTTCATATTTTCTATTTCTTCCTGGTTCAGTCTTGGAAGGTTATACCTTTCTAAGTATTTGTCCATTTCTTCCAGGTTGTCCATTTTATTGGCATAGAGTTGCTTGCAGTTGTCTCTTAGGATGCTTTCTATTTCTGTGGTGTCTGTTTTAACTTCTCATTTTTCACTTCTAATTTTATTGATTTGATTCCTCTCCCTCTTTTTCCTGATAAGTCTGGCTAAAGGTTTATCAATTTTTTTAATCTTCTCAAAGAAGCAGCTTTTAGTTTTACTGTTTACTACTGTTTTCTGTGTTTCTATTTCATTTATTTCTGCTCTGATCTTTATGATTTCTTTCCTTCTGCTAACTTTGGGTTTTGTTTGTTCTTCTTTCTCTAGTTCCTTTAGGTGTAAGGTTAGGTTGTTTATTTGATATTTTTCTTGTTTCTTGAGGTAGGATTGCATCGCTATAAACTTCCCTCTTAGAATTGCTTTTGCTGCATCCCATAGGTTTAGAATCATCGTGTTTTCTTTATAATTTGTCTCTACGTATTTTTTGATTTCCTGTTTGATTTCTTCAGTGATCTCTTTGTTATTTAGTAACGTATTGCTTAGCCTCTATATGTGTGTCCTTTACATTTTTCCCCCTGTAATTGATTTCTAATCTCATTGCATTGTGGTCAGAAAAGATGCTCGATGTGATTTCAATTTTCTTAAATTTACTGAAGGCTGATTTGTAACACAAGATGTTATCTATCCTGGAGAATGTTCTGTGTGCACTTGAGTAGAAACTGTAATGTGCTGTTTTCAGATGGAATATCCTATAAATATAAATATCAATAAATCTATCTGGTCTATTGTGTCATTTAAAGTTTGTGTTTCCTTATTAATTTTCTGTTTGGATGATCTTTCCATTGGCCTAAGTGAGGTGTTAAAATCCCCCACTATTAATGTGTTACTGTTGATTTCCTCTTTTATAGCTGTTAGCAGTTGTCTTATGTATTGAGTGGCTCCTATGTTGGGTGCATATATATTTGTAATTGTTACATCTTCTTCTTGGATGGATCCCTTGAACATTAGGTAGTGTCCTTCCTTGTCTCTTGTAACATTCTTTATTTTAAAGTCTATTTTGCCTGATATGAGAATTGCTACTCCAGCTTTCTTTTGATTTCCATTTGCATGGAATAACTCTTTCCATCCCCTCACTTTCAGTCTGTATGTGTCCCTTGGTCTGAAGTGGGTCTCTTTTAGACAGCATATATATGGGTTTTGTTTTTGTATCCATTCTGTGAGTCTGTGTCTTTTGGCTGGAATATTTAATCCATTCATGTTTATGGTAATTATTGATATGTATGTTCCTAAGACCATTTTAATAATTGTTATGGGTTTGTTTTTGTACGTCCTTTTCTTCTCTTGTGTTTCCCACTTAGGAAACTTCCTTTAGCATTTGCTGTAGAACTGGTTTGGTGGTGCTTAATTCTCTTAGATTTTGCTTGTCTGTAAAGCTTTTGATTTCTCTGTCAAATATGAATGACATCCTTGCCAGGTAGAGTAGTCTTGGTTGTAGGTTCTTCCCTTTCATTACTTTAAATATGTCATGCCACTCCCTTCTGCCTTGTAGAATTTCTGCTGAGAAACCAGCTGTTAACCTTAGGGGAGTTCCCTTTTATGTTGTCATTTTTCCCTCGCTGCTTTCAATAATTTTTCTTTGTCTTTAATTTTTATCTATTTGATTACTATGTGTGTCAGCCTGTTTCTCCTTGGGTTTATCCTGCCTGGGACTCTGCACTTCCTGGACTTGGGTGGCTATTTCCTTTCCCATGTTAGGGAAGTTTTCGACTATGACCCCTTCAAATATTTTCTCGGGTCCTTTCTCTCTCTCTTCTCCTTCTGGGACCCTAATATTGTGATTATTGTTGTGTTTAATGTTGTCCCAGAGGTCTCTTAGGCTCTCTTAATTTGTTTTCATTCTTTTTTCTTTATTCTGTTCCACAGCAGTGAATTCCACCATTCTGTCTTCCAGGTCACTTATCCATTCTTCTGCTTCAGTAATTCTGCTATTGATTCCTTCTAGTGTATTTTTCATTTCAGTCATTATATCTTTCATCTGTTTGTTTGTTCTTTGATTCTTCTAGGTCTTGGTTAAACATTTCTTGCATCTTCTTGATCTTTGCCTCCATTCTTTTCCCAAGGTCCTGGATCATCTTCACTATCATTATTCTGAATTCTTTTTTGGAAGGTTTCCTATCTCCACTTCATTTAATTGTTTTTCTGGGGTTTTATCTTGTTCCTTCATCTGGTGCATAGCCCTCTGCCTTTTCATCTTGTCTATCTTTCTGTGAATGTGGTTTTTGTTCCACAGGCTGCAGGATTGTAGCTCTTCTTGCTTCTGCTGTCTGCCCTCTGGTGGATGAGGCTATCTAAGAGGCTTGTGCAAGCTTCCTGATGGGAGGGACTGGTGTTGGGTAGAGCTGGGTGTTGTTCTGGTGGGCAGAGCTCAGTAAAACTTTAATCCACTTGTTTGCTGATGGGTGGGGCTGGGTTCCTTCCCTATTGATTGTTTGGCCTGAGGAGACCCAACACTGGAGCCTACCCAGCTCTTTGGTGGGGCTAATGGTGGACTCTGGGAGGGCTCACGCCAAGGGGTACTTACCAGAACTTCTGCTGCCAGTATCTTTGTTCTCACGGTGAGACAGAGCCAACCCTGCCTCTGCAGGAGACCCTCCAACAATAGCAGGTAGGTCTGGTTCAGTTTCCTATGGGGTCACTGCTCCATCCCCTGGGTCCCGATGTGCACACTACTTTGTGTGTGCCCTCCAAGAATGGAGTCTCTGTTTCCCCCAGTCCTGTCAAAGTTCTGCAATCAAATCCCTCTAGCCTTCAAAGTCTGATGCTCTCGGAATCCCTCCTCCCCTTGCCCGACCCCCAGGTTGGGAAACCTGATGTTGGGCTCAGAACCTTCAGTCCACTGGGTGGACTTCTGTGGTATAAGTGTTCTCCAGTCTGTGAGTCACCCACCCAGCAGTTATGGGATTTGATTTGATTTTATTGTGATTGCACCCCTCCTACCATCTCACTGTGGCTTCTCCTATGTCTTTGGATGTGGGGCATCTTTTTTGGTGAGTTGCATTGTCTTCCTGTTGATGATTGTTCAACAGTGATTCTGGTGCTTTCGCAAGAGGGAGTGAGTGTACGTCCCTTTACTCTGCCACCTTGAACCGGTAATTCAAAGATGCTGTTTCAATGTACTCTTTCCACTTTATATTCCTTCTTATAATTGTCCTTCATCCTTCTGTCCTCTAACTGTAGTTCCCTGATGGAATTTTACTTTTAAATATTTTGACCAAGATCTGTAAAGAGAACTGCATTTTACATCACAACCTGCTACACACACATACACAGTTTGTTCTCAGCTATAACTTTCTCAATTAAATTTAAGAAAAATAAATATTATGTGGATGAAGAAACTCCTTTCCTATCAGCTGCCAACACCTCTGTGTGCCAGGGCCCATAGTCTTACATCTGCTGAGGATTTATCTTGGACAACTATCTAATTTCTTTCCTGCATCATTGATTTTGTTTCCTTCTACTGTATTATGCCCAAAAAATGTGTTCTATTACAATGGTCAAAAAAAGAAAAAGACCAAGAGGATTAATTTCCTTAATTACAAATCTCCCTCCAGCTCTGCTCCAGTTTTCTTCTGCCACCCTTAAGAGTAAAAGAGCTACCCATAATCACATTCTCCACTTCATCACCTCCATTCTCTATTTACTCTACTCTGATTGCACTTTCATTGTCACAAGCCCACTTTTGTCAAGCTGCAAGCAGCTAAGTCCAATGGCAGCTCTTCTACTCTTGTCCATAACGTTTTAGATGACTTCAGCACAGTTTATTACCCTCTTCTATGCTAAATGCTTTCTTCTCATGGCTTCAGGAACCCCATGCTCTCCTTATTTTTCTCCTAGTCATTGACACATCTCTCATTTGCTGGCTCCTCACTCCAATCTCAGCAGGGTCCTAGACCTTTCCTGGATCTTTTACTCTCTTCCATGTACAAATATAGACTCTTGACTCAATCTAATTCCTGGGTTTTAACCAGCATTTATAGCAACAGGACTGTCAAGTCTAAATCTCCCATTTTGAACTCTCTGGAACTATGACTTTATAATCAGCTACAGACTTGTCATCTGCACATATATAATATAGAATTTTAGAGGTGCATATAGCCTAAAGACGACCTTCTCAGTCCTCTTTATTTCCTAAATGGCAAAACTAACATTGTGAAAAAAATAAGTAACTGACCCAAGACTGTCAGGCACAGGTTACAGATGCCTCCAATACAGCACCATCAGCTATGCATTATTAGAACCAAAAGAACATGTGAACCAAGAGTGTAAGATTCCTTTTCTGTTTGCTGGCGAAGTCCAACATTGGCCAAAGCCCCACTTGCTGGACTCCTGGAGATACAAGCCCTGTGGTGGAGTGCATTCTATTCCAAGCTGAGTATCACAGCAGAGGCAAAACTACATTTCTTTTCGACTTTCCCAAATAATTCAATCTTATGTTGCCATTTTCTTCTTTTCTCTCCCTGCTGACAGGTTTTAATGCACTGATGCAGCCTTACATGTTCTCCAACCTGATTATATTTCAGTTTATTGATTAAAAATTACCAGTGGGATATTAAGTTCATGCAAAGTTAGGCATAATCACTTAGTAAATGATCACTTTTGTAGAGAATCATCACTCCAGTGGCTGGCTCTTTAAATTATCCCATCAAATAGTTACTGTTCATTCAGAGCTTGCTGAGATTCAGATCATTTATGCAAATTTTTAAATCCTCAAGACTCAAAGCAGATTTCCAAAAATATTTGGATTAAACAATATAGCTTCTTCAACTGAACTGTCTTCATTGACGAGCCTTTTAAAGATCAAAGAGATATTGCAGCCTTTGACAACCAACATCTGAAGGTTTATATTAACTATTAAAGAATAAATTTTCCACATAATATTTTTTCTCTGTTGAGTCTTCATACATTGATGTTAATCATCAGGATAAACAATTCAAAATGAGATTACAGCTGAAAATTGAAATGGCTAAACAAATTCTCCATGATCATGAGGATGACTCAATTAAAGCAAATTGCAGATAAATGGATGGAAGCAATAAGGGAAACAGGGAAATAACAAGAGAAATTATCTGTATCAAAAACAAAGTTCTAATGCCAAGATATTTAAGAGTAGTGCAAAATGGTCTGGCCTGAAAAAATAAACCAAATGCCAAGAGTTTACAATTACAGTGATCACAAATGCCAGGTATTTTGAATAGGTAGCATTTTGCCTGCCAGATAGTTTACTAGGGAGAAGCAATGACATGAATGTAGGCTGTGTAGTTAACAACTATTGCTATTATTTTCCCCATAGCAATATCCAGATATAACTCTGTAGGCTCTTCCACACCTACAAGCTCTAAAGAGCCTTTGTTACAAGGTGTCAGAGTAGTGAAAGGACAGGATTTCTGGGACTTAAACTTCATTAAGTTTCCAGAAGAAACGTACCACTACTTTGATTTTTGGTTGGTATTCTTTTAAACAGGACAGGATTTGGCTATAGAGTTATTTTTACTATAAAAGGTAGAACTTTCAGGGAAAAAACCCTAATGCCTTCATTTCATGCTATCAAATTCAGGCAGAAATGACAATTAAGCATCAGCCAATTCCAATCACTAGGGATAGGGGGCCAAAGGTATGGCCCCCATCCTCCAGTTCCAGCTGCTGGCAGATGGGGGAGGAAGGACATAATTGTGCAGGGCGGCAAGCTTGCTGACGTCCCACACATCTATGCCTGGGTTCCTCTGGGAAATACCTTCACTTATTCTCAGATACTGACGTCAGGACAGGACAGGTGGGACATGGCATTCTAAACAATTTTGGCTTGAAATGAAATAAGGGTCTGTGAAATTGTCAAAGAAAAACCAGAGCCTGAAGTGGTTAAATCGGCAAAACCATTAAAGAAAGCCAGAACTGGACAGTAGTTAAATGGTAAAAATATTTATTCTGGAACTGCTGCAATAAGAGAAAAGAGATCTCAATATAGAACTGAGCTCAATTCTGAATACAGCATGGACAAACGGAGGTTCCTACCCGAGTAGTAGGGTGGAAGTCTGAGGAAAGGACATTACCAGGAGGAAACATCAGAGGCAAAGGGGGAATTCTGGTTAAACAGATTTGACTGGAACACTGAGGGAAGGTCAGGGTGATCACCTGTCACCTGGGAGATGAAGAATGTCATCACATACAGAGCTTGATCAGATATTGAGGGTAAGGTATTCTAACTAGACTGATTGAGCAATGTTCCTGCTATAATTGGGCAATTCAAGCCCAAGAAAAATGGATGCCAAGTTCAAGGCCTAGAGGTCTTAAAGCGGCTTGAATCAAGTTTAGTCAAGGAGAGAGTCTTTGTCGGAACTGTTTTTAAAAAAGGAGGACAAGAAGTTGCCTCTCACTCCCGAACCCTTTCCCTCTTTCTTTTTGAGATATAAAACCATGATTTCCCAACATGATTGAATATTTTCATATTTGTACCTAAACATAGAGCACAAAAGGAGTTTGCTCATTATTCACTGTGTCAGATTAATTTTACCTTCAACTATTTTTAGCACCAAATTTGTTTGCATGTCCTTAGTCTCCATAGTTTGTGAATATACTTCACAGTTACAATTAATGACATAAAAATAATGGAGGAAGAACTACTTCCTATTTCTAGTATGACTAGTAAGACAACACACTGGTTTCCCTCACACTCAAAAATAAAACTGGTTTTATGACTCTGTGGCAAGGCTTGAACCAAGAATATAACTTTTCCATATTCACTCTGTGTTAGGCTCTTAACCTCCACAGTGGAGAATTCTGCCTGAATATATTTGAATAATTCCCCACACTCTTTGTATCTTCTTCACTTCTTTCAAACAGTTCAAGCCCAAGTGACTTTGGGTTGTTCACTCGTTACAACAGGAAGCCTTGACTTGGGATTAGGTTACTCTGAAATATTTTCTAGACTAACTCAATTTTACGGGATCAGAGTGCACTTGAAGTTCATTTTATAGCTATGCAGAATATGTATTTCTAATTTCTACTTGATGGTTTTATTTTTCCCCATCATAACTGAGAATTTTAATTCTGTGTCTGAAGAATTATACCATACAAATTTCCCTCAAAGCCATTTGGCATGAAGTACTGCCCATTAGAAGCAAGCTGAGCATTCTGAATATATATTATTCATCTCTCAAGGGGACAGCCTTTCTCAGTAGATCATAATTTGAAGACCTACTACTACTGTGATTAATATGGCTCCTCCCAATCAGTATCTGAAATAAATGCAAATAGCCACAGTCAAACAATTACTTAAAGTTTTCATTTAAAAACCTTTCTAGTAAGAAAACAAATATACAGTAAAGGTTACACAGCTCTGGCTGACAGACCCTCAGATGGATGGACCTATTACAGTCTATCCAAACAGGAAGGCCAGGTCACTCATTAAACCACTGTCAATAAAAATGATGAGATGGGCTTTGTCCCAAGGACTGATGGCTAGATAAGTTGACAAAAGGACAGAGAAGAATTGTGAAAAACCAGGAGATCAATGGCTATTAATTTAAAGGTAACACATACCCTAGAATGAAACAGTTTAGGTTGCTATGTAGGATAATTACCATTTTCAATTAGCTGACATTTCACATAGCTTTGGGACTATAGCAAGACAATAACACTCAGCATCTAATCTCAGCTCTGCCTTTTGTCACTGATCTCCTGGTATTACTTCAAAGGCAAAGCCAATACTTTGTGAGCAATAGCTTTCTTTGTCATAAATAGCAAGAAGTACAGAGAGTTCAAAGGAAGTTCAAGTGATATACACCCTTAAACAAACTATCTCATATTAATACTTCCCTGAGTGATTACTTTTCCCTGGCCATTTCACTAATAAGTAAGTGCTTTTAATGCAATAGGCAGGAATTTTATTTTATTATGATAATATCATAAAAATAGTAGGGAAATAGAAATTCCAATATGTAGATTTCTATCCCATCAGTATGTATATAATTTACATAATCACTTTCCCCCCACTATATTGTAAAACTTAAATATTCACTTCCATTTACCTGAGATGTTTTAAATTTGAAAATATAATCAAATATTACTTGTAGTTTAAAACGAATCAGCTATTTCCTATTTGAAATAATATTCTCTAATTTGTTTAAGAGAATATATAATAATATTGATGTGGGTCATTTGTTTTAGAAAGCTCAGTCAGCCAGAGCACCAGGCCATTAGTCCAGAGACATAGGTTTGACTTTGTTTTGTGGCTCGTATGATGTGTACTTAGTCCTCTAACAAATATAAGACATAAATCACAAAGTTGGAGAGAAACAGGGTACGAAAATGTAAACACAGCATTATACCTGTTACTCCTGAAACACAAAACTCAAAGTCCATATCTTACTTATGGTCACTGGTCAGCACATCATGTCTGTGTTTGAGACACTAGTAATAACTGAAAATAGAAATGTGCAAAAATATCTTAAAAGTTTCGGCCATGATAAAGATCCAGACAACTAAAGAAATCAGATGGTATATGCTTTCCAGACCACAATCCTTGGAATGTAGATGGGACATACTGCTCTATTTTACTTTGTAATTTTTATTAGAAACATCGTGTCTATTTTTGACAGTTTTTCTTAACCAGGCAAACCGTCAATGCTTTAGGTCAATCTTTTCTTTCGATATTGATACTACTATGGTCTGAATGTTTGTGTCCCCCTAAAATTCATGTTATGAAATTCTAACCCCCAAAGTGAAAGTAGCACATGAGAGTGGACCCCTCATGAATGGGACGAGGGCTCATACAAGATCCCCAAACACAACCTTACCCCTTTTGCCATGTGAGGGCATAGTAAAAAGACGACTGTCTAGGAAGTAGGCCCCCACCAGACATTGACTATACACCAGCACCTTGACCTTTCGAGTCTTCAGAACTATGAGAAATATATTTCTGCTGTTTATAAGCCACATAATTTATGTTATATTTTCTAGCAGCTTGAAAGGACTAAGATATCAAGCGCAACTGTCTAAGTATGAAGAGTCAATCATAAATAAGGTACTTACCAACTGCATTGCTTTGTTCACACAAAATTTCTGAACTGCAGTATAATTTTATATGCTTCTTAAGATTTTAATTTCACACCCTTCCGAGCCATGATGATATTGTCAATTAAGTAAGCCATTAACAAAATTGGAGAATCCTCAGACATAACATTGCAGTACAAGTTACAATTAATTCTGACTTGATAATGTCTGACATGCTTCCACTCACAAAATTTATCTTACTATAGCCCAAGCAGTCTATGTCACTTTTTGTTCCCTTTATATCCACCTACAAAAAACAAAGTAAAATCATTTAAAATCTAAGAATTAAATGTATGTTAAACCTTTTATGTACTGAAAAGTGTTATTCCATGGACCCTAACTTCCTAGCCTCTGAACAAGTCGCATGATTTGGGGCAAAAGGCAAGAGGTATTTGGATCTTTTATATAAAACTGCCTAAGAAAATCTGAGGGCCTTTTATAAAAAAGAAGGGCCCCATACTTATTGAGAAACTTTAGGTGAACTAATCTACATTCAACCTTCACAACAACCTCACTATCTTGAAATTTCCAGCAGGCCAGAGACAGTGTCAGTTTTGCTCAAAATTCTATTTCTAAGCACCCAGAAAAGGACCTAAAAAGAGAGCAAACTTTCAGTAAATACTCTCACAAAGGGAACAGGAGGTACATAAAAGGAAAATTGAACTTGGTATTATTATACTCATCTTGATGAAAAAGCCAAAATAAAGAGAGAATACATCTCAAGATCACACTGTGAAGAAGTAACGGGCCAAGAATTCAAATTCTGATGTGCCAGCATCTAAAATCCATCCTTTCTACACTAAAATATTCCCCCTTTATATATGGATTATGTTACTTTCCATTTGCAAAACCCTGACCATGACTTCATTCATGCTAGCCACCAACTAAGAGGGTGACAATTACCTAGAAGCTAAGTCAGAAGAGAAAAATGATTGAACAGATATTCTGTCAATATATTTCTGCATCTATTATTTTCTATAGTAACAGAAGCACCTGTTCTGGTGAGGCTGGAACAGGTGAGCACTTAGTTCAACCCCCAGCTGCACATTCAGTGTCTCATGGTGGATCAAGTATATAAATGCCTGTGCTTCTTCACTGTGATCTGACACACACACATTCACACACATCTTCACTAATGTCATTTTTTAGATAATCAAGTATTCATAAAATTGTTTTAACATCTCAGCAAAAGAACTCACTAACACCAGCAACTCCTTGCAATCTCCCCAATTACTCAGTATTTTTTTAAATAAATAACTCTCTGCCAGTCAATTAACTAGTTTTCATGCTCTGGCTGAATATACAGTTCACCCCTTATTATCCATGCAACCCAAGGTCTCCAAGTTTCCAGCCCTGGCTGGTGTACCTATAAATAGGGAGAGACAAGTAACCAAGTAAGCCCAGCATGCTCCCCTGGAGCATCCCTTTCTATTCTGATGCCTGGAAAGTAATGATCACTTCCACCTTCATGCTGTTCCTGAAATTTCACCTCCAGGTTGGACAAAAATGCCTTCACTCCCTCTTTTTAGTACAGCTCAGAGAATCTGGTATATTCAAAGATATGTTAAAAAAAATACTATCAAAGAAAATAAAATAAAAATAAATAAGGAAATATAAGCAAATTAATAAATGAGCTTAGTTTACCTGTTTCTAATCCTCCCTTTATAAATAATTCTAGATCTCATTTTCATACCATTTTCTACACTCTGGCTCAGAGCAATGGTCACACTTTAGCCCAAGAGGGCTTGGCCACCACTGAGGACAGTGTGTCAGTCTGGCTGCAAGGAGAGGGCTCTTTATTCTCCCCACAATGTGACAGTCTCCAATCCTTAACATTTCCAAGACAAACTTAGGAAAACGCCTCTTCTTCACCAACCTGTCTCCCTCCATTTTAATCTCTCATCAGAGGAACTAGTTTCTTCTCCCACATGATCAGTAGATCTTTAATAGTTAATAAAAATGGAAGTTCTTTGTCAAGTTTCTAACATCTAGAGCACCAAATAAGCTTCTCAACATCCTTTAAGTACATAAGGACACTAATACTTACACATACATGTTAATAGAATGTCCTTGTGTCACTGTGAAGGTTAAAGCTGCATAATCAGAGGCTTTCAAACCTACCCACAATAACCAAAATGATATTTTTCTTTTTTTCTTTTTTTAAGTGGTATAAGAATGATTGGAATGAGAAAGCTACTGCTTAGCAGTGGTCAAGGGACGAAGATGCTGAATAGAAAGGTCAGTGTGAGGCCAAGGACATTATCCTCCATATCATGTTTTTCTCACTATTGTTGGTCTCTCTTTTCTTCTCAGAATTTTCTCCCTCTGCTTCTCAGATGTTTTAGGGCCATAGGCAATCATGTGTCAGGTAAAGGAAGGAACAGGATATAAAATATGATTGAAAATCAGTATAATGTTCATCTATTTCACAAAATACAAGTTTGAATTCCATGCAATCTGCTGTGAAATACAAATTGATTTACTGTATACATATTAATTTCCTATCTATTGTACAAGAGACCTCTTTTTATAGGACCAGTTCATATATATCCACCTCTATTTCCTGTAATTAAAAGTAATCCTTAAACTTGCCCTATTGTTGACTAAAAAATAAACAGGCTGAATGATTTAGTTCAAGCTCAGGGAAAATGACTATCTAAAAATTATTAAGAGCTCAAAAGCTCTTCCAGTTCTGCAGTATCAACCTTTGTTTTATTTAGTACCTCAATTCATTTCTGATAGTTCTCAAATATTCACTGGACTATGTTATGAATTCAGTTTTAATATTCTTAAGATCCTCTCTCATGATAAATATTGAAATTCTATTTCTTGTCTAAGTATGGGCTGTGAATTGAAGCATCTATATCACTCGTCCTGTGTGATATGAATTATTACAAGAAGACAGCAATGAAATTTGAATTTGGACACCATTACTTTTAAATTATCTCTTTAACCCCTAAGTGACCCCCATTGCTATTGATTATAAATTCAGGGCTTTCCAAGAGATGCAGGAAATATGGTCTTAAACATGGAAGCTATGAGTAATTTAATTCAACAAATATTTACTCAGTGTCTACCATTATTACGGCACTGCACTAAAGCATGAATGCACAGTCATGAGTTAAACTCTAAAAGGACTTAAAACTCTGTAGTATAAGTCAGAAATTATACAACGTGGAACAGACAGAAAGAGCCCCATAAAGGAAATTAGGAGATAAGGATTCCACTCTCAGTCATAATACTCACTGTCTGAGAGGTCCTGGATAAATGATTTAACCTTTCCACTATATATTTTACAGATGAGAAAACAAAGGTTTGAACTAGTCAACCTCCAAATCCCCTTTCAACTTTCACATTCTGTGATTAGGTAATATTATAAAAATGGCATTAAACGTGGTATAGAAGTTTAGGGAGGACAGAAACCTTATGATAACCTATTTGATGTTTAAATAATGTAAGAATTTCTTTAACAAAATTTGCAACATCTGTTCATTCACTGAGACTCTAAATGTATGTTGCCAAGTCCTATGCATCTTGCCCTGTGTCAAGCACTGGAAAATCAAAAATGAATACGACATCAAGAAACAGTTAAACAGGGCTTCCCTGGTGGCGCAGTGGTTGAGAGTCCGCCTGCTGATGCAGGGGACACGGGTCCGTGCCCCAGTATGGGAGGATCCCACATGCCACGGAGCGGCTGGGCCCATGAGCCATGGCCGCTGAGCCTGCGCGTCCGGAGCCTGTGCTCCACAACGGGAGAGGCCACAACAGTGAGAGGCCCGCGTACCACAAAAAAAAAACCAAAAAAAAACAGTTAAACAGACAATTTCAAGGCAGAGTATTGAGTCATGTAACAGAGACAGGACGCTATGAGCATGCTCCTAAACCACAAGGTGAAGCCACAAAAATGGCTCTCTGGAGGAAGTGAGGCTGAAGCAAAACTGAAGGAACAGCAAGGCAGGTGAAGGCTGAAGGTGGCTTTTCTAGGTGGACAGGACGTGGATACAGAATGATACCTGGTGCTTTTCAGGGCACCATGAGGAGTTCTGAATGTCTGGAGCATGACTGCAAATATGGTGAGGGGCAGATTGGTTCAAGACAGCAGAGTAGAAGTATGTGCGCTCACTCCCTCTTGCAAGAGCACCAGAATCACAAGTAACAGCTGAATAATCATCAAAAGGAAGACAGTGGAACTCACCAAAAAAGATACCCCACGACCAAAGGCAAAGGAGAAGCTGCAAAGAGATGGTAGGAGGGGGACAATCACACTAAAATTAAATCCCATAACCTCTGGGTGGGTGACTCACAAACTGAAGAACAATTATACCACAGAAGTCCACCCCCTGGAGTGCAGGTTCTGAGCCCTACGTCAGGCTTCCCAACCTGGGGATTCCGCAATGTGAGGAGGAATTCCCAGAGAATCAGATTTTGAAGGCTAGAGGGATTTGACTGCAGGACTTTGAAAGGTCTGGGGGAAACAGAGACTTCACTCTTGGAGGGCACACACAAAGCAGTGTGCACATCAGGACCAAGGGGGAAGGAGCAGTGACACCATAGGAGACTGAACCAGACCTACCTGCTTGTGTTGGAGGGTGTCCTGCAGAGGTGGGAGGCAGCAGTGGCTCATGGTGGGGAGAAGGACACTGGCAGCAGAAGTTTTGGGAAGTACTCCTCATTGTGAGCCCTCCCAAAGCGAACTGTTAGCCCCACCAAAGGGCGTGTAGGCTCCAGTGCTGGGCCACCTCAGGCTAAACAACCAACAGGTAGGGAACTCAGCCTCACCCATCAGCAGAAAAGTGGATTAAAGTTTTACTGAGTTCTACCCACCAGAGCAACACCCAGCTTTACCCACCACCAGTCCCTCCCATCAGGAAGCTTGCACAAGGCTCTTAGATAGTCTCATCAACCAGAGGGCAGACAGTAGAAGAAGAACTACAACCCTGTAGCCTGTGGAATGAAAACCACAGTCACAGAAATGAAAAGGCAGAGGACTGTGTACCAAATGAAGGAACAAGATAAAACTCAAGAAAAACAACTAAATGAGTGGAGGTAGGCAACCTTCCATAAAAGAATTCAGAAAAATGATAGTGAAGATGATCCAGGACCTGGGAAAAAGAATGGAGGCAAATATCGAGAAGATGTAAGAAATGATTAACAAAGACCTAGAAGAATCAAAGAACAGGGCTTCCCTGGTGGCGCAGCGGTTGAGAGTCCACCTGCTGATGCAGGGGATGTGGGTTTGTACCCTGGTCTGGGAAGATCCCACACGCCACGGAGCGGCTGGGCCTGTGAGCCATGGCCACTGAGCCTGCGCGTCTGGAGCCTGTGCTCTGCAACGGGAGAGGCCACCGCACTGAGAGGCCTGTGTACCGCAAAAAAAAAAAAAAAAAAAAAAAAAAGAATTAAACAACAAATACCTAGAAGAATTAAAGAACAAACAAAGATGGACAATACAATAAGTGAAATGAAAAATACACTACAAGGATTCAATAGCAGAATAACTGAAGCAGAACAGATAAGTGACCTGGAAGACAGAAGGGTGGAATTCACTGCTGCGGAACAGAATAAAGAAAAAACAATTAAAAGAAATGAAGACAGCCTAAGAGACCTCTGGGACAACACTGGCATTGTAGGGGTCCCAGAAGAAGAGAAAGAGAAAGGACCCAAGAAAATATTTGAAGAGATTATAGGTGAAAACATCCTTAACATGGGAAAAGAAATAGCCACCCAAGTGCAGCAAGTGCAGAGTCCCAGGGGGGATAAATGCAAGGAGAAATACTCCAAGACACATAGCAACGAAACAACAAAAATTAAAGACAAACAAAAATTATTAAAAGCAACAAGGGATAAACAACAAATAACATAAACAGGAATTCCTGTAAGGTTAACAGCTGATTTCTCAGCAGAAACTCTACAAGCCAGAAGGGAGTGGCATGATATATTTAAAGTGATGAAAGGGAAGAACCTACAACCAACATTACTCTACCCGGCAAGGATCTCATTCAGATTCGATGGAAAAATCAAAAGCTTAACAGACAAGCCAAAGCTAAGAGAATTCAGCACCACCAAACAAATTCAGCACCAGCTCTACAACAAATGCTAAAGGAACTTCTCTAAGTGGGAAACACAAGAGAAGAAAAGGACCTACAAAAATAAACCCAAAACAATTAAGAAAATGGTCATAGGAACATACATATCAATAATTACCTTAAATGTAAATGGATTAAATGCTCTGAACAAAAGACACAGGCTCGCTGAATGGATACAAAAACAAGACCCATATATATGCTGTTTACAAGAGACCCACTTCAGACCTAGGGGCACATAGAGACCGCAAGTGAGGGGATGGAAAAAGATTCCATGCAAACAGAAATCAAAAGAAAGCTGGAGTAGCAATACTCATATCAGATAAAAAAGACTTTAAAGAATGTTACAAGGGACAAGGAAGGACACTACATAACGATGAAGGAATCATTCAAAGAAGAAGATATAACAATTATAAATATATATGCACCCCACATAGGAGCAACTCAATACATAAGGCAAATGCTAGCAGCTATAAAAGAGGAAATCAACAGTAATACAATAATAGTGGGGGACTTTAACACCTCACTTACAACAATGGACAGATCATCCAGACAGAATATTAATAAGGAAACACAAGCTTTAAATGACACAATAGACCAGATAGATTTAATTGATATTTATAAGACACTCCAACTGAAAACAGCAGATTACACTTTCTTCTCAAGTGCACATGGAATATTCTCCAGGATAGATCACATCTTGCGGCACAAATCAAGCCTTGGTAAATTTAAGAAAACTGAAGTCATATCAAGCATCTTTTCAGACCACAATGCTATGAGATTAGAAATCAGTTACAGGGAAAAAAAAGGAAAAAAACCCACAAACACAAAACAATACATTACTAAATAACCAAGAGATCACTAAAGAAATCAAAGAGGAAACCAGAAAATACCTAGAGACAGATGCCAATGAAAACATGATGACCCAAAACCTACAGGATGCAGCAAAAGCAGTTCTAAGAGGGAAGTTTATAGCAATACAATCCTACCTCAAGAAACAAGAAAAATCTCAAATAAACAATCTCACCTTACACCTAAAGGAAGTAGAGAAAGAACAAACAAAACCCAAAGTTAGTATAAGGAAAGAAATCATAAAGATCAGAGCAGAAATAAATGAAATAGAAACAAAGAAAACAGTAGCAAAGATCAATAAAACTAAAAGGTGGTTCTTTGAGAAGATAAAAAAATTGATAAACCTTTAGCCAGACTCATCAAGAAAAAGAGGGAGAAGACTCAAATCAATAAAATTAGAAATGAAAAAGGAGAAGATACAATGGAAACTACAGAAATACAAAGCATCCTAACAGACTACTACAAGCAACTCTATGCCAATAAAATGGACAAGCTGGAAAAAAGGACAAATTCTTAGAAAGGTGTAACCTTCCAAGACTACCTGGAAGAAACAGAAAATAAGAACAGACAAATCATAAGTAATGGAATTGAAACTGTGATTAAAAATCTTCCGACAAACACAAGTCCAGGAGCAGATGGGTCACAGAATTCCATCAAACATTTAGAGAAGAGCTAACACCCATCCTTCTCAAACTCTTCAAAAAAATTGCAGAGGAGGGAACACCCCCAAACTCATTCTATGAGGCCACCTTCACCCTGATTGCAAAACTAGACAAAGATACTACAAAAAAAGAAAATTATAGATCAGTATCACTGATGAATATAGATGCAAAAATTCTCAACAAAATACTAGCAAACAGAATCCAACAACACATTAAAAGGATCATACACCATGATCAAGTGGGGTTTATCCCAGGGATGTAAGAATTCTTCAATATACACAAATCAATGTGATCCACCATATTAACAAAGTGAAGAATAAAAACCATATGATCATCTCAATAGACGCAGAAAAAGTTTTTGACAAAATTCAACAGCAATGTATGATAAAAATTCTCCAGAATGTGGGCAAAAAGGGAACCCACCTCAACAAAATAAAGACAATATATGACAAACCCACAGCAAACATCATTCTCAATGGTGAAAAACTGGAACCATTTCCACTAAGATCAGGAATAAGACAAGGATGTCCACTCTCACCACTGTTATTCAACATAGTTTTGGAAGTCCTAGCCACGGCAATCGGAGAATAAAAAGAAGTAAAAGGAATACAAATTGGAAAGGAAGAAGTAAAACTGTCACTGTTTGCACATGACACAATACTATACATAGAGAATCCTAAAGATGCTACCAGAGAACTACTAGAGCTAATCAATGAATTTGGTACACTAGCAGGATACAAAGTTAATGCACAGAAATCTCTTGCATTCCTATACACTAATGATGAAAAGTCTTAAAGGGAAATTAAGGAAAAACTCCCATTTACCACTGCAACAAAAAGAATAAAAAACCTAGGAATAAATCTACCTAAAGAGACAAAAGACCTGTATGCAGAAACTATAAGACACTGATGAAAGAAGTTAAAGATGAAACAAACAGATGGAGAGATATTTCATGTTCTTGGATTGGAAGAATCAACATTGTGAAAATCACTATACTACCCACAGCAATCTATAGATTTAATGCAATCGCTATCAAACTACCAACTGCATTTTTCACAGAACTAGAACAAAAAAATCTTAAAATTTGTATGGAGACACAAGAGATCCCGAACTACCAAAGCCATCTTGAGGGAAGAAAACGGAACTGGAGGAACCAGTCCCTGACTTTAGATTATACTACAAAGCTACAGTAATCAAGACAATATGGTACTAGCACAAAAACAAAAATATAGATCAATGGAACAGGATAGAAAGCCCAGAGATAAACCCACGCACCTATGGTCAACTAATCTGACAAAGGAGGCAAGGATACACAATGGAGAAATGACAGTTTCGTCAATAAGTGGTGCTGGGAAAACTTGACAGCTACGTGTAAAAGAATGAAATTAGAATACTCCCTAACACCATACACAAAAATAAACTCAAAATGGATTCAAGACCTAAATGTAAGGTCGGACATTATAAAACTCTTAGAGGATAACATAGGAAGAACAATCTTTGACATAAATCACAGCAAGATGTTTTTTGACCCACCTCCTAGAGAAATGGAAATAAAAACAAAAATGAAGAAATGGGACCTAATGAAACTTAAAAGCTTTTGCACAGCAAAGGAAAACATAAACAAGATGAAAAGACAACCCTCAGAATGGGAGAAAATATTTGCCAACGAATGAACGGACAAAGGATTAATCTCCAAAATATATAAATTGCTCATGCAGCTCAATATTAAAAAGACAAACAACCCAATCAAAAAATGGGCAGAATGGGCTTCCCTGGTGGCGCCGTGGTTGACAATCTGCCTGCCAATGCAGGGGACATGGGTTCGAGCCCTGGTCTGGGAGGATCCCACATGCTGTGGAGCAACTGAGCCACAATTACTGAGCCTGCGCGTCTGGAGCCTGTGCTCCGCAACAAGAGAGACCACGATACTGAGAGGCCCGCACACCGCGATAAAGAGTGGCCCCCACTTGCCGCAACTGGAGAAAGCCCTCATGTGGAAACGAAGACCCAACACAGCCATAAATAAATAAATAAATAAAATTTTTTAAAAAAATGGGCAGAAGACCTAAATATATGTTTCTCCAAAGAAAACATACAGATGGCCAAGAAGCACATGAAAAGCGGCTCAAAATCACTAATTATTAGAGAAATGCAAATCAAAAGTACAATGAGGTATCACCTCACACTAGTCAGAATGGCCATCATCAGAAAATCTACAAACAATAAATGCTGGAGAGGGTGTGGAGAAAAGGGAACCCTCTTGCACTGCTGGTGGGAATGTAAATTGGTGCAGCCACTACGGAGAACAGTGTGGAGGTTCCTTAAAAAACTACAAATAGAACTACCATACGACCCAGCAATCCCACTACTGGGCATATACTCTGAGAAAACCATAATTCAAAAAGAGTCATGTACCACAATTTTCACTGCAGCACTATTTACAATAGCCAGGACATCTAATCAACCTAAGTGTCCATTGACAGATGAATGGATAAAGAAGATGTGGCACATATATATATAATGGAATATTACTCAGCCATCAAAAGAAATGAAATTGAGTTATCTGTAGTGAGGTGGATGGACCTAGAGACTGTCACACAGAGTGAAGTAAGTCAGAAAGAGAAAAACAAATACCGTGTATATATATATATATATATATATATATATATATATATATAAACTAAAAAAAAAATGTTTCTGAAGAACCTAGGGGCAGGACAGGAATAAAGATGCAGATGTCGAAAATGGACTTGAGGACAGAGGGATGGGGTAGGGTAAGCTGGGATGAAGTGAGAGAGTGACATTGACCTATGGACACTACCAAATGTAAAATAGATAGTGGGAAGCAGCTGCATAGCACAGGCAGATCAGCTCTGTGCTTTGTGACTACCTAGAGGGGTGGGATAGGGAGGGCGGGAGGGGTACACAAGAGGGAAGAGATATGGGGATATATGTATACATATAGCTGATTCACTTTGTTATACAGCAGAAACTAACAACACTGTAAAGCAATTATACTCCAATAAAGATGTAAAAAAAAATATCACAACAGATTCAGGGTCCTGTACTTTCCACACACTTCTACTCTTGGGACATTGAGCAAGTTATTTTACTTCTGTGGATTTCAGTTCCCTCACCTATGAAATGGGAAGTAATAATAGAATCTATATCATATATTTATTTTGAGTATATATGAGAAGTAAATAGAAGGATGCACAATGTCTGTAGAACAGCAACCTATACTTAATAAATGCTCACCCTTTACATCTATTGGGATAGCCTTTTCTCTACTATCTTGTACTTAGCAATAAGCATATGGAACTAAAAAGGAAAAAAAAATCTAGCCAGACTCACCTATAAACATAAACTTATATTGTTATATTCCTATGTGCTTAGATTTCCAATGCAATTATTCTGGAGTCATTCTGGGCTTCCTTTCTTAAGGTAAAGATGAGTTTCTGTCTGTTATCCCTTCCCACTCTTTGTATGCAAATAACACTGAGCATGCCTGAAAAGCTCAGAAGATAAAGGTGAAATGAATGGTTCAAGGTCCTCATTAGCTCTCTAAGCAGTTTGATGATGTTCAAACAACTTCTAAGAGTTTCTTCAAAAGCCACTTAAGAAAGGCTGGGCCACATATCACATCACGAAGTATTACTGAGAGATGGAAACTGGAATTGCAGTCCTACCGTTGGGAAATGGAGGCCTCTTCCTCCAGCTTTTATTAGAAGGGACAGCCCAAGTGGCTTGAAGCCTACTTAGTATGGTGGACACCAAACCTTCAATTAACATCTCATACTTGGTACCCTCTTGCAGCCTCTCAATTGAATCAAAGTGTAATCTGCCTCATTTTCAGATACTTTACTTTACTGATTAATCTTTACTCAATGGTGTTTATGCCAGCTTTATTTAGTTTTTTAAACTTTAACTCAATATCCCACATCAGGAACCACAGAATTTCCAGTGACCACCATTCTGCTCTTCACCACTGTTTAAACCTTCAAGGAGAGATTAAGCAAGAGAAAAATAAAACTTTATCACTTTTTTATTACTGTATCATTGGCTTTTGATTAGAAGAGAAATCAGCTATGG
Organism: Delphinapterus leucas; assembly: GCF_059928025.1. Lineage (NCBI taxonomy): Eukaryota > Metazoa > Chordata > Mammalia > Artiodactyla > Monodontidae > Delphinapterus > Delphinapterus leucas. Next base: position 17,551,594 of record NC_143146.1, read on the forward strand.
TCAAAAGCCCTGGTTGTTATTGCTTCTATAAACTGTACATTTTACAGCCACGGTAAGATGGAGATGTAGCAAGAATAGTATACTGAAAGATCAAAATCTCAAGTGATATACTGTAAATCATTGTTTTAATCCTACTTTCTTTAATTCACACCATAATGGTCTGAGACTATTTAGAGATGAACTGAATGCATAAACTTCTCTGAAAGTAAATGGGGAGATCAGTCTTTATTACTTGATGGGCTGATTTTATACACAAAAACTAGGACAGACTCATGGTTGAGTTATCAATCTAATGCTTATTTTTGCTATCATTAAAACCACTGTTTTCCAAAGCATTCTAAGTAAGTTTGCCCAGATATGCAAGGTTATTTCACCACTGAAATTATCCTAGTGGCCACATAGGGTGACTTTACTGTTTAAGATGAATGGTTTTTTTTGTTTGTTTGTTTGTTTGTTTTGCGGTATGCGGACCTCTCACTGCTGTGGCCTCTCCTGCTGCGGAGCACAGGCTCCGGACGCGCAGGCTCAGCGGCCATGGCTCACGGGCCCAGCCGCTCCGCGGCATGTGGGATCTTCCCGGACCGGGACATGAACCCGTATCCCCTGCATCAGCAGGCGGACTCTCAACCACTGCACCACCAGGGAAGCCCAAGATGAATGTTTTTTAAGGATCATCTTTGGGCTAAAGTTTTGTGATAAAATCCCCTCTGCCGTAGGTGTGGAACTCGGGTTTTTTTTTTTTTTTTTATCAGCTCTTTTTCAAATGCTGAAATGAAATGAAAATGACTTTTTGAGGAAAAGAAAACAGCAGAGTTTTGCCTGAAGAAATCTCAGTGATTCAATCCATGTAGAAATGATGTAGCCATCCACTTCAGGAATAATAGATAAATAAATCATGGTTAGGTTTTCAAGTCTCAAAACAGTGTTGACTCTATAGGAACTCATCTAATTTGTAAAGTATATAGAATATCTCTCCCTGAGTATGATAAAATATAAACACTAGGTCAAGTGAAATCACACTGTCGAATTGTTTGACATCCAACTAAAAATTCATGTTGAAATAAATTTCATGTAGCCTAATTCAAAGAAAAAAATCTACTCATCTCTTTTTCTTTAGAGTCTGTATTCCACCCATATGTGAGATTATTTCATCAGAAGCAATATTCCATTAGAACTGCTTGAATGTTAGAAAAGCTTCATAAAAATTTCTTCCATAACTGTTATAGAAATTGTTGTTAATAGCATACGCATTTGTACAGTGTTTGTGTTCCATGTCTCAAAGGTTCATGTGAGAATTTTATTTTAGAATTGACTGCATATTAAATTATGTTTGACCCTCAAAAACCTGATAGTATTTCTACTTTTTTGGAGGAGAATACATTTGCAAATTCTGGCTTCTCTCCTTACATTGGCTGCTGGGTAACACAGGAGTGAATATGCCACCTGTTACAGTCACTTTACTAGTCATTGTTATCAGCATATTTGCTTCATTCCATTATGTTTATTCTGAACACATGTAACATTTAAATATATATGTTTATATATAAAGATTATAGGTTTAGATATATAAATATATATGTAAATCTATATATATCTACATAATTATAATTTTGGGTAAGGGATAGAGTACCAACAAACAAATATATATTGGTTGTAATTCTAATTGTCATGATATACTATATAATTAAATGCTTTAATGGGACTTTCAGAAATTGTTTATATTATTAATGACATGCATAATCAATATCAATATTATGCAATACATAACTTCAAATTTCTCTGCCGTGCTAAGTGGAATACATTTTATACCACACAGGTTGTAGTGTAGAGTTGTGGAGGCCGTGCACTGCTTAACTCCACAGGTTCCACTAATCTCATAGTCTAAAATAGCACCACTTGGGCTTGTCCCATGCATAAGCAATGTGACTGAATGTTGGCCACATTATGTGTAAGTGCACAGCTCTCCAAAGAAACTCAGTAAGGTTGTAATGTATTAAGGCATTCTTGACTCTGGATCCATCTCTAAACTAATCATGGTGAAACTGATGGGAAATAAATGCAGATAATTTCCATTTATTAAAACTTCTCTGACTTCCTTTCTTTAGGACTGATGGATGAAAGTAAAGCAGCACAAAGATGACAGATTCTTACTAAAAATTTATGGATTTTGTGATTTATTTACCCATAAATTTATTCCTGACTCTATAAACATGTTTCTGCAAGATCTATCTCTAACTGTTTGGTGTAAAAATATGGAAATTTTCACAGCAGACATAAAAGATAGACTCGTCAATAAAAATTTAAGTAGGCATCATTTGATACAGTTGGTTCACATGGATAGAGTGGGCCTTAAGCAATGCCTAAAAATCGGTATTTGAAGTAAAATAGGATAGCTGCGCTAAAGTATGAGGGGTCATGGAAATATCCTGTTCTCTCTAGTCAGACATGAGTGATACATTATGCAACTTTGACCAAGTTATTCAACCTTCTTGAATCTCATTGCCTCCTTAGAACACTGACTGCTGACACCAATACTGTCCTCATCCTGCAGTTGTTAACTAGAATGATACCTGCAAAGTAGTCAGCACTACCTAGCATTTACTAATTATCCCCACTCCTCCTTTGAATTCAAAATGCAACAAAATATAACAGACAACAAAATGACAATTGAGTGTGCAAAGGGCAAAGATTCCTTCTTCCTGAGAAAACCCTAAGTCCAGTAAATTCAAAACAATTTAAAATTTTATTTTAATACTACACCTTAAAGGAATGAAAACTTTGGAATTAAAAAATGTGGCATTTCAGAGATAAAAAAGCTTTATGGCTTATAATTAGTAAATATTGCTTATGGAAACTTATCTGGAAAAATTAACTCTAAACTAGGGGAAATGTAAATAAAGGTTACTGAACATTATTTTGTGTATGTGTGTTATAAGATGAACAGCACAGTATCCTATAACCGAGGAGCTCTTAAAATTAACAAGTGTCCTCTAAACGGAGATCATTTAACATGCAAATATAGTTTGAAGGTCACAGTAGCTTTATCCTAAAGCAATAAAATTCCACTCATTGTGCAGTTAAAGCAGATGCGAGTGAGTGATGAGGGGGCAGTGGTAATAGGCTCTCAGAGATGGGAGCAACGTGGTAACGCTTTCCCTTTGCTATGAGGAAGATGAGACAAAGAGGTTAAGCGTCTTGTCCAAGAATAGAGTTAGGTCTTACCAGACCAGGGAGCCCATCTACTTTCTGGATATAAGGAGCAACCCAGGCAGCTGACGCTCATCGAGTGTGTAGCAGAGAACTGCAACAGGCTCAGTTCAAAGAAAACAAAATTAACATCTTCTATTGAAAACCTGATGCTCTGTTTATAACTCTATTTGTCGTAAACTTTAATGAATGGTGACCTAAATCTTGGGAAAATTTTGATGTTTTCCTCATGCAAATCTGGCTCATCTGAGATTCCCAGTAAAGCTCTATCCCTGCTCCTTTATTCTCTGAACCCAAACAGGTCCTGAACGGCCCTGGCACAGGTCCTTTTCACTCTGGTACTGCAAATTCAAAAAATAGATACATTGTCCAGTATGCTCTCATCTTTGCCATGCTTCCTGAGAGAAGCTTTGTACATTTTTTTTTTAAAAAACTACAACAAAAAACATTCTTTTGGGTACCTCACCCAGTCATGTGGTTTTTAAATACCGTCTATATTGGAACGACTCTCAGATTTATTTTTCCAGCACAGATCTCTCCCCTGAACTCTAGACTCATAGACTTAGATGGTCTACTATACATCTCTACATGGATGTGCAATAGGCATCTCAAATTTATCATTTTTAAAACCAAATTACTGCTCTTTTCTCCAAAAAACTGCATCTGCAGTCTGTCCTGTTTGAGTTAATCTCAACTCCATCCTTCCAATTACTCAACCCAAAGATCTGAGAGTTACCTGGACCTTTCTTTCATACTCTACACTTCATTCATCGCAAAATCCTCCACCTTCATCATGGATCTGATTCCTACCATTTTCACCACCTCTACTGACGCCACGTTGGCTCACTTCACCGTCATCTCTCACCTCATATGTTACAAAGCCTCATACTTTGTGCCTTGGTTTCCACCTTGAACCCTGTGTCTAGACTCAGTGAGGAAGCCAAACAAAATGATCCTGTGAAAATGTAAATCAGACCACAAGAGTCTTCTGGCTCAAAACCCTCCAATGGCTTCCTCTGTCACTCTGATGAAATGTCCAACACTGACTCTCATTTGCAAGGCCCCACACAGTTTGGCATCCTGGTCTTTCTCTTGACTGCACTTCCTGATAGTTGCCTGGTCCTTCTCTCAGGTCTAGCCACATGGGCATCCCAGCTGACCCTCAGACATTCTGGGCCTTCAGGCCTTTCCATTTGCTGTTTCCTTTACCTCTCTCTCTCAGGTCTTTCCTCAAATATCACCTAATCAGAGAGAACTTCTCTCTTAGTCTATTTGGGATGCTATAAGAAATGCCCATAGCCTGAGTGGCTTAAGGAACAAATATTTATTTCTCTTAGTTCTGGAGGCTAAGAAGTCCAAGATTAAGCCACCAGCATATCTGGGGGCTGGTGAGCACCTCTTCCTGGTGTGCAGATGGCCATCTTCTCACTGTTTCCTCATATGGTGGACAATAGAGAGAGAGTGAATGAGCTCTATTATTTTCTCTCCTTCTAAAGGCACTAATTCCACCAATGAGGACCTCACCCTCATGATCGACTCACCTCCAAAGGCCCCCATCCACAAGTATCCTCACAGTGGAGATTAAGGTTTCCACACATGAATTTTGGGAAGACAGAGACATTCAGTCCACAGAAACTTCCCTTACCAGTCTAGTTAAAATTAAACTTCCCCTTTGGCACACTCTCTATTCCCTTTTCCTGCTTCATTTGGCTTCATAGCACTTATCGTCCTTCATCACACCATGTATTTTAATTATTCTGTTATTGTCTGTCCACCTCAACCATATTATAAGCTCTATGAGGGCAGGAATTTTTGTCCATTTTATTAATTTTTACCCTTACACCTAAATCATGGCCTGAAACACAGGAAAACTCAATACATATTTATTGAATCAATTAATACATTTTTCTGCTCCAAACAAATCCTCTTATTATTTTCCAATTTTCTTTCCTGTACTTTTATCTGAGCATTTCTCCTGTATATTTTGAGTCTACAGAGAATGCATTTTACTTAGCTTCACCAAGTATAAAGCTTACAGGATTTATTTCTCATTCTCCATGATGTTTTTGATTGAATTCCAGAAGAAGAAGAAAATGCTGACTTATACAGTCATGTGCATGGAGAAAATCTTACCAGTCTGTTTTTAAGACCAATTGTCTCTTCCTTTGCAATGTTTCTAAGTTTCAGTCATATTTCATAGCCTCCCAGCTAGTCTCCCTAACTCTAATACTTTTCCTGTAATACATCTTGTACCTCCTACTGGGAAAACACAACTTTTACTTATGTCACCCTGGGAATCTAGAATTCTCTATTGCATTTTTAGATTCTTCTATCTAGGATCCAAGGTCTCTGAGGTTTGTGTTCTTAGCTCTTACACATATTAAAATTTTACTTTCAGACACACTCTAATATTCTTCTTCTACTTCAATTAAGACTTTCAGTCTCTTCTTGCCCCTCTCTGTTTCCTCTAATCAGTCTTCAAAACCTAGTTCAGCTGGACCTTCTCCTTATAGCACTTGCCAATTATTCCAGGGAACATTGATCTGTTCCTCATTGGAATAACTACTGAACTACTGTATTTTTAGTGTGAGACATAATTGAGCATTCAGTTGTTCCCTAGGACTACTTTATAAGCTCCTTAAACACTATGTAAGGATTCAAATTCCTTCATTATTTTCCGGGACATGTTATCTTAAAAGCTAGTGTTTTTTGTTTTTTTTCCATCTGACAGAGAAAAGTGCCTAGCTTACACTGACCGCTTAGTATTTCCTTGATGAATGAAAGAGAAAGGAAAGAGTGGGGGGCGGGGAAAGGAAAGAAAAAGAAAGGAAAGGAGAGGAGGGAAGAAGGTGGCCAGTAGTGATCTTATGTTTTTGAGTTCTATGTATTTTGTTTAATTGCCTTGTGTAATCCACACTTTTTTCTTCTTAAAATACATTGACTTTAGTGAAGAGACATAAAATTAAATGCTTATTAACTTTTAAGGACAATGCAATAAAAACATGATACAAATCATGACTTTTACATCCATAAAAGTAATTGCTATTATATAAATGCAACTGAAAAGAAAGGATTTTATTGTACAGTTGTGTTATTATTATGGCATGTTCAGATAGATTATATGATAAACCAAATTAAGATTGTTTATACTCCTTCCGATTTCCACATTATGGTTTTTCATTTATAAACAAGCTATAGTTCACTAGAGGTTTTAAATTAGGGAGAAAGAAAAAAGAAAAAAAAAGTGGAATTTCAATTTTAAATATTAATAAAAGAAGCCTGCAAACACAGGTTATATACCAAAATCTGTCAGAGATAAGATGTATGCATTTCACAGGATTAACAGAGAATAAAGGTACAATATTATTAAACAAAGCAAAGGAAGTTTTGAAAGTAATATATGAATTCAAAAGAACATTTTAGAATGGTAAAATATTTGGTGCATCCAGGCTATTGATTCCCTGCAACAGATTTCTCATTTGGCCCCAGTGAACAATCATCCAGCTGTCTTGAACCAACTTCCTCTGTGCCAAGAACAAGGTCAGAAGTAAAGGAAAGGAATATCCTGTCACTTATTGGATTTGACAGTCAATTACTCTTTGATGAACAGATGGACTTGAAGTGATTTAAATTCATAACCAAAGTGTAATCATGAGGAACAGTGATTTGGAATCCTCTGGAAACACGTGAGTGAAGGACATATCTTGAACACTAGTCACCAAACCCTGTCTTGCTCCCTGAGAGCTGGTCCACCAACAAAGGAAGTGTATCGACATGCTACCAAAATGATATGGACAGGTCCGGAGGTGTGTGATTCATTTCTGTAATATCTTTCCTGTACAAAGATACTGTTTATAGATATTGTTTTCAATAGGATGTGGAGACTTTAAAAAGCAAAGCTGTTACTTAATTTTAAAAAAATAAAGAAGACATCGTTTTCTTTTGGACAAAGTCGATAAAATACATTAGTAAATATGCGTATATCTGAACACGCTAAACTATAAACCTTTTATGACAACGTTAGAGTAGAAGGATTAATAACAATAGCATCATTCAAATCTCCTAGAGTAGGCATCCACGGAGTATGTGGGCCTTTCAAAGGCAGTATGTATCCAGTGTTTAGAAAGAGCTCAGTATATGTTCTTCTCATTGTTTACTAATGTGATGGTGGTGATGACACTAACAATGATGAAGAAGGTTCTGGATATGCATATGCTGAGAGCCAAGGAAAGATTGTCTAAATACAAATCTGCAGCCTATTTATCGAGAGACTCAGAGCTCTTTTTCAAAATACCCTTCTTTCTGTTTTCTCTTCTTCCTTGCATCCCTCCCTTTTTTCTCCCCTTTCCTCCCTCTTTCTCTTTCCCTTCTTTCAACAACTAATAAATAAATTGCTAGCATGTGTTAAGTAATATGCTATATTTCAGAGATATAAATATGTACAATGAGTGTTCCCTACCTTTCAAGAATATGTAATGTAGACCAGTATATTGAGAATTAGGCATGTGGAAAATCAAGTGTAATTTATGAGGGACATAACAGAAGTTTTTCTATTTAGAAACTTTCCCTATATGAACATATGTTCTAAAGTAAATTGGATTCCCTCACTGTAATGTTTCTGAAGATGGAATCATTTTTTTAACTTGTGGAAGTGCTTTGAAGGACTGAATTATTTAAACCTCAATTAGTCACGTTAGAGTTAGAAACAGCACGTCAGCACCTGGCACAATAGGCATAATAAAGGGCAGGAAGGAGGTAATAGTTCTGTGTGGGATGGCATAAAAATAGCCAAGATTTTATCAAAAGAAGGTAATAGTCTAGCTTAATCTTAAAAGGTAATAAACCAAGAATTGGGGATGAGAGGAAAGATGAACGGCAGAAGCATATAATTAGATCGTAGTAAGCATAGTTTCAAAGATAGTAAAAAGCATGTGAATAAGACTAAGCCATTTGGCAAGGATGGACTGTGGAGTTCAAGGGAGAAAAAAGGGCTAAGTGTGGGTTAGAGTTGGCGAGATACACAAAGCCAAGTTATGACAACACTTGACTATTGTGAGGAAGAGATGGACTTTATCCTATAGTCTTGGGAGAGTTCTTCCAATGTTATAAGATGGGGGTAGCCTGACTGCCTTCATATTTTGTAAAAAGCCCTTTGGTACATAAAGCAGTGGTTCACAAAAGGGGACAATTTTGCTCTTCAGAGGACATATGGAAATATCTGCAGATATTTTTGACAATCACAACCTGTTGTAAGGAAGGGTGCTGCTGGTATTTAACGGGTAGCGATCACATATGTGGCTCAGTGTTTTCAAATGCACAAGACAGCCCTCATAACAAAGAATTATCTAGTTCAATATGCAGCAGTGCTGAGGTTGAAAACCGGGATAAAGAAAACAGACTGTGGTGGTGAAGTGGGAATACAGAAAATGAATTAAGAGAGAGCAGTTTCAAGACTGTAAGGATACCTGTCCCTTGGTATCTGAATAAGATATTTAATAAGAGGTTAGGAATGGAGTGGGAGGTTGCTGTTAGCAAATGTAAGCCTTTATATATAGAATGGATAAACGACAAGGTCCTACTGTACTGCACAGAGAACTATATTCAATATCCTATGATAAACCATAATGAAAAAGAATATTTAAAAATGTATATATATATGTATAACTGAATCACTTTGCTGTACAGCAGAAATTAACACAATATCGTAAATCAACTATACTTCAATAAAAATATTAAGAAAATAAAAAAGGGGTTATGGAAATGCTGGAGGGCGTGGGGTCTGTGCAGTCATACGGCTCCACACTCAGAAGTGCCCACATTTGGTTTAATGTTCTGTTATCACTTTACAGACATTTTTAGTATCTTTGAACAAGGCATCTACATTTTCATTTTGTAAACAGTCCTAGGTGTTGGATTTTTAGAGTTGTTAAGGAGGATGAATGCTGGATGTGGGGTGCTGAAGGAAAGAGGAAATTTACTTAATGATGAGTCTCTGACTAGTAGTGTTATTAGCTAGGAGAAACAGGAGGTTCAGCTTTTGGGGAAAAGATAATGAACATAGTTTGATATACATTGATTTAGAGCCACTTGTTGTATATTCAAGTAAAATTATGCAGTAGACAGCATGCTGAGGCCCGGAGAATTTTATGAACAAGGTACCTCTAGATAACATTCATTGGTATTAAGAATCTAAGCTCTACAGCAGAGAGGAAATGACCTACAGTGATACGGCAGTCAATATCTGGAAAAATTCACTTCTGGCTAACATAAACACTTTATTGTCATGGAATATAGTTAGTAGTTATATACTTAGTCCAAAATACACAGTGATTATCTCACCCTTTTTAAAATATTAAAATATATTATATTTACATAACTAAAAGAATTTTTAAAATAAAAATATATTTGTATTTGAATGTTTGTGTTTTCTGTTTTTTGAAAGTATTTTAAATGTTTAGAAGTTTGTGTTTTAATAAAAGGACCCAAAAGAAATGTACACTTCTTCCTTAAAAAAACCCACATTTTTGGTAATCTATAATATGCAGCAAGTATGAGCATTTAGCTGAAATAGTAATAGTATGTTTAATTTTTCTGAAGGGTCTTGAGACACTGCAATTACAGATGCTAAAATGTATAGCTTAGATTTTAGTAGCTGCTAGCCCTGAAATGGACTGCAAAAATATTTTAACAAAAATATATACAATTTCAGAAGTAAAAAGGCTTTAAAACTTAAAAAAGTTTTTTTCATATCTCAGCATTTGGGCAGTAATTATAACCTTACTTTAATGGACTAATTTTTTTTTCACACCTTTGATCGGTCATTTGGTATCTTTTGTGTCTTACTCCATTAAAATCCATTTGTAGTACGTAGTATTTATCATAAAATCAGCACGTTTCTGTGTTCCGTGGATACTGCTTACACAAGAGTTGTTTACAACACATGTTTCTAGAGGCATGATAGACTGATAACACTTGAAGCTTACCTATTTTTCTGGTATCAGTTGAATTTTTTCCAAATAAATCTTAAATGTTTTCAGAGATTACATATGAAATGTGTAGAGTGCATTTCCTTAGGGAAAATTAAAAGTTTTCTTTCCTTTAAATATTTCTATTCTGTTCCCTCAGAGCAGAATACTGGGATAAACTGATGTATCATAATTATATCAATATTTATGAATGGTCACAGCTTAAGCTAGTCCTAATGGCCACCCTCAGTGAAACTAATTAAGTCACCAAGTTCCTTCAGTGCTCAGTTTCCACGATTAAAATTTCTGTCTGACTGTGGAGCCCTGGTATTCACACTGTTTCCAGTATGGGGAAGATGACTACTTCTCCATTCCTTGTTCTGAGTTCATACTTCTTTTTCAACCTGTATTAGATCTATAGCATCTGCAAATTAAGTGAGTGATACTGAGACAAAAGATACAGCTCCTCTCTCTAAGGATATTAGTATTTAGTGGAGCTCTCATTACCAGAGACTATTTTATTGCTAAATAAAACTAATTGGTACAGCTATTTCTTATAATGTCTTCTTAAGTAGAATGACATTTTTTTTTCCATTTTATACATGTATACTGGTAAGGGATTAATGTCCAACATACATAAGCAGCTCATACAACTCAATATCAAAAAAGCCAAACAACCCGATTTAAAAATGGGCAGAAGGACTGAATAGACATTTTTACAAAGAGGAAATACAGATGATCAACAGGCACATGAAAAGATGCTCAACGTCGTTAATCATCAGGGAAATGCAAATCAAAACCACAATGAGATCTCACCTCACACCTGTCAGACGGCTACCATCAAAAAGAACACAAATAACAAATGTTGGCGAGGACATGGAGAACAGGGAACCCTTGTACACTGTTGGTGCGAATGTAAATTGATGCAGCCACTGTGGAAAACAGTATGGAGGCTTCTCAAAAAACTAAAAATAGAACTATCACATGACCCAGGATTTCAATTCCTGGGTATACATCCAAAAAAAACAGAAACACTAATTTGAAAAGATACATGCACCCTGATGTTCATAACAGCCTTATTTACAATTGCCAAGGTATGGAAGCAACCTGAGTGTCCATGAACAGATGAACGGATGAAGAAGATGTGGTGTATATATACAATGGAATACTACTCAGCCATAAAAAAGAAAGAAAATTTGCCACTTGCACCAACATGGATGGACTTGGAGAGCATTATGCTGAGTGAAATAAATCAGACAAAGATAAATACTGGATGATATTGCTTATATGTGGCATCTACAAAATACAACAAACCAGTGAATATAACATAAAAGAAGCAGACTGACAGATATAGAGAACTAGTGGTTACCAGTGGGGATGGAGGGGCAATATAGATGTGGGGGAGTGTGAGGTACAAACTATTGGGTATAAGATAGGCTCAAGGATGCACTGTACAACATAGGGAATATAGCCATTATTTTGTAATTATTGTAAATGGAAAGTAACCTTTAAAATTGTATAAAAATTAATTTTTTTAAAAAATCACTGAAAAAGTAAGAAGGAGAAAAGCGATAAACAGCAAAATTCTCTTTTTTTCCTGAGATATTGAGTTTTCTTCATTAGCTGGGATAAAGACTCCATCTTGGGCATGATAATTAGGCTCCAAATATGGGCAAATGTGTACCCTATCAAGACAAATCACAGTAGCATGAAATCTCTTTGAGGGCAGGGACCCTGTCTACCCTGCTCACTGTTTACCATTAGTCCTGTTCCTGTTACATCATGGATACACTATGAGTGTTTACTATGATGAGTAGTTCCAGGTCATGAGGCCTGTCATGAATCTGCTAGGACACTGTGCTGAGGAAATGCAAAAGACTGTTTCTGTGCTTTGAATCTAGGCTTATATGCATGAATCCATAAATTGATTCATGAATGGATCCTCAGGGTCCATACTTTCTAGAAAATACTACAGGGAAGCAAACACAAAGATAGTCAAGCCATACTGCTTATGATTAAAAACAAACAAAAATACTAGGAAAGTAAATCAGCTTCTGGTAATGCAATGTCCAAGTCATACTTACAAAGGAATGCTTGAACTTCGTAAACGGAAAGAAGATGTCCAAGGATAAATAACTTGTTATAAGCATGGAGATAAAATTACCCAAGTATCTGTTTTGATTTGAGCTTGGCCAAGGTGGTTTAAACTAAGGGTGGGTATTTTTAACCATGGAAATGTACTTAACCTTGGTTTGATCTGGGTATCCTGGGATGTAGTTAGAATTCCTTCTGTGACCTTGAAAATAGTGCTGTTGAAAACTGCAGAGCCAGATGGATCACATCAGACAGATCGCACTTTGTTTACATGACAATGGAGATTTCTGTCATTAACAAGGACTGTGTAGCCTAAATAAGGATGTGCTCAGTCCTCGCTGCAGCAAGAAGTAGGTAATTTTAAATGTAAGACACATACAGTCATGTTTTCTGACATTTATGTAAAACTGACAGCCCAGATTGACAAAGAAAAAAAATGTGGTGTTACAATTCCACCTTGCCCACCTTTATGACGCCATGTTTCCGTTTCCCTGAAACACATGCATGCATTATTTTAAGAAGAATTAGGGACACAAAACAGTATGATTTCCTTTGCAGGGCACCTTTGCAATTTCCATCAGAGTATTTTAGGAACTTTAACACGCTTCGATGTTGTAGTCAGGAATATGTTTTCCTAAGAAATTACAAAGATTTAAACTTAGTTTGTGTGATTTCACTTTCTCTCTGTTCAGTTGATTTGTTCACCTTCCAGTCTGTACAGGGCTCCTGTTGTTCCATGAACCAGTGTGACTTGGTCAACCTAGGCTTCCCACTGCTTACTTTCATTTCGACCTATTTTTCATGTTTATGTTCACACCACAACCTAGAAGTCCTCTGCATGCTGATTTGGCAAAAACTTTATGAGTGTCAAGATTAAGTTAGTAGGAAACACAGTTCGTGGGTAATTTTCTATTAGAAGGCCCATTATTTATATACCCATTAAGTTGGAACTTGATTTTAAATGTTATATACAAGTTAAACTGGAGAATTACAACAAGCAATATTTGTATTATATTTGTAAGACATTTCACATTTTGGAAGGTGTGCTTTCCTTCACACATTATCCTATAAAATAAGGGATGATCAAAAATAATATTCATATTAATTAAGGATGAAATGCCATTAGAGGATTATATTGGTATTGTCATCACAGTTTCCAATAGCTGAGATAAAGTACAGCAGTGTAGCATAGGGTCTGAAGAAGGACATAGGCTCTGGAGCTGGTTTTGCCTCTTGAAATCCAGCCCTGGAATTTCCTTTGTATGTGTCCTTTGGCAAGTAATTAGTAGACCTGGATTTAGCCTTCTGCACCAATTTCCGTACCTATTAGATGAGAGTGAAACAGTCTTTTTTCTAGGTTTACCCTATTTAAAATGTGAGTTAATGCAATGAACAAAGCCAGGCACATGTCATGATGTCAAATCGATAGCTATTATTTAAATTCCTTTCTATTTCAATAAAAGATTTAAAAAAGAAATTACCAAAAAATAAAAACATCCTTAGACATTTTAGAAAAATAAATTCCTTTCCAAACTTCAGATATATTTCCATTGAATCTTACTTATTAAGGTATTTTTATTCTACTCCTCCTAAGAACTTTAGCTACTTTTGTTGTTGTTAGTATGGATTTAATGCACATTTCTGTATGTGGGCTTTTGTTCAAAAGTGACTTTACAAGATTTCTTTGGTAACTAGGACTTGTTAAAAATAATCATAGTTATTCTATATTTAGATCTATAAGTTAAAGCTCACTGTCTCTTTTTAATATACATTCTGCCATTGTTTCTATAATTCAGAAGTCTTAACACTTCCTTACACTCCCCTCCTTCAAGGTGTTTCCACCACAATTTTTAAAAGATAAATATCTAAGTAACTGTAATATTTACCTAATAATTAGAAATTTACTAATTTTAACTGTACTATTACTTGTATTAGGATTGTATCATATTTGTCTGTCTGGCATCATCCCTGTTCTTTTAAGTTCCTGATGCTACAGAATAGGACATATTCTTGTTTGTTTGCAAAACATTTATTACCACATATCAGAAACATTTGTACTAAACCTATGATTTATAAAAACCAAATACTTAGATTCCACTTGAATTTCCAGAATTTGAATCCACTTAAGGCTTATGGATATATATAAATATATATAGGCTTCCCTTCTGATCTTTTGCCAGTTTTGCAGTAACTCCAAATGTTGGTAATTCCATGATGAACATAAAAATAGCTGAAACTCACATCAGCCTTTATTGACACTTGTTAATTTCTCTAAAAACAAGATCATGGTAGAGGCTTTTGTTATAGACTATAATTACATATTTTTAAATACCCAGCGGTCATAGTGGCAAATGCATAATATATATCATTATGCTACCTATTCCTTGTGATAGAAATCTTGACTGCCATATAAATAAGACTAGTCTGAGTCCCATCCTGCATGGCACTAAAATTATTTTGGTGGTTATTGCTCTGTTGAAGTGTCGAGATAGTATACTACCTTCTACGTGTAACATCCTAATGAACATTTTAGGAGGGGTGATGTGAAGGAAATAGACCAAGTTTCCATAGAAAGCTGGAAACCTACGCAGATGTCCTGGGTAGGCCTAGCCCCGATTGCTCATCTCATTTCACCAGGGGAATGAGTCAGGTAACTGATTTGTAATGCACTGCTGAACCCACGGAAATCTATCAGGACACTGGCGTTTGGCACTCAGAAGTAATATGACAGAAAGTGATTTGAATCCTGCCTGCCACTAAAGGTACAGTTGTTGTTTTTTTGAGGTAGAAAGAACCAGAAAAAGTATCAACATCTACTGGAGCCATTGAGATAAATGCTAATAGGGGGTATCTTAGTACATGTACACATAATCCATTACATTTTACTGTTATTTATAAACTTGGAATAAAAAGAATAGGTGCCCAAGAGTCAATATTTTCCATATTAAAGATAATAAATAACCTTCAGAGAGGACTTCCTCAGTGCTGGGAACTGGCTAAAAGCTTTACTTTCCTTATCTCATTTTATTTTCCCACAATAACTTATTAATAGTCCATATTAAGGATGAAAAAAAAACTAAGACTTAGGAAAAGAAGAAAGGAAGGCTGCTGACTGTTACAGATAGGTTCTAAAGATACAGAGCCTCTTCTGGGACCTCAGGGCAGGGATTAATCTCTTAAACACAAGGCTTTATGACGTCACCCAGCTGCGATACATGGCATAATCCACATGTTGTCCTTGCTTTTAGACTTGGGTGGTCAGTTTTACAAGTTCTTCTCTTTATCACCTTATGAAGTAAACATCAACCAGTCTTCTGCTTCCATTCAGAAGTTTGGCCTTATATGGGTATGCCTAAATAAAATGGTAAACTGAAATACTCCACCTCTGCTTGTGCTGCTGGGGTGCAAGACACAAGCCCCCTCCCAACTTCTCTTCTTCAAAGTTCCCAGTTTTTCAAGATTCATCTTAAATGTAGATTAGGGGAAGAAAATGTTTTACTTCTGCAATTCTCTGAACGATTCACTAGCTCTGTTTAGTTATACTTTCCTTTATTTAAGGTCTGACATACAGATCTTTCTGCTTTTGATTTTAATTTATTAGACTATGATTAATGTATAATAACAAACTATGTTTTGTTTTTTTTTGTTGAAAGGTTGAAATATAGGTCTTTGGGGCCTTGGTTTTTAATTTATTAGACTATGATTAATGTATAATAACATTAAAGTATACCTATGATGTTGTATTAACAGTATGGTCATAAAAACATATGCTAAATAGTTGCTTTTGTTTTATTCAATGCACGTGGAGGAAGGTTATCTTCAAAATGTAATACTCAAGTCAAAATTCCATTGCTTGCGTGATTACTATTCTTGATTTTCAGTATTCATGAAACTCTATAAACTGACATTATGTCCTACTCAACTGTTTTTTTGAACTCTTTAATAATTATTCCATTTCACTTCTATCTTTAGCTAATCTATTCACTGTGTTACACAATGCTTAATGTCTAAGCAGAAAAAACGAAACCTGTAGATTGTTTCATTCTAATAAAAACACTAGGCACAATGCCATGTATTTCTACTTAACATAGATTAATATTTACACGCATATTTCAACATAAAGTGTAGACAGTAGATAATATGGGTTTTCCATGTTCTATATTTGATTGTGAGTCTCCCTAGGAGCAGAGAGTGGGCTGAAGGACCCACATAAGTCAATGACACAGGAGGGCCACATCTGGGAGCCGGAAACAAGGAGGAGAGGGGTAAAAGAACAGTGGCCTTTCTCAGCCCAGTAGCATCCTAACAAGTGGTTGGGACTGCAAATGCTTTTTAAAAATGATAACCACTATCGTTATTTTTGTTTCATCTTTTGTTTGAGATCTAACTGGCTTTTTCACTTTAACTACAAAGCCTTGAACATCACGTTTTTGGAATATATTTGGACTGATAAGAATCTTGGGACGATTTATTGGTAGAAAAACTGAGCTTCCATACAATTGGTTGTAAAAGGAGTGCAGAGCCTGCATATTATGTGAGAATTACCAGAACTGTCTTAGAATATGTGGATGAAGTTCCACAACACATGATCTGACTTTGCATCTCTCTATTCTTATAGGTCATCACCCTCCCAGTGGGCACTTCTGCAATAGACAACAGAATTAGCTTTACTGGGGATATAACTGCATTGGTTCCATCACTCAGCAATGTCTCTCTTTCACATCATTAAGTAACAATCTTCCAAAGTTCTACAGCCAGGATAGATGGAGATTTAATATTGATTAATTCTATATGCTGAATATCAATCTTAAAGAGAATCTCTAAAGGCATTTTGAATGAGCAATTCTTAAACCAAAGTGAAATAATAAAATCAACAAAATCTAATGGTATTTTTCCTTAGTCTCACTTTACCAATTAAGCTGAATCTAATTCTATGTCCACTAAGATCACACTTTTTTCTTCTGAAACCATCTAATACGTTTTAATATATAGCTAATATGGATATATATCACGGCAGTATTTACTAAGAATCTGCAAAACATTTTAAGAGTTTGAATTTGTTTAGACACCATTTAGTTATCTCATATATAACTTCAGATGGCTTTCATTGAGCATTTCATGTACCCGATTCCTAGCCAGTTTAAAAATCACATATAAGCTGGCTATTTTAAAACAAAGTTAGATTTATTGCTGTACACTTTATAAGCACATTCTATTTGGGGCGTGATCCTAAAATCATAAATTTTCTATACTCTAACTTCCACATACCCTTCAACAAAAGTTCAGAGAAAATACACATAAGTACTCTCTTCTCTTTAAATAGTAAAATAAATAAAACCAAGATCAATAAAAAATGAAGCTGTTAAAAGAATAAGATGTATGAACTTTTAAAAATCTTAAAATATTTTAAAAGTCTCATTCATTTTTGGTTAATTTAAAAAAGAACTGAAATAAATTATTTGTCTAACTTTTCAAATAATGTTTCCTTTGGGGGAAAAATAAGTAAAGCTGCACGTTCTACAACCACCTCTCTTAACTGCTGTTCAATATATGCTGCATCATGAAAAAGATTTTATGATTTACTCAAAATGAAATTTGTCCATTAATAATGAGCAAATTCACAGTAAAGGATAATTATCAGAAAACTGATAGAAAATAATTCGAACTGTAATACCCTTAGATAAATCATAGTTAATTGTACATAGAAATTCATTAGTTTTATTTGGATACATAGACAACTAATTATGTTGAAAACGCAATGGAACTCTTAAACATATGTTCACTTCCCAAAGCCCTGGAAGGTGGTTTTTTTTCTGGAAATCAAAAGACATCCATTAAATTTAAAAGATGTTTACATTTTGTACCATTTTTAAGTTTTTTTTTTTTGGCTGCACCGCCCAGCATGTGGGATCTTATTTCTCCAATCAGCCATCCAGGGATGGAACCCACGCCCCCTGCATTGGAAGCACGGAGTCTTAACAACTGGGCAGCCAGGGAAGTCCCTCCTCTTTAAAATTTGAAGGCAATAATATGTGGAATTACTTGTCCATGTCAAAATAATCTACTACTGTACTTTCAAAAGCATATAATTTTACTCTGTGGGACACAGATATCATTTGAGGTTTGTGAAGAAATGAATTTAGCTTTAACTATTGAGGGTTTTTTCATTACCTTTATCCCTCCCCACCCCCTGCTCAAGCATCTATTCTTACTGTGTTCTAGTTTCTTCTCTGTTGAGGTTTAGGTTAATTTTTGTACATCTTATGTATACCTTATATTTCTTACTGTACATTTCTCTAGTAAATGTTCACATCTTCCTTTATACTTAAAAGACCAAAGATACAGCATATATCTTGCAATCATTAGACAGCCCTGAAAGTTGCTGGCCGTCATGGATAACACATAATTTCCTAAGTCTTTTATGTATTCCTCCACTGGAGGAATGCCACCCCAATCTGCTGAAATTGCACCTGCTAAGATGATCAACGCTTTTCTATTTGCCAAATCTGTTCAAGCAATTTGGTCTTTCTCCTCGGGATCTCTGACTTACTGGACTATATGGACCATTCTTCTCACAACTCTCTTTCAATGGATCCTTTCTTCCTCCACCTACCCCTCAATCTTGGAGTTCAGGAATCTACCCGCCCTCCCTACCTCCACGTGCTCTCCAGGCCATCCTGTATACTCCTCTAGGTCTCTCCTATTCAACACTGACTTCCCTTCATAATTCAGATTTATGTATCTCGCTTGTCTGGTTTATACTGTTACTTGGGTTTTTATATCAGCTACTCAAATGAGTGCTAATTATAATTTTTGATACTGTCTTTTAATACTGTCACTCTGCCATCCACATTATTTCCTAAGCTGGAAACATCAATCATTCCAGTAGACTGATCTGAGAGCAAGCATTGTGTCTTGGCCATTTTTGTATCTCCAGCAGCTGGTATAATACCTGACTCATAGAGGTTCTTCATTAAATATTTGTTGAATAATTAACTTTCCCCTTTCCCTTGCTTTTCACATCCAACTGACTCCCTTGATCTCTACAGTTTATTCTCGACTACAACAAATATGCCATCTCAAAAATCTATACATCTGAATTATATCCCTCCTCTAGAAAATACCTAGTATGCATTCATTCCTCCTGTATCCATGTATAGGTTTGAAAATTCCTGATTCCAATCTCAGTATCCCTCCAACTTTCCTGATTTGTCAGACGTTTGGACCCCATTTCATTTCCCACAAAGTTTGAGTCACAGGGTAGATTAACTGAATTCCATTAGTACCTTCAAGTCTTCCTTTTTATTTTTTGTTCTCCCACCCCACCAAATAGCCACACGTGAGTTCCTACATCCAATAGCTGAGGACCACTGGAAAACAATATGAAACTGTACATGTACAGTTTCTAATCTCACTGGACCCCCTCAGCATTGACCAGCAGTACTTTCCCTTGCAATTGGTCACCTCTCCGTTTTCCTTAGCGACTGTTCAGATCTGCTGCTACTTTTCCCCATATCCTTCCTCCCTCTCTTACCCAGAGATGATTGCCTTTACTAATTATTTTAGAAATCTGAAGCCATGATGGACATGAAAAGCACCAACTCCTCCTAACTCCACCACCTACAAGTTGCTACTTGTGGATATTTTCAGGCTGTGTTTCCTCCAGTCTCCCAGGATGAGGTCTGTTCAAGGTCAACCTATGCACAGCACTCTTAACCCTGCTCACTCCTGAATCCTCTTGCCCTTTGCTTTATCAGTCATTTGTCTCTCCTGAGTCTTTAATGACTCCCTTTGCACTGACTTGTTCCCCTTGGATCAAATTATACTCAGCATCCTCAATCTCTGTCTCTCACTAAGTCAGTTACCGTGCTTGGCTCTGAAGTGCTGAGTATTTCTAGATTTCCATTCTTTTCTAAACTTTTTTAACCTTAATGCTTAAATTAGGTGCTCTCATCTCCCAACTCTAAATTAAAAATTTTCAAATCTCTGTCTCTAGATTTGACAAAATCCATGCATTTCAGGTATGTGTACGTAACTGCCTACTGGATAAAATCACCTGAAGTATAACAATATTTATAAGTAAAATTATTTCTGCCCTAATTTCTCCCCACTAAAAACTTGCTCATTCCCTTTGTTCCTTCTCTCAAGGACCATCTCCATTCTCCAGCCAATGGCTGAAGCCAGACATTCTGGGACATTGACTGACTGCTACTCTTTCTGTAAAATATTTCTAGAATATTACTTTTTTGCTGAGTACCATCCTTATCTATCATTTTTTGATGACTCCTATTAGGTGTTAGTGCTGAGTAAAGAGTTTTAGTATAGGTATGGAAAATATTGATAACTAAAGGTAATTGATTTTTATAAAACATCCTAATGATATTCTGAACATTATGGATCCTGAGATGGATGCTCCTCTGGCTCTAAGATACAGTCTTCCTTGGTATAAATTATTGCAGTTTTTCTGAAAGTACCTTTTATAGTGATTCTACATTATATTCTTATATTTTTCTCAATTTTGCCATTCCATAAACCCCAGGATATCTACCTGAATCTGTTATGTAGCAAGAAAGAATGAGGTAAACCAATGGGGAGAGTTAGACATTATTTTAAAAACTTGAGATTTTAGCAAGGGTAATCTTTGATCTTTCAGTAGATAGCTAGTGCTTTGCATATTTCAAGTCTATACAAATATATTCATTTTTTGATTCCATCAGTGCCTTTAGCAACCATTTGAGACTGGTATTTTAAATTTTCTTTATTTATTTTGAGAATATTTCATTTCACTCAGTACACTCCTACCAACCAAATGTTGTATTTATTTTGTGAGTCAGATATGATTTTTTTTTTGCCTCTTAAATAATGCATATTAAATTTAAGTACTCTGCAAAGCTACTAAGCATGCAGTTCTGACTGTCTCTACCTTACTTACCTTAACATTTCTTCCAACTTCTTTCCCTTTCCCTCCACTACTGGCTTCGCATCTATTAACAGTCATTCCTCTGCTATACAGGACTTCTTATGCAATAAATTTCTGGAGGCCTATGTGCCAGCTTCTTAGAGAAATATGTCTCTTTCTGGAGCTCTCTCAGTTAAGCTAGGCTCTAGGCAGCTCCTTTCCCATCTAGAGGGATAAGCACTGGCCATCCACCAGAAACTTGAACTTCCCTCCAATTCATAGCTGAATCCTGAGAACCCTATTTTCCTTCTAGAAGAAGACTATCACAATATTCTATCTCCTTTATTGATTTATTTTCTTTTCCTATACCTTGTTATTTTGATACCAATTCAATGCAATCCACTGTATACCATTACATTGTTGGAACTCCCCAGATTCAAACCCAGTTTTCTATCTTCTTCCACATTCTCATTTTAAAAATACATATTTATTAAAGATATATGCACTCCAATGTTCACAGCATCATTACTTACAATACCCAATATATGGAAGCAACCTAAGTGTCCAGATAAATAGGTAAAGCAGATAAATAGATACACACACACACACACGATGGAATATTACTCAGCCATAAAAAAGAACAAAATTTTGCCATTTGCAACAACATGGATAGACCTGGAGGGTATTATGCTTAGTGAAATAGACAGAGAAAGTCAAATACTTTATATTATCACTTACCTATGGAATATAAAAATAAATGAATGAATATAACAAAACAAAAACAGACTCATAGATATAGAGAACAAACCAGTGGTTACCAGTGGAGAGAGGAGTTGGGGGAGGGGCAAGATGGTGTAGGGGGTTAAGAAATACAAACTACTATGTGTAAAATAAATATGTGTAAAAATATATGAGGAGATATATATATATACACACACATATATACATACACACATTATGTGTAAAAAATATATAATGATATATTTTTACAGCACAGGGAATATAGCCAATATTTTATAATAACTTTAAATGGAGTATAATCTATAAAAATGTTAAATCACTATGTTGTACACCTGAAGCTAATATTGTAAATCAGCTAGAGTTTAATTTTTAAAATGAAACAAAAATGAAAATAAATATATTTAAAATACATATTTATTTCCCTGATCAAACGATGCTATGTCTCTCCTCTCTTGCTCTCTAAAACCATTCCATTGTGCTCTCTGGTACCCATGGTTCACCGTAATCAAGTTCCCCTCCACCGTCACACTCTTCTTTGAACATTCTTTCAACCCTTAGCCTTAACTGGAAACTGGCTCTCACAGAGAATAGCAATTATGAAAGAAATGTTATTGAAGGAGAAATTCCTCACGTTTCTTTTAGAACGAAACCCACTTTGGTTTGGATTGCACACATGCTGCACCACCGAATCACACTGTGTCAAAGTCACCCATGAGTCCCTTGTCACTAAGTCCAATCCACGTATCAGTCTTTTTTTAACATGACTTGTATATAGTGCTTGAAAATGTTGCCTACTCTCTTTCAAATTTGGAAAATTTTGATATTCTCATTTGCTGGTCTTACATAACAGCAACTGCCCTAGTTCTTCTTTATCTAGTACCTTTTGTGTATTCTCTTCTTTGAGCCCTTTCTGTTAGTGGACCCGGGTATCATGTCTTAGATTCTCTTCTTCTTTCATGCTGTATTCCCTCCCTAGGGATTAGCTTTCAGTATTATGACTCCAATTAACCTTATGTAGTCAGGTTTGTCAGTTGTATAACTCCAGTCCAGATCTTTCATCTGAGTTCTATACTAGTACACCTAACTGTGTTACAAACGTCTGCATTTGGCTGGCTTGAAAGGGTTTTAAACTTTTCATGTTCCAAACTGGGTTTCCCATCCATTGCTTTCCTATGCTTGCTTTCCCTCCCCATTTCCTTGTTGCAAAAAACAGCAAGTCATCCTACCAGTGTGGCTCAAGCCAGAAACCTGGGTATCATCCTTGATTTCCTTTCCCCCTTCACACCTTTATCTATTTAACTTCCAACTCTTTTAGGATCCACCTCCCACGTTCCCTCAATATATCCACTTACAAACATTCTTTCACGTCACCACCATAGTCCCAGTAATCATCTCCTACTCAGATGATATCTTATGGTCTTGTAACTGGTATCACTCCCTGGAATGTTATACCTCTTGGACCTGTTTTGACTACTACAACCAGTATGATATTTCTAAACACACATTTGAAGAGGTAGCACCTTGATTAAAAGCCCGAAATATCTCCCCGTTGCTATCCTCTCTTCTAATTCTAGTCATCCTCTGCAAACACTGAAATCTGTCATCCGTGCTTAACTTGAACTTCTTTCAAGATATGCCATGTTATATTATTCCCTTTGCTTTGAACATCATTCCATCCTCTCACCCTATGACGGTCTTCATTTGAATAAATCCTACTATTTCCTCCAGGACACAGCTTACAAGATTGGTTTGGTTGTTCCATTGACATGCCCATGTGTACACAATGCTTCTTACACAGCTCATACTTTATTTTATGTTCCCTTCACTGAAATTTAAGATTTGTAAAAGTAGGAACTAAGTCTGATTTGCTTATCATTTTACTCAGGCACATAGCCCATGTGGTAGGTAGAATTCTAAAAATGACCACCAGTGACACTTGCCCTTGTATAATCTCCACCCCTTGAGGGTGTGTGTGTGATAAAAGAATTTTTACATATGTAAGATTAATAATCTGTAACTCAAAGGGGAGATTATCCATATGGCTCTACTCTAATCCCAGAGCACTTTAAAAACATATAGTTTTCTACGTTTTGTAGTATAAGAGAGAGCCATAGAGATTCAAAGAATGAAAAGGATTCCACCCAAGCTGCCAGCACCCTGAAGGAACATGGAAGTGGATTTTTCCCCATAACCAGAGCTCTGTTTGGCTGATTCTTGATTTCAGCTTGTGAGACCCTAAGCAGAGAACCCAACTGAGCTCAAATGGATTTCTGACCTAAAGAACAATGAGATAATAAATGGGTGTTGTTTTATGCCACTGAGTTTGTGGTAAGTTGTTATAGCAGCAATAGAAAACTAATACAGCACACTCTCTGAAACATAGCTGGAGCTCAATAAATGTTTATAGAACAAATGAATTTAATGCAACTTAAGGAATATAATAAAAATGCTAAACTTTTCTGTTCTTTGATGTACAACTATTTTGTGTGTTTTTAGTTGTTTTTTTTTATAACTATTTGTTTCTTTTGAAGGTGATATATATATTTTTTAAATTTTTTTTTTAATAGTGGATTCATTTTTTAAGTCAATTCATTTGATGTTGCCTGGATAATTTAAACAGCATCTCCAGGCCAAGAGCTTCTCAATGTTAAAGTCCATTTAACAGTCTATTATAAGAGAATATATAATACACCCAACAAAGAACTAAATAAAGACTCAATAGCAGCAGTATCATTAGTAATTTAAGGAAAGATCCAGCACTCAGTGCTTGTCATCGGTTTGAAAAGGGTTGGTTCTATTGATGTCACTGTCTCCCACAAACATCCCTGGGTGACTGTCTTAGTTGTTGTTTTGACTTACCATTTTTCCCAGAGGCAACTCTTAAATCTATGTCAGAATAAGTAGCGTGTCTGCTTATTCAAACCAAGTATTCAAACTACCTGCTGTCTTGGGATTGTGCTTTGATGTCTCTTTCAGCCTTAGTCTATTGCAAAACATTTCCTATGATGAGAAGGAAATGAAAGCTGTGGAGTCCTACCCTGGTTTCGGCTGTATTTTCCCTTTAAATAATTACAGTTATTTAGAGAACATCTTAGAAGAAAATCTAGATGAACATTTGAAATATTCATTGTGTTGATTCATTAAGATTTGTATTGTAAACTTTGGGTCAGGCACAATGCGGGCCACTTGGGATAAAAGAATTACCCACAATGAACATCATATATTGAATAATATCATACAAAGCTGATCTTAATGCAAAATAAAGTCGCAGATACTGCATTAATCTAACAATATAAACTGAATATTAAAAAGTCAAAAGTTCTGTTTGGAGAGTGGTTTGAGCAGAAAAATATTTCAAAAAGAATGTGGATAAAATTTTCCTGGGTGGAAACGTATGGAAAAGCAATCTATGAATTAAGATACAGAACTGCAAGTTATATTTGAGAAGAGTGAGTAATGCACCTTAAGTGTCCTGCAGACAGGAATACAGGGAGCAGCAAGAAATGAAATTGGAAAAATTGTGTCAAGAACTGTGAAGAGGCTGAGACTCTTATCTATTTCATGCTAATGAGTTAGCTTGCCAGAGCTTCATGGATGTTTGTAGAACATACAAGACTTCTGGCTCAGGTGCAATGAGATTTTTAATCCTAGAAATACAATATGAATGACCAAATCCTGTTATAGCTGCAAGGGCATACATATATACTTACACACACAAAACATACATTCATATACTGGATTGTGTAAAATCTGAGCTAGACTTTTCTAAATAGATCCAGGAATTTTAGGCATACAGGGAATGCATACTTCAACTGGTACCGCAAACAAAATAAGTCCTTAACTCATAACTAAAACTAGGGCCACTTTTCCATCAATATTCAGGGATAGTATAGTGACTAGAATCTGATTTGACTGGACGGTATTCCATGGTTGGAAGGCATCACTATAATATCAAAATAATGAAAAAATAGTCATCACAATCAAGTTAATCAATTGGATACTACTACTTTTAGAAAAGATTAATTTAAAAATATAAATATTAAGTTAAATTAATCTCTTAAATTCAACACCATTGTTGGTTCCAACATGTACTTTTGGCAAATGAAATGCTATATTTAAATGTATCAGATGTGAATCCCAAGTTATTTCATGTTGAATTAAGTGTCTTAAGGGTCCTAGATATACTCTGTCAAGTTCAGCCTGTTTCTAAATTTCATGCTCAGTTATTACTACAATCAATTATGCATAATCCTCTGGTTTTCTTGTGTCATGACACACACTCCCACACATTTAGTCATAAATATGGTTGGTTGACCAAAATAATGATGTTTCAGTCTTTGTTCTTTTTCCTTCCTTTATAATCGATGCCCAGGCGTGACCTTTTCTCCTTTCACACACATGTCTATATCCCTTCCCCATAGTTTGCTCATGACTCAGTTCTCATTTTCAGACATTTCTAACTTTGTCTTTATAAAGCCTTTCTTCACATCGTATTTCCGATAGGATGTCCGTCCCTTTTAAAATTCTCCAATAAGTGCATTTTGTTTTTACCCAGAACAGAATCGCCTTTTCTCTTTGACAAAAAGTTTCTGTTTCTTTCTGATATTTTAGATCTTTTTTTAGACTTCCCATAGGTTTTGGAAACCTTCCACAGAAGTTGTATCCTTTTAATCCTTCACCCCCCAGGATTGCCCAAATAAGTCACAATAAAAATACTTGGGAGACTTTAATATGTATTCTTTACTTTTCTCCAAATTTTAATTGGATAAATTTAGTTTAATGCTAATAGTGATAGCCAAACACATTGCATTGTTGTGTACAGTTAATAAGATGTCCTTGAAGGATAATGCAATGGTTCCCTCTGTGCAGTCCCAGCTCAGGTACTGACTCAGATTAACCAGATGTAACTGGAATAAGTTATTTAATATCTCTGAATCAGAGTTTTTATCATTTCTAAATGATGGACTTTATATGCCTAGAGATTTCTCTTTAATTTTTTTTATCATACTACAATGGTATAAAGGTTTTCACTTTGAATGTTTTTCAACCTCTACAGTAGCAAGTTTAGGCTATAATGGTATTATTTAAAGTACCATTCTGTCTTCAAATCACCAGATGTAATAAATTAATAGGATCTTGGGAGAAAAGGTCATCCTGAAGGTAGGCCATTTTCCCAGCATTTTTCTATTATGGCTGCAGAAAAATCTTGGTCATCTTAGTATAGTGAGAATATTTCTTCTGGCTTTCAAAATCTAATCAAAATTCAATGTCTCCTAAAATATTCTCACAAAGCTTCCTTTGTGAAGGACTTATACTGGACAGCACTCATCTTACAAAAAATGTTTACCATAGTAAAATTTATCCAACGATGACATATTCATGATAATAATACCAAGTAAATAACTAGTCTCTAAAACCAGGAACATCGTCTGTTCCCCACTCAGAACATTATCCAAAATATCTTCCTCTTGTAACTCATTCTAAGAGCTAGGCTTTACAGTGAAGATGATATTAAAGCTGTAATAGTAAACAACTAAATAAATATCAAGGAAGATACAGAAGTCAGGAATAGATCCCAGAAACACATGTTCAATAAAATTGATAGCACTTGTTCCCATATTAAGCAGATTGTATTTTTTTCTTAAGTGGCCACATGCACTTCTTAGAATGGGATATAAACATTCCTTCTAATGAGAATGGGATCCATGTCTCCTCCTTTTGAATCTGGCCTAGCCTGAGACTACTTTGTGATTTCTGGGGCAAGGTCATAAAAGTTGATTCTGCTTCAGCCAGGAGCTCGGGATATGCTTATCTTGGAAGCCAGGCACCAAGCTGTGAGGAAGAAGAGAGGTTACCTGGAGAGGCCAGATGGCCCTGTTTCAGCTAGTAATCAACTTCCAGGATTGTGAGTGAGTGTGTTTTCAAATGATTCCAATCCTCATCTATCAGCTCACTTTCAGCCTTTGAGTTTTCCCAGCTGAGGTCCCAGACATCATAGGACATCATTGTTTCCTGGGCTCTGTCTGAATTTTAACTCACAGAATCCATGAGGATAATAAAATGTTCATGTTTTATGCCACTACGTTTGGGACATTTTGTTATGCAGCAGTAGATTAACCAGAGCACACTATGTTAGCCCAAATTTTTTCCTTTGACTACCAAGTGGGATATGGATCTGTGGTCCCCTACTCCAGAGGATTAGTCATAAACAGCTTTATCTCTCATGTTAAAGGAAGGTGAAGTTATACTGATCACTTTACAACATGATTAATGCTTTTCTGCCTATTCACTGAAATACAAATTATACTCATTAAAACACCCTTTTATATAAATTATTCATTATACTTCAAAATTCCTAATGGATTGAAAATAGTACACTTATTTGCTTTCTCAAACTTAATCCTGTTATCTACCAAAGGCTGCATCAGCAATACAATAAAGATTCCTTCACACTTGCCTTGCTTTTAACTTTGTTTATTTATAATCCATTTAAAATGCCACTGCCCCTCAAAACTCTCTGGGAAAAAATACTTTGTTTTAGGTTGTTAGGTCACATCCCTGGTATGTCTCTTTCTGCCTCATCTTGAAATTTCAGTCCCTAAATTCTCCCAAGTCTCTCTATTTGACATGATGGAACCAATTCCTCTTTATCCTTGTGTTGGACAAATTGAGCCTCTGTCCATCCTACTGCTCTACTGCCCCATTTACGATTCCTTCTTCTCCGCTATGAGCTGAAAATTTGTGGTTCATTGAGAGGAAGCTTCACAGATATCAAAATATTATTAACAATGGCTCTGTGACCATGAAGAGTAGAAATGAATCAGCAAAATGCAAACTATTTTCTTTCTCAGTTGAAATACTAAAGAATAACGTGTAGATGAAATAGAGTTACAAGAGGCGACAGAATTTATTTCAGGAGTAGAATCCAACCTGCTAATATCATTTAGATAGGTTAGAATACCACAACAGCCAGATCACTCATGATAAAAATAGAGATTTTAGCTTCGGCATTCAAGTGTTTGTTTATGTAACTTCTGTCTGTATCGGAAAATAGCAGAAAGCAATCAGCAGCCATTATTTATTAGGACTTTCAACGTTGTAGATATTTGATTAAGGTACTATCTCTTCATTGCTTTTAATGTTTACAAAAATGCTACAGAGTAGATAGCAAAATCTTAATTTTCCAGGTAAGAAAACTGAGGCCTAAAAATGTTAGGTAGAAATCTAAGATCAAAAGACTGGTTACATTCATTCACATGGAACTCAGAGTTACTGTTTCTGTCACTTCAATTAAGATCCCCTTCAACAGCTAGTATAGTCACAGAAATGTTCCCATTTCTTTCTTCAACATCATAGCCATTTTTAAAGCCACTGTTCTTCCACTTTGTCAAGATATAATTCCTAGGAGATTTATCAAGAAATGCTATAAACCTAACCAAAGATGTAAGAATAACAGCAGTCTGATTTTTATTGATAATACAGTAATGATACGGTGTGCTATTGTTTGATATGATACTTAATTTCTTATTTAAGCATGTGTGTTTGAAAGAGAGAGAAGAGTGTGTGTTTTATCAGTGCCTAGTATACATTTAGTCACCCACCTAGAGTGCTTTCTATCTAGACGGTATTTAGACAATATATTGTCAGTTGAAGGTAATTCCAAGATGCATTTAAAATACCTTATTCAATATCTTCATCCCAGTTCTTGAAGCTCCCTGGACAAAATATTACAACTGCATTGACTATTCATTTTAATTTTTTAATCACAATTTTCAGAATTGCTCCCATAATCACTAGAGAGACTACACACCCATTTTTATTTTTACTCTCCAATTTTCCAAGATGTGTACTTCGTAATTTCACATCTCAAAGGTATACTTGGCTGATCGTCGAGAACATTGTTCACGTGTGGCTTTATTTTGGGGTGCACAGCTCATGTTTATTACTACCCAGAGGTAGATGTCATTCTTTGCTGCTTCTAAACCATTGGTTTCCCTTACTCTTTCCAAACTCCCTGATCCTTTCAAAATACATGACCTCGGGCACTTTTTCCTCTTTGGTATGATCTATTAACCTCTCATTTATTTATAATCCATTTATTGATTGCACCTGGTTTTCTGCTTTAACTCTGTATTAATTACTGAAGACATTAGCATTCATATAGAGAATCCATCTGGCACCTTGATCTCTCAGTTCTTAATCCCCCCCAGCTTCAACTACCTTCTCCTCCATACCTCATCATTCACGAATTGTCATCCTTCAAAATGCCACTAGTTCTGCCATGATGATCTCAAGCACTCCACCCTCAGTTGAATATTTCCTAGTTTTGCATTTCACTTACTATAGTATTCCCACTCATCCAGCTCTATCTCATGAGAACCTTCAATCAACTAACACTACTTTCTGTTCCACTCCCAGATGATAACCTTACCCCTAACTCATAGGGAAAATCGATGTAATCACATAAAACAGCCTCTTATTTTACCCACCAAACTCATCAATCTGGTGGCCCTTATATCTACCATTTCTTACCTTCTCAGTGTCTCTACTTTTGTGAGTATTCTATTTTTCTCCTGCATCATACATTCTTCCCATTCTGTGGTTCATTACTATCAACACACAAACATGTCTTGGTATTAACCATCTTAAAACATTATCCTTCGATTTATTCGTCTCCAGCTACCACCTAATTTGTCTGACATAGGACAATTCTCAAAATAACAGTCCTTGACATTCTTTTCTAATCTAGTCCAAAATTTTAGATTTTTTTTTTTTTTTTTTTTTTTTTTGCGGTACGCGGGCCTCTCACTGTTGTGGCCTCTCCCGTCACGGAGCACAGGCTCCGGATGCGCAGGCTCAGCGGCCATGGCTCACGGGGCCCAGTCGCTCCGCGGCATGTGGGATCTTCCCGGTCCGGGGCACGAACCCGTGTCCCCTGCATCGGCAGGCGGACTCTCAACCACTGCGCCACCAGGGAAGCCCTACAATTTTAGATATTTTTATACCGATAACTACTAAATATTTATGTTTATTTAGAGCATCTTCCTAAGCCATGGACTAAAAAAAAAATTCCAACCCATTTACCTACTTTACTTGGAGGTTAATTGGCATCTTTTATTTAACCAAACTCTTGATTTTTCCTCATACCTAACCTTCTCCAAATCTTATCTTACTTTGCAGAAAGTAACACCTGGTTTCTCCAGCTCAAAAAATTAACGTATTGATCAGCTCAGGCTGCCAAAACAAAAATACCTATAGACTGGGTGGTTTAAACAACAGAAATTGCTTTTCTGTCACAGAGAGCCACTTTCTTACTGTGTCCTCAACATGGCAGTTGGAGAGAGAGAGACTTCTCTCATGTCTTCTTATAAGGACACTAATCCTATTGTGAAGACTCCATCCTCACAATCGCATCTAAACCCAATTACCATCCAAAAGTTCCATCTCCAAATACCACTGGAATGGGCTCTAGGACCTCAACATATGAATATTGAGGGATACACCTCAGTTCACAGCGCCAGAGTATATACCCTTGATTCTTTCTGATTCTTTCTGATTCTTCATATCAATCTACCTACAAAATCCAATCACGTGCCCCCATCTATTATCTCAAGACCAGTTCAAGCAACGTGATTTATCTAGGACACAACAGCTTTCTAAATAGCTTCCCTTCATATTCTAGTTGGGCTATAGTTATTGCAATACTTTGAAAACTCAAAGGTGAATGTCTAAGTCGGTTTGGGTTGCTATAACAAACTACCATAGATTGGGTTGCTTATTAATGATGCTAATTTATTTCTCATAGTTCTGGAGGCTGGAAATCCAAGATCAAGGTACCAGCATGGTCAGACTCTGGCGAGAACCCTCTTCTAGGTTGCAGACTGCCAACTTCTCATTGTATCGTCACATGGCAGAGAGCAGAGAACTCTCTGGGTTCCCTTTGATAAGGGTACTAATTTATTCATGAGGATTCCACCTGTGACCTAATAACCTCCCAGAGGCTCCAAATCCTAACCCTCAAATCAGAGGTTAGGATTTCAACGTACGAATTTGGGTGGGATATAAACATTCAGTCCACTGCAGTCAGAGTGATCATTTTAGATCCAGTCATGTGATCGTGTTTTCCTCTGCTTATTGAAGTCCTCCAGTATCTGTCTCAGTAGCTCTCCTTACGATGCCCTCACTTAGCTTTGCTCAGACGATCAATTTAACTTAGTCTCCATCTTCTCTACACTGGCCTTGCTTCCAAACTTTGACTTTGTTTCTATATTACAGCCTCTCCATTTGTTATTTAATCTTCTTAAGGCACTTTTGCTACAGACCCTTGTATGGCTGCCTCGAGCTTTAGCCCAAATGTCACCTCTCCACCGAAGCTTCTCTGATGACAACCTTAGCTAAAGAAGATGCATCTTTAAAGGGCCCACACTCTACTATGTTGTTCTGAGTTATTTTCTTCATTGCAGTCTTTACCTCTTCTTTTTAAACTTATGTTTATGTGTTTACTGTTTGTGCTCAGCCATTAGGATAGAACCTCCTTGAGGCAGGAATGTTGTCTTTCTCACCATTTCATAAATAACACCAAGAACTGGGCCTACACACAGGGAGTAGTTAATAAATATTTGCTGACTGGTTGATGCTTTTTGCCATATATATATATATATATTAGAATCATCTAAAATGCAGAGCCTCAGAATATCAGGAGAGTTTAATTGGTTTGGGAAAGAGAATTAAAAAACTGTCTAAATTACAAGTATACCAGACACCTATTGCCTAATACTAGTCAGTATCAAAGACCACTAACTTAAAAATATTTTATATAGTGTCTATCACTGATGCTTTGGCTTTTCATGTTAGGAAAAGTCACCATTTACTGTAAGAACTAATTTGTGCATTTATATGTTTGCAAAAACAAATCCCAAGCCATATATGTTATCTAAAATGATTTTTCTCTATAAATTCAATGCTGTCTAGTGCTGATGATTCCTTTATTCTTATTACTTAGGGTTCCATTATCCTACATACAGTCATAGCCTCTCTCATAAAGTTTCTTACACCAATTTACCAGCCATTTTCAGCAGGCTTTTACGAAACTCTTCCAAAAAGCCACCATTCCTGCTGTTTAGATTTTGCTGAGTTTTAATTATCTTCCTAATTCAGTGATTCTCTTGCTTTAATGTGGTGGAGAACCATATGGGTAAACAAGGGAAGGGGCACAAAAATGTGATAAAAATGTAGATTCTGTTCCGCCCCCCAACCAAACTCAGAAATGTACATTTTATGTAAATACCCCAGATGATTCCAATGTAGATGATGCTACACTGAATTCTCAAAGTAATTCATTAAGACAGATTTCTTGAAAACTTATCCTTTCTTAGTGGATAGCTGCATAACAACAATGGGTTGGTAGTTGGGAGCTTTAAAAATAAACTGTCCCCTATAATACAAGAAAGGCATGTTTTCTTAGAAAATTTGGAAAGTGCTGAATAATAAGTAGCTGACGAATATCAGGCATAATCCTATGGTAATAGGTAATCATTGTTAACTTGAGAATATAACAAACTTAATATTAATGTTTTTTCTATTTTTCTAAGCATATACTACACGCCAGGCATTCTACAGGTGATATGTGAGCTAGATGGAAAATGTCCCTATCTACATAGAGCTATGTAAATACTTTTTTAAAAATTAGTGCTATGCTATCAATACTTCTTAATGGTTATAAATTATTTCATTGTATAGATAGACCATAACTTTTAAAACTATCCATCTAGTGTTCAAAATTTAGGTCACATAATAGACATCTTTGCGAATATTCATCCAAATTCTGGATTACTTTCATGATACCTTCTTAAAAGTTCAGTTTCCAGAGTATTGGAGAAGAAATACACAACAATTGGTCTGTAAAAAAAAAAACGTCCTGCCAGTTTTCACTCTCAGAGGCAATCATCATGCAGGTCTCTATTTCCCTCTGGGGAAAAGTGAGTATTTTAATTTTTAAAAACACGTTTTACTATAAAATTTAGATTTCATAAAAATCTAATTTATTATGAAAAATGTTTTGTTTCTTTTAAAATTATTTTATTAATTTTAAGCATTAGTATCTAATATGTATGTATGTATTATTATTACCATATTATTATTACCATTATTACAAAAAATGGTTGTCATATAATTATGTGAATGGCATGCCTTGGAACTGTGCAACTTGGCTGCTCTGATACACCTGTTTTTTTTTTGTCTTAACGATTCTCCTAATAACGTGAAAATATTTAATTTTAAATGACTTTCATTACAGATATTTGCATATGTACTATGTTAATCTTATCATTTTAATTTTATCCCATTGTTATTATGGACAAAAAGCATTTTCTTTTATAGAGAAAACAGTATACTTTTGCTCTCCTTTGTCTTTAATTTTTTCAACTCTTAACTTTTAATCTACAAAGGATTTATTTGTTGTAATGAATGAAGTTTAGATTTAAAATACCCCCCCCACAAAGCTAGCCAAATGTCCTTAAAGCATCTATTGTTCTCGATTTATTCTTCCCTCGGGATTTATTATATAGTAAGCTTTAACACATACAAGGAAATTGTTTTCTCAGAATTTTTTGAAGTCAAGGTTTGCCAGAATTCTTTTCTAGCTGTACATACATTTTTGTTTGTTTAATAGCATGATTTCACATTCAAAACCAAGGATCAGCAGGACTGATTACTAATGATTAGCTGTACAGGAGCATTCTTAAATTCCACCCTGAAGGTTGAAATGAATAAAGTAGATGTCAAGCCTTGTGTATGAATTTTTCTACGAAAAATGTCAGGCCTTTGGGTACATGGTATAAAATATAATGTGAACCAAAGATAACCCTAAGCTGTCACTACCAACTGATTATTGGAGTATTTTGATGTTTCTTTTTATTCGAACTCAGTTTTGGTGATATATTTGAGCCAATGATAATCAGAGACCCACTCTTCTGACTGAATATTTGCAGGAAATAAGCCAGTAAGAGAACTAACTCCTATTGTAATAGTCCTGGGAAATAAAAACCAATCAGAGGCAAGCTGGCACCATGGGAACCAGGCTTTGTGGGTGGACTCTATAAAAGGGCCAAGGCTCTGGGAGGGAGTGGGGATGATTCAGGGTACATCCTTGTTGTTCAAGTGATGCTTTGAGAGTTGACTTAATTAGAATGATTTTCCTAGTCAAAGCAGAATAAACAAATAAGAATGTGGCTCAACTCAGCCAAGACACTGTCCAAGACAGGACATCCTTATCTTTAGATCATCAGCACTTATCCATTCTGACAGAGGCCCTGAAACTATCATTAGTTTGGGCCAGGAATGAGGACACCAGGAGAAGACATTTGGAATCAACTCTATGTATTCTTTTTTTTGTTTTGTTTTGTTTGTTTTTTACTATGACAGTAATATGACCATTTCCCTTTTTTGATGACTAGTACTCAATAAAACATGCAGGTGGGAAACAAAAAACAGATACAAACTGTCTGCAAACTAGTCAATATTCTACTTTGGTAATTAAACTTTTCTATCTGTGTTTTTCTGAGACAATAAAATTATATTCCAATACCTTTGGCAAACATATTTTTTTTTTACTTAATTTATTATGATAGCATTTGTTAGCATCTAAGGAGGAAGAGCAAAGAGAATTTTTATCACTAATTGAGGTTTTTGGTTCTATTTCACACAAGCTTCTAAAAGCAGTTTTCCAGGTTAATCAACTTCAAGGATGTGTTTTGCAAGATTACTTGACCCTAATAGAATCATTAAAAAAAAAAAAACTCCTAGTGACATCTAGCATTGATTTTCTTAATGAATACCTCCTAAGTCTTCGCTAGCCTTACTTAGTGTAGACTCCTATATTTAATTGTTTTCCTCCCATCACTGTCCAAGTTACCTGGTAGACATTCACATATAAAGTTGTTAAACATTTTGTTCATGCTCTCACTCATTGCCCTCTCAACACAGAGCCACTCACAGATTTATACCAGAGCTAAATTCCAAGAAATACTTTGCTCCCGCTGAGGAATTTGTAGATGTTCTTTTATTGGACAGTAAGAATCATATAATGAATCAGGTGCTGTTTTCTAGGGGAGGTCGTTATCTCATATGCTATTTACCAGGCAACTGCAATGCAACAGAGACTTATATAGGAGTTAGGTCTTTAAGTTAGCAAAGAAGGCAAAAAAATATATAGTCAAAGTCATCCTTAAAAATCTAGCTGGGTTCTGCCTTAAGAAACCAACCTTCCATGTTTCAAAACACAAACACAACCAGCGTCTTATCCAATGTTGAAAATGATTGTTATTCCTTAGATAGGTACTATGTGAAATTATGTTATATTTATATCCAGACTCCAAATTCACACTGTTCAATAAGATGCTCCCACTATGATAGGCATCCTGAAATGGATGCATGCAGGTAAAGATCAGAAGAGCAAGTTCAGATCTCCCATCACAAATTCATTATGGCCATTGGTGGCTCAATTTCCAGCATAGTTTAACTAGTTCTCTTTCTTGCTTCTTTTCACAGCTCCCCTATTGTTAATTCACCATAGTTAAATAGACAGATGAGTCAAGTGCACTGCAACTTGTATAACCTACAGTCTATTTGTATACCCATGTTCCAGTTTTCTAGTCTTTGAGCCTCTATCTTGCATTTACAGTTACTGAATTTCTAATCTTCATTACTTTTGTTTTCTGGATTGTATATAATATATGTGATTGAAGGTGGGGTAAAAAATAGGCAGAGAAACACATGCAGAGTAAAGTCAAACATGCAAACAAATACATAACACTAACGCAGAGGAATCCTGAAAAGGGGGAGGTGCTCATTATTTTCCAAGGCACACTGTGATAAAACGTTTTAAGAATAAATATAATTTTCCATTATCAAACTTATGAAATATTTTTATCTAGTCTTCCATCTAAGAATAAATGGAACTAATAGAGATTGAGAAAGATTGTCATTCTATGAAAACTATAAACATTTTTTTTTTTAATATAAAAAGCAGATTGAACCTTTTGAGGAAAACACAGCAGAGGAAGTCATTGTGGTGGCAATACAGCTGACCTCTTTTGGAGGAACCACAGAGAGCAGGCTCAGAGTTGGCGTTGGCTTGTGTGGAAGGTGGGAGGAAAAATTGGGGCTAAGCAGGGGTATTCACTGAGGGTCATAATACTAAGTGACATGCTGCACTCTGCCTTCCCCCCGCCCCCCTCCTGCTTTATTCACAGGACGGAAGGCCTGGCTGGTACTCCACGTCTGGGGAGAAGATAGGGAAGAGGCTCTTCACTAAATAAACTGAACAAACTTCCCGGAGAACTGAAGCATCCATTTTGAGTCTGGGTCCCTCAAAGAAAAGCATTCCTAAATCTGGAATCACAGAAGTGTTCCTTATGCAGTGCTGTACTGCTTGAAATAGAAAGTACCCATGCCTAAATACCCATTAAGATGGGGACTAATTGAATGAATGTAGATATACTACAATGTAGTGTAGAGTTTCAGACAGCCATTAAAAATAGTAGCA
Organism: Delphinapterus leucas; assembly: GCF_059928025.1. Lineage (NCBI taxonomy): Eukaryota > Metazoa > Chordata > Mammalia > Artiodactyla > Monodontidae > Delphinapterus > Delphinapterus leucas. The sequence goes on from NC_143146.1 coordinate 17,589,044, forward strand.
CACTGTATTTGTTTTTCTCTTTCTGACTTACTTCACTCTGTATGACAGACTCTAGGTCCATCCACCTCACTACAAATAACTCAATTTTGTTTCTTTTGATGGCTGAGTAATATTCCATTGTGTATATGTGCCACATCTTCTTTATCCATTCATCTGTCGATGGACACTTAGGTTGCTGGATAGGGAGGGTGGGAGTGAGGGAGATGCAAGAGGGAAGAGATATTGGAACATATGTATATGTATAACTGATTCACTTTGTTATAAAGCAGAAACTAACACACCATTGTAAAACAATTATACTCCAATAAAGATGTTTTAAAAAAATAAACATTCTTAAAAATATAGCACAATTGTAACTGTGTAGAGATAATATTAGCAAGATGTTTTTAGGTGAAAAAGCACAAAGAATGGTATAGGATAATATTAAATAATATGCTGTTTGAGAAACAACATAAAATGAAGATATGTAATAAACTACAAATTATCTAAAAATATTTATGTATTTGGAAGGGAAAAGCATTGGAAATAGGTCTGAGGAAAATGAACTGAACCCTTTTCTTTCCTAGTGGGGAGCCAACAGACATTGTCTACTGTTGATAAAAATAAAACAGCCATGTTGTTTAGAATTATGGGCATAACTACCAGAAGGAAAGCAAGGATAATTTACTCTCATAGAGACTACAGGAAATAAATTAAGAAAACAGGCTTTGAAATCTGACCTCCTGGTTTTAAACCTGGATAGCCATTCCCTAGTTTTATGACTTTAATTAGGTCACTTGTTTTCTCACTGCTAAACAGGTGATAAAAGTAGAATCTTTGTCAGAAGGCTGTTCTGGTCACTTTCCTTGGTGGGAGGATGGAGAGCGGGGATAAAGAATGGAAAGACCTCGACCCAGTACCTGACATACAGAAACTAACCAATAAATTTTGGAAATGTCACCTAATACTATTATTTGAGAGGTGTGTCTATGAGTGGGTAGAGGTGGAAGACATTGTAAATATTTAACTTAAATGTTTGTCCCGTCATGATTTACCAAAATAAAAATTTAAAATCTCATAAATAAGGATGTTTGGGAAACCAAGTGTCCCTGATATGAAGTAACAGAGAACGTAAGGCAGCCGTGGAGATTTATTGGGTGGGCATCATGGGGAGGGGAGGGGAGGTTCAGTAAATTTAACCTAAGAGACTGGAAACTTGAAATAACCATGAACAGAAATAGATAATGTTGGCTGGAGATACAGTTTGAGACAAGCAAAGGCTTAATTTTAGATGTTGAACGTGAGGGGTTGTCAGCCTATATAGATAGAAATATCCAACATTTATTTATCCCTCGAATCAGGGGCTGTGTCTTAATGATCTTTGAATTCTCACCACCTGGTTCACATATCTGGAATACAGTAGCACTCAATACATGTTGAATGAATGAATGAATGTCTGGGTGAATGGATGGCCGGATGGCTGGATGAATACTGATGTAAGTATCAACTATACAAATGTGACAATGAAACCACACAGTGTGTAAGCAAAAGATAGGAAGTAAGTCGTAGGGAATATCTATATTTAAAGAAAAGTAAGCAAAAAAAGAGACCAGCGGGAGAGGCACCACATGATTAAAAGAAAACCAGAGAATACTGCATGAAGTCATGGAAGAAGAATTAACTTACTAACAGTATTTAAGCATTTTTGTTTGTTTTCTTCTCTTAGGAAAAAATGAATGTCCCCTGCCTTTGATAGAGAAATTGAACAGAAAATACCTCTGTACTGAAAAATATAAAAGCATAATATTTCTATAATACAGATAAGTCTACTGAAAATTCTGTTTTCATAATTTAAAAATTAATAGTGCCTGTCGTATTGAGTGCTTGTGCTAATTATAAACAATTGAAAAATACATAAAATTGGAAGAAAGAATAAATAATTGGTTTAACTATAATGTTTTGATTACTTTTGAGTTTCAATAGTTGTTATATTAAACTGATTTCTTAAGAAGTCATTACCCAAGACAGATATTCATATCATCAAAGTCATTTACGTTTGTTAAAGGCATAATTATTCCTAGGTTATATTAAGAAGTATTCATGCATTTCTTATGAGGCAAGAACATTTGATACATTTTAGATTTTCATATTTCAAATTGTGATCTCGATATATGCATTCATTACACAATAATACATAGATATTTATATTTGGCAACATAACACACATGGAAATGATTCCTTTAATATTCTGAATTCATGGTGGATAAATTTTTATCCTTTTATTGTGGCTCTGTTGCTGGGTCCTGTGCAGTCAATGCATGCTGTCCGAGCCACTGTCTCAGTGCAGCTGGTGATAGATCTTCGGGATGTAACCTTAACTCTTCTCTGGCTATGCAATTTTACTACTAATGATGCTCCTTAGGCTACAGGGATATGAAATGGGTATTTTCAAAGTGAAGTTGCTAAGTAACATTAAGAAAATTGCTATGAAAGCAAAGTTAATGATCTCAGTTGGTACCATTTAGCTAAGGCATTTAAACTAATAGCAGCATCAGGTTGAATTTACTGGAACTCGGCATGTCCTTTGCTTTGCTTTGCTGGAGACAACTTCATTCTCCAAACAACCATAACAGTTAGTGCTTTTGGTCTCAATTGCTCAGCAAAATCAACAAATTAATATACCACGCAATTATGGGATGGTTATTATTCCCATTTCACTATTAACAAAATAATAAGCAAGTGATGTGATTTGATGGGACAGTAAGAAATTAAATGAATTAAGAGAAAGGAAAAACACTGAAATTTATTGATATTAGCAAGGCAACATTCCTAGCTCTGTCTTATATATTGAAAATGTGTTTGATGCAAATACCTAATACTTGAGAAATTCTTAAAATATTTTCTTATCTTCCTGGATTTTAGGTTTCAGCCAGTGGTAACACAAAATACACAATTCACAAATTAGAAGTAGGTGGTTCAAATTGGCTCACTGGATTTGCTAATGAAACTCTTGTACTATTGCTGTGTGAGAAATTTTGAGATACAAGTAGCCAAATGGCTTACAGAATATGTCCTTGGGCCTGGAAATTGTGAAAAATGGCCACACTCTTTGTCATACAGCCTCCAAAAGATGGAACCATCACTTTTTTGCAGGGTTCGCTGAGAGACTATTGGTCAGAACCAGTCTTATGTACAGCCCACTCTCATCTAATACAAGAAGAAAGAAGAGAATAAAGGCAGGGTAAGAGACTAGCTTCACTTTTCCCAAGGGGAGAATGGAAGGAAATGCTTACCTTTCCAAGAAGCCAAGTGTCTGTAATGCTGGTGGTGGTGGTGCAGGGTGCTTAAAGGAATCTCTCCTGAAGTTTGGGGGTACAAGTACCTACGGGAAATTGGCCTCTTGATTTGGGCTGGATGCCTGTTCAACAGTGGAACCCACCAATTCATCCCAGTGTAGAGTTCTTGGAAAAAACATTCTGGGAACTTGTGTCTAAAGTGTGTTAACCTTGTTTAGACCTCATCTTCTATTACGACGGGAAGAAGGAAACAATTCAGATGTATCCCCTGAAGTTTAGGGAGATCTTCCAAACTAAGTCCAGAGCTCTCTTCAGTTCTAGAGAATTCGAAGACAGGAGGCTCTGGAGTGATATGTATAAGCAGGGCTTGAAAAAAATGCTGGTAAGTTTTGGTTGGGAAGAATATGGAGCAACCTCCAGTTCACGTCCTATTTCTACACAGTCCTTGGAAAATTAAACATTCCTCGCATGGTTTTACAGTTCTAGTGACGGAGTGTGGAGGACCATTGGGTTAGTAGAGAGGCAGGAGTTGTGAGACTTCAGAATGTTAAACCCTAAGAAGGAGCTGGGGTGTGTATTCCTGGCAGGGCCGCTTCCTGCAGTAGGAAGGTGGGGTATTCAGTCATGTCATACTTGGGGTGAAGGTGATATTCACATCACCAGTAGAGAGACTATCTCAGCATTAGCAGAAACAGACAGAACCCCAGTGCAACAAAGAATAGCTCCCACCCCACCACTGGCATAAATATCTCGATTTCCCTCTCCCTCCTGCCTGACCCCAAACACAGAGGGAGCCAGTAGCTGAGGGAGGCGGCGTAGAGACCACTCTCCCTTTCCTCTGATCCAAGCAATCAGCACCACAGCTCAGGAGGAACAAGGAGTACAACTTGAATTAAGTTTGCTTGGAAGTCTTTAACATTAACAGGATTTTGTCTTATATTTAGAAAAGAAAACGTACTCTAAACCAAACATCAAAGGGTATTTATGGGACTTGGCAAAGATGTCATCAAGGTACTACTACATACAGTGAGAGATATGACAACATACAGATGAAAGGAAGGATTGAGAAAAACTATCAAGTGAATTCATGTTCATACTACAACATTTGGGAACTTCTCACTAAACTGGTTCCATTCTATGTGTGGCTAGTTACCATAATTTAGCAATAAGGAAATGAAAACTATGTCAATCTGTGAATCAAAATTTTCCAACAAAATACTGTTAGGAGATTTCACTTAGAAGAATAACTGAAATACTACTACCTATGTTTAGGTTGGATATTGAGGATATTTTGGCTTGAAATGAACGAATCCAAAATAATTTTGTGCTACACAATGAAGCCTTCACCAGAAAACAATGTTTCGATGTGTAATGTGTTCTTATAGAGCATCTCTCTAGAAAATGGTACAAGAGTTCAGCCAATAGAAATTTGACCCCTATACCTTTGACTGGATTGGAAGAAATATGTTAATTTAAAGCTTACAGCTTTGTGGACTACGGGAAAATTGCAGATCATCTTGAACTAACAGAAGGGAACTGAGTGGAAGAAGGTGGGGTGAGGAGGGCTATTAAAAGGTTTGAGCTTTGGCAGTAGGCCAAATACAGGGCTTAATCCTGATCCATCCATCCTAGTCAGATAGCCGTCTAAGAACCAAAATTCTTTAGAAGAGCCATGTCCTTCCTGAAAGGGAGAATATCCAGACCGTCCCAAGATACAAGAATAGGAGATGAAGACGATGATCAACCAGGGGACGCTTTGGTCTTTTCTGAAGAAACAGAGTAAATTAATCTTGCCCTTCAAATTCTCGGTGTAAACAATGTTTATAAATGCTAAACCATGCTGGTGGACTAGGGAGAAATTTCAGTTTGCTAGTCCAGAAACCACTTCCAATAATTGTCAAACAGTGCCAAAGAATCAAATGACTATTTTTTGAATGCAGGGTAGTGTAAATGTATCAATTAAATAAAGGGACAGAATCTAACATTATTATATACAGCACCTGTAGGTCAAAAAGTCTATGTGCCTAATCTGACATTTCAAGACAAACATGAGTTTGACAGTATTAAGTTCATTCTTCATCGAGGAAACTGAGGTTTAGCATTGGCATTTAATAATATTTAACATTGGCCATTTCCCTTAGATTCTGACAGTAGAAACAGGATTCAATCTGAAATTCTTGTTCTAGCGATTCATCTCTTTGCAGCGTACAAAGTATTTCAGCCAGGAGTCACTGTTTCAGAGAGAGTGATGTGTTATGAAAGGAAGAAAAAGTCACTTGTTACCACCAGAATAGCCAATAACAAAGCTTATCAGTTTCTCAGCTGAAAAAAAGAATACAGCTTGGTCTTGCCTGTGGCCTGATGAAGGATGCGACTTGTGTCTCATTGTTATGAAAGCTCAGATTTCTTTTCCCGCAGTGGCAATGTTCCCTTGATGACCCAGGTTGCAAGCTTATTGATTTTTATGACTCAATGAATTGCTGCAGCTTATATGCATAACTAGCCTTCAGTGCTTCCCTGAGTGAAATTGACAGTTCATTTGATTTGGTTGGCATAGTCTTGACCACTGCTGTACACATTTTATAAGCAATGTGAGAAAAAAGTTAATTCTCTGCTGATCACATGAGGCAGGCAGTGTTTACTCTCCAGGGCCGGGGACGGGCTCCACTGAAGGTGTGGGAGAGTGGGTTAGTATTTCCCTAGCAATAATCTTATGCTTTCTTCAGGTAAGAGACCTATGGATAAAACATTTTGCTTCCTCTGTAACTCTACCCCATTTCACTAAATATTTCTGGCAACTTGCCTTTCATCCTGTTCAACAAAAGTTGACAATGAAGCAAAATGGTTGAAAGCTTCTGCTTGATCTCTCCCATTCCCATGGGCAGACATTAATTTCTGAGAAACCCTGACTGAAGTATAATTTGTTGCTCTAACCTAAATTCTAGCATTATGCCATCAGACTAAATGTAATATTGTGATGAAAATTTGTTCATTACACACATTTTCCAAGATACATTCCAGTACCTTTCATCATCAAATGGAGGGATTACTTAAATTACCGTATCACTGCTATCAATACATAATACATACATAATATGTAAGATCACTGCTATCAAAGTTCCTTTCCCTCATACAGACACATTTCTTGAAAGACCTGTCTATATCTGCTTTCTCTATGTCTTTCATATGTAATTTATGGCTAAATATGTCTTCAACCTGCCCCTTTCCACAGATATGTGTCTTGCAAGTTCACCAACAACCTCCATGGTATTATACCCAAAAGGTCTTTTTCAGTACATGTCTTACTTGAGCTCTCATCAGCATCCAATATTGGCTCATCTTCCTTGATATGACCCAGAGCCCCTCAGGGTGTGCTTCTACATGTCTTCTCATCATTCAGTCCCCTCTGCATAGCTCACTACCATGGCTTCAATGACCAGGCCTCTTATTTTTTTCAACTTCTTTTTTCCTGTTGGGAACTTCCACTCAGCATCAGATTTATATCTAATTAAATCCTCAACATCTTGACTTGGATATCACACAGACACTTCAAACTCAGTATCTCAAACCAAACTTACGACATTGGCCACTAAAACTCTGGTCCTGGGTCTGTGCTCTCTCTCAGTCAATAGTATGTTCATTCAACCAATCATACAAAGCTAGAATTATTCTGAAACTTCTTATTCCTTACATCCCACATCCAATTAATCACTAGAAATATATAATTCAACTTTCCAAATATATCTCACAGCTATGGTCCTTTTCCTGCCTTATACCACTGTCTTCTTTATCTTTAGCCTCCACTTGGATGGTGTTAATTATTTTCTAACTTGTCTTTCACATTTATTCGGAACTTCCTCCAATTCACTCCACCCTCTGGAGAGTTCCTCTAAAAATCCTTCTTCTGTTTAAAATCACTTCAAATTGTTGGTAGGATAACACTTTTAAATCATGAACATGTTATTACAGTGCACGCATGACCTCACCCCTGTCCCCCGTCTGGCTTCTCAGCTTTACCTTCTCCCTCTCACCCTTCATTCTCTGCAGTACAGATTCCCTCCTTTCATTTCTCTCTGTTCTTTAAATAGATGCACCCCTCCTCTCCCAGCTTCAGGGCTCGTGCAAATATTCTTTCTTCTGCCACATTCCAGCCTCACTTAGAGGAACCCCTACTCATCTTTCATATCTGAGCCTAAAAATTCTATCTTCAAAAATCTAATCCTAATTCAGTTTTTCCATAAGCTTTCAAAGTATCCTATACTTCCCCTTCATAATGTTTTTAATACTTTTAACTGGATAATAAATTATGTAATAAGTAGTTTACTATCTGTCCCTGCAATAAAAATGTGAACTTAAAGGGGAAAGAGACCATGGTGGTCTATGTTAGTAGATTCTCAGAACTAGCATGGTATCTGGCCTGAGAAAGGGAACTCAGGAAGAATTTTGAATTAATGAGTCACTGACCCTCCAATTCACTTCCTGATAATTTGATTTAGCTTCTACATACAATTTATAAAACAGGGAAAATTAGAAACAGAGTTAGACCAGGAAAAGTTGAAAAATGGAAAAATCTTGGTAGATTATGATCCCATCTTTAGTTAGAACCCATACATGATGGGAAACATACTTAGTATTTTGTAAAAATGAGGAGCCCAGCACCCCCCTCCTACTATTTAAACTCTCAAATAAACCTCACCTCGGCCTCCCGTCTGTTTCTGCCCTTGTACAGGTGAACCCGATGGGCTAGGTAAGTTTACTTCATACTTTTTACACAGCCTGTTTATCTGAATTCTCTGCTTTTACCTGAGCCGGTAGCTCACTGTTAACTATGGTTATCACTGCTGCAGTCCCGTGATAAAATCAGTCCTGTTCCGTCTACCCTTGATCTTTCCTCTTGGTCCATCTTATAAGCTTTCATCTGCCCCACCAGTCCATCATTCATCCCACCAACACATGTACAAATTTAGTTCTCACAAAAGAATAGAAAGTAACTGATACTTCTGAGTCAGTAAAAGCATAGAAAAAGCCAAGACGGGGTTTGGGTTTTATCAAGTATCCACATTGTTTCTGTGATAAAAGCAGAGCTGAAATCATTAAGTAGGAACCATGCCTGTTTACTGTGTCTGGCCAATAAAATAAACTTGACTGACTCACTTTATTCTAGACTTAGATGGCAATCCGAACTGTTTCAACCCAAACTGCTGATAATATTTAAATGTCAGTGTTGCCTGATTGCTAAGCAGAGTTAAGGAGCTGTAAAGCCAATACTGTATATAATGCAGGGAACTTATAGGGAACTCCAGGGTAGAGGGAACAATACTAGACGTAGAGTCAGGAGATTAGGATTTCATCAAGGTTCAACACCCCCTACTGCCTCCCGGTCCAATCTGACTTTGGAGAAGTTGCTCAAATTTCCTGTGTCTCAGTTACCTTTGTCTGTAAAATGGAAACAGAAAAATGTATTTCAGTTGATAGCTTTGAGAACTTAATAATGCAGCTAAAGCATGTGGCACATATCAAGTTCTCCATGATTGTTAGTTTAATGTAAATCATACTTTGAATGCCACATTTATCTGACAGTAATGTATCTACTACTGAAGACATCTGGTAGACCTGACAGAACCTCTTTATATTTCTTACTAGAAAATACATCAATGTTTGAGTTTTAATCTGAAGACTTTAGCAAAGTAATGTATTCACAAACTGAAATCTATATATCAGTGTAGCTATCTACAAATATACTTATTAACTGTGAATTTTGGTAAGGAAGTAAAATATTATTAAGTTATTTAATACAAGGTTCTGTAAAGGACTAGACAGTAAATATTTTGGGCTTTGCAGACCATGTGGTCTGTGTCTCAGTTACTCAACTCATAGTGCAAAAGCAGCTGTAATAATTCTTAAATGAATGAGTATGGATATACTTCATTAAAACTTAGTATAATATTTTATCGCTATACTTAAATTAAAAAAACTAAGAACACAGGAATTTTAAGTTTACGTGTCCTGAAATGTTCACTTGTGAAGTTTTTCAACCATTTAAAAATGTTAAAAAAAAAAAATCCCTAGCTCACAGGCCATGTAAACACAGGTGGCAGGCCTGATTCAACCCACAGGTGCTAAGTCCCCACTGGGTACACTGTACCATTTACTGAATTATGATGTTCATTTTCCATTCACCCTCTGTTCTTCATAAAAGTTCCATAAGCACAAGGTTCTCTGTTTTATTTTCTCATGTATTCCAAATGCCTTGAGCAGTGACTAGCATAAGGTAGATAATTATTTGTTAAATGAATAAATGTTTTTTCCTCTCCTAAACTTTTTATGACAGGAGTTTCCAGCAAAACAAGAGTTTTTACTTGCTCTTTGGCACATGTCCTCACAGACACAGAGGATAGAAGATTTCAAAAGATGAATTTTGACTCAGTGATTGTTACTACAAAATAATACAATAAACCATGGTGTTAAGAGACATATATGCTAAAGTTTAATCACTTGTAGGCGTATGTGGTTAGAAAGTATGCACTGATATATATACACACAGAAATATAAACACATATGTATATGTACATACATGTACATATACACATAACTATTTTGTAAACATATACAAGTTCTATGTTGGTGATTATACTTTGCAAAGCTACTTTTTATGTGGGTTTACAAATTGTTATACAAATTATGTTTTTGAATATGATACTTAAACAGATGTTTAACCAGGGCAGTTAAATAGTAATGACACTAATTAATCACAAAGTGAAAACACATTCACCTTAGAAAAACCAACACTATTAAACTCTAAGAGATTAATTGGCTTTATTAAAAAAAAAACACACTGCAACATAATTATCTTAGGACAATGCCAAATGTCCTGTTGAATCTATGTTTGTACTCAATAAACATAATGTCTAGACCATTTACCGTAAATTATAATCCCCACAGTTAATGAAAGGGAAAAGAAGAATGCTTTCACATAAAAATGTTTACATAGTAAAATTTCTCAGGAAAAAAATCCTAAAATTTGTGTAATCTTTAAACTTTTATATTTAAGATTATCTGTCAACTTTTTGGAATGGATGTTTTATATTGTAGATAAAAAATTGGCCATATATAATTTACAGAAAACTTGATATAGTGTCACTACTTCAAGTATTTTTGATAGAAAAAGTAGAATGTATTCAGCTGTCAGAATTACATCACATTTTTAATAAAATGGGAAGTATACAAAAAGTAAGTAGCTTTTAAAATCATTATATGATGGAGTTTCTGCTATGAGATTTATTTAAAATGGTATTAGCCTAAATCATAATTTAGAACTTGCAAATTTATTGTCATAGTTGAATGCTTGAGGAGAAAAATTTAATCCACTTTTAAACTCAAGTTAATTAAAAGTTTTTACATTATTTGCAACAAAAGTGTTACTAACATTTGGCACTCCTTGGGCATCACAACAGCTCTCAATCATAGCCTTTTAGTGTTTCTGTTATCACTGCTAGAAAGCCTAGAAAATTCAGTGCTTGTTTCTCCTCTGAACTGGAAAAAGGCATTAAGCTTAATGGGCTAAATAAAAGGGCCAATTTGCACAATGCTTTGAACATATTTAAATGCAACATATGGTTCCCCTTCTAGTAGAAATGACATCATCAAATGAGTGAACAGGGCAAGAATGCTTGAGTCAGGCTTGGCATAGTGAGTGGCATCTGTATAGTAGGTGATTGATTAAAGGAACACTTGGAGATTAACTATTTTGAGTTTCACATTTTGAATCACAGGATTAAAATGTATCAGCCGTCATATGTTTCTTCGGTTGCTGCCCTCCCCCCCCATTTCTTGGCATTGCTGATAGATTGTCATCTGGCCCCAGTGTGAACATGGTCAGTGCCAACTGTATACTAAAGAAACCCTTCACATTGTTTCTCTAACTTTTATTCATTGGTGCTTATTTTGGCCTAAGCAATATACTACAATACTCTGCAAAAACATCAATTATTAAAGAAAACATGTTTAATCAAGTAATACATGAATAAATCATTATTGAAACATGTTCAAATAATATGCTATTATTCGTAAGTTGGGAAAGCCCCTCTGTACATGTACATAAACACATACCTTATTTCTACATATATAAGAACATAATTTATGGATTGTCTCGTCTTTTTTTCCTCCTTGACTTCATAGCTTAGAAATTGATCCTTGCCAGTATTTATAGTTCTGTGCCATTCACTTTAAAGGCTGTAGTTTAGGTATATCATAATTTATTCAATTATGACCTTATTTATGGACACTTAGTTTGTTTTCCATTTTACAGTATGATACACAATTCTGCAGTGGACATTCCGTGCTCACATTCTGGTAGGAATGTGTGTCGATTACTCTAGGATAGATTCCTGGTGAGAAAATCCCATGTCAAAGGGGATGCATATATTAAATTTGAAAATAGGGCTAAATTTTCTTTCAAAATGCCTTTACCTATACAGTCTATGATTGGTTCAATTTTTTTGTATCCTCATTTGCAGCAGGTATTATCAGTCTTTCTGTTGATGGTCAAGTACATAAATTAAAATAACCATTATTGTTTAAATATATTTCTTAGAATATTGTGAGGTCAAGCACCTGTTCATATATGAAAATTTTTATAATTCTTGCTCTGTGAATTGTGTGTTCTTAATCTTAGAACTTTTTTTTATTGGGTATCTTTCTCTCATCGTTTCAACAGTGATAATCCTAAACCTATTATATTTGTTAAAAATATTTCTTCTAATTGTCATTTATATCTCCAGTTATATTTTAGCATTAAGAAATACTTAATTTTAGTTTTGTCAAATATGTAAATATTTGCATTATGGCATCTGAGGTTTTTTTCTTAGTTAGTAAGGTCTTTCTCATCAAATATTATAAGATTATTTTCCACTGTTATTTCTTACTCTTTGAACATGTTTAATTTTAGCTTTTGACTTCCTCTGAAATGCATGTGTGAGGCTGTATGGTGTGAAGATGTGTGGTGTAAGGAAGGTGTTTATTTACTTACCAATGAGTAGACAGTACTCAAAACATCATTTACTGAATTCACTTCCTGTTTTAAAATGACAACACTATCAAAGTATTTCTTGATGGAAACTATTTTTTTCTATTCATGTATATATTACTCTGTTTCTTCCATTATATGTTAATGAACTTTTGGGGCATGTAGCAAGGGAGGACTACAATCATTGTACTTTAAAAAATATTTTCTTGGTTATTCCTGCACATTTCTTTATCTGTATAAATCATGGAATCAGTTTGTTGTATTTCATAAAAGAAATCTTTGGGGATGTTGATTGGTATCACAGTGAACATGTAGAAAAATATACATTATATATAGAAAGAAAAGCAAGAGAGAACTTGTATATTTATAATGACAAGATCTTAAAGGGTACTCAAGATTTCTACAAAGAAGCAGACACACCTTACAAGATGCCAGTATCCTGCTCACTGGGCTTGAGATGCTACCCTGTACTTAACACAGGTGTGGATTGGACTCAGGGAGAATTACTCGCAGGCAACTGAAATAAATAAAGCATGATGCTAATATTTTAAACTTATAATGTAAAGGAAAATTGAATGAGTTAGGCCCTGATTTCCTCTGCATATCATATTGTCTCAATGTAACAAGCTACAGGGTAGCACAAATTATAATCAAAAAGTTGATTGAGCATGAAAGAAGAACAAAGGACATTATTTAATTCAAATATTTAATGATGCAATGGATCCAACTATTCAATAGAGATTCACAAACCACTTGGTTTGGACAGATAAATGCCCTGTGTCAAGTTGTACTCTCTCATGGACATTCTTGGAGGCCTCTTGACAATATTTGCCTTTTTCACATTCACATTTCTATAATTCCATTGTATAGCAGACCCATTCCTGGTGGACACAGATTTTGTCATAGGTGTTTTGCATCCATTAAGAGCATGATAAGCTGTGAGTAAGTAAAATTCTGATAAACAGTAGCTTACATGACTCAATGGTGAATGACACCAAGGGGGAAAATAATGGTGCCATCTATCCATATAGGTCCATGGTTCATCCAGCTAATAATCTTATCAGTGTGGAGGTCACAATTCTGCTAAGACTGGAAATATCCATGTTATAGTGTTAGATGTTATTATTTTTATAGCTTTAGTAAATATCCAGTTTACATTATTTCCAGGTTCCTGAGAAGCACTTTATTTATTCTCTTAAGGTCTAGATGTACTTCTATTTCATTTTTCAAATTAGAGTTCTTTAATTAATTAAAAATAACTATCCTATCTCTCATGGAACGAATCTAATTTTTTTTGTACTTGTATGTTTTTCAAATATTTTGCTACATGATATGATGCCCATACACCTCTCCATCCCAGTCATCTTGTTCTGTTTGAACTTTAACTACTTAGTGTGCAACAAAAACATGGTGGCCATGGCTGGACACAATAGTCCTGTTGTTAGCTAGCACGTTCTTAACTTTTTTATTTTTTGTATTGTCAGGTGTCTGGCGTAGTATCTTATTACACAATACTTGATCTATATACTTTCTTGTGTACCCATCTTTCACCAACACAAAAATATTTTACTCAGAAATGTCCTTTCAATTCTGCTGACTTAATGTTTAAGTTTTTGCTATTAGAGTCACAAAGATGAAAAAGTCACAATCCTTGAAATCACAGCCTAACAGAGGAGCATTACAACTTAGAAATACAACAAATGTCAAAAAGATAGATGGTCCACTATAGGCCCAGTCCATTTTCCTTTCACCAGAGCCTCCTCGGAAGAGGTTGGCCTATGTGGTCCTTTCGTCCCCTAAATAAGCCCATTCGCTTCGCTGGTCACAGCTGAGTGACAGAGGTGGACGCCTGTCCCATGCCCCTTGCTTTATGGACATTCAATTCATTAGTCCAAGCTTACCGAAATAGACTCTTCCTTTCATAAATTTTGAATTGGAAAGCTGAGACAATTAGATTCAACTCAGGTAGAAATGAAAGATCTTATAAAACTAAGTCTAGACAAAGTCATGTACAATTCAAAGCTGTGAAGTACAATGAAGCAAAGGAGGAGAGAAAGCTATTCTGCAGAGAAAAGTTGAAGAGATTTGAGAAAAGCAGAGCTATCTGCCTCTGAGGTCCCATGAGGTAAAGACACGGTAACCTTGACTCATGACTCTTCATTTGGCCATGGATGAAAAACGTTTGGCGCTTCGGACAAAAAAATGTTGTTTTTTGTCCATTTACACACAGGTAAAATTGTCCATGAGGTGTAAGAAAATTATTTCCATTCTTTTGAATAATAAGTAACAATATCTGAACATAAATTATTTCTCCTTCCATTCCATCTAGCATTTTATTAGTCACCAATTTTGAACAATTAGAAATTCTCATAACACATTATTTAACTTCTCTATGACTTCATCAGTGCTGTTCCTTCACCTAGACAGCTCTTCCAACTTGTCTGCCTAGTGAATTTCTAACCATCTGTAAATTTCACATAGGGTTTTTCTACCTGAATCTTCCCCTCACTTGCTCAGTTAAGTCCAACTTCCCCTGTGTTCCTTACTTAGTTTTCTATTACAGGTTAACAAGATTTATCTCTCTGACCATGGCCTACAAAGCTTCTCCACTTTTAAGCACTATGTGATTAGACTGGAGATACCAATATAATCCAGTGTAATCTTCCCATCTCAAGGTCCTTAATCACATCTGCAAAATCTCTTTGCCATACAAAGTAACATATTCACAGTTTCCAAGAATTAGGATGTGGACATCTTTAGAGGCCACTCTTCAGTCTACCACAACACCTAAAGCACAAAGGCATCCACTACAGAAATACCATTGGGTGTGTACAGTTGACCCTTGAATAACCTGGGTTTGAACTGTGTGGGTGCACTTACACGTGGATGTTTTTCAATAATAAATACTACAGCACTACCAATGTCATCCAGCATTGGAATAATCCATGGATGCGGAACCATGGATACAGAAGAACTTAGTATAGGAAAGGCCAACTATAAATTATATGTGAGTTTTCAATTGTGCAGAGGCTTGGGGCCCCTCACCCACACACTGCTGAAGGGTCAACTGTAATTATTGATTTGCAGTCTATCTCTCCATGAAAGTGCACTCTTGGACATCAGGCTTGTTTGTTCCACTCACCATATTTAACACACTGCCTAACAGAAAATGCAAAGTAGCTCACTAAATATTTGATGAACACACTTATGAGTTAACAGATACATATTTAAAACTATATAGTATTGTTGAAACAAGGGACTACAAAAAATCAAAGAAGTAGCGAATGTTTATTTTAGATAAGTGTTTACTTATAGAGATCTAGACTATTTAAATATAAGGTTTTGTTTTATACAAGATTTTGGTTACTTATTTTGTATTTGTTTAAAATGAGCAAAATAAAGTATGCTAGATTTTTCAGTACCTTTGGGATATTTTCACATTGTAAATAACTTTATAAAATTAGGAGATAAATTCTGTATCTGTTATATGGATCTTCTGATCACATGGACAATTATTTTTAATTTTTTTTTAAATCATTGAAGTTGAAGTAATGTTGGGGGTTTTTGGTAGTTGTTTATGTTTTACTGTTGTGTGGTACAATAGCTATTAAATGTTTAAATTAGGTCAGTAATTGCCAACATCTGGGGTCATTATGCATAAGGAACTAATATTCTTTCAAAAGTTAGCCAGGAGTGTAGATAGGCTACAATTTTTATTTTCAAATATAACAAGTAAATTAGTACAAGTAAAATTCCTTCACTGTTTTGTAAAGATCTTTTTACAGTTTGGTCATGTGGCTTAGTAACAGAATCTCCATAGATAGTTTTAAGATGAATTTGTTTTTTATCAATTTAAATGATAATTAAATTCACACCTAATATATGTTTCTCTGAAAAGTCATTTGCAGGACAGAATCAAAAACTGAAGGATGTTCTAGTTTATTTAGCCTAGTCTGTTTAATTTTACATTGCAGGAAATGAAGGCCTGTAGAATCAAATGAAATGTTCAACTTTATAATGCCTAACACAGAGGAGAAGCATCTGTGCCTTTGCTAAATAGATTAGAACAGTTCAAGATGTAAAGAAACATTTTTATATCTCAAGGTGTCCATAAAGTAAGCATATTTATAATTCATTCTGTGTCAGAATTCTGAGTAGAATTTAAATAAAGGAATTTATAAAAATAAAACTTTGAGCATATTCTTCAACTTGATATGGCGTTACTTAATACTTTGGTTTTCAATATAGGTAACAGTGTTAATATTCAAGACAATAGGTTATTAAATTAATTACAAGCATCATCAAGTGCTTTGTTAATGTATGTTACTTTTGGACCTTCTCTCTTATAGACCAATATTTTACCTCCATAAAGTTAATTGAAGTTATTTTTTCCAATATACTTCTATTGTTTTTCAATATTTATCATCTTTCTCTTATTCATTATGGATTTTTCTTTAAATTTATTATACAATAAAATCAGACTGATCACACAATAATTACCTAGATTTTTTTTAGGTCTTAATATTCTATCAAACTTCTATTTATTCTATTACTTCATAAGTCTTCAAAAGAATTTTTTGTTAACCTACATTTTCCTAGTGCAGGGCAATGCTATGTACTAATTTGCATAACTCTTTTATTTAATTTCTGTAAGCAGTAGTAGAAGAAAAAAAGTTAATTTGAAGCATAGGTCTCAATAAGTAGTACCAAGAGAATAAGCTCAGTTATATATATATATATATTTTTTTTTTTTTTTTTTTTGCGGTACGCAGGCCTCTCACCGCTGTGGCCTCTCCCGTTGCGGAGCACAGGCTCCGGATGCGCAGGCTCAGCAGCCATGGCTCACGGGCCCAGCTGCTCCACGGCATGTGGGATCTTCCCGGACCGGAGCTCGAACCCGCGTCCCCTGCATTGGCAGGTGGACTCTCAACCACTGCGCCACCAGGGAAGCCCCAGTAATTTTTTATTACAAACTTGGACTTAGTATTTTAAAAAAAGAATAAATAATGTCTATATTTGAAATAATGGCTTCTTAATTTAATGAAGGAGTAGGTGGTTTAAAATCTCAAATATAAATTTCCATTAAAAAATAGGGATTAGTTTGTAAAGATTACCAATAGATCATTTTATCAATTAGTGGTTAAAAACAACTTTTTTTTTCCTTTAAAGGTGCATAGAACACTTAGAGAATTAAGCCACAAAAACATTGTTTTTAGATAGACCTTCCTTTTTTCCACACATAATTCAGACTGTGTATCCTTGGAAATAATTTTCCTGCCTCTTCACATTAGTCTAGAAACCAGTGAAAGAAATCTTGATGCATTCAATTTTTCACATTCTCCAATTTAAAGTGAATCAATAAAGAGCTAATTTCTTAGTATTAGAAAAAAAACTCGTAGAAAAATTTTAATTCAGTTATCATTGAATATTTACAAATAAACTAAAATTTTGTCTTCTGGAGAATTTCAAGATGTTAATTTCGAGCTTCACATTCACGAGTTTAACCCATACACTCGTACATTTATGTTGTGAAGGGGTCATTCAAATCATGATTAGAAAAATCATTAGTGAAGGTTAATATTAATCACATTTTAAAATCTGCAAAAAAGTGAATATTGTAATAGACAACAAATTGCCCTTAATGTCCAGTAATTGAGAATTTGTGATATGTTCCTTTTTTTAACTTTTTAAAATTGAAGCATAATTGATTTACAATGTTGTGTTAGTTTCAAGTGTATAGCAAAGTGATTCAGTTATACATATACATATATACATTCCTTTTCAGATTCTTTCCCCTTATAGGTTGTTACAAAATATTGAGTATAGTTCCTTATGCTATACAGTAGGTCCTTGTTGGTTATCTATTTTATATATAGTATATACTTTCCTTCTTCAAGGACACTTATCAGAAGACAGGAGGGCAAACTTTCCTTTTCCAATGCATGGCTGAATGTTAGATTCAATTATTTATCATGTGGAGTACTTTGTATTTTGTAAGAAAATTTATTAAGACTTACTGAGATCTTTGTCTTTAAGTGTATGAGATAGGAAAACACACCTGACTGGGGAAAATAGGATTTTGGTTTACTGATACGCTTTAAATATCTGACCTGAGTTTAACCTATAAACTTGCACATTTTTGCTGTGAAGGGGTCTCCATGTGTTGGATTTTCCATCAGAAGGGTCTATGAATGAGTCCACAATGGAGCAGACCACGTGGCTCATAGTAGATAACACCACAAATGTTCATGAACTGTGAGTCCCTCAGTGACTTGGTTTTCTTAATTGTAAAACAATTTCCAAATTCCTCCTAGCTCCAAATTATTATAGTGGTAGAATAAGATGCTTCATTGCTTTAACAGATATAAAGAGCATTAAAACAGTGAGTTCAGGGGAGTGAATGCGTTAGTAATGAATGAATGAGTTACTGTCTCGAAACACATAAAAGTAATGATATCCAGAGTCAGTGCTTCACAAAAAAAATAGCACTGAATACAACAAAAGTTAAACTGGAGGTGCCCCTCTCTTGGTTGATTTGATTATGATGACCCTCTTCATCTTAATTATATATATGAAAAAAGATATATTCATGTTAAATAAAATGTAATTACTTGTAGAAAAATTCACACTCCAGGTAGTTCTCATTTGGGAAGTGTGTGGTGGATTTGAATGGTATCAGTGCTGTGCACAAAGGATGAAGGGTAGGTTAAACAGATGTAATGAACTGGGTACTCAAAAATTCCCTGAATTAAGAGACCTGGTGTAGTCCTTAATCATAGTCATTGTAAATCTATCTATCACATATCTGTTTTGTGTAGATTCACTTTACTCCACCTGTTCTGACACTTGGAAGGATACCCTAGGAGGGACAGCAAAGATGGATCAACTCTAAAAACATCAGAGGCAGTCAATCATCATCTCTGTAATTTTCAATTAAATGTAAGATCACAGAGGACATGTAAAGGCAGATACTTTTTCAAAAGCTGAACATATTGGAAAATACTTGAAAGAGAGATGAGAGTCCAGAGATTTTAAACACTAGTTTCATATTGCTAATTTTCATTTCCCTAATCAGTTGTCATAAATAAAATATCATGTCAATATTAGGAACTTCAAATATTTACACAAGGACAAGGTAGCCTTGAAAATAGTTCACTGTTTCTTATTTAAATGTCATTTGTCTGACTTTGCAGACCTAGAGTTCATGACAGAAAAAGAATTTTGAAAATTTTGAATATTAAAAAGGGATTCTATGTTTACAGTTAAATGTACATTTAAAGTAAACTGTCTTTGATGGACTTAAAATTACTACCTAAATAAGCAGTTTAAGATGATCATACTTGGAGAAAATATATTTATCCCATTAAATATCTTCTGTGGAATCATCTTGGGGAAATGCTGACTTAGTGAAAAGAACCCTGGGGTCTGTCAGAAGATTGGCTTCAAGTTCCTGTTCCCCTATGGTGGGACGTCGGGAAAGACATTGAGTTTGGGCCTCAGTTTCTTTCTTCCAATTAGGAATAATAAAGTCACCTGTTTCCTAGTTTCTGTGAATGATTAGCTATTCATCAAGTACATATTTGTTCAAGGTCTTAACTTCTTACTAGAATAAAAATAACAATTTAATGAATAAAGGAAATATTAAGCACCTACTATTTGCCAGGATTTATGCTAGATGCAAAAGGATACCGAGTTACATTATTTTGCTTAATTTTATTTATGAAAACAAGCTCAAGCTTTGACTCAATGGGCAATTTGTCCCTAAATTTTCTTCCTTCATTCATTTGTTCAAGAAATCGTAATTGAGTAGCTCCCATGTGTTTGGCACTATTTCTAGTGTCTGGTGACACAAGGGTCAACAAGACTAACAGTACTTTGACTTTCAGGAATCTGCTTACCTTCTACTTTTTAAAATTAACACTAAAACAATCAGAAAATAATGTGAATCAGAAGGTAACAAAAGTAAGATGACTAATACAGAAGAAAAAGGGGGAAAGTTAGCTATTCTGAAAATGTATTTTCTTAACTCTGTTCTTAGTAATTTCATATAATTAAAATCACTTGCATTCCAAATATAAAGCAATTTATGGATTATTATGAATATTGGATGATTTAATAACAGTTAAGTGAATAAAAGTCTATTTGGAAAAAATGATGTGGAATATAACACTGCTAACTAATTTGTTTTCTAAAAATAAAATATTTTTAAAGAAGGTGATAGATTTCAACAGAATAAGTTACTAATATGCTTGTTTCTTTTGCAGAAATCACTAGCTCCATGAATGATCTTGTCATTTAAGAAAAACAACAAAAAAATATCAACGCAGTAATACTGAGAATGTTTACAATTTCTCAATAAACATCTAGATTATACCCTTGCAGTTCATTGACAGGAATCTACATCCTCTCTTCTACTCCCCTCATTAAAAAGACACAAATATTGCATAGTCACAAAACAATATCTTTAGAATGTTTCAACTTGCTAGTCTGCTTCCAGCTACTTTTTATAGTACTTAATGCACAGTTAGGAAAACTATGTATTTCTAAGTTGCTATAAGCTAGGTTATATAGCCATTAAATCCTTAGACCTCAACTATTGACATTTCAGCAATTCAGTCAAATTTTTTAGGGATCTTGCTTAAAACTTTACAAAATGTCATAGAATAGAAATACATTAGACAAAATTGAGTGTGAGAATATAGCACAGATGTCCTATACTGAAGTAGGGATTTTGAGTTGTAGCTACAGTTGTCTCTTGATCTGAATCTAGTCAGCTACAATTTGACATAAGGAACATTCTCAGGTAATCATAAGGGAGATTTAGAGGAAGGCTGATTCCATTCACCTAGAGAAGAGCAAACGGAGATATGCTTCTGGACCAATGGAAAGAAATCTTAAAACCTGAGTTTAAAGTTGGGTGGAAAAGAAGCATGAAGAGATGAGGAGGGCCTCTGTACACCCTACGAATCTTCTGTGACATGAGGAAGACACTCCAAAGGAGCACCATTAACTCAAGGAGGGGGTTTCTAATTGACTTTGAAATCCTTAGATATTTGTCAAGAGCTGATAACTGACTTTCAAGAAGAGCTTTTTTGCTTCCGCTTTGATTCAATTCACTTAAGGACAACAAGAAAGGAAGCTACACTCTTAACCAAATAAAAAATACAAAAGCAAACACAGACAAAAGCATTATGCTTCAATATTCTTGGAAATGATACTGGCGATCTCAAAGTACAAAGGTCAAGATCATAGAGAGAAATAACATTACTATTATGCTGCAGAAAATTAATGTGGCCCCCAAATATCAAAGAAACCCATAAACTCTGAATCTGAAAAATACTTAGACTCACATATTGATTGCTGTGCTGAAAAGGAAGTTTTATTTAACTGCCTATTTTCAGGTTTGTTATTGTCTTTAGTAAGCCACCCAAATCAAGTATAGACATGATATTTACTATATTTCTTTTGCTTCAACTCTTTGCTGTTTATAAAGTGATGGATGAAGTTAATATTGAAGAGGCTGACTACAAAAGGAGTTAGTATTATCTAATCCTAGTTCGTTCAAATTCTGGTTCAAGTCCTACCTGGTTGAATAACTAAGCTCACCCACTTTCTTCCCACTAAACATATCACCCAGAGGATTACAGGCTTTCCAAGAAACAGGGATCAACCGTTCAACTGATTTCAAAAGGGAGCCTTCTGATGGCTTAGTGAAAGCAATTTCATAGGGTTAAGAACTCTTCCCTTTAGCAAAGAGTATGCAGTGAAAGCACGAGAGCAAGAGCTCTGTGCTCTTTATACAGAAAGATGTTAATGGCTTCTTAATGCACATGCTCTCTGACTGAATTTACACTCAGGTAATTAAAGGCAAAATGCTGGGATCTTAAGTAAAATTCACCATAATGATTTTTAGTCTTACGTCTTTTTAATTTCTGTAAGATTATAATGAAATGACTTTTAGAAACCTTGCAAATATGGATTATATACAATGTTTTCTTGTGCATTCTCATATTCTTGACTTTCTCTTTAGAATTTTAATTTTACTATTTATTCAATAGCTGTGTAAAGTTTTTTCAAGACACCAGAATAATTTCTATAAATTGAATACATGGCTTTAACCTTTTCTATTTTTATGAATTTCATATAAGTTTACGTGATTTATTAAATAATTTAAAAATAAAATGATGTCATTTTTTATATTCCTGGATAAAAGTTCACACTGGTTGAATTGAAGTAAATTAGTAAAAGGAAGTCCAAACACAATCTGATGCTTTGATCTCTAATAATGTGTAGTCACTTTTATTAACTCTTTATCATTTATTTAATGTATAACTACATAGAACATGTCATAATGCTATGTACCTAGAGGATATAAAGACTTCCATCATATCCTCAAGGAGCTTACAGTATTGTAGAGAAGACCAAGTTATGTAATTTTTTTCCTTCAATTTTCTCAAAAGAATAATTCTTCAGAAGGTTAAGCAAAAGGAATTAGAAAACAAAACAAATAGTAGGAAGTATGTCAATTATTGGCCAATCGAAGAGTCTACTGTGCAAGTCTCTCACTGAAAGTTCCTGTTGGGAACAGAAATACTTCATGATTTTACATTATTTTAATCCATAAATCATTATTGTAAGGGAATTTTGAAATCAAGAAACTGTATCTGCCCCTGAATATGTCTAAGATTTCTCCATGTCCTAGGGGAAAAAAGCCAGTCACCTTATGTCCCATCCCAAGAGCCAAAAGCCTCATTTAAAAAAAAAAAAACAAACATATAAGAGAGTTCAGGTAGTATTTATTTGTCAAGCATTTATAGGACTGGAATGGAGAAAGGAAACATGATTCAGGCATAATCTCCTTGTTTTGAAAATTTCTTAATTCACCAAATGATGTAAAAAAATTCCTGAACTCTTACTAGCAGAATAAAAAATGACTAATAGAAAACAAAATGAAAACTGTGGTAGGAAATAAATAATTGAGTGCTTTGTAAAGTTTAAGGGGCAGGAAAGAGAACTTCGCATTGCAGGGAAAAGCAAAGGTTCATAGCACTTGCTAGATCTTTAAAAACACTAAAACTTGGGCATATGGAAGTAAGAAAGGGGAGTTCCAGGACAATGAAAGAGCAAAAGAATAGAGTTCAGAAAGAAAACAGATTTGCACAGTATGCCATGATTAGTGTTAGATGGCATGAATGTATAGAAATCATGGGATATAAGGTTGTCGGGTTAGTAGCTAAATCATTAATGCTATACATATATAAGAAAGAGATTATTCTTTTTATTGTTATTCTTTTTTGTGCTTGTTATTTAATACTCCTAAATGAAAGGAGAGGGCTTTTTAAGTCATAGATGTTTCTAAACACACATTGGAACTTAAACTTTTTTTTTTTAATCAAATACATCTTGAAGATGTGACATAAATCGTAAAGCAGCATGAATGTCAATTTGTCTAATTTGAGTTCAAAATCTCATCGAAGATGCTAAGAAGATACTTTTAGCACCTAATCTCCCACTCCAGTCCTTTTTAAAAATGGACTTTGTATAATAGTAGGAGGCAATTCATGAAGAAATAGTAGTAAGCTACAGCATATCCCACAGGTCAGGACCAACTGCAAATTTGATTTTTTTTCTAAACTCAACCAATACCTGACCACAAACTGAATTTTGAAAGCCTAGAATCAGTCAGCCACAAATAGTTCTGCATTGTCTATTAGAGGTGAGCTGCTGTGTTAGATGCCCTTGGGGGGTAAAAGAATGCGAAATTATTATTGCACTGAAATAACTTAATTTCCTTTTGAAGAGATGAGACAGAGGCACACAAAGTCAAATAATAACGAATGATAATGCATACTTAGGTAAATACATAATAGATATGGAAGATAGATAATTCTGACGGGGCAGTACATTTTATTCTGGGACACCCACATACCCTAGGTCACTGTGGGGAATAACCTGCTTGTGATGAAAGTATTTTCAGTATTGTAAAATGCCTAATGGAAGGGGCATACATTGCCTAGAATCACATAAACTCAAATGCTGTTTAAAAAAAATAGGCTACTGCTGCTGGGTTCCAATTTGTAAGTGTGTGTTGGAGGGTGGAGCGGCTGGGGGTGTTTGAGTAGAGGAAAAAGCAATCGAGATTCAACTAGAGGAATGGCCTGGAAAGAGTATATTGTGTAAAATGACGCCCAGGGTCTCTTCCAGACTTAATTTCTATGATGGGACTAACAGAGGATAATCCACACGACGTTACAAAGTCATAACATTGACTGCTCTCCAGTTGCACTTAACAAGGGTTTCTACTAATACTCTCATCATAATTTCCATTTTAATTATTTTAAGGGTCTTTGTTTTATCTTCTTAGACTGATTTTTCAAGTACGCTCTCTTTATTCATCTCTATAACCCAGCCTCCAGCATAACACTTGACATACATATATTATATACACACATTTACACACATTATATATATACATACATATAACTATCCATATATATATATATATATATATATACACATATATATAAAACAATAAATGTTTATGAAAAAAATAAATAGAAACCTGGAACCAAATCATGGAGAATACTGAATGTGAATTGGCAGGATCTAATCTGTAGAGAGGTTTTTGTGTGGAGGTTTGGCATAACCAGAACTTTAGTGTAGGAAGGCAAATCTCATAGTTCCACGAAACACAGATTGAAGAAGGGCATAAAGAAAGGGAGAAGGAAGTTAGGGGTTGTTGGAAGAGTACAGGAGGGGAGTGAGGAGGACCTGGGTTAGGATAGAGATAAGGGGAAGAGAAAGAGAGAGATTTTAGCAGTAGAATAAACTGGATTTAGTAATTATGCGGCTATGTGGACAAGAAGCAAAAGACCCCAAGCTCGCGTTTGCGGATCTGCAACTGTGATAGACTATCAACAGAAACAGGAAGAAGCATTTGTATTAGATGAAGTGATAATTTTAGTTTTGGACATATGGAGTGTAAGGAATATTTGATTTATTTCGGTGGGAATGTTTAGCAGGTAGTTGACCATTCCAGAGCAATGATACTGGAGTAAAAATTATAGCTGTAATAATGTTCATTATTCTAAACATTTGGGGAAAAGGGAGGAAGTCCGGGAGAAAAACAATAAACAAATATTCAAAATGTCATTGTGTTATTGTTGTTTAAAACAAATTGAGTGGAATTATTTTAGAAAGTAAATCATTCCTAGGTTGTAACTTGTTACAATTTATGCATCAGGCCACCTTTTAGGGCTCTGAAGGAAAACTTGGTGTACCAAAATACGGTGGTAATCTAAAATTCATTATCAGGACCCAGTTTACATTTTGGTATCTCCCATCCTCCTGTCCTCAGCTTTATGCTCCATTCTGAACAGCTAGGGTCAATGGTAATTATACAAACATATAAAATATGTCTAAGATAGTGCACCATATTTTTATCAGATATCTATTATGGTGCCTTACATATACTGCAGAATAACAGGATAATAACTTTCATACTCGTCTAAGATATATATGCTTTGTAAATAAGTTCATTTGTATAATTTTTTTAGATTCCACATATAAGTGATATTATATGATATCACAGAAACAGACTCACAGACTTCGAAAACAAACTTATGGTTACCAAAGGGGAAAGGTTGGGGGAAGGGATAAATTAGGAGTTTAGGATTAACATATACACACTACTATATATTAAATAGATAATCAACAAGGAGCTACCATATAGCACAGGGACCTATACTCAATATTCTGTAATAACCTATATGGGAAAAGAACCTGAAAAAGAATGGATATATGTATAGCTGAATCACTTTGCTGTACACCTGAAACTAACAACATTGTAAATCAACTATACTCCAATATAAAATAAAAATTAAATTAAATTTAAAAATAATATATGCATACATTGTGAATGAGAGAGATCTTCTGAGGTCTCAATTATAACAACACGGAGTAATAATTTCCAGTTTCAGCCCCAATATATAAGAACTTACAAGCCGTCACTCCTGTCCTTACAAGACAAAAGAATCTGAATAAACAGAACATCAGTGACTTCTCTCGGTTGCATCAGAGAACTGAGTTTGTGGGGAAATCCCCTCCCCACACGCGAAACTGGGAGCAATAGGCAAATCCACAGAGTCACAACTGACCTCTTCAACTGGAGCAGAAGTTGCTGGAACCATAAAATGAGAAGCACTTATAAAGTAATTTTAACAAATTGCTGAAGTTGAGTGCAGGATAGCATGACAGTGGGAAACTTCTGGGGTCCAATCTTAGGTGGAACCCACTCTTTTGTGAGTTTCACCGCCAGGAAGACCACCTAATTCTCACAATAAAGATTCAACAAATCTCCCCTTTTGGCACTAACAGAAGGAGGCGAAGCATAATCATTATGAAATATGCCCAGAGCACTCTCCATAAAAAGGGCCTACTCTCCAGGGGAAAAGACTTTATCAGAGTCTTAGCTCAGCAGAGAGAAAGACATTGCTCCCACCAGACAATGCTAGAGCCTTCCTGCTTCGCCAAAGTGTGGGAGCTCTGTAAAGGCCACCTGAAGATGACAGTTCAGAGACACAGGCCCCTTGAAAGACTGAGATCCAGTTATAAAACCACAGGATGCTTAGCCTCCCTCAGACCTTGCCTCAACAATAGGACTCCAGTATTAACAGTGAATTACAGCTGCAAGGCACAGACTCTCTACTAGACAAGTCCAAAACTGAGAAGGGAGACAAAAACAATAACCCTAGATCAATTTCTCCAGGCTGCCATCCTGCCCTATAGATTTTGGAATTGTCAGCCCCCAAAATTGTATGAGACAGTTCCTTAAAATCAGTAAGTCAATCTCTCTTTCTGTCCCTCTCTCTCTTCTGTGTATATACACACACACATATACATACACACATATATACATACACACACATATACATACACACACATATATACACACACACACACATGTGAGTGTATATATATGTACATATATACACATATACATACATATATGTATCTCTCTCTCCAACTGTGCTTTTTCTTTTCTGGAGAATCTTGATGAATACCCTAGGGACAGAGTATGAATGGTTCTTTCTCTTTAGTTCTATCACAGTAACTTTTGCTGAGTTTTGCTTTAGCATCTAACATCGGTTCTATATAATTGCATACATCCTTAAGTGGATAACACACGTAATTCTTTCCTCTTATGCAATTAGGGTAGGTCAGGTAAAACTATTTACAGTCTCTTTGCCTCCAAAATTCATCCCCTCCTGCCATCATCATGCAGCTTAGCTTGAGGAATCTGACCTACATTTTGTTAGTCATGACCTTCCAGAAAGTCATAATCAACATGCTTTGGCTTCTATATGACTGCCTAAAGGATTTGGTAGTGGTCTCTTAAATAAGGAAGCCAGAAGAAGGCTGACCAGTATTCGTAGTGAAAGTCTTTACAAAAAGTCATGAATAAAAACAGTATCAGATATTAAGGTAAAAAATTAGAATATGTACTATTCATGTAAAGAGTAGTAATCCAGAAGATGGATATCATAATTCCAGTAGCAAATGAATGGATCTATACTGTAACATTTCAACTACAAAATAGAGCCTTTGGAATATTCTGTTATACTTGGGGATCATAACAAAGTATACAAAGTCCTAAATAATCATATAAAGCATTCAATAATATATACAAAATCTTATTCTGCATCTAAGATTCCAAGCAAATGAAATACACAAAGCTGTGTTTCCTTTAAATGAAAAATTTTAAATTATCTGGCATTTTAAACAAGTTACTGTGGGAAGTTCATTACTGTAGTTTATTATTCGCAATAGAATAATTTGTGTTCACAGTTGGCTGTATCTTAATGGACAATCATATCTCATTTCTGGTAAAAATTCAAAACTAGTAGAACTGTGATACAGCCGTTGTGCCTGCAAAATTAATGTTTACAGTTGCAAAAACAGCAACTAAAAATATGGACTGGAGAATCAAAGCCATTAATGTAAAATGTGATTTGTTCTCTGCGTTTAATAAATACATCAGGAGTTCTATTAATGAGATCTTTCTGAATGAAACTTGTGATGCCTCTCAACCAATACAAGCAGGCCACTAACCTTGCTTATAGAGAGTAAATAAAAAAGCCAGAAAAGTACACCAGAGAAAGTGAACATTAATTTCTTATATGATTTCATAATTATGTCTATATTTTGAAGCAAAATTACAACTTAAATCCAATTCTAACACTGATTAATAAATAAAATTAATCTATACATTGATAATGTGACTAGTTGAGCCAAAGCCCTGCATATTTGCCAGGATTTTTCTAAAAATCAATATCACTAATACACTAAAGTTAAAATGAAAACTTCCTTGGTGAAAATATATATATATTTGCTGAAACATATTTAGCTTCTGAAAAATTGCCTCTCTCTTCTCGTTGGCCATACACACACATGAAAGATAAAAGTGTGTATAAAATGTCAATGAGGATAAGAGAAACATACTGATGTACACAGAGAGTCACAGAGCCAGAAGAAAAAATCTGAGTCAACATCCTGAGTAGGACCATGAATATAAATGTCTGTGGGGACTTGGCGTAGACAGATAAAGTGTGCCAGGTGTGTGCTCCTCTTGACCACAAGCCCATAAAAGGCAGCTGCTCTTTCTTTACTCCAGCTGATGATGTCATGCAGAAATACGGGACACACAGACGCTTCCATCAACAGCCGGCTGGCTTACTGTTCATCTTTGTAGAGATCAGCTTACATTTTTTCTCAAAAATCCCTGAGTAGATCAATACCCTGCAGACTAAACAAAACAAGTCTGCAAACTGCATCTTTTCATAGACAGATAGTTTGCCACATCTAACCCAGACCATTCAGTGGCTCATATAACTTGCTTTCCTAATATAAATCTCCTGGGACTAATACTAGTTATAAGATCTTCACTAGGTATTTTAAGGTCTAATATAAAATAATCTTCAGTTTATACCAATTTCATCCTGCCTTCAGAACAAACTGTTATATTTGACTTTTTTTTTTGACGTTGGGTTCACACTGTAGATTTTTTTTTTTTTAACTCTCCTTCATGACCACATGCAACATTTAACCAAACCCCCCCAATACAAAATTCTAATCAAGTTGTAATATGGTGATAAGATTATTTGGTTCCTATCTTTAATAACACTACCATAAAGCCAGTCTTATCTGATGAAGTAGTAAGAATTAGTAGTATATTTTCTAGATCACAGCATTTTACCCATTTAGCAACCAACTTGTTGGATTTCATACTTTTCAGTATGCTGTCTTAAATGTACTGCCTCCATAAACAATAAAATTTTCATTTCACTTTTATTGTAAAACTTGGAGTCATCATGATGACTATAGTAATATCAATGTTTTATTATATTCATGCATTAATAGCATCAGAGAATGAATATCAAAACAAATGGTATGGGCTTCCCTGGTGGCGCAGTGGTTGAGAGTCCGCCTGCCGATGAAGGGGACACGGGTTCGTGCCCTGGCCTGGGACGATCCCACATGCCGCGGAGCGGCTGGGCCCGTGAGCCATGGCTGCTGAGCCTGCGCTCCGCTACGGGAGAGGCCACAACAGTGAGAGGCCCTTGTACCACAAAAAAAAAAAAAAAAGGTATAATCTGAGGTCCCAAACTGATTTGGTCTTTGAGATCATGTGTAGGTTAATTAGGATCTACTGTTCTCAACCAGTAGTTAGCAGTGTGGTTAAAATGCAGAACTCCCCACCTCGCCACCCTGTTCTCATTTTGTTTTGTGTTACAGATTTTCTATGATTTAAGACTACGGGTGGTATGCTTATTAGAGAAACACATAAATTAGAGTTGGGGGATTTTAGAGGAGAGTTAGAATGTTCTCATAGGAGCCCTTGTTTCCAGAATACATGGTGCAGTTTGAAGAAAACCACCCAAGTTGTTTTGTTTGAATTGGTGCCCTGCTTCCTCTCTCCAGCAGGCTAACTGAAACACATGGAAGAATTACGCCCTAGTGCCAAGAGGCTGCGTTTTGGAGAGAGTTGTGTGTGATCCAACCTTTAGTACATGTCTGACCTTAGGTAAATCATGTCATCTGAGTCTAATTTTTGTTGGCTGCAAAGAAAGGTAACATTCTTGCTTTATGAAACTAAGACTCTTGTGCAGTATCAACATGGTCATGTATTTGAAGCAACCAGCACAGTCCCAGCTCTTAGCTGCCCTAAAGTAAATACTGGTTTTATTTGCCAGTATTTACTAACCTTGTATATTGTGAACTGGATGAGAAAGTGAGAAGCAGTGCCTGACTTCTTCCTGTTGCTCACAGACTGTGGCACTTTCCTCTTGAAATAAAGAATTTCACAGAACTTCAACATCAGACAAGGTCACTCTGTGACAGCGATGGATCAAGACAAAAAGCAAGACTCCTGCCTAATCATTTCTGAGCACAGAGCATAATTTCCAAATCAACACAATTGACCAGACACCTCCCTGTCCTGGTATACAGAACCACTACTTCTTCACCAATTACAGCTGAGTCTCACTGCAGTCCTCCCCCGTTCTACACAGGGTTTACCAAAATACCCAGTCATAAAATTACTTCTGCTTCCTGACAGAACCCAATTCAGAGCAAAGAGCTCTAAACCTTCTCTCAGGTAACCTAAAGTGAACCCCAATCTTCAGCATCCTCCTACTGAGATGGCCCGCGGTTCTCCATGGCGTGTGTTCTTTCCCACTACAGTGAGCAACGCATCCGACGTGTTCAATCACGGTGTATTCCTGATAGTCTCTGGCTGGAGAGAATTCACCAAGGAATACCAGGCAAGTTCCAAAATGGGGCAGCCATTTGTCAGCGATGACATTTATAGCCATGCTGTCCTAGCCACCATATGGGTCAAAATTCCTTCAGAGATGGTGTATTATTCAAGTTAAATATCAAACTCACTTAACAGTGGCTATAGAAGTTACTAGCGAGATTATTTTTCTTTAGTCGAAATATTGGAAGTAGGAAATTCATCTCCATTCCCTTATACACTCATAAATGTGTTGAAGATCAAAATAGTTGACTTCCTTTTATATTTTTCACTAACTCAAGGAAAGTATTGGGCTTCCCTGGTGGCGCAGTGGTTGAGAGTCCGCCTGCCGATGCAGGGGACAGGGGTTTGTGTACCGGTCCGGGAAGATCCCACATGCCGCGGAGCGGCTGGGCCCGTGAGCCACGGCCGCGGAGCCTGCGCGTTCGGAGCCTGTGCTCCGCAACGGGAGAGGCCACAACAGTGAGAAAAAAAAAAAAAAAAGTATTAATAAAGTAGAATGAAGTCAATTACTTTAAACTTCTAAAATGGGAATTTTACAGTAAAAAAGTTCAGGAGGAGTTTTAAATTCATATTAACTTTATATTTTAAAGTCTAACTTAGGAAACTATTTAAGAGGGAAAGTATATATAACTTAAATTTTGATTTTAGTAATATTTGATGCACTACAACCTTCAATAGATCTAGAACAGCAGCACCACATGAATTATGAAATAAGGCTGTACCGGGCAAACAATTTATTCCAATCAGTGAAATAGTAATAATGCCTGACATCAATTGCACACTGATCACCAGCTAGGCGCTATTCTACATGCCTCACACCTGTCATCTGAATTAATCTTCAAAATCACCATTTGAACTGGAAGTTAAAACTATCTCCACTTTGCTGGTTGGGATACCTGGGCTTCGATAGGGTAAGAAACTTGTTGGAAATTACACAGTTTAATGATATAGGTGAAAATCAAACCCATAAAATCCAATTCTAGAAGTCACGTGCTGAACCTTTAAGAATCACTTCCAAACTGCCCAAGGGTTCAGATTTCTCCTAGGAGCATCACACATATCCACACATAATGAACCCTGTATATAATAATCGGACTTTAAAACTTCAGAAGAACATCTGTAGTGAAGCAACTGTAAAACACCTCCAGAAATCAAGAAGTAACTCTTTGTGAAGTCTGAGAACTCAAGGGCTGGTGTCCTCGCTTTTGCACCATTGACTTTAATCTCATTAAAGATATTTGCAATCAAAATAATAAGTCATGCAGCACACTGTCAATAAAAGATCATGGGAAGGAGATGTCAGAACACATGAGTTCTCATCCTGACTCCATTAAAGGCCTCTTTCAAGTAACGCCCACCTTTTCAGAGGTGAACTGGAGGTTAAATTCCGAAAGAGTTAGCAAAATATTTAAGTTCAAATTTGGAGCTAGGCATCAATGTAATGCCCAACTCTGAAAATTTATTTTCAATAATTATGTCATTACAGTGGAGAGTATTTTTTTTATAATACAGTAAGTTCTGGAACAGGACAATGAATTAAAAGTTAAAAAAGTAAATTCACTAAAGAATAATACTTATTTTAAACACGTGGACTCAACACCTCTTAAACAGTGGGCCATGTTTATATTCGGGAATGGCTGTTTGTTACTACAATATTCAGGAGATGTAATTCCACAAACAAACCCTTCAAAAGCAGATAGAAATTGACATTTCCATTTAGTGATTTAAACACATTTATTACAGGCCTTTTAAGACTTGAACACTGTACTAGACACAAGTGGTATAGTAAAAATAACTCATCTGGAAAATAGTTTAATATCTACGGGTTAAGGTTTACAGAAAGTGAGAGAGAAACATACGTAACTTGTAGAATCTACTTTTTAACACATAGTTATACCTCATGGTATGACCAAGTTCAAGTGTCATTCAAAGCCCACTGATCGTGCCCAAGTATTATTATCTCTGTCCTTATGGAACCAGTAAAAGGGATATTGTTACATTCCCTTTGATTCTCTACACATAGCTAATAACTTCAGTTTTGCAGAACACTTGAGCCAAAATGGCAGAAAATAATTCTGTATTTAAGAAAAGCAGGGGCTTCCCTGGTGGCGCAGTGGTTGAGAGTCTGCCTGCCGACGCAGGGGACGCGGGTTCTTGCCCCGGTCTGGGAGGATCCCACATGCCGTGGAGCGGCTGGGCCTGTGAGCCATGGCTGCTGAGCCTGCACGTCCAGAGCCTGTGCTCCGCAATGGGAGAGGCCACAACGGTGAGAGGCCCGTGTACCACAAAAAAAAAAAAAAAAAAAAAAAAAGAAAAGCATATTGCCTGGAGCTCACATTAGCAAATTCTTTATCATGAGTCTAAAAATGATTCTAAAATTCTACACCTTTTCAGCTTTCCTAGGTTTTTCATGGACCATGGCTTTTCTCATATGTTGAACTAAGACTTTAAAAGAAACTATGTCTCACTAGGTTTGTAAAGCTTTAAACAGGCTCAGTTTAATTTCCTGAGGTAGTCAAACGTAGTTACATCGACAGATATTCTATGGTCCATTACATTACCCTAGGTAGAAATGGGCTGGTTTTATAGGCCTCTCCATTGGAAGGACATAGACTATTCTACCTGATGAAGCTTAAGTGAGTCACTGGGGTATGATTTGAGGTCCCTAAATGGAATAGTTTATGTTTCATTTCTTTTCATGTGAAGTTTATGTATACGTATATATATCTGCAAATAGCACCTATAGTACATAATGTAAACAGTCCACTTGGGTACATGACAACCAAATTCTAAACTTACTACTTCTGCCATAATAGTTGAAAACTAGTGAAATATATTTACATAGCATTTTTATTCAGAATTAATTGGCCAGGAGTAGGCTATCATCAAGATGTTTTGGCACATTGAAATGAAAGACAAATGCTTTGCTCCCATAATGATAATTGGAAAATGAAAGGTCATATCTGGGGAGAGTTTTCCTATCGGCTCTACAGGTAAAATGTTTCCTCTAGTCATCCTGTAACACAGGCAGTTACAGCAACTTGGGATCACGGAGTCATCAGCGATACCTTCACAAAGCAGTCAGGGTCATATGAGCAGATCAGCCCTCATGTGAAGTTTGCCTTGGGTGTGCTTTCAACGTGAAAGGTGGTGATGGGTAAGGGAATTCTGGCAGCACCTACATTCATCTAGCCCTTCAGTGCACGTATGTTATGACCACCCAATCATAAGCATCATTAGTCCACAATTCTGCCTGGATCTCTGTCAGCACAGACTTGCTCACAGGCGAAAGAAAATAACCGTTTGTATTTTTTTTTTTTTTTTTTGCGGTACGGGGGCCTCTCACTGTTGTGGCCTTTCCCGTTGCGGAGCACAGGCTCAGCGGCCATGGCTCACGGGCCCAGCCGCTCCGCGGCATATGGGATCTTCCCGGACCGGGGCACAAACCCCTGTCCCCTGCATCGGCAGGCGGACTCTCAACCACTGCGCCACCAGGGAAGCCCTGAAAATAACCATTTGAAGCAAAGTTGCTGTCCCCCCTCCAAACCCCTCACACGTAATGTGCATTCATCTGGCGCCAATTCTGCACTGATTCTGTCTGCCAGATGAGAATAAGGTTATTTGTGAAGCTACCTTACTTTTCCTCCGACCTCAAACCTCACATTCTGGAATTGTCTGCCTTTAAGATCACCCTGTGGGGTTTTTTTAAGGAGGAGAAATGACACACACCGCCTTGGTACTGCTGAGATATTTCAGCAGAAATATTTTTTCCAGAAAAATATGATCGGCGAGAACTATAAGTTGATTACATAAATGATGGGGTTGTAATTACGTTTCCTTAAGTCATGCTGAGTCTTAACAGAGCTGACTAAAATCATTTCATTTTTTAAAGGCACGTTTTTGTCCAACACAGCAGGAAAATAAACAAAAAAATTACAAGAACAAATGACGTCTGAGGTTGTGATATCCCATCCTCGGTCTCCAAGTGCGTTTCAGAGTCCTGCCGCAGGAAGATGGGATGGATTACAAACTGGGCACAAGTGCCATGTTTGCATAAGCATCTAGACCTGGATCAACCTCTGCCCCATTTCCTGGGAGACTTGACTGAGCTGCCAGTTAGTTCATCACTTACCCATCAGGCAGCAACTGAAAGAAAGTGCAGTGAAAGAATAAACTGTAAAAACAGTATATATATATGTATATGCCTTAATATGGCATTTTGTGAATATACTTAACTGAAAATATTTCTCTCGGCACCATACCGATTCTCTAATTTTTCCACTTCCTAACTTCGGAAAAACTGCTGAACAAATGGCCTTTAATTAACTAAATTGTGCTGTAATGGAATAGATGGATACTTAGCACTTTTAAACTGAATGCTAAGTATTTAGTTTTGTTCTCTGTGGACAGGGTTTACCTAACAGTTGCATTCTTAGAATTACTACTGGTTTTTCTGCAAAGTAAACTCCTGATCTAAAATTTTATTTCTCAATAACTTTAAATTGACAAAAAAAATTCTAAGTTCAAATAGAACTTATTTTTCATGGGGCCTTAGGTAGTTAATTTACATATCTTCTAATGCGCATAAAGGACAGGCTTTACTAAAATGATTAAAGAGGAATATATGATGACCTGAAATACTTTATTAACAAAAAAACTGACAATTGGCTTCAGTGCTTCCTCCTCTCAGTGTTCCCTTCTTTTTAAGCCTCATTATATTTTCAAAGGATGCAAGAAGATTCAATATACCTGTGCATGAAACCAAGATAAGCCTGGTGTAACTTTAGTCGTCTGATCTTTTAATCTTGCAGGTATGCAAACTTTAATATCACCGGTTCCTTTGTTTATAAAGTTATTCAGTTACCTGACAATCTGCCCTAGAGGCAAAACAAAAGGATTAGAAACCCTCTTTCCTGTTGATTTTGAAAGGCTAATAGATATTATTCAAATGATAAATGATTTACCATTCAGTTTAAAAACAAGTAGTCATTTTATGAGCATGTGTGGAATATTTCTTCTTTTTCAAGTGAATTTTAGTTGCTTAATATTCCATGATAATTTCTACATAAGGTATTGGCTTAAACATTCTTTACATTAAAAAATAAACTTTAATGTTTCCTCTGGGAGATGAAATGGCAGGTGAAGAGGATGTGACAGCAACATGCCTCATACATACTGAGATGACACTGTCCTTTTTATGGCCAATGAACTGAATACTCTTGTCTATTGTCTTGCAATTATAAAAGTGCTCTATATAATGTGAGTTCTTATAATGTGTATTATAATGTGCATGTCCCATTAACTGAAATGAGCTAAGCATGGGCACAAACTTCTTGTATAAGCACTTTGCCAACACTTTTGCTTAAGTTAAACTTGAACTATATAATGGAGTCTAGTGTACACAACCTCGACGAAAGAAATTTTAAGAAATTTATATAAACCTATCTGAGAATATGCTCTTGTCATGCTCAGTAGCACTGTAATTAAAGTATAAAATGCAATAATCCTTGTAACCACTCCCCGGACTAGTAAAATAACCTAAATTCCCATTTAAATCATAGATGTGAAACCAGGTCTTCCTAATGTTCAACAATTCACTCAACATCACCCTAAGGTAGGTAGGATGGATGTAATTGATGACAGTGCAGGAAAGCAAGGACCAGACAGTACAATTTAGTTTGCAAACTTAGAAGCCACTAGTGTTTTGCAGACACCACATTTTACGCAGCATTCTGTGAAACTTGGTTATAATGAATAGGAAACGACATACAAGGTTTGAGGTATAACATTTGGATCAGGAAGATATTGGTATTTTGAATGTTTCCTTACCAGCCCTACTTGGATTTACTCTGGTAATTTAGTTCTATGTTTACATTATAATAGCCAATTATTTCAGTAAGAATGAGCTAACAGAAGCTAGCATTTAAAGAGGGTTGTCACTCTCTGTAGCACTGTCAAAAGAAAATTTCCCTGTGGTCTTAGAAAAAGGATAGTCTCAAAGGTGAAAACTTTAGGTATGCCCATATTCTAAAGAGGCTTAAGGGGCTTCCGGGTCCATCTCCATGAAATCTGCTAAGTCGGCCGACCTGGCCCAGTTACCACCAGCAGATTACACTCCCACAGTCTACAAAAGCAGAGCTATGAGAGAAAGGAAATTAGATATGTTCTCAGGAGTGTACTGTTGTTGGTGAGAGATTATTTGGGGATGCAGAGGGTTGCCTCTCTCCCAGAGGCCAACCTAAGTGCGGAGGGCACACCAAGGGAATCACTCCTAGGGAAAGACGCTGCCAGAGAAAGACACAGCAACATCCCATCCATCCAGTGGAAGTTGGCTTATGCCGTGGGCTTGCAGATCTTTGCCCTTTGCCAGGCTGAGAAGGAGAAATGAATTACACTGAGACGGCTGAGAATTTTAGCAGCAAAGCAGCCTGCAGAACAAGCCTTCGACATGGGAAGGGAGAGCGATGTATTGGTGGGTATAATGGACACGGTTGACAGTAACCAGGATTGAGCATCTTTCCAGCATGCAAACCAAGAGAGCTGCTGCTCAGGTGAGAACAGGGAGCAGCCAGCTGAACTACAAAGATTAATAAGACCAGAAAACATCAAGCCGGAGAGGAGCCCTTCTGCCGGAGAAACATGTGTGAGAAAAACACTCCCCTTCCCAATTTCACGTGTGTGAGCCATGAGAAAGCCAACATTTGAGTAATGACTCTGCAGAGGACACAGAGAACAACTGGCCGTGCTAATTAAGGCTTTTGTCCCTTTGCTCTTACTCCCCCCACCCCGCCTCCTGTTGTCCCAACAGTGGAGGAATCAGCCCAGAGGAGAGGAATAGAAGGAATAAGGAAAAGAGTGCTCTTTCTTGGCACTACAGGACTCAGGCTGGGACCTGGGTGGCACTGGAACGAGTGGAGAACGTGAGCATCGACTTAGAAGGAACATTGACTTGACTAGCGTGAACTTGAGCAGAAAGACATGATGTGCCTCAGATAATATCGATGTAGGAGAAAGGGAGTTTCAACAGAGTATGTTTGAGCCAGTGATTGCAGAAATAAGTCAAGTCTGAACTCCACTAAAATAATAAACTGGCTTTATGGGTAATCTTCAGACAGTTACTTAATATTGCAAAATATTACTTAAGATTGCTGGGCTTCAGTTACCTCATTTTAAAAAGTGAGATGCTAGTACCCCACTTTTATACATTCATCCCACAAATATCTATTAACTACATAGTTTATGCTTGATATTTTTCTTCAGGCAGAAGGCTAATATATATGATCAGAAGACTGGCCGTTCTGCGTATTTTATGGCATTGCAGAAAGTTAGAGGCCTTAATCAAGTAACAACCTTCAAGAAGTCAAACAAGGTAAGGAATACCCATCATTTATATCTCAAGTCCTATATGCCAGAAACTGTATAATGCACTTGGGGAAAAAAAAAAATCCCCACCCTAAAGATTCTTACAATCGACAGTAAAAACATACACAGGGATTATTATTTTTAATTGTGGTAAATGTAATGATGAATTTCTATTTTCCACTTCAAATGTCACAAAAACTCTGTCAAAGGTCACATTAAACCAAGCTTTATGAGAAAATTAAGTCATGGTGCTAAGAAAAAATATGCTATAGTTTTGAATAAAGGTCTACTTGGCTCCGAAGTCTATACTGTTTTGATTACATCATTCATCATAATCTCAAAGACAAAGCAGTGCTTCAGGTATCCAATTTATAACCTCAAGATGAGCTAAAGCCTGGACATATGTTAAAACAATGGTTTTCACATCAATAATGAGTTATTAAGAAAATCTAAGGACGTTTGAAAACAGTAATTCCAACCTTCTTTGAGGGGTGACATGGATAGACATGGCTTTGATGGGGGCTTTACTGGACTGCCATTTTTACATGTTATCTTTAGTTGGTTTTAATTAAGCCTCATCCCTTAGTTTTACATATATGACCAAGAATGGTCATACTCCCAATCCAAAATCTTCTCGGGAATAGCAAGAAAATGGTATTTTCTTTTGGCTGTGTCCCTAGATGTGAGGATGATTAAGCCTAGAGTTCTTTATGGCCAACTTGTAGCCATATTTTCCATCAAGGAGACCTGCCAGACAATAAAGGCATTAGAGAGAAAAGAGGGAGAGAGGAAGGAGTAAGAAGTGAAGGAGGGAGAGAGAGAGGGAGCTTCTCTAGTTCATTTTAGCTGGGTCTAGAACTCCAATATGTATGGGGCAAAACAGAAGCTAAGGAGCTCAGCTTCCCTAGCTTAAGAATCATTAAGCAAGGACTTACCAGTGCGTCCCTACGATACGTCAGCCTGCACAAAGTGCTAATGTGTGTTAGCCTAAGTAAAATAACATACTACTGTATTATTCTAACTTAAAGATGATATCCTGTGATTAATGACTCTGCTCAAAAGAAAAAAAAAAAAGAAATTCACTAAATGGTCCAACAAGACCAAGGTTTTGACAATTCCACCATTTTTTCTCTATGGATCATTATGTGTTTTTTAAAATTTGACAATGGAAGATAATATCAATGGGACTTTTTTTTCTGAATTCAATCTAATATTTTCAATCATATGTCTGTGAAACACATTCTTTCCCTCTCCCTCCCCCGACCCTTCTCCCTTTCCCTGTTCCTCTTCCTTGGTTAATGAATTTAAAAGCTAGGGAAGTTGAACGATTAAAGAGAATAAATTTCTATTGGTCAACTTTTCTCATTCCAATTTCCATATATTAGGATGCCAGTAATGTTGCACCCACCTGGCTCTACAAGGATTGAATCATTAGCCACTGCAGTTGCTGACCTTTAACAGACTCTGAAAGGAGTTCAGGGTGGAGATCAGGAATGAGGTCCTCTGTGCTGTCAGAAAACTGGCCGAACAGGCTTTCAGATAGATATTTTCAGGAGAAAATTTTATGAACCCAATTTCTAGCATCTTCCCATACTTAGAAAAGCCCTAAAATCATTAGGATATCTGTGCTTGGTAACAAGCAGTATCCTTCTACCAATTCATGGGCTTGATTGCATATACCCCTTCTCCAAAATCACACACAGGCTGAACTCCGCCCCCCTTACCTATTTGGAGCAGTTCCTCAAAGCTATCTGAGAGGCTGTATCCTGGGCCACAGTCCTCAGTAACTCCCCAAATGCAACAAACTCACAGCTCTCACACCTGTTTTTATTTCAGTCAACATTACAGAGACAATTTGTTCCTTGGATTCCATATCACTTGGTCTTTCAACAATTTTTCCCCATGCATACTATGAATCTAAGCCTAGCAAACCTAGCGAGCAATCCTTAGACTATTATGCTAGTGCAAATACAATTTAATAAACATTCACTGAACACTATACTAATCTTGTCCTCAAGGAGTTCACAGTATAGTGAGGAACACAGGCAAAATGTAATTAAACTTTATAGTGAGAACTGTAGCAGTGCAAGCATGAGCCACATATGAAGGCAACACAGAGGAATAATTCATTCTATTTGGAGACATTTAGAAAGGCCTCATAGGAAAGTTGATTCAAAAACTAAGGTTGGAAGGATAAAAAGAAATTTGCCCGGGTAGCCATCACAATAGAAATCTAGAACAATCAGAACAGTTCTCCCAGCCGCTCCGCGGCATGTGGGATCTTCCCGGACCGGGGCACGAACCCGTGTCCCCTGCATCGGCAGGCGGATTCTCAACCACTGAACCACCAGGGAAGCCTGTAACAGTTCTTTCTTGATTTTATTTCAGGACATTTTTCTGCGTTAAAAAGTTACTTCAGGGCTTCCCTGGTGGCGCGGTGGTTGGAAGTCCACCTGCCGATGCAGAGGACGGGGGTTTGTGCCCCGTCTGGGAGGATCCCGCGTGCCGCGGAGCGGCTGGGCCCGTGAGCCGTGGCCGCTGAGCCTGCGTGTCCGGAGCCTCTGCTCCGCAACGGGAGAGGCCACAGCAGTGAGAGGCCCGCGTACCGCAAAAAAAAAAAAAAAAAAAGTTACTTCATTACTGAAAAAAGTTGTGGCAATTTTTTCTAGGCAGAGTCATGTAGTAAATATTTTCAGTTTTAAGAGCTGTGTTGTCTCTATCACACTATTCACTTCTCAAGCCGTAGCTTGAAAGCTGCCATAGGTAATACACAAAGGAAAGGGTGTGGCTGTGAGCAAATACTTTATTTTAAAAACAGGTGGTGTGTGGATTTAACCCGTGGACCATGGTTTGCAGTTTTTTGATATACAGTAATTACCAACAGCACAGAATAAAATGATCTTCAATTTTCACCAGAGTTCCTTGTACCACTGAGAGAATATTCTGGCAGGGGATGGGAGGGGAGACTTATTAAATTACTGAAGACTCCTTATTAATGTCTTCCTTTTTCAACTCAGAATCTAGGTGCACAGTTTATTTTCTTACTAGTTCAATGTGTCTTTTGGGAAGGGACAGAACATTTTGAAGAGATTCTAATTAGCTTTCCAAAAGGGTTTTAATTCCTTTCAAATAACAACAACTTGGGGAATTGAGTAAATTTTGTCACAGAATAAGTTAAGAGCAAGAGATGGTATTTAAGGAATACCGGGGACAATTCTTTGAACATAGGACAAAAATTATTACTAAAAGTGTTCTAAAATGCAGTAATCCCAACCTTCTTTATAACTTAGAATATTCAAGTTTCATCAGTCACCACATAGAAGAATAAAACTAAAGAAATATAAAGATAAAACTGAAGGAAATAAAACTATTTCAAACAAGGGTAAAGGAAAAAACATGAAATCTTGAAAAATATTACCTCAAAATGGATTATACTTTGTAATATACATACAAATGTTTATTCAAGATAATGCAAATTTAAATTATTAGATATTTTTATTTTCATAAACAAGAAATAAATTGTGGAAATTATAACTCAAAACTAATTCTGACTTATTTTAAGATTTTTTTCCCTAAGCTCTTCTAAGTCATAGTATATTTTGTGACATTTTAGTTGTATTAAGTTGTTAACTTCTGTGTGTGTGTGTTTTTTTTTTACATGAATAGATATGTTAGTAATTATAAAACAAAATTTTAAAAACCCTGCTAATC
Source organism: Delphinapterus leucas (assembly GCF_059928025.1). Classification (NCBI taxonomy): domain Eukaryota; kingdom Metazoa; phylum Chordata; class Mammalia; order Artiodactyla; family Monodontidae; genus Delphinapterus; species Delphinapterus leucas. The sequence continues at coordinate 17,631,234 of NC_143146.1, forward strand.
CTGTGCAACCTGCAAAATCTTCGGGGTCAATCACTGCATTTTAAGCTTGAGTCTCTAAAGGCTTTAAAATTTGGTTCATTAAATGCTCCTACTTGTGAGATTTAGAAATGTGGATTTTTGACAGCCCTCCCTTCAGGTGTTTCTGATGCAAGATACCACACTCTGAAGGGGAAGTAATAAAACTTTCCTAGATCCAAATGACTGAGAAAAAACCAAATCTTGCTCTTTCAACTCTTCTCGTAGAACACATTTTGTATCTACTTGGTCTTGGTGCTCTAACAATGCCACTTGAACACCTGTCTTGTAGGAACTCTCTACCAAAGAACTTCGTACGTGTCAGGCACTGATGAGTTTGGACTAAAATTAGTATTGATTTCCTTTTTAAATATAAATTTGCAAAATTTTCATTTACAACTTATAATTTATTTTACACTGTTAAATCTAGATAATTTTCATCACTTAAGTTACATAGTTTGGGGTGAAAGTATAACACATGTAGTTTGTGAGGTATAATATATTTACATTTGTCATAGATTCTTAAAAAGGGATTCTAATTCTAATTCATTTTCAGAAGGTATATTTTGTTTTTTAAATGTTATGTTTTACATTTTATTGTAAAACTTTAGTGAAAGATTAAATATACCAATGGACAATAGCTAGACATTCTATGACAAATGAATTCTGACCCACAATTTCCACAGCAACTGGCCTGGGAGGTGAAACATAACCTCTGGAGCAATCAGCTCACAATATGCATGAGTTTTTCAGTGTCTTCCAGCTCTCACCTTTTTGGCCCTCGACTCCAACTAGGACCAACAAATAACGGCACCCCAAACATCTTATGAGACTTGGTTACATGATCCTTCTCATGGTACTTTTCACCTCTGCAACACCTAAAACCTACCAATTTTCGGCCCTTACCAGGAGAAAGGAAATAGGAAGTCCATATCTATCAATAATTACTTTAATTATAAATGCATTGGCAAATTTTAATTTCGTCAATCAAAAAACACAGCGTGGCTGAATGGATTTAAAAAAAAAACGAGAGCAGCACTGAGGAGCTTCAAGATGGTGGAAGAGTAAGACACAGAGATCACCTTCCTCCCAACAAATACATCAGAAATACATCTACATGTGGAACAACTCCTACAGAACACCTACTGAATGCTGGCAGAAGACCTCAGACCTCCCAAAGGCAAAACACTCCCCATGTACCTGGATACGGCAAAAGAAAAAAGAAAAAACAGAGACAAAAGAATAGGGACGGGACCTGCACCAGTGGGAGGGAACTGTGAAGGAGGAAAGGTTTCCACACACTAGGAAGGCCCTTTGCAGGTGGACACTGTGGATGACAGAGGAGGGAAGCTTCAGAGCCGTGGACAAGAGCACAGCAACAGGGGTGCGGAGGGCAAAGTGGAGAGATTCCCGCACAGAGGATCAATGCCGACCAGCACTCACCATCCCGAGAGGCTTCTCTGCTCACCCGCTGGGGCTGGCGGGGGCTGGGAGCTGAGGCTCGGGCTTCGGAGTTCGGATCCCAAGGAGAGGACTGGGGTTGGCTGTGTGAACACAGCCTGAAGGGGTTAGTGCACCACGGCTGGCCGGGAGGGAGTCCGGGAAAAAGTTTGTACCTGCCAAAGAGGCAAGAGACTTTTTCTTCCCTCTTTATTTCCTGGTGCACGAGGAGAGGGGATTAAGAGCGCTGCTTAAAGGAGCTCCAGATATGGGCGCGAGCCGTGGCTATCAGCGCGGACCCCAGAGATGGGCATGAGACACTAAGGCTGCTGCTGCCGCCACCAAGAAGCCTGTGTGGGAACACAGGTCACTGTCCACACCTCCCCTCCCGGGAGCCTGTGCAGCCCGCCACTGCCAGGGTCCTGGGATCTAGGGACAACTTCCCCAGGAGAACGCACAACACGCATCAGGCTGGTGCAACGTCACGCCGGCCTCTGACGCCGCAGGCTCGTCCCACATCCGTGCCCCTCCCTCCCCCTGGCCTGAGTGAGCCAGAGCCCCTGAATCAGCGGCTCCTTTAACACCGTCCTGTCTGAGTGAAGAACAGACACCCTCAGGTGCCCTACAAGCAGAGGCGGAGCCAAATCCAAAGCTGAACCCCCAGGAGCTGTGAGAACAAAGAAGAGAAAGGGAAACTTCTCCCAGCAGCCTCAGGCGCAGAGGATTAAATCTCCACAATCAACTTGATGTACACGGCATCTGTGGAATACCCGAAGAGACAACAAATCATCCCAAAATTTAGGTGGTGGACTTTGGAATCAAAGATATACATATTTTTTTCCTTTTTCTCTTTTGGTGAGTGTGTATGTGTATGCTTCCTTGTGTGATTTTGTCTGTATAGCTTTGCTTTTACCATTTGTCCTAGGGTTCAGTCGGTCTTTTTTTTTTTTTTTTTTAGTATAGTTTTAGTGCTTGTTATCATTGGTGGATTTGTTTTTTGGTTTGGTTGCTCCCTTCTTCCTTTCTTTTTTTTAATTACTTGATTTTTTTTTAATGACTATGTTTTATATGTTATTTTAATACCTTTATTTTATTTTAACTTCTTTCTTTTTTTCTCCCTTTTATTCTGATCAGTGTGGATAACAGACTCTTGGTGCTCCAGCCAGGCATCAGGGCTGTGCCTCTGAGGTGGGAGAGCCAAGTACAAGACATTGACCCACCAGAGACCTCCCAGCTCCACATAATATCAAAAGGCAAAAATCGCCCAGACATCTCCATTAACACCAAGACTCAGCTCCACTCAATGACCAGCAAGCTACAGTGCTGGACATCCTATGTCAAACAACTAGCAAGACAGCCCCACCCATTAGCAGAGAGGCTGCCTAAAATCATAATAAGGTCACAAACACGCAAAAACACAGTACCAGACCTGGACCTGCCTACCAGAAAGACAAGATCCAGTCTCATCCACCAGAACACAGGCACTAGTCCCCTCCACCAAGAAACCTGCACAACCCACTGAACAAAGCTTAGCCACTGGGGGCAGATAGCAAAAACAACAGGAACTACAAACCTGCAGCCTGCAAAAAGGAGACCCCAAACACAGTAAGTTAAGCAAAATGAGAAGACTGAGAAACACAGAATATGAAGAAGAAAAGTAAAAACCCACCAGACCTAACAAATGAAGAGGAAATAGGCAGTCTACCTGAAAAAGAATTCAGAAAAATGATAGTAAATATGATCCAAAATCTTGGAAATAGAATGGAGAAAATAAAAGAAACATTTAACAAGGACCTAGAAGAACTAAAGAGCAAACAAACAGTGAAGAACAACACAATAATTGAAATTAAATATTCTCTAGATGGGATCAAGAGCAGAATAACTGAGGCAGAAGAACAGATAAGTGACCTGGAAGATAAAACAGTAGAAATAACTACTGCAGAGCAGAATAAAGAAAAAACAATGGAAAAAATGAGAACAGTCTCAGAGACCTCTGGGACAACATTAAACACATCAACATTCGAATTATAGGGGTCCCAGAAGAAGAAGAGAAAAAGAAAGGGACTGAGAAAATATTTGAAGAGATTATAGTTGAAAACTTCCCTAATATGGGAAAGGAAATAGTTAATCAAGTCCAGGAAGCACAGAGAGTCCCATACAGGATAAATGCAAGGAGAAACACGCCATGACACATACTAATCAAACTATCACAAATTAAATACAAAGAAAACATATTAAAAGCAGCAAGGGAAAAGCAACAAATAACATACAAGGGAATCCCCATAAGGTTAACATCTGATCTTTCAGCAGAAACTCTGCAAGCCAGAAGGGAGTGGCAGGACATATTTAAAGTGATGAAAGGGAAAAACCTACAACCAAGATTACTCTACCCAGCGAGGATCTCATTCAGATTTGACAGAGAAATTAAAACCTTTACAGACAAGCAAAAGCTAAGAGAATTCAGCACCACCAAACCAGCTTTACAACAAATGCTAAAGGAAATTCTCTAGGTAGGAAACACAAGAGAAGGAAAAAACCTACAATAACAAACCCAAAACAATTAATAAAATGGTAACAGGAACATACATATTTAACGTGTTTAAGATAATTATCTTAAATGTAAATGGATTAAATGCTCCAAACAAAAGACACAGATTGGCTGAATGGATACAAAAACAAGACCCATATATATGCTGTCTACAACAGACTCACTTCAGACCTAGGACCCATACAGACTGAAAGTGAGGGGATGGAAAAAGATATCCCATGCAAATGGAAATCAAAAGAAACCTGGAGTAGCAATTCTCATATCAGACAAAATAGGCTTTAAAATAAAGACTATTAGAAGAGACAAAGAAGGACAATGCAAAATGATTAAGGGATCCATCCAAGAAGAAGCTATAACAATTGTAAATATTTATGCACCCAACACAGTATTTGCCTATGTACTGAGGTACTCCTAACAGCCATAAAAGGGGAAATCAACAGTGACACCATCATAGTAGGAGACTTTAAGACCCCACTTTCACCAATGGACAGATCATCCAATATGAAAATAAAGAAAGAAACACAAGCTTTAAATGATACATTAAACAAGATGGACTTAACTGATATTTATGGGACATTCCATTCAAAAACAACAGAATACACTTTCTTCTCAAGTGCTCATGGAACGTTCTCCAGGATAGATCATGTCTTGGGTCACAAATCAAGCCTTGGTAAATTTAAGACAATTGAAATCGTATCAAGTATCTTTTCTGACCACAATGCTATGAGACTAGATATCAATTACAGGAAAAGATGTGCAAAAAATACAAACACACGGAGGCTAAACAATACATTACTTAATAACCAAGTGATCACCGAAGAAATCAAAGAGGAAATCAAAAAATACCTAGAAACAAATGAAAATGAAAACACGAGGACCCAAACAGATGGTATGCAGCAAAATCAGTTCTAAGAGGGAAGGTTACAGCAAAACAGTCCCACCTTAAGAAACAAGAAACATCTCAAATAAACAACCTAACCTTACACCTAAAGCAATTAGAGAAAGAACAAAAAAAACCCAAGTTAGCAGAAGGAAAGAAATCATAAAGATGAAATCAGAAATAAATGAAAAAGAAATGAAGGAAACAGTAGCAAGATCAATAAAACTAAAAGTCAGTTCTTTGAGAAGGTAAACAAAATTGATTAACCATGAGCCAGACTCATCACAAAAAAAAGGAAGACTCAGATCAACAGAATTAAAAATGAAAGAAGAGAAGTAACAACTGACACTGCAGAAATACAAAGGATCATGAAAGATTACTACAAGCAACTATATGCCAATACAATGGACAACCTGGAAGAAATGGACAAATTCTTAGAAAAACAAAACCTTCCAACACTGAAATAGCAAGAAATAGAAAATATGAACAGATCAATCACAAGCACTGAAATTGAAACTGTGATTTAAAATCATCCAACAAACAAAAGCCCAGAACCAGATGGTTTCACAGGCAAGTTCTATCAAACATTTAGAGAAGAGCTAACACCTATCCTTCTCAAACTCCTCCAAAATATAGCAGAGGGAGGATCACTCCCAAACTCATTCTAAGATGCCAGCATTACCCTGATACCAAAACCAGACAAAGATGTCACAACAAAAGAAAATTACAGGGCAATATCACTGATGAACAAAGATGCAAAAATCCTCAGCAAAATACTAGCGAACAGAATCCATCAGCACATTAAAAGGATCATACACCATGATCAAGTGGGGTTTATCTCAGGAACACAAGGATTCAATATACACAAATCAATCAATGTGATAAGCCATATTAACAAATTGAAGGAGAAAAACCACATGCTCATCTCAATAGATGCAAACAAAGCTTTCAACAAAATCCAACACCCATTTATGATAAAAACCCTCCAGAAAGTAGGCATAGAGGGAACTTACCTCAACATAATAAAGGCCATATATGACAAACCCACAGCCAACATCGTTCTCAATGGTGAAAAACTGAAAGCATTTCCACTAAGATCAGGAAAAACACAAGGTTGCCCACTCTCACCACTATCATTCAACATAGTTTTGGAAGTCTTAGCCACAGCAATCAGAGAAGAAAAAGAAATAAAAGGAATCCAAATTGGAAAAGAAGAAGTAAAGCTGTCACTGTTTGCAGATGGCATGATACTATACATAGAGAATCTTAAAGATGCCACCAGAAAACTACTAGAGCTAATTAATGAATTTGTTAAAGTAGTAGGATACAAAAGTAATGCACAGAAAACTCTTGCATCCCTATACATTAATGATGAAAAATCTGAAAGTTAAATCAAGAAAACACTCCCATTTACCACTGCAACAAAAAGAATAAAATACCTTGGAATAAACCTACCTGAAGAGACAAAAGACCTGTATGCAGAAAATTATAAGACACTGATGAAAGAAATTAAAGATGATACAAATGAATAGAGAGATATACTATGTTCTCGGATTGGAAGAATCAACATTGTGAAAATGACTCTACTACCCAAAGCAATCTACAGATTCAATGCAATCCCTAACAAATTACCAATGGCATTTTTCACAGAACTAGAACAAAAAATTTCACAATTTGTATGAAAACACAAAAGACCCCGAATAGGCAAAGCAATCTTGAGAAAGAAAACCAGAGCTGGAAGAATCAGGCTCCCTGACTTCAGACTATACTATAAAGCTACAGTAATCAAGGCAGTATGGCACTGGCACAAAAACAGAAATATAGATCAATGGGACAGGATAGAAAGCCCAGAGATAAACCCACGCACATATGGTCACCTTATCTTTGATAAAGGAGACAAGAACATACAATGGAGAAAAGACAGCCTCTTCAATAAGTGGTGCTGGGAAAACTAGACAGCTACATGTAAAAGAATGAAGTTAGAATACTCCCTAACACCATACACAAAAATAAACTCATAATGGGTTAAAGGCCTAAATGTAAGGCCAGACACTATAAAACTCTTAGAGGAAAACATAGGCAGAACACTCTATGACATAAATCACAGCAAGATCCTTTTTGACCCACCTCCTACAGAAATGGAAATGAAAACAAAAATAAACAAATGGGACCTAATGAAACTTCAAAGCTTTTGCACAGCAAAGGAAACCATAAACAAGACCAAAAGGCAACCCTCAGAATGGGAGAAAATATTTGCAAATGAAGCAACTGACAAAGGATTCATCTCCAAAATTTACAAGCCACTCAATATCCAAAAAACAAACAACCCAATCCAAAAATGGGAAGACCTAAATAGACATTTCTCCAAAGAAGATATACAGATTGCCAAAAAAACACATGAAAATATGCTCAACATCACTAATCATTAGATATATGCAAATCAAAACTACAATGAGATATCATCTCACACCAGTCAGAATGGGCATCATCAAACAATCTACAAACAATAAATGCCGGAGAGGGTGTGGAGAAAAGGGAACCCCCTCTTGCACTGTTGGTGGGAATGTAAATTGGTACAGCCACTATGGAGAACAGTATGGAGGTTCCTTAAAAAACTAAAAATAGAACTACCATACAACCCAGCAATCCCACTACTGAGCATATACCCTGAGAAAACCATAATTCAACATGAGTCATGTACCACAATGTTCATTGCAGCTCTATTTACAATAGCCAGGACATGGAAGCAACCTAAGTATCCACTGACAGATGAATGAATAAAGAAGTGGCACATATATACAATGGAATATTACTCAGTCATAAAAAGAAACGAAATTGAGCTTTTTTTGTAGTGATGTGGATGGACCTAGAGTCTGTCATACAGAGTGAAGTAAGTCAGAAAGAGAAAAACAAATACCGTATGCTAACGCATACATATGGAAACAAACAAACAAAAAAAGGTCATGAAGAACCTAGGGGCAAGATGGGAATAAAGACACAGACCTACTAGAGAATGGACTTGAGGACACAGGGATGGGGAAGGCAAGCTCGGACAAAGTGAGAGAGTGCATGGACATATATACACTTCCAAATGTAAAATAGATAGCTGGTAAGAAAGCAGCTGCATAGCACAGGGAGATCTGCTTGGTGCTTTTTGACCACCTAGAGGGCTGGGATAGGGAGGGTGGGAGGGAGGGAGACACAAGAGGGCAGACATACGGGGATATATGTGTATGTATAACTGATTTACTTTGTTATAAAGCAGAAACTAACACACCATTGTAAAGCATTTATTCTCCAATAAAGATGTTAAAAAAACAAAACAAAACAAGAACCAACTTTGTGTTGCCTGCAAGAGATTCACTTAAATTTTAAAGACACAAAGACTGAAAATAAAGGGGTGGAAAATGACATTACAGGAAAACGGAAAGTAAAAAAAAAGTAGGGGTAGCCAAACTTGTATCAAACAAAATAGACTTTAAGCTAAAGACTGCAATAAAAGGCAAAGAAGGTCATTAATGAAAGAGCCAATTTTTGGGAAGTATAAACAAAATAGACAACTTGTAGCTAGACTTACCAAGAAAAAAAATAGGAGTCAAAATTTTAAGTGAGGAGGATACATAGAAACTAATACCACATAAATACAAAGCATCCTGAGACAACTATGAACAATTTTATCACACGAAATTGGACAATCCAGAAAAATGGATAAATTTCTAGAAACATACAATCTAATAAGACTGAATCATGAAGACACAGATCCGAATAGACCAATTATTAATAAGAATTTGAATGAGTAGTCAAAAAACTTCCAACAGAGAAAAATCTAGGACCAGCTGCTTCACTGGCGAATTCTACCAAACCTTTAGAGAAGAATACATACTAATCTTTTGCAAACTCTTCCAGAAAGTAGAAAGGAGTGACAACTTCCAAATTCATTTTATGAGGCCATTACTGTGATACCAAAACTAGATACAGACGCTACAGGAAAAGAAAATTACAGACCAATATTCCTATAAGTGGGAAAATCTTTAACAATGTGTCAGCAAACTTAATAATATATTGGGAAGATCATATGCCATATCAAGTGGAATTTACTCCACTGAAGAAAGGATAGTTCAACTTTTACAAGACAATAAATTAAAAATCACATTAACAAAATGAAGGATAAAAATCATATAATCATTTCAATGGATGCGGGAAAACATTTGACAAAATTTAACATCCTTTCATGATGCAAATTCTCAACACACTGGGTGTAGAGGGAACATACTTCAACATAATAAGACAATATATGAGACAAACCCACAGAGCTAACATCATTCTAAACTGTGAAAAGTTAAAAGTTTTCCCTCAAAGATAAGGAACAAGACAAGGGTTCCAATCTCACAATTTCTATTCAACACAATACCGGAAGTCACAGCCAAAGAAGTTAGGCAGGAAATAGAAATAAATGGCATCTAAATGAGAAAGAAAGAAGTAAAATTGTCTCTTTGCAGATGATATGATATTGTATATAGAAAACCCTAAAGATTCCAACAAAAAACATTGTTAGAATAAATAATTTTAACAAAATTTATTGATACAAAATAAATATACAAAAATCAGTTGCATTTCTATACACCAAACTATCAGAAAGAGAAATTAAGAAAATCCCATTTACAATACATGAAAAGGAATAAATACTTAGGAATAAACTTAACCATGGAAGTAAAAGATTTGTTTTACACTAAAAACACTAAAGCATTGATAAAAAACAAAACAAAAAACTGATGACACAAATAAATGAAAAAATGGCCCATGTGCAAGAATATTGCTAAAATGTCCATACTACCTGAAGAAATCTATAGAGACAATGCAATCCCCATAAATTTCCAATGGAAGCTTTCTAAGAAATAGAAAACCCATCCTAAAATTTTATGAAACCACAGAATACCTGGAAGAGCCAAAGCAGTCTTGATAAGAACCAAGCTGGAGACATCACACTTCCTGATATCAAACTATATTACAAAGCTCTTCAAAACAGTATGGTATTGGCATAGAAAAAGATGCATGGATGAGTGGAATAGAATAGAAAGCCCAGAAATATACTTATGTATATATGGTCAATTAATTTAAGACAAAGGAGCCAAGTATATACAATGGGGAAAGCATAGGCTCTTCAATAATGGTGTTGAGAAAACTGGATAGTCACATGCAAAAGAATAAAACTGGACCTCTTTTTAACACCATACACAAACATCAACTCAAAATGGATCGAAGACCTCAACATAGGACCTGAATTTATAAAACCCTTAGAAAAAAACATAGGGGGTAAGCTCTTTGACATTAGTCCTGGCAACTTTTTTTTTTTAATTTGACTACAAAAGCAAAAACAACAAAAGCAAAAAAAAACCCGAATGGGATTACATCAAAATAAAAAGCCTCTGAATAGCAAAGGAAACCATCCACAAAATAATAAGGCAAACTATGGAATAAATAAAATGTTCGCAAACTAATTATCTGATAAGGTATCCAAAACATATAAGAAACTAATACAACTCAATAGCAAAAAATGAAATAACGCAATTATAAAATGGCAAAGGATCTTTACAGACATTTTTCCACAGAAGACATACCAATGGCCAATAGGTACATGAAAAAGTGCTCAAAATCACTAATCGTGAGGGAAATGCAAATCAAACTACAATATGATATCACTTCATACCTGTTAAGATGGCCGTTTATCAAAAAGACAGAAGAAAACAAATGCTGTTAAGAATGTGGATAAAAGGGAACCCTTGTACACTGTTGGTTGGAATGTAAATGGGTACAGCCACTATGCAAAACAGTGTGGAGGTTTCTCAAGAAATTAAAAATACAGCTACCTTATGATTCAGCAATCCCACTTCCGGTTATATACCCAAAGGAAAGAAAACCATTATCTTGAAGAAATATGTGTACTCCTGTGTTCACTGCAGCATTATTCACAATAGCCAAGGTAAGGAAACAACATAAGTGTCTGTCAATGGATGGATGGATAAAGAAAAGGGACTAGTCGGTGTTATTATTGATGTCATAGTGGTCACTTTTCATCATAAAAAGATTAATTCCCTTTAAACAAAGAAATTCTTATAAACCATGCTAACTCAGGGGCACAACAAAAAACATAACTTGTATATCAATTACTGGCAGAAAATCTAATTCATTATAAAGCCTACACCACTGGGGAGAGGATACTTTTATACAAAAAATGTACTACACTAATATATAACACTTTTAATTGGGCATTTAAATATTTTTTTGTAACCTCAAAAGGAACTGGAAGGACTACAAAATAAAGGAACAAGAAAGTAAAACATAATGGATACAGAAGAAAGTCCTCAAATGAGACATAGCTAAATATTAACAGAGACAAAATATAAGCTTCCTGAATTTCCTGAAATATTGTTATATGTAACAGAAATATCTATTTTTTTAAACACACAGACACATACACAATGGATTATTATTCAGCCTTGAGAAAGGAAATCCTGCCATTTGTTGACAGCATTTATCTCATACGTAAAGTCTTAAAAAAAAAAAAAAGTTGAACTCTTACAAACAGAAAGTAGAAAAGTGATTTCTAGGGTCTGGGTGATGGAGGAAATAGAGGTTGGTAAAAGGGTACAGACTTTCAGTTATAAGATGAATAAGGTCTGAGGATCTATTGTTTAACATAATGGTGGTTACAGTTGATAATACTATATTGTATAGTTGAAATTGGCTAAGAGTAGTACTTAAATGTTGTCACACAAAAAAAGGATAAGCATACAAGGTGGTGGATTGTGTTAATTATCTGAATAGAGGGAATCCTTTCACAATATATACATATATCAAATCATCATGTTGTATACCTTAAATATCTTTTTTTTTCAATTACAGCTCAATAAAGCTGAGAAATAAACACAAAAAATTAAGTTGTGGTTATGGTTACTAAGTTGTCCAATTGTCACACTTAAGGCTGGGGAATTTTGTGGTATGTAAATTATACCTCAATAAAGTTGTTTCAAAAAATTTAATCACTAACCCTGACAGTTATTAATGATACTCCCTCTGCCCTGGATAGAATACAGACCAGTTCCAACTCCTTGGCACAAGTAATGATACAGAATTACATTGCTCTAGGTTTGTTTTCTTGTGGGTTTTTTGGGCTCATCATGGTGGCATCTATGCTACAGTTAGTTCTCCTTGCTGTACGTGGATCAGTGAAACAGGTCAAGTAGAACAGACATTACACTGGCCTAAGTAAAAAGCAAAAAATGTCTCTAGGGCTGGTCCTCATAGTCTGTTATTTGTTCTCTTCGTCTGAATGCTTTGGGTTCCAAAGCATCTTATAGGGACTAGTCATTATTATTTTTGTCATAATGGTCATCATGCTTTTCCATTGCATTCTGTCTAGAGTCTAAATGCTTTTGTGCAGCTTCTCTTTCATCAATAATTGCCATGATGCAAAAAGTAAGTCACAAGGATGTAATAATATACAGTACAGGGAATATAATCAATAATATTGTCATAACTTTTTATAGAGACAGATGGTAACTAGACTTATTGTGGTGAGCATCTTGTGATATATAAAACATTAAATCACTATGCTGTACATCTGAAACTAATATTGTAAGCCAATTATACTTGAATAAAAAAATTACCACAAAAAGGTCAAGAATATCTTGTGTTATAGTTGACTATGTAGACAACTGAACAATCCCTGAGCAGTTAAGATCTGAGTCTCTAGATTGGTCAACCTCTTGCCAGTGAGAGAATGACCAATAGCGTATACTAAGAGGCTAAATATATAAACAGATAATATGACATTATAACTCTGACCCACAATCTCAGCAGCTATCAGCCCAGAATAATAATGAATTGGCCAATCACTTCTAGCATCCCTATTGTTGCCTCCACTTCCAATTCCGGACCAACCAAAGAAAATCAAATATGTTCCCCAAACCAATCACATGCCCTAATTTTAGTTTCCCCACCTCCAGCTTCCCCATGCCAACGATCTCCAACCAGATCATAGCTGAAGCTTTTCTCTTTTTTATGCTGTAAAATTTCTCATTCCCCTACCTGCCTTTGAGTCTCTGATGGTGACTGATTTCCTAGCTACGAATGAGTAGATTCTTGATTTTCATTTGGGTGGTTTTCATTCATTTCCACATTAGTAAGTCTCCATTTTACCAAGAAGAAAACCTAATAGATATGTAATTAACAATTTTGATAGCTCTCACCATTATATCAGACTAGAATACCAAGGTCTCACAATTTCCATCTTTTCCTTCTGAAACAATATGCCTCCTGTGGGTCTTTATAAACCTTAATGTATTAAAAAAAAATTAAAAAAAAAAAAAAACCTTAATGTGAAGATATCTTATGAAACCTTTAAACTGCTAATAGTGGCTTCTCCATTCTAAGCTGCAATCCTCACTGAAAATTTCTCCATCAAATTTTGCATCTTCTTTCTGGGACTCAGAGTTATGAGCCATATTTCCTACATAATGTTGTTAGATATGCCTGGCTGATTTGAACCATACCTCCAACATAAATTGTCACTTTTCTTAATTATTTCCCCCATCTCCTTGTACTTAACTCTCACATGATCATACTTCAGTGTTGATCAATATTCTGATGCATCTTTTATTTTTCTGTCATATTGTTTCTGGCTAGTATCCAATTATAAATTACAAATTCCCAAAGGCAAAAAAATATTTAAATTCCACTGTAATTCCCCAACAGAACATAGATAAGGCTATAAACTCTATGGATAGTCATGTCATGTGGGCAATGGTATAATGGGATGAAAAAAAGAACCAACTGATTAATTTGAAACTGTAATTGTCCTCTTTCTACATACTTAAAAGACAAAAGTTGTTCACAGCTCTGAGACCTCTCAGTGATTGTGGACTAGTGATTCTCAAGATGTGGTCCCTGTACCAGCATCACCAGCATCATCTGGGGGCTCATCAGAAATGAAAATTCTTACCCCCACCCCCATATACTGAATCAGAAGCTCTGAGGGGCAAGAAGTGTGTTTTAACACTGTCACATGGTGATTCTGATGCATGCTAAAGTTTTGGAACCAGTACTGTATACTCATACTACTGCAATTATTGTCTGGAGTCAGAAGTTTTGACATCATCTGGGGACTTGTTCAAAGTATCTTAGGCCTCATTCCACACCTGCTGAATAAGAATCTGTATTTTAAATAAGAATCTGCTTGGATGATTTGGTTTTGCATATTAAAGTTTGAGAAAAGTTGGTCTGGAGAATTTCATTGTGCAGAAACTATCGTAATTATATCAAGAATATCAACCATCCATTTTATTTTATTTTATTTTTGGTCTGGGAGGAGGCTTTTACTGGCTCTGCTCATAAGAGTCAAATGTGCACATCTCTTATTAACTAGGAGTTCACTGCCATCATGTCAAGAGTGTAAGATCAATCATCATGGAAATATTTACACCACAGAAATCATCAAATACTACAAATCAGAGCCTCTGTCCTCTGTCCCCAGCTACGTTACCTGCCTACCAATGGTAAAAAGTGTCATTTTATTAAATCTTACTCAATCTAAGGTATGGTTTATTCACCTGACAAGGAATCAGAACTTTTCTGAGGAAAGAACTATTTTATTTCTGAAACCAGCTACTGGCTTTATAGCAGTGTGATTTTAACTGAGGTCTGAATCTATACCATGGTTTCTTTTTGTTAAAAGAAAATTTTCCAAGTTTGATTCTATAGTTACTGAGAGGGTTAATAAATTCACATCTGAGCACAGGTTTCTATTCTTTTGTAGGAAAATTGCAAGCCAAGGTCAAAGCAATGTGCTATAATATTAATGGAATTGAATAATTCCAAGAGAATATGAATGGCATTTTAGTAACTACATTCACATTATACCAATCATGTTATTACGAATTATTTATCAGTTCTATGAGACTACCCATTCTCCTTCCTTCACTGTTAATCAGATGAAGGAACATTATTGTGACCTTGGTTAGTTGTGGTGGGATTTGTCCCTTTTGGAAAGAGTAAAAAGAAACTAGCTAGAGCTGATTACTATTTTTCAATATTGGCAATGTTTATTAGAACGGACTTTGTAATGTATAGAATTTCACCTCCATAACCTTCATACTGCGCTTTAAAAGAATCTTCGCAGAAATATAAATGCCTGTTAAGTTAGAAAGAGACTTACAATCACAGGACATGAATAAAGCATCTGCTGGAAATCAAAATACAGAGATCAAACTTCCTAAGAAGCTTGGACTTTCAGACCCAAGAGGTTTCCCTGGGCTTCTCATGTGATTGTAGGAAGTGAGAACAGATACAGCTGATAAATGTTTGCAGGAGTTAGTGGTTTCAGTGGTTCAGTGGTCAGTATTTCTTTCTACAAGGAGAACATGATATGTGACATATGGAGAAGGGCTGATGTCAATTACCTAAGAATTTCTGACACACTATTAAAAGCAGTGTACATTAGCGTAGTAACAAGGTATACTATGCATTTTTCTATTTTTACTTTAAAACATTTTATTATTTTTCACTTTAAATATATATGTGCTTACCTTAACACATTAAAACTAACATGTTTTCCAGATACTCATATGTTAATCTAGCTGATGGCACTGTCACCTATGTTTTGTGAAGCATGCAGAAAATTATATTAATGGATTATTCACACTAAAACTACTGACTTTACAAATAGGAACAAGAGAATATACTTAAACAACTGCCCTAGTTTCTTTACTGTTTACACTGTAAAACTGAACAGTGTAAATATTCTACTTCCAAAACATTTCAGTTATAATTAATATCAGAGACAAACTACAGATTACCAAAAAAAGGAGTAGTTAATGTATCATAATGATGTAGTTATTTCCTTGCTGTATAACATGATGCAGGCACAAATTCCTGAACAAGTCCATTGACTTCACCTAGTTCAGATAGCTCTTTTCAATAATAAAGTCATCTTTTTAATGTGCGATTTAGTCAAGACAAAATGATGACTTCAGATCACAGTACTCAAACAATATTTTGTTTTGTCTTTGTCTTACAATACAATTGTCCTCAATTCAGAAAAATTACCTACTTTTTGGATAGAAAGATAACAAGGTCAAGGACAATGCCGCATAATTGGCAGTAGTGGATTAATTCTCATCTGAAATACTTCCAGTAAGTGGCAATTGTAAGCCAACAAAAACAATACTTTTCTGTTTTTGTTTTGTTTTGTTCAAGTATGCCATAATTTAACAGCAGTTTCACTTGAAAGAATTATATTTAATTTGGGAGGAAATTATTGATATTATAGGAAGATCATTTGAAAAGCTGTGTTAGAATTAATACATTTTTTGGAAGGCAAGGGTTGTTTTTATGTACTTTTTCTTTGATATTCATGGAACATCCTAGTGGTTCACATTTTGAAAATTACAGAAAATACACTTTCAACACGGACACTTTCAGCTATAAGTTTTCAAGCTAGTGTCTCAAAATATTGAAGATTCAGTGTAATTCTGATCTATTGCTGCTGTAAAACATTATTACAAATTTAGTAGCTTAAAAAAAATTATTTATCGGGCTTCCCTGGTGGCACAGTGGTTGAGAGTCCGCCTGCCGATGCAGGGGACACGGGTTCGTGCCCCGGTCCGGGAAGATCCCACATGCCATGGAGCGGCTGGGCCCGTGAGCCATGGCCGCTGAGCCTGCGCGTCCGGAGCCTGTGCTCCGCAACAGGAGAGGCCACAACAGTAAGAGGCCTGCGTACCTCAAAAAAAAAAAAAAATTATTTATCATTTCACAGTTTCTGAGGGTCAGAAGTCCAGGAAAATCAGCTAGATACCACTCAGACTCTCACAAGGCTATATCATGGTGTCAGCTGGTTCCTGTCTGGAGGCTCTAGAGGAGAATTCCTTTCTTGCTTATTTAAGTTGTTGGCAACATTCAGATCCTTGTGGCTGTAGGAATGAGGTGGTCATTTCCTTGCTGGCTGTCACCTCAGGGCCATTCATAGCTTACAGCAACCGTTCATATTCCTTGGCCCATGGTCCCTCCTCCACGTTCAAAGCAAGCAATAGCAGGTTGAGTCTGTCTTATGCTTTGAAACTCTCCTGCCCCTCCTTCCATTACATCTCACTGACCTGTACTCCTCCTTTCTTCTACTTTTATGGGCCCATGTAATTATACTAGGCCCACTGGATTATCCAGGACAATAATTTTAAGATGGAAATAACCTTAATTCCATCTGCAAAACCACATTGTCGTATAATGTACCATACATAGGCATAACACCAAAGGATGAAGGATATGAGGACGAAAATTCTACCTACCACATTCACAGTTCATAATTAGTGAAGCAAAACCCAAAAGACAACGAAATAAAATGTCAAATAGCTTTGGGTGCTGAAAATCAACAAGAAAATCTTTATGAAAAAATGAGTTCTGAAATATAAATTTTGGTGAATAAGCAATATGAATTTCCAAAAAAAATATTATGATCTAATCACATAACGAATATATTGTGAAAAATTAAACTTTTTAGGGAAAACACTGATGATACATATACTTATACTCAATGCACTATGGACAGTAATTGCCTTCTAAAAGAGTAAAACAACTTCTAAACATTTCAGTAGTAAGTGGATAATGCTTTTTACACGTATTAGGAAGTGACTAAGTTAATTTTCTATCTTACGTTCCATTTAACATGTTAGATAAAGATGATTCACAGGCCAATTTTTTCTTCTTCAATTTGTGTCTTCAAATTTTTAAAGCAAACCACTAATTTCCAGGTTTTAGAGAAAATTAAGTAGGTGGAGTTTCCATCCCATCTTAAGAAATCATCAATGTTGTTGACATAATAGGCGTCCTTATCCAATGTGACAATAACTCTAAGGTAACGATTCCCTGTGTATTTTACAATTCAGAAACTACAAATCTACTGACCCTTTAATGGAAAATAAATTCTTGCTAAGATTCATGAACCTTAGAGAAAACCAGATATTGTATGTCATAAAGGACTAGAAGAAAACACAGTTTTAATGGAGCTCCCCAAACCATATGTCCATGGAACATATGTCCATGAAGCATTGGTCTTAGTTATTCCTACACATTTCATTATTTCATATTCATTTTTTATACAGATTTCCAAGTGTTTTAACCAATCTAATTTTATAGTGCTCAGCTAAATTCTCTATTTCAGACCTGCATTTATAATTACATAAATATATTCACATTTTAAACAGTGATAGAACTTAAGATTCTTGCTGTCACCTAAGAAAAAATAGTCACCCTTAAATTTGAAATAATGATTTAATGATTCTGGAGCGATGTAGAAGTCTTCTGGAGATGTATTTACTGAAGTAGTCTTAAAGAAGGACCTGCCTGAAAACACTGACAGGACAATGCCTAATGAGCATCATACTACACAGACTTATTAACATTTGTTGATTTTCTTTAATAGAATTGTAGGGTTAACATTTGAAAGTATGCCATAAATCTTTTTCTGGCCTTTAGCAGAGTACTTATTTTGGTATCTTGTGAAATTATACTATAAAAATCAATTCTAATTACTACATATAATACAACACAGGCAAAAAAATAAGGAAATGAAATGTTGATGGTAGGTGATCATGCATTAAACTGCAAGGATTTTTATGATGAGAAGTTCTGAGATTTGGTGTTATCACTGCTCTTAATTCATTTTTACTGAGGTTCATTGAGCGAATAGCTTAAGACCCATAAAGTAGTTTTCCTGGAATAGTTTGTAGTACTGATATCCAGAGTTCTATTCATTCAGGCTTCACTTACTAGGTGAACGTTTGATTCAATATACTATGTTGGGTACCAAAGGGAATACAGCAACAATGACTGCATTAGAAACATCTCTGAAGATGCTATAATGGTAGGACAGTTATTACATTAGAGTCTAATATTCAACTGTCTTATATTTTTACTTATTGCAATCTCTGTGAGGGCTGAGATTATATCTTGCTTATCATTCCATCACCCCAGGATCTCCCAATACTTTGCAAATAGTGTTTAGCAAATATTATCTTGATGAATTTGGTCTATGAATGAGTCCAAATTTTACACAGATCAATCAAAATCAGGGAGACGGTGCACGGGCTAAGAGAAGACAATGCAGAAAGTTCTTTCTTGAGTACAAACCTAAACACAGTTTTTCTTCTCACACAGAGAAAGTATTAACAGAAAACCAATAATTACTCTTCTCCCTGGAAAACCAAAGGGAGTTCTTAATTCAGAAGTGAGTATGCCTGGCTTTAGTTAATTAATCTCACTCCAGCTTTTCAAAGGACCATAAAATTAATACCTAGTCTTTTAAAGTAATTTGAATTATAATTCACTCATAATCCATTCAATTCATTACTCTCACAAATTTCATAATTCAGAGCAAAGTATTAAAATGACACTTCCAAATTTTAACTTTCAGGATTCTGTTTAATTTTTACAAGTTTTGTTTCTGAGGCTAGGAGTAGAGCTTTCAGCTTATTGGTGATAATAAAAGGTCTTTACTTTAGTAACTGAATGCTTTACTGCTGACCATTCCCACAAGTATAACTGATCTATCGACTCCTAAAAACCATCTTGGAACTCCTTTCACACACACTGTCCTCATTTCCAGCACTGAGGAAAATCCGACATTTGCTATTTTCATATTTCATTCCAGGTCAGAAAGACCATAGAGAAACTGTGTTTTTCATAAAATTACAAGTTAAGAAGGAAACGGAAAAACATGTTTTAAAACCCCCTCTCATTTCTTCATGTCAAATCACTGTATTTACCCAATTACATAAAGATATAAATCTAGAGTTTAGGGGTCTTAAGGTGGAAGTAAAAAATGAAAAAATAACTTTCAAAATGCCATTATCACTAACTTTGTAATATAGTGAGCACAAAGTATCACTTATCAGCCTCAGATTATGTCACTGCTATTATGAGAAAGGTAAAAAGTGACAAGAGTTTCAACAGACAAGAGGTAAAATAACCAAATGCTTTAGCTGTTGAAGACAGTGATAAGCATATCCGTTAGAATGCCAATTTTTTATAGAAATTTTGTGGCAACAGAGTTTCTACCATGTAAATGATCCAATAGCCTTCTGGAACATTACTCTTAGTGAATGCATCAGGGTGATTAAAATTGAAGAGGGTTTGTGTGTGATACGAGCAAAACTGTTTATAACAATCACAGGATACAGAATAGGTTAAGACTCATAGCTGTGAAATCATCGTCCTCTGTTGCTTTAGAAGCAGAGAACTTAATGTTACCAACTCTCTGCTTATGAGTTTTGATTAATGTGCTTTCCCTTTTTTCCATTTTGTATTTGGTTGTTTCTTTGTGTGCATTACTGGTATAAACTTTAACATACGGCAACAAATCGAATGGATTATTAATATAGCTGTTCTGTCTGAAATGGGTGTAAAATGATGATTCAATACAGAGACGCTCAAACCATGCTTTGAAGTAGAATAAATCTAGGCAACAATAATGCTGAAAGTACACCAAGTAAATGTCAAATTAAATATTTTGGCAATATATCAATTCGCAAACCCTCTATCTTACGTTTCAAATAACAAAATTATATTTCTATGATATGTGCACTAGTCTTGAAGTGCTAATGACAATCTCTGACAACAAATCATCCCAATATTTAGGTGGTGGACTTTGGGATCAAAGATATACATATTTTTTTCCTTTTTTGCCTCTGAGGTGGGAGAGCTGAGTTCAGGACACTGGTCCACCAAAGACCTCCCAGCTCCACGTAATATCAAACAGCAAAAGCTCTCCCAGAGATCTCCTTCTCAATGCTAAGACCCAGCTCCACTCAACAATCAGCAAGCTACAATGCTGGACACTGTACACACAATGCCAAACATCTAGCAACACAGGAACACAATCCCACCCATTAGCAGAGAGGCTGCCTAAAATCATAAGGTCAAAGAAAACCCAAAACAAACCACTGGACGCAGTCCTGCACACCAGAAAGACAATCTCCAGCCTCATCCACCAGAACACAGGCACTAGTCCCCTCCACCAGGAAGGCTACAAAATCCACTGAACCAACCTTAGCCACTGGGGGCAGACACAAAAACAATGGGAACTACGAACGTGCAGCCTGTGAAAAGGAGACATCAAACATAGTAAGTTAAGCAAAAGGAGAAGACAGAGAAACCCATATCAGATGAAGGAGCAAGGTAAAAACCCACCAAACCAAAGAAGAGGAAATAGGCAGTCTACCAGAAAAAGAATTCAGAGTAATGATAGTAAAAATGATCCAAAATCTTGTAAATAGAATGGAGAAAATACAAGAAACATTTAACAAGGACCTAGAAGAATTAAAGAGCAATGATGAGCAACGAAATCAATGAAATTAAAAATTCTCTAAAAGGAATCAGTAGCAGAATAACTGAGGCAGAAGAACTGATAAGTGACCTGGAAGATAAAATAGTGGAAATAAGTACTGCAGAGCAGAATAAAGAGAAAAGAATGAAAAGAATTGAGCACAGTCTTAGAGCCCTCTGGGACAACATTAAATGCACCAATATTCTTCTGGGATCCCAGAAGAAGAGAAAAAGACAGGGACTGAGAAAATATTTGAAGAGATTATAGTTGAAAACTTCCCTAATATGGGAAAGGAAATAGTTAATCAAGTGCAGGAAGCACAGAGAGTCCCATACAGGATAAATCCAAGGAGAAACATGCCAAGACACATATTAATCAAACTATCAAAAATTAAATACAAAG
Organism: Delphinapterus leucas; assembly: GCF_059928025.1. Taxonomy (NCBI): domain Eukaryota; kingdom Metazoa; phylum Chordata; class Mammalia; order Artiodactyla; family Monodontidae; genus Delphinapterus; species Delphinapterus leucas. The sequence goes on from NC_143146.1 coordinate 17,652,894, forward strand.
AAAAAATATTGAAAGCAGCAAGGGAAAAGCAACAAATGACATACAAGGGAATCCCCATAAGGCTAAAAGCTGATCTTTCAGCAGAAACTCTGCAAGCCAGAAGGGAGTGGCAGGACATATTTAAAGTGATGAAAGGGAAAAACCTACAACCAAGATTAGTCTACCCAGCAAGGATCTCATTCAGATTCGATGGAGAAATTACAACCTTTACAGACAAGCAAAAGCTAAGAGAATTCACCAAGAATTCTTTACAGCTTTACAACAAATGCTAAAGGAAATTCCCTGGGCAGGAAACACAAGAGAAGTAAAAAACCCACAATGACAAACCCAAAACAATTAAGAAAATGGTAATAGGACCATACATATGGATAATTACCTTAAATATAAATAGATTACAAGCTAAACAAAAGACATCGACTGGCTGAATGGACACAAAAACAAATCCCGTATATATACTGTCTACAAGAGACCCACTTCAGACCTAAGGACACATACAGACTGAAAGTGAGGGGATGGAAAAAGATATTCCATGCAAATGGAAATCAAAAGAAAGCAGGAGTAGCAATTCTCCTATCAGACAAAACAGACTTTAAAATAAAGACTAACACAAGAGACAAAGAAGGACACTACATAATGATCAAGGGATCAATACAAGAAGAAGATATAAAAACTGAATATTTATGCATCCAATATAGGAGCACCTCAGTAAATAAGAAATGCTAACAGCCATAAAAGGGGAAATCGACAGTAACACAATCATAGTAGGGAACTTTAACACCCCACTTTCACCAATGGACAGATCATCCAATATGAAAATAAATAAACACAAGCTTTAAATGATACATTAAACAAGATGGAGTTAATTGATATTTATAGGATATTCCATTCAAAAACAACAGAATATACTTTCTTCTCAAGTGCTCATGGAACATTCTCCAGGATATATCATAACTTGGGGCACAAATAAAGCCTTGGCAAATTTAAGAAAACTGAAATCGTTTCAAGTATTTTCTCCAACCACAATGCTATGACACTAGGTATCAATTACAGGAAAAAAATCTGGAAAAAATACAAACAGATGGAGGCTAAACAATACACTACTTAATAACCAAGAGATCACTGAAGAAAGCAAATAGGACATCAAAAAATACCTAGGAACAAATGACAATGAAAACCCGATGACCCAAAACCTACGGGATGCAGCAAAATCAGTTCTAAGAGGGAAGTTTACAGCAATACAATCCTACCTCAAGAAACATCTGAAATAAACAACCTAACTTTACACCTAAAGCAATTAGAGAAAGAACAACAACAAAAAAACCCCTCAAAGTTAGCAGAAGGAAAGAAATCATAAAGATCAGATCAGAAATAAATGAAAAAGAAATGAAGGAAACAATAGCAAAGTTCAATAAAACTAAAAGCTGGTTCTTTGAGAAGATAAACAAAATTAATAAACCATTAACCAGACTCATCAAGAAAAACATATAGAAGACTCAAATCAATAGAATTAGAAATGAAGAAGGAAAAGCAACAAATGACACTGCAGAAATACAAAGGATCATGAGAGATTACTACAAGCAACTATATGCCAATAAAATGGACAACCTGCAAGAAATGGACAAATTCTTAGGAGAGCACAACCTTCTAACACTGAACCAGGAAGAAATAGAAAATATAAACAGACCAATCACAAGCACTGAAATTGAGACTATGACTAAAAATCTTCCAACGAACAAATCCTGGGACCAGATGGTTTCACAGGCGAATTCTATCAAACATTTAAAGAAGAGCTAACACCTATCATTCTCAAACTCTCCCTAAATACAGCAGAGAGAGGAACACTCCCAAACTCATTCTACGAGGCCACCATCACCCTGATACCAAAACCAGACAAAGATGTCACAAAAAAAGAAAACTACAGGCCAACATTCCTGATGAACACAAATGCAAAAATCCTCAACAAAATACTAGCAAAGAGAAGCCAACAGCACATTAAAAGGATCATACTCCATGATCAAGTGGTGTTTATCCCAGGAACGCAAGGATTCTTCAATATATGCAAACCAATGGGATATAACATATTAACAAACTGAAAGATAAAAACGATATGATCATCCTAATAGATGCAGACAAAGCTTCTGACAAAATTTAGCACACATTTATGATAAAACCCTCCAGAAAGTAGGCATAGAGGGAACTTACCTCAACATAATAAAGGTCATATATGACGAACCCACAGCCAACATCTTTCTCAGTGGTGAAAAACTGAAACTATTTCCAATAAGATCAGGAACAAGACGAGGTTGTTGACTCTCACCACCATTATTCAACATAGTTTTGGACGTTTTAGCAATAGCAATCAGAGAAGAAAGATAAGTAAAAGGAATCCAAATCATAAAAGAAGAAGTAAAACTGTCACTGTTTGCAGATGATATACTCTACATAGAAAATCCTAAGGGTGCTACCAGATAACTACTAGAGCTAGTAAATGAATTTGGTAAAGTAGCAGGTTACAAAAGTAATGCACAGAAACCTCGTGCATTCCTATATACTAATGATGAAAAATCTGAAGGATAATTTAAGGAAACACTCCCATTTACCACTGCAACAGAAAAAATAAAATACCTAAGAATAAACCTACCTAAGGAGACAAAAGACCTGTATGCAGAAGACTATAAGATACTGATGAAAGAAATTAATGATACAAATAGATATATATACTATGTTCTTGGATTGGAAGAATCAACATTGTGAAAATGACTATCCTACCCAAAGCAATCTACAGATTCAATGCAATCCCTATCAAATTACCAATGGCATTTTTCACAGAACGAGAACAAAAAATTTCACAATTTGTATGGAAACACAAAAGACCCCAAATAGCTAAAGCAATCTTGAGAAAGGAAAACAGAGCTGGAGGAATCAGACTCCCTGGCTTCAGACAGTACTACAAAGCTACAGTAATTAAGACAGTATGGTACTGGCAAAAAAACAGAAATATAGATCAATGGAACAGGATAGAAAACCCAAAGATAAACCCATGCACCTATGGTCACCTTATTTTTGATAAAGGAGGCAAGAATATACAATGGAGAAAAGACAGCCTCTTCAATAAGTGGTGCTGGGTAAACTGGACAGCTACATGTAAAAGAATGAAATTAGAACACTCCCTAACACCATACACAAAAATAAACTCAAAATGAATTAAAGACCTAAATTTAAGGCCAGACACTATTAAATTCTTAGAGGAAAACATAGGCGGAACACTGTATGACATAAATCACAGCAAGATCCTTTTTGACCCACCTCCTACAGAAATGGAAATAAAAACTAAAATAAACAAACGGGACCTAATGAAACTTAAAAGCTTTTGAACAGCAAAGGAAACCATAAACTAGACGAAAAGACAACCCTTAGAATGGGAGAAAATAATTGCAAATGAAGCAACTGACAAAGGATTAATCTCCAAAATTTACAAGCAGCTCACGCAGCTCAATAACAAAAAACAAACAACCCAATCCAAAAATGGGCAGAGGACCTAAATAGACATTTCTCCAAAGAAGATATACAGATTTCCAACGAACACATGAAAGAATACTCAACATCACTAATTATTAGAGAAATGCAAATCAAAACCACAATGAGGTATCGCCTCACACCAGTCAGAATAGCCATCAAAAAATCTACAAACAATAAATGTTGGAGAGGGTGTGGAGAAAAGGGAACCCTCTTGCATTGTTGGTGGGAATGTAAATTGATACAGCCACTATCGAGGCCAGTTTGGAGGTTCCTTAAAAAACTAAAAATAGGGGATTCCCTGGTTGCCCAGTGGTTGAGAGTCCGCCTGCCGATGCAGGGGACATGGGTTCGTGCCCCGGTCCAGGAAGATCCCACGTGCCATGGAGCGGCTGGGCCCGTGAGCCATGGCCATTGAGCCTGCGCATCCGGAGCCTGTGCTCTGCAACGGGAGAGGCCACAACAGTGAGAGGCCCGCGTACCGCAAAAAAAAAAAAAAAGAGTCATGTACCACAATGTTCACTGCAGCACTATTTACAAGAGCCAGGACATCTAAGCAATGTAAGTGTCCATCGACAGATGAATGGATAAAGAAGATGTGGCACATATATACAATGGAATATTACTCAGCCATAGAAAGAAAAGAAATTGAGTTATTTGTAGTGAGGTGGACGGACCTTGAGACTGTCATACAGAGTGAAGCATGTCAGAAAGAGAAAAAGAAATACCGTATGCTAACAGATATATATGGAATCTTAAAAAAAAAAAGTTTCTGTTGAACCTAGGGCCAGGACAGGAATAAAGACACAGACGTAGAGAATGGACTTGAGGACACAGGGAAGGGGAAGACGGGACAAAGTGAGAGAGGGGCATGGACTTACATATATTACCAAATGTAAAATAGATAGCTGGTGGAAGCAGCTGCATAGCACAGGGAGATCAGCTCAGTGTTTTGTGACCACCTGGAGGGGTGGGATAGGGAGGGTGGGAGGGAGACGCAAGACAGCAGAGATATGGGGATATATGCATATATATAGCTGATTCATTTTGTTATAAAGCAGAAACTAACACACCATTGTAAAGCAAATATACTCCAAAAAAGACGTTAAAAAAATTTAGGAAAATACTATTTGAAAACCAAGTTTACATCTTGTTATAGCGTGAAATAATGTAAGGCCAGTTTTGTATTTCTAGCATTCCTTCAGGAAACATATAGTACACTTAACTATAATCTTAGTACAATGCCCCCCAACAGAGAACAAAACATTAATGTGTCCTTATTCTAGTAAACCCTGTAGGGTACCTTTGCAGAATACTACCCGTGCATTCATCTGAATTTCAGTTTTCACAAGCCAGGGTTCCAATTTTCAAATTTATAAGCTTAATAAAATACTTCTCAGCTCGTTTTTTATATCTTCCATTTCTCTCCTAGTCATACATATATTTTCCTCTACTACTCTGAACGTATGGAGAATAACTCTGAGCACTGTTTTGTCATCCTTATCTACTAGTTCCATCATCTTTTTCAGTTTTTCAAAATTTTTAAAAAATTTTTTTAAATTTATTTTATTTATTTGTTTTTGGCTGCGTTGGGTCTTCATTGCTCCGTGCAGGCTTTCTCTAGTTGCAGTGAGCGTAGCCTACTCTCTGTTGTGGTGCGCAGGCTTCTCATTGCAGTGGCTTCTCTTGTTGCGGAGCACAGGCTCTAGGCACACAGGCTTCAGTACAACTGGCACATTGGCTCAGTGGTTGTGGCTCGTGGGCTCTAGAGCACAGGCTCAATAGTTGTGGTGCACGGGCTTAGTTGCTCTGTGGCATGTGGAATCTTCCCAGACCAAGGCCTGAACCCATGTCCCCTGCATTTGCAGGTGGATTCTTAACCACTGTACCACCAGGGAAGCCCTGTTTTTCAGTTATGATTCCATTTTTCTTTACTTATTTGTCTCCTGAATATGAATGACATTTTTCACTTCTTTGCCTACCTGGGTATTTATGATTGAGTGTCATTGTGTATTTTACATTCTTTGTTGCTGCATTTTGATATGTCTTTTTTTTTTTTTTTTTTGCGGTACGCGGGCCTCTCACTGTTGTGGCCTCTCCTGCTGCGGAGCACAGGCTCCAGACGCGCAGACTCAGCGGCCACGGCTCACGGGCCCAGCCGCTCCGCGGCATGTGGGATCTTCTCGGGCCGGGGCACGAACCCGTGTCCCCTGCATCGGCAGGCCCACTCTCAACCACTGCACCACCAGGGAAGCCCTGATATATCTTTTAAAAGAGTGTTGACCTTTGTTCTGGCAGGCAATTAAATTACTTGAAAATAGTTAAATGTTTTCAAGCCTTGCTTTCAAGTTTCATAAAGGCAAATCAAAATCAGCTTTAGTCTAGGGCTAACTTAACCCCATGGTTAAGGCAACCTTCTGACAATTCTACCAAATACCCTGTGTATTTCAAGATTTCCACTTTAGCTGGTGGGAACAGGAAGTATTCCAGTGTTTTTCCCTTTGCTTTGGGTAGTTGTCTCTCCTGCTTCTGCTATCAGTGCCGAACCAAAGGCTTGAGGGTCACCCTCTTCCTAGGGCTTTCTCTCTCTCTCTTTCAGCCTCCCTCCTCTCTGGTATTTGCTTCACAAATTGTAGCCATTTTGGCCTCCATGAACTCTGGTCTTTACTTTCTCAACTCAGTGAGACTTCTAGGCTCTGTTTAGGTTCCTCCTCGTGTACAATGGCCTGGTCAAACTGGGAAGTGAGCTGATATACCTGTAGTTCTTTGTCTGTTTCCCTTCCCTTTGCTTTTTTCCCAATGTATGAAAACCATTTTTTGATATACATCACCTACTTTTCTAGTTGTCTAAGCTATGAAGCTAAACTTGGGTCCTGTTACTCTGTTTTGGACAGAAATAGAAGGACACCCCAAATTTTAGTAAAGAATCTACACTAAAGGAATATTGGTCAAAAACTAAGATAACACCCTGCTACTTCTAGCAAACACAGAGCTTGTTTAACCTGAAGAGAAATGTAAGAATTGAGCAACAGATTTTCAAGCCTATGTTTTCTATAACATCTCAACATCTTACAGAACTTGCACTTGGGCTCCTGGTGATGAGAGAAATCTAAGGACCATCAAAACCCACCCCTCTCCCACTGTTGGGGTGAATTATGCACTTCAATTTTAAAAGGCAGAAGAATTGCTAGTGACAGTACTCAGAAAGGAACAATATATAACCCTCTTTTATAACTAAAACTCGTGACTGAAATTGTCTTGGCCAGTTTCTCTCTGTTAACAAAACTAAATCTCCTTGCCCTAGTTGGTCAAACATCTTTGCCTCACTTGATAGAGACTGAGAACAGCTAGTAATAGTCTCTTTGTGCCCACATTTTAACAATTCCAAAGGAGCCTTTAATTCTTATGTTTCGTTTCTACTGTTACAACAAATTTGTCTTGATTTCTTCTGATTTCCTTCAGTACAATAACAATACCCACTCTGTAAGCTTTCTTATTTATGGACTGGATACAGGTTAGAAAAGCAACATTTACAGTCTAAGAAAAAGGAGAGAACCACCACAAATGCTTACACAAATTCACAGATGTATCTATAACAGCAATTTGAGTTACAAAAAGGTATAAAACTTTCACTGAGTAAGTGAGAGGATAAAGTCATAGAAGATTGTTTTGGTCTTGTACATTATCTTTCCCTAAGCCAAAGAGTTAGCAGTATAGTAATAATTATTTTTATTATCTCAATATCATGGTTGGGGAATCTGCCTGTAGAAGATTTAGAAGTTACCTAAGGTCTAGAGCAAAAATGCAAAGCTTGCATTTAAACCCATGTGTCATATATTTACATAAGTTTATCCACGTAGATAAACATGGATAGACCTTTTTATGCTATTGCCCAGCCTTTTACGCTACTGCTCAAGTCAGACGTGGGAATGCCAAGCAGAACTCTGAGAAGTATCACTGTTCTTGCCAGCAAATCTACTAATGCATTATTAGATATAATTCTATAATCTGTTGAGATTTTCTTGAACCAGATCTTTGTCTTCAGTTTATTGATGCACAGGGACACTCTCCACTCCTAAAAGGCAAGAATATTATCCTAGTCTTTGGCTGTCTATATCTCATTACTTACGTGCTCTGTTGTGATTGATCCTCGGAATCTCTCCACTAAGCCACACACTTCAGTCCCATGAGACACTGATTTACTAGTGAGTAACCTTTTGGGAGCAAAGAAACTGTTCTTACTCTCTCTCAGCTCATGTGTTGTCATCAATATGACAGCTTTCTTCACCCAAAATCTTGATCCATAATCTTAAGTAAAAGTATAGAGTTTATAATAATTATATATATACATTTATACATATATAAATGTATAGAGTTTATATAATCTAATCACTCCCTTTTTTGTTTTCCAGAAAAGGAGAAGGAGCTTGAAACTCAGAGACAAGTTAAATGTTTGGCCTCTAAGGTAAGCCAGCATTCTAAGTTGCCCTGACAGGGCTCAAGTTTGAGTCTTCTGCTCCCAAGGTTTAATTAAAGGCTACCTATCACCACCAGATGTTGCAACTTATGGCCTGTAGACTTTTGTGACCAAGGGGTTTTTTGTTGCTGTTCTTTTCTGCGTGTTTATTTTTTAATTTGAAGTAGCAAACATCATTTTATAAAATTATGATATTGATAAAAATTCAGGTCTCCTGCTTCTCTGGAATAAATGGTGGACTCAGTGACAATGCCTGCATTCCCACATGACGACCATTTGCTAGAACTGCCAGAAAGAACACAAGCTTCTCAGTTCCCTCCATTGTCTGCTGTCTCCCCAGCACTGAGGCTAAGTCTGAACTGTTGTTACTTTATGTCGAGTTCACCTTACCCATTTATCTCACTGGTCTGTTCTTATAGACATTCACGTTTGCGACTTCTGTAGCGCACACTACTCACTTCCTGCAATGCAGTGCTGATGGTATTAGAAACAAAGCTCTACTCTCGGTCTTCCCTCTACCCGGCATTGTCATCCTTCGAGTTTTTTAGGCTGAACACCATGGAGCCATTGTTAACTCTCTCTTTCACTCACATCCTTACCCAATCCACCAACAAATCTATTCAGTTCTCTAAAATATACCTAAAATAGAATAACTTCCCACCGCCTCCACCAGGGAGGGCCTGGTCCAAGACACGATTATCTCCAACCACGGAGATGTAAATAACTGCCTAATCGGTCTCCCTGCTTCCACGTTTTCTTCCCTAGAGCCACACGTTGTAACAGCAATGTTCAAAGCCCACCATTATCTCCCATCTCACTCTGAGTAAATGCTGAAGGGTTTAAGGGCCACCTGCTCTACCTCCTTCTCCCCCACCCTCATGACCTCTGACCTCATCCCCAGTTCTTTCTCTGGCTCATTCCCCTCCAGCCACCTTAGACTCCTTGTTGTTTTGGACATATTATCTCATGAGTATGTGTATTCTCAATGTCTATTTGTGGAAAAAAATGGTTAAAGAATGAATAATTAATATACAAGGACTGTGCTGGATGTTCTGGCCAGCTATGAATTTGGAATTTTATTTATAGTAAGAGAAACAAAAGTGAGGAGAGAGCTGAATTTATAATAGGGCTGAAATTTTCCCTAATAGGAATGATGATGGGGAAGGAGTTGATGTATTCAGGGTAGTGATCAATAAGAGACAATGTGAATCTAAGCCAAATTATGAGGGAATGGAGGGCCTAGAGATAATGACTTCTGGTGAAAAGATGGTAGAGTCAATGAATGAGACATCCAGGAGGAGCCAAATAATTGTTGATAGAAGGAAGGAGGTTGTCACTATTGAGTGGGTGCCTGAAAGTGAAATTTGGGGTGTGGGCTCTTATTGGTAACACCCATGCAGTGAGGGGCTGATGTGAGTGACAACAAGGAATGGAGAAGTCAGGATGTTGAACTGATCAGTTAAGTGGATATTGAAATAATCCAGTAAGGAGCAGAAATTGTTTAAGAGGAAGACAGTAAGGCAGGTGCTACAATCTTTAATAAACAAAGTGGGGGGGGGGAATGAGGAGGATGGTATGGCTGTAAAAATGGGACCATGTGATATAATCTGTTGGCAAGTACCTCAAAGGGGCTCAATGGTCTGTAAATGCAGTGAGAAGCAGGGACAAGCACCTTTTCTCCAGCCTGGGGGTGAGCAAAGGCAAGGACCATAGAACATGAGAGGCTGTAGGGGAGCAGTATCCTTAGGTGTCAATATCATGGATTCAGAGGATATTTCCTTAGGTTGCTTAAAATATAATAAGGTGATTGAGTTCTTATTTTTTCTAGCTTCATAAAAATAAACTGAAATAGTTTCTTCATTAAACAATGAATTTTGATTTTTCAGTCTTAAAAATCCAGTTATGTTGAAAACCACAAAATCTTCAAGAGCACTGAAGTTTTCAAGGTGAGTAATTTCTTTTCAAATAGATTAAACATATTTATGTATATATGTATACACAGATACACTAATTTAATCAATATCATGTCAATTTTAAGAACATTAACTAGTATAGAACCAGAGATAATTTGAGTTAGTTTTGATAAAAACCTACTTCTATCTGTTAACTACTTCTCACAGAGGTGATTCAAACACTTAGTCCCATGTCCATCATAAATCACTTCTACTACCCTCTTTCTTGGTAACTAAATCCCACTTGCACTATTACACACACTGTTCTCCAGCATCTCAAGATCATTTTCAGTCTAGGACCTTTGCACAGGTGTTACCTTATGTCTGGAATGCTCTTCCCTTGATTTCCATATGACTGACTCCTTGTGCCTCAGATCTCAGCTTAAATCCCATCTCCTGAGATATGATTCTCTGACCATGCAGAACACAGTAGTAGCCCATTTATTCATTACTATACCATACACTTTTTTAAATCTTAATATCTAGCTTTACATTTGCTTATTTGTTATCCCACCCACTAAAAGAATCACCAGCATTACTGCCTAGCATAGTGTCTGATACATAATAAATTCTCTGTAATACTAGATGATTTAAAGAATAAGTTATAAATAATATTCGTCTGAAGTTGTCCAAAATGGGTTCTGGTCCCATTTCTACTATTGCTTACTCAAATTTATTACCTGGATCACTTCTCTATTTAAGTAGCAACTGATAAAAGGGAAAAAGGATTTTAAAAATCCTGATAAAATGCTTTGGGATATTTTAAGGAAGAAGTAATGTATATCTTAGCTATATTACTGTGGTCATATCAATAGAAAGTGGCAAGGAGAAACCATGATTTAATATAAAATAGCATGATTCCTTAGTGGAAATTATATAAACAAAATCTATAATCAGCATTACTTGTCAAATTATCAAACAGAAACTTTACTGGCAACAAGTTCAGGGAGTGTGTAACTTTATAATCATCATATTGAGGATTATGTTTTGACAAGGTCAAACCTAAAACAAATATTAAAATGTGGATAATGAATTACTGACAGAATACACAGGAAAGAGACAAATCTGTTTATGAACATTATTCTTTCAAACACTAGGCATATAATTAGTTCTAAAAAAAATTTACTTTTCCAAATAAGATTTTTGTATTTCTATTCAAAACAGCTAAACACTCACAGTTGTGCATGGTGTATGTGTGCATTTTTATTAATTATTGCGTGCTCAATAAAAATTTCAGCATCAAAATGCATTGATAGTTGGTTTTTGTTACAATAGAGAATCATTTAGTGCCAGATGTTTAGTGTCCTAGCTAATGAAGTCAGTGGTTATCCATACCCAAAAAACCATTAAGACTATAATCGTTATTTTTGAACCTCACAAACCAACCGCTGGAATAACCATAAGCCTGTGTGCATTATATATACTGATGATTTGTTTATGCATAGACTGCTGTATATTCAATTACCTAGTTATTTTTAATAATAAATTTTGTACTACAAATACTACACAAGACAAAATTTGCGGCCAACCAATGATTCCTCCTTAATCCCATCCCTCTGCCTTATAATCTACAACCTGAGAATCTTTCCATTTCCATGCTTGTCCTTTCTTTACTTTCTATTTTATTAAGTTTTATATGTATATGTACTTTGTATGTAGACCTTAAAAAGTCTTGTATTTGAGATATTTTGTGTATTAAAATTCCACACAATCATTGATCTGAATTTCATCAATTTGACTGTTTGCACCAATGCCACACTATCTTAGTAACCACGATTTATAATAAGCCTTACTTAGTTTAGCGATTATTTTGATGATCTTCTGAGTGCCCTATATACTCTTTGTTCTTTACCCTTCTACTCAAAATCATATTGAGTCTCATGAAAAATTCTTTTGGATTTTGATTTGAACAACACTGATCAATTTAGGCAGATTCAACATTTCACACTATTATCTTTCTGTTCATGAATATGATATATCTCAATTTAGTCTATTCATATTTATAATTTTCTCTGTATATTTACATTATATACCTATTCTTAAATACTTGATACTATACAAGTTTAAATGATGTTTTCTCCTTAAACTTTCCAGTTTCCTGCCTTTTACAGAAATGCAATGGACTCGTCCATATTAAAAAATTTTATATAGCACCATTTATC